>NC_140417.1:73702986-83702986 GCF_965140295.1 Lepidochelys olivacea | reverse complement strand
CCTTGAGTCAGTTACAAAATCCCTGTTGCAGATGACTAGCCCTCTGTCTGTTCTGCTTAAGAGAAAGGTGCTTTAAATTCATGATTCATTAAACTCATGCTGGCAGGTCAATTTAGGCTCAAAATTTAAATGTTATAAAAATAAGCATGAACAGAAATGACTGACTTCTTTGAATCAAGTCTCTTTTAAAATTTCCATGCCGTGTGTGTGTGTGTGTGTGTGTGTGTTTGTTTTGAAGGAATACATTACCTTCTCATGTGTTATATTCCAAACATTGAAACGTTCTGTTAATGCAGCCTTGCAAAATTCTACTCACACAAGGCGAATAGTTTTCTGGCAGTCAAATAAAACATCATTAATTTGTCATTATCCTTAATCATTATAGTAAAAGTCAATGAGTAGATTTTGTGCCTAGGCAGGTAAATTTTCATGACCATTTTGCAAAGCTGTATAACATATGGGTATCAGGAAGTTAATTGAATTAGCAAGTGACTGTAAGCAAAAGTGAAAATTAAGAATAAGAGCGAGCTAGCTAGCTCTTATACAGCACATCTCATCAGTAGATCTCAAGGTGCTTTACAAAGGAAGATAAACCTCACTATCTCTACTTGACAGATGGGGAAACCAAGGCAAAGGGATGGGAAGTGACCTGTCCCAGGTCAACCAGAAGACCACTGGCAGAGCTGGGAATAGAACCCAGGTCTCCAGAGTTTGCCAGTGCTAGTGTCTAGGCAACACTATCTCTTATCTACTAATTTAGTCTATTTTGTATTGTCCACTGTGAAAGTACAGCAACAAGTAAATTGGATGTTTATCATTCTTTCCATTTTAATAAGTTATGGTGTTAATATCACTGGGAAGGACATTTTTAAAAAAAAATTCTGAATCATATGTTGACATTGTCCATTTCAGCCCCCCCACCTCTCTTAGATGTGCATTAGATTGTGTCTTCAGGATATACTGCAGACGGTCTTATTTATGCAGCTATCTACAAGCACAAGTTTCTCATGACAGAAAAACAATAACACTACAAGATTAACCATATAAAATAAGTCTTAAGGTATAATCACATACTGTTTTGGTTACAAAGATATTGCAGTCTGAAATCATACAGAATCCAATGGTCTCATCTGTATGCTTTTTTTTTTTTTTTTTTGGTTGGCATAGCTGAGGAGTCCACTGTTTCCAGCTAGCTGGCTGGCTTGTCTACATACTAACTTAAAGATTTCTTCCCTCAATGAAGAAATCCTTTTTTAAATTTGTTTTTCCTGAGTTAGTTAATATGCTTCTCTCCATGTAAACATTTAACTATTCTGACAATTTTTTTGAAATTTGAATTTTAATGAGTAATTTCATTGAAAAATCCACATTTTAAAACTTTCTCTAAACCGGTATGGAGATAGTAATATCAGAAGCCACTCGAGGCTTGTCTGCACTAGGGCTTCCATTAGTGCAGCAGAACTATTGATAGCAATGATGGGAAATTTTTCTACAAGTTTCCCTAGAGAGGTTGTGTCTGTAGAAGCAATATAATGGGGAAAAAAAATGTTGGAGAGGGGTAAGGAGGCAGACTGTTTTCCTTGAATTTCTGAATTCTGCATGTGGGGCTACTCCTGTGCAGTGTAAGCTTTACTGATGATTTTGGTTATAGCCAACGTTGTTCAAGGTAATAGGGATCCCTGTGCATACTGTAAGTGAAATTCAATTAGGAAAAGACTGTCCTTGATCTAAGTCCACTCATTTCTCACCTAACAAGCAATTAACACACTCCAACTCAGTCAAAACCTTCCTTGATTCCTCACAAAGCGGGACAGCAATACTAAAAGAAAGAGAAAATAAATAACATCTGAGCCTGAAAGAACAAGAGCGAGGCCCTAATAGGGAGCAGTAGTGAAAATAATGATGGTTGTGGGGGTACATGCTAGTTAATACTGAACACCATCCAAAAATCAGACTACAAGCAGCCTTCTCTCACACTGCTATACAGAATCATCAAAGTTCACTAGCTGCCTTGGCAGGTTGGTGATGCTCAGCAGTTGAGGTCAGGGCTCCATTTGAAGGACAGATCATTAATTCAGCAAAGTAATCCACGACTCCTTTTGTGGCAGATTTATGGAGATAGCCTCTGTCCCGAGGACTCTGCCTCATCATCTTTCATTTTCCAGGCAAAGCAAGTGACTTGTTATATAACATGACATGTTCTAGATAAGACTTTTCATTTAGGGGAGCTCTCTGGGCTAAGGGAGATTGATTTCCTGGAACCATCCAGCGTGCACCAGGTGATGGGAAGACAGCAAAACTAGTGTTGGGTGTTCAGGGCCTCATTAGCCTCAAAAAAGAGAGAAACTAAAGCTGGCTGGACATTAGCTGCTACATTTACAACTCTCAGAACCCCTTTGTGCCATTTTAACTATTGTTCCTCCCCTCCTCACGCTGTTTACAGCATCCTGCCCCCTTGGGGGAAGTGTGAGCAAGCAGCTCCAGTGTTCCAGACTGCAAGGCACGTAGTGACTGCTGCTGTCCATGGCTGTGCAAGGGCCATACAAGTTAGGGAAAGCTTTTTACTTGCCCCCCATGGCTCAGGCACAGAGTGACCACCGATGTATTAGGGGAAATGCTGCTAGTGTGTGAGAACCAGAGCTTTCATTGTTTGGGTAACCTGAGGCAGGCAGTGGGCAAGGTGAGAGATTCAGGATATGCCAGCTGAGGATCTGGCCGTATATTCTTGGTGTTTGACTCCAGGCTGTTCTACATCTTTACCCGGTACCTACCATGAGCTGACTACTTTTTCCCTAATGTTTCACATTGGCTTCTCTCTCCCACTGCCCCGGTAACTAGACTAAGCTTTCACCCATAGAACTTACCCCTCTTACCCCCCCCACCCTGGGGATTGGTTGAGAGTTTCTGCTCATTCAATTCTGAGCTTCCTCATTTGCTGTTCCGCCAATGGGGAGAGTCCTTTAACCTGCAGCTCCTGGAAGGACACAGTAACTCAGGTGACCCGCTGAGATGAAAAATGTCTATGGGTTTGCTAATGAGAAACTGGGGCTGTTAGCAGAGCTGTATAAGGAAATGCTCAGCACTGACACAGCTGGAGAATAATCCTGGGGTTTGGGACTTTAACAAAAAGCCAAACACTTTCATTTTCACCCAGTGTCCTTCTGGAAAAGGAAAGGCAGATTTTGCAGGTGGAGAACTATCATCTTGCCTCAGAAAATGGTTTTTGCTATGGAAATAGTGAAATTTCTCTGAAAAAAGTGGTTTCACGGAACTCTGACTTTACGTACTTGTACAGAACACTGAGAACTGAAGCTGAGGGAAAGAGGAGCTGCATTTCGGAACAGAACCTCACCTACCAGTTCCTTAACTGGGAACCAATTGTATGGTGCTGAGCACCCCTTGTTAGATATGGAGTACCTTTAACTCCTCTTGAAGTCTGTGGGAATTGAGGTTGCTTACTACTTTGCAGGAACAGGTCATTGGAGAGCAACATGTTTTCATACTAGCAGCTACTGAATCTACCTAAGATACAGTGATTTTAATGGCATTTTAACAGCAGGATTTTCATAATTAAGTAGACACCAAAGGAACTTTGATGGTAGTCAAGCCATGATAGGGCAAACTTAATAGTTCCCCTATATGTAAAACCCAAATCCAATGACTTACCCGTCAGTGGGTGTCTGTTTCAAATGGGGGGTTTTCCCCAAGTCCCCTGGCCTGCCATGTGTATTTACAAGGGGTGAGAACTACAAAATGGTTCCATTCTGCTACCCTAAAAGCCTGTGGGATGGTAAATGCAAAAGTGCAGAGGCACAAGCATGTGTATGCTTGAACACCGTAAATCAGAACTAGGAAAGCATGTTCCTTCATCTGTATAGAATAACTTCTAGCAATTGTGGGGGTAATATCTAAATGGTGTATTTGATAAAAGTGCCACTAGTTTTTTGTGAAATCAGGTAAAGTGAAAAATGTACAGAATTGGAGACTAATCCATATCCAGTGGAGAAAGACTTGGACAGTTGTGGTTTGGTGTATGCAAAACTCAATCATGTTCCCCTTTTTCAAGGGGCATAAACAAATCATTCTGGTTTCAATGTTTCATTCATGGGCCTGCATCCTGAGTTCTGACTTGGAGCAACTGAGGAGGATGTGGGTGCTCCCCTGGGGCTGTTCTGTGCTGGGCCAGTCCCCCATCACAGGTGAGAGCAGCCTGTGGACCGCTCTAGCTTACACTGGTTACCAGGGACCCCAAATAGTTGTTACAGCAACCTGGGGTGCAGGGATGAGTCGGCCAAGTCGCTCTTTCCCCCGGCCACATCCCCTGTATTGGCTGTAGGGGGAAGGGTAGCATAGAAGCCAGTATGGCAGCTCCGTGCTACCTGAGAATCCTTTTATACAGGGCAGATCCTCCGCTGGCTGGTGAAGTGGGCTTTAGGGCAGCTTTGTGCTGGTAGAACAGTTGAGGGGAGGATCCAGTCTATGGTCTGTAGTGATATGGTATGTTTTGTTCTTCATCCTCCTTTGTAACATTATTAAGCTAAAATAATAACCTCCTTTTTCCCTTTAAATTTGCTTGTGTTCTGCATATTTATTTCATGCCCCTCCATTTTAGAACACAGACTACTAATGTTCATAGTGCATAGAAGAATGCAGTAAACCAGCTCTCATCCCTCCAACATCTGCCTTTCAGCTAGCCAGCCTCCCAGCTTGCTAAAATCAGGGATGGGTCCAGGTGACAATGTTTTGGCTCTAGACACTCCCTGCAAAAGGTTAATATTCAGGATTTGGGTCCCCCTCTGAGACATAGCCCTATTCAGGATCTGGATTGGAGCATCAGATCCAAACTGGTAGAAATCTCACAAGAATATTTCCCTCTCTTCTCTACATGCTTGGGTTCTTCCCTCACATCATCCCATTTACCAGCTCCTTATACATTCCCTCTTCTCCTGAGATCTTCTGGGATATCACATAACTGCTCCAGAACTTCATTAGGTCTTTGGGAGTGGGGGTTGTAAGGTGCTCCTGACCCCTCCTCCTCAAATTGGCTGGATGTGATACCCAGCTGTGATTGCTAAGAAATTATAGAAGAGATGGGGGGGAGCTGTAATAGGAATTGGGACTGTGCCAATCTCTGCTGGACTATTGGGAGGACACCTACCACACACTCAGAAAACAGCTTGGAATGGTGCCCCTGTTTAGTAGTCTCCCCGTGTTTGGTAGTCTCAAAGGAGTAGCCAATTGTCTCCCCACATCAGAGAGTAGAAGGAGGGGCAGAGGAATAAAGACTTCTATACCCCATCTCACTGATGATTGTTATGTGGCATGGAGGAAATCCAGGTCTGTGGTGTGATGGCAGAGGGAGGTGGCCTTAGGGGCAAAGGAAGGATATGTTGGGAACCAAAAAAATTGAACCTGCCCAGTTGAGACTTGGTTTTAAACAGAGTCAAAGTCTTACAGTTGGGCCTGATTCCAATTACCCAAATCAAACCCCTTTTCACAGGTTACTCAAGGCTTGAGTTTTGACCCAGGTCTCCACAGGTGAAAGTAAGTCCAACCCTGTCTGTTCCTAATTAATCTATCCCTTTTGCTCCTCCCTAGGAAAAAAAACCCTTTCACTTTGTTTTCAAGTTGATCTTAAAATAAAAAAAACCTGCACAAAACTTTCCCCTTAATATTGTATAGAGATGCAGGATTCTTGATTCACATACATAGGACTAACTTGTACCATAAGCATGGACACCAAAGAGTTAAATCAGACAGAAGGATTCATAGGCTCTGGAAAAGCAGCGACTACCACTGATGTCAAAGTGTCAATCTCCATGTGATTGACAAATTTCAGGTTCAGTGATGGATGGACAGCAGGGAGATTACACAAGGACAATCAATATGCCTTTCCCTGTACTTGAAGAGCCTTTGTAAAAGACAGTAGAAGAATGAGGCCTGGGGCTGCAGGGAGCTGGAGGGGCTCAGAGGTTTTGTGAAACCTCTAGAACACTTTTTTTTAAATGATTTTTTGTGAAACTTGCTAAATTTTGAAGAGGGAAGGGAAAAATACCTCCCCCCTACCCCCCTCTTAATTAAAGCTGTTGTACTCCAAGGGAAATGTGAATTAAAAAATGTGATGTTGTATTTGTCCAACTAAATAGGAGCCTTTGATACAGAAGCAGTGTGAATATTGCTTGAAAGTAGTGCTTCCCCTGCTGCTTGTACTATGGGAGAATAATAGTTTTAAAATCCTGCAGTAGCTCCTGGAGCACCTGTCTCCAAAGGCAAATGGAACTCATGCCCCCTTATTTTCCAGTTGTTTAAGTCAGTCATTTGGCCAAATGAGATCTCACATCCCCAAATTAGGAGGTTGTTTAGCCTTCCCTTGGTAAATCCCACGAGGCACCCATCTGCATCTTTCGGTGTCTCAATACCTTTAAAAATCTGCCCCCTCGTCCCTAAACTGGACTTTAGAAGGGACAGCATGTCCTGGAAATAAGACCGATTAGTTTAATATATCCATTGCTGGTTGGCCTAAATTGTGCTGGCTTTTTCCCCATATACAAATCACTTCAAACTATCAGTGTGTTTAAAGTCTTCTCAAATTCTACCCGCTGGGGGAGGACTTTCTATGTGATTTGTGTGATCAGAGCAGAACCTTTTTGTAGGAAGACCTGCTGATGGTTAGAAATACACCTCAGACCAAATTATTGATTGAAGGCCTTTTTTCCACACTGCCAAAGCAAGGGAATGCGAGTGATGGTGAGGTGGCGGCTGATGCTCTGGCTCTAGTTTACTAGGCAGCTTGGGTGTTTCTCTGGTGCTGTGAACCAACAGGCTGTGTTGTTACTTTGGCATCTTGCTTTGGCCTGCTGTCAATCCAGGAACAATCACATTAAATACAGCTTCTATAATAGCTGCTTTCATTTCAAAGTGCTTCTCCAGCAAATGGGCTTCAGTAATTAAAACTATAAGTCAGCATCAGTTTGGAAAATGACTGAAAAGTGTGTGAAAGAGGCTGGCAGGCTTTTTTGGAGGGAGAAGTGGGGCTGAAGCCTGCATCTAGACAGGGGTTTGGTGTTCGTATGGGGCCAGTTGATTGCAAGTTTAATGGGAAATAATACCAATCTGGATTGGAGAGAGACTGCACTTTTTCAGTAACCAAGGCAGAGAGCTACATTAAAGTGTTTGTTTTTTCCCCTTCCCTAAAGAATTTTGAGTCTAAATTGTGTGAAGTTATATTGTACTGGGTGGGCAAGATGCAAATAATTATACAGTGACCCAAATAGAAATAATCATCATTCCATCTGACATTTTAAAAGTCAGATCCCTCAGTAGGTTGTTTTTCTTTAAAAACAATACACATGCAGGAAAAAAATTTAAAATATTGAAGACTGAATCATAGTGGAATTGCAATGTCTGTCTGTGTTTCAGTGGACTAGGAAAAATAGAAGAGTTCTTATGTTTTTACTCAGGCCTTGACTGGAAGAGTTTCCAGAAAGGTAGGAAGGAAGAGGATTTATTTATGTTAAAAATGTATCAAAGAAGCAATGACAAAGGTAGAAATGCCATTTGGGGGTTATGTTGAGTCAGATGGCCCCCTGTATGGCTTCTGATGTCAGCAGGAAACAGCTGTTGGATATTTGGAAGCGCAACCCATCCATAAGTCCCTGTATGAGTATGTTTGCTGCCAGAGGAGGGGAATGAGGGATATTTTGTGAACCTCAGAAGTCCAGTGCAGAAACAATCTGCATAAAAATCCCCTTAGCAGTTTAATGTGTGTGTTTCTTTTGTATGCGGGGTTGTGAAAATTCATTCTATAAACTCCAGTCGAGCAATAAATGCATGAAAATCCAAATGTACAAGGAACATACTCTCTTTGGGACTATATTTGCCGTCTGCTCCCTGTTTACTTGGATGAAGCCCTCTGCAAGTTAAACAGGAGGCTAAATAAAAGGGTGAAATGAACATTTATGAGTTATGTCATCCTTTGGGAATGAGAGAAAATAGTGTTGTACTGAGAGGGAAACAGAACTGAATGGAATCTTGTGTTGTATCACAATGAATTAGTGTGAATATTTCTCATTAAATTTTTTTCTTCCTGTTAAAATGTGGTTGAAACAGGTTCAGTCTGGTTAATACTTTCTTGTACCACACTGGTGTACTCATTCATAATCCCTTATATTAGTGTCACACACATCATGGTGACTGCCACCAGCAGAAGACACAAACTGCCCATTATAAAAGGTAATATTTTATTTGTACATGAATTCTGCAAGCTTATTCATGATGATGATTTCTCAGGGAACTTTCAGGCTTCTGGGTTGAGCAAATGAGTACAGTTTTCCGGCAATAGGTTTTCATTGCATTCAGTTCATGGAATCATGGAGAAGAAAGACCTATTGGTCTTGATTCTTAAAATCTTTTAGGTGCATATAAGCCTACCACATTGAACTATGCATCTAATGAAATGCTACCCATTAAGGTGTTTCAAAACAATGATGTCACAACCATAGTCAATCCATGACTGCTATGTCGTTATCTCTCCCAGAAGTATCACTTTGAGGGGTTGTACCATACTTATCATGCTGTTATGTGTACCCATGTTGGGGAGGAAGAGTGGATACCTCTTTATAGAGTTGTCCACAAATGTCACAAACCTATTTCCAGATAAAGCAAAAGTGACTACAGGAAAAGGCAAAAAAGCAGGTCCAGGGTCCAAAGCTGTGCTGGTTATTTACTTTCAATTTTAGACATCTGCTGAATTCTAAACTGTGCTTGTAAAAGAATATTGTGGTTTGGGATTCAGAATCCTTGAATATGATTGCCACAGGATGGCTGGCCTGTTTAAATGAAGTAGCTCCTGTGCAAGAACAGGTGCTCTCAGTTTTGCCAATTAAGAGAGCGGGGAAACACATGGGACTATAAAGAGCCAGGCTGTCAATAAAGGGGGGGGGGGCAACAGGAGCTTCCTAGGAGAGGCCGTGAGAGTTCCCAGGGAGGCAAGACCGTGAGAACCCACTGAGGAAAAACGGCCTCCAGGGATAAAACCCTGGGATGTGACGTTTAGTGAAAAAGGCAAGGAAGAACCTGCACCAGGCCCTGAAGCAGGAAGGACTGAAAGAGGCAAAGGGGAAAATCCCCTGAGAGCTGTAGCTTAAGGAGGGTTGTTTTTTTCCTACATTTTGGAAAATAAAACTCTGCCTGGAAAGAGACCCTGGGTGAGTCATAGAATCATAGAATATCAGGGTTGGAAGAGACCTCAGGAGGTCATCTAGTCCAACCCCCTGCTCAAAGCAGGACCAATCCCCAATTTTTGCCCCGATCCCTAAATGGCCCCCTCAAGGATTGAACTCACAACCCTGGGTTAAGCAGGCCAAGGCTCAAACCACTGAACTATCCCTCCCTCCCTAGGCCCTTTTGTGGGCTATGGAACACCCAGCACCTTACAGTGATAAACTAGGGTTGGGACTACAATTTTGTCACAGAGGTTATAGTGGTCATGGAAATTTGTAAATTTGAATAAAGTCCATGAAATTGGGCTCCCACTGCCTTGGAAATGGCTGGGAAAATGTGTTTGATTAGGATTCCAAACTGAGTGGAATTGCAACCTTGTGAATGGGGTCACAGTGCCACTCAGGCTTGGCCCTTTGTCTCCATCTATGGAGTGATGGCAGGCCCAATCTGAGTGGCACTGTGACCTTGTGTGCCAGGTTGCAATGCCCAGAGTGGGGAGCTGCTGCTGCTGCTGGGTGAGTGTGGGGGTGGGCTCACTCTCCCTCCACATCCCTGGACTCACCTTTCAGCACCCCCACTCGTCTTTTGTGTATGTTGAGGTAGTGAAAACTACATTATTTGGTGATTTTTCTGTGACTTATAGGTTTTTTCCTCCATACCTCTGCTGTGAAATTTGTTTAAAATGTCCATAGCCTCAACTATGATTAGCTCAGAAATCCAATATCTTTAGAATCTGTGGACTTTATCCTTCTCTCCAATACATGATTGCATCTCCTATTAACTTTAATGGGAATTGTCAGTATATCAGATGGTAGAATTGGTCCTTGTGTGTACCCGTGACTCTGCACAAGGTAAATTTTACATGTGCTTGTTGCAAGGAAGGGTTATTCTTTTTAGAAACCACAAGATTAGAAATTATGGATCTGTTGTGCTAAACAGGTGAGTTAACTCTTTCTCAGACAAGGTACCAAAATTCCTGATTCTAGAAACGTGTGTGTGGGAGGGTGGGGTTTCTACAGAATTCCCAATCTATATTTGAGTGCCATGGCAGGAATCAGTGTTTCTAGAAACAAGCAGTAATCTGATTCTAGATCAGGGAGAACACATGCCTTTTTTCTAGAACTGGAGATTATGAACTTGTAATCTCTGTTCCTGAGGGTGTAGTTTATGAAATAAAGAACATGATGTAATCCTCTACAGTTCAGAAATGTCTTGTTCCCTTCAAAACTGAGTAGGAGTAGAGACCAAGGAATGCTCTTACTGATCAGTTATGGATGTGTTGATGAATACAGAAGAGAAGCTGCCCTGAAACACTTGTCTCCATATTGCATGGGGGCAAAAACTCAAGGTGAAAACCAGCGAGGGGGTCAAAGCAGCTGATGGACTATTTATATAATAACTGTATCTGTTGCCGACTCTATGAACCACGTCCAACAGCATCTATTTCAGTGCAGAGGAGCCCTGACGGAGCACATTTTGATTAATAAATTATCCAGCACAAGGAGTGTGATGGGTTCCCCTTTCACATCTCATGAAAGTCATTCACAGCCAAGTTCAGTGGCTCGGCAAGTCCCCACCATTCTGACAATGCATCTCTCAGTCACAAACGTCCCTTCACAGGGGGACTATTGGAGCGTTCACCTAGGCATAGAGGGTTGGACAGTGCTGGCTGAGATACAGTCCTTAATTAAAGATGGAGAGTAGCCAAATCTTTCTCTTTGTGCATAATTTGAAAAGTAATGAGTTACCAATAGCAAAGGAGGCAGGGAGGAGATTTCAATATCTTTCTTCCTTTTCTGGAGTCAGTCCAGTACTTTTAAATAGCATCTTTAAACTGAGAGAGTCAGCAGAAGGTATTAAGAATCATGGTCCTACAAAATCCCACTTTATATCTTTGTTTCTCCAAAATGGCATCTCCACCAAGACCCATTCTTCACAATGAGACTAGAAGAGAACTGAAATTTTGCTATTGTGATATAGCCCTGCTACTCCTGATCTGGCTTCCTTTCTGCTCTTCTCCCTTCATCTCACTTTTCTTCACCCCAGCTGATGAAAGGAACTCATGAGTTGGACAGGATTTATAACTGACAGTTCCCAAAGGTGACTTATATTTTAGCCAGTTTGACCTGATCCTTGTTCTTGTTGCTGACTTTTTAAATCTCAATACCCTACTGAAAATATCCTTATAGACCAAGAAAAACAAAATGGTACATGAAGGATTTAGCAGAAATGGTGCTGATTACGTATATCTGTCTAAGGTATTATGTGTTGTAGCTGTGTTTGGTCCCAGGATATCAGAGAGACAAGGTGGGTGAGGTAACATCTTTTATTGGACCAACTTCTATTGGTGAGGGAGACAAGCTTTTGAGCTACACAGTCCTGAAGAAGAGTTCTGTTGGTGAAAGAGACAAGCTTTTAAGCTATACAGAAGTTGGTCCAATAAAAGATATTACCTCACCCACCTTGCCTCTCTAAGGTACTATATGGCTCCCATTACCATTGTATTTGTGTGCCTTTTAGTCTTCTAATGTATTTATCCTCACATCTGCCTGGTGAGGTAGGGAAGTACTATCCTCCCCATTGTACAGATGGGGAACCGATGCAGAGAGAGAATAAATGACTTGCTCCAGATCCCACAGGAAGTCGGTGCCAGAGCAGGGAGCTGAACTGGTTCTTGTGAAGATCACTCGAACTAAAATGTGTATGTTACAAAGTCAGCATGTGGTCTGGGCGTTGGAAAAGTGGGCAGGGATCACCCTAGGTTTTGAAGGCCCTCTTGTTAAATGTTGTCATGCCTCAGACTGCCACGAAATCCATGGAGAGATTTAGTACGGTTTTATTTACGGTGGATGTCTGTCTCTTGTATTCACACACTTCCCTTTTTCTTCTATAACTTAGTGCATCTTTTCTTCCCTGTCTTTCAGTGTCTCTATTTGCCTATTTTACCCTTTTCAAATTTCAATATATTATTTTCTGTAACCATTTTATTTTTCAGATTCTTCCTTCCACCCTGAGCTATTTTACCATCACTTTTTCCTCTGTTTTTTAAAATATATATATATTTTAAATCTTGCACTCCATTTTAATTCTTGCTCCAAGCTCTTTGACCACCCTGTCTTTTCCTGCTATGATTCCTCTTTGCCTCTTACCTCAACTGGATCTCCTAGGTTTCCTCCCACTGCTCTGCTCTCCCCTCAGAGCCATTCAGTCTGCCCTCCAGGGCTGTACTCTGCTCCACCCCGGACCTCTTCCAGGTCAGCGGGTTTTCATTTGTGTTTCAGTGTAGGGGAGGAAGAAAGGGAGATGCCCTTCCCAGGAGGGGATCTCTGTTGCCCACCAGGAGTTATAAGAATCCCTTTCAGTCGTTGGCTGAAGGACCCATCAGTTCCTGAAATTTGCCTGCTCAGTCTGACTGAGCCGGAAGAGATCCTGCCTATGATAGATGCTCTGCTCACAGGCAGAATGAGCAGTTTCTTATTACAGTCATGAGCTCTCCAGGCACTTTGCAGGGAAAGCAGCTGGGTGGCTGCCTGGCTCGTTTCAAAGTGCTAATGGTACTGGGATTTTTGGTCCTTCTCAGGTTTCATTTCCTCCTGTTTCTGTTTAGTCCAGAGTTAGACCGAGGCCAACACTCCTGATTCATTCCTAGGTGGAGCCATGGGAGAGCACAAGGCCCTGGCATAGCACAAGTCAGAGTCTGGGTTTGAAGACCTCTTGCAGAACTGGTGTGTCAGAGATTAGATAAAAAGAACAGGAGTACTTGTGGCACCTTAGAGACTAACGAATTTATTAGAGCATAAGCTTTCATGGGCTACAGCCCACTTCATCGGATGCATAGAATGGAACATATAGTAAGAAGAAATATATACATACAGATAAGTTGGAAGTTGCCATACAAACAGTGAGAGGCTAAAAGAAAAGGAGGACTTGTGGCACCTTAGAGACTAACCAATTTATTAGAGCATAAGCTTTCGTGAGCTACAGCTCACTTCCTCAGATGCATATCGTGGAAACTGCAGCAGGCTTTATATATACACAGAGAATATGAAACAATACCTATTCCCACCCCACTGTACAATAGGTATTGTTTCATATTCTCTGTGTATATATAAAGCCTGCTGCAGTTTCCACGATATGCATCTGAGGAAGTGAGCTGTAGCTCACGAAAGCTTATGCTCTAATAAATTGGTTAGTCTCTAAGGTGCCACAAGTCCTCCTTTTCTTTTTGCGAATACAGACTAACACGGCTGCTACTCTGAAACCAGTGAGAGGCTAATTAGTTAAGAGAAAAGGAAGACTTGTGGCACCTTCGAGACTAACAAATTTATTTGAGCATAAGCTACAGCTCACTTCATCAGATGCATTCAGGTATTTTCCACTGAATGTATCTGATGAAGTGAGCCGTAGCTCACGAAAGCTTATGCTCAAATAAATTTGTTAGTCTCAAAGGTGCCACAAGTCCTCCTTTTCTTTTTACGGATACAGACTAACAGGGCTGCTACTCTGAAACCTGTAATTAGTTAAGATGAGCTGCTATTAGCAGGAGAAAACTTTTGTAGTGATAATCAAGATGGCCCATTTAGACAGTTGACAAGAAGGTGTGAGGATACTTAACTTTAGGGAAATAGATTCAGTATGTGTAAAGACCCAGCTGACTTAGAACAACGCTTCCTTAGCTCTCTTACCCTAACACCCCTCCTCTACTTGCGCTACATTGATGATATTTTCATCATCTGGACCCATGGAAAAGAAGCCCTTGAGGAATTCCACCATGATTTTAACAATTTCCATCCCACCATCAACCTCAGCCGAGACCAATCTACACAAGTGGTCCATTTCCTGGACACTACTGTACTAATAAGCGATGGTCACATAAACACCACCCTCTACTGGAAACCTACTAACTGCTATACTTACCTACATGCATCCAGCTTCCATCCAGGACACACCACAAGATGCATTGTCTACAGCCAAGCTCTAAGATACAACCGCATTTGCTCCAATCCCTCAGACAGAGACAAACACCTACAAGATCTCTATCAAGCATTCTTAAACCTACAGTACCCACCTGGTGAAGTGAAGAAACAGATTGACAGAGCCAGAAGAGTACTCAGAAGTCACCTACTACAGGACAGGCCCAACAAAGAAAATAACAGAATGCCACTAGCTGTCACCTTCAGCCCCCAACTAAAACTTCTCCAGTGCATCATCAAAGATTTACAACCTATCCTGAAAAATGATCCCTCGCTCTCTCAGATTTTGGGAGACAGGCCAGTCCTTGCTTACAGACAGCCCCCCAACCTGAAGCAAATGCTCTCCAGCAACCACACACCACACAACAAAAACACTAACCCAGGAACCTATCCTTGCAACAAAGCCCGATGCCAACTCTGTCCACATATTTATTCAAGTGACACCATCATAGGACCTAATCACATTAGCCACGCCATCAGGGGCTCATTCACCTGCACATCTACAAATGTGATATGTGCCAGCAATGCCCCTCTGCCATGTACATTGGCCAAACCGGACAGTCTCTACACAAAAGAATAAATGGACAGAAATCATAACATTCAAAAATCAGTAGGAGAACACTTCAGCCTCTCTGGCCACTCAGTAAAAGATTTAAGGGTGGCAATTTTGCAACAGAAAAGCTTCAAAAACAGACTCCAACGAGAAACTGCTGAGCTTGAATTAATATGCAAATTAGAAAAGGAGTAATTGTGGCACCTTAGAGACTAACCAATTTATTTGAGTATAAGCTGTAGCTCATGAAAGCTTATGTTCAAATAAATGTGTTCATCTCTAAGGTGCCACAAATACTCCTTTTCTTTTTGCGGATACAGACTAACACAGCAGCTACTCTGAAATCTATGCAAAGTAGATACCATTAACTTGGGTTTGAAGAGAGACTGGGAGTGGCTGGGTCATTACACATATTGAATCTATTTCCCCATGTTAAGTATCCTCACACCTTCTTGTCAACTGTCTCAATGGGCCATCTTGATTATCACTACAAAAGTTTTTTCTCCTGTTGATAATAGCTCATCTTAACTAATTAGCGTCTCAGTTTGTATGGCAACTTCCAACTTATCTGTATGTATATATATTTCTTCTTACTATATGTTCCATTCTATGCATCCGATGAAGTGGGCTGTAGCCCACAAAAGCTTATGCTCTAATAAATGTGTTGGTCTCTAAGGTGCCACAAGCACTCCTGTTCTTTTTGCAGATACAGACTAACACGGCTGCTACTCTGAAACCAAGTTTATTCTGTTGCTTGGAGACTGTAAGATGGAGCAGGCTTTTCACTCTGTGTTATTGCTATCTTTAAAGTGCAGTACACAAACCCTTTGTGACCCAGACAGAGAATATCAGCACCTAAAACTGAAACCTGATACAGAATGATCATATGAATATTTGACAGCAAAGTGTTCAAAGTGGACTTCCCTTCAGGGGGAAATTGTACCATTCAAAGCTTCTCTTCACAGCCCTCTCTGCTATATTTCTCTTAACATTTTGTGCTACAACCATCACACAACACACTCACTTCTAAACAAAAATTCCAGTACCATTTAATGTACCAGCCAGAACTAGCTTTTCCCTACTCCGACCAGGTAATTAAGTCCTCGCAAATAGGTTCAGGAATCACTAACAGGCAGCAGGTTCACTATTAACACATTTCCACAAGCTACGAGAGAGTCTGTTCCAAAGCTATGAGGAACTTTTGGAAAAAGAGCTGCTATCTAATCTCTGGTTTCAGAGTAGCAGCTGTGTTAGTCTGTATCCGCAAAAAGAACAGGAGTACTTGTGGCACCTTAGAGACTAACAAGTGAGCTGTAGCTCATGAAAGCTTATGCTCAAATACATTTGTTAGTCTCTAAGGTGCCACAAGTCCTCCTTTTCTTTTTGAGAATAAACTTGGTAGATCTGCTCCGTTTAAAATACACCACAGGGGATTCTGTGTATCCACTGTGTTCTCTCTCATGTCTGGGTATTACAGTGCTGCTTCAACAATATAGTCATCAGAGGAACAGCAATTCATTGTATTGGCACACCCATTAGACAGGGTCAGGGAGGCAGGATAGGATGAGTAGCCCTAGCAGCATCAGTCAGACAATACCAGGGTCAGAAGGGCATGACAGTACAGGTAGCATAATATGGGTAGCTAACACAGGTCTGAGCAGCAAGGCAGGGCCAAAAGAACCAGGGATCTTTGGACAGGCAGGCAGCACTGAAAGCAGCAGACAGGATCAGAGTTCAGAAACAGGCTCCGGATGTCTCTGTCAGGCATTGTTAGATTGAGATAGTGGGACAGAGCAACGCAAAGAACACTGGCACCAGATCTACAACTGTGTCTGAATATGGCACTATAGATATGAGTCACTTGCCAGCTTTATGTAACAGAGAGAAAACCCTTACTAACTCATAAGATTTAATTGGATAGTAGTTATCTGCTTCAGAGGCCATTGGAGTAACAGACTTATCTGCGGGTGAATGTCCAGCAGCTAGTGATCGGAGTCTGAGCAGCAACATGCCAGACTGTCATCCATGCTCCTCAGCATCTCCACATTGTGTGGCTCTGTTGCATCCATGGAATCCCTCTGCCTCTGAGTGGGTTGATACAGAGACCTAGTGGTTTGGAATGGTTTCTTTGTCTTTCCAGACACAGAGGGAAAGGAGAAAGAGGAGTGAAAGTAATTGCTGTTAGAGCAGTGGAGCAGACAAACCAATTGAAAGCCATCAGCCTGTGTTGCAGTACGCACAGTCAGCCACACACTAAACTGCAGTTAACCCAGGCTGGGACTTTTTACTGGGTCAAAAGACTGACAGATAACGAGAGGACAAAGGATGAAGGAGAGATTTTATAGCGAGAAGGGGTGGAGAGAGTGGAAGGCTGAGTGACAGCAAATGGGGAGTGAAAAGCAAAGATGGCTATTTTTCCCCCTATGAAAAAGATGAAGAAATTGAAAATATAAAGATAACAAGAGAGTTTCCAAAGAGAAGCACCGAGCAGGAATTTGCATTGTTCTATAGTGCAGTACTTCATGGAGGACCATTGGTCAGAGGACAAATGAATTGGTGGTTGAAGAGGCTTTGTAGAGAAAATTATGAAAAGACTTTGAATGACAGATTTGGAGACATGTCTTTCCTACTCAAAGGCTGTTTTTCGAGCCAACCAACTCTGTGTAAGCAAAAAGGCTCCCAAAAATACATCAGATGCATGTCTTTAATGTGAACAATATTTGGGAGGCTGAGCTAAAGGAAAACCTCTGATGTGCACAGCTGAAGAGCATTTGGGTCCTTAAGTTGTTCCCTTTCTTCTTAAAAATTACCTTACATTTGCTCAGATTCTGGTTGTGAGCCGAATTCATGGTGACTCTTGGAATGAGGGGTCCAGTGCTCAAACTGTAAGGCTTTGTTAGGTCCTTCATGCTCTGGCCAAATTCAGAATAAGCCCCATCAACCCACTTCCACTAGAACATATTGGTCTGAGGCTGAAGTTGGCAATCGCACCGGTTGGCAGATTTGTTAGTGGCAGGACAATGTGTTTTTTTTATTAAAATATATATTTATGGCATGTAATGTTGGAGGACTGTACAAAGGCTGCCCCAAAATATAATTTACCAGGGCAATATGCAGCGAAGGAAATGGTTGGCATCTTAGGACAGTTAAACTTGTTGCAGTACAATACAATATATTTTTATACATTGTTCTTCAAATGTGGAATCACAAAATGACTTTAGTTATGTCTGACTCGAAGAGAAAAAACTTGACAATATAATTTCAAAGAGAGGAAATGACTCTGTGTCTGGGGAAGAATGTCAAAATGTTCCTTGGGGGGCTGTACAAAGTGAAAACATGAGCGCTCCTGACTCGACCTCCTTACCCTGCTGTTAAAGAGGGAATGGGGGAGGAAGCCCAGACTGGAGAAGCATAGTGAGTGCAGGGAGTTAGTGGATATGAAATTGGAGAGGTAGCATGAAGTATGTGAAGACTTTTTGAAAATCAGGAGGAAAGTTTTGGCCTAGATTTGGAGATGAATAGGAATCCATGATAAGGGGGGACAATGGCATGGACAAGATGACTTAATGTAGGTCTTTTCTATCTATATAATTATGATTGGTTGATCCTGGTGAGCAGGGAGAAATTTGAAGATTTCCAAGGCTCCCAAAACATTAGAGAGAGAGAAATCTAGGAAGGTAGGTGGTGCGTTACTTCAATAGTTCTAGATAGGAAGTGATTTAAGGCATGAAGAAGGATTTCAACAGTGCTAAGGACAAATTTAGAAATGTTTTGAAACGTGTGCTGTAATATTTCATGATCCTGAACTTTTTCTCCTCCCACATCTTTCTTGGCTAAAATTATAACATTTCTAGCCTAGGTAACAAAGTTCTGGCTTGACATAGGAGGTCAGTGGGTTAAGTAGGTCATAGTTTAAATAGGATCAGTGATGTGGGGCAAGGGTGTTTTCTCTCTCCGTCAATTCTGAAAGAGGATTTAATCAACCATGCAGTAGCCAGGAACTGACAATCAAGACAGACAAGTAGGTGTTAGTTAGAAAGGTCTGAGAATAAGCTCCAAAAGAAAGATTATAGAGTTGGGTGACCACCACATCGAGGTAAAGTCCAAAGTGGAAACTATTGGTACCTTTTAAGATTTGCTACTGAACATCACTTAATATTGGTAAGTAGATCCTTAACAGTTCATTAAGCTGTGAACTCTGTCACTGAAGCAATCAATGGGCCATTTCAGATGGAACAGAGAAGAGGACCCAAGGACAAAATCATGAGGCACTCTGTAATTGGAGGCCTGAGGGGAAAATATAAGCCCTCCGCTATAAAGGAGAAATGTACAGTTATAGAGTTAGGACTCTGTCCAGGACAAGGAGGGGAGACCATGGTTTCTCTTAGCTCCTGGTGCTCCTAGAGGGTAAAATGTCTGAGAGGATTGAAAGCTACACGGCAACCAAGTCACATGAGAAGACAGCTGTAACTAGAAGCAAGAAATGGGTCATTAATCACCCAATGTAAGGGAATATCAATATGATGAAAGTGGCTAGGTCAGGCAGGCAGAGGTACAGGATCAGAATAGAGCAAATTGGTCAAGAGCTAAGGAAAGGATACTTTTGTAATTGCAAATTTTCTTGAAATGCATTTCCAGAAAATTGGCAAATAGTTTTTAACATAAGACACCCAACTTCTCAGTATCTTTCTCTCTTCTCTCCCCTGCCCCCCCATCAGCTGGATGGAATGTAACAATCCCCCACCTCCTTCTTTGTCTTGGTGTTTGGGATCAGGAATTCTTACACACTGTGAGGGTGTAGGGTGTAGAGTGTAAGGGGGTGTGTGTGTGTTTGCAGGAGTGTATGTATGTGCAAGCCCCTGATCATTAATTCAATAGCCTCCTTCTTGGATATCACACAAGGCAAGCATCAGATTGCCAAGGCTCAAAGTGACAACTGATTTCTTTGTCTCAGTTGACAAAGGTAAAGGAGATGAGATTATTATGAGGGTAGCCCCAGTCCCGTGAGATTCAGCTTATTAATATCTGCTGGCAAATAGGCTGTACGACTCAGCAATACCGAGTTAACCTTCTGCCAGTGTCTATTTCTAAAGAAGGGGAAAACTGACCCAGGTTGCCATGAGAGCAGGACCGGCTCTTCTGGATGAAGCACAAAATAGTGAGGCATTGAGGATGGCATCGCGTGTGGCTGGTCACACATGTAACCTTCGGGGATATCAAATTTACAAGCTCATAGAAAGGCACCCAAAGGCATGGAATAAAGAGCATCTACAAACTAGATGGAAGCAAATGAGAGGGTCCAGCCCACTCCCAAGGGCAGTGGGGACTCTTAGAAGGGGCAGTCTGCCATCCAGGGGACATAGCAGCAATGGCAGAGATCAGTCGAGGGGGTGTGGAGGAAATGAGAATGCTGAAGGCAGCCGTCTAAACCAAAGCCTGTTCAGTTCAGTAACTGGATTTTGCCTTTTTGTTGTGCTGCTTTAGCTCTGTCCTAAAACCACATGGGGCTAGACCATGAAGATACTATATCACAAGCCTTAAGTCAAAGGCAGCATGAAATGTGTTCCTGTTCTAGGAGCAGGCCAGGTCCCAGTTGTTTCTCCCCTGAAGCGAAGGGGAAGCAGGGACCCAACCTGCACCAGCTCAGCATACTTCCCATTCTGCACCACCTTAGCTCTGCAGCTGGTGCATGAGGGTGGGGATGGAGCTGAGGCTCTGCTTACTCCCAGCCCTGTCCAACCATTTCCCTCCCACCTTCATGTGATGGGAGTAGCTGCCCCACTATGGCTGCTCTCTCTTTGTGCTCAGACTTCAACACTTGCTAAGAGGTAAACTGCAAAGTGGTGGTCTGTATACGCTGTCTGAGATCCCAAGTCAGTAACAGAGTAGATGTGGAGATAAGAACGATGAATGCGTTTACATTTTAGCAGAAACTCTTTGAAATTCCTACACTGCCTGAAGTGTTTGTGATGCTATCAGCTCTTGCAAAGAAAGCACAGTTCTGAGCCCAGTATTGGGTAGGTAAGTGAAGGAGGAACTGATTTACAGCCATTTAATTTTAAAATGCATTTATAATGCTTTAAGTCTGCACATACTAGTATAATCTGTTACCCGGCTGGGGGTCTTAAACCAGACTACAGTTCTGAATTCTAAAATCGCTTTTTGCATGATCTGGTCATGCATGGAGGGTCTCATCAGGCTTTCCTCTGTGTTAAGTCCATAGTTTCTGTGTCTTCAGCAATATGGGCTGCTTGTGCTCATCCTGTTTGTTTTCATTGCCAGGTAACACCAACAGCATCTTTGCACTGGACTACATCAGTGGAGCTTTAACCCTGAATGGGCCACTGGACCGTGAAAACCCTTTCTACAGCACTGGATTCATTCTCACAGTGAAGGTGAGACACTGAGAGCAATAGCTCTTTGGGGAGACAAGGGGAAGGATCAGCATAGCTGAAGGGAGAGGAAAGGCACTTCAGTCAGAGGATCATCTGTGAATGTGTTGCTGCTCTGTGCTGCTTAATACTGACTTATTTCAAGTGAAGAAGCACACTGGTAGTATTCTTTCCCTATCTGACACCAGGGCAGACCTCTGCTATTCCCAGGGCAGGACCCCTCTCTCTCTCCCTGTCTGGCATCAGGGACAGACCCCATTATCCCTAGATTGGGGAGTGGGCTGTAGAATTAACCTGTTCTATTTCTTGTGATTCACCCTGACTGCTGCTAGCTCAGTTAGCTCTTCCAAAGCTCTCTGAACTTCTGCTCTGGGGTACTCCTCTTTTGGTGGTTTCTGTCTTCTGTAGTGTATGTGTTGCTCTGTTCTGGCTCAGGGGTACTCCTCGGGGTGGGAGGAGGCTAGACACACACGCTGCATGCCAGAACCCCTTTGAGCAGCAGGATGAACAGTGTCCTGTGGATTAATGAAGGGGGAACGTACTGGTGGGGCTAGTAGGGACTGTGAGATGCAACAGAATTAGAAGGGCAGAAACAGATGCTGACATGACAAAAATGGGTCTTCCCCCCCCCCGCCCCCAATCTCACTGGGCACCTGTATTTTTGGTGTCCAGCAGATCCTTCAGCTGCATCTGTGTCTGTGTTGCATGGTACAAGGATTACAAAGAAAAGGCTAAAAGTCGCTTCATCATGAAAATGCATCGAAGCATAACGTTCCGACACCATGAGGCCCCACCGGAGAACTGCTCTCCCAACTCCAATTTCCGCTCTTTAATCAAAATCCATACCAAGCCAGCCGGTGGGTTGGAAACACATTTAGAGGTGTGGATTCCACTGGGCTGGAGGAAAGAATCAGCATGTTAGAGAAGTCATTGACTGGGAGGATGGCAGCCAGCACTGGAAGAGTAGCATCATAGAATATCAGGGTTGGAAGGGACCTCAGGAGGTCATCTAGTCCAACCCCCTGCTCAAAGCAGGAACAATCCCCAATTAAATCATCCCAGCCAGGGCTTTGTCAAGCCTGACCTTACAAACTTCTAAGGAAGGAGATTCCACCACCTCCCTAGGCAACGTATTCCAGTGTTTCACCACCCTCTTAGTGAAAAAGTTTTTCCTAAGATCCAACCTAAATCTTCCCCACTGCAACTTGAGACCATTACTCCTTGTTCTGTCATCTGCTACCACTGAGAACAGTCTAGAGCCATCCTCTTTGGAACCCCCTTGCAGGTAGTTGAAAGCAGCTATCAAATCCCCCCTCACTCTTCTCTTCTGCAGACTAAACAATCCCAGTTCCCTCAGCCTCTCCTCATAACTCATGTGTTCCAGTCCCCAAATCATTTTTGTTGCCCTCCGCTGGACTCTTTCCAATTTGTCCACATCCTTCTTGTAGTGTGGGGCCCAAAACTGGACACAGTACTCCAGACGAGGCCTCACCAGTGTCGAATAGAGGGGAACGATCATGTCTCTCGATCTGCTGGCAATGCCCCTGAGTACAGCTCACCTCCTTGCTGTGGTAGGGGCAGCGCTTTGTCAGGGAGAGAAAATGACATGCAATTACTCGGCTTGACCTGTGGTGAGGGTCTTTCTGTGGAGTTCTACACGGTCAATATACTATTATCATCCCTTGGAATCCAGCTTCTTTCCCTTGATTCTTGGTGGGGAGGGAGCAGGGTTGATTTTGGGGTCAAAAGTGTGTGTGTGTGTGTGTGTCTAAGTAAAATAGATTAGGCCCAAATGCCAATCTGTGGAAATGCTGAATTTTACCAACTCCACAATCAGCCTCAGGGTGATCTTTAGCAGCCCCATCTGCCTGCCCTCCAGTGTTCCATGGAGCTGCAGGGGGCTCTTTCCTCCCCTTGTGGTCTTGTTTCCGTTTTTTTAGATTATACAAAATACAAGAGGAAGAACTCTATTTTCAGATGTCCTTCACCACCCTCATTTCTGTGACAATAAGGTTCATCCTCTAGCCACCCACCTCCCTTCTCTCCTCTTCCCCCCACCAAAAAACCCTGTATAAGTTAAGATGTCTGGTGGGAACTTATCACATAGAGTGCCAGTGCATTGGCCCTTCATGTCTAGTAATTTGCAGCCAAACCTATTTTAAGTCCCAAGTAAAATGAGTTTGCTGGTCTTGTCCTATTTTTCTAGTGGATGTTTGTCTCCATCACATCACAGCATGATTTTCACTGCTGCTAATCTCAGTTCAGGCAAGGCCCAGGAGTAAACCTGATGTCACCACCTCCCTCAGATGTCCTGGGAAAACCCTGGTTTTGAGGAGTGTCTCCCATGTCCTGCCAGGCTATTTTGCAAGATGTTAACAGTCTTGACATTAATGCTAGTGGAGAAAACCATCTCCTGTATGCATCATACTATTATGAGTTTGTGTCATTACAGTGCATGGCATCATAATGAGAGACAACAGTTTTGGCCCCACAAGGCAAATCTCTAAAGGTGGCCGTCCAGATGACAGGCAGATTTGTAGGTCAGTAGTAACAAGTATAATCAGAGCGATAGGTACTGGAGTAGTAGAGGTGGTGTGGGTAAAAATTCAGTGTGCCCATCCTTGGCAGACCTAAGAGGTGAGGGAGCTTGCATAGCTCCTAACTATGTTGTGCTGGACTAAAGCCACAGTTATCAGTCTTTCACTTTGAACACTAAACTTGCACCACAAATGCACATTTAAAGCCTCGGTCAAATCATGCTGCATCCATGATGTAAACGACAAGGGAAGGCTATTACTGTGCCATTGACTTTGTCTCAATGACAGCAGTCAACTGCACTGCCTGTATGCAATTTCTGTATGATGGGCCGCAATCTTCTGCATTTCTCTTATGCTTGTTCTTTGAAATAAAGGCCACACTGATATTTTCCCTTGCAGGGTACGGAGTTGAATGATGACCGCACCCCCTCCAATGCTACAGTGATCACCACTTTCAACATCCTTGTCATAGACCTAAATGACAATGCCCCCGAGTTCAATAGTTCTGAGTACAGTGTTGGAATCCCAGAGCTGGCCCAGGTGGGCTTTGCCCTTCCCCTTTTCATCCAGGTGCAGGATAAAGATGAGGTAAGACATCAGAATAAATATCAATGGCCACTTGCTGCAGATACACCCTCCGGGCACTCCAGGTGATTTCATGAATCCTCTGTCTTGTACCTCTGATGCCTTCTGTTTCTGTATATTGCACATTCTACTTAGAATAATACATGGACCATGGAGAGAGAAGTGGGCACTAATATGTCCATGATACCTGTATGCCTTGGGTATTGTTCAGTACCTTCTACAGCCATCACTCTAGCCCGTCAGTCCCTGAAGTGCAGACACTTTCATGAGGTCTCTTGTTGCTTTTGTAAAATAAGAATAATGTGACTGATGAGTTCCAACAAATATGGCTGTGCCACATACCAGTTCTTGTGTACTTCAGAGCACCTGTCAGGTAATCGGATAGCTTCCTTTCTCCAACCTGTCTTATAAATGGAGAAGATTCCAGGGAGGGATTCTGGTGGTGACATAAACTGCGATGGGGGGAGAGAGACACAACTCAGTCATCAGAACCCTACCGAACAGTTATCTGTGCATAAAGATCTACTAATACAGTATGATCAATGAACATTTAAATGAACAAGAATTGTGAAAGTTGAAGATATGCTTCCTATGGCAATATGTACTCATCTCCATGTGTCCATCTGGTCTCTTTTTTTTTTTTATTTTTTAAATAAATAGACAAGTAAAGGGCCTATTTTGTATCGGTGCAGGGAAGAGTCTAACCCCTGTAATATGGAACAAGTCTTCTAACAGTAGTACAGTCTCTGTTGGAAGAAAAAGGGAGAAGTCCCACTAGGTGCTGTTGTAGGAGGTGTATGGATAGAGGTAGTGATTCTCAGAATATTACTTAAAAATTTAGAGTTAGAATTTCAGCCAAAATACACGGGCTCTTCTAGAAATTATAATGAACAGACAAGCTTCCAACCCCTTTATCAAACCTCTTTCAGTTCCCATTGTAAAGAAGAGGTGAAGTTAAAATAAATATGGAGCAAAGAAAGTTCATCAGTAACCAGAGAACTTCAACAAATGAATAGTTATAGAAGGAAATCAGTGCAGACCCTCTGACTCTTGTTTCGTTTCGTGCATCCCACCTGCCCTGTGTAAGCAGCTTTATCCAGGAGAGAGACCACAGACTTTAACAACAGAGATTCCAGAAGCAGCTACAAGCAGGTATCTGTGTACCCCATCCTCCACCCTATTAAACCTTTAATCCTAAATGACGATTACTTGATGGTTTGAAAGCAAGGGGGATTGGGATACTTATTTTCTTACTACTCTTCAGTGGCTGCAGTTACCCCTCGTAACATTTGCCTGCAGCATCAGTGGCTTGTTCTTTGCTGCTGTTAATGGACCTTCTATTTATTATAGCACTGAACCATTTCACTTAGGAATTCCATTAGGTTTTCCAGCCCTAGGGTTACACTCTTCAATTACTCCTCATATTTGACTCATGCAATTCATTTTTTTTTCTTTACTATCCTAACCTACAACCATGCCACAGTCTACAATGCCTCCTTTAAAAAAAAAAAAAAAAACTGCTGGCACCACATGGAGAAATTTCTAAAATATCTTAAAAACTATCCTGCTGCTGTAGCGTAGGGTATCTATATTTTTCTTCTCATTTTTTGTTTGGTCACAGTAAGAAGATTTTCAGGAAAATGGGATCTTTATTTCTTTGAAATTATTCTGTTCCTAGCATTTATCCATTTACTATATTAGAGTATTGGAGGGGGGAAGTTAGATGACTGATTAAAATGTATAATCTCTCTCTAAAAATAGAAAATTGTCACTTGTGGCAAAAGGATGGAGATTTAAACTTTTTTGTTCTGAGGATGTAACTCCAGCATTGTTTATCTCAAAAACTGTGTTTGCTGGTAGAAATGGCAGATTCTCTCCCGCCCCCTCCTCCCCCCCAGCCTTCATGAAATTCACAGGTTCTTTCAAGACCTTGCCAAAATATTTGTTTTCATGTGTGAAACAATTATGACAAAGCACTAATCAGAATAGTCTACATGTGACGTAAATTGCAAACAGAGAGTTATGACTTCAGCTGGGAGACATGCAGGTGAGAACTTAAACAGCTAACAAGAGCGTGTTTTCTTGCAAATGTCCTTAGCAAACAAAGAACAGAATTACAAATAAGATGACAGGTAGTCAGGATTGTTTCCAAATTGAATATTTGTCATGGTGTTCCAGGAAGTGTCAGCAGCTCTTTAATTGAAGGACATTATGGTAAGGCTGTTTGTGTCAATAGAGTGAAGGCTCTGTCATTTTCTGCTTCAAAGCTCTGTTTATAGGAGTCCCAAAATTCACTCCAGTCTTTCAACCTCACTAATTTAAAAAAAAAGGAGGGGGGGGGGGAGATTCATGCATCCATTTAAGTAATGAGAGCAGAAAATAAACTAATTTTGCGGTTTGCAATGAACTTTCTTTAAGCTTCTGTAACTCCCAAACAGATTGGTTGCAGTTGTCAAAATCATTTGGCCCAGGCCTAACTCTTCTTCCATTGAAGCTGGTGGGATTCTTACCACTGATTTTAATAAAACCAGTGGAGTTTCTGTGTGTAGAAATGGCAT
Source organism: Lepidochelys olivacea (assembly GCF_965140295.1). NCBI lineage: Eukaryota > Metazoa > Chordata > Testudines > Cheloniidae > Lepidochelys > Lepidochelys olivacea. Next base: position 83,676,166 of record NC_140417.1, on the reverse strand, counting down.
GATATGTCTCTGTACTCATCACGTTTTCCAAAAGTAGTCACTCACATGCTTACCTGCACATATGCAGCAACTAGATAGATTAACCAGGAAGTTGGTGCTCTAAAAATCTATTGGGGCAACAGTCTGGGAAGTGAGCTGGCTTTAAACGGTGTGGAGACTGTGTGGAACACTCAGGTCAGGTCATGCTTTCTAACATAGCCGCAAATAGGTGCTTGAACTGGGTGAGCATGTGACCAACCTGCGCAAGATGGGGGCACCCAAATATGGGATGGCAGAATACCTATTTGACAAGCACACCCTGGGGGACAGTGACAGTGAGACCTAAAGCCTCAGCACAGGCCACCCATGGGTTTCAGTAGGTCTCCTCGCTTGCTGCCCAGCAGTGCATGCATCTACTGTTGGATAATGTCATTCTGTACCAAAAAATCACACCTTTGTTTCTTTGTGTTTATAACACCTTACATCCAATAAAGTGACCTGCAGTACTGCAGTGTTGTAAAGGGTAAATTACACAGGCTTTCATCTATGATTTTATGCTTCTATGATGGGCATGCATTTGAAATGGCAAGATTACTCATCTGAACAGCCTTCTTGGGGAATGAGACTCATTTTAGACTCTTTCATGAACAGTTTGTTTACTCTGCTAAAAAGCCCCCAAACCCCCAAACCTTTTTTTTGCATTAAAAGTAGAATATTTAAAGTTTTGATTTATATGAACACAGTAGTCTTGCCAGCAGGTTAAAGAAGTATGGGCTGGATGAATGGATTATAAAATGGATAGAAAGCTGGCTAGATCGTCGGGCTCAACGGGTAGTGATCAATGGCTCCATGTCTAGTTGGCAGCCGGTATCAAGCGGAGTGCCCCAAGGGTCGGTCCTGGGGCCGGTTTTATTCAATATCTTCATTAATTATCTGGAGGATGGTGTGGATTGCACCCTCAGTAAGTTTGCAGATGACACTAAACTGGGAGGAATGGTAGATACTTGGAGGGTAGGGATAGGATACAGAGGGACCTAGACAAATTAGAGGATTGAGCCAAAAGAAATCTGATGAGGTTCAACAAGGACAAGTGCAGAGTCCTGCACTTAGGATGGAAGAGTCCCATGCACTGCACAGACTAGGGACTGAATGGCTAGGCAGCAGTTCTGCAGAAAAGGACCTAGGGGTTACAGTGGACGAGAAGCTGGATATGAGTCAACAGTGTGCCCTTGTTGCCAAGAAGGCTAACGGCATTTTGGGATGTATAAGTAGGAGCATTGCCAGCAGATCGAGGAACATGATCATTCCCTTCTATTCAACATTGGTGAGGCCTCATCTGGAGTACTGTGTCCAGTTTTGGGCCCCACACTACAAGAAGGATGTGGACAAATTGGAAAGCATCCAGCGGAGGGCAACAAAAATGATTAGGGGCCTGGAACACATGACTTATGAGGAGAGGCTGAGGGAACTGGGATTGTTTAGTCTGCAGAGGAGAAGAATGAGAGGGTATTTGATAGCTGCTTTCAACTACCTGCAAGGGGGTTCCAAAGAGGATGGATCTATACTGTTGTCAGTGGTAGCTGATGACAGAACAAGGAGTAATGGTCTCAAGTTGCAGTGGGGGAGGTTTAGGTTGGATCTTAGGAAAAACTTTTTCACTAGGAGGGTGGTGAAACACTGGAATGTGTTACCTGAGTGGTGTGGGGGGTGGAATCTCCTTCCTTAGAGGTTTTTAAGGTCAGGCTTGACAAAGCCCTGGCTGGGATGATTTAGTTAGGGATTGATCCTGCTTTGAGCATGGGATTGGACTAGATGGCCACCTGAAATCCCTTCCAACCCTGACATTCTATGAGTATTTTCAAGGTACTGTACCAATAAACCTGCTGACTTTGAGTATTTTCCCCCCACATAAGTCTGTGAGTTCAGAGCCTTAGCTTTGTCTTACAGAGTGAAATTCTGGCCCTGTTGAAGTCAACGGAAAATTTCCCATTGCTTTCAAGGGTCAGGATTTTACCCCCAGTCTCTTGGCCTGTGATAATTCTGTCACAGCTATAACGATAGCTAAATGTAATTGGTTGCAAAATATTAAGGTCCAAATCATGACTTTCTCCTGTCTCTTCTTTCTTTCTTTCTTTCTTTCTTTCTTTCTTTCTTTCTCTCTTTCTTTCCATTTCCCTTTTTTCTTCTCCTGTATTTGCCTCCTTACTGCCTGAATATGTCCACATGTGTTCTCTTTGGGAGCGTCTGATGGAGAAATGGAGTACCCTTCTTTTAGCTGGTCAGATGGCTCCTAGACATGACTGAACTACATGCCCCATAACCAAGGGTAGGGACAGTAGTTTCCACTCAGGGCTTGTCAACACAAACGTTTACTTCATAGCAAGCAGGGCCATGAATCTACTCCACACTAGCATGCTGCGCACTAACTGTCCAGATGGACCCTGCTGATGTGCATTAACAGTTTGTTAATGTGCTTTCATCCAGAGCCATTTCAAGGAGGACTAGATCAAAGCATAGTAACAAACTGTTAATATGTGTCAGCAGGGTCCACACAGACAATTAGTGCTAAGCGATTTAATGTGGGGTAGATTCACACCCCAGCTTGCCAGCAACTCATTGTGTCAACAAGCCCTAAGAGAGCCCCACTGTCCCTTGTCTCCGATGTTATCATTAGCAATGGGGATTTCAAATGGGAATGGGGGGAGCAGGAGGGGAAGAGATCTTTAGGCACAGAGGTGAATGAGTTCATCTGACAGAAGCTATTGTAGCATCGTGACCTTCATGTAGGAGATGACACGCTTCATTTGTATGAGAAGCAAAGGAAATGAAAAGAGAATTCTTCAACTCACTGGGGAAAGTGTCTAAATAAATAAGTATAGACAGAGACAGACAAAATCAAGGCAAGATTTTTTTAACAGATTTAGAAAGACCAATTCTACCCCTTATTTTATGCCCCATCACCCACCCCACGTTATAATTCCAGTCCCTTAATTGTTGTTTAAATAAACTATAGATAGGTGGATTTTTTCATTCTCTTCTCACATCTCCAGCCCCTTTGTGATTTTTGTTCCGGGTCTTGGAATTCCCTGCAGTTTGTTGGCATCGTTCTGTCACTGAGGTGCCCAGAGATGTGTCATCAAGTTGCAGTCTCACTAGAGTATGTAGAGGGGAGGGAGAATTACCCTCTGATCTGTGACGTGGCCGTGTATGCAGCTCTAAATCACATTGGCTCATTTTTATTTTTTTTTTGGTGCCACGCTGGTACTTACTCTGAGCAAGGCTAGGCAGAATCATAATAAAAACTCCAGGAATCCATCCCACCATTGCTAATGTCAGTGCAACTATACTAATATTGGACCAGTGGTGAGAGAATTGTCTATTATTCTACATCTCTCTTCCCCTATCCTACAGAAAGACAGGGACAACCAGTGCTATTTCTCCCCCTACATGGAAGTAAGGATATAAAGGACTGATGAAAGAAAGAGCTCCCTATCTCCTAGTCAGCCCCTTCCTTCTTCCATTTTAAAAACAAACCCCAACCCTGTCACTGAAACGAAATTGGGTCATTGCTGTCTGCAAACACAATTAGCCCTTGATTCAAATCACAGTCCCACACTCCCGCTTGTAGGCTCCCTCGCTTTGTGTGCGGCCTTTGAGCACTTGTAGAAGGGGCGGTTATGGGTAGGGGTTGCCCCTTTTAAAATGTTTTAGGTGCTATTATAAGTAAGAAAGATTTTAATATGTTGTCGTGTTTCATAACTAGAACTGTGTGACATTTTAAAAAAATTTATGGAATTTTGCTTGTTCCACTCCTTCCATCTGATTTTGCACACATAATGTTGATAAAATGATTATGATCCTAATTCAACAAAACACTTACGTGTGTGCCTAAGTTCTGCTGAAGTTAGGGACTTAAGCATGTGCATAAAAGTTAAGCACGTGCTTAAGTGCTTTGCTGAATTGGGGTTTCCATTAGCACCAAAAACACAAACAAAGAGAAAATCTGGATGTTTTGAATCCAAAACCACCTCCATTAAAACATCAGCACCTTGCCATATTGAAAATCCATCTACTATCACTCAAAAAAATGGGCACAGTTTAGCTTGAAAAAAGCTTGTTCCTTAGCAAAATTTTCACAAGTGGCCTCTTTGCATGTGCACAACTCCACATGGAGGATAGGATTAAAATGATCTGGATAAACTGGAAAAATGGTCTGAAGTAATAGGATGAAACTCAAGAAGGACTAATGCAAAGTATTCTGTTTAGGAAGGAACAATCAGTTGCACACATACAAAATGGGAAATGACTGCCTATGAAACAGTACTGAAGAAAGAGATCTGGGGGTCATAGTGACTAAAACCTCTCCAATGCATCATCTAGTTGGAGGCTGAAGGTGATGGCTAGTGGCGTTCTGTTATTTTCTTTGTTGGGCCTGTCCTGTAGTAGGTAACTTCTGGGTACTCTTCTGGCTCTGTCAATCTGTCTCTACGTAAAAGAATAAATGGACACAAATCAGACGTCAAGAATTATAACATTCAAAAACCAGTCAGAGAATACTTCAATCTCTTTGGTCACTCGATTACAGACCTAAAAGTGGCAATTCTTCAACAAAAAATACTTCAAAAACAGACTCCAACGAAAGACTGCTGAATTGGAATTAATTTGCAAAGTGGATACAATTAACTTAGGCTTGAATAAAGACTGGATGTGTCATTACACAAAGTAAAACTATTTCCCCATGTTTATTATCCCCCTCCCCCACTGTTCCTCACACGTTCTGTTCAACTGCTGGAAGTGGCCCACCTTGATTATCACTACAAAAAGTTCCCCGCTCTCCTGCTGGTAATAGCTCACCTTACCTGATCATTCTTGTTACAGTGTGTATGGTAACACCCATTGTTTCATGTTCTCTGTGTATATAAAATCTCCCCACTGTATTTTCCACTGCATGCAACCGATGAAGTGAGCTGTAGCTCACAAAAGATTATGCTCAAATAAATTTGTTAGTCTCTAAGGTGCCACAAGTACTCCTTTTCCTTTTGCAGATACAGACTAACACGGCTGCTACTCTGAAACCTGTCGGAGAGGAAAATCTGTTAGAGAATTGAGAATGACCTCAGACATGGATTCCGGGTACAGCCATGTGGTGTTAATTGAGTTGGCCTGTTTTCACTGCACAAAGCAAAGGCGGGAAGGAGATTGGCATCTGATGAGATTCCTGTAGGAGCATGGCTCAACCTCTGCCCATACGATTGCTTGTTCTTCTGGAGGAGTAATTAGCTAGGGGTTTCCATGTGTGTTAACACTCCTCTGTGCTATCTTAATTCAATTGGCCCTTTTTGCTTTTCCACTGATAGTGCAAGTTCAGCCATCAAATCATTTATGCAGCCTCCAGTGTGGTCTAGCAGTTAGAATAGAGGCCTAAGCATCAGGAGACCTGTATTTTGTTCTTGACTTTGCCACTTGCTCACTAAGGGCCAGATCCAAAGCACATTAAATTTAATTGCAGTCTTTTCACTGACTTCAGTTTTCTTTGGGTCAAGCCTATGTGAACTTGGGAAAATGAGTTAACCTGTCTGTGACTCAGTTTCTCCATCTGCAAAATGGGGAATGATCTATTTGAATATGTTTTCTAAAGCTGATTGAGAGCCTCTTCTGAAGGACAATGGAAGTCATTCCCACCAGCACTGTACTATGCACTTTACAGAAGAGTAATCATATATACATCAAATATACGCCTTCGGCTGGCTTCTCCTGTCACATACTGCTGTAGATCAGGATTGATTCACCGAAAGAGTAAAATCTGTATGAATGAGAGGGGATTCAGGCCTAATATTATTTATTATTACAGAAAGGTTTGTTTCAGTTCTGAGTCCAGGAATCATTCTGGGTGGATCAGATTCCAGTTAGTTTATAAAGTCATTCAGCCAGCCACTAGTCCCTGGTGAAGATGAGAAGGAAGAAGGCACCTTTTTAATACTGTATCGTTAGTATTAAAGAGTATCATTTTGTGTGACACTTTACAGAGATTAAAAAGGTAAAATCACTGCCTCAAAGAACTTTGTCTAAACTAGGCAAACCTAAAATGTGACAATAACAGAAAAAAGAGGGGGTTAGGGAGAGAGAGATGAGGGTTACAATACATGGAATAAAGAGAGGCTTGTAGCATGTAAAGTTCTGATATTTTAAAACTGAGGTAAGACAGAAGGGGGATGAGTACAGAGCAAAGGGGTGGGAGTCAATTTTGGAAAGAAAGATGAAGTTGGTTTTGAGGAAGGTGCCCCCAGGAATTCTCATTGGTTTTGCTGATACAGATGAACACGGCTACCCCTCTGAAAGAAGAAGAGTGAGGATGTTTGGCACATTGGAAGAGGGATGATGTTCCAGGTGTAGGGAGCAGTGTGAAAGAGTGGGCAGAGGAAACAGTAGGGCAGAGGGTGAGCAAAGAGATTGGCAGGGCTGAGCTGTGAGACAGTGTGGACAAAGGGCTCAAACTTTTATGTGGGGAGAAAGAGGGAGGCAAGTAAAAATGCTTGAGATGGGGAAGGGACCCAGGCAGACCAAGGGGGCAAAGGGGATTATTTTAGCTGCTGAATGCTGGCTAGGTTGAAGAAAGGAGTATGCACAATTAGGGAAGCTAGAGATGAGGGAGTCTCAGTGGTCTGGATGAGAGGAACTGAACTATGGCTTTGGCAGTGAGGATGTAAACAAGATTTGGCCAGAACCCAGTGTGAGGAGAGAAGGGAAAGAAGGAGAAAGGCATGTAATCTTTGAGGGTATAATAATTGTCAGGTATAACCCAATCTTTATATCTAGCCATTTCCCCCATGTATTTTGTACAACATTTATTTGAACTACACATTTTTCTTATTGTTTTTCTTATGAAGTGGTAACTCAGGGGACTTCTGAGGAGATTTTGCTGACTGAAGTAACTGAAATTCTTATTAAACAGATAGGGTGGGATTTTCAAAAATTGGCTTAACTTTGCTCCATCAAAGTGTTCCAGTTGCATTACCAACTCCCGTAATAATCTGTTTGACACTTGCAGCATCCCTCATGTAGCTGTAAACCCTTCTTCCCAGCAAATTTTGTTCTGTCCAGATTCTTAAACTGCCTTCATCACCCTTGTATCTGCAGAAGTACATTAAGTAAAACAGAGGATGTCCTAAACAGAAGGTGGAATCAGATATGAAGAGAAACAAACTTCTCTATTCTGGCTTTGATTTTATTTACTGATCATGGTTGACTGCAGAGAGAGGGGGAGAGAGAGAATGTATCTAGCACATGAACCACTGCAAGTATGTTGATTTGATATGTTTAAATATTCCTTATTAAAAAGATTGAAAAAAACCTATCGGAATCTAAAAATATACAATGCATAAAGTAGCCTCAGACACTGTTGTGTTATGTGTATGTGGATATGAATATATGCATGTAATGTATGAATCTTATATATACTATATGTATGCATATAGGCAGACACACACTATAAATATGATATACATAGTGCATAATTATAAAGGAAAATTGACAGCTCTCCAGTATTCCTTCCCAAAAGTGCCAGCTGCCAATTGGATTGAATTAGATTTCATAGGGTTTTTTGCAATACATGGAATTCACCAGCAAATTACCCTTAAAGAGGGAGAATCAATCATTTGGAGCAGAGATAAACTGAAGGCGAGTCAGTCTCAGATTGATCCCGTCTGTGCAAGCGTGTGTGGAATTCAGCAGATAACTGGGGGAAAGCAGGAAAGGAGGGAGGGAAGAAAGGCAAAGTGTGTGGAAAGAGGCACTTGAAGCAGGCAAAAGGCTACAGAAAAAGGTGTGTGGGAGTGTTGAGCAGCTGGAAGGATTAACAGGGACTCAGAGTGAGGGGAGCGGAAGTGAAAGGCTGAGTGAAGCCCAATGCACGCCGGATGTGGGGAATGTTCCCTTTTGGGAACTTTGGGCTCTGGGAATAAATGCAGATTCTTTTGGTCTCTGACAACAGCCAGATGACTACAGGCACCAGCCAGTGCAGACTGTTTTTCTTCCAAACCTCAGGCTGACCAGCCTTTGGAGAGAGAGTCTCCATTCCCTTCTCATTGGCCTCTGTGGTCAGGACAGTGACTGGGAGGGAGAAATGTGAAAATGCCTTTCTGGTGCTGAGGGGAAAGCAATGAACTTCATTTGTAATGTTTGTTGGAAAACTGGAAGAGAAGACGAGGGCAGTGGAGGGGAGGAGCTCTAAATAGGAGAGCGAGGGTGAGGAGAAATGAAGGAGAGTGTGGAAATACTTGACTGAATAGGATATGGTGGTAGAAGAACGGAGTGGGGGAGAGTGGAGGGAAAGTGGGAGACTACAGTATGACAGGGAATTGAAAAGGCACCAAAATGTGCTTTGGCAACCCACTCTGGCACTGTGATACAATGCTGGGTGCCACAGGAATGCCTATGGAAACTAAAAAAGCAAACCGTGAAGTGCTACGCTGGAGGATGGGCATCTTCTGTGAGGGAAGAGGGAATGTCCTGTCCTGTCAAAGGAAAGGGTTGTGATGATATTCCAGAGCCCCTTCTCTGCCTCCTGTGATGCTGACTGAGAAGGGGTTTTGCAAAGAGACACATGCAGGGCAAAAAGAGATGAAGGCAGCAGAGCAAGAGAAATGTAGGTGTATGCAAAAAGCCACATAAGCACAAGAGAGTGGTAGTGATGGCAAGAAGAGAGGAACCTAAATGATACAGTCCCCTGAAAAATTCACCACCTCTGGAACTGCATCACCACCAACCCTACCCTTTATCCCCCATCCTACCAAGTCAGAGACATTAGACAAATAGATTAACAGCTTTTCCCAGCTTGTGCCCCTCTCTCTCTCTGGCACACAGCTATACAGAGGTTAATAGACCATCTCCCTTCCTCATCGCCATCTCTCCCTCTCAATCCTGACTCTTAGTGCCTTCACCTATGCCCTGTCTGTAGTTCAGTGCGGATGCACTACCATCGTTGGTTGGGAAGGCTAGTTCAAGAAGACACTCAGGTCGGGTGTAGCTGTACTGCCATCTGCTACTGGATGAACACTGAGTGAATAGGCCAAATTGTTGCCAGCAGCCCTTCCTGTAAGCTATTCAGTCACATTTCCGGTGTTAACCCTTTGTGGTCTAAATATACCTTGAAGGAGTGCCAAAGGATTTGAATATTAGGAGGGGGAGGGATATTCTCACGCAGAGGGGCAGCTGTTTTCTTAAACATTTTGTTCAGAGGTCTAATCCTCTTTCTCCCTTACCAAAATATCCTTAGCAAACTCGTAAAGACAGCTAGACAATTTGTTTGCGAGCCTTGGCATCTCCTCTGCCTCTTGCTGGAGACTGCCCTCCTTGCAATTTTCTTGTGCCTATGATATGCACATCACCATCATAAGGCTGTGATAGGATGAGGAGTATGAACTGACCTTGGGCTCCGAAGACTTGGGGCTCCGACCCTGTGAGCTGAAGTGACAGCTTAGTTAGTGTAGAAAGAACTTGAGTTACACTGAATCAGTATGTGTGTGTACGTCTTTTGAAGGAAATGTAAACCTGAGTCCTGATTATGGTAATTAAAGATCCCATGCTGTTTTCCCCAAGAGCGGGGTGCTGCTCCTGTGTCCTGGCCATATTTTGGTGTGGTTGATTAGTCTGCCTCCCTAAATTTCCCAGTAATTTCAGTTGGATACAGGGTGGTTGTATTATTTTTTTTATTTACATTAAATTCTTGTGTAGCAATTGCTATGTGCTGTTAGTCTGCTGCATTTTACCCAGAAGTGGCTGCATTTTGCTAGCAAATAATCAGTTTGTAAATCATTTCCCAATCCTTTGGAGAAGTATAAGATATCATATAGGCTTTGTTCAACATGCACTGGGATACTGAAGCAGGGTATGGGTAACAATTGGAGCGCAAGGGTTATCTCCTACTCATGCTTTAAAGACCGAATTAAGTTAGCAAGCAAATTTTGAACACATTCAGTGTTCAAGGGCAATCTGTACAAAAACGGTCAGAGCAATATTCCCTTCTCAGATCAAAATGGAATGGTGGAACACGAGTGACTTTCTGTGCTGCCTTCTTGAGCACAGGCCCTGTTGTCAGGGGAAGTTCCATGCACTGAGAGAGTGGAATACTAGAGCCAGGATCTGTCTAGAGCAGAAATTTGTCCATGACTCATAGTTGTAACAGTTATATTAACTAGTCCCTTATTCTGCTACAGAGCACTTGTGTACACTTGTATACACACATGCACATGTCAATGTGTCACAGCCGGAGTGCCTGATCTGAATCCCTTCCTCTCTTTTTCTTAGGAACAACAGGGACTTTCTATAAGCTAATCACCTCTGCTTTGTTATTGAACAAAAGGAAAAAATAGCTAGTCAGTAGTTTTTGGAGAATAAAATGCTGCTTATGCAATGAAGTGCTCTAAAATGGTCATCTAATCCATTCTTTCTTTGCCTAAGATCCCTCTCACCTCCTCTTCCAAGGCAAGATGGCTTCTTATTTTTCAACTCTGTGTGTGGTCACTCTGGGTGTTTGATTGGGCTTTAATTAAATGAAGCAGAGAATGGAGTGATGAAGAGCAGAAATACTGTATAGTTTGATTTTTCTGTCACTCTGCACCATAGATTTGGAAGGTAGAAAGTTGTTAAGCAAGTAATGAGCACCATACAGATACATAAAAAGAAAAGGAGTACTTGTGGCACCTTAGAGACTAACAAATTTATTTGAGCATAAGCTTTCGTGAGCTACAGCTCACTTCATCAGATACATGTAGACACCCTCACTCCCCCCCAGCACATTCACATTTTAGACACTCAGGGCTTGTCTACACTGGCACTTTATAGTGCTGCAACTTTCTCATTCAGGGGTGTGAAAAACCACACCCCTGAGTGCTGCAAGTTTCAGCGCTGTAAAACACCTGTATAGACAGTGCACTAGTGCTGGGAGCCATTCTGGTAGCTACGGCCCTCATGGAGGTGGATTTTTAGAGCACTGGGAGAGCTCTCTCCCCTCGCTGTGCCACAAGCCATGTTAAAATGCTGCCATGGCAGTGTAGACAAGCCCTTAGAGGTGGCCACTGCATTCCTGGTCATTTGTGATCTAGGCCCAGAATTTTGAACCCAAGGCTCACGTTCAGAGACAGCATGTAGCTTAAACCTCCTTGTGTTCAATTAGACTTCTAGATTTACTTGTGCCCACGCTATACATGTCTAAGGGAGGCTGTGTTGGCATAATGTACACATTGAGGGGAGCACAAGAAAGAGTAAGCCCCCGGTATGCCAGCTAGACTCACCTCTGGATTTAGTGCAAGGCCTCCAGAGTGACAAGGCCCATTCATTGTTCCCTGGCCTAGTGGAGCCCTAAGTGGTTTGAGTTGTCTCCCTTCATGCCATACTGCAAGAGAGGCGGTCAAGTTGGACGCTCTTGCTGTAAGAGGGAGGGGGCTGCTGGTGGATGTTCTCTATGAAGGTGTATCTGACGCTGGAACTCATTTGCCCCACTGGTCCACCAGAGTCTTGTTCTTTTACTGTCTGCCTACATGGCAAAACTCATCTTCTCCCTCCCTCCCCCCCCCCCGCCAGGAATTTGAGGAGCGGACTTTCTGAGGGGTATTTTTCATTGGTTATTGGCATAGGATAGCTAGTTCACTCTTTTGATGGAATGAGTGGTTTATTATTGGATACAGATACGAGACTGATAACTGTAACTATTGCAAAGGTCCCTAGAGTACAAGGTGGCTACAATATAATGCTCAGATGAATCCTCACCAAAAGAATGAACTAATGCAGGATCCCCAACCTGTAGTTCTTAAGCTTGACAATCTTCCATTCCCTTCACAACAATTTTGAAGAGGGTGGTATGTGAATCAAGAAAGTTTGGTAGCCACTGTACTAATAAATATGCACCACTAAAGCTATGTACGTTTTACTTAAATAAATAGGAAGATCTTACTACAGCTGGATTTATGTAAAGGGGATGCTAATTGCTGCAACAGCTGCTGCAGCCCTTGGATGCCCATTGTGCTCCTTGACCCCAATGAATTTCAATCGGAGGTGGCGAGTTCAGGTACCAGGTTGTGACAGAAAAAGTCTATGCAAGAGGAAAGTCTATGAGGCAGTTGTTTGTAGCTGCTTCCCTGGCTTGTACCTATCCTATTGCCTTTTTTAATTTTTAACATTCTTTAGTGGGGGGAAGGGAGTACCGAGAATGACCTCTGTCTTCTATGAATGGTTGGTATCTTGAATTAGGTGGTCCAGGGACAGATGCCCTGCCTCCTTGTTTGTTCAGGGCATGTGAAAGTCATGGTCTTCCTAGAGCAGGACAAGAAAGCCCAAGAACCCTGTGCTCTGTATAGTGAGTGGAGTGCTTCACAGTTTAAACTAATTGTAATTCTTAATTTTGCATTAGAACCTACCACAGATACTAAAGTGGTTGAGTGCATTATTAAAATAAAAACTAATTGCATTTTCTAGATTTTTATTGTTAATAATAAGCTCATTTCTGAGCTCTGTTTCTTTCTGGAATTATTTGTTTCCTCCATAGAATGTACACAGGCTGGTTTATTATTATAGGGTTACACACAAGTGCTGGGCTATGCAAGCTGGTTCATTATTTTACAGTCGTTTATGAGCTGACCTCGACTTCTTTTTTTCTTTAAGCATTTACTTTGCAGGAGTGAAAAAAAAAATCTAAAGCATTGGTCTTTGAAAACAGATCAAGTACAAAGAAGGGAAAATGGCAGAAAGAGGTTGGGCCTCCAATGTAAACAGCATTCCTTTACAGCCAGAGGCATGGGCTAAACCCAAGTGTACGCAGGTCACAAGCAATTGATGCTTCTAATACCCATGTATCCTTTACTGATCTTATCAAGCATAAGTAAGTTTGTCTGCCAGAGCTGATTCATTTGTGAACCTGCCTTTATGAGAGAGAATCTTTACACAGTCCAAAGAGACCGTGTTTATTTCTGCTCGTCTCCCCACGTTTCGCAGGTCCTTTCTTTGCTTCATATGTAGGATGGGGTAGGGAAGGAGGAAGAGGTCTTTTTTTAAAAAAACAGAGAAAAATCTTTCTCCCAAATTTCCCTCTTTTCCTGTAGGGTAATGTGTATACTGGGAGGAGACAGCTGTGTGCCAGTCTAAGCCCTCCCCTTCTGGTGGGCAGCTGATAACAATTTGAATATTTTGGATTTACTATCAGCCATCTGCAGGGGGTTCAAAGGCTCCAGTAACTAGGAGCAAGGAAAGCAGCATGGGGGCAGAAACAAAAAATAAATAACAAAATAAATAAATAAATTGAAAATTATAGCAACTTTCCCAAAAGGCAAATGAATTCCAGTCCTCAAGACTTCATGTGGGGAGGCTCAGGCATTGGAGTGGTTGGTAATTAGGGATGGCAAATATCAACAGACTGATCTGCTTTCCCAGCTGGAGGGGAACTAATCCACCCAGCTCCTTTTCACACATGCTGGGATTCCTTTTGATGTTCAACTTTATCTCGCATCCCAACAAAATCACTCTTCTTCAGTTCCAAGAAAATCCACAGCATTTTACAGTGATGAAAGGCATCTTGGCACACAAGGATGCTGGTACAAGATACCAGAGAGAGGCTCCAGCTAGGTGTGGGGAGAGGGCTTTCTTTGACACTGTCCTGGCTGCCATGGCCTCCACATTAGAGGAAAAATTGGAGGATGCAGATCTGGATCCTCTTGATTTCTCCAAGTCTCCAGCTTGGGACACTGCAGACTCGGGTATGGCTTGTTTGTAGGTACTCAGTTGCTATGCTGCTAAGCACTATAGAATTGCCAATAAATAAATAAACTCTTTATGTAAGTGCTCAGGGCAAATGAGGAGTTACTGCGAAAACCATCTGAGAGCCCGATTCGGATACCCTAGCCCGTGCTGGATGGTACATATCTCCACATGCAGCTCTACTGAAGGTAAGGGAAGCACTTGTGGAATAAGGTGCCACTAAGTGTAAGACAGGATATCAAAATCTAGCTCTCTGCGTCATGCTGGGGTAGGCAAATCATGGCTGTTGCTCTGGGTTAGTAATCCCTTTCTGACCTGAAAAAAGGACCTTGGCTCAAATGTGTTAAGACTGAATGTGCTCTAATGCAGAGAATATAAACTGACATAACATATATATATCTTCTTAAACAGGTGCCCACTTTTACTGCTTCGTTACTAACCTTCCACCTGTCTCGACCACCTCCTCTAAAAAGCTGTCCTGAAAGGCAGGGTTCAGAACCAGTGTGTCTAGAATGTCCTAGCTGTGTTGGTCGGTGTATACTCAGCGTTCACTATGTGGGGATGAGTGTCTGCAGGAGCACCTCCAGACATTCACTTACCTACACTGGCACAATTTAGAAGTTGGTGGTGGTTGTTAATGTGTTTGTTTCACAGTAAGTATGGAAATTAATCCCTTGTCTGCCCCTGGCAGGCTGCACAGTCTATTCGTTGAGATGCTAGAATGTGACACATGGTATGCAAGGAGGCATATGTGATGTATGAGTTTGCTGGGCATGTGCCCTCTGTGCCAGGGATGCTGAAGAGGTTAAAGGCAAACAAGCAAAGGGTATTAAGCACTAAATTCCTATATTAAGATAGGATTGAAAATTGCATGGAGGGGCAGAAAAAAAGCCCCTTGGCATTTGTCAGGAAGCTATAGAAATAGGAAAAGTACTCTTATTTAAATGTAACCTGCAAAGGAATTGTTTGGTTTTTTTCAGTTTGTGCCATTTTTGCTGCTTTATGATGTATCTAGAAGGCTGAAAGAAAGGTATCAACATACCCATACATTCTTTGTAAGCTGCCTGCGCAAAGGTAACCGCAGAAGCCAAGCAAATCTTGTTTTACACTAGTCACTCTTGCTGCAAGAGTTAGTGTCTGCTTTGGTCTCCCTTCCTTGTCTTCATCTCCCTTCCTGCCTCCCCCTCAACTCTCCAGAGTAGGAAATATATAGCTCATCATATGGAGGCACATTGCAGATTCCTCCTTAGGACTCAATAGAATCAATAAGCCCATCGAATGAGACTAGTGATGCTTGTGTTTTACTGAGAACTGACAGCAGACACCATACATACCATAGCTGCCACACAAGTGGGCAGCTCCCGACGATCCAACTCCATGTGCTTTCAAAACATTTTCAAATTCCTAGGCCAACAGAAAAGGAGGGGTCGGTCACCCGTTGGGTTACACTGCAGCCTTTCTCATTCTGAAGTATCCGTTCCCCTCCAACGTAATTGCACAGTTGTCTTCACCTTATGTAGGGGCAGAGATGCTGAGTAGCTGCATTAGTAGAATTGACTCTGATACGAGGTCTGCAAGTCATCATTAAACCCTTTTATCTCTTTTCTGGATGCAGCTTCCAACTCAAGTGAGAAGACCTCGGAGCAAGGAATCTGTTAATAACTTTTCTTTGTTCTTGCTAAAAGCCTGGCCTCCATTTGGGTTATACATGAACTTTCCTACTTCTCCCCACTTCCTCCATATAATCCAGTTCTGCCAAACCCAGTTTTGGGGGCCTTTACCTCGTCGTCCTCATTCTAAGGAAGTCCAGTGGCATTCAGTTGTTCCAGCCAGTGAAAAAGGCTCTCTCATCCTCACATCTTCCAGCTTACCATCCTTCACTAATCTGTACTCCAGCACAATCACATCTCCTCTCCCTGAGAATGTATTCTAAAAAAATTCCAATGGGGCATCTCTAGTGTACGTGAAAGTAGGAGCACTCGAAAGTGCAGTACTACAATCTCTAACCAGAGCTTTGCTAAGAGCAGACTGCCTCATGTTTTCTTTATTGTTGTGTATATTCCCCATCAACTGTCATAGTTTTTGGTCTCATTTAGCTTGTTGGCTCCTTGGGGCAGAGAGCTTGTCTTCTTAATTTGTCCATGAAGCGCCATGCGTGGCATGCATACCTCTGGTACAATAGAAGTATTAGGAATACTCAGCTCTCTCCCCCCTTCTTCATGGGAATATCTTTTATTTTTTTGGTAGGGGGAGGGGAAAATAGAGTGGGGACTTTCTGGCATGTCACCTGCTTTCAGCAGTCACGCTCAGCCAGCTTTTGCTATTAGTGCCCCTTCGTGCATTTAATTGGTCCCTCCTTCTAACATCCCGAAGACCATTCGGGGGAAAATTGGAAATTCGGCTCTGGCAGTTTCTGAACTTTATTGTAATGTGCTCTGCTGGGTTGCACCGAGGGAAGGAGCTTGTTGCTTGGTTGGAAGGTCCTGAAGTGTCACTATCAGTATTTGGGAAAAGGCTCCTGCTTGCCTCCCAAGAAGGCTTGGGGAGAGGGGAGCCCTTGAGTCCCCAGTTTCAGCTGTGCCTGAGGAAAGTGAAGCTTTGTCTATAGAAATAACTGTTTAGAATCAATATTTGCGTTTCTGGAGGTTAAAGGATCCCCTCAGTGATGTAGCTGGTGGTGTTTTGAGGTGCAGCATGCAGGCTCTGCACTGGATATGTGTAGGCAGCAGTCTGGACATGTGACATCTATGATCTCTGCATGCGTGTAGTATGTTGGACATGCGGTGTCTGTGGGCCTGGCACACGAGTGGTATTCTAGATGTGTGCCATCTATGGGTTTATCCTGAGCACGGCATACTGTACATGCACTGTCTGTGGCTCGGCATACGTGTGGCACACTTTGTGTGCTGTCTATTTGCCATCAGGCTTGTATTTTCCCTGGCATCCTGCCACCATGGCAGTAAAGGGTAGGACTGGTAATGCAGATCCAGGCTGAAATGATGAAGGCTGGTCGGGTCATGCAGAGGCTGAGTCGTGGAGAACAGTAGTGTTCCTTGGAAGGGAGCACAAGTCTCCAACTACAGATAAAACATGTGGAGAAGCACATCTGCTATACTTACCATAACATGGTGTATGTAGGCAAAATATGTGTGGTGTGTACAGAATCATCCTGTATCTTTAAATATGGCAAGTTTCATTTCTTACATGTGTATATACTGTGCAATAAGGTCAGGATTATACCAACCACATACATTTTGCATCCTGCATATGTACAATGGGACTGATGAAATATTAATTATTATTATTATTTATTATTTTAATGTGTATTACCAAAGGGGCTAGTCATGGATCAGGACCCCATTGTGCTAATTGCTGTACAAATGCAAAACAAAAATACACAGGACAATAGAGAGGAAATGGTATGTTTCTTCCAGGTAGACATACCTGTCTCTGGCTGTGTGACTTCTTCCCATTAACTATGTGCCTGTCTTTCCATTCTCCTCTCTTGTGTCTGGCAGGCTCCTCCATGCCACTCTTCCTATTTGTCTGTCTGTCTCTTCTCTCTACCTGTCTCTTGATTTCATTTCCCTTCATCTTTTATTCATATGTGTTTAATCCATGCCAACACTGGATTATTTTTCAGCCTATCATGCATTTAGCCTGGGCTGTTTATCCCTGCATTGAATTGGTGACCTAGGTACATTTTGCATTTATCATTGTTAATGTTTCTCTCTTTGTTATTTTGAAATGTTGTTCTTAGGGACTCAACAGTGTTTTTGAGGTCTACCTGGTGGGAAACAACTCCAGTCACTTCATCATCTCTCCAACCTCGATCCAGGGAAAGGCAGACATCCGCATTCGAGTTGCAGTGCCGCTGGACTTTGAGACAATTCCTCGCTATGAATTTTCTGTAAGAACTCTCCCAAATATGAGGTGAATGGGCAGTGGGAAGAGAGGCTGGAGATGGGAGGACCCCAGGGCTACATTATGCAGTAAGATGATGCATTAGCCCAAAAATGGCATACTCACTCAGTGAGAAACCATCAGCCTAGAGTACAAAGCTCACTGGCAAGAGTGTAATTTGCAGTTGTGTCCAACTGCAGAATAGGCTTCTTCATCCAGCAAAGTTAAATACTGCATTTAAAGACCATTTAAGACATCTTATTTCTCCCTCTGAGCATCCTCCCATGACCAGTCACACACCCCATCACTCTTTTGTGTGTCTGTCACCCGCTCACACACACACTCTCTCTCTCTCTCTCTCACACACATACACACACTTGGACCTTTACCCCTTTTCATTGCATCCCTCCCTTTGGATAGCCCCTTCCTCTCACTTCTCCTACTGCCCCCCACTTTGGGGAATTCTCTCCCCTTGGGGACTGTCCATGCTCTCCTTTTTTTCTCTTCCACCCTTTGAGAGCTATCCCTTTTCCCTTCTCTTTTTCTTCCCCCATCTCTGTTTTCTCTTCCCCCTTGGCGATTCCCACCCTCCATTGTGGGGATTCTTTCTACGGGTCTTGTTCTCTGGAAGAGGAGGGGAAGTGGAGAAGGAGCTGCTTCCCTGAACCTGGTCCTGTGAGGTTAACAGCAGAGTGGGGAAGGGAGCTCTTCTGAGCACAGGGCATGGATCACTGGGGGCTCTACAAAGGGCTGCTGTGGGGTGAGGAGGAGGAAGGGGGGGATGAGGGCCTCCATTGCGTGTCCCCAAGCAAGCATTTCCCACCTCTCACTCTGTCTCCAGGGCCTTCCTGCCTTCTTTGAGCAGCATTATCCAGCGGCTGCCAACTCTGTATCTTGTAGAGGAATCTGTGGGCCAGACAAACAGGTCCTGAGAATGAGATCCTGCCTACAGGCTGTATATTTGACATCCCTGCCTTGCCTGTCACCTCTGGCGAGCCAAGTCTGACACCTGACTTAAGTGATATGATTTTGATTGTGTCAGTCTTTCTGGCTGGTAGTGGACATTGGTTGATCTCACAAACCTACCATACTGTTTGGCAGCATAGAGATGGAGTGGCCGGGCTGTGGAGGCAGCCCAGGATTAGACCGTCAGACCTGCCAAAACTCAGGGATGGAGTGCCCTAGTAGAGTTGCGTATGCAAGCTTTTATAATACCTGCCCAATCTGCTCCTGCCTCTAGTCAGAGTTGTCGGATTCAAAAGCATTAAAATTTACCCGGCCACCCCCCAAAAAGGGAAGAAGAAAAATATATTTGCTCTGAGTCTTCCCTCTCTTTTCAAAATTTAGAGCCTTAGCTACTAGAGCTTAAACAAAACATGTGTTTCCCCCCACCACCACCCTCGCACTGTGGGACCATAAAAGCTTTATAGAGCATAAAACTTTGTTTTAAATGCACCTATCAGCCAGCAAAACTCTTTCCAGCAGCCTGCTTGAGCTGCGTCCCACTGTCTGGTTCAGTTATAAATTCTGGCAGGAAAAGCAGCTTCCTGATCATGTCAGCAGCTCCTGTTGCTATTAGTCCTAGCAGAGGGGCTTTTATACACCAGTAAAGAAGCATAAATAAAAACCTGCCTTCACTGAGCAGTGCAAAGTGTAAACCAGAAACTCCAATGCTCCAATCCCATTCAGCTCACTGGTTAGATGGTGAAATAGTGGCAGCTCCTAATGCCATGACCCTGGGGCTTGAAGCTTAGATATATCACGCTCAGGGTGTCTTTAAAGGGAGAGGATGAGGAGGAGACAGTAGCGGTGCTATCATGCTCATAGAACAGATGTTTGCCACAACTTGTGTGCATACCACTACTGTATTCTGTGGTACATGACTGGTTATTCTAAACTCCTTACCATTGGTCTCACCTGCAGTGGAGCTTGGTGTATTCTCAGGATTGCAAGACTGAGGGTTGGGTTGTGCACTCTAATTGTTAGTTAAAGTGCACAAAAGAACGTGGGGAGCGTATTTGACTGACTAGTATAACAAAGATCTTCCAGTCTGGTAAACGGGCATGGTTGCCTGGAATGGTTGGGAGCAATTTGCCTTGAACCCCCTCCAGCATCATGTTCAGCGTTGAGTTAGCTGCGTGGCCTACCACCAGAGACATGCTGCTGTAGTAACAGAGCATCAGAGGAGATCACTGATGCTTTTTTTGCTTTTAAAAAAAAGACACAAATGAAGCCGCCGACTGTGTTGCTTGCCTCCTGTCTCTGCTCAGCTGTTCGCAAACGAGAGCGTGCCAGACCACGTTGGCTTTGCTCGTGTGAAGATTAACCTCATCAATGAGAATGACAACCGCCCCATTTTCAGCCAAGTCCTGTACAACGTCAGCCTGTTTGAGAACGTCACAGTGGGAACCACAGTCTTGAGGGTCCATGTAAGTAGAAACAACCTTGAATTTTCTGAATTTACAATATGCATTTTATTACACCTTGGCCTCAAAGCTGTGATACGTTGACTCCACCGAATGCATCGCCAATGAAAATGAAAGCTCTGTGCATTGTACCATCAGAACAAATGGGTCATGGACTAGTCACATCCTGGGTGCAGGATGCTTTTTATCTAACTATTCCTGAGGATTGATTATCCCCATGTGGGTGCCACATTCACAACAAGGCAGTTTAGGCCTGGCTGTCACAAAGGAGCCACAGGGCAGGCGCAAGGGCCCCTAGGGAACAGCCCTGTCAGCTCTGCGGAAGCCCCAGGCACAAGAGTTGTTTGGGGGCATGCTATTGGTAGAGCAAGGGTGGGGATAGGTGGGCTAGATGAGGGGTGGGCATATCAAAGCCTGGAGGGGGAGCAGGGAGGGCTGAGATAGACCTGAAATTATATGGCCCTACAAAGCCCTGTAGGGGCCTTTGTGGCAGAACCAGCTATTCTAGCCTGTGCTAAATCAGGAGAGGTGCAAGATGCCTTCCGTCATCCCTACCCGGACACCTGCGTCGTTGTAGAGATGAGTCTGGCTCCTGCTCCCCAGTGTGTGGTGCGATACCTAGACAAAACAGGTGGAGCTAGAGACTGAGAGAAAAGGTATGTGTATGCCCCTCCTGTTGGGTTTCAGAATTAGCTAACAAATATCATTGCCAGAGCAAGGCATGTTCCGAATGACCTCTTGGCTGGTGCACAAAGGATATGTCTACGTTTTGAGCCAGGGGTGAGATTCCCAGCTTGAGGAGACTTTTTGGGCTAGCTCCCACCAATGTAGTGTGCTAAACAAGAGTGTAGCCACAGCAGTGTGGGGAGTGGGTGGGGCTAGCCAACCCACATATATGCCTAGGATGTGCGGTGGGCACGTCCTTGGGCTGGCTAGCCCTTCCCACTCCTTGCACTGTCGCAGCTCCCTTCTATTTTTAGGGCACTAGATTGATGTGAGCTAGTGCGAGTAGGTCTCCTCAAGCTGGAAATCAGACTCCCAGCCAAAAGGACAGATGTACCCAAGCAGAAAAGTAACTGAAAGACAGGAAACTGGGTTCTATGCTTCATTTCACCAAATGGGCAATGAGAAAATTAGAAAAGCAAGAAAATGCATTTTCTAGCTTCTAAGAAGGAATTATTGATGGCACAGAGTAAATCGGCAAACCAGAAACCAAACCCCATCTTAAAAATTATTTGAAACAGATGTTAATTGCCATTTAGGAAGAATAACTTCACTGGAAACTCAAAGTATTTCTGGTTGGTGAGTGCTCCTGTGCTGCTTTAGTTAAATATATGTGAATTCATTCTCTCACATGTGTTGAGTTCTCCCTCATTCCACAATACATGTTCTCTCCCATCAGCCCCTGAACAGATATACTCCCCCAACACACACACGCACAGAGATAGGAGAATGAAAGCTTCAACAAAATGATTTGGGGTGTGTAAGTGTGTTTACTCTACAAACAGATGGTGTGAAACTGTACAGAGCCCCTGAGCAGTTCCCATCTGACAGTTATTAATATTTCAAACAGATGTTTAGCTAGTCAGGCCATCAGACACTAAACAATGAGATTGTTACAGCATCTTTTTTCCAACTTCCAGCTATGCCAGCATTTTGGAGCAAACACAAAATGCCAGGAGTTGAATCTTCTATGATAAATCATAGAATGTATGCAATTAACGTTGAAATCCAGATTGTCCTCCCAGCTGATCCCCAAACTTCTAACAACCCTCATAAAATACTACTACTTCTTGTATATGAGATGCAGCGCTCTGTATGTGTCAGAAATACTGTTCGCCTAACATGATTGTTCCACCAACTGTCCCACGCTCCACAAACAAAATGAAACACGCAAGGAGGGCTGCCTTTGGTAATGATAAACTAAGTTTTTTCAAAGAGTTTCCTGGGTACCGGAAGTGGGTGATTATTAAGGACAAATTTTTAAAACTAGCCATCTAAATTTAGTGCACATTCTTTACATCTCCCCCAAAAGTGCAGAAAGTGGATTAAATGTGCAAAAGGCCACTTATGTCTATTATTCCCCATTCTGTGTGGAAAAATGCTCTTTTGCATAAATGAGACACTATTCTATGCGGTAAAATACCTTGTTCACCTCAGCAGGCTCAGTCCTTTTTAGCCCTGGAGACTCAGATTTGGGGCAAGGCAAATCCTTATAGGTGGCACAGGGTCCTGCTACTCCTCTCCTCAGTCAGTCCCTTGTGCTTGTTTGCCTTCCCTTATGGTGAGGGAGTGCAGCCTCCCTACTGGGAAGGTTTGGTGTCTTGCTGCAAACAGCCTACTGGCAGCTTCCCTGCCCCCCCCCCCCACATCCTTCCAGGCCGGGGTGAGGGGAGGGGGGGTGTTAAAAAGGTCTCAAGTAGTTGGAGTCAGCTGAACCTAATTGGTTCTCTAGCAACCCCTTTTCCAGCTGAACCTTATTGCCCTGTGGTTATCTCTCCTCAGTGGATAGGGAGGGTCCTTTTAACCTTGGAACTAATTACTAACCCCACCTTTGTAGCTGTTTGTCCTGGGTTTACCACATCTGTATTTGCAGTGGATGTGTGCACAGATTTTGTGGGTGCATTTTAGACAGCTGCTTTGAAGATGTAATTTCTCTAAACTTAAACTCCCCTGTACTTGGAAAACTAGAGGGAAAACTCTTATAAAAATGTTCTGGAGAGTAGAAAAAACTGGTCTCCAGGGGATTAGCCCTATAGCAGAGATAGTCAGATGCTGGGACTGAGTTT
The DNA here is from genome assembly GCF_965140295.1 of Lepidochelys olivacea. Classification (NCBI taxonomy): domain Eukaryota; kingdom Metazoa; phylum Chordata; order Testudines; family Cheloniidae; genus Lepidochelys; species Lepidochelys olivacea. The sequence goes on along the minus strand of NC_140417.1, from coordinate 83,653,323 downwards.
CCAAAGGGATTACCTTCCATCCCAGATACAGCAGCACTGAGCAGTGGTTTCTGGAGGATTAATCTTCAATCATAGATGGTCTTGCACAGAGGGTAATAGTCCCATTGGCATTATCCCACTGTCACAGACAGTCCAGCACCAGGACAGTGGTTTCAGAGGGCTTGGCCATTTGTCACAGAGGCCTTGTCTACACTAGCATTTTCCCCTCACATTCTCCACCTTTGCACTACCACTACTACAGCTGGTAGCAAGAGCGGGAACACTGGTGTAGATCAGCCACCGGAATTTAAACCACCGAGCCATCTAACCCTGCTCAGTGGAGATTTGGTTCAGGGTGTCAAGGGAGCAGAAAGGGATGATTTCAAAATTAGCCTTCATCCCATCAGAGAGCAGAACATTCATACATTTCAGAGGAATAACAGACGTCTAGACGGATACAAACCTAATACAGAACGCAAGCCACATGTTAAAGAATCAATGTGAACAAGAATTCTTTGTCTCTCCTCCTATCCTCCCAAATTCTGAGGTGATCACCTGATTCAAATAGCTCTGTGTGTCCTCTATGTATGGGCTTCTAAGAGCGAACATAGTAACAGTTCCTCTGTTCACTGCGGCATCCATTGTGTTTGGTGAGTGCATATTCCCTGCCTTGAATAATGGAGGGCAGTCTCCAGGACCCCAGCGTACGTGTGTCAGCCTTTTTCTGGAGACGGCAGAACGGCAGCTGGCACTGCAGTGCCTAAAGCTTGTTCCAGGCAGAGACATGGATGGCTCAAAAATAGGGGAGGTCTGGGGAACAGGAAATCTCTGATCTTCTGCATGATATAATAGTGATTAAAAGCCACTTTTCTCTACTTCCTGAGGAGGGGAAGTGTTTACTCCCAACTGCCCTGAAATTCTGGGCTTTCAGCCCACTTTCCCAAGTCCCCAGCCTGACACACCTCCCATCACTGTTATTTAGCTGTTTGGGAGTAGGGGAGGGAAAAGAGGAGTCCCTAGTGAGCCAGTAAGAAAATTGAGCCTTCCAATCAAAATGTGCACATGCACAAGTTCCCTACCGCAATTCCCCCTTTCCCTGTAACTCCTCCCTAGGCTTGAACATCTGAAAATAGAAAAGAAAGAGACTTCACTTGTGATGACAGATGGCCATTCGGTGCTGCAGCGTTTGACCTCTTACTGTCCCTGACAGCGGGGTAACACTGTCTGTTACCCTTATAAATCACCAGTAGGTGCAAGCAGCAGAGTCAGAGCCTCCTTTTATTCCCGCTCCCTGCTTTCCTCCATCCCTTCCCTGCACAGAGTATGTGCAGGTTCAAATACACGTCTCCACATAAGGCTCTTGGTGAAAGTCTAGCTGCTTCTGCAGAGCCCCCAATCACCTCCCCAGTCACCATGTACTGTTGTGCGGTCTTCTAATATTTTGTTCACGTGTGCTGCACTCTTTCTATTTCACGTTCTCAGACTTCCCTTCCTTCTCCCATCCATCTGTTTAATTCTGTCCATATGATACACGTAGCATATAAATTCAGGGAATGATTTGCCTGCATGTGAACAGCTGGAAAATACAGGCTTCCTGGAAGCACAGTGTGCACACGAACCTGAAACATGCTGGAAGGCATGTCCCTCGGGGCATGAAAAAGATTTCCTTTCAAGAGACCCATTCATTTATGGAGCTATATTTAAGCATGGAGAGAGATTGGGCCAAATTCAGCCCTGATGGAGCATGTTGCAACCCACTTAAGTCAAGGGAGTTGTTTCCTCTTACAGTAGAGCTGAATTCAGCCCATCTTATGAATAGTGCCTGGCTTGAAGGGCAATAATAATAATTATATATAGTGATTTTCATCCAAAGGTTTAAAAGTGCTTTTAAAAAGTTGGAGAAGAAGTATGGTCCAAGGAGAAGGCACTGGACTGGGAACCAGGGATTCTATTCCACACTCTGCCACTGGCTTGCTGTGCAACCTTGGCCAAGCCATTCCATCTCTGTGCCAGTTTCCCCTGTTGCCCTTTGTCTTGTCTGTTTAGACTGTAAACCTATTGGGTGAGGGATTATCTTTCACTATGTATTTGTACAGTTCCCACTATGAAGGGCCCTGATTTTAGTTGAGGGTTTAGATGCTATTTTAATAGAACACCAAAGTATTGTTTATATTTGTAACTGTGCTTCAGTGGGGATCACAACTGAGAATGCCAAATTCAGGATAAACTGCTGAGAAAGAGGGCAGATACATCCCAAGACTGGTGGCTAATCCCCTCTGGGGTATACCAAACCAGCAACAAAAGTAAACTTCTGTTTCACCACACTGGCTAACAAGAAGACATAAAGGCAGTTTTCTCAGGCATTGCAGTTCTTATATCACCACCACCAAAAACACTGATGAGTGGTTCTTTACAACCACTCTCATGAAATAATATGTTCTTCTGATACCAAAGGGCCAGCCACACACCCAGGTCAATATATAACTTAGATCTTACCCAAAAATCTCACTGATGCTAATCCTTTAGTATCTAAAAGTTTATTCATAAAAAGAAAGGAAGGTGAGAGTTAAAATTGGTTAAAGGAATTAATTACACACAGTAATGGCAAAGTTCTTGGTTCAGGCTTGTAGCAGTGATGGAATAAACTGCTGGCTTAAGTAAAGTCTCTGGAGTACATCCACAGCTTGGATGGGTCCTTCAGTCCTTTGTTCAGAGCTTCAGTTTGTAGCAAAGTTCCTCCAGAGGTAAGAAGCAGGATTGAATACCAAATGGAGGCGTTTCCAGGGCCTTTTATAGCATTTGCCATGTGGAGAGCATCCCCTTGTTCTTACTATGGAAAATTACAGCAAGAAGATGGAGTTTGGCATCACATGGGAAGTCACATGTTCATGCCCAATTTCACTCAGTCATTGCAGGAAGCCATTACTTATATTCCAGACAGCACAGGACAGCCCACTCAGTGTAGATGGGCATCTCCCATCGTCCATTATGAGTTGTGCCCTTTTGATGGGCCACTCAATTTGAATAGTTCCTCCAAGATGTGCTGGCTAACTACCTCATGGATGTTACCCCAGGAGCAAACATTTGAAATCCAGGTATGGAGCCAATATTCATAACTTCAAATACAAAAATGTTATGTGCATATACATAGCATAATCATAACCAGCAAATCATAATCTTTTCATAGACACCTCACTTGACAACCTTTGTACAAGATTTGTTGCAAATATATAACAGTGGTTGCAACAAAGATCAACATGGTTATATTTTAATCAGATAACGTCACAATATTCATTATACAAATGGGGAAACTGAGGCACAAAAAAGTGAAGTGTGTTGGCTAAGGCTACAAAGTGGCAGAGCGAGGAAGAGAGCCCAGTGAATTATCAGGGAATTATCCCCTGGACCATGCTGCCTCTTACAAACTTGGGAGACTGAGCCTCAGCCATTTACAATAATAATGTATTTTTGAACTAGACCTACTTTGAGCATGTAATTTTTCATCTGCACATTTGTTCTTGCATCTTCTTGGCCATTCAATACATGTGTAAATTTATTGCAAGTAACAGATTGCACTTGCAAAAATGGAGGCTTTGCTTGAAAGAGAAACTCAAAATCTCCTTAGCCCTTTTGCATTAAAATATTTAACAAGGGGCACAATTTGCTGTGATGAGCTATGTTGTAAAAGATGAGATTGGAAGCCAAAGTGTTCTGCTCTCCCCACTGAGGGCTGCAATTATTCCTGTCCATCCTTCTCACTAACTTAAAAGTTTGGAAACCAGTTTTCTTCAGAGGTTCTGAGCACCCAGAGCTCTTATTGACTTCAACTAAACTGCTCAGCCCTTCTGAAAATAAGACTCTCAGGGTTTCAGAGGTTAGTGTGACAACAGAGACTGCCCTGGCATGGTTACTCAGGATACCTGCATGATGAACGTGTTCATGTGTATGAGAGAGAGAAAGCAAAATCCATTTCCCACTCCATCGTTTTTCCATTTTAAACTCTATATATTCTTTTTAAAAATCTATTTTTAAAGGTCTCCATGCTTGAAAAGAAAATTAATTTCCTTTGTTACAGTAAATTTAGCTTTTTTGTTTGTTTGTTTTGGTAACTCCCCTGCCAGGCTCTGCTCAAACAGCCCTACCTCTGAGGAGAAGTTTACAGGTGAAAATGTCAACAGTGCAGAAATAGCAATGTGCCCTGTCTCATTTGCACATGATTTCTGGGTGTATATCTTCCCTCCTTACCACCTTCATAGCACCTGAAATACTTTACAAACACCAGCCATAAAACAAAGTGGGAGATTGGACAAACAATTCCTAGCACTTGGTCCCGGGTGTGAAAGGACCCCTACTGATTTTAGGGAACTGTATGTGTTCTCCGCACCTCGTGCTTCTTGAGGGCATGAAGTTATACCAGACCAGCTTGCTCAAGAAGTGTGAAATTCCTGCTCTGACCTTTTCTGTTATGTTATTAAAAGGTTTCACGGCTAGTTGTTTCAGAAAAAAAACACTTCAATATCTGCTGGTAGCTGGGGCAGAACCTACCAATCCCTCCAGCCTAGGGCTACACAGCCGACTCTGCTCACACCCTTTGCTTTGCTCCTTCATCGCTGGATGTAGCATTGCATTTCAGTCTAACTCGTTGTCCCCATGGACCACCTTTCACAAAGGGGCACAGTTTAGGGGCAGACAGACAAAGAAGTCTGTATGCTGGGTAGAGAGACTTCCTGGAACATGCAGTGGGAGAAACCATCCCGGTGGGATGAATGGAAGCATGCACTTTAAAATAGGTTTCAGAGTAGCAAAATAGTGGCTGAGAGTGACCCTGGTGACTCTGCTGTGTATGAGTGAGAGCACCAGGTTACAGGCACTAGACAGCACCAGCTTGGGAACAGTTTTGCTCTATATAGGGGGTTCTGCAGAAGCAGTGAAGAAAGCTCTCTAGTTGTAGTCCTCCTCTGAGGTAAGGACAAGGGGAAACAGACTGAGCTACTGGTTTCTGCTTGCTCTATGTCATGTGAGAACCAGCTGTATAGGCTGTGTGAATATCATAAGATAGACTTGTACAATAACCAGAAGTTGCATGTGGGTCTATGTCCCTCAGGCTGCAAACAGGGTATTATCTATAGTCCCGGGACCAAATCATTGAAATATCCCCAGAACAACTACAAGACCCATAGCCAGCAATACAGAAGAGGGCATGTGTGAGTACTGTACTGCTATTGTGACCACCCTCAAAGCAATTCCCAGTCTTCTGTTGGCTACCGCTGTGCGTGTGTATAGCAAGAAGCAGGGCAGGGGAGTCTCTTCCAAGCCCTGCCTTTCCCAGCTATGAATCTGTGAATGGATAGACTAGAGGGGGTGGGAGGAGATGAATTGATAGGCTAGAAAAAATTCCCAAGACATGAGCAGCTGTAACATCAAAGAGAGGCACATAGATAGACCTTAGACCAGACAGGAGGATAAATCCACTGAAGAGAGGAACAGCTCAACAGACAGAGGAAAGAGGGGTAGGTAAAACTGAATGTCCAAAACTCCATCAAATATCAGTCCAAGCCCTACAGAAAACAAGTTATAGCACAAATGGCAAATTTCCCCCATCATATACTGTATGTAGTAGAGGGCACCCAGTGTATGGAAGAAGGGAGAGAATCAGAATCAGCAGATGATGGAGCACAGCAGCCCTTAGAGGAGAAGAATGACAAGTCTTGGTGGTGTGGAATGTAAGATCCCAGAGCCCTTGATGGGCTCCCTATGGGAAGAGAAGTGACATGTGAACATGGGTATTAGATGAGAATTGAGCTCTTGCCCCTTAATGCTCCTCCCTCTGCCTTTTGTAGAAGCTACCTCCAGAAGGTGCAGTGAAGGGGCTGCTTAGGATAAGCTATGGAGTAAAGTGTCTGGAGGTATCTAATGGTAAAGCACAGATCCCTTTCTGATCCATCCAGGATTTGGGGAAGCGGGGAGGAGAAGTGTTTAGCCACCAGATGGCATTATCTGAAGGAGGCCCTTTTCAGTGGGGAAAGGGGGAACTAGAGCTTCTGGCAAAGATGAGGATATGGTGAGGGGAAGTCATAGAAGAAAATGACATATCTCTGTTTCAATTAACCCACACTGTCTAGACAATTCCTACAGACAATTCTCTTGCATGTAAGCAAAAATAAAATATGTGAAAGAGCAGAGGAGGGTGGTAACAGTGTGGGACTGTCAGACTGGTCCTGCCGGATGCAAAGTCCAGGAGTTCAAACAACAGCCAGCAAGCCATTGCCAATCTGATCAGACTGCAGTGCTGTCATGTTGTGCTAAGTGGCAGAGCTGTCTAGGTCTCAGCGAAGGACACTGATAAATTGCTCCTGCCATTGTGTGAGGGTCCGAGTGTATGTCCACACTTAAAACATGACCGTGGCACACCTGCAGCATTGCAACTGTGCCACTGTCTACACTGGGATTTACGTCAGCATAGCTACGTCTCTGAGAGGTGTGGGTTTTTTACACCCTGGAGCGATGTAGCTATGCTGATGTAAGTTTTCCACGTAGACCAGCCCAGATCACTATTCCAGCATAGCAGGAGTACAGTGCCCCTCAGAGTTTCTTTTTCTTTTTGTTTTTTTCACTCCTATTGCTGATCTTTTTGAGCTTGAAGCTGCAGATCCAAATTTTAGCGTGAAGAAAAACTAGGCAGTTTTAATCCATTCTGCTCAGAAACTGTGGACCGTACCACTAGTGCCCTGCTGTATGGATAGTGCTGCGCTGAGAGCCTGATTCCTGGTATGTGAATGCTTCCAAGTTTCTATCCAGCTGCTTAGACCTTTGCCTTGCTGTACCACTGCTTTCAGTCACTGAGGTTGTTTGCAGTAGCCTTTGTCCCGACAATTTCCCTCTGTTGCTCCCACTGGTTCAGCTCTGCACATGGGAGCAATGATGGGAGTGCTAGTGTAGCACACCCAGTAGCATTTTAACCACCGTTTGGTCGCAGAGCACGTCTAGAGGAGACAGTAGCTAGAGTTCCAGTCACCAATCTGTATTAGTGCTACCCCCGTTGCTACCACTGTTGGAGCTGCACTGGTAGGAACAGTGGGGTGTAAGGAGTTTGTGTATACGAGCCCTGTCCCAGCACTAGTACCCTGGTGTGAATAGGAGTACGAACCTTCCTCTGGATGATTATTTTTCTACTTTAATGGATTTCCTATTCTTCCCTCTCATTGAGGCCACAGTTGTCCCTTTTGTATGATCAAGAACTCTAGGCCATTCCTCTCTGGTCCGTAGCTCTTATACATGGAACAGAGAAAGTGGAAACACAAATAAAATTCCAGTCCTGGTAAGTGCAGTTTCACTACATCCATCCTGTCCCTCTTGTTTCACAAATGAGAAGAGCTTTGGGCAGAAAATAATCACGCAACAAACCTGTCTTCGGTGCACTCATGTAGGACATCATTATTCAGTCAGTCAGGGTTGCCAGGAGCTGGGGCCAATCAGGCATTTCCTCTCTAAGGGTATCTCTACACTACACACCAGATTGGCAGGCAGCGATCGATCCAGCGGGGGTCGATTTATCGCATCTAGACTAGACGTAATAAATCGATGCCCAAGCGCTCTCCTGTCGACTCCTGTACTCCACCGCTGCAAGAGACGCAGGTGGAGTCGACGGGGACTTGAGTGTTAGCAGTCAACTCACCGCGGTGAAGACACCACAGTAAGTCGATCTAAGTACGTTGACGTCAGCTACATTATTTATGTAGCTGAAGTCGCATAACTTAGATCGACCCCCCCCCCCGCCAGTGTAGACCAGGGCTAAGATTAGGGATGTACAGAATGGCCTAATTAGCATCTTGTTAGGGTTTGGCAATAGCATTAGCAAAGCCTACAGGGATGGGGAATGGATGTAAGAAAGCCTATAGGAGATGAGAATTAATGGGTAGGGAGGTGGTCTTAAGACTCTCCTTAAGGTCTGCACAGTTGAATCTATCTGAAAAATGCTGATAACTGAAATATTTAAAACTGAGATGAACCAATGAAGTTTTGTTTTTAACTCAAGATGCATTCAGTTTGCCTAGCCTTAAAGAGTCTGCAGAGAAATGATTCCACAGGAAAGCGTTATTTTTTATGGTAGCATTGACTCCAGGATCTCTCGCTACGATTTTTAGGCTGTTTAGGCTCAGATCAGTTGCTTTAGGATGCCTGAATCAGCTGATACCAGAATAAGTCAGCTGACTTGCTCTTTAAGCCTCCAGGAACTCTGCTGTGTATTCCCCACTGAGCCCATATTTTCTTCTTAGTCAAAAAATAATGACAAGTAGAGAGAAATTACTCTGGAAAAATGTGAGAAGATATGTTTCAGTTACAGATAAGGAGCTTCAGTGCCCCTCCTCCTTCACTTCAGTTCGGTACTGCTCTTGTTGAAACAATACACAAAAGTCTTACAGTCATGGCCCAAAACTGTACATTTTACAATTGAGACACTACGGTGTTTTGGACTATTCCTATAGAGAAAACTAATGTATAGAAACGTAGGAATTGCCATACCAGATCAAACCAGCATTCAGACCAGTAATCCATCCAATCATTTAAGTTGTCTCTGACACTGGCCAGAACCAGATGCTTCAGAGGAAGATGCAAGTTACTTCACAGAGAATAATTATGGAATGATCTGTCCTTGGGGAAAGTTTAGTTTTAGTCCTTTCAGTTAGAGGTTGGTTTATGTCCCGAAGCATGAGGGCTCACCCTTCCAAACTTTTAGGGATTTTTTTACAATGAGGCTCCACTAATGTAACTCTGGGCGTTCTTATTATCCATATAAATGACCAGTAATTTTTTGAATTCTGCTAATGTCTTGGCCTCAAGGATATCTTGTGGCAATGAATTCCAAAGGCTAATTCTCAGAGATGTTTTAGTTATTGGACTTGATGTATAAAAGACATTCTGTAGCCTGTGTTAAACAGGAAGTCAGACTTAATGATCATAATGGTCCCTTCTGGTCTTAAAACCTATGAATCTAGAATAATGTTTTATGTTTAACCAAAAAATGTCATTCCTTTTTTCAGTTTTAAATGTACTGTCTTTCAGTATAATTAACTGTTGCCTTGCTCTTGTATTACGACAATGGATAAACAGAAATGCCAGATAAACCTTCTTTACGCCAGTCATTATTTTGTATACTTTCATCATAGCCCTTCAGATTCAATTCTTCTCCAAATAGTGCCAAGTTTTTAAATCTCTCTTCATGAAAAAGTTTTCCATGTATCCAATTATTCTTCGACTTATCACCGGAACCATTCTATTTCAGTTCTATCTCATTTGAAGCACAGGGGCCAGAATGGAACTTTAGTGCTCCATGGGAGGGCATCTATTGATTCATAGAATGGCATTCTAATATTTTCAGTATTCTTTTCTGACCCATTCCTCCTGCGTCCCAACATTTCACTGGTTTTTGACAGCTACTGCACGTCCAGCAGAGGTTTTCATTGAGCTGTCCCCGGTGATGCCCAGATCCTTTCTTGAGTCGTTGCAGTTAATAGAAGCCAGTGAAGCGTATGAACAGTTCAAGGTATTCTCTTCAATTCACATTGCCTTGAATTTGCCAACATTGAACTTCCTTGGCCATTATGCTGCTTATTCACACCATCTTCCTCTGAAAGTTCCTCACCGTCCTTCTGATTCAGAGAAACCTAAATAATTTTGTGCTACCTGAAACTTTTGCTACCTCACTGCTCAAATTAATAACTGCATTAAACAGCTCTGGTCCTAGTGCAGAGCTTTGCGGTACCTCAATCTTATTTTACTCCTTGCTTAGACCCACCTCCCTTAATGTGCTCCAGATCCTTCCAGCACGCAGGCATGTAATCTGCTACACCCTCCCTCATACCAGTGTCTGAATGTACACACAATTACACAGTACCTGGATTCATGTTTACATATACAACTTCCTCCATGTTCACACTCCTATTCGCTCTCTCATACGTGTATGTTCCCCCATACTTGAAAAACACAACTGCTCAGCTGCCCATATCTCTCATTTTCCCCCCCCCACACACACACACATAACCCTCTCCCAATATCTGCGTATAGTTGGGAGACACCTTGTTAGAAAGATCCTAGTGCAGTAAATGTGCTAATTAACCTTTCATTGCTTCTCTCATTATGGCATCTTTAATTCAGTTGACAAAGTCTCTCCCTTTTACCATTTTGGCCATCACTTTTCTTCTGCCTCTTCGATCTCCGGTTGGCCTCCCACCAGGGACAAGGAAATTGATCCCAGTCCAATTTTTTTCTGTTCTTTCCAGCCAGCCGTAAAAGCCAGTCAACAAAAAAGTAATAATGTAGTTGTCCCACACTGGGAAAGAGAGCACCAGACATCAATAAACTCATATTTAAAATGCAAATCACTTTCTCAATCAGCTGTCAGTCTGCTATCGGCTCTTACTTCCTGACAGCTGCATAAGGGGCTTCTGTGGCTTGGTGCTGGGGTCTGCAGGGGGCAGGCACAGTCTTAAACCCCTGTAAATACCTTCCCCAGGGATTTGTTCTGTCCAGCAATCTCAGCTTGGTGACTGAAAAGTAAATAAGGCATAGTTTAGCAAATGGGAACATGTCTACTGGATGTCAGCTATTCCTGCAAGTGGGCTTGTTACAATGGACTTTTCTTGTTATGTTTTTGCTGCTACTCCATCTCCTGTCATCCCAGATTCTGATCCAGGGTTTCATCTGTTCTCAAGCAAACACAGGAACATAGACTTCCAGGGCTACTGCCAGTCCCACTCTGCACTCCAAACCTGAGGCCTTTGCTAATCAGGTTCACCACCCTTAATCTCCCTTTGCCTACACTGGTTCTCTCCAGCTTCCTTTCATTCAGGGATGGGGAATCACACCTCCCTTTCTGATATCACATCCATCTCCACTGTCTTTGTTCAACGTGACTCCCAAAAACGCATGTAAGGACAATCCCTGGTTGGTATGAGCTGGCGATTATATCTTAAGAAGTTGTGAGTTATAGCAGGTAGAAATAGTGTAGGATGCTAAGTACTAAACATAACAATACCATTCTGCAGGTAAAAGTCTTAGCAGGTGGGCTAGGTGTAGTCTGGCTGCTTCTGAGTTGAGCCTGTGGTCTGGGGTGTCGTTAGGGTTTCATTGAAAGAAAAGGAGTACTTGTGGCACCTTAGAGACTAACAAATTTATTAGAGCATAAGCTTTTGTGAGCTACAGCTCACTTCATTGGATGCATACAGTGGAAAATATAGTGGGGAGGTTTTATATACACAGAGAACATGAAACAATGGGTGTTACCATACAGACAGGGTTTCATTGGATCCTTTCCACTGTGCTGTTCTTCCCTAGGTTTTTTTTCCCCTCATCAAGGTTTGCTCCTGTCTCACAGGACAATAATATGGCATATTGGTCCTTTGAGACCTTAAGAAAAGCTTCAGGGGCCAGCACTACCCCATTCCATGATTTTGTGGAAGATTACTGTGGAATGAAGAATATGTCACTGAGGGAGAAGTGTTTTCAGGAGGGCAGTGGGAATTTGGGAAGAAATCCCACACAGCTGTTTCTCTTCAGGGCCTGAGACTACAGTTCTCATGCACAGAGTGGTGGGCTGGAGTTCTTTTCACTGCTGAGGGCCTTCTGGGAGCTGTAGTTCCTAGGGCTGCTGGGACTGTAATTAAGTGTTTGGCAAAGCATGCTGGGAAAGGGCAGAGTATTTAAGAAGCTCCCTCTGCTCAGAGTAGGGAGAGACTTGCAGAGAGCTTAGAGGTTTCTCCCAAAAGAAGGGAATGTAACTCGTTTGGTTTTCTTGTTTGATGTATTATTATTCTTGTTTGGGGAGAAGGGAACTATTCAGCAAACCCTTTAGGGCAAGACCTGCCAACTCAGAAGGGCTAGAATAGAAAAACCTTGACAGGGAAGTTCTGTTTTATCTTTGGGAGACAACCCCGGGGATATGGTCTCTTTGTTTGCTTGGGCCTGCTTGACTCTCCAGCAAGGAACAGCCTCAGCCTTTTTCACCGCAGCTTGTGCCTCCACAGCATCTTGTCACTAGGGGGCCGGATGCAGTTCCTTGCTACTTCTGCTTGTGTGCTACTCTCTGCTGCTGTTGACTCAGCACTGAGCTTGAGATGAAACTTGGCTCTCTTGCTCATAGCCATCAGGGAGCGAGGCTCCCCCATATCCAGTGCTGTTGATAAGATCACTGCATTGAGTACGTTTTAGGAAGTTGCTTGGCATACTCTCTTTTCAGGCTATGGAACTTCCACTCCTTTTTTGTGTTCACCAATTTTTTTTTTTTGCCTAAAAACCAGGTTATTTCTGCCTCTTGGGTGCATCACGGCTTCAAGACTCTTAATCTCTAGGTACCTGAGCACTAGGATTACTGAAGTGACTGGGTCATTCTCTGGGAGGATAGCTAGCTCGCCTTTCCTAGAGTTTGCAGGTGAATATTCGACTCTAGAAGTTACAGAAAATAGAGAGAATCAATAGTATGATGGAAAAAAACCTCACTCAGTAAATGGGTGGGTGAAAAACAAAGGAAAGTGCAGAAAGGCTTTGTAATCGTGAGTCTCTGATTTAGGGAAATGAGTACTCTTTTGGCATTTGTGTGGAAGAATGGAAATTGGGATGGGAGAGAACCTATTGTCCGACTTCCCTACCAGTTAGGAGCAGAGCCGTCCTTACCCATACGCAAAGTACACAGCTGCGCAGAGCACCAGGAAATTTGGGGCAATTTCCTGATGCCCTGCACAGCTGTGTGCTGCTCCAGCCCCTGCCCTGCCCCGCCCCTTCTCTGCCCCAGCCCCACTCCCACTCCCCTGAGGGGTGCAGCAGGGCTGGGCCTGCACTCACTGGTGGTGGGAAGTGCAGCGACCCAGCCCCAGCCGTGCCGCCAGTGAGTGCTGGGGGGTGATTTTCCCCTGCCCCCCAAGCCAGCCCCCCTTCCTGTGGAGGCCTGGGGCCAGCCCCCCCCGTTCCTTCCCCGCAGAGGCCTGGGGCCAGCCCCCTGCTCCCACCCTGCAGAGGCCGCCCCTCCCCCCCGGGGGGCTGCATAGGGCCCCAGAATTGCTGGGAACGGCCATGCCAAGGAGGCTTTCTTAATATTTAGGACTGAAGTGTAGTACAACCCCTCCTATCCACAAAGGTAATGGTATCTATTTGCGTAGCATTCCCTGACACCATGATGGCATGTAAGATGGTGATGGTGATGAAAGATCAGGTATAAGGGATGGCACCTTCAGCTGTATAGTGACCCAAACATCATGCCTAAGAGTTGGAAGACGGAATTTGTCTTGTTCCTTTTTTTTACTGTAGGCAAACAAGGAATTTATTCATATTCAGTGGGAATTGGTAGAGGGTGTGGATGTGAAGAACATGATTGGTAAGGGGATAGGAGACTAACCATCAGTGGTGAGGGTGGATGTTTTAGGTGCGAAGCCTGGGGTAGCCAGGACTGGGGTGAGGGGGTGTGTGATTAGGGACCGTAGCATATAATTTAGAGCCCAATGGGGGATGATAAAGAAATCCTGATATGTTATGGAAGGTGGCTGGATTACCTGTAACAGGATAGAGAGGAGAAGGATGAGGATGTGTGATTGCAGACTAGAGATAGGGTGGAATGGGTATATTAGACTAGCTTTCAGGTAGCATCTGAAGGCTCAGGTATGTAAACTGGTTGTAAATGTTTTTCTCCTGTCAGAGTGAACCCCTGGAAACCTCTTGGATAGGGCAGAGTGACTCCTCTGCTGCAAACAGGAAAAATGGAGGTGTGGGAATGGTCGGGAGGAGCTGTTCTGTTCAGATGTCCTCTGAGCTCTGTTCTTCCCCCTCCCACCACCTCTTCTATCCTTTCTCCCCAGCTCTCTTCTCCACTGGCATCTTAATTGATCTCATTGTTCTCAATCCCCCTGAGTCCTGAGACTCCAGCTGTGCTTAAACAGAACAAAATCTCTTCCAATTTCCCCACCGTTTAAAAGAAAATTGAATTCTTTATCTGCGATAGGAGAGAGAAACTGCAAACACGTGAAACAGTAAATAGTTAAATAATCAAAGAAGAGATTCCAAATTGTCTGGAAAGTTAAATGCAATTTCTTTTAATTGTTATTTGGTCAAACCCCTTGTTCTTTTAAAATATTCTTATCAATTCATCTTGGTAAATAAAGCAAAAGGGGGGAGACAGAGAGAGGGAAAAAGAGGAATTACTAGGTAGCAAGATGATTGACGGATCTGAAGTTCTCGTCTGTCTGTCAGGGCCCAGTGCTCTTTGGTTGTGTTTATCTCTTTAATCTAAATATCAATCCGTAAAACCGAAATGGGACGGAATAGGAATCATGACAGCCCAAGCGCTAAAGAGAGAGACACTTTTTGCAGCCGCCGTGTGTCCTGATGGAGCTGTCAGGATAAATACACATTTTCACAGTGCATAGGCAGAAAAAAAATGAGAAGGGAAAAGGAATGAAACAAACCAACAAACACACATTTGTACCTGTCCAAATTATATCCTTTAAAAAACAAACAAGTGAACAGGAGTCACTCATTGAGTATTGTGATTTGGAGTTTGCTCCCCATTATTATTTTTTGCTGTGCTGGTAGTTTGGGAGTGACTGAGAGTTGAAAGGAGCTCTTGTTCAAGGAGAGGTGTTGCTCTGTTTTAGGCTGTTGGTGGGCTAAAAGTTTCCAAAAGCCAGGCTTCACAAATACAAGTAACAGTCCTATATGGCAGTAATAATCTTTCAATAGATTTTCCTCATCCAGACTTATTTGTCCCTTTGCCCTGCACCAGGCCTACTGTATGATCCCCAACACACACACACACACACACACGGCCCCAAAAATACCAGTACAGTCATTACTCATGTTGTGTTTGTATTGGTTCAAAGGGCAGGCAGCAGCTCTCCTTAGAGGCAGGCACAATGCAGGGCACGTGTTTTGCAGGATTTCCCCTTCACTCTGCCAGCGCATCTTAGTTCTGACCTGCAACAACTCTTTGCTATGAGACCTCCCATAGGCAGTCTGCCAGGTGTGCTGTGTATTTGTGATGTGAACAGGTGCTCACTACTGAGAAGGCTGATCCCACAAAACTCATTTACATTGGACAGGGCCGGCTCTACAGTTTTTGCCGCCGCAAGCAGTGAAGAAAATTGCCGCCGCGGCCGGCAAAGGGGAGAAGCTGCCGCTGATTTGCCGCCGCGGCCGGCGGGATTGAGGGGCTGCCGCCGAATTGCCGCCACCGCGGAAACACTGCCGCCCCTTGCTAACTGCCTCCCCGAGCACCTGCTTGGAACGCTGGTGCCTGGAGCCGGCCCTGACATTGGAGGCCTAATCATAACTTGCATCCAAATCTCTATGGGTTCAGTTAGAACATTTAATATCCTTGAGAGAAACAGATTTATTCAGTAATCCATGGCCCACCACGCCCCCAGACGCAATATTTTTGTTTCTGGATTCTGCTGCTCTTGTCCACTAGTAGAAAAGCAAATCGTATCTTTGTTTTAAATGAGTTCCTTCAGATAAACACACTGAGAAGTCCTGAGGCTACTGCATGTTGTGTTCAGTTAATAACATTGAGATGCGTCAAGTACCAGCACAAATAACCACCTGCCCCATTGGACTTGGGAAAGGAGGTTTTTCCCTCCAAAGATTAAAAGTACTCAGGGACCCTATCTCTCTTTCCCTGGGATTTAGACCCTTCCCTGCCCAAAAATCCCATCTGGAATTCCTCCACAGCGCCCGAAGTAAGTGTGTTGTAGGGCAAGACTGACTTAATTGGCCTCAAGTGAAAAAGTCGCCTGTGAAACTGATCTCCAGGAATAGATCACATACAAATGCAGAAGTGATGCCAAAGGTGCTGTAACTTAGGCCTTGTCTACACTACAAAGTCTTGTTGACAAAAGGCAGCTTTTGTCGACAAAACAGTGAATGCATACACACTGTAATGCGACTTTTGGCAGCAAAAATGCCCTGTTTTGGCAACAAAATAATACCACCCTGACAGGAGACTTAAGGCTTTTTGCACAACATTTTTGTCCACAAAGTGCCAGTATAGACACTGCACTTGATGTCATCGCTTTAATTGGCCTCCAGGAGGTATCCCACAATGCCCATCGTGACCACTCTGTTCAGCTGTTTGAACTCCACAGCCCTGCAGCCAGGTAAACCACCATCTGTCCCTCCCCCTTAGAAGCCACAGACATTTTTAAAATCCCATTTCCTGTTTGCTTGGCATGGAGAGATCTCATTGCATCTTCCCAGGTGACCATGGCAGGTTATCGCAGCAACGTTCTCCTACTTGGACCACTGTGGAGCTGTTGGATCTGCTCAGTATATGGGGAGAGGAGGCTGTGCAGTCCCAGCTGCACTTGAGCCATAGGAATTGGGATGCTTATGGGCAGATTTCTCAAGGCTTGTGCAAAAAGGGCTATGATCAGGACATGCTGCAGTGCAGAGCGAAGATAAAGGAGCCAAGGCAGGTATACCATAAGGCGAGGGAGGCAAACCATCACTCTGGTGTTGCACCTAAGACCTGCCAGTTCTATAAAGAGCTGGACACTATCCTCTGTGGTGACCACACCACCACCACCAAGAGCCTCGTGGATACTTTGGTGGGCCTAGAGGTGGCAGAAAGAGGTATCTAACCCGGAGGACAAAGTTATTGATGAAGAGGTGGAGTTAGATGATGTGGAGCTCCCAGTGGGGTCGCCTGGTGGGGCAGGCAGCCAGGATCTCTTCACCACTCCAGAGGTGTCTAGCCATTCTCAGCAGTTGCTGTCCGGCGAGCAAGAAGCAGGAGAGGAGACGCCTGGTAAGTGGCTGTGGTTTGTGTAGTGCGGAGGTGGGTTCAAGGTATAGAAATGTACAAGAGTGGCTGTGTTTCTGTGTGCTGGACATTTCCCTGTGTAGCTAATCAGTACAGTGGAACAGGGTGTTGATGCACAGTGAGATCTCTAAGAAAGTTTCCTGGAGGTACTCGGTAATCTTCTGCCAAAGGTTCCTTGGCAGAGCTGCTTTGTTCCTTCTGCCATTGTATGAAACTTCCCATGTCATTCGGCAGTCACTTGTGTGGGGACAAAAGTGGCACACAGGCAAGTAGCATAGGCACCAGGGCAGAAGCCACAAGCGTGTAGTAGATGTACCCTCAGTTCCCTGTATATCCTCAGCAGTGAGATATCTGCTACAATGACCCCCTCCTGTGGAGAAGTGCAGGAGAATTTTAAAATTTTTTCCCTAGTCTGCTACACAGCAACCCTTATAAAATGCTCTTTTCCCCATGTAGAGCACACACACACCCCCAAGCCAACACTCGTCATGCTTTGGGTGTTCGCAGAGATGTGCGCTTGCCAAGGGTCAGTGAGAAAGAGATTATGTTACAAAAGGTGTATTTTACTGAAATGTTTCAATGCTCTGTGTGAATTTAGCATCAGTGCATTGTTCCTTCTGCTTCGGCAGATGTGGCCTTCAGGAACACCACACGTACCCCGGCTAAGCATCTCTGCCAGATAAGAAAGCGCCCAAGACAGAGCAAAGAAGACACGTTCCAGGAGGTACTGCACTTCTCCAATCAGAGAAAAGGGAATGTAAGGAGTGGAGGGAAGCCAAAAGGCAGGCCAGAAAAGAAAATCAAGAGTTTATTAAGGACAATACTGAGCGGATGATTAAAGTCATGGAGGAGCAAATGCAGATGCTGAAGTCCTTAATAATGCTGCAGTACGAGCAGATTTGTGCCTGTCCTCTCCTGCAGCACATTCAAAACTCTTTTCCATGCCCCCCCCCCAAAAAAAAACTCCACCCGCACATTCCTTTCCGCTCTCTGGGACTTCTCAGTTTCCCCTTCACTCCACCCCCTTGGACAACTTTCAGAATGATAGCTGGACCCTCACACAGCAGTGAAAGTCTGCCCTTCCCTGATACCTCCTTTCCCACCAAGCATCTTTGTGTGTGTTGTTTCTTGTGCGATAAAAGCAAAGGTTTTGAATGGTAACTCATCTTTATTTGTTTCCTACAAATTGAGATAGCGGGCACTACCAATACCTATGCAGGCAGTTTAATCATTTGCTTACTGGAATGTAAGGCCCCAAATGTCACCCTTGCTTCCTAGGAAAACTACATGTAATGTAACATTGCAGCACCAATCACAGAGATATACATTACTAGTTCTCATTTTCAGAGTGCTGCCTCAAAGCCTCCCTGATTTGAATTGCCCCCCTCTGATAGCCCTGGTATCTGGCTGTTCAAAATCAGCAACCAAGCAGTCTGCCTCAACACTCCACCCCTAAACAAACCTTTCACCCTTAGCTTCACAAAGATTATGCAACATACAGCACACGGCTATGGCCATTGGAATATTATCCTCATTGAGGTCTCACCTGCCATAAAAGCATCGCCAGCGTGCCTTTAATCTGCCAAACACACATTCAACTGTCATCTGGCACCTACTCAGCCTGTTGTTGAACCGCTCCTTACTGCTGTCCAGGTTTCCCTTGTAAGGTTTCATGAGCCACAGCTGTAAGGGGTACACCGGATCTCCCAGGATAACTATGGGCATTTCAACATCCCCCACTGTAATCTTCTGGTTTGGAAAGAAAGTCCCCACTTATAGCTTTCTATATAGGCCAGCGTTCCTGAAGATGCAGGTGTCATGCACCTTCCTGGACCACCCCACGTTGATATCAGTGAAATGCCCATGGTGATCCACAAGCGCCTGCAACGCCATGGAGAAGCACCCCTTCCTATTGATGTACTCCATTGAAAGGTGGTCTGGTGCCAAAATTGGAATGTGTGTGCCATATATTGCCCTCCACAGTTAGGGAAACCCATTTCTGCAAAGCTGTCCACTATTTCATGCACATTTCCCAGAGTCATGGTCCTTCGTAGCAGGATGCGATTTATTGCCCTGCACACTTGCATTAACACAGCCCCAATGGTCGAATTCCCGACTCTAAATTGATTTGCGACTGACCAATAGCAGTCTGGAGTTGCCAGCTTCCACAGAGTGATTGCCTCCAGTTTCCACAGAGTGATTGCCACATGCTTCTCTACTAATAGGGCAGCTCTTGTTCTGGTGTCCTTGCACCACAGTGCTGGGGCAAGCTCCGCATGCAGTTCCAGGGAGGTGGCTTTCCGCATACAAAAGGTTCTGTAGCCACTGCTCGTCATCCCACACCTGCATGACGTACGCTCCCACCATTCAGTGCTTGTTTCCCAAGCCCAAAAACAACGATCTACCCTATGCAGCTGTTCAGTGAATGCCAAAAGCCATCTAGAGTTGCTCATATCCATATCACGCAGCATGTCAGGCAACTGGGAGACTTCTTCAGTTAGGAACTTTGCAATTAACTGCACTGTCGTCCGTGATGTCTTCATGACAGTTATCAGAGCATAGGAGAGCAGTGCGGGATCCATCCCTTCTCACAAAGATTGGGACATTGAGCCCAGTCCCAAGATGTGCCGCGATTTGCTCCGCCTTCCCACAAGACCTAGTGGCAGAAGGTGTCGAATTCGACTGTGGGATAGGTACCCACAGTGCACTGCTCACATTGTCGATGCTAGTGCCCCAAGTGTGGACGTGCTCTGCTGACAGAGGGAGTGAGTGTGAACATGCAATACTGATTTTTTATTATAGCACTTTTTGAGTTTCGACATAAATTCTGTTGACAAAACTCTGTACTGTAGACAAGGCCTTAGACACCACCTCCAACCCCCACATGCTTGCTCACCTACTCTCTGAGACCTGCTTACACACACTCTGTGGTTGTGTAAGGGAATCTAAATTAGTGCACACTGAGGAACTCAGAAGAAGCAGAAGGGGTGGGGTGGGGAGACGCACTATAATTTGCACCTTCTTCCAGCTCCTCGATGTAGAAGTTACACCTACTTAAACTACTTTATACTTCTGAGATTGATTCAAGGACATTATCCACCTATCAGTTCCAGGTTGGTATGTCCAATAACTAGGCTCAGGCTGCTTTTTGGGGAGGTGCTCAATCATGGGAACAAACCTGAAACTGACCCCACACCTGAGTGACGCTGAAAAGTGTTGGGGGGAGAGAGGGGCAACAGGAAGTCTGTTTCCTTCCCTCCCTTCTCTTCCTCTCAGAGAGTTTGATACTGCCTCCTCTGCTGCTTCTGCCGTTTCTCCATCTCCGCGAGCGCAATGAGCTGTGCCTGGCCTTGCCTGCTCCATATACCCGACCCACTGTCGGGGCCAGCTCAGACAGTGCTGGCAAATCTACAACTGCTGATGCCCCCACCCCACCACTGAGAGGTTGAAATGTCTATGGTGAAGTTGATCCTTACTGTGCATACTCCAGTGCTGCTTGGTGTGCAGTTCAGGCTGCTCATGTACAACTGAGACCTCTGTGTGGGTAGTAATTTCAGGCCCTTGGGGAATCGGGGGATGTCACCTCAGTGCCTTAGCTGGATGAAATCACAAGTTCCTCCTCACCCCTTCCTGTTTATCATTAAACTTCCATCCATTGTCTCCCTAACTCCAGAAATGCACACTCCAGTTCTGAACATACTTCCTGTTGCCCCTCTCTCCACTCCCTATGCAGTTGGCTTGGCGGGTGGCTTCTCATTGACTCTTGGGCTTCCTCATCTATGTCTGTGCAGGGAAATTGAATTGCTTTGTAAGAACGCCTAGCTTTGCGTGAAGCAGCCCTGGCCATAATATCACTTTTTCTGCTTCTCTGACAGCAGAACATTAAATGATAAAATTCCTGTCACAAATTATACCTACGTGCTGCTTAACATTAAGAGGGGTTATTAGTTGTAGATGATACCAGGCTGAATTACCTTCATTCCTTTTGGACAAAGACTGGGCCATGCTGTCCCATTCCTCCCCACTGGGCTCTGACCTGTTCACACCCACCTTCAGATTACGACTGGTTCTAGGTCTCTGCTCCTCTAGGTGGGATCTTGTTGTAATTTCACTCCTGCTCCAAAATGGGTTGCCCCTCCCACTCCTCAGGCCAAGACAAAACTCCTGATTCTTAGTGCTTTATCAGCTCTGTTCTTTGGATAAGATGGAGTTGCTAATGGCGGCAAAGGGGAGAGAGGCAAGTGAAGAATTATATGTATGAGCGTTCGTGAATATCTCAAAGATTGTTGGTGATTTATATTTCCTGCATCAGACTTTGACCTTAATTTCTTTCGTTTTGCTGGGCTGTAAAATTCATTAGCGACCTAACAGCAGAGTGATTGAGATGTCAGCCAGGCAATTGTGTGGTTATTTAATCTATCAGATGTGCTGCTTGCCATTTAGGTGGACAACAAGAGAATATGAAATCAATACGGTTCATTAGCAGAGAACTTGTGCCTGGCCCAATCACAGAGCTCCAATAAAACCTGGTGAGGCGAATGTCTAAATTGTATTGGTGTCACCTTGGGGAATAAAATAAAAGGGGGGGAGAATGAGTGTATCTGGAACCCCATAGTAAATGTCTACTTCTCTACGAAACGGCTGCCTTCATATAGCACAACTATTGAATAAATTTTAGACCATAATCTCCAACTGCTAACAGCCTGACTGCAGTAAATTACTCCATGCTAAATCGAGGCGGCTGCTGCATGGATAACAGTACTAACTGGTCTAGTGGCTGGCTGATGTTGAGGGGACTGCTGTTATAAAACACAATCAAGAGAAGCTGTTGTTTTTTCTAACAGCTGGGAGAGGAGGTGAGAGAAGCTTTGTAATTCCCAGGGTGGTTGATTGGCCTTTTTCCCCATGCCAGTCTCAGCAAGAGGTCTCTGGGGTTGTTAGTTTACTTTTAACCCCCCACATCCTTTCAGACTCTGCACTCTCAAGCTGCTCAAGCACCACTTTAAATTTTCACAGTGTCCTGCTCTTAGCAGCCCTCCATCTCCTCGATTCCCTGCTTCTTTCCTCTCCTCCTCCCTCTCCCCCAACCAATCACCTTTACACTTCTCCAGCTCACTAATTCTGATCAGCAGGTCATCTCTGGTAGCTCCTGATTATAATCTCCTGCCCAGGTTCCACTCTTTAGATGACACCGAAAGAGAGAGGTTCCTGAAAGTGATACTGGGGAAGATGTCGTTTTCATTTGCGGAATTTATAATAGTTTAAGTGGAATTCCTACCAGATATTGATCTGTTTTTGTATCCAAATGATTATTCCCCCGGTTAACTGTTCAGTCTCTCTCTTTCCAAATATCCAGTTGTGTTACAATCAGCATGTATGCTGCTTTTCAGGGAGTACAATATTCAGTGAATATCACTAGAGCTATTTGCTAGTACACCAACTTCCGACCGATATTTTACGGAAGAGCTATTTGTTCGCTAACATTCTAGAAACAGCGATGAAGTTTGGGTGATGCTGGAGCCTGGTAGCAGTACATAGAAGAACTAACCATCACTAGATCCTGGTTCAGCTGTGGCCAAGATGAGGGAAATGGATGTCTGGGGAACAAACGGTGACATCTGTAACCTTTTTAACTCTAGGATGTTGGTCTGAGTCTAGTCAGTAATGATCATAAGTTGCCACGTAAAATGTTTCACCTCTCAAATATTGCTTTGAAGTTTCCCAGTGGTGTGGGATTGGATGGCTTGGCAAGCTCATATGGGAATTCAGAGCTTTTCATTTCTAAGTCACTTTCATGAATTTGGCTTTGATCAGCAATGCAAGGTATTACTACCTAATGATGGGTCATTCATTGGTCAGTGTGACTCTCAAATCTAGTTCCTAGTGGAAAAATGTCCACGAAACTCCTGTTGGAACTGGTACTGATTGCAGTCTGAAGAGAGTTAACTACTCTTTCATCTCTGGAAATGGTTCCTCAGATCAGTATTGAGGCACAGAGCAAAGTGGCTGTGGTACAGAGCTGTGTGTTGTACAACTGAGTGAATATAAGACAATGCCTTTGCTCAAATTACTTCCTAAAAAAGACCTACAAAAGGGGCGAGGGGGAATCTTCCTTTTGCTGCCTCCTTTTCATGGCTAAGGCCAACATTCCATGTTAAAGATTAAGACTCTGTGAGAGGTGGACTGGAGTATTTTCAGCCAGGCAGGCAATTTGGCATACTGTAGACAGACCTCGTTCCTTTTTCATGGTCCCATTTCGCTGCTGCTCACCCCACAGAGTATCACCAGGAGGCTGGCAGGTCACACTGATGCTTTGACAGGTTTTTGACGTTAGGTAATTGCTTTCTTGCTACAACTCTTTTAAGCAGAGAGCTTCTGGCCAAAGCAATTTGCTCCCCATCAATTTTTATTTCCTGGTTTTTAAATAAAAAAGAGACTAAAACCCCCCCAACAATAACAAACAAACCTGGGAACTCCTTTATCGAACAGCCCTAGTGTCAGGCTTCATTCCTTTTGCCTGGGCAGGCCTGCAGAGTGACATCTTAAATGGAAAGGAGTACTTGTGGCACCTTAGAGACTAACCAATTTATTTGAGCATAAGCTTTCGTGAGCTACAGCTCACTTCATCGGAGATGTAGCTCACGAAAGCTCATGCTCAAATAAATTGGTTAGTCTCTAAGGTGCCACAAGTCCTCCTGTTCTTTTTGCGAATACAGACTAACGCGGCTGTTACTCTGAAACCTAAATGGAATGGAATTCTCTCATCAGCTGGGGTTGTTGTGGCTGCTGTCTCATTCCTTTCTCTCCCTAGCCCTACTCCTTGTAGCCTCCAGTTGTGGCATGAACAGAATCCCCCTTTTTTTAAACAAATATCATGGCCATACTCTCAGCAGCTGTGGACTTTCAGGGGAAGGGTTATTTTTAGTTAATATGTATTGCTTAGAATTGCTATTGATTAGGAGGTTTCAGAGTAGCAGCCGTGTTAGTCTGTATTCGCAAAAAGAAAAGGAGGACTTGTGGCACCTTAGAGACTAACCAATTTATTTGAGCATGAGCTTTCGTGAGCTACAGCTCACTTCATCGGATGCAACCGATGATGAGGAGGAGAGGCAGGAAGGAGAATAAAGAGACAGACACACACACACACACACACACACACAGAGTAAAGATCACCCCTGCCAGGGTCATTTGTCATGCCTGCAATGAGGGCTGCACGGGAGAGGCCACAAGTGTCATTAATTTGTTGTCTGTGTCCAGCAGGGGTTCACCAGGTATGACAGTGCCGGCTTTTCCTCCTCCATGCAGACTCTCTGTCTCTCTTGCTCCCTGGACAAAGCTTGAACCAAGCCTCCCCAAAGGCAGTGACAAAAGAGTAGATTTTCTTTGACTGTCAATGGGATATAGACTCCTGAGTAACTCATGCCCTTTTGAAAATTTTACCCTTAACATTTCTCGGTGATATACCTAAGGCTTTATGCACCTCATTCCTCTTGGGACATCTTTTCCCCAGATAATCCAGCCCCTCCTTCACATCTGCCTAGCAGCTGTGATGATCATTTCAACCTTCTTATTATGACATTCTTGATGTATCGTTTATTATTAGTTGGCTTGTTTGTTTGAGTATTCCAGTAGCACTCAGAGTCCCAGACTGAGTCCCCATCATGCTGGACAGAACACTGATCTGGAGTCAACCAGCAGGCACTAGCGATGCTGACAGGCAAATCTCTGTGTTTTGCAATTAGAAGTGAGAGTCCTCACGTGATTTCTCAGACGTGGTTTTTCCTGTGCAACATTTTCTGATGTGTATAACCCGATAATGTCAACGTGAAGGGATACTCCAAGATGATTTCAGAAGTGGAAGGGTTGGGAGGTCCTCACCCCCCCCCCAAAAAAGATGCCCAAAACCTTTTCCTCCAGTCTCAGTATTTTTCTGTCATCTTTCTTCCAGCAGTTTCTGAAAGGCAAATGAACAGAGGGCTGGTGTAAGGATGCCAAGTCACAATGTCAAAGGACTATGCTCTTCTATAACAACAGCCTGTGTCAGGCGACGTGGTAGGCTACAAAAGGCTATAACCTACTAGATTACGTGATCCATATCCATTGACTAGTGGCTACTGTTACATCTAGTGGGTGAAGCCTGTGTGGGTTATGCTCAGGTAGCAGGCAGTGGAGGAGAAGTGCGAGGGAGGGATTGGGGTTTGACTTTTGTCATTCAGCGTTCCCCATTTCCTTAAGCTAGAGTCAGCTATGACCATGCCCCATGCGGTGACAGAGAAGAGAGACACCAAACTCCTCATACTTTCAAACATGAGAGATTCAGTTGGTGGGAAGGGGGTTTTTCCATTGGACAGAGCTGCAATGAATTCATTCTTCTGGGTCTCCCAGTCCATCCTGTCTTCCGTGTCTCTCTGTTAGATTGCAAGCTCTCCAGGGTGCAGACTGACGTGATATCTGTCTCTTGTACAGCACTGAGCACTTTGACAGCAATTATTAATAACAATAATATCTGAAACTGGACCCTTTCCCTCAAGAGTGTCTGCGCCACAAAGGGAAAGGGTGGGCTGGTCATCTTCCCTCTCAGAAAAACATGCATTCTTTTTTTAAATGACCTGGTCAAGGAACTGCATGTGAGGGGTTAAATTTCATTTGATTTGCTGAATTAAATCTCCCCAAGGGATGATTTTATTTATGGCTTCATTATACAGTATGTGCTGTGTTCCAGATTTGGTGAGATGGTTTTTAGGATTAAATTGCAAACCCGCAGCAACTCCCTCCCACTTCTATCCCCTGGCATTTCTTCTCTCACTCTCCCCATCCTCTCTGTCTTCCTTTCCTTCCTCTCCTCTCACCTCTTCCATTTCCTCCCATTAGTCCAACCTTTGCCCTCTCCTACTCCTTACCCTACCCCACACACTTCCAGCTTGTGGCTATCCTTCTCCCCAGTCCGAGTAATGGGGATTCAATAGGAATGGGAACATTATTTTCCTAGATAACATTTTCTCCTTCCACCTCTTCAGGGCTTTTTTCATTTCTAATTATGAGAACATCTTGTAGCAGGACCCTACAAGTTCACATCCACTCCATAGCATGTTCCTCCAAGTCAAAGGGAATTAATTATTCTTCCACTGTGTTTTTGCTAGCCAATCACCTCAAAGATCCATTTCCAGGGCAAACCATGTTTAACTTGGGGTGGGGAAGGGAAGAGTTTCCATCTCATTCTGGAAAAAGTGAGCTGGGGAAGGTTTCCCTCTAGGTTACAGGTGAAATCTATCAGCAGAAATGGGGAGCCCAGACCAAATGAGCAGTGAGGCTGAATTCTCTCACTTTGGGGCAGGTTGGTTCAGGTAGATCATCTGTTAGATCAATGAAGTTATCACAGGAGGTTCAGCAAAGCTGCAAGGAAGTATCTGCCCAGTATGCCTCAAACATAGTGGTACTCACAAGCACAGTGTGCCCTCTGGGACTCGAACCCCTACGAGGGGGTAGGGTCCCAGAACCCAGGCTCCAATCTGAGCCCAAATGACGACATTGCAATTTTACAGTGTGAGCCCCAAAACCTGAGCCCCAGTCAGCTGACAAAGGCCAGCCGCAGGTATTTAATCAGTGTAGACCAGGGGTCGGCAACCTGTGGCACGCGTGCCAAAGGCAGCAGGTGAGCTGATTTTTAGTGGCACTCTGCTGCCAGCCGGGGTCCTGGCCGCCGGCCCCGCTCATCCCGCTGCCGGCCTGGATGGACAGAACCCTGGGCCGGCAGCAGGCTGAGCGGGGCTGGTGGCCAGGACCCCGACTGGCAGGGGCCAGCAGACGGAAGCCCAGACTGGCAGCACGGGCGGCAGACGGAACCTCAGACCAGCAGCACTTAGCCCGCTACCAGTCTGGGGTTCCGTTGGGGGGCCCCTGTAAATGTAAAATTTATTTCTGGCATGCGAAACCTTTAATTAACGAAGACGTGGCATGCCACTTCTCCAAGGTTGCCGACCCCTGGTGTAGACATAGTGATGCACACTACACTGGTTGCAGCAGAGGATTGTGCATACGTGTGTCTGTCTGCATTTTTGTTTCTTATACTGAGGTACGTTCAGTGTTCCACCCCTCCCCTTCCCCATGCAGGCATGTTTCTGAGCATTGGGGAACCTCAGGATATAGATGTTCCATAAGAGATCCTGCATATGTCTTCAGAGAGTTGGTCACAGGAGATTCAGTCAGGGGCAGCGAATAGGAGGCCGCATAGTCTAGTGGATTCTACATAGGGCACTCCTGGGTTTTAATCCCCACTCTGTGGCCTTGGGTACGTTACTTGAGCTTTTTTCCTGAGCTATAAAATGGGTGTGGGGTAATATTCCCTCTCTCACAGGGATGCAGCGAAGATGAATTGATATCTGGGCAGTACTTCGAAAACATCCAGTGCTGCACATTGTGACCACATAAGGGTTAAGTGTTCATTAGAAGACTGCTAGTCTAACCTTTTAATTGGGAGGGTCCCCCCATATTGATGATGGGTGAACATGGCAGTGGAGGAAGCATTCAAGAAGCACTGTCAGAGCTTAGAGGGTGTATATTAAAGGGCTCTCACAGTCTAGACATTCTTCTGCTCCCATTGTTTGTAGAAAATGCTTCTGTATCTTTAAATTCCTTCCTTCCTCCTCTCTTTGTGCCTCCCTGAAGCTGCTGTGAGTAGAGTTAATCCTTTAAGGAGTTACTCAGTGGGGCTCAGTGAATGATGAATGTTGAAACCATTACCGGCAAAACACCAGAGCTCCGTGGAGCTGTTTAAAAATGCATTCTCCCATGTAAATTTCTGCTCCATCAATCCTTATGACATGTCAAACATTGCTATTGTTTCCTGAACAAATTGTACGACATGCCTTTTTCTGCAGATTTGTGCACAAGAGCAGAACTGCTCTACAGCTTTGGCTTCCACTTTTGTCTTGTAGCAGGTCTAGAGTAGCAGCTGCTCTCATGCTGATTCCCGTCACAAGCTTCCTGCTGGTGTGTATGGGTGATAGGTGCCTAGGAATGGAGGGGGGAAAGTATATGCATGTGTGACAGGTGTAAGGTGTTGTGAGAATGCACATGTGTGCAAGATAGGTATGTTTGAGAAGGGAACGTTTGTGCATTGGCTGGGGGGTGTGAATGTGTGAGTAGGTATTTTTGAATATATGTATCACTGTGTGTGTGGCCTGTGGGAGAGTGCAAGAGATATTTATATATTAAGATAAAACTACCCAGAAGAGAATGGGATGTGCCTCTGTGTGTATATTTGTATAGATGTATGCTTTATACACATATACATGTAAAATGTGTTTGTATTATGGTAGCACCCACAATATGCTAGTCTCTATCCACAAATATAACTCACAGTACACACATGTAACACAGTGTAGCTGCACAGTGTCTCATGAGCATATTAATTCACTGCAGTGTGGTTCAGGGAATTACTCCTTTGTCTTCTTTAGATCTTGTCTTTCTGGCACTCTTCTGGAGTTTGACTGTACATAAATGGTCTCTAGAAATGGACTGCAGCGGTGACAGCTCATAAAAGTACAGATATAGACCCATGTTTTCAGTTTGACCTTTGCAGGCGACACTGGGCAGACCCTACAGTGGAGTCGCATCTTATGCGGGGGTTAGGTTCTAAAGTCAGCGTGTAAGGTGAAAATCACGTATAGTCAAAATTACCCTTGAAAATCCCTTAAATCGCCCATAAAGTACAGTATACTGTACATTGTTTTGTGTATACAACCCTGTACAGTAATATGTATAATGTATACAGCAATGTACAGTATATAATAAAGAGTACATATGCAAACTATAATTTTACAGTACTGTATTTTTAATTACAGGGGGGTATTTACAGGGGGTCATCAGGGCTTGATG
Organism: Lepidochelys olivacea; assembly: GCF_965140295.1. Classification (NCBI taxonomy): domain Eukaryota; kingdom Metazoa; phylum Chordata; order Testudines; family Cheloniidae; genus Lepidochelys; species Lepidochelys olivacea. The sequence goes on along the minus strand of NC_140417.1, from coordinate 83,624,666 downwards.
TCGATCCAGGAGATGGAGGTGACGGAGAGCTTGGGTGACGGAGAGTGAGTCATAGACAAAGTGGTTGACTCTGGTTCAGCTCGAGAAGTTGATTGCATACACTCATCTGCTGCTGGTTGTTTTTCCTTGAAAAACATGGTGATCAGCAACTGTCACTGTTGTCTCTTGAGCCGCTCAAGCATTTCGTGATACGGTCTCAAATCGTCCATAAGACTAAGTGTGATTTTGAGGCTTCATTCCATAGAGGGATCGTATTCAGAAATTAAATCATTCAAGTGTTTTGCTGCTTGAAACACTTCAGCAAATTTATGAAAATTCCAATTTGCTGGCTCTTCCTGTTCGTCATCGTCATTTTAGTCTTCTGTAGACAATTTTATCAGTTCCTCTAACTCTTCGTTAGTCAGTGTTTCTCTATGGCTCTCAATTAATTCTTCAATTTCTTCCTCAAGGATGTTGACGAAGCCATCACCACCCACTTGCCTGGCCACCTGAACAATGCGTTTCACTTGCGTTTCACTTCTTTGTCAATGGTTGGGAAACCCTTTAAATCATTCACACATTCTTTCCATAAGGTTCGCCAACATGCATTGACTGTTTCCGGCTTGATTGCATCCATTGCCTGTTTAATATAAGTGATGTCATCAGCAATGTTGAAGGACTTCCAACACTCCATCATATTAAGATTGGGATCAGCATCCATAGTGCTACGTATCCATGAGAACATAAGCCTCATGTATGTGGCCTTGAAACAGCGAATCATGCCTTGGTCGAGAGGTTGGAGGATGGAGGTGGTATTTGGGGGGAGAAAGACGACTTCAACATTGGTATGCGCAAACTGGAGTGCCGCAGGGTGGCCAGGAGCATTGTCTATGATCAGCAACACTTTAAAGTCAAGCCCTTTCTCTTCGAGGTACTGCTTGACCTCCGGAATGAAACACTTGTGGAACAAATCCAGAAATAATGCTGCTGTCACCCAAGCCTTTTTATTTGATTGCCAGAACACAGGCAGGAGATTTTTGTTCTTGCCTTTTAGGGCACGGGGATTTGCAGCCCTGTAGAGCAAGCCCATCTTTATTAAATGCCCAGCCACATTGCCACAAAATAACACAGTCACATGGTCTTTAGCTGCTTTGAAGCCAGGGGCTTGTCTTTCTGATTTCGAAGTGTAAGTGTGGTTGGGCATTTTTTTCCAGAAGAGCCCAGTCTCGTCAGCATTAAAAACTTGTTCCAGAAGTTAGCGCTTTTCTTCTATGATTTTGTTTAATTGTTTGGGGTAGGCTTTTGCTGCCTCTTCATTGGCAGATGCAGCTTCATCAGTAGTCTGCACGTTTTTGAGGTTGAAGCAGTTCCTAAAATTGTGAAGCCAACCTTGGCTGGCTTTGAATTCCTTCTCAACAGAAGGCTGTCCCTCTTTGGCGGGAGGTTTGAACAGCGCATAGAGGCTAAGAGCCTTTTCTCGCAACGTGTTGCCATCGATAGGCACACATTTACAATTCATGTCTTCCAGCCATAAATTTAATCCCTTTTCAGTCTTCACTAAAGTCTTATCACACACCTGGCTTGTCACCTTAGCAGTTATTGGAGCACTTGATGCCATGGCTTGACGAATTTCTCTCTCTCAAATCTTGATGGCACGGATGCTAGATTCTTTGCGGCCATATTTACGCACCATGTTGAAGACTGACATACTGTCTCTCAATAATCCTAACACAGCCAGTTGTTCCTCCAGCATTGGAACAGATCGCTATTTCTTCAGTTGAGCACCAGATGAAGTAGTTGGCTTGCGTTTAGGGGCCATGTTGTACGAAAAATATGTATCTTTAAACACTAGAATCATATTCAGCGTGGCAAGATGCTCACACTATGAGAGGCACATGGGAACTGAGACCAACTGAGGAAACAGCAGATTCACGTCTCCCATCTCACGCTCACTCTGGAGCATCCTCTCACTGAGTGGAATGGTGGGTGGAACCGCCTGCACTATTTACAGGTATCTTGTTGTTTTTTCTTTTTTTTTTTTTTTTTTTTTGTCAAGCACGTGTAGTTGAATTCACATACGTTAAATGTGCGTATGATGCAACTCGCCTGTATTTGAATATTTTGTGCAGGAACCTGTATAATTTCCCTGGTTGCCTCTGTGTGAGATAGGAGTGTGCACACCACATGACATGGGCCTGTCATCACCAGAACATCCACTGAGCCTGATTCTCCTCTCATTTACACTGGTGTAAATCAGAAGTAATGCCACTGACGTTACTCTGGAAAACTCATTTAAGGGAAAAGAGAATTGGGCTCATTGTATCCATTAGAAACAATTACAACTGAAAGTGCCAAGTGTTGTTTACCTCAGCAGCTTGCTGGTATTTTAGCATGGCAATAACATGCTAGCACTGTCCTGGAGTAGCTAGCACATGTAGCAAAAGCCGTTTCTGAGCCAGCAGGCTGGGTGCATCAGAGCTACTACCTGGCCTTGCATTTCTGCCACTCAAGTGTGTGGAAAATGCTGGAGAAGGAGAAGGGTTTTTGCAGAAGGAAGGAAATCAGCCATGAAAATTGCCAACGACTCTTTCTGTGCAATTTGTTAGTAGTTTTGTTTTACATGCTGGGAAATCACAGAATTAAGCTCTGCACAGAGCATGGTTTTGATATCTCTAGGGGCTGCCAAAGTTCACATTCAACATGCCGTGGCCCCGTGGAGCAGCTCTTCTCACCTTGTACTACACTAACCTTCTTTTAACCTTCTTTTTTCCCCTGGTTGGTTTTTTGTCAGCAAAAGAAAATTACACTTCCCCAGCATTGTCCATCACTGAAATAAGCACTTACAAATGCAATTATAAAGGGCCAAATGAGGGAATTAGTTTTGCTGGTAATGCCAGCCCTCAGTAGCATTGTCAAGCCTGTTATAAATCATTACCTCATCACCGGCCAATCCAAGCATTCTGAAAAGCCTTCTTATCTGACTGTTACTGTCCTTTTACGCTGCACTTGGGGTTTAGGAAACAAAGTGATGGTTGGTTAAACACTGGGCTCCGACAGGCAAAAAAAAACCCCTCCTCTTTCATTGTTTTTAAGAGTTTATGGAATGTTCCATTTCCTAATTCCTGAGGGGAAGCTCTGGGGAAAAAGAAATAGTCTATACTTTATTTTTTGAAAGATTTTATCATAGCAAGTTGTAAATAAAGAACACCTTGTAAATTAATATCTAAAAGTTCATGCCCCCTCATATCAGACTTCAGTGTCACTTGATTGGCAGGCTGGATGTCAGGGCTGTTCAGCTTGGTTCTGTAATTTTCTCACCTAAACAGCTGCCAAGATGACTCTCACACATCTGATGAGTCCCCTACAAAGCAAGTCATTAACGAATATAATACATCTAAAGATCATGGCAGGATGAGGGGAACACACCAAGCATTGCAACTGGAGAGCAAAAGTATTTGAAGAAGATGGGCACGCACAGTGAATATCCTTCGAAAATCCTTGGCATGGCATACATAGGGAAAATCCTTTTCCTGGATAGGCATGATCAGGGGTGAAAGTAAGTTAGAGGACTTACCGGTACACTGGAGTCCTGAGCAGGGGGCGTGGCCTCAACTGGAAGAGGCGTGGCCTTAACCAGACGAGGCAGGGCCTTAAATCCCCGGGTCCTTTAAATCTTGATTTAAAGGGCCTGGGGCTCCAGCTGCGGTAGTGGTGGCTGGGAACCTGGGGCCCTTTAAATCACGCCCAAGCTACCAGCTTGGGGCAATTTAAAGGGCCCAGGGCTCCAGCTGCTGCTACCGCAGCTGGAGCCCCAGGCCATTTAAATCACTGAGGAGCTCTGGGGGCTCCCGGCTGCCACCGCTACCTTGGGGCTCTGGCAGAGTTTTAAAGGGCCTGGGGCTGCCACCGCTACCCCAGGGCTTCAGCAGCAGGGGTCTGGCGGGGATTTAAAGGGCTGGGGCGATAGCGGCAGCTGGAGCTCCTGGGCCCTTTAAATCCCTGTCAGAACCCTGCTGCCATTACCCCAGGTCTTTAAATTGCTGTCTGGGAAAGCCAGTCCCGGTACGGCGCACCGGCTCTTATCAGTACACCGTACCGGGGTGCACCGGCTTACTTTCACCTCTGGGCATGATATTATTGACGTGCACATGGAAAACTAGAGTGGATCAGGTTTTCAGACCCTGTAAGGTCAAAGAGTGTTCAGATCCTAGGCTTTGGTGTAATCTCATGTCTGTTGAAAATGACAAGCAGTACCTATGTGTATATGGTGACTTTTTAATAATAATGGTCTGATCTTTTCACAGTAAAATATAGATGTTGTTATAGCAATGATAATATCTGTCCTATAGATGTCAGAGTGCAAAGATTCAGTTGCATCAAGCTGTTTTATTATTAACAAAAAAATGTTTGATACCAAAATGTTTTTAAGAGTGTGATTTTTCTAAAGCACCTGAAGCTAACAGGAACACAGGTCCTATTAGGTGCTTTTGAAAATTCCATCCTTAAAAGCATTTTGGTACCTAATATAACTGTGTTTAAAAGGACCCTTTTCATTATGCAGCTAAATTAGCCCCCCCCCCCCAATACATACACAAACTGCTGTCTAGGTTGGTTCACCTGACAAGTTGAGTGACAAAATCCCATTCTAATTGTGCTTCACATGTGCAAAGTGTGAGTTGTCACTGGATCCTAATGTGGTGAATTTAAACCCTGTTGTCACAAGAAACACTCCCAAGGCATTCATGCTTAGCACTGACTTTTATTTCCCAAATTTAATCTTTCTACCCCATCATTTCAGCTGTAGAGCTCTTAAAAACAAAACAAAGCAAAAAATTTAACAGCAAGATTTGAATTTGCTGGGGGGCGGGGGCAGAAAAAAAACGAGGAGTCCTTTTGGCACCTTAGAGACTAACAAATTTATTGGGCATAAGCTTTTGTGGGTAGAACCCACTTCATCAGATGTATGAAGTAAAAGATACAGGAGCAGGTATAAATACATGAAAGGTTGTGGGTTGCTTTAGCAAGTGTTAGGTCAGTCTAACAAGACGATTCAATTAACAGCAGGATACCAAGGGAGGAAAAAAATCACTTTTGTAGTGGTAATGAGAGTGGCCCATTACAGACAGTTGACAAGAAGGTGTGAGTAACAGTAGGCAGAAATTAGTATTGGGGAAATTAAATTTATGTTTTGTAATGACCCAACCACTCCCAGTCTTTATTCAGCCCTAATCTGATGGTATCTAGTTTGCAAATTAATTCCAGTTCTGCAGCTTCACATTGGAGTCTGTTTTTGAAGTTTTTTTTGTTGAAGAATTGCCACTTTGAGATCTGTTTATTGAGTGACCAGAGAGATTGAAGTGTTCTCCTAGCGGTTTTTGAATGTTATGATTGCTGATGTCAGATTTATGTCCATTTATTTTTTTGCAAAGAGATTGTCCGGTTTGGCTAATGTACATGGCAGAGGGGCACTGCTGACACATGATGGCATATATCACATTGGTCGATGTGCAAGTGAACGAGCCCTGGATGGTGTGGTTGAAGTGGTTAGGTCCTATGATGGTGTCCCTTTTTGTTAAGAATGAGTAAAGGGTAATTTTTCACTCTTTGTTTTTAAATAAAGGGTAACTGATTTTTGTGCAGATTTATCTTTGAGCAGTGACAACCCTTAGAAAATTTCAGTGTATTATGTGGAAGTCTGGGAAAGTAATAAGCAAATGGAAGATGGTGCAATTAAAATGGAAAAGAACATGCAACTTAACTGTAGCAGTCTCTACCACTTAAAATGAAGACTTGAACATGCATGGTAAAAATGTATAGATGTGCGCATGCATTATAAAGTGCAGTTTTCCCCAGAAGGGATCTGATTCTGATCTCAGTTTCACCAGTGTAACTCCATTTACTTCAATTAAGTTACTCCTGATTTACATCAGTGTAAGATAAGAACTGCGCCCCATGAATCCACTCTACAAGTGTAGTATGATTGGCGGTCTCTGCTCAGGAGAGGCCTAGGGCGGGACTATTAGAGTGCTAAAGATTGATGTGCACTGGCAGAGCTGTGTGGGAGCCCAGGACTGAAATAATAGCGGGTATTGCATGTCAAAATTGAGGTGTAATATCCGAGCAATGTGTGTGAAGCTTGCACAACATTTGCCTGCTCTCTAAGCTTAGTGCTATTACTTCTTCACGCTCAACAGCAGTAAAAATCCTCCAACCTAACCCCAGAAAGAGAGGAGAAATAATGAAGATTTCTGCTGAACATGTGCAATTTCAGATTTATTCTTTTCCTTTTCTTAACACCAGCAGAGTGATATTTTTCCTGACCCAGGAACTAGAGCTGGTGCCTCAAACTGAATTGCAGTGTTTATCAAAACGGGGGACTGTGTCTACGATAACGGGGATCTTGAGGGCCTAACATAGAAGATGATCTCTCTCTGAGTCGGATGGCTGCTGTGTGGTTACAGAGTCACCATAACACAGGATCTTTTCAGTAACTGTACAACATGCAGATTTCTGAGGTCTGCATTGATTCATCCTGAGTTCACCATCCGTGGGCCCACAACAAATATGGCTGGATCACCTTCCCATTTAATCCAATTTAGCAAAAATAGATCCACTGAGGCACATGATATGCTGGTGAAACTCCATTGTTTTCAGTGGCATGAATTGATACCATAGGCATGAATTTAGCTTTTATTTTTAACTTATTTTAAGTTTTGAAAATATTTATTTATTAGACACTTTGTAACAGCAACGACCAAAGTGTGCCTGGCATTTACAAGCTTGGCCTAAATAAACTCTGAAACTGAAAGCAACATAAGGTCATGCATTTAGGGATTAATAACAAGAATTTTAGTTATAAGCTAGGGACGCATCAACTAGAAGTAACGGAGGAGGAAAAGGACCTTGGAGTATTGGTTGATCATAGGATGACTATGAGCTGCCAATGTGATATGGCTGTGAAAAAAGCTAATGTCGTCTTGGGATGCATCAGGAGAGGTATTTCCAGTAGGGATAAGGAGGTTTTAGTAACGTTATATAAGGCACTGGTGAGACCTCACCTGGAATACTGTGTGCAGTTCTGGTCTCCCATGTTTAAGAAGGATGAATTCAAACTGGAACAGGTACAGAGAAGGGCTACTAGGATGATCCGAGGAATGGAAAACTTGTCTTATGAAAGGAGACTCAGGGAGCTTGGCTTGTTTAGCCTAACTAAAAGAAGGTTGAGGGGAGATATGATTGCTCTCTATAAATATATCAGAGGGATAAATACCAGAGAGGGAGAGGAATTATTTAAACTCAGTACCAATGTGGACACAAGAACAAATGGATATAAACTGGCCACTAGGAAATTTAGATTAGAAATTAGATGAAGGTTTCTAACCATCAGAGGAGTGAAGTTTTGGAATAGCCTTCCGAGGGAAGTAGTGGGGGCAAAAGATCTATCTTGCTTTAAGATTAAACTCGATAAGTTTATGGAGGAGATGGTATGATGGGATAACATGGTTTTGGTAATTAAATATTCATGGTAAATAGGCCCAATGGACTGTGATGGGTTTTTAGATGGGGTAAGATCCAAGTTACCCGGGAAAGAATTTTCTGTAGTATCTGGCTGATGAATCTTGCCCATATGCTCAGGGTTTAGCTGATCGCCATATTTGGGGTCGGGAAGGAATTTTCCTCCAGGGCAGATTGGAAGGCCCTGGAGGTTTTTCGCCTTCCTCTGTAGCATGGGGCACGGGTCACTTGCTGGAGGATTCTCTGCTCCTTGAAGTCTTCAAACTACAATTTGAGGACTTCAATAGCACAGATATAGGTGTGAGGTCTTTTTTAGGAGTGGTGGGTGAAATTCTGTGGCCTGCATTGTGCAGGAGGTCAGACTAGATGATCATAATGGTCCCTTCTGACCTAAATATCTATGAATCTATGAATAATAATTCATGGAGAATTTCTTGTCCCTGGAGTTACAGAAGCCTGTGTTTTTTGGAGCAGAAGGTCCAGGTTCTGTTCATTTCCCATGCCACATTTGTGTAATATAGCTAGCAATCATGGTGGATTTGTTAGAGAGACTGACGGGAGATGAATCTGAACAGAGCAAGAGACAGGAGCAACAAGAACTGAAGAAGGGATCTTTGATTAAAACAATAATACTAATAGTATATAAAGGGAACCTGGAATGCACAGAATTTGTCACCTTGTGCTATTTCATTTGTGAACAGCCTGCTAAAGTGGGTACTAATGTGCTGTATAAAGGTGTAGCCAAAAATCCATTCCCTCTCAGTGAACAGTTGGGGCTCTGAGAACCATTTGGCTGAAGGGCCATCTGGACACCTGTGGATAGATGTATTGGCCACATTAACTCAGGGCAGCCTGAAAGCTCTCTGTGCAAAGGTGAGGTTGGATCAAAAATGAGGAATCTGCTATTTGTGTGACTGCTCATTAGCCTTCTCCCTAATGGGGTGGAATGCATTTGGTCTAAGACTTTAGGGAACCCTTTCTCAAAGCCAAGTTCTGAGCCAAGAAAAACTGAAGCCTGAGGCTGAAAGACCATGCGGGCCGATTACCCCAGCAGGAAATTGCAACCTCTCAGCTTCCAGCTGGCAGAGGAGGATAAACACCTGGAAGGCTTGCTGGGGGGAGCTGAGCTGTCACAAATTGATAGGTATGTGGGTTTCCTACGGGGCAATCCTGGCCAGACCAAACAGCAGTTCTACTGAATGCAGTAACTCCTCACGTAGTCGTCCTGGTTAACATTGTTTAGTTATTAGGTTGCTGATCTCTTAGAGAACATACTCGTGTAAAGTCCCGCAATGTTCTGTTATAAGGTTGTTTGGCTTGCCCTGCTCCGCCCAGCAGGCCCCCAACCCCGCTCCCTGGCTGGAACGCCGGGTGGGCGAAGCGGGGCAAGCTCCCACGCCCCCACCCTGCTATGCCCCTGCCTCAACCAAGCTTCATAATCATCATTGGTGAGTACAGTATTAAATTGTTTGTTTAAAATTATTTAAAATGTATACTGTATATGTATATAATGTCTTTTGTCTGGCAAAAAAAAATTCTTGGAACCTAACCCCCCCTCCCCCCGGTTTACATTAATTCTTATGGGGAAATTGGATTCGCTTAACATTGTTTTGCTTAAAGTAGCATTTTTCAGGAACATAACTACGTTAAGTGAGGAGTTACTGTAGAGGGATGGGAGGTTGAATGAAGAAAAGGGAAAGAAGGAACAGGGAGTCAAGCAGTAATTACTTTCGTTTGTCCTCCTTCCTGTCTGACAAAGCTCTGATCCTCTGCATTGAGGGTGCCTCTTTAATGCAGAATGATTAGGGACATGGATGCAGCACTGTGATGTGCTCTTCAAGAAGGGTGCTGTGAATTAGAACAAAACCAGAGACATTTCCTGCAAAGGTTTCCCTTTTGTTCCTTCATACTCCTCCTCTAGGACTTTCATTCATAGGAGGGAAAAATGTAGGTAGTCTGGTAAGGAACCTCTCCTTGCTTATTGTGGCGGGAGCTGTCCTTGTAAGAGAAATAAATGTTTTGTGTCAGCTACTCCCCACTGTGAGGGGAAAATGAAGTGAGACGTGCTTGGACTAAGGAAGGGGAGAGTGATTGCAACACCGTCCCCTGTTACATTTAGGGGTCTGGTTCCCTTGCCTCAACTAAGTGGAACTTAATGCAACAAAGAACGCACTTCAGAGGCATTTTCCATCACAGCTTCAGTGTAAATGCTACATCCTGCAGCACCAACTGCAAACAAAGCAGCCAGGACCGCACAGTTCCCCAGGACATCCAGTTCCCCATGCAGTATTTGCTGAGTGCAATTGAAAGCTTCTCGCTTCTTTCTAGAGGCAGGCTCTGTGTGTAGTAAGAGGCCTCCTCAGTGATTTCAGCCTGAATTGAGAGAGAGAGAGAGAGAGAGACCCTTTCAGAATCATCAGTCTCCTTGTGGGATTCTCCCTGGCAACTGCGTGGTAATTAAAGGCAGGGGGTGGTTTGCTTAATGAAATTATAATGTACAGAATAAATAAATCAAACATTACAGCATTTAGTAGGCAGAAGGCTGTTCAGCTAAATGTACTAGCAGGTATTAAAGGTGTGCACTGCTGGAGTGTCACTCAACTAGCATTAGGCATTAAGAACTTACTGCCTGAGTTGGGAAGGCATTTGAGAAATATATGATTTCTCTCCAGATAGTTTTCACACTTTCTCCTCCTCTTTCTTCTCTCTCTGTCTGTTCATACCCCTTTCTTCCTCCCCACTCCCATAACTGTTAGGCAAGCTAAGCACCGTTAAAGGGGTTTCCTCCCTCTGTGATACTCTTGGACATCTATTCTATCAAGGATAATCAAGATATATAAATCATGAAGGTTGCAGGAGAGGGTTCTATTCCATGCCAGCCCTAAAATACAGCCCTTTGATGGCATTATGAAATGAAATGTGTTTCTGCCCCTGCCTTTCCCTGTTCCACTGGAACCAAAGAAACCCAGACAAGGGCTCAATTTAGAAAAGACATTAAAAAAAAAAGATAGTTTGGGATTTTTATTCCACTTTTCTCATTTTAAAATAAAATTTTCTGGTCCTTTTCCTTTGCTGCCATTCATACATATTTTATATATTCATTAGAGAAAAGACTTCAAAACATCCACAAATCTTGCCTTGCTCACCCAGAGTGACACTTTGAGTTTTACACATTTTGCTGGGAAGGTTGTTATTATTTTGCCATGGTCAGCCTGCAAAACCTGTCACAGCTCCAAACGATTTGCATGGATGGGCTGCTGATGGTGAAAGGCCTCAGATTCTGCTAGGAGCTAAAAGTACAGTAACAGCGGCTCAGCCCCTCTTTCCCCCTTGTGTCCTAACCAAACTGCTTCTTACATAAAGAAAATTTACCTTTCTAAACAAAGAGGCATTTGCAACATTGCATAATTTTCCTTTCAGAACACTGTGTGGCTCTAAAAGAGGTTGTGTTCATGTGTGTGTCTCATACAGCCAGTATCCCTCTCTCTCAAGGAATGAGTCAGAATTCCAGGATAATTAAAAACTATGTTTTTTGGGTAGTTGGTGCATGCTCTTCACAGTGACCATTTACATTTTGTCCCCATATATCTTCTTATGTATTTATGAGCTACCATATGCATGAGCATGATTGCAGTGCAGATCCCTCTGGGGGCACTTGGCACATCAGTGGAAAAGGGGAGACTTTGGAATAAGGGCAACAGGGCATATCCCTCCTCTTACTAAAAGTACTTTGGGATCTTTAATATCCAGGGTGAGGGTTTTTTATTGTTAAGGTTTCACTTGACGGGCCCCACACACAAAGAATTGCATGTCACTCATGTTAGCTACCTTGGAAGGGTAAAGAGCTGAGTTGACCCTACTATGATTCGAATCTTTTGTTGTAACGAGATTGAGTTTTCCAACCTGACCTATAGACCATAAAGCTGTCCCTTTCAGAGTCTGCATTTTATTGTTATGGTGAAATATTGACAGTGAATGGTGTCTACTGTTGTTTGGATAATTCAGGAACATACGAGTGCAGAAAAAGTGATCATGGGGGTATTGAAGTAGGACAGTTTTTGCAAAGGTTTTCTTATTACGTGTCTGTTGCTACTACAAAAAGAGAACCTTAAGTATCCAGTTAGGATTCTATCTGTGCACCTTTGATACTTACTTGGCTCCCATTATCATGGTATCTCAGTGCTTTTGATGTATTTATCCTCACAACACTCCAGTGAGGTAGGTGAGTGCTAATAGTGTCTTTTCAGAGAAGGGGAACTGAAGCAGTGAGAGACTAAGCCCTGGTCTACACTAGGACTTTAGGTCGAATTTAGCAACGTTAAATCGATTTAAACCTGCACCCGTCCACACAGTGAAGCCCTTTATTTCGACTTAGCCCTGGTCTACACTAGGACTTTAAGTCGAATTTAGCAACGTTAAATCGATTTAAACCTGCACCCGTCCACACAGTGAAGCCCTTTATTTCGACTTAAAGGGCTCTTAAAATCGATTTCCTTACTCCACCCCTGACAAGTGGATTAGCGCTTAAATCGACGTTCCCAGCTCGAATTTGGGGTACTGTGGACACAATTCGATGGTATTGGCCTCCGGGAGCTATCCCAGAGTGCTCCATTCTGACCGCTCTGGACAGCACTCTCAACTCAGATGCACTGGCCAGGTAGACAGGAAAAGAACCGCGAACTTTTGAATCTCATTTCCTGTTTGGCCAGCGTGGCAAGCTGCAGGTGACCATGCAGAGCTCATCAGCACAGGTGACCATGATGGAGTCCCAGAATCGCAAAAGAGCTCCAGCATGGACCGAACGGGAGGTACGGGATCTGATCGCTGTTTGGGGAGAGGAATCCGTGCTATCAGAACTCCGTTCCAGTTTTCGAAATGCCAAAACCTTTGTGAAAATCTCCCAGGGCATGAAGGACAGAGGCCATAACAGGGACCCGAAGCAGTGCCGCGTGAAACTGAAGGAGCTGAGGCAAGCCTACCAGAAAACCAGAGAGGCGAACAGCCGCTCTGGGTCAGAGCCCCAAACATGCCGCTTCTATGATGAGCTGCATGCCATTTTAGGGGGTTCAGCCACCACTACCCCAGCCGTGTTGTTTGACTCCTTCAATGGAGATGGAGGCAATACGGAAGCAGGTTTTGGGGACGAAGAAGATGAGGAGGAGGTTGTAGATAGCTCACAGCAAGCAAGCGGAGAAACCGGTTTTCCCGACAGCCAGGAACTGTTTCTCACCCTGGATCTGGAGCCAGTACCCCCCGAACCCACCCAAGGCTGCCTCCTGGACCCAGCAGGCGGAGAAGGGACCTCTGGTGAGTGTACCTTTTAAAATGCTATACATGGTTTAAAAGCAAGCATGTGAAAGGATTACTTTGCCCTGGCATTTGCGGTTCTCCTAGATGTAGTCCTAAAGCCTTTGCAAAAGGTTTCTGGGGAGGGCAGCCTTATTTCGTCCTTCATGGTAGGACACTTTATCACTCCAGGCCAGTAACACATACTCGGGAATCACTGTAGAACAAAGCATTGCAGTGTATGTTTGCTGGCATTCAACCAAAATCCGTTCTTTCTCTCTCTGTGTTATCCTCAGGAGAGTGAGATATAATTCATGGTCACCTGGTTGAAATAGGGTGCTTTTCTTCAGGGACACTCAGTATAGCACATTCCTGCTGGGCTGTTTGCCTGTGGCTGAATAGAAATGTTCCCCGCTGTTAGCCACAGGGAGGGGGGAAGGTTGAGGGGGTAGTCACGCGGTGGGAGGAGGCAAAATGCGACCTTGTAACGAAAGCACATGTGCTATGTATGTAATGTTAACAGCAAGGTTTACCCTGAAAGAGTGTAGCGACTGTTTTATAAAATGTGTCTTTTTAAATACCGCTGTCCCTTTTTTTTTCTCCACCAGCTGGATGTGTTTCAATGATCACAGGATCTTCTCCTTCCCAGAGGCTAGTGAAGCTTAGAAAGAAAAAAAAACGCACTCGCGATGAAATGTTCTCCGAGCTCATGCTGTCCTCCCACACTGACAGAGCACAGACGAATGCGTGGAGGCAAATAATGTCAGAGTGCAGGAAAGCACAAAATGACCGGGAGGAGAGGTGGAGGGCTGAAGAGAGTAAGTGGCGGGCTGAAGAGAGTAAGTGGCGGGCTGAAGACAGGGCTGAAGCTCAAATGTGGCGGCAGCGTGATGAGAGGAGGCAGGATTCAATGCTGAGGCTGCTGCAGGACCAAACCAGAATGCTCCAGTGTATGGTTGAGCTGCAGCAAAGGCAGCTGGAGCACAGACTGCCACTGCTGCCCCTCTGTAACCAACCGCCCTCCTCCCCAAGTTCCATAGCCTCCACACCCAGACGCCCAAGAACACGGTGGGGGGGCCTCCGGCCAACCAGCCACTCCACAACAGAGGATTGCCCAAAAAAAAGAAGGCTGTCATTCAATAAATTTTAAAGTTGTAAACTTTTAAAGTGCTGTGCTTAAAGTGCTGTGTGGCATTTTCCTTCCCTCCTCCACCACCCCTCCTGGGATACCTTGGTAGTCATCTCCCTATTTGTGTGATGAATGAATAACGAATGCATGACTGTGAAGCAGCAATGACTTTATTGCCTCTGCAAGCGGTGATTAAAGGGAGGAGGGGAGGGTGGTTAGCTTACAGGGAAGTAGAGTGAACCAAGGGGCGGGGGGTTTCATCAAGGAGAAACAAATAGAACTTTCACACTGTAGCCTGGCCAGTCATGAAACTGGTTTTCAAAGCTTCTCTGATGCGTACCGCGCCCTCCTGAGCTCTTCTAACCGCCCTGGTGTCTGGCTGCGCGTAACCAGCAGCTAGGCGATTTGCCTCAGCCTCCCACCCCGCCATAAACGTCTCCCCCTTACTCTCACAGATATTGTGGAGCACACAGCAAGCAGTAATAACAGTGGGAATATTGGTTTCGCTGAGGTCTAAGCGAGTCAGTAAACTGCGCCAGCGCGCCTTTAAACGTCCAAATGCACATTCTACCACCATTCTGCACTTGCTCAGCCTGTAGTTGAACAGCTCCTGACCACTGTCCAGGCTGCCTGTGTACGGCTTCATGAGCCATGGCATTAAGGGGTAGGCTGGGTCCCCAAGGATACATATAGGCATTTCAACATCCCCAACAGTTATTTTCTGGTCTGGGAAGAAAGTCCCTTCCTGCAGCTTTTGAAACAGACCAGAGTTCCTGAAGATGCGAGCATCATGCACCTTTCCCGGCCATCCCACGTTGATGTTGGTGAAACGTCCCTTGTGATCCACCAGAGCTTGCAGCACTATCGAAAAGTACCCCTTGCGTTTTATGTACTCGCCGGCTTGGTGCTCTGGTGCCAAGATAGGGATATGGGTTCCGTCTATAGCCCCACCACAGTTAGGGAATCCCATTGCAGCAAAGCCATCCACTATGACCTGCACATTTCCCAGGGTCACTACCCTTGATATCAGCAGATCTTTGATTGCGTGAGCTACTTGCATCACAGCAGCCCCCACAGTAGATTTGCCCACTCCAAATTGATTCCCAACTGACCGGTAGCTGTCTGGCGTTGCAAGCTTCCACAGGGCTATCGCCACTCGCTTCTCAACTGTGAGGGCTGCTCTCATCCTGGTATTCATGCGCTTCAGGGCAGGGGAAAGCAAGTCACAAAGTTCCATGAAAGTGCCCTTACGCATGCGAAAGTTTCGCAGCCACTGGGAATCGTCCCAGACCTGCAACACTATGCGGTCCCACCAGTCTGTGCTTGTTTCCCGAGCCCAGAATCGGCGTTCCACAGCATGAACCTGCCCCATTAGCACCATGATGCATGCATTGGCAGGGTCCATGCTTTCAGAGAAATCTGTGTCCATGTCCTGATCACTCACGGGACCGCGCTGACGTCGCCTCCTCGCCCGGTATCGCGTTGCCATGTTCTGGTGCTGCATATACTGCTGGATAATGCGTGTGGTGGTTGATGTGCTCCTAATTGCCAAAATGAGCTCAGTGGCCTCCATGCTTGCCTTGGTATGGCGTCCGCACAGAAAAAAGGCGCGGAACGATTGTCTGCCGTTGCTCTGACGGAGGGAGGGGCGACTGACGACACAGCTTACAGGGTTGGCTTCAGGGAGCTAAAATCAACAAAGGGTGTGCCTGTACATCAAGGAGTATTTCAGGCAGGACTGCACGGAGGGTTCCAATAAGAAATGGTGCACCAAAGTTATCGTTGTTATTGGAACAAGGAGGTTAGCCTGGCCTCTGATTGATACATGGCTAGATTAACCTCACTGCGCCTTCTCTGTGACTGACTGCAGTGTGATCTAGACAGGGGAGGAGGAAAATGAGTACAAAACAAATCTGGTCTATTTCTTGTTCTGACCCACTCCATCTATCCTTTACATCTTTGGCTGGCAGCAGACAAAAAAGGCGCGAAATGATTGTCTGCCCTTGCTTTCACGGGGGGAGGGAGGGTGGGAACGGGGTCCTGACGATATGTACCCAGAACCACCCGCGACAATGTTTTAGCCCCATCAGGCATTGGGATATCAACCCAGAATTCCAATGGGCAGCGGAGACTGCGGGAACTGTGGGATAGCTACCCACAGTGCAACGCTCCGGAAGTCGACGCTTGCCTCGGTACTGTGGAAGCACTCCGCCGAGTTAATGCACTTAATGCACTTAGAGCATTTTCTGTGGGGACACACACACTCGAATATATAAAACCGATTTCAAAAAAACCGACTTCTATAAATTCGACCTAATTTCGTAGTGTAGACATACCCTAAGTGGTTTGCCCAACATCTCATGGTTCCTTGCTCTGCCACAGAATCCCTGCGTGTAGAATGTCCAGAGTCCCAGGCCCTAACCATTGGAGCCATCCTTTTTTTCCAGGAAAATACTTTTCAGAAGTGGATTCTTACTTATCTGAGAACTGGTATTTTGGATCCTCTAATTTAAAAAAACCAACACCATGAAAATTGTGGGCTGGGGTGAGTATCTAGCATTGACCACTGGTGACTTGTCAAGAAGTTTAAGGGAGAAAATTGACTGTCTAATCCTCCTCAGTCATGGAGAGAGAGATTGGTTGTTAAGGAAGTGTGGAGGGTAAGCATGGAAGTTACAACTATGGGAGCTTTCTCTGGCCTCCAGCAGGAATCAGAAGAGTGCCTGAGTGGGAAAGCAGGATATGATTTCATATTTCAGATGAATGAATAGGTTTTGTTTCTTTCCTTCATACTGCAGCATGTTCTACTAGATATTTGTATTGAATGATAAACCGCAGTGACTCCACTTGCTATCAAGGAAAAATAAAACAATGTGACAATGGACTAGTCCCAAAAGCCATTGAGTGCCAGATCTGTTGTGAAGATCCAGGATGAGTGAAAACCAGTTTTCATGTGTTTGACCTATCTCCCAGGTCACATTTGAACAGGGAATAGAAAATGTAAATGAGATTACACAAAATGATGCGATCTGCTGTGGAACATGCCTGTTGGTATTTTCCCTCTACTTTTGTCCTTGTAAGGCCACGTAAAGTGAGTTGGCATAAAAATCAAAGCTTTAAATTGTTCCCTTCTCTGGCTTGCCTAGAGTATCTGTATTTTGGACTGTAAGAGCTTTGGGGCAGGATCTGGCTCCATGTCTGTGTTTTGTAAGGCCCCAAGTACATTGTCAACGCTGAGTAAATAGTAAAAATGTGCCTCACTCTCAGTTTCAATACTTCTGCATCTTCACGTAATTGAGACTGGCATCAATGGGTGTTGCCATTGAACATGAGAAATGAGAACAGTAAATGGCCCAATCTATGGGAATGCCCTTTTACCTACTTTTAATTGAGGATTGCTTGACCCCAGTTACATGGACTATGACTCCCCTCTGTAAATGCCACACTTTTATGTCTTATTTCCTTTCCTTGGCAAATCAGGCCTTGCAATTTTCTCTGGAATCATCACCCACCCCCACCGCATGTTAATGTAACTGCCCTTCATTATTGTGTGGATTTTTGTAATGCTTTCTTTCTGCAGGATTTTATCATGGACCATTCAAGCAGCTTGTCTTTCATAATTATTGTATTAATGTTCTTTTCAATTTTCTGTGTCTTTTATTATGCCCCATTGTTCACAGGTATATTTTTGTGAGTACTGTTTACTCTGCCAGCTGCTCTTGGTATGTAAGTTAGAGTATATGAAAAGTTTCCTACTGCTAAAGTTTTGTGGAAGTGGTGTAAAGAGGATTTGATGGAATGTTGTTGTCTAGGGCAGACTATGAATCAGGGACATGCACAGAATACGTTTCAGGAAAGCAAAAACATCTGAGTCCCAGATTTATCAGATGAAAAATGTCAGCTAACAAAACCTGCACTGGTGTTAGCCTATTAATTCACTGGTAAGGAGAAGGGGCAGAAAGCAGCACTGGATTTGTATACTCACTTTGAATGGATTTTGGGTGCAGCTCATGCTGTACGTAGTCATGGCAGGTTGGAGGATCAGAAAAACAGAGTTAAATAGTTATCCCCTCAGAGGAAGTCCTGAGGGAAGTGTAACAACCCCGTACCCCCACCCTTTCTGCAAGAAATCCTAGACAACAGGGAGCACATAGGTAACCTAGAAGGATGTCAAAGGAACCATCTGACCAATGCAGCAGCCATAGGAAGAAGAGGTTGAATTAAGATTCCTATAGATTTTTTAAATGTTTTCCTAATCAAGAATTTACTTTTTAAGTTGAAATTCTCATAAACATCTTTCTTATTAATATTCCCTTTGTACTTAAACTTTTTAGGCAACTGACAATGATGTGGGCACTTATGGGAAAGTCAGCTATTTTTTCAGTGATGATCCTGACAGGTAAGTGCGACAAACCTTCTCAGATAGTTTCATTTCCTTAAAATCCCCTTTCAGTCTTGCCATGAATTTACAAAATTGGAATGTTGGTAACTTTAATCTGTGAAGTCTCTCTTGAGAGAAAGGCTACCATAAACTGTCTCAGGGAGGGCAAATTGATCCTAATAGAAGGCCTAGTCCAGTTTTTACATGGCTTGTTTTCTATTTAAATTTCTCATGTGATTTGGGTGCTCATAAATTGAGGGACAGACTGGGCTGGATCATACCAGAAGGCTGAATCCTACTCCTATTGAGGTGAATAGCAAAACTTCCATTGACTTCAATGGGATCAGCCCTATACTAAGTGCAGTTACTGTTCAAGCCACGCCCAGCCATCTGTGCCAGTTCATAACAGTCCAGATCTGTATCTGGTTTTGGTGTCCATACTTGGAAAAAGGATAGTGAAAAATTGAAGAGGGTTCAGAAAAAAACTACAAGAACGGTTTCAGGTTTGGCAGGCACAGCTTAAGATGAGAGATTTACAGAACTCAATCTACTTAATTTATCAAAGAGAAGACTCAAGCAGTCTATAAGTACCTGCACAGAGAGAAATTTTCTGATACTAGACTGAGCTTTAATATATCAGAGAAAGGTGTAATATCATCTATGGCTTGACATATTCAAACTGGAAATAAAGTGCAAATTTTAACAGTGAGGATAGTTAACTTTTGGAACAGTTTACCAAGGGATATGCGGGATCGTCCCATCACTTGGAGTCTTTAAATCTGGGTTGGGTGTTTTTTAAAAGGTAGGCTCTTGTTCAGCCACAAGTTATTGGGTTCAGTACAGGAATTACTAGATGAAGGTTTTAATGGCTTGCTAAAGCAACAGGAACCTGTGCTTAAACAGAAACATGCTTAATTGCTTTGCTTAATCAGGACCTAGCTGCACAAATATGTAACTTGAGGCCAATACCTACACTTCTATGATAGTATTAGAGCTACACATGGGACTCGCTTCTGCTGTGGGTGAGTGACCAGGAGTCCTTTGCTACAATGGAAGGAATATGGTATTGACAATAAGGCTTAAAAGGGGCAAAATTTATCCTGGGTGTGATTCCATTGACTTCAATGGGAGCTGCAGCTGCTCAGCCCCTTTGAAAATCAGGTTGCTTATTTAAGTGTTTAAATGTGGATTTGGGTGGCTAGAAAATTTTGGGTGGCTAGAAAATTAGAAAATTTTGTCTTTGACCTCTTCGTGCCTCAGTTTCTTCAGGAGTTTGGCTTTAACTTTCCTGGTGCCTCATTTGCTCTGTCTTTAAAATGGGGTAAATAACACCTACCACCCAGAGGTTGAGGGTGTATCAGTGTCTGAAAAGTACAATGAGATCCTCAGTTGGAAGAAGCTATAGAACTGTGAAATGTTACAGTCAGGAGGAACCTATGAGATGATTCGCACAGCATCAAACCTTTTCCAGTTTCCCTCTATGCCTCTTTCTTATGGTGTTGTTTCAGGCTGCTGTTTCCTGTCTGGCTGAAATGAGGGTTTGACTTGGTAACTCCTCTGCTCCCCCTCTTTTTTTGCTCTGCAGGTTCTCCCTGGATAAAGACACAGGCATGATCACGCTGATCGCCCGGTTAGACTTTGAAACGATGCAGCGCTACACGCTGACTGTGATTGCCAGGGACGGGGGTGGGGAAGAGACTACAGGGCGAGTGAGGATTAACGTTCTGGATGTCAACGATAATGTCCCCACCTTCCAGAAAGAATCCTATTTGGGGGCTCTCCGGGAAAATGAGCCTTCAGTCACTCAAGTGGTCCGTCTCAGGGTAAGAAATGGGAGCCCCAATTCACTTTCTACTATACTTCCCTTTCTCCGGATCCACAATGGTCAGTGTTATTAGGGGGACCCGTGATGCAGGATTTCTCCAGCTAGGGTAAGTCTCAGATGGGCTGGGAAGAGGAGAGAAACAGCATAAAGTGCATTTTAAGTCTTTTTTTTTTCCTCTTCACTCTTTTAATTTCTCTTTTACTTGTCACTGGTCTCTGTCATCCCCTCCTGTTTGAAAGCAGTCTGAAGCCAGGGTGATGCTACTGTACCTCAGTGAAGCCCCATGGAGAGAGCTAGCCATTGTAATTAAACCCTTTATGGATGCAATTAAACAGGAGTATTACTGGTCAGGAATATGGGTGGGGGGAAGAAGGAGAAGGAATTGCAGACCATCTGCTCCTTTGAATGCTTTAATTACTCCTTATTGTGAAATGCAACTGACTCTGCTTCTCTAGCTACCTAGACTTTCACCATGTCCCTTTCCTCCCCCCCACCCCCCGGCTTCCTTGGATGTGTTCAGGATTTACTGTATCAGACTTTATTACACTGAGTGATTGGGACTTCCCTGAAGGCGCTCTGGATTTTGTGACAGGATTGGAAAGATGCTAATGAATTCAGCTAAGTAAAGTGAAGAAAGTGTGTGAGGTTGGGAGAGATGAATTTCCATTATGAGTGTCTGTATAATCATTGCTCAGGAGTTCCTGTGAAATGCAGGGCTATAGAAGGACAAGAATGTACTGTTAAAGGGAAATATAGAATTACTGAAGGCAGTGGAATTTCCATTTTGATAGGTTTGAAATTCGAGACAAGCTTATTCAATTTCAAAATTCATCATTGGCATGACAAGCTGTACACAGGTGGACAAGCTCCACCAATGTAGACAAGCCATGCTTAGCAAAGAGGAGGAGAGTCACAAGAATTTCCCATCCCAGCTGTATCATTGCCAGAGCTACCTCTGGAGTGTACCATACCCACTAGCAAAGCTTTCTCCAGAATGCAAACTCATCTTCATTATCATCGGATCCCTTCCTGATGAAATCAGTGTTTACCTGTGGGAGTTGAGCAGTTTGTTGCTGATCAAATTGTAAGCTTTTTCTGTTTGAAAAAAGAGATGATGGAACCCACTTGTCTCCTTGAGCATGACAATAATAAACTAGGCCTTTTGCAGTTTTCTTCAAGCTGGTATCTGTCTTCAGTAAACTCAGGCTGTGTAAGTACTGTAAGAGAAATGTGGTCATCTCTTAGATATTTTAGATCTAAGTTTCTATTCTTTATAGGTGTGAGGGACTGGAGAGCAGGCGTTTAAGACACAGTGACTCTTCTCTCTGAGGTGGGATGTGAAGAGAGATGATGATTCCAAAACCGTGTCAGCTATTGCTGCTCACCAATTCACAGAGCAAGGTGGTGTCTATCATTAGTGAATATTTCTGTCTTGCCCTCACAAACTCTGGCAAGCAATCCAGAAGGAAGGAAAACGCCTTATCCAAGGCACACATAAGTAAGAGGAGGAAAAGATATTTGGCATAAGCATGAGGATGAAAGGGTAGTCCAGAAGAAACCAGCAAGTGGAAATCAAGCCTTTCTGTTCCTTACAATGTAAGGGATCCTCTGATGCAGTATATAAACTCCTCCCTAGCATGGAAGGGGTTAAGAAGCTGCTTTGGGCTGGAGGGGCCCTGTCTTGCCACACTTGCAAATCATGCCAGGACTGGAGGAAGAGTTAAAAAGAGGGAACTCCACTTGGACTGGGCAGGCCTGGAGAGAGCACTGACAGCTGCGGAGCCCTGCCCTTGCAGAAGGAGGGTGCAGAACCCCTGAGTTGAAGGGGAAAAGAACTGAGGCTTGTACGCCCAGAGAACTCTGAAGTGGACATTGATATTCCCAGGCCCCTCTGACGTAAGAGAGGTCCCACTCCTGGAGGGAGCTGCCTGCAGGTTTTTCTTTGCCTTTCTTTTGTTTAACCCCATTTGCTGACTAGGGGCTGTTTGATGGCATCACTGCAGACACAGAGAAGGAATGAGAGACCCCAGTCTGAAGGTGAGCACCAGCCTGCTGAAAGACATCCTGCAGCACCCGCTGGAGTGAAGATGGAATAATTGGACACGTGCATGCACTTTCCACGTAGCCTAAAGGGGGTATCCTGCCACAGACCACCACACTCACCACCTAGAGCAGAGATCGGCAATGTTTGGCATGCGGCCCGCCAGGGTAAGCCCTCCGGCGGGCCGGGCCGGTTTGTTTACCTGGTGCGTCCGCAGGTTCGGCCGATCGTGGCTCCCATTGGCTGCGGTTCACCAATGCAGGCCAATGGGGGCTGCGGGAAGCGGCGTGGGCTAAGGGATGTGCTGTCTGCTGCTTCCTGCAGCCCCCATTGGCCTGCATCGGCGAACTGCAGCCAGTGGAAGCCGCGATCGGCGGAACCTGTGAACACGGCAGGTAAACAAACAGGCCTGGCCAGCTAGGGGGCTAGGCCTGGCGCGCCGCAGGCCAAACGTTGCCGATCCCTGCTCGATAGTTAGTTATGACCATATTTAGGCTAGGGCAAAGGCTGGTATAAACTGTAGGAACGTCCATTTACAGATATCCATTCCCTTACCACTATTGCCTCCCCCCATCCCGTGACTGTTCATTTTCCGCCTAGCCTCTTTCCCTCCCATCTTTTCCCCAAAATTGTTTGCCTTCTTTTCTCTGCTTATTAGGCTGCAGCATTTCTCAGAGATGGCGTCTGTGTTTATATGGTAACACTGGGGCTTTTTTCCGCTTCAACCTAGGCAGCTGATGAAGATTCCTCTCCAAATAACCAGATCACTTACAGCATCGTGCAAGCGTCAGCCTTCCGCCGTTCATTTGACATTAGTGTCTCTGAAGGGTATGGAGGTAAGCGCCGTTGGGGGACTGGTAGGGTGCTCCATGAGTGGAGGGGCAAGGGGCCGAGTGGCACTCATGGGGGAGTGGTGGCTTGGTTATCCACCTTACACTTCTGCTTGGGCGTGGGCTAAAGCCTGCAGCAGTGGCTGCATTCGGAAGGTGGTGTGTGGAAATGCCATTCGGCACTGGTCTCCTGACTCCTGGGATCAGGAGAAGAATCAACCAACATTTTCAAAAGTGACTAGTGATTTTGAGTGCTTCAGGTGTTGGGTTCCCAACTCGGGCCACTTTACTGGGAGCTGATTTTCCGAAAAGTTTGGGTCCCTGCCTCCCCCAAAAGGTGCAAATCAGGCCCCTTTAAGGTGTCTCAGTTTGGGCGTTCAAAATTGAGACCTCCCCCCAACGTTTGTTACTTTTGAAAATCTTGGCCTTAGTCAAGGCAATTCTGCTAAGAAATGCAATTGCTTTACTGGGAGGGGTGGGAACTGGTGCTCGCTCTGAAGAGTGGCTGGCTATAACTCCATTGAGTGGCTGAGGCTGACTCAGAGTAAATGCTTCTGTGGATTACTAAGGGTGCATCGACCCTGGAAACGTTTGTGGTTATCTGCACTGGAGCAACTGCCCCAGCGCTAGCCATGGTGGGTTCTCTCATTGTAAGCACTGTGACCCGCTGCTGCCAGTGGTAGCACAAGTGGAGTTATAGCCGTGAGGAATGAAAACTCACAGATTTTCCTAGTTTAGGTAAGATCTCAATGGGTTGTTCCAGGAGTGTACCAGACAGATTTGTTCTGCTGCTGTTCAATGCGTGCATGCGTGTGTGTGCGCGTTCGGGTACGTGTGTTAGCTGTTAAGCGGGCTTGTGCCAGCTGCATTTACTCCAATGCTTTATGCCATTTCAGTGATAAGTGTGACTCGTCCTCTGGATTATGAGCAAGTCTCCAATGGAGTTATTTATCTGACTGTGATGGCCAAGGATGCCGGTGTCCCATCACTTAACAGCACTGTTCCCATCACCATCGAGGTGTTTGTAAGTACCAGCCGTGCCTGCCATTGCACTCTTCCCCTCCCCACAAAGTCCTACCCCAAGCAGGAAGTTCTCATCATGGCGTACTAATGGCTAGTAGCACAGGCACTGCCAGATGAGTATGTCCACATGCTTGATGTCAGTGCCCCAGCTGTTTTTCTACTTTAGTAAAAAATATTTACTCCTGAGGGCATTCTGCACCAAAAAAATAAAAATTCTGCACACAATATTTTAAAATTCTGAAAAAATTCTTCAAATTTTATTTGTCGAATAAATGTGGAGGCTCCAGCATGGCATTGGGGAGCACAGGCCACTGGCTGCACGGAGGTGGGAGATCACTGTGCAGCTTCCCCCTGCGACACAGACTCAGCGATGAGGCTGCATCCAACCCTGTCACAGAGCAAGGACATGACCTGCCCCAGAAACACCCCAGGGCCCTGCCCTCCATGCCAGGTGTATCAGGTGTGGGCAGGCAGGCTTAGCAAGGCAGGATCCAAGTGTGGAGGGGCTTAATGTGGGGAGATCCAAGTGGGGTTGAGAGGGTTCTGTGTGGGGCAATCTGGGTGCAGGTGGCTCAGAGGGGGATCTGGATGCAGGGTGGATCTGGATGCACAGGGCCTTGTTGGGAGGTTCTGGGTGCAACAGTAATGGGACTCTGCAGGGGGGGTCCAGGTGAAGGTGGTGGGGCTCAGCGGGGATGGGGGGATAGAGTTTGGCAGGGAGGTCTTGGTGTGAGGGACTCAGTGTGGGGTCCAGATGCTGGGGGAGTGGGAATCAGGTGTAGCTGCTTGGAGCTCAGTAGGATGGGGATCCAGGTGCAGCTGGCTCATTGGGGTGGTCCAGGTGCAGGGTGAGTGGGGCTTGTCGGGCGGGTTCGGATGCAAGGGAGGTGAGGCTCGGCAGGAATGTCTGAGCATGAGGGTGTCTGGATGCATGGGGGTTGGGCAGATAGGGGAGCAGCTCCCTGTACAGTGATCCCTCCCGTTGCAGCTGAGGAGCGATGGGTGCAGGAAGCGTGAGGGGTGGGAGAGTTTGCAGAGCTTCTTACATCTGGGGGAGAAATCTGGGGGTGGGTCTGAAATGGCCCCGGATGTCGTGCAGGGGAAGAGGAAGTCCTGTCCTCCCCAGGCCAGCTGGGACTAGCAGCTGAGCCTGGCGCAGAGCAGGAGCTACCAGCTGGGTCTTCCCCAGTCCCATCCCCTGCCCCAAAGTGATTTACCTCTGCCGGCTGCCCTGGGCACACAAAAAATACTGCTGGAAGGGTCACATGTGGCTTCCCTTTGCTTCCCCATCAGAAAGTCATTTTTCTGTGGGGAAGCAAAGAAATCTGCAGGGGACATATATTCTGCACGTGTGCAGTGGCACAGAATTCCTCCAGGAGTAAATACTGCTTTGCATTTACATAGCACCTTTCATCCAAGGATCTTAAAGGGCTTTACAAGCCCTGTGAGGTAGATAGGGACCATTCTGCTCATGCTTTAGATATGTGAAATAATACACAGAGAAGTTAAGTGACCTGCCAAAGCCAACGGACTATATAAGTGGCAGAAGCAGAGTAACGCTCAGGAGTCCTGTTTTGCAGTTTCCGGTTGTAAACATCAGATGTTGCCTTTGCATCACAGAGGGAGATCACCCAGCACCTGTGGGTATATACGTAATATATCGTGTGCAACGATATGGTACATGTGTTGTATTTATATGTACAAACGTAAATATATATGCACGCACAAACACTCTTCTCTCCATTATTTTGAAATTCCCTCTTAATAGCAACCTAAAGAAATAGCATTCCTTTCCCTCTCAAATGAGGGATGTTTTTAAAATAAAACCCACCTTACCCCACTCTGTGTGTTTCTAATTGAGAATTAGCTTTGTATGAGTATGGGCATCATCGGTGATGTTAACATATACATGCACATCTCAGGAATAATTTTTGTTCATAATCTTCTCTGCAGAGCTAGCTGAAGCAGCTCATAAACTGATTTTGGTGTGAGCCACAAGCAGAGTGAAAAAAATTCTTGCGGAGAGTTCCTTTACAAAAATAAAATTAGTAATTTAGGGCTGGATTTACAAAGTGTCTAAAGGAGTTAGGAATCCTGTTCATTGAAAGGTAGAGCACCTAACTCCCTTAGATGCTTTGCAAACCCAAGCCTTAGGGGCCTACAAGATATGGTCCAATACATTATAGTAGTTTTGAGGAGAGAGTTGAAATCTGGTGGCTAGATAAACTCAGACTGTCTCTAACATTTGTTATGTCTGAGCGACAGAG
This sequence comes from Lepidochelys olivacea, assembly GCF_965140295.1. NCBI lineage: Eukaryota > Metazoa > Chordata > Testudines > Cheloniidae > Lepidochelys > Lepidochelys olivacea. The sequence goes on along the minus strand of NC_140417.1, from coordinate 83,598,390 downwards.
GGTGATTCAGTCGAGAGACATAGCTGCTCTCTGAGGTCTCATGGAAACAGTCAAACAGAAGTCAATCATCAGGACCCCATTCCCCTGTTCTCCTCTCCTTTCACTGTATGAAAGCCATTGGAAACTAGGCATGCAAATCTAATTGTAAAGGGCTTGAGCTTATAGCAGGGTGAGGAGCACAATAGGCGGCGGTAGTTAGGGGTGTAAGGATAATACTTAGCAGTTATAAAGTGCTTTCTGTCTTCAAATAGCTGAACAATAAGAATTACTATGTATATTTTACAAAAAGAGAAACTAAACATTTACGTAAACTAGCCCAAGTCTACAGAAAGAGTCTGTGATCACTCAGGGTTAGACCATAGTTCCTGCTTGGAGTCTGTTCTCCGCCCACTAGATTCCTGGCATAGTCTCTATAGGTCATGTGTATTCAGAACCTGATAACGATTGCTCTGGGAATCTGACTCTTCTTCATGGAAACTGCTAGGTCTCCCCAAGGTGTTATCAGCCCATCATCCTGGATCTTACTGTAACTCTCTTAACTCATGCTGTGGGCACTTGGTGTTACACAGGAACAGAAGATGTAAGTTCAGCAGAGTGTAGTATAGATGGATTCACCTGATCTGGAATTGATATTGGTAATACCCCAGGAGCTGGACTAGTAAGAGTGATGTCATCCTTTTCTCCTTCTTATGCCAAGTAACCTGACAGGAAGCCTTGGGAGATTCCTCCACTGAGTTGCTTGCAAAGCAGTGGAACACGGGGATCAGAATGGGGTGAAGAGAGCAGATGCCTGACAGGAGAGTGACTTCATTCATTTCCATCTTTGCAAAGTTCAAGAGGATTAATAGAGGCTCTTTTCCTTTTTCTTCCCCCCATTATCCTCATTTTTAAAGAGCTAAAGGTTCCTGAAACCAAACAGCACAGAGTCTGACATGAATATCAAATGCACATTAGCACTTCCAGTGTCTGAAATTATCAGTCACTGAATCAGTCACAGTCAGTTGTTTATTTTTTCAAATGCTAGCTGTCCTGGCTGGATAAGGTTTGGGTTGCTGCATTGTACCAGATGCTTTCCTTTGCCTTCTGCACCCTGATACAGGTGTTCTTATCAGAGATGGTATGTGTGTGCTGATGGGGAAATTAGCTTATAAATGTTGCTCTGCAGGATTAGATCAGATTGTCCATTTGCAACATATTGTGATTTGACAAAGGCTCAAGGAAGGTATCAGCAATGGAGTCTGTTTACTTGATAACCCTTCAGTCTTATGATCTGATCTGATCTTGCTTGTAAGTGGCATCAGTGCACGGACCAGAAGATGGAAGAACTCATTGCTATAAGAATTGAGTGATTTCTTCTTCCCTTTTCCCCCTCCCCCCATCTCTTTTTATAATATTATGGGGGGAATAAGAGGGAGAAATAAGGGAATTTAGTAGTGGCTGAACACTTCCTCCCCTGGCTGTTCTATGGACAGTGTAATCACATCTGTCTAAAGACCACACTTGAAAAGGTCATCTCCTTCTGGCTGATTTTGTACATTGGTGATTTTTAAGTAGCTGTCACTTTCTCCACTTGCAACCAAAGGGATTTTCTCTCAACTGAAAAAAAGAAAAAAAAGAAAAAAAAAGATGATGATGATGATGATGAAGTGGCTCACAATGGCACTTAAAGCTAAAAAAGACAGAACAAGAGAGTGACTGAGAGTGTGGAGGGAGGTGATTTTTTTTCATCCTTTGCTTGTTGGTTTTTAATAAAGAAGTCAAACTCGCCTTGTAGATTTCCCATTAGGGGACAATAAGCTTTTGTAGAGGGAGCCGCTGAATTAGAACTAATAGCAAGTATGATGCCAGGATCCCAGGAAATATCACCACTAATAAGTTTCTGCCTAGCTTTCCGTCACTGACATTCTAGACGCTATTTTGCGCAGTGAGCCAGTAACTGTAACTATATAGAAGTATATAATAAAAGAGGTGCTGGTGATTGACAAAGTCTCCCCTTAAGAGAGGATGCTAGCACTGGCTGTTTGCTTTGAAACAAACAGTTTGCTTTAGAGCCTTTGGCGAGGGAGGTGGAGTGGTGGGGAAACATTTTAAACCAGTTTCTCTGAAGCCAATGAGTCAAATATAATGAGCCTGGGAGCATGGTTGGTGGTGGGCAGAAAGTGAGGCTCTTACTCCTCCGTTTGGGTGAATCAATTCTCTTGAAGGAGCTTAGGTGTTGCCATACTGCTCAAACCAGTGGCTATCTAGGCCAGTATCCTGTCTCCAACAGTGGCCAGCACTAGACGATTTGGGGAAAAGTGGAAAAAAAACCTAGTAGTGAAAAATGACAGAATAAGTTTTCCCAGAGTTGGTGGGAATTTATTCCATAATCTCTCATTTATTCACTTGTTTTCACCATCCTCAGACATCCTCCCGCCACCTCACAATATGCAAGTTTGTTCCTGAGTTCCCATAATTAAACACTAAATACAACACTAATAAGTTTGATACGGTTTCCCAATAGCCATGCCCGCCAAGAATGAGAGTATAGATCAGAGATACAAAGTGGAGGGGATTTCCACATTTAGGTTCATACGCTGTGTGGAGGATAATGTGCAAAACTGAGCATCACAGAAGTGATGCAAAGGCTGATTAAAGATCACCTGTTGCCAGCAAAGCAGAGCATGGCAATTTAATTAGAGTGTGATGAGCATCACTGGCATGTGAAATGGCCTCAAATATCAAGTTCAATGGCAAAAGCATCAGTCAAGGCTACAGGGCTATCAGAGGCCTCTGGAAGCTCATCCTTGACATAGGGACTCAAGCAAATGGGGTATTTTATTTTCTGGCAGTTTCCATCTTTAACTCCTTTCTGTTGTTGGGTTTGGTCAGTTTAACATTATATGAATGGCATTTAAAACACCTTTAAGCTGATCCTTCCATTTTTAGGAATATTTTAAACCAAGTGTTAATTTAGTTCACCAGGACAGCAGTAGTCTCTGTCTCCCAGCAGAGACAAGCTTAAAAGGACACCATCAACAAGAAAATCATATTTTTTGTATCTACTAGTAGAGATAGGCTCGCTTAACATTATCATAGGTGAACATGGTGGTGGCAATCGTCTGTCTTGAAAGACTATGGTGTAAGCGCAAAAGCTGTTCACTTACTGTATGTCATGCTGCAGCATCACAAGTGGCTAAAAAGTCCAGTTCTCATGTGACAGTCCTTGCCACTAGTAGTGTAGGCATATGGTGCAGGGTCAGGGATGAAACTAGTGGACTATTAGCACTTGGGGCCTGCTGTTCTTCCCTCTTCTCTCTCTCTGCTTTTCTTTCTCTCAGCCACCTCTCTTCAGCCTCTTTTGGAGGGCTGCACTGCACCAGGGAGTCAATGTAGCCTGTTACTAGCTGCTTCGTCCCAGCTTGTGGTGTTGATGTTGACAGTTTTCAAGTCCCTTTTGCAAACATCCTTGAACCTGAACCAAGGTCGTACCAGTGGCCATGGAGCATCTGCAGGTTCTCTGTACAGAAGATCCTTCATACATCTGATGCAGATGACTGAGCCAACGGAGACATCTGTGTTTGAGCATAGATTAAATTGGACAATTTTGCTTTCTCAAATGCTTCAGTGTCGGGAACTCTGGTTTCCCACTTGAAGTTTAGAGTACAACAAAAACAGCAGGTGTTGAAGGTGTTTAGCCTTCCATCATGCCTGCTGTACGGGGTCCAGATCTTGCCACCATATAGCAACATGCTGAAAACATACATCTGGTAGCCCAGTATCTTGGTGTTCAGTGTTAGTTTCCTGTTATTCCACACATTCTTGGCCAGTTGGCCAAATGCAGTAGCTGCTTTTCAGATGTGAGAATCAGTTGAAGAAAGTGAGCAAAAAACCTGTTTTTTTTTAGTTTATTTATTAGGTATATTTGCTAGCACTTTGTGTGAAGTAAGCTTCACTGCTTCTCCTGCAGAGTCAGCTAGTTGGGTTCTCTCTTGCTTAATGCCCCTCCCCATCTCATAACCACCAAGAAATGAGCAGAAATTCCTTTATGAAAATGTTTATAGGGATTTTGTGTTTAATTTGGTTCCATTATGTATAGGGGGCTCACTGAGAAATGGAAATCTTTTAAAATTAGTCAGTTTAAAGCTGTCAGTAGACTGTGCTGGCTGCCTCTTACTGCATCTGGCAAAGTCATCGCTTGTGAATCATGAACCCAATTCACCGTTGTCCAGTGGCCCCTTTATGGTGGCTGAGATGGCTCTAACTTGCAACTGCCATCGAACCACTCCCTGGTTGGACCCAGAATAAGGGAATCACAAAGGCTGTAAAAGAACAGGAGGACTTGTGGCACCTTAAAGATTAACAACTTTATTTGAGCATAAGCTTTCGTGGGCTACAGCCCCCTTCATCAGATGCATAGAATGGAACATGTAGTAAGAAGCTACATATATACGTACAGAGAACATGAAAAGGTGGAAATTGCCATACCGACTCTAAGAGGCTAGTTAATTAAGATGAGCTATTATCAGCAGGAGAAATAAAACAAACTTTTGTAGTGATAATCAAGGTGGTCCATTTCAGACAGTTGACAAGAAGGTGTGAGGATACTTAACATGGGGAAATAGATTCAATTTTTGTAATGACCCAGCCACTCCCAGTCTCTATTCAAGCCCAAGTTAATGGTATCTAGTTTGCAAATTAATTCCAGTTCAGCAATTTCTTGTTGGAGTCTGTTTTTGAAGCTTTTCTGTTGCAAAATTGCCACCTTTAAGTCTGTTACTGAGTGGCCAGAGAGGTTGAAGTGTTCTCCTACCGGTTTTTTAATGTTATGATTCCTGATGTCAGATTTGTGTCCATTTATTTTTTTGGTTAGAGACTGTCTGGTCTGGCCAATGTACAGGGCAGAGAGGCATTGCTGGCACATGATGGCATATATCACATTGGTAGATGTGCAGGTGAATGAGCCTCTGATGGTGTGGCTGATGTGATTAGGCCCTATGATGGTGTCCCTTGAATAGATATGTGGACAGAGTTGGCATCTGGCTTTGTTGCAAGAATAGGTTCCTGGGTTAGTGTTTTTGTTCTGTGGTGTGTGGTTGCTGGTGAGTATTTGCTTCAGGTTGGGGGTCTGTCTGTAATCGAGGACTGGCTTGCCTCCCAAAGCTGTATAAAGTCACCTCCCCTCATCCCCTCTGCTGTAGGCCCTGCACTGAGCAGAGCTCATGCGCATCAGTATCGGATCTCGTCTACGCTGGAAGCCCTACATCCGCACAGCTGCAGCCTCACAGCAGAATTCTTCTGTCAACAGGGCACAGTCCACAATGGGGGTTAGGTCAGCTTAACTGTGTCACTCAGCGGCATGCATATTTCAGGTGGAGGGAAAGGTGATTTAATTTAAATACATTGCAAAATGTATACAGGATTGAATGACACAACTATACATTGCAAGAAATATTGGTAGTTATTAAATGTGTATTGCTCACATCCATTTTATTTCAAAAAGACATCATCAGGATGGGCACCTTAGATACCGGGACTTCCGGGATCATGTGTCATTGGCCAGTGTGATCCTGAATGATAAAATCTCTGTGTGCAGCTCTGAGGTAGAAGAGGGAGGAGGAGATGTTGCTTGTATTTGGTTTTGGCTCTTGTAATGTTTTGCTTCCTTCTAAAACTCTGTGCTGGAGGAGGAGGAGATGCTCACAAGACATTCTCTGATGAATACCAGAAAGAAAGCAGTTTATAGTACCAGACTTAATTAACTGAAAATGTTTAAATCAGAGAAGGAATCATCTCCTTGGGATTCTGTACATCAGTTTCCCACTCCATCCCTCCCAGAAACTGTAAGCTCGATCAGTTGCAAAACAAGAGACAGAATCCACCACTTTTCTAGAATTATAGTGGCTCTGCAGAGGCAGATAATTAATAGACATTCCTGTTAACATCTTTACTGGTACTTGTGCACATGCAGAGAAGCTAACGAAAGGAAGCCACTATGGCTTCTGCTCCATTTGAAATGTCTATAGATGAAGGATGTGAGTGATGGAGGCACAGGAGCTGGCTTTCTCATTTCCCTGGGAGTGCTCGATCCCTGCTCTGCCCCAGGCCCCACCTCCACTCAACCTCCCCGCAAGGTCCCGCCTCTTCCTGCCCTTGCCCCATGTCTTCCCACCCTGTTCTGCCCCCTCCCCGAGCATGCCCTGCCCTCACTCGTCCCCTCCCCCCGTGCCTCCTGCACACTGCTGAACAGCTGAGCCACAGGAGGCACTGGGAGGGAGAGGAGGAGCTGATCACGGGGCCCACCAATGGGTGCTCAGCAACCACTATTTTGTTCCCATGGATGTTCCAGTCCCCAAACACCCATGGAGTCAGTGCCTATGGGTGGAGGGAATTGGTGTTTATCAGATGTGTTTATTTTAAAAAATGAGTAGGGAAAGACACTTTTGGCCAGAGTCTCATTTCCACTCCAGCCACTTTGAACCACTGCGTCAGAGTGGCCAGATCAGGCCAAAGTGGCAAGCAGAAATTCCCTTCGGGGGAGGTAAGCTGTCTGCAGGCATAAAGCTGGGAAAGCTGGCTCCTTTGCCAGCTGTGCACTCCCTACTCATAATGCGAAGAACCTGGAGAGGGAAGGAGCATTGATGGAGCTATGTTTTGCCATGTCGATGCTTTCTGTTTGACTGGCATACAGTCCCAAACAAAACAGAATCAGGGCGCCGTAAGTGGCTCCCTTATGCCTGCCCGCTCCTTTTGTGCTGACCACAATTTGGAAACAGAGAGGAGGTGAGCCCTTTGTTTTCAAGCTTTCAAGAGAGTAGTACAGAAAATGGAGTAGAAAAGAAATGTACAAAATAAGGTGCCTTTCCTTTCCCAGTGTTTGCATGACCCCTAGACAGTGTTAGCAGGTAATAATGCCTACCCTTTACATAGCGCACTCATCTCCAAACAACTTTCCTATTGTAGCTAATTAACCTTCACAACACCCCCAGGGAGAGAGATGTTATTGTCCCCATCCTATGGATTAAAAAAACTAAGGCACTGAAAGACAAAGTATCATAACTTGACCAGAGTTGCAGTGGAAGTCTGCGAACAGATCTTCCCGGTTGTAGACTTGTGCCCTAACCACAAGACAATCCTCCCCTTTTTGTACTGTTCTCGTCCAAATGGGGCAGCAAGTCAATAGGAGGTAGACATTTCCATGTCTTATCATACCAGAGTTTTGTCATTATTCTGTTGTCTTTTTCCAAGTCAGTGTCTTCCAACATCTCTTATTTTTTCTTTAGGATGAAAATGATAATCCACCCACGTTCAGCCGGCCATCCTATGTCATTACTGTCATGGAGGACATCATGGCAGGTATGGAAAAGTGTGCTCCCACTCTCTTTATGTAGCTTCCCATTTGTGGTGTCTGTCTTGTAATATTTTATATGGCCGCCTACTCAGCCAATAGGGATGTGGCACTAGATTCCAAAAGAGCCCAACTACCTGGCAGAGGGTGTCAGCATCCGAAGAGAAGCAAGTCTGCACAGAGAGAGAATTAACTGCCTAATGCCCAGACCTCCTGATTGTAATACATACATAATGCATTGTACACACATGAGATGTGCACAGTCATGCACATTGCCTCTCTCCACACATACCATTGTAGCAGCTTAACCCGCTTGGGTGTTTTAGCATCAGACAGGGATGGGGGGAGTTGAAGGAAGGGCATTCTGAGAAAAAGCCATTGGTTCTGGGTCTTGTTTCCCCTGCTGATTCAACAGATTCAAACTGTTAGGCCTTCCACTGAGCCATGAAGAGTATCTTTTTGCTCTGGCATTTGCCTAGTGGGTGAGATTTGGGATGGCGTATAGCTCAATGATGGATGACACTTATGAGCACATTACCAAGTGTATATGTGACAGCCTCCATCTCAGCCAGCACTGGGGATTGAACCAGTGAGCTCTAGAGCTGAAAGCTTGCGTCTCAACAGCTTGAGCTAAAGAGCCGGCCTCTGCAGCTGGAACTGTAATGCTCACATCCTCTGGACCAGGCACAATGGGGGAGACACAACACATGCTGACCAGTGGGTTACATATATTCGTTAACGTTGTTCGCCATCCAGAGTTTGTGTGATGGTCCCTTTTTTAAGTTGAAAATTAAAATACATCCCTTGCATATAACTCAGACAAAACTATTGCAAATCCCACCCTGTGCGTGTCTAAAGCGCTCTGTGGTGGTGGTGTTATTTATTATTTGTTTTGCTGTAGTGTCTAGGAGCCCTAGATTAGGAGTCATGGACCAGGGCTCCCCATTGTGCTAGCACTGTTCAAAGACAGTCCCTGTTGGCCTAACTCTGCTCCCACTGGAGTCAATGGTAAAACTCCCATAGAGTTCACTGGAAGCAGATGTAGGCAACTCTGAATGCTTTTGAAATCCCACTCGCAAATAGATTATGTACTTACATCCATACAGGGTTCAATGAAGGTGCCTATAGGTAGAGTGGCATAAGGGTTGGGAGAGGAGCTGTGCTATCCAAGCAGTGCTAATTGGTGGCATTCTGCCTGCCTAGGGCAGAATCTGTGATCATACCTCCAGGAACACTGGTAGGGGGGCACATGTTTACTGACCTACATTGCTGCATTGTTGGAAAAAAGCATTGCTTGTATTTCTCCCAGTGCCTTCCCAGGCTGGCCAATGCATGGGTAGGGGCAGTCTATCCACACATGTTTCCTCTTGGATGCTCAGCCATGCTAGTGGGCCTCCATCCTTATAACTGGTGAATATTGAATGCAGAATTATTGCTCCCGCCTGCATGGTAGCATGAGGCCTGACAAACTCCCAAAGCACCTGTGCTTGGTACAATCCTAATTTTCCACACTGTGTGTCCGTGCGTACTGTACCCAGGGGGTAACAGGGCTTCTGCTCTCACCAGGCAGTTGCATTAGGAAGCAGCATCACCCTGTTCGTAGCTCTGCTGGTAAATATCAAGTAAAACATGTACGTGATTTGTGCTTCTATGGTGAAAACCGGAAGAGCTAGAGTAAACCTGTAAAAGGCAAAAATGACTTTCTATCCAATTAGAGCTCAAGCTACCCCACTCTCCACCTTCCCATACAGTTCACACCCTTGTCTTACTGAGAAAGAAACTTGTGAAAGAAACAGCCTCCCAGCTTCCTCCTAGCTATGCAGCCAAAGGTCCTCACCGTGGCACTTAAATTCCTTCAACATTAAATACCTTTTTGTTAACGAGTTTATCCTTGTCAGCTTTCCTGGGGCATGTAAGTAGCAAACCCATCGTGAACTGCTCGCTGGTCATGACCGAGCTGGTGGTGGCAGCGATTACACATCCGACCAGAGCTGGCTCATGCAGCCTCGTTCCCCTGGATTAACATTAAAATGCCACTAACATGGCACTTAAAATCCCTGAGGGCCTGTGTACTTTCTTTAAGAGTTGCCAAGTGATTGTCTCTCACTTTGGGATTCCTGGACATAGTGACAAGTTTGAATTGGGTATTAGAGCTGCTGCTAATACAGCAGTCAGTTTGGAGGGATGGACCAGTTAGCAGGATAGAAAACCATAGACCTATTGAAAGAACAGATGGGAATAGATATGAAAGTGCTTCCTGGTTTGGGGGTGCTGTGCTTTCTGACCCAGCCTTTGTCCATCAGTTTGCTAACAAATATGCATCTTTGATTCCTCGTTTCTGGTGTTTTCCAAGGAGCCACAGTGCTATTTTTAAATGCCACTGATTTGGACCGGTCCAGAGAATATGGTCAAGAGTCAATTATCTACTCCCTGGAAGGTTCCTCTCACTTCCGGATCAACGCTCGCTCAGGTGAGCTTGCCCATGTGATCTTTCTCTTTCCCCTCACCTCTCTTCCTCCTTCCAGCATCTTTCATATTCTCTCCTTTTCTACCTCTCTCGCATCTTTCTTTCTTCCTTCCAGCCATCCTTTTATTCTTGTCATTTTCCTCCCTCCATTCCTCCCCCTCTCCACGATCTTTCTCATGTTCCCCACTGTGTTTATTGTAGGAGGAACTCGGCCTAAGGGAGTATAAAGTGCCCCTGGTCCCAGGACTTCAGGCACAATTACTCATCCTGCCACTATAGTACAGGGTTCCCAAATCCACAGCCATTTTCAAGAAGGAAGTGGGAGAGTGACTAGCAAACAAAGGGCCCTGGTCCAAGGGGAACTCTAATCAACATTCTACTCTGTTATCCAGTCTAGGAGAAGGGAAAGGGGGTTATTTCCCAGGGCTGCTTTGGGATTAGTGTAGATGGCATAACTGGCCATGATTATGAAGAAGCTCACATCACATTGTTCTAAGCTGTTGCTGACCTAGCAATGCTGGGAGGAAGCTCTCTGGAAAAATCTGAGTATCCAGTGCAACCCAAGAACTCCTTTCACTCACAGCCTCACTGCAAATCAAGGTACATTGTAGCATATATTGGTACATAAGGGCATTTAAGAAACGGTGGAAAAGAAAGATACTGCAGAACTGTGTCTGACTGCTCAGTGCCTTCGAGGTGTATGCACTTTCTAGAGATGTTCCTGATTCAAATGAGCTGAACCTGCTCTGTAAAGGTGCACTTAATTAGATGCAATTTTGTGGACAGGCAGAATGATCCATCATTGCGACACATTCATATTTAAAACTTTTTTACTGATTAATTTTTTCAGCCCGTGAATTAATTGATGCCACAAAACTTTGGAAGCAAATATATTTTAAGAAGACCTTTTAACTTTTTAAATTTCTCTCATCTAGATTAATATTCCCTCTCCTCCTGCTTCCTTCTATTGCTGCTCTGGACAGCCCCTCACATAAAATCTCCTCCATAGTGGAGCACAGTCCTCCGTGCTGAGCTCCTTTCAACAACTGGAATGCGGAGTAGAGGGAGAAGAAGAGGTGATGGGCAGGAAGGTAACTTGGCATTGAAAGGCGATTACAGATGGTTGAAGAGATAACAGAAATAATGTCATTGTGATCTGACACAGCGTGGAAAATGCTGTCCAAATCAAACGAAGGCTTGGCTCCTTCCCGTGAGCTGCTATTACCTTGGTAATATCAGCTGTCAGATTCCTGTGTTATTTTTTCTACATGTTCGTTAAGAGACAGTGATGTCCTCACAAGGCTGTGAAGTCACTGAGCTCAAGCCAGGTAACATTACAGTGATGTCACAGATTACCTGTCATCTAGGTTAATATATCTGAACTTTGAGAGCAACAAAGCAGAGCCTGAATTCGTCCAGATTGTTTCCAGACTTTGCTGAAGCTGTTTCACGAGCTTTGCACAGCCTGAGTCTGCAATCGCAGCAAAAAGACGGACAAGTGCGTTGCAGAGTGGATCTGTTTGTACGAGTGTTCCACCACAGAACACGCTACTACACAACCACATCACTGACCTGGTCCTCACCGTGGCTGTTTCAAGGGGATCGTTAGTGTCACCATGACACATTGTCCCTAGGTCATGGCTGGAATCTCAAGTTCCAATAGCTAATTACAAATATAGACAGGTCACTCATCTGGTGTCACTGAAGTGACCGAGTACTCTAATGCCCTCACACAAAACTTAAAACATGGCCTTTACTAGGAATACTTAAACGTATCGAGAGTGGGAGGATACCAGTCCTCTTAAGTACCCTTACCTTACCGGGGGAAGGGATGGAGTGGACCCCTCTGAGGATTTACAAAGATTGCCCTAGAAAATTATAGGTGTCTGTTTTAAACAGAATCATGGAATTGACATTGCTTCTCTTTCACTGTCCTTGTCTCTCAGCTCTCTGCGTATGCTCATTTGTGGAAGAAACTGATCATGTTTCCAAATGGGAACTTTTCACCCCTTCACAATGATCTCTCTCTCTTTTTTACTCATATATTCAGGCTTGTGTACACTTTTGTTCTTTAGTATTTCCAAATGCTCATGCCACTCTCTTTATCCCATCTGGGCAAGTGCCCAGGAATCACTTTTATCCTATGTCTCTCCCATTTCCCCTTTCTGCAGGTGAAATCACCACAACCTCTTTGCTGGACCGGGAGGCCAAATCAGAGTACATACTCATTGTCCGGGCCGTGGATGGTGGCGTGGGTCACAACCAGAAAACAGGCATTGCCACTGTGAGTTCAAATGCTTTTGTCTCAGCAAAACTGCTCCTTGCTCTGATAGTACAAGAGATGTAATGAGCAGCCGGTACTAATATAAGGATGACAGTCCTTCTTGAATCTGTTCTTCCACTTGCGAGTCGCTGGAAGTGTCTTTGCAGTGCTAAAGGGGAGAGCTCTCTGAGGTAGTTCTTGCTGGTGCTGGGTACAGTACCCCCTTGATAGCTTGATGTTTCCTGTTGAATCTAGGGCAGGCAGGTTACAGTCCTGCTGAGTCTGAGTGGCTGGCATGTCTGCTGCTGTGTCCTCTTTGAGGCTACATGGGAGAGGACCAGTCTCCTAATAAATTCATTAAAAGGCAAAGACAGTTTCTGGAATGGAATACCTTAACCTATTTCCTAAAAGTATCTGTAATTAGAGAACCTGAAAACTTGGTGGGAAGTTGGTGTCTGATTAAAGTTTGACTATTGCATTTAGCTGGAATATGCACCCAGGATTCACCAGCCACAGCACCACCTTTTGAATAGGAAAGAAGAGCCCAAAACCCAGTGCTCCTGGGATCTTCATAGGACATACATGCCTGGGGTTTCCTAACAAACCATGCTAGTGCCCTTTAAATAGCAAACATTGCCTGTGGTAACCCTAGAGAATGAACGTGTTGGGATTCACACCAGCTGACCAGCAGCTACTGCCCCACCTTTACACGCCCCCCGAAATCCACACAGTGAATGTATGCACATCCCGGAATAAGTTGACATGCCACTCCAGTGTCTTGAAATAGAACAGCACCTGGGAGAAAGGGAACAGTTTAGCTGTGGGTTAATATCCCAAGGGAAGCAGTGTAAGCTTGGGGCCTTAAAATGGGACTGGAAAGCACATGAAAGAGAGAGAATGTGCTGTAGGGAACAATCCTGCATCTGCCTCTAGGTAATGGAGCAATTGATCTGCTAGGTCTTTTCTTTCTCAGATGTTATGAAACAGCCCTAAAGAGCCTATGCTTGTGATTCAGCATACCCTCAGCAGGCCCCATGTGCAAATCCTCCGGGATATCCATTGGGAATACACATCTGAGCTTCACCTAACAAACCTCTTCTGTGCCTTAAATAGAAAACAGTGCCTGGGATAGCCCTGGAGACCACAAACTTGAGATTCTCCTGACCTACCACTGGATGGCACCCGTATTCCACCTGCGTGTGGCTGAACAAATGTGCATCTCTCTGAATTGCGTGATCTGACCCTTTTGAGCTAAATAGACACATGCACGGTTTGCTTTGGTTTGTTTTAGGAGAATATTTGCTCATCTTAAAATCCTGATCTTGACTTAGCATCTCTTTGAGCTTTGGAGTGATATTGTAGAAGCAACCAGCAGCTGGGGACAGCTGTCTGAGCCCCGAATGCTGGGACAGGCATGATAGGGTTCCTGCATCCCCACTGTGTATTCTCTTGCACATGAATGATAATAGAGAGAGCTTGTAAGAGCTGGTTAAAACTCTTAAAGCTGTTACAGTCAACAGCTGGTTTACAGTCAGTGTATATGTATGTATGTTTGCTTTCTGGTGTGCGTGAGGACTAAAAGAGTGGGATTTGGCACTAAGGAAAAATGTACTGGAAATGTTAGGAGGGTTTGTGTTTTAAAAGAAAGGTGCCCCATGAACCAGGGCTTGAAATTCAATAGAAGTGGTTACCTGACAGTGTTTTGCTCTGTGCCTGCCCAGTTAGCCTAGTCACCCTCCCAAAGCTAAACTACACTTTGATTCAGGTTTCCTCAGCAGCAACCTTCTGCCATCACCTCCATCCCTCACAGATTAGCAGAAACATGGGACCTTTCCACACAGCCCCAAGGTGAAGCTGGAAGCAGAACCGTGCACATAAATGTATAGATGTACTTTCACTAACCCAAGCGCTGGGCAGGCCTTTTCTTGTTGTCCCTCCTCCCCTTTTATTTATTCTTCCCCTCTGAGACTTTTTATTTTGATCGCTCTTGACTTGGCCTGGATTTAAACCGGAGAGCTAGCGTGTGAAAGGCTCTGCATCCCACCGCCAAATCCCATGAGCCATCTGGACCCTGTGGACCCACCCCCAGCCACCTCCTTTTCTTACATTGGAAAAAAAAGTTAACACTTCAGCGAGCCATTCTCTTCCTGCTTTGTATTCTGTACCCTTTTCTGCTTCTCTGTTGCTCCCTGCTCTGCACCCACCATCCATGTTCTCTTACCCCTTGCCTATCCCTCGCTCATTCCCTTCTTGCTTCTTTCACTTAATGGTCTTGTTCTTTGCTTTTTCCTCCCTTTCCTAACATTCTTCCCCTGTGATCCCTACATCCCGCCACAATGACTGAGTTAGGTGCCTTACTGGGAAGAGAACTTTCAGAAATACAGTAAAATGCCCTGTTCAATAAGCAGCAGCCCCAGGCCGCTAAATTAATGGGAATTTCAAACTCTGTAAATAATTTATCAGGGTAGTGAGAGATCAAGGAAATTGCTCAGACTGCATCTTGTAGTGTCTCTGATTAGAATTTATGAGGGAAGCAGCTGCTCTCAGCCCTGCCAAAACTTTTTCAAATGGAGAATGGCTAACTTTGCTACAATAGGGCAGTTGTAATGAACAATGGCACCCCAGCTACAGCCCTTACCAGCATTGGCTATCTTGCATTGCACTGCCTGCCATGGGAAATCAGGCAGCTCCCCTTGGCCTCCCTCAAACTGCAACATCTGGAGGTCCAGTTTCGGTTTACATCCTGTTGGCCTTACTTGTGGAATTAGTGCCATTGACTTACTGGGGCCGTTCATGTAAGGTGACCAGGATTTGTTTGGTTCTGGGCCATAGCAGGGAGTATGTGGACCAGAGCCCAGGAAAGGTGAGAGTTTGGGGAAGAATGTAAAAAATGTCCTGCAAATATTTGTTTGCATGTTCAAACAAATTCCCTTTCTCTGTGCCTTCAGTGTCCATTTTCCATGAGTCTGCTTGTGTGTGGTTCTTAGCCCAACGATCACAAGAACCCTCCCTTTATGACTAGGCATTAGGAATTCTGCAGTTTTCTTCTGTTGTAACATGGGGTCCCAGTATGGAAAATGCCCAAACCACTGTCCAACTCAGCGAGTTCACAGATAGGAATGTTTGTGGAAACAGCAACTTTTAAGGGAATGTAGAAGAATATTCATGTAAAACTCACTCTGAATTCATCAGTGCCAGGATTCACTCTAAACCTGAATCAAAGTGTTATGCTTGTCCAGTCAAGGAAAGGAAACCGCGCCATTCGACCTATATATCCATACAAAACGAACCAACTTTCTTCGGATTTCAGATATGGAACATGCCACCCAACATACAGACTGAGACTATTCAGCAAATAAGTTCAAATGAAAACATCAGAGATTGGCCGAATTGGTCAAATTTCTGTACTTGTTGTGACTGTTTCACTTGGCTCTAGACAGCAGTGTTTATGGAGAAGCTCTCATGGCACTCAGCACAGTGCTCCTGAAACGGTGCATGGTGAGAAGCACCTTCTCGTCTGGTAGAGACAATGAATTGGCTTTAAGAAGAAATCCTTTTAATTACACTCATCATTTCGGAGCTACCCACAGGGACAGCCGTCTTGCTAAAATGACCTCATTTGTGACACTGGCTCAGAGGGAAAGGTGAAGGGACCAGGGTCAGACATTGTAAGCCCAACCCTATCTGACATGAATATGCAGAAGCACTGAGGTAGATTTGCAGCTACTCTAGAGTCATACCGTGCTGCTTACTGGATAGGAGAGTCCATATTCACACTTATCATTTTGCAGGTGAACATCACTTTGCTGGACATTAACGATAACTATCCCATGTGGAAGGATGATCCGTACTTCATTAACCTGGTGGAAATGACCCCCCCAGACTCCGATGTCACAACGGTATGTGCCATGACAGCCAACAGAATGCACCCTCTGAATCCAGAAGCACAAAGAAACTAGTTTTAATCTTTGTGCTGTCTGGACTGACTTTTAGCATATGTACTATTGAAGGGCTGATGCCTTTAACTGGAGACAAAGATCTGTGCATGCTTCTGCCTCACAGAGCTGCCAGGGTACCTCAGTCCTGCTATACCAGCCCTGAGCCCTGCAGCACCATTGTGTATATATATCTCTCCATCCTGACCTGCCATCTCCGGTCCCCTCCATCATGCCAGCCCTGGCACTCTCCCAGGCAGGATTTGGCACACTGTGCCAAATTCATTTTCGCCACATTCACTGTGTTTGGCACAATGCAGAGAATAGGTATTCTAAGAAGTCTGTTCCTTTAATCCAGTGGTGTTCACATGGCCAGAAAGTGGGATACAGGAAGGAAATCCTGGTGCTTAAAGTCATGGAGTTAACAGGCCTTTGTTGAAAAGAAAACTGCACATTGATTGTAAAAATGCAATAACCACATCATCTGGTTGGATAAATCACCAATAAGGTTAAATTGTTATTAACCATAATAAATGAAACAGCCACCATCTTGCACGTCTGCTGAGAAAGTTTGTACTGCTGTTTAGCAAATGAATACAGGAACAAGGCTAGAGGCTTTCCTGGCTGATTAAAGCCAAAATCTGCTGCCTATTAAAGGATTTTCTTGTTTAATTTAACAATGGTTTAAATGTCTCCACAATGTTTTGTAGCATTTTCTAATAAATATCATTATTGACCTTAAAACAGAAGTCCCCAGCCATTTCACTCATTTATCTACTAAATAGCAGTTGCTTTGTCTCAAGCTACTTGACGTCACTGGGACTCCATGTGGGCGAGAGGGTCTGCGTGAGTAGATTCCACTGCAGAAGAGGGGACTCTATCAGCTGATTGGCTTTCTTGCTGGAAAGTGCCAGTGAAATGGCAGCTCCCATTCAGGGACCCCAGCGCGGTTTAAAATTATGAAGATCTCAGCACCATGGCAGATACTTCTCATTTTAAAAAAATGAAAATTGAAAAGTGGGTCCTTAGCTGGTGTAAATCAGTGTAACTCCACTGCCCTAGGTGGATTTGTCCATTTGCACTAGCTGAGGATATAGCCTGGAGTTATCCCATGTACCTGCTTCCTCTAGTAAATATTAATTTAGCAATCTAAAGCCCTGATTTTGCCAAGACTTATACATGTGCTTAGCTTTATGTTCAGTAGGTAATCTCATTAAAGCTAATAGGACTGTTGTTACAGTGCAGAAAGTTAAGTCTTTGAAGGATCAGAGTTTAACATGTTGAGACTACTCCAATCACTGCAGTTTCCTTAGAGATAGTGCAGGCTCTCTACAGCATGAGGCTGGAATCTGATCCATGTGCAATATGGGACTTGAACTTTGTGTCCTCCACTGTGCATCTGGGCCCTGATATGATTATAAAGGCATGAAAGTCCATTTGGAGAACACAGTCCTTGAACTGCAGCCATGCTTCCCACCCCACGCATGTTGCAATCTTTCCTCTGTGTGTGTGTGTCTTTAAAACAATGGCTAACTTCTTGGCTAACTTCTGCTTTCCTAGCCTCGCCTGTGATCTCCCTCAAGGACCTCTCTGAAAGGCATTGATTTAAAGTCTTTCAAATCTCTTCAACAAAATAAAAGAAAGGAGGAGAGAGAATTATTTTCCATCATGCTGGGAGAAAAATGATGAGCGTGAAACAGAAAATAAATGAGGGAAAAGTGAAGAGAATCCACAAAATCATCAAACAGGAAAGACTGGGGAAAAAATCCTTTAGTGAAACATTAATCTTGGAGCAGGAGGGAGAATAGATTCCATTCCAAGCCCACCTTGCAGAAATTAACTCTGCATCACCTTAGCTGGCCTATCTGCTTCCCCTTCCCCATGGGGGAGCAAGCTATGCTTTCTGAGTGCACGATTCACTTGGACACATGGCTGTGGCTCCTTCTGCATCAGTTCCTATTGGGAAGAATCTGTCGGCAGCAGGATAAGGGAAAGCAGAGGGGATTAATAATGTGTTAAATTATTATTATTTATGCTGAGCAAATATAATTTATTCCTGTGTAATTAAAATGAAGCATTGTGGCTGATAAAGGCAAACGGAGGTGGTGATTCCTATGGCATATTGCTTTGTAACCCTTTGCTCTGCCACTGGATCTCTGCACTTGTAAGTACACGCCTGAAGGAGTTAGAACAGACACTTAGATCACGTGGACAGACATTAACTGGGCAGGGGCTGGATGGGATTCCTTCCATCTCTAAATGTTCTTGTGCTCTTTGTTACTATGAAGCTTCCATCAATGGTGATCCTCAGAGACAGGGTACTGGACTTGTTGACCATTGGTCTATTTGGGTGCAGCAGTTTGTGCGGAGCTTGAGGCCTGGTAAAAGCTATGATGTTCAGAGTGGCAATTTCCACTCTGCCAATAATCCCATCCATTTTACCTACATTGTATAGTATAGTACAGTACTAAGCTACACTTCATTACTATTTGCATACATATTTTGGTGCATTACAGTGGTACTCAGGAGCCCCAATCAGGGCCTTATTGTGCTAGGTGCACCATTGTAAAGCACCTAACATGTTTTGGGGCACAATACAAATAATAAATCTCTGCCATTGCTATTGCTGTGGTGTCCAGGCAATGTTATCTGCCATTTGTGCGATGATTTCTGTGTAAAATGGGGTGAGTTGAGCAGAAAGATTCAGGGTTTAGAGGTTTCAGGGCTGGGCCACTGGCTCCTAAAGATCAACTGTTGCCAGTTGGCAAATGCTCCAGCTTCTATATCCCAACACAGATGAGCTGTAAGACCAAGGCCCTGCTCCCTTGTGGCAATTAAAACTCTGATGGAACTTTTTGTAAATTAACCCTAGTGTCCATATCAAATTCTGTGGGGGTAATTTGTCTGTCTGAATTCCCCTTGCAGTTTGAGTTGGATGCTGTATTCTTCTCTGTTTACTCTCCTAAATTGTTGTATGAGGTTGCTGTTACAGCACCCACCTTCCACCCAAGAAAGTGCTGGGCAAATAATCCTTGTCTACTTCACAGGGAAACTGTGCAGGTTGATTAGTCTCAGTAAAATGCTGTGATGGAAGGTGCCATATAAGGGTTCCATATTTCTCTTCCATTATTTTTGAGCTGTAGGGATGTCTTGTATGAAACACAATCTGTATTTCTTCAGCATGCCACTGCTCCTGCTGCTTATTCCCCACTGAAAGTCATCTTGCATTTGACATCACAATTAGTTGCTGGAAAAATAATAATTATATCACCAACATAATACTAATTCAGGTGAGGGACAAGCCACAGGAGCAGTAAAGTCCTAAGTAACAAAGTTCTTATTTTTATATAAGTATCCCTGAGAATTAAAAGCTCCAAGGGAGAAAAATAAAACAGAAAATGTATGACACAGAAGAGAATGATGCTTAAAGAGGGTGATTTTTCAAATCATGGGGCAACACAAGCTCTTTAGTGCACTTAATTTTTTATTCCTTTTTGGTTTCCTTTAATTTCCTTTTCAGTTTTTCATCTCAGATCCAAGAGTTGGCTGCGTGGATGCGCTGCACTGAACAGGGTTCCCCGATTTAGCAGACTGACATCTGCACTTTGGTCTCTTCAGGTGGTTGCTATTGACCCTGACCTGGCTGAGAATGGCTCCCTTGTGTACAGCATCAGGCCACCGAATAAATTCTACAGTCTCAACAGCACCACGGGGAAGATCCGGACCACGGGGGTCGTGTTGGATAGAGAGAACCCAAACCCCCAAGAAGCTGAACTGATGAGGAAGATCGTGGTCTCAGTCACTGACCGTAAGCTCCAGCTCAGTTATTCTGCGCCATGCTGCTTCTCTTTGCTTACTGTATGCCTTTGCCATTTGTGTCTCCTGTTGCTCCAAATATAGGATCTGTCTATTTTTGCATTCTGTTTTTTCTCTTTGTACCGTTATCAAGCAGAGTGTAAGTTATTGGAGTGGCATGATAGAATTCCCTTAAATTATCATGTTGCATAATTGTTTTTGACATAGCAGGACTGGTAGCAACCACTGTGGCTAAGGTTACATAAGCATTTCCATTCTAACTTTCTGTTTTCACTTGCATGTACTTTTCTGAAACTTTCTCATAGCAGGCTAAAATTTTCCAAGTCTGGTCTCTGCTTAAAGGCAATTTAGGGTTTTTTGGTTTTTTTTTGTTTTTTTTTATTTTGAGCAAAATAGATGAGCCATTTCTGAGGAGAAGAATGGGGAGGGAGGGGAAATACTTGCCCAATTATATAAAAAAAATGCAATTTTTGTGATTTCGTTTAATAGTGCAGACAAATTAGATGAGAGAGGTGAAATTGGCCTAAAATTAACCCTTCCTGTGGAGAAGTGCTTTTGAGTGTTATGGTGAAAACTGAGTTTGCTTTCATTGAGTTATGACCAGATTGCACTTTGTGCATGTACAGTGTGTTTCGGAAGGATTTGCTCACTCAGCGTGTAGAGTGTGCAGCTGGCGAAGGCTGTGGTGTTTGCACACGTGGTTAATTTAACTGGGTCCTACAAAGTAAAAGTTAGGGAAACTTTAAGAGCCTTTGCCCCAACCGAGGCATTCTCTGTAAGGGTTTGCGGCAGGGCTTTTACAAACCTCCTCCCACCCATAAGAAGGATATGAGAGGAGCTCCTCTTCTGCAGACTGAAGGAGGTCAGCAGGAGGGGACCTCTGCTACTGCACGCCATTCAAGGGGAGCTGCTGTCATGTGCAAGAGGGAAACCTTGCTTCTGTGTTCTATATCACGAGGGCTGCAGCCCCAGGCTGGTGTCTCTTCTGTGAGGCTTGTGAGATCCCTGGGGCACAGGGGACTGCTCTGAAGTTAAGCATGCCACAGCACATAAGGTCTGCAGGAGAGGAGGCTCCCTCCTGCAGGATTTGCAGGATACATGGGGCATGACATTCCAGTGATATCTAGCTAAATAATCATTTAGGGGAAAAGGGCTGCTGAGTGATTAAAAATAAATAAATCTTTTTCTCTGAAAAGAAGATCCTATGAGGACCGTTGTTTTTTTAGTTGCACAGCTAAGTACTCAAAAGTCAGGAAATGACAAAGTAAGGTTGTATGTAAGCCTTAATCCTGTCCCTTCCATGTTTGCATTACTACTGCACAGTGTTAATTTCACCAGCACACATTTTTCAGGTGCGCTGTATGATGGGGATCATTTAAGAACATAAAAGTGGCAAAGAGTCCTGTGGCACCGTATGGACTAACAGTGGTATTGGAGCATAAGCTTTCATGGGTGAATACCCATTTCATCGGATGCATGTGAACATAGACATTTTTTGTTCTGCAACCACATACACATATTGTCATCATGTTGTCTGCTGTTCCCAGGGGATTATTTTAAACTGTCAACTAGCTCTGACATTAGTTTCCAGCATGGAGACCCAGTATCTGAAGTCTGGATGATCAAGATGCTAAAGGAGCTCTCAAAGATAAGGACATTGTGGAGAAACTAAATAAATTCTTTGCATCAGTCTTCACTGTTGAGGATGTGAGGGAGATTCCCAAACTTGAACCATTCTTTTTGGGTAACAGATCTGAGGAACTGTCCCAAATTGAAGTGTCATTAGAGGAGGTTTTTGAACAAATTGATAAACTAAACAGTAATAAGTCTCCAGGACCTGATGGTATTCACCCAAGAGTTCTGAAGGAACTCAAATGTGAAATTGGAGGACTACTAATTGTCATCTGTAACCTATCATTTAAATCAGCTTCTGTACCAAGTGAATGGAGGATAGCTAATGTGATGTCAATTTTTAAAAAGGGCTCCAGAGGTGACCCTGGCAACTACAGGCCAGTAAGCCTCACTTCAGTACCGGGCAAATTGGTAGGAACAAAATTGTCAGACACATAGATGAACATAATTTGTTGGGGAAGAGTCAACATGGTTTTTGTAAAGGAAAATCATGCCTCACCAATCTACTAGAATTCTTTGAGGGGGTCAACAAGCATGTGGACAAAGGAGATCCAGTGGATATAGTGAATTTAGATTTTCAGAAAGCCTTTGACAAAGTCCCTCACCAAAGTCTCTTATCCCATGACTGCTTATTTTGCTTTAGAGGGAACGTTCTCACATGGATTGGTAAATGGTTAAAAGATAGGAAACAAAGGATAGGAGTAAATGGTCAGTTTTCAGAATGGGGAGAGGTAAATAGTGGTGTCCCCCAGGGATTTGTACTAGGCCCAGTCCTATTTAACATATTCATAAACGATGTGGAAAAAGGGGTAAACAGTGAGGTGGCAAAATTTGTAGATGATACAAAACTACTCAAGATAGTTAAATCCCAGGCAGACTGCGAAGAGCTACAAAAGGATCTCACAAAAATGGGTGACTGGGCAACAAAATGGCAGATGAAATTTAATGTTGATAAATGCAAAGTAATGCACATTGGAAAACATAATCCTAACTATACATATACAATGATGGGGTCTAAATTAGCTGTTACTACTCAAGAAAGAGATCTTGGAGTCATTGTGGATAGTTCTCTGAAATCATCCACTCAATGTGCAGCGGCAGTCCAAAAAAGTGAACAGAATGTTGGGAATCATTAAGAAAGGGATAAATAATAAGACAGAAAATATCATATTGCCTCTATATAAATCCATGGTACTCCCACACCTTGAATACTGCGTGCAGATGTGGTCACCCATCTCAAAAAAGATATATTGGAATTGGAAAAGGTTTAGAAAAGGGCAACAAAAATGATTAGGGGTATAGAACGGCTTCCATCTGAGGAGAGATTAATAAGACTGGGACTTTTCAGCTTGGAAAAGAGGCAACTAAGGGGGGATATGATAGAGGTCTATAAAATCATGAGTGGTATAGAGAAAGTAAATAAGGAAGTTTTATTTACTCCTTCTCATAATACAAGAACAAGGGGCCACCTAAGGAAATTAATAGGTAGCAGGTTTAAAATAAACACAAGAAAGTATTTTTTCACACAGCGTACTGTCAACTTCTGGAGCTCCTTGCCAGAGGGTGTTGTGAAGACCAGTACTATAATGGGGTTCAAAAGGGAGCTAGATAGATTCATGGAAGATAGGTCCATCAATGGCTATTAGCCAGGATGGGCAGGAATGGTGTCCCTAGCCTCTGTTTGCCAGAAGCTGGGATTGGGTGACAGGGCATGGATCATTTGATGATAACCTGTCTGTTCATTCCCTTTCTGGCATCTGCCATTGGCCACTGTCAGAGGACAGGATACTGGGCTTGATGGACCTTTGGTCTGACGCACTATGGCCGGTCCTATGCATGGCCTGCCAATTCTAGTCCTAGTGGTATCTCTGCTAGATCCAGCCAGGGGAGAATCATCCTACATCACTCTCCTTCCAGAAAGAAAGGTGACCCTGTAGAACTGTCAGTGACATTTGTTCTGGAGGATTTCTGCCGTTAACCTTGCTTGTCGATTGAAGTTGTGCCTTTCCTGCAGGTGGGAGACCGCCTTTACGGGCTACTGGTAGTGCCACGGTTTTTGTGAATTTGCTGGACCTCAATGACAATGATCCCACCTTCCAGAACCTGCCTTTCGTTGCTGAGATCCCTGAAGGCCTTCCAGCAGGTTCCTCCGTCTTCCAGGTGAATCTGCTGCTTTCATCATTTCTGTTTCAACCTGTATTTTGCAGTGGTGGTGTAGCCATGTTAACCTGTATTAACCACCACCGTTTGTAAAAGTGCTATGGAAGTGCCAGTCCTATGGAACTGTTTAGTATGATTATCGTCGCTACATTTTGGAGAGAGCCTTCTGTGAAGTCAGTACCCTCCCGCAGATAAATATGGCCAGAGTCAGCAGCCAGCATTGTATAAAATGGGGATACAGTAAATGATAGTTCATTTCTGAGCCCCAGACTCCATAAGACAGGCAATATTAGGGACCTAACCAAATGCCAGGAACCTGGCTCAGGTTAATTTACATGTGATTGTGATGGTGATAAAGGGGTTGTTTTCTTCTCACCCAACCTCTCTGTCTCTCACTAGCCCCTTTCTCTGTGAGAGAGGTGTGTGTACAGTTGTTTAAGCACAGGGCTAAAAATGGGGAACTCCTGAGCTCAGGTCCTGGCTCTGTCACTGACTCTTGCTGTGGATTGGGGCAGGTCACTTGCCGTCTCTGTACCTTCATTTCTCCACCTGCAGAAATGAAATGTCAGTACTGGCCATCTAAGAGCTGTGCAGGGGTTAAGTAATGTTTGCTAAGCACTCTCTGTAAGTACTAAGTAGCAGAACTCCCACTCCTGAAACCTCTCCCCACAGATGTGACACACCATGGGTTCTATGTACTGTAACCACTAGCAGATGTGACAGTCAAAGTACCCTTTGTGTTTAACTCGGAGACTGTGGGAAATGGACTCTCTCGCTCTCTAGGTCTAAAGTTTACGTATTTTTATTTTATTTTGACCAAGGCAACACATTCAGGGCTCTAATATGAGAAGTGTGATGTCGGTTTCTTTCTCATTCTCGCTTTTCCCCTCCATCCTCACTAGGTGGTGGCCATAGACCTGGATGAGGGTCTGAATGGGCAGGTGACCTACCGCATGCAGGTGGGCATGCCCCGAATGGACTTCCTCATCAACAGCAGCAGTGGGCTCATCAACTCCACGGCAGTGCTGGACAGGGAGAGGATCTCCGAGTATTACCTCAGGGTGGTAGCAAGTGATGCGGGAGTGCCGTCCAAGAGTTCCACCAGCACCCTGACTGTCAGAGGTGACTGCAGGGCTGGGCATCCCAAGGCCGTTACACTCACGCCAACACTTGGCGTTCTTTCCTAGACCTGACTGGCAGGGCAGGACTTGTTTTCATACCCCTAGTCCCAGAATCCCCACTGCCATGCATCGGGAGGGGGCTATCCTCGTACTGCTGTCCCTACACTGTTTAGGAGTATGTCTTCCTCATAAGTGAGATCAGCTGGGGTGCTCATGCTAGCAGTGCCCAGACATGAGCACTGAGAAAATGAAGGCATGGCACTGTCAGTGGAGGTGGGGAGAACTTAGATTTGTGGATTTGTTTCCTCCATTGCTCTGACTGCCCTGGCATTTCTGTTCCTTTCAGGGTGTGTTGCAAGGACAGTCTGTTTACCTGGATCTTTGCCTGAAGGGGACTGAGTTTCTGTGTTGCTTGGGGGTTGGGTTCTCAGAGCTGACCTAGTGTTTTAATTCATGTAAGTTTACTTAATAGCCATACATAAGCCTAAGAATAGCCATATTGGATCAGACCAATAGTCCATCTAGCCCCATATCCTGTCTCTGACAGTGGCCAGTGCCAGGTGCTTCAGCAGGAATGAGCAGAACAGGGCAATTATCGACTGATCCATCCTCTGTCATTCAGTCCCAGCTTCTGGCAGTTGGAGGTTTAGACATACCCTGAGCATGAGATTGCAACCCTGATCGTCCTGACTAATTGCCATTGCTGGACATATCCTCCATGAACTTATCTAATTCTTTTTTTAACCCAGTTATGTTTTTGGCCTGCACAACATCCTATGGCAATGAGTTCCACAGGTGGACTGTGCATTATGTGAAGAACTACTTCCTTTTGTGTGTGTTTTAAGCCTTCTGCCTATTAATTTCATTGGGTGACCCCTAGCTCTTATGTTATATGAGGGGGGGAAATAACACTTCCCAATTCACTTTCTTCACACCATTTATGATTTTATAGACATCTATCATATCCCCCCTTAGTCCTCTCTTCTCTGAAATGAACTGTCCCAACCTTTTTAATCTCTTCTCACATGGAAGTTGTTCCTACTCCTAATCATTTTCATTGCCCATCTTTGTACCTTTGTCAGTTCTAATATTTTTTGAGAACTGCGTGCAGTATTTAATGTGTGGTTGTACCATGGATTTGTATAGAGGCATTATGATGTTTATTATCTATCCCTTTCCTACTAGTTCCTAACATTCTGTTAGCTTTTTTGACTGCTGCACATTGAGTGGATGTTCGCAGGGAGCATCCACAGTGACACCAAGATCTCTTTCTTGAGTGGTAACAGCTAATTTAGATCCCATTATTTTGTATTGTGACAAAGTTCCTGCTCTACCTTGATAGGTCTTGCGCTTATTGGAGGATTTGCTCGCCTTGGAGCTTCACAGCAGCCCTCAGCTTGGCCGTTTTTCTGAACCCACAGTCCAGGTCTACAACTCCTGTGTCTGACCAGGAGTTGAGAGGATCTGGGGGGAACCTGGGCCCGCCCTCTACTCTGGGTTCCAGCCCAGGGCCCTGTGGAATGCAGCTATCTAGAGTGCCTCCTGGAACAGCTGTGCGACAGCTACAACTCCCTGGGCTACTTCCCCATGGCCTCCTCCCAACACCTTTTTTATCCTCGCCATAGGACCTTCCTCCTGGTGTCTGATAATGCTTGTATGCCTCAGACCTCCAACAGTCTGCATTCTCACTCTCTGCTCCTAGTGCCTCTTGCTCCCAGCTCCTCACACGCACACCACAAACTGAAGTGAGCTCCTTTTTAAAACCCAGGTGCCCTGATTAGCCTTCCTTAATTGATTCTAGCAGCTTCTTGATTGGCTGCAGGTATTCTAATCAGCCTGTCTTAATTGTCTCCAGAAGGTTCCTGATTGTTCTGGAACCTTCCCTGTTACCTTACCCAGGGAAAAGGGACCTACTTAGCCTGGGGCTAATATATCTGCCTTCTATTACTCTCCTATAGCCATCTGGCCCGACCCTGTCACAGTATGTATAATTAGGGTTATGTTTTCCAATGTGGACTATTTTCCACTTACCACCATTGAATTTCATCTTCCATTTTGTCACCAAGTGACCCAGTTTTGTGAGATCCCTTTCTAGCTCTTCACAATCTGCTCTGGACTTAACAATCTTGAGTTATTTTGTATCATCTACAAATTCCGCCACCTCACTGTTCCACCGCTTTTTTCGGATCATTTATGAATATGTTGAACAGCACTGATCCCAGTACAGATCCTTGGGAACCCTGCTCTTTACTTCTCTTCACTGTGAAAATTGTCCATTTATTCATATCCTTTATTTCCTACCTTTTAACCAGTTACTGATCCATGAGAGAACCTTCCCTCTTACACCATGACTGCTTGGTTTCCTTAGGGTATGTCTACACTATGAAATTAGGTCGAATTTATAGAAGTCGGTTTTTTAGAAATCTGTTTGATATATTCGAGTGTGTGTGTCCCCACAGAAAATGCTCTAAGTGCATTAAGTGCATTAACTCGGCAGAGTGCTTCCACAGTACCGAGGCTAGAGTCGACTTCCGGAGTGTTGCACTCTGAGTAGCTATCCCACAGTTCCCGCAGTCTCTGCTGCCCATTGGAATTCTGGGTTGAGATCCCAATGCCTGATGGGGCTAAAACATTGTCGCGGGTGGTTCTGGGTACATATCGTCAGGCCCCCGTTCTCTCCCTCCCTCCGTGAAAGCAAGGGCAGACAATCGTTTCGCGCCTTTTTTCCTGAGTTACCTGTGCAGACGCCATACCACGGCAAGCATGGAGCCCGCTCAGCTCACTGTCACCGTATGTCTCCTGGGTGCTGGCAGAAGCGGTACTGCATTGCTACACAGTAGCAGCAACCCATTGCCTTGTGGCAGCAGACGGTGCGATAGGACTGGTAGCCGTCATCGTCATGTCCGAGGTGTCCTGGTCGCCTCTGTGAAGTCGATCAGGAATGCCTGGGCAGACATGGGTGCAGGGACTAAATTTGGAGTGACTTGATCAGGTCATTCTCTTTAGTCCTGCAGTCAGTCCTATTGAACCATCTTATGGTGAGCAGGCAGGCGATACGGATTGCTAGCAGTCCTATTGCATCATCTTCTGCCGGGCAGACAAGAGATGAGGATGGCTAGCCGTCCTATTGTACCAACTTCTGCCGAGCAGCCATGAGATGTGGATGGCATGCAGTCCTTCTGCACCGTCTGCTGCCAGCCAAAGATGTAAAAGATAGATGGAGTGTATCAAAACAAGAAATAGACCAGATTTGTTTTGTACTCATTTGCAAACCCCCCAGCCCCCCGTGTAGGGGACTCATTCCTCTAGGTCACACTGCAGTCACTCACAGAGAAGGTGCAGCGAGGTAAATCTAGCCATGTATCAATCAGAGGCCAGACTAACCTCCTTGTTCCAATAAGAACAATAACTTAGGTGCACCACCATTTCTTATTGGAACCCTCCGCGAAGTCCTGCCTGAAATACTCCTTGATGTAAAGCTACCCCCTTTGTTGATTATAACTCCCTGTAAGCCAACCCTGTAAGCCGTGTCGTCAGTCGCCCCTCCCTGCGTCAGAGCAACAGCAAACAATCGTGCATCTGAGTTGAGAGTGCTGTCCAGAGCAGTCACAATGGAGCACTCTGGGATAGCTCCCGGAGGCCAATACCGTCGAATTGTGTCCACAGTACCCCAAATTCGACCCGGCAAAGCCGATTTAAGCACTAATCCACTTGTCAGGGGTGGAGTAAGGAAATCGATTTTAAGAGCCCTTTAAGTCGAAATAAAGGGCTTCATCGTGTGGATGGGTGCAGGTTTACATCGATTTAACGCTGCTAAATTTGACCTAAAGTCCTAGTGTAGACCAGGGCTTAGCAGCCTTTGGTGCAAGACCCTGTTAAAGGCTTTCTAAAAGTCCAAGTACGCTATATCCACTGGATAACTCTTGTCCACATATTTGTGGTGTCCTTCAAAGAACTCTAATAGATTCGTGGGGCATGATTTCCCTTTACAAAAGCAGTGTTGACTCTTCCCCAGCATATTGTGTTTGTCTCTATGTCTGATAATTCTGATCTTTACTATAGTTTCAACCAAATTTTGTCTGGTTGACAAAAGTTAGGCTTAACAGGCTGAAATTGCCAAGATCACCTATGGAGCCTTTTTTAAAAACAAGTGTTACATTAGCTACCCTCCAGTCATCTGGCACAGAGGCTGATTTAAGTGATAGGTTACATACAACACTTAGTAGTTCTGCAATTTCATATCTGAGGTCCTTGAAAACTGTTGGGTGAATACCATCTGGTCCTAGTGACTTATTACTGTTTAATGTATCAGTTTGTTCCAAAACCACCTCTGTTGCCACCTCAGTATGGAACAGTTCCTCAGATTTGTCACCTAAAAAGAATGGCTTGCCTGTGGGAATCTCCCCCATATCCTCTGCAGGGAAAACCGATGCAAAGAATTAGTTTAGCTTCTCTTCAATTACCTTGTCTTCTTTGAGTGCTCGCTTGGTGCCTCGAGCATCCAGTGGCCTCACTGACGGTTCAGCAGCCTTTCTGCTGTGGATGTACCTTAAAAACAAAATTGCTGTTAGTTGTTGTGTCCTTAGATAGTTGCTTTTCAAATTCTTTCTTGGCCTGCCTCGTTATACTTCTGACTTGCCAGAGTTTATGCTCCTTTCTATTTTCCTTATTAGTATTTGACTTCCAATTTTTAAAGGATGCCCTTTTACCTCTAACTGCCTGGTTCACTCTGCTGTTTCGCCATGGTGGCATTTTTAGTTTTTTTAGTTTTTTGGTCCTCTTACAGTTTGATGTATTTTTGCTTGTTTATTTTAATCTGGTGCATAGGTTTAGTGTGAACCTCTATTATGGTGTTTTTAAATAGTCTCCATGTAATCTGCAAACATTTCACCCTTGTGACTCTTCCTTCTCATTTCCATTTAACTAGCCTCCTCATTTTTGTGTGGCTCCCCTTTTTGAAGTTAAATTCTATGGTGGTGAGTCTATTTGGCATTTTTCTCCCTACATGGATGTTACATTTAATTACGTTGTGGTGCTTAGAGCCTACGATAAACATGATTAAGAAATAACCCCACAGTTCCTTAAGTCCAGGGTGTGGCAGGATCTTTGTCTGCACCTATAGCCCCAGCATCCTCTCTGCCATGCATCAGGAGCTGGCTAGGCCATCTACCTCTAGGCCCCAGATTCTCTTCCCTCCTGCCCTGGGAAGCAATGGGGACTGTCTCTGTATGTCTGTCCCTCAGAATATTTCCTGTCCTGTGCTGATTGAGAAACTACTTGTACTATAAACTCTTGTATGCCTTTCAGGGCAGGAATGGTATTTTCATTCTGTGTTTGTACAGCACCTAACACAATGGGGCCCTGATCCTGAGTGGCACCTCTAGGCAACCCCTCAATACAAATAATAAATAACAATAAAGGAATTGTAAAAATGGAAAGTTCAGAACAATCACCAGTGAAGGGATGAGTTTGAGAGGTTGGTAGTTGGCAGTGGCCTTTTAAGAACAGCAGATTTAACTGGGTGCATAGGCAAGGGGCATACTTGACCCTCCGCTGTCTGTTACAGTTCTGGATGTGAATGACGAGAACCCCACCTTCTTCCCAGCTGTCTACAATGTCTCCCTACCTGAGAACATACGCCGGGACTTCAAAGTGGTCCGTCTGAACTGCACTGATGCTGATGTGGGTCTGAATGCTGAGCTCAGTTACTTCATCACTGGTACCAAATATTTCTACGCTTTCTTATCTCTGATATATCTTGGCTGTGCCATTAATCTTTGTGCAGTGGAGAACACCAATCCATCCTTAGACCTGTTCCAGAGTCATGATGCAAAGCACTGTGGGTAAAACATATGCAAATCAGACAGCCAAAAGGGCTTTTCATCCTGCTGTTGCTTTGCAAGGCTGATTTGCTTACATTTTCCTATGATGCTTTGCAAATGACTGAAAAACTGTTTGAGGCTGAGAATTATCTATGCTTCATCAACCTGAAAGCGTAATCAGCTGTGTGTGTCTGCACAACATGAGCATGAGGGCTTGAAGCAGGAATTGTTGGTCTCCTTTGCAAGGTCAGGTGAAGCATTGCCAAGGGAGCTGTATTCAGGCAGGCATGGAAGAGGACATCTCTTACTCCACCTTTTCACGTTCTCTGTATGTATATATATTTCTTCTTACTATATGTTCCATTCTATGCATCCGAAGAAGTGAGCTGTAGCCCATGAAAGCTTATCCTCTAATAAATTTGTTAGTCTCTAAGGTGCCACAAGTCCTCCTGTTCTTTTTGACATGAAAATGTGCTGCCTCCTATCTCGTAGGGCACGGTTGATATAGCTGTTAGATTCAGGTCCCTTTCCACTCCCATTTTTCTGGAATACTCCGGTCATAACTCCAACTATACCTAGCACGGAGTAGACCCAACCCTCTGGAGGGGAGGCACAAGCTGCAGCTGGTCACAACTTCCAGTGACACCCAGGGATGGGGAAATAGACATTTGAAACTCCTTGTTAAGATGGCTCCACCCCCATGGAGTAGTGGGAATGCTGGCAATGGCATGGGGACAGAGGAGCTAGAGGGAATGTGAATGTGCTGATGTGTTCTGTATGGGAGAGGTGGAGAAGGATGTTTTGGTTTGCAGAGGTGGCATGTGTCTATTTGATGGCGATGTTTTTGTGGTGTTTGTAGGTGTTATTGGAGATGGTGCTCTCTGAGGAGTTTGCTGTGTGGTTTTGATATACAAGACAGTAAGTTTGTTGTTCATGCTTCTGAAAAGCTTTGGAATGATGTTCCACGCATAAGCTCTGCTCTCTCCAGAGGTTCCAAACATTGTGCATTATTGCCCTCTTCTGTACAAAAGTGAGGATGATGCCCCAAATTTGTATTCGCTTTAGCTGTTAAGTAGTCCCATCCTTTAGCCGGGATAGAAGTGCTGTACCTGCATGACTTCTCTGCATTCTTCTTATACATTCTGATTCTCACTCATATGTTTTTGGTTTAAATCGGAACCAGAACTCTTTCCAGGTCTCCCCCTGCCACATCTTGCCTCTCAGCATCATGAAAGCAAGAGGATTGGCTGAGTGCAGCTGTGAGATATGTGACTAAGTCATAAGGCACAATTCATTTAAAGTGCATTTATGGTTGGAAGCATGTCTGTAAAAATAGCACTTTCTTATATAAAATACCATATCCCTCCCCCTCTGAGGTTGTATCCACTCCCATTACTGAAACAAACATGCTTTTGTTTCTGTTAATACTGCAGAGCCAACAGTGTGATGGGAGAGCAAACTGGATTCATCACCAGAATAGTCAGTTGAGTTCTAGTTGCAGAATCTCTAATATTGAAAGTGAAGAAAAAGGCCAAAAATAAACTCCACGACTTGGTCTTCACATCCCAAGCTGAGTTTTCTGCACCTGCAGTTAAAAAAAAATCCCTTCCAGTACTTTGACTTGCAAAGTGAGCACATGTGACTTGGACATGAAGAGGGAAACACAGAGAAACCAGTTACATCACATTATGATCACTCTTCTTACTATAGCTGCACTGTGTTTTGTCCCTCAGTCCCTATGGTCCAGCGAGAAAAAAAAATACATATGTATTTCCCCATGGACACTATGAAAATTGTATGAAATAACCCACTTTTCTTCAGAGGCAGAAAGTGTCCATTTGGGCTTTCTTTACTTAGCACAGCATTTCCCAAAACCTGTGTTGGGGCTGTAACCTGTCTAATAAAGGCCCTGGGCCAGTAGTTGGAGGGATGGGGAAAAGGGAGCCATTTACTTCAGCAGTCATTGGCCTGTTCATTCTTTACCATATAAAACATTCCCATCCTCTTTGAAAGAGTGCAGATATGGAGTTGTTCTGGTGTATCTGACTGAGTTGCAGATCAGGACATGCTATGTTGGTTTGCACTGATTAACTCATAGCATTGTGACATTTGGTTTGTTACTTGGGTAGCAATGTGTTGCGCTGAGTAGTGTGAGGGATTGAGCTAATTGCATTACATTGGGCAGCTGTGAGGGTCGTGGGAAACGTGCTATGTTTCTTTCAGTTGACATAATTTGGTTGCGTTACCTTATCCAGTATCCTGGAGATTGCTTTCTTCATGTGATCTGTCAGAGTAGGTACAAGACAATGTTGTGCAATAATGATTTTAAAAACGTGTCTTCCCAACAGCTCTCAAGAGCCAAACAGCGTAATAATTGTGTTGTCATCCATTAGATGGAGCCATAACTAGAAAGCCCTCCTTGGTTTTACTGTGGTGTTTTCCCAATAGAATATATTGGTTAGGTTTCCAGTCACTATTTAATTTGTGTCTGTTTTCTCACTCTGTCTCTGAAACATTTTCATTTGCTTTTCTGCAGGTGGAAATCAGGATGGTAAGTTCAGTGTTGGCTTCAGAGATGGTGTGGTCAGAACAGTAGTGAATCTCGACAGAGAAACTATGGCATCATATACCCTAGTCCTGGAGGCTATAGGTAAGGATTTCCCTCAGTTTTTGTTATTCAAGCAATCAATTTAGGTTATATACAAGCCTTCCTTGGGGTGCATTGGAGAGAGAGAGAGAACTGTCTGTAAGCACCATGTAAGTCAATGTCAGTAGATGTGTTTTAATAATAATGATTCCTTTCCCACTTCTGTTAATATATCTCAGCCCCAGTGTGGAGGGACCTGCCTTTACTGGGTGGCAGGGGGATTCTTTATTTGTGTTCATTCAGTCCAGGGCTTTCCCTGCACTGGTCTACTGTGATCGGGGCGGGAAAGCCCTCCTTCTAGTAAGGAAGCAGTTCAGTCTCTTGTTACTGTATATCCCGCCGTAATGAAAATATTCACTATGGAATTATGGTGAAACAAGATCAGTCTGAAAGTGCCATGCAAAAACCTGATTCACTTACTGCCAGATTAACACTGTGGAGCCAGCTGGCATGATCAAAGGAACTCAGTGCCAACTATTTTCTGGCCATTATCACCAAGGGCTTACAGTGCTGTGTTAGGTTATAGGAGCCTTGGCCTTTGGAAGGGGAGATAAATGGCAAGGTAGGAATTTTCTATAGACCAGAAAACTGTTGGAATGCATGTGAAAACCAGATGATATAGGGGGTGGAACAATATTGGGAGACCAGCAGTTCCCAGTGTTTGCAGCTGTGGATAATATTATCTCCCTCTTATGGATTTTGGCCCTCTTTTAGCTATAGAAGCAGAGGGAACTCCTCTGTCTCCTTCCATCTCCAAAGAACCCCATGCAGGGTTACGTTGGCATTTGGTAATACAAGTCAGCTGGATATTTGGTGACCATTTCTGAAATAACAAAGGATAAGCGCTGATCCTCAGGCAGTTATCAGAGTGTCTGTCTTTCTAAGTTGCCAGGTCTCCTGGCCCCCAGTTTGCTGTATTTAAAACTGATAAGTGTTAAGGTATGTTTTTAAAAATATGTTAAATTCTTATTTCTCATTGCTCATGGTAACACCTTGGAGTCTTGAAACCAAACTGCATTTTCATGCCATCATTTTGTTTCCTGCATTGTCATGCGTATTGATTTATGCTGCTGCATCAGAGCTGGGCTCTGATGCTGTTTTCCTGTTTTTCTTTTGGTTAATTGAAAAAGAACATTTGTCTTAAAAGGAAAAATAATTGCATGGATTTTGAAATTGCACAGAAGATGAAGACGAAAAGAGAGTTTGGGGGCAGAGAGAGAGAAAATGTGGGCCTCTTTCTTTTCACAGTTTCAGTTTAATGGATGATTAATTGGCCATTCCGTGTAGAAAGTAGTGCATGCATTTTTTATGATGCCATAGTCTGTTTCCCTGTGGAAGGTGTGGCAGAACTGGAGCTCCCTCATTTGTGGCCCACCTCTTGGCGTAAGAAGAGGAAAGGCCTTTTCATCTTGTAGAAATGTAATCCTCAACGAATAGTGAACACCCAACAGGAGAAGTACGTGCTTCCTGTCTGTGGGAAGGAAAGAGGTGAGATGGACCACCTTGTGTTTTCTATTCTTCACAGACAATGGCCCCACAGGGAACAGGCGGACTGGGACAGCCACTGTGCACATCACTGTACTAGATGTCAATGACAATCGGCCTATCTTCCTTCAGAGCAGTTACGAGGCCAGTGTACCTGAGAACATCCCAGACTCCAGCAGCATAGTGCAGGCATGTATCCCTCCTGTCCCTCAGGCTCCAAAGGAAGTGTGTTACTGTGTGAAAGAGAATCTCACCTCCCTTCCCTCTTGCCACGTTCTGACTGTTAGCTGGAAAGACAAAGATGTACAGAACTTAACAGGTCTTTCCACCTCTGGCTATGATCCATCTCCCTGCTAGTCTAGGATTATTCCATACTGTACACTCACTAGCCAGACCTTCCTCTCCTTTGATGGACTAAAAACACCAGAGAGAGGCTGGGCGAAAGTAATCTGGGCAAGTGAAGTCATTCATTTTTTGGATGCTGAGCAAGGCAGGGAATGGGAGGGTACCCTGGAAGAGAAAAAACAGGAAACTGCTTTACCCCACTTCTTGAGGGGGAAAAAAAACTCTGCTTGTGAAAGCCTCTTCTTTTCTCTTTCTTTGGCCTTTCTTCTCTTTCCCGCCCAGCTGATATATGTGGCTATGGACATAGCAGCAGTAGAGCTGCACTCTGAAAGTTTCCATTCTGCTTGGGTAAAGTAACATTTTCCATGGTGAGATAGGAAAGGAGACAGGCCTCAATAGCAGGCAACTAGTGCCACAGTACAGAGCCGCTTTCATTGCAACACTGGCTGAGGCTGCAGTGTCTTTTCTCTCCTCCCAGTGAGCTAACAGGCTGAGAGGATATAAAATTTTCAAAGAGAGAGAGAGAAGGGTTTGGAGTCTCATTTTTATTTTTGTTTCCCCTTTGGAACTAGCCATCAGTAGAGCTGAATGGCTGAATGAGCTGGGGAATGAATGCATGTATTCACTCAGCCTTTGAGGGTTTCCAACCTCACTTCAAAACCAAATGTTTTCTGGAGCGGGCACCAAGGAGTCTTTGCAGTATGCACTGTGAGGCCTTCTTATGCCTTAAATGCATCTCTTAGTGCTGGAAAAGGGGCAGTGAGGTGACAGGGCTTTGTCCCTGTCACGTGGAGGAGAAGGAGATGGCAAATTGATTCACTGGGGAAAAAAATAGTGGAGCCTTTCACCTGTTGGTCACTAGTTGAATCCCACCCAGGTTGGTAGTAACTGAAAGTCACTATCATCTAATGGCCCTTATTAAAGGTGCCATCTATGAAAGGAGTTCCGTCTGAGTAGTTCCTAGTGGACATGTAACCCTACAGAAAAAAAATCACCACAAATGATGCTCTTGTTTGTCTGAATTTTAGCTTTTTATGTCTGGGTTATGCTGAATGGCTTTGCTGTGCCTTAGCTATGCTGCAGTATTATTTCTGATGTGTGGGCAGTTTTTAAATTATGCCAGTGTGCTCAGAGCATAACAGTTGGTTCCCTTTTTATTCTGTGCATATACATCTAAATACATAGGTAGAGAATCCGAGGGTTGAATAGGCCTGGAGACTAAGTTGCTCTTTTACCCGAGAGCTGATCCCTCTAGATCAGTGCCAAGTCATGTTACCAGGGCAGCGTGGAAGAAGTACTGGGCTCTGTTGCTGCCCATGTTGTGCCTGATCTCTGAATTCATATGGGACCCTGCTCTCCAGGCTGTCAATTCAGCTCCACATCCAGAAGCAAACTATTTTAAAAGATATAATCAGTAAAAAATGGATGACTCCAGCCTTTACCCCCCCCCCCCCCGTGGACAAAAGGGAAGAGATTGCAAAGCATGTCTGATTGCCTTGAGGGAATAATGAAGACACCCTTAGTTATGGGGCTGGTAACCAGTCTGTACTTGGACACCTGTAACACCCAGGTTCTTATGGGTAAGGGTGGAAACGTCCCTCTCTCAAGTGTGTATTCACATACACCTGCAGACTCCTCTTCGACCTCCCATTTCCAGGCAAAGGCCAAGAATTATGATGCTGCACTCAAGCCCCATGAAGCTCTCTCGTAATGCATTTTCTTTCCACCTGTCCTGATCTTAGAGTTGGCTAGGAGGCAAACCAGCCCCGGTGAAGTTAGAGCAGCCTCTAACTTCCAGGTACTGGGGACTGTTCTGCTGGCCCAGGATTGCTGAAGTACATTGTACTCCATCTCTACCCTGCTGCACTGGCCACACCCTCTGCACCAGGAAGTGAGGAGCAAGTGGTATAAAGCTCCCTGTGCAAGTTTTTCAGCGCTGAGCATTCTCCCATACAAGGGGAATCCTCAGTTTCCCACATAGACCTGACTACAGGCTTCTTTTGTGCCACTCTGGAAGCACAAAGGAATCTTGGTGGGTGCCAAGGACTTTCCCCCATCTTTGTAACCAGCCCTCTCCCTTCTGGAGGAGCAGCCACAGCATTAACTTTCTGCTTCGGGGTAATGTAGTGATGCTGTTCAGACCCCCTACGGGAATTCATGTAGTCTGCGCAATCCCATAACTTAACCCTATTTTCATTCATTTGATGGATTTGATCTGGATGAGCATAGACTGGCCATACTTTACCTTCAAAATGTGTTTTACTTTGTTTTTCCTTATCAAACTTGCCAGGCCCCTGTCTCATCACGTGGATTAGCCCCTTTTGATGAGTTTGAAACAAAAATATGTTTGCAAATCAAAAGATGTTTTTAAACAGAAGGAACATACATGTTTGACAATTGCCCTGTGTTTATGCAGAAACTGTTCTGATTGCCTGTCTTTTGATAATAACATCTTGTGGAGCAACGCAATAATAACTAGGAAACAAAACTGAACCTGGTAGTCACGGCTTTCCTACAGAAGACAATACAATGTTTTCTAAAATACTCCCTGAAATGAAATGCACATGAAAGTCTGGAAAGGAAAGAAGGTGGTAATCCCAGAGAATTTGCCTGTAAAACAGGCTTTAATGACCTTCCAGGAAAGCTTGTTTTCCCTGAAACAAAACCAAAGGGAAATGAAATACATTAAACTGGGTTTAAATGATGTCAGAGTGATGATATAAACAAACCCAGGAAACAAATAATTTTGTGGGTTTCGTTTAAAATAAATGTTCACAGCTGAGTAAGTTAAAGAAGATGCATTCTCCTTTCTCTTAATGTTTCCCCGTGTTTTAAATTGTGTGTCATGAACCCTTTGGGCTAAATGAGAACCTAGCAGTTCTCATTGTTCTCAAGATGCTCGGTGGAAAGAGCGCGTCTCCATTGCTAGGCACTGAGCACTTTTGAAAATATGGCCACTTCATTTAAGTAGCTAAATGGGAGCTGCCGGGTGTGGAGCTTTTTGGAAAACCTGTCCCTAAGATACACACGTGCTATGTTTATTTATACTGCCCTTTTTAGAGAACTTCTTTGGGAAAGGGAAGGTAGATTACCATGCTAGTCATATGTCCTTTACAGCAGAAATGAGGGGCTCATCCTTGCACAGCCAACTTGCCAGTGGTTGAAACCCTCCAGAGGCCCTTTTAATGCATTCACAAGCATGTTTACCTGAACCTGCTGCTTATTTATTGAAGTGGTTTTTCAGTAGACATTTGTGGAGTCCATGATTACATATAAACGTATAACAACCTACAGATTGTGTCACGAGGATGAGTACATAGACTTTACATGGTGAACAGAGAGTGAGTACAGTGGAGCTTATTTAGCACACACCTGCTTAGGAATAGGCCAGCTGAGAGAAGACATTTTCTATGCACAAACTCCAAACCATTACAGAATTATAATGAGGCCCCAGTTCCAGAATAAACCAGCTAAAAGAATAAGCTTGTAAGGACACAAAAATGTAAAATACAATAGAAAACATAAAGGAATACATCTGCTTAAAAGGACTACACGTCAATTCAGGAAATACACTTCTGTAATAGATTTACCCTGGGTCACTCATCTTAGACGCAGTGTTTGTTAGCCAGTGAGATTGTTGCTCTCTTGCCCAAGTCATTTGATACAGATGTTACATGACTTACCCAACATTCTTCAAAAGAAACCAAGCAGCACCTTCTAACTGCGGAGGGATAGCTCAGTGGTTTGACCATTGGCCCGCTAAACTCACGGTTGTGAGTTCAATCCTTGAGGGGGCCATTTAGGGATCTGAGGCAAAAATTGGGGATTGGTCCTGCTTTGAGCAGCGGGTTGGACTACATGACCTCCTGAGTTCCCTTCTAACCCTGATATTCTAAGCTATCTGTGAAATCTTCCCATGGGTGTCATTTGGACCTACCCCTTTCAGACCAGAAAACAGCAACCCTGAATATTTTAATTGCAATATTCAAGACACATATTAAAACTGAAGTAACACCATTTCACATCCTCTGCCACCCATCCTCAAGCTCCATTTCACAGTGTGTCCCAGAAAGGGGCATCGTTAGTGGTTAAAAGACAAAAGATCCCAGGGACACCCGTGTTAGAAATTCTCAAGGCTTCCAGCAGAAATGCTTAGAATAACATTTATTTCACTTTCCTTACTAGTATTAAAGGCTAGTGCTTAATGCAGATGATGCAAATAAGTGAGCCCTCAAGAAAATGTTTGAATTTGGTGAATATGGGGGGAGGAGAGGGGTTAATGAACTCCCTATTCTCTGTGACCTAGAGAGGGATCCAGTATCCTCACTAGTTTTTTCCCTTCTTTGTCTTCTCCCTCACAAGGCGCAAGGGCCCTCCACCACAAAGTGTGCTCAAACAGCACCATTTGGAGCCCAGCTTGTATGTCCTTGTTTTAAAATGGCACATGTGTTGCAAGTGAGGATTGAAGGACATTATTGGTTCCTAGAAAACATCCAGACTGACACAATGTCAGCATGTTATGTTTTTACGCAAGGTGGCAGTGATGTATCACAGCATTGTGGGGTGGCATGGGTGGGGGGATGTGATACGGTGGCTCAGCATCAGGCCATGACCTGTTTGTCCCAGAGAACAAACTTTAAAATGGTGGCAGCCCAAGTGCTGAATCAGCTATTGCTGAATATTTGAAGGGAGATCTGGTCTGAATGCAACACCTGCAAGGCACTTCCTCCCATCACCTCCTTGCAAATTCAACACAGTGCCTTGCACTGGGTCTGCTTCCCTCCACCTGTACTGGCTCAGGGTGTATACAGTGAACTGAACAGGGCCACTTAGCCACAGTCCCACACCTGGCTTACAGGGACCATGTGCTTCTTCATAAGTAAAACAGTTGTGTTTGGGGTCTTTATCTGACTTTGGCAAAACCTTTGAGAGCGTCTATTCTCCATGAACTAAGAGCTGTAATGGCTAAGGCCTGGTCTGCACTAGGAAATTAGGTCATTATAACTATGTTGCTCAGGGGTGTGAAAAATCCATACCCCCGAGTGACACAGTTAAGCCGATATACCCACCCTGACTCTAGACAGCACTGGGTCAATGGGAGAATTCTCCCATCGACCTAGCTACTGCCACTCTGGGAGGCATAGTACCTATGCCAATGGGAGAACCCCTCCTGTTTGTTGTATGTAGTGTCTTCACTGAAGCCTTATAGGAATGCAACTGCAGAGATGCAGCTGTGCCACTGTTGTGGTTTACATGTAGACATACCCTAATGCTTCTGTTAATGAACAGAGGGCAGATATTTTACCATCAGCATGTGCACCCCTGGGTCTTTACAGTAAAGGAGATGGAGGAAAAACTTCAAACTACCAAAACTTGGAGAAATAGACACCTTAACCCCAGGGAGACACTTTGCAAGGAGCCTTAGAATTAGTGATGCCTTCTGTCAAATGCTTTCCCCAGCAGATGTTGCTGGTCTTATGTCACTCACTGCTGGTTAGTTCCAGATTGTAGGGTCCCAAGAAACAGTACCACATTGGTGTAATCTGGTTCCATCAGCTGGTCTTTACAAACTTCATGCTCCCACATTGTGGGCTGTGGGACTCCTTGAGAGATTTCCATAGGTACGGGAATTGCTGCCACTCTGCTCTCCCAAGGTCTCTGCCCTGACTCTGTGCTCTGCAAAGTGGTATTGGACGATTTGAGATCTCATTGATAGCAGTGAATGGGGTGTTTGTGCAATGAGATGAGTTGGTGTTTGCAGCAGAATGGTGGAGAAACAGCTGTCACATTTTAGTGGACTCCATGAAGTCCCAGTCCTGGGTGGCTGGTGGCATTCTTGAGCAGGTCCGATGGTGCTGAGAGACAGGCTGGGTCCGCCTGAAGCTGTTTATGGAACGCCTTAGGGAGCCCAGTCGCTTCCAGAACCTTAGCTGTGGTTCACTGGCATCCTCTGGGTGGTAGGGCATGCACTCATGTGGCCCATAGCGGGCCTGGTCGAGTGCTGCTGGTTTGCAGAGAGTGACAAAGATAAGACAGGTAGCCAGGAGGAGAAAGATGCAGATGAGTGCGATGATAATAGGCAAAGGGTCTGGCTTCTCCCCTGGGGGCACGGGACTTAGTGGGACCAACTTGGTGGTGGTTACAAGGAATCCAAGGATACTAGGTGTTGGAGATGTCTCATTCCCAACATCCTCTGTGTTCATCTTTCCTGCAATGCAGAACATGAACAGAAATAAGGTGATTTAAACTATTACCATCTAGAAGCGGTTCCATAGCTGTTGTAAAATTGACTGATGGCCTCAGGCCACAGAGGTGTGCACATCACCAACACCACCCTCATGACTGGTGCCAGTTGGCACTGACGTGGGTAACGTCAGCAAGGAGGACTACAACGACTTGGGATTAGAAGTGGAATGACCTTCTTATCCTTTGAGGATGGTTCCTCCAGAACTGGGCTGAGGCACATCAGTACGCCAGTGTGTGAGATTCATGTCATATATGTGTTCCTTGGATAAAGAGAAGACTTCAGTTTGCCAGGCTGCCAGCCCAGCACCTTTCATCAGTACTAAAATGCACCTAAAAACACGATGCAGGAAGCTTCCACTGGCCCCAGTAAAAGTGAGGGTAGGTGAAGTTTCCATGAGGCCCATCATCACATGGGCAAAGTGCATGTCTTCTCATTTCACTCGTAACTCTGACACCTTCTAACAAGCAGCTGGCTTTTTATTTTTAGTCAATTAAATGACCCTGGCTGATAGTCCAGAGTTTGGACTCTCTAGAAATGAAGTACAGGGCTGCAAGCCTGTGTCATAAGGTTATGGAACTGTTTGTTCCAAGACACCAGTAGGGACAGTGCAACAAAAGGTGGAATTTAGATCTATTAAATACAGTTTCTGTGCACTGAACTAAAATACAGATATATAAAACAACAGAGCCTCCTGACAGGAATATCTGTTAAAGGGAATATATAGCCACATATTGGTACGTGGAGCAAAACACACCCCTCCCGCATTGCCCTGGGTAATTAGCGTGTCACATCTCTAGTGCGGCTATTCCAGTGGAACTCCATTATATAAAGCTCAGCAGCGAAGTGTAAGTAAGGGAATACTAGAGCTGGTCGAAACATTTCCATCAAAACATTTTTAAACAGAGAATGTCTTTTTGATTCATCAGAATTTTTCACCAAATATAATTGGAGGGAGGTTTGGATAATTTGGGGATTTTTTCAGTGAAACTCCAGAAAATGTTGCTACCAAGGCCGTTCTAAAGGCATTTAGTACAACCATGCAGCTATGTGCACTCATTCTCAAACACTCATTTTAAAATTCAGATGTATTTCTTTTCATCACTGAGTTGCTTGGATTTTCAAGAAATATAAGGGCTGGGTAAATATTTTTAAAATTATTATTAATTGGTTTATTATAATTATATTACAGTAGCCCTGAGAAGCCCCAACACAGTCAATAATTCATGAGGCCACATGGTGAACAAGGAGGAGAAAACAAAATCTTGAATAAGCAGTTCATCAAGTGAGGACTGTCTATCCTGTGCACTGAATGGGGCAGGGTTGCTGTGGAAAAAAATAGTTTGTGATCATGTCATTTAAGACTCTCAATAATGCATATACACAAGCAACCTTAATTCTGGCATTTTCTTGATTTTGAGTGCTAGACTTTGCAAACTTAGTAATGTTATTTTAATGTAGTTTTATGGATAATGTCCTTGTTTTTTTTTTTAAAAAAACCCAAACTGAAAAAACAGAAATTCCATCATGTGGCATCAAAATGACACCCACATGCATTGTCAGCGGGGGTGGATCAACCAGGTGGACCTGAAGTAACTGATAGCAATAGTAGGTTGTCATTCAATGTGTGGACGAGCAGAAGAGGGAGATGGAACTCTTTGCCAGGCGGTTTCATCGCTATTACTGCGATTTTTTGAAAGGCTTATAACATGGCCAAATCAAGACAGATTTCCATAGGGATGGCAAAGGCACAATCCCTGACAGAAAGGCCATCTCCTGCCAAATTTCAAGTCCCTGCTCCAAACGGGAGCTAGAGCTTTTCAAAGAAAAGGTCTCAAGAATTTAACATGAGCAAAACAATGTACTTTTCCATAGCCTCATTCCCAGAAATGGCTGACCCATTTTGGCTGAAATTTTCCAAACAAATTCAGTCTGAGGCAGACATCCAGTATGGAAAATGTCAGCCCAGATAGTTGAAGTTTGACAAAGTTATAAGTAAGTGAAAACAGCAACTTATAATGCAAAATGCCTGGTACATTTAATAATAGGCAATGCTGCCCCCCTGCCTATAATAAGCAAGACATACAAAGGAAGTATTGTTATCCCCATTTTACAGATGGGGAACTGAGGGACAGAGAGATTCTGTGGTTGTCCAAGGTCGCACAGGAAATCTGTGGCAGAGTAAGGAATTGTACCTAGATCTCCTGATCCCGTTCAATGCCTTAGCCACAAGACTATCTTTTTCTCTCTTTATCTTTAGAACCCTGTTTTTCATATCAGGCTAATGAGTTAGTTTCCTTCAAAATTTTTACACCTTAGCCAGCTTATTAAAAAAAAAAAAAAATTCCCCAGTCATGCCCCCTACACTGAGGACCAGTAAAGAAGGTAGCCTAGGGGCAGCTACAGCAGCTCGGTATCACTCAGGAAATCCCCCATGCTAGTGGGATCCTTCACCAGCCATCTAAGCCAGCATTATTGTTGCTTTGCATTGCCAGAGCAGTGCAAAGCAGGCAAAACTGGGCCAACGTCTGACCCACAGCTAAGAGTTAGGCTGCAGTTGGTGGTTTTCAGTGGAAGTACTGGTAGCCATTGATAAAGAGGCAACTCCCAGGTGTAAAAGTCAGTGGAGAGACTTAACTATATAATGAATTTATCCAAATGAAAGCTGAATCAAGCAACATGCACAGAACGATATAGGATATTTCCCACATATATCCTTGATGGTTTATCTATGAAGCTAACATTTAAATGGCTGTTTTTATAGAAGCTTGAGGCTTGTACTGTTGAAACAGACATGGTGGACAGTTATCAAGGTGGCTGGGGAGGAGCTATCCAACTCACAGTCTAACTCCCCATTTCTATGAGAGAAGCAGGAAAAGTGACTATGCTAAGTCATGCTTACTTGCAGCTTTTAGCTGAATCCCTACATCCAATATAGCAAATCCATTCTGCGTGTGAACGACACTATATCCTGACACCAGTGACACTGAGAGTTGGAAAAATATTCTGCTGCATATTTCTACAAAGATTAAATCACGACTGCAAAATGTTTGCTATACAAATACTCTAGAACGCCACAATATGCAGTCCTAACATTTTTAAACACGTGAAAATATAAAAATCCACAATTTTTTAAATGTCTATAAAGTTTTAAGGCATATCTATTGATTATAATAAAAAAGACAACAGCATTTTACATACATACACTCTCTCTCTCTCTCTCTCTCAATCATTAAGCAATCACATCATATTCCAGCATTAATAATGACTTAACCAACCAGTCCCTCCCTAACAATACTTGTGGCTGACGGTGTCTATTTAGTATGATGAAGAACATATGGAGAGTGACCAGACTTAAGATTCAATGTACACAGCTATAATGCAGTCCCCCTGTGACACTGTCAGAATCTCATTCCCCTGGATCGCTTCTTAGGCCTATTTATCTTACTAAATGTCATGTCAGATCTGAGGCGGTCCCTTCCCCCATCAATGGAATTCTTTTTTCAGGTTGGTAAGGTATGTGTTTGCTTTT
Organism: Lepidochelys olivacea; assembly: GCF_965140295.1. Classification (NCBI taxonomy): domain Eukaryota; kingdom Metazoa; phylum Chordata; order Testudines; family Cheloniidae; genus Lepidochelys; species Lepidochelys olivacea. Next base: position 83,553,594 of record NC_140417.1, on the reverse strand, counting down.
GTTTCAGCCTCTGCCCTTCCCGCACCTTCTGTTGGTTCTCATGAAAGGGGTTTATTCACAATTATTTCAGATGGAGAAACTGCCCTCAATACAAGTAGGGAAAAGCCACCACATTACCTGTAGTTTCCAAAGCTGCCCTGCTGCGGCCAAAACAGCTCAGACTTCACTTGGAGAGCTCCAAGAAAACCACATGAACCGAATTACCTACACAAGATCAGATTATTTCCTTTAGCACGTGGCAGAGTTGAAAGGTCAGAAGTCCTCTTCACAAAGTTCAGATGTGCTTCTGGAGGTTTCCAGCTGCCTACCTTCAGTGGAAAGATTTTTCATGTTAAAAAAATGCAAACTTTCCAGACGTCACACCCCCTCACCCTGGCATCCCTGCTGTGCTACCACAACTCCATTGGAGAAGTGGCTGAGTGCCCCCCAGGGATACCACCAGCATTATTGTCAGTGTTCACCGGAGAGTGACCCAAAGCACTCCTTTCACATGGCCTCAGTGGCAGTTCCATTCCCAGCCATCCACGGGGATGAGGGAGGTTTTGAGTCATGTCCTCCTTCCACTGACTGAGTCAGTTGGGAATCCTTTTGATTTCCAGAGTGGTATTCTCAGCATGATTCACAGGGTTCTGGCTCACGTGAACACTACCAGAGATTAGTCTTGCCAGCTCTTGTGATTCTGTTTCAAATCTTGCAATATTTGGTATTTTTTCTTAAGGATCCAGTCCCTGGATTCAAGTCATTACATGAGAATCTCAGCTTTCAAAAGGAAGGAAGGAAGAAAAAGAAAATTCCTAGCCTTCATGGTTACAGAGCCACGCTTGAAAACATGAACCCATGTACAGCACAGAGGTTCAAAAACCAGAAGGCAAAGAAAAAAAACCAAAATGTGTTAGATTTTAAGCGAATTTCATTTGTGGAGATCTGTCTCAAGAGCTTTGAATTCTTGCGCTTGACAGTATAGAGTGCTGCACAGCCAATATCCAGTATCTCAGGCTGAGAATACCCGAAGGGATTTGCAAACATAAGTCACTTGTGCTAGCAGGTGTAGGCCATATATGCTCGTGGTTACAACTAGTGTTCTTGCAACTCCACTGACTTGAATGGAGATGCTCCAAATTTACACTGCTGTAATTGAGTGCATTTGGCCCCTGAGCTCTGAACTGAAGAATGGAATCTCTCTGATAAATCAGACAACTTTGTGCACAGTCTGTATTGCCATTATGTCTGTTTTCCTCCACTTTAATGTCCACTCTCAATTTAATGTCCACTGTTATTTTCCTGAGACAGTGTATTGATTTCCCTTCTCCCATCAAAGCCTGCTGAGTGCTCATCCTAATCCACAGGTAAACTAAAACAGACTCGCAGGTATGGGAAGAAATATTCCTGCTCTCTTTCTGCAGATCCTTCCTATATCTCATCGCTTCCTCCCTTAGTTGCTTGTACCTCTCTCATCCCTTCCCCAGCTGCATGCCCTTCTCTCTCTCTCTCTGTCTCTGAGATGGTGTTGCCAGAGCCTGGACCCCAAAGCAAGCTAGTGCTGGGAACTGTTGTGTGGTACTCACTAGAGTGAAGGACTTTCCATATTAATGGCTTTCAGAGCAGGAAGGGGAACCTCCCCCATATACCACATACTAAGCGGGACACTTTGCTACCACACAAAGTCAAAGGCCTTCATCAGTTCACTGTTCCGTGCAGGAGGAAATGGCTGCTCTGGGTAACAGATAGATTCAGGCCAGGGCTGCAGCTAGCAATTTGAAATTAGTTTTGTACTACTGCTGAGCAACTTGTGCCTGGTATATATAAAATTGGCATGTATTCATTGGAATTGAAAGTGGAATTCAATCCAGCCACATATACAACTAGAGGTGGCAAATAATTTAGAATTTAATTTCTTTTTTGTAAAATCTCATGGAAATTAATTGGATAAATTATTCTGTAAATATGTTAACAACGTATTTGCCCAGCAGTATTTTTAAAAATACTAGCCACTCCATTTCCTCCCAGCCCTGCCTGCACACCAGAGTTGCCATTCTGTGATTGCTCCCACAGCAGGCACAATTAGCTAGTGAAATCCAGCAGTATTAATAAAAGGCCTGTTGAAGAGCAAACAATCTGCCAGTCACCATACAAAACATTGCCCCTATCTGATTAAATATAGTATGAAGTGACTGGCATATGCCCATGATTCAGATTCAGATCACATCTTTGTAGCACGCAGATGAAGGTTGTGAAGGGTTTCATTTTGTAAAATGTTCGCAACAAAAGTGAAAAAGTCATAGTTTTGGAACATCATAAAATATGGAACAAAAAGTTCCTCTCCTCGGTCTCACCAAATAGCAGGTCTGGGGTGGGTTTGTGCATTTTTGCAGTCGTTTTCACAAGTTCTCATCACCTTTTCTGATCTTCTGCTAGAAGAAAGTCGTTTTCAGTGGCTTGTGCACTTGTGACACAGTGTGGATGGAAAAGGGCTTTCCTCTTCCCTTCTCATTGTATCTTGAAATTGGTGAACGCTAGGAAAGTGTCCCCGGCTCTCCTTAATATGGAAAAGAAACTGTAAAAAACCCAAACAAAAAACCACCTTTTACCTATCTGGAGAAGGATGTAAAATTCAGTGGCTCAGTTTTATACTACCAAATACAAAGTTTCAGAAAACTCAGTATTTTAGTACCTAATCAATGCAGAACAATCACTTAAAATATGTTTCCCTTTGACTAATCTCCTCAGCCCACTGCCCCAAAACCCTACCTGCAGACCAGTAAGTGATACATTCACAGAGCTGTTTCCCTCCCGGACGGAGACCGTGATCATGAATGATCAGGTTTGACTGTGATCATCTTATTTTAGCAGCATCTGAGACCATCTCACATCCTCATGCCCTGGCTGCTTTAAAGCCTTTTGCTTTTCTCCAGATCTTTGTGAAATCAAACTTGAAAGATGGGAAGAGGGGATAGGCTGCCCAGATTAGAAGGACCTGAGAGCACTGACCTTTCCCTTAGAAGCTGTCAAGAAATGCTGCAAAACGCAGGCTGCAGGATAGCTCTTCAGAGTTAGCGCAGATCATTGATTGATCATTTTCCCCCTTGTGTGCTCCTACAGCTGCTGTTATCTTTTCAGGACAATCCCATGAGGCTGCAGCTGGTCCCCTGGCTTTGTACTAATACTCTCACTAATACTCAAGCTGCACAGGGTTGTCTACCTTCTCCTGTCTTTTCCCTCTTACTGCTTGCCCTTCCATAGCTCTCTGTTGCCTTCCAGTCCCTTACTTCTTGGGGGAAGGAAGAGGGGGGTAAGGTAGGATGCGGGGAGAGATGGCAGCTAGGATGGGAATAGCAGGAACAGACAAAGCCAAAACAACTTAAATGAATCAGCCAAACCTACAGAGCTCCGCACTTTAGAATCAACAAACTCGTTTGGTCATTCCTTAGGATTGTATTGTTTTTGGAGGTTTGGATGTAGTCCCTTTAGGGAAGGGATATCAGACTAAATTGTAATTCTTCAAGCAGCTCTCACCTTCCCCTGTGGAAAGTTTGAATGGTACAGTCTGGTGGCTAAATGCTATTCACTGAATGTCAGTTAGGTTACTCTGGGAGCCAATTTGGGATCAGCAGCTGGGGGAGGGGGAGGAATGGAAGCAGGCCTCTTTCCTTTGCACTCTCTTCTTCTCTCTCAAACACACTTTCTCTTCTACTCTTTTCATTCTTCTATTTTCCTTTCCTCAAAATAATTCCCTAATCTTTCTTTGCTTTTTCTTTCTCCTGCTTAACTCTCTCTCCTTTTACTACCTGTTTTTGGCCTTTCTCTTCTGTCCTGTATCTATTGGTCCCTCTTTTAAAGGTAACCTGCAAAAGGGAAATTCTTTGTGTATTCTTTCTGCTTTTTGATATGCAAAGAAGCCCTGACAGTTTTTTTTAAAGGCATTTTTTTAAAGGTTTTTTTTTCCCTGCTATCTACTTTAGAAATACCGGGAGTATCTCATCTTGTCTTGTCAGTTTGTTCTGGAGCACTCACCACAGAACTGGCTGCAAAAGAAGGAATGTTGTATCTTTCAAAAGAGATCATTTCTCCCAAGTGTTTCCACCTTTTTGAATTAAATGGGTTTTAACATTTAAGCCGTCCAACTAAATAGCCCTGCCCCTCTCAGCTGCTCAGCTTTGTCTGTTGTTACTTGTGATGTCCTAATCCTGCTGCTTCTCCAGTCAGCAACAGAATCTTTCAGGAGAGAACAGGGAAGACTAGATCTAAATTTCTCATGTAGAAAACAAGCAGAAAAAGTCACAAATAGTTGTTGGCAAGTTGCCTTTAGCAGCTTTAAAGCAGGATTTTCATATTGTAGAAAACTTTAAAAATCTATCCTATTAGAAAAGTGGATTTTGGTTTGTGCCTTTCCTACATTTTGAGAAGTATCAAATTTATTTGGGCCAGATTGTTCCACCTTCACTCCCCAGGAGTAGTAGCTTACTGCACAAGTAGCTTTTGTTGAAATCAAGGGACTATTTGAAGAGTAAGTTACTACTCACCATGAATAAGGATATTTGAATCTGACTCTTTGTTTAACCAAATATTTCTCCCTGCCCACCTTCCATTCTCCTTAATCCTCTGCTTAAAGTCCATAATGCTGGATTTGTTGCTTCACGGTCATTTTAGTGGCATTGCAAGCACCTGATTGCGATTTCACCAGAAGTTCCAGCAGAGGGCGAAGCTGGGCAGTGCAGCCGAACAAGTTTATAAGAAAACAAATAGCTTAACAAATGCAGATGGAAGCCAATCGCTGTAGAGCCAAAGCTCTCTCTTTTCACCTGCTGACCCATTTTGCACATCTCCCCCCAGGGCATACCTGCCCTTGTGGCTTTATCAAATAACCTGGGATGAGCTGTGAAAAAACATCCTGTGCAGAAGGTGGATGAGGAAATCTTTCTGGGTGGGATTTTCACCTTGGCCTAGGAGATCTGGATGCCCAATTCCCTTTAATTTCTATGGGCTCTGAAAATCCCTCCTTTTTGTCTTCACTGTAAAACTGAAATCTTTTTCTCGTTAAACACACCCACTGCATGGCAGCCCAAGGAACTGCATTAAACTCTGCTAAGAATCTTTCTCTTCTTCCCTTTCCTCTGGTTTTCCTCACCACTGCCTCTTCTGACTCCTCTCCTTTGGTCAGCTTTTCTGAGAAGGGAGCTCCAGCATCTTAGAAGGCAAATTGATATCACCACATAGACATTCTGGATATGCTTAAGAATTATCAGCCAGCGGACATAGATCTCTGATCCATAGTGCCCTCTATTTTATCTGGTTTGTAATATCCAGGCATGGTAACAGAGAGCCAATGCAATCCTGTCCCAGAAATGAGCTCACAGACTCAAAGCCTGATGGCACAGGCATGTTAAATAGTTTGCTTGGCAGGAACGTCAAAGCTGCTTGAAATGTGAGCTTTTCCCCCATGTCCTTACTAATTTGAAAATAGTTTCAGTTCATCCCAAAATATGCTATATTTTACACACTTTTCACTAGGAAATAGGTCCCCTTTTCAGACCAAATGAGCTCAGGGGTAAGTAAAAATGGACCCAGACCAAGCTAAGTTGTGCTTTGAAAATTAGACCATGCAAGGGGAGCTGAAAAGGCAGCAGAGTGCATTGGACAGCCCTTTGCCAGCAGAAAAACTAGCTTTGTGCTTGCAGCTAGAAATGTCTAATAATCGTATTTTTCTCAGCATGGAGGAGAGGGAATGGGGCACTTTGAGTTGTGCTATAAGGTGCGTGTCTGTGGGATATGGACTGGACAGGCGCTGAAGCGGAGACATGGGTCTGAGTGTGACATAGGAAGGATGCTGGATGATTTGAGGTTGTGGGAGTTTTTGTTGCAAATCCCCTTTCTACTTCGTTAAACCAGAATATTCAGTAACATTTTCAGCCAAAACATACAGTCTTGGCAGAATAAAACCTTTATACCTACATGGCAAAACAGCCCATGAAAAATGTTTGAGAAATTCCCCAAATTCCTGTGCATTCATGCATATTTTTCACTTCAGTCATTTTGCAAAGCAATAGCCACAATTTACACTTGTTTTTCCTCTGCATATTGGGAGAAGAGGGGCATTTGTTTCTCTTCTTGAAAGGAAATTAGAAAATTTTGATTCATCTGGGGCATTAGACAATCATGCACTCCACCCCCTCAGTATCCTGCTAGAAGGCTGCTAATAGCTGTGGTGTGGGCAGATTTGCTGTAGCAGCTCTGCAGGTCAGGCAGAGGCGGGGCAAGAAGGATGCTTGGGGGTGGGTTCCTGGAAAGTGCTCATGAGGAGGGGAAACCCTGCAGTGTTCCATAGAAACACCAGGTGGACCCATTATGTAAAGTTTCCCTAAGTGCTTGGCAACATTTCATTCAATACTACACATCTAGGACATAGGAATTATCCTCCCGTGATACATCCAGTCCAGTAACTTGTCTCCGATACTGGCCAGAGCCAGATGCTTCAGAGCATGATGCAAAAAAACCCCATAATGGACAATTATAGAATAACCTGCCAAGAAAGGACATTTCTTCACAATCCCCTCAACTAGGGTGTTTTTGCCCTAAACCATAAAGGTTTAGGGCAAACTATTTAACATATAGCATAATATATATAATATATCCTACCTAATGTAACTGTGGATGGTCTCATCATCTACATGAAGTTTTAATGATAGCTCTATGATTTGAGTCCAAAGGTTACTGGCTCTATTGCATAAATAATATTTCTTTCTATCAGTTTTAAATTTTCTGCCATTTAAGTTAATTTAATGTCACCTTTATTTTGCATTATGGGAAAGGTCAGGTGAGTGCTCCTATTTTCCCTTTTCTATACCATTCACTGCTGTATACTTCATTCATTCCCCCTCTTATTCATCCCCAGTCTAAACTAAGCAGCCCCGGTCTCTCTCCATCTGGAAGTCATTCTATGCTGATTGTCATTTTTGTCACCCACCTGAGCACCTTCTCTGTTTCTGCTGTATCTGTTTAGAGATAGGTTGACCAGAACTGAACTCAGTACTGCAGGTGATGGCATACCATAGCCATATATTATGTCCATTATAACATTTTCAGTGTTATCTTCTATCCCATTGTTTATGTATATCCTAACATTCTGTCTGTTCCTTGACAGCAGCTGCTGCACATTGAGCAGAGGTTTTCATTGCGCTGTCTGTAGTGACACTCAGGTCTTTTTCCCAAATCATTAGAGCAATGTGTTGGAGAAATTCAACTTATTTCTTCCAGTGTGCATTTCCTTGCATGTGTCAAGAATAAATTTCATCTGTCGTCATGCTGCCAGTTCCGCAAACTTTATTAGGTCCCTCTGAAGTTCTTTGGCATCTTCCCTAGTCTTAGCTAACCTAAATTACTTTGTGTTATCTACAGATGTTTCCCCCTTTTCCAGATAATTAACAAATGTGTTAATGAACATCAGTCATGTGGAACCTTGGGGTATCCAATTAGCTTAGGCTAATTATATATATCCTAGGGCTGGAAGGGACCTCGAGGGGTCATCTAGTCCAGTCTTCTGCACTCATGGGAGGACTAAGTATTAGATCATCCCTGACAGGTGTTTGTCTAACCTGCTCATAAAAATCTCCAATGATGGAGATTCCACAACCTCCCTTCTCAATTTATTCCAGTACTTAACCACCCTGACAGTTGGGAAGATTTTCCTAAGGTTCAACTAAACCTGCAGTTTAGCCCACTGCTTCTTGTCCTGTCCTCAGAGGTTAAGAACCATTTTTCTCCCTCCTCCTTGTAACAACCTTTTATGTACTTGAAAACTTATCATGTCCCCTCTGTTTTCTCTTTTCCAGACTAAATAAACCCAATTTTTTCAATCTTCCCTTATAGGTCATGTTTTCTAGACCTTTAATCATTTCTGTTGCTCTTCTCTGGACTTTCTCCAATTTGTCCACATCTTTCCTGAAATGTGGCGCCCAGAACTGGACACAATACTCCAGTTGAGGCCTAATCAGCGTGGAGTAAAGAGGAAGAATTACTTCTCGTGTCTTGCTTATCACACTCCTGCTGGATACATCCCAGAATGATTGCTTTTTTTGCAACAGTGTTACACTGTTGAGTCATTTACCTTGTGATCCACTAGGATGCCCAGATCCCTTTCTGCAGTATTCCTTCTTAGGCAGTCATTTCCCATTTTGTATGTGTGCAGCTGAATGTTCCTTCCTAAGTGCAGTACTTTGCATTTGTCCTTATTGAATTTCATATATTTACTTTCTGCCACAGGCAGAGCAGACCAGCAATGCTTCCTCACTGCCAGTACAGAGCAACAGAAAAGTCTATCCATACACTTAAAACTTAAACCATAGTTGAGCTGAGATTTCCAGATGGGATGGGCGCCTCTGATTCTGAACCCATTGGGAAACAGGGACATTTAAAGATGTGCCCCTGTGACCCAGAGGATTTGGGGAAACAAGACAATCCTGTGTATCTGAGGACTTTTGCTTTTGGCCTTGCATAAGAGCAAGAGAAGGAGAGAGCTTCTGGTACAATCTGAAAATCACTGGCCTTTACTGGCTTCCTTTTTCTTTTTGAAGGTGAAAGCCACAGATGCGGATGAAGGTGTTAATGGGAGAGTGTGGTACAGGATTGTCAGGGGTAAGTCTAGGTGCCTGTTTGCAACAGGGAATTGTGTGTCCGTGTGATTTGGTTAACTGAAGTTTTGCTATCACCTTTTGGCCAGATAAGCACACTGGCAAACTTGCATGATGTAACTTTTTCATCACATTTTGGCCTTCTTTGGCCTGCCCTACAGCTACAGAAACACCTCTTTCCCTATGTATTAAACTTCATCATTCTCTTCCCCGTCCATTTTAATACTTATGGTTGGAAGAGATAAGTCCTTGACAATTTGGACTATGCTATGGTAACTGTAGTTAGACTGCAATTACACTCTGATCGCATTGTCGTTTAGGTTTTTGATACCTGCAATAGCTATAAGATAGACATTATTACCTATATCACTGAGATGGGTGACCGCATAATAATGTAATTAATGCACCTAAATTCTAACAACATATGTTTTAAATATGAATCCAAAGGAGTAAGGATAAGTAATTGCATGTTGATGTAAAACTTCCCGATATATGAATTAGTGGTAGTTAGCTCTCAAAAAGCACTACTCCAGTATAATTACCCTGCATTTACACTGACCCATTACAGTCTGCTCCACATTACTACCTCTTAAGCCGTTTTAGGGAATAACTGTGATATGCAGCCACACAACATATTTTTTTTAACTTGTCACAACCACATTTTAGAGCCTTGATTGGGTCCTGCAAAGGGAAAGGAAGTCTCCTGAGCACATTTTGTTGAAAATAGTTTCATTAGTACAGTTTCTCTGTAGTGTGGATGGGGATTAAATTCTTCTCGTTAAACCAGCTTTAAAAGTTGTTCTGAGTTGTGCTTAGTATGGATGAAGCTTGGTTATCAAGGGCAATGAACAAATGCTGTGGAGATGTATGCCCATTCCAGTAATTAACTACACAAGTATCACCACTGAGTCATTTTTCCACAATTCTACTTTGCTGTGTGTGGGGATCCCATGATGTTTGTTCCACTTGGAGAACTGATTGATATGTACTTTGTTATGTTTTGTTTGTTTACTGATAGGAAACAATTACAACCACTTTCGGATCAACCCCAGCAGTGGGCTGGTCATGCGGGGCTTACGGCACCTGGACAGAGAGAACAATTCCTCCCATGTCCTTGAGGTGGAAGCCTACAACAGTGAACAAGGATCAATGAAGAGCTCCGTTAGGGTAAGGACATCACTGAGGTTAAGGTGGAGGGGTGCTGCAGAACCAGTGAGGAGCTACATCAGAGTAAGGTTGGCACTGGGTGAATGTGGGGGATCAGCAGAATTGATGAAGAGCTCATGCCTGGGCCTAGAGTAACAAGAGGGTAAAGGTAAAACCAGACAAAACTTTGTGAAACGTTTTTTAGTGCAAAATATTACAGTGGTTTCATCAAATGTTGGTAATTTCCACTCATTGCGGTGCAGTGTCAGCAGAGGTGGAAATGTCAGCAAAGTGCTGCAGAAATGACTGATGGAAATTCTATGGGTACTGCTTTTGGGTGGAGGATATTTTTCTGTGCCATTTCATAACGTAATTAGGCTGAAAATTGGCAAGAGAATCCTCAGCAAAGGGAATTTTTTTCAAGCGATTAGAAACGTGTTATGCTGAATTTATTTAGTTACAAGTTAGAAAAAAGAAGATACATAATCACTTCAGAACACAATATGCATACACAGACAACATGATATTGAAAAACTGTTTACTTGTATGGTTACATTTGCCCAGTATTTGTCCAGGTATGGAAATTTCCCTCCTCCTTTTTGAATGTACAGTCTTGCTTACTTAGCTTCCTTTTTCTATTTTCACATTGTAGCTTTGTAAGGTAGCTGTACTCTTGATCTGTCTGAAAATACAGGTGTGTGGCCAGTGACATATTTAAATAAAACAGACCTCATTAGTAGTAATATTCGTTATTGGTACAACTCCATTCTTCTTGAAGAATCCCAAAGAACTTCATGATCCAAGCCCCAATCCTGCAGTCGGATCCATGTAGGTGAACCTCTGTAGCATGCAGACCCACTGACTTCAGCAGACTTCTGCATGGATGCAGGAATCTGCCTATATGGATGCAATTATAGGATTGAGGCCTATATACAAACACCACCATTCAGCTGTGGAAGAGGAGGCCAGGAACAAGCTATCAGATAGCGAGTCTGCAGCACACCTTTCGTGGAGAAAGTATATTTTGGTCTACACACTAGAGTGGACCGCAACACTTACAAAATTTAACACAGGATCATTAATGCCTATGTGGCACAAACAGGATCTCACTTTTTAAGGTCTCGTCCCACTGACTCTCACACAGTAAAGTGCCTAGAATTGAAATTGTGTCTACCTCAGAAGGAGGCAGGGCCGAGTCAACTCTACCAGGGTTTGAACTAGTGGTTGCCATCTCCCCAGCAAATAAAGTAAACTCACGTAATTCACAAATGTGGCAACGAGTTGGCGAAAAAACCCACAAAATTGGGCAACCACTTTATTGCTATTATTAACTTCCCAGCTATATTTTATTTCTTTTTATTGGAATTACTTGAGATGGACTCATGGGGGAATGTCACGATTTGTACTTGTAACTTCTCCGAGTGGTGCCCACTGAAGCGGGGAGTGCTTGTGTATCTATGTTCTAATAGTACTGGTCTGTGGAGAGGCTCACAGTCCTTGAAATGCAAGAGAGCAGCTCCTTCTGCCAGGGAAGCCTCTTCCTCATTGTTTTCTTCAGGACAAATTCCAGGCAGTGTGCAGTACACTAATGGTTTGTTTTGGGGATTCCCCCAGGTGATAGTGTATGTGGAAGATGTAAACGATGAGGTGCCTGTGTTTACCCAACGGCAGTACAACCGTCTGGGGCTGCGAGAGACGGCAGGGATTGGAACTTCTGTCGCAGTTGTCCGGGCAACAGATCGAGACACAGGTAAGGACGTTGTGGTGAGCTGCAAAAATCTGCCACCACGGCTCCCCAGCCTCTTGTGGGATCACACCATCTGTCTCTGGTTGTGTGAGTGGATTCTTGCCTCTCTTTCCCCACTCTTGATGTGGGAGTGCGAAGGATGCAGATTAGTGCCTGAAATAAGAGAGAGGTTAGGGAGACTAAAGCCTGCAGCTTCTGACCAGTCCAGTTCCTCTGATTTGGGATTCTTTTACTCCAGACAGCAGAGAGGCCAGTCCATTGATAGATGGACATTTAGCCATTGCTTTGTCCCAAGCCTTCTCAGGAAAGGGAGGAGGTCTGTCATACCATCTCATTAGTACCTTTGGGCATCTTAGAGGGGAAAGTCACTGAAACAGTAAAAGAAATGATAAAACCAGCTGTGCTGTGTGGGGGGTTAACCTGTCTTGGCTTAAAATGCTTCGGCTAACTCAGATTAAGATGGAACATTACATTCTGGGACTCAGGCTGCACTTCCATATTAGATATAAGAATATCTGTAACCTCTTTCATTTTAAATAGATTAGGGGCACCCCTCAGGCTTTCAGCAAGTTGACCTGCTGGGCAAAGTTAGGGGTCCTGTGGCCTTGTCTGCTTCTCTGTGAAGTCCAGTCTAACTCTGATCATTTGTTCCTCCCCCAGGGAATGGAGGTCTGGTGAATTATAAAATCCTGTCTGGCTCTGAGGGGAAGTTTGAAATTGATGAGAGCACTGGCCTCATCACCACCATCGACTACCTGGACTATGAGACAAAAACCAGTTACCTGATGAATGTGTCTGCCACAGACCAGGCACCCCCCAACAACCAAGGTTTCTGCAGCGTCTATGTCAGCCTGTTGAATGAAATGGATGAGGCTGTGCAGTTCTCAAACCTCACCTATGAGGCAGTGATCACAGAGAACATTCCCCCAGGCTCGGAGGTGCTGCGCGTCCTCGCACGCTCCATTGACAACCTGAACCAGATCACCTACAAGTTTGACCCAAACACCAATACTCAGGCACTGTCCCTGTTCAAGATCAATGGAATCACTGTACGTAGCTAACAGTGGCTGATCCGGCCAAGGCTTTAGGTACTTGAGCAGTAAGCATGACATGGGTATTCATGATCTTTGTCGTTGTTTGTCCCTGGTAGGGTGTCATCACAGTCAAAGGCCAGGTGGATCGAGAGAAGGGGGATTTCTACACTTTAACAGTAGTGGCAGATGATGGGGGACCAAAGGTTGACTCTACTGTGGTGAGTGGATTTTAGCTGTTTTCTCAGTAGTCCTTTATCCTAGACCTGCTACAAGCCAAACAAGAGCTGACTACACGAGAACATCATCTTATTTCTCTTGTTTGGGAGGGAATACCCCAGCCAGCCATCACCACCTCTCCTTTTGAAGGGTTTCCTTTTGTTTCTTACTTCTGACCCACTTAATCTTTATCCATCTCCCCAGAGTGCAGCTGCCCTGCTGGGTAGGGCCGCCCAGAGGGGGTGGGGGCAATTTGCCCCAGGCCCCGCAGACAGAGCGGGGGCAATTTTGGCAACAATTTGGTGGTAGGTCTTTCAGTCCCTCTCTTCCTCGTCGGCAGCCACTCAATCGCTTCACTTCAGTCTTCTGCAGCAATTCAGCGGCGGGTCCTCCTGTCCTCTCCTTTCTGTGGCCGCACGACTTGGGTTTTTCTTTTTCTCTTCACCGCTTGGGGTGGCAAAACGAACTTTTTTTATGGCAGGGGCCCCTGAATTTGCTTTGCCTCAGGCCCCCTGAATCCTCTGGGCGGCACTGCTGGGAGGACAGGCTGCAGTGGCTTCCTTGGAGGCTTGCAACTACAGCTCCCTGAGGAGGTAGCACTCTAGCAGCTTTGCAACTCACAATCTCACCTCTCTTCCTCTCCACTTCCCCAAGGGCCAGGTGAATCTCCACTGTAATGTGCCTGGTCTGCATCCAGCCAGGTACTTTCAGATGTGCATTTTCTACTAAACACGAATCATTTTTGTGGTCGTGCCCCTCTTCTAACAGTACTAAGACTGGGGGCTCTGCTGTGGCAGCATCTTGCCCACCACACCACCATAATTGGGGTCTCCACCATGCCAGCACAGTGCTCACCATGCTTCCAAGAGCTTTCCCCCATATCAACAGAATGCCCACAAACTATAAGGATGGTCACACAACTTTCTTTTTTTCCCTTTTCTCTTTGCACACACCTTCCTCTCTCTCTCTTCCTGGCAACTCTCTGCAGTGCTATCTCCTGGACTCCTAACTCATGGGGTGTATGGTGAGGTGATTGTCAACCTGAAGTTTCCTTGAATAACCTCCGTGAGGTCTCTTGGTTGGGACCTAGGCATATGATTTTGATCTCACTCCCAAACCAAGCAATGCACTCTTGCCAAGCCCTCCAGAAAATTAGCGAGTGCAAGAGCCCTGTTTTATAGGGCCTTGTACATAAACATGGGATGTGGTGTTTTAATTTCTACATAACAGAGTGCTGGGCTTTTCAAAAAGGAAATATTTAGAGTTTGGAGGAGATTCCTCACCAGATTAAAACAGTTTTCAGGTAGGTAAAATTTGGGGTCTAAAATATTTGATAGTATAACTGTGTAGTTGGCACTCCTCCCTGAATACCACCATTGTCCTTGGGGTTGCAAAGATTTATGATCTTCGAGCAACTTGTAGGTCATATATGCTACAACACCTGACACAAAAGGTCTACTAAGGATTGGAACTACAGGTCAGATCCTTAGTGTAAAGGTAATGGAGTTATACTGATTTATACCAGCTAAGGTTCTGATCTAGAGATTTTAACTCCTAATTTTCTTCTTTTTGATTTAAATCAGACACTGAATGTCATTTGAGGATAGTATGTTGTGGTTTAAAGGACTCCAATAGCTTGAATTTTGGTACATCTGTTGCCTTTAAAAATTGTCTGTGCTCAGGCAATTGATACTGGCCTCCAGCAGTCAGGGTGCCAGCTTCTTTTCTCTCTTGACACTCTCATGGTAATTTCTGGGTTAATTCTGTAGTCCAAAGATTGAGGTTTTAGAGCAGGTGGCCGGGGTGGGGTGAAGCGAATTACCCATAGAATGTGCATTGGCTTGCAGAAAGTGTTGGGGGCGGGGTGGGGGGTTCACACCGATAAAATCATCTGAATTTTGATAGAAGTGTTTGCCTTTCCCATCGGGGGTCCTGCCTCCACATCACAAAGCTGCTCAAGAAAAAGGAACCTCGCACAGCGCAATCTGCCTGGCAGTCCCTGCTCAGGAGAGGCTCCAAGCTGGAATAGCAATTGTGTGCTCTGGGCGTGGATTAAGGTGCACTTGCAAAGCTATGGAGGGGAAGTTTGCACAGCACCTGCCTGCACTGTCCTGGTTCCACCAACCTCCCCTTCCCTTTCCTTTCTAAAGCACTTAACTTATGCCATGTTTTTAAAAGAGAAGGGAAAGATCTGTTAACTGTATTTTTTTTTCTTTTTCTTTCCCATTCTGCTTCCCTCCAACAGAAGGTAAGAGTGTTTGTTCCTAGTTCTGTATACCTCCCTTCCTTCCTCCTGCCTGCCTTCCCCTCTGATAGTCACTGCATAGGTAGCTGTGCAAAACTTGTGTCTGGTCCTGAATAGAGGGCAGCTCCAGGAGAACTGAGCACCACACAGAGTGGTAGCATCTACTCTATCCTTTAGCAGGGCACAGCATGCACTCCCCAGTGCCCTTGCCCAGCTCCACCAGCCAAGGCTGGGGTGAAGGAGAGCTAGAGCTTTGGCCCTTTTTTCTCCACTCCTGTGAGGTTTCTAGTGCTGCTGCTGGTAGTAAGGTTTCCCAGTCCTTGTGCTTTGGGAATTCAAGGACTATAATCAATCCTGGCCTCTGTACAGAGGTGGGGGAGGCTCTTTGAACCCTCTTTACTCTTCCCCCACCCTTGCAGCCTCAACTTTGCTGTCTCCTGACTCATGACTACTCAGCAACACAGCCTTCGTGTTCACTTCATCTGGGTTTTTTGATGGAGTATTTTAAAAAAAGACATCTGGGGCTGGATTCTCAGCTGGCATAAATCAGCATTGCTGCATTGAAGTCCAGGAACTCTCCTGATTTCTACCAGCTGAGCATCTGGCCCCTCTGTGGCCATCCAAGTAGGTGTACCAGGAAGGTAGACTAAGTTTACTACAGGGTCTGGAAAGAAGGTAAGCCCGCTTCCAAGAAACATATCCTCCCTTGTGTAGTGGCACTCATTCCAGAACGAAAGGTTTGGCTGCTGTGAGTGGCAGCTTGTCTCAGCAGCTGCAGATTTTCTTCTTGAGCTGACTGCGTTTTCCCCTCTCCTGCCTTCTTTTTTAGCTACAACAATAGCAGTCACCCAAACTCAAAAAAAAACCCTACAGGTTTCCTCCAGGACGTGATCACATTGACGAGCTCTGCACCTGGGGACTGTTAGCACCCATAAATAGAGCCTCGAGAACAAAAATGTTCTTCCTCTCTTTCTCTCCCATTATATATAGTGAATATGTTTTTAATTTTGAACATGATGACAGCATTTCCTCTGGCTCGTCACAGAAGAGGCAGACGCTTGTCTCCTCTTTGAGTCGTTGACCACAGCTGAGCAACATCTGTATCTAACACTTCTTTCTTGCTGGTGTTGCTACTACTATTGCATCTTAGTGCTGTATCTATAATTATGAATGGTGAATCACAACTGATTTTATTTTTGGAGCTCTGTGTATTTGGTTTCTCTGTATCCATCCCTCCTGCCTCTCTGCATTGCCATTTACCTGGCACAGCTGAATGGTACACAGATTGCAGCTTAGGCATGGAACCCATCTGTCCATAGAATTTTGGATCCATCCTGTGTGGACCAGAGTATCATCCCCTCTAACTAGGAAGAAATGTATCCATCATCCCAGGAAGAAACTCTGGGCTTGTTCACACCCAAAACTTGCCCAGGTTGCAGCAGTTTAGTTAAATGGATGCAGACTTCTGTGTGAAAACTCAAGCCAGTTTATAAATGGCTTATGTCGATTTAATCTATAGCAAATCCTTCCCAATGTAAATGAAATCAAAATAAGCCAGTGCAAGCTTGTGTGTAGACAAGGCCTATGAATTCTCATGAGTTTAACAGCAAAGGCCTGGGCCTGCACAATACTAGCAGAGCATCCCCTGCCGGGATGGGTTTGTACCAGGGGTGGTCAAACTTTTTGGCCCAAGGACCACATCGGAGTTGCAAAATTGTATGGAGGGCCGGGTAGGGCAGGCTGTGCCTCCCTAAACCGCCTGGCCCCTGCCCCCTATCCGCCCCCTATCCAGTGATGAGCTGCCAAAATCTTAACAAGCGGTTCCCTCCTCACCCCACGAGGGGGTCGTGGCCCACCCCCCCCCCGGGGACTCCTGCCCCATCCAACCCCCCATGTTCCTTGACGTCCCAACCCCAGCCCCATCCACCCCCCTCCCCTGTCCCCTGACTGGGCAGGAGGGTCTTGTGGGCCACCATAGTGGGTGCCCACCCCGCTCCTAAGAGCCAGAGGGACCTGCCGGGGGTCGAGATGGGGAGTCCTGGCGGTGCTTACCTGGGGCAGCTCACAGGAAGCATCCGGCAGGTCCCTCTGGCTCCTAGGGGCGGGGGAGCGTAGCTGGGGGGAAGCAGGAGTAGCAGCCTCTTCCCACACAAATCACATCAAAAGTGGTGCCTTAGGTACTGACTCCGTGGGTGCTCCGGGCCTGGAGCACCCATGGGGAAAATTTGGTGGGTGCAGAGCACCCACTGGCAGCTCCCAGCCCCGCGCCCAGCCCCAGCTCACCTCACCTTTGCTCTGCCTCCTCCCCTCGCAAGACAACCAGTTCTAAAAGGGCTTTTAAATTTAACAACCGGGTCTAACGAACCAGTGTGAACCGGCTCCAGCTCACCACTGCCCCTATCCGCCCCCTCCCACGTCCCACCCCCTGACTGCCCCCCTCAGAATCCCTGACCCATCCAACCCCCCCTGCTCCTTGTCCCCTGACCGCCCCCTCCTGGGACCCCCCACCCCTAACCAACACCCCATGTTCCCTGTCCCCTAACTACTCAGACCTCCTATCCACACCCCCGCCCCCTGACAGGCCCCCTGGGACTCCCACGTCTATCCAACCCCACCTGGTCCCCATCCCCTGATCACCCCCCACCCAGAACCTCCACCCCATCCAACCGCCTCCTGCTCCCTGTCCCCTGACTGCTCCCTGGACCCCCTGCCCCTTATCTAACCCCCCCAACCCCCCCACTCCCCGCCCCCTTACCATGCCGGAGCCAGACACGCCACCGCGCTGCCTGGCAGGAGCAGCGGGCCAGAGCGCTGACGGCACAGCAAGGTGAGGCTGCAGGGGAGGGGGGACAGCGGGGGAAGAGCCGGGGACTAGCCTCCCGGGCCGGGAGCTCAGGATGGTCCCGCAGGCCGCAGTTTGCCCACCTCTGGTCTATACAATTTCTAATTAGCCAGTTAAAACTGAGAACTCTGAGTGGAGGGGACCCCCTCAAGTGCCACACTGTCTTCCCCTCTCACGCCAGCCTTCACCCCTCCCTTGTCTACCTTACGTGCATGTGCAGAAGAGTCCTACATTATAGGTTATAAGGCCAGAAGGGACCAGCATAATCCTCTAATTTGACCTCCAGTATAACACAGGCCATAGGACTTCCCTCAATTAATTCCTGTTTGAATTAGACATCTTCACTAAGTTTGGAGGAGATAGTGCAGCAGCCATTCAACTCTTGAGACCTTGGCCTCAAAAAATAAAGTGAGCGTCCTGGGTCCCATCCTTATCCCTCGCGATGTGGACATGTGTCCAGACTCCTCAATAACAGTGACGTGATCACAGTTGTTCATCCCTTCTCAGGCGAGTCCCTGAACTGCAGCAGCCCCTTCAGTGAGTCAAGCCTGAGATCCATCAGCAGCACCAAGTGAGGAAGGCGTGCATATGGCCTGCTGTCACCAGTGCACCTGTCCCTCCCTTCCAGGAGCTCTCAAATGCACTTAACACTAACCGCATGCCAAAGATTGTGAAAAGGGAGTCCCCAGCCACTCAGCAGGACCTGGGTTTCCAAGCCTTTCATTGAAATCTTTGGTTCTTCTGACATTGTCAGCACACCTGGGCCTGAGTGGTGAGATTTAATACAACAGGATGGGAAGGCAACACTGAAATGATCTTTAAGATACTCTACATGTATCTTAGTTTCCCCTGAAAGACTATCCCATCCAGCACGGTTGCCTTCAGGAAAATTAGCAAGAGCCATGCTCCTGATAAAGCCTCTTGTTAATCTCTGCACTCACTTTCAACAGGTAACCATCACCGTTCTGGATGAGAATGACAACAGCCCACAGTTTGACATCACCTCCGATTCCGCGGTGAACGTAGCAGAGGACAGTGCCATTGGGAGGCGAATTGCTGTAGTCTTGGCCAGAGACCCAGATGCAGGAAGCAATGGGCAGGTACCAATGCTTTTGCAGCTACAAACTATACTGGGACCTACAAAAAGGAAGATGGGTGAGCGGGTGGGATGGAGGAGGCAGATTTTGCTCATTCCAATTTATGAGGGAATATGTCCATTCAAGCTATGAGGCACTGTGAGCTGTTGGTCTGAGCACATGACTGACAGACAAGAACTCCTGAATTCAGATATGTGCTTTGACACTGACTCAGGCCCAACCGTGGAACAAGCTTCATGAAGAGAGGGGGAGGATGGAATTCCTAATTTATACCTCAGCATGTCTGCTTCCTGCACACCTTGCCCATATTCCCAAAGAGCAAAACCTTCTTATGGCAATCCTACAAGGCCCCACTAGTGTTTCTCAAGCCAGATTTATCTAGAACCTCAGCAAGCTCCTTTCCAGCTACTCCCTGCTCTGGGTCTCTAAGATCAGGGTTTTGAACTCTGATCCTTATGAACACAAACACCGTAATCTTTGGCAATAGGGCTGCTCTTTTGTTTGGGATGGATAGTGCCAAAAATACTAGCGGTAGGGACTGGTTTGGTGACTGAATGGTGTCAGAGGAAGGACATATTAAACATTCCCTTCAGAGCCAAGACGCTGTGACAGCTGCCATGTGCAACAGTGGGCCTAAAAATGGGGGTGGGGGGGAAGATGTTGTTTTTTCTACCTTCACAATGGACAGCAGGGGATTTCTAGCCAGATTAAAACAGGAAGTTCTGTCCTCTTCCCCTTTAATCTGCTGGAAGAATTAATTAGATGCTGTGAGATTCCAGTGAGTTTCTTACTCAAAATTAATCAGCCCTAATCCTTCGCAGTATATTTTCAGAATAACTCTGCTGAATTCAGATGTTACTTCACATTTACCACATTCTAAGCCTATTGAAGTCAGAGAGTTCCTTTCTTGAGACTGAGGTCTTCCAAGGAGTGACCATCTTTCTTTAGTGTTTGGAAAGCATGTAGCACACACTGGGTGCTACTGCTAATAACTAAATAAATTTATTTATTATTATCATTACCTAATAATATCAATTTGGTCCTGTGTCTGTATGCCTCAGTGACAGCCTCAATTATGCAGAAACCTGGAACACCTGGTCAAACAGAATAGAGATGAGCAAATCAATTCACATAGAATAAAAACTTTCCCAAATTGAGAACTCTCACAGCATCTGAACTGGAACCTGGATTGGAGTTAGAAGTTTGGTTAATGTTTTTAAGAGCTATTTTTCTGAACTTTTTCTGGTTCCATCCGAAACCAGCAGCACATGTACGAAATACTCTGAGAGAGACTGTTGTGTTGGATTTTCAGCACAAGGGCAAGAAGGAGCCAGGTTTAATAAGAACTGGTCACTTTGTAATGACTGGTTTCAGAGTAACAGCCGTGTTAGTCTGTATTCGCAAAAAGAAAAGGAGTACTTGTGGCACCTTAGAGACTAACCAATTTATTAGAGCATAAGCTTTCGTGAGCTACAGCTCACTTCATCTGATGAAGTGAGCTGTAGCTCACGAAAGCTTATGCTCTAATAAATTGGTTAGTCTCTAAGGTGCCACAAGTACTCCTTTTCTTTTTGTAATGACTGTTTCTCTCTCCCTTTTCTTCTCCCTTCCCTAACCTCACTGCTCCTCACTTCCCCACACTTCCCATTATTTATTTCCTTCTTGCAGGTGACCTTTTCTCTGACATCAGGAAATATAGGCACCGTCTTTGAGATCTGCACCACCAACAATACCTATGGAGAGGTGTTTGTGGGAAGGCCATTGGATAGAGAACTGCTGGACCACTACACCTTAAAGGTAACCTGGAGTTTTCCACCATCCTAGCTGCATTTTCTGCAATATGCACCATTCACTGGGCAAGGCAAACAGTCAAGATGCAGAAACTCATTACCCATCTAGATGATACTCCAAATGTTGCCGTTAGTGGGTGAAGTTTGACTGCCTGAAACTGTAGTTTCTGATTGTCATTCATGTGGTGCTTCAGGTATTTTTGTGGCTGGTTGAACTAATCATTGGGAAATTTTCCACACCAAAAATATTATAGTTTCCCTGTATGTGCTGCTTATTTCATGCAAAGTATTGCACATCTGTGTCTGTGTGTATGTAAGTGTAATGACACAATGCTGTGCATTGCTGAATAGCTGGTGTTATGGCACATATTTTAATTTGTCACAAAATTGGATGGTTTGTAATATATAGTTATTTGCAGCTCAGTATTTTAACAGCTGATGCTGCAGGTAGAGGTGCAAAATTGTACTGCAGCAGCAATTTTAACATTCTATTCTCATTTGTATGGGTTCTTATAATGCCCGTATCATCACAATACCTGAGTGCCTTCCAGTGCATTAAGAAATGACATCTGTCATGTGTTTGTTTTCTCATCCTCTCCCCAGGTGATAGCCATGGTACCTCTGCTCGGACCTAGCTAGAGAGGGCTGTACATTAGAAACAAAAATATATAGACACATTTGATAGCCTTTCAAGGTGGTTCTCAAAGTATTTTAAGGAGCATCATCATGTAAAAGGGGAATCAAAGGAAAAAAATAGTGGTTTTTTTATGCTGAACAGAGACAGCCGTAAAGGTTTGTTGGTTTGTTTGTTGGTGGAATGGAAGAAGAGTTCTTAAAAATCATATAATTTTAAAAATTCAGTTTCTTTTTCATTGGTTACACTGTTTTTATTGCTCTTAGATTTTGTTAAAGCTTTTTCTTTTAATGCAAAACTTAAATTTTGGATCTGACCTATTGGGCAGTGCCTATTTATGGAATAACAGCCGTGTTAGTCTGTATTCGCAAAAAGAAAAGGAGTACTTGTGGTAACTTAGAGACTAACCAATTTATTTGAGCATAAGCTTTCGTGAGCTACAGCTCACTTCATGCTTTGTGTGTATAAAAAGATCTTCTATACTTTCCACAGTATGCATCTGATGAAGTGAGCTGTAGCTCACGAAAGCTTATGCTCAAATAAATTGGTTAGTCTCTAAGGTGCCACAAGTACTCCTTTTCTATTTATGGAATATTTTTTTGGCTTTGTGGCACTATAGGTGTCTTTTTTTTTTTTCAACGAGATTTGACCAAAAAAAAAAAAAGCTTCTGCCCAGATGTAACCATTATGCTTCACTGCAGATCCAGGCATCTGACAGCGGAGTCCCGCCTCGGAGAAAAGAACACGCTCTAAGAGTTAATATCCTGGATGTCAACGATAACCCACCAATCATTGGGAATCCCTTTGGATACAATGTTAGTGTTAATGAGGTAAGTAGTTCTGCTGCCTTATATAACAGAGTCTCAATTTTCCCCCAAAATGAAACATGCGTGCACATAGGACCCGCTGCAGCGCTGTATGCTGATTTCCTGGGAATCCAGCCTAGGGGCTGTAAAGCCAGTGGATCTTCTCACTGGGGAATATTGTCCATATCAGTAGGATTCCTCAGTGGTATAGGGCCAGCTGTATGGCTCCGCTACCTCTCTTGCAATCCTCAGCATAGGTACTTATCAGAGGAGACATGGTCCCAGCACAATGCATTCTTCTTGTTCTGGGCTAATGGACAGGGAGCCATTGGGGGCAGCATAAATTACAGAGCAGTCTTTGGGGTGGCTCTAACTTACCACAGGGACTTGTCCAGTCCCTAGCCAAATCCAGGAGGCAAAAAGGTGGCCCACAGCCTTCTTCACTCTTCTCAGATGTAACTCTGAGCTTGGCCATAGCCTGGAATCGGACTCTCAGACTCTCGTCCTGGTGTATGCTGAGATCCGTGCTGATCTGCCAAGAGGGACCATGTTTTCAAACAATTTCCTCCAGAAAACAGCATGCCAATTCCTGATTCCTCTGAACAAGAGACGTGGATAACTTCATTTGGAACAAAATTGTTTGGAGGATGTTTTGAACCCATTGTTCTGCTCATTAAATAGCATCATACAACTGCCAGGAAAAAGGGAATGACCTAACGGGCTGATGAAACTTCCAGAAAATCACATGTAATTAAAGAGAATTGCCTCCTCAGAATATGAATTGCTATTGGGAAACAGTCTCTGAAAGTTTGGTAATTAAGCAGTAAAACACAACCAAGCAGGAAAAAGGAAACTTTTATTTCCTGAACTGGGATCTCTCAATGTGATTATGAAAAATAAAATACAAATAATGCGTGTGTAGCCTGTGACACCTTGTTATATCTGCGTGGTGTATATGATTGATAGCTTTGAATTAAACATAATAGCTTATCCAAACACTCTTCTCTATTTAATTTGTATCTGAATCATTTGTACCACTGGCCCTGGGAAATCAGCTGCTTGGCTTTGCCTTTTGTTTGGCTTGAGCTACACTAGAAGAGTTACCCATTGCTGACCATAGGCTCAACATCTGTTCAGCTGCATATGGCTTCAGTGCAAGTGTGGGCCAGAACAAAATGCATTCAGCACTATTCCAGCCAGCTGAAGCCATTCTGTGTGATTGGTGGGACGCGCCTAGGCAGTCCTCTATGCACTGTCCTTACAGGCTGGTTTGTTTTGTAAGTGGCACAAGTTATGAAATGACACCATGTGAAATTTCATTTTAAAAGTTACTTTTTAGTTAGAATTGTACAAAGGTACGAAGCTTTGTAACAAGGTACGAAGCTTTCCCTGCCAGCTCAGCGGTTTAACTCTCACCTGAACAGATAGTGGCAAAATGTTATTTCCATCTGACAGCTCTTCAGGCCTGTGAGAAATGAGCTGGTAGTCTTGGTCTCACTTCCTAAAATAACGGTGTCTACACTGGGAAAACCACAATCATGAGTGGCGGTAAAGTAATTATCACCTTTGCTGGCATGTCTCAGCAGCAGGCCTGGATTGATCTGGTAACTGAACTAATCTTTCAGCCCTAGAGATAATCCTTGCAAGTTGAGGTTGAAGCACATAGGCAGAGTGGTGTTGGGAGGACTGTACTTCACCTGCTCATGCTCTATCTTCCCCAGAGAGCTTTGATCTCCAGGCCTGGTAGGTGCCATGGAAAAATTCTAAGAGCATTGTCCAATTTCCCTCAAGCTGACTCTCTGTTGGTCAAGTTTTCACCTAGCGTAGAGCTGTGCAGCTGAGGTACCTGGAGATTTATAATGAAAATGCTGGAGGAGCCTTCCCCCATTCACTGTGTTGGAGGGCACTGCTGAGAGCTGTTTCGCTGTGAACCTTTTTGTTCAGATGAGTCTGTGCCAGAAGCTGACTTTTCTTTCTTTCCGTTCTCTTTCCCCCCATGGATCTCCAGAATGTTGGTGGAGGCAGTGCTGTGGCTCAGGTGCGGGCAACTGACAGGGACGTTGGGCTTAACAGCGTTCTTTCCTACTACATCACCCAGGGGAATGACGATCTCATCTTCCGTATGGACCGAGTCACTGGGGAAATCGCCACCCGCCCGTCTCCTCCAGACCGTGAGCAGCAGAATTTCTACCAGCTGGTTGTCACTGTGGAGGATGAGGGAAACCCATCCCTTTCAGTAAGTGCTGGTGGAGGGGCTCTTACAGTTGTGTATGGAAATGCGCTTGGAATTGATTGGGAAGTGCTGTTTGTTCACAAGGTTACCCCTGAGAAGCTGTATGGGTAAGAGAGTGCATATCTGTATTCAGGTCTGAAAACAGGAGCTTATTTTGTGGATATTGATCAGTGTGGGTAAATCCAAGTTTAAGTGTAAATAGTCCCTCCATACCTAATAGCTGGCTATTCCTAACAGCCCACAGCGCACCCACTTCATGGTGGTTATTTTCATTTCCGTGATTTACCCAGTCAATATACAGGGAGTTAAAGCGTTCAGTAAAGATTCACTTCACCAGTAATGATATGCATATTAGAACTCAGGCCAGGAGCAAAATGAGGTCTCCCTCCTACGCAGGCCTGAGTCACAACAACCTTTTGTTTCCTGTATGTGTGACTATTAGAGAAGGGGTGGAGTGTGGGGGGGTGTGAGTTGACGTTACTATTCAAGCTCAGGATCTGCCAAGTGAGCCATCTGACTCAGAGACCCCAAAAGCCCTCTAGGTGTCCTTTCTGGAGAAGCACAATGATGAACCTCTTGACAAAGGTAAATGCTTTCTGCACTGTATTTGCAGTGGGGAGTTTCAGCTATCTCATCTCGGGGAGAGCAGCAGTTCTGTGTGTGTGTTCAGGGTCCTCATGCAAGTTACTCCTCATTTGGAGCTTTCAAAACCGAATCTAAGACTACTGTCAGCACACAGCTGCAACATCATTATTCAGTCTCCCAGCATGCCCTGGTGTCGTTGCTTTTTACCTTTTATAAATCTGTTCTGGCATGGTTCCAGAATAAGCCTTGAATAGTTTACCTCATCCTTGTAAGTACTAAAAACACAAGCAAAGTCCCCGACTTGCCAGCCGCTACAGGAGTCATCCTGCTCCACAAGCACTGTTTGTGTTCTGTCAGACATGCAGGGCTCTATCTACCTACAGCTTTTTGTCTTGCTTGTCTCCACTGTGCAGAACTGCTAGGGACAGGCGTGGGCATTGGAGACTCTTAAAAAACATATAGTTTGTCTGCCTCACAGACTGCAACACATAATTCAGAATCAGTAACCCAGCAGCTGACAGCCATGGTCTATTAGCAGAGCTATCCTGATGCCATTTTGTTCATAAGTCTCATTTTTGCCTGGTAGTAGGAAGCAAGTTACCAAGTCTGGAGACCACCATAGGCAGTGGGAGTGGAACAACAGCCGTTTGCAGCTGCTGTCCCATTTTTATAGCAACGTGAGAATCAAGAGCAGGAGAGAGTTAAGAACTGTTATTTTATTTATTTCAGTTTAGATGTACAGGGTATTTCCCTACCTCCAGGTGCTTGTATGGTGGTTAAAATACACGCAGAATAATAATCATCCTGATGCAAATGAATATACATTAAGTTTCCCAAGCTATCATAACCCCTACCCAGGAGGCACTCTCTAAAGGATTAACACACACTAGCTGTGGTTATTCTACAGGCCAAGTCATATTTTTACATTCCAGTGTCCAGATTGTTGCAGAATGTTTGCATGTCTTTCTCATACCTGTCCATTCCCAGAGCACATATATAAGAGTACTCATTGGTGGCTTGTAAGAAAATCTAATTCCATTTGTTTCTAGCAAAAGGGAGGCTGCCAGGCTGTGGGAATCAAGAAAATATACTACCGGTGACCAATTTTAAATCCCAAAGCCACTTTTACCAATTGCAGCTCCTGAAGTTTTGATTGGTGCATGCCCAGTTGTGTGTTTGTATGCGTGTGTGCATGCACATGTATCTGATACTTCCCCCTTGTGGAAGAAACATTAGATGAGCCCAGATTGTTAGACCACAATATCAAATGGACATACTAAAACACATTGATAAACTAATATTTGTCAATCGGAAATAAAAACATGATTTTACTATAAATATTTTCCGTTTCCTTCCTTCCCTGGACCTGATCATTAAAAGTGGGCTCTGTCACATGGTATCTCTTCCTCTGGCTGATCACTCTGTTTTTTAGCTGTTTATACTGAAATCATTCACTCAGACACTTTTAGTAAACAAGTATTCCTCAGGATCACACCTTCAAACCCACAGAGGAAAAACTGACAAGCTTTTTTCTTTCTGTGGCCCCATCTCCTGCTATCTCATACCATCTCTCTCAGGTATTTGTGAAGCTCTTGGAGGTGCAGAAGCCTGTTCTACTTTTGGAGGAAATGTTGTAACAAGCATGTACATTGTGAATTTGCAACACTTGCACAGTGACTTGCATTTATACCAGCTATCGATCCCAGGCATTTGACAAGTCAGTCTATCTATCAAACCCATTATCAAAATATCTGAGCTGCTAATGAGGGCTGTATCAAATGGTTGCAATGTCTGAAAGAAGGTCGTTAGCTTAAGTTCAGCTGAATTTGTACTTTGTGAAGAAGGGACAGGATGCCTAAAGCACTGCATGCCAAAGCACAGTGACTATGTTGAGCCCTGTGGGATAGATGCTTCAGGAGTCCCAGAATGCACTGGTACAAGCATTTATAATGAGGAATGCTGTGCATGGAGGTACCAAAACAGTTCTGGCAGAAACAGTGTTGCTATGGGGATGTGCTAAGGACAAGTGAGACAACAAATTATTTCACACAGTAAGGGCTTCCCAGGACATACCCAAGGAGAATAATCACAGCAGCCATCCGTCTCTTTGTATAGCATTGGATGATGATTTTGACTGGTGACCCTAGGGCATGGGACAGCAGTGGCCTTAATTTAACCTTCTGAATGCGTAAAAAAATAGAAATAAAAAGATCTTGTGAGGCCAAGAATCTGCCTGCTCGAGTTTTCATTCTCTGCCCAACCTACACCCTTTCCTGGTCAAGTCGGAGATAAA
This sequence comes from Lepidochelys olivacea, assembly GCF_965140295.1. Taxonomy (NCBI): domain Eukaryota; kingdom Metazoa; phylum Chordata; order Testudines; family Cheloniidae; genus Lepidochelys; species Lepidochelys olivacea. The sequence continues at coordinate 83,526,302 of NC_140417.1, read as the reverse complement.
ATAATGAGTGGAGCTGTACTTCTTTCACTTTTCATTTCAGTAGCTTCAATTTCAGAAGCCAACTTGCAGCAAGTCTCCAGTGAATCTGGTTTAGAATCTTGGCTTGGAACCTAGTAAACGTGTTCAGGCAACAAAGTAAAGAAACCTTATGGATCCAAGTCAGATGATTTGTATGTGGATGGTCGGGGGGTTGGACTGAAACTGACCATCCAGGTTTACAATGCAATGTAGACATACCTGTAGAGGCCAAGGACTGTGACAGCAAACATTGCTGCAAGGCATACTGGACAGTAAGAGCTGTTGCATGTGACCAATTTTTCCCCTTCTTTATTTCTCATTTGCCCCCTTTCTATTTGCAAGTGCATTGTTTGTTCCCATGGGGATGGTGGACTGTGTAAGCAACTTCCTGCTCCCCTTTCTGAGTGGATTTTCCTTACAATCATGGAGTGCAGAACTCAGTGAGTCAAACTTCTATCCTATCCCATGCTTCCACTTTCTTAAATTGCCGAGTAACAGCTTCATTTTTTAAAAATGCCTTGAAAGCTACCTTTGATATCAAATCACATCTAGTGCTTTAGCGCTGGTATTAATAACTTAATGCCTCGTTCATGTTCTCTATAATCTGCTTGCTCCTTTTATTTGTGTGGAGAAGCAGCCTGTATTTGTTTGCACAGTTTTCCCAGGTCATTGCTTATGCTACTAATGTGCTGAAAGTAGAATGTGTGCAAGCAATGGTTAAAGTGTAGTTGGTGCTGGTGGAAGCAGGAACCTGGTGTGGGGAAAGCAGGGACTCAGAGGGGCAAGTAGGTGGATGGGGGACGAAGCAGTAACCTGTAATGTAATGGAGGTATAGGGCAGTGGTGGTGATGAGGGAGGCAGGAACCAAGGGGCGGGGAGTGGGTGGGTTGGTGGACATGGAAGCAGGGACCTGGAGTGGGGGCAGGGGAAAACAGGGACCAGGGGGAGGGGGAGATCAGGGACCCATAGCAGGTGAAAGTGGTGCTGGGAAAGAGGGAATTACAGAGGGGGAGGGAGAACTGATACCGTGCCATAGAAGGGAGTAGGGGTAACACAGAGCCCCTGCCATGGGAGGGTTAGGGAGACATGGGGGACAAATGGGAAGCTCTTTCTTTGATGTCATTTTCTACATTGGGAAAGTGAGGTGTTCGTAACTATGCTCCATTGCCACTCGGATGGAGGGGCACAGTGCTGGTGCCATCTTAATGCAATGCCCCTTGCTAGAAGTACAGGATCTCTGTGCCCCAGCAACAGTTGCGGGAAGGGCTCAAAGGGCTGTTGCCGCTTTCATTAGTCTCCCTTACTACAAAAATGGGCTGTGCCCTTTGCCAGTCACAGGAAGAGCACATTGCTGTTGCCATTGTGCTGAAGTCTTCCTTAGTGGAGCATTGAGATATTGCCGGCCATGCAGGGCTGGCCTTGGGGGAAAATGGTGCCCTGGACAAACTTGGTGCCCTTTCTTTGAGTTTGATAACAGCAGTGTGGGGCACAGGGTGCAAGGACCAGCTCCTGGCTCCGGAGCCTGGTGAGGCTGCACAGGGAGGAGTTTCTGAGCCTGCGGGCTCCCCCAATCATACAACCCCTGATCACCTCGCAGGAGGAGAGTGGGTATGCAGCCACCACCCATGCCCATGGGAAGGGGGGACCTAGGGGCTCGCTCACTGGCTCTGCAGGGGTGAACCCTGCTGCCTGAGACTCCCTGATAGGCTGGCAGCTCCAGGCAGCATCACTTGCCCTCTTCCCACTGGCCAGGAGCTCCAGCCCCGGGCTCACCCGCACTCACCCCTGCTCCAGCAGCCCAAGCCCACCATTTTGTGGCACTCGGATGGCGCCCCCCCCTGGATGCTTGCCCACCCATAAGGCCAGTCCTGAGGCCATGTCCCTGTGCAACAGAGAGAAGGGGATACTGTCGGTGCCACCTTTCTGAAGTCTCCACTCCTCGTCTGAGTGATCGCAGAAAGGAAAATGGCTGGAGACTAGTCAGGGCTACAAAGAAGACTTAGCAGGCTGAAAACAGGAAAACCACAATGCAAAAACATGTTCAAAGACAAAAGAGGAAACAGAATAAAGGAAGTATGGCAGCACTTCTCTTCCGCTCTCCTCCCTATACTCTTAGCACAGTAGTTGCAGAATCAGGGCAGTGGATGTTTAAGTTAAAACAGATGTCAGTTGAGGTGTGGTTTGGAAAGGGGTGGTTCCATTAGAGGAGATTATTCCACTTACTCTGCTGTCCTGGTTACAACATGGTTTGTAGCACCCCAGCACAAGTCTGCAACAGAACCCCATACAGATTCAGAAAGTGGGGGACAGTCTAAAACAGTTCTGGCTAAAGATTTGTCATTTCTGGAAATGATCTAAGATGATAAAGAAAAACTATTCCAGCAAAAGAATTTTGGTTTTGCCATGCAGGCCACTGTGCCCTGGCAACTTGGAGCTTGTCTCTTCGCGGTTCCCCACTCCATTCTTCCTTCTGCTTGCCCAGCTTACATAGCATCATCCTAGTGCTGTTAATAACCTTGCCATTATCTTCATAGCCACTGATATTTGATGTCATTAGCCCCTTCTTCTCTGTAGCTGGCTAGATTTTGAGCTATTGTTTGTGGATTCCTTTCTGTTACATAAGAGAATAATATTTCCAATAAATCTTTATTGTATCATCAATCAGTATTTTTATAAACAAATGCATACAAATCTGGAGAAAATGTCACAGCAATCAAAATGTACAAATAGTCCAAAGCAGTTGATTATCTCCTATACCATTCCCTTAGTTTTACTCGCTTCACCCCCCTTCAATCTCTAAACATGCCACCCTGCTGTCAGTGGTCTCAGGAGACACACAATGTGAGCATTTTATGCTGGCCATGGAGAGAAGATGGTTGGGGGGTTTTTTGTTTGTTTTTTTTAAATAGAATATCAACATTAAAACTAAAAAGCAATATCGAGAGCCACTTTTTCAGATCTGATACATAGTTCTTTAGTCGTGCATTGTTCCATCAGGTTCATGTCTTCCTTTTGAAGGCAGAGACATTATCATGCCTTTGCATGCTTCCCACGTGCTCAGGGAGGAGAGTTGGGAATTTAGATAGCTAGTGAAGCCTTTGAACAGAAACTTGAGTGGGAGCAAGTCAGTGGGTGGAAGCACACAGCTGGATACCTTCTGCAACCAGGAGGTTATTTTGTAACTTTTGGGACCAGTGGCAGCTGGTTTGTGCAAGGCCTCCATGCTCCCAAAGCTTCTCATTTGCTTTTTTTTTTTAATCTCTGGCCATTTCTCAGAATTATCCAGTGCACTGCTCAGCAGGGAAGCAGTTAACAGCTGACACAGGAATGGACCCATTAAACAAATAGATCCCCGAATCAGATATTTAAACACTTGTCATGCTGATGTCCCCATGCTGTGGGATCCACAAGACTGGTGATGATCATGCAGAGAATTTTGCTAATCAATAGAAGATTTCAGCTTTCACACAGATTTTCAGGTTTTCTCAATGGGCATCTTTACATGAGGTACCTCTAAAACGAGCCCACTAAAGGAATTAGCAGATTTTGCCCCTAGCCATGTACCATCAAGTATCACCCTGTTAACAAAGAGAAGGACTGTGGAAGTTCTGAAAGGCTGCAGCTTCTCAGATGGACACAGACAGACAATGTGGTTCAGGAGCATCTTTCTGCTGTGGTGTACCATGATGTACTAGTAACAGGCCTTATAGTTTCAGTCTATTTAAATAATCTGAGATTTTTTTTCCTGAAATTAATCAAACCCTTAGGTAGCAGTTTCTGCCGCAAGATTTTATCCTGTCATCTGTTTGGAGTGTTGAAGAGTCGTTTTGCTCATCCCAGGTTGTTATGATGACTGCCAGGCTGTGATGGCTGCATAGATAAGATAGTCAGTTACACGGGGTGCTAGTCGGGATCATCTCAGGATGGTTATCTAACATAAGGTGAGATAAAACACAGCTGGCACAGTAGCTGGATTCCTAATGGCCTGAAGCCAGCCCACACATGATGACAACCAATGAGTCACAATAATGACACAATCATCACAACAAGTAGCTTTCAGGCCTAAACTTTTCCAGACTTGTCAGTAGGCTGGAAATCTACCCAGGAGCATATTCTCCTCTCTGACTTTTTAGATTTTTTTTATTTTTAACATCTGCTGGTAAGCCGTAGCTGTGCGACTCTGACATGGCAGTCAGCTGGGCATGACATCAGACACTGTGGGAGTCATGTTGCTGATTTTGGAATCATTTCAGGAACACTATTTGTGTTCTGTATTTTGGTGGTGGTTTGTGTAAGTTACATGTTATGATCTTACTGGAACTCAGTTTTCCCTCTGGTCATCTTCAGCCCAGCCTATAGATGGCACCTGAGGGTGTCAGGGAGCAGAGACTCCTAGAAAGTTTCCCTCCTGTGACGTGCTTCTCTGTGCTAGGTGGCAGGGAGGATAGCGTCTAGGTGGGAGATGGAGACTCACTGCCATTCCTCTGGACTGGGGAACACTGAGGAAACCTGCTGAGGGGAATCTCTTGGCAACAAAATGTAAAATATGCTTTTTAGAGATGGTTCCCACTCTACTTTTCCACCTTCCTCATAGTATGAAAGGTATAGGGGGCAGCTCAGATCCAAGCTGCATGTCTTTCTCCACAGTTGAAAGAAGTTTCTAAACTTTACAAAGTACCAAATGGGCCCCTTTTCGCCTCCCATCAGCCTTTACCATGAGACCTATCACCTGGAAAGGGTTCTTTTTTTTTTTTTTTTAATGTCTTTATGTTACAGCTGGGGGGTGTTTTTTAAAGCATCAAAATCTTGATTATTTTTCATCAATGCCTATGATTTTTTTAAAAAAGTAGGAAAATGAAATATTCTGCTCCCAGGCTGAGACTGAAGCTGCCAGCTGGAATGACTCTCTAATAGAGATGGATGGGTTCTAATCCAGTTTAAAAACTGGCCTCAGAATGAAAGCATCAAAAGTTCTTGGCTACACTGAAAAAGTGTTGGTGTGATTCCCACAGTAGGACGAGACCCTTTTCCGTTCCCTTCTGCCCACCCCTCCCCTGCTGCCTCAATCTACTGATGGTGTGACTCTTTGGTTGCATAGTTCCAAGCTGGCATCATTAACATGTGATAGAATAACTCGCATGCCGTCCCATCTGAGGGAATATTAGAGGGACGATGGGAGAGGATTGGATCAGGATCTGTCCCTTATCTGTGAGCCATCATGGCCCAGCACTCAAACTCAGGTCTTCATTCATGCTTGGCAGTGTATATTTTTTTCCATGACCAGTCTATACCACGCCTGAAACTCTCACAAAGCTGGGTCATTTACAGAAAGGTTATGTTATGGTTTCGTTGAGACTCATGCATTCCTATTGTACATCTACGCCAAACAGGGCAGGTGACCCTTGGACAAAAACCGTTTTCTCCATAGTGTTCTCTCTGTTTCTCAAATCTCCTTAGCCCTTTCCACATTGCACCTTTTTCAGCCATGTTAAGGAACTCAGAGTAACAAATCTGAAAATGGTTATCACCACGATCATGACTGCAGCTTTTAAAATGATTTTATGACCTGCCAATAGTCATCTGACCCCCTCCATGAGACCTCTGCTGAACACACATTACTTTAATTCAAGCTGGTTCTCATGTGTGCGCCTCTAACTGGAGTCTATCAAACAGTGTGTATTAGTTCTCCTAGCAATCCCACAGGAGACAATTCCGAAACACTTAATGCTTGCAGAGTTTCTGAGGTACTCTGCCTATGGGTATTTGGTGTGGTCACTCACATAGTCCCAGATGAAAACAGAGGAACATAACACAGATTAAACCATGCTAATAAGTTAAACCACTTGAAATGTTTACTGGTGTGGTTGGTCTCTCTCTGACTCAGGCTGTCTGTGAGATGTTTGCCACATTTCTAATAGAGATGGGCTCAGACTGGAAAACCAGATTCCTACCCACTTGTACTTCAGGCAAGTTGGAATCTGAATCTAGGTCCAAACTCCACAGCTCAGGTCCATCTCTACAATAGGATTGAATCAGAGCAGTGATTCCCCACGCACTCCTGAACTTTTGAACAGTTTGGATCTCGATTTGAATCCAGATCCAAACTCCATGACTTAAACCAGTCTTTTATTTCTGAATGACTTCTTATCCTTTAGACATTGTAGCTGGCAGCTGATATCATTTTTCTTACAAATCTTCCTGTCATACATCGTTTCAGACAGGGACACAAGTTATAAACACACCATACAGTTTCTATGCAATGGCATCACACACACACACATACATCTCTTAGGAAGTAGGTAGCAAAAATCTAAACCCATTGAAGAAGAACTTGTTTTCCTCTTCAGAAATTTCCATTGGGGTGGGGCATCTAGAATGTGGAGAGTGGTTCTCACACTCCAGTTCAGTTTGTAAGGCTTCTTTTTTTGTTCAGCCTCTCCCTCCAGTTTAATAAGTCATCTTCTTATTTCTGCTCTAGGTGCCAGTGTTGTAAGTAAGCATGGTGTGGGGAACTGCACACCAACAGTGAGTTTAGCAATGTATTGGTCATTAAATCGTAAGCTTCTTTGTGCAGTGAAGAAAAAACAGCAAGAGTTTCAATAGTTGTGGTGATCTTTTTTTCTTTCTTTCTTGTTTTTTTTCTTAAGGAACTTTCTAAGGAAGAAGAAAAGGAGTACTTGTGGCACCTTAGAGACTAACAAATTTATTTGAGCATAAGCTTTCATGAGCTACAGCTCACTTCATCGGATGCATTCAGTGGAAAATACAGTAGGGAGATTTATATACATAGAGAACATGAAACAATGGGTGTTATCATACACACTGTAATAAGAGAGTGATCACTTAAGGTGAGCTATTACCAGCAGGAGAGCAGGAGGAAAAAAACCTTTTGTAGTGATAATCAAGGTGGGCCATTTCCAGCAGTTGACAAGAACGTCTGAGGAACAGTGGTGGATCGGGGGGGGGGGGGAATAGTTTTACTTTGTGTAATGACCCATCCACTCCCAGTTTCTATTCAAGCCTAAGTTAATTATATCCAGTTTGCAAATTAATTCCAATTCAGCAGTCTCTTGTTGAATTCTGTTTTTGAAGTTTCCATCCCACCATCAACCTCAGCCTGGACCAGTCCACACAAAAGATCCACCTCCTGGACGCTATGGTGCTAATAAGCAATGGTCACATAAACACCACCCTATACCGGAAACCTACTGACTGCTATTCCTACCTACATGTCTCCAGCTTTCATCCAGACCACACCACACGATCCATTGTGTACAGCCAAGCTCTACGATACAACCGCATTTGCTCCAACCCCTCAGACAGAGACAAACACCTACAAGATCTCTATCAAGCATTCTTACAACTATAATACCCACCTGCTGAAGTGAAGAAACAGATTGACAGGGCCAGAGGAGTACCCAGAAGTCACCTACTACAGGACAGGCCCAACAAAGAAAATAACAGAACGCCACCAGCCATCACCTTCAGCCCCCAACTAAAACCAACGCATCATCAAGGTTCTACAACCTATCCTGAAGGACGACCCATCACTCTCACAGATCTTGGGAGACAGGCCAGTCCTTGCTTACAGAGAGCCCCCCAACCTGAAGCAAATACTCACCAGAAACCACACACCACACAACAGAACCACTAACCCAGGAACCTATCCTTGCAACAAAGCCCATTGCCAACGGTGTCCACATATCTATTCAGGGGACACCACCATAGGGCCTAATCACATCAGCCACGCTATCAGAGGCTCGTTCACCTGCACATCTACCAATGTGATATATACCATCATGTGCCAGCAGTGCCCCTCTACCATGTACATTGGTCAAACTGGACAGTCTCTACATAAAAGAATAAATGGACACAAATCAGACATCAAGAATTATAACATTCAAAAACCAGTTGGAGAACACTTCAATCTCTTTGGTCACTCAATTACAGACGTAAAAGTTGCAATTCTTCAACAAAAAAAAACTTCAAAAACAGACTCCAACGAGAGACTTATGCTCAAATAAATTTGTTCGTCTCTAAGGTGCCACAAGTACTCCTATTCTTTTTGCGAATACAGACTAACACGGCTGCTACTCTGAAACCTTTCTAAGGAAGATGAGCGCAGCGATGAATTTGAGGTGCCAGGGGAAGCACTGAATGCTAGAGAAAGTGTCTGTCATTTTTCCCCCTCAAAAGTGGCCTTGCCTTTAAAGCCTTTGCTTCAGCAATAGCCAAAGCTTCTTCCATATTGCTGACAACAAATTCAGTGAAAGTTGTTGTTCTTCAGTAATTTTATACTTTCATGGAATTTGGAGAATCAGGAACAGGCTCTGAAAAGGAGAGACAAGTCTGTTAATTTTTGGAGGTTATTTATGGATGTGGAGCTCACTGGGCACTTCTGTAGGTGTGGTTTTATGTGCTTAACAGAAAATTCTTCCCCCATTATAGACAATTCTCTGCAAGATCCAAGTTTCTGGGGGTATACATTGCCGTTTGCAGGCACCTTTAGCAGAATGATTCAGCCAAATGTCACCAGGTGCAAAGGTGGCAGGGAAAGGGAACTAAGGACCTGACCCAAAGCACATTGTTGGAGTTAATGGAAAGACTTCCATTGACTTCACTGGGCTTTGGGTCAGTCCCTAATGTTCCATGGCTCACAATTTAAAATCTCCTAGAGGCAACATTTCTTAGGGAAACTGGCAGGATTTTTTTTTTCTCTAGCAGGTATTGAGTTGAGTTAGCTTTCCCTATGTATAACTGCATCTACTATGTTAGTAGTAACAGGGTGTGAAATGTCAGGCTGGCTCTGGGAGATTAATATGGGGATACTCTGGGGGCAGGGATAATGGACTGATGAGTATGTCCACCAGTTTGACATTGCTAGTCCACACCTGGAACTCGAGCACTGCAGAGACTCACTGGCTGGTGAGAACCCCCTGTATGAAAGAAGAGCAAACCTCATCATTACCCCATGCTGCAGGACAAACAAAAAGAGCCAATTGTGCCACAGCTGTGTTTCTTTCACCAAAAACCTGAGATCTTGTCAAGTTCCCCTGTCTACCTCCAAGCCAAAGATTTATTATTTTTTGGTTTGTATCAGAATTTCTCTTGAGACACCAAATAACTATGAGTAAAGGTCAGTGGGCCAAATTCAGGTTTCATTGACAGCAGCGTAAACCTGGAATAACTTCATTGGATTAAGTGGAATCACTCCAGGTCTATGCTTGTGTAACTGAGACCAAAATTAGGCGCAGTAGGTATAAAATGAGACACTACGGCAGAGATGCAGTGTTTTTTCCCCTCCCCAAAGTCACAAGAGTGTACATTTCATGTTAAGAGAGAGGTTAGATTCAAACTGAATATTTAACAGGGGATCACTCCCCTCCCTTTCTGCCTCTTTTTCCTTTCTAATGTCCCTCTTCAAGGGCTGGCTGCTTGGTGCCTCTGTCACGACAGCTTTAGCCCGGGTTAACCAAGGAAATCATTTTGTAAAATGGACACTTACCCAGTGTTGGGAAGAAACAATCCCCTGTGCCTGGAGGAGACAGCGGAGTGTTTGGTTCTGAGAGAAGGTGCCGGCCTGATTCTGACTGCTGGCGGCTGGCAATGTATGTCATCTGCGGCGTGGGCCTGGACTCTGTATTTGTGGATGAAACAGCCTCAAAGACAGGGTTTTCAATGCCTTGAGCATTACTGCAGGAGAAAATACAGTGTCAGTCCTCACTCTCCCTCTTTCTCTCTCACCCATGGAGAACTCCAGAATTATAGACTTTCTTCCATTCTAACAGTAGCACTTATTGTTCTTAGTGTGGAAGTTCCTATGTATCTGACTTAAACATAAGCTGGTGGGTCTCTCCTGTGTTTGTCCTTTATAGTTTTTTTTCTAGGGCTTGCTTCCTAGCACCTGGTCTTTCCCCTGTAATACCACCATTGTTTTGTACAGCAAACAACTCTGATGTGATACAAGCACAGGCATGGGATCTTGCTGGTGGAAAACATGGATTCTGAAGGAGGCAGGATCTCAATAAAAACATTGTAATGAGAAGTGGTGTAACCCTTGTCATGGGATCACTGGCCCCTTTAAGGGGAATCCAGGTCCAGGTTACCATGATAATCAAATTTAAAGGAAACAAGTCCATATAGGAATTTAATTGAATAATGAGCACCTGGGCCTGATAAAAGGCTATCAGGGCTCAGTTCCAGTGAGGTGCTTTTAGAGAAATTCTCCGAATGGACAGGAGCTTCCAGAGACCACAAGTCCCAAGGAGGAGGGCTGTGTACACACCCCTGAGCCCAAAGAGAGAGACAAGGGGCCAGGACTGATGCAATGAGTACTTGCAGCACTAGGTCAGCAGGGGGTGCTACAGGGCAGGCCCTACAAAAATAGGCGCCAGAGTGGGATTCCGAGACATCCTTCCTTCCCCCCCCTCCCCCCATCAATGAGGAGCAGCACGGTGTAAACACCTGCCTTGGCTGTGAGATTGTGATCCTCCCATGTCAGCATATAGAGGGGCTGCCACAGCTGTGGGAGTTCCAGATCCAGTTTTTGGGAGTGCCCAAGCAGCTGCAGAGGCCTGTCAAGGAGGTTCCATGATGGGAAAGAGTCAATCATCCTAAACACCAAAAGGGATGGAGGCACAGGCTCGACCAGCTATATGTTTTGACTGTGAAGAAGTGGGGCATGCAGGATGAGTTTTCTCCTATATGAACAATGATTATAAGGCTGGCGTGGTTGCTCTGAGCACCAGAGGAACCAGGGAGAGCCAGGCTATCAAAGATACCCTGACAGGAACTGCTGGGACCAGGACTATTGTGGCATCTGAACAAAGGACTGTGGGGACCCAGTTGGGGCAAGGAAGAGTAATGCCTCAGGGTCAGTCTGTTTTGGCTGTGAGGAGAACAGGCACATAGAATGGTGTTGCCCTGCTAAAAATATCTACTTTGGGTAGATGGACTATAATTCTGAGGAAGCAAGACCCTATAAAAATAGGCAAATGGATGTAAAATTAAAGGTGGGAGGCTGTGGGTTTCACCGTTACCCATTAGTTAGGGGAGATACCCTTACATGACTCTTAGCCCCAGAGTATTAGAGCTTGAGGAACTTGAATAAAAGAACCAGGGCAGACGCAGGAAGCAGAAGGAGATCCAATCAAGGGGGGGTCCACCAGCTGCCCTAAAGGATGACAGGATTCTGGGGTTGAGCAGGCCGGAAAAAATATGGAATTTGACTCAAATGATCGGGAAGGCCAGGGAAATGGAGGCACAAGAGCCATGATGTGACCGTTAATTCAATAAACTACAGGTCCAGCTGGTAGATTTCTACCAGGAATTGGATGGCTGCACAAAGAGTTAGGAGGCCCAAATTCAAGAAATGAGGTGGGAAACACTCTCAAGCTACAGATGGGGTTGATCATACAGTAGAAACAAACCAGGCCAATAGAAGCAGAGCTTGAAAGGGCAAAGCAACCGTAGCAGAGCAAATGGGTACGGCTGACCAGTGAGAGAATATTCCTCTCCCTGGCAAAGGAAACACTTGGCACTCACGGAAGGAAGTGACAGAGTTCTAAGTCATCTTGAAAAGTGACTCTGGACAGCCAAACCCATTGGAGAGCAAGTAATTTAAGCCAGAGGATAAACTGGCAGACCTGGGAGCTCAACTATGTATAATGCAGGAGTTACTGCAGGAAGCCAAACACCAGAAACTGAGTCTCCATACCCAGGTGGAACAGATGGAGGATGAGAAGATATGTGAAGGTGCCGAGCTAAATCAAAACCTTGAAAAAGAGGTCTTCAACCTAAAAGACAGACCAACAGGAGTTGGAAGATCTGCTTGTTTTGGAGAAGGAATGCTCTATGTACTACAGAGACAAGTGGAAAACATATTGAAATAAAAATACAGGAACAGGTGAGACCGACCCTCTCTTTGAGCAGAGCAATGGGCGAACACTTGAAACAGAAGCTGGAGCTAGAGAATGGCAAGCATACCTTGGAGCAGCAGGTTACTAAGATGGAAAATGAGCTGGAGACTGACTAGTGAGCTCCAGGAACTGGCCATTGAGGAAGTAGCCTTACACACCCTGGCAGCTGGTTTGCAAGGAAAACTGGCTGGGGATTGTGTAGGAGTGCAGGACCAGGGTGCTGAAGCCCATATAGAGACATGCAATAGGACGCAGAGCTCAGAAATCAATTCTAGGGAGACTTGTGTTGATACAAAGGGCCTGACTGAGAAGCAGGGCCTCCAGAAAGACCTTCCAAGAGGAGCAGTCAACTGTTTGACAATGGATTGGGTGTTCTGTGGCGCAAACCCTGAGATCCAAAACACAATAGAAGCTTCAGTAATGCCAGTTGCCCTCTCAGCTACACAGCAGACCTCTCTAGTAAAGGACTGGAGTGAGCTGGAGGAGAAGGTTGCTACTGCTGATAGGAATCCTCGAACTGCAGGCGCAGATGGCTGAATAATGTGAGGCACTGGAACAGATGTGCTCCTCGGGGGGAAGGATCATAGTGCAAGCTGTGAAACGGGAGCAGCAGTAGCTGATCTGCCTCAAAGTTGAAAACAAGACTACCGAGCAGCAGTGTTTGCTGCTGCAGAGGCAGTTGACTAAGCTCCAGAACCTGCTTAAGATCCAGCTGGGGTTGAGCTCCAACTTGACTAAGGATAAAGAGCTGGAATCCTGTGGCGTGAGGCCACTACTACAGGAAAATGTATTGAGCAAGTAGGTACAGCAGCCTTCTGAAGCTAAGAACTGCCCAGCGAAGCTGCAAGGCCAACTCCCAGCCAAACCCCTGCTTAAAAAAAAAGAGTCCACCCCAAGAAAAAAGGGAGACCCAGATAGTGCTAGGGTTCAGAACATCATTCAAAAGGTACTGTAAGTCCAGGAATATCAGAAATGCGTGCTGCTGAGTGGATTGTTAAGAATGGTAGGGAAAAGGGTCCAGTCCTTAGAGGCTGGAAGCCCTGAAAGGAAGACGGGCTTGGATAGGGCTATTTTTAATCCCGATGGCTATGCTTGTGTTTGTATCCAGGGAGGCTCCTTAGTAGTAGACCAGAGACCAAGTAGTAGCCTTAAGTCAGTTCAACTGTGGTGAAAGCTTCATGGTGTTGGCCATACCAGAAGTAGCTGGGGAACTAGGTTTTCAGGGGGTACAGCATGTGGTGAACTATGACATGCCGAGAACTGTGAAGGAATATGATCACCGCATGAGGTGCTTACAACATAGTGGGACCCAAGTCCTGATCATGTCATATTTTACAGAGGAGGACAAAAATATTGTCAAGGATTTAATAGGTTTCCTAGTTGCTCCTAAACAGGAAGTTTCCCCTGGCTTGAGAACATGACAAAACATTAGCCACTGTTGAGCCTACATTTCGGTATAGGTTGGCTTTGCTGGGGGGAAGGTATGTCACAGGGTTGCTGACCCCCTGTTTGCTGGTGCCTATAGAGAAAGAAACTCTCCTAAGGGAGAGGATCTTCCAGAGATACAGGCTGAGCATGCCCCGAGACCAATGGGAAAGACTTTATTTCAAGTTTATTTGTATTTAATAAAGTAGAACCCCAGCAGGAGAATGTTGTCTTACCCTTTTTTGGACTGTGTGGAATTGTGACCTTTAGAGAAGGGAAACTGAGGCAGGGAGTGCCTATAGCGCCACACTAGTTAGCAGGCAGTGCTACGGTGTAGGTACATCTTGAGATACCCTACCCCGGCTGGCTGGAATTTAAACACTATTTTGTGTGTGTCATGGACCCAACACTGCTAACAGGTAAAGGAGATTTTTCTTTAGCTCAAGTTGTGGGACCCTGAGTCTTTGGAGCACCAGGATATGAATTCTAATTCCACTGATAATGAAAAGTTCCAAATGACCATAGCATGCAGCATAATCACAATCACGAAGCTCTAGTTGGCCCTAGATCAGGTATAATATATTTATAAGTGCTCAGGTGCCTCTTTCTAGCAATATAAAGTGCTAACACAAGCTACCTGAACACCATCCACAACCAGGAAATGCAGTTGAGCAGTTCTTGCAATTACTGGTATTATAAATGAGGGGAGTTTATAATACCTGAAAGAGAGAGGCAGGGGGCCCCCTACAAATACAGTGTAATAAAGCACTGAAACACGGGGAGAAATTTTGTAAATAAATTAATTTTCTTTTGCAGACCAGTAAAGAAGGAAAATAGTAATTTTAACCCTCCCTTGCAGTTAGTGACCAAATGGAATGTCACATTTCATCAGTTCCAATTTGCATCTCTTTTCATCACGCTTGTGATTGCTAAAAGTACCCCCAATATCAACCTCAACCCTAAGCTGCTTTTCAGTTCCTTCCGCATGAGATGCTATCCCTTTGGAAGAAAGAAAGCATGTAGCTCCCTAGAGTGTCTTGTGCTGTGATCAGCTGACTGGATTTCAGCACTTATTAACAATCAAGACAGCTGCAGAGGATTACAAGCCAACTAAGTATAACGCCAACAGATCCCGATTGTCAGCGGGCAGGATCGAACCTGGGAATTCTGGAGCTTAGTGCATGAGCCCCTACCATGTGAGCTAAAAGTCAACTGGCTGTTAGCCAAGGCTGTAGAGCAGACTTTTTTCTTTCTTTCTCTGTCTCTTGTCTTGGTGCCACTAGATAGGACAGAACACCACACCCAGGAGGTGTGTGGGTTACATATGTGTTTAATTTTTGTTTAACTGTTTCTTCCTGATGTTTCCTCCACTATGAGAGGTGTTGTTTATTTTAAGGCCAAAGTGGCCAGATGTCCTTTGAGGTTCCATCAATGTCAATAAACAAAACCAAGGTTAATTTGCATTTTCATTTCAGTTTCTGATTTATCCTGCCAGTTTCAGTTACTGCTTGAAACAGCTCAATAGGGCAGGCAACAGGTTTAGCCTTTTAGTCAAGGCTTGTCTGGCCTAAGTTGATGAAACTTTTAAAATGAAAAAGTAGGAAATCTGTCACAGGGCCAGATGAGGGGTAGTGGGAGAGTTATGCATGTAGGAGAGTGGGGATGGAGAATGCCGTCCGCACGCTACCAGAGTTCAAAATGAAAAGCCAGGAAGCAAGCATTAAAATAAAAGGTAGTGGGGGTGGATACTGTATTTACTCTTCTTGTAGATCAAGACGTCAACCACACTTTCTATAATAGGTGATGAATATAGTTTGGCTTAGTCTGTACTAACAGATCAAGAGAAAGACACAACTGATATCTGTTGTCAACAATGACTCTGATTAGTCACTGTGACCCCAGGTCCTTGTCCTTCTTTCTTCCCACAGTCTAATGCAGTATTGCCAAACACAAGAAATAAAAAATCTCGAGTCAGAGCACCCAAAACCATGATTTTTTTTTTAAATCAAATAATATTTTATAGTCTGTCTTTTTAATTCCTCTGCCAGTGTGTGTGTGTGTGTTGTTATTTCAGGTTGAAAAGTCAACCTTTGAACACACAAATGGACTCCTATCCCCATTGCTCAGATGTACTCCCCTCACTCGCTCCTCACCCCTAAGACAGGGGAACTGCTATCAAATTCCTATTGCTGATCCAGCAGCAATGCTTCCCTGACTCCTGCTGCCCCAGACTTCTCCAGCTGGGACTCAGCAGTACCTGACTACTCTCCTCCCCTGCCCCTAGGTTTCTCCTCTGCCTGGTTTCCAGCAGCACTACTTCCCTGCCTCCCACTGCCCCAGGTCCCTCACTCTGCTATAAGGCCATACCTGAAGGCAGGTCCCAGTGGTGGAGCAGATCTGTGTCCCCAGTCCTGAGGCTCTTGCACAGAGCTCTGCCCACATGCCTAGCCCTGAAAATTGAAGGATTGGGGTGGGGGGGCTTCTCGGGTCACTGCAAGAGCTCCTCCTGCAGGTGCCAAAATCCTATGACTCCAGATCAGTCCACAAGACTTGGCAACACTGCCTTCCCCTGGCTGCTCGATGGGACTCCTCTTCCCCACCACTGCCCCCAGGCTGGGGAGCTGCGAATCTATCCCCTCCATTCCCATGCCCATCACTATCCTCTGCACCTCCAAGGCTTCCCTCCTTCCCCTTGCATCCTCCTGCATCCCCTAAATCCGCTTACTGCTCCCCCAGCACCTTGCTCCTCCTCACTTTCCCCATTCACCTTTCACAGGGTCTTTTCTGCTCCTTATATTCCCTGTGTCCTGGCCAGCTCCCTGAACTAGGGAGTGGTAGCCATTTTGCCTGTGGGCATGGCTTAAGTTCAGTCTCACTGGAAGAAACAATGGGAGTAGGGTGACAAGATGTCCCGATTTTTATAGGGACAGTCCCAATTTTGGGGTCTTTTTCTCACATAGGCACCTATTACCTCCCACCATGACCACCACCACCTCCTGTCCCGATTTCTGACACTTGCTGTCTGGTCAGCCTAAATGGGAGGTGGAAGCCAATGTTATGAAGGGCAGCCTAGCTGCCACATGCAGATAGACAGGAGGGAAATGGTGGCCATCTTGCTGGCTTCAGCAATAGGAAATGGTGGCCATTTTGAGCAAGGGAAAATAAGTCAGTTGGCAGACTTGTTTAAAAAGAAAAAACAACACCCCAAAATCATCAGAGACTCGATGAAATTGCGAGAGTCAGCACTACTTCTAATGCTGTTCACATTCTGTGGCTCCCCCTCTGTCCTCTTCCTTTTCTCCCTTTTGTTTGGTCCAGGAGCCAAGCCATTGTACCATACTGGAGCCTGGAGGCCTCACACATGTCCTTGACATCTCATTCTCATACCTTGAAGCCTTAGCAGTGGGGATTTGGGAGCTTCCATGGTGCAGGGAGATTCTGACTCTCACATGACAGGGTCTCAAAAGAAGTAGGTAGTTTCCATTTGGGAAGAAGGAGGAGAAGTTTGTGGTAGTGGGGCAGTTATCTAAATGTGGATTCTCCATCATTCCTACCACTATGCTAAGGATGTCAGTACAGCCCAGTGTCACCGGCAATCTGCCAACCTAGAGTTTAGGTCATTATCAGAGGAAGGAGAGGAAAAGCAGGCCATTTCCTGGGTCACAAGGAGGGAAGGGAGCATGAACAGGCTAGTGAAAAATGGAAAGACTTAAGATTTCCTCACCTCTCCATTCTTACAAGTTCATGAGCACCTGCAAAAAGACAAAAAAATGCTTTTATTATAGTAATAAAAAACAACTGTTGCTATTTACAGTCAGATTTCACGGCAAAAATGTTAACGCTGCAAATTCAGAAATCTGTCTGCATAGTTTCCTTCTAAAGGTGAGCACTCTTGCTGCTTTGTAACTGAGACAGTTGCCCAGGGCTCTCATGTAAGGTGTCAGATATACAGTTCTATGTTACACACAAAAGGCTGGGACATGGGCACGTTCCATCAGCAGTGAAAGGATTATGTGTGGGGACGTATTCCAGCCCTAGCCATGGTGACCAGAATGCATTGCTGAAACTGAAGCACTAGGCAATGCAATACAATAGAAATGAGGTGCTCCCAAGCGCAGCACATGAGTGGTTAAGTCCTCAAGTTCCTTTCCTCTTCACTAATTAGCTTGTTTTTTGTTTTCCTGCGCAACTTTTACTGTTCTCATAAATCTGTGATTTGGTGGTTTGGACTAGGGGAACGGAAACTGCCAATTCATCTGGAAAATGGATACCAAATCGAGTGCTCTGGAGCTTGCCAGGAGCTGTTTCCTGTTTCCTCTTTCATTTCCTTCTTCATTAAAATGTTTTAAAGATGAATAAAAGTGGAAGCAGTCATAGCACCAGCCTTTTTATCCCACTGACACAACACTGACCTGCAGCTCCTCCTGCATCCTTCTACAGCTTTACTAATGGACCTTGACTCTGACTTGCAGAGCTCTCTTGGATTTCAACTCTGCATTGTCATGAGGTGGAGGAACCCTGTCAACTTGTAAAAGCAACACATAGTTGCTATGGAGCAGCCTGAGCTCGCCAAGCTCTCATTCTGCTTCTGATCTCATTCATGTTTTGAACATGCGGACTCCAGAGGAGAAGAGGGGCTCATAATGCATGAACCCTTTCTCCAAAGCTTGCTGGTGCCCTTTTCAGAAGGCATGAACTCTCTGCTATCCAAGCACAGACAGGTATAAACAGCTGAGTTTCTTTGGTGTTAACCTTTGAACACAGCACTTTCTGTGGGCAGTGTAACAAGGTTGTCCTAATGGAAAGCATCCAGATAAGGAGAGTGACCCCCTTGATGATTCTTGTGTGGACGTTCTAGGTAGTGGGGGGGCTTTCTGGCGTTTTGTTTTGGATTTGATTTCTGTAGTAGGCTCATATTTCTTAGGGTGGGGGTATGCAGTTCATGCTCCGTGCAAACACAACACAGCTGCTGATTTCCTTAGGAAAACTAAATCAAAGCAAATTCTGATTCAGCGGCACTGGCATTCAACTGTACCAATTAGAGCCATCTTTTCAAGGCACTTGCATCTTACAGTATTCTTCCATTAGGGCTTATTGGTGAGAGAGTCTCACAATTTGGCCATGCTCTCAACAGGCTCATGGCATCAACAGGAATTTTGTCTGAGCTTGGACTACAGGATTGACCCAATTTTAGTAATGTCAGTATTAGTGTTAATAAAGTTGACTTCAACATCACTTATTTCAGCACCATCCCTATTAATAGGAGGAATATTAGGACTAGTGACATCACTGTTACTACTGTTTAGTCTCCAGATCATAGCAACATCAACAGAGCAGAGGCTTGGCCTACGCTGCCAGTTTTATGGGAGAATTCACACTCTGTGCCCCTTGCGTGTCACATCTGTATAGGCTCTGTGCATTGTGGCCATGTAGGTGTGCAAGGCAAGCTGTACAAACTCTGCAGAGAGCTCCCCTGGGACTGAGGGGAACGTTCACTTCGCTGACACGCAGCTGCCTTCTGAAGCAGCATTCACTCCCTCAGAAGGTTTTTCTCACAAATGTACTGCTGCTTTTGGACATTGCTTTCAATCCCTGTGACAAAGCCCCAACAAAAGGTCTCTTTTCCATAAAGACGTGAGTAGAGGAGCTCCTCTGTTTTAAACTAGCATGACCTTTACACCTGGTTAATTGTCCACAATAAATATAGAGCAGGAGTGATGTTTGGCTCTGCTGCAGATTATTTCATGACTGGAATTTCTTAGTGCAATGAAAATGGAGTGGATATCATTATACATCAAGTGTCACAACTGTAGTATTTTGTCATAAGAGCAATCAGTATTTCTCTCAGTTTCTCCTCTTAGTTTCTCTCTCTTACTATGTCTCCTTTTGTCTAGCTTTCTGTGCCTCTTCCCTATTCATTTCTCATTGCTCTTATCCTTCCCTTTCTCCCATCTGTCGATCCATTCTTCCCTCTCTCAGTTTAAGTGGGCTGACTCCTGGGCCCCATCCTGCCCATTCCATTTCAGTCCCTGATCTTCCATTCAGTGAGCGTTCTGCAGGCTTGTAGGATTGGATTGTGGCAGGCATATTTCCTAGTATTAACCCTGAAAGTTTTGTGCTCTAATTCCATGATGCAAGATTCATCACATTAACTATTGTTTTCACCAGCTCTCAAGAATCCCAACTCCAGTGGGTTAATTTAAAGTGCAGCTGTCGCCGTATTTCCACCTGCTATAACAATAGCATGACTCTGCAGCAGTGCCATTGATGGGAAGATCTATGTTCAGGAGTGACCTGAAACATCTACCACTCCCCCTCACCTTGCCCTAGCATAGAGGAGTGTACTCATTGCTGTCGTGTGACCCCTTCTGGCTCTGGGATTAGTGGCAGCTTTGTAAGAGAATTTGAGCCACACTTGTTGAGAAAGACAGGATGCTGTGCTAAGTATCAATCTGGCTAGAAGGAAACCCTGCTCAATGAAAGACTGGAATAAAGAGAGTGATGGGAAGGGACAAGTTGAAATGCAGGTCCAAGAATGAAGGAGTAGATTACATTTGCTAGGATCCAATTTAATATCCTGATTTTCTGCACTGAGGTGAGGGGGGAATCTTTGCATACAGAATGGGTTGGAGGTGTGTGGAATGGGACTTGCACACACTTTACGCACAAATAAACAAACTGCTTGGAGCACTGCCCAGTCTTGTAGATTCTGCCCCTCTGAGGAAGGCAACTCATGTCCTGATCTTCCTCCCCTCACTCAGTAATCTGGAGTCTCAAATTGCTTGGAGCTCCACAGGACATAAAACCAGCTTAGGAGGGGGAGAAGAGGAGAGATATTCTGCATTATAGTATTCGTGGGTTTTTTTGTTTTGTTTTTTTTTTGTTTTGTTCATTGATATCTTCAGATCTTAAAGTCTCCAGTGTTCAACTGCCACCTCTTGAACTCAAAGGAAATGAGAGGCCCTGATGTTTGTGGTTTACTGTGTTGTTAGTTCTGAAGAGTGGGGCCTTCTGTTTCTGAAGTTAGCACAGTGTGAAACAAGGTTGCAGCTGGGCTACTGCAGTCTTGTTTGTACCTGGGTGCATGCTCTATACCAGCAGTTCTCAAACTTTAGCAACCCGAGGACCCCCATTTTTATACACAATTTTTCACAGACCCTCAAGTCCTCTGCTCAGCCCCAGGCCCCACCCACACTCCACCCCTTCCCCCAAAGCCCTACCCCACCTCTTCCTGCCACTGCTCCACCCCTGCTCCTCCTCTTTCCTACCTCTTTCCACCCTCTCCCCCAAGCACGCCCCGTTCCCGCTCCTCCCCCTCCCTCACAGCGCCTCCTGCACACCACTGAACAACTGTTCCCCAGCATGCAGGAGGCGCTGGGAGGAAGGGGGAAGAGTTGGTCAGCAGGGCCTGCAGACCCCCTGGAGTACTCTCGCAGACCCCAGTTTGAGAAATAATGCTCTATATAATGTATTTATCCACGGCCAACTTTACAGGTGGGCGATAGGGCCAGGGACTGCCTTCCAAGTGCCACAAGCTGGCAGGCCTGGGCTGCTGGGGCAGGGGTGAGTGCGGGCGGGCCAGGAGCTGGAGCCAAGGGCCAGCTGGGCAAGGGGCAGGTGATGCTACCTGCAGTTGCCAGCCTGGTGGGAAGGGGCAGGCAGCAGGGCTTGCCCCTGGGAGACAGCGGGCCAGACACTGGTCCCCCTGCCCTTGCCCACGCACCTGCTCTCCTCCTGTTAGGTGACCGGGAGTGTATGACCAGGGGAGCCCCCAGGCTCAGAAATTCCTCCCTGTGCAGCCGAGCTCCGGGGCCAGGAGCTGATCCTTGCTCCCTGTGCTCCACACTGCTGTTCTCAAACTCAAAGAAATGGCACCAAAATATAAATTCTTCCAGAGTGCCATTTTCCCTAAGGCCAGCCATGCATTTATCTGTGCATATGCAGGTAATATTTTAATAAGGGGGGCCCTAAAATATTTATGCCCTTAGCCTGCGGTAAACTTCATGTCCCCGAGTTGCATGGCCATGCAAAAAATAGTGGTGCCAGACAGGGAAATCTATTTGTTTTCCCATTTTAAAAAAAACACAAAACACTTTCTCATGACCACACTGAAAATGCAATACCTCTTAACAAGCACACTTTATATTAAATGCACATACTATAAATATTCGTACTCTGCTCCTGAGCAATGTATTGGTAATAAAGGTGGGACTAAAGGCCTAATGAGATATCAGGGGGATATCATCTCTGAGATTAAAAAAAAATAAAAAAAAATACTTGAGACTTGGTGCAGTCTGGTGTATTCCAGTTTCAAAATACTTGCTCTTCAGAAGTACTTTTATAACCCCCAGGAATTAGTGACCTCTGGCAGGGATAGTGAACTCATTCACAGACAGCGAAATCATCTCACTCCTCCCTTTAAATGGGCAGGGGGAGGATTTTAACAAAGGTTTCCAGAGAGCCTCATCCACTAAAACTCTTTGTTCAGACACTTGTATATATGCACAAGTTCATACAACTCCAGTAGATATTGTGCATACAAGTATGTACATAATTACTGCATGTGTGAACTGGCTGTGTATGAGTACAGATGTATATGCTGCACATGCACGTGTGAAGGCCTGTGTGCAAATGTTTTCATGCCTGTAGGCATGCGATCATGTATGTTCAGTGTGTTTTGTGTAAGAGTGTGGTGGAGGTGGAAAAAGCTGGGCAAATACTGTGATAACAATTCCAAATGATTCATTTGGATTTTAGAACATTTGGCTTTGGCTCTGTGTACACACCCCTCTGTGCTCTCTTCTCACGAGTGTTCCCGCAATGAAACTCACTGGCAGGAGCTGCCTGAGTCATTCTTTCTAGCTGTTTGTTGTGGCAGCATTGCTAGCTACAGGAGAGCAGCACTGAGGTTGTGCGGTAGCCATGGCATGCACCTTAACTTTGTTGGATGAAATATTTTCTTTTATTTCCGGAGTTTCAGTATAGGTGCATTTGATGTTCTGGAAGGGTACAAGATATTGCCAGTCAAACTTAAGTCTGTATTAATGAAGCTTTTGGGCAGTGAATTTCTGTTATTTTTGTTCTGGGTTTTTTAAGAAATTAATGCTAGTGAAGGGGTGTGATTGTGGGTCACCTGTGTATAGAGCTATGAGATTTTTTTTCAATTTGTCAACCATACTGAAAGATAGTTTCAGGCTGACCCAAAATGATTTTTTTTTTGACATTTTTAGCAAACTGAAAAGTTGGGGGACAAATATTGTTTTGGGTCAAACAAAATATTCTCAGAATGCTGCCAAAGGCATGATTCATCCTTACAGTACATGAATGCAGTTCAGGTTCAGTGGCCACAGCACATCACCTTCAGCCACCAACAGAGCACCAGACCTGCTGCATATGCACAAATGACTTTCTCTGGCTCTTCAGCTTGACTTGAGCCACACTGTTGAGCCAACTTTTACCTTGAGTAACTTTTATAATTTTGTGGGGCAGTGGGCCCCAGGCACTAATTGAGATCAAACCTGAACAGGAGATATCATTTTGGGAGGATCAGAGCCATAGTTTGAGCTCCAGGTGTGTGCAAGCTGTAATAACTGTAAATATTTGATGCTTTTTTTTTCTTTTTAAAGAAGAGCTGTATCTCTGGAGCCCCTTGCCCAAATGACCCCAAACTTTGAACACTAACTCTACCCAAAACCCTGAAGAAGCATAGCAAATTTCAAAGAAATCTGGGTGTGCTTGTGGATTTTAGGCCACTGAAAAAAATTGTCTGTCAGACAGTAAATAGTCTCACCCTTAACTAGAGTAGTGCTACCACCCTGATATAATCCATAGGGCCTGTCACCCGGGTATCGGTGCCCCTATGTATTAATTCAAAACAAAAAGGATTTTGAACAACAAATTCTCACAGAACATACTTGAGAACAAGAGCTAAGTTCTACCATTTCGGGGAAAACTGCCATGCATGGGGGACTGTGCAGAGCCACACTCTCTCAAAGGACAGTTGCGGAGGCATGTTTCTGTTCCAGACTCATAGGTGCACAGAGGGACCTTGTAGGCAACTATCTCCCTTTAGCATGGTGCTAGTCTGAAGTTTTTTAATATAGCATCTTAGCTGTAGGCCATTGGCTATAATACAATGAATAATAAAAATTTTAAATTGGCGCAGCTCCAAAAAAGATACAAATTTTAAAAACACAAGATTAACACTTCCTTAAAATCAATTACACCTTTAAAATCACCAGCCCTAAAACGATATACAAAAGTAAGATTTAAATTAATATTAGGACTGGAGTACATTACTTCATTGAGGTCAAAAGTAGCCTTTCATCGATATACCTTCTTATTTTTATGGCCAACCAGGCAAATAGAGTAACAGCATGTATGATTGAAACACTTGCACTACATAGGAAGAATCCTCATATCTGAGGTGATGTTGTAGAAGGCATCTGGGCCAGAAATAGAGATAACCATTTATTTCTCAGGTAGCAGTATAGGTTACAAGTCAATAAATAGTGTGGTAAGTCTTCGACGTGGACAGACCCACATGGACAAAGACAATTATGTCTCTCAGTGTCAACATACCTTCCAAATAGGCTATCTGCATAGTTTGGAAACAGAAAACTGTAAGTCCCTCCTTAACGTACTGTAGTTCCAAATATTCCTCAAAACTATAGCTACGGGGGAGGGATAGCTCAGTGGTTTGAGCATTGGCCTGCTAAACCCGGCATTGTGAGTTCAATCCTTGATGGGTCCATTTAGGGATCTGGGCCAAAAATTGGTGATTAGTTCTGTTTTGAGCAGGGGGTTGGACTAGATGACCTCCTGAGGTCCCTTCCAACCCTGATATTCTATGATTCATTAAGTGAGAATGCCAAGAAAACATATTTGCTGTATGAACAACTGCCGTGTCCGGTTGTTGGCAGATATCTTCTGTTCTGAGCTTAATTAAGGTGTTCATGCTTTTGCTTACAGTCCTAACTCCAAGTCAGGTTCAGGAAAGTCCAAAGAATGGAAGGAACAGTGAATTTGCAAAACCCAAGGAAACTTTAGAGAATTTATCTTGTTGAACTGTTCCTCCAGACATGACTTTGGAAGCTGCTGTTGTGGATTCACATTCCCCTACCCCTGCCCTGAGTAAGACGCTGATACGTTATTTGGGAGGCAGAGAATTCTCCTTATTAATTTGTTTTGTACAACCTCTAATTGCTAAGATTCTTTCAGCCCCAAATTTCCTCAAGATGGTAGTAGCTAGTTTTCGCAGTTCAGTGAGAGTGCACGTTCCTGGCCCTGCCTCCTTTCTGCCTTCCCGTGCTCCCTTTGGGATGCTGCATCTCCCTGGGAGCACACAGAAGACGCAGTCCTTCTGATTCCTGCCAAAGGCAGGGACTGTAATTGTGTGGGAGTGGGAAGGATCCAGGTGCCCTCCCCCTGTCATGCACCCACACAAGGGCAATGGGCTATCGGGCCCTGAGAATTCTGTTCACTAATGTTGAGTAATTGGGAGATTGCACTGCGTTTTGTGGACAATACACATACAGGAAAGGGGGCAACATTTGTCTAGTGACCAGTTATGAAACGTTTTCCCCTCTTTAGCCTACATGCATGTCCATTACATTCTGCCTTTGTATGCTACATTTGTGGATGAGCATTCATACTACCTTGTTTTGTGAGGGGTGTTTATGCTGTACCCATCACAAGACCCCTTCCCCAGTCAGTTTGTTCTGTCATTGCTTCATACCCTTTCTCCTGGACCTCTGCTTAAAGGAGGCTTGCAAAGCAAAAGTTGACCCAAATTAAATTCAGATTTCAGTCCCAAATGGAGCAGAGTTGTGGGGGAGCATTCAGCAAAGAAATAAATTTAAGCAGGGATTTGGAGCAATCAAATTTTTGAATTGCTCCGCTCCAGCTCCGCTCCGGCATGAATAGTGACTGCTCCAGCTCCCCACTCCAACTCCACTCCGCGCTCTGACTCAAATTAATTTTTAACTAAATAAAAAAGTGCATACTGTAATTTTGAAAAAACATTATTTTTATTCAGACTTTTAAAACAATTTAAATGTCAGCAACAATTATACAAACTAGACATTCATAATTCATTCTGGAAAAAATTATTGCAGGAATCAAGTAATCTTTCATAGCCTGCTGCAAATCATTTAAAATTAACTTTAAAGCCGAAAATAGTCGCTCTATACTAGCTTGAGTTGTTGGCATGCTTAAAGCAATTCTACAGGCAGCCTGAATGTGGGGTGGGTAGCTGTGAATGGCCTCAAAAACAGACTTAACTTTTAGCCTACCAATAGACTCCATCGCCTCACAATCTTCCCGAAAGTTTCTCCCGAATAATGCTTCATTACAATTATGAATCGTAGAAACTTGCCGGTGTCTTTCTTGTTTATCCAATTCCTTTTCAAAGGCATCATCTCCTGAAGAATTGGTGCTTGAATTATCTCCATTTCCCTGTGATGGTTGAAGACGTCTCAGGGATGGACGCTCGAACAAGTTCAGAGTGAAGACGAAAGTTTGAGAACAGCCTGCTATTTCTGAAGGATGTGAACTTTCTGAAACCGCATATTCGATTGTTGATGACTCCTTTTGTTGTGTTTCATTTTCTTCAACCTCTTTCACCTAGTTCAAATGTAGCAATAGATTTTGTTTTTCGAGTCGTTGAGCAATATCAAGGAGCCCTTCGTTTGCCTTTGGTATTTCCTTTGAGGTAAGAAGAATCTGATATCATGGGTCAACATAAATTCCAGCAAGGAAATTAATATTGTCAAAAAGCTTCTCTTCGTGTTTCTGCATGGAGGATAGAATTCCTTCTGCAATTTGTCCACCATTTTCTTGCAAGAATTTTGACAGTTTTTGCCATTCCTTCATTAAAACTCCCGGGGTTACATTGACAGCTTGAAGATTCACAGTTGTTTGATCTGGCTTTGCCAAGAGGTCTCGCAGGTTCTTCACTTCGTCCCATTCAGCTTTTGTTAATTTGAGTTCTCTTGTTCCAGCAGCAGCCACTTGTTCACAGTCAGATTGAAAAACGAGAAGCCGATCAATCATTGCAAATGTTGAACCCCAGCAAGTCACAGTATCCAATGATTGAGTTATCCCATGTAGATCAAGCGGAACACTTCAAATACTTGGGGTTCGTAGTTTGACAACGACTTGTCGAATTTTTGCTCGAAATTTCTTCGCATATTCTTTGTTCAGTCCATCCCAGATTGCCAACTGAAGAGTGGAAATACCACACCTCATCAGCTGGACTTTTGAGTCGTCCTCACGAAGCCATGTTGGAAGTATGAGGCTAGGATCATTAACCCATTGCGCAGCAGTATCCATGTTGAGTTTGATTACATCCATTCCCTTAGTTCCTTCATCAGGCAAAATAGCTTCAGTTCTGTCCACATCCCTGTTCTCAGAGGTAGAAATGGTTTCATTGTCCTTGCTTAAATTTTTGACGGCACACGTTGTGTTTGCTGCATTGTCAACGCAGATGCTCAGCACTAGCATTTCACTGATCCCAATTTTTTCTAAAATAGCTTTTACTTGACTTTTCATGCATGAAGAATTGTGACGCTTCAGTGTCAATTATGTCCAATGTTTTTACCACAGCTTTATCTTTTCCTTCTTCGCAGTACTGAGCATTGATTGCAAGGAAATTTCTGTTTCCACGGGTTGCCGCATCCATTTTCAGGTAGCACAGTTTTTGCTCCAAAGCTTTCTTTGAGCTCTTCGCGACCAGACTCAGCTGTGCTGACAACTAAATGACGAACCACATCGTGCCCTGTTGAAATGCCAAGCTGCCGACCCATTTCACCTGCAATTTTTTGGAATCCTTTGTTCTTTAGCCTGAAGGTAGTGAGCGGTGTTGAACTTAAGCAAACCATTTCCATCAGCCCTTCACGGAAAGTATTGGCATCCATGGTGACTGTAATCTTTGAGGACTTCAAATACGAGTCAAGTTTTGTTTGCTCAATTTTGGGTTTCTTTTCAGACGAAGCTCCGCAAAAAATCTTTTCTCCAGGAGTTTTCAAAGAGCCAGATGAATGTTGTTTAGCCGTGTCAGCTTTCTGTTTCGCCTCATCGTCCTGGTCCTTTTTTGTAACCAAAGCCGCATAGTTTTCAGGATGGTTATCTTTTACATGCCGCCAAAGGTTGAAACTTTTCATGGCACTTGTTTCACTTGTCTTGAAGCTACATGGTTTGAGCTCGCCATTCACTTCCTTTTCCACCTTGCACGTTGCCAATTTCTTCTTTGCTTTTCCCAAAAGCCCAAATTTGGGCTTTTCAAATTCAAAATTCATTGAGATCCTTTTCCGTAAATCGGCTATCAATCATGGGGAGCAGATTTGATTTTTTTGTTGAAACCATGGCCAAATCTTCTTGTGCTGCTACCGCATCCAAATGTTTCTTGTTATGATCTTCGAACAGCAATGAACAAAAGCATTACATTTTTTTTATAATGTACCTGCTTGTGATATCTTAACCACTTAAGGTACTTCGAATTTATTTTGGATTTTCTGGACAAAAATGATCGCATTTTCTTTTTACACAAAATTATTATTAAAGTATATTTTAATATTTTAACATGTTTCTTGCTGTTTTAATGAAGTAAGAAGTATTTTAATATACATAATATAAATTTTTATTTATAAATTACAAATTAGTTTTTCTTATGAAATTTTGTGGTAAAAATATTTGAAATATTTTCCAAGTTTTTAATTAATATCTCAAAAACACTTTACTATAGATATATCAATGAAATTTGGTATGTGCTGTAGTGTTAGTATGTGCTATCGCTGTTCTACAACATTAATTGTTGGGAAGTAACGAGGCTACACGTTACAAGGTTGAAAATAAACTTTAACGGAACAGGGGATTCAAATTGCAAGCACAGTCCTTTTAGTAAAGAGAACAAATTTTCGGAAACATGTTTTTGCTTCATCAGCCTGAATAGATTATACAAGATAGAGCAAATAACAGGTTCTGTCTTGTATAATGTTTCCAGCCTGATGAAGGAAAAACATATTTCCGAAAATTTGCTCTCTTTACTAAAAGGACTGTGATTGCAATTTGAATCCACTTTCCCGTTAAAGTTTATTTGCAACGTTTCATCATACAACATCATTCAAATAAAATTATTTAAACTACAGGCATCATGAACTGGGGCGCCTGGGCCAATTTTATTTAATATTTTTTAAATCTTTGACTATTTAACAGATACAACCCTGGAATATGATTTAATGCTAAAATATACATTAAAATGGTACTCTTAATTTATTTGTATAATTAACTGTTTCCGAGAAAACTGTTTAAAAATTTTAATCTGCTTAGAATGATACAAACAATTTTACTTATTACTTATTTTTCAACTTTGGAACTATAAATTTTAAACATAATAAGCCAAAATTATCAACTTATTATGGAACATAATATTGCTGCTCGTAGCCAGGGGCAGTCGACGACAAGCCTTTCTTGAAATATGAAATAAAAATGACCAACCACCAGGTAGGGACGCCTGGTTTAAATAATTTTGGATAATGTAATATGGTAGCACATACTAACACTCAGACACAGACCTAATTTCATTACTTTATATTAAAGCGTTTTTGAGATATTAATCAGAAATTAACTTTTCATCACCTCCTTGAAGGGACTGTAGCTCCCTTAGGAAGAATTTTAGGACACGTGTTCACAGAAACGTTCTTTCTTAAAATGACCTAAGGATTCACCCCCAAAGTTGTGTTGGACATTTTCCAGTCACTCTGGATATATCACAAAAATCACGACTAATTTATGCAAAAATGTTTACTGTATATTTATATGCCTGCTGCACGCAACTTTTTCAGTAAATTTAAAATTACAAACAACACTACCAAAAGACCGTTGAACAGATGACATATAAAATAAGTCTGCTAGAGTGATACAGGAGCATGTACAAATGAACAAATGTACCGGTAACAGGAGCCCATGTGAGGAATGAGCTTAAGTGGTTAATATCTCTTGCGAAATCTTAATATATCAATAAACAAGAACATTATTTTTTTGCAATATACCTGTTTGTGATATCTTAAATGTTCCATCTTGCATCACACTTTTCCATAATCGCAGCACTCAGTGCGTCTCGTTGATCAACCCTTACAAAAGAAGTATCAACACATACTAATCTAACTATCTAACTAATCTACGCGAGTACGTACTCACCTAACCTTGGCACAAGGGTGGGAGCAGTCTGCAGTGTTGCCGGATGTCTGAGAATTATCTGATTCTTTAATAAAACATATCTCCAAAAAACTTTGTAATTTTGTATCTGTACATTAAATTTTGATTTCAGCCAAAGTGAGAATAACTGTGACATATTGTGTAAAGTGGTAAAGTAGACGTTAATATCAATTGTTATACAATCTGAAGCTTTTTGGCACCTTTAGGACTTTCTTGCTAAATATCATTCATTTTGGACTGAAATTTTAAAAAAACAACTGGAGCAGTGGAGCAGTCAAGATTTTCTGTGCTCCGGCTCCGCTCCATTCCAGGCAAAAACCTGCAGCTCCACTGCTCCGTGCTCCAGCTCTGGGCTCCGCTCCAAAGCCCTGAATTTAAGCTAATCTTTTCAAATTCATTTCTTCCCCATCCCACCCCTATCAAATCCTAATAATATTTCTTGATTCAATGACTATATCCCCAAATGCATTGTTCTGTGACATCATAACAACCATGGCTGGCGTCGATTTCAGTCAGACTTCTGGTATTTGTTGATGTCACATTTTGGGGCATATGTCCAGTGACTCAGGATCTTTCAGAAACAGGAGAAAAGATACTGAAATAGATAAAACTTACTTCTATACCGAACACTCCCTACAGCCTGGTTAGCTGGGACATTCAGCAAGTCAGTCTCTGTTAACTCAATGTTCATTTTTGCTTTGCCATTCACTTTAAAACAACCCCAAGTTGTGCACAGGGCAGTATTCCATGTGGCAGGCAGTAACTCCTGTACCCAGGGTTATTGACGTAGTGGCACAGAAGCACCAAGACAGGCCCTTCCTTTCAGCTGGAGATCGATGTTGAAACTCGCTGCTATATTTCACTAATTACAGTTCACCAGATTGTGCAACATAAATCACTTCTCTAATTTATTGTAGTCAGAGCTACATAGTTACCCACTGGCTCAGTCAGAGAAACTATACAGCTTTGCAGCTTGCCAAGGACTGATGAAATGTCACCACAACCAGGGTTTAAATTCTCATAAACTATTTCTCAAAGTCCCCATCCCCCTCTCACACCTTTTGGGGCTCAGGGCTTCAGCCCTTCAGGTTGAATTTAAGCCTGAACCACTACAAAAGGTGATGTCTCTTTCTGTTCGCTCATTAAAATGAGTGACAGCCCTGGAAGAGTCTGAGCCAGGCCCTGCCTGGTCCCAACTCCTCCCTGGAGCTACATGCTTTCCTAGGGCTGGAGGGGGCGGGAGGGAGGAAGCATTCCTCTAGGATTCTGTTGCCATAGAAATGTGGAATATAGGGAGTGTTTTTTTAAAAAGAAAGTTATAGTAGTAACTATTTTTTTCAATCACTTGAGTAGAAGAAAAGCAGAATAGAAAAGCTATTTTTGTCACATAATGAAACTCAAATTAGGTGGTAAGAAAATGAACACTATGTTTCAGCAAATGTTGATGCAAAAGTGTAAGAGATCTGATGTGATCAAGAATTGGTGTCATGTAATCAAAATACCCCGCCACACCAAGGCACACTTTAAAACATGCTGTTGCATATTTAGTTTTATTAAACTGCCCTGCCCTCAATCTGTGTTCCCCACCCCATCACTAATCCCCAAGAGATTTACATAAACTAGTTGTTTTCTTCATGCTAGACAGCCGCCACCTCATATCTGTTAGCTTGCTAAGACCCAGGTGTGAAATGCTGGCCTTTAGGATGCTTAACAAAGTTACATAATGAAGGCCACAGCATAGAGCTGTAAAGGAGGAAGCTGAAACTGATGAGCTGTAGTTCTTTAATATACAGTATGTGCAGCTTTCCATAACCACAGTTGCAAATTAGCATTTCTTTTGCACAAATGTAACCACTGGGAGATGTGAGGATGTGTTCCCCTCCCCTAGGTTTTATTGGTTTCCCATCATTTTTAATTTGCTTCCGCTTACAGTCTGATGTAAAATTACAGTAAGAAGCAGTAAGAATACACAAGCCTGTGTGGAACAGAGATAAATATGGGTCTAGGATGAGTGACCAGAATTATCTTCCTGATGCCCAAGTGATTCAGTGTGTCACAGTCAGCATCTCAGTACATCACTGTGGAGTTGGTAATGAGCCTTTGCCAGTTCTAGCCCTGCATGCCTCCTATGGGCAATACAAAAATGGCTTCAGAGGGCCTGGTTTTGTATGCACACAGGTGGCTAATGGATACATTTTCACTGGGGGGAGAAGGGGGGTGTTTAGCCACACAGCACACTTTAATATTGACAGGGATCATTCGGCTAACTTCAGTTCAACCCCTGACAGGCTCAGTGACAGAGCAGACTTATTTCTGCATTGGTGCACATATTAGGGCTTTCAGAGTGTAGTGTCCTCTTCATCTAGCAATAACCAACTAAGAGAGAGAACCAAGGAAGACATAATCCCAACATCAGTTAATGCTAATCCTGTCAGTGAGATATTGAAATAAAAGTGACAAAGGGAAGGAGTGAGAGAATGGGAACATTTTGATACATACGCCTGCTGTTGACTGCTTGTCTCTGCTTGTAAATGAGAATCAGGATGAGGGGCAAGCAGAGAATGCCCACAATGCATGCCCCTGTTGCCAGCGCAGCTGCTGTGATGTCTGAAACAGAACAAAGAAGCCAGAGGTGAAATACATGAGCCAGTGAGAGCTGTTTCAAACTGCATAGCCTAAAGTCAGGCCCTCTTCTCAATGAACAATTAAAAACTCCTAGTTCTAATTCTCAGGAATCTCTCATCTGCTGAGGCATTCAGAAGTAAAAAGGAAAAGGTTCTGTGGGTTCAGGCCTCCCTTCATACATGAAGTGCAAAGCAAGAGTGAAAAGCAAGCAATGTGCAAAACATTGTACTGAATACCCATTAAACAGGCCAATGAGGGAATTCAGCACTGAAATAAGATTTAACTTACCGTTTCCTGTCTGTGAAATCCTCCAGAATTTACTGGTTTTCTCTAGATACCCCAGAAACATTCTGTAATACTGATGCTCCCAGAAGTCTCATGCAAGCATGCTACCATTACTCCCTTGAAACCTGGGTAACCCATCAAACTTCTCATAACAGAAGGCTTGACATTGCTTTGGAGGAGTAGAGAGTGGCATTATTTCTTCTGCCTGTAGAATTGAGCTGGGTCTAAGCCATGAAGTTTGGTTCCCAAACCAAGCTTCTCCAAGTCCTGGGAGTGCTTAGATACATGGGTTTTGTTCAGTCCCAGCTGTGCTACAGATACAAGTAGAAAATTATTTAACAAGTGATAAGACACCTGATCCAAAGTCCACTGACGCCTGTGGAAAGACTCCCATTGACTTCAATGAGCATGGGATCTTATGGGATCATACCCCCAGTCAGCTAATAAAAATTAGTCACTCTTTGTCTTCACTAGCCAGATCATCCTAGGGCTATCATTTTCAGTGACGACTTCATTTTTCAGACAGAATTCTGAGCCCACAAATAACTGCACCAGCAATGAATTCTGAGCACAGATATTACTAATTAGACACCTACTTACAAAGTTGTAGTTGCAAATCAGATAGGTAGACATACAAATATTAGTATTTGCATGTGGGATCACAATTGTGGTATAATTACTTACAGACAAATAACTGTGCCTGCAAAATCAAAGGCCAGGTTCAGACTTGCCTATAAATGGGTGTCTTCCTGTGTACCTAGAGAAGAAAACTTCTTGGATAACTTAACTCTCTGAACAAAAAGGGAAAATTTTATCATTCAACTGGATTAGGAAGGAAATTGTATGTACAGTATGTCAATATATTGTGGTGGAAAAATTTCTTCAGTCATATAGCTTGGTGCTGTTTTTAATATGGAGAAGAGGTTCAGGACCACGAGCAATAGTTACAATTAATGGCAGTAATAAGTAAACTGACTATGTACTGGAAAGAACTTTATAACTCAGATCCAGCTAAGGAATTTTCTTGATTATCTGTGGAAAGCTAAAGATTTGATCTCTGGCCTTTGTAATTTTTTAATGAAATTTACTGTAAGTTCAGCAAAAGTAATGGGAGTAAGTCAGGACAGATATGTGAGCTGCAGAATTGATAGGCAGAGATTGTGCAAAAATATTAAGTAATTAGATTGGGATGTGGGTTTGGAGTTAATTCAGCAAAAGATTCCTTTCAGGACTGGCTAGTGACCCAGCAAGTTGCATATGATTCAGAATCAGTCAGTGTCTGATTGGACCTGCAGAAAAGTGAGAGCAGATTTGATGCATCTCTGGAATGCCCAGAGATTCAGAAGAAGGGAGGAGGATCATGCTGATGGAGATATTCCAAGTGATCTACAGTGTGGGAGGCTAGCTGCAGAAAACAATGTATTGCAAGATGTAGAAAGCAATGCATTTTCAAGCTGTGCAGACCATTCTTGCTAAGAACATCTCTTATAACAAAGAGGAACATATTGAGCAAGTGAACATCAGCATCTGGGCTAAATATACCTGAGTGATATAGTGGTATGAATGCTCTGGCAAATTTAGAACTGATTTCGTGCAGTGTGACAGACAGGAAATTTTTGATGAAGTTGGTGTATATTTTTGAGCTTTCTTGATTATGTTATCCTTATTTATAATACAGAATATATTTAATTCTAAATGTACCATATTCAGCTCTTGTGCAAGGGTAAAAGTTCTACTGAAATCAGTAGATTTCCTTCCATTTTCTCTAGGTCTGAATTTGGCTCATGATCTTTGAGCCTGACTCATGGTTTTTGAATGCCTGGAGTTGGCAGTACTCCAAATTCATAGAATATTATATAATATATTCTATGAATTTACAGTACTGCCGACTCCCGGCATTCAGAAACCATGAGTCAGGACCAAAGATCATGAGTGTGGCTTAAAAATAAAAAATGAAGTTATTTTTATTAGCATTCTGGTTCTTGAGCCTTTACGGGTCAGGTTTGAAAACCTTTCTCCACAATCATGAGGACTAGAAATTAATTAATTTCAAAAAAAATGAAAAAAGGATCTCATATTGTCACTGGGGACCCTTCCCTGACTCCTCTTCCTGAGAAGTCAGGTTTATTTTAAAATGGGTCAGAGCAGGATTTTGATAGGCGATATTATCAATATGCGGCCAAATGTATTACTGGTGCATGATTCGTTGAATTCAGTATAAACAGATTTTCAGTAGGACAGTGATTTCCCCAATTTCTTTCTATAGCATCTGGTTCAGAATTAGCATCATTTTGCAGATTTAAGAATTCTGGGTGGGGGCGGGGGTGGTGCTGCAGAATACAGTTTAGTTTTACATAGCATCTTCCAGTCTCAAGGTATCTTCAAAAAAAAAAAAAAAAAAAGTTAGATACCTGGAGTTCCGTGACTGCATGGACAAACAGATGAACTATTTTGGGCCCAGCAACAGCTCAAACCCACAAGACATTAGATCGCTGTTGAGAGAGAGAATGTTGGCTAGGGTACATTGGTGCTTATTCCCCATCTCTTCTGGAAAGTGCCATGAGATATTTCATATCCATTTCCACAACCACTAGGGACAAGTAGCAGAGACTTTGATTTGCAATCTCTCAATCTAAAGGATGACAGGTGAAGGCATCAGGCCTGTGACTGAAGTAATTGCAAGGCACTTGGTGGATCAACCCTCAGAATGACATGATAGCATGAAAAAAAAAGGTCTGAAAAGCTCAAGAAGTAAGTGAAGCTTTCTTTGGAACTGCTCTGTGCATCCAACTTGATGCTTTTTCCCCCTGCAGGATGCTGGACTGTGCTTGAATACATTCTGCCTGATAGTGGGGTTTTAAAGTCAAATTCAAACAGGCAGTCCCTTGGCTGCCATTAGCCTTTTGATGCTTGATATTGGAATTTGCCCAGTGTTAAATACTGCTGCAAAGTCTGATGGTGTCCTTTAGCATAAGAGCCAGTTCCACAATGTTCTAGGGCACGAGGCTAAAACAGGAAGGAGAAGTAACTTGTACCAGAAGGGGAAGCCATCTGTATTAACACAGAGGCTTCATTTTTGAATGTGGACATCCTTTTTAGGACACATTTGAGGGTTCAAATTGGCATTAAAGTGCATAAATAAGTTATTTACTAATGTGAGGTATTGGTCTGATCACTCATGTGAGATTTGGATTTCCTCTTTAGATACTTATGTTTTCAAATTAAAATAGTTTGTGTCAGAAAGGAGATGACTCAGTCTCAGAATAGTAACAGAGTTTTCATGGTGTCACACAGGAAAAGGTTTCTCTTTTACTCTCTAAATTAATTCACTGCTCAATTCTCTGCTTGTGTCAGTAGCAGTTAAATCTCAGACTGGTGTTCTGTGTTTCCCTGAACTGGACTCTCGTATTTACTCTATCCAGGCCTTTTGTGTGTTTACGCTACATAGGATGGTTCACAAGGTAGCACGCTGCAGAATTCCTCTTTCTAATGGCTCACTTCCTATTTTCACGGCTTGCACAGTTTGGGATCTGGACCAGCAATCACAGATCACTGGGTTATGGTAAACCAGTCTAGCAAGTCACCACAATGAGTTACTCCCAAGATGGTTCCAGCTCTTTTGTATCATAAGCTCCTCAGTAAAGGGCCTTTGTATTTTATTTCTCTGTAAAGCACCATGTACATCTCTGGTGCTGCAGAAATACTAACCACTACGCATAAATAAGTGAGCATCTAAAAAACACTCCATAATACACTGATATGGAGGAAGGGGCAAAACAGAAAATAGCTGGAGGGCCACCAAGTAGAATAGCTACAGCATTTTCACATTCGACTCAACTAGCCATGTGGGGCCTTACCCTGCCATTGATCCACAGACAGAAATCTCCATGAAATAAATGAGGGAGTTCTGTGTGAAAATAAATGGCTGGATATGGCTTCATGTGTGGGGTTAGGGAATGCCGACCAGGGGTTAGAATAGACATGATGGGATACTGACAGGAACACAGCGAAGGGGGAAAGCGCAGCTGTCCTATCTGTTGTTCTGGGAAGACCCCTCTCCACATTCTTCACCAGGACTTTGCAACAACAGGCAAGACCACCCCCAAATAATTTATCCCAGGTTTTATGTGCGTGCTGGGACACAGCTTTGAGAGATTAGTTAGCACTGTGTGTAAAATCATACAGTGAAAGCCAGCAATTGTATACTGCCACAATAAAGCCTCAGGGCAAAATGCTCAGTTAGTGTAGATTGGTGTAGTCAATGGAATTATACTTAGTTACACCAGCAGAGAATTTGGCACAGCATGCTTTGTTTCTTAACCCTAATTCTCTCGGTATGTGCTATGAGTAATTTCCATTGAGTTCAGTGGGAATTATTTGTAGTCTGCATGGAGAGTCTGGGCCTGACGAGATTCCAGGAACCTATGACACAACTGTCCTGTAGATTACACAATGTCCCAATAGCTATTACTGTGTAGAAGCTAGGGAATAAACCTCCCAGGAATATAACTGGAGTTTGTTTCTTTCAGGCGAATTATTTTGTCCAGGTTTTGACTGAAATGCAAATGTGTAAAACGAACACCTGTGCCTAGGAAAATACATAGAACAGAATAATAAGCAGGGCATCATAGAGAACACTTACTTTCTTTCTGTTTGCTGGCACCAGGATGAACTGTGCAGTTTGGAAATGCTTCTCTGGCTGTGGAATTAAAGAGAAGAATTGGTTAAATCTCCTGGGATTCAGTTCTCATCCAGTAATTAGTCAGATAGAAAATCCTACTTAAAATTTAAACAAGGAATTTCATTTAACTTTGCTTCAATTGTCTTTCTTTTTGACATAAAGAAAATCAGCTAGGTTTTAAAAATGGCAATGACAATTAGTTATGGCTGCTATTTCTGACCTGCCCTCCATCTAATCCACCTACAGTGCAAAGAGAAGATGTGGTCTAAAGGATTGATTGACACACATTTGGCATATGACATTACAAATTGCTAGTGGCAAAGGTACCAATGTGTCATTTGCCATTAGCACTACACATTTGCCACTAGCAATGTGTACAAGTGCCAGTTAAAATAATTGTACCAGGGATTCTCAAATGATTTTGCCATGAGGCCCACATCTTAATGGAGGGATTGTCTAGTGACAGCCAGCTTCCCTCTCAGTTGTGATCACATGGATCATTGCACCCATTCTTGACCACCCAGACCTCTTAACCGCCCATTTGCACTTGCGTAACATCCCTGCGGCAATGACAGTAATTGTTTGCATGGAAAAGTAATACTGATATTTAGTTTTCTCTGAAAGCAGTTACATAAGTGATAAAGAGAATGCGCACCATGGGCCCAGCCAGTTCTCTGCATACCTATAGCATAGTATTCCACGGACCACTGTTTGAGACTTGCTTTTTTTATGCTCCACCACTCTCACTTCTATTGTGCTTATAAACCCAAATTATTTCAGTTGCCAGGAATCACAGTAATTAAAGCAAACAGTTAACTATTTTTTTCTTAAATCCAAAAAGAAATGATAAATCCATTATTGCAATTCTAAAGATGGTGATGCTTTCTACCATTGGAATGTTAGGCCTTATAGCTATCCAATAAAATACAGCTTTAATTTCTAGGTCTTGATGCTTGCAAGATATTGGACAATCAAACTGTCACTGGTCCAGGACTAAAAATAAATTTTGCATCCAAAAACTGTCTGGTATTTCTGTTATTTTTGGCCTGAAAGTAAACTTTTTTTTCCAGAAAGAGGTTGAAGAAAATCATTGTAACTATGTAATTTTGTTTTTATTATCTAACCATGGGGGAAAAGTGTTTTCCAGCTGCTTATTTTTTTTTAAAGTTATGATCTTTTTTTCCTTTAACATCTGTTGCTCTTCCAGGCTTGGGCCCCAAATAGTTTTGCAAATGCACCTGGATTCTGATTACAGCACCCCCTGGCCTGCCAGCCCTGAATGCTAAATAAACTGAGCCTGTGCTCTTCAGTTCTGACCTACAGCACCATCTTTATCTATTGGCTTTGAGCCCAGTCCAGTTCCCACTAAAGTCAGTGGGAGTCTTTCTACTGATTTCAGTGTGAGTTGAAGTTGCGCAGGAATTTAGCTGCTATTTTTCTTTGTAAAGGCCTCTCCCACACACATTCTGCGCATGTTTCCCAGTTACATCTACCTTTCTGTATGCGGAGTTCCATGAAGCCATGAGCCACTTGCTTGGTATACTGTTTGCCATGTTCCTTTTTAGTCTCTACCACGTAACAGCAGTAATTGCCACTGTCCTGCAGAGTCAGATTCATCATGATGATATGAAATGTCCCATGGTGGTCCGAGGTGGTCTCCAGCCCATGGTGGTTTGCTTGTTCTCCATGGAAGTACCTTTCTGTGACATTGCTATGTGTCCTATGATGCTTCCCTGGCTCATGATGCAGGTCCCTTTCGGTTACATTGCGGATATGTTGCTTCTCAGAGCAGCTTTGGTCTCCGTTGCTGCTGAAGTACCAAATTTTGTAAAGTAAGTCATGCTGAGAGGAGAGTGGCCCAGAGAGCTTGCATGTCAAGGTAACATTCTGTCCTTCTGGGCAGACGTAGAGTGAGTAAGGAGTGGTGATCATGAAAGCTGTTGTCTGTTCTACATGGAGAAAAGAAACACTAGGCAATTAAAATGTAAGATAAATGGCAAGGTGTTTAAGAATAACAACTCTTTGTGCTGCTTTGAAGATAGAATTAAACAAACACCTGCCACAGCCCTGTGTGGTAGATAAGCATTATAACCATTTTACAGATGAGTAAACTGAAACACACAGAGGTTAGTTAAGCAATTCACACAAGGTTACACAGGGTGTCATTGCAGTTGATCTGAGATTAGAATCTAGGAGTCCTGATTCCCAGTCCTGTGCTCTAACCACTAGTTTTAAGTGCATTAGATTGGGAAAACATTGCCTTTGGTCAGGCAAACACGCTATACAGGACGTCACCAATGTTTGAAAATCATCTTTCCCCTAAGAATTAGTCCTGAGGTCTCACTGTGTATCTTGTCATTCCACTGTGCTGTAATCCCTTTATATGAGTGACCAAACTATTCCACATTATAGCCTCCCTCATTCCATGCAGCTACTACTGCTCTTTGGTTCAAACTATTAAAGAAGTTCTTTTTAAAAAAAAAACTCACAAGACAAATTTCACCAAGAGGAGCTGAAACTTTAAGGTATCTTCAATGCTGGCTAACTCTACTCCGTTCCCCGCCTGATTGTTCAGGATATTTTTTCTCCATATTAATGCTGGCAAGTTAATATGCTTTATACATTTCTCTGTGTGTGTGTATGTATCCTTTATACATTTGGGGGAGGGAGGTAGAGAGAGAGTGTTATGCAGGTCACTCATTTACTGGAACTAGGGCTGTGGGATGCAGTTGTGTGATGTCTTAGCACTGTAAAATTTGCTGCGAGAGATCAAAGTGGATCAGCAGCCTCTGTGTTTGTGAGGGAAGGATGATGAGAGGGGGAGTACATGGTTCTCAAATGAGGAAATTTCACAATGCCTATGATTCAGTTACAAATCCTCATCATTGGCATTATATTCAGTTCCTTCTGCCCCTCAACCAAGGCTCTGTTAATGCCTGTTAAAAAAAAGAAATAGCAACAATTTATGTCCCCACCCCCACCCAAAGATCAGCCTGGTTTTTAACCCCACCCTGTTTACACAAGACTGCTTGTGTTTTCCATTTTCTCTAAAGGCAGAGGTGGCACCGGCTGACACTCAAATTCCGTAATGGGAGAAGTTGTTCTCTGCAGAGTTTGGAAATCCCTCATCATTGTTTACTGAAAATTGTGCTCAGAAGAGGCCCAGCAAAGGAACAGCAGGAAATGTTTGTAGCTCCAAACTGAGGTGTATTAGCAGAGCTTCTTTCTGGGGCTTGCAAGGTGATACAAATCAGGATTAAGGTATATGAGCAAAGTTGGGTGGGGACCCAGGACTGGAATATCTGGGGTGCTACCGGTCAGGTAGTGGTAAACTGGCAAATCTGTGAGGTACCAGGACTGACATGGCGAGGCTGGGTACTGCAGGTCAATACTGCAGTGCGTGTGCAAATGTTTGGAGGAAGACTGGAACAGTGCCCACCTAGGTTCTGCCTAACTGAGCCTCTAGCCAGCCTACTGTCCCAGAAGCACTAATATCCCCAGGTGCTCCTTCAAAAACTGGAGAGAGGAAAAAGAGAGGATTTCTTTATTGTATTTTTGAAACTATAGATAAAGGGGGACCACTTGGTGAGATGTCTCTGGGGTTTAATTTGTTACAACTATGATGGTGTTGTGTGGACAAGATGTTCTCTCACTGCAGTTACATCCTGTTGCTCTGTTGGTTCCACCTTTATTTGATTTGAGGTTTTTCATTTGATGTACTTCGCAGGAGCCAACGAAACACATTGCTCCGAACTACCACAAAAGTATTTCAGGTTTGAAACAGGCTCAGGTTCACTTGGTTTACATACTACCTAGTCCCCCAGAAGACAGACAAACCTTGTTCAAATAGTTTGAGAATTATGTTCTAGACTAGGTCCTTACATTGACAAGAACTTAATTTCTAATGCAGAACTAATGTTAACCTATGCAGGGTCATGTGACTTTCTTAGCCAATAACAGACCTCCAGCTCAAATAGCAGAGTTGATTTTAGACAAATGGAAGTGAAAAATGTCCTTAAAGTCTTTCAGTTTCTGTCCTTTACTTGTTGTATTTAGAACATTGTTGGACTGGGAACCTCCTGGTGCATCTGAATCATTTAAGTGTATTATTTACTTTTATTTTCATACTATTTTTTCTAAATTTCAGCAGACAATGCAGGGAATGGGGGAAATAAAGTTAGAAGGGCTCTGATACAGTGAAATTCCTGGGTTGGTCTCTGCATGCCGATCTCAGTACCTTGGGCACCCTGGATATTTTTGTGCAAACATCAAAGAGTGGTTCTTAATCCTGATTCCATGAGGTCTGAGTACAAAAGGGGCCTCCAGGGAGTGAGGGGAAGGTAAGGTAGGAACCTTTTGGAGGAAACTGCACTTGCAACACCTTTGACAAGTGTCCATGGGATTCTTTGTGTTTCTTACCTCCCTAATGAGGTCCCCTGAAAATCAGAGGAGTCTCGCACATCCCCACCAATTTTCCCCCTTTAAAGCTGGACCATCAAACTGAAGCCCCACATCAGAGGGACTCATGCCATGGCTTTCTCTCTTTGCACACAGTGGATACAGCCATAATATCATGACTGGGTTTGCACTGAACAGCAGTTCCTAGAGGCTGAGAAATGGATGGCCACTCCACCTAGAAGGGTCAGCCCTGTGACAGAGCACTCTGCATTGCCAGAATGTGGAATGGACTGGATGACGGCCTAGCAAGGATTTTCCGTCCTTCTCCCTATGAATCTGTGATCACAATTGCAATCTTTGGTGTGAGTAGCTCTCACCTCTGGACTGGGAAGTTGAGTCCAGCAGCTGGGCTTATATCTCATATGGACATTGCATTACAGCACTACTGGGGTGCTGCACTGTTTGAGGTTCCATCCTGTAGATGAGGCAACATCTCATCTGCCTATCTGTTAATCTAGGTGGGCATTACAGATCTTGTGGCATTTTATTTTAAGGAGTGGATGTTTGCCCCAGTGCCCTGCCCAAGGCTCCCTTACCAAATAAGAAAAGTTATAATGTCCAAGGCTAGTTCTGAGCTATTGTTGAGTATGTTTAAGTTGATGTTTTTACCTATACAGTCACTGCACTGCTAGGATCTGCCTAACCACTTTGACACTTGTAGGGAAGTCCACGTAGTGTGCTGGGGGGGAGGTTGGTTTGTTTATTTTTAAATACGGAAAAGAAAGTACATACTTTTGCCTACTCTGCATCTTAAAACAGCTCTTGCTTCACCCACAGGATTTCATGGAACCCATCTACAGTGGAAAATAAACACAACCCACATATTTGGTAAGCGATCCTATGCCAGCAGTCATGCGGGGCAGAGGTTACCATATATGTGAAGTGTTTGGCATGGGTGGTGGGTATAATAGGCCTTCCCTGGCTGCAGGAGCTGCCACAGGACGCTGGGCTGAAGCTGGTCAGGCCGACCAGAGGCTAGGGCTGCTGCTCTGGCTCGCCAGCCTAGGGCTGGGGCTGGGGCTGCTTGGGCCAACCTGCCAGCATGACTGGGATTGGCTGGCTGGCCCAGGGGTCCTCTGGTGGCGGGGTGGGGTGGGGTGGCGTGGGGGCTCAGGGCTCCTGCCACAGAGGGTGTGGCTCATGCAAAAAGGGTGGGGCTGCGGAGCTAGTCTCTTCTAAGGGGGGGTTCACTTTCCGCCCACGGTGTTTGGCTTTATGTGTTTTCCTTCTGTTTTCTAAGCTCAAAGGGGAGTTCTTTAAAGCTATCTAATAGATGTGTGCCTTCTGTAGATAAGACTGGGGGAGGGGAAAATGGCAGCTGGTAGCACTGATACTCTTTGCATTCTCCTTGTACCAGTAGCACAAGGCGTAGTCTTTGGGAAACTCTATTGTGAATTGGTGTTCTCTCCCCAAAATGATGCCTGGCCTTGCTAATGAGGTGAATTCCCTTTACAATTCAACTGATTAACAAATGTCATCCCCACTGTACAGATAAACAGTCTTTTATCACGCTTCTCTTTTCCATGTGGCATCAAATGTTCATGTATATTCAAACATCCAATCACTCTCCCCTTCAAGCTCTTACCTTGTCTCTATTATAGCCCCCTATAAGTGTATATTTGGTACCTTAATATTTCAGACAATCCTAAGTGACTGGTGGAACAATTCCTGTTTGCCTCCATCCAAGGCAAGCGCTTCTCATTGCCCTGACTCTTCTCCTGCCTTTTCCCCCTCATTTGGAGTTAAAGGTCCCATGCAAACAGAAAGGACGCAGCCTAGCACCTGAAAGTATATATACATCCACAGTCATATCCATCACACTGAACAGAAAAGACACCAAGGGAGCCACTGCTCACATTTTTTCGTACAAAAAGGGTTTTTATTTAAAATTGTCTTTTCTAAAATTAATTTTTCACAAAAAAGTTTATCAATTTTATAAAATGTTCCATTTTGTCAATGTTTTAAATCAATTTTTTAAATTAAAATAATTTTAAAATTATTATTATTATTTTGTTTACTAAAAACCGTGTTTTCTCACTGAAAACTGGGGTTTTGGTAAACAAATCTATAAAGATCTTGATTAAAATGCCAGTAAAATAAAATCATGCACAATTTTCACAAAATGGAAAATTGGTCCATTTTTAACTTTATAACATGGAAATAACTTGGAAATTTCAACTTTTTTTGATAAATCATTTTACTGTTTTTCAACTGTTCTTTTTGACTGAGTGAATAGAAAAATCTACAAATAGAAACTAGTCCCACCTTGGTGGCCTGCCACTTATCAGACATCATCCTTCTGAACTAAATTGTCTTGACATAGATTTCATAGA
The DNA here is from genome assembly GCF_965140295.1 of Lepidochelys olivacea. Taxonomy (NCBI): domain Eukaryota; kingdom Metazoa; phylum Chordata; order Testudines; family Cheloniidae; genus Lepidochelys; species Lepidochelys olivacea. The sequence continues at coordinate 83,482,344 of NC_140417.1, read as the reverse complement.
TTCCAAGGCCAGAAAAGACTATTGTAATTATCTAGTCTGACCTCCTGTATAACACAGGCCATTTAACTTCTCCAAAATAATTCCTAGAACATATATTTTAGAAAAACTTCCAATCTTGATTTAAAAATTGTCAGTGATGTAGAATCCACCACAACCCTTGGTAAATTGTTTCAAAAGTTAATTACTCTCACCATTAAAAATGTATGCCTTATTTCCAGTCTGAATTTGTCTAGCTTCAACTTCCAGCCATTGGATCTTGTTGTATCTTTTTCTGCTCGACTGAACAGCCCATAGTTAAATAGGTTTCCTCATGTAGATTCTTATAGTCTTTAATCAAGTTACCCCTTAACCTTCTTTTTGTTAAATTAAATATATTGAGCTCTTTGAGTCCATCACTAATCTTCTAATCATTTAATCATTCTTGTGGCTCTTCTTTGAACCCTCTCCAGTTTGTCAACATTCTCCTTTAACTGTGGGCACCAGAACTGAACATAATATTCCCACAGCAGTTGCACCAGTGGCAAGTTTAGAGCTAAAATAACCTATCTATCCCTACTTGAGATTCCCCTGTTTGTGAATCCAAGGATTGCATTAGTTCTTTGGGGCACAAAATAAAACTGGGATCTCTTGTTCATCTGATTATCCCACACACAAATCATTTTCAGAGTCACTGCTTCCCAAGATAGAATCCCCTATCCTGTAAGTATGGCCTGCATTCTTTGTTACTAGATGTATACATTTACATTTAGTCATACTAAAACACACATTGTTGGCTTGCGCCCAGTTTACCAAGCGATCCAGATTGCTCTGAGTCAGTGACCTATCCTTTTCATTATTTACCTCTCTCCCAATTTTTGTGTCATCTGCAAATCTTATCAGTGATGGTTTTATGTTTTCTTCCAGGTCATCGATAAAAATATTGAATAGTGTAGGGTCAAGAATCAATCCTGCAAACCCCTCTGGAAACACACCTGCTTGATGAGAATTCTCCGTTTGCAATTACATTTTGAGACCTATCAGTTAGCCAGTTTTTAATCCATCTAATGTGTGCCATGTTAATTTTATATTGTTCTAGTTTTTCCTAATCAAAGTGTCATGTGGTACCAAATCATGTTGTGACATCTTGACATGGCATTGGCCTCTCAGTGATTTCAGGAGGTTTTCATGGCGCAGAGGGCCTGACTGACAGAGTGTTGTGCTGCCCCATCCTAATCAGGACTTTCCCACCGGAATCAGTGCAGGTGGTAGATCTGACACAAACATAGCGAGGCGGATCTGTGGCTTTCACTAACCCCTACTCAGACCTAGTTTTAGAAGTAAGGGCACAAAATGACCTTTGCTTTTGTATGCCCTCAGGGAGCCCTTCTCTGAGCAGATAACTAGCCCAATGCAAATCTGGAAAAAACAGCTTGTAGAGTAGTATGCGAGTAGTGTCTAGCTGAAAGAAATATCCTGCTAGCTTAGACAGTAATGTGGGGGTCCTTCTGCACAGCTGACAGAGCTGCTGCCTAGAATTCACAGTAGCTCTTGTTCTCAGAGGGAGGGGTGCAGGTAATACATTGAGCCTGTTTAGCCCTGGGAATACAGTGAGGCTGCTGGAGTCTCTGGTAGCTGGTTGGGGGTATTCAGGAGCATCTGGCCTACAGTTGGAAGAGACGAGTGTCTCAGTGCATCCCACCTCACCTCTAGCATTTTGGTCCGAACAGTTTTGCCTCAGCCCAACCAACACACAGCTTTGTGGCATTGGTTGTGAAATCTAGTTCTATGATCCTGCAATCTGTGGTGAGCCCGTGCAACAGAGAATGATGCAGGCAGGGCCGGCTCTAGGTTTTTTGCCTCCCCAAGCAAAAAATTGGCCGTTCCCAGAGCACAACTGCTCAAGCAAAAAAATGGCCGGAATGCCGCACCTGGAATTGTGCCACCCCAAGCATGTGCTTGCTTTGCTGGTGCCTAGAGCCGGTCCTGGATGCAAGCATCCTGGAGACATCAAGGAAGGCATGATTTCTCATCACCATTGAGGTCTAAATTTTCAGGATGCTTTTAAGACAATAAGCAAAATGCAGAGGAAAAGACTAAGGTCACTTAATTAACTTTGTATCACCACTGAATTTCTTAAAATAAAATTTCATCTAGAATTTTGTTTAAACAAATGAAAGCTCCTCCCCTCATTTATCTGAGAATTTCTGTGCCCTCTGAGAGATCTTTCAAAGCTCTTCCCTTTTCAGTCCCCCTTGTTTTTTGTTATTCCCTTCTCTCCCAGTATCGGCATAGCAACATTCTGCTCACTCACTTTCCCAGGGCGGGTAAATACAATATTTTATTTATTTATTTTTGTAACAATTGAGTAAAACATCAGTTTTTTCATTATCATCTTCTCCATGACCAGTGGTTGAAGTAGATGTTAACAAGAGGATCGAGATCCCTTAGCCCACCAGCCAAGGAGGAGGGGGAACTGTGAGGAAGCAGTGCTTCGCCTCACCAGGGAGAGGAGAGGTGGTCTCTCTCTGCTGTTAGTGGGGGAGGGGAAACTATTATGGGCCTCCTGATCATGACAGTAAGGGTAGGCAGGTAGATTTTGTACCCAGGCTGTACATTTTCATGAATGTTGCAAGACTGTCTTAATTTGTTATCACTGGGCTTCAGAGTTTTCACCCCGGTTAGATAAATGTGTGGAGTTCATACTTCTGTTAGGACACATCTACATTGGAGAAAGCATCTGGTATTGACAGTGCCTCTCCTGGCCTCCTCTCAGTTGTGTTGAATACAGATCAGCTGCCCGAGTAGATTGGATCAAATCATTACAGCAAGTGAGATTGTGTTGATAGGCTTAACCCACCTACACTAGCAGCCAAACGGTTTTCAAAATTGGTTGGAAGGGCCAGGGAGGAACCATTGTTGACACCATTGTCAACTATTAGTCATTTTCACAATGCAGATGGTCACTTTAGATCTATTCTTTCAATCTGTCTATTGATTCATAGGCTTTAAGACCAGAAGAGGCCAACATGATCACCTAGTCTGACCTCCTGCACCTTGCAGGCCACAGAACCTCACTCACCACTCCTGTAGAATCTTACCCATACATTCCTTCACTGCATCAATCCAATTTCAGAAGAAACCCTGCAACCAAAACTTAGAATCCTGTTTAAATTCTTCAGTGGAAATACACCAAATCCACAAAGATGCTCTCTGTGAGCTAGCATAGAATTTTCCAGCGGCTGTCTCTCTGGTGGCCTCGTCTTTTAGTTTTGCTTTGTTTCAGGTTCCAAGAAAAAATTCAGAGTGAAACTCTGCTGAAACTACGAGTGAAACCACTCACTTTCTCATTTGTTTCCATCTGAAGTGTTGCCTTCACTCACAATGCTGCCCAGGCTTGGCCTGCTGAAAGGTTAATGAGCCATAGCAAACGTGACCTGATGTTCAAGTCTGTGAAGACATGTTTAGAAATCAGGTGTTGCTTCTTTTGGGGTTTCACAAAGAAAATCACGTGAGCTCTAGATGGAATCTAATTGACTTTGTGTGACAGAAAAAGAGATGGGCAAAATTTTGTGACCAACCCTATTTTTTCAGCAAAAAGTGCAGATTCAGTTACATGAAAATGTTTTGTGAATTTCATGTTGGCTTTACCAAATTATTCAAGTAAAAAACCCTATAAAAGATCCCCCAAAATCTAAATGTCTCATTTTGAAATTTTTGAAACAAACCTGTAATTTTTTGGTTTGACACTAGCTTTTCTTTCAAAATTTCCAGTAATTTTATTTTTTTAAATGTCAAACATTTAAAAATGCTCTAAAATGAAACAAAATATTTCATTTCAGGCAGACAAAATGTTCCATTTCATCTGAATTACATGTTTAAAACTTTTCAATTAATTTCATTTTCTGTCCACCCTGAAATTTTTTGGACATTTTTAAATTGCCAGCAAATCAAAAAAAAATGTTCTTTGCTTGGCTCTAGACAGAGATTCCTTTTCCATTAGAATATAAGAATGGCCAGGCTGGGTCAGACCAGTGGTTCACTGAGCCCAGTATTCTGTCTCTGACAGTGGCCAGTGCTAGATGCTTCAGAGAGAAGGAACAGAACAGGCCAATTTTGAGTGATCCATCCCTTGTCGTCCAGTCCCAGCTTCTGGCAGTTGGAGGTTTAGGGACACCCAGAGCATAGGGTTGCATCGCTGGCCATCTTCCTCTAAGCTCTGTCTGTTCTTATGGCTTGTCTGTATGAAATTAAGGCACAGCAAGCTAGGGTGTAAATCTGCCTTGTTCTAGCATACCGTGCACTGACTGCCTTTGGGAATTCTGCTGCCACACACTAAAAGTTCTGTCGTGTGCTTTAATCTAGCCCACTTTGAAACATGAGTCAAATAAAGTGCACAATGGAAGTTTTAGTGCATGGCAGCAGAGTCCACAAGGGCACTCACTTACTGTGTGGCAGGCTGGGTCAGGGTAGATTGCTGCTTGCTGTGCCCTGTTTGTATAAACAAGTAAAGCCCTGCACAGATACAAAATTTGTATCCACATGTGACCTGCAAATATGGTCCACAGATATCTGCAGATTTGCAGGGCTCTATAAACAAGCCCTTATACTGGCATCCCCTCAGGACAGGGACTATCTCTTCTCATCTGTCTGAAAAGCATCCAGCCCATCATGAGCACTACCAAAGACAAATAATAATAAACTTGAATTAGCATATAACCTTAAACGCGACCTGATGTTTAGCTCCAATATCCTAGATGGCTAACAAAAGTGAATTCCTCACTTAGAGCTTAATCCAAAACCCACTGAAGACATTTGAAATATTCTCCTTGATTTCAGTGAGCTTTGGACCAGGCCCACAGTAAAGTGCATTTTAATCTACACAAGACACTATAAGCAGAGCTTCACTACCCTGGAGACCCTCCCACTCTCTGCCCCTTGTGTAGTGCTATCTTCACCCCCTTTAGTAGCACTGGGTACCATCAGTTGGGTGATCTCTCTCGGTTCCCCCTATTCTCACCCACAGAGCGATGGACACTCCAGGTCCATTCCTGTCCCAACCAATGCTCTGCAACCTGCCCTTCCACTAATCTGTTCTGTGCAGAATGCCTGAATGCCTGGCAGGGCGCTACTAATACTGGATTGCAGGAGGCCTGACTGTTGGCATGACACACCTTTGAAAGAACAGTGTTTGCAGGGGCCTCCCAAGCACCTGAGCCCAAGATAGGATGTCTGTGCTCTGAAGGGCCATGCCCAGAGTGTGAACAGCAGAAAGGTTACCTTAGAGCCGTGGTTTTCAACCTGTGGCCCAATCAGCACATAGCTGTGGCCCATGTAACATCCTCAGGGCCATACAGATAGTATATAGATATTGTATGGATGTGGCCCACATAACACGGAGAGAGCTACATATGCAGCCCACAATGGTAATTAGGTTGAGAACCACTGCCTTAGGGGTACAGGTAAGAAATGTTATGTTGGAATCAAGGGCTAGTTTTAATTTTTGTTGAGCTTTGAAAATCTTTGTTTGATTGCTTAACTATCCATGTAAATGTGTTCAGAGGAAGGTGCAATTGGCAATTTGCACAAGGGCAACCATCCCTCTTTCACCAGGGTAACATTATTACTGGTACTGTATTAACACCCAGAATCCCCTATCAGAAACAGGTCCCAAGCGTGCTGGGCACTGTACAGACTGCTCAGCTTATTGGCTGAGCAAAGTGAGGTCTAACACTCAACTCAGTGTCACTTGTCTGTCTGTAATGAGAAAAGTTTTAAAGGAAAAGTCCAATTAATTCCAAAATGTCAGGGAACATTCTAGGTGTCATTGGGGGAGAAGCCCATTGATTTTTGGTAACAATGAGGAAACCGGAACATGGAAAAAGTCTGATTTCCACACAGTGCCCATTTGGTGCTGCGTTGTGACCTCAATGGTAACTCAGTCTGTCATTAAGCACTCCTTCCAGGTTATTTACATGTTTCAGTCCCATTAGTTGAAATGAGTCAGCAAATGAAACTGCAGGTCAGGACTGAAGTGCTTTGACATGACTGTTGGAGAGCGCAGGTCCTGAAGACTGAACTAGCTTTTGGCTGCTTCAAATCAGGAGCAATATTGGCTGAGTTGGAGTGAGGATGGAGATTTCCACACCATTCTTGGCTGGCTCCAGCAAATTCTTTTATCTTTGCCCAGTCAAAAATGTTTTATTTCATCTATAGAGATTCCTCTGCCTGCAGCACTAGGGGTTGCCAGGCATCCAGTTTTCAACCGGAACACCTGGTTGAAAAGAGACCCCGGCTACTTCGGTCAGCACCACTGACCGGGCCATTTAAAGTCCGGTCGTCGCCACACAGGAGGCTCCCTGCCTGCCCTGACCCTGCATAGCTCCCTGGAAGCAGCCAGCATGCCCAGCCCCTAGGCACAGGGAAAATCAGGGAAGTGCCGCATGCTGCCCTCACCCGCAGCCCCAGGAACTGCAGCCAATGGGAGCTGCGGGGGTGGGTCATGGGCAGTGCGTACCGTGCAGAGCCACCTGGCCGTGCCTCCAGCCAAGGGGCCGGACATGCCGGCTGCTTCTGAGAGCCAGGGCAGGCAGGGAGCCTGCCTTAACCCTGCTGTGCCACCAACCGGGAGTTGGCTGAGGTAAGCGCCGCCCAACTGGAGCCCGCACCCTGAACCCCCTGCCCCAGGTCAAAACCCCCTCCCGCACCCTAACTCCCCCCCAAACCCTGCACCCTGAACCCCCTGCCCCAGATCAGAACCCCCTCCCACACCCAAACTCACTCCCAGACCTCGCACTCACATCCCAACCCTGTGCCCCAGGTCGGAATCCCCCTCGCACTCAAATTTTCTCCCACACCCTGCACCCTCTCCTGCTCCCCAACCCCCTGCCCCAGCCCGGAGTCCCCTCCCATACTCTAAACCCCTTGACCACATCCCAGAGCCCCCTCCTGCACCCCAAACCCATAATCCCCAGCCCATCCCAGAGCCCACACTCCCAGCCAGAGCCTGCACCCCGTCCCACACCACAACCCCCTGCCCCAATGTGGAGCCCCCTCCTGAATCCCTAATTTCTGGCCCTACCCCAGAGCCCGCACCCACTGCTGGAGCCCTCACCCCCTCCCATACCACAACCCCCTGCCCCAGCCCAATGAAAGTGAGTAAGGGTTGGGGGGAGCAAGCGATGGAGGGAGTGGGGCTGGAGTGAGTCAGGGCAGGGCATCAGGGAAGGGGTGGGGCAGGGGGGAGGGGCAAGTGTGTTCAGTTTTGTGCAATTAGAAAGTTGGCTAGAGATCGTGTTCCTCACCTTTCTGACATCTGCCAGCTCTACTCCTGAATCCGAGTCTCCTGCATGTTCTGTGTTACACTCCCATCCACATCCCAGCACTCCACTGGTCTGACTGGCATAGTTCGGAGCTAAAAAGCATGGCAACTCTGTGGCCTGATCTTGCATTTACTGATGTGTGCCAGTATCTGATCAATTTCCAGCCAGCTGCATGAAGTTTCTGGATTTTGACTTTTTTGGCTGATCAAAGCAAAGTCTTGCACTCAACTCAGTGTCATTTCTCAGTTTGTCTGTAGATCAAAGAACCAGCTGATGGCAGATTTTAACACCTCCCAGCATAAAAGTACCCCATCTCAGCTCTGCCCTTCTTTCCAATACAGTTTTAAAATGTTGACTCTCTGAATGACTTATCTCCCAGACAGAAAGAAAAGAAATAAGGGGGTGGGGGGAAGAGAATACACACAGAGTTCCTGGAAGGAAAATTGGGGACCCTGGTATGGCAGGGAGAGGAGAATTGGGGGACACACAGAGTCCCTAGCATAAGAGAAGGGGTGGCAGTGCAGAGATCCCTTGAAATAGAGGGGGATGGGAGGGTGACACAGAGAGTTTACAGAGGGGAATGAGAGGGATGCAAGGGGGCTCTGGTGTGTGGCATGCAGAAACAACAATAACAACAGTTATTTATCATCCTAAACCATAGGAGTTTTTCTTAGCAATTATTGTCTGACTAAAAAGACCTATTTTGTGGCAGATTTCTCCCTTCACACACCACAGCCATCAGTAAATCTGCTAGCCAGTAACCAGGAAATGGGAGATGAGGTGTGTGTTGCGGGGGGAACACGAGATTTTTTTCTTCTTTATATTAAACAAACATTTGTGGCTGCCCAGTGTTAAGCTGATTGCCAGATTTGGAGTCAGGATGGATTTTTCCTTAGGTTACATTGGCAGCAACAGAGCAGGGAGCGTGTGTTAGGATCAGAGCATCATGTCCCACATAATCATTTCCCCGCAGTTTCAGGCATCATTATAGAACCCCACTCCTTCCCATTTTCAGCTTCTAGCCCTTTATTTGTTAACCTGTTCTGTCTTTAATTTTCACTGAGCAACTTTTACTTGCCAACATCAGAAGCCCCAATTACAAAACTCTTCTCTGTATTCAGCAAAGGCCGTGAGACATCACGCATGAGATAAGTGACCCTGATTCGAGGCCAGCTGAGGGCACCAAAGCACCAGCTGAAGGCTGGCAGCTTGGCTGGTAACCAACTTATCTGGAAATACTCAAGACTATTGGAGAAGGGAAAACTTCAGAGCCCGAGAGTGATCTCTCGACAGCTCAGTTTCTGAAAACTGGGGAGCACCCAGTTAATAGATCAATGCAAAGTCTATCCTGGTTGGTGTCCTATATGCCCAGAGAAGCAGGCAGAAGTGACAGCTTCGGAGTGTGTGCACACAAACACATGCACAGTCTTGACAGCAAAGATGAGCATCTCTATAGACTACAAAGATGGTCTTCTTTGAACTCAAACAAACTGCCTCTATCTGCCACTATGTTAATAATGAAAGACTCTATTCACCTAGAACCCAGGACAAATGTGCTGTGCTTACACCTCCAAAAGAGCTGGGGTTAAGCAGCAAATAGAAAATAATCTAGCCCTGCATCTTTGCACATTCTCAATATCCCTTTATGGGACCAGTGCTGCTGTTTCGTTTATGACTTGGCTTTATTCTGATGCACAAATTAGTTCAAAGTGAAGGAAAAGGGAGGACAATAATTGCAGGAAAGCAGAATTTAAAAAACACAGCAGGTCCTCTTCTTACTCCCACACAAACAGCACTCTTTAGCCATCCCCAGAAGAGAGCCCCTTCCTTAAGAGTCTTTGAGAAATCTCCCTTGAACCTTAATGCAGGGAGGAAGGTGAGAAAGTAAATAACATATCTACCTAAGCTGAAATTCTTTTGACTTCTGATCAAACAAAAAGAGGGTGAATACAAAAAGTGGATAGCAAATTAGGTTTTCCTTTCCTCTCCTTTTTGGGGAGAGAAAAACCAACCTGACTTTACCTTGGTAGAAAGCCAAGTAGAGAGCGATTGGCAGCACCCAGCCCTTCCACACACTGTCCATTGAATGACTGTGGTAAACATCCATCTTCACTCACTGAAATTGGAGCTAGCCCTTCTCCAGGATTTTTCTTTCCTGTGTCTTACATGCGTACTCAGAGCAACCCTGAGACAGAAGGAGCAAGAGAGTTGCATACACAGGAAATTTCACTCAGATAATGCCTACTGTAATTTGAGAGAGAGAAGCTGAGAGCACCCCCATGAGGTTAGAGAAAGAAAAAAGAAAAGGAGCACCTTAGAGACTAACCAGTTTATTTGAGCATAAGCTTTCGTGAGCTACAGCTCACTTCATCGGATGCATCTGATGAAGTGAGCTGTAGCTCACAAAAACTTATGCTCAAATAAATTGGTTGGTCTCTAAGGTGCCACAAGTACTCCTTTTCTTTTTGCGAATACAGACTAACACGGCTGCTACTCTGAAACCTGAGAGAAAGAAAAGAAACTTTGTGCTGCTCAACACAATGGTCCAATCCCTGCAGGTTTCCTGAAATCAACAGAGGACTGTGACTGGGTGGGACTGCTAAATTCAGCTGTCTACTTCCATGGCACACAAAACACATGCACTGAGATTAGGTGGCCACATGCGCACGCACACAATTGTGAAATGCAGCAGTTCATTCTGTTTTCCATTTATAGGTTACTAGTTTTAAAATAAGTGGATTAGGGTGGCAGGAGGCTGATTTGTTACATTTGGAGGTAGCCAGTTAGACACTTCAAATTATGCTTTTCCTCACAAGAAAGTACAACTCAGATGCACTATCCAGGTTTCAGTGACGTTTGTGCTTTTTTAAAAAATGCAATTTCTAGTTGGGTTGATTGCAGCACAAGTTGTGTGAGGGGCTCATTCAGGATCAGAATCCAGAGTCCACCATTTTTCCTGGTACGTGACCCTTTCCTAGCATAATCATGTTTTTTTTTTTCCCTCAGGAGATACTATATGATCCTGTAAGGGTCCTGTGTCTCAGGGTTAGGGACGGCCCCCTTTGGCAGCCGTGGAGAATCGTGCCAGGTTGGTCTATCAGGCACCCGGGCTTGCAGTCAAGTCACTGAGCAAATGGTAGCTCAGGTTACATGGATAGGGGAGAGGGGGACATGCAGAGCAGACAGTCAGTGGATCAGTCCTTCAGGCTTAAGGATTGAGTATTCGAGCAGTCAATGGCTCAGGCCTTTGGGCCTAGGGTTAGTGCTCATCCAGCTCTGAGTGCGGGGCCAGAGGTAGGGAGACCCAGGCCACCCTGCTCCACTGCGACCCACCCCAGTGCCCTGGAAGTGACAGGTTATCCCATCACAGGGTTGGCACGGAAGTGTGGGGTCCCTGCCTTGCTTCCAAGCACCACAGCTGAGTCAATGTCTCGTTTCCCTGTGTTACTTCTTACCGTCGTCTGGTGGGCCTGTTCTGCCGCATCAGGGGCCTTGTTCCTTGTCTCTGCACCAAGCAGCTCACTCTCCACTTCCTCTCTGGGTCTCTCCATCTCTTGGGGCAGCAGCTGGCTCAAAGGAGTCATCACGCGTCACAGCCGGTCATGGGCTGTGCTGGCGGTTCGGCTCCCTAAGAAGGACGTCTGGCTCCAGCAGAACTGCAGGGCCCTGCTCTTATACTTCTGTCCCCATCCCCATGCTTCGTGTGAGGGTTTAGCTAAGCCCAACAGGGTGAGTTAGCCCCCTCTGTGCGAGAATGAGGCCATTCTGCCTCATTATACACACACACACACCCATAAGTCCATCTCCGAGGAACTGAGATTCACCTTCTCCCACCCGGGAAAGGAAATCCATGTTTGTGTGCCTTACTGGCTCAGTGTTGAACTCAGAAGACATATGGTAAGAGGATCAGATGCCACCTCATTAACCACGGTTTGGTCTTCTTTGCAGTATGCAGTGATCAGTCACTAGAGGAAAGGGGGCTCTATTGCAGGGCTTCTGCGGCCCACTTGATAGTGAGGGCCTCCTTTTCAATAATGGAGTAGTTGCACTTGTGTGGAAACAGCTTCCAACTGATGTAAATCACGGGGTGCTATTCTCCCTTGACTTCTTAGGGGAGGACTGCTCCCAGAGACACTTCTGAGGCATTAGTTTGAAGGATGAACTCCTGAGAGAAGTCAGTGCTGAACAGCATGGGTTGTTGGCACAGGAGGTCCATAAGTGTCTGGAAGGCTTGAGCACAGTCTGCTGTCCAGCGAACTCATCAGGGTTGTCCTTCAGAAGTTCTGTCAAAGGGGCCAGGATCAATGAGAAGTTGGGGACAAAGTAGCAGTAATAGCCTGCTAACCCCAGGAAACTTTCTTGGTTGCAGCAGTGGATAGGTCTGAAGGGCCTGGACTTTACCCACAAGGGGTGGACTTGACCATGCTCCAGAATGTATCCTAGATAGGTGGCCTCCTCCCAGCCTAGTTTGCATTTGCTGGGATTCACCATGAGTCCGGCGTGTGTAAGGCTCGAAAGATGGCCTCCACTTGTTGAGATGGTCCTCCAAGTTACTGCTATACATGACCATGTTGTCCAAGTAGATGGTGGCAGAGGTGCCATGGAGCCATAAGATGTGGTCCATCAACTGCTGGAAGGTGGAAGGAGCCCCATGGAGCCAGAAGGGCATCCTGATAAATTAGTATAGTCTCACTGGGTTGGCAAAGGCTCTCTTCTCCTTGGAAGCTGGAGCCAGCGGAATGTGCCAGTACCCTTTTGTGAGGGTCTAGCAAGATTTGCTGAGCTAGTCAAGCAATTCATTGACTTGGGGCATTGGGTATGTATCGAACTTTGATATGGCATTCACCCTCCTAAAGTCTCTACAGAACCTGAGGGACCAGAACACTGGAGCTACGCCACTCAGTCTGGGACTCCGTAATCACCCCCCAGTTCTATCATTGCTCAGACCTCTTTCTCCACCGTCTCTCACATTCACCACGTCAGGGGCCAAGTGTTCTCTTGGACGATCTCCCCCGGGGTTCTCAGGATCATGTGCTGCACAAGGGTGGTTTGTCCTGGCCAAGCCATAAAGGTCTTGGGGAATGCTTTGAATAGACTCCTGACTTGCTTCCTTTGTTTGGGAATCAGGGTGTCACCAATTTGAGGTTCCTCAGAGTCTGTCAGGACTGGGGCCTGTGGGCCCAACTCTGGCTCAGGGCTATACTGAGCAATCAGTGACCCCTCTCGATCCCATCAGGGCTTCAAATGATACATCTTTAGTTTCTTTCTCTTGTCTGGCTGCCAGATTTTGTAGTTAACAGGCCCCACTTGGGCGATAACATTGTAGGGCCCCTGTTCTGAGGCAAGCAGTTTTGATGCTTCAGAGGGAAGCAACAGGAGAATCCTATCTCTGGGTTCAAAGGCCCTTTCCCCAGGCTTCCTGGTTATAAGCCTGCTCCTGTGACTTTTGTGCATTGTGGAGATTCTCGCATGGTAAGGTTCACACCTTCTCAAGTTGATCCCACAGTCAGAGGACATACTGCAGGAGACCTTGCGACAGGGAAGGTGCCTTCTCCCACTTCTCACAAACCAGGTTCAGGATTCCCCATGGCTGCCTCCCATAAAGCAGCTCAAATGAAGAGCGCTTGGTTAACAATTGGGGAACTCCCTGGACTGCGAGTAGCAAAGGGGGGATGAACTGGTCCCAGTAGTGGAGCTCCCTTGGGGAGAATCTCCAAAGCATGCCCTTGAGGGTTTGATTGAGTGTTTGACTAAGCCATCCATCTGAAAGTGATAAACAGATATCCAAATCATCTCAATGCCCAACAGGTTGCAGACTTATTTAAGCAGCTTTCATGTGAAGTTCATCCCCTGGTCTGTCAAGATTTCTCAAGGAAGGCCCACTCAAGCAAAGACCTTGAGTATCTTCACAGCAATGGTCCGGGCTGTGGTGTTAGAGTGGGATTGCTTCAGGGAAGCAGGTAGCATACTCCAGGATCATCAGAATGAACCTAAAACCGACCATGGTTCTCTCGCGGATTCCCACCACCTCCATGGCAAGCCTCTCAAAGGGAACTCCCACTATGGGTAGTGGGAGAAGCAGAGCCTTCAGTGCTCCCTGTGGAGTGACAAGCTGGCACTCTGGGCAGGAGCTGCAAAAGTCTTTGACTTCCCAATGGATTCCTGGCCAAAAAAAACAGGCCAAAATTTAGACCGACATCCTTTTGTGGCCCAAATGCCCAGCAGTGGGGATGTCATGGGTGAGCTTCAAGACAGTTTGCCTGTGGCATCAGGATAGTACCAGCTGGGTCTGGGCCTCTTGCATCTGCGGGTCTTGGTCCACTCGGTATAGGCAGGTCCCTTTTAGCTCAGCCTAGGGGTACTGCATTTCTCATTGGGGCTCCATGACCCTCCCATTTACGCTGGCCAGTTGCTCATACTCCCAACTGAGCTTAGGGTCTTCTCACTGATTTCAGCCAAAGTCAGCTCCCGGGTTTGGTGGATCCTCCCCATGCTGGTGAACAGGGCCTGTCTTCTTGTCAGGGATGTCAAGTTTACCATCCCAGGCTCCCTCGATGTCAGTGTCTGGATTACTGGATGTCTCCCATGTTTCCTTGAGGAGGTCCCCCTTGAATGTGGGCTCCAGTGTGCCTGGTTTGAGGTTCACAGTGCACAGAACCTTCATAAATCCCGTCCAGCTCCAGACGAGGATCACCAGGTAGGCCAGTCTTGAGGCCAGGCCTACTGTCATGGTTCTGGTCTCACCGTTCACTGTCATGATGGCCCAGGCACTGGGGTACAGCTTCACATCCTGATGGATATATTGTAAGCAGATGACTTCCCATTGCAGATTTGGGGTGGTGAGGAGGTCTCGTTGGATGAGACTTGGCACCCCAAGTCCACGAGCATGGGGACCCATACCCCTTCAATTTCCACAAGGATCATCAGTTTGCTGGAGGGCTGTTTCCAAGCACAAGCCTCACTGGTCCAGACTTGCCCGAAGTCACAGTCCATCACGGGGCACCCTCGGCAGAGATGGTCGAGGCAGCTGCAGGTGAAACATGGGCTGATTTCTGACCGCTTGGGTCAGTCTCTGGAACTAGTCGAGAAGGTGGGGCTTCCAGGTATCCAGGTTTCCCTTACTAGGTCAGTGGACCCTGTGGCCCTCCTTGACACTCCAGGTGACCGCCGCCAATACCTGGTATCCTGTCTGTTGGTATGACTCTCACTCAGTCTTAGCCAACAGCTTTGGAGGTTCCTTGATTTGGGGCTTGTTCCTCTTTTGGCTGCAAAGTCTGTGGGTTGGGCTCTCAGAGTAAGGGCAGACTGGGCTTTCGGTGGCCACATAGTTTTCCATTAAGATGACTGCTTTGCTCAGGGTCTCTAGCTGGAGGCAGAGGACCAATGCCCTTCCTTGTGGCAGTAGGATGTGATTGATTGCTCCAGGACCACCCGTTTGGTGACCTTGACCCTGGTGTGCTGCTCGGGCTAGACCCACCACCAACAGGTGTCCTTCAGCTGCTGCGTGACCATCTGCAGTCTGGCCCCCAGGGAGTATATCTCTCTGCAGAACTGTTGCCAGAATGTATCAGATGTAATGTCAAGGGTGGCGAGGATTGTGCTTTTCAGTTGCTTGTCAAATACGGTGCTAGGAGGCTGGCTCACTGTTCAGGGAGCCACTGAGGCAACCCACTCAAATGTGACCAGAAAGGCATCCGGGTCATCATCAGGCCCCATTTTGGTCAGGCACACAAGAACGGGGAGGGCTGTCTGGATTGCCCGTCCCACGGGGCCTGGTCTCACAGCTAGGAGCATGGCAGCCATCTGTTGCAGGCATTGCTGCTGTTGATCTCGGTGCTGGGCCCCCAATTCCCAAATCAGCTGTTGCTGTTGGTTGCCCAGCTGTTGGAGGAGCTGCTGTTGCTGCTGGAGTTGGACTGCCTGTTGCTGTTGCTAGCTCTTGGAGAGCCACTTTATCAACTTCTCCATTTCCATCAGACTGGGAGGGGAACTGAGGCCTACACAAATAAGCAGTCAATAACCCAGGCCTCCCAAACAGCAGTCAATGGGTCAGGCCTTAGGGTCTAGGGGTTAGTGCTCATTCAGCCCCAAGGAGAGCTGGACAGTGAAAGTCAATGGAGGCTCTGGCAGGAGACATTGGGCAAAGACTCTATGAGTGCGGCATTGCAATACTGATGTTGTCTCATCACACTGTAATGCATCATATGGCACTATTCCAAAAATAGGCCCATAGTGCCGATTGTGGGTGATGTTACAATGCAGGTGTCACCCTGCTCAGTTTAGGAGATATGACTGGGCTGTGTGACACAGTGAACTGGTGAGTGGTAAAGGAGAGACCATCCCCCATGCCAGGCAAGCTTCTAAATGCATTTGGAATGAAACTGTGCCAAGATGCTGGTGGGGGAGGGGGGCGGAATATAATGAATCCTGTCCCTTGTTTTTTGCCTGGAGAGAAATCTTGTACCCTACTGAGAACAGGCCTAACTCATGCATGGTTTGAGATGGCGAGCAGGAATGGGAAAATATACACAACAGCAAATGAATCCTGACTAATCAACCTCCCCTTCCTCCTCCTCCAACCTTCACTACTTTTAACAGTAGTGTCAAGAACACATGTCCTATTACGTGTAGTATTTGCATTTAAAAATCTCTGTTGTCCAACCACTTACAGAATCCCCCCTTCAGTGTAGATAACTTGAGTTTTGTCGATGTTGTGAGGGTCAGAGAGGGTCAGTTTCTTTTCTTCCCCTTCCCACTCCAAGAGTTCTCTAAGGTTTCTCTTTAGCTGTCTGAAAACAGTAGCTGCACAGTCACTGTGTGCTGGTGCGCAGCACTTTATAATCTAATTCTCCCCTCAAAGAACTACTTCTATATCACATCCCCCAGTGGTAGCAAAGTACTCATAACAGGAAGCACCATCCTCCCAGCTCTGCCTGGGATCCTGATCTGCTGGGTTGGTTGGTATGTTTGGAATGTTTGTTTGTTTTTTCTTTAGACTGTTCATGAGGTACCCTTGTGAAGAGCCTTACACAGGCAGAGCAAATCTCTGCTTCAAAGGACAGAACATCCTAAATCCTTCTCTTTTATTAGAATTTTTGTATTCCACATGTTGACTTATCCATCAGATAAAAGCTATATTATTACAGGCCATGGCTTCAGTTCCTACAAGGTGGAGATTGGGGAAACTGCCTTCTTTGCACATCATTGCATACGCAAGTCACATTTTCACTTTTTTTTTAACCTAATGTCCTCTTTCTGTTTAAGTATTTGGAGTAAGATAAAATGATCTCTCTAAGGGGCCCTGCTGTTTTTCCCCTCACCCCTCACCATTCCATTTTTGTAGAGTAAAAAGGGCCTGCACCTTGTTCCCAGTCTGAGCAAAAGTTTTGCACTCGCTGCTTTTGCTTCACGGCGTGTCAAGAAAACATTTGATTTTGATCCTCTTAAATTTGCAATTTCCTCATCTATTGTCTGAGTTTCATTTTGAATTACAGGTTCAAACAAGCTCAAAATCTCAAAGTAAAATATAGCCAAAATTGATGAGTTCCACTTGTTTTATATCAAAATTATGACTAAAGTAATCAGCTGGAGTTACCTAGAAACTGGGCCCAAGGATCAAACAAGGTTAGCGAAGCTAATTGGCCAAGCAAAGTGGAGCCTAACACTTAATTCCTTGGCATTTCTCCCTTAGTCTGTCTGCCTGTAATGCAATAACTTTAGAAGACCAGGGATGACTTAACTCTAAAATTCCAGGGAATGCAGTCTAGGCATCAGTGGGAAGAATCCCTTTGATTTTGGTGGCAAGTCAGAAAACTGGAAGAGCAGAAAAGCCTGCTTTCCACACACTGTTATTTGGGGCTCCAGGCAGAGGAACACTATGGCATCAGAGCTACTTGTCTCTCACTCCTTCCAGTTACTTTGCATACTTCAACCCCATTTGGTTGAAATGAGTCAGCAAATGACAGTTCAGGTCAGGGCCGAGGTGCTTTGAGAAAGTTGGGGATATGTAGCGGGTCAGGACTGGAATAGTAGGGGCTGCTTCTGATCAGAAGCAATATTGGCTGGAGATTTGCACTGTGGCTCCCTCCACACAATGGGTTCCTCAGGCAAGATCATTTACCTATGCCTGGTCAAAACGGGTTAGATTCATCTAAACAGTGCCTACCTGGCTACAGCACCGAATGGGCACTGTCAAGAGGAGAGGTGACCAAGGCAGGCAGTAGGGTTGGGGCTTATGGTTAGTGTTTGTGCAGCATTAGGGTCACTGGAGGAAGAGAGTAATGACTCGCTGAGGCCTTGTCTACACTAAAGGGAAAAGTTGATCTAAGCTACGCAATCTGAGTTACGTGAATAACGTAACTCAAATCGATATAGCTTAGATCTACTTACCGCGGGGTCCACACTATGCGACGTGAATGGGAGATGGTCTCCCATCGACTCCCCTTACTCTTCTCGATCAGGTGGAGTACAGGAGTCGACGAAAGAGCGATTGGCGGTCCATTTAGCGGGTCTTCACGAGACCCACTAAATCAATCACCGATGCATCCATCGCCACAGCATCGATCCTCTGGTAAGTGTAGACAAGCCCTTAGTCACAGAGCTCCTCTGCCTGCAGCACCAGACAGGCACTGTCAAGGGGACGTTGTTTATGAACCTGCTGAAAGAACAAAGAGAAGAGGAGGAGTGGTTGAGATATCTTAACAATAAAATGTAGGTTTAGTGGCAGTGTCCTGTAAAACTGCAACAGGTTATTGGGTAGAGACTGTGTTCCTGCCCCTCCCGCTGCCAGCTCGGTGTGCATAACCAACAAAGTGTAAAAAGAAAAGGAGTACGTGTGTGACCCAGTAGAGAAACTCTCCAACTCACTTGCCCCAAATTTTGAGTCTGTAATGGAAAGAGGAAACCACCTGACTATTGTGTGGTTTGAGGTTTTGTTGCAAAATTTTTGCAGAGCTCTTGTGAAAACTATTCCCTAAGGGACAAGAGGCTTCTGATTAGAGAGAGATTTAGTACAAAGTCAAGTGTTTTTTGCAACTAAAATCTGGTCAGAGGGACCCACAACTATCCCATTTTAATTTACCCTAACTCCTTCCTGTGTCACATGCACAGCTGGGGTGCTAATGTCACTGCGCCCACCCTCTCATCGACCTGTGCCAGAGTGAGATTGGCATGTTCCGCTTTCATGCCTTTCTTACAGAGTGAGATTTCCTGTGGCAGGTGACAAGACAGAGTAAAAATGTCTCTCCAGCCTTCTCCTCTCGCTCAGAGAACTGGGACCGGCGAAGACAGGAGCATTCCATTGAGACGTAGGAGAAAAGTCAGCCCCCCTGCCAAGTGTCCCACCTAAGAAATGTTTTTGTCCATCACCAGCCAATGGAATAAGAGAAACTCATCTCTGCATGACTTACGGTGCATTTGTCATTTGTCGAATGTTTCTCCTGTTAAAAGAGGAAAGGGCATAATTAAGAAGACTGATGGATTTACAGTTCTTATCCTGACAGTCCTTGTGCACTTCAGTTATCATCTACCATTGAGATGTGACTGGAAGAACTTGCAGTGATTCACTGACCACAAAGACTATGCAATAAAAATTTCCAGACACTTGGTCACTGTTATTAGAAGTTGGAAGGGTTCTAAAAACACTCTGTTTAAACAGTGGACGACTATGGCTTAGTGGTTAGAACATGTGACTGGAAATCCATCATCCTATTTCTAGCTCTTCCCCTGATTTGCTCTGGCAGTGCCAACATTAGACTTTTTTTTTCTATCTATTGTTGCTGCCATCCCTGGTAACAACAATAGAAGCTCTGGTGCAGAGTCAGGGCCTCCTTTTTAACCACAGTGTCCTGTAGGCCTGTTCTGAGCAGGGTTAGGCAGGAGCCAGTTTCCAGTACAACTCCCAGTGTTGCTACCAGCAATAGTAAAACAGTGGAAGAAACCAAACTAGGCAAGGTCTGTGCGACAACAGGCATGTCACTTAGCCTCTTTGGCCTCAGTTTACCGATTTGTTAAATGCTTATCTATTGTGAGACTTACTTAGCTACTGTTTCTAAGGTGCTTTGAGATCCTCAGATGAAAAGTGCAACAGATATGAAAAGCATAGTTTTTTGTTGGCAATAATTCACATGTACCATTATTATCTCTAGAAGAAGTCTCCATCCTGTGATCATTGCACCACCAACCCCTAGCCAGATCATTGACCTGCAGCCAGAACTTGTACATTTCTTTTAGCACATGACGCTAACTGTGTTAGTTCTTTGCCTGCAGGCCACTACCACAGTGTGCGTCACTATCCTGGATGAGAATGATAACGCTCCAGTGTTCCAGCAACAGCAGTATGAAGTCACGCTGGATGAGGGCCCCGCCACCCTCAACGCCACCCTCATTACCATCAAGGCACTGGATCGGGATGAAGGGCCCAATGGCACAGTTGCATACGCCATCACAGAGGGGAATATCGTGGGCACCTTTCACATAAACAGCACCACAGTTAGTAACAACTTCATGCCGTTACCTTATTTCTCCCATTTGTTTGGTTAGTTTCACTCACACTAGACAACCCACCACTCTTGTGCGTCTTTTCAGGGGCAGATCTGCACTGTGAAGGAGCTGGACTATGAGATCAGCCATGGACGCTACACCCTGGTTGTCACTGCCACAGACCAGTGTCCAATCCCATCACGCCGTCTCACAACCACTACAACGGTATGTAGCTGCTATGGGAGCAGTGTTCCACAATTACTCTAGACCATTAGAGAGAGGGATGTTGTGGGAAGCTGGAGGGGTGGGGCTTGCAACATTCTGTGCAGTAGTGCCCCTTTAAGAAGTTTCATATCCCCCTTCTATGGAGTGCAAATAGTTCTACACATCTGGGGTGATTAGGTCATTTTGTCGAGTAGTCCTTGCTCAACAATGTGTGGCAGCTGCACGCTATTATCCTAAATGTTGTTGCAAAATATGGAACAGAACAGGAAGGGGGTGAGTTCATTGCGATGATCCCCCCCCCCCAAAGGGAGCAGCAGATTCACACTGAATAAATGGGCTGAGACATAAGCCATTTCTGTTCCATCATCAGAGCACCCCACATTTTCTAATATTATCCGCCACCCATATTACTTTGTAGCCCCTGGTTATAGCCGTCAAAATTTCCCCAGACTTTTCAACTAACACCTTCATTCTCCATCACTTCCTGGTCTAAGCTGTTGTGCAGGATTGTTGTGTCCTGTTAAACAGCTGCTGTGTTTCCTTAATGAAAGGAAGAATGTTTTTACATGTCTAATTAACCTGATTATTTGTGTGTTGTTGTGTTTAGAAAAAAAACTATTTCCTTTGATCCTTTTTAAATTGCCCCTTTTCTTTTCTTTGGGTGTCCCCTTATTCTTGTATTTGGGAAGGAGAAATAGCAGAGCCTGGCTGAGCTTTTCTACATCATCTGTTACTTTACATACCTCTATCAAGTCACCTTTTTATTCATCTCCTTTCTAAACCTACCATTCCCATTCCTTCTAATCTCCCCATGGGAAAGTCTGTCCAGGCCTCCAATCATTTGTTGCCTTTGTCTGGATCATTTCCATTTGTGCTATATCCTTATTGACCGGCATTGGACACGGTTGTCAAGGTGAGGGTATAAAGGGGCAACTTATGGTGAGAATGTTTCTTTACTGGAATTGAATAGACCAGTGGTTCTCAAACTTATTTGTTTGTACCCCCCTTCTTTGTGTCTGTAGTCGTTTGTACCCTGCCTCCACAAGTACATATGCTGTCCCCAGGTCTGAAGGCAGAGTAGAGAGCAGCAGCTGCTGGCTGGGCACCCAGCTCTAAAGGCAGCACCACACCAGCAGCAGCACAGAAGTAATGATGGTGATGTGAAAAGTGATATTCGTCAATATTGCTTTTCACAGGAGACTTAGTGCCTCATTGCCACCCTTACTTCTACCAGAGGGCTGACAGCTGGAGCCCCGCCACCTCCAGGTGAAGGATTGTTGGGAGGGGAGAGGAAAGCCCAAGCTCGGGGGTGGGGCTCCGGCTGTCCCCTTGATCCTCGCCTCTTGGATATGCACAGCCCTTCTGCATGATCCCCAGCCACCCGGGGCTGACAGCCAGAGTTCTTTAATTAAAAAAAATTAAAACACAAAGCTCATGCCTCCCTTAACACATTCCCACTCCTCCCTTGGGATGCCTGCTCCATAGTTTGAGAACCACTGGAATAGTCCATCCAACTTTCTTTTGCAACTTAAAACAAAACTCAAGGAGTCAAATGGCAACATCTCTCCATGTCCAGAATGGTATCACATCTCCTCCGAACTTCAACCATAATTCTTAAACTGGCTTCATCGCTGTTTTTACCATGTGCAATTGAAATATCTGTTTATGTATATTTCAGTATGTACTTAAATTATAAGCTGTTTGGGGCAGAGGCCATCTTTTTGCTTTGCCTTTGTACAGTGCCTAGCACAGTCCTGATCCATGTCTATGGCTCCTAAGTGCTACCACAGTGGAAGTAATAAATCACAATAATAAGTAATAGCAATGGGAAAACCCAGCCATCCAGTCTCAGACTTCCATTTCCCTAATACTATGTTAATGTGCTAGAACATTGTTAGGCTTTCAATCTAACAAGGGCTGAGTATCTACTGTGAACGACTTTGTATAAATATTCGCCTGTAGTTTGTAAATCTCTTGTCTTCAGCTATGTTCCCTCGCCCAGAGGGTTCACTTTCTGTGAATATTCTGGTGAATAATTTACTGGCAAGAAGGTTTGTGCAAACTGTGAATTTTAAGTGTATTCTTTGCCAAATATTTGTAGAAAGTGAATCTCAAATTTGTTACCTTGAACTTTCGCACGAGAAACCTGATTGTAAGAAGAAGGGTGGGCTTGTGGTGAAGGCACTGGACTGAGACTAGGGAAATCTGGGCTCCACTGCCAGCCCTGCCTACAAGCTCCCTGTGTGAGCATAGACAAGTCACTTAATCTCTCTGTGCGTTGGTCATCTGTTTAAAAAAAAAAAAAATCCAACAGGGATAATAATATTTCCTTTCTGTAATCCTTTGCAAGTCTTGTCTGTAAGTTCTTCATGGCAGAAACTCCCTCTTGCTATACCACGTAGCACAATGGGGGCTGATCTTGGCTGAGGCCCATAGACTCTGCTGTAATATTAGTAAATAAGAATAATAAAAATAATTCATCTAGTCAGGAAAAAGAAACGCACAGCACCAAGAGATTCATGTAGTGAGATACGCTTCAGCAAAGTATCCATGCCTTTCGGTTTGTTTTGGATAAGCACCCAAACTCCAGAGGTTTTAAGGTTTGCACACTGCTAGAAACAACTCTTGAGTGTATGATGCATAAAGGAGAAGTAAAGCAACGGGCTACTAAAAAGACATCTGTATGCAAACTCATATGGGGACCTGGTCTTCCACATCAAGCTGATGATTGTTGTGGTCAGAGGAGTTTTTGAGATTGTTACTGTCTGTCTGTAAGGCCTAGGATTCCTCATTACCCATCCATTTCTCAGCATAACTCAGGTAGTCAGTTTGTCCATCTTTATATCTGTATATGCTGCAGAAAACATGTAAATCATCTGATTTTTGCTTTAATTTGCTTCAACATTTACAGTGGAGTAGTGGTGTCTATTTTTAAAGTACCAGAATAACATGTCAGTGATCAGAAGGAGGCTGGTGCTGTTTTTCTCTCAGCCTGTCAAGCTGCAGAGCCAATCAGACAGCAGGGCAGTGATTTACTTGGACTTTGCTAAACAGCAAAAGCTTCAGGGACATCACAAATCTGTGGGATCCGCAGATTCTTTGCCTACGCATACAAACTTTGTTTTCTTTGTACTATATTTAGTTTGGCTAAGAACACAGCCATAATATGACCAGCATGCTCAGGGTCAAACCACCATGTTAATTTTAAACTTAGTGACTCTGCTGAATTTTGGATGGTTCAGTAAACCAGAAAGAGAGGAAGATAATTTGCTGTCTCCTTGGTCAGTATGTTCTGAAAACAGCAAATCCAGAAGTGTTTTGCTTATGCTTCAGACTGAATATGACCTAGACAACCTGGAATGTTTTAAACAAACATACAGAGACCTTTAATAAAGTGAGAAGACAAAGGAGGTGCCACCATTTTAGTCCAAGAAAACAATCTGGGGAAGAATGTTCCCTGACTCCTCTGTCACGGTGCCTACTTCACACCCTCTGCCCAGGATATTAGATACCACAGGCTGGGACTGAGGAAAAACGGTGGGCTCTGCTTCCACTGTTCTCCCTGGTTTCTCCTTCACTGTATACATTCTTGTCTTAACTGCAGGTGTTGGTGAACCTGAATGATATCAATGACAACCAGCCAACTTTTCCAAGAGCTTACGAGGGACCCTTTGACATCACAGAAGGTCAGCCTGGCCCAAGGGTGTGGACTTTCCTGGCCCATGATGGGGACTCAGGGCCCAGTGGACAAGTGGAGTACAGCATCATAGGAGGGGACCCTCTTGGTGAGTTGGGATGGAGGGGAGAAGCAGAAGCTAATATCCGGGATTCCTTTGGATTTCTCCCACACCCATCGAACACACATGCCTTTGCACTACCTCTTGCCCACATATGCACAAACAGGTAAGTACAGGTTGAGGAAGAAGGATGCTCTTGCGGGTAAGGGGCAGGACGGGTACTCAGAAACTGTCTGGATTTTATTCGTGGCTCTGCCTCAGACTTCCTTAGGCAGGTCACTTCAAGTGTCCTTGCCTCAGTATATAAATGAATAACATTTCCCTACTTCCCAGGGGTGTTATGAGGGGGACGTCATTATTATGTGTGAAGTGCTCAGCTACTGATAAGTGCTGTAGACATGCCTGTAAGTAAATTAAATGCATATACACACTTCTTGTTGCACACGCCCATTTGTGTATATCCCTGGGTCCACTCACACAGCTCCCTGTGTATACACAGCTGTTTGCTGACAAATACCTCTCTGCACATACACTCTCTCTTGTCCACTGAACCTGCACCTATATGTTTGGATACAGGCCCAACTCCATGTATAAGACCAGTAGAAAGTCCAGCTGCACAATCTGATCATTGAATAAAGGGGGTCAGGCTAAAAGTCCAGATCACAGCTTTGAGTGGACAGATGCAGGCAAAGGGTGGGTGTAAAGGAGAATGACTTTTCCTAGAGATCCAGACCAGACCAAGTGCAATAGGTGAAAGCATCCATGATTTCTTCCCCTTTCTCATTCAGATGACCCCGTTACCCTGGAAAGAGAGAGCCCCACACTAGCACTTTCATTCAAAATATACTTTTTTTTTTCAAACACAGACCTTTCAGAGAGCAGGGGAGAGAGTGGAAAAGGCTGCAATGGTTTAGGAAAGCTCAGGAAGCATTTCAAAAACTGTCTTCTCAACTTGTTTCTCTGAGAAATTGGAGTTTCTACATCAGGAAATCCTGTTACGAGAAGCATCCGCTCTGCAAGGAACCATTTCAACCTGTTATTGCTTATTCATAGGGGACTTGGGCTTGGGTTTAATCCAGGGAACAAAAAGAGGGAAAATGAGAGTCTGTTGGCCCTGGCTCCAACCAGGCCTGCTGCAAGCTGCCTTTGTGCAGGCTTCCCACAGATATACACAGTTCTGCCGATACACCTCAAACCAGAACTGCAGGACCCCTGGTATCCCAGTCCTGGGCCGTTGCTCAGCACAGACTCCTAATCAAGCCAGACTGTGTGTGCAGCAATATGTACTAACAAACATCAGGGAATAGATTTACACCACCATTTTCATGGTTACTTAAGTCAGGTTTCTGGAAGACAGGACAGCCCGAGTGCCAGCTGGCCCACATTTCAGAGTCCCCTAAATAGCCTGGGCACAGTACACTTGCCCTGAGAGGTGATTGTGCCACTTGCTAATCTCTTGGGAAATGTCCTATAGATCAGAACACAATAACTAAGTCATTGTCACAGAAATGGCTTTGATTCATGAAAGGCTCAGGAGACTGGTATTGACACCTCTTGCTCACCCCAGTATCTACACAAGTCCTGGATGGGGGTACCTAGCACATCAGAGTGCCCAGCCACTCCCACAATCAGGTTCACTGTCTGGGGAGAGTCACAGCAGTAGCCACTGCCCAAAGTGACCATTTGGGGAAAGAGTATGGTGTCTGCTGGCTGCCTGCAGAGATCAGTGTGGATTGGAGGTTGCTGGGAAGTGACCCTCTCCCCTTTATTGACGCTTTAGTTGGCTGAAATAAAATAGGACAAGGGAGGCAATATTTTCTTTAATTTCACAGACCCAACCCAACTGTGTGTGGTTGAAATCCTTTCATGGCCAGAGCCTAAACTGACTGGTGATAATCAAGGGAGCTACATGCCCCAGAGCCCTACCCACTCCCACTAGAGAAGCCAATGCAAGGCCTTGCCTTTTTGTCTTGATGTGAGTGCCTCATTCCTCACTGCTTGGTGCTAGCAAACCTCCTTTGGAAAATATCCTGAACGCCCTTTTTCTCCCCCCTCTCTCTCTTATAGGAGAATTTGTGATCTCTCCGGTGGAGGGGGAGCTGCGAGTTCGGAAGGACGCCGAGCTAGATCGAGAGAACATTGTATTCTATAATCTCACCATTGCTGCCAAGGATAGAGGGACACCTCCTCTCAGCTCCACAGTGAGTCTCGTTGGCAGGTCATGAGGCTGGAATAGTTGGGCATCCCTGACATATCTCACTCCCAGCATGCTTTGTACACCAAGTAGGAAAAGTGAGGGGCCAGAGAACAAAAAGGAATCCCTGATCCTCTCTCCTCTCCCTCCTTTCCCCCTTCCCACCTTTTCCATTCTTTTCCTGTTATGTAAGAACCACCACCCCTTTCTTTTCCTCCACTAGGCCTCAAATTGGAGCTTGAAGAGGTTCTTCCTCCTTGAACCTACGTCACCTAATAAAGTGCTGACATGTACTGAAGTCAGGCACAGGAAGCCCACTAGTCAGTGAACTAGAGGTTGTTGAGGCTTGTGTTTCGGGGCATGCCAGTAGCTTCATAATTATGGCATCAGCCTTGTCATTGCATTGCAGGAGACCGCTCCTCCCACATCACAAGAGACATGTCCTGTCCCAAGCAGGACTCAGGAGGCCACATTTGTAGAGCTGGGTTCACCACTTGATTACTCTCTTCCTATTTAGGTTTAGCCTTTGGTCCTCTGCTGTTTCTGTTATATGTCATTAGGCCAAATCCCAGGGTCCTCAGCTACAGTCCAGGAGTCTGCGAAGGAGATGAAGGAAGCTATCAGGAGAGAACCTTAGACAGAGTCTGAGATGGAAGAGTTTTGAAGGAGATTAGAGCAGAGATGTTGGTGGGGCAGAGTTATGGATGCTTTCAAATGGAGGAGAAGCAGATTTGTCATTATTTATTGAATGCCCTCCATGTACTAGGCAAAAATAGATAAATATGGAGGCAAGGTCGCTGATCCGAAGAGCTTGCAATCCAACTAGCGAAAGGGTTAAGGGGATGTGCTACCGCTATGACTAAGTGATAGGGTTAGCACATTCCTTGTAAATTCTGTGATTTTTATTTAGAGATTGATTTCTGTTTTATTTATTTGTGTATTCCATTTTCTCTCACTGTCCTTGTGTGTTAAGGAGTGACCTGAAGCAGGTGAGGGAGGAGATCATGGCAGGTCATGTAGCAAATTTCTGGCATATGAGACTACTTGGAAGGAAGCACAAAGCTTGAATGTGATATGGAAGAAGAATGAGAGTCCATTCAGGAATTCAAAGAGTGAGGAGACTCTGAAATGCAGATGGTGTTTGCCTTGCTACCCAGAATCCTCTTCTCCATATTTCAGGTCATGGTGGGAGTGTGTGTTTTGGACATTAACGATAATGATCCTGTGCTTGTCAACCTGCCGATGAATCTCACACTCAGCGAGAACACCCCCATCTCCAGTTTTGTGACCCGCATTCTTGCCCACGATGCCGACAGTGGGCGGAACGCTCTCCTGACCTTTAACATAACAGCCGGCAATGCAGAAAACACCTTTTACATCAATGGCACTGTAAGTCTCCTGGTCTTATTCAATCTACACATAGCAACACACATGACTGTGTATAGGCCTTCCCACACTACGTGTACGGGTACAAACATGAACTATGCAAAGGGCTTTATTCACTACATACAGTGACAGGTGTTCCCACATGCTGTGACATATGCCCTACGGGCAGCGGTACAAACATAACTGCATACAGAATACAGATGCAGATACTGCCACGCATTGGCTAAAGAAACATGTACCAACCCAAATCATGCAGACCTACATGTTAACTGCATGACACACCAGCAGTTCATTCAGAGCTTGATTCTGCATAGCACAGGGTTTGAGTGTTGCCTGTATGAGTGCAAGGCAAAAAGTGATTAGCAAGACAGGGTGTGTGAGAGACCCAGGTTCTATGTTCCTGAGAGTGACACTACCCATACACCAAGGAAGGTACTCCTTCCCAGTAGCAGCTGAGAGGCCTAGGAGGGGAGAGAATAGCTAAAGAACTCATCTGCATGCCAATGATGGCACTTCCTCTAGTTTCTCCCCAGAAATGCTCACACCTGTTTCTTTTTTACCTTGACCTCTTCTAAGTAAGGGAGTTAGTGAGCAAGGGCTTGAGACTGACTTCCACTCTGTGCAGGGGACTGTGCACATTATCTGCACCAATTTGCACTGGAGCACAACAAACTTGTGCTTCCTGCTTTGCACTGCACAAGAAGTGGCATGTTTTAAACATTAACAAGCTACAGATTACACGCATAGTGTGCACTGCATGCCAGTCATCACATGCTGTGGCTGGAGAGAGACACAACTCTCTGACACAGGCCTCCGTCTCTTAATTATTTATAACAAGAATATTTAAGGGGCACACCACATAATAATGCCCTCCCAAATAGGAAACAAACTATTTCTCTAGACCAGTGATTCTCAACCTTTCCAGATTACTGTACCCCTCTCGGGAGTCTGATTTGCCTTGCATACCCCAATTTTCACCTCACCTAAAAACTCAGACTTCAGCTTCAGCCCTATGCAGCGAGGCTCGGGCTTTGGATTTCTGCCCTGGGCCCCAGCGAGTCCAAAGCTGGCTCTGGTGACCCCATTAAAATGAAATCACGGTTTGAGAACCACTGATATAGTATATAGAACAGTATAAACAGGCCATGTCTACACTAGCACTTATGTCGGCAAAACTTTTGTCACTCCGGTGTGAAAAAACACCCCCCTGAGTGGCATAAGCACTCATGTGTGCCGTGCCGTGTCAGCGGGAGACACTCTCCAGCTGACATAGCAACCGCCGTTCACTGAGCTGCTTTTATTATATTGATGGGAGCGGTCTCTCCCGTATCAGTATAGCTGTGCCGCTGAAAGCTTGTAAGTGTAGACGTGGCCTTCGTTTGTACTGACTTAGCTAGTGCTTTTTATGTGCCTATTGTAAAACTAGGCAAATATCTGGATGAGTGGATGTACCCCCTGGAAGACTTCTGTGTACCCTCAGAGGTACATGTCCCCCTGGTTGAGGACCACTACTCTAGAGTCGAGACCATACCCTACCCTCCCTGCAGAAAAATTCCTCAAAAGACTGTCAGTATGAAAATGCCCAAAGGGGGGAGAGAAAGCATGTACCCACCCTGGTAACAGTAGCAACACACACAATCAGGGCAAGGCCTGACCACAGAGAAACTTACTGCATGAAAATTCAAACCTTGCATGGTCATTTACGGCTAGGGTTGCCAACAGTCCCTTATTTCTTCATCTCTGTACAAGATCAGGAGTTGCTGAGTGCTGCAAAAAGCAGCAAGAAATACCCCTGATGAATGCAGGTGAGTACTTCTTATTATTAATAATAATAATTAATAATTTCGAGAGAAGGGGTGGGTCGGGGGTGCTAAGAAGAAAGTCCCTTATTTTTGAAATACAATGTTGGCAACCCTATTAAGGGCCAAATTTTCCAAGCCGCTCATCATTCAGGGTGCCTCAATTATTGGTCTTAAGGCATGGTTTTCCCAAGGCAACGAGCATCCACAATTCTAGCTTCAGTCAGTGCAAGTGACAGTGTTCACTACCTCTGAAAATAAGGCTCTATTGGGACCCAAAAGTAGAGTGTTTCATGAAAATGTTGGCCTTGTTACCATTCACACACAAACAGTTCCACTTTTGCACCTGCATTATTTACAAAGGGCCAGATTCCAGCTTGTGTGGGTGCACAACAGGGGGTAGACAGAGCATAGAGCAGTTTTCCCCATCTCTGGCTGCTGCATAGGCCAGCTCCAGTCACACTAGAGGGTGCAGGACAGTGTGACTGTCTAGCACCACTGCTGGCAGTAGATTCCTGCTCCTGAGAGGGGCAGTGCTGAGGTCATGATACATCAAACCTCTGTGCACACTGGTCAGCACAGCTGGACTGGTATGGAGGGGAGGGTGCATTGTGTCTTTTCAAAAGGTGGCACCGCTCCAGCACTCCTCTTGTGGAATTTCAGCTGAGTCAGCCAGAATTCCTCTGGGGAGTCCCACTAACTGCTGTGTGGCCTGACCATGCGGCAAGTCACTTAGAGACTCAGTGTGGCCCACGTACTGAGCCTGTGGAGCTCCAGGTTCTCTGCTCCTCACCCGTAGCTGGTTCTCATCGTCATTTGGCATGGGGAGGCCCATTTCTATTTGAACTTTCTCCTTCCTTTTTTCTCACCAGACTGGCATCGTCTATGTAAGCCGTCCCTTGGACAGGGAGCAGGTGGCTGAGTACAGGCTGACTGTCACAGTGAAGGACAATCCTGAGAACACGCGCAATGCCAGGCGGGTAATTATGGACAATGCTGGGGTTCTCCATTGAAGCAGCAGGGGTGGCGGCTTCTTGTGTTATCAGGGGATGGGGTGGACTGTTCACTGAAAACACTTCTGGGCAACCTTCTCCCCCAAATTAACTTCTGAATTCCAGAGGCGGATGACCCAAGCCCAAGCATTTCTCTGTCAGTTCCCACCCGGGTCAGAAAACCATTCCCACGTTGTTTTCATGCAGGTTAGAATTTTCTTAATAGATCTTTACCCCGCCTTTACTTTAGTAATGGTCTCCCAGCGACAACTCGCTTCACCTGGCCTTTCTGAAATACAGTGAGATACAGCAGTACAAGAGAGAACAAGGTGGTATGTTGCTAGAAGAGATAATGCAGCATTTCTGTGCTATGAATTCCTGGGCATCATTCTGGAACATGGTGCAGATGATATACTAGCGTGTGGCTCTGTAGTTCTAGGATTCTGTGTTGTAACATACTGGGGGTATTGCAATTGTGGCTGAGTAACATGGTTTACTGGACCCACTATTGTGTTATAACAGAACAGACATGCTATGGCCTGTGTGTCCAGGTTCTCCTGTAGAGAACCTGGAGGCTTCTGGGGGCCAGCCCCCTCTCCTTTCTAGAGATAGAAGGAGTAGAAACTGCAAGTGGCCTGCTGCCATCTCTGGAAGCAGCACTTCTTCCACCTGATTGACTTCACAATCTCCCAGCCTCCCTTAAAGAGGCACAATGTATAATTCTGCT
This sequence comes from Lepidochelys olivacea, assembly GCF_965140295.1. Taxonomy (NCBI): domain Eukaryota; kingdom Metazoa; phylum Chordata; order Testudines; family Cheloniidae; genus Lepidochelys; species Lepidochelys olivacea. The sequence continues at coordinate 83,451,506 of NC_140417.1, read as the reverse complement.
CTGATTGTTTAAGTGGAGGAATATATTGTTACATAAGAGTATCTGTCTGAAGGTAGCAAGGCTGTGTCTTTGCATTGTATGTAGACTATGTTATGCAGAACTGCAGTATGGCAGCAGTAATGCAGTTAGACCAAATGGAGTGGTCTAATAGGATTGCAGATGGCATCCATTTGCTGCCTGCAGAGCTGAGTGTAGGTAGGAGGTTGCTGGGAAGTCACACTTTCCCCTTTATTAACTCTTTAACTGCCTGAAATAAAACAGGACATGGGAGACAATATTTTCTTTAATTCCACAGACTCTGTGTGTATGGTTTAAACCCTTTCATGGTGAAAGCCTAAATTCCCTGGTGCAAAGCCTATATTCCAAATGGCATGGTATAATAGTAATGCAGCATCTAGCCTGGCCATGTTCAGCCCTGGAACTGCATTTACAGAATGATACCCAAGGATGTGTAATTCCCCTACTCTGCTGTCCCAGACCTCATATTGCTATATGATATTGGGAATGAAGCCCAGGCATCCGGGTAGAGGCATTACAGATCCTATATTATGTTCTGATAATGCAGTTCCATGGTTGCACATGGCCTAGGTTCTCCATGGTGCTGAACTGAATGAGGTGGTACATGTCAGACACTGATTCAGGAAGTGAGTTGAGGAGCAGGTATCGTAGTCACTATCCCCTTTTCTTTGTTTTATTCATACACCCTTAGGATTTTGACCTGCTGGTGATTTCAATAGCAGATGAAAATGATAACCGGCCACTTTTCACTCAGAGCTCTTATCAGGCAGAGGTGATGGAGAACTCCCCAGCAGGTGCGTCTGTCCTCCCTTTAATATATGATTCTAAACTTGCAGGAATTTTCTTTGGTTCCCAACCCATCCCAGTTACTTCCAGCCAGATGAAGGGGATGGCCACTGGAGAAGAAAGTCCCTCCTCCATGGGCTGTCCTATAGAACAGCGTTAACTGAATCCCGACAATGTCACTGAGCAATGAAACGTTTTAGATCATTCAGAGGGGGTATTGATGTGGGCTAGGATGTTGGTACAGGGTGATAAAGATAAACATGGAGAGAAAGCTGGCTCAATTTATGCAAGTGGATGTTTTTTTGACCAAAGTAACACTCTAGCCAGCTGCTTGTCCCACAACAAGACAATCCCTTTAGAAATAAAACATCTGGGTGGCATTACGCAAATGTGCTGTTCTGTTATCTAGCCGATGATCTCCATGTCCTGAAATCATAGACTGTGGTGCAAAGCCTGCCATGTGTTCTGAATTGAAGCTAATTGCTCTAGGACAACCGAACTGCCCAACTGTCTATTGTCATGTTTTGCTGAAATATGGCAGCATTTTATTGTTGTTATTTCAGACTAAGTGAGTTCTGTCTGCCATAAAGCAGGACAAGTCGAGCAGCTATATGTTTCGTTAGTGTAGGGAATAGCCTTCGGTAACTCTCGCTGCTGGAACTGTTTGCTTTTAGAGGTAGTATAGTAAAATGTCTGGCTTCTGCACTCTATACCAGATAACTACTTTGTTCAGCTCCCCCAGTCACGAGTAATATTCCCCCTTTTTCCCCTTAAAATAACTCCCACTCTGAGATCACAAGTGTCTTTGTTTGGCTTGGAACATAAACTCCTTAAAGGCTCTCAGACACTGGTAACAACTTGGCTGATCAGTGCATTTGCAAAAATACTCTTTGAGACTAACGTGCATCCAAAATAGCTAGCAAACTCCCATACACCCTGATCCATGTCCCTGCCACACATGCTCACACACAGACATACATATTAGGGTGAGTTCAGGGACAAATCAGGAAAGCAAGACTCTGCTGCAAAGCATGCTGGGAAGTACCTTTCACGTCACCATGGTCGGTTCAAAGGGTCTGATGGCTCTGTTTGCTTGTTTTTAGCAGGGCGTTAGAATTCTCCCTACGGGCTTCCTGAGTCAGTCTGCCAAGGCTGCAACAGCCATTATTTCACTGTCTCATGTCACCTCACTCTGTTTGCCTCATTCATTTGTTGCTATCAGTCACAGGTCACTGGGCGGGGGAGGAATAGAGGAGGTGTCCATGAAGGTCTTGCCACCAGTTGCTAACACTTTTTGTTTGATTCAGGAACTCCCATCACAGTGCTCAATGGTCCAGTTCTAGCTTTGGACAATGATCAGGGCATCAATGCACTGGTGAGGTACCAGCTGCTGGGGATGCCAATGAACCTCTTCATTGTCAACAACAGAACAGGTAAGCTAGCCATGCTCACCCTGGTTATAAGGCGCCCTGTCAAAACAGGCTCTTCCTGAAATATAGAGCTATGGGGTAGCATTGTCCCTTCCAAGGCACCGATGTTTCTAGCGCTTGAAAGCTGTTGGATTGCACCTGAATCCAGTCCGCACCCTCTCTTGAAGTTGCCTCTTGGTGGTTGTTTTTTTACTGGCTGACTTTTACTATCCTCCAGGTGTCATTTTGGTAAAACCTGGCAGAGTGATTGACAGGGAAGCCTTCCTGAACCCACGCCTTGAGCTCACACTGGTGGCAGAGGATATTGGCAAGCTGAACAGCACTGCTAGGCTCACTGTGACCATCCTGGACGATAATGACAACAGGCCATCATTTAACCCGGCGGTGGTGACAGTGCAACTGCAGGAAAACAGCCCCCCAGGTCAGGCTGATACCACTGTATGGGAAGGAAATGGGACAGAGATGGAGACGGGGACTCGGATAGAGAAACCACCCATGGGGAAAGCAAAAGGACAGAAGATATCAGGGCTGGGAGGATCCAGGGTTTCAGTTAGTGAGGAAGAAGGGATTTTGCATAAAGGGAGTTTGGGGACTTGGGGGCTATGTTTGCAGTGCCCTGCCAGTAGCACGACAGCTTATAGGTGAGGGAGCAGGTGGCTGAAGAAGTCTCTTCTGTCCATAGGAATAATCATGGGCTACAACTCCATCAAGGAGCTAACCTACCGGAGTGAAGCTCAATTTCATTTTTTTCACAGGGTTGCATGTTTCCTCTTTTCATAAGGTAGGAGTGATGTGTCCGCCTTGTGCACAGTCTGATTTCACAGTCCAGACCACCGATGTCGCCATTGGCATAGTGCAGTTGTGCACAGTAGGGCACTTCTCCATACTTCCAGTGACACCGAGAACATGATGTTCCTGTTGCCATCTGGCTAATGTGGATTTGTACAGATAGTTCTGGTACTGCATGTCAAATGTGTACGTACATGTATGTTGCTCAGTTTTCTCTCAATTTCATGAGTCGGACTCAGTAAAGAGAATTTGCCAATCATCTTTACAAAGTTGTCCGGGTTTTTCTCTTGTTTGTATTACACCAGAAAACTGTGATTTCCCCTCTGCACTTTCCTCTGATGCCTGATGAATAAGCCAGACACCAGTTTGGTTTTATCTATGCCTTTATTTGCTTTGCTTGCAGCTGTCTGTTGGTTTTCATCTGTGTGCTTGCAAGGGCTGTCACTCCCCATGCTTAGGGCATAGCTTGGGGAGGCGGAAATTTCCATGTGTAGTAAAGTGTTACACGGTTAGTTTAGTTATAGAGGTACTAGAGCTTCGTTTGCAGCCTCCAACATTGGCCACTCACAGCGAGAGGATGGTGGACTAGATGAACCACTGGACTGTTCCAGCCTGGCGGTTCACTTGCTGAAAGTGACCTAGGGGAATGAAAAAGCCTCAAATGTCAGAATATGGGTTTCCTCCCCCCCCCCAGGTTTTTCTGTCCTTCAGGTAATGGCTACAGATGCAGACAGCGGCCTCAACCAGCAGTTGAGCTACCGGATCGAGGGTGGAGCTCAGGATAAGTTCCTGATCAGTGCCAACTCCGGAGTAATCCGTGTGGCCAACATCACCATAGATAGGGAAGAAAGGGACACCTACAGGCTGACAGTGGTGGCTGTGGATCGAGGCATGCCCCCTCTCTCTGGCACTTCCACCGTCAACATCCTTGTTGATGATGTCAATGATTGTCGGCCAGAGTTCATCAACCCGATCCAGACGGTCAGCGTGCTCGAGTCAGCAGTGCCTGGCACCATCATCGCTGAGGTCACAGCAATAGACAGAGATCTCAACCCCCGTCTAGAATATTACATCATTGAGATTCTGGCCAAGGATGACACCAATGCTCTAGTGCTGGGCCAGCAAGGAGCATTTGCCGTGGATTTTAAAACAGGTACAAGAACAAGAGAAACTCTTTGTATGGCTGGGCCTCTCTCTTCCCCCTTCTACTTCTTCCCATCCCTGTCTGCTCTCTGTCTCTCTCCCTCCCCTCCCTTTGTCATACTTTCTCTCTCTTTGTCTTTCTTTAGCCCTTTCTTGCTCTTGCCACCCTTCTTTGTCTGTTTCTTCCTTTCTCTTAAGTCTTCCTCACTCTCCTTGTCCGCTCTCTCAGCTGCACTTTGACAGCACTACACTGCCAACTAACTAACTAACTAATCCTTTTCTTTTCCTTATGGCTCTCAGCCTGGCAGGTTTGATCTCTCTGTTTTTGTGTCAATCTCAATCAGTCCTCTGTCCACTTCGTCCATTGACTCCCTTCCATCTCAGTCATAACCATGCTCACTCTCATCACTGGCTGGGTGCTTGGCTGCCTCACGCTATGAGGGAGCAGCCCTGACACATGCAGCTGGCTGTTGTTTAGCCTTCGCAGACTGAATGCAGACACCCCCTCAGCAGCGTCTCACTGGTGGGTGGGGGGAATCTTTCGGGTAAGTGATCTCTTGCTCTCCATGTTTTGGTGTATGGAGAGGTGGGCATAAGGAACATATCACTTGCCAGTGAGACCGCAGTCCCAGATCGCATGCCTCCGGTCTCTTTGTGACGCAGGGCCTTGTGCTGTGGAACAACAGGACTGATTTAGTGCAAGCTCAGGTGTGGAAAGCTGACTCATAAAAAAAGGCTGAAGAGACCTGCACGTCTCACCCCCCTGGCTATGACGAGGACTTTGAGTGAAATAAAGGACTAGATCCCCATCAGTGTGAAGCAGTCGCTCTGATGGCTTCAGCGGAGCTACACAATTAACACCAGCTGAAGATCTGGCCCCAAAGTTCAGAATTCACTTCCTGTCCCCAGCACAAACACAGACAGTTGCTAAAGCAGATTGATGTCTACTTAGCTCCATCGTGAGGCAGGGTGGTGTGGGGGTGCTTTTAGCTGAGAGCTGAATTTTTGCCTGTTGACTTTTTTCCTTTTAATCTATAAATGACATAGGGAAAGGCAGGAGGCCACCACACAGGGGCAGAGAGGCTTATGGGGTAATAGAGGTGTTCCTGGGGTTGGTGCTCTGTGCCCCTCTGCCTAGAGGAATCAGGCAGGGCAGCTGTGGAGTTTACAATCCATGTAAGTGGTGGTTTTCTTTCCTTTTCCGCGTTGCAGGAGCTGTGAAGGTTAAGTCCTCCCTAAACAGGGAGCAAGTGGCAACGTATGAAGTCACCATCTCTGTCCATGATAATGCCAGCGATGTTGTTGACCATTCCGTCAGCGTGCCAAATGGTAAGAGAGGTCCTGCTGCAGACAAGCCCAGACAGCTCACATTCCAGTGTGAGAGTCAGGCTTGGGCCGCAGATCAGTTGGGGCTGTGGCATTTTTTGGCTAAGGATCTGGCTTCAAACCCTGTTGGTGGTTACACCTGCAGGAAGTGATAAATTCTCAGGCAAGGCCCCCAATGGCTGTATTTCCACATTATCAAACCATGCTGCAGTTTGGCATGATTGCAGCCTCTGCTAAGGGGGATGCCAGGAATAGAGTAAAAGTGGGTGTGGAGGTCAGGACAAAGCAGGGACCCAGAACTAGAAAAGCAGTGAATGCTGCATGAAGGAGATGATCTGATGGAGAGCAGGATGGGGACCAAAACCTGGAATAGCAGGGATGCTTCCTCCACTTTATAGCTGCATTATTCCTCCTGCTGATCCCCGTGGGTTTATTTTTAAAATCTATTTTTTTCCCTTACAAAACAGCCCCCTGCTATATTGCAGGCCCCAGGCCAAAAGAAACCTCATATGTGCTGTAACAGCAGTAGGTGTTTTGTGACTAAGAGAAAAGTGCTGTTAGGCGGGAGGGTATATTGTGACCCGAGGGTATGCTTCATTGCATCTCTATTTCTACAGGCTGCTGGTAGGTCTGCAACTGGAAAGATATGTGCTTATAACTGACCAAGCCGGGTATCCTACCCCATTCTAGCACCGCCTTAACCATGGCATTCTTAGATTTTGCGTAGGACTGAACTGGTATTTAATTTTGTATAAATAATGTACCCCAGCTAGTAATGCCCATTACTGAGGTCACTGGTCCTGAGTTCTTGGATGCCTTGATAACCTACTACTTGTCAGGTAGGAAGAGTCAGGCTCACCAACGGGGGGTGGGGGGGAAGGGGGGCAATTGCCCAGTGGACCAGGCGATTTTAAAGGGTCTGGGGTTCCCTGGCCACTGCAGGCAGCACAGCAGGGCTAAGGCAGGCTTCCTGCTCACAGAAGCAGCCGGCAAGGCATGTCCCTGCAGCCCCTGGTGGGGGGGGGGTCTCCACGCACTTCCCCCACCCCAAGTACCGACTCTGCAGCTCCCATTGGCCAGGAACTGTTGCCAATGGGAGCTGCAGGGGCAGTGCCTGTGGGCAGCAGCACATGGAGCCCCCCTGTCCCCCCACCTAGGAGCTGCTGCCAGAGGGGTGTGCCAGTCACTTTCGGGAACCGCCCGAGGTAAGCGCCAACCCCCTGACTCCCTTCTGCACCCCAGCCTAGAGTCTGCACCCTGCACCCCCTATCGCATCCCAGCCCAGAGCCCGTACCCCTCACCCAAACTTCCTCCCAGAGCCCAACCCCTCACCCCCCTCCCACACCCAAACTCCCTCCTAGAGCCTGCACCCCCTCCCAACCCCCTGCCCCAGCCTGGTGAAAGTGAGTGAGGGTGGGGGAGAGCGAGCAAGAGAGGGAGGGGGGTTGGAGTGAGTAGGAGTGGGGTATCGGAGAAGGGGCAGAATAGGGCATGGCCTCAGGGAAGGGGCAGGGCAGGGGCGGGGCAAGGGTCTTTGGATTTGCACAATTAGACAGTTGGCAACCATACCGGGCAGGCATGTGGAAAACCTGGCCGTACCAGCAGCTCACTGGCCACCAGCAGCGCAGCTGGCAGCTCGCTGGGCACCAGCCAACGCAGGTGCAGCACCGCCCAAATATCAGGCGGCCCACGTTGACTGGCCCATTGGCTGTTCTGACCTGGGGCCTGGAATTGCGGTGAGAGGGCCTGGAAAGACTCCAGTGTTCTGTCTAACTGACTACAGCTCTTTGAAAAAGCTATAAGTGGTGGCAGCCTTGCAAAACTCCTGCAAGAGTTCACCAGCCCAGGCCCAGGCGCCTTTACCAGGATCAAGGTGATGGAAAAACTACTCATCTTTTATTTTCCCTTCAGAGAAAATGACTTGCCCTGTGGACATGTGAATAACTAGAATTTTTCAAGTCTGCTGGAGGGTCATTGAATAAGTCAGGCCTATCTTAGTTCTGGAAGCAGCTGATGGAACTTCACTTCCCTTCTCCCAGCAATGAGCTAGGCATCAAAACTAGGCAAAGCAAGGGCTTCAGGCTGTGGGTAGAGCAGCTTCTGCACAAGCCCAGAGCTCTCCTTGAAGGAATGAAAATAAACTTAAACTTTCCGGCCAGATCCTCAAATCAACTGAGCTCTGTTGACTTTAGTGGAGCTGCATAATTCCATCAGCTGAGGATCTGACACACCTCTTACTTACCTTCCCTCCTTTCTTTCTCTCTCTCCCATTCTCCACTTGCATCTCTTTCATCCTGTCTCTTTTTCATCTGGTCCCCATCCATCTACTCTCACCCTCCATCTCCGCCTCCCCTGCCCTGACAGCTAAGCTGACAGTGAACGTGCTGGACGTCAATGACAACACTCCCCAATTCCGTCCATTTGGGGCCACCTATTTCACTGAGAGGATTGTGGAAGGGGCCACGCCGGGGACCACCCTGATTTCTGTGTCTGCAGTGGACCCAGACAAAGGTGCCAATGGACACATCACCTATGAGTTGCTGAACCTTTCACCTGAAGGGTATGCCCGACTTGAAGACCTCCAAGCAGGTAGGTGGGGGAATTTAGGAGTTCCTGTTCTCACCTGTGAACCTCTAAATCCTATCAAAGGGACAGTGGGGAGGGCATGAATGCAGACGCTGAGGTGAGGACTAATCTGTTGGTGACCTTTGTACAATCCTTACACAGCCCGATTCACAGAGGACCAGATCACAGCCATCCTTACTCACATTGAACGGTTCCTGATTTCACATGCCAAGAGATCACTGAAGGCATGATGCTGATCACCAAGGCTGTCTCCTTACAGCTGTCAGCACCAGCATTGAACAGCTAGCACATTCTTAGACCAACTCTTCCTGTTCTCCCCCACCCCTGGCCCCCACACCAGCACTGCTCAGAGAGTCTTGATCAACTTTGTTGATCCTGATCCCAGTGGTGTTGAGGAAGTGATTGTCTCAAGCAGTGGAACCCATCCTATGGAAGTTTTCATGATCCATGCATATGTAGAACTATAAGAACGTCCTCTCCCTCCCTCCGTAATGGACATTATAGAAATGAGACGACCGTTATCGGCCTGTGTCTTGTATTGCAAGGCCAGCGGTGAAAGGGCTCAGAGGGGTTCTCATTTCAGAGTCTGCTCTCTCTAGGGAAGATCATTGCAAATAGCACTGTGGACTACGAAGAGGTGCAATGGCTGAACTTCACTGTCCGGGCCTCAGACAACGGCTCTCCCCGGAGATCAGCTGAGATCCCAGTGTATCTCCAGATTGTGGATATTAATGACAACAATCCCATCTTCAGCCAGACGTCTTACCAGGTGAATGGGATTTAACAGTCAGAATGTGTGTGTTGCTGGGGGCTGACATGATGGGAGGGACACATACCTGGCCATTGTGGCAGGCTGGATGTGTGCAGGCCAAAATATTGTGTACTACACAGTGCTTACTAGTTAAAATCCCATGAGAACCATACATGGGAGATCAAAACACTAATAAAACCAAGGGCAAAGCTGCTGATTTGACACTTCTTAAGGGGTCTTGGTGCAAATGACAACCAGGCCCTGAATGTTTAGCTAAGATTCGATTGCAAGAATGTTAACTGTATGCTTCTGCTAAAATGGTAAGCAGTGAGGTGATAATAATGTTGATATTTACCTTGTCATCATTAGGTTCCAGAGTGAGCACCCAGTGTGGTGTGTATTCCATTTCCCACCTATCTCAGAGCCATTATTTCAGGCTCTCTCTCTGCAGACTCAGGATTAATAGGTGCTGCACTGAGTTCAGTTCTGGGGGTATTGTTCCCATCCAGAAGGGTTAAATGTTCATAGAATTTAAATGAAAGCTTAAAATTTTAAATGAAAGCTTTACATTTGCAGAATCTGGTGGTTAAAATTTGGAAAGCGTTTTAGTCCCCACCCTCATGCCCCAGAGCAAAACCTCCCCTGCATAAAAAGAGTAGAGAACACTCACTCATCCTCCAAACACAGTTTTTTCTGAATGCTTTGTTGGTTCTAGTGGTGGGTGGGTGGGTCAAACCCTCAACCACCTGCCCTCTCTCTCTTCCTTTTCTTTCTGCACTTGCAGAAGCCAGTCTTTGAGGATGTCCCACTGGGTATGGTCATCCTGAGGGTCAGGGCCACTGATGCGGACTCCGGGCGCTTTGCTCTCATCCAGTACAGCCTGGGAGATGGAGAGGGCAAGTTTGGGATAAACCCCAACACGGTAAGAGGTGAAGAATGGAGCTGTACTGCACTAACAACAGGGATATGGGACAGGAGCACTTTAAATGGGAGGGGACTGCTGCTGACAGAATGCCCTCTGGGGTCAAAATCTCATTATATGTTGTAGGAAATTGTGGGGGAGGAGAAGGAACTCTTAAAGTCCCCCTCCCCTTTTGGGAAAGAGGAGTCAAGCCTGAAGAAGGGGATTTTCCCCCTCCCTTCTGACCTTCTCCTATTTCTGTTACACTAATCACCTGATACTAGCCAGCAGTCAGTTTACCACAGAAATGGCATGCAAACAGCCACTCGCTTTCTGAAGGTCTGTGTGTTGCAGGGTGATATCTATGTCCTGTCGGACCTGGACCGAGAGAAGAAGGATCACTACACGCTGACTGCTGTAGCAAGGGACAACCCTGGGGACATTTCTAGTAACCGTCGAGAGAACTCTGTGCAGGTACCATGCCACAACACTGGGATGGGTTTAAGACGCATCTTTATGCCATAGGTGTAAAGCTCCATGGGTTTGTGAGCATTCTTCGGACTGTAGAAAGGCCTTTGCAGAATACAGAGTATAGGAAAAGAGAGCAGCAACGTGTATGTGAGAGAGAGAGAGAGAGAGAGCGAGCATCTGAGTCCAAGAAGGAAGTGGCAAAAGAAAATTCAGATAGCAAGTGAATGAGGGAAATAGCAGAGAAGCCCGAGAAAAAAACCAGTATAAAAAAGGGAGCGCCCACAAGAACGTGCCAGCAGTTCAAGATGGAATCTCTTAGTGTTACCTTGGGGCAGAGTCATTGGTATGTTATGCTGTAAGGGGACAATGTAGTATTTGAAGTGGTTACATGCCAGTGTCCAGACAATCCAACAGTGCAACTGTGGGATTAATGGATGCAGCTGTGATCATATCACATCTATTCTCTAGCAATATGACTTTGCAAGTTTACTGCACTCTTTATTTTAAACAACCCCAGAAAATACAGTGTGGCCAAGAGATAGGAAAATGCAGAGTGCAGATCCCACTGGGCTATGTAGTGAGTGTAGTAAGATACAGGTCTCGGCTGTAATGAATATAAAGACGATTTATTTATTTTTTTGAGGCTACTGGACACTGACAGACCCTGTAGTTCTCTCTGGATCTCTAGCTCCCAGAACTGAACACAGCCAGAGCTGCCTAGAGTCATTGCACAGACTATCTCTAAGTCCTGACCTGGATCATGGAAGGGACGGCTGAACATGCTACAGCTTTGTGGAAGTCAGGCTTGGTAGAAAAGAAACTCAGTGGCTCTGAGCTCTCCGTTCTGTCCTTTCACGCCAGTGCCAGAGCACTTGCCACAATATGTGGATCTAGCTTCTTTACCCTCTCCTGCTCATGTCTGCCTGCGAATCAGTGTTATGTGCAGCAGTTTCAGCTGGTTATAGGGACAAGGCAGTTTCTGAAGAACCTGTAAGGAGCAATGGATTTTGAGTTTTCTGGGCAGGGATGCCTAACAAGGCCCCCTGCTTTTCTATGAACTAGTAAAATTATCTCGCCTGGTTGTCCCTGAGCAATAACCACCTAACCCCCACCACTGGAGAAGTCTGTCATGCCTCCTACACCATTGCCAAAGCCCGGGTTTCCATAATGCGAGTAGAGAGGCTGCTGCTCAGCTTGGGGAGAAGTCCCTGATGTGGGGCTGGGCTGTCTGGTAACTAGCAGGGAGCTTCTGTTGAAACAGCTATTTCCCTTCCTGCTAGGTGCGGGCTGCTGTAGTCATTGTTCCTAGTGGTGCTTGGAGACATGGCAATGGCCATTGTTATTGCTGGAGTCAGTCAGCATTTTGTTTACCAAAATTAAATAGAGAGCAAGAAGGGGGATAAAAGTATTATGGAAGTGGAGCCAATTGTCTGATAGGATCACTGCAGCCGTCTGGTTCTGTGGCCCCTGTAGGATCGCCTCTGCCTTTATCCACATGACCAGTTTGCTTTTGCTTAAGGTGTTGATTACAGTTCTGGACATCAATGACTTCAGGCCCCAGTTTGCCAAGCGACAGTTCAGCACCAGTATGTATGAAAATGAGCCAGCAGGGACGTCTGTGATCACCATGACAGCCATGGACCTCGATGAGGGTGACAACGGAGTGGTGACCTACAGCATTGAGGGTCCTGGAGTGGGTATGCGTCCCCACTAGCAAAGCTAGGCATTTAGGGGATGGGAGAGACACACAGGGTGTTTCCAGAGAGATATGGAAAACACAGAAACACAGAGTTAAAACTGGAGAGATCTAAGAGGACACAAAGTCCAAATCATTTTTCCCATTTCACATGCTAATAAGTTAGCAGTGGGGCCATATGCACACACAATGGCTGCACCACAGAATATTCTGTTGCCTTCTAGGTCATGCATTGCAGCCCTGCAGACCTTTCCACTTCTGCTCAGTCTCCGATTCTTTCTTGACTACCACACCCAAGGCTGCCACTTCCCAGACTTCCTAGTTACACAAATGTAAACTGTTTCCTGAGTTCCTGCTCCTGGAATGGGCCCGCTACACATCCTCTTACATAAATAAAAACCAGGAAAGGGTGGAGGGCAGGTTGTTTTTTGAGGTGGATACTGACTGTGCATGAATTACAGAGTATTAAGTCACACTGAGGGGTGGTAGGTACAAGGTCAGAGCCCACATGTGTATATAGAAAAGGGAGGGAAAACCCCACTTTTCTGAAACCTGTGAGTTCACCTCCAATTTGCCACAATATCAAGAGGGCTGTAGGTGGAATAGAGGAAGAACTGAAAATAACATGAGAACACCTGTGAGCTTTAAGAAAAGGAGTACTTGTGGCACCTTAGAGACTAACCAATTTATTTGAGCATGAGCTTTCGTGAGCTACAGCTCACTTCATCGGATGCTTTAAATCATTCAGTGAGATCAGCCACAGCCTCTCTGTGGCTTTAAGGGATTCTCTGAAACTCCAGCATGCCACTGGGATGTCAGCACTTCAGAGCATATGTACCTGGAACAGGGATAGCAGTGGGAAGTGTGTTGTGCCGCATAAACAATATACTCATGGTTGTAGGGTCCTGAATCCTACAGTGATTCAGATTTAGTGTGTTGATATGACCGAGGGTGCTTCATCCAATGATTTTCAACCAGTGAATTATGGTGTATTCAGCTGTCTGCCAGAATCCCTTAGCTGGCTAGACTGCTCCATTCTCCCAGCCTGGTTTCTAATTTATACCATACAATAATTTATAATATTCTCTTTCCTGCAGAGGGCCCAGAGTGATAGATTTGTCTCTTCTGTCCCCAGAGGCCTTCAAGATTGATAAAGACTCCGGGCTCATCACATCCCGAAGACACCTGCAGTCTTACGAAAGGTTCAACCTGACAGTGGTAGCAACAGACAAAGGCAGGCCACCTCTGTGGGGAACCACCATGCTCCAGGTGGAGGTCATTGACATCAATGATAACCGACCAGTGTTTGTCCGGCCACCCAATGGCACCATCCTGCATATTAAAGAGGTAAACTCTGCTAATATGGTGCAGTGGTGTAGATGCCTGAACTGGTGATTACTGCCCTGTGTCATTAAGGTGTCAACAGAAGGGCTTGTACTGGAAGATGCTAAACCAGGAGAAGCCAACTGTGTCCCCACTAACTTGGACAGCAATGTCATGTGACAAACCAGATTTCCAAAGGAGCAATCCATTAGCTATTGTGGTCCTAGTTTTGACTGACTCTTTGATCAGATATCTCACTCCCTGGTCTGGCTAGCACTGGCCATGATGCCAAGGTAGCTCTCTAGCCCAGATGAGGCACTGGAAAAAAAAATTGGAGAGAATCCCCTCACCTCACTCAGCAACACCCCCAAAGGCTAATCAGTGCACAGCATAAACAGGTTTTCAAGGAAGCCCTGCCCCATCCTTCTTAGCCTGGAATTGGTGGCTATGTCTGTGTCTGTGGCACTCCTGGATTGTACTTTTGAAAGTTGCAGTTTTGCACAATAGACAAAGGAGTGAGAGAGGGAGATGATGGCTGCCAGCCTAAGGAAAAGAGGAGACTGAAAAGTCCTGTTTGTCAACACCAGGATGCCCTTCTCTACCTCAGGCTGTTAGTCACTGCTGTGGGGGTGGCGTCATGCAAGAGCACCCAGAAGCACCGGAGCACTGCCAAACCTTCATTCTTGCCCCTGATGAACTGCTGGCACTCCCCTTAAGCAAAGGGGCTTCTTCCTTTTGTCAGAAGAAGTCTACACTCAGCCATCTTGAGAGGCTCCACTGTTAATGACCCAAACTTGCCTTTGGCCTATACCTCCCCTAAGAATGGGGTCCTCCTTTCTCTAAAGACCTATACTTGAAATATTGGGAAAATACATCACTGTAGCCTGCTAGAACCTGTCCCTATCACAGTATCTCATGAGGAGTTCAAGGAGAGCAAATTAATGGGGACTCTCAGGGTAGCTTTAGGGAACAGAAACTTCAGGAGACAAGCAAAATAAGGAAACCACTGATCAGTCGGTGCCAAGTGTATTTATAAATGAGGTCTTCAATCTGGGGACTGGTTTCAGAGTAACAGCCGTGTTAGTCTGTATTCGCAAAAAGAAAAGGAGTACTTGTGGCACCTTAGAGACTAACCAATTTATTTGAGCATGAGCTCAAATCTGGGGACTGAAACACTGATATTTTAAACAGTTTCTTGTCTATGTGAAGCTCTGCTTAGCTCATACAGAGCCCAGATAGGCAATGAGGCTGTTTTTCAGGTGTAGAAAATGATGCCTTTGTTTGTGTTCCTTTGGAAGCTGTCCCATGTACTCCTGCATGTCTGAAACTGTAACAGCAGCCATGGCCACCAGATAGCAGCATTGCAAACAGACAAGAGACCTAGGGACATTGTCAGCAGTGCAGCTATACAGTGGAGATGTGCATGAATTTTACTGGTGTGATTTAAGTCAGTATTTTGTCCTGGATCACCTTACAGGACATAGCAGGGACACTCTTGAAATGTTTGTGGGTGCTTACAGAAACGGACAGGGCTCCCATTAAGTACTTTGCAGGTCACTTTTCTTGTCATAGTCTGTAGAGAGGGGAGTTGGGAGATTAATTGGTGTGTGTTCCCCCTGTATGTGGATTGATATTCTGCTTGTGTGTGTGAATAGGAAATACCTCTCCGGTCCAATGTGTATGAAGTCTACGCCACAGACAAGGATGATGGTCTCAATGGAGCTGTACAGTACAACTTATTGAAAACCGGAGCAGGGAATAAAGACTGGGAGTACTTCAGCATCGACTCCACCAGTGGACTCATCCAGACAGCAAGGAGGCTCGATCGAGAGAAACAAGCAGTGTACAGTGTAAGTCTGGGAAAAGGAGTGATGGCTGGGACTTGGATTTAGTCCACATGCTTGTTTGTCCATATCACAAAACTGTTACCAAGTTTGTCCTTCTCTGTCTCAGACCTGGCATCACAGGGAATGAAACATATTATGATTGAGGGAGAGTTGTATGGAGGCTCAGGACTCGTCATGCAGCAGAAAAGGACGGGGTACACTGGCAGATCTGTGGGTGGAGACAGGACTACAATAGCTGGGGTTGTTAGCAGGTCAGGATTGAAACCTTGCCCCAGAGTGGTATGGCTGAGTCCTGCACAGTGACTGATCTCACTGTGTTAGGCTCTGTCCCTGCATTTCCCACTTTCATGATTAAAACCTCACCTCTCAAATAATAAAAATAGCAGGAAGCAGTAACTTAGAAACTGCAAGTCCTGATGATTAACTGTTTCTCTTACACTTTGGTGTATTCCTCCCAATCCTTGTCCAACTGTGGTCATGAGCTGCTGTTTGCCATTGCAACTTTCCCCAAAGAAATCATCTGTCCCAGAGCAATCCAGCTACCTTTAGGGTGATACTCACGCTGAACTCAGACCTTGGGGGATGGGGTGTAAATGTTGGGGCTGTGTGTTTTTCAACTTGTAGTAATTTTAGGCCTTCAGCTCACCCCCGGCTGCTGAGCACAAACCTCCCTAGTTTATCAAACATATCAAAAGATTTACCAGCCTGACGGCTGAGGGGAACATGATATTAATACATTCTCCGATTCCACTCCGTTTGCTCTAAGACATAGGGTCACAGTTATCTTTCATACCTAACCCAGAAAAAAACCGCTTCTATCAGCCTTTACCCTTTTCTCAATCCCTAACTGTCACCATGCCTCAGTGGGTGACAGCTGGGAAAGCCAAATTCAGGACAAAGTGCTGAGAAATAGGGCAGATGCATCCCAAAGTGGTGGCTATTCTATCATGGGGTTACACCA
The DNA here is from genome assembly GCF_965140295.1 of Lepidochelys olivacea. Lineage (NCBI taxonomy): Eukaryota > Metazoa > Chordata > Testudines > Cheloniidae > Lepidochelys > Lepidochelys olivacea. Next base: position 83,435,478 of record NC_140417.1, on the reverse strand, counting down.
AGACAGTAACAAAAGTGAACTTCTGTCTCACCACACTGGTTAGCAAGAAGCCAAAGATGCAGTCTCTTTAGGCATTCCAGCCCTTGTTTCACCACGCAGACACTGGACTATGAGTAGTAGTTACTGAAAATGAATTTCATCAAATATAGGGTCCTTCTAATCCCAAGAGATCAGCCACTTAACCAGGTCAATATATAACTCAGATCTTACTCAGTAATCACGCTGATATCAATCCTTTTAGTAACTAAAACTAAAGGTTTAATAATAAAAGAGAAAAGAAGGAGAGTTAATAATGGCTCACAGATCATCTACATACAAATAGTTGCAAAGTCCTTACATCAGGTTTGTAGCAGTGATGGAATAAATTGCTGGCTTGTAAAGTCTGTCTGGTAATTTCCCAAGTCCACAGAATCAGGGAAGGAAAGAGGCAAAATGGAGATGTCTCAGAGATCTTTTATATCCTCTACCATGTGCCTGGAAATTTATTGTCTCAAGATGGAGTCCAGGGTCACCTGACCATATCACATGTCCTTACAGGGCTTGATGACTCATAGGGTGTAGCCATTGCCTGTACTCTTGCTGAGGCGTCCACAGGAAGATCTGTCTGGGCAGAATGAGTTTCTTCTATGGCCCATTGTGAGGGTCAAGTGTCTTTGATGGGCCATCAATACATTACTCTCTGGCCTTAATGTAAATTTTACCTGGTGGGTGTTACCCAGGAATACAACACATATATATGATGCCACTACATAGCCAATATTCATAACTTCAGATACAAAAATGATACATATAAACAGGATAATCATACTTCACAAACCATAACTTTTCCATTGACACCTTACATGACATACTTTGTACAAGATTTGTTGCAATTGTCTAACAGTGACAATATCAATGATATAAATGTTCATATTCAATCATACAGCATAACAACTAACCTCTTGGCTTGCAGTAGGGCCCCCCCATTTGCTAGTGTTTTGCAGAGTCTTAAAAGGTAAGTTGTGTGACCAAAGTTGCGTGTGTGTTTCTCCTGCAGCTGATCATCGTGGCATGTGACCAGGGCCAGCCCGCATATGAGACCATGCAGCCTCTCCAGGTGGCACTGGATGACATTGATGACAATGAACCCATCTTCCTGAGACCACCTGTAAGCAGAGCTATCTTGTCCCCTTGCAGTGGACAGTTCTAGGTGAAGGGATATGGACTATCAGAGTACATCTACCCAGGGATAAAAGACCGGCAGCACAGCTTCGGCTGGCCTGGGTCAGCTGACTTGGGCTCGGGCTGCAGAGCTAAAAATTGCTGTGTAGACATTCAGGATCAGGCTGGAGCCCAAGCTCTAAGACTCTCCACTTCAAACGGTCCCAGAGCTCAGGCTCCACCCCAAGCCTGAGCATCTACACAGCGGTTTTTCACCCCCGGAGCCCAAGTCCCGCAAGCCCAAGTCAGCTGACTCAGGCCAGCCGTGGGTTTTTAATCCCTGTGTAGACATAGGACACACTGGAGTTAGTGAGACAGCAGACAGTTAATGTGCTAAGTGAAAATGAACATTAGCCACAAAAACAAAAATTCTCATCTCAATCCAGCTGCCAATCCTGAGCCTTCCCTGTGGTGCCTTTAGCATTTTAAAGCAAAGAGAGAAAAAGTCTCCCATCCGTGAGGTCAGAGTGAGCTCTATAACCTTGTGATCATTGTTTATTCTTACTACTCTACTGCTTTTCCCTGTAACCCTCCTTCTCTTCTCCCTGGGCCCACACTGGCAGAGAGGTAGCCCTCAGTATCAAGCTCTGTCTGTTCCTGAACATTCCCGCCCTGGTACCATTGTGGGGAATGTCACTGGTGCTATGGATGCAGATGAGGGATCCAATGCTGTCGTCTATTACTTCATAGCAGGTAGGGTTGCTTCCCTTCTCAGTTTCTCTGCGGGTTTGTTTGTTTTGTGCTGCTGCTTTAATTTTGGATGAATTAAGGGTGTCTACACATAAAATGCTATCGTGGCATAGCTGCACCACTGCAGCAGTTCAGTGTAGATGTTACTTGTACCGATAGGAGGGGTTCTCCCATCCGCGTAGGTAATTCATCTCCCCAAGAAGCGATAGCTAGGTCAATGGAAAAATTGTTCTGTTGACCTAGCACTGCCTACATGGGGACTTAGGTCGGTTTAACAAGGCTGCTCAGGGGTGTGGATTTTTTACACCCTGACCGACATAGTTAAACCGACCAAATTTTCTAGTGTAGACCAGGCCTCAGTGTTGGTGAAGGTGCAGGACAGAGAGCAATGCCTAGAGCCAGGTATAATGACAGCTGCTGTACAAGCTTCCTCAACACATCTCTGTCCCAGCACCTAAATCCTGACCTTCATCAGTCCCTGGCTATTCCAGCCTTGTGCCCCCTAAACTCTGCTATTGCATCTCAATCTTGGCTGGGAGCAAAGCTGCTCTTCTAGCCCTTGGACCATCATACAGCCCTGAAGATACTCCTTGATCTTAACTTGCAACTCTGCTGCTATTCCAGGGGTGACTTAAAATGGCTTAAAATCCAGGTGAATGGGCAATCATGTCAACTCACTGCCTTTAGAAACTTACAGCATGTGTGTCCATTTTTCTACCTAGAACTCTTCAGATGTCCCCCACAGACTCCCCTCCAAGCCCATCTCCTGCCTGAGGGGGCTGTACTGTTATTTTAGCTATTGCAGAGGCAGAGGGCATCCATTGTCCTAAAATAAAATCCATAAGGTATTGCTTTACCCTGGCATGAACACAATATTGCTTCTGTAAATGCAGTAGTGGCAGTCCCTGCTCTCCTCACCCTGTGAAAAATGCAGCTGTCACACAGAGCAGGTTGCTAGCAGCAGTATCACATTCCATCTGGCCATGTCACACTCCGTATCAAGGACCCCAACACATCTTACCAGGCATGAAGTATGAAGCTACATCGCTAAGCCAGAGAAACACCATCCAGCTGTTACACAGGTTAATTAGGAGCTGAAAAAAAGGGATGTCAGGAAAGTTGCTTGTAGCAGGGTGCCATAATAAGGCAACCGGGGGGGTGTGTGTGTGTGTGTGCATTGACAGCTGTTTAAACCTTTGGTAGGGAAATGTCAGTCCTTACATGAACTCAGTGATGTTTCACACAGTGACAGCCTATTCTGGTGAGCACACTTCTTGGTGGATAATTTTGAAACCTCTTTCATAAGATGAGAAACTCAGCTCATGAGTTGAATTAAAGAAAATGAAACAATTAAACTGAAAGGCCAGTTCAGCTGCGAGGAAGGAGAAGAAAGGGACAGGGAAAGTCAGGTGGGAGAAAGAGACACAGACATCCACTTTGTAGGCTTGGCATTCATGGAATAGACACAGACACACACACATACTTGCACAGCTTGTGAGCCCTTATCGAGTACCCTCCATACCACACAGGAGCATCCCAGGTGAGAGCTGTGATATCAGTTGTGTGGTCTTCATGTGTGCATCCCATGGGGGACTTGTTCACCTCTCCCATCTGCTTTTTCCTAGCAGGTTTAGAGGTATTTATGCAGAGGACTATTCATACATAAAAGGCTATCCAAAGAGGGGAGTTACCAGTGGATGTGAGGTCGCATGGTAAGGGGACTGTGAGGAGCCATTGTCATGGCATCAGTGGGGCTAATTCTAGGAGATACCAAAATGGATCCAGAGTGTTCTATTTATAGCCTGTCATGTGTTTAAAATATCACATGATTTCTCAAGAACTGGTGATGTTATAGAGCCCATGATTCCCTGGTGTTAGCAGAACCAGAATCAGGATTCATGAGCAGACTCAGTGAGCTGTTCAGGGCAGGGAATATATCTTACTTGGTGTTTGTAAAAGATCTGTAAATGTATGGAACTAGATATATTATTTTGAAATGTTTTTCTGTGAGGACAAGGAGACCTGGACACCATTTCTGGGCCTGTCTGGAGTAGACCCAAGGTAATCCTGTGGGAAGGGAGGACAATCGGGAGAAAGGCCAGGTTTAGGGTCTGAACTGGAGTTCTGTGCCCATCTGTTCTCCTCATCCATGTTCCAGATCCAGAAGGGAAATTTTAGGGCACAAATAAGACTGACTTGCATTTCATTTACCCTTCCTAGCTGGTAACAGGGAGAACAATTTCAAGTTAAGCCAGGATGGGAAGCTGCAGGTGCTACGAGACCTGGATCGAGAGACAGAGACCTATTACTCCATCATTGTCAAAGCCTCCAGTAACAGGAACTGGACACCTCCTAGGGGTCACAGGGCAGCCAGAATCCAGGCCTTGGACCCCAGCACAGACACCACTTTGCAGGAAGTCCGGATCTTTCTGGATGATATTAATGATCAGCCTCCCCGTTTCTCTAAGTCAGACTACACGGCAGGTAAGGGGTGGTGTTACTAGAAGATGGCCAGCTGGTTGGGTGACTGTTTTTCCTGGGGTAAATATAGAGGCTGCCATTCAGGGATACAAGTCCAGGTCCTGAGCATCCTGGGCTGACGAGGGCTGAGATCACCGTGGCCTGGGATGGGGACTATTGAAAGGAAAACTGTACGAGAGGAGAAAACCAAACTTCTCCAAGGAGATAGTGGAGGGGACTTGGATTAACCCACCAAACTAGGCTCTGTTCCCAAGAACTGCCATATTGCACAGCCAATCACAATCTACCAGCAACGCCCTAGACAGCCGCAGGCAGTTACACAGTCAGCTGCAAGCTTCCCAGGGAGGTTCACTTGCTGATGAAGACTATTTGACACAGGAGTCAGGCTGTACAGCTCCATAATAGCTCTGGCTTCTCTCCCTCTTTGGGAAGGGTTACTGGCAAAGCTAGGCAAACTGAATTGGCTCGGGGTCAAATGGGCATATTGTCCGTTCTTCCATATGGGACATACAGGACTGGTAAGGAAACTTCTTGGTGAGGGGTTATTTTGGGTGGTGGCAGGGGTGGAGGATCCCTCTTTGTCACAATGGCAATTGGCATTTTCAGGGAAAACTCTTCCTTACAGTACCTCCTCACTCTGGGGTGTGTGGCCCGAGATTAATGTACATACCCTACTCCATTTCCTTCTCTTCCTTTCTTGCCACCCCCAAAAGGGGTTGCGACGGATGCCAAGGTGGGTTCAGAGCTGATCAAGGTAGTGGCACTGGACTCCGATGTGGGGAACAATAGCCTGGTCTTGTACAACATCCTGGGGATCCGTTACATCAAGCAGCACTCCAACGACTCAGAGGAGGTGGCCAGTGTCTTCAGTATTGGTAAGTACCCATGTGTCACCACACGAGTCTCTAGCAGAGATGTCTCATTAGACAGCACAGAGATCCAAAGGTTCTCATTCCCCTCCTTCCCACCCATAGGCAGGGACCGAAATTACAGTTAGCTAGTCCGAGAGGGAAAGTTTAAGGGTGCCATATGTTTACAGCCAGACCTCCATTCTCAGATTTCTTTGGTCCCATGTGTGATCCTCCCATAGCAGTGGCTGAAATTGATGCACTGTTTCTGTGGCTCAGAGTGGGTATGCAGTGCTGTCCACCACACAGATAGGGAACACCTTTTCCTTTATTCTCATTTCTTCTGCTATGGCTTCAACAGTCCCTTGCTGGGGAGCCATTTGAAGTAGGAGTGGGTTTGCGTGAGGAGGCAACAGCCTTCAAGGCACGAGGAGAGGAATAACGTTCACACCGGAGATGACGATAGGGGCCAGGTTGTCTGCTATGGATAAATCCCCACCCAGCCTGAACAGCACAAAGGAAGCTGGGAGTCTGTTTATTTACTGATGGTCATCTAAAATTATTGGGCTAATTCTTGACTTGTAACTGGCTCTCCCCAAAGGTAACTTGGATGGGATCCTGCGAACCTTTGACCTTTTCACAGCCTACAACCCTGGCTATTTTGTGGTGGACATCATGGCTTCAGACCTAGCAGGGCATAATGACACTGCCATTGTTGGAATCTACATCTTGCGGGATGACCAGCGGGTGAAAATCATCATCAACGAGATCCCAGACAAGGTGCGGCAGTTTGAGGAAGAGTTCATCAGTCTGTTGTCCAACATCACAGGAGCCATTGTCAACTCAGATGATGTGCAGGTAATAACAGCTCCTGGGCCATGCACACACCCTGATGTGCCATAACATGGCTCACACGGCTCAGAATCTGGGACTAGATGATAGGGATGGGTCACTTGAAATTGCCCTGTTCTGTTCATTCCCTCTGAGGAATCTGGCCAGTGTCGAAAGACAGGATACTGGGCTAGATGGACCACTGGTCTGACCCAGTGTGGCTGTTCTTATGACTTACAACAGAAATCCAGCCACAAAATGATTGATCTACCACAGATGGTTCAAGACCCCCCTTCTTATTTTATTTTTAACTGGTCTCCCCTGAAACAGGAGCAAAATATGTGCATCTAATGTCTCTGTATAGACAAGTTAGCATGTTGGGATATAGCCAGACTGGGGACATTTGATCACTCTGATTTTTTAGAATGTATCAGCTCAGTGGGAACACTGCAGGATAGAGCCAACAAAAATATCATCTTATCATTGTTCTGGAAAGAGGGGAGTGCTTATGTGAGAGGTTACATGTTTCCCCTCCCCCCCACACACACTTCTCTGCTGGTCTATTATATGAATAATTCTTCGCAGTTACATAAAGTATGGGCATCTTCAAAGTGCCTTACAGACTAATTCAGTCTCCTAGCACAGCTGTATGGGACGTAAGTAATATTGTCCCCATTTTACACATGGAGAAACTGATACGCAGAGGGGTTGTGATTAGTCCAAGCTCACACAAGAAGTCAGTGGAAGATCTGGGATTAGAACTCAACAGCTCCTGGCTTCCTCCTCAACCCAAATGTCTGTGCTGCCCCTGCATGCATGGGCAATGACAGCAGCCCTTTCTGGGACAGCAGTTTGTCTCTGTGTGGAGCAGGAAAGGAGGCATAACAGCTGAATCAAGGAAGAGGGTGTCAGCCATTTATTTCAAACCCAGAATGGCCTTAATTTGCTGGCTAATGGTGTAGGACCTCCTGACTGAGGTGAATGGTCAAAGCAGTAGGCGAGCAAACTGCAGAGGTGGGCCCAAAATGAAAATTTTAAAAAGACTAATGGGCATCGCAAGAAGCCCTGGCTTACAATCTCCTATTAGTGAGAACCTTTCTGGAATGTGTTCTGAACTGGGGTTTCGCCCCACCTCTGAATTCCTGACTAACTGTGCCATGAAAGAACAGATAGCATGCACAAAGTCCTTTGGTGTGCTAGAACCTGGGGTGGTTGCCCTAGAAGGTGACATGTTCCCTGTGGCTATATCATGAGCATCTGGTTTCTCTCTCTTAGTTCCATGTGGACAAAAAGGGCCGTGTGAACTCTGCCCAGACAGAGTTGCTGATTCACGTGGTGAATAGAGAAACCAATAGGATTCTGGATGTGGAGCGGTAAGCTACTGCCTCTGTGTATGCATAGATGGGAGAGGGAAGGAAGCAGGAGGAGGGGAATTCATGCTTTTGGAATCAATAAGGAAGTTTTATACCTCAGCGTGCTTCATTTCAATGCATCAGAAGGTTGATGCCAGTAACACTGGGTCTAATGCATCTTTCTGTATGGATGGGCTTGTCCTCCCAAGGAAATCTTACTGTGTTTAAACATGCATTAGTGACACAAGTCTGATCATGACTGACTGGTCAGTGTAAACAAGGTGAAGTCATATTTGGCATTGTTTCCAACTTAGGCATCCTGCCCCCATCTCTAGAGCAGTGAAGGCAATGAAATAACACCTGCACATACCCCACTTTGCCCCAACTGCTTCAGCTCCACCAACAAAGCTTGTTGCCAGCACCAGAACAAGTGGCCATCAGACTCCAATGTTGACTTTTTAAGAAACATCTGCTAGCCCTGAAATCTGGTTAGCTTGCTACACAGCCAGGCACTTGCTGATCACCTCATTTTTAAAGACTCTTCTGGTACCATCCAAGCTGCCCAAAGCAACATGCACTTCTGCCTCCCAATGCCATTGTGCCCTGGACTATATGGAGGAGGGTTCAGGATCTCCTGGGATAAACTCTTAAAGGGTATTTCTGGTGGTCAGGAAATGAGAGGAGCCCCTATTCAAACTTCTGCTCTCTTTTCTTTCTTCCTAGAGTGATCCAGATGATTGATGATAATAAGGAGCAGCTGCGGAATCTCTTCAGGAATTACAACGTGTTGGACGTGCAGCCTGCCATCACTGCCAGGGCCCCAGATGACCTCTCAGCGCTGCAGGTAAAGGAGAGGAGCATCCTTGATTCCTTGCCTGCCTGTGCCATCCACCATTTCACGTCCCTGCAAATCACTTGGTATGGCTGTCCAGCCCACCCACTGGGTGACACTGAAGGAAAGTGCCTCTTGCACTTGCAAATTGCCTCCAAATTGCCTTTTTTTTAAAAAAGAGGAAAGTGGTATTTACAGCTGCTGACATGTGGCAGAAGGAATTATTTCTCCAGGAATTATGTCACCCAGTGGAGTGGGATGAGTTGTTGCTTTACTGCATCCACTAGCAGGTGATGGACTGTCCCTTCTCTACAGTATGTACTTTCTTCCTTTGGGCTGCTAGTGGGCCTAAAACTTGGAAATATTTCTTCTTGTATTAATATCCTGCTTGTTTGCTCTCCATCTGCAGGTTTAAAATTGCTCACATCTGTTACAAATAATTTATCTTTTCTAGATGGCAATTATCATCCTGGCTATTCTCCTCTTCCTGGCTGCCATGCTCTTCATCCTCATGAACTGGTACTACAGAACAGTGTGAGTAACCCTAAGCACCTGGGACTGCAGGACAATGCAAGTATATGAATAAACCTAAATGTCTGGATATTATAGAGCAGAATAAATGACAGCAATAACCTGAAATGACAGAACATCATGAGTAACCCATGCAACCTGGGAATGATAGGCCAGAATGGCTAATTTAAGATCCTGGGTACTGCAGGGTGAAATGATGGGCACCAATTTTAAATGCACCTAGTCTTTCAATGGAATTCAGGCTCGTAGCTCACATATTGCTGAAAATATTACTTAGGAGCCCAAGAAGCACAATCCTTTGAGTAATCCTGATGTAAAGGATCTTTCTGCAGTGACTGGAATAATATACCTACAGCGAGAGACTACAAATGTTAGAGCTCCAGCCAAGAGAAGAAGGCACCATCTGAGCTAATAGATTGTTTTTGAGAACGTCCTGAAACCATAGGCCATGTCCTTGCTGTCTAGCGACCTATGACTGTACATGGGAAGAGATTTGCAAGCACTGTCCCATTTCACGTGATTGTTCCTCACACTTCTCTCCATTAAGTCTTTCTTTCTTTCTTTCTTTCTTTCTTTCTTTCTTTCTTTCTTTCTTTCTTTCTTTCAATTGACTTAATTTTTTTCCTTTTTTTCCCCAGACATAAAAGGAAATTAAAAGCTATCGTGGCCGGCTCAACAGGTGAGAGACTTTGGGGTTTTTTTTGTTGATATAACAATATGAGATTCTTCCTGAAGACATGCAGGCTAATAAATATGCGGGAAATAGTGTGAAACATAGATATTGGGCAGTGGGGAGAAACCCAGGAATCTGTTGAAAGAGACTTTGGGCTGCTAGTGGGCAATAAATTAGAAATGAGTTTGCCTCTTCATTGGTAGTAGATGGATAGATATGACATTGGGAGAATTTTTTTAGTTGCCAGAGCTTTGAGTTATCAGCCCCATAATATCTCGCCCATTGGCATTGTTGTTTCCTTCAAGATCTAGGGTGCTGGGTGTTGTTTTCTTCACGATCTAGGGTGCTTTCCCTTCTCTCCGTCAAAACAGAAGTGTGGATTTGTGCCCACAGCCATGCTGTTGTCTTTTACTTAGCCTATATAAATGTCAGTCTAATCTATACCTGCTGCCTTCCACAGGGAACCGAGGCTTCATGGACATCATGGACATGCCAAACACAAATAAATATTCCTTTGATGGGTGAGTTCACAATACTTTTCTTGCTTTTCACAGTTCGCTCTACATGACACAGCAGGAGGAATCTCTGGAATTCCATGGGCAGAACAAGTGTTTTAGTACCACCACTGGCTTCTGCTAGCACAGGGGTCGGCAACCTGCAGCACGCATGCCAAAGGCAGCACGCGAGCCGATTTTTACTGGCACGGAATCCCAGACTGGCAGCAGGCTGAGCGGGGCTGGCGGCCGGGACCCGGGCTGGGAGGAGCCGGCGGACGGAACCCCAGACCGGCAACGGGCTGAGCCGCTCAGCCTGCCGCTGGTCTGGGGCTCTGTCCGCAGGTGTAGTGTATTAAATTTCCCCCCTGTAGGAATGTGCAACTGGCAGAGCACCAGGACTGGCAGCTGTAAGTAGTACACCGTAAGTAGCACATTCCTACGGGGAGAAATTTAATGCACTACACCATGGTAGAGAAGGCTGTGCCTCCACAAACAGCTGGCCCAGTTTCTGCCCCCTGACTGCCCCCCCTCATAACCCCTGATTCATCCAAACCCCCCCCCCCACGCACACACACACCTTGTCCCCTGACCACCCCTTCCTGGGACCCCCTGCCCTCTGACTGCCCCTCTCAGAACCCTCCACCCATCCAACCCCCCCCCGCTCCTTGTCTCCCGACCACCCCCTCCCAGGACCCCCCGCCCCTTACCACCCCCCACAACCCCACCCCCCATCCAAGTCCCCTGACTGTCCTGACCCCTGTCCACACCCCCGACCCCTGACAGGCCCCCTGGGACTCCCACGCCTATCCAACCACCTCTGTTCCCCGTCCCCTGACCATACCGCTCAGAGCACCGGGACTGGCAGCCATAAGTAGTACACTGGAAGTAGCATACTCCTATGGGGAGCAATTTAATACACTACACCTGGCCCCACTCAGCCCGCTGATGGTCTGGAATTCTCAAAATAGGTTCTCTCACCCCGTATCAAAAATTACACTACAATTAGCTTAAAAACTTGAAAACTTAAAAACATTGTATATTACAGAAATCGTTAAAAAATGTATAATGTTAATAAAAACATAGGTCTGATGCAACAAAGTAGTTGTACTTATGTGCCTGTGCTTAGTTTGTGTTTTCGATGATTTACCTTCTAAAAAAATCTCGCATGTTTCGCACCCCCAGAAGTGGCATCTCAAAGGGGTGCGTGCACCGCAGGTTCAGAACGACTGCACTAGACTGATAAGATCTGCATTTTAATTTAATTTTAAATGAAGCTTCATAAACATTTTTAAAACCTTGTTTACTTTACATACGACAATAGTTTAGTTACATAATATAGACTTATAGAGAGAGCCCTTCTGCAAACGTTCAAATGTATTTCTGGCACGCGAAACCTTAAATTAGAGTGAATAAATGAAGACTCGGCACACCACTTCTGAAAGGGTGCCGACCCCTGTGCTACCACTTTCAACACAAATCATCTCACTTGCCACTGAAAGCTAGGATTCCACAGCCTGGTAGTATCAGGAAACACCGTAACATTACTTAGACCTGGACCTCTCTTGCAAGTCATCCTTCGTATTAATCCAGCACCCTCAGCACCAAAGCAGTGCAGACTTGTGGCACCTACTGATGAACGGCAGACACAACGGAATTTTGAAAATCACTTGCAGGCAGATGTTACAATTCTACAGTTTATCACCTATAGATTCTTACAGGAAGGGGTCTGGGCCAGGTGGTTTTTGCTTGAAGTTGTTGTTTAAATGCCTAATCCAGGCTTTTAGAATTAATTGTACAGAAATGCCTCCTAATTTAACTACAGCTTGAAGGCAAATGGAGGATTGAAGCGAATTCATATTTTGTGTGTGATGGAAGGAGGAGGTATGACCTTGTCAGAATCTGTTTTTTGGGAGGAGTGATTACAGTGCATAAAACCCCTAGAGTTGAGCAATGTGTTATTTTCAGAGAAGCAGCAATAGCAGGGCCCATCTCACTGTCTCCCTTCATTCACCTCAGCCCTTTGTGTGTCTGTGTAGGGCTAACCCTGTGTGGCTAGATCCTTTCTGCAGGAATATGGAGCTAGCCGCGCAGGCAGAGCATGAAGATGACCTGCCTGAGAACCTGAGTGAAATCACAGACCTATGGAACAGCCCAGCCAGGACTCATGTGAGATACTGCCAGCTTATTCTTACTTTCGGCGGGGGAGTGACAGCTCAGTCAGATTCAGATGGCCTGAGTTCGCATCTCACTAATACCAGTGCAAATCAGGAGTAATTCCATTGTAGTTAATAGAGCTACCCCAGCCCGCCCCTTCTGCCCGAGGCCCTGCCCTTCCTGCCCCTCTTCCCCCACCACAGCCCAGAGGGCACACACACCCCTAGGCCGCCCGAGCATCCCTGGCCCTGAGTGTGCGGTGTGGCCCCCCAGCCCCGGAGCACAGGGAGAGTGGGCAGCATGGCCCCCAGCCCCGGAGCGCAGGGAGGGCCGATGGGCGGTGCGAGCACGGCTCCAGCCACCTGGAGTCCCTGACCATAGGCCGGCCCCAGCCCACGGCTCTGGGGGAAAAAGCCGGCCCACAGCCCCGCAGAGCACCAAGTGGGAAGCAGGAGGGGGCCTGAGGGTGGAGCGTGGGCAGGATCACACAGGGCTGTTTGGGAAGGCACAGACTCCCCAGCCTTTGATACCCACCACCTATGGTTCTGGCCCATTTTTGCTGAGGTTTTCTTTTCAGAAACTCCTGTCCATTGTAGGGAACGTTTGGAAGAGAGCCCTCTGCTGCCAAACCTGATGATGACCGTTACCTGCGAGCAGCCATCCAGGAATATGACAACATTGCCAAACTAGGTCAGATCATGCGGGAAGGACCCATCAAGGTGAGTGGTGTTGTCTTCCTCCATTTTTGTCCAATAGCCTTCACATTTCAGTCCTTTGCCATCTTAGTCATTGTCCTCCTTTGTGAAAGGAGCAGGAGACAGTGAGGTTTCCAAATAGCTCCAGATTCGCCGCAGCTCAGAGGAACGTTGCCCTGACATAATCCAGTGCAGACTAGTCTTTGCTGCATGTACCGATTGGGAAACTAACAGGAACGCAGCTCTGAAATTCACCCATCTAGACACAGCACAATCTTTGAGCAGAAAACCAGCCTTGGCATCTAACTGTTGTGACAGCCATAGCAAATGCACTATGGCAAATCCCATGTTTAAAACATGATAGCACTGGATTGACATAAAGCACATAGTTTCTTTTGAGATCATTTTTTGTTTAGGGGAAAGTGCCTGCCTGGTTCCTCTTGGATGGAGTTAGGTTCACACCTGGACTTCCTCACTGAGGTTGTTTCAGAGTTTGGGGCTGGCGGGGAGGAGCCCCTGTATAATCTCTCCTGTTGCCCCCTCCATCCAGGGCTCTCTCTTGAAGGTGGTCTTGGACGACTACATGCGGCTGAAAAAACTGCTTGCCCAGAGGATGGTGCATAAAGCCACCACCAGTCAGGGGGACCAGTCCTCGGTTACCGAGGTAGAAAGCGTGTGCATGGACATGAGAGGAAATGCTTGCTGTGCCCTCTGGAATGGAGTGTCTGTTTCCATGCCTTTGACCTGCTCTAAACTCTGCTGGGTGACCCTTTTGCCCCCTAAAGTTGTGTGAGCTCATGGCTGCCAGTTTAACCAGATGCAGGGGAGGGAGCTCCCTCCTCCTTACTGGAGACCATATTCACAAAAACACTCTGACTTGGCACAAAGAGAGATTCCAGCCGTAGCCACATTCCTGCCCATGTCATCACCAAGGTGCAGAATGGAATGGTGCTGGAATACAGTGGAGTTGATGGCATGCCACTCACCAGAGTATGTTTCCCCCAGGATGGGTCTGACAGCAAGACAGTGTCTTTCTTTCCTCTCTAAATGTCCACGCTGACCCTTCTTTTCATCCACCGGTTAATGTGACATCCCACCATTAACCGGTTCCCCTTTGTCCTGTTTGCTTGGACTATTTGCTCCTTGGAACAAGCCTTTAGAATATATCATTCCAATAATAATAGTTAGCTGATCAGCCTCTCCGTTTCTACAGCGCTCTGTTCTCCTTGTTCTCTGACATTGCTGCCTGCTCATTCAGCATCTCATTTGGCGGCTCTCCTCCTCTTGGCCCCACACATGTTGGTGTGAATCAGAATTTTGTCCTCTTCTCTCGTGGCAGCATCTTCTACTTTCTCAGCTTCAAGCTCTGTCTCTGTGAGGGATTCCCAGGCCTGCGTCTCTCTGGGTCCAGTCTCACATCTCCTCCTGCACTTCCAACCAAAATCTCAAACTCTCTCTCCAAAGCACAGGTTTTTGTTTTTCCTCCCCATTCATGGCCATTTCATTTCCTGTGCCCCCTATGCTCCCGTCTTCCAGGCTTGCCACCTCTCTCATTCAGCTCCTCTTCTTCTGCCCTCAGGCCAGATTTCTACTCCTCCCTGGTGTTTGTTCTGTAGAATATTGTCAAATATCCATCCTTCCTTCTGTATGCTCACAGCTAAACCGCGGCCAGTGGCAGCTAGTGGCTTCTGTTAATGGTGGGGCTGCAGGGAGCAGAGCCCACTCCCCTGCTTTTTTCTATCCCCTCACCAACCCCCCACCATTGTAGGTTAAGCAGGTTTTCAAAGTGGAGAAGCTGAGACCTGGCTGTGGAGGTTATGGGGAAGGGTTTGGCAGATGGGGGTTGATGGAGAGGTGAGAGGAAAAGAGGCGCCTCTTCTACCACCTTCCCCCTTTCAGAATGAAAATCTGAGAGACCTTACTATACAGGGCGGGGTGGGAGACAACAGGAGTTAGCCTCCTGCTCTCCCTCCCCACAAACCCCCAGCTCAGAGCCAGTTCTTACTTTCCTAGCTCCCTTTAATCTCTTTCCCCACAACTCTGAACCCACATTCACACACAGCCCCATTCCCTCCACTCACCTTCCCTCAGAATCCCACTCGCTTGTCCTCAGTCATGCTGGCAAACCCACCCCTCCCACTTAAGCCTCCTCCATTCCCAAAGTCTCCTCAGCTCCCTTCAACCCAACCCCAGATTGTGCAAAAAGCTCCTTCCTCCTGGCCTCTCCTGCCTACGTTGGCCTTCGCTCCCACCGTCTGCCCCAGAACCCCCAGCCCTGGCACTCAAAAACCAGTGGAGTCTCTTTCAGGCCTGTCAAGGAAAAGTGTCTGAAAATCTACTGTTGAAATCTCCCACTTGAACTCACCCTATTTGCACTCTCCACTGCACAGTATTTTGCTCCAAGACCAACACAGCTCAGAAACCAATTCCATGAGCCTACTGTAATACAAATAATAAATACTTCATCATTTAGATTGCAAGCTCCTTGGGGGCAGGGTCTGCCTCAGTCTATATTTCTGTACAGCCTCTAGCACAACTTAGCCCTGGTCCCAGCTGAGGCCTCTGGGTGCCACTGAGGAGGAGTGGAGGAGCTCATAGCTACAGATTTTGTGTTAATGCTCATAGACCATGTAAGATCTACCTCAGATTCCAGTTTAGCTTTAAGACGTAGCAAAGAAAACACTGCCTACAAATATAGCTAGTGGAACCTGCTCCTCCTGCGGACCCATGCTTCAGGAAAAGTGGTCTAGGGCCTTCAGGGAGACAACTGGTAACCGGCAATGATGCTAAGGGAGGCAGGGGAGGGAAAGGGACACAAGTATTGGAACCCATGTTGTTGATTTGTGCTTGGGCTTCTTACAGCTGATCCAGAATGACCTGGATGAAGAGGAGGAGCAGAGCCCGAGCCAGGGGAGCCTTCGGTTCCGGCACAAGCAACCTGTTGAGCTCAAAGGCCCAGATGGTATCCATGTGGTGCATGGCAGCACGGGCACTCTGCTAACTTCTGATCTCAACAGCCTGCCAGAGGATGACCAGAAAGTGCTGGTTCGGTCCCTGGAGACACTGAACACGGACTGTGGAAGCTATAACGACCGCAATGCTCGCACCGAGTCTGCCAAATCCACCCCCATGCACAAGATGAGGGAGGTGATTATGGAGAGCCCACTGGAGATCACAGAGTTATGACTAGAAGTGTCGTCTCTCGTCTAGCATTCCAAGAAAGTGTGGCCAAGCAGACCGTCACTGCAAAAAGAAAACACAGACTCGGGGCAAGAGGGTAAAAGAGAACCTGGTGGCCTAATCACTGCCCCCGTAGTTCCCAAAACTAATCCCACAGAGATCGTCAACTGTTTTGTTTTGATACAGCAGCCTTGGGGAGCCTTACCGTGGTGGAGGGCTCTCGGGACTGTGCTTTACTAGACGCGCACATCATTTGATCATTAAATTCATATTTTTTTATTTTTTTTAAAAATATAAAAGATTAAAAGTTTCAAAACAGAAGAAGGGAAGCCCTGTGGAATCAAGACACAAACTACAAATGTTTAGGTTGCAAAAAGACCTGCACCCAGTGGGTACAAAGACTCAAGACATGCATGTTTCCTAGCTCCTCAACTCGCCCATGGCTGCATCCTCCTACTATGCATGGGACAGGAGCACATCACACCAGGGTGGGAGAAGAAGGGTCTGGGGCTGGTGTGGCATTCCAGGAAGCCTATAAAGGGAGTCTGAATCTGTTTGGCATTAATCTGTGTCATCACCTTTACAGGAAGAGAAAATAAACCGAAGACATTTCTCCATTTTGCTGGCTTACCAAATCGTATATGACGTCAACCGGAAACAGACTGACATTAACTTGGGTTTTGAATGTAGAGTGTTCGTGTGTAATTTTTTTTGTTTGTTTGTTTGTTCCGTTTCTAATAGTAACTTGTTGAGAGTTTTGGGAATGGTCTGTTAAATGAACCAGAAATACAATATGGATTTGGTTAACCTGTCCATTGTTATTTCTTTCTCACTACCAAGGGGCACTTCACTGGGGAAGGTGTTGTTTACATACCTCTGAGTGCTCACTCATCTGTGTATACACTGCTGTATATCAGCAAAGAACTATTATTACTGAATTTCTTGTTGTGGATTAAACACAGAATAGTGTGTGGCCTCACTCCGTTTCTCTGCTCACATTTCCCAATCTGCAACCCTACAGGAAGTGGCAAGAATACTTTAATCTCTACCCCCACAGAACCCTAACAATACTACCCAAAAGAGACTCCTTTCTAACAGACTTCTAGCAAAGGAATGTAATCCCTTTGAAGAAGTCAGTGTTATTCCACAGTCCTGCAGGCATGCTGCTGAGCAATAGCATGCACATGGTACACACTGGAGCCAGCTGTGTCGCATGACATTGGGTTTGATGTGGGAATCACCTGGTGAAGTTCTATGGCCCATGGTATGCAGGAGGTCAGACTCGATTATCATAATGGTCCTTTCTGACCTTCAAAATCTCTGAACACATTATTAACGTGTAGGACACATGGTAAGATTCAGCTTTAGCTGAAGTCAGGCCATAATGGGGACATCTAGCAGAAGAATATGGTGATCACAGTAGATGCAAGCCAGAAAGAACTTCAACTACTACTGCGTGTGCCTTGGGGGGGAGGGGAACAAAAAGCTTGTCCCACTTGCAGGAAGTTTTTATTGTTAGAGAAGTTTTAGTGCAAAATCAAAACACTGTAGAAAGCAACTGCATCTCCTTCTCTACGTCCAGGCCCCCGTATCTACAGCTGGGCAGCAGCAACTGGAAATGGCTGATCTTGAAGGGTCCTGACTTCTGAGTTAAAGTGCATCAGCTCACAAATAAGTTCTGAATCCACCTTAGGTACACCTCCCTGTAGTATCTGAGCGCCACGGGTGTGGTATCCCTGGCACAAAGCGAATGTCATTCATTCGTTACAAGAAGGCAGGAAAATTGAAACCTCCCCTCAGGACGTAGGGTCCCTTACAAAATGGCTATTTGATATGACTGACCATTGGCATGGATTGGTCACAGCTGCCCAACCTCTCTCTGTTACACAGAGTCCGCATTGTCATATGGCGCTCCTCTTCCCCAACCCCTCTGCTAATGCAGCACCTCCTCCCAGGAAGCAGGAGATGAGTTGTTAGCCCTAAAGAGATTGAGGCTGAGTGAGTTCACTCTCTTTCACCCTGGGTAGCATGGCTGCAGCATGCGCTTTTTCTTTCTGTTTCTCTGCCTAAAGAACGAAAGAGACATGAGGACAGGAACACAGCAAAACCCTTAGAAAAGGCCAGGGGAGTTTGCAAGCCTGGGGACAATTAGCTGCTTCATCGCAGGGCTAAGTGACGCTCCATCAGCCTTGCTTTCCTGGCCACATAGGATAAGGAGCTGTCACTAGCGCTGTCCGTCTGGCCTCATAGGTTCCTCCTTGCCTCACAGTGGGGCCTCTTCTATGTTCACGCCGAGAGGCCTTCCTCCTAGACACCACCCCCCCAGGGTATTGTCCTATTTTCCAGCCATCCTTTTGACCACTCAGAGACTGCGTTTTCCCTCAGGAGAACACGCATCTACTGTGCTTTTTGTGTCCTGAGTGGACCTTGTCTTTCATAGAATATCAGGGTTGGAAGGGACCTCAGGAGGTCATCTAGTCCAACCCACTGCTCAAAGCAGGACCAATCCCCAATTTTTGCCTCGGATCCCTAAAGGATTGAACGCACAATCCTGGGTTTAGCAGGCCAATGCTCAAACCACTGAGCTAAACCTCCCCGTTTAAAAGGTGCTGCTTGGTTTCTTTTGAAGAACATTGGGTAAGTCATGTAACATCTGTATCAAATGACTTGGGCAAGAGAGCAACAATCACACTGGCTTACAAACACTGCATCTAAGATGAGCGACCCAGGCCCCCCGAGCCACGAGGTAGCAGGGCAGGGCTCCGGCCACTGCAGGGAGCCCTGGGCCCTTTAAAGTGTCCCAGGGGCTCCTCACAGCGGCTGGAGCCTCCGGGCTCTTTAAAGCGTCCCCCCGAGCCTTACTGCTGGAGCCCTGGGGTAGTGGCAGCAGGGCTCCAGCGCTGATTTAAAGGGTCAGGGGCTCCAGCCGCTGCAGGGAGCCCCGTGCCCCTTAGAGCACCCCTCCAAACCCCTGGGGCTCCCCACAGCAGCCAGAGCCCTGGGGTATCGGCAGCAGGGCTCCAGCGGTGATTTAAAGGGCCTGGAGCTCCATTGCAGTGGCAGCGGCCAGAGCCCTATAAATCGCCCCTGAGCCCCAGGGCTCCCAGCTGCCTCTGCAGCTGGTAGCTCTAGGGATGATTTAAAGGCCCCAGGGCTCCCATCCTCAAATGCGATTCACCCATCCAGGGGTGCACTGGCAACCTCCTGCATGAGCATGCACATGCCTCCAGCCTCAGTGTTCACTGGCTGGCTGAGACATTTATTGTTCTTTGAGACCTTTTAAAAATGGACACTGTAATATTGAAACATGAGGTTATGTTCTCCAGCAGGCTGGGTGTGAACACTGCAGACACCTCATGGGTAAAACAGAGCAGGGCATCAGAGAGTAAAAGAGATGGCACAGGACGTCAGAGAGGAAAAGAAGTTCAGAGGGCTGAATGTGAGAAGTGGGAAGCTGAAAATACTGTGTTAAGTACTGGAATAAAATTGTGTCCTAGAGCATGATTTGAGTGGTCAGTCCTATCTAAAGCCAGATAGGAGAGGTTTAAGGTGAGCTCTGGGAGGCATAGCCACTGTTATGGTTAAATCTAAGCACATGGATAAGTCTTCTTTGTGACATGTGTGATTGGTGCATATGGTATGTCCTGTTATTAGCCAGTTTAAGCAACACTTCTGGCGTGGGTGCCAAGGTGAAGGATTCGGCCATGGGGTTGGGTGTGTGAACCACAGCCAAGCCCTTTACAAACTCCAAGATGCTGAAGTCATTCATATTTTAAATAGAACGTGTCAAAAAAATGGGGTGGCCTTCTCCCCCAGACAAGGTCAATTTTCAGCAAAAATTCAAAAATATTAAGACTGAAAAGCAACCACATTTGATTTGGAAAGGCTGGTGTGGTGCCCCGTGCTCCTAGTCTCTTCTGGAGGCAGGACTTCCTTGTTGGACTACATCCCCTATGACCAAACATGATTTCCTCTGTTTGTGAGGGGATGCAGTTCATCAGGAGAGACCCTCGCCCCCGTGCATTAGTCCATCCAGGGCCCCCCCCCATAGAGGAAAATGAGGCTACAAGACAACTGAACGATACTTCTCAAGGAACTGCAGCAGCCATGGTTTTGGCCAAAATATTTTGACCAAAAAATTGAATTTTTCTGCGGGAAGCAGATATTTTTGTAAAAAGTTTAAATGAATCCAAAACCCCAGTTCTCCACCAAAAAACATCCCGGAATATAAACCTCTTGGGACCCCAGCACCTCAGACCTCATGTGGGAGCGAGTCTACCACCCAGTGGGAATAACCTGCTTCAGCAGAATAAAGGCTGCAAGAGGAAATGGCCAACAGCAGGTTTTCACTGTAATGAGGCAGGCGTGACAGCCCCTTCCCTACCACTGACAGGCCCACGGAAGCTCCTTGAAATGGAACAAAACAAAAGAAAAAACAAAAAAAAATGATTTTTTCAAGTTGCAAACCTATATCTAGGTCTTGCTGTGTCAGGGCCTGGAACACTAGCATTAGGGACATTGGCAAGATGCCCCTCACCAGAATAGTCATACTGGGGCAGATCAGTGGTCCATCTAGCCCAATATTCTGTCTTCTAATAGTGGCCAATGCTAGATGCCTCTAGGGAATGAGCAGAACAGGACAATTATCAAGTCATCCATCCCCTTCCCAGCTTCTGGCAGTCAGCAGTTTAGGGACACACACCCCACCCTCAGAGAATGAGGTTGCATCCTGACCATCTTGGCTAATAGCCATTGGTGGACCTGTCCTCCATGAATGTATTTAATTCTTTTTTGAAACCAGTATGGCCTTCACAACACCCCCTGGGTGATTGTTGACTGTTCAGAGAACTTTTCACGATGACGCCAAGATCTTTTTTCTTCAGTGGTAACAGCTAATTTAGATCCCATCGTTTGGTATGTATAGTGGGGATTATGTTTTCCAATGTGCATTACTTTGCATTTATCAACACTGAATTTCATCTGCCAACCTCATCTCTGCCTGCTATAGGAGGCCAGGGTGAGGGAGAGTCTACTAGAGCAGGCGTCGGCAATCTATGGCACACGTGTCAAACACGGCACACGAGCCAATTTTTAATGGCACGCTGCTGCCTGCTGGACCCGGGCAGACAGCAGCATGCCATTAAAATTCCTGCCCAGCCCGGACTGCTCTTTTCCGCCCCCCGCCCACTCCTTGCAGGGTAGGCAAGCTTCACCCTCCCTCCGCCTCTTCCCCCAGCATGCTGGGTTCCTGCCCCTCCCTGCAGCCTATCAGCTGACAGCCCTTGCTATGGGGGGAGGGGGGGAGGGAAAAGCAGAACTGCAGCACCTCTCTCTGCTCTGGGGACCTTGGGGAGGGGGGCGGAATCAGGGCACATCCCCTCCAGCCCCCTGCTGTGAACCCCTGCAACCCCAACCCACACCCCCAGCCCTCTGCCCTGACTCCTCCTCACACACACCCAGCCCTCTGCCCTCACCTCTGCACCCTCCCTCACATCCCAGCCCCTGCACACCCTATGCCCTGACTCTTGCACCCCCTACATCCCCACTCCCAGCCTGAGCACCAAACGGGAGCTCCTGCACCCCTCGCACCAAATGGGAGCTGCCCAGGTAAATGCTCCACACCCAAACCTCCTGCCCCAACCCTAAGCCCCCTCCCTCATTCTAGCTCCTGGCCAGACCCTACACCCCAACCCCCAGCCTGCTCCTTTACCCCCAGCCCTGTGCTCAGCACACTCCCGCCCTCATCTCAGTGCAGCGAGAGAGGAAGAGAATGGCTAGAACCAGGGAGAAGGTAGGTACCCACTCTATGTGGGCAGGGCCAGGATCCCAGACCGGCAGCCGGCTGAGCAGAGCCGGCAGCCGGGACCCTGCCTGGCAGGAGCTGGAGGACAGAACCCCAGACTGGCAGCGGGTTGAGTGGCAGCAGGCTGAGCCGCTCAGCCCGCTGTTGGTCTGGGGTCCCAGCTGCCGGCCCCGCTCAGCCCGCTGCCGGTGAACAGAACCCCAGGCCGGCAACGGGCTGAGCGGGCTGGTGGCATAAGTTCAGCATTTTAATTTAATTTTAAATGAAGCTTCTTAAACATTTTGAAAACCTTGTTTACTTTACATACGACAATAGTTTAGTTATATAATATACAGACTTATAGAGAGAGACCTTCTAAAAAGGTTAAAATGTATTACTGGCATGCGAAGCCTTAAATTAAAGCCAATAAATGAAGACTCGGCACACCACTTCTGAAAGGGTGCCGACCCCTGCACCAGAGCCTAGACAGGTATGACTAGAAGTTCCAAGCAAATATGGTTCAAGCATACAGGCAGTGCAATGGGAAAACCCAGACTATTTGGATTTCTTCAGGGCAATCCCAAGCTTCCTTATTAGAGCTGAACAGTGCAATTCCACCCAAACAGGCTAGGTCTACTCTTTGGTTTGTTTATTTATTTATATATAAAGTATTAACAGGGTTACAAATCCTTGCCATGTAAATATCAAAACTGAAACAAGAGTCATTACAACACTTGGCTTCTGTTTAAAGAGCCATTATACAGGAATATAATCATTAGATCTCTCTATTTAACAGGGTGTAACCATTTAACAGAGTAAGCATCATCACAACACCTGTTGCATGTCACTTCTAGTGATCTTATTAAATTGAGTGAAATCTCAGATTACACATTTAACAGACCAGACATGTCAATCCAATGTTAATATTCAAAAAAAAAAAATGACCAGGTGAATGTATTTTGAGTATTGACTAAAAGGTAACCAAGTATCTATGTATTTGTTTGTCCTTTGTCCATTTTGCTATTAATTTTTCCATAGCAATAACCTCCAATATTTTTAAACATTCCTCTACAGCTGGATTATTTTTCCTTTTTCCAGCAAGAGGGTACCAATAACCAAGAATACTATCAGGTGAGGAACTAATTCTTTATTTCACTTTGTGTGACAGTTTCCTCAAGGAACCCCTAGGAGGATTACCAAAGGGTCATTTTGTAATAACTATCCAACAATTTATGGTATTTGGTTACAAATTGCATCCCAATGCTTTCTAATGACTGGACATGTCTACCATATATGCACAAAATCTTCTCTTTCATCCGATGAAGTGAGCTGTAGCTCACGAAAGCTTACGCTCCAATAAATGTGTTAGTCTCTAAGGTGCCACAAGTCCTCCTTTTCTTCTTTCACCACAGTTTCTCCAACATTTATTCCCATTCAGTATCTCTTTATATACTGTATGTTTAATCTGACTGCTATGAGACACCAGTGAAACAGTTGCTGGTCCTCTTTTCCAGATCAAACCCCATTCCTCTGGGATAATTTGTCTATCCAGAACATTTTCCCAGCATGCCATGTATGGACATGTCTTGGTTAAGAAAGTTGTCTGCGAAGATTGATAGCAATTAGTTATAAGTTTTTTGTTTCCTAATTGCCAAGACGCCATCACTTCTATTCAAGTTAGCTTTCGGTATGAAACCAGTTTTTCTAGAAAGTTGAGAAACATAATGCCTGACTTGAACATACTGGTACCATAGCTGAGTGGGCCAGTTAAAGTTAGTTTTGATCTCTAAATAAGTTAGAAAAGTTTCTTTACTGAATTGCTGGCCAATTGTATGTATTCAACAGTCTACCCTTTTCTGAGCAACACCCTGGGGTCAGTGCTACCCTATGTTCATACAGATTTGCTGCCAAGCAGTAGAAAACACACCCTTCATGTTCAAGCCACCTGTATAACATGTTCAGCTCTTCAGAGTTTATCTAAATTCAGGCAATAATGAGGACTTGCAGCAGAAAGTGTATAATGGATGGATCACCCACACATGAAAGCCAGTGAGAGGCTTCAAGAACTATTGTGTACAAAGGGAAAGAGCACAAAGATGTCAGGTTTACAGGAAGTCTTTATTTTTAATTACAGAAGATTTTGTGCACCATTAAGACCATGTTCTATTGAAAGCAGCTGCCCGTTTCCCCCTCACATCTATAGCAGGGCAGAAGGGATGATCAAGAGTTCTGCCTGCTGAATTAAAATGGCTGCTCTCACAAATAAGCTCTACATAGGTATTTATACTGAGCTTGCATAATAGAATCTGAATTACTTTAAGGAGCATCCTTGCCCAAGTTTTTTATGCCAATCATTCCTGACAAGGAGGAACCTTTTAAAAACTCACTAGGATTGGGGCTTGGATCTAGTTTAATAGACATGGGGCTGCGCTATCAGGATAAATGTCATGCAGCCAGTAAGGCTAAGGGAAAGATGCTACAGCTAAGGAGAGCTGGATGTTCTCCTCACTGATGCACAGGGAAAAACCTCATATAAGGCAGATGCTTTGATAGCCACTACACAAACTTTCATCACATGGAGTGAAAAACTGCAGCTGCTTTGTATCTTTCTATGCTTTTGAACATGAAGTATTTTCAGATCCTGTACTAATTCCAACAGAAAAGCTATACGTCATGGTTTTGTATCTCATTCAACTTAAAAAAACCCCAGTATTGAGGCTGTACTACTGGAGAAAGTAATGGAAAGGTAAGAATTACAGTTAAATTTAATCAAGTTAGTTTCCTAAGATGTCTACCCAAAAGCATCCCCAACAAAACACAAACATGTCCACATTGAGACAGCTCCCGCAGCTCTTGCCACACAAGCTGTGCTTTTAGATTGCTCTTTTCTTTGCTACAATGATGAGGCACTTAGGACCAGATCCTCAGCTGGTATAAATCAACATCACTCCACTAACTTCAGTTGAGCGATACTGATTTACACCAGATGGGGATCTGGCTCTTAAAAAACTTACTTCCAGTTGTAAGTGGAGTCAAACCCCAAACCTTCCTTCTTTGGATTATACAAGAAACATTTCAAAAAAGGTAGTTTTACTCTTCACTTACAAGTCAGTAAAATTTAGGATGGGATGTTTAAATAAACCCAAAGGATTGAGAGGCCCCGGTCACATTCACTTGCAATCCCTAAATCTCTCAGACAGCTTTAAGAATCTGAGCCTTTATTGTCTTGTCCCAAGTAAGGGCAGAGTGCTCTAGAACACTGCAGTAAAGTCAAAACCAACCAACCATGGAATTTCAATTTAGTCAGCCTATTCTGGTTTATTTATTTTACAAGTAGACACAAGGCTGTTAATTCACAATGGAACAAACCCCACGCTACACCACTCCCCACCCAACAACCCCTCTGCTCCAAATGCACAAAGAACGGTACAGTTTTAAGGCTTTTGTTGAGTCACCATTGCAGAGGAGTTCCCTAAATGGCAGCAGCACTGTGAACAAACCTGAAGGCACAGGACCTTCAGAAGGGAGAGGAGAGAGACAGTTCTTGAACAGACCTGGACATCTCCCCCATCCCCACCCAAACAAATCTCAGGATGCTTAATCAAAACCATGGCAAATATTTTCAGCTGGAAAGGTTTCTTCTAGTACCATATATGACGTTTGCAGTGCTCAACGGCCTAGGAGAAAGAGGAAGAGAGGTGTGAAAGAGAGGCCTGCATTGACATATTAATAACATAGCCAGTGTCAATTTGCACGAATAGCTTGGAGCACCAGCACCATTCAGGATTTCAGAGCAAACTGATATTAAATCAAACTCTCCTGGTTTTCTTTAGTGGTCCTAATTAGCACTGTATGAGATGCTTCACCAGGAAAGACTGGGGCGAAGGAAGCCATAAATACAGGAAAGCCCTGGTTTGATGTATGATTCTGACCGCTCCATTGCCACGGGCTAAGGAGGAGTGCATCCCACCACAGGAAACAACTCACAGCTCATTGACCTGCTCTGGTTCTTGCACTGCTCTTGTCACCATGGTACCTGAGCATCTCTTATCAGTTAACAACAATCCCTTCAGCTCATCAACTGGCTCCATCAACTGGAAGGACAGATAGCCAAACAAGCTAAGGCTCCATTTATACCTTAAATAGGGAGTCTGAACTACTGACAAAGGGATCAGGGAGTGGGAAATTAAGGCCTCTCCCATACGAACACAGTTAAATGTTAACCGAGCTAAAATTGGATATTGTTTATTCCCAAGCTGAACTTCTGCTTTACGCAACTCACCCCTCTGTACTATTGGGTAACAGCCACTAAGTGCTTATGTTGCTGTGCTAACCCTTTGTGCCGGCATTAATGAGTCAGTGGAGTTTTCTACAGGAAGCTGTGTTGAAATTAGCAGCCTGTATATGCATCTGTATATGCACCAGCAACCATTCTGTGACTGAAACAGTCATCCAATATGAGGATGGAGCATGGGAAAAGAGTAAAGAGACTTGATCATACAAGTATTCAGCAACTGAAAGATTTTCTACCTAGCTAGTGAAGAAGAGAGGCTCATGGATCTGCAGCATTAACTTGCCATGTTATCTCACCCAGTACTCCTGACCCTGGTTGGGGCAGGGCAAATATTTGTTCTCCATAAAACCTCCAGCCTTGCTTTTTCCTGGGCAGAGCCAGACAATTGTCACAGGTCATGAAGATGCTTTGTACTATGGTAACTTTGGACAGGTAAGAGTGCAAGTTCCAGAGGAAATGGCCAAGCCAGATGTGGGCTAAGCTAGCTCCTTCTATTTCATCTATGGATGTGACCAACCTTCTTCCCAGATGATCTCATTCCTTTAGGATGTATTTTTAGTGCCATAGTCAAAACTTTAACCTAACTCCTCTGTATTAGCATTTGTGGATTTCTCCAAAATAATCTCAGATTCCCAAGGGGTTAAAAAGCATTCAAGTGAGCTGGTTACACCTACTGAGCCTCTCAGCTCCGAGTCAACTGTTCAAAATTGCACCAGTGAATTATTGACAGTGAAGCCTCAGGTTTTCGAAGCAGAAGAGTCCCATTAGGTCAATCCCACTGCCAGCACAGGATGGTCACTCCAATAGAACATCTAATCCTTTGGCCAGCATAATAGTAAGTGTTCTAGAAGTGGCACATTTACACTTCTGAAAGGGGCTGAGCGGTAAGCAAGAGCTGACATGCCTCTAGTCTATTCCCACCAGGTAAACCTCCCTTTCCCGACAACCAGAGACCAGGCATTTGTAGTTCTCTCTCACAAATGTGGCCTGATTCTCCTCTCATTTACACCAACATTACAATGATGATAATCCATTTAATTCAATGGAGTTACTCCTCATTTAGGCCAGTTACGTGAAAGGAGAATCAGGTTCAATATTTTTAAAATACTGGTACTTTAGTTTGTTGCCCATTAATTTAACGGCATCTCAGACTCTCCCCTCTGGGGGAACCTCTGGTGACTTACATTGCATTTAGTTGCAGTCTCCATGTTCTTACACCAGTAGCTTGGGCCCCACACACATGGATCTTCACCCATGAGATCCTCTTTGGATGATGCACAAGCTCCTATTTTCTGTGCAGTGAAAGGAGAGAGAGAATGAAAGGTGCAGTTTTATCTTCCTGTTTACCATGGGCATCAGTGATCTCACTTCTTCCCCACCCTGATTCAGTGCCGCCTGCACAGTAATGACTATTTCCAGTGGGGGTTCGAGTGTGTAGACAAAGCAGATGCAGTGCCAGGAGTTTCCAACACCATAGCGCTAGACTGCTATAGCCAGTTGGGTCTGTAGCTGAATGAACAGACTTGTGAGAAGCCCCTTGAGAGGACACCAAATTTCAGACTTTAGATAATTTCAGATTCTATGCTGGCTGCAGATTTGTTGATCTAATATTGAAGATTGCATTTGAAGCAGGGACATGCACTTCACACTGCATTACATGACCGTTACGTTTCCCCGCAATTGACTCACAGGGCAGGGAGGAGAATAACGATTTGCATGTTTAATCTTTGCAAAAGGTAAATACTGTAAATCTATTTCTTCTTTCCTGGCAAAAAAACAATAGTCTATGAACAGCTGCCCTTTCATGAGTCCATGCAATCGGACAGCTAAACTTATAGTATACTTCCCCCATAGCATATGCTAGCGGAACTACTTACAGTGCACACAAAAGAAGGATCCATTATCTGTACCAGGAGTCGTAGGGCTTCTGGTTCATACTGCAGCACAATCTCATCACACTGTAACAAGAAGAGATGGCATGAGACTGAATGCTTTGCTAGACCATGACGAGATGAAGACAAAGTACCCTGATTCAAATAGAGGAACCCCAGATTGTCTTGTGATTTATAGATGAACATGTTTCCATTGCGATTGGGGAGGAAGTGCTTAGGGAGAGTCGTTCAGCCCTTTAGAAGTGTGCAGTGCATCACTACAGATCAGGAAGATTGTACAAGAAATGTACAGGCTATTGCTTTCCTTCCTTCCTCACCCCACACTCTGTATGCAGTGAGGCAGGTAGGAGAAAGGGAGGAAGAGAGGGAGCTCTTATGACCCTATGTTGAAACACAAAACTTGCACTCCTGTGCAGGAGCTGGCCAGAAGGTGGCCCTGCCCTGCACTCACATGCTATAAATGTGTCAGTTATTTTCAGCAGCCCAGTGCCAAAGTACTGAGATAACCAAATGCTCTTCGGCAGCTAGTCTGTAGTTCTGTTATGACCTTTTCCCCCCAAGATGCAAAAGTGCGGCACCAAGACGGCAGCCATGACAGCTTTTACCCAGACAGCAAAAGGATCCACAAACTCATATTGCTACATAAAGCTGGATTTTTAGACTGACAGTTTAGGATAGGTGCCAACTCCTTTTACCCTCCTCCACACGTCCCTCTGACTGTTATTGCAATGACTGAACAGCTCAGATACGGTGCAATGACAATAAAGGACAGTATAGGATGCATTTCCTGGGCATGACGATGTACACCCGAGTTACCACATGAGGCATCTATCTCTAGAACAGTTCTCTAGTGATGCTGGACTAGGTGGCTTTATACATTTGTCCATTTTGTATTGTGCTCAGATTCTGATTGGGAGGCAGGCTGCCACATATCTAGGGACAGGTGCTGCCATCTGATCTGCCAGAGATCAACTTGCTCTGTACCCACGCAGTTTATTTTGAACAAAAAGAAAGTCTATATTATTTGGTGCTGAGTAAGAGGAGAGAGATCCCAGCAGGGATTTAGAACTAATACACATTCCAGAGTCTCAGCTGCACTGTGGCCAGTTTCAAAGCAGAGTCACCAGCCCATGAACCTTTTCATGATTCTCCAAATTATCGTCTGCTGGAGATGGAGGCAGTCAGCCATTTCAAGCACAGAAGCCACTGCGAAGACTCCGATATTAATGCCCAGCCTCAGTGCACGTGAATTTGTTCTCAGTTGGATTTTAGAAAGGATAATCTAAAATATATAGGTGTAAAGCATTAAGAGGCGGGGGAAGCAGCAGATAGGTGACAGGCACTGTGGATGGGGTACAACAGTGGTTCTCAGCCAGTGGTACAAGTACTCCTGAGGGTATGCAAAGGTCTTCCAGGTGGTACATCAACTCATCGAGATATTTGCCTAGTTTTACAACAGGCTACATAAAAAGCACGAGCCAAGTCAGTACACACTAAAATTTCATGCAGACAATGACCAGTTTATACTGCTCTATATACCATACACTGAAATGTAAATACAAAATTTATATTCCAATTGATTTATTTTATAATTATATGGCAAAAAATGAGAAAGGAAGCAATTTTTCAGTCAGTCACAGTGTGCTGTGACACTTCTGTATTTTTATGCCCATAGTTTTTTGCAAACAGGTTTAAGTGAGGTGAACCTTAGGGATACACAAGACACATCAGACTCCTGAAAGGGGTACAGTAGTCTGGAAAGGTTAAGAGCCACTGGGGTACAAGACATATGTTTTAGCCAGATGGGTAGGAGACATCAGATCTTCCATCCCCACAATAGCTACTTGCAGTTACCTTGTCTGTCAAGGGTTTTGGCAGTAAATGACAGCCCTTCACAAGCAGAGTCCCAATTTCAGCCTGTGTCTCATTCTCCTCCAGCTCATTGTCAATATAAGTTACAACAATCTGACACACATTGCAGAACTCGCCAGCATTTACCGGTAATGGCTCCAAAGCACTTCTCTCTAGCAGACACACAGAACATCAGAATGTTAGATATCCACCTTTCTAGTGAGAGTTCTCAGCAGCTTAGTGTGCTCTAGTCCCAGATCTAGGAACCAGTCAAAGGCTCCTTTCCTCCAACCCCAGCAAGGGGCCTCAGATGAATACTGCACTAGTGCCATATATGTCCGGAGATTGGACTCTTCACAAGTAAACAAGCATGCTTTGGACAGGATACTGGTCACCCAGTGCTTACCAATGTATGAAGGGCTACTCTTGGGGCAGCATTTCAGCATGATGCATACAACTTCGGGATTAGTCGCTTCCAACAACATGATGACGACAGCCTTGCCATAGGAGTCCACAAAGTCCTTACACTGCCCTAAGACACCATGAGGTAGCATGTAGCAGACCTTCTCCATTTCTTGGACTATTTGCTTCTGCAACACAAAAGCAGCAGGTGTCAGGAGAAGAGAGAATAAATCTATGCAATCTATCCTCTATAGTACCTCTGTAGGGGGCAGATAGATCTCAATCTTCTGTGCAATTCTTCCCTCTGCTGCAGACAAAAGTTTTACTGTGTTGATTCACCCACTAAGCCTAAAAAGTGTCTAAGCCAAGGCTTCTCCTGCACCAAGCCTTGGGAGGAGCTTGCAAGCAGCATTTAGCCTTTCACAGAATTCCCTCTCCCCCTAAAAACCCCTAAGCGACGGAAATGAGAATACAGGACACAGCTAGGGCTATTGCCAGGGCTACATACCAGCTTTCTTACACCACCATAGCAGCAGCAGGACATACTCTAAACTGGGAGCTGCACCCATAAATAGCCTCTGCAAGTTCTGCATCACTGAACAAAAGTCCACATACCTCGGTCATGTTGTTGCTCAGCAGGCTCTCTGCTGCCTTTACTGCAATCTCACATATACCGCACAGGGGAGTTTTATTTTCTGGTCCCAGGTTTTCCTGCTTATTACAGCACAACAGAAAGTTCATGTAAAACAATAATCATATGGGGTAGGGGATACAGTCGTTTCTAGAGAACCCTATTGCTTTCATCCCTATTAAAGTCCATGTGGTGTTTTCCCCAGTGATCTGAAAGACACTGCTTTTGCACTGAAATCTCTCAAAAGATAAATTGGAGAACTGGTCTTGCATCAGTAGGATGAAATTCAATACAGATAAGTGCAAAGTACTACATGTAGGAGGTACTGTACATGTACAAATGTACAACTACAAAGTGGGAAACAACTGGGTAGGCGGTACAGCTGAAACAGACCGGGGATGACAGCTGATCACAAACTGAATATGATTCAACAATGTGATGCAGCTGTGAAAAAGGCTAATAGCATACTGGGATGTGTTAACAGGAGTGTCATCTCTAAGACATGGGAGGTAATTGTCCTACTCTACTCAGCTCTAGTGAGGTCTCAGGGGGAGTACTGTGTCCAGTTTTGGGCCCCACAGTTCAGGAAAGATGTGGACAAATAGGCGAAAGTCCAGAGGACAGCAACAAAAATGATAAAAGCTTTAGAAAACCTGGTCAATGAGGAAAGGTTAAAAAAACTGGGAACTTTTAATCTAGAAAAGAGAAGGCTCAGGAGACTGATAATCTTCAATTATGTTAAGGGCTGTTACAAAGAGAACTGTGATCAATTCTTCTCCATGTTGACTGAGGGTAGAACAAGAAGTAATGGGCTTAATCTTCAAGGTAGATTTAGGTTAGATATTAGGGAAAACTTTCTAGCTATAAGGATAGTTAAGTACTGGAAGAGTCTTCCAAGGGAGGTTATGGAATCCCCATCATTGGGATGTCAGGGATGGTTTAGGTTACTTGGCCATGCCTCATTGCAGGGGGCTGGGCCAGAGGACTTCTCAAGGTTCCTTCCAGCCCTATTTTTCTATTATTCTAAAATATAAGCTGATCTGACTGAGTTATGTGCATGTGAACACTGTACATTTGAAAAAAGGCGCTTTTGGGATTCTAACAACTGAAAACTCAGACTAAACTTCAACCATACAAGAGATTAGCCCTCACTAAGGGCTAGTTCATCTGATGAGGAGATAGAATTGTATATCACAGATAACGTTTGAAGCAACTGAAAGCGATGTCCTGACTAGAGCTGGGGAAGGAGGGGTGTGGGAGGGGTTAAGAGAAAACATTTTGGCAAAACAAATCAAAGATCAAAATTTGTAAAATTTGAAAGTTTTGATCAGTGCTAATCCTGACCAGGCCCTAGTTCTGTACTGCATTTCATACCACCTCTACGAAGGGAAGCCGTTTCACAATCTAACCCCAGAATAGTGAGATCGGTACTTTATACCAGAGATTCAGGCTGTTCAGTACACAAGGAAGTCTGTATTTATTGCCTGACTTTGACCCTTCCTCCAGCTCAGTGGTTCTCAATTTTTTGTATTGGTGACCCCTTTTACACCGCAAATGTTTTTTATATTTAACACTATTACAAATGCTGGAGTTAAAGCAGGATTTGGGGGTGGAGGCTGACAGATTGCGAGCCCCCACATAATAACCTCACGACCTCCTGAGGGGTCAGGACCCCCCCCCCCCACAGCTTGAGAACCCCTGCTCCAGCTCATGTGGGTAATATGCAAGCCTTGCTCTTTCTTCAGCAAAACAACAGAGGGTGCTGAAAGACTCATTTTACCTCCACAGGCTGCTTCATATTGGACATATGCATCACTTTAGCTGGACCCAGAGACTGGAGGGGCACAGATTTCAGGGAAGGACAGAATCCAACTCTGCCACAAATATCCTTTGGGTGCTGGAGAGAGAGACACAAATCAAGTAAGGACAAGCTCTATGCGGTTATATCCACTCTATGAAGAATTCCCTAAAGAGGGAGGAGACAACCCAAACCAGTGTTATAAAGGTTTCAATACACCTGGCAACTGTAGTTTCTATACATTCTTGGAGGAATTGGGTGGTTGAAGGTAGGTTACCAGGCCAGCGGTCTGATCAGATTTCCTTCGTAATATACTGTCAAGATGACACTGGATCTGTAGATAGTCTGGATTTAAGGCTAGCTCTTAGGTACTACGTGCAGCTTTGTAAAATGTCTTGTTTTCAGTACCCCACACGAGTGCGCCAGCAGAGCTGTGTAATCCCTGCTGCATCCTCCCAATTAATACCTTATTTCTCAAAGTATAAGACATGCTTGACATAGAGAAGCTTGTGCAACCTCAGATAAATAATAGACAAATTACCCAGACTCCAAAGACTGTGCATAGAGAGAAGCAATGCCTCCAAGATGTAGCCAAATTTCTGACTACATGGCCAGACACTGTCTTTCCCTGGGTCACACACTGGGATAAGCATTTCAAGAATTAATTTGCAACAGCCGCACCATGTCCCTGCAACATGATCTCACGCTGCACCATGACAGACACAGGATGCATAATGCTAATCTCACCCTGGTTTTACCCTAGTGTAACCCCATTAATTTCCATGGAGTTATTCCTCATTTAGTCATTGTAAGTGAGAGCAGAACAAGCCCAAGGTCTCCCAGGAAATGACTAGTTATAAAACAGAAAGGCACTGGGAAAGCTGGAACCTGAAGGCCCCATTTTTAATTCCCAGTTCAGATTCTCATGCTACCCATTTTAGTGCTCTGACCCATAAAGATTACCCTAGAGGAGAGCTGGTCAGAGCTTTCAAACATGAAAATAAAACAAAAATGTCAACTCCAAACCAAACAAAAAATCATGTTTCATTTCAAATATTTTTCACTGAAAAGTCAAAGTAGAACCGTATTTGCAAAACATTTCAGTTTCAGGAAAACAGCACTTTTCATCCAAAAAAAAAAAAAAGAGAGAGAGTGAGTTGGAAAATTTCAATCAGATATAGTTTAGGCCCTTCTTGACTTCAGAGTTAAAGCAAGGAACTGATAGAGTAATCTCCCTGCTGGCTCCAATGTCCTCACCTTTATCATAGGAAGGCCTTCATACCTGCTTCCCAGCTCACCTCCTCACCATTAGGTTGAAATCTTAACTGACATCTGAGCTGGGAGTGGGAGCAGACGCTGGGAGCAGGAACTAAGATCTACTCATAGGAGATCTCTCCCTAACCCTCCAAACATCCCTTGTATCTGTCAAAGCTGACTGCAAGCCACACCACACCTACAACTAATTAGCAAGAGTTGAACTACACTTAGGAAGGAAAAATCAAATGCACAACTACAAAATGGGGAATAACTGGCTAGGTGGTCGTACTGCTGGAGAGGATCTAGGGTTTAATAGTGGGTCATAAATTGAGTCTGAGTCAACAATGTGATGCAGTTGCGAAAAAAGGTAATATCATTCTGGGGTGTATTAACAGGAATGTTCTATGTAAGACACAGGAGGTAACTGTCCTCCTCTACTCAGCACTGCTGAGGCCTCATTTGGAGTACTGTGTCCTATTCTTGGCAGCACACTTTCGGAAAGATGTGGACAAGTTGGTGAGAGTCCAGAGGACAGCAATAAAAATGATAAAAGGTTTAGAAAACCTGACCCATGAGGAAAGGTTAAAAAACTGGGTATGTTTAGTGTTGAGAAAAGAAGATTGTAGGGGACCTGATAAGTCTTCAAATATGTTGAGAGGTGTTATAAACAGGATGGGGACCAATTGTTCTCCATGTCCGCTGAAGGTAGGACAAGAAGTAATGGGCTTATTTTGCAGCAAGAGCAATTTAGGTTAGATATTAGGAAACGTTTTCTAACTATAAGGGGTAGTTAAGCTCTGGAATAGGGGGGTTGTAGAATCCCCCTCATTGGAGGTTTTTAGAATAGGTTGGACAAAACCCTGTCAGGGATGGTCTAGGTTTATTTGGTCCTGCCTCAGCACAGGGGGCTGCACTTCATGACCTCTCCAGGTCCCTTCCAATCCTACATTTCTATGAATCTTTTAGATGAAAAGCAAAAGAAATGCACCACCGCCGGCAAGTGTAATAAATAACTTATTGTTCTGCTGGTGAAGAAGCAGGGTTGTTGAAAGAAATGATGAAACAACAATTAGAATTCAAAAGAAACCAATCAAGCAGTCACAATATCTATAGAAATTCCACAAATAAAATGGGAACCTGCTAAGGAAGACACCCCCTCACCACCAGTCTACCTGGATCCCAGTCATCTTTATTAGAAACATAAAGCAATGGTTTCATTGGCATTGTCCATTCCAGATTAGTGCCCAACACGCTAACAGCCAATTTTCCTGCGATTAAAACAGGGACATCCCTCAGTCAGACTAACTCAGGTCAGAAGTTGAGTACTGCCAAGGGCAAACCCAAAATTTTCCGTGTGTTCTTTTCCTCACCTTAAAATATTACTGCCAAGTACTAGCTACAATCCACATTTAATTAGACCAAATATATAAATATTTGAATGTTCTTGTTACTATATAAAATAATGTTTCCACATCCCCAAATGGCACTGAAAGAACAAATCCCAAACAGGACCTCATAACATCCCTTCGAATTTGAAAAGGTTATGTTCAAGTAAATTTAAAATCTGGATTATTCTTTAAAAAAATAAGATTCTTTACTTTAAAGGCAGCATTGCTGTCTAGCAGTTAGAGCTGGAATGAAAGTCAAAGTGGGATTTTGTTCCCCACTGATTCAAAGTGACACCGGGCAAGTCAACCACTGTGCCTCAGTTTCCCCAAGTCTACAATGGGTATAATAATGCTTAGCCACCTTTCTGGAGCGCTTTGAGACCTTGGATAAAAAGTGCTGTGTAAGTGCAAAGTGCTACTTTGAACAATGATTTTCATCTCGCAGCAGACGGCAGGGCCTCACCATCACTGCCATGGACATGTTTCTCTTCTTTTCTCCATAGCTTTCAATCCAACCCACACACAAATTTCAGCTGCCTCAAAGCCTCCACAGCTGTGAAGTATTTTTGGGGATGTGCCACAGCAGCTCCATTTTTCATTTGTTCCATTGGGAGGGACTTACTCAGTTATATGTGTGAAACTCTCTGTTTGCCTAGAGACCCGAAAGTGTGTAAAATATAGGAGAAGAAATTTACAGAGTGGGAAAATTTAAGAGCCCCACTAGGTGGAACTCTGACAGGGCCTTCTGCACCCAGAGTGACAGAGCTACCTAGAATTGAGACCATGGCAAAACTAGACTTTTTTTTTAAAAAAGCCTAAATAAAAAACTTTCAGCTGTTATTCTTTCCAAAATTCACTATCATTCCTGCATGGCCTAAAAGGATCCGTAGGACATTAACCATGTAGTTTTCACACTGCCTTAGGATTCCTCAAGGTTCATTCTGAAGGCTTAAAGGTAATAAGGTAACTTTTTCCCGAATGAGCTCTGATGAAGAACCAGCATCAAGAATAGAAAAGATCGAAAGAAGATGTATTTAACATCATATTCAGCTTACCATGTGCTTCATAAACTGGATGGCAAACTCTGAATATTCAAAAACATAGCTCTTGCACTGTGGGAGAGACAAACATCCCAGTAAATACCAACAAACCATTTTTGCCACACATCACTGTTAATGCCACATTAGGAAGGTGATTACGCCAGTGTCAGAAAATTCAAAGCAATGGTTCCCACAGATGTTAGCATGACCTCAATGCACATTTTTTTGAATTATTCTGTGTGTTACCTTTCAAACCTTATCAGAAGTGTGCAGTGTGGAAGACACACAGTCACCGTGGGGGAGGAATCAGAAATGAAGTGCTGGACTTCTGCATATAATGTTGCATTTTTGGGCCTAGCTTTTTAAAGAATCCCTAGCGTTACCTCACGTGGCTCTGGAATTAATTGCCACTCCCCTCTAAAAGGTATCCAGCATTTTGGATGCTTTCCATGTACAGAAATTATGATATTTTGGGAGTGGGGAGAGAGAAGGAAGAGGAAATTAAGACCTTTAAGAGCCTACGGGAGTCAGGTGACCAAAACTGACAGTGTTGACCTCCTACCAAGGACCAAATGAGTTGGGCACTAGCTCCCCCAGATGCCTTTGAAGAGCCCAGTCTTAACCATTTAGAACCCAAAGCCTTGTGTTTGATAAGTTGGCTCAGTAAATAAAATGGTGTCATGTTACCTACACTCTCAACAGCATTATTATTTATTTGTATTTCAGTAGCACCTTGTGCAAGGCACTGTCCTCACCCACGAAGACACAGCCTCTACCCCAGAGAGCCCCAATCTATGAACATAAGCAAGTAGGCAGGACAGTGGAGAGGGATAACACACAGTTAGCGTATCCACAATTTCTTTAAAACCAATCATTTTTGTCTCTCCCCAGTTCATCTTCAGCCTAGCTAATGTTAATTAGTAAACTTCTTGTCAGGATCTTGGCAGAAGTGGGTGGAGGAAGAATTTGGAGGAGGAGAGGATAGAGGCCTTACAGACGTTTCATCAGGAACACTGTTCAGCATTTTCATTAAGGACAAATCCAGCCACAAACATTCTGTCCACATGGAAGAGCAGGAAGCGAATGGATGCAGACTGTGAAGAAAGACTCCACAGCAGAGCACTTATGGCCTCTACCAAGCAAACAACTGTTCAGTACCCTGAACCACCCTGGCCACCACTGGAGGCAGTTCAATTATCTTAGTTAAATCAAAATTCTGTTACCCCATCAGCCATGTTAGGTCCCAGGTGTTCACACAGCTGCTTGGCGGTAGCAACTAAGGACTCAGTGAAGAAAGGCCCGGTTCTCACTTTTTCCTGAATGTCAGCGACCAGCTGAACACAGTCTCCACACAAGTGTCCTCCCTCCTGATGAAAGATAAGGGGAGAGCCAAACATTAAAATACGCGGCCATACACTAGTGGTGCTGCTATGTCCTCACTACTAACAGAGGAAGCATTCACAGCAGTTCTGTCATCAATACTCTTTCTAACGTAGCTAATCTTCACAGCACTACAAGGAGGCCCAATATCTAAACAAATACTTTGCCTCAGTCTTTAATAAGACTAAAGAGGATCTTAGGGATAATGGTAGCATGATAAATGGGAATGAGGATATGGAGGTAGACATCACCATATCTGAGGTAGAAGCGAAACTCAAACAGCTTAATGGGGCTAAATCGGGGGGCCCAGATAATCTTCATCCAAGAATATTAAAAGAATTGGCACAAGAAATTGCAAGCCCATTAGCAAGAATTTTTAATGAATCTGTAAATTCAGGGGTTGTACCATATGATTGGAGAATTGCTAACATAGTTCCTATTTTTAAGAAAGGGAAAAAAAGTGATCCAAGTAATTATAGGCCTGTTAGTTTGACATCTGTAGTATGCAAGGTCTTGGAAAAAATTTTGAAGGAGAAGGTAGTTAAGGACATTGAAGTCAATGGTAAATGGGACAAAATACAACATGGTTTTACAAAAGGTAGATCGTGCCAAACCAACTTGATTTCCTTCTTTGAGAGAGTAACAGATTTTTTAGATAAAGGAAACGCAGTGGATCTAATTTATTTAGATTTTAGTAAGGCGTTTGATACTGTGCCACATGGGGAATTATTAGTTAAATTGGATAAGATGGGCATCAATAGGAAAATTGAAAGGTGGATAGGGAATTGGTTAAAGGGGAGACTACAACGGGTCCTACTGAAAGGTGAACTGTCAAGTTGGAGGGAGGTTACCAGTGGAGTTCCTCAAGGATCAGTTTTGGGACCAATCTTATTTAATCTTTTTATTACTGACCTGGGCACAAAAAGTGGGAGTGTGCTAATAAAGTTTGCAGATGATACAAAGCTGGGAGGTATTGCTAATTTAGAGAAGGATAGGGATACCCTACAGGAGGATCTGGATGACCTTGTAAACTGGAGTAATAGGAATAGGATGAAATTTAATAGTGAGAAGTGTAAGGTCATGCATTTAGGGATTAATAACAAGAATTTTAGTTATAAGCTAGGGACGCATCAACTAGAAGTAACGGAGGAGGAAAAGGACCTTGGAGTATTGGTTGATCATAGGTTGACTATGAGCTGCCAATGTGATATGGCTGTGAAAAAAGCTAATGTCGTCTTGGGATGCATTAGGAGAGGTATTTCCAGTAGGGATAAGGAGGTTTTAGTACCGTTATATAAGGCACTGGTGAGACCTCACCTGGAATACTGTGTGCAGTTCTGGTCTCCCATGTTTAAGAAGGATGAATTCAAACTGGAACAGGTACAGAGAAGGGCTACTAGGATGATCCGAGGAATGGAAAACTTGTCTTATGAAAGGAGACTCAGGGAGCTTGGCTTGTTTAGCCTAACTAAAAGAAGGTTGAGGGGAGATATGATTGCTCTCTATAAATATATCAGAGGGATAAATACCAGAGAGGGAGAGGAATTATTTAAACTCAATACCAATGTGGACACAAGAACAAATGGATATAAACTGGCCACTAGGAAATTTAGATTAGAAATTAGACGAAGGTTTCTAACCATCAGAGGAGTGAAGTTTTGGAATAGCCTTCCGAGGGAAGTAGTGGGGGCAAAAGATCTATCTTGCTTTAAGATTAAACTCGATAAGTTTATGGAGGAGATGGTATGATGGGATAACATGGTTTTGGTAATTAAATATTCATGGTAAATAGGCCCAATGGCCTGTGATGGGTTTTTAGATGGGGTAAGATCCAAGTTACCCGGGAAAGAATTTTCTGTAGTATCTGGCTGATGAATCTTGCCCATATGCTCAGGGTTTAGCTGATCGCCATATTTGGGGTCGGGAAGGAATTTTCCTCCAGGGCAGATTGGAAGGCCCTGGAGGTTTTTCGCCTTCCTCTGTAGCATGGGGCACGGTTCACTTGCTGGAGGATTCTCTGCTCCTTGAGGTCTTCAAACTACAATTTGGGGACTTCAATAGCACAGATATAGGTGTGAGGTCTTTTTTAGGAGTGGTGGGTGAAATTCTGTGGCCTGCATTGTGCAGGAGGTCAGACTAGATGATCATAACGGTCCCTTCTGACCTAAATATCTATGAATCTATGAATCTATGAGGCAGGTATTATCCCATTTGACAAGTGAAGAAAGCCAGGCAGAGAGGTTAAGTCATTTGTCCAGGAAACAGAGAGAGGCCCTGTCAGAGCATTAAGGCTGTGTCTACACTGCCACTCTCAGCACTAAAATTTTAGTGGTTCAGGGGTGTGAAAAACACACCCCCGAGTGACAAATGAAAAGCGCCAGCATAGACAGCGCTTTATTGCTGGGAGCCGCGCTCCCGTCGATAAAAAAATAGGGGTATGTGCAACACAAAAGAGCTAGTAAAAGGTACTGTGTAATTGTACACTGGGA
Organism: Lepidochelys olivacea; assembly: GCF_965140295.1. Lineage (NCBI taxonomy): Eukaryota > Metazoa > Chordata > Testudines > Cheloniidae > Lepidochelys > Lepidochelys olivacea. Next base: position 83,395,310 of record NC_140417.1, on the reverse strand, counting down.
GGGAATAAAAGTCAGAGACAGAAAGCAGGGTACAAGTTCTAGCCGTGGAAGAGAAAGAATAAAAACACATTAGCATAAGCCAGGAACGGTCCCATATCTAATCAAACTGTCCCTTGTTACTTGCTAATCTGTACATGGTTACTGTTTAACATTGATATCGTGGCAGCACGTAGAGACCAACTATTGTGCTAGGCCCTGCATAAACACACAGTAAATGACAATCCCCGCTCCAATGAACATTACTCTTCCAAATATAAAGCTGTTTCACTTAATGATGTAATCCGCTCACACACACGACACTTTGAATTTTATTGCCAAGGTCTTAATATTGGTTATTTGCCACTGCTGCTCACTTCGCTCCACTAGACTCTTAGATGATTCTTGTTGTTTACATGTGATGAAAAATTCAGAAACAATCCAAATTATTGTATGACCAACAATGTTAATTTTCTCTATTATTGACAACACCTTAGTCGTTGATTTTATTTATTTTTAAATACCCACTAACATGCATTTTAAAGTGTGTTTACCATACTCTACCGCTGGTCACCGCAAAGGGAAGGGAAGAGACCCCATTAATTCAAAGGGCTGCCGTTCATTCTAAACTGAAACTGGAACAGTATTTCAGCCAACGTAAATCAGTGTGGCTCCATTGCCTTCAGTGAGACTATGCCAATGTACAGCAGCTCAGGAACTGGCCCAATAAATTTCTGAAGTCCAATTGGCAACTTGAAACCTGAGCGGGCTTCCTGCTGTCTTGCATTCTAAAGCCATGTGTTTGTGCTCCCAAGTGTAATCAGTTTGGTATGTGTTATTGAGAAGCATTGTGACACTGAAACAGAACAGAACACAGCATGCTTCCTTTGTGTGCAGCTGATTAACTGAGGAAGGTAATCTGCCCATATTGCATCCTCACCAAGCTCTCTTGCTGGGGTTTGTCCTGGGGATAAAGGAGAAGAGGGACATTAGCAAGGAAGGGAGACATCATTTCAGGGAAGTCCATCACAGGTATCTCATTGGACTGCACTGGCTTCTGAATCTTCAGAGCATCCTCATGATTCTCCATGGATTTGCACAAGGTGATGGCACGGCATACCACATCAGGGTTGGACTAAAAAGAACAAAGGCAGGCCAAGTCATCGCTCTGTTGACATCCACAGTCCTAATCAAAGTTACACCTTGGGGGAGGAGATAGATACAAATAAAAAGCAGCACCCGTCCCAGCTACTTAGTGCCCTCAGAGCAGCGAAGTGAACAAAGCAACAGTTGCTAAGATACCCAGCAAGGAAATTGTTGACAGAATGGAAAGGTTTATTTTCCCCTGGCAATCCTCCTTCCCCCGCCCCACTTTTGTACACTGGAACCTGTTTCATTATTCCATTGTAGTGCTGATGCAGTCCCATACAACCCTCTAGCTTTCTTCTGTATAAAAAGTAACAACTAGAAGATATGCACCCAGCCAAGCTAAGTGCTTTAAAGATGAACGGAAATGAAATTTTAAACACCATACAGAGAAGGCTGGTGCAGGCATCAAATTGTTGTGCAGAAATAAACATTGGAGACAGAGGGAAAATTAAGTTAAAGGCTTATCACTAGACCCTGAGTCAGGATATCTGGTCTCTGTGTTGCTCTTGCAGTGGGCTGGTAGAAAAATGGCAAGTATTTTCTATGGAAATTTTTGAACCAAAAAATTGATTTCAACTGAAACTTTACTAAACATTCTAGTGGCTTTTTGTTTAACTAAACAAAATGAAAATGTTAGTTATGTTTCATATTGAATTTTTTTGTTTCTGGGGTTTTTGTTTTGGGTTTTTTGGGGCGGGGCAGGCTGGGAAATAAAAAAAGAAAATTTTCAAATTGAAATTAAACTAAACAAACATTTTTGTTTCACTGGAGAAAAAAATGAAGGATTTTGAAGGAATCAGAAATATCTATTTCCTACGAAAGGTAATTTTTCATCACAAAACTTTTTGACCAGCTCTAATGGTAAGTGGCCTCACTAACACTAACCTGCAAGGAGGGAAAGGAGGCATTTGTGCCCCTTTTTGCTTCATTATGAGGTATGAAGAGGCCTGGGAAGTTTGTTTTTTAATATTAGAAATGCTGGTGTTGTCTACCCTGGAAGTCTCCATGGTAGCTGGAGAACATCGTGATATCAGAAGTAACGAGGACATGAAACCTGACTAACTGAGAGGGGGAGTTTCTTCAGAGTGTTAAAAAAATTAAATGACTGAGAAGCCCTTTGAGAAGGAAGTTTGGAAAACTCAAAACCCCCCTACCCCCCAGCTAAGGTCCAAGAGAGTTCTACATCTACACAGGGCCAGCTCTAGGATTTTTGCCGCCCCAAGCTCTGAGAGTGCAACTGCCCAAGCAATAAAATAAAATAAAATAAAAAAAGGTGGCCGGAATGCCGCCCCTGGAATTGTGCACCCCAAACATGTGCTTGCTTTGCTGGTGCCTAGAGCTGGTCCTGCATCTACATTCCTGAGACCTCCAACATGTCTTCCTGCAAAATCAGAGAAGGCCTTGACACTCCTCATATTTCTAGTGTTAAAAAAAAACAGAAATTATTTTGTTTTAAGGCTCCATTCCTTAATTTTGGTTTTAATGGTGTCATCAATTGCTGCAGGTCAAATAGGGCCCTGAATTCAAATCTTGGCAGGTAAATGAAGAATTTGTTTTATCAGCTATCTAAAGATTTTGGTTTTTTATTACAGAAATTAATGTATTGGTCTGGAATCTGCTTATATGCTCTTTCAGAAGCCTATTACCGTATTATACATTATTATTGTCTGAAAAGGGACAAAAAATGCAGAAAGTCAACTTAGAATAGAATATCAGGGTTGGAAGGGACCTCAGGCAGTCATCTAGTCCAACCCCCTGCTCAAAGCAGGACCAATCCCCAACTAAATCATCCCAGCCAGGGCTTTGTCAAGCCTGACCTTAAAAATATCTAAGGAAGGAGATTCCACCACCTCCCTAGGTAAAACGCATTCCAGTGTTTCACCACCCTCCTAGTGAAAAAGTTTTTCCTAATATCCAACCTAAACCACCCCCACTGCAACTTGAGACCATTACTCCTTGTTCTGTCATCAGCTACCACTGACAACAGTCTAGATCCATCCTCTTTGGAACCCCCTTTCAGGTAGTTGAAAGCAGCTATCAAATCCCCCCTCATTCTTCTCTTCCGCAGACTAAACAATCCCAGTTCCCTCAGCCTCTCCTCATAAGTCATGCGTTCCAGTCCCCTAATCATTTTTGTTGCCCTCCGCTGGACTCTCTCCAATTTTTCCACATCCTTCTTGTAGTGTGGGGCCCAAAACTGGACACAGCACTCCAGATGAGGCCTCACCAATGTCTAATAGAGGGGAACGATCACATCCCTCAATCTGCTGGCAATGCCCCTACATATACATCCCAAAATGCCATTGACCTTTATGGCAACAAGGGCACACTGTTGACTCATATCCAGCTTCTTGTCCACTGTAACCCCTAGGTCCTTTTCTGCAGAACTGCTGCCGAGCCATTCGGTCCCTAGTCTGTAGCGGTGCATGGGATTCTTCCTTCCTAAGTGCAGGACTCTGCACTTGTCCTTGTTGAACCTCATCAGATTTCTTTTGGCCCAATCCTCCAATTTGTCTAGGTCCCTCTGTATCCTATCCCTACCCTCCAGCGTATTTACCTCTCCTCCCAGTTTAGTGTCATCTGCAAACTTGCTGAGGGTGCAATCCACACCATCCTCCAGATCATTTATGAAGATATTGAACAAAACCGGCCCGAGGACCAACCCTTGGGGCACTCCACTTGATACCGGCTGCCAGCTAGACATGGAGCCATTGATCACTACCCGTTGAGCCCGACAATCTAGCCAACTATCTAACCACCTTATAGTCCATTCATCCAGCCCATACTTCTTTATCTTGCTGTAACTTAACTAGTAGTTTTACATCATAAATCTGTATCATTGTTTTTCCCCCAAACAATTACCAATACTTGTTTGCTCAGCTCTACGATCATTATCATGCCAGTGTCCACCATCTTCTTGCATTTGACTGACCAGTCTTGGAAAGGAAGGTGCTGGCATGACTTATCCAAGAAAGCACGGATCCTTTCCTAGGAGACAAGAGAAGAGGGGAGTGTTATGGGTTGTGTTCACATACACCATGACAAAAAGATGTGTAAGTTCTTCACATTCTTAGGAGAGACTATGGAAAATCTGGGCAAATTCTTAAGCTCCACACTGGGGGAAGACAGACTTTCAGCAGAACTGGAGTATGGATGGATGAAATATGTTTATTTCTCCAGTCCCAAATTTAAAAACAGACAGTCCCAGATCTTCTGGGGGATGAAAGAATGCCAGTGCTGGCACCTACTACATTGTGGTAAGAGAAAGATTTCTTGCAAGACCTGTCACTGTGAGAAAGAATTCCTATAGATTTAAAGGCTTCATAAGAAGTAAACTCTCTAGCTTATAAAATACAATCCAGGAGATCCACTATCTGTTCTCTCTGTTTCATAGACACCCAAATTCCAAATAGAGATAAGAAAGGAGGCTAAAAAAACCTGACTACGTGGATGGACTGCTGACCAGATGGAATGGCACTTGCATCAAAGGGAAAGAGGGGAGAGAGATGCATAGCTGCTCCAGAATCCCCTTGCCATATCACACACCAGATCTTTGCAGCTTCTTCAGAGACTGCATGGTAACCCACTTTCCTACCCAAGAGGGTAAGGGAGGAAAGCACAAAAACATTCAAATGACAGTGTTTTACAGCAAGTCAGTGGCATATCAGAAGTAAGTAGGAGCTCTGAATCTCCCCATGGGAGATACAGGGAAAGAGACCCCCTTTGCTAGAGATGCTGAAGCCCAACCCCTCCCTGTATCCCATGATTCTCACTTACACCAATTCCCTTTTTAGGCACCTTTGCACTGCAGTGTAACCATTTGCACTGCCAGAGACAGCACAGTGTAAAGGGGCCTTAAAGTACATGACACTCTCGACCAACGTCTGCAGGGAAATTCCTGACTAGCAGGTAGGTAATAGTAGTGTTAATCTACTTCCAACCCCCAAGTCAGTCTCAGGTTTTGTGAACATCCTGATCTTACACCAGACAGAAGATCTTACAGTTGCTTTCCTTTTCCTCCCTTTGTGAAACTCAGGTAACTGAAAGAACAGGAGTACCTGTGGCACCTTAGAGACTAACAAATTTATTTGAGCATAAGCTTTCATGGGCTACAGCCCACTTCATCGGATGCATGCAGTGGAAAATACAGTAGGACAATTTTATATACACAGAGAACATGAAACGATGGATATTACCATACACACTATAACGAGAGTGGTCAGTTAAGGTGAGTTATTACCAGCAGGAGAGAAAAAAAAACCTTTTCTAGTGATAATCAAGATGGGCCATTTCCAGCAGTTGACGAGAACATGTGAGGAACAGTAGGGGGTGGAAATAAACAAGGGGAAATAGTTTTACTTTGTGTAATGACACATCCATTCCCAGTCTTTATTCAAGCCATATTTAATGGTGTCCAGTTTGCAAATTAATTCCAATTCAGCAGTCTTTCATAACAAAAGCCACTCATGATATTCTCCCCCTTCCTTGCCCCTCCCTGGGTCACCGCTATAGTTGTAAAGGCATCTGGTGCCCAACGCCCAAAAGGTTGCTGGGTTCTTCAAGCTACTTACAGCTGTGCGATTGTCCTGCAAGATCTTCCCAACCATCGATACCACCATTTTACACATAGAGCAAGGGATGCTTTTCTAGGGGATAGAAAAGAGAAAAAAGTTACTTGAGAGGGACCTAAATGTTGGTATATAAATGAAAAATTTCCTTTCCCTTTCTTGTCTCTGTATCATATAGTGAAGGAGGAAACTAGCTTCATATAAGCCCAAGTTTCAACCTCTGTTCCTCCAAACTTCTAAAAAACCCCATTCCCCTGAAATCTCACATGCCCCATCTCATCCCAGGATAGAATTTTTCTGGGAAGGTTTGTTTTGTGGGTATGTGGGCGGGATGGGACAGGGGGACGGACAGAAAAGGAGTTTTAAAGCTACTGTGCTTCCAAAAATTCCTGTTATCATTTATTCCAAGAAAGTTTTCTTAACACTTTTTTGTCCTCCAATCTTCATGTTTACTTTGCCTGTTAGTGGGGTCTTTGGAGTAGGGGTCCAGTGGGGGGCAGGGGGGAAGAAATGACAAGAACTGGTTTTTGAACAGAGATGAATGTTATATAACATGAAAATTTATAACTATAAAACCCTTTACAGTACACTCACCTGCTGCTGGCAGAGGTGGGCATGGGGAGAGGAGAAAGGGTAAATAAGAAGGGGCAGGAGATTGGGTGGGGTAAAGAGATGGAAGCACAGAGTAGGGAGATTGGGGACTGGAGATAGAGGGGTGGCATGTGGAGCCATGTTTCTCGATCTCAGAATGGAGTATGGGCGGGGAAGAGGAGCTTCATGGAGATGGGACAGAAGACTGAAAGGGGGGAAATATAAGGGGGTATAAGGTACCTGGTGATGGGGCTAGGAGAGGGAGCACGAAACAAAGGCAGAAAACAAGTGGCATGGAGTGGTCCTAGGTGACTGCAGGAGACAGAATGATGGAGTCTTATCCCGTTAAACACTTTGAATTCCTAGACATTTTAGCAAAAAGAAAAGGAGGACTTTTGGCACCTTAGAGACTAACAAATTTATTAGAGCATAAGCTTTCGTGAGCTACAGCTCACTTCATCGGTTGCAAGCAGCGGAAAACGCAGTGGGGAGATTTTATATACACAGAGAACATGAAACAATGGGTGTTACCATTGTTACACACTGTAACAAGAGTGATCAGGTAAGGTGAGCTATTACCAGCAGCTCATGAAAGCTTATGCTCAAATAAATTGGTTAGTCTCTAAGGTGCCACAAGTCCTCCTTTTCTTTTTGCAGATACAGCTACTCTGAAACTAGACATTTTAGATGTAGAAAACTTAAGTTTTATAGAATGGATCTCATCTCATCTGCCATCCCAATGCTCCCAGCTTTCTACCACTCCCAGACCCCACCCAGGTGTCACACCACCACCACCCCTCTCCACATAACTTCCCGGGACCAGCTAACACCTGCAAGGGGGAGCCTCTCTCTGATGGGCCTTGTGAAATCTGTCAGAACAGGGATCCTGCCGGCAGACTTTATACACCAACCTTACTTGCACTTCTGGCACTAAACAAAAAACCCCAACACACAGAGAAACTCTGAATCAAAAAGGCTCATTATTTAAAAAGAGCCAAGGACGAAAGCGCACCTCAAAAGAAGCATGCTAACCCTCCAAAATGGTATCAGACTTCCTTTACTAAAGTCCTACACCTTCACAAAATACAGCCCAATACGTTAACAAGTCTAGCAACGATCAGGTAAGGGCTCCAGCCAGTGCTAACTGCGTCTATGGGAGAATTTGGTGGGGGGAGGGGGGTAGGAAGGAAGTGAAAAAGAAATGGTCTCTTGGCCTGAGTGATTGGTGTGCAACGTGACATAGGGCATGAAAAGAGGAAGGAGGGAATTAAACACAAGGTCGGGATGAGTCATGAGGTCATAGAAAAGCAGATTTTCCCCACACCAGGCTGAGGGAAGAGAACACCTGGTGTGGGAGGGTCATCACTCTTTGCAAACCAGTTTTTATAGTTCAAAGTGACCTTTACACTTGTTGCTTGTTTCCCCACGCTTAGCCAGCTGGTGTCCCCCTTCCTCTTTAACCGGCTGACGTACACAGGGCCCAATTCCCACTTACACCAAGGCCTCGACACTACTCTAGCAGCAGAAAGAGACTTTAAAAGAGTCAGGAGACTGACAGACAGGGGCTCCCCACTGACAGAACTGGTCTAACGACTCTTTGCCAGCCCTGTTCCCAGCCCCCAGTGTAGGGGAACTTTGGGGGCATGTCAGTGCAGGCCGGGAGAATGACTGGAGTGTACTGCTTTTCAGATAATCTTTGGGAGGCACAGAAAAGGGGCCATGGGAAGCAGAGTGTAACTTAGAGCAGCCCCAAGGCTAACGCTAGCTTACACCAGAGACTGAGCAGTGCCCTGAACATCCCCACAATATGGAGGACATACAAGTAGCTTAAAAGACACCTTAACCATCCACCCTGTTCCTGTCCCAAGCGCAAGGATGGAGCAACAGAAAATCAGACCCTCACTCATTATGTGCACAGAAGCCAATAGCAAGTTGCAGTTTTTCCAGTACACACAGTGATAATTGTGTAGTTAGAGAGATCTAGGCTAGTCCAACAATTATCTTCAGTTTCTACAGAAATGTTCCATACATGGGAACTCTTGGGAAAATGCATAGGCATCTATACATACTCACAAGCTTTTTATTTTTATTGAAAGGCCTACAAATTCTCCAGCATAAGTTTTACAGTGGCCTAATGTGACCTCTGGAATTATGCATTGTTTCTGATAGGTGTGAGAGTTACATGTTCATTCCTGTAAACTTCAAAGAAATAGGGCTGTCTGTTAGATTGGTGGCAGCCTGTTGTAGAAAGGGCATGAACCATGCAAGGCAAAGGGACTGAAAGAGAGAGAAGTCAGCCAGTCACTCTCTCCCTTTAGTTCATTCACTTCGTGCAGTCCTATTGGTATCAAAGAAAGACATGATACAAAATTTTTGGAGGACACAAACAGTTACAGAAAAGTGCAATTCAGATTTCAGCTCATTCCTGTAAGTAGGGCCTGAACTTTCCAGAGAGCTGCACGTGGGAATACAAGGGCTATGGCAGAAGATAACAAGCCTATTCAGACTACACACTCACCGCGGGAAGCTTGTTCCAAACAGTCTGCTGGCAGTGCTCCACAGCCCCACACCGCAAAGCCGTCTGCAAATCCTGACACCAGTTCTCAGGACCCTCTGTGCACTCTTTCTGCCAGGAGACGGGGCTCGCCACAGCTGCCAATGAGAGAGAGTGTCCATTTTCAAACTGCATAATTAAGAGGATATTCAACCTTTGAAGAGGAGTTACCACACATTGTTCCATGTGGAGGCCTTGCCCATAGTCTCCATTCTAAGACATCTGTATTACATTTGACCCTGAGGTGTTAGACGGCAGTATAGGCCAATTCAGCATGTATTACATAGGCTGTCCCACATAACTCTGTAAGTCCTATTAACCCCCCACCCCAAACACTGATTTGTTTCCTTCTCCAATTACTATGTTAAATTATACCTCCAGCATACAAGAAACCCCTGGTTCTAATATGCTAAAAACCATGTAAGAGTCTACCCAAAAGAATATGGAAGCATCAAAGAGATAAATTAGATGAACTTTTGGAAGAGGATTCCAGAAACTTAAGTCCCAACATTCCTCCATTAGATCTCAGTCTCCCAGAATTCCCTGCCACTGCCTTCCTTCACACAAAGTATGCCTTGAAAAGGAAGAATATTAAAGTGTTTTCACTATTATTGAAGGGCTAACATTCCTGGCTGGTATGCATTTCAGCACTGAACTAGCTTACTAGAGTAACTTCAGGGAAGTTTCCCTGATATTTTCCTGTGCAATGTAGAATATTCTCATAAGGGGAGAATTAAATCAATGCAGGCTAGTTCATTTCAGGACAAAGAGTGCACATTGCACATGGATAGCATCTGAACAGCAGTGTGTGAAACTCAGCCATTGTATAAGATACAAACTTGAGCACCTGCCTTCAGAAACTGCTCTTTAACCTCTTTAGGGTTTAGCCAAAGCCCATTAGCAACCAAACCCTACCAGACATGACTTCCACTCCCTCAGGGTGACTTGAAATCAAGTTTTGCTGTGGGAAGCAGTTCAAGACTCTAGATAAGCATGTCAGCAGGAAGTTTCACATACGCGATCAGCAATGAAACTGTGACAAAATTTCATTTAAATAGGCATCTTTAAGCTTCAGGGCGATCACCCTCTCGGAGCTCTTGGTTCAGACTTTCTGCAGACTCGGGAAGACATAACCAGAACAAAGGCCTCATTTACTGCAGTAAGATGTTTCCCCTGTACACAGAATCTTAACCTTTGAGTCCTGCTGGCTAAGGAAAACCCACACTTTGATGCGTCAAACTTACTTCTTACCTTCCCTTCTAGTTAAAAAAGCCCAGCTCCTCTCACTCACAATTAGCACCTTAATGTGTTATTCACAAAAAGCTAGTGAGGTATGTTTATTAACAACTGGCCCCTTTACGGTGTCTCTCATTAAGTCTGCTGAGGAATTACCAAACCAGTTTTAACACAAATACCAAAAGTGTGTACCAAATGCTGTGGTGGGATCTCTAGGTCCTACGCACTCTGCTGCAGCGCACTGGCAAATCTATTAAAGTTTCATTTTAAAAAGGAGTTTTTTAATTAATTAAATGAATAATGAGATCCAGGCCACGGTCCCTGAGTTATTCATTTGATTGCATCCAGCATACTTTATGCTCTCCAGACATTTTTGTATTGGCAATTGATAACTGCATTACAGAAGGTGTTGGGGAGAGACAGAAGATTTTTACAGCTAGGTAGAGGATGGAACAGTTGGAGCTTTTTGCAGCCAAGATGCAGTGAGAAGCAGTTCAGGACAGTGGAATAAGTCTGTGAGCTGGAAGTTTTGGATAAGTGATCAGCAGTGAAACCGTGAATAACTTTTCATTTAAATAGTCATCTTGAAGCTTCAGGGTGATCACCTTCTTGGAGCTCTTGGTTCAGACTTTCTGCAGACACAGGAAGACATCACTGCATCCAGTTTTGCAAATTTTTACCTTAATCTCACTGTGCCTCAGATCCCAATCTGTAAATTGAGAACAACTCCTCCTAGCTCGCAGGAGTGTTGTGAAGATAAATCCATTAATGTTTGTGACGTATTCCTGGACAACGGTGATCAAACACCACAGAAAAGCCCATGAAGAAATTAATAATTACATATTCAGTGTATACTGTGGATGGTGTCTAGTAAGCAACACATGGGACCATTCATTGAATGAGGATAAAAGAAAATATTTAAACTACCTCATTCTCTGAGCACCATCCATCCTGTGCACTGAATTAGGCAGGGTTCCTGTAGATAAAAACACTATATGATCATGAAGACTCTCTTATAATGCATATACGCAAGGGGGCAGAACTAAGGTTGTGTAGGCAACCACAAATCTGGCAATTCCTAACTTGAGTGATTGCCTTTCCAACCTTAAAAATGTTCTTGTAATATACTTTATTTGTATGGAACATGTGCATAGAACAATGGAAGTGCTCGGTAGATGAGCTGTACTAAGTCGGTAGCATAGGCTTTGCCACAGGCAAAGAACAGGAACTGGAAAATCAGAAGTGACAGGAAATTGGAGAATTTAAGCACATTTGCTACTGTGCTTCCCAGACTCTCCCATACTCCAAGGAGAGGAGGCGATGGAGGACAGAAGACACCTCCCATCCTGCCCCTTGGCTCTTCTGTGGTGGTATAATAAATAATTGTCAAATAAACTACGCAACTAGCTTGTTCCTCCTCTTAGTCACATCTGGTTTTCCTTGGCCCTCTCAACATTCATGACATGTTTTAATATTACAACTCAACCTATGCTGTTGGTGAAGAACAGGAAGTCCAGAATATACAAAGTGAGGTTTGCTAAAGCCAGAGTGGGACCGGCACATAGCAAATTTCATGTTAAACACAACAGTGACAACAAGTCAAGAAGAAAATTCCACTTGACCCAAATATATGCTAGAGTTCAATTACCAGGGTTTGGTCCACACCGCACCTTCCTTGCGGAAAGCGAAGAGGGTCAGAGCTATTGACACATTACTGAGCCCTGACCAGAGCAGTAATTCATACAGGTGAGTTCTAGATGAGCTAGGTATTATTATTATAACTAGTATTCCTGTTTTTATTAGATATAATGGGAGGAACAGAATTGTGAGTTTATTCCAAAATGGAGGGTATGATAAGCTATAAATCTTCCAGGCTAGAGTGAATGACAGTCTAGTTATTGTTTTATTCCTTTATTTTAGGAGTGCAGGACAATGACTTAAATCCTTAGGTACCAGATTTTGTAGGTATCTAATGGAGAGTCTTCTTGATCTACTGTGACAGGGGCTGTAGCACGAGTCCCCGTTCCCCAGATCAGTCCAGGTATGGTAGACATACAAGATACCCCTGTCATAAATATAAAGGGAAGGGTAAACCCCTTTGAAATCCCTCCTGGCCAGGGGAAAGCTCCTCTCACCTGTAAAGGGTTAAGAAGCTAAAGGTAACCTCGCTGGCACCTGACCAAAATGACCAATGAGGAGACAAGATACTTTCAAAAGCTGGGAGGAGGGAGAGAAACAAAGGGTCTGTGTCTGTCTGTAGTCGTCTTGGCCAGGGACAGAACAGGAATGGAGCCTTAGAACTTTTAGTAAGTAATCTAGCTAGGTATGTGTTAGATTATGATTTCTTTAAATGGCTGAGAAAAGAATTGTGCTGAATAGAATAACTATTTCTGTCTGTGTATCTTTTTTGTAACTTAAGGTTTTGCCTAGAGGGGTTCTCTATGTTTTTGAATCTAATTACCCTGTAAGATATCTACCATCCTGATTTTACAGGGGGGATTTCTTTATTTCTATTTACTTCTATTTTTTATTAAAAGTCTTCTTGTAAAACACTGAATGCTTTTTCATTGTTTTCAGATCCAAGGGTTTGGGTCTGTGGTCACCTATGCAAATTGGTGAGGCTTTTTATCCAACATTTCCCAGGAAAGGGGGAGTGCAAGTGTTGGGAGGATTGTTCATTGTTCTTAAGATCCAAGGGTCTGGGTCTGTAGTCACCTAGGCAAATTGGTGAGGCTTTTTACCAAACCTTGTCCAGGAAGTGGGGTGCAAGGTTTTGGGAAGTATTTTGGGGGGAAGGACGCGTCCAAACAGCTCTTCCCCAGTAACCAGTATTAGTTTGGTGGTGGTAGCGGCCATTCCAAGGATAACGGGGGTAATATTTTGTACCTTGGGGAAGTTTTGACCTAAGCTGGTAAAGATAAGCTTAGGAGGTTTTTCATGCAGGTCCCCACATCTGTACCCTAGAGTTCAGAGTGGGGGAGGAACCGTGACAACCCCATTGCACATCACTGAATAATCTGTTCAGAGGGCATCGCTGTCTAAAGCGAGATTAAGTGGACTGTGGAGAACCAAGTTAAAAATCCTGGCCCCCCTGAAATCAAGGGCAAAACTCCCAGTGACTTCAATTGGCCTAGACTGTCACACCAAATGTGCTGCTGGTTACTTCTGGTTTCAGTCTCATACTTATACCAACTCCACCCTCTCTAGTTTGTCTGTCCAAGTACCAGTGATGTTTGGTGGTTAGCTTCCTATCTTAGAGACTGGATGCTGAATCTACTTTAAAAGCCAAAGTAAGTGTTAACTTCTGCCTAGAAATAGCCCGATTCATTTAGGCCCAGTGAGAAAGTTAAATGCAAGCTAGGACAAAGACAAAAAATTAGGTACAGAAGGAAGATTTAGAGAGTGAAACTGAGAGGAAACAAATTGATATCACAAGCCAACACAACCAGGTCCAGGGTTCAGAGAACTATGAGAAGCAAGTCGTGTTTAATGTCGATAATGGGCATCAGTCACTGGTTCACCCCATTGGAATTGCTGCCAGTTTAGCACCATCCCTAGGGATTCCTCTGTGTCCTACCCACATTCACATAAACAAGACAGAAATTGAAAACATGGCGTGAAGTCCCGGCCCCATTGAAGACAATGGGAATTTTGTCATTGACTTCGTAGTGGCCAAGAATTGATTTCATTGGGGCCAGAATTTCACCCCTTGTACTGTATTTGCTCTGACAGGGGTGGTCAGTGCTGTACAGAATGGGAAGGAGACAAAGACCCTGCCCTCAGAGTTTACAATACAGTGAGCACGTAAAAGGTTCTGTGTGAAGAAAACATACTTCCCGCATCTAGCTTTAATTAAATCCACCCAATGTGCATTACTATCCCAGGCAGTGGAAAGTCAGGAGGCAAGTAGTGGGGAGGGGGGTGGGCAATCCCACAATTTTAATGTCTGCAGCAATTTTTGCTTCTTTCCACAGAATCTATTCTAATTTATTAAAATCTCCAATCTCCAGCGATCACCTTCCCAGTTTAAGCCATTACCGTGCTAACATAGCCTACAATAAAACCATATTGATCTGCACAGCAGCAGGAAAAGCATCAGTTCTACTCCCTACACTCAGCAGGTCCTTTGCCTCAATAAGGTGTCACCTCACAAGCCTAGTTAGGACCCTTGCAACGTGCTACTGCATGGAACTTTAACAGCCTCCCGGCTCTTTTCCATACCCTTGTGTTTTGCTCAGCGGGAGGCATTTTTTTGGTGACTCATTCTCCGTAGTAAATCATTTCCTTTCACAATGGCAATGCTGGCAAAGAGATTACAGGCCTGCGCCTGTTTATGTCATTTGCCCCACCTCGGTTTTCCAATCTCCTGTGTAGCAACTGGAGTGAAGGCTGGGCACACAGCCAGCCCCTGCATCTGAACCCAAAGACTCAGTGAAATTGGTACTGCTTCCCATCTTCAGAAACGGACATAGCGGGGCCTCACTCTTTACGGCCTGATGACTCTTCCTCTAATTGCTGCTTGTGCTGATCTGATGTAGGGACTGCATATGCCATTTTGAAGAGAGCGGGTCATGAAAGTAACCCTCATAAGGCCAAATTCATCCCTGGTTTCACTCTGCTGACTCCAATGGGCTTCCACGAAGGATAAATTTGGCCTGCAACATTTAACCTGCCTCCTTAGTTATTCCACTGGCACCAGCAACACGAGCACCTGAAACAGCAGCACCAACTGACTGAGAAGAAGACTCAGAGCAGAGACGTAACAGAGCATTTGGAAAGTAGCTCCAGTACTCTTTGCAGAACCCAGCTCTCCACGTTGCCAGGGAAAGAGAGATTCGGGAATTCAGGTCAGAGCTAGTCCCAGGCTGTTTCCTTTGCTGCGATCTCTACAAAAGACTTGACAATGGTTAAGGCAGCCGGTGTGCTGAGACCACTGCCCATCGTGCTGTTCAGTAATGTCTCATTGTTTTCCTTGGCTCCCCACATCTGCCTGGCTGTATGCACTCAGTGCCTCGTATCTTTTAGTTAGTTGGTAAGCTCATTGGGACAGGGACTATCTTTTTGCTCTGTGTTTGTGCATCGCCTAACACAATGATGCCCCCGTCTCTGGCTGGGTCCCTAGGTGCTACCGCATTACAAGTAAATAAATAGTAAGTATGGCTATGTGCTAAATTCTGTCGGACAGCAAGGGGCAGAACGCACTGAGCATATGATTGTAAACTGACCTTTAAGAAGGTCATGTCACATTCCCAACCAAATCTCACCAGCCGGCTCTGTTGTGATAGCCCATAGGCATTTTTGTGATGCCAGGCTACTGTGAAGTCTAATGCAGCAGTAGTTGACCAAAGGGGCCAGAGGTGGTTTTTAGTTTACAGTGTAGTTTGAAAAAGAGATTTAATTATGTTGTTCCCATGAGTGAAATATGAAAAAAAAAAAAAATCTTAAAACAAAAACTCCTGTGAAATGAACCTTTTCCCTGGAGCCTCTGTGGGCCATTACCATGGCTCCAGCAGAGTTCCTAGTAATTGTGACAACAGGGACAGACGGCCAAGCCAGTGCATAGGGTGACAAATTTACTTATTTGTTTACTTATTTACTCAGTGACCTCCACCTTTTGCTTTCAGGGGCTCTCAGCATACAATTCACAGCTGTCATTTCTCCACCAAGACATTATGGAGATCCCCTGTTGTGTACCATACACAGTTAATTGTCTAACTAGATCAAAAGCTACACAAGTCAGTGAGCCTGCTCACAAAGATCTCAGGGAATCAACTGTGCTGTGTACACAACACATGCCTCTGTGTAGAGCAACCAGCCTGTTCCTGGGAAACGTTTACTCTCCTGAGACTTCAGCATCAAGTGGTCAATTGCCTATTATCGATGCCATCCCCATAAACGTCTCAGAAGGATGAGGCTCAGATCAACCAATAATTGGAAACAAAAATGCTGTGAAATAAAGACAATGTCCTTCCATAGGTCTTGAAATTAAAGCATGCTAAAAGTAATGCTGTAAGAATGCTTCCATAGGCCTCCATGTCTCCCCCAATAGCTTCCTTATAAAATATGTGCTATGTATAGTAAATATATATTGTTTCTGTTGGTCTTGCCAACTCATGCTGGGCTCTGAAAGTCAAGCTGTGTTCTTCTCATCGCTCACATTTTATCTATTACCATTACTAAAAGAATCTGCCGGCCAAGCAATACCCTCAGTTACACTTATGCAAACCTATTGCCTGCATTTGGTTTGCACAGGTTGGCCCTGTAACTGGTACTTAGTAAATAATTCTGTTGATGACACACAAAGATGAGAAAAGTCCAGATCACTCTGCATTAGGTGGGCTGATAGCAGATATGTTGAGTCAGATGGTGGTGTTTTTATGTGGCCACTTCTCATAGTAAAACCACAGTAAAGTGCCATTAATACTTTGCCATCACCTCCTCTCTCCCCCACAGGGTTGCCAAGAATTTGCCAGAAATACCTGTGATTCATTTTAGGACCTGATTTTCATTTACAGACACTGCCTTGGTTTAAGTTTCATTCATCTCTTGCTCACTCCTGTAAGTCTCCCTCAGTCTCTTACTGAGGGAGCAGCAACCCCTCCTGTTCGTTTCTCTCCTGAATGCCCCTCTTCTTTTCCATGATCCCCCATAGCTCCCCTTCCATTCCTGTGATTTTCATCTGTGTCCTCCACTGGTCTCTCTGCTCTGTCACCTCTCAATCTGTTCTGCTTTTTGGATACTTCAAAGAGAAACCTACCAGTGACATTCATAAAGCACAACAGGGGCAGGAGAGAGAGCAGAAGAAAATCTCAGCAGAGCTGCAAGAGTAATTCTGTATATGAGGTAGAGGACAAATGTACTGCGTTAGGTACCCTACTGATCATATTTTAAGAGCATCGATATTTGCATTGCAGACCTGCCCTGGGACATGCAATAGGAATTTCAAGCCTTGCTCTAATTTTATTTGGTTCTCTTTAAAATGGCTGGCGTGCACTCAAGGATTGCAGTATGTGTAGTTCAAACAGTCTGCCCGATTACTTTACAGTCCACCACCAGGGCCATTAAATAATCTTCCAAGGAAACAGCAGATGCAACATTTTTTAAAAGCCATCACCCAACACCACCCATAGGAGTAGGCAGACTGTCAGGGACTGCCTATCAGATGTTGCAACAATGAACTAAGCCCAGAGGGATCTATCCAGGACAGGATGGTGCAGATTGCAATTAATGGCTTCAGCAACACTCATGTGTTAGCCTAGAGCTCTGACTGATACTGACATGCTACAACCTGGAGAAAAACAGGTTTAGCAACAAGACTCCCTTGCTGTCCTAGATGGGAGCATACGCCCTGAGCTTCTAGAGGCAATCACTGGTCTAGTTACAAAGGGGCACCATACAAATATGGATTTATCTGTAGTTGTCTGAGGGCTGCAAAGTGACAGAAACCCTCAAAAATGAGTTTCAGAGGGGTAGCTGTGTTAGTCTGTATCAGCAAAAATGAGGAGTCCTTGTGGCACATTAGAGACTAACAAATTTATTAGGGCATAAGCTTTTGTGGCCCCACTTCATCCGATACATGGAGTGGAAAATACAATAGCAGGTAGAAATACACAGCACATGAAAAGATGCTAGTTGCCTTGACAAGTGTTAGGTCAGTCTAACGAGACAATTCAATTAACAGCAGGATACCAAGGGAGGAAAAAAATCACTTCTGTAGTGGTAATGAGAGTGGCCCATTTCAAACAGTTGACAAGAAGGTGTGAGTAACAGTAGGGGGAAATTAGTATGGGGGAAATTAGGTTTTGTAACGACCCAATCACTCCCAGTCTTTATTCAGGCCTAATTTGATGGTGTCCGGTTTGCAAATTAATTTCAGTTCTGCAGTTTCATGTTGGAGTCTGTTTTTGAAGTTTTTTGTTGAAGAATTGCCACTTTTTGGTCTGTTATCGTGTACACATCTACCAATGTGATGTATGCCATTATGTGCCAGCAATGCCCCTCTGCCATGTACATTGGCCAAACCAGACAGTCTCTATATAAAAGAATAAATGCACACATCTGACATCAGGAATTATAACATTCAAAAACCAGTAGGAGAACACCTCAATCTCTCTATATAAAAAAATCTATAATTTTTTACACACACAGAAGATATAAAAGCTTCCTTAGAAATAGCTCTCTTCTGCTCTTAATGTATTATTTAGCTTCTCAAAAACAAATCAGAAGACAAATCCAAAAACAGAAAAAAAAGTCAAGAGAGGAGCAGGAGGGAGAAAAAGCTCCCAATAGCAATTTAAAAACTTCCCAGTGTTTATGTTCAAAATGCTGCATTGTGGAAATTGGCTTTGGATTAGTTTTAACAGTGCCTAGCACAATGAGACCTGGGTTCTGGGATGAAGCCTCAAGATACTACTGTAAATACAATTAAAATAGTTTGATATTATTAACAATAAACCACAAGCTACAAATTCTAGCCAAAATGTTCAGGCTTTGGATGCCAAAAGTGAGGTGCCCTGAATCCAGATTTAGGAATCTACATTTTTGACTTGATCTTTAAGAGGTGCTGAACACCCACAAGCCCTATAGAAGTCAGTCAGATTTGTAGTCAGTGAGCACCTTTGAAAAACCAAGCCATTTACCAGGCCTGTAAGCACCTAACTTTAGCACCCATGTTGTAAATTGTTTCTTCACTACTTTTATTCTCTAACCTCTGGTAGATTTTAAATCAAAATGAATTGCACCATAGCTCATACTGAAGCATCAATGGTAGGATTAAGGCTCCAGGCTGGAATTAGTAATTCAGGTTTCCCACAGAAAACCTCCCACACACTTTTCCTAAGAGTGGTGTATTTAAGACTAATCAACTGAGCCTTCTGCCAGGGTCCCAGTGCTGGGGTGGAAAATCGGCAGTAACAGTGAAAAGGTTAACTATTTTAGAACACCTGGACGAAAAAAGAAAGTAAACAGCAGGAGAGAGAAGAGGGGAAAGAGACACCATTTATTTTTTAATTGAGGTCTCAGACTGATCAGTGAACTATACCACTGTTCAGTCTGGTTACAAAAATTCATCTGCAAGGTTGACACCCTTATTCATCTCTTTCTCCATCAGTTATACAAGCGAAGGGCAAAGCAGCTAATCATTGTTGTCCATTTGTTTTCAGCCCAGCTAGTCCTACAAGCCGGGTGCTGCAATCTGTCCCATGATCAAGTTGTCCTCAAAGCCTAATCACAAGTCTGCCCTGGGTTACCTAAGCAGTCCATGTTTTCAAAATGCACTCAGTCACCTACTCACTGTGTATTCTTAGTGGGGCTCATTTTGCCTAGAACAGCCAAGGTTTCTAGCTGGGATGGAGACAGTAATCCAGGTCTAGTCCTATGGTCATAGGCTCAGACTTTAAGGCCAGAATGGACCACCATGATCATCTAGTCTGACTTCCTGCACATCACAGGCCACAGAACCTCACCCACTCACTCTGGTCATAGACCCCTAGCCTCTGGCTCTCATCTTGTATTTTGTTTGGAAGTACCTGTGCCATTTGACAGTTCCACAACAGATAATACAACAAGCTCTGTATTAGTACCAATGGTCTGTTACTTTTACAAATGGAGGGCCAGACCCTTAGCCGTGTCAGAGCCACAGTTGGGGGAAGAGGGTTGAGCAAAGGCCAGTTTAAGCCACCTTTGTGCTCTCTTGGTCACCAGGACCAGTTTGGCCTCCGAGTTACTTAGAGCAACTCTACAGGCCCTTAAGCCAGCTGAGTATCACCAGAGCACTGCACTCTCCAGGCACATCCCCTTTGCTTTCGGTTGGGGTCAGGAGGAAGCTGAGGGGTGGCTTTATAGCAGCTGGGATTCCCGCACACCAGGGGAATCCTCAACCTGCCCTCCTAGGGCACTTTTCCAGCTATCTTTGCATTAGCAGAGTAGCAGCCAGAATCTGGCCTTAGATCATGCTTTTGTTACACTTCTATGGAGCATCCATGTCTGCCTTTGTGGGAGTGAGTCATTTTTAAGATCTGTAGGGTGGTATTCTGATTCCACTGAGGTCAGTGATTGAACTCCAATGGACTTTAAAGGGGCTATTATTTCACCCATACTATGTATGTTCTATGGCTTCTAATGGTTTAGGGCTTCATGCTTCAAACCCTGCTCTGATTGTTATGCTTCCTACCTGTCAGAGGTCCTAGACCTGGAAATGCCTTACTCATGGGGGCAACCCTGAGTAAACTTAGTAGGAAGTGTCTGCAGGAAGGGGCGGTTACTTCCATTCCATTTGTTAAAGACACAGGTTAATGTTAGAGCTAGTCAAAATACAGAACAACCTTTCCGCAAAAGTTTTAGAAACAACACGCTCCAATTTCACAGGCTATGGAATGGACCCATTTTCCATGAAATTTTCCGAGATTGATTTGTTTAAAATTTCTCTTTTACTTGGAAGCTCAATTTTTGTGAGAAAATGCAGCTGTTGGTAAACAAAAAATTGAGCATGAATGCAGTAAAAATGATAGAAGAATTCCCAAAACACATTTCACTAGTCTTGGCAATTTTCCCCACAAAGAGTTGTATTGGAAAAGGCAGGTTTCTACGAAAATCCTGTGCAAAAAAAACTTTGACCAGTTCTCGTTAATATTCTGCAAGAGGCTGAAAGATGGCTCACGACGGATACGGACATGATCCTGGTCAATCTAGTGCCCAGGGGAAGGCTCTGAGCTACATAGCAGACACACTGGGGAAACTTCGCTGTGGAGCAGGATCCAAAATATGGAGGCTGGGGAGTAACCGAAACCTCAGGGTGGGGGAGGCAATGAGAACAGAGAGAGAAATAGTCCAATGGCCAAATGCAAGTTTTCAACAATATCTTGTTTTAGCGTTCACAGAATTTTCTTTGTAGATTCTTAATGTCAAGACCATAAATTCAGAGAAACTGCCCGACGACACCTTGTTACTGCTGAACATTTTGAAATATGTGCCAATTACCAACCCCATTCAGATTTTTAAGTGAAGTGACAGTGAAAGCAATTTCATTGCATTTCAATTATATTTTAATGAAAGCTTTATGCTAATATTTTGTTAGGGAACATAACTAGCTAGGAAGTATATATATGTTAGGTTTGTATTAGCAGTATACTCCGCTAGTACCCCCTCTCATCTTCCCCTCCCACCTCTCCCAAACCAAGACACACGGTATATTTTTCTTATACTCTCAGAGCATGCTTATGACAAATTCTTACATATTCACTCATGAGAATTAATTTTCAAATATTGGACAATTATAGACAGTAACAGATTATAAACCACATACATGGACAACAGTGTTTTTACCTTTTATTTTCTTTTTATGCTTCTCATTGCTTACTTTCCATGCCAGCTATCACTACCTGCTTGCAGTTTGCAGCTTGTTTACGCCTCACTTGGTATGTGTGTTTGGTTTATCTTTGACAAGAATTTGATTAGCATAATACGGGCATGTTGAATCTGTTTGTGATATATTTTTACAAAAATATGATCTAGTGTGTACTGAGATGCGCTTTCAAATCTTGTGATTGATTTTTTTTCCGAAACATAGAAGAGTGGTTTTCCAAATGGATTTTCAACTGCCAGCCTGATCCACAAAACATGACTGACACCAGTACGGTGAGAAGACAGACAATCATCAAATGTAAGGACTTTGGTGATGGTATATGTGAGCAACTCCAAGCATGACTTGATGCAGAAAGAGAGCACTCTCACAATATGAGGTCACAGAAAACGGGTCTACTGACATCTCCCTTAAAAGTAGAGACACACCTCAAAAGACAGGGACAAGAAGAGTCCCGTTCCACCAAACAAGCAATGGCGTTCTGTCATTTCTGACTTCATCTTCCTACAGCACTGCCTCTTGACATCAAGAATATTTTGGTTGACATCAAGAATACTGGTAGTCTGATAAGTTGACATCAAAAATATTTTGCCACACGTTGGCTCTTGTACCAGCCACAGTGTTCACTGACTCTGGTGACATGCGGATTGCCAAGGCAACAGCTACAGACAGAGGTATCAACTCGAAATACTTCACAGAAAGTCATCTGCACAGTCATTGATGGTTCCACAGTTCTTTGGGTAGTACGCTAGCCAACAAATGATATCAAGGACTTTGTGACCAATTTCAGAGTCTACACGGAACACAAGTTAGCAGCACGTGATGTATTCCTCGTCGGACGGGTACAAAGACTTTAGCACAAAGAGTGCCACAATGTCTAGCAGAGCTACAATGGCAAGCAGAGTGCATCAGTTGAAGATATGTACACAGCTGCCTCTGTATAAAATTGTCTTGACAGTTACTGAAAAGAAAGTCGATTGATGTCATTTGTCCAGCACTCATTCAAGGCAAGAAGTTTCCCTATCAACAGACACTAATGCACTGACCACACACAGACAACACCCCAGCTGAAATAAACCTGAGAGATGTGGCGATCAAAAGATATGGCCACCTCGCATGAGCAAG
The DNA here is from genome assembly GCF_965140295.1 of Lepidochelys olivacea. NCBI lineage: Eukaryota > Metazoa > Chordata > Testudines > Cheloniidae > Lepidochelys > Lepidochelys olivacea. The sequence continues at coordinate 83,372,752 of NC_140417.1, read as the reverse complement.
CCAACATCCTTGTACAGTAAATGGTGATGGTTGCAAAATAGAAACCGGTCGGAGTATCAGTATTATCAGACAACACTGACATTCGTCTTACTCTTGCACCATTACCTTGAACACGGTTTAACATCTTTAGCGATTATAGAACCCTCAGTGAGAGAGAGAGAATTGTAATAGACATCATGCTGCTGCAGAGCAGCACAGGAACCATGTACCAGGACCGTTAGCTGCCCCTGGACTCTCAGGCTGGGATACAGTAGCCTATTTTGGCCTCCGCAAAGACACAGTGTTGAAGATTCTGTTAGCTGGAAACTGCCTCTCTCTGCCAGGTGACATCAACGCAGCAATGCCTGATGTCACTGAAAAGGCAACCAAATTCATGGCTGCATTGACGAACAACTAAAAATTGTTCCACCAAGTCAGAAGCACAGCAGAAATCATAGCCAGCAAAAAATGGCAAAGGGGCCACATCAACACCAAAGGTCAGTTCTTACCACCACCAGCTGAAGCACTTCTAGCAGATGTAAAATGAGCACATCTTCAGATGCGTGTGTGGAAAAAGTGCTTTGGATCCAGACACACCCCCAGTCGATCAACTGCAGTATGAATCGATATACAATGACTGTTCCAAGTCTCCCTTTCCAAAAAATTTACCAGACAATGTCATACTTGCTCCTCCAGATATTTGGAAGTTAATCAAGTGCTCTTGCAATGCACCTTGTAAATCTGTGAGCTGTGAATGTAAGAGTGCCAAACTGCCATGTACCATATTGTGTGCATGCTAAGGTGTGTTGTGTTGCAATGACATGACAAAAATCAGCTGTAGCCTTTGCAGATGAAAACAGCAATGACAAGCAGTAACCTGTACTACTCATATAGTAAGACACTCAACTGAGTTTGAATGGGAAAAAAAAACACTAGTAATCATTTATAATGATTCCAGAATGAAGCATTTTGTTCAAAATTATATCTTTGTTGAATACATATACTTATGATTTGTTGAATTATTTCACATTAAAAATAGTGGTCACTATCAAATGAAAATTGAAGTCCATGCTGTACCCCAACCCCCCCCTCCTCATATACCCCTATTCAAATATGTATCATTTTGATTGATTTTGCAAACCTTTAATATATGCATTTCATGTATTAGAACTCTTCTGCCTTGATTTTGGTTGCCCCGAATCATGCAAACTCTTACTGATTATGGGTGGGAGTGGTGAAGGGGCAATGAAATTTCAACATGCTCAACAGTGGTAACATGTGATCAGGCTGATTTTTAAAGTATATGGCCTTGCAATACAGAATCCACACAAAAAATACAACCTCATATGGACTCTAAAGCAAGGTTGATCTGAGTAGCTGCTGAACTAAAAGCCCCTTGTCCCTTACAGTAGGCAGGGTGAAGTCTTACTTCGATCAGATATCTAGTAGCCAGAGATGGATATGAAAGATTGAATCTGATCTGGGGATAAGGACAGCACCATTGCTGGAATGCCAGTATCCTCACCTTCCAGCAGATGGAGAAGATAGTGGAGATGGGATTCTCACCACAGCATTACTAATGGGGCCTTTTCCTCATCTTTTACCTTGGCCTCAGCAGGGTTACCCCTCAGTTTTGTAGGTGTCATACCTTTTTTGAAGCCTTGGCTTTAAATTTCATACTGTACACCCACTCTCTCAATAAAGCAATTGTCAGTGTTGCTACATTACAGGGAAGGACGTATTGCTTCTTACACGTAGGGAAGCTATACAAGTCTCATTCTAAAATGGATGCTTTTGTTCTAGTTTCAAAGCCTTGTCCTGGCAACAAGCTATCACATACTAGCCTATGGCGAGGCCATAGAAATTCAGGGCCATTTCCTTGATGAGAAACCTGCCCCTCAACTCACTTCCAGCTGCTGGAAGGATGAGGGTGCTGGGATTCCTGCCAGGCAGGGTGGATAAAAATCTATGATTTAAAAAAACAAAATTGTTTAATTTAAATAAAACCCATTTAAATAAAAAATCCAAACTTTTAAAAAATAAAAATATTTAAAATTAAATTCAAAATGACAACCTGTGTTAAAGCCTAAACTTACTACAATCCATTAAAATCACTTAAACGCAAAAACTAATACTGAGAAGAACGTTTGGCATCAAGTTTTAAAGCTAGTCAGATCACTGAACTGGCGGAAGTCACTGGCTAAGCTCCTGGAATCAGAGTTTGTTGAAGTGCTAACCAAGCTTTGGACAGCAGTAGCCTCTTCTGTAGGTGCAGAGAGAATATTTCCTTCGTTTGAGTTTATTTAAGTAGTTCAGTGACTACTTGGTTCAATGATAAGACCCCAACTGGGAGCTGAAAAAGCTGCAAAGCTTGTTTTCCTCTTCCAGTCTAGGAATAAAAACTAGGTAAGGAGGATGAGATCTGCTCGTTCTAAAATCTTGAAGGACAGTGACCAGAAATAATCAGTTCAATTCACTAACTACAGATAATATTCCTTTTGTCTAGTAAATGTTAATTTTAAATGCTGAACCGGTTTTGGGGAACTATTTGATAAACTTTTTTCTTATGTATCCAGCACATTTAAGATCGTTTTAATAAAAAATTAAAACGCTGGTTTTGTGCATTTTAACAATTTAAATTTCTACCCAAATAGAGCTTGACAGAAATTGCAAGTAAAAATTAATAATCTAGTAAATAAGAAATCTCATTCACCATTTTTTCCACATAAGAGAAAACAAAAAATTAGGTTAAACTATATAATTGCTTAAGTAAATGCATATAGCTATGGTGTATCCTCATGGTTAAAAAGCAGCACCACATTTAGTGTAAAGATTATATTTAGTTGCAAATCAACAATAAGAATCAACAACCTTTCTTTAGGAAAATGAGAATGTATGAATTCAAAACACCATTACAACTGCTGATTTTAATCAATGTTTCCTGCTTGCTGATTTAAATTGCTTTGATTCAAATTAATCCACCCTCCTGCCTGGGTAATGATCCTGACACCTGCTAAAGAGCTAACATCTAGCACATCAGCCTCTTGTTGGGGAGTGACACATTTGATTTCCCTTCTCTTCCAAGCTGCCAGGAAGGAAGGACTGATCTCTCTCTCGCACACCCTTTACTCTTACTTCCTTACCTAGAGCCCCCTGGCAGTTCACAGGTCTCTGCTACTCTACCCCTTCTGCTATCAGAGGGGAATCTCCAGTGCTCTATCCCTCGCCTCTATTTGTTGGGACTCCCTTGCCTATGACTAGGTCTAGCACCGGAAGAGAGTATAGCCTCAGTTACGCAGCTAAGCGTGCTGAGTCCACTGCTTAGAACGCTACTCATAACCCTCTCCCTGTTCCTGTGTGCTCCCTGTTTTATCATATCCACCTGTTGTCTCTCCGTGTAACTTTATTACACACAAACAAGAGATACGGCTCTTGGGGTCAGGAACCATTTTTTCCATTATTTAGGTGCATAGCACCTAGCACAAGGAGGCCCTGCTGCCTAGCGGCCCCAGTACAAATAATGCTGAAGTTCCCATTGGGAAGGTTCTCTTTGCAGCCATAAAGCCTAGAAGCCTTTTTTTTTTAAATGAAATTTCAATTCCTCAGTTCAGGGCCTGCACTCACCAGGGAAAGTTCCCACTCGTGAATGGATTTTCCAAGCCTTGTCTATAGATTTGTTATAAAGCCAATGGTCTGTAGTCAAAATGAGGAAGTAGCAAGTACTAACTAGGCCATTGGTCCAAACTCCTCTGAAGAAAATTTGAAGTCATTCCTTCCCCTTGCCCCCACTCAGAATCGTTTGGGTTGGAAGAAACTTCAAGCATATCATTGTATTCCTCCCCATGTACTGTGGGGAGATCTAATACACTGTTCCTATCCTAACCAGGCCTAATACATGGTGCCTAGCATAAGCCTAACTTTCCTCTAATAGTGGAGATTCTAGTCTCCACTGGCAGTTTGTTCCTTTGTTTAACTGTCCTCACAACATAGCCCCCTGGTATTTAACACTACATGCCAAGGAGGATTTAGGAAGACAGCCAACCTCCTTAGTCATTCCCAGATTTCTGGGCACTGACTTTCAGATTTGCCAGCTATTCATGGCTGCCATTCACGTCCAGTGGAGTCGTAGGTACTCAGTAATTCTGAAAGTCAGGCCCATGGCACCTCCTTGCCTGTTGGAGATAGGCAATCACTGTAGCCTTAACCACTGTCTCTTCAATGGAGACAAACACCATGAACAACCTGGTAATTTATTTTATCCAGTGGAAACTGTAGTTAATAGCAACTGGGTGTGTGCTATTACAGATTTAATCATGTGATTGGTGAGCAAACCAAGCCTCCCTACCCTACTTCAAATAAATTGAGCATACCCCTACTCTGATATTATTGTGCATTTGAGTGGGATGCCTTAAGCAACACCCTGCTTCCTCAGTATTAGCCAACATGGACAAATTGGTCTTACACCAACAACAGAGCACAGCCCAGTTTGTCAGGCTACATGATCCATCAGCAACGTTATTGGGGAGAACATGCTCTGCCACCAGGAATTTGTATTGTCCCCCTCCCCCCCCCCCGAAACACATCGTCCTCCCGCCAGTCTGGGTTCATCAGTACTTTTTTCCTCCCCTCCCACCATACCTATGACACTTAGGCCTGGTCTGCACTTGAAAGACTTGCCCTGTAACAAATAAAAAAAAATCACACCAGTAAAATTTTTTTAAAACCAAAAATAGTTATATTGGTACAAGTCCTAGTGCGGACGCAGTTAGATCAGTATGAAGACGACATACTAGTGTAGCTTATTCTCACATGGGACCAGCTATACCAGTATTAGAACCTTTATGCTGGCCAGGGGCACCGGAATGGGATCAGGAGGGTGGGGAGGGGCGAAGGGCGGCATGGCCCTAACTTTTTACGGGCCATAAAGATGAGTGACAGGAGGGAGGGGGCGGAGAGGAGGAAGTGGAGGGTGGGGTCTTGGGCCGGGAGGGAAGGAGGGGGGAAGAGGCGGCACGACAAGGGCAGGGCCACAATTCAGGCACCATTGACACCCCCACTTTTAGGGAGCTTCCGGCCACTCCTGCTGCAGGCATAAATTGCATCCACATTAATAGTTAAAGCAGTGTAGCTTTCTAGAGTCACTTAGACAAGCCCTTAGCATTTGGTAGCCAAAGTAGTTTTACAATCCTGCATCAGTCCTAGCAGCGAGTCTGCATTTTGTTGTCAGTAAATCAATGGAGCTGTGTCAATTTACATCAGCCAAGGATCTGGCCCTTCCAAAAAAAGGTATTTGCCATGAAAGATTTGAGAAGGTGACTAATACAATCCACAACCACCCTCAAACTAAGGGATCCGAAATAAAGCATTTCAGAGGGATGACAAAAGCCAAAGCTTTTTTCTTCAGTCAAAGCAGTGAGGGCAAAATTCAGCTCCCTGAATAAGACAGACGCTCAGAGCCGCATTCAGACATGACTAAGGCTGTGTCCGCACCAGGACTGCTTTACCAGGGTAGGAATGCCAGTAGTCCATACCAGCAAAGCGTTCCTAGTGTGGGCATGGCAAGGCCAGCAAAGCTATGCTTTGTACTGGTCTAGCAAAACCTCAGCTCACGAGCAGAGTAAGCTACATTGGGAAAGGTGCAGTTTTGCTAGTATACCTGCATCTACACTAGGGACATCTGCCCGCACACTATGACAGTTGGGGAGCACACCTCTTCGTACCCCTGACCCACATACCTATGCTGGCAGAAGTCTGTAGTGCAGACCTGACCTGAGTCTACGCTTCCGCCATGCACCGTGGGTGCCTAGAACAACACTGCAGTTACATCAACCCATACAATTGTGCTTTGAGAGCAGTTTTGATTAGTGAGGTCTCAACACTGCTCTTAACGCTGCTCTTTTGATCTTGTGTTTGGTGTTGTATTTGACTAAATAATACTAGGTTCCTGAGGCAAGGACGCGTCTGTTCAGCTTGCAAAATCGTGGGCATGTATGATGCAATCTCGTGTAAGTGGTGGTGTGGTTTATGCAGGTCGGAATCTTCAGCTAATCTCAAAACGAACCTTCAGCCTCAATCTATTTAGCTTTTCCAAGAGATGTTCCAGCGGTGGCTTACAGTCTAAACCGGGGGGGTCTCAAACTCAGTTTATGTTAGGGCCAGTACCAGTCCTCAAATCCTCCCCGTGGGCCAATAATGTCACTGAAGATGGTGTTCAGAAAAGAAAAGGTTTATAAAGTCTAAGAAATAAAACGGTCATACAACTTTACACACATTTTTCACCTGCCAGAGAGTTTTCAGTGTTTGCCTGGCCCCTGGCAATGCTTCGGTTCTGTCAGGTTGTTGATGTTTGGCCTCAGTGACTGAGCAGTTGAAACCTTCAGGATTGCAGCGAGGCGGGCATCAGATAGTTGTGTTGGTATTTTGACTCATTTATATTCATTGTGGAAAAAAGTGATGCTGCCTCCGTGGCTGACTCTGCCCAGCAACTAGTGATGGTATCTCTGTCCCTCTCCCCCAGCCAATGCGGGGGAAGAGTCCTATGGGCTGTGTCACACAGGAGGTCAGACTAGATGATCACAGTGGTTCCCTCTGGCCTTAGAATCTATGCCTATGGATAATCAGATCACACCCCACAGATAGCTCTGTATAAACTCCCTCCACAGACACCCATCCCAAATCAATCCGTGCACCTTGAGCCATGCTTCCCATTATCCCAGCTACATGTTGTAAAAATGATCCCAAAATAGCCCCATATGGGGGTGATGTTGGGGGCAAAGATGGGAGGTTTAGGTTCTCTCACTTAACAGGAATAAGCCTGACTCCCTGCTACAAGAGCTAGGTGGGAGGACGCAGCTGATCAGGCTATCAGACCTCAAACTACAGAGAACTCAAGGTTTTATCTATCTTACCTTAAATGGCAGATAAGTGCCAATCCCTACAGTACTGAATAAACCTGTGAGCTCAGATTTCTTTGGGTTACGGACCTGATGCTTAGGATTTAACAGAGACACCAGGTCCCAAACATAAGGTATACCCAATACCTTGTTTGACCTACCACTATCTCATAGTCTGGCATTTACCCAGTATACGGAGGTGGGATCTCAAGAGCACAGATAAATCCACAAGGAGTTCCAGGGGAATCAAACACCTCCCCCTTTCCTTAATTCCATGTCTGGCATTTGCACTGCACCAAGTGCCTAGCTCCCCAGTCTTCTTTATGTCGGCACTCAGAAAGAGCTGCACATGCAGATAACTTAGTCTACCTATGAGTTTGTAAAGGTGCCAACTAAGTCTTGTCCACACACACAATTCTTGAGTAAGATAGGGTGTAAATTCAAAGTGCAATAGCTATTGTGCAATATCTTCCTGTGTGAACTTATGGAACTCGTCTACACATGGACAACCAAAAAAATCAAAAACTAACTAAAATGAGTGATTTTAAAGTGGATTAGTTAAACTGAATTAAACACCTGTGTAGATCCTCTCATTCAGAATTAGAATGGACTTAATTTGGTTTAGCTTAACTCACTTCCTGATTCGGCATATCCTGCATAGTTGTGCGTTACACATCCTGCCGCCTTGCATCACCTCACTGGCCAGACTAGCACAGGAGGTTGAAAAGCACTCTAGCTCTGGCTGTTGGCTTTGCAGGTGCTGACATGCTAGCTGCTGACAAGCTAGCTGCTGACAAACTTTCCTGAATTTCCCAGCGAGCTGCTTCTCACTCTGCTTTGGATATTTTTAGTCCTGGTTCCTCAAACCAGGGGGAGGTGCTCTTGGCACTTGTCCTGCTCTAAAGGTCAGTGTTTTGGCAGATCACCACGCCCAAACAGCACACCCCAGATACCAGGCAAACTGACAGGCAGAAACAAGGTAGTTGGAGGTGGGCTGGGAAAGGATTTTCATCTCCATTTTAAACAAGTATTTCTACCTACACAGAGTAAAACCGATTGCCAGCTTTGGGACTGCATGTGATTTTCCCTTGGGGAATTTGGTGTTTCTTTGCCTCTCCCTAATGCTGCAACAGGGATCACACTTATCTGATCTGAACATCTCACAATCAATCAGTTTTCTAGTATTACAAGGGGTATGCTGGACTTGGGGTTCTCATAGTCCAAATCTATTTACTGGTAAGTCACAGCTTTAATTTTCAGTGCATGACTTGACTAGCAAATATCCAAAGCTGCAGTTGTGAGATTTCTTTATAGCTAGTGAAGTTCTGGAGATGCTACATGAGATAGTAACCCTAACAAGAACTCACCCAAAGACCCGCTGAAGTTTGGCGCCATGACCAGCATTAGCTTATATGCAAGTATTCAGAACCTGATCAGAAAAGCTTCAGAGCTGATCATTCAGCATCTTTTGTTTGTTTTTTTAAATAAAAACTAGGGAGCAGACGGTTCATGGATCAAGGCACAGGCAGCTCTGAATGGTGTTCTACCCACTCACAGAATCTATCAGAAGTGACATCTAAACACTATGTACACACCACCTCTTCAGGAATGAGGTACAAATCGAGCATCTCTCTAGACTGCAGGGAAAGTCTGCTATGAACTCAGATGCAATTGTCCCTGCTCTGCTGCATGGGAACAAATCAAGTACATCCTTCCCCTAGAATGCAGGGCAAATGTGCTGTGCTCACTTCCTAGCTGGGCAAGGGTTAACCCACAAATAAAAGCTATAGAATACTGCACATCCTCAATATCTCAGCACATTATTGGCGGGGGGGACGGGGGGACACAAACACTCTTTTTCTAAGAGCTGACAACAGCAGATACAAAAAGAGGGGAGGTTGTTTTGGTGCTTTCTTTTAAGGAGAGGAAAAACCAGCCTGACCTTACCTTGGTAGGAAGCCAAGTAGAGAGCGATTAGCAGCACCCAGCCCTTCCACATGTGGTCCATGCTGTTTCTTGGTTAAGAATCCTTCAGTGGCTGGAATCAGAGCTAACTCTTCTCCAGGGCTTTACCCTCTGCTGTGCCTCTCCAACACTGAGCAACTCCGAGACAGGCAGCGAGGAGTGAGCTGACACCCACAAGATCATCGCCACACCCATTGCCGTGTACATCATTGTAATAATTACCAAAATTATGCTGAGGAAGGAGCAAGCACTGAGCACGTCCCCAGGAGACCTGAAGAACAACCTGATGCTGCTCAGCACAATGGCCTGTTCCACAGCAGGTGGAAGGAGACGGTCCTACTCCTGTCTTGGTTCCTGCAAGGGGGTGTGGAGGAGTGGTGGCTAAAACCAACTGGCTATTTCATACTGAACACAGCAGCACACAAGCCTCCCCTCATATTGATATGTCACTTTCCATACTATTTTTGTTGTTGGGTATAGAGCAAGCAGATTCTTGGTGGTGAAATGTTATGCTTAGAGGCAGCTGACTTGCTACTTCCCAGATGACTAAAGACATTTCCCCTCCCCCCCACCTATGAAAACCCAGTTCAAATGTTTGAGACTAAGAGCATCCCTCTGACCAGGACACATCCAGGTAAGAGACAGCAAGGGTGTAGAACAGAGAGGGAAGTCATTTGAAATGCAAGTCAAGCTTGTAGATGGATATTGCCTTGTAACTCCAGCAGACTCCCCCACTCCACAGCAATGGCATTGCACCACCTTAATGTTGCTTTGGGGTCCTGTGACACAATGTGCACCAGCCCAGAGAGGGGACCTGTGTTGGCAATAATGGTTGAGCCTGCTAATCTACAGGCTTCTCCTGCTCAGTGTGGAAGAGCTGACTGGCCCACGTCACACAGTGGACTCCTGCCAGCCGACTGCAGTGCCTGGAATCCTGGAGCATATATGGACTCCTCACTACTTTTGTCCCTGGAGAATAGGTTCAAAGTTTGAGATCAAGAACATGATTTATACCAGCGGGTTGGCAACCTGCAGCATGTGTGTTGCTAATTTTTACTGGCACACTGCTGCCAGCCGGGGGGCCGGCCGCCGCCCCCGCTCAACCTGCTACTAGCCTGAATGAACAGAACCCCAGGCTAGCAGCCGGTTGAACGGGACTGGTGGCTGGGACCCCGGCTGGCAGGAGCCGGTGGACAGAACCCCAGACCAGCAGCAGGCTGAGCTGCTCAGCCTGCCGCCGGTCTGGGGCTCTGTCTGCCGGTGTAGTGTATTAAATCCCCCCCCCCGTAGGAATGAGCTACTTGCAGAGCACCAGGACTGGCAGCACTAAGTAGCACATGTCTACAGGGAGAAATTTAACACACTACACCAGGGTAGGGAAGGCTGTGCCTCCCCAAACAGCTGGTCCACTTCCTACCCCCTGCTCATAACCCCTGACCCATTCAACCCCCTGCCCCCCCACACACACCCCCCACCTCATCCCCTGACCACCCCCTACCTGCCCCCTCTCAGAACCCTCCACTCATCCAACCCCCGCTGCTCCTTGTCTCCAGACTGCCCCCTCCTGGGATCCCCCCACCCCTATCTGCTGCCCCAGAACCCCACCTCCCCTATCCAAGCCCCCCTGCTCCCTGTCCCAACTGCCCCAACCCCTATCCACACCCCCAACCCGCCCCCTGGGACTCCCACGCCTATCCAATCACCTCTGCTCCCTGTCCCCTGACCATGCCACTCAGGGCATCAGGACTGGCAGCAGCACATTCCTATGGGGAGCAATTTTATACACTACACCCAACCCCGCTCTGCCCACTGACTATCTGGAGTTCTCAAAATAGTGTAATTTTTGATAAGGGGTGAGAGAACCTACAATTAGCTTAAAGCTTTGTATATTACAGTAATCGTTAAAGTCGTTGTACTTGTGGGGGTTTTTTGGTTTCATCAAACCTATGTGCCCATGCTCAATTTGCATTTTTGATGATTTACCTTCTTAAAAAAAAACTTGCATGTCTCACACCCCCAGAAAGGGCATCTCAGACCCCCCCGGGGGCGCATGCACCCCAGGTTAAGAACCACTGCACTAAACTGATAAGATCTGCATTTTAATTTTAAAATGCAGCTTCTTAAACCATTTAAAAACCTTGTTTACTTTACATACAATAGGAAAGTTACTATAGACTTGTAGAGAGAGACCTTCTAAAAATGTTAAAATGTATTACTGGCATGTGAAACCTTAAATTAGAGTGAATAAATGAAGACTTGGCACACCACTTCTGAAACACTGCTGACCCCTGATTTATACCATAAACACTTTCAATTCAGGTACGAGTTTTGAATACCTCCCACCCAAGATTTGGGCTCAGTTTCTGTCCTTCCTCTCCCTACCTCAGTGCCCTATGTCTCTCTTAAGCTGAATTAAGACAGTGACTGGATAGCTGGCAATTGTACTGGTGCGCATCAGTTACTGTGCCAGGTCTCCCTCTTAGAAAATACTTCTATTACTGGGAGATGTGATGCAGAGCACAGCTACAGAGGTCACAACAGGAAGCATCATGCCCCCAGGTCTGATTGCTCACTGGCATGGTAGATATGCTTGGAATAGTTAAGCTACCATGGCCATGTGACCTCTCTTTGTATTGCCACATGGTACTCCAGCAGGGAAGATGTGGAATTTGCATGGCTCTCAATCCTTTGTTGTCTAAGTATACGATGCTTAGTTACCAAAGAACCAGCCTCAGTGGCTTTAAGGTCTAAGGTATTAGGTAATCACTTGAAACAAAGTCCAGCCACACAATTCCTCCACTCACAGTGCATAAATTCCCATTCCACAGGCCTTGTGTTCCACATAAGGTCACAAGAAAACTTTGATCTCTAAACCATGAGATCACTCAAATAGGTCAATATGTATCCTTCTTCTGACAAGGATGGAAACCCCATCAAAAAGTCAATGCTGTTCTATGTTCCAACAGTTTTGTGAGAAGCTATTGCATGAAGGGGAGTACATGCTAAGGGAGCTCTAGCAAGACATCTCACCCTTAGGGGCATATGTGAAGATCTGATCTCTAAATTCAGGCCCTCCTGGGAACTTCCAGCAGAAGAACATGCACAATGTTTGGATCATCAACAGACCAAAGCCAGTAAAAGATTTCAGGAACTACTATGTACTAGGAAAGCAAAAAAGCACAAAGATGTTAGGTTTTCAGGAAGTCTTTATTGTTAATTACAGAAGCTTTAGTGCAAAATCAAGACAATGTTCTACAGAAAGCAACTGCATGTTTTTCTCCTCCAGTCTAGAGTAACACAATGCTATTGTTCTACAGGAGAAAGAAAAAGTAAAAGTTCTTAACACCAGTATTGAAACACTGCACAGAACAGCTCCCAATTCACCTTGCACCAAATGCGACTATGTTAATCATTTGCTTCCCAAAAAAAGCAAGACAATTAAAACCTTGTCACCTATAGAAAACTAACATGTTATCCCCGTCACAATAAAAAGGATGCCATGTAGTTTAAAAGATTTAAGGTTGCAGTATCACACATCCTATAATTCTAGGGCAGAGATACTACTGTTAAAGGAGAGCTCACTATTTCCTGAAAACATCTCTCCCCCAGTTCTGGGTAAGGAATCCCCCTGATGAGACAGAAGCCACTGCACAAACCTGCAATCATGGAGAAAAACTGCAAATGCTTAGTATTTGTACAACTTTTTTTTTTTTTTAAATAAGAACTTCCAGAGTTGTATACAAACAAAAAATACATAAAATCACTGATCTCAGTCAACTAGGATGTACAGCTAGAGAAAGTAAAGCTGCAACTGAGTGGTTTTAAGTTAACTCAAAAGCATTAGTTTGCTTGTTCCTGAAGTGTGCTGCTCGAACTGCCCTCCACTCCACACTCCCACCCCAAAAGAGTGCCCAGATAGACAAGCAGACTATCACGGGCAGCTCTCTGAATAAGCGGAAACTGGAATTTTCAAAGTTCTAGCTATGCCTACTTTGAGAGTTATGTGCTCAGCCGTACATATTCTCTTCTCCAGAGATTTTTAACGTTTATTTTAGGTGCTTTCTTTTTTCCTCCTTTTTTTAAAAAAATTCTATTCGGAACTATGCACTCAAATCTGGTAATTAGTTGTGTGGTACAAAGCCAGTTTGGGGAGCCAGTCGATGTCCATGTAAGTGGGATTTTGCCAATGGTTTGACAGTTTTCTAGTCTCTAGAAAGACAGAAGGCTGAGGTGTTCTGTGCCTATTTGTTCCTCACTGTGTGCTAAGGGAGCGTATGCCATTGGGTTTATGTGCTCTGAAGAAATGAATACGAAAAAATGCTCATGAAAGGTTACAAATAAAGGAATGTATTACCACATTTTGCTAGGGTTTAATGTACCCTGACATTCTTGAAATGTCTTTTCCATTAGTCTAATGCTCAGGCTATAGAAAGGACCCCATTTCTTTGGTGCGCAAAGAACCACTGCTCTAATATGGTACTATGAGATTATCCAGGCTTGGTGTTGCATGAATCTAGACAGGGATGTGGTCTGCTGCATAGGCTCGGCATCAACACAAGATTTCTGTGCCCGCCACACCCCCCCTTTGCAGGCTACCACAGCTGCCAGAAACAGATCTCTAGTACAAGCAGCTATTATTTTCAGTGTGCCTTCCACAGGCAGAGCACTTCTGTATATTAACGGGTGTCCTGCAGGGTTTCTCCTGGAGCACTGGTGATGCTGACAGATTGAGGGGTGGATGAAAGTGGGTGGCAGCTCTGGGCAAAGGAGGGAGCCTGGATCACTGAAGAACATACCATCTTAACACCAGCTGTCTGGGTGAACCTCAAAACAAGATCAGTGCCCTTCTGAAATAAGACACCTTGCGCCACTCTGTTCCCACCCTTTAGATTAATCACTGCCCTCTTTCATACACTCCCTTGACCAAAATGTGCTAGATCCACTGATTTAGCTTACTGGGACCATTTTGTACCTCGATATGGGTGCTATGAGGCTGGTGAAAAGCAGCAGCAGCAAACTAGTTTAGGGTCTTTCAATGGGAGTGGGATGACCTGTGCCTTAAAATGTTTGCCTATTGCCTGTGGCGTGGGACACCTCTGGACTGGATCCTCTAGAATGAGGTCCAGAGGAACTGGCCAGGATGCTCCAAGCTCCTGCAGTCTGGATTTTCCACCCACACAGGGGCCAGCACCTCACCATCAGGCAGCTTGGAGGCGATACAAAGGAGGCAGACACGTATGTGCTCCTGAGTAGGGCAGCAAGTCCTCCTCTTGGTAGTGATGGCACCACAATGCCCCAGATCATTACCATTTCCAGACTTCATGGAGGTGAGCAGGCACCTCTGGTTGCCCAGCAGATGAGGAGAGCTTCTTAGGTCACCAAGGCCCACATCATGGATCCAAGCAAGCAAACATGAGCACTGCTCATCCACAGGGCATTTGTGTGTGGAGACCTAACCTCAATCCCTCCTCTTTTTCTTCCCTCACACATTTTTAGCTAGAGCTCACTTTTATAGCACACAGCTTTGCTTTTGTTGTCTCACATTAACCCTCCCCCAACAGATCATAAGATATATTTAAAATTCCCCACAGGTAGTCTTTTTAGCACTGGCCAGGTCCAAGGAGAACCCACTGCCCAGGCATGCTCTGAGATTTCTAACTTTTCACTTCATAAAGCCTTTTATGTGACCCATCCCACTCCCACAACTTGTTTGGATCAGGCCCCAAGTCTACTGAAATCAACGATCTATTTACACTGGATCACATCTTTAAACCTTGGCCATGAGCTCAACACAAAAGCTGCCCCATCCCACACACAGACCTTACACACACACCCCTCTAAATATTTTAGGCGCATATTCTTTACATAACTATAAAGCTTTGAAAATTCCAGCCCAAGGGATTTGTGGACTTATTTACCTTAACACTGTTCCATCTGCAGACTACACAAGGAAAAAATTTAACTCTTTACAATTACTGTACAATTTAATATTCTTGCCAGATGTTTATGCAGAGCACGCGAGAGCATATGGAGGTCTTCCCAACCAGTGACTACAAAAAACATTGAGTTTAGACACGATCCTGATCCTTTTTAGAATTGACACAAGAAGGTTGTGTCTTCATTTCACTTTCACTGTATGCCACTCCTTCCAGGACTGTAATACTCCACCCTATTGGTCAAAATCCACAGTATAATGCATATTTTTAGCGTAAAATCAACTAAACTGTATGATCAGAAATAGCCTGTTATGTCAATGTTACAGATCAGAACCTTCTGCAGCACTACTATAAAAGAATGACAACAAAGGAACTTCAGGATTGGGAAGTTAAGAAGGCAAGGGGAGCAGGGAGATTCAGCTCTCCCGCCAACCGTACCCCACAATTTAAAAACACACAAACACCCTGCACATTTTCAAAATTAAAGATTTCTTCTAGTTCCACACGTGACGTTTGCAGTGCTCGACAGCCTAGGAGAGAGAGAAAGGAATAGTAGTAGAAGGGCAAAAGACAGCTTGCTAGCTTTAAGTGAAACCACCACCAACGTGCACTTGCATGAACAGCTTGTGGCCTCTTCACAACACCCAGGACTCCGTGGGCATAGATGGCTTTTTACTGAATCAATTCATTGTGAGGGGCTTCACAAGGAAAGACGAGAGGACAGGAACTCAAACATCAGAAGCGTCTGAATCAGCAGCTGAAATTGTCATTTTCTCATCAGGGCCTAGAGATTGCACCCTGCCAGAGGAAACACCCCCCACCAATTAACTGCAATACCTCCCGCCTGTTTTTATTGCCAGTTGAATCCATCCATTAAGGAGCCATGTTAAATCCTCCTTGGCTAAAAGAATACATGGCTAAATACAAGGCTTGTTTTGTACCATATGAAGGGTTGGGGGTGGGAAATTAAGGTGATGGAAACATTCCTGCTGTAAGTCAACAACAGGTAAGAAAGAGCCTATAATTAATCCCAGGACACCCTTGTCTAATGGGACCCACTTGTTTGCTTTCCGAAACTGGAATTTAAGATTTGAAGGACGTTACAGAAGCCAGCACGTAGTATTTGTAGGAGTTCTAACAAAAGCTGTTGTATTTCTCTTCAACTTTGAGCATTAGTTTTGCAGCACCACCTCAGAGTGGTTATTGAAGAGGAAATCCCTAATGACTTACATTGCACTGAGCTGCAGTCTCCATGTTCTTACACCAGTAGCCTGGGCCCCACACACATTCTTCTGACCCTAAGAGATGCTGTTTAGTCGACACACAGACTCCTAGTTTCTGAGCAGTGAAAGAGGGGAGAGAAAGGTGAGTGATTTACATTCAGTGATCTCCTTCCTTCCATCCATCCATTTACATTCAGTGATCTCACTTCCTCCCTCATGGTTCAGTCCCTCCTGTACAGCTCTGACTGTTGCCAACAAGGGTTGAAAGATGTAGCCAAAGCAGAGGCAGTGCTAGGAGCTTCCACACCTGCAGTGCCAGACTGCTACTGACAGACAATTCAGTCTGTAGCTGAATGAACGGACTTCTGAGACACCCCTTGAGAGGACACCAGGTCTCAGACATTAGACAATTCAGCTTCTATGCTCTTTTCTGGTCTCTTGACTTAATATACAAGATCCTACCAGAAGCAGGAGACCTCACATGAGAGAGAGTCTGAGTCAGTCACTAAAGGCAAAATTCTTGTACTTAAGATTTTGGAAATACAGATCTGATCATTTCACTTATGCAAAGGAAAGAGATACTGTAAACCCCCTGCTCTTCTTCAGCCTTGCCAAAGACCAGACGACTAGTCTTGCAAGGCCCAATGTACTCTGCTGATTGTATCCTTATTATGTGTATTAGAGCAGAGCCTGTGCACGCTCGGCACTGTGTACATACACACGAAGCTCCAGCCAGTCCCTGCCTTGAAGAGCTTATTCCACACAGAAATTTTGTTTGCTGCATGCATTACTTACAGTGCATACAAAAGTTGGGTCCATTATCTCTGTCAAGATTGTCAGAAGCATCGGCTCATATTGGTCCACAAACTGAACACACTGTAACAAGACACAGGTGATTGAGACATTTTGTATTAGTTTAGATGGAATATGTGGGCCAAAGGTGTTAAGACCCTGTCACTGTAACCTTCAGTTGTGTTAAACAAGATTTGGGGTTTGATATAGAGACTTTAGCCCAATGGTTCTCAAACTTTTGTACTGGTGACCCCTTTCACATAGCAAGCCTCTAAGTAGGACCACCCCTTATCAATTAAAAGCACTTTTTATATAGAATACCATTATAACTGCTGGGGCAAAGCAGGGTTTGGGGTGGAGGCTGACAGCTCACACCCCCCCCCCCAATGTAAGAACCTCAACCCCCAGTTTGAGAACCCTTGCTTTAACCTGTTTAGTACCATGGTAAATAACTTGAGTTACAGAAAAGAAGGAAAAATGGTTAAACCATTTGAAATGCAAAGTATTAAGTAAGGCTTTTATTTAACATTGCTGGTTGCTCCCTTTCCCTTCAGCTGAAGAGAGTTTACAGAAGGAAGTCTCCACTTAGTACTCTAAACGATAGTCGAACAAGATGGCAATAACTATCCTTTTGAGGAAAGGGGAAGAAATTAGCAACAGCTCCAACCCATCTTGACTAAAGTCCAATCCACTCCCTTTAAGATGAAGCCAAAAGGGGAGAGAAAAGAACAAAGAAAATGCAGCTTGTATCTCTGATGTTAACCTTCAGCCTCACTGCTGAAAGACACACGTACAGCAGTCTTATCAGTCACCCTGAGACCTGACAAACCATACCAGCATCAGGCTGTTTGGGGCATTGCATTATCTTTTTTGTTTAGAGGCCTAAAGCCAGACTTATTAGACAGAAGGAAAAAGGAGAGAGATAGGAAACAGAAGAAACAAGGCAGGGAAGGAAAAGGATACATGGGGACAATGGAAAGACACAAAAGGTTACATTTACATTACAAAGATAAGTTGACCTATTTACAGCCACTGCATTAATTACTGCAGTAGCTGATGTGCACTCTACCCTCCATGGGTCAGTGGTGTGTATCCTCACCAGGAGCACTTCAACTGACCCAAGAGGGGCAGTGTGGGAGCCTGGTCTCAGCTCTGCTGGCAGCTCCTTACCAGGAGCTTGGCTGCTCCTCCAGAGCCACAAAGTTGACAAGACAACCAACATCCCCCTCTAGGGGCGGGATCCAGCAACCCTGGGGCTCCCCATTGGGAACAGAGGGCTGCTGGACTTGCCCCGCTTTCTTGTCAATTTCACAGTGAGCAGTGGAACTGACAAGAACAGCCGCCAACAGCCAATGTAGGGAACACTGTGTCTACACAGGCACTGCATTGCCCTAACTATACAGACAGAAGCCCTATGCCTATCATTGAGGTCGTTTTAGGACGTTGGCATAACAGGGGAGTTACATCAGCATTTCAGCATGTACACCTCCACTGTTTTGCCAACGAAAGCTGACCTGTCGATAAAAAACAGCGTAGCTGAGACAAAGCCAAAAGTGTCACATCCCAGGTGGAATTCATGAGTCAGCCACAGTTGGTGGAGGCAGCAACGTGATCTGGTCCCTCACTTTGACCTGGTCTGGGCAGGACACCTCTTGGGATTGGAGCAACAAATGCTGGGGGTCCAGGAGACAGTGGCGGAGGCAACCAGGATGGTGACGCTTGCACCTTTAGCCAAATTTTCCTCCCAAAATCTTTTTCTTTAGGACCCAAATGTGGAGTGATGTGCAGATTAGCCCATCCTTTTGGCATTCTACCTACCAATCAGGCCTCATTTGACACACCAATGTTAGTGTTAATTTCTACTTGATTTTTGTTTATTAATTGTGATTTTAACACAGTCCTTGTGTTATATTAACAGGCCTTTATTTTTGGTTTAATTTAAAATCTTTCCCCACCCCCAACCTCTCTTTTTTTTTTTTTTTTTTTTTTTACACTAACATTTGTCATCTTAGATTGTGATATGTGAAGGGATTTATTGAAAAAATTTACAAGACACTCCTTCCCCTCCTCCAAACAGCATTCACTGAGGCAATAAGTTTTACCATCCATAGTGTTTGCCATTAGATATCTGTCTGTTATTTCGAAGGAGCACCAAATCAGACCTGCCACTGAAGCCAAAACTCAAGAGCAGTAGCTTAGAATACAATCACAAGCATGAAAGAACTGAGAGGGGTGGAGGAGACAGAGTACATACAAGTATTATAAGGACAATCACAGCACTATGGAGAGGAAAGAAGTCCACTCAACATTTTTAAAAGCGAAGTTTAGTGAAATTGATGAGATTATGCCAGTATCTGAAATGGAAACTCAACAGGTTGAACACAGGCAGCAGCAGGGCAAACTCCACTGCACCAATACCCCTCAGCCCTCTACTGGAGATATTATCTTTAAAGGCGAGAAGACTGTCAGTCTCCATGACCATTAAGTCTAGGATTTCTGCTGAGGAATTCCAACAAGATTGCCAATTGTGACATGGGCTGATTACCAGCTCACTTTACAGGCTGTCCAGTGACTCCAACTTATAACTGCTTTTAGTTGGGTTACCAGTCCAAATCCAATACAGGATCTATGCATTGCAAGTGGGGGTTTTTTTTACCCACAAAAGCTTATGGCCAAATAAATCTGTTAGTCTTTAAGGTGCCATCGGACTCCTTGTTTTTATAGCCCATTACCACTCTTCAGCCACCCAATCAAGGTTTACCAGAATATCTTCAGCTGTGTACCACCACATTGCCTTTGTAGTATACTGGCTTGTGAGTTAGCAAGACAACTTTGTTAATCCCCTAAACTGTACCAAAGGGCTGCAGCAGTCTAACATGTGATCTGTTCCAACCCCTCCACCTCAGACATGGGGCATCACAAACTAGTCATTACAAGTTTCCAAGAAACCTAACAGAGAAACAATCCAGCAACTTGTGCCTCAATATAAAAGGTGGCTTTTTAAACTGCGCTCAGTTCAGGATGGGACAGCAGACAACCGCCCAGCTCCTTTACTGTCCAGAAAAAGGGACAAATTCCTCCACTGTGACCATTATACTTACTGCAATTGACTGATCAATAATTGCTTTAGCATGACAATGGACAGTATTTTCATACTACTCAATGTGTGACTTCTTTCTACTGTTTTGCTAGGCAAGTTGGTTTTATATATTTATCCAATTTGTACTGCTCTTTCTGATTGTAAGGCAGGCTGCCACACATGCAGAGGAAGGTGCTGCCATCTGATCTGCCAGAGATCAAGTTTCCTCCTCACTCATGCAGTTTACTATGAACAAAAAGGAAGCTTATATCCTTTGAACCAAGCATTAGAGAAATCCCAACAAGGATCAGGCTGCCAATTTGGGGCAATTTAGAACCACACACACTCACTCACTCCAGAGTCTCAGTTGTTCTGTGGCTAGTTTCAAAAGTAGTCAGCAGCCCATGAGCCCTTCCATAATACTTCAAATATCACCTGCCACAGATGGAGGCATCTCAAGCACAGAAGAAGTCACTAAGACGACTTGGATGTTAATATCCAGGCTCAGGGCACAAGTATTTGGTCCCAGCTAGGTTTCAGAAAGGATAATCTATTGAAGGGTAAAGGATCAGGGTAGAGAAAAAGCACTCTGATAGGTGACAGGGTATAGATTTTAGCCCTCAGATCTTCTAGCCTCATAATGGCTAAACCACCACTTATGTCTATTTACCCTCCTCGCATGAGGTACTTTACCTCCTCCTGGATAGATTTTGGTAGGAAGTGACAGACTTTTTCAAGTACAGCCTCAATTTCAGCTCCTGTAGCATTCGTCTCCAGGTGCTTCTCTAAGTAATCTACAACCATCTTGCATGCGTCACAGAAGCCACCAGCCTGTAACGGCTCCGGAGCAATTCTCACTGATCAAAAATAGAGAGACTGACAATTAGCATTTTTTGTTAGCGTGATTATGTTGAAAACCTCTATCTTGCAGCTGGTCCTAGCCAAGAGGCTAACAATTAAAGTCCAGGTAAATAGTCCCTACAGGGGAATCCGATCACACATTAAACAAGTGTGTGTTTTATACTCAATACTGGTTACCCAGTGCTTACCTTCATGAGAAGGCTTGCGGCTTGTGCAGCATTTCAGCATGATGCATACAGTTTCGGGACTAGTTGCCTCCAACAACATATCAATGACAGCTTTGCCATAGGTTTCCACAAAGTCCTTACACTGGTCTTTGATACTTTGAGGGAACACAGAGCAGATCTTCTCCATTTCATACACTATTTCCTCCTGGAATGAGGGAGTGGGAGACATGGGGAGAAGGAAGAATGCATGGAATCAATCCCATTAGTACCCATTTATGCCCTTGATCCCACTTAGGAGAGAGACAGATCTCACTGTTCCAGGAGCATGAGGAACCCAGAGAGTACTATCAGGGCAATACAAAGTTACCACATATCAACTCTCCCTCCACCCCTAACACAGCAGAGGTACATGCTCCAAGCAAGGAGCTGCATCGTTCCAGCAAGTTCTATTTCAAAACGTCACAGTACAAGAGTTGTCCTTTGGGCCAAAACCACACCTCTGTCCTGTTGTTCTCCAGCAGGTTGGTCACCTCTTTCACTATTGTCTCACATATATCGCAGACAGAGATGGTTTCCGCTTGCACCAGGTTTCTCTGCATCTGAGTTAAGGCAATATTTATAAAAGATGATTATGGTATCAATATTTTAAAGTTAAATGGATCCAGAAAAGACTATCACCACCCACCAAATACGAAATTTGTTCAGATGCAGCATGACAGCTTGCTTCCCACATTAGACTTAGAATCATAGAATATCAGGGTTGGAAGGGACCTCGGGAGGTCATCTAGTCCAACGCCCTGCTCAAAGCAGGACCAATCCCCAACTAAATCATCCCAGCCAGGGCTTTGTCAAGCCTGACCTTAAAAACCTCAAAGGAAGAAGATTCCACCACCTCCCTAGGTAACATATTCCAGTGCTTCACCACCCTCCTAGTGAAAGTTTTTCCTAATATCCAACCTAAACCTCCCCCACTGCAACTTGAGACCATTGCTCCTTGTTCTGTCATCTGCTACTGAGAACAGTCTAGATCGGGGTCAGCAACCTTTCAGAAGTGGTGTGCCGAGTTTTCATTTATTCACTCTAATTTAAGGTTTCGTGTGCCAGTAATACATTGTAACATTTTTTAGAAGGTCTCTTTCTGGAAGTCTAATATATAACTAAGCTATTGTATGTAAACTAAACAAGCTTCATTTAAAGTTAAAATGCAGAGCCCCCTGGACTGATGGCAAGGACCCAGGCAGTGTGAGTGCCACTGAAAGTCAGCTCGTGTGCTGCCTTTGGCATGTGCGCCATAGGTTGCCTACCCCTGGTCTAGATCCATCCTCTTTGGAACCCCCCTTTCAGGTAGCTGAAAGCGGCTATCAAATCCCCCCTCATTCTCTTCCGCAGACTAAACAATCCCAGTTCCCTCAGCCTCTCCTCACAAGTCATGTGTTTCAGCCCCTAACTGTTTTTGCTGCCCTCCCCTGGAGGCTTTCCAATTTTTCCACATCCTTCTTGTAGCGTGGGGCCCAAAACTGGACACAGTACTCCAGATGAGGCCTCACCAGTGTTGAATAGAGAGGAAGGATCATGTCCCTCAATCTGCTGGCAATGCCCCTACTTATACAGCCCAAAATGCTGTTATCCTTCTTGGCAACAAGGGCGTACTGTTGACTCATGAGCTGACAAAGTAAATCACTACAAATGGAAGTTAATACTAATTATCACTGTAAATTGCTGGAAAGTGAGTTGCATATGATGGAGCTAGTATGGACAAAGAGCCATGGGTGAACTGAAATGTAAAAAGTCTATTTGTAAGTCCCCAAAAGGTCTTCAAAAGAAAGGAATGGCTCTTGGAAAGGTCACTTCTTGCCCAGTTTAACACTGGATGAAAAGTTTGTGAAGTGGACAAGCTTGCAAAGGCAGGGGAATATACGTCTATCTAGTGCAGGGGTTCTCAAACTTAGTTGCACTGTGAACCCCCTTTCTGACAACAAAATTACTACTACATTACCGGGGGGGAGAAAAGCCTGAGCCGATCCAAGCCCTGCTGCCCTTCAGGGAGGGAGGCAAAGCCAGAGCCCCACTGCTCCAGTGTGTGTGTGTGTGGTGGGGGGGGGGGGTGACGCAGGCATGGGCAGGAGGGCTATAACCTGAGCCCTGCCAACCAGGGCTGAGGACCTCAGGCTTCAGCCTGGGGCTGGGGCTTCAGGCAGTCTAAGCCAGTCCAGGCAACCCCATTAAAATGCGGTCCTGACCCACTTTGGGGTCCTGACCCACAGTTTGCGAACCATTGATGGAGGCGATTTTTCCCCATTCCAATTACTTGGATTCTATTATCTGCATTGATTTTTAAAAAGCTACAAAGCTCACTAGGATCTTCAGGACCAAATCAATTTGAGCTACAAGCATCCTCCAGTTTCCTGTACCAGAGAGTCTACTGTGAAAGACATTCTTCTTAAACTGCCTATTTCCAGTGCATTGTAACTATCTGAAAAGACTTCTCTTTTGGGCTAAAGTTTCTCATCCTTCACCTCAGACAAAAGGTGATGGGGAACTGATTTTCAGAAAGTTTGAAAAAAATAAACATAAACTGAGCTGATTGTTACATGTATGAATACGGTCTTTTTAAAAAGGTAAAAACATCAAAAGCATCCAACACCGAACATAGGCTAAACTTCAATTTTATCAAAGATTTAGCCCTCAGTAAGGCCTAGTGCCTCTAATAATGCTTGAAAAAAGGTTGTTCAAAATTTGAGCTATGAGCAACTGAAAGACGTCCTGGCCATAGTCTAGTACTGGACTACAATTCATACTTGACTGAAGATTAAAATGGTTCCTCATAGCTTTGTTTTGTGCCTGCCCCAAAATGCAACTCTCCAGAAGGAAGCAGTTTCTTAAACTAAAGACACTAACCAGTGATGGTCAATAGTTTTTAATATGCTAGGAGACGCGTTATTCTGTGCACTGAAATGGAAATCTGAAAGTCTGCATTCATCTATATAGCTTTATTTCATCATCTAGCTCAAGTAGCCTTGGTCCTTTTACAAAAAAAGCAGCAGGTGGTGTTGAAAGCCATATCTTACCTCCTCCACAGACTCCATCTTCACTTCATGCATCACTTTTGCTGGCACCAGAGTCAGGAGGGGCACAGATTTCAGGGAAGGACAGAATCCAACCAAGACACAGATATCCTTTGGTTGCTGGGAGAGAGATAGACACATCAGCTAAAGAGAGAATTTAAGAGATTCCACACAGATTCTATTTAACCTCAGACTCCATAAAAGGGGGAAAAAAGATAGGCCAGAATTGAAAAAGCAGTAATACAACAAAAGGAGCTTTAAAAGTGCAAGAAGATTGTTCTCAAAATTCAAGTACTGTGGAAGGAAACAAAAGTTTTGGCCATTACTGTTTTAGTCAGGACAAACTGATCAGGCTTCGTAATTTTTAATCTGAAACTACTGGGGATTTAGGGCTCGTTCTTAGGCATTTTCAAATGACCAACCCCTTAAGAAGACATGCATCATCTTCAGTTGCCAATGTGACCACAGTAGAGAGGATATTCTGTTATTTTCCCATTAATCTTATGAAGGTTTGAGTGAAGTACATATTTTATCTGGACTCTAGAGTTTGTGCAAGATCCAAGAAATGCTGGGAAGTTCAATATTGATTGACATCCAGGAAAATCAACTATTTTCTGTAAAAAGTATCTGTTACTTTCACTAGATGCCATGTTATGTGATTAATTCTGTAAATAAAGTGTTGGCATGAAGAGATGCTTCCAACAAGATCACTTTTATGCAGTTATAACATACTATCCCTACAGTAGCAGGGAACGTAGCCCATGCTTCTCTAATTTATCAAGAAATGCAAAAAACAAAAAAAGTGAGGCAGAAACCAGTTATTTGTACATAAGGCTTTGAGTATCTGCAAGATTTATACTCTAAAACCCAAGTTACTAATCAAATCATAAAGAGGAAGGAGCAAACCAAATAGAAGCAAAAGCTCTTGATCATTGGCAAACATGGCTCTGCAAATGTAGGTTCTGGTATTGAGCCCCTCCCTGTGGTACAAGAGGCATTCTGCTACAGCTCTTTGCAACAGTGCAACTATTCCAGCTCAGCAATCCCTATGATGGTGAATGGATTACAGCAATCTGCTCCAATCTGGCTGCAGCACAGGGCAGCAAAGGTATTCAAATGGGTACACCAACAACTCCCCTACCTAAACGTTAATTAGGTATTATAGTGGACACTTAATATTCCTACACCAAAGATTAGAGGGGGGGAATTTCTTCTGTTTATTTTGTGCATTTTACACTCTTACCAACATCCCATGTGTGTTGATTCTTCACAAAGCAATAAAGGACAACATTTTTTCTTTACACTGATTAAATTTCAAAGTGATGCTGCCTGCTTAAGAACTTGCGCCTACATGACAGTAACCAAGTGAATGAACATAGTTTAGCTGATTCTGTGATCTTTGTGCTCAGACCACCACTGGTGGAGAACAAGTCAGCAAGACTGGAGCTATTGTCTCTGTAGTTCTACCCACCACAGACCATGAACTAATATACACCAGAACTGGAGAGCTTACTGTGTAAAAGGGACTGCATTCTCTCCCACCCACACCCTTCATGGGCATTTCCCACATACCTGGAATCCAGAAAGAAGAGTTTGTGAAGGGTTGGGGGAGGGAGCATTGAGATGAGAGGGGAAGAAGGATGGAGGGGCCTCTTAGGCCGATGTCCATAATGATCTGGGCTGAAATTCTTAAAGACTAGTTTATTCTCTGAACTAAGACACTTCCTGCTCCACTCTTCTCCCAAGTTAGGTTTACTACTGTTTGCTCCATTCTGTGTATGGTTAAGAGAGGACTAGAGAAGGGTCGGAGGAAGTGCTATCTGAACTTTAGTAGAACCCAGGACCCTACAACCTGCAGCACTCGAACACTCATAGCCGTAAGTGCACTTTATGATGCCATAAAAGCGTTTAGAAACATGCCCAAAATATTTTCCCCCTTTAGAACGGGAGGTTTTTATAAGCTAATTTCCTGTTTGACACCCACAGATGTCACTAGAAGTCCTTTGAAACTGGTGGTACTACTAACTATTAAAAAAAGACTAAGGCCAGACATGTGAAACAGGGAACAATTGTTCAAATAGGATGCCTCATGCCAACACAGTGAAAACAGAGTACTTACAACAGCATAGGATACTAAGTGAGAGGGTTGTGTTTCCAAATAGGTTTTTGGCAAACTCTCGTCAGCACTATAGGCTAGCAGAAAAAGCAGATGTGGTCACACTCACAGACTGCCCCTCTTCTCCCCACTACACAGGCAGTCTGACTATCAAGTAGTCATAGAAAGGGAGATAAAGTGTTTTGCCATCTCTATCCTCTAACAAGTCAAACAACTTCAGACAAGGGAGGTTTACTGCTTCAATGCCATACAGTTTTATTTATCGTGCCCCTCGCCCACACGACCTCCATGCACAGGTAGAAGCAATACCTCAGACAGAGAGCACCACTTCAGATTACACAGATTCAGGTCAGCCCAGCACTGCTTTTAGTCGAGTTCCCTGGTTCATGCACTATAAGCAGCGTTTCAAGGTATTAATGCTACAGCATCACCACATACATGCAACATGTTCTCGTTGAAACATGACAGACACAAGGTCTCCCCCAGGACTTTTCTAAATAGGAAACTAAGGCACTGGAGTGGAAATATGAAGGCCCCCCGTATCTTCTTCCCAATGCACATACTGTGGCTCTCTTCAACTACTGCTCTGACCTATAAAGGTTATCGTAGAAGAAAACCAGTCACAGCGCTGACTTCATCTTAGAGCTCAAAGACTCAAGAGTGAAACCAGAAACTGATTAGAGGCAGCATCAAGATTTTCCTGCATCTTCACCTCTACCCCAGGAAAAGCAATCCACTCCACTGGTGGTTCCACCATTAGGTTGGAATCTTAATGGAGAGCCGATATCAGAAGCAGGAACCATGACCCATTCATTGGCGATCTCTCCCCCTTCTCTTTTTCACTCCACCCCCAAACATCCCTTGTATCTGTCAAAGCTGACTGCAGTCACACCACATATACAACTAATTAGCAAGAGGTGAACTACAGCCCTATAGCTGAAAAGCAAGGCAACACCATAGGCAAGTTTCTCACATACCTGGTCCTGCTGTTGATAGAGATTGGAGACAGAGAAAAAAAAAGAAATGAAAGACATAACAGTTTGATTAAAGCAGTTGAGCAGCCTATATGGTTTACAAAATCTTGCTAGTGCCCCTACCTCTATGCATGAGGTAGGCGGTGCAAGGACGACCCTTCATGTAGTTAATTGCTCACTCCAGAATAGCTTGTAGCACATTAGACTTTTTCAAGCTATCACATTTATAAAGCACCCTGGGAAAGACTACATCCAGACAAAATGTAAACACTGCTCTGGGCAAACCAGAATGTTAAATGCATTCATGTTCCAATTTTGAATTGAAAATTTGAAGCCAACTCTAATTGGAATGAGCATTTTAATTTTCTTTCTTGCATAGAATGTGTGTGCCCTTAACTCCTGAAAGTCACTTCTAACTGACAAACTCCAAAATAAGAGGCCCACAATGTATACTGTTGAGACACGCTGAACACAATTTAAGTAAGGTTTTTTAAAGCGAGATAGCATGTCTATTGCTTAGACCAAGTGTTCAAGTCAGTCATGGGCTCCATTTAGAGATCTACTTTGCCAGTGAACGTATCACTTTGGACACATCCCAGTATCTCGGTTCCTCTATTTTTAAAACAGAGATAATAAGGCTTACCACTCTTTGTAAAGTGCTATCTATGTAAGCTGTTGCAAACAAAAATGTGTTTTTGTACACAATACCCATATCAATGGAACAACAAATTTCTTCTCCACTGCATACACCCCAATCTCAGATGCATTAGAACTTCAGCTATCTGAAGCCCCACTCTTCTCACAATGCTTACTACTGTGTAGATGTGCCACATCCATTCCAACCACCAGGTTTTGTTATCAAGTCAGGCCCCTGGGAAGGACCAGCTCTGGTATCTGTAAGAAGCATTTTTGGCATAGAGAAGAAAAGAGTATACACAATGGAAGATTTAAAAGCCACTTATTACATGCACTCTGAGGTCTGCAAGAACAAAGATGTCTGTGTATCCTGAGAATGGCTTAGACAGATACATAGGGGAAACAGCTAAAGAATGAATTCAGACTTTAGTCACCAAGTATACGAATATGACTTGGATTAAGGATCTCAAGACATCAGCTATGAGGTTTATGCACTTCAAAATGAATCTGGAGGAGTCCTGATGACCTTTAGCAGGCTTAGGGTATTAACATTCTCCAGAATAATGTAAGAGGAAGCTACACAAAACAGAAGTTATACCAAGAGGAGGTTTGAGGTCATATGCTCTTACCATGTGCATCATCATTTGAATAGCCAAGTCTGAATACTGGGAGATGTAGTCCTTGCACTGTGGGAGAGAAATACAGGCTAGTAAACAAAACCACTTTACCCATACATGCAACTGTAATGCCACATTAGGGTGAGATTACATACATTTTGGAAAAATCCAAAGCAATGTTTCCCACAAAAATTAAATTTGTCCCCAGCCTATTTTGCCACATGTTAAGTAAGCAGTTGTCTTTCAAGAAACTAAGCACACAATGTGGCACTTTTGGACATAGTCAAACAAAATTTCTTGACTTGTGTACATTACGTGTTCCCCATCACCCCATTTGGTTATTTAAATGAAAGAAAAATATATTTACTATTGCAGCATTACCTCACCTGGTAATTGCTATTAGCGCAGAGATTACTTGCCACAGTCCTCCAGGCTTTTCAAAACATTAAGATGCTTACCTTAGTGAGGATTTAATTTTGGGAGGAAAGGAAGTAAAGCTTTTTTGGATCAGAAAGCTTATGGTTTGTAAGAGCTGGGCCAGCAAATTAAATCCAAAAGCTGCACCTAACATTATCTACCTTGTTTCTACCAAATATAAATCCCACTGAAAACTGACATTTACAGAGGCCATTTCATGTCTCCACTATGGAGAATTTCCTTAATCAACCAACAAGATTATTTTGTTACCAGGTCAGCTGCGGCAGGTCCCAAGCGGTCACACTCCTGCTTGGCATGAGCAATTAAGGAATTCACAAAGGATGAGTTGGTCCTCACAGCTTCCTGAACATCAGTGACTAGCTGAACACAGTCTTTGCACACATCCCCAGCCCCCTGAAAAGGGAGAAAAGGAAAATACTACCTTAAAGCTGGTTATGCAGGAATATCTGCCAGACTTGTGTTGCTGGTATCAATTACCACTTCTATGATAAGAACTTTAACACTTCTTCTAGAAAGTACTTTATAAAATCATTAATTCTACTAATACACGTCAGCTAATGGAGTAACTGACAGGAATAGTCGGTCATCACTGTGTGTGCCAGCCATTTGAGGGGAAATGAGGTATACACATTGTCAGCAGGTGTCATAGCTATTTGCCAACAGCACAGGAATACTGACACTCTTGGCTCTGGAGGGGAATGTTCAGATAGTCACAGGCCATTCTGCCTCAGGTCCTTCCAGTCTGTCCTCTGCAGCAACTTGTCTCGGTCTACTCCCTATACAACATACCTCATTCCTTCCCTGCAAGCCAGTTCTTGTTGCCTCAGCACTGGACTGAGGTTGCTTCCTCTTCCACAAGAGATCAGCAGGGAGATTCTTTCCTGGGGTCTAAGTAATCTCTTTGCTTTCAGGTCTAGTGCCACTTGGAGAAGCAGTTGCAGGGAAAGTCCTGCTCAGCCCCTCCAGCCCTAGGCTGCAGCATGCTCAGTACAGACAGAACCTTCAGCAAATTTAGTTGCTAAACTCTAATGAGTTTCTACTGAGCATTGCAAACTTAAGATTTTTCAGGGGCTTATAACTTGGCCAGGTATGGGTGTTTTTTCACTAACAGCAAAAAAGCATTTCCCTGCCAAATTTCAAGCTTTTGTTTGAAAACCTGAAGAGGTACTAAAACTTCAAAAAAAACCAAACAAAAAACACCAAACCCCAAACTTTCAGTTTTTAGTGGTTTATTTGGTGGTGTGTGTGTTTTTTTTTTTTTTAAAGTGGGCAAAACATTTTTCCCCTCATCCCATTCTCTGAAACAGCTGGGCCTTTTTTGTTGAAATTTTCAAAGAGAACAATTCTGCTGGAGGCGGACACCTGGCCTGGAAGAGTTTCATCCCAAAGAGTTAAAGTTCGGCAAAGTTATAAGCAACTAAAAAGCAGGATCCTATAATGGAAAGCGTCAGGCAATCCTAATTATAGGCAGTATCATTACCTCGGACTATAACAATGCAGAAGACAAATCATAAATATTGCATAGCCAGCAAAAAGGCTATTTCACCCTCATATGTATAACAGAATTTATTTGTAGTGTGGCATCCACTTAGTTAAATGCATGTTGGTTTCCAAACTCCTAAAGTTGCCTGTTAACCCAAAATCAATGAACTGTTAAAGACCACTGACACTTGAATGGAACATATTCACTTTTCCTGTGCCTAGAGATACTCTGCATCCTTACCTGAGATTTTTGCTTGGGCTTGTCTTGAGGGTAAAGGAGAAGAGGCACATTAGCCATGAAGGGAGATGCCAGTTCTGAGAAGTCCAGTTCAGGTATCTTGTTGGACTGGAGTGATTTCTGAAGTTTCATTGCAGCAAGGTGCTTCTGAAGGGATTGGCACAAGCAGAGGGCACTGCACACTACTTCAGGATTATCCTGAATATGAGAGAGAAAAAATTAGAAAGACAAAGCACCAGTCTGACGCCATATTCAATCTCACAGGTTGCATGCACCTCAAAAGTGAGCTAAGATTCACTGCAAGAAAGTGGTTTTAGGATCTAAACCTGTTAATTGTTTCCTTGTAATCCCTAATCTGCACCTTCGTGAAATGGAAACTCTTCCATTGGATTATAATGCGACATTGTCTAGGCAAGCGAATACAGCCGGAAAAGTTCTAATTTCTATTATTGTATTAACCCAATTTATATCAAAGACATTTCAGAACATTGGGAACATTTATATTATCAGCAGCAGTGAAATTATGAGATATTGAGAACAAAATTTAACAGGGAGTTTTGGATAACAGGGGTTCAAAGACAAGATCTGAACCTACACCACTACTTAGATTTATTTTCTTTTATTGTAATGACTTAACTGTCTGCACATTCAGGGAGTCCCTAAATCTCATTCATATTTGCTTAAAGGATTAAACCCACTCACCCTACAAGGGACGAAAAACTCAGGGACACGGCATAATTTTTCAATTTAAGGTTTTCAAAAATTATTTACAGTCAACTTACTAACTCTTCTTTGATCAGGTCCATGACAGTTGGTAGGTAGGCATCCACGGTCTCCTTGCACTCAGATACCAGGCCTTGGTCAGGAAGGAACTCACATATCTTCTCGACATAAGAACGGATCTCACCCTATGAGATAAGAGGAGGGTTATTGGCTATGTTCATGCATGTGGCAGCAGAGAGATGAGCCAGTTCTTCATTCTCTGAGAATGACTATACACGATCTGGAAACACTTGAACTCCAAAGTGGGGTGGGGTGTGATGGTAGAGGTCTTAGAGATGCCAGTGTTGACACTCACTGCACTAACTTCTTTCAACACTAGTTTTTAAAAGCGTTAAGCCCCATTTGGAGATCACTCCCCCTCCCTGGAGCATCACCACTACTAAAAGGAAGTCACATAGTGCCCTTAAGCTTACCTCTGTGCTATTGTCCTTCAAGAGATTTCCAGCCACTGTTATAACGTCTTTACATAAGTCACATGGGATGCTTTTCTGAGGAAGAGTAAACAAAATATACTAAGCTTTCCTTGCACATTGCATTTTTCAAGCCTTTTGTGCTTTATTTCCTCTTCCAAAAAGAGTCCAATTCTCTTCCTGTTTGATCCCAAAGTTAAGGCCATTTCAAAATGTGTCAAGTTCCAGTTTCTAGGATAGACTGATGTCAGATACAAAACCAACATACATGGGTGGAAGAAAGCAAAACAATAGCACATCTACTGCAGTAAGAAATATCACTAATACAACGTGTTCTCTCAGACGATTGTGTGAAAATTTGCTTTTGATATGCCCATCTTAGAGGGACTTTCCTGTTCCACCTTCTCCTTCAAGGCATTCAGTCTCTTGAGATTGTTTTTGATTGCTCTGTTTAGGAATTAGGTGGAAAGCATAACATCATTTGATTTTAATGCTTTGTGTTGAGGAAGGAGAATAGAAATAAGATCAGGAGGACACAAAAACTGTAGGCCAAAACTAGTGAGAGTGGGGATCAGATGGACAAATTTTCCCATATTTTTTTTTTTTTAATCAACCTAATATGCTGCCTCTGGGGGCACGGTAGTCAATCAATTTTTGGTCCTGTCTGTAGCAATGAATAAAACAAGTGGGTAGGAGGAGGGAACAGATGGTCTAGTAAAACTAGCCAGTCTTGTACCCAACACATTTCCTGATGCATTTATACACAAAATGTTAACCAATTAAGACATACTCTCTCAAGCATACAGATTTGGAAGCATACTGATTGTACCATTATGGAGATGAAGGCCATGGCCACAATATAAGATTTCACAGAAAATGCAGTACCTGGTAAGTTTTAGGACACACCACAGGCATATATACAATTACAATTTTACTTATTTTTCCATTGTGACAGCATTAAATTTAGTGTGGCTCAAGGTGATCTCTGTAGCCATACTGGATGTTAGACAACAGGCGTTAAGTTTATAGGATTCACTCCTGGAAGCATAAAAGGAATTAAGTTTACATAGCTCATTTGGTCTCTGTCCCAGGATGGTCTCTAAGTTATTCTTCCCCATCCTGCTACCTTACAAAACAGTGATTGGACTGACATAGGCAGAAGTTAGCAGAGTGGTCTTCCTTTCCCTCCATAGCTTGCATAAGACAATTCTATTTCTTTTTAAGATCTGAGTTAACGCATTGTAACCAAGTCTTTGATGCAAGAATTTTGGATGGCCTGAACATCTGGAAAAAAGTGTGATTCAAATGGCACCTTCCTCCTCCAAGTCAGACACAAATTTTAGAAACAGTTAAGCAGCACATGAAAATACCGATGAACTGAACAGTAGAGTGGAACAAGTCTCAATTACACTCACCACAGAAGGCTTGTTCCAGACAGTTTGCTGACAGTGTTTCACAGCTCCACATTGTGACGCAGTCCGCAAATTCTGACACCATATCTCAGGACCCTTCACGCAGTTTTTCTCCCACAAGAGGGGGCTTGCCACAGCTGCTAAAGAGAAGTAAATTTTTCAAAATTGCACATCTGAAGGTCTCTCATACCCTAAGTAAATAGTTACTCCACATGAACTTCTAGCCCTGGTCTACACTAGGACTTTAGGTCAAATTTAGCAGCGTTAAATCGATGTAAACCTGCACCCGTCCACACAATGAAGCCCTTTATTTCGACTTAAAGGGCTCTTAAAATCGATTTCCTTACTCCACCCCTGACAAGTGGATTAGCGCTTAAATCGACGTTGCCGGCTCGAATTTGGGGTACTGTGGATACAATTCGATGGTATTGGCCTCCGGGAGCTATCCCAGAGTGCTCCATTATGACCGCTCTGGACAGCACTCTCAACTCAGATGCACTGGCCAGGTAGACAGGAAAAGAACCGCGAACTTTTGAATCTCATTTCCTGTTTGGCCAGCGTGGCAAGCTGCCGGTGACCATGCAGAGCTCATCAGCACAGGTGACCATGATGGAGTCCCAGAATCGCAAAAGAGCTCCAGCATGGACCGAATGGGAGGTACGGGATCTGATCGCTGTTTGGGGAGAGGAATCCGTGCTATCAGAACTCCGTTCCAGTTTTCAAAATGCCAAAACCTTTGTGAAAATCTCCCAGGGCATGAAGGACAGAGGCCATAACAGGGACCCGAAGCAGTGCCGCGTGAAACTGAAGGAGCTGAGGCAAGCCTACCAGAAAACCAGAGAGGCGAACAGCCGCTCTGGGTCAGAGCCCCAAACATGCCGCTTCTATGATGAGCTGCATGCCATTTTAGGGGGTTCAGCCACCACTACCCCAGCCGTGTTGTTTGACTCCTTCAATGGAGATGGAGGCAATACGGAAGCAGGTTTTGGGGACGAAGAAGATGAGGAGGAGGAGGAGGTTGTAGATCGCTTGCTTGTTGTGAGCTGAGAAACCGGTTTTCCCGACAGCCAGGAACTGTTTCTCACCCTAGACCTGGAGCCAGTACCCCCTGAACCCACCCAAGGCTGCCTCCTGGACCCAGCAGGCAGAGAAGGGACCTCTGGTGAGTGTACCTTTTAAAATACTATACATGGTTTAAAAGCAAGCATGTGAAAGGATTACTTTGCCCTGGTTCTGATTAATTTGCGGTTCTCCTAGATGTAGTCCTAAAGCCTTTGCAAAAGGTTTCTGGGGAGGGCAGCCTTATTGCGTCCTTCATGGTAGGACACTTTACCACTCCAGGCCAGTAACACTCTCACAGATATTGTGGAACACACAGCAAGCAGTAATAACAGTGGGAATATTGGTTTTGCTGAGGTCTAAGCGAGTCAGTAAACTGCGCCAGCGACCCTTTAAACGTCCAAATGCACATTCTACCACCATTCTGCACTTGCTCAGCCTGTAGTTGAACAGCTCCTGACCACTGTCCAGGCTGCCTGTGTACGGCTTCATGAGCCATGGCATTAAGGGGTAGGCTGGGTCCCCAAGGATACATATAGGCATTTCAACATCCCCAACAGTTATTTTCTGGTCTGGGAATAAAGTCCCTTCCTGCAGCTTTTGAAACAGACCAGAGTTCCTGAAGATGCGAGCATCATGCACCTTTCCCGGCCATCCCACGTTGATGTTGGTGAAACGTCCCTTGTGATCCACCAGAGCTTGCAGCACTATCGAAAAGTACCCCTTGCGGTTTATGTACTCGGCGGCTTGGTGCTCCGGTGCCAAGATAGGGATATGGGTTCCGTCTATAGCCCCACCACAGTTAGGGAATCCCATTGCAGCAAAGCCATCCACTATGACCTGCACATTTCCCAGGGTCACTACCCTTGATATCAGCAGATCTTTGATTGTGTGGGCTACTTGCATCACAGCAGCCCCCACAGTAGATTTGCCCACTCCAAATTGATTCCCAACTGACCGGTAGCTGTCTGGCGTTGCAAGCTTCCACAGGGCTATTGCCACTCGCTTCTCAACTGTGAGGGCTGCTCTCATCTTGGTATTCATGCGCCTCAGGGCAGGGGAAAGCAAGTCAAAGTTCCATGAAAGTGCCCTTACGCATGCGAAAGTTTCGCAGCCACTGGGAATCGTCCCAGACCTGCAACACTATGCGGTCCCACCAGTCTGTGCTTGTTTCCCGAGCCCAGAATCGGTGTTCCACAGCATGAACCTGCCCCATTAGCACCATGATGCGTGCATTGGCAGGGCCCATGCTTCCAGAGAAATCTGTGTCCATGTCCTGATCACTCACGTGACCGCGCTGAGGTCGTCTCCTCGCCCGGTATCGCTTTGCCAGGTTATGGTGCTGCATATACTGCTGGATAATGCGTGTGGTGTTTAATGTGCTCCTAATTGCCAAAGTGAGCTGAGTGGCCTCCATGCTTGTTTTGGTATGGCGTCCGCACAGAAAAAAAGGCGCGGAACGATTGTCTGCCGTTGCTCTGACGGAGGGAGGGGCGACTGACAACACGGCTTACAGGGTTGACTTCAGGGAGCTAAAATCAACAAAGTGGGTGTCTTTACATCAAGGAGTATTTCAGGCAGGACTTCACGGAGGGTTCCAATAAGAAATGGTGCACCTAAGTTATCGTTCTTATTGGAACAAGGAGGTTAGCCTGGCCTCTGATTGATACATGGCTAGATTTACCTCGCTGCACCTTCTCTGTGAGTGACTGCAGTGTGATCTAGAAGAATGAGTCCCCTAGACAGGGGAGGGGGGGGAAGCAAATGAGTACAAAACAAATCTGGTCTATTTCTTGTTTTGATCCACTCCATCTATCTTTTACATCTTTGGCTGGCAGACGACGGTGCAGAAGGACTGCATGCCATCCACATCTCATGGCTGCTCGGCAGAAGATGGTACAGTACGACTGCTAGCAGTCCGTATCGCCTGCCCGCTCACCATAAGACGGTTCAATAGGACTGACTGCAGGACTAAAGAGAATGACCTGGTCAAGTCACTCCAAATTTAGTCCCTGCACCCATGTCTGCCCAGGCGCTCCCAGCCGACGTGGCCAGGAGCACCTCAGACATGACGATGACGGCTACCAGTCGTACTGTACCGTCTGCTGCCACAAGGCAAGGGGTTGCTGCTACTGTGTAGCAATGCCGTACCGCGTCTGCCAGCACCCAGGAGACATAGGGTGACGGTTACCTGAGCGGGCTCCATGCTTGCAGTGGTATGGCGTCTGCACAGGTAACTCAGGAAAAAAGGCGCGAAATGATTGTCTGCCCTTGCTTTCACGGAGGGAGGGAGGGAACGGGGGCCTGATGATATGTACCCAGAACCACCTGCTACAATGTTTTAGCCCCATCAGGCATTGGGATCTCAACCCAGAATTCCAATGGGCAGCGGAGACTGCGGGAACTATGGGATAGCTACCCACAGTGCAACGCTCCGGAAGTCGACTCTAGCCTCGGTACTGTGGAAGCGCTCCGCCGAGTTAATGCACTTAGAGCATTTTCTGTGGGGACACACACACTCGAATATATAAAACCGATTTCTAAAAAACTGACTTCTATAAATTCGACCTTATTCCGTAGTGTAGACATACCCCTAGAGAAGTTCAATTTGCTTTTTAAAATAGATTTAAGACACCGATTCCTACCCTAAAATGTAAGGGTAGGAATTTATGCAGATTATAGTCAGGTTTATACACAGATATCACCCCCCACTTCCCACCTACTACCAATCCCTACCCATACCTTCAACACAAATAAACGCCAAGTTCTAATGCATACATATTTTTGTATATTTAATATGCCATCAGATCAATTAAACCCTTCTTGAACCAGCTTTCTAAAGTGTGGGTTTCTGAAGAACCACAATGCTCCGACTGGGCTGCTTTATTTCCCCTACTTTTCCTCAAAGTGAATTAAACTTGGAAAACTGATATGGAAAAGCAATGATCCTTTTGAACATTGAACTAGTTAGGGGCAGTATTAACAT
Source organism: Lepidochelys olivacea (assembly GCF_965140295.1). Taxonomy (NCBI): domain Eukaryota; kingdom Metazoa; phylum Chordata; order Testudines; family Cheloniidae; genus Lepidochelys; species Lepidochelys olivacea. The sequence continues at coordinate 83,335,641 of NC_140417.1, read as the reverse complement.
TTGGGTAGCTGCCCCAATACTTAACCTGTGAGATTATAGTCTTCCCATCAGGAGACCATGACACCAATGCAAACAAGCTAGTTTCATACTAAGGCAATGGCTACATTACCACTTACGATGGCAAAACTTAGGTCACTCAGCAGCGTGAAAACACCATTTCCTGCCCAAACGACAGTTTTGCCGGCATAAGGGATATAGTGCACAGTGCTGGGTTGGTAGGAGAGCTTCTGCCACCCACATAAAATGGTGGCTACATGAGAGATGTTACAGAATCACAGCTGCATCTGTACCACAGTGCTGCTGTAAGGTCTCTAGTGTAGACATAGCCTAAGTCAGCGTTTCTCAAATGTTGCCACAGTGCCATCAGGGACTAGAATTTGTGGACTTTTCTTGCGGCCACAGCCTTTTGGGCTGTGATATTGCAACTGATTTTTTGTTTAACGCAATGTTTGCATTAGATTTCAGAATGGACATTCCCTTGAGTAGAATGGGGAACAGTTCACACTATCAGCGATAGTTTGAGGCTGTCTACAGACTCAGAAAAACAATTTTAAATAACTTTACACCAATGACTGTCTGGAAGATTACCTTTACAACCATAAAATCTAAAATACAAGTTTTCAGAAAAACAAAAGCTTATATTCAGAGTATGATTCTGCAGAATTTCATAGCACTATGTAATCCATCCACAGGCCCTTGCTTATAGGCAAAGTATTTGGATCAGAGCATCTTTAAGACCAGTAAGAAAGTCTTGTGGAGCTGCTTGCTCCACATGTCAGGAGATTCATATTGTTGAGATTTGGGAATAATAAGAGTGGATTATGTTTTTGGTTGGAATTTACTTTTTGATTCACTAGTGGATAGTTACTGACGTCTATAGATGAGATATCAGAAGCTGAATGTTCTTTTCTGCCCACTGATTAGTAAGGGAAGTGGTCCTCATTTTGCTCCGGAGTCATTGTTTCTAAAGCCCCTCTGTATATTTGTTTGCATAATGCTACCTGTCAAATTTCTATTTGCGTTTAGTGAGATTGGCATAATGGGCTATTAAAACTCAGGTCCCAGACTGCTCCCATCTAGTCAAACTATACTCTCAAATAGATACAACCTTCTGCTAAAGCTCCAGCCTTTTCTTTGACACAGACCTGACTAGTTTTTCTTGTAATGATTTTATGAGCAGTCGGATGTTCCCGCATTCATTTATTATGAGTGAGGTTTAGCATATGGTGTCCAATTTACGTGTCTAATGAAATTGATTGAACTTTACTGACTGACAAAAAGAAAATCATTCAACTGCAGTATACTTCTACTAGGCATAAGTTCCCTTAGGAGACCACCTCAGGTGGTTTATAAGATAATAATCTACAGAGGCATTTTTTTCCCCTCCCATTTGCTTAGTAAAACCTTTGATTTGGCAGCTGCTTTGGTAGAGGCATCAGCTCCTGAATGTGAATATATTGCAAGGGAATGGTTAATTATGACATCCCTCTTCCTTGCTTGTGCTGTTTGTTTTTTGAGGAAGTCAGTCTTAGTACAAGGTAAAGCACAGCAACTGCTGCTATGGAGCATGACAAGACAAGTGATATCTGTTACAGACATTTTATTAATTCTTCATTTTGATGGATGTAGGTTTTGTGAGGAAAATATGAGGAGGGTAGGATGAAGATGGGTAGGAAACCAGCACCTTTCAGAGTAGCTTCAGGAACTATTAGATGGCATGTTATTTTAATGGCAGAATCACCTTTTGAGATATTATAAAGTTATTACTAGATACATTAATGGACGATAGGTCCATCAATGGCTATTAGCCAGGATGGGTAGGGACAGTGTCATTAGCCTCTGTTTGCCAGAAGCTGGGAATAGGCAACAGGGGATGGATCACTTGACGATTACCTGTTCTGTTCATTCCCTCTGGCACACCTGCCATTGGCCACTGTTGGAAGACAGGACACTGGGCTTGATGGACCTTTGGTCTGACCCAGTACGGCTGTTCTTATTCTTTTCTCACAATCCTGATTCCCTAAACTTTAGTTGGCCCTAACCATTATTGCATTTACCAAGTCTCAGCCACAGACATTGTGAAAAGCCTCCTCTAATCCTATGGAACTGAAGTACAACTTGTATTTGAGGATCCTTTCATAGCAAGAAAAACCCCAGTTCAGGCAGAAGCTGGGTGACAAACAAGGCTGTCTACTGGCCCATACTACTGAAACATTTGAAGTAATGAATTCAGAAGTTTTTTGAAAAAGCACAAGTGTAGCAGTGGATCAGTTTAACTAGATAGGGATGATGGCAATACAGTGAATAAGAGCGCTAGATTAAGGGGGTATTAAACCTATTGTGTTATGTCAGTGTAATCTTCTGTGCAGATTTTTATATTTAAAACCAGGCTTTTGATTTTAATTTTTTTATTTTTAAACTAAAGTGCAATAGGCCTGCTTTAAACCAAAGATAAGTCAGAGGGGTTTGCACTGGTTTAACAGGTTTGTTTTTTTAAACCCACCTTTTGTTAAACTAGGATAATTGTGTTTAGATAAGAACTTAGGCATAACTCAGAAACAAGTCCATCAGATCTTTTCCACAAACTTCTTTCTTCAGGATGGTTAAGAGTCAGTCCTATTCTTTTTGTGCCTAGTTGTTTATGTGGCCACTACAACCTTTTGACAGAACAAACATTTGTTAACCACACATGAATCATCAGCTTTCAGCTGCATGCCTTTAATACAAATTTCTGCTCCTTGGCTCTATATTGGACAGGGATTCATAAAACAGGAGCAGCCATGGATTGCTCTATTTGCCAGCAAGGCATGCAAGTAATGAGCATCCTTTGATTAGAAAAAGTGGGAATAAGCATCTTTTTTCAGGTTACCAGGCTGATATAAAGAACACTAACAGAGTGATGCAAGTCTCTTGTACTTCTTACAGTAAGCAAGACACAGCTGTAATAAGATTTAAGGAACACCATCCAATAATTTTATGGTGCAAATAAAACAGAAGACTTATACTGAAAGCCATATTTTCTATTATTGTATCCCTATGCATTTGACAGTACTACTTCCTTTTTAGTGAGTTTCCCTGTTTGCTTGGAAAGGCCCAAAATTTGGAAATATGATTGTAAAAACCACAGAAACTGGTTGGGAAAGTACCCAAAAATACATTTAGCTCATTTTCGGAAGTTGTGTAGATTATAAATTTGCTGCAGTGCTTTTAACAATAGTCTGTATGGACACTCAGATTGAGCCTCTAGGTCACAACAAAGCATCCCCACATAGCTTTTCACCAGTAGCTTTAAAAGAAGTGAACTTGGTTTAGTATCTGCTCTTCACTCCTGAATTCAGCAGCAGAGCAATGCAATGCAATACAAGAGGGGGTATATCAAGTGCCCATCAAGTCAATCATGGCACACAGGACTTTTCTGCTGAAGATTGTTCTTCTGTCAGGTATCAGGAGAAGCCACAAGCTTTAGAAGGTGAATGAACAAGACATTCCTGTGGGGAAGCTGAGGCAGGCGGACAGTCAGCTGCCTAACAGTATCCTTTCAGCTGTAAAGAAGCAAGAAACAGGAAAGCACAGGATGGGAGGCAAGATTAATAATGAAGATATGAACTATAGAATCAGTTGCTCGCAGTGGCTATAGTGATGGTGACTAACCAAATGAGTTTTGTGGACACAGGTCATTGGTTTATTCTAGTTCTACCAATCAGCCTTTAGCTGGTAGCAATGACTACCTCATCTAGCCAAACTCACATTCCCCAACTCTACACTACAGAATAGCCATCTGCAGAATTTCTGTTCCTGGACATACATTCTATATACTCATACTACCCCTTGCAGAACAACCTGAAATGTTAGCTATTACCTTCATCACCGCCGGCCATCATCCTGGCACCTCCCAAGGGCTACATCTCTCTCCCCTCCTGCCCACAAGCAGGGATACAACTTTTATAATACGTTCTGCTGGCACCACTATGTCCAATGCCTATTCAGTAGGGGGGTTCTCCCCTCTTCCTTATTTATATTTCCTCACCCTACTAATGTTGGGGTGCCCTTCTCCTTTAGGAAAGTTGAAATAATTAATATACTAATCATATGTCAATTTGTTGCCATGGCACTCTTGCCATCAGACATCTGCAGATGTTCCTATCCTAAAATGTCCAAAAGCTGGTGTTAGCTCACGTTCCTGTGGTTGCCTGGTGTCGTTATGGACAAACTTCCCCTTAAACATTCTATTCCCAATTCCCCAAAAGTCAGGGGTGGCCATTGCACCATTTAAGTGTGGCAAAGTTCATCAGCCTCAAGCCTTATGCCAACAGCTGAAGTCAATGTCTTACAGGATACAGGCCTGTAGGTTTCCTTGCATTATTGCTAATATAAATGCTACAGATAGCTTGATGAGCTACAAGTTCCCCCACTGTACTTCTGTTTCTACAGCTACCAGTTTCAGGATTTTTCTCCCTCTATGTAAGTCTTGTGTTGTAATTGACTATTATATGAAATGCAAGAAGGAAACCCCCAACAGCAAGATCTCTGCTCCTTTTAAGACTTATTTAATTGGGGATGATAGCCAGGAGAAATTTAAAGTTTGTAGTTTATAGTCCTGAAAAGAGTTGCCCCTCTCAAATCCCTATTCTCTCATAATAGCATCTTTCACATGAAAGGAGGAGTGAATCCTCACAGTGACAGCACTAGGTTTGTTACCAGTACTGGACAGGACTGGGGAGAAGTGAGGACGAAGTGCTGTCCGTTACAATCACACAGCTTTTAGTACTTGCTGGATAAACCAAATGAAATTAACCTTTTAGTTATCCAGTGTATTATTTTTGCTGTCATCCACTTTTAGATTTTAAATTTTATTTAATTTATTTATTACAGCTTTCATTCTTCTCTTTACAAGAGCTTCTACAACAGTTCCCCTTCCCCACCGGAAACTTTTACAATCTGCTACTTTTTACAACCAGTGGTTTACAGCAAAGCTGTGAGGGATTATGAACTGGGTCAATAAGTAGGTATTATATTTAATTTTGTGTGGACTGGCTCTTCTCCCCTCTGTCTGCACAGGAGGCCTAGGTGCCATATTTCAGCTCTGCTTTAGAAGGCAGTTCCCTGCTCTCTCAATTGCTTCAGATAGATATGGAACAGAGGGAGCCGTAGGTGTGGACAGGAAGGAGTTCAAGCCTTATGAGATTCCACAACTGAGGTCTTTGGAAGTTGAGGAACAGCTACACATCATCTTGGATCAAACCCCAAAGGTTAAGGTCCAGAGCCATTTCAGGGTATTTCTATTTACACCTGCAGGTTCCTAAAGCTCCTATTGAAGTGTTAGAGGTCAGCCAGGAGAAGTATGGAAGAGCTTCCTTTGTTGATGGACAAAAGGTCATCTACCAGAACAAGTTCAGTTTTAGTACCACACACTGCAGCCTGACTGGAAGAATCTAGAACTCTGGAAGAGGTGCAAGGGGTAGGCTTTGGGAGGGTGTTTGGGTGTAGGCTCTGGGGTGGGGGCCAGGGATGATGAGCTTGGGGTACAGACAGGCTGCCCTGGGGTTAGGGCCAGAGAGAACTCTCCCCACCAGCAGCAGCAAGCTCCAGGGGAGGGGCCCCCCCTCCTTCCAGCAGCACACTCACCCTGCACTATTGTCACTGCATGTGCTCCTCCTCAGGCCCAGAAAGCCCCCTAGCCTCTCCTGTGGTGGGTGCCAGGGGAAGGGGGGGCTGCCACCACATGTGGCTTCCTCCCCTGCTGCCCCTCACTGTAGCCTCATGGGGGATGGGGCTGCCCCTTGCCCAGCGTGGGGCAGGAGCGGTGACTGCGGGCGTGGATCACAGGGTCAGACACTCATTGAAGCCCCAGCAGCTGCTTAGGTGAGAGAGACCCAGAGGTACCCTGCCGGAAGCCCCCTTGGCATCACCTCCCAGTGGGTGCTGGAGGACAGTGGGGGGGGGGGGGGGGGAGAAAGAAGAGGGGAGGGCTGCCAATCATGTGTGCACCTCCTCCCCTCCTCTGGTGCAGCAGTAACCAGCTGCCTCAGCCTGCTCTTGTGCTGTAGCCTATCCTTCAGCAGCAGCCGGCAGACCTGGCTCCAAAACACTGGTGGAGCCGGGCCCCAGTCCTGAATATTCCTGAAGCATGGGCACCACGGGCCCATATAATTCGCCACCCCTGGGTCCAGACAGAGGAGCATTAGTGAAACATTACCACTCCAACTTCTAACACCCAATCACCATCTTCCACCTTGTTGCCCAGGAGCACTGTTTTGTATTACCTGATCACCATGTTCTAGCACTCATATTTGCATCCTTCAAAACATACCAGACTGCATCTCAGGAGTCAGTGTCCTCCATTCGGTTTTGAAAGGTTACAAGACACACAGCAAGTAGGAGTGACTGCTGAAATGTCTAACTAGAATATGCTGCACTTTGGCCATGCCTCCTTCTTCCCCCACTCCACCTCCCCAAAAAGCAGAGGCTGCAGGAGAAAGATATTTGAACACAAAGCATTTGTATTTCCCTTGCATCAAGGCTAGTCACCAATTCACAGGAGAGCTGACATTTTAGGCCAGTAACAGCAGACTAAGAGAGTCCTAGTGGGGCAAGTTGAGCACTAGGGATCCACCACCTCTGTGTTCCCAGAACCACAGAGCAGGGCATGTACTCCAGCTATGAGCACAGAAAGAAGGGAGAGCAGATGGAACCCCAGTAGCGCAGCTCCCCTTTTCACACTGCCACCACAAGAGCAGCTTCCCCCTACAGGGTAGGCAGACCCGCTCAAACCTGCCATAGGGGAAGAATAGCATGAGGCCTGGGAGAAGGGTCAGGAATACAGCATGCCAAGGGAAGAGGAAAAGACTGGAGAGGGGAGTAGTGGGGTGGGGGAGAAAATACCTATAGGAAGAGGAATGAGACTAGGGCAAATTGCTGGAGACTACCAAGTAATGTGGACTAAGGAGTGAGAATGAGAGAATGTTATGCCATGGGGGTGGGGAGAGGGTGGGTGAAGTAGCCCATAACAGGAGGAAGGAAATGTGTGCACATTTAAGAGAGTTCATCCTAACTCTGAAAGCGTCAGGAGACTTACAATGATAAACTTTTTTTCTTTTTAAAAAAAGAGAAGAAATGGACTCCCAAAATCTGAGGCTGGTAGTTCTCCAAGCCTGCTAGTTCTCCAGTTATGCATGATCTTCTAGAGAAATGTGGGTATCAGAGACCAGAATTCCTAATGCAAAACAAAATCAGGAAGAGATTTAAAAAAAGTTAAAGGAGCAAAAAGTGCAAACACTCAAGTGTCCCTTCATACTGGACTGAAAGGATGTTACCTTTAAGCTGCTATCTGATGCAGAAAGTTAAGCTTTGCTCTTTGGCCTTACCTACACATAAGAACTGCTTCAATTTAGCAATGTTTAGAAACTCTTTACTACACTGGTTTCTAAACAGATAGAAAAACTACAAAAGTGTTCTGGAAGAATCAACCCTGACAGTAAAATGATGAGGCAAACCACACCCCATCACCCACGGGCAAACGCTTTCCACAAGGTGACCACTCCATGTCTCACCTCAGTCCGCCTCAAAGGAAACACCACCTTCAAAACATGAGCTTGGGACCTTCAATTCAGAGCTCAGTCAGACACCAAATATCAGGGCCTTAATAAAGACACTAGAGATTTATGAATCATTAGAACTATCTGTCCTCAGACAGTAGAGGTGTTAACTGCTGCTTCACCCTGAATGGTCTCCTGCAATGTGTGTTAACGCCTTATCTGTTCCACCTTGTACTGAGCAGTGACATTCATAGACCTGGTTTACACCACAGAGCTAGGCTGACATAAGGCAGCTTACATTGACCTAATGGTGTGAGCATCTACACTACAATATTCCTCCCACACATTTAACTTGTGATGGCTGTAGGTTGAACTAACTTACGTTGACTTAACTGTCATGTAGACATGCCCTGGGTACGTTTCCCAGACCTGAAGAACTCTAAGTTTGAAAACTTATCTTTTAGTGGCCCAACTTTTGTTAGTAAAAGAAACATCACCTCACCCACCTTGTCTCTAGAAGAAAAACAAGACAGTTGTACAGTAATGTGTTAACTGTTCCCTAACCAGGAAGGAGCAGAATGGACTGAGAAACTAATTGTAAATTGACCTTTTCAGAATTCCTGTCCATTATACCCTCTAATTCTATTGCAGGTGTTCAAAATTGTGTGTGTGTGAGAGACAGCTAGTATAAAATTTGCTGAAGCAGGAACAGCCCATGGGACCAAAGACAGGCTGTAGTAACAGTTCATCTATCCCAATGGGTAAAGCAAGAACTTTCAACATACACATGCTAAAAACCCTCATTATCTGAGCCACCACAGACCAGACTCCACTGTTCCTAGAGAGTTCTTACTAACTATAATATCAAAGAGGTCAACGCTACCTGATGGAGGAAGACAAGCTTTTCGTTAAGCTTCTAATCAGTTGTTTGCTTAATGCTCCCGCCCCTTGTGCTTTAGGAGTACTCAGCACAAGTTTATAAAACTTATTTTAATTTAATGTACACAACTTCAGCTGGCTTTTGTATAAACCAAGCCTTAGAGCCTAGAGAGTCAAGTAGTTCTGTACAAATGGCAACTGTTCACTACACATAAGCAGCCAACAAGTTGCAGGGCAACTTTGCTCTCCAGAAACTCAACACGTATTGTTTAATTTCATGTTTCTGAGCTACCCTCAGAAAGAACAGTTCTTTAGCCCTAGACCTACCATTTTAAAAGACATTTTGAAGGCCTGTCTACACACAAGTTGTACCATTTTAATTATGCCAGTATGAATGGAGTACATCCCCCCCTGCGCAGATGCTGTTATCCTGGTATAAGGTGCTTGTACCAGTACAGTTTACTCCCCCTTCCCTTATAGAACTATCTAGCCTAAGGGGCGGGATTGTATCAGTACAACTATTTTGTTAAAAGAAGTCACACCCTGACCAAAATAGAGGAATCTGTACAAAAGCCTGTTTATACCAGGCCTAAGTATCTGAAGTGTGACTTAAGAGCAACATCCTCCAACAGATTATTATTAGGGCCCTAACAAATTCACAACCATGAAAAACAGGTCATGGACCATGAAATCTGGTCTTATGCGCATTTACCCTATACTATACAGATCTCATGGGGGGAGAGATCAGTGTTTCTCAAATTGGGGATCCTTACCCAAAAAGGTTGCAGGGGGTCACAAGGTTATGGGGGGGGGGTCGCAGTATTCCCACCCTTACTTCTGTGCTGCCTTCAGAGCTGGGCAGCTGAGAGTGGTGGCTACTGGCCAGGCACTCAGCTCTGAAGGCAGTGCCCTGCCAGCAGCAGCAGAGAAGTAAGGGTGGCAATACCATCCCATGCCACCCTTACTTCTCTGCTGCTGCCTTCAGAGCCGGGCAGCTAGAGAGTGGCAGCTGCTAACTGAGGACCCAGCTCTGCAGGCAGCAGTGGAGAAGTAAGGGTGGCAATATCATACCATGCCATCCTTATTGCTGCGCTGCTCCTGATGGCAGCTCTGCCTTCAGAGCTGGACTCCTGGGCAGCAGCCACTGCTCTCCAACTCCGAAGGCTGGGCAGTCACCAGCAGCAGAACAGAAGTAAGGGTAGCTGTACCCCAATCCCCCCTACAATAACCTTGTGACACCCCCCCCACACACGTGTCCTTTTTGGGTCGGACCCCACAATCACAACATGTGAAATTTCAGATTTAAGTAGCTGAAATCATAAAATTTATAATTTTTAAAATCCTAGGACCATGAAATTGACCAAAATAGACCATGCATTTGGTAGGGTCCTAATTATTACATTGGAAAGAATGCTCAGGACCCATTATGTTGTCTTCAACTATTGGCCCTTTCTTTCCTCCCACAAATGAATTCACTTGTGCTGTTTGATAATTCATGTATCACGTGAGAATCTAGAGGACGTACAATCTGTGTAGACCAGGGATGGGCAAACTACAGCCCGTGGGCCACATCCAGCCCATCAGCCAATTTAATCTGGCCCCTGAGCTCCTGCTGGGGAGTGGGATCTGGGGCTTGCCCTGCTTCCATGCTACAGCCAGGAAACGGGGTTGGAGGCCACTCCACACGTGTGTGCTGCGGCTCCCAGAAGCAGCAGCGTGTCCCTGCTCTGGCTCCAATGTATACATGCCGCACCACCCCAAGCACTGCCCCTGGGAACTGCAGTCAAGAGGAGCTGCAGGGGCAGTGCCTGCAGACAGGCAGCATGCAAAGCCACCCGGACATGCCTCTGCATAGGAGCTGGAGGCAAGACATGCTACTGTTTCTGAGAGCTGCTTGAGGCAAGCGTTGCCTGGAGCCTGAACCCATGAGCCCCTTCCTGCTCCAGCCCTGATCCCCTCCCGCTCCAAACCCCTAGATCCCAGCCCAGAGCATCCTCCTGCATCCCATACCCACCCCCCCCAGAGCCTCCTCCTCCCTCCCTGGCACCCCAACCCCTTGCTCAGAGCCCCCTCCTGCATCCTGAACTCCTCATTTCTGGCCCCATCCCATAGCCTGCACCCCCAGCTGAAGCCCTCACCCCCTGCTGCACCGCAACCTCAATTTAGTGAGCATTCATGGCCCACCATACAATGGCCTGCGCAGATATGGCCCTCAGGCCAAAAGGTTTGCCCAAACCTGGTCTAAACAGTTTTAAAGCTTCTTCACTCTACATTACCTGCCATTTTATCTTGTTGAGTAAAAGTCTTACAGGCAAAGCAACGTGCATTTGTTATGCCTCACCCACATGTCCAGTTCTTCAGGGCTTGTCTTCACATACAGCTCTTCAGCTGCACTGGTGCAGCTACACTGCTATGGCACTTTATTAAAGATACTACTATGCAGACAAAGTTAATCCACCTTCCTATGGTGCCTCTGTCAACTGGAGAAGCCCTCCCTCGACAGTGCTGTCTACAGGAGGGTTTAGGTCAGTATAACTACATTGCTCAGGAGGGTGCATGTTTCACACCCCCATGCGACATAATTATACCAATATAGGTCTATAGTGTAGACTTGGTCTCAGTCTTCTGACTCTTCAGTTATAGGTCCATCTCATATACTCCATACCAACTGATACCTACCAACTGCATCCAAAAAAAACACAGCAGAAAGGGATAGCTCAAGGATTGAGGAAGAAAAGCAGCAGTTGTCAGAGCTACACAATGAAAGACCAAGATGATTAGTGGGGCACCCAATTTAGCAAGTATATTTTAAAAGGCATCTGTACCTGAGAAGAGTACTTGCTTTGTAATATAAGCAGGCCTTAAAATTCCTGTTGGATTTCTATAGTGTCTTCTTTAAAATTAAAGGTGATGAATGCATGGGTATGAATAACGGAATGTAAAAATTTGAGGCCATCAGCCACACTAAAATGAGCTTCCAAACAATTCCTTTGAGACATGACAACCAAAGCTAGACTTTAATAAAACTAGCTCATGAAGTCAAACTATGCTGCAACATTTGAATCTGCAGGATTCTGTCATGGAGAAGTCAATTAGTGACCAGAGCAAGACTCATGTGAGCAAGCACAGAGCACTGAATGGTGTCAGAACAACAAACAGGTCTAACAAAAGTCCTCTGTTGTCCTCAATTGTTTCACACAGAGGCAGCAGTACCAGGCAGGGCCCACTGCAGCACACCTCCCCCACCACCCCAATTGAAGTATGGGAGGCTGACCTACATTCCTCCCCTGAAAAAAAAAAAAAAAACGTTTTCCAGCCCCACAATAGCTCAGAGGAGAACAGGACACAGCAATGTTTTTATATCACACACACACAGCTGGAGTGGCCAGCAGAGCTTGACATCAGGCTGGCTACTGGGGAGCAGGCTGAAATAGCTCTCCTCTCCCCACGTTCCAGCCACTGTAGTCAGACACCCAACCCAGGGGAAGGGCAGGAGCATACATGGAGGTGGGGGAAAGGACACCCAGAACCTGGGCATAGGACATCAAGGTACCAAGAAATGGCATCAGGAACTAACAAGCTGCCCCTTCCCAGCCTATAGCAGCCCCCTCACCCACCACACACACCCTTTTATAATCAGACTAATTCACCCTCACTATCATAGTTTACCTAAATACTGTACATAAAGTCTGAAACTTTTCTGAAAGCACTTCTCAGAACATAGTTACATATTAAAACAAAAAAGCTGTCTCATACCACTGGCCAACTGCACTATCTTTTCAGCATGACTTGCTGCGGTCTCCTAATCAGTTATTTCTATGGCTTTCTAAACAGCCAGAAAGTCACCTAAAGAACAATTTGTGACTGAGTTATGGCTTAAAACCTCCTTTGTACTCAAGGGTTAAAAATCCATTTGCTCATTTACAAGGGAGAAGCTTTTGGCTATGTGGGGGGGACCAATGCCGTCAGTTTCTGCAGACTATAGTTTAGGAGAGTTGTCAAATATGAAGGGAAGGGTAACCACCTTTGTGTATACAGCGCTATAAAATCCCTCCTGGCCAGAGGCAAACCCCTTCACCTGTAAAGGGTTAAGAAGCTAAGATAACCTCGCTGGCACCTGACCCAAAAATCACCAATGAGGGGACAAGATACTTTCAAATCTGGAGGGGGTGGGGGAGACAAAGGGTTGTCTGTCTGTGCGATGCTTTTGCTGGGAACAGATCAGGAATGCAGTCTCAGAAACTCTGTTAAGTTAGTAAGTAATCCAGCTAGAAATGCATTAGATTTCCTTTTGTTTAATGGCTGGTAAAATAAGCTGTGCTGGAATGTATATTCCTGTTTGTGTGTCTTTTTGTAACTTAAGGTTTTGCCTAGAGGGATTCTCTATGTTTTGAATCTGATTACCCTGTAAGGTATTTACCATCCTGATTTTACAGAGGTGATTCTTTTATCTTTTCTTTAATTAAAATTCTTCTTTTAAGAACCTGATTGATTTTTCATTGTTCTTAAGATCCAAGGGTTTGGGTCTGTGTTCACCTGTACAAATTGGTGAGGATTCTTATCAAGCCTTCCCTAGGAAAGGGGGTGTAGGGCTTGGGGGAAGACGTCTCCACATGGGCTCTTTCCCTGTTTTGTTTAAAACGCTTGGTGGTGGCAGCATACGGTTCAAGGACAAGGCAAAGTTTGTACTTTGGGAAAGTTTTAACCTAAGCTGGTAAGAATAAGCTTAGGAGGTCTTGCACGCAGGTCCCCACATCTGTACCCTAGAGTTCAGAGTGGGGAAGGAACCTTGAAAAGAGTTTTTAGCTATTGACTGCACAAATACTTTTCTAGTCAGAGTGACGCTGTGTCTCCCTAGTTAGTCTACAGACAACTGCAATATTTCTGCTGCTGTTCAGAGCTACAGAGTGAGGATTTGCTGAGTATTGTCAATTTTCACTTGACCATTCATAACCCTGTGAGTAGCTATGAAACGGACAAAATAATGTCATTTTCACTTTCCCAACACTTGGCAAGGCTATGAACAGTAGCAGACAAAGGCATCAGAGCTCCTCACTGAGGGGGAAAAAAAACAAACAAAAAAAAACCTAAGCCACAGAGACCCATTGAAGGGTAGACTAGAAACACCTCATCATCTGCAGTAAAGAGGCTGACAGAGGAACAGAGTAATGGACACAGCCATTAGCAGAAGTCTGGGCTGGCAAGTGGAAAATAAAGAAGGGTTCTTTGCCTTTACAGTTAGGGGAAAAAAGTTGGTAGGATTTCCAAACTTCAAGTATATCTGCTTCCAGCCAGTAGCACAGAATCCCTGATGAGATACAGTATCCTGCTAGAAGTCTTAGCACAATCCTATTTTTCAGTTACTGGTGTGGAGGTAAAGTATCAGAGGTAGCCGTGCTGTTTTTTTAGATAGACTAACAAGGAGTCCGCTGACACTTTAAAGACTAACAGATTTATTTGGGCATAAACTTTCGGGGGCTAGAACCCACTTCACTGGATGCATGGGGTAGAAGTTACAGATGCAGGCATTATTATACTAACACATGAAGAGAAGGGAGTTACCTCACAAGTGGAAAACCAGTGCTGACAGGGCCGATTCAATCAGGGTGGATGTAGTCCACACCCAATAATTGATGAGGAGGTGTCAATTCCAGGAGAGGCAAAGCTGCTTTTGTAATGCATCAGCCACTCCCAGTCCCTATTCAAGCCCAAATTAATGGTGTGAAATTTGCAAATGAATTTTAGTTCTGTGGTTTCTCTTTGAAGTCTGTTTCTGAAGTTTGTTTTGTTCAAGTATTGCTACTTTTAAATCTGTTTAGAATATCCAGGAAGATGGAAGTGTTCTCCTACTGGCTTTTGTATGGTTTCAGAGGAACAGCCGTGTTAGTCTGTATTCGCAAAAAGAAAAGGAGTACTTGTGGCACCTTAGGGACTAACCAATTTATTTAAGCATAAGTTTTCGTACGCTACAGCTCACTGCATCAGATGCATACTGTGGAAAATACAGAAGATTTTTTACACACACAGACCATGAAAAAATGTGTGTTTATCACTACAAAAGATTCTCTCCCCCACCCCACTCTCCTGTTGGTAATAGCTTATCTAAAGTGATCACTCTCCTTACAATTTATGTTACCATTCCTGATGTCCGATTTGTGTCCATTTATTCTTTTACATAGAGACTGTCCTATTTGGCCAATGTACATGGCAGAGGGGCATTGCTGGCACATGATGGCATACATAATATTAGTAGACGTGCAGGCGAATTAGCCTCTGATGGTGTGGCTGATGTGGTTGAGTCCTGTGATAGTGTCACTTGAATAGATAGGGGGACAGAGCAGGCAACGAGGTTTGCCACAGGGATTGGTTCCTGAGTTAGTGTTTCTGTGGTGTGGTGTGTAGTTGCTGGCAGGTATTTGCTTTAGATTGGTGTGGAGGTTGGCCTCTCCTCATCTGCACTTTGTCCCTAGACAGTGCTCTCCTATTTAGGGTATGTGTTTTTGAATTAGGTACCAGGTTAATTTTTCAAGATCTGTTAGTTTTTTTGGTAGATTAAGATATGACTTTATGAAGGACCTGTGATGAACACTACGCCTCAAGAAACCACCCCCAAGAGTCTTTGTTTATTCCTTTCTTCATCTATCACCTTATCTGTCAACTCCCCCAATATTCTGTTGTATTAAAAATACAGACTATTTGGGGCAATGAACACTTGCTTGCTTGGTAAAATACTAAACCCATAGCACTGAGTATCAAACTAAATTACACCATGGTGAGTAATGCAGTGTCATTAGTACAATAGTAAGGCTCCAGGCAAGATTTATTTTCTCCCAACCCTCCACCTACAACATTCTCTTCTATGCTTTTTTCTTTTCTTCAGGGTTTTGGCAGTCCACATAGTTTTACAATGCTGTGTCATTTATAGCAATGAGTCGGCATTATCTTTTGAAGAACGTGCCCATAAACTTGATACCAAAAATGTGTGTAAACAAAAGAACCTTTGAACATTTAAGATATAGAGCTAAAGAGTCTAGTGTTAGATGGGGGACACTGACTGTGCCTACTCGCGGCTCTCACTCCACGGCAGGTCTGATTAGTTAGCTCCAGTCTCTGGCACTTACGGGGTCACGCCCCAGGCTGCATTTGCTGAATCTGACGAAGCTCCGAGGACGGTATTTACCTAATCTCTTTGTGTAGCACCGACTGCACACAGAGTGCAAGGGACAGCGCAGGCTTTGGCCTGGATCACACACACCTCTGAGCCCGCCCGCCCGCCCCCGACCCACTCGCACCGCGGCGGGAAGGGGACCTGGCCCAGCGCTCCCGGGTGTCTCTGCTCAGCCCCCTCTACAAACACTCACACACCAGCCCCGCTGCCCCTGGGCAGCTCCCGGGGCTAGAGCCGTTCCCCGCCCTTCCTCCAACCGCAAGGCTGCCCCACTCCCTCCGCCCGCAGGGGCGAGCCCCAGCCAGCCCAGGCACCGAGGAAACTAGGAACACCCCAACCCAGAGTCCACCCGCAGCTACCACCGCCCCGTGAGCGGCTCCCAACAGTGGCCCGGCCCCGCTTACCGGCGGCCAGCAAACACGGGAGAAGCAGTAGCTGCATAACTACGCCACCGGAACTCCACCTTCTGCAATGCGGAGCCGATCAGCTGATCGCAGCCTATATAAGGCCAGCCCGAGGCCACTGCGCATGCTCTGCCCACCCTGCTCGGGAGACCCCCCCTCCCACCAGTACGCATGCGCTCATGACTCCACAGCGGACCCCCCCCCCAGCGTCTTCACCATTGCGCATGCTCCTTTTGTCCGGGTCGTCTGACACTGAATCAGCTCGCCTGGGGCGGGGAGAAGGCGCGCGCGCGCGGGAGGGAGGGAGCAGTGTGCGGGGATTGTTGGCGGGGGGTGGTCAGACACCACGTGACGGGCAAGCCGAGGGGCATAGGCAGGGACGGTTGGCTCAGGCCGCGCTGGCCCGTTATCTCTGTGCAGGGACGTGCCCTGGGGCTGCAGGAGGCCGGCTGGGAGCACCCACCCCCGGACGGCGCCTGCTCGGTGGCGCCTGGCCCCGCGGCCAGCAGCGGCCGCCGGCGCGGCGGGAGGGAGCCGCGCAGGAGCGTTCAGCGGCCGCGTGACGCGTGCGGCGGGGCTAGCCAGGGCCGCGTCCCACGCGAAGGGAGGGGGGGTGCCGGCCTGTCATCCTCCCGCATCAGCCCCTAAGGGCTGCTGAGCCCGGCCTCCCTCCCGCCTCTGGGGGGGGGGCGGCCCGGAGCCGTCACCCGGCGGCCCTGTTGCCCCACCAGGCGCTGCGGTCCTGCCGCGGGGAAGGAGACCTCAAGACGAGCAAGTGGAGTCGCTGGAAAACAGACGTTGGTCCAGTAAATGCTGTTCCTCCCACCTTGGCTCTCCGCCTGTGTCTGCGCTTAGGCACCCCACACCTCGCCCCTGCAGCTGACTCCGGCTAAGGGGCTCTTTCATGGCCGGGTAAACGTTGGGGCTCAAGCTGGAGCCTGAGCTCTGGGGCCCTCCCTAGAGCCCGGGCTCACATCATCTACCCTGCAATTAAACAGCCCCATAAGGCCAGTCAGCTGACAGAAGCCAGCCCTGCAGTGCAGACCTACTTCTAAGGTTAAGAAGAGGAAGTTTTCTCAGTTTGACTACCTCTGCCGGTCAGGGTTGCTGTAGTTGACCGTGCTTGTCTATAGGTTTCAGTAAGTACTAATGTGGCCGCCATCGCCAGCATCCAAATGCCTCCTGCAGAAATACACAACCACAAGCCTCTCTCTTCACTCCATGGAGAAAGAAAGAAGAGGGTTTGTTTTGTTGCAGATATGCACAAGATCAAGTAGAGAGCTGCTTATGGGAAAGATAAATCCAAGATCAATTCAGCATTTGGTTCTGAACAGTCAGAGGTCCATGCTCATTCTTACTTCTTTCATGGGCTGGCTCCTTTGAAAGTTCTGCCTCCCTCCTGTCCTTCTAAATCTCTGCCTGTGAGTCATCAGTTTCATTGTGTTAGCAACATATAACTGCCATGGGAGTATAGGCAGGCAGACAACCTTGCAGAGGCTCTGAATATTAAACAGAAACCTTGAAAAACATCTCAGCAGAATCCAAAATTGTGTCAGCCATCTTTTTTGCTCCCATCCCCAAATACAGTGGCTTAAAAATAGAGATTTCAAAAAATAAAATTGGGTTGTATGTGTCTTCTCTTTCTTGAGCCTAAGAGCTATGTTTTCAACCTTTACTCTGCAACATTTTAAAACAAAACTGACCTGAGATTTAAACACATTGAGGGGGGGAGGTTTAAGAAAAAAACCTACTTTCAATAAAAAATAACCACTAAATGTGGTAGTACTGTAGTTTCAGGGGAAGCCAGTAGCCAGAGCAGAGCAGCAGGTCAACATGTTTACAGCAGCTCATGTTGCTGAGGAAGCAAGCAGATACTGAACCAGCTGATGCTTCCTTAGGCTGTCTGGCTTCATTCCCGGATATGGGAGTTGCAGTTATTAAGTCAAAATTGTGGCTCACTGATGCTAGCTCTGTGTCTGAGATAAGGAAGCAAAGTCTGCTGACCCAGTGCAAGTGGAAATGAGTGTGTTTAGGCTCCACACTCGGGAGCCTGAGGCTGTGAAATTACGATGAATAGGCAGATGTCTTCAACTGAACAGGTAGCTATGTAGGAGACAAGTTTCTCAAACTGCTTCCCTTTCCCAAGTATCACTTCTCTCTTGGCTGGGTTCAATTTCAACTACATGCTCCTCAGCTAGGCACAGATCTTTTCTGTGTATTAGAATTACAAAATGGTGTTATTTACATCTTTTATATCAGACGTAGAGCTGTGTTACCTGCACATTGCTGACAACGCGGCCTATTTAACCAGCTTATGTAAGGGCTTCACATAGATACAGAACAGCTGAGAACCACAACCACCTACAAAGGGCAGTGGGATCATAGGATGGTGTCCTAAACAGTGCTGCATTGATTTTAGAAGTGGTCAAGGAGTAGTGGTTCTGCTTTCTAGTTCTTCCACTGCTAGGTTACTTGTTTTGATAAAGTTTGTTCCCACACGATTTCAGAATTTGGTTGAATCCATTTGTGGGGGTTGAATCATGGTGATGGTTTGTGGTCTGAGTATGAGAGGGAGTAATTTGTGTGTTTTGTATAGCCATATCCAATCCCAGAACCCAGTAGTGGGGACTAGAGTCTTCTAAGGAAAAACCTAAAAAGGAGGAAAGATTAGCTAAGATTTCAGGTAGCTGAAGCAAAGGTATTGATTTTCTTGGGAGACTTTACTGTCCAGACTATCAGCTATGTACATTTTATCATCATAGACACCATCTTAGATCCTCTTGGAAGCCTTTTGCATGGGGAGTTTTGTAGATAAATAGGATAGCTAGGTTAGTCTTATTTTGATTCACAGTATTAAATGGATGTGTTTGAAGAATTTGCCTCTCTAGCTTTTGAGTTCAGGGGCTTTCCTGCTCAAATCAGCTGAATTTTTGCTGTGTTTTGCTCTGAAATTTCCGAGGAAGTAGTGTGTGTTTTGTTTAATTATTAACACCAAAACAAAAGGTATAAAGTAAAAAGCAACACAAACACATACCTAATGTCCTCAAACTAAAAATCCTGCACTCTCCCAAACTGTTTGATCTCTCCCTCCCCCCACTCCATATTATTGGGAGACACAAGGATCATTTCACCATATTTGTCAGTTTGTTCAGATGAACTAACTCTGGTTCTGAACCACATTTATGGAAACACCCCACAGCCCACATCACAGGAATATACTGTTATCAGCTAATGAGCAGAGATAAAAGTATGTACCATGTCATTAAGCACCTCAGTTGAACATTCAAAAGAATATCTGGTAGTCAAAGAATACCTTATTTTCAAGAACTTTCCCTTCATATGAATAAAGTATTAGAACGTTTGTCACCATTGCATTAGATTATTAGGTAGATGTTCTTGATGCAAGAATCAGCAGAAAAATGGTTAGCAATATTATTTAAGTTGTGAGTTTAAAATACACTTCAAGAGTTAACCCTTGAGACAAACAGAAAAGTAAATTTCCCATTTAACTTTCATTTTGTCTGGATAGAGACCAGGGTGGATAAAAATACATATTTTTTTATTTAAATCTTATTTTGGTTGTTAAGTTTTTCTGTTGAAATGAAATCTGAATTTAATCCAAAATATGTTAAAGCCTAAATTTATTATGCTCATAACATTTAAGTAATATATATATATATATATATGCTGAATCCATGAGCCTCTATCAAAACCCTTGAGTTAAAGTTGATTTTCTATATAAAGATATTTCCCCATGATTCTAACTTTTGAGGTCAAGCTTTATGAATATGGCTCAATAAATCAGCCTAAGTAATTTAGGAGAGTATCATTTTCAAGAGACTTAGGTTAGTAAGAACTTAAGCTCCAAGACACTTTCACTTATGCATATTTGAATATCTTCCCAGGATGACCTGAAATAGTCAATTTAATTCACAACTACAGTTAAAGGAACTCTGGGATTAATAAGAAAATTCTGAATGTGAAACATGTTTTGATAAGAAGTCTGTTTCCAAAACATTTAAGGTTGTTTTGTTTAACAAAAATTAATTGTATATGGTGGTGTGTAATTAAATTCCAGTTACTATCCTAATGCAGATTGACAGTAATTCATGAGCAAAATGTTATCTACTTAAGCAATATATCATTCACCATTTTCTAACCTTCTAAAAGTGTACAGTTAAGAATCTGAAAATATTTATCTATATAATTGCTTAAATAAATGTATATAGTTATAGTGTACCCGCCTACATATCAAAAAGATATGTACAAAATTTAATATAAAGGCTCTATTTGTTAATCAGCCAATGAGAATGCACCTTTCTTTAGAAAATAGGGTAAATGAAGATGGAAAAGTTGATTAAAATCAATTATTTAAATTGAGGCTTTCCACTTGCTGATTTAAAAATCACCTTGATTTAAAATCAGTCCACCCTGAAGCAGACTCACAAGGTCAACACTACACATGTTTTCATTGTGAAAGTTCTCATCAGCTAGTGTCTATTCTAATAAAGGAAACCCTTGCAGGGATATTAGTTGCAGAAATAGGTGGCTGCCTTCCTTATCTTTGCAGGATATAGCAAGTCCACAAAGCAACTCTGGTTTTGCCAAAAACATTTTGATGCATTCACAAACATTTCCGCTTACAATTGTTGAGAATGAAGAAGCACATTATCTTCCTGTGACGTTATTTATATAACCTGTGACTGTATAGATCATTGGTGCAACCACTGTTATATATTTGCAGCAAATATTGTACAAAGGTTGTCATGTAAGGTGTCTATGGAAAGGTTATGATTTGCTAATTATGATTATGCTATCTGTGTGTGTGTTTCATCTTTGTAGTTGAAGTTATGAATATTGGCTATGTACTTGTATATCAGTGTGTTTTGATTCTGAAGCAGCCTTAGTAAAGCATTTGGTCAGCTTCTTGAGAAAGGAATTTGCAAGTTAAGTGCCCAATCAAGAAACATTTAACGGACAATGGACCTTGGGAGACTCCAATCCACGTAAGAAGTCTTCCTGGGGAATTCAAGATAACATGTGGGCAATGGCTGCCACAGGTTAAGAACTGAGCCATGCATGGACATACGACTTGCCCATGTAACTCCAAACTCCATTTTGCTGTAATTTTCCACTGTAAGAACAAAGAGATGTCCTTACACCTGGAAGAGACTATAAAAGGCAGCTGCCTCATCTCCATCTTGTCTTCATTCCTGCTTCTTGCCTCTGAAGGAACTTTGCTACAAACTGAAGCTCTCAACAAAGGAGTGAATGACGCATCCCAGTTGTGGATGTACTCTAGAGACTTGATTTGAACCTGCAGTTTATTCCACCACTGCTACAGGCCTGAACCAAGAACTTTGCCATTACTGTATGTAATTGATTCCATTTAATCAATTCTAGCTCTCATCTATATTTCTTTCTTTTTATGAATAAACCTTTAGATTTTAGATTATAAAGGATTGGCAACAGTGTGATTTGTGGGTAAGATCTAATTTGTATAGTGACCTAGGCCTGGGGCTTAGCCCTTTGGGATCAGGAGAACCTTTTTTTCTTTTACTGAGGTATTGGTTTTCATAACCATTCATCCCCATAATGAGTGATACTGGGAAAATGGAATTTCTAAGGGAATTGCTTGTGTGATTCATGGTTAGCCACTAGGGTAAAACTGAAGTCTTCTCTGTTTGACTGGTTTGGGTTTCCCTTAGTGTGCAAAAGAACCATGGCCTTGGGCTGTAACTGCCCTGCTTTAAGCAATTTCTCCTGAATTGGCACTCACAGTTGTGTCCCAACAAGGGCAGCATCGTTACACTTCCATTGTGCTCACCTGTTGCTGGAAGCAGACCCCCAGGAATTCAATAGGTGTTGCTGAGAGCAGGAGCTTTTAGGTGCTTTCCAAACCCAAGGCACTGCAATGTGAGTTAGATCTTGCTGAACAGGTGCAATCACATATTGTAAATTCTTGTCTAAAAAGGGGCAAAACCATTGCAGACTGCATGGATTTAACCAGACTAAACAAAAGACCTCCATCTTGGCATTACAGCACTCTAATACAGCCAATGCTTGTAAAAGGCCAAGGACAGCTGATGTGTGTGGACACAGTGTGGTATATAGATGTTGCTGATTAAAATACCTTGAACTTGCAATTTGTTACAAAGCCATTTTCCCCAGCTAATACAGAAAAGAGAGGAAAGAGGTTTTGGGAAAGAATTTGAAGGAAGACAGTGTTTGGAACACAGGAAGTAGGATATTCTAGGAGGCAACCTGAGAAATGATACAAAGTCAACAGTATGGTAAGTTTATGTGGTGTTTACTATACTTGCTGCTTTTGGAATCTAAGAATATCTTGTTCCCTATCGTACATCAGGCCAGAGCTACCCAGTGCAGTTCCACAACTTCATAGTCCAGGGTCAGCAATAAGAATGAGGTGACCAATGAAAGTGAAGATGACTTGGAACTATGCCAATTCAAGCAAATTTCTGCCCCTCCTACATTCCTTTTAAAAAAAGAAGAAGAAGAAGAAAGTCAGCTGGAGATACCCTGTGCTATTGTCCTTCTCTATCTTGCAGTTATCCTGGACTTGTTGCTTTATTTTTTATTTATTTTAAAATAAAACCAAAACTGTCTTCCAAAGCCTAGCAATGTCCCTTTATCACCCTTACAGGAACATCTACAAACATCAGGTTCCATGATGTAAGTTGCCTCATCGGTCACTTAAAATCACAAACATGTATCCAGCCAGCCTTACAAACAACACACACAAATCAAAAGTATGTTCTTTAAGATATTCTCTAACTTGGAACTAAGTTGTGCTTTAGTTTGTGTGTTTATTGGTCAGATGGTACTTCATGAAAGTGACTATGTATATGGTTTGACTCAACACACGCAAGTTTTGGAGCAGGCATCTAGAGAATTACTCTGCACCCATCACTGAAGCATGGTACCTGAGCCCTTACCAATTTATCAAACTAGCCATACGGTGATCTTCTGTGCCACCACTACAGCAAAGGACAGCCTGAGGGCTTGTCCTCACAGGGACAAATTTAGCAACCCGCTGCTGAAGCATCAGTTGGCCTCTTGACTCACACCAAGATTTCTCTCCCTCCTGGCCTCTCTTTCACATCCCTCAAATGTAAGGGCCTGCTTTGATCTCTCTGACTTGAGGCCAGACTTGCAGATGGTGGGATGCTCTCCATGGGACATTTCCTTTTCCAGATAAGCAGCAAAATAACACTCTCAACTAGTCTTTAGAGAAGAGATGCGAGTGAAACACCTCACAGTCTGAGAAGCCTTGCAGCAAAACAGGAGGAGCCCTTGTTTTGATTCAAAGCTCCTTTTCCAACTGTAGGCTGGTGGATGAGTGTCCAAGGGAGTCCCCAGTTTGGAACATGACTCATTCTCATGGGATGAATTCAGCAGCACAGCTTCTGAAGTAATTTCCTACCTATACTGACAGATCCAATACAAGAGATCCCAGCTGGCATGAGAAAGTAAAGAGAGTATGCTCTGTGCTGAGACTTCATGTGCTGCCCTAGGGCACACAAATTGTCTTTTTTGCCTCCTCAAGCTCCTCCTGGTGATCTCCTACACTTGCATATGCAGCATGCATGACACAGCAATTTGGAAACCCTGGGAACCCATCCAAGGGCCCTTGCAGCCTCCTGTGTTGCTGCCTGCCTGAACAAGCTCTATGCTGTAAGCGTCTTAAAAAGCACCTTCACTTAATGCAATGGACTGGCTTCTCTAACGACACAAGGTAGCCTGTTTCCTCTTGTTTTTTCCTACCCCCCCCCCCCTCAGATGTTCTGGTTTAACTTGGATTTAAACTTGAAGAGTGGTCAGTTTGGATGAGCTATTACCAGCAGGAGAGTGAGTTTGTGTGTGTATGGGGGTGGGGGGGATGTGAGAGAACCTGGATTTGTGCAGGAAATAGCCCAACTTGATTGTCATGCACATTGTGTAAAGAGTTGTCACTTTGGATGGGCTATCACCAGCAGGAGAGTGAATTTGTGTGGGGGGGTGGAGGGTGAGAAAACCTGGATTTGTGCTGGAAATGGCCCACCTGATGATCACTTTAGATAAGCTATTACCAGCAGGACAGTGGGGTGGGAGGAGGTATTGTTTCATATTCTCTGTGTATATATAAAGTCTGCTGCAGTTTCCACGATATGCATCTGATGAAGTGAGCTGTAGCTCACGAAAGCTTATGCTCTAATAAATTGGTTAGTCTCTAAGGTGCCACAAGTACTCCTTTTCTTTTTGCGAATACAGACTAACACGGCTGTTACTCTGAAAACTAACAAGTAAGTGTTCTGTGGTGACCACACTGAGCCAGCAGGGGAGAGCGTGAAAGAACTGCAAAACTAGAAGCTGATTCCTCAGAAGCATTTGAGGCTTTATCTAAGAAGGGAAGTATGATTTCCCTCTTTTACAGATGGGGAAACAGAGGCAAGGTGAAGTGGCTTACCCACTCTTATGTATCTGGTCAGTGGGAGAGCCTGTAACAGAACAGAGGTCTCAACTCCCGGCCAAGTGCTGTGTCCACTGGACCACACTGCTTCCCAGTTAACATTATGCACAAACAAGAAATCAAGGTTTAACAACTGGAAAAGTCACCATTAATGCAGAACCATTCTAGTACTGAACTTTCAAACATGAGTAAACAATATCAAAGTAAATATGCTAAACTAGCAATATTTTCATCTCTAGTGATTAGATTTGGCAACTGATGTCAGAATAGTTGAGTTTTACATGTTACCTAGAGGGTAACAATAGTGTCAGCAAAATGCTGGGTGAATCCTATTCCAGCTCAAAGCATTTTGCTGTTTAAGCAAGAGGAAGATAGCCTGGAACCAATACACCCTTGACAAGTTCAGGAGCATATAGTACAAAGTTTTCCCCCTCCCCCCCCCCCTTTTTTTTTTTTTTTTCAATCCTGCATTACTGTGGCTCTTTGGCAATGTACATTGGTAAATTCTGGCTCCTTCTCAGGCTCAGGTTGGCTGCCCCTGATATATAAAATCTATTTTTTTTTTATTTTTTTTTTTTAAAGTCCTTTTTCAAATGGCTGGTTTTGCAGTGCAGCCGGGCTCCTTCACTTTCAAAAGGAACTGTCTGCTAGTTACATTTCTGCTTGGCCTGGCCTTTCATCATTATTTGCTGATAACTGTCATTTATGGAAGAAGTACTACTTAATCAATATCTCAGAACACGGAGTGCATTAAAGGGCCCTTAATGCATACGACCGCTGTGTTTTGAGGCACAGAGCCAAAACTGAAAGAGCTTGGAACTGCCCCAGAAGGGTATTAATAGAGTATTAGCATGCGCCCCAGAGAACATTGTGGCTAACAGAATGTGTATTTTGTATTTTAAAAAGTTTTACAAATGAAATTAAAAAGAATCAGTCCTGCAGTCTCTCTCATTAACTCCCATGGGAATTTCAAGAGAGTAAAGCCTGCATGATCGAACCAAGTTGGGGGTGGGGAGGAAGAAGGGTATATGTGCTTCTTTTCTACACTGTTCCGCTCTTGCAGCGGGGGAAATTCATAGCTGAAAGACAGTAGGAAACAGCAGAAGAAAGAAATTAAAAGCTTTTTCTGTGGCATGTGTGTGTCTGTTTTGGTGGAAACCTAGTGGAAAGTTCTCTATGCAGGAGAACTTCATTCTTCCTGAAGGCTCTGTTGTCATTCTTCGGATGAGTAGGGCTGCAGGGGTCTCTCTTCAGAGCTAATCAATAATGCTTCTGGATCAGCGCAGGGCAATTTATTTGAGGCACTCCCAACCTCCAGGGGATTTGTCCCATTATGTATTTCACCTTGAAGGAAATCTGTTTTAAAAACAAGTTGCTTTATCTCCACAGGCCTCTCTACCCAGTGGATGAGAGACTGAATCTTGGATTTTTGTGTGACGGAGCAGAGGATTAACCGCAATCACCAGCCCAATATTCTCCATCCCTTTGTTCCTCCTCATAAAAATACATCAGACATACAAGTTTATTTTTTTTTAATATTGCTTCTGCTGTCACCTTTTAGGGCCCTCCTCTGGCACTGCCGTCATTTACAGCTTTTGACAATGCATCACCTGCCATAGTGCTGCTTTGCACTATCAGTCCTGCCAACCCCAGCTTTCAAAAACTGAGAGTCAGACACAGCCCCCACCTCAATTAAAAATATATTTTAGATTTTTATTTTCCTTCTGGCGTGGGAGCCTTTTGGGGTTACGTTGTTGCAAGTGTCTCAAATCTTGACAATGTAGGCTAAAAACTCACTTTTTACAATAATGAAAATTAAGTTAACATAAGACTTTCACCTGACTCTAGGAACTGAGGCTTTCCAAAAAAATACCAAGACAAATATTGGAAGATTTGCAATAAAAATCAAAAAAAGAGTTGGGAACGCTGCTGGAAAAAGCTATGATCAGTAGTGTCTTTACCAAGACCGTCTAAAGGACAGAAGCTAACGCTGCTCTCCTTTCATCCATGTGAGTTGCCTTCTCCGCAGAAACCTTTGCTTTCTGCTTCCCCATTGCCAAGAAAGGAAGGGTAAGAAATTCTGCTATGAAGAGGGTGATCCAAACCAGGGGACCTGAGAGAGCCTAATTCCTATGTCTATACTAGCACTTTTTGTTGGTAGAACTTATGCTGCTCGGGAGGGAACCCTGAGTGACAGTTTCACCAGCACAAGTGGTAGTGGGCACAGTGTTATGGCGGTAGGAGAGCTTCTCCCACCGACATAGCTACTGCCGTTTGTTGGGGGTGGTTTAATTATGCTAGCAGGAGAGCTCTCTCCTGTCTGCATAAAGCAGCTCCATGGGAGAGCTGACAGCAGCTACAGCGGTACAGCTGTACTGCAGTAAAGTCTTTTGGTTTTATTTTGAAGGCTATGTCTATACTAAATAATTCCCCTGTATCCCTAAAACAAAAGAGCAAAAAAACCAAACAAACAAGTATAGCGAATTGAGCTGGTTTGCAGGGATAGGACAAGGTAATCATATGGTCTGAGATTTTAAAAATAAGAGGTCCCAATGAAGGAGTGGGAGGTCAAACAAATTCCTTTTTGGCTCTTAGACTTGTGAAACCTGCAATCAATTAGGTCAGGGTTAAGCAAAGATGTAAGGAGGAGTTACTCAGAAAAGCAATGCCGTGCTATCAAACCATACTCAAACATTGTAAATCAAAGACTTTGATCCAGATAACAATGTCCACTGGAGCCTATGAAAATAAATTGATTGACTCAAAGCTACATGGGTAAAATGTAGGAACTGATGAGTCTAGATACTCACCACAAACTTTAACATATTTTCTTGCTGATAATTATTTCACCATATCACATGACAGAATACACACTGCTGCGATCTATGGGGCTTAAGGGTCTGAGGAGTCAAGCTCAGCATTTCTGTAGGAAAGTCTAAAAATACAAATGTGTCAGAACCCAAGATTGTCACAATTGAATCTGGCCTTTTAGGCTAGAGAGCTCAACACCCCTCCCCCGCAAATTCTTCTGGAATTGGGACAGAGCTCAAATAAATCTATCTGCTTTGTCCAGTACTGTGTTTCAAGGAAATCCATTTTAAAAACAAGTAGGACCACACAACATTGTGGGGGTTTTCCCTCAAAATCTGCAACATAGAAACACCCCATTAGGTTGATTTTCAATTTTCTGTTCTGCGGTGCAAAAACAAGGTTAAAATCAGGAAGAAAGTTGCTCAGTTGCACCACAAATAAAGAAGCCAGACAGTTTTAATTCAATACCCTTCTGTTTGCATTTCATATGAGAATGTCCAATAATACAGCAACTGGAATTGCAATAGCCGTAAAGCCACATACGCTCTGCAAGCCAAGTCCTTAGTATGTAGATTTACACTTTAACCAAATGTTGGTATTCAGCTGGCAGAATTCAAAGGGGTCTTTTTTCATTTAGTCTGACAGTGACTCAGGAGAGGTACCAGAGCACCTTCTTATATTAAGACCATCAGACTTGGTGCTAACTCAATATAGATTCACACCAGAAATGCAAGCGTTATGGCTGATGAGATGAGACAATACCATCCTAAGATCTTCTTTTCAATAGCTGTAGTAACTTTCCCAAGAGATGTTCTGGGAAGAGATGAAGAATGAAAAAAACTGTCCCAAAAAGTGAATGTATGTGGAGAATATGTATGGTTAAAATATATAAATACAAATAAAAATCAGATCTGAGAAAATTCATCATACACCACCCAGGAAACATTAGTTTATACTCAGTAAATATTTAGGTATTCACCACCAGGAAAGAATATCAGAAAGGAAACTTGAAAGCTGTCTATCCTTGGTACAGGGACAGAGGTGTAGAGAGTCACGTTGCCAGCTCCAGACACTGTAGTCCCACCCCAACAAAAACTTTTGCAGGATAAAGGCCTAAAACAGAAACAGATAAACACAAGAAGGTGCAACTTGACAAATCATAAATATCAATCTTGGCAATAAAACACTACATTTTTCTATCTGATCATCTGGATGCATTAAGCCAAAGTTGCTGCTAATGCAACTATAGTGAGATAAAAATGGCCCAGTATTTCAAATCAGACTGGTACCAAACCTCTGTCAGTGACCTCTGTTTGTTGCACTGAATCCACTCTGTAAATCAGGGGTTCTCAAACTGGGGGTTGGGACCCCTCCCAGGGTCA
Source organism: Lepidochelys olivacea (assembly GCF_965140295.1). NCBI lineage: Eukaryota > Metazoa > Chordata > Testudines > Cheloniidae > Lepidochelys > Lepidochelys olivacea. Next base: position 83,306,992 of record NC_140417.1, on the reverse strand, counting down.
CAAGGTTATTACATGGGGGGGGTCCCTGAGCTGTCAGCCTCCACCCTAAACCCTGCTTTGCCTCCAGCTTTTATAATGATGTTAAATATACAAAAAAGTGTTTTTAATTTATAAGGGGGTGTTGCACTCAGAGGCTTGCTATGTGAAAGGGGTCACCAGTACAAAAGTTTGAGAACCACTGCTGTAAATCTTCCCCCAGTCTGTACCTTGGATTATCCATCTGCAAAAGCTCTCTCTTCATATGCTTTATTAGATAAGGTGCAGCAGTCTTGACCCCTTCTCATTACCAGATCTGCAGCTGGGGGTTAATGAGTGATTTAGGGAAACACTTTTTCATAGAAACAAATGTTATTGGGCTCAGTCTCTGCTGTTTAGTGGGCACCCTCAGAATGCAAGTGTATTCTGCCCTGATTTGGTTCTCCTGACACTGTATAGCAGTCAGAAAGTTCCTTGGAACATTTCACCAATTTTAAATGCATCGGATTCTACAGACATTTATAGATTTTTCTCCCATGCTCCATTTTATCTATTTTGCATGTGTGATTAATTTTCATAAAGACAGTAAAAAGTACAAAGGTAAATTATTTACAGCTTGTATACATTTCTCCAATAAAATTACAGTTTTACAACTTGTCAAAGCTGCAAGACCAGACAATACTACATACACATAACATGTTAGGGTGAGGGTAACCAATAAAGCAAGACCTACATGAACAGGGAGAGGAGGAGGGGTTAGGTGGAATAGAGGTCTGCTATTCTTTGAGCCAGCTCAACATTTTGTGTCCAAGTGTATCTAGAAATGGGGACTAAATTTCTTGTAATTGCTCTGTAAGTCAATAAGCTAGTCTTTCTTTGCTAACTCGGACAGGTCTGAATACCAGTGCTCTATTCCGGGGACAAGCCAACCCTTCCCCCACCAGCACTTAGTGATCATTGCAAAAAAAAAAAATCTTCCCCCACGACCAATTAGTGATCATTGCAGCCCTCAAAAACCAAAGTCTTTGCAGCAGAGTTATACCCAGGTTAGCAGGTAAATAACCTAGGATATAATTTCTGGCTGATGTTTGGCTGCTGAGGCTGAACACTGTTTTAATTCTTGTGCCCACCTCTTTCCACTGCTGTCTGACCATTAGCCAGTCCCATAGCATACACATCAGGGTACCTTTTCCTTTGTTGCAAGGCCAACAAACTTTGGAGGGTAAAGCCGAGCTTTTGTGCAACCTCTGTGGCACCCAACGCATTTTGAATACAATCTTTTGGTGTATCAAGCAGAGTCTGAGATCCAGAAAAGAATTTTTAACATTACGGAATATGTTCTGCCACTGGGATTCTATTAGGGATTGTGATGAACTCCAAACTAATGGAGCTCTTCTTCGTTAGCAAAGTATACATAATGGACATAGGCCTGCATTTCTAAGGTGCCCAGTAGTTCTGGGTCCTCTGGCATTCCTAGGGAATCCAGATTAAATTGATATGTTAGCTCAGCAATGTCTTGGCTTGTCTACACTGGCAAGTTTTGTCAATGAAACTAATGTCGACAAGGAAAAATCGACAAAAGCAAAGTCGCCAAAGCATGTTTACATTTGCTCCCTCTGTCGACAGCTTGTATCCACATTCGGGGCACCATTGTCGACAGCGACAGCAATGGACTGTGGGAATGCAGAAACGGAGCGCGGCACACCCTGGGACATGCAAAATGTACTGTCACACACCACTTTGTGTCCCAGCCCTCCAATGGTTTCTGGCTTCCTTTCGCACCATTTTTCCAAGCGTCAGTCTTTTGTAGTATGCACCAGCATCTGCAGTGAGAGAGGATAGATCCTGCACTTCTCTCCTATGCGCCAGTTAACTGTCATGAGGACATTGCACATGGCAGCACAGTTCCTCTCAGAGGTACTCGTGAAGTTACTGACAGAGGATGAATCACAGGCACCCGAGTGTGATATGGAAGCAGCTACTTATCAGTGCTTTGTGCATTCACAGGGCAGCTGCATATGGTAGTCGGTCACTTTTGGGCTAGGGAAACAAGCACGGATTGGTGGGATCGCATTGTCATGCAGGTGTGGGATGAAGACCAGTGGGTACAGAACATTGCAGGATGTGTAAAGCACCCTTCATGAAGCTATGTGCTGAGCTGTCCCCAACCTGTGGCGCAAGGACACCAGATTGAGAGCTGTTCTTTCAGTAGAGAAGCCTGTTGCAATCAGTGTGTGGAAGATGGTGAATCTAGACTGCTGCCGGTCAGTTGCAAATCAGTTTAGAGTAGGGAAGTCCCCTGTTGGGGCTGTATTACTCCAAGTGTGCAGGGCAATAAATCGCATCCTGCTGCGGAGGACCATGACTCTGGGAAATGTGCATGAAATAGTGGATGGCTTTGCAGAGATGGGTTTCCCTAACGGGGGGGTGGGGGTGATTGATGGCACACACATTTTAGTGCCAGACCACCTTGTCTCTGAATACATCAATAGGAAGGGGTACTTCTCCATGGCGTTGCAGGCACTTGTGGATCACTGGGGGCGTTTCACAGACATCAATGCAGGCTGGTCTGGAAAGGTGCATGATGCATGCATCTTCAGGAACAGTGGCCTGCACAGAAAGCTGCAGGTGAGGACTTTTTTTCCAGACCACAAGATCACAGTGGAGGATGTGGAAATGTAATCTCCCATAGTAATCCTGGGAGACCCAGCTTACCCCTTACAGCCCTGGTTTATGAAACCTTACACAAGGCACCTGGACAGCAGTAAGGAGCATTTTAACAACACCCTGAGCAGGTGCCACATGGTAGTAGAATATGGCTTTGGCCTTTTGAAAGGTCGCTGGAGGTGTCTGAATGGCAGGCTAGACCTTACAGAGGATAATATTCCTGTGGTCATAGCTGCGTGCTGTACTTTGCATAATCTGTGTGAATCTAAGGGTGAAATGTTTGCTCAGGCGTGGAGTACTGAGGCATAGCGCTTGGCTGCACAGTTTGAACAGCCAGATGCTAGGGCTGTCAGAGGAGCCCAGAGGGCTGCTATTAACATCGGAGAGGCTTTGAGGAACCACTTTGACAATGAGGGGCAGTAACACGTCTGCTTTGGAGTTGCTTCCCTGGTGCATCCATGTACAATTTTGGGGCCCAAGATCCATGCAACAAAATGCTTTAGAAGCCTGTTCCCGAGTGTGAATTGATGGCTATACCGCTTTTGTAGAGCACAGAATAAAAACGCTGTACCATTAAATACCTTAGCCTTTATTTATTGATAAAAAGGGTAAAACCTCACAACGGTGTGTAGCTCCAGCTATCATTGTGCAAGCTGTGAGAGGGGTGGCGTGATGGGGAAACTCAGGAGGGCTGTGAAGTGAAAAGGAAGGTGTGGGCATAGAGGGGGTGGGGTTGGCAAAGAATTGTTCATGTGCCGGTGCTGCCGTGGAGGTTGACCACGGATCTGCTCAGTCTGCAGCTGTATCAAAGACTTGAGCAGCTCTGTCTGATCCTCCATCACTTTTATCATCCGCTCTGTCGCTTGCCTAGCAAATGCTGCATTCTCTTTTCTGTCCTGCCTCTTGGGTTCCCAGCACTCTTTGCATACCCTGGTCTGTCTCTCATCGTGCTGCAGCACCTCCCAGAACATTTCTTTGCTGCGCCTAGGGTTCCTCCTTATCTGCCGAAGCCAGTCGGCAGGGGTGTGTTCCTCAAGGTCTGTGCTGAACAGAAGAGGGATTGTTACATTCCAGCAAACGACTGAAACGTTTTAGTAACAAGGGCCTTTTACTAGTAGAAATCACTTTCTCTCTGAGACTCTAGGCAGGCACACAGCTCCGCGAGCAACCCAGTCATGGTGAGTTTTGGGAGTGAGGAGAAGGCGGTTGTGTGTATGGACAAAACAGTCACGGCTTGCAGGGCAGCTTTGCAGGGAACTCATTCCAAAATGATCACACACTTTTCCACAGGCAGCCAACCTACTGGCTGACATCTCGCTGCTGCGGATAATCAGGATAAACCAGGGCACAACTACTGCATGCTTGCGGCTTTCACCCAGGTCGATATGGAGCTCAGCTATGTGCCGCTTTGATCCCAGCTCCGGTGATTGCTAAATAGCATGGTCCAGTTTCCTACAATGTGGGAACTAACAAGGCTGCAATCCCTTGGAATCTGCAGCAGAGGATTAACAAGTACCTCTTGGAAACTTTCCAGAGCCTCTCTCTGGAGGATTCCCTGCAGGTCTCAATGTCCATCAACATCCTGCTTGGCCACGCAGATTAGCTACACAGGGCAATGTCCAGCTCACAGAAAACACTACCTGCCTTCCACTTTTCGATTCCCTACACAAGCCACAGCAATTTACCGGGAATCTCGTCTGCTTTCTGCTCCCCGTTGATCATTTCTGAAGTGGAGTAAAGTTCCTGGCTGCCTGCCCCACCGGGTGACCCGGCTGGGAGCTTCACATCCTCTTCTAGCTTGACTTCTTCATCCAGAATTTCAGCCTTCAGGTTACTCCTTTTTTCTGCTGCCTGCGAAGTATCCATGGGGCTATTGGTGATGGAGGCGGGGTCACCACTGAGGATAGCATTCAGCTCTTTATAGAAGCGGCAGGTCTTAGGTGCACCACCGGAGCAATTGTTTGCCTCCCATGCCTTATGGTACGCCTGCCTCAGCTCCTTTATCTTCGCTCTGCACTGCTGTGTGTCCTGATCATAGCCCTTTTCGCACAAGCCTCAAGAAATTTGCCCATATGTGTCCTGATTCCTACGGGTCAATCACAGCTGCGACTGAACAGGCTCCTCTCCCCGTATACTGATCAGGTCCAACAACTCAGCGGTGGTCCAAGCAGGAGCGCATTTGGTGCGACAGCCAGCCATGCTCACCTGGGAAGCTCATCAGGGAAGCCAGCAAGCAGGAAACGAGATTTAAAATTCTCAGGGCTTGCAAGGGGGAGGGGGCGGGTTGGCTACAGGGCAGCAGAGTTCAAACCGCTGACTAGAGTGGCAGCAGGGGAATTGTGGGACACTTTCTGGAGGCCAATAAAATAAAAAAAAAAAGCTGTGGTGTCTATACTGGCTGTTTGTCAACACTAAAGGGAGGGGGAAAGACAAAAGTCTCTCTCAGGGGTGAAAGTTTTTTGTTGCCAAAACTGGGCTTTTTTAAAAAATAAGTCACACTGCAGTGTGCACGCTATTGCTGTTTTGTTGCCAAAAGGTGGTTTTTGGCAACAAAACTTGCCAGTGTAGACAAGCCCTTAGTTGTTAAGTACTGCTACTCTGCTCAGGATGGCAGGTCATAGCATTGCTTTGGTGTTAGAAAAGGGACCAAGTTCTCCCAAATTACAGGTTTGTTCCCAATTTGCAAGTCTGGGTTGCCCCACATAGGTGCTTGTGCATGACAGTAAGGATGGAATTGGTACCTCTTAGCTAGGATAACCCAGACTCTTCACACAGCAGCCACGATAAGCACTTTATTTTTCTCCTTTGGCCAATAAAGGAACTGTGGAGACACACTCTTTTCTCTTTCAAACCTCTGTTCTAGGTGTTCCGTGTTCACTTAAAATTAACTTCTTTCACTTCCATCAATTCCCGTCTTTCTACTACTACATTCAGGGATCGTAGCAGACTGACATTTCCCCCATACCTCAAATGGCTTCCCTGTGATGACCACATGACCCTGTTTTCAAGTCCTGTCTCAGTGGACCATCAGTTTTATAGGCCAACAGTCTTGTCCCATGTCATGGTTAGCTGTACCTGTGACCCCTAAGTCTCTGGAGAGTGCACTGTTTCAAGGGACAAATGTTGTGCCATCATTCCTCTCAGGGCGGAATCCCATAATACTCCCACTCACAAGGCAGGTTTGACAAATTTCCTATGAACCACAGGCAGGTTTTCAGGGGAACCTGGCTGATTTTCTGTCAGCTCACCTGGCAGGCTGCTGGGGAGCCTGGGCTTCCAGGATCCGCAGCTCTGTGGCAGACCCACCATGCAGACAGCCCCAAGGTCAGGGATTGGACACCAGTCCTGGAAACCGTGGGAGGCCCAGTTGGAGCTGGGCTGCCCCCAATTCTAAGAGAATGCCTCAGCTGCCCCTGGGGATTTGGGAGCAGCCAGCTGCTCCATTTTGTTTGGTGGGGGAATGGGGGTGTCAAAGTGGAAGAGTTCAATTTTTCCAAAATGAAAAATTTTGGAGTTTCCTTTCTGTGAGAAATTTGTTTCAGCTTTCTTGCCTGCAGGCCACTGCCCCTGTCCCAAGCCAAGGATGTTGGCCCAGCATTGCCTGACATAATGCTTTAATGGCATTGTCTTTTAAGTACTGGGTTATCTAAAGTCAGTGCCTGCCTTCCAGCACTGGAGTGCTGCAAACCCAAGAACCTTGCTGCAACATTTAGGTCCTGTGGTGCTTGCTTCCCTGTCCGCAGGACTTTAGACATAGCATGCTAGAGACAACTGCACCCATAGTTCATGACTCTGGCTTGAAGATCATAGCCATGTGCCTCGTTAGGACTATATGGTTGTATCTGAAGCAGGGACCATGTTTTAGACACCTTTCTGCTCAATATGAGGAATGGAGCATCACAAAGAAGCAACAAAGACTATCCTTTATACTGTCTATTGCTGAACTGTGCTCCTGGATGTCAGCCCAACTCCAATTAAAGGAAATAGGAAAACTTCCACTGATGTTAATGATCCTCAGAGCAGGTCTCGGGTCTCACACAACTCCACTGAGGAGATCTTCAGAAATAGATATTTGTGTATTTGATAAACTGAGGGCACACGCAGTCAGTATATGAAAAAATATCTTGGTTCCTCTAGCTTTTCCCACTGACCCACATGGCAGCTGGGGCGTCAAGGGACATTTTACCTTGATTGATTGATTTATCCTAACCTTTACAAATCCAGTTCTTCATATTTTCTATGTTAAAAGACTCCAGCAGGGAAAGGTCAAAGAGAAAAAGCAAGTTGTGTAGGAGGCATTGCCTTTGTCCTTGTATTCTTGCATAGTTTCCAATTTTTCTTCTCAGCTGTGGTTTGGGGAATGTGTGTTGTGAAAGACGAAAAAGTGGTGCAGTGACTTCTTTATTTTCCCGCAGCAGCCTTAAAGAAGCAGAAATGAAAACGGAACAGAAACTCTATTGCTGAGTTATTTCAAGAGCATGCATGTGAATGTGAGTTTGTGTACAGCTAGGAGAGGACAATTTGCAAGGTTCGTTAGAGACACGGTTAGTGTTGATCACACACGTTGAAGCTATCCTACCCTAAAATGTACATTTAAAAAATTTTTTTAAAAAAAAAAACAAGACTTGCTGAAAAATATCAACTGAATTTCTTGCTGATGAACTGGAGATGATGGGATTTGTTGGGATTGCAGATATGGATGGTAATCAGCACGGCATGCAAGAAAAATAATAACCAGAGACTGGATATAGGCTATCCCAGCCTGACTGCACTGTGGACAGCAGCTATTATTTACTTGTTTCATATTCTGAAGAGAGGGAAGCTGAGCTGAACAAGTATCCTGGTGAAAATACTGTCTTTTGTATGAGACATAAAATCAAGGCCCTGACAACTCAAGGTAATCAAGCATCCCACTGAGCTTTTCACAATAGTGTGGGTATTAGCCCTGAACTGTGGCACATATGTTAGCTGCACCTTTGACTCCCCTCTCAGTTTGTATGAGTGCAAGTTCCTCCAGGTGACTGGTCTCCTGCCTTCACCTCTCAGAGTGGATTCTTCCTAGGGATCCCAACTTTCTAATTGCACAAAACTGAACACCCTTGCCCTGCCCCTTCCCTTCTCTGAGACCCCAACCCCCACTCACTGCAGCCCCCATCCCTCTGTCACTCGCTCTCCCCAAACCTCACTCACTTTCACCAGGCTGGGGCAAGGGGTTGGGATGCAGGAGGGGCTGAGGGCTCTAGCTGGGGATGCAGGCTCTGGGGTGGGGCCAGAAATGAAGGGTTCAAGGTGCAGGAGGGGGCTCCAGGCTGGGGCAGGGGATTGGGATGCGGGAAGGGGCTCAGGGCTGGGGCAGGGGGTTGGGGTGTGGGCTCTGGGAGGGAGTTGGGGTGTGGGAGGGGGTTCCGACCTGGGGCAGGCAGTTCAGGGTGCGGGCTCCAGCCGGGCGGCGCTTACCTCAGCAGGCTCAGAGTCTGGGGCTCAGCGGGGGCATGACATTATCTGATTAAAATATAACCATATAGATCATTGTTGCAACCACTGTTACATATTTGCAATAAATCTTGTACAAAATGTGACATGTAAGATATCTATGGAAAGGTTATGATTTGCTGAATATGATTATGCTATTTGTATGCATGTATCATTTTTGAATTGAAGTTAGACGTATTGGCTCTATACCTGTATTTCAAATGTTTGCTCCTGGGGTAATGCCCACAAGGTATTTAGCCTGCACATCTTGGAGGGACTATTCAAATTAAGAGGCTCATCAAAAAACACTTAACTAACAATGGACCATAGGAGATACCCATCTACACTGAATGGGCTGTCCTGCAAATACTGTCTTGTGGTATAGGTAATGATTTCCTGCTGTGACTAAGCAAAATTATGCATGGAAATGGGACTTGCCCATGTGATTCCCACCCCCATCTTTTACCTATAATTTTCCACTAGCTGGGCTGAGGGCTTTGTTTGCAACAATGGGCTTCCTTCCACATGGCAGAAGCTATAAAAGGCCCTGGAAACACCTCAGTTTTACCTCTTTCCTGCTCAAATCTCTGGACTATGGGCTTATACTAATGGGAGCATTCTAACCCAGAGACTGAGGCCCTTCCAGTGATTGGGAAGCAACCCGAGACTGGTTAAACCAGACTGATTATTCCATCACTGCTACAAACCTGAACCAAGAACTTTGAATTTAATTGTATGTATTTGATTCCTTTAACCAATTTTAACTCTCACCTTTCTTTCTTTTTATGAATAAACCTTTAGATTTTAGATACTAAAGGGTTGGCATCAGCGTGATTTTTTGGTAATATCTAAGTTATATATTGACCTGGGTGTGTGGCTGGTCCTTTGGAATCAGAAGAATCTTTTATTTGATGAGAGTGGTTGTGAAGAACTAGTCGTCTTTAAATCCAGTGTTTTTGCGGGTGATACAAGGACTGGAATACTTAAGGAAACTGCTTTTATGACTTCTTGTTACCCAGTGTGGTGAGACAGAAGTTTAATTTTGTTGCTGGTTTGGTATATCTTATGAAGAAATAACCACCAGTTTAGGGTGTGTCTGCCCTATTTCTCAACAGTTTGTCCTGAATTTTATTTTTCTCAGTTGTAATCCACAAAGGCAGTTACAAGGGGTAAGGCAGGCTCCCTGCCTGCCCTGGCTCCACACTACTCGTGGAAGAAGCTGGCATGTCTTGTTCCTAGGTGGAAGCGTGGCCAGGTGGCTCTGCCGCAGGTGCCACCCCCTCAGCTCCCATTGGCCATGGTTCCTAGCCAATAGGAGCTGTGGAGATGGCACTGGGGGTGGAGACAGTATGCAGATCTTCCCTGATCATACCTGTATCTAGGGGCTGCAGGGACATGCTGGTCACTTCGAGGAGCTGCGCTGAGCCAGGGCAGGCAGGCAGTGCCAACCGGACTTTTAACGGCCCAGTCTGTGGTGCTGACCAGAGCCACCAGGATCCCTCTTTGACTGGGTGTTCCGCTCGAAAGCCAGATGCCTGGCAACCCTAATTCTCCCACTCTTCAGTCTGGGTCCCACGGTACCCTGTGTACTAACTGTGATGGGTTGGATCACAGAAATCCCCTTGAGACTGCCAAGTAATGTGCTGAGACTACCTCTGAGCCTGTCTTCCCTGGCAGCTTGGGACTTCAGAACCTTGCCCAGTTTGAGCCAGACACACTAGCCTGCTACAAATCCAGACCCAGGTCTGATCAACATCCCCCAAAAGCCATAGGCTTAACTGAAAACAGCTTAAGTGTTCCTATCTCCAACACTCAGATGCCCAGCTCCCAATGGGGTCCATACATTAATAAGCATATTTCCATAAAGCATTATAGGATGCAATGTCACACTAACTATGTTAAGCATGATTACTCAGCAGGCCCAACTAGATTGGGCTGCCCTTCAGGTTTTTGGGAGTGTAGCGAGGCGACAACTCACCGGTGCAGCGCCTCCTGCTGGTCATCAGCTCTTTCCAGCCTTCAGAGCGCCCTCTGCAGGCCAGTGTCTTGCCTGCCGCTAGCCCCATGTCCCTCCCAGATCCCAGTGCCCTTTACCCTGGGGTTCTACCCCAGCAGTACCCCCACACTCTGGGTCTCCCCTCCCAGGGGAACCCGCAACCCTCTAAACCCACCTTGCCTCAGTGGCTACTGCCAGTCATCATCTAGCCCCCGCTCACTGGGGCAGATTGCAGTCTGTAATGGCCACTCATCACAGGCAAAGGGGTAGGACCAGCTGTCTCTGCCTATTCCCAGGCTGTCCCTCTGCAGCCCCAGTACCTTTCTGGGCCTTTACCAAGGGCTGCAGCCTGGGAGGTTTACCAGGCTGGAGCTCCCTTTGCCCTTCCCCAGCACTGCTCCGACTCAGGTACCTTGCTTCCAGGCAGCTAGCCCTTCCCACTCCAGGGCTAGAGTGAGACTCCTCCCCGCTTCTGGCCCCAGCCCTCTTATAGGGCCAGCTGGGCCCTAATTGAGCTGATCACAGCTGTGGTCAGCTACACTGTCAGCTTCCCCCAGCTGTTCTCACTCCCCTTATTTCCAGCAGCAGCCCTTTTTGTGTGGGAGTGGGGCAGCCACCCCACTACAGGGAGCTATGAGCAGTGGTGAATACAGTGACATAAAAACAGCCAAACAAAATATTATTTGGTCTTACAAGTAGGAATAAAGCCCACAAGAAAAAGGGGGTTCAACACAAACAGTATAAACTAGGGATGTCAAGCGAGTAAAAAAACTTTAATAGCACAATGAATTGCACTGTTAAATAATAGAATACCATTAATTTAAATATTTTTGGATGTTTTCTACATTTTCAAATATATTGATTTCAATTACAACACAGAATACAAAGTGTACAGTGCTCACTTTATATTTATTTTTGATTACAAGTATTTGCTCTGTAAAAAAATAGTATTTTTCAATTCACCTAATACAATGCAATCTCTTTATTACTGTAGTGCAATCTCTTTATTAAGAAAGTTGAACTTACAAATGTAGAATTATGTACAAAAAAACCCTGCATTCAAAAATAAAACAATGTAAAATTTTAGCACCTGCAAGTCCACTCAGTCCTACTTCTTGTTCAGCCAATCGCTCAGACAAACAAGTTTGTTTTAATTTGCAGGAGATAATGCTGCCCGCTTCTTGTTTACAATGTCATCTGAAAGTGAGAACAGACATTCGCATGGCACTGTTGTAGCTGGTGTTGCAAGATATTTACTTGCCAGATGCACTAAAGATTCATATGTCCCTTCATGCTTCAACCAGCATTCCAGGGGACGTGCATCCATGCTGATGGTGGGTTCTACTCAATAATGCTCCAAAGCAGTGCGGACAGATGCATGTTCATTTTCATTATCTGAGTCAGATGCCACCAGCAGAAGGTTGATTTTCTTTTTTGGTGGTTCCAGTTCTCTCTTTTAAGACTTCTGAAAGCAAGCTCCACACCTCATCCCGATCAGATTTTGGAAGGCACTTCAGACTCTTAAACCTTGGGTCAAGTACTGTAGTTATCTTTAGAAATCTCACATTGGTACCTTCGTTGTGTTTTGTCAAATCTGCAATGAATATGCTGGGTCATCATCCAAGACTGCTATAACATGAAATATATGACAGAATGCAGGTAAAACAGAGATGGGGACATACAACTCTCCCCAAAGGAGTTCAGTCACAAATTTAATTAATGCATTATTTTTTTAATGAGCGTCATCAGCATGGAAGCATGTCCTCTAGAATGGTGGCTGAAGCATGAAGAGGCATACGACTGTTTAGTATATCTGGAACGTAAATACCTTGCAGTGCTGTCTACAAAAGTGCCATGCAAATGCCTGTTCTCACTTTCTGGTGACATTGTAAATAAGAAGAGGGCAGCATTATCTCCTGTAAATGTAGACAAACTTGTTTGTCTGAGCAATTGGCTGAACAAGAAGTAGGACTGAGTGGACTTGTAGGCTCTAAAGTTTTACATTTTTTAGATTCTGAGTGCAGTTAGGTAACAAAAAAAAATCTACATTTGTAAGTTGCACTTTCACAACAAAGAAATTGCACTACAGTACTTGTATAAGGTGAATTGAAAAATACTATTTTTCATTTTTACAGTGCAAATATTTGTAATCAAAATATACTCTTTGATTTCAGTTACAACACAGAATACAATATATATGAAAATATAGAAAAACATCAAAAATATTTAATAAATTTCTATTAGTATTCTATTGTTTAACAGTGTGATTAATCACAATTAATTTTTTAATTATGATTAATTTTTTGAGTTAATTGCATGAGTTAACTGTGATTAATCGACAACCCTGGTCTAAACACATCTGTCTGACCTAAAGCTTAGGCAGGTTTACCCAGATCCACCCCCTTTTGGGCTGTATTCATCTTCCCCACAGTCCATGTCCCTCTCTGACCATCCCCTCTAGGAAGTATGTCCCCTAATATCCACTCCCAAACTACTTTATCTCCCTATATCACTTCAGCCTGTTCTCAAACTGGTTTATGCACCCCACTGGGGGTTGGGAGAGAGACTTCACAGCCATTGTTCTCTATATTGTCTTTTAAGTATTGCTAAGTAGGGGGCTATCAGAGGTATTTGTCTGCTTTCCTGTATGGGCTCTGTGCCCCTCTTGGAATTAACCCCTTTGTAATCAACCCCCTCACAGCAGCCAAACAAAAAGAGAAGGACATACAGTAGTATTCATAAAATAATACAGGCAGCTTCAATTCCCTTCACAATAGGTGTCCTGACCAAATTGGGTAATTACATTGTTCCCTGAATTCCTTCTACATTTCCCCATCTACACAGTTTTCTTTCTTCTCCTGGCCTAAAGTTCTGTACAGAATTATAAATAGCTACTGCAATCCACCCCAAATGTGGGTGCATAGAAACAGGAATCACTTCATTCACAATTTTAAAAGGGCTTTTTGTAACCCAGAAGAAGGAGAGCCAGTGAATCCTTCAACAGAGGCTCAGAATCAAGGAATTAAAATGACAGGTTTCAGAGTAACAGCCGTGTTTCCACGGCATGCATCCTATGAAGTGAGCTGTAGCTCACGAAAGCTCATGCTCAAATAAATTGGTTAGTCTCTAAGGTGCCACAAGGAATTAAAAGCCACACTGTGGAATGTGGAGGAGCTTGTAAATTCTTTGATCTGGACCTATTATTTAGCTTAGAAATTTTACAGGCTCCAGGTATCTCCCCCGCTGCCCACCCCTTTTGATTTTCTTACCACTCTCCCACTTATTTCTTTAAGCAAGCAAACAAAGAAACTATATGCAAAACATTAGCATTAATACAACATCAAGCAGCTAAAAGTGAGGTAATTCCAAAAGTTTAGTTGGCTTCCACAACATTAATTCAGCTGCTTTGCACATATTTAGCATTTTGTATTCCTGTTTATTTTAAAATGTAAACTTTAATGTATTGTTGTTCCCTGCTGAGGTACGTCTACCATTTAAATATACTGTATGGTGAAAGGCTCCTGTTGACCTTAGATCAGAACTTACACTGTAGCAAAAAACCGAGTTTGCACGAAAAGAACATCTGGCTTCTAATTTCTCCTTGTGAAGGTTCTGCTGGATTGATGAGTGAAGCAGCTCTGAGCAGCTGCCCTACAGCAACCATTCAACACACAGCAATGGGAAGCTACAGAGACAGCTAGAGATTAATCCTTCTGCTAGCTTCACCTTCTGGCTGGGCTGCTGCAGTTAAGGGTAGGAAGTGAAACAGGGAAGTGTTGCCAAACTGAAAGTTCCTGTCCAGCGCTTTGTACCCAAAGGTGGCACTTTTATTACTCTATTTTTGTTGTGCTGGATAAGGCTGCGCAATGCTTTACCATAGCTAAAATGTGCTAGACAATGTCCGTGCCCCAAAGTGCTTAGATACAAAGGGCCCGCACAAACAGTGCAACACAACATAATTCGTGCAGCACAAAAATTAGATTGCAGAGTGCTATATGGTCATAGCTGGAGTGCGACAGGGAACACATGATCTGGAGGGGGAAAGAGGAGGATTAAGGAAAGAGGAGACTAAGAAAGTACTTGGGAGAGATGCTTGGGCAGTGTGTAGAGAGAGGAAGGCATTGTAGGATGAGTTGAAGTCACAATTATTCCTACCTCATTCTATTAATCTATTTGCATTCATATAGCACTTATCACAGGTAAGCTCTGCAGAAGGGTTAAACCACAGTAAGGTGCAGGCCTGGGCAGCATTAGCAACAGTTTTGGAAATAAGGAAGGGGCTTCTGAACTTTACATGGGAAAAAATGAAGCAAGAGAGAGTAGGTGGTGACATGGTTAAAGACAATAATGGCCAGAATCCAGGAGGTTTCAGATTCAGGGATTTTTTTTAAAAAAAGGGAATAAGATTGAAAAAAGGTGAGGTGAATTCTGTGCACCTTAACTTTACACTTGGAACTTCTGTGGCATCAAGGGAGAAGGGGTCAGAGCACAGAAACATTCAGAATCAAGGAAAATGAGAATTTTGTGGGGCATCTGGGAGGAGAGAAGGAGTCAAAACAAGATTCTACCACCCTTCAGGGAGAATTCCTTTTGGATACCCTCAGTACCAGCCCTTAAATCAGCCAGCAGTGTTCACTGGAAATGGTGTGATCTCCACCCCCAGGACTCAGGGCTGAATATACTGACCCACTTCATAACACATTGAATACAGGCTGTAACAAGTTATATTAGACTAGGTCAAGCTGTAGGAAATTGAATCTTGCTGCATCAGGCTTCACTGGACTATACCAGACTGCATGAGGCTGGATGAAGTATTAAATCTACACAGCTGAGGGGAAGTTCACTTGGAAGAAAAAGCTGCCTCAAGAGCAGTGGTTCCCAAACTTTAACAGCCCTCGAACCCCTTCCACTAAATTGTGAAATCTCGTGAACCCCCTCCTAAAAATGAATATTTAAATTTCCTCAGTGTGATGGATGCGCTTGCTTTGTTCTGCATAGCTCTTGGAAGTCCGGA
Organism: Lepidochelys olivacea; assembly: GCF_965140295.1. NCBI lineage: Eukaryota > Metazoa > Chordata > Testudines > Cheloniidae > Lepidochelys > Lepidochelys olivacea. The sequence continues at coordinate 83,291,867 of NC_140417.1, read as the reverse complement.
ATCACTGGAGAAAGAGAAGGTCTCAGGTCTGGTTCGGCATCAAGTCTGTTTCTGCATTTGGTTTTCAGATGTGCATAAGAGGAAAATGCTTTCTTGCATAAGTATGTTCTTGAAAATGGTAAAAAACTTCAGCAACTTTTTCTGCCAGAAGGGGGTACTCGTTTCTTAAACTCAGCCAAAAGTTGATCAGTGACAGATTTCTGAAACTCCTTTTCAGTTCGTAATCACAGGAGATCTCAATCAATTTCTCTTTTTCCTCAGTGTTCAATATCTGTGTTGAGAAAGTGGTATCATCAAAAGGGTTGCGAATCCAGTCATTATCGCCTGACAGCTGGAAAGTATTCCCTGAAAGTTGTGCAAAGTCCTTTTGGGTGTGCAATTATACTGGTTTTAGTGCACTGATCCAACTGAAGTTTATGTTTTGCCAGGAAGTCATGAAGATTACTGAAACACTCAGTTTGATTGTTTTCCAAACAATTTCCCCAGAACTGCAACTTATTTATCATGGATTCAACTCGCTCTTGCACACTGAAAACTGTTATACTGAGGCCTTGAAGAGATAAATTTAGGTCATTAATTCTTGAGAAAACATCTGATAAGCTTTTTATATAAGCTAGGCTCTGGAGCCAGACATTACCGCCCCGTATGCATCCGATGAAGTGAGCTGTAGCTCACGAAAGCTTATGCTCAGATAAATTGGTTAGTCTCTAAGGTGCCACAAGTACTCCTTTTATTTTTTAAGGTGGAAAAGGTGGCTGTTGAAAAAAACTAGGATTTCATTCTAAGCTCAAACAAGCGCACAAGGATTTTGCTCCGTGAGAGCCATTTAACTTCAGTATGGGTCAACAGACAATTGTGTACACTACCCATTTCTTCACCAAGTACGTGAAATATTCTGGAATTTGTTGGCTGTGATTTTATGAAATTCACTATTTTCACTGCATTGTCCAGCACTTCCTTCAGTCCCTCAGGCATGTGTTTTGTTGCGAGGGCTTGTCTATGGATGCTGCAATGAGTCCAAGAGACTTTTGATGCAACCTTTTTTGTTCCCAGCTACAAATCCAGTATACTTCCCCGTCGTTGATGTGGCCCCATCAGTGTAAATACCTAGGCAACGAGACCAATCTATTTCCTTTACTTGAAAATATGTATTAGTCAGACTGAAGATATCTTCTCCAGTTTGTACATTCTTCCAATGGTTGGCAAAACAACAAGTCTTCTTCAACCATACCTCCATTCACATAACGTACAAACAGTAGCAAAATAGCTAGATTAGCTACATCAGTTGATTCATCCAACTGTATAGCATAATATGGACTGTTTTTCACTCTATGTACAATTGTGGTCTCTACATTATTTGACATGTCCTTAATTCTTTGTGACAACATATTATTGGACAAAGGTATCATGTCAATCCTTTTTGCAGCCTTTTCTCTGAGCATGCAATGAACTACGTCTTTTATACATGGACCAATCAAGCTCTCTGCCATGGTATGGACTTCTGATGCTTTTGCTACTCGGTAGCTCATGCGGTATGATGCTTCAAGTACATTTTCATTATCAGTACTTGCTTTGGATATAAAACTGGTCATGTCACTTTTCCTCTCAGCTAATTTTCGCTTGAAAAAATCAACAGGCTTGTCGAGTTGTGCAGGATGTCTAGTTTCTAAATGGCGCCGAAGTATAGAAGGTTTGAGGCTGCTGTTTGCTAGAACATCACCACAAATCACACACAGTGGTTTTGGACGTTCTTGATCACCAGTGCATGTAAAGCCATATTTTATATAATCATCATCATATTTTCTTTTCTTTGTAAGTGACTTTCCAGGTCCATCATGATCATTAGATTTAGATTTTCCACAGTGTGAACTTGAGGAAACCCTAGCTGATTCTTGCGTCTCTACACTTTCGTTTTTCTGCCACTTATCCATTGAACTTGTGTACCAAAATTTTAATAAAAATAATCCTGCTAACAACCAACAAACTAGAAAACGAGAAGATTCACTCAAGTCTCACTGAAGCAAAACAGCACTCCAGAGAGAATGACAATTACTGAGGCATCTTGAACACTGCTACACTGGCTACAATGTGCTTCTGGCTGGTTTGGCTCACAAACAGCTTTTCTTCTGCCAAGAGGTCCGTCCCTACGAGGGTGCTTTGCGGGGGACAAATTAGCTTGGACCACCCCCATGTACAGCGCGGCCCCAGCTCACTCTGCCCTCGATGCCCACTTCCCCTGTCTGACAGGGACAGGGGTCCGAGCTGCCACCTGCGTAGCTGGGGTCCCAGCTGCTGCCCTGCCCACCACAGGGCTCAGGTGACTGGCCTCACGTGAGGATCTGGGCTGCCGGCTCCGCACTCCGTGCGGCTCCTGCTGCTGGACACCGTTGACCGCCCCGGTCAACGGAGCTCCACTGAGCTCGGGCTGCAGGTCCTGCTGACTGGCGGGGCTCAGGCTGCCAGCCCCAACTGCCCACCCCCGCTCTCCCTGGGGCTCGGGCTGTCTGCCCTGCAACCGGGTCCCACTTGCTGCCTCCAATGCCCGGGGTCCTCTGGCCGCCATGAGTGAAATTTTTCTGGCGACCCCCCTGTTCGGGAACCCCAGTTTGGGAACCACTGCTCAAGAGATTGCATTTTCGATACCGTGTTCCAGCCCCTACAGGAAAAAAAAAAAATGCAGCCCAAATCATCTCTGTACTACCCCCAGTTCTCAGTCATTGCAGATTTCCTATGAGCCCCTAAAACTATTAGCAGCAGCAAGGCAGCCAGGTCTAGGGTTCACAATACTGGTGCAGCTCAAGAATGGCCCACTGCACCCCACCCAGCCAGGATTGCTCCCCTTCCTGATTAGGGGTGGGGCATTTTGTATGGAAGGCTTTTGCATCTTGTCCTGGGGATTCTCGTGCTAGCACCTAGCTTTGAGCACTGTATCCCAAAATGGTGGCTCTGGAGGCCCAGCGGGGGAAGAGTTGTGAGGGCTTGTGTTCCTTGGTCCCTCTGGAAACAGGCACGGAAGACAGGTGGGTGGAAGTCAGTGGTTTGGCACAAATCAGTGTAGTCATAGGATTTTATGTTTGTATTTTATGTAATTTAGAATAAAAAATAATGTAGCATGTATGAATATAATTTAAAATACAAAATAAAGAATAATAATGTAGCATGAATTATATGTATTGGTGTACGATTTGATCATATCCTGCCAGCTGCCTTTTTTGAATAACAGAAAGGAATGGCCTAATGGGCCAGTGGGTAGAAACATCAGTCAGAATCTGTGTCTGGACTGATTTCAGAGCAGTAACAGACCTTTGAGGGTCACCAATTTGTTGTAGGTTTAGCATTTTAAAATAAGTAAAAGAATGCCATGATTGTTTTCTTTTGCATTGCAATTTGATGTTCCTGTTCAAAATGTTCTGTGTAAATTAATTCTGTTCTGTGTCTGAATTTGGAATGTATGTGTTAAGAGATAAGCGTGAAGGCGATTGCTGAATCAGATGTACGAGGAACTGGAAACAGATGCAATGGTGCCAGGAGGCTGCAACACGCCTGTAGCGAGGAGAGACTCACCTCCGTGGCACCTCCTGCTGGTCATTCAGGGAATTAGCTCACCAGCCTCCAGAGCGCCCCCTGCCCGCTGATGTCTCGCCTGTCGCTGGCCCCCGTGTCCCTTCCGGACCCAGGTGCCCCTTTATCTGGAGGTTCTGCCCCAGCAGTATCCCCCCCAGTCTCTGGGTCTCCCCTCCACGGGGAACCCCCAAACCTCCTAATCCCACCTTGCCTCAGCCTATGGGCTACTGACAGAATATGGACCCTGGACTTCAGAAAAGCAGACTTTGACTCCCTCAGGGAACTGATGGGCAGGATCCCGTGGGAGAATAACATGAGGGGAAAAGGAGTCCAGGAGAGCTGGCCGTATTTTAAAGAATCCTTATTGAGGTTACCGTGACAAACCATCCCGATGTGTAGAAATAATAGTAAATATGGCAGGCGACCAGCTTGGCTTAACAGTGAAATCCTTGCTGATCTTAAACACAAAAAAGAAGCTTACAAGAAGTGGAAGATTGGACAAATGATCAGGGAAGAGTATAAAAATATTGCTCAGGCATGCAGGAGTGAAATCAGGAAGGCCAAATCACACCTGGAGTTGCAGCTAGCAAGAGATGTTAAGAGTAACAAGAAGGGTTTCTTCAGGTATGTTATCAACAAGAAGAAAGTCAAGGAAAGTGTGAGCCCCTTACTGAATGAGGGAGGCAGCCTAGTGACAGAGGATGTGGAAAAAGCTAATGTACTCAGTGCTTTTTTTGCCTCTGTCTTCACGAACAAGTTCAGCTCCCAGACTACTGCACTGGGCAGCACAGCATGGGGAGGAGGTGACCAGCCCTCTGTGGAGAAAGAAGTGGTTCAGAACTATTTAGAAAAGCTGGACGAGCACAAGTTCATGGGGCTGGATGCACTGCCTCCGAGAGTGCTAAAGGAGTTGGCAGATGTGATTGCAGAGCCATTGGCCATTATCTTTGAAAACTCATGGCGATCGGGGGAAGTCCTGGATGACTGGAAAAAGGCTAATGTAGTGCCCATCTTTTAAAAAGGGAAGGAGGAGGATCCGGGGAACCACAGGCCAGTCAGCCTGACCTCAGTCCCTGGAAAAATCATGGAGCAGGTCCTCAAGGAATCCATTCTGAAGCGCTTAGAGGAGAGGAAAGTGATCAGGAAGAGTCAGCATGGATTCACCAAGGGCAAGTCATGCCTGACTAATCTAATTGCCTTCTATGACAAGATAACTGGCTCTGTGGATGAGGGGAAAGCAGTGGACGTGTTATTCCTTGACTTTAGCAAAGCTTTTGACATGGTCTCCCACAGTATTCTTGTCAGCAAGTTAAAGAAGTATGGGCTGGATGAATGGACTATAAGGTGCATAGAAAGCTGGCTAGATTGTCGGGCTCAACGGCTCCAAGTCTAGTTGGCAGCCGGTATCAAGTGGAGTGCCCTAAGGGTCAGTCCTGGGGCCAGTTTTGTTCAATATCTTCATTAATGATCTGGAGGATGGTGTGGATTGCACCCTCAGCAAGTTTGCAGATGACACTAAACTGGGAGGAGAGGTAGATATGCTAAAGAGTAGGGATAGGATACAGAGGGACCTAGACAAATTGGAGGATTGGACCAAAAGAAATCTGATGAGGTTCAACAAGGACAAGTGCAGAGTCCTGCACTTAGGATGGAAGAATCCCATGCATTGCTACAGAGGAGGGCAGCAGTTCTGCAGAAAAAGACCTAGGGGTTACAGTGGACGAGAAGCTGGATATGAGTCAGCAGTGTGCCCTTGTTGCCAAGAAAGCTAACAGCATTTTGGGCTGTATAAGTAAGGGCATTGCCAGCAGATCAAGGGACGTGATCATTCCCCTCTATTCAACATTGGTGAGGCCTCATCTGGAGTACTGTGTCCAGTTTTGGGCCCCACGCTACAAGAACAATGTGGAAAAATTGGAAAACGTCCAGCAGAGGGCAACAAAAATGATTAAGGGACTGGAACACACGATTTATGAGGAGAGGCTGAGGGAACTGGGATTGTTTAGTCTGCAGAAGAGAAGAATGAGGGGGGATTTGATAGCTGCTTTCAACTACCTGAAAGGGGTTCCAAAGAGGATGGATCTAGACTGTTCTCAGTGGTAGCCGATGACAGAACAAGAAGTAATGGTCTCAAGTTGCAGTGGGGGGGGGGGGCGCTCAGGTTGGATATTAGAAAAAACTTTTTCACTAGGAGGGTGGTGAAGCACTGGAATGTGTTACCTAGGGAGGTGGTGGAATCTCCTTCCTTTGAGGTTTTTAAGGTCAGACTTGACAAAGCCCTGGCTGGGATGATTTAGTTGGGGATTGGTCCTGCTTTGAGCAGGGGGTTGGACTAGATGACCTCCAGAGGTCCCTTCCAATCCTGATATTCTATGATTCAGTCACCATCTAGCCCCCTTTCACTGCAGCCGACTGCAGTCTGTATAAGCCAGTCATCATGGGCAAGGGGAGGTAGGACCTACTGCCTCTTCCCAGCCTTGGGCTGTCCTTTTGCAGCCCCAGAACCTGTTTAGGCCCCACACAAAGCCCTGCAGCCTGGGAGGTTTCCAGGCAGGAACTCCCCAGCTCCTCTCGCCTTCCCCCAGTACTGCCCCACCTCAGGTTCCTGTTTCACTCCCAGGCAGCCAAGTCCTTTCCTCTCTGCAGTCAGAGAGAGACAGCCTGCTCCTGGCCCACTGCCTTCTTATAAGGGCCAGCTGAGCCCTGATTGAGCTGGCCACAGCTGCGGCTGCCCTCTTAATCAGCTTGGGCTTTTCTCCCAGCCCCTAGCCCACTCCCAGGGCTGGCTTTAACCCTGTCAGGGCTTGAGTGGGTGACCACGCCGCTACAATGCCCCTGTTGAAATGTCAGAGGAGGGCAGATTGAGGACTCTAAAAAGAGACAGGCACCTATCAATGGGGACAAAATAGCTGTGATCAAAACCAGCATGGGCTAATTCCCTGAGGAACTTAATAAAAGAACAAGATAAAAGATGAGAAGTACAATTTAAGAAAACAAGCACTCATCAAACAACAATTAATTACAGCACAACAGTGCAAAACTCATTGGTACCAATGAAGAAAAATCACTATATAAGCAGTGTGCTTTGCCATGAAACTTTGGGTTCGTCCTGCCAAGACCCCCGGAGCATCATGTCGCAACCGATGGAACCCGGCTCCTCCCTACCTGTGATCAACCTAGCTGGTCACTAGATTGATCCGGACTCTGAACTGGTAACTATAACATTGACTGGCGGGACAGTGTGTGTGTGTGTGTGTGTGTGTGGTGTAATTGAATGGATATGCTAATTGTTGTATCTTCAGTAAATGCAGCATATTGTTTTTTCCCCTAAAAAAGACCCCATGTGCTTCTTATAAGCATAACATCAGAACTGACCTGCATAATCTCACAACCACTTGTTTTGGCCTGTAAACTCAAGAGTTTGGGTGTTACCTGAGAAGATCCCAGTTTTGGGCTCATACTATTAAATGTAATATCATTGGTAAATAATGTTTCAGTTGCCCATGATTTATTTAAGGGCAAGGCCCTGGACCTTGCATATAAAACCTGATGGGATGATTTCACTGGGTCAGTTTTGGCACAGTTGATACTGACAGGGTATTCAGTGCAACATGACCCCCAGAGAGCGTGGTGGGGTAGAGGGGAGGTAATGTGGCTGTTTCCATCTAACCTGAAATGTGGGAGGTTGCCCCCACCCCAGCTAGACTGAACACAGTGCATCCATTTACTGTCACAGTTATAAATGAGTGGAGGTAACGTCAGTGATCAGGATGTGGACAGTCTTTCTGAGTGGTCAGAGCAGAAGTTAGCAGCCAGGAACTGGAACGCACAGTCAGAGGCTGGCTGCCAGAGCCAGGCTACCTGGAGTGAGGTAAAGCAGGAGCAGGGCTGGGAACACACAGACAGGAGTTATCACAGCCATGAGCATGTGTTTTGAGCAGCCACTGAACTGCTGCTGGGACTAAGAGCCCGTCTGCTGATTCTTCCAACCAACCAGGCAGCCTATTACAGGCCAAGTGTTCTCATTAGGGTACCTGGAGACTGGCTCTGCTGCCAGCCCTGCTTTCTGACAAGCTGGAGATCCTTTGATTAAACAGAGAGTCATCTCTCAGCAGGCCATTCTTTGTGAGGCGCTTTGGAATCTCCTCCTTTCCCCCCAGGTCCAAGATAGCCCTAATGTATTTCCCCTTGAGATGCACTGCAATGCCTCTCTGTCTACCAGGACTGCTGAGGAGGGAGGGCCCTGACGAGTGTTCTTTGTGAGGGGAGGTGGGGTTCAGGGTCTCTCATGCCTGGTTATATTTCGGGAGGGGTATGTGGAAGCTGCTGGTCTTTACTTTTGTTCTGATTATACTGTTAACTTTTGGCAAAGACTACAAGAGTCCTGGAGAGGCACTTTTTATTCATACTGGATTGATTTTTTTATTTATTTTTAAATACAATAAGCATGTTCTAGTTGACCAATCCATTATGGACAAACGCATTCCAGGTAATTTCTTCTGTTAGCCTCTGTACAGTGATAGAAACGGAGAAGAAGCCTGTGTTCAAAACAAGGGCGGCCCCAGTACCAGAAGATGGACATTGAAACCTCCTGGGCAGCCTCACTTTATTTGTACCCTAAGTCAAGAATTGTGTCATTTCCTGGTGCCTGCATCAGCCACCAGACGGCAGCAGAGCACAATTTTATTCGATAACCGGGACTGATTTTATGCTCAGCGTGGAACTGCAATTCCCCCCGACTAGAAAGATTTGATTAGGTTTGGGAAGCAGTAGTCTAATGGTTAAAGCCTGGCACTGGGAGTCATGGCTGCTGCTGCTATTTTAGTGTTACCAACTGACTGTGAAAGAGCATCATGCTAGGTAGAACCTGCCTCCAGATCAGGCCTGGATGACAATAATAAAAGGACACAGAGGATAAGTCCCCAACCAAGCACCCCATAAAGCCTATCCTGGGCAGATTGTATCTATCGTTGACATACACCTGAGCATTCCCCCTGTCTTTCCACGTTTGCTTACCATGCCAATAACATAGTCCAAGCTCACAATTCAGTACAAGTCACCACATCCTGGAGCCTCAGCTGAGGGATAATATAACTTCTCTGTCTCACAGGGGTGTTGTGAGGCTTCATTCATTACTGTTTGTAAAGCACTTGGAGATCCTTAGAGCAAAAGCACTTATGTAAGTGCAAGGTATTATTAAAGATTGTTGTTCTAGTCCAGAGAATGGTGTACCAGCTCTGGCTGTAGCCTGTAAGAAGAGACCAGCCACCCACCCCCGGCCTTCCCCAGCAGCAGTCACTGAAGGAAGTGGGCTGTGCACTGTGGTGGGGTGGAGGGCAGAGGTCATTGCTGTCTATCCTCCTGCAGCAGGAGCCACTGTGGAGAATGATGAAGGAACACTCGCTCTCCAGTCTTTCCATACTAATCACATCAGAAGTCAGTCTTCTGAGGTGTAGGAGCAATAGCAGTCCCAGACAGTCATCTAGCCAGGCTGGCTATGGGAGCTTCTCAACTATTGGACTCTGATAGACCTTAACTAAGGCACACTATTTATTTTTCCCACCCCAGCCAAGACAGCAGCTTACAATGTGTATCCATAAAGAATCACAAGGCATTGTTTCCTTGCATTCAGCTTTTTGCAGACACCACAACTTCCCCCAGTGTCAGATGACAGCCTGGGGGAAGCAGCAGGGCTAGCCAAAGAGTAAATGGATCCTAAAGAAGCAGGTCTCCAGTAGTGGAGTCACTAGCCTGGAGATAGGAATAAGAGTGCTGACGTGTGGAAGGACAATGTAATGAGTAAGGGGAGCGGTCCCCAGTGATCAGCATACAAGTGTAACCCTTCTGCCCGTCAGAGTTGGCAGCAACAAGGGCCGGGTTCAATATCTAGGGGATCCATTCCAATAACACAATGCAAACCGGCTCGAGCCCCCACCCAGTGACCTGGGACAAATATATACCACCCCCGCTGGGCGCCTCCAAGAGGCAATACTTCCCCTCTCGCAAGCACATAGTCTGAGTGTAGCAAAAGCCTTTTAATAACAGAGAGAAACAATGTGGCATTATGTTGGGGAAACACCACCAACAGGATTCATAACACAACCCATGAGCAAAAAAAAACCAACCCCAAGCAAATTGGGGCATGCCCTTTTCCCTTTGGTTCTTGAGTCCAGCAACCCCAAATCACCCAAAGTCCCAAAAGTCCAATGCCCCAAAAACCTCTGTCCCTGGTCAGGGCAGCCCCAGAGTTCGAAAGTTTATCTGCGGAGCTTTACCTCCCAACCTGGGTGGAAATGGGACGGGGGTAAGAGGCACCTTACATGGTCTGAAGCTGACCGCCCCATAGCGGCGCTCCACTCCGCCAGCCGCCCCACGAACTCCTTCGCTCAGCTGCGCTCCGCTCCGCCAGCCACCCCACAAACTCCTTCGCTTAGCTGCGCTCCGCTCCGCCAGCCGCCCCACGAACTCCTTCACTCAGCTCCACGGCCCACAAGCAGCTCCTGCCATTCACAAACTTCTCCGCGTCAAACTGCTTCACCAGCCAGTCCACAAGGCACTCCAGCCATCCCGCAAAATGCTCCACAATATATCTTCAGGCTCCCCCACTACTTAACACAACGCTCAGTGATTTCAGCTCTTAGGTGAATTCAGCTTGTAGTAGGGGAGCCCCAGTGCTGGTGCACTGTCAGCCCAAAGTGAGCTCAGCAGCCTATAACTAGACTTCTAATGAAATCAAAATTAGCTCTGATATTCCACAGTGGAGAGAGGAGGAAGTGCAATTAGCATGTAAGGCCCTCACCAAGGGGCCCATGCCACCAAGTACTAATACTTGTCCCCAACCTCTCTCCATTCACACAGTTTTGGAACCCATGACCCTTGCCTAGCGAGTGCTACTTAGTTGATGGTGAATCCCTCCATCATAACAAAAGGCCATGTACAGTTCCAAGCACAGTTCCCATAATCAGGGTAATAATTTATTCTTCCTGCCCCAATAACAGAGACACTGGGGATCCCACAGCAGCCAAAGTGACCATTTGGGCAGCTATGGTCTCATTCTAGGCGTGGTGGGTGTGCCTATGCAAATGAGATTGGCCCCTGAAGTTCTTTTCCACAACTTGCCACACCTCACCACCAGATGTCAGGGTGGAGCTCATCCTGACACTGCTTACACAAGAATGAGCCAGCTATCACATGATTATCTGCCTTATCACTAACTCACATAGCTTGGAGTTAGAGATGGATCAAAACGCCATTGTTTGTGCCAAAATGTTATTGCTGGCATTTTTTACTTCTGGGAGGCACCCAGATACTGTAACAGGCATCTGGATGGATGGAAGCCAACAAGAGTCACTACCCACCTCACTCCCCAAGCTTTTGGGGGGTCCAAATAAAATGAAACCTGTATCTGGCACCCTTGTGGGTTTTGCAAACACAAAACTCTAATTTTGCAAAAGCTCATCACTTGAGTCACCTGTTGTGACTTGTCATCTCTGCTTGGAGTATCTGACTTGTGTTTATCCCTCACATCATCCCCCACACTTGTGCAGTTACATACCCACAGGGCAAATAAAAACCTGTATATTTTGTATGAGTGGCTCATATTTACAGTGTTACATCGCTGGCTAATTTCAATGTAGCCAAAATAAATGTTAAAATCAAACAGAGTAAATATATTTCAAGAGACATGTTTCAAGTGTCTTGCTACACATCTTACTTTTGGAACAAATCCTGCTCACAATACTCAAGCAAATGGTCCCACTGATCTAAGTGCAATTATTATTTCTTGGGTGAAATTCACCCCATGCAGAGTCCAGCACCAGGCCCAAGCACCATTTGAGTCCCCAAAATCATATGTGAGACATAGGTGGTACATAGGACTTATACTGGACCCTGAAGCACAGGGGTGAATTCCCCCTCCCCTACAGATAAAGGCAAGCAAGTTTTGGCCATTTAATCTGACAATGGCCAGTTTGGCAACGTTGCAGTGGGGGAAGTGGTTGTGACTATTTCCATTCTTATCCCATATTCCAGTCGGTCCTAACATCTGATATGTTTCTCCTTTGGAGCAGATATTTTCCATGCTTGCATGAGAGTGAGTTGATTTAGAAACATTAGTTGAACTGGCAATAACTGCCGCTCTGCAGAGAGGCTATGGACTAACGGACCACTCAACTCTTCTTTGATCAACAGGTGGTCCCTCTTGCACAGAGTTAAGGCACACTGAGAGCACTGTATAAGGAAGCCTGCACTGCTGTAGCACGTATTGTGCTTGATTTGTGGACTAGCTGTTTACTCTGGGGCCACCAGCAAGGCACTTTCAAAAGCACTAAATTAGTTTATAGTTTTAAGGGAACGTTCTCCAGGTGCATTTCATACCATTGATCGTAAAGTCAAATGGTAGCTTTTGGAATCTCTTGGTGTGACAGGAGCTGCACTTGCTTGATTTCAGTCTTATCCGTCCGATTAGGCACAGCCTGTCACTGCAATTTCAGTCTTGCACCCAGCCTAGTTTCTTTTGTTGTCTGTTTTAATCCTTTACTATTCAGCCTTTCTATGCTGCTTTGGATGAAGTGGTCTATAGGTGAGAGGCCACATCTCATCCCCAATACAGCCCCGTGTGCTATTTTGCCTGTGCAATGTGGCCAAGAAGCTCCCTTAACCAAGCAGCTGAGAACTCCCCTACTGTGGTGTAAAAGCCAGCATAGCCAACTCTGTCACCCTGACACAGTGTGGCCACTTACAGAGCACCCCCTCATGGTCAGGGATCATTTTACAGGCACCCAACCCCTGTTAGCCCTCTCTTCCGCACTGGTATAATAACCTCTTGAGGCATATTATCAGCTGGCAGAATTTAGAGCAACCCTGAGGCTTTTTTAAATTGCACAAGAAGGCATGAAAAACTGGTCCCTAGAAACTGTAGGGATCAAGTGAGCACAGAGATGGCAACCAGCCATCTTTGTCTGGTTCCCCACCATCATTGCCACCAGTTGTGCCAAGTATAACTCTGTTGGTCCCCAGGACTAGGCCCATGCAGGAGATTTGCATTCTTAAAGTGGTGACATAATAGATCTATTTTAGGGTCATGATGAGTTGTTGTAAAAGTTTAAATTTATATTTCTATACTAGATTGGCAAGTAGACTACCATTGGCAAATGAAGCAAAACAACCATATGATGTGGGAAAGAACCTTCCAAGACGAATTCTCTCAGGACAATTGAGCTCATGTTTTGAATAAAGTATGAAATATGGCATTGTGGCCTGCAATCTAACAAAATGATATTTTCAGATTTTATCTCAGCTGTATAATCCCCCAGATAGAGTCAGTCATATTGACTGTCTTAAATAAACTTCCACAATTGCCTTCTTCCGGAGTGCTAAGTATAGATAATAGACAGGTGAAGGAGACTGGACTAGGTGGAAAAGTATCTTTTCAGTCAGAGGTTTCTCCATCACTCTCTGGTGAGATTATCCAAACCAACTTTTCTGGATCATTAAGAACACTTATTAATGACTTCCTCCTGGTGGTTAGACTCAGTATGCTATAAATCACAATATGAAAACAACTCTTCCACTATAGAGAAAGTCTGGTGATGGCATGTATGGTTAGTGGTGGTGGTGAAGAGATTGGAAAAATTCTACTGAGATATTCTGGACAAATATATGGCCTTTTATGCCATATATTTATACGCTTTTGATGTTCTTAAATATTTGCTATTCATAGAGAATTCTTGATGTTCTTAGAGACAGAAAAGCTCAAGAATGGCATAGGGGGTGTGACAGGTTGGATCACAGTAAACCCCTTGGGAACTGCCAACTGATGTGCTGAGACTACCCCTGAGCCTGTTTCCCCTGGCAGCTTGGGACTTCAGTGCCCTGCCTAGTTTGAGCCAGACATGCTTGCCTGCTGCAAACCCAGACCCAGGTCTGAACCACGTCGCCAAACAGCTGCAGACTTAACTGAAAATGGCTTAAGAAGTGTTCCTGTCTCCAACACTCAGATGCCCAGCTCCCAATGGAGTCCAAACCCCAAATAAATCCATTTTACCCTGTATAAAGCTTATACAGGATAAACTCATAAATTGTTCGCCCTCTCTAACACTGATAGAGAGATATGTACAGCTGTTTATCCCCCCACACACACACACAGATATGAATATGTACTCTGGGTTAATTAAGCAGTAAAAAATGATTCTATTAAATACAAAAAGTAGGATTTAAGTGGTTCCAAGTAGTAACAGACAGAATAAAAGTGAATTACCAAGCAAAATAAAATAAAACATGCAAGCCTATGCCTAATACAATAAGAAAGTGATTACAGATGAAACCTCACCCTTAGAGATGTTCCAGTAAGCTTCTTTTTACAGACTAGTCTCCTTCTAGTCTGGGTCCAGCAATCACTCACTCCCCTGTGGTTACTGTCCTTTGTCCCAGTTTCTTTCAGGTATCCTTTGGGGGTGGAGAGGCTATCTCTTGAGCCAGCTGAAGACAAAATGGAGGGGTCTCCCAGGAGTTTAAATAGACTTTCTCTTGTGGGTGGATACCCCTCCCTCCTCCTGTGTAGAATCCCAGCTCCAAGATGGAGTTTTGGAGTTACATGGGCAAGTCACATATCCATGCATGACTCAGAACTTACAGGTAGCAGCCATTGTTCACATGCTACCTTGAACGAACTCAGGTAGACTTCTTATGTAGATTGGAGCCTTCCAAGATCCATTGTCCGTTAAGTGTTTCTTGATTGGGCACTTAACTTGCAAATTCCTTTCTAAAGAAGCTGTGCAAATGCCTTACTAAGGCTACTTAAAATCAAACAAGTACACAGCCAATATTCATAACTTTGAATACAAAAATGATACATGCATACAAATAGGATGAATATATTCAGTAGATAATAGCCTTTGCAGAGATATGTTATGTCATATGTAGCAAAAAACATATTCCAGTTATGTCATATTTACATTCATAAGCATATTTCCATAAAGCATTATGGGGTACAACGTTGCAGGGGTTATAGCAGCTTCAAAATTGGTTCTAATTTTGCCACACTGTTGGCATCTTATTGTTAGAGATGAGAAGAATGAGCAGGGGGACCCAGAGATGGATTGAATAAACGGGCTTCTTTATTGTGGTACTTGTTCCCCTAGACCCAATTGTCAAGTAAGCACTGAGTTAATCACATCACGCTCTTTTATCTAAGTTAATATGAAAATACCCACATTTACTACAACACCCCCAAAACTCTTATTTAGTAATATAAACACCCATATAATGAATATTAATAGCTATATACTGAATATAATTATACCCGCCCCGTTTACTGTTTACAGCATTACGCATATTATACAGACATTTTTACCTTGAAGATACATTTCTTTGCAGTAATTGTAGCTACAAGTTCCCTTAATCAGTAGTTCACAGGGGAGTGAGGATGGGGCCATGACCCTGAGCTCGTTTATGTAGCTGGGAAAGGAAGGGAGGGAGGAGATAACACGTCTTCACTTAAGGTGTATCCCTCAGACAACCACATTCCTTATGCAGCTGCAATGCTCATCTATCCTTAACAAGCGGGTGGGGGGGGTTGGGGGAGAAGGGTAGCAACTTTGTGAAGTGAAGACAGTGTCTGCCTGTGCCTTCCTCCCTATAGCAGTTCCCCAGGTTTTTACTTAACCCTTACATACCCCAACACTATATATATATATATATAGCTATACCTATGACTATAATATATACACACATTAAATATTTGAAAATACATACATTTAAAGTGTGTATTTAAGAATATGTATGAAAAGTGTATTTTCATATGCTGAATATAAATGTCGGGGCAAAGTATACAATATACTTCCATAGCAAGTATTAGGATTTAGTAGCGATTTAAAAATAAATGTATATTATTAGTAGTATAATAGCAGCTAGAGTCCCAGCTGAGATCAAAACCCCATTGTGCTAGGCACAGTACACACATACTGCAAGAAACAGCTCTGCCTCAAGGGTCTTCAAAACTAAATGGACAAGACAGACAAAGGAGGATTAACACCATTTTGCCAATGTAAAACTGAGCAAGATTAAGTGACTTGCCTGAGGTCATTCAGAAATTTTGGCATCGTGAGGAACCAAACCCAGATTTCTCAAGTCTCCAGTCCAGGGCCTTAAACATATGACTATCGTTCCTCTTAATTTAGCTTGAAAATATATACTTAGCCATACACACATGAGACAGGCCTTCTAATATACCAATATATATTAAACTAAGTAAAAATAACAACTGATCTGTTAGACTTTTTAAATGCAAAACTGCTGTGACTTCAATGGAAACTGTACACATAAGGACTAAATGGATGATATTAACTTTCTTTAGAAAAAAAGCAAAGAAACTGAATCTAATAACAATACCTTCTTGTCTATAATGCATTTCATCTCAAAGATTTCCAAAGTGCTTTACAAACTATGGCAAACATTTTCAGAGGCCAAGGCCTAAGCTTTGGTACCTAAATCTATAGGGAAGTACCTAAGTGTGAGGCCTGATTTTCAGGGCTTGGGCATTCACAGATCCAGCTGAAACCTAAGTTTAGGAACTCGGGTCTGAAATATTGGGCTGTGAACATCCAGAACCACTGAAATGCAGACATCTCTGGTATGGAAGGTATTAGACAATAGTATAATGCACAACAGTGAAGAAAGAAGACAATTTAGGCAAAAACACCTGGGCAAACTTCTACTCTTACAAAAAGTGCTGTGGGATCTTTAATATCGACACACAGCAGACAGGACCTGAGTCTTAAGAATCTCATCCCGAAGAACCTCTCACAGTAAACTGGGTGGCACTCATTTTGTCTACACTGAAAGGATAGGTTCCAGAGAGCTCACCCTGCTAGACTATCTGTGAAACTATCTTGGCAAAGGGTCCCCTGTTCCTTGCACACAGCTCTCATCTAAGACCTGATATACTCACTACACCAAACACACGTCTTACAAGATACTTATCCATAAAGAGTAACACATAAGGTATCTACAGAAAGCTCAGAATTATTCAAGACTCATAATCATTGTGAGATATATGTATGGATAATATTTAAGGAATAATGTATTTATATTAAAAGCATGCTTTATGGACTTGCAGTAGAAATTAGTTACTAGGAGATGATGTGCCTCTGTGATGACCAATTCTAGCAAAAGTCCATTGTCACCCCTCCCAAATCAGCTGGAGAGGTAATGCAAGATTCTACTGTCTACTCTTGCCACAGCTAAGGGAAAACCATCAGAGAAAATGTGGAACAATCCCAACCACTTAAAGGTAGGAAAGAAACTCTACAACAAGGCAGGTGTTCTCCCTGTCTGTGAATAGAAATAAAAACCTGTTTTCAGTATAACAGAGCATAGG
Organism: Lepidochelys olivacea; assembly: GCF_965140295.1. Taxonomy (NCBI): domain Eukaryota; kingdom Metazoa; phylum Chordata; order Testudines; family Cheloniidae; genus Lepidochelys; species Lepidochelys olivacea. Next base: position 83,274,925 of record NC_140417.1, on the reverse strand, counting down.
GAAAGGCACTCTGGGTGCATTCACTGAGAAAAGCTCTGGTTGAATGGGGTGCTTTCCTGAACATTTGGCTCCTTGTTCTCGAGAAACCAGCCAGCTCGGCCACAGATTGAACTTTGGGGAAAAAATCTATTTATTAGACAGGAAAGATAACTCTTGATAAGTGTAGATCCAGGTTCCTGTTTTATGTTTTTGATTTGTATTGTAACTACTTGTTTCCACTGCTCTCTCGTTACTTTTTATTCTTTCTTAAATAAACCTTCTTTTTTTTTATTTTAAGTGCTCACAAGTGCTGTGTGGTTTACAGGAATGGGGATTTAAGGTAAAACTGGTGACCTGGGGTATGCTGCACCTTTGGGTGTAGAGGTTCTGTAAGCAGCCAATGTCAGGGGCTGCACATCACAGGGGAGCTATTCAAAGGGATTCAAGGATTGGCATGCACCTAGTGTTAACCTCCCTGACAAAGAAAGGGCTGGCATAAGCCCAGAGGAGGGTGCTTCAGTGGCCAAAGCACTGGCAGTGTCAGGGAGCTGACACCCAAATACCACAGGAAAGACTCACTCTCATTGGAGATAGGGGGTAACATTGTGACTGGGTGCCCCAACAACTGATACACTACCCTTCCTGTGGTGTGTGAACAATCCTCAAATTACACACATGACTTTACTCTAAAAAGCATCTGAATGAAAATGGTACCTCTTTACTCACTGAATCTGATCCTTGTGTGTCAATTCAGAGTCATATCTGCTGATTCTAGTGTCAAACGTACATTTTTAGTACCTTTAGTTAGCCCTGCAGAGCCAACATAGCTAAGAAGGAGTGATCTGGATTCTGTTCCATCTATGCATCATCAACAAAACTGGCTGCTAAATTCCAGTTATAGATATAAACAGTTATCCCGGTGCAGCTCCAAAGAAGGCAAACAGAGATTGCACAGTTCTCTGTAAAGGTATAATCTAAAGATAATGGGGTTGCATAGATATCAGTTGGCCTCCAAAACCTTTATTACTGGTAATGATATATAAGAATAAAAGAAGCTGCTTGGCTCTCAGGTGCCAGGGTGAGTTTGTAGGGTTGGCAATTATAAAAGGAAATGTATTTTATTGTAAACTGAGAACATTTGATATGGAAATTATTGAAAGACAGTAAACCTGGAACCCCATGATGGTACTTTTAATGAGTCGCTTTTCAGAGCAGAACTGCACTTTAAACTTCAACTTCAACATGTTAAGTTCTTCTTTTCCTTCATTCTGACCAGAATTGAAATTGGATGTCTATCATTTCCCTATCCATATGCTTCTACACATACACACAAAAAAACAAGTCTTCATCATATTACTGAGAACTGATCAGCATTCAAAGATAGCTATCATGGGCTGTGCACAACCATGTACTTGTCTAGTTTATTCCTGCCATTATCACAGTTATGCACACAAATGGTGAATTAGGTTATCTAATTGGTCATTTGCACATGGATTTGTGGTAATCAGCTCTTTGCTGCTGAACTTATGAAATCCAGTATGGCTGATGTGTCCTGGTTAAGCCACTAATGAATTTCAGTTTTCAGTGCATATTATGAAAGGCTATAAATCAGAAGAAAATTGACATATTTGTACCATTTGGTCCCAGTTATTTTTTCCATCACCAATTTGTCCTAAACTCTGACACACCACTCTGCGATGTTTGCTGCAGACACCTGTGTCCATGACGAGGAACATTGCACTGTTTCATCCGAACTGTGTATGCATCTACCTTTGGTTGGTGTGGTAGCCATCCTTCTGAACTGCTGTGAGCCTTTGATGTGTGAGTCTCATACTTTCTTCTGTGTGAATGCCACAAATTCCGTTGTGTGTGTGGAATGCAAGCAAACCTTGCTCACAAAATTAAGTTTCAGAAACACAGGGTTAATGTTACTTTTACTCACCTAAATCATCAGGTTGTTTTCAACCATGTAATTTTGAGCCTAGCTGAGTTTTTCCCCACGGACTGACTCACAGCCATGGTGGGTTTGCTTCTGTGTCACATGGCCTTCCAGTGTTCCTGATGAGCTGTTAAACTGTCAACCACTGATGCAAACTAGGGGAGCGGATATGGAGTAAAAAATTCAATGAATTTTCAGTGAATATATTGAAAACATTAAGTACCCAACTGGCAGCTCTGAAATCCTCTGTTTATCCACCAAAATGTACAGTACAGGGAGCAACCATGGAGCATGATCCTACACTTCAAGTCTTCAAACCTGCTTCAGCCCTGATCTGGACAGAACTCCCCTAAGGACAAGACAATAGTTCCCTCCTGTCTTCATTCACTTTTTGACCTCTTTACTGAAACTGCCAATAAGGCAGCCAGCTGTGATGTGGACACCTCTCGAGCAGGAGAAGAACGAAGACCACCAACTAATTTTAAACAGGCCACTGAGCAGCCATGAAATGCTAAATGATTTGCTGCCACTACTAATTTGGGCTGAGTTTGGACTAGTGACAGGTCCTATAGCTCATTACCAAATCCCAGCTATCTGGCCTGACTTCCTCCAAGTGGCTGTCTCCACATCTAGACTACCATCCACCATAAATATAAAAGCCAGAAGTGACCACGTGCTCAGGACAACCATAAACTTCAGTGACAGAAGCCAGAAGGGAAGCCGGGTGGATTACTCCAACTGCCCTGTTCTGTACACTACCCTGAAGTTCTGGCATTGGCCACTGTCGGAGACAGGATACTGGGCTAGATGGACCATTGGTCTGACCCAGTGTGGCCATTCTTATGTTCTTATGACTTTAAAGTGAATGAAAAAGTGGGAAAAAAAAACAAATTTAATCTATACTGCATTTTTATGTATACATTATTTACAAATGCAATATATTAACCCTTGTCAAGTTTCTTTCCCCACTCTGAACTCTAGGGTACAGATGTGGGGACCTGCATGCAAGACCCCCCTAAGCTTATTCTTACCAGCTTAGGTTAAAAACTTCCCCAAGGTACAAACTTTGCCTTGTCCTTGAACCGTATGCTGCCACCACCAAGCATGTTAAACGAAGAACAGGGAAAGAGCCCACTTGGAGATGTCTTCCCCCAAAATATCCCCCCAAGCCCTACACCCCCTTTCCTGGGGAAGGCTTGATAAAAATCCTCACCAATTTGTACAGGTGAACACAGACCCAAACCCTTGGATCTTAAGAACAATGAAAAATCAATCAGGTTCTTAAAAGAAGAATTTTAATTAAAGAAAAGATAAAAGAATCACCTCTGTAAAATCAGGATGGTAAATACCTTACAGGGTAATCAGATTCAAAACATAGAGAATCCCTCTAGGCAAAACCTTAAGTTACAAAAAGACACAAAAACAGGAATATACATTCCATTCAGCACAGCTTATTTTACCAGCCATTAAACGAAAGGAAATCTAACACATTTCTAACTGGATTACTTACTAACTTAACAGAGTTTCTGAGACTGCATTCCTGATCTGTTTCTGGCAAAAGCATCACACAGACAGACAGACCCTTTGGCCCCCTCCCCCCCACCTTTGAAAGTATCTTGTCTCCACATTGGTCATTTTGGTCAGGTGCCAGCGAGGTTATCTTACCTTCTTCACCCTTTACAGGTGAAAGGGTTTTGTCTCTGGCCAGGAGGGATTTTATAGCGCTGTATACAGAAAGGTGGTTACCCTTCCCTTTAATTTTATGACAACCCTGTACTATCATGTGACACCATAACGTCTTTTAAGGAAAGTACAGAGTGAAGACTATTTGGATGTTTATAATCTATTGTGCTATCCTATGCAATCGGTAGGGAATACAGGTTCTTGTATCTGGACAAATTCGTGCAGTAGCTTTGATAGGATTAAATACCAATTGGGTAAGGGTTAATTTAAGAATGGCCAGCACTTTTTAAAATAAAACTGAGTGATCTTGCAGACACATCATCAGCTTGGACTAAGTGCAGCTATCCAGAGCTCCAGCTAGATAATTGGAATCAGATGGGGTCCCTCCCCCAACAAGACCCAAGTATTCTGGTTGCTGTAACAACTTGTTCCCCATGCCTCTCTTCTGATGTCATTCTTGGAGGGCATTGCTTTGGAATGTAGTAGGGACAGTAGCTGGGATAAGGAGGTGTGATGCCTGGAAATACAGACCATAAACCTGCTCTCTGGGCTTTGGGGAGATATTATGTTTGAATCCAGACTCCAAGAAAGCAATTCCTGCAGAACTCAAAGGTGATCACTTTCTCAGGGACACCAAACGCTTGTCCAGCGGAGTGGAGAGCTGTTGTTGTCATCTGGAGGCTGAGTAGTTTAGGAAAGGAGTATGACGTAGTGGCTAGAATAGGACAGTAGAAAGCCAAACTCCTGGGCTCTTTTCCCAGCACTAGTCTTAATCTACTTTTTGGAAAAACCACTTCAGCCTCCTGGGCTTCAGTTTACTCATCAGTAAAATGGGTGAAATTATCCTTATGTCACAGGGGGGATTGTTAGACTTAATACACATTTGTAAAGTATTATGAGATCCTCAGAAGGAGGGTTCTATAAATGGGAAGATAATTGTTGTTATTTTTGTGACTGAAAATATATTGAGAAGAGGCTTGCTCTCGGTATTTCCATGTTAAGTGAGTTGAAATCTGGCGAGGCTCATGCAGATTTAAAAGTGAAATAAAGCAAGGGCACACATTCTGACTTTACAGAACCTGAGCACCAAAAGATTCTGGCTCTCCTTCAACTCCCCAGGTATATTACTACTCCGGTTGATAGTGCACTAAAAGCCTACACAGGTCATCCCTCTCAGATAACACGCGTAGCCAGTTACAGACCCTCTTCCTTCTGCATTCATTTCAACATTATAATAATTTTAAAGTACCGGTATATAATTTGATTAGAATCTTCTTTAACCACAACATATACGACACAGCCCCTTGTTACAATGGACACAATAAGTGAGAAGTTCAAAAATCCTGCAAGCTTAACTATGTCTAGAAATCACATATAAATCCCAATGGTGCGCAATCAATCCAGATAACCATCATTTTTCACATATGTCTAATCTCATTATCTACATAGACCCAATCCTGCAAGCCTTCTGTATAACTCCCACTTGCTTCAATGGGAACACTATATATAAAAGGCTTACAGGATCAGGCAACAAATGTCTTTCATTCTTTAAATATAAACCCATAGAGATATAGTCCGTCACTCTTACCCTCCCCACCAGCATTCTATATAAGACTCTCCTGACTGCATAGTGTCCAGCCACACCATTACAGTACCAGAATTTTATCTGGGCTACCATATCTAACTGCAATGTCATTCAATACCAACATTTTGGCTCCTTGGTATGAACTGAAGATGAAGGAAGCCAAACAATACAACCAGGAGTAGGTTCACTGCTCCAGCAAGGTGGGTGTGACATGAATGAAGAGGCAGGGTCTAATAAAACAGCACTGGCTGTAATGTAGACAGGAAGGGTAAATAAGCCAAGCTAAGGAGCACCCGGTGGTTGTTGGAGGATGTGGAAATATCTTGATGCTTTCCACCTAATACAACAAGCTCTTTTCCTAACACGCACCCTGTTACCTGAATCCACTAAACAGCCTTCTTTGTGGAAGACAAGGGTAGTGAGCTGCTAATAACCAACCAGCACTGATAGGTGGAGGCTGTAACCTGACACACAGTATGCTGAGGCTGTCATATACACACACTCACATTCATGTGTATGCACTCACCAACCCTTTATACAGACACCCCTGTACACCTCCATGTACAAACACATACCTAAAGACAAACCTTCATATGCAAGGACTCCTCATTGTTTTTGCTGATACAGACTAACATGGCTACCACTCTGAAAACTGTTCCTAAAGGCACACATGCTTACATTAAACAAACACACATATATAGATTTTATATAAAAGAATTTATCAGCCTGAGTTTGGGATGGGTGATTTACCCAGGAGTAGCACAGCCACTAGTAAATTATGCTGGTCATCCCAAATGAATGCCAGTAAAACCCAATGTGTGTTACAGAAAAAAATATTTAGGAATGTTAAAGAATGCTTAAACTTTTTATTGGGACTATTTGTTGTATCCCTCTCTCTATAAAGCCAGATGCCTTAGTTACCATGAGTCCAACCATACAGGGCTCAGAGGGAGCTCGTTAAACAAGATCTAAAATACCTTTTTTATATAGAGAAACATTGCAGCTTTAAAGTCTGATACTTTGTGGCTCTGCAAGACTAGAAATGAGTGCTGTGCCCTGCATTAGTACGCTGGGAATCTCCCTTTCACAGAGATAAATAGCTCACATTTCAAGCCCTGTGGGGCTGCAACATTTTTATGTACAGAAAAGCTGTCACTGGCTCAGGCCTTAATCTAGCCTGTCCTAGGCCTCAGGCTGGAGTACTTTGGGTGGAGGAAGCAGAGAACATTCTTGTGGCACATGGATTTTTTTAAAAAAGAAGTTGTTGGCAACTGTTCAAGGGGTTGGATGTTAGAATAAATCCTGGGGAGACAGATAGCAGGTAATGCAGCCCTACGTGAATGATAACTACATTTATCACATCTATGCTGTTTATCACATGGAGGGCATCTTCACATTTATGGTAGATATTGTACCAAAAACACACATTCACAATCCTTGCAACAAAGCCCGTTGCCAATTGTGCCCACATGTCTATTCAAGGGACACCATCATAGGGCTTAATCACATCAGCCACACTATCAGAGGCTCGTTCACCTGCGCATCTACCAATGTGATATATGACATCATGTGCCAGCAATGCCCCTCTGCCATGTACATTGGTCAAACTGGACAGTCTCTACGTAAAAGAATCAATGGACACAAATCAGACATCAAGAATTATAACGTTCAAAAACCAGTCGGAGAACACTTCAATCTCTTTGGTCACTCGATTACAGACGTAAAAGTGGCAATTCTTCAACAAAAAAAACTTCCAAAACAGACTCCAACAAGAGACTGCTGAATTGGAATTAATTTGCAAACTGGATACAATTCATTTAGGCTTGAATAAAGACTGGGAGTGGATGTGTCATTACACAAAGTAAAACTATTTTCCCTTGTTTATTTCCCCTCCTACTGTTCTTGTCAACTGCTGGAAATGACCCACCTTGATTATCACTACAAAAGGTTCCCCCCACCTCCACCACCACCACCACCACTCTCCTGCTGGTAATAGCTCACCTTTCCTGATCACTCTTGTTACAGTCTGTATGGTAACACCCATTGTTTCATGTTCTCTGTGTATATAAAATCTCCCCACTATATTTTCCACTGTATGCATCCGATGAAGTGAGCTGTAGCTCACGAAAGCTTATGCTCTAATAAATTTGTTAGTCTCTAAGGTGCCACAAGTCCTCCTTTTCTTTTTACGAATACACACACTTGCATACTCATGCACACATACATATGTGGTTACAAACTCGCTTATGTACACACACACACCCCATAACACAAACATATGCTCACACATACATTCACACACATTCCATGTGCATAACTGTGAACATATACAAAGTGGTGTACACGTATAAAGCTGCACATGCATTAATGCCCACACAAATCCTCACACAATCTCATTTATAGTGAGAAACTGATACAGCAATTTTAGAAAAAAAACATTACAATTACAATGTTTCAGCAGCTTGCTTAGCTTCTGCATTTGGAGTCAGAAGCCAATTTAAATAGGAGCTTTAGGGAGATAAATTGAATTTCCTGACCTCTTGGTGGAGCAGTTTTCCACGTGGTTTATTTATTATTTATTTGAGGATCTCACCTCATTGTGGGCTTGCAGACTCAGGTTTACAGTGAAAGGAGGGGAGAGTGAGAGCAAGTTTACAAGCTCTGAAGGGTTTTTACAAAAAAATACAAGGATCTGAGGCTCATGTGTTTGCTGAACCTTTGGTATACACCCAGCTGTTCCAAAATAACCGACTTGCTGCTTTGTCACACAAATAAATTCCATCTCACAGGTTCTGGTGATCTGAATGCTGCTTTGTGATTTATAATGTAATCTGAATGCTCAAGTGGAATTAAAGTTGTGTATACATGGTTATATACCTATTACCGTTATCCCCCAAAGTCTGTCAATAAATGGGGTGCATATACACCTTATAGTGCTAGAAGTATAATGTGACAATGCAGGATATTTTTAATAACTGCAGGTTTTGGGTCACCACATCAGTAACAACTAAAAATGGCCCCAAATCTAACCCTGTCTCTAAATATCCATAAACTTTGGGATGTTTGAAATTCAGATCTGCATCCTGCATCTGCTCCATCCAGGTATTACACTAAAACCACAACACCTGAGTGCAAGGAAGTGTCCTCTCCCAAGAGCAGCTGCTGATCTGAGATCAACACCCTCCACTGGAAAAAAGCTTTCACAGTACTGTGTCAGATCCCCTCGCTCTGGAATGGAAACACAGTGGAAGCATTATTACCACGAATTGCCAAAAGCTGAGCAAGAAGGGCTACAAATTTAGTTCATCATCTATAATCAAAAGAGCCCTGGAGCAACAGAAAATACACAATAATGAAAATATGAAATACAACCCAGCCACACTAATATGGAAACTGTTTAGTCACAAAGGCACTTTCCTTAAAAAAGAGATATGATATGCACACTTCCCCGCTTTTACTTCTGTGTAACCTCTTCCCCTCTGTGCATACTACAGTGAGGAGAAGGGCCTCAAAATTACCATTGATACAACTGTAATAAATGGAGTCGACAACGGCCTTGGAATATTCCGATTGAAAAGGAGCTTGAAATCCCTCCTACTAAAGTGGGAAGTCACGATCCGAGTGACTTCAGAGCTTTGGCTCTCACAGACGTGCGATTCCCTCCTAAGTTATTTCCTCGCTTGCAGAGGGGAGGGATAATGCAATCAGAAGTGCGGAGATAACACAGATGAAGTGTGTCCTGTCCTTTCGCTCCATCCCCCACCCCCCCGCACACACACACCTTGTCTCACGCCACCCCCCCGGCCAAGTTTCTTTTCCTGCAGCCACTGCACCCCCCCCTGCACGTCTGGCCAGATGCGCACTCGGCCACCTCCGCCAGCGGCTTTGCGCCTCGAGAGCCGGCCAGCAGCGGAGACGCGAAGGGCGGCGTGGCGCGGAGTGTCTCGAACAAAGCCAACAGAAGGGTCCTTGTTAGCGGGCTGCTCCCAGGAGGGGGCGAGCGGCGAGGGGAGGGGAGGGGCGGGGCAGGCGGCTCTCCCTTCGCCTGTCTCCTCCTCTAGCCCGGGGCCCGCCGCCCGCCGCAGGGGGACCCGCTGGTGACTTTGGCTCACTTGAGAACTCTCCTGCGCCGCCCGTCGCGGGCTCGCCCGCTGCCTCCGGCCCAGCAGCGAGTTTCCGAGGGGCCGGGAGCCGCTCCAGGCGGCGGCGTGAGGCTGGTGTGCCTGCGCCTGGGGGAGGCCAGCTCGCTCCTCCGCCCCCGGGGGCTGCTCTGAAACCGACCCGACCCTCTCGTCCATTGCAACCCCCCCTCCCCCCAGGCCAGGCATCCAGCCCGGGGCGAGAGCCCGGCCGCCGGCTGCGGGAGGGAGCGAGCCCCAGCCTGGCACGGGGAAGCCGCGGCGCTTTCCCAGGAGCAGGGCGCTGCACCGCTGGAGGAGCGAGCGCGGATGGTCCCCCGGCCGCAGCCCGTCCCGCCGGGCAGAGCTCTCCGCGGCCGGCCCCGGGAGGAGCGAGGCGGGTCGCGGGCCGGGTAAGGCAGTCGGTCGCGTGCACGGTCCTGGCGCCTCGCCGCCGCCGCCGCTGCTTTTGTTCCTTGGTGGGGCTGGGGGGACCCTTCGTGCGCGGATGCCCGCGGCGCGCTCAGCCTGAGCGGGGACCGTGCGCGGGGGAGGCGCCGTCCAGCTGCTCCCTGAGGAGGGCAGGGAACGTGCCCCGAGGACCCCTGCCCCCCGGGACACGCCCGAGGGTTGTGAGAAGAGCTAGCACAGGCCGGGCGCGGTGGGGCGGGGAGAGCCGGGCTGCGCCGGCTGGGGGCAATCCGGGGGGGCGCGCGGCCCCTGGTCGGTCGGTCTGTCTGTCTGCCCGCCCGCAGCACTCAGCGTGCTCCTAGCGCTCCCCCAGGGACGAACCAGGACGGCCAGAAGGCAGGGAGAGAACAGAGCCCAAGCGCAAGCTAGACCCGGTGGGTTCCTGGGAGCAACTAGCCGGATTTTGGCTTTGCGAAGGCCACGCTGCAAAAAGGAATAAGCGGCATGAAACAGAAAGGGGAGGAGATAAAAAGCCGTTCAGCCCAAAGCCAGGCTGCGAGGTGGAGGGTCAGGTTCTCCTGCAAAGCCGGGAGCAGCGCTTGCAACCCTCCCCGGGCAGGAATCATTGCACTGATTGTCCTTCCAACTTTGGGATACAATTCCGGAAAACTTGTGTGTGTGTGCTGTGCAACGCGGCCTGTTCAGATGGAAGTTTTAGGGAATGATTCATGGAACCTCCTTCCAGAATGTAAATTGCCAGCAGATTTAAAATGAAGCAGCATTGCTGGGAGTGAAAGTCAGTTCAATGCACAGGCTAAAATGCTTGCCTTGAATATGCTGGGCCAGCACAGAGTTATGCTAGTTACACCAGCTGAGGATCTGGCCAGTTAACTATATTTAACCTACTAAATAAAAATATATTCAGTGGAATTAAGGAAGACTCTCACATCCAGGTAGGTGGAAACAAAGGGACCAGTGCTAGGTATGGTTTCTTTTTCCATGACGTGAAGAATAGGGCAGTGCAACTATATCAGAAACCTGGCTGTCCCTTTATGTACAGTAGTACAGTATCCTGTTTTTGACAATGGTCATATGCTTTAGAGGAAGGTGTAAAACCTCCTTAATGCACCGCATAGTGCTATACATAGAGAGGAAGGAGGGATTTCTTCCTGATCCCAGCTGATGATCAGTATCAACTCTGAAGCAGAAAGGTTGATGATCTTTGTAACTGTATCCTAGCTAGGGTAGCTGCAGATGCTATTCCTGTTTAATATCGATAGCTAAAATGTTCTATGTTCCCCCTTAGCTCTTTACTTTCTTCAGTTTCTATCATGGGCTCACCCACCCACCTCTGCCAGTTGACTTCAGTCTTTAGTTGCAGCATCTTTCCTGGCATTGGGTACTATAGACAGCTTTGAGAATCCACCTCTGACAATCCACCTCAGGCAGGCCTGGCATGCAGAACCCTCTCATAATTCCTGGGCTTCTCATGGGCAGAGAATGTCAACTACGCTAAACCACGTCTTGGTTTTGGGGACAAATGCCCATTGAGGACTTCATTTCACTACTGGAGTTAGCTAGATCTGAATGCAGTTCTTCAGGAGAGAAGATCTTGTTAGCAATGGAACCTCCCACACCATGTAGTTCTTTTGGTTACTTTGTTAAAAATTAAGGACAGACAGTCCAGCTCTAACTGTGAGCTTCTGTCCAAAAAGAGCAATGTGTCTGGCTCTAGAAAAGGGCACTTATTCATAAGTATCTTGGAATTGCATCATCTTTCTTGTCAACCCTGTTTTCTTGCTCAGAGGTGTGGAAAATTCTCCTCACTTCTCTTTCTCCCTGGTGCAGACTGGGGCTAAGCACCAGTCCATGTCTGAAAGTTCCATCCGGAGAGTTCTGATGCAGAGTGGGCATTGGCAGGTCCACCGCAAATCTTGCTAATTCCTCCATTTTAGACTTCAGCCACAGTTATCAGAAGCACTGACTCCTGTTGACTTAGCTGATTGCTGTAGCCAAACTCTGAGATGGAGAAACAGACACATGGGTGTATTCTTCTGTCAGAGCATGTGCGGCTTTCTGTGAATAATTCCTGTTAATATTCAGAGAACTTATTCACATAAATCCCTCATTCATCAGTGGGAGAATAGATCCCTATATGTATAAACCACAGGATTTCATCTTGACTTACCTCTTTTCCCCAAGGGATCTAAGTCCCTTTTTGCATTTTTTGTCCTTTTCCACTACTAAGTGGGGTGATTTATGGGTCCAGAGCAGGGTGATGAAGAGATAATGATGTTAGTCAGTAACACACACACCTGACTTGTTGCTTTTGGGGGGACACTGTGTTTCCTGGAAATGTGCTATATGCACACAGATGCATTCTGGGATATTCATTCCAATTCCCCAGGAGCGCAACAACAGATTTATTTACTAGCTGGAATGCTCTATTTCTTAATACTACTTCTTGCTTCCTGTCCTATCTGCAGGAGCTTGGATAGTGGGATCAGGCTAACATACTGCTTTGTTTACACAATAAAACTGGAGCAATGCAGGTCTCAGACTAGCCTATTGAACAGGCACAGTGCTCAGCAGTTTCTCTGTTCTCTTAGTGCAGGAATGGGTCAGGGGGATTATGAGAAACAGAAAAGGACATTCCATTCCCATAGAAGCTGGGCGACTGTTCCAAATGTGCTCTGGGGACGGAGCGGGAAGAGCGTGCACGCACCAGTCAGCATTGTATCTTGTGCTACAGAAAAACAGCAGCAGCAGCCAGGCGCAACTCATTCCCTCTTTACCTGCACCTATGCGGGGTGTAAACCAGTAGTTCTCTGGCCCGCCTACTCATGGCTCAGCAGTGCCCCTCTTAGCCCTTCTTGGCGGTCTGCAGAGTGAACCACTTTGGGAACCAAGGAGGCAGTGATTGGGGATTGGGCTGGGAGGGGAGATGGGTCCAGGAGATGATCTCTCTTACTAAGTAGTCTACAGAATAACTAGTAAATTATATGCTGTATCGCTCTTTCCCCATCCCAAACCATTTCCTGTATCACGCCTTTTTAGAGAAATCACATACCTGCATAATTTCTTCAAGGGCATATGGCCCAAGAGGTGATCAGGAGAAGCAACCTCCTGCTACCATTGCTTTCTAATAGATAGAAGAGTAGAAATTGAAACGTTCATCAAGACTCCCAACAACTTGCCATCTCATTCCCAGTCCGCCCCTACTGTTCCATCTGCCCCACAAAGACCTCACAGTTGTAGGGAGATTTTCTGTTACTTGTGTGGTTTTCATTTCTCCTGCTTAAAAGCTGTCTGATGGCAGAACCCTTAGCTTGAACGTGTCCAGGGCACTGAAGAGGTGAGGTAGGGTCTAGCCTTTCATATTTGTAAAACAAGCGGAACCCGAAGCCCCTAACTCTGTCTCCCTCATCACTTTTTCTCCTATTAAAATTGTTTCCCAGCCCTCCTTACTCCTCTTTTGAGTAAAGGGTTTCTGAGGGCATTATTACATTGCCTGGACTTGTAATGTTATAACACGAAATTACATGGCCAATGCATATAATGAGCTGGTATGGCACACTGTGTTTTAGTGTTTCGTTTGTTCTGGAGTGGATTTGAGACATTGCAAGCTCTTCCACAATTGCAGTTCTTTGTCAGAGCTTCCTGAACCTGAGGCACTTGGCCATTACATTTTTAGTTCCCCTTTATACCAGGGTTATAACTTAACAACACAGTGTATGTCTACACCAGAGGATTTTTAACTCCAATTGGTTGATTATATCAGTTAGCTTAAGCTAGCTACCAGTCTGGACACTCCCCAAACCTTTGTTCCAGGACACAAACATTTGTTCTAGGATAAACCACAAATATTTGTGGTGTCCAGGCTGACATGCACAAATGTGTTAGCTAACTTGAGTTAATTAGTAATGCTGATGAAGACAAAATTAGAGCACAATCTGCTAAGGGCTTCCGCCTTTACAAGACACCAGTTGGAAGGTATTTACGGAGCCATGAGCGAGATGGAGGATTGGAGAGCAGCTGTCTAAATGCTACCTGGAACAAGCCCTCTGTCCAGTGTTGATGTCTTTCCTTGAAAAGTCCATCTTCATTTAACTGTGATTGAGTCAATGGAGTATTTTTGGAGGCAGCAAAAATATCCAGTGAGGCACTTTTCACTTATAGTCAGATCCAGCAAACAATAACAGGGTTCTGCTTCATTTTAACAGACTTCCCTGGCCAAAAGCCCAGTGGAGGCAACCAGAAAGGGGGGGGGGGGCAGATGACAAGTCAAACAAAATTGCTAGAGAAAGGCAAAACTGCTAGAGAAAGAAAGGAGAGACAATTCTCCTTCTCAGGTGTGCACTATGGGTATGTCAACACAGCATTTTGGAGCAAGCCTGCCAGCCCGGGTTAACAAACTTAGTGGGGCTCGTACTAGTGTTTAGAGCTGTATAGACAGCGCTTTGAACTTGTGGCTTGGGCTGGAGGCAGGGCTTGGAAGCCCACCCCTTTCGTTAGTCTTCAGAGCCTGAGCTCCAGCCCCAGCCGCAACTTCACAGTGCTGTCTAGGCAGCTTTTTTTAGAATGTTAGTGCGAGCCCTGCTAGCCCAGGTCTGTTATCCGTGGAGAAAGGGCCAGTATCCTGCCATGGCACGGCACCTTATCAGGCTGGTGTGCTTCTGCTGTAGAGAAAAGAGAACAACACTGATCCATCTGAACTACAGAGTCATGGCAGCACTACCATTATTAATAAAGCCCCTCATGCCCAAGTCATTGCTTAGTAAAGCCCTTGGGGATTCCATGAGTATAAAAGGCGCGACAGAGAAGCAAATCCCATTCTGGTTATCAACGATCAGTTCCTATTTCAAGGCAGACACACTAATAAATAATGGGCCTAGAAAGTCCATCTGTATCCAGAATTTTGAAGTAAATACATAAAAAGATTTTTATAAAAATACCAGTACAGATCTGCTGGCTTTTACCAGCACTTTTTCCCGTTTCCCCAGCCTGGGCTGGGTTGGGAGCCAGAATGCAGCTTCTTTTCTTACAAATGTTCATCTCACTAGCTTTTCTTTTCCGAGTGGATGCTACTGTACACAGCACACTTAGTCACTTTAACAGGGCAGTGGAAAACCTATCCAGAGCAGTCTGGAGGAGGAGTGTGAGGCAAAGTGAGGAAAATAAATAAGCAAGTCCCCAGCTTGACCTCCCATGAACCCCAGTGAGTAAACAGGCTGAGAAGAAAACTAGTGACATCTATTTTAAACTTAAGTATACCCCTTTTATGTTCTCTCTCTCTTTACACACATACACACACATGAGACACAGAAATTCTGGAGTCCTTACTTAGGCACTGAAGTCAATAGGAGTTTTACCTGCAGATTTTGATTCTTTATGTAACCCACAACAAATAATAAATAATAATAATAATAATAACTAGCTCTTAAATTGCAGTTTTCATCAGTAGGTCTCAAAGGGCTTTACAAAGAAGGTCAATACCATTATCCCTGAGTTTTACAGATGGAGAAACTAAGCCACAAAGAGGGAGGAATTGACTTGCCCCAGTTACCCAGCAGGCCAGTGGCAGAGCTGGAAATAGAACGTAGGCCTCCTGAGTCCCAGTCCAGTGCTCTATCCTGAAATT
Organism: Lepidochelys olivacea; assembly: GCF_965140295.1. Lineage (NCBI taxonomy): Eukaryota > Metazoa > Chordata > Testudines > Cheloniidae > Lepidochelys > Lepidochelys olivacea. The sequence goes on along the minus strand of NC_140417.1, from coordinate 83,259,569 downwards.
TTGGTATGCGAGTCAGAAACAAGTCCTTCCTTTTCTCTTTCTAAACTCGCCAGGGCCAGACGTGTTAGAATTGAGGGAGGGAGGCAGTGGGATGAGGAATGAGCCACAGAATGCCCATGCAGTTTTCTGGGAAAACTGCAAAGAGTCAGACGTTGTTATAGCATATGGTTGGTTCATGGTTTTATTTGTGAGCTTCATTTCTTGCGGTATGAAAGGTACAATTGGATTATTTTAGTTCTGAGGAACCTTGGAATGTGTGCTCCCCCTCTCTCTCTCTCTGCAGAGTAATATCAACTTTCTCTTCAAACAGCAGTTGATAGGGGTTGGGAGCTTAACAAGGACAGGAAAGTATTTCATTTTTCTTTCCTGACATGTCTCTAAGCCCTTCTCCAGTCCTGTTGGGAGGGGATTTCCACTGCAAACGTAAAGCTGCTGAGAGTGGGACTTGTGATGTTCTTTTGTCTGTATTTTCCATAGGCTTTTAAGAAGTCTGCAGTCTCTGTAAGGGCAAGGGAGGTGCTGGGCTGGCTCATGTACTGTAATAGGGGAGAGGAGTGGACAGTTTCTCCTGGTAGTACTGCTAGCATAGCTGCTGAAGAAAAGAGCAGCTATCAGAGAGGAGTGGGTGGGTAATGAAGACTCTGATGGTGCCTGTCGCCTTTGGCCTGGCGTGGAGTGCACCTGAAAGGAGAAGATGTAAGTAGCAAATGTGTGAGTGAAGAGCTTGGGCAAGACCATAGCTAACAAGGGGGAGTGGGCCAGAATTTTTCTGTTCTTTTACCGTCATAGAGTTTAAGGCCTGAATGGACCATCAGATCCTCTAGTCTGACCTCCTGTATAGCACAGGCCACCAACCCCACTCAGCAGCCACACACTAACTGAGCAACTGACATTAGACCAAAGTTTAAATGCTGCCAGGAGAATAGACAATTATATCCCATCGGCAGAGAACAGGGTGGACCAAGGTGTTTCAGGGCCTGAGGCTCCCACAATGGCAGGGAAACAATTAAGCAAGATACACCCAGATAATCCTGGCAAATGACCAGCATGCTGCAGAGGCTGGTGAAAAGACCCCAAGGTCTCTGCCAATCTGACTTGGGGGAAAATTTCTTTTTGACCCCACATAAGGCGATCAAGTTAGACCCTGAGCACATGACCAAGAACCAGCCAGCAAAGCACCCGAGAGAGAGCGAAAGCTCAGTGCCTCCTCAAAGCCTTGGCCCACCCCACCCAGTGTCCCATCTCCTGCCATTGCCATCTCTGGTGTTTCAGAAGAATCCATTACAGAACTCATGAGCAAAGAGTTTCCACTTGGAAGGCTCTCTCCACAAGCAGAAGTGTTAGAAACGTACTGAAAACTAACAAAGAAAGCTTAAGTCTGCACCAGTCAACTGATAGCCCTTTACATTCTGCTGGAGCCTGACACCTCATGCTGATGGTCCTTATTTTGCCAGTGAATATCTTACAAATATGCCTTTCCCTGTGTCAGATTTGGTCACACCCACTAGACCTTGCCCAAAGCTTCTCAGTAAACTTCATCTGAAGTTTCTAGAAAAAGCTGTTTCTGAGATAAGATGCGGGGGAGGGGGAGGGAGGGGAGTTAGACAAATTTTTAAAAGCAGGATTAAAAATTGATTGTCTGAGTTCTGTATCTCAAAAACTAATTGCTTAAATCATCTCAAATTTGAACAGAAATTGTCTGCTGGCCACAGACCATGTACCAAAATATAGGATGTAAAAACCACTACCATGGAGTTTTAAAGCAACTAATTACTATAAATTGATAGAAGAAAAAGAAGAATAGACATGAATATTGGACTGGTCTGGGCCTCAGGAGATCAGGGTTCAATCCCCAGCTCTGCCACAGACTTCCTGCCTGACCTTGGGCAAATCCCAATCTCTCTGGGCCTCAGCAACCACCTGTGAAACAAAAGCCAGAACACGCCCCTTCTCTCACTTGCATTTTTCTTCTAACAATGGCTGCTGCAGTGTCCAGCACATTTAGTTTAACAGGGCTGTGGAAAACCTATTCAAAGTAGTCTTCGTGTAAGGTCTGTGGGGCATGGACTGTCTTTTCATGTGTGTACATATGGGTTCTAGCACAATGGGGCTCTGATCTCAACAGGGGCCTCTAGCTGTTACCATAATACAAATAATAATATTTGATATATTTACCCTAGCAAAATAATGAAACAAATATTAAAAGAGAGAGAAACAGCTGTTAGCCTGTTAGTGGATGATGGGAAAATGAGCAAATGAGAAGAACAGGGCAAGCAATATCAAGGAATTAGTAGCTTTTTAAAAAATCTAATTACAAAATGTATGAATAAATAGACTGCAACATGAGTGACCTGTAGAGCAGTCAATGTTCTGTCTCCATAGTTTGCTTCTGTCCTCCAGAGTGCTACAGAGAACAAAGAGGAAGCAATGGTCCGTTCTTCTCTTTATGGCCTTGCATGGACTACTTTTATTTGAAAACAAAATCAAAAACAATGAAAGAAAGAAAAAACCTGAACTGCCCCAGATGATAGAGAACCTAGAACTCAGGAGAATTGTTAAGCTTTAAGAAAATTAGCCGCATAGACAGAGGAAGGCAGACTGGTATAGGAAACATAGGGAGGGAAGAAGGAGTTTTAAAGGTTCAGTTTCTTTTTCTGAACTTGCTAATAACAATTCAGAAGTGACAGAAGTCTGCCCATATCAGACATCTGCTATGCTCTCAACACTGGGTGCACATATGATGTCACTTATATATTTCTACTAACAAGACTGACTGCCTTTGATCATCCTTTATGCAAGGCCACTGCCATGTGGCAGCATCCACACAACTTGAACATTTCCATGCAGACCCATCCCATCCACATATATACTCACCTATGTACTCCTTCACTATATTCCTCTCCTACACATACACGTTGCCATCCAACCCTCTAGATGGCTGGCAGCTAGGGAGATCCAAGTTTAACTCATGCCAAAGCTGTGTCAAAACAGAGGAGTCACTGAGAGTCTGAGGACCTACTCAGATTGGATTCCCTGACTCTTTGCTTCCTGGAATCAATGCTGTAAATAATGTGTGGAAGAGGTTTGGGGGAGTCTTGTTTGCTTGCACTGGCCGAAACAGAGATACACCAGAATTCTTTTTTGCTCAGAGGAGAGATGGTATAAATCCATCCAGTTTCTCTTCCTTGCATCAAGAGACTGCATCAGAACCACATAGGAGAGAGAGTAAAAATACTCTTAACCTAAAGTTACAGAGTTCTGGGAGTTTTCTAGGGATGCCACCTTGAAAATCACTGAAAGTCAGTCCCCTATATCCATGCTGAAGAGTCATAGGTAGGGTGGTACAGCAGTTACTTGTACACTCACTAACTCCAACCTTTCTGCTCTGACTGAGGCTTTCCAGGTGGCTGCTTAATTTGGATGGGAGTTGGTCCTATTTCAGGAAGCTTTAAAAATGTACAGTGCGACAATTTTTTTACTCACATAGATACTCTTTGATTTTAATTTTTAAATAAAATTCTGCTTGGCCATCATCTTAAACAAAACAAAACGGCTTTGTCAGTCAAACCCAGCCCAAGGCTTTCACCCTGTGATCAAGCAACACTGGTCCCATGTTCATGCTGCTTCATGTTATGCATTTCCTAATGGGACTCCTTCTCGCATGGCTGCTCCCAGCTTAACTGGCAAGATGATGGCTACAGAGTAGTAGATTGTCTGCCTAACAGTGAGAATGGCCTAGTGAATATAAATTCACACACACCACCCTCTTTATCTAGTGTTCCTATTTTGGGGGCATGTAGCCACATTTACATGCTTAGAATCCCTGAGTCAAGCTGATATTTCTGAGGATATGTTTTGAAAACAAGCTGTGCAATCCACCCAGACTTTATTTTATTTTTACATTAGTAACATCATAACTTGAGAAAGTCCAGAGGCAGCATGAAAGTTTCATTTAGAGAAAGGGAGCAGGAAGAATTTGTCATACATTTCCGAAGGAGGCGTAAGAGTTTGAACAACCACTATAGTGGTTAATACAATGTAGTCTGAAGAGGCAGTCAGGTTAGAAGCAACTTGTAGGCTACAAGGTTTTCTTCAGACTGTGAACAAAAATAGCATCAGAAACCACAACTAAGACTACACTTCTTATCCCACTGCTGTTTTCACAGTGTTTTTTCCTTATTAGCTCTCAGTTATTTTTTTAAGCTGATCAAGTAAAAAGATTAAATATATATATTATAAGCAACTGAGAACAGAGTATTATAGTGGAGGGAGTTGGTCAGCCTTAACTATTGCAATGCTACCTGCAGCACTGATAATGTACAGCCAGGAATTAGAAACAAAGCAACTCCCACTTGGCAGGAATATCCTAGTCTATGTATTCTGTTCCATACGATTCTTTGAAGTGGGAATAAGTAGCACAGTGCATTAGTGTGTAAGACTTTCCTGTTGGTGTGCAAGGTTTGAATCCTGTAGAGCCTTAAGAATTAAATGTTTGCTGATTTCAGTGAATGTTTGCTCACATCACAAAACTACCATCCAGTTAAGCACTGTACATCAGGTCTGGTGGTCTGTTTGTGGAGGCCCAGGCAGGAAATAGCAGGAATGCTGGAAAAAGGATTGAGCTACATAGGAATTACTTGCATTCTGCCTGACTCTGGCTGCCACTAAGTCCTGTAGTAGCCCCCTCAAAAACTACATGCTGAAGGGAAGACCTTTGGGTTGGGGCATCAGTTCCCTTTGTGATTGGGTATGTGTCCTAGTAAGCCCTCCAGTATACTCCTATGCAAGGATATTCTTGCTTCAGGTCTTTGTTCTAGGCAATGAATCACATGCAATCCACACAATTATAAATAGCCCACAGCCAATCCATCCATTAAGAGGACTGCTTTTTTGCCATTTATGGCATTAGGAGAGCCTCTCAAGCGAACTATGCTCTTGCAGTCACTCCAGATTGTCTGTGAACTTATATATACTGTAAATATTTCCAGGAGCTGTAGTCGCAGTTCCAGTTTGACTGATGGGATGAAATTCAGAGTTGGTTAAAGCAGGCTGCAGTTTCTCTGGAGTTACACCCTCTTACATGGGTCTGAATTTGGCCAATGTAGTCTGTAGTCAGCCAGTTCAGATGTGGTTTGAAGAAACATCTCTACCCTGCACTAATCAGCTATAAAACATCATTGACTATTTAGCCATTGAGTGCTGCTTACCCCTGGAGAGTGAGTATGAGAGGAGTGCTGGGGATGGAGAATAGAAGGTTGGCGATGTGCACAGCAGAGGAGATACAAAGTCTATGCAAAATGAACACATAGAAACCCGTTCAAGATTTCTTATGCTAGATGAATTTCCATACTAAGGTGATCCTCGTCCCAACTGACACCAAAGCAGACTCCATTACTCCGAGACAAGGGGAGCCTTCGCCCTGTCTGACACTGGAGTACTCTGATTCTAGAACATTAATACTCTACGGCAGCATTAACCAGCTGGTACCCCAATCAAGTTCAAAGAAGTAGCACCAGGGCATTGGAGAGGAGTAATTAGTGCTACAAGTTCATTTCCACCGAGATTTTTGTCTCCGAGTACAGTCATAAAAGCAGGGGTTGGAGGTGAAAGAAAGGATGGATGAATGAAGGAATCCCAGAAAGAAGGGGATGGGACCTAGAACTAGATGCTCACAGTTCATGCGCCAGGAGCTCTTTTGCTGACCATTGAGTCATTTGGGGAAAATGTCACTCCATTTATTCACACCTTGCACTGGTTTGCCCTAGTAATCTGAACTGTTAAATTTATTTCCTTTCCTGTATGATGTCTCCCATTTATTGCTGCCCATAGTCTGCAACATGGAGGAATGGATGGACATGAGCAAACTCCCTTTGACTGACTTTGGCAGGTGGCTGGCCCACCTAGTCTCTCGTTCCACACTTTTCTCCTTGACACCTTCATTTCCCTCCCTTTCCCTATATAAGACAGCAATTCCATCTGTGCATTTTGTGCTTACAGAGAATTGCAAGTGATGCTAGTATATAATTACGCTTAGTTAGGTGAGATGGTGCCAGCAGACAGCTTCAGAAAGAAGAAATGAATTCCTCAGGGCTGTAATTGTACTATTGATGCAACCATTTGCAGTTCTGGCTGTAGGAAAGTGCTGCTTTGAACCATCAAAAGAGCAGGGAGAACTCACCAAACTGTTCTGACTACTTGGTTTGGGGACTTTTTATTTACTGTTTTACTTCGCCTCCCACCCACCTACCCCCTGAGATACTCAGAACAGGGGAAGTTACGAGTGAGCTGACGCTGATGGTTGCACAGACAGGGTCTGTAGTGCTGCTGGCTTGTTTTCCCCAGCCCAGGAAGGACTAACCACACCAGTCTTTTTCAGGCACAGTTTATTAATTCACACACAAAACTAGTAAAATAACCCAAACAAAAGCTATTCCCCTGACCGACACAGATTACAGGGGCCTTTCATTCTGTTCCCCTTTTTCACAGGTGCCAACCTTCCTCCTCAGCTCTCTTAGCCATTTACAGGCATCACCTGACCCCTTCAAAGTGGGGTCTGACGCTCCAGCAGGGCTTGTTGGCCCCAGGCCCCTCAAGAGGCAACCCATGCTGTTCCAGGGTCCATCAGCTGGGGTAGATGGAGTATGTGACTGTGAGTGTGCAGCTGCAGAGTAGTAAGTGAGATGTGTGCATGTGTACACAACTGGGAGAGAGAAGGCAGAGAATCCTTTCCTGGAGCCCTGCTGCAATTCCCATCCAGGGCAGCCCACACACCTCAGTCCTTTGTTCGTTGCATGCCACTGTTCCAGTTCTGGCCTCTGCTGCTCAACTGTACCAGTGCACCTCAGTCCTGACTTGCAGCATGCCCTGCAGTCCGGTGTCCCTCCTCAGTTGTACAAAATCATTTGCCACCTTCTGTGATGGGACAGCCGTGCACTGGGGACTCATTTTCACTTCTGACCAAAACGTGGTGCATCCCAGGTGATGCCAATACATTCAGTATCCTCTGTCACTGTCTTCTGCCAGTTCTTCCTCGGCCTTCCTCGGTTTCTCTTTCCTCCTTTGATTATCCAGTCAGTGCTTGCTTAGCAAGTCTCCCAACTTCAATAGGGTGTACATGTCCCAGCCACCTGAGCCTGCTTTCTTTGATGATCTTTTCTAACATGTCCTGCTCTTGTCAGCTCCTTTACTCTCACATTTGCTATTGTCTTTCCATTAAATGTCTAGTGTCTTCCTCAGCCACTGTCACAGGCAGCCTCCAATCTCTTTTTATTAGCCACTGTCATTGGCCAAGTCTCTGCTCTATACAATAGCCTGCTCAGTATAATCACATGGTATAGTCTGACCTTTAGTTTGATGTGGAAATCTCTGTTTGTTCATCCTTCCAAATGTGGTGTTTGCTTTCCTTAATCTTGTATGAATATCTATATCACAGCCACCTTCAAATGTCATCACGCTCCCAAGAGAGCAGCACTCTTTTACCTGTTTCCTTTGTTTTCCATCCATGTAGACCTTTGCATCGGTTGTCCAGTTTCCTACCTTATCTTGGGTTTCTTTGCATTTACTTTCAATCCAGTTTTTGCTGCTTCCTGTTCTCCTGTGTAAGAGCAGTGATTCTGTTTCAGGTCATACTTAGTAAAGCAGTTTCATCAGCAAAGTCAACCTTGTGTAAATTGTCTCCACTAACCCATTTTACAGTGTCCATTATACCTTTTGTTGCCTGCTTCATCACCCTGTCCATTGCTAATCCAAAGAGGATTGGTGGTAACACAACACGTGTCTAACTCCAGTCCCAATATTGAACCACTCACCCAGGCCTGTATCTGATCTTACTGTGCATCTGTTTCCATCATATACTCCTTATTTTGTTGATCAGCTTGTTTGGCGTCCCATAGTGTCTAGCAATATTCCACAGTATGCGTCTGTGGATATTATCAAACGCTTTCATAAAGTCAATAAAGTTAATTAAGATAGGATTTTGCTAAGCAGTAGCTATTTCAATGATCTGTTAAAGAGTGAATATCTGTCCACAATGTGATCTACCTGGACAGAACCCAGCCTGTTCTTGTAATATTCCATCCACTGCCTTCTTCATTCTATTCAGTATAATGGTAGCCAATACTTTGCCTGGGATTGATAGCAGTACAGTGTCTCTCTAGTTCATGCACTGATGATATCACCCTTTTTTGGCAATGCCATGATGATACCATCTTTCCAGTCTTGTGACACTTGTTCTTTCACTCTTTTTTTTTTTTTTTTTTTTTTCACAGAGTTTTATTAGCTACTCAATTAGAATTTTGCGTCCTGCATTTAGTACCTGTGTTTGAATTCTGTCAACCCAAGGAACTTTTCCCCTGTTTAAGGCCGCTAATGGCTGCTTTAATTTCATTGGTGTTATTGGTGCCTTTTCTGTTTCTACCTTAGTGTTGTAATTTCTCTCAAACCGGTACATAAGCATCAGCTCTAGACAGTTTAATGTGGAATGGAAATGTTCTTTTCATTGTCTGGCTTGTTCTTCATGCGTTTTCAACATCTGTTTGTGAGAGTCCCTGATGGGGATCACCTGTGACAGTCAGGTTCTTCCTGAGAGTTCTTTCATTATTCTGTAGGATTGCTTGTAATCTCCTCTCTGTTCTGCTGCTTCTGCCTCTGCAGCCTTCTCCTGAACTCAGGCATTTCTATCTGGCCTGCATCCCTTCTTTATTTCTTTGTCCTTTTCTCTGTATCTTGCATCCACCTCTAATTATTCTGCCTTCATCATGCACTGTTCCTTTTTTGCCTTCAGAGCTTTCCACTCATCAGTCACTGCTTATGTTCCACATATAATCCATGTCCAAGCATCTTTCTTCTGCCCTCAGTGGTGGCTGTCTCAACTACTGTCTTCTTCTAGTTTGACCTGCTGTCCTCTAGACTTTCATCAACCTGGCCCTGTAAATCACTGGAATGGTTGCTAAGTGCAATCTGGGATCTGATCTGCATTTCTTTGTCCTTGAACATCTCTATTGCTATAAACACTCATTTTGTCGGTCTTTGTGATCTTTTTAAGTGTAAACTGTAACATGGCCACTAAAAGAAAATGATCGGAGGCAACATCTACTCTTCTGCTGACTCTGATGTCTCTCAAAGAAGATGCCCATCTCTTAGTCTGTGTGTATACCTATCTTGTTGAGAGTTGCATTGTCTGGTGATGAGCTTGTGAGTCCTCTTGTGCTGGAAGAGCCTTTCTCCTATCTCTGGGGTGCTTGTGTCACAGAGATTCAAGAACCGTTTGCCATTATCAGTTGGATGCCTTCCACTACTGTGCCCATGATTCCTTCCCAGCTAGTAGAGTTGTTGACGATTCGTACATTGAAGACTCCTGGTTAGGCATGTCATCCAGTACTTGCTGCACCTGCTCATAGAATGTATCCTTTTCACTGTCACCAGCTGCACTTGTTGGTGCATATACTTGAATTATTGTACACTTGTCATGTCTTGTTTACAGCATGACTTATGATTCTGTTGTTCATTGGCTCCTAAGCCAGCAGGGTCTTGATTGTGAAGTTATCCAGTATAATACCTTCACTTCTTTCATGCATTGTTCCACTGAGTGTAAGATTGTAGCACCATCAGACATCAGCATGCCACTCCCTGCCCATTTTGTATCACCAACACCAAGTATATTAAGATGGTATTTTTTCATTTCTTGTGTTACCTGTGCTGGCTTTTGTGTACTATACAAAGTGTGTACATTCCCTGTGCCTACTCTTGTTACAAATTTGGTTGCCAGGATACTTGGTTTTGTGCTCCATCTGCACTTACCATCCTCAAGTTTGGGTTGCAATATGGTTTTACCCGAGCAGGTTGCAGATACAACTGCAGAATCCTTCTCTTTTATCCAGGCTTGGGACTGGCACAGCGTAACTATTTTAAAAGAATAAAAAGTAGACAAAAAAAGAATCTCTACATATCATTACTCTCAGAACAGTTCTGTAGGCCTGTCTGCAAAACTAAACTCTTCTCAGCCATGTTGATTCAGTGGAGTGGGGACCAGTGTAGACATTGCAGTTAGGGCTGGAGCTCGGGTTGTGAACCCCCCCAGGCTACAGAACCCAAGCTCCAGCCCAAGCTTGAATGTATACACAGTTTTAGCACCGTAGCGTGAGCCCCACAAACCCAACTCTGTAGAACTGCACTTGTGAGACTTGCTGCCATGGGTTTTAAAACGCAGTGTAGACATACCCTTAGATGCCCTATCATGCAGATGCCCTTCTCTCTGGAGGAAGTTTCCCCTAATATGGTGGCAGGAATTCTCAGCAGGTACCATTTTGGCTTTTGGCTTCATGTTCCCATATCAGGAATTCAACTTACTCCTAGTGTAAACACTGCAATGAAGTATAAGGCTGGGGTCTGGACAAACGGGGTGTGGACAAGTTGGAGGTTTGGTCGTTCGGATCAAATGTTTGGCAAACCTTTTCTCAAGACATTGGCTCTAGCTGCTGTGCAGGTGGAAGTTGAAGAATTGCCAGCACTTTTCAGAAAGTAGAGGCATAATCTTTGTGGGCAGCCTGGCCAAAATTCTCTCTTGTTAAGGGCCTGCATAGCTAAGCATCTCTGGGCACCTCTCAGGATCAGTCCCTTAAACTAGTTTTCATATTCAAGGCAGCACGTGAGCTACTGCTGAGCACATAATAATGGGCACTGGTTTGCCTGTACAGTCACTGCATGCCCAGTATCTTTGTAAGATATTTGGAGATATAAGAGGTGATCTAGGGGGGAAAAAGGGTTTCATTCTAACATCCCCCCCCCCGATGTGGCTAAAACCAGTTACATCTGTTTCTTACTATCATCAGTGTTATGTTCAATGTCAGCTCTGGCCGACAGCTTTCTAAACCCCAGAGACCTATGAAAGATTGTATGTTCTGGTGCCTGATGTAACCCTTCTCTCGCCAACTCCTAGTAACCCATTTCATGGGCTTTTGTGATGATTTTGTTACATCTTTAGTTGCAAGGGTCAGTAATTTTCCACAATGCCACTGTATCAGCCTGTCCTTTTTGCCTGGAGATATATAGCTGTGTATGTCCCTATCCGCAGGTTTGCTTTTAAGAACTGCATTTCTTTGACTAGTATTTATTAACCCTTTTTTATCTGGAAGTTTAAGTCTTGACTCTCTTGTCAGTGTCAGTTGTAACAACCTGGGCCATAACTGAAAAACATTTCCAGCTCTAGTTGTGGAGAGAGCAGTAGTCAGTAGATGGGTCAACTACAGGACCATCACAAGCACGGGGAAAGCTCACCAAACCACCTGTACTTAGTGTTAGGGGTTTTCTTTCTATTTCTAATGTTTTATGTTCCTTTTGTTTGCTCTGAGACACCTCGAACAACATAGTATGCGGCTGAGGAAAGCTAATAATTGCTGGATATTTGAGCTATTGAAATAAAAACTGTCCAGAGGTGTAGATGATGTGGCAGAAGCATTTAATAGGGCTAGACAATGCTAGTTATTTCTGTTAGCTTCCAGGAGCGTGAATACACATTTACTTCTGTTTTCAAAACATGAAAAATTTCTGTCATATGCTTGTACAGAATACAGAGTCCATGTATAGTTTGTTGCCTAGGGCTTTTGAAATCTCTCTGCTCTCAGCGGCAACAGGACCAAATACAAGGTGAAGAAATAAGTTTGTTTGCTGAAATCAGTTCATCTTGCCATCTGCCAGGATATTCAGTGAGCCCAAGATAGTATTAAAAATGGCCTCTCTTTTCCGTGCAAGCAGATGATAGCAATTTTTCATGTATTTTTAATATAGCAACAAACAGAAGTACATTCATGCCTCTTGGAAGATGATGAAAATAGTTTAGAAAGTGGCTACACTGAGATCAGTTTGTACCTTGAAAAAGAAGAAAAGCACAATTCATCCCATTTACTTTCCCCTTTTGGGTGCAGTTTGATATCTCTCAGACAGATTTGGGTTAACAACAGAAGCATTTAATCAGGTTAGATACAGCCATGCTGGTGCCCATCATTTTCCTTTTCCTGTGATCCCAGGCTAGTCAGCACTGGGTTTTTAGAGATTCACAGGTCTGTTGCATTGGACCTCCAATCTGATTGAGCTACCAAGCCTGCCGCCCCCACTCCTGAAGTACCAAATCCAAAACCTTCATCAGCAACACGAACTGAGTTTGATTTGCAAGAAAATACAATCCTCCTCTGCCCAGAAAACTTAAGTCTCATGGATAAAACTAACTGAGTTAGGAGGTTGAATGTCAGCTGGAGTAATTTATCCAAGAGGGAAGTGTTAAATGTGCACAGAGACCCTCTCTGTTTCAGCTAACAATGGGCCATTTATGACTTTTCATTCTGTTTCGTCACCCAGCCGGCAGGCAGGCACACATGCTCAGGATTTACTTCCAGTACTGAAGAAGAGGAAATAAAAGTGGGAGGGACAGAGTTGGGCCTTGAATTCTCTACTGAGGATGACTGTTTAGGAGACCATCTGTCCCTTTTACCTAGAATTTCCTCTTGTCCCCAGGTCCTCTGCTCTGTAATGAGGTCCCGGTATGCCAGCAATGAGCACATACTTCTTTTCACCAGTTTTTCCCCCCTGACTACATACTCATGTGTTGCCCAGTCAGAATTTCACTCTCCTTTGCCTGCCCTTTGCATACTATCTACATAGGTATTTTTGCTATGCTGATTAGGGGAGAAGAGCAGGAGAGCAAATTGTTACTCTTCTGCCTCTCCCCTGCAATCACCAGAACAGCAAGGCTCAGTTTCTGAATGATCATCACTGTGGTGATAGAGGGCTGACCTCTCTGTGCCTTGTGGCTGTCAGTAGAGACTTGTGGTGCATTAGGGCTCAAATCTCACATACTTTGACATACAATTTTCAGTTTCCTAGAAATAGGTGATGATGTAGACATATTATATGATACCACTCTTTCCATTCCACTAGTGTCTCAGAATGATATTAAACAGTGGCTATTACCATTAGATATTTTAAAAATCAGTAGGCCCAGATAACTTGCATCCAAGAGTTTTAAAAGAGGTGGCCATGGAGCTCGCTGGACTGTTAATGTTGATTTTCAATAAGTCTTGGAACATTGGGGAATTTCCAGAAGACTGGAAAAAAGCTAATGTTGTATTAATATTTTTGAAAGGGTAAATGGGATGACTTGGGTCATTACAGACCTGTCAGTCTGACATCAGTCCTGGTCAAGATAATGGAAAAACTGATACGGGACTCAATTAATAACAAATTAAAAGAAGGTAATATAATTAATGCCAGTCAATGTGGATTAATGGAAATAGATCTTGTCAAACTAACTTGAGATTTTTTTTTGATGAAGTTACGAATTTGATTGATAACAGGTAATAATGTCAACATAATAGACTTATGTACGGTGTATGACTTGGTGCTGTAGGACATTTTGATTTAAAAACTGAAAAGATAAAATTAACATGTCAGACATACAGTTTATTAAAAGCTGGCTAACTGCTAGGTCTCAAAATGTCATTGCAAATGGGGAATTATCATCTAATGGGTACGTTTCTAGTGAGGTGCCACAGCATCAGTTCTTGACCTTTTGCTGTTTAACTTTGGTATTTATGATCTGGAAGAAAACATAAGACCATCACTGATAAAGTTTGCGGAGGATGCAAAAATTGAGGGAGCGGTAAATAATGAAGAGGACAGATCACCGATACAGAGCAATCTAGATCACTCGGTATGCTGGGCTCAAGCAAAAAATATGCTTTTAATATGACTAAATGTAAATGTGTACATCTAGAAACAAAGACCGTAAGTCATACTTACATGATGGGGCACTCTATCCTGGGAAGCAGTGATTCTGAAGAAGATTTGGGGATTGTGGTGGACAATCAGCTGAACATGAGCTCCCAATGTGATGCTATGGCCAGAAGGGCTAATGTGACATGCTGGATCAGAAAGAACACAGCCTGTTTATGCTAAAAGCTCTTTGTCTGTTGGTCTCTGGACAGTCCAGTTTGAACCAGTATATGAAACCTAAGAGTGATTCGCGTTAATCACTGCTCCCCCAACCCCATACAGTTCTTTAGTTCCTTTAGGAACTGTGGTAGCCCTCCCCCATAGAGTAGAATACAATCATACATAAACCATTCATAAGCTAAACACAGTATGGTCTCCAAAGATATATTGCATGCAGTTTCAATATCTGTCACAATCCCTACTCCTGGCAGAAGTGACATGGGAGCTAAATGAATACAAGAAGTCATGACTTTCACTTTACATCTCATCTGGAAGAAGGTGGCTCAACTGTCACTTAATATTTTGCACACAAAGTATAAAATGGTCTCATCCATTAAAATTACACACACACACCCCACCCACCAGAATGCTACCAGTCACTATATACTCTACTTTACTAGATCATTGGCCCATCCAAGCTTGTAGCCTGTCTCCAGAAGTGGTGGACATCTGATGTTTCAGGGTCAGGCATAAACCATAATGCACTTGGACGGCTGTGTAACTGAGGGATTGAGAATGGGGATTTCTTCCTGAAAACAAGCTCTGTGTATGTCTGGAATGGCCTGAGCTTCAAAAACTTCTTTTGCTGAATATACAGAAAATGAGAGGGTCAACAGTCCCATTCTATAGTGAAGTGAGGTTGGTCCGGAGGCATAGCACTGCTTCCTGTTCTGTCTAATCATCAACTATCATACATTTCTCTGTACAGTTAAAGCGAGAGGGCAATAGTCTACATAACTTTTCTCCCCCACAATAGCTGAAGACTCATTCCTTTTCTGGGGTATCAGCATAATCTTCCTGCCGATGGATAGAACTGGGTGCATATTTTGTAACAAATAATTTAATTACTGTTGCCTCTTTTTCAGTTTGTGACTTGTCTGTGAATAGATCAGTTTTCTCAAACATAGTCATTATTTGAAATAATTCACTGAATAATTCCTGTGAATAATTTCTGGCAGTGCCTTATTTGCAGGGAGATTGCTGTGAGTATCAGAAGTTGAAGCATCATTAATTAGTTTTGACCAGCCACCCAGGATTTATAGTAATGTTCAGTTCCCTGACTGGATGAGTTTGACCCTTAGAATCAAGTTTCTGGTGCAGATATCTGTGATTATGGGTTTGAAATTCATTTTCTTTAAATACTCTCCCATATACACTTAGAATGCCCACAAAAACAGTGAATTCTCTGCCAAAAAATGCATTTGCAGCAATATCCTCCACAAGCAAACAAAAAAGTACCATAAACACAGTCACAGTAAATTTGATTATTCATTTGAGCAACTATTTGCAAAAAATGCTTTTGTATTTGCTCAGCTCAACTAATGTGATGCTCCCCACTCTGCCCTTTGGCCTGCCCACCCAACCCTACATGGGAAAGACAGAAGGAATAAAGCACAGTGCACTTTTGCCCTGTCTTCTTGACTGCATTGAGCTCCTTAACTCCACAATGAGCTATTTTTATTTTTAATAACGTAATGGAAGGGAAAACAACATTTCTCTCACGACAAAAAAATCAGAGGCTCAGAAGAGATTTTTAAGCCTTACTACATTTAGGAGCAAAAATGGAGTTGAGGGGATATTTAGAGGGGTTTTATATATTTTATTTCTTTTTTAGTTGCTCAGATATTCTGACAAGCTCTGTCATCACTCCACACTGAGCAGAACACTGAAAGTTTTACTGTCTGGCTGAAACTGACTGGTGGCAACCCTAGGGTCTAGTAAGCCAAAAGGCAGCTGTCCCAAACACACATTCCCTCTGAACGGTTTGCTGACAAATTAAACTAACAAAAGCTTTAAATATATAAACTGATGCATGATTCTTTCACTACTGATCGCTACAAAGGTAAAGCAACCAAAATTTCAGAAACTAAGTGGCAGACATGCACTGAGCTTCTCAATAGGCTGCTTTATACACATGGAGCCAGGAAGTGGAAGCACTCGAACAACCTTTGGATCCAGTTGTGTTCAATTGACTAGTATGACCCAAAGTGAAATAACTGTGTATAGTTGTTTCTACTGCTGCTCTTAAATGAAGTGTTTCTTGAAAGGGCCATGTATCATACTTGGCCAAGATTTGTGGATTTATTATTGGGTAGTTGTGCTGTAGTCTTACATTTGAAAACTATAATGTGATTTCCATAAATCATGTGGGTGTATGGCGATCCTGTGCCTATATCGGGTGCCTATATACTAAGAATTAGAGCCACAAGGGCAGATTTGCACTTCAAACAAAAGTAATTGAATTAATGGGCTTTTACCACCAATGGAAATAGTTCCTTTGTCCGTGATAGTATAAAACTTTGCACACATATACACATCTTTGTCAAATCTGCAAAGCTCCCAGAATATCTCCAAAACATGTGTGTATAAAGCTAAATATATTTGTGCCAAGCTCATTCCATTAACTGAAATACACTGAACCCAGTTATAGCTCTGATGCACAGCAAAAATCCTGAATTGTTCCCATGCATTGCAATGTGTAAAACTACAGTTGCGGTACACGGATCCTCCACTTATAGCAGTTTTGTTTTTACACTAATCTGAGCATAATATAAGCAAGCAACTCCCTCTGATCCAACTGATATTCAAAAGTCTGTATGTAAATGTAAACTTTAAACCCAGTAACAACCATCTGGGCAGTTCAGGTAGTTACAGAATACCCATCAGTCAATTTTCCCAAAGGTTACAAAATACATTGTGTGCACCACTCCTTTCTTTGGAACAGCCAGACTTTCCATGGCATTAGAGCATCAGTTCACGATGACGCTGATTCATTGATTGATTTTGCGCCTTTCAGTCACGAGTGACAGCTATTGAAAGAGAAACAGAAACCAAGGAATGGGCTGGGAATCCAAGGGGTCAATTCTCCTTTCACCTGCACCAGTGACTTGAGTGGAGTTATGCCTGTTTTACACTGGCACAAGAAGAGAATGGTTTTGGAACTGGATAGAAAGACAGTTACTTGGCTCTGCTTCCACAGGATATTATGCCTTGTGCATAGAACTGGACAGTGATGGGAAAAGGATGGGGCGAAACTTGTTGGACCAGGTGGGAAAAAATGTCCACAAAAATAGTTATTTGCCTTCCCCTAAGTTATTTAATAGACATTCCTTTTGCACAATGGAAAACAAATGCTTTACCAGGCATCACACATCTGGTTTGAGAAAAGTTGCCTCTCAGAAGGGGTAACTTCTTATCTCACTTGCCATGCAAATCTTTTTCTTTTGACTAAAAGGCAGACTGACTATTATGATGTGAATTTTCTTATGTTACAAAGGGCTTTTCCACCACTGACTTTATTTTGAGAGGAAAGCAACTATGTGTTTTTGTTTTGTTCTGCTTACCATCCTCAGGTTTCTGTTTACTTCTTCATTACTGAATGGGGGCCTGTTCCTGCTTTCTATTCAGTCCAGTGGGAAATCTCCCATTGACTTCACTCATGCTGAACTGAGGCTCTGACACAGTAAATCCTCATGTCTGTCTTTGAAGGTTCTCCTGCAGAGAACAAGGAACCTCCACTGTTCTGGAGAATTGCAATTGGTGAATGAATCTTTGTTCTTTCTCCAGCAGCTCAAAACATATCTGTCTTTCTGTTGCCTTTTTTGTGACCTTAAAAAACTATCGCTGTCTTCTAGGAATAACTCTTTTGCACCCGTCCCTAACCTAAGGGCATGTCTTCACTACCAACATTAAAGTGCTGCTGTGGCAGTCGCGGCACCAGACTGTCAGTCGCAGCGGTAAAAAAACAACCCCCATGAGGGTAGTAGCTCACCAGTGCTGGGAGCTGCGCTGGTGAGCTTTACAGTGCTGAAACTTGTAGCGCTCGGGGAGGGGGGGTGTGTTTTTTCACACCCCAGAGCGAGACACTTTCAGTGCTGTAAAGTGGCAGTGTGGACAAGGCCTGAGTCAGTTTTCGCTCTCTTCTTACATCCCTCTCCATCTGACCCTTTGCTCTTCGTTCTCTGCATTGTTTTCTTTCTCTGTTGTTTCTCCTTCACAGCAGGAAGGGTGAATAGCGAGCGACAGCTGATATACAACACCAGAAATGTATTTTTTGGCTTTAAGACCAAGTACAAGAATTTTCTGGCCTGATGCAATGTCTAGTAGAGTTTTTTAGTTCACATTCTGCTGCAGGACACAGTCAAACAATAACTACCAGACAGGCTTGTTCCTTCCCCTACTAGACAAAGGGAATAACTTCTCTCCAACTGCACTGTTTCATCAGTGGTGACCATATAAACCACAGGGTAAAGCTCAAATCATCGGAACCTTGAGATTAAATTGAAGCCACGAGTTATATTCAGTTTGTGTATGTAACCTTGTTTATGATATTTTGGGGCAAACAAAAAACAGACACAAAGTAAAATGTAATTTGTTTTTTATTTAGAGAAGTTAAGGGAAGATTTTCAAACATGTAACGGGAGCGCAAATCCAATTACAAATCATTGGGACTTAAGCACCTAAGGGAGTTAGGAGCACTAGAAAATCCCGCCATTTATATAATATGGTATCTTAGCGTATTTATACTTATTTGCTCATCTACACATCTTTCCCCTCTCCTCTCCCCAATCTGTCCTCCCCCTCTTGAGAAAAAGTGCTAAATCTGGAGATATTCAAAGATGTTTTATAAAAACTAACACTGCACCCATATATAGCACTTTTAATATCAGCAATCCCAAAGCACTTTACAAACCAGAAACAAAGCATCAGTGAACTCCACCTGCCTCTGGGGTGGGAGGGGATATTTTACTGCTGCAGAGTGATTGAAATTAGTAACTATTAATATCCTTAGGAAAGACCTGTTGCTTGGGACATTTGAAACTAGACTGAACAGAGCACTACAAGTACAGTAGGGAGAACTCCTGCCTTAGAAAAGGATGAAATAGATGGTCTTTCCCATTTCTAGAATTTCTGATTCTCATGTAGAATACTGTTCAGAACTACATGATGTGCTAATTATGACATCCTTTTCTGTAACAATTTGTTGCTCTGTTGCAGTTTGTGACATCAAGCTGCAAGAGTGTCACTTAAATCTACTTAGATATAGATACTAATAGATATAGATTTCATGGGGTTTTGTAGTAATAGAAACTGGACTCTGTAAATAACTTCTTGGATATGTGTTAGATTGTCACAGTGAATGATTTTACTGTGTATTGCTGAAGTCCTGCCTGATAAATCAGTTCCTCATTATTTTGCAACAATTGCTATTTTGCTTCACACGTCATCTTGATTGTTAGCTGAGACTTAGCTTTGTCCCACCTGGCAGCAGCTGCTGTATCCTGGCATTTCATCTGCATCTCTTCAAAACGGTCAGATTGTGATACAGAGAAGCATGGTTAATCAGGGGAGTACAGAGATACAGTATCTCCTTCTGGGCATGTTGGGGGAGATACATTGGTGGAGTGGTGAAAAGGAACTGGAAAATCTGTGTGCAGACTCCTCCCAGAAAGGGAAAGTTATAGTTCAGGGTTATTGGAGGAGCAACGTGAACAGAGCTGAATGAACATGGAAAATGAATCTCCTCTGACCATAGCAGAGGATAGCTATTGAAGTGAGCTGTAGCTCACAAAAGCTTATGTTCAAATAAATTTGTTAGTCTCTAAGGTGCCACAAGTACTCCTGTTCTTTTTGCAAATACAGACTAACACGGCTGCTCCTTTGAAACCTATTGAATTGTGGGGTCCCTGGCTAGGACAATGAAAAGACACTTGGGATTCTCAGAGTCAACGCTGGAATTTGCTTATTTGGGGAGCACAGGAATTCTGGGCAAATAACTGCTGACAGAACTGGGAATTTTTTCAGCTGCCACTCCTCTCTGACTCCAAATATTTTAAGATACAGTCAGAGGAACAAGGGCCTATGGAAGGTTCTGTCTGGTCACTCACCCTTGACTTTCTCTTTTTCCTGGGAGAAAAGCTGTTTGGAGGCACATCCTCAAGCAGAGCATCAAATTGAACTGCAGATCATGTTGCTTTGTGAGCCACTGCAGACATTTAACGATCCATAGTAAAGCTCATAAACAGAAATAGGACTTTTAAAAGGAGGCCTGTGGTGAGACAGAGGTCAGGGAGGCTGCTTGTCTGTGAAACCCTGCCCTGGAACAACAGACCAGGCCAGAAGGATGTGGGGGTAGAGAGGCTAGTCCAATTTAAAAGCTTTGGCAAGGTGAGGGGTAGCTGATTTCCTCACGATGTATTCTCTGCTCTCTGGAGCTCAGTACTTCACTTCCAACTTGCAAACGTTGCAGCTAATCACAGCTATTGCTTTCCCAAACTGAGTAAGATATTTGTTATCTCTCTGATTGTGAAGGAGACCTGAGTTTGGAATTAATCTTCTAGCCATGGCACTTTTTATATGTTACCTGGGTTAGACTTTTTATAGGCTACCCACGTTAGACATGTTCCGGCAAGATTGTGAATGGAAAGAAGCAAAACACTCTTGCTGGTTTGTTTTTTGTTCCGTCCTTAGAGCTGTTCCTCTGAAGCAAAGCAGAAGGCCAGAGTTAATTAAAATCAAACTCACCATGAACAATCTGTCTCACCTTAAATTTGTCCTCATTTCAACCCTGGCACATGGGCACTAGCCCCTCTACGTGCATTAGAGGGAAATTGAGTCTCCATGTTCATTCAGTCCTGGTGTTCTCCCCAGCCCCCACTGGTGGGGATTTGATCTTTACCCTAACATATCCCTGAACTTCTCATACTACAACCAAGCCACTGTCCTCTGAGCCTTTCCCCACCTCTCTCTGTCACAAAACACTTCTCTCTGAAACTCAGCACAGTCAAGGCAAACAGGGACTGTCACACTTTTCTAGTCTTTTTGGTTGATCTCTTGCAATAAGCTGTTTACCAGGTCAGTGTTAGGATAAAGGAAGGACAATATTTTTATTGATTCATTAGATATTTTGAGTGAACCTGGAGAGTATTGAAAAAGGGGATGCATTCATGAGAGAGAGAGAGATGGGGCACTAGGGAAACTTGCTCTCTATTTTTCTGTGATAAATGGCGGAACACAGGGCAACACAGAGCATGTTGTACGAGTGAAGATCTGAAATAAGAAACGTAACAATTGAGTCTCTCTCTTTTGCTTTTTAAATGACTTTGTATTCATGGCTGTTGTGTGTAACATTGTCTCTGAGACACAAGACAGTGCAAAGCGAAGCAAGTCGCCAAAAGAGACTGCTGAATTTGATGTCTCTGTGCTACTTCCTAGATGTTTGTTCTAGGGCCAGGCTGTGTCATGTTACCAAAAGCAAAAGCTCAGCCCAGGAGAGGGAGTACCAGCACAATGTACAGGACATGTGTGAGCATAATTAGTAAGGAGGGACTATGCACTGTATGGTGAAGATTGCAAATGTGATGTTCATTGTCAGCGTGAAAACGATAATGAAGGGATTAAAAGACAAAAGACCTCTTTCTAGACAGTTCAGGACGTTTGACACATCCTCTTAAGAGCTTTACTCTCCTGTAAAAGTTCCTATTTTAGAGATGGAATTATACCCATTATGCTTGTGATTCCAAATAGTGGGTTTTGACTTCATTGTGGATTTCATCTGGGTTTGTTTGGCCTTTTCCTCAGGAACACCTGGAATTCATTTAAAATTCATGCACAAAACTGTTACTGCAACATTAAGGTTGAGATCTTAGTAGCACAATAGCCAGCGTAGTCAGAGCCATGGTTTTCACAGAAAGTGGAACTCTGCATCCTTGCTTATGTTCTATACAACAGGCTCTTTCACTACTGAAGTTGGTTATGTCATCAGTCACAGGCCGGGTGACTAGTTGGAAAGCTAAAAGTTGGTTCTCATTGAAAGTCATGCTTAGCAGAATACAGAGGAGCCTCTAGGCTAACACCCCGTTCTTTTTTTGTTTTTTAAATAAATACCTTTATTTTAGATTGAAAATGAATTTCCCAGCCCTATCTCTGCTTGATGGTTGAGGCAGAGGCTGGAATAATACAGTTCTGATTATACCTGGGGCAGGAGATCAGAGTAGCATCCAGGAGGGGAAAGGCAGCGTCCGGCCTCTGATGACAACCAGTGTCTGGTGTGGGAAGAGGCAGACAAGGCTGCTTTAAACATTAGCAATTTCAGCCTAAAGATAAGTTTCTGAGAAAGTTGTCGGTGACTGGAAAGATGGGATTTAGAATGGAAGTGCCATTGCACTCATAACTATAGCACAGCTCCTGAGATGCTGTAATAGCAAGTGTAGCATTCACTTACTAGCTGTAGCAGAAATAACTATGCATTAGTAATCAGGTGCCTTGCTCCAGAATTTCAGTCACTTACAAGCAGACCCTTCAGCTTTTAAGTAAACCAGCCTTGGCACTATCTCAGCCCACGTTCAGCCCTTACTGAAAAGGGCTATAGAATGTAATAGGCATAAAAATCAATAATGCAATATAGACGTTAATAGAGAACAATATTCTTCCCATAGGTTTTTAAACCATCTTGTATAACATTTTATAGCAGGGATGTAATTCTCTGTTAAATTCTATCAGATTAATAGAGAGTGATAAACTTTCTGTAGGTTTGGGAATAAATTCCTGATGAGTGTTACCAAAAACAGTGTGCAGCAGTTTACAGAATCCAAGCGGACGGAAAAATGTCTTCATTATAGAGAAGGTGCTACCAGCCTCCTTGCCATTTTAATTCATATATAGTTCATTTGAAAAAATAATTGAAATGAAATTATTTAAACCTCACAGAATCATAGCTGAAATGGTTAGAAGGAATTTCTTTTATTATCTACTGCAACCCCCTGCCTCAGAACATATATAAGGGTTTTTTTTCCTTCCTCTGCAGCATAGGGTGTAGGCCACTTGCAGGTTTAATCAAGTGTAAATGGTGGATTTGCTATAACTTGAAGTCTTTAAACCATGATTTGAGGACTTCAGTAACTCAGTCAGAGGTTGTGGGTCTATTACAGGAGTGGATGGGTGAGGTTCTGTGGCCGGTGATGTGCAGGTCAGATCATGAATAGTCCCTTCTGACCTTAAAGTCTATGAATATGTGTCATTTTCTCCAACAAACATATCTAACTTATTTAAAGATAGCTAGTGATTGACTCTCTTAGGCAAACTGTTCCACTCTCTGGCCCTGACATACTGACTCCTTTTCTTTTGGTTTTAAATACTGAGTGTGTGATTCTCAGTTGCTCTGTGCAGGCATTTACAGCAGTGCAAAGGTGGGTGCAAAATACCGACCATTCCAATATGACAACATTTTATATCCACTTTTCATTTATGTGGCACTGGTGTGAACAACTGCACAAGATGCAGGGCAATGGAGAATCAAGCCAAAAAAAGAAAAGAAAAAAAAATCTAGGTGAAGTTTGCCCCCAGTACATACAGAGGGGCAAATGGTTTTTCCATGTACTGTCCATAATTATTTTATTAATTATTTATGGAGTAGAAAAGGGGAATAAAAATACTATGTGAAAAACAGTACCAAATAAAATGTACTGTGAGATTTTGAATCCATCTATACCCCTCCTCCACCATAACCAAAGCTGCTGCAGAAAACTAAGTGCCTTTGCTCTTAGACATTACTCAAATAGAAACATTTCCTGTGACTGAGGTTTCTCATTACAGCCACACAATCTGAGAAACTGACAGAAATCTTTCAGAGTAGCAGCCATGTTAGTCTGTATTCGCAAAAAGAAAAGGAGTACTTGTGGCACCTTAGAGACTAACAAATTTATTCGAGCATAAGCTTTCGTGAGCTACAGCTCACTTCATCCGATGCAACACGCTGTAACCAGAGTGATCACTTAAGGTGAGCTATTACCAGCAGGAGAGTGGGGGCGGGGGAACCTTTTGTAGTGATAATCAAGGTGGGCCATTTCCAGCAGTTGAGAAGAACGTCTGAGGAACAGTGGGGGGGGGGGGGGGAAATAAACATGGGGAAATAGTTTTACTTTGTGTAATGACCCATTCACTCCCAGTCTCTATTCAAGCCTAAGTTAATTGTATCCCGTTTGCAAATTAATTCCAATTCAGCAGTCTCTCATTGGAGTCTGTTTTTGACGTTTTTTTGTTGAAGAATTGCCATTTTTAGGTCTGTAATCAAGTGACCAGAGAGATTGAAGTGTTTTCCAACTGGTTTTTGAATGTTCTAATTCTTGACGTCTGATTTGTGTCCATTTATTCTTTTACGTAGAGACTGTCCAGTTTGACCAATGTACATGGCAGAGGGGCATTGCTGGCACATGATGTCATATATCACATTCGTAGATGTGCAGGTGAACGAGCCTCTGATAGTGTGGCTGATGTGATTAGGCCCTATGATGGTGTCCCCTGAATAGATATGTGGACACAGTTGGCAACGGGCTTTGTTGCAAGGATAGGTTCCTGGGTTAGTGGTTCTGTTGTGTGGTGTGTGGTTGCTGGTGAGTATTTGCTTCAGGTTGGGGGGGCTGTCTGTAAGCAAGGACTGGCCTGTCTCCCAAGATCTGTGAGAGTGATGGGTCATCCTTCAGGATAGGTTGTAGATCCTTGATGATGCGTTGGAGAGGTTTTAGTTGGGCGCTGAAGATGACAGCTAGTGGCATTCTGTTATTTTCTTTGTTGGGCCTGTCCTGTAGTAGGTAACTTCTGGGCACTCTTTTGGCTCTGTCAATCTGTTTCTTCACTTCAGCAGGTGGGTATTGTAAGAATGCTTGATAGAGATCTTGTAGGTGTTTGTCTCTGTCTGAGGGGTTGGAGCAAATGCGGTTGTATCGTAGAGCTTGGCTGTAGACAATGGATCGTGTGGTGTGGTCTGGATGAAAACTGGAGTCATGTAGGTAGGAATAGCAGTCAGTAGGTTTCTGGTATAGGGTGGTGTTTATTTGACCATCGCTTATTAGCACCGTAGTGTCCAGAAAGTGGATCTCTTGTGTGGACTGGTCCAGGCTGAGGTTGATAGTGGGATGGAAATTGTTGAAATCATGGTGGAATTCCTCAAGGGCTTCTTTTCCATGGGTCCAGATAATGAAGATGTCATCAATGTAGCGCAAGTAGAGTAGGGGCATTAGAGGACGAGAGCTGAGGAAGCGTTGTTCTAAATCAGCCATAAAAATGTTGGCATACTGTGGGGCCATGCGGGTACCCATAGCAGTGCCGCTGATTTGAAGGTATACATAAATCTATAGCACTCTGTGTGTGGGAGGGGGAGGAGGGAGCAGTGCTCTAACTAGTGGGGAATTGAAAGAGTGTTGCTGGCAGACAGTTTGTACTGTGGAAACAGGCACCCATATATAAATAAAAAGAAACAAAATGATTTTCAAAGACCAACAGCAAAACAAAAGTTTTTGTGACACTAATTGCAGGGGCCTCCCTGTTCTTGTGCAGTTGTGTAGCAGGACAAAGCAGAGTCTCTACAAAGCAGCGTGTGTGATCTTCCCAGGTATCAGTTTCGTAATCTCCTCTGTAGGGACAATGACACAAATGCACATTTCTGGGCTGTGCTTTTCACAAGTCTCTCCTGCTCTCACCTAATGGAGAGAGACTGAGTGCAAATAACAAATCAGACACCCCCAAACAAAAGCCAAGGAGAAAATGCCCCAGGCTGCTCTACGTTGGTTTGGTGACTGAGATTCTCACTTTAACTGTCCTGTGTTCACACTGACAGGCAATGTACAAGCAAAGACAAAAGGAGGGTGGATTAAATCTGCAAGCACACATCAGGGAACTGCAAAGTTCCACAGTATGCATCCGATGAAGTGAGCTGTAGCTCACGAAAGCTTATGCTCAAATAAATTGGTTAGTCTCTAAGGTGCCACAAGTACTCCTTTTCTTTTTGCAAAGAAACTGTAATTTAGGTGTCAGAGTAGCAGCTGTGTTAGTCTGTATTCGCAAAAAGAAAAGGAGTACTTGTGGCACCTTAGAGACTAACAAATCTATTTGAGCATAAGCTTTCGTGAGCTACAGGATGCGATGAAATGAGCTGTAGCTCACAAAAGCTTATGCTCAAATAGATTTGTTAGTCTCTAAGGTGCCACAAGTACTCCTTTCTGTAATTTAGGTGCCAGTTTTAAAGAGAGCAGCAGTGTGTTTTATTGATGTAGGAGAATCATGTCTATAAATTGTAATTGCCCTTAACTATCCATATAGGAATTTACATGCCCTCATCCCTGTAATATTTGAGCACCTCACAGACATCAACGAATGTAACCTCCCAATGCCATTGTAACACAGGGAGGTATTATCCCCATTTATTGTTAAACTGAGGCATAGAGTGATTACGTTACTTACTCAGGTCATGTAGGAAGTCTGTGGGAAAGCAAGGAACTGAATTTTGATCTCCTGCATTCCAGTCCCATGCCTTAATCACAAGACTATCTTTACTCCTTCTTCCTCTCCTTCTTCTAATAAGGATACTTTGCACCTACATCATGTAGTGCCTTTCATCTTCAAAGTGGTTTACAGATATAGTGTAATCTAAAATCTCCTTTGTGGTAGCTAAGAATTATTATCCCCATTTTATAGTGGAGAAAACGGAGGCAGCAAGGTTAAGTGACTTGCCCATGGTAACAAATGGAATCATTGTTAGAGCCAAGATTAACATTCAGAAGTTCCTGGTTCCCTGTCAAATGGCCTAGCACAGGACAACACTGCACTGCAAAGATTTAACTGCTATTCATGTCAGTGGCAAGACTCCCTTTCATTTAAATGCGGGGTTGACTAAGGCATATGAGAGACTGGACAGTTCACAGCTTGCCTGGATATTTGCCTTTTGTAAATGTGACAATACCATTAGGAACATTTGGGGAACAGCATAATCTCTGGGCATAAGAAAATATTAGATGGCTTCCACATAATTAAAATGGAAAAACACTGTATAACTATTGTTATATTCATATCACCAAAACAAGAAGCTGCTGTTAGTTAAGAAAAAGTCCCCTTTAAATCTGCTAAGCACATAGCTGTGACTTGCAAGATAAACAAGTGTTGGGCCTACCCTACAATATGCCTTGTCCCCAGAGGATGAACATGCTGCGTCCGCAGCCTGTGTGTGTGTAACTTTTCAAGAAGTACTTTTAATCCAAAGCAGGAACCATGTACTGTGTAACTTCATACTTGTGATCATATGGATCTGTAGCTTGGAATCACAACTGGAGCTGCGCACACATTTGTACTGAAACCCGTTAAACCCAAGCCAAATCTGCCAAGTATGGGGGTTTCATTACTAAACCAGTACTTGGTCCAGCGTTCACTGAAAAGTTTGCTGCGTCTCACAGACCTCTTGGTGAGCCTAGGCAGAGTGAAGCCATAGAAAAGGTCTCTGAAGTCTTGGCAACAGAGAAAGGTCATACGCAGCTCTTCAAAACAGTATGCATTTGGACACGTGTATGAATTACAGCCCCTGTGCAGGTTTCAGAGTAACAGCCATGTTAGTCTGTAGCAACAAAGCATTTTTAAATGATCACTTAAAAACCCAAAAGATCATTTTTAAATGATCACTTAAAAACCCAACCCTGTCTATACAACAGGCAAAGAACTGGTGAAATTTCTTGGGAAATGAGAATGCTGTTTGTGTTATAGGAAATCAAGTGGGAAGGATTGGAGAACAGAAAACTTTGATTCTCCACACTGTTTCCTTTTAATAGCTGAAAATCTGTAAAACTCCCTCTCAAAAATATCTTGCCCCCAGGCTGGGGCTTGAGCATAAAACAACGGCATCAGGCTGGAATGGTGACTAATGTAACAGGAATTCCATTTGCACCAAGCACTTTCAGGTGCTCTCTCTTTCCCAGGGCTAGTCCTGACAGGCAAGTGTGAAAGGAACAGGGCCTTTACTCAGACACACAATTTGTTGGATCTGGAACTGTTCCAACAAATCAGAATGAGTAAAGGCTGTTGTCCATTGGCAGAATGAAGGAGAACAGGGCTGCCTTCTTTGCCTGTTCCATTCTGGAATTCCCCTTTTGTGTCATCCTGCCCCCCTTCTCCAGCCCCTCATTGGTGGTTCACAAGGAAGCCTATAGGGCACAGCAAATGAATAGCTGGAGAGGTGGAAAGCTGTGCTCCTAAAATGTAGGTGGTTGTATTCAGTTCTGGGAACTGAGACTCTGATGGGGGCAGGGGAGGGATGCTGCCAGAGGGGAAGTGCAGCAAGGGGTCTCTTCCAGAAGATTTATTTTGGGAACGGAGATATGAGGGGCAGAGGTTGGTGGAGGCTCTCAACAGCTGTTCCTCCCAAGCAGGATGGAGGCTATAAAGAGAAGGAGGCCCCTCGCGTTTTTATTGCTCTCATTGTTAGTTGAAATTTTGTTCATCCAGCAGAAGGGAATTGTTTACAGGCCCTTAACACCAACTCTCCAGATGTTGAGAGCAGCAGATGTTTTCATGGTTGTTGGAGCAGTTCTCTCCAGGGACTAAACAGAGTAGTATGTTTCCAAAACATCAAGTCCTGACATTTTTGATTCACTTATAATTAGGGAATCCCCCTCCCCACCTTCCTCTCTTACCACAGTATGATAGTCATCAGGTGACAGGAAGCATTATCGGTGCACTGCAATGCTGTCTCTGCTTCCCCATAGCTGAGGCCCAGAGATGCTTTTCCTTTCCCTGACCTCTGCTTTCTATCTGTCTATGTGAGATGTGTAGACTACTTCAACCAATCCATCCCTGCAATTCAGTGAAGGTACAGCAAGGGTTATTTGGCCCCTTGCTTTTAAGGTCTGTGCTTAGAGAAAGGCCAGTCCCTAGAGGGAAAAGATGAGGATCCCCTACAGCTGCATTTGATAAATGCCCAACTGCGAAAGTAAAGTAAATCCACTGGGAACAAGCATTACAGTTGCCCTGGAAGCACTTTATGTTTCTCAGGAAAGGTGTCATGGCTAGAGGCACTGCATAGGCCCAGTAGTACAAGCTGTCACTCATGGGTTGGCCAAGGTGCCTCAAACCTGACCTGAAAGGCCTGTGTTCAGGCCTGAGAGAGTGGCCATGGGGGGTGAATTATTCAGAATCCTTGGCTTCTCATAGACTATCAGAGTTGGAAGGGACCTCAGGAGATCATCTAGTCCAACCCCCTGCTCAAAGCAGGCACAATCCCCAATTTTTTTTTCCCCAGATCCCTAAATGGCCCCCTCAAGGATTGAACTCACAACCCTGGGTTTAGCAGGCCAATGCTCAAACCACTGAGCTATCCCTGCTGAGACTGTCCGGAAGTGTGCTACTTAGTGCAAGCTGTGTTTGGGGGGGGTCTGCATCGAAAACCCACCCTCACTGATGGGATACTGCCAGTTGTTATCCAGAAAAGCTAAGCAGCTGCGCTGGTGCCGTGATTTCTGACATTACTGACCTGATCCAAATTTGCCCCCAGGCGGATCCTCAGTCACCTGGGCCAGCTAGTCCTACTTCTATTTAAAACTACTGAGAAACAGTCAGGGCAGGAGAGATGAAAGTGAGGACAAGAGCTCTAACAGCTAAAGGCTGTATCTTGGAATTGACAGCTTGATGCCAGGCAAAGCTTCTAGAGATAGTGAATATGAATCCTGTGCCCCTCTTGACTATCTAAAGTGTATTATATTTTATCATTATGCCTAAGCACTAACCATTTGCTTACCGCTCTACAAGACACAGAAGATGACATGTTGGCCTGATTCTGACCTCACCCCCGTTCACTGACGTCAGTGGAATTGCTCCTGATTTACACAAGTGTAAGATCAGAATCAAGCCCACAGTTGCTGTCCTGAGGAGCACACAGTCTACTGTAAACAGAGAGGCACAACATTAGGGATGCTTTACTGCCTTGGGGAGGGGTGTGAGACTATTTTTGACTGCAGTGGGTAGCATTTGTGGGCTTGGCAGGAGTGAGTTTTGATTTAAATTGAGAATTGCCAATTATTATCATCAGTGTTACTTGAAATCCTATTCTTACAGTGCAATGGGATCCTGATCAGGCCCGTGATATAGAGCCCTGCTCTCTCGCTCTTAAATTCCCGAGAAAGTAAAGAGATGCTTTATTGACTCTCTGAGTCAGCAGTGGGTGAGAGGGAGGAAAAGTGCTTTCTGTTTGTGTGGTGCAGTCCTATTAAAGCCTCTGAGCATATACTGGAGAAAATATCACACTGATTGGGGGAGGGGGGGTCAATCTCGATGGAGATTTCCCTGGGCCGGCATTTTGTGTAACTCTTGAAATTCAACTAAAGCATCCACCATATGAAAGGTGCTGACCCTGCAATAGAAGTTCTTAAATTGTTTTTATTCAGGCAACCCAGATTCTCATTCCCAGCACTAACACTTCCCCTTTTCTCTCTCTGTGCAGGGCAAGGGTGTCACCTGCCTGATCAGGAAGTATTAAAACTGGATGATGCCTTCTAGATAGCTGCAGAGCACTAGGAGCTGGGGAGGTGCTCCTTTATTCTCCTTGGAGGGGGAGAGACTTTGAGGCAAAACCTTGGACTCCCCAGTCTCTCCCCATGGATAAAGGACACACTTTACCCCAGGATATCCGGGACCTGCGGCACTGCCTGAGAATGAAGAGCAAGTATGCTATTCTCCTGGTGTTTGTTGTAGCTCTTGTCATTATTGAGAAGGAAAACAACATCATATCAAGGTAGGAAAAAAGGGAGAGCAAGCTCTTGCTATACTGGGAGGGGATTTCTCTTCATCCTTGATGTAGCCTTCACCTCACCTTTCTGCAGCCAGCCTTCCAGCCATTTACAACTAGATACACTTCTCTCTCCTGGAATGTGAAGCCCATTAATGCCTATCACCTTCTTTCCATTACAATCTCAGTCAGTCACTACAACTGCCCACAGTGAAAGGCCTTCTTCCCAGCAGTGCTTCGCATTGGTTCCTCCAGGTCTTTCCCCACTTTCAGTAAAGACAAATACACTGGAGATGGGCATCATAGAAGATCATAGCCAGGTAGACTATGGCAAGTGAGGAGGTGCCAGAGTGTCTAGCTGAAGCGACCAACTTGCCCATACTGAGGGAATGAGGAGGGTTTTTATTTAGGCTGTGTTTACACTTAAAATGCTACCGTGGCACACCTGCAGTGGTGCAGCTGTAGCAGCATTTCAGTGCAGACACTCACTATAGTGACAGGAGCGTTCTCCCTTCATTCCAGTTAATCCATGTCCCTGAGAGGCAGTAGCTAGGTCAATGGAAGACTTTTTCTGGCCACAGTGCTGTCTATACTGTGTTAGGTCAGCTTAACTACATCTCTCAGAGGTGTGGATTTTTCTCACCCGGGAGAGATGTTGCTATGCCGATGTAAGTTTCCAGTGTAGACCTGCCCTAGGGCTTTTCTTTTTTAAAAGCTGATAAATGTTAGCAGTTGAGAAAACGAAGGATGAATAGAGGGGACGTATGCTGTGCAAACTTCCTTTAAGCAGTTACACCAAAAGTACCTCAGTCCTGACCTGCAGCATGTCCTGCTGTTCTACTCTTGGGTTCCCTTACAGCTCTGCCACTGCCCATTAATCCCGACCTGCAGCTCGTACTGCTACTCCAAAACTGTACCTCTCCTGAAGAGCCTGCCAGTTGTGCCAGTCTGTGTTGGCTTTGCAGTATGGACAGAGGGGCACAAGAGAGTAAATTGAAACTAATGAACACGTTAGGCCTCAGGTGAAATAAGATGAATTCAGGTGCTTAGAGGTGAAAATCTAAATGTCCCCCTTTTTAACCACTGCCTTATTGTTTGTGGTTTTGTTCTCTTTGTTGGTAGGGTATCAGACAAGCTGAAGCAAGCCCCACAATCTCTGATGGAGGTCAACAGCACAGACCCTGGCCTAGTGCTGTCAGAAAATGGGTCCCTCTTGTCCCTCAGCGAGCTGGACTCTGCCTTCTCTCAACTCAAGAGCCGGCTTCAGAATGTCACCCTGCAGCTGGGAGGGACCAGGGAGCCTGCTGTAGCTCAGGGATCCCGGAGACATGTGCTCCTGATGGCCACCACCCGCACAGGTTCCTCCTTCGTGGGAGAGTTCTTCAACCAACAGGGCAACATTTTCTATCTCTTCGAGCCACTGTGGCACATAGAGAGGACAGTGTCATTCGAGCCAGGCGGAGCAAATGCAGTGGGGTCGGCCCTCGTCTACCGAGATGTCTTGAAGCAGCTGTTCCTCTGTGACCTCTACATCCTGGAGAACTTCATCACCCCACTCCCTGATGACCACCTGACCCCGTATATGTTCCGGCGGGGCTCAAGCCGCTCCCTGTGCGAGGACCCCGTTTGCACTCCTTTCGTCAAGAAGGTCTTTGAGAAGTACCATTGCAAAAACCGCCGCTGTGGCCCCCTCAACATGACCCTCGCTGCAGAAGCCTGCCTGCACAAGAATCACGTGGCACTCAAGACAGTGCGAATTCGGCAGCTGGAGTTCTTACGACCCCTGGTCGAAGACCCTCGTCTAGACATGAGGATCATCCAGCTGGTGCGGGACCCCCGGGCGGTGCTGGCCTCTCGCATTGTGGCCTTCTCAGGCAAATATGAAACCTGGAAAAAATGGGCTTCAGAAGGAGCAGCTCCCCTCAACGAGGATGAGGTGCAGAGGCTGCGGGGGAACTGCGAGAGCATCCGCCTCTCCGCTGAACTTGGCCTGAGGCAGCCAGCGTGGCTGAGGGGCCGCTACATGCTGATCCGCTATGAGGATATTGCCAGGTCACCCCTCCAAAACGCCAAGGAGATGTACAAGTTTGCTGGCATCAGCCTCACCCAACAGGTGGAGGACTGGATCCAGAAGAACACCCAGGCACCTCAGGACAGCAGTGGCATCTACTCCACCCAGAAGAACTCCTCAGAGCAGTTCGAGAAGTGGCGCTTCAGCATCCCCTTCAAGTTGGCCCAGGTGGTGCAGAGCGTCTGCGGCCCAGCCATGCATCTGTTTGGCTA
Organism: Lepidochelys olivacea; assembly: GCF_965140295.1. Lineage (NCBI taxonomy): Eukaryota > Metazoa > Chordata > Testudines > Cheloniidae > Lepidochelys > Lepidochelys olivacea. The sequence goes on along the minus strand of NC_140417.1, from coordinate 83,226,763 downwards.
CAAGCTGGCCAGCGACCAAGAGACCCTCACAAACAGATCCATCAGTTTGCTAGAGGAAAGGAGGGCCTTCTGGATCACGTAAGATCCCTCATTGCTGGGTTTCCATATGGAAACATACGGTTAGACTGAAAAAAGAAAAACCTGAGCACAAGAACAGCTGGGGAAGCAGGAAAAGGGCAAGTGGAAAGGGGCCACTATCCCTTGCTGACACGTATCACATCCTCGTTTATAAGGCTTGTGTTTGCCATGCACTCCTCATCCTAGCGAGGTGCTTTCTGATTCTCCGTGGACAGCAGGGGGAACGCAGTAATATCCAGGAGCTCTGGCTCGTCTAGATGGATTATAACGTGGCCACCCTTTGAAACTAAATGGAGCTCAGAAGCTGGCAGTGGGGAGAACCAAAGCAATAGGTACTAGCTTCCATACCTCACCTCTTAGCTTTCTTCTCTGCACAAGCGCCACCCTTCTTTCAAAGGGCATTTCTGCACTAAACATCCAAAGAGAGAATTGTATGTTTTAAAAATATTCGTACACTTTAAAATCCCTCATCTCGCCGAGCATGAGCGAGGAGGTGAGAGGAGCCGAGGGTTGCACTGATACTGCCTTGGGCAAACTTAAACACCTCGCTAAGCTGTGTTTGGTTGGGTTGACGGAACTGTCAGAAAGGGACTTGATTGGGGTTTGTTGCCAAGAAACCTCTTAGTAAATCCCCAGGGAGAGGAGTCGGGGGAACTCTCTTCTCCCATCCTGACTGCTGCCGCCTTACGCTGACAAACACTCATGCCTAGGACACTTTGTGCATATCTACGGACCTTTAAATATACCAACAGCCTGTTAAACCTTGAGAGATGTGACTGAGTCATACAAGAGTGAGCACACTCCCTCAGACCATGCTCTCAGAAGAGCAAAATGCCAGGACATCGGGAAAACATGTAGCAGAGCCAGCAAACAGCTACACCATGATCACTGGCACTGGTGCAGCATTTTCCACCTCAGCTGCTTGTTATCAAGTGCACCAAAACCAGCAGCTGAGAGATGGCAGGGAGACAATGAAAACATTATTTAAGAGAGAGAGAGAGAAAGTGAAAGCAACGCTTTCTATCCCTGGGGATTCAACTGGTCTCCTTCCAAGGTGCCATCAGCTGTTTTGTCTTCCACCACCACCACAGAGGCTGGGTTCCTCAATGATCATTTGCTGGTGTCTAGAGATCGATACTGAAAGATTTCTTGGCTGGGGGCGGCAGGGTGTTTCTGTAATTGTATTTATATTTTGTCCTTGCTATTGTTTGTATATCTTTGGAAGTGCTGGTTGGAGGCTGCCAGCAATTCTCCTGCCCAAAGCAGAGGGAAATAGTTTGTACCAATTAGCTTTTTGTGGTAGGAGAGTGGGGAGAAGAGAGACTGGGATGCAGGCAAGTAGGAACTCCTCCAAAATTAGGCAATAGGAATAGTTTCCATAACAGAAAGAGATGGTCTCAGATTGCAGCAGACGAATTCCTAGCCTGTTTCACTCCTTGTCCAATCCACAGTTAGGTTTGGTTTTTGCTTCCTGGAGTTTGATCTCTTCCTGGGGCAACCCGGAAACTACTGCAGAAGAAGTCTTCAGACTCCTTTTCAGCCCCATAATTATTCTGATGCCCCCATTGAGTCCCCTCATCCTTAAATACATCCTCAGGGAAGAAACATGGAACAAGATCTGAGCTGGAAGTGATTTTTTTTTTTAAAGTAATTTTTCAAGGGGCAGCATCAGGGTTTTGTTTTAAATCACATTTAAAGGGATACTGTCAACACACAAACTTCTCTCTGAATTTATCTTTACTTCCTATTGTCACAAATGATTCAAATTTAGAGAGATTGCAAGAGACATTTCTCTGTTTTTCAGTGTGTTTACCTTGTGCATTTATCAATACTTTAGGCAGTCAGTTTCATCCGTGGTCGGATTCACTTCCTAATCTCATGCACTAGCATGAGAGAATATCAGAATTCTCATGCACAAGGGTGGGGGCGGGCACAGCTGGGCAGGGGAGCAGTCCCCCTAATCTCCCATGGATCCATGGACATGGCCTAGGAGCACTGGTAAACTGGAACTGGACAGCAGGTAGACGGAGTAAGCTGCTGCTGACATGGGTGATCAGCATAGGGGAGACGCTAATGTAGGACGGGGATCCAGGCACATCCCGTTTATGGCCATTGTTGTGCCAGAGCACACCCCTGTTTGAGCAACCGATATGAAATCGGCAAGAGAAAGAAAAACATGCAAAAATAAATGCAGGGTAATGGCTGAAATTCTCAGTCCTCAGTGTACTTTAACATAGTGTATGCCCCTAACCTTCACCCATGTAAAAGAAGAAAGAATGGACAGTGTCCCTGTCACAGGGAGAGCTAGGTGGCACCTCCTCCTGGTCACTTTGGGGGAACAGCTCTGTCCAACTCCGGTGCCCCCTTCCACTGCTCACTGCATGCCCTGCTGTCTCTCACTCTCTGACTCAAGGGGCTCTGTTTTTGTGGTTTGGCCCTTCGGCCAGATCACTATAGTCCTCCCCTTCCAGGGTAACAAAATAAATCTCCAAAAACAGCTGTCTAGAGCTCCTCTCCAGTGCTTCCGTGCTGCTTCCAAGTGGCTGGTAGGAGAACCCAGGCCTGCTCTCTACACTGGGTTCCAGCCCAGGAACCCTGTAACAAGCAGCCATGGTCTGCATGGTCCTACCCCTTGCTGCTGTTTTCCCTGGGCTTCTTCCCACCTAGCTCTCTCGGGCTTCCTTTCCCCACAACTCCTCTGGGGTTAACCATTGTTTTAGGGTTAGAACCCTGGTGCTTATTCTCCCTCTTGGGTTTTCATCTCCCCTCCTCTCTGCTCCCAGAGAGAAACCTCAGACAGTCTCCCTGCAGTCCCGTTGGGCAGCAAACTTCCTGGCTTTATAATTTAGCCTACTCCAGCCCAGCTGAGTCTCTTGTTCAGTTAAGCCTGGCTTTCCCTCCAGGTACAGCCAGGTACCCTAATTGGTCCCTCAGTCCTACATTAACCCTTTCAGGGCCTGTGTGGAGTACACACCACATCACAGTTCTCTTTTTAAAAAAAGCAACAATCCACATCTCCCTCCCAGGGTTACTAACAACACCTTATATTGTTAAACTAAAATAGTTTTTTAAAGATATGAATTTATTTTACACTGGTTACGCAGTTTGTCCAAACTGTGATGCAGAAAGTAACCAGGGAAAACAGACCAGGCAGCAGGGGTGCTGGAACAATTTTTATAATGGGGCTGCTGAAAGCCATTGAACCAAACTGTAAATGATGGAAACCTCTTCAAGCCAGGAGGTGCAGCAGCACCCCCAGTTCCAGCACCTATGCCAGGCAGTTTCACTTGTCAGCTCCCTTGTACTAGCACAATTCTGCAACGTTTGGGTTGCAGATATTGCAAAGAGAATGTTGCTACAAAAAGGTGGAAACTGTTTCCAATGGAGTTTAAAAATAATCATGAAAACATTGACTAATAGCAGGTTTTGTAAAAAAATAAAAATAAAAAAATTTCTATCCCTAAATTTTGGGCCTAAACTACCCTTACATCTTTACAGTTTTTCAAGGAATTACTTATGGCTAAATGAAGCTTAGAGAAGTGAAAAGAAATTAACAAATACATGCTTCAGTGGGGGATTTTCTGTGTATGCCCTTGCAACTCACATGTGGAGTTGTTTGTGAAACCCAAACTCTGCACCCACTGAAGAGCACATTGAAATTACTATCTATAGGTATATAAACCATAAAGGGCAAATATACAACAGCTTCCTCCTTCAAACTCACAGACCCTCTGGTGCACACAATCAGTTTTGACTTCTCTTTCTTTAATATTCACAATCTGTCCTCTAACTGCCACATCTTCTATTATAATTTGTTTATCTTTGGAGAGGTAGCAGACTTAGGCTTCAATTCAGGAAAGCACTTAAGCATGGCATAACTTTAAGCACACCTTAATAATAAGCATGTGCATAAGAGCTGGCCTGAATAGAGGTGCTTTCCAGAAAAAGGGCCTTAATGCATTCTGGAGCATTTCTTCAATATACTCAAGACAACAAGAGCTATACGTACAGCATAAGGGGCCCTATTTGCAGTTGCCCTCTACCTTGTGTCTTCATTTGCATCAGTATAAAGTGGCTGTAAAAGGTCCCCAAAACAAAATGGTTATGATTTACGCAATATGACCACCCAGTGGACCTGAGCCAAGGCCCATTTAAGTCAATGGAAAGACTCCCACTGACTTTGGCAGGTTTGGATCAGCACCAAGGTGCAGGGTAGCCATGAATCAGATCCACACCACTTCTTGATCAAACTTACTTTGCCAGCTCCAGGAGGGAGCCCCCAGTGGAAACGGTCCTCGTGCAGTCGGTAGGAGAGAGTGTGTTTACTTGGAGCTCCAACCAGCACTTTGGTTCTGATGAAATGAGGCGTTATTATTGCTATTGTTTGTTTTGTTTGTGCTTTCCAAAAGTTTATTTTTATTTTTATTTTTTTTTGTTTACAAGGGCTGCAATCTGGCAGGAAAGAGGCTGCCACTTCCTGCAACATGTAGAACTGTTCAGAGAATGGAGGGTTTAATATTGTAAACTGCAAAGGGAATTTATTTATTTATTATATGAAAAAGAGGGGAAATATTTTATTAGCAGGGAGTCTGAGCTACACCCAAAAACAGGCAGACAAGAAATATCCCAAGAAATGGAAAAAAGGTAAACAATTAAACTCAGAGCAGCACAGTTACGATTTCAAACAAAATGCTGTTGTTTTGAGATGTCTGTTTTCTTAACACCCAGAAACAAACAAAAATCACACTTCTGTCTCAAAACGACTATCTGCTATTGTTACAAGTTAACACCTACACACTCTAACTGAACCGGATTAGGTTCACTGTTCCCTGTTATTGGGGGAGTCAGGGGGCTTCACACAGCAACAGGAGGGAGGAAAATAGCTCTTATTTTTTAAGGAAAGCATGGTTGAAAAAAAATCTCAAAAATTGGCGAACTCAGGCTGTGTAAGACATGAAACTATTTGTAGCACTTTTAAAATGACAGCCTTTCAAATGGCCCATTTCACAAGCTGAGAGCTTGTTGACACTGCGTTATGTCGGTATACGTTGCTCAGGGGTGTGAATAAGCCACCCCCCGCACGACGTAACTTCCACTGACCTAAGCGCCGGTGCGGACAGCACTGGGTCGACATAGGTGCCACCCCTTGTGGAGAGGCTTTTATTGTGCTGACGGGAGAGCATCTTCACCAGACACGCTACAGCGACACAGCTGCATCAACTGTAGCGTTCTAGTGTAGACTAGCCCTGAGACACACAATGAATCCCAGACAGGACAAAGGCTTTGGATATAATTTTATGGCCTGGGAAAACACAGAAATGCACAGGAAGTGAAAGGATACATGCCTCAGTGGCATAAAAGAGTGGCTGTTGGCCTCTGGGGAGCCCATCTGGAATCAGACCTGTGCATAATGAGAAGTAAATATGGGGGTTTATCCATTCCCCCCCCACCCACAGGTGGGAGCTGATACCAGGTCCTCTCATCCTAAGAGATGGGGAGGAAGGTTGCAATAGAGCTGAGGTTTGGTAGATGAATGTGGGATATATGACTAGATATGGAAGGCCAAATCCTGCCATGATTTACACCTATTGCAATCCCACTTGACTTCAGTGGTTCTTAAATCCGGGTAGGATTTGGCCTAGGGACAGGAATTCTGTCTCATTGCAGGAGCAGTCCCTCAGGGCCGGGCTGAATTCATTAGCAGCTCATGGGAATCACGCTGGATGGCTGTCTTCTCTGTACATAGCCCTAGGATAGACAGAGGGAGTCAGTTCTCTGCTCAGCCAGTCACTTGACCTTCCCAAGCACAAGAGAGTCATTCACCAGTTATTTGTTTATTTAAAGGTTTTTTCTCTCTCACTCCATGAACATATCTTCAGGCTGGGGGAGAGAGACAGTTTCTGACCTTGGCACATAAAAGGACTATTCCTCTGTGTTCCACTTACTAGATATGGAAAGGGAAGTTTCTAACACCACATTCTTTCTCTGCTGTGTTCCATAGAGCTACACATTCTCTCCCCTTCTCTGTCCTATAGGACAGGGACCAGGCTCAGATGCTAGAAGAAAGCACTGCATGCAGCCAGCCTGTCATACTCTCCTGAACCCCAGCTCCCTTGCCCTACTGCAGCATTGCAACCTCCAGCTATCAGGCTAGTTCATGGGGGGAGGGCCCTTCACTCACTAACATTTCGGGTGGGGAGAGGCATGGAGAAAGAGAAGGAGCTGGCAGCAGGGTCTGAATGGAGCCTTTGACTTGCTGCTATGCTGCGCATCACCCCAGCAGGGCAGCGAGAGGAAGGCTCACAACTGCCATCTGTGCTCCTAAGGCTGTAAAATGGAGAGCTGCTTTGTTACTTCAGCTGTTTTCTTCCTTCCCTTCTTCCTCCTCTCATCCGTCTTGGCTTTTCAACTCAAAGGGAGGAATCTCGGGCGCCTGGCCCTCTCCAATGGCTGACATCACACAGCCCAAGAGAGCGGTTCCATGTGTTTAAATCAGAACGCCTTCCTCTGGGAAAGCAGACGTAACTTTAGCGGCAGGGGCTGTCCACATTGTGGGGAGGAATCCAAGGGGACAGGAGGCAAGGGAGGGTCAGCCAGGGCATCAGACAGGCTTCAAAGGGAAATGCACTGGGATGGGGTTCCTTGGGCAGCTGGAAGCGTACACCTAAGGGAGTCCAGCATCCCTCGTTTATTTATCTCCATGCAAAGAACTCTGTGCTGCCACCTAGGGATTTTTACCAAACTAACAGCTAAACCAATGTCCAGCTGTTTTCTTCCTGGCCCTGTGTCGAGGGTTTAGCTTAAAGGCCTGCCTGGCTCCATTGCAGTGATGTTACACAGGGTTTGTTACACTCCCGGAGCCACTGTGGTCTGTCAGCCGCTGGAAGCGCTGACATACACATCCTCTGAGGAGAGTACTCAGTACTTTAGTTTGAATCTTCTGTGCACAGAAATGAATGTGAACCCTGTAACCGGTTAGAAGATGGTTGACATGACTTATTTAATTAAAAACACAATGGAGCAGAATCCAAAAAGGCATCTCCTGTGTCTGGTGTTTATTCACTTGTTATTTTTGGCAGCGGGAGAAGTGTAGACATTCACAGCAGCAGCTGGTAAGAGTCTCTGTGTAACATGGTCCCCTGGGGCAGTGACTTGCTCTCCTTATCCGTGTAGCAATAGCAACGGTGCTCAGAGTCAACACATTGGAAGACACTTGGGAAAATAAGATCTGGGGATGAAAACAGAAACTGCTCTGCTGACAAAAATTTAAACACGAGCTAGTCGTCCTCCTCAACCCCAGTGGTACTGAGCACTCAACTGCCATTCACTCAAATGGAAGTTGCAGGTGCTCATTTCCAGTCAGGAGAGCTGTGCGGCAGCTGTTTAGCAAACCTTGGTAGCAGAGCTGTGTGCACAAGAGCTGGTGCTATCTCCAATACTGCAGAGTTGGAGAGAAAAGTTGGTTTCAAATCCATCAGAAATATAGAGAGGAATGTTACCACCCATCAAAGGGAAAAGAAAAGGCTAAAATGAATATGGGAAATATCATCTTCAGGTACCCAAGAGAACTTTACAAATCAGAGAGAATCATTGGGCTCCACCCTGTTTCTTTTCCTCACCCATAATCAAGCATCTATGGTGGGACTAGCTGCAGCTCAGAGGCAGTGGGAGGAAGGCAGCCTGGGTTATTCTGGGTAATTGATGGGATGGAGACAGCCACTCGCTCTGTCTCACTTTGCTCAGGGCCTTGCATACCTATGGCCAGCCCTGGAACCAGTGAAGGAAGATGCTGCAGTGAAGTGTTGGAACCTAACCATCCCAGCAAGCATCTAGCTCACACCTGGTCAACTGTTGAGAATGGGCCACATCTACCATGATTGAATTGGCCTTGTTAGCACTACAAAAAGTAATTTTCCCTCTGTTGATATTCACCCCTTCTTGTCAATTGTTGGAATGGGGCACATCCACCCGAACTGAATTGGCCCCGTTAGCACTGATCCCCCCCACTCAGTGATGCAACTCCCATCTTTTCACCTTTTCAGGTATTTATACCTGCCTACTGTATTTTCCATTCCATGCATCTGATGAAGTGGGTTCTAGCCCATAAAAGCTTATGCCCAAATAAATTTGTTAGTCTCTAAGGTGCCACAAGGACTCCTCGTTGTTAGGGGTCAGCAGAAAGGGTAACAAGGGCTCTTGCCTCCAGCGTACTTTGTCCTCACCTCATGAATGCAACAGCAAACACAATAGAAATGGACCTGTTTTTTGGAGAAAGGGTGATTTTGCCCAGAGAATGGGAAAATTTACATGTTCCTGTCTTTCCATTGCTAAAATAGCTACTTTACAAACATTGTCAATAAAATTCAGCCACAAGGAGACACCAGTGAAAGTGTTTGTGCCAAACTTTGTGAAACAACAATTGTGAATTTCACACAGACCTATTAATGAGCTTGTATACAAATGCTCGTAAAGAGTATACATTTCAAAATGGCTGGACACAGGCTCCAAATAGTAAACAGGTCCCCTGGAGGTGTAATCTTTTAATAGCTAGTAAAAGACTTGCTAAATGCAGCCCTGCAGTTTATTGAGAGAACAGGCAGGTAGTAAAAGCTCAGCAGGACAAGGTTTACCCGAGTGCTCAGAGCTTGGAGAAGAAAGGACGAGCAGGTCTCATTCACTGGGACAGGTGGACAAGGGATGGCTATGGATGGCTGTACTCCTTGAAAGATAAAGTAGGTATGGACTTGCTCGTTTGTTCAGGTGCATGCATGCCTGTTTGTGTCTGTCTTTGTATGAAAGTGTATGTATGTGTCTGTGAACATGTATGCGCAGCTGCAGGCAGATGTATGTCAGTATGTGCGTCTGCAAATATGCAAATCCAGGGTCGTGTGTATGTGCATGCCCATAAGTCTGTGGGTACATCTGTGTGTGACTGCGAGCAATTGGGAATATGCATAAACAAGCAAATGGCAGGGCCCGTGCACACATTATGGGCCCTCGCAACAAAAAAGATGTCTGCAGTGATTCCCACATATCCTATACACTGGGGCGCTATGAATTCTTTCCACTGTGATAAAGGAAGATGTCTGCAGTGTGAAAACTAACACTTCATTCAACACTTAGCTCCAAAAATGACAAACTGATCCTACAGGCCATCTCCCCGCTGCCTGGTAACGCCACAGCTAAGCAGCAAAAGTAACTTGTCATGTGATCCAAAAAGCTGCAGAAGACTGGTGTTAGCAGGCCAAATGGTTCAGTCAGGGCATAGGGCAAGTAATTCTCCCTATTAAGACAGGTCAGACCAGCAAGGAGTGGCAGAGCAGTTGATGATGGCTGAGAAAATGCCAGTGTGTCTAGAACGATCATTTACATTTCCTACAAAGGCTTTCTTGCCCAATTTCACTAAAGCCCCAATCCTGATTGGGGTCTGTCTGCATGGGGCTCCCCACAGGAGGATCAGGTGCTAAGCTTGACCTCATGTGTTCACCGAAAAGTATGATTCCCTGGTAATACCTGGAAGGAAATGTTGCATTACCATTCAACTGGACATGAACCCTCCATACAGGCAGGTTATGCAGCACAGCTTCCAAACAGCTGAATATTATCCTCCTCACTGTCCATATAGCATATATGATCCAGGCAAGACCTTGGCCATCACAATATTAAGCTGGCTGCAGTTCAAGAAATACATGCCAGCTGGCCCTTGTGCTAGATCCCAGGCTTTACAGGTGTATAATGCTGTGCTCCTTCTCTTTTTCTCACCCACTCAAAGACCCCAATCCTCTCCCAGCATCCTCCTGCCTTCCATCCCAGAATGACGTGTCAGGCACCCCTGGAGAGGCTGTGGGGTCAGCAGGGAGGGGACTTGCTGGCCACATAGCCCTGGGAGGCCAAGATGGCAAAGCCAGTGTGGCTGCCTTGCTTTTTAAAAAGAACAGTTCAGGCCACACTGAAAGGAGACCAGAACAGTGCCACGAATAAAACCAATACCTGAAACAAGATCCACGGAATTCTTCCAAAGCCTGGGCTGGCTCCTGCGCTGAGGCTGGCCACCACTCACTCCTAAGAACAGCGAGACCCGTCCTTGAGCAGTTCAGGCTCGTGGCCTCCTAATCAAGGCCAGTCTGATCAAAAAGCCCCTCTGAATCCCTTCCACCCTTTCTCCTGAAACACAGTATCTAAAACTAGGAACAGCCACCAGTGCGGCATCTGGGGGCAGTCAGGCAGCCTGAAAAATGGAGCTGGGGCAGCAGCATGGGGGTTGGGTTTCCACTGTGTTGCCCACAAAGCCCTCCATGCCACAAAGGGACCTCAGAAAGAGAACGAGAAGTCATTTACTTTGAGGGGTGAAGGAAACACATTAATGTCCATTAGCAAGAGAGGTTTTACTGACTGCCTAATAGAGGGCTAACATAAGCAGCAGCCAAGAGAAGAGGCCGAGGAGGAGAGAGGGACAAAAATAACACTATTACCAAAAAGTGTGAAAATACATGACTGGGAAGTGGGAACCAGGCCTGGGTTTTAACTGCTCACACGCTGCTGTTTCTCTCGTGTAAGCCAGAGCTCCTGCATTGCTCATATTCCCCGCTAGCCAGTCTGAATCCCTCCTGGGGAACTCCATGTTATTTTCTGAATGCCGAAATTGTAGATGCTATATGCAACGGGGCTGAGATTTTCAGGAACGAACCTGGCCCACATGGAGAGCTGCCAGTAGAGTTTGAAACATTTTTACAAGGGCAATTTTCCAAATAAGCTTGAGTGTCCTCAGTCTCTCGGATGCTGGATAGGTCTTGGCTCCAGTCGGGTGACTTTTTGATGATTGTTATACAAATGCAGGGCTGCCAACTCTTGCAATTTTATACTGAGTCTCACACTATTTGGTGTTTTTCTTAAAGCCCCACCTTCTGGATCCAAGTGACTGCGACAGAATCTCAGCCTTCATTGAAAATAAACCCCAGCAGTTCCTAGTAGAGAACTCTGCACATTTGCAGAGCAAAGCTGGAAAACATGAGCTGAGTGCACACTACAATTTCAAAAAACAGAAGGGAAATAAAAAACACCCAACTTTTTGTTTTTTAAATCCCATGATTTTTAGGACAGCCTCCTGATTTCTGGGGCCCTGATTCATCGTTTGACTGCTTTGGGCATTGGCAATACGGTGACTTTCTCAATTTGCAGGGCCTCACAGCTGGTGTGGTTTTCAGGCTTTTAAAAACAATTTATTTTCTTCCCAACTAATATGTTCTGCAGATTGCGGTGGGAATGGTGTTTGTTCACAACAAGGAGAGTTGCAAAATGAGCTATTACCAGCAGGAGAGTGCGTTTGTGTGTGTATGGGGGTGGGGGGGTGAGAAAACCTGAATTTGTGCTGGAAATGGCCCACCTTGATTATCATGCACATTGTAGGGAGAGTGGTCACTTTGGATAAGCTATTACCAGCAGGAGAGTGAGTTTGTGTGTGTGGTTTTTGGAGGGGGGTGAGGGAGTGAGAGAATCTGGATTTGTGCAGGAAATGGCCCACCTTGATTATCATACACATTGTGAAGAGAGTGGTCACTTTGGATGGGCTATTACCAGCAGGAGAGTGAGTTTGTGGGGGAGGGGGAGGGGTGGAGGGTGAGAAAACCTGGATTTGTGCTGGAAATGGCCCAACTTGATGATCACTTTAGATAAGCTATTACCAGCAGGACAGTGGGGTGGGAGGAGGTATTGTTTCATGGTCTCTCTGTGTATATAATGTCTTCTGCAGGTTCCACGGTATGCATCCGATGAGGTGAGCTGTAGCTCACGAAAGCTCATGCTCAAATAAATTGGTTAGTCTCTAAGGTGCCACAAGTACTCCTTTTCTTTTTATTAATCAGCATGGCAAAAATCCAGTCTTCCAGCTGTGACAGGAGAGTTCCGAAGGTGTGAAGACCCATCCTGATGGTCTGACACTTGTTTCAATGCATGGAGACCCCCAGCAGCCCACACAGCCTTTAGCCATGCACCCTCCAACTCCCACAAAACAGAGCTTGACTTCCCCTTCTCCCTCTCCCCCTTGCCTTCCTGTGGGGACTGGCCTCATGGCCAGCTAGTTTCCTTCAGTGCCGCTGGGGCAGCACCCAGCATCTTCAGCTCCAGCCTCTCCAGCGGGCGGATGGCAACCCCATTCAGGCACCCTAATGTCTCCCCCTTCCTGTCACTCTTTCCTTCATCCCCTCTCCTCTGGAGCATTCTCCCTAGGGCAGCTGCCTTTCCTCTGCAGGGTGCATCAGCCAAAGGCAAGTTCAGCTGCTTCACCCTGAAGTGTATTGAACTCAGAGCAAGGAAGCCATCAGACTGGTAGCAAATGGGCACAAACTCTGGGTCCCCAGCAGCAGGGCAATGGTCAGAGAGGAAAACTGCAGGCACAGCCCGCCCCAAGCATTTCTCCTCCCTTGTCCAAGCCGCCCAGGACAGAGAGGGAACACATCGCTGATTAACAACACTGTCTTGCCCCAACTGAATCAGGACACCTGACAAACATGGCCCAGCATGGCAGCTGATGAGCCTGAGGTGGCTGTGACCACCTGTGATGGGGTGGACTGGCCCCGCACTGGAGCAGAAGGGGTTAAAGCAGCGCTCTTAGCATCTGAAGCCACGCCCCCTCCACTCTGCTGGGCAGTCTCCAACTGCTGCTGCAGTATAAAAGGGAGCAGCATAGGTCACTCTGGGTGGACTGCCAAGGGGGAAGGATGCTTAGTAGAGGCTCCAGCCCTTATCTCTAGGAGCCCAAGACCTGGACCAGAGCCCTGCTGCTATTGGAACTCCAGGGAGTGTTTGGTGCTGGAGAGCCTGGAGTCCCTGATGCCCTATGGACTGCTGCTGCAGAAAAGCCATTAGGAAGTAACCCAGGGTGGGTGAGGGAGTGGTACCTCTCACCCTTATGAGGTCAGTGTGTTTCAGGGGGATTCCCTGCTGACACAGTGGTGGACCACTCTGCCACTGTCACCACCTTGGGTTGGGGCCTGGTGGAGTTGGGTGGGCCTGGGCCCCCCTACTGGGGCTGCCATCCCCTGGTGATGGCCCCCAGGCACTGGCCACTTGGCCACCCCACCCTACAGTCGAAGGTGGCTGTATTGACTCTGGCCATTGGGTTGTGCTCCCCTGCAGTCAAGGAGTCCTGTTGACTCTGGCCATTGGACTATGCAGCCTGGTGGCTGAGGGCAACCATATTGACTTAACTGTGGGGCTACCATGCATGTACCTGACCCCAAGATGATGGGGGATGGGGGTACTGGCACTGCAACACCCCCCCCATATGGTGTGTTACCTGCTCAGGCTTGTTCACACTACAGAACTAGCAGGTGGGGATTGGTGACACTATGGAAAGTCTCCTAATCTTGAGGAAGGGGAGAGCATGAGAGGTGCCACTGGGTGTCCCCTTCCCTGGGCTAACGGATGGGCTGTGTGCAGCTGCTGACATTCTGCAAAGAGATGCTTGTAGCTGCAGAGACAAGAGATCTGAGAACTCTTGGCGGCAGCTACCCACTCTGATTTCTGGATTGTGCATGTAAAAGTGATATTGTTAAACCCAGACTCTCATTGCTTTCATGCAGAGAAAAACACCGGGTGTCTGGGAGAACCTCAGAGCAGTGAACCTTGGCCAGCGCCCCACTGGATCCCCAGGGGAGGAGGTCCAGAGCTGGAATCAAAGGGGAGCAAAAGGTGGCAATCAGCACAATGCTGGAATAGCACAGCAGTTGACTACCAGATATTTCTGGGACCACACAAAAATTCCCGTGACAGTGAAGAAGGCCCTTAATCCTCTCAGCACGCCACAGACCTGTGCTGGAGATCTCTATGCTCTGTTACAATTTATGTGCCAAGGGAGCAAGCAGGTCAGGGTGGCGAGTGGTACAGGCCTGAGCAAGAAATACCAACACAGGTGTGGTTACAACAGTGGTAAAGCATTGATTAGTAATAACCCAGGAGTGATGCAGGTAGTCAGCACTGCCGCAGGTGTGGGGGGACCTCCAATCTTCACCCTGGTGCAGAGAGCCGCTGCAAATCCTCACCATAAGCCCATCAAAGAGAATCCTTTTAACATGGTATGGGGGTGTAGACATGCACACATCGCATTAGAGTGACTGTGACCATGAGTGAACATTTTGGTTTGATGCTCTAGGGGTTAGAAAACGCCAGTCCAAACCAGGTAATTCAGTAGCACAGATTGCTCAGAGCAGGGGAGACTGTCCGCTCATGGGGCGGGGGGAAGCATCTTTGACCTCCATGAGATCTACCTGCAGGATGCAAAGTTCAGTAGACACCTGCAAGGAATGACTGGGAGTAACTGGAACTTGCAGTCTCAGCTGCAGGCCAGGAACAGCTGCTGAGGCTTTCTGTGCAGGTCATGGAATACCAACAAGGTGATATTGACCTTGATCCAGCACAGAGTCCTGGGAATTTTCTGGGTCCCTAGCTGTAAAAATACAGCACATTAAAGTGCATAATGGTGTGCCAGAGCACAAGGTATTTACTGGTTGGCTGCTGTTTTGTCCTCTAGGGCCCAGTCCTACAGATATTTACTCATTAAGTCCCCTTGAAATAATTGTATGAGAAGGTTTTGCAGGATCAGCTCCTTAGTGGTTCATTTTGAAAATACACCTAATAATTCATTTTGTCTAGCATCAAGGCCCCTGCAACATTACTGATTTTAAAATTTTTTTCACACTCAGTTATTATTAGGTTTCATTTCACCTTGGAGAAACTATGAAAAAAAGAGCAGAGAGGTGACAGAAACCTAAAATCCAATAGAAAAACAGATCAGTGAACAGGCAGAATGCAAAACAAATCAAGACACTGACAGGAAGAGCAGAGACAGGGAGGAGAGAACAATGCAATGGAAAAGCTGATCCAATGGGGGTCAGATATTTCTAAAGGGCTCAACTCCTAGTGAGATACCTAAATGAAGGCTAGATTTTCATGCTGAGCTCTTGGACACCTGGCCCTGGAGACACCATAGATCTGTCCCTCACATGCGGCTTTTTACCCCTATCAAGCAACACTGGCTTCCCTTTAGCAGAGGTGCTGAACAACTCCAGCAACCTCTGGGAATTACGAGAGCTGGGAATCTTTGAAGATCAGACCACTTCTTGCTAGGTGACTAGACATGGATTTAGGAGGCAGTTTTAGGCACCCAGGTTTGAACCTCTTGGCCTTTATTTCTTCAGAGCTCATTGGCTCTTGCTGTTTATTTCACACCTCAAATAATCCCCTCTTTGTGACTTCATGAACATTTCTCAGAAGCTAATTGTGACAAAGGCTTTAATTAAGGAAAGCCACAGGAAAAGTTGAACTGTCAAGAGCACACTGATGAATGAAAGAAGAGAAAAATCTCATATGCTCTATATATGAACATCCTATCCAAATCACTGGACCCCCTCTTCCATGCTGACTATAGTAAACTGCTTAATGATGCTGACTTGGCAGGTGGCCAGTTAGTGATTCATTAATATCTTTTCCACCTAACTTATAAGAAACAAACATTTGTGCCTCCAATCTGTGCACTTAGCTAAGAACGTATTCAACCTTGTGTTCCTCTTGCAATCACCTTTGTCTCCCCTCTTTCTCAGTCTATTGTATTCTACTCTTCTTGTTGCCTCTTGACTGTATTTAGGCCCTGATCTTGCAAATACTTGCACACATGCTTCACTTTAAGGACTTCAATGAGACTATTCACATGCTTTAAATTAGATATGGGCATAAAACTTTCCAGGCTCATGGCTTTTGATTGCAAACTTCTTGGGACAGGGACTGTCTTTTATTCCATAATTGTACAGCACCCAGCACAATGAGGCTCCAATCCTGACTGGGACCTTTGGGCACTACTGTGGGACAAATAATACATTTCAATAATGGGAAGGGTTGTTTCTCTATATTTCAATTTACTACAAGGCATCTTTAAGCAACCACATCTTTAGCACCCTCCTTCCAGTCCTTACCGACTCCTCCTGCCATGCAGCTGTAAGACATGCACTTAAAGTCACTGCTCGATGGTGTTTTTCACTCCAAGATGCAAGCAGCTCAGTTTCAAATTTCCAGAGAGGGTCATTAAATTCGAAATTTGTACACACTCCACATCCCATATTTTCTGAATATTCCATATCCACTCCAAGGAAAAGGAATGTGTTCTCACAGCATGGGCTTCTGTAATGAGCTGGCGTTTGAGTGAGACCTGGAAGTTTACAAAAATTTATTTTAGAAAAGTTAACGGTTAAGCAGGAAGAACCGAAGAGGTACTGAAGAGGTTTAGGGAAAACTGGGTAGGAAAAGCAAGCCAAAATATATAGAAGGCTATCCTGCAAGGCCTCTTAGATTTTCTCTTCCCCATTTTTAACCATGACCACCTCAGTTGTTTTGGAGCATCTGGTCTCAATATGTGACTGACTTTAATAAATTCAAGACTTCATCTTTAATCTGGAAGATTTGGAAGATATTACAGAGAGAGGTTTCTCTTTGTATTTAACTCTGTGAGAGTTAACCTCTTCTCTGTCTAGGTTTCTACCTTAGGTACTTATATCGTTCCTATTATCACAGTATCTGAGCACCAAACAATCAATATATTTATCCTCACAATACCCCTGTTATTATTCTCATATTACAGATGGGAAACTGGGATACTGCGAGGCTAAATGACTCACCCAGCATCACATAGGAAGTCTGTAACAGAGCAGGGAACTGAAATCACATCTCCTAAACTCTAAGTGGTTCTCAACCTATTTACCATTGTGGGCTGCATCCAATACTACCTGTATGGCCCTCAGTATGTCACTTGGGCCGCAGCTGTTTGCTGATTGGGCCACAAGCAGCCTGCGGACCACAGGTTGAGAACCACTACTGTAAGCTAACACTCGAGTCACTGGATCATCCTTCCTCTTCTCACTCTTCTGGAGGACTACACCGGCTCCTCAGCTGATGTCAATAAGCATAATATCCCTGAAGTAAATGGACCTAAGTTGATTTAGGCTCTAGGTCTTCAAATCTGTAGAAATATTTTCTTTTAGAATTGTGAAAGATCTCAGATACCACGCTGATGAGGGCAGTAACAATGGATAGATAAATAAATATCTCTTGTGCCATGGTCTTGGTCTTGGATTCAAGTTAACTGCTTTTGTTGTTTGATTTGATTGTTCCTTTTGTTTGCACAATGATTCTTCTGCACTCACACATACAGCCTTAAATTCTTCCTGAAATGACAAGCAGCCATTCCAAAACACAGCTTGTTTCCCAAGTGTATTCGTTTTTGTTTTTAACTATCCTACTAGGGAAGCGGAAATGTCATTGAATTCAGCTGGATATCCCACAGATGTGTTCAGGGATGGGAAGAATTTGTAACTATGTCATTTGAAATCTCTTTAGCTATCATGAGGGGGGAAACACTGCTAACCCCAGAACAATACTTGTGGGAAATACAGGATATGAATCAGATACAAAGAAAGGAAAAAAAATAAAAAATAAAAAAAGAGGGACACATTCCCCAGAAACAAAAAACTGATATAAATCCCAGTTATAAAAACAAAGAAATAGGGTACTACATCTCAAGTAAAAGACTAAAAATTGGTAGCATAACTTCTCAAAACAACGCCTAAAAAATGTGGCTAAATCCTCCAAGTTGTAAAGGATGTGTATAAACAAATCCCAAAACAACAAAGGCATCGATCTTCTACGCTCCAGCTGCCCAGCAAGAAGCTGGAAGGCCAGGTTAACTGGTCCACAGAAGATTCCAGGGCAGCTCTTCCAGGCATATAAGGCATGGTCAGGGTGTTCCTGCCCTGTCGAACTCCAGCCACCAGAATTGCTCTTGTGGGTTGAACTTAGAGCAGCCCTGACTATGGGTGCCTGAACCCCAGTGCAGAAATGTCAATACCAGTCCAAGAGCAACAGAAAGAAGAGGAACACACTCCCAAACCCTGAGGTAAAACCAGTGACCAAACTCCTCCTTGTTCAGAGCAGGCCTGATGATAAAAGCGGCCTGGTATTGCCTTTTTTTTTTACACATTGTTTGAGGGGGCTTTAGAGGCCACAGTTGCCAAGTGTTGCCCTTTGCAATCCATATATGCTGATAGTTAGAAGATGTAGTCAGCACATACTGCTTAGCCGTGTTGTTGGGGGGCACCACCTTCCACATGTTGTGATGGACCACTCAGTTCCAGAGGCAGGCTTTCCAAAGGCCTGGTTGGATCTTTTATAGCAGAGGCCCCCACTTTTTTTATGGGACCAAAGGCTGTGAAGGAGCAGGCTGTGCCTGTGCACTTTCAGTTAGTGAGCCTTCAGAAATTGCGAAAAGGCCATTGCTCCCGAAGAATCCCTGAGTGGGAATGGATTTCTCTGGGCCGGGCTTCATGGAGTACATTCTTTTGGATGCTACAGACTTGTTGGGTTAAATATTGTTGAAGCTGGGAGCACACAAAATTTTATGCTAGTTGGTTTTTGGCCTTAATTATGGTTTTAATTAGTTTTGCAAGGTATTTTGCGTGTGGAGGTATGGCAGTATGGCACAATTTGGCAGTATGTTTAAGGGTGGCGGTGGCCACTGTAAGGTGGGTGAGATTTGCACTTGTGACCAGTTTTATGGCCTTTTAAAATTGTTTTAACCATTTGTTTTTTATGGCCCCTTGCTGAATATTTTAAATACTAGCTGCCGTATTGGCCCCATCCCACAAGGAGCCCACTAAGGTTCACCTTTTTCGGGGGGACAAGGACAACGTTTGCCTGAGGAGGGCAAGTTGGAGAGTGGCGCCCCTGGTACAATTGGGAAGGAAGGCAGGGACCTGAAAGCATGTCTGTTAGGGGGCTTATTCCTTCACCCACTTACTTCCCTGGTCCTTCTCGCGTGAACAGAGAGCAACAATACCCGAAGTCCAAAGGTGCAAACAATTTGATGTTTATTGGAGTGAACTTCCAGCAAGCATGATTCCAGTTTCCTTCCTTAGTATCCTCCTTGCCAGCTCTGACACCACAGAGCCTTACACCTGTGTCCCTGTTCCCATTCCTGCCCTTAGCCAAACATGATTCCAATTTCCCCACCCCCATTCCCTGTTCCCATTTCCCTCTTTAGCAAAACATGATTCCAAATTCCTTACCCCCATCCCCTGTTCCCATCTCTCCCACCCACACCCACTCACTTCCTGATTGACTACAGATTATATAGTAAAACTTGAGTTCTGCTTAGCTATACCTTAACCAATCATTTTCCTGAAATTTAATTAACCAATCCTAATATATTGTAACATGATTATGTAACCAATTATATCCCACCACCTTAATTAGTTTACACCCAGCAAAATTAATTATACAGTAGACAGAAACAATCACAGAACCAGACAGAGACCATGCAAATAAACAATAGTAAAGTGGAAACTATAATGACAAAACAATACAGAAGTGAGGATTTCACATCCCAGCTATTGATAACTGAGTTCTTGCCAGACAGGATGCTATCAAACTAAGTTTCCTTTTACATCTTCTAGGCACTTCCCTTTCTCTGGAGGCGATAGGCATTATCAGGACAGGATTATATTCCTAACAGCCCAATAGCACCTTCTTTCAATGTGACTAGTTTGGAATGTGAGGATGTGACCGGTCACTTCCCAGTTTATGGCTGCCTCTGTTGCTTAGCCAAAGGCCTTAGCCTAAGAACAAGGCCTCAGACTGTCACAGTAAGAGAAGGCCCTTACGCCGGCAGACAGTGATTTTGTTTCTTTCTTTTATACCTCTATAACTAGCTAAGTGATAAGAATACACCTAAATTCTCTGAGTACAGGCCTTTACCGACAGGCCTGAATATCTATATCCTAACAATGTCAGGGGCAGGTAAATGTCTAAAGCTTTCAAGGTGGCACTTAGGAGGATTTAGCACTGAGTGGCAGCCTTCCAGTTGGTGGCAGGTAACATTTGCCACCACCGCTGGTGGTGGGAGATGTGGAGGTGCTTTTCTAGAATTGTTTTTTGAAGACTAGGGGTTGAGCAGAGGAGGCTACAGTTTAGAAGGGATGCTGGAAATTGTTTGGGGCATGTAATATTTACCTCCCCACACTGGCGGGTCATGTGTGCAGATGAGTGGGTGATATGCATGAGACACCAAGATTTGGAACTGTGGGGGTTAGATTGAACCCTACACCATTCGGGGACTAATACTACCACCACATTTTGATGCCAGCTGTCAATGTGGAGCATTGACTCGGGTGGCATCTTGAACTTTTTTGTGACATTGAACACCTTTCCATGTACCCTCCCATTGGTAGTTTACTTGAGCAATATTTTTTAGCTTTTTCCTTTTTTGTGGAACCAAAGTGTTGGCAGTATGGATAGAGATTTTTCTTTTTCAGAGGTAGGGGCCATTGTTTTTAGGTAGACACACACTTTTTGGGAGGGAGGTTTAGGTAGTGATGGGACGTGGTGTTGCCCCACATGGTGTTGCCTGGCGAGAGGGCCCTTTTGGGTTAATCCCGTCTGGGATTCAATTGGGGAGGGCTACGCAGGGCCAAGGGACCTGGGGCTCTTGGCAGGGGGCCACCCCTGGAAAAATACCCAGGTAATACGTCATGCCACGTTTTTAGGATGCTAAGCCACAATTGCCCCCCTGTCAATGGATAATTGACCTTTTTTTTTTTTCCCACCATGGCCAATTTTGAACAGTGGTAAAGTTAACAAAGGATGACAAAGGTGTCAGATACCCGAGGATTTTTACAGCTATGGACCACCAGACATACATTGTATTACACTGGCGAATTTTGCAGGCCTGAAGAAGCAAGAGTGGTTTCATCACTTCTGTTTAGCGTGTTTTGGGGCTCCTGCTATTCATGTCTGTTTTGTTAACAAAGCAAAACGGAAAGAAAAAGAACAACGTAAATGCATTTATTGGGGAAACTGAGGCACATAAATACTTTTAAAGTTATTAGTTGTTTTGTTACAGCCCTTTCTGGTTTTTGTCGTGGAGGTTGTTTGCCTGGTTTAGGAGGTTACAAGGGCAATATTTTGTCCAGGGATTATGGACTGTTATTGCTCACCAAAGGGCTTTTCATTTCGCTCGAGGCCACCACATGAGGAACAGGGTTTGTTTTTTGGGGGATTTATGGAAGGTTTGGGGCCACCCACCAGGTATTTTGCTGTGGCCCTATGGCATTTATTTGGACTATGCACTGCCCCCACGGCTTCTTTTATTCAGCCTTGAGCCACGCTGTGGCTTGGGCCCCATCGGTAGCTTGAACCATTGAGAGCCTTTGGAGGTACTTTCCCTCTCCATAATTGTAATTATCCAGATAATTTCATTGACAGATGGAAACCTGGATGGTCCAGGCAGGTAGCTGGTTCACAACTGTGGCCCACGATGCCACAACCAGAAACCCAGGAAGAAACATATGTTTTGAGCTGATTGGGATGTGCCCATTTTAGTTTACCGGGTAGCTGAAGCTGGTACACTACTGGGGAGATGCGGTTTACAGTGGAGTACGGACCCACCCATTTAACGTTTAGGGTGTGGGCTGCCTTTCCCAGTTTTTGCAACATTACCTTGTTTTTAATTTTCCATCCCCGGGTGTCTTTAACGATGAGCCCTTTGCGTTTGGCCTTTTTCTTATTTAAAGCAGCCTTTACTGCTTTCTGAGTTTTACAGAGCTTTCTCCTTAGCTGGGTGATATACCAACCGTTTGGTGAATTGGCAAGTAAATTTCCCTCCCATTTTCACAGATTACCCCACATTATTGGATGAGCAAAAAGGATATGGTAGGGGGTGTATCTGGTACCTAGGCGGTTAGAATTGCGTAAGTCTGCCAAAATAGTCAGCAGCTTTTCGGGCCAATTCATTCCCGAAGCAGAGCACATTTTATAGGGGGCATTTTTAAGGTTTTGGTTTTGCATTTTCACAGTGCCGCTGCTTTGTGGCCGATAACTGGTGTGTATTTGTTGCTTGATGTTTAGGGCAGCAAGCAAAGATTTAAGAACCTCTTCCACAAAAGGCCCCACCCCCGACCCAAGCCAATAATTTGGGCTGTGCCATATTGGCAGAAGATTTTTTTATAGAGTTTTTTGGCCACCACGACTGCCATATTAACCCGGGTTGGGAACGCTTTTGATTAGGCTGAAAACACATTAATGATTAGTAGGAGGTATCTAAACCCTTTTTCTGTTGTTTGTAGCAGATGAATAAAATTTATTTGCAGATGGTGCCATACCTCTTGGGTTTTTTGCCTCTGTAAAATGGGGAACTGAGCTCCTCATTTTACCTGGGTGCACTGAAGACATTCCTTCACAATTTGTTGCATTATTTATTTTTGTTTTGGCCACTGTGCCACTTGCTTCACTTTGAACAGGGTTTTTTTTAACCCCCTTATGTGCCCACTTGTGCAATTTTTGAACAATGTTTTTCTGCTTGGCGGTGGCTAGTTTTGTGACCAATGCCGCTACCTCACTTGAAAGATTTTGAGTTAGTTTATTTGTTTGTTTTATTTATGGAGTAATTTATTGTTTTGATGGGCATGCGATTTTACCCAAGCAATGGAGACCTCCCCCTTTTGTGCTTTATACAACGCCATTATTTTTTGCCACTTTTTTTGATGGGCTTACGGTTTGCAGTGTTTTAATAATTTTTTCTAATAGAACATGTACGTTGATACCCCCTGTACCACATACTTATTGTTTGCTACTAGATAGCTCATGAAGTTCTTCCCCAGCTGACTTTTATATTTTAGAACCTGGAGCACTGCCTTTATTTTGGCATTTTGTGCTGAACCATGCGCCAAGTTTTTGGTGAGGCTTACTTCCCCCCCACTCAAGGCTGCCCACTGGACGTACCGATTTTCTTGGTGGAAAAAGCAGGATTTATCTGTAAACCATAAGTGGTTAGTTGGGGTTGTTTTTGAAGGATTAAAAGGAGGTCCCATTCTCAGGCAGCTTGTGCGTTTCTGCTCTGCTACCTTACAGGAATGCTTGGCGCCATGCTGAGCAGGTCTGGGGACTGCAGAGTCTTCGATGCCACCACCCTTTAGGTGAGGAACAGTGTTCACTGTGCCAAGCAGGTGTTCGAGACTGAACTTATTTTGGACCCAGCTAAGATATATTTTAGGGCGGTGTGTGGGGTTTGCAGTATTATTGGCGGCCCTTCGGTATATGCTTGGAAAGCCTGCACCTCCCACACCATCGCCAAGCACTCCTTTTTACAGGGGATATATTTTATCTCCGGCTGTTGCAGCACGTGGGAATTATATGCAACTGGGATTAGCCAGCCCTTTGCATTTTTTTGGAGGATGGCGGCCCCCAGCGCCTCCAGACCACATGACAGCCGAAGGTAAAAGAGCTTGGCAGCTTGGCCCTTGGAAAAGCAAGGGCCAGGGCTCACAAGGCCGCTCACTTCAATGCTTTAATGGTGTTTTTTTTGCGGCTTTTTCCAGCATCACCGCACCTCTTCTTTGAGCAACGCCCATAAGGGGCGAGCAAGGGTGGCCAAGCTGGGAGTGTGATTTTGAATAAAATTAAAGCCCCCCAAGATGATGTGCAATTGTTTTTAATTAGTGGGCTTTTTCATCTTACACCATGCACGACCCTGTTTGCCTATGAACATTTACTAGCCTACCCTTTTCCCCCAGGGTGATACCCAAGGTGATGACTGACCGCTGGACCAATTGCACCTTTTTTTAACGACACCCTGAACCCAGTCTTTTAATTTTAATGAGAACCGTCCTGGTGATATTTTGCAGCTGGGGTTCTGGTTCCCTGTGCACCAACAAATTATCCACGTACGAAATGACGTGGCAACGAACCTTGGGGGCAATTTGTCCATCATGGCCACCACATGCTTGTGGCCAATGGAGGGGGCACTGTGAAATTCCATGGGGACTTGCGTGAAGGTGAACTGCTTTCCCCTAAACTGAAACACAAAGCGGTCCTGAGAGGCAGGAGTAAGGGGCAAGGCAAAAAAGCAATTAGCCAGGTTAATAACCAAAAACGATTTGTTTTATGGCTGTACATGGAGCAAGAGCTCTGGCATCAAGGCGACCACCGGTGCCATTATGGGGGTGCTTTGGTCTTCAGGGAGCATGACTGCGGAGACTTACAGTAGACACAAATGGAAAGGGGTGCAGGGAAAAGCTACATTTGGTTTCACTTTTTTTTTTTTTTTTTTTTTTTAATAGGATGGGGGTGGAGGTTTCCTCACCTTTGCTGGTTCTCCTCCTCTTCCCCATGCCCTAAGTGCTGCCAACATGAAAAAGACCCTGTTGTGATACCTCACAGTCCTCTCTTGACTGCCTCACCTGAAACCTGGATCCCTCCACGCCCGATCTGCCAAACAGAACTAGAAGGCTGCTCTTGCCACTGATTGTCCTGGTATCAGAAAGGCTGAGAAACACTGTTCTAAAGCACTTGTGCCCTATTAAAGAGGAAACACTTCATAACTGGGAGCTTTCACTGCACTTTGGTCTGTTCCAAGAAAGACTAAATTCCCTGGGGTCTGACTTAAGAATTCTAATACATGACTCCATTTCACTTTCAGTCAAGAGAACGGGGAATTATTTCCTTTGCTTCTCAAGACAGAGGCTTTTGCCATGGGCAATTACACGATACTAGTGTTACATTTACAGCTGGGCATAGGAACAGTCCAACTAGAACAGTTAAAAAGTGCGACTCTATCTGTAGAATTCTTCTTTCCCAGAAAGCTCACTAATTTCTTTGCTTTCCAAAGTAACAGATCATTCTGAAGATCTCTCTCCTCATATGAAGATTAGGGAGAAGGACCCTATATTTTCCAGCTAATTTGAAATGCGTGGTGGGCAGGAAAATGGAGGATTAGATGTCTGAGTTGATTGATATAGTTATGCCATTGACACAAAAGACTAAACAAACCACCCAACAGTAAAGACGAGGAAAAGGATGTTTAGGCTGAAGAACACCACCTTCTCCGTGCTAGTGTGTCTCGCTCAGGAATTCCTATTTTGGTTTGTATTATGTTAAACAAGCAAATGGAAAGATTAAACTAAACATTAATATAAATCTGATATTAACTCAAGCTGCACATCCTTGCTTGCAGAGGAAGGAGTGCGTTGCATTGCTGAGTGTATGCTGTGCACCCTGTCAATGTGGTCTGGAAACACACATTCAAGATGTGTGTGTAAATTGGAGAACTGCATCACATCATCACTGGTTTACGCAACTGTAAACTGCATTTCTCATGAAGTGTTTCCCAGTCTGGGTCTCTCTCCCTTTAGAAGAGTTCAGCTGGCTTTGCAAGCTGTACCAGCATTTAGCTTTGAATTCAGCTGAAATTCAACCCTAATTAGTCTGCTGTGGCCAAACACTTTAACTTAAATCTGTTGGAAGCCAACTATTCCTGCAGCCTGCACTGGTCTGGAGCTGGACGCTGTAAGAGGCTTTGTGAGGTTTTAGGGGACATGTACTGTCCGCTTCACATGGACTGAGGGAGGATGTAGAAGTAGAGCCAGGATCTGAGTTACGCAAGTGCCTAGGGGCAGATTGGGATAGGTGGGTTTTGGGGGCCACCTCTGGTCTGACATCCCTTCCTTACCTTAATGGATATTGCAGGGCCCAGCCCTGTGTGGCTGGATCCCTTTGTGTTGCTGCCTTTACAGTTCAGTTTTGCTCCTTGCTATGATTTCTGGATAGCTCCATCCAGAAGCAGAACCAATCATGTCATGGCTATGCACTCTAGGGCGCACAAAAACAGCTCAGTTGGACGGTAGAGATGGCAGCTGCATATCAGGCCCTAGCACAGACATACCTAAGCCTCACATAAAGTGAGGCAGAGGGATCTCTGGAGCCACTGACCTACCCTTAGTGTTCCCCCTCATCTAACATCACCAATGGGCAGAAGCTCTTACAGTGTCCTTCGCACTCCAAGGGCTCCTGCATAATTCCTGTTGTGAGGGTATCTAAGCATGAGAGTTACAGAGGGATCTGAGGGAGACAAGGAGAAAAAGGGCATTTAGTGTGGAGGGGACTGCATCCTAGAAGGGAAGGAAAAAGGGAGAGATGCAGGGGAAGCAACTGTAAAAAAAAAAATGGAGAAAACAGACAGAAAAAGGAAATACAAAGAGAGTAGCTGGCAATAAAATTAAATAGATGAATAGACTGTAGAGATATTATGGCCTGCATCCAGTCCATAACGTCTTGTTGAGCTAGAGCATCTCTTTTAGAAATGCTCCAATCTTGATTTTAAGTGATGGAGAACCCACCACTTCCCTACATACGCTGTTCCAGTTGTTATTCCCCTCACTGTTAAAAATATGTACCTTCTTTCTAGTCTGGATTTGTTTAGCTCCAGCACAGTTCAACAGCTGGATGGAAGATGAAGCTAATGCGCTAAAAATGGACATTGCAGCTCAGGTTGTTGCTCAGGCTTTCAAGAGCCCCGGGCTCGAAAGCCTGAAGTGCAGCATCCACACTGCTAGTTTTAGCACACTAGTTGGAGCAGACTGACTCGTGCCGGGGGCTCGCTCACTACTGCAGTGTAGGCATACCCTGGAAGACCACAAGCAAATAAAAGAGAGCTTCCTTCCAGCAAACTGTAAAGTGAAGGTACCGGGGCAGCTACTTGAGGGCCTGAAATTATTTCTTAATTGCTGGAATGGCTTCTGGCTTGTCACATGTTTTATTTTACACCTAGTCTTAGAGTTATATGTTACTGTAATATACATTTGTTCCTGGGATGGGGTGGGGTGGCTGTGTACATGTAGATGGGGAGAATACTTTCAGTTGTGTAGTGTTTGCAAGAGACAGTATCACTATCTTGGAAGTTCTTGTCTGTGTATGATGCAGCAAGACAAATACATGAACTATAATTTCCCTTGGAAACCAGTTTAGACAGATCAGCACTTGGATTAATAAAATGTCTGTGAAGAACACAGCTCCCTTCCTCAACAGTGCAGCTACCTCCAATGGTGAATCACTTCTGAGACCTTTTTAAAGAGTCCTTATCTTCTTCCTGATTGCTGTTTGGACTAATTCCTGTCATGTGATGAACCAAGCATAGAATAAAATTTTAACTTATCTAGTTTGATATTGCGGTGTATCTAAAATTCCTGGAGACTAAATGCTTAAGCAAAGTCCTGCTCTCTGCCATGATCCGTGCAACATGGAGATTCTGGGTCTGACATGCCATTGCCTCTGGGCTGGATTACCCAATAGGCAGACTAAGCATGTGCTTAGGGCACCAGCAAAGCAGGGGGCACCAAAAAACCCGAGCTTTTTGAAAAAATTTGATATTTGATATTTCAAAAAAAGCATCGAAGTAGTCATCATGGAAAAAAATCAGAACTTTGTAAGACTTCCTTACACTCCACTACACACTCTTTCCTTGTTTTTCTGTTCTCTTATTACTTTTCCCCACCTAAACCAGGGGGGCATCCTACTAACATAGATCGAAATAATGCGAGGAAATCAGATCCTGTCATGTATTGCAATAAATTTGTTTTATTATTGATATATTCTTCTGAGTTATGTACTTGATTCGTTTTTTTTTCTTTCTTATGAAAACGCTGCCAACATGTCAGGGCATTATCAAGGAATGCAGAAGAAGCTTTTAGAACAGAACAAATATGCCATATTCATATCTTGTGCTGCACACTCTCAATCTGGTTGGCTTCAGTGCTGTTGATTGTTGTCCAGTGGCAGTAAGTTTTTTCTCTACAGTCCAGTTACTTTATACATTTTTCTCTGCCTCAACACACTGATGGGAAGTTCTTAAAACATATTTGGGCAATGATCGTGTGTTGAAATCTCTTTCTAATACTCGCTGGCAGGCACATGCAGTGGCAACAAGTGCAATTCTGGAGTCTACTCAAAGATTGTGGATGCATTAGAAAGTACAGCTGAAGACCAATCACAAAAGGGAGAAACTATATGAGAGGCAGAAAACGTTGCAAACAAGATGCAAGAACTAGAGTTTGTATTCACATTGACCATGTGGAATGAAATTTTACAACGCTTTTACCACACAAGTCAAGCCCTCCAAGAAAAAGAATTGGATTTGAAAATACGTGCAGACCTCTGTCAATCATTAGCAGACCACTAACAAACTTTGAGGAATGATGTCGAAAGATCTGAAGACATATCAAAAGATATTTTGCCAGATACTAACTACAAAGAAGCCCAGTCCCACAAGCGAATCAGGAAAAACAAGCAAATGGTAGCAGTGCAACAGAAACAGCACTAGAGACAAATTTTGCATATCTACTTACTACACTATATAGTGTATACTTACTACGCTTACTACTCCCTCCTCAGGCCCTACGCTACCAGCACTCCCAACTATCTTTGAGACACCACTGACTTCCTGAGGAAACTACAATCCATCGGTGATTTTCCTGAAAACACCATCCTGGCCACTATGGATGTAGAAGCCCTCTTCACCAACATTCCACACAAAGATGGACTACAAGCCGTCAGGAACAGTATCCCTGATAATGTCACGGCAACCTGGTGGCTGAACTTTGTGACTTTGTCCTCACCCATAACTATTTCACATTTGGGGACAATGTATACCTTCAAACCAGCGGCACACCTATGGGTACCCGCATGGCCCCACAGTATGCCAATATTTTCATGGCTGATTTAGAACAAAGCTTCCTCAGATCTCATCCCCTAATGCCCCTACTCCACTTGCGCTATATTGATGACATCTTCATCATCTGGACCCATGGAAAAGAAGCCCTTGAGGAATTCCACCATGATTTCAACAATTTCCATCCCACCATCAACCTCAGCCTGGACTAGTCCACACAAGAGATCCACTTCCTGGACACTATGGTGCTAATAAGCGATGGTCACATAACCACCACCCTATACCGGAAACTTACTGACCGCTACTCCTACCTACATGCCTCCAGCTTTCATCCAGACCATACCACACAATCCATTGTATCGTAGAGCTTGGCTGTAGACAACCGCATTTGCTCCAACCCCTCAGACAAACACCTACAAGATCTCTATCAAGCATTCTTACAACTACAGTACCCACCTGCTGAAGTGAAGAAACAGACGGACAGAGCTAAAAGAGTACCCAGAAGTCACCTACTACAGGACAGGCCCGACAAAGAAAATAACAGAACGCCACTAGCCATCACCTTCAGCCCCCCAACTAAAACCTCTCCAACGCATCATCAAGGATCTACAACCTATCCTGAAGGATGACCCATCACTTTCACAGATCTTGGGAGACAGGCCAGTCCTTGCTTACAGACAGCCCCCCAACCTGAAGCAAATACTCACCAGCAACCACACATCACACCACAGAACCACTAACCCAGGAACCTATCCTTGCAACAAAGCCCATTGCCAACTGTGTCCACGTATCTATTCAGGGGACACCATCATAGGGCCTAATAACATCAGCCACACTATCAGAGGCTCGTTCACCTGCACATCTACCAATATGATACATGACATCATGTGCCAGCAATGCCCCTCTGCCATGTACATTGGTCAAACTGGACAGTCTCTACGTAAAAGAATCAATGGACACAAATCAGACGTCAAGAATTATAACATTCATAAACCAGTTGGAGAACACTGCCATCTCTCTGGTGACTCAGTTACAGACCTAAAAGTTGCAATATTACAACAAAAAGACTTCAGAAACAGACTCCAATGAGAGACTGCTGAATTGGAATTAATTTGCAAACTGGATACAATTAACTTAGGCTTGAATAGAGACTCGGAGTGGATGGGTCATTACACAAAGTAAAACTATTTCCCCATGTTTATTCCCCCCCCCCCCCCACTGTTCCTCAGACGTTCTTGTCAACTGCTGGAAATGGCCCACCTTGATTATCAATACAAAAGGTTTTCTCCCCGCCCCTCCCCCGCCACTCTCCTGCTGGTATTAGCTCATCTTAAGTGATCACTCTCCTTACAGTGTGTATGATAACATCCATTGTTTCATGTACTCTGTGTATATAAATCTCCTCACTGTATTTTCCACTGAATGCATCCGATGAAGTGAGCTGTAGCTCATGAAAACTTATGCTCAAATAAATTTGTTAGTCTCTAAGGTGCCACAAGTACTCCTTTTCTTTTTGCGAATACAGACTAACACGGCTGCTACTCTGAAACCTACGCTATAATTGATACACTTGAAGCTCATATGAAGAGAGGTGAAGTGTACGAAGAAGTATCAAGTAGATTTTCTTTTCTAAAGAAAAAGATTTTCTTTTCTAAACTATATGGACCTGACTGACAGTATTCACAAGGGTCCCAAAAGCTAGTTGACTCATACCTTGTTGACTTGAACATGAATCTCTGTGGAGAAGTATGGCAGTTCCACGGTTATATGCGCGCAAAGTTTAATGAAACAGGAAAAATGAAATTCAGTCACATTGATCTTCATGACACAATATTGAAAGACGGAATACAATGTGTATTTCCAAATGTAGAGATCGCACTACGTATTTTTCTAACATTGATGATTACTAACTGCTCCGCAGAATGCTCTTTTTCTCAGCTGGAAAGAATAAAAAACCCTCAGAGAACAATAATGTGTCAGGGCAGACTTGATTCACTTTCCCTCTTGTGTATGGAAGCGGACATGCTTCGTTGAGTCAGCTTCGATAAACTTATCCAGAATTTTGCAATCAGAAAATCTAGAAAGAAGCTATTTTAATATCAGCATACATGTAAGTTTTGTGTCATTTCGAAAAATAAAATTTTATTTTACAGTATAGTATTGTTTTTATTTTGAATTACATCTGGGGGGCACCATAATCTTTTCAGTGCTTAGGGCCTCTAAAAGTCTAAATCCAGCCCTGCATTGCCTTGCATCATGGCACCTGTGCAAAATGAGGGCAAAATCCCACCAAAACATATGGCAGCATTTTATACCCACTTTTCACTTATATAAATGAGTGAACAATGTACCCTGTGACCCTACTGCCACATGAGCGGGGGCAACTCACTTTCAAGTTGTGGAAGATTTGACTGCTGACACTATGCCAAATTCACCCCTGGGATATTTCCCATAAGACTTGCTAGTCATGCCAGTGATTCCAATTCCACTGACATTCTTTACTGAAAAGCCAAGCGCAGCTTTGTCACTCTGTTCAAAATGCTGGGAATTGACAATGTGTCCCACTGTCCCTAAATCTGTAGCCTGAAACCAAGGGCTAGTCTACACTAGAAGCACTACATTGGTGCAGCTGTAGCGCATCTGGTGAAGACACCCTATGCCGACTGGAGAGAGCTCTCCCACTGGCATCATTACTCCACCTCCGTGAGAGGTGGCAGTGACTGGGCTGTGTAACTAATGTAAAAAGGACAGGAGGACTTGAGGCACCTTAGAGACTAACAAATTTATTAGAGAATAAGCTTTCATGGGCTACAGCCCACTTCATGGGATGCATAGAATGGAACATATAGTAAGAAGATATATATACATACAGAGAAGGTGGAAGTTGCCATACAAACTGTAAGAGGCTAATTAATTAAGATGAGCTATTATCAGCAGGAGAAAAAAAACTTTTGTAGTGATAATCAAGATGGCCCATTTAGACAGTTGACAAGAAGGTGTGAGGATACTTAACATAGGGTAATAGATTCAACATGTGTAATGCCCCAGCCACTCCCAGTCTCTATTCAAACCCAAGTTAATGGTATCTAGTTTGCAAATTAATTCAAGCTCAGCAGTTTCTCACTGGAGTCTGTTTTTGAAGCTTTTCTGTTGCAAAATTGCCACCCATAAATCTTTTACTGAGTGGCCAGACAGGTTGAAGTGTTTTCCTACCGTTTTTTGAATGTTATGATTCCTGATGTCAGATTTGTGTCCATTTATTCTTTTGCTTAGAGACTGTCCGATTTGGCCAATGTACAGGGCAGAGGGGCATTGCTGGCACATGATGGCATATATCACATTGGTAGATGTGCAGGTGAACGAGCCCCTGATGGCGTGGCTAATGTGATTAGGTCCTACGATGGTGTCACTCGAATAAATATGTGGACAGAGTTGGCATTGGGCTTTGTTGCAAGGATAGGTAGTGTAAAGGTACAGCGTAGTATCTCTTTAAATACTGCCCTCTAGTGTGCTAACTGTGTTCTGTGTTTTAGAAGCCACTAGAAACTAGTTGGAGCAGCAATATATATGTGGCTAGGCCTTGTGTATTTTGTACATTTAGGAAACAGTTATTTGGGGCCCAGTTGTACCCATGGGGTTTTGACATATTCTTCATTGTTCTAAGAGTAAAAGACATGATGGGGAATAAAAGAGGAAGGAATCCCAGGCTGTGGCATACCATTAGAGCCACTTGAACATCCACAGGGAAATGGATCAGTGTCAGCTACTCTCCCTTCCATGAAGAGAATGATTGCTTCACTCCCAACCACGGGGTTAGACACAGATCCACAGCCACATCTCACCCCTACTCCACACTGAGACACAGGGGGCCCACACAGACCTGTGCTCCACATTGCAGACATCACTAGCAGCTGCTTTTAACATAAGGGGAAATTCTCACAGGTGCTGTAACATTTGTGAACTGTGATAATGCAACAATACTGTGTGCATTCCAGAGCCCCTTCCATCCACAGACCGTAAAGCACTTTACACACACACTAATGAATTGAGCCTCACGATCCCCTCTGAGAATGGGAAGTATCATTTTCCTAACCTTACACATGGAGAAACTGAGGCACAGACAGATTCATTGACTTGCCCAAGGTCTGTGGAAGAGCCAAGAACAAACCCAGATCACCTGAATCCCAGTCCTGCACTTAACCCACCAGACACTACTTCCTTTAATGAATTAAGTATTGCAATCCTCGGTGCTGTTACAACTGCCACTACACATAGTATTTACAGCAATGGCCCCAAACACTGTAGTGACACTTACACACTTTTGCAGGCTGTTGTGGTTTGAATCATTACTGTGGCCTATCTCTATGCTGGTAATTAGCAAAGCAAAACGTATCGACTGACATCTTGATCAACCTCCTCTGTGCACCAGGCTATAGGATTTCATTGTGAAAAGCATCTCTGACTAGCATATAGCAATGGTTCTCAACCAGGGGTATGCGTATCCTTGGGGGTACCCAGAGATCTTCCAGGGGGTTACTCATCTAGATATTTGCCTAGTTTTACAACAATCTACGTAAAAATCACTAGCAAAGTCAGTACAAACTAAAATTTCATACAATGACTTTATACTGCTCTATATACTATACACTGAAATGTAAGTACAATATTTATATTCCAGTTGATTTATTTTATAATTATATGGCAAAAATGAGAAAGTAAGCAATTTTTCTGTAACAGTGTACTGTGACACTTCTGTATTTTTATGTCTGATTTTTGTGACCAAGTAGTTTAGTGAGGTGAAACTTGGGGGTACACAAGACGACTCAGACTCCTGAAAGGGGTAGAGACTAGTCTGGAAAGGTTGAGAGCCACTGGAGTACAGCAAATGCTTTATTTGTATTCTTTTACAGTGTGAAGCTTGGTAATTGATTCTATTGTTCTAATTTTTCCAAGATATAGCAAACCAGGGGTTAATTCTGGGCCGTGTTCCTTACATCCACTTTTTAGAAGCGTTTAGCATAAAGTTTCATATCATTATCCCCTTTTCTGATAATGCAGCACTTCAGCTCTGTGACGGGGTGGGACTCACCCCTGCAGCGCCTCCTGCTGGTTGTTCAGGGAATTAGTGTTTCCAGCCTCTGGAGCGCCCTCTGCAGGCCAGTGTCCTGCTTGCCGCTGGGCCCCGAGTCCCTCCTGGACCCTGGTGTCCCTTTCACGCCGGGGTGCTGCCCCCTGGCAGTATCCTCACAGATCTGGGTCTCCCCCCCCCCGGGGACCCCCACCCTCTATCCCCGCCTCACCCCAGTCTTTGGCTACTGCCAGTCACCATCTAGCCCCTGCTCCCTGGGGCAGACTGCAGTATAATTGCTACTCATCATCGGCAAGGAGGGCCTGGACCTGCTGCTTCTGCCTACCCTTGGGCTGCCCTCTGCAACCCCAGTACCCTTCTCCTAGGCCTTCATCAAAGCCTGCAGCCTGGGGGTTTCTCAGGCCAGAGCTCCCCAGCCCTGCTCCACTTTAGGTACCCTGCTTAGCTTCTAGCAGTCAGGCCCCTCTCTCTCAACGTCTAGAGAGAGACTGTGTCCTGGCCCACTGCCCTCTTATAAAGACCAGCTGGGCCCTGACTGGGGCATGGCCGCAGATGTGGTTGTTTCCCCAATCAGCCAAGGCTCACTGCTTTCCCTAGCAGCAGCCCTCTAGCAGCCTCAGCCCTCTCCCAGGGCTGATTTCAAGCCCTATCAGGGCTGGAGCGGGTAACCACCCCACTACAGGAAGGAGAGGTCAGTCTGTTCAGGCTGCCCTGCTGGCTGGAGCTCTCTCCCTTCCTGGGCTGCTACTGCTGTTTGGAGCTCCTTCCCTGGGCTGTTGCTGCTGGCTGGCGCTCCTCTACCTCCTCTCGCTCCATGCTTGCCCCTCTGTGTAGGCCATGAAGATCTTTTAGGGGCCTCACTGGAGGACGGCAGCAGGTTGGCTGCCACCTCCCCCTCTGCGCTGAGGGAAGAGTTGCGCCGTTTCCTGCTGGACACCTGTGGCTCAAAGGGCAAGGTGCGCCTCACCCTCCAGTGCTGGGGGGACTTCCACTGCATCCTCTGGGCCATGAAGGGCCTTTTGGGGGAGAGGGACCGGGAGGCAGGGCCTCGTGGCCTACGGGTGGGCCCATAAGTTCCGTGACTCCCTGATGACCTTTGGGGTTGAACATGAGTTGTTGCGGGGCCTTCTGGAGGCCGTCGATCACCCTGCCCGTGAGGATTCGCCCCAGCCCTCTCTATGAAGGACACCATTTTTGCTATGCTGAACACCAGGGACTGTAGCGTGGGTCTCTGCAGGAGTCAGGTGCTCTCCTTCCTTCGGGAGAGGGGGTACTCTGTGATCTTCCTGCAGGAGACTCACACGGCTCCAGCCGTCAAGGCTAGCTGATGGCTGGAGTGGGGGGACGAGGTCTACTTTAGCCACCTCGGCACCCGTTCGGCTGGGGTGGCCACCTGTTCTCCCCCGAGCTATGGCCCAAGGTGCTGAGGGTAACTGAGGTCATGCCGGTTGCCTGTTGCACATCCGGGCCTGCGTGGAGGGGCTGAGATTAAACCTGGTCAACGTTTACGCCCCGAACGCAGGCCAGAAACGAGTGCGTTTCTATCGGCAGGCGTTGGCCTTCCTCGCCACTCTGGATCCTCACGCATGCCTGGTCCTGTGTGGGGATTTCAACACCACCCTTGAAGACCGGGACCACTCAGGAGTCGAGACATCCCAGGCAGCCGCTGGCGTCCTCAGGGAGATCGTGGACCATCACTCTCTGGTGGATGTCTGGTGTGACTACCACCTGGACGACAACGTTACCTTTACTTATGTCCGGGTGGAGGAGGATCGGTCGCGCCACTCCCGGTTGGACCGCATTTATATTTCACGTTTCCATCTGGCACGAGCCCACGCCTCCGGCGTTTGGCCAGCCCTATTCTCGGATCACCACTTGGTGACCGTGACAGCCTCTCTCAGTTCGGAGAGGCCGGGGCCAGCCTATTGGCATTTCAGTAACAGCTTGCTGGAGGACGTGGGCTTCGTGGCATCCTTCTGGGAGTTCTGGCTGGCCTGGCAGGGGCAGCGGCAGCAGCAGTGGCATGCCTTTCCCTCGGCGAGGTGGTGATGAGATGTGGGGAAGGTGCACGCATGGCTCTTCTGCTGCGACTACACCTGGGGCGCCACCTGGCGGAGGGATGCGGTGATAGGGTAGTTGGAGCGGGAGGTTTTAGAGCTAGAGAGCCGTCTCACCTCCGGCCCTGAGGATCCACTCCTCCGCACAGTGTACCTGGAGAAGTGGGAGGAGCTCCGGGCCCTGGAGGGCCATCGCGCCCGGGGTGCTTTTGTTCGATCCTGCATCCGCCCCCTTTGGGAGATGGATCGCGACTCCCACTTCTTCTAGACCTTGGAGAAAAGGAGGGGGGCCAAAAAGCACATCACCTGCCTCTTGGCAGAGGACGGGACCCCCCCTCACAGATCTGGAGGAGGTGCATGGAAGGGCCAGGGCCTTCTATGCTAGCCTTTTCTCCCCAGATCCAACCGATGCTGATGCCCGCAGGGTGCTCTGGACCAAACTCCCGACGGTCAGCACAGGTGACCGAGACTGGCTGGAGCTGCCTCTCTCTCTGGCCGAGCTCTCGTAAGCCCTCCGTCACATGCCCACTTATAAATCTCCGGGCATGGACGGGCTGACCTTGGAGTTCTATCACGTGTTCTGGGACGTCCTTGGCCCGGACCTCGTTATCGTCTGGGCCGAGTCTTTGCAAAACGGGGTCCTCCCTCTCTCGTGCAGGCGAGCTGTGCTTGCTTTATTGCCGAAGAAGGGGGACCTCCATGAACTACGGAATTGGCGTCCCATCTCGCTCCTCAGCACTGACCATAAGGTCGTAGCAAAGGCCATCTCGCTGCAGCTGGGGTCCGTGCTGGCGGACGTGGTCCATCCCGACCAGACCTACACCATCCTGGGCCAGACCATCTTTGACAACTTGTATTTGGTCTGGGACCTCTTGAAGCTGGGGCGTAGGGATGGTCTGTTTTTCGCCCTCCTGTCCCTGGACCAGGAGAAGGCGTTCGACAGGGTGGACCACAGGTATCTCCTGGGCACCCTGGGGGCATTCAGCTTTGGGCCCCAGTTTGTGGGCTTTCTCCAGGTGCTGTATGCTGACGCGGAGTGTCTGGTCAAGCTCAACTGGACTCTGACCGAGCCGTTCAGCTTCGGGCGGGGAGTATGGCAGGGGTGCCCCCTCTCGGACCAGCTGTATGCTCTGGCGATCGAGCCCTTCCTCCTTCTCCTCTGCCAGAGGTTGACGGGTTTGGTGCTTTGGGAGCCGGAGCTGCGGCTGGTCCTGTCGGCGTACACTGACAACATGCTCCTCGTGGTCCAGGACCCAGATGACCTGGTGTGGGTGGAGGCCTGCCAACCCGTTTACTTGGCGGCCTCCTCCGTCCGGGTCAACTGGATCAAGAGCTCTGGCCTGGTGGTCAGGGACGGGTGGCAGGTGAGCTCCCTCCCACCCGCGCTTCAAGCCATCCAGTGGAGCGCAGGTCAGCTGCTCTATCTTGGCATTTATCTATCCACCACACATCCTTCTCCGTCAGAGAACTGGCAGGATTTGGAGGCCAGGGTGGGTGAGCGGCTCCGGAGATGAACAGGACTGTTCCGGTGTCTCTCCCTGCGAGGGAGGGTGCTGGTGCTGAACCAACTGGTCCTGTCCATGCTCTGGCACTGACTCAACACCCTGAGCCCTGCCCCGAGGATCCTGGCCAGGCTCCGAGAGGATGGCTCTGGAGTTCTTTTGGCCTGGGCTGTACTGGGTCTCTGCAGGGGTTTTGAGTCTTCCCCGGGAGGAGGGAGGACAGGGCCTGGTTTTCTTGCACAGCCAGGTCCATGTCTTCTACCTCCAGGCCCTGCAGAGGCTCCTTTACAGTGCAGGTAGTCCGGCGTGGAGCATGTTGGCGCACGCCTTCCTCCGCCGCCTCCGAGGGCGCCGATATGACCGGCAGCTTTTTTTTCCTCCATCCGAGAGGCCTTCCGCGAGACCTCTTCAAGCTGCCGGTCTTCTACCAGGACCTCCTCCGGACCTGGAAGCTTGTTTCAGCTACCAGGTCATTAGTGGCCACCGAGGGAGCGGACCTCCTTGCGGAGCCCCTGCTACACAACCTCGATCTCCGTGTGCAGGTGGCGGAGTTCCCCTCGATGTGTCGGAGGTTGATCCTGGCAGAAACCACCAGAGTCGGAGACCTCCTGGACTACGACAGGGGGGATTGGGTGGAGCCCCACGCGCTCGGACGACTCATGGGGCTTTCCACCCTTCCAACCCCTAGGCGTGTACTCCAGGAGGCGAAGGCCACCTTGTCACCCGATTCTCTCGCTTTCCTGCGGCGAGCCCTACAAGAGGGCGTTCCTCACCCACCCCTCACCCCTGGCCCTCCGGACATTTTTCTTGGGCCCCCGTTCCACGAGCCCCCCCCCCACTCCCTGCAGCCAGTCCGGTTTCGAACCGTGCCCAGAAACCATCTGTACACGCTCGTGCTCCATACATCCTCACCCTCGTGTCCCGCCCCGACACCAAATGGCGGGACTATCTTCCACCTAAAGAGGGTGAGGAGCCCCGGTGGGCCAGCCTTTATTCCACCTTGGTCCCACGGCCCACCAGGGACATTAGTTGGCAGCTCCTTCATGGAGCCGTGAGCACAGGCGTGCACCTCGCACGGTTCACCCCTATACCTGAGGCCTGCCCCTTTTGTGGCGTGAGGGAAAACCTGGTGCATGCTTATCTCGAATGCACCAGGTTGCAGCCCCTATTCCGGCTCCTCCAGAACCTCTTGTTGAGGCTCTGGCTGCACTTTTCCCCCACACTTGTTCCTCTTTGCACACCCTATCTGTGGCCCCATGAAGTCGCGAGACCTCCTCGTCAACCTCCTCCTGGCTCTGGCCAAAGTCTCCATCTATAATACCAGGAGGAGGATGTTAGATGAGGTGGTGCTCTGCGACTGTGGGGCCTATTTCCGTTCCTCCCTAGTTTCATGCATCAGGGCAGAGTTCCACTGGGCAGCGTCCGCTGGCTCCCTCGACAGCTTTGAGGAGCAGTGGGTGCTGTCCAGGGTTCTCTGCTTGGTGTCCCCATCCGGCATCCTCATTTTGAACCTCTGACCTTCACTCAGATCCCTGTTTTTCATTAGTTGTCCCCCGTAATCAGTTGGTCCCTGGGTCCAGTGGTCCCTCCTGCTAGGCTGGGGGAGGGGCCTTTAGCAGTGGGTGGGCTTGGGCCCGCTCACTTCCCGGGTTTTTCAATACGACCCTGCTACAAGCTCTTATATTAAATGACACCTTCTGGTCTGGAACTGTGCTGCAGCTTTTCTATTAAATGCATTTTTGTCCATGCTTTCGTCATGATCACATTGTGATGATAAACCACAGCCCATCTGGATTCTGCTCACTAACAGTTTTTTTTAAATAATATTAATGATATCACAAAAAGACTGCAAACTAATATATGTTCTTTAAAGGCAACACTTTTTCGAGTTTTTATTCCAAACTGTAGGCTCTTCACAGAGCTAGGTCTGCATTTTTATTTCATTTATATCTGCTTTCTCGGCCTATTGAATATGGAGAGTGGCAAACTATTTATTTTGCAGGACTGGAAGGCTCTGGAGTTAGTCTTTGTGGGCTAGATTGTAACTTTACAACCTGTCTGGGGTAAGGGGTAGTGCATAGCTGCACTGCCATAGGAACTGTCTGGGCTCCAGACCAGAGAAGGCATTCTGACTCACTAAGTCACCTGTCCACCCTTGCTTTACGGGAGGACTAAGTTATATCCCCATTTTTTGTGGAGCAGCTTATTCCCTCATGTGCCAAGCCAGCTTCTTTGGCCACCCAATTCCCTGCCCTCTCCTACCATGTCTCTGTGCACCTGTCCACAGCAGGGAGTACCAGGTGAGTAGACCCTACAGTCCTCGCTGCCCCAGACACTCCGTCTGAGGAAGGCTAAGCAGGAGGGGCAAAATGGACAAAGAAGGGGCATGATAATTTCACCCTGTAGACATAATTAAAGTCTTATAACTGACTTTCTCAGGAACCTTGTGACCTTCTGTGCTTGGGGAAAACTAGCTTCTGAGTATAGTATATACTACGACTAGCCAGTGTTAGTGTGATACTGCCCTACTCCATTTATAAATTTACAAAGTTATTGCTGTTTCTGAAGGGAGAACAATACATGTATGGACTATAATTAATTTCCTTTTATTGTCTAACAACACACTTTGGGCCCAATCTCACATTGAAGTCAATGGCAAAATTCCCATTGTTTTCCAATATAAGCAGGCTCAAATTTTGGCTGGTTTGTGGGGAGGAAGGATGGGGAAGGTCTGAGAGTAGTAGGATACCTGGGTTCTGCTCTTGGCTCTGCTCCCTACTTGGTGTGTGGCTTTGAGCAAGTCATTTAACCTGGATTTGTGCTGGAAATGGCCCAACTTGATGATCACTTTAGATAAGCTATTACCAGCAGGACAGCGGGGTGGGAGGAGGTATTGTTTCATGATCTCTGTGTGTATATAATGTCTTCTGCAGTTTCCACGGTATGCATCCGATGAAGTGAGCTGTAGCTCACGAAAGCTCATGCTCAAATAAATTGGTTAGTCTCTAAGGTGCCTCAAGTACTCCTTTTCTTTTCACTTGAAGAGAGTGACACTTCCCTTATCTCACAGAGTATGTTCACAGCTTGCATTAAATCGATGTTTGCAAAGCACGCTGAGATCCTGCCATGTGCTGTATAAAAACAAACTTGTATTACAATGGACCGCATGATCATATTTATGTAACCTTGTCCAATCCCTCCGCTTTCTGTTCTCTCCCTCACTTGGTATTTCGAATCTGAGACTGTCAGATATAAGGACCATGTCTAACTATCTGTTCTACAAGGTCCCTATCAGATCTCTGGGCACTGTAAATAATAGTAACACTATTAAAGGAAGAGCTAATATTTTGCTGATCAGGACACACTGATCAATAGCATCGCCTTAGTTTAACTTCAGTCATGCTGCGGGGGGAGTGGCACTATATGTGAAAGAAAGCAGAGTCAAACATAGTAAAAATCTTAAATGAATCAAACTGTACCATAGCACCTCTATGGATAGAAATGCTATATTTGAATAATAAGAGTATGGCCGTAGGAAATACACTACCAACCACCTGACCAGGATTGATATGGTGATTGTGAAATGCTCAACCACCTGACCAGGATTGATATGGTGATTGTGAAATGCTCAGAGAGATTACAGAAGCTATAAAAATAGAAAACTCCATAATAATGTGGGATTTCAGCTATCCCCATATTGACTGGGTGCATGTCCCCTCAGGATGGGATGCAGAGGTAAAGTTCCTAGACCAGTGGTTCTCAGACTTTTGTACTGGTGACCCCTTTCACATAGCAAGCCTCTGAGTGTGACCCCCCTAATAAATTAAAAACACTTTTTTATATATTTAACACCATTTTAAATGCTGGAGGCAAAGCGGGGTTTGGGGTGGAGGCTGACAGCTCAAAACCCCCCCAGGTAATACCCTCATGACCCCCTGAGGGGCTCAATCCCCAGTTTGAGATCCCCTGTTCTAGACACCATTAATGATACTACTTGGAGCAGCTAGTCCTGGAACCCACAGGGGAAGACACCATCCTTGATTTAGTCCAAAGTGGAGCACAGAATCTGGTCCAAGAGGTGAGCATAGCTGAACCACTTGGTGTTGGTGACCATAATGTAATTAAATTTAACATCCTTGTGTTGGGGGGCAGGGAGTGGGGAATACCAAAGAAGCCCAACACAGTAGCATTTAACATCAAAAAGGGGAACTACACAAAAATGAGGAAGCTAGCTCAATAGACGTTAAAAGAAACGGTCTGTGATACAGCAAGATCAGGGAGAGTGGGAGAGAGGAGATATATAATCCCTAGGCTAATTAAGGGGTGGTTCCCAGTAGACTAGGGAAGGTTACTACAGGTTAATTGGAGCACCTGTAGCCACTTAAGGACCAGCAGGAACCTAATAAAACCCCCCTGCTTCAGGCAGATAGGGTGGGAAGGAGAGACTTTGAAGGTGTGTTGCTGAGAATTGAAAGACCAGAGAACCGGAGGATGTGAGACCCTGCCCCAGCAGAGTAGGGAGACTCCCTCCCCCAGCCTCAGGGGTAACCCTACCCAAGGGGGACGAGGGTAAGAATCCTGCAGGGGTTGAGAGTGGCTGGGGCTCAGAGTGAGGAGCAAACCCAGAC
This sequence comes from Lepidochelys olivacea, assembly GCF_965140295.1. Taxonomy (NCBI): domain Eukaryota; kingdom Metazoa; phylum Chordata; order Testudines; family Cheloniidae; genus Lepidochelys; species Lepidochelys olivacea. Next base: position 83,184,875 of record NC_140417.1, on the reverse strand, counting down.
CCCTTCCCTTCTCTACCATCTTCCTGGGCCACTAGTGGGGCCCTTGGTGCCCCAAGAGCCGGGGCAAGGGGTGGTGTCTTAGCCCCCACCCACCCACCCAGAAAAGTGTGGGACCCACCATACCAACATTGGCCATTTTGTCACAAGTTATAGGAGTTAAATGCCTGCAAGCTGCATGGAAACATTTTAACACCATAAAAGAGACTCAAATTAAATGTATACCCCAAATATTAAAAAAGATAAATAAAAAATTAGAGGACCAAAAAATGCCACCATGGCTAAACAGAGTAAAACAGGCTGTAAGAGGCAAAAACACTTCCTTTAAAAACTGGAAGTTATATCCTACTGAAGAAAATAGAAAGGAACATAAACTCTGGCAAGTCACGGGTAAAAGTATAATTGGCAGGCCAAAAAGAATTTGAAGAGCAACTAGTAAAAGACTCAGAAACTAACAGCAAAAAAAATGTTAAGTACATCAGAAGCAGGAAGCCTGCCAAACAATCAGTGGGGCCAAGGACAATCGGGAAGGAAGAAAAGGCCATTGTGGAGAACCTAAATGAATTCTGTGCTTTGATCCTCACTGCAGAGGATGTTGAGGGAACTTCCCACACCTGAGCCATTCTTTTTAGTTGACAAATCGAAGGAACTGTCCCTATTGCGGTGTCACTAGGGGAGGTTTGGGAACAAATTGATAAATTAAACCATAATAAATAACGAATACCAGATGGTATTCACTCAAGAGTTCTGAAGGAACTCAAATATGAAATAGCACAAATACTAACTTTGGTATGTAACCTATCATTTAAATCCAATTCTGTAACAGATGACTGGAGGATAGCTAATGTGATGCTAATTTTTAAAAAAGGCCCAATAGGCAAACCTGGCAATTACAGGCTGGTAAGCCTAACTTCAGTACCAGGCAAAATGGTTGACACTATAGTAAGGAACATAATTATCAGATACATAAGTGAACATGATGTGTTGGAGAAGAGTCAACATGGGTTTTGTAAAGGGAAATAATGCCTCACCAATCTATGAGAATTCTTTGAGGGGGCCAAACACGTGGCGGTAATAGGAGGCTTGGAAGGCCAGGTGACCTAGTCGTCAGAGTACTTCACTTCTAGTCCCCTGGTCAAGATACCTCAGCCTTTAAGGCAGGGAGGGTAGGGGGATCCAAGCCCTTCCACTCCACCGTGTCCCAGCCCAGGGCAACCTCTGGGTTGGGGACCTTCCAGCGGCAAGTCTATGCCCACTGCCCTGGGCTACTTCCTACCGTTGTCCCTTCAGTTTGGGGCATGGCCACTATAGTCCAAGTTGCTGTCTCTAGTAGTGGGCCCTGGGCAGCATCCTGCTGCGGTCCCAGATTCCTCCAGCCTTAAGTCTGACAGGGTTGGAACCCCCAGAAGGTCTCTGCACTTCTGTCACCCAGGTTCCTCTTAGGCTGGGTGCTCCTAAGAATCTTTCTCAGTCTCTGTTGTCCAGGAAGACAGGGTTTGTTTCCTGGTGGCTTCCTTGGCTAGGCTGGTGATCCATCCCTCGGGTAGGGAGGCAGCTAGCTCCTGCCTCTTTGCCAGTCAGCCTCATACTGAGCCAGGCTCCATACTTTTCTCTCCCATCCAGATCTGGCATTGCTGCTGTCAAGGTTCCTTCCCCACTCTGAACTCTAGGGTACAGATGTGGGGACTTGCATGCAAGACCCCCTAAGCTTATTCTTACCAGCTTAGGTTAAAACTTTCCCAAAGTACAGACTTTGCCTTGTCTTTGAACCATATGCTGCCACCACCAACCGTTTTAAACAAAGAAAAGGGAAAGAGCCCACTAGGAGACGTCTTTCCCACAAAATATCCCCCAAAGCCCTACACCCCCTTTCCTGAGGAAGGCTTGTTAAGAATCCTCATCAATTTGTACAGGTGAGCACAGACCCAAACCCTTGGATCTTAAGAACAATGAAAAATCAAGCAGGTTCTTAAAAGAAGAATTTTAACTAAAGAAAAGATAAAAGAATCACCTCTGTAAAATCAGGATGGTAAATACCTTACAGGGTAATCAGATTCAAAACATAGAGAATCCCTCTAGGCAAAACCTTAAGTTACAAAAAGACACAAAAACAGGAATATACATTCCCTCCAGCACAGCTTATTTTACCAGCTATTAAACAAAAGAAAATCTAATGCATTTTCTAGCTAGATTACTTACTAACTTTACAGGAGTTGTAAGGCTGCATTCCTGATCTTTTCCCTGCAAAAGCATCACACAGACAGACCAAACCCTTTGTCCCCCTCTCCAGATTTGAAAGTATCTTGTCCCCTCATTGGTCATTTTAGGTCAGGTGCCAGCGAGGTTACCTTAGCTTCTTCACCCTTTACAGGTGAAAGGGTTTTGCCTCTGGCCAGGAGGGATTTTGTAGCACTGTACACAGAAAGGTGGTTACCCCTCCCTTTATATTTATGACAGCTGCAAATATAAGGTTGGGCTAGCTGGGCCCACAGGCTCTCTTTAACCACTAGTGTGCTGGCAGGCAGTTTCTCTGCTTCACGACAGTGGATAAGGGTGATCCCAAGCATATAGTGTACTTGGTCTTTCAGAAAGCCTTTGACAAGGTCCCTCACCAAAGGCTCTTAAGCAAACTAAGCAGTCATGGAAGGAGAGGGAAGGTCCTCTCGTGGATCAATAACTGGTTAAAATACAGGAAACAAAGGATAGGAATAAATTATCTGTTTTTAGTATGGAGAGGTAAATAGCAGCATCCCCCAGCAATCTGTACTGGGACCTGTGCTGCTGTTCACCATATTCATAAATGATCTGGAAAAAAGGTGAGGTGGCAAAGGTAAACAGTGAGGTGGCAAAGTTTGCAGATGATACAAAATTACTCAAGATAGTTAAGTCCAAAGCAGACTGGGAAGCGTTACAAAGGGATCTCACAAAACTGGGTGCCTGGTCAACAAATTGGCAGATGAAATTCAATGTTGATAAATGCAAAGTAATGCACATTGGAAAACAATCGCAACTATACATATAAAATGATAGAATTTAAATAAGCTGTTACCTCTCAAGAAAGAGATCTTCGAGTCCTTGTGATTAGTTTTCTGAAAACATCCACTCGACGTGCAGCAGCTGTCAAAAAAGCGAACAGAATGTTAGGAACCATTAGGAAAGCGATTGATAATAAGACATTAAATATCATAATGCCATTATATAAATCTATGATACACCACAGCTGGAATACTTTGTGCCATTCTGGTCACTTAATCTAAAAAGATATTTTAGAAATGGAAAAAGTACAGAGAAGGGCAATTAAAATGATTAAGGGTATGGAACAGCTTCCATATAAACACAAATTAAAAAGACTGGAACCATTCAGAGATGACTAAGGGGGATATGCTAGAGGTCTGTGTGACAGGTTGGATCACAGAAACCCCCTTGGGAGCTGCCACCTGATGTGCCAAGACTACTTCTACTACTGCTTTCCTGCCGTGGTAGCTTAGGATTTCAGTGCCCTGCCTGGTTTGAGCCAGACCCGCTAGCCTGCTGCAAACCCAGACCCAGGTCTGAACCACATCCCCTAACAGCTGTGGGCTTAACTGAAAGCAGCTTACAGAAGTGTTCCTGTCTTCAAACACTCAGATGTCCAACTCCCAATGGGGTCCAAACCCTAAATAAATCCTTTTTACCCTTTATAAGCTTTATACAGGGTAAACTCATAAATTGTTTGCCCTCTATAACACTGATATAGAAGTATGCACAGCTGTCCCTCCCCCCCCCGGTATTAATACATAGTTAGGGTTAATTAATAAATAAAAAGTGATTTTATTAAATACAGAAAGTAAGGTTTAAGTGGTTCCAAGTAGTAACAGAAAGAACAAAGTGAATTACCAAGCAAAATAAAATAAAACACGCAAGTCTATGTCTAATCAAATTAAATACAGATAAAAACTTCACCAGTTCTAGTAAGCTCTCTTTTACAGAGTAGTCTGCTTCTAGTCTGGGTCCAGCAAGCACTCACACCCCCTGTGGTTACTGTCCTTTGTTCCAGTTTCTTTCTGGTATCCTTGGGGGTGGAGAGGCTATCTCCTTAGCCAGCTGAAGACAAAATGGAGGGGTCTCCCACGGGCTTAAATAGACTTTCTCTTGTGGGTGGAGACATCCTTCTCTCTCCTATGCAAAGTCCAGCTCCAAGATGGAGTTCTGGAGTCACCTGGGCAAGTCACATGTCCATGCATGACTCACAGTTTTTACAGGCAGAAGCCATTGCTGACATGGCATCTTGAATGTCTCCAGGAAGACTTCTTATGTGGATTGGAGCATTCCAAGATGCATTGTTCCTTAAGTGCTTCTTGATTGGGCACTTAACTTTGCAAATTCTTTTCTCCAGGAACTGACCAAATGTTCTACCAAGGTTATTTAGAAATCAAGCCAGTACAGAGCCAATATTCATAACTTTGAATACAAAAATGATACATGCATACAAATAGGATTAATAGATTCAGTAGATCATAACCTTTACATAGATATGTTACATGGCATATGTAGCATTGAACATATTCCAGTTATGTTATATATATATTCATAAGCATATTTCCATAAAGCTTTATGGGGGGCACCATCACAGTCTGTAAAATCATGAATAACGTAGAGCAAGGAAATAAGGAAGTGTTATTTACCACATCGCAACCCAAGAATCAGGGGGTCACCCAATGAAATTAATAGGCAACAGGTTAAAACAAACATAATGAAATACTTCTTTGCACAATGTACAATCAATCTATGGCACTCATTGCCAGGGGATGTTGTGAATGCCAAAAGCTATAATTTGGTTCCAAAAAGAATTAGATAAGTTCCTGAAGGATAGGTTTATCAACGGCTATTACCCAGAGATACCCTGTGACTGTCAATAGTGGGGGGACAGAGTGAGGGCAGCCAACTGCATCAGTGTTCCTGAGCATGCTCAGTCCATGTTAGCATGCTCGATACAAGCCAAGCTGCAAATCTGGTGGGATGTGTGACACTCACTGCATGTCCCCCCACAGGTAACCTCTGCTGTTAGTCAGCAGCCCCATGGTCTGTGTTTTCCTAAGCCTCTGACTGCCAGATGCTGGGACTGGACAACAGGGGATGAATCATTTGATAATTGCCCTGTTCTATTTATTCCATTCAAAGCATCTGGCATTGGTCAGTGGGGAAAGACAGGACACTGAGCTAGATGGACCATTGGTCTGACCCAGTATGGCCATTCTTGTGTTCTTTTGTTATTTCAGAATGAAATTGAAGCTGCAGCTTCTGCATATGATGGAGAGAGATTAGCAGAAGGTGAGGGTTTTCTGTGAGGCAATCAAAAGGTAAATTGCCAGTGTGTGGTACAATCACTAAAGGCTTCCAACGTCAATTCTCACTGGACAGAACAGAAGTTGCTAATGGATGTGTAATGAGCCATCAAAAGTGAGTTCCAGCTGTCAGTGTCCCATAGCGAGAGCAGCAGTGGTATGTGCCTGATCTCATGGCTAATATAATGAAGCGTTATTCGGCATACTTATGGTTTTTATACATTAGAAAGGGATACAACAGGTGTCAAAACCAAAAAAATATATAGCCTTCATTACAATTCAGGCTGAGTGATTTGCACTAGGAACTTAAAAGGAAGTTGGAAGCCTTCAAAGGGAGCCCAGGCCCAGCAGTCCAGGAAAAACAAGCCAGGTTCCATCTAGCTTTACTATCATATTCACAATCGCAAGAACTACAGCCCTAATACAATACAAAACTTTTTGCTTAAACAGTGACAGTAAAACAGTTCTTGGGAGTCAGCAGTAAGGTCAAAGAGAAACTGATTTAAAATGAAAAGGAGGACTTGTGGCACCTTAGAGACTAACAAATTTATTTGAGCATAAGCTTTCGTGAGCTACAGCTCACTTCATCGGATGAGCTGTAGCTCACAAAAGCTTATGCTCAAATAAGTTTGTTAGGGTATGTCTACACTACGAAATTAGGTCGAATTTATAGAAGTCGGTTTTTTTGAAATCGGTTTTATATATTCGAGTGTGTGTGTCCCCACAGAAAATACTCTAAGTGCATTAAGTGCATTAACTCGGCGGAGCGCTTCCACAGTACCGAGGCAAGCGTCGACTTCTGGAGCGTTGCACTGTGGGTAGCTATCCCACAGTTCCCGCAGTCTCCGCTGCCCATTGGAATTCTGGGTTGATATCCCAATGCCTGATGGGGCTAAAACATTGTCGCGGGTGGTTCTGGGTACATATCGTCAGGACCCCGTTCCCACCCTCCCTCCCCCCGTGAAAGCAAGGGCAGACAATCATTTCGCGCCTTTTTTGTCTGCTGCCAGCCAAAGATGTAAAGGATCGATGGAGTGGGTCAGAACAAGACATAGACCAGATTTGTTTTGGACTCATTTTCCTCCTCCCCTGTCTAGATCACACTGCAGTCAGTCACAGAGAAGGCGCAGCGAGGTTAATCTAGCCATGTATCAATCAGAGGCCAGGCTAACCTCCTTGTTCCAATAAGAACGATAACTTTGGTGCACCATTTCTTATTGGAACCCTCCGTGCAGTCCTGCCTGAAATACTCCTTGATGTACAGGCACACCCTTTGTTGATTTTAGCTCCCTGAAGCCAACCCTGTAAGCCGTGTCGTCAGTCGCCCCTCCCTCCGTCAGAGCAACGGCAGACAATCGTTCCGCGCCTTCTTTCTGTGCGGACGCCATACCAAGGCAAGCATGGAGGCCGCTGAGCTCATTTTGGCAATTAGGAGCACATCAACCACCACACGCATTATCCAGCAGTATATGCAGCACCAGAACATGGCAACGCGATACCGGGCGAGGAGGCGACGTCAGCGCGGTCCCGTGAGTGATCAGGACATGGACACAGATTTCTCTGAAAGCATGGGCCCTGCCAATGCATGCATCATGGTGCTAATGGGGCAGGTTCATGCTGTGGAACGCCGATTCTGGGCTCGGGAAACAAGCACAGACTGGTGGGACTGCATAGTGTTGCAGGTCTGGGACGATTCCCAGTGGCTGCGAAACTTTCGCATGCGTAAGGGCACTTTCATGGAACTTTGTGACTTGCTTTCCCCTGCCCTGAAGCGCATGAATACCAGGATGAGAGCAGCCCTCACAGTTGAGAAGCGAGTGGCGATAGCCCTGTGGAAGCTTGCAACGCCAGACAGCTACCGGTCAGTTGGGAATCAATTTGGAGTGGGCAAATCTACTGTGGGGGCTGCTGTGATGCAAGTAGCTCATGCAATCAAAGATCTGCTGATATCAAGGGTAGTGACCCTGGGAAATGTGCAGGTCATAGTGGATGGCTTTGCTGCAATGGGATTCCCTAACTGTGGTGGGGCTATAGACGGAACCCATATCCCTATCTTGGCACCAGAGCACCAAGCCGGCGAGTACATAAACCGCAAGGGGTACTTTTCGATAGTGCTGCAAGCTCTGGTGGATCACAAGGGACGTTTCACCAACATCAACGTGGGATGGCCGGGAAAGGTGCATGACGCTCGCATCTTCAGGAACTCTGGTCTGTTTCAAAAGCTGCAGGAAGGGACTTTCTTCCCAGACCAGAAAATAACTGTTGGGGATGTTGAAATGCCTATATGTATCCTTGGGGACCCAGCCTACCCCTTAATGCCCTGGCTCATGAAGCCGTACACAGGCAGCCTGGACAGTAGTCAGGAGCTGTTCAACTACAGGCTGAGCAAGTGCAGAATGGTGGTAGAATGTGCATTTGGACGTTCAAAGGCGCGCTGGCGCAGTTTACTGACTCGCTTAGACCTCAGCGAAACCAATATTCCCACTGTTATTACTGCTTGCTGTGTGCTCCACAATATCTGTGAGAGTAAGGGGGAGACGTTTATGGCGGGGTGGGAGATTGAGGCAAATCGCCTGGCTGCTGGTTACGCGCAGCCAGACACCAGGGCGGTTAGAAGAGCTCAGGAGGGCGCGGCACGCATCAGAGAAGCTTTGAAAACCAGTTTCATGACTGGCCAGGCTACAGTGTGAAAGTTCTGTTTGTTTCTCCTTGATGAAACCCCCCGCCCCTTGGTTCACTCTACTTCCCTGTAAGCTAACCACCCTCCCCTCCTCCCTTTAATCATTGCTTGCAGAGGCAATAAAGTCATTGCTGCTTCACAGTCATGCATTCGTTATTCATTCATCACACAAATAGGGGGATGACTACCAAGGTATCCCAGGAGGGGTGGTGGAGGAGGGAAGGAAAATGCCACACAGCACTTTAAGCACAGCACTTTAAAAGTTTACAACTTTAAAATTTATTGAATGACAGCCTTCTTTTTTTTGGGCAATCCTCTGTTGTGGAGTCGCTGGTTGGCCGGAGGCCCCCCCACCGCGTTCTTGGGCATCTGGGTGTGGAGGCTATGGAACTTGGGGAGGAGGGCGGTTGGTTACAGAGGGGCAGCAGTGGCAGTCTGTGCTCCAGCTGCCTTTGCTGCAGCTCAACCATACACTGGAGCATTCTGGTTTGGTCCTGCAGCAGCCTCAGCATTGAATCCTGCCTTCTCTCATCATGCTGCCGCCACATTTGAGCTTCAGCCCTGTCTTCTGCCCGCCACTTACTCTCTTCAGCCCGCCACTTACTCTCTTCAGCCCTCCACCTCTCCTCCCGGTCATTTTGTGCTTTCCTGCACTCTGACATTATTTGCCTCCACGCATTCGTCTGTGCTCTGTCAGTGTGGGAGGACAGCATGAGCTCGGAGAACATTTCATCTCGAGTGCGTTTTTTTTTCTTTCTAAGCTTCACTAGCCTCTGGGAAGGAGAAGATCCTGTGATCATTGAAACACATCCAGCTGGTGGAGAAAAAAAAAGGGACAGCGGTATTTAAAAAGACACATTTTATAAAACAGTCGCTACACTCTTTCAGGGTAAACCTTGCTGTTAACATTACATACATAGCACATGTGCTTTCGTTACAAGGTCGCATTTTGCCTCCTCCCACCGCGTGACTACCCCCTCAACCCTCCCCCCTCCCCGTGGCTAACAGCGGGGAACATTTCTGTTCAGCCACAGGCAAACAGCACAGCAGGAATGTGTCCCTGAAGAAAAGCACCCTATTTCAACCAGGTGACCATGAATTATATCTCACTCTCCTGAGGATAACACAGAGAGAGAAAGAACGGATGTTGGTTGAATGCCAGCAAACATACACTGCAATGCTTTGTTCTACAGTGATTCCCGAGTATGTGTTACTGGCCTGGAGTGATAAAAGTGTCCTACCATGAAGGACGAAATAAGGCTGCCCTCCCCAGAAACCTTTTGCAAAGGCTTTAGGACTACATCTAGGAGAACCGCAAATGCCAGGGCAAAATAATCCTTTCACATGCTTGCTTTTAAACCATGTATAGCATTTTAAAAGGTACACTCACCAGAGGTCCCTTCTCCGCCTGCTGGGTCCAGGAGGCAGCCTTGGGTGGGTTCGGGGGGTACTGGCTCCAGGTCTAGGGTGAGAAACAGTTCCTGGCTGTCGGGAAAACCGGTTTCTCCGCTTGCTTGCTGTGAGCTATCTACAACCTCCTCCTCCTCCTCATCTTCTTCGTCCCCAAAACCTGCTTCCGTATTGCCTCCATCTCCATTGAAGGAGTCAAACAACACGGCTGGGGTAGTGGTGGCTGAACCCCCTAAAATGGCATGCAGCTCATCATAGAAGCGGCATGTTTGGGGCTCTGACCCAGAGCGGCTGTTCGCCTCTCTGGTTTTCTGGTAGGCTTGCCTCAGCTCCTTCAGTTTCACGCGGCACTGCTTCGGGTCCCTGTTATGGCCTCTGTCCTTCATGCCCTGGGAGATTTTCACAAAGGTTTTGGCATTTCGAAAACTGGAACGGAGTTCTGATAGCACGGATTCCTCTCCCCAAACAGCGATCAGATCCCGTACCTCCCGTTCGGTCCATGCTGGAGCTCTTTTGCGATTCTGGGACTCCATCATGGTCACCTGTGCTGATGAGCTCTGCATGGTCACCTGCAGCTTGCCACGCTGGCCAAACAGGAAATGAGATTCAAAAGTTCGCGGTTCTTTTCCTGTCTACCTGGCCAGTGCATCTGAGTTGAGAGTGCTGTCCAGAGCGGTCAGAATGGAGCACTCTGGGATAGCTCCCGGAGGCCAATAACATCGAATTATGTCCACAGTACCCCAAATTCGAGCTGGGAACGTCGATTTAAGCGCTAATCCACTTGTCAGGGGTGGAGTAAGGAAATCGATTTTAAGAGCCCTTTAAGTCGAAATAAAGGGCTTCACTGTGTGGACGGGTGCAGGTTTAAATCGATTTAACGCTGCTAAATTCGACCTAAAGTCCTAGTGTAGACCAGGGCTTAGTCTCTAAGGTGCCACAAGTCCTCCTTTTCTTTTTGTGGATACAGACTAACACAGCTGCTACTCTGACACCTGATTTAAAATGGAGATGTCACAAAGGGTGTAATTTTTCAGCAAGATGGAAACTGCCAACAGAGTGTGCAAGAACTCCAGTCCTATTTGTTTTGTTGGCAGTTTCCATTCACACTCCACCCAGGGCATGAAGCATTTTTCACTTGTACCTTCTGATCTTTCCAAATGCTGGGTTCAAATCAAAGGGCAGAGCTGTCTTAGAAGAAAGCTTAAGATATCTTAAGACTATAATACTGAGCAGCAAGAATATTTAGTAACACAATCTCCACTGTCATGTATGTGAATAAGAAGCAGTAGCTTGTTTTTCTGAGATGGCTGCAATCTGCCCAAGCATATACGTTTGGAGGATGAAGATTATATCCAACATCAACAATGATTATATTAGTTACCTGGAGAGGAGCAACAGAGGGCTGCTTTCATATGGTGAATTACAAAAGCCACAGCAAGAGGCAGCGATCCAGGATGAAGAAGGCACACGGATGTTTAGTCTCCTCCAAATCACTGGTCATTGTTCAGATGAGTATTTTCACTAATAACGTGTGATTAGAGCTTCTAAGGACACTTGGTATTTATTTTAACTGCGGCAAAAAGAAAAAACACCCAAGAAAATGATAAAACAGCTGCTCTCAAACTGAAATACACACTTTGACAGAGAATTTGACAGAGTCCAGCATGGTATCCAGGGTTAAGGAAATATTTTGCACTTGTACAGCACCTTTCATAGGCCTAATCCTATACCACTTCAATGGGAGCAGAATCAGAATCTAGCTGAGGAACTTCATGCATTTTTACACATATTAATGGATTAAGCCTTACAATACCACCAGTAGGGCAGGACAGTATTATCACCCCAAAAGAGGGATGAAACAAAGGCTGAGTGACTTGTCCAAGGTTGCACAGAATGTCTCTGGGAGAAGTGGGAACAGAACCCAGATCTCCTGACTCCTAGGCCTGTGCTTCAACCAGAAAATCTTTTGTCCCCTGCAGTGATTTTTTGTGATGAGACTATGTACATCAAATATGTTAGGCTTGTCTTAGCATATCAGTCTCACTCAGATAATCAATATTACTGTATATGCTATGCTACTCATTGCTATGGTAAGGAATGCCAGACAGTGCAGAAGAGGTTGAAATGGAAGTGTTGGTGTTTGCTGGGAAGTAAATAAACTACAACAGATGGCAGGATGGTTGAATGGGAAATACACCACAACAGATGGCAGGATGCATAGGCGCCGACTCTATGGGTGCTCCGGGGCTGGAGCACCCATGGGGAAAAATTGGTGGGTGTTCTGCACCCACTGGCAGTTCTCTACCCCAGCTCACCTCCGCTCCACCTCTGTCTCCTCCCCTGAGCGCACCGCTTCTCCCTCTAGCTCCCAGTGCTTCCCGCCGCGAAACAGCTGTTTCACAGCAGCAAGCGCTGGGAGGGAGGGGGGAGGAGGGGGAACACAGCGTGCTCAGGGAAGACGCGGGGTCAGGGTGGGGATTTGGGGAAGGAGTCCAATAGGGGCAGGGGTGGGAGTTGGAGCGGGGACTTTGGGGAAGGGATTGGAATGGGGGCGGGACGGGGCAGGGACGGGGTGGAGTCAGGTCGGGGCCGGGGGGCACAAACACCCACAGGTGCCAGGAAAAGTTGGCACCTATGGCAGGATGGGTGAATGATACTATGATGGGGTATACAGGCCCTGTATTGGAGATGAAGGAGTTAAGGCAGCACTCTTGACAGCGGAAGCCACGCCCTCTCATCCCTGCTGAGCATGCACCAACTGCTCTAGCAGTATAAAAGGGAGAAGCCCAGTTAGGGCTGACTGCTGAGGAGGAAAGGTGCACCTCACTGGCTCCAGCTGAGGAACAGCAGGAAGCCTGGATTGCAAGAGCCAGAGGTGCCGCGCCCCAGACTGATGCCCCAGTGTCAGCAGATGCCCCAGAGAGGTTGCAGTCACCAGGAGCAGCGCAGCTGGCTGAGCCCAGAGACACAGACACCCAAATCACGATGACAGGACTCATGGTAGAAAGTAGCCATGGGGAGACTAGGCACTGTCCCCTGAGGAGCTGATGTGTTTTGGTCGGACCTTCCCGCCGACTCAGTAGCGAACCCATTCACCACTATCTGGGCCCTGGGAGTTGGTGGAGTTGGATGGGCCCGTGTTCCTCTATCCCTTCTAACCCCACCTCTGGGGGTGGCAGTTCCCCCATCTGAGTCTGAGATGCCTGCATTGGTCTGCCACCCCTCAGAGATAGGATGGTAGGCTGTTTGCATTCTGCCCCGCCAGAGAATTGATCTCCCTAGATGGATTATGGTTCTGCCCGGACCGCAGGCCGGGTCTCTTCACCCCTGTCCCCCCAGACTGTTTGGGGTGGCAGCCCACCAAAGCCCTATTGACTCTGGCCACTAGGCCCTGCCGTTCAGGCTAAAGACAGCCCTAGTGATGTGATCGTGGGGCCCAAATGCCCTTCCTCCCTGCCCCCACCCCAAAGGGTGACAGAGTATACGGTCGCCACAACAGATACACACGCACATGTTAGAAGCAGATATAGTTAGGCTGTAAGATAGAGGCAGATAAGGCAATGGACATGGATTCTCCAAACATCTGAATGCAAATAGCATATCTCCATGATATCATTTACCTCACTGTTCTGCTCACAGAGAGTTTTGCCTAATAAAAGAAACTATTTATGTCAATAAGAGGTTAGTTTTTTACTGTTAGGAATAATGCAGAAGTGCTGACTGTGGGGAAGCTATATAGAGAGGTATAGGAGCATTGGGGAAGCTATACACAATGGTATAGGAGCACTGGCTATGGGGAGCTGTAGGGAATCATTTAAGAGCATGGGCTCTGAGGGGGGCTGTACAGGATGGTATAGGAGCTCTGGGGGAAATGTTCAGGATAGTATGGGAGTATCGATTGTGGAGGAGCTGTGGAGGATGGTACATGAGCATTAGCGGTGGGGAAGGAGTGGGTACAGGTGCAATCTAAAAAGAAATCGTTTGGGGTGGGTGAATGTGAGAATTCATGAGTGCTTCAGCCAATACTTCAACAAGACAGTCCAAAGCTAGAGAACCATGTTCCCTTTATCACCCCTTAGGGGGTGGTGTAAGAACCGTGGCTGTGCTGCAGAAGATTTAGGGGGGCTGTATGCAGCTACGCAAGTCCTAATGTCTCCTAACTGGAATCTATGTAATAGGAGTGATGGTGTTCACAATTATTCCAGTGCCATCCCTGTCCAGAAGGAGTCTCTGTGGGAGATGGTGTAGGATTGCTAGCTGAGGGGAGTTTACAAATACCCTCATTCCAGACTAAATGTAACCTGTCTGACTGGTGTTTTCCCCTTACCAGTCTAATTCAAACTTGACATTGGAACAGCAAATATGCCCTGCCTTTTCCCTCCCTCCTTCTTTCTCTAAGACACTCAGGGTTTGTTCCGGAGCTGTCCTGGCTTTGCTAGGTTTGCCATAAAGTGGACTATTCTTGTTTAAGTTGGCTCCAACAGCAGGTTCTGGAGAAAATTCCAAGGATCCTTCACCTGCAGGAAAAATATCAACAGCCATTTAAAAAAAACCCCTCGTTAAACAATTTAACGAGACCAAGAAGCTTGGAGAACATTAGCATTTTCCTTTCAAATCCAAGTCCAGTTTCCTCCTGGCTTGAAACTAGGAGGATATTTATTTCACTCATGTTATTGTTTGAATCCCTTTCCTACAAGGGTCTGAAACGAATAAGATGAGCGAGGACTCCAGTCGACACACTCAGGTAAAGTAAGTACAAGGTAGGGAGATCAGCAGGCACAGAGACAAACAGTGAGTCAGCCAGACAGCTGTCTAGACACATATAAAAATACAGAATACAAACGTATACAAAGACATAACAGTAAATGGACAGAAAGAAAAAGAAGTGGAGACAGGCATATTGTGTACAGTTTGGGGATTCTTACCAAGGGAAGGATATTGGAGAACTGAAAGGTACAGCTTATATTACAGGTGATTCAGGAGCTTGGGGGCGATAGTCATGGTGAGAAGTTAGAAAAAGTCAGGCTTTTCTGTCTTTTAGACTAGAGGAGCTGAAAAGAGCAGTCTGGGAGATTCTGAGCTGTATCGGGAAGGTGGCTGATGAACAACACTGTGAGAGGGGAACATGGTCAGAACCAAAACAGTTTAGGTAAAAGCTAAGTAAGCCTTGATCAGGAAAGGAAGTCAGGACAAGCTTCCTTAGACAGAGGGCAAATAATGTGTGGGATGCGTTCTGCCAAAGGCATCAACTGTGCATAAAGGAGTTATGCAAGCGCATAGGGAAAAAAATATTAGAAGATGCCAACATTAACTATCACATTAACTATGTAAGATGAGAGACCTACATGGACCACTCTAGGTCAACAGGTATAGAGGCATATTGTCCGGACAATGGGTCAAAATAGCTAGTTGACTCAGTTATACTGGATTATTAATGGTATCACTTCAAAAAAGGGAGATGTCATCTTTCATAGGGATTTGTGCTGTGGATATTATTCACCACAGCATGGAGGAGTACATAAATACAACAGTGATTGCGTGTGCCGATGATATACGAAGATGCATGGCAAATGCCGAAGAAGATTATTTCATTGAAGGTGTGGTAAAGTTTTTAACTTTTAAATGATGTATTTTTACAATTAAGTCTTTGTATGTTTGACATACTACAAGGTCAAAAAGAGGCTGATCTGGACAAGTGGGGGATTTCGCCAAACTTCTACAAGATAAGCTTTCAGAGAAAGAAGCACTCCGCTTCCCACCCCACCAGCACCTCCACCCCCTCACTCCCACTTGATTAAGAAGGATGGCCTAGTTTAATTCTAGGTCCCTCTCAACATTATCAAGGTGGGTTTCTATATCGGGCAGTTTGATAAACACTTCTGAGAAGCAATTTATTTATTAGCATCTGCCTGAAGCAATGGACATGTCAGATCCATATACAAATCCAGTCCTGAGAACCTCAGCTCAAGTGCTGGCATGAGGCCAGGGGAAGATGGAGGTTTAGACCGAGCCTTTTCATTTCCAGCACTCATCCTGCTTTAGCTGCCACACACAGGAAGTGACCTCGGAGGCACAAGAAGTAAGGAATATTGAACACCATGTGATGAGAGAAAACTGTTTGCCCAACTTCAGTGCCAACTGTTCCTAGTTAACAAGTCAAGATCTATCTGGGCTGGAGTATCTCTTTGTTTCCCATCCAGTCCACAGAGAAATCACTTTTTCCCCACTACTCAGTGTAGGAACAAGGAGAAGAACCATTGTATGTTGGCACTTGGGACACGCACTGCCCTACCGAGCTATATTTTCTGTTTCTTTTGGATTAGAAACATAAAGAGCATGTAAGCAATACCTGAAAGAGGAGCATAAATTGCCTCATTCACTCTTGGGAATAGCTAGGCATTCCCGGTAGAAAACACTTTAAATATGCATTATTCCTGACTAGA
Source organism: Lepidochelys olivacea (assembly GCF_965140295.1). Lineage (NCBI taxonomy): Eukaryota > Metazoa > Chordata > Testudines > Cheloniidae > Lepidochelys > Lepidochelys olivacea. Next base: position 83,169,021 of record NC_140417.1, on the reverse strand, counting down.
GTTCATTTATTTATATAGTAACACCTAACCCACTGGACTTTTGCTTCCTCCTATGGGCCAGAGATAGGACCTTTGGGCCAAAGAGAGACTAGTGGCTGCAGCACACCGGAATATGCTAGAATTAAATAGAAAATGTATCTATTTAAAAAGACTGCATGCCTCACCAGACCATGTTTCTTGGTCAGCATCCCATATTTATCCTGTAATTACACCTTCAGACAAAGGCCATCTGTGTGGCTGACTTTTTTTTTTTTTAGGACACAGTTTTATTATATGCCCTGTTTTCACTGTAATGAAATGCTGACAAAAAAGAGATCCCCTAACAGCATTCGATGCATCCGATGAAGTGAGCTGTAGCTCATGAAAGCTCATGCTCAAATAAATTGGTTAGTCTCTAAGGTGCCACAAGTACTCCTTTTCTTTTTCCTAACAGGGAAGTGAAACTTGCTCTCATTGGAAACTTTCCGTATGTGGAGAAGAAAGTGCAGCAGGTATCCCAGTTCTACCTCCTCCCACTTCTCTACTCCTTAGAGAAAAGCACCCCCCTACCACACCTTCTAGCTTTCTACTTCTTAAGGATAATTAATGGCCAATATTATCTTGCAACCCCAGTCCGTTCTCTGTCCCTTAAAGAGAAACATCAGCTAACTAATCTACCTTCTAGTTCTTCACTCCTTAAGTAGAACCATGGTCAGAATTTCTTCCCACCCCCACTCTCAACCCTGCTCCTAGTCCTTAACCGCATAAGGAAAATTGGCTCACCTCCCTGTGTATCCCAGTCATATGGGGCCTGATGTTCAGCCATGTCAAGCACCAAAACTCCATTTGAAGTCAATGGGAACTGCAGGGGATCAGCACTTCTGAAAATCATTGTATTTGGGTAAAGAAGATTCCGGAGGATTGTGGGTGTGCGCACACACACATGCAGTATGTTGACACTGTGTCCCTCCTTTGTGCTCTCCATCTGCATGAGTTATGCCATGTCCTTCTGCATCTTAAAGCACAAGCTGCTCCCCCTGAACTAAAAGACCCAGGTCTGTTCGCCAAAGCTGTAGCAAGCTCATCAACTTATATACGAGTTCAGCAGCACCACTAGAGGGAGACAGAACACCACATGGCGTGGGTGTGGGTATATATGACCTACTCACATTTTGCAGGCCCCTGAAATTATTCCTTCCCTTCCATACCATGCAGTGTAGGACCACAATAAGTACTGGGCTTCATCTACAGCAAGGGAATTGAGGTTAGATATTAGGAAAAACTTTCTAACTCTAAGGATAGTTAAGCTCTGGACTAGGCTTCCAGGGGAGGTTGTAGAATCCCCATCACTGGACATTTCTAACAGGTTGTACAAACGCCTGTCGGGGTCGCCTAGGTTTATGTGATCCTGCCTCAGTGCAGGAGCTGGACCTGAGGATTTCTCGAGGTTTCTTTCCAGCCCTATGTTTTTATTATTCTGTGAAATTGTATGTTGCTGCAGTAAGCTCTGGGAATGTTCCCACAGAGGATGTGTCCTTCTCATACATGCGAGGGAGATTCTATTCCATGGTTTTATACTTCTGGGTTTCCTTAGCATGATACTTTAACGAAAGCCAGTCTTGACATGGAGAAACCAGCTCTTGCTGGAGTGACAATGGGATTCACGCTCCAATCTCCATGTTCATTCCATCTTCAGCTTCCTCACTTTTTCAGCTCTTTTCAGAAACACCAGCCTTTCTTTGGGGGCTGGGAAGGACTAGGCATCTGCTTTGATTCAGCATAATATCAGGATATAAACCAAAGAGGGCAGTCCTATTCTGTTTCTAATGCAGATGGCCACCCACACAGGATTCAGCTGAGTTCGGAAAACTCATCACATTTGTAACAGTGGTTGGATTAGAACTCAGATGCTCAGTCACAGCACAAGGTAAGTTAATACCCATAAAACAGCTATCTGCTCTCTCCTGTTTTATGTAGGGGAAACAGAAAATAGGAGCTGAAGGGCCAGGCTAGGGAGGGGTGTTTGATTTTATAGCATGTGCTTTGCAATATAGAGTGGGGTGGGGGGAGGCAGAAAAAGTGGAGGGACTTCTTAAGAGCCCTTCTGTCTCAGCAGTCTAGGCCAGCCACAGAGCATACAGTGAGCTCCTCCCTACATCCATCCTGCTGCACAAAGCCTTTTTCATAGCACTGGAACAGAGAGAATAGTCTTGTGGTAAAACTGAGGACAAACCAGACCCCCTGTTGGCAAATAACCCAGGCCATTTTTTTTCACTGCATATTAGACACAAAGATTAGTTCAATATTTTAGAAGGGGCTTTGGGTTTTTCTGTGTCAGAATCCCTTTTCCAGTGTGATTTTTGCAACCCCGTATGATCTCACACAGACACACATGCTATAAATAGATGTACCATTCCTAACCTCACCCAACAAATATAGGATGATTTTGGCCTAGGAGTGTGGCATGTGGAAATGAGACTATGACTCGGGCTCTCTGGCTCATGTCACAGAAAAAATGGAAATGAGAAGTGAGTTGTTTGGAAAAAGAATAAATAAATGAAGTTAGTTGGTTTTTCTTAAAAGTGGGATTTATTTATAAAGTTAAAATAGCCAGTGTTGATTCTGAGAGAACAATCAGAAACTAGGCTGAACTTGTTTTTTTCCAGAGACTTTTCTGTCCTGCTTTAACCTGATTTGATCCCACAGAATATGAGCACAAATGCCAGGGATAGCAAAGATCTATTAGAGTATCACTTCTATTCCCAGGCAAAAGCAGGATATAGTCACCTGACAGTTGTATCAGACATTATCCGTGATCATAGCTAACAGGCCAAGAAAAAACGATGCAGTTGGTCAAACAAAATTAATCACTACTTGGTTGATCTCCATTCCCAGACACATAAACACTCCTTGTTCCATTTCCCCAAAGGAATCTACATGCCACAAAATGCATCGCTAGACTGTCACACAGTCTCCTGTTGTGATGAACCTGACATTGCAGTTCATTAACGAATTGATCCCTAGAAAAAGGTCAAACATTTTCTAGGGTCAAACCACTATACTGGTGAGTGGGCTTTTTTTCCTTTCCTTCTTCGAGACTGGAATTGATGTCCATTTGAAGAAGAACCTTTTGTATTTGCTGCAGTGAGGTCTATAGGTCACCACGCATGGACTGTGATGGGTTCAGTCTTAGCCAATCCTAGGATGTGGCATTATAGGGAGGCAGGCTGTGAGGGAGCCCAATCCCTTGAACATTGTTAACAATGCCATACAAAAGTGGTAGCTCATTTCAACACTAGGAAAAGAATCATAGAAACATAAGGCTGGAAGGGACCTTGAAAAGCCATCTAGTTCATCCCCCTGAGTGGAGGCAGGACCAAATAAACCTTGAGACCAACCCTGACAGGTATTTGTCCAAAATGTTCTTAAAACCCTCCAGTGATGAGGATTCCACAACCTCCCCAGTATTTAGAAATATTTTTTTAGAAATAATATCTAAATGAAGAACATTTGATCATCATCCTCTTTATGACAGCCCTTAACATATTTGAAGACTGTTATGAGGTCCCCACTCAGTCTTCTCAAAACTAAACATACCCATTTTTTAATAAAAACCTTTCCTAGTCAGTCAAGTTTTCTAAACCTTTTATCATTTTTGTTACTCTCTTCTGAACTCTCACCATTTTGTCCCCATCTTTCCTAAAGTGTGGTGCCCAAAACTGGACATGGTACTCCATCTGAAGCCTCACCAGTGCTAAGTAGAGTAGAACAAGTACCTCCCATGTCTTACATGCAACACTTTTGTAAATACATTCCAGACTGATATTATCCTTTTACACAATTGCATCACGTTGTTGACTGATAACGCAATTTGTGATCCAGATCCTTTTCTGAAGTACTACTGCCTAGCCAGTTATTCCCTATTTTATAGTTGTTCATTTGATTTTTTTTCTTCCTAAATGTAGTACTTTGCACTTCTCATTATTGAATTTCATTTTGTTGATTTCAGACCAACTCTGCAATTTATCAAGTCATTTTTAATTCTAATCCTGTCCTCCAAAGTGCTTGCAACTGCACTCAGCTTGGTGTCATCCTCAGATTTTATGAGCATACTTCTCCAGTCCTTTATGAAAATATTGAATAGTACTAGACCCAGGACAGAGTCCTGTGGGATCCCACAAGATGTATCCTCCCAGTTTGACAGAAAATCATTGACAACTACTCTGAGTATGGTTTTACAACTAGTTGTGCACCTACTTTATTGTCTTTACATTTAGACCTCATTTCCCTACTTTGCTTATGAGACTGTCATCTGGAACTATGTCAAAAGCTTTATTAAAATCAAGATATCACATCTACTTCTTCCCTACATCCATTAGGTCAGTAACCCTATGGAAGACGGAAATTAGGTTGGTTTGTCACAATTTATTCTTGACAAATCTGTGTTGACTATTCCTTATCACCCTACTATCCTCTAGGTGCTTACAAACTGATTGTTTAATCATTTGTTCCAGTATCTTTTCAGGTATCTAAGTTAAGATGACGGGTCTATAATTCCCCAGGTCCTCTTTGTTCCCCATTTTTAAAAGGTAGGTACTATGTTGTTGTTGTTATTAATAATAATAATAATAATAATAATAAATAATAATAGTAACACCTAGCTTTCATAGAGCACTTTTCATCAGTAGATCTCAAAGATCTATACAAAGGAATTCAGCATCATTATCCCCATTTTACAGATGGAGTTTGTGTAAAAGAAACAGACAGAAATATGTTTATCTAACAATGAGCAGATATGGAAAATATGGCGTTTAGCAACCAGAGTGAAAACAAGGATGAGTGTGACAGAAAAGGGTGGGAAGTGAGGTAACCATCCTACTATACCAGCTACAGTATATTCCTGTGTGCATGTTCATACGTCACCGGAGCTGAACCTTGTAAAGAGAATGAAGCAGACACTGCTTGCTGCATCATATGCTATTTTATTAGGTTGCTAGTCCGATATTTTCATTGATTTGTAGATTATAAAAACAGAAGAGACCACTAACATAACATAATCTGAACTCTTGTATATCACAGTAACTCGCCCAGTAATTTCTGCATCAAGCTCATAACACAGGCATCATTTGCATGTCTACCGGTTTGGTGCCAGTTCATAAATTCAGGCTATGGTTAAATTGGAGCCGGCTCGGGAACCTGGAGTAGGCTTAGTGCCAGTTCATGGGCTTGGGCTAGTTTGAGGGCCAGATCTAATCACAGAGTGGGGACAGGATTGTGGGTCTGGCTAAATTGGAGTTAGTCTGAAAGCCCAAGGTAGGGTGAAGATTGAGACTCTCTTGTGTGGTCAGGCTAAGATAAGGGTTGGCCAGTTTGAAAGGCAGGGCAAGGTATAGAGTTGGGACCAGATTGTTAGCTTAGGTGACTTTTAGGGTTGGGTCTCGCTCGTGGACTCAGGCGAGGGTGATGGTGGGGTCAGTTTGTGCCTCCAGGCTTGCGTTTGAACCAGTTGTGGGCATTGGCTGCGGTTAGAGTTGGCGCCCATTTGTGGTCCTGGGCAAGTGTTAGCACTGGGCCTGGCTGGAGAGCCCGGCCAGCGTTTAGGGTTATCACTCAGGTGAGGGTTGAGGCTGGGGCCAGTTCACTGTCCCAGGTTAAGTTAAGGGTTGGGGCCAGCTCATGGTCTCATACAGAGTTCACACTCCAGCATACATCATACGCTTGTACTCTCAGCAATCTGCATCACGCTTACAGCTTGAAGGGAATGGGGTGGCACAACATTCTTTCTCCTTTCACCTGCATGGAAGCAGAGGTGCTATGCAGCCCCGTTGCACCAGTGCTCTCAATGTCAACAAAGAAGGGGACAGGAGTGCTCCAAATATAGCCTTTTCCTTTGCCCCGCTCTTTATCTCTGGTTCGCATCAGTGCAATGGGGAGCAGGGGGGAGAGGAAGCAGGGATTCCCATATTTTACTTTGTGGGTGTGACCAGTCTGGAATTCTGGGATTCTGAGCATAGCAAATGTGAGTCAAAAATAGATGGCGACCCATTTCCCCCAGACTGTTCCTGATCTCACTTGAAGTCCAAAAATGTATTTTTGCAGTACTATAGACCATTGAAATAAGACAAATCTCTCTCTGAAGCAGACTGGCCATTACTTATGGTGTCTTGTTTGCCAACTGTAGGAAAAATAACATCAAAACAAGGAGGTATGCAACAATATTTGAAAAGCATGGAAACACACCTGCAGAGTGCACATAAGTCGCCAATCCGACCACACTGATTTCTGCATTCTGAGTTTCTTACCATTTTTCTGTAGTTGGATGCTTTGCCTCGGAATCTGGGGTTCCTATTCCTTTCATAAAGGCTCCTTTTACACCAGCTGTTGTGTTTGGGCTCATTTTTTGACATTGGCCCTGTCTCCCTTGTTGGTTGTGCTCCAGACCTACAGCATGCAAGTTTCATAAGGTTGTTTTGATGCAGCAAAAGTTGACCTTTGCCAAGTGCTGAAAAGGTGCACTGTTGAGTAGTTTTGGTTTAAAATTTGATCTACCTTAAAAATATTTATTATCTAGTTGGAGAAATGCCTTCTGGGTGCTAAGGATTTATTTATTTTCACTTATATTGTATTGACTTTAAAGGTAGGTTAAGAAAAAAGCATTGTCAATACAAAAGCACATTTTTGCCTTAGTGAGAGTTGATTATTGGCTTGCATAAGTGTTCCCAGGTTAGAGAAGTCTGCCATGAGTTTAGTTAATAGGATTACAGGGATACAATTGAATTAGATTTGAAAACTCTGTGGGGCAGGGATTATATCTTCATGTAAAGTCAGATCCTCTTACCTAGTGTACATTGTCATATGGAACTATGATAATTTAAACTAGCTGAAGATCTGCCCTGTAAAGTGCCATGCCACACATGGAGCTATATGAAAAGGAGTACTTGTGGCACCTTAGAGACTAACCAATTTATTTGAGCATGAGCTCAAATAAATTGGTTAGTCTCTAAGGTGCCACAAGTACTCCTTTTCTTTTTGCGAATACAGACTAACACGGCTGTTACTCTGAAACCTGTCATGGAGCTATATAAATATTAAGATCAAAGTCTCTAAAGTAGCCAGTGAGTTGGCATACCTCAATTTGTAGGTGCCCTTCTTGAGCAGGAGAGCCATTAGCAGAATTCGGAACTGTACTCGCTTCGGTGTTCCTGCCAGGAAAATGGACATAACGACAAGTGCTGAGCATGTGGGCACAGGAGTATTAGGATAAGGGGAATAGTTAGCTGTCAAGAAACTGCAGCTTCTTCCCTAACCCTGTCATCCTTACTGACCAAGCTTTAGGATGTCATGCCCTAACCAGTTTCCCCAGCCTGGAAAGATTACAGCAGGGTGAAATGTTAGATGGGTGTTTTGAGGGTAAAGGACAAACCTATTGTTAAAAGGGATAGGTTAAAAAACACAGGGTGGAAAAACAAATATATTTAGTCTCTTTGCAGGAAATGACTACATCATGTGTAAGATGTTAAGCTACTCTTTCAAAGCCCTGAAATGCTTCAAAAATAGTTAGTGCTGGGTTTTTTCAATTATTCAGTAAAAATCAGAACCAAATCTTTGCTTTCAGCGCTTCTTAACATTTGAGCTGTAGCTCATGAAAGCTTATGTTCAAACAAATTTGTTAGTCTCTATGGTGCCACAAGTTCTTGTTTTCTTTTTGCAAATACAGACTAACATGGCTGCTACTCTGAAACCTGTTGTATACCAGTATTTTTTAAGACTACAGTACTCCAAAAGCCTCCCTTCACAGAAACCATGGATCATACTAAACAGATAGACAGATAATAGAGGTATTTGAAGCGGTGTTTTCCTGGTCATGTCAAATCCCTTTTGCACTCAGGGGAAATTCTAGGATGAATCTGTTATTGCCAATTGTAGCAGGGTGGCATGCTCCATGGCCTGAGGCTAAGCCAGCCCTGATTACACCAAGAGCCCCCCTTGAAGGGAATATGGTAATTCAAATATAAAAGGCTGCAGAAAATTATGGGGAGGGTGTGGTTGAGAGAAGCTCAGGAATTGGAAGATAGAGGACAAGGAAGCAAGGTCAGACAGCTGAGCTCTCAAGCCAGAAAGGGCTGGGGACTCACAGCTTCAGGCAGAGCAGACTGATGGAGAAAGAGCTCTGGGGGTGGCTGAAGAACTGAAGTTAGCTCTGAACTGTTGAATTATGATTATGGACTTTATGCTGAGGACTCATTGAGGATTTGTTGGATTATTTTATATTTATATTTGTGATTCAGGACTCTGAAGTTAGAGCTTTATTTGATATTAAACCAGCCCCAGCATGGAGTGCTGTGAGCAACAAAGACTGTGAGCCTCCAAGAGTGGGCTAACAGGGGCAAGGTACCTGTTAAGTGACCCTTACCCATGAGGAGCACTCACTTAATGGCCACAGTGCTACACCTGGGAGCTCCCACCAGCAGTGACTCCCCTCTGAGACACAGCACAGCCCACTCATGCAAATACCCTTGTTTACAGAAAGCACAACCCATCTCCCTCCACATGGGAACACGCTGCCCCAGGGCCCAAGGGCTTTGTTGAGAGAGGGAGGAAGTGGACGGAGTGGTGGAATATTTCCAAAGCAACCTTGTTCCTATAAAGCCTGCTCTTGGTGGCTCAGAAATGCCAATGATGAACCAAGACCATGCACTTACAAAGGGGGGGGGGGGAATCGCACAGCAGGGCAGGGAAGAATACAGGGGAAAGATAAGGAGAGGGAAAGGGAAAGTGGGGAGAGGAGAGGGCTTGAGGTGCCTTCTCACTCAGTGGCTAACAAGGAGATTTGGGAAGTTGAATTCAAAGGCTTTCATTTGCTCTGAAGTTCTAACACAGGCATTGCCTCCAGTTCTACATCTTTGTATTTGAAAAACAACTCCACTGAGCCTGGACACCAGATATACACCCTAGGGTAACTAGACAGCAAGTTTGAAAAATCAGGACAGGGGGTGGGGGGTAATAGGAGCCTATATAAGAAAAAGACCCAAAAATAGGGACTGTCCCTATAAAATCGGGACATCTGGCCACCCTATTTACACCAGATTTTTATTTTTGACTGACAAACACAGACCTGAGCTGCCCTCAACTCTCCTTCCTGGGCTGGACCTGCCAAGAGAGTGCTGCTGGTGGGTCAGTTATGCCCCCTGGTGGCCATGTTCCTACAGCTTTCCTGACAGCATAAGCCTCCCTGTATTGTGTCTGGCATTTTCTCTTGTTATTCTCCCCTTCCCCCTCCCCCAACTGCTAGGGACTCTTGTGATACTCAGTTTCCTCCTCTGCAGTAGAACTCACTTCTCCTTGAGCAGTAGCTGTCAGAAGAGGGCTGCAGAACTCCCAAGAGCCATACTCCCAAGGGACCATATGCGGCTATGACCTTGTACAGAGGCACTGGGTCTCCATGTGACTGCCCTCGGCCTCCAATATATCCCCCCAATATCCATGGGAGTCTTATGGTTTGGGGAAGGGGGGAAGTGAACTCTGTTACACCAAGGATGCAGGGTCAACCCTATCCCCTGACAGAATGAGGTGCAAGCTTAGTTGCCGCCAGCCCTTTATACAGGTGCAACCCACGTAAGGGAACATAGGAACCTAAAGAAAGACATTGCTCCTGTCACCTCTCCAGAAGGAAAGGAGCAAGTCAGGATCCACAGTTTCACTAGCTGACTTTTGATTCCGGACTCCTTAGACCATAAGCCCAGAAAACAAACTGCTCTCTGGCTAAAAGGGGCCCCCTAACAATAGGGTTGAGGCCTAAAGGTAGGAAGCTTCTTCCACATTGTCCCTTCTCTGTGGCAAAAGAACTTCTGTTCCGAGGGCCTTATCAATCCACTGCCACACTTCAAAAATGAGGAGGAAGGGGACAGAAAAGAGGAGAAATAGGAGCAGGAGGAACAGCCAAATTCTGTACTGACTTAGACTTTGTGCAGCCTTCTTGAAGATAAAGGGTCAAATCCTAGCCCCATTGTAATCTATGAGAATTTTGCTGTTGCCTCAATGGTGACCAGTTGGCCCAAAGTTAGTGGGTTTGCACAAGGTGTAAGAGCAGAATTTGGCTCTTAGAAATGGGAGAGAGAGTGCCTCTGTAGAGTGATTCATATAGAATTATCAGCCCACAATAACTGCAGCGTGGAGGAAAGCTATGTTTATCCAAGTGACTGGTTACATTCAGGTGAGGCTCTACCAATTTTGCCGCCCCAAGCAGTCATTGCCGAATTGCCGCCACCGCAACAGCGGCAGAGCTGCTGCCGAATTACTGCCGCGCCCGGAAGAGCGGCGGAGCTGCCGCCCAAAAGCCGCTGCCGCCGAATTGCCGCTGCGGGACACGGACTGCCGCCCCATTCTGAATGCCCCCCCCCCCCCAAGCACCTGCTTGGAAAGCTTGTGCCTGGAGCCGGCCCTGGTTACATTTATCTGGAATGCCACAGGACCTGGATCTCTTAGGGATAATTTCTGTGCTGCAGAACAACATCGAAGACTCACATTTACCACTTCAGGATCTGACTGTGCCCTTTTATTGTAAATGTCTCTTTCTGCTCCTGCCACCTCCTCTCCAGAGGACTGAGTTCCCTGTCAACACTGAATGCCTTCAAGGCCCTGCAGAACTCTGGCCTTTCCTCCTTATCTACCCTTGTTTCTTATTGTAAAACCACATCCCCTCCATTTTGTCAATGTTACCAGCCTCACTGCCCTGTTTGCCAGTTTCTTCCACAACTCTCTCTCTGCTTTCTTCCCTAACTCCCCTATGCTTGACAGGCCTTTCCTGAGCTGGTCCACAAAGGCTCTATCTTCTCCTCATTTAAATCCCTCCTGATGCCCCAGTTCTTCCAGGATGCCTGCAAGGAACGAATCTGATCCAACTCTCATTAAAGTCAATGGAAAGACTCGTATAATGTCAGTGGAAGTTAGAACAAGCCTCCAGTTCTTTATCTATCTGAAGTGAACTGTTCCTCTGTGTGGAGAAAGGAGGCTGAAATAGGGAATTAGTGTGAGAGAAAGACGAGAGCTGAATTATGGGGGGAAGCCAACCCCAAGATCAAAAAACCTATCATACCCTGATTGCTTTGCTTGTCCATTGCAACCCCAGCCCCAACCTCTGCCTGTCTTTCTGTTTTGCTCCTCAGGATGTAATGTCTCCATGGTTGGAACAAATTTAGCACCCTAAATTGTGCTACCACAATCTAAATAACAAATTATTATAACGGGATTGGGACTGGTAGGGCTCACCTCACTAAAAAGAGGTTCACAACTTCTCCATCACAGAGCTGAAGTCTATATCAGAGTTAGCCATGCAGTGGCGTCCCTCTGACAGTTTGTTCCCTCCCTCAGAATAATTTTCCAGCTAAATAGCAATCCCCATTCAATCTGGCCTTAGAGTTCTGTGTTTCTTGTCACCTGCAATGGCCTCTGGCAAAATCCTTGGTGGTGGTTGACACAGCTAAATGAGAATTCCCCCAGGAGCTCAGCACATCCTTCTCAAGGTACACATGCCTTGCAGGTGTGGTGCCTGATCCAACTGCATCAGGAATTTATTTGTGTTCTCTAGGTTCTGAAGAAAGCCTTGCCCCTCCCCCATAGTTTTCCAAAAGTATTATTCTTCACATGAACTATGAGCTATCCACATGACTCCAGTATTAATAAAGCATGTTGTTTCTTCCCTCACCCCCCCAGCCAACGTAGAGTTTTGGGCAGAAAGTGAAGTAGCTGCCCATTGCGCAGCAGGACAGAAAAACAAAGACATGGCTCTGGTCAGCAATTGTGCTGAGTTAGCAATCTCTCCTGCTGGGCAATTACAACGCAGAAAGCTTCAATGCCAGCAGCATCTGAGGACTACTACTGGAATTTGCCAATTGGCTTTTAACTACAATGCTTAGTTTTTAGGATGCCTCAGTAGGACATCAGGCTGCTTGTCCTTGGATGTTCACATTGTCACTCATGTAAGGCGGGCACTTCCCCACCTAGGTGCTGATTTCAATGTCCCAGCTGTGAGACATCCTATTAAAGATCATTTGGAAAGGTACAGAAACTGTGCCCTTTTAGTTTATTTATGCTGCATAAAGAGGACCTGAAAGGCCTTAACATTTCTGGCTTGTCTCTTACATCAGGAGTTCAGATCTTATCTATGCTGTCTTTCCTGAAAGACTCCATGGGTGCAGCTACACTAGTAAAATGACAGGTTTCAGAGTAGCAGTCATGTTAGTCTGTATCCGCAAAAAGAAAAGGAGGACTTGTGGCACCTTAGAGACTAACCAATTTATTTGAGCATAAGCTTTCCTGAGAAGTGAGCTGTAGCTCACGAAAGCTTATGCTCAAATAAAGTGGTTAGTCTCTAAGGTGCCACAAGTCCTCCTTTTCTTTTTACTAGTAAAATGAGTGTCCATCTTACAAAAGAGCTGGCATTGATGCAGCTTCAGCAGCATTAAGGTGCTACTGTAGAAAGGAATCTAACAAACTGTTGGTTTTCATCACCTGGTAGAAAAAACATCTGAGCCCTGTCTATGCTAACACTTACAGCTTTGTTCCACCGGTGCTGCTGCTGCACTGTTGGGGACAGGTGCTGTGACACAAATAGTAATTTCTGTTGTGTATGTAGACAAAGGCTTATGCAGGATTGGCAAACTAGCAGGTTTAAGACCTCACAAATACCATGGAACTGAACTCTGATTAACTGAGAGAGGAAAGGATAGTTAGTCAGGCTAGCCCTCTTTGCTTTGGGTTTGCTTTTGTTTAACTCAAAGGCCTGAGCGAACAGATGGAAGGAGAGTTATTCTATTAAAGTTTCAGCACCCTCATCCTCCAGTTAAGGGTTGAGAGGGCTCCCAAGCCACTTCTCTAGGTCCTCCGAGAAAGACCTCTTGCACACCAGGGAGACATGTCCTGACTTTTCTGATATTTCTAAAGGGGAGGAACCTTATCTTTTGAAAAAAGAAATCTTCAGGTCTCTTTTGTTTGAGTTGCTACTCTGGTGCTGACCCTAAGCATAGACAAGGGAAAGTCAGGGCTGGCAGTAATTGAGTTAATCTTGGTTAATTAGCTGGGCTGATGCACGCCTTTGCATGCCCTTGTCTATACTAAGGGGCCAGCAGTGCACCAATGCAGCTACAGTGATTGCTGAGTCAGGGCTGCTCCTAATTGGCTGTCTACATTTAAGCAAAAAAGGTCACAAACCCAAGCTTGACTCTTTAGATCACCTTTAAGGAGCTCAAATAGCCTAATGACTCTACTATAGAGGAGATGGCAGAACCCACAGCAGTATGATTTGGCCTCTCTAACATGCTAGCATTTTAAAAAGCAGAGATTGTGAGATAAAGATTCCACTCAGGGTACCCTGAAAGGCCATTACATGGGGCAGCCTGTTCACTTTCTATTTTCCCCAGGGCCTTTCCAGAGGAGACTCAAAAAGGCCAAACTGTCTGGAGAAATATTCGCCAGATGGTTTTGTTTTCACTGAAAGCAAGAGCAAAGCATCTGTTAAAGTTCCTTATCTCAGGTTATCCTGTCTTCCTTGATAGAGGTCAGTTTCTCTTTGAAGGCCAGCCTCACAGCTGGAGAATTAAGTCTGCTCTAGCCTTTAGCATTGTAAAAGAACTGCTGTGCCAGCTGGCTAACCCTGGGAATGTGACAATAGCACAAGATGTGGTAAATACAACGTGGGAAAGAAAAACCAACAAATCCAATCAAATACAATTAATCTGTACAGAGCTGTGGTGGGAAGTGCATGAGCTGGCTTGCTGTTTGACCAGCTGCCTTCCTAGGCAGGCCCTGAGCACTTCCTGCCTACCTGTTAGACAGGATGTCATTCACAAGACTGTACGTGTGTCATGTAACAACTGCTCTTCTGGAATAGCTTGTTTTGCCAAAGCCCAAATTACCTGCACTTAAATACAACTGCTAACTGCACAAATGGCCTCTGTGCATTGCCTCTGTCAAAGGAAACTTAGGGGCCCAATTCAGCCCTGGTGGTGGTGGTTTTACAACTCACAATTGAAGTTTACTTTCCAGCTGCTCACCAAGATCTATTAAAAAGGCAGCTGTTTGGTGTTTTAAAATGTTTATTATGGTCCCTGAAGTCTTCCAATATATTCTTCTTGCACTTTTGCCTACTAGAAGTATCATTAGTGTGATACAGATCAGAATGCTGATGGACACCAAATACCACCCAGTGGTTTGGGCCAAATGCTTTCCACACACAGGCAGTTTAACCTGTGGACATTCTGAATGCTGAATTTTGGGGAGTAGTTTATCAGGGCAAAGCTAAAACTTGGGCCTAGTAACAGGCAAACGTCACACATTCAGAGTAAATTACCATTAGTCACTGACTGAATTATTTTAATGAAAATATCCTTTATTTGCAATGAAACAGCACAGCATAAATACATGTACTGGTATCCAGTTAGCGGCATAAAATCACTTCAGACTGGTGCCAATGGATTTAGCCCCCAGCAGCTATGTAGGAGATGGAGGCAGCTGCTTTTGCTTCAGTGTTACTTTCATGCTGCACAAGCCTTGTGAGCACTGTGACTTCCCCCTTGAACCCAAAGAGTGTACAGCTTAATCCCACTGACATGTGACAGGCCACCAGCTGGACTCAGACACGCCCACAAAGCTATAATTCAGCAGCTGGTTCAGTTGTTTGCTACCTCATCCCCTCAAAAGCTGCTACCTCAAAAGTAACCAGCTAGCTTAGACTAGTGACCAGATAGCAAATGTGAAAAATTGGGACGGGAGGGGGGGTAATAGGTGTCTATATAAGAAAAAGACCCCAAAATAGGGATTGTCCCTATAAAATCAGGACATCTGGTCACCCTACCTTAGACTAGTGTTGGGCAGCTAACCAAGCAGCCCACGAATAATCCTGAGTGGAACCCAGGACTCTCACATGCCTTACCAACAGGCAGCCAGGGGCAGAGCAACTCAGCTGAAGGCTGTCTCTTTGTGTGTGTAGGAGGAGGGTTGGTCTCCCTCAGGGCCTCTAACACAGGAGACTGTATCCGGGGTAGCCGTGTTAGTCTGTATCCACAAAAACAACAAGGAGTCCGGTGGCACCTTGAAGACTAACACATTTATTTGAGCATAAGCTTTCGTGGGTAAAAACCCCACTTCTCCAGGTGCATGGAGTGAAAATTACAGATGCAGACATAAAGATACTGACACATGAAGAGGGGAGATACCTCACAAGTGGAGAACCAGTGTTGACAGGACCAATTCGATCCAGGTGGATGTAGTCCCCTCCCAATAATAGATGAGGAGGTATCAATTCCAGGAGAAGCAAAGCTGAGCCAGCCACTAATGAGCCAGCCACTCCCAGTCCCTATTCAAGCCCAAATTAATGGTGTGAAATTTGCAAATGAATTTTAGTTATGCAGTTTCCCTTTGAAGTCTGTTTGTGAAGTTTTTTTGTTCAAGTATTGCTACTTTTAAATCTGTTATAGAATATCCAGGAAGATTGAAGTGTTCTCCTACTGGCTTTTGTATGTTACCATTCCTGATGTCCTATTTGTGTCCGTTTATTCTTTTACGTAGGGACTGTCCGGTTTGGCCAATGTACATGGCAGAGGGGCATTGCTGGCACATGATGGCATATATAACATTAGTAGACGTGCAGGTGAATGAGCCTCTGATGGTGTGGCTGATGTGGTTGGGTCCTCTGATGGTGTCGCTAGAGTAGATATGGGGACAGAGTAGGCAACGAGGTTTGCTACAGGGATTGGTTCCTGGATTAGTGTTTCTGCGGTGTGGTGTGTAGTTGCTGGTGAGTATTTGCCTCAGGTTGGGGGGCTGTCTGTAAGCGAGGACTGGCCTGCCTCCCAAGGTCTGGGAGAGTGAGGGATCGTTTTCCAGGATAGGTTGTAGATAGTTGATAATGTGCTGGAGAGGTTTTAGCTGGGGGCTGTACGTGATGGCCAGTGGTGTTCTGTTATTTTTCTTGTAGGGCCTGTCCTGTAGTAGGTGATTTCTGGGTACCCATCTCGCTCTGTCAGTCTGTTTCTTCACTTCCCCAGGTGGGTATTGTAGTTTTAAGAATGCTTGATAAAGATCTTGTAGGTGTTTGGGGGATTGGAGCAAATTCAGTTGTATTTTAGGGCTTGGCTATAGACAATGGATCGTGTGATGTGTCCTAGATGGACGCTGGAGGCATGTAGGTAAGTATAGCGGTCAGTAGGTTTCCGGTATAGGGTGGTGTTTATGTGACCATCACTTATTTGCACTGTAGTGTCCAGGAAGTGGATCTCTTGTGTGGACTGGTCCAGGCTGAGGTTGATGGTGGGGTGGAAATTATTGAAAGCCAGGTGGAATTCTTCAAGGGCTTCCTTCCTGTGGGTCCATATGATGAAGATGTCATCAGTGTAGCGCAAGTAGAGGAGGGGCATTAGGGGACGAGAGCTGAGGAAGCATTGTTCTAAGTCAGCCTTAAAAATGTTGGCATACTGTGGGGCCATGCGGGTACCCATAGCAGTGCCGCTGACTTGAAGGTATAAGTTGTCTCCAGATCTGAAATGGTTGTGGGTGAGGACAAAGTCACAAAGCTCAGCCACCAGGTGTGCCGTGGCCTCATCAGGGATACTGTTCTTGACAGCTTGTAGTCCATCCTCATGTGGAATATTGGTATAAAGAGCTTCTACATCCATGGTGGCCAGGATGGTGTTTTCAGGAAGATTACCAATGCATTTTAGTTTCCTCAGAAAGTCGGTGGTGTCTCGAAGATAGCTAGGAGTGCTGGTAGAGTAGGGGCTGAGCTAGATAATCCTGCTGTAAGAGTGCTGATGCCTGAGATGATGGGACGTCCAGGGTTTCCAGGTTTATGGATCTTGGGTAGCAGATAGAATACCCCTGGTTGGGGCTCTGGGGGTGTGTCAGTGTAGATTTGTTCCTGTGCTGTAGCAGGGAGTTTCTTGAGCAGATGGTGTAGTTTCTTTTGGTACTCCTCAGTGGGATCGGAGGATAGTTGCCTGGCAGCCTCCTTTTCATAATCCAACCTGTTCATTATGACTACAGCACCTCCTTTGTCAGCCCCTTTGATTATAATGCCAGAGTTGTTTCTGAGGCGTTGCGTTCTGTAAGGCTGAAGTTATAGGGCAAGTGATGCTGTTTGTTCACAAGTGCAGCCTGTGCACGTCGGCGGAAGCACTCTATGTAGAAGTCCAGTCTGTCATTTCGACCGTCAGGAGGAGTCCACGCAGAATTCTTCTTCTTGTAGTGTTGGTAGGAGGGTTCCTGTGGGTCCGTACACTGTTCAGTGGTGTGTTGAAAATATTCCTTGCGTCAGAGATGACGGAAGTAGGCTTCCAGATCACCCACAGAATTGTATCATGTTTGTGGGGGTGGTGGGGCAGAAAGAGAGTCCCCGAGATAGGATAGACTCTTCCGCCAGGCTAAGTGTGTGGTTGGATAGATTAACAATATTGTTAGGTGAGTTGAGGGTACCACTGTTGTAGCCCCCTCTGGCATGTGGGAGTTTAGATAGTTTACTGTCCTTTTTCCTCTGTAGAGAAGTGAAGTATGCATTGTAAATGGCTTGTCTCGTTTTTGTAAAGTCCAGCCACGTGGAAGTTTGTGTGGAAGGTTGGTTTCATATGAGAGTCTCCAGTTTTGAGAGCTCATTCTTGATCTTTTCCTGTCTGCTGTACAGGATGCTGATCAGGTGGTTCCTCAGTTTCTTTGAGAGTGTGTGCCACAGTTTCTCACCATAGTCAGTGCAGTATGTTGATTGCAATGGGTTTTGTTACCTTCAGTCCATTTGGTATGATGTCTGTCTGTATCTGTTAGAAACACTAATCCAGGAACCAATCCCTGTAGCAAACCTCATTGTCTACTCTGTCCCCATATCTACTCTAGCGACACCATCAGAGGACCCAACCACATCAGAGGCTCATTCACCTGCACATCTACTAACGTGATATATGCCATCATGTGCCAGCAATGCCCCTCTGCCCTGTACATTGGTCAAACCGGACAGTCCCTACGTAAAAGAACATCAGGATTGGTAACATACAAAAGCCAGTAGGAGAACACTTCAATCTTCCTGGACAGTCTATAACAGATTTGAAAGTAGCCATACTTGAACAAAAAAACTTCACAAACAGACTTCAAAGGGAAACTATAACTAAAATTCATTTGCAAATTTCACACCATTAATTTGGGCTTGAATAGGGACTGGGAGTGGCTGGCTCATTACAAAAGCAGCTTTGCCTCTCCAGGAATTGACACCTCCTCATCTGTTATTGGGAGGGGACTACATCCACCTGGATCGAATTGGCCCTGTCAGCACAAACAGGTTCTCAAACTTGTGAGGTAACTCCCCTCTCTTCATGTGTCAGTATATTTACATCTGCATCTGTCATTTTCACTCCATACACCTGAAGAAGTGGGTTTTTTACCCAGGAAAGCTTATGCTCAAACAAATGTGTTAGTCTTTAAGGTGCCACCAGACTCCTTGTTGTTTTTACAGGAGACTGTGACCATCTGCAGCCTCAGCTGTCCCCTAAGGCCCTGCAACGCGCCGGGGGCTCCAGTAGAGGGCGGTAGGAGTCGGCTCAGCAGCGGACGGAGCGGATCTTCCCTCCGAGTCGCCACGAGAGGGCTCAGACCACGCCTGCCTCCGTGACCCAGCCCAGCTATCCCTGCGCTCGCCCCAGCCCCGGGGACGCGCATGCGCGGACACTCGCTGGGCTTCCTCCCTCGCCCCCCGCGGGTCTGCAGCGGTGCGAGGAGGGGTGAGTGGAGGAGGCCGGACGCTGGAGCCAGCCCGGCTCTGCACGGCCGGGCTCCAGCAGGCGGCGGGCCGGGCAGGCTCCGCTCCTCTCGCTCGCTAAAAGCGGAGGCAGGGAGTCCGGTGGAGACAGACACTGCACTTTGGTGCTGGCCCGCGTACTCGTTGTGCTGCAAAGGGCTTTCCGTGACCCCCCCCCCGCCGCCGCCCCCGGGGTCTGGAGTTCGGTTTGACGCTGAATTCGGTGCTGGCCGAGCAGTGCCTTCTCCAGTGTACCCGGCAGAGAAGGGGAAGGGATGGCAGCCAAGCTGGCATGTTTTGTTTTTTTTAAAAAAAGTCTCCTCCGGCTCCTAAAAGTGTGCGGACCCCCACATTTTGACTGGAGATGCAGATCCCTTGGGAAGCTTAGACATGGTCTGAGCTTCCCCCCCCCCCGGGGGGGGGGTCTGTGGACCACAGGTTGAAAACCACTGACATAGACAGTTAGGAAACAGGACGTGCTCTTCTAGGGCAGTGGTTCTGAAGCAGGGGTCTGGAGCCCCTTGTGGGGCCACGAGCAGGTTTCAGGGGGTCCGCCAAGCATAGCTGGGGCTAGACTCGCTAGGACCCAGGGCAGAAAGCCAAAGCCCCCGCCTCACAGGATTGCAGCCCTGGGACCCTCAAGCCCCACCACCCAGGGTTAAAGCCAAAGCCTGAGCAACTTAGCTTTGCAGTGGCATGGGGCCCTGGGCAATTGCTCTCCTTGCTACCCTCTAATGCCAGTTGTTGTGGCACTGCCGGGCCGTGGAGTTTTTATAGCCTGTTTGCGGCTCCGAAAGAAAAAGGTTGAGAACCCCTGTTGTAGGAGATATTGGTACATTCACTTAAAATATTTTCTACAAACATCGTATCCCTCTCAAAACAGATTTCTGTTGACAACAAAACTCTAGCATGTCGGGCCTGATTCCCCTCTGCCTTTTCACAATGTGCAAAGTGATGACTTTTTGGAGGAGGAATAAAACTCCGTATCTCAAGCAGCTATTCCTGTTGCTTAAAATGTCTGTGCTGCTGTTTCCATCTGCATGTTCCTTGCCGCGCTCCTGTCTGCTTTCTGGGAGGCAAGAGAGAGCCTGTAAGAAGCTGAGCTGCAGCAGTGCCTGCTTCAAACTGTTCTGAAATTTAGTCTTCAGACCATATATATCCTGGCTTCTATTTTACTCATTGTTAGTACTTTAAGTACGTGATTTGTCACAGTGACTTCAATGGGACTACTTAAGTCTTTGCAGGATCAAGTCCTTACTTTCCACAGGTAAGGCGCTCTTGTGACACCCTTATTGTTTCCCTTCTTCTTAGTGTGGTGTTTTTTGTTTTTTGTTTTTCTTTTTTTCCTGAAGAAGCAGCTCTGCCATCTAGGATGGGATCCAAGCTTTCAGTGGACGACTCGGTGCGTGTTGTGATCGTTGGAGGAGGTTTCGGGGGAATTGCAGCTGCCAGACAACTAAAGTCCTGGGGAATCCCCTTTGTTCTTGTGGACATGAGAGATGCATTCCACCACAATGTGGGTGCTCTCCGGGCCTCTGTAGAAAGCGGTAACTTACGTGCTTTTTCCTAAAGTCTGTGGACGATCTCTGGTCCCTTGTGATCTGTTTACCCCACTGGGGTATGTGGAGTTTCTTTCTGAAAGAGGAACTGCACAGGTTTTAAAAAACTCTTGTAAGCTTCCAAAATAGAAAAATATCTCTAGCTGTGGTTAAACTAAATTATTTCTGTATTCTGATAAAACTTGAGACCACTATTACCTTCTGAGAAACCTGAGCTCAGACTTCTGATTCACTTACACAGTGACAGCACAAATGCAGTTGTTCCCACTAATAGTTATCTGCAAAGGCAAAGTTGTAAAGTTATGCCAGCTGTGAGTTTCCCCAGGAATAGGGAACACTGTTTGCACAGGCATTTGTGAAAATTTAAAGATGATCACTCTACTATAAACAAGAACTTGAAAGATGACTGCTACTCTAAATTGCTATCTTAAGCCTCTTTGATACTTAGAATGTTACTCTAACAGCGGGGGCATGACCCCTGTAGCTGAGATTCCTCAGGATCTTAGGGCTCATCTGCACGGAGGTTTTAGTGACATGGTTTTGCTGAGGGCCTTGCATATTATGCCCCAGCTCCAGTAGTAATGGAATTACTTGAGAATCTCGGCTTTAATTACATTGAGTTTTAGCGCTTAAGGTTGGAGAGAGGCTTGACGGTGTGACACCAAAAGCTCAGCGTCCTGAAGGCAAATAAGAACTCTCAGCGTCTAAAAAAATCAAATGGTTTAAAAGCCATTCATCTTTAGCTGGTTTTTTTTGAGGGGGGGGGAAGGGGAGGAAGGAGAGGGTAGGGTGGCAGCTGACTTGTTTCAGAGTAACAGCCGTGTTAGTCTGTATTCGCAAAAAGAAAAGGAGTACTTGGGGCACCTTAGAGACTAACCAATTTGTTTGAGCATGAGCTTTCATGAGCTACAGCTCACTTCATCGGATGCATACAGCCTTAGAGTTGCTCATGCCAAGCCACTGGCCAGGTGGCCTGGACATGAGGACGGAGCGGGGCCTTGTCAGATGCACATCTGATGCTCCTGGAAGTTGGTTTGCAGAATCTTTGTGTGAGTGTGAGAGAATGCTTGGGGCTGGCAATACTGATATAGCTATGCCAGTTCCATCCCCTACTGAAGACATGCTGCCCGGGTGTGAAATATGACTGGTAATTTACTGACTTTCTCTTCTCAATAGTGATTAATTAGTTTAAAAAAACCTCCCTTCCTCTCAGCCTGCCTCAGTGTTCCAGTACATATCCTGGTCCTGGACTTAATGTAAAAAGTCATAAAAGAAATGCTCTCAAATAGCATGAGACCAGATTTAGATCTACATTAAAATAGTATGCCTCCTGACATCTAATATCTTTGTCTAATACATGCAGCTGAGACAGTTTAAGGGAAAATAGCGCCTGTTGTGGCCCATGAGTACCTGGCAAGGAATAGCATGGTGGTTCTCCAACTCTTTCATTCTAAATCCGACTTCAAACCTTGAGAGAGACTTTCAGGGACCCACCGCCCCTCCAGCCCCATAACCCTCCAGTGGTCTGGTGTCAATATTCATTCTGTGTTTCACTGCACAGGGCTCTACTCGAGGTCCATGGACCATAGTCTGAAAATTGCTGACCTATCCCCAAAGTTAAGATGGCTTTGCCTTGTTGGCTTAAGTTGTGGTTTTCTTATGAAACACTTCTTCCCTCAATCACTTGATTCCAAATGAGGACTTCCAGGAAAACTATTGCAAATTAAGTAAAGATATGAATTTGAAGTGGATTAGTTAAACAGCATTAAACCTCTGGGTGAACATTGTCATTGAGGCCAGGTCTATACTACAGACCATTTTCGATTATAAAATGGATGAAAAATCCAGACTCCTGAGCAACATAGTTATACCAACCGAACTCCCTGTATAGACAGCATTATGTCAATTGGAGAACTTCTCCTGTGAACGTAGCTACCGTCTCTCAGGGAGGTGGATTAACTATGCTGATGGGAGAAGCTCTCCTGTCAGCATAGGGGCATCTTCATGTACAGCACTACAGCCGAACCAGTGCAATTGCACCACTATATGTGAAAACAAGTGCTTTGAATTAAAGTTGCCTTAATTCCTTTTAGTTTAATTCATTTTGAAAGTGAATTAAACTGAATTAAAGGTACGTTAATAACAGTAGGCACACGGGTATTTAATGTGGTTTAACTAATCCATTTCAAATTCACACTTTACTTAATTTGATTAGTTTTCCAAGATGTCGCTGTGTGGAGACACCCTTAATTTTATGCCTGCCTTTTTCAGTTCTTGTCAACTGAAGCAAAAACTTTCTGGGTCCTACATTGTGGCAGAGAGAATAGATGTCTGGACACTAGTCATGGAGCAGGTCTTTATTCTGTGTAACAAGAAAGCAAATTCTTATAACCAAAGGAGGGCCATTTGAATAGGACTTCTGGAAACAAAGGGGAAAATTGGCTTTCTAGTCCCCCTACTTTCCTTTCTTCTTAACCAGTATATAGGTGGCATTAACCTTCTTTCATTGCAGGATTTGCCAAGAAAACCTTCATCTCTTACTCTGTGACCTTTGAGGAGAGCTTCCGACAAGCTAAGGTGGTTGGAATAGACTTACTGAGGCAGAAAGTCTTGCTGAATGATAATGAGGTGAGTGCATTGGGGACAGACTGACTTAATGACTTCCGATGAATAATTTTACTCTGCAAATGGAGCAGTGAGCAGATGATTTTCTTCTCACTCTCATGTTCAGATTTACTCTGTTTCTTTAGTAGGGTGACCAGACGTCCCGATATTAAGACATTTGTCCAGTGTCCCGACCGCACATCGGTCGGGACGCCCTTTGTCCCGATATCGGGGACCGCTCACCATGAGTCACTGCGCGCACCAAAGTCCTGGGGCTGGCGGCGCTTCCTGGGGCAGCTCCTGGCACCCGCCCGCTGGCAGGAGCCGCAGTGCAGGTGGCCCCTAGGCACAGAGGTGGAGGGGGGCTTTGTGTGCTGCACCGGCTCCCTCCTTCCCAATCAGAGCTGCGGGGGCGGGGCTTGCAGGCACTGGCAGCGGGCAGAGAGCCCTCCGCCCCCCCCCCCCCGACCTTACCTGACCCGACCCTAGGAACTAGAGGGACCTGCCGGATGCTTCCTAGGAGCCGCCCCAGGTAAGCACCGCCGGGACTCCCCACTCGCTCCCTGGCAGGTCCCTCTGGCTCTTGGGGGCAGGGCACTCTCTGTGCTCTGCCAGCGCCTCCAAGCCCCGCTCCACAGCTCCAGCAGCTCCCATTGGCACTTTTCCCGGCCAGTGGGAGACACGGAGCTCACGCTTGTGGCAGGCGCAGCACGTGGAGAGTCTGGAGATCCCCCCCCCCCCCCCCCCCGCCGCCGCTCTGACTGTAGGAGCCAGGGACCTCCCAGCAGGGCTGGTGAGTGTGGCCAGGGAAGGGGGCAGGGTGTGATGGAGTGAGTGTCTGGGAGGTGTGCATGGGGTGCTGGGCTGTGAGGGTGTGGAGGGCGCTGGGCAGTGGGGGAGGTTTGTGTGTTTTGGGGTGCTAGGCAGTGGGGGCCTGTTGGGGGGTGCTGGACAGTGGCGGAGATCTGTGTGTGTCAGGGCACTGGGGGTTTGTGTGGGGCATTGTTTAGCTGTGGTGGTAGGGCTGTGGGGAAGGGCACTGGGAGGGAGGGAGGAGAATTCTGTGTGTATTGGGAAACTAGCGAGTGGGGGGTTCTGTGTGGGGTGCTGGGCAGCTGTGGTGTGGGGGGGCGCTGGGCAGGGGTGGTGGTGTGCATAGCACTGTGCATTTGTGCTGGAAATGTGGGAGGGTTTTGGGGGGGCTCTGGGCATAGTGGGTTCAGGGGGTACAGAGCATAGTGGATCCGGGCTGCTGGGCAGGGGAGCTGTGTCGCGCAGCATGGGCCCACCCCCAACAGGAAGGGGCATGCTGGTAGCACAGGGCCAGGCGGACCAGTGTACCCCATTGCCCCTGGCCGGCCCCGCCCTTCCTGCTGTTCACCTCCTCAACTGAAGGCGTGGGTAGGGGGTGCAGGGGTGGGGCAGCAGCGTGCAGCACCGGCAGGAGAGGGACATGACCAGGCGGACGGACACTGAACCAGAGTCAGGAGTCACAGCCTGTGGATTCGGGGGGGCTCTGGCCCCGATTTGGGTGGGCCTGGTTGGATGCTAAGTGGGTAGGCTGCGGCCCCTTCATGGTTATGCCCCCCCACTTCTTTACACCCCCACTACTCCCCCTCTTCCCCAGTGCCTCCTACATACCGCAGAACAGCTGTTCCGGGGCAGGCGGGGGGCGGACAGGGAGGTGCTGACCTGCAGGGCTGCCAGTGGATGCTGAGCACCCACTGTTTTTTTTGTGTAGGTGCTCCAGCCCCTGAACACCCATGGAGTCAGAGCCTATGAGTACTCAAGATGTTCAAGCTAAAAACTCACTTTATGTGAGTCTCTGCAAATAACTCACTTGTTGTGCAAAGTGACCATACAAAAGAGGGCAGGGCATGACCCAAGCAAACTCAGTTTACAACTCAAGCCAATGATTACAGAAGAGTTCAGAGTAGTTGCCCAGCTTTAATTGTAATGTTTCACCAGGGAGACCTCTGCATCCCTTCATTCCCAAAACACGCCTCATGTGGCAGCTTCCTACTTATCAAAGTGACAGGGCGTAGGGTTGAGCTGGGAAGCGGAGCACAGCAGTAAGCCATGACTGAATGCTGCACCACAGGTCCAGTCAGGCCCTCAGACAAGCTGTTCCCTTCCTTGTTGCTAATAAGAACTGCTAAATTAAGTCCAGAAGTCTCTCAATCACAGGATAAATGTATGGACAACAACAGTGTAACCTTCTCAGGACTGCCCTGCCAAAGCTTTTTAACCCTGTTCTGGAGGGACCACCTTTAAAAGGAGAGTGTAGCTATGTCTGCACCATTTCCATTCAGTGTCTAGACTCTGTAGAGATGGCCAGTATAAGGGCCAGCTCTGCTGGTAACTTGTCATGTACATATTTGTCTGTCACAACTTGGACTGAAGCCACAATACCCATTTTGCATAGCGATTGCACTTAGAAAAGAGGCTGTGAGATCCCATTACAAACTCAGACTCACCAAGTCCCCATTAATATCTTCAGATTGAATGCAGGTAAACAATTATATGAATCATTTAGTTCTGCAAAAGATGTTTGTTTTTGAATTGAATGTTGCTATTTAGTTCCAGGGCAGGGGGAGGTGTCAGAGCACCACCTGCAAAGCGACTCCAGTGTTCGGGATCCTTTACCTTGGACTTCTCAAAGTGATGTCTGATCCCACTCTCTCCCCTTGTAGGAGCTTTTCTACTCTCACCTCATCCTTGCTACAGGCAGTGATGGGCCTTTCCCTGGGAAGTTTAACCAGATCATTGACATGGAAACTGCCATTCAGATGTATGAAGACATGGTCAAGGAGGTGAGATTGAAAACCATCAGTGGAAAAAGTGGTAGGTGGCTCTGTCCTTTTGAGAAAGATGTAAGAAATTATAGTTATGGTGAGTGCTCCTATTGGTATCCAGGTGAGGGAGGATGAAACTAATGAGAGCGGGCAACATCCAAGTTTGGAGTTCAGGGGTGAGTGGAGTGTTATAGTGTAGTGGTGCTTGGATCAGAGAGAGGGCTAGCAAAATGGATACATTTTATTTAAATCAAATTGAAGGTTTTTTTTCTTTTTAAAAATGAAATTTGAATTATTATAATTTTAGACCTTAGCACATTTTGCATTAATCTCAAAACTTTTAAATAAACGCTGAATCCATGAGCCTCCATCAAAAATTGAGTTAAAAGCTGCTTTTCTAGAGGGAATCAGGGGGAAAACATTCTAACTTTTGAGATCAAACTATAAATATGGCACATTGGTCCATGTAGTATATTAAGGGATCGATCTTGTGAGGGACCCTGTGGCTGTGCTGATGGGTGTGAGAGACTGGTAAAGTCATCACAGCCTGCCTCACTCACTCTCCAGGAGATGCCATCATGTATCTCATCAGGATCATCAGCTGAGCCAACCTGGGCGGTCGTCTACTCTTATTTATAGTGTCTCCCTACCTCAGTGCTGATAAGATGCGATCTCAAATTAGGAATGCTTATGACTCCACCCACCATCAAAACTTCCCAGCTTATGGAAAAACATGGATTTGCCCAGTAACTACCAGCTCTTGCTTCTGCATGGTTCTGGGCACTTCAAGTAAATGGGCTTGTTCAGTCTCCTTGCTTATATATGCAGACAGATATAAATCCATTAATTTCTCAACTGTCTCCTTCTGTCTCTAAACAAATAAAATATTGGAGTGCAAAAGATATATGGATTACACAAGCAGAAGTCTCGGATTGTAAGTTCTTTGGCTTGTATGGGGATGGGGCCGGAGTGTGGCAGAATGCACCCCTGCATTCATACCCTACACTCTATTGTAGTAATCTTTGTACAAAATATGCCTTCTGAGGGTATGTCTACACTACAAAATTAGGTGGATATTATAGAAGTCGATTTTTAGAAATCGATTTTATACAGTCGATTGCGTAGGTCCGCACTAAGCACATTAAGTCGGCGGAGTGCATCCTCACTACTGTGGCTAGCATCAACTTACGGAGTGGTGCACTGTGGGTAGCTATCCCACAGTCTCCGCCTCCCATTGGAATTCTGGGTTAAGCTCCCAATGCCTGATGGGGCAAAAACATTGTCGCAGGTGGTTTTGGATACATTTTGTCAGTCGCCCCTCCCTCTGTGAAAGCAATGACAGACAATCGTTTTGTGTCCTTTTTCCGTGCGGACGCCATACTGCTTTCAGCAGACGGTGCAGTAGGACTGTTAACCGTTGTCATCCACCGCTTCCGCTGCAACTCTGCTCTGCTGCTATTGTCTCAAAAGCAAATTTCTCCATGTTGTCTGTCATGTGCTCCCGGTACGTGTGTTCTTCCACGGGAAATGTGCTCGGTGCTAACCGTGATCCTCCACTGCTTCCGCTACAACTCTGCTCTCATGAATCCATCTCACAGGTCCTCTCGTCGGTCTCTATAAATATCTATTCTCGTGGCATCCGTTGGCAGCCACCGCTTCCGCTGCAACTCTGCTCTCCTGCAGATGCCATACCACGGCAAGCATGGAGCCCGCTCAGATCATCGCGGCAGTTAAGAGCATTGTAAACACCTCATGCATTATCCTGCAGTATGTGCAGAATCAGAACCTGTAAAAGCAGGTGAGGAGGCGATGGTAGCACGGTGATGAGAGTGATGAGGACATGGACACAGACTTCTCTCAAAGTATGGGCCCCGGCAATTTGGACATCCTGGTGGCAATGGGGCAGGCTAATGCCGTGGAATGCTGACTCTGGGCCCGGGAGACAAGCACAGACTGGTGGGACCGCATAGTGTTGCAGGTCTGGGATGATTCCCAGTGGCTGAGAAACTTTCGGATGCATAAGGGCACTTTCATGGAACTTCGTGACTTTGCTTTCCCTTGCTCTGAAGCACAAGAATACCAAGATGAGAGCAGCCCTCACAGTTCACAAGTGAGTGGCGATAGCCCTGTGGAAGCTTGCAACGCCAGACAGCTACTGGTCAGTCGGGAATCAATTTGGAGTGGGCAAATCTACTGCAAATCTGCTGTGATCCAAGTAGCCAATGCAATCACTGAGCTGCTGCTATCAAGGGTAGTGACTCTGGGAAATGTGCAGGTCATAGTGGATGGCTTTGGGATTCTCTAACTGGTGGGGCGATAGACAGAACGCATATCCCGATCTTGGGACCAGACCACCTTGGCAGCCCGTACGTAAACCATAAGGAGTACTTTACAATGGTGCTGCAAGCACTGGTGGATCACAAGGGACGCTTCACCGACATCAACGTGGGATGGCCGGGAAAGGTACATGATGCTCACATCTTCCGGAACTCTGGTCTGTTTGAATAGCTGCAGAAAGGGACTTACTTCCCAGACCAGAAGATAACTGTTGGGGATGTTGAAATGCCTATAGTTATCCTTGGGGACCCAGCCTACCACTTAATGCCATGGCTCATGAAGCCGTACACAGGCACCCTGGACAGTAGTCAGGAGCTGTTCAACTATAGGCTGAGCAAGTGCAAAATGGTGGTAGAATGTGCATTTGGACCTTTAAAAGCGCGCTGGCGCAGTTTACTGACTCTGGTTAGACCTCAGTGAAACCAATATTCCCATTGTTATTGCTGTGTGCTCCACGATATCTGTGAGAGTAAGGGGGAGATTGAGGCAAATTGCCTGGCCAATGATTACGCGCAGCCAGACACCAGGGTGATTAGAAGAGCACAGCAGGGAGAGCTGCGCATCAGAGAAGCTTTGAAAACCAGTTTCATGACTGGCCAGGCTACGGTGTGACCGTTCTGTTTGTTTCTCCTTGCTGAAAACCTGCCCCCTTGGTTCACTCTACTTTCCTGTAAGCCAACCACCCTCCCCCCTTCCATCACCGTTTGCAGAGGCGATAAAGTCACTGTTGTTTCAAAATCATGCATTCTTTATTAATTCATCACACAAATAGTGGAATAACTGCCAAGGTAGCCCAGGAGGGGTAGGGGAGGAGGGAAGGACAAGGCCACACTGCACTTCAAAACTTACTGAATGCCAGCCTTCTGTTGCTTTGGCAGTCCTCTGGGGTGGAGTGGTTGGGTGCCCGGAGGGGGGGCCCTCTCCCATGTTCTTGGGCGTCTGGGTGAGGAGGCTATGGAACTTGGGGAGAAGGGTAGGAGGTTACACAGGAGCTGCAGCGATGGTCTGTGCTCCTGCTGCCTTTCCTGCAGCTCCACCAGACGCCAGAGCATATCAGTTTGATCCCCCAGTAGCCTCAGCATTGCATCCTGCCTCCTCTCATCACGCTGCCGCCACCTCTCCTCTTGCTCCCGCAACCTCTCATCTTGCTCGTCCCTCCTGTCCTCGCATTCATTTTCTTCTTTCCTGGACTCTGCCATTGTTTGCCTCCACGCATTCTGCTGAGCTCTTTCAGTGCGGGAGGACTGCATGAGCTCAGAGAACATTTCATTGCAAGTGCGGTATTTTTGCCTTCTTATCTGCGGTAGCCTCTGGGACGGAGATGATAGGGGAAGTGTTGAAACATTTGCAGCTGCAGGAGGAAAAAAAGGGAAAGTAGTATTTAAAAAGACACATTTTAGAGAACAATGGGTAGGCTCTTTCACTGTGAACCAAGCTGTTAACATTACATAGCACGTGCTTTCGATACAAGGTTGCATTTTGCCTCTTATACTGAGGGCCTGCCGGCTTGGTGTGAGAGATCAAACACGCAGGGCTGGGCAACAGAATTTGGCTTGCAGGCAGCCATGGTAAGCCACAGTCTTTTGGCTTCTTCAGCCTTCATAACATGTGGGAATGGTTTCAAAAAGCAGCACCCTCCTTTCCAATACCAAGCACCTGTTGGGTTGGCCATTTAAAAGGAGGGACTGCGGTTTTCGGGTTAACGTGCAGCACAAACCCAACTAACCCCCCCACCCCACCCACACCAATTCTCTGGGATGATTGCTTCACCCCTCCTCCCACCGCATGACTAGCATCAAGGAAGATCCCTGCCAGCCAAATGCGAAAAGCTCAATGTGAACCCCCCCCCCCCCCCCGCAGCCAAAAGCGGGGATGATTTCTTTTCAGCCACAGGCAAACAGCCCAGCAGGAACGGCCACATCTGAATGTTCCCTTAATGTCCTTGGAGGATTTCCGCTCCATCCCCAGACACGTTAACAGACTTCCAGTAGCTGTACTGGCCGCGAATGCATCCCAAGTCTGCAGGGCAAATTAATCATTAAACACGCTTGCTTTTAAACCATGTATTATATGTACAAAAATACACTCACCAGAGGTGCCTTCTCCGGCTTCATGGTCCGGGAGCCCGCCTTGGGAGGGTATTGGCTCCAGGGCGATAAACAGTTCCTGGCTGTCGGGAAGAACGGTTTCTCCTCCTCATCCCCAAAATCCTCATGCCTGTTGCATGAGACTCCCCCCTTGCAGGTGTCCACGGACAGGGGTGGGGTAGTGGTAGGGGCACCCCCTAGAATTGCATGCAGCTCATCATAGAAGCGGCATGTCTGGGGCTCTGACCAGGAGTGGCCATTTGCCTCTTCGGTTTTTTGGTAGGCTTGCCTGAGCTCCTTAATTTTCACATGGCACTGCTGCGGGTCCCTGTCCATCATGCCCTTGGAGATTTTTTCAAATATTTTGGCATTTCATCTTTTGGAACGGAGTTCTGATAGCACGGATTCGTCTCCCCATACAGTGATCAGATCCAGTACCTCCCGTTCGGTCCATGCTGGAGCTCTTTTGCGATTCTGGGACTGCATGGCCACCTCTGCTGATTGAGCTCTGCATGGTCACCTCTGCTGATTGAGCTTGCCACGCTGGCCAACCAGGAAATGAAATTCAAAAGTTCCCGGTGCTTTTCCTGTGTACCTGGCTAGTGCATCTGAGTTGAAAGTGCTGTCCAGAACAGTCACAATGGAGCACTCTGGGATAGCTCCCAGAGGCCAATACTGTCGAATTGTGTCCACACTACCCCAAATTTGACCCGGTGATGTCAATTTCAGCGCTAATCCCCTTGTCAGGCAGGAGTACAGAAATTGATTTTAAGAGCCCTTTAAGTCGACAAAAATGGCTTTGTCGTGTGGATGGGTGCAGGGTTAAATCGGTCTAATGCTGCTAAATTTGACCTAAACTCGTAGTGTAGACCAGGGCTGAGTATCATCTGAACTAACTCACTCAACTTCGGTGGTAATATGATGAAATGTGTATAGTAACGAACTGAAATAAGGTTTGAAATGTATTTACCAGACAAGTTTGGGTAAACCAGTTTCTCAAAGACAAAGGACAAGCTGATGACTCTAGAGGAGTGTCAAAGTTGATGTGCAGTCTTGTGACAAGTGGCCATTGTATGGCAAGAAAGGGGAAGCAGGAACAAACAGATCTGCATCTTAGAAAACAGCATGAAACCTTTCACCACAAGACTCCATAACTCCAGCCTCACAGCAGTAATGAACTTCATCTAGGGGTAAACCTCAGGAAAATGCATTTCAGAGGGGAACAGGACTACAAAGTGAGGGGCAAAACGCCCCAAGGTATCTCTTCCTATAAATGTCTTTTTCACTTTAGACAACAAAAGAAACAGCCTTTGGGAGCAGATCCAGGCCTGAGAATTTGATCAGCAATGTTACTGGGAACATGTGGTAAGGGACTTCACCTTGAACCAAGCCTAGTTTAAGTTTTAGTACTAGGAAGTGTTTTATGTTGTAACCATTTGAGTTTGCTCCCTTATACTTGTACTCAAAACTTCTCATTGTAGTTAAATTTGTTTTATTCTTTAATTAAACTAATCCATTATTGTCTAAACTGAACTGTGTGGGTAACTCCATTTATGGTAGCAAATTGTTGAAAATTGATCCCTTTAGGGGGGCAACAGATCTAGTATCTGGGCTGTTCAGGATAAAGACAAAGGACAGGGCAGAACATACGTTTCGGGGGAAAATTCAGGACTGGGATTGTGCTAGGGTCACTCTGCAAGTGGAACCAAGGCTGGTGGAAGCCAGAGTGTGACTGGTGTGTGGCTGGCAGGCTGCAACTACACACAGATGCTCGGGTTGTAACCTGCATGCTAGAAGGCTGTTTGTGAGTGGCTCAGGTGGGAGTGCTACACAGTAGAACACTGTGAGGCACCCAAGTTTGAAGGGCAGGGGTGACACAGCCCCTCCCTGGTCTGGACTGTGCCCTGTGGACTGTGCCCTGGAATGTCATAAGGGGAGTTCTGTAACAAGGGAGAAGGAGCGGAGTGTGCAGCTAGAAAGGAGCAACGCTGGTGTCTAAACAGGATGGTGTGGGGAGGGATAGCATTCTTCAGAGTGCAGCCTCTAGTGTTGATTTCAACACTGAGGAACTGTGGGGAGTGGGGAGAATAGGGAAGGCCTGCCATGGCTGCGGATCATAGAGACCCTATCTGGGAATATTTTCAAGAAATTCCTGTACCTCTGAGTAAAAAAGAACATGTGCCAAATGTAAACACTGCAACAGAGCTGCAAGGCCTGATTGTCAGAACAAGACACTGTGAAAAATGCTCTTCAGAAGGCAGTGACTTTGTTCGGCATGTCTACATCAGTCTGGATCAACTGGTTAGCAAACTTTATTTTTGCTCCAATCTTATGGACTGCCCACCATGTCTTACTGTGCTAGTAAAGAACTTAGATGGTCATAAGCTTACCTTTTGAATGGATTACTTATGCATTTCAAAACATTAGCATTCAAAATATAATTGGTATGGTAGTTTTTTGTGGGAGTATATCAATTTCACTTTTACTGTTACTGCTGGACTTTTGAAATGATCTCTCATTGCTCATCCTAGTTTAACTATTCCTGTTTAAAGTTTTATTAGGCATTTATGAATTTAAACATTTAAACTCAAGATGTTTTATGTTGCTAGGGGGTTTAAATAAACAAATAATCCTTTATTTAATTCCCTATAAAACTGGGTTTAGACTAAATCATCATTTAAACAGTGGTACACACAGATGCAGTAGGAGGGATCTCTGTTTTTATTTTTTTAAAGCTGTGCACTGAGTAATACTCAGTGACTGTACCATTTTGTTTCAGAGTCTAGTATAGATATACAGTAAGAGGTTATGAATTTCCATCATTTGCTGGTATCACTAGTAGTGCTGCAATTAAACATACAGTCAGATTTTCTTCATCCAATAAACCCGTGGTAATCAGGAGCAGCAAATTCCAGCAAGACCATGTAAGTGAAAAGATTACTTGATTCATTTATGCAACAAGTTCTCCTTTTCATCTAGTTCAGAACAAACACTTCATTAGCCTGGTCCATAATGATTGAATCATGTCACTCTCCATCCCTCAAGCAGACATTGCTAGAAGACTGCTGGATACAGTGTATGAGAAGGAAACTGAACAGTGAGCAAAAATTTGACAAGAAGCTTGTTAATCTGAGTCTTGATGGGTGGAACAGTGTATACAATAGTCCTGTAATAGGTGCTTGAGACAACCCCATCTTCTGTTGTCAAACTTACAGAAACAATTAGACACTGCCCATAGAGCAGAATACTTAAAAGTAGCAGTAAAAACAACTGAACAAAAATTCAAGTGTCAAGTACATAGTTTTGTCACAGACAATACTGTAAATGTAACACAGATGAAATCTAGAAGATAATGAAGGGACCCTGAAACTTATATTATAATGTGTGCCATACTCATTTGATGCACCTTTTAACCAAAGACTAAAGTACAACTCCAGGAATTAAGGAAAATGTTGAAATTGCAAAATACTTCCCATAATCACTTTGCTTCAGCCTCACTGAAGAGAGCAGGAAGATTCAAACTAATTCTCCAAGATGCACAATGGCATTCAGCGGTTGGCTGTTTTGAGCTACTTATTATGGCCTGGCCTATTCTGATAACCTGTGAAGAATCATGGCAAAATAGATGGAGCCACAGTAGTCTACATTGGACTAAAGAGAAATGTAGAGGATGTGCTGAATATACTGAAATTTCTTTCTATAGCCTTGGACAGACTACAGAAAGACTGCTGATATGGTTGATATTTGGAAAGAATTTCAAGAGACATTGAAGAAATACCAAACAACAGTTAGATTGAAGGCAGTGAAGAAATAGGATGGATCAATCACTTACTAAACCTTGTTTTCTTGCCAACATTCTCTAGTACCAGGGTAGATGCTTAACTGCAGAAGAAGGTGATGGTATGACATGGGCATCTTATCACCCATCAATCATTCCCAACCAGAACAAATTTCAGGACTGGAGGTGAACCATTCAAGCAATATGTTTGATCTTTTAAAAGTCACAGCTGAACTGAAAGTCACTAGCTAAGTGCCTGGAACCAGAACTGAATGTGCAAAACTAGCTTTTGACAGCAGTAGCCTCTTCTGCAGGCACAGAGGATACTTTCTGAATTTGGACTAATTCATTCAAAGCTGAGAAATAAATTGGGAGTTGAAAAAGCAGGAATACTTGTCTCTTCCAGTCTATGAACAAAAATGAGGGAGAGGATGAGAGCTACTTATTGTAAAAGTTTAAAGGACAGCCTAAGTAACTGTCTCATTTTCAAAAGACTTAAGCAGTAAGAAATTTTCACTTAAGCATATTTGAAAACTTCTCCAGGCTGAATTGAAATCTGTTTAGTCCATGACTATAGTTAATGCCTTTTGTTTAATAAATCATTTAGTTGTAAATATGAAACGTGTTTTGTTCAAGTTATGTATCTAAAAGATTTAAGATGGCTTTGCGCTGTTGCATGGTGGATTAAATTCAGTTACCATTCTACTGCACCTTGACACAAAATGGTGAATGATATTGCTTATTTACTAGATAACCTCGTTTGTGCTCATCTGTTACAGACTAAATGTACAAATAAGGATCTGAAACTATTAAGCTTTATAATTGCTTAAATGTATATAGTTAATACATCAAAGTTAGAGTAAATTCTCTATTTAGTTGTAAATCAACCACTAAAACATGTTTTAATCTCAATCACTGAGATAGCAGTTTTCTTTAGAAAAGTACAAATGGAAAATCAGGGCTTTCTACATGGTGATTAAATCAACAGTGGAGTCTGGACCAAGGGATGAGGGTTAATAGGGAATATTTCCTGTAGCATCCTGTATATCACAACTGAAGAATTGTGGGTCGGAGCTCCGATGCCTGTATCAGTAGTGAAATAGGCCTCCTTGTAATATACACTAGTGTATGGGTGGGGATGCTGTCCATACAAAGCTATGGGTAGATTAGACCATTGGACCTTGTAACAGAGCAGCTGCCAACAGCACTGTCCCTCATGGCCAGCAGTCATGCTGCAGCACCGTCCCTCTGTTTCCTCCTCTTCAGGGGCCTCTTTAAGAACTGCACGTACATTCTGCCCTTCCATGCCCTATGCCAGTTCAGTGTGTCCCTCTTCCTTAGGGAGGGAATCCCTCCACCCCCTCTTCTCAGAGCTATTGAGTCACCACTCCCAGGCTTTATCTGGCTGGAGCTCAGGTCTCAGGCTCTGACTGCCAAACTCCCCTGGTATCAGGGTCTTGCTCCTGCCTTAGCAGGCTACTCTCCATTCTCCTACCTAGGGCAGCTCCCCAGGCTCAAAAAGAAAAGGAGTACTTGTGGCACCTTAGAGACTAACCAATTTATTTGAGCATAAGCTTTCGTGAGCTACAGCTCACTTCACGAAAGCTTATGCTCAAATAAATTGGTTAATCTCTAAGGTGCCACAAGTACTCCTTTTCTTTTTGCGAATACAGACTAACACGGCTGCTACTCTGTCCCCAGTCTGTCTTCTCTGAAGAGCCTGGCCTCTGCCACAACTACCTCAGCCTCCTGCTGCTCTTATAATGGTGTGACCCCTTTACAATAGTTGTCTGGCACCAGACCTTCCAATCCTAATGGGCCAGCCACCCTGCTAAACACCTCTTTGGTGATATCACAGTCATGCATCAGCCTAGCCGGCACAGTTGGGATCTCATCCCCAAAGAAGAAAATTCCTCTGCCCATTATGTTAAAAAGGTGCGATGATTTTTAAAGTAGGACATGTAAAATGCTGGACCCACCTGATCTCATAGCAGCCACTTCCCTTTTGACTACTAATTGATCATCCTCCAAGTACTATTTTTCATAATGGAAAGCCATTGCACAACATGTCTGCAGCCCTTCCTTCCCCCTGCCCCCAAGTTATTTTTCTTTTTAGAGATAAATGAATGGGCCTTGGATTCTGATGGTAGTAAACCACTCTAAAGTGAGCATTAATAGGTGATAGGTGCACTTCTTGGGTAGATGAAGGCACACCACCTCATGCCTTATAACAGGCTGCAATGCTACCCTACTTATGCGCACCTTGGAGTGGCTTATTGTTACAGTAAAAATTCACCTGAAATCTGGTGAACAAGTTGCATTTGACAGTTGCCAGCCCTTTCCTAGGACTCAGGTATCCTAATCAATGCTTCCCATTGAAATACAAGTTTTTTTTTTTTTTTTGAGGGCCAAATCTGCCAAGGGTGTTTCAAGGTTAGGATGGGATTTAAAAGGTGCTTTTGGTGGGACAGCTCCACCTCTCATTCCAGAGGGTAGAAGACAAAGGGTGTTCTATTGATAACAGTTTCTGTGTGGACTCTGCTTTAATAAGAAGGTCTCCCTACAAGTTGGGAAGGTGCATGGCTGGTGCTGCCAGAATGAGTGTTCTGGCTGAATGCCTCACTCTAGGTTACTGTATGTATGGAATAATGCAACAAGGAGATACAATTTTGTTTTCTTTTGGTTTTGCAAGCTCCAGAAATCTCCACGTATTGTGATAGTAGGTGGTGGTGCTGCTGGAGTGGAGATGGCTGCAGAGATCAAAACAGAATATCCAGCCAAAGAGGTACAAGAAACTACTTACACAATAATTAATGCTCCACCAGCTGCTTCCTTCATCTGGTGACTTAAAAATGTGTTCTTCCACAATGCCTCTGCTAGAGCAGTTTGGGTTTGCTGTAGCTAAACTCCCTCACAACCATTTTCCATAGAGCCTCATATTCAGCAAGGCTGGAAGTGAGCAGTTGTGAACGCCCTCACAGCCAGCATTCCTGCAGTGCATCCTGGTGCTGGGGTTGGCTGGAAGCAGAATAGCTTCCCAAGATCCTCCGCTCACCCATCCACCCTACTCTGCCTTTGTTGCCAAGAAATGCATGCTGAAAGCCAGAAGCCTAAGGCTTGGCTATTGCTTTTGCATGCTTGCTGGGACAGCAGTCAGACGCAATCCTGTTTAAGTAGTATTTGTTCCTGGCTGACTCAGGTTTGTTTTTGTTTTCTTTTTTGTTTTCCCCCAGTTGGCTGTAGTTCTTTTGCATTTGTCCACAGGTCACCCTCATTCACTCAAAAATTGCACTGGCTGATGTGGAGCTCCTACCAAGTGTCCGGCAGGTGGTGAAGGAGATTCTTCTCAGGAAAGAAGTGAATCTCTTGTTAAGTATGTTCTTAACCAATTTCATTTAATATTTCTCTAACTCAGATTGAGTCTCTACAAATCCCCAAAGCTTCCTGCCCCACTCCCCCATCTCTAACTCCTTCTCCTATAAGGAACCTTTGTCTCTAATGCTTGTTTCTGGTGAGAAAGACTAACTAGGGCTCTCTTCAGTACCTGCTAGAAGGTAGCTGCTGAGTGAAGCAGGGTTCACTGGACTTTCCCCTGCATTCCCAGGGCAAAGCAGAAGACCCATCAATTGCTCCTGTAATGGGATACAATACACATTCCCTTTGATAGCTTTTCTGGAGTCACATTAGGTAAACCAGCATAAAATGCCTTTCTAGAGTGATTTCATGCTCATGAGAAGTGAGGGCCTGAACATGCCATGTCAGTTGGAAAAAACTAGCAGTATGGAAACAAAATGTAGAGCTGAAGTGCATGTGCCTACTCCCAGTGTAGACCAGGGCTCAGCCCAGTCTTGGGGATGAGAAGCAGCTAAGGTAGTGGATAAACCCCTCCAAAATACCTGAGAGATCTTATGTTGGAAAAAGGAGTTGTTGCCACAGGCAGTGTAGGAGAGAACCATTTTTGCACTGGCAGAACTGGTCCTGTGAGCCATGCATGCCTTCCCCATTTCTCATCTCTCTGCATTCAGATCCTCTGCTTCCTCCTCCTTTTCCTTTCTGCCTGGACTCTAGCAGAAGAATTGAGAGCACGGGAGGGACAGTCTCCTTGCTCAGTTTCTGTCTGGCACCACAGTATCCCATGACAGCTGGGAGGAGCAATTACAGGAGAGTCCTGCTCAGCCCCTGCAGGCCTGGAATGGAGCATGCCCAGAGCAGATGCATCTTCAGAGAATTTAGCTGACACACTCGTAAGGCTCTACTGAACATATGCAAACTGAGTTTTTCAGAGGCTTATAACTTGGATACATTTTAGTGGATGTACACAGGAATGGCAAAAGGCATATCTGACAAAAAGCCAGCCCTCCTGCCTAATTTCATGTCTTTGCGTCAAAGCATGGAGGGTCTAGAGTGTCTCAACAAAACAGGTTGAGAATTTTGTTTTTAACACTGACAAAACAATGTCATTACCCCCACCCCCACCCCAGGTCTTATTTTCTGAAATTGCATGAACAATTTTAGCTGATCAGTTTGATGGAGGCACCTGGCATGGAAAATTTCAGCCTAAACAGTTTGGCAAAGCTATATATAAGGAATTGAAAAGAGGGTCTTAAAACGGTCAGGCTACCAGCTCTGCCTGTAATACATATTGGCCAATATTTTTAAAAGTTAGGTCCTAAAATTCACATTTCGACACCAAAGTGATTTTCAGAGGTTCTGAGCATTGGCAGCTTTCATTGACTTCAATGGAAAGGAAGGGCACTCAGCATCACCCAAGAGGTAGTCAGCATGCTACAGGATCAGGCTTTTCTGGGCAATGGAAAAGTGACTGGACTATCTGCAGAGACAAGAGGCTTTGCCATTGGATGTGAGGGCACTTCACAGAAGATAAAAGGGATAGTGGGAATTCAGGATGAAAACGTGGTAAACTCTAGGAAAGGAACAAATGGAGGAAACTAAACATGATTATCTGAAATGAAACTTTGGGAGATATTTTAGTATGTCTTGCGTAGAACAGATATTGTAATCTGTGTTCTACATGTACAATCTTTATAAAAGTATTTTTGTTAAAAATAACACACTTTGCACTCCTTAGGCTTCGGTGCCCAAGGAAGCAGCTTATGCTGCTTAGAACAGTGGTTCTCAACCAGGGGTACACATACCCCTAGGGTACACAGGTTTTCCAAGGAGTATATCAGCTCATCTAGATATTTGCCTAGTTTTACAAGCTACATAAAAAGCACTAGCAAAGTCAGTACAAACTAAAAGTTCATGCAGACGATGACTTGTTTATACTGCTCTATATACTATACACTGAAATGTAAGTAAAATATTCCAATTGATTTATAATTATATGGTAAAAATGAGAAAGTAAGCAATTTTTCAGTAATAGTGTGCTGTGATCCTTTTGTATTTTTATATCTGACTTTGTAAGCAAGTAGTTTTTAAGCGAGGTGAAACTTGGGGATATGCAAGACAAACCAGACTCCTGAAAGGGGTACAGTAGTCACTGGCTTAGAGGGTAGCAGCATCCCTGTTAATGATCACAAAGACCTCTATGCAGCTTCTTATGACAGGTGACAGAGTCAGCAACCTGCATATGCTGACTTTAAACCGATTCCAAGAGAATATGGCAGTCAAGACAGAAAAGGGCACAGAGGTTGCTGCTGACATGGTGATTCTCTGCACTGGTATAAAGATCAATTCATCGGCATACAGCAGTGCATTTGGTAAGTTAAAACCATAGGACAGGGTGGGGCTAAGATTCTTCAGCACAGGCAATAAAATGTTTTAAATTTTATTCCAATTCAGTATTTTAGAGACCGTATGCAAGTGGTATTGACATTTAACTTGGTATAGTTAGAGCACATTTAATCTCTGTGGTTAAAGCTTACACTTCAAAAAAAGAAAGTGACCCTTCGGTGGAAGTTTGTGGAAGAGGGCATATATTTATGCACTAAGTGGTTTGTATTATTTCTTCACCTTCCCCTACCATTAACTTTAGGTAGACTCCCAATACATCCTACTGTTGTGGTCCTGGGTGAAATCCTGGCCTCATTGAAGTCAACGGCAAAACTCCCACTGACTTCAGTGAGGCCAGGATTTCACTCCTGCTGCTAAACTCATCTGTCAGTGCACTACGGTAACTGAGCCCGCACGCCCATTGTTCCAATCCTGGAGCTATCCTATATAGAGAATGCCAAATGTGCTAAATTGTGATTGGTAGCGTAAGAACAAGTATTCTCTATGAGTGTGATGAATCCATCGATGTGCTGGTAATACAGTGCTCTAGAGACAAAGCATTTGGAGGTGAATAGGAGAAATTAGGAAGGAACTTTAGTAGCTGGTGCACTTAGCAGTGGGCCTGTAACACCTTTAGGACTCTCCACCTAAATGTGAAGGGTTAACCCCTTTTAAAATGCCTGGGTGCAGATCCTCCACTGTTGTAACACTGTCACTGAAGTCAGTGGAGCTAGGACACTTTACACCATTTGAGGATCTGTGCCCTGGTGTTCAGCTAATTCTACTTGGTGAATTATTTAAAAACCTATGCAACAAATATTTCCCATGATATTATATTTCAATTAAAGTATCTTACATTTTAAAATTAAAAGCCAATTATATTCTATAGTAAATATCACTCATCTGTCTTCCATGTTTTCGAGGGGAAGACAAAATGTGAGAATTAATGCGAGAATTAATGCAAGAAATTTGCAATTAGTTCAAAATGTGAGAATTAGTGAATGAACATTTTCTTAAACGTGTGATTTAACAAGTGCACATCTAATTCAAATTTTGCATGCCCTTAACCCCCTCTTCCTTTAGACAGCATTAGAAAGGGCGTAGTAATTTTATATTGTACCAGTTGTACATTCAAATTGTCACCTTCTAATAGAAATGGTAAAAGGGATTTAAGGGGAGCAAATGAAGGGAGAATAGTCTGGCTCAAACTCGATTTCACTTATGTATCTGCAGAATTGTATCCTATGTGGTTAAAATAGAAACTAGTGTACTGTACACATACAATGAACAACTTTCAAAGGAAATACCTTCAAGCATCTGAAAGGCACTAGTCCTCAGAGGATGAAAACCATGCATTATCTACTGTTTTAAAAGGGTAATTGAGTCATCCAGGTGGGAAAAAATTCAGATATTTTTTTTTTTAAACCAGTGAAAATCACCATTTGTTCATGGAAAAGATACTAAAATTTCCACCAAAACTTACTTTTAGCTGAGAAAATTCATAAAAAAATTTCAAGTCCAAAGTGTAACTTATCACCCAGAAAAAAATATAAGGAGCAGGGATGTGCGTGTGTGTTAGAATTAACGTGCTACAATATAGATTCGAAATTCTGTAATTCTCACTAGAATCACTTGTTACCATTTGACAAAGCTGGGAGTGTTGTTATTTCTCAACAACCAAATCTATTCAAGCCACCCTTTGACTCTAGCCCTTAAAGTCAATTCAGAGAGCCTGATACTTAGAACTAAAGTTAGCATTTTCAGATCAGGTTGTTGACTTGTATAAATTGCCATAGCTCCACTGACTTCAATGGAGCTATAACTATTTACAGTAGCTGAAGATTTGGCCCATTCTTTTCCTGGTTTACATACACTGTTGGCTCTTGGATGATAGTACCAGCTGAAGTCATTAAATCATTAAACATGATTTATCATGCATCACATAGGAGTGACTTCTTGCAAGGCGAGTGTCATCTCTTGCAGTGGTAAACGTAAGCTACACAACTACTCTACTGAATAGTTAATGATATAGCTGTTGGTAGTGATTCACCTGAGTGCTTTGTGTCACTGGATATGCATTGTTGTTCAACTCCTCAGGCCTCGGGTGATGCACTTTTTTTTTTTTTTTTTTAAACAGGGGACAAGCTGGGGGGTAATGGTGCTTTAAAGGTCAACCAGTACCTCCAGGTGGAAGGGTATGATAATATCTATGCTATTGGTGATTGTGCTGATGTGAAGGAACCAAAGATGGCATACCATGCTGGGCTCCATGCCAATATTGTGGTGACAAACATCATCAACAGTCTGACACAGAAACCTCTTAAAACCTACCAGCCAGGTAAAACTGGGCTCTGCTCATAACAAGTCTTAGCTGATGAGATCCTTTCTTCATCTCTATATAGAATTACTTTGTAAGAAATCCATAACTTGCACAGGACTGTAATTAGAGCTGAAGGAAATAATTTGGATTTGAGTATTATATATCTGACATTCTTACTTTCTTCCTCTTTAAAAAATATTCTTGCCAACTCTTCAGCAATCCTTTTGAGACACAAACAAAACAAGCACACAATTTGATTATTCTGTACTTAGAAATGTTCTTCCCCTTCGCTGCTGATTGATTACTGTTATATTGGTGGGAGGATATGGTGGTTAGAATTTATAAAGGAAACCATTATCTTATTGAGTTGTTTATCAGACTATGATATTAAATCCTTGGAACAGCAAAATATCATGACTTAAAACTCTTACGACCTGAATCTGAAAAATCTTAATCACATGCATAGTCTTTTATTGTGCAATTAGTTCCATTTAAGTCATACCTTTCCTTGCTAGTTGCTGTAGCCCTGGGATAATAGGACATCCAGAGTGCATTTCCCACTTGCTTTTGATACCAGTCTGTGTACATATTTCTCCAGGCACTCTGGAATAGCTTTCCAGATCTTAAATTACATTTCAGGGGATTGGATTGACCCACTCTAATGCCAAGGTTTAAGACAAGAGGTGCATACATGTCACAATGCCATGAGCCTAATTTTCCTCTGATTTATATTACTCTAAATCAGGAATAATTCCACTGAGTTCATGGAGTTACCACAGCATAAAAGATAAGAATCAGTCCTCTATAAATGGAAACATCTGTTACCTGGTTAATTGTGGTTTAGGAGAGAGTGAGAAAACAAGGTTCTCTTGTTTCACCTCCCACCCTTATTTCCAAATTATAAGAATAAAGGATATAGCTGTGCAAAAGCATCATCAGAGTCCTGTGTATTCTGTGGTTCCTTGGCATTTGCAGCAGAATTTCCCCTTTGTTGGAGAACTATGCTCCAGAATCTCAGCTTTCATAATAATAATAAAAATAGGCGTCTACCCCCAGTGGTTGCAAAAACGTTAAAAATGTGAATCGAGTGCAACTGATGCTCATTTAAGTCTGAAAGGAGCCTGAGACTCTGATTGTGAGGTTGTGAATTGACCAGTTTAGCTAGTGCAGGGCTCCATGGCATTTGTGATTCCACAGCTGTGGAATTTAGCATTTGTCCAAGATACTACAGAATTAATTCATTTTGCTGGAGCCTGGTACCAAATATTTTGTTTTCTCTC
The DNA here is from genome assembly GCF_965140295.1 of Lepidochelys olivacea. Lineage (NCBI taxonomy): Eukaryota > Metazoa > Chordata > Testudines > Cheloniidae > Lepidochelys > Lepidochelys olivacea. The sequence goes on along the minus strand of NC_140417.1, from coordinate 83,125,774 downwards.
TCCTGGTCCTGAAGGACCTGTTTGGAAGTCCTTCTTGCTCTGTAAAAGCAGGAAGTAACTGGATAGCAGTGCATGCTTCATTGTTATGTAGAACCAGCCTGCGTGGGGTCTGGGAGCCAGAAATGCTGGCTGGACAGCTAGACTGAGGTGAGAAGATAAACTGCTGAAGCTGACAAGTTTCCCACTTTCCTGGCATGCATGGGAGGAGGAGATTCTAAGCCAGGCTGCACAGAAAACACTATGACTGAATCCCACAGAGCTGGGCATTCTAGAGAATCGGCCAAAAAAAAAAAAAAAAAATCTTTTATTTCTTGTCATGTAATTTGGTCCCATTGTGCTGTGAAGCACACAGGTGCTGGTCATGCTGTTTGATCACATTTGCAACTTTTTTGATGGCTAACTGTGTACGTTTCTCACTTCTAGGATCACTAACCTTCCTGCTGTCGATGGGCCGGAATGATGGGGTAGGCCAGATTAATGGATGCTACGTGGGACGTCTGTTAGTGACCATTGCAAAGAGCCGGGACCTTTTTGTTTCTAAGAGCTGGGAGACTATGGGACAGACTATGCCCTGCTAGATAGAAAGGACAATGATAAAGTAGCAAGGGAATACATGTATCGACTGGCATTAACAAAGCTGGAAAAGAATAAAAGGTTCATCATTACCAAAATGACACAGGCTATATGGCTTTTTGACTGATAGCAATACTGCACCAAAACATCATGTATTACGAATCCCATTCTTTAGCATGATGCATTATAATAACATAAAGCACACTCTTTTTAAAGTGGCTCTGTTACGTGGATCTGCACAGAAACTGTATTTCTTGCTGAAACTTTTTCAACACTCGGTTCACATGCTAAGATGGAGCTGAGACAGGAATTCAATTTAAATGGATTTTAAAATAAAAGAAGTAGCAGAATATGCTGTTTTCAAAAGTCCATTCATTTTTGTCTACCAGTCCTCTTTTTGAGTGAAATGTGTGATAAGTTATCTCTGCAAGTTCACTGCCCTCATTTGCTATTTTTGCTCAGTTTGGTTCAGACCAACAGCAAATCCTATCTCTTCACAACATAGAGAGCTGCTTTTGAAGAATTTATAGTTCAAGTGAAGACCTTGGTTTGCCTAAGTCTTCAAGACAGTAATACTCTGAGTCTGGCCCTGAGACACACTCAGAACAGATGGCTGCCATTCTGAATCGATCCACAGCATTGCATCCATTACCTGGCAAAAATTCCACACACGGTCGAATTCAGTGTCTTTTATATGGAAGTATGTTGTGGCCACAGATTTGGTACTATCTGTACCCTAAGTATTCATATGTCAAATATTTCCACACTCTGGGGGTATTGTTGACTTTCATTTTAAGGCAAAAGTGTCTGTAATTAGGGTACGGTTTATAATAAATACACTGGACACATTTTCTTTTCTTTTTTCTTATAAAACAAAAAACAAAGATGAAATATTCTCAGTAATTACAGAGATTATTATGGGGTAAAACAAAATAGAAGGTCCTAGTACATCTTTAAAATTCTCTCTCCAACATGGAATGTAGACAAAAAAAAATTAACATTTTGCCATCCACCCTCAAAAAAAGAAAGGGGAACAAAGAATTGTGTGTGTGTAAAATTCAAAGCTACAAATCTAAAATGAGTCCTAAACTAAAAAAGCAAGACATATTTAAACAAACTTTTGAAGAGAGCTGGCAAATTAACTACTCAAGATTTCTTGAAGGTGATATAAAATGGTAGGGGGTATCTATTAGCAAGAATTAATCACAGACTAAACCCTCTCCTTCATAGCAAAGCTCTCCATTAAGTCACAAAACATCAAACTACTAACATTCCCCCTCTTCACCACATTTTAAAAATAAAACCCACCTCTAATTCTTTAATGCTACTCAAATTTATGTTGAAAAATAAAGCTTCATTTGGCTGTCATAGCTACTTGGTGTCTAGCTTGGCCATTTCTTGCACGTAGATTCCGATGCTCTCACTGTCAAAGAGCAGAAAGTAAATGTTCTTCAAGGAGGAAGAACTAGCGTCATCAAAATGGGTGGAAATGGCTTTGAGAGTCACCTGGGCTGCGGTCTGTTTTGGGAAGCAGTTTCTATGCAGCAGAAGCAAAGGAAAAGATGGAAGTTAGTCTCAAATTCAGTCATTTTAATTGTGCATGGAAACACTGTACTCATGACACTGAAAAGAACAAAACGCATTTTCAAAATGAGTGTTTATATACTATTACATGAGAAATCCTGCATTAAAGCAACACCAGTTGCAAGTATAAAACACACAAGTCAAGAAATAAAACTCTAGGTTCTCATCGCAACATGAACTCAATTACACTATTATACTCGCCAACAACAGTTACTATAATGTTGCAAAACAGTTTCAATTATCACTTGTTTTCATACATCTTTCTGAAATGTTCATTTTTAGGGTTGACCTTTTCCATCAATGGTCTATGCCTACATTTTTTTTTTTCCCAGACATAGAAGTTCAAGCAACTTTTCCTCTCCCACTCAAAGGGGAGTGAAAAAAATATTTTCTTGCTGTGAAACAACAAACCCAAACACCCCCTCTCTCCTCCTCTCAAAAAAATGCCAGCAAAAATCCCTAACATTCCTTTGAACAAAACTACAGCAAAAATGTTTGAAATCTGGAACTTGGTATGGATATAATTCTCAGGACTAGTTCCTTTGATTGTTTAGCAGGATGTATTCTCAAATTTAAGAGTAAGTGAAAGTAAAAGTTACTTACCTTTTTCAGTAACTGAAGTTCACTTGAGATGGTTTGTCCATATATATTCCACTCTTGGTGTGCATGCTCCCTATGCAGGTGAGATTGGTGTCTTGGCCAGCAGTGTCTGTGGGGGCTGCGCCTGTGCCCTGCATGTTCTCATGCTCCCATACGGAGGACATAAAGGATGGTGTGGGCCCAACCGTCACTCAGTTCCTTCGCCACTGAGTTCCTTCACCACTGCAGAATCCCAGTGCAATAGGACTCCATAGTAGTGGGAAAGGAGGGTGGGTCAGGCAATATACATATGAATAATACATCTTGAACTCCAGTTACCTGTAAAGGTAAGTAACTTTTCTTCTTCGAATGCTTGTCCATGTATATTCCATTCTTGTTGACTTCCAAGCAGTGATCTGATGCGTGGAGGTGGGTGCTCAGAGTCCATTTAAATAAAGATTGCAGCACAGCTCTGCCAAAGGAAGCATGAGACCTCAATGCTTCCACTATGGAGTAATGGTTGGTAAAATTATGTACTAAATCCCAAGTAGCTGCCTTAAAGATGTCCAAAGTGAGAATGATTTACAAGGAATTGCAGAGGCTGGCTGTGCCCTAGTAGAGGGGGCTCTAATATAATTGGGAGTTCTAAACTAGTTAACTCATAACAAAGCTTAATACACCCTGAAACCCATACACTGGCCTGAAATCAGTTGACCTTTTCATTCTTTCAGCTAATGCTATAAATGATTTTGGGAAAGCTCTGAAGGCCGTGGTCCTTTGAAAGCAAATCGCTGAGGACATGCAAACGTGTAAAGTGTGCAACCTAGACACTCCTTGATTAGAATGCGGTTTGGGAAAGAATACTGGCAGACAGATCATTTGATTCAAATGGAAGTCTGAAACTACCCTGGGTGGGAACTCAGGAACTTGTTTTCTCGTAGTACCAGGTATATGAATCCTAAGACAGTGAAGTGTGATTTGGGAATCTCTTCATGTGTGGAGCACATCGACAGTCTTAAAGCTAAGAAGGTCTGAGCCCTCAAAAAGAAGATTCTCCACAGTTGTCTGCCAGAACTTTGGAGCCAGGGTGCCCATCCCATAATTTCTGGTGTTGCTGTGGATTGCAAAGCAGGGTCAGAAGCGCCTAGAGGTGCCCGTAAGGATGTTCTAGCTATTAAGTCTCCTTTTGTAACTAAAAATTTAAATTCCTCTCTGCTTTCCTGACGTAGTTTATCAGTAAAATCCAAAAAAATTGTTTTAGTTCAAAAAACCATAACCAACAATGCTTGATAATTCAAATTTCTGAATTGTAAGATGGTAGAGAAACACTCATGACCAAATAAGTCAAGGAATTTTGGGTCCTTTTCACTTGGAGCAATTCTCGGTTGACACTCGGTGCTCAAGTAACCTCTGATGCTCTAGTCTGAGTACCTGAGGCAGCTAACTTTGGGCTGCCATACAATACCAAAGTCTCACACCATTCTCCCTCTAAGCTCCCACAGTACCCAATTTGGGCTATGGAGTCTCTTCTGAATGGGAGCAGTACGTAGACTTAGACATCTTTTTAGAAGTTCCCGGAGAGGATCTACCTTTCACTTTAGCAAAGCAGCAATGCTCCTTTTCCTCTGAGGACTTAATAATCATCCTACTGGAATCTGAAGATGGAGCCTCGAATCTAGTGGATCCATAATTCACTGGAGCACTTCTGGATTATGATGGAACTTGTCCAGCTGTGCCCAGATCAGAGGCTGGTCCCATGGAGCAGTCTAATAAAATCATTTTTAGATTTGCCTCCCTAGATTTTAAAGTCCTTTTAGAAAAAGATTGGTACACCAAGCATTTACTGGAGATATGGGATTCCCCAAACAAAAAAGACATCAGCAGAGACAGGAATTGCTGTCTCACAAAAGAGGCAATATTTAAAATCATGTGATTTACGATGAGATATCCCTAAGTGCCACTAACAGGAAAAAGATCTCAGTGAGGAAAATAATAAAGAAGGAACATAAAAACTTCCTAAACTATCAATAAAAGAAAGCCTATTCAGAATGTTCCAGCAGGTAATTATCCAACTAACATTAACTATCCTAATGAACACTAATAAATATCTATTACATTTAGAGATTATGAAACAAGTGATACATTGAGAGGGAGACACTGGGGGCTCCGTCTCACAGCCATGAATGGTGAGAAGTGGCAGTTGGGCCCTTCCGCCCCTTATGTCTTTAGGACAGAAGCACAAGGACAGTCGGCACATGTGCAGCCCCAATGGACACTACTGGCCAAAAACTCCAATCTTGAGTGCATGGGGTGCATGTGCACCAAGCATGGAATATAATGAACAAGCACTCTAAAGAAGAGGGTCACAATGGAGATTACACTATTTTGAAAACTATAAATCAAATTTATTTTAAAACCTACAATTTAATAATAAAAAGAGAGAACACTGTTGACCTATCAAACCTGACTTGGACTAAAACACAGTCAAACCAAGGACGGAAACAGCGAATGAAACAACACATGCATTAAAATTTTATTCCATTTCCATTTACTCTTATATCCTGAGCCCTTAAAAATATGATCCTAGTTTGAAAAGTGATTATGTAAAAATAGCACATTACTTATCAGATCAGCTCTTTCTGTCCATTCAGAGACACATCTGCTCATTTTAGGAGTAAAAATAAGATTTTCTTTACTTTTTTTATTCCTATTAACACAGTAGAGCCAACACAATGAGAAAGAGTAGGGTAACGTCTACTCCTTCTTGTCAGTAACCAACAAAATCGTTTACTTTGGTCCAATCATTTAAAGCTCTACGAACTCAAACATAAAAGATGGTGCAAGTGTAACTAAGGGCATCTGCTGTAGCCAGCAGCGTTGCATAAGTGTAACTGAAGGCTTAAATCGGCTTGCATAAGCTTTGTTACTGACAGACTCCAAAGTGGTAAGTGGGCAGGCAGTTAAAAAAATAACAAAACACTGCTTTTTACTTGTCAACCAAGCATATTTGATCTACAAATTTTTGGGAAACAAACCTGCAATCCCACAATGATTTTTATAGTTGCTTTTCAGAGCAGAATCACACTCTAAACACAAAACAATTTTTATCTAAAAAATGATTTTGAACCACTATCTGGTTTAATGGGTGCTCTTGGGAAAACCTATATAAACAAACCAAAATTTACCTTCTTCTATCAAACTGCTCAGGCATAGGATGCTCAAGCAGACTAGGTGCTTGGTGCACTATTATTTATGTCTAAAGTTATGCTGGCATTGAAGCTAACAGTTTTATAGTGAGAAACACCATTGTGAGATTAGGTAGCATAAAACTGAAGTAACGCAGTTGTAAATTAGGCCCAGAGAGTAAGAATTACTCACCAACAACACAAAGCATAGTTGGTAGGCCCAATTTTTGATCTACTAGATTTGAATCTCCTTTTTATTAGATTATGTTCTACATAATTTATTATAAAGATTTTTTTATTGATAACTGCACGCAAAAATGACACTTCATACCATTTTACTCAAGAAGAGCACTTTGTGCCTTCACCTGCACCACTGAAGTCAACTGGAGTTTTGCCACTGACTTCAATGGAAGTAGAATCTGGCCTCTATAATAATCCCCCTTCCTGCCACAGATGCTGTCAATTTGCAATAATATATCAGCCTCTTCTGGGTAAAGATTCATACCTGCCACTGGGGAGAGGGGGGAAAGCCACAGACTTCAACTTCTTGTCTTCTGCAGCTGTTAAGCAGTTCTTAATAGTCTCCTCAAGTTGCTCTTCACATTTGTCTGAACCCCACTGTGGGATGTGACAATGGATCACAAACTTTGCTGCTAGTCCACTGGACTGGCTGAGGGCAGCTAATACATAAAGAAAAGGCGATGATTAGTTTCTAATACAGAGGTGGGCAAACTACGGCCCACGGGACCATCGTGCCTGGCCTTTGAGCTCCCGGCTGGGTAGGATAGTCCCTGGCCCCTCCCCAGCTGTCCCTGCTCCCCCACAGCCTCAGCTTGCTGCACCGCCAGCACTCTGGCCTGCTGCTCCTGCCAGGGAGTGTGGCAGTGTGGCTGTGAGCTCCTGCCGCTCTGAGCAGCATGGTAAGGGGGCGGGGAGGTTGGATTAGGGGCAGTGGGTTCCAGGGGGCAGTCAGTAGACAGGGAGCAGGGAGCGGTTGGATGGGGCAGGGCGGTCAGGAGATGGGGAGGTTGGATAGGGGGTGGGATCCTGGGGGGCGGTTAGGGGTGGGGGTGTGGATAGGGAGTTGGGGCAGTCAGGGGACAGGGAGCAGGGGGGTTGGATGGGGGTGGAGTCCCGGGGCATGGGTCCCAGGAGGGGGCAGTCAGGGGAAAAGGAGCAGGGGGGTTTGGATGGGTTGGGGGTTCTGATGGGGACAGTCAGGGGGCGGAAAGTGGGAGGGGATGGATAGGGAGCAGGGGCCAGGCTGTTTGGGGAGGCACAGCCTGCCCTACCTGGCCCTCCATACAGTTTTGCAACCCCTCAGGCCAAAAAGTTTGCCCACCCCTGTTCTAATATAATCATTTTATAATTATCACACCTTCCATCCCAAAGCACTTCACTCACAACACTAATTATTGTTCACTCCAGAAAACTGTTACAAGAACATTAAGGCTGCAAAATCAAGCACTCAAAAATCAGGATATGTTCCAGAATTAAGGTTGCACTTGCAACCTTAATTGCCCCCCTTGTGCTATACATTAAGATACAGTTGTTTAATTACATGATCAGATACTTTTCCCACAGGATCTGGGCCTCATTCAGTGAATGGTTAGTTATTTAATATTTGTCTTTATCCTCATTCAGTCTGTGGTCTCAGGCCTTATTTAACACACATCATTCAAACTCTGTACTGAATACAGTATTATTAATTTTCTGATGGGCATTTCTATGGTGCTCTCTCAATTATATCTGAATGTTTCACAGATTTTTAATGAATTTATCTTCACAGCATCCCTCTGAGATTAGATAGTTTTATTATTCCCATTTCACATATGGGAAATAGAGGCACAAAGAGTTTAAGGCCAAAAGTGTCCAACAGTTTTGAATGTCCATCTTGAGACACCAAGGAGGTGATTTTTCAGAGTACTTAATATTTTGATAGCACTTTATATGTTGAAAGTACAGTTCCAATCAACTTCAGTTGCAGTTGTGAGCGCTTAGCACTTCTTCAAATCTGTCACCAGGTGTCTCACATTGGCCACCCAGAAAACGAGGAACATACAATTAGTGCTCAACTATGAAAAGTCTGGTTTAAGTGACTCGCCCAGGATCACATAGGAACTTCGTGGCAGAGGCTGCAATAGAATCCAATTCTCCAGGGTCCCACTCAACTTCATGGAAATGGATAAAGTTTGGCAAAGTTGTAAGCAACTGAAAACAGAGTCTTATTTGTAGATTAGAAGGCCAGATGAAACCATTGTTATCATCTAGTCTGATCTCCTTTATAACACAGGCTATGAATCTTTCCCAAAATAATTCCTTAACTATATTTTAGAAAAACATCCAATCTGGATTTAAAAATGGTCAGTGATGGAGAATCCACAAGGATCCTAGGTAAGATGTTTCAATGGTTAATTACTCTCACTGTTAAAAATGTACACCTTATTTCCAGTCTGAATTTGTACAGCTTCAACTTCAAGCCATTGGATTGTGTTATTCCCATCTCTGCTAGATTAGAGATCCCATTATTAAATATTTGTTCCCCATGCAGGTACTTATCCACTGTAATCAAGTCACCCCCTAACTTTCTCTTTGTTAAGCTAAATACATTGAGCTCCTTGAGTGTATCAGTATAAGGCACATTTGCTAATCTTTTAATTATTCTCATGGCTCTTCTCTAAACCCTCCAATTTATCGACATCCTTGAATTGCAGACACCAGAACTAGACACAGTATTCACAACAGTGCCAAAAACAGAGGTAAAATAACATCTCTACTCCTTACTCATATTATAATGGAAAATGTTGAGAAACGTTACCTATGAGTGGTGCTACTTAAAATATACACAAGAATTTTCTGATCTACCACTTAACAAACAGTCAGTCACCTTTGGGATGGAGCATAGTATTTACAGGAGAGCTCCAGCCATTTTAAAAACTTTTAGTATCATACATTAGCATCTAAAATAATGAAAGTGGCAATTTTAAAAATACCAGCATAGCATGTGACAACATAAATGGTAAAATACATTCATTTCATTGGGGTTGTTATCTTCCCTGGCAACAGGTTACCTGAATGAAGACCATTTATTTTCCATTGATGCTAATGGGTAAAAAAGTAGTTTACTCCAAAAGTGTTTAAGACTCAGTGTGACAGTGAGGTAAAATAAATTGTAGCAAGTCTCTCAAGGGTAGTTGTGGATGGCCCTTTGCTTGGGACTTTTAAAACTAGGCTATTTATTTGGGGGATTTTTAAAATGAGACTATTTAAAGAATCCAGTCTCTGTGGTTTTGAGACACTAGATTGGACAAATGTATTAGAAAATGTATTGTAGGGAACATTGTATATAATCTTTTTTCCATCTTCAACCCCTATAAATCAGTTAATTTTGTTCACAAGTAAGATGCAACCTCCACAAAGTAAGCTCAGAGCTATACATTGCCACAGATATTTTAAAATTTCCACAAGTATTTCTTTCAGAATTATATATTTTATCATATAGCCGTTGTGCCAGGGGTGGGAGAATAGCAATTTAAGGAAAAAGATAATCACAAGATTTACATCTATATTATATTCAAAGAATTAAAGTACAGTAAGAGAAAACTTCTGCTTTGATTATTAGTTCTAATATTATTGGTTTAATACAAGGTAACTTATAAACTGCTGCTCTTTTTATACTTAATATATTATACTGTGAGCTAGATCCTTAGCTATGGCTGAGGAACACACAATGTGCAAGTCTGGGGGTGCAGGATAGGTCAAAGGTCATAAAGCTCACCTTTGCATTCCCCCAATCTTGGGGCTGACATGGGCAGAAATGGTCCTCTGGTGTAAATTAAGGCAGCCTAACTACTGCCACGGGGCTAAAAAACAAAGCCATATGATGGGCACAGAACAGGGACATCCTAGCCCCCTCCCTTTCATCCAGGTATGTCCGCTGTACTAGCACCAGTTAGAAAGAAGGCATAGGAGCCTCTACATTACCAGAGAGATTTTTTAAAAAATATTTCCTAGTGTAGACAAAGCCCTAGATTAGCCCAAGAACAGATCAGAGTGGCAGAAGAAAGGAATGAGTATTTGTGAGGAGAAAAAGCTGACATATACAAAAAGATAATATAGCACCCTTTTTACCTTCAGCAACTTCCAAAGGTCCTTGTGATTTGCGGAGCTCCTTTACTGTTTCTAAAAATTCTTTCCCTCCAGCCTTTTCCAAGGCCTTGCCTGCAAGGAAACAAAGCAAAAGGCTTTTATTTGAAACAAACAAAACAAACTGTATTTCTTTTAAAAATAAAATACAACTGCAAATTGTTTCAAGAACAAAAATTATACATTATCTTAATTCACTCTTAATCAACAGGATTTATTTATCAACCCTAAACTGCCTGTTTTTATTAATACTTATTTTTATTTACATTTATGCATTTTACAAGAACCAAATGAATAAATGTTTGTTAACATGTGTGAACTAAAAATGTATTAAATAAACACTGTATGTTTAAACCATGTGGAATGATCATGTATTCTTCACCTTGAACAAACTAAAACATTTCCTCTTTCCTACTTCACTCAGCAAAAAGAGGTTGGTATATAAACAACCAAGAGGAAATAATGTTGTATTTAATTTTTTAAAAATGCATTTTTGTAATTTCGAAGCCTGTTCATTTGGATATATGGATATATCTGGATATATTGTAAAAATGAGATTCTGATATCACAAACAGAAAGCCATCTCTATTTTTTTCCTGATATGATAATAAAGAAAAAGTGAGAGGATATACATGAATGGAAAATTCAAAAGGTTTAAACGTGCTAAATTTTTCTAAATGCCAGTTACGTTTGACCATCATTGTTCTTAATATGCATAATTAAATTAAATCATCTCCCGATAATATGAGATACCAGCAGAATGACCTTATTGTTAAAATCTTGAAGTTAAGGTATGCTTTTTTGTACTGGTTTCAGAGTAGCAGCCGTATTAGTCTGTATCCGCAAAAAGAAAAGGAGTACTTGTGGCACCGTAGTCTCTCTCTAAGGTGTCACAAGTCCTCCTTTTCTTTTTTTGTACTGTCCAACATGGCTGCTTATTATTTGAGTTCTTGAAAATAACACAGCATGTAACACTTTTTTTTTTACTGGTTTTGGTACAGTGAGTTAGTATTTCATTATTTGAAGTACCTGAACTTTATTCTCTATAAAATATGCCATCTTTTTTGTAGTACAGGTTTAAAGAAAAGTGTATAGTAGAGTTTGCAGTACTTTCTTCTCAGATAGCCCTGAGAAGGATGAAAGCATGGGAACCAGATCTCTCATGCTAGAAACTATCATAAATAAGATGTGCACAGTATATGAAAAAATTCTAATCAAAATACAAAATGTGCCTTGCAAGAATTTTCCAAGAATATCCCAAAACTGCTAACCTAAAAGTCAGGTTCAGTAATTTAGAAGATGATACATTGGTTACTGGCAGAGATATCTCTACTGTGTAACTTCACTTCAGTTCCCTGGTGGAGAAAGTGGACAATCAGCAAAACTGTGCCAGCAGAAATTATATTTATAATTATATATATACTTTTCTGCAATAATTTATAAAATAAACAAACAGTTGAGATGCCAGTGGGGATGAAATCCTTGCTGAATGATTATATGAAGCCCTGACCCTGTGCCTATTTCTGGGATCCTGACTGCAACTGATCTCGGGCAAGTAACTTCACTGCCCTGTGCCTCAGATTCCGCACTTATAAAATGGTACCTCCTTATCTCACAGGAGTGGTGTAAGGCTTAAGACACTGATGTTTACAAAGCATGTGAGATCTACAGTGAAAGACATGATAAGAAGTATTATGAATACATTTCATTTCCTTCTGAGTTTTTTCAAATGCAAATACAAAATAATTGTAACACAGAAAAGGATATATGAAGAGATTACTCACCTTGTGCAGTAACTGCGGTTCTTCAAGATGCGTGTCCTTATGGGTATTTCACTTCAGGTGCTCATGCCCTTGATCGGAGATTTATAGTTAACAGCATCTGTTCAGCATGCATATGCACCCAATGTGTCCTCGTGCTGAACACCAAGGCTATATAGGAGTGTGTAGGCAAACCATGCTGAGTTCTTTCTCCACCCAAACATCCCTTAAGGAACAGTCTGAAGAAGAGAGGGCAGAGGGCAGGCAGTGGAGCATTCATAGGGGGACACATCTTGAAGAACCGCAGTTACTGCACAAGGTGAGTAACCTCATCCTCAAGTAATGTCCCTATCGGTCCTCCACTTCTGAGCAGTATCCCTAAATGGAGGAGGGAATTTCAGAATAGAGTCCAGAACTGAAGACAGGACTGCAGAACCAAGTGCTGTCTCGAATCTGACAGCTTGGATCAGGGCCTAATGTTTCAAAAATGTATGTATTGAAGCCTGTGTAGTGGCTCTACATATTTCAGATATTGGTACATTCTTCAGTAGTGCCACAGAAATTGCTTGTGATCTGGTTGAATGTGCTATAACCCTCTGGGGGGATGAACACCGGTAACCTTATAACAAGCAATAATACATCCAGAAATCCACTTCAGTAGTCCTTGACTAGAAATTGAGGATTCCTTGGAGCTATCTCCAAAGGAAACAATGACTTTCTAAATTGCTTGGTCCTATCTAAGTAAAACACCAATGCCCTTCTAACGTCCAGGTATGTAAGCAGGATTCCTATAGGGAACTATGTGGCTTCGGGAAAAACACAGGCAGATGAATGGACTGATGGAGATGGAACTTCAGTAGAACTTCAGGCAAGAATTTATAGACGTGAAGAGATCTTGTCCTTAAAGAACGCCATGAGATGGCAGGGGGCCTACCATCAAAGCTCCAATCTCCCTGACCCTTCAGGCCAACGTGATGGCTACTAAAAAGACCGTCTTCATAGACAAATGCAAGAGCGAACAGGTTGCCATAGGTTCAAATGGAGATCTCATAAGGTATTTAAGTACCAGGTTGAGGTCCCATATTGGGATGGGGTCTCGAACCTGGGAATAGAAATTCCCCAAACCCTTACAAACTTAGATGATACAGGGTGAGCAAATATGGAGAACCCTTTTACTGGAGGTTAAAAGGCTGATATTAAGGCCAAATGGTTCTTAATTGAGCTAACTGATCATCCTGATTTCTTTAGATCCAGCTGGTAATCCAGGATGACTGAAACTGACACAGATTCAAGCAGAAGGCAGTGACAACATAAATGGAAGAGTGTCTTCCATTTCTGCAGGTAAGCAGTACAGATTAATGTCTTTCTACTATTCAGTAATACCTGCTGTACTTCTGAAGAGCAGGAGGATTATAACCCTGTGAACCATCGAGGAGCCATGCTCTTAGGCAGAGAACCTCTAGGGTGGGAAGAAGCATGCGACCCACATCCTGTGACAGGAGATGAGGAATGGTTGGGAGCTTGAATGACAGCTGAGCACATGGGTGAAGCAGATAAGAGTACCAAGCTTGTCTCAGCCAGGTCAGCACGGTAAGGATAACCCTGTCCTATCTGATCTTGTTCATCACCCTTAATATCAGTGGCATTGGAGGGAATGCACAGAACAGTCCCCTCCTCCAAAACAGAAGAAAAACATCTCCCAAGGACCGGTGGCCTCATCCAGGGACCAGGACGAAATATATGTTTGAGGGGTAACCTCCTTATTCACCTTAGCCTCCTGTTCCTCAATTGTCTCTTCCTGTGGGGGGGGACAGGTTGGGGATGGGAGAGCTGAACAACTCTGGCCTCCATATCAGATGGTACCAGTGGTCTGGCAAATTGCTGTTAACAGACAGCCAATATTCCCCACTGCGGAGCCCATATAGAAGTGGGTGTGGCATGCAGGATTGGTTCCACCACCCTTGATAGCAAGCTATCAGACAAAGGCTTCCTGGAGAGACATGTCTGAGAATCCTGAACAGAAACAGAAGAGACCAACTGAAAGTCTTCCTTATCTTCCTCCATCAACTCCTATGGGGTAACACTCACAGAAAATGGTGTAAAGTCTTGCAGTACTGGAGGCGGTAATCCAGAGATCAGGGTCTCAGCACCCACAGGTGCTCAGTACCCATGAGGAGTGGGGACTCTCGCTCATCCATTATTGAGAGGTCCCTTGTATACCTCCTCCTGTGGTACTGAGTAAGAGATCAGTACCAATGCAGTAGCTGCATTGACAGAGCTGCTGATGGTATCATTGGTGGGCGTACAAAAGTTGATGCTAATGATACCTGACTCTATATTACATGCTTGGTGCCAAGGGTGTCGAAGGCATAGGTACCAACGGCTGGACAGAATACACAGATAACAGCTGGGATGAACGCAAAGGTACCAATGGCTGGGACCAAACCCAGTGGTTCCCGTCCCAAGTGTCTATGCTCCTTGCTCAAAGATGGTAATGAGGTCTTCTCAGAACAATGTCTTGTTCCTTGGAGGTCCAGGACTTCACGGACCCGCTGGTATCGGAGGAGGAGTCCTTTGAGTCAATGGTACCAAGCCAAGAAGCTGAGGCTTCAGAGACTGTAGATCTCTTCAGAGACCTGGTCTTTTTCAGAGCTGGCTCCTTCAGATGAGAGTCTGTGCTCCTGTTTTTGGAAGTTTTCCCTGACACTTCCAACATCTCCCCTTTCTTAGGACAAGGTTGTGCCAAGTTAGAAGAGGCACTGGATCTAGGTGCCGAGGGGGAGGGGTTGGAAGTCTCCTGACCTGGCTCAGACAGTGGTTGAAGGGAGCACTCCATGATAAGCAGTCTGATCTTAATCTCCTTGTTCTTCCTTGCCCTGGGCTTGAGGGCAAGATGGAAGTTGCACTTCTTGGCGATGTAGGACTCCTCCAAGCAATGGAAGTATTTAGAGGGACCGTCGCTCACTGGTATGGACTCTGAGCAGGAGAGGCAGCGTTTGAAGCCCAGAGAAGCCAGGAATGCCCTGCCAGGAGGAAACAAGTCCCCTAGAGGGAAAGAGAGGAGAAATGATCCTCTCCCTACTTAACTGTACTAACTAATTATAATAACACAGAAACTAACAACTAACTACACTAAGTATTCTAAGAAAGATAAACTGAGGCATGCTCAAGGGGGACACATCAAGGCTACATCTCAGACCAAGGCAGTTGAGAAGGAACTGAGGGCAGTTCATCCACGCACTCCTTTATAGCCTCGTTGTCAGCATGAGGAGGCATAGGGCGCAGGGGCTGGACAGGCACGGCTAACTGAAAATCTCTGATCAAGGGCTACAGAGGTGCATGCACACCTGAGGTGGAGCACCCATAGGAAAAATACTTGAAGAACAATTGATTATTTAACTGCGTTAGCGGCCATGGATTCTAAAAAGATGAAAACTTTTAAAAGGCAGTAATAAAAGAGAAAGAAAGGCAGTAATAAAGGACCAGCTAGGCTGTCTATACTACAGCCTGTGTTGGCATAACTTATGTCGCTCAGGGGTGTAAATATTTCACCCCCTTGAGCAACATAAGTTACACCAACATAAGCATTTATGTGCACAGCCCTATGCTGGTGGAAGAGCTTCTCTTGCCAATGTAGCTTATACCACTCGCAGAGGTGGGTTTTTTATGCCAATGGGAGAGCTCTCTCCCGTCAGCATAGAGCATCTTCACCAGATGCGATACACCTGCACCGCTACAGCACTGTATGTATAGACATACCCTTAGTCTTAATACTACGAACCACAGAAGATTTAACAAGCCTTGACTTGGAAGGGAGAATGATAAGATATCACACCTATACTATTTTGATCATGGCATTTGTCATCTCATCTGTATGTAGGCTATTATTAACAAGTCACTGATTAGCTGCAAATAGGTACCAACAAATATCTGCTCAGTTCCAGCCTGGTTTTCAGGACAGAAATGAAAGAGTATTCAATTTCAGTAGTCAGCCAGTAGACCAGATATCAGTTCAATGCCAGATTTACCTTTGCTGCTTCGAATGAGCCTTACCTATTTCCTCCTTGAGGTCTATTTCAGCAGTTGTTGGGTGAACAATGCCTTCTACTTTCATGGAGCCAATATGGCTGACGTCACTTTGTGTCAGAGAAAGCTGCAAGATGAGAATGAGAATGTAGAAAGAATTAAACTAATAATTTTAACTGTGAAATCATTTTCATACCAAATTACTACAAGAGAAGCCAGATGACTATTCATGGGTCATTCATTTTACTGTAGTCAAGTTGTCTGATTCCAAGTTTTAAACTTTACTTTTATATGCTCTTAGAGTAGACCAGGCCTAATTCCCACCCACACATCAATCACAGAACTGGAAACAACCAATAATTGAAGCCTTAATGAGAGTTTAAAAAGCCCTTCCACAGATTCTACAGTCTCATTTCTCTCTTTGTTCAATCTCAACAAAAAAAAGACGACAGAAATATTGAGATTATCACACAAAAAATGACATTACAGCTCTATAAGCTTTGGAAACTCACCATTTGCACATACTAAGTAGAGTTTGTTGGAGACTTGCTCTTAAATTCTGTGACTACTTCATTTGCAGTGAGCATGCTCCCTAACCTCACTGAGTCTCCCTACTTCATTCTGAAGCAGAAACACAGACCTGAACTTCTGGATGATACACAATGGATTCTTCTTCTGTTGAAAATGCCCTTTGGTCTGGGGAAGATATGCGGGGCTGGTAGCCAGAAAACTGTGACTTTTACCAATTTCCACTGAGTGGACTTCTGTGCACTTCACAACTGTTATTATTGAGCAAGGCCTAATAACTCTACTCTAGTAGCAGGGTAAGTATCAGACCTCCCCATTTTACAGAAGTAAATGGGAGGCTGCACAAAGTCACATCTGGTGGAATTGGGAACAGGACCCATATGTCAAACAGAGCAGAGCCAAGGCTCATCCACTTAGCTACACTATTGCTCCAAAAGAACCTGCCAGATTTATGTGCTGTGGTATGCAATCTGTAAATTGGGGCTACCCCTTCATATGCTAAAGCACCGGATTAGCAGGAACTGACGAATCTGAAGGAGTGGGAGCCAACATGTCCAGTTTCTGGTGAATCAAACCAAATTGACACTGGAGTACTGAAACCTGGGAGAGGTGCTATTGGCTTGGTGCCAATGCACAAGACTTGCATATGGTCCCTGTGCCTAAGGGGTCCAGGCCAACAGCCGTAGGTGCTGATCTCAAATGGAATCAGTGCCAAAGAGGCCCTGACAAAGCATACATATGGCTCCAATGATTGAATATTTTTAAAAGGTTCTGAGATTCATAAGGCAGGCATGCAACTCCTTCGGGGGGGGATTTGCAGAAGAAATTTCATGAAATATATTTTTCTTTGAAAGATCATACCCTTTAAAATGAAAAAGCTTGAAGGATATCTCCATAGTTAAGTCTGTGAGAAATTATGCAGTATCTTTCAAATAGAATGATAATAAGAGGTTAAGGAAGCTAAAAAAAATCCTGACCACTATGCGAAAAAAAGAGGAAGGAGAGAGTTTTGTTAGACAGTTTAGCTGGACAATGTGGACATGGTAAAATCCTGTTAGAAACATTTTAGAATTCTGGGCAGCGAAACTGTTAGAAATCATTTTAGCTGGAAGATTAAACATAGTTTGTTAAGACAACCAGAAGCAACGTAGCCAGGCCTTAACTAAACATGGCCCTCCTCTTCCCCCATAGCTATACTGGGAGACCCAAATCATCATTTCACTCTCACCAGGAAGAAAGAATATCCAGTCTTGATCTTGTAATCCGTCAGTCTGCAGACAAATCTTATAAGGGCCTAATCCAAAACCGACTGACTTCAGTGGGGTTTGGATCCATCTTTAAATCCCAAACAACTGAGCCAGAATGCTGGGCGAGAGCTTGTGTTCATGCAGGATGGGAAATATACTTCTGCTGATTTTAGACTCCATGGTGCCATCATATTTTACTATATAACATCTGTTCTCTGACTTCTATTACCTTCTGTCCTGGAACAAGGCTCTTAGAAGACAGGATGGTGAATCCATCCCCAGGTCCATCCTCAGATGTTGAATTTGAGGCCCCTTCTTTTTCATTCTCCTTCTGCTTGCTCTATTGGGGGACAGAAGGCAAAATGAAGCAATAACAGTTAGGAAAAAGAAGGCTGTGATTATAATCTTTCAAAAGATAAAAGCAACAACCTTTTCATCTAAACTTCACAGGATGACAACTAAACCATAGCTTTTTACTACCCAAAAGTTATGTATTAGAAGAGTTCCCTACTATTTACTAAACATAGTAAAAGTTAAAGGTGGAGCACAGTGGAGGTTTGTGGTACTGTAAGGTTTAGTAGTACATACATATGTCTGCAGCATATTGAGGATTTTTGTTTTTGTTATTTTACTTATGCTGCATTAATTTATGAGTATTCAAACTAAATAACATAGCTAAATGCTCTAATTTATATGGAAAAACTGGGAGCAGCCACTAGAATTTGAAAATAAATCATAATCCAATGGCACTTCTATCACACAATTACCCATCACACAACTGATGACCTAGATGAAAAATTACTCACCAGTAACTGTAGTTTTTGAAGAGTGTTGCACCTGCAAATTCACACTTGTGGGATGCACCCCTTGGTGCAGCCTAGCTTCAGGAATCTTCTAGGAAAAAAACCATGCCCTTCATGGCTCTGAACATTCAGACCAAAGGATGTAAGAGGCCAAGTAGATCAACACCTCAACTCCTCCTGCTAAACCCCAGAGTTTTGAGAATGTAGAATTTAGAGTAAGAGGGGAAGGTGGCTAGTGATGTGAATATGTAGAGGTATTACTCTGAGACCTACAATTATTGTTAAGTAATTCTATTTTCTTCTTAGAGGTGGTCGCTGCATGTTCCCAGCTCTGGCAGTATGGCAAGCAGTACAAACCCAAAGACGAGCTGAGCAATCCTAATTAAACAAGGATTGCAAAGTAAGTATTGGATCTAAGCGCCAAGTCAAGAACACAGTGCTGCATAAAGGTGTGAACAGAACTCCAGGGAGCAGCTCTAGTAGTTTTCTATGATGAAAGCATAAAAGAAGGATGAATTGATACCACTGTAGCCTTTGTAGAGGGAGCCCTAAAGTTCTCAGGTTCTGTTACTCTGGCTAAGATGTAAGTGCATAATCTCATCCATTTCAACGGATGATGTACGGAAACGGCATTATCTTTACATTTATCCCCCAAGGCTTCAAAAAGTCTAAGTGATGACCTAAATGACTTAGTCCTATCCAAACAAAATCTCAAACACCTCTTAACATGCAGAGTATGTAGTCTCATTAGGTTTTGGAAAGAAAAACCAAATGAGACTGCAAGAGTAATGTTTTGAGTTAGGTGGAACTCAGAATCCCCTTCAGCTGCTAGCAATGGGGAAAAAAACCCAATTAAATACGTGCTCCGCTTGTGGGGTGATTGACTGATAGCCTCCTGCTAGACAGGGACAGAGGTAGGTGATGATCCACTAGATACCTGGACCTTATAAGCATACTAAGGAAGCTCAAGAGGGGAGAGACTGCAGAGAAGGCAGGACTCTCCTGCAGGCTGCGAGACATACAGGGAGCAGGGCAGGCTCCTGTGGTGGAGAGACTTAAACTAGGGCCTTGGCAGGGAGATCCTTAAGGGAAGCAACTACAGTCCCCAGAAAGGGGAGTCAGTGGAGGGAAAAACTTGCTAGACAAAAAGCAACAAAGACAAAACTCTGCAGAAGCAGATTAGGGTTCTGTGGGGGAGGCCCTGAGGTAGGTCCAGTAAGAGCACTTCAGTGGACCCTAAGGGGGAGGAAAAGTTATTAGTTTAAAGATTTACTTGGCCTTTGTTGCACCCTTTTGCTACCCTGGAATGGGTTTTAAATTTCTAAGTGACTTGACGAGAAGACCAAGCCAAAGAAGACCCTAGAGGTGACCAGTGTGCAAAGACTAGTGGTCTGCAAGGAGTGTTAGAAATAAGCATCTCTGGCAGCACTGCACTCTAACACAAAGGGGTGCACTCATGGTGACTACTTTTGGTAAAAACTTTGGGTGGGGATACGGGACAGCTTTGTCCCCATGGCCTAGAGAGTGAAGGAAAGTTTAGCAGTCTAACCTCCAACCCATTCATTCTTCTCACAGATGTAATTGCAATTAAAAATATATATATATATTTTTAAAAAGCATTGAAATCATGTCTCCAGCAAGAGACCAAAAGGTAAGAGGAGAAGATGGAGACTGATGTGAATACGCAGAGACATTACTCAGAGAATTACAAACGGCTGAAATAATGCAAACTGTTCAGCACCAAGTATAGACCCCATGTCAGGACAAGTTCTCTGACCACTGGAAATCTTAACCAGAAATCCTGTTATGGTAGTATGGTTGAAAACTTTACAGTTGTCAGCTAGAGGGTAGTGATGGTCTGCTGCTTTGTTGTCGGGCTTCTTGGGAAGGAGGGTGGAAAAAATAAGGGTGGGGGATGAGGAAGTGTATTTTACATGCTAGAGTATCCTTTCCACAAAGCTGTTGCAGGATCCTAGTGACTGCATAGGTTTTTGTGAAGGTATCGTAGAAGGTAATGTGAATGTACCTGAAAAGTATCCTCTGAACACTGTCTGCCACGATTCTGGAAGCTCATTATGGAAATAAACTGATGGCTCATTTCTCCACTCACTTTTGCTATTTTGAGAGAAAATCCTGGACCATGTACTTCTCACTCATTATCAACCCCTACCTCCCACTTCCAGTTGTCACAAACAAGATACCAATCAACTAATAAGCAATGGGAAGGAAACCATCTAATTTCTCCTATTCCCCTGTATCATTCTTCATTCAACCAGTCTCTCCCACCTTCCAAAACACCAAACCTAGTTCCTGCTTACCTTTTTGGGTGCCCTGGCTTTGGTAGCCTTTGCTTTCTTTCCACTCTTCTTGCTCACCAAGGATTTCCTCCCTCTCTTTTCAGGAGACGGGGAAAGGATAGTTTCAGATTTTCCTTTGGCACCTCGTTTTTTGGCAAGAAGCTCTGGTTGAATTCTGGGCAGGACCCCTCCACTTGCAATGGTCACTCCTTTTAGCAACTGCAGGGAGAGGCAGTGTAAAGAAGCATGACTTATCTGATTAAAATCCCTCATTCTTGACTAGAACTGTCCTCACAGACTACACTGCACTATACACAAGCAGAGTATACAATATTTAAAACACGCATTTGATTCTATTTGTTGAATTTGTACTGTAATGCTCATACAAAAGTAACAATGCACTTCACAATAATTATTTAATAGCAAAGGTAAATAGCCTGAAATTAAAGGATGCTGGCTAGGGATACAGAATTACAGACATAAAAGCAATTAAGGAATTTTCCATCTGGCAAGCCTAGTATAAAAAATAACTCAGCTATGGATCAGATTAATAAACTAGAGATAGAGTACTGCTGAACTCTAAGTGACAATGATAGATTCTGGCATTATTTATGGGACCACTGAATGAATGGGGTCCTGAAGTACACCCAATAAAATCTCGTCCATAAAGTCAACTACGCATTCATATATTGCTGGCAAATCACTTGACAGAACATGCAGGGGGCCATTTAAGACATAAAGAACAAGGCATTAGTTACAGTGTCCTTTTCCATTCCTTACACAAATAAGAGTCCATGGCATAAAAGTCATTTTTGTTCTTATGTTGGCGGACAGATTCTTGTTTCATTTTCTGTTGTGGGAACCATCTTGGACTCATCTGAATACCACACTGAACTGTTTCTAAACTTTAAGTATGGCAGCTGTACTTGAGCTACAGTGTACAGACAACCATACACTAAAATACTGAAAGCATACCTGGTTCAGTTCCTCATCATTAGCAACTGCCAGGAGGATGTGTCTGGGGGCAATTCTTCCCTTTTTGTTATCTCTTGCTGCATTCCCTGCTAGCTCTAGTATTTCAGCTGCAAACACATTGGGGGTAAAAATCAGCAACAGAAAAGCAACAAATCTAGCAAAATTGCAGTGCAAGCTTTCTTCAGAGAATAATCAAGCATCTTGTTCCCCACCCTAGAATCTGATGTGCAGTATCACAGCATCTTTCTGACCAACTTTTCCTGTAAGGTATCATTTCCAGATGTGTGTGGGGGTGGGTGGGGGGAGAGGGTTTGGCTTTAAAGGCACAACAGCAAATAACTGAAATCCTAGGTTTGATCTACTTAGAAATTATCCTATTATGGTGGCAAATGTTCTCAAGATAAAAACAGCCTGACTTTCATTTACACTAATGCCACTTTACATTGCCAAAGCAGTATAAAGTGGCCTTAGTGTAAAGGAAAATCGGGCTAAAAATCTTTTTATTAAAAATTCACCACTCCTTACTGAAAAACATAGAAACAAAACAATAGTCAATGTTTATGTAAAATTACAAAAAATATTTTGTGATCCTTTCCTACTTCTCTAAACAGACACTGTAAAAAGCTAGGGTGCTAAAAATTGGTTCATGTAATTCTAAATTGCTTTCTTCAAATCTCAAGTTAAAATGCTCTTTCAAAATATGTCAGCAGCCCAGAATTCACACGTAATCCTAAAACAATAAAGCAGTGTGAGCATCCAATGGAAAAAACAAAAGTATAGTAAGGAGAGTCTTGATAGTGAGGATTCTTAGGACTAGACAAGTAAAAGTGCTGCTGGCAAGGACTGAGATGCATTGATAGAATTATGTTGAAGGCCAGTAGAATAGAACAGAAATACTACAAGTCTAGATTGAGGGGCACTGACAAAGCTGTGTAAAGATTCATTTTACATAAGGAAGAGTTTTGGTTTGGATGCAAGTAGGTAACTTAGAGATTCAGACTGCATGAACTGTCAGTTGCGAATCCCTTCCTGAAACTTCAGGGATTGATGGTTATGCCACAATTCATGTGAAAAGTAGTTTCTCTAGATTTGCAATAAGGTTTCAGCTGTGACCTACAACCTCAGTTACCTTTTTTGTGATTTATCTAGATGTAACACACAAACAGATGTGATTTTTCTTGATTTGCTACAATTTTTATAAAATGATGTTCAACTCAATCAGTGGGACTCATTAACTTCTGAAATTTAACTTTGTATATAGTGAAAAACAGGAAGAACCTGTTCCTTGGGCAGGTACCTCTACTAGTATATTAATGGGGGGAGTTGTTTGGTTGGGTATCTTTTTGCATTAAGCAAGCATAAAAATATTGAAGCACTGATTCATTTTCAGAATGTCCAATGTCCCGCTCTTCTCTTGCTTTTTTTTCTTTTGTTAACTGGGGTTCAAGTCTCAGTTGCATCAGTCCTTCATTTGTGACATTGTACTTTTTTCTCATAGAAAAAAAAATAACTGCAAGAGGTACAAATACAAAAATCTCCAAGGCAAACTCACTGGAAATCTATAGGAAAACTAGTTGTTTTATAATTCAGGAACAACAGCAGAAAGCATAGGTGCTGGAACTAGGGGTGCTGCCACACCTCCTGGCTTGAAGTGGTTTTCATCATATACAGGTTTACTCTTTCGGTGAATGGCTCTCAGCACCTCACTATAAAAATTATTCCAGCACCTCTGACAGGAGGTTTAACTCCAAAGGAGGAAAAGAGGCCTTCAATACTGCAAGCCTGTCCTCCAGTTTTTACTACTTCTTAGTATACAAAATAAACCCTAAGCAGCAAAATATGAATGTTAAAGCTCTAAAAGTTGTTTGGAATTATTAGTAATGAGTTATGTGAAACATTATTAGCAGCTGTTTAATATATAAATTATTAAACACACCCTATGTTAAAAGAACATTATTAAAATTGCAGAATCAAGCACTCAAGAATTAGATGCTAGAATTAAGACAGCTGATGCAACCTTAATCTGGCCCCCTTATGCATATACCTTCATCCCAGTGCAGGTTCATCCTGTGGACGGAAGGAGGCAGGGGACCTGCAGAATGTTTAGTTTGCACAGGCAACCTTCATTCTGGTGTTTCCTAACTTCTGATTGCTTGACTTTGCAACTTTAATAATGTTCTTTTAAACACTGGCTGCCAGTCTCTCTCACCGGCCTCCTCATCCAATCCCAATCTCCCCCGGGCTCCTTGACCCAAACTGCCCTCCAGTTCCTTCTAGTTCATCTCCTGGCTCAACCAGTCCAAACCTCCCTTCCCGCAACTTCCAGTCCCAATCTTTTTGCCCAGCTGTTCCCAGTCTGCCTTCACTCTCCCAGCTCCTAGTCTCCTATCCTAACCAGTCCCAATCTCCCCCCCACAGTCCCAGTCTCACCAGATTGCTTGTCCCAATATACAGTAGAACCCCATTTATCCGACCTTCCATTATCCGGCTCTCCTTATTAACTGAACAACTGGTGCACACAGGTCCAGAAGTGGGAGATCTCTCCTGTGGCTGCTAGATGGTGCTGCAGCCTCGCACTTTCCCATTCTCTGGATTATCTGAATTTTTTATTATCTGATCTGGCTCTGGTACCAATTGGATCAGATAGACAGGGTTCTGCTGTACTTCTTCCCCCTCCTTCCTTCAGTCCAGCTTTTGTCCCTTCTGTATTCAGCTCAGATGACTTCCTCCTCCACAGCCTGGGTACCAGCAGAGGGATCATTGTGAGCACAGGAGAGACAGGCTCCTTGTTCTCAGTTCCAGTACCCAGCTTCACCCTGGTCAGGAGCAGCAATTACAGGGAAAGTCCTTCTGAGCCACTGTAGCCCTGGGCAGTAGCAGGCTCAGGGACAGTGTGGGGATGGTGCATGCGCAGTACAGTCACATGCAGGAGCAGTGAGACTGGAGCATGCTCAGTAAGGATGGACTCTACAAGGATTTTAACTGTTAAAAATCAAAGACCTTTCTACTGAGTATATGCAAACTTCAGTTTTTTCAAAGGCTTACAACTTGGCCAAATTTGGACAAATTTTCACAGGGAGAGCAAAAGGCACATTCCTGACATAAAGGTCATCCTCTGCCAAATCTCAAGTACCTGCCACAAAGCACTAGAGCATTTAAAAAAAAAAGGTCTCATGATTTTTAACATGGGCAAAACAACACTTTTTTCCCCCCTTGGAAATGGATAAATTATTTTGGCTGAAATAAAAAAAAACAATTCAGTTAGAGGCAGCAGCCAGCATGGAAAACTTCATCCTAAACAGTTAGTTTCCTGTTAGAAATCCTTGTTTTCATTTGCTTATAACTTTGGGAAGTATCAGACAGTCTTAATAATAATACTAGCCCCATCTATAATTACTTATTTCATGACAGGTTCATGGAGAAGTATCTAGTTTCCAAAGACATCCTGAAAACATAGATAGGATTTCATGTCTGAGTATTAGAAGTTACCACAATAACAGCATTAGAAATTATAGTATCCTTTTTCAGCTAAACTACCCCTTTTCATAAGACTGTCTAATAAAACTCCCTAACAGTGTGTGCAGGAATTTAGGTTTGGAAATGCCAGTATCAATAAAGAGTAGATGTTTGTTTAATGCCCTAAACAACATGCTGAAATGCTACTCCTCTCTGTTTGACAGATATATTATCTCTCAATTACTGTTTATTTAATCTCAGTCTAATCAACCTTCTGAAAACGTTCCTTTGTATATTTTTGAGTATCAAATAAATTATAATCTATCGATTTACTTGACTAATTGATTATGTTTTCCAAAATGTGATAGACCCATGTATATCAACCACTCTCAAGTGAATATTTAAAATTATAGGTTTCAGAGTAGCAGCCGTGTTAGTCTGTATTCGCAAAAAGAAAAGGAGTACTTGTGGCACTTTAGAGACTAACAAATTTATTCGAGCATAAGCTATTGTGAAGTGAGCTGTAGCTCACAAAAGCTTATGCTCAAATAAATTTGTTAGTTTCTAAGGTGCCACAAGTACTCCTTTTCTTTTTATTTAAAATTATGTTGAGCTTACTAGCCATCAACAGAGCCAATATGTCAATTGCTCTAGCTCAAAGGACAAGTAAACAGTACCTAGTAGCACATGATCACAGCTCACCATAAACCACTCTGCCTTGCAAGGCTGGAAGCCCCTTGTGCAAGGTATGTCGCACTCCTACTTCCTTGTAAAGGCTGCCACAGATCAGGGCAGGATTAAGTCTTTAGGAGAAAATCCCCAAGTGCCAAGCCAAAAAACTAATCTGAGTGTTGGGGATCTCTATGGAGAAGGGGATGGTGAAGGAATCCTTCCCAGGCTGTAGGGAGTCAGCAGAGCCACTGTGGAGCAGTTATTCCAGCCTAATGACTACAGCAACTTCAGAAGGCCCAAGGCAGCTGCTAGGCGATGGGGGGGGCGGAGGGGGAGAGATTGGAGGCTCCATGTAACAATGGATCCTTTTGGCCCCACTCTTCCCAATCCCCCTCTCAGCCATGCAAGTATCCCCTTAGAGCCATGCTCCGTGCCAGAGAGGGCTAAGTACACTCTGCAAGGTCTTCCCAAATCATGCCCCTGCCCTTGTATAGCATAACTGCACCAGCTCCTTTGAAGAGGGATTTCGGCGCCTACAATGGTCAGGGAAATGATGTTCCCTTAATATATAAAATAGGATTGTGTAAGTATGGGTTTATTTATGTATGCACACTTGAAAGTCTACACTAAAAAGATTCTGGAACAAACAACTTAACTGATAATTTATTAGAAAACGAAAGAGAGGAAGGCACAATCACCATTTCAGACTTTGAGTCTGTTTCTCTAGAAGTTGAATCCTCTACCTGTGGTATTTCATTCTTAACTTATTTTTCTGAATTTATTATTTCTTGCAGTTGGATGAGCCAAAGGTGAACAGAAATGCTTTATTTAAGCTTAATTGTATTTGTATCATATAAACGATATTTTTCATTCTAACTTCAAAAACGGTGTTAGATAAAGGTGAATTCTGATTCCAGAATTGCTTTATGGCGAATACGTAAGTGTCACCAGCACTTTGCTCCCTCCTGTTATACATAATCAAGAACCTGAAATCTAGTCTTACTTATTTCTTCAATGTCTCAAAATAATCCTTCTGTATTATGCATTGAAAAGGAAACTTATTCCTTATGATTTTTTTGACAAATAGAGGAGTTGTAACAGAGGGTGCATCAAATATGTGTAAAAGGGACTAGATAGGCATTGCTACAGACACATATGCTGTTATGTGGGAGGGCAGGCTTCATGCAAGTTTCCCCCATGCAGCTCTTGCAATAAACTGTAATTGTGAATTGCAGCACACTCAACCAGTCCAGGCCTCAGACTCCTCACAGATCTCCGAATACACCTCAGTCTTCAACGGTGACATCCCTGTAATTCCAACCTGAGAACTTCCCCACAATAGGTACAATGACATTATGCTGAGGGGCTATTTTGTGATGTGGACAAATTTATATTATGGTGAAACTGAGGCTAAATTCTTCTAGGTCTTAATAAGAATATAAACTTGAATGTCTTCATAGGGGAAACCCAGTGCAGCAACAGCGATATGTGTCACCTGCCCCACCTCCACCCCCACCCTTGGTGAATTATGTTCAATTTCATGGTAGGACATAAAGCTTAGTTATTTACTAAAGTTAAAACACATTCTCTAACATCATTAAAGATGGTGATGATGGTGATGGGTGGTAGGGGTAGTTGGGTTTTTGTCTGTTTTCTGGCAACGTAATCAAGCAGAAACTGTTTCATAACAAAGTTGAACCAAAACCAAATTTCACAGCCACTTTAACAAGTTCTTTGTGTTTGTGGCTTTTTTTTTTGTAAGGGTAAATGGAGTTAAAGAGAATGTAGTTTAATTGAACTAGAACATGCTATTAGAGTAACATGTGAAATATTTTTTCTCTTCTGTTATACTCATCCAACTCTCTCAAAGTCCTACATCATCATATTGGTCTCTCTTTTGTGAAAAAAGTACTGAATGCAACTCCCTTTATGGCCCATCACACTTTTAGATCAGGCAAAGAGATCATTGCAGAACAGTAACACAATCCTTCCACATAGAGATCAAGCATGCTGCCCCTGCTGCTCCAATATGTGAAGGAATCCACCTCAAACCATTAAATGCATTTTGGTATATCTATACTGTTTTAGAGCTTGTTTGCCCCCAGCTCCCCCACCCCGGAAGTGTGCATAGCCCATTAACTTCACTTGGCTCTGTACATGATCAGCACTTCTAAAATGAGGCTCTTAATTTACCTGCTAGGTATTCTATGACAGCTGCCATGTAGACTGGCGCTCCAACACCTATCCGGTACTTGTATGTTCCTTTCCTCAAGTAGCGCATCATCCTCCCCACAGGGAAAATAACACCTGCCCTGCTTGAGCGTGACATTTTGGACATTTTCTTTTTCCCACTTCGGGCAGACATCTTGCTGCTATATTCCTTTCAATTTGCTGACAGAAAGTTTTTATTTACTTGCACCTACACAAAAGCTGCAAGGGAAAAGAGATGGATTGATGGTGAGTATAGCAGAAACTTCTACAGAACAGTATCAATATAGACTTGCTAGTGCCTTCTCATAGAGCCATTGATCTGGCCACAATAAATACAGATATTAAAGCAGAAGCATCACTTATCAAACAGCATACAATCTGAGCACTCAAAACACTATAATCTGTGTTCTTTTGAATACTGTACATTAAGACAGAAATAGATCAGAAAGAGCAGTTTGGGGAATAGAAGAAAATTGAATGCACATTAACTAATTATAATATAGAAAAAAATTGTTGCTATTCAATATATCTGTAAACATCTCTTTGTTGTGTAAAGCAGGTAATGATGCATCTGCAGTGGAAGGATTTCATTCTTGCTAAATGTCTTAAAATCAATTTACAAAGTGAGAGGGATATTTTCAGCATACCGTGGTGGGAGATAGGCATGTAACACTCATCATTATTTAAGAAAGTTTCATTTGGTTCCTTTTGTTATGGTAAATAAAACTACATAAAAATAAACTACATTAAAAGAATATTACGGTTGCAAAGTAAAACACTCAAAAATTAGGGAATGCCAGAAGTGAGGTTGCCCATGCAAACTTAATTCAGCTGCCTTATGTGGATACATTCTTATACAGTCTTGCATTAAATGGCCACATACTTTTTTTTTTTTTCCTTTAGGGCCCCTGTCTCATTCGTACACAAAAAAGGCAATGCTTACTGAATGGGTAGCTATTAATATTTCTTTTTATCCTCACCATTTAGTGTATGAATACATGCTTTAATTACTGCATACCATTCAAAACCTCTGTACGGGCTTTTTTATGGCGCTTGTCATTGCATCTGAGTGATTCACAAACATTTATGAATTTTTTTATAACACACATATCAGATGGAGTGGTAATATTCCCATTTAACAGATGGGGAACTGAGAGATTAATGCTGATGTTGTCAAATATGTCCACTAATTTTGGTGCCCAAATTTAGATGCTTAAAATCTGATTTTTTCAGAGTAGTTGGTATTTTTATAGTACTTCATATGTTCAAAGCATAGATCCCATGAACTTTACTTGTAGTTGTGAGCGCTCAGCACTTTTGCAAATGAGGCCCCAGTGTCTCAATCAAGTTGGGCACTCAGATAGCGAGGAACACACAAGTGGCCACTTGTGGAAAATTTTAATTTTAGTGACCTGCCCTGCATTCCATAGGAACTCCGGCAGATACAGATAAAATCCAGTTCTCAAAAATGGCATTCAACTATCTTAACCATGAAACCATCCTTCCTCTTCTTGCAATTCCCTGCTTCATTCACTACACACCTTCCCACTGTGACAACAAATGAGGCCGGGTCCTACAGACAACAACCTCATTCACTACTCAACCCTGATTCATTCCTTGAACTCCATCTACCTTGTGCACTAAATCAGGCAGGGTTCGGTCAAAGTTGGGTGGATTTTCAAAGGTCTCCTGGCACCACAGCAATCCTCCTGCCATACCTCAAAGCATGGAGGAACTAGAGTTTCTCAATTAAAAGGCTGTAAGTATTTTTTTAACAAGCGCAAAGCAACATATTTCTCCCCTAACCTCATTCTCTAAAATGGCTGAACCATTTTTGTTAAAAACCCAGTCTGAGGTGGACACCAGCATGGAAAATTGCAGCCCCAGTGATAAAGTTTGGCAGTTAAAGGCAAACAAAAGCAGGGTGTTAGGGTGGAAGGCAAGCTGAACTAAAGGCATCACTGTCTGTTCTGCCTATAATAACTACAGGGAGCTGGATCATCCCTTGTGAATGACATAGTAAATTTGAAAGGATTCGATTTTTATCAGTGAATGTTGGCAAACATTGATTTCAACATACATATGCAAACCAATGAAAAATATTTCCATCCATAATTTACAGATAGGCAAAGTAAGAAATATGATGCTGAGAACATATTAGTTTCATTTAAGGATATTTACCGTGTATGTTTTGACATGTGATATTGACAATTTGTCTTTTAACAGTTATAAAACTATAACCTTTTGAATCTCAACGTCTACTGTCACTTCATAAATATTGCCTGACACCTCCCCCTAATTTCCTGCAACTGTGAAAATTTAAATTGATAAAAATAAGTTATAAATAAGCATTGATTTTTATCCACTGAAATGATATAAAAAAATCAAATTCTGCCAAGGCTATATTTAGCGTTCCTCCCTTACATGTGGCAGAGAGTGAGAGCAACCTCTGTAACACTATCCTTCTTGCTGTGTCTTATGTGAATGGAGGTCCATTAAGTTCAGGAGGTAGAACTGAGGTGAGATAGGGAGAAAGAGGGAACAGGCTGTACTCCACAGAACCACCCCTCCTTGTTCTGCTGCTGCTTTTTCAGCTGGAACTCTGGGAGACAAA
This sequence comes from Lepidochelys olivacea, assembly GCF_965140295.1. NCBI lineage: Eukaryota > Metazoa > Chordata > Testudines > Cheloniidae > Lepidochelys > Lepidochelys olivacea. The sequence continues at coordinate 83,095,118 of NC_140417.1, read as the reverse complement.
TTATATAGGTCAGAGGTGTATTAACACCCTCCTCTGGGTCGCCTTCACATCTGCTACTGAGCAGCCAGAGGAGCCAACCTCCATGGAGCTGGGAGGAGGTCCCTCATCTCTTGCCCTAAAGGGAACGATTACCAGTTTTTCTGCCCCTCTGGCTTCCTTCTGCAGAAGTTTTCCATGGGAAGAGCCAATCTAGGCTAGGCTTAGGAGCAAAGAAAATAAAATCTAGCTCCCTCCTTCCTTCTTCCTTGTTTTGTGGAAACAATAAACAAGTTTCACAGGTAAATGTTATGACAGCTCTGGAGTCAGCCATTTTACTTAAAACAGTATAAAAGGCTTTTAGCTACAGATACAGCTTCAGCTTTTAGTCAAGTAATTGCTACATTTTAATTTTGTAAAGATAGCTGTCCAACTTACTGCCTAAGTCTATGTCTACACTACCGCGGTAAGTCGACCTACGCTATACAACTCCAGCTATGTGATTAACATAGCTGGAGTCGACATACCTTAGGTCGAGTTACCGTGGGGTCTACACCTCAGGGGGTCAATGGGAGAAAATCTCCCGTTGACTTACCTTACTCTTCTCGTCGGGAGTAGACTACAGGGATTGGCTGGAAAGCAATCTGCAGTCGATTTGGCGGGTCTTTACTAGACCCGCTAAATCGACCGCTGGTGGATCGATCTCAGAGTGTCGATCCCTGCTGTAGTGTAGACCTGCCCTAAGTCTGATCTCAGTTATACCGCAGTAAGTGCAGTGCCACTCTACTGAAGTATATGAAGAATTTGGCTGCAGCACCTGATGCTTCTGCTGATGAAGGCATATGCACAGAATTTCTCTTATATGCATTCACAACAATGGAACAAGAAAAAAGTTAAGTTGAAAAGGATTGTGGTGACATGAAGTGAGGCACTGTGGGAAATCTATTCCATGGCTGGAGATAAGAGCATTTCTGAGTTCCAAAGCATGATGAAGGCACAACACAGAACTCTCTCCCCACTCCCTTCAAATCTTTTTACTTTTTAACACCCACATTTTTCAGCCTGCTTTCAGTTTTTATGCCCTAAAAGGGGGGTTGCCACAGACACACTGATCTTTTCCCATTTTACATGTGTAATTTAAGGTCCTACATTGTCATGACCAAACTTGCTGAGGAGGGCTGCATATGAAACCCCAGACCTCTTGAATTGAGGAGAGGGCACTGCTTTGCAACATGTGCTGTTCACTCATTGCCGGAGCTAAGCTTGTTGCCTCAACAGCTCTTGCAGTCCCTGACAGATTGGGAGTGAAGGACAAAACTGTAACCGGAAATAACAACATAATATATTGTGCTACTGTGATCAGGATCTTAACAGCCTTTGATATCACTGCACCACAAAGACAAATTTAAAATCCATTTGAGAACACTGAAATCCAGGTCTAGTTCTTCTGTTTATTCCAAGCGAATAACTATATGAAAAAGTCCACCCGTTCAATACTAGCTAGATGTTGAAAAAAACTGCTCATCAGGAAATCAAGTACACTTTCTTTGAGAATCTAAATTGAATTCTAGCTACACTTATACCACATCTAAGAAAAAAAAACACCAGACAGTCAACAGTGGTCTAAAATACTCCCAGTTTGTCCTTGTCCACCATACTGCTGATTTTCCTTTCTGAATGTGTTTACTATATAGGTAGAGTAACGAAAACTAAGGGAGAATAAACTAATAGCCTGGTAAACAGACATACTAAGAACTCAAGATACACATGACCTCATTATGAGATCCTAAATAATTACCAGTTTTGAATCAAGTGCTGTAGTTTGGGATCTAATAAAATTGCCATTTGATCTAAAATCTAATTACTGGATAAACATTTGCACTAAAAAGTCAGTAATGGGGCTACCAAATGAAAAAATAACCCCCCCCCCACAACAATGCTATTTTATTATGTCATTAACTGATTTTTCCCCCTCCTGCCCCCTTTTTAATTCTGTGGCTGAATTTAACACTCTGGCAGCAAAGGATGAATTGCATTAGGGATATCTTGGTGACGGATGCAATACTGTGATAAACACTATGCCAGGCTTCAGGAAACATCCATACACTGCCACACAACTGTGCCACTGCACCTCAATCCTGAACTTTAGCAGTGCTGCACAAAGGTTTGCAATTTTATTTCACAACATTTTAACAGAATTTCCCCACGGTAATTGTTCTGTGTTTTCAGGTCCAGTGACTGTTCAGTAAACTTTTGCTTTTTACAAAATAATGATGAAAGCAAGTTCCCCGACAAGATGGAAGGAGTATTACATAAGCTACTTTACAAATTATCTTGCCCAAAAGAGGACATGAGATAGTATACTGCAATAAAAACTAAAATGAAACTGCCAAATTTATTTAATCTGTGACAAGCCAATCTTAAACTCAGCACTTTATTTTATAACATTGAATAATCTCTCTAACACATCCTTTTAGTTCTTGTGATAATTGTCATTCAAATGGTTACGGCTGCTACTCTGAAACCTATCTATCTAGTTCAAACTCACATTACATTGATCTCTCTTCCATTGTTTTTGCAGGACAAAATCCTGCTTCTTTCTAAGTCAATGACAAAATTGCAATAGGAGCAGGATTTGGCCCATCAGAAATGTTGTGGTTGCATTCAGCATCTATGTTAAAAGATCAAAGCACACTGATAGAGCTATGGATATGAAAAAGTACTTGACTACAAAGTAATGAGAGAAATTATTACATTATATATGTGCTCTCATTGTGCAATTAAATTATTTTCCTGACTCCCTCTTCCCTCACTGTGTCTAATTTTCCATCCTCTCCCTTTACCTGATCATTCTTTTTCCTAATTCTCCCACAACTGTCATATACTTCTGTGCAACTGTTCCTTGCACTTCTCTCCAACAGCTGTTTCCCAACTGTCAAGGAACTTTCGGATTACAACACTCTTTCCTTCTTATTCTAAAGAATTTTTTTTCATGTGAGAACCTGAACATGAAAGAGGTGTTAGAATAGGTCAGAACTGAGGTTCATTGGCCAAATGGAGTAAAGAAAGTTTAAACATATCTACCTGTACCATGCCTGGCTCTAGCTAGTGATGTTACCCCTCAACACCATGACCACTAAAACAAATCAACCTGATTTGCATGTGTGTGCACATATGTTTGTGGCACCAAAGCTTCAGTTATAAAAGTAGGACTTCCCTTTATTTCATCCAGTTCCAATCAAAGTATATTAATTTAAGTGAGCTCTGAGTTGCTGTTTCTCAAGCTGTTTTGCCAGCATGAGCTGAGTTTATAGGACTCTTACCTGCCTCATCCCAAAAGAGGCATTTTCCCATTACACTCCTCTCTCTGCATATGCTATTGATGCATTGCAGCATCCAACATCACAGCCAAAAGTTGCCTCTAAGAATGTACTGCCATATTTCATCTACTTAGGGATGGATATGAAAAACATTAGAATCATAGAATATCAGGGTTGGAAGGGACCGCAGGAGGTCATCTAGTCCAACCCCTTGCTCAAAGCAGGACCAATCCCCAACTAAATCAAGAAGTCATTCAAGAAGTCAAACTGGGTATAGAAACGTTGTCCCAGACAGTGACTACAGTGTCAAATGAAAATGTAGACACCAATCCACAAAGGGACTCAGGCATCTACATCTACGACGTAGGCTATGTCTACACTAGCACTTTTGTCAGGAAAACTTTTGTCAGTTAGGGTGTGAAAAAAACAAGTAAACATATTAAGCAAAATGAAAACAATATTTTTGAATCACTTTTAGATATGGTAATCTTGGCTGCTATGTGAAGCAGTAGTAGGTAAACATTTTTTCAGACAAATAATGGTTTTAGTTGTCCTAGCTTTCCAAGCCCCTGCCTGTACATGCAATAATGTTTTTTTCTTACTGGTGCCTACAAAAAGGAAAATATCTTCCCTTTCTGTTAAATTTTCACAGGTTTCTTGTCTGTTGTAGAATCTACTACAAAATCTCACTCCTATTCAGATACACTTTGAACTTTTCCTCTTCTCCACTTTACTTTTTCCTATTCTCCAATTTTTTATGCTATTCCAGATATCTTTTCGTTCCACTTCCTAATTTTTAGAGTTGGCAGCATGGCCCGGATGCACAAAGGGACCTAGGGGTTGCAACGCTTAGTGTTGCGCTCAGCATGGCCATGCCTGATTTTTAGGTACCTAGGCTCCCTATGCAATGAATGGGGAGAGACAGGTGCCTAAAAATGTAATACACAAAAGCCACCACAGTAGCTAAGCTAGCTAATGTGAGATACTGAGGAGAAGGGTGTGTCCTAACCACCTTACTTCTCATGGAGATAGGCGTCTGAGTCTAGGCTGCAGGGAGGCATTTGCTGTGAGAATGAGCAAAGCTTTTGCAAAGCATCTGCGTCACTCCACAGAAAATGGCCAAAGATGGGCACTGGTACCTCCACCTAACTTTTATCCCAGTGGTTAGAGCACTCACCTGGAATGTGGGAGACTCAGATTCAATTCCCACCTCAGACTCAGGGGCAGAAAGGATTTGAACAGGAGTCTGAATCAAATATTCTGATGTGTGGCTCCCTCAGTCTCTCCTGTGGAAGCTGTTCCACTGTGGATAAATATAGGGCCATTTTGCCACCAGGAGAGAAGGCCTCCGTAGCCTGGTAGTTAGGGCACTCACCTGGGAGGTGGGAGACCTGGGTCCAGACCCACTGCTCTCATAACTCATTATTTATTTGCAGTGGAATAAATATTTGTGTGAAATATTATTTCTGTGACATTATTTGTGGCCAAAAATGAGAGTAATGATTAGAAAATATGGAGTCAGTAGGAGCTTCAGCACAAGAGTAACTGTGACTGTTTGAGATGTTTTGAAGTTGGTGGCAGGCAAATTTCTGACCCCAATGATGGAGATGAAGCAAAATGTGGGAGTTGAGGGGTTGTGGAAGAGAAATAGGAGTTGATGAATGTGGTTGACCAGAGGATAGATAATCAGCAGCCAGCAATGAGGCCTCCCTTTCCCCAGGTGAGTTTGTAGGAGGCTGGCAGCAGTTTGTGACACACGCTAATATAGACATTAGACAAGAGAGCAGCTGCCGCAGCTCTGCCACAAAGGGCAACTGAATAGGGGGATCGTTTTCAGCCCATGCGGCCGCCCTGCACGCTGCCCTGGTGGAAAGGGCATCCCAGCGCAGGCGGATCCTCGGGGTGTTCTCTCGGCGCGGCTCCAAATGTGCCTCTGCACAGGACATGTTTCGATGAGCTACCCCACGCAGGGTCCGAGCTCAGCGCAGGCGGGGACCCGGCCCAGCGAACTCGAGCAGGCCCTGCCGTCTCCCCGCCGCAGCGTCGGGCTGAGATTGTTTTGTTTTCCCCGCGGTAGCCTCTGCGACGCTTGTCTCTTTAAGGGGCCGGGCTTCTAGTCCAACAGCAGCCTTTTGTCAAATCTGAACCCGCCTTTTTTTTCAAATGCAAACTGCCAAGGCCCCTTCCCCGGCACCTCCCGCGCGACTCGGCTGCCTGCGCTCTTCGCCAGACAACAGACCCGCCCCCCCAACGCATGGTGCGTGCGCTCATTGGCCGAGCCTGAGATTAAAGCACCGGCGCGCACCGCAGGAGAACTAGGGGGGTGTGAAGCGATTGACCGGAGTGCTAGCGCCTCGGACAGGCGAAGGACATCTTCTCTGACGTGGGTGGTGAAAGTCGCGCGCCGACTAGGGCATGAGGGGGCCCTGGGAATGAGGCGCGCTCCGAACGGCTCGGGGCTCTACAAGCGACCCACTGGGGCGCGCTCCAGAGGAGAGGGAGCTGGAAAAGGGCGCGCGCCCGCCGGAGGGAAGGAATCTTCCCGCGCAAACCCCCCAAAGATCGAGTCTCCGGTGCCGGTCGGCTGCCAGCCCCGCCCCCAAAGCACCGCTGGGAAGGGGGGGCTGTAAGCTTAGCTCCATGGAGGCTGCCATTAACCGGGCTCTGACCGAAAGGGTGTCCCGGAAAGGGAAGCGGAGGGGGAGTGCCCTCGCCTCGCCCCACTCCCCCGGGGAGAGTCACATAGGGAGGGAGCGAGAGAGCACACCCCCTCCGGACCGCGCCGCTGGGAACCGCTCCTGGCGCCGCACAGCGCAGCCTGCAGAACGCCGGCTCCGCGTCCCCGGGGTCCGGTCACCACCCTGCGCCCAGACCTCCCACAGCTGGGACCCGCCTCGGCCCTCCGTGCCCCCGGCCAGGCCTTTCCCTCGGGTCGGCCCCCGGCTGGTGCCGGCCCCCGCGCCGGCCTGCCCCCGGGGCTCGGAGGATTCCTTCCTTCCCCCCCCCCCCCCCGGGCCAGCGCGTTGGGGCAGCCGCCCTGCCTCAGCCGCGGATGGCGAGCCTGGGTAGACGGAGCGCCCGATCGTTCGCTCTCCTCGCCATGCCCCACCCCCCGCAAGGCTCCGCACCCGCCGGGCCTCTCTCCTCACCTGCCCGGAGGTCGCCGCCGCCTTCCCCGCCTCGGGAAGCTCCTGCTGCCGCTGACTCCCCTGGGCTGCTCTCGCCTGCCGCTAGCTTTCTCTTGTATTGTATGTTTCAATGGCGGCGGCAGCTCTGGAGGGGGACGGAGGGGGGGCTCCTTCTTCTCCACATACCGCCTCTAGGAGGAGTCACTGCAGCTTGCCTGCAACAGCCCCTGCCGCCCTCACACAGCGCGCTGCCTCTCCCCTCTCCCTGGCCAGGCCCGCTGGCTCCTGCCTTCCAAAACCGACCCGCTGATGATGAAAGGGCTCCCCGGCCTTGGCTGCGGGGGTGCCGGGGGTCAGCGCATCAGTAAAAGCGGCTTTCCTGAGTGCGGGAACAGTCTGGCCTGGCAAGGGGGTGGGCAGGGAGAGTTGGCGCCATTGTGAGGTTTAGGGGTCCTTTAAATGACATCTTTGGTTCGACGTTAAATCATATCCAGGGCTGGTTCATAGCACCCAGATCCAGGGATAGGTTTGGTGCCCCAATTGGCATTAATGGAGCCACTCATCCCAAAATGTGGGGTAGAGTGATCATCCAGCTAGTAGAGTATTTTGGGCATTGCATGAGGTCAGTATGCGGTATTGTCAACCCTAAATGTTCAAATATCACAAAATTGGCTTTAAAATCATGATGGTTTTTAAAAATAAATTTTTGGGGTTCTTTTTATTTGTCCTGTGGTGTTGGAAGTGTTTAGGATTTAGTATTTTCAAGCTTGTTGCCATAACCACCAAAGCTACAGGCTTGCCTTTTTTCAAAATGAAAGCGGAGCTGTTCAGTCATGCCAATTGAGGAGTTGGAGCTTTCAAAAAGCAACAAATATTGTGAGACCTGTGGTGCACTCACAAGAGTTGGCAGCATTGTTTAACCATAATACAATACACACCTTTTGTAAATAAACAAGACGGGTTATAAAATACTATTTTGAGACAAGAAAATATAACAACATTTGAAAATGTTTCCTAAGGGCTCTAGATTAACAGCAGGCAGGTGCTATGTAGTAACAATGCAAAAAGAGGGGGAGACTGGAACAGAAAAATCTAGGGCTCTTATGTAGCACCAGAAACTTCTGTAATTAGGCTGAGCCATTTTATTTGTATCAATAAATTTTCTCCACCTTATTTCATTTATATACATATTTTTGTATTCTGGATTATGTACAAACTATAGATGCAGTGTATGCTATCATAAAATGCCATTCAAATGGATTATATAAAACAAAAATCATGCTGGATTGCAGTTATAGTTATTAGTGTTTGTCTTTGCATGAAGATGGAGTCACCAGTAGTATTTCCATGTATAAGATTTAAAGGAGCATAATTGGGGATAATTGAACAAACTATTTTTGAGTTAAAGGTTTGTGGAAAATGAATACTTTTCTCAACTCAAGAAACTACTTGTTCTGTCATGGACACCTTCATGAGAACAAGAGCACAGGACAGGTTTTATTGAGTTTGAGAAATTGTCGATTGCTTAATGTTTGAACAGCAGTGTGAATATATAAAGCATCATATAAGAAGTAATGGTGAAATTATGATCCTATTGAAGTAAATGATAACACTCCCATTAACTTCAGTAGGGGCAGAATTTCACCCAAAGATTTATAATCTCCTGTGTGTGAATTGGGGATAGCAGAGTTACAGTTTGTTAGGCATTTATGAATGTTACATATCTAGAAGCAGTTTCCAAGCTCCTCTGGTATCAGCTAACAAATGTTACAGCAGAAACCTGGAATAAAATAGTATAATATTTGCAAGTGTCTTTTGAGAAGAGCTGGCAACCTCTCTGAGAAGCCTGGTTCTTTCCTTTTTATGAAAAGGGATAATGCAGGCCCTAGCATAGTATAGGAATCTGGGGAGGGTATGAAATTGAAGAACTTTACAGTGTGTTCCTGGTATTCTTGAACTTGTCCTAGGTGTAGAAATCTTAATTGAGAATTTCTTGCCTTTTTAGTGTTTAAATTATCAACTACTGTACCACACTGTAGTAAGTTTAGATTTTTGTAGGTAGAACACATTCTCATCCTTAAATGTGCATTAACAAAGTTACAACTGTTACATCCCTGAATGCATTTCTGGAAGGCATTCAGATACTACAGTGATGAGTGTGGTATAAAAACATGAATAGAATAGAGTGACTAGAAAAGTTATTAGTGGATAAACAACTGAGTTAAAAGCAAACTGCATTTCATTATACAGCAGCAATAGGAAAAATGACATTTGATGGCTTATTAGTATTATTTGGTGATGGATTGCTCTAGGCAATGATCCTGGAGTCTTGGCGTATATTTTCACATTTGCTATTATGCAGAGTGTTATCAAGCATCCAGGGTTTTCGTGACACAACAGCTATAGTACAAGGAAGAGAGGCAGACAAAACACAACATTTGGCTCTCCACCCAAACAAATGTTCCTTGTCAGTTATCTCTGTCTTAGGGAAAGATGGTATTACTGTTTAGCAATCTTTTAAGATTAAAATTTACAAATTTTGGATAATAGAAAATTATTCACACAAATGGAGTCAGTCCTGTTTGTTTCTACAAAGACCATCTGCCAGTTGACTTCCTAGTACAAAATAGATTTGTTTCTTTGTAAAATAAATAACATATCTATTGAAGGGGGTTTATGAATTGCTGATTGCCTAGCTCCTAAGCTATTGGAGTCTCAGTGTTTGTATATGGCACACTTACTGGTGAATAGAAATTGTCATGACTATTTCATAACTTCAGAGTCTTATTAACAGTATTAAAATTACTTCATTATTATGAGGTGTGTTTTTCCTTTTAAAACCCAGTACAATTTTTTGTAGACTTTAAAATGTTGTTGAAGACTTTTCAATTAAACTACAATTTTGACCATCACAGTGGATTTATGGTAGCTTGGTGCCCAGTTATGCAGGAAATGCAAGTTGTGATTTGAATTTGGTGACTTAGATCCAGATCCTCAATGGTATTTAAGCCCCTAACTCCCATTGAAATAAATGAGAGTTAGGGGCTTAGGCCCAGATCCTCAATGGTATTTTTCTCCTTTACGGGGGAGGGAGCACGGTACATGACTTGAATGACACCGTTCAGCTGTTCCAAGGGTACTGTTAACACTCTCCTGTGGGAGTTGTGTTATAGCCTTTCTCAACCAAAAGGATAGGTGAACTTTATGCTTGACCTTATAAGGTAAAGAATAAAAGAGGCAAATGAAATATAGCTCACCCAAAAAAGAATACTCAGATATGGCCAGCCTAAAAATCAGACTACCTTGGAGATCTGACCTGAAGTTTTAATCTTTCTTTTTCTTTAATTTATGGCAACAATAGAAATTACAAAGGGAAGGCAGAAGGGGTAGCACATCTGTACCATACTTTGTGTGCACATTTGGTTTTGGTATATTTCAGTATAATCAAATCTCTATCAGCACACGTGAACTATCTAGATCCAAACGTAATGTAGGTAAGTGCTGTGTTATCAATATACCCAACAAAAGTATGCTAATGGACTTAAGTTCTGACTTGTAACACCACTCCTTTTCCCAGGACTTTCCTGAGCACAGACTGCCAGCTTTTGGATGAGGCCCAGTTTTAGTTTTCTGTTGAGGCCAAAATACTAATTTTGTTCCCTGGCTCTGATCAAGATCAGGAATTCAGAGGAGTCTTGTCTTCCATCCTCCTATTCCTCGTGGTCAGCTGGCTTTCCCTGGTTCCTACTATCTGCATCTGATATTGGGTTCATTTCTTGGTGAAGGTTGAGTCAACTGACTGGTCAAGACGAGGGACTGTTTTCTTCCCAACTGCCTCTCATAAGTGGTCCTAACAACACATACTGCAGTCAGGGACACCAGAACAGGGGAGACTGGGAGCCATGGCCCTCCCACTTTTTAGAGGTTGTAATAGTGAGTGACTGGGGGAGGGGTTGGAGAGGAGCAAGCAAGGGGCGGGGAAGAGGGTCATGGGACGGGGTGGGGCCACTGTTTGGGCAACTGCACCTCCTCCCCCCACACACTTATAGGTTGCTTCTGCCTCTCCTGAGTGCAGTGACCATACCTCAAAGCAATCTAAGACTCAAATGGTCTACTTAAAAATAGAATTTATTAGCAATAGCATGTTCAGATTAAAACAAAATAAATGGTTTGTATAAAATATCTAGTCAGGTTCAGGAGGGCTAGCTGCAGTAAAGAAACCAAAGCCTTATGTTTCTAGAGAATATATGCTTTCCCCCAGCTGGTTATGGGAATATAGGAAATCCCATACTGGATTTGGATTAGACCAGTGGTCCATCTAGTTCAGTGGCTAATACCAGATAGTTTAGAGAAAGTTGTAAGAAACCCTGCAGTAGGCAGTAATTCCATAACTTTCCTGTCCAGTATCAGAGGGTAGCCATGTTAGTCTGTATCCACAAAAACAACAAGGAGTCCGGTGGCACCTTAAAGACTAACACATTTATCTGAGCGTAACCTTTCGTGGGTAAAAAAACACTTCTTCATATGCATGGAGTAAAAATTACAGATGCAGGCATTATATACTGACACATGAAGAGAAGGGAGTTACCTCACAAGTGGAGAACCAGCGTTGACAGGGCCAATTCGAATAGGGTGAGTGTAGTCCACTCCCACTAATTGAGGAGGAGGTGTCAATTCTAGGAGAGGCAAAGCTGCTTTTGTAGTGAGCCAGCCACTCCCAGTCCCTATTCGAGCCCAAATTAATGGTTTGAAATTTGCAAATGAATTTTAGTTCTGCTGTTTCTCTTTGAAGTCTGTTTGTGAAGTTTTTTTGTTCAAGTATTGCTACTTTTAAATCTGTTATAGAATGCCCAGGAAGATTGAAGTGTTCTCCTACTGGCTTTTGTATGTTACCATTCCTGATGTCCGATTTATGTCCATTTATTCTTTTACATAGAGACTGTCTAGTTTGGCCAATGTACATGGCAGAGGGGCATTGCTGGCACATGATGACATAACATTAGTAGACGTGCAGGTGAATGAGCCCCTGATGGTGTGGCTGATGTGGTTGGGTCCTCTGATGGTGTTGCTAGAGTAGATATGGTGGCAGAGTAGGCAATGAGGTTTGCTACAGGGATTGGTTCCTGGGTTAGTGTTTCTGTGGTGTGGTGTGTAGTTGCTGGTGAGTATTTGACTTTCCTGTGTTTCCTAACACCCAGTGGTTAAAGAGCCCTGAAGCATGAGTGGTTATATCTTTTCCAAAAATTGTTCATTTTTTTGTTTTGTTTTTAGTATTATTCATGTACATATCTAATCTTTTGAACCCTACTAAGATGTTGGCTACAATAATATATTGTGGCAATGAATTCCATAGATTATGCAAAAAAGGTATTTCCTTTTATCAGTTTAAATTTGAATCTTTTTCTTCCCTGATTCTTTTTGCACTAAACATATAAGAGACACACCTCTGTTTGTTATCCCTCTCCCCTCTGACCCAGCTTGTAGCACTGTTACACTTTTCATGTTTTTGATTTTCCTAGCTTATTAATTTACCAGCATCCCCAAATGTTTTTGCAGAGGGCCGTCCTAGTCTGCTTCACATGCTTTTATCAAAGTCATTCATCACTGTAATTTTCATGTTAACAAACAATTTAGGATCCTCTTTTTCTGTACAAATTCCATAACTGAAAATGTTTCTTGAAGGTATGTGCCCATAAGAGTTGTTTCCCAGTCCACTTTTGCGTCTTTTTACCTTTTTCACCCCCTCCAAGGACTATCTGCGCTTTGTCTCATTTTGCGAATTTTGGTGTTGGTCGGAATGTCAACGTGAAGCCAGCTGAAGCCTTACCTATGCTTAGGTCAGCGGCACCACTGCAAGTCATGGTTTACACTGGCATGGTGTGTTTATATGAGGGGTTTGCACTGGTGCAGCTACATCAGTATAACTACATCAGTGCAATGCCCTCACCTGCCCACAGTGTTTACAGGGTCTGTTTGTTTTTAAAGATAATGGGGTTTATATAATTCTGATAATTCATTCTTGATATTAATACTGCTTTATATCAAGTTTGAATTGAGGACAGATTAAAACCAACCTATCACAAAGTCAAAGGTGCTCCCCAGAGCATTTCAAGATGCATAGAGTAAGATTGTGCCGCTCCTCTCAGGGTACATCTACACTGTCGCTGTGAGTATGCTTCCCAGCTCAGGTAGACAGATGTGTTATCTCTTCTTGTGCTAGCACTATAAACATAGAGTAGCTGGGGATAGCACTGGCAGTGGCTCAGGCTAGGTGCCTGAGTACAAACCAGCCCTCACCCATTGGGTACATACTCAGGCTGCTAGCCCAAGCCACTGCCTGTGCTTCCCCCAGCTACACTGCTGTTTTTAGTGCACTAGCTGAAGCAGACCTAGTGTGTGTCTGTCTCTGAGCTGGGAAGTACGCTTCCAGCTTCGGTATAGACGTACCTAAGAGGCATAGCACACAGAACTCACAGCCCAGGAGAGTGGGTGCTAAGGTGGATTTAAGCCACTTTTGCATCCTCCCAAATCTTGGGTGCCCAAGCCCCTGGTTTTATATAGACAGCCCTGGGACTTCCCTATTGGTAGCAGCACTGGCCCCACCCCTAATGTGCCTTCTACCTTGAGCCACATCTCAGTGCATAGTGTATATGCTAGGGCTTGCAAGGGGGTCCTTTGAAGGCAGCCTGTGGCTGTCATCGGTTCTTTTGTTCAAGTAATTAATTCTCTCTTGGGTGGATCAGGAAGTTTTAGAGCCCCTTTATGCAACTCCTGCCCTTTTATCCAGCGTAAAGGGGTTAGAGAGGGGTGAAAAAAATCTCATCTATAAATTTATTTGTATACATATATGGGATCATTTCTATACTATTCATGGATGATACATACATAATGTCTTGGATCATTTTCTGTCCATCTTTGTATATCCTTAATTGCTGTTGGAACAATGGCTTTAATTATACACGACAAAATGCATCAGAGGGGTAATATTTGTGGTTAGCTAGAGGAAAGTGGCACAGTTTAGAACTTGCTTAAGAACTTTTGGAAACCTATATCTGTTCAAAGCAGATGCTATGACCACTGCTCAGCAAGAAAGGAAATCAAAGACGTAGGACAGGTGTGAATAGTAGAGTGCTTTTGAATACCAGTTCATCTATTTTCTTTCCTGCTAAACAATGGCTGCTCTAATCAGCATTGTCAGGGTTCCTTCCCCACTCTGAACTCTAGGGTACAGATGTGGGGACCCGCATGAAAGACCCCCTAAGCTTATTTCTACCAGCTTAGGTTAAAAACTTCCCCAAGGCACAAATCCTTCCTTGTCCTTGGATGGGTACTGCTGCCACCACCAAGTGAGTTAGACAAAGATTCAGGAAACGGACCACTTGGAGTTCCTGTTTCCCTAAAATACCCCCCCGCCAAGCCCCTTCACCCCCTTTCCTGGGGAGGCTTGAGAATAATATACCAACCAATTAGGTAAACAAGATGAGCACAGACCAGCCCCTTGGGTTTTTAGGACACTAAAAACCCATCAGGTTCTTAAAAACAGAATTTTATTATAAAAACAAAATAAAAGAAGCACCTCTATAAAATCAGGATGGAAGGTAATTTTACAGGGTAATCAGATTCAAAACACAGAGGATTCCCCTGTAGGCAAAAATTTAAACTTACAAAAAAAACAGCAACCAGGAATAAACCTCCCTCTTAGCACAGGGAAAATTCACAAGCTAAAACAAAAGATAATCTAACGCATTTCCTTCCTATTACTTACAATTTGTAATCTTAGATGCTTAGTTCAGATATGGCTTTAGGAGATGAACCTGCCCTGGTTCCTCGCTGATCTGGAGAGAACACAAAGAAAACACAAAACAAAAACCTTCCCCCACAGATTTGAAAGTATCTTCTCCCCTTATTGGTCCTTTTGCCAACCAGGTTATCTGAGCTTCTTAACCCTTTACAGGTAAAGGAGGGATTTTATGCGACCCTTAGCTGTATGTTTATGACAAGCATGCAGAAAAATTCTTTATATATGATTTTGTGGGATGCTGGACACTACATATAATTTCTTATGGCTGTAGAAGGTTTTTGATTGTGGGGGTATTGTGGATAGTTAGCTAGATACTACTTCCAGAGAGTATCCTTATATACTTCTCCTCTCTCAAGATAGCCAAGACATGTAAATACGTCAGCTGTTTCATTTGGTACTATCTACCATTTCTACAGAAATTGCTCATAGAAATCACAATATGTTTTTATATATGTTTTCATTATGACTTCTTAAAGGAAGTGACGCCACAATTGGTTCCTGTGGCTTGTTGCCCTATGCTGCTGCAAAAGGAGTTCCTAGTCTGCAATAAAAACGTTATATAAATTGTGGATTTAAAAAACAGAATAACAAAACATGCATCCCTAATGAAGGGACAGACTGGCTCAAGCAAAGTTAATTGGATAAAATGGCTAACTTGTGAGTGATACATGTGATCACATGGATTAGATGAACAGCCATTGCCACTCAAAGAGGCAGAGGTCTAGATCTACAAAAGTACTTAGGTGCCTAAGTTTCAGGTTTAGACACGAAGTCTGAATTTTGGCTCCACTGTGATCAACGAAACTCTCACTTGAACCCTGTAGGTGCCTAAACTCATCCAGCACATGTGTTTTTTGGGTAAAAGTTCCCATGGCACCAATGTTCCTGGCACTCTGATCATGCACACTGCTGCCTCCCAGTAGGCATCCAAATGCCTATCTCCCACTTAAGCCCCAGTGTGATTCATGAACCAGGAAAAATAGGTGTTCGGCAGCCTAAGTTGCATGCAGGTAAAATCCACACCCCTGAGTGATGTAATTACGCAGACCTATGTCCCTGTGTAGAAAGCGCTAGGTTGACGGAAACATTCTTCCATCAGCCTATCTACTGCCTGTCAGGGAGGTGAATAACCTACGCTTATGGGAGAACTCCTCCTGTTGGCGTAGGTAGTGTCCACATTTAAGCTTTACAATGCCATTGTAGCTGTTCAAGTGTAGACGAGTCCGTAGCATGCGTGGTACTGGTTTCACTCTCTTCCTCTGAAACTATATTTTAATTTTCTTGCTTTTTTTTTTTTTCTTCTTGGTAAAGTCTCTGCATGGTGTTAGTTATTTGACAGTCACTCACTGTGGTTGCACTGTTTGTTATATTCTGGTGCTGCTGATGCAGTGATGTTATTTCTCTGATGAAATTTACAGGCACATTACTTTGCCTGAAAGGAACAGTGTGCCATAAAGATTTCCTGCAGAGGAACTTTGCCATGCAGTGTGTTGACCGCTCTGATTTTCCAGCTATAATAATTACACCATCCCTGTGATACGCAATTACTAATTAATCAAATAGCCTGCATTAAAATCCATGAAGGCTTTATTTCAGAGAAATAATTGTGATCTTTAAATAAATCAAGGAATAATCAGATAATAATGCATACTGCCGATCTTATTAATTTGTGGTAGCATCCACCGATGCTAGATGCTCTCCAAACACTTTTCCCTTTATGCCCAATGCACAAATGCAAACATTTTTTGAGAATAGGAGAGATGCTCAGTTCTTGACAGACTTGTTTCTCCTCAGTTGGGGAATAGATTTGATGGATGCTTTCCCACTTTTTCTGTTAATATTGAAGGCTGTAAAGAAAATCAGGCAGGACTCTGCCAAAATGATACTTGTTACTCTAGCATGGTAGAGGGAGCAAGAGAACCCAGGACTTGCTTCTCTTCTCCAAGGGGAAATTCGAGCTGTGACTGAGGTCCCAGGGGGCCACACTGACATTACTTAATTAGGGTAAACTGCAAGGAATGGGGCAGACCATCCCCAAAGCTGGTGGTCATTCCAATACTTAGATCCATTAGGCTAGCCAGAAAACAGCTTCTATAATACCTTATTGGTTACCCAGAAGCCAAAACACAGTTCCCTTAAAGTAGCCCAGCCTTGGGCTTCCACCCAGATAACCCAGTCAAATATGACAAGGATTACTGAAAATCTTGTTCATCATATAAAAAAGTCCTACCAATCCCAGAGGATTGGACACATTACCTCCCAGGTTAATGAATATTTCAGAACTTACCCAAATACACATTTACAGCCAATTCTTATTAAACTAAAATTTATTAAAAAAGAAAAGGAGAATTGGTTAAATGAATACAGTTTGGAGGTCAATTTCATAGTAGAGATGGTGAGCTTTCATGTTGCAAAGAGTTCTTGGATCAGACTTGAAGCAGTGATGGCACAAACTGTTAACTGGTTAAGTCTCTGGTTGCTCCCAATTAATTGGAATGTCCTCAGTCCCTTGGTTAGAATGCTCCCATTAATATAAGCTCATAGTCCAGAGATCAGAGCAGGAAAGAGGCAAAATGGAGATGTTTCCAGGGCCTTTTAGCCCTCAGCCCAGTTTGTGGAAGAATACAGATGATAAGGTGGAGTTTAGGGTCACATGATCGGGTCACATGCCCTTGCATGCTTCGCTAAATCATAGCAGAGGCCATTACCCCTACTCTAGTTAGGAGGTTCACAGGAAAGTCCATCAGGTGTGGATAAGCCTCTTCTATGGTCCATTGTGAGTTAAGTGTTCTTTAATAAGCCATTCAGCTTGAACAGTCCCTTCACAATGTGCTGGTCAGACTGACTGCAAATTACCCTGGGGGTGATACCACAGGAGCAAACAAATTTGAAATACAGGTACATAGCAATCTTCAGAACTTCAAATAAAAAACAATACATGCCTACAAATAGGATAATCATATTCAGCAAACCATAACTTTTGCAGTGACACCTTACTTGACACACTTTGTACAAGATTTTTTGTGATTATATAACAGTGGTAGCAATAATGATCTACACGTTCATATTTTAATCATATAACATCACACAAGTGCTTACTTCTATCACCAGATCTACTATCATAACAAGGGGAACGAGTGTACCATCCAGACTCTCATTCACTGCACCTTATGGCATGAGTGGTAGGACTCTCAGATTTTGAGAACTCTTTTTCTCTTGAAATGCAGCATGTATTGATTAATTCTAGAAAACAATCTACTAGAAAATACTGATTAAATATGGAGGCAGTTTCTACTGTGGGTATCAGATAAGGGTTTTGATCCAGTATCCACTCCTATGCAAGTGTTTTTTTTAGAGTACTTGCTGTTTCTAAAGAATAAGAGATTCTTTCTGATTCCTTACAGCCCATACAGCTACAATGGAGTCTTTCATAGTCCTGTGGAGGAGGTCATGGGGTCCCATGAGAGTCTTTTCCAGCCTCTGTAAATGACCACCAAAACTCCAGGTGTTCTTAACCATCATACTTTATTATATCACTTCAGCAGGCTACAGCTATTATTTACTGTCAGTATCCAGCTTCCCCCACATGTTTCTGGGGAAGGGTACAGTAGTAGCAGCCACCAGTCATGTCAATGCTTCTCTTCCTTCAGGCTCCCTACTCTCCTCTCTAGCACTTCCTTCCTGTCTGCTTATATAGTACCAGCTGCTGGGGGGTTACTTCCACTCAGTTATCCCCTCAGTTGTATCTCCACTCAGTTAATAGGCAACTTCTGCCCACTGCCTGTCTTTCAATCAGGTCCCAATTAACATATACTGGTAGGAATTTGAGTGACAAGGCACTGAGTCAGCTCCTGACTCAGCAAACCCTATTCAAAGGGGAGATCTTTTTTCCTCTCATTATATTGTAGAAAGGTTTTTAAGAGGTCTGTTAAACCATTACTTGTCCATAAGGGACCCAGTTTCTGTATGGGTATTAATGTAGTATTAACACAACTCATGTCTCTGCCATTCAAACTTTTATTAACTAGCTCTTTATTTCATCTTTCTGTTAAAACAGCTTTTATTATAGCAATTACATCAGCTAGAAGGATTAGCAAACTGTATGCTTTACTGGCAAACCCTCCCTTTATAGTCTTTTATACAGACAAAATAGTGCTCTCACTGCACCCTTAGTTTTTACCTAAAGTAATTTTTGATTTTCATGTTAATCAATGTACCAACGTAACCTTCCGGTATTCTTTCCAAAACTTCATACTCAAGAGTGAATCAAAGTTACATTGTTCGTATATGAAAAGAGTTTTATCTTATGTTGTTGTAGCCAGGCAAGGTACTAACAAACTTCAACAGGACTTTATTTTTTAAAGTGGAAACCTCTTTTCCAAGCTGCTGCTTGCACCCTCAGTAGCTTTCCCCCAGCCTCTTCAACTCCTCCCCCCTCCTTCCTGTTTCCTGTCCTTTCAGACTCCCAACAGCCAGTGCTCCCAATTCTAATAATTACAAGCAACATCTAAACACCACATTCCCTCCTCTCTTAAGAGACTCTCCCAATTACAATAAATGTTGTTCTAACCACAGGAACAAATAGGAAACAAGGCACTATACTGTTGACAGAATTATTACACTAAAAACACTATAGATACTACATAACATAGTCACTAGTCCAGACAGGTGGTTGTCTGGGTCTGACAGGCCATCTCTCAAGCCCCGGTTCCAGTGCAATGTCTTATTGTGTTGATACTACGGTGAAGTCATCCAATGCAGACTGGGTGTTGGCATAATCTCCTCTTGGTGCATAGGCAGGTGCAAGGTAAGAAGCATTCCATACCCACCCATCAGAAAGTCAATAGGCGTACGGTCCGTTCTTCTCTATGATTTTAAGAAGAGCTGTGAATTTATGGTCCCCTTTGCGTAAAATTCCAAGTTTTCGTATTCTAACAAAAGAACCACACTGAAACTTCGGTTCCTTAGCACTCCGCTGCTTCTGTGAAAGTCTTATACTTCACTTGGTTCTGTTCAACTGGTTTTCTCACATCATCCTCTGCTGGGACCTCAGGTCGTGCCTTTAACAATCCAGCAATGATCAGTTTAGTATTCATCTGTTTCCCATGCAGTAACTCTGCAGGTGATCTTTGCGTTGTGGCATGTCGTGTAGCCTGATATGCTTGCAAGAGATCAGTAGTGAAGGTTATCCACAATTGCCCTTCCAGTTTAGCCATTTGCAGACTCTCTTTCAAACTTCTGTTAAACCGTTCGGTTTCCCCATTGGCTTGAGGGTAGTATAGGGATGACCTTCTGTGTAAAATGTTCCTCTCTGCTAGAAAAGTTTCAAACTCCAGGAAAGTAAATTGACTACCATTATCTGAAACCAGTTCTTTGGGATTACCTTCCCTGCTAAAAACTGAAGAGAGGAACTTAATTACTGTAGCAGAAGAGATTTGCGATGTAAAAGCTACCTCAGACCATTTACTGAAATAGTCTATTAAGGTGATGACATAATGACAGTCAATTGGAGCAGTGTCAAAGGGTCCTACAATGTCAATCGCCACTTTTTCCCATGCAGATTCAGGAAGAGGAACAGGCTGTAATGGAGGGGTACATGTCACTGCTGTCTTATCATGCATTTGGCAAGTGACACAGGATTTTATGAGTGCTTCAGTGTGAGAGTCCATCCCTGGCCACCAATACAGATCCCGTAGTCATTGTTTGGTTCTGACAATTCCTTGATGAGTATCCTGTGCCAGATGTATGAGTTTTTGACTGTAATTCTTCTGGCACAAGTAGCCGGTGTTTACCTCGTAGCACACAGCCGTCGAGCAAAGAAAGTTCATCCTGAACTCTAAAATCAGGCAGCAAAACTGGGTCAAGGTTTTTAGGGTTACTGGGCCATCTCTTTGTCAGAAATTCCCATAGTTTTTGTTGAATTGGACATGCTGAACAAGCAGCTTGAAATTGTTCTCTTGTAACTGCAGTAAGAGTGCTTGTAATAAGTGCAACTACTACATCCTCATCCTCCAGTGGACCATCTGGTGAAGGCAAAGGCAGGCGAGAAAGGCAATCAGCTACCACATTTTGGTTTCCAGGCTTATATTCCAGTTCATAGTTGAAAGAGAGTAGTCTTACAGACCATCTAGCAATACGATATCATGCTCTTCCCAGTCCTTTTGTGGTGAGCAACATCATCAAAGGGCTGTGGTCTGTGCGCAACTTGAATGTGCGGCCCCACAGGTAAGTTCTCCATTTTTCAGTAGCCCAGACACAAGCAAGTGCTTCTTTTTCGACTGTAGAATATTTTCTCTTAGCATTGCTTAGTGTCCTTGAAGCAAATGCAACAGTCCTCTCTGTGTAGTCCTCATGAAGTTGTGTGAGGACAGCCCCAAGTCCATAATCAGAAGCATCAATAGTTATAATTGTGGGCAATGCAAGTACTGGACTATGTACAATCAAGACTTTCACCATTTCGAAACTAGCTTATGTATCCATTGTCCACGCTAAGGCTGAACTTCCCCATAGTAATTCTCGTAACGGTTCAATGACAGAAGCATAATTGGGAATGAATTTTGCATACCAGGAGGTAAGACCCAAGAAGGAACGTAAGGTTTGCAAATCTGTTGGAGGAAGAACATTTGAAATTGCCAGGATATGAGCCGGATCAGGTTTTAGTCCAGCCTGTGAAATTGTATGCCCCAGAAAGGAGAGTTCAGTTTGTATAAATTTGCATTTGGACCTATTGAGCATGAGGCCTGCTTTCCTGATGCAGTTTAGTACAGACTGCAGGTTATTGTCATGCTCCTCTGAAGTATTTCCAAACACGATAATATCATCCAAATAGCATTGAACTCCATGTTGATTCTTCAAAATCAATGACATTTTTTGAAAGGCACTTGGGGCTGATGCGAGACCGTAAGGAACACGTTTAAAATGGAATAGTTCCTCATGTGTAATAAATGCTGTGAGGTCTCTGCTATCTTCATGCTATCTTCATAACCTGGTGGTATGTGCTCTGCAAATCAAGAGTAGAAAACATCTTTGCTCCACGGAGTTCTGCAAATACTTCTCCTATGTGAGGAAGAGGATGGCTATCAATCACAATAGCTTTATTTGGCTCCCTTAAGTCCACACAAAGGCAAATGCCTCCGCCCTTCTTCTGTGTCACTACTATAGGTGAAACCCATTCCAAGGAGTCAATCTCTTCAATAATGTCCTCTTGAACAAGTTTTCTAAGTTCCTCTGAAACAACTTCCCTGACTGAAAATGGTAAGCGCTATAATTTCTGTCGTACAGGCATCACATTATTCCGCATTTTAACTTTATGCAGAAACCCATAAGCACAGCCGAGTTTCTCCTCAACCTGGTGTTGGGTCCCAGCTGAAACTGGTGTGTGTACCGCAAGAGTGCTTTGCTGAGGAAGATCAATTCGTCCATTAATTACCCTGAGATTTAAAGCATCCAATAAATCTCTGCCAAGGATAGGGGTGCCTTTGTGGACAACGTAGAACTCTACAGTTACATAGCAATCACCAAAAGTAACTATTGCTGGCAGGCAGCCACTTACTGGAATATGATTTTGCAAATAGCACACCAGGTAAAGCTTGGGTTCAGTAAGAGGCACATCTTTAAAGTAACGTAAATAGATGGAATCAGGTAGTATAGATACTGCTGAGCCAGTGTCCAACATTAGCTGAATAGAGTGTGATTTGCCTGAGGGTATGGCGGAAACATTTACCATGCACTTTATTTGTTCTGGAATATGTGCAGTAGTGATTTTGTCCACGCTCAGCACAGTAACATCTGGTATTGTAACTGCATGCACATGTTGATTGAACTGGCTGCTGCGACATAATTTAGCAAAATGCCCAATCTTTTTGCAATGATTGCACTGAGCTACTTTTGCTGGACATCCTGTGTAGCTTGCAAGGTGTTGTGGGGATCCACAGCGAAAGCATGCTTTTACTGTATTTTGAATTTGCTGATTTGGTGGTTTTCCATTAGTTTTTTGTCTTGTAATTGTTTGTCTGCAGTGATAGTGAACTTTTCTGCAAAGGACTTACAGCCTGGACTGTGCCTCCTGTATCCATGCTCATTATTTGCTTCAGCTGTAGCTGACTCAATCTGGTTAGCAATGGTTATTGCTTTTTCTAGTGTAAGTTGTGGTTCTAGAAGTAAACGTTCTCTTACATGAAGCATGGTTGTTTTCTCAATGAGCTGGTCTCTAATCATCTCATCTCCCATATTCCCAAAGTCACAAGTTACAATCAGACTCCTCAGGGAAGCAATATACTGCATTATAGTCTCCCCTGGTTTCTGCTCACACTGGCAAAACCTGTAGCGATTAACTACTACATTCACTTTTGGTACAAAAAAGTTCTTTAATGCAGTGAGTGCAGTCTCATATTTATCGTCTACAAGGGCAAAAGTGTAAAATATACGCTGCCCTTCTGCTCCAATCAGTGGATTAGCAGAGCACACTTTCTTACTTCAGAAATCTCTGTAGCACTGATTGCAAGCAGATAAGTCTCAAACATATGGATCCAGGCAGTAAAAGCAATTGGAGGCTCACCTGGGCTTTGTAGAAAGGGTGCAGGTGGGTTCAGAGGCAGAAGATCCATCGTCGTCGCCAATATGTTGTAGTAGCCAGGCAAGGTACTAACAAACTTCAACAGGACTTTATTTTTTAAAGTGGAAACCTCTTTTCCAAGCTGCTGCTGCACCCTCAGTAGCTCTCCCTCAGCCTCTTCAACTCCTCCTCCCTGTTTCCTGTCCTTTCAGACTCCCAACAGCCAGTGCTCCCAATTCTAATAATTACAAGCAACATCTAAACACAACATCTTATTATTTAGATAGATCTGAAATATTCAAGACCTCACAAACTATTTGTTTCCTATGCAGATAATTGTAAAGGAAAAGGTGTTTCTGCTCAGACTTTATCTGAGATGGGTCAGACAGTGCATAGGAGAGAGATATAAGAATGTTTGAAACAATCCTCCTGCATTAAAACACATTCTACCAGGACAGTCGGTGTCTTCAGCAGCATGCTTTAGACATGTTCCATTAACTGAAATCTAAAACAACCACATGGAGCTCGATACATACAGGGCCATCCTTAGGATTTATGGGGTCTTACGCAGTATTATTAAACTGGTGCCCCATGCCCTTCTTGCTCTTAGCAACACAAACATAAGCTTACAGTAATGGAAAACTTGCCACATGCACTTTATTAAAAACAGTTTAATTGTGCTGCCTTCACCCCTAACCTCTGCACAGTGCCGCCTTCACCCCTAACCCCTACACTTACCTCCCACCTGCACCTCCAACCCCAGCCCTGCACTGCCAGCATGCCCCGCCACACCACCCACTACCCCCACCCCCTTTATGCCCAGTGGCTCCTCACCCAGAGATTCCACCACCCATCCCTATGCCCAGCGATCTCCCACCTGCAGACCCCCTCTATTGCCCAGCACCCCTCTCACAGCTCCGACTGCCCAGCACCCCATATTTCTGAGGGAATTCAGCACCAAAAGATTAAATTCTATGCACAATATTTTAAAATTCTGCAAATTTTGTCAATAAATAAATGTGGAGGCTCCAGCATGGCAGTGGCAAACATAGGCCACTGGCTGCATGGAGGTAGGAGATCACCCTGCAGCCCTCCCCTTCCCTTCCCTGCTAGGATAGGGACTTGGCAGTAAGATACCTCTGTGTGCACTTCAAAAGGCCACAGAGAAACATTTTATATGATGGCTGGGATGTCAGCTATGACCCAAAATCCAGTTGAATGACAAAAAGGAAATAGCTGATACCAATTGCTGAGTCCCACCCTCATCCAGGCCCTTGCCTGCCACGGCTCTGGGCCATCAACTCCCAAATGGCCTTTTATTCTCCCTAAAATAGAGCATTTCCCTCTAATCCAGAAAAGTAAAGAGGTGCTTGGGATGTGCAGTTTAATAAGAAAAGGAATTATATTCAGGCACCAGTCTTTTTTTCTGCCCTGATTTACATTCCTGGTTGCCACACATGGCTCAATGGGATTGTACTGCGTATAACTCAGCCCGCTGTTTCAACAGTGCGGCTGGAGCCACAACCAGCCAAGTCTCATTTGAACAGTGGCTCTTGTTTTGGATTATTTAAGGCAGTTTTTGAAGGTCTTTCCCATGGGTGAGGAAGAAGGTGCTGCATTCTTGAAGGGACCTTTAAAATCCCATTCAACTCTGCACTGTTTACAACTCTCCCTCGTTCAAAATGCTACCAGCTTGAGAGACAGCCCTGGAGTAACTTGGATCCACAAGAAAAAAAAAAAATCATGTCCCCTTTCCCTAAATAAAAGTTTTCAGCTACTCCAGCCTTGTCAAGTGCGAGTTCTTCTTCCTCCCCAGCTAAGAGGTCGCTCCCTCCCTTGCATTCTGCAGCCCTGATTGCTGCTTTTCTGCTCCAGGTACATCCCCCTCCTCCTTTTGTTTTAGTGTCAGTTTCCTCCTGTTGACACCAGAATATTGTGAATGGGCAGGAAAAGCAAAGGCCACCTTCTTTTATTTTCCTTTAACTTTCCCTCCTTCCCAGCCAGGTTGTGTGTGCGCCTCTCCCTCCTCCCAGCCCCATCTGCTGCTGATCCCGGCTGGGGAAGGGAGGAGAGGAAAAGGTGACGGTCCAAAGATGATCCTTGGCATCTGGGCTTAACCTTCAGAGAAGAGGGAGGCAAAGAGAAAAGGAGGCTAGGAGAGAGATTGCAGGGACTTGCCGGCGGGGCAGGGCACATGGGCAGAAGAGGGGAGAGGTGAAGGTACAGTGTGGGGCTGCTCGGAACAGCTGCTCACCCCCGGGGCCACCAGCTTGCTCCCAAGGAGGCCCTAGCGCATTCGCTGCTTGCTCACTAAGCCAGACAAAGAATCCCCCTGCTCTTTTCCCTTCCCAGCCTGGCTCCCCACAGCCAACCCCAGCCCAGTTCCTTCTCCACCTCCCCGCCCCACAAAGTCCTGTGCCTGGCTCTACCTCCCCAAGCTTGGCTCCCCCTCTCTCTTCCCAGCCTCCGGGTATCCCCCAGCTCTGTTCCCAGCCTTGCCTGGCTCCCCCTGCTCACTCACATGCAAACTTTCATTCCTGGCCTGTGAGGCCCCGCCCAAGCCGGGGGCCTTCTCCAGCTGCCTGAGGAGTGAGTGGGCGGAGGGGAGGGGCCAGGGCGTTGTGTTGGGGAGAAGCCTGTGGGCCCAGTGCGGGGAAGGGTTGGAGAGGAGAGGAGTTCACACCACAGCCAGCGAGGGTGGTGCCCCAAATTTTCGGATGCCCGACGCAGCCGCGTATGCCTAACGACGGCCCTGGATACATACTTTTACTAAAGATTATGCATTAGACGCAACTACTAGGTCTAATGCACAGTTTGGCAGGGCTGTTCTCCAGTATCTGTTTAATTAGGGTACCATGTCAGTATATGGTTGACCAAACTGTCGCAAGAGTGGGAATATGCAGAGGGCACTCGAAGAAGAAGAAGGTTACTTCGAGACGGACTCTGCATATTCACGCTCCCAGCCTGCCTTCCCCTCTTCTGCAGAGTTCAAATTAAGTCAGGCTCCGCATTAGTGGTGGAAGGAACTGAGGCAGTAACCACTGTCACACGCTCTGAATGTGCTGGAACGCTGAGGGGAGGGACAGGAAGCGGCACTCAAGTACTAAGGCTATTAACAGGCATTGCTTACAGCGGTTCCACCGTTCAGCTGCGCCAGTCAGCACATATCCCAAGAGATTAAACGTGCTCAGTCCATCTTGAAGAACCTCAGTTGCAAGTAAAAGCGGCAAAGAGTCCTGTGGCACCTTATAGATCAGGGGTCGGCACCCTTTCAGAAGTGGTGTGCCAAGTCTTCACTTATTCGCTTTAATTTAAGGTTTTGCTGCCAGTAATGCATTTTAACATTTTTAGAAGGTCTCTCTCTATAAGTCTGTATATTATATAACTTAACTATTGTCGTATGTAAAGTAAACAAGGTTTTCAAAATGTTTAAGAAGCTTCATTTAAAATTAAATTAAAATGCTGATCTTATGCCGCCAGCCTGCTCAGCCCGCTGCCAGCCTGGGGTTCCGTTCACCGGCAGCAGGCTGAGTGGGGCCTGCGGCCAGGACCCTGGCTGGCAAGGGGCCGGCAGCCAGAACCCCAGACCGGCAGCGGGCTGAGCGGGTCCGGCGGCCGGGACCCCAGATCAGCAGTGGGCTGGGCGGCTCAGCCCGCTGCCACTCAGCCCGCTGCGGCTCAGCCCGCTGCCACTCAGCCCGCTGTTGGTCTGGGGTTCTGTCCGTTGGCTCCTGCCAGGCAGGGTCCCGGCTGCCGGCCCCGCTAAGCCTGCTGCCGGTCTGGGATCCTGGCTCTGCCCACATAGAGTGGGTACTTACCTTCTCCCTGGTTCTAGCCCATTCTCTTCCTCTCTGCACTGAGCGGAGGGTAGGAGTGCACTGAGCACAGGGCTGGGGGTGAAGGAGCAGGCTGGGGGTTGGGGTGTAGGGTCTGGCCAGGAGCTAGAATGGGGGAGGGGTCTCAGTGTTGGGGCAGGAGGTTTGGGTGTGGAGTGCTTACCAGGGCAGCTCCCATTTGGTGCGAGGGCTGCTGGTGGGAATGGGGGGAGGGGTGCAGGAGCTCCCGTTTGGTGCTTAAGGTGGGGGTGGGAATGTGGGGGGTGCAAAAATTGGGGCATGGGGGCTGGGGGTGTGTGAGGAGGGTGCAAGAGTCAGGGCTGGGGGCATGTGAGGGGGGTGCAGGGGCCAGGGCAGGCAGGGGGCTGGGGTGTGTGGGAGGTGTAGGGGTCAGGGCAGAGGGCTAGGTGTGTGTGAGGGTGTGTAGGGGTCAGGGTAGAGGGCTGGGGGTGTGGGCTAGGGTCGTGGGGGTGCTCCAAGCCCCCTGCCCAGAGCAGATCATGGCAGGGTGCTGGAGGGGATATGCCCTGATTCCAACCCCGTCCCCACGGCCTGTCCCCACCTCTTCTCCGTCTCCTCCCCGGAGCAGGGAGCCTGCTGTGGCTCTGCTTCTCCCCCTCCCCCTCCCCCTCCAGGGCCATCAGCTGATCGGCAGCAGTCAGGGAGAGGAGGAGGGGCAGGAACCCAGCACGGCAGGGGGAGGGGGGAGCTTACCTGCCCTGCAGTAGCACCTGGCAGGACCAAGCTTCTTCACCCTGCGTGGGGGTTGGGTGGTGGGGGTTGGGGTGGAGCAGAGAAGAGCGGGCCGGGGCAGGCAGGATTTTTAATGGCATGCTGCTGCCTGCCAGGGTCCTGGCCACCGGCCCCGCTCAGCCCACTGCCGGCCTGGGTTCAGCAGCAGGCTGAGTGGGACTGGCGGCTGGGACCCGGCAGGCAGCAGCGTGCCATTAAAAATCGGCTCGCATGCCGTCTTTAGCACGCTTGCCATAGGTTGCCGACGCCTGTTATAGACTAACAGACGTATTGGAGCATAGGCTTTCGTGGCTGAATACCCACTTTGTTGGATGCATGTAATGGAAATTTCCAGAGGCAGGTATAAATATGTAAGCAAGAATCAGGCTAGGGATAACGAGGTTAGTTCAACCAGGGAGGATGAGGCCCTCTTCTAGCAGTTGAGGTGTGAACACCAAGGGAGGAGAAACTGCTTTTGTAGTTGGCTAGCCATTCACAGTCTTTGTTGAATCCTGAGCTGATGGTGTCAACTTTGCAAATGAACTGAAGCTCAGCAGTTTCTCTTTGAAGTCTGGTCCTGAAGTTTCTTTGCTGCAGGATGAATCTGCTATTGTGTTTACAGGGAGATTGAAGTATTCTCCTACAGGTTTTTGTATATCGCCATTCCTAATATCTGATTTGTGTCCATTTATCCTTTTATGTAGGGACTTTCCAGTTTGGCCGATGTACATAGCAGAGGGGCATTCCAGACTAACACGGCTACCCCTCTGATAGTTACAAGTAAGTAACCTTTATTTCACTTAGTTAGAATGCACCTCTCATCCCTTTATAGGTTCAACAATATCATTTTCATATAGCAGTCCCAGGATGCTGACTCTAGCAACATGTAAGCTAAGAAAAGAGGGCATGTCATTCTTTCTCCAAGCACAGTTGGAGAGCAAGGAAAGCCCACATGAAGCTGTTCCTCCTCGGGAGACCAAGCAAGCCGCCCTCTCATACAGAGAGGAAGGCTGTAGCCAGGTCTCAGCCCTCTGGTCAGTCTCTCTCTATTAGTGCCCCAGTGAGTCACGATTCCACCCCAAGCTACATTTATTCAAAGGCCCCATTTGCCTGCCACTACATTGGTGCTGACCTCTTCTGACAGGGGCAGAAAGGAGCACTTGGTGTAGTCCTAAATCTGAAGGTACCAGAATGCCACTGACTAAAAGGGGCAGAAAGCGGGGGATGAGGCTGTGGGGGACAGAGAGAAGGGGAGATTATACGTCTGGGGCATAGAGACTTAGGGCCTGCCTAGGTCTTAGGCTACCAGAGTCTGGTGCAGGGGGCTAAGGGCCAGGGCGGAGCTGGGAGGCGGAGGGCAGGTACAACTAACTCAGACTGGTCCAGGTCATGTCTCCCCAGGGTGTTTACCCAGCGTGACTCAGAATCCTGCAGAAGTTTCTCCTGTTTGCCCCAGCTCCTGGCTCCAATTTCAGCTGGTGTCCAGAGAGATTCCCCCTGCCTTCAGTGGCAGAACAACTCAGCAAGCAGTTCTCAGACAATCACAAAATGGTCTGTCAAAGACCTGGTCCTACCCAGTCTTTTGCAAGTAGGAATTCCCAGAAATAGACCTGTCAGAGGCCAGAACAAGAAGTGCTGGACATGTTGCTCCAGAGGGTTTCTACCCAGACTCCCTGACAGATGTCTTCCTCCTTCCCTGGACACCAGGACTGATGTATGTCTTTCCGCCAATTCCCATGATACTGAGGAAACTGAGACAAGATGTAGGACTGGTAATTATGATAGCCCCAGCATGAGCCAGACAGTTCTGGTATTCAAATCTGATAGATCACTCAGCCCCCCTATCACCCTACTGGCCCTGCCTGACATAGTTTGACAGAAAAATGGTCAGATTCAACACCCAGACCAAGCTTTGTTACATGTAACAGCCTGGATGATGTACACCAAACAAAGCTATTCAGCTGAGGTTCAGACATTCCGTTCTAAAGCAGGAAATCTTCTGGCGGACTGACTTAAAAGGCTAAATTGAAGAGGTTTCCTATTTGGGCATCTTAGCACCAGACTTCTCCCTGGTGTAAGCATGAAAGGGGGTCAATTTTTATGCATTTGCTGAGGTGCCAGTTAGATTTTAAAACTGAAATCTAACAAACTAGGTTTGCCAATTGAATAAGAGTTTATAGCCAATATAGAATGGAATCTAATAGGATAATCCCTTTTTACTGAGTTCAGGGAGCATTGCTTTCTAATTCTAACTCTGGGTTCTTTTCAGGTCAGCTTTTATCTTGAACAGTATATCTCAGATCAGGATACTTTCTTATTCTTAACCAACCAACAATTTATTAATTCACCCAGAACCACATTAGTGTATAATCAACAGTTCACCACTCCAGTATAGACACAACCAATGTTCTAGGTATGTACTGCAAAGCAATTATCACAGAATGGAGTTGAGACTTAGTAGTTATACTAAAGAACCATGCAAATTACCAAGATTTTGTATGACATTTACTTATGATCATCAGTTTTTTAGTACCTAACACATCTATCACATTTCCAAGGATGCACTTGTCTTTAAGGCACTTTTAAGAGTGTGGTTACTATTGTTTGAATGGATTGGTCCAAAAGAGACAAATTGAGAATTTCAAAGCCAATTGCTTAAAGTTGTTGTTTTCAAGCTCTGTTAGGTCAATTTGCTTGGATTTATAAAGGAGTTAAAATCTAAAATATGGCTATGTAATGTCTCACTGGAAGGTGTAGACTTAGCAAGGTAACCTATAGTTACTTGTATTAAAGAATAGAAAGTGAAATAAAATATTTAAATGAAATCTCACCACATCTTATCCTCTTAACCCTGGGTTGGGGGAGAGTCCTTTCCACATGGATAGTCCTGGTGATGGTCACACTTAGGATTCTGCAGCTGGTTGCTGAATTCAGTCAGCTCTCAAGTTGCACGTGGTTATCTCAGTTTTATCTCAGGGCTTATTGCAGGGGACCACTCTCTGATTTCTATAAGACACTTGTCAAGTGAGTGCTCAGATTTCAGCTCAGTTTCTCTGCTGCTTCCATTCGTGTCCAGTAGATGGCGATGGTGTATAACCAATTTCTTTTTCTTATCGGAGGCTTTTTATGCTTGATTCATTTCAAGGATTGCATTTCATTATTAACGCTACTAACAATTTACGCATTTTTGCTTATTCCAAAGTTATATACTGGTTTATATCTTTCTACATTCCTTTTTTCTTGTGCTCGACAATTCCTATTATTTCCAGAGCGCAACAGTTATTTACAATGAAAACCAGCAAACTCCCTTATATTTTTTAAATTTGGCAGACATACATCATACATTTTTTGATTGTACTGTACATAAACATTTCACATTATTTGGGACTTACAATAGAACAAGAGACATTATCCATATATAGAAGGATGTAGAGCTGACTCACAAGGCAAAGAAATGGCAGCTTCTCATTTGGGGTGAAAGAAGAAAAGCTATCCACTTGGTATATTTGATTTACACAAAAAACAATGTATAGTTAATAATTTGGGGGTGAAAACATGTGACTTATTTCTTGGGGTAGCAGGTAGTTTGCCCAATTTAACCTTCAATTTTAAGCCAGTCATTTCAAGTTTGCTTAACTTGCAGCTTGTCCACCCATCAGGAGCGGCAGAAGCTCCCCAAAATTGGAGGGGTCACTGGTGCCTGAACCATGCCTCCCCCGCCCCGCACTGCCTCTTCTCCCCAAGCCCCCGCCTTTGCGCTGCCTCTTCTCTCCATGCCACTGCCTTTGCATCTCCTCTTCCCCCCAAGACCCCACTCCTCACTCGTTCCTCTCCACCCCTTCTTCCCCCATTGCTTGCCCTTATGAACAGTAAAAAGTGATGGGCCATGGTTGATTTGTGGGTGCTTAGCACATCGACTCTGTGGATGCTCCGGGGATGGAGTACCCATGGAAAAAAAATAGTGGGTGCTCAGTACCTACCAGCAGCCCTGCGCATCAGCTTCTCCCTCTTCCCCCCTCCCCCAGGGGCCCCGCAAAGCAGCTCCTCCTCCTCCTTCCCAGCACCTCCCGCCTGCCACAATCAGCTGTTCAACAGCGTGCAGGAGGCGCTGGGAGAGGGGTGTGCTCGGGGGAGGGAGTGGAACAGGGCAGAGCAGGGGTGAGGGCTTGGGGGAAAGGGTGGAGCAGGGCGGGTCACACACCCCCGTGGCAAATCACAAAGTTGGCGCCTCTGGTCCTTAGACAAAGTGTCTCACATGATGTGGATGTTTTCTTATTGTCTTTACTTCCTAGGTGTATCTTATTTTGGGATAAACAGAAGTGGATAGCTTTTCTTATTTTGAGGGCCAGAAGGAATCAGTAGTTATTAATCATTTTAAGGCATATCTGTTCTATATATCTCTTACACTTGTCATCATCACCAATTTTAGCAATTTTTAATAATTTTTTGGATTATTTGCTCACCCTGAAAGAATTTAGGCTTTCAATCGACTCCATAAGGGTCAATCTAGCACTGTTATCTGTGCAAGCCCATACTGTTTTTTCCCACTCTAGAGTGGCAAGATTTCTTTAGGGCCTTATTCTTGGGTCTTCCTTTGGTTCAGGAGCCCCTTCCCCTTGGAAACTCCATACAATATCAATATCAATGGATCCTGCCTCTTTGAGCCCTTAGCCACCTGTACCCTATACTACCTTCTCCATACCACCGATCAGGGAAGACTGCCTTTTTGATATCCTTTACATCAACTTGAAGGATAGGGGAGATTTAGGCCCTCATGGCAGGTCCCCCTTAAACAGTGTTTCATAAGGATAGGGTCACTCTCAGACCTCACCCCAAGTTTGTGCCCAGGGTTGTCTTAGAATTCTGTATAAACCAAAGCATTCACCTCCTGGTTTTCTTTCCCAAGCCTCACTCAATCCTTTGGGAAGCTGAACTGAAAAAGTTACCTTCTTTTTACATCAACTGGAAACAGTCATTCAAGAACATGCCCAGGCTATTTGTGGCCTTTGCTGACAGAGTTAAGGGGCAAGCCATATCTTCACAGAGGTTATCTAAGTGGGTCTCCAATTGTGTAAGGACATGTTATGAGTTGGTCAGGTTAGATTCACCTAGATTCATTCCACTAGACCTCGGCCCCTGCGGCCCATTTAAGGAATGTCGCTATACCTGAAATTTGTAGGGCAGTTATGTGGCGCTTGCCAAGACACTATTCTTTAATGGAGACTTCCAGACTGGGTGCCTATTTTGGTAGGGCTGTCCTGCAGTCCTTGTTTAAGTAGGGCTCCTTTTACCTGCCTCCAAGCAAATAGGCAACTGCACAGTAGAGTGGAATCCATGTGGACAATCATTTGAAGAAAAGAGAATGGTCACGTACCCTGCAGTAACTGTGGTTCTGTGAGATGTGTTGCTCACACAGATTCCATGATCCACCCTCCTTCTCTGTGACTACAGAGTTCTACCCTGCTGGGGTTCTGTATTGATAAAGGAACTGAGGGACAGTTGGGCCCCTTTTGCTCTTTATACCCTCAGATATGGGGGACAGGAGGACAGTTAGGGCACAAGTGTGGCCCAACGGACACTGCTGGCCAAAAGAACCTGATCTTGCATGCATGGGGAGCATGTGCACCAAGAGTGGAATTCATGTGGATAACATATCTCTCAAAAAAACACAGTTACTGTAAGGTAAGTAATCGGTCTTTATTTTACCTATTTGTTCTTAATGAAGTTGAAATTAAAATGGTCCTGTAAAAGGGTGGTATACATCTTCTGTGGAGCCATCCAGGTATTGGAACCGATAGCTCAGTGGTTTGAGCATTGGCCTGCTAAACCCAGGGTTGTGAGTTCGGTCCTTGAGGGGGCCATTTGGGATCTGGGGCAAAAATTGGGGATTGGTCCTGCTTTGAGCAGGGGGTTGGACTAGATGACCTCCTGAGGTCCCTTCCAACCCTGATATTCTATGAAGTCCTGCTGATTCATTAGGGCAGGTGTGGTTTGTTAAACTCCACCCTGGATATAACAGAGTTGGGAGTTGTCCTCTGGACATAGGAATGTAGGATCTGGAGCAGAGAAATCAGAAGGGAGGAATCCTAGGAACACCCAAAGGGAGACAAAATTGTCTGGCAGATAGGGCATTGGACTGCAACTCTAGGTTCTTTTCCTGACTAGGTTGCTGACTTGCTTTCTGATCTTCACTACATCTCTCTGTGCCTCTGTTACCCCTGCCACTCTTTGTCTGTCTGATCTACCTGGGTTGTAAACTGTTCAGGGCAGAGATTGTCTCTTGCTATGTGTTTGTACAGTACGTAACCCAATGAAGTCCTGATATCAGGCAGAGTCTTTAGGTCCTACTTTAATACAAATAATCTAAATAATCCAAAAAGTCTTGAACATGAGTTTATTTTAGTACCTCTTTATTAAAGCCAGAGCCCAGGAAGAGGTGAATTTTGACTCTGGACAATGTGTACTGCCTTTGTTTTAGAGCAGAATGGGAATACCAAATGATTTATGGCTTTTTGGTTTTTTTTGACTTTCTATTTCTGCACCAGCTTCACCAATGATATAAGTACCGCTTGGGCAAGTGTTAATTACCTGAACTTCTGCGGATGAGACGACAGTAGACAATCATGTGATTTATTTATTTGTTTCTTGCAAAATGGTTTATTTTAAAAAATTTCTTGGAGTGCTGAATTTTTAATTTTTTTTTAAAAAAACTTATTTACAATATAGAGAGCATTTCCCACAATCTCATAACATTTGTAAGGTATGCCAGTGAAATTTGGGTCCTAAACTACTTGAAAGTCCTTCTAAACAACATATAATAATTACATAATTTAAAAAGTAATTAAAAAGAAAAACTCGTCCCAAAATTGAAACAAGACATGTAAATGGTTTTATGATTTATTAGTTAGATCAGCTGCTGTTTACAAATGGCAGGAAAAAATATGAGTAAACATTTACATTTACTTTATAAAAGGAAAAAGGAAAGTATTTACAACATATGTAACAAACACAAATAGTACAGGAATACATACAGGGCACTAATTGAAGTGGAAATCCCCACTGCTGCTCTGACACTTGGCAGTAAAGTTTCAGCATGATGCATGGGAATTAATTGGACTTCTCCAGGTATGAAGTCATAGTCATGGCTCCATATTTAAGGCTGCAACCAGCAATCCATTCTAAGTCCTGTTTTTGACACCTTGTATTGAAAATTTTCAGAAAAATCTCCTTTTGTCCTGAAAATTCTCATATTTATTCTTAAAATTAAGTGAAATGGCCAAGCCATTTATAATAATATATCTAGCTCTTATATAGTACTTTTCATTCATAGATCCATAGCATCTTACAAGGAGGTAAGTACCATTATCCCCACTTCATGGATGGAAGTCCTTTGACTAAATCTTTATTCCCCCATCATGCTGAATATTTAAACCTTTAGTCTCTAATTTTTACTATACATCATCTAGTAGATGGACTACTGGATTGTGACTCTGGGTTCTTTTCCTGACTAGGTTACTGACTTTGTTAAATGTGAATCGGTAAGAAACGTATCTATTTATTAAAAAACAAACCCTGTCTTCCGTATCAACACTTAAATATATTGGGAGATTTTAAAAATATGATATTTCAAATTCCATGGCCAAAGTCAACTCCTAGAGGTGTAGTTCAGTGTCTGTTCCTTCAAAATGTCATCTGTACTAGTCTAGAAAGCACTCTTAAAAATGTTCAGACTGGCATAATAATAATTCTGAATAATGTTCTGAATTATTGAGATTAAAAGCAAAACATAAATCAGTGCTCTTACATCATCAAGAAGAAAAACAAAGGCTTGATTTGGCTGAAAAAGCACATCATAAGGTAGTAAAGGATATAGAAAAAAATAAACTTTTGCTCTCCTCCTACTAGCTATAATTTAAGTAAAGAATCTGTATTAAAGCTTAGACATTTCTAGCTTTCTGAACTAATTCAAAAGGACCAAAAAACACCTCTCTAAATCATCATAATTATAATAAAGATTATTATTAATAAAAAGTATATTACAGCACTTACAATGCCAGTGTATTCCAAGTAATTATATTGAACATCTAACATACAAGCTGAAAACTTCAGCGTACCAAATGTAAAAAGTATATAAAGATTTAAATGTCTTAGAAATCAATTGATGTGTACAAGAAATGTGTAGAAGCAATGCCCCATCACAACATATCCATAATTCATCATTTTAATTCAGGTACATTTAAATATTGTACATTCTATTAAAAAATGGTGAAACATCTCTTGTAAGAGTCAAGAAAACTAGATATAGAACAACAAATTGCTTCAATAAATAATTGTCCTGCACAGATTAATTCCATAATTAACATTTGACTGACATTAGTGGATTGAAAGGAAATCACTGACTTTTAACTGCAAGGTACCCAAATTAGATGAATTTGGCACCCAAAAGACATAGAAGAAATAAACTGCAGCAATGCAAATGGTGTGAATATAATCTATACTACTGAAAAATACAATGATTTTTTTCTATTGCTTCTGGGACTGTAAAGACTAAAGTATGTCATTAGGTGGATGAGTCCTTAAAAACCAAGGCCCTGTCGGTTCTGCTTGGACATTAAAAATTCCATGGCAGGTGGATTTTCCCCATTTTTCTTAGCCAAAATATCCCCTCCTTACACTATTGTGCAGAGTCTTGTCTACCAGTTGCCAATCTGAGGGTTTATTCTGCACCATTGAAGTCAATGAGAATTTTGCTGGATCAGGCCACTGGCTCCTATTCTTCATCACAGAGGTGACTACATTATTTCTTTGTGTATAGGACAAAGATCTGTCTTAACTTACCCTGTTTAAACATGGCAATTTAAATTCAAAGTAAATGGTGGGGCAAGGTGAAACAACATCCCATTTGGCTAGACAAATGAGAAGAATGATGGAAAGAATCTGTCATTCTGTAATACATGTTACATAGGGCTCAATCCTGCAAGGTATTGGGCACTCTGGGGCGCTTTGGCTGCAATCCATAGTTATCCTTAAGCATGTGCTTAGTTCTTTGATGGAATGGGGCCAGAGTGCTCAGCACCCTGAAGGACTGAGCTCCAAATGTGCCTCAAATTTTCATCCTCATTGATTTAGCATTGCTACATACTAGTTCTGAAGGTCCATAATATTATGGCATGCGTGTACTCCAAAAGGAGTCAAAAATGACTGAGAAACCAGGGGCGAAATTCTCACACCCACTCCAGCACCTTTACGCAGGATAAACTGGCCAGAGTGGCATAAAAGAGCTCTAATAGCCCTGCAAGCTGTCTTCTGAGGACCCTCTCATCAGCCTTGGCATAGGGGTATGCTGGGGTCAGGCTGAGGCAGGAGTGGGGTGGCTGCAGAGCTACAAGCTGGGCAAAAGAGTGCAAAGGTGACCGAAAATCACCGTAACCATTCCCCCCGAGAGTCTCAAGTTCTGTAATACGTTCGTTAGACGTGAAGCACAGACTCTTACCCTGTTATCAGTGACTGGGATGGAAAAGTACATTCTATTTGTGGTCTCGGTAACATTGTCATAGTAAGACTAGACACTTGTCCCATACTGAAGATAGGGAGGCAATAGATAATCTAGCAATTGCAGTAAGGGCTATGGATTTTAAGTAAAAATGTGCTTTGTTTTGAAAGTCTCATCACATGAGAAGGATACACTGCTCAGTTATTGCTCTATTCATTATATGTAACAGCAGGGAAAACATGAGCACTTGCAGGAGAGGGGAGGATTTATTGAAGCAGTTGTTGAGATGTTACTGTGAGAAAACAATGGAATTATCGCAAAATGGAATTCCACACTCCCCAGCATGCCCCAAGCCAGGGACACTGTATTTGCACACAGAGCCATGCAAAAGAAAGGAAAAATCCAATATAATCTCTAGAAGTTTCACCACCAAGCCGTCACATATACCACCGCCATCTGACCTACTGAAATCTCAAAATGACATAAATTAAAAAATATAATGATCTGTGGTGAAAGTACTTTTCAAGTGAAATTTTAAATGATTCTAAGCAAGTCTGTTTCACAAAGAACCAAATTTGTACAATTATTTAATTGTGACCAACAACAACAAAAATCATAAACTAGTTGTAAAACTAAACTGGTCTTTGTTCTCTAGTATTTTAAATACTAAATTAAAAAAGACTATATAAACTGTACCATCTTTATTGATGTTTTGGTTTGATACTTTCATCAGATCAAAATATCTGATTATAGAGAGGTAATGGTTGGAAAACAATGTAGCAGAAAGGATAAGGTAATAAAAGGGGGGGAATAAAACAATGAACAAGATGTTGCAAGAAAAGATGGTATGAATGATGAAATGGAAAGAAAGAAGCAAAGAAAGAAAATCATGAGAGACAAACAGAAGGAAACAGTAAGGGACAATATAGGAAAACGATTCAGAGAACAAAGAAATAGAAAAGAGACAGAGTCCCTGATCCAGCAAAGCATGTAACCATGCGCTTGACTTTAAACTTGTGAGTAGACCCACTGGATTAAAGTTAAGCATCAATTTAAGTGCTTTGCTTTATTGGGGCCAGGGAGAACCAGGGGAGAAAACAGGATAATTTTCGAAGGTAACTACCAACATCCTACTGTTTTCAAGTCATAACTGAAAATTTGTTTCTTTTTAATCAGGATTTCAGATATTCCTAATGAGTCTGAGATTCCATAGAACACTAGCAAAAATAACACAGAGAAACTTTCAAGACCACCTTCTTTAAGATAGACCACCTGGTATGAGAGGAGACCACTTTTTGTCATCTGGTCCCTAATATATTCTTGTTTTTATTTTTGAAAATGTAAATACAGTGTTTTAGAGAGACCATATGTATGAGAGGTCACTGTTACCTGGTCCCCATGGGTGGCCTGTGTGGATATATTTCTTTGCACTGAAAATTAACATGTCAGTAAAAAGCACCAGTTTGCTAATGAACTGGGGAAAAACAGGGCAAAAATGTCCTTAGGAACTTTGGGGTGGGGAGTATTTATAATCCTTATATTCCAAAGTTCCACGTAAAGTACTCCTAAAAGAAAACACAATGAAATAAAAAAGAGCAAATGTATTGCCATAATAATATTAATAACAGAAAGAAAAGTGATATTAACATTATCAAACTATAAATATAACTTTTTTCATTAAAAAACAAAAGGCACACCGCCCGCAGTTCTGGTCAGGTTCTTACACCCCGAAAAGTAAAAATTACAAATAAAAGAAATT
This sequence comes from Lepidochelys olivacea, assembly GCF_965140295.1. NCBI lineage: Eukaryota > Metazoa > Chordata > Testudines > Cheloniidae > Lepidochelys > Lepidochelys olivacea. Next base: position 83,056,519 of record NC_140417.1, on the reverse strand, counting down.
AACCCCTTCATTAACCTGAAGATATTTCTCCCCTTTGCTAATACATTTATTGCATAATCTGTGTGTCTGATATACTTCTTAAGGGAATTTTGCATCCCATATTCTTTAAATGAAGATATTTCCTGTCCCCTTCATCCTTGAATTATTTTGAAAGTAGACTTTCTCTGAAAAGGTTCTGCATAAGGATGAGAAGAGGTGGATACTGTATAAGGTATCATCTATTTAAAGCTTTTGCTGCCTGATAAAGGCTCTTCATCAGGATGGGTTTAATGCACTGGGAGTGCCTAGAGGCAAATTAGGATAATCACAAGTGTGCCTTTCCTGTGGGCATTCCAGTATCCCATACAATTTCCCCTACAATGACAAACTTTGATAGGTTTGTGTTCTCATTCGTTATTTCAGGGCCTGGTCTCTGTTCAGACTAATATTGCCATATTTGGTACACAGCAATGATCATAGAATATCCGAGTTGGAAGGGACCTCAGGAGGTCATCTAGTCCAACCCCCTGCTCAAAGCAGGACCTATCCCCAATTTTTGCCCCAGATGCCTAAATGGCCCCCTCAAGGATTGAACTCACAACCCTGGGCTTAGCAGGGCCAATGCTCCAACGACTGAGCTATCCCTCCTACATCCCTACATAAATGTTTATGAAGCTACCCTGATACATAGCAGTTAGAGTTAGGACCAAAGCGGAAAGCGTCTTCTTCTACCCTTCAAATTACAAGTAAGTGTTCTGTGTTCCCCTTATTGAAAAAGCACTGGAACATGGCTTTCAAAATATCCTGGATCATTTAGTAACTTGAAGTCTCAGCAACTCCAAAATGCTGTCCTGCCACGTTTGTAAGAGTAGTGCCAGTAGATTATGGAACTCTGAAGTGGGCTTTTTAACACTAATCATGATTCCTAAACCTGTGTGATGGGATCATTCATTTTCCTGGTGAATTAGAGTCCACCACATCTCTCAACGTCTGGTCTTAGCAACCAATCACAAGCTTGTTCATGGAGACAGATAATAACAAAAGGTGCATTTTAGCTGAAAAGCAGTTAGTAAAACACTGATTAAAAACATATAAACCCCAAACTAGGCATGGTAGTGCCAGCTGAAGTGAGAGATGCTTAATATGGGTATATATAAAAGTATCTTATTTCTGGGATTTGTTCTGATAAAAAATAAATCACGTTGGATTTGATTTCTGAAGATAAGCCCTCCTAGCTGAATTACAACATGAATTGCTAGCCCATTATCCAAATAAGCCTGATTTCTCTAGTGATTAAAATAATGTAATGCATTCAGCAAAGCACTCAAGAACATGCTTAACTTTAAGCATATGAGTAATCCCATTGAGTTTAATTGGATACTCATACGTAAGTGCTTTACTGAATTGGGGCATTAGTGCACTCAATGCAATATTTCTACTTATTTTATAAATTGTAGCTGCATTGTTTTATTGCAAGAACTCTATAGTAGAGATACTCCATACAAATATATATTATTAGAGTTTCTTTCACTCTCAGTAATAGGAATAAAATAGGGGATGCCGTATTTGTGTGGTACGTGTTGTGAGGCATCTGAGGTTCCGGTGTTGTACACTCAGACTTTCATATGAAGAGGGAAATGTAGTTTGTGACATTTAACTCCTTGCCTAATCTTTTCTTCCCTCCAGTAAATCTGCTTAAAACCCTTAGTATCTTGTAACTGTTAGAAATTGTACCACTGTGATCCTTCCTTTCAATCTTGGAATACTTCTGTTGAAATGTACCCACAGAAAAGTTTACTTAAGTGCTTTATCAGGACATCAGAAACATTTCTGGAGATCTAAAGACATCATAAACATTATTTTGTTCTGGTATGTAGTGCCAACTAATACTTCCAATTTGCATCATGGAAGACTGAAACTGAATGGAACTCCAGTATCCAAAGCAACTTCTTAATGAAAACAGACTTTCATCAAACAGCAGAATTTTTGTCTATTATGCCAGGATATAATGTGACTGTACAAATTTGATAGAACTTTTGTTTGTGTGTGTGCAAAAGATTCATTAATGTATTGCTTGTGGGGAGAACAAAGGTTATGAAAGGATTAAAGATGGAATCATCAAAGGGAATAGATGGAAGTTTGTCATCTTGTAACCAGGAAAGGTAGCAAAGCTTTTACCGTGTCCTCTTGGAGCTGCTCTCCAAAATTAATGTACACGTTTTTCTTTAAAGAGATGATTGTTCAAGAGAGAGAGTTTCCTTCTTGTACTGAGAGTCCCACAGAATTATTGTCTGTATCTATGTTACACTTACTTTACATATTGGCTGCTGGAAAATAAACCTAATTCTTCATGCGAAGAGTCTGATGACGAAAATAGAATTTGGGAAAATGATCCAAAAAAAAATATGTAATTTTCTAGCTCTGCTGCTGGCCTCTGGAAGGAGGGGTCAAAAAAAAACAAAAAAAACCAAGCATAAACTGTTGGTATGCCCATCTCCAGTAGCCACACCATGCACGTTGGTCAAGGACAATAGTCTGGTGTGCGTGACTGAAGAATTCCTTCAAACTCCTGGATGGTAATTTGCAAACATCTTCAGCAAATCTTCAGGCAGGATGTTCTTCTCCTTTCATTGTTGCAGTCATCCCCCAAGCTTGTCTCACTTTTTGGCTATCAACCAAGGAGTTTGACCCTTGAAGTGGTAGACAAATGATTTAATATGAAAATGGCCTATCAAAGGTAATACCTAATACCAGCACTGCTTTTTATTGCTCTAGGTTTTAGTAGAAATAGACCAAAATCTGAACCTTGAATCCAAACCTTCAAATTTCAGGGTGGTTCAAATTTGATTCCACTGATGACAAAATGCCTCTGTGATCTGAGTTCTAGTTCTAATCCAAAACTGTAAGGGTCTGAAATCTTGTGAGAATAGCTGTTCAACCAAAATTTTAGACTAAGATGGTGGAAATACCATGTACCCGATATCTCATTGCAGCTCTAATAAAGCAGGACTAGATCATGGCTGGCCCTTTGTTGGTGCACAAGGAGAGCACAGGCGGTGGACCACAATACCAGTTTCTGCAATTCCTGAATGCAAAGGCAGCAGGAGGGTTAGTGCTGCCAGCAATGTGAAGTACTCTGAATGGAGTTAGACCATGCCCTGTGCCTTTCCATCAGCTGCTAGCCACCCAAGAGGAAGGAGGCCTAGGAACTGAGAGAAGGCGTGTTCAGAAACTTCCAGTAGTGCAGTGTGGCCCTTTGAATCTTCCCCTCATCACCAGCCAAGCTTTATCTTGTGAAGCCACAATAGCATTTTTAAGTTTCTGTTGACTGGCCCAAATTTTTCTAGGGTAACCAAAGGAGCAAATTCAATTTTTTTTCCTTAACAGAAGTCAATTCCCCTTTTTTACTTTGTGAATTGCCTGCTGTCTAGGTATCATTGCCTCCTCCTCTTGAAAAGAACACTTGCTTCTCGCACTCTCAGATTTGTGTATACCTTGTAACACTCTTCTACTTTTCCTGTAGCTTCTTTGTTGTTAACTCTGTCAGACTCTAAGGGACAGATTTGCAAATGTGTTATGGCTTCTTAAAGAACCTAAGTGAGTTAGGTGCCAAACTCCCTTAAAATAAGTATTTAGTATTTAAGAGCCAAGTTTTCTTTTAAACTGAAGTCTACAAATCCCCTTTGCCTCAAAGTATTTGCTATTTTTCAGGTAAAGATAAAAATAAAACTAATTCGTAAAGTCGGTGGAATCTACTCAGAGCAAAACCACGCCCAGTCTACACTACGGAATTACTTTGGTATAAATACATTGCTCAGGGGTGTGAAAAATCCCAACCCCGAGCGATGTAGTTATACCAACCTAAGCACCAGTGTAGACAGCGCTGTGTCGCCGGGAGAGCTTCTTCCGTCAGCGTAGAGCGTCTTCACTAAAGCACTACAGCGGTGCAGCCAAAGCAGTGTTTTAAGTGTAGACCTGCCCTCAGTCTTGAAAAATACATGCTTTTAGATTTAAAATGCTTGGGCCTGAATGTAAGTTTTCAGAGGATGTTTATGTGTTGCAGGGGGAACATAGTGGGGAAGAAGGAAAACTGAACTATACCAGGGAATAGAGGACTGAACTGAGGAGGTTCTGATATGGAGGAGGAGCACACAAAGTTAGTTTCCAAATGGGCAGGGAAGGAAGGCTAAAGGTGGGGCAGATGAGTAGAAAAAACAGAAATCCCAAACCACTCTCTGCATATGGCTAGAGGCATTACTAGGAAGGAGACTAATTGTTACTATTGGAGGGAACCAATAGGGGGAGACTAATTGTTACTACTGGAAAATAATTATTTGGGGGGACCCCTTCAGTGCATGGGACCTGGATGTGCTGATCTCTTTGATATTTTACCCCATCACTGCCACTGAAGATGGGTGCGGGTCAAACTGCAACACAAAAACTGCATTGACATTTTTAAAATGTGCAGTGACTTTTTTAGGAAACCACAGATGGAATGTTAAACAAACCCCTGAAAAGCCTAAGATTTGATATCCAGACTCAGCAATTCACAGCCCAGTGATATACTGGAAATTATTTAGAGAACAGGCCAACCCAAAGCTCTGAATGGAATTGTTCAAAGTAAAGCTGAACAAAGTGGTGAGAGGAGCATGAACTGATACTTGCTAGGTGTGTACTTGCACATTGCTGACAAAAAGGAAGTGGGTTCTAGCTGCAGCTATTGGTCTTTGATTCACCTTTCATTTACACTGCTGTAAAGCAGTAGCAACTCTACTGAAGCCACTGGAATTATACTGGTGCAATAAAGGAGTAAGTAACAGGAACATCAAGCCCATTTTGTCTAGTGCTCCCAAAACCTCTCTTTTTTTCTATAGGGTTGCCAGGTGTCCAGTTTTTGACCGGAACGCCCAGTCGAAAAGGGACCCAGGTGGCTTCAGTCAACACTGCTGACCGGGCCGTTAAAAGCCCAGTCGGTGGCGCAGCAGGCCTAAGGCAGGCTCCTTGCCTGCCATGGCTCTGCGCAACTCCCAGAAGCAGCAGCATGTTCCTCCTCTGGCTCCTACACGTAGGGGAAGCCAAGGGCTGCTCCCACCCCAAGCCCCAGCTCTGCAGCTCCTACTGGCTGGGAACCACGGCCAATAGGAGCTGTGGGGGTGGCACCTGTGGATGGGGCAACAAGCAGAGCCACCACATAGGAGCCGGAGCGGGGACATGCTGCTGCTTCCAGGAGCTCTTGAGGTAAGTGCCGCCTGGAGCCTGCACCCCTGACCCCCTCCACTCCCCAACCCCCTGCCCCAGCCTTGATCCCCCTCCCATCCTCCAAACTCCTTGATCCCAGCCTGGAGCACCCTCCTGCATCCCAAACCCCTCATTCCCAGGCACATCCCAGAGCCTGCACCCCCAGCCAGAGCCCTCACATCCCCTGTACCTCAACCCTGGCCCCACACCAGAGCCCACACCCCCAGCCGGAGCCCTCACCCCTTTCTGCACCCCAACCCCCTGCCTCAGCACGGAGCCCCCTCGTGCACCCCAACACCCTGAGCCAGCCTGGTGAAAATGAGCAAGTGAATGAGGGTGGGGAGAGTGAGTGACAGAGAAGGGGGGGGAGTTAACAGGGGGCTGGGCCTTGAAGAAGGGGTAAGGTGGGGGTGGCGCCTTGGAGGAGGGGCGGGGTAGAGGGTGGGGTTCGGTTTTGTGCGAGTAGAAAGTTGGCAACCCTATTTCACTGTCATGATTTAGTGGCTTCCAAGAGCGCTGGTAACTGTTTCAAGGTCCCTGATGCCTCAAACAACAGCTTCCTTCCCCATAAATTTATCAGCTGAAAAACAGCCTGAGAAATAATAAATGAATATCATACTCCTCTGAGCACATGCATTAACTTTCAATTGCCATGTAAAGCAATGTTACAGATGTACGTTTTGTTTTGTTTTCTTTTAGATAAAAAAAAAATTCTTACTTGTGACAAATCCATGCCATGCAACAAAGAAGAACGCATTCAGAAAACAGGAAAGGGGCAGACAAAAAGCAGACAGTTGTGAATTTACTTAGGAGTTTGTCAGTGCCTGCTGTTTAAGTACAGCCACCATTTTTAGAAAGGGTTGGACTGATTCATCTTGGTTGTTTCTTGGTATGAGGTTAGCAAAAGAATTCCTCTCTAATGCTGTAACAACCCTACAAGGACTCAGTTAGAGGGTTACTACTAGGACAGGGATTTATTTTAACTTTTGTACTTGCTGACCTTTTTGTGTCTGATCCAATTATAAGACTAGAATTGGGTATCAGTTTGTGTTCAGATAACTGCTGCCCATACCAGCCACGCTCCACAACCTTGTAACAGGTAGCTGGATTTGATATCAAAGTTTTTATGAAAAAATAGTGCTATACAATTGTCAGTTCAGTTCTCATGCTACACCGTTTCAGACAAAGTGCTTTTAACCCAGGGCAATGGCAGTTCTGTTTATATTGTAGCTCCATTTGGCAACAAAGAGGAATCTGTTGCCTAAGACAACAAATTGGGATCCCTCTGGATACGAAACATACTGTATAGCGGGACTTTTTTAACTTGCAGTTTGTCAAACCTCCTTATACTGCATAGATATGAGATTCTTTTTATGTAAGACTGATACATACAGTACTGCAGGTACACTGGAGGTAGGGAATATATAGCACAATTGTGAAAGAGACCTGCAGTATTGCATTAAGCAGCTTGACTTCAGTGCCTGTGTTTAGTTTAATTGATGGAGTACTTTTTGTTCATCTCCACTGTGATTTTTTTGACACTATTAGCTTCCCTTCTATCCCCCGAGAATTCTGGATGGCAAACTTTACTCCTAGTGTTTCACCTTTCAGATATGGCCTACAAAAGGTGCACAAGTTTTAGGAATTACACATCATCCCTTTCTTTCCAGTACATAATACACACAGTGGGCAAAATTCAACCAAGGCATAAATGGATTTATTTCAGTGGGAATTGCAATTATGTTGTGACTGAATGTGGTCTGTTGTGTACAACATGAAATGCACGTTGGAATGGAGTTTCTATGTTATTAAAAAGAAAAGGAGGACTTGTGGCACCTAAGAGACTAACAAGTTTATTTGAGCATAAGCTTTCATGAGCTACAGCTCATTTCATCGGATGCATTCAGTGGATGCATCGGATGAAGTGAGCGGTAGCTCACGAAAGCTTACACTCAAATAAATTTGTTAGTCTCTAAGGTGCCACAAGTACTCCTTTTCTTTTTGCCAATACAGACTAACACGGCTGCTACTCTGAAATCTATGTTATTAGAATCACAGTTTGTCTTTTGCATAATTATATCAAATTGAGATTTATGGTTTAGCAATCTCTTTCAAGTGGTCTTTACATATGGAGGTCAGTTGCTACACTAGTGTGGCACCCATTGTGTTCTTTTAGAATCATAGAATATCACGGTTGGAAGGGACCCCAGGAGGTCATTTAGTCCAACCCCCTGCTCAAAGCAGGACCAACCCCCAACTAAATCATCTCAGCCAGGGCTTTGTCAAGCCTGACCTTAAAAACCTCAAAGGAAGGAGATTCCACCACCTCCCTAGGTAATGCATTCCAGTGCTTCACCACCCTCCTAGTGAAAACGTTTTTCCTAATATCCAATCTAAACCACTCCCATTGCAACTTGAGACCATTACTCCTTGTTCTGTCATCTGCTATAATTGAGAACAGTCTAGATCCATCCTCTCTGGAACCCCCTTTCAGGTAGTTGAAAGCAGCTATCAAATCCCCCCTCATTCTTCTCTTCCGCAGACTAAACAATCCCAGTTCCCTCAGCCTCTCCTCATAAACCATGTGTTCCAGTCCCCTAATCATTTTTGTTGCCCTCCGCTGGACGCTTTCCAATTTTTTCACATCCTTCTTGTAGTGTGCGGCCCAAACTGGACACAGTACTCCAGATGAGGCCTCACCAATGTTGAATAGAGGGGAACGATCACGTCCCTCGATCTGTTGACAATGCCCGTACTTATACAGCCCAAAATGCCATTGGCCTTCTTGGCAACAAGGGCATACTGTTGACTCATATCCAGCTTCTCTTCCACTGTAACCCCTAGGTCCTTTTCTGCAGAACTGCTGCCTAGCCATTTCGTCCCTAGTCTGTAGCGGTGCATGGGAGTCTTCCATCCTAAGTGCAGGACTCTGCACTTGTCCTTGTTGAACTTCATCAGATTTCTTTTGGCCCAATCCTCTAATTTGTCTAGGTCCCTCTGTATCCTATCCCTACCCTCCAGCATATCTACCTCTCCTCCCAGTTTAGTGTCATCTGCAAACTTGCTGAGGGTGCAATCCACGCCATCCTCCGGATCATTAATAAAGATATTGAACAAAACTGGCCCCAGGACCAACCCTTGGGGCACTCTGCTTGATACCGGCTGCCAGCTAGACATGGAGCCATTGATCACTACCCATTGAGCCCGACGATCTAGCCAGCTTTCTATCCACCTTATACTCCATTCATCCAGTCCATACTTCTTAACTTTACTGCTTCTGTAACATACACTGTGATGTTCTTTTTAACCTACTAACATAGTTTTATCTGAGTAGGCACCTTGGAATTGAGACATTAATATAGGTAAGCCAAGAAGAGTATTTAAGATATGCATATGCAAATTAAGATTATTTTCTTCTGCAAATTTGCATGTAACCCTATGATTGACACTAAATGTGTATTCGTATGTACACTAAGTATTCATATAGGTCTCTATTTATCAAGGCATTCAAGTGGCTACTTAACGTTAAGAACGTACATAGTCCCATTGACTTTAATGGGACTATTTGTGCTTAAAATTAGACAGGTGTTTGAGTACCTTGCTGAACTGGTACCATAATCACAAATGCCGGTCGTTCATGTGGCTAACTGGTAATGTGAGACATGTCATCTTAACTAGTTACAAGAGTTTAAGACAGATTCTGTATGGGTGGATGTGTTTTGCTGCCTAACCATCCTCACTGATGAATGGGCACCTTTGTTAAAATAGCACCAGTAGTGTCCTCTAGTGGTGGTTTGGTTGCACTAGGATATGGCAAACTAAGTAAGAAAGCCCTTATGCTCTATATTGATGTAATAAGTAAAAGATAGAAGTCCCTCATTTTAATAGCACTGCTGGCTGCCCCAGGCTTTCTCCAGCAACACCATAGTTTATTCACAAAAAGATAACATTGCTATATTTCATTTTAATAATAAAATCCATAACACTTCAAATATTCTTTAATTTTCCTGATTTGGCAAGGGAAATGACCTTCAGATTTATATAGGGCAGTTCCTTTTGGCACCTGAATGCAATAATTTATTAAGTTCCAATACTCATCAAGTGTGCACAAATATCATGCAAATATTACAGCTGGACTCCGTAACAATATAAGCATAATATAGACACAGAATTATATAAAGTATTGACAAACAGAAAAAGGGAAATTTAGTATTTTCTGTACAAAATATATGCAGCTTTTGATAATTTGTAAAATGTATAACTTCTTGGCATTTCAGAAAAGAACATTGTATAAAAATAAATATTCTATGTACAAAACACACACAGGCCAGTCCATGGTTAGAACCATCACTGCAAAAGAAAACATAAACCTCTGTTAGTTTCACAATTCAAACAGCTGCAAGGATTTCTTAATGGAGGGAAACACAGGTAGGGGGACCTTGTTATGCGAGCATGCTCCAGGACACACAACAGCAGAGGAAGCAATCAAGAACCTCAGGAATGACCATTTTCATTTGTCTGGTTAGGAAGGAGGGGGTACAATGTTGGATGACTCTCCACCCTCCTCAGCCCCACCACACCTAGTGAAATTGCTGTTTGTGCAGCTGTTTTCTGCACTAATGCAAACAACAGGTGATACTAATAATAATGATCCAGAACCTGAAGAGTGGCACTGATGGATACGTAAGCCTCAAATGGCTATAGGGCATCAAGAACTCCTATGCAGCTGAACTGCAGAAAAAAGAAGGGACCTGAATAGGTTTCTATGCTGTCTTTCTTTAAAGAAAACATGTTATTACAATGTTTGTGTAAGTGGATGTCTGTGAATATATCATTGATTGGAATCTTCAGGTCAGGAGGCCCCTATATTTCCATCTGATATTTCCATTTCAAAGATTTCAATTTCTGCTTGGATAGCTGTCAGCCAGCTTGGGGAGCAGGCGGTGGTGGTGTCATCCCTATTCCTCTTGGACATCAGATGTACTGCATGGTCTCAGTGCCTCCTTTGATGTCCTCCTCAAGGACTTGGTTGGGGGGAGCATCCCTGGGATGGAGTAGGTTTTGGGCAGCCTTGTAAGGGCTCTGAATTGCCTCAGGTAGTGTGTCCTTTCAGAATTAGCACAAACTGTCATGACTGCAAAGCTCAGGCAGACGACAGAGTTTGAGTGCTCTGCATCCTGGATATACTTGGGACAGGATTTGGCAAAGTAATTCTATTTTGCACTTAAACAGCAACCTTTATCCAAAGATCTCAAAGCACTTTACAAATCAGTTAATTAATTGATCTTCAAAGTGCCCTGTGAGGTAGATAATACACCCCTTTTTGAAGATGAACACACTGAGGTTAAGACCTAAATGATCAAAAAAGGACTTCTAGTTCAGAGTCCTTCAATTGTGGATGTCTTAATTTAGAAACGGAGGGCCTAATTTTTAGTGGTGCTGAACACCTACAATTCCCAGTGAAATGCATGAGAGATGCAGGTGCTCACAAGCTCTGAAAAATCAGGCCTGAGATGTCTAAAGTTGGGCACCCAATGTTAGAGGCAGGTTTTGAAACTTCGGTCCCATGTGACTTGTCCAAGGCTACAGAGTATTTCAGTGGAACAGAGATCCATAGATTCCAAGGCTAGAAGGGACATTGTGATCATCTGGTCTGACCTCCTTTATAGCACACACCATAGAACTTCCCCAACATAATTCCTAGAGCAGATATTTGAGAAAAACATCCAATCTTGATTTAAAAAATGTCAGTGATGGTGAATCCACCACACACACCCCCGGTAAATTGTTCCAATGGTTAATTACTCTCACCATTAAAAATGTATGCCTTGTTTCCAGTCTGAATTTGTCTAGCTTCAACTTCCAGCCACTGCATCATGTTACATCTTATACAGCCAGGACTAAAATGTGAAATTCCCAGTCAATATTATAAACAGCATTAGAGCTGATCACAGCACTAGATCTTGAATTATCAGTAGATCTTTAGATTGGAATTTCCAAAGGGGACTAAGGGAATTAAGTACCCAATTCCTACTGACAGTCAATGGGAGTTACATGCCTGACTCCGTTAGGCTCTGTGAAAATCCCAGCTGTAATGTTCCCTTCAGAGCTTTTAAAACCTCCTCAGTTGTATAACATAAAGTATGCTAATTATAACCCAGGCAGAGTCAGAAGGAAATGTGGAGCTTTAGTTTATTTGTTTTGTCTTTTATCTTAGCATGCTGGATTGGCTGTAATAACAGTTTAAAACAACAACCTAACCACATATAAGATATTTCTGTTGCAAACTCTTATCTCATTTACACCAGTAACTCCAGATTAACTCAGTTTAAGTCTACTAGATCTGCAGGTGTTTAGAACCTCTGAAAATCAGATCAATTACCTTTATTTGGGTGCCTAAAATGGATTCAGGTGCTTAATATTAGGCACTCCACTTTGAAAATTTTGGCTTTTTATGTGTCTCGGTTTCCCCAAAATGAGGATAACAGTGCTTACCCATCTTTGCAAAGTGCTTTGAGATCTATGGATGAAAAGCATGATTTGCTAATAATATATTGATATGTAGGAATATAACACAGCTAATGAGTTCTGATTCTGTGCAACTATAAGATATTTTTTAAGCCTGAAATATCCAGGGTTGCCAATACAATTCTATAATTTTTAACCTATTTTATTTGTGTATTATTGGATAAAACAAATGGACCGTTTTGATCCTGCTTGTCACGAGCACTGGCACTGAAAATCCACTGCATGCTTTACACATCTGTTTTGTCATTAGAAAGACTCACAGAAAATCATCTGCAAAATGCATCAACACCTTTAATTCAGCACAGTCATAGAAGTTCCAAGATTATTTTACCTTATTCCAGCAGCCCTGAACTGGCAAGCCGTCTTCCCCCTACAACAAAGAAGGAAACAAACACAGTGTAGGATCAGGAGACAGAGCCAAAAGGAAGGAAGGAAAGGGTTAACTAATATAGCTGCAACAAACATTTTAAGTCTGAGTTGGGCTGCGATAAATGTTCTAATATATATAATTTCCCCCCTTCTGTTTTGGATGATCCATTTTTCTGGCTGAAAGACATGGTTAGGGTTCAATCCGAAACCAGAGATTCAAGAGGGAAATTTGTCGGTGTTGTGCAGGGAACACGCACAGGCTTCCTGTTGATGGGTATTAGGCTGCAGGGTTATGCATATATGCTCTAGTTCTGCTCAGAAAATGTGTTTGGCCCTGCTTTTCTTGAAGAGGGAAACATAAAAGCTCCAATTCAGGAGTAAAACATATCAGGATGTTGGCAGTGGGAGACATGAACTGGCTGGTTACGTTGTCATGCGTGACTCCGTGTCATAATTTGGAGGTGACATGCCATTCCTGACAACATACAGCAAAGTGGATCCCAAACACTGCATGAACATTTGGACTTGCAGGAATGTCTAGAAAATATTTTCATTTCATTTATCTGGGCTGGGTTTAGCATTGAGTGAGGAATGGTCACTTTGTCCACTTAAGCAAAATTCACTGGGAGTTACGCTTTCTTATGTCTTGGCTGTACGGTCCTTATTTCTAAATGTCAAGAAATCCCTTGTGTCAAATCTGCTGAGACATCAGAAATCTCTGTGTTGTACTGCTTTACACTTTTATTCTATTTGTAGATATTCTTCAATAGCAAGAAAGGAGATACCAATGGGGCACTGGCAAACCCTGTACAGCATATGGGGCACAAAGAAAAAGGTGTGGCAATCTGAGATTTGTTTGAATACCAGTTCAGGATATGATTTGGTACTTTAAACAGTTTTGAAAATTCTAGATTGTAAGGTGTTCATAGTGGGGACTGCCTCTTTATGGGGGCATACTAGGGTGGGGTGTTTGGGCACTACCATAATATAAATGTTTATTAACCATAGTAACAGGACAGATACAGATAATCTTGGCTCAATCAGCGCATTTTTAAAGTGTTTGCTCTGTGCTTTTTGTGGGGAGTGAAGTGTGGGATTGAGGCCTTTCAGTGCTGTTTTGAAATGAGGATGGATGCAAAGTGTTTTTTCTGGTGCGGCTGGCTAATCCCTTAGTGTTGGGGTGAGGCCCAGAATCAATGCCATCCAGATGGAGGCTCTGAGAATATATTAAAAGAAATTACTGCCTCCATTTTGCTCAATTACTATAGTGGTGGCATGAGTCACTGATTTGGGAGAATGGATTATAAAACCGATTTCACCCTGCTTTGAATGCTTATTTCACTGTCACAATAGGAACTTAACTGTTTAATAATGAAGCAAAATATTTCACATCTCAACGCAAAAGTTTGTTTTTAATGTTAACTATAACATTTATAAATCTGATTGAAAATTTATTTGGTCTCTGACATCAGGCTCCCTTACTTCTGCTGTCACTTTTCATCAAGGTGGTTGCTGCCATGCCCAACCTAATTAAGAATCTAATTATTTTAAATGCTTACTACCAGGTGGTAGTTAGAGCCCTGTACTGAGGAAAATGGGTGCAGTTTTCTTTAAAAGGGCTGCTTTCCACTATCTTTCTTTCTTAGCTACCCCTAATCCTGGGTACAGCCAGGGCCAATTCAACCCCTGGGATAACCTAGAGCAGCCTCAGGGGTGCTCTTAATTGTGCTGGCTGGCAATAACTTACTTGGGGCCACTATGTTTGTAGGGATTACTGGAACGTGGACTGCTCCAGTCATGCTCCTCCTACCCCAACATGTTCCTACACTGAGAGAGTCCGGGAGGTGGAGGAGGAGAGTTAGCTCCACACCAGATAAGGATTCCTCTACTGTGAAGGAATCTTTAGCAGCCCCTTTAAGACAGCTTTACGACCCCTTTGTTGCATCCTGAATAGTTGGCCAAATAGGCATTTTGCCTCAACAAAATGGATGGGATTAGGCCTGTATTCTCACAGGGCCCAAACCTTCAAGCCTTTCTTGTGCAGAATTCCCTTTGAAGTTGGCAGGATCCTGCACTAAAGGATTGCAGGATCAGACATCCCTATACAGGTTTAGAGTAGTTTTATTGTGAAAAAGTTTTGTATCCTGTAAACAATTTGGATATTAAAAGTAAACAAACAGAGTTACCTTTGCCTTGGAAACTGGTAGATGAATTTTTGTGAAATGTTATTAATTCTACTCAGATCAGCACTAACCAGCCTTGTGAAACAGGTAATTGAGGATGGTGGGGAGAAATTACTGGGATAATAAACAGGTGAACAGCCTAGCCTAACAAGTTAGGCCATTGATAGTTAGACAGTTCAATCAAATCCTTATAGAAGATGCCTACAACTGCTTGAACAGTTCAAGCTATTGGGTCATATACGCTCCTGATGTAACTCTACTGTAGTCAGTGAAATTATACAAAGGATGAATTGGACCCATTTTCTTCAGTCAAATTAGTTTATTCTTAGCTTCTTAATTATTGTAGGAGACATCTCCACAGCTTAACATCTCATTTTTAAAAAAGAAAGGAAAAACCAAAGAGAAGAAAATGAACAATGTTATAATGAGAGAGAAACTAGTTAACTTAAGTACATGGATAAGCAACTTTGATGGATCAGATATCATTGGGTGTTGACAGAAAGTCCTTTTCTCTTAATGTAGCCTCCCAGCAATGCTCCCGCCCCCAGGCTGCAGGACTGTGGAAATAAATGATTATGGATCCTTTACTGGGGAAGAAGTGGCATTCCCATTGGTAGGCTGGTGGTGGGGGGAATGAATTGTGTAGTGCATTGCAGGAGGAAATGAAAAGTTAGGTGTGTAAAGGAACAGGAATCTGCAAGGTTATGGTTTAAGGATCAAAGGAAGAACAGGATCACAAGGAAGTGTTTGTTGCAGGCTAGTTTGCAGAGGGAGGGAAGTGGGACATGCTTATTAGTAATGAGTCATTAGATTCCCATATTTCAGATTTGGATTAGTTCACAGACTCCATACATTTGTGCAGATCCAGCATGGAAGTAAGTTGTGTCAGCAGAATGCCAGGCAGAGGTAAGTGTTAACAGATTTGGGTCAACAAACATGCTTATTTAATGTCTCGAACTGGCTTCGATGCCAGAATACTGTATATTATTGGCATTTTCATTTCATCAGATTTCCTGGTGTGTCTCCCATAACAAAAATAGACAGGAAATAGACATGCATTATGCTGCTGCCCTGCAGTGCAATTTGCAGTTGGAAGTAGTGCCAGAGAAGAAAAAACTAGTCTTCCAAGAGTAGTGGAAGAATCCTTTTATCTAGAGATACTCTCAGAGTGTTTTATACAATTTAGGAATGTTCAGTACAGAAGTGACTTGCGGTTGCAGGAGGTGAACTAGTTGACTGAACAGTTCTTTTGCATTTTTAGCTTCTGTGATCATATGTGACAATAAGGGCAGAATTTGTTTATTTACCCAGTATTCACAGAATAGGAGTTTCCATTAAAATCTTTACAGTTTGGCCTTTGAAGGTGGCTATTATTACAGAAGTATTCAATTATTCACTATGCAAAGAAAATTGAAGTGCAAACTGCAGAGAATAGTTGGATTGACAGTAACGTTAGCTACTTGCAAAGGCAAAACTGTAAAGATTTTAATGGCAACCACTGTATTTATCTACTCAGGAAAAACTCAGTTCAGATGCAGCAACTGTTTCTCAGTAAAGTCCACACTCCCCCCTTTTTTTTAAAACATAATTTTCCATTGGTTTGTCTATGGCCCCAAGAGGTCAAATGGGCAGGTTGTGTTCATACCTTTTGCAAATGTGATTGTGCATATGTATCATCGAGTAGGACTTGGCACTAACATTCTAAGAGTATTTCGACCCTGCAATTGAAGCATATGTAGCTGTGCTAGCTTTGGTCTAGCTAGCTGGAATAACAACAGCAGTAAAGCCAAGGCAACACCGGCTAGCTGCTCAAATCCATACCGTGGCTCCCAGGTGGCCTTGTACAACCCACGCTGTCACCGCTGTTCCCGGACTTATCAAATTAGAAATGGAAACTAGGAGGATCATGAGTTTTAATCCACTGACTGTCCTTTAGTAAATCCTTAGACCTCACAGACTCTCACTAGTTCTGCTTGAACTAGCAGGATAAAAATAGCAGTGTGGACATTGTGGCACAGGCAGTTGCTTGGGTGGCTTGGACTTAGGTGGCTAGCCTGAGCTGACAGCTGTGTGTCTACACTGCTATTTTCAGCACGCTAGCTCAGTTGGTGCTATCATAAGCCTGTTTACCCATGCTGAGAATCACACCTCCCAGACATACCCTAAGAAACAGATACTGCCTTTGAGCTGAGTTTTTTTGAGTAAATGAATAAACTGATGCTTTTTAGTGTGATGGCGAGAGCAGCTTTGTCATATTTGGGTTACATACAGTATTTGGGAAAGGGCATTAAAATGATAATATCCCTTTAAGAGTCAAGTAAAATGGATGTCAGGAAATGTACTAGGCAGCCTTCAAGTCAAGAGTAACCTTCTCTGAGACACTAAAGAACAACGGAAAGGAGAAACGTTGGGCCTGCTGCCAGAGCTGAGGCCAGAAGAGGCGTTTGAGCTGGCACTCCCTTATCACAAGAGAGAAGGAGCTGCTGGCATGGGATTCTCCATGAAGGTCCCTCAGTTCTGAAAGATTCTTCCATTAGAGCCCAAATTTGTGTTCAATCTTAATGCACTACAAAATCCATAATTTTTCTCCAGACATTTATGTTGCTCATGAGCGATTGAAAGATGACTTAGGGGAGGTCTTTTGTTAAGTTATGACATAAGAGTAGATTGCTTCAGTCTTTTTGGGACACTCTTATAATTAGAAATTAATTATTGGAAACTTGATGATTTGAAATACTGAACTGGTATGTTTCTCAGGGATTGTTTGAGAGTTATGTCTGCATTCTGATGGGTTGTTTTAAAATGTGGGAGGTGCATAGGTGGTGTGGAGGAGAGTCAGACTTTACTTTCAAGTATTCACACTTGGCCCGCGGACTTAATGGAGGATTTAAGCATTTCAAATGATCAAATAGAGAGTTGAGGTATTTGAGGGTCAGCTTTTGAAGCATTGGTCCAGCAGGGGTTCTGAAGGAAATCTTAAAGGAAGAAATGAAGCAGTTATGAACAATACTCTGTTAATACTCTGCAATGTGGTAGCACATCCAGACTACTGCTTCATTTCTCCCAGCACCACAAAGGGATGGCTGTAGCAACCGTGACTCATTGCAAAGGGTGTTATGGGTCATACTGTGAAGCAAGCCACATGATGGGAGGTAGGATGGAGATCGGTAAGGATGGCACCATTGCTGTAGGTTTACAGTTCATGCCACTATTTGGAGGTATCATAAAATAACAATCAAGAATGAAAAGCAAACAGAAGCATGCAGGAAAGGGAAGGTAACACCATACCAATGGGCAAGGGGCATCCAGCCCGTCCAGCCCAGGTAACCCCGGCTCACCCTTCTCGCCTTTAAAACCTCGGAGTCCCTGTTCATGAAATCAACCACTATAATTATTCCAGTCAATGCCATCCCCTCCATGCCATAGGAGGAGAGGCCCAGTCCCACACTGGTATAATCAAAGGGCACTCAAGCTACATACCCAGTACATAAATAATCAGTGTTTGAATCTCTAGTACGTAACCGGTAGGAAAGGTTGCCTTGCTGGTTCTGTATTCTGTGTGAGTCAGAAGATGTTTTTCCGATTTTGTTAAATGTGGGAGGACTCTATTGGTGGGAGGAGTGGGAAGAGGATCTCTGTTTTTAGAAATCATCTTCAGTTGCTGTCCCCACTTTGAAACAAAAGAGAATAACTTCTGTGCAGGAACTGGCTGGGCACATACACTGCACTTATCACTGTGGTATGCAAGTGACTCTTCAGCTTGAGCAAATAATATACCTGGGAGGTGAACTAAAAAGATCAATGATAACATTTTAGACACACAGAGCTTCCTTAATAGCTAGGGTATGATTGATATATATAAAATAATCCTTGCTGCCATGTATCATTATGTTTTTCCATTAGTAATTTAGACAATAATTTGGATCATTCTTGCTACTTTTTAAATGTAAAGAGGCTTCCAATGAAGTGAGATAATGTCATGTTGAATGACATAGCCATCTTGATCATTTTTTGTACCTCCCATCAGATTTCACACCAATTTTTGTTTTCCCACTGGGTATCCTAACCTGGGTGCCCTGTGTCATTATCAAGAAGCGACTCCCTTACAAAACACATCAGATGGACACTGCTCAGAGCAAAAAAGAAGGCATTTTAGATTTCATCACTGCTTACGGGTGATGATATTAAGCATTGCCAAAGAACAACAACCCGTAAGTGGGGGCATGGGAGTTCCAAGGTTCTCCTTTCATAGCAAAACCCCTTTGCTCTCAGCCTCCTGCCATTTCACCCATTCCTTTTTGAGCTCCTGAAAAGAAAGGGCCAAAGCCAAAGTTACTCTATAGCCCCATTGCTCTTTAAGGGACTGTTCCTGCCTCACACTGAAGAAAACAGCTATGCCGTAGACTCCAGCTACAGCAGCGCAAGACCTTATTTAAGCAATGTGACTTTTGTTATAGCAGGGAGCTCTTTATGCCTGTCATTTACTTGAAGTTTTCCTTCTTTCTTCCTCATTGGCAAATCTTAAAATAAAACATTTTATAAAACAGAACATACCAATGGACAGGGTGCATCTAATCCAGGCGCTCCTTGGTCTCCCTTATCCCCTTTAGGCCCTCTAGAGCCTTTCTTGCCCCTCTCCCCCTGTAAATAATAGTTTAGTCCAAGAAAAAAAATACACAAAAGCTTTAGGATCATCCATTTCAAATAAATGTCAGAGATAGTTAAAAAAAAATAAATAAACAAATGTCTAGAAAAATATTGTAAAAAAGGAGATTCCTTCAGTTAAGTTGCCCTTATAGGAAAGCCTTTTGTGGATTTATTGATATTTTTAATTTACATGTATTACCCTTCAGCAATTGTCCTGATAAGGATTCTGATCCTATCATTGCATTAACTGAACTGTCAGCCCTCTGAACTTTGGAGATGGGATTGCACTGGGGACTCCTCCAGCCAGGAGAGTGACACCTAATACCACTCCGCAGACTGGCTAGGAGGAGATGTTTGGACACTGAATGATCCTAAGCCTGGCTCGGGAGCCCAAGTGTGTCACTTCTTTGACTCTCATGAGCTCCACTGACCCAAGGAACAAGATACTGGCCGCTTGATTCCAAGTCTGGCTCTCCTGTTTTGTCACATCCTTGGACCGGATTACCAATTCATTAGTTTTACACCTGTTTTCCTTTATACTTCTCCTTGTCCTCCCCCCCAAAGTATTTCTGGTTTATAGTAATATAACAAGTAATTTAAAATGCATTCTCTTAAATGATTTTTAAAATACTGTATGTTTTACGTAAGCATTTTCTACTGCTTTTTTTAAATACTGTACTTTAAAAAAATAAAATGTCTCTCTTCCTTGATTAACAAAAGCAGATCTGTATCTGTCACAGCTTTAATTTTAGCAAATGAATTAGCCTGATATTGCCATTGTTTTGTGCAGAGAGAGTCTGAGTTTTCTCTGGTATAAAATTGGTTTAAGTCAGTATCACGCCATTGACTTCAGTGGAGTTACTCCTGATTTACATTGGGGTCTGTGAGAAAAGAATCACACCCAGAGAATGAAATTCATCCCTGTGCAGAGGGCCAGCATAAAGCCTGTCTAAAAACAGGGCATAAGTGGATCTTAAACAGTGAACAGGTCTCCCACTGCCTCTCTGCACAGGGTAAATTTCATCCTCAACTCAAACTGAATTAAATAGAAATTCTAAGCGCAGGTCAACATCAGGATAGGCCTTGATATTTACAAGAAAATATATATACAAAATATCTTCATATTAATTATATTTTTCAAATGAGCAGAGCTTTTCGAAGCTGCTGAGGTTACAATGGAAGTGGCATGGCTGAAGAGGGAATTTTATTTAGTGTCGAGATGGTAAGGATTAGAAGGTTCAATAAAATCAGGCAGCAGAGGTATAGATTTTCTTTTTTTAAAGAAAAGTAAAAGGTTTTAAACAAAATAAATTAAAAGCTGACAAAAGAAATGGATGGGATAGGAGAGGTAACTAGGAGAAATCACCGAGGATCAAACACTGGAACAGAGAGAGGATAACCCGGGAGAAAAAGTGGAATGGGTTGTAGTGGAGGGAGGAGGAAGGACCCAGGAAAAAAGGCAGAAGAGGAGGAAGGGATAAAGGGGACAAAGGTGGACCTGTAGAAGCAAGGAATACACACGAACACACAGACAGGAGAAGAAAAAAAATAGATATTATAAAAAAACTGTGAAGAGTTTAGCTTTAATGCACACTTTCAGCATTTATACTTTTTCAGTTGGGTTATTCACAAGGCTGTCATGTTCCAGTAACATTTCAGTTGTTACATAGCACACTATTTTCATGACTGCACTGGATCTTGAAGGCTATTATTATACATCCTACAGTGACATAAGAACAAAGGGCTCTGCTCCACAGAAAAGATCCACAGCATAAAAAGGCACAGTTCTGTCTTTTGCAACTAGAAGGCCTGTGAAGGGGATTTTTTGCCAAATTACTGCAGGGAATGGGGTGGGCACTTCAGAACCTATTTTCAATGTGTTCATCACAATGTATGTGCATAAATCTTATTAATAGCCCATGGCTGTTACTAGTACCTACTATTAAAAAGATTTTAAAATAACACATTTTCTTGCTGGAAAAGAAGCTATCAAACACAAGGCAGGTGTTTGCATTCAGTTGTTAAAACTCTGTTCCAGGTCTCCTGTCAAAGGGAGTCCATCTCAGATGATCAAAATAAAAAGCATTCGTACCTGAAGAAGTCCATGTCATGTCATTACTGTGGTATGTCTCCCATAAATGGGTATGAAAGTACCATAGCTTATGCTCAACCCTGGGCTATGGGAAAGGAGAGCAAACTCTTGGTGACTAAACAGTTTGGCTAATGAGAGACACCATTTGGTGGCTTAACAATGCATTTGAGCACACAGAAGTCTCCAGATTTCTGCAGAATGGAGGTATTTGTAAGAATGTCAATTAGACTGGGGCATCGGACAAAGCCATTTGCTACGGGAAGCTTAAATTTTTTAAAATAAAATTTACTCTAATTCCTCAGAGTTACTCTAATAAGTAGCCCTCTTAATAATTTGTTAAAAGGACTGTGGTCTGAGGAGGAGCCCTTAATTTAATTGTTAGTGATAAAATATATATTTGCTGGATCAGACCTGAAAAGCTACAGTATTTGCCCATTCACAAACTCAGTTTTCTCGAACATTTTTGTTTCAAAACATTTGTTGCATTTCAGCCAATATTTATTTCAAGGGGACCATGACACACCCCTCTCATCATCTATTAAAGTTGCTGTTGTTCCCACTCTTCAATTATTTTTATGTGAGGGAGAACCATGAAGCCACATTAACCCAAACTGATTCATACTGCAGCCAACAAAAGACCCATCTTCTAAATACATTACCCAGATTTAAAGCCAACTGAAAAAGTCTAAATAAAGATCCTGTTAAGCTTATGTCTTATTTAGAAAAAAAAACCTTAATAAAATAAAGAGGAGGTTAAAAAGCAAAACCAGAAGTGGAATGATTAAAAGGTAGCAGCACCTTGGAGCTGCCATGAATTTCAAGCAATTTGGAATAGTCTCTCCTTGTTTAACATGCTGACTGGCAGTGCATTTTTCAAAACTGTTAATCTGTCCAACATAGAATCAGAGGAGCACTTCAGATGATAAGGAAGGAGAGACAGCACTTGTCAGATGTTATCAGCAAATATATTAATCTCATACAATTACTGCTTTGACATATATTCCATCACAGCTTTAGTCTATTTCCGAAATGCTTGCATATGGCATCAGAGCCTTATAAAGAGAATCTAGATCTATCAAGTGAATAAACTATTCTCAACTGTGTATCTCTTTATTGTTGTTATCAAAGGATTCAGATCACTAATAATCCTAATATAAAAAAAACATAAATATATACACTTGGGTATAGTTTATTTCTTTATAACACAGGCACATGATGTAAAAAAGATTGTCAGCAATAAACATAATCTATTGCTTTTCTTAGTACCTGGCTCTACAGTTCTTATGCCAATTCAAGTCAAAGCCAGAGTAAGGAGTCTAAGACTGCATGATCGGGTTCTTTAATATAGTCATATTTAATTGTTTCTTAAGATTTCCATGTTTGGTTGAAAAAAAGATGTAATTCTGGAAATTTTGGAAAACATTTTGCTGCAATA
The DNA here is from genome assembly GCF_965140295.1 of Lepidochelys olivacea. Lineage (NCBI taxonomy): Eukaryota > Metazoa > Chordata > Testudines > Cheloniidae > Lepidochelys > Lepidochelys olivacea. The sequence continues at coordinate 83,034,048 of NC_140417.1, read as the reverse complement.
AAGTGGCTGACATTCTTTTTCAGCATTCAAGGGGAATTTGAGTACCATGTGACAAGATTTAACTATACCACCATTATTAACACTCATGGGAATTGTCTGGTTTACATCCCTGCACATCTCACTAAGTATGTTAAGGTAGGATTTTCAAAAGCACTCAGTACTGGCCTCATTCAGTGAGAGCAGAGAGAGGCCACCACTGAGCACTTCAGAAAATACAGTGGGTATGCTTTTAGTGTTTGAATGATGATGTCTTTGGTTATGGTGCATTGTATAAACTACAGCCATCGCACTGTAAATTACACATCTGTAAGTTGCTTTATAAGGGTTTAACAGGTAGGAATTCATCTGTTTTTTTTCCAGGTAATTCAGAAATTAACCATTCCACCACTACATAAAGACATTAGTAACCAAATGCAGGAAGTTTGGTTCCTGACTTACCCGGTTTCCTTTGTCACCAGATGGGCCTTGTAAACCCTAAAATAGATCAGTAAGAAGAAATATATATATATATATATATATATAATATATATTTTAAATCAATGTCAGCCAAACTAGTCCCTTTGTTTACTCAGTCAAAATAATTCTTCAGACAAAAATTCAGCAAATAAACTAACGTCTTCATTTCTATTTTAAAACGAAGATAGTTTGTGATCTAAAGCTTCAGCTCCAATGTTACACCCGCTATGTACATGAATAAACCCTGATCATGTGAGTAGTCCCATTGAAGGGCTACTTGTGTGCCTAGGGTTACAAAACTGGGCCCCAATTCTGTCTTGTCAGCCTTTGGAAGGCAGATGTTCAGTTCAGAACAGTAAACACTTGGAATGGATATGTTCAATAAAAGTACCTTAGTATAACATATGAATAGTCTAAGCATGGCTTACTTTTTATTCCAGTAATTTCAGGATCTACATTGTTACATATTTTATTCTCTATGCTTTAAAATATATTCTTCTGCTGGCTAGACTAATTATTTTTCTATTGTTTGTTTTAAAGTATTTAATTTTAAATTGAATTATTTAAATATCACTCAGGATGCTGGGACTGGGAGAAAAGTCTCTTGCTTTGAAAATGAAAACCAGGGTTTCAATTTACCATTATTTGTACAAATTCCTCAGCTTCACTTTGACATTTATATGGCAGTGAGAGAACATTTTCTCCCATTACAGCAGAGTATGCTGCTGTTGGAAGGTGAAAGCTTCATGGATGGCAGACAATTTAGAGACATCAATACTTACAGGAAGCCCAGCTGGCCCCTTTGGTCCTGCATTTCCAGGGTCTCCTTTACTGCCCTAAAATAGAGACAAAAGAGAAGATTTTTTCTATTTTTGTACACAGTATGGGGTACAAATACACTTTGATCTGGAGGTCCAACTCACAAGAGTGTAGCTGAAGTGGTACGAGCAGCAGGAGGTCCTAGCTGCCCAAGTATGTATATAGCATCTTGGAAGGTAAATGTTTGGAGTGGCTAGCGCCTCCTGCCACTTGTGCCACCACGGCTACACTCTACGTTTAGTGGCTAGCTCGATCAGAGCTAGCATGGGTATGTCTCCCCATGCTGGAATTCATACTTCCATCTTGAAGTGTAGACATACCCGTTAACAGGCTGGACACAGATGGATAAACGAACACTTCTGAAAATAATGCAAAGGGCACCTATTTCAGGGACGTTAGTTGCCTCGTAGAGAAGAAGCCAAAATATAAAATGTTTAAAAGTCACAAAGAGGCAAGTCCCAACTTCTGGAAGGAGCTGCAGTTACCGTACTTTAGAAACAGTAGCAGCTGGCACTGTCCATGAAACTTTGAAGAAGCTGGGGAAGGGTGTGTGTGTGTGCGTTTAAAGCTAACTTACCCTTTCCCCTTTTGGTCCTGCTGGTCCTGGAGCTCCAATTGGTCCTGGAGTACCCTGCAATTTTAGAGAGAAAAAGACATAAACCATTTTCTTCATGATCAGGCTTCTTTACAACTGAGAAACAGCATGGTCCTTGAGGAAAAAGCAGAGCTGAGAAGGAGATTCCAGTTATGTAAGGAGTCATTTCAACTACTACAGCTTTCAGGATTGATGAGGACAGTTTCTCTCAACAACTCCCACATGCAATTATAGGACCATAGAAATTGCCATACAAGATTAGTATATTTTTACAAAGCCTTATTTTTATTTGTGGGGTGGCTATCTTGAAAAATAACATTGACAGACACCCCTTTATTTGCTAGGTGACTGTAGTTTTACCCACGAGTTTGCATCCCCAGCAAAGCTGAAACCTGTAGCAGAATAAAGGCGACATTTTAAGCTTTTTTCCAAATGAGTTCAGCTGAGCAAAAATGAAATAGAATTTGCATTATTTTTTGGTAGGCAGATCATCATGCAGTTTGAAAGGTCACCATGCCGCATGGACTAATGCAGATGCACACATACACAGAGGCAAACATGAGAGAGTACCCATTCAGTCCTAAATCCTCTGTCCACCCTTTCACCGTTTGGATCACTCCACCAAATCCTAGGTCATGGTAAAGGGAAAATCCAGTGTCTGTGCTCAGCCTTTGGCCCAGGAGCAATCTCCCTTTTTCATACCAAAATTTTCAGCCACATTGAAGCTTGCTTGGATGTTGATAAGTTAAGTAGTCAACCCAATCAGTTCTTATCTTTTTGCATTAATAATGCAGTAGGTAGGCAATAGCCCTTTTGGCCATGAGAAGTGTTATCATTCTTGAAGACAAGACAACTAATTCAGATTTTCTGTGGAAATCCTTATGATTTACACTGATGTGAATCTGGATTCAGCCTCTTGTGGACTCCTATGCCACATGTGATAACTAGGGTTGCTAATTTTGGTTGGACATATTCCTCGAGGTTTCACTGCATGACATAAGAATTAATCTTTAATTAAAGATTAATTCCTGGAGACTCCAGGACAATCCTGGAGAGTTGGCAACCTTAGGTCATATGAGTGTTCTGTGCCACAGTATCTAATGTTCTCCAGGCTGCTATTTTTAAATCTAAGTAAAGGATTAGGAGATTTCAAAGCACCTTTCTAAACAGAACATATTTATGCATTTTACCTTTTTAACTCTATGCCAGATCAGATCATATTATGTTGAACTGGTGAAAAACTAGCTATCCATCCAAGTTCCAATTTTTTAATTCTTTCATGGACTGCTAGAAAGGAAAATTACTTCTCAGACAGGAATGGAAAAGGGAGACCTTTTGGACCTTTTACAGTAGCTTATCCTTTTGATTGAAGGAAAAGGAAGTGGAGGTTTAATCAGGAGAGGTTGGATCTTGCAATCCTTACTCACAAAAGAAGTCCTACTGACTTCTGTAGGATGACTCATGTGAGTAAGGAGGATTATTTGTACCTGTAAGCATTTGCAGGAACTGGCTGGAGAAGTAATTCATCATGACACACACATGCCACTTGAGTGTGAACGAAAAAAAAAAAATCATTCCCTGGACTCATGCAGAGGACTGTAAGTGCACCATGGGAATTTTAACTACCTATACATTTTCTCCATTTTAAGATAGTTTAAGGCCTAGAGTCCCTAAAGATCCATAGGGAATATCTAGAAGATTTGTAAAAGTAAATATACAACTTCTTGAAACAAATATGCAAATGAGAAGTTGTCATTCAATTTCTTTTTGGGGAGAGTAATGGGGCAATTAAATTAATTCCTGTTCCACTGAAAAAGGGGAAATCAAAGTACCTCTGAAAAAGTCAACTCTGACTGTATTTGGAGGCTATATAGCATCCTATGAAGAAATAATAATACTTTGCCCTTACATAGTAATTTTCATCCAAGGATCAAAAGTGCTTTATAAAATTGGGTTAGCATCATTATTTTTGTTCCCATTTTACAACTTAGGAAAACGTAGGCACAGAGAGGTTATCTGACTTGCCCCAGGTCTCACAGTGAGTTAATGACAGAGTGAGGGACAGAACCAAGCAGTCTTGGTTCTCAGCCTCCTGCCCAACCACTAGACCTCACTGCCTCCCAGATGAATAAAATTAAAGTTAAAACTTCCACCAATGGTTTTTGAGACTTGGGGAAAGCATTTATGAAGTTGCTGAAGCTCAGGAAACTGTGTGGTGTGTTGGTGCTCACAGACGGGTGGCTAGTGCTGTTTTTCAGAAGGTTTCTCACATGCATCTCCTCCTACTGGAGAGGTGCATTTAAGGTTATAATAAGAGCTGCGCATGCAACCCATTACAATGCAGTCCTAAATGGTATATGTGAGAACAGTGCACAACAAAGCTTTTTGCCCGTATAACAAAACACGAGGTGTTACTATGTCTAAGACAAGTCTGAGGAGATGCTGTTGCACAATGCTGTAAGCAAGGCTACCACGGGGAAAGACAAGACGGAGACAGTTCACAATAGGAGGACAGAAGTACATGGCATCATGGGTTTCATGCAGAGGCTTCATTTAATATAATCCTGGTAATAATAATAAATAATAAAGTAAAAAAATGTGTAAAAGGATGTGATTAAGGCTAAAATCCCTAGTCCCAAATGGACGTACATTGTTGAGAATGACAAGAAGGCGATCTTTCACCTCTCAGTAACAATATCTAAATTTAGCATTTTGACATCCTATCCATCTTCAGGGAAAAGAAAGCTACTCATAATGTAAATGAGGGCATAGTGGGATGGACAAGACACATCACAGTACCAGGGAAGAGGAATGTAGGGTAACGGAGAAATGGAACTCACCGGTGGTCCAGGCCTGCCGTCTAAACCTGAAGCACCCTGAACAGATGGGAAAGGGTTAACAAAAAAGGCAGGAAGGAGTGGGAGGTGAGGGGAGAAAAAGGAAAGGGGGAGGGAAGAGGTGAGTGAAGCAGTGACTTGAGACAAACATATGCTTGCAATAAACAAAAACAAAAAATAAGAACTCAAGGACAGGTGATGGTACTTACAAGGAAACCAGTGAAAACATAGAGACACTGAATGCACGTAATACTGGCTAGTGCCTTTAAGATACCTTTGAAAATGCAACATTCCCTCTTACTCTGTTTCAAAGTACCACTCAGTGATCACCCTAGGGAGAAGCTGCTCTGTGCTGTTCTAGGCAAGGAGACGGGCATTGTGACAGTGGAGCTGAGGACCCTTGTAATTACAGTGTCAGGCTGGCCAGCGCAGCATTGAATTATCAGTAAAATGAAATACAGCACTGGTACTAGAGTGGAATCAAGGAGCCTAGAACCCACGCAGATATTGATAGGTTTTAGAGAGCCATCCACTGCTCAGGGAGTTCCCAGCTAGAAGTGTGTGTCAGTTTAGTGGGGACTTGCGTTCCATTTTCAAAATTGCCCATGCTTCACATAGAGAGAGTTGCAAGGTGTAGCAGTCAGATAAGGGGGTAAAGCCAGCTGTTGTGAGTGGCTGAAAATCAGATTTATATTGGGAATCTTGCTTTAGCTTCAACTTTGGAAGGGTCACTGCTGATCCTTAATTTGAATTAGAATTAAGAATTCTTGCACACACATATAATATCTTGTAATCAATAGTGTAGGACATGTGCATGATAGTGTTGACATAGTATTTCTCAGTTTTGATCTCATTCCCCTGATTGCAGTGTGAACACCTTAATTTGTAATACTGTCTAGAGTAGCCATTTTTTAAATATGTAAGGCCCAGTTCCATAAAGGTACTTAGGTGCCTTAGACCCATTTTTAGGCTCCACTGTGGCCTGCAAAACTTCTGCTCACCTGCCACCTAAACTCACTTGGCGCCTATGTTTGTCTCTGGGTACGTGCACTGCTGTCTCAGACTAGGTGTCTGAACTCCTGTGTCCCACCTAAGCCCCCGTGCGATCCACAAAGTAGGGGAAGACAAGCAAAGGAGTCAATCTCACCCATGGGGCCCTATCCAGTCGGTACGCTCAGAGGCTGCCTACCAGGTCGGGTCCCATTCAAAATTATTATTATTAGTGGTGGTGACCTTGCAATATTTAGCCAGTGGTCAGAGCACTGACCTGGGTTGTGGGAGATCCAAGTTCAATTGCCCTTTCTGCCTGAGTGGGAGAAAGGATTTGACCCGTGGTCTCCCACGTCTCAGGAGAGTGTGCTAATCACTGAACTAAGGGATACTCTGATGTGGGACTCCTGCAGTCTCTCCTGTTGAACCTGTTCCTCTGTGAATAAATAATTAAAGGGTCATTGGAACTAGGGGACTGGGCCCTCAGTGTCCCACCTCCATGGTGGCTGCCCTAATCACAAGGCATTCTCATTCACTGTCTCTCTGGATTCCTTTGTGCGTCTGGGTCTAAATGTTTAAAGTCGGGGGGGCCAAATTCTGGTTCAATTTATTGCCCTTAGTTGAGCTCGGTGGGATTGTGCTGATTTAACAATTGATTTCTAACACATTATCTGCAGTCTATCTCTGTCACAATAAATGCTAATTAAATGCTTAATTATTTCAACCACATTTAGGGGTCTACATTCTGAAAATTTGCAGGATCAGGCCATTTATATCTTAACAAGAGAGTATTTATATGTCCTGAATATGTAGCTTATTTCCTCTGAATATGGCAAATAAAATCCGTCTACATCTCTATAAATATTTTGCTAACTCTCAACGGCTACATAGCTCAATAATTATGTTTCGTGTGGTTCATTTACTACCCAGTTATGTTTTTGAGGGTGAATGTGATATTGGGAGGGTTTCTGCTTTCCATATAACTCCCCTGAGAGCAAGTTTGTTTCTTGATTTATTGCCACTTGCATAGCATTATAAGGAACTGTAGATGGGGGAGCTGACAAGGAAATGTGTGAGCCAGCCCATCTGTTCAACATGCTTCCCAACCAAGTTTCATATGTCATATCCTCATTTTTGAAGTCACTTAGCACATCACTGCTTTAAACATCTTGGCACCATTGTTATAAACAAAGACATGCAATTTTTCAGCCAAAACTATCTGGACAAGAGTGCTGGGTGATAACACAAAGGCCAATAACAACAAATCACACAAGTGCACACAACAAGCTCTTTGCAGTGAATGTTTCCAGGCAGTGTGAGGTTCAGCAAAGGTGTACTTTGGTGCTTTCACTTCAGTGCTTTTTTCTGAATAGGTAAAACTCTGTGCCTTTTCTTTACAAAGTCCTTGGTTTTGATATAAAGCGACCACACTCTGATTCTTAACTCTACTGAAATTCATTAGCGCTTCCTTGATAACGTGTAACTGAGCAGCACAGTAACACTGGTTTATACATGAATATGCTGAAATAGAATATCCTTACTACATATACAAGAGAAGAATGAAACTTAATTGGATATATTCTGCTTCTGGGAAGGCATCAAGTTTTATTGCAAAAACGACAGGGATAAGTTAACTGGATTGGATAAATTAAAAAGACCCCAAAGCTTGAACAAAACCTTTTTTCAATTTACAAACAGCTCAACCAACTGGTTTCTCTTCATTTTTGCACATCTCAGCATTTTAAGGCCAGGACCAAACCCAGAAGTGCTAAAAGACCAGAAGAAAAGCTGTTCATACAGTATTTTCAGCCAGGAAAGCAGAAGGAACTTGAGGGAACCTGTTCTAATGAGATTCCTAGTCCAATTTTACAGATCCAAAGGAGAAGCTTCTCCAGTTTCAGATGCTGATCCCAACCAACTGCCCAAAACAGTTGAGGCTTGTCCATCACTAAAAACCAATAGGCACTGCAGCTCATAGGCCAGCTTTTTGTCCCTAACTCTAATTTTAGATAGTCAAATCTTTATCTGTCTCTCTTATTTTGGGATCTTTCTAAGACTGGACTATATATGGCTTCCCAAGTTCTCCTTGCTTCCTGGAGACTTACGGGCAATCCCAGTGGACCTCGGTCTCCTTTCTCACCCTCGACACCCTTCTCTCCTTTCATTCCATCAATCCCCGCTTCCCCCTGAAGGAAGAATGGATCAGAAAATAAACCCATCATGGCACCACTTCTAAAACAAACATTTCTCCATTCCAAAGGCATAGCAGCACCAAAGATAGTATAGTAGAGGCCAAAGAAACCTTGGATAGTATGGACCTGGTTTTCCTCTCATACTGGAGAACAACACTGTAGCTCAATTGACTTCAGTACGGTTACTCCTGATTTACACCAGAGCAGGGGAGACAAGAATCAGGGCCAATGTCTCATTACAGAATTTATGGGGAACAGAGCTCATATATTTCCCTCCCTTTGGTGTTCAGGAATTAGTGAGAAAGTAGATCTATGACAAGCAGGTGGAAGTTAAGTGTATATAATAGAGTTGGTCAGAAATTTTCCGGCAGACGTGTGTCATGGAAATGTGTTTGATGAAGATTCATCATGAAATTAAAATGGAACAAAAGTGATAATTCTATTTTGAACTTTTTGGAATGGAACATTTTGGCTTTCCGCTTCTAAATGATAGTTCTTTTTTTAATTTCATACTATAAAATATCAAATGAAAAAAGCTGTAATCAGAATGAAATGTTTCAATGTTGTAACAAAATGTTTTGATCAACCAAAAACAATTTTTTATGTGAATTTTGGTTCACAGGAAATTTTGCAATTTTTTGTTTTCATTCCATTCTGGAATGGAAGAAATTTCAAAATTGCAAAACTCCCATAGAAATAAAAATTCCAGTTCTTGTACAGCTCTAGAATGTATATATAACACATACTTGCCACCTTTCCCTTAATTATGAAAAAGCATTCCTTTTTTGGTAAAAATGGATATCATTGCCCATTCTCCCAGAAACAAATCTATTTGGCTTAGTGTATGTACTTGGAAGAGACTTCCTACCTCTAACATGCTTCCAAATGTGCTTCCAAAGGGTAGCCAATTCTCTTCCCAATCACTAAAACTTGCCATAGGACTGAAGAGGCTATAAGGAACCTGGGAGCTTAAGGGGATGGAATATACCTAAGTTTTTCTGGACTTGTTTCTTTTAGGACCAGGCCTATATGGCCAATAGGTATCAAAGCAATTTGAGGAGGATCATGTGTAGTTGTTCCTTCCTCACCTCTAACCAAAACTTCAGGAATTTGTATGGTCTGGGTCTTTTTGGTACATACCCACACAAACTACCAGGTCTGGATCTTTCAAAGGTTTTTCAGACAGGTGGTAGCAGTGGTTAGTGGTTTATTGAGCAACCAACATTTCTATATTTGTATGTGTACCCAACACTTGGGGACAATAGGAATGAACATCTCTGTTTTTTACAGAATGAACCAATCCTGAAAGCCAACTGGTATGCAATGTGAGGACATCTGTCCCAAAAGTGCTGTGTCCTGTTAAGGTGCCATTCCAATTGGCACCATGAATGTATTAGGAGGATAAGCTCAGGAAGCCAAACACCTAGACTACTCAGGAGGAGTGGGTACTTCCATATTTACATCAACATCTTACAATCTTCACTGAGAGGTCATTTAAACCACCTAACTGGATCAAAGCTAAAATGTAGATCTGGGCTGTTGAAATATGCTGTTGAAATATGCTGTCTTGTCAAAACCAAAATGTATTGCAGAGACATATTTAGTTAGGTGAAGTTTTCATCAGGAAGGTTTCTGAGGTCCAGGATGGACTCTCACATCACAGAGAGAGACCTGAATTGAAAACTTGACCTTTTCAATACTTAAACGGATGTTTCTGACACAATGTCTGAATGTTTTATCTTCATTCCAGTGCAGAACAAAAACAAATTTTTAAACCTATGTCATTCTCCAGCCAGCTCAAGTAAAATATCAATACTTAACAGCTTATAGCCTTACCTTCGGTCCTGGAAGGCCTTGAAGACCCTATAGTTGAGATAAGAAATGGTAATATTTTATTACTATGATTTTAAATCCCAGTATCCTGGTTTCATGTGCAGTGTAATACCTTGGTTTTTTGACAAGGTGGATGAGGTAATATCTTTTATTGGACCAACTACTGTTGGTGAGAGAGACAAGTTTTTGAGCTTACACAGAGCCGATCCAATAAAATATATTATCTCACACATCTTTTCTCTCTAATATCCTGGGACCAACATAGTTACAGCAACACTGCATACAACCTTTCTCTTCTGGCATACTTAGCTCATATATGCTTAATATGACATTGTCAACTATATACATACATAGTGCTTTGGAAGGTATCATTTTTTACATTAGGGCATACTTCATGTACTCTGGTTTGGTAATGAAGAGAGTCTATCCAAAAACAGTCTGGCAGTGGTGCATGCCTGCTGCTAAGATCATTTTCCTGGTTCGTCACTCTGATTACATTTCTCTACTGGCTCCCTTTGCATCAAACACGAGCGCTTTCCTTTAACTTTAAGGCCCATCACAACATAGGGTACAGCTATCAAGCTAAATTAGTAACCTTCTGCTGTGTCAGTTTCTCTCTTTATGCTGCCATTATTTCCAACCTTTACTGCCGACCTGTGAGCTTCGCCCTCAGATACCTCTGTCTCCCACACCACTTCTTATACACAAGAAAAGCTCCATCAGAAATCTGTACAATCATTACACTAACTTCATTCAAATCTCTCCTTAAGTCTAATCCCCCAAAGTAATCAATCAGAACTTACTGCAGCACCTGGTGGGCCTTGGGGCCCGGGTGGCCCCGATACCTAAAAATCAAGGTAAAAAAGTAATTGTCATAATAAACGCTTCTGTGAAAGTACAAGGCACAGTCTACAGAAAACTAGGTTTTTGGGAGCAGTGGATGGCTGGTTATTAAATCACATGGAAAATGGTGTTTGCCACTCCAAGAAGCTCATGAAGGCTATGAGGATGCTGTTGTGTCAGTGATAAGGTGGCTGGTGTGAGACCTGCAGAGTTTCAAGAAGCACTGGTGACAAGATTCAACTGTACATCTTCTGATAGTACAGAAAAAAGTGAAGAGAGAAACTTACTGAATCCCCTGCATCTCCTTTTTCCCCATCCTCACCAGGTTCTCCTTTCTCTCCCTGTAAACACAACAATATAACTATGTAAACAGATTTCAGAGTGGTAGCTGAACTAGTCTGTATCAGCAAAAACAACGAGGAGTCCTTGTGGCACCTTGGAGACTAACAAATTTATTTGGACATAAGCTTTCATGGGCTAGAATCCACTTCATCAGATGCATGGAGTGGAAAATACAGGAGCAGGTATAAATACATGAAAAGATGTGACTTGCCTTACCAAGTGTGAGGTTGAAGAATTCTTCAACAAAAAAACTTCAAAAACAGACTCCAACATGAAACTGCAGAACCGGAATTAATTTGCAAACTGGACACCATCAGATTAGGCCTGAATAAAGACTGGGAGTGGTTGGGTCATTATAAAACCTAAACCTAATTTCCCCCTACTGTTACTCACACCTTCTTGTTAACTGTCTGAAATGGGCAACTCTCATTACCACTTCAAAAGTTATTTTTCCTCCATTGATATCCTGCTGTCAATTGAATTGTCTCATTAGACTAACTTCACACTTGGTAAAGCAAGTCACATCTTTTCATGTATTTATACCTGCTCCTGTATTTTCCACTCTAGGCATCTGATGAAGTGGGTTCTAGCCCACGAAAGCTTCGTCTCAAATAAATTTGTTAGTCTCTAAGGTGCCACAAGGACTCCTTGTTGTTTTTTGTATGTAAACAGAAGCACCAGTGAGAGTCTAGCTCCACCAACAGCCAACTGTGAAACAGCCACAAGTTTAGAAATAGCAATCCCTTCAAGGAGGAAAGAGAACTTAGCATTTATTTACAAACATCGTTCATCTGCATCCCTTTCTGCTCTCCTGAACATCTGTGCCAATATTATGCAGTGTGTGAAGGTTCAGGTCCCTGAAAGTGTTATCCCAGGATGGATTTTCAGTTTAGGGATTATTCTCTTAAATCCTAGAGTTGGGGTATGGAGAGTATAGCTAGGATCTGCTATTATTTCACCAGCATGCAGGGTAAATTTTTCAAAAGTGCAAAGCAATTTAGGAGAAAAGTCCTATTGACTCTCATTGAGACTTAGGATTCTATATCCCTAAGTCACTTTTGAATGGATCTAAGGCTCCTAAATTATGTAAGCCCTTTTGAACATGTAACTCTCAGAGTTCTGGTGCTTGCTCTGTCCTCAGTTTAACCCAACTTGAAAATTCATTCTTTCTTTTGCACTCTTACTGTCAATCCTGGAAGTCCAATTAGACCTGGTAATCCTGAAGGTCCTGGTATCCCTTGGTCACCTCGTTCTCCTTTCTCCCCATTTGGGCCATCAAGACCCTACAGATCAAGAAAGACTTTTGTTTCTTGCAATACTAAATCATGCAAATAAAAGATAGACATAATGTTAAACTGAAATATGAAAAGCTCCTTTAGTTCCTTGAGTGGCATGGGTGATGTTAATGTTCTCCACTTCACTCCACTTGAAATCAGAGGGTTACTGGTGCATGCTATCTGGTTTTGTAGTTGTGAAGTGCTTCATTGCTCCTTGTGAAGTCAATGGGAATACCCACATGCTTAAAGTTATGCTCATGCTTAAGTGTTTTCCTGGATTAGTGCCAAAATCTCATCCTAACAACTAATTCTTATGGGACTGAGAGCAATAGTCAGTTATTAATAACCTTGTGGAAATACATAAGAGACACGGTGTCTTTTAATCTGTAAAGCATTATTAATCCACTATTACTTTATTCAGAGAAACAATTAGGATGTGTCACTCAGAGAGCAGCCAGGGTTTTCAACCCTGAAAGACTGATGTGATTACTTCTACCTGTACATGCACTGTACACTAAGGAGGCTCTCTGTCCCTAAAGTTCACATTCAAGGCCCTCAACATCTGCAAGTGTTTGCACCCAGGCTTTTGGTTCATGTCCATCTCCGCCGTGACTCTTTACAAACACAACTCACTGCTATGATGTGTTGTATTTACTCACCGGAGAGCCAGCTTCTCCTGCCTCCCCCTTTTCCCCCTTTGCTCCTGGGGTCCCCGTAAGTCCAGTCTCTCCCTTCGCTCCTGGAGGTCCCTCCTTTCCTGGGGGCCCTTGGGGACCAGGAGGCCCCACCTCTCCTGATTTACCTCGTGGCCCCTAAAAAGATATCCACATGATTTAAAAATAATACTTCCACAGTTAGGGAAAGAAATCAAAGTATGGGGCTTAGTTCACTGGAGTCTCTGGGCCTGACTCTCATTCACAATGAAACTCCTTTACACTGCTCAGGCAGTGTAATGGAGCCTTACAGTGAGTGTAATCAAATGTAATTCACAGAGGAATATGGGGGAGGGAGGCTTAGTGTAAATGAGATTTAGTCCCTCTCGTTCTATTACAAGATACAGTCTGGTGGTTTACACAGAGGCAGTGCTTAGCATAGGAGTAGATGTCATTAGACAACACTCTCCTCTTGTCCATGGACAACTAATGTGAAATTTGCAGTTTTTCTTTATCAACATTTTTGGGGTGAAAGAGGAATGTTTGATGAAGTAGTGACTAAAAGTCCAAAATTATAAGCAGTGCTTAAGCACTTTGCTGAATCAGACCCTATGGGACTACTCATGTGCTTAGCGTTAAACATATCGCTAAGTGCTTTGCTGGTTCAGGGTCAGAGCATGCAGCAGCTAGCGGGACTGAGCCTTAATGGGTCTGATTCTGCTTTCATGTAAACTAGTGTAAATCAGGAGTAACACCAATGTTCTTACATTGCTGTAAATCTGGTACAAATGAGAGATGAATTAGAGTGTATATCTTTCACATATACAAAAAAAGGTGAAAAAGGATGTGCTGAATGGTTCATGTACATATATTATTTAGAACTGGTCAAAATTTTCAAAATTCAATTTGCCATCCCCTTGTCCCCCCAAAAACATGGATGAATTTTTTTGCAAAAATGTTTATGAAAAACGAATCCTGTCCTTGAGCAGCTACAGTGCTGCTCAAGAAAATTTCAGAATTGAATAGGTTGATGAAAACTTGTGGTGAGATTTTGAATTTCCGTGGAAAAGAGAGGAGACATCATTAGAAAAATGTTCATGGAAAAATATTCCCATTGTTGACTAGCTCCAATTATTATCAGCCATTAAATTCCCAAATCCAGCAACAGAGAAGAGTCATAACACTCATCTTCAAATGGCATCTCTCATCTTACCTTCTCTCCATCGTGTCCAGGAGGACCCGGCAAACCAATTTCACCCTAAAGTGCAAAATCATCATAGATCATTTTTTAAAAGTGTTATTTTGCCTACTTTTACATGGGGCTTGGAAACTGGAAGATGGGGCTTGTGCTATGGAAACAGTCAACAGCAATGACTATGGGAGAGCTAGTTACTCATTACTAATAACCACAAAAATAAAGGCTGCAAATGCTTAAGAAACAGGGCTCAAAACAATGTCAGAATTTTAAGGGTGCATAACTCCAATATAGTTGTTCATACTGATTGGCAGTTCATGGCCTGGACTAGACTGTAACCATGCACTGAGATTAACTCTAATATGCAGTTGTTTGAAGGACAGTGGGAGTAAGAAATCATTCTCCTTCCTTGAGCCAAGGCCATGCCTGGTCATTGTGGGAGGAATGTGAGATATGGAGAAGGCAAAGAAATGATAACTAAGCATGTACAGAGTGCAAGGAGGAGAAGGATTGCAGAATGTCATGGGTGATGCAGGTGGACAAGGAGCATAATAGCATCAGTATTCCAGCCTTTGATTCTCATGCATTTCTACTTATCTTTTTATGCATGACAAAGGGAAAGTGGTACCTTCTGTCCTGGTTGCCCTGGGGTCCCAGCTACTCCTGGAAGTCCAGGAGGTCCCTAAATAAGAAAAATATGCAAATGACATTTTTTTCAAAACCTTCTCATATTGGAGGGAAGGCAGAATTGTATTTTCTTTACATTTTTGTACTGGCAATCCTGAAATATATTAACTTGGAAAATGAATAACTAACAGTGGGCTACTGAATAACCAACAGTAGCAATTCAAAGTCAAATTCGGCCACAGATTTATTTCTCCACTTGATGAACAAAAAAAAATTACTATGAAAATGGCATTTTTGATTATCTGCTTCCGATAATGAAGTCAATTAAAATAATTATTTGCTATTGATAATAAATATATTCTGCTTGTAATCTGGTACCCAAATAGAGAACATAGATAGCAGGAAAATTCTATATTTCTGAGTTCCCCAGTGCAGGTTAAATTTAATTAAGTGACAAAGTATCACAAATTTAGCAGCGGTAGAAATGATTTATTACCTGCAATTTGCAAAGTGCCTCAATTTTTGGGTACCCAGCTTAAGACATGCATGTTGTCATAAAGGTGAGCACTCAAAAATGGAAACCCCCAAAATAAGAAGCCACTACTGGAAACGCTGGCTGATATGCAAGTTCCTAATGTGCACATCATCATAGTATCTGTTTGCTACATATAAAATTAAAGGTCATAGCTATTTGATAATGGTCCTAGTTCTTCATCCCATTTTAAATTGCCCCCTCAACTGGGATTAATATTGATGTCTATCTCCCACAAGAAACAGTGTGGGGCTATCATACATCTCTGGTATTAGGGAAGGGCATGCTTAAGAGAGGAGACTTTCACTGGCCTTGAAAACAGAACTACTTAGGCCCACCCTGACCTGCACTGGGCTTTCCTTACTTTGATCCTCTCTGCTGTCTGAGTGCCTGACCAGCAGCATTACTTTTACAAAGCAGGTAAACAAATAGTACTAATAATACAAGAGCCTCAGGAGTAAAACACAAGAAGTATCCTTCTTTTAGCTGTCAGTGCTGCTTTTCAGTGTCAGCACGAAACTGTAAAGGCCAGACATTCTTGTGGCATAGAATTAAAAGTTTGCCAGTCTGTATCACTGCCTACTTTCCTCTAGCTGTTACTAAAATCCAGTTACTTCTTCAAAAAACAAAACGCCCAGCGAGAAGAGTAAGAACTCACCATCAGGGCCAACGTTCGTATTTCCTAAAAATTAAAATAAATAAATAAATACAAATAAAAGTCTCACTTGAAAGTTAAACTATTTCTGAACACAGTATTTGTGTTGTTTTTTTTTCTCTTTTAACACTATACTGGTTAAGATGACTAGGAAGTATATTACAGGCATTAAATAAAAATAAGCAGAAAAGTAGCCTCAGCTCCCTTTGTAATAGTATTCCAGAAATGTACTCCTTCTGTGCTGGGAGCACTATGGGGCTGTCAGGAAGGCTGGATGGTAGAAATTGTGGGTAATCTTCTCCTGGTAGGTGCATGACTAGTCTAGAGTGAAAGACATTTCCCTGCATGGTTTATGGCCTTTTTCTAAACAATCTAATATGTATGTTCTGGGTTATTCTTATGAGGGAGTTCAGATGAACTCTGTGTCTACCTTATTAAGAATGTGTCCTGTGTCATTGTAAAGGACTAGCACTATATAAACAATAAGCATTATTCATTGCTATTAGTATGGAAGAAGAAATATGTTGGGCTGGACTGACATGCTTAGTTTTGTCCATCCAAAATGAAATGTGATATCAATGTTCTTAAATTTTCTGTCTTTCCAAGGGTCCATTCTCTTCCCCTGGCCCCACACTTCTTCCATCACCTAGGCTACTAAAAAGTGTAGTGACCTGCAGCTCTGCTGGGGATCTCTCTGTCACTACAAAGCAAAGGGAGAAAGAACCAATCTGACTGAGAGAAAGGATCTCATTGAAAACAACCTAATAATTCACTCCAGGAGTCACTGAACATGGCTCTTGAGCTGTGCAGGCTAGTTTCTCACCTGTAGAGCTTCGTTGATGTTACCATCATAATCCACAATTTCATCCTTTCCTGGCTCCCCTTTGGGACCCTATAAAATGAACCAGATCTCCAGTCAGGACTTGGTGTTCCCATGCAGGATGGAGTTGTCTGAATTCTTCTAAGTTAAAACCGTTCAAGGAGCAATTGATAAATACAGCTGTGGGGAAGTGCTTATGACGGGAAGACTCCAGCATGTAGTACAAAGAGTGTTGCTAAACTGGTTGCTCTTAGGTTCTACGGGTCAGATTCACCAGTGTGCTCAAGCTGCTTTGCTCTACCATGGCAATACAAACGAGCTATAAACCCAGTTAATCATGGTAAAGGGTTTGGCAAGACACAAGGAAAACAGTCTGGAAGCCATTTAAACAGGACAAGTAGTCTTCTGCTCTTTCTAAAATTCCTTATATTTTCATGAATGAAGCCCCTTTATTAGTCAGTGGAGTAGCACCTACCCTTGGACCAACAGGCCCCTGTTCTCCAGGTGCTCCAGGTTCTCCCTGTAACAATACAAACATTGCATTATCAAAGATCTGGAGTTTTTTGCTGCAACTATGAAATGAGTTAGGGCTAGATTTGCAATACATTGACCCTGTGTAAGGGGCAGTGCATAGCTGTGTCACCCCAGAATCACCCTACAGAAGGACTTGTCTTTCCCTGCTCTCTCCTTGCCCCAGCGGGGGATAGTAATTTGCTACAGACCCGTACCAGTAGCAAATTACTGCCCCAACACCTCATGCTGGCCAGTGCATTCAAGAATGACAGAGCCAAATCTTTGCTCCCTCTCCACCTCTCCCTACCCACCTGCTTGAGGAGAGAGTAGCAGGGGCTTAGCTGCCACTTGCCTCTGAGCCCAAGGTCCAGGGCAGGCATGCAGACACGTGGGGATGGGGCACTCCTACTGCCACTTATGCCCCATGTGCAGGCCCCTAGCCTAGGCCCCAGTCTGCGTCTTTGAATATTGACTTTGACATTCCCTCTTCCATTGCTGATGGAATGTACTGCACAGACTAAAATGATAGTTCTGTAATGAGGAGTGCAGCCCTGAGACATGACTATGTTCAGTCACGAAAAAAGAAGAGCAAAATGGGAAACTGATTATGCTTACCAGTACTCAGAATGGTCACAATACTGTGACCTTGGGTACAGCCTCTTGAGATGACAGGGGGAATGGTAAAACAAGAAGTCATAATCTAATGTTCGGGGGCACTTGAAATCAGAATGTGAAATAGACACCACGAGAGGGGGTTCAAGCAGTGTTTAAAATTCTCTGTATTGAGAAGTTTGGTACTAGACAAAGCTGATTGTTTAAGGTCAGGGAGATGAACGTGGAGTGGCCATCTGGTATTTTGCTGGTGATGAATAACGCTAAAGTCTTTGATCCTCCTAAAAATTTAATTCTTTATCCTTAGACATCCCATCCCATCGGAGCCCTGATTTACAGCCAGAGTGGTGCTCTGTACTTCAGCCGCCTTAACAGGATTTGCAGGGACAATTCCCATTGTGTATGTGGCCTTTTGTACTATTCTTTTAAGAGAAGCATTCTTCAGCACTATAACGTAGACACTACAAACAAGTGCCTTGTAACCTGGTAAGCTGACATCTTGTTTGAACTTCAAATGAGAGTGTAAAGCTCACATTTCAGGAGCAACCATTAAACACAGTCACAAGTGCTACATCATTATGTTAGGAGGTAAAGCAAACAAGGATCAACTGATTAATGAAGACACAGCTTTCCAATTGAAGAGACCCTTCTCTCCCCAGAAAGTACATTTATATATGTATAACCCCCATTTCTTTTTCTTATTTCAGGACGTTCAGCCAAAAACACTTATTGTTGTAATTACAGCTGCTGTTTCTACTTATGCCCTACTATCACCATTCCACAACACTATCTAGCATATTCTTTATTCAGCACATTCCCCCAGAAGCTGCTTGTTTGAAAAGATTATTCAAAAGACTAGGTCAGCCAAGGGAGAACCTATAGGTCTTAAAATGTTGTTGTGCATCTCCTCCTATTTTCCTAACCCTTTAGTCCCCGTTCTTGATACACCTCTTTTGAAGGAAGCACTTCCGCTGTGCTGCAATGGTACTGATCAACATGTTCAAATTGATTTCAGGTAGCACCCCACTCACCTGCTAGTTCCATCAAGGTCCCCCTGCTCTGACCCACTAGACCCCTCCCCTTTCCTCCCAGATCCAAGAATCCCGGACTTTCAGCCCTCCCTGTCTCACTAGCATACTGGCCAACATTTTCAAACTACTTTCAGGAAGCATTCTACCCCTCCACTCCCCCAGTCCCACCAAATACCCCCACTGCATCCTTCCACTCCCCCTCCACATCCCCTTAGCCTCACTGCCCCTGCTCCACCAACACCCCCACTGCCACACTCTTGCTCCCCCACTCATACCTCCATTCAGTCTCCCTGTCCCCCACCCAGGTCCTTGTACCCTGGAGCACACACAGTGAGGCAAGCAGAATTACAGGACCCTGCCCTGGCCAGGCTATAATGAGCTCATCCATAGGCGGCCTTTGGGGAGACAGGCCCACAGTTACACCCAGGGAAGCAGAGACAAGACATTCACTCTTGTCAGGGTATTTGCAGCGGAACAGAACCGTGCAGGCCTCCCTTCTCCCTGCTGTGCCCAGTCCTGGGACAGGAGAGGATGTTAGCCCTCCTCTTGCACCTAAAGGCTTGGGGAGAATGGGGCATGATCCCCCCTGCCTAATCTACAACCTCCCTGCTGTGCTGAGTCCCAAGATGAGTGGGAATGTTCCCCTCTCTGAACCTGTTATTCACCCCCTCTCTGCTGCAGCCAAGGCCTGGGGAAAAAGGGGCATGAACCCCTCCTTGACATATTGTTCAGCCACAACTTTGCACTGCTTCAGCTCTGCATCACCATCACACCAAATCTACCTCCCTGCCCTGCCATTGGTTGCCAAGCCCAGCCAACCCCGCCCCTCTTGCAAAAGCAGAGCAGACGTCAGCCTTATTACCCAGAATCTTGTGCATCAGCTGCACATGTGCCTCAGCCTCTCTCGCTGACTCAGGGAGAGGAAGACTGATATGTGTGTGTGTGGCTAACGCACAAGATGCTGGGCAATGTAGTTTTATGAGGGCGACAACATTATTCAATCAGGAGTTGGGAGTTTTTTGGTCCAAATGGGAGCCTCCCTGACATACTGGGAGAGTCAGTCAGTCTGGCTGCAACCCTTTCTTTTCCCAGAGCCTTCTCCTTGTCTAGCTCCACACTTCCTATTCTGGGCTTGTTTCTTTACTCCCTGCCCTCCATCCCACCAATCCTCAGCTATGGATGGCCAGCATGATGCCATAGCTCCTCTACTACATAACTGCAGTTGCTAGGTGTGGGCTGGTTGGGCAGTCCTCAGAGTCTCCCTGCCTGCTTGGGCATTCCCACTGCAGCTTGTTTGCCTTCTTCCTGCAAATACCGTTGCACCTCAGACCCAGGCTTGTGTGGGCCTGTTGATTAATACTGCTCTGATTGCTTTGGATGTGCAGATCCTGCAGAAAATGTTGTGTGTACTGGAGAAAATTGTTGTTTCTTTTAATGACTGGCTGTAGCCATCAGGTATTGTTTAAGCGAAGTTTTTTGTATGGTGAAACAATTTTCCTATTGCATATTGTAACTGAGCTCCCTGGCCTGGAATCCTCTGCTAAGCCATAAGCCCCTATTGTGCCCTCCTCCTCTGTACCTTTTTCCCCTGCGGTCCTGCAATGCCAGTCTGGCCAATGTCACCAGCTTCCCCCTAGGAGAAAAGAGAAAAGCAACAGATTCATATAAATGAGTAGAAAGGAGCAATTCTAACAATGGCTGTGCTAGGGGTCAGCGGTTAGACCTGACAGCACTTCAGACAGGAAACATTCCACTAGCTCAGGTAGCCCTGTCATACCCAGATTTCTTTTAGGAGTTTCAGAGCAATGAGGTGACTTCCTATTTCTACACTACCCATGGGCTACGGGACTAAAAAGTGAATGGGTGGTATGAACTGGGACCAATGGGTCATCTCTTAACTGCACTGTGAATGGAACTAGTCCTAAGTGTCCTAAACATCCTCTGCTATCAGGTGTGGTTTGAGGGCTGCTAGTTCTCTAGGCAGGAACACAGCAGGAAAGGAGGTTCCGAGTCTTGATACACAATGTTCACCCTGTCCCAGCTGCTATCTATGGCACCAGCTGCTGGCAGTGATTCTGAGGGACTGTTTGCTTACAGACACTATAGGGAAATCATTTGAACACAGCTAGGGTTTTTTCCCCAGGAAATGCAGTTCATAAATTTTCTGACCTTCAGCATTTAAAATAACAAACTAAAGAACTCTGCAGGAGCTGGCTAGCTTATGGAATCTCCACAGTGCATAATTACAGCCAAGTGCAGACAAATGCAAACTTCAACCCCTTCCTAAATACCCTGAGCTAGGTACATTCTCATGCAAAAAGGAAACACAGACTCGTTTGGAGGAAAGAGACACACCTTTGGTCCTGGAGGCCCAGGTAGTCCCGGGGTTCCGGGTTCCCCTTTACCTCCCCCGAGTGAATTGCCAGCATCTCCCTTCTCTCCCTGGTTCAACAAGGAATAATCAACCATCAGTTAAATCAATTTCTCATTCTGTAACTTCACCAGCCAGGCTGTGGTTTTGGGGTCGGGGGAAGCAGGACAAGGTTTGGCTGCAGGGTGCTACTGAAGAACCTGGCTACATTTTACTTAGTTGTTTACTGGTGAATTTTAGAGCTGAGAACCGGAGACTGATAAAACTGGCTAGAGAGGGGTTCTCCCCGTGTCACTGCATCTGGAGTTGCAGCTCCTTCTGTTATTGAACTTCTCTGCTTGTACACAGTTCTGCCAATGCCGTTCATGCCTGACTCCCCACGTGAGGAGACATACTCACACTGGCTCTCGTCGATATGGAATGTAGCCATGGAATCACGAGCAGTGGGAGGAGCTAAGCTCCCGAGTACCCACCTAGTATATGATGGGCACACACTCAGGGAGCTTAGCCCCTCCCACTGCTTGTGCTGCCATGGCTACACTCTGTGTTTAGCATGCTAGATCTATGAGAGCTTGTGTGAATATGTCTCCCTCAAGCTGGGAACTGGAGCCCCAGCTCCAAGTGTAGGCACGCCCTTAGTCAGCAGTGTGTTGGCAACATTTAAACAAGGGGCTCCCTCAAACATTCTCCACCTCAGTCAGTGATACACGTGACATGGCTTGAAAAACACCTCCAACCCTCCCACCATCATGCACAAAATCCATTCATTCCCTACTCTTCCTCCAGCCCCAATCCATCAATCTTTTCAGCCCCACTCCTGTTGACCTGCTGGCACCTCTCCATCAACTCATCTGACAGCTTTGGAGACTGAAATCCTTTCTGTGGTCACAAAACAGATACAGCCTTGGCAGTACCAGCACAGGCTTCCCCACATTGCTCTGCCACTGTGTCTCAGTCCTTTTCTATAGTGGCCATTTTAATAGTGCAATAGGCCAGCCCATTCAGTTCATTGGCTCTCTGCTGAAGAGTTAGTACCAGCTGTAATTGCATTTGGGGGCGTGTGTGTGACATGCACTGGGAGCTGTACAGAAACCACCCTCTCATTTTATATACAGCATCAAATAGCCATTGGATGGTAAGGAGCATT
Organism: Lepidochelys olivacea; assembly: GCF_965140295.1. Lineage (NCBI taxonomy): Eukaryota > Metazoa > Chordata > Testudines > Cheloniidae > Lepidochelys > Lepidochelys olivacea. The sequence goes on along the minus strand of NC_140417.1, from coordinate 83,011,708 downwards.
TTAGTCGTCACTGATCTGATCAGGATTTGTGAGCTTGCATCCTAAAGATGAAAGGATTTGTATTCTCCTGTCAGTCCCCTAAACCACTCATTCCTCCTATTCTGTAGACCAAGTTTACCACTGTCACAGGCAGCTGTGTCTCTAGTGCCATCAATGGAGTTGCACCCAGTTAGACCAGCAATATGTTTGACCCCACATGTTTTATTTCTGGTTGGATCCCAGTGTTTTGTTTGGGCTGAAATAAATCACATTTTCACACTAGGTAGCTGGGTATTTTTTAAAAAAGCTACATAACAAAATGAAAATAAGGCGATTAATCTAAATCAATGGGATCCTGCTGCTCTTGGGACTGGTCTTGAAACTGCCAGTTTGCAGGGATTGTAGAGGGGGGTACCACAAAGGTAAGGTGAGAAATGTGCTGTGTTCATCCTGTCGACATAAAATTAATTCCCTCTCCTCAGTGGAACTGGCCATGGAATCATGTTCATATTATCTGCATAGCCTGACACTTTCCCACCTCTAGGGTGGAGTGCAGGTGATAGCATTCAGTGTATTTGTGTGTTTGCACATATATGTGTAAGTGGGTACGCAAGCACATGTGCGTACAGTTTAGGTAATTGTGTACATGTGAGTGCAAGCTTCTTTGTTAGGGGAAGGGAAATGGGATGAAAAGTGTGGCAAAAGTCAGAGAACATTACACACCTTCTGTCCTAGGAATCCAGGAAGTCCGGGATCACCAGCTCTTCCCTTCTCCCCCTGTTGGTGAAAGGCAGAAATGGTCAGGGGGTAGCTTTAATGGCTTCCATTACTTGTGGGATCAGTGAAAGTGCTACTGAATCCTCAGAACTCATCTGATACAATACAGCAAACATTCCTAAAACTCTTCTTTTCCCACTGGGACACCCGTTTAAGAGGCAGCCAAGGCTTTCTCCCTGCCTTCAGTATCTGCTTAACTGTGTCATCATTTTCTCTTATCTCTGACATCTTTTCACCTTATGTTTTAGAAAGCCAGTACGTGCCACTGTCTGTTCCTTTCTATGAGACTCTTAGCATTAAAAGGCCACTGTACTGCTACCAAATTAAAGGTCATTTTGAACTTTAAAACCTGCACTTTGATTACGTATTTTCTTCCTTGTTCTAACAGCCAAAACTCAACAAACTCATTGCAGATGGGCACTGCTTGGTGTCGTTAATTCTTTGCCACCTGCACATATGCTCCTTCTGTAGAACACATGGGTTGTTGCTAGTCCCTTTCGTGCAGCAAATGAATGTTTGAAAGTGAATGCAAGATACAAATGGTCACATGGAATCAAGAGAGACATTTTCACACAAGATGCTATTGGGGTAACTCTGTGGCTGGTGTCAATTGTCAGAGCTCATTTAAGTAAATGGAACTGTGACCATTTACACTCTTTGAGGAACTGCTCAATTAAGTGTAAATGACTGAAAGCATCTTAGGGCCTGATCCTTGACAAGAGGCTGAGTGTTCGAAGGTGCAGGGAATATGAAACTGGGCCCTCTGTGCAAGCCAAATATCAGGCCATATCTTGTGTAAAAGTTCAAAAACTTGTAATTGAATAGCATTGTGCAGCACTGCTCGATAGTGCAACAATGCCCCAGATTGTCTGAGGGGCACGTACCGAAATAACTCTTTTCATATCGATTCTGAAAGACATTCCTGCTCCTGCTGCTGCCACCTAACTCTTCTGAATATAACTACAGCCGATGAGCTTGAAGGGCATCCTGACAGCATTCCTCCAAAGGAATCAAACTCATTGTACTGTAAGGGAATCTCAGAGATACTCATATACCCTTTGTTCGACCTTTAGATATTTTCTGTTTGTTCATCTCCTAGTACATTGATAATAACAAATCCTCTTCTCAATCACCAGGCTCTAAAGAATTAGTGCATCTTCTCCTTTAGCAGCCAAACTCTAAAGTGCTCAGTGCTGATGAAGAGGAGTGAAAACAGGAAAAGGGAAAATTACAAGGTCAGAAGAGGACCAGATAGGCCATCCTTGTCATGACCCCTAAGCAATCAAGACCCCAGCAAGAGGAGTAGTCTGACTGAACTGAGTTGCGAGAGGTATAATCAGATTCTGGATAAATTCCACACTGAAATTTACCCCATGCCACATGCCACCCCATGGCTGTTTTTGTGAAGTGACTTTGTTTAGCTTGCAGTCATATCTTTTGTGTGCCTGAAGCCACCAGTACAAGGCATATCTCTTAGAATTTTTGTGCCACAATTGGCTCACTTACTGTCTTATAAGTTCGGATTAAGATCCTGTTCTAGTCTGTCCACAGGGTGCAAACTGTAAACCAAACCCTTATCTCCAGCATTTCCACACGTGATGAGCTGCTTGTACCACAGGCTCTATTTAGACAGCTGACAGGGTTTTGGTTGCTATAGTTTACAATCATTTTAGTCTCCAAGAGAATGTCTCTAGTACAATAACACTTACCACTAGAGAAAAGATATTTTCTTTCCTGTAATTGTTAGTTCTCCAAAGTTAGCAATTTTTATAGATGATGATGATGACTATGATTTTTTTACTATGGTTTTTACTATGATTAGTCCCTATTTCCCCAATCTTTTCCCCCCAGTAGCATTGGATAATATTTGGTTTTAGGTTTATTTAAACTCTTTAATTTGTCAAAGAGTAACTCACACATGAACAGTTACTTGACTGTATTTCTCAATAGCATACAGGTACATGGAATCTCTTTTAAGGTGGGTTAACTCAGTAATTTGGTCTATAGAGACTTTTAAAGTATTTATACGGGACCCTAGCCCACAATAGCCCATGGCTCTCTTACAATAACAAAATCAAAAGAAAAATTATAGGTAAGGAATTTATTTTTCCTTGCATGCATGGCTGAGATATTTTAATCTCTTAGAAAGACACGTATATGAATTTCAACAGAGTTCAAGGACTGACATCTAACATGCAAGGTGCCTGCAAAAGTGTTCTGAGAAGGGGCATGCACTGTATGGCTCTACAGGAATTAATTAAAAGAAAACTATCCTTGTTCTAGACAACTCTGCATCCCACCTAAGATAGGACAGTTATCTATTTTACAAGACACTCTGACCTCCAGCTCAGTGTAAGTGCTCTGTAGCCTTTCATCCTTGTTAGAACATGTACCTTACAACCACAAGCTAATGATTTTCTCCTTGGAAAAGCAAGAAGGGCAATGTGCTGGATTTTGTTTCTTAAGGAAAAGTTTGAATTATTGGCCATCTCTAAGATGTCAGAATCTTATGATCTCCAGCCATGTCACTGTTCATAGTAATCCACTGAGTCAAAGTGGAACACCCCAGTAAAGGGAAGCTGCTCTTATGGATGCAGACACATTATATCGTGTGGGGAAAAGTTCACTGAGAACTTAAAGAACAGACAACAGAAGTCAATCGTTTTAAAAAACTGAGCGCTCATTAGAAACAGCCATGGGCAACACCCCAATTCAAAGAGGAATGAACATACTCTCAGTCCCTTCATATTTAAGGGACACATTTTCAATAAGGTGATATCCTTTTCATGGGCATGATTTGCACCTGCAAAATTTGTACTCCTAATTCAGTCATGAGTGCAAATGGGGTACTTCCACCAATACTTACCAGAGCGCAATCACAAAGCAGGTGTTTAGAAGTGCAGATGCTCTGATTTCTACTGGCAATTAATTTGGCATCTGTACAACAGGAGGTGGGCCTTGGCCCATCTGGATATATGCATTACACACAAAATCAGGCAGTCGGTCTTGTTAGATAATTGCATTTGTTTGAATAGCAAGGGGCTTTTATGCCTCTTCGGCAGAAGGAATACTAATTGGATGCAAGGATTTTATCTCCTTTTCAGGATAATCAAAATAGTACTTTCTCCTGAATAATCCAGTGCTCCAGACTCCTCTGACTCCAGCACTCTGCTCCTGTTATGTGCTCAGCATATCTGCTTTTCATTGTAGTCCAAGAATCAGGATCAGCATTCATGTGCTGTAGTGAGAGGAGGACCTACAGAGAACATTCTGAGGTGCATACACGTTCATTAAGACATCCTGATTCCGGGTATTCAGATTCCTCATAATTTATTATTGCTGTAATCAAAAGGTACAAAACCTTTCTCAAGAGAATGTTAATGCTCAGTACTTCATTCCCTTCCCAGAATGCACTAATTCCCCCTTTGGGTTGGTCTTTCTGTTTCTTGCAAGGAGGAACATACAAAGCACTTTTCATCAATGAGATGAGAGCATCGGCAATGGGATAAGAGCATTCCACCACACACATGGAACTGTAGTGCAAAGCAGACCCACTTTAGCCATGCCTTTAAGGGAGGAGCAGGCCAGCACAGCAGTGCTAAGAAATCACATCCAAACACACATTGTCCTACCCTCTGTCCCCTTTTCCCTGGCAAACCTGGGGGGCCCATCATCCCTGCAACTCCAGGTTCTCCCTTGTTGGTAAGAAAAGAGACAGAGAATACATCTGTTATATGGCTAGCGGTCTCCACACTCTACAACATAACACTACAAACCTGATCAAAGCTAAAACAAGAGGAGCCAGCTGCTCAGTTGTCTGAATTTGCTGCCAAGTGAAAGAAATTCAGGGGTGTTTTTGTACCATTTTTACTATTTTACACATATTGATAGGAGGGGGCATGAAACATGGGACCAATTTATACAGCATCTGCCAAAAGTGCAGGAGTGCGTCCCCAGCAGTTCCCTCTGCAGCACTGGCATGTCCCTGGAAGTGCTGGTGGAGAGAGGTAGCCAAGGGGAACAGGGAGAGAATATACTCTCCAGTAATAGCAGCTTGCCACATAGCCTAAGGGCCAAAGAAGAAAAGAAAGGGAATAGCAGGGGAATATCCCCCGCAGACACAAGCACTGAGTGAGTAGGGAGGGAAGGGGACAGAAGATAGTCTAATTACAATATGGAAATCTCTTTCAAACATGCCTCTCTTCTTTTAGGGAGAAATGCAACTCTGCTTTTCTGAAGCAGAGATGGCATTTTACAGAGGACACCAGGAAACTCCTTATAATTATAAGCTCCTGTAAACAAAATACAGGAAATGCAGATTTGCAATGATTATTCCTTTAAGAGCAATAGTTTTCATGAGGAAAAGATGGAAAAATATACAGTGAGAAGGAAAGAGAATAGAGGGGGTGGCCAACCCACTTCTAGATAAAAAAAGAGAAGGGTCATTTAAGAAGGCAGCAAGCCAAAGCTGTGCTTTAGTTTGATTTCAATTTGAATTTAGATTTGTGGAAATAGGGGTATAAGGTCAAATTTAAAGACATATTGCAGACTTGGTTTTTCTTTTCTCTTGGTTATTCTTGTACATGGATATTGTTGTTTTTATCCTAATTTTGAAGACATATGGTACAGCCCATAGGCCAAAAGTGCCATTAATAAAAGGGAGGTAAATGACCATTTTGAGTTGTTCCCTAAGAAATAGTTTCCTAGACCTCCTGTTTAAAGGGCATGTCCCAAGGGTCCTACCAAGAAGCGTGGAATAGTCCCACCAGCTCTCTCACAAGTTCAGAAAGCTTCTAGTGCTGAGTCACATTGTTCCTGAGCTGCTACTTGTACAGCTGTTGCTGGCCCTAGGGGATTCTGCGGCTATTCTTATTACTAATTATTTGTATTACAGTAGCATCCAAAGGTAGCAATCACAATTGGTGCCCTGTTGTGCTGGGCCTTGGACAATCATGGAATCTTGGTGGTGGCAGTTATACCAGCCAAGGGGAGTGGGAGAGAGAGCCTTCACCAGCAGTCGAGAACAGTGCTTGTTGCTTCCAAGGTTTTTTAGGCCCATGGACGGAGCATTCCATTGTTGCTTGGTATCAGTCAGTGGGTTTTGGAACTCACCTGGGCTGTTTCAAGCCAGCTGATCTGGCTATACCTATCTTTCTAGGTTTTTATAAGGCTGCCTGTCACCGTGAAATCTGAGCACTGAGCATATTCTAATGCAGAAATCTATCTGGTTCCAAGGTAGTGGAGAAACAGAGATATTGGTTGAAAAGGTGGGATATAATAATAATAATAATTAATAATAATTTTGTTTATTAGGAAATAAATGGAAGCAATGGAAATAGGGAGGTTCAAGTACTGTTAAGAATGGGGTTTGAGAGGACCTGAAACCAAGAGAGGACCGTTGTCTCACAGAAAGTGAACTGAGGGACTAAGAGAACCGAAGTCTTCTTACAGTCAGGCCTGGAACAAGTATAGTTTAGCTGACCAATCCAAGAAGGGATCAGTCATTCTCCCACTGGAGTTAGCATTTTGCTATAACATAGACAGGCCCTAGCCTCTCCCTGATAAAAGGGATAGCCATTTTCTATATCTGTTTTGGCTTGAGCTTTCCCCTTTCCATATTGGCAGGAAAATGAATGTATGTCTCCATTTTCTTTTAATCCACGGCTTTCCTACCATGAACTAATGGCCATCAGTCTAAGGCTGGAGGTTTCATCTCCTCTCATGGCCCTTGTCCTCTTTCTTATCCGTGATCTGTCCTAAGAAGCTGCATTTTAATGTAAAACTGACCTTCATCCCTGCAGTAGCCATTCCAGGAACCCCCTGGCAGAGAGAGAGGAAAGATGAGAACACTTGGTTTGAAATGAAGTAAATATAAATATATATTCTTAAAAAAAATCAGCTAAGTAGAAACTTTAAATAATCGATGTTTTTCCTTTTCCAAAGTTCAGAAGAGACATTGTAACACAGTAGCTACCACACACATCCATCCTGGTTCCCCAAACCAGGAGAGTCATTAAAATTACCTTCCCTATAGTCGTGCCTATGCTATCCAGAATAGCAAGGAGGGTGTACCACCTCAGAAAGACATCACTGGCTCAACTCGCACAGAGGAAACAATTTATTTCTTCCCACAGATTTAGGTGTGCTACTTCTAGTGAAGTTGAACCCATGACCCCATGGGAGCAGTGTTGCGAAATGGATGAAGGAGACAATGTGAGGACCAAACACCTTGTTAAATGTTTGAATCCAGATTTTTATTAAAAAAGAGTCCCTGAACAAAATGTCCAATGACAACAGAAAGAGAAAATGTTCTTGGTCTTGTTAACCATCATCATTCTGTTTTACCACAGAAGACATAAACTTGAGTATCAGATTTGCAGAGGAAATCTTTGAAGCCAGCTATCACCAGCAAAAAGACTCTCAAGCACTCAGATTCTTACGTCGTTCTGCACAGCAGAACAAAACACCACCAACAAATTATGGACTTGAGTCCCGCCCCGGAAACTGAGATGGTTGTTTATTGGGCCCTTGGGCAGGTGCTTCTGTGGATACGATTATATTTCCCTCAGTGGCAATGGTGCAAAAGCAAAACTTCAGCATCACTCCCTTACTCAGACTAGATATTTTTGTTTTCTAAGTGTTAGTACTAGTTAGATCCTTGTGAAAATGTTCAGTTATGAAAGAAAACATGAGGAGTAATGACAATCTAGGAAACGAGGTGGGGGAGAATGAGATGAAGCAGGGTTAGAAAGTAGCTAACAGGAAGGTTTGGGGAACTTAACGTAGCAGATGAGAAGCAAAAAAGAAGGATGAGTATGAGTTCATAACTGGAAAGAGCTTGGAAAAATTCAAACAAGGAGAAGTGTGAAGCAGGGGAAGGGCAGGATCATACCTCTCAACTTTCTGAAACAGAAATCAGGGACAAAGCTAAAAAACACAAGGACAGAAGATGGAAATCAGGGATTCTATGTAATAAAAGGGGAAAAAGCATTCAGAAATGTATCAGAGGTGAGTAGTTTTTAGTAAATATGGGCCCGAGTCATGAAAGGGATCATGTACAGATCATGTTTGGGAGTTAGATTTTACTGACCTGATGCTATTCCTATTCCTTATTTTTCTACTTTAAAATTGTAATGAATAAGTCTAGTGATCTTTTCCAATATTAATTTCAATCCTGTAACACATACACACACTGGCTCTGATTCACCACTGCATTCTCCATTTTTATACTGGTGTAACTCCACTGATTTCCATGGAATAACACATACCTAAAACTGGAGTTGGCAGAGGTAAATTGGGCCACTAGATACATGTTCACAATTTATAAAGTGCTGATATCTTACCAATACTAATTAGTGGTAATTCTCACTAGAATAAAGTATTACAGGTCTGATCCTGGGAGGTGCTGATCTCAGTGGAATAAAGGACACTCAGCATCTTGCAGGATTAGACCTCAAAATGGGAATTAGCATTGGGAATAGGCATGTGGTTTCTTCAGTAAAACTTTTCTCCCCTGTTATCCCTTTGATAAATTAGGCCCTATGCTTTGCATTTTAGAAGCGGAAAGAAAATGATAGAGAAAGTGAGAAGAATCATTGTAGAAACCAAATTGGGGCCATCCCTGAAATTCAGGGACAGTTGAGAGGTATGGGCAGGGTCAGGTGGACAAAGCTCACTCCATTCCTTGCAGGGTACCTTAGCTCCATGTTTTCCTGGCAGCCCTGGCATGCCCCTCTCCCCCTGGAAATGGAACGAGAAACAAAGTTGAGAGGGACAAGCATGAGATGAGTCTTCAGGAGGGTCTGTGTTGATGATCACTAAAGCAGTGGTGGACATTACATTGCACAAGATGTCAAGAAGTTCTTGTCAAGGAGACCAGAACCTCCTTACCCCGACTCCTGCTTTTATTTTCAACAAGACAGTTTCTCTTAGTCAGAGCTTCTCTTGTTGGGTACCTCCTAGCACCTGGATGGAACCAGAAGGACTGCATTGCCATGTTCTGTCTCAAAATGTTACTCCCATTACTGTGGTAGGACAATGTGAGCTAAATTGTTTTGTTACATCAGTGATATAAACGAGAGCAGAACTATGAGAGCCTTATGTTTAAAACTTGCATCTGCTGCCCTGAAGAGCTTTCTAACACCCAGTGCCAGCTCCTGAGCAGCACATGGGTATGGAAACCATTTGTTTATTTCCATTGTAGGATCAGTACAGTGTACACATCACAATATCTCTGGGCAGAAAATTCAGAATGCGGTATGCAAAATACACTGATCAGTATCCCTATAATTATGTAGATCTACCCCAGGACAAAGATACACCTAAAGCCTATAATCTCCACCTCAGGCAAAAGCTGGGGCAGACAAAAACGCCTTGCTTATACCCGGAAGGTCAACAGACGTGGGCTTTGTCGGATCATAATGTGTTGATGGGTGCTTCTTTCTACTTTTGCAGAGCTGGCAGGTCTGCTCTGTCTGAGGTGGATTCTCTGGGATGTCAAGTAGTTCAAGGTCCTCAGTCTCAGATTTTTAACGGTATCTATGTGTTGCTCTGCTCAGGCAGACTTATATTGGTAAAACTGCATCGCTTAGAGGTGTGAAAAATCCACACTCCTGAGTGACGTAGTTATACTGACAGCGCTTTGTCAATAGGAAACCTTCTCCCATCGACATAGCTACCACTTCTCATGGAGGTGAATTAACTATGCTGACGGAAGAAACTCTCCTGCAGTTGTAGTAGTGTCTTCACTAAAACGCTACAGTGGTGTTGGCAAAACTTATGTCACTCAGGGGTGTGAAAAAAGCACACCCCGACTGAGTGACGTAAGTGTCGCCGGCATAAGTGGTAGTGTGTAAAGTGCTATTTCAGCGGGAAAGTTTCTCCCATCAACATAGCAACTCCCGCTCATTGGAGGTGGTTTAATTATGTCGATGGTGGAGCTCCCTCCTGTCAGCATAGAGCAGCTACATAAGCAATCTTACCGTGATGCAGCTGCATCAGTACAGCTGTGTTACTGTAAGGTCTCCTGTGTAGACATAGCCTTGGTCTCTTTTTCAAAAATGACGTAGGCACTTAGGAGCCAGATTATTAAAGGTATTTAGGCACCTAACTCCCACTGATTTCTAAGAGAATAAGGCATGTATATACATTTAAAAATGTGGCCCTTAAGAGCTCGTCACTTCTGAAAAATGAGATATAGGTTCCTAAGTCACTTAGGCCTTGCAGCACGGAGTGGAGCAGTGCCTAAATGCCTTCAAAAATCTGGGCCTCAGCCTGGCTTTCATGCTCCCACGTACATGCTAGCATTTTCACTACTTGTTGAGATTCAGCGTCCTAATCTGCAACATTGCAATTCTAAGGGGCTTGTTACAGGCACCTGCCTTATAAAAGAGCCTGGAGCAGCTTCAGAAAACAGACTGCCCCTGCCTTAAAGAGCCCTCTATCTAAAAAGATAAGAAAGCCAAAAGGTGGGAGGGAAAACAGGCACAGGGAGGTAAAGTAACTTGCCCAAAGTCACCCAGCTGGTCATGGGGAGAGCCAGGAGTAGTACTGACCACATATCTTGAATTCATAGAATCATAGACTATCAGGGTTGGAAGGGACCTCAGGAGGTCATCTAGTCCAACCCCCTGCTCAAAGCAGGACCAATCCCCAATTTTTGCCCCAGATCCCTAAATGGCCCCCTCAAGGACTGAACTCACAACCCTGGGTTTAGCAGGCCAATGCTCAAACCACTGAGCTATCCCTCCCCCCCTGAATTGTACCTCAGTGCCCTATCCACTAGCTTACACTGCCTCTTAACAGCCTGGGTGGTAACTGTGAAATTCAGCCCACACTTCTGCATCCCAGACATCAAGACAGTCTATGTAGCTTTAATATTCACTACATAGCTGATATTGTTTGTGATACATGAGACACACACTGGATATGGATATTAGCACTCCTACCCCCAAGACAAAAACTGGAAGGAAGTGAGTTTGCAATCACTGACATAGGATTCATGTATGGTCTATGGGTCACAAGTGATGTAGCAAGGTGTCCACAGCCAGCAGAAGGCTCAGGGAATTAAAGTTTTAGTTAAACAATGCCATTTTCATGTACAACTAACAGTTAATGCGGGAAAGGAAATGTCTCTCATGACATAAGCTTTTCGACCAGCATGCTGAGCAAAATGGAGGAGAGACAGATTTGTTTTAAAAATAAACTTGGAAAAGTTACTGTTTCTTCAGATGTAATCTGGATTTGAAGAACTGCACTGACACCAGACTTCTCTTAACACCCCAGCAGAGGGCAGTGCAAGACCTCAGTCTAAGGACCAGAATTTCCAATAATGTGTTTAGTGCCTCCACTAGCAATGCCTCCTCCTGCTTTCCTCACCCATCTTCAGGCCACAAGTTGTATGGAGCTTCAATGTTTCTAATGGTGAAATCTGAAACCGCCCTCAGATCAGTAGCGGATCAGAAATCCCAGATTAGCAAGCTGCCAATTGCTGGTGTTCAATGAGCCGACCACATTCACAGACAGTGGTGAAGCTCTTATTTAACTCTCTCAGTATCTCCCTCAAAAGTACTATTTGATGTTTTATTCAGCAGAATGTTCAGTGTTGCATTAACCTATTGGTATAGCTGGAAATTTCCAGGTGGGCCCAAGCGTTTAAAATATGCTGATCAATATTAGTATTGCTTGCAACTATGGGTATGTCTACACTGCAATTAAAAACCCATGGGTGGCCAATACCAGCCAGAGGTGAAAGTAGGCCTGTATGGGCCAGTATGGTGTACCGGTAAGAAGTGGCCACTGGTACAGGCCCGTACACAGCCCATGTTAACATCGCTGCCCTTTTTGCTCCCTCCAGGGCTGTCGGGGGGGAGGGAGGGGCGACAAAAGGGGAAGCTGCCCCAGGGCCTGGCAATTTAAAAGTGCACAGTGGCAGCCGGAGCCCCGGGCCCTTTGAATTGCCGCCAGAGCCCTGGGCAGCACAGGCCGGGCAGCGCTGAAGGGCTGGCTGGGGGAGGCTGACCCCCAGCCTCACCCCCTTCTGCCCCAGGCTTTGCCCCTTTGGGGGCCCAGAGCTGGGCCCCCGTACTGGTCAGATTTTTAAGTTACTTTCACCCCTGATACCAGCTGACTCGGGCTCACGGGGCTCAGGCTAAGGGGCTGTTTAACTGTGGTGTAGATGTTTGGGCACAGCCTGGAGCCCAGGCTCTTGGAGCCTGTGAGGTGGGAGGGTCCCAGAGCTTGGGCTGCAGCCAGACCCCGAACGTCTACACTGCAGTTAAAGAGCCCCTTAGCCTGAGCCCTGTGAGCCAGAGTCAGCCGTGAATGTCTAATTGCAATGTAGACACTCTCTATGTGACAGCGCTGAATTGGCTGTACCCATTATCCAAATGGGCCTCTTTAAGTAGCTTGCATGCCATTCTTGAGCATATTAACCTCAAACTTCTGCATATTAACTCACGGAGGGACCCTGGGGAACTGAAGACAGCTATAAAACCAAGGAAAGAGGAAATTCATAAAAGCAGAAAAATAATTTTTTTACCATCCTCTTTTCATTTCCTTACTGCTCATCTGTCGTTTTAGTTTCCAGATTCAACACTTGATATTTAATTAAGCCACCGCAAGAAACTAGTGTGATATGGGGCCAAGTCCCAGAAAAGTACAAAGCAGTGGGTGTTCAGTGTGAATAAAATACTCTATTATAGACTAGATCCTCCACACCCACTCTTCTGAAACAGAGAGATCACAGTGGAAATAACTACCAACCCTCTAAAGTGCAATACACATGAATGGTAATATATATCAATGCAAGAAACTTTACTGATGCAATAATAAGGATGCACAGTTAAATTTAAAATAGGATATGTAAAAATTTAAGTTTCTACAGCAACACTAACATGGTCACCTTGCTCATATAAATATTTTCGGTTCCTGTTTTTCTGGCTAAATAAGACATTTAGTAATAACACTTTGCTCTTATGTAGTGCTTTTTATCCATAGAGCTCAAAGTACTTTACAAAGGAAGTAAGTTTCATTATCCCCACTTTGGGGATGAGGAAACTACAGCACAGAGAAGTGTGGTGACTTGCCAAAGGTCACAGAGCAGATAAGTGGCAGTGCTGGGAACAGAAAACAGGTCTCTTAATGCCAAACACCATGCTCTGTCTACTGGGCAACACTGCCTCCCTGTATTCTTTATGTCATACTGTATATCCTATAAAATATACAGGATGTGCAATGAGGTAGCAAGAACCTTAACTTTTGTATTTCCTGAATTAAAAAAATGTTAACTATGTAATTTTAACATTCCATTAACCTCTGGATATTTGTTCCCTTTGTGTATTCAGTCAGCTCTGCCAACTGATGTGGCGAAAATAAGATTCTTTCCTGTTGTCAGCCCTGCAAAACCAACCCAGCTCTGGGAGAGTGAACTGGATTCTTTTCTGGCTGCTCATCACCAACAGAATTGTTAACTGAGCTCCAACTACAGGACTACGTGGGCAAACCCACTGTCTTCAAATTATGCCCTCAATCATACCTGAAGGCAATAGGTCCATGCAGGTATAACTAAGGGTCTAATTAAAGAGGAATGAAGTTATTATACACGTGCACCTAAGAGCAACATTGGCCTGCAGAATCTTTATGACTGGCAATTGTGCCCAGGTCAGAAATAACCCAGTTCACTTTCAGATCCCAGGCTAGTAGTTAGACTTTTTTATTTTTATTTTTTACTTTCAGATCCCAGGCTAGTAGTTAGTAGTTTTGCAAGGCTAGTAGTTAGACTTTTTTATTTATTTATTTTATTTTGTAAATTGACCACACTTGATCTGGAATCCATTGAAATGTGATAAGTGTGGAAGCCCACAATACCATTTTACAATTCCCCAAATGTTACTTGTCTCATATAAATGTGGCATTATATCCCATGAAAGACAGGACACTCGTCACAGCAGGAGTTTAAAGAAATGGATTGCAGCTTTTCTCATGGGCACAGAAAGTACTTGCTTGCCTTTTTTGGCAGATCTACCCTTCCTTCCCTTGCCTTTAATGTTACCAGGCTAAACACACTGAGGGTATCCCTAATAATGGAGAGTGCCAGATTCTGATTAGTTTTCTGGCAGTGTTGGGTTGTAATAATGAACCCCTAATTAAAACAAAGAAAACACTTCAAGCTTGGATCCTTGTTCAGGAGACAGAAAATTATGTGCTTATTGGCTTCCTTGCCTGTAGCAGTTGCTTTCTACTCTTCCTAGTCTCCTGCCTCTGGGAATGAGGAATAACCATTTAAAATAATTTTAAGGAACTTCCTAAAATAGATCATTTAAGTTAAACAGAATTTGACAGGAAAATATATATGCAAAGAGCCAGATCCTGGTCTTATCAGCACCACTGATAAAACTTGTATTGACTTTAATGGGGCTAACATTTAGCCCAGTGCCATGGAAGCTGGAGGGGGAAGAGGCAAAGTGAGACACCCAGATTCTGCAATAAACAGTGTAAGTTGTGGGAATGGAAAGTGAGAGAAGGTAAAATGTAATTAGGAACAAATGTTCAGTATGCAACCAGCTACAAAAAAGGAGCCTAAACGGTCATTTTTAAAGAGTCGACAAATTAACAATATCCTGGGCAAATTCTGATAACGAGAGTCCAACTGTGACACCAGCTACTTCTGCACAACCCTGTCACCGTTAATGAGGTTGCACACGTTTAACTCGGAGCAGAATGGTTTGAAGGGGAAAACAGCAAAGGCCTTCCCAAGTCCCATATAATCTTCTTTTGTAAAGAAAATACCTAGAAAGAAGCCACTCCAGGGAGGACAAACACATGCACTGTCTGAACGTACATTGGTTGCTGATTTACTGCTAGTTTGGGATCTTACGCTCTGCTGTTATTCTTATTCCTCTGCATGGGGAAATAAGAGAACCCAGAACAAAATGAGAATGGCAGTAACAAGGAAGAGTCTTAATAAACAGGGATACATTGCACCTGGGATGGGAAGGTGGCCCTTTAGAACATGTATTGATGATCCCATTCCAAAATGTGTTGCTGGAGGAGTTGGGGGGGGGGGGGTTGCTCAAACCTCAGGAACCTGGCTTGAATAAGGATCACAAGAGCAAGGCTACATTTCCTGGCTCACAGTTATCCATTGTTTTCCAATGTAAAATGTGGAGGTTGCATCTGTGAATGTGTGTGTGAGTAACTGACCAAGAGAGATCACTGGACAGGTTTGAAGAAGATTTCCTTTTTATGGCACAAAAGAAAATAACATATTGGTTTGCTGTAAAATGTAAATGACGAGAGAGAAAGGTTACCACATTTCTCTCTCCATTCCATGCAGTCTGCCTTAGACTAGCAGCTACCACTCCCGTCCCCCTCCTTGTCTCTGTTGCTGTCCGACATACATCAAGGAAATGGGAAGGAGAGTTTGTGATAAGCCCCTAGAATCGCAATACAAGACAGGCAAGCGATCAATGCAATTAAAGTTGATAAAGGGGATTAGAATGTTTGAGAGGCTGTCTCAGATTTGTCATCTGTTATTGAGGGGTTATTTTAGTCTGGAGTTGGAACCAGGCAATTTTGGTTTTGGTTCCAGAAACTGAATCAAAGGCCTATTAATCCATGTACTTAGAGTGCCTGAGGAACAGGTGACTGATAGCAGTGACAGAAGTGAATAAAAACAGGCTTGGGACTTGGATTCTACTTATAGCATTTTTCCTCATTTAGGACCATATACTGCCCTCAGTCATCCACAATTCATTCTACCTATTAGTTTAAAGAGAAAGCATACAGTTGTTCAGAACCCAGTAATTTCGTAGCTCTTAAAACCCATCTTCTGTTGGTCTGATTCTGCTCTCATTTACATAAGTGCAAATCAGGACTAAGTCCATCAAAGTTAATGAAATTACACCAGTGTAAGAACGGATGTGTGGACAGATCTTGGATTACATGCAGGTGTTGTTTATGAGTATGATCTGCATAAAGCAATGATTTAGAAGATTTATTCGGTGGTACTCTAGTTGATCTTAAAAGGAAGATCATCTGTTGCTGTAATATACAACTATTAAATGGAGATCCCAGATCTCTCAAGAAGATCTCTTTAAACTCATTCTAACACACAAGAGTATAGTTGAAAGGAACCTTTAGTGCATTAGAATGATAATCCCCCACAAAGGAAAAATTTATATGGATGCATTTGTGGCATGATTAATTCAATGTATTTCACATAATAAATATTTTAAATATATATGTCAGAGTTAATATATGTAAAATCTTACAAAACAGGCCTTTTCTCATTATATTTAAAATATATGGTATGACACAATATGCTTTGACTGTCATGAAAATGGCCAATATTGTAAAGTTTTAAACAGTCTGTACTGAGTAATATATTTTTAAAATGTCAGCACAATAAATTTTAATCAAATAGATAACATATGGACATAAAACCATGTTAGCTTGTAAAAAGAGCTGTCCAGCCTAGAAACAGAGGGAGACTGAAAGAATAGTGCCAAACCTCAGCCTCAGAGTTGCAGAGCTTGAGTAGATTTGATGTGTCAGCTAACCAGACTTTATGAGGAAACCCCAGCCCATCCCTTCAAATACAGAGATGTAACAAATCATTAGTAAACTTCATAGAGAAATTCTTTGGTAAGAATCAAATTCCACCAAGTGGCTAAAGACAGCTTGTATTGCATGTACATAAAAGAACCAGGACATGGCGTGTCTGCTTGTGATTAATCACAGCCCATATGTATATTCCATTAAATATCCAACTGGTCTCTCTCAGGCCCAGTTCCGATTACAATACAGTGTTCTGAACAGCAACTTGTCTCTTAAAATATGGTAGAAAACCATCTTTCCCATGCCTACCTTCATGCCAGTGTCCCCCTTTTCACCCTGTACAAGGAGAACAAAGATAGAGGGGAAACAGAGATAGACATATTGAACAAAAAGAGAAAAACAGTATAATCTTAATAGCAATGACAATAGAAAGTAATTGATAGAGCTTAGCTCATGAGACATGCATGCTGTAGCCGCCAAGTAATGACTGAAGGATAAAGCACAATGACTGTAGCATCTCAGGGTCTGACTTCAGTTCATCCCTGCACACCGATGCAAGACAATGTGTAGAGGAGAAATGGGTGCATGAGAATGTTCTATACACACTTAAATGATCAGCGTCTATGACATTCATAAGTATCCATAGGAGGCATTGACTGGGATTTTTAAAAGAGCCAAAGGGAGTTAGGTACCTACATCCAGCTAACTTTTAATGGGAGTTGGGTGCCTCATTACCTGAGGCCCCTTTGAAAATCCAAGGCATTGTCACTCAAACACCTCCAGTATCCAAAGCCAGAGGTTACGTAAAGGAGCAGCTCCACTAACTGCCAAATCTGTCATGTTCCAGCAGAAGATAATGGTCTATGCACATACAAGTCATTACATTACAACATCTACAAGTGACAGAGCACATTGGAGCCTGGCCCTGGTTCCAGAGAGCAAGGAATCATTCTTGCCTCAAGGCCAGTCACTAACAATTGTCCAGGCCCCATCTACAAAAACAACTCTGGATCTTGTAAGTCATCTAGACAGAGTGTGCAAAGAATCTATTGAGTCTATCTAGACATTTATATCACATTGCTTACCATATTATCTGAGACTGTATCACACCCCCGTATACTTGTGTTTCTGTAAAAGGTGCACATGTCTGGGTGGCAATAAGTTGCATAAGCAGATGGAGGTACTGACCAGCTAGAATTTTTAGTTTAATGGTTACCTTGGGGCCAAAAGGTCCAGGAAGGCCAGGTGCACCTGGTAGGCCAGCCTCACCCACCTCACCCTGAGAAGAGAAGCAAAATGGAGGGAGAGGCAAACACAGACAGAAGGAAGAAAAGGGGCCTTCAGTATACCAAGAAATATGAACAAAGATGTGGGAGGGATGACAGAGAACAGTCCCATAATACATGTGGCAACATAACCTTCTTACCCTGCCCTGAGAGAGATGCTGCTTAGCAAGAAGCAAAGAGAGATGGAACACAGAAGCCAGTTCCTCACAAATAGCCTGATCTCATCAGTATTTAGGTGCTATGAACACGTATTCCAATCCTCATATAATACATTTTATCCATGGCTGAAGTGACCATATATCCATGTGTCCAGGTTTTTCACAACTTAGTGTCCCAGGAACTTCTTTTGGGTTGCCTGAAAAATCCTGGTTTTTCATTTCATCAGTCATCATGTTGGGTTGCTGGTTTTTAATAACTAGAAAATGTTTGTTGAGGCCATATTGCTACATTTAGTAGAATTTCCCATGCGTTTACCAGGAACAAAAAATCTAGTGGTGCAAGAATTCAATGTGATGAAGCGTTTGGAGCAAGATAATGACTACTTGAGTGTAGAGAGTATCAAAGCTGTTCTTTTTGCTCAAAGTGAATGTTAATGACACTGGTTTGATGTTCAGTTATAAACTCATTCAGAATGCTGAGTTACTGGAAAAAACCCTCCATTCTGAGAAACACACCTGTGGTGCTGTTGAGTCAGAAGCTAACAGTAGTGACACCAGCGCATCTTGGAAAAAATTTTTTTGGCCTTTTCCCTGGGTATTTTATGACCCTAAAACATGTTGCCACAAAAGTATCCTGGTTTTTAAATTTGAAGATATAGTCACCACATCCCTCGTATCACAAAGCTACCTTCAATACAAAAAATCAAAACGGAGGGAGAGATTTCTCCAAATCCTGAGTCTGCCCATTAGATAAGGGCAGTATAGAAGTTTCTGCTTCCTTTCATTTCTGACTCAGTGGGGAGGACTTTCTCCTCTGTGTTCATTCAATCCTGTGTCTCCTGCACACTTCCCCATTAATGGATCCCAGACCTGGGATCACCCTTCTCACAGTCTGAAAGGAATTCAGCCCCCTTGCTTGATAAATAAATCAACCAGATTAACTGCCATGCATAGGAAAAGATCCGGGTACAAACACCCACTAATATGCCATATCAGTGACATCCTCAGCACATTTGAAGGTTAAGAAGCCTCCTGAACGTCGCAAAGAGAAGGATGAATGGTTAATGAGAAAACCGACAGTTTGCTGAAAGAAGAAGCAGTAAATTTTGTGTGTGTCTGCAGGAATGGACTGTGGTCCACAGGGGCTATAATTTTCATTTCCTGACATAACAAAAACTTCTCAGTTTATGCAGAACTAATTAAAAAGCTCTCAGGTCTTGCCACTTCACCCACAGAGCACCCATAAAAGAACGTATAGATAACACAGCACGTACAACTGTCGGCTGTTGGAAATACTCACTTTCCTTTTCTCACTCCCTCATCCTCCTTGTCAATATTTCTCCCCCCTTTATCCTCTTTCATTTCATTCTCCCCCTCTCTGTCTGTCCTTTAAACTCTCTGGGAGGATTCAGCGCTGCTGGGGCAGGGCTAGCCATGTCCTAGGATGGGATTTAACCTTGGGGGAAGGCAGACAGTGTTTCCCCAGGAGAGTATCTTTAATGCTCTGTTGGAGCTTCATCAGAATCCAGCTGCCTGGGAATGAGTTGAATGAGTATATTCCCCTGGCACCCGGCTATGCACCATCTCATTTTAGGGCTGCTCTGGCCACTTCGGTGCCCCATAACATATAGGGAGTGCAAATGCCTTGCACTGGGACAACCACCCTTTGGGCAGACCTTTCAATGCTAGAGATCCACAGCCCTGGGTAATACCAGCTTCTTTCTGGTAACCTATGGCTGAATCAAACCTTCCATCATTTATTCTGGAGAACGATACATACCAGGGGAATGTAAATGCCATAGCTTGTTCCAACCCCCATTCAGACTGGGTGGATGGAGAGGAAGGATGTCCGCGCATGGGTGCACAAAATAAATTTCAGTCAGGAAGAAGTGAATCTATAGGGGAGCTTACAGCTTTTCCTGCCTCAGCCTCTTCCAGAAGAAACTGCTGCAGGGAAGTAGGTAGGCGTAGTGGTTACTGGGGAGTTGAAACTATCTTCAGTACTTGGCTCGCTTAGAAGGAGTCACTGCAGGAAATGGTAGAGGAATGCTGGCTATGGGGGAGGTCAGAGTTCCTCCATACCCAGCCTCTGCCAGCAAGTCACTTGTTGCAGGAAATGATGGAAGACCTCTGGCTGTGTGTGTATGAATGTGTGTGGCAAGGATGGCATCTCTCTGCTATTACACTCCCACCAGACTCTGGTTCACCATAATGCATTTTAAGATACTTGATCATCCAGTTGCTCTGCGCATCTCAGAAGTTTACCTCCCTCTCTTACCTTCCTCCCATGGTATCCTTGAATTCCAGGGTCTCCCTGCAAAAATCAAAATGAAGACAAGCCGATGAGGCTAGGCTGAAAAGGGGAAAATCCCTGTCCTTTGCCCTGTGCAGATGTAGGAAGAAAAATAGGATACTGAGGTGAAATGCTCCCTTGTGCAGAGAACCACAATGAGGCCTAAACACCATTTAAGTCCCCCTCGAGCTTGCAAAACAGTGCATATGTCTTGTCTGAGTCCAATGCACAGGAGTGAGTTTTACCCTGCATGAATTACAACATAATAGGAAAGCCGCACCACACACTGCAAGGCACACCGTTTGGTTTTGCTTTCAATTTACACAGTTAATCTGCCCTAACACGGCTTAATCTTAGAGCTCTGTCTGAAGAGTCTCAGGGAAAGCAAATTGAGGACTTTTGCAGGCAAAAGAAATCTCACATTTTTTCAGTGACATTTCATAAGTTTGGCAAGTAAAAATGGGAAATTTGACAAAATGAGCAACATGGCTACAAAATAAATTCACAAAATGTGGTAAATGTTCTATGGTAAAGTCCGGCAAAGACATGGCTTGCATTTTTTTTTTTTTTTTTGCAATATTTCCTGATGATGACCTCCTCACTCAGACAAAACTTCCATTGACAACAATAAGCCAGGAGTCTTGCAATGGGCCCTTAGGAAGATGTTTCAGTCTGGTCATGAACTTTTTCAGAAATATTATGAAGCAACCCTCCTTTCCTCCCCCTTCCCCACCTCTCCACAATGATCACGTCCAGCTTTGCTCAGATCCATGCTAAGGGTTTTAAACTTCTTTTCCTTGTTTTTGCTTACAGATGATGAAAAATGTCTCACCTTTGGTCCAGGGGGTCCAGGTAAACCCTGTAGATAAAATAAGAACACATTCTGAGGTAGCGAAAATTGCAAATATCTAGAGAACTGGGGTGGGGGTAATTTTTTTTTCTACTGGGACATCAATCACTGCCTAGTTTGATTTTAAAGAGTTCATCACTTTAAAATGTCACTGCAAAAATGATTCTCATTGTCGCGTAAATAAACTCTATGGTTCCCCATTTCAGTAAATACCAGCCAAACCCCCCTCCCACAAGTACTGTCCCAAACCACCAGGCTTTGTCTCAGTAAATTTGAAAACCAATCTACTTTGCCCAGCATGTCATGGTCCCATAATATGATCTGGTTTATTTTTCTTGCCTATCTTTAGCTCATTCCCAGCTCACTGTCTGTATATGCACTGGAGAAACAAAACCATCAAAACTGGAAACTGGTAGTATTCAATAAATGGGTCTCTTCCTTACCCAACTAGGTGATCTCAAAGGAGTTAAGGGAGGGAGAGAGTTGATATGGACTACCTGTCCTTTAGAATACACTGCGGAATAACAGAAAGATCCTTTCTTCATGGTGGAATGTGCTATTATTAGATCTCAAATAGAGCTGTTCTTTTCTTCATTAAAAAGGAAATCTACCTGTGTGGCATGCTACACATCTGAAAGTACTCTTTAGGGGCAGGAAGCATGGGTTTTATTGAACATGGATTTCTTTGACTTGCCTAGTAGTGGGAATATGTTAATAAGACTTTCAGAAGGAAGGACATCAGTAGTTGTGCTAAATTAGAAATAGCCATTCAATCTGCACACATATCAAGCACCAGGTACTATACATACCATATAAATATTAATATCTAAAAGTTCCATATGGCAGCTGCCCTTATGATATACACAATCCAAATAAGAAAGATGGAACAGACACCCCACATATGTTCTACGGCCTGAATTTACAGTATTTTTGCCTGTTTATGACCATTCAGACAGCTACTTTGGGTTAAAAGATCAAAAGCGGGGATTTTCCAAGTCTTGAGTCTTCTGCCTGTAGATCACATGCACAGAGAGGCTTCTCTTTCCTCTGTTGACTGCATGTCCCTTTTCTCAAGCAGGTTTGAAACAGCTATTATAAACATTTGAGAATGCAAGGATCTTTATTTCCTAAGTACTAGGATGTCCGGCATGCCCAGCATGCCATGCTCCTCATTGTTAGACACAGGAATTGAGTAGTTGTTTCGTGTGCTACTAAGGAGATAGCAGGTAATAGGCTGTACATCTTCAACCATTACAGAGGCTTCCCGTATTTTGTTGCATGCAAACACACTAACCAAAAGTTAGGCATCAGCATAAGCAAGCCCTAATTTTGCTGTTCTTATCCTGGTGATTTTTTATCACAGATCCTCATGACCTTTCTCCATTCCTCCATCCCTAACTTATTATCAGCATCTCTTCTCAGTTACTCAGTCCTTAGACACTGTTATCATTCTAGGCTACATACAAATGAATTGACGCAGAGGTGAAGTGAGAGACTCACAGGGTAATGAACTATAAATCTTCCCCACTGTATTTTCCACTGAATGCATCCGATGAAGTGAGCTGTAGCTCACAAAAGCTTATGCCCAGATAAATTGGTTAGTCTCTAAGGTGCCACAAGTACTCCTTTTCTTTTTGCGGATACAGACTAACACGGCTGCTACTCTGGAACTAAGGAGTGTTTCACATATAGGTTATTAGTTCCAACCTATCTTAGATTGGCAAAGACCAAAATTCATGCCTAACTGATGGTTGTTAACGTGGCCTATATAAAATGACTTGATGGTTTCACTCAGTTCCTAGTGGACAGATGTCAGCAGTTGTAAAACCTCATAACTGGTATTTTCTTTGGCAGAGGGACCAAGGACTGAAAGTCTGTGGAGACTAAATTACCTGTCACCCCCAGGAGAGTCCAGGTCAGGTTTGAGGCTCATTGATGGGTGGGTCAGTTTGGGAAAAGCTAGCAGTGGCACTAGCTATACTGTATATATTCTTTTCTGGACAGAAGACTTCAGTGTAAAGTGCTTCCGATCATGTTTACCATGGGAAAATACTCTAAGATGCCTCTCCACGGTCTCTGAGCAAGGAACTTGGGTGCACCCTGAGAGCAGAGCCAGCTGAGGTGACCCCAGGTGAATGAAACAGACAGCAATGGAGACATTAAGTGCAGCCACCCAGTTAGCTGAACACTTGGTTCAGTCCTGCAGGCATTCTCCACATCCTCAGGCATTAAGGAGCTGGCTGCATTCATGCAACGAATGTTGCATGCCCAAGAGAGAGGAGTGAGGCAGCTCTGTTGTACCTACCTTTCCATCCTTGCCTGCCTTTCCAGGCTCCCCTGCTTTGCCCTGTTGTGAGAGGGAAAGGAACATTAGTGACAGTATTTTCACCTGCCTAAGCTGCTTGCTGTCAGCCTGGGAATAGAACTAGGAGCAGAACATCAAAGAGATTTCAAGGGCTTTTTTTAGTCTGGTTTCTGCTGAGTGCAGGCTAATTACAGCTAGAGTGTTACTTCCTCCCCATGGCATAGGCTGGAGAGGAGGAAATGGCACTGGTGTCACCCTCTCACACATGTGTGCAGATAGGGATAGCTGGAGGCATAGAACTCCTCCCTCCCTGCCTGGGAACTCTTTCCTCCAGCCATTGCTTGTGGTCAGTGCACCCGGCTCAGAGGAGACAATAAAAGGCTAAGGAAATTGCATGCATGTCAGGGGAGAGGAAGGATAAATGCTGCTTGTTTGTTTCTTTTAAACTTACTGGTGGCCCAACTGGGCCAGGTTGTCCTGGATTTCCTGCTGGTCCAGATGGTCCAGTTGGCCCTGGTGGACCAGGTGGCCCTGGTGGACCTTGAATCCCCGCCTGTCCTTGTTCACCCTGAGGTTCATTAAAAGAAGGGTTACCATCAGGCAGGGTTAACCCATAGCCCAGTATCCAGGGTGTGTGACATACAGCAGCTCAGCCAGAGCAAATGAAAGAGCGAGAAGCCAAGCAAGTTACAGTTAGCGGCAGGAGAGGTTTCCAAAACTCAGGCAAAAGTCCCCTTCTGAT
The DNA here is from genome assembly GCF_965140295.1 of Lepidochelys olivacea. Taxonomy (NCBI): domain Eukaryota; kingdom Metazoa; phylum Chordata; order Testudines; family Cheloniidae; genus Lepidochelys; species Lepidochelys olivacea. Next base: position 82,987,760 of record NC_140417.1, on the reverse strand, counting down.
GGTCTTTCTGGGTAGATAATTGGAGCCATTTCCCTGTAGTTTGCAAGTACATTTTAAAGCTCCTAGTCAGAGCTCACTTAGAGGAAATGTGAAAACTGGATCAGATACTAAAATAGTGCCAGGAGCAACCCAAATACAAAGTAAACTGGTTTTTTAAGTTTAAAAAAGTGTAATTAATTATATATAATAATATTGAGAATCCCCCAAGAATCTCTGAGTGCTTTCCATGTAAGGATTTTAAAGCACTGTACAGTCAATGATCACTGAAACCTCACAGTGCCTTCTGAAATAGGGGGCTATTCTCATTCCCATTTTAGAGAAATCAAGCCAGGGTCACTCTGTCACTTACTGGCAGAGCCATGAGTCCTCAGTGTAATTTTTCCTCATATTCTAACCACTAGACAACACTCTCTCTGTTCTGGCATGTGTCTGCTCTTTCTTAATTTCTTTTAATTTGGAGCCAGCCAGAAACAGGAAGACCTAGGATTCTCATGAGAAAGCCTATTCTTGTGAGACTTAAAATCCATTTGATTTGGATAAGGTACACAAAAGCATCCAAACTTTTGGGTGCTTATCTGAACTAAGCCTTTTGTAGCTGGCCCATCACATGCCACCTCAACAGCCAATATCTTGGATTCCCCAACATTCTAAAGCATTCATACATGGCTTTTGCCTCTGTTGTCCCAGGGTGGGGGAATCAAGAGTCTAACTGGCTGGTGGTGAGAAGGTGATGATTTAGAAGGATCCCATTTAAATACCAGATTGCTGATCTATAAATGATTAATCCAGTAAATTCCATGGGGGCTATGACACTCAAGTTAAGCTATCTAGCTCTCTGCTTTCTCTTTTTTATAATTCCCTCTTCTTAGATACAGTATCACAAAGTCCTATTACCAGTGGCAGGATTTAAGCTCAACAAACTTCTCTTTGTGATCTCACTGGAAGGCCTGAAATAAAACGTAGTAATTTATTCAAAATTAATATATGGGTTTGGGGCTATATCACAGGAGATAAAGAGCATTGTCTCCGCTGAACTTGTACTGTGCAGAACATGACATTGTTGGGCACAATGTGGTTCCATTCACATGCAGTCATTATCCACACTTGTGTACAATGCATGTATTACATATCCCATGCATGTCGTACCATTGCTACATCTATGCTATAGGTAGGTGTTCTTGTAAGTCAGTTATGTGATCCCGCTTCCTACCTTCAGTGTCCTTAAGTTTATAAGCTAACAACAAGCATTACATAAAAATAGGCTTGTTCAAGGTGTCCAAGGAATGGCCACAGCTATTACTTCATTAGCCATAGTGAATTCCCCTCGAACTAGTAAGGAACAACACTGACCAGCAGAAAAGAACTGTTTTATAACAATGGAGATGCTAACACTGTAATGGGTGAGGATTTAACCTGAATGAAAGAGGGTTTGGTAGTTAGTGGCGAGTCAGTATAAGGGCACTGCCATTAGAGGGCACCAGTCACATTAGCAGCAGACCTGGTTGCAACATTTTTGACAGAACAGTTTTCCGTTGGAAAATGCAGTTTAATCGAAATCCAAGGGTTTTTAACAAGTTTTTTAATGGGGAAAAGCGAACCAAATTGTTTTGAATTTCATTTTGTTTTGATAATGTCAAAACATTTTGTTTTAACTTTCTCATTTTGATCAATTTTATGCTGATGTTTATATTAAATATGATATATTATATTGATGTATTATAATTACTATTTTATACAGTATAAAAGTTGAAACTATGTTAATCAAAATGAGAAAGTTGAAATGAAACATTTCAAGCCCATTAGTGACCCGGCCTCCCCTCTGTAATATCCCTCCGTATCCAATCAGAATAGCTTGTTATTCACCCTGCCCACTCTACGGCCTAGGAAAAAAGAGCTTTATCTTTCCCCCTTTTTGTAAGCAGTTCCTAGCACATCCTGGGGTCTTTCCATAGGGATACATGAGCCTCATTGAGCTGAATGTATATTCTATAGCCAGTGCCATTAAAGGATTATCAGCCACACACCTTTAAATACTTTTTAGCTTTTAATTTTTGGAGGGAATTTGGTTCTGATAAAAACATAAGGCAAATAGCCTTGGATAGAGTCGGGCAGCGGCACACTACAAAATTCCCCAAGACTTCCTTGCTATTGCCTCTCATTCCTGACTTACACTGCTAGCCCTGGGACACACCTCACTGTTCCAAACATGGCTGAGACTACATTTATTTTCACTTTTGACTCGACAAGGATCTGAAGTTAAGCCAGGCAGACGGGGAATCCATTAACCTGCTGAGCTATCAAGCCTTTGGATTTGGCATCGTTTTAAAAAGACACATTTTAAAAACCTTCTGTCTTTGAAAACAAACTATTAGTTACATACTAAGGTGATAAAGTTCACCTATTTGTGTTTTAGCCCTTGCTGGTACTTTCAGTTGCTAACTCTATATCTTACTGAGACCAGGGGGAATCCTATTTGCCTGCTCCGTTTCCCACTACTCAGACTGTCCATAACTGGAATAGGCCCTCTGTTGGATGTGATTATCCACTTCTTGTGATGACCGGGGCACAGAAGGTGCTAATGTGTATATATATGTTAAACCCAGTTGCCTTGATGGAAATTCACGCTGGCAGCTGGCAAGCTTTCAGAGAGACACAGGCAACCTTCTTTGGTGGGATGCCTGAGCAAAGCATATGCTGTCACTGCAGCGTCCTTGTTTTTTTGCAGGGCTCACTTTGTTTAAGCAAGTGCTCCATATAGACAGACTCCTAGACACATAAAGCTTAGTTACTACATAATTATATTCTTATTAGTACTTTCAGCCTGGAAAGACCCTTTAGGATTTAACTGGAATGTAGCTGGGTAGATAAAAAGAAAAGGAGGACTTGTGGCACCTTAGAGACTAACCAATTTATTTGAGCATAAGCTTTTGTGAGCTACCGCTCACTTCATAGGGTAGATAAAGTAAGTTGGAGATCAGATATCATACTTATCAGATGTCATTTAATATTTTTAGCCATTAATCGGTGCTATTTTTCAGTTTTGTTAAACACCAATTAGTTGCCTAGATATTCCTTGTGGATTCAATGTTCTCTTCTCCCTCTAACAGGGCTTGCAGCTAAACCACTGCTCCCCCCACAACAAATTCTCTGTTATAACACTCTTGCTGATGTAGTGTAAAGCAGCAGTAGTTTTTCTTCCAACTACTAGTGGTCATATTTGTTTTACAGCTTCAGCTCTTTCTAGCATTCCAAATGTTTAGCTCCCAGGGTTCATATGACTTACTATTCTGCTGTGGGGAGGCAGGAGTTGATGGAGTGGGCTTACATTTTCTGCTGCTTACGGAGTGAATTTCACAGACGCTAAATGAATCCTATACTTCAAATTCACTTTTTTTTTTTTGGTAATGCTTATGAGATTTACAATCCTGAAGAATGAAGCCAGGTATAGAATGGAGTGCAGCAGTGCAAGCTTCCCTACCTGGCCCAGGAAATGAACTTTGGTTTTAAAAATCTTTCTATTAGCTCAAACCGTTGCTTCTCCTTTGAGACTAGGGGGGCAACCAATGCCAGCTGTGGTGGTTTGTGTGTTGTAAACACCTGTCCAGTAGAGACTGGGCTGAGACCACCAGTTCATTTCACATGGGTGAAAAAACACTAGATGATAACTCTAGGTAAGTGGTAAACTGTACTGAGCATGGACCAGTAGCCTGGAGATGAAAGGCTCTATAGGGAATACCCATCCCTTGAGTCATCCTGCTTTCTATATCTCAAACACAGTGAAAACTGTTTGAAGTGACCATGCAAGGGAATGACAAAAATCAGCTGATAACGTGAGGTGGCTCAGTATGTTTTAAGACAGGAGTTTGCCTAGTAAGCATGGCTTCTTGCACCAGTTTTACAGCACTTACTAAATTTCAAAAAGGGATCTCTGACCAGCCATTGATGTTGTTGTTGTTGTGCATGCAGGAACTGGCTCCTTAAGGTAGCAGTCAGACTTATCCATGACATACCTCCTTTTTTACCGCATTTTCCTTTGAGTCATATGTTTCATATTTCATTTGTTTCATTTTAAAAATCTGGATTCACTATGTTTCTGTTTAGACACATTTTCCCACCAAATATGTGCTCCACTCTAAAGAGAGCCCCCTGGCTCTGCCAAAGTCTTTTTGAAACCCCTTCTCGAAGGAAGGAAAGAAGCTAATTAATCTTACGATTCAGAGTAGGCTTAAAACAGGCAAGGAGGAAAAAGTGTCTACCTGGAAAGTGCGTCTCTTTATGACCGGGGGTGGAGCCAGCCGCACTGAATTGAGGAGAGGCAACAGCTGAAGAAGAAGACCGAACCCGAAGGTCACAGGGCAAAGGTCACAAGGCAAAGGAGTCAGTAGGACATCAAGAGAGAGCAGCCAATGAAGAAAATGAAAAGATAGGAAAAAAGAAAGACTGTAATGAGAATAAACCACAGTTGAGAGATAGTTGTGAATGGCACAGGGAGGGATACTTGTCATCGGGTACCGCTTGGCAAACCTCTGAGCTCTTCTGTATTGTACTTTAAACACAGGAAGGAATACCTTTGTGCTAGGTCTTGGAAGGCCCTGGTTTTCCTTGAAGGGACTATAATTTTGCTACCCCTTGGTCTCTCACACCCAACCATTCTATCAGTTCTTTCTTGCTTTCTCTCTCGGCTCAGAAAGGAAACTTACCAAGAGATTTCTTGTGCCAGCTTCTGCTGGATTCCTCAGATAAACTTTATTGCAACAAAACATAAATATTCTTCTCCCCAGGTCCCCAAAGTTCGCTGGCGACGGTGCTGTTTCTCTCAATTTGTCCTTGTTAGATCTGGGGCACTTATTAAGACAGCATTTTGTTCTATGTTTTTAAAGCTCCTCTTGTCACCTGCGCTCTTTGGCAATTGTGGCTCCATATTTCTGTGCCCCTCATTGCAAGAAATATATTTTTTCTCTGGACATCATCTTGTTACTAGATAAATCTGCAATGAATTCTTTACAAATTACGAAGACGTGACTATACAGTTACCCTCGCTACAGTTCACAGTTATCCCTTTTTCTCCCTTACCCAAAGATTGTCCTCCATGTTCCTTTAAAAGCCCTAATAATCTTGCCATTTTCCTCCTCATTAGACCTGCTCCTTCAAGCTATTGTGGGATTCCACCATTTAACTGGCTGGAGGGGTCAATGCACAACAGTGAAGGAGTCCCTCCCAAGCAGAGACAAAGTTCATCACCTATTCATCAACCTCCCATTTCCTGTCAGGGACAGCAGTGAGAGAATGAGACCAGTTCGTGAACTTATACCCTTTTAGAGCAAAGCAGAGTTCTATTAGGGGCCATCTCACTTGTTCAAGATCCTTCATTTTCTTTTGCTTCACAAAGACCCTCAGTATCATCAGGACCCAACTTGCAAGTGAATTGAGATGTCCCCTGATTACCAGAGGATGAACTTCTGCCTCACAATACGCTGAGCCTGCACTTTGTATCTCCTTGTTTAACAGTAACAATGGCTTGTGATCCGTTTTGGACAGGAATCCTCTCTACATCACAAAGCTGATCCTCACAAATCAAAACCATGTGCTAAAGCTCAGGGTCTTCTGTTCAGCTTTCTGCTGTATCTAATTTCCACTTCCAAACATGCTCCTGTCTGCCTGTGCACTCAGGAAGCTGCTTTGATCCACAGAACACTGGTGTTGACAGCACCGATTCAAACACCAGGAATGCTCATATTAGGCCTGATTCTCTTTCTCATTTACCTCAGTTTCACACTAGTCCTAACTCCATTGAAGTCACTCTTGATTTACAGCAGTGTAAGTGAGGGGAGCAGCAAGTCCTCCATGTGTGCACACACAGTGCTCCTCTCTGTGGGTTTCCCCTGTGTGAGTTGTGAACTCGAAGCTGAGAGGTGTTGCCCGCAGGTCTCCCATGACAGTGATGATGTGCATCTAAGCAGCACGCTCTGCTCCCCCTAAACATGGGTGTTTGTGTTTTACTGAAAGCTCAGACCCAGTCTTGTTGCAAAGTGAAATGTCATCACAATATTGCAGCCTTACAGTCCTGCCCACTGGGCAGTTTATATAAACAGTAAATACATACTTGAGGTAAACTAGTGGAGAGAACCTCTGACTCAGAGGACCACAATTAAAAGCAGATTTACAGACCACATTAGGGTGCACTGAAACTCAGAAGAATAAAACATGATAATTTCAGCTTTTGAGGTGAAGCTATATGATCAGCTGAGCCTTTGAAAACTTGCAGTACCCATGCAGTCAGCATATGTGGCATCTGGGAGGGAGTAAGCAGCCATGTTTTCAGTGCCAGGGCTCTGGAGACCAGTCAATCTCTCAGTGGCAGTCTGCACTGATGGCCTCCAGGTTTCTATCATTTTTAATGTTCTCCTGTCCCCTAATCTAACACAAGAAATCATAAGATATCAAGAAGTACAAAATGGCCCTAGAAAATCAGCCAGGCCACTTTTGATAGGAGCAGGTTCTCCTCTGCCAAAAAGCAAGCCTTTGTGAAGAGTGGGGCAAAGAACAGAGAAAGGAAGGGCTGGAGTGGGGCAGGTGGGATTTGACCAGAGCTCTCATGGTACTAATTAGGGTGTTCAGTGCCATGTGTGCATTGTGTGGAATATGGTCAACACCACTCATCATAATGCAGTATCACAATGGCTGGAAAATACAGAGATATTCTAGAATTTTCTTCAGCTTGGTTTGATGAATGCACATTTCCTTTTGGGTATTAGCAGGACAATGTCAGGGAGCAAGGTAATATAAGAGACCAGCCTGGTGGTTCAGTGGAGCATTCTGGCTTGGTTGCCCATGTAGTGGGGGCTGGGAAAACTGTTATCTTTCAGGTGGGCAAAGGGTCCATTCAGCATCTCCTTGTAGTAACTTGGGTGAATGATCTGGGAGTCACCAAGATGGAATTTGTGTGTGTGTGTGGGGGGGGGGGAACCCTGTTGTATCTTGTGTAACTCTATTGACTCGAAGAAGTAGTGGTTGAAATGTGCTGGCTGGTAGGAAGGGAGTGGGAGGGGCTATTCAAAATGGGTAAGGACAAAAACGGCATAGAAACTCAGGAGATTATTTAGTTTCCCTTCTTCAAAACTGAGCATAGGTGAGAAGGGACCTGGCTATGAACTCAAGTACATAAAGAGCAAGCATATGAGGTGTAGGTAAGAAATGTTTTTCAAGCCTCTTTCTTCTGTCCCCAGAATTGCATCCCCAAAGTCCTAATGGCAAGTTCTTTTCAACGCAGAGCATGCAATATTGGATCCACATCCTTGTTTCTTTTGCATCAGAACTGGGTCCAGTTAGACCATTACCCACAAACCTTTAGTGTAAGGATCTGATTAGAGCGCAGGGCTGCGAGTGTTGTACTTAGGTATTCCTAGGGGATAGTGAAGACACAGTGACACAGAACTGGGTCAGTTAGATACACCACATCATCAAGAGAAAAAAGAACTTTACTGGCCTGACTATTCTGAGACCAGGTTCCATTCCCAGCCCTACACTGGCCATTGTGATTTTGTAACATGCTCTGATGACCCAGTCTGTCTTTAAGGATTATACCATGTAACCTCCTAGTATGGTCTCTTTACCCATGGGAACGTATGTCCTGTTTGGTCATGGGTTACACAATAGACTGATGATTTAAAAAATGGGCCAAGGCAGGTTAAGAGGGAGCCCTGACTTTAAATTTCCTCTCTTTAAAAAAAAACAAAACAAAAACAAAAACCTGTCTCTGTTGTTATCATATTTCTAATTCATTGTCCTGCCCATGGCATTTGATGATGGTAACTGCTGCTTGTTTGAACCAGACAAACTCTAACTTATCTAAAAAAGTGCATAAAACTATCTAAAAGGGACTTTTCTTCATGTGCACTCCCCTTTTTTTCCTTATAACAAGGAAGAGAGGGATATCTGTGCATAGGCTGGTGCACATCTACTATTCCCTTCCCCCTAGAGCCCTCTGGCTCACAGGTATATTCAACACAGGAAACTGATCTGAGGGCAGTTGTCACACACATGTCAGAAGCTCTGACTCAGACAGGTTAAGCACCTCCATACCACTTTTTAAAAGATTGGATTTGGTGCTCCTCTAGTCCTGGATAGAGCCAAGGGGGGCACAGACAGGGTTCCCTTGCCTAGCTTCGCCAGTCTGCATCATAATTCTAAGCTGTACACCTCCTGTGTTACAGTCCTGGGTCTTTTTAAATGGAGACTGCCAACTATTGATGGGGTAGAGGTGGTATTTAAGTGTGGACCAACATCCAGCAATGACTATGAAGTGAGACCACTTGTGACCTCAGTCAGGTATAAACTGAGGTTATTCCTCTTAATTTGTAATCAATTTCTCCGTTCCTAATTCTATTAGGACCCTGCCCCCGCTTTTCACCTTGAACAATGTGGACAGTCTGGAGCCAAGGGCTGTAATGGAACCCAGGACACTGCTTAAGTGAACATTGTTGTTAGCTTTTTTTTTTAACATAACGATCTAGTGAGATGGCTTGTCTAAATAAACACAGCTGACCTTCTATTATTGTATCAGGGCCGGAACACACGACCACCCTCCTCCCCCCAACACACAGATGCACTGACAGGTTTTCTATCTACATGTAGTCTTTATACCAGAGTCTTGGACCACCCCTAGCCCCACTTCTCTCTGGGCCCGGGGCCAGCACCCGATCTAATTGTCCAGAGACTTTTGAAAAAATAAATAGAAAGCTTTTAAGCCTGTGCACAGTGGTTACAAGTTTCAATCCTCTCATATGATGTCCTTCCAGTGCATTTCCAATGGCTTTTCAGAGCTAGAGTTGTTTTTAGTTTTGTTTATGCCTGGTTAAATTCTATCCCTATAATCCCCTAAACCCCATGATATACGCCCGTCTCTCTTGAAAGGGGTACATGCCGGACAGGGCAGGATGGGGAAGCAAGTGGGGCTACTTCCTGGGCTTAATAAGATTATTACCAAAATAAATAAGTGTCCCTCCCCTTTTCCAACCAGTGATGTGCAAAAAGCCAGGCGACATCTACAAGATTACAGGGAATTCACTGGGAACTGTGACAGAACTGGATGTCTAACGCTAAATGTAGACCATAGGCATTATTTACTGGGTAAAGAATTTCTACCCCTCCTCCCTCAAAAAACTTCCCACCCCTCAGTGAATACATGGACTTTAATCATTCTAACTATAAATACATAGGCTTTCCAGGCACACTGCCAGTTTTACCCATTGCCTTTCACTGATTTGCTCCTGAAGTCTACATTTCTGCAGCCCTTTATGGGCCAGATTGTGCCCTCTGGATCTGCACTGGGAGGGGGCCACCCATGGAAGTTTCACCCAACTTTAGCTCAGCCAACTCTGCAGCACCATCCTTCTCTTCAGGCTCTATAGAAGGCTCTCCACATGGTCCAGGGCCTTTGCTGGAAGAGGAGAGGGTAGAGAGCAGAGGGGCTGGGAAGGGAGAAGTGTCCAAGACAGTACAGAATCAGGGCAGGAGATGCCCATTGTGCCCTGACTGGGCCTTATGCGAACTAGGTGAAAAAGGTAACAGAGCCCCTAGCTGTATAGCCTTTTCCCTGAGTCCCCCCAGATGTCCTAGCCATGCTGCCAGTGAGGGCACTCACTAGAGTCCAGAGCTGGTATGGAGGCACAAAACCTCTGAATGATCCCGGATTCCTACAGATCCCTAGTGATCCACCAGGTTTAGGGGTGCAGCCCACATCCTTTTCCTCATGAGGCAAAGTTCACCTCCTGACAGGATGATGTTGTGGGGTTCTCCATGAGGGGATGGTATGAGGGGATGGTATGGGTATATATCTGGAGGTCTGTCCTAGTTTAAAGGAATGAAATAACATTGTAAATCCCTCCTTGAAAATTCTATGTAGTGCCTTCCAACAACACATATCAGTCAGTAAAATGGCACTTGTGGGACACATATGACGGACCTCATTAATGAAATATCCTACATTCCCATATAAAAGCCATTCAAACAGACTAGGATTAATGTGCAGGAAGCCATGGGACAGTTAATAACAAATACTGCTTACCCTGTGTGGGTAGTCTCCACACTGGCCCTGTGAAAGGAGGGGATTAAAAGAAAATAGTTTAAACTGTGAATGCAGTGAACTAAAGTAGGCATATGGAGTCAGAGCCACAGCAGGTAAAAATCAGCATAGCCAGCGATGCCAATTTATACCAGCTGAGCATCCAGCGTATTATCCACTACCCCTTTTCTCCCCGGTGTCATCATTTTTCTTTTGGCCAGAGATCCACAGAAAGCAATGGACACTCACTCACTCACTCACTGTCACGCTCTCTCTCTCCCTCATTTTGAAATGTACACAAACTACCATTTTATAGGATTTCACAGCATATAACCCATCAGATTTTCATTGTAGCTGCTGGGTCTTCACAGTTGGGATAAGATTTTTAAAAAACAGGATCCTAAATTCATATTTAGGCACCTAAATAAATGGTAATTTTCAAAACTCTTGAGCCAACATCACTCAGCACTTTTGAAAATCAGACCTCTTATTTAGAGGCCTACGTATGGATTTAGGAGACATGCTTTTGGCTTCTAGTTTTGGAAACACTGTCTTTTATTATTAGTGTCAGGGTCTTTTTCTTAAAACAATTTAGGTAAAAATAAACAAAACCTCATCAAAGCACCTAGGTCTCATGTTGCTCCTTATCCATTGCTGCTTCTGACTCTCCCTCATGCTTTAAAATGTATCTGTTCTGATTACAATGTGACCATGTGGAAAACATTTTAGCCTCAGTTAAAATTATGAGTATGGTCAAAAAAGGCACTTTGGTATAGCTCACATTGGCTTCCTATCTCTATTCTGAGTCAGAGCTGCAGAATTTAGTGAAGAAAATAATTTTTTACCCTAAACTCTTTAGCTATAGAAGAGCAGGCTGTATTCCATTCAGCCTCAGGCATTATCAACAGCATTTCCAGAGGAGTTTCTCAGTCCATAATCTTTGGCATTGGTCATGACAGGAGTTGATGTATGAAGCAGGGGGAACACAGCTTGATTTTCAGATGTCCACAGGATGAGCCCACAACTAGAAAAATCTTGTCTGTTTTGTGAACTGACCTAATTTGCTCTGAAAGCCGTAGCTGAAGGCTATGGAGCACCAAGATGAATCACTCAATCATTTTCCTGCTTTTTAAATGTCATTATAAACCCAGCTCCCATTAAAATTACCTTTTCTCCTTTTTGTCCTGGAGGTCCCTGTGAAAGGAAAACAATTAAAAAATTAATTAAAGAGCACTGTGCCTATTAGGGGAAAAGTGCCAAAAGAAGGTAGATTTACAAGAAGGTGATAAGTACAGCACTTACCGGCTGTCCCTTGGGACCAGCAACACCCTTTAAAAAATACATTGTTGTGAGTTATATATATATTCTTATATAGTCAATGACAGGAATATTAAACATCTCAACATGTGGCATGTACTCAGATGGAAATGTGGCTTTTTAAAAAGTCTTTAGCCAAAATGTTCTATGGTAGATCTCAGTTCCCTTTGCAGCGTTTCTTACACTAGAGGAGCGAAGATGCACAAGTCCTGCAGCTTTACTGAATGGGGATGCCAACAGGAGAGTGAAAAATTAAGTAGTTATATGACAGCTGCCCTGTTGGCTGACACACTGGGGACTGAAGCAGGGACCTCTGGAACCAAAAGCATGAGTTGATACTGGAGCAACTTATATTCTCTGTGGATCAGCACAGAGAGGCACCAGTAATACAGACGCACCAGAGGGTTACATATTTCATCTGAGCAAATGATGCTCATCCTGAGCATCTGAGACTCCCCAGATGAGTCCCCACTTATCTGATGGCTGCCATCTTGGCTGACACACCAGGGATTGAACCAGGGGCCTCAGAACTAAAAGCATGAGCTGCTAAAATTCTCTAAGGAGGGGTTGTAACAATATCCTCTGTGGCATGGCACGGCATGGCACAGCACTGGAGGGGGCCTCTAACACACGCTCACCAGCGGGTTCAGCTTCACCTATAGTTTTTCTTTTTTAAGGCCTAATTCTATCTATGTGTTGGGCACCCTCTGTTCATTTCCATAGGAACTGAGGTTGGTTAGTGTCTCTCTGCAGTTGCTCGGCACCTTGCAGCTTCACTCCTGAATAAATTAAAAGCCAAAGTCTGTGCTTGAATTCCCTCATAAAATTTTCATTTGCTTAATTGAGAATCATATGTGTGCCCTCAAAGGGCAGCATTTAGCCCTACAGAAAGATGGGCTCTAACTACAGAAGCCAATGGGAGCATCCTGTGTAAGTCAGGCCCATTTTAACTCTCTGTTTCCTCAATTTGATGTTTAGGAATACTCAGGAAGCATCCCGCATGACTGGATATTGATTCTAATGGATTAAATTAAATACAAAATATTTAGCACCTTAAGCAGGCAGCTTCTGTCTGGTGCAAACAATGATATGCCCTGTGCATGCGGTATATTAATGAAAGCTACTTGAACAGTAAGGGGACAGAGAAAGACAATTCATTTGCAAAGTAGTGTTAAATCAGTAATTGCTGGCCTTCACGTCAGGTCAAGCAGGAGCTTGGTGGGGCTCTGGCTTGTACTATTTTGACAGGTTCTAGGGAGAAAAGTAAGGGAGAGATATAAGATTTTACTTTAGCTTTAAGTGGAGAGTAAGAGAGAACACCTACATTGCTTTAGTTCTCGGTCTTGCATATCAACACATGGACTGCGACTTACTGAAACTAGTGACTTTGCTGGAATAAGCACACGCAGGCAGAATAGCAGTAGAGTTAACAAAATGGATATTTTTTGGAAGAACAAAAACAGTAAAAACTGAGTAACCCAAAGTGTGTCCAGTTACCTATATGTAGCTGATATGACTGCTGGCTGTAGGGATATTACTAATTGCCGGCTTTCCAAATTACTCATTTGAATAACCTTGTGAATAGTGAACTCCCTGAACCATGTGAAACCTCTGAAAATTAGAGCTGGCCAAAAATTTCAAAATTTGAAATTTTGATAAAATGAAGGAAATTAACACAGCTACACGTTAGTTTTAAACATCTATATCATTGTGATTTCACAACCAAAGTTCTTCAGATATCTCAAAGTCACAAGGCCTTGTTTAGGACACCATAAAGTACATGCCAAGTTGGTAGCATTACAATGAAGCCATTTTGGATTTATCAAGAAAAATCATCTTAACAGGTGACAAATGTCCTTTTTGTTGTTCAGAAAACCCAAAATCTGCTAAATGGGTTTTTATGAAACTTTCCATAAACGAAAAGAAAAGGAGTACTTGTGGCACCTTAGAGACTAACAAATTTATCTGAGCATAAGTTTTTGTGAGCTACAGCTCACGAAAGCTTATGCTCAAATAAATTTGTTAGTCTCTAAGGTGCCACAAGTACTCCTTTTCTTTTTGCAAATACAGACTAACATGGCTGCTACTCTGAAACCTTTCCATAAACATTCACTTCTGAGATGAGTCCAACCATAAAACATTTCAGTTCCCAAAGTATTTTTAAAGAACATACTTAGTAACCGAACTTAAGGTTTAATAATGGAAATGACATTCCCATGCATAACTATAGAGGTGCTATTGTGACATGATGATACAGGTACTCATCATGTAAAAAATATAGATAAACTTCCCAGCTTCTGCTATCATTTTAGTATATTAGCTAGAAAGTTAGTATGTTTAGCAGGAATTTGGGGGGTTAGTATGCAGAGGTTAGCTCATTTCATTTGACTCAAACTCTACTTAATGCCCCTGAGGAGAACCAATACAACCCAAACCAACCCACTGCTCCCTGAAGATATACATGTAATTTTTACCATCTCCCCCTTCTGTCCAGGATGGCCCTGAAAAGGAAAAAGAGTGTGTTATCATGATAGAATCAGGCCTAAGCACCGCATTTACACATCCCCTTGCTGTGGCTGGTCATTTCATTTTGCTTATTCTTGGTACCAAGGAAGACATAATGTTGTGTCCATGTAGTCTGGCAACAAGTGGATCATCACTCCTGATCATTCTGGAGCAAAGCACAGAAAATAAAGCTTTGCTGATGAATAGCATGGACATGTGGTGAGGTATTTAGACCCTCCTTAGAGGTCGGCAGGAAGGGGTTAATGCTCTCCTTTGGACTAGAGGAAAGAGCACAGCTGTCTGCCCGGAGTGTAGTGATGTGCAGGGTAGCAGTGCTCTGATTGATTAATTACCCCATCAGAGTATAAGAGGGATGGTTCTGGTAGTGAGGTAGGATCCTTAGTATGCAGTCTGCTGCTAGGAGGAGCACTGGGTGGAGGAATGTGGTTTCTCTTTCTTTCTGTAACTTGGTTGCAGTGAGCTACAATTTAGACTTTTCTTTTGGACTTGCCTGAAACAACTCATGCCTTGTTTCTTGACTCTGGCTGGGAGAAACTCTGCAGTATCTATTTCCCTTTTAAAGGGGCAAGACATTATTTACATTGTTTGTTTGTTTTACAACAAAGTCCACCACAAAAGGGGTTTGAGTGCCACAAAGGCCTTCAGAATCCTTTGCTGTGCTGGCTGACCTATTGCAATGTGGGAGAGGAATAAACCATAATGTTCAATTAATAGTTAGTCTAGGCTGCAGCGAGATGATATCTGAAGCTTAGGAAACTCATTCTATTTGTCTCTGTCTCTAGCTGTCACTGCTGGAGGTGGGAACTCAATTGCTCAGTTAGGTTTAAAGGGAAGCTTCGGGATAAGTGCTAGTTCATAGATGAAGCAACAGGGTAACCAGAAGAGCAACATCAGTAGGGCACCTTCCAGGATTTACTGATGCTCTGAAGACTTTCCAGGGGGATTTGGTGATGGTGTTCTCCTGCCCATAATCTTTCATATGCATAAGGGCATGCACACACTTTGCAAAATAATTTTATAGAAATTAACCTATGAACAGCCTGGCTCAGAGGATAGGGGAAAATATTAGACAAAGGGACAGGGACAGGGACAGGGAGAGAGAAGCTGTGAAGGAATGTTTCACTTACAGGTTTGCCATCCAAACCAATTGGGCCCTGAAAGAAAAAAGAGAGAGCTGATTGGAAACTAGTTCATTGGTGGTTTATGCATTTGCCCCACAAATCTGGGTGGCGACTCAGTAGGATACAGATGGATCACACAGGATGTAGCAGAAAGAACAGTGAAGGAATGATGCGGCTGTGACTTTAACCAATGAACTCCTTTAGACTTAAGATGCAGAACACAGGAGAAAGAAAGCAAATTGACTAACCCAGTAGAGTGCTGCTATGTGAGAGATTTCTTACCCTGGTCTCTCACTGGCTGGGTGTGCTGCAGAGCCAATGTACCCATCGCTCAGTCCCATGGGGGAATTTCTTGCCTCAGTCACTAGTGGCCTCTGTCTAATTAAGGCACTATCTTGATGGGCTCTGAATGGCCCTTGAGGTTCTCCTTGGTGAAGGATGCTGGCTGTGATGCAAGGGCTCAAGTGTGGGGGGCTGTGTAGGAAAAATGTGGGGTCCTCAGGACCCTGGCAGGATTACTGAGAAGTCGTGGAGAGGGGCAGAAGTGAGGGGAAAGGAAAGGATAAAATGGGAAGATGGGAGTAATGCACTAAAACACCTTTGAAGTCTGGGCTCTGGTTTGTTTTTGTTTTTATTTTAACTTGATCTGGGCTTGTTTGCTCTCCTTATGATTGGACATCAAAGCGTGGAGAGATCTGCTTCTCCTCAGTGCCTTGCTCCTACTAAAGTGAGGGTAGTTTACAATTATTGGCCACCTTTCAGAGAGGCAAGACAGAGAGTCCAGTGTTCCGTGAGCATGGGGACTGCAGATTCCGCATTTTTTTTTTTTTTGGTCCAAGGCAATTGCCCGCAGATCTGAGTTTATACACAGCAAATCCTTGAATAGAAACTACCAAGCCCCCCGCTGAACTGAGCAGGCTGGCAGAGGGGTGTGTGTGACAAAGGCAGTTCAGTTATCAGAATAAATTAACAGAAAATACATTATGAATAGTGAGTTTGGGAACAGAATAGATGCTGTGGATGGTGCTGCACGACCAACCTGCCAGCAAGTGTGGGGCTGAAATGGGAATTTCTCCATCTTCAGAATCTGTTTTTCACGTCATTGCCCACTCAGGCTGTAGCTGTAACTGACAGTGCTGCAAAAGCAATTCCAGCCATGCTTTTACCCTCTCCCCCTACTGCTGCCTGGGCTTTCCATCTAGCAAGGTCAATATCTGAGCCACACTGCACAAGCAGGATGAATCTCAGGGGCTCTCTGTTATTACAATATCACATTTGAGTTCATTAAGGCTGGAATTTCATTTACCTGGGTGTTGTTTTCTTTATTTTGGTGGTTTTGGGGTGTTTTTTACAGCACAGTCCTGGGCTTCAACTGTGGTATTTTAACATTAAGTTTTTTTGAAAATTTAATTTCCTTTAGTGTTGTATCTTTGTTTTTTAAGGCATCATTAAAAAGAAAAGAAAATAGTAATGAAACAGAAAAAAACTTTTCAATTACATTATATTGGGTCCACGGTTTTGGATGGAAATGCTGAAAGGCACTTAGCTTTAGTGACACGAGCTGGCAATATTATACACTTGTACCTCAGATTAACAGTTCCACTTACCGGAAATCCAGGAAAACCTCTTGTTCCAGGCTGTCCCTGAGAAGAATAAAATGGAGACAGGGATGTTTAAAGAAATCTGAGAGCAGTGCAACATGTCTTCCTAAAATTGCTCTGTAGGGCCTCAGGATTTGTTATTTTCCCCAACCTGATCTCTGTGTAATATCACATTAGTTCTCAGTATAGTCACCGAGACTCAAGTGCATTTTAAGAAAGCAGGCTACTGGGGAGCCAGGGGAAGTCTCCAGTCACAGCTTTGTTTTGTTCGGAGCCAGGACAGTGTTGGAGATGGTCCAATTTGGACTCCGAGTACTTTGTCTGAAGTTTCTAAAGTAATTAAATGGGCGTTCCTAGCTCACACGCTGGCCTTCTGGAGCATTTTCCAGCTCCTAAGCTCTCTTTATGGAAATTCCTTGCATAGCCACATGCATGGCCATAAAATGAGGTGTTTAATACTGAGTGATGTGTAGTGCAATGTGCAAACACTTGCAGCTCACCAAGTCTATATCATCAAGACAAACTCTACGTTATTGCCCCACTTCATTAATTTTACCCACAAAGAAAATTTTGTAGCAGAGATTCTGCAAAATAAAAAGGGATTGTATGTAAAGTGAATGGGCGATGTAAACAAGCCCCTTCCCCTCTCTTCTTTTCCAATAGTCAGTTTCTGATTGTCAGTGCAAGAGCTGAATCAAACAAAATGCAGCAAGTATTGGCAGATGACACAATGGAGTGACAGTCAGACTGCTTGTCATAGATTCAACCACATGCAGACAATTAGAGGGTGAAAGCCTCATGGCTGCTGGTTTGCAAAACACTAAGTGCCAGAGCACAGATACCCTTAAATAAACAGGACTTGTAGGATATCTTAATCCTGATTTAGCTAGCGATGTGTGAGCCATCTTGGAAAGAATAACAACAAACTTCAGTCCGATTCTGAAATTAAGCCGTTTAAATTAAAATAGTTGGATGAAGTAAATTCTGTGCCTCCCTCGTCTTCTCTGACCCCTGAAATCCATTTTGCAATTTCAGTAGGTCTAGTTCTCTCTGCTGGGCTAACTATTCTCTTCAGACCTTGTGCTTTCTGAGACTTCCCAGTTCTGAGCTGGGTGAGATGGGGAAGGGAAATACCTCCTAGGGCACTTTTAACCTAGGGAAGTCCCTAAGCATATAAGATTTGAATGAAACAACTGCTGGGACTAAACATAGGTTATGACCAGACCTTTGATCCTCACAGTGGAGTATCAGTGAAGGTTCAGGGCTGTTTAGCAGTTGAGGCGAATGACTTGGGAGCTGGATGCATGGTCAGAATGAGAGAAAAGAAGTTGGGAGGTCAGTTGAAGGATCTGGCTGGGTTGGGAGAAAAAGGGAGTGCAGAAGCACAGGGATCAGCGGAAAAGGGAGAGTTCATGATTTTGGTGGGGCTCTTCGGAAATTGTGAGACTGAGTGCATTTTGAATTCCTCCATCACTGTAGTTAACAGTCCTGTGCAATAGCAAGGGATTAGCTCACTAGACAGTGTGCAGCATTGTGGAATTAAACCCAATAGACTATAGGAAGCAGGGAGTAGCCAGAGCACATCAATGCCCAGCCTTGCCTCTTCTCTCCTTTTGCTCCCCCTGACATATGCTGGGGACTGGGAAAAGGGCCAGATTAGAGCCCCTTTGGCAGTAGAAGGAGCCTTTACCTTGGGGTATTCCACAGAGAATATTTCCACCCCTTTACAGCCCCTTACACCTCTGGAGTGACATAATGGGGCCTTGGCACAATGTAGAGTTGGGCCCAAAATCTCTTTTGCAGAGCTCTAGAGAACTACGGCTGTAATGTCTCAAATTGCACCAAACAGTAATGTTGTTATTCAGAATGCTAGCATGACTGAATCATTCACATTGTTTTTTTTAAAGCTTTACTAAGTTGAATTTGGTCATAGTTGCCTTGCAGGATACATATAAAACCACCTGGATCCGTTGGCTTGAGACCAGAGGAGAAGATACACTATAAATTTAATGATCTGCCCAATGCTGATTTCCAAAAGGGTGAGAACTGAGAGGATCCCATTAATAAATGATTAATTTTTGGACTACTCCCATAGACAAGAAGTGCTAAGAAAAGAATCAAGGAGGAAACCCGGAAATGGTGCAATTTGGCCTCTGCTATCTTTCTTGTAAACTATAAACTGCTTCCTTTTACTCCTTGGCTAAAGTCTGATGTGTACAATAACAGGCCAAAGCAAAAGTTGACCAACTAAAGATTCCAAGAAACATTTTTTCCTTCTCTTGTTCAAATGTTGTTCATATCAAGTTCATAGTCCTGGGAATTGCCAAATCATAGGGATTGTCTGTTTCTGCCACTATTAGCACAATGCTTCTTTCTGGCCAGAATGCCTGAAGAGAAGTTAAGCGGCAGAAAACTCTGGAAGTGAAAGCTTGAACCTCCTCTTTCCTCTAAAAGAAAATCTGGAAACTATTTGTCATCCCACTTCTTTCCAAAGTGGCCCCAACCTCCAGCATTTGCTTATTTATCTTTGGCATTAGGTAATCCTTTATACTTATCACCAACTCTCCATGAAATTAAATAATCTTTTCAACAGACTTTGGGGGTGGAAGAAGTGAGTTTTGCCAGAACAGACTTGTGAAGTTCTGGGGTACAATCCAGACCAGTAAGGGGCTGTGTCTCATAGACTCATAGACTTTAAGGTCAGAAGCTGGGGGGGGGGGAAGGGTCCTCTCTGTCTGTGTGATGCTTTTGCTGGGACCAGAGCAGGAATGCAGGTCAGAACTCTTGTAAAGAGTTAGTAAGAAATCTAGTTAGATATGCGTTAGATTCTGTTTTGTTTAAATGGCTGATAAAATAAGTTGTGCTGAATGGAATGTATATTCCTGTTTTTGTGTCTTTTTGTAACTTAAGGTTTTGCCTAGAGGGATTCTCTATGTTTTTAATCTGATTACCCTGTAAGATATTTACCATCCTGATTTTACAGAGGTGATTCTTCTACTTTTTCTTTAATTAAAATTCTTCTTTTAAGAACCTGATTGCTTTTTCATTGTTCTTAAGATCCAAGGGTTTGGGTCTGTGTTCACCTGTACAAATTGGTGAGGATTTTTATCAAGCCTTCCCCAGGAAAGGGGGTGTAGGACTTGGGAGGATTTTGGAGGGAAAGACGTTTCCAAGTGGGCTCTTTCCCTGTTCTTTGTGTAACACTTTGGTGGCGGCAGCTTTTAACTTAAGCTGGAAAGAATAAGCTTAGGGGGTCTTTCGTGCAGGTCCCCACATCTGTACCCTAGAGTTCAGAGTGGGGAAGGAACCTTGACAACCCCTAACTTCTGAGTTACTGAAGTCCTGAAATCATGATTTAAAGACTTCAAGTGACACCATTTACCGTTCATTTACACTAGTTTAAACCTGCAAGTGAACTATGCCCCATGCTACAGAAGAAGGCGAAAAACCTCCAGCATCTCTGCCAATCTGACCCAGGGGAAAATTCCTTCCCAACCGCAAATATGCCAATCAGACCCTGAGCATGTGGGTAAGACCCACCAAGCAGATATCTGGGAAAGAATTCTCTGTAGTAACTCAGAGCCCTCCCCATTTAGTGTCCAGTCTCTGGCCATTGGGGATTTTTGTTAATGCCAGTTGCCGATGGGCTCCATGCCATTGTAGGCAGTCCCATCAGACCAGCTCCTCCATAAATGTATCAAACACAGTCTTGAAGCCAGTTAGGCTTTTTGCCCCCACTGCTCCCCTTAGAAAGCTGTTCCAGAACTTCACTCCTCTGATATTTAGAAACCTTCACCTAATTTCAAGTCTAAACTTATTGATGGCTAGTTTATAGCCATTTGTTTTTGTGTGCACATTGGTGCTTAATTTAAATAACTTCTCTCCCTCCCCTGTATTAATCCTTCTGATGTATTTATACAGAGCAATCATATCTCCCCTCAGCCTTCTTTTGGTTAGGCTAAACAAGCCAAGCTCTTTGAGTCTCTTCTCATAAGAGAGGTTTTCCATTGCTTGGATCATCCTAGGAGCCCTTCTCTGCACCTGTTCCAGTTTGAATTAATCTTTCTTAAACATGGGAGACCAGAATTGCACACAGTATACCAGATGACATCTCACTACTACCTTATATAATGGTATCAACACTTCCCTGTCTCTACTGGAAATACCTCACCTGATGCATCCTAGGACTGCATTAGCTGTTTTCACAGCCACATCACATTGACAGCTCATAGTCATTCTGTGATCAGCTAATACACCCAGGTCTTTCTTCTCCTTTGTCACCTCCAACTGATAAGTCCCCAGCTTATAGCAAAAATTCTTGTTGTTAGTCTCTAAATGTATGACCTTGCACTTTGCACTATTAAATTCCATCCCATTTCTATTACTCAAGTTTACAAGGTCATCCAGATCTTCTTGTATGATATTCTGGTCCTCCTCCATATTGACAATACCTCCCAACTTTGTGTCACCTCCTGTCCCACAACCTTAGATGCCTCACTATGCTTTACTGTTGTAGCTCCCAACCTGGGCTACTCATGCACAGCCCACCAGTATGCAAATCATACCCTGAGTATCTGTTTATAGCTACAGCCCTGGTCCAGCAACTCTGACCCCAGCAGCCTGTCAGCAACACGCCAGCCACATTCTGGCTTTCACAGCCTGGGTTTCTACTTGCAGAGTGACCCCAACACACCCCCAGTCCTGAATTTCCCCCAAAACATGTTTTCCCAAACTCCTGGGTAGTTCAGATATAAAAGATCCGTTGCCCCTGTAAAGGGTCAATATTCAACCATTTGCAACTTTAACTGGAGTTACCAAACAGTTCAGTTTAAATACAACACTGGATTAGTTTAGATTAAAAATAATGCACATTTATTTAACTACAAAGAGAGAGATTTTAAGTGGGTACAAGTACAAGGTATTAAAGTCAGAAAAGGTTACAAGAGAAATAAAGATAAAACTCTTTCTAGTAGCTCAAACTTAATAAGCTAGACTTGGTTCAAGGTAATATCCCAGCAACAGAACTGATCAAATTCTCTGATTGGGATCTCCCCCCAGAGTCAAAGGGCTGCTTCCTTTGTCTTCTT
This sequence comes from Lepidochelys olivacea, assembly GCF_965140295.1. Lineage (NCBI taxonomy): Eukaryota > Metazoa > Chordata > Testudines > Cheloniidae > Lepidochelys > Lepidochelys olivacea. The sequence goes on along the minus strand of NC_140417.1, from coordinate 82,966,045 downwards.
AGGTGAAGAGGTGGAGAGAGAAAGAGAGAGAGAGAGAAAACCTGGTGTGTTTTTGCCCCTCACTTTTATAGTCCTGTCCCCCTTGGAAATACATTTTCCTGAGGGTTACCCCTAGATAAAGTTCATTCCTGCAGTGAAGGAGACAGGGAGGCTTGTGGTAAAAGAGGTTCCATGTTGTTGTTTGCTAAAATGCAGATCAAACTGTTCCTGCCCCACTTTGTTGCCAAAGAAGGGCCATTTGACATGTGATTGCCAATCAACTTTATGACAACTGGCTAGAGGTGTCAGTTTGTCCTTTGTTTTTGAGAAACCAGTTTACCCACTCCCCAGACTAGTCTGGTAAGCACATTGTAGTCATAATTTCAGCTTATGTTCATAACTCTTAATAAGCATTTTGCACATACATTACACAAGAATACTGATGATAAATATGTCATTAGCTTTTTAATGATACCTCACAAGGCATATTTTGCACAAAGATTATTACACTAATGTGTAGGGTATGTATACAGGGGTGCTTTCAGTCATAGGTCTTCTAAGAGCTTTGGCCGTGATAGACAAAAATCCATTTTAAATATTGTTATTAGCTGGGTGAAACCTTTTTATGGGTTGAGTTAAAACCCCAGTGAGATTGGCAGATGTGAACTTGCCCTCCCGTTAACATAATTGTAAGCGTAAGCCTCACCAAGACAACAGGTGTGTGTGTGTGTGAGAGAGAGAGAGAGAGATCACAGAACTGAGGTCACATCAGAACAGATGGAGTGAAAGAGACAGCCTGAAGGAGCAGCTAAAAGCATGAGGCTGACCCTGGGGCTGTTGGTAGATCTATCCAATTACAACTCTCAGGATATCTGCATCACTCTTCAGGCTGATTACGAGCTAAGAGCTGCAGTTTATGACAAAGGGGGAAAGGGACAAGCCTGTTATTCTTATACTCCATTGAGTGCTTAATTCAGTGCTCAGAAAACTAAGGGACTGATTCACTCTGAGCCCAGCACAGTGCAGGCAGAACAAGCACTGTAAATGGACCCTGACCTGTACCGCCCCTGGCTATTCTATTCCTGGATCACAACACAACACTTCTGAAACACCTCAGTCCTGAACAACAACCTCCTTTCCCCCGTCTCTGCTATTCGAATATACTTCCTAGAAGTGCTTATGCTGGGCCTTTCTCATTGAAAATTAAAAGTGTGCACATAAGCTCAATAAAGAGTTGTGATTAATGTTTTGCTAGGAACAACAGGACAGCCTGTTGTTAGCTAAAAGGATCAGGACAATAATATATTCTTTCCAGTGCCAGAGAGCAGCTCCTGTTCCTAGACTCCGCTGAGAGTGAGCAATGTGTCTCACCCTGGGGTAGTGGGGAGGGACATTTTGTCTATTAGGTCTTCTTTCCCAACCTGCTTGATGTACTATTGTCCTTCCTTATTGCTAGGGCCCTACCAAATTCACAACCAAAAAAAAGTGTCACAGACCATGAACTCTGGTCTCCCCCTGTGAAATCTGGTCTTTTGTGTGCTTTTACCCTACACTATACAGATTTCATGGTGAAGACCAGTGTTTCTGAAATCTGGGGTCCTGACTCAAAAGGGAGTTGCAGGGGTCACAAGGTTATTTTAGGGGGTGTCACGGTCAGTGTTACCTCTAATTTTTCCCACCCATGTGTAGAATTAATTTTGTTATGTGCACCAAAATGGAGATGATGTGTGACACATCACCTTCAAATCGGTGCACATAACAAAATTCATGTGGTGGGGGTGGGGTGGAGTGGAGGGATTTGGAGTTTGGGAGAGGGCTCAGGGCTGGGGCAGAGGGTTGGGGTGCAGGGGTGTGAGGGCTCCAGCTGGGGGTGCGGGCTCTGGGGTGGGGCTGGGGATGAGGGGCTTGGGGTACAGGAAGGTGCTCTGGAGCTAAGGCTGGGAGAGAGGACTCCCCCCCAGCTCTCCCCCCACAGAAGCACCTGGGCTGGGGAGAGAGGCACCTCCCACTGCCGCAGCAGCTCCAAGGCTGGGATCACAGGACAGGTGCCCCGGATCCCAGCCCCCGCAACTCCAGGCTGGAGCTGGGTTCAGGGAGGGGTGCTCCTGACAGGTCCGGGCCGAGCTGCCCAGGTCCAGGCCCAGGCCACCTGTGTCTGGGTCCGAGTTGGGCTGTTCGGGCTGGGCCGCCCTGGCTCTGGCTGGAGCCGGGCCATGCTGCACCACCTCGTGGCTGGGGCTGAGCTGCACCGTAACACCCTGGCTGGGTTCAGAATGGGGTAGAGGCGCCCCGGCCATGGCAGGTCCGGGACACAGCATAGTTGAAGGCCGGGCTAGGTTGTGGCCAAAGGAAGGGTGACCCTCCCCTGGCCACGGCAGGTCCCTGGGCGGGTTCTCTGAGCATCTGCGCAGCGCTAAATAGGCTGCTGCGCAGCTTACAGGGAACTTAGGTCACGGTATTCCCACCCTTACTTATGCGCCGCCTTCAGAGCTGGGTGGGCGGAGAGCGGCAGCTGTTGGCCGGGTGCCCAGCTCTGAAGGCAGCAGTGCAGAAGGTAGGGTGGCAATGCCATACCATGCCATCCTCACTGCTGTGCTGGTGGCGGTGATGGGACTGTCTTAAGAGCTGGGCTCCCGGCCAGCAACCGCCGCTCTCCGGCTGCCCAGCTCTGAAGGCAGCGCCGCCGCCAGCAGCAGCGTAGAAGTAAGAGGAGCAGTACCAGAACCCCCCCACAATACCCTTGTGACCCCTCCCCCCCACAACTCCGTTTTGGGTCAGAACCCCTACAATTACAACACCCTGAAATTTAAGTTTTAAATAGCTGACATCCTGAAATTTACATTTTTTAAATCCTATGACTGTGAAATTGACCAAAATAGACCATGAATTTGGTAGGGCCCTACTTATTGCTGCCAATAGCAGCCTAGCGGGAACATCCTGGCTGAAACAACTTCTGCCGTTTAGCACAAGACCCTAAAAGGCTATCTGCCATTCAGAAAACTGCAGTTGTCAAAATAAAAGTCATTGTCTTCTGAAAAGCCCAAGAATCTGCATTTGTTTCCTGGTTTGGTTTTGTCATTTATCAAACCCACAGTGGCGGACAGGTGGCGCTGGGAACAGACTAAGCTGTTTCTTATTAGGAACACTTGCCACGGGACTTTTGGAAAGATAGTTGGAAAGCCAGATGTAGCCGACTGTCCAGACTGCCGAGGTCTCTTTCACTTGACTTCAACCGGTTAGATGTGAAACAAGGTCATATGTCCTCCATCCTCTCTCTAGGTCAAGGATGCTACTCCTCACAAAGCTCATCAAAAAAGGAAGTTACCAGGGCAGGTGTGGGGGAAAGGGGATTGAATCTTTTCTGCCACACTGCAGTGGAAATTAATGGTATATCAGAATGGATGGATCTGAGATGCTTGCCTGAAAGAGAATGGTAATAACCTATTTGGGCAATAAGCTGTAGATAATATTTAAGATGTAGATAAAATAATAAGCTGGGCTAATATTTGTCACATATTTGTTGTCCTACCTAATACACATTGTCTAAACTCAATTGTCTTTCTATGGAATTTAAATTCACATTTAATTTCATTCTGTGTGAAAGGCACTTTTTGAAAGTGCCACTGGAGGGGCAGCCATGTTTAGCTCCTGAAGGATGGGGAGAAATGTGTTTCAACTTTTTTCATGGCATGAAGTTAGATCAAAGAACCCCAGCAAAGTTAATACCATTAATACAAACCTAAATTCTAGCCAGTAACCACTGGAAATGTATTGGAAAACTGGAGTTTCTATAACGATACAAAGACCTAACAGAAATTTGGAAACACCGTGCATTTGCATTTGTTAGGGAAAGCTAGAAGTATGAACTTCAATTCAAGAAGGACCTAGAATTTGGGATGTATGAAAGCTCTAGGCCTGTATTCTTTCTTGGACACTAAGGCCCCAGTTCTCTTAGGAGCTTCATGTGAGTGGATCTCTGCACCTGCGTGAAACTCCTGGCAGGATCAGGGCCTAATACTGTACTTCTCCAGCCCCAGCATACCTCTCTAAGTGCCTCTTCTCTGCTCCCTAATTAAAACAAGCCATCAAGACCGCAGCAGAGGAAGGGTTCACTGAACTCTTCAGAGAGAAACCTCAGCACTCTGATAGTAACATGCTTGTCATTGATGAACCTGGCTGAGCAACAAAAACTTTGAGTCTTAGGATAAGAAATTGAATTTTTCAAGCAAGTTCCTAAATTACCCATTTTTGTTTCTCCAGCAGCCATTTGCCCAGCCTTGATCCCGGGCATGTTGCACTGTAAAGATGGAGCAATGCCATCTGCCAACTAGACAGATTGCAAAGAGCACTCAGCCAAAGATGACATGCTTCGCCCAAAGCGAAGGGCGTACTCATAGCAAGGCATCAGTCCTGCTGCCAAGAGGTGGAACTATTTCTCTTCCTTTTAAACACAGGAGAAAAAAACCACTGGAATAACCTATATGGTTTCCTTGCTAAAGACTAGGTGCTCACTAATTCTAGCAATTTGGGCTGTAATTTCATTATATATAGTAAATAATATTTGTATAAAAACAAGTCTGGCTAAACAGGAAAACCACATCAGATAGTGTTACTGCTCCTCTGGAAATGCTGCTGCTGACTTGGTACCCCTCCTTAGTCTTTTTTCGGTAACTCACCCACAGCCTGCATCATACAAAAATAGAGAGAAAATCACTTACGGGAGGGCCTCGGGGACCGATGATGGACATGCCTGCTTCTCCAGGGGTTCCCTGCAGAGAGAGACAGAGGCAGAAAAGGTGTGAGAAAAGGAAGATTAAAAAGGAAAAAACTGGAAGGCAAGGAAGCAGAAGAAGGAAAGAGAAAGAGGAAGAGGGAGATGTGAAAGCGTTAGTGAGAAGACAAAAGAGAGCACAAAGCGAGATGAAGAAAAGAAAAGGGGGGATAGTGAATCAGTAGAGGGGAGGAGAGAGGTGATTGCATGAGATAATGAGGAGGAGGAAGAAAGACAGTTAAGGAAAGGAGATCAAAATAATCAATATTCACATTCTCTATAGAGACCATGATTAAATTGTGATTGCTCAGAGCCCTTCCCACCTGGGATAAGAAACCTCCTTGGTCTATCTTGTTCATGAGAGGAAGCCATTTTGAAGTGTCCCACCACCCTTAAGAGATGGCACCACTATGGGTCTCTTTGGAGAGGAACATGAGACCTCATCTAATGCCTGCATACTTGCCATGCCCTGGGAGCACACATTTGCCTCCCCTCTATTTGATCACTCTTGTTCATCCTGAAGCTTCACCTGCCCTAGTCTAGGGACTGAATAATGCAGAGAGGCATAACTAGGAGTAAAGCTGTGCAGTATAAGGGGAAAATGAGATGTTCAGCAAGGAAAATTATAAACATATAAAATATAAAATACTTTTTGGATAAAATGCAACCTCTTGTGATTATTAAAGATCCTGTGAAACTTTTAGTAAGAGCTGTGGTGTTAGCTCTCAAGTCCTGGGTAAACTCTAATTCAGGTCATGACATTCGGCCTCCCTAAATTTCCTTTGTGAAATTGAATTGATGGTAATGATGTACATTTCCTTTTCCAGTCTATTGCTGTGTGCTTTTTAAACAGCTTTCACATCTCACCCCAGATGCATCTGCATTTCAGTGGCAGCTCTATACCCAAAATGTACACACTTTATCAAGTTTATGAAGCGGTCAGGGTGCCTTTGGAGTGAAAGGAACAATGTAACAGTAAGACGTAAGATCACTATTAGGACAGAACAGTCTTCTGAGGTCAGTTGTGAAAACACCATCACTGGAGATATTCAAATAGTGGCTGGTTAACCCAGTTGTGAACATACACTGGAGACCACATTGTATATCACAGGGCAAGGAGAGCGAGACAGATTGCATAAGCTGCAAGGTCTTTCTCAACTCTAGTACTTATGATTTTATGAATGGATCAAATGAGATTTAGTGACCAGACTGGAATTTGAAAGTTTAGGTCTAAAGTAAACTAAATAACTCCATGTGAAAGCAGCTTGATGTACTGTACCCAGAAATAAGTGGCTTGGTCAAACCTGGTTTCTAAAATAAGTAGGGACTGACATGGAGACAAAATGTTCTTATGATTTAATCATGTATTGTATGCAATGATAGACATTTATGGTACATCTATACTGCGCTAAGAGACCCGAGGCACAGCCGCAGCTGGCCTGGGTCAGCTGACTTGCGCTCACAGGGCTCGGGCTGTGGGGCTATAAAACTGCAGTGTAGACCTTTGGGTTCAGGCTGAAACACTGCCATAGGGACAGTTCTGCCAGCCAAAAACCACTGGCGTGCAGTGTAATCGGGCCATACCCCTCCCCAATGCCCTGGGTCCATCCCAGTAAATATCTTCACCATTTCTTCTCTCTGGTCACTCACTGAGAGGATGGATGTGCTGCTATGGAAACTTTTCCACTGCACAGGACACCTTCTGTGTTCAAAAGCAGAGATAGGCCTAAACGTCAATGGCCTCATCCAGATTTGAGGAGCAGCTTTCCTTGAGTTGAGATGTTCAGATTTGAGGTTCTACTTTGGTAGATTAATAATGTTAAAGAGTGGCATTAATTGCTGGAGAAAGACTAACATACTTAGTCTATGGCTCTAGAGAAGTTACTTTCTCTTTAAAGGGAGTCAACTTTATTCACTGGAGTTGGAAACGGGATTTTAAGTCACCGAAAGACAATTGTTCAGAGAGAAGAATGATCTGGCTGCAAAAAGGAGGGATAGCCTCTCAGTTTTCGTCAGTTAAAAGTGAAAGAAGAGTAGCAGTGATTTGGGGAAGAATGTTCTAACTACCTAAAGAAAATAAGAGAGAAACTGAGTGAAGAAAGCAAGAATAAAAATGGGGAACTTTGGGCAACTTAGAGGCAGCTGTGACCTGCCAGGACCTGGGGAGTGGGAAAGTCCTGTTTGTAGCTATTTATAAAAGGCATTCATTTTGGATTAAGAAAAAAACAGTAAAGTTCTTCCTGGAAAAATAGAAGCCGTCAAAGATTCACGGCAAACCCAGGTCATATGACTGGCTCTGGCTCTCAATGTGCTTTATAATACACAATACATGACTGATAGTCACAGATGATAGATTCCAAGGTCAGAAGTGACCATTATTATCATCTAGTCTGACCTCCTGCATAACACAGCGCATAGAACTTCCCCCAAAATACTTACTAGAGCAGATCTTCCAGAAAAATATCCAATCTAAGTTACCAACCTCCTTCTTGAATTGTGGACACCAGAACTGCATACAGTATTCCAGTTGCGGCTGCACTAATGCCAAATGTAGAGGTAAAATAATCTTTCTACTCCTACTTGAGATTCACCTGTATATGCATCCCAGGATTTGCATTAGCCATTTTGGCCACAGCATCGCACTGGGAGTTCATGTTCAGCTGATCACCACAACCTTCAAATCTTTTTCAGAGTCACTGCTTCCAAAGTTCCCCATCATGTAAATACGGCCAAAATGGATACTGTTTTCTTTTGCCCAGTTTACCAGGCAATCCAGATTGCTGTGTATCAGTGACCTATCCTCTTCATTATTTACCACTCCCCCAATTTTTGCATCATCAGCAAACTTTATCAGTGATGATTTGATATTTCTTCCAGGTAATTAATAAAAATGTTAAATAGCATTGTGCCAAGAACTGATCCCTACAGGACCCCACTAGAAATTATATCCATTCAATGATGAATTCCTATTTACAATTACATTTTGAGACCTACCAGTTAGACAACTTTTAATCCACTTAATGAGTGTTATGTTAATTTTATATTGCTCTAGTTTTTTAATCAAAATGTTACGTGGTACCAAGTGAAATGTCTTACAGAAGTCTAAGTTTATTATGTCAACTCTATTACCTTTAACAGCCAACTTGTTGTCTCATCAAAAATACATCAAATTAGCCTGACATAACCTATTTTCCATAAAGTTGATTGGCATTAATTATATTACCCTCACTTAATTCTTTATTAATCAAATCCCATATCAGCTGCTCCATTATCTTGCCCAGGACTGATGTGAGATTGATAGGCCTATAATTACCTAGGTCAACCCATTTACTCTTGTTAAATATTGGCACATTAGCTTTCTTCCACTCTTCTGCAACAGCACCCCCTTCTAAGATTTATTGAAAAATCAATATTAATGGTCCAGTGATCGCCTCAACCGTCTCTTTTAAAACTCTTGGATGCAACTTATCTGGATGTGCTGATTTTAAAATGTTCATCTTTAGTAGCTGCTGTTTAACTTCCTCTTGAGATACTAGTGGAATGGAAAGAGTGTTATCATGTGATACAACTATATCATCTGCCACGGGGGCTTTGGCATTTTGGATGATTTGATAATGCTGATTGTCTACCAGGAGAATCCGAACAGGGGACAAGAAGGAGTGACCTGAAGAAGAAGAAGAACCAGGTTTTCATCCTGTCCTGCCCTTTCTTCCTATGGTACGTCATTGTTTTGTCCCCTATCTTTTTCACAGAGGTCTGAACAGGTTTGCCAATACCATACTCTTTATAGATGTTTCCTCAAACAATGTGGTGAACATCTAGACATTTCCTAATTTCTGCACATATTGCTGTTCATTTTCCAATTAATTAGATGCTGCCTGAATCAATTCAAGGTACTTCTGTCCCTCTCCTATCTTTCCCTTTTGAGTGTATGATGTAGTGGCATCTGAAGACATAAAGTGTTGACTGACATTGAATATTTCATGAAATTTGTGTCACCATTGTGACATATTAGTGGCTTTGTAAACTACCAGCTCTATGTAGGGATAAAAAAACTCATTCAATACTTTTCAAATAGTTTAGGCAACTGCTCAGAGAGACAGGAAGTACTGCAGGGTCTTTTTTTTTTAAATGGAGAAGATATAACTGAAGTAAAAAAGTGTATGTGTGTGGAGTGGTGGCCATCTCTTCCCTGTTTCCCTCTGTGTTTTTTCACTATGCAACTAACCCTGGAATGGAGGTGGTGAGCCATAGCCTGTGACCAGAGGAATGGTGAATAGGAGAAGCCCAACACATAGGAACTGGATGGGCCATTAGGACATAGCTGTTATATCTTATCACATTTGCATATGCACATTTCCTGGACTTACCAGGCACAGCTGTCAGCAGTGAAGAAGCTAATGGTTAAAAAACCACAAAGGCTCAGCTGGAAATATTGAGTGTGCCCATCCACCTTTGGAAGTCAGCCCTTACAATGTTAGCAAATTATAGTAAACAAAAAAATTCAACATCCTCAGACGCTGTGTGGGCTGGAAGGAATTTAAGAGATGAGCTCACATTGTGAGCGGAGAGGGGTGGGGCAGTTCAGAGCCATGTATGGTTTAAACACACGGAGGGCTTTAAAGGCACAGCTCTTCAATTGTTGTGATTTGAAGTGAAGGGATTTCAGGTGGCTGAAGAGGAAGCTGAGAGAGGTCAGGGTATGACATGATGAGCTGGAAAGAGCTGACTCACCTTCTCTCCGGGTTGCCCCTTTAGTCCCTGGGTCAATTACACCAGTCGCAGCCGCATGCAAAAGGGTGAAGGGGAGAGAGAAAGAGACACAAACACAGGAATCAGTGTTAATGGCACACTAAACCCAAACACAAAACAACGCAACAAAAAACAGGTCACAGACACTGACGCATGCTCTGTTTAAGGTTTACACACAAGCACAATGACCTTTGCTTCTCCCTCTTCCACTGCCCTCAAGATCAGCTGTCTTGGCAATATCTCTGAGGAAGAGCAGCTGAGAGAGGTGGCAGCTGAAATTGGGTTTTCAGCCAGCGTGAGAAAATCAATTCTTGATTTTAACAAGTGGTGGTGGTGGTGGGGAAACTGAAGCTGTGTGTTAGTGATAAGCTCGCCATAGTTAGCAAGGCTGGCTCAGAGTTCAGAGACATCAGCTCACAAGTAAGTGAGGCAGCAGCAACAGACCTCACAAGGAACCTTGGCACAGCCGCCACCAGGGATGATAGTCCTCAGGTGGGATTAGCCAGGGCGGTCAGAACAGTGGCTGAAGATGGACTTGGCTAACAGTCAGTCCACACTGACCAAGTGGCAGGAGTTCCTGGCCAGCCTTTCAGAGTGTGGGACAGGAGGGTCATTGAGGAAAGGCAGAGGAGGATAAATGGATGAATGTGCTGGGAAGAAGGTATCTGACTGAATGGGAGGGTTGGGCAGGGGAAATATGTTTAATCAACAGTCTTCATTACTGGAACAGTAATAAAATATTGATTTTTTTTCTCTTCTCTTTCTCTTCTGCCTGGCTCAAAGAGAGGGAATTAGATATAATATATGGCCTGGCTATGTGAAATCTGTGGGGTAAATGTGCAAAATACATATAAGTCTTACATACTGAAATATGTTTAATATATTAAGTCACTCCAGGTAGGTTAATTACAATTAAAACAGGACTGTTTTATGGTAGGACCTTATTCTACCACCCTTATTCACACTGAGGAGTAACCTACTACATGTGTAGTCTCACTGATTTCAGTGGAACTACTCACAGAGTAAGGTTTCACTTAGTATAAGAACAGCAAAGCTGGGTCTTCAATGAACAGAGTACGTAGGCTTTAAACAGGGGCTCATCTGGAAGTGTGGTGATCTATGTTACCCACCCAAAGCCTCAAGTTTGATTACTAGCTCGTCTTTTTACTACCCTGGCGGTTGGCAGGGGCTGGCATTTCTGCAGAGCCAGCTTCCTCTGCCTCTCAGAGGCCTCCTAGCAGGGTCTAAGGGCAGTTTTACTCAGTTCCCCTCTTCTAGCGCATACGAATAAGCAGAAAATTAGAAAGGCACCATACGGATTTCGGTCTGTCTTCCATCTCTGTCTAGAGCAGTGATCCTCATAAACTGCACTACCTTGCGTTATATCCTGTTGTGCCGCATTACTGAACGCAGCAGTTACTTACAAAGTAATGCCGTCATGGCAACACAACTAGGGTTATCAGACAGCAAGTGTGAAAAAACAGGATGAGGGTGGTGGGTAATAGGAGCCTATATAAGAAAAAGACCCAAAAATCAGGACTGTCCCTATAAAATCGGAACATCTGGTCATCCTAAACACAACATCAAACCAGAAGGGCATTGTGAAGATGTACTAGCATTGCTTGAATCACCCTGAGTCTGGCAATACAGTAATACTGAAGAGCTAATCCCCTCAGGCATGCCAGGCTCCAATACCAATGAGGCATTTGGAGGAGACCTTACTGGAGAGAGAAAGTTACCCAGCGGTATTGCTAAGGAAGTCCTAAACATAGTACATAAAATATAATGGACCCATAAAACCCTCCCATACTTTGAGGTCTTGGATTAATTGGGACTCAAATCTGAATTACCCTGGCTCATGAGGTTTGTAAAAGCCAAGCCACCTCGAGTTATGCCCACCCTACCTGTGGAATTTGCCAACCCTTTTTCTATATTTTTTCCATCACTGCTGATGGCAGTGAGTAGCTGATTATGTCATTAATGTTTATAAATGTGTTGAAGATGTAAAGAGTCACTTAATGCCAAGAATTGTTAATTGTTAATAATATTTGTTGTATCTGTATGTAAAAAGAGAACCTCTCCTCGCTAATCAGTTTCCATAACAAACACTGTGGGCCAGATCCTGATGTAAATTCATATAGCTCCATTGGCTTCAATGGAATTGCACAGATTTACACCAGCTGAGGTTCTGGCTCTGGATGTGTAATCTCTTATGACATGACCACTTTAGCCACTCTATATTATAGCTGCCTGTGAAATTGCAGGCACCAAACCCAGACACATCTCATTCATCCACACACAGCCTTCCCAAAAGATATTTAAAGATGCAAAATGTTTGGGTGGAAGCTATCCAAACGGTAACTCAGGCGAGCTCAGCTGTGGCAAGCTGAACAGCTGGGAACTGACAAGGAGTGAAGGTAGCTAGCAACACAGTTTCCTCTCTCTGTCTGAAATGTGGGGTGGTCATAGGGCAGGTGTCTCAGCCGGAGAAAAGCATAAGGATTCAGGACCTATCCACAAGTCAGAGTGAACTTAGTGGAATGTCACCTCACTCCTGAGGCTGTTATGTTGTCCTCTTTGGAAAGACATCAACATGTATGGGGAATAAAGAGAACAACTCCATGAAGAGGGAACACAGGGAACAGAAGGCAGAGCCGCACGATGCAAAGGTGTTTGGGGTGTTGATGTGATGCTGTATGACACGCGCTGCCCAGCCCTTCTTCAAAGTGTCACTGTTATTTTAAATGTGTACTCTATGCCTGGAGGGCCAAATTAGAGCCAATGTGCTGGGCAGACATTGTACATTCATAGGCTGAGAAAAGGCTACAAATGTTGTTTGATCTATATAATTTTTTTCAGACAGACAGATCTGCAGGGGGAGCTTGCCTCTCCTTGACCTTCAGAGGCACAAAGGCAAGTACATTGCAGGCAGCAAGAAACCATCAGCAGCCCACTGCTTGGCACCACTTGAACACATGGTGCTACAGGGAGCATTCTCAGAATGTAGCCAGGGCCTCCTCCTCAAGAGTCCCATTTGGATTTGGTTTCTGCATAGAAATGTCTCAGATAAGAGCCCCCTATAGACTTACCAAGGATTCGTGCCTCTGTTTTCTGGGTGGAGCCTGGTTACATCACAAATGATAGAACCTGCAGCCTAAAATTTCTAAACCTGGAAGCAGATCTCAGTAGCAGTTCATTCAGCTTTGTTCATGAGGGAAGCTGCTGCTTTTTCCCTTGTTATACCCAAACCAGACCTTAAAATGGAGCAAGGGCCTGGGGCAATCATTTCCCTGAAATAATTAAAGTATCACCCCAAACGACCCACAGGCATCCCAGCTTTTGGAAAAATGTGTGTCAGTCAGGTCAGGCAGATGCAAGAGGTTGTAACTCACCGTTCTTCCAGGGATCCCCATGGCGCCTTTGTCTCCCTAACAATTAATGCAAAATCAGATGGCAGTTGGAAACTGGTCATATACAAGACTACAAAATGACACAAATTAGATGTCACATGTAGATATATGTGTGTATCTTTGATTATTAATTGACTGAGGTATGTGTATGTAGCACATATGTTGACACACTATATATACATATATTTAAAGTATGTTCATATGTTTGTATGTATTTTTGAACATATGTGTAAGCATGTGGGTATGGATGTGTATGTAAGTCATCAGTTTAACTCCTTGCTATATAGGCACAAGGAACCAACAAAGCACAACCATTTAGAAAGGAAAAAAAGGCAAGAGTTTGTGATCCAACTATGAGTCTAATCATAATTTCAGCACTTTCTATAATCCAGCTGCTGGGAAACTGCTCCCTTCAGTACCTAATTATCACATTTTTCTCTTTCTTTCCAAGGAAATCTGAATGGTAGCTATTTATTTATAGAGCTGTTATCACTTAAGACAGAACTCTCAGAGACCATGAATAGGTTCACATTTTCCAGTAGTCCAGAAAAGGGAAAGCTATACTAATGTGGATAACAAGCTAACACAGGAAATGGCGTGTCTAGCACACCGTATATTAATGGTTGTGTTCTGTGTCTCTTAACTGTACAGAATGCTGCCCAGTGAATCTTTAGGGTGTGAAAATCATTAAGTGAGGTTGCATGAATGTGCCTGCCTAAGAATGTATGAGACGATACTTGAACTGAATGGCAAAGACACATGGACACAAAGCCACTGGCATATTCTTAGCCATTTATATAGATTTTAGTTCTGAGTCTATATTTAAATTTAACTATAGAATTAAAGATTCTGTATTTCTGGCCACAAAAAGTGAACGCTATGCAGACTTAGAGAGCAGTATGCTGATGCTCAGAAGATACAGAACTATTTATGGTGTCCATTGTTTTGTGGATTTCACTGCACATTTTGCAAAACTGACATTGTAAAATCTCTCAGTATTGTTTCTGATCGCCAATTTGTTTTTTCTTAAGTTTCACTATGAAAAAAATCAATGTTTCTGTTGTACTTTCTCATATATTTTCACTGTAATACTGTTTTCTGAGGAGATTGATTTCTGCCGCACCCGACGAGAACATAGACAATGTAGGAGGCTGACTCAAGGGTGCGGGGAAAACAACCCTAACTGTGTCACCTACATGAAATCGTTGAGCCGCTTCTGTCATTACCCTTTAATCATGGCAATGGGCCAGAACCTTAGCGCTGTGTCCATAGTGATCAGTAGAAGGTAGGGATACATACTGATTACACAGGTAACTCTGCCGAGGAAAATAATCTTTGATGTTGGTAAATGTTCAGAAATTCTTTTTTTCCCCCTAGCAGTGTCTGTAATCAAATGAGAATATAAAACAATACTGATGGTCATTTTTCTACTGTCGCCTGCCAATTCGCTCTGCTATCCAGTGATGGAACTGCAAAAAGCAGTGTGGAGAAAAAGCAAAATGGAGAAGACCGTCTTGAAATCTGGGGAGTGGGTCAGTTCAAGGGGAGTGGGCCAGTTCTCGCCATTCAAGGAATGCACTTTGCTGCCACTGTTGCTCAGTAACCTTTCTTCGCTCCCTGTCTGATGTACATAGTAATACTTTAGATTAATGTTCTAAATACACTTCACTATACACAAGATTTAAATGTAAAGAGGTAAAAAGTATTTAGAGGTTTAACAACTCCATAGTTATAGACAAATACTATTCCATAATCAATGGGCATTTCTTTCATATACATGTTGGATAAATCAAAAAGCCATATCTCTGCTGCAACAGTTATACAAAGCAGTTTGATTAAATTTACATAGATGGTATGTGACTGCAAAGTAAAAGGAGATTATATCTATTTCATCCCATTCTGGTTTTTATACTGTACCCATCAACATGCTATTTGATCTCTCTCTCTCTCTCTCTCTCTCTCTCTCTCTCTCTTTCTCTTTCTGTGTCTAGGTGCTGTACATGGTTTATTCAGAAAACAATGGAATTTCTCCATAAGGGACAGGAAATTCATTGCCTTGCTCTTTGATTTCTTGGCTTCTGCTTGGGAGCTTGCTGCTAAGTTTTCTTGTTCTTTAATTTGGACATTGCTTTCCTCTACAGCTGAGCTTGGCAACTTGTTATGAAAATGACAAGGGTCAAACTCTCATGATCTGTAGTGGAAGGGTGTTCCAGACTTTTGGATCTGTTGTTGAGAAACTCTTCCTGGCTGTGCTGTGACTGGTATCTGACCACATAATGACTGATGCTGTATAGGACTGAGCTGTGTCTGATATTAGTCTGCACAGTGACTGGTACAGTACCTGATGTCAAAATGCCAAGTACCTCATCATGAAATGATGTATGAGTGCACTGTGTCTGGTATTTGACTACACAGTACTTAGGGTCTTCTAAACAATACTAGCAGGGGGGAAATGGTCCCAGTGGTATCGCAAATAAGTGCCAGATGTTTATGAGAAAGAGTTGTCTATGATGTGAAGCCAGGAAATACACTCTGTTGTGGATAATACTTATGTGCTGCACTGTATGCTAGCATTGTATTCATAGCCCCACTGCCTGCCTGCCTGCTGTATTTCTAAAGTGGCTATTGTTTTAGTATCCAAGCACCAAACAACAGTTATGAAGAAGAACAGTTTTGAGTGGTCTTAAAAGATGTTTTACTCTCTCTTTTCCTCAGGCAGTGTGTGGATTTGTTTTTGTTTTTGTGGAAGTCATTGCTGAGGAGACTTCATCCAAAGGTGGTATAGGTTGGGATCAGAGTGTGGTGAGGCTGTGGTTTGGTCCGATCTCCTCTGGCAAAGAGTTTCATACCTGGGGCCTGTTGCTGAGAATGCTCTGGTCCCTGATCCTGAAAGACTTATCCTGAGTCTCTCCAGTACAGGAGCCCCGCTGGCTTGGATGGTCTCGGACAGTAAGGCTACTCTGAAGTAATCTAACCCCGGATTGTAAAAGCCTTGTAAATTACAGCCAAACCATGAGTTTGGGCCTTTGATGAAGGGGGAGCCAGCAGTTTCACACAGCAATTTGCATCAACTTTTACTACTTGTGAGGTGGGACACTGTGCTACACCAATTGCAGCCTTCATGTGACAGTTACGGTCAGCCCCAGGTAGCGTGAATAGAATAATCTAACCTGAAGGCAATGAAAACGTGGACCACGGTGGTCAAAACCTTGTCTAAGAAGAGAGAGAACAGCCTCCTGACCCACCAAAAATGGAACAAAGGAATTCCTTGCTACTGTGGCAATCAGTATGTCCATGAGTAGTCCACCACAGCCCAAGGATCTGCACTGCTTTGATGATATGTGGCCTGCTGCCCTCAGATGATGGTGAGGTTCGAGTATTTTCTTCTTTCTGCTAATACTACTTCTGTGTCTCAGTATTTGAGTTTGAGCCAACTACTTTTCATCCATCTATTGATTTCTGCCCTGGAGATGGCTCAGGCTGCCACAGTGGAGAAAATATATTGATCCTAGCAGCTAAAACCCTTATCACAATTTATCTCAGCAACAGACCATTGCTAATGCTTCATTTTCATTTGGATTAAAGTTAGTTATGGATTTACAACTCCCTGAGAAGTTGGCAGGCACCATGTTAATTTTAACCAGTGATAATGGGATTGTTCACAAAAAACAAACTTATGGGGGCAAAGAAACAAATTTTTGAGAACTTTAGGTTACAGACTGGCTTTTCTGTTTGAGGGGTGCTGAGAGGGGAGAGTGAAGCGGTGGCCATTGAGCAGAGGTTCCCTTTTGCTTGCATTGGCAGGCAAAGCGGAGCTGGAGACTGGACAACACCCCAAATCACTGTCTGTGCTGCCTGCCTTACACTCAATGAAGTGCTGGGTCACCATTCTGCCTGGCCCTTGCATGGCTATGCACAGAAGTGGAGGAGGGAGAAAGAGGCCCCTGAGCTCTCTTGCCTGCCCAGAACACCTGCAAAAGGTGAAGCATGTAGCCCCCAGTGTAACTCAGAAGCCAGTATGACAATGTAACAAAGTTTCCCCTTCACTAGGAATACATTAAGAAACAGGTGGAGTGACTGGCCATAAACTGGCTCTACTGGAGCCATGAGAAGGGATGGCTTGGTGTCCATTTGGTGTCTGAATTTCACTTCTCTGTGGCCTGACCTCTTTATGTCCCTCTCACCTCTACTTCCTGTATCAGCATGGATTAAATGGATGCTTCCTGCATCTCCCAAGCTCCTCCAGAATTAAAATAAACAATCCAAATCACTGCAATATCCATCCTGGTATCTGCTCAAAATAGAACCTCCAGTCTTTCCTGGAAAGCCTGTCGGAATCTGAGCTTCTATCAGTGAGAGTACAATACAAATGTGGTTCTTCAATGGGGAAGGTGATTCATATTGGAAAGGTGATCTTAAAAGGCCACATGTTTCCCAAACACAAAAGGATCCTATAAAGAATGTGTTTCTTGGAACATTGTCCTGCCAAGGTCCTGTTGTTCCTATCCTATTGGGATCCATATCTCATTTACAACATGCTCTTCATCTAATTTAGTTCGACCACCGGAGACCACTACTACGTCCCAATTTACACAGCCTTGAGGCCTGCCTTTCAAACTACTGCCAGAGAGAGAGAGAGAGTGAATAAAAAGGAAATAACATGATAGAAAAAAGCTATTTACCGGAAGCCCTGGTCTTCCTGTAGGGCCCTGAAATAAAACAGAAAAGGCAACATTGGCACAAAAACTGGGGTAGGGGGTAGGGAAAGCACTGATTAAAAAGAAGAAATACAGTATAAACAATGAGAAAACAGAACTGTTAAGTCATCAGAACAGCTTTCCTACTAGCTCAATCTGATTGATTGTTCCATTTTCCCAACCCATCTTTAAAGCTTTATTTCTATTTGGTATGTGTCTATCACAGAGATTCCCAAACTGGGGTCTGTAGGTAACTGGTATCCCATGAAGAGCTAGCTAGTGACATATTTCTGAGTCTTCTCCTTGTTTCCTTCTGATGAATATTAAATGTTCATGTACAGAATTTCTGGAGTTGCCATAGAGATATTGTATGATCATGACTGGGAGGGAAGGTATCTAACATGATGTTCACACTATGAAAAAATTTGAGAACCTCTGGACTAACACATACTTTTTCTTTCTTTCTTTCTTTCTTTCTTTCTTTCTTTCTTTCTTTCTTTCTTTCTTTCTTTCTTTCTTTCTTTCTTTCTTTCTTTCTTTCTTTCTTTCTTTCTTTCTTTCCAATTACACATCTACAGGTTGCTGGCTTTCAAATTACCCTATCTACATCAAAATTGGTAGAGAAATGACAGAATCTGCCACTCGAAATTCAATGAGTCTAGGACCATTCTAATTCAAGGTGTAATTTTAAGTCCCTTCAGATGCTCTGACAGTATATGCCCAAGAACGAATATAACTAGGGAGTGTTTTAATCTTCTCTGTTTCTCACTCTCACTCAGCCTTGCCAATCCTATTCACCACTGTCATGTATCAGAAACAGCCCTGCAAAAACATAGCCCCTCAGTTGGCCCTAAATGGTACAGCGTAAGAGCTGCTCCCATTTTGTTCAGCTCAGAAGTCTGAAACTTCACATTTACACACTGTGAAATGTATAAAAAACTGAGATTTTTGGTGTGTCAGCATTTCTGAGTTGCTAGCTGGAGTGACATATGTGAAACCATCAGTGTGGGAATCTGTTCCACACATCATAAACTAGTTCCCATCCATTTTAATAAAAAAAAAAAAACCTGGCGAAAATCTTCAACATGTAAACACCAAGTGCTTTGCTTAAATATTTAACAGTGAACTTATGCTTGTGATTTTTGAACTGCTATCACTTGCAGTCCCTTAAAATCTCCTGACATTCTTAGTGAGAATAGGGCGTGGTTACCCCATGAAAAATTCCACCGTGGCTAATTAAATTCAAGTCCACCTAATTTCATCTTGTTATTTCAATTGGCTACAGTATTCTCACTTCCTGTCCTAAACAGTTGTTTATACAGACAGGTTCAGGGGTCAGAATAAGCTGGTATACAGTAGCATATTGTGTCATCACTTCTCTGGTGGTCCCATTTGTTATCAATTAGTGTTAGTGGGAATATTCCTTCAGTCCTTGCAAGGCTTGTTCTGATTCCCTTGATACTCTTCAAGGTCTCTTAGCAATAATGAGTAACTAGGAACATTCTGGCAGTAGTTGGGACATTTTTCTGAAGTCTAAGTTGTCTGAGTTGAGTTTTTGCATTTGGCTAACATTTGGAAAGGAAGCTGTCTACACAATTTTTCTTCGAAACTGATAATTGCACATGTAGGGCCAAACATTCAGCAACCATGGCTGAGTGGCAGAGAACAAGTTGCACAGGTACGTATGCAACATATATTTGCACCAGTTCTAAAAAAATATGTCAAATTCAGTGTATGGCATCCTATGCATGAAAATTGCACACTGTTATCCTCATTTTTCTACATGAAAATAATTGGGAGTATTTCTAGCCCTCCATATTCACCATTTCTACCCTGTGAGCTTTCTCAATCCCATGCTGGGAGATTTCAGAAT
Organism: Lepidochelys olivacea; assembly: GCF_965140295.1. Lineage (NCBI taxonomy): Eukaryota > Metazoa > Chordata > Testudines > Cheloniidae > Lepidochelys > Lepidochelys olivacea. The sequence continues at coordinate 82,946,563 of NC_140417.1, read as the reverse complement.
TGTGCAGAGCTATATGGGTGTGTCTGTGAAATCCCACTAAGGATCCAGGCACTCTGACTGAATACAAAGGATATTTGGTGTTTGAGAGATTCTGGGAGATTTTAAAGGAAAACTTGGTTATAACATTGGACATGGCATATGGGAGACAATGGTTACTGCTAATTTCCCCTCAAGCCCCCTTCGCCCCATTACCATCAGGTGCACACTTCACAAACGCACTGGAACTTTGGTACTTACAGGAGGCCCTGAAAGAAAGAAGAAGGAAAATAGACAGTTATTAGTGCTGTTATATAATAAATCCTGAAGACAAAGTTTAGATGATCACTCCTTACATTGCACGCTCTCTCGTTCTCTCTGTGGACTGGATTCTGATCTCACTTATTCTTGTTCTACACCCAAGTAACTTCATTGTTTTCAGTGAATTCATCCTGATTTACACCACTGAAAACAAGGTCAGAATCAGACCCCAAATTTCTCTCCTCTCTGTTTTCTGCCTGTCTCTCACTCATTTTCACTTCAGGTTAATTGAAATCACTTTGCTGCCAAGAGCAATGAATTACAAATTTGTTAAATTTGATTTTTAAAATCTTTGAGGGTAAATATGATGAAATAAAATCAAGATGTTGCATCATTTACAGATAGGTTTAAAGACAGCTGAGTGTAGTGTATCTGGTCAGAATCTCTTCTGATCAAACAATCAGTATCTCCTTTTACCATAATTAAATACGTAATCCTTATATTTATTTTTGCTGATCACTTTCATCCAGGCTGCGGGTGCAATCCAGAAATGATATGTTAGGAGGTATGAGAGGGACCCAATTTACACTAATTTATGCTCAGTTAAACTCCCTGGAACCTACTCACACTCTGCCAACATTTGAGGAAGGCTACATTTGTTTAGTTTCCACAAGAAAGAGCTGTAAGAAGATATAAGAAAGGGTAAGCCAAAGTAGCTGCCATTCTGCTTGGACGTATGCCTTCTGGGTCTTCATCATTTAGAATCCCCTGCACATCAATAGAAAGTTTAAGGGAGTCTGAGTGTTAGGGGTGTAATATATACCACCTTAGCCATCACTGTCTTCTGTTGTCAGTCTCTTCTAATTTCTTTTAAAGGAGGAATTTCTGATTTAATACTCTCTTCTTCTCCAGACAGTCAAGTTTAAAATCAAAAGGTAAAGTGGAGGGACTCTACAGAAATGTCCTTCTCGTGGTCCATTGGACATACATGGGTGATGTTACGTAGAGATGATCTCACTTGGGGAGAGAAGATAGAGAAAGGCCTGTAGTTTATTACAAATGTGCTCTAAAAAAAGCCTGTCAAATTTTCTCAGATGACATCCCTAAATTCTGGGTGCATATTTGTTGTGGTCTGAATTCTGCCATTCATTACATGCACTAAGCTCCCACTGATGTCCTCAGGAGTAGCACTCATAACCTATGGTGGAATTTGTCCACTATGGCTTGAATGATGTCTCAGTCCTATATTGCAAAGAGGCTTGGGTTTTATTTAGATTCATGCTATAGACTAACCCGCAAGCTTGTCCATACCATGTGGGGTTTTTTTTTATCATGGCTGCAGCATAGTTGGCAGCTGCAAAGTATTGATGCTAATCATGATAAGGCTGTGCCAGCTATTAGCTATTGAGCCGATCCTGCAGCCCTCACTCATGTTGCTTGTTCTTACTTGTGCAATTTACTCCAAAGGGGATGTCTCACCTAAGTAAGGTTTACAGCATCTGCACCCTTTTACAATCACAGGGACAAACCATCATGTGGACAGAATTTAAATCCATTTATTCACTGCCAAGTACACCCCTTTTTAATGAGTTTTGTGTCTTCTTGGGCAACAGCTTGGCATTCTGGAACATGTTGCCTTTGAGAAAATAATAATAAAATCCAACAGCCCAGCAAATGACATCAAATAGCAACTGTCCTCAATCTAGAAGCTGCGTCTAATTTATGCTCCCCATTTCTATTAAAAGCTTTACGCAATTTGTCCTTTTTCAACACAAAAAATTAACAGAAAAATCCAGTCTCTCTCTCTCAGGTTTCATCCTCAAGTCAGTCACTGGTATTTTGGAGATGTTTGTGGCCTAGTGGAATTTTTGTCTATTTTTGTGAGGAAAATGGAGACAGACATCCACTGTGATGTCATCACTTGTTACCGTGACCATTTGTATGACGTCACAGGATATTTTGGGCTGCCACTCAGCAACCCCATCTGCATCTCTTACTGAAATCATGGGCTGCTTGACACGTTGGAAGCTGATGTGATCAGATTGCAGTGAAGCATGCCAGACCTCTGTCAGCAGCAGCCGCAGCATAGTCTGCCGGAGCACTACATTTCACAACATGCACTCTGCCCTGCTCCCTCGTCCCGTGCCCCTGCCCCCACTGCTCCATCCCACCTTTCTTTTATTACAGCGCAGTGGGCCATGTAGATCTCATTGTCTGAGTAATATCTCTTCACTCATTCTGTTACATAATAGGGAATGCCCATTCAGAAACTGGCATAATGAATATATTTCTAAGCAGAAGTGACACTATATGCAGTCATCTTACGTTGGCTGATCCTTTATTCTAACCTAGCTGTATTCAGCACAGGACTGGAGCAAGAATCAAAAGTGGTTTTCAGCCATATTTATTTCCCCCTGATTCTATCTGGCAGGGACCATTTCACAAGTTAGAGTAGGTTCAGACTCTTCTAACTGATACCTGGCTGCCTGCAGACAAGTGACTGGTCCAGCAGCAACCAGGGACTGCTGGGGCATAAGGATGCTGCAGCCACACCCTCTTTCTCTCAGACACACTCCAATGTCAGGGGCGTTCTCACTGATGAGATCCTCTAGCTTTACAGCTGCTTTGTGTTGCCAGAGTGACGTAAATCAGGTGGAGCAGGGGATAGCTGAAGCCCAAGCTAGTTCCGGGTGTAAGTTAAAGCAGCCTCAGGGCTGCTCTTACACACAGCTGTCTGTGGCCTTGAGGGGTCATTCTGGCAGTGGGGAATGCTCGGGCATAGAGATGCCCTGGCCTTGCCCACTTCACCTTGGCTAAGCCCCCTACATTGGAAAGGGAGAGTGGAGTAGGAGATAGTACACTGTCTGTATGCCACCCACGGATTCACTCATCATAGGGTATCTTCATTAACCATTTAAGCCTGCATTTTGGCTGCTTTATGACACCCGACACAGTGCAAAGCAGCCATAAAGAGGCTGAGGACTGGACCCGGTGTATTTAGTCAGCAGTCCTAAATTGCTTCCCATGCCTCATTTGTTGCTGAAAGCCCAAATTCCCCACACTTAACTTCCAAAATTTCCAGCTCCTCTCATGGTTATGTGTTGTCAGTACAAATGCGTGTAGCACACCCAAACTACACTGAACTGAATTTCAAGATAAACACCACCAGATGCTACTGTGCTGACTGTATGATTCCTTTTCAATGTAATGTAACAAAACCCTCCACTTTTTAATTGGAATAAAGCTGCCACAGAAATCAAGAGGCCTTTCTTGAACACAGTACACAAGGCCTTGACTACTGGGGCCAAAGCTATGCTCAGGCCTAAACTAGTCACTGTCCCACTGAATTGTGGCAATTGGATGGGTCCAACTCACCTGCAGATCACCTCAGGTCCATATTAACAGGGGCAAAACTACAGCAGAGTCCCTCTGGCTGTATGTAGAGAACATCAAAATGTCTAGCTTGCCATGCTTGCATTTCCCAACCTGACAAGCCATACGGCCCGCTGCTCTCTGATGTGGGCAATAATTTGCTGATGGTTGGTTGGTTAAGGAGGAGATACTTGTTTATTATTTATGTGAATTGGCTTCTGATATGCCACTGCCATTAATCTGGTGCTTCAACAGCCTTCATTGATAAACCTTGTGCTGAGTGATTGTCCCTAGCACCAATTCTCACTCCCTCCGCATTCAACACCATCTGACAAACAAGTTCAAGTGTCCGTTTCAAAAGGAAATGTTGTGCTATGGTTGGTATTAACAAATATTTAACTTTTACACAGCAAGTTGTGTTGTAGATAATCTACACATCTGAGGAGAGATGGCAGTCTGTGCACAGGAGTCCGGAGGTACATGCTGGAAACAGCAAAAGACAGGAAAACCTCTGACTAGAGGTGGGGAAGCAACCTCCTTCCCCTCAGTGGTTGAGATTTCAGGAGACAACCCTTTCATAATATAGCAAAATTGGGAATCCTGTGGAGTTCTCTACCTAACAATGGACACTTGGGGGCTCCGGGCAGAAGGATACATAGTGGAGACAGACTCCCCTTTGGTTTTGGACAGAGAGAAGACTGTTGGTGAAAACAGCCCACCTAATCAGAGACAGATGTGGCACTCTCCAAGTCCGTGACAGAAGGGAACTGTGGGGGTTGGACATGAGGAATGTTCTACCTAATGAGGTGGGTGACCTTAAAAGGTGTAACCATAACTTTGGCAGCACATGGAGAAGATGTAAAAAACATTCATTCTCTGTTTTCTCTGCTGCACCCACATCCTTCCACACCCCCCTGTTTTTCAGAAATGCTCCTGGCATGAGTGTGTTCAACCAAAATAACTTTCAAACTGCCCTTTAACCTCCTTCCCAAAGAACAGCAGCTGAGAGTGTCACAGCAGACAACGACCAGAAATAAAAAGCTGTGGGTAAAGAAAGCGCTAGGCTGTAATAGCTCATACATTGCAATTGCTACCGTGTTTGTCTCTTTATTCCCAAATTACTCTGCTCATAGATATTAGATTTCCACCCTTCCAAGTGCTACTGCTGTTGCTGGAAGCCGAAGAGTGGTCAATCTAGTCTTTAGTATTGAAACCAAACACTGAACTTAAATAACAAATGGAAACGCAAAAGAAACAGACCGTGGGCCCAATCCTGCAAACTAAGATATAAGTAATTCAGCATAAGTGTGCAGCCCCATTACATTCCACACGTGAGTAAAGTTACTCAAGTGGATTTTGAGGATCAGAACTTATATTTGTAACCACCCTCATGCCCAATAAACCCATTAGAATTTAAAACAGTCTGGTAGACATAAGGGAGGTAAAATACTCCTAACTTGTATAATAATGGTTTATGACAAGCACCACAGACCTTTCTGTTGGAGGGAACGCAATAGCAAGGAAAGGGTAATGAACAAATTACAGTTATCAAATACATTGGATACCTTTTTCTTTTACTGTATGCTAATTTCCGTATTTTATTTCTGTCTCTGTGCCCATGGGAGCTAATCTATCCTCTAGGAAGATGTTTCCTTAATACCTTTGGTTTCTTTTCTTTAGAAAAACCTTTGTAAGCTGCCAGTATGCAGAACTGAAGAGTCCATGTACATAAAACTTTGACTAAATACCAGTAAATATCTGGCACTTAAACTGACAAGTTTCTTTCATCAGGTTCCCAAATTTTCCTGAAAAATTCTGTAGATATTGCTTGTGAAAAGGAACATTTGGATTCATTTTTTGTGGTTTCCTCTCAGTGGGGAAAGTGGGATACTCAATACAACTGTCAACGTTTTCTGTGTTTTCCATATTTTCTAGATATTTTTTGTAAAAGAAAATTGCCCAGAAACTAGGCTAACTGATAAGATAGAGTAGCTGACAGCAGGCTCACCCGTTAGCATTGGATGTGGCTCTGTAGATGCCTGTGGAGTATTTGTTCATCTTCAAAAAATGTTCTTGTCTAAACTCCAGTAAATAGAACTGGTGACCTTAGATTATCTCAGTTTTTCCACACTAGATGTCTCACACCCAACATGACTACCTCATGGGAGAAATTAAGATCAGTTAAAAAAATTATTTGACTCTTGAACTTTGGTGATCTATGATAACAACGTCAAATTTAATTCCCCTGTGATCATCAGACCATGGTGAATGAATGAATGCATCGATTTTCAGGATTGTGGCTCAAAGTGGCACTTCAGCTGTAAAATCCAGTAAAAGAGACTGGTGACCTTATGGTGACTTTTGATCAAAGTTCAAATTTGGGATTTCGCCCCTTGTACTCAAGTGCCCGTAATGAACAAGTATATCAAGACTCCAGCTCAATGGAAACATGGAAATTAAGTCAGTCAGTCAGTTAATCACTCCATTATAAGTACCGGTATTATATTATATATCAGAACTGGAGATGAGTCAAAACCAGAAACTTCATTCAGAACCCCTTTGCAGTTTTGTGGGGCTGGTCCAATTCACATTCATGAATCCCAGGTGAGCTCTATGAGTTTGGCCGCTGGTCTTATCCAAAACTGGAAGGAATACCAGTTCTGGTTTGGATGACGCTCAAATCTTGAGGGAAAAAAATGTTTTTGTGAGATTTGGTTTCTGAATAGTGGAAATCTCACAAGATAAAAGTTATTCTCTTTAGATTTCCAGTATCTAGAGCCAAAACCTCAAAAAATCAACTAGCAAAATTTTGGCACCTTCCATTTGAACTTGCAACCTCACCTTAAATCTAATGTGGATCCAGATCCAGATGCCACCTCACCTTTACACAGTACAATCTTTCTGTCATAGAGAAATCAGATTGTCCTAGGAGATCTTACACAATAAGCCCCCGATTCCAGTAAAAACTGTGGAACATTCACTGAGAATTAGCCAATGAATCTCCAAACTATGCAATGTTTTAAAACCATGGACAAATTTACAAACATCAGTCCAGATAACTAAACTTTGTACTGGAATAGCAGACTCCCCTTCTTTCTGAGTAAGATGAGATCACCTGACCTTGTTTGCACTGCATTAAGTTAACAGCTCAGCCAATGAGATAGATACATCTAGTATTTCTCACTATTAGTAAATCACATTTCAACAAACCATGGAATAATCTTTTATTGTATGTGCTTATTATTTATGTAATGTTGCAACTGTAACAACAAAAACTGGTTTTTTTTAAAAAATAATTAAACAGCCCTGCCCTTCCAGACCAATTGAGTCTTGACATTGGGATGTCATGGAATGATCTTGCAGTTCCACTGAAAGAAAATATAAGCCTTTGTCTGCTCCAAGAGATAAACTCAGCAATGCTGTTATATCCTGAACAACAGAGTAAATCCAGTGATGCCTGCGGCTCTTTGCTTATTAGTATGTGCGCCACAACCAGATCAAAGGCAGGAGATATAGCTGAGGTCCATCCTCTTTATACTCCCTCTATAAAATTAATAGTCACAGAAAGCGAGCAGCATCGTAATATATAAATAAACTCAAATTAGTGAGCTGAGCATTCTTGTAAGAACACACTAAGCCTGCAATAACTTTACATGGAGAGGCCTTCTGGGGCTGGACTTTGAATGCAGGACCTCTTAGTATTGGCAAAAAGAAAGCTAGAGTCCTCAGATGCACTGTTCCTCTAAGCTGTGCGCGCACGCACACAGATCCTAAACCCCACGCACACGGCGAAACACTGCGCGCACAAAAATTTGCACAGAGGCACAGCAATTTGCACAGAAGGAATTTTTTGCACACACGGCCTGTCAAAAATTAGAGGGAACATTGCTCAGATGCAGCAGACATTTGTAATATTGTGTTCTTCTACCACTGGAGAAAGAGAGGGGATAATAGTGCCTATGGGAGCCGTGTAACCCAGGGTTATCTATTGTGATTCGTTGTATGGCTTTACTATAGCAAAACAGGTTTCAGAGTGGTAGCCGTGTTAGTCTGTATCAGCAAAACAGCAATTCAGCAGAGGGTATAGAGGCACCTACTGAAGATATATGAAAGAGAGACATTTTCCAGTCCTTTTATTTAAGTGCTTGCAGCACATGGGGAGAATGAGACGCAAATGGACATGACATGCTAGGTCAGCTAATGTCACTGTCCCTCTCCTGAGTGTCATCCCTCTTTTCTGAATAGGGACACATCCCCACTTCTCCTCTGATTCCTTAATATTCCAATTCTCAGGTTTTCTGACACGTGGTAACCTCTTCAGACTTCTCCCTGTCACTAATTTCCCTTCTGAAAAAGCAGCAACAGTTGTATGAGCTGCTCAAATCATTTCTGCAGCCACACCTCTCACACTGTTCAATAACGTCCTCCCACTAAGTGCCCAGAGATCAAGTTGAGATGATGCAAGCTGCTGCTGCTGCAATTGATACTATAAGGTTCAGGACTTCATGCACATAAATCTGTTTTGTCCTTTTCCATGTTTATCTTTTACCTCCCCTCCCCACTAAGCCCTCACTCACCCTGGTCCATAGCCGTTTATCATTTTAAGTTGCATAGTCATGGCTATATTTTGTTTTTTGGTAGCATCTTTCTTACTGGTGCCATGTTATAAGTTGAGAAGTATGTTTATAAGAAATCATCAATGAGGTAGAAAAAACTTACACTAAGAACAAACAAAGAAGCCTTTCTCTAAGCCACATGAAAGCTATACTGGGTACATAGGCCACTTTCAGATAAACACCTGGGGCCTGACCCAGCAGGGACATGGAACGGAATGCACTGAGCAGCAGACGACGACAGCAAGCAGGTTAAGGTGCTGATATGGTTCAATACCTCACACCCTGTTGATCCACACTGTGCATTCAGGATTTACTCCTGGGACTGAGCAGGAGTAGTGAAATACCTCCAAAATGTCTGCCACTCATCTCATTAGTGCTCAATGGGTTGTGCTTAGGAATGCATCACTTGGCCATGCTGCCCACCCGTGGCCACATCCCTTTATGCCCTCTGTCATGTGTGCAGGGTCTAGAGAGAGGGGCTGGGGACTCTGAAGATGGCTCCCTGCTCTGTGGAAATCTTGCTATGGAGGAATGCTGCTGCAAGAGTGTGCTAATCACAAGCCCTGAACTAACTGGCACCCACCACTCTGCTCTACGTAGGTTGTTGGATCAAGCCCTGGGAAAGATTCTCTTCTTGATATTCGTTGTCATGCTGAAAAGTTGGGGAAGAGGCTGACTCATTGGTCTGGCCATTGTGAAACATGCTACCACCTCCAGTGCTGCCATTCTCTGCTAGGTTCTAGAAATACTGTGGAAGCATCACCTTCATGCCTCCACATTGTCACTAGCCTATTCCTTGGCTAGAAGGATGTCATGAAGATATCCGGCTCTGAGGGTGGGGAAGGAGGAGGAGGGTCACACACAGTTAGTGTTCTGACATGGACAAAAGTTTGGAAGCTTTGTTTTCTTCTCCATTGATATTTTTGAACTAGATGCCATGTGGACAATTTCTATCCTGCCATTCTTTTATCTAGATGTGAAGAAGCAAGTTGCACTATTTATGATGCATAAGACTTACCCAAATCAGTTGAAAGCATAAGGGCAGGAGTCTGGGGAAACCATTTTGTGCTCGGAGGAACTGTTGACAATAATATCTATTAACAGACAAACCAGTGTGCCTCACTACATTTTCTGAGGAGGAGAGTGTGACCTATAGGTTCAAAGTAAGAACTGTCACCTTTAACACTTTGTCTAGCAGAACAAACACCATGCGCCACTTTGACAGATCACAAAAGCCCAATACTGATGCAAGGCGGCATTACCACAATGTGATGTTTTGGAATGTTACAATGGGAAATCAGGTTAATCCTGTAACACTTGTCATGGTTTCAGAGTAGCAGCCGTGTTAGTCTGTATTCGCAAAAAGAAAAGGAGTACTTGTGGCATCTTAGAGACTAACAAATTTATTTGAGCGTAAGCTTTCGTGAGCTACAGCTCACTTCCACATTCAGTGGAAAATACAGTGGGGAGATTTATATACATAGAGAACATGAAACAATGGGTGTTACCATTCACACTGTAACAACAGTGATCACTTAAGGTGAGCTATTACCAGCAGGAGAGTTGGGGGGGGGGAACCTTTTGTAGTGATAATCAAGGTGGGCCATTTCCAGCAGTTGACAAGAACATCTGAGGAATAGTGGGGGGTGGGGGAGGGGATAAACATGGGGAAATAGTTTTACTTTGTGTAATGACCCATCCACTCCCAGTCTCTATTCAAGCCTAAGTTAATTGCATCCCGTTTGCAAATTTATTCCAATTCAGCAGTCTCTTGTTGGAGTCTGTTTTTGAAGTTTTTTTGTTGAAGAATTGCAACTTTTAGGTCTGTAATCGAGTGAACAAAGAGATTGAAGCGTTCTCCAATTGGTTTTTGAATGTTATAATTCTTGACGTCTGATTTGTGTCCATTGATTCTTTTACGTAGAGACTGTCCAGTTTGACCAATGTACATGGCAGAGGGGCATTGCTGGCACATGATGGCATATATCACGTTGGTAGATGTGCAGGTGAATGAGCCTCTGATAGTGTGGCTGAAGTGATTAGGCCCTATGATGGTGTCCCCTGAATAGATATGTGGACACAGTTGGCAATGGGCTTTGTTGCAAGGATAGGTTCCTGGGTTTGTGGTTCCATCATGTGGTGTGTGGTTGCTGGTGGCTATTTACTTCAGGTTGGGGGGCTGTCTGTAAGCAAGGACTGGCCTGTCTCCCAAGATCTGTGAGAGTGATGGGTCATCCTTCAGGATAGGTTGTAGATCCTTGATGGTGCATTGGAGAGGTTTTAGTTGGGGGCTGAAGGTGATGGCTAGTGGCGTTCCGTTATTTTCTTTGTTGGGCCTGTCCTGTAGTAGGTGACTTCTGGGTACTCTTCTGGCTCTGTCAATCTGTTTCTTCACTTCAGCAGGTGGGTATTGTAGTTGTAAGAATGCTTGATAGAGATCTTGTAGGTGTTTGTCTCTGTCCGAGGGGTTGGAGCAAATGCGGTTGCATCGCAAAGCCTGGCTGTAGATAATGGATCGTGTGGTGTGGTCTGGATGAAAGCTGGAGGCATGTAGGTAGGAATAGCAGTCAGTAGGTTTCCGGTATAGGGTGGTGTTTATGTGACCATCGCTTATTAGCACCGTAGTGTCCAGGAAGTGGATCTCTTGTGTGGACTGGTCCAGGCTGAAGTTGATGGTGGGATGGAAATTGTTGAAATCATGGTGGAATTCCTCAAGGACTTCTTTTCCATGGGTCCAGATGATGAAGATGTCATCAATGTAGCGCAAGTAGAGTAGGGGCATTAGGGAATGAGAGCTGAGGAAGCGTTGTTCTAAGTCAGCCATAAAAATGTTGGCATACTGTGGGGCCATGTGGGTACCCATAGCAGTGCTGCTGATTTGAAGGTATACATTGTCCCCAAATGTGAAATAGTTATAGGTGAGGACAAAGTCACAAAGTTCAGCCACCAGGTTTGCTGTGACATTATCAGGGATACTGTTCCTGACGGCTTGTAGTCCATCTTTGTGTGGAATGTTGGGGTAGAGGGCTTCTACCTCCATAGTGGCTAGGATGGTGTTTTCAGGAAGATCACCGACGGATTGTAGTTTCCTCAGGAAGTCAGTGGTGTCTTGAAGATAGCTGGGAGTGCTGGTAGCGTAGGGCCTGAGGAGGGAGTCTACATAGCCAGACAATCCTGCTGTCAGGGTGCCAATGCCTGAGATGATGGAGTGTCCAGGATTATGGATCTTGGGTAGCAGATAGAATACCCCAGGTTGGAGTTCTGGGGGTGTGTCTGTGCAGATTTGTTGTTGTGCTTGTTCTGGGAGTTTCTTGAGCAAATGCTGTAGTTTCTTTTGGTAACCCTCAGTGGGATCAGAGGGTAATGGCTTGTAGAAAGTGGTGTTGGAGAGCTGCCTAGCAGCCTCTTGTTCATATTCCGACCTATTCATGATGACGACAGCACCTCCTTTGTCAGCCTTTTTGATTATGATGTCAGAGTTATTTCTGAGGCTGTGGATGGCATTGTGTTCTGCACGGCTGAGGTTATGGGGCAAGTGATGCTGCTTTTCCACAATTTCAGCCCGTGCACGTCGGCAGAAGTACTCTATGTAGAAGTCCAGTCTGTTGTTTCGACCTTCAGGAGAAGTCCACCCAGAATCCTTCTTTTTGTAGTCTTGGTAGGAAGGTGTCTGTGGGTTAGTATGTTGTTCAGAGGTGTGTTGGAAATATTCCTTGAGTTGGAGACGTCGAAAATAGGATTCTAGGTCACCACAGAACTGTATCATGTTCGTGGGAGTGGAGGGGCACAAGGAGAGGCCCCGAGATAGGACAGATTCTTCTGCTGGGCTAAGAGTATAGTTGGATAGATTAACAATATTGCTGGGTGCATTAAGGGAACCACTGTTGTGGCCCCTTGTGGCATGTAGTAGTTTAGATAGTTTAGTGTCCTTTTTCTTTTGTAGAGAAGCAAAGTGTGTGTTGTAAATGGCTTGTAAAGTCCAGCCATGAGGAAGTTTGTGTGGAAGGTTGTTTTTTTATGAGAGTATCCAGTTTTGAGAGCTCATTCTTAATCTTTCCCTGTTTGCTGTAGAGGATGTTGATCAGGTGGTTCCGCAGTTTCTTTGAGAGCGTGTGGCACAAGCTGTCAGCATAGTCTGTGTGGTATGTAGATTGTAATGGATTTTTTACCTTCAGTCCTTTTGGTATGATGTCCATCTGTTTGCATTTGGAAAGGAAGATGTTGTCTGTCTGTATCTCTACGAGTTTTTTCATGAAGTTGATAGATTTCCACTCTGTACGGCTAAATGCAGTGCCTTGCATAATGACAGGTTTCAGAGTAGCAGCTGTGTTAGTCTGTATCCGCAGAAAGAAAAGGAGGACTTGTGGCACCTTAGAGACTAACCAATTTATTTGAGCATAAGCTTTCGTGAGCTACAGCTCACTTGCATCGGATGCATCCATTGTCCTGGGGAGTAACATCTACAGTATGTTCTCACAGGTATTTTAGGTTTCTGCAGTCCTGGTGAAACAGAGGCACTAGCTCAGAAGAAAAGGTTCTATTTACCCCTTGATGGACCATGTCTCACTAGGCCTGGATTCCTGAGGAGCAAGGCCAAAGGGAAACTGCACAAAACTCTCTCAGAATTGAAACCCTCAAACCAGTGTACGTGCAAATGAGGCCAATCATTTTTTCCATCTCATATTTTCACAGTAGGCTATTTGCGTGAGCCAGAGAAGGTGCTTCAGGAGACAAATTAAATTCAGTACCTACAACAAATAGCAAACAAGGAACAAATCCATGACCAGCAGAGGGTGGGAGGTGAAGGTGAGAGATCACTCAAACAGACGATCACACATTCATAGCAATTAAACCCGGCTAGAATGAAGTGCCTTTGTCTCTTCATAGCAGGGGCCCTATAAATATTATCTCCCACAGTTCCTTTCTTTTGAGTTGAATCCCCTTGTTTGCTTTTATTGATTTTCACTTTAAGAGGGTGTTTTGCTTGCACTGTATTTGAATGTCACTTTGTTATGGTGTATGAGCCCTGAGTGGCATGGTGTGTGGTGGTAAGAGCCACTTCCCTGTTGCCAGCAGCCCTCCATGCCATTCCAGGCAGTGACAGGACTGCTTCGGAAGCACCTGTTCTACTCAGCACTTTTGCTGCAAGGTGCTGTAGAAACATAAGTTATTGCCATTGCTGTTATCCAGCTGTAGTGCTTGCACCATGGCAAACGGGGTGGGGGTGATTAGAACAAACATTTCAGGGGCGGATCAGGGGAATGATGCAGCAATTCCCAACAAAGATGAGCCTGCAAATCGCTTTTTAAAATGATGAACTTTGAAAACATAGAGTCATTATAGGTAGCCTATGGTCTTCTAAGGCACATGTGACATGTAAATTACCTCCCCTGCCTCTACCCTTCTCAACAGCCCTAATTCTTACACAGATAGAAGCTGCCCTCTCTCTCTATTTGTATATGTGGTGGCGACATCCATGTGATGAACTGCAGAAACGTGTTATAAATGTTCTGATTTTGTACAGCATGATGCACATGTCTGGTGCTATATGATGATAATTTAAAAAATATTGAATTCCTCATAAACCTTTGACTGCTTCCCCTGCTCTGTGCTCACGAATTTGTCTCCACTGGGACCACTCCTAACATTCCAAATTTCTCAGCATCTTCAAATGCCTTTTTAAAAATGAAACGGACAAATGGCTCTGTATTCTCCTCACCCCCCAAAAAGGTAACGTGTCCCCCTGAAAAATTACAGCATCAGGACAGGCAGTATTCAACCCTGTCCCAGTGAATGCTCAAAGGTCCAATATGTTATGATGCATCAGGGTTAGAAGCAAAAGCTTTATATCATTAGGAAGAGGAAACCCTAATTTTATAACAGGATATGCCAGTACCGCACTTCTTTCTAGCCTGGAAGGCCTCAAATCCCAAGGTATCAGCTCTTAAAAACTTGGCATTATTACAGTGGATTCCAATGGTCTGAAATATTCTACAAGTACCAAAAATATTCCCTGTCTTTAGAAATGGAAACTTTGCCAGAATTGTGTTTAAACAGTCTTTTAAACCAGTGGAACCTTTTAAAGGGTCCCACTGACGTATGGAGACGAGGCGATTTTTAAAGGTGTCTAAAATGTTATCACGTATAGTTTTTCTCTCCCACTGAGATCTGGATAGCTTAGGGTTACCATATCTGAACGTTCAAAAAAGAGGCCACTCCACGGGTAGGGGGGTATTTGCTCGCACCCTCCCACCCCCGCCCCAACGCCACCCCTTCCCTGCCCCCATTCCAACCCCTTCCCCAAAGGCCCCTCCCCAACTCCGCCCCCTCCCTGCCCCATTGGACCCCTTCCCCAAATCCCCACCCCGGCCCCACCTCCGCCCCTGAGCCCGCCGCGTTTCTCCTCCTCCCCCTTCCCTCCCAGCCATGTGAAACAACTGTTTCACGGCGCAAGTGCTGGGAGCTAGGGGAAAAAGCGGGTGCTCTCTTGAGTGATCAGCTTTCACTTTCTTTCTTGAATGATCAACATTCACTCTCTTTCTTGAATGATCAACTCTTCTTTGGGGAAAAATAATAATGGCAAAATCCCAGACGTTTTTAGATATTTAAAAATTCCTCCCGGACAGCGATTTAAGAACCAAAAAGCCGGACATGTCCAGGAAAATACTGACGTATGGTAACCCTAGGATAGCTGGACTAAGGCAGACTAGCCTTAGTTAACACAAAAAAGAGGGTGAGGGGAATACATGTTTTTAAACTTTCTCAAACATTTTTGTACTACGGTTTTTCTGTAATTGCTGTGGCAGACCCAGAATACATGACTGTGATGGGTAGCATAAAGGCTTTATAGTCACTCCTTTGGATTAACCCTCATGAGCTCTTCAAAAAGAGGAGTGAGCCAAATGTGTAATGACATCCCTGTGAGGAAATCCAGCCATTTCACAGACCCAGAAGGCAGCCTTAGAAAGTTAGAGACATACAATTACTTCCTGACATTCAGGTCTATGTTAATTGATAACAAGATAGCGGTGTCAAGGCAATTAGTTATGAAACGCTGATTAAAATGTCAGGAGCCCAAAGCTGACCTTACTTAGTATGGCAGGTGGCCGCTTATATGCTGCTTTGCAGTAGTTTAGATTAGAGCTGGGCTCAATCTGTGGAATTCAGATCCAAATCTGGATTTCAAAGACTCCAGAATTTGAGGGTGTTTCAGATCCAGGTAGATTTGGCATATGTTAAAGATAGTGGCCATTTGCAGAATCCAGTTTGGAAATGTAGGTCCAGATTTTGATCAGCTCTTTGCAGGTGCTCCAATTGGTGGAGTTGTTTTGGTCCACTCCTTGTTTCAGGCAATCCCTTGAGTAGGCTTCACTGTTGTTATAACACGGGCTGCTCCTATGTTCATTTCAGGGCTGGTTCATTCATACAGTCTCACCATACTGCAATTTCCACTGCTACTTATATAACAGATTCACAACACAAAGCAGTCATGTGCCTACATAGTCAAACTCCCCCCACCTTCAGCAGGGGACAAACTCTGAGCAGAGATTCAGGGGCTCCATTTAATATAGGAGAATGTGTACTTGTGGTGGGGTGAGAGGAGGTCATCAAATAAATCCGTATTGCGTCATTCTCTTTCTGATCATGAAAGATTCAGCCTTCTCCCAAGATACATATACTCATTTACACTTCCATTCCTTTTCATAGAATCATAGAATATCAGGGTTGGAAGGGACCTCAGGAGGTCATCTAGTCCAACCCCCTGCTCAAAGCAGGACCAATCCCCAACTAAATCATCCCAGCCAGGGCTTTGGCAAGACTGACCTTAAAAACTTCTAAGGAAGGAGATTCCACCACCTCCCTAGGTAACGCATTCCAGTGTTTCACCACCCTCCTAGTGAAAAAGTTTTTCCTAATATCCAACCTAAACCTCCCGCACTGCAACTTGAGATCATTACTCCTCATTCTGTCATCTGCTACCACTGAGAACAGTCTAGATCCATCCTCTTTGGAACCCCCTTTCAGGTAGTTGAAAGCAGCTATCAAATCCCCCCTCATTCTTCTCTTCCGCAGACTAAACAATCCCAGTTCCCTCAGCCTCTCCTCATAAACCATGTGTTCCAGTCCCCTAATCATTTTTGTTGCTCTCCGCTGGACACTTTCCAATTTTTCCACATCCTTCTTGTAGTGTGGGGCCCAAAACTGGACACAGTACTCCAGACGAGGCCTCACCAATGTCGAATAGAGGGGAACAATCACGTCCCTTAATCTGCTGGCAATGCCCCTACTTATACATCCCAAAATGCCATTGGCCTTCTTGGCAACAAGGGCACACTGTTCACTCATATCCAGCTTCTCGTCCACTGTCACCCCTAGGTCCTTTTCCGCAGAACTGCTGCCTAGCCATTCGGTCCCTAGTCTGTAACTCTGCACTTGTCCTTGTTGAACCTCATCAGATTTCTTTAGGCCCAATCCTCTAATTTGTCTTTCTGACATGGCTGAACCGTCTGTGTTACTGAATAAGAGAGACTTAGAACTGAGTTATGTTTGTTTTTACATGGACAAAAACTGTAGTCCTGCTTTGTGCACCATGACTGTTCCATGTGTTTAAAGAAAGGCCCAAAACATCTCCCTTGTTAGGTATTAACTGAATGGCCGGCACAGCGCTAGATCTAGCATCAGAATGTCATCGCACCTTGCACTCGGTTTATACACCATTGACTTCAATCTACACTGACATTTTCTGGCATAGAAAGCTCTCCTCTAGCCTTGCTGCTATCTCTGTCTAAATCCCTGCCTTTTCCTGAGTTTATTCGGGTGCCTTCAGCTTATGGGCACTTGAAATAACAAACCAAACCCCAGACTCAAGCTGGCAGGAGAAAGCAATGATCTAAGTTTGGCTCAGACAGGAGCTAAATGTCTGGTGACAGTCTTGTCCTGCCTGGACTGGTAGATGCGTCAGTAGAAAAAAGATTTCAGGTGCAAGCATAAATGGCTTGTTTTTATAAATGAATAGAATTGCAACCTGAACATAACATCTTATCAAAGTTCTTACAGGATATCCAACATGTGAACTAGGAATGGTTAATTATAGGAGTCAGCGACTTAGAATTTGTACTCATTAAGGCTCAAAGGAGTTAGACACTCAATCATATTGAATTTCAGAGGGAGTTGGGCACCTAACCCCCATAGGTCTCTTTGAAAATCCCAGCCTAAATTCCTTTGTCCCCGCATGCTGTCCCTAACATAAAAACCAAGTTGTTGTTCAAACAAGACACCTATCTAAGGAACAGATCCTATGAATAGCTTTGGGTAGTATCTATTAAGCTTCACTCTGTAGTTTATCTAACATAACATATTCTGCTCCAGGAGTTTAGGTGATGCTCATTCAAAATTCTGGAACTGCATGTGGCCATTTACTTAGAAAATCCATGAAATTCTTCTTCTGGGGAGCTAGATATTATCCTTAGCCTCCAGCCATGCACTGCACAACTCCATAGAATCAGTAACAAACTACAGGAAACTTGGCTAACACACACACAAGTAAATCATGTCCAGGTGAACTAAAAAAAAATTGTACTTATCTTAGGCTGCAAGTTATGATAATCTCTCTTGTAGGGCAGTTGTCCAGGTGC
This sequence comes from Lepidochelys olivacea, assembly GCF_965140295.1. Taxonomy (NCBI): domain Eukaryota; kingdom Metazoa; phylum Chordata; order Testudines; family Cheloniidae; genus Lepidochelys; species Lepidochelys olivacea. The sequence continues at coordinate 82,928,703 of NC_140417.1, read as the reverse complement.
AGTAGACGGTTGCAGACTACTGTAGTTAATAATTATATAAAAACATCTGATGATAATATGTCTAAATTTACAACTTTCTCGTGACCTTTTGCTCACATGCCAAGTTACATAAATTCATTCCTGCTTTTCTGTCTTCCATTATCTTAATTACCAATGTGTAACTCTTTTAATATTTACTTTCACACATTAATTTTTAGCCACTTTCTTTTCTAATTCTTGTTACTCTCTTATCTCACTTTTTAATCTATACACTATCTTCTTTTCATCCTTCCCAATATATTTTGCATCTTATTTTTCTAACCACAGATCCTGTCACCTAAGCTGGGAGGAGCAAATGAGAGTTGTGTATTCCTGGTCTTTTTAAAGACTCTCTTTTTCCTCTCACATCACTGCCTACTTGAGTTGTCTCCCAAACACTGTCTCACATCCCTTGTGGATATTAAAACATATGGGGTGGTCTTTCCTTTAACTGAGCTCATGTCTGGCCATCAAGATGATTGATATCTCCTGTAACAGCCTAGTCACAGCTCTGGCCCTACAAAGGCCAGTAACATATCCCTATTGCTTGTCATCCTCTGTCTAAAGGATGGCACGAATTGGCTCCTGGGTGCCTCCCAAACCCTGTCATTAGAGTAACCATAAATTCTTTCTTCAAGCTCTTGCTCATGGCATTGCCCTGCTCCTTTGTCAGTGGGACTTGTGGACAGAGCAGAGCTGAAATTGCAGCTCTCTTATCAATTTTCTTGTGAGGACTCCTGTGATGGTGCTTCTGTTTGGTCACTGTAACTTCAGAACTGACAAGGCCACATTCAGGCATAGGCACAGGCCTTTCCTTAAGTCCCCAGCTCCTGGAAGCACATGACGAAATCAGAATCTTTGCTTTCATTTTCAAACAGTAGGTTTCTTGTCCTCATCGGATGCAAAGAAAGCTTGAAAATGTGATCCTGGGAGTTACCTGTCAGGGCAGAAATACTGCCTGGTCCTCCACAGTCATTATACTTGCTCTGGTTTCTAGGACCCTTTCTTAACCCAGGCACCCTGCCTCTATGGAGTCGCCTGCTCATCTGAAGCTTATTACCTTCCATTCGTTTATTGCCATATGCCTCAGTTTCTTGAAGAAACTTTAGGGTGCCTGCATAATAAATTTGATTAAAAGATTAAGTGCACAATATTGATTAATTATTCTAAAACTAAATAATTCATTAATAAGTTTTGAATATCTGGGTTTCATTGTCCTGCTGTATTTACTTTGGTTAGCCATTGGTGCACCTGTGTAAGCCCTTTATCCAAGAGCAGCTGGCCTATGCATATGGTAACAAACCCTGGAAGTGACCGAGGGGGAAAGAGGAATTTGTAGTTTTCTTTACCTAGATCAAACTACGGATATTTATTGACTACTCTGCTTGAATACTGCAGCTCCCATACCAGACTCAACAGGTGTTACCTTTTATAGAGAGAATATGAGTGCCATAGGTCACTGAAAGGCAAAACCAAAATTAAAATAACAGCCATTTCTACATTTAACTTGGCCTGGGAAACACCAGTTTTTCCTCCTAGTCTCAGTCACGCTGTTGCATCTTTGAACAAATCCATTAAAGTCTTCATGATTTATTCATTTTCTTAATAACAGAAAGCTGGGCAAGTCTGTCAAGGCCTTGGCTTTGTGTTAGGCCAAAGGGTGTTTCTTAACTAAGGCCCAAGAGGTTCCTTGTCAGTCTAAGAAATAAGGGAGAGCAATGAAGATGTAAAAGGGTAGGATGTTTCTTTTTTTTTCTTTTCTTTTTCATTTTTTGCTGTTGGGGAAAATCAACACAGAGAGTGACTTTCCTCATTTCATAGACAGCAAAACAAATGGGGAAGAGTTCCCAGAGGAGGAGAGGGACAATAAAGGTAAAAGGAAACATCCCCCAAGTCATGAGGAAAAAATTAAGTGTAAATCTCAGAAATCCCTCCAACAAACACACAATAAAAGGATGCCATGAAAATTTTCAATAATGCCCTACTTCTAAGACCCATGGCTTTTACAAATGAGAGCAGTAACAAATAGAGACAAAGGGGGTGTCTCTCCAAGAAAAGTAGAGTGCTCTGTCGGAATACAGTGCGGTAAAAGAGCTCGCAGACTAGCAAGGGAGCAGCCCAATACCCAGTGCCTGTGACCACACTTCATGCAAGGAGTCTGATGCTATTGGCTTCACTTCTGAACAGAACTGAGAAGCAGTCCCCACTATTGTCTGAAAAAGATCAAAGCTTGTCAAGAAACCCAGAAACCTCGATGGATTGACAGTAATCCAGAATTCACTCTGAAAACTGGGGACAGGGGAAGTCACAAAGGGAATGCCCCATCCTCCCCCCCCCCATCCCCTTCTCTTTCTCCTTCAGTATGTTCAACACAACAACAAAGGTTGTGTCTGAACAATAGGTTACCACACACAGGTTTAAATGAACAAGGAAGTGCATATTAGCTGATAATCAATTGTGAAATATTAGGCTGCTTATATGAAGATCACATACTTTCAAACACAGTCTCTCTCTCTCTGTTTTTGCATCTTTCTACTTTACTGTGTTTTAAAATTGTCTCTTGCACACATGAGATTGTTTTTACAATAGCCCTGTTTTAACAACCAGCTAATCAGCCAAGGCATCCTGATTGTGTCTATGGCATCAGTGTATTCAGACTGTTACTGTGTCAGTTCTAAAGGGGCAGGATTAGGAACTGGATAGGTGAATGCTCTGAAACCAAGGAACCAGCTGAACTGGTGTGACACCAGGGAACAATCCAGGTGGAGTGGATCTTCTGGAGTCAGCAGAACACCTCTGTAGTTTGTTCTCAGAATACCTATTAGCAGAGCATGAAGAGGTAGAAAAAGAGTGGAATGCTTCCATGCTCACCCAGCCCCCAGACCTGACACTGCAAAATGACTAAAAAGAAAAGAAGGACTTGTGGCACCTTAGAGACTAACAAATTTATTTGAGCATAAGCTTTCATGAGCTACAGCTCACTTCATCGGATGCACTGGATTGCAGAGGTCATATGAATTGGGGAGGAGGGAGAGGAACAGAGTCTGCCCTTGCTTACAACCAATGAACTCCTCTGAGTTCACCTCATGGGAAGATGTCACTTTCTTTGAGACTTCACTGAGGTTACTCAGGGGTCAGTCAAAGCGGAATGTATCCCTGAGACCTAGCTTTCACCATTGCCCCCATTTTTTGGCATGCATGCTCCACGATAGGACCAAAATGTTTCCCAGCCATCTATGAGAAACACTGAATTCCCACACAGGAATTGGGAATGTTTGGGCCCTCTGGGTTTTTTTTATGGGGTTCTCTCTCCCCAATGAGTGTACAATCTGTTCATAAAAGTGTGGCAATGCATATCCCACCCCTTACAGAGGTGCAGATAGTCTGGAAAGCCTTGGTGTTCTTCAACAGCACAAAGAAGAGAGTGCACCAGTTTGTGAGCGATTTATAAAATACAGGTCACGGATAAACCTGAATGAATAAACGTGGAAGCCATGTATCGATGTTATTGATGGGCCCAGAATTATCACATGAAAAATAAATAATGCTATGGGCCAGAGTTTAATCCCTTACTCATGCTGGGTAACACCTTGTTACCCAAAAACTCCCTTTGACTTGAGTGGAATTATTTCTAGCATAAACACCGCTCAGGTGAGTAAGGGCATCCAAATCTGGCCCTAGAGCTGTTGCAAGGGTTGTGATATTCCTGCTTTACATGGACATTCCACCTTCGCACGACTGCCCATCTTTGTTTCTTTAGTTTTGTTTTTGCTCTTGTTCTGCCTGTTGTTGCTTCTTGTTCTTTGTGCCTGGCATGGTTTGCTTTCATTCTCTGAGAGGTTTTAAGGGTGGTCTATTAATTAGGCAGTGACTATCTTCGGGGGAAGGACAGTAGTTCCCTCCTATTGTTAAAATCCCTTAGACAAGAGCTAGTATTAAAATAATACCCACGATGTGCCTCAGAGTCTATTATAGACAAGGCCAGGGTACAGTTCTCAGGAGTTGTTACCACCCCAAGCAAAATATCCACTCCATCGGAAGGCGCTGACTGATTTTACAAAAGAGGGAAAACCAGGGAGTACACATGTGCTAGGTCCCTGTGTGAGATACTGCACCACGCATCCCACATGTTACCTAACCTTTCTGATTGCAAGTTACTCCTGCAGCCCACGTCACTTCCCTATCTGCTCCTCTCTGACCCACACAGCTGGGGGAAGGGGAAGTTTGTGTCACCTCAGAGGAGATTACTGGGTGGTCTCTTCTGTAATACACATGCTGCCTGAAGCTACATCAAACCATAATAAACAAGTCCCTCACACAAACCCCCATCAGTTCATATTCCAGTTAGGCTGATATAATCTTCATTTTCTCTTTGAAAGGGGGAAGAAAAAGACATCCTAAGGGAGAGAGAAGAGGCAGACAATTTATTGATATTACCCTTCTGCCAATGTGGTCTCAAACCACATGTGTAAAATGTACTGTTAATCAGCCTCCCCTCCCTTCGCCCTACACACCCCATGGGAATACATTGATTTAATTACATTGTCCTGACTGAGCTGAGTGATGGTGATGCAGCTCACCAATGACATCATAAAAGAAGAGGGCAGCCCTTAGGCTTTGTGGCCTTATTAGAAAGAGTATTAAAACTAGATCAGACTAGTGCAGGAAATAATGAGAGATACCACAGAAAAGTGGAAGCCCCTGCCCTACCAAATTCGGAGAATAGAAGGACACATATGGAAAGAACATATTTGCCCAAACATCTAGCATATGTGAGTTACATAACACATGTGAGAGAGATTTAAAATACAATACTGCACATTGCCATAGCACCATTTGTAGAGATATGTTTGTAGAAGATTATAATTTAGAGACACTCCGTCATAAGGGACAGTATTATGAGCATAGGGATTTGGCAATGTGCCTTGGAGGCGGGGGTTGGGAACACTACATGGCTATGTGCATCAGTTCCCCAAAGATGCTCTACAGTTTGTTTTATTCCTTTCTCATTCACTGGTTTGTTATTTAATGAACTCCAAGATCGTTACACCATTCATCCCTAAAAGATCCAAAAGGACTTTAAAGAGCCAAAGTGTTACAGGGATTGCTTCACCCACCTCTGAAATGCGCCAGGCTTGGTGGAATGCGGCTATGATACTGCATCTGTAACACTAAACAACAGTGTTTTCAGGTGGGAAATGCAAAAAAACAAAAAACAAAAAACCCAACTATATCCAATTGAAACTACAGGGATGAATTAGGCTGGTAGAATTTAATAACTTGACATCATTTAGCTAAATTACTAAGTTAACAGGGCCCATTCTTGTAACAAGTGGTGTGGAGTCTTTAATGATCACAGAGGGTCAAGGATTTCTAATATATCTCAGCAAAAATATAGTCTTTCCACTAGCACAGTATTCCTTAGCATCCTGTCAAGAACTCATTTGAAAGTGACAGAAAGAGTGTCATCCACCAACATCATTATTTCAAATACATATTTTAAAAAGATACAAGTTTGATTAATACATTTCTGTTAAAAATATTGATTTTCATGCCATAGGTATTTCATGATGTCAAGTCAGGTCCATTTTGTGTACGTCCCCGAATGTGTGTGTATAAATTTTGGATTTTATGTAAGAATGTGGATGTAAAACTGCTGGGGCAAACATAACAACTGAGTTGAAGCTCCAGAAAATCTGGTGCACGAGAGAAACCAAACTACTGGATGAATTGCTGACTTCATTAATTCATTTTATCTGATTTCCAGGGCTTGGGGAAACAGACCCAAACTCTGGAAATGCCAGACATGCCTTACACCTATTGTTTATTTTCATCCTCACACAATGCCAGGCACCAACAGGTGGTAAGGAGAGGGATGTTACACAATAGCAACTGTTACCTCACAGTAAAAAACCCTACTGTAATAGTCCTGGGCTCCAACCACTGATGTGTAAGAGAAAATAGGCTATTATACAATAGCTGTTCCCAAGGTGCCTTACATAGAACCAATGAGGAAAAATACAATTCACTATTAGGTCATAATACAAAAAGAATTCTAGACCTAAAGAACCACATTTTCACCCGTTGGCACCCTCTCCCACCCCATGTCTTTCAAACCCTCCATTTGCAAAAGCTTCTGTGTTTTTGTTGAAGTTTATGCAGGATTTTGGAAGTACCACGGTGCATGTGTGCCTTTGCAGTCACATCCATTGCAAAAGCCAGCCTCAAATACAAGGGACCCAAATCACTGCAAAACACAGTGAGCCGTCATGGATTGGTACATGGATGTGGAAGCCAATACAATTTGTGCTAAGCCAGACCTTTAAATGGGTAGCTGTTTAAGTTTTTAAGGGAAGAACTTTCACAGGGAAGGAGCATAGTGAGAAAATGTTCCATCTCCATCTATCGTCTGGTCTTCAGAAGCATAAAAGAGCCTCAAATATGAGGATCTTGGAAACTAAAAGCCACATATTGATCTCGATCCATGCTCTTAGTTCCAATGGACATAGTGGGAGTTCTATATAGAGACCATTATATAGGTCTCAGAGTGGAGAAAGTAATTAACTCAGATAAATGGGATGAAGAATGGCAGCCCACAGTGTATGTGGCTATATCATAGAGTCAGAAGTACAGAGCACAAGAAACCTGTCTGAAAATCTGAAGAGAGGGAGAAGTCCTAACAAATTATGTTCTCACATATTTTCTTATGCCATTCTTGATATAGTTGTTAATCCTCCTGCATTTAAACTTCCCCAGCCTTTCATGAGCTGAGAAGCTGCAGAGCAGAAGATTTGTATACAGAGTGGTTATTTATTTGGACTAGATACAGGACCAGTGCTAGGGGTCAGGTCAGATTGAGGCAGACACACTAGCCTAGTTCTGGTTGTTTTCATCCATCTTACAAGTGAGTGGACAGTCTGAGAAAGTCTTCTGTCTGTCTGATACTGCTTCAGACTGTGTTAGTTCAATTTCCGCCCCTTGGGACTAAATTGCAGGTAAATCTCAAATTGAATGTCTGCTCCTGTCAGAAATCCGTAGCCCAGGACAATTTAGAGATGTACCAAGATAAACAAAGAAATAACAATTGCAGCTAAGTGGTGGTAGGTCTGATTGCTGCTTTCCATCCAGTGAGATTTGAAAGTTGATTCAGAATGGATCTCTACTGTGTCTACCTGAGGGTTAACACAAGAGCTTAATAATTAATTGTTATAAGCTTTACTTTGAAACCAAACCAAACCTGAAAAGCGTTGCTGTGTCTTTAATGACAGTCTGTGATTGGAAACTCATTGGCGTGTGTATTTGGAGGGGAAGAAGGTTAAGATGATTAACTGGTGCTAACAAGTTTAGGATGTGGAAGAAGTATTTTCTTGGACATCCATCAAAGAGAGGATTCAATGTGTTCCTAAGCAGGGGGGAGGAAAGGAGGCGATTGGGGAGAGTGTTATGTGTTTACCAGATGATGTTTCTCTCTGTACCAGCTCTGCCTTCTAAGCTGTCCTACCCAGCACACAGTGCACCATTTTCTCTCTCCCTCCTCCCCCCACCAAACGTACAGACCCCAGTTAAGGATATGGCCTGGCAGCTGAGCTGAAAAGTGATCCTGGAGGAAGAAGACAACGTCACTGCTCTTCCTGTTGATCAGTGCATTAAGGACACCCATTAGATACCAGGCACAGCAGATCCTCCGGCTTCTCGGTCTCAAGGGCTGGGTTAAGAGATAAGGCAGAGACTGATCAGAGCAACTGAAATGGAATCTAACTCCATCCAGAAACAAAATGTCTAAAAGAGAAAAGCTCGCAATCCCCATGAGGAGTGAAGCACCCGACTTCTTTTCAGTACATTCGAGAGGTGGGGAGCAGTTTCAGGCTGGTGAAAGGTGCCAGACTGAGAGCCCTGGATTTCAAAATCCTTTGTCTGTCAACAACAGGTACTGAGTGGGCAGCAGTAGCTCAGCCTTCCCACAAACCTGCCTCAATCCTGACCGTGAGGCAGGGTTAAAGTACGGGAAGTCAGAGGGAGTACACCCTACCCCCCACCCCCTTTGCTAAGAGCTATAGAGAGCTTCCACTCTGGCCCTCTCCTTGGCTTGGGTGAGCTCAGCTCCTGCCTCCTCCTTTACTTGTGAAGTGAAAATTCACCAGGCAAGGGACTTTGAAATGGAAGCAATGGGAAAAGCTGGTGTCCAGCTGATGAGTTTCTTGGGCTCCCAGTCTTTCCTGTTAGTGGTTGGAGCGGCACAAGCACACGACGATGGAGTGGAAGAGACATACTACTTAAGAGTTCCCCACTCTGCCTCCTTTCCTCTAGGGGAAAAACTGCTCTCTCTCTCACTAGCATTTCCTTCCCTCCATTGCCACCTCCATCTCCTCTCTGTTAGTAAAGACGGATAAATAACCATCTTCTGAAAGGCTTTAACACCTCCCACAAAGCCGGAAACTCCACTGACAGCTTCAGTCATTTCTAAGGAAGAAGGCGCTGTTTTTATTTGTTTTTACATCACTGCAGATTATGCATCCTGGCCACGTATAAATGACAATATTTATAAGGATAGAGGTAGGGGAGCACCAGGGATGTTCCTCTTCACAACTCTGCATACTGCCTGACCATATATACACATGCATGTGTACACTTGGCTGACTGAGCCTGCTTGGGGACATCAACTTCTTTCAAACCTCATTTTCATTCTCTTCCCTTTGCTGCATCCCATCCCCTCTGCCCACAGTAGAGTCTTCTCAGCAGAAGAGATGAGGTTTTGTTCAGTAGCTATGTAATCTCCAGGACTGTACAACTGGGATGTTTTTGCTTTGCTTTGTCAAGGCATTGATTGATGCACATGTCTCTCATATACATTATAAGCACAGGAATGCACTTGATGTAAATACTCTTGAGAAACCTCTGTAAACAAACCCAACAAATACACACACACAGCATGTTTCTGCTGCAGCCATCACCATGTATCTCAAACTTCCCTTTAGGAGATATCTGAGTATCTATTTTCCTTGAGCGGACAAAACCAAAAAATGGATCATTACATCGATTGCTTCAGGAAAAAAAATGACTGAGATCCTTAACAAACATGACATCCACCACAATCTCTCCGCCACTGAGAGGATAGCTATACAGTTGTTGAAATCCAACCACCAGATACTGATCAAACCAGCAGACAGAGGAGGCGCCATTGTAGTCCTCAATTGTGATGAACATCAAGGAGGGCTGCTGATAACTCGCTGATGCCAACTATTATAAAGAACTCAAAGAAAACCCTACACCACAAATCATACAGGAAATTAAGGATATCATCAAATTGTTCCCCACACAACTGCAAGAGAAACTCTACAACCTCATCCCAGACTAACCCATCCCAGGGAGCTTCTACATGCTTCGCAAGATACACAAACGAAGTAGTCCAGGCAGACCCATCCTATCTGGCCACAGATTCCTTCCTAATGAAGAAATATCAGGACTTATAGAAAGCAACCTCAAACCACTCACCACACAAAGAGCAAATTTCCTCCAGGAAATAACTGACTTCCTCCAGAAACTTTGCAACATTAACAACTTCCCTCAGAACACCATGCTTGCCACCTTGGATGTCATCCTTTTATACACCAATATACTTCAACATGATGGCATTACTGCCTTTCTCAAGTATCTACAAGACAATGGACAATGCTCAGAAATCCACCCCAAACACATTCCAGATACATCCATTTCATCCTCACCAAACAACTTCACATTTAACAACAAACACTTTGTCCAAATCATGAGAACAGCCATGGGTACTAGGATGGCTCCTTAATAGGCCAACCTCTTCATGGGCCACCTCAAAGAAGAATTTCTGGAAAAATCCATAACAAAACCAATGATATGTTCATCTTCTGGAGAAAGGACATAAACTCCCTCATAGATTTCCTTCACAACTTCAACACCTACCACCCATCCCTCAAACACCATCTAGAACACTCCCGCACTATCATCAGCTTCCTGGACACCATGGTCAGCTTCAGTAATGGAACCCTAGAGACAACTATATACAAGAAACCCACAGATTGCCACACTTACCTCTACAAATCTAGTAATCACCCCAGACACACCAAGAAATCTGTTATTTACAGCCAGACACTCAGATACCACAGAATATGTTCAGAAGAGAAATTTTGGGATACACACTTTAATACACTTAAAACTACCTTCACTAAATAACACAGAGAAGTAGATGGCCTCATGGATTGGGGTACTGAAATATCACAGGAGAACCTGCTTCAGTACAGAAAAAACCCTACCAGTGTCACATCTGTAGTTGTCATCTACCAACCCATGCTAGAATCCATACAGGGTATCATCAAACAATTACAACCCATATTCAATGGAGACCATATTCTGAAAGAAATCTTTCCCACCCCTTCTTCTAGCCCTAAACCAACTCCCCGATCTCACCAAGATCATCATCAGAAGCAAGCTGCCACAGAGCAAGATGCATTAATTCAAAGCGGCACCAGATCCTGCCAGAACAACAGAAGCAAAACCATTTTCATTGCTATGATGATCAGTTCTGCCACCACGCAGCTTTCAAGTTCCATAAATCCTACACATGCCTGTAACAACATGTGGTGTACCTCTTCCAATGTATCAAATGTCCCAACAACAACTCTGTGGGTGAAACCAGACAATTGCTATGCTCTTGAATGAATGCACACAGAAAAATGATCAAAGACAAAAACCCGTCACCCAGGAATGAACATGTTCACAAAGCGGTCATGCCATATCTGACCTCTCAGTCCTGGTCCTCAAAGGAAACCTGCACGACATCTTCAAAAGATGAGTGGGGGCTTGTCAATACTTAAAATGCTGCAGAGACGCAGCTTCACCACTGCAGCTGCTCTGTTCTAGCACTTCAGTGAATACACTGCCTATGCTGATGGGAGGGGTTCTCCCATCGGTCTAGCTAATCTACCTCCCCGAAAGGTGGTAGCTAGATTGATGGGAGAATTCTTCCATCAACCTAGCACTATCCCTACAGTGGGGATTAGGTCATTTTAACTGCTTTGTTCAGAGGTGTGGATTTTTCACACCCCTGAGCAATATAGTTTTACAGACCTAATTTCCTAGTGTAAACCAGTCCTGTGGGAACTTAAATTCATAACTCTGCTGGGCACTACAAACCATACTTCAGCGGAGCACCCCTGATTAACACCAGCTGAGGAATCGGCCCCAGGAGTTCAGGCACAGAGGCTTCTTCCAGCTGCTGCAGATCAGGGGGAATTCCACATACATGGCACAAAGCTCATACAAATATGCTTCCCCAGATCACTGCCTAACATACGTTCTACACAGTAAAATAGATTATATCCATGTTTTGCTAATCACGTTGTTTAGACTCACTGAAATGACTTCACATGTACTAAACCACTATCTTAATCTTATTCCTCCTTATTAAATTAGAAATTATTAGAGATCTGACTGTGGGCAGAGAAACATTTCTAGACAATAAGTGATGAGAAGAATTAGAGAAGAGTCAAAGGAGATACATAGTGGGATTTTCAAAATCACACAGCATTGGCCTAACTTTGTTCCCACTTAATTCAGGGGTAAAACTCCCATAGAATTCAATGAGATCAGAATTAGGCCAACACTCAGTGGTTTTGAAAATCCCATCCGTAATCTAGATGTTTTAAAATAAAAGGTTTAAAATAAAGAAAGCTGATCAAGTCCTCCTATTTACTGCCTCCGATAATATAAGAAATGGAGGGTAGCTTAATTTAATTAAAATACAAATACTAAAATGGCTAAAAGGAAATGCACAATGCAATGCTCAGATTATGAGCATACAACTACCTTAGATAAATAAACACAAATATCCCCAACGCCTAGAAGTTTTCAGATCCAGCGTTTTGAATCTCACCTCTGTGTGCTCATAATATTTAACTGATTTAATTCTAATGTAAAAGCAGGAGGTTCAGAATTGGACTTGCCTTCATTTCTTCATAATCGGAGCAGGGCAAATAGTGGAGAAAACATTTACCAGCATGTTCGCAACTTCAAAGTAGAATTTCACTTTGACTGTTTTGCGCCTGTTAAGTTTCAGAGTAGCAGCCGTGTTAGTCTGTATCCGCAAAAAGAAAAGGAGTACTTGTTAGTCTCTAAGGTGCCACAAGTACTCCTTTTCTTTTTGCAGCCTGTTAACTCACTTTTCACAAATATTCATGAGATGGGAAAAGTTTAAAGAATCAGTGGAAAGCAAGTTTTGACCTGAGATTTCTTAATTATGAAAGCTCATTTATTTTATGGTGAAACAAAATTATTTTTGGGGCCTGATCTAAAGCCCACTGAAGTCAACAGAAAGAGAGTCCCATTGACTTCAATATATATTTGATTTGAGTTGAAGACATTTACAAAGGTTTGACCAACCACTCAGAAACAGAAACAATAACACGATTTGGCTGACCAATCAAACAGTTTAAGTATTGAATTCTGGATATTGAATTCTTGAAGGAATAGTCACAAGAAGCAATAGGCTGAAATTTGTTCATTTACTCATCAAACAGTTCTGAATATTGACTAAGCTGCAGTCTGTTAATTCACTAACAGAAAAGGGGTTAAATTACTAAATAAATAGCTCTTTGTAAATTGTTCACTCACATCTATTCATTTGCAGAGTCCATGGAATTCATTGCGTGTTTATATTTTCAACACAAATGATTCAACAGTATTTCTAAACCAAACAACGCTCAACCTATTTATAATACGGCCAGCAGCCCAGTTTGTGCATGAGAAACCCTTCAGACCAGAGTGTGTGGATAAAATGGAGGGCAAAAAATGTTGATAAGAGAACAGATTTAAATTTGAGTGAATCATATCATTCCCAAGCAGAGTTATTATATAGTAAAGTAAGGAAAAATTATTTAAACAATTACTATGCTATAACGTTCCAGATGTGTTACACCCACAAGGTGCTCCTGCTAGCTAATCAGCTTGTCTGATGCTGCTAAGTCATTTTTTAAAGTGTGGCACTTTCCAGGAATGACATTAGCAGAAAAGCCCGTGGTGTCTACTGGTCTGACCAGGAACTGCTGAGTTCTAAACTGGGCGAGGCCGTAATTCACTGATTGATCCTAGAAAGTCATTTAACCCCTCTGAGGCACAGTTTCCCCATCGGTAAGTACTTACACACAGAGCTGATTGGGAATTTTTTGATGAAACATTTTTTTCATCAGAAAAGGCCAATTGTCAAAACCAAAACTTTTTGGGAGAAAGGGTTTTTTGACAAAGTTCACAGTTTGAAAAAAAAATTGAAAAAAGTTTCAAGATTGATTACATGGAAGTTTCATTTCTCAGTTTGAAATACCTTTTCATTTCAATATTTGATAATTTATAGTAAAAAAATGTAAAAATAAACAGCTTGAAATCAGAGTTGAAACATTTGAATTGACCTGATTCAAGATTTTTTAATTGCAAACATTCAAGATTTAAATTTTTTGTCCCAATTTGGGATAGGAATTTTTTTTTAAATCTTGAAAATTCTTGTGGGATGGGAAAACTGTTTCCCGCCTCACTCTACTTCCCTACTGCACAGGAGTGCTGTGTGATTTGATTAGTTAACATTTGTATTGTCCTCTGAAGATGAAAACAGCCATAGTAGTCTAAGTGCCTCACAAACAGCAATGTTAAAACCAGCAAATTATACAAATACAACAGATGAAAGGTGGCAAGATGTAATCACATTATCAATTAAAACTTAATTATTGTGATGTGTTGAAAATATTGTCAAATAATCCTCAGACCCGTCTGAAAGCTAAATCTGTAGCCCTTCTCAGTATAGCATTACACATTGCTGCTTTGCAAGGGTACAGCTTCTGTGCCCGCAAGCGTTCAGGACCAAAGACCCCATTCCCTTTGATCTCAGAGAGTGTGGTGGAACATAGGGGTCCGAATCCCAATCAGTCACGAATCTATACTTGTATATATTACACACAGTTAAGAGCACAGGCCTGCAGACCCACAAACACACCAAGCCCTCTGCCATTGATGCAGGACCTCTCCTCTCTCCCTCTGTGCCCGGCTGAGCCCAGAGAACTGTGTCTGTGAGAGGCAGGTATGGCTGTAGGAACTGTAGGGGATGGCATATCTAGTTACAGACCCTGCTAGCACTTCTCAGCGGCCCTGAGCCAGACAAACTGACAAATCACACTTCCTCTCAACAGAGCCCCTGCATTTAAATAGTCAGACCACTCCTTTTCATCTCCCCCACCTCCAAGAATCTCAAAACTTCTCTACACCCCCATGCCTGGCAAGCCAAACCCAAGAGTTCAGCTGGCTTCCAGGCCTTTAATCTCACAGGCCGCTCAGGGGCACTAGTATCTGTCACGCTGTGCCTGCACCAGCTCTCCCAACAGGACAAAAAAGGACAGAGTTAAAAACAACAACAACAAATAAACCCCTGCAAACATTTCAAAGGGTCCTGGCAGGTGAGGGGAGGGATGGAGACTGACTCCAATATAGATCCACTGAGTAAAGCTCTAGGAGCTGCTGACACTGGCATGATTCCCAGCACACATGGAAGGAGTGAGCGCTTTGTGTCAGGCCTGAATCATGTGACGTGAGCCAGTGGATAGAAAAGAATGGAGTCTCTGTGCTGACTTGGCATTACACCGCTGAAACACTTATCTTGTGTAAAAGGAGTAGGACTAGATTCCTCCCGCTTCCCTGCCATCGTGACAGGTGTATAGGGTTCTGTGGAGAAGGAGGCTGACCTCCAAAATGTATTTTTCTTTGGCTGTAACTTAGATCAGTGTGTTATGGCATTATTAAGGGCAATGAGAAAGAGTCTTGCAGAATCCCACGTCTTCTGCTGCTTCTCCCCCCCCCCCCCCCAGACCCCACTTTCCCTTCTGGCTTCCAAATACTAAAGTCCTTTCACTGAGCTAGATTGTGGCATTTAGTCCAAGCCCTTTGGGAGGGCCAGGGAAGAGCTGGGCTGCCCCATCGGTTGGCATAAGGGTACAACTGATACAAGTAGGGGGCAGAATTCCACGGATATCGCTGGGAATTTTGCTGAAGTAAAAAGGGAGGGGGAAATGGTGGTCTCAGCTTAGACAGCCACACAGTGTACATGGGGGAAGGAGTAAAGAATCTCCCTTTGTTTGGAACACAAAAGAGCCAACCAGAATTGTAGCCCCTGTGTTTGAGCAAGTACTGGGGCTGCTATTGAGTTGCTTCTTCCCTCACACACACACCACACACCCATAAAGCACCTTGCCAGAAAATGGGGGGAGAGGAGCAGGTGGTAGGTGGAGCCATAGCTTGTCCTCACCACTCTCCACCACATCTTGCTCCTGCAAGGGAGCTTCTACCTACTGCACCTCTTACAAGGGTGTCAGGGTCTGATTTCCACCAGAGCGACCAAGGAGATCCAGGAAACGTTCTGTCCTGTCACAGCCCTGATAAAAAGTCCTCTGCTGGACTCTCACCAAACTGCTGGACCCATGTGCTCTAAGTTTCAATGAGTCTCAGTAAGCTCTTGCCTTTCTGGCACACTTCCTAGCCACAGAAAGTCTGTCTGCTACCTCTTCACGGAAGGGGGACCTTGAGGCTCAGCTGCCCAAGACCCCCAGGACCAGTGCTGTCCCCCAATGACAACAAAATTTCTTATGCCCTGAGGGGCACTCTGGTTTACAGTTTACCCCTTAAGGGATGCATGATAGTTGAAGAACATAATACACAAAGATTCCACAATGAATTACTCTTTATGTCAGACAGCACAAGAGATATACAGATCCAGACAAAACATGCATTTCCCTGCCTCAGTTTCCTTCCCCCTCTTGAACATTCTTTGGGTTTAGGGCAGAGCCTTTCAGGGAATCCAGGTTCCTTCTTCTCTCCCTTTCCCTCCCACACATGGACACTTTTCCAGAACATTCAATGTCCTCTCACTCCTTCAGACAACTTTTTGCTTTTCCTCCTTCCTCTCACTGTCTCTAAAGTGGCAATGAGACACCCTCTCTTTTATAATCTCCAGTCCCCTTTGTCAGGTGACCCCTGATCAGCATTATTAGATCAAAATCCCCCACTAGGTGATCTGTTGCTTAGGTATCTCTTCCCCCCGTCCTACAGGAATTCAGACTTGAAAAATTGATTTGCCTCGGACAGTAGTCATCTCTTTGTCCAAGGCTTGCTACATTTGAATGGATGGTCATCAATATTTAATGACCTTCCAATGTTAGCCCTGTACCAGATGAAAGAATTTCTCTTGTGGGTTTTAGCTCAATATGGAGGCAAAACACCTCAGAGAAGGCAAGCAAGCCCCATGTTCAAAATGCAGTTTGCAGTCTAACATAGAAGCACATAGAAAGTCCCCAGTACCAAATAGAATTCACAAGCTGTTCAAAGACAAATTCCCCATATTGCTACAGCTTCCCTTTAGTAAAGAGTTCCTGGGGGAAGTATATACTGCAACCCATTACTGGGTGCAGCTTTCCTTTCCCCTTCATGCTGGCTCAGCACTGCTGGCCACCATGTTATGGGGGTAGAGCCAAAGATCAATCATCAACTGGTCCTTCTGCTTGGGGAAGGGTAGTACCAGGTCTTCAGCCTCTGCTCTCCTCCCCTTTGTGCCTGGAGCCATGATGAGGGGAGAGCTAATGTGATTAAGCAGGGAGCGTTTTCCTCCCTCTTGCTCCCCTGCATAGTCATGCAGTATGGAGAAATGCAAAGTTCTGTACTTAGAAAAACCTGATATTCCCTCCTCTTTCCTGCTAACTGTCAGGCAAGGAAAAAGAGCAGGGGTGGGGAGATGGCGGGAAATGGGAAATCCTGTTGCTTTCTGCCAGTTGGCTTGTACCAGTGCTGGGTGACATAGTCTGGACTGCAGCCTGTGGCCTGGATAAGTCCAGTGAGATTCCTTTCTATCATCCTTAAGTTAAGAGGATCCTAGCTGCAGCCATGCCAAGAGATATGGGCCTAGAGGAGAGGAGTCGCTATAGTAGGGGAAGGAGAGTGAAGAAAGGCCCAGTATGTCACCTGCCATACCACTTTCCTGAAGGCTTTACAGGGGTCTCATCCTGATTCCTTCCTGGAAAGTGGAGCCTCTGGACTAAATCCTACTGTCCCCACTGGCTCAGTGTGCTGTGAGTTTGGATAGAGGCAGAACCCCCTGTCTATTTTTGCCATCACTGACTACAACGCAAGAAGACAAATATTAACAGCAATTCAGAGCTCTGGTGGCCCCTGTCAGTAAGTGTGAAATCTGAAAGAAGGAGGCACATTTTCTTTCTTTCTTGTAGTCTTCCTGAGGGGCTATGGCTGTGCAAGGACTTTCATGAGAACTGAGGAAGAAATTACGTTAGAGAATTTCCAGGACTCAAAGGGTCCAGAAGACATTTCTCACAGGAGCTCTTTCGTTTGACAGATGGTGAAATCATTTTATCAAGCTGTGCCAACGCCTGGCTCATGTAACTTACAGCAGGGTGGTGTCAGGTTGCTGCAGTCGGACACAGATTATGCAACCCTCCTCTGGAGTCAGAAGTGTGAGTACTCTCTATTACTATAGAGTTCTTCCTAAAGTCAGGTCACAGTCCTAGGCTTTCCACCATTACTAACTGGTCCATCAGCTTTCAAATTCAATATCCCCACAAACAAACAAAACCAACCCTACCTCCTCACTAGTTGTGATTGCTGCTTATAACAATTGTCTCACTCTTACCTTGTTTCCCCTTCCTCGCTATCTCTGTCTTGTAGCCACCTGTTGTCTCCTGTCAGCTATATAACAAGATTCCAGGAATGTCATTCTGAAGCTAAAGTGTCTGAAGAGTCAGTGTGAAGCAATGGAAGCAGCTACTAGTGTGGTTCAAAGCTCTTTTGTTCAGACTATCACCAGGCTGAATCATCATTAGGTTTTGTGGTCTCTTATTGCCCAATTTTTAACTTCTCAGCCATTTTGACTTTACAAACTGCAGCTGTGACAAAGGAAGGCATGTATCTTATATGTCTATGCCAAGAGTCCTTTGATATCAAAGGTAACTCAACTAATCATCACCCTTACTCTCCAGCTAATTTACATGCAACCATTTCATTGGTTGCATGAGGGAGACTGCACAGATCGTGATTACTTGTCCCAACTGCAGTTCTTCAAAACCACCCACACAACAACACAGCCAGCACACACAATAACCCCAAACATCACACTGAAACCTAGGATGTCTGTTGAATCAGTGTGGAGCAATGGAAACAGCTACAAGCATGGTTGAGAGCTCTTTTTGTTCAGAATATTACCAGGTTCAGTCATCACTGCGATTTATGGTCTGTTGCCATCAAATTTTTACATTTTCAGACTTTTTCAGCTTTTTTATACACCTGACTTTACATATTACATCCATGAGGCAGCCTGATCTTTTAGCGACTGATAGACTGACAGGCAGGGACCAGCTTTTCAGTATATGCATGTACAGTGCCTAGCACAATGAGATCCTTATCCCGATTTAGAGCAATACAGATAATAATAACCTGGTACTTAGAATGATGGAAAACTCAACTTGCCTTATTTTGAACCCATTCATGTTCTCAAAAGTTTGATAAACTACAATATTTTGAACTGGGATTCTTCTTGAAGACAAATCTTGTAAGAAAATGAGCAAAGAAAATATCCAATAAAAATTATGTTGAAAACTGAAGCAGAGAGCCAGGAGAGCATAAAACAAATACAAAGGAATAGTGAAAATAGGAGCAAAAGAGAGGAAGATAAAAAAATTATAATAAAAATGATAAAAATAAATGACGTATGTGAGATATACAGGACAGCCACTTGTGCCAACCTGCTTTTGGGGGGTGTTCTTGGCTGTGTTTCTGTCACTAAGAGCTCCTTGAATCCAAACACTGAGATTCAGGATTGAGGTACAGTAGATAGCTATAAGAGATGGTCTAAGGAGACAAGTTTCAAATCTGGATCATGCTGAGGTTAGATTAGGAGGGTTTACATTTGCATTCAGTGATACTGCAATCTAACAAGCTGTTCTCATGACAGTGTGGAACCAAATGGCAGGAATCTGAGGAAATCAGCTGTCCTTGAGAGATTTCTGTCATCTCAAGCAGTCCACAAGAGATTTCAGGCACATCCAAATCACTGCTGGAAAATAAGCTCCCGCCAGTTTTGTATCTGACCACACTGTAGTCAGGTTCATACTTAGGGATCAAATCCATGGGCAATCCAAATTCAAATGAGTTTGGATTTGAGGTTCTGGTTGTGGCTCTCTTCTAATAACCATGAACTTTATTTAACATCTCTGCTCTGCATGTGCACAGTCCTAATGAAGCTCCAAAGTCTTGCCCAGCAAGCAATGGCCTCAGATCAAAACGTGGGGTGGATCTTTGACTATGGTCTGTTCTTTAGATGTTCCAAAATCCTGCTCAGAAATCTGAAGGGGGCTTTCTCAAGACATGGTGTCACTTCCACTTCCCAGAAATGAACATGGGCACCTGCTGGTAGGATGTAGTCACTAAACGAATCCTTGGACTTTAGTTTGTTGAGAATATTCTGCGATGTTATCGTCAGGAAGAGAACAACTCATCTCAGCTGAGGTTGGGTTAGGGTAGATGTAGCCCTGATTGTGAGGGTATTCCTCACTTTTTCAGAAGGAAGTTAGGATAAGAGATCTCTATAGCTTCTTCAGGAGAGAGATATGGCAGGTGACCTTGTGTGGCTCTCTTGAGTGTTTAATAGTCCTTGTTATTTTGACAGCCTGATATGTGTCAGTATGATGGGGCATGGATAGTTTGTTGAGTGTTTGTCTATTCTTGAGTGTCACATCACCCATGTTTAGGACTGCAATCTTTGCTCGTCTGGGCTGGTCAGTAAATTCTTCATTTTTCCTTTAGGTACTGAGTTGTGGTTCCTTAAAAAGCCTATACTCTGAGCTCTTTGTGGTAGGAACTTAGTCTTAATATACGCTTAGAAAGTGTCAGGCACATTGTAAACTCTACCATAATTCAAATTAGTCTGTGTCATCATCATTACCACAATTCGTAGACTATACATGAGGCAATCTGTTGCTCAGCTGCCAGCCGAACTAGTCTGCTACTTGCACAGATATGGTTTTCATTCTATTTTCATGTAAACACCAGTTGTGGTAATATGTGGGGTTTTCTTCAAAGTCCACCTGGAGCATTCAATGTTTACCCGCCCATCCATTTTTAAACATCATATCTCCTTTGAAAAATCATTGGTTTAAATTACAGGAAAAAATAATTCAAATACCTGAGGTAGTTTTGTAAACCCGGAAATAGTTCCCAAGGTTTGTTCATCCCTAATTGTTAAGGTTTGTAGTGGGAAGAGCCCAACGGCTACCATATGTTTTGTGGATACTTGGGTCTATCTTAGGACATACATTAAACCTGTTTCAGGCAGTCTGGTACCAGAGAAGCCTGGCAGATTACAGGAACATGAAAGGGTTCACGGGATATTTATCTCATCCAACTAACCAAGGCTGGTGCTGTTAACCTGAATGCACATGCCTTGAGCACTAAGAGACTTGCTATTATGGCCTACAATCTTTAAAAACACAGTGACCCAGCAATGACACTCCACTCATAAGTGGTCACACCCTAACAAAGCATGAATGATTTGAAGTATCAACTTCCCAGTTTTAGGAAACATATATTTCCTTATTGTTTTCTATATATAAGACCAAAAAAACCCTGTTGTTTTCCTGACCGGGCTATTCTTCTTGTTCTTATCATGAATACCCAGATAAATGAGACACAGTTACACACTTATACATCCTCTCTGTTTCCCTACTCTCCGCCTTCAAATTGTTTAAGTTCACAAACAAACCTCTTGTGCCCTAGAGCTGTGGACCCCTCCTACTGTATGTGTGACCCTTCTCTGACTGTCCAGGACCTTTATATCCTGTACTGAGAAGTTCAGCAAATGGATTTGATTTCCTTTTCCCTTCTGTACCATGCAACAAGTTGGACTTGGAATTGTGGTTATACTCAAATGTCACTTTTGATAAACATTTATTTTCAGCAAAGGAGATTATGTGTGCTTGTTTACAGGCCTTGGAATGGGCTGGCTAGGGAGGAAGGGGCTTATACCGAGTGCTTGCAACATATTGATTCTCTTCCATGCTTGTGATAGCCTCAGACTCCCCATAAGACTCCCCATAAGTCTTGGACTCCAGATTGTGTCTAGCCCTCAGACATCTCAGGCATCAGAAAAAATGTCAAGGGTGAAATGATTTCCAAGGTCTCCACCTGGATTATGGACCACAGTGAAGCAGCACATGTGCACAGGTTGGAGTCAACCAAGGCTTCAGCCCCAGCCATGACACCTATTTTGAAACATGACTAAATTTCACCTATTGAATGAGGAGGCTGACTGAAGGGAATTTTGCAAAGAGCATCTGTGCCTTTGGAATATTTACTTATGACAGAGCGGTGCAACACGCAATGAGAAAGCATCATCCCCATTGTCAATTAAGGTCGAGAGAAATATTCATCTCTCGTTGGAATCAAGGCTATCTTTTCAGAAGACACTGAGAACTGCATGGGATGAGTAGCCACCCAAATCCTATGACAAGTCTGCCACTGTTGCTGTCACCACTTCACAAGGGTCTTAGCTACCTTCAGCTGATCTCATGGGCTTGAGGCAGGAATTCTTCGGTGACATTCTATGACATGTGTTATACAGGAGGTCAGAGTAGTTGATCATAATGATCCATTCTGGCCTAATAATGTATTAATCTGTTTTTTTCTACCTGTACTCAAATTCCAAGGTCCCTGCTTTTGGCTGCTCCAGAAAATTGTTTCTTGTGGTCTTTCAGCTCTTATCTGTCAAGTCCTGGCAATAACGTGGGTGTGGAGCAGTGCATGAAGTTGTAGGCTAATGACAGGAAAATTAGTGGAACTTTTTTGAAACTCAGCAATGGTTCAACAAATTTTTGATTTGAGTTTTGGAAAGAGATTTAGGCTGAGGGATTCTTATTTGATTTGAACTGCTTCACCCATCTCTCCTATACAGTGTAGATAAAGAGAGATAATGACCAGACCGTCTAATTTACATTTAATTTGCATTGTCTTTTAAACTAAACATAAATTGAACCTGTTGTACCATTGTGGAAACAATCTTGTCTGTAACAATCTTCCAAAGTTCAGGAGTGTTTGGACTCTGGGTTTTGGTCCATTCCCATCACAGACCAGTGCTATTGTTCTTTAAAAATAAAACAACCCCACCTCTCTATTTCCTCTGTACTTAGTATACTTTATTATAAGATGACAAAGAAGACTGCATGACTCATGATGATGGAATAAAACGCAGCTCATGAATGGGTTTTCCATAATTTTTTTTCACCTATTGTATTAAAACTACATCAGAGGAAGTGTTTCCATGATCCTTTGGAATCGGAAACAAGCATGACTGAACAATGCCATAAAATATAGACTTATTTCAATACGTCAAGGGATGTAATTTTACAAGATGCCTCAGCTATTTGTATAATTCCATGAGTCTTAAAAGTCACTGCATCAGAGGTAGGCAGACAGACAACATAAGAACACACTTGGTTGTCTATTTTATTGCTCACATTGGGTGTGTGAATATTGGTGTTCTCATGAGTTTCCGTCATATAGAGATTTATTATTTATGTAATGAATAAGTAACCAAACCTATATGTATGTACTTATACATTCCATATGCAGATTTATTATGTTATATGTATAATTATAACCCAATACCGCAGTACATTAGGAAAGCTTTCAAGGTGAGATGGAATAAATAAGAGCTCATTAGTCATTCTAAGGTACCAAGGCCTCTGAGATCCCTACCTGCTGGGCAGTTGCACCTCTGGTGGGTATCTCGAACTTCTCGATGTCTCGGCAAGTTGAACTTTAATTTCTGTAAAGTAAATGGGGGAAAAAGCATCAGTAACAGTGATGAAACCCAAACCTCAGGACGTCCGAAAAGTAGGGTGGGAGGAAGCTAATCCGTGAGGTACAATGAGAAAGAGATGCCTAGTGCTGGATTGAAGGCAGGTAATTAGTCCACAACCTTAAACTTTATACCACTTGTCTCTTGATTGAAAGCAGGCAGAGAAAACTTCATAATAACCTTCAAGAGTGATCCTTTGGCAAAAAGCCGCAATGATGAATTAAGAGGTGACTATGTTCCCACATGAAGGCTGTAATGCTCACAAACCCAACAGAAAGCTCAAGTGGCAGATGAAAAATGGAGACAGGTCCTGCTCTCCCAAAGAGCCAGCTCCTTGGCCTGCTGGTAATTTTTGTCCAAAGAGATGATCTTAGAGAAGACAGCAACTTTGAAACATTCCATATAGATCTGGTTTGGCAACGACAAATCCATTTAATAAAAACTTCTGAAGTTTTGAAATATGTTTCTATTCCATTGGAACAAAAAGAAAACCATTTGACAATGTCTGTGAAACAGAGCTGTGTCGAAACGCCCATTTTGGATCAAACATGTCAGGCTTTTGATTTAAGTCTTTCTCTCTCTCTGGGAATTGACAAGACAGTCCACTCTGGATCTCAGAAACCTTTCTATCAAAATCAATACATTTCTGTGACATGTTAGTTTCTACAAAACACCATTTTCTGAAAATGAAAACTCATTTTGTTGAAAATGTTCTGACCAGCTTTAATTGTATATGTATGAGTGTATTATTAATACACCTATCATGACTGAGAAGAGAAAACATGAATCCATTTAGGTTGGTTATACATTACTGAGATGCTGGGTGAGCCACACAGGGTCTCTGTTCAGAAGCAGTTTATGACTTATCCCTTTGCTGGCTGCATCTTGTTCATGACTGGAGCTGCGGGTGTGTTGATAATTTGAGAAGACTATCCATTAAATAGAGAACTACCTGTACGAGTTTTAGGACAACACTCCCCACTAATGAATCACAGCTAACTTTTAAGAACCATTTTGTATCATATTCACCTGCTCTTGTTCTCCACATCTCTGAGAACTGGGGCCAACGTTTTCAAAGATAAGTGTCTGACTTTAGGCTGTTATATCCGTATTTAGGCTCCTAAATAGGTGACATGATTTTCAAAAGTGCTGAGCACCTAGCAATTCTTATTGACCTTACTGAGAAGTCAACAGGAACTGATGCGTGCTCAGTACTTTTGAAAACCATGTCACTTATTTAGGAGCCTAAATATGGTCTGGGATACTAGAATATATCATCTGAGCCTTTTCCTATTGATAACTGTCCAAAAATAGGTACTGTATATGTCATATTACTATGTAGTGCTGGTCAAAAACATTCTGATGGAACATGTCATCGAAATGTTATTAATTGAAATACAAATTTTCCATGGGAATATGTTGATTTGGACATAATTTAATTTAAAAAAAGAAAACTGAAACAAAGTGTTTAGACAAAATCAAAATGGAACTACTTTTCATTTCAAAATTTATCATACAAGGTAATGTGATATAATTAAAAGTCAAAATCAGAAGGAAACATTTCAATTGACCCAAAATGATTTTTTTCCTACAATTTCATTTCATGGGAAATTCCTAGATTTTTTGTTTTCATTCTGATTCAGAATGAAAACAAATGTCAAAATCATGGAATTTCCCTCAAAATGGAACTCCTGAACTAAAAACCTAGCTCTGAATGCCTTTGTACTTTGGGAATGTTGAGATCTGGATCCTAATCTAAATGTTGTGGCTCAGACCCATCTGCAATTAAAGTTCACAGCTGTAGCTTGGTTTTTAATACTCTAAGCTAATTCCAAACATGGGCACAGATAGGAGATTTATATGCTTTATATGGAATCTTAAACTGGAACAAATGGACACTTTTCGTCCAAGTGCCAATTTAAACATCCAAACACAAGATTTCAACATTTCAGTAAGGTTCCCACATTTGGAAATTGGGCCCTGCATGTCATTTATCTTTGTGAGTTAAGGGATGATGTCACAGTGCATGATTTGCATGGACAGGAGTGTTTTGTGACAAGTCATTCTCTAACTAGTGAAGATTAATGCTCTGCCTGGAACTCGGCTCTTTGATGTACTATTTATAGAACAGAAATATTAAAAATGTAAAAAGGATCTGTCACGCAGAATTTCAGAGGACATCCAGGCTGTCAAAAGAAATTGACAGTGACACACAACTAGTGGAAATAAACATTTAATTAATCAGCAATTTACTTTGCTACTGTAGAACTTTGTGCAGAAGAAGTGATGACCCACCAGACTCTGGAAACAGAAATACAGAACTCACCAGAGCCTTATTCACTGAGTGTGAAGAGTGGAATGTACCTAATGTACAGTACAGTTGAAATCACCTATAAGATCACTGTGATAGCATCATATGTTCCCCTGGAGTTTAAAAACAAAATTATAAACAGATAGTTAGAAATGGCTGGGAGAGCTTGAAATCTAAGAATTTATAAAGGGTGCTGGTAGAGGGCTTGCCCCTCTTCTCCCAGAGGAAAGCTCTGCAAAGTTCCCGTTGAGGAGTTTCCTCCAAATTCTTCCACTGTGGTTTGAACCTATGGAAGAAGTAGCCAGACAGGGCCCCAGACTGCATGGATCCTCTGAGATCCACTGAAACTTCAGGGCTAAGTCAACAGGGGCTTTGTGTTTCTGTGCTGTGGAATTAGAATTTAGGAGTTGCTGGATTTCAATTCCATGCATAATATACTAGACCAATACTGACTACTAACAGAAAAACACATGGCTTCAGGAGACCTAAGTTCAATTCCTAGTTTAGGTCACTAATGAAAGTAATTTTACTGCTTTCATCTTCACTTTCATTTCTCCATATCACAAAACCGCTATTCAACTAAATACAAGAAGTAATTTCTGTTCCAAAAAGGTCAAGCCCAGAACATGAGGGAGTGTGGCAGATGAGACAAAGATGTATTGGCGATCTATAAACGATTTTCCCATGCTACAACTGATATTCTCTGTCCCGCATCATGAGCAGCAAAGTTACCAGTTTTTTATAAGAGAAATAACTTGGCTGCTTTGAAATTTATATCCAAAGAATTAGACAATGAATATTGATGTAACCCATTTGATATTTTAAACCCAGTAAAATGTTTGAATCTATATAAAATGTCACTACTGGAAAAGTCCTAGGTAACTATTTGGCAGCCCTGGATATGCTTTTAGTAATTCTTCAGCTGGTAAAGAAACAGACAGTACAGTGGGTCAAAACCATTTATGTGTGTGTTTGTTTATTTACAAAACATGGCTTCATTAAACAGAAATTTCTATGAGAAAATTTCCAATTTTGCTTAATTTTTTTGTAGGGATGTGAAAATAGAAAACTGATTGGGGTGGGGGGAGGGCTGTTGATTTTCATCAACTCGAAACTAATCAGTGAAAAAATGCAAATGGAAATTATACATTTTCATTTCATTTGAAAATTTTTCCCGAAAATAAGATCTATTTTTCCACTAGCTCTAGGATCCAGTCTGAGATGTCTGTAAATCCGTTGACAACAAATTGTTAAGTGGGACTGGAGTCTGTTATTACACACCTGAGAGGTGCATCCACACTAGCCAAAATCAGACCCCTGTGCAGCTGCACCCATGATAAAAAAGGTAGAAGGGCTAGAGGTAGGCAGGGCGCAGGTCTTTTTACCACTATGTCACCCTGTCTGTTTTTTCCAAGATTAGGTTTGATATTAGGATCATGATACCATTTGTCCAAGTTACTTCTTTAAAGTCACTTAAAAATCCACATTCCTGGCTGGACTTTTCCTGTTTATACAACTAATTGGTTACAAACTTGTCCTGAGTTTTTGGAATTGCAATTCTCATGTTCTAGTTAGTGCCCTGTGTGTTTGCAGCTACAGGCTGTAAGTTCTACTTGTGGTCCTGTTTGTCTGTGGTTATCTGGCAACTACTGTGCTTATATTGATGGGACCACTCATCACTATGTGCCGTGGTAGCTGTGAGCAGAAGGGAAGATGTTGTATCTGGGAGTGGGCAAATAGAACAAAAAGTCTATCTGAAATACATGTTGGAAATAGCAAATAAAGCTAGCAGTGAGTTTCCTTGAAGGTGATATAGATGGCAGCGTCCTGCTAACTTCCGTTCTTATAAGGCCTTATCCAAATCCAGTTGAAGTTAATAGGAGTCTTTAAAACCCTTCTTCCATTCCAAGTGAGTGCCAGGTTCGTACGTGTCCTAGCTTGGGGGAAACAGGGAGCGGTACTTGGGATGGGGTAAATTAAAGCAGTGTTTCCCAAACCATGGGTCCTGACCTACAAGTGGGTTGCGGAAAGGGTCTAGATGGGTCGTCATGTACGGTGATTAACCCATCACTGGCCTCTGGTCTAGGCAAACATACACTTCTCCTGCCCCAGTGCTGAGAGGAGGCCCCGGAGAGGGTATGGAGGGTTGGCGAGTGAGCCCACTACTCAGCAGTGACTCCTGTCCCATGGGGCTGGACCTAGCTTCCTGTTCCAGGCACTGGGACCTGGCACATAGGGCTGCACCACCACTCAGGGTTGGCCCAGCTGTCACTCCAGGAGGGGTGGCCGGACCATACCTTAGAGGTGCTGCACCCTCATGCGCCAGGTCACAATGCCACACACTCAAATTTGGCTTCACCTCTCCTCTGTCATGAGTGAGTAAGTACGGGTAAGTGCGGGGCAGACTCACACTCCAACCCCACACCACGCCCCTGGGCGTCCCCTCCACACTGGGCCGGGATTAGGGCTGTGGTGTCGGGGGAAGGTGCATATATGTAATGTTGGGTCACAAAAAAAAAAAAAAAAAGCCAAATGCAGCTGATCGGTCACCTTAGTCAAACATTTGGGAAGCACTGGATTAGAGCTCTTGAGCAGCTGCAGTTGTTTTGGTTCATGAGGGGGGGTAAAATCATTTCCTGTTCTACCCCCAGCTGCTAAAGGAAACAGATTCTAGAGAATCCATTATAGCCAATCAGAAGAGTGCAAAGACTAGTAGCGTTGCTAATAGCTCTTGTGATTTTATCTCAAGTCTCATGGTATTTGGTGTTCTTATAGCCCCACCTCCTGGAGCATGTTACCTGAGCATGTAAGGCTCTCACATTCATTTTTTAGAAAGGTTTCTAGCCCCCTTGGTTACAAAGAAAAGCCTTCAATAGTGAGCTCTACAAACTCAAAAACCAAAAGGCAAATAAGTAGAAACCAAAACTTATTTTGTAAAATGTCATGATTTTAAGCCAATCTCATGATTTTGGGACCTTTCTCATGATTTTTGAATGTAGGGGATTGGCAATGCCGAGATGGAGAGCCAGTGGAAGGTAGCACATAGTACTAAAGGCACCGCAGCTTGGCACTAGCTGACTGTTAGATAGCAAGAATCATGAAATTTAGTTCCCTGAACCACTTAAATGAAGTGAGAGGAAAATCTTCAGATGGAAACAGAGAAGGAAAATATACCACGAGTTCCCCTGCTGAGCACCTTCCCCAAGGCTGAGAAAATTAGAAGTCTATACCGACATATAGAAAAGAACATTGATCCCTTCTCCCCTCCTCCAACCCGGCCCCCAAATCTCTTTAAAGAGGTGACAAATGGGCTCCTTGACATTGGATACACAGTTGAGTTGTATTTTGTACAGGTGCAGAGTGGCAGTAAAGTCAACTCTCTGTTTCCTGGGGGTTTTCAGGATGGTGATTGTTTTTAAATGATGTAAAATGATGAATTCCCAACTCTGGAAGTTCACCACTTCTTCATGTATTGTGAGCAGGCAGCCCCGAGAGCACCCCATGCTCCATCCCACTGAGCTTTTGGCAAGAAGAGACAAGGCCACATGTTCACAAGCCTGGGGAAATGCTTCGCTTGCCTCTTTTCAAATCACTGCCTCGGCTTTCAATGCCAACTGTACAGTTTATTTGCACTTGTTATTTGATTTTTCTCATGCCCCATAAATACAGAGGAATTCTAGCCTGCAGCCAAAGTTTTCTCGGAAACTTCCATATCAGTCCTAGTCGGCACAGACTTTTTCAGGAAAAGACATAGAATCCATTCCTGGCTGGCAGAAAACTCCAGCCCAGTATTTACTACATGTGACCCTAGTGAGAAGTTTTGACAGTAGCTAATGAAGTCTGAGTCAGCCTGGCTCTGTACAGGACTGCCCACCAGTCTGTTAATTCTATTGGACTGAAGGGAGGAACAACACTAAGTATGAGAGTTAGGTAAAAAAAAATCATGAGATTTGATTAAAAAACATGAGATTTTAAAAAATGATACCGTTTTGGGTTCTTTTTATTTGCCTTCTGGTTCCGGACTCTCTAGAACTTTTCTCTGCAACTACGACAGTTAGAAACTTACATTTAAAAAAATGAAAACTGAGATTCTCATGTAATGCCCTGACTCCAGGAGCTGTGGCTTTACAAAGACGACAAATATCACAAGATTTAAAGAAATGTGAGAGTGGGCAGCACTGGAACAACCTGAACTGGAGGTAGATGCCCACATGGAATAGCTTGTGGATGCAGCACCTGGGAAGAAGAGGAAATTGCAATGGATGAGAGTGGCTTTCTGTTGTGCTGGATGTGTTTCTCCAGTTGATCCCCCACTCTCCATGGGAAGCAGGAATGGGCCCTTCACCTGGGTGTAAGCAGCACAAATGTTGTCTGCGTGAGTGAGAGTCTTGCTAGAGCACTTATGTATTTAGACACCAATTCTCTGTTGCTCCATTCCTGCACTTCACAGAGGAATGGGGTGTGTTTGGGGGAGGGGGACATGCGGCTGCCAACCTCCTTCCCATCACCATGTTTTCAGGGAAGCTGGAAATCTTTCATGCCCCTGGTGCAAGCTAGAACTTACACTATGACTGCACTGGCTGCCCCCAGGCAAGAACACCTGGACCAACCCCAGGCAAGAACAGCCAGAGTCCAGCATGGTCCAACCACTCCCTCTCCTTCCCTTTTCCCCTGCCTGCCCTGGCACACCTTTTACTCCTTGTGGGGACGGCAGTGTAGAGCTACTCTGGCAGATATAAGCTAGCTGAGAAACCCCCTAACAAAGGACTAGTCCCAGGGTGCCATCGGTATCCCCTTTATGCCACCAGAGCACAGATGAGAATTGGGCCCTTAGTCTTCCCAACATGCTGCCCCCATAAAGGTATGTGGTGGTAACGCAGCCTGAACACGGCACAGGCAAACAGAAAACGACACACAATCACAATCCACTCTCAAGTATACGCTCACCCATATAAACACCTCACAACTCGCCCATTTGCAACACACTTGCATACACGCACCACACAAAACTGCACATTCACCATAAACACACAAACACATGCAGTAACAGTTCTCGTACATACATTGACTTTACATCCACACACAGAGAACACACAGTCACATGCATGTGAATCACAGCCCAATATATGTACATACACACTAACAAAATCCCCAGTCCACAAATACAGGTGTCCCCCCACCCTCACCCCCTGACACAATTGAAAGGAGGATGCCGGGCTGCTTCACTATATGTCCTTCTCCTTACCCCAGCAGTTCCCCCCTCCCCCAATTAGGATGGATTCCACAGCTTTGGAAGTCTGGGGATTTTTTAAAAAACATTATTTCGTGCTGAATTCTATGAAACTGGCAGCTGTAAAACTCATTAAGGTCAAAACATTGAGGGAGAGTGTAGTTTGTCCGGGAGGATGTGGCCGTAAGAGGCCTGACGCTCTGAAAGAGAAGGGGATGAATATGCTTCCTTGCTCACCCTTCCACTAAAGCGATCTCCCAGCCCCTTACTCTCATATTCCACCAGTTTCTGTCTCCCTCTCTTGCTTTTCCCATTCTTGTTCTCCCTCCCTTTAATCTCCTTTCTCAGTCTCCCTTTCTCCTCTATGCTTTTGCTCTGTCTCTTTCCTTCTTATCTCTTGACATTCTTCCTGGGGACTTGTGTCGCTAGAGTGTTGAACTAGCTATTAGCAGAGAAAACATATAGTTTACTGGGTTTGATTCTCTTCTCATGGACATGGGTGTCAATCAGGAGTAACTCCATTGAAGTAGATGCAGTTATAACAGTGTAAATCTGGTGTGACAGGAGAATCAGACTCATTTTCTCTTAGAGAACCTAACTTCTTTCATTGAGTTCTGTTATAATTTTGAAGCTTTCGCAAGGCAATGTCCTAGCAGTGCTGTCTTCTATGCCAGCTTCCTTACACCAGTGTCCTATCAATACCAGCAGGGACTCCAGCGATAGGGGCTTCCTTCGTATTCCCATTCTCCCAGGGTCAGCTGGGAATTGAACAGTGTGTGAGCCTCTTTGTGGCAATGCCCCACATAGGTCAGTAGGACTTTAGCAATGTGATCTACTTCACAGAAGTGCATTACTAGCCGTGTGGGCTTGTAGGGTAGTGCCCTGTCAATCCCAGCTAGGAGTTCACCTGTGTGAGCTTCCCCACTGCAGTACCATACCAATGTTAGCTATTAAAGAGCTCATCTGCAAGCTAATCAGGCTGTCAAAGAACCATCCACAGATATCAAGCACGCAGAGTCATTACATGTAGTACAGCGATATTTTATCCAGAACCCCCCATTATTTTAACCTGAGCCAAAAGTCCTATCTCAGAGTATGATGAGATCATGTTAGAGTCACAGTGCTGCTCTTATTCATTGTTTGCTGATGTTCTAGGGTAATGCAGCTCTCAATGGCCATTAAAACAGCGTAGTTTTATTGCTTTGTTCCTTGACTAGTTTCCTAATATTGCAATATGTGAATGAAATAATGAAACACAATGGGCTGCAGAAACTAGCTCCGTTTTTTAAAAGCCGTCCTTTCCCTACCCCACATTTATACGAATCTGTAATACTAATGACTTGAGCAAAAGCTGGAGTGGTTTGCACAGTGAAAGAGAAAAAAAAGACCTAGCTTACCCCCCTTCTCCCCCCCATCCCCCCCGATCTCTCTGGGTATCACAGAACATCCTCCCTTATCATTTGAATCAGTGCACACCAAAGTTCGGCATCTTTGACCAGTTTGGACAAGTGAGCACCAATCTAACTTCTAGCACTTGTCAGAACCACAGCAAAACCCACAAGCTGTACAGGGTTGTAAAAGTTGGCCATCAACAACAATTGAGACGAACAAATGCACTGTATTAACAGGAGTGTCCTATGTAAGACTGTCACGCTCTACTGGGCACTGGTGAGGCCTCAGCTGGAGTACTGTGTTAAATTCTTGGCACCACACTTTAGGAAAGATGTGGACATATTAGAAAGAGTCCAGAGGAGAGCTACAAAATGATAAAAGGCTTAGAAAACCTGAGCTATGAAGAAGGTTAAAAAAACTTGGCATGTTTAGTCATGAGAAAAGAAGACTGAAAGAGGACCTGATAACAGTCATATATGTTAAGGACTGCTTTAAAGAGGATAGTGATATATTATTCTGCATGTCCACTAAAGGTAGGACAAGAAATAATGGGCTTAATCTGAAACAAAGGAGATTGAAGATAGATATTAGGAAAAACGTTCTAACTATAAGGATTGTTAAACTCTGTAATTGGCTTCCAAGGGAGGTTGTGGAATCTCTGTCACTGGAAGTTTTTAAGAACCAGTTGGACAAACACCTGTCAGGGGTGGTCTAGGTAGACTTGGTCCTGCCTCAGTGCAGGGGACTGGATTAGATGACTCTCAAAGGTCCCTTCCAGCCCTACATTTCTGTGATTGTATGATTAGAAACATGAAGTGGCTACATTACAATGATGAAATGGGAGATCTTTCAGGGTTGGAGGGCTTTATCTCTGAGCTTTAAGATGCACAATATGACTCATCTATCTATTGGTCTGTCTGTCTAAGATTTTTTGATAGTAGCTATCACTGTAGTATCTAAGAATCTGATCCACAGCCCCATGGACGCCACAGACAGACTCTGATTGACTTCAGTAATGTTTGGATCAGGCCCTAAGTGCTTAAGCCAGTGAAGAGTTCAGGAGTATGAACTTCTGTTAATACCTCAAAGGACACTAGCAATATTTGTTTTTCTATTTTTCAAACTACTGTAAAAGTAGTTTGGATTGAAATAAATGGGAATTTCTTCCAAACTGCTTTGAAACAAGCATCAAGGAATCAGCTCATCATATTATTTACCTGTCTCTGCCTGCTGCTTTTCCCAGTTTACCTGTCACAATATGGGTACCTTTGCTACTATCAGCAGGCTGTTCCCAGGCATGTTCAGTTCAGCTGGTGATGCATTTTTCTATTTGTTTTAAACTGTGTTAATGTGATATTTAAATCTGGTCTCTGAATTGCACCTTGTGTACCTACCCCTAGTGGTATTCTGTCATCTCCTATGAATCCAAAACCCCTCGTTACCAGACTGAAGCTAAAAACTGGTGCTATAAAGGGGCCGTTTCTTGGGGAAAAGAAACAAAACCCTCTAATTTTAAAACCGTGAAAGCTCAGATAAAACATAGACTTTGTCAGATAGAAGCAAAATCTGAGCTGCTTATAAAGAAGGAGGGCTAAAGGGGAGCTATCTGAGGGGATTCACATCTGAATGAGTTAACAGGCACTCGGTTGTATCATTTGCTTAGAAAATTCTTTAAGCAAAATAGAAAAAGCTAAAATATATATTTATATGAAAATGAAAGCACACAGACCTCATCAAGCAGTTGGTCAACTCTTCCCAAAATAGCTGTCTCCATTTGGTCTGCAGAGAGCCAGGCAGGGAGCTGAATGCATCTGTCTGCTTCCAAATGTGAAACCCTGGATTGCAGGTCTGATGTCCTAAAGTATAGCAGGAGGCTCAACACCAGAGCAATCAAAGACACCCCAGGAAGCCCAGAGCTCAGCAGTAGAGGAAACCTGCAGCATCTTTCTCCATTCCCTGTCCTGGGGGGAGCAATGCACCCCCTGTCAAAGGCACCATTGCTAGCACCTTTCCAGCCCTTCTCCTCCAACATTCCCTCCCTGTCCTGAGAAACAATAAATAAATAAATAGAATAAATAAAGTTTCAATCCCACTCCAAGAAGAACAATCCAGAATTCATGGAAGAGCAGCGTCCGAGGGAATCCCAATGCCACTGAATAATAGAAATTATAACAACAATAATAACAAAATTGTATGGATAAAAAGAGGGGAAAAGTTATTTAAAAAAAAGAAAGGCTCCAACTCCAGAAAAGTTTTGGGGAAAATAATCAGATCAGTTTATGTCTTTCAGTCTTTTTTGTTTGTTGTTCTTTTCCTCTCCCTCTAGGTTTGTCAGTTTCAGTTCCTTAGCAGAGTGGTTAAGAGATTGCACATGAAAGTCCCCATTAGAGAGAGGTAATTCTCAACTGCTTTGGAGTTGCACTGTGGCTGATCCTGGCTTCTCTGTAACATGACACACTCTGTCTGAACTACACGGATCGGATGAGCAAGCTGTACTGCTTCCCAAAGTAACCTCCTCTGCTCTCCCTCTCTCTCTTTCTCTGTGCAATGATTTATTTATTTATGCAAAGTTTCTGGGTGGGATCAGACCTTGCGACGCCCCCATCCCCATCAGTCCCCAAAGCACCTCTCATCAGCTACCCCTTCCCTTTGAAGTGACACTCACTGCAGTTATTTATAGTATCAGGAAAGAGATTGTAAAGCAGAGACAAGACTCACACTTCTTCCCTTGTCTCACACCATGGTGTTTTTCTAACTTCCTTCAGAAGGGACTTGTGTGATACTGCCACAAATGGGTCCTGGTTTCTGGACAGATCTGGTGTTTTGAACTTGTCTGGGACGGCAGTAACTGGGAGCAGAACTTCACACTGCTTTCAGATTGTTCTGCAGTGAATCTTCCACTGGCTTCTTTCTTGGATGGAGGCAAATCTGGCTCAGTAACTAGGACATGTAGGTTAATTTGGCGCAGGTGTTTCAGAAGAGCAGCTCGCTGATGTGGGACAGAAGGGAAATAGCCAAAACTCTGAACAAGGTCCACAAAAGCCACATAAGATCTAACATTCAGCATGCAGCTGAACTGAATGGGCTCTATCCTTTCAGCAGCCTCTACTGGCATATAGAGCCCAGATATCTTCAATCAAAACTATGTTATGGCTCAAAATGGAGGAGCTGGAGACTGTTGGGAGAGAAGGGGATCACTGCTTGGGAGGATCTCTTAAATGCTCATATTTCAGTCTGCAGGCAGAATACCTTGTTTTCTGATCATGTTAGGTTTATAACCTAATCGTGCTTGGTCAAGGTCAGGTGTTGGACAGGACGCCTTCCCTGACACACTCTGGTGCTGCAGGAAGTGAGGCTGATGATTCAGTACATATTGTTCTCCTCTCCAAGCATAGGGCTAGGGGGCACCGGGCTGCTCAAAGTACTATTTTTTCAAACAGATG
This sequence comes from Lepidochelys olivacea, assembly GCF_965140295.1. Lineage (NCBI taxonomy): Eukaryota > Metazoa > Chordata > Testudines > Cheloniidae > Lepidochelys > Lepidochelys olivacea. Next base: position 82,893,394 of record NC_140417.1, on the reverse strand, counting down.
TAAAAAATTAGTCTCTTATCACTTGCGGTCATTACAGATCCTGTGTCACTTTCTGTTGAAGTAAAAATATGGGTCCTGGCCAAATTCCAGCTGAGGTAATTACATTCTGTCTGCCTATGTTCCCTTTGCAATTCCCACTAGGTTCTGTATTATTCATTTTGCTATCTAAAATGTAATATCATTTTATTATTTTATTATTTTATTATTTTATTATTTATTATCATCTATTAGTTACATACCATGTTGCTTAGGACCCCCAGTCAAGGACCAGGACCCCATTGTGGTATGTGTTGTACTAACACAGAACAAAAGATGGCCCCTGCCCCGAGGAGCTTACAATTTAAGTATAAGACAAGAGACAACAGATGGATACAGACAGACAGGGAAGGGAAAGGAAACAATGAGACAACAGTGGCCACCATGATGGGCAGTGGTCTCAGTGCACCAGCAGCCTTCATGGTTATACAGGTGCTATGTTCCACTGGGGAGATGGCAGCATTTCAGTGGTGGGTGAATTGGTCTCAGTATCTCTCACTTAACTCACATGGGTTTTAATTAACAGCCAGGTCTATATCAGATTTTGCAGGCACAGAGTGTAGCAGAGGTCTGTGGTGACAGCAACTCTGCTAAGGGAGGAGGTTACAGTGGAAAGTGGCCACAAACTTCTTTGCACTGGGGAAACAGGCAGGGGAATGTAGAAGACCAGTGTAGCCCCATTGTAGGCTGTACTAGCTGGGGAAAGGGGGTGTCCAGGCAGCCTGGCAGTACACTGACTGAACACCTCCTTGCAGCGATTCCTGCTCACAGGATTCCCATGGAGCCCCCAGTGGGAGTGAAAAAGGATCCTTTCTATAGCAAGCATCCCCAAGAGGACCCTACTAGTGGAGACACCAACAGCTCTCCATTAGAATTTATTCCCCAGGAAGTGCAAAGAGGGTCATTAGCTCTGGAGCATCTTGAGTGTACTTTGCCTAGTGTTGGTTAAGTGATTTGAGACCACGGGTTAGAAAGGGGCTATCGATAGACATGCCAAGTACCTCAATCAGTGCAGTTTCTCCTTTCTTTGCACTAAGCATTCCATAAAACAGGATTTCAGCTTCTTGGTTTCCCTTCCCCATGCACCTCCCCCTGTTTGGAGAAGATTTACAGAATGGTTACTTTGTCTGGAGAAGGGATGAGAGCTGTGTAGTGGGCTGGGTAACAGGAATAAAGAGGGTGTAGCCATCACTTCTATAGAACTCAAGAGAAATTGACACTTGTTCCCATGGAAACCTGTGAGAAATGGAAACTCAGTTCAATAGCTTCTCAAGATAACATGTGCTGAAATTTAGCACCCAGATTAAAGGTCTCAGGTCTGTAGGACCAGATATGGGTGTTCTAGAGAGAGAAAACAAGTAAGAGATATTAAATGAGCACCAACTCTACCCATTCTTAGCACTAATTGATGGTTTATATGGTTAATTGGCAGTGGTGATTGCTAGATATCTGCCCCAGCCATTGAAAGGTATGTGCCTGCAGGTTTGGTGGAACAATACCCTTGTACTATATGAGGTACATTCATGTCTATGGGATGGCTCCTTTTCTCTGCCCTTATACATTAGTAGAGGAAATTTTGACACTGGCAGAAGCCATCCGCACTCCATGGTTCTTTTAACTACTCTTGCTGAGTCTTCTCCCACAGGACAGGGGGGAGGGATAGCTCAGTGGTTTGAGCATTGGCCTGCTAAACCCAGGGTTGTGAGTTCAATCCTTGAGGGGGCCATTTAGGGATTGGGGCAAAAATCGGGGATTGGTCCTGCTTTGAGCAGGGGGTTGGACTAGATGACCTCCTGAGGTCCCTTCCAACCCTGATATTCTATGATTCTATGACTGTAATTAGTTCTACAGAGCTAAATGAACAGCCACTCTGCTCACTCAGGAGCATCCCCAAGTCCTGGATAAAGCTCTCAGGATGAGCACAGCCAGGTGAAGGATACCTGAGAAGGTAAGAAATGCCTTGCAGGCTTATCTGGCATTTCAGGGCACCCTACAGCAACCACCAGTTCACCTCTCTCAGAAGTACTGTTTCAGGTTATCTGCTGACTTAGGAAGACAGCACTGCATCTGTTAACCTTGAAAACAGGATCCAAATGTAATCTTCCCAACTATGAGGGCTTGAAATGTAACCTAGCTTTGGCATGTTCTGCACATTGAGGAAAATAAATCCCATGCAGTATCTCACCCCAAGGGGTGGTGTCCCCTCTGTCCCTTCATCTGCCCTCAGCCTATCCTTTGGTCTGTCTGTTTCTGTCTCTCACTCATACACAGCAACAAAGCAATGTGAGGCTACAGTGATGTGTGATCATTAAATCAGAAGCTGTGAACCGACCTCTTAAGTCAAGTTCCCCCGTGACTATTTCCCTGTCATTTACACATTTTAAATGAACATTTTGCATGCAGTCTGTGCTTGGAATTATTGGCAGAGAAAACTCATATTCATCTCCATCCTGATCTCCGGTTCGGAGAGTTTGAAGAAATAGACCTGTGGGAGCAGGTTAAAGAGAGAGAGAACTGTTCCCTCTCAGTCAAACAAACCCTCTGAGGGCCCAGTAGCACACAGTGCTGATTCTTTGAATAGCCACATCCCTTTCACAGCCACTTATTTTCCAAAATGAGATTTTAGCGTCTGCTAGGCAGGAAACCCTTTCTTAAAAATTTCTTTTAACAGGTTTCTTGTCTTTTAACAGCTCAAATTAATGTTGTTTCTTTGGATAAATGGAAAACATTCTCTGTCCTCTGATGGTTATATTCTTTCAACAGTTTCTCATATAAAAGAGTTGATGTTGCATAATCTGAGAGTTTAGTACACAGAGAAAGTGTGTACATTTCAGGAGAGCATTCTGTGGCCTTCCATTGAATTTCCTGAAGCTTTTGATTTTCCCCTATTCTGGGGCTCTCTTGGTTACACAATGCTGTACAGCATGTGTCTTTGTAAAGGAAAGGACTCTTGGGCCAGGTTATTCACAGTCATTCTAGTTCTCAACCATTTCAGGGAACTGCACCAGTTAACTAGGTTAAGACCTTGGTTGTACCAGCCACTCACATTCAGAGATGCATGGTGTTTTCAGCTGCACAAGATTCATTGTGGGTTTGAATATAGGCAGAGGAAAGGGAGTCAAGCTGCACATACACTGCGGACCAGCACAGAAGTTCCTCATTAAGGGCCTGATCCAGCAACACTCACTCACACTGACTAGCTCTCACATGAGTTGTAGAACTGGGCCCTCTGGCAGGTAAGGGCAGCCAATCACAAACGCCTGAAGCGCCTGCATTGTCACATGAACACTGTGCTAACTGCCTAACCCTCCCTATTTTGAGGTTTGGATGTTATCCACCTCTTGGGACAAGCCAGAATTTAGGAGTTATAAAACATGCCCTGCTCATGGTCTTATATGGCAGCATCACACTATTTGCAGTAAATACTTTTCTTTCTACAATTATCTCCTATCTATTCTTGATCTGCTTTCCCTTTGCATTTAAATCCCCATTGATACCAGATATCAAGATGATCTAGATATCATTCCAATAGGACACAAAAATTATAGCCCTGTCTTCTCCATGGTGGTTGTATGCAGAGTCCATTTTAGCTAGACACAGAAATCTATTTCAAGTTCTTCACATCAGGGCTGTACCCACAGATCAGTGCATTTCCAAGTATCTTTTCCATAGGCAGTTGATTTCATTAATCAACTCTGCTTTGGTATGATTGAAGGAATCGTTCTCTGCCCTGTTAAAATCTACTGTATACATTTCCACATAGCCAGTCCAAACCATTTCAGGTGAGTTTTGGCCTGGTCAGCCACAAAGGAGGCTATATCCCAAACAGAGTCTCCCATTTACTGCTGCAGATGAAGGATGGGGGGACATCCTGAGGAAGAGAAATTGGTGATGGAGGAGCAGATAGTCAGCAGGCAAGGAAGAGTTGTACGGTGAAAAGACAGGAAGGCTTCTTGGTTTTCTGCAGGTTTATCAAGGAGGATGACCTAGTTGCTCAGACAATTTCCTGTGCCTCTTGGCTTAAGTAGTGACTCTGAGACATTTGAAGAGGCTGGATGTCTCCTCCAATCAGGAGCTTTTTAGGAGGTACCACGGGTGAGCTAGGGTTCACCAGCCCACACTCCCTGCTGGTCCCAGCAAGCTGGTGGGTGGTGGCTGCACTCTGAGGACTGCCTATGGACCTGGGTTTGCTACCCGTGATTCCCTCACAATTTTCTCTTCTCTGTTTCGGTTTCTCTCCAGTTGTCATGTGGCTTTGATTTCATGTACGTGTCTGGTGCATGTGAAGCAAAGAACGACTGGGTGCATGTTGAATATTCTACATCTCCTCATAACTAAGTTTATTGACAAGTATGTTGAACTTTGGAAAGGTTAACACATTTGTGCCTGTTTACTTAGGGACAGGCCAGCAACAAACCCCTAGATCTAAAACCCTTGAGCTTGGAAAGAGTTCAGATCCAGATCAGATCCAGATCTGGCCCATTTCTACATGACTTTCCAGGAGATCAACATCACTGTATCACCCTGAAGTCACGGAGAGGAGACCTGAAGGGTTTTTTTCCAACTCCCAGTTAATATCCACAATACCATGTGAAAGAAACACGTCCGGTTCCCAATCCTGGCCAGCAGGAGTAGCTTTGGAGCTAGTATATTAAGCTTCTAGGATGGGAAAGAAATTGTCACTCAACAGGTGTTTCTATGACCCATTTCAAATTGGTGTTGATAGTCCTAAGGAGATGCCCATGCAGACCTTCTTGGCTGAAAGCATGTTAGCTGCAAGATAAAGGTAGGTGGGTGAGGGAGTTAAAAGAGTGAAAAAATAGGATATAGGAGATCCTACAAGCAAATCTGGGAAGAAAGAGAAATGTCTAAGTTCATTGCCCTATTTTCAATTCTGCTGATGATTCTGTTCTGTAAGTTGGTAAGATTTGATGGAGAAATATGAAGAAATAGCAGCACATTGGCACCTAGATGATAGTATTTAGATACTATTGTGATGGGAACCCTACAAGTACAACAGATAAATAATACAACATGTGTCATTTGTTATTTCTGTATTAAACAGACAATAGGTTTGAAAATCCATCTCCCTCACCCTTTCTCAAGTTTGTACTGCTCCTGCTGATGAATGGTGGCCCGTTTGTCAGCCCTGTTGACCAGCATCTATTTAAGAAGATGGATTTTAGGCTAAGTGCAATGGCAGAGTTTTCCAGGAGTTAATGCACTGACCTGTTACAGCTGAAAGCTATAGGTCTCACCAGTTCCTGAATAACGTGAGGCTCTATCCTGGCCCCTCTATTTACATCAGTCTGGGAAAGGGAAAAAGTGCCAGATGAATGGACCAATGGCGTTATAGTGAAGATACCAAAGAAAGGAACTATCAGTGATTGTAATAACTGGCGTGGTATCACACTTTTATCTGTGCCAAGTATTGTGTAAGATCATAGTCCAGCGTATATCAGAGGCAGTTGATAGATTTTCTCAGACAAGAGCAAGCCAGTTTCAAAAAGGGCGTGAATGCTCAGAGCAGATCTTCACTCCACGAAACATAACAGAACAATGCTTAGAATGGCAACAGCAGCTCTACATAAACTTCACAGACTTTGAGAAGGCTTTTGATAGCATTCACAGGACCAGCCTATGGTGCATTCTGCAGGCATATGGAATCCCTCTCATATAATCAACATCATCAGAAGCTTTTATTTCAACTTTACATGCAGCACGATCACAGTAAGCTCAGTTTTGAAGTCAAAACAGAAGTACGTCAGGGGTGTGTCATGTCTGCAATCCTCTTCAACATCGACTGCGTAATGCAGCGTACAACAGAAGACACGCCAAGAGGCATTAAATGGACACCCCTCTCATCCCTTGAAGACCTGGACTTCGCAGATGATCTCACTCTCCTATCACATACCCAGCACCATATACAAGAAAAAACAACTTGGCTCAATGCTTTCAGCCAGCAAATTGGACTGAAAAATCAATCACAATAAGACAGATGTCATGACCTTTAATATTGCCTCACTATCAGCAATACAGATAGAGGATTATGTTCTCACCAATGTAGAAACATTCACATACTTGGGCAGCACCATCAGCCAGGATGGTGGAACAAGCCAGGGCATCTGGAACAAAATCAATAAAGCCAGGAACACCTTCAGGAGCTTAAATACAGTCTGGAAATCATCAGCTCAACCGAAACCAAACTCAAGATTTATCAGAGCTGCGTACTTTCAATACTATGTTACAATGCAGAATGCTGGGGAATGAGAAAGTATGACATGTCCAAACTGTCTTCATTCCATACAACCTGCCTCAGAATAATCCTCTGTATCTTTTGGCCCAGAACAATCTCAAACCAAGATCTACCTACACAGTGCAGCCAAGGGGATATGAGCACCATCATTGCCAGGAGGTGTTGGAGATGGATTGGCCATGTGCTTCGGATGGAAATGGATTCCATCACCAAACTAGCAATAAGATGGACACCTGAAGACAAGTGAAAACAAGGCCGCCTGAAAACAACATGGCAAAGTGCTGCAGAAGCCGAGCTGAAAAACCTGGGGCACAGCTGGGGAACCATTTAAAGACTTGCCAGAAACAGACAGGAGTGGAGGAGCTTCGTCACTGCCCTAAATGCCAGAGGCGTAATGGGAACATGCTGCTGCTGCTGATGTTCCCAGGTAAGCTGCTAGTGGGTGACTGCCTACATCACAAACCCACCATACTTGGCCAGGCTTAGTTCTTGCTTCTCAGTTGGGCCTCGGGCTTGTAGTAGAGGGAGTGTGGTAGGACAGGTTTGAAGTGAGATATGCCTGGTGGCTTGGGGCTGGGATAATGGATTTCTCAGATTAGAACAGAGATGTGGGGATGGCTGGAGGGAGAGAATAGCAAGGGGTGTTGCAGGACAGTACTGAGGTGAATTGAAAAAAACCTGTTGGCTGGGGAGGCCCATGGCCGCAATAACGATGCTGACGACCACGATGGAAGCACCGGGGCAGAGCTATATGGGGGCCGGCGACTGAAGTACCAGGGATGGAAGAGTTAGAACTGAGCAGCATTGGTAATGCTGGGAGTAGCCAGTGTTCAGAATAGCAAGGGGTCTGGAAGATCATGATTGAGGAGAACTGGCAGAAACTTGTGCAGCACCTGCCTGCATTATGCCTGACTCCTGCTAAGGCCATCAGTCTGTCTCACTTGTACCAATATGAGCACTGAAATTCACCAAATCCAGCCTTAACTTTTAGAAGGAAACATGCTGTGTGTATATAATTCAAATCCCAGAGCTAACTGGAGAGAGTTCCCCACTCCTCAGATCTGATTTGTGATATAGATCCTGCAGTCCAGACACAAGCATCGGTTGAGTGACTTTATAAATGCCTTTTCCTGCCTCTAAGCCAGCTCCTCCTCTTCTGATCAGTTCATTTACTGTAATAGCTGCTGCAGGCTGGGGAGCTGCAACTCAGCAGAGTTTAGTGGATGAGGAGTTTTGGCTGCAGATGTGCAAGGAGGGTAATTTTTTTATCCATGAGGAATTAAGGAGTTTTATAATCCTGTGCCAATATAAACTGACTAATTTAGCTATGGACCATATCCAACTGTGTAAGCTGAGTTAGTGGTGCTGCTCTGCTAATAAGGTGCCTCCAGAGACTGTCCCCAGCAATTAGAATCACCTCATGTCTCTTGATTTGGGTGCAGAATTCTTTACTAGTTTTTCGTAGTCCTCCAGGGCGGGCGGGGGTGTGTATGTGTGTGCGTGTGTCTCCCTATTTCTGAAACACACCCAGAACTTGCTGTGACTCTCAAAGCTGGGGACATTTAACCAAATGCTCAAACACTACCAGTGGTGTGGTTTCACTGACCCAGTACACTCAGCTGACTTCTCCTAGTTGGACTTTCCCCAGAATTCCAACATTCAGGTTATAGCACTCTCTTTGCTTTGGAAGTTTTATATAATTCCATAAAAGGACAATAAGCACAGACATTCATGGTTTTTAACTGGTCCATTGGGGGCGGTAACACTATATTATAAACATGCAATGAAACCTATGGTAAATATATTAAAATATGTACTTCCCTAAGCAGAAAGGAGATGTGAACCTGTCTCTGTGCCTACAGGTGCTATTTTGTTTTGAGTACATGCCAGATACTTTTGGTTAATTTACATGTTTGTTCATTGTTTTCTATACACATCTAGGTATATTAATTTATAACTGGTGCTAGTATTTTGCTTTTCTTTAGTTCCTTTCATCTGAGGATCTCAAAGTTCTCTACAAACCTTAAACAATTAAGCCTCACAATACCCCTCTAACGTAGGAAAGTAAACATGATTTCCCTATTTTACAGGTGGGGACACTGAGTCACTGAGAAATTTCTTTTTTATGGGCCTGATTGTGAGAGAACTGCCTAGCCCCTGCAATTCTCTGATTTCACTTGGCATTTGCATTCCTCACCTCTCAGGTTGAGGACCCAGTGGTCACATAGGAGGAAGTCACTGGCAAAGCTGGGAATAGAACACAGGTCTTCTTATATCTTTGTGCAGTCATAGCCATAAGCTGCTATGTGTTTTAACCAAGCTTATAACAAATCTATGGCAACGTTCTATTTGGACTCTAAGGGCTGGGTGACAGCACCAAGCAGTGTTAACTTTCCTCTGCTGAAAGTTGAACTTCTCTTAACAAACAGCTCGTTCCTGTCAGTAGCTGGGCGCGCCAGCCAGCTGTCTCAGTAACTGCGCACAGTATTGATCCTGTAAATCTGGGGTGTTTTTTAAGGAGCTGGTCCCCTTTTAAGGCCATGTCTTAAGTGGAAAAAAATCCACATCGTTTCTTTTTCCTTTTCCCCCCTCCATGTCAGGAAATGAGGGGGTCCTGTTGTGCTCTGGTGATCCATTGCTGACATTAACTAGCAGCCGACATTTCAAGCCATTGTAAATATATTAACTCAAGCCTTTTGTTGCATTAATTAGACTTGAGAACAACATCTGGAAACAGATGTTTTCTGAGACAGAGCAAAGGGGGCGGGGGGAAGAGAGAGAAAAACAGCACATTGGAGTGGTGGAAATGTATGGAGCAGCTGAATGGGGATCTGTCAGTGAATGGCCCCTGCTGTTCACAAGGGACACGAGTGTTTGCAAGAGGCCAGAGTCTGCTAGTGGCAAATTAACCAGTCCATAAAGGAAAGGTCTGAAGCTGCTGCTGTTATTTTGCCGCTTAATTATCATGAGAGTGTCATTCTTACAGGTATTGTAAAAATACAGGTAAGCAACTGAAATCTCTGACCACACCACAGTAAGTTATAGATACTTGTAATGTCCTTGATGGCATTATTTTTACTGATGGTGCATAAGCAGAGGTCAGACTTGTTTTGCCCAGGGATGGATCTGTACAGAAAACAGATAAAACACTAGTTAAAAACACTGTTGAATGGGGGAAGGCTCAGATGCAGATTGAAACGTTGTGGCTGACTCCTGTCTTAATTACGAGCCTAACCGCAACACTAGATCACTACTACACCTGAGACTTGGGGGTGTTTAATTCTGGATCTGAACTTTGTGGCTCAGGTCCAGTTCCACTTGTTGCTATGCTTAGAAATCTCCGTGACAGTGGAGATGGCCTACGGGCCTAGGGAGTTATTGGTTCTGCCAGTGTTTGCCACAAGCCTTTCCTGGTAATTCCACAGAGAATGCCTTGCATTTGTCTCAAGATCTCCCTTTTCCGTGTAATCCAACTGTCCATTGCTTTCTTAGTAAGCAGTCCTGGCACCACCTCCAGTTTTTAAAGAATGATGTTACCTGTTCCCTGCACTCCAGTTGTGGGCTTCCCCAACCTTTCACCCACTTTGTGCACCGCAAATTATAGCATATTGTGCTCCTTGAAGGAAAACTTCTCAGCAGCCCAATGCTTTTTTCATATGATTTGAAAGATCTGTCACCTTAAATTCTGGAGGACAGAGTGGAAATGAATTTGGTGGTCTCGTCTGTTTCTCCATTTGTGCACCATCTCACAATGTGCCATGGTCAGCAGTTTCTATGAAAGGAAGCACAGAACTGGAATGTCAGATGAGGATGAATATATAGGACCATAGCTGCATGGGCGTGCCCTGGACTTGAATAATGAGGAAGGTCACAGATCAGGTCTAAGGGATATTTAGAGAATTGTGTGGTGTTACTCGGGGCAAAAAAAGCTACGGTGGTTGCAGGTCAGGACTGAGATTTCTCCTCCTTTAAAAATGTATCCCTCTGGATTATTGGTAAAACTCCATCCTTAACTGGATACATTATAACTGGGTATGACATGGGTTGGGTGACCAGTGCTTGATTACATTTCTTTTGAAGATATGGAATATGATGTGCACTGTAAATATGCAATTACAAGCTTCTTATAGTACAGGTTTTCTGCTCAGTAACCCCAGTCTCACCTCCCTTTTCTCCCCAGACACGCAAATATGCATACCATGCTGGTCAGGTCAGTAGTATTGGGTACTAACTACCTAATTTGGCAATTGTTTATAGTAAGTATTAAGTAGCCTGTGGAGCAGAACAGTTCTTCCCTTAGGAGCTGCTCCAGCCCATTGTGGAATTACAAAATTGAGGCACATGCTATCCATTGGGGAAAGAGTTATGAAAATAAATGGAAAAAATGTATTGTTCATGAGTAGTAAGGCTTTACATGCTGCAATATCATGGCTGTTTTCAATCACTTGAGTTTCTAAAACACAAAAGGGCTCAGTGTATATTGTGAATCAGATTTGGCAAACATCAAGGACACAAAACAAGATGTGGAACTGGGAACATCTAGTTTTGGCTTTGTCATTTTATAACCCTAACATGGCCAGACTAATTTCTTTTCTTTTTAATTGAGGTTAAGTCAGCTTCATACGTCTGACAATAAGGGCTGGCTCCTGCAGCTCTGCAAAACTTTCACACAAACCCCCACAAATTCTGTGTATTCCATAATAAAGCCCAAACTCATCGTAGTTTTACAACAACATAGTAGTATTACAACAATCCTGGGCCGAATACTAAGCAAACCTAAGCTGAGTTATGGTTTCAGAAGGAAACCATATGGAATTTGGTGGCTTCTCATTGTTTCAGTATCACACCAGGCAAACTTGGCGATTTCAGCTGCATTTCACTCAGAGAGTGAGCCCAGATGAACCAACCCTCTAGTGTTATACAGTTCTGTTATGGCATATTCAGTAAGCTGGGTAGGAGTCAGCATATGGAGATTGGCTATCTCCTCCCCAATAAAGGAAATCCAAAACAACTAGGTTAAAATTGCATTAAAGCTGAGATACAAACAGAATCCAGAATATTCAGAGTTAAGCTTCCTTTTTTGCAACTTCATTTGTGTTTTCAATCAATCCCTTATCTTTTGGTTTGAGGTGGACAAGTGGAGGAGCATTGCCCTGAAAAACTCATTTTGTGACGTTCTTGGGGAGCTGCTCCCCACAGAAATGCTAGACAGTTACATGCATGGAAGGTAGAGTTCAGTTTCTCACAGTCAGTCACTTCTCTTTCTCTTGTTCTGGTGTCTGGATTTGATTTCACATGGACTTTGCCCTGTGCAGTGGGAGTCACAGAGATGGCCATCTACTCCAGCTTGATCTGCACAATTATCTCACTTCCGGCACAGCCTGGGTGGCAGGACTTCTAGAGAAAATAAGGTAATGAATAGAATATTTATTCAATGATAACTTGAAGAACACCATCTGATCCCGGTAGAAAAAGATGCACACACCCACACCAACACAATATAGTGGAACTGTATGGGTCTGTTTATTGCCCATGTGTCAAACATATGGGACATTTAAAGATAACAGAGGTAAGAACCTTACAGAGGATCAGGGAGCATCCTCCCCAGGAAAACTGTTTTTGAAAACACCAGCCATTTGGTGCACTATGATCTGTCCAATTAAGCCATCTCTGTGGACCCTTTGCACAGCTGGAGCAATGCAAAGGGATTGTCCTGGACCCAAAGATCTATTCCTTTACATTTAGAATGAAAGCACATGTTTTGGTTTTGGGGTATGGAAACACCAGCGGACAGATTCCCAGCTTTTGCTTTCTAAAATGTGTGCCATTCAGCAAGCGGAGGAATCCCCAGGGGATATAGAGCTGGCTGAGTTGACTCGTGTTCCCCTTTCCTGCAGCACCCAATGCAGGGAGAGGGAAGGGGTAGTGGATGACAGTAACCAGAGCACAGTATACTCCAGAGATCCCTTTAGATGATGGTCTGTTGGGGGTCATTGCCAGAGGCAGAAGGTTCATGCCACCACCAAGGTGAGCATCAGGGAGAGCCATAGACACAATTCAGAGCATCAGGGAGCCACAACTATCTCCCTGTTTTTCCCCTGCTAGTGTTATGACAGCTGGATAGAAACTGGTTTATGACACTGGACTCACTCCTCCTGCGCTGTCACTCTCACAATTTTCAGCAATATTGCAGACCAGAGAGGTTCAGAAAGCAAGGAAGCAGCACAAGGAGGGAGAAACTACATTAGCTCAGGCATGGGAACATCGGAGCAGGGGAGAAGTGGAAAACGAAATGAGATCAGCGTAGGATCACAGGAAGGCAAGGGTTTGTGAGCTGAGCTCGGGGCAGGAAGGGGGTAGAGTAAATCCCTTTTCTCATTAGTTATACTAGGGGGCCAAAGCCAATGCCCCTTGATTGCCATCTTTGAAGTCATTTTGGTCATTATACCTGGTATCTTTAATAAGGACACAGTGTATTCTTCATGTTGAGGAGATATGAAATGTAGAGTTTTCTGAAGGAATAGGTGGCAAGGGTTTCCCCTTAGAGACTGAGCGTCACATATCATGGTGTGTAATTTTTGGTTACTTGCAGACAGCACTTGGCAGGATTATTGCTATCCTATCAGTGATGTGACCATCCCAGTCTTGATCCACAGAAAGCAGTGGGAGTTTTGCCATTGATTTTAATAGGAGCAGCAGCAGATACCTTGTGTAAAATAGTTTGTCTGCCATTAGTTTAGGGGCATACAACATGAAGAGGAGGTAGTGAGCAACAGATCAGCCACTGCATGTACCATATTTGCATGCTAACCACATTAAAGTAAATATAGATTTCACCCATACATTCATTCTTAATGTCTATAATTACCAGGATGCTGCCTGCATTCCAAACCCTGAGTAAGCCCCAAGTGAGACATGTATTGTCAAAGAGTTAGACCCTGGGGTGGGGATTCAGACCAAATGCAAGCTGTAGAATTTGTTATCCAAACCAGATACATAGAGTAATTAGTCTTATGTATCCTTGACTCAAAGTGTGTCCAGAAACCCCAAACATTTGTTTACCTAAACACTTCAAAGAACTACAAAGCAGCACAGAAAACAAGTACTGTCTTCTGTAGGTTGATGCTTTATTTTGTTGGGTGGTCTAATTCCCCGATTGATGTGCCTGCTTCTGCAAATATGGTAGATGATTTACCCACATTCCAGGACAAGCTTTGCAAAGGCTGAGTGATTCAGGTCTCACAGCAATCTGTAATAATGGGGACAAATTCATCTCTGGTGTAATTCAGTTGAAGGCAAAGAATTTACACCAGGGGTGGCCCATTGCCTTAAGTCGGCCTCTTATAGAGGGGCAGGTTAAACTGGAAGAACTGCAGAGTGGGAGTGGGGTGGGAAAGGGATCCATTGTCAGGACAGTTTCTGGTTTTCCCAGGGTGGAGAGGGTCAAGGGTCTGAAGGATCCTCCATTATTTCCCATGAAGTTTAAAATCACAGAATCAGAAAGTGTGCAAAGACCCTAGACTCTTCTGAGCGGGGAAATGAGTGGCAAAGGGTGCGTCCTGCACAAGGGCTCAGTTAGAGGAAAACATTGTATCATTTGTAAGGTGTTCTTTGGCGGAGAGTGTTCTGATCTGAAGCAGAACTATCTGAATAAGCTGATGTTTATGGCTAAAAAACACACTGATCTGAGGTTCCCTCAGAAGAAGGATTGATTATCAGTAACCCAGTGTATGCTACCAAAGAATGCCATAATCTAGAGCTTCTTTGGACAGCAAGGGCCTGATTCTCCACCTCGTGTGGTTATTTACAGTGATGCAATGTAGAGGTAAAACATTACCACTCTCATTTGGTAACGTTCTGCACCCATCCTGCACTGATGCAAATGGCCACACAAGGTGCCAGGGAATGGAGAATCAGGCCCTGAGGAAAGAGGAAAGCAGAAGTACTTGAGCCTTCACTCCAGAAAGTAACTCTTCTGTCATCTGCTCTTTCCACAACAATAACAATATGAACAAACCACAGGGGTACAGCTGAGTTTAAAAAAAAGCATGTTTATTAAATATATATGAACAAGCCCGGCCTAGCTACATAAATACTGCTACGCTGACTGGTTTCTGGCTGCCTCTGAAATATAGAACATGGGAGGGCCACTAGAGAGCTCAAATATATTTAAAAGGACACTACCCTATTCCTACACAATCCAGTGGCAGACTCTTTCTCACTTCCTCTTTTCCCTTTTCTTCTCCTTACTATCTCTGTATTGTCCATCTCTCTGGTAGTCCATAAAACAAACACAGATTTTGAATATTGTAACCTATGCTGGTTTTATTTTTGACAATAATTCACATCAAAGTGAGGGGAAAGAATTAAATAAAACTAAATTTAGGGGGAGGAAAAGGAAAAAGAGAACTTTGTCCCCTCCTGATATTCTCAACTGTCAGGAAATGCCCTGTGCTGGGGTCTCCTGGGTAGTGGCAATCCTGGTGTCACATCTTTTTTGAGTTTTCTGTGAAATACCACCTGGGTCCCTCTTTCTCTTTTTTGTTTCCTTTCCCATCTCACTCAGGCTTTCTCACGCCTCTCTGTCAGTGAGTGATGTCAGATCACTAGCTCTTCTGTGCTCTAGTTTCCACTGGTCGGGAATGCTTCCAATGATGGAAGTCTAAAATGATTGGCCTTGGTGTAATTATTAATCTGTAGCTCCTCTCCATGTCTAGAGTCACTT
The DNA here is from genome assembly GCF_965140295.1 of Lepidochelys olivacea. Taxonomy (NCBI): domain Eukaryota; kingdom Metazoa; phylum Chordata; order Testudines; family Cheloniidae; genus Lepidochelys; species Lepidochelys olivacea. The sequence continues at coordinate 82,878,377 of NC_140417.1, read as the reverse complement.
CATGTCTCCAGTTTGGTGACAGTTTAGTGGAAGAACCTGAGGGAGGGCACAACCTTCCTGTAAGAAAGTTTATTGCTCTTTGCATTAGCAGTTTCACTGAAGTCGTTCCAGCTACAGCTGCATGACATGGATGAGGCAACAGCTGCTGCTGCTTATAGGGTTCATGTTATACACAGCTCTTATTGTAACATGCTTCTCTCTCTGTCATTGCTTTTGCAATGTCTGATGTAAATCTTCCTGTCACAGAGGTTAACCTGTCTTATTAAAGTCAGCTCTCTCAAAAAAAACCCAGCCATGTGTGAGGCTTCTTCCAACTTGTCATGTCTTTTAGCTGCCATACGAATGAAGGTGTTTTTTTAGCAGCACAGCTAGACAACTGCAGTATATCATTCCGCATCTTTTGGGGTATTCTGGTGCTGGCCACTAAGAATTTCTGATCCTCTTGAAGCACCTCCTGACGACTTTCTTCCTTTTTTCATAATCGGTCACGCTGGCATTGCTAGGCGAGTACAAGATTCCCTGACTGAACTATTAGTCATCCTTAACAAACTCGTGTTTCTGTACCACATGAACATTCATTTCAAATGGCACCACAAAACAGTTGGGGTCACTGATATGGCTGATTTTAAAGACAAAAGGGACTGATTCACCTCGAATTTGAAACTTGATCAGAAGCTCTTTAAAGTCAATGGTCTTTCCATTGACTTGAGTAGGCTTTGAATCAGGCCATGGTGTTTTACACTAGGTTGACTTGTCTGTAGTTACTCCAGATTTACATGAGTGTAAGCGAGAGAAGACTCAGCTGCAAAATACCATGATGTGGAGACAGCGGGCGAGCACCTCAGGTTGTCATCAGAAGTCAGTGGAACTATGCTGATTTAACCTACCTTTTTATCATGTCTGTTTGCAAAGTCCTTGTGATTCTTTATGTGTTGCCTTTCAAAACAACTGATCTTTTTTCCTATATAAAATCAGTGCCAGCAGCTTAATTCTCATAAGTGATACAATAAAATAATTGGTGTCAGAGTAACAGCCATGTTAGTCTGTATTCACAAAAAGAAAAGGAGTACTTGTGGCACCTTAGAGACTAACAAATAAAATAATTGCAATCATGATGCAAGGAACACTTTTGCAATGCAAAGACAAATTGCAGTAAGGAAGAGGGCCGGCATTAGGGGGTAGCAAGCAGGGCAATTGCCTTTGGCCCCACATCACAGGGGGCCCTGTGAAGCCAAGTTCCCCGGGTTTTGGCTTCAGCCCCATGTGGCAGGGCTTGGGCTTCAGCCCTGGACAGCAGGGCTCAGGCTTCGGCTTCAGTCCCAGGCAGCGGGGCACGGGCTTCGGATGTCTGCCTTGAGACCCAGCGACTCTAATGCCAGCCCTGGTAAGGAAACAAGTATCAGTTTCAAACTTGAGATGCCTTATTCTGATCATAAACAGCTATGCATAAAAATAAAATATTAAAAAGTATTAAAACCACCTTTAAAATTTCCCATTAAAAATGTTAGACTCTGATTCTACATATTTTTTTAACCAACATGTCGCTATTGAGAAATTACATAAAACCCAATCGCCACTATTTTGAGGTGCAAACAGGAAAACAATGTGAGAGCACCACTTGCAGACTCTGGAGCAGCAGCACCTAGCTGGCAAATGTAATTCCAGGAACGAGTAGGTTCTGGGGTGTTGGGAGCTCTGCCTTTAGGGGGCAAGCTTCCCAGACAGAGCGTCTGGGTGGGTCACTCTGAAGCTCTTGCTGCTGTTATGCCCAGCCAGATGGAATGCATGGGCAGAAGTTCCCTTGCAAGCTCGTAGGCAATTTGTGATCACCAAACACCACACTGCTGACTTTATCAATAACGCTTCTGGTGTACAAAAAGGAAACAGAGCAAAGTAACCATGCTGTGTCATCTCCATTGGCAATGTGATAAAACAGAGTTTCCAAAGTGGCCTTGAATTTTGGGTGCCTGAAATTTTGGGTGCTTGGTTTGAGATGTTTGGCCTGATTAACAAAATTGCTGAGCACTCATAGCATCAATTGGCATTAATGGACTGTAAGATTAGCAATTTTTGTGCAGTGCAGTTTTCTAGAGTAACCTGGTGTGATTCCTTTGATGGTATCTGCGTGAACTGTAAGAAACACAATTATGTATCTTGTGCATGCACTAAGCATAACTCTCAGTCTCAGAGAGCTAATATGGGGAACTGGCCCTTTCAAATATAGAGGAGATTACTAGAATGAAGCAAGTGGAAAAACACTGGTGACGCTGAAAAGGTGAAAACTAAAATTTGGGTGGATGCCGGAAAAGTATGTCCTGTAACTTTTAAAAAGGAAAACAAATCAATAAATAGGAGCCTCATGGGGAAATATTGAAGCACGTTAGCTTTAAGAGTCCTCTTTCTGATAAGTAGATCTGGTTAGATGAGGTGGTACTGGACCTAGTTTAAATAAACTAAAACAGTTCTAGTGCTCATTATCCACTGTTCTCAGAGGTTATTCAGGCAACTAAAATAGGATAGTTGTGATTCTTCTTTAATACAGTGGTGACAATGAGGATAAGTGATAAACCCTTGAGAAAGAGCATCCCCATCAAAATGGAATGACTTGTGATCAATTATCTACTATTTCAAGTAAATTATCATGAGGTAAATCAGCCCCATGGGGATCCTTCATAAACAACTAATTTAATGAATTAATGCATCATTTCTGATCAGAAAATGATCACCAAGCTTTGGAACTAAATGTGCTAAAACACTTAGACTACAGCTAACCTAAAGCCAACACTTTTGACCAAAAATACTGAGTACTAAGGGGCTCTTTAATCTAGCAGAGAAAGCTCTAAAAGAACCAATGGGTGGAAGCTGAAGCCAGACAAATTCAAATTGAAAATAAAGAATAATTTTTTAACAGTGGCAATGATTAATCATTGGAACAAATTACTAAGGGAAGTGGCGGATTCTTCATCTCTAGATGTCTTCAAGACTGCATGTCTTTCTAGAAGATATGCTTTAGTCATACACAAGTAATTGGTCTCAATACAGGGATAACTGGGTGATATTTAAGGGCCAGATTTACAGGGGGTCAGACTAGATCAGTGCGTCTCAAACTTCATTGCCCTGTGACCCCCTTCTGACAACAAAAATTACTACACGACCCCAGGAAGGGGAACTGGAGCCCGAGCCTGCCCACAGCCCCGCCTGGACTGGAGGCCAAAGCTGAAACCCAAGGGCTTCTGCTCTGGGCAGGGGGCATGTAACCTTAGCCCATATGCCCAGGGCTGAAGCCCTTGGGCTTTGGCTTTGGTCCTGGACCCCAGCAAGTCTAACACCAGCCCTGGCGACCCCTTCAACACACTTTGGGGTCCTGACCCACAGTTTGAGAACCCCTGGACTAGAGGATCTAATGGTTCCATCTGGCCTGAAACTGTAAGAAGCTATGAATTTATGATGAGTTAGCAATGACCAACTGCCATAGATAAGGCAGAATCTAAGTATGATTTACCCTCATTGTTAGGATTTGTGATTGATTGGTGCAAAACTCTGTTTTGCTGTAAACCATCTGGGCTAACTGAGACACTGTGGTTTATCTTTCTCAAGGGGAAAGGGAATTCATTGTCCAGGCATGTCTGTAGAGAAAGGAATGCCTCTTCCTAGTGTCTCTTCCTAAACATAAGGCAAATTGTGATTCTATGTATGCACAAGTGTCTTTAAATATTTGGAGTGCATGGGTTAGCGGAGACTGAAATATCATGCCTATCAGGGGGGCCATATGAGAGAAAATAGCAAAGGATCTGATAGCAGGTTCCTTTCAAGATGTACAGGAATAGCAGCACACATCTCTGTGGGATCATATGGATGAAATTCCTTGGGCCTGAATCCCATTGCGAGTCTTCAAATTCCCCAGGAAATAGCTTTTTGGGGGGACCACTAAATGGCTAGAACAGTTTGTTATGTAATCACTTACATCTCCCCCAAGCCTTAGTGTTTTAGAGAGCTAGCCTCCAAAAACTTGTCACAGCTCATTTGCATTTAAAACTCACTTCTGGTGCCAGATAATTTTACATTCCAAATTAATAAAGAATTTGTGCTTGTTTTGGGGTCTTGTGTTGCTGCACTGTCCCTGAGTCTTCACCCTTTCACCCTCGATCCCACCATTAAAGGGCTCCATAATCACGTATCTACCTGATAAGAGGTGTTCCTTTTTTCCTTACCGACTTCTCAAATGAGATCCACGATGGTGGTTGTCGTCATAATCTCTGACTAATCAGTGTAACTTGATAGTATGCATATCAGTTCTAACCTCAAATCTGGCCATTGTCCAATTTTATTTCTAAGGTCCTATAAGAAGTTCCTATTCTGCGGTGGCTGGAGAAACTTTAGAACTGCAAAATTCTGTATTCGTACTGCTTGGAAGTTGTACATATGATACCTGTTTTACGTGTGATGTTTTTCCAGCACACATACGTGTACTAACTATATATTTAGTAATACCTGAATATAACTATATTAGAGTAGTATTTTGTGTTGTTATTAATTTGTACTTGTTAAAACAAAGATTTTGCTTGTATTTTCTTTCTTCTTCTGATGCCATCATTACAGAGGCAGACTTAAGTTTGTGTGCATGTTGGTTTCTGATTTCTAGGAGTTTCCAGGGGTCAGTTCAGCCCTGTCATAGCTTAGAGCATCCTCTAAGTATGGCCCTCCAAGGGCTACTGTGCTAGTCAGGGATTGCTGGACCTCAAGGATGTTCCAGCTATGCTCCTTTCTCTCAGTCATGTCCTTGTCACACATCATAAACAGGAGCCTGCGAGAGCAGATGGCATAGAAATGGCTATGCCAGCTCTTTGCCTCTTAGGGATTCCCATACACCAGGGAATCTCCAAATAGCTAGATCCACCAGATATCTAGGTGCAGCAAGGAAGTAGGGAGACAAAGATCTGTCCTAGTATTTAATCCTTTAAAAACAGATTTTATTCAGTGATTAGCCTCTAGAATATTCAGCAGAAGTGAGTTTCACAGATTGATTATTGATTGTGTATTTTCTTTTATCCACTTTAGACTTGCTATAAGTTAACGCAGTTGAGTTACTCTCTACTTCTTGTATTAGAAGAGATGGTAAATAGGAAGGCTTGACTAGCCTCCTTCATACTATCAAGATTATGGGTGGGATTTTCAAAAACACTGATTGTTGGCTTAACTCTGTTCTCACTGTATTTGTCAGGATTTCCACTGAATTCAGCAGGAGCAAAGTTAGGCCAATGCTGTTTGATTTTGAAAATCCCATGCTATATCCCCTCTGACCTTCTCATTGCTGACTGTTTAGAAATGTTCCCTTCACCTCACTCATATCACCAATAATTTCTGTTGACCTCCTCTGGACCTTTTCTGCCTGAGACTGCCATCCCTTAAGAAGCTCACATGACTAAATATTACTTTTTGAGCAATGCTTTTGATAAAGAGAGAGAGAGAGAATGGTCCAGTGGTTCAGGCACTAGTCTAGGAGCTGGGAGAGCTGCGTTCAAGTCCCTGCTCTGTCACAGACTTCCTGTGTGACACTGGGCACATCACTTAGCCTCTCTGTGCCTCACTTTCTCATCTGTAAAATGGAGATAATGACACTTCCCTATCTCCCAGGAGTGTTGTCAGGATAAATACGTTAAAGATTGTGACGTGCTCAGATACTATGGTAAAGGGGGCCAAATAAGTACCTAACTTGGATAGACATTTCTGAATGATGATGGCTCTCTAACTATGTCAGCGTTTTGCAGAGCATTGGTGAGTATCACCAGGAGATGGATTAATTGTGTGACAGGGAAATAGAATCTGGCTGGGCTGATATCCCTCATGGATCAGAACCCAGAGAAGCTCATTGTACACACACATTTCTGCCAGATTCTTCAGCAGGAATTTGATTTATTTAGTGAGCTGGTCAATGAACAAAGGCAAATCTTTAAACAGCTCCAGACTGTGTGTGGCTGATTTTGGGATTGCATGAGAACAAAACTCCTGTCTGGGGCATAGAAATCATTTTGCACAGGCAGTTGGAATGCCTATAGCTAGTTATTTGCTTTTATTAATGTTCAAGGAAATGTGGTTGGAAGAGGTCCATTGTCTGAACCATAGACTGGGTTTGGAAAAGTTCACAAGAAGCAGCAATCAAACAGTGGGTCTGTGGCTTCCTCATAGCAGCTGTAGTTTAACAAAGACTGAGATTTTCGATCTTTTTAGCCATGTTCTGCCAAATTTAAAGATCATTCCTAGTTGCTTTTAAAAAAGACGATTGGTGTTCACTCAGGTACTGCCCAGGTGCTTCCAAGTCCAGTACAAGCTATTGTATACGTACGTAAGAATTAAACCCAAACCATGAGATGGAACCTGCAGTGTATGTGAATATACCACACCCATCCATTGAGAAATTCATGGTCCTGGAGTTTCATTTATAAACCTGTGAACATTCTCCTTGCACCTCAAAAGGAAATGCGTAATGTATTGTCTGCAGAAAGAACAATGATCTGTACAGAGGAGAAACCATAAGGTGTTGAGGAGAGTGTTTGGTTAAGCGATGTTCGGAAATACAATCCCAGCACTTCTACCTCATCACCTGCAACTAAAAGCAAATTCATCATTAGACCTGTGGGGCCTGCGACCTTCCTGGGATAAAGATTCCAGATGGAGAAGTTAAATGTTCCCTGACCATTAACATTACCGACCTATATGATGCTGGTATAAAAGGAATGCCATCCTATAACAAACACATTCAGTGTTTCCTTACATGTGTTTCTACACATTTTCAATGTAAGTGCTCTCTGTTTAATAATGTGCACTGTAGTGAAATTAACTTTGCGGGGATAGCTTTAGTACAAGCTTGGACATGAGCCACCTTTGTGCAGTACACCAGAGGCCGTCAGTAATACAGTAGGAAACACTGGAGGGTTGAAGAACATTGTCAAGTACTTCAGACTGTACAAACCTTGGAAACAATATTCCCTGCTAAAGTGACTGACTCCATTCGCTTTGTTTTGTTTTTCCCCTTTGTGGTTCTAGCAGAACAGGATGAAAGACATGCTAAGCACCCTTAACTCCCTTTGACTTCAATGGAAGACATTCCCTAAGGCTGACTTAAGCACATGCTCAAAGTTAAATATGTGCTTAAGGGCTGTGCTGCACCAGGCCACAATACTGCTAAGGTCTGGGTGTGCAACCCATGTGTAGGGGAGAGCAGAGGTGACACATGGGGTAGGGGCATGCAGGGTCATGTTTCCACCCCCGATTTGCTGCTTGGCTTGTATTGAGCATGCTGAAATGGACTGAGCATGCTCAGTAACATGGCTGAAACCGGCTACCCCGACTCTGCTCACCCTCCCCCGCTATTGGCAGTCCCAGTTTGTCTCTGGTGGAGAGGGATGGAAGTGCTCTGTGCATACTGGACTGGTCTTCTGGTGTATTATGGCAGCTTTGGTCTAAAGATATGTGGGCCTGATTCTCCATTTTGTTGCACCTTGTGTAGTTATTTACATCTGTGCAAAAGTGAATATCAAAACTACCAAACAGAACAGGGGCATTTTACATCCTCCTTGCACTCAGATCACAGCAACTGCAATGGGGATTAGGCCCATAAGTAATTTTTTTAAAGTAAATTTTACTTGACAGTGTCCCTTTAAAATATTCCATTGCTCTGAACATTTAAAACCAGAGTGATCAAAGACAAGACAATAGATCTACATTGCCAGGGAAATGGACCTAATAGGGCTTTCCCTTCTGTAATTTCTGTGATTCTAGGATTAAGTCCTTGTAATATACTGTGGAGTAAATTGAATTGTGTATGAAAAAAGGGACAATGTTTTCTAAAAATTTGGCCTGGCCTAGAGATAGTCTCACCCATACTAACACAGCACATGCTAATCCACCGCCATTCACAAAACCAGGAGACCCAGCAGTAGTTCCTAGGTCAGAGCTCGGCAACCTTCAGCATGTGGCGGGCCGCAAGGCATTTTATTTACGCTGACCGTCCGCTGGCACAGCCCCCCGCAGCTCCCAGTGGCTGCAGTACACTGTTCCCGGCCAATGCCGAAGGTTGCCGAGCCCTGTACTACGTAGAGCTGCTTGAAAAATTGAAAAAAATGAATTTTGTGAATAAAAATTCAAAATTGCAAAGTTGTTTTCCTTTTGAAGGATTCAAAATGGATCCATTTGTTTATGGTTCAATCCAAAAAAATTGATTGATTCTCACTGATAAAGTGAGAATTTTTTCTTTAAAAACTAATAATTTCAACAATGTCAACTTTTTTGGTGACAAATGTTGATTTTTAATTAAGGCCATGTTCTGATGAAAAAATGTTGACCAGCTCTATTGCTGTATTGTCTAAAATAGACATTTTCATAGTTTCACATTACCCTGCAGTGGCACGATGCAGTGTCAGACTTACATTGAACTACAGTATTTTTGTGACACCACCACTGTCAGAGATAACATACCCAGGAAAAATCATGCACAGACATGGCAAACATAGGACTTTTGTTCCTGACCTGTCCTGTGCAGCTTAAGGCTGTAGGCCCCCAAACCAGGAGACTGGGATGGGTAAATGGACAGGAGATGTGGCGGTCCCCAAATTAAATCTTTAGTCTTCTTCCCCAGACAGAGGAGAACTGATACTGGATAACATTGACATTCCCTTCCAACTACCACCTGATATTGCTAAGCTGTAGGCCTCAGGATGTGAGTACATCCAGCTTAGAATAGCTCCCCTATTATTTGTTTGGAACACAGGAAATTAAAAAACAAAAATCCTAAGGGCTGGCAGTTTCCCTTGCTTTACCTTATACAAGCACTTTCTCTGCTCGTATAATGATTGCAAGCTGTTCCAAAATGGAAAGCTTTTGCTACACCAGAAATCTGCCTAAAGGCCATACGGTAGCCACTATCCCGACCTGACACCTGCACAATGTACAGAAGTCACTGTAAGACTAGGGAAGTCTGTGTGGGCTGACAGAGATCGATGGCCAACCACAGCCTCATTACATTACTATACATTAAAAAAACTTCCACAAGGAAAGTTTACAAACTACCAAGACTTTATTCTGTCTCATGTATTGGTAATGAGTGTTCACATATTTATTTACTGGCATTGCTCCCATTGTCCTATGTTGGAAACATATTGTGGGGAAGTGTTAAGTATCAGATCTTATAAACGTATCATTATGTCCTGTACTCTTTATTCTGCCTACAGCAAAAGACATTGCAACAGATAAGTATCAAAACAAATTAACTACTGGCAGCCAAAAAAAGATACCAGATCCTCAGCTGGTGTAGATAAGTGCAGCTCCGTTGGTTTACATCAGCTAAAGCTTTTGCCCCAGATTTCTAAGTATAAATTGCCACCAATAATAATGTCTAATAGTACTATAGCAGCAATAACAATAATAATAATTAATAATTAATACTTGGCTCTTGTATTACACGTTTCATTCATAGATCTCAAAGTGCTTTACAAAGAAGGATAAGTATCATTATCCCCATTTTACATGTGCAAAAACCAAGTCACAGAGCATTTAAGTGACTTGCCAATGTCACGTAGCAGGTCACTTTAAAGAATTAAGAATAAAACTCAGGTATCCTGGCCCCTCCTGGATCACACTGCCGTGTGACCTAACAGGCTGAATTAAAATGAACCTTGATTACATTATACCTGTATAGCTGATTATTCATACTAAAAATTATTAGAACCATCTCTGTAGGACTAGAACTGCACATTAAAGAAATTAAACATAGGGATGGGCTGAAGCTTCATATTTTGTGTCTGGATTTTTTTTAAACTCCTCCAAGTTTAATGATTTTGGATCTAGGTTTTTGGTTTGAGCCCATTTGCATTTCAGGGTTGTTTTATTTTAAATTGTGTACAATTACTAGAGCTCCAGAGTGCATTTTGTCCAGATTTAACTTTTTAAATATATCTTTCAATTTACAAAATCACATCCATGTTAAAACCACACAAATTAATAACATAAGAAGTCTGACAAGATGCCAGTGTAGAGAGAATTCAAAAATACTACTCAAGCAGCAAAAGAAACTCAGAGAAACTCCCTAAACTCCCTCCTCATTTAATTTATAGGCCCTGTTATAGGCCATGGAGCAGAATTCACACTAGGGGGAATAGGTAATATTATGTCCCCCTAAAAGTGATGGTATGCTCCAACTCTTTCATTAGTATTACAGTAGTGTTTAGAGTACTCATTGCACTAGTCACTGTACAAACAAATAGCAAGAGATAATCCCTGTCCTAAAGAGCTTATAACCTAACTAGACCGATGAAAGCCCCAGAGACAGAAGACATACAGAGCTGGAAGTCTCTGCTCCCTCTATAGGGGAGAAAGGAGAAAGCCAGCTCTGGCCAGCTCCATTTACATGAATTCTAATTTTGTTTACTAATAATTCCAGCAACTGAATGTTGTTGCTTTGGTTGGAATTTGTTTGTTTTGATTTGTAAACATGATGATAGTTCACTAGTATTACTACACTCATGAAAGGGCACAGGAATTTTCTGGATATCCCCTGGAGTGAGTAGGTCACCCTGAATTTTATAACTATCAGGCTTTGGCTTAGTAACGAAACTCAGACTCAGCAGGGGAATGGGGCTCAATTCTAGAGAACTGCAGCACTAATTCATAGAGCAGGGGCTTTGTCCAAGTGTCTGTTTTATTCTGGGTTCCCCACTTGGAGAGTCTGTGCTCTGTGATGAGTGAATCTGTGGAACTGAACAAGTGGTGGCAGTGAACTGGATTTGTCCTCACTGGGAGGCCTGACCTCATGGGGCACAGACAGCAGTGTATTAATGCCTAGGCCGACAAGGCCTAGGCCTAGGGCGGCAAATTTGCAGGGGTGGCAAATTTATAATAGTAGCGAGAGGCTGCTTCCCCTGGTGCCGGTTCACGCCCTCTGCCCCCTTCCCCGCCCCCTCCTGCCCCTATTGGTCCCCTTCCCCAAATCCCCACCCCAGCCCTGCCTCCTCTCCTGAGCATGCTGCGTTCCCCCCCCCCCGCCCTCCTCCTTCGCGAAGCTGTTTCGCGCACAAGCACTGGCAGGGAGTGGGGAGAAGCAGGACCCGGTGGCGCACTCAGGGGAGGAGGAGGAGTCGGAGCAGAGGTGAGCTGGGGGGGCAATTATTTCTGGGCCTAGGGGTGGCAAAATCATTAATCCGCCACTGGGCACAGAGGTGGCTTTTAAGCACCCTGATAACCAGGGCAGCACTGAGTTGACTTCACAATGCCCCAGGCCAGCAGAAGCAGAGTTGGTATCACAGAACTGGATCAAATAGCTACATATCAGAGTGGGATCTGATAGGATGGTTTTATCTGGACTGGAATAGATTGGTACACAAGAGGCCAGCCCCTGCGTTCTCACTCCTCCCCTCCCCCAACTACCATGAGTCTCTTTGGACCCATGAGTGTGGTTTTAGGTGGATGGGCGTTGTCTTGGGACTAAGAGTTCTGGAACTCCATGAGTTGGACAATTATTACTTGGAATTGTGGATTGACTAAAGTCCTGACACACTGATTTGTGTTGCTCATTTTCATATAGGTAAATATATATCCTGGGTTTTCATATTTCTTTTGATTGTGTTTCCCTTTCCCCCCAATTAAAAGTTGCTTATATGTACAAATTGAGATAACTCCTTTTATGTTTTCTGTTTTAAACAAACAAAGAGAAAAAGGCTCTTACCATTGTAGGGAGAAAACACAATAGAAAGAGACAGTGAATAAAGAACACAAGCAAGAGAAATGGGAAGAGAGACAACAAACAATTGGTTTTGACTCCCTCACCTTACTCCTTATACAAAAAACATGTAATGGGGCAGGGTATTTCTACTTGATTTCATCTTTGTGAAGTGTAGAAGGGGACTGTTAAGCAGGGCTACAGGTTTATTTGGGGGTTACCAAAAGTTTGTGGTGCTTGGCCTCATCATGTAGGCTTTGGGGAAGAGGTCTTCAGGAGTGGAGTCAACTAGCACAGAAGCTATGTGTTGTGTAAGAACCTCATGGAAAATTCAATTCATACATTTGAATTGCCATTAAAAGGCCTTTTCTCTCATAACTGCCTTTTGACCATCTGCCAGATGTCTTAATGGTACATTAGAGTCATTTGAGAGCAGAGGCCTAGTACAGCATAGCCATCAGCCCCTCAACTCTCAGACACAATGCCACCAAGCTGCACTAAGAAAAAGGTCACCCTTGCTCACTTTTTAAATTTAATTTTATTTTTTGCCAAACTTGCTAAAAATTTCCAATCACAAGTTTATTGGTGACATTTTTAACATGGCTCAACTTGAGAGAAACCTTCTTTTTCAGTGCAACTCCCCAGGGTCACTCACTGTAGTGCCCAGGAAACTGGATACACTTGATTTAGACCAACAAAAACATAGGGAGCTGCTGTACAGTAGGAACAAATGGCTGGCCTGATGCTGAAATCCAGGAGGATGGAGGTTAATGGGAGCTACATAATGCATTTACTGTGAAACAAAGTACTGTATGTTGGGAGTCCTCCAGAGGTCACCAACAATTGCGTGCTTGACGTAATGAAACTTTCTAGCCTGACACATTTCCAGGTCTAACATGGACATTAGGAAACAAAGACCTAAGACCAACCAGGAATGATCTAATCAAAGGGGGGAGGGACAGCTCAGTGGTTTGAGCATTGGCCTGCTAAACCCAGGGTTGTGAGTTCAATCCTTGAGGGGGCCATTTAGGGATCTGGGGCAAAAACTTGTGGATTGGTCCTGCTTTAAGCAGGGGGGTGGACTAGATGACCTCCTGAGGTCCCTTCCAACCCTGATATTCTATGAAAACTCTTATTCAAGCCTTTAAGCAGAAAGGCAGGTATGGAGCAGGGGAGACAATTGTCCAGTCTGTTTAACATAATGGAGATTTGCTTTTGGATGATGGGGGGATCCTTTAGTATACTCAATATCCAATCTTACAGATTCCTACTGCTCCTGTGGGGAATGAAATGAGGCTGCAGCCCTCCTCCACAGCTGACTTATATCCATGGGGAGGGCAATGGTTAGATCAGCTGTGCCAGCCTCTGACCAGATGTCGAGCAGGAAAGTCCCTTTATTGGGAACAATGAGAAACATATGAGAAGGATTAGGGATGTTCCAATTCTAGGGCAACCCTCCTTACCACATGAGTCAACAGAATGACAATAGCCCCACCCTGGCAGAGAGCATGAGGAACTGTTGTGGTGAAGTGAACTAAAGAGTTAATAAGTGGGGTGCAGAAAGACAGCTTCAAAGTGAAGGGGAGGAGAGGAGTGATCACCCCCTTCCTTTGTGGATCCACTTTAGGATGGAAACCAACCCAACAGGCTCAGCTTATTGGTGAGGCACATGGCTTCCCGTCTACTTTGTCTTGTTTTTTTCTTTCAATAAGTTACTGGCCAACAGCAGCTTTTCCAACTCATGAAGTGAGCGAAGGAAATAAAAGTGCCCATAGGCTTTGGCATCTGTATCTGTAGCATCTGTATCTAAAGTGAATCCCCCTAAGTTCCAGCTCTGAGTCTCACAGAGCCAAGAGCAGGACTTGCCACAGGGCAGTGAGGGCCATGTGCATAACTCCTGTTATCAGTAATGGGAATCACCATGTGGACGGGCTAGAAATCTTATTCAGGAGCCTATTCTTGAGAGGTTTTGCAGACTCAGTGGCTGGCAAAATGGCTAGGGCCGTTCCTGTGCCTTTGCATATGTAACATGGTGTCTCTCACCCCTGGAAGGTGATAGGATGGTGTACTTATTCTTAGTTGATTGCTGGCGGTAGGCAGTGACTTGTGATCCCAGAAGGCTTTGGTGACTTCCTTGTGGTTCTCCAAGTCCCAGCAGAGTCTCAGGGAAGGGGCTGCCTGAACATGCAGAACACTGCTTGTACTCTATCTGCATGTTCCTCAACAAAGTTCAGACATCATTCATTTTAATGCCTGTCTCTGCTAGTTATTGATAGACCCTGTTCCGGAGGCCTGGCCAGAACATACCAAACAAATCTGGCAAAAATGTGTGAACGAGTGAAAGTCCTCACAGAAAAATCAGTGGAAGTTTTCCAAGTCAAACAAGAAACACAATAGCTGCAAATGCTGACGGCCTCTTTCTATCCTTAGGTAGCTGGAAGAATTTTGGCCCAATTCTGCAATCCTTACTCCCACTTAGTAGCACTGTGATTAGGGGTTGCAGAACTGGGACTCTTGTAAAGCAACTTTCAGATGCTTAAAAAGGAGCAGAAGGAAAAGTTGCATACACTCTGTACCTGGCTAGCTTTGAAAGTCAAGAAGTATTTGTCTGGAAGTAGAACGTGTATGTTTCTGTCGGAAAGTACTGCCATGAAATCTCGGGAGCCCTGTAACAGAGATCTGTGTATAACAGTTAGTAGTGCCAGGACAGAATTGTTGAGACTATACTAAAATGTAGTGGGTCTTAACAGATGGAATCCTTAAGTTGCTGTTATGACCCAGAGAGAGAAAAAGAGAACTATTTTTTCAAAAGGTTCTACACATTCTAGACTTTCAAATGGGTTTGCAATTCTTCAGACTTTGCCTAGTTTGCCCAAGTTCCTATACAAGCCAAATTAAGTTATTTGAAATGATTTGTTCACCCCAGGAATTCTCACTGAAGCCAGCCGGGAAAAAGGAAAGCAAGTTTGTTTTGTTTTGTTTTTTAAAGGATGAAGTAGTTGGTTGATTGATTAATTAATTGATCAATCGATTACAATAGGGTCAAATGGCCTCAGTCAAGATTGAGTCCTATTGTGCTAGGCCCTGTACATATACATGGTTAGAGACAGTCACAGCCTCAAAGAGTTGACAAAGGTGGGATTTTTAAAAGCACTTGGTTGAGTTAGGGACACCAATCACATTAATGTTCAGCGGGACTTGTGCTCCTAACTCAGGTGCATTTGAAAATCCCATCCTAAATAGACAAGACAGACAAAGTGAGAATGTATTATAACATCACCCCCCAGTTTTAGCCTTGGTAACACTAATCTGGCTGGGATCATGTTTCTCTGAATAAACAATAAAAGGAAACATGTAATCTTTTTTTAAAAATAGTGTAGCATTACAGCCAAAAATACAGGGTGAGCTATTGCATGTTGTAAGTTACTTTGCAAGAGCATATGTACACGTGGGTGCACACACCATACACACATGACTGTGTGCTTGATTCAAAGATCTCCCCAGCACTATCCACGTTTCTATAGATGACAGTAATTAAGTTGCAAATGTAGGATTTTTTCCCTCCAAGTGTTTTCACTTCAGACTTACCACAGAAATATTTCCTGGCATCTGTGTTCAATTGAGGACAGAGAGAGATGTAGGTTGTTGGGGACAAGGAACAAAATGGGGAGCGTACTCTCTGCTCCCCACCCCTCTTGGACAAGGAATGAATCAGAAAAGTTGGCATTGTTCTATTTTTCATTTTAGATGATGCTTGGGAATAAACATCCTGGGGACTCAGATGGCAAGGCCTTTGGTGTGTGACCCAGATAGTGTGGTTTAATTGTGGTTTAATTGTGGTTTAAAAAACAAAACACAAACCATCAGGTGAGTTCAGACTGCTGGACCTGGTCCGTGCTGGGCTGGGCTGGACTGGACTGGCCGGGAATGAGGGGAAATCTGTAGTGATGGATACTGGTTCCTGATTGTTCTGTTGGCACCTGGGAGTTTTAGGGGTGAACAAAGCTCCTTAAGACAATCCCATCTCTGCACCAAGCTGTTGGGATTGGGACAGCTTCTCAAAATATAAAACGGTTCCTTGTTTCCCCTTGACAAGGTGGCAGGGCTAAGGTATGGCTCAGTAAAGGACAGCAGTCACTGGACAGTGAATATAGTACCAGTACTGCTCAGTGACATTTCACCTATGTTAAGGCCCCAATCCTGCAATGGCATCCCACTGCAAGATTGGGTCTTTAACACAGGTGAAATTTCACTGAATACTACAAGTACCATCTTCAGGCTCCAGTGACTGCTGTCCTTAGCTGAGCACAGGCAGACCCCTGTGCCCAAAGAGAGCCCCACTGAAATCATCCCATTAGAGCAGTAGTTCTCAGTGAGGAGTCCAAGGGCCCCTGGAGGGCCGCGAACAGATTTCAGAGGGTCTGCCAAGCATGGCTGGCTTTAGACGTGCCAGGGCCCAAGGCAGAAAGCCAAAGTCCTGCCAGTGGGACTAAAGCCCGGGGCCCTGAGCCCCACCACCTGGGGCTGAAGCCAAAACCTGAGCAACTTAGCTTCACGTTGCCCCCCTGTGGTTGCCCCAATGCAATTGCCCTCCTTGATACCCCCTAACACGAACTCTGGCTTTTATATGCTGAAAAACAGTTGTTGTGGCACAGCTGGGCCGTGGAGTTTTTATAGCATGTTGCGGGTCGGGAGGGGTGGGTCAGAAAGAAAAACATTGGGAACCCCTGCATTAGAGGACCCAGGCCTCAGGGCTGTTCTACATAAAACAATTGCACAGGTTTAACTGAAGGTGTGATTTTAAGCCAGTTTAGTTAAACTGGTGCAGAAGAATGTCTGGACACTCTTATTTCACTTTAAACCAGGTGTATTTCACTTTAGCTGAAGTCTATTGGGAATCACTCTAAGCCACTGACTAGACCCTCTCTTAAACTGAAAAAGGAGAGTCCACGCAGGTGTGTGCATCATTTTAACTAAATTGGTTTAAAAACTGATTTAACTAAATTGGTGCAACTTCCTTGGTGAATATAAGGCATACCGTTTTGCTGATGCTGTTTTCTGGGGAGGGTGGGGAGAGAGGGAGGAACAATACACTCAGCAAAGAGGGTGCCCATCCCTTGAGTTCACATTGCATACAGTGTTGTTAATAAAGAAATATTAATAAAAACTATCATTTCCAGCTGTGCTTTAGGTGCTCGCTTGTAAAATCAAACTGGCCGAGCTAATCCAAGAGCCACATTCTTTTGGATCTCTATTATGGAGTGAGCAGACTGGTGTTGCTTGCACACCACTACTCACGCTCAGCCTGCAAGGTTCACAGTGAAGCACACATATGTATCAGAAATCAGAAGGGGCTCATAAAAGAGCTAGAGTGGAGCAACCTTAACTAAGCTGCTGGAGCAAAGACTGAGAAAGAAATGCCTCAAAGGATACCTGCTCTAACTATGAAAAAAATAAACAGTCACTTTCAACCCCCAGGCCCCAATTTGGTAAAGCGTACCTAAAGCATTGGGTGTCAGTGATGACTTTGGCTGTCGTAGGGGAAACATAGCATCCTGATCTCAGGTCTTGGAAGGTCTGTCAAGAAGGAGGTGATTTTTCAAACCCTTTGCTTTAATGAAGTCCACCCACATTTTCTGCTACTTCGTTGGGAGTTTTTCACTGTTTTTAGTTTACAAAAGTTTTTAGTTCACCTTTACTGCTTTGAAAATTAGCCCTTTATTGCCTCCCTGAGTGCAGAGGTTGAGTCGTGGGTGTATTCTTCTGGTTTACAGGTAAAATGGGACAGAGGAGAAGAAATAGAGGAGTGGAGCTGAAGGTGAATGAAATAGCAGTTTAAGGCCCATTACTGCTTAATTTCCAAATCCAAAAGATGACTAATCTGTAGGGGTCACCATGGATATGACCATTAAAGACCCTTTGGCACAGTGTCACTGTCTGATTTTTGAACTGGACACTGTCTGCTACAGTTATGGAAGGGCACAAGTTGCCTTGTGTAAACAAGCCACTTGCAGAATGTGCTGTATGCTGTGTGTTTGTAAAGTCTGTCAGCACACTGACCATAGACAACACATTACAGACCAGCATGGGGCTTACACTCTTGCTTTTCACTCGTTCACTGTGAATTTGGTTACATTTAATTTTACCAAATATTCTGCACTCCGAACTCTAGCCAGCTTTCAATTCATATTACAAATATATACCCCAAAAAGTAATTCCCAATCTTTGTTTTTTGTCTTTTCTTTTTAATGTGGGCGAGCAGCCTTTACCTGTGCTGAATAGTCAGAACATGGCATACTGAAAGTACAACTCTTTGGTGTAGTGAGTTGAAAGTCACGGGTCTCAGTTTCTATGGGCCTGCATCTTGTGTAGACATTTACACCATGCTGATTTAGCAGCAGTTTACACTCCCATTGTGCTGGTGTGAATGGCTACATAAGGTGAAAGGCAATGAGAGATCAGAACCTTTCTATTTGCATGTTAATTTTTTAACACACATTTACTATTTTTGAAAATCCTGCTTCTTCTGACACTTCACCTTCCCCAGAGTGAGACTGAACTGATATTTGACAGTAGGTCTTTTGACATCTTTAGGAAAGATGTGGACAAAGTGAAGAAAGTCCAGAGAAGGGCAACCAAAATAATTAAAGGTCTAGAAAACATGACCTATGAGGGAAGATTGATGCCTGATCTGTGTCCGTTTATTCTATCATATCTATTCAAGGGACACTGTAGCGGGGTGGTCACCCCGCTCCTGTCCTGAGGGGCTTAAAACAATGCTGTTACAAGGAGGAGGGAGAAAAAATTTTCTTCTTAACCTCTGAGGATAGGACAAGAAGCAATGGGCTTATATTGCAACAAGAGCAGTTTAGGTTGGACATTAGGAAAAACTGCCTATCAGAGTGGTTAAACACTGGAATAAATTGCCTAGGGAGGCTGTGGAATCTCCATCACTGGCGATTTTTAAGAGCAGGCTGGACAAACACCTGTCAGGGATGGTCTAGATCAGCGGTTCCCAGACTTGTTCCGCCACTTGTGCAGGGAAAGCCCCTGCTGGGCCAGGCCGGTTTGTTTACCTGCCACGTCTGCAGGTTCGGCCGATCGTGGCTCCCAGTTGCTGCGGTTTGCTGCTCCAGGCCAATGGAAGCGGCGCGGGCCGAGAGACATACTGGCCGCCGCTTCCAACAGCTCCCATTGGCCTAGAGCAGCAAACCGCAGCCAGTGGGAGCCACGATCGGCTGAACCTGCAGATGCAACAGGTAAACAAACCAGCCCGGCCCACCAGGGGCTTTCCCTGCACAAGCGGTGGAACAAGTTTGGGAACCACTGGTCTAGATAATACTTAGTCCTGCCTTGAGTGCAGGGGACTGGACTAGATGACCTCTCGAGGTCCCTTCCAGTTCTATGATTCCATGAAAGATGTATCTTTATTGTTTCATTAATATTTTCTGTCTGTGTCAGTCTCTCTGCAGAATTGGAATCTTCACTTCAGTTCACTTGACTTTTTGAGCTGGTGAAAACTGTTTTTTTCTTGACTCTCACATTTTCTTGACTGAAATCATACAAGCAAAATCTCCCTGGAATTAACAAACCAGATATCAGCACGAGACCAAGCAACTATCCAAACTGGGAGCAATTACTGTGTTAATGAGGTCCATGGCTGACCTCAGCTAGACATCCCTGCATGTGAAAGTAGGATAACTGGGTTAAAGCTGCTGCTCAGTATTGTATCACTCCAGATACACCCACACTCGCTAAGAAAGTTGGTGTAATGGAAACCAGGATTACAAACACACACATGCACAAAACAAAGAGAAGGAAAAAAGAGCCATGGAGTTAGAGAGAAAATTGAAGATTGGAGGTAGGCCTGAGTCATAAAATTGAGAGCTGAATCCAAAGTTCAGGGAATATTTAGACATAGGTTTTGGAATGAATTGAAAATAAAAACAAACACAAAATCCTAGAATTTCATCTCTCCCCAATATTCTGCACACACACACACTATCTTTCTCTCCTTTCCATTGTGTGCCTTTTGCAGAATGTCGGGTTTTCTCTTCAGTATAATAACCCTTGCAACAGAGCTGCTCATATATTTTTTTCATGTCTTTGTTGGGACCTATTAAAAAAAATTGCTCAGTGCAAAGCTGTTTTCCATGGCATATCCTCCAGGCCATTACATTGCTCTTCCCATCATCCTTATCTCTCTCCCATAACCACATTGTATCAAAAAAACAGTGTCTATTTACATATGGGGAGGTTCATGCTGTGTCATGGGCCCTTTGTTAACTCAGAGGAATAATAGCGTTTTTTAAAGTGTCTGCCAGTTCCAATGGGAATTTCAGGTAGTTAACTGCTATTAAAGTCCCAGGACTTCCCATGTGTTAACCTTGAGCTGAGCCTTTTACAAACAGACAAAAAGTAGATGAAATAACAGAAACAGCTGTGCCAGACATGAGCTTTAAAGATCACAGAGATTTAGGCCATCACCAGACTGTCATCAGAACAATTCTCAGTACTTGATAAATTGAGCAAAGAAGGAGAACTCTGGGTAGAACTGAAAAAGGAATTGATATTGCCCCGTGACTCCCTATCCTTAGCTGCTTTGACAAAAGCATTTTAAACCATTTAATAGAATGGACCTTTCTTTTAAAGCAACCAAGCAAAACTCCCACAAATGAAAACAAAACAAAACAAAATATGGGCGTAACTACCACATGTTGAGAAATGTCCTTTGAAGGATGCATCTTTTCCATTGGATTGAGATGGAGGTAAGGCAGTGAAGGAGGTCTAGTCCACAAAGCATATTCCACCCCATGTGTTAGTTATGCCCCTAACATTTTCTTGTATTTTGTTTGTGTTTTTCTTTTAGAAAGAGGGTTCCATTCTGTTCCCAGATAAATAATATTGGGCAGATGTTCCCTTGGACATGAACTTCCCTCTCTTTGGCTCTTCCCTCTCCCAAAGTCTGGTCTTACTCTTGATCTCAGTGTTTCTTAACAGAAAAGATTCAAACTTTGGTACCATATAAAGGCTGTACATAACCTTCAATAAATATAAGCCACAGACTGGCTTAAATGGCTTGACACATTTTTGCTAAAGCACCAAAAGGAAGAACTTTGTTATTTCCTTAATTTATTTTAATCAAATTCAGTGGGACAATGGATGTGATCTAAATGACTCACATCAGTAAATGTTTGTAGGATTGAGTCCCAATGTGAGTAAATGTTTGTAGGATTGAGCCCTCATTAAAAGTTGCTTGGATTGTAGAACAAATTAACTTCTGACTGATATCTGTTGTGACAGCCCTCTTTATTGAGATATGTAGCAGATATTGGGAAAGGGGCTTGTTGGGTTGTTTGAACTTCCTTCATAAATCTATAAAAGACTTGAAAAAGCAGATGAGTACAAAGTGGCGTTTGACCTCATTTTAAATGTACTCCTTCATCTCTGGGAGATGAAGACAATGAGAAGGATACCTTATAAACAGCATAATTAGCAATGTAAAGCCTGATTGTCCTCTCACACTGGTGTAAAAAAAATTCACTGAAGCTGATGGAGTTACACAAGGGTAAAACTGGAGTGAGAGCAGACTCAGACTGTGGCAAGCCTGACCAATCGATCCAGAGGTAGCTGCACTGTAACCTTTTACGTGATTTTTCTGAAGTTCACAAATTCACTGTCATTTTGTATATTTTGCAGTTGCTATATTTTGAATTTTTAGGTTTTTATTTGTGCGAAAAACTCATGAATCAAGACACTGCCCTGCTGAAAAAAGGGAGGCATCACAGCTATATCGTTTCCACAAAATCAGCAACTCCCACTCTCAATTCTCCATTATCATTTGATGGGTGAAATCTTTCAACCAGCATTACAGTATGTCTATCTACCTTTCGGGTTCATCTAGGTTATTATTTCTGTGGAGACAGCAGCAAGACTTAACTTTTCAATGCAACTGGTGTTATTGAGGACGACACCCTGATGAGATGGGTAACACCAGAGCTACTGTCATATTTCCAGGTGGTCCCAATTAATTCCAAAGAGTCAGAGTTCAGCATGTAATCATGGAGTTTGCTTGCATGCAGTCAGCAAGTGGAAGTCACAGACTTCTTGTATTTATCTGTAAATCAAAGTGAAGTTAACCAGCTCCATGTATTCTGACAGCATTGGTGTGTCTCCTGTAGTGCATTACAAATGATTTTAATGACATATTATGTGACTTTCTGTGTTAGACAGACTGTTTAATCAACAGTTTCTGCAGAAAGTATGATGGTCTGTAGGGAACTGGATGAATTCAGGAAAAAAACACCAACATGGTATTTTTTGTCCATGAAAAAACATCTTGCTGATTAAAGAACCATGAAGCATTTCGTTCGTGGCAGGCTTTTCAAAGCTTTACTTTTTCTGCATAAAATGCCACTTACAATTTCTCGTTGCCTTCTTTGGACAGTAACTATATAGCCTGTGGTCAGATGCTGCTCTCGGATACATGCGTGCAAGAGCCATTGAAATTTGTGGCTAGTTTGTGTGCGTATCTAAGGAAAGAATTTGTCTCTATGTGCAAAATTATCAGAATGGCCTCTGTGTTCGGGTGCTTCAGTATATAGGTGCCCAACTTGAGACACCATGAGTCTAATTTTCAAAGGTGCCGAGTCTTTACTCGTGCAGTGAAGGCAAAGGAAAATACAGGACTCAGCACCTCTGAAAGTGATATCTTGAGTTGGGCATCCAGCAACTGAGTGATCATTCTGAACATTTCGACCTATATATTTTACAGTAGTTCCTTAAGAGTCTTTTCTGGCTACTAAATGACTGAAAATAATCATGTGATTAGCCAGTAAATTCTGCCTTTCATTTTCCCTTAAATTTTGCCTTCTCTGTCAGGTCAATACAAAGACTTAATTGCTCACATCTGACATTGAATATCACCTCCTATCTTCCACCTGAAAATATGAGGGACTATGTAATCATTTCATGGTTAATAGCTGTGGCTGAAGCTCAGTCATGGGTTACATGCACTATATGACTTTCAGGTTTGGATTCAAAATAGATATAGACCATTATATCCTGACCTGTTTTGCAGAAAACAGTTTGTAATTTCTGCCCAGCTCTAATTATTATGAATTAACCTGTAAGAACTGATTTTAACTACGATGCTACTCCATACTACATTTACTATTATTTTTGGGCAGTAACATGGCTGTGTACAAAATATGCATTGTAAGTAGAGTAATGGGGAAATTATTTTCTTGAACAACTTAAACTGTTTGGTAAAGTACTCTTTGGACGATCTCGTCCTTCCATTTCCAAGTCATTAATGCTGATTTGCCTGTGAATTTTGGTAAAGGATTTTGTCTTGGTTTGGGGGGCCATATTTAACTGCACTTGTGCACACTGGTTCCAGTGTGATCATCCTTTCAGAGATTTATAGTCATGGGCCCTGATTCTGATCTCACACAGATTTTAGACCTGTGGGTGGATAATGCCATTGACTCAGTGGAGTAATTCCTGATTTATAGTGATGTAACTGAGAGCAAAATCCGCTCCATGGTCCTGTTGTCAGGGCAGAGTGGCCCCACACTGGCACCGCAGGGGTTAACCCTTCCTTCCTAGCAGAGGAAGCCCCGCCCTGGAAGCTCTGCTGGGCATGCTCCAACTGGAGTACAGGTATAAAAGCCTGCAGAGCTGCTCAGTCTGGGCTGACCATGGGAGGGGAAGAAGGCATGCTGCCAACTCCTGAGGAGGGACAGCCTGTGCGCCAGAGCCGAGCCAAGCCAAGCCAAGCCAAGCCAAGCCAAGCCAAGCCAAGCCAAGATGCACTCTGATACCCAGGCGGAGGATGTCACAGGAGGGGAACAGATCAGAGGACCCCCTGAAGCAGAGAACCTGGCGTTTATGATAGGAAGTGACCAGTGATGAGCTGCCAAAATCTTAACAACTGGTTCCCTCCTCACCCCACAAGGTGGTTGTGGCCTGCCCCCACCCCCTGGGACTCCTGCCCCATCCAAACCCCTGTGTTCCTTCATGCCCCCCCGGGACTCCTGCCCCATCCACCCCTGTCCCCTGACTGCCCCCAGAACTGGGCAGGAGGGTCTTGTGGGCCGCTGTAGTGGGTGCCCACTGTGCCCTGCCCCTAAGAACCGGAGGGATCTGCTAGGGGGTGAGGTGGGGAGACCCGGTGGTGCTTACCTGGGGGGACTCCCAGGAAGCATCCAGCAGGTCCTGCTGGCTCCTTGAGGTGGGGGTAGCATAGCTGGGGGGGAGCAGGGGGAGAACCTGCTCCCCCCTACCAATCACATCAAAAGTGGCACCTTAGGCACCGACTCCCTGGGTGCTCCAGGACTGGAGCACCCATGGGGAAAATTTGGTGGGTGCAGAGCACCCACTGGCAGCTCCCTGCCCCACACCCGGCCCCAGCTCACCTTGCCTCCACCTCTTCCCCTAAACGCACTGCCCTGCTCTGCTTCTTTGCCCCCTCCCCTGGCTTCCCGCAAATCAGCTGTTCGGTGGGAAGCCTGGGAGGGCTGAGAAGCAGGCGGCAGCTTAGGCCCAGGGAGGCGGAGGTGAGCTGGGGCGGGGAGCAGTTCCCCTGCGCACCCCCCGGGTTACCTGCTGCAGCATGGGCGGCCCTCCTTGTGCCCCCCCCCAGCTCACCTCCACCTCCTTGGGCCTGAGTGCAAAGCCGCCGCTTGCTTCTCAGCCCTCCCTGGCTTCCTGCGCGAACAGCTGATTCACGGGAAGCCGGGGGGGGGAGCAGAGAAGCAGATTGGGGCGGCGCGTTCAGGGGAGGTGGCGGAGCGGAGGTGAGGTGAGGTGAGCTGGGGTCAGGCGAGGAGCTGCTGGTGGGTGCTCTGCACCCACCAAATTTTCCCCGTGGGTGCTCCAGCCCCGGAGCACCCACGGAGGTAGTGCCTAAGGTGCCACTTTTGGCCAGTTGTTAAATTTAGAAGCCCTTTTAGAACCGGTTGTCCCGGGACAACCAGTTCTAAAAGGGCTTCTAAATTTAACAACCAGTTCCAGCGAACCGGCTCCAGCTCACCACTGGAAGTGACCCGGGGAACTTTAGAGGCAAACGGTGTTAGAGCCTCACAGACACTCAACGTGTTGCAAGCGGATTCCCACTGAGCTGGTGGCAAGGGGAGCTTGCCACTACCAGGGCCCAGGGTCGGGTCCCAGTGGAGAGGGCGGGTCAGAGTCCCCCTACTACCCTCTGCACTGTGGGAATCCTATGGACTCTGGCCGCTAGGCCACACTACCCCACTTGCGAGGGGAATTGTGTAGCCTCTGGCCATTGGGCCGCACTGCTCCAACACTGGGAGCGATTTATATGGACCCTGACGCTTGGGGCAAGTTACATGGACTCCGGCTGATAGGCTGCACTACCTCGCCGGCCAGGGGTGATTGTGTGGAAGGAGGCCATTAGGCCACATCCGGATGCCCAGAGAGAGACAGGCACGGGAACTTGGGAGTGGTGTGGTTTCAACACCCCATCCCACCCCTGCCACAAAGGGATGGTGCGGTGCCCAACCTGCCACACATCCCCTGATCCTTTTTTTTTTTTGAGTTTATTAATGATTTTGGTAGCATTAAATTAGGTGGGGAAGGAAAAGACTGTGGATTCCAAGGGAAGGAGAGTTCATCCACATTCCATGCTGTCGGTGAGTTGGTCCTGGATCAGAATGTGGGACATCTGTAAATGTCATCTGAGAGCACTCAATCTGCATATGGTGCTCCCTTTCCTCAGAGTTCAGTTACAAACTTCAAGCCTTCCTGATATAAGCCCAACTCCTTTGAAAAGTGTTTCACACTGTGGGGCCAGTCTGCCTGGGGAGTCAGTCTCTCTTGGGGTAGGAATTACATATAATGGATGTTGGATCCTCTTTGGCTCACACAGAGGAAGATATTGGTTGCTTTTTGGTAGAGTGAAGTTAGTCTTCATCTTTCCTGGCTTTTTGATATGCACAGCTGCTGTTCTATCATCCATCCTCACTTGCACTGATTTCTCAGCATGTGGTGAGCTAATCTTTGTGGGGCTGCTTTGTGTGCCATGAAGTCTAAAGATTTTGATCAATTGTTGCCTGTCCCTGTTGCAGGATGATTTCTCCAACTCTCAGGCTGATGTTTGCAGGGATGATCAGGAACACTGAGTCCCCAAAGGGCTATTTTTATGGAATTTGCAAATTAAAATAAGAACAAGAACTGATGTAAAAACTGTGCCCCTAACTCAGGCTGAACCAAACCTTTTCTTCATGTCCAAAAAGTCCAATAATTTCTTTTTACCAAATCATGAAGGGCAGATGTACATTTTTATAAAAATTATGGGAAAACCTACTTTCATATTTCTGACCCTGCCAAAACCTAGACTTGCTGGATGTCTCTAAAGAAAGCCTGTAATTGAAATTTCCAGCCCATTACTTTTCCTGGTGTGTGTGTTTGCCATTATGATGAAAACGTGGCAAAGTGATGAGTGTGTTGGTGGTCACTGTGTCACTTTAAAAAAAATGGAGTCCTTGTGGCACCTTAGAGACTAACAAATTTATTGGGCATAAGCTTTCGTGGTCTAGAACCCACTTCATCAGATGCATGGAGTGAAAAATACAGTAAGCAGCTATAAATATACAGCACATGAAAAGATGGGAGTTGCCTTACCAAATGGGGGATCAGTGCTAACGAGGCCAATTCAGTCAGGGTGGATGTGGGCCATTCCCAACAGTTGACAAGAAGGTGTGAGTATCAACAGAGGGAAAATTACTTTTTGTAGTGACCCAGCCACTCCCAGTCTTTATTCAGGCCTAATTTGATGGTGTCAAGTTTGCAAATTAATTCCAGCTCTCCAGTTTCTCGTTGAAGTCTGTTTTTGAAGTTTTTTTTGTTGAAGAATGGCCACTTTTAAGTCTATTATTGAGTGTCCAGGAAGATTGAAGTGCTCTCCTACTGGTTTTTGAATGTTACAATTCTTGATGTCTGATCTGTGTCCATTTATTCTATCATATCTATTCAAGGGACACCATCATAGGACCTAACCACATCAGCCACACCATCAGGGACTTGTTCACCTGCACATCTACCAATGTGATATATGCCATCATGTACCAACAATGCCCCTTTGCTATGTATATTGGCCAAACTGGACAGTCTCTATGCAAAAGAATAAATGGACACAAATCGGACATCAAGAACTGTAACATTCAAAAATCCCCAGCAGCATGTTAAGTGCTTCTCACCCTGAATAAGAGTATCAGAACCTGGCTCAAGATACTTCATTTGTAATGTTAGTTTTCAGTTTAGTCTGTCAACCCCCACGTAAAATATTCCTAATCCTGAAACATTAAAGCATCCCAATGATTGAGTACTTTCCTGAACTAAACCTGTTCAGTTAGAATCCAAGCAACCAGAGTTGTTGATATGTAGTCCAGTAAGGCTGATAACCAGATGGCTAGTGTGAAACAGTAAAAGCCCAGCCCCATGGAAGTCAATTGCAAAGCTCCTATAAACTTGAATGGAGCCAGGATTTCACCCACTGAAGGGATTTCAGAGATAGCTTCACCTAGAAATTGAGATGTACTAGGATGCTAAATGGATTTTCCCTGCTGGAAATCATCTTTCTTTTGATATTTTTTGTATAAAGGATTAAAGATTAACCAACCTGTTTTGCAAATTCCTGGAACTTCCACATATTGAAGTATCTGTCTACCCAAAGTGGACCTGCTTAACAGATCAGATGCATCCTGTTTGAGTCATATAGATATGTAGCTTACTTTTAAAAACTGCTTGAATGAATGAATGAATAAACATGTATGTAATGGCAGAATCATTCTAGTGTATTGGCTGCATAATACAAATGTTAAAACTGACTAAAATATGCTTGGGTCTGTATTGACCCTAGAGACTAGGCTGGTTTTTGATGATAAAGTTCAGGATGTAACTTTTCTTCCATCCCCACCATAAAAGCCAGGAAATTCCATACTATGCCAGTTACAGTACCTCATCCTTAACTCTCACATGATGCCTGAATTATTTGTATTTCACAAGGTGAATTAAAGACAGTATGGCAGCCTTTAATTTCTAATTTCCTGCTATTGCCTGACTGAAATAAGAGATCTAATGTTATTAGTGTCAAGCTGTCTAGAGATTTCCCTACACCACCACCACCATGCCCACCCCCAAACTCCCACATCCCTCCATTGGTCAACTAGTTACATGCTGTGTTTCCAATTTAGTCATTTTCCAACACACACACACACCCTGTACATTCAAATACCCCCTCTAATTTCAATTCCTGGGGAAAACATTGCTGGATTGGCTCACAACCATGAGTGTCAACCTCAGGGCAGACTTTCAAAAAGCAGAGCCCAAACCTCAAACTGGTTGTGAGTTCTATACTTAGATTTCACCAACCAAGTAACTAGTATTTCACACCGAGTAATGCTTCTCTCCTGTCTTTGGGGGTTTTATAGCTTTCTATAGTTACAGAGCGAACATTTAAACATTACCTTATAGCATGAGATACAAATATTGTAAGTAGGATTAATACAGGCAGCACGCTACAAGCATTCACAAAGTCTAAACACATTCTTATAACGCTAATATCTATTTTAACAATACTAACACACAGGTGAGCCTGACTGGTTTCCAGCTATGCATTTGTTAGTGTTTAGTGAGGCCCTGTGGCCTTGGGGTGAGCTCGCACCTGGTCTGCCAGTGTCACAATTAGTACAATACTTTCTTCTGTATGCATCTTACCAGTGATGTTAACTACTTACTGCAATTTCCTACAGTAGCTGGGAACAAGAAATCATCCCTTCAGAGGGCTGAGTCGCCTCCCCCTTGTCTAATGTTAGCAACTCAGCTTGGATGAGGCTCTGTGAAGATATTGCTGCCTCTAAAAACAGGAGCCTCTGTAAGGGTGGAGTGCAAACCTTCAAAGAAGAGAAAATAGTAGTAAAGAGCAGCGCCAACTGGAAAAGTGCCAGATGGAATAGTGAGTGGGCTGCAAGCAAGAGAGGAGGGACAGTCAACACTTAATATGGCTAAATAAAAAGAGATATCCTTGAAGGGGAGAGAACTCGTGCTGCTTCTGTCTCATCATCTGAACAAAGGGGATTTTATTCCTTTATATCACTGCTATAGGGAGCTAAGTGCCTTAGGGTTTTGTACTGCTACCCATCACATCTGCACTCAATATGATGGTTCTCCAGGCATCCAGGACTGTGAGTCACCTTGTTACCCTTTGCCTCCAGCGTGAGGGAATCGTGCCTCTGCCTGGCACCCTAACACCACCAGCCTTCCAGCTACTCAAGCACTCTCCTCTGGGCTATGCCAGCCCTGTCTTCATCTTGCAAGTTAACAGTAGGTACATCCCTGACCCCGAGTCCCTTTGAATCGTTCCCCCGTGATATCCAGCCCCTGACACTGGCTACTCACAAAGCCCAGATCCTGTGCCCCCAAAGTTGCAGTGTGCCCCAGTTTACCAGTTTTGCTGTAAACCACCACTCCTGTAAACCACACAGCACTTGTGAGCTCTTCTAATCAAACAAAAGTAGGTTTATTTAAGTGAGGATAAATTGATGGAAACAAATGGTTATAATACAAAACAAAATCATAAAATGCAAACCTGTCTTTATACTTAGTAGTAGTTACCTTTGCTATCTAATACAATAGGTTTCCCTTTTCCCAACAAAATTCAGTCTGTTGCAGAGCTGACTAGATTCAAAAGAACCAGGATCCAAACAGTCATGAAAACACCTCTGCTCCACAAGGGGTTTCTTCAGGAAATGGATCCAGAGGACCTCTTCCTCTTCTGTTATACCAAGACAGGTTTTATTCCTATCATACAGGAGAGAAACATTTTCTTGTTATACGGAGGCTTTGAGTGCATATAGCTTATCAGGAAGAGGTTTGCCACTTTTCATGCTATTTTCAGTGCAGGTTATTGCCTGTTCCAAATCCCACTGAAGTCAATGAGAATCTTTCCATTGATTCCCGCGAGCTTTAGATCAGGGCTTGGAGAGCAAGAGGATTTTAGAATCATGTTGGAATGGATGGAGACCAAAAGGATTCAGCAAGGACTGCATAGGGAGGGGCTGAGAGTGTGTGGTAGAGATTGAAGTGAAAGTTGGGTGACCAGATAGCAAGTGTGAAAGATCAGGACTTTTTAGAGGGGTATGGGCTCAATCATATCAGGACATCTGGTTACCCTAAGTGCAAGACACTCTGCAATCGCAGTGCTGCCACAAGCTTCGTGGCAAAACGTCTTAACTGTAAGAACAGTAGGACAATGGAATAGACTGCCTTGGGAAGTTGTGGAAGCTCACTGGAGGCTTTCAAAAGGAGGGTGGATAGCCACCTGTCTTGGATGGCTTAAACACAACAGATCCTGCATCTTGGTGCGGGTTACACTAGATGACCCTTGTGGTCCCTTCCAACCCTATGATTCTATGGCAGATCTACCAAGCTGACTGAAAGTGAACATAAGAATATAAGAACATAAGAACAGCCGTACTGGTTCAGACCATTGGTCCATCTAGCCCAGTATCCTGTCTTCCAACAGTGGCTGGTGCCAGATGCTTCAGAAGGAATGAACAGAACAGGGCACTTTACTGAGTGATCCACCCACTGTTATCCAGCCCCAGCTTCTAGCAATCAGAGGTTTTGGAACACTCAGAACATGGGGTTGTGTCCCTGACCATCTTGGTTAACAGCCATTGATGGAACTATCCTCCATGACATTAGCTAATGCCTTTTTGAACCCATTTATACTTTTAGCCTTCACAACATCCTCTGGCAATGAGTTCCACAGGTTGACTGTGTGTGGAGTGAAGAAGTACTTCCTTTTGTTAGTTTTAATCCTGCTGCCTATTAATTTCATTGGGGGACCCCTGGTTCTTGTGTTATGCCAAGAGGTAAATACCACATCCTTATTCACTTTCTCCACACCTTTTGTGATTTTATAGAGTCCAAGGCCTGAGTGGATGGGGCCACATAGGTTTCCATAGTCAAAAAAGATAAGAGTTTTGGGATTGTTCTGTTGGTTGGCAACTCATTACCACAAAAGTAATGTTAACTTTCTGCCAGTGATGAGAGAGGGGGGACGTTTTAGTGCACCCCATGCATTGGCATTGCCTCCCAGCTATGTCTGTTTCATAAAAAGAAGACACCAAAGGAGATGACAGAAAGGCAGGGGGAGCAAAATAAGCTGGGACAAAAACAAAAATTGAAAAAAGCTGGTGGGGGTGGGGAGGGGTTTACAAGAAAATAAAATAACATGAGGACAGGGAAATGAAGTAGCCATCAGGAAACCAAGTCTAAGAGGAGTGAGGTGTAATGAAGAGAAAACACCAGTCCATGGAGCTCTCCACAGGGGCAATCTCAGGCATACTGTAGCCATCATAAAAATATTGTTTTTCGTACAGCAACACCTCAAGCCCAATTTATTACAAAGTAGAGGGAGCTGTTAAACAGGGAGAAGTCCCTTCATCCACTTTTGCTTCTTGGGGACCACATGAGGTTAGTTCAGTTTACACCTTTTATCACCCCTGTGCACATTTCATTGGCTTGCAGGAACATTCTCCCCACAGCAATAAAACCAAAATTACTGCAAAAAGCAGACCATCACATAGTTCTACTTGAACTCAAAGGAGCTTAATTAATGCAATAGTGGCCACAAAATGCCATTGGATGCTGAGCTTGCTATTTAATGCTAAAGTTCTGACAGCCTGCAGGCCTTGGACTGGGCAGAGTAGTGTAGTGGGACTGGAGGGTGCTAAATAATGCATCACAGTGTGTCATGGTTTCCACTTTCCAAGATAGGGTGGTTTTCCTAACCCAAAGTGGTGGCATCATTATTATCAAGATATTGCTGAGTTTTAGAAGCACATCCCTGCCCATCTTTGGAGCACATGCCACATCCTCTAACAAATAAGCAAAGGATTATAAATTTGCACATATTACATATATATTGCACGCACCAGTAGAAACATGTGCCTTAGCATTATCTCTTGTGGGAGTATAGAGAATCTGAATAATCTAAATTATGAGAGAAGTCAGGAAGACAGATCACTTTTAAACATTTGAATCCCACAGCTAAGTATTAGCACAGATAAACTATCTGATTTCATACCAAATCCCCGTCCTCTACCCTCTGCATGAAGCCTGGAGCTCAGCAGTAGATGGGTTAGGTTTTCCAGTTGACTAGTAGAAAGGGCCAGAAAGCACTAGCCTGTTGGGAAGAGCAGCAGATTTGGCAGCTCTGCAATATTCTTGGCACTGCAGATTTCCACCTAGCCGTATCCAGTTCCAATAACTCGTCATTATCTTGAAAATGTCATAGTCAGATACCTTTGGTAAATAACATATATCAAAGCCTCGTTGCTAAACTGCAACAGCAGAAAGCTTAGTTTTCAAAATGAAGGTGAGAATTTGTACATGTGAGGAAAGGGCTAAGTTTTCTGAAGACTGACTGCAGCATTTCCACCCACCACAGACGTGTTCCATTCTAAACTCCTCCAACTTGCTTTTTATATCATCCAGATAGCATTTCCTGCAGACATCACAGGTGCTGATAGGCAGGAAAGTCTGACGAACCAATGGGCCAGCTGGGCTCCAAGACACATGTGCCAGGCAAAGCATTTGGCCCTTGAAAGAGACACAACTTCTCTTGCTTGCTGCAGCATCTGTAGTTTGTGTCTGAGGATGCCTCAGTGATGTAGATATTCTGCGGATAATTGGCATAGTGGTGGCTTTTGATATTGTTGACTCCTCTTTCTCCCAAACCAAGCAGAACATGAGAAATGACAGGCTGCATCTAGGGTAAAATTAATTTATTACACAGTCAGAAAACCCTTAGTTTGCCTGTATAAAGTACTCCAGGCAAAGGGCTCTTCTCTGTGTGATCCCTCTATAGATGTTTTAGAAGCATGCTAGTCAATGACAGTCAGGTTAGTCTTATTTCCTTCCTAATTTACTCTTCCTTATGACGAATGAGTGAAATTCTATTTTCGGTTACACTGACTTTAGTGTCATTGAGTGTAGAATTTGCCCCTATAAATTTAAGCAAAATATATGTTTATTCTTTCTAGCATTTAACATCTACAGCAACATGGCCTGATAGGACAGAAGTGGAATGACTGTGCACATATTCCCACAGGGAATGTACTTGCTATGTGGATAAGCATGGGAAAAATGCATTCATTATCACTTATTTTTAAAATGCATAAAGATTCTATCTAAGCTTATTTCTTGTATAAAGTACTACACAGTCTTTCAAATGATCCTGGGTGTCTGCCGGGATAGTTTAGTCAAACAGGCAGCTCCGACCTTTTTTCTCATGTAGGTGAAATCAAGTTGGAGCTGTATCTGCTCAGGAATGCAATGCCTTTTTAAGGGTTTCCAAGTCATCCCAGCTCTTCCCCTGCCAGCACATGAGTTACTCTTGCATGGTCAAGTGTCCAGCTTTCCGGGTAGAGGATACACTGGCTCAGTCTGATGTCCAGTTTTCAACTTGCTTTGAGTCGATTAAGTTAGAAACAAAGGCATTTAAAGTATTAATTTCTGTTCCCCTTGTGGTGATGCAAAGTCACCTTTGTGGGTTTGATTGTACATGCTAGTGCTCTCTGCTTCACAACGCTGTCTTGGAATCCGGGCGGGTTTGTTTGCCTCTGTTTAGCACTACACAATTATTGTAGTTTCCATGTGCTAGACACCCCTCTCTGACACACAACCCAACCCTCTTTTAAGCTTTGCCTTCTGACAAAATTGGGCTATGTTTCAAGCAAACCTGGGCTGTGTTTCAAGTGAACCTGAGCCAATTTTTAATTTTATTCCAGTTTATTGATTGGGGTAGAAACTATAATAAACTCAGAGGCTTCCCTTAGTTTTATTTCAACCTGAAACTAGGTAAATCTCAGACAGTTTGGCTGATTTTTCACTTGCAGTGTTTGCCTTAATTCAAAATGTAAAGGAAAACTCAGGGGGAGGCAAGGGGGTTAAAACCCCATGACCCAAAACTGAGGGAAGGGTTTGCATGAACCCCTGTGAACTCAAGATGTCTGAGTTTCACATGGCTAGTTTTGTTTCAGGGTCAGACTTACGAAATATAACTATTTAAGAGCAATAGAACCCAACACAGGGTCAGATTCTGATTCCCATAATCAAATTGAGTAGCACCTTGCTTCAATAGGGCTACTGCTCATGAAGTGAACTGATCTACATGAGTACGGTTGTCAATATCAGACCGATAATGTTTCTAACCAACAGAACTGCAATCTGTTAATGACCTAAAGTACACTTATCTTACCTCTGATCTCATATTCCCTGCACCTAACTAGAAGCTGTTTACATAGCAGCCTAGTCTGCAAGCACTCTGAATGCAGAACTCCCATTGATTTTAATAGGACTTCCCTTTTACAGATAGTTTATGACATTAGCTACAGAAGCCAGAGATAGGTGTGTGGCTTCAATTTTCATGTGGGCTTTTTTTGACATATTTGAAGGGCATCAGAAGATTTTAATAAGGAAAACATCTATTTCTAATTAAAATCATATGCAGATCTCCCACCGGTTTGAGCCCTCCTGAGTATGTATAGAGGAAAATGCCTAACTTTCCAGCCTCTAACTGTAGGTGTCAAAACTTCCAGGTGAGCAGATTAGTGCCAGTAATGGAACTCACTGTGACCCTGGTGGCTAAAGGACATAAAAGCATTAGACCCAGGATGGGAGATTATAATGGGTTGAAATAGGCAATTATGCTCAAACTGAGAACTAATTTTCTCTGAGATGTGATACCAGCTGGAGTGGAAGCGCAGCAGCCATTCCTCACCAGCAACATTACACAATGCTGCTTACAGAAAGAAAAGGAAGGGAGAAGTGGCCAACAGAAAGTGCAGGGAAATGTATGGAGACAATATAAGTGTCTGAGCTGAAATTTGGGCATGATCCAGGAACTAGGACCCCACAGCATCTTTCACAAGAGGTTCATCGGGGTGAAGCTTCTTTCATAGTAAAGCTGCAAGCAGTGCTTCCCAGGCAACTTCGGCTCCAGGTCCCTGCCCTGATTGCTCCTTCCTACCATGTCCTAGCCCCTATTAGCTACCAACAGTGGGCAGGGAGAGCTAAAGTTGCCTGAGCAACATAGCTAGGAGCTCAGCAATAGAGGACTCTTCTGCGCCTGGTGACGTTCCTGAGGATCATTGCATTCAATGAACCTTAGGAAAGTCATCAGAAAGGGACTCTCACCCTGAAGGCTTAAGACATTAGATGGAGGATTGAGAACAGAGGCATAGCTACCATCTGTACCATCATTAGCATTGCCCTTTTCACTCCATTCCCTTTCATTGCAGCACAGGCCCCTTTAAAAAAATCCTGTCTTTGACTGAGAGTCAGTTCTAGCACCACTTTTTGGAAGTGGAGGTCAGAATTCATTATATCAGACCCTGGGGGGACTGAAAGTCATTTTACAGCCCTTAAGGACCTTCAGCGAGATGAATGCTCTAGCCCTGGTTCTGAAGTAATCAAATTGCCAATATCATCATGGAAACACTTTCTAAGCAGGGCAGACTATACACTTTTTTAAAATTTTTTCTTTTAAATACAAACATCCCCTCTCCTTCTTACTGTCCTGCCAATGACCTTGTCCCTCTCCTGCAGGCAGACTGGAATTCACAGGTTCACACCTCAGACTTGCTCAGGCCTGGGACTCTAATAATGAACAAGTGACTGCCAGATTCTGGACCAGTTTGGAGACAGGATCACTGTTCGTAGCCATAGTGTCGGACCAAACTCAGCACTCACGACTCCCGCAATGGGCTAGACCTACCAATCCTGAGGTGAATGGCCAACGTTTTACATTCCCAGCTCCTCGTATGGTGGCTGAGCTCACTAGCACCTTTTTTACCACTGCCTGAAATGCTGTTAACAGAACATACAACAGAACAGGGGGGAAAGACCTGTTTTATGTAAACTATTTGCCATGCAGACTCTACTGCAAGAACACGTGGGACCTGACCAAGCAGTTTCTCTTAGGACCTGGCGATGCAGAGAATTAGTGAAACAGCCTGTCTCCTCTGGAGACCTCTGTTCAAATCCAATTTAATTCACAAATGGAAAAATTTGGCAGGCTTGGGCTCGTGTTTGTCTTCATCACAAAACCAATACAGAATGCCATGTGACTGGCAGTCTCCACCCAAAAGAGACCTTGGAATAATGGGAAGCTGCAGGTCAGCACTGAAGGTCTGAGGCAGCCCTATGTGGGGTACTAAGACTGGAACAGTGAGAGACATTCCAAGTTCAAATTGGGCAGTGCTGTCAGAAATGTGTGTAGGAAAGTTGACTAGCATCTGCCTTGAGTTGACTAGCATCTGTACTAAGACTGTCTTATGTCAGGAATACCTATCATAAGAACAAAAAATCACAAACAAATCAATATAATTGATCTATTGACTGCATCAACAAGAGACAAGAAAGCCAAAGTCTCAATGAGCAAGCATGGTGCCTGTGTCTCCTCTCTTGTAGGCTGTAGCAGCTCTAAGAACAAAATGGCCAAACACGGAAAGGTGCTTAGACATTGAAAGACGCAGTGCCAAAAAAAATTAACTGCATCCTCCACGGCAAATTTTGCTTTCTTTTATTATAAAGCTTCATCGTGTTGGAAGTCTGCATTTCTGTTGTGGCTGAAAGAATTTCTCCCACATTCAAGCCCAGTAACTTAAACAACCTCCTCAGCTCTCCCGTAGGCAGAAAACGTATCACACGGTGTTGCAATAGTCCCAGCAGCAGAGTCTTTTTCATATGTATGATTTCTGGCCATCAGGAACAAACATTAACCACAACTGAGTAGATTTGTTTATTCTTACCTGCAAAACCAGTGTGCAACCAATGCCAACAGAGTTGCCCACTTCCACTGATGCCATGGAACCATTTCTGCCAAGTTTGGGTGGCTTCTCCGTAAAGGAGTCATGCACAAAAACCAGGAGGCCTCACACTACCATCATGAACCCTGGATGATGCTCTGAGTTTTGCAGACTGAGATGTTGGTTATAGAACAAATGTCAATGTTTTAAATTCCTTATTCTACTTTTTTTTTAATTTGAGGCCAGATTCCACACCTTTACTTATGTTGATGAACCTTTCCTCATACAGGAGGCCTTAGTGAAGCCAATAGGTTTATTTGCATAAATAAGTGCTCCCCAGCGTGATTAAAAGTGGAAGAATCTAGCCTTCCATAGCCTCCCCCCCCATTGACCCAGTCAATCAGTTTTGGGGACATATTATAAAAGCTAAAAGCAATAATCCATAAGCGATAATCCAATCACATCAAAATGGCATTAGAAAAAATAGACCTCCCAAAAATTTCCTTCCCATCATCACCCTATCATTCAGCCCACCCCCTAGTCTAACTCTTAACTCCATAAAAAACCTGGGAAAATACGTGAGTCTTGAAGCATCTCATATAGATCCCCAAATCTGGGCACCAGGTCAGATCCTCAACTGATGTAGTTCCATTGAAGTCAGTGGAACGACGCACACCAGCTGAGTGAGGATTTATATGACTTTATGTGCAAACCTCAGAGATAAACAGTTATTAAAAGTGTGGGGTTATCTCCATATGTTTTCTTGTCCCCATATTATTGTTTCCAGTTACGGGTGATAGTGAGCCAGTGTGACATGATATGGAAACTACAACATCCTTGCACTATAGAATGTCATCAGAAAGATAAGAAAGTACTGCCTGTTGGAAGTTGATGGGCCTAGGATAGTCAGAAGCGTGAGAGCAAGACTGGGAGCTAGGATTACGGCTCGCTTGTGGGCCTGGTCTAGAGTAGAACTGGAACCAGATCATACATGTGGACTAGAGAAAATATTGGCACTGACTATGGCAGGGTTGCTATTAAGGAAATTAATTGGTCCTGTCTACAGTTAAGGTTGGGTCCAGTTTTTTGGGCTCAGGCTAGTGATGCACTGGAGTGGGCTCTCAAGGATTCCTGGAAACCACTTATTAAACTGCAACAAATTGAATAGGAAGCTAGTATGATTTCCTTCTTTCTGATGCAGTTACCTTCAGTCTGGATGCAAAACATCATTGCCAGGGATTATCTGTCCTTAACACTCATAGAAATACTTTTGCCCAACACATTTTTGGTTTTGAAAGGGACCAGATTTCACTAAATTTCAGGTGTTTTTTAATGTGTCAGGAAGGATACCCTTGCCTCCGCCTTGATTTCCTAGAAGTTCTTCATCCCAGCGCCTAGCACCTACTTCAAACTGCACCAGCTGGACACAGTACTATCCTATGTGTATATGCTCTGTCTTTCAGGAACATAATATAATCATCTCCAGCAAACACAGTTTTTAAAGAAGGTTTGACCAAGGAAGAAGGCAAAGCCATTT
This sequence comes from Lepidochelys olivacea, assembly GCF_965140295.1. Taxonomy (NCBI): domain Eukaryota; kingdom Metazoa; phylum Chordata; order Testudines; family Cheloniidae; genus Lepidochelys; species Lepidochelys olivacea. Next base: position 82,840,288 of record NC_140417.1, on the reverse strand, counting down.
GGCAAACGAGGGTCTGAGAAAACATTTCTGTTTAAAATGAATAGATCCCCTAGTCCCTGGCCCACGGGCACTCATAGAATCATAGACTTTAAGGTCAGAAGGGACCATTATGATCGTCTAGTCTGACCTTCTGCACAACGCAGGCCACAGAATCTCACCCACCCACTCCTGTAACAAACCCCTAACCTATGTCTGAGCTATTGAAGTCCTCAAATCGTGGTTTAAAGACTTCAAGGAGCAGAGAATCCTCCAGCAAGTGACCCGTGCCCCACGCTACAGAGGAAGGTGAAAAACCCCCAGAGCCTCTGCCAATCTGCCCTGGAGAAAAATTCCTTCCTGACCCTAAATATGGCGATCAGCTAAATCCTGAGCATGTGGGCAAGACTCACCAGCCAGACACCCAGGAAAGAATTCTCTGTAGTAACTCACATCCCACCGCATCTAACACCCCATTGGGCATATTTACTGCTAATAGTCAAAGATCAATTAATTGCCAAAATTAGGCTATCCCATCATACCATCCCCTCCATAAACTTATCAAGCTTCATCTTGAAGCCAGATCTGTCTTTTGCCCCCATTGCTCCCCTATACTGGCAGAAGGGGGAATTTTGAGTGAGCTGGTTATTTAAAATATTGGCAGCACATCACTGGGAAGAGGAAATGAAGAACAGAGAAAACAAGGGAAGAGGCAGTGTAGTGTAAGAATAGGATAGAGTATCCCTTTAACTAGTCAGTGAGCCCTCTAATGGTGCTCACAGCGTTCTATATTTTAGAAGGTGCCAGAAACTAGTCAGAGCAGCATTATGTAGGAAGGTAGGCCTTGCGTGTTTGTGTATATTTACTTAAGACATACGTACCTAGCAGTGAGAGACAATAATGGGGGGAGGAGCAAGAGAGAAAGTAACACAACAGGTGGGACAGACCAAACAGGTGAAAGCAGATTCCTAGTGGGTCAAGAACCACTCCTCCCACCCCCCGTATTTAACTGTTTCACCTTCTCTTGCCAACTGGGTTGTCTCCCTATTCCTCCCCTTAACCAATCCATGTATCTCTCTCCCCAGACAAGAACATGCTGCATTTATGGCTCCCTAATGATAATTGTTTCATGTACCATCTGTTGGGTAGTAACATTAGAGGACTCCATATGTGTAAAACTAAACTGATTCTTTATTAAGAGAATTATTTACAGAGGCATTGCAACTGCATCTAGGAGTCTATTCATTTGCATACAGACCAACTTCCTGGTGCCTTTCCAAACTCTTCCCTTTTGCAACCTCTGCTCCACCCTCCAAGTTCCATGCAGGTTGCTATACTTTCCTAACAAAAATTTTTGTTATTGTTCCATCTTTTGTACAATCATTTGCTTAGTTACTGGGGCCAGAGGTTACCAGTACATAGTCCACTCTAGGGATATGGCCTTTACTGCCAACCAGTTGTCTGCCCCATAGTTTTTCATGTATCCTGGTCTTCTAAACAATCTCCTAGTTATGTTATTGTTGTTGGAGGGGAATTGTTTCCACCCACTGCAGCCTTCAGTATGTTAGCAGTCAACCTTTTTTTCCCTCTGTATTGCTCATATACCTTGTTTCTGACTCTCCTATGTCAGGCCAGCTGATGACTCATTCTAGGCCTTCCTGGTCCTGGCTTTGGTCCATCTGTCTAGGTGTGCTGGTTGTCTGCCACTACTCAGCAGTTGTGTTCAGTTTCATCTCTGCCAACTGTCCTGAGTCTGTAGCCACCTCTTGTGACATGCAGCTTGGACTGTTACCTTTCACTATTGCTTTGTGTGGCTATTTGATGGTTGGATCCAGACCTGCTCACCTGAGCACAGTGACTTCAGGTCCTTGGCTCCTTTGTTGTAACGGGCTGCCAGCTTGGCATTCTCTTAACTGCTTCTCTTTCCTGTCTATCATTCCTCCACTGGGCTGCAGCAAACTGCACTACATAGGAAGCAGAGTCTTGGTTCTCCAACACATTAGTCCCTGTGCTGGGGCACTATCTAGTCCCTGGGTGGGTGTACTGTGATGGTCCAACGTTGCTAGATCTTCCTGCCTGTTTTGCTTTTGCCGTCAGTCTCTTGGCAGTCGTTAATGCTGACTCTGGCTTCCCATTGCTTTGTGGGTATGACAATCCCAACAGGGGTGCAACAGCATGACTACCAACCTCAGGGTAGACTGTTAAAAAAACCCAGGCACAAACCCCAAATTGGCTGTGAGTTCTAAACTTAGATTTCATCAACCACCCGCACCACTCCTCAGCCATGTTAACAGCCTTAAACAGAGTTAGAGATGGTCCTCTTGGATACTCTGGCCTGTCTTGCCACCCATGTGAGCATATCGCTGTCATAGATAGCCCTTAAACCAAGAATCACAGCAATATGCAAGTTACTCCTAGTCCCAAAGGACCAGTCGCTTACCACAGGTCAATTGCATCTTAGATCTCACACCAAGGACAACAATTGTGGCCAATCCTCTAATAAACTATATGAAGATTTATTAAATAGGAAAAGGAAACTAGAGAGTTATTTACAGGGTTGATGAAAGCAAACATACACACACAAATGAGTTACAGTCTTGAGTTTTAAAAGATAATAGAGTCTTCTATAATCAGTAAGCTCTATTTGTCCTTTTTAACCCAGGCTAAGCAGCTGGGGAATCTCTTGCTTATGCCTAGGAAATGTCTTGCCCCTCCAAGGTCCTAGAAATATAGAGATGCTTAGTTTCTTTTGTTTGGGGTTTTAGCCTTCTCCTGCCATGTGCTCTCTGCTGCAAACTCAGCTGGTGGGAGGAGTCCATTCGCACGACTCATCTTTATGGGAAGGAAAGCGAAACAACAATAAGTGTCTTTCATCCTTTTGTTGACAATTTCTCAATCCAGATGTAGGGAGTTTGCAGTTGTAAGATCCAACCATAGCCTGTATCAATAGGTCTTCTCTTTCAGAAGGGGTGTAACAATTTCTGTAGAAGAGTAGCTCTTCATTGCCCTCTCCTGCATAGTGATTCACACAGCTCACTATACATCCACACAAATATCACATTACAATATGGAACACCGATATTACAAGAAAGATTAAGTCAACGAGTCACTAGCATTCAGTAGAGTCCACACACCAAACACTTTCTTATCATTCTAATACCTATGCTATTAATGTTAACCCATAAGTGAGCCAGATTTCAGTGTCTGTCTGTGTTCAGTTAAGACATGGGGACCTTGGCATGAGCTAGTGCTTGGTCTGCCAGAGACAGAGTGGATACCCAGGGGAAGATGTCTTGAGTTCAAATTCCCATTTGGCACTGAACTGTTTGAATTCTGCTGCAGTATACTATGGCCCGCTGTCTGAAAATAGCATATCAGGAATTCCCTATCTTGCTAAATGCACCTTCCATTTCCAGATAATAGTTTTTTCTTAAGCGTCCTCCAGATAGTCCACCTCCCAGAAACTGGAGCAGTCATCAGCTGTGACCATGTAGTTCCTGTCATTACAAATGAACAGGTCTGTTCTGACCTTTTCCCAGGGTCGGGTTGAGATTTCATGAGGCTGTAGAGTCTCCTTCTGATGTTGATCATTGTATTCTTTGCACACCTCACGCTGTTCTGTGTATATCCTCAACTGGACAGTCATGAATGTGCAATAGATACACTCCCTGGCTCAACTCAGGTATGCTTCAGTGCTTGGTTGAGTTTACACTGGAAGACCTCTGGGGCTGGGCTGCTGTCCATTGGCATTCATACCCAGCAATACTTGCCAAAAAGGTGTGGCAAAGATTGTCAGGGGGATGGCTTGCTCATCTATTTCAATATACTAGAACCCATTGTTGACATCACAAGCAGTGAACACTTTTGGCCTGGATAGATTGGGTAGTATGTCCTCAGTCATTGATAGTGGGTAGTGACTTCTTTTCAATGTTCTATTAAGAGGTTATTGATCAATATGGATTCTCAGTTTCCTTGAAGTTTTTCTCACCTCTACTAGACTACTGTTCCACACTGAGCTAGTTTTGATGGATGTAATGTGCCCCTTCTTTGCAGGCTTGACAGTTCCTTCTTCAATCGCTTCACCAGGACTAATGGAATTCTGTTTTGGGAGCCTCAGGGGCTCCATGTGGGATTTTATTTCTAACTGCAGCTTGTCCTCTAGGTGTCCATCTCCTTAAAATATGTCCTTACATTCTGTTAGAATACTAGGCAGGGCCCATGGTAACTGTTTCCCCTTCTCTCTCACATTGAGGATACTGTGGTATTATCCTGTAATCAGTGTGAGAGAGAAGGGAGAACAACTGACAGCTTTCTTGTGCAGCATGTGTACGTTGAGAGTCTTTGGATCGACTAAAATCACACTGGAGACATCCTCCTCCTCCTCGCTGGAAGCTTCTGTGTCCTCAGTCACTCTATGTACTGTTGTAGATGCAGTTTGGGGACATAGGGTGGTTCTTTTCCCCACATTTCTGGCACCATTGCCCATAGGCTGGGCATCTTTCTTTCAGCATTTCATGCTGCTTTCCATAGTACATATGCTGGAACACGACGCCTGCATTATCAGTCAATCTGTCTCTGCCCCGACTTCTGGGTTCCTTTATCTTGAGTGTATGTACTTGTTCTGTACTAGTGACTGTCATTGTTTTGATCCTTTCCTGGGACAGTTCAGCTGCCATAGCTATTTGGAGGCATTTCTCTAGGTTTAATCTGTTTCTCTCAATAGTCTGTCCTGTAAACTGGACTCACATGTCCCACAAGTGATTCCCCCTCTAATTAGTGAGTCTCTTATGTCTCCAAAGTTACACGTAGCTGCTAGAGTTCTCAGCTCTATAATGAATCTATTCCTTCTTCTGGGATTTTTGTTTGTTTGTTTTTGGGTTAAAAAATGGTAAAATTAAACTGGCCCTTTATTAAGAGAATTATTTACTGAGATGTTGCAACAGCAGCTGGCATTCTAGTCATGGGCATACAGACTGACTTACTAGTGCCTCCTATAAATGCTTTCCTCCTGCAACTGTGCTTCTTCCTTCAGGTTTCATGCAGGCTGCTACATTCATATACACGTATAAAATACATGTTAAAATGCACACTTGAATAGGAATTGTGACAAAGTTCCTGCTCTATCTTGGTGGGTCTTGTACTTATTGGCAGATTGGCTCGCCTTGGAGCTTCACGGCAGGCCTCAGCTTGGCCATTTTTCTGAACCCACAGTCCGGTCGACTCCTCCTGTGTCTGACCAGGAGTTGGGAGGATTTGGGGGGAGACCGGGCCCGCCCTCTACTCCAGGTTCCAGCCCAGGGCCCTGTGGAATGCAGCTGTCTAGAGTGCCTCCTGGAACAGCTGTGCGACAGCTACAACTCCCTGGGCTACTTCCCCATGGCCTCCTCCCAACACCTTCTTTATTCTCACCATAGGACCTTCCTCCTGGTGTCTGATAATGCTTGTACACCTCAATCCTCCAACAGTCCGCATGCTCACTCTCAGCTCCTAGCGCCTCTCGCTCCCAGCTCCTCACACGCACACCACAAACTGAAGTGAGCTCCTTTTTAAAACCCAGGTGCCCTGATTAGCCTGCCTTAATTGATTCTAGCAGCTTCTTGATTGGCTGCAGGTGTTCTAATCAGCCTGTCTTAATTGTCTCCAGAAGGTTCCTGATTGTTCTGGAACCTTCTCTGTTACCTTACCTAGGGAAAAGGGACCTGCTGAGCCTGGGGCTAATATATCTGCCTTCTATTACTCTCCTGCAGCCATCTGGCCTGACCCTGTCACAGAATACACTCAAATGCTTGTGCATATAACCGAAAATGTCTGCACACACTATTATACATAAACATTTACACCTATTCACATGTACAAACACACATGAGTACCCATGCACAGATCCCATTAGTTAGCACACTTTCTTTTAGTATTGCCATAACATAGTATTGAGGGTGTGGGATCTGCGGGCCTAAAAATAGGCAGCAGGCTGACAGCTGATCTCAGCACAAAAGAAACTCCATATATCAGGAATTTCAATGGTTGACAGGCGGTGGATCCATCCTGCTTTGTGCTCTCTGCATGCCCCCCAGTTTCCCTCTCCCCCCACCCACCCAATGTCTAACGTCTTCAGCATCCTCCCAGCAGAGTTTTCTGGAAGCTACACAAACAAAGCAAGCACCCCTCGGATGTATTTCACAGGAATTCTCTGCATTGGACTTGCACATGAGTGGCGAGAGAGAATTTTAACAGGCAAAGCTCATATGAGCTCATCTCAGGAGACTGGGCATTCCATCACTCACTCATGGGCCAGGGGGAATTTAGGCCTTTATTGGGGGAATTGAATTCACGTGCATTGGCAGAGATGGTAAGACTGAAATAGCAGGGGGTACTACAGTTCATGCAGGGGTTCATTAGCAGAGGTTTGCGGGGCACTCAGGACTAGAATAGCAGCTGGTGCTGCAGATCAGGATCAAGGTGCCTTGGCAGAGCCGTGTAGGGAAGCTTGCATAATGATTAAAACTCCCCATGACTGGTTGCTCTGAATCCATTCCGGCCTTTAACTTTCCAAAGGTTTAAAAACTCTCTTGAGTATTTGGATTCTTTGATCTGCATAGAATCAATGTTTATTTTTTTCATTATAAAATACAATTTCAGCTGCTGATATTATTGGGGAGTCGACTGTAGGCAGCTCTCACTCTGATATACAGGCAAGTGTTTGGGGGTAAGGTGGGGGCAAAGTGAGGGTGGGTCACATTGTGAGTGATCTGCATTCCAGGGAGGATTCTCTGAGGCGAACACTGCCTTTGCTGAGGAGGGCAGCAGGTTTTGTGGTGGGAAAAGTCAGCAGATCTCATCTGCAGAAACTTTCCATACTTTTATTTTTCTTGGCCCAAATGCACATTTTTTCCTTCACCTTTTCCTTGTTGCCGTGATTTTCTGGAGGTGGTGTTACAGATGTGGTACAAATTGCACTGTAAGATATATGCACGTCCAGGGAATTGAAACAAGATGTTTCTCTCTCACTGAGTCCAGGGGCGATCCCTATGAAATAAACCCAGACGTCACTTCTTCATAAGGTATGGATCTGTCTGACAGGCTTGGGCAAAGTGCTGAGCCCTGGAACTGCTAATTGTTATGAAAACCATGGAGGTTTTGAACATATGCAGAAATCTTTCAAAGGAATCATTTCCCATTAATGCTCCACTTCATACCTCTTAAAATAGAGCTTTTGGCTCCTATATCTTTGCTGTTTGGCTCTTGTAATGGCAGAACAACTTGCTGGTGATGCTGGTGAATAACTGGCTTGCTTGCATCCATCCTGCGGCCTGCCACTACCATGACATTTTCATAAGTCATGTTAGCACTGGTGGAAGGGGGCAGATTGACAGTCCTAGAGGGTGATATTTTCTTTTTATCTGTAGCACAGGTAGTAGCAATGTAAGCTTCCCTGTAACACTCAGCTCAAGCCACCTCTAAGTGAGAGGATAGTTCATTCCCCTTGTGCATGGACTCTTAGGCCTGTCTACTTAGGCAGCAAACAAGGGTGCTACATATGGCAGTGTTTTTTATGGTGTATGCATCTGTCCGCTACAAAATGGAGTGAGGCTACTAACTTATTTCTCATAGACCAATTAAACAGCTAGCAGATGTTCAAGACTTTAAGTCACTACTGACTTGAGAAACATCAGAACAATTGCTCTAGGAGAGAAAGGTAATGTGCTCTGGTACCCTCTGCTTGAATTATCCAGTTCTTATTGGGACACGTCTAATTTAAACCTGTATTAAAAGGGGATGGCATACTACTGCCAAAGGTAACGCTAATAATGGAGCAGAAGCTAAAAGCTACATAGCGAAGCATGGAAATACTAGCTTTGGGAAAACTTCAGCATGTCTGCCCATTTCTAGGAGACAGAACAGATCTGTATCTCACAGAGAGGTGGGAGAGCAAACAGATTGGTTAGAGAGAAAATTATAGCAAAAGACAGCTTGAAGAATGTGAAGAAGCTAAAGGGTTGGCCATGTTGCAAGAGCAGAGATTGAAGCGAGATTAGTACGGAATGGAGACCAACATATGGCAGGTGTAGCAATAAATTACCAGTGATGTAGATGGGGAGACTAACTGGGAACCATTTTAGGAGCTTTAGGATCTCAACTAGGACTGGGATTCTTAGTGCTGGAATGGTAGAACCAAAGTGAGCCTTTACTGTTCACAGTGCAAACTGAGGCTGCATGATGATGTAGCTAGAAGGTTACTAGAGATTTGCTAATATTCAAATAAATGCACGTGGGACTCACGAAAGCAAACCACAGCCACATAAAGAAGGGTAGACTGATAAAGAGGCTGGCACAATTCCTGAGAGTGCTTCCACAATTAATCTGCACAAGAATGGAATTTCTGTCTCTGCCATTGCTGTCTGGTATTCATAACTGAGGCTATCAAGTGTAAGCAAAGAGCTGTGATTCCAGTGCCTGAGAAAGCTGTGACCATGTCAAATACCTTCATATAAAGAGAGAAACAAAATCACCTACAGGCAGCCACAAACACACCTCAGCACCTCCAGCCCTGTCATAGACCAGGAGATCAGATCTGGTCATCAGATCAGTGGTGGTCAGGAGCCAGAAACTAGAGTCAGGGGTCAAAGAAGGAGACAGATTCAAGAGGCAAGCCAAGGGTCAGAGCCAGAGTCAGTAGCTGGGGAGGGAGTAGGAGCAGGGATTTGGAACAAGGCAGGAGGGCAGGAATCAGGAACAGAACAGGAAGGCAGGAATTGGGAACAAGGCAGAGCTCAGGAGTCATGCAAGAAGGCAGGTTCCTACAGTGGCAAGTAGTTGATCTGTGACTTCTAGTAGAAAATATCCCCAACAACCGGTGATGGGACACTAGATGGGGAGGGCTCTGAGTTACTGCAGAGTATTCTTTCCCAGGGATCTGCCTGGTAGGTCTTGCCAAAATGCACAGGGTCCAACTGACTGCCATATTTGGGGTCATGAAGGAATTTACCCCTGGATCAGATTAGCAGAGACCCTAGGGGCTTTTCACCTTCTTTTAGGTCACAGGTCACGTGAGTAACCTAGAGTAAATGGTGGATTCTCTGTAACTTGAAGTCTTTAAACCATGATTTGAGGACTTCAGTAACTCAGCCAGAGGCTGTGGGTCTGTTACAGGAGTGGGTGGGTGAGGTTCTGTGGTCTGCAATGTGCAGGAGGTCAGACTAACTGAGCATGATGGTCCCTTCTGGCCTTAAATTCTGTAAGTCTGAGTCCAATGTAGCAGCCAGCCAAGGATTCACATAGTTGCTCACACAACTTCCTGTTCCTCTTCCTGGCTTAAATAGTGAGTCTTAGCCAGCTGGAGAGGCTGGACATATCTTTCCATTAGGACCTTCCTGGGCAGTGCCTATGGTGAGCTAGTATCCACCAGCCCACACTCCATGCTGGTACAAGTAAGCTGCTGGCAGGTGGCTGCACTCTGAGGACTGCCTGAGAATCCATGGACTTGGATTCAAGACACATGATCCCTCGCATCTCCCTTCCCAGGGCACCCTCTGCGAGTCCGTGGGGTGGGTTTTCCGGGTTGGTTCTTTTGGAAGCTCTTCACCAGATCAGGGGTGTGGACATTTTCTGTGTGCTTACAGGATCATTCTTCGAGAGGGTTGTAGTCTGAATCAAATACCAGAGTTTACCACATCTCATTCGGGCATCAAGGATCTCCTGGAGGACATATTTGTTGTGACCATAAACATGTACCAGGAGGCCAGGGAGCAGCTGGGAGTGATGAGGAAACATCCTGCAATAGAAGCTTTAGAAGTGATACGTGAAACACGATGTGGATTCAGAGGGCCTGGGGCAGGAGGAGTTCAAAGGTAACCAGATTGATTAGGTGGCAAATTCAGTAGGGGCCCAGGAACTGGTAATCTAGTTTGCAAGAGGGCCTGTCTGTGTGCAGATATATAGTTGAAAGCCACAACATCTGACCTATGGAAAAAATGGGCCCTTCTTGTCATTGTTCTGCATTTTGCTTATTGCTTCTCTTGGCATCCTGTAGGTGGGTTTTAAGGTCACCTTGGGGCTGATGGATCTGTTGCACCCAGTCTAAGGCTCTGGGATTGGGGAGGCCATAAATAGTTCCAGGTAAAATCAAAAGTGGACCCTATAGTTTGGTGAAAAGGGGTTCTGTCATGTAGAAGCATGTTCCATATTGTTGTATGCAAATTCTACATGGGGTAGTAGCAAGGACCAGTCGTCTTGGTGGTAGTTTATAGAGCACCATAGGTACTGTTCCAGAATTTGGTTTGTTCTGTCTACCTGACCATTTGACTGAGGGTGATAGGAAGAGGAGAGACAGGAGCAAATGCCCAACACCAGAGGACTTCACACCAGAAGTGGAAGTTGTGGGCTGCAATCAAAGATGATGTGTTCCAGGAGGCCAACAGCTTGATGCACCCAGAGCCAGGCAGTTTTCTACTTATCCCTAGCTCTAATACATACGAGGTTATATGACCCCTGGAGGTCTAATTTTGTGTATATCCAGGCAGCCCCTACACGGTCCAATAGTTCAGGGATTAAAAGTAGGGGGTACAGTTCCTAAGGGTGATCTGATTCAGCACTGAGTAGTTCATACAAAATCAGAGGCTACCATCTTTCTTTTAAAACAAGAGGACCAGCGCCCCAGCAGGCAAGATGGATTTGCAAATCAAGCCCTTGGCCAGGTTCTCCTGCAGGTAGGTGCACAGGGTGACTAATTTGGGTTCAGACTTGGCGTAAATGCAACCAAATGGAATTCTCTCTCTTGGCGGTAGTTAGGTGAGCAGTCCAAATCCCTATGTGGGAGTAGGATGTCTGCATTCTTTTTTTCAAATACATCGGCAAAGTATGTTCTATGGAAGTCGAGGCGCCACATCAGCAAGCGAGTCTGTTGGACCAGCTACTCTGGCTTGTGACTGTCAGAGCTCTGCTGGGCACTCGCTACTTCCTGGGATCAAGTAGTGCTGCCGGCAGTATTCCGAAGAGAAGTTGACCTTTAGTTTGTGCCAATGAATGAGAGCGTTATGGAAAGTCAGCCAAGAAATACCCAGGATCAGAAGAAAATGCAGGGAAAAGGCACTAAACTGCAGCATCTTTTGGTGTCCTTGGATGGTGACCTCTAAGGGCATGGCCTGGAGGATAGCAGGGGCCCATCAATTTCTCTCAATAAAGTTCTCTGCTGCACCCGAGTCAATGAGGGCCTGCTGCAGAGGGATTGGAAGGGAGTGCTCTGGAACAGAAACCAATGGGGGTGGGGAGGGGAATGGCTGTAGTGCCACCCATCATTCTGCCTGCTATTCACACAGTCGGTTGTCAAACCAGATGACAAGATCCATAGAGGTGCCCAAATCCATCAGGAACTCAACTCTAGCCAGTTCATCCGTGATCTCATCCTGCAGTCCCCATCAGAACTGGAACAGCTGGGCTGCTGCATTCCACTCTGTCTGATGTGAGATGGCAGAAGTGTGCTGCATAGGAGGCAGCTGTTCCTGACCTGTCAGAGTTTCTGCAAGGAGGCCTCAGCAGAGTGAGCATGGCTGGCATCACCAAAGATGGTTGATATTGCCAGCTGGAAAGTGTCCCAGCTAGATAGCACTGAACTGCTGGCTTCTAGCATGGGGAGGCCTAGTCCAAGGCCTCCCCAGTCAGCAGGCTGACTATTAGGCCTACCTTGGTCTGGTCGGATGTGTATGGTTGAGGGAAAAGCAAGAATAAAAAGTGGCACTGGATCATGAAGCCTCAAAATTTGGAATGATCCTCACTGAAGTGCTCCGGCAGGCGGGGACATGTCCTGGCTCATGAGCCTGGAGCACACTGTTCTCTGCACAGAGTTGAAGGACTTGCCCCTGCAGTAACCAGCTGTGTGAGCCGCACCCACACAGCTTGGTTGTCCATCTGGAGGCAGGTCAACTGCTCCTGGAGTGCCAGGACTCCTTGGGGGTAGGGAGAGATCCACTAGGTTCATACCAGGTTAGGCCCACTCAGAGGGGTTAGTGGTCCAAGCAAACTGTCCTTTACTGGCATATAGGTGATCATGCCTAGTGGTCAGAGCTGTGGGGGTCAGGAGCTGAGAACCAGAGCCAGGGGTTAAAGATGGAGACAGAGTCAGGAGTCAAGCCAAAGGTCAGAGCCGAAGTTAGTAGCCAGGGGTGGGGCATAGGAGCAGTCTTTTGGAACAGGACAGGAAGGCAGGAATCAGGAACAAGGCAGGGCTCAGGAGTCAGGCAAGAAGGCAGGGTCAAATGTAGCAGCCAGCTAGGGATTCACTTCATTACTCAGAAAACTTCCTGTGCCTTCTGACTTGACAAGTGAGTCTGAGCCAATCGGAGAGGCCAGACATCTCTTCCAATTGGGACCTTCAGGGGTGGTGCCTCTGGTGAGCTAGGGTCTACCCAGAAACATATTTACCATGAAACAAACCATTCCGTGGCACAGGGCCCCCAATGACAAGGGGCCCCCCCAAAATGTTCTCTCCTTCTTATTAGAGCATAAGCTTTCGTGAGCTTATGCTCTAATAAATTGGTTAGTCTCTAAGGTGCCACAAGTCCTCCTTTTCTTTTTGCGAATACAGACTAACACGGCTGCTACTCTGAAACCTCTCCTTCTTATGTTATCCATAAAGTTTAATTCCAGAAGCAGATTTCTCTCCTCTTCATATCAACCCCAATGGCCTCTCCCAAACACTGCCAGTATCTTCTGTTTCTCAGGTTTAGGATGCATTAAGCGGTGCTTTGGTGAGTGGGGAGAGGAGACAAGGCAAGTGTTATATTGAAAATGAAACCCTTTGCTGTCTATTTATATCATGCCCTCCAGGAGAGGTCTCACTATCATTTGTCACTTGGTACCTTATCTCTTCTTACTTTGTAAACTGTCTCCTTCCTTCTGTGCATTTCCCAACACCCCTGTCTGGCTATCACCAGCTAGAAGGCTGCCTCCTTGTTTTGTGCCCTACTGTGAGGACTCAAAAAAGGTGTATAGCAGCTAAAGGAAAGCTTCAGGGATCCATTTACTGCTGCCTTAGGTGACTCCAGAAAAACTTGAGCTAGGAGAATAAGTTATAACTGCAAATGTTTCACAGTCTCCCTTGATGTGACCTGAGCAGCTGTGAAATCCCTGGGGGCTGCCACTTTAATTATAACTCAAGCAGGAGCTGCAGCATGATGACATATATCAAACCAGGTAGAACCCAGAGGCACAAGGAGCAGTAGTTTTCCACCGCTCTTTGTGAAGAGCAGTGTGCATCTGACAAGGAAATGCACACTAAGCAAAACAAACAACAAAAAAGAAAATACAGAACTTATCCTGAAAGAGGTGTGCACATCTGCTGCCGTTCCTTGTGTCACCAGGGGCAGCTCTGACCTTCCTGTCTTATTACATGTCCTAAGGCTGATCATTCATCTGCTTCCTCCTTTGTTTTTTCATGTATAGTTTTGCACCATGTCGGGAATGTTAAAAAAATAATTATTAGTGATTCATGGCCCAGTCTCACAAACATACACAAGTATCTTTATTCATGTGCGTCTGTATGTGGGCTAGTGTAAAAGATCAGCATTTGGCCCAAGGGCTCTACAGATTCATTTAGAAAGTTTATTCTCTTACCATGTATAAAAATACAAAAGAGTCTCTTGTGGTGTAAGATGATGCTATCTATCTAATTGCATTTATAATGTTTCCAAACGTTCCCTTTCATGTTGCTGGTTGTTGCTTCTTACGAGTTTTTGAGCCAGGCTTTAATTTACAGTTCCTGCTGGAGAAACTGTAAGGAAGAGAACTGCAGATATCAGGCTATCCTCACTTTAATGGGCAAACTGAAAGTCAAATGACAGGTTTCAGAGTAGCAGCCGTGCTAGTCTGTATTCGGAAAATGAAAAGGAGTACTAGTGGCACCTTAGAGACTAACCAATTTATAAGCTTTCGTGAGCAATTGGTTAGTCTCTAAGGTGCCACTAGTACTCCTTTTCTTTTTGAAAGTCAAATGGTTAAGGAGGGAAGGACATTTGCTGGAATGAATGGCCCAGCAGCCTCCAGCGCTCTTGGAAGGCTAAAGGAGAGACATTAGTCGCTCGTCACCGACCTCTTCTTTCTCAGGGCCTGGTCATGCAGGAAGAGAAATCTCTCTTCTCTAATCAGTAACTAGAGAGAAGAGGAAAGTTTCACATGGAATTGGGGGGAGGGGCTTCTTCTCCATTTCTGCTGTGAGTGAAAATGGAAGCGTAGCTCATTTTGTGAAAATAGTGCACAGCTTTTCAACTATCTTGTGATCTTTTCATCTGGAGGTAACCACCGGTCTCCTAGGCCCTCTCCCACACTTTTTGCTTGTTGTCCTCCCTGGCTACGTTATGTCAAATTTCAGTGTCAATCCTCCATCCTTTCAATTCAATAGGAATTTTGCCATGGATTTCAACTGGGGTAGCAGCCATAGTTCATGACTCGGTGGGGCAGGCAACTGTCCATTTCAGCTGTGGATGAAATGCTATGGTGCGGTGTCAATAATCCTTGATGGTCGTTCATTTTGTTCATGTTCCAGAAAATGTCAGGCTCCCCCCTAAAATTTCAAAAAGTGAAACCCTAAGATTTTGCCATCTCTCTCTGCATCCAGAGTCCTTCTCGCTCACAGGACTACAAAACTTCCATCACGGCTACTACAGCATTTGCAGACCCTCATGGCACTGTTAAATGCTATGCTGGCCACTAAAATGTAGCAGAATAACACCTCTGGGGACCAGAAAAACCATGCCAGATTTCATGACTGAACTAGGGTAACCAGATGTCTCAATTTTATCAGGACAGTCCCGATTTTTGGGTCTTTTTCTTATATAGGCTCCTATTACCCTCCCCACCCCCATCCCGGTTTTTCACACTTGCTGTCTGGTCATCTTAGACTGAACTGAATGGGAGAGGCATGTCATTCACTATATTTCACTCTTAGATTCTACAGCAATTGGCACCATCTATATTAGTTGCCATGTGTTTGGGGAATTACAAAATACCCAAACTGGATCCAGGAGACTGATTAGGGAAAGATACCTTTGTAAATGGGCAGAGTTCTTCCTATCCTGTCATTCCCATCAAAGGTATAGGGACCTGCCAGTGTCCTCAGAAGTAGACTGGAACCTCAACTCCCAGGCAACAGCAGCAGGACATTGTTCTAGCAGAATAAAAAGAACCACCTGAGAAAGTTCATTCAGGACAGGGCTGACTAAACCCAATGTAAGGAGAAGCCTCAAGACCAGGAAGCAAAGCTGAGGTTCATACGAAGTCACCTTCGTCTTTCCTGGACATGGGAGGTCAGTAACCCCCAAACCTGCCAAATCAAGTAGTGGCTCAAACGGTCTTTAGAACATGCCAGTACCTGTTCTTTAAAACACAGTGCTTTAAATAGTAAAGGCTGGAGTAGGGTCGGTGGGAGCTGTAAATGTGTATCTGAGGGCAGAACTTGGCTTAGATGTCTCTTTTTTCCCCCCACACCTTTTCATGGGTGTAATGATGTAGCAAAGTGATTTCAGATCACAGGAGTCATGAAAGGAGATTTATGCATCAGCATGAGACCTACCATCAGCAATTCTTGAGTGTGTCAGTTTCATATAGGAACTTGATTTTCCTGCCAGGGAAGCTTTTTCTTTACCCCGGAAGAACCTAGGTTACCAAGTGACAGGTGCAGACTCCCTTTCCTTTGACTTCTCCACCCTATTCATTTTGTTCCCATCCCATAACTACAGTCTAGGTTCCATATATAAGTGGGAGGCTGATCTCTGAGGTGTATTTATGAACAATGATCAGGGGGGTCTTGCATATTTTTGTGCAACCAAGAGAGACTTCCAGCTGTCCTTTGAAGCTTTTCACAAAGATCTCAGAACACCAGATGTCAGCTGGAGTGGGACTGATGCTGCTCCACAACTCCCTCCTCCTCCTGTCTTCACACTGCAAAGAGCCAAGTGGCTTGGGAGAAGGAGGACGTGGAGGTGTGGGGAGAGAAGCAGGCTGTCCGGGCAAAGAGAGCAATAGCAGATGTCCTTCTTGACATGTTTATTGGACTGCTAGTTATAATGACAAGCAGGGTGGAGAGACAGGGACAGAGAGGGAGGAATGGGGAGACAGAAGGGGTCAGAGGTAAGGAGTTGGTGGAAGATGACAGAGAGGAGTCAATAAGGGCCAGCGGAGCAGAAAAGGGAGAAACACACGGAGTGGAAGGAATAGAGAGAAGGGGAGAGACCTTTTAGAGGGAGGGAGATGAAGTGGATGAAAGGTAGAAAGCGTAAAAGAAAAGGAGAGGGGGGAGGGAGAAGAAATGAGATGGAACGAAGTAGGGACTGGGTGTGGAGAGGTGGCAGAGAAGGCAAGTGTGACTGTCATCCCAAGCTGTTGCTCCTGCTGTGCTGCTACCTGCTCCAGACAGGACACCTTTCCTCACCTTCTCTTCCAAACAAAGCCTGGCTAAAAAGGCTGCGCAAAATTACCAGCTTCTTCACACCATCTGCTCAAAAGGCCAAAGAGTTAGGCAGAGGATTCTGGGGCACCCAGAAGTAAATCTCAGGGTAAAAGCATCTGGCCTGACAGGTTTGCTTGTCAACCATCATCAGAATCTGCTTCCCTCAGATGAGAAGCTCCATCTTTTTATGGCTGCTTTTATTGTTCTAAATCTGAGAAGGCAATAGCCATTGGAATCCCACTTACATACAGACACGGAACTTGGTCCTTCCTCTTCTCATCACCGAAGAACTGAGGAGAAATAGGGGGAAAGTTCTGCCTTGGTGACTGTTGTGTGGCTGAGGGTATAATCACCTGTCAAGGACTGGGGATGTGCTGTGCCTTTAAGGGCTGACTAAGTATGTGACTGCTCACAGAATATCTCTCAGGGGTAGCTGATGCTTTTCAGCATAACTCACCTTGGGCTCCTACAGGGTGACTGAGACCTCATACAGTGTGGCATTGACAAAGTTTCCCCTTGTAAACGAGCTACAGTTTGTGATTTGAGCTGGGCCAAAACTGGATCCCCCAATCTGAACATCCCCAAACTTTTAGGGAGTATGAAACATAGAACTACACTGTGACCCAGATTTCAGGATCAGGGCTTTTCTCAATAATACCCTGAACTGGAATCCACTTCCCCAATGCTCATGTACTTTGAGAGAGTTTGAAACCTGGCTCTGAACCTGGATCAGATTTAGATAGCTAAGCCCTTTGATACCATGGTGATAGGCACACTGTATATAAAAGCATGGGTGAATCGGCATTCCCTGCCAATGACCATCAAAGAATAGAAAAAAATTCCTCTTTCTAGACCTAACATCCTTCCTATTTGCTCTCCTGCTGTGATTTAGGAGGAGGTAGGTGTCCCATCACAGTAACAATAAGGGCCAAATTCAGAGATGATATGAGTCAGACCCACTTACACTGAGTTAAACTATTACAACTACTCACCCCCATTCAGTCCATATGTGAGGGAGTCTAAGTAGGTATGACTTAGCCCAAGGAGTTGGGGAAGAGTCAACACAGCTTTTGTGAAAGGAAATCATGCCTCACCAATCTATTAGAATTCTCTGAGGGTGTCAACAAGCATGTGGACAAAGGTGATCCAGTTGAGAGAGTGCACTTGAACTTTCAGAAAGTCTTTGACCAGGTCCCACACCTAAGTATTTTAAGCAAACCAAGCAGTCGTGGGATAAGAGGGAAGGTCTTCTCATGGATCAGTAACTGGTTAAAAGACAGGAAACAAAGGGTAGAATAAATGGTCTGCTTTCACAAAGCAAAGAGGCAAATACTAGGGTTAACCCCCAAGGATCTGGATGTTGAGAAGGCCAAAACTGTAACAAGGTCCAAAAAAGAATTAGATAGGTTCGTGGAGGATAGGTCCATCAATAACTAATTAGCCAAGATGGTCAGTGATGCAACTCCGTGCTCTCGGTGGCCCTAGCCTCTGACTACCAGAAGCTGAGAGTGGATGAAAGGGGATGAATCACTCGATGACTACCTGTTCTGTTCATTCCCTCTGAAGGACCTGGCATTGGCCACTGTTAGAAGACAGGATACTGGGCTAGAGGGATAGATAATAAGACAGAAAATATCACAATGCCACTTTATAAATCCATGATATGCCCACACCTTGAATCCTGTATGAAGTTCTGGTTATCCCATCTCCAAAAAGGTATATTAGAATTGGAGAAGTTACAGAGAAAGGCAACAAAAATGATTGGGGGTATTGAACAGCTTCCATACGAGGAGATATTTTAAAGACTGGGACTGTTCAGTTTAGAAAAGAGATGACTAAGAGGGGATATGATAGAGGTCTATAAAATAATGAATCATGGAAAAAGTGAATAGGGAAGTGTTATTTACCCCTTCACATAATCTAAGAACCAGGGGTCAATGAAATTAACAGGTAGCAGGTTTAAAACTAACATAAGGAAGTACTTCTTCACATAACGTGCATGGTCAAACTTTGGAACTCATTTCCAGGGATTTGGACTGGACGACAGGGAATGGATCATTCAATAATTGCTCTGTTCTGTTCGTTCCCTCTGAAGCATCTGGCACAAGCCACCATTAGGAAGTAGGATACTGGGTTAGATTTACCATTGGTCTGACCCAGTATGGCTGTTCTTATGTTCTTATGAGCAAGTGTAAGAAAGGCTCAAATTAAAGTAGAGTGGGGATACTTTAATTCACATCTTCTTCGAGCTCCTTTTTGTGTAAGTCACAGCTACTTAGGGCCCAATCCAAAGCCCATTGAAGTGAATGGATGGGTGGGTGTAAGTAGTTTTAAAATATTCTAACCAAGATGAAGGGAGTCTGAATTAGTGGATATCATCTCTGAATATGGCCCAAAGTTCTGGCTCCTTGAAGGATAAGGTTGCCATCCCAAGGGAAAGGAGCAATAAGCTTCATGTAGGGAAAAATTACTAAGGGGTGATAAATTCTGAGTTGGTGAGGAAAGAAAGGCAGCAAAAGGCCAGCTTTACACGTAGACAAGTGACAGTTTTCATCCTTTTCTCTTGACAAATTTGCCAAATTTTACCATTTGTCCCTACCACTGGAGACTGATGCATGAAACCCACAAGACCAGGGCTTCGACAACCAGCTTTGTTTGAGTTTATCCACCTCCTTTCCAAATGTTTCAAGCCTGCCCTGCATTACTTAATGTAGCAAAATATTCCACAGTCCCCGGACTTCCTGTTTGAAGCCTTACCGTAATGTGAAACATCTGTGAAAAGGGAGGAAAAGCAGAGTTGCCTACAAGGCAAATGAAACGGGGGCAGCAGTTCACTACTCGAAGCAATCTGGCAGGCTAGTCCAGTTGGGATTTCAGTAACTGATTCTTCAGGAGAGCAGGAAGGACACAGCCAGAGAAGGGTTTCAGGGACCTGCTTGTAAAAGAAGAGAGATGAGTAAAAACACAGCAGAAGGAATAAAGCAAAAGAAGCGATGAGGCGGAAAATGGACAAAGCAAAGCCAAGGATCTCCAGTTTAGGCTCAGGCCATGAAGGGCAGTATTGCTACTGAGATTCACCTTCTAAAAAACAGGGGGAGGGAGAAATCCTGGTACTAAAGGCAAGCTAACTCTAGGCCACTTTTATAGGCCCACACTGTGCCACCTTTAGTCACACTGAGTACTACCCTACTCCACAAGTATTCCCACTGAAACAATTGGGAGTGACTGCAGTGTAAGACACCACTCCACATGAGTAAGGGCGACAGAATCTGGCCCCTAGTGTTTTATTTTTGTGTACTCCCTCTTATTTGCAATGCTGTCTTAGACACATGAAAATAAGCTAGTTCCCTGCCACTCTTGTCCTTTTCTGTCAGGTAGATTTCTTTCCCCACTTCCTCAGCTGGAGCTGAACTTAAAAAAGAGATGCTTCTCATCTCATTGGGCTAGATTCTGCCTCTGCATGGGCTATGCAGACTTAGGGGCCTGGTATGCAGGGGTAAACAGGTGCTGTGACCCACTACGCCCCCCCTCCCTAGAATCAGTGGGCAGGAAGTGGCTGAGCAGGAAGTGGCTGGGCAGGGTGGGAGAGCAGAAAGAACCTGAGCCAGAATGGAGTGGGTAATACTGTGTTATGGGAATGGACAAACAGCATATTCCTTCCATCCCTGGAGCATAAGGGAAGCAGAGAAGAAATCATGCCACTCTATGCATGATTCCCTGACTTGAGTGCTCCTGGTACCAGCACATCAATGCACTGCCCAATATGCAGGACTTGACAAAGCATCCAATTAAAAACTTTTTTAAAAGTCAATATTTGACCCTTCTGAGCGAAGCTCCAACAAACTGGTGTGTGCACCGAGTGAAAGTCAAAAATAGCTAAATGTAATACATTCTGCATTCCAGCTTCCAATGGGTTATGTAAACAAGAGCAAGAGAAATGCGTGTGGTTTTTTTTAATTACACAGAGCACCTTGAAAGTGTCCTTTCACCATGAATATTTTCTTTTACTTCTTTAGTTGTGCATTCAGCATCATCAATCAAGCCAGCAGAAATCTATGTGGAAACAGTACTTGGTAATTAATTACGGTTTTAGAGTCAGAGCCAGCAGGCATAAGCACATAACAAAATAGCAAAAAACAATTGTAGCGGTCCTATAAAAATGATGGCTTTTTAAAAAATACTGCCTCAGCTACGGTGGAGTAAGATGTTGTTTTTAAGGAGCGAGAGTTAGGGCTGATCCTGGGATTTAGACTTGTGTAACTTCGTTGACTTCAGTGGAGTTACTCTTGATTTACAAACAGTGTGAGTTAGATCAAAATCAGACTACTGGAGGCGATAAGATATCTCCGTCTAGATTACAACAATTTTAAGGTGGAACAAATATTGGCTATAAATCTAGGCAATACCCCTTTAAAATTTAAGTTATAGTATAAGACTTTTCAGACCACTCACCACCCCTAAACACAGTTCAGTGTTCAGCTCTGTGTGAGAGCTCCTTATTTAGAAAAGCGAGCATTCCACCTCAAGAGAAGGAAATTCCTAGCAACATAAGGAATCTGATGACGGAAAATTCAAATAAATATTAACAATTTCAAAAGTGTGCGGAAAGGACTGAGAATTCAGTGAAAAGCACGTGGTGTGTTTCTGCATCCCTTGGGGCTTCCTGGATGCGGCTTGCCATATCTGGTTTGTCCCCAAACCACTTAGTTTCGTGGCACTCAGACCTTTGGAACACACGCAAAGGCTCTCAGTTGCTTTTTTTACTTAACATAAATTTAGTGCTGGTGCCAGATACCAGACTGAAAACAGCATTGGAGAGACGGAAGTCTTCTGTTTACCCACAGAACTGGTAAAGCACGGGCAGCAGCAATGCACTCTTCTCCATGCTGCCCTGCCAGTGCACCTCAACCCTGATCTGGTGGCACTATCTCTAGGGATCAGAGGGGAGTTCAGTTTCTATGCACAGGCAAGAATTGAGCCTTCTATTTGAGATTGCTAATAAGGGTTCCAAGTAGTACTGGCTGTGATGGTGGTTTTTAGGGATACAGTCACATGTTCGCTACCAGGAACTGGACTGAGATTACCAACTAATTTCACATTAGGTCACCACGCAGCTGTCAGATCGTAACTATTTGTGGCCACTACAGACTAAGTCCCTCATCTTGCAAGTGACTGCATGCAGGCACACCCCTACTGAAGTCTAAGGGGCTCCACACAGGCGAATGTGCACCCACAGTTAATTGCAGGAGTGGGATCCGAGGCTATATTTTAATCAGTGAGTTGGTGAAAGACATTCAAGAGAGAGACATAGCAGTATAACTCCATATATACACACACCCAAACACACTCTATATTAGAACCCTGACCTAGGGCACCAAAAAACCCTGGAGCTTTTTAGAACAATTTTTGTGTGTTATAAAATATAGTTTGTCAAGGATCAGAATAATACATTAATCAGAATGCAACAATACCTTTTCTTTTTCCTATGTAAACAGATTGCTTAAAACCTTAGGGCTATAAAAATAAATACAGCTATGAAATACAGTTGGGTCTTTTTGTGGCCATTAATTTTATTTTATTTTTCCTGGAATGTCAGAGCTGCTTGCGTCTTGCTGAAAGACACTCAGTAGAGCAGAAACTTCAAAAACTTTGGCTCTGATCAGCATCCCAGTTGTCCTAAATCTTGGGTTTGCTGCACTCCCATAAAAACCACATGGCAATGGCAGCCCTTGACAGGACTACAACCTGTCTGCATCTCTTGTCTGTCGCATTGCTGGGAGCAATTCCTGGGCAGAGCTCAAGGATTGGGTCCTGTAGGCTTTCTCACGTCTGAACAAGATCCTGCTGATTTTTTCACTTTGATGGGAAATTGTAACCACCTTCCCCGCTTTATAGCAGCATGGTCAGACTGATCAGATGCTAAAGAGAGTGGTATATATTCAGCTCTTTACCAATAGCTTTTCACTCTTAGAAGGAAAGGACTCCTAGAACAGACCACTTTTGATAGGATTTATGCAAGGAAGAAAACCCCTCGCTTGTCACTCGAGGCCAGCTTTTAACGGCATTTAGATGCCTAAAGATGCAGATAGGTGCCTTAACAAAATTGAGCTGAAATCTAGATGTCACCACAAAATGTTTCACTTTTGACAAATTGGCATTTTCCAGTGGAAAAACATTCTGTCAGAAAATCTCCAAACTTGCCCCAATGAACAAAACTTCACTGAATGTAACAAGATTTTTATCTTCAAGCACAAAACACGCCAGGCACTAAAATACTAACCCACGATCATCCCAAGTATTAGGTGTAACTGTTCATACGGGGTAAGAGATCCACCCACAAGTTCCATTGCCCAAGGTGGAAGATAATATACCTGTGCAAGTGATATAGCTCCCCCCTTTCTCTCACGCATCCATGCACACAAACGCACATACACAGACTGCATTAAAGCAAATAGAATGACTTTGTTTTGTGCTGTTTGAAGACAGTTTAACAAAGAGCTTTAGTGAGAATTTGACCTGGTATTTTGGTAATGTGAATTTTTTTGCAGGTATTGAAAGGAGACTCCATTTGTTGCAAGTTGAGATTTGACAGTCCCCACTCAGTTTCAATGCTGGTTTAATGATCAGAAACAGGATCATACTCTTTAACGTTAAAATAATCTGGTTAATGCTTAAACAGAAAAACTCCTTCCCCTCTTCCCCCCACTCCTGATTGTTAAACCAGTATTCCACTGGAAGGAAACTGGTTTACGATCTCTGTCTTTGGGTCTCTCCTACTTCTGATACCACAGATGATGTCACCTTTCACTTAAGATGGCCACTGCTGACAGGAGGCAGGAAATTATCAGTGTAATTGTAAAGCTTTCATTTTAAATATAACTCAGAGTTTCTACTACGTTACTGGCTAAAATATACCTTGTAAACTTGGGAGAATCTGCACCGGAGTTTTGTATAATCTCATAAACTCCTCACTGGTTTTCAGTGGCAGATTTGCACACATTTTTAAATGTAAACATATATGACACCCTTTCTTTTTGAATTAGTGTACTAGGAACCACAGATCTCTCAAATAAAACTAAATACTCTGGGCCAGAGGAGTTACACAAGGGATGCATTTGGGTCCCTGATTGTTACTACCTAAAAATGTGTTTGATGGCAACAAAATAGCTCAAGATCAGCATTTGTTATATAAATATTTAGATAGAATTGCAAAATTTTCCCCATCTGGGTTGTGGAGGATCTCCCAATATAGAACCCAAAGACCCACTTGCTTGTGATAGTCTGGATGATACCAAAAGGGCCCAGTGACAGGGTTTTGAGAAGCTTGCAAGAGGACAGCTGATGGTTCTCATTACAGATTGCACACACTGCCGCCCGTAGTGGATTGTGTAAGCTAGCGTGTGTGTGTCACTGCATTATTTATATCCCTTTATTATGCTTTAGACTCCCATGGTGCCGTTGTGGAGAAACAGGTGCAGAGCCGACTGCGAAACAGTGACCAAGAATGTTTCCCTGAGCCAAGAGCTGAGCAGGGTTGATGGGAGAGAGACACAGCCATCTGGAGTGACAGGTACTGATGGGACTGGAACAGGCAAAAGTTTCACAGAATGGCCGGGACAAGATGACTTGCTGGTGGATTTGGGCAGTCGGGGGGGTGGGGTGGGGGTAGAAGCAGCAGAAATTTTGAAGTAAGTACATAACCTAAGCACTTTCGATAGATAGATAGATAGATAGATAGATAGATAGATAGATAGATATTACACACATGCATGCATGGGGTGGCCCAACTTTTTATAATATTGGACAAATGTAGGACGAATGTAGCTTCTAACTCAATATGGGGTGTCTAATTCTGGATAAAATCCTGGGCAGGATAAGGGGACACATACTCCCGTGTTCCTCCTATCCCTGTGTGACTGTGCATACATAGCAACACATGGAATCGACCCTACCTGTGCAGTTTCCCCACTGAGGTCGTGATGTATTAGAAGAACAAACTATCTGATCTGGATTTGTTCATTTTACTTAACAATCATATTTACAATACCCAAGAAAAGCAAACTGTACCCTGTTAAAGGACAGATCCACTTTGGTCCCTGATCCTGGTCCCTTGTTCTATGGGGCAGCCAGGGAAGAGAAGGGAAAACTTTGCATCACTCAGCAGCAACAACAAGCTGCTTAAAGAACAAAGCAGACAGGTCCAAAGGGGTGACCTGGGGTGAGCGTAGATTATTTAAATGAGGTGAAAATGGTGAAATGCTTTGTGAAGTTCCATAGTGACTCAGAATGACTGATTCAGGGGTGTTGATAACAGATCCAGAGGGGGATTCGTGGCCTCAAAGGAGAAAGGGCTGAGAAGGGAAATTGTGAGAGAATATCAGAAATCCCTTTCAAGTGCAAAGGATCCCACATAGGGTGGCAGGGGGGAATCAGATCAGGGAATTAGGGTGGGATTTTCCAAAAAGCTCAGTATTGGCCTATCTCTGCTCCCTTTGAAATCAGCAGCAGTTTCATCATTCTTTTCAGTGAGACCAACACTGCGCACATTTGAGAAGCCCCTCCCCTCCCTTAAAGCCCTCTCTCATGCCAGTAAGGACTCTTCTTTGTCCAAATATCGGCATTTCATGGAAGTGCTTTTGAATATATAATCAAGTGCCTACCCAGGGCACCGCCTACCTGACGTACCTAGTTGAGTTCTTTAACTACAGGTCAAACAGAATTGATCAGAAACCTTGGGGACACTTAAAAGTAGCCTTGCAGAACTCTATTTGCCTGCACACCTTGTATGAGTTTTCAGTGAGAGTTTTTTCTGTAGGAGAGGGCTGGTCTGGAGGCGAGTACTGGTAAGTAAAATACCGTTATTATTTCCATCCTCAATCATCATGATAAAAGGCTGGTCAGTAGCTTTGTGCTTGAGCCAGTGAATTTCTATAACAGTTTTGCAAAGCTTCCTTAAAGTGGTCCTTTAAGAAAAAGGGACAGCTCCTGGAGATGATCCTTCTTGCAGGCTCCACTGTATCACGGCCGAAGTTAAGGTGGCCTGGGTTGCACAGGGTCACAGGCTGTCATGGCCAAACCAAACAGAATGCTCTGCCTAGGGTGCATTATGAATTCATGTGAAGAAGTTGATTCCTAAAATATTATTCCAAGTGAATAAAAACCCCTCACTGAATAATGACACACCTGGCAGTTCTTGGATTGCAACCTTCTTAACGTCTCCCCACTACATTTTCTTACATATCCTTCTTTAGAGGGCAAGAAGGAGTAGTCCCTACAGTGCACAGGACTACACTGCATCATGATGACATCATCAAAAGGTGGAAAATGCCAGGCAGGAAGGAGTTTGTTATATCACCATTAATATGTAAAGAGTCCTGGAAAACCAGAAGCAGGAGATCTACTCATGCTGTTTGCACAGTGGAGCCAATAACCATCTGAACACTGAGTGACAGCTTCTGCAAAGTGAAAACAATCCTGCAAAACAGTGGGGACAGAGAACCCTGTTGGGCTACTTTGGCAAATAAATCATTGTTACCACTCATCTGCCACTTAATGGAACAGGGTCTTAAGTAAAGCTAACTTCCTGATCCAGCTCTGAGTGGGGACAGGGTCTCTAAACTGGTTCAGGGTTACAAGCTGTTATGGTATTTAACAAGCCTAGAGAAAGAGTTTCAGTTTACAAACTGTTTTCAGATTTTGCCTCCTGCTCTGTTCCCCAGCTTTCGTCCTCGGGCATCATTTGCTGAGATGCATACGTCAGTTGTATAAAGCTGGAGAGGCTGGCTATAGATAAGGAGGAGGGTCTACTCAAAACAGAGATCTGTTTCTGTCTCACTCAAAGTCACTTGAACACTCCCCACTTTCCGTGAATGAAGGCCACTTGGATCCAGTTGGTTTGTGACTTATGGGAGGGAAGTTTCAGCTAGGAACTCTCCTTTTATAAACTAAAGAACTAAAGTGAGGCTTTCTCCAGAGACTGGAGGCCCTCATGTCTTGGAGAAGTGTTGCTTTGGAGGGGATATTTCACGATCCCACCACCATGCAGTGTGTCATCCTGAAGATTGCCACATTGTTGTGATCAGCTGGTATTCAGCCAGCCATGCTGCTGTTAGCTATTTCATTCACAGTCTAATTTCAAGCTGATGTAAGAGGTGGAGGAGAGGCAATGGAGGAGTATTTTATAACCTCAGTAATTGCTACGGCACAGTGACAGCATTCCCAGAATATAGTGCTGCCTCAGGAAGTGACACTTGCAGTAGAGGTGTCAGAATGAGTCCTGCAGATGACATACCTGTGTTATTTACAGTACCCAGGTGATGTTATTCCCAGACATAGTCAGCCAAATTCATGGCTAGTTTAACTCAACAGAAGTCAGTTAACCAGGAATGAATTTGACTTACCATTTCCTCAGGCAAGGGTCTTGAGGTATGACAGGGAGAAACTGTTAGCTAATGAAGGTGTCAGAATAAAACAACCTTTCCATGGTGGAATGATTTCCAACACAGTTTTTGGTGTATTTCTTTTCCAAATACGTATAACTGCAGATTTCTAAGAAGGTGGGAGACTCTAAGGCCCTGTATAGAAATGGAAGGCTCTTCTGTTGAGTCACCATACATTCATGCATTAAAATCCTGTATTAAGAGTCTGAGTAAATTACTGCTGAGTCATACTGTCAGGTGGACCTAATTAGCTCCATCAGGTTATTCAAGTGGTGGGCCTAGTTCTTTGGGTGGGGTGTTTTTATTTACTAGAAAGTCCAGCTTCTGAAAGGAAGAGGGAAGCCTGAACATTGGGTCAGAAGTTAAGTATTCTGCTGAGGAAGTTGTAGGATTGTAGCCCTTTCATTCAGTTATTGGTGAGTGAGCTGGAAACCATTATTAAAAGTAAATGTATAAACTTTAAAGTGATAACTGAATATGGGCAAATGCCCCACAAAGAAGTTGGCATTCTCCACCTTCCCAAAGACTGTCTGAACTCTTTGCTGGAGTTCTTGTGAGAAATAGTCTGGAGGTTTTGTGAAATTCTTGGCTAATGGGTAATTCTTTGCTGTGAATAGTCAGGGTATTTCTGCTTACAGCTTTTCCATCTCCAGAACTTTCCCAGGTACAAGTCAAATCCACCCCAGTTCTAGGAACTAAAAGGGCATTTTGGCCATGTCAATGGTTTTCCATCCAGACTCCTGTAATGATTCCAGAGCTGAGTAACAATGCTTCAGGATGGATCTCTGGTACCAGTCATAACTGGAGGTTACTGGCAGGACTCAGTAACAGTGAGTCCCCTTATTCCTGGCAGATTCTAGCACTTTCATTACTTGATAGCTCTCTTTTTAAGGTTATGTATTACAGTCACTTGTACTCCTTTTCTGTTTCCTCTGAGTTACAAACTATGGAGAGGTTTCAGAGTAACAGCCGTGTTAGTCTGTATTCGCAAAAAGAAAAGGAGGACTTGTGGCACCTTAGAGACTAACCAGTTTATTTGAGCATAAGCTTTCGTGAGCTACAGCTCACTTTTCAAGCTTATGCTCAAATAAATTGGTTAGTCGCTAAGGTGCCACAAGTCCTCCTTTTCTTTTTGCGAAACTATGGAGAGTGGCTCAGAGGCATCCCTAGAAATTTTTCACTTGGTGCACACAACTGAAACACTCTCACTTTAGCTTAGCAGGGTGTCTACACATACAAATGTTTGTCTTACACTAAGCAAACTTCCCTTGTGTCCACTCCCCAGAACCCCCCACTTCCCTTTTCCCACCAGCTCACCTGTGTGTGGGCACTCACCGCGGCTCCCTGTACTTCTAACAGGACTTGAGGCTGTCACTGAGCAAGTCCTGCAGGCAGAGCAGAGGGACACAGGCTTCTGGAAGCAGGAAAAGGCTGCAGGGGAGCCCCGGTGCAGAAGCCGATCCCAAAATGTGCCGCCCCACTGCCCATTCAGATTTGGCCCTGTGGCCCTTCATCATGACGGAGGGGTAGGCAGGGCCAAAACTGAATGAGTAGCATTGCATCCTGGCAGGTTTGCATGGCCCTCCGTGATGAAGTACAGGAGTCACGGTGCTGCTCGGGGGGGCCCCACAGCGCCTTCACGGGGCCAAACCCGAGCATCACTGCAACCCCTGTGTGTAGCAATGACACTCACTCAATTCTGGCTGCACTGACCTGCTGTGATGGAGGAGCTGCTGAAACAAACCTGAATGGCAGTGGGGTGGCCAGAGCTGCTGCTCCTCACTGTTGCCACTAGGCTGGCTTCTGCACCAGTACCTGAACCAAATCAACCAGAGCTCAGATTGGGCCCTCCCACAAATTGGATCCTAACCATGTGTCTAGGCAGCCTATGCCTTAATCCAGCCCTGCCAATGGTATACACCGTGCGTAACATGGACACCACTGGAGCGACTCAAGCCAAGTCTGAAAAAGAAGAATGTATTTAACTCTATTTGAGACTGAACTCGATCAGGAATCTGGAGTGTTGCTCAGGCAATACCAAGTATTGCAAAATAATGAGGTTTCTTTGTTTCTGAGATTTATTTATGCACAGACTTACTTTAACATCATATACAAACATTGCCTTACTATGTGAGCATTGTATGTGGGGAAAGTCCTCTGTTTTCTTTTATTAAAGAAGTTAAATGCACAGGGTTAAACCCTGCAGCCATTACTCAGTCGTATCTTAGTTCTGAGTAAGAGCTGCAGGCTGTGGCCACAGTAAACCATATCTGATTTACATGGAATTTAGTGTTCAGATCTCAGTGTGAGCTGAAGAAATGGCTTTGTTTGTTGGAGCTTCGCTCAGAAGGGTCAAATATTGACTTTTTAAAAAGTTTTTAATTGGATGCTTTGTCGAGTCCTGCATATTGGGCAGTGCATTGATGTGCTGGTACCAGGAGCACTCGAGTCAGGGAATCATGCACAGAGTGGCATGATTTCTTCTCTGCTTCCCTTATGCTCCGGGGATGGAAGGAATATGCTGTTTGTCCATTCCCATAACACAGTATTACCCACTCCATTCTGGCTCAGGTTCTTTCTGCTCTCCCACCCTGCCCAGCAACTTCCTGCCCACTGATTCTAGGGAGGGGGGCGTAGTGGGTCACAGCACCTGTTTACCCCTGCACACCAGGCCCCTAAGTCTGCATAGCCCTTCTAAATTTTTATTTAATGGTAATTCTCAATATATCAACTGCACTACAGAAACCGTCCTATGATTATCATGGCTCCACATCAAAAGTGTATGAAGCTTAGTGCAGTGGCTGTCAACTTTTCCAGACTACTGTATCCCCTTCAGGAGTCTGATTTGTCTTGAATATCCCTACATTTCACCTCACTTAAAAACTACTTGCTTACAAAATCAGACATAAAAATACAAAAGGGTCACAGCACACTATTCCTGAAAAATGGCGTACTTTCTCATTTTTACCATATAACTATAAAACAAATCAATTGGAATATAAATAGTGTACTTAAATTTCTGTGTATCATATATAGAGCAGTATAAACAAGTCATTATCTGTATGAAATTTAGTTTGTACTGACTTTGCTAGTGCTTTTTATTTAGCCTGTTGTAAAACTAGGCAAATATCTAGGTGAGTTGATGTACCCCCTGCAAGACGCGTACCCCTGGTTGAGAACCACTGGCTTAGTGGATAAAGTGTCTCTGTTGTGTTGCAAAAGTAACGAATACTTTACTGCTTCTATTAAAATTCCCACTAACTTTTCTTTTTCAATGGGATTATAGATTAATTATCCAGGCCATTTTTCTAAAATTAATTAGCCCTGATCCAAACATTACATCTGTTTAATAAAAAAAACACATTAGGAAAAATAAGTGTTCCCCTTACACCCCAAATAATAACATGGGGCCTGATTTACAGATGCAAGACTATAGTTGTAGATGGGTATAACGCCACAGAATTATACCAGCATAAAAACAAGAGCCACTGACTGGGGAGAGAGGCAATCAAGTTAGGTATAACTGTGACTTGTTAAATGGGGACCCCTTGTGTGGCTAACCCCTTGCCAAAGTGGTTATCTTGCTTAGACATTGCACTTCAAAGAAGCTGTGTTGTTTGGGTTTATTTTTAAAACATGGTTTTTTCTCTTCCATGCTAAATGTGCTGATTGGACATTTCTATATTCTACTTAACCAAGAACAGAATAAAGGCAGGTAACACTGTGGCAACTGGTATTCAAAAGCAGAACCAAAGGTGACCAGCAATTCAGAAGGGATATAAACTGATACTTCATTTAAAGGCAATGAACCTCAAACACAGTCTTTTATTGAAAGAGTTCCTTCTTTTTCTTCCCTTTCTTCCTCAGCAGTCATGTAACAGAAGCAATTAACATTTGGCAATGTCCCCTGGAGTGGAACACCTCATAAATCTCCCACTACGAAAGCTGAGACAACACGAGTCTCTTACTCCATGCTGCTCCACGGGAAAGAAAGTGGGCATTGTTCAGCATCCAGGCTCAGGTATACAATGTCCCATCTGGAGCATCTGTACTGAAACCTAAAATTGTGTGTTTTGGGAGAGGCCAGGGTGATGGAGGTGGGAGAGACGGTGATAAAAAGAAAAGAAAAGAAAAGAAAAGAAAGGTTTCCTCTCTGCCAGATTTTGGAGAGGAACGCTTCCAATTCTACATTTCCTGCCCTGAAGAATAACGATACACTTAATAAAGTATGAAATTGAAATAACTAGGTTTAGGCCACCTCATCTGTTTTTCCTGACTGCACTCTTCTCTCCTGCCCTCAGTTGTATCCTGTGCAGTTTGTCATGTCTTTGGAGAGATGATCATCAAGTGATGGCATCAGGAAGTCATTGAGTCAGATTTCATAGCTAGGTCTCTTTAGGACAATTGTTTATCCTAACTTAGGAATGGTAACCAAATCTTATGCTTCAGGGAATGAATTGATTCCTTGATGAGACTTATCTGTCAGACAAAAAACATCTTTCCTACAAAGACAGAGTGGCTGACATACACACACGAGCAGGCACCTGGATTCAGGAGCAGTATCTTGTCTTCAAGGGAAAGGCTTTCTGGTTTGGTATCTCTGATTGTAAAACTCATCTAACTCCTTTCTTGAATAAAGATGCATTAAGGACTACAGGTGTGTGGATGCACTAAAGTAAGGTGCAATAACAGGGGAAGCAGAATGAGTGCCTACAGATGAGGGGAGATTGTGACATTGTCAGGACATAAAAAGAAAAGGAAAAGGAGTACTTGTGGCACCTTAGAGACTAACAAATTTATTTGAGCATAAGCTTTTGTGAGCTGAAGTGAGCTGTAGCTCATGAAAGCTTATGCTCAAATAAATGTGTTAGTCTCTAAGGTGCCACAAGTCCTCCTTTTCTTTTTGCAGATACAGACTAACACGGCTGCTACTCTGAAACCTGTCAGGACATAGACTGCCTTTTACTCTAGGTTTGTGCAGTGCCAAGTACAATGGGGCCCTGATCTTGGTTGGGGCCTCTAATTGCCATGGGAGTACAGATAATCAAGAGGAAAATTCATCCTGTAACTCCATTGAGCTCAATAAGTAGAGCTGTCCCTAGAGCAGTGGACGTGTTGTTCCTTGACTTTAGCAAAGCTTTTGACACTGTCTCCCACAGTATTCTTGCCAGCAAGTTAAAGAAGCATGGGCCGGATGAATGGACTATAAGGTGGATAGAAAGCTGGCTAGATTGTCGGGCTCAACGGGTAGTGATCAATGGCTCCATGTCTAGTTGGCAGCCAGTATCAAGCGGAGTGCCCCAAGGGTTGGTCCTGGGGCCGGTTTTGTTCAATATCTTTATTAATGATTCGGAGGATTGCACCCTCAGCAAGTTTGCAGACGACACTAAACTGGGAGGAGAGGTAGATACGCTGGAGAGTAGGGATAGGATACAGAGGGACCTAGACAAATTGGAGGATTGGGCCAAAAGAAGTCTGATGAGGTTCAACAAGGACAAGTGCAGAGTCCTGCACTTAGGACGGAAGAATCCCATGCACCGCTACAGACTAGGGCCCGAATGGCTTGGCAGCAGTTCTGCAGAAAAGGACCTAGGGGTTACAGTGGACGAGAAGCTGGATATGAGTCAACAGTGTGCCCTTGTTGCCAAGAAGGCCAATGGCATTTTGGGATGTATAAGTAGGGGCATTACCAGCAGATCGAGGGACGTGATCGTTCCCCTCTATTCGACACTAGTGAGGCCTCATCTGGAGTACAGTGTCCAGTTTTGGGCCCCACACTACAAGAAGGATGTGGAAAAATTGGAAAGAGTCCAGCGGAGGGCAACAAAAATGATTAGGGGACTGGAACACATGAGTTATGAGGAGAGGCTGAAGGAACTGGGGATGTTAAGTCTACGGAAGAGAAGAATGAGGGGGGATTTGATGGCTGCTTTCAACTACATGAAAGGGGGTTCCATGGAGGATGGCTCTAGACTGTTCTCAGTGGTAGCAGATGACAGAACAAGGAGTAATGGTCTCAAGTTGCAGTGGGGGAGATTTAGGTTGGATATTAGGAAAAACTTTTTCACTAGGAGGGTGGTGAAACACTGGAATGCGTTACCTAAGGAGGTGGTGGAATCTCCTTCCTCAGAATTTTTTAAGGTCAGGCTTGACAAAGCCCTGGCTGGGATGATTTAATTGGGGATCGGTCCTGCTTTGAGCAGGGGGTTGGACTAGATGACCTCCTGAGGTCCCTTCCAACCCTGATATTCTATGATTCTATGATTGATTCTTTGGGAGGAGAAAAAAACAATTGTGGAGACTTACACAGCAAGGCCAACTTGTGTTTCATGAGTAAAAGTGCTACATGGAAACAATGTTTTGGTAACTCCTGTCCGTGTTTTATTCAGCTTCTTACTCAAGATATCAACAGTACAGACCCTGAGTTTCCTGGGCATCATGGATATAAGGTTTGTAGCACCCCTCTGTCACAGTAGCATTTCATTCCTGGCATCCCCATAGAATGAGGTGGAAAGTCACCTTTCTGGCTATTACATTTCTGACAGCTAAATACATGTCCGAAGCACAGTCCCTACTGCCTCTTCCCTTTTCCAGGGGAGGAACGTTTACTCCTGGCCTTGACTCCCAGTTTCTGAGATGGGCCTTGTGCTGCTTTCTCATTGTTTACCTGCAAGACAATACTGTCTTTCCTAGCACTTCTCTTGTTTGCCTGACTTGACTCTTCATGTTAGAAAGGATCGGAGAGGGGGGGCTTGGGTGATCATTTTCCGCATGAATGAGTTCTGATATCACCGAGTACCTGAGCCATGACCCTGTGCTTGACTTCTCTACAGCTCCATTATCTCAATGTATGCAACAGTAGGCAGTGACAATGGAGCTTCTTCTACTGAGATGCTGATGCACAATACGAGCGCCCCTGCTCCTCCCCCTTGAGTTCAGTAGTGAAATCCCATTCTGGGTCTCATTGCTCTCATAAGCAAAAGGGAAAGGCCCAAGGCACAGCAGGTCACTTTAGTGCAGTCAGTGTACAGAGCAAGTTCCATATATAGCTGTGTGAACTAGACACTGCATAAATTTCAGAATATATTTCAATCTTGGATTCCTAAAATCATAGTGGGTTCCTCTCCTACCACGGTCCCTCTGTCTTCTCCCCCAAATTCCCCCACCCCCCCTCCTCAGTGCACAAAAGGCAAGGGTTAGCTGGTGGAATTCTGTCTCCTCTTTTCCCTTTACCATCTCCAGTGGTCCAGAGCAAAGTCACAGGGAGGAGCCTTTGTATCTAAATCTGATTCGAGCAGCTGCCATGTTCAGGGCTGTGAGCAAGTAGGAGTGCAAAGAGAAGGAGGGGACTGAACAGGAGGTACAGTAACAGTTCATGAGAGGCTCTCTTTATCCATCCTCTCTTTCTATTTACATGACCTTCATGAGAGTGGTATCTGAGCACCTCCTGGTATTTGTGGATTTATGCTCCCCCCTAATACTGTAAGAAATATTATCCCCATTTTACAGATGGGGAACTCAGGAATAGAGAGACTGTGACTGGTACAAGGTCACACAGGAAATCTGTGGCAGAATAGGGAGTTGAACTCAGATGACCTCGTTCAAAGTCTAGTGACTTAACCACAAGAGCATCTTTTCCCCAGCCTGTGCCTCTTTCTTTCCCTTTCTTTCTCTGTCTTCTCTTTTTGTCTCTTTGTGCCTTTCTCCTAACCCTGTCTGTGTCACTCATTCATCCGCCTTTTTCTGTCCTGCTGTGTGACCACCTGCCTGTCTCTGGTTGTCTTTCTATTTGGCCTCTCTCTATAGCATATATGTCTTGCTCATTACATGAGAGCTCAGCTTCTCAAGTGCAGAGACTATACAATAGCTACTGCCACCCCCTAGCAACCATAACTGTGACTTCCAGGCCACCGCATGATGAGAAACAAAGGCAGAGGGTAGGCAAGAAGAGCAAAATACACTCAGTGGGTGGCAGAGTATGGAGGTTGCTGGTTGACTGAATGTGTCAAGTAATGAACAATCTTATGCACAGATAGAGACCCTGACAGCAGACTGTACTGACATGCTTCATAAGTGACAGCCATAAAACACAAAAGACTTGACCACTGTCTTGCATAGTTTTCAAAAGAGTAGGCCTTACAACAGCACACATGTTGCAGTATGCATCCAAGTGAACAGTGCATGAAGCCAACATGGTAATAGTGTGCATCAGAGAATTCACTTCCTGGCAACCATATGGTTGGAGATATTGCCCATTATCCATGTGCTCCCCCATCACTTCCTCATCTCTGGAGTGCATACCTCTCTAGCCACAATCCATCACACTATAATAAAGGGCTCTTATTTGGTATGGTTTACTGCCAGTTCTACTAAAGTCCAGCAGGATCTTTCCCTAGCGTGTTTGTTGCTGCCGCCTTGGGGAGGAAACAGAAGAGTATTCCTGAGAGCTCTGTGTTGTCCTTGCACAGTCTCCCAAAATATGTCTGAGTGGGGGAGAATGCAGAGCAGCATTTCCTCCTCTGACAATTACTCTTCCCTCGGCTGTGTCCACTGAGCAGTGCACAAGGCGTGCGTACAGCTGCTGTGCTAGGCCATGCCCTCACACATGGGCAGAGTAACTGTGATCCCCACAGATGGGATGGTCAGGGCCACTGACTTATTGGCAGGTACTAAGTCTCATTCTCCATAGCTGGCCTGGAATTAAAGAAGTTGAAGACAAATGAAGACAGCGCAGGCCTCACATGACCCCTGAAAGTTTCCAAAATGCAGGCAGAGTTAACAAGAAGAGCTAGGCAAATAATTCCTAGTGAATTACTTACTTAACATTTTTTCTATTTTCGGACAAGTTGCACAATTCTCAAATGTATTTGTTAATATTTGCAAATTTCTTTAGTAACTAATTCTCAGCCCGCAGAGTATTTGTAAAAAGTTCATTGTGAATAGTCACCATTTGCACTCTGGCAGTTGGATATAGCAGTCATATGGTATCGATGCTGTTCCCTGATTCGATGACTTTTGTAACACATCATTAGCTAAGCAAATTTCAAATTGCACATTCACTGTTCCAATCGTGGACATTCACTGCTCAGTTCAAAGTCAAATTTGACCACTACTCAGGCTGACCACTTGCTTACTGTGCATATTCATTCTAGCAAATCTCCCTCTGTACAGTTCTGGGAGAACGTGAGCGCACAGAGCCACAACACAATCAAAGTCAATTCCTTGAAATGCTCAAGCGAATACTCCCAGTACCGTTTTTGCATTATTCACCCAGTCTTACAGCAGTCCTTTCCGGAGTGTATTTGGGACAGGTGCACGGTGTCATGTTTATTAGCAAATAGAAGAGGGGTATGGCTTCCTCTTTCTGCCTGGTCACTGCTTTTCCCTTCAGATGTTGGTTTATTGAGTGGTAGTTGATGGGGAGATTAATTTTTCCCCCTTTGCTGAGCTTAGCACTCAAGTCCCTGATCTCACAGACAGACTCCAAACATTCAATTGAGTACACTAGAAAAATGTAGTGCAGAAAGTAATTACTTCCAATGAGTCCTTTATCCACTGTAAGAGGATTGTGAGTATGCCCCACTCACCGTGCATTTGTTAGTGTCTGGAAGGCAGCACTGTACTGCTGAAAAAAATTATGTCATTTTGGGCACCAGCCATTTGGGAGCCCAGCTTCGGAGAGAGTGAACCAGTTTTTATCCTGTTTTAATACTGGTTTGACAATCAAGAGAAGGACTGTAAAGATTACGCACAGAACATTAACAATCTGTTAAACAGCAGTGCTTATTCTGATGTGCAAACCAGTATTAAGCTTCAGCTGGTAGCTGTTAATATCACTTTTCAGCAGCATGAGAGGAGGAGAGGCTCTGCAATGCCAATTTTTAATTTATCTTTGCATCTAAAATTCAGAGTTCCTATGTTGGGTGTTAGGAGGAGATTCTTTGCATTCTGGGAAATCTCAGAACATGGCTCTCTGCAGAATGGAGAGCAAATAGCTTCATTTCAAGAACTTTTGTAACTGGGAAACTGGGTCTTAACATCTCAGCTGCTGCCCATGCTAAAAAGCAGGGCATGGTGCTGGTGCCACCCACAGGAAATATCCTCTCTTGGGAAAGAGATATGGCCTATAGCATCTCTGTCACTGTCAAGTTAGAGAGCAGGGAGTGGTTCTGGTGCCACCTACAGGAAGTGTCCCCTTAATGGAAGAACAGGGACTTGCCATTTCTGTCACCATCCAAATGAGAGAGCAATGCACTCTGCTGGTGTCCCCTTGAGAAAATACCCCCCCCCCCCGTCTGGGAGAACTGGGCCTTAGCACCTCCACAGCAGGTGTGTACTGTCGGTTAGGGGACAAAGGAGAACTGTGTTAGCAGCCTATTTCTACCTATTTCTGTTAGTGTTTGAAATTTGAAAAGTTAACTGGATCCACATGAAGTTTCCACTGCTCCGCCCATATTCCCCCATCTGACTCTGCTGTGCCCACGTGGCACGCCTGACAACCCCTCCCCACACCAACCTGGTGGAAGAAACCCCTGCTTGGTGCCATGCATTTCTCTCATAGCTACTGCTGTTAGGCTGTAAGTTCCTCTGGTAAGGCCCCCTGCAACACTATTTATCTTCTCTCTACTACCCTGCACTTCCTGGCTGTAAGAGTCGCTGTCACATGAGTGTGGTAGATCACCAAATGACTCTCTGAAACCAATTACTTTCTGGTTTTCTGCCTGAGACACGTTGGAAAGCATGTACATCTGCCTCTTGCCTCCTCTATGGGTTTAGGTGAGGATGAGCGCTAAGTGAAGTCCTCTACAGGGTCCAGCATTTATCTGTACTGAATCCCAAACCAAACTTGAACCCAGCTCAGAATCAATCCCTGAGCCAACACTCAAATCAAGATGGTATGTTGGGTAGCACTGGACCTGAACTGTTTTGTGTTTGTTTTTGGTGATCCTTCTCCCATCCTAACCTGGATGTCTCCTCATGCCCAGACTCAACCCCCAACCTTCTATGGGATCGGTTCTTTTGAAATGCAAAATCTGTCCTTCACAAAAAGAAGCCCCTGGCTTTGCTCTCCAATCCTTTAGTTAACCCTTACTCCATCCCTACCTTCTCATCAAAGCTGTACCTTTCTAACTAGAATATCCTTTTCTTCAGTGGACGGATTTGGGCAAAGTTTATAATTGACAGCACAGGTTTGTGTATTTATATAACATCTGGTTTGACAAGGGGAGACCTCCGTCCTACATGTCACTGCCACAGGAAAAATGCTTCCTTTCCCTCAATGTGGATCCCCAGGGAAACCAAAGGTCGGGGGGCTGGATGGAGATTTATGAGCTTCTCCCACTAAAAGACTTCTGCAGCTGGTTCTCTTGTATGAGATTTTTTTTCCAGGTGAAGGGATAAAAGAGGGGAAGGAGGAGGTTGATACCGTAGGTCACATTTTTCTTCTTACTGCAACTATGTCAAACCCAAGAATCGGCAGGGTGGTCTCATGCCCAGGTTGTTCCTCACATGCCATTGGCAGATTTCATGGAAGCTCCATCATAGCAGTATGCTTTGAGCTGGGGGAAACC
Source organism: Lepidochelys olivacea (assembly GCF_965140295.1). Classification (NCBI taxonomy): domain Eukaryota; kingdom Metazoa; phylum Chordata; order Testudines; family Cheloniidae; genus Lepidochelys; species Lepidochelys olivacea. The sequence continues at coordinate 82,801,868 of NC_140417.1, read as the reverse complement.
CCTCTAAGTGGGAGGCTAGCTCAGTCTATACTCTAAACTCAAGCCTGACCCATTCTGGGACTGCAAGCTTTGCACTGGACCTGCTGGCTCTATGTTACCACGCTGGGGTCACCACAGTCACTTCATGGCTTTCTTCTGCACAGGGACTGTCTTTATATTTGTGCCTTGTACAGCTCTGAGCACGTTGTCAGTGCTTAGCAAATAGTAACTGCGATCAACAATGCTGCTAAATAAATTCTTTCACCTTATCATTCACCTGGCCCCACTGCACACTAATTCAATGCTATGTTATTCTCAAGCCCTAACCTACCTCCTACTCCCTGCCCAGACATGCGCACACATGCACTATGGGCCAGATCCTTAAACAGGGGGCTATGATAATTTACCTGAGCTGAGGGTCTGGACCAGGATCTGCTGTGTTCCTGAATATTAGATCCCATGAAAACAATTTCTCAAAAACAACACATTGGAGAATCCTTACTGTTTGCAAATACCAAGGCTTGCCTGTGTGTGTCTCTCATTCAGCTCCCCCATGCACCAGGGCCTACCTTTGTGTCTGCTTGTTTTTCTCCATGGACGATCTGGGCCCTTCCTGCATCTCCTCTCTCGTGCTGTGTCCTCCATGATCTGGCATTTAAAATATTGCAAATGCATTAAAAGTAAATTGGATCCATGTGTTTGTAAAGATGCAAACTGGTGATTCTATCATTGCCAGAGATTTCCCCACATAAACAGAGCTATCTTCACTGATATTGTTGCATTCCAGTGTACAGCATCCAAAAGTCAGCCACTAAGCTTCTGGTGATTAGAACTGACAGCTCCAGACAGTGCTGGGAATAGCAGCTTGAAAAATATTCAAGGATCTAGCGAGAAAAGCATCACAAGTACTGTCCAGTGAGCCACCCCTCACAGTCCAAATCCTCACCCACTCTGCATTTGAGTAAATGTAATTACTGGGCTGCTGTCTTCTCAGTATTCACAGACCCCCACCCCCAATCCTGAGGTTATTTTTCACTATATAAAAAATAAAACAGGAGTCTCACGGATTTCCGAGCAAATGGAATGAAGCTACCCTGCCCTTGGCATCCCCAGCTGATAGCCCCGCATGTGACATGAACCCAAATCAGTCATATCATAAAACTGATGGCTGGAGTATGAAGAGGCACAGAAAATGAAATTGTTTGAAAATTTAGGAAGGCAAAGAGAAGAAGAAACTGCAACCTAAACCAAAATTCCGTAATCATTTGACAACTTATTCTGGCAGCTCTTTTACCCATGCTTTAAAATTAATTGTGTGGTATTTGTGGCAGCTGGTCACCAATTTCCATTCATAAATATTCCCATTCCCTTATGTCTGGAGTGGGGACTCTACTCACTTGCAATTTAGTTTCTTTACGATGCAGTAGTATATTTCCCCATCATGGGTGCACAGCTAACAAAAACCCTATTAGGCATCTCACTGAATATATTTAAAGTATTTCCCCAAGTGGCCTGTGCTATTTGAAGGTCCTGACACAGTACAACATGCTTTAAATTATTTGTTTAGCTTCAGACAGGTTCTAAGACCCAGCAGAGCAGGAGACGTGATTAATTAGCGAATATCTGTAAAGTGCTTTGAAGATGGAAAGGGCTCCATTAGTGCTAATTGCTAACAGTAATAACATGAATAATTAATCCTAATTAACAAGGGAGACTCTGTTTTATTTCTGGAAGCAAGGGATGAACAAAGAGACAAGGAGGTGACACCTGCATTGTGTGCAAGTCACCTGATGGCCTGGGTTTGGTGCGTTAGGGTAGAGCGCCCTGTACGTACTCACCATATCATCTGACAGGAAGAGGAAATGCCAAACATTTTCCAGCCACTTGTACCTGAGCCAAGTCTAAATGCCAACCCTAAAAATACAGCATGGAAGCTGAGGCATGTTAACAACCCTCCTCTGTACAGCTCTCCCACCCCCCCACCCCCCTCAACACACACACACACACACACACCCTGCCATCACCACCAGTTTATTTTTGAATGAGGACACATTGCCTGAGAGTAACTTGAAGCTGCTGAGGAAGCCTGAGCCCTTTTCTTTTATGTCTTCTTTTATTCAGGTTGTCTAGCTCCATGGGCTGGAGTCTTGCTGTGTGGAAGGATCAGTGTCACCTGTTCAAAGGCAGAGGTAAAATATCGACCCTTGAAGCGAGAAGGGGTCGGGGGGAAAGGGGAGAGAAGTCAGATGTCTTCCACTGGAAAAAAACTAGATACCGGGGCTGGGGAAGTTAATGAGACATTTACATGATGTAGTACTATTCTGCAGTGATGGCACTAGGTGCTGCAGCCGCATTACTGTGAGACATAGTGTTTGGTAGAACACCGTACACCGTTACTGTGAAATGTTTACACAGGAATAAAGGTTTCAGAGTAGCAGCCGTGTTAGTCTGTATTCGCAAAAAGAAAAGGAGGACTTGTGGCACCTTAGAGACTAACCAATTTATTTGAGCATAAGCTCACGAAAGCTTATGCTCAAATAAATTGGTTAGTCTCTAAGGTGCCACAAGTCCTCCTTTTCTTTTTACAGGAATAAAGGGATGTTCTGACCCGGGAGGGTAACTGAAAGAATAGCTGCCTCTCAGCCCTGAAACCCAGGCTCAGCCAGTAGAGATAATGAGGTAATGATCTCTCTGAACCAACCTTACCCTTTCCAGACCAAAAAAACGCAAACCTGTCTCAAAACTACTAACAAACAATCCTTCTCTACAGCCGTCCTTCTTTTCCCAAGGCAAATTGCCTTTTATTCTTACAAAAAGGTACGCTTCCACCACCAGAGGGCACCCTACGCCTCCAAACATGGGCAGCAGGCCTGAGCAGATGGGTTTCCTGGGAGAAGCTGGGGGTGGGTTTCTGGCATTCTCAGGTGGATGTGCTGCCAAATGGCCTCGTGAAGCGAGATTGTGATCATTTGGTCAAAACCTCCCTCCTTCCTCTAGAGATGGGAATAATCTGAAGTGATGCAGCCCCAGCCAGTCCACTTGCTCTTAACTCTCTTGACAGACTGTTTCTAATGACTCCTGCAGCGTTTTTAACTCCATTAATGCTGCTGCTCCAGGTCGCCCAGCAGATGTTCTCTGGTGCTGCTTACACAGCAGGGAGGGCAGGCAGCTGCTGTGCAGTCATCAGTGTACAGCCTGACACATCCATAGGCTGAGAGCCCTTGGCACAGCTCAATAATGATAATGCCATATAAAATGAAGGTAGCTCCAGTGGACACAGAGGATTCATCCAAACTAGATCAACCCGGGGGCACAGGGAGCCAGAAGGGCCAGGGGAATCAAATGGATTCTTTCTTTTCACTATATCTGTGAAGAACTTGGACTTAGTGGCCCTTTCCTTTTCAGTGTATTGCTAAAGAGTGGCCTCTCGATTCCCTCCTTTTGGATAGAAGAGAAGCTGAAATCAGGCCTTGTGGCAGCCAGCAGCAGCGCTCCCCTCCCACCCCTCTGTGTCAAGAAGTGAGGAGGGTTTTGCTCTCTTAGGCTCTCTGCTCCCAGCCCCAACAGTAGCAGGTGGGTTTCGGAGCAGCGGGCACTGGCATTAGCAGCAGCGGGATTCCTGAGGAAGGGGGACTTGCTCTCTCTTTCAGGCTTCCGACTCTCCTCAGCTGCGGCACTCTCCCTGGGGCAGCTCATGTAACTACCTCAGGGGCAGCAGTCTCTTCCTTTAAAATCTCTCTACTCCTCTCCTTTCCTCCTACCCACAATCTCTCCCCTTGCCCCGGCCCTACCCACCTTGTGCCCCTCATTTCCCTCACACACTCATTCTCTTTTATCATTGGCTTTGAACTTCTAGTCTTTCCAGTCAGCCAAGCGAGGGCTCCTGTTCAAAGTTAATGTATTTCCTCAACCATTATTGCCCCCACCCATTCCCTTGGGAAAGGAGGGGCAGCCATTACTTTTCAAGAGGACCTTGCCCACTAACCTTGCCATACCACATGAATGGGCTTGACTCCAGGGTATTGCATTATGCTACCATAGGGTTGCCAACCCTCCCAGTTTGGCCGGGAGTCTCCTGGAATCGGACTCGATCTCCTGGAGGCTACTAAAGCCAATCCCGAAGATTTTAGGCCTCTAAAAGTCCAGTGGCACAGCAGGGCTAAGCCAGGCTCCCTACCTGCCCTGGCTCCACGTTGCTCCCGGAAGCGGCCGGCATGTCCGGCATCAGCTCCTAGGTGGCCAGGGGGTCTCTGCACACTGCCCCCGCCCTGAGCACCAACTCTGCAGCTCCCATTGGCCGGGAACAGGGAACCATGGCCAATGGGAGCTGAGGGGCCGCACACAGAGCTGCCTGGCCACCCCTGAGCCTAGGAGCCACTGCCGGACATGCCACCACTTCTGGAAGCCACCCAAGGTAAGCGCTGCCCAGCCAGAGCCTGCACCCAGAGCCCCTCCTGCACGCTAACCCCCTGCCCCAGTCCCCTCCAGCAGCTAAATTCCCTCCTGAACCCTACCCCCGTTCCCCAGCCCTGAGCCCTACCCCACACACAAACTCCCTCCCAGAGCCCACACCCTGAACTCCACTCCCACATCCCAACCGCCTGCCCTAGGCTCAGCCCTGAGCCCCGTCCTGCACTCTGAACCTTTCAGCCCCACCCTCCAGCACCTCCTGCACCCCAACCCCCTGCCCCAGCCTGGTGAACGTGAATGAGGGTGGGGAAAAGGAAGCGACAGAGGTAGGGGGATTATAGTGAGCAGGGGGAGGGCCTCAAAGAAGGGGCGGGACAGGAGGGCAGGGCAAGGATGTTTGGGTTTGTGCGATTAGACAGTTGGCAACCCTATGCTACCAGCAAGGCCAGTGAGATGGGTTTTGCAATACCTGTTTATTACACTAAATAACACATGTGTGAATTAAAAATGAAAATCATTATTTCTCCACTGTCCTCATCCTGGCCAGTGAGTCTCACCCTCAGTCCCTGTTTGAGTAAGACAGGGTTCAAGGAGGTGACAGAGGAACAACACACTTATTGTATATATACTGTTCCTATGTGGAGTAGACATTATTTTTTGATAAGGACATGGATGGTGGTCGCAAAAGTCAAAAGGCCTTGCTCCATATTGAGACTCACAGTTCTGGAACTGCTCAGTAAAGCAGTGAGTTGCAGCCTGCCTAGTTTATGTAGTGTTAGATGTATGTAAAATAAGAATATACGAGCTGAATAATATGAAGAGATTTAGGTGAATGCACTGTGTGCATTTTTGATCTCCTACAGTAGATGCACTGCTTGGTTGCTCAGGTACTCAGTCCTCACGGCTTACAAGGAGCACAACTTTCCGTGTTGTTATATTGTCTTTAACATATTATTGCACTCAAGCCCTGTATCTAATCTCAGGTCCGATAGCCAGGAGTTCCAAACCAAGGGGAATGTATAATGAGGTAGCTGGTGGAGTCAGGTGAGGCAGTGAGACAGGATCAGGAAGGGCAGCAAAGCAGGATCAGATGGGTCAGCAGGACAGAGTCAGGTGAGGCAGCAAGGGAGGGTCAAGCAGGGTCTGAGTAGCAACTAGCAGGCAGGGGCTTGTTGCTCAGACAAGGGCAAAAACAAAGCGGGAATTTTATATATAGTCACCAGCTAATCAGGGTCAAGATCATGTGGCTAATCAGAAAGCAGGTCGCAGAAGCTGGACCACCCAAGTCTGTGAATTCCCTGATAATTGGATGAGCTGGTGTAGTGCGATGGCTAAGAACCCAGTGGGCCTGTGTTCAAAACTGGCATTTGAGACCAGGTTCTGACATCATGCCCCCCCCCCCAAGGTTACCTCAGGGTGCAGGAGATCTGGGTATCTCCTTTGGAAAGAGTTGACTTTCAGGGGTGTGTACATGGTGAGCTGGTTCCCAGGTCCACTCCTCGGGCCTGTATCCTTCCCCATCGATGGGGGACCATCATTGTATCTGGGATCTCATGGACAAGATACTCTTCTTGTCCCTGAATGTGAACTGGTGGTGGGGCTGGGGAGTTTGTTTTGGTTAGAGAAGGTATTGTCTGAGAAGGGTTTCAAGAGGGAAGCATGAAATACAGGATGCACCTTGAGAGATTGGGGAAGCTGAAGCTTGAAGGTTACTGGGTCGATTTGTCTGCAGATCTGATAAGGGCCCACATACTGGTGCTCTAGTTTGCAGATGGGTCAGCTGTCTTGCAGTGTTTGGCCAATAGCCACACCTTCTGTCTCACTGCAAAAGTAGGACCATCCTGTCAGTGAGGGTTAGTATAATGCTTATACATTGCCTTAACTGAATCAAGATGTTGCTTTAGCTCACCTTGAGTTTGTTGGATGTGGGGGTATCAGGTTCAATGCTGCAGGAGCAGTGGGTGCTGTAGGCAATGCAGGATGAAATATGTGGGTTAAAATTGTAGTTATCAAAAAACGGGCTCATCCTGATCAAAGCGTGGTCCACATTACTATATGCAAATTCTGCATACAGAATGAGTGAGGCCCAGTTACCTTGGTGGAAATTAGTGAAGCACTGTAGGTACTGTTCCCATACCTTGTTAATCCTTTCTGATTGGCCATCTGATTGCTGATGATGTTATTATATGAAGACGCACTTCTAGCAATTGAAATGCTTTTCCTCCAAAAACTGGGGTCCCCGATCTGAAGCAAAGTGATCTTGGATGCTGTGGAGAATGGACAACATAGGAGATAAGGAGGCAGGTGGTGTCTTCAGCAATGGGGAGTTATGCACAGGGGATATAATGTGCCATCTTTGTAAGCTGATCCACCATTGTCAAGAAGATATGACAACCCTCAGAATCAAGGAGTTCAACAATGAGATCCAGGGTGATCTGGATCCAACGCCTTGCAGGGGTCTCAGCAGGTATTAGCATTTCAAAGGGTTTAGGTCAAGGTACCTTTATACAGCACAGGTGTCACATGATTTGACATAAGCCTGAATGTCAGATCACAGTTTTGGCCACCAAAACAATCGGCATGTCAGGCATATGGTTTTTGCCCGGCTGAAGTGACCTGGCCAAGGGACATTGTGGTATAGATGTAAACCTTCCAAGCGAAGGCTTCCCTTGGGAACATAAATACGCCCATGGACATGAAGAAATTGGTCTCTCTGTGTAATTTCAGCCAAGGGTTTGGTATCATAGGTTAGGATCTTCTTAGCAAAAGGGTCATCCCAAGAGCAGAATGTATGTTGCCATTAAGTCTGGTAGCAATGACCCTCCAAGGAAGTGTTGTGGTTTCAGGATGCAGGACAGCTCTACACAGGATTGTCTGGGACTGCAGGCATACTCTTCTTACCTGCAGAGGGTATCTGATTTTCCATTTGTAGAGCCAGGGTGGCTTGTGATGGTAAAAATCAAACCTTGAAAAGAAGAGAGCCCAGTGTAGCTGTCGTTGATTCAAGACTTTAGCAGACTGTAAGTACTCCAGATTTTTGTGATTGGTATATACCTGCATGGGGCATCTCACCCCTTCCATGTGGTGCCTCCATATTTTGAAAGTGCCTTGGTGGCAAACAGCTCCTTATCTGAAATCTCAGTGTTACGTTCAGCAGGGGAGAGGTTTCAAGAGAAATGTGCGCAGAATGGAGCTCTTGATCAAGACTCTTTCAGACAATACCACCCCATTACCAACAATGGAAGCAACAGTTTCTAGGACGAATGGCTGACTTGAACAGGGCACACGAGGATGGGCACAGTGGTGAATCACTCCATCATGTGTTAAAAGAACATGTTGGACTTCCATCGTCCAGAAGAATTTGGCAGATTTGCAAAGCCAAGGAGGTTATTGGAGCCAGAATTTGATAGTAACTCTGTATACAGCACCTATAAAAGTTTGCAAACCTTTTCCAAATGCTCCAGGGTGTCACCCAGTCATGGATCACTTCTACTTTCTGGGGATCCATGTGAATCCCTTTGGGAGGGAGTACCTAGCTGAGAAACTCTACAGTAGGTTGCTCAAAGACATATTTCTCCAGCTTTGCATAGAGTCCATGCTGGCAGAGCCTTCCCAATATGTTGTGCACATGCTGCTCATGCATGGGTTAATCCTCAGAATAAATTAAAATGTCATCTTGGCAGGCAGCCACATAGTGATCCAACATGTCTTGCAAAAATATAATTGATCAGGTGCTGAAAGGTGGCAGGCACATGGGTAAAGCCAAAAGATATCACCTGGTATTTGAAGTGGCCATATTGTGTGGTCTTCCATTTGTCCCCTGGCTGGATCCTAACTACATTATAGCCCCCCACCCCTCCCGCTGAGACTGAGTTTATCTTTTGTCTCATCGCTCAAGACCATTTGAAATTGATGCAGCTAGAATGGCTCATTCCAAGCCATATCAGCTGCCAGGCGTCAGGAGCAGCTCACATACAACACTGCTGATCCTAGGGCTTGACGGAGCCTCCATAATGCTGCCTCCATGGTGCATGATTTTCGTGGATCATTGAAAATTGTTGCAAAAGCCCCCAGGAAGGAATCCTAGCTAGCCAACGCAGGATGATCTTGCTCTAACAGGGGACATACCTACTCTAGGGCTTTGTTGGTGAGAAGGCTAATGACGAGGCCTAGCCAGGGCCACAACATAAATAGGAGCCTGCACTGATTTACAAAACCACAAAACTTACTGTGGGTAAGCAATCATAATACTCTGGTAAAGGCACTATGTGCTTGGACACTGAGGTAGCTGTGGGCCATGGAGCTAGGGAAGACATTCCCATTTGCAGCTCTGTAATCCATTCCCGCAGGATGTGGGTTTCCACCTGGAGCTAGTCCACCATCCCTTGTAGGGCTTAGTTTTCTGCTTGAAAGAAGGCGATCTACTCCTGGAGATTTGATTTTTGGAGAGCACCAGTCACACTGCCCCTGCAGATTCCATGCACGCTTTCCTTGGAGAAGGGGCAAGACCAGAGAAGACTGAAGAAGGGTCTGAGCAAACTGTATTGCCCATGGGTCAGGCAAGTCACAAGGCAGTCCAGAGTGGTCAGAGTTCACGCAAGAGGCCTGATAGCCAGGAGATCCAATCCAAGGAGAATGTACAGCAATGTAGCGTGACAGATTTCTGTTACCAATCTGATGCTGCAGGATCATTGGGGGCGAGATGATGAAACACTCCAAGTGTCTAAATTTTAAAGCTTTATTGATAAAATAATATAATAACAGCAGAGAATGCTGGGAACTCTCCCACATCACTCAGGAGAAGAAAGAAAGCATTAGTGCCCCAAGCCCTAACCCACTTTCATAGTCACACACGCACTACGCAAGACTGGCCAGGCCTGGGTGTAACATCAGAAGAAGAAGGGGGGAAGGGTGGATGGAAGTGGTGTCCTGGGCCCAGGTCGTCCGTGGATCTGCTGTTGATCTCTGAGTTGCTCCATCTCTCAGGAGGATTTTAAGTCCTGGGCTCCTTGGGGGGTATTCCACTCAGGGACCTCTGCTTTTGGTGCTCTTTGTGCCAGTCCAAACCGGCTTGCTGTGGCCTCCTCAGTTTCCCAAACATCCTGGCTACAGAGACTTTGTTTTCCCTTCTATTGTCCTTCACTGTCACCATCTCATTTGATCTCACTGTTCTCGCTGCTATCTCTGCAGCTCTGCTCAACTTAGTTCTCCTCTTCTCACAGCTGGGCAGCTGCTGATTTCTCGTCGAGCCCATGACCTTGGGTCGGGGCCAGCAGCTTACCTTCACACGGCGCTAGCTGAAGTGTTGAGTTAATCCGTTCTCTGCTCTCTTTTTCCTCTCCCCTGCCCCCCTCGGCCTCTCATGATCTGCAAAGGAAACTTTCACTCCCCACTCACACACCTTTGACCCTTCCCCAAAATGCTTTGCGATGCTTGCAACAGCGTTAGCCATATACAGTGCTAATCTGTCTTCCCAGGGAAACCCCTGAGGTTGTGACAATAACTGGTGAGGTCAGGCCAGGCAGCATCAGATGGGTCAGCAAGACAGGGTCAAGCAAGAGAAGGTCCAAATAGCAACTAGCAGGTAATGGCTTGTTTCTCAGACAAGGACAGAAAGAAAATTTATATGAGATCACCAATCAATCAGGGTCAAGATTGTGTGGCCAATCAGGAAGCAAGTCGCAGAAAGTTGGGCCACACAAGTCTGTGAATTCTGTAGTAATTTTGTGAGTTGACACGGTGCAATGGCCATGGCTACTTCCCAAGATCCCCATGGGCTTAGGTTCAAAATCAGCATCTGACCAGGTCCTGACATCCTTCCCACAGACCAAGAGAGGGAGAGGGCAAGCCCCGCTGCCGCTTCCCCAGGGCTCCGGCAGGCTCCAGGGATGATTTAAAGGGCCCGGGGCGGTAGTGGTGGCAGAAGCCCCATCCCCGGAGCCCTACTGCTGGAGCCCTGGGGAAGCGGTGGCAGGGGTCCGGGGACGATTTAAAGGGCTCAGGCCGCCACTACCGCCCAGGACTCTTTAAACCGCTGCCAGAGCCCCCGGCTGCCATTGTTACCCCGGGGAGGGAGAAGGAGGCACTTGCCGGTTCAGGGTGGGCCAGGGCTGGCTCTGACCCCCCGCAGGCCTGCCCCTTCTGCCTGAGGCCCCACCCCTTCTAGGGGCCAGAGCCGGCCCCAGCCCAGCCCCATACCGGTAAGTCCCTAGACTTACTTTCACCCCTAGCCACAGGGCCTCCATGTGAATCTCATGCTGTTTTTATGTGGATGTATTTCCATTATCTTCAAGACCCAGCCTCACAAATATAATGATGTAGATGAATTTCCATGAAGAATATTTCACAGAGATTTCCTGCCTGGGAGCCCCCTCCCATCACCTTGCCCATAGCAATTAGTGATGGAGGACCTGCTGGGCCATCCTGACCATCGCTACTAAGGCCAGGGGCTCCCTGCTTTAATGTTCTGGAGTAATTGACCTCATTTTGAAAATATTTCCTGATCTGAGAGCTGATTTCCCTCTTGTTCGCAACTTGGTAAATCAGGATTAATCCACCAATTTGCCAAGTTTCAGAAAAGCTGGCAGATCTGGCTGCCTTAGAATTACCCCATATGGGGAAATTTCCGGGTAGCGTAGGGCTGGTACAGTGGCTTCTATGCTACCCGCCTCCAGCATACAAGGTGTGGCTGGGGAGATGGGGCAGGGTACCCCTGTGCCTGGTGAGCCACAGCTCTTGGAGGAACACCTACAGGCAGTGAGGCACCAGTGCAGATTAGAGCAGCCTTGAGAAGTGAAGAACATAACGGTGATTTAAAGCCACCTTCTCACAGAGCTGAGGTGCAAAAGTGCTGACCCATGGAATTACTTCAGTGTAAATCCACTGTGAGATCAGAATCAGTCAAAATGGCCTGTGCTCAGTTTCATCTCATCACTCTCTCAGACAGCCCTAACTAAACAATTCCTCTCCCTCCTGAGTATTTGTATCTCCAAGAACTGGTACTGTAGACAATTCTCATATTCCCTACCTTAAGCATTGTTTAACCAAGATCATCAATGTTCCTTTAATCTTGCCTCAGAAATCAACCTCTCCAGCTGCTTAAACAGTTTTGTTGCTATTCCTGAGTTCTCTCCTATTTATTGACATTTTTCTGAGTCTGACATGGCTAGGACTATGTTCAGTATGGCCCCAACTCACCAAAGTGTTTAAGAATGTGCATAAATCTCATTGAAATCAATGGGATTTAAACATGTGTGTGATGAAGCTAAATCCCACCATCTGTAAGGAAAGAGAGAAGATCTAATTAGTGATGCTCCACACCTGGAAGTGGATTAACTGATTGAGGTGGGGCTAGGTGGGATAAGGAGCTGAGAGAGCTCAGTTTAGGAGGAGACTCAAGAGACAGGAGGTGGGGGAAGAGTTTGCTCTCCCTGGGAATGGGTCTGGAGGAAGGTGTGACAGTTTGGGAGTGGCTGCAGTCAGGGGTACAGCTACAAGAGTGGGGTTGCTTAACTCCTTTGGTGGGGATCCTAGAGCAAGGGGAGAGCCCTGAGCTAGAGTTTGAAGTCCAGAGAAGAGAGGTTGAAGCCTTTGAGGGGTGGGAAGTCAGGTTAAAGGACAGTAGACTTTCAGCAGGCAATAGCCTGGGTGGCTAGCATCCTGACAAAGGGAGAAGAATTGGAGTCAAGCCCATGCATCTGGGAAGAGCCTTGAGGAAGCTCCAGTAGCTGATTGGGAAGAAGTATGAGGGAAGAAGTATGAGGTGAGTCTGCAGCCCTGAGGGACACTGACAAATAAGGAAATGGTAGGAGCAGCCCAGAGAAGTGGTGAGGGATTGGAAGGAATGATCCTTCTGTGGAGGGTTCTTGGGCTGGAACCAAGAGGAGAGGGTGAGCCTCAGTCCCTACCTCTCTCCTGGCAAGAGAGAAAGTTCAAGCGTTAGGATTTAAAGAAGGGAAGCCAGATGGGTTCCAGATGGAGGCTGAAGGCCCAGAATAAAGACCACTAGACTTTGGGCTTTGTTTGTACTTTTTCTGTTATCCCAGAAAGGGACTGAACTGAAGGGCCAGGCCAGGAAACTGCAGACTGTACAACACTACAATGAGAGATGACAGGGTCTGTTAGAGTGGAAGAACCACTATAGTACCACACCCTGGCACAAGGGGGTGCTCTGGTAGTGAGTTTGCCTCATGACAACATTGAACTTTCAGTAACATATACTCACAATGTTCTTGGATACGTAGAAATGTGACATGAGTGTCCCATGAAGGAGAAGAAAACCAGAAATGCTTTGCAGATAGTGATTCCTCACATCTGCCACCTAAAATATATATAGTGACACCTCAAATACATAGTAGTCATTACCAAAGTGTCACAGTTTAGCCTTTTAAAACATCACATATGGCAAGTGTGTGACTGTGTTCCAGGGCCTGTTGTATACAGTATATTTTGGAGAAGGTTACTCTGGGGACAGCATGGAGTTGCACCACCCTGTGGGGAGTTCAGGAAGACACAGCATCTCAGGAAGCACAATCCCTCCCAAGCTTTCTGGCATATGGAATAGGGGAAGCCTACACATTGCACCATTTCTTCCCCCCACCCTATTTCCAGCACACCCAGCCACTGGTGTGGGCTGATGCATGGGGGCGGAGGAAGAGGGGCAGAACTGAGACCTACTAGAGGTAATTTGTGCTGTTGGGGTGCTAGAATGGAGAGATCCCTGTGCTTCTCCAAATGCAGGGACTGCCCGTGTCTGGCCATTGCACACTGGGTGCAAGCAGGGGATGCTTCTTGCTTGTATGGTCTTTCTCTCTCTTTCCCCCCTCTCCACCAAACACAGCAGGTATATTCTGGCCCAAAGCAAGCATTAGGAAAATCCACAAGCTGCCTTCCTACGCAGGGGACAAACTGCCTTCTCATTGGATTTGGTCTATTAATGGAAACATGGAGGGACTTTATTAATTTTCCCAGAATGCCCATGTCCTGTCACTACTCCAGGACCCAATTCCTGTCAAAGGCCAGGACTCTGGCATTCTGCTGCTCCCTGTGCCTGCAGCAACTTCTTTCCACCTGACAGCCAGGCTGCCATTTTATAGTGCTGAGAAATACAGAATGGAAAGTAATTCTGAAAGCAGATGATTTTCAAACAGCTGTTTTGTTGCTTGATGCAACTCATTAGAGAGCACAAACCTTCGTGCAGTGAAGCTATGGTTCAGAAAGTACAGCTCTCTGGCCAAGAGGAGTCTCTTTCAAAGGCCAGCACATCCTTTGGAAAGTTCACGGGGGGAAAATGTAGCTCCTCTCATTATGTGGAATAGACTGATATTAAAATGGAGTTACTTTAATTAAGATGGGCATTTCTGTGCCTCCTGCTGATAGACAGCTGCTAAAAAGTGACACTCTTTGTATCAGGAAGCATCATTCAAAGGGCTTAAACTCAGATATTGTTAAGAGTTTCTATCTAGCAATTACACTGATAATGATGCAAAGAAACATTTTACCACTAAGTGTGAAATCCTGACCCTCCTCCCCAGCCATTGAACTCAGTGAAGCTCAGGGTTTCACTTACACCGAAATGAATCTGCCAAATCCACTGCCACTCTACAGCATGTAAGTCTGAGTGTGTGTCTGAGTCCCATGCCTCAAGTTCATCTCAAATTTAAACACAAAATATTTACCTGAGTGCCCCAGATTAACTATTATTAAGTCCTGCCAGAGGCTGCACTCAGGATTGGAGGCTCGCTATTCTGGATGTTCTGCAATCAGACAATAAAAGGTTTGTCTGGTTGTAGCTGAGGCAAGTTATTCCCAATGAATTTCCTCACTTGCCTTAGTGACCCTTGGCAGTCCTGGTCCCAAGGCAGATTTATTAAGAGTTTTTAGAAATTCCAATACACAGCGGCATCCTATGATTGCCTGATACATACATGATGTACTAAGTCACTGCACAATATTATGTTTGTAGACTTTGTGCTCCTTTCCACCTGCCCCATCCATTGTTTATTATGGTCACTTGTTGCATCCTGTTTTATACAAGATCTTCAGATCAGGCAGGATGTCCTCTTATCTATTCGTGAGGCACCTCGTGCACCTTCGGGTGCCTGGATAATAAACATTTTGTGTTCAATACATAGCCATATACATAGATTCACTGAGGTTTAAGAAATGTCTTTTTTTCTAGTCCTTAAATTATGTACTGTCGCTGTGTGCTGTTAAACAGCTACCATGTTCCACCACAGCAGTGGCTGCATTTAGGATTGAATGAGATGTCTGTGTATTTATGTATCTGCATGCACAGACACAGTACAGAGAGGGAAAGAGCAAGTTAATAAAGCTCTTGGGATCTCTTCCACACAAAAATACTGGTCCTGATTTTGCAACCCTCGTGCAAGTCATCCCAGTGAAGTCAATGCTACTACTTTCAGATAAATGTTAGTTAGCCTGAGTAAAGGTTATAGAGTCCATCTCTAGTTAAAATATTAGATATTCAGACATAACTATTACTTCTCTGTCACTCTTTTACATGATTTTCTTAAACCCGGTTTTTTGAGGAGGACTATGCCATAGAGTAAAATAACTGACTTTAAGAGAAGATCCCGAAACACTTTATTAAATAAAGTCTGTCCCAAGCCCTGTGTGGGGGTCTGGACAATGCAGACCCAGCTTGGAGCACCACCTGATGCCCGCAAGAGGAACAAAATAATGGTCTTCTGTGAGTGAGTTTAACGTATGGTGTGGGAGCTTGCGGGCCACCAGCTGCACATGTAGCGTGGCTGGGTCCAAAGAGACAACCAGAAGCTGAGGAAAAATTAATGATGATGAGGGGACTCCATCACCCTGCACACTGGGCCAGCAGATTAATGCCTCCTAGATGAGAAGGTCATAATGGATAAATTCAGGCTGAGATGGTAATAAGCTGAAAAGGAAGAGCCATAAATAAACCAGCAAAAGTAAAAAGAAAGACTGGCAGGGAAAAATAAATACCTGCTCTCAGACAGTGACACAGACTGGCCTGGGGGAGGAGCGGGGGAGTCAGATGGGCTGCAGTCTGGGAGCAGGGTTTTGCTACATGGAATGCATGGAGGATTGGGAATTTTGCCAGAGACAGGAAGAGTGACGGCAAAAAGAAAGTGACAGTAGGCCATGGATCAGTGCAGCACATGTGCCCTCTGGGGCTGTCAGGCAAATGAGGTGAAGAAGGATAACCTTGGGAAGCTGGCACTCAGCACAGGTACCAGCCTGCTTCTGAGGGCAGGTGGCAATGATCATTTTGGTACATTTGTATTCGTAACCGAGAGAATCATACCTCCTAGGACAGGCTTCCGTTGAACCTTCAGTGCATATTGGATCGGAAACACCCGGCTATTGCTTGTGGCCTGACAAACCCACGATATTGTCTGAGGCCAGCTGTCACTCCTTTAAAGTTTCTTTCTTTTTATTCTCTCCCCTCACACCTCGCCCCTTCCCCCTACCCCCGGGCATAGGTCTTGAATTGTTGAAGCATGTACCAGAGTCTGAGCTAACACTGGAGATGGATGAAGCTTCAAAAGTTTGGATAAACTCCCAAAAGTTCATCTGCTTCTCTGAACCTTAACCAACCTATCAGACTCCTGGAATTGCAAACTAGGCTGGAAATCTTACAAGAGAGCACTTCCTCATGAGATTTCTGGCACTTCCTGCTTCTGCTTGGGCTGGAAATTCCATAAAAGTAGGAGCCCTTCCCTCCCAAAAAATGTTGCCAAGGCTGCTGCTGCTGCTCTCCCTTCCTCAAAGATCAATATTCCTTGGTGTCTTGTTACTTGAATTGTCTCTCTGAGCATGGGATCAAATAAATGGCCAAGGGCAAAAAGTCTTGAAAGCTTGTCTGAGTGTTAAAAGCTTGGGGTGTAGGTTAGTTTGAGGTGCAGGGAGCCCTTCCCCGCAACACCCGAAACAGCCATCCATTTGGTGCTAGCCATCAATCTGGCTTCCAGGGCTGAGGGTGCAAAGAAGGTGACTGGTTGATGCTGCCAACAGTGCTAGTGGCCCCAGAGAATAGGTTTGTAAGTGGGGTGGGAATGAAGCCATGGCCCTTCGCCCCCCCCGCCAGGACAGTTGCAATGGGAGTGAGTGAGTTACAGAAGTAAATGAAGCACAGGTGTCCCTCCCCTGACCTCTGGAGGCACCACATCTCTCGAAGGCATATTCCTTCTAGGTGTTGCTTCTCAGGAAATACCCCTCCTCTTCCTCAGTTAGGCTCAGGCGCATAAGAGCTTGGTCTGTAGTGTCTCTGCCATGAGTACTGACTGGTCTCTAGCTCACTTCACCCAGCCACCAAGCCAGGACATAGCATTCACAAGGGCAAAGGCTTGATTCCACATTATTCACTTCACTTGTAAGACATGGATGTTCCCAAGTGTCCTGAGGTACAGAGCCAGTGCAATACCTGCCTGTGACTCCTGGCCCCACTGCTGTAGGCGTTTCAGATGAGAACTAGTTGATAAAAAGAGGCCAAAGTGATCTAGAGCCACATTTCCTCCTGGTGAAATCTGGTACAGCTCCTATTCACTGGATGAAAAAAGAAAAGGAGGACTTGTGGCACCTTAGAGACTAACCAATTTATTTGAGCATGAGCTTTCATGAGCTGTAGCTGTAGCTCACGAAAGCTCATGCTCAAATAAATTGGTTAGTCTCTAAGGTGCCACAAGTACTCCTTTTCTTTTTGCGAATACAGACTAACACGGCTGTTACTCTGAAACCTATTCACTGGATGTCTCTCATAGAGGCTGTCATGGAGCCTTCACTTTGCCTGCCAAAGGGAAGACGTTTGAACTTTAATCTTCATTTCATCGTCTACGGCATTTTGATCTCTTCAGCACTTGGCCGAGAGGTCCTGGCCCAAAGCTTTGGTTCTCCGCCCCTCATGATGTCTTAAGGAAAGATATGAGGCTAGATCCAATCATGTGATCAGACACAAGTCCACTGAAGCCAGTAGAGTTGCACCTGCTTACACCGTGACTGAA
The DNA here is from genome assembly GCF_965140295.1 of Lepidochelys olivacea. Classification (NCBI taxonomy): domain Eukaryota; kingdom Metazoa; phylum Chordata; order Testudines; family Cheloniidae; genus Lepidochelys; species Lepidochelys olivacea. The sequence goes on along the minus strand of NC_140417.1, from coordinate 82,784,478 downwards.
TTGGTTCCTTTTTTCTTCAAGTTGATATACAGTATTCTTGGTATCCACTATCCTGTCTCTCTCATCGCCACCCTAAAATGTGATTATGAAAAGCTGGCTCCATTGAATTCAATGGTAAAACTCCCACTGATTCCAGGGAGGCCAGGATTTCACCCTGAATGGTTTTAAAAGGGATAGACAGAAGAGAACTATGACTGCTGTGATTTTGTTTGTATTCAATAGTGCACGAGAGACTCCACTTTGGCTGTGTGGATGATGTTCAACATCCAAGCTATTTTTTCCCCCCATAACTTACATTTTCTCTCTGGAAAACTGGTCTGAAGCTGCAGCTTCTGTTAGGGCTTCAGACTAAATGGACCATATCACATCTCTTTCCCCCAACGCATCCTGGCGGGAAGAGTTTTTTTCCAGTCAAGATTATACAAATTATTGCAGCATCACCCCCAATCTGAAACTTTTTCTCTAGGTCCTTTAGATTTCAGCAAGTTACTTCATGAAATATCCAAACCGTCTTTTTGCCACATCTCCTCCATTCAAAAAGAAATTCAAAGCTTAAGCCTTTTCCTAAATGTTTGAGCTATTGGACACTGATGGATAATCGATTTTCTGCAGCATCTTTCCCTCTCCATTGTCTCCCATCTGTCTCTGCTTTCAGTCCAGTTAGTCCTCTTTGGGTTAAATAAGCCATTTGTAGTTTTGTTGTGGGTTCCTCTCTTTCTTTGGCTGTTTTGTCATGAAAAACATCCCCAAAGAGTCTCTGTGATTTACTGCAGTGTTAACAAATGTCAGAGCTTGGGAGCATTGCAGGAATGGTGTGCTGGCAGCCTGCCTGGACAAACACACTAAAAGTCAGTCCTGGCTTGGATACTTGAGGAATTAGTGTCCGTACAAAGATGCATTAAATACAGAGAGAAAGATGTAGATTTTTACAAGTGAGGCTTGAAAGGTTCCTCGGGGCCATTTAGCATATGTCGCCTGTGCTGTTGAATTCAACACTGCACCTGCCTTTCCTGTTCATTGAAAGCCAAGCTCCTGCTTAGAAGGGCTCTTCCTCCTTCCCCTGCCTCCCATTTTGGGAGACACACAGAACTGTTGTCTGAACTGAACTTGGAGACCGTAAGGTTTCAAGTCAGCTTTCAGCCAGCTGAAAATGAAATATCACCACCTCCTCATGTCTGCACCCACCACCACTGTGTACTGTGACCTCACAATCAATTCAGGCTCTGCCATCCAGGCTTGTCTCTGTTGGTGGGAAAATGACTTTGACTTAAACCTGGTAGCTGAAGAATTAGTCCCCCTGTGCCTCTCATGATGGGAGTTGAGAATAAATGGGAGTAGGCAGATGAATCCAAACACTGTTTATCTCAGGCTTGACCAGCACGTTCCCTGAGAGCAATTTTGATTGAATGTATCCGTGTCCACACCCTACTGTTGCTGTTGTAATAATCTTTGTACAAAGTATGCCTTGTGAGGTAGCATCTGAAAACTCATAATTTGCTGGTCAATATTGTCCTGATAAAAGATGTGTGGCAATGTTGTACGTGAAGTTACAAAATTTCCCTGTAGGATTATGTTGACATGTTCCAAACCACAGCAGAAGTTGGCAAACAGGTCTTTCTCAAACAAAGGAATGTGTGCTCTGCTTCATTTGCATTTAAGCAGTAAATGGAGTCATCAAGCAGGAAGGGAAAGAAAGACACTCCAACAGGTAAGACAAAGCAGCGGGAAAGATCCTTTCCTATAAACCCTGTCTCCAGAATCTCAGCTGAAAATGTTTTCCAAAGGGGAGACTGATCCTATAAAAAGGGAGATCAACACTACAAGGCACCCACTCCTCTCTCTGTCTCTGTCCATCAATTCACCACATGAGAAGGGGAAAAGGAAGCAGCCATTAAACAGAAGAAGGGGTCCTGGCCTAAGAAACTAGGGCAGTAAGATTGTTGAGAGCATGTGGTGAGAGAAACTTTACTTTGAATTTAGGTTTGAATGTAGTTTGTCAGGCACTAGTTGCATTTTATCTTTGCTTGTGTTCACTTAAAATCTCTCTCTTGGTAGTTAATAAATTTGTTTTACTATTTTATCTAATCCAGTGTGTTTATATTGAAGTGTCTGGGCAACTCCATTTGGGGTAACAAAGTATGCGTATTTCTATTAAAGAAATAGACTACATAAATTTGTATTGAGAGAGAGGGGCAGTACCGGACATACATTTCTGGGGGGAAATCTAAAACTGAGGGTGTGTTGGGGTCATCCTGCAATATAACCCAGGCTGGTAAAAGCCAAGGTGTGGCTGGCTGCAACACACACACAGACATAGCTGGGAGTGACTTGCACACTGGAGGCAGTTTTGAGCAGTCCAGACTGGAGCTACAGCAGCAAAGCATTCTAAAGGGCACCATAGGTTAGAGGGCAGCTACTCATTCATCTGGATTGTACCCTGGGTATGTCACTGCAATAGCCCCCAACTAAACACAGTAGTAGTTCTCTAGCCTGAATTCTAAGATGGGGGTCTATGCTCCGTGTAACGGGGTGGCCAGACCTGTGACCTGGTGCAGAGCTCTTCCATTGCTGTCAGCAGGACTTTTAGAACCCTGTATAAATCTGCTGAGCAAGTGCTGCTCACTCACTGTGGTAAATGCATCTTGTTCACTACAGAGATATATAAGTTGGGCATTTAGTGTCTAGTCGGAGAAAACTAGGGGCCACAGCAGGCAAGTCCTACAGTAAATCCTAGCAGCAGCTGACCTTAGTGAGAAAGCCTACGCTGAGATTTGTTATAATTTGAGATACCAAAGAAGACAACCCCACAAAGGGGCTACGTTTTGACCTTATGAAGCATGTGCAGTACCTGGAGCAGGGTGGGACCAGCACTCACTCACCCCTACCATGGAGCATTGAGGCTTGAGTGCAGTCAGGTTCCCATAGAATCTCTGCTCCCTGTTTCTCAGGGTCACAAAGGGGTCAGCCACACATTGCCTCTGTGTGGGATTCGGCAGGTTAGGCAGTGAGCTACAGCTCTTCGAGTAGCAGGGTTTGTGCTAGGGTGCCAAATGAGAAAAGCAGGAGGTACTGTGGGTCAGGACTGAGGTGCACTGGCAAAGCTGCCTTTGGGGACATTTTATGCAAAAATGTCTCTGAATCTGCAGCAGCCCCTACACAGACAGAGAAAGCAAACTAGACAAATGTTGTTCTGCCTAATTAATTTAAAAAATGCACAGTATTTCCTGCTCTGCAGCCATCTTCTCCCCAGCCTTCATTACTGGAACACTTCTTCCATGCAGGACTAAACGTTTGTCCATCTTGCTGTTCTCCTCTGTTCTGGTATCGTCATTTGTAGATATCCCAAATGCCAAATTATGAAACTGTATTTTGCGTGTGTGTTTTCAAAGGTTAATTTCTCCTCTGACAGTTTCTGCTGTACAGATTTCTCTGGTGTTGTCCATTCAGATGCACTGACGAGGGCTGTCCTGTGCCAAGCTTGGCATTCTCAGGCTGACAGAGAATGTCCAGGCAATGTTCCCCCTCCATTCCTAGATAATATTGAGCCCAAAGAGAGCCCCAGGGAACCTGATGAAGCAAAACTTCTTTCCAAAGCAGACAAGTTCCCATGAACATGCTAGGTCTAATATGAGGACAGTTCTAAAAGAAAGTCACAAACCCGAGAATTCGGAGGTGCAGGTGATGCAAACTGATTCTATGTAAGTGCTGCTCATTGTGACGAGAGACTCTTAGCTGGTATATTACATAGCAACTTAATAAAATGGTCAAGATTCTTATCAACCAGCTTAGACATAATGTTACCTTAATGTACCTTTGTGTCTTCCTTGTAATGTACATGTTCACATTTTTAGTATGTTGTGGGCTCCTCCATTGAAAGGACTTAGGGGCATGACTTCAGAGACCAAAGGTCATCTTCCATTTTAGAAGGCAGGGTTGTGGACTGTAGGGGACACATCAGACTGGTTGGTTGCAGCTTCCTGCAGCTTTTCATTGCTGTGTTATGTAACGTAAGTAAATAACTTGATGATTAAATACATCCTTGTGCCTTAAAGAATAATACTAGCTTCTTCTACCAGGAATTGCTAAAAGCACAACTGCAATGACATTACTTACATTAGACTCTTCAGTTGTTCTGTGTCTTGGTCTTTCCCTGGTATTAGAGAGACAAGGTGGATGAGGTAATATCTTTTGTTGGACCAACTTCTGTTGGTGAGACAGACAAGCTTTCAAGCCACACAGAACTCTTGTTAGTAGCAACTTTGGATTACAGGGCATTGGCACTTCCAATGGATCTTTCTGTGTGGAGTGTTATTGTCTGGTGTTAGAAGAAAACACAAATATAGACAGTTTGCACTTGGCCAGACAACCTATCCACCAGCCTAGATGTAACAAGAGAACAATTCACTGTAGCCACATGGTTTTTGTGCCCAGCAGGAATCTGTCTGTTTAATGGATTATCCAAACAGACAAGGCAAACCTCAAGAAGTGAAAGTGCATTTGGGTACAATGAACAGCGCCATGGTGCCATAGAATCAGACTCAGGCAACAAGAAGCATTGTTGCTGTTTTGCTTAAGAAAAGGACTGGTGAGAAGGAAATGTATCTGCTCCAAACACACAAAGCCAGGTCCTCCAGTGTGATGCTGCTGCTTTGCACCATAGTGGCATGATCTGACCACAAAATTAGTTCAATCAACTCAAGGAGGATCATTCCAGTCTAAGAGTGATCCTCCAGTGATAAGAGCCCCAACATCAGTCAGCTCTACACCCCAGACACCCACCCTGCTGTTGGCTTTGCAGAGGAAAGCGGTTGTGATGAGATGAAAAGGGGCATGGTCAGGATTCCCCAGCACTACACTGATGTTCAGCAGCATTTTCAGATCCTAGTAGTCCGGGGTAGTCAATACGCGGACCGCGGACCAAATCCAGACCACCAGAAGCTTTTTAATGGATCCTGAAATCTTTATTTACTCATTCCCCCCTGCTCTGGAGTCTGGACCTTGATCAAAAAATTTGGACCTTGACAAAAAAATTGATCACCCTGCTTGTAGCCTTTATAGTAAATTGGAGCACTATCAACTCTAACTCTTTCCTGGCCAATAGTCACCATTTGAAAAGAAAATAGTCAAACTATTGTTTTGAAATTGTTTAAAGTATTGATTGTGTCACACAGACCTCTTCATAATGTCAATAGGGTACTACTGACTGGTTAATTTACAGTACATTCCCTCTTTCCTTCGGTCAGGTCCAAATATTTATTATCTTTTTATGATCTGATGAGCAAAATCTTCCAGATTATATTTATATCTGCTTAAAAAAAAACCAAAAGGAGTACTTGTGGCACCTTAGAGACTAACCAATTTATTTGAGCATGAGCTTTCGTGAGCTACAGCTCACTTCACCGATGAAGTGAGCTGTAGCTCACGAAAGCTCATGCTCAAATAAATTGGTTAGTCTCTAAGGTGCCACAAGTACTCCTTTTGGTTTTGCGAATACAGACTAACACGGCTGTTACTCTGAAACCTGTTAAAGAAAACCATCAGCAAGAAATGTAAAATAGCATATCTTGTGCTTCCCGCAGTGACTTCAGCAGGAAACAAACACTATTGCCCAGGCTATGCTGACAGCAGTTGCTAATGCAGGATTGTGAGCTCAAAGATGTTTGAGCACCTGAGGTGCTCTACAAGGTGAAGTCGTCGTTCTAATTGGGTTCCAATTCTTGGTGAGTTTTGTTTTCTAAGATCCTGAACATTGCTGAATTGGCAGCCAGAGAGAGTGAAATGGTTTAATTATGCCGAGAACAAAGGCAGTCCCGGCAGGGGCCATGCAAGCTTTCCCACATAGTAAAGGCAGCTACGTTCATTCCACATCATTTGAAACATGAGGCAGAGTAAATATCTTGCCAAATGAAAAGGCCAAAAATCAGGCAGAAAGATTATTTCCGAGCTTCTAAGAGCTACAAAGAATGGAGATTTCTGAATCTATTGTAAAAACATTTGATTAAGATCTCTTTTATTATGGTGATACAAAAAAAAAACAACCAACTGAGTCTGGTTTCTACATTTAAGCCAAAGATGACACAGGAGATAAAGATAAATTGCCACTCCCTGCTACTACAGCACCAGTAGCAATACCCAGGGAATTTCCAAAGCAGCTCAGTTTACCAGCAAAGCCATAGAGAGGCTGGAAGGCTGACTACTGTTCTGTGATTCAGTCCAAGATTTCACATGTCCAATCCCCTGCCTCTGACAATCTGCTATTCCCACTAAGGCCTATAGCCCCGATATCCTGCTGTATTTAAGGTGGCCTAAAAGTCTCAGGTCAGCAGTGCATCCTTGTAGTAAGTGATCAAAAAAGGCTGTAATGGGAATGATTCCAGAAGTGACCTTAGTAAAGAAGAAATTTCTATTAATCCAATGATTCCCCAATGGCTGGCTTCAGTGACAGGACTCATATCGTCCACAGCAACAGAAATAGACTTTGGAAATTGTCTTTGTGTATACAGGCAGGTGTCCTTTAAAAGAATCAGGGAACAAACCTATTTGGAAAAATACACATTTTCCATCCATTAAACCAAATGGACAGCAAAGTAGTGAAGCCCTTCCAATTGTATAACAGGTAAATGAGTTAAGTACATAAACTTCCTGTGCACTTGAAAGGAAAATGTGACAGAAATATTGAGCTGATGAAAGAATCATTCTATTGAATATATATGTTTTTCAATACACAAAACCGAAGTATATTGCATAAAAACAGATGAGCCCCCTGGAACACAATCCTGGTTAATGGGAATGACCTGTCGAAAAGGGTTTTCTGGAAAAGTATTAGAGATAAGCAACAGCATCCTGATATCCTGCCATGTACATGTACATTGGCCAAACTGGACAGTCTCTACGAAAAAGAATAAATGGGCACAAATCTGACATCAGGAATCATAACATTCAAAAACAGGTAGGAGAATACTCCAACTTCTGTGGCCACTCAGTAAAAGATTTAAGGGTGGCAATTTTGCAACAGAAAAGCTTCAAAAACAGACTCCAATGAGAAACTGCTGAGCTTGAATTATTATGCAAACTAGATACCATTAACTTGGGTTTGAATAGAGACTGGGAGTGGCTGGGTCATTACACATATTGAATCTATTTCCTTAAGTTAAGTATTCTTGTCAACTGTCTAAATGGGCCATCTTGATTATCACTACAAAAGTTTTTTTCTCCTGCTGATAATAGCTCATCTTAACTAATTAGCCTCTCACAGTTTGTATAAGTTACCATACAAACTGTGAGAGGCTAATTAGTTAAGATGAGCTATTATCAGCAGGAGAAAATGCATAGAATGGAACATCTTACTATATGTTCCATTCTATGCATCCGACGAAAGCTTATGCTCTAATAAATTGGTTAGTCTCTGAGGTGCCACAAGTCCTCCTGTTCTTTTTGCAGATACAAACTAACACGGCTGCTACTCTGAAACCTGCGTTTATATGCTTTAGTGTCTTCAGCTGACTTACCAACATTCCAGTTCCATGGGATGGGATGCTGACTGGCTGGCTGACAAAAACCACTAGGTTTGAAAGATATCCTGTAAAATTCTTCTAATTTCAAGTGGGCAGGTCTTCATAAAATTTGTTTCATCCCTGGGGTTTTCCCTGGGCAGTATTGGTTATGATGATGTTTTATTCCCAGTCATGAACTTTTCAAGAGTAGAAGGAGAAAGGTAAGAATGTTCCTGTTTTTCCTGGAGAGAGAGCGCTCCATGGTTTTTGTTAATTTCCCACATTAGACTACAGGTGGGATTTTCAATTTAAAAAAAAAAAAAGGGATTTCCCACTGAATTTCACTGGGAGTATCCCATGTAGAAAAATGTCTTTATCCCCTGTTTTGTCAAAATAGCGCCACCTTTGAAACAACCACCTGATTTTTGTAGAAGTCTTAATTGACTATTTTGATGTATTAATTGCTGCATCAGCAGCCTCAGCTTTGGATTCTGGAATAAAAGAACTGGGAACCCAACTTTTTCCTTTCTCAGGAGGAAAGTGGGGATGTAAATCTGGCTAATGTGTCTTTAACTGAATGGGCAGATAAGATTCAGCTGTACCAGGTAACTACTATTTAGGTATTATCTGATATTTCTGTGGTTAGTTGGAGGACCCCAGGTATGGACTCTGTAAACAACCAGTCCGTTTGGTTACTTTGCAATTAGGAAGGTCACTCTTTGGTCATTCTACCACCTGCCTCCTTCCCTCCCTCCGGCCCTCCCCCCATTTCCAGGAAACACATTCTGTAGGTATCAAATATCAGGGGGTACCAGTTAGTCTGTATCCACAAAAACAAGGAGTCCGGTGGCACCTTAAAGACTAACAGATCTATTTGGGCATAAGCTTTCATGGGTAAAAAACCTACTGGTTCTCCACTTGTCAGGTAACTTCCTTCTCTTCATGTGTCAGTATACAATGCCTGCATCTGTAATTTTCACTCCATGCATCTGAAGAAGTGGGTTTTTTACCCACAAAAGCTTATGCCCAAATAGATCTGTTAGTCTTTAAGATGCCACCGGACTCCTTGTTGATTCTGTAGGTACATATCATTCCCTCCCCCTTCCCCCCCCCCCCCAATTATTTCACACATATGGAATTTAAAAGCTAAAAGGCAGCTCCGCCTTCAAGCTACTTGCTGACACTTTGGGAGGGCTTTTAATCTCTGAAACAGTCATGGTGGAGGAGCAGAGGGATCCATATGGAATAGACTTTAGGAGCTGGGTCAGAGGCTGAATACACCTCTATACAAAGGAGAGCAAGAGAGCTCTTGGCTTCCTCACTATAGGTTGCAAAGTTTTTTAGCTGTCATGGAAAACAAGTTTGGGAGAACAAGTGTTTAAATTCATATAGTAGAACAACAGATTGCAGGTTCTAGGCAGTAACCTTGGGAAATTCTTTTAAAAAGTCAGTGCAGCTTTTAATGATTTCACTTTATCTCCATTTATCAGTTTACTTTCTAAGACTTTGGAAAGAACTAATGCTAGGAGTTACATTGTAGATATTCTCCAAATGTAGGAAATATGCACATTTTGTATGTCTTGCATATGAAATAGCTGTCGAAAAATCACATGATATTTATTGTCCGTTAAAAGGCTAGATGGTATAATGTCACTTATGAGCTCTTCCTTCTCCCTTCATTCATGAAGATACATTTCAAAACAGAGCTCAGCCTAAATAGATTCCCTTTATACAGCTCCTGAGGATAACTTCAGCAAAACAATGTTGAGATTTAACTGACATCTCCCTTCGGACGTTAATCGTTATGACTGAGGAGAGATGGAAGAATTCGTGAGTGGATTACCTGCACTGTACTTATTTGTATTACATTGAACTCTACTGCCCTGTATTCTGCTATGCTGTATCCCATAACGCACAGTACAGTCCTATATTGTACTTCTCTAGCCAGCATTCAGCACAGCACTGGGTTGCACTGATTTAGTGTACATAACACTACTGATCAGTACTGAAAACACGCAACTACTCCACACATACAGAAATGCATGTACACACAGGCTATGTCTACAGTACCATGGTAAGGCGACTTACGCTACGCAACTCCAGCTATGTGAATAATGTAGCTGGAGTCGACATACCTTAGGTTGAGATACCGCAGGGTCTACACCATGGAGGGTGGGGGGGTCGATGGGAGAAAATCTCCCGTCTACTTCCCTTACTCTTCTTGTTGGGGACAGAGTACAGGGGTCGACTGGAGAGCAAACTGCAGTCGATTTGACGGGTCTTTACTAAACCTGCTAAATCAACCGCCAGAAGATTGATCTCAGAGCATCAGTCCCACTGTAGTGTAGACCTGCTCACCTTTGCATACACTAGATATTGAAGGGTGAAATGGTTTGGGTAAATTAAGGACAGATCCAAATCTCAAGACAAAACCTTTTTGGGGAGGGGGATTGAAAAAGTTTGGTTAGCTTTCCTACTCATAGTTTTCAATTTGCAAGCCCTGTTCTACCTGGTTCTAGCCAGGAGCAGGCACTGAAATATCAAAATACAATAAAGAAGCTGTACTTATCAGAGAAATGTCAGGCTGGATCTTGGGAGATCATCTAGTGCTGCCCCCAGTGCTGAGGCAGAACCAAGTCTAGTTGTACTGGTGTACAAGTCCAGGTCCCTGACAAGCGTTTGTCTAACCTGTTCTTAAAAATCTCCAGTAACAGGGATTACACAGCATCCCTTGGTAACCTATTCCAATACTTACTTTCTAATTATAAGGATAGTTATTTCCTAATATCTAATCTAAATCTCCCTAGCTGTACGGTAAGCCAATTCTTGTCCTACTTATGGCGAACATGGAGATCAATTGATCGCTGTCCTCCTTATAAAAGTCTTCAAATACATTAGGGCTGTTATCAGGTTCCCCCCTAATCTTCTTGTCTCTTACCCAGTTTTTTTATCCTTTCCTTATAGGTCAGGCTTTCTAAACCTTTTATCACTTTTTTTTTGGTTGCTTTTTTCTGGCCTTTCCAATTTGTCTACATCTTTCTGAAAGTGTAGTACTCAAAACTGGACATGGTACTCCAGTTGAGGCCTCACCAGTGCTGAGTAGAGTGAAACAATTAACTCCATGACTTAGATACAACACTTTTGTTAAATCACCCCAGAATAGTAGTCTTTTTTGCAACCCCATCGTAGAATATCAGGGTTGGAAGGGACCTAGGCCAAACCCCTGCTCAAAGCAGGACCAATCCTCAAGTTTTGCCCCAGATCCCTAAATGTCCCCCTCAAGGACTGAACTCACAGCCCTGGGTTTAGCAGGCTAATGCTCAAACCACTGAGCTACCCCTCTCCCCAAAAAAATGTTGTCTCATATTCAATTTATGATTCACTATAACCCCCTGCTCCTCTTCTGAGCTACACTGCCTAGCCAGTTATTTCCCATTTTACAGCTATGCATTTAAGGTTTTTTCTTTCATAAGTGTTGTACTTTTTACTAGTCTTTATTGAATTTAATCTTGTTAATTTTAGACCAATTCTCCAAATTATCAAGGTCATTTTGAACTCTCATCCTGTACTCCAGAGTGCTTGCTAACCTTCCCAGCTTGGTGTCATCTGCAGCTTTTAGAAGCATGCTCTCCACCCCATTATTCAAGTAATTAATGAAAATACTGACTAGTAGCAGAGCCAGGACACAGTACTCAGGGATCCCACTAGACATGTCCTCCTAGTATGACAGCGAACCACAGACAACTATTCTTTGAGTACTTTTTTTTCCAATGAGTTGTGCACCCACTTCGTAGCAATTTCATCAAAACTACATTTCCCTAGTTTGGTTAGGAGAATGTCATGTGGGACTGTGTCAAAAGCCTTACTAAAATTGAGATATCATGTCCACTGCTTCCCCCATCCAGTAGACCATTAACCATTATCCAATAGAGAAGGAAATTAAGTTGCTTTGACATGATTTGTTCCCGACAAATCCATGCTGACTATTGCTTATAACCCTATTATCCTCTAAGGGCTTACAAATTGTTTAATAATTTGTTCCGTATCTTTCCTGGTATTGAAGTTAAGCTGAGTGGTCCATAGTTCCCTGGGTCCTGTTTGTTCTCCTTTTAAAACATAAGTATTAGTTTGCTCTTCTCCAGTTCTCTGGGATCTCACCCACCCTCCATGAGCTCTAAAAGATAGTTGCTAATGTTGCTGAGATTTGCTTCATCTAGTTCCTTGACTTGAAAAAAGGAGAACTACACAAAAATGAGGAGGCTAGTTAAATGGAAATTAAAAGGAACAGTCACAAGAGTGAAATGCCTGCAAACTGCCTGGAAAGTATTTTAAAACACCATAATAGAGACTCAAACTAAATATATATCCTTAATAAAAAAGAACCAAAAATTCCACCATGATAACCAGCAAAATAAAAAAGATTCTGTTAGAAGCAAAAGGCATCTTTTAAAAATTGGAAGTCAAATCCTACCAAGGAAAATAGAAAAGAGCATAAGCTCTGGCAAGTCAACTGTAAAAGTGTAATTAGGCGGACCAAAAAAGAATTTGAAGAGCAACTAGCAAAGGACACAAAAAACTAACAGCATTTTTTGTAAGTACATCAGCAGCAGGAAGCCTGCCAGACAATCAGTGGGACCATGGACGATCAAGGTGTTAAAGGAGTACTCAAGGAAAAGAAGGTCATTGCAGAGAAGCTAAATGGGTAGTTCTCTGAAAACATCTGATCAATGTACAGTGGCAGCCAAAAAAGCTAACAGTGTTAGAAACCATTAGGAAAGAGAGAACTAATAAGACAGTGTGACACAGAGGCCCAATGGTAGTTCATTACGCATGTCAGCAACTCTTGTCAGGCATGACATACTACGCTTAATGCACAGTTGTCATGATATCTACCCAAAAGGCATCATGTAATATATCACTGGAAAACTGAGAACACACTAATCATTAATACTGTTGTGTATAAATTATGTACAAAGAATTATAACTGTGCTAGAATTATGTTCTTAAAATATGTTTGGCAAGCAATGCATAAGCACAATCTGCCTTAGGCAAAGGAATGTGCATGTGTTTGTCTGACCAGCCTGGTTGTCAGGCAGAGACAATGAAGGTACATTTACATAAATAAACAAAGCCATCAAATTAATGTGGGGGAGATAGTCTCTTAAATATAAAAACAGGTCTGAACCTCAAATAATAAGCAATTGAATCCACTGATTTTATAATGTATACAACAGAATTAAGTGAGTTCTCTTTATGAAAGCCCGTGACACATTGGGGGTTAATACTATTGCATAGTCTATGCATTAACACTATATGAGGAATTATGGATACTCACTGATATGCTTTAAAATCTGTGACCAAACATTTGGGAGAAATCATTTTTCTCCTTAGCAGAAGGGAAGGCAGCTGTCTACCTGTCCCCAGTATATATTAAGCGGTAAGGAATCAAAACAATGGAAGCACTATTTACATATGAATAGTAAGCCCACAGGAAGGGGAGAACAGCAGGAAGTCTTCCTGCTGTTGAAAGAGAGACAGTGAAGTTAGGGCTGATATAAGGTGACAAAAAGATATGAGTGGCCCTTCACTTGGGGGATTTAAGGGACCAGAGCCCTTGAAATCACAGAACATTGGGTCTTTTAACCAACGGGGCTGCAGTCTCTGGGAACTAAGTTTTTAGGCAAGAAACCAACTTAGGCAAAGATGACAATTTGCTGACATTAAGTTTTAGTCTTAGATTCAGGAGCGGGGGAGTTCTTACTTTTGTAAATGACAGAGATTCCACAATCTCCCTAGGCAATTTGTTCCAGTGCTTAACTACCCTGACAGTTAGGAAGTTTTGCCTAATGTCCAACCTAAATCTCCCTTGCTTCAATTTAAACCTGTTGCTGCTTATACTGTCCTCAGTGGCTAAGGAAGCTGAGAGACCCTTTCTAAAAATTTGACCCTAACCTCTTTGTGTTTCAATTTCCTCCCCTATAAAATGAGGATTGTAATGCCTACTCCAAACAGGTTTTGTGAGACTTCATTCATTCAGGTTGGTAAACCCCACTGAGGTCTTGGCTGGCTCTATTTAAAGTGTGTAGAATGATGTTTCCTGATGGCGAGACACCAGAGTGCGCAGCGTTAATACCAACACAGAACGTAAGTGACCTCTGTGGCACTCCTGACTGGCTGCTCCTGTGATATTGGAAACCACTGTGTGAGGGGAATGTCAATCATGTAATAAAGATGAAGCAAAGAGGTTTATTATTAAAGTTACTGCAGCCACTGACGTCAGCTGCGGGATTTGTCTGGTTTGAGGGCTCTGTTCAAGATCTACATTTCTCAGCTAAAGCCTCTGCAAGCCCTGCTCCTTCCCCCCTCCCATCCCTACCAAATCTCCCATTCCTTGAATTGAAATGGTTTAGCATTCCTGGTGGCTGAGGCAGTGGATAGTTCTCAGCAAAGCTAATTCCATTTTAAAACCCTCCTGCTTACACTGTGCCCTGGAAGGACAAGCAGCTTGGGTGCTTGGAGAATGGCAAATATTCACCTACGTTCTTTCAGACTTAGGCCATCACAGGCTTTTTGTACCAATGATGGAATTCAATCCTTTACCTTGACCCTTTAAATGGCCACCTCACTTCTCGCACACCTCGAGTCCTTCTGGGATTTGGTTCTCCTAGAGCCCTCTATGAATGCAAAGTTTCTCCTCACTGCTCCACTCATTTTATATGCCCGCCATATGGACAAACCACCCAACTGTGCTTTGCAAATTCATTCTTGGTTTTCATTTCATTCTGTGTTTCCCCACATTGCTCTACTTTGTCCTGTATTTCAACAAAGGATCCTATGCTGTGATACAGTACAAATGATTGAATTTGCTTTAATCTAGCCAGAAAATTCTACACAGAACAAAATGGAATGCAGTCCTCTAAAAATATGCTTTTCCCGTATTTGTGCAGTATACAGTTGTCAGTTGTTTATCTGTAAACTAGGTGGCTGCCTATAGCTGCTTTCTCATGCCTTCCCCTATGCCAGCTACTGGCTCTCCTTAGCCAAGGTGTCACTTTGTAGCTCTCTTCACTGCAAAGAGAAACATTGTTAGCAAGGTTAGGCACTAAAAGGGAGATAGATGGATGAGGTAGCTGCTGGCAGCAAAGAGAAGGGCATGTCCTGGCAGCGATATCCCAGAGAGGGAGTAAATTCTATGAGGGGCAAGGGGTGGCAGACAGGGACACCTGGGGGAGAAGGAGCAAAAGGGAAAATCGGGTAGTGGGGAGTGAGCAGAGAGTGAAGAAAATATATTGAAGAAATTAATAATGCCTAGCTCTCCTCTAGCATTTTGTATCTATAGGTATCTAAGCACTTTACAATGGATAATCTCATTTTACAGATGGGGAAACTGAGGCATGGACATGCCATGACTTATCCAAGGTAGCACAGCAGGTGAGTGGCAGATCCAAGACCAGAACTCAGATCTCCTGATTCTTAGTCCACTGCCCAAACCTCTGGAAGAAAAGAAGAAAGAAGTAGGTCGGATGGTTTTAAAGCTATCATTGAACATAATTATTATATTATCATTTGGATACTTTTCTCCTCTTGTATTGCCACATGTTGCTTGGCTCAAAGGTTGAGAGGTGCATTTATGCCATTGCCTTGATTGTGATTCTGAAATCTGTATCATTACTTCATTCCCTCTCAACTCAGTTGTTTGAACTTCACTGTCTAGGGCCTCACTAGGTGCTAGATCTCCTGCCTTTTCATACATGCAAAAAAGTGCAACCGATCACCATGTTCTCCAAGACAACTCCATGGTTCCTTCTTTATTCAGGATTCAGATAAAAATTATCCTGCCATTTTTTCTGAAAGCTCCTATGGACCCTCAAAGCCGTCTCCTAGATCTTGTATTTCTCTATGGTCCCCTCCATATATATGCTTATTTAGCTGTGGCCTCCTCTACATCTCTTTTCCCTTCTGCAGCTCTGTCTGGCTGGTAAAGCCTCCCTGTAAACATCTGCCTTACTGATTCTCCACCTCATTTCAAACCTCAGCTCAAAACACTAGTTTTTTCCTCAAGCCCATATATCTACGTTCTTTATTCCCTGTTCAGTTATTCATCATTTAACTCTCTTCATGCCATAAAGTAGCTTTGATACAGTTTGTATCAAAACAAAAATTCTATGATTTGTCCCCATCCTTTGACAGCCGTTTCAAAGCCACTCACAGATGCTGTCCTTACACTATGCAAAGCATAGGGATGGCTCCTTTTGAGCCCTGATCCTGTCAAAACTTATTTACGTTCTTAATCTTACTGTGCATCTGCAAATCAATTGGATTTAAGCATGTGCTTAAAGTTAAGTGCTTCAGCGAATCAAGGCTCAAATCCTGCTGAGCGATGAACACTTGTAATTTTTACTCATTTCACTCTGACTGTACCATAGAAGGATTCTCCTACTAAGTGAAATCCTGGCCCCATCGAAATCAATGACAAAACTCCCACTGAGTTCAATGGGATGAGGATTCCACCCATTATCTTCAGATTATTGAAACAAGTTGTATTCTACTGGATTACACTAAGGGCCTGGTCCTGTTCCTACTGAAGATTTGCCATTAACTTCAGTGACAGTAGGAATGGATCCAAAATTTAGATCCTTTGCTCTTCAGGTTGTGAAATGTTTATCTAGTGACTTTAGAGGTGACATATATTTGCAATACAACTGCATACAAAATTAATTTAAAGTAGAACAAAACTGGCTAATTTTCATGATAAATTTTGAAATTCAAAGGATGAAACATATCCCTGATGTAACTTCATTGAAATCAGTGGAGTTGCACCTGGTCTGAATTTGCCCCAATGTCTTCTAAAATTACTATATATACTGTATATTGTGTCTTATTTTTCATACCATGAAACTCGGTCAGTTTTGCAGTGTCTTAGATACTGCTACATATACCAATTTGTTTTATATAACAGGCCATGTAATGTATATATGGAAGGTTTCTCTATTTTTCCATATGACATTGCCCAATTATGAATGGATTTCTATTTTGCTGCTGTTATGAAATGAAGGAGACTGTTTCAAGCTCCATGGCACTTCATAACCTGAACTTTATTAGCCTCAGTTGCTAGGATTCTGAGAAACTTTAAAGAGAGATTTTGATTTTCAGTGTATGTTTTTCTTTTGGAATTAAAAGCCATGTTTCAATATTAATCATGGTAATAAAAATTTGCATCCTCTTTCAAGATTAACAATACATGTTTCCTAGTCTTCAGAGACTTGTTGAAATAGCTCCATATGGTCACAGGATAGAGATTTCAGTGTGGGAGATTCCTCCTTAGATTTCTAGTCCAACCAAGTGTAAGCTATTTAAACTTTGGATATTTGCTGTCAGAAAAAGGCAGTCAGTTTATCAGTCTCTTTACAGTTCTCTGAATTAGGGATGGATCAGCAAGGAAATCTACTTCTTGGAGGTCAGAAAGTGTAGGGGAAAAGTGAGAACTGCCAAAAACCAAGCAAAGTTGGCCCTTGCAAGGGAAATTAAAACCAATAGTAACAGGTTCTATAGCCATATAAATAAAAAGGAAACAAGGAAAGAAGAAGTGAGACCACTAAGTATTAAGAACGGGGTGGAAATTAAAGATAATCCTAGGCATGGCCCCATACTTAAACAAATACTTTGCTTTAGTTTTTAGTAAGCGTATGAGGAGCTGAGGGGTAGTGGCAAGGTGTCTAATAGAAATGAGGATATGAATGTAGAAATTACCACCTCCGAGGTGAAAGTCTAACTCAAACAGTTTAATGGGATTAAACTGGGTGGCCCAGATAATCTCCATCCAAGAATATTAAAGGAACTGGCACATGAAATTGCAAGCCCAATAGCAAGGATTTGAATGAATCTGTAGATTCAGGGGTCGTACCCTATCACTAGAGGATTGCTAATACAGTACCTATTTTTAAGAAAGGGGGGGAAAGTGATCCGGGAAACTACTGGCCTGTTAGTTCAACCTCAATTGTCTGCAAGGCCTTGGAACAAATTTTGAAAGAGAAAGTAGGTAAGGACATAGAGGTAAACAGCAATTGGGATAAAATACAACATGATTTTACAAAAGTTATACTATACCAGACCAACCTGATCTCTTTTTTTGAGGAGATAACTGATTGTTTAGACAAAAGAAATGTAGTAGATCTGATCTCCCTGGATTTCAGTAAGGCATTTAATACAGTTCCACATGGGAAATTATTAGTTAAATTGAAGAAGGTGGGGATTAATATGAGAACTGAAAGGTGGATAACAAGGAACTGGTTAAAAGGGGGACTACAACGGGTCATACTGAAAGGCGACCTGTCAGGCTGAAAGTAGGTTATTAGTGGGGTTACTCAGCAATTGGTCTTGGGACCAGTCTTATTTATCATTTTAATTATTGACCTTGGCACAAAAAGTGAATGTGTGCTAATAAAATCTGAGGATGACACAAAGGTATTGTCAATATGGAGGAGGACCAGAATATCATACAAGAAGATCTAGATGACCTTGAAAACTGGAGTAATGGAAATGGGATGAAATTTAATAGTGTAAAGTGCAAGGTCATGCAATTTGGGACTAACAACAAGAATTTTTGCTATAAGCTGGGGACTTATCAGTTAGAATCGACAGAGGAGAAATACCTGGGTATACTGGTTAATCACAGGATGTCTATGAGCTGCCAATGTTATGCAGCTGTGAAAAAGGCTAATGTGATCCTAGGATGTATAAGGCGAGGTATTTCCAGTGGAGACAGGGAAGTGTTAGTACCATTATAAAAAAGCACTGGTGAGACCTCATCTGAAATACCATGTGCAATTCTGATCTCCCATTATTAAGAAAGATGAATTCAAATTGGAACAAGTACAGAGAAGGGCTTCTAGGTTGATCGGAGGAATGGAAAACCTACCTTATGAGAGGAGACTCAAAGAGCTTGGCTTGCTTAGCCTAACGAAATAGAGGCTGAGGGGAGACATGATTGCTCTCTATAAATCACGAGAGGAATAAATACCAGGCAGGGAGAGGAGTTATTTAAGTGCCAGTCTTGACAAAAGAACAAATGGCTATAAACTGGCCATCAACAAGTTTCAGCCTTGAAATTAGACAAAAGTTTCTAACCATCAGAGGAGTGAAGTTCTGGAGCAGTGGGGGCAAAAAAACTAACCGGCTTCAAGAGCTTGATAAGTTTATGGAGGGGATGGTATGATGAGACTGCCTACAATGGCATGTGGCCCATCTGTGACTGCACATAGTAAATATCCCCAATGACAGAGATGGGACACTAGATGGGGAGGGCTCTGAGTTACTACAGAAAATACTTTCCTGGTGTCTGGCTGTTGGATCTTGATGACATACTCAGGGTTCAACTGACTGCCATATTTCAGGTTGGGAAGGAATTTTCCCCAAAGTCAGATTGGCAGAGACCCTGTGGGGGAAGGGCGGGGGTTGCCTTCCTCTGCAGCATGGGACATGGGTCACTTGCAGGTTTAAACTAGAGTAAATGGTGGATTCTTTGTCATTTGAAGGCTTTAAATCATGATTGGAGGGCTTCAGTAGCTCAGATAGAGGTTACTGGTCTGTTACAGGAGCGGGTGGGTGAGGTTTTGTGGCCTACATTGTGCAGGAGGTCAGATTAAAATCTATGAGTCTAACTCTCACACAGAACAAAATCCATCCAGTTGGTTCCAGGTAGAAACATTTTGTTTCTGTTGAAAAGAGTAATGTGGGAATGTTGGCCAGACTTAATAGAAGAAATTAATATAAAAAAGGGCTTTTAAATGACTCTTTCAACACAGATAATATAGCTGCAGTTTGTTCTTTTGCATCATCATTTCAAGTATATGCAGCACTACTTTCAGTTCCCCTCCCAAGATTTTTTTTTTTTTTTTTAAAAAAAAAATCAAAATTTTAGGTCTACTAAGCCCCAAATTACAGTTTAACAAAAAAAAATAGAAGTTCTCTTATAGGGCCAGACTTTCAAAGGTATTATTTTTGTGCATGCCATATTGAACGAATGGGCTATGAGGATGCAAATTTTATTAGCAGTATGCTCCAGTGATAGTGCTTGAATATAGTAAGTGTGAGTTCTTGTGGGAATAAAGCTAGGTTTGTATATATGGTTATGAAAATTTGGCCCTGCTGTTTAAGATTGATACACCCCACATATAACTTCCTGGCTGCCAGCTGGGGCTCTGGTTGTTGGTCTGATTATGTTTGTGACAGGAGTCATCTGAGCATCACTAATCCCATCCTAGTCCAGGGGGGAGGAAGAAGCTGCCTGCCTCGCCCAAGGAGCCATTTTGGGGGTGTGAGTAGAGAGCAAGGGTTTCTGAGGAGCCGCAGAAGAGGCATAAAGCTGTAGAGCACTGGGAACAGTTAAGGTTCTCGGCCAAGGCAAGCAGACACACTTGCTGCTAGTTTGGGGCTCTGTACAAAAGTGACAGCTCCTTCCATCCCAGCTGCTCCCACTTCCACTGAGGGAATGAGAACCTGCTTGGAGCTGACCTTGATGGGGATTTATAGGAATGCTTACAATTCTCTGATCTTTTTCTGTGGATAAACACTACAGAGCTATCAAAACAGCACCATTAAACCATACATTTAAATAGGCTTTTCTTTTAAGACTTAAATAAG
Organism: Lepidochelys olivacea; assembly: GCF_965140295.1. Classification (NCBI taxonomy): domain Eukaryota; kingdom Metazoa; phylum Chordata; order Testudines; family Cheloniidae; genus Lepidochelys; species Lepidochelys olivacea. The sequence continues at coordinate 82,764,343 of NC_140417.1, read as the reverse complement.
CATCGTTTGTGGTTCTTCAGGCTGAAGCATGATTCTCTATCACTGGCCTCAGGTTTGGAAAGGAGGCCAGGCTACCAATCTCATTAATTCTCTGATTTGGACAAAACAATATGGCAGAAAACTCTGTAGCTCAGTCCTGAATTCCCTTGTCAAGTTTGATTTTTCTCTCTTGGATCTGAACCTAATTCATCAATTGCTGAACCGGAGTTTATTGATCAGGATTACACTGTCGGAGTCTCCTCTTTATCCTGTAACGGGAATTAGATCTATTCATCAACTATCATCTTCCACTATCAACCCGCCTGCACTTCATGTGCTGCGACTGGAGTGCCCTGTGGTTCCGGAGACGCTGTGCTGCTAAGCAGGATTATCATATCATAGAATCTTCTGCCGGAGAAACTTCTCAGATGATCAATTCCTTCACTGGCTTTGGAAGACAGTTTATGGCTTCCACTTGTAATCCAAGAGACACTATAATTCTGTCAAATATAGTACAGGAATATTTTTCCCACAGATTTTGTTCTGGCTTCTGGGCCATCCTAATGATTTGTCAGTCAATACTCTGCATGGTTTGGAAGTGTGGGTTCAGTTGGTTCCTAGTGCTGGTCGCTCACTTGCAGGTCAAGAAGGGCCTGGGGATGCTGGAGATGAGCACATTCAGCCCAAGAGGGAGAAAGCATCATGTTTTATCACCCAAAAGCAATCCCTCCTGCTGGATAAGTAGTGGCACTGGTGAACTGTGCAGGCTAGGAGGAGAGAGCTTCAGTTACAGGTATGCAATGGTCAGAGCAGTGACGTGAGAAAATAATGGGGAGGTACCTATGGCTTTAACTACACTGGCCAAATCCTTTTAGTTTGAGTTTCTTTGTATATTTCACCTGCAACATGTATATTACATAAAGTAAATGTAACATTGTATTAATTTAACCTGCCCTCAGTGGGCAGCACCCAGCTCCCACCCAGAAATAAACAGATAACTCTCCACAGTCAAGCAAATGCTTAATCAAAAAAAGGCAAGTCTCAGACTGCTCTACACTGCAGGGAGCCTCAGAGTCCACCTCACACTAAGGTGCTAAAAACTGCTTTGCAGACTGCTCATTTAGTGCAAAGCAGCTAGCCAGCTGCCCTAGCAAGACAGCTGTGGACTCCTTTTGTGTACAGGACTTCCCAGATGTTATAAACTGTATGTTGACTTACATCAGTCGAAGATCTGGCCCTTGATTTTTAAGCTATCCTGCTCCACTGACAGCCTGATGATGTGATGACCAATTTATCATTTTGACTTGGCAGCGCCCTGCAGAAGCAACTATAGAGTGAATAATCCCCCCCTCCCCCACTTAGCAGTATCTTCTCTTGCTCCTAGACTATGGGGTGTTTTGAAAACCGTTCTGTCCTTTAATCATATTGATTTGCACATATGTCCTCCCCTCTTTGCACATTGGATGGGTTGGAAAGATATTGGGGAAATTATCAGTTCTTTGTTGGACAGGCCAAGTCAGACTGAGTGCCTATGGAAAGTCCTAAGGTCCAAAAATCTCTCTGGTGAGTGTGGAAATAAAGGAAGTTCATGTAAGTGGATACTTCCCATTTTCAATCCAAAATACCTCTGCAGTTATTCGGAGCTCTGCTGACCACGGTGTTGAGTGCTTTCAACATCAGTGGGAGTTGAGGTCACTCAGCACCTTGCAGGGGGTGCTCAGAGTGAAGTCCTAACAGTTACAGTTCCGTCAGCCTGAGAAAGAGCATTAAAATCAGGAAGAGGGATGGACTCAAGTAAACTACCATCACCTCAAGCCTTCTCTCTCTTTTCCTGTAGTTCACCCGCTAGTGCCTCTCCAACTTTTCATTTGTAGGTCAATCATGGGAATCAGAGAAGCAAGCAAGGGAAGAAGTGTGGCAAGAGGTAAACCAGAGGTTTACCAGAACCAGTCAATAATCCAGCAATAAATTCTGGGGTACTTGGGCCAACCTTTCAAACTGCAGAGCCATCCCACTTCAGGCTGAACATTTTGTATGGAGCTCTTCTCTCCAGTAGTGTCTGTTAACATTAGTTCCCACAGATGTTGGCTAATTATTGTGAGCCTTATGGAGAAGTTATTCAAAGATCATAAACCAGTTTCCATTCAACTTTTCTACTAATGTAACTATTGGTAAAAAAAATGAAATTGTTTAACACTGAGGGGTTTCTCATATTCACTCAGTATTAATGCTGGAAATTTATCATCTGCAACAATGAGCCCCGGTACTGCCAGGAACTGCAGATTATGTCACTTTCCAGAAGTAAATCTGATGCCAGCAGGAAGGGATCCCTAAGTCCCATTCCATTATTTAAAACACAGTTTAAAAAGCAATCAGCAATTTATAAATGTCAAGAAACCTTTTCGCCTTATGAAATTTTATAGCTCTGCGTGAACCAGCACATTGGGGTGGCTTTTTTTTAAAGAACACTTTTGATCAAAATGAAATAAGCATGTTCCTGACCAAAAATAAACTTTACAAAGAATAGTTAAAGGTGCAATTAACTAATTACTTAAGGTGGGTAAAAAAACCTTAGAATATTTTAGGTACAAAATAATCATTTATTTAAGTGTCCACAAATAACCTTAACTCTGACCCTGTATATACCTGGGATTTATTGCAGGTATACAGGATTATTTGCTGTTTTTTTATAGAATACCATTAGTAGGTGTGCATAGAATTTAAGATGTATATAATAACTAAAGCTATTTTGTAGTGTAGTGTGACCAGGTGTGACTCACCACTATAGCGCCTCCTACTGCTGTCCCAGGGATTAGCTCTGATAGACAGTGCACCTTCTTCTGGTGATGTCTCACCACCTTCACTTCTGCTCTTGGACCCATACCATTCCAAGGACCACAATGTCCTCCACAGCTCTCTGGCTGTGCCAGACTCTGTGGTCCCCACATCCAGGAGAATGTACTGCAATCTGACAGTCCAGCCACTTCCTCGGTATATTGGAATTGGAAAGAGTTCAGAAAAGGGCAACAAAAATGATTAGGGGTATGGAACAGCTTCCATATGAGGAGAGATTAATAAGACTGGGACTTTTCAGCTTGGAAAAGAGACGACTAAGGGAGGATATGAGTGAGGTCTATAAAATCATGATTGGTGTCATGAAAGTAAATAAGGAAGTGCTGTTTACTCCTTCTCATAACACAAGAACTATGGGTCATCAAATGAAATTAATAGGCAGCAGGTTTAAAACAAACAAAAGGAAGTATTTCTTCACACAACATACAGTCAACCTATGGAACTCTTTGCCAGAGAATGTTGTGAAGGCCAAGACTATAATAAGATTAAAAAAAGAAGTAGATATGTTGTGGGCACCTGGCATTGGACACTGTTGTCCATCAATGGCAAACAGAGGCTAGGAAATGAGCAACAGGGAATGGATCACTTGATGATTACCTCTTCTATTAATTCCCTGTGGGCACTTGGCACTGGCCACCTTTGGAAGACAGGGTACTCAGCTCGATGGATCTTTGGTCTGACCCAGTATGGCCATTCTTATGTTCTTAAGTGGGGGTGAGGGGGGGACCCGGGCCCACCCACTACTCCAGATCCAGACCCAGGGACCCTGTAGATGGCAGCCATGTGCTGCATCCCCTCCAACTTCTCAGTACCTTTCCCTGGGCCACTTCCCCGAAGTCCTAGCACTTTCTTCACCCTTTACCTCAGGGCCTCAGCATGCCAGTCTCAGCAGCCAGCCAGGAACTCGCTCTCACTCCCCTGATCCTGCCCAGCACTGCTCTGTCCAAGGTGCTAGCATTCTTCTTCCTGTGAGGCAACCAGCTCCCACTCCTCAAGCTCCAGGGAACAACTGTGAAGCTGCTCTGCTCCACAGCTCTTTTTATATGGGCCTACCAGGCCCTGATTGGCTGCTTATCACAGCCCCTCTCCTCGTGGTTGCTTTCTGCACAGCCTCCCTAGGGCTACATTAACCCTTTACATGCCAGTGTGGGGCAGGTGCCCCACCACATGTGGTTTCTGGGTACTATCAAGACACAGATGACAGAATAGTCTCTTATTGTTGACTATCTGCACCATATATGAAAGGTATTGTAGGCTACTACAACCACTATTCACACAGAACTTTTAGGCTCATAGCAATATGGTGGATTTAAAATGTTTCTGGAAAGTATTCAGGATAAGAAAAGAGATATCTGTCGTTCTTCCTGTCAAAGTGTGGGTGGTTGAAGTTAAGGAGGAACTACTTTTGGGTCAGTGTCCCATATGTAATGGGTGGGAGGTGGCCTGTATATCTGGAGCTGCTATCAGGTAAAAAGATGGGTGTTGATACAGGCTCAGAATGCACAGGAGCATAGGAATTGCTGCACCAGATCAGACCATTGTTCCATAAGGTCTGGTAGCCTGTCTCTGACTGCAGCCAGTACCAGCCCTGGGCTAGGGAATGGGGAGCATGTTGGGAGTGTGAAGAGCCAAGGAGGAGGAGTGGCTGGAGCAAGCTGCACTCCAACTATTTCCAGCTGGTGTCCTGCCTCTCAGGAACCATTGCCAGCTGATGTAGGCTGAGGCAGCCCGAAGGCTGCTCTAACTTACACCTGGGTCAGGGCCAGCACTGGTAATCAGAGAGCCACAAGAGACTCCATTTAGCGCAGTATGAAGGGGCATCAGGGAAATTCAGGGAGGCAGAGAATTGGGGTCACAGTATAAATCCAAGTTTTGTAAACTTGGCTTATTGGATTAACCCAATCTCAGACTGTTTTTGCCAAGCCCAAAGGTTAAGTGGTTCACCTTTCAGGTCATGTCATGCAGTTTGAAGTGCTGACCCATACTGGGGAGAAGCAGGTGCCCTCTCAACCCCTCAGTGTGATACTATTGACCTGCCTCTGCTGTTTGCTGGGACTGCAGCACCACAATGGGGCAGAAGTGATAAATTAGAGTAAACAAGGAGATGTAAAGCCTCCAGGTTTTAGTTCATGTGAAAGCCCCCTGCTAGACTGAAGGTCAAGATTTTCCATGTGAATTCAGAGGGCGAGGAAAGCATCTGACTGTGAATGAACTGGGAAATAGATTTGTTTCGGAGCATCCTGCGGGTTGCGGCCAGCTTGCTGAAAAGTGACATAGCCTGTGAAAAGTAGCAATGGATAATAACCCCAGTGTGAAGAGACTGTATCTCACTTTCCAGCCTGCTTTAATGTTAGCAGGGAATGATACTATTTTTTATTTGTCAGTGTCCTTTAAATATTTCTGACCTGAGTAATAAAAAACGACCCTTTTCCCTTTAAGGAAAAAACCCTCTATTTTAATTGCATTCATTTTGTAACTCCTAATAATATTAGGTTTGGATAATAGTTTCTGATTTTACAAAAATCTAAATGCTTGGCCTAAAACTAGCCAATGTGTCACTTTAAATGAAGAGTTTCAGCAGAGATTTGTGAAGTTGTTAAGGAATTTGGATGCCCAGTTCTCATTTAAAATGAAGAGGAGATGAATGTCCAAGTTAGCAAGGCAGCTCTGAAAATATCACTCTTCAGAGTAAAGTAATTTCCCTATAAGATGCCAGCAGGAGAATACCATTTTCAACTGAAAATTTTGTTAAATTTTGTCTTCATACACATAGCTCCCATTGACTTCAATGGGAGTTCCAGGTTTCCATCCCAGGTCAGAATTTGGCTGTTTATTTAAAAGTCAAATTCACAATGGCAAAAAGCTCCTAGCCCAGTGAAGTATGGGGTTGAGCTAAAGAAGTGCAGCTTTTTTTAAATTCTCTGAAGCCCCTCTCTGTTTCTTTTCCACCACAACAAAAAACGTAAAAGACTGAAACGCTTGAATCCTGCACAAAGAGAAGACACGATTATTTGCTGATAGGTTTAGATTAATATTTGCTGAGTGATTTCTTAAAGGGTTTCTGAAGTGCTCTATTGTTGTGGGGGAAAATATACAAAGTACAAAACTTTGGGGAAGGTTGGCTGGTGTTTTCTTTTGTTCTTATAGTATTTTCCCATCTGGAAATATTTGGTGTAAATTAGCATAACACCGCTGACTTCCTAGGACAAGCAACCTGGTCAAGTGGATAGGTCATTGGACTGGAGCCTTGCCTACACTAAGAGCGTTTTACCCTTATAGGAATACCAGTACACAATATCAGCAAAGCTCTCTTAGAGTGGACACTGCTATACCAATAAAGCCATGCTTTTGCTGTCTAGTAAAACCACACACCCCGAGCAAAACCGACTATACTGGTAACAGCTTTGCCAGTATAGCTGCATCTACAGTAGGGATTTCTGCTGGTCCTGCTATGTAGGACAGGGATCCAGCCTTTTCACACCCTGATCAACATGGCTATGCTGGTAGAAGTAAGTAGTGTAGACGCAGCCTGGGATTCACAAGACCTTTGTTCTATTTGTGGCCCTGCAATTGACCTGCTTTGTGACCTTAGGAAAGTGCCTTCATTTCTCCATGCCTCTTTTTCTATTCCTAATTCTATCTCTTTAGATTGTAAGGTATTCAGGGCACAGACAGGGATCTGTAACATACTGACCAATGCGTTACACTTGTACACTGCCTAGCGCAATGGGGCCCTGCTACTTAGCTACTGATCCTATGGGTAATAACAAATAACCACCTGAGGATATGTTCTATCATCTTTTTTTTGACAGTTGCAAACTATTCCAGAAAGGAAAAGGTGGGTCGTTCTAGGGAATCTGACTTTGCACAAAGAATATATATTTTTACTGGTTCAGTCTTCAGTAACTATTAGTCAAACTGAGCTCCACTGCTCTTCTAACACCAAACTCGGTTATCTAGGGCCTCTAGTTCTGCATGTGCAGTTTTGCCCATGCAGAGCAGAATTACACATGCAAATAACTGTGCACACAGAATTACTATCCACAAAATGAGATCAGGCTGGTACCAACTGAAAAGCTACCCCCTCGAATATTCAGAGCAAACCTTCCCTTGTATTTCTAATTCTCCTTTTAAATTTCTATTGCCTCTCTCATTTTCCTACTTACTTTTCAATTATTTTTTCTTTTCTCCCTTACACTCTATTCTTTTATCTCTGTTGCTTAGTCCCATCTCATATTACCTCTGAGTGGCACTCAGAGACTCTAGCCTCTTCCCCAACACTCACCCCTACCCCTTCTGCCTTTTTTTATTCTGCAGCTGTTCTGAGCCCTCTTGTGTCATTGAGCCTGCCTCTGAAAATGTCAGTAAGGATAACATGAGCCACTGGAAGCCCAACCTCTCTGCCATGCTACTGCCGATGGGGGCTACAGAAAGAGCATCACTAGACACTAAAATGTGGGTGGAGAGGCAATGCTCCTTCCCCTGCCCAGGGGTTTCAAAAACATCAGCCTATGGTTTTTCAAGACCAGGCTTTTAAAATAAAATACCTGGCTCTTCCAAAGCCCTAGGATGAAGCAGATCACCGGTTACTGAAAGGATTGGCTTGTGCTCAAGAAATTGAGGTGCCAAGGTGGGTTCAGTAGTGGATGTGTCAGGATTCCAAGCCTTCCTCTTTCATGTTTTGTTCTAATGAGCTTGCAAGGGGTGCTGTGTGCAAGAAAGTTTGCTCCCAGAAGAATTTCCCTAACCAGACAGAGCCAATACCATTCTGCTCCATTTTACCAGATTCATGTTTTTCCATTTGCTTTCTACAGTGAAGTGTCAAAACTTTCCCACACATCCCCACGTGCTCGGACAATATGTTCATTCACACACACACACACACACACACACACGCATAGATGAATTTAGATAGAAAAAGCACAAGTGTCTTTACAAAAAACTGCAAGAAATAAATGAGAAAAATGCCTACTATTCATATCAGCTTATGTTCAAAGCATAACAATACTTAATGGCACATTAATGGCATGTGGACAAAAACATCACAATTGAAAAAAAATGTCAAGTTATTTCAAGAAAAAGACCTCATGAAAATGTTTTTCAGACCTTGGAATGTTGCTTTATTCTAAAAACTGAACCACAATAACAGTGCAATTGGCTCTTTTCGCCTCCTTTTTTTGCTGGAAATATTATTTTGTAAGGATTTTGGAGATAATCCCTTCTGGCTTCAATAAGCCAGGTGCATTTAAAGAACAGAATGATAAAGTCACAGTGCCTGATTCTTACACCATTGTAAACTAGGAATAGATCCACTGAATCAGATCCTTAGTCTTTTGGATGGGTTAGAAAAGACCATCAGTATTATTCCTGGCTATTTGACTCTCAGTACTCTATGGATAATAAAATTAGCAACAATTCTCTTGAATCTAAAGTGCACCAGCTCATAGTAGGCATTTGGTTCTGATAATCAAATATATGGAAGGAGAAAAATATAGTGAAAGAATTCAAATTTTAATTAAAACTGACTCTAGTAAAGGACAGGACTGGCTGAGGTGGGAAAAGGCAGTTCTACTGTCTGAGACTGAGGGTATGTCTACACTTATCGGGGATCAATGCTGTGGCGATCGATCCACCAGGGGTTGATTTAACGGATCTAGTCCCGTCGACTCTGGTACTCCACTGGGAATGAGAAGGGTGAGGGCTTGTCTACATTGCCCACAGGATTGATGGGCGTCAATCGATCCAGCAGGGGGTCAATTTATCGCATCTACCACTGAGCGGTCTGCTGTCAACTCCAGAACTCCACCGGAGCGAGAGGCGCAGGCGGAGTCAATGTGGGAGCATCAGCTGTCGACTCACAGCAGGAAAGACACCGCGGTAAGTAGATCTAAGTACGTCGACTTCAGTTACATTAATCACGTAGCTGAAGTTGCATAACTTGGATGAATCCGCCCCCCCAAGTGTAGACTAGGCCTAAGATAATCAATGGCAGAGCGTCTCCTATTGATACAATGCGGTGTAGACACCGCAATAAGTCGACCTAAGGTACGTCGACTCCAGCTACTTTATTCACATACCTGGAGTTGCGTAACTTAGGTCGATTTAGCCCCGTCGTGTTGACCAGGCCTTAGGGTATGTCTGTGGGACCCGGGCTTGTGGACTCAGTGTATCCAAGCCCATATTTGAGCGTTCACTCTGCTTTGTAAACCTGGGTTTGCAACTGCTGGCCCAGGTCTCACAAGTTCACTACCATGTCCATACTGCACTACGCAGGTCTTCTGACTTGGGCACACTGCTTGGGCTGCAGCCACACTGCAAAATGTATGGGCTTAGACCAGAGTCACAGGGATGGAAGGGGGCTTGGAATCAAACCTGAGACAGAGCCCAGGCTTAGTGTGCAGTGTCAGCATACCCTGACTGCATACCCACCCAGATCCTCTGCCTCTGCACCTGGGCAGCTGGCCTGATTCACTGTCCTGCTACCCCAGCTATATTGCTATTTTTAGCACACTAACTCAAGCAGAGTTAGTGCAGTGAGCTAGGAATCGCCCTGCTTAGTTAAAATGCAGATGTACCCGTATAGTGACAGCTTGCAATTCCAACATGGTCCTCAAAACACCACACTCTCCTAAGTGCTGAGGTCCACACTCAGAGCCAGATCCTCATTCTCTGCAGTCCAGCCCGTTTTTCACCATTCTGGCTGTGCAATGGGGAACTCCCAGATAGCATAAAGCCCTCAAAATGAGCACACATAGAGGGTATTCCTGGGCAGGCAGGAGAAACAGTTATGGGATGGGAAGCGGTATAGCGAAAGCACACTATACCCCAGCAAACCCCAGTCAGTGGAGTGGCTAGGGGATCATTCTAGGTGGTGACATTTAGAGCAGCCCTTTGGTAGCTCTAATTTATGCATGGTGCCAGTTTGACCTCTGTGAGCCTCAAGGTCAGAGGAAAAGAAAGGTAGCTTGGAGTTCATCTTGGCTGGCCCCAAGGATCCAGCCCTCACTTTTTACCCAAGCAAAGTCACACTTAAGGGAAATTTCAATGGGAGTTTGACTGAGCACAGACTGTGTAATAATTGAGTGAGGCCTGGTAGAATAAAAAAGGACTGGAAAAAGGGACAAGTAGGGGACTGGTTTCAGAGTAGCAGTCATGTTAGTCTGTATTCGCAAAAAGAAAAGGAGTACTTGTGGCACCTTAGAGACTAACCAATTTATTTGAGCATAAGCTTTCGTGAGCTACAGCTCAGGATGCATGCTGTAGCTCACGAAAGCTTATGCTCAAATAAATTGGTTAGTCTCTAAGGTGCCACAAGTACTCCTTTTCTTTTTAAGTAGGGGACTGAAGATCAGACACAGTTTGGGTTGGAGGAAAAATGCTTTTGTCCTTCTAATTCTGGCGTCAAGAAGCAGATCACCCCTGCAATCATGAGGAATGAGTTCCTGAGGTCATTGGAGGCCTTGCATGAGCAGTACGTAGTAGAATGCATTTGTGAGAGGTCATACGACCAAGCACAGCTTGTTATTCCAGAAGGAGAGATAGAAAATCATCCTTATGTGCTGGCTGGGTGAAATTGCCATGTGTAGCCTCCTACTTGAGGGTTGCTCCCTCCCAGTGACTTTGTGATGGATCCTGGGACATGGATAAACATTAGGAGAGCGCTTTGCTTCCTTTCCTCTGTCAAACCCTCCCCCTCCCCGCCCCCATAACAGATTTAAGTGTTGTATAAGGTTTCCCATAATGCCTTTTGCTGAACAAACAACCTGATAGGCTGGGAAAGATTCTAGTGTGTATAGTTAGGACCAAAACTCCCATGGATCAGAACTCTGACAGAGCACTGAAACCACCGTTCACAGCCACAAAGTCTCTGTTGCAGGATACATGTTCCTTAGTTGCTGGAGGCACCTGCCATTTCCCCTCTCACCTTGAAGGCATGCCTGAAACATACATACATGACATCACTTCATCCTGTTATGTATTAGTGCAGGAGGTAAATGCTGGAGAGGATAACACACAGGAGTGTGTGATCATTGCTAACATGCTTAAAATACGGTGTGTTTGCCTTCTGTTCTGACCTACAACAAACACGACTATTTCAATTCTAGGAGTAAAATCCCAGCCCTATTGAAGTCAACTCCCTTTGACTGCGGTAGGACTAGAATTTCCCCCCAAGTTTCCACACAAGTCTGCCAATTCACTTTAACTCTGATCTACAGCAAAGCCTCATAGTCCATGCCTGAGCAGAGATAGCTGGCACACCACGTTGTGCAGTCATTTTGTTCATGACGTGGAGTAGGCTGAGGCCAGCACTTCTGGCCAGAGGTGACAGGCTCATGCATTTGCTTGACGCCACTGCACTAATGAGGCTCCAAGGGGCCATCTATACTGCACAAAACACCTGTGGAGAGAGACACAGACCCCTGATCAAAGCTTGGGCCTGCACTATGGGGCTATAAAGAGCCGTGTAGACATTCCCGCTCAGGCTGGAGCCTGAGCTCTAAGATCCATCCCCCTTGCTGGGTTTCAGAGCCAGGCTCCAGCTCAAGAGGGAATGTCTACACTGCTATTTTAGCCCCATAGTGTGAGCCTGAGTCAGCTGACCTGGGCTCTGAGATTTGCTGCTGCAGGGTTTATTTTCTGATTTTGCAGAGTAGATGAACCCTAAAATGTTGGTGTATAACCATTTATACATGCACCATCCCTAAATTTCAACAGTTCTCCTGTTTCCTGCCAGGTGAAATATTACAGGTTTCCCTAGGAGGCTTTTCAATCTTTCTTTGGCCAGCTTTTGTGGAAATGTTTTCCTGTTTCTTTTTTCTGTAGAGGGTTTGCTGGCTGTGAGTCAGAACTATAGGCTGCTGGGAGTACATCTACACTGCAATGTAAATCCGGGCTCAGGTTCAAGCCAAAACCACCTGCCATCTATATAGGTATCTATCCAACTTGGCCCTAGAGCCCAGCCAGAAGGGTGGGCCTGAGCCCATTCTAACAGTGAAAAAGGGAACTCCCAGAGGTGCCACATACTACCTCCCACCAGGCATAGAGGGTATTCCTGGGCAGGCAGGGGCCTGGTCTGGGTCCCCCAGACTTGAGTTCTGATAGCCCCAATACTATTCCAAAATCCCATGGGCCTGTGTTCGTATCTTTTCTATCCCAAGGCCAGCCAGTTGACCCCCAAGAAATGAGAGGAGCCTCCTGGTTCAAATGCAGCTGTTCAGCGTTTAACCCTTCCATTTTGTTTGCTAAATTGAAAGTAGAGTGAACAGTCTCCTGAATTTGCTATGGCCACCAAAAAGAAGTCCATTGCCAAGCACGCAGCTACCTGGTCATGGGACTAGAGTCAGATTCTGATAAATCTGTGGTTGGAGGTGAGCAAGACATTCAACTTCAGTCAGAATACCAGAAATGGCCCTGTGTACCAAGAAATAGCAGACAAGCTGGCAGCATTGAGGATTCATCGGACCAGGGACCAGTGCAGGGAATGGATTGAGCGTGAGTCTATCTCTGTGATAGATGGTCCTTAAAACCAAGAATCACAGCTCCATTCAGGTTACTCCTAATCCCAAAGGACTAGTCATTTACCCCAGGTCAGTTGCACCTTAGATCTCACACCAAGGACAACACTTGTAGCCAACAAATTATCTGAAGATTTGCTAAACAGGAAAAGGAAGCTAGAGAGCTATTTACAAAGGTAAAGCAAGCAAATATAGACACACAAATGAGTTTCAGTCTTAGGTTTCAAAAGGTAATATAGGCTTCTATAATCAGCAAGCTCTATTTCTCCTATAGGGCTAACCCAAGCTAAACAGCTGGGGGCGCTCGTTCTTATCTAGGAAGCTCCTTGCACCTCCTGAGTCCCAGCAATATAGAGTTCCTTAGTTGCTTTTGTTTGCGGTTTTTATCCCCCTCCTTCCTGCCATGTGCTCTCAGCTGCAAACTCAGCTGGTGGGAGAAGTCCATTCACAGGGAGGAAAGCAGAACTACAGCAAGAGTCTTTAGTCCTTTTATTGACAATTCCTCAGTCTGGATACAGGAAGTTGCCAGATGATCCAAAAAGCCCGTCAGGTATCGATGGGTCTCCTCTTTCGGGAGGGGCGTAACAATTTCTGGAGAAGAGCGGCTCCTCACACTAATTAATGTCCCGCTCCTCTAAACAAGGGCACTGGAACCTTTGTAGAAGTGGGGGGGTTGGCACCTGTGCCTCACTTTTTAACCTGGACATAGTCTGGAGGCAAAGGGCAGTGTTGATAATAGCGATCAGTTCCCCTGCCGGCACCGCTCTGTGCCTAACCAAGGTTTGCAGGTTTTGGGGGGCCACCCCCCAAACTATGCCCATGTTAAAAAGTATGGGATATGGCCTCAAGGCCCCCCCGGTTCTGGCACCGTTGCCTGTGTGGCAATGCCTAGTCACAGAGGCTCACACTACATCCGCTCATATATTACATTACATTGAGTGGCTCTCAACCTTTCCAGATTACTGGATCCCTTTTGGGAGTCTGATTTGTCTTGTGTACCCCACGTTTCACCTCACTTAAAAACTACTTGCTTACAAAATCAGACATAGAAATACAAAAGTGTCACAGCACCCTATTAGTGAAAAACTGCTGACTTTCTCATTTTTACCATATACTTACAAAATAAATCAATTGGAATATAAATATTGTACTTACATTTCAGTGTATAGTATATAGAACCATGTAAACAAGTCATTATCTGTATGAAATTTTAGTTTGTACTGACTTTTGCTAGTGCTTTTTATGTAGTCTGTTGTAAAACTAGGCAAATATCTAGGAAAACTAGGCAGACCTCTGTGTACCCCTAGGGGTACGTGTACCCCTGGCGGAGAACCACTGCATTACAGTATGGAACACAGCTATTACAAGTCAAATTAATGCATGCAGCAACTCACAAGCATTCCATCGAGTCTAAACCCAAAACACTCGCTCATAATTCTAATACAGTCGCACCTCAGAGTTCCGGACACCCCAGGAATGGAGGTTGTTCGTAACTCTGAACAAGCTGTTATGGGATGCGCCTCAGGGCGGACTGCTCGGAGCGGGGGGCTCACAGCTCTGCAGTGGATGCCTGGCGAGAGGGGGTGGGGACAGGCAGCTGGTTCTAGCCCCCTGGCTGCACGGGTGATGAGGGAGGCACCCTGGGGCACCACAGTGTCAGTGGGCGCACGGTGCAGGCTGTGGCCCTTTGAAAGTGAGCTGCTGCTCCAGAGCACAGTGTGGAGGCAGGAGCTCAGGCTCCGGCTCCAGCAGCTTACACTGCAGGCCAAGTTTCAGTACCAGCTTGGGAAGTTTCTTTCCTAGGCTCTGAGCTTGCAAGCTTGTCCCTCTCCCAGATAGAGGGGAGGGAGAGGGGAAAACAGAGTTCACCACTTGTAAGTGGCTGCCCTGAGCCATGGCGAGTAGGGGGTGGGGATGAGGACAGGCAGCCCAGATGTGCCTGTCTTTAAGATGCAATACAGGCATAGAAACGTATTTGCTTTTTTTTTTTTTTTTTTTTTTTTTGGTGTCTGCTGCTGCCTGATTGGTTACTTCTGGCTCCCCATCGTGTCCGGTCGACCAGTTAGTCCGTAACTCTAGTGTTCATATCTTTGCAGTTCTACTGTGCCTATCTTATCAATATTAACCCACAAGTGAGCCAGACAGATCCCAGCTATGTATCCGTCAATGTTCATTTGTAGGGCCCATCCATAGTCACGGTCCATTTTGGTCAATTTCACGGACATGGGATTTTAAAAATCATAAATTTCACGATTTCAGCTCTTTAAATCTGAAACTTCACAGTGTTGTAATTTTAGGGATCCAGACCCAAAAAGGAGTTGTGGGGGCAGATCACAGGGTTATTGTAAGGGGGGGGTTGCGGTGCTGCTACCCTTACTTCTGCACTGCTGCTGGCGGCGGCGCTGCCTTCAGAGCTGGGCAGGTGGAGAGCAGCGGCTGCTGGCTGGGAGCCCAGTGCTGAAGGCAGCACAGAAGTAAGGGTGGTAATACTGCGACCCCCCCCCAAATTAACCTTGAAACCCCCCTGCAACTCCCTTTTGGGTCAGGACCCCCAATTTGAGAAACACTGGTCTCCCCCACGAAATCTGTATAGTATAGGGTAAAAGCACACAAAAGACCAGATTTCACAGTACGTGACGCTTTTTTCATGGCCATGAATTTGATAGGGCCCTATTTATTTGAAACATGGGGACCTTGCCATGAGCTGGTGCCTAGTCTGCCAGTGTCACAGCAGTACTTACAGGCAAACAGCCTGGCCAGTCCGGGACACGGTCAAAGCTCAGTCACACAATGGCATCCATCTTTCTATGGTTTTGCAGGATTTCTATGACAGAGGAGATTGCATCATCTGAGAAGGGGAACAGGGAAATACTTTTTTTATCATTGCCAAAGGGAAGGGATGGGCCACTGGGAGAGGCTTAGTAATCCCCTGCTGATCCATTTGGGATTCTAGGACACCAGAAAACCTATGTTAAAATCTCTAACGCCAATTTTGGCCATCTTTCAGCAGAACAAATGCTTGATATAGAACTTGCATTGTTTTGAAGGGCAAGGAGCCATGTAACCAGACTAATCTATGTCTTTCCAGTTAGCCGTCTAACATTTTACCTTCTCTGTGATATATTTTTCCTTCTAAGAGCTTGTCTGAACCTACTGAATGTGATTCTGCTTACAGCTTGTACTGCTGCCTTTGCCAGCGCTTGCTCCATATATTAATGGCCCTCTGTGTAAAGGGGCTTCTCTTAACTGAATGCCCTGAGTTCCAGGTTCTTTCTTAGATTCAGTTTGTGTTCTCTTGTAATTTATCATTACTCTGTCTAATAGAGGAGAGTTTAATGGCTTAAACATTAGGTTTGAAATACTTAGCCTCCCAGTAACTTCAGGATCAAATCCAGACAGGGCCTACTCAACCCTTGCTCCTTCCAAGGTACCTTCTATCTAGGGTGCTGTGTGTATGGATCTTTCATAAAAGACTTTAGAAAATGAGATCCTGTCTACCTTGTATGTACAATAAAGATCAGTTAGCACTTTTTGTTCAAGCAGAAGTTTGTCCTGGTTTCTTGGCCATAATTTCCCATCACTCTTTTTGTTGCCCTCCACCCTGCCACACGTCAGTGGTAGGTGAAGTGTATGCAGTGTGGCTTTGTAAAGTGCTTTGGGATGAAATGTACAGTATCAAAGATATTTAATTGATGAAAAGGAAGAGTGTCTAATGCTCTTAGACCTCCTTTCAAGTGGCTGGTAAAGTCAGGATAAAAGCAATCCAATTATTGCATGAACCTCTTTCAGGAAATGGTCTAAATTGGGTCCTCTCCTGCAGCATCATAGGAAACTTCCTGAGCTAGTTTTTGTTGTTTCTCTCTTGAAGTAGTGCGCTATTGGGGATCTCCCAAAATACTGTGTAACTTGTTCAAAAGTTACTAATTGTGACTCATGAGCCTGTTTTTAGCCTGATGGCAGTAGATCCTTCCTGAGCTAGCTCTGAGATGCAGATCCCAAACCCATGGGCAATCCCTTCTGCCTTCCAAAGGAAAAGAAGCTCAAATCCATAAGAATTAAAAATAGCAACACTCATTAGTGTGCTGGTGGCTGGAGTTTGTTGTCCAAAATAACAGCATGGGGCCTCATTTTGAAAAGGGGGCTCAGGCGCACAGTTGCAAACTGAATAACTGCGCACGCAAATGACCAGATGCATTATTTTTTAACAAATGTTTTTCACAATAGGGGGATACGAAAAGTAGAGGGTGATAAATATAATTTCTGAAGCCTTAAATATAGTCTCATGTGGCCCCATACAAATAAGGGACCAGTGTAACATTTCAAAGGGGAGGAGTCTGTCTGTTTTTCATTGATTCAGACAAAAAAAGGAAAAATCAAGCCACACCTTTCCTCACCTTGTTCCTGAGACAGTTTTGGAATCAGACACCCTGGCTTAGTAGTTTAATAACTTACTTAGATCATGGGCCAAATGCCCTGCTAGTGTAAGTGGTTGTAGCTGTATTAACTTCACTGGAGTTTTACCCCATGTACACCAGCAGAGAATTTGGCCCGCTGTCACTTAGGATATGTCTACACTGCAATTAAACAACCATGGCTGGCCCATGTCAACTGACTCTGGCTCCTGGGGCTCAGGCTACAGGACTGTTTAACAGCAGTGTAGACATTCCAGGTCAGGCTGGACCCCCCAGCAGCCTGGGTCCCAAAGCCTAAGCCACTCTTCCCTTTGGCTAGGAAGCTGCTGTATGGACATCCGCCACTAGACCACGCTGCCCTGTGCCCGAGAGACGGCTGTATGGCCTCCAACCGCTAGGCCTCACTGCCCTCTGCCGGGGGGGGGGGAGGGGTGGCTGTATGGACTCCAGCCACTAGGCCACGCTGCTTTATGCTCTAGGCACTTCAGCCGCTAGGCCATGCTGCCCTCTGCCTGGGGGCAGCTGTATGGATTCTGGCCACTAGGCCACGTTGCCCTGTGGCTGGGGGCTGCTGTATGGACTCAGGCTGCTAGGCCACGCTGCCCTGTGCCTGAGGGCCACTGTATGGACTCCGACCACAAGGCCACACTGCCCTGTGGCTGGGGGGGCTGCTGTATGGACTCTGACCATTGTACCTCATTGTGGTGAGGCCCCAGACAATCTGTTAGACTGTAACCGCAATGTCAGCACACCCATTATCCACCCTGACAGGAGACAGAGTATGCATACACCGCCACAAGCAGATAAAGAGACTGGCCCTTGAATCCCAGGGAAATTAATTTGTGGTTTTCAGTCAGAATATTATTTGCAAATAGTTTTTCACAGTATGCACCCATTGCTACTGATGACATATATATTTGGCTAAATACATGGAAAATACAGTCCTGGGCATATCATAGGGAATGGACTAGCTCAAAATTGTTAGGGATTTCTCACTATAATAAATATATTATGTACAGGAAGAAGGGATTTCCAAGAGACTACTAGGGGCAATGGGGAGAAAATAACATTATTTTGCATACTTAATTATCTCCTCCAAAGGTCAACTAATAATTAGGGACCGATGGGAAAATATCATCTGTACCAGGA
Source organism: Lepidochelys olivacea (assembly GCF_965140295.1). Taxonomy (NCBI): domain Eukaryota; kingdom Metazoa; phylum Chordata; order Testudines; family Cheloniidae; genus Lepidochelys; species Lepidochelys olivacea. The sequence continues at coordinate 82,746,435 of NC_140417.1, read as the reverse complement.
GGTATTCCCCAAGAGCAACCCTACACCTCACTTACAAATGAAGTGAGGGTCCTGCAACAACCTGCCCAGGCTGGGGACCTCCAAGCCAAAAGAGAGGCACCATTGTCATGGAAACCACATCAAAACAACAGACTTCCTATAATAATCCCAATTAGTATCAGCAGATGTGGTGGGGATGAGGCATTTGGGAGAAACTCTCTGGCGTTCATTTCTTGCAGGACTGTGCTGGGAAGAGGGTGGATAACTGAAGCAGTGTGTTTACCTTCTTGAAACAGCACTGATGGTTTGAGACACTAAGAACAAAGGGCCAGTTGTGTCACTGAATTGCCCACTGAGACCCCACTTTATGGTTAGCTCCCCTTTCTCATTTCCTGGCATTACTTACTAATTATGACAAATGAATCCTGCATCCTGCTTGGCAGACGGTTTCACATGACCTCTGTCTTGTCATGCCAACATATACAACAGCCATGGCTTGATCGCTGAAAGTGGGGAGCAACCTCTACAAGTTACTGCACATTAACAAAGTAGTTGTACTTGTGTAGTGACGATACAGTGAACCAGCTTCTCCCTTGGTTAACACCAGTTCTACTAGGCGTGACTCCCCTGACTTCAGGTGAGATACAGCAGATTTACACTGCCATAAGTAGGAGACGCCAGCCCTGAAGCTTTAATATCATGCATCTGGCCAGCACCTCTGATGGAGCATAAACTGTTGGCTTGAGAAATGTGTGATTAGTATTGCATTCTGGATTGCTGTAATGGCCGTTGGCGGTCATTATTACAGATTGAACCTGATCCCACAAAAACATCAGCTCTACAGTGTCTGCTAAAAGTATCCTTTAGCTGGTAGCTGTAGTGGACTCGTATCATTTGTGCACCAGCCATTAGACGTGGATACACAAAACGCATGGGTTATGCTGACAGCCTGTGACGTGTAGCTCATAAATGGTCTGAGGAGACACTGGGAGGTGGTCCAGAAGCGTTCTTCTGGCAGTTTCATCATTCCATATCATGAGGCAAACAAAAATTTCTGTATAATAGAGAAAAAAGAGTGTCATTGTCCCACCCAGAAGCAGCCCACGAGGGGTGTTTTATGTCTCTCCCATACTATGGAGGGAGCAAGGAAAATTTGACTTGACCCTTAAAGGACAGTCAGCTCATTTTTGTAGAATGTAAACTCTTTGGGGCAGACACTCCTGTCTTCATGTGTGTTTGCCTGGCCCAGTGCAGCTTTGATACTGAGTGGTGCCTCTGGGTGCATCCATAATATAAGCAGGAAGTAATAATGTTCAGAGTGGTTTGGATGACTCAGTGCTGCGGCTGCCCAGCCTGTCCTTTCCCACACCAGCTCTAAAGCGGTGCGATCCTGGAGGAGAACAGCATCATCTGTTTTCACAGGAGATAGATGAACGAAAGAAGGATTCCAAGTCCAATTGAATTATTTATGTCTTACTGTCTATCCCACCTTGGTGTGCAGGATGCTGGAGAAAGAGGATAAGCCCTGTCTCTGACGCAGGGGGGGAGTTTGCACTCTATAGGTATGTCTACCCAGCAGCTGGGAGCACCCTTCCCAGGGCAGATAGCCAGACAGGCGTGTGCTCTGCTCAGGCGAGTGTGTTTCAGATAGTAGCATGGCTGCAGCACCAGAGGCAGTAGCTCAGGCTAGCGGCCCAAGTACCAACCCCCACCCCCTGGGTGTGTCTGCGGGGGGCTAGCCTGGGACGCTGCACCCACACTGGTACTTTTAGTGGCATAGTTCCAGCAGTGCTACCAGCTGGCTGTCTACCCACGCTAGGAAACACGCTCCCAGCTGCAGTGTAGACATACCCTGATTTAGTTCTGCTGCTCTTTTATCTCCTTTATTCTCCAAGTCTCATCCAGCTCCATCCTTCCTCTAAGTCTAACGAGTTTCTTTTACCTTCCCCAATTCCATCCTTTGCTTCCCATCACACTCTTCTCACCCTCCTAGCAGACCTTGCTGACAGTTCATTGGGGGAAAAGAGGGTGCAGGTCTTGCTGTCGCCCTCCTATCCTCTGGCCAATTGCTTTATTCAAACGTCCACTGCACTAGGGCTGCCCTGAACCAGAGGCACCCTGTAATTCATTGTCATGCCACCCCCAGCCTCAGATGCGAGAATGATTTGAAGCCAGCCCTGCAGTCAGCCAGACGTGCTGAGACCTCCAGCCAGATTTCACCAACGGAGGCAAGGATTGGTGGGAGAGGAAGCCTTTTGAAACCTCCCATGAAAAGGCTCTGGCCCCGGGTTCGTTTCAGTTCAAGGTTTGGGCTGAGGCTCATGGCCAGTCAATTGTGCCTAGTCGCCACCTCTGCTAACATGGAAATGCCTTATGACATGTCTCCTACTGCCTCACCCAGAAAACAAGGGAAATGGAAGAGAGCACAAGAAACACAGAAGAATGGACGTCAAGACAAGAGAGAAGAATGGAGAAAATCTTTGGCGAAGTTCAGACCTGCGTGCTCAGGTCTGTCTCTACAGTTCAACCTGTATCTTACTTTTCAGTGATAACTTGGTAGTTCAGCCCCTGCAGAATCTCGCAAAAGCGCTGCATTTTGCAGCCGTCCTCCCTCATCACAGAAGGAGGCATTGCTCAAACTCCAGGTTAGTGTTGGGGCATTGCTCTAACTCCAGTCAGGAGAAGGGGCTGAGGCTGCTGCTCCTGGCTCAGCTCACACCCTTAGAGAGACGGCAGCACCTTCCCCCTCTTGGCCCCGGTCCCACTCAGAGAGGCAGCTGGAAGGCATGAACTGAAACTCCTCAGGGAGCCCAGGTCACAGAAACAAGCCAGCAGAGGAACTTTATTCTTGCTTTACAGTTGATCTTTTCATCACTAAACTGGTATTGGAGCAGGATGGAAGCTTCTTACAGCCTGACACTGGACCTCCATCCTGCTGGTGCCATAAACCATCACTTTTCAGCAGTGAAACCACAGCAAGAAGGAGGTTGACAAATTATTTTAATTGCTCATTGGACTGCAGGTTCCAAGGAGCCTGGGTCATTCCAACCGCCCTTGAATCCCAAGGGAGGCTTACTGTATGCAGGACTGTATGATCATGAGACCCATTTGTCACTCTGCTTCATTTAGGAATGTCACCTTTGGGGCACTATGAGGGAACCCTTTTCTTGCTCTGAAATGGCACCTTCACTGAACAAGCACAAGTCAGCAGCTGAGCGGCCAGCGCCACCTATTGGTAGTAAATGGAAAATGCATGTTCATCAGCCCTCTTTAAATGAATACTACTGATAGGTTTCAGAGTAGCAGCCGTGTTAGTCTGTATTCGCAAAAAGAAAAGGAGGACTTGTGGCACCTTAGAGACGAACCAATTTATTTGAGCATCCGATGAAGTGAGCTGTAGCTCACAAAAGCTTATGCTCAGATAAATTGGTTCGTCTCTAAGGTGCCACAAGTTTTCTTTTTACTATTGATAGAGACACGGTATTCCCAATGAACACAAGACAACGGATCTCTGCCAATTTACAGCACCTGAGGACCCAGCCCAATGCATCATAGAAAGTGCTGGTAAGACGCAACGTGAAAGAAGAAACACAAACAGAAATAAATTGTGATCAGTCTAGGTATTTATACGGTCCCTATGACTGTAGAATCAGAGCACCTCACAATCTTTAATGTATTTATCCTCATAACACCCCTCTGAGTTAGGGCAGTGCTATTAGCCCTATTTTACAGATAGGGAACTGAGGCACAGAGCTGCTAAGTGACTTGCTAAGAGTCACACAGCAAGTCTGTGGCAAAGCAGGGAATAAAACCCAGGTCTTCCAACTCCTAGGCCAGTGTCCCAGCCAATGGACCATCACACATAGCTACTAATAGCTCATATCTGAGCCAGTAATACAATCCTTGTTAGCAGGAGCATTCCAGAAAGGGGCTGGTGATATAAAAATAATAATACAATACCCACTGCTCGCTTGAACCAGTTCTCAGGCGCAAGAGATAAGTGTAATAGTGCAGCACTGAGGAGCTTGTTTCAGAGTCACATATAGATGCTTAATAAAGACCAACATCTTAGAAAAGAATACCTCAGCAGCGGGGAAATAAAATCCTGGGGGAATAAAATCTTCCCAATAAGTAACAGAAATAGAAGAACTCATAATATGGAGTGGTAGAGGATAGGTGTCCTTTCTGGGGCACAATGAGATAGGGCTCACTTTGAAGTGAAAGTCAGACTGCACAAGAGGTCGGCCCTAAATCCAAGGCTAGGTCTCATATTCATCGACTAGATCAGCAATGGGAAAGAGTGAGAAGCTCCTGTATGCAGATGACATAGCAATATGGCATCCTCAAGCAAAGGTGTAGAGGATACAGTAAACCAGTGGCATTACTGACTCAATTGGAGTGGGTTGAAAGTGAGCATGACTAGGACTGAGGTCATGTGGATCAGTAAAGGTGTCACAAGGAGAGCGAACATAGAGACTAATGAGTGAGACTAAACCAGACTGACCAGTTCAAGAGCCTTGGTTGCTGAGTCACAGAAAATGGCAAGCTTAAATGTGAGATACAATCCAGCTTGAAGCATGCTGAAAGATTGTGGAATAAGATCTCAGGGGTTGTGTATGACAACATATGTCACGAAAAGCCAACTCTATAGAACAGTGGTGCTTCCATTAAAGCTGTATGGAGCAGAAGCATGGGTAATAGAGACAGCAGGCTCAAGGCCTATAGGTGTTTGCGATGTCTTTGTGCCATAATAGGAGTTGCACTGAGACAGCTGTCATAATAAAAGTATTAGGATGGAGGTCAAAGCCTGAGATGTGGCTGACAAAATCCATGAAACATAACTCCAGTGGTTCGGGTACCTGAAGAGGACCTGATGATGACAGCATGGCAGGAGAGGGTGATAGGAAAGAGACCCAAAGAAAACCAAGGAAGTGATAGATGGATTGCATCAAAGACGATGGTAAGGAAATGGACCTTACTGCCACTTTGGCATGTACTTGTACAGTGACTTGATCCCAGTTGATGGGATAAGAAGAAGGAGATGCGGCTCTACAGAAAACCTATTTTAAAAGGACAGGATAGTCGCTTTTTTGCAACTCTTTCATTCAAATTATACAACAAATTGCATAAGATGTACTGACATCTCCATGATCCACCAGGTGGCGCTCTGACTCAATGTTTTCTGCCAGCCGTCCCATCACATTGGGTCCATCATGCTCCAAAGGACAGTGAATCAGAAATCAGTGGGAGTCCTGTTCTAGTATATACAGGTTCTTATACTGTGCTCATACAGGGTTGCCAAGTCTCATATTACAACAGACGTCCTTATTTAAATAAAAAATTGCCTGTTCCATACAAAATCAGGGTGGGACGCCTTGTACCCCATGTTCCAACCAGGAGGGTAGTGCTGCTGGAGCAGTATGGGTAATCAGGCTGGAGTCTGAAATCCAGGACGGAGCTGTGCTCTGGCACTTCACTTTGTAAAGTTGGCCGCTTGACCTGATGCGCAGGATGAAAATGCCACTCAAATTTGGCCTGGCCGCCCCTCTGAAAGTTGCCCCTCCCATTGAAATCTTTAATGGTGCCCCTGGCGGTTGCAGCGAAGCCTCCTTCGGCTGCTGTCTTCCTCCAGGCCACACCCCTTCTTTCAGCCCTGATCCTTGGCGGTGCACAGCACTGCCATAGGCGGAGACCATCAACGTCAGCCTCCGACTCAGCTCCCAGCACCCACACACAACCTGAACAGGCACCACAGGCCTGGGTTTTGAAGAGAACCCCTTGGAAGGAAGGGGGCAGAGAAAGGACTCTGCCCCAGAGGCTCAAGTCAAGACTGGGAACATCTGAGGTCTGCCCCATATTTCTGAAATACACGGCTGGCAATCCTATCACCATAGTTGCTGAGTGCCTTCCAGAAGTATGCTAAGCAATGTGATTACACATCAGTCATGTGGTGTTTGTTCTCTCATCTTCTCCCCAGAGAGGGAGTTAGGCCCCTAAATCCCTTTGAGGATCTGGGCCTCAGTCCTTACTGTTCTGTTTCTCTTTCCCTGACTCTTGACCCACAAAGAAGAAATGGCTCAGGAGTGCTCCTTTTCTCCCTGGTTACCAAAGTCACGTGACCCCTCAGTACCCATATCCCATGTCCAGAATCAAGTCAGAACCAGATTTTTTCATTTCCATTTTCTCTGCATTCCTTTCTGGCCTGGTGAGTGAGCAAGTGCAGTATTGATTTACAATCTGATACATCATGAGTAAAATTTTAAAAAGCTCCGAAGTGACTTAGGAGACTGAATCCTGTTTTCCAAAATTACTTGGGCACTTAGGGGTCTAACTCTCACTGAAAGTCAATGGGACTAAGGCTTCTAAGCCACTTCGGAGCTTTTTAAAATTTTACCCTTTCTCTTGGAGGATTTTTGGAAAAAGAGGGTGGACTAGATCATTGAATAGGTCTTTTCCATCTATAACTCACATAGCATTCACATGGCACAGATTCAGAACTGATGCGAGGTATCAAAAATTCCCTGTTTGATTTTATAGGAAGCATCTGCACTGGATTTGGATTGTGTAGTCAGATCTGTTCCAAATCCAGAGAGAAGGATGCTGATTTCCCCATTTCTTTTCTACTCATTTCCTGTTCTGGTTTCCACTCTTCTTCTACTAGGCTCAAGCCAAAGGTGTCCCCAATTCAATTATCGCTATGGAGCTAGAAGGCCAATGATTTAAAAGAGTTCTGGGGGAAATCCACTGATCTCCAGTGATTCTTTAATATTCCTATTTTAAATGTTTTTATTTATTTAATTTTAATATTAATATATTAATGTAATGATGTTCAGGGGAAAATCATCAGATCCACACCCTACAGCAAATGGTTCTGTTTTGACAAAACCTCATTACACCACTCAGTAGGATTGGCAGTCTGTGCTCAGGAGATGCTCAGGTTTACAATAGTAGAAGTCATTACAGGTAAGAATTGAGGTCAGGGTAAGCTTGCACAATACCTGCTGCACTGAGCTTTGTTCTAGTAGTACTACTTGTCCCTCACTTCTAAAAGCAGCAAATTTTCCCTTTTTGTTTATTAAAGAGAAAAAAATGCTTCTACCTAGGCGTGTTCATCTGACATATCCTCATAGACTTTAAGGCCAGAAGGGACCATAGTGATCACCTAGTCTGACCTCCTGCACATTGCAGGCCACAGAACCTCACCCATCCATTCCTGTAATAGACCCCGAACCTCTGGCTGAGCTACTGAAATCTTCAACTCATGATCCAAAGACTTCAAGTTACTTAGAATTTATCTACCATTTACTCTAGTTTAAACCTGCTAGTGACCTGTGCCCCATGCTGCAGAGGAAAGTAAAAGAAAAGCATAGGGTCTCTACCTGGGGGGAAATTCCTTCCTGACCCCGATTATGGAGATCAGCTGGACCTTGAGTATGTTGTCAAAACCCACCAGCCAGACACCTGGGAAAGAATTCACTGTAGTGACTCAGAGCCCTCCCCATCTAGTGCCCAATCACCAGCCATTGCGGATATTTGCTACGAGCAATCTCAGATGGGCCACATGCCATTGTAGGCAGTCTCATCATACCATCCCCTCCATAAACTTACCATGCTCAGTCTTGAAGCCAGTTAGGTTTTGTTGTCCTCATTGCTCCCCTTAGAAAGCTGTTCCAGAACTTCACTCCTCTGATGGTTAGAAACCTTCATCTAATTTCAAGCCTAAACTTGATGATGACCAGTTTATATCTATTTGTTCTTGTGGTGCTTAACTTAAATAACTCCTCTCCCTACCTGGTATTTATCCCTCTGATGTATGTATAGAAAGCAGTCATGTCTACCCTCACCCTTCAATAGGTCAGACTAAACAAGACAAGCTCCTTGAATTTCCACTCATGAGGTAGGCTTTCCATTCCTCTTATCATCCTAGTGGCCCTTCTCTGCACCTTTTCCAGTTTGAATTCATCTTTCTTATACATGGGAGACCATAACTCCTCACAGTATTCCAGATGGGGTCTCAGCCGTGCTTTGTATAATGGTAATAATACTTCCCTATCTCTGCTGGAAATACTTCACCTGATGCATCCTAGGACTGCATTAGCCTTTTTCACAGCCGCATCACACTGGCGGCTCATAGTCATCCTGTGGTCAACCAGCACACCCAAGTCTTTCTCCTCCTCTGTCGCTTCCAACTGATATGTCCCCAGCTCCTAGAAAAATTCTTGGTTTTATCATGGGACTTGACATTCATTACCCGTGGACCTAAAAGCAGGTTACAGGTGTTGCAATTAGAGTCTTTGTGCAACAGCCAGACTTCCCCTCTCTCTCTCTCTCAAGTTGCATTCATCCTTTTATTTCAGTGACCTAGTACCACGTATTTTTTACCTGCTGACAAAAATTGAATGAGGATTTATGGATTTTGTTGCAAGGATGGGGGACAGGGGAGGAGAGGGAGTATATAAGAGGGTGATGGGTACAATATAACAACTCAAATAAAATAGCATAGATGAGAGATTCTCAATGGGGAAAAGACTGAAAGGGAAAAAGGGGAGGAAAGGGTGAAAGAAGGAGAGGAAAGAAACAAAAGGCCAAATGCAACCATGACATAAACAGATGTAGCTCCTTGGACTTCAGTTCAGTCCTGGCTGCTGACACCAGGATTCCAGTTGCTCACTTGAGAGGGAGAAGGGAGGGAAGAAACTTAAGAGCAAAAGGAGGGGGAGAGAGTTTTAGAGCCTAGATTCCTGAACCCCACATTTAAGGACTCACAAAACAGGGGCTAAAATGTAAACACACTTGCACACACACAAACTGCTTGGTTGGAAAGGACGCTCTAAACCCCTTCCCCGCTAAAGGCCACTCACTCAATCTCTGTGTCTCTTGGACTTTCGAATGATGCTCTTTTAGTCCCCCACACACAAAGGTTGGGTGAGTGTTTCTCTCCCCCTGCTTTGTGTGGCTGATGGATGGCTTGCATGGCTTCCCTCTGCAATGGATTGTTGTGGCGCAGAAGCCTCTAGCCCCACCGCACACACAGGCTGCATTGCCTATTAGGGAGCCCCTTTGTGATGTAATTGGATTTCTCCCTTTGTTAGTTTGCAATGAAAATGTCATCTATATTGGGGAGGTGCCCATTCATCTTGAATTAAATTCAGTCGTCTCTTCGGTGAGCTGTGAAACTATTCACACTGCAGCAGGCAGCTGCAACTGGAGGCTTCCCTGACAATACCCCATGCTGCTCTATAAGCGCAGCTCCCGTCCCACAGGGCTGACTTGCTTCCTCTGTTACCCACATCCATTACGCTTCTCAGCCCATCCCTTAACCATCTAAGAAATAGCAACCCTCCAAACTACACACAGTGGCTGGGAAGCCGAAAAGGAAGCTGAAGGCCATGGCTGAATGAATGTGTTTATAAGAACACCCCAGAAGAGAAAGCTCAGCTAAAAGATCCAGCAGAAAAGGAGCCCTTATGTGAGAAGGGTGCAAATTCCAAAATTCCAGTCAAAATCCTCCATCCCTCTCTCCTCTCCCATGAGTGTTTCAGGTCTACTTAGAGTTAAAGCTTAACAGAGGTATGTTAATCAATCAACTAATTAATTGCATGTTAACTAACTATATTAATATGTTAATAAGTTCAAAATTGGTGCCGAGAGCTCCAACATGAAGGCACACGTGTCTGGCCAGCACCAGCAGAGACATGCACGACTGACATACATCTACATATGGGAAATAGCTGAGTGACCCTGCAGAAGACACGTAAAATTAGCACGACAGGTGTGCCTGAGACACATACCTGACGTGTGCTTAACACACACACACAAATACATAGACACATTCCCCTGACATGCACTTTCACCATCATCCACTTACCTAGTCTTGGAAAGGGAGTTTTCCAGGATTTAAGACTGGCATGGCCAGCAACCCTTTTGTTATTGTACTCTATATGAATCAAAATAAATCTCCAAGACATTGAAAGATCCTAAAAGATATTTCTCTACTGATTTTGTACAGATGCAAGCCAATGCAAGTCATGGCCTTTTTCTTCTGTTGAAGGTGTTAAGAAGCTCTGACCTTGGTCTAGGAGCTTGCCTCGTCTTTCACAAACTCTTATCCATGTAAATTATCACAAAATTGTCACACTCATTAACCTGCCTGCTACAAGCCCAATATCTCTTAGAATTGTGTTAATGTGGAATATGGTTCACTAAACATCAGCTACATAATGTTTCATAGCACTTGATTGAGACATTGGAATGCAGAGAATAGCCTCGTTAAAACGGAGAGTACCTCCACTAGCGTAGCATCCCTTAACATAATTCTGGGATGCGGGGGAAGGATGCGTGTCCAGGCTACAAAACATAGCATCCTCAGCAGCAACGCAACCTTAATGCCTGTTGAGGTATAGGAGACAAATTATCTTAAGTTAAAATGACATAGCACCCTAGTATTGTGCGAAGTTTAGGACTGGAGCTGCTATGGAATAGTAACAAAAGAAAATAAAAGCAACCAGGCTGGAGAAGGTATTAACAGGGTTAATTCATTTCAATTAATCAGTTTTTAGGATACATTAAGTTCCTGCCTGAATGAAGCCTACTGCACTAGCCCTCAAACTCACTCTGAGCATCCAGGCTTCAAATTCAACCTGACACGGGAACACAGTCGTTTAGGAGATTAGGTCTGGTGATTAACACGTCCGTTGTAGAAGCACCCAAATCCCTTATGCTCACCTTTATTGTTTCTTTTCACAAGGAGCTTCTCTTCTGTGGAAAGAGCAGGAATGATTTACTAACAGGATTAGTTCCGTCACTCGAGCTCACAATGGGGGGCCCCCAGTGTTGAAGTCCCATCTCTGTCAGAGTCCCTCTCAGATGCTCTGCCTCCCTGTGGAGGAAGAGCTGGTGATGCAGACAGGAAAAACCCCACAGAATCCCATGGGATCAGTCCCCTATGCTGGTTTTCCACTGGGGAGATTGACTTGGGTTCAAGGGGCATACAGGAAGCCAGTCAGCCCCTGCCATCTCTACACAATGTAATGACTTGGTATCCCAAATTAGCCCACTCTCCATGCAAGCCCCGCACCTCAGCACTAACCTGCCAATATGCCTCAGGTTGGCTTTGGAGGGATTCCCTCCAGGGATGCATGGTTCAGTCCCAGAATGCCATTCAGTCCTTGATCTCTATGCTGAAACTCTCAGCATAAGTGCCAGTCACGATGAAGTTAGACAGCTGTTCATCAGGAACTGAGCTGAGATCATCACATCATTTTATATAGGTCACCAAACGACCATCAGAAGGTAACAAATTTCAGTTAATGCCAGAGCTCTGCAGTTAAAGATGGCTTCAGTTTTAGAAGGAGTGACTGAGAACCTCAGCCTAAACAAAGCAACCTGCCAAAACATCAGCACAATGCAATACAACATGATGATAGTGCACCACCCCACAAAGCTAGCCTGGGTCACTGGACAGTCTCAGTGAGATTCAGGCTCAAGCCTTTATCTGTAAGACTCTTAAACTCCATCTCAGTGACAGGCTTGCTATTCCAATCCCATGAGCTAGTCAGTTCGTTTGTAGGGTTGTATTTAATCAATACACCAGTTAAAAGCATAGCTGTGTCTTCCCAGATTTTCCAGCACTTGGGATTTGTGGAAGCTCCGCTTGGGGAGCAATCACTGACTTTCACCAGCTCTGGCATGCTGGCCACCGGCCCAAGAACAGCAAGAAATTCAGACAACAGGCAGTTTGGAAAGAGATTTATGTACTAGCGTCACAGAACAATTTTAATCTTATAATAAAACATCATGTTACCGTTTTTTTTCTCCTTGTTGTTTTAGCAGAAGGTTCTCGTTATCACAGGAACCAGAGGAGAATTTGAGGTGTTGCTCTTGGCATTTTTACACTCCATTGGGGAAGGCAGAAATTTACAGTCAATTTGTGATGCACAATTTCCTTCACTCAGTTTATTGAACAAAAACAAGAACCACTTTGTCCATGCATGCTACACAAGTGTTCAGTAAGGCTTCTCCATATTCACTCACACACACACACACACACAGTAAAGCTGTTATAAGCCAATATGGTCCCAAGTCACAATTCAGATCTGTATTTGCACCTGATTTCAAACTTCCAGAAATTTGTGGGAGGATGGGCGGGGTAATTTAAATTCTGTGGTCTGGTTTGGCCCACTATAATGACAGGCCTGAAGTATGGATCCAATCGGGATGTAAACTTCCCCCAAAGTCTGGATCTGCTGTTTTTGTTGAGGCCCAGTCCTATTTATAAGACAGAGGAGAAATATTGCTCACTGATTCTCAGCTCATCAAGATGAAAGTTCTTATGTTTCTTGGCCTTAAAGAGGGATTGAAGAAAGTTTTAAAATACACCACACCTAATACAACCCCTCTCTAATATGTTTTTAGCAGATATGTTTAATTTCCACTTCTGCAAATTATCAAGGACTGTATTGTTTAAAAATTGGTTCCTCCATCCACACATTTCCAAGCCCAACTTCCCCAGCTACTCAATGTTGGAATCATTCCTCCTGCAGCAGGGATAAGGTATCACCCACAGTGACAACGTCCCGGAGCAAGTTCTTGTTCAAATATCCCAGACAACCCAGGCAAGACAAAAGTACAGGTGACATGACCTGTTTTACAGACACTTTTTTTCTTCCCTGTTTTAATCTTCTTCAAACTCCTTTTTGGTCTCCCCACTTTCTCTTTTAATGTCCCCCTTTAGCCCCTTATAACAGCTCTCCAATCCTATATGTTTAAGATGTAGCATATACTGTGCTGTCAGCTCAAACCCATCAATACCTCTTCTTCTTTTAATTTAAACTTCCCTTCCAATACACCTCTAAGATCAGAATAGTAATTACAAAGTAAACCCTGCCTTCACCAGGCCATTTTCAAATTGTCTCACATTCATGCGTGTTTGTTTTATTACTCCTTGGAAACCCCTACTGCCCTTCACACCTGCAGATGAAAATTAAGCTCCCATTTCAGTTCCCCTCAGGTCTAGGCACTGTATCTGATAAGTGCTGGATGACACAACATGACATGCCAGACCCTTTCTATAGGTGCACCAAAGTTTTGGTTTCTGGCATGACCTCTCTAGCCAGTGGCTGAAGCTCCTGGGCAAGCCAAGCCTCACTTGGGCAACCCTCAGAAAGGAGCAGCTTAACGTGAGAAGAAATGCTACACCTGGGATTGTGCCTTTGGGCATCCCAACTCCACACTTCAATTCCCCTTGAACACTACACACAGACACTTTCAGGATACATAACTGTGCACCTGCACACACATACACATATACACACACTCTCAGTGGGGGAACACACTCACAAACACACCCATGCCTGACAAGGAAACTTGGTCTTTCTTTCACTAAGCAGGAAGCATTGGTGGCCAGTGGGAGGGCACTGTCACCGCTGGCTCAGGTGTGAGACCACGTAGATAAGGCCCACCAAGAGGAGGCCACGCACGCCCACCATCATGAGGAGGAAGAGCAGCAGGATGGACATCACTGGCTCCACCACCTGGTTCCCGAGGTTCCAGAGGGGGAATCCCATGTTCACTAGCTGCTGGTTCAGTTTTGAAAATGGAGAGCGCCCCCCAGGCCTGGCAGCCTGCTGCTGCGGTCGAGCATGGCCTGCATTAGGCACCACGTTGAAAAACTCCTGCAAACATAACAAGAGAGAGAAGGAATTCATCCTGCTGAATCAGACTCACAGAAGGGGTGGAAGCTGAAGGAAAGAACAAGGCAAAAATTTCAGAAACGTTCCTATTATTTAATTCAGAGCAAAATATCATCCCGAGGTCATCGAGAGAGACAATGCGGCAGAGAGCAGGGACCACAACTGACTGCCCCTCCTCTCACAAACATTTCTTAGGAACTGCTTGGCTTTTGCGCTCTAAACTGAAGTTGAAATTGTGGGGAGAGAGGAATGGAGAGTAGGATACATTAGAACAATTACAGGTACTGCACCTTTTGGGCTACACCTCACAGTACACAATTTCACCCACCCACCCTGTATGTAAATCCCTTGGGGCCAGGCACACGCACCCATTTACACAAGTGAAGGGGAACCCAGCCAGGTGGAAACAGAAGCTCCTTCCCTGAGAACCTGAAGCCCTTCCAAACTCTGCATGGTCAGGGATTTATGGAACTGGTGGAGGTGGGGGATGGGTGTGCCAGGAGAGAAGGGGATGGAGCCAAGGATCGTGCTCCTCTAACTACTACCAGATTTTTTAAATCCAAGATGGAGTCAATGCTGTTCAAACCAGCATTAGCTCTCCCAGCACATTACCAACTACCCACAAAGGGACTTACAATGCACCACTTCAGTAGGACAGCTGATAGCAACAAGATTCCCCCAGAGCCAGGCTGCCATGTTCCTGGTTCTAGGAGGACTGGCAGAGGGACAACCGATGCAGGAACGTGGGCATTTTGTTGGCCAGGATGAAAGACATTTTCTGCACCCCCAGAGCAGCCAAGCAAAACACAGCAAACAGAAAAGAGCAGCACAGTGCCCTCTGGAAGTTGGCACCCAAGACAACTGCCGTGATCACCCACCCCTAGAACTGGCCCTGAACCAATGTCTGGGAATTAGAGAGCTTAAACCAATGTTTCCTGCAGATCCCTGGCCTCAACAGTCAATCCATTCTCCAGGCCAACATACCCACATTACAGAGCCCAGCAGCCATAGCGCACCGTGATTTGCAGCATCTTTTCCCCTCCTGTGTGTTTTAACTTGGTCAGGGTGGTTGGGCCCTAAACGTGAACTCAGATTCCTACCCAAATTCTGCACCCACAACAGCACTTGTCATTTCCGCTGCCTACCCCAAAGATTCTTCCAGTATTTTGCAGTAAAATGTGGAATGCTGTTTCTCCCAACTCTGTCTTGCCTAGCCCTCTGGACAGAACGTTACGATCAATGTTCCCTCTACATTTTCTTTGCTCTGAGCGGGTTCCAAATTCCAGTGAGAGCTACATTTTTGTAGCAATCTGAGACTTTTTTAAAAAAAATCTTTTTACACTATATTACATTAAACAGTGTAAGGAATTTTTAAAACAACATGTTAGTAATACACATGCATCTGGGACAGACATGCATGCTGAGTACCCATTACCTTTCAAGAGCTTGAGTTAAAAAACACACACAGTTAGGAAACCAGGAGCCCCTATCTTTCCTATCATAAGCTTCTACACCCAGCCCTTCCCAGGAGCCTCAGCCCTTGAGGGAGCCCGCTACCACGCCTTCCCAAGAAATCCTGCCTCCCAAACCAGGGTGCCCGGGAGGCTGTTGCCATTGCAGCCCAGAGCGGGCAGGAACACACAGACCAGGCACTCCTGCCCCAGCAGCAGTGGCAGCACAGTCTCCCCCTTCCCCCATGCCACAGCTCCCTGCCAGGCCAGGCTCATTTCAGCACTGATAGCCCTTGGAGGCTGCTCCCAGTGGCAGGGACTAGCCTCTCCACGAACACCCCGTGCCCTACCTAAATGGCAACCCTGGTTCCTGTCCCTCACACACACACACACACACACACATACACACTCCTTACCCATCCCTACTGGCTTGAGGTTTAACATGGCACAAAAGAGGAGCTGCTGCAGGTTCTGGAAGCAGGGCCCAGCTACCAGCCATGCTTCCAACCACATGAGGTGTGCTGTAGGTACCGCACTGCTCTGCAGCCGCACATGCTCACAGCTGAAAGGGAATGTTAATTATGAAGCATCCATTGAAGATGTAAATCTTGATGCACATCCATTTCCTTCAGCAAAAAATCTAAGCAATTACAAAAATACACTGCACTTCTTCACACTTTTCTGTTTCATTACCTGCCAGGAGGTGTTCTCCCTGTGCTGTGCATTTGCTCTCACCCGGGGGTCGTCATCCTGTACAATATCTCCATTGGCCAAAATCCGGACCATCCTTGGGGTCACGCAATATACCCACCCTGTCACACCTGTAACACACAGGAGAAAGGACCTGTAGTTCCCCTCTGAGCATTATTAGCTACTTCAGACTGATCCAGGAGGGAAGAGAGGCTCAGGGGGAACCAGTTAAACATCTTGGGCCATATTGTGAGTGCAGTCAAGGAGGGACATGCAAGAAGTTTCCCCCACTCTTTGCACGACTGCATAAGGGCCTCCACAAGAGGCCTCTGGGGAGTGTAGGAATTGTTCAATCCTGATGCCTACCAGGGAGCAAAGACAGAAAACAAGGGGTTGGTAGGAGTAGGGAGCAGATAAGGGTCATGGTGCAACCCACATTCCTCACCAGCTTGCAGAAAAGGGCCTATGCAATAAGGGTGAAATCTGCTCCATCCCAGGGAATGTGCCCACAGAGAAGCCCAGAGACATCATGGCACCTTCTCCCCAGCATACATCCTGGTGTGATGCAGCTCCACATTACACCATACCAAAGGTAGAGATGTAAATGCCACAATCTAGCCTCTTGGGGAATGGGAAGATATGTGTGTCTATCGCTCTCATTTTATCTATTACTTACGCACACTATAAATGTATTTTTTTTATGGACACAGCAAAAATCCCACTGCCAGAAAATGAAAAAGATACTTTTTCATAGCTATGGAATCCCTAGAGAATAATATTTTTGAAAAGCTGTCAAAAATTACTTTTGAAAGTGTCATATGAACATAGTTTTAGAAACTGCAATAAAGTCAGCTGTTTTACAACTTAAAAAAAGGTTCTAAAATACCGTAAGGTTTTCCCTCTTGTAATAGCAAATCTCTAAGAAGCAGAACCTTAGGAAAAACATGCAGGAGGGCTCTGCACAGAAGAATATTTTGTGCTGTGATTTAACAAACACGTTTCTGCTGATAAATTAAAAATTGGTCTGACCAGTCAAATCTATAACACAGACAGGAAAACTGACCATTACAACACATCTATCCCAGGGATCTAGTTTCTAAAACCTGGCATTTGTGGTTTCCAGGCTATTAGAACTAGCAATGCTCAAAGCACAGGGTGAAAACTGGAACTGACCTGAACCTTTGCCTATAATGCAAACTTATGGGTTTGGTTTTTTGTTTTTTTCGTTTGTTTGTTTTTTTTTGGGGGGGGGGGGTAAAGGGATGGTTAGAAACTTCCATCCAGTGCCCAGGGATGAGGAAGATCCAACACAGCAGCTATGCCTTACCACCACAGTGCACAATGCATAGGACCCCCCCTTTCAAAGAGACAGCTAGCAGTGTTTCAGAGTAACAGCAGTGTTAGTCTGTATTCGCAAAAAGAAAAGGAGTACTTGTGGCACCTTAGAGACTAGCAGTGTGTTTCCCCTCTACAAGACCAGGTTCAGAATGGCCTGAATGACCCAGTTTGTCATATGAATCTGAAGGCCAGTCTCTCCCATTCCCAGGAGGGCTGATAGATGCACAGACACATGAGCATGCTGATCATACCACATATGCTGGGCAAGTAGAAGCAAAGCACTAACAGATTCCTCTGGGTCAGGTACATGGCTTAAATTAGCCTGAGCAGGAACACTATACTACCCAAGCTGCCTGTGTCACTCTGCACGGTACTCAGAAACTCTTCTTCTTTGCCTCACGTTTCTTGACATAATTTTGAAATTTTGCAAGAAGCAGCTCTTAGGGCGGTGGGAGGAGAAGGGAAAGCAGAAGAGGCCGTACTGCTTCCTGAGCAGATTACCGATAAACTGTCAGAAATAGCATACTCACCTTGGCGATTCCCTCTCTCTGTTCACTCCATACAGTCTGACTGACTTGTACCCAAACTGCTGCTTCCTCCGGGCTGACATCACAGGAAGTTAGCTGAGCGAGGTGAGGGAGCAAGCAGTTTCTCTTCTAGCCAGGGGCTCTCCAGAGCTGAGCAAACCCCTCTTCAGGCGCCACAGTAAACTGCAGTTCTCTGAACTGGCTATGGAGATTAAGTGAGCTCTCTTTTGAACTCTGCCCCTCTGTCTCCACAGTATTTATGCTACACTCCTCTCCCTTGGCCTGCATGTTCATTCACACCATGACTCTGATCACCCTGCTCAAAACAACTCTAATAATCCCGACGCATCTGAAATCTAGGCATGGCGAGTGCCCCAGCACAAAGAGAAGGGAATATGGGGCAATGCGCCCCAGGCATAGGCGTGGTGTGGAAACTAGGGGTGCGGGAGGTGCTGCAGCATCCCCAGATTTTACACTGAGCCACTGGCTGAGCACCCAGGCCTCCACTCTCCAGCCTGTGCCTTGGGTCCCAGCTGCCAGCCCTGCTCCCCGGCCGCTGGCCCAGTGCCTATGGCTCCAAGCCAGGGCCCCGCTCCCAGGTCCAGGACTCTGCTCCCCAGCCCTGCCCCCGGGGCTCGGGTCCCAGCTTCCACCGGCCCCGCTTCCCAGCCGTTGACCCTGTGACCGGGTCCCCGAGCCTGGGGCTCTGCTCTTGGGGCGCTGGCCCCCTCCCTAGCCACTGGCCCCGTCTCCGGGGCCCCGCACCCAGCCCCCAGCTCCCAGGTCTCTGCTACTGGCTCCAGCTGCGAGGTCCCAGCTGCAGGCCCTGTGCCCAGGACTCCACTCCTGGCCCCATGCCCACCCCCAGACTTTTCCCCCTTACCTCTGTCCGACCCCACCCCACCCCGAGACAGGACAACTGCTCCAGGCCCCAGCTGGGGTGCGGGGCGCGAATGGGGGTAAGGGGGTTGGCTTTCAGCACCCCCACTATTAAAAGGGTTCCAGTGCCACTGCCTAGGCTACAGCCTATCAGAAATCTGAAACACTGACCACTTGTTTCCAAATCTGTAGGACTGTCCTGACTTTCACAAAGCTAACCCACAAGCCAGGTTTGCCGGGCAGTTAAAGTGCCTCAAACTGGGATGAATTCATGGGCTGGGGATGGTATGGGATTGAATTTGGGGCCAATTGGGGACCAGTTTGTAGGCTAGGAAACTAGGGTAGGGCTTGTGACTGGTTTAAGGTTGTGAGGCAGCGGGGGTGCTCAGATGAGTGTGAGATCTGGCAAAAGTTTCTGGGACCATGCTAGGGTTAACATTGGGACTAGTTTAGAGCTAATTTGTAGGCAGTGGCAGGCTAGGATATGGTTTGGGGATGCTTGTTAACCTGGGCTGTGGTAAAGTTTGGTAGCAGTTTGTGGGGCCAGGCTAGGTTTAGTGTAGGGACTGGTTTGTGAGTCCTGGCTAGCAGTTGGCAGCAGTTGAGTTCGTGGGTTCAGACTACAGTTAGGCTGCTCGAGACTTGTAAATTCCAGGACTATAACACAGTTTAGTAACCTGGTTAATTCTGTCCACACAGGAATACAATGCTCTATAACACCATGAGGGTATTACCAGGTTCTGATGTAACAAATGTTGCTTTGTAGAGGCACTCCATTTCTCCTCAGTCCAAATTACCCTGTGTAGAGTTCACAGTAACAGTTCATTTTCTAGATCAGAAAGCTTTAAATGGGACATGTTTATTGACATAAGGATGGGTTATATTTTGTCAGTCTGTATCTAATTAGGCCTTTGGCATCAGCTTAGTTGAAACCAACTGGCGGGACCATGTGACATGGACAGAGAGACAGGGTGGTGATCCTGTTCATCTCCTCTGGTCTCCCTTTGCTTGCACCTCCACGGGGAAGAAAAGCATCCAAGATGGACACTCACAAAGATAGACCTTCTTCGTTGGGGGGCCCCCATTGTGAGCTCAAGTAATGGAGCTAATCCTCTTAACAGATTGCTGACTTCTTTTCTAATAGACAAAAATCAAAAGGGAAGTGGGGAAAGCTGGTTTGGAGTTTAGGACCACAACATTAATCCCCCACTCCTTCAGAAATAAAGAAAATCTTAAAGAGACATTGTCAAGCCCTTTAGCCCACACATTTCACTTACTTTTAAAACTGAACTGAATGTTGCAGATGCCCTCTTACTCCTGGAAATCCCTTTGGGTTTGGCTTTAAAATCAATCTCTCCAACTCCAAGTATCTGAAGGATAAAATGTGCAATCTCTGTTTGTGCTACAGGCCCCACACATACTGCAGGTTCCATCTATATTGGCCAGATAAACCATGCTGGCAACTTTCTAGGAGTTTAATGTGATCATATTTAGCCCTGAGCAAAAGTGCTGAAAAATGCTCTGGGGGAGATTTTACAAGTTTGTTCCATGTAGTGTTCAAGTCTGTTCAGTTTAGCCTTTTGTGAAATTGTGAGGACCCAAAAACTTTTCATGGATCAACTTCAATTTTCAAAATTTCAAGTAAAAATATGGGGTCAAGGACAGCTCTTTGTCACAATTTTGGCTTGCGGAGAGATGACAAGGGAAGGCAGAGCAACACACAGATAATCACACACAGAATTTGCAATATATTGTGTACACACACGACAAAGCATTACTGAGTCCTATGACCTATGGTCTGCACATATACAGCAACAGGAGTGATAATGAGCCATAAAATTGACATAATAAATTCAGGCATGGGATCAGCAGTAGCAAAGGTAGACAGGTCTCCTGTGATTTCCCAGTTAGAATCCTTCTCGCTGTTTAAAGTATTTAGGGAAAGCATTACTGAATCTGACCTGTATATGCTTCACTAAACACATGCTTTGAATACACATTGGAGGGACAGGAGGCTTACACTTCTCTTAGTACTGCCAACAGTTTTCCACTACCCAGTTAATGCTAAACTGAAATAATAATTTTCTTTTCCACTTTAAATTATTCTTACTCTGCTTCTATCATTACAAGAGAACTGAAATAAAAAAATAAAATCTCAGACAGACTACATATGAGCATGTAGTAGACTAGCCTCCACAGAACAAAACCAAACGAACCAATCAGTAAAAAAGCACTCAGCAAACCAGCCTACCAATTGAAAAATGAGGAAATTTCAAGAGGTTCAGAATTTAGATGGTTAGCCAAACTATCCCACTAGACAGCGGTGTTGTATACCAATGCCACACTGGTTTGGGGCCCCACTTCTCCCTTAGTGTAGGGGAGAGCAAACTCCACAAGTTTCAACTAACAGAGATTCCTATTTATTCTTCCAGAGTTTCCCTCTACCCCATTAGCACTGAAATCCCCTAAAATCCAGCCTTTTTGTTTGGTGTTGCTTTTTCATTTCAAATTCATCTTAGTAACTAAAGTTTATCATATATTTGTCATATATATGTAAAGTTGTTTAGATATTTTTAATTGCTGAGTATTTTTGGAGGATAAAGATAATTAAATGTTAAAATTGTAGTGATCACTTGACAGTAAGAAAAAAAAAAGAAACATATGGGCTCTTCAGTTAGCCGTTGGCCCCAATGGGATGTGAATTAAATAGCTTTGAAATTTAAAACAAACTTTTCCCCGTATTCAGTAGGTTAGTGTTGTTTGAAAAATTATAGCCATTAACTTGGCCACCAGAGGGCAATCATATTGTATTTAGAATGCAATTCCAGTCTATTGATATTGTTAATGATGAATAAAATGCATACAAAATTAATGTCACAAATATGTCACATTTTTCACCTAGTTCAAACCCAGATAAATGCATATGTACAATTTCATGAAAATCAGACTTAATCTACTATATTTTGTCTATTCCAAAAATTTAGCTGTGCATGAGAGCACATAATAAAAGATAGTTTGGCTCTTTGTTTCTCTGTAAATGGACAACATAACAAAAGGTAGTCTGATGGTGATGTTAAAGCAAGATATCTGAGCAAAAATATGAAAACGCTTCATGGCTTTGTATTATAAAGGCAATTTCCACTTATCGCCATCAAGTTCATTCCCCTACAGATTGCAGTGGTAATGCTCTCCATCTAGTATGGCTGGAAGTCACACTTCACTTAGAACAGCCGCAATATAAAATTCCCTAAAAACCTAATAAAATTATGAATTATTAATCACAACATCTTGTACTCAGCCACCAACTGCCTTTAATTTTAAACGTATACAGGTACTTCCCCCATTGTAAACTAATCAATGCATTGTGGCTGACATTTTCAAAACTGGCTACTGAGTTTGGATCCTTTTCTTTTGGGGGCTCAAGTTGCCTCTTGTTGGACACGTAAAATCAGTAGCCATTTTTTAAACTGTAGATGCAGAACACCTCTAATCTCTCTCTTGTGTGTGTGTACGTGTGTGTCCAGGATGTTGGTCCCCGGTAATAAATTTGGGGCGGACCTGCAGCTTTCAGGAAACAGAGTACTCCCCTGACTCACCCTATGGGAGCAAGCCAGCTCTGCAGGACTGGGGAAGCTGCACTCAGACAGCAGTGTGAGGTATTGTCAAAGAAGCCTCCAGTTGCAGCTGCCTGCTGCTGTGTGAATAGTTTCACAGCTCACCGAAGAGACGACCGAATTTAATTTGAGATGAATGAGTGCCTCCCCGATATAGATGACATTTTCATTGCAAACTAACAAGGGGAGAAATCCAATTACATCACAAAGGGGCTCCCTAATAGGCCATGCAACTTGGAGAGTGTGTGTGGGGAGCAAGAAGAGGTGGGGAAGCATTCTCCAAACCCAAGTCTAGGGAGGCGGGGGATCTGCAGTGTCCACATATCACAGATAGGAACAATGCGCGTAGCGTTCCGGCAGAGAGAAGAACAGGCCATAGTAAGAGACCGCCGGCTGCAGCAAGACTGGATTAAGGCCAGACAGATGCCAGGGGTCAGGCTTAAAAAAAGTCCCTATGAAAAATTCTCTTGCTATTGGGGAAAAAATACTGGCCTCTCACATTGAGATTTCTAGGCCACTGTAGACTAATAACTGATGTGACCATCCTGTCCCAAAATCAAGAATCTCAGCACTTTTTCACATAAGTCTTCTGCTCATCATCACTTGATTCCAAAAATATATTCTTTTTCTCTTGAAGGGGGAGGATCACGGTCTCACTGACCCTGAGAAATGCATTCATAAAGATCATGGCAATATCTGTTTCCAGTGTCGATCTTGACATTTATGTTTCCAGCATGGATCATATCTTGGGCACTTGGATGCTGCACAATAATTCAATAAATATATAGAAGTGTCATAAAATTGCTCTCATAAAACCAGATGTGACACACAGGAAAAAGGCAGAGGGGGTAGATGTAGATAAACGGCCCACAAGAGTCTTTATGGGGGGAAAAGTCACATTTTTAAGATGGCATGTAAAAGTGAATTGCACTACCTGGGCCCACCTGCTAACATGAGAGGAAACAGTGAGGCCCCTGAAAGGTAGGTGGTATCAGTTCCGCTCAGGGCCAGGCTCAAATAGGTCACAGATATAGGCTTACACCAGTAAGGGCTTTAAACACCATCAAGGCCAATTTAAAATCAATCTGATTCTGGCCCTTACGGGCAGCCAGTGTAATGAATGTAGGATGGTAATATGAGTAGTAAGAAGTAATATGATCACGTTTGCTCAGACCAGAGAATAAACACATTGCTGCATTTGAACAAGCTGCAAGCAACCAAGAAGCCCTGATAAAAGCGAATTTCCATAACCAAGCTAAGGGTAGGAAAAGGAGTACTTGTGGCACCTTAGAGACTAACCAATTTATTTGAGCATAAGCTTTCGTGAGCTACAGCTCACTTCATCGGATGCATACTGTGGAAACTGCAGAAGACATTATATACACAGAGACCATGAAACAACACCTCCTCCCACCCCACTCTCCTGCTGGTAATAGCTTATCTAAAGTGACCACTCTCCTTACAATGTGTATGAAAATCAAGGTGGGCCATTTCCTGCACAAATCCAGGTTTTCTCACCCTCCGCCCCCCCCATACACACTCACTCTCCTGCTGGTAATAGCCCATCCAAAGTGACCACTCTCTTTACAATGTGTATGATAATCAAGGTGGGCCATTTCAAGCACAAATCCAGGTTTTCTCACCCCCCCCCCTTTTTTCCAAAAACCACACACACAAACTCACTCTTCTGCTGGTAATAGCTTATCCAAAGTGACCACTCTCCTTACAATGTGTATGAAAATCAAGGTGGGCCATTTCCAGCACAAATCCAGGTTTTCTCACCCCCCCCCTTTTTTCCAAAAACCACACACACAATAATAATAAATTATTAAACAGAATAAATGGACACAAATCAGATGTCAAGAATTATAACATTCATAAACCAGTCGGAGAACACTTCAATCTCTCTGGTCACGCAATCACAGACAAGAAGGTCGCTATTTTAAAACAAAAAAACTTCAAATCCAGACTCCAGCGAGAAACTGCTGAATTGGAATTCATTTGCAAATTGGATACTATTAATTTAGGCTTAAATAGAGACTGGGAGTGGCTAAGTCATTATGCAAGGTAGCCTATTTCCTCTTGTTTTTTCCTACCCCCCCCCCCCGATGTTCTGGTTTAACTTGGATTTAAACTTGAAGAGTGGTCAGTTTGGATGAGCTATTACCAGCAGGAGAGTGAGTTTGTGTGTGTATGGGGGTGGGGGGGATGTGAGAAAACCTGGATTTGTGCTGGAAATGGCCCACCTTAATTATGCACATTGTAGGGAGAATGGTCACTTTGGATGAGCTATTACCAGCAGGATAGTGAGTTTGTGTGTGTGGTTTTTGGGAGGGGGGTGAGGGGGTGAGAGAACCTGGATTTGTGCAGGAAATGGCCCAACTTTATTATCATGCACATTGTGTAAAGAGTTGTCACTTTGGATGGGCTATCACCAGCAGGAGAGTGAATTTGTGTGGCGGGGTGGAGGGTGAGAAAACCTGGATTTGTGCTGGAAATGGCCCACCTGATGATCACTTTAGATAAGCTATTACCAGCAGGACAGTGGGGTGGGAGGAGGTATTTTTTCATATTCTCTGTGTATAAATACAGTCTGCTGCAGTTTCCACGGCATGCATCCGATGAAGTGAGCTGTAGCTCACGAAAGCTCATGCTCAAATAAATTGGTTAGTCTCTAAGGTGCCACAAGTACTCCTTTTCTTTTCACACACACAAACTCACTCTTCTGCTGGTAATAGCTTATCCAAAGTGACCACTCTCCTTACAATGTGTATGATAATCAAGGTGGGCCATTTCCAGCACAAATCCAAGTTTAACCAGAATGTCTTGGGGGGAGAGGGGGGTAGGAAAAAACAAGGGGAAATAGGCTACCTTGCATAATGACTTAGCCACTCCCAGTCTCTATTTAAGCCTAAATTAATAGTATCCAATTTGCAAATGAATTCCAATTCAGCAGTTTCTCGCTGGAGTCTGGATTTGAAGTTTTTTTGTTTTAAGATAGCGACCTTCATGTCTGTAATTGCGTGACCAGAGAGATTGAAGTGTTCTCCGACTGGTTTATGAATGTTATAATTCTTGACATCTGATGAACTGTGAGGGAGAAGATGAACTGTGAGGGAAGAAAACCCCTTATTTAAACACAAATATCTTTGAAAATGAGCCAAAGTACCTCCAAAAAATTAGAAATATGTGAATGGTCTATAGATTTATGCTTACATGAGAGGTATCTAAAAATTTTCCTCAGCATATAAATTACTCATTAAAGCTCTAAGAAAGTGTAATTCCTGCTGTTAATTAGAGAATTAAGTGCTGTAGAAGAAAAGAGAGAGGGAATCTAGTTAGAACATGGGACTAGGAGCCAGGAGTTCTGGGTTTTACTCCTGGCTATATGACTTTGCTGTGTGTCACTTAACTTCATCTATAAAATGAGGGTAATAATACTCCCCCTCCAACTATAGGGGTGTTGTGAGAGTTACTTAATTAATACTGGTAAAGTATCTGACATCCCTTGACCAAAACTGCTGTGCAAAGTATTATTAAAATGTTGCTACCTGTATGAGTGTGGGACAGATGCAACTAGCCCTGGGACGTCTCTAAATGCAAAGTCTTTTTTGAAAGGACCAAGAAGAAGAAAAAAAGCACTTCAGAGCAAATTCTCATTTTTGACCTGGGTAGAGAAGATTTGTTGGCCCAGAGAGAGACCAGGCCAAGTCCTAGTCCCACTTCAGTTTTTTTCACCAGTCTGGTAGTGCAAAATAGACAGAATCTAGCAGAACCAGCCCCAAGAGTGTTCTCCTTCCCCAGACTCAACCCAGAAGGCATATCCACGAGAAAGAGGGGATGGTCCAGGCATTCCAATACCCTGCCAATTCTCAGATGCCATAACAGCTCTTCGGAGCCATGGGCGGCTGGGTACAAATTACAGCAACTTGTAGGCTGCTCTAATTTATGTCAGGGACTGATCAGCCCCCAGCAAACCTCAGAATCAGAAAAGTATAAAGGAGGATAAAGCCAAATTCAGCTTGGCCAGACTAGAGGATCTGGACAACTCTCTCTATAGATCTTTGAGACAGAAATACCTTAAAATGGGACATTACCCAGCAATGGCCAAGGCCTGTGTGGCAGGGGTAGTATCAGTGCACACGCTCATCAGTCACTGCTTTCTCTCCACTGCTTCTCTTGTTTGGCTGCAGACTGCTTCCCTGTCACCAGCACAGAGGAGTGAAAAGGAAAAAGGATTATATCTTTCATCAGTCACCCTAAATGAAGCTGGGGCCAGACGGCAGGGTGAAAGCAGGGGAAGGGGGAAAGAAAGTAATGAGATTCTGGGGCTCCGTTCATACACTAGATATCCTTTCTAGTTGCTCCGTCGGATTCAGCCAGTCTGTTCAACCATCCACAGCCTGAGAGGAGAACACCCCCCACCCCCTTGCCGCAGCACCTCCCACCTACCCTCCCCCAGCCCCTGTGAGCTGCAGGTGAATTAGCATTCGTTTGGTTCTGCCCAGGGTGAGCAAATCACAGCTTCAAAGCCATCGCAGGCTTGGGTGAGGCCCACACATTGTGCCCCTTTGTGTCTTTCTTCTACTGACGATTGACTGAGCTAATTGAACTCCTCTCCCGGAATGACTGAATGGGGTTTCTCAGTGAAGGGTATGGGGCAGGGGGCGGGGATGGGATAGAAGAAAACGGGAGAAGGTGGGGGGGGTAAAGATTCTTTTCCAATCCAGTGAATGATCTTAGGGTCCCAAACAGTATCTCCAGGGTCAAAAGGTTAGAAACTAGCTAGCCAAGTTAGTCCCTGCAGGGCACTCCTCCCTTCCCAGGGGTTGAGATTCTCCTGCTTCCCTTTCAGTTGCAATTAGCTGCCACATTCTATAGACATGTCCACATCTTCCAGCAGGAAGCTGAGACTGCTCTCCAGTCCAGTATGCACTAGTTCTGCACAGTGACCATTCTGTGCTCCTATTCCATCGCCAGCTGCACTTATTTATTTCTGAATTAGTTTCCTCTCTGACTTGGGTTTCTTCTTTGATCCCCCCCCTCCCCCGTTCCCAAAGAAAAAATCCATGGCTGCATTATAGCTGAATATAGCCAAAGACCACGGTTGGTTGGAAATGCTTGTGAGAGACAACAGCATTCCATATGGAACATACAGCACCATGACTGCAGGGACAGCACTACGGTGAATAATGTTTCCAGCATTTTCCTTTATAAACTCCACCTTTCAGAGCTATTCCTTACAAGCTGATATTTGGGTCCAGATAGCCCTGGTTTATATCAGTTTCTGATACCTCAGCTGTGGAAACTCCACCAGGAGGGGAAGTTGTAGCGATGGAAAGTGGAAGGCCCCAAAAGCAGGTGGCACAAAATGGAAAAGTAACATGGAAAGACCAAGAGGGTACCCGAGGCTGCCCTTCCTCACAGAGAATCCCCCATAGGGAGCTCACTAACAGAAAAGCTTAAACTTTCATGTACCAATACTGGCAAACTTGGCTTTTGGTGTTTAAAGGCAGATCGTTAGTATGCAAGGACAACTGAAGTAATGTATTTCCAAAGTAAAAAAACTCTTTTAACATTGTAAAAGTGACAAAAAAATTATCTCCAATTATACTGTATTGGCTTCCAGTAGCTTTTTTATTTCACGTACCCATTGCAAAACTGCTTTGCTGTTGGAAATGTTTGAGGTTGCCAGGCTAGGAGTTTGTGGCTCAATTTAGGGTCACAAGTGCCATGGACATGGTATCACTGATAGTTAGGGATGGAGGCAAGTCACAAAGGCTAGAGAGGAAACCCCTATTAAAGGCAATCGCAAAACTCCCATTAGCTTCAACAGAGCCAGGATTTCAGCCAAGGCATTTATCTGAACTTGCTCCCATATTTCAGGGTGTTTTTTATCCAGAGTTTTGGTTTGGACCCACCTCCACTGCAGACTTGACCCATTAGCTTTGTATTGTAAACCAGTAAATAAAATACAAAGAAACTAGAACCTTTAACCACAACATTTAACAGAGTGGGTACCTGACAAACATGATTTCAAAGATGATCACTTTCAAAATTAAAAAATCACGGAGGGATACATAATAAATTATCATAACAGGAAAAAAAATAAGAGTACAGTTATTAGAGCTCTGCAAAATGTTTTGACTCAAAACACAAAGCACTTAAAATCAGCCTTGGTTCCAGGTAGACCTGCATGCATTAACCTCAACCCATGCTCATGAAAGTTCAATGACCATAAGCCTAAGATTCTCTCAGAACTATGAAGCTAGCAAACCTCCCTTCCCTATGCCATGCTCTGTTGCTCCAACCTGACAGCCTTCCTGATGATAAGTTGCCAGACTCCCCTGAAGATGCTGAAGGTAAAGAAGTCCTAAGGCTTGTTACAGGATGGAGGGAACAGTAGAGCTTAGGGGTGGGATGTTCTTTCTATCTTGTACCTTCAAGTACCTCTCAAAAAAAGTTGGTTTTCTTCCAATCCCTCTGAGCCTGCCATCAGGGTTCAGTTTGAAAACCATTTTGTGAACAAAATTCAGCATGGCTTACATGGGCCTTACAATTATGCCTTCCAGAGGATGGGGCATAATTGCATATGTAGGAATTACATGAAGTTAACACTATACTGTAGAGTTCATTATTTGGCAAGAGGTGGATGCAGTAATGGTGGGTTTTGAACCTGTAAGGAACATGACATATACAGAAGGCCGTGCAACAAACAGAATACATTATTCTCTGTTTCAGGCCATGTCACTGGTAGTTAGGATGTATTAAAAGAGACTATATCAAGTCATGTAGGTGCCCATATCAAGATAAGCATCTAATATTTTTGGTATTTATTTAAACTGAAACCCATACTTTTCATTAGTGTGAACCCAGCTCTAACTCAGTTGCAGCACAATTTAAAATATTGTTTAGTGCCTACAGTTCTCCAGGGTGTCAAAGTTTGCATGTGTGACCATCAGAATTCCATCTCTCTTAGGAAGAGCCATTTCAAAAGATGTTTCCTGATGCTTTGGAGGTTATGGATCAGCTTTATTGTGGCCTGGGCTATGGATGAACTGGAGAGAGGCTGGGCAGACAGCCACTTACATATCATAGCAGGAGGCTAGTGAGGAAGAGGGCGGGGGATAGATACAATCTCAGAGAAATAACAGGAAAATATATATGTCAGTAGCAATAATGAAACAATCATCAATCACCCAAGGGAAGGTGGGGGAGACCTCGTATAACCAAAAGAAAATGGAGGGGGGAGTGTTTGGAAGTCACTGGTCAGAATGATGAAAGACCAGAGCTTTAAGAAAGAGACAGAGGGAGAAAAAGAGAGGGAGAGGGGAGATAAATAATGGTTTATTTTTAAAGGAGTAGTGATAAATTTTAAGTCAGCAGTCCCTCTGGAATCATTAATGGGGAGGGAGGTTGAAACCTTGGCTTTGCCCAGTCTAGCCGGAGAGTAGGGCTATTGAGTGGAATTTGATCAATAGAACCAGCCAGCCAGAGCAGATGGCTGAAGGGAGGCCAGGTGGGGGACCCTGAGGACAGAGACTATGTCCGTGAGCTGAAGGTTTCCCCCTCTATTCCTCCCCCTTAGTTAGAGTGCTTGGCTGGAGTTGCACAGTGACAGGGAGCAAGAACCTCACTCCTGACAGGTTTACGAATGTCTCGTTCAGGGAGTTAAATCATTACCAGAGCCACAAGGTCAGACACCAAGCCGGCTGCCTCACATTAAGGGCTAAATCGACCTTTTCTTGGCTTGTTTGTATGAGGGTTTGGGGTTGGTTTCTTTAGCTTCTATAGAAATAATGTTAAGCATAGAGGCCTCCTGACACGCACACACTTTCAGACTGTCCGATGCAAAGGCCCTTTTGACACAGGGCTCCTGCACCCCAGTTCCAGTCTCCATTAACTACCACACACACGTGCATGCTTTCTACTGCTTTAACACAAACTGCTCCCCTGCCCTAGTGGCTTTGGAGCAGAGGGCTCACAAGCTTACACAACAATTAGCATAACACAATTCCAGATGTGAGACTATCCCAGGAAACAGGCATACAGCCACCATTGGCCCCCTTTTCTTCAGGTACTATGCTGAACTGGGCTTGGCTGGACCCAATAATCTAGTCATGGGACTTCTATCAAGTTACTCTCTATCTACGGTGATATAAGTGAGAATAAAATCAGGCCTAACAAATTTTAAAATTCTCTAAGTCTTACCTTAAAACAGTTTTTCTATGAAGCCTGATAAAATTAATGCTGTATGTCCCATTGGAAAGCTAGAAATCTCCTCTTTCCAATGATATAAAGTTCCCCAGTTCTAGCCCTAAAGGCTCACAAGAAAGTGGACTTGAACGTGTCACTGGTCTAGAAGAGTCTATTGCCCATGCTGTGCCTCAGGCAGGTGTAATTTGTTACATGCATTGGAGGGGAGAGGAAACATTTCTTTGGCTTTTTTTTCTTTTTCTTTTTTTTTCCCTACTGTTGCTACTGTAACTGTTATAATGGCAACTATCTGAAACAGTTCCTCAGAATGGAATTCTACGATTAGACCTAGTGGAGATGGATTATTGGCCAGACCACAAATGATAAATGCAATTTATCATATGGATGCCACCACTACATGCTCTGTGTGTGTGTGTGTGTGTGTTTGTGTATAATATCTATCTATCTATCTATCTTCTGGATAGAAAAGGGATGAGATGCAGTTGCAGGAAAGGTTTAACTCATAAGATCAGACTATGTAAACTGTGAAAGTCCTGTTTTGTCACGGTCTGTCTCAATCAGTGAAGCCATGATAAGGTTAACCACAAAGCTGATAAACTCTATTAGAAACTGGAATCTTAGCTACTAAAAAAAGAATGTAAGATGTTAGCTTCAGTCATGCTGCACAGAGACCTCAGTGAGTTAGATGCTTATGCTTTTAAAAAAAATTACATTTCTCAAAGTGGCGTTTTCTTCTCCTGGTTTAATTTTTATGTTGAAAATGTCTGCAGGCTAAAAGAGGGGCAACACTTCCTCCATCTTCAAAGCAGTGACATGAGTGGACATTCAAATATACTCCCACCTTTCAGGGCACTCCTTTGGAGGCTAATTTGTTAATGGGTTACAAATCATCATTTTCGAAGCAGTCTAAAAAAAATCATACATCCAACTCCCATTGAATGTCAATGAGATATAGAAGCCTAACTCTCTTAGGCCACTTTGAAAATCCTGATCTAAATAAATAATATAATATGTGGTTTCACAAAGATTAATCTTCAATACCCCTGTGAGGTCGGTAAATTGCTAAAATACATGGTATAATGAAAATATTAACATGTAAGTATTTATTAATTTCAAGAGTCTCCAAATTCTTTGGCGGATTTGTCACTTTTAATGTGTGTCATTTCATACATCTCTCAGGTGGGAGAACAACTCAGATACTTCGTTTTCACACCTTCAATCTATTGAAAGAAACATTCAAAATAAAGAGAAAGAAGTGCAGTTCACTGATAGCTAACAGGAAAAAGTGCATCAGTTTTTCTTACCTTGCCACATGAATGATCGTGGTCAAAGATGTGATGCACAGCTATAGTTCATTTATAGTATCTCTTTTAGGTGCTTGCTTGGGAAGATTTGGGCAAGAAGGATTGTAGCTCATGAAGTCAGTCCATCATATGAGTGCCCACTGGCTTTCCTACATATAAACACAAAGAGTTTCCATTAGCGTCCCTGCTGGCTTTACCAAACTACTGTGGTACTTCTCTAACTTACATACAGAGATCTACTCAGTCAAAACAGTGCCAGATTAGGACCCCAACTGAAAAGATTCCATTAACATCTCAGTCACATCCTGCTTAACCGGACTACTTTTTATCCATCACATCTCTCATTGGCCTGCTGAGTGATCTTGGGCAAGTCACTTCACCTCCCTGCACCTCAGTTTCCGCATCTGTAAAAATGGCAATAATGATCCTGACCTCCTGTGTAAAGCCCTCTGAGATTGACTGATGAAAAGTGTTATATAAGCGAGAGGTATTAAATAATTCATTAAATGAACAGTTCCAGGCATGTTAAAGTTGAAGGTACTTTTGTTTTAGTTTCATGTGTGTTTCTGTGTATGTGCCTGAATGTGGTTCTCAAGAAAATGAGAAGCTGATAGTATGGCCAAGGGTCAAACCTTGCAAAGGGATCTGCAAGCAAGAACCTATATGGGCACATGAAGAGACAAGACCCATTACAGTCAATGGGGCTCTATGCAGGCATAAGCTTCTGTTCTTGAAGATCTCTTTCCAGGATCAGACCCTAAAGCAAGATGAAGGGACAGATTGTGGCTATCCTGTGCAGGTGCGCAAGGGGAGCAGAAAGACAGCACAAGGAGCCATCTCACATCCTTCACATCCCTGTGCAGGAGCCCGCCATAATCACAATGCACTGCTCTAGACTACCGCTGCTGCCTATGCGGGAGGCACAGGCTGCCCCACCCCTAGCCCCCACTCCACCCCCACCCCACTCCACACCAGTCAGCACAGCTGACCTAATCTATGGGGAGAATACATGCTGACTGCTACAATAGAGTATATGTGCTTTGCTCCACCATGTGTCCTGTCCCCCTCGTGGAATGTGGCTGAGTCAGCTAGAAATCATTTGGGGCTTCCTGCTGTACAGCCTCTGACCACACCCCTCAAATGTGGCTAGTGGCTTAAAGCCAAAATCTGGTCACTGAGGCATGGTCTACATTACAAATGTAGGTCCACATAAGCCGCATTAGGTTGATCTAATAATGTATGTCTCTACTCTACTGAGTCCCTTCCGCTGACCTAAGTGGCCTGTAAGCGGTTGTGATTATGTTGTGGCTTGCAGTGAAGTGTATTGAGGGGTGTTTTTGTTATAAAAAAATTAACCTTGCACCCCAGAAACAATGTATGCACTGTCAATGCTACCCTTGTGCTTTGCATTCCTTGCAGCTGAAATCTTGTCCATCAGTGCATCCTCCACACCGAGACAGAGACTTTCCCAGTATAGAAGGTGGAAAATGAAGACTTGGGAGGACATGTTCAATGAGTTAATGCGCATCTCAGAGAGCGACAAGACGGAGCTCAGAGCATGGAGGATTACATTGTCCGAGAACCTCGATATGGACAGG
Source organism: Lepidochelys olivacea (assembly GCF_965140295.1). Lineage (NCBI taxonomy): Eukaryota > Metazoa > Chordata > Testudines > Cheloniidae > Lepidochelys > Lepidochelys olivacea. The sequence continues at coordinate 82,713,147 of NC_140417.1, read as the reverse complement.
GAGGACAGGACAGCATGCAGGGAACAAGAGCGTGCCATGCAGGAAGAGATGCTGCAGATTATGAGGGAGCAATCAGACATATTGAGACGTATGGCTGAGGTTCAAGAGAGGCAGCTGGATACTAGAGTCCCTCTGCAGCCTATGTTGAACTTGCTGCCATCATGGCCCAGTTCTACATCCTCCTTCCACAAACATCCTATGGGGGTGAGGGAAGGAAAGTTCAGTATCCCTTGCACTCAACACCACAGGAGGGTACAAGGACCAGAAGGTGCCCATTCCCACACCTTTGATTATTGCAGTGCATCTGTAAGCAAACTTTCCTTGTTTCTCCCCCCACAGTGTTATCAGCCCTTTTGCTTCAAGTTATCTTACTTTCTTTTGCTGTCTCTCTGCATTTGTGTGCATAATAACAGTTAACGGATTGAGGAGAAAAGGCTGTTTATTCATTCAACACATGGTGGTTGGTGGGCGTGATGCTTACAGGGGAGAAAATTCAATGGAGGAATCAGTTTGGTAAGGAACAACACAGATAAGTGTCACGTTACTCTGGCTCATTGCTGAAACTGGTTTTCCAATCCTCACAAAGATGCAGAGCCCTTCGATGTGCTCTCCTTATTGCCCTGGTGTCTGACTGATCAAAATTGGCTGCCAGGAGATCTGCCTCAACCTCCCACCCCGGTGGAAACTTTTCTCCCTTTGTTTCACAGATATTATGGAGCAAACAGCAGGCATCAATAACAATGGGGGTATTGCTTTCACTGAGATCTAACCTAGTAAGCAAAATGTGCCAGCAACCTTTTAAACATCCAAAGGCACGTCCGCCACCATTCTGCACTTGCTCAGCCTATGGTTGAACTGGTCCTTACTGCTGTCCAGGCTGCCAGTCTATGTCTTCATGAGCCATGGGAGAAAGCAGTTAGCTGGATCTCCCAGGATCACGACTGGCATTTCAACATCACCAATGGTTATTCTGCAGTCTGGAAAGAAAGTCCCTGCTTGCAGCTTTCTGAACAGACCTGTGTTCCTAAAGATGCATGTGTCATGCACCTTTCATGACCATCCCACATAGATGTTGGTGAAATGGCCCATATGATCCACCAGCGCTTGCAACACCATTGAGAAGTACCCCTTGCAGTTTATGTACTCTTTGGCAAGGTGGTCTGGTGCCAAGATGAAGATATGCATTCTGTCTATTGCCCCACCACAGTTAGGGAACCTCATTGTGGCAAAACCATCCACTATGTCCTGCATGTTGTCCAGAGTGACTACCCTTCTTAGCAGAAGTCTGTTAATGGCTCTGCAAACTTGGATCACAACAAATCCCATGGTAGATTTACCCACTCCAAATTGATGTCCCACTGACCAGTAGCAGTCTGGAGTTGCAAGCTTCCACAGCACTATTGCCGCTCACGTCTCAACTGTCAGTTTAGTATTGCTGTGCTTCAGGGCTGGGGACAGTTCTTCACACAGTTCTTGGGAAATGGCCTTATGCATTCTAAAGTTCTGCAGCCACTGCTCATCATCCCATAGCTGCATAACAATGTGGTCCCACCAGTCAGTGCTTGTTTCCTGGGCCAGAATCAGCGCTCAGCCATGTCAAGGTGATGCGTGACTGTTGCCAGCAACTGCGAATTGCTCCGCTCTATGTTTTCCAGCAGAGCTGTTTGTGTGGCATCACATTGTTCCACACAGTAGCTCCTGTATCAGCTGTGTAAATACTGCAGGATAAGGTGCGAGGTGTTTGTGATGCTCACAATACCGTACAGCTGAGCAGCGTCCATGCTTATCGTGCTTATGGCATCTGGGTGGGTAACCCAGGCTTATGCAACAAAGCGTGAAAAAGGCTTGGTTTGTTTGCCATTGATTTCAGGGAGGGGAGAAGGGAGGGAGAGAGGTAAGTGCATCATGGGAGGCTAACGCCATGTTCCCATAATCACCCAGGCCAATATTTTGGTCCCGTAATGCATTTCAAGCCCAACCCAAAATTTCACTCGGCTACCCAAAATTCCGCTCAGCTACATTCACTGTGGGATAGCTACCCACAGTGCAGTGCTCCGTGCGTCGGTGCAAGCCCTGATAGTGAGGATGCACTCCACCGACACAATGAGCATAGTGTAGACATCCAAGATTGACTTGCTTAAATTGGAGGCTCGATGTCGACTTACATAAAGTCGACTTAATTTTGTAATATAGACATGGCCTGAGTGGGCAAGCACTGGGTAAGCTTCACCCACACAGCTCCAGTCAATGCATCTCCTTCCTGACATGGAACACTCTAGCTGTTTCAGTTCTGGGTTCCCATATCCTTCTCAGTTCTGACCTGCAGCATCCCTGCTGTCCCAGTCATTGATCCTTACACAGTACTGTGAAATCTCTTCAATCCTGCTGCCCTCCCACACTACTTGGTATTCAACTTCTGAGTCTCTGTTGAGGAAAAACCCACAATCATTTTAAATTGTGCCAAACTGTGGGAGGGCAGAGGGCAGGGAAGAAGTGTAATGCAGACAAAAGCTCAGTAGGCCTTATTCTGAGACCTAGATACTCACCTTCGTCAGTGACCTAATCCAAGATTTCAGCTCAGTTCTCCAGAGTAGAGAGCACACTGATGCATTATTCCACAAACCCCTCTCCACCACCCAGAAGAAAACAATGTTTTTCTTTTCTTTTACTCTATCTTCCTCTCATTCCTTCTTGTCTCACAGCACTGTAAACCTGAAAACTAGTCAGCTTCCTCAGGTAGAATCTATAATGCAGAACAAACAAACTAGTCCTTGCTCCTTCCCAAAGAAAAGCATATCCTTTGTTTCCCCCTCTGCATGTTACTCATACCCAGGCACACTCTCCAGGTGGATACAACAGTGGTTGTAACTAAGTTAGACTTAGCCATATCTCAGTTAGAAACGTTATCAGTGAATTTTCCAGCTCTGGGCTTAAAGCACCTGTTTAATTAATCTTCTTCTGTCCCACATACATGAGGTCTCTGTATTTAAAACAAGCTGTTTGCTGACCAAGCAAAAGGATTGAGCAAAATCAGAGGTAGGGACCCCATTTCACTCTACCTGCAGATGCTAACCAGATGGATTTGACACTCCTTGTTTTCCGCAGTATTTATGGGTGATGGATTGGTACCTGGCAGGTAAAGATTTTTTTTCTTCGGTTCCAGTCTGTTTCTTTTGGAAAGGAAAGGGGAAAGTTCATGACTGTGCAGATGTCTCTCTACCATACATGGAATGGTGTAAATATTTTTAAATTAAAAGCCAAATGAGCAACAAAGATAATAAAGGGTCTCAGGGGTTTTAGTGTTGTGTAGAGAGTAGGAAAGCTCCATTTATATCCATTAGAAAAGACAGTAATTGATTGAGGTGTGCGGCATTCTGATGAGTATTGGGAAGATAAATTCCATTGAACTATTTCATGGAAGGATGATGAGTTCAAACAGAAGGCATGAGCTGAAGGTACAAAATGGAGTTAAAACAGTAATGAGGAATTGCTTTACCCATACAGTAATTATAATGTGTAGAATGGATCAAACTGCCAACAACAGCAATAAAAGATATAACCAAGAACAAATTAAAAAAACAGCTAGAGGCAGCTAGAAAGCAAACTCTGTACAGAATATGATTACCTGACAAATGAGTGGATAGATCAAAGGGAAACATGGGGACAGATTTTCAAAGCCATGAGTAGTAGTTGGGTGCCCAGCTCCCCTTTGTGCCTTTGAAAATCACCATTGTGATGTGTATGAACTACCATAAATGTGAGCTTCTTCCATCTAAAATCTTACCATGAGATACAGAGATAGTAAACATTTATTGTCATCTTTGACCCTTGCTATTGAGATGGGCTTTATACTGAGCCACATTTGAATCCAGCTTCCCCAGAGTTTGGGGCTGCTCAGATCTGTACTTTTCGCTCAGGCCTACCTCTGCTTATAATATACTAGAGGAAAGCAAAGCAGCATGGTGATGGGGGAAAAGAAAAGAATACAACGTGTTTTGCATTATAACAAGCGTTTAACAGTGTGAAGTTCTCCATTTCAGACTTCTAGAAGATGACCATTCTCTTCCCACTACAATTTTCCATTCAGTTCAATCAGTTGCCAGGATTTCCTGAGTGTTAGCTGCATCTTTAAATGACTGCTTCAAAACAGACACATTGACCTGCACACTGTTGTAAAACTAGCGGAGTGTAGATTTTTTTCCTATTATACCACAGGCAGCCAATCATCTGACTCAGATACCTTCACAGATAGTATTCTAGAAATCACAATAAAACATGAATTGTAGGACTTTCAAAAGATATTACTGCTCCCAGTGAAGTCAATTGGGAACAGAATTAGGCCAATGCTGAGTGCTTTTGAAAGTCCCACTTTAAGACTCCAATATAAAGGAATGAAGTAAGAGGTCATGACTCTTACCATGTTTATCCTTCACAGAGTGGTGAGGTTTGGTCAAATGTCCACATGTTGGAAATAAAGTTAATATTCCCACCAAACATTGTCATTTTTTTCACACAGACCCTGCTTAGATGTTCATAAACAGGTTCTAGTCAGATTCTCTACACCAAATACAAACCTGTGTTTTTCTGGATCAATGCATCCACAACACTCAGGTGAACTGACTTCTCAACTTGTTCATTCTCTAATATGGACTATTAGCCATCAAAAAGAACAGTCATTTGGGACACCAAGAGGAATACAAGTGATGATTTCATTGAGAAAGCAAGAACACTCATTACTCACAATACGCCAAAACATCCAATAACACCAAACTGAAAAGAAAATCCACCTTCTGAAAGATAAGATGGTTCCTTATTCTTTGCTGACAAGTGGAACAAACAGAGACATGAGGCCAAAATGTGCTGTGATCCTTCCCAACAGGGAGCCCTTCAGTGCTGTTGCTGATACGAGCTAACCACACTCTCACTCTGCCCCCAGTGCACTGGGATGCTTTTACCCTTCCAGACACTTCCATTGAACCTTCATTTCTGCTCTTGAAGAACCCTGCTGTGTTTTCCTTAAAATGTGCTTAAACCCTCAAATTACACATCCTTTCATACAAAAAAAAACAAAAACAACTCATGTTAACAGTGTGACACTTGATTCATATCCAAAGAGCTAGTGGTTCCTGGTCATAACTGTTCAGCTTTCAGGCACTGTGGCATGCAGCAGATCTATTTTCTTTTCTAAATCCTTTAGTGTGTAGAGTCCACTGGCCAGACAGAATGAAGTTTCTATCTTACACATACTTGTGATCTCTTTTCAGCTATTGCTTTTTGTATTGATTTTTAAAGGGAGCTCCGCAGCTTTAAAGAGATTTCCAGACTTCTTTTTGTGATTAGGAAAGAGGGTGGGGCTGTGAAGGAGGTGGGGACCCAGAAGAATTAAATAAAAGGAGCCCAACAAAAAGAAGTTAAAAGTGTGAGTGACAAGTTCTGGGCAACAGGCTTCAGCTTGAACTGAACCCTGTGAGGTCGTTTGCACTAAGAATGGAAACAAATGAGCTGGATTTTCATGCTTGGTGGACAGTGAATGAATAAGCATCTTTTAAAACCCTATCAGGAACTCTTTGGATTGTCATTATAGCTGGAAAAAAAGAGAGACTTTTGAAATCTGCCCATGTGAAAGTATCCTGATTCTTAGCCTTTACAGCTATGGGCTTTAGACCTTTTCCTCACTGAGGAGGAAACCTTTCTCTTTAAGATGTAAGCGTATAAATTTGCAGATTACGCATGAAGGCCTCTCCTTAATTAATTATTCATAATTAAAGAGCCCCGCTAAATATTGGTTGGGGAAAAATACAAACATGAGGGAGACATAGTTCACAGTGGTGGTATCTCAGATTAAATACAGAACTGGTTTATATAAGAAGGATGTACAGAAAATGCAAGACGGTTTGACGTACTTGTTGAAATGACAGCTAATCTATAATTAATTATATGAAGGGACTGGAGACTAGTTCACAAAATTTGATGCTTTCTATTAATGGGGACTGAACAGACATGCCAGATGTATACAGCATATTGGGGAAGGCACTTCCCTTAAGTCTACATTTAAGCAGAGACTGAAGGCCATAGGTCAAATAAATTGTCTTGGAAATATGGGAATCTAGATAAATTGTTTCTCAGTTATCTGACATGATTTGATCCAGCTACTTTCTCCTGGAGCAGGGATCAGCATAGAAAAGTTTGATGAAGTTTCTCATAGGAAAATAACCCCAACATTTCCACTACTCAGCTTTGTGCTCCCCTGTCATGAGCTTTGGCAAGGCCTTTTAATAATTAGACTTGCTTATTATTTTACTCATGTAAATTATTTACCTTCTCTGTTTTCACTGTTCATTATTTTTACTGTCCTTTTGTCATCTTGATAGAAACATATATAAGCAATCTATATGTAAGAATCTACAGCTACAAGCAATGAGCCAGCCTGCTCTAATGCTAAATACTGTATGCAGCCTGAAAAATAAGCCTGTGGTTCCTAAAAACAAATCTTCTATGGCTGAAAACTAATATAAAAACCCAAAACAAGCCAAAAATGTACCATTAAGGAAAGAGAGAGTTTGAATTGGAGATGTTTAAAGCATCCCCACCTTCATAATATATATTGTCTTGTCTTTACATAGCATATTTCATCCCAAAGGATCCCTAAATGCTTTACAAAGCATAATCTATAAAGGATTACATTCTCCCACCACTGAAATGCAGCCACCTCTGGTTTCCATATGATTCTTTCATTGTTCAAATCCTTTTATCTAAACAGAGAGAGATTACCTAGAACTGTGTGTCTCAGGCACAAAAAATGTAAGTATGTTACAAGGGATTGACTGTCTTCAAAAATAAAAGTCAGTCCTGCAAGTTTCTCAGCAACTAAAGTTTCTCAGCAACTAAATCTGTCAGAACACATGCTAAATAGTCTTCAAAATATTTATATTTTGAGCAGGAGATTCTGTAAATTTATATGAGCAGGAGATTCTGTAAATTTCTGTATCTTTGGAATGGATGCATTTCAAATGGCCACCTGTTTATTGTACATCCAAAAGTGCACAGGCCATTAAAGAAGCCTCGGTTATTATGGTGGGACACCAGATCTGAGACAGCCTAGTGAACAGAAATGAAACCATCATGCACTAAACACTGAAAAAAAGATAAATGGAAAAGGAGTCTTTCAGTGTTCATTATCAAGTCTCCAAAGGTTTGCCAAAACCATAGCAACCAGTTCAAGCAATGATTAACCTAATAATGTGGAGGCAAAGAAAAAAGATGCATTCAAGACCCTAAAGCAGTCACTAGTTCTCCAGTGGTTGTAAATTTCCCTGCCAGTGCACAGAACCAAGGCTAAAAGACCAGAGACGTCCTAAATCTCCAAAGAAAAGAGCTGCAACACAGTAAAACCCACGTAAGTGAACTCTTTCTAGAAAAACAACTAGTTTATGAAACAATCACCCTCCAGGCCTCCTCTAATACCTAATACCTAACAAGTCTAATGTGACTTGTTGCATTGTAGGGCTCTTTCCCCTTCTGTCACTCATTCAAACATGGAACTTTACACCATGACTTTTGCAAAAGTGCAATTTTGATCAAGCCATTGTTTGAGAGTGTAAGTGTCATAATTTTTTATCCTTCTTTTCCTGATCCACATACTGAAAGGGCACTGGGACAGTCTTAGATAAGGCGGATACCAGAGACAAGCTGAACTGGGGGGGAAGGGTCAAAAGACGCTCAGTGTGGAAACTAAAATACTAAGGAGCCAGAAAGAGTAATGCTATTAGGCCTTTCACTAAGGAGGTGGGGGATGGGTAGCATTCAGGAATATGAAAAGGAGTACTTGTGGCACCTTAGAGACTAACAAATTTATTTGAGCATAAACTAAATTTGTTAGTCTCTAAGGTGCCACAAGTACTCCTTTTCTTTTTGCGGATACAGACTAACAGGGCTGCTACTCTGAAACCTGTCATTCAGGAATATAACACCCCACTCACACCTAGACACATGCTTTCTCTCCCCTCCCCTCTACCAGCCCCAATTACCTTCCTAGTGGCTTCCCAATCCACTGTGCAGGCAGAGGAGTGGACCAACACCACTGCACTCCATAATGCCAATGAAAGAGGGAGGTCCCAGGCTGCTCTCCGCCCTGGGTTGCCAGTAGAGGGGGAACTCACAGAAAGAGGAAGGCCCCAGACCCATGCCTGGAGCAGGCCCCAGCCCTGCAGTGAGACAGTGAGCAGCAAAGCGCCGCGCTAATCGCTGCCCCAGCTACCAGCTCTCTGAGTCCCTGGTTGCCGAATCAAATCTTCAAATGCTAGCAGCGGCTGGGAGCTGCGTGCTAGCAACTGGTGCAGGCCGGGGAGGTGGGAGGGGAGCTAAGGCGGATTGATGGTGCTTCCAGATGCATATTCTCCTAAAATAGTGCCGGGTCACGGTGGGGAAGAGTTCATTTGCTGGGGCAGAGTAGCTAGTTGAGGAGAGGATGGGACCGATTGCCAGTCCCTAAAAATCACAGTGCCCCCACAACTTTTTCTGATCGGGCAGTGGGCCTAGCATCACACGGCACTATTCCTGCCCGTGCGCGCCCAGGTCTCTAACACAGGGGCGGGGAAGCCCCACCAGAGCCAACTCATTTCCAGCACCGAGTTCAAAGCAAGTGACAGAAACTTTCTATAAACTCGTTTAAACAAACAACAACTCTTCAAAGGAAAGGGCAGGCCTTGGTTTGACTCTGGCCCGCGGAGCGTGTAAATGGCGACTCGCCTGGAAGCAGAAAGGCGAGCAGGCTCCTGACGAGGGGCTGGCAGCTTAATCCCAAACCACCACCCCCTCCAGCCCCCACTTGCCCGCACACCCGCTGCCCTGCCTGCTCCGGCCAGTCACGGGAACGGCTCCCGGCTTTCAGCACCATGGCCAGTGTCTTCCCCCCGCCCCCGGTTTTGCTCCAAGCACCAGTCTTGGGCGGCGCAGGCAGCCCTGCACCGAGAGCCGCGCGGCTGCGCAACAGGCACGGCCGGGCGAACTGCGAGCGGCCAGCGAACCCCGCGGAGAGCGAAGCTGCTCCAGGCGCCCCAAAGCCGGCAGCGAGGGCTGGGCAGGGCCTGGCTTCCCCCCTCCCCGCCCCCCGCCGCCGCGGGGACCCTCCCGCCGAGCCGGTCTGCGCCAGGCCGGCGCACGCAGCGGCGCTGCCCGAGAGGCGGGAAGGGCGTCGCGGGCCTCACGCCGGGCGCAGCCTTTGTAAGGGTCTGAAGGAAAGAGGCGGGAAGTGAAGCAATCGACCAAAGGGGACCCGCGCGTACTGAGGAACAGCACAAGCCACATGCTGGCCAGCTCCTTGCAGCGTGGCCCTGCACCTGAGGGAGGTGCTCGATGAAGCCCGCAGTCAATGCGAGGGACTCTTCTGGCTGCTGTTAAATGACACAGAAGATGCCGACGCCTGGTAGAGGCCCTCACCCTCCCCATCACCTGGCACATACACACCCGCAACGCCGTCGCCGCCTGGCCCCGCGTGCGTGTACCCCACACCTCCCCTTCCTCTCACCCCTGGACACACCCCACAGCCGCCACCCCTCCTCACTCCAGTGCGCCTCACAACAGCCCTGCTCCGCCTCTCCTCACCCACGCCAACGTCCCCCCCACATAAAGACACCCCACACCCCTCGTATATACACCCTCACCGCCCCCACACCTCGTCTCCCCCACACCCCCGCTCTCCCTCCCCCTCCCCCATGCCCCACAGACGCCACTCCCCCTCACCCCCCCACTCTCTCTCCCCACCTCCGCTCTCCCGCCCCTCAGCCCCATCCTACCACCCTCAGCGTCTCTCTCCTCCCTCTCTCACCCACACGGGACCTTCCTGAACTGGGCGCACTCACTAGCAGATGCAATGGGGGGGGGGGAAGAGGCTGGTGCCTGGAGCCGGGCGGGGGGGGGGGTAGAAAAGAGCGAGAAGAATTGAGGACAAACAGCTTTAAAGCGCCCTCCACACTGCGCTAGGGCCCTGCAAGGCCTAGGAGCAATAAATGGTCAGGGGCCTTGTGCCCCTTTCTCAACAGAGAACTCCCCTCCCGAAGCTGGGGGCTCCCAGAGCTACGCCGGGGGAGTCTTGTGCCAGCTGGGCCATGGGACGCTGCCCCCAGTCCTCCGAGCGGCAGCCAGCTCTACCAACGGCCTGAGAGAGAGTTAGCTCCCGCAAGCCGCGGGGCGGAGAGCGGGACACGCCCCGTGGGGGGCTCGGCTAGCGAGGGCCGGGTTAGAGCGTGGCTAGCTCGGGAAGAGGGGGCATCCTGGGCTAGTGATCAATGGCTCCATGTCTAGTTGGCAGCCGGTATCAAGTGGAGTGCCCCAAGGGTCGGTCCTGGGGCCGGTTTTGTTCAATATCTTCATAAATGATCTGGAGGATGGTGTGGATTGCACTCTCAGCAAATTTGCGGATGATACTAAACTGGGAGGAGCGGTAGATAAGCTGGAGGGGAGGGATAGGATACAGAAGGACCTAGACAAATTGGAGGATTGGGCCAAAAGAAATCTGATGAGGTTCAATAAGGATAAGTGCAGGGTCCTGCACTTAGGATGGAAGAATCCAATGCACCGCTACAGACTAGGGACCGAATGGCTAGGCAGCAGTTCTGCAGAAAAGGACCTAGGGGTTACAGTGGACAAGAAGCTGGATATGAATCAACAGTGTGCCCTTGTTGCCAAGAAGGCCAATGGCATTTTGGGATGTATATGTAGGGGCATTACCAGCAGATCGAGGGACGTGATCGTTCCCCTCTATTCGACATTGGTGAGGCCTCATCTGGAGTACTGTGTCCAGTTTTGGGCCCCACACTCCAAGAAGGATGTGGATAAATTGGAGAGAGTCCAGCGAAGGGCAACAAAAATTATTAGGGGTCTAGAACACATGACTTATGAGGAGAGGCTGAGGGAGCTGGGATTGTTTAGCCTGCAGAAGAGAAGAATGACGGGGGATTTGATAGCTGCTTTCAACTACCTGAAAGGGGGTTCCAAAGAGGATGGCTCTAGACTGTTCTCAATGGTAGCAGATGACAGAACGAGGAGTAATGGTCTCAAGTTGCAGTGGGGGAGGTTTAGATTGGATATTAGGAAAAACTTTTTCACTAAGAGGGTGGTGAAACACTGGAATGCGTTACCTAGGGAGGTGGTAGAATCTCCTTCCTTAGAGGTTTTTAAGGTCAGGCTTGACAAAGCCCTGGCTGGGATGATTTAACTGGGAATTGGTCCTGCTTGGAGCAGGGGGTTGGACTAGATGACTTTCAGGGGTCCCTTCCAACCCTGATATTCTATGATTCACCCTTCAAATCAGCCTCTGCCCTAGGAACGGCTGCATCGGCTCCTGACTTTCCGGGGGCCCCTTTTCTCCCCAGGCGCTGAGTTAGGAGAGGAAGGGCAGTGGCCTAGGACGCTTCATTCCGACAGCCCCTGGGGCCAGGCTGTCTAGGGCGCCGGTGAAGAGCGAGCGCTGCTCCGAGGGGCGGGGGCTCAGTGACAATAGCTGAGAAGAGGCTCCCAGCCCGAGCGGTTATTTTTCACTGTTGCCTTTTCTGTGGGGGCTGTGCGTGCGTTTTTGTTCCCAATATCCAAATTTCTTTTGTTCTACAAATTGCCTCAATAGCGTCTCTTTGCTGCTTGCAAATCGGCTCAGCTGACAACAATTAGCATCACAATAGCCTTTTGGCCCAGCAGCACCTCTTTGTTTCTCGGCCACATTGCAATGGGGCAGGGGGAGAATGCTTTCCGAGAATCTGCGGAGAAGAGGAAATAAAGAGCGGCCATAAATCTACCAACTACAAATTGAGCCCCTGGAAGGGGGAAAAAATACAAGATTCATGTTTTCAGACAGCATTTTATAACCAGTCTAAGCCCCAGACAAAACCCATGGGGACTGGAGAAACTCTACACTGTAATTAGCAACTCGATTTTGTAAAGTCGCTTGACAAAGCTAGGGTGCTTCCAGTTGCAAGGAATGGAAGACATGGCAGCGAGCTGGAGTCTGGGTCCTGCAAAATCCCCCAGGGCTCCGTCCCCGAAAGGGTGTTTCAGATTTTATTATTTTGCACCGAGTTAATGTAAGAGACAAACTTTAAACCTGCCCACACTGATCCTTAGAGCTGCTTCCCCACCTTCAGCGTCATTCAGTGCTGTGTCACTGCATTGGGCTGAGTGATGGGAATTCCTTGGGGCAAGGACGGAGCTGTATGCATGGTTTGTAAAGCACTCTTTAAATACCGATAGTGCACTCTCACTATAAGCAATAACTATGCTTTGCTACATTCATCTGCACACAGCTCCTGAAAGTTACTTACATCTGTAGCATGGGATAGCAGCAATGAGAAGATGTTTTATTTCGTTTTTAACTGTTCAGCTAAACCAATGATAGTGGCACGGGGAAAAGAGTCCATGGAATTCTGTAGAGCAATCGCCTCAGGGATTTTAAAGATGCTTAGAATACTGAGTATAAATGCTGATGAGATGCAGCTGCATTTGAAACCGCAATAATGAGGCCAAATTCTGCTCCCCTTTTGCAAAACTCCCACTGAAGTCAATGATAGAGAGAGTAAAGGAAGCAGGAGTTGGGTCATGATTTCCAATTACTCCACATCAAGCAGGATAAAAGCCAGCGAGAAGTCTAACTGTGCTGCAGAAGGAAGAGAAGCTGAATTGTGTCTTTGGTTTTATCTAGGGAAAGGTTATACAATGCACATTCCGACTGCCCACAAGGCCACAAAACTGTTTATACAATTCTCTACTTCTTATACCATAATTTATGGATCCTCTGTCCCAAGATGTGCATTGTGAGGAAACTGTGACCAGTTGAATACTCACCACGTTCCACCCCAGAGCCAGCTGCATCTTAGTTAAGGATGAAGTGATTCCTAGGACAAATCCTGCTACTCTTATTCATGAAAATATCCTCATTGAAGTTAATGGGGACTTCTAGTAAGGCAAGAAGCTTTAGCCCATAGTGTATAAGTAACCTAGATCTCTTTGGGGGGATGAAATATGAAATATTCTTTTTTACAAATGCATGAGTTGTGTTCAGATGGAGACTAGTTTAGAATCTTTGTGCGTGAAAAGTGGGGGAAGTTCAACAATATCAAAAACATATTGAAATCATTTCATATCTAACCAAAGACTAGGAAATAGTGATTTTATAGGGAAAGAGGCAATTTTGCTTAAAAAAAAATCATCTACTCCTTCATTCATGAAAATACTTCTCAAGTGTTGAAGCAGCTACACCAGAAAACCCAACTTTTAAAAAAAGTAACCAAATATATTATTGTCCTAACCCTCCTTCCTGCTGTGAATTTCTCATTCAGCGGGACTATAACACTTTCAGCCTGACGTTTCCAGGTGCACACTTTTCTCGTCCTGTAAATAACTGAATATTGCAATAAGCCACCAATAACTCATTAATCTCGTGTTATTAGATTAAATCCCCAGGCATTAAACAACACCTTCCTTCATTCGTCTGTTTGCTGTTCCCCCCATCCGGGTTTTGATTAGTGCCATATATCTTCTCTCTGAATTCAAATAGAAAACTTCAAGGGAAGTGAAATGGATTACTTGTGAAAGATGATAAGAAGAAAGAGATTAGACTGAGTTTTATATATAAATGGCGTATGGTGGTGGCTTTAGTAAGTTCAAGAGTCTTATGGGGTTATTGTTTTATCAAGATGATCTCGGTTTTTTAGCAGTTGCACTTGGTACTTTCAAAACTGCTCGCCGCCCTGTGAGTGATTTACACTGCAGAAAGGAACGTGCATACCAGCTGCATAACTCTCCCAGAATGTTTTCATAAGTGTAAACACAAAAGTGCCCACAACAGCCAAGCAGCTAGGATTGTTACGTTTAGTCTGAGTTCAGTGTGAAGCTTTGATTGCATGTGTTTTTAGTGGACGAGGAGATCCGCTGAGATATGGCGGTAGGCTGGTGCGACTTCAGGACAGAATATCGGCCGCAAATTTTGAGACTATTAGGAGTTGGAGGCAGGGATCAAAGGCATTATGTAAATCCCTATGTTTCTCTTTGTTTCTGCATTTAAAGTGGAGCCCTGGAGCAATATTCTACGGACAGTAGCATGCTCAACTCCTTGGTGACTCATTGGTTGGTAGCCCCCAAATGTGTGTGCTAAAAATTCTTCTGAAAAGACACTATACTATAACAGCGCTAAAAGAGACAGGCTTTATTTTCCTTTTTTGTTTTTTAATTAACATCACCAAACCTGTTTAGTACAATCATTTAAACCGGTGCCAAAAATAATCTTATGTACAAAATATATATTCGTTATGAAATATAATCAATAAATACCAACAGTGAAAAAATTAATATAATTTACCATTTCCAAGTACAAAAATTTGATTTTTAAAGACGTGCTATCATCTTACATCAAAAAGAACTTTGTCTGAAACTTACCAACCGGTGAAATATTGATCACATACACCCAAACCGCCCATAGGTGAATGAGAGGTTCCCCAATTACAAAAAGAAAAAAAGTATCCCTCTCTAAGCATTCAGAGTTCCTAACGCACCCTACGTGCTCCGGCTCTAGCAGGAGCCCTGGAAAGTGCATATCCATTGGGTTGATCCCCATTATCTTTTAAGGCAAAGCGAGAAAAGCTGATTTCAGAGTCACTTCCAAGATCATTCTCCTCTCCTGGGGTCGGGAGGCAGTGCGTGTCCAAAGAAGTGCATGGTTTGACCATCCGTGCATCGTTTTTGTGTTTGCAGCTGCAAACGAGTCAAGGGAAAGAAAGAGAAGGGTGGGGGGGGGAATCCCCAAAACACAGTTCTGGCCTCAGACAAACTCTGGGAAGGCATGAGGGCTGTGCCTGGGGCAGGCCGCGGTGTCCGCAGCCTGGTAAGAGCGCCCTTCCTCCAGGGAGTCAGTGGGGCTCAGGCTGCCAGCCTGGGAGAATGGAGAGTACAGCGAGTCCCATTCACAAGGCGAGATGCTGCCGGGACTGGTCAGCTCCAGCAGGCAAGCGGTGCTAGGGGGCTGCCGGAAAGGCTCCCTGGCCAGCTCCTGCTGCCCCACGCTAAGGAGGCTGTGGTCGGCCATCCGCAGGGTTTCGGTCAGTGCCCAGATGTAGTTATGGGCAAACCTCAGCGTCTCAATCTTGGTGAGCTTGGCGTCGTCGGGGAAGGTGGGGAGGACGCTGCGAAGAGCATCCAGGGCGGAGTTGAGGTTGTGCATGCGGTTCCTCTCCCTGTCGTTGGCTTTCATCCTGCGGTTCCTCTTCTGCTTCGTCAGCACCACTTCGCTTTTGGCTTTTGTGCGTCCCCTTCTGGCCTTCTGTTTCTTCTGCGGGCACTCCGGAGGGGGGGCTCTCCCGGGCCCCTCGTCTGCAGGGCAGCCTCCTGCCTGCAGCCGAGTCAGGGAAGGGTTGGGAGAGGAAGGCAGGCTGCCAGTGCCAAGGGAGGAAGCGGAGCCTTCATCGTCAGACACACCATAGTACTGATCCCCCTCGCTGTTCACCTGGGCACCAGGAGAGCAATCGGTCTTGGGAGACATCCTGCAGGGAAACCCAACGCACAGGGAATCGTCAGTTTCCATTCAGCTCCATGCACGCTACACAACAAAACCTGTTCACACAGACACTCTAGGGACTGATCCTGTGTCTAATTCAGGGCAACAAGGCAGCTGTCCCCTGGGACTCCTGGATCTGCGCAGGCTATGGGCGTGGGGGGAGAGAGCCCAGGTACTCGTAAAATACAGATTTAGATCCGAGTGGGCAATAATTCCCCGCTGCTATTGGCAGAAAGAGTGAAGAGGGTGCTTACCTGGATCCCCCGGGGGTGAAGCTGGCTCTGTGGGAGTTGCACTGTTGCAAGAGCCCAGCCAAATTGGTTCCCCGTCTTCTGACCCCTTGGGGATGCGGAGCAGCCTCCTCTCAAGTGCAGCAGAGTGAAGGCTTTGCGTCAGGCACACGACCGCCTTTGAGCTCCTATATATACCGGCCTGAGACAATGGGGATTTCCTGATCAATACAGCGTGTGCCCCCTTGGCACGCTTTATCTTATCAGCCCGGTTTGGAGTGTGCCTGGCTCATTCCTGCCCGCCACCGGCCAATCAGAGAGGCGGCTTGGGGCCGAGCCACGCGAGCCCCTCACTACTCCTCGCACAGCTGGAATCCCAACAAAGGCCAGCGTGGGGAGGAGGAGCAGGAAGACTGGGGAGGCTACAGCCCCATTCTCCCTCGGCGATAGTCCTGAAAGGATCGTTTCAGCAGCTCTCGGGTCACCAGAGAACACGCCCTTCAGCTGGAAAACTCTCCTTTGCAACTATTTGTTTCTGCACCCCCCGGCTGTGGCAGGACACTGCTGGTGCTCACTCTACACAGGATCGGTGCTCATTTAGCCCCTGAACTCAGTTGCTTCTCCTCGTCTTTCAGACAGTTGCTCTTTCACTATAACTGATTAACTGGCGTGCCCCATGCGCCGTGCTGCCCGCACCTGCTCCAGCCAGGAGAGATGATCCAAAGTAAATAACCCAACTAGCTACGCCAGCTTCTCACAAGGTCACAGTTTATTCATTTCTTCCATTCTGGGGGTGGGGGGAGAGGGACCCCTTAGCCCTGCGGTCAAACAAAATCCCGAGCAGTTCCCATGCACACTGGTTCAGATTTCCGGTTCCCCCTAGGCGTCACCAACAATAAACCACTCGCAACAATCTTTCAAAGCTATACAAGAATGGGGCAAAATTCTTAAACACGCTTGATCCCTTGTTTTCAGGTTTGGCAAGGGCAAAACAGCTCTTGTTGTGCTCAACGCCTACCGAGAATTGGGCATCTGAAATATCTGATCTGGTGTAGCCCAGTAACTACGAGGTTGCGGGGAAATACATGGTGGGACGAACAACAAACAACATCACTTCTTTTCTTTAGTAAATCACTTCGGAACGTACTTTAAATGGTACAATTAAATGATCTCAGTGCCAACTTTTCTTTTTCCTGTAAACCCACCTGATTTTAAAGATGGTGAAACATGATCTCAGAGATACTTAAGCAACAATTTCCTTATACTGACAAGTCCCCGAAATAATAAGCAACTTCACAATTTGTTTTAGGAGCAGGTAGAGACACTGGAGGTTTCCACAGATGGAGACTTGAAACGCACTTTTTAAAATTTGGATTCATACAAGAAATTGAGTTTCCAGGAAGAAAAAATATGTTGAGAAAAATGACAATGTTCTATGTATATCTTCTTTGCCTTTGCCTTGCCCTGTCCATCCAGGTTGGTGGTTCTTGGTGTTCTTCATCACCAAGCATTCTTGACACCAAGCTTCTTCATGTCCTATTTCAGTGTCTTGAACCACCTTTTTGTAGGTCTGTCTCATGGTCTTTGGCCCCTGACTACAAGCTCTTGTACTCTCTGGCCAACATATATCACAGTTAGGCATCTCCTATGACACAGCCTTCTCAGTAGATACTCCTCAGCTTTTCTGTGATGGGGGCAACCTGCATCAGGCTCACAGTATTTCATTGCATAGCCTATCAGCTCTCCTCTTGCCCAGCATCCACCTAAGCATTCTCATTTGGGCAGTGTGAAGTAGTTGTTGTTCTCTCTTCCTCATTGGCCAGCATTCTGACCCATACCTCATGGCTGGCCTAATCCCGATTTTATACACTTTGCTCTTTAGTTTAGCTGGCGTAGTCTTATCGCAGAGAATTCCCATCAATTCCCTCCACTTGCACCAAGTGGACCACTTGCAGCTCCTAACATCCACATCGTGGCTTAACACTGACTAGAGGTATTTAAAATGTTTAAATTTAAATTAAGTGCCTCTATGTATGTGTGTGTGTATATATATATATATATTATAAAATGTAGGTGCCATATTAGCAAAATAAAACAAGGAGCCCCAACGCTGAGAAAATAGGCAATGAGAGACTTTAAAGAAAAAGCATAGCCTGAAGCAGTAAGAATTCCTGCACTTGCTACACCTGTACTGTCCAGGGAGCTTTGGGAAATATTTCTATAGATCAGCTGACATTAAACTGTAGGGATTCAATATCTCTGTGGAATCATAGTTACTGGCAATAATACTTATATCTTACATTTATATTTGGGTATTAGACAAGCTAAACTATATCATGCAAACTCGGCAGGATGATATGCAGATTAGGAGTAGGGATAACTTCCACCACCATTGGAAGGCAGCCATCTCTGGCGTGAAATGCCATGGTATCGAAATGACCTGGTAAGTGGTACCAACTGGCAAACTCTATCAAATGGAGAGTTTAACCACTATAAAAGCTCATTCATCTAGGCATTTTCATTGGGCCGTTTCATTTCTCGAAGCTAAAGGAATCGTGTAGCTGTGCCTCAGAGTAACTGCTAGAAAGGTGCCCAAGAGCCATGGCACAGTCAACGCAACTAAAAGACACCCATGCTCCAAAAAGGGATGCCCTGGAGGATGTTTGTGGGAGGTTACTGCCAGTTATTTTTCCTCTCCTTGTCTTAAAAAAAAAAGATAATGCTGTATTTTGTTCTCTTTCGGAGCTTGATCCTGTGCCTACTGAAATCAATGGCAAAGCTCTCAATGACTCCCCTTGCAGGATCACGCCCTGTACGCTCCCCCGGTATGTTCCCCATGGTTTGTTTCCCAAGAAATTCACACTCGTAACGTGATGCCCGGGATACACATCTACTGCCCCTGAAAGAGACATACCTCTCATGCAGACTGCCTGTGAGACATCTGCCATGCCTATGCAGACTTCTCCTTCAGAGACATCTAACTCCATATGTGGTCCCCTTCCGCGAAGGGGCACTTCCTCATGTGGGGTCCCCACTTCTTGATATACTCAACCTTCCTAACAAATATATATTAACCTATCAGCTGGAGGGAATAAGGCTTAAGACAAAAGTAAATAAGTAGTAACAGAGAGAGGTCTAGCAAGAGAGCCAATGTAGGGGCACCCAGAAAATTCTTCATGTTTTTCCATGTTTGCTTCAACTTGATTCTATGTGTGTAGGCTCAGATGCCTTGGATGACCCTTTCATCACTTGCATCCAGTACAGTCTTTTATATACCCCTTTTCTCTTTGGTGAATTCAGCACAAGGATCCTAAGAAGCCTACAGGGGGCAGGTGTATTGAGCTGGGGTAATATGTTTAGCCTTCGCCAAGGTAAATAGATAGTACGTCATAACTGCCTCGAGTTCACATCCGCTTGCCCATGAGACACTTGTCCCACTATGTAAATTGACCTCCTAAATCACATGCTCCTTTTGGCCCCTTTTCCCCTCTCTCCACTGAATGAGAGGAAAGGACAGCAGCCACCTGTGAACTCCTTCACCTTCACCTCCTTTATGCAGCAGAATGCAAAGCAGGCGGAATCTCCCAGAGTGTGCTCGCCTACTCCCCATAAAGAAAAGCAAGATGGGGAGGCCTCTCCTAGGCCATTCCACACCCCCAAAGAAAGGTTCTGTATCTATATCTAAGTGCTTATACAGACCCCAAACTGTGGTATCTGAGCAGCTTGCCCAGCAATAATCAAGGAACCATCCTTCAGCTTCCGTTCTGCCCCTTCCCCCCTCCATTACTCTACAATCAGATACTTGGGGGAGGAGGGCAGTTTTACTAGGCAGGCCTGCTGCCCCTCTCATTCAAGGAGCATCTGAGAGGGAAGGCCTCTCTGGCCAGGCTCTCAATCCCCTCCCTTATAAGAACAGAATGGTTTTCATGCCAGGCTGTGATCCTGGTTTCCAACAGGACCCAATTAACTTGAAAAATATAGAGATATATGATGTGAATGAGGAAAAAGTAAGTCAATACCTGTATTTAGTTTGAATGAACCACTAGTTCAGGAGGTGGAGGAACACCACTTGATGGTGAGGGCTTAACCTTATAAATAGCTGAGAGCACAACAAAAGCTCTGGACTAGAACCTTATGCAGGCTTCTAAAAATTAGGCAGAAGACCAAAATAATAGAAAACAGACCGGATCCACGCAGTGAGGATGGAAACCAATGGCATTCAGCTATTAGCCCAGTCGTGGGACAATTTGGTTTTCTTTACATTGCAGGAGGCTGGTGTTCCAGCCTGTGCGTGAGAAAAAAACATTCCCCTTTAAGATGAGTATAAGGTTTTGCTCTCAAGACTCAGCTGTACTAAACAAAGAGCTATTAGGTCCTTTGGCCAAAAAAGATAACGTGTTTAGCTTTGGGGGGAGCCCAGGGAAAAGGAGCTCTGCTGAGAAGCTTGTTCCCTGCGAGCCGTCCGGGAGAAGTGGGGAGGCGCCCCGTGAGCAAAGCCAGATGCTTTCTTTCCCAAGGGCGAAGTGGAGCTTTCCCCAGCACCCGCAGGGAATGGTTTGGAGCCCTGCTGCAGACAGAATCCCCGGGGAAAGCTGATGTCACCAATTTTGAGACCTAAACTCTTTTCCCTCCTGAAGAACTCGCTCAGAGCAAAGGATCAGGAGCAGCCACTTCAGTGCGCAAAACGTGCCAGGGGTTTTTGCGCAATAGCTATTCTGAGCAGCATGATTTGTCTGTGCGGAGGCAGGTTTAATTTCCCAGGATTTCGATTTTAAAGGATATGACATTTCTAAATGTCCAGAAGCCACTCATCGACCAGAGGGGGGAAGAGACAAGAGTGCTTCTAAAGCACACACAATATGGTTTGGAAGCCTTTAAAGGTTCACTTTCCTTCACCAAAACCACTCCTGACATCACTGAAGTTTGGCCGTGGGGATTCGAGCTGGGAGCTATAACGGATATCTATGTGTAAAGCTGTGGTGCTGAAACAGCTCCTTCTCTAGGGCTGGAAACGTGTCCTCTGGCCCTTCGCTGCTTGCCCACTTCAGCAGGGATCTTTGGGCTCCCCCCTCCCCAGCTTGGCACATGGTGCCCCTTTGCGCACTGCAGTCTCCAGAAGCGCAGGAGAGAGGCAGGGTTAACATGAGGCTCCCAACGGCATGTGCATCTGGTGAGTGCCTGTGATTGCTTTAAAAAGGGACGCTGCTTGGGGTTTGAAAGCCTTGTTCGTTCATTTTTCAGGGGGACTGGAAGGGGGGACACTTTTCTTCCCTCTCGAATTTTGTGTGCCCTTTTAGATTTGCAACAAGGGAAAAATGAATAGCAAGGCCCTGGCAGATTTTTGTGCTTGTGCAAATGGTTGACAAAAATCTGGTGAGCGAGTTTCCAACCCTTAGACTGCCCACTTCAAACGTCCTTCAAACAAAAGCTGAAGAGGAAAAGAAAGCCCCACCTGGTACCACTGTTTGCTAAAATAATAATAAATAGATTTCGTTTAATAAATAATTACAAGAGATTGTAAAGTGGAGTGCTTTGGGAAACATTAATCATGGGGCTGGGGGCAGCCATCACCTGCTGGGAAACAAGGCAACTTTATTGTTAAATCACCTTCAGACTGGCACTTTCTGATAACTCTCTCCTATTGCCACAATGACTGGTCGGTTCTGTTTACTCATAGTTAGCATAACAAGCACAATATTACCACAAACGTGATAAAAATCTAGGGGGGGACTGCATTAGGTTCCTACTCACACCTGTCTGGGCAGCTTCAGTACAGAGCTGGCATTAAATGGCCCTTCCAGGAGGGGCCCTTATGTCGTTTACATTGGACTATTTTATACTACTTTATAACAGGTTTACTGCAATCCCTATCTCCCTGCCCTATTTGTCTTATTTTATTGAAAACATATGGTAACCAGTTGAGCTCCATCCCATCTTTCATCTGCCAGGCGTTGGGAATGTTTTGCAATCTGGGGCTTGCCTGCAGGCTGCTCTGACCAACTGGTGCTGTTTAATTTAAGGAAGGGAGTTGAGATAACACTTGGCCTGTTTTTGTCTCTCTCCCGCACACTAACTTCGAATGTAAATACAATTTAATAAAATAAAATAAACGGTCTGCACAAGGGACAGCCCCATGCGCTCTGGGAGCCTTTTTGGGTAGGTGAGAGGGCCACCATATGCCATTTTACAGGCGAGCCCAAGGCGCACGAGGAGCACTTGGGAGGGGAAACGCACAAGAAGGGAGACAAGCGATGGGGTTCTCAAAAGTGGCCAGAGCCTTTATTTACACGTCCCCGAGTCCCCCATTCAGCAAATGACAAACAAACTCTTGAGATCGCTTTAGCGGAAACGAAGGAGCTGGGCAGCACTGAATGCGTGAAAAGGTGCGGTGCGCACCGTACCACCTGTTGTGGGAGCGAAGGCGTCTCAGAGCCCCACTTCTCTGCTTTCCCTCCCTCCCCCCCAGCCAGGATGTGGAAGCCTATTAAAAAGATACTGTGATTTGTGGTGACATATGTTTAGCGAATATGTGCATACTCTTCACAGACACAGAGAGAGCAGCTGCTCTGGCTAACATACCTACCCATAATATAATACCTGTGGCCGGCATCCTTGCGCCCTCTTTTGAGATGACAGACCAACTAATCTTGCTGACAACGGCTCTATTTTGTGACTTTATTGTCAAGTTCAACAGATGTACGTTTCTCCCCCCACCCCAACTCTCACCCACACATACACAAATGTGTTGTTAGGACACAAGGCCACATATGCCAGGCGCGAGGTGCACATATGCCCCCCTTTGTGAAAGGCAGCTAATTCAAACAATATTTCTCCCGAGGAAAAAAAAACAAACCAAACTGCACCAAGTGGAGCTCAGCACGTGCCATGAACTGTATCTTCCCTTCTGCGAGCATCGAGGGTGCGCACCCAGACCTGAGCCAACAAGGGCAAGTTGGCTCGAAGGCTGGGAAGCCTCTTAGCATTCACTCTCGGGGCATGGCAGGTGTGACAGCGCTAAAACAGGGGCTTAAAGAGGGTTCGGACAAAACGCTCACAAAGACCTCTCTGGTCTGGGCTCCGGGGAAATCTGTGTTTGTCCCAGCCGCTCCATGCGCCCCCTTCTCCTACCTATCCACTGGGAAAGCTGAGCCAAATCACTGGGAGGGCGGTAGGAAAAATATCCTGTATCTTTGGTCTCAGAGCCATCTTTGCCCCTTGGGCAGTGCTCTGGTCCGGCTTGACACGTAGGATAGAGAAGTTAGCGGGAAAGGAAGAGGTGGAGACCATGGGGCCCCAGACCTGGCCTTGCGTGAGAGCGGACGCCAATTGGAAAGGCTTTACGACACTGCATTTCTAGAAACAAGTTTTCGAGCCGGCTCTGAAATTAAACTCTAGGGGCTGGAGCGAGCCTCGGGGAGCCTGAGAATCAAACTGGACTCGTCTGTAAAACACTCTGAACAAGGGAAGAGGACCCGTTTGTCTCCCCCTCCGCGTGCTGGTCAGTTTCCCAAGACACCTTTGAGGGAGACATTGACGTTTCAACGTAGACTCCACAGTCCTCGTTACCAGAACCGGTTCCTGGGAACCGTGCAAAGAAAGTCCTCACCTTCCGAAACACCGGGCTTCCCCAAGGCACCCCCATGCCTGGAGGTGCCCGCCGCTGATTTGTTTCGCCGAGAAGGAAGGGCAGCGTCCGGAAGAAACCTGGGGAAAGCCGCTTAGTGCGGATTATTTGCTCAGGGCAGACGCATTCCTTGATCTTCCTGCCTTTTCAAAGTGGGTCCTGCCAATGTGAAGAACACAAAAGTTAGTAAGACTTTTCCTACACCGACCAGTACAATCAAATAAATACACACTCCAAATGACCATGAGTTGTGGTTTACGTATGGAGAGGGGATCAAACATAAGACCCCGGTTACTGGACCTCAGATATCCTGGTCCTTACTGTCAGTAGCTGGCGAATGGATTCTTTTGTCCTTTAAATGCACTTTCCTCGTTTCCTAATTAATCAACCCAGAGACTGTTCACCCAGAGCAGTTTTATTTGTCTTTGGCTCTAAAGGCCAGTTCAGCATAGGCCTCTAAAAGGCACCTCCAGGGATGGATCCGTGGCCTTGAAACGTGCCACCCCCTCCCCTCCAGACAGAATGAAACACACGAGGGCAGAGATCGGGGGGCAAACGCCCCACAACCGGGCTACCCATTTAATTGATCAGGAATGAGGAGGGAAGGGGGACCGTTCCCTTTCTCATCAGACCGACGCAGAGTGGGCAATCTAGCTCAACAGTGTCCCACTGTGCCCTTTCCTCAGCGCTTCTCCAGCCTCCCGGCGCGCACACACTGACCTAAAGACATCTCCTGGGGTCTTCCTGGGAAATAATTAATTACTCAGCTAACTTTAAAACGCTGTGCAACAATCAGTCTCCAAGTCAGTGAATAGGAAAAGCAGCAAAGGATGTTTTAAAAACCCCAGCAAGTCCCATTTAGCACAGTAAATCTTCCTGCTGTTTAACTGTCTTTTGTGTGGCGAGTCCAAAAGGCAGCTCAAGAGAAAACAGCCCTGTCTACATAGAATGAGGTCTCTGGGGTCTTCCTGAGCAACTTGCACACATGCTTGTGGGTTAGCTAGCAACAGGCAGCCCACCCCCAGCTCGTGAGCCAGTGCTATTGAAAAGTCTCAGCTTGCCACCAAAGGACCAAGTCCTGCACAGCCTTACTCCCAGAGCAATCATTACTCAGGGGAGTAACCCACTGGATGTCCACATGAGTAAGGACAACCTGCCTTAGGAAAAGCAGCAAAGGGTCCTGTGGCACCTTATAGACTAACAGACTATATGTCTGGTAGTCTATAAGGTGCCACCAGACTCTTTGCCGCTTTTACAGATCCAGATTAACACAGCTACCCCTGTGATGCCTGCCTTAGGAAGGGTTTGCAGGATGGGGCTCAACAGTTGCAAAATTATTGACAATGGGGTGGATCCTGCCGTCACCACCAGGCAAAAACTCAAAGGAAGACACTGAGTGTGAAATGCAGGATCAGGCCCCAATGGCTTCAAACAGCACTTTCTCAACTGGCTGCAAAACGTCGCCATAGAATATCAGGGTTGGAAGGGACCTCAGGAGGTCATCTAGTCCAACCCCCTGCTCAAAGCAGGACCAATCTCCAATTTTTGCCCCATATCCCTAAATGGCCCCCTCAAGGATTGAACTCACAAACCAGGGTTTAAGCAGGCCAAAGCTCAAACCACTGAGCTATCCCTCCCCTCAAAATAGGTCTAACACCTCAGTTGTAGCATTAGCTATTAGTTGTAGCCATGCATGAAGGAATATGGAATATGTGTGACATACTCGGCTGTCAGGTTAAAGGGTCCCATCCTTCTGCCACAGGAGTCAATGGGAATCAGATAGCAGCAGTATCCAATGCCAAATCAGAGTACATATTTAGTGAATAGATTTGTGGGAATGGGGGTACTGCTGTGTGAAAGCCCTGGCAAAGTGATGGGGTTCATATTTACATCAAATACTCTTCCCTTCTGGGTTTTCAAAGGGCCATGCTTTTAAATGGTAAGACAAACTTCTAGCTTAATCTTGAAGAATTTACTAAAGCCAAACTCCCATTGAAAGTAAGGGCAGTTTTCAGTAAGTGAGGAGGAACAGGCCCTTAGGCTCCAGTTCATCCACCCACATAAGCATGCGCCTAACTTGAAGCCTGCCAGTAGTTCCATTTACTTGGAGTCACCTGCTTAAAGTTAGTCATGTGCTTAAGTATCTTGCTGAATTGGGGCCTTAAAGAGCAACTGTAATTAAAATGGCATATACAGATACAATTCAGGCAAAAGGAGCCTTTCACCAGGTGAACTTTCTGGCTGCCCCAGTTTCCTTTAGCAGCCTGGTGTGAAAACTAATTTTTGATATAAGAATAAATGTGGGTAAGCCCCCCTTTTGTCATTATTTCTAAATGATCACTATATATATCAAACTATCAGCTTCCTAAATAAAATCTCCATCCTGGACAAAGCAATTTTTTCTAGGCATTTTGAGGTCCTAACAGGTCAATCAAGTTATAATTGGCTCCAACTGGTACTCCTATAAGCAGTTAAACTCTTCACCTGCCTCTAAGTGTCATTCAAAAAGATTCACAATTCTTTCTGACCTCTGAAAATAATAAAAGAAATGGCTTCCACTCTAATATGAAAGCACGACTGCTCAAAAGTTAAACACACCAGAACACATGAGAATTGGCAAAGCATAGCAATGAATGATTACTAAAAGCTGTAGTCTATAAAACTGAATTTTCCTCTATATAGTGAATATTTAGATCTGTCCCAGGATAATATCCGCTCCAAATCCCAGAGTAAAACACTGCCAGAAGATATATAGACAAAGTTGGAACTTTCTTTTGTGAATTATTACATAGTATCAAGGGAATCTCCTGCCGTATGAAAGTGCCATTTCATAAGTCATAGAGGAGGAAGAGAAAGAGCCATGATGTGAAAATTAGCTGTGTTTTTGCACATCACACTTTATGTAAAATGAAGATGCTAAACACAAGTGCAGCTAGCAAAACAAAAAGGTTGAGAATCTGATACAAATAAAACATGCAGAAGAGTGAATAACATTTTCATAACCACACACAGAAAAAGTTCTGTTAAAAGAACATTATTACAGTCACAAAATCAAGCATCAAAACGTTAGGAAATGACAGAATTAAAGTTGCCTGTACAACCTTAATTCACCCTTCCCCCCTTGTGCATATGCAGTATCATGCAATCTTTAATTAAATGTTCACATGCCACTTTTTCCAGAGAAGCCTTGATTGGAATGGGCATCAGGGAATGGATCACTTAATGATTACCAGTTCTGTTCATTCCCTCTGGGGCACCTGGCATTGGCCACTGTTGGAAGACAGGATACTGAGCTAGATGGACCTTTGGTCTGACCCAGTATGGCTGTTGTTATGTTCTTATGTTGTCATTCTGCATCTGGATGGTGCTCACTTAATGAGCAGCTACTCAATATTTTGTTTTATTCCCATTGCTCGGTATGTGGACCTCCGCCTTACTTCCTGCAAACTAATCAAATCCTGCTCTGAAGACAGAATTATTAATTTCCTCAAGGTCTTTTCAATGGCACTCACCACTGTAGCATCTGAGTGCTTCACAGCTATCAATGAATTTATTTTCACAATACCCCTGTGAGTTGGGGGAGTGATATTTTACAGATGTGAAACTGAGGCCCAGACAAGATTGGCAAAAGTATCCACTAATTCTGGGGGCCAATTTGAAACCTGTAAGGCCTGCTTTTTCAGTACACTTAGCATTATATAACATTTTAGACGGCCAAAGCACAGTTTCCATTGATTTCATTTGCAACTGTGAATGCTCAGCACTTCACAGAATCATAGAAAAGTAGAGCTGGAAGGGACTTCAAGAAGTCATCAGGTTCAGCCCTCTGCTCTGAGGCAGGACCAAGTAAACCTAGACCATCCTTCACTGGTGTTTGTCCAACCAGTTCTTAAAATCCTCCAATGATGGGGATTCCACAACCTTCTTTGGAGCCTAGTCCAGAGCTCAGCTATCCTTATCGTTAGAAAGTGTTTTTCCTAATATCTAACTTAAATCACCCTTGCTGCAAATTAAGCCTGTTATTTCTTGACCTACCTTCAGCGGACATGGAGAACAATTGATCCGCATCCTCTTTGTAAAACCCCTTAACGTATTTGAAGATTTATCAGGTCCCCCTCAGTCATCTTTTCTCAAGACTAAACATGCCCAGGTGTTTTTTTAACCTTTCCTCACAGGTCAAGTTTTCTTAAACCTTGTAACATTTGTTTTACTCTTCTCTGGACTCTCTCTAATTTGTCCACATCTTTCCTAAACTGTGGTGCCCAGAATTGTACACAGTACCGCAGCTGAGGCCACACCAGTGACAAATAGAGTGGGACAATTACCTCCCATGTCTCATATATGACACGCCTGTTAAAACACCCCGGAATGATATTAGCCCTTTTCCACAATTGCATCACATTGTTGACTCATTCAATATGTGATCTGCTAAAACCCCAGATCCTTTTAAGCATACTACCACCCACCCGTTATTTTCCATCTTCTAGTTGTGCATTTGATTCTTCCTTCCTAAGTGAAGTACTTTGCACTTATCTTCATCGAATTTCATCTTGTTGATTTCAGACCCATTCCTCAGTTAGTCACGGTTGTTTTGAATTCTAACCTTGTCCTCCAAAGTGCTTGCGGCCCCCTCCCAACTTGGTGTCTATGATGCTGGCAGACCAGCTGCCAGCTTCTGCCAAGGCCCCCAGAAGGCCCCCAAGCCTCCCTGGACACTGACAAATGCACAGTTAGAAACCAATCTGGCTCACCTGTGAGTTAGCATTGTTAAAACAGATGTTAAGTTGATAAGAATGTGTTTAGTCTTGATGAAATGCTTGTAGGATTCTGTATGTATTGATCTCACTTATAACATCTGTAGCCCATGGTATAAAGTTATATTGAGTGTTTACATTATAAACCTCTGTAATTGTATAACTCACCAAAAAGGAAAGAAGCATTAATTAGTGCCAAATGCTGGACCTGCACACAAAAAGGCCCATTGAAACCAAATGAGCCACTGTGAAACATCAAAGGACAAAGACTTTGTTGATTGCTCTCCCCACACCCAGGAAGAGAGGATCTATGTGTGAACTCATCCCATGAGCTTGAACTCTCGGGAAAGGCAATAAAAATGCCTGACAAAAAGGAACTGTCTCATTATGCTGCTTGGAATTTGGAGAGGGCAATATTCCTAAGCATAAGCAAGGGATCCCCAAGCTGCTTATTTTGGGTTAGGCCTAAAGGACATAAAGAGCTTGCATATATAACAGCTTCTATCACCTTTTGAAACCTAAAACTGTAACTCATTTGTGTATGTTTACCTGCTTTAACCTTGTAAATAACTCTCATTTCTTTTCCTAGTTAATAAATCTTTAGTTTATTACAAAATTTGCTACAAGCGTTGTCTTTGGTGAGACATCTGAGCTGCAATTGACCTGGGGTAAGTGCCTGTCTTTTGTCTACTCCTGGAGGGTCCTGAATATTGGTGTAATTTTTGGTGTAAGGGACATCTATCACAAAGGCAAGCTTGCCTAAATGGCAAGATAGACCAGAGCACCCAAGAGTATTGTCTGTGACTGCACGATAAGGGCCTGAGTAGTCCCTGATGAGATCACACTTGATACTTGGTTGGTGAAATCTAACCCTAGAACTCACAGCCAGTTTGGAGTTTGCACCCCGTTCCTTTACAGTCTGCCCTGAGGTTGGCACTCATGGTTGTGAGCCACTCTAGACAGCTTGACAGTGGCGTCTTCATATTTTATAAGCATACTCTCCACTCCATTATACAAGTTTTTAATGAAAATTTTGACTAGTATTGGACCCACGACTGACCTCTTTGGGGCCCCGCGAAATATATCCTCGCAGTTTGACAGTGAATCATCATTAACTACTCTTTCTGCACAGTCTTTCAACTTCTACATATCAGACCACAGGGTCTCAAGTCAGGCACTCAGCAAATGAGAAACACACAATTAGTGACCACCTGTGAAAAGTATGGTTTAAGTGACTAGCTCGGCCTCACACCAGAAACTCTAGCACAGGCAGGGATAGAATCCAGTTCTCCTGGGCAGTATTCAACTACCTTACCCATGAGACCATCCTTTTTCTTTCTGTAAACCCTTGCCTCTTTCACTACTTACCTTCCAACTTCTGCAATAATGAGGCAGGGGTCCTACAGACAACAACCTCCTTCACTACACAACCCTGATTCACTTCCGAGCAGATCCATCCTGTGCACTGAATGAGGAAGAGGTCCTGGGGGAAAACCATCATATTTGATCATGTAATTAAAGACTGTATCATAATGCATATGCAAAGAGGGCCAAATTAAGGTTACACAGGCAACCTTAATTTGGGCATTTCCTGACTTTGTAGTGCTTGATTTTGAAACCTTAATAATGTTCTCTGAACATATTTTTGTGGGTACTTTCCTAGATTTAAAAAAAAAAAAAAAACCTAAGAAAAGCAGAAATCATATTGATACCCACCTGGGTCATCAGCAAGGTTGGAATTTTAGCTCCATCACACAGAACTCTGCCACCTGAGCTAATGGAGGAACTGTAGTAGCAGTAGTAGGTTGTCATTCTCTGTCTGGACCAGCATTAGAGGGGGCTGAGCACTTTGTCAGTGGTTTCGCAGATATTTGCTCTCAACGGAGGAATGGTGAGACTCAGGAATCTTGATGTTCCACTCCTGGCTCTGGAAGGACTGTGCTCTGGGGGGCACAGATGATTCTGTCCTTTCCCTGAAAGCATGAACCCTCCTGTCCCAGAACCTCCAACCTGTCCCACTTCTGTCTCTTCCCCCACTTGACTCCTAGTCACATTTCCATTTTCCTCACCTAGCTAGTCCCAGTCTCCACTCCTCAGGCTTCTTATCCCAGGCCGAGTCTCCTTGTTCAGCAAATGCTAGTCTCACCCCTCCAGATGCCTCATCCCAGTCTCCCCCATTCCAAGTCCCCACATCTCCTTCTCATCTGATCGGTCTCTCCCTTCCAATCTTCCATTCCCCCTTCCTCTCAACATACACACATTGACCATCCTCACTGGTTTCTGATCCCAATCTCCCTCCTCAGCCTCCCATACAACCTCAGTGTCATCCCCCCCACCTTTTCCATCTCTTTTCCTAGCCAGTCCTAGTTTTGGCTCCACACCTCTACTCCTTGTCTGATCTGTCTTCCCACCCCTCTCACTTGCCTTCCCACTCCGCACTGATTACAGTCCCAGTCTCCCCATCCAGTCTCAGTTTCTCACCCACCAGCTGGATTGCAGTGTCGCCTCCCCATTTCCCTCCTCGATTATCAGTCTCACTTTCCTTGCCTGGACATTCCCAGTCCTAGTCTGCACCCTGGCTCCTAATTCCAATTTCCTCCCACCTCAACTCCCAGTCCCAGTTTCCCTCTTTCCCTTGTCTAGCCTGCAGTCTGTCTGTCCTCCCTTCCAAAGCTTCTTGACCCAATCTGCTTCCCTTGCCCTCAACAGAGGCCTGGTTTTTGTCACCTCTGCATTCAAATCAGGCAGCTTCCTCCTCCACACAGCCTAGGACCAGCAGGGAAATCATTGAGAGCACAGAAAAAACAGTCTCTTTGCTCTCAGTTCAGGTGTTTGGCTCAGACCAGCCCACAGCAGCCCAGAGCTGCAATTGCAGGGAAAGTCCTCCTCAACCCCAGGCTGAGCGTGCCCAGTGAAGCCAGAATCTTTGGGGAATTTTGCTACTAAAATCTAAGAAGTCACTATGAACAAGTGCACAATGTGGTTATTTTTTAAAAAGTGTTTATAACATGCCCAAATTTAGACAGATTTTCATGGGGATGATGGCAAAAGGCACATCCCTGATGCAAAGGCCATCCCCGGCCAAATTTTAAGTCCCTGCTCCAAAGCATGGGGGCACTAAAGTTGTTCAATAAAAAGGCCACCAAAATTTTCTAACTTGGCAAAACAATGTATTTTCCTGAGCTTTGTTCTTCGCAATGACTGAACCGCTTTGGCTGAAATTTTCCAAAAAACAGACACCAGGCATCGCAAATTTCAGCCCAAATGGTTAATGTTTGGCAAAATTATAAGTAACTGAAAACAGGGTCTTACAATGGGAAGTATTGGGCAACCTTAATAATAGGTGAGCCACCACCCTTGTCTATAATAAAGGCATATATGGGTACCATATCAAGTCACTTCACATTTGGACAGGGCACATAGTTATACCCATGGAGAAGAGAAAATTGTTTCAGTCTCTGGGAAGATATTTAATTAGAGTCCACTGGGAGAAAGCAGTTGTTGCCTGCACTGAGAAAAAGTAGGACTAGAGTCTTTGAACAGGAAATGGGCTTAGCACTTGACGAAAACACATTATCAGGACTGATGGTGGGAAAAGTTCACACAGAAAAGATTTAGTTTCAATCCCCTGCTAGCTCTGTGGCCTCGATTCAGCATCGCATTTAAGCATGTGCTGAGGTCTGATTGAAGACTGGAATTTCACAGAAGGCCAAAGCAAATAGAGAGATCTGAATGTAAAGGAGTCCCTAGTGTAATCACCTTTCAAGTGTTTTATGAAGATCCAGAGGAAAAGGTCGTGGGTGAGAACTGAAGGCAGCATCTGGCTGGAAGTGATGGGTTCTTTAGCAGTTGGGGTATAGGCTTCAAGGGTCCTGTGCCTGCAAGAAGTTGAGGGCACTCCGTTCCCATTAACTTCAGTGGCAATTGAGTGTGCTCAACACTTTCCAGGTTTGAGCCACGTAAGGGAAAACCTGGCACAAGGGCAATTACTAATTAATAATAGTGTCAACCAAGAATGAGTTAAATATCAGAATATGGTGTTCCAGACAATCATGTAAAGGGATCAGCTCTTCAGACAGTAAAGTTGAGGTCTTGATGTGATTTCTGTTATCTCAGATCAAACAAAACCAACGCTTCCCAGCAGCAGATTCCCGGGACATTTTAAGTCGTGGGGTGGTCAGTGGGATGCACAAGAGGGTGAAGTCATGAATTCTATTCAGACCCTTAGGAACCTCCTCATGTAGGTAGCACATTTCACACACAGGTTGGAGCGACAGCACAATAATAAGTATTGTTTGTGAAGGAAAGGGAGAGGGGAGATTATCAAAGACAGGTCTGTACCGCCTTGTCCTCTGATTCCTTGCTTCTCAGCTCTCCAGCCTAGACAAACCATTGCAACCAAAATCATCTTCCTCTCCTACTCTTCCCACCACATCACCTCCCCTAAACACCCTTCCTACAGGTTTCCTGTAACTTTCTATATCAAGTTCAAATTCCTTGTCCTCGCCTTCAACGGTTTACACAGTTCTGGACCTAGGCACCATTTATGTGATGCACTGTGCCCACTCCTCACTTCTTGCTGCTCTGTTTTCATATTGCCCCCCATGCCAGCCAACAACCTCTCTCTCTACTCTGCCACCATGCAACCTCACTGACTATCCTCCTTCCCGCGTCGAAGTTCACTTATTTCTGGAAGTTTTGCAGAACTAACCTCCACCTGAAGCTTTCTTCTCCTGCTCCAGTGCCAGACCTTTATATTTATTGTAAAAAAGTAAAATAAAACAAAAAATCCACAGAAACAAACAAGAAATGCAAATGAAAATAGCAACAATCACCCTCTCTCCCACACGGATCCCAGGTTATTCCCTTACAAAGTGATATTATCCCAATGACTTTATTCCCCTTCCATTATTCAGTCCCATCCCCCTACAGACCCTGGTCTATTGCCCTTTTTTGGTTGACTTACCTAACATAGATTGCAGGCTCCTCAGGGCAAAAACTGTGTCTTCTCACTTGCCTTTAAAGCACCCTGACCATCAATGGCACCATGTAATAATATTGTGTGTGGTGTGCAGGGTGAAAGAGCATAACAGTTCCCAAACATCGTGTGGTGATTGTTGTGCAGTGTGCCATAGGAAATAGTGACGGTTGACAGCAAGCCCAGCTCTGACTGAAGTTAGAGCAGAATGCACCCTGTGGACAGACAGCATGTGATGTTGGTTGTAACAAGAAAAGCTGAAATGCACATGGTTCCAAAGTATGTGTTAATTCAGGATGTAACTGCTAATTCAATCAGAATTAGAGCCGGTTTGAAAATGTGCTTTTCCCTGTAGAACATTTCAGCAAAAATCAAAATATTTCAGCCAAAATATAAAATATTTAAATGTAGAATTATTTCTACAGTGCCTCATGGGAGTTGTAATCTGGCTGGGGAGCCTGATCCATAGCAGAGAATGGGGACATGAGGATATCAAACTACCACTACACTGCAGCAGGATATCAGAATCTAAATGTTTGTTGTATTTGGGGTTGGTTTTTTTTACCAAAAAAAAAAAAAATCAAAATTTTCCACAGAAAGCAGAAACTTTTCATGAAAAACTCAGTCAAAACCCAACTTTCCACTAAAAACCAGTTCTTGTTGGAATGTTTTGACCAGCACTAATCTGAACGTCATTTTCTCAGCAACATAGCTTTGAGAACTGAGATGTAAACTTGAGCAAGCTAGCCCCCTATGCTGTGAATGGGAAAGCATTTTGACAACAAGTAATGGTGGGTGAACCTCAGTAGATTCAGAGCTTTGAATTATTCAAATATTTGTATGCTTATTCTAGATCCAGAAAATGGGCTGAAAACTCAAGAGATTGCCAGCAGCTCCTATCCTTTCTATCTAGTCTATCTATTTATTTTGACATGCCCACATCAGCCTGATTTCTGAGCACAAATGACAGAGCCTGAGAAAACAAAATGTACAACTGAACACAATCAACAGATTGATGGCAGTGCAGCCCACATTGGTTCACTATCTCCTTGAGAGCCACTCATACACGGTGAAAAGGGTTGACAGAATGCAATTTTGCAGTAGTCTACATGAAAGAGTCCTTGGCGCAGATGAGTAACTGCAGAATATCACCTTCTGAGATCTCCCAGAATGAAGCCACTAAAGTGTTAGTCCTGCCAACGTCTGTATGTGAGTCAACACCACTTTGTGTGCTGACAGAAGTAAAGAAAATCATCATGAACATCTGACCTTTGCCTAGGAGAGCACAGAGCAATGAGACTAACAAAGTCTGATTACCATATCCAGACCTAACACTGAACTGAAAGGCGGGAAAGAAATCAGTGGGTGCCAGATGATGCCAGAGCTATATTCTCACAATCTTCTCAATAAACTTTCCTCAAATGGGGAAGGTAAAAACAAGGCAGTAAGTGGCAAGCTTGTCAATCTCAAAATGTGTTTTTTTCAGGAAGAATTGGACATTCATTTGACTGAAGCTCTCATAAGGAGAGGTTAATATCTACCAATTATAGTCCCTTACACTCCCCCTCCCAATCTTCTTGTTTTTACCAAACAAGAAGGGCCTGACTCTATTTTCCAGTTTCCAAGCAACTCCAGAAACTCCATGAACAAAACTCACAAAAACTCCTTCATTCATTCGTTGCCACCTCCATCCACAGCTCTGCTGCCACAGAGCCAGATATTGCAGCCTGACTCTGATCCACCTGATCCACGGAGCAGATGGACAATTCCTCATAGAGAGCAAATGTTGATTCTTTCTGAGTGGAGGCAGCCTGGATTAACTTAATTGCTCACCGCAGTTCTGGCTATCAGATCTGCACAAAAGCAGCAGTGAAGGACAATAAAGCTCTTTGAGCCTTCAGCCCAGCCACAGCATGAGGACCTAAAAAAACCTCTCTATGCTACGAGTGTCCAAATTATCCTTATACCCTCAGGGCTTGGCTTCACTGCAACAGTTCGTTCAAGTTACTACACTCAAGTTACTGCACTTGAACTAGCCTAGCACGACCACTCTTCAAAACAACACGGCAGTTACACAACGTAACCGCTGATGGAGTTGCTGTCATTTGAGCTGTAGCGTCCTCACTGCATTACTAGGTTAAGCATCAGTATCTCTGGAGCTTCAAGCCACCCACTCACCCTTCCCCACCCTCCTGCTGACGGACCAACTAGCTCGAGTTTAAAGCACCTTTTAGCTCAAGCTCGAGATGTGTGTGTGTGGATGGGAGTCAAGTTAGGAGTAACACTCAAGCTAACTGTGCTGTGAAGACACAATCTTAGAGGTGTGCCTCCTCTGGGATGGCTATGAAATATATTAATTTCATAGTAGGGTGATGCAGGGAAGCTTGCACTACTGCTTCCTTTCTCGAGCCTATTCTGTGGCTAGAGGACTTCAGTCCTTAGAGGTCTCCATCCAGCATACTTCACTCAGGAAATTGGAAAAG
Source organism: Lepidochelys olivacea (assembly GCF_965140295.1). Lineage (NCBI taxonomy): Eukaryota > Metazoa > Chordata > Testudines > Cheloniidae > Lepidochelys > Lepidochelys olivacea. Next base: position 82,677,543 of record NC_140417.1, on the reverse strand, counting down.
GTAAATCCTGATATTTGGTTATTAATAGTTTTGTCATGGTTGTATCTTACCAAAGACAAGTGTGCTCTAGTGGAAAGGCAACTGGACTGAGAAGTAGGAGACCTGACTTCTATTCTTAGCTCTCCTATGTGACCTCAGGCAAGTCTCTGTGACTGTTTCCCTCCTACCCTTTGTCTCGCTTGTTTCGACTGTAGGCTCTTGGTGGCAGGGACTGTCTTGTGTTATGTTTTTGTACAGAACCGAGCACAATGGGGCCCTGATCTCAACTGGGACCTATGGGTGCTACTGTAGTAATAATATTCGTTCTACATATGGATTTGCTCCATCTTATTTCGATTCCTATTCTTACTAGATACTGATCATAATGTTGAATTGATCATATTGTGTTAAGGGCAAGTTACAACAGATGAAGCTGGGCTCAGCAAGAGAAAGCTCACTTTTAAATGAAAGTAACTTAAAAAAGAATGATCTATTTAGAAAAATACAGGCAAAGTAAGCAGCTTTGTATAAATGTTCTCTCTTTTCAGCTTTGCCCAGTTCCATTTCAAAGGAACTATTGTCCATAGCCACATTTCTTAAGTTCATTACAAACCTATTACGGGGCATGAAATATATACACTCACCATGTTTCTCTGCTCACTCTGAAACAAAAGTCCACCATTAGTAAGCAGAGAGACGGGAACGGCACTAACAGGAAAGCACAGATAGTCAGCTCATGTGCTGTTACCACTGCTTATTACATGGATCATACTCATTTCTGTTACACTGTGCTCCCCATCAATTTGTTGTATCTACCTGTTGTCGCTTGTCATACACATAGCATTGTAAACTCTTTGGGGCAGAGGCCATCTCTGTGTGTGTCTGTGGGGGGGGGGGTGCCTAGATCAATGGGGCTTTGATCATAGAGTGGGGTCTCTGTGTTATTGCTACAGCAACAATTATAGTAACATAATAAAGAAGATACTATTTAGATCAGTGAAACTTCCTATTTTGTTATCAGAATAGTTTTTTGGTATAAAATTTCTTTCAGTATAACTTTTTCAAAAAACTTAATTTATTACTCCACCTTTAAGAGAGAGAGAGAGATTTTCTTAAATATAATCTCATCTTTTTAATAGTTAAATCAGTGCATATTCTTCTAACATTTATGTTATAGTGAACTGGCAAGAATATTTGGCTGTCAGAACTGAAGTATCCCGGGTCTGCAGGAGGAGACTGACATGCAGTGGCAGAACTGTACGGGGTGGAGGACTAGAAAAACTGAATATCCTGCGAGTCTACACTGAGGTGCTTGGCCGAGTTGTGTGGTGTCCTGAAACTGGAATAGCAGAGGGTACTGCAACAGGGCAGTAATAACGTTCATTGGCAGAGATGTGCAGGATCCAGGACAGGAATATCAAGGATCTTGTAGGTCAGGACTGAGGATCATTAGAATCATAGAATCCTAGAAGATTAGGGTTGGAAGAGAGAGCAAAATCTGCAGTGATTCTGCAGGTCAGGAGGAATTAAGTGCACAGGTACTGCTTCCCAACTGTATGGGGGAAGCTTCCACCCTTCCAGCTTGCACTGTCTTAGGCTCCAGCTGGTGCAGCTATTCCCTGGTTGTCAAGAACATCTCATTCACTGCAAATAACTTTCTGAATGAGAAGAACAAACCCTGTTGCCATTAACCCCCCTTGACCATATATGTTTATACAGCCTCTGTCCACCAAGTGATGATTTGTATAGCACGAGAGCCGGCAGAAGATGATAATTCCATTTTGTGACAACTTCTGAAGTTCTGACATTTGGTTTCGTTCTGCACTGGAATGGAATACAAACCTTTCCATGTTTTTACAAGCAGACTTGTGTCAAACCATCCCTTTTGAGATCGAAGAGGTCAGGTTTTTGGTTCCTCTCTCTCCCTGGCCCTAGACTGACCTGGCCCTGCAAAACCTTTCCATCAAGAAGTTAATCAAAACGGATACATCTCCACAACACATTTCAGCTTCAGGGAAACAGCATACTTCAAGGAAAACGCATTTCATTGGAAATGTTCTGACCAGCTTTATACAGAACATTTATTGTATCACAGCTGGGACCTACGAGACCCCACCAGCGGCCCATTATGCTATATGTACATATAGTAAAAGACTGTAAGCTCTGGGGGGAGGGACCAGACTGACAAAGGTCATACAGAGGAACAGAGAAGTTAAGTGACTCACCCAAGCTCACACAGTAGGTCAGTAGCTGAACTGGGAATAAACCCCAAGTCTCTGGACTCCCAGCTTAGTGTCCTACCCACTAGACCATCCCACTCCTTGACAAGCTGAGCCTGAGCACTGAGCAGGCAACGATGTTATGTATTCATTTCTTTATTATTTTTCTGGGCTCCAAATACATTTTGGGGAATCAGCGAGATGGCAGATCTTGGCAGTGTGTTGAGTCAAGGAAAACCAAGCCCAGCCGACTCCGACAAGGCTGGGCTCTCACATGTCCGGAGCATGTCTCCCTGCCCCCATCTCTTTACAGCAATTTCTACCATTTTCTAACATCATTTAAGTTTCTAAAGTAATTTCTTTTTTTAAAAAAAGCAAACCATCTACCATATGTTCCACCCTGAAAGGCGTAATTGTTGTCAGATAATTAAGACACTGAGGTGAGCACTCGGAGATTCGTTTCCTCAGCCCTACACATTGTCCCATCTCTGTCCCTCTTTCAATAAGGCTTTGAGGGCTCTGCTTTTCTAACTTCCTCCTCAGCAAGAAATAAAAGAGCCACTAGAGTGACCCTCTTCACAGCTCTCCCTCTTGCTTTTCATTTATTTTTTGACACCCAACAATAATCATGGCTTGATGCTGGCCTGCTGTTCTCATCTGTCGCTGGGTCAAGGGGCTTCGGGGACACTGCCTGGCCCATTCAGAAACTTCCCCTTATTGAAAAGAACAGACAGGGAGAGAAAACAGGGCCAGGAATACCACATGCGGCACAGAGGTGGTCAGTCAGAGGTTCTCCAGCTCATCTCACTGTTCATTCCCACAGGCCAGAACATGGGGGCACAGTTTTCTCTTTTCACTGGCATTTGGTTTCACTGATCATTACCCATAGTGATGATTTTGCTACACTGGCCAATACTCATTTTCCAAAAGCCATTTCTCATTTCTGCTGATTTGTTCGCCCTTTGCTCATTGGACTGGATCCGATAAGGTGCTGAGTAGCCACAATCCCCACCAGAATCAATGGGAATGGAAGGCGCTCCCTATTTACGGGATTGGGCCTTTACTAATCAGCAGGGTATACGCTTGTAAGGAGCAGACTGGAAATTCTTTCTGCAGTTTTATCTGATGCTTTCAAAGGCAGGGATGAATTTTGTACATCTGAGAGTACAAGGCACTTGCAGGTGAATAAATTAAGAGTTTAATGGGAGGATAATGAAATCCAGGCATGCTGACCTGTTTTGGTACTAAAACAACGGAGCCTTCCCTGTCCTGAAGGATGGAAGTTTTGCTTTCATGCACGTCTGATTTTGGAAGCTCACTGTTCTACGGTTCTATATAGAGGGCCAAATTGTCAAAGGAGCCTCAACCCAGCCTCCAAATGAGTGTATACATAATTGTGCACCCCAGGCTAATTCGAGTACCCAGCTTGGGGTGACTGTTTTGGGGTGATCCAGAACTCAAGCGTGCACCTTTACATTTCTACACACAAATGTAGTTTCAATCTACAAAACCTTTACCAAAAGAGGAGTTGGCCAATTCAAACTAACAGTATTCTACTCTACATTTACTCATTTCATGAAACTAAGCCAGACATTGAAAGTCCTATCATTTTAGAACAACAACAACAAAACTCTACATTTAATGGTGACATAAGCTAAAATTTAAAAAATGTTTAAGCTCCCAAACCATTAGTAGAATGGATGTGCAGACTTAAAACTACAGATAGAGTTGCATTTTCTGTTCCCTTTTCACTTACACCCAAGTCCTGAATTTGTGATTCTGTGCTTCCCCTATAATAATTGATAAAATCATGAGTAATTAAAGCAGTACAAGGATCACAGTGTTTCTTGTATCAGAGTGGTAGCCGTGTTAGTCTGAATCAGCAAAAAGAACGAGGAGTACTTGTGGCACCTTAGAGACTAACAAATGTATTTGAGCATAAGCTTTTGTGGGCTAAAACCCACTTCATCGGTGTGTTTGATGTCATCTTCGAGGACACTGGTTTCTTGTGAAGAGAATGATCTCAGATTTTGTCAGGACTTGAAATTATAAGATTTTTCCATTTCCCGATAGATCTTTCTGGAATTGTCCTTTCACTTTATATATTTGATGCATAGGCTTCTATAGCAATGGGAAAGGAAATCTATGTAGAGCTGCAGTATATATAGACCTGTCTGAATGCAACAGGTTATAATTGCTGCAAATCTCGTGTTGAATCTAGAGGAAGGTCTTTAAACCACCCACATTTCCCCCTTTGCTAGCTCCACCTTCCCCCATCCCTGAACTGGGGTTTTCTTTATTTGGATTTTGATCTAAAAGAAACACCACACTAAAGGGTGCCTATCTAAAGGTCTGGAATTCCTTGATATACATTTAAAAACAAAGAGTTACAAATCATAAATCCTGCAAAGCAGCAGCATTTCTCCTCTTTCCCATCAGATCCCACCTCATCAAACTGATGTAGGTGTCCATGATCTTCTTTGTTCCCTGAAGCTCACTAGTCTCTAAGGTGCACAAGTACTCCTGTTCTTTTTACCTATGTAACTGACTCTCTTCCACTTTGGTTGTTTAAAGCAAGTGGCGTGGCTATTAAGTGGCATTAGCAGTGTTAGACATTAGGGTACGTAGACATTAGGGTATGTCTACACTACGAAATTAGGTCGAATTTATAGAAAGCGATTTTATACAGCCGATTATGTGTGTCCCCACACTAATGCACTAAGCACATTAAGTTGGTGGAGTGCGTCCACAGTACTGAGGCTAGCATCGACTTACGGAGCGGTGCACTGTGGGTAGCTATCTCACAGTTCCAGCAGTCTCCGCCGCCCAGTGGAATTCTGGGTTAAGATCCCAATGCCTGATGGGGCAAAAACATTGTCGCGGGTGGTTTTGGGTACATGTCGTCAGTCGCCCCTCCCTCCATGAAAGCAATGGCAGACAATCGTTTCGTGCCTTTTTTCCGTGTGGGCACCATACTGCTTTCAGCAGATGGTGCAGTAGGTCTGCAAACCATCATCATCATCCACCACTTCTGCTGCAACTCTGCTCTCCTGGTGCTATGAATCCTCCTCAGAGGTCCTCTATATGACCATCGTCATCCACCGCTTCTGCTGGCACTCTGCTCTCCTGCTCTCCTGGTGGTCTCGCAGGGCCGCTTCCACTGCAACTCTGCTCAGCTGCTCTTGTCTCACCATACCACGGCAAGCATGTAGCCCGCTCAGCTGTTGTGTCCTGGCAGCAGGTGGTGCAATAGGTCTGCAAATCATCATTATCATTGAATGACAGCTTCCGCTGGCACGCTGCTTTCCTGCAGATGCCATACTACGGCAAGCATGGAGCCCGCTCAGATCACCGTGGCAGTTATGAGCATTGTAAACACCTCGCGCATTATCATGCAGTATATGCAGAACCAGAACCTGCAAAAGAAGGCGAAGAGGCGATGGCAGCACGGTGACGAGAGTGATGAGGACATGGACACAGACGTCTCTCAAAGCATGGGCCCCGGCAATTTGGCCATCCTGGTGGCAATGGGGCAGGTTCATGCCGTAGAACGCTGATTCTGGGCCCATGTAACAAGCACAGACTGGTGGGACCGCATAGTGTTGCAGGTCTGGGATGACTCCCAGTGGCTGCAAAACTTTTGCATGTGTAAGGGCACTTTCATGGAACTTTGTGACTTGCTTTCCCCTGCCCTGAAGCACAAAAATACCAAGATGAGAGAAGCCCTCACAGTTAAGAAGCGAGTGGCGATAGCCCTGTGGAAGCTTGCAACGCCAGACAGCTACCAGTCAGTCGGGAATCAATTTGGAGTGGGCAAATCTACTGTGGGGGCTGCTGTGATCCAAGTAGCCAACACAATCACTGAGCTGCTGCTATCAAGGGTCGTGACTCTGGGAAATGTGCAGGTCAAAGTGGTTGGCTTTGCTGCAATGGGATTCCCTAACTGTGGTGGGGCTATAGACAGAACGCATATCCCTATCTTGGGACTGGAGCACCGAGGCAGCCAGTACATAAACCGCAAGGGGTACTTTTCAGTGGTGCTGCAAGCACTGCGTTTCACAACATCAATGTGGGATGACTGGGAAAAGTTCATGACGCTCGCATCTTCAGGAACTCTGGTCTGTATGAACAGCTGCAGCAAGGGACTTACTTTCCAGACCAGAAAATAACCATTGCGGATGTTGAAATGCCTATAGTTATCCTTGGAGACCCAGCCTACCTCTTAATGTCATGGCTCATGAAGCCATACACAGGCACCCTGGACAGTAGTCAGGAGCTGTTCAACTATAGGCTGAACAAGTGCAGAATGGTGGTAGAATGTGTATTTGGATGTTTAAAGGCACGCTGGCGCAGTTTACTGACTCGGTTAGACCTCAGCGAAACCAATATTCCCATTGTTATTACTGCTTGCTGTGTGCTCCACAATATCTGTGAGAGTAAGGGGGAGACATTTATGGTGGGTGGGAAGTTGAGGCAAATCTCCTGGCCGCTGATTATGCGCAGTCAGACACCAGGGCAGTTAGAAGAGCACAGCAGGGCACTCTGCGCATCAGAGAAGCTTTGAAAAACAGTTTCATGGCTGACCAGGCTACGGTGTAACAGTTCTGTTTGTTTCTCCTTGATGAAAACCCGCCCCCTTGGTTCACTCTACTTCCCTGTAAGCCAACCGCCCTCCCCTCCCACCTTCGATCACCGCTTGCAGAGGCAATAAAGTCATTGTTGTTTCAAATTCATACATTCTTTATTCATTCGTCACACAAATAGGGGGATAACTGCCAAGGTAGCCTGGGAGGAGTGCTGGAGGAGGGAAGCACTGGGTGGGGTGGTGGATGAGGGGAGGAGGGGAGGAGGGGAGGAGGAAAGGACAAGGCCACACTGCACTTCAAAACTTATTGAATGCCAGCCTTCTGTTGCTTGGGCAGTCCTCTGGGGTGGAGTGGTTGGGTGCCCAGAGGCTGCCCCCTCTGTGTTCTTCGGCATCTTGGTGAGGAGGCTATGGAACTTGGGGAGGAGGGCAGTTGGTTACACTGGGGCTGCAGTGGCCATCTGTGCCTTTCCTGCACCTCAACCATATGCCAGAGCATATCAGTTTGATCCTCCAGTAGCCTCAGCATTGCATCCTGCCTCCTCTCATCATGCTTCCACCACCTTTCCTCTTGATCCCGCTACCTCTCTTGTTACTCCCGCCTCCTGTCCTCGCGTTCATTTTGTGCTTTCCTGGACTCTGCCATTGTCTGCCTCCACGCATTATGCTGAGCTCTTTCAGTTTGAGTGGACTGCATGAGCTCAGAGAACATTTCATTGTGAGTGCGTTTTTTTCACCTTCTTATCTGCACTAGCCTCTGGGATGGAGATGCTAGTAGCAGCGTTGAAACATTTGCAGCTGGGGGAGGAAAAAAAGGGAGAGTAAAACTGATAAAAGAATCATAGAATATCAGGGTTGGAAGGGACCTCAGGAGGTCATCTAGTCCAACCCCCTGCTCAAAGCAGGGCCAATCCCCAATTTTTGCCCCAGATCCCTAAATGGCCCCCTCAAGAATTGAACTCACAACCCTGGGTTTAGCAGGCCAATGCTCAAACCACTGAGCTATCCCTCCCCCCATTGGCCATTTAAAAGGAGGGGCTGATGTTTTCGGGTTAACATGCAGCACAAACCCAACTAAACCCAATTCTCTGGGATGATCGCTTCACCCTTCCCCCCACTGGGTGGCTAACTGCGCGGATGATTTCTTTTCACCCACAAGCAAACAGCCCAGCAGGAACAGCCACCTCTGAATGTCCCTTTAATAATATTCCCCTATTTCAGCCAGGTGACCATGAATGATATCACTCTCTTGAGGATAACACAGAGAGATAAAGAACAGATGTTGCTTGAATGCTAGCAAACACTGGGATCACATGCTACCATGCTTTCTTATGCAATGATTCCAGACTACATGCTACTGGCCTGCCATGGTAAAGTGTCCTACCATGGCTGACATGACAATAAGGCTGCCCTCCCCAGAAACCTTTTGCAAAGGCTTTGGGAGTACCTCCAGAACAGCTTCATTGAGATGTCCCTGGAGAATTTCTGCTCCATCCCCAGACACGTTAACAGACTTTTCCAGTAGCTGTACTGGCCGCGAATGCATCCCAAGTTTTCAGGGAAAATTAATCATTAAACACGTTTGCTTTTAAACCGTGTATTATATTTACAAAGGTACACTCACCAGAGATGCCTTCTCCTCCTACAAGGTCCGGGAGCCCGGGTTGGGAGGGTGCTGTCTCCAGGGTGATAAACAGTTCCTGGCTGTCAGGGAGAACAGTTTCTCCACTTGCCTGGTGTGCGTTATCTTCAACCTTCCCCTCCTCATAATCTTCCTCATCCCCAAAATCCTCATCCCTGTTGCATGAGACTCCCTTGCAGGAGTCCATGTACAGGTGTGGGGTAGTTATAGGGGCACCCCCTAGAATTGCATGCAGCTCATCGTAGAAGCAGCATGTCTGCGGCTCTGACCCTGAGTGGGCATTTGCCTCTTGGGTTTTTTGGTAGGCTTGCCTGAGCTCCTTAAGTTTCACGTGGCACTGCTGTGGGTCCCTGTGATAGCCTCTGTCTTTCATGCCCTTGGAGATTTTTTCAAATATTTTGGCATTTCGTCTTTTGAAATGGAGTTCTGATGGCACGGATTCGTCTTCCCATACAGCGATCAGATCCAGTTCCTCCCGTTTGGTCCATGCTGGAGCTCTTTTGCAATTCTGGGACTCCATGGTCACCTCTGCTGATGAGATCTGTACGGTCACCTGTGCTGATCAGCTTGCCACGTTGGCCAAACAGGAAATGAAATTCAAAAGTTCACGGGGCTTTTCCTTTCTACCTGGCCAGTGCATCTGAGTTGAGAGTGCTGTCCAGAGCGGTCACAATGGAGCACTGTGGGATAGCTCCCGGAGGCCAATACTGTCGAATTGCATCCACACTACCCCAAATTGGACCCAGTGATGTCGATTTCAGCAGTAATCCCCTCGTCCGGGAGGAGTACAGAAATCAATTTTAAGAGCCCATTAAGGGTATGTCTACACTACGAAATTAGGTTGAATTTATAGAAGTCGGTTTTTTAGAAATCGGTTTTATATATTCGAATGTGTGTGTCCACACAGAAAATGCTCTAAGTGCATTAAGTGCATTAACTCAGCGGAGTGCTTCCACAGCACCAAGGCTACAGTCGACTTCCAGAGCGTTGCACTGAAGGTAGCTATCCCACAGTTCCCGCAATCTCCGCTGCCCATTGGAATTCTGGGTTGAGATCCCAATGCCTGATGGGGCTAAAACATTGTCGTGGGTGGTTCTGGATACATATCGTCAGGCCCCCATTCTCTCCCTCCCTCCGTGAAAGCAAGGGCAGACAATTGTTTCGTGCCTTTTTTCCTGAGTTACCTGTGCAGACACCATACCATGGCAAGCACGGAGCCCGCTCAGCTCACTGTCACCGTATGTCTCCTAGGTGCTGGCAGACGTGGTACTGCATTGCTACACAGTAGCAGCAACCCATTGCCTTGTGGCAGCAGATGGTGCAATAGGACTGGTAGCCGTCATTGTCATGTCTGAGGTGCTCCTGGCCACGTCGGCCAGGAGCGCCTGGGCAGACATGGGCGCAGGGACTAAATTTGGAGTGACTTGATCAAGTCATTCTCTTTAGTCCTGCAGTCAGTCCTATTGAACCATCTTATGGTGAGCAGGCAGGCAATATGGATTGCTAGCAGTCGTATTGTACCATCTTCTGCCAGGCAGGCAAGAGATGAGGATGGCTAGCAGTCATACTGTACCATCTTCTGCCGAGCATCCCTGAGATGTGGATGGCATGCAGTCCTTCTGCACCGTCTGCTGCCAGCCAAAGATGTAAAAGATAGATGGAGTGGATCAAAACAAGAAATAGACCAGATTTGTTTTGTACTCATTTGCTTCCCCCCCGTCCCCCGTCTAGGGGACTCATTCCTCTAGGTCACACTGCAGTCACTCACAGAGAAGGTGCAGCGAGGTAAATCTAGCCATGTATCAATCAGAGGCCAAACTAACCTCCTTGTTCCAATAAGAACAATAACTTAGGTGCACCATTTCTTATTGGAACCCTCCGTGAAGTCCTGCCTGAAATACTCCTTGATGTAAAGCCACCCCCTTTGTTGATTTTAGCTCCCTGAAGCCAACCCTGTAAGCCGTGTCGTCAGTCGCCCCTCCCTCCGTCAGAGCAACGGCAGACAATCGTTCCGCGCCTTTTTTGTGTGCGGACGCCATACCAAGGCAAGCATGGAGGACGCTCAGCTCACTTTGGCAATTAGGAGCACATTAAACACCACACGCATTATCCAGCAGTATATGCAGCACCAGAACCTGGCAGAGCGATACCGGGCGAGTAGGCGACGTCAGCGCGGTTGCGTGAGTGATCAGGACATGGACACAGATTTCTCTGAAAGCATGGGCCCTGCCAATGCATGCATCATGGTGCTAATGGGGCAAGTTCATGCTGTGGAACGCTGATTCTGGGCTCAGGAAACAAGCACAGACTGGTGGGACCACAGAGTGTTGCAGGTCTGGGATGATTCCCAGTGGCTGCGAAACTTTCACATGCATAAGGGCACTTTCATGGAACTTTGTGACTTGCTTTCCCCTGCCCTGAAGCACAAAAATACCAAGATGAGAGCAGCCCTCACAGTTAAGAAGCGAGTGGCGATAGCCCTGTGGAAGCTTGCAACGCCAGACAGCTACCGGTCAGTTGGGAATCAATTTGGAGTGGGCAAATCTATTGTGGGGGCTGCTGTGATGCAAGTAGCCCACGCAATCAAAGATCTGCTGATATCAAGGGTAGTGACCCTGGGAAATGTGCAGGTCATAGTGGATGGCTTTGCTGCAATGGGATTCCCTAACTGTAGTGGGGCCATAGACGGAACCCATATCCCTATCTTGGCACCGGAGCACCAAGCCTGCGAGTACATAAAGCACAAGGGGTACTTTTCAATAGTGCTGCAAGCTCTGGTGGATCACAAGGGATGTTTCACCAACATCAACGTGGGATGGTACATGACGCTCGCATCTTCAGGAACTCTGGTCTGTTTCAAAAGCTGCAGGAAGGGACTTTATTCCCAGACCAGAAAATAACCTTTGGGGATGTTGAAATGCCTATAGTTATCCTCAGGGACCCAGCCTACCCCTTAATGCCATGGCTCACGAAGCCGTACACAGGCAGCCTGGACAGTAGTCAGGAGCTGTTCAACTACACGCTGAGCAAGTGCAGAATGGTGGTAGAATGTGCATTTGGATGTTTAAAGGTGCGCTGGCGCAGTTTACTGACTCGCTTAGACCTCAGCGAAACCAATATTCCCACTGTTATTACTGCTTGCTGTGTGCTCCACAATGTCTGTGAGAGTAAGGGGGAGACATTTATGGCAGGGTGGGAGGTTGAGGCAAATCGCCTGGCTGCTGGTTACGCGCAGCCAGACACCAGGGCAGTTAGAAGAGCACAGGAGGGCGCGGTATGCATCAGAGAAGCTTTGAAAACCAGTTTCATGACTGGCCAGGCTACGTTGTGAAAGTTCTCTTTGTTTCTCCTTGATGAAACCCCCCGCCCCTTGGTTCACTCTACTTCCCTGTAAGTTAACCACCCTCCCCTCCTCCCTTTGATCACCGCTTGCAGAGGCAATAAAGTCATTGTTGCTTCACATTCATGCATTCTTTATTCATTCATCACACAAATAGGGGGATGACTACCAAGGTAGCCCAGGCGGGGGGGGGGGGGTGGAGGAGGGAAGGAAAATGCCACACAGCACTTTAAAAGTTTACAACTTTAAAATTTATTGAATGCCAGCCTTCTTTTTTTTTTTTGGGCAATCCTCTGTGGTGGAGTGGCTGGTTGGCTGGAGGCCCCCCCACCGCGTTCTTGGGCATCTGGGTGTGGAGGCTATGGAACTTGGGGAGGAGGGCGGTTGGTTACACAGGGGCTGTAGTGGCAGTCTGTGCTCCAGCTGCCTTTGCTGCAGCTCAACCATACACAGGAGCATACTAGTTTGATCCTCCAGCAGCCTCAGCATTGAATCCTGCCTCCTCTCATCATGCTGCCGCCACATTTGAGCTTCAGCCCTGTCTTCAGCCCGCCACTTACTCTCTTCAGCCCACCACTTACTCTCTTCAGCCCGCCACCTCTCCTCCTGGTCATTTTGTGCTTTCCTGCACTCTGACATTATTTGCCTCCATGCATTCATCTGTGCTCTGTCAGTGTGGGAGGACAGCATGAGCTCAGAGAACATTTCATCACGAGTGCGTTTTTTCTTTCTTTCTAATCTTCAATAGCCTCTGGGAAGGAGAAGATCCTGTGATCATTGAAACACATGCAGCTGGTGGAGAAAAAAAAAGGGACAGTGGTATTTAAAAAGACACATTTTATAAAACAGTGGCTACACTCTTTCAGGGTAAACCTTGCTGTTAACATTACATACATAGCACATGTGCTTTCGTTACAAGGTCGCATTTTGCCTCCCCCCACCGCGTGGCTACCCCCTCAACCCTCACCCTCCCCGTGGCTAACAGCGGGGAACATTTCTGTTCAGCCACAGGCAAACAGCCCAGCAGGAACGGGCTCTTCTGAGTGTCCTCTGAAGAAAAGCACCCTATTTCAACCAGGTGACCATGAATGATATCTCACTCTCCTGAGCATAACACAGAGAGATAAAGAACGGATGTTGTTTGAACACCAGCAAACATACACTGCAAGGCTTTGTTGTACAATGATTCCCGAGTACGTGTTACTGGCCTGGAGTGGTAAAGTGTCCTACCATGAAGGACGCAATAAGGCTGCCCTCCCCAAAAACCTCTTGCAAAGGCTTTGGGAGTACATCCAGGAGAGCCGCGCATGCCAGGGCAAATTAATCCTTTCACATGCTTGCTTTTAAACCATGTATAGTATTTTAAAAGGTACACTCACCGGAGGTCCCTTCTCCGCCTGGCGGGTCGGGGAGGCAGCCTTGGGTGGGTTCAGGGGGTACTGGCTCCAGGTCCAAGGTGAGAAACAGTTCCTAGCTGTCGGGAAAAGCGGTTTCTCCGCTTGCTTGCTGTGAGCTATCTACAACCTCATTATCATCATCTTCTTCGTCCCCAAAACCTGCTTCCGTGTTGCCTCCATCTCCATTGAAGGAGTCAAACAACACGGCTGGGGCTAAAATGGCTAAAATGGCATGCAGCTCATCATAGAAGCGGCATGTTTGGGGCTCTGACCCAGAGCGGCCGTTCGCCTCTCTGGTTTTCTGGTAGGCTTGCCTCAGCTCCTTAAGTTTCACGCGGCACTGCTTCGGGTCCCTGTTATGGCCTCTGTCCTTCATGCCCTGGGGGATTTTGACAAAGGTTTTGGCATTTTGAAAACTGGAACAGAGTTCTGATAGCACGGATTCCTCTGCCCATACAGCGATCAGATCCCGTACCTCCCATTCAGTCCATGCTGGAGCTCTTTTGCGATTCTGGGACTCCATCATGGTCACCTCTGCTGATGAGCTCTGCATGGTCACCTGCAGCTTGCCATGCTTGCCAAACAGGAAACAAGATTCAAAAGTTCGCAGTTCTTTTCCTGTCTACCTGGCCAGTGCATCTGAGTTGAGAGTGCTGTCCAGAGCGGTCACAATGGAACACTCTGGGATAGCTCCCAGAGGCCAATACCGTCGAATTGTGTCCACAGTACCCCAAATTCGACCCGGCAAGGCCGATTTAAGCGCTAATCCACTTGTCAGGGGTGGAGTAAGGAAATCGATTTTAAGAGCCCTTTAAGTCGAAATAAAGGACTTCATCGTGTGGACGGGTGCAGGTTTATATCAATTTAATGCTGCTAAATTCGACCTAAAGTCCTAGTGTAGACCAGGGTTAAGTCAACAAAAATGGCTTCGTTGTGTGGACGGGTTAAATTGATCTAACACTGCTAAATTAGACCTAAACTCATAGTGTAGACCAGGGCTCAGCCTGAGTGAGTGGAGGATGCTGACTATCCTTAGACATGCAGAGGTCAGGCACAAACTGGAAATCTACTCTCTAAACCAGGCTCACAAAGACTGTTTGCAGGCACAGTGGGTAATTTCACTTGTGGACAGACACAAACACAGCTATTGTAAAAGAACAAAACACTGAAACCTGAGAGATCAAATTACCTCTAAGAGGAAGAGGCAAACTAGGATTAATAAAGAGCGAGGTTTACAGGAAGCACAAGGATTGGGGAGAAATATTACTCTATTTCGCTTGGAAGGAGCTCAGTTACATCCAGTGATGGGCAGCAGTACTAAACCCTTGGATAGAGGTGTGCTATCATTTGGCTTTACCAGGACAAAGTGAACCACTGTGGCCTCTCACGCTCCTGCCTACATCATAGCTCCTAGTTTGTGAACAGCAGCCACCATCAAAGAAAACTGCCATAACTGTTATACAAAGAAAGAAAGGCCTAAGGGGCCTGCACTGCACTGCACAACCGTCTATGCCTTCAACTGCATGCCAGCCTGTACAAAGAATGACACCAATAGTTACTTACCAGACTTTCGGCTGGAAAGGAACCAAAGCTCTTACTTTGGGCATAAACCCTGAAGGATATGACTAAGGTGCACTCAGAACATGTAAAGAGCTCAAAGCACAGACTGCCAGAGGGCTAACCTTAGCCTCGGAAAATTCAGAGAGAGTGGGAGAAAAGATAAGGTTAAATCTGATAAGAAAGTACAGTGCAACTCGGAGATAGGTGGTGTTATACACTGTAATCCACAGGGACAAATAATAAAAGGATGAAGCTACTCCAGGATGAATTTGGTCCCCACGGTCCGGTGAGTGAGAGAGTTATGTTTGTAACAGAAAGAAGAATTTCACACAGCCTGGGTTTTGTTGTGTGGCCTGAGAAGGACATGAGCTCTGACTGTACAAACTCACAGGGACTGCCTGTTACCTTATGGTTACTCACATTTTCTTGAAGCAGAGCCACCCAGAGAATCAACAGGGTGACCCATCACTAAACCTGCTTGACTGGATTCTGCAAACACTGGGACAGCAGTACCAAATATGTCATTTTTTAAAAGGCTCACCTTGTAGAGAAAAGAGGTGTGATGCTTCCACGTGTTTCTGCCCAGGATCTCATACCTAAGACTGATCATAATGTATGAAATGCATATTACTATAAGCCCAAAGTTACCATGTTCCAGGCTGTCTTCTACTGAAAACAATCATGGAGTTATTCATAAGTACAATGGACTATGCTTTAATAACTGAGCATATTGTAGACCACAGCTTCCATTGGATGGCAGTCCTGTCAGTGATTCACCTCCAGTTCAAAAGCCAGGGATTCAGGAAGGAAACCTTCTCCTGATACTTCCTTTCATTCTGACAAGGGGATGTGCCTACGCAGAGAACACAAGAAAAACACGGACCTACTCACCTGATATATGAGGAACCATTAGTAATGATGTTACTAGTCTTTGTTGGATGGCGTTCGGAGCTAGTCATTAAACCTGCGAGCTTTGGAAGACAAATCATTATGTGAATGTTCATTAAAATGCAATCATGGATTCATGAAGTTCAGGGAGAGAAAAGGGAATTCCCCTAAGGTTTTGATCTTTAAGGATGATCCTTCTGTGGGTCCCCTGGACTTTATGGATGGCCCCATAGCATTTTGGGAAGGATAGTTTTTGAATTTATAGAGCATATATTTTGGCCCAGAACATCTCTTCTGCTGGGAAAGACCATAGGAGGGGTCACAGAAAGAGGATGTCTGTGGGAGGGAGGGAAAGGAGGTGGGCAAGGGGATTGAGGGGGACAACCTCAGGAAGCCTTCTTCCTCCCTTCCACAGGATCTCCTGCGGGCTTGGTGAGGGGAGATTCTCTCCTGTGGACTTTAGAGGGTGCACTGGAATAGAGCTCCAGCTGGGTACATGCAACAGTGCCCCAGTGAGCCTTAGGAGGCTTGTCAGGCATCCCCTCCACACCCTCCCACAGGTATTAGAATACTCGTTGAGGCCCCCAGTCACCCACCTGCAGATGGTAAAAGGTTCATGAAGGCCCACACTTATGAGCCCTGGGAGGCTGGTAGAGTAGCCCAGCCCTCCTGCTAGCATTCAATGCCACAACCAACATCTCCCACCTTTCCCTGCAAGCACAAGGAAACCTATTAGCCCTTGATAAGCTAAACTATATCGTCCACTACCAGACAAGCCTGAATAGGCCGGTTAGTGTCCCAGCAGTCCTACCGAGGCTACTCTGGGGTGCTGACCATCACTTTTAGGGTCATCAGGACCTATGGACGGAGCATGTGCATCAGGACCCCCTGAAAAACCTACTGTGATTGGTTTGCCATGGAGTGGCGGGAGAGGAGGCCTGGTGATCATTACAGAGGGAGCGATGAATCCCTGAGGGTCTACAGGAGGGGTGGAATGTCCCTGACTACTGCGTCACCAAGCCGCATTCAGTGCCTTCCAGATATCCCTTCTCCCATGCTCCCTTCTCACCACCCCTGTCTACTACTGGGAAAGGACTAGAAAATCCAGTAAGCAATGGATCTTCCAGCCTGCCCCACCTCCCCTCCACCACCCTACAGGGCTGGACTCTGCTCGCTGCAGGTAGCCCAGACCAAGTTGAGTTTTGTTGCCAGAAGACCATCCTCACTTTGGAGGGAGGGAGCAGGACTGGCCCCTTAATTGCTAATTAGCAAAAATCAGTCATTTATAATTAGGGTTGTTAAAAAATACAGGTTAGACCTTAGATGTCCCCAAACTTGACTTGAACCTCTGGTGGCAAGTCCCTTTCCCCTCGCCACCATACTTTCTAGGGTTTCTCTCTCTCCAGCTCTGGATGCCGCTGAGAACCCAGGGCCTCCGGTGCAGGGCGAGCAGCCACTTCGACTTCTGTTCAGGTTCTGCACGGTGCCAGCAGCTGACTCGGAGGCTGCAGTGGCTGGTATTTGCCTACTGCGGCGCTGTGCATCCTGCTGGGGATGTTGGCAGAGACTCTGTGAGCAGGGAGGCTACACCCGGAGAGTACTGACCCCCTGCCAGATAGAGCCCCTTCCTGACCCTGGCCCTTCAGCACAGTGCCAGAGCACACATCCCCATCCACTTGCCTTGCCAGACAGAGCCTGCACAGGGAAAGCAGACTGGGCCAAGCGCTTGAGTCAGCAAGGGGCCCTTTCCAGCAGAGAGCCAGGACTCCCGGGTACATCTTTCCACACCTCTCTCAACCCTAGTTCCTGAACATGGCCATGTGTGCCTTTCCTGTGCAGCACTGAAGGGCCAGAGTCGGGAGGGGAGTGGAAAGATGCACCCGTGAGAATAGCTCCCCTGCTATTGAAATACAGGCTAAAAGCCGTCCTGTACTGATTTAGTATGGGACAGGCAATTTTCTATATAAATAAGGGAACTGTTGGCAACCCTATTAGCAGGGGTCTCCCTGTTGTACAATTAGTAAGGTTCTGCTGGATAAGATGGTGGGTCTAATATTTATCCAGCATGCAGATCGCTGCACCTCTCCAGACTCCTCCGGGTCCTTGCCCCTGGACATTTCTGAATTGTATCCTTTCCCCCTGCATGTCACATCTTATGTTACATTTGTTGTGAAAATGACAGGAAGGAAGTGCCTGGAACAAGATTATCTTTGTGCCCCCTCAGCCTTCAGAAATCTCAAACATATGAACCCCCTTCATCATGGCCTACACTCACACAGCACACACACATGCCACACCACAGTAAGCCCTGCCTTTACTTTGCATCACTCTGAAGTTGTCTAGGACTAAAATGCCTCCAAGGAGACAGCACTGTAGATTTACTTGGATACACTCTTTGCCTGCTGGGAACAGAGCGGATGCCAAAAGCAAAGTTCAAAATTGTAAGTAATCAGTGCCACCTACTGTCCAAATGGTATTATGACATTCCCATGCCCCCTCTACCCTTTGCATACTAAAGAAAATGTAATTTAAGGAGGCATGATCTGGGCCTCTTTCACCAATGTCTCTCTGGCTGAAATTCCAGTGCATTATAATATTCATAGACCTTGGCATTTTCTTACTTTTTCTTTCATACACTGAGGCAGAGCTGTGTGGAGTTCCAAGACTGACAAAGGCAGGGAGATGGTGAGATGGGCAGCAGGTAAAGATCGGGGTGCACCTTCCCCTGCTGAGGATTCCCTTTTTGGTCCTTTCACAAATGATTTTGTTCTATTGTTATTTTCTAGTGTCAAAGTTCCATTCATTTGTGATGTCCCACATATTAGGCCAAACTCATTTGTGTAAAGACCATTGAAGTCAGTGGAGTTTCATCAGGGAAGAATCTGGCCTTCTGTATTTTACAGTCTGATATCAGCATTTGTGACCCTGCTGAACATACTATTGGCTGCACAATTATATTGCAGTTTGGATGAGAAGGACTTTGGCTCTAATAAGATTTTGTAGCACATTTTACAGATAAAAGCAAGATTTCCCAACAATAGGACATGAGAAAGCAGAGACGGAGCAAGACAGAGATTTGGTGGCAAGGAGACTGACAAAATCTTCTGAGGGTCTTTTTTTTTTTTTCTGAAGAGGTTTTTAATCCTAAGGGAAACATCTGGACATTCCCTCTCCCCTCCAATTTGAACTGATTGCTGACTCCCAGGGATGGAACTCTCTGATTCTCAGGAAGCTGTTACCCAGCTGAATGTTCCTGGGCCAGCTCTGGCTTTCCAAAACATCAGTTACTTTGTCCCCATCACCAAGTCCTTTTTCTCAAAAGAAGTAGAAGAAAAGGAAATTCTCAGGGATGTCAGGTAAGGAATGGTTCTTCCCTGTAAAGGCATAGCCAAAATAAGGAATCATGGGGCTCTGGAGCCATAGAGACCTAGGAAATCTTAAATATCAGAGTATTGAACACCGCATATTTGACAGAGCACAATTGAATTGCATAATAAAATTAGTTATCTGTCTCAGGGTTGTCTGTGGTTCCTATCACAGCAATGTCTAAGTACTGCCCAAAAATTAATACTCATAGTGAGTGTGCTCTAAATGGCAATATTCTCATGGCCTTGCTTGGCTTCTGTCTGCTTCTCTGGGTGATTATTGAGTTATTCTTTCTTTCTTTCTTTTTCCTCCTTTCCAATCTCTCTGATAGTCCAAGGGAAATGCCATCACCAGGGAAGGTCTCATCAAAGAGGGTTGGATTCTGCCGGCAATAAGGTGCTCCTGCAGTGTCCCATACACAGGAGAGCCTTATCCTGAGCCAGTTTGGTTGAAGCACCTCTGTGGAGCATTGCTATCTCTGAGAGTAGCAAATAGTGGTCAGTGGGGAAGATAGGTAAGCGGTGAGACAGCTTGGACCCTGACCATTAAGTGCCTCCTAGATCAGTACTGGTGATTTAAATTCATTTTGGAAAGGAAGAGTGCTCACACCAGGCTCTGTTGGATCGTGTGCATGCTGCTGTGTGAGCTTCAACTTCTTGGGGGAGATCATGCTCAGGCCCAGTTATTATAACCCAGTCTTACCTGGAGACCCAGCCCTCTGCCCTCCCACGCAGGCCCCAGGTACCACCAGTCAGGTTTCCACAGGGGCAGTGACATTCATAGCACTGTTTGTGTGTCAGTGGTTTCATGAGCAACTTATTGTTGACAACAAAACGACATTTTTAATATTTCTGGGGCCAGTGCAAGCAGGTGGGACTCTCTGTGTCTGGTCCAACCAAAGCTAGCTCAGAAATTCAGCAGTGTCCTAGGAACACATGCTCCTCAATCCTGCAGAAATATCCAGATCCCCAATCTCTCTTTCCCCTTGTTTTATCGATCCGCATCTCCCAGGCCCTTCATCCTTCCTGCTGAGGAGCAAGGGGTGCCCTCTATCAACCCATCAGGGCTGATCCTTAATTGACTGAAGGGGTCATTGATGAAGAACACAAGGCACCCCTCCCTCAAGAGGCAGAGCATGCTAGCTCTTTGGGGCAGGGACCATCTCTTTGTTATATGTTTGTACAGTGTCTAAAACAAGGGGCTTAAATAATAAACAACGTGGGCTGCATTACACTGCCAGCCCCTGCCAGTTTGTGGGACAGCAGGCAGACGGGGAATTTCACAAAGGTTTTCCTTCATGGCACAACAGAGGAAGATCCCCTTTCCTCCTAACACCAACCATTTGAAGATGAAACACCCTTATGCACCCTCTGTATGCCCTGTCAATCAGGGAGTGACTCCAGTACCCTTGCACTTATCAATTGCTACGGGATATTCATGTCTATGGCAATTATCATTTCCCTCTGTCATCACCCATCACATCTCTTCAGCTATCCACCCAGAGCTTCGTTGGACCAGAGAGCTAGAGACCCCAAGTTATTCCTGGGGCTTCAAGGCACAAAGCTGCAGATGCCAAATCCCAGGCTTGCAAGAGTAAATGGTAAGCATGTTAAATCTGAAATAGCACATAAGAGGCTGGCACTGCCGTGGATTCCGAAGTCCCGAAGTATCAAAGGGCAGATTCTGCAGCGAGTGCGTGTGCTTTGCTGTGGATTAATTGATGCCCTCTGAAACCATGACCAGGCTGGTGTGCATACTTTATGAGAGCTGGAATGCCTCACAGAAAACACCCCTCATAATGGTTCCTCATATCTGCTGCAGTAACGCTACTGTGAATCATTTAATTGCCAGCATCAGCAGATGAGCTCTGCCTTTGCTTGGGATATGGGAGATCTATGAACAATCACTGGAGCCCAAGATTCCAGCTAACACACAACACCTACGTGTTTAGTATGACCATCATTTATTATTATTTATATTTTAGTAGCACAAAGGGGTTCCAGCTAAGATCAGGTCCCCACTGTGCTGTGTATTGTCCAGAGAGATGAGACAGTCCGTATCTTAAAGAGCTTACAATTTAAGTTTAAGATTAGAGGCCAGAAGTGGGTGTAACAAACAAATGGAGGGATGGTGGGGCTGGGGTGACAGTAGTGTTCACACATATCTACAGGCACTAGTTTGAAGGTTCAGATGTGTGTTTAAAGGGTGAGTTTTGAGCTAAATGAAGATACTGGTAGCAATAATCCCAGTTCCCTGCCTGCCTGCTCAGCATCACCTGGCCGTGTTTGGTAGGATCACAGTAGGAGTGATCTCATGGATGGATCTGAAGGAGATGGTGTAGTCACTTTATGGATTAGATTCGGGAAGGTGGTTCACACATAAGGGGAGTCATGGAAGAAAGGGGAGTCATGGCTTGGGAGAAGTGAACAAATAGGCCGTGAGAGTTGGCATAATCAGTGGAGGAAAGAGGGCAGCTGACAATACTATAAAGACAAAGTAAGTGGGCAAAGTGGGGTTAAATTGTGAACAGCCTTAAAGATAAGAATTAGGAGCTATATGATGTGGTGGAGATGGGGGCAGCTGTGAAGAGATTTAACGGGGGGCTGGGAATGATGTGGTCCAAAGGGCAAGCCAGGAAGCTGATCTTAGCAGCAACATTTCGACTGGGCCTGAGTGGGTGTTTTTCTTTGGAAATTACCTTTGTACAATTACCTCCAGCTCTCAGTGCCCATGCCTCCAGCTCAGTACCTCCACAACAAGTCACGCTGTGACACAGACATTCCTTTGGGGGTCTGTACCAGCTTTGAGAACAGCTCAGTGCACATCACACAGCATGGGCAGCCATTTGTGCCCAGGCCGATCCTGGAGTTTACTTTTCACAAATAGCACACACTCTATCAGAAAGCCTGTCTTCTGTCTCATTCCCTTTTCAGCCAATAACTGCCTCTTGCTTTCACTTAACCAGCTTGCCCACTCTGGGTTTCTTGTCATGTGAAATCATTCCCTAAACAGTTTATAATACTATTTCTTTTCGCAGTGGCATTATGAAGCCTGGAATGAATGCCATTTTAGGACCAACTGGAAGTGGCAAAACCTCGTAAGTGTGGCTGTATAAATTAATGCCTCTTGCATCACTTTTGATATCTCTTCTATTGCAAAGAAGGAAAAAGGACTGAGATTCAATACCCACCCACCCCAGGGTGGGTTGGTATCTGCAGCTCTGGGTTTGGGTACATTGGCAGAGCAGAGTCTGAATACTGGGATTCATTTCCCTCTCACCACAGGAAACAGCAATACCTGTAGGACAAAATTGGTTCCTGAAGACAACTGCTTAGCTACTTTAGTAGAGCAGTGTTGGGAAATCCAAAGCTGAACGAACTTGGAGAGTGCATGCAGGACTGGGCTGGAAGGGTCCATAGGTTGGAGTGATATGGGGAGAAGCCCTGTATTGAGAAACTGTTAAAAGTCACCTTTTTTTCCTCAGACTCCTTGATGTACTTGCGGGGTGGAAGGACCCGAAGGGGCTTAGAAGTGGACAAATCTTCATGGATGGGAAGACAGCAAACTCACAGTTTCACCTATGCTCTGCTTACATAGTGCAGGTGAGTCAGGGCAGAATCCATGATGCCTCCCAGTTTGTGCACAGGCCTATCTGATTTTCCACTGGAATAGTATGCTGAGCCTGAAATGCCCAGGACGTGCAGCAGCAAGGATTCATGATGCTGGTTAATTGCAGATGTGTATTCCTTATGGCTACAGCAGAGTATAAGTTTAGGATTCTGAAATATCACTTCACTCAGCCATAACCACATGACTCTGTCATCATAGGCATTTTCTCCATTTGGAGCATTGTCTTTTCCTTAAGAGACTACAAGTCTCTGTCTCTTCCTCCCACTGAGAACTCTCAGAGCTGGCCCTCAACATTATGGCATCTGAGGCGGGGAGCTCAAATGACGCCCCCATACCTCCTTGCTTGGGCCAAAACTTTGAAAGGTCTCAATTCTGCCGTCTTCCTGTTCTACTCCTCTCATGGTACTGCTCTGCTACCTACCCCAATAAAGGAGAACTAACAACTTAAAATGCCTTGTTCAAAAATTTTAACACTTAACTTTCAAATGCCTGAGCAGCAAATGTAACTTTTCTTGTCTGCATAGTAAACACTGGCATCTTTATCTGTTTGAATAATCAAAGTGGTGCTTTCCCTGCCTTCTTGGTTGCAAAGATTTGAACTGCTTCCTGAAGGTCCACAGTCTGGGCCAGCTCATGCTCTATTGAGATGGTTGCAAGGCCGACCAGTCTCTCCTGTGTCATTGTGGAGCGTAGATGAGTTTTTATTAACTTCAGCTTGGAGAAACTGCGTTCTCCACTGGCAACTGTTACAGGAAGTGTTAGACGTATGCGCAGAGCAACAAAAGCATTTGGAAAGAGGGTGGTCATCTTATTTGTGCAAATATATTTCAGAACAGCCTTTGGAGTTGATCCTGCTGAAATATATCTTGAAAGGGCTTTCAGTTCATCACCTAAATCACGGCATCAATATTGCACATGTCATCATGTGTCAACACTGTCTCTAGTGCCCTGCATTGCTGGTGTAGGTCTTCTTCAGGTATAGTGAGGAGTTTTGGAATATCATACAACATTCCAAATATATTGCTGTGTTCCTTGAGCTGCATGAAACATTCTTCAACAGACTGTATTGCACAATCTAGAACCTGGTTAAAGAATTCAACTTTGAATTGTTGTTTGGGGTCTCTTATGGGATTATCCCGTGCCTCGTAATCAAAATGTCTTCTTCTTCAGTGACTCTTGTATTCTTGAATGGATGGGACAATAGCTTCAGTGTGAAGTTCCTCTGCCAACTTTTGTGCACTCTTCAGAACATTTTGAAATCCCTCATCTGACCGGTAAGACCGTAGGTATGACTTTGCTTTGTCCCGTTGTTCCATTGCTCCAGATATATCAAGGTCAACACTTTGGAGTCTCTTGCTTACAACATTTATTTCAAACAGTATGTCATGCCACAATGCTAAGCCACACAGAAATTTGAAGTTATGTATGTTTCTGGTGATTCCATTTCCCTCTGCCACTGTTCTCCCATGAACAGGTCCTGTCCAAGCATTATCCTCCATAATGGCAACTATGGCATCATCTATCTTCCCAATTTGGTGTTTGATAGGGTTTATTGCCTCCACTTAACTTTCCCATCGTGTGGCACTCAGTGGTTTCAGTGTCAGAGAGGATGTTCCCCAGATGTTGCTTCAAAATTTGCCATCGATGAGTTGATGCAGAGAAAAATACATAGATGCTTTGAATTACATTAAAAAATTCAGCAGCCTCACTAGAAGCTGATGCTGCATCACTGACCACCAAGTTCAATGAATGAGAACTGCATGGGACCAAAAAAGCTTGAGGGTTTAACTCTCAGATCCGTGTCTGCCCCTCCTCTGTTCTTTCCTCTCTCGTGTTGGCACCATTATTGTAGCCCTGACTTTTCCTGTCAGCTATTGCAATTCCCGTATCTTCCAGCTTTTTAAGAAGCACATTTGTCATACCAGCTCCTGTAGTATCATCAATGTCAATAAATTCTAGAGAATGCTCTCTGACAGTCACCACTGAAGGGACATTTTCACTAGGTTCTGTTGTTGTTACAAAACACACCATTAAAGTAATTTGTTCCATATGACTGATGTCAGGTGTGCAATCCAGAATAACAGAGTAATATCTTGCTGACTTCAGAGCTGCCACAATCTTCTGTTTGACTTTTGTTGCCAGTAACTGTATGATCTTATTTTGAATTGTTTTTCCAAGGTAGTGGTGGGTGTACATTTCTTGGGTCGTGACTCTTCTTAGATGATCCTGGAGTACAGCATCAAACTCAGCCATCACCGCCACAGTTTTAAGGAAGTTTCCATTGTTTGGCACATACAGCTGATCTGAAGCGCCACACAGGTTTTGGGTAGCAAGCATTCTCACAATGGCAATGAGCCTTTTCAGAACATTTGCCAATAAAGAGACTCTGATGCAACCTTCTCTTGATGCTGATCATCTATGGTGGCCTTTAACCTTAGTCTCATCTCAAGCTCTTTCTACCTATGGAATGCTCTCTGGTGATTTTCTGCCTTCTCATGGCATGCCAGATTTCTAGCCCTTTGTTTCTGTAGAACCCAGTGTGCCTGGAACATTAGACTGGAAGAGTTTGTAACAAAAACAGTATGCAGCATTCTGGGTTTTTGAGTACATAAGCCATGGCCTCTCCACTTGGTCACCATTGGGGATTTCATGCCAGTAATGTGTTGGATGGAAACTTCTATTTTCATTGTCTTTGGAGAACATGAAGTTTTTCACTTGCTGTGGCCCATGCAGTACAAGGAAGTCCCTCAGGCTACTGCTCAAGTGGGTCCACAGTCCTGGATCATCTAGACTTAAAGAACTAAACTCAGCAGCTGCTGTTTCTTGCGCCTCCACCACACTCTTCTCTGATCTACACTTTTCTTCAGGAATGTGCATGGTTACATCCATATGAGATGAAGATATGAATGATGCACTCTGACGAACTGGAAGATCAGGCATCTCCTCACCACTCACATCCTCACGGAGGCCGGAAGGCTCATCGTGAACATTTGTGTCTATGTATCTCAGGAGAGCTCCTTCCTGCTTAGATAGAAAAGCTTCCTTTGCTTTCTTTCTTTTTCTGAATGCTGCCCCAGAGGGGCGTTTTCTTCTTTCACTCATGACTGCTGTTCTGTGCCAGCTATAGTGGCTCTCAACACTCAGTTGAAGGAGACAAATAAGCAGGCTGGTAGCAGGGGCTGAGTGAGGGAAGATATCAGCGTCTTAAGGGCCTAACTGGCTCCTACTACTTCAGTTGACTGACTGTTCTCCTCAAATGGGTTCAGGGAAGCTGCAGGAAATTCCCTGAGAAGCTGGGGTTAATCAGTCCAGGCTCCTGGGGGTGCTAGAGAGGTACATAAGAGGCTCCGCCTCCTCTCTCTCCCTGCAGCTCCTGCTGCTTTCTGTTATTCCCTCTAACTTTTTCTCCTGCCTGTCTGCTATGTCTCTTGTGCCCTCCTTCCTCAAAGACAGCACTCCACCATCTCTGTGCAACTAGAGCAGAGAGAATACATATGCACCGGCAGCAGACACAATTTTCTACACTCTGAGTCTTAGTGGTGCCCACCCCCACAGTCTGGCACCTGAGGTGGCCGCCTCAGTTCGCCTCATGGCAAGGCCAGCCCTGAGAACTCTATGGAAGCCATTAGACCTCTGTATTCCTCTCACCAGGAATCCCCTTTGGGTACAGTCTATCTGTAAGGACTTCACATTACTAGAACAGTGTTGATGATACTAGGACCCACTAAGGAGGTCTTTTCTCTCAAAGCACTGGCTGATTTTCCTCTTTAAATCAAGTGTTTTCCATTGTTTTGTGCTGCCACAGGAGGATATTCTGATGGGAACACTCACTGTTCGTGAGAACCTTCAGTTCTCTGCCAGCTTGCGCCTCCCACAGAGCCGGAACCGTGAAGCAGAAAAGCAGCTGAAGGTCAATGCAGTAATACAGGAGCTGGGGCTACAGGAGTGTGCTGACACCAAGGTTACTGTACTATCTTTTTATTAAAACAAGGCAGAGGTTGTACATGTACTCACACAGCAACACCACCTCTCATTTCAAGCAGTAGCTTCCTTATGTGTGTGCACAAGCACCTGATAGGACCCTTTTCACACACTAACAGTGACAGAGGTGTATGATATGGTGGGTGATTTGAGTTGCACGTGTAGATTCTATCCTCTGCATGCACAGGGTGAACAGAGCACACACAGGTATTTGCTTTTGCAACTTTGCATGTACTGTACATCCAACCCTGCTTAGGCCAACAGCAGGGTTTCAATCTGGGGCTTTCAGTTTTGAAAACCATGAGGTTTTACTGCCTGAGCTAAAGGACTGAGTCTGTCAGCTGGAAGCAGGTTCAAATGTTTCATATGGGCCAGCCATTAGAGAGGGACAAAGTCCCACAATCTCCTAGAGTGGGTTACACATTGGAGATGCAGGCCTCTTCTGCCATTTCTCTCTCTAACTCCCTCCCCTTAATGGGAGGGAGACAGGGAGATGGGATGGGGAGCAGGGTAGGTCCGGTAAGAGAGCAATACTGTGCTCTTGTTAGGCTCACAGAGCTTAGAGGTGGGCTCTTTGGGCAGATCTTGTATGAGAACCACGACTTCTTTGTTTCCAGTTTGCCCCCTGGCGAGGGTGATTCTGATCCTGGGAAATACAGACCAGTAAGGATTATTTCAATGCCAGGTGAATTGTTTGAAATAAAGACAAATGGAATTATAAATCATCTAGTGAACATGATATGATAAGGAGAAACCAGCATGGCTTCTGGAGCTCAGAGTGATGGGACGCAAGAGAGGATACAGCTCCCCCTGTTAAAATGTGGGAAGATGACTGAAAGGACAGGAGCGCCCCTAGCTATATGTTTACCATTTGTGTCCATCTCAGATCAACCCACTCACTACGGCCTATATTTAAACTCATCTGCCTCCTCTCTGAGGTTCTTTGCTTTCTTTCTTTTCTCTGTGGTATCAGATTGGCACTGAGTTCTTGCGTGGTGTCTCAGGGGGTGAGAAGAAGCGGTGCAGCATTGGCATGGAACTAATCACTGCACCTTCACTGATATTCCTGGATGAGCCAACTACGGGACTGGATGCCAACACAGCTAATTCCATCATGCAGCTGCTGCACCAGTGAGCCATTCTCTGTTTCTGATGCTCCACTCCATTAAGATCTTTGGAATTTCATTTTGATATTATCCCCCTTTCCATGCTCAAGCTGTCTCACAATGATCTAGCAAATCAACAGGTTATATACAGCATAGGCTCTGCATAAATATTGAAAAGGCAGGTCAACAATAATGCATGCAGCCAGGCATATTAACACCTGTTTTGAGATAAAGCTATAGTCTGAAAACTAGGCTCACACCAGTTTATTTTCAAATAGTACTCTGAGGCATTTAGTTTCCATCTAGACAGCCCTTAGAGACATAGGCAGCAAATACCTTAATGTGGCTTTGCCTCCAAAATACAGTTCAAATTAAGGCCTAAATTCTAGCTGGCCTGGGACTGTGATATTTACCACGTGCTTCTTCTGTTTTGCAGACTCTCCAGGAAAGGAAGAACTGTGATTTTCTCTATTCACCAGCCACGTTATTCCATCTTCCGTCTGCTTGATCATCTAACGCTGATGAACAAGGGAGAAATCATTTATGCAGGACCAGCCGAAGAGTCCACTGGCTATTTCAACAGTATTGGTAGGGGGTGAGACTGCGGCAGGATGAGAATTATATTTCCTACTGCTACAGGACAGCTACGCATGGGTGTTTGTTAATGAAACCCTTAACAGTAGCAGACAAGGTTTCTAGGTGCACAAACCTAGTGCAAATAAAAGGATGCACCAGGAGAACCTCGGTCAGACAGGCAAGCAGTTCACTATTCAAGGACATCATGGAAAACGGTTTTGATTCAAATCTTAACTGCATCCGCCAACTCACAGTGTGCAAAGGCCAACTTCATTGCTTCATGGTTGTGCTTTGCCCAACCCGTGCAAAAGAGCTGGATTTAACTCTCTGTCCAGGACTCTAACTCACAAAGACAGCAGAGATTGGGTATATTTAGGAGATAGTAAAGTGGGGGAAGCAGACGAGGAAAACATAAGAAAGTGCTGCCCTACAGGGGTGCCATGTGCATCCTGAGGAAGAGGAATGACAGGCATCAATGCACAGCAACATATTTTAACTGGTCCAAGGAGAAGTGTAGATGGTTCAATTCACACGAGATTAGAAGACATACAGACGCATGATACATCGGGAAGACAGACAGGTCCATTTAAAAGAAACAAGAGGTTTATTTCAGGTTCCTTTGTGAGATATTGTGTTGACCAGTAAGTTAGTTGGTTTAGGAGTGAAGTTGGCTGTGAAGGACTGATCTGTGAGAGGGCCCAGCTGGTTGATGTGTTTTAAGAGAAGGCTGGTTTGGCTAAGGTAATTATTGTCGCTAAGGAGGCACTAGTTTGACATGAGGCTGGTTGGTTAATCTGAACGGTTCTTTGGCTCTCTGGGAAGGCGGGGTATGGGGCACTACAAAATGTTTGCGATGTAATTCAAAACCCTTGAAATGAAAGGTTTTTGCATTTTCTTCTTAATTTTTTTAAAGTCCTACTTGATGTAATTTCACTTTTTTTTTTTTTTTGCATTCAACATTAGAAGCATTTTTGAGTGGAAATAGGTTAATTGAAAATCTCAACATTTTTAATTGAATCAAGACAAATTATCATATTAAAATGTGTGAACTCAGATTTTCACAGGTTTTAATATGCAACTGTCCATTTTCCCAAAATCTCAAAAAGGAAAACTTCTGTGCCACAAAATGTCCTGAGACTAAACATAGTATTTTGGATGATATTTAGCACAGAGATTTTGTCATTTTCTCACATTGCTAGTTGGGTGTGAGGTTAGCTTTTATTTTCTCTTGTGATATGGTGCATTTCAGGTTACCAGTGTGAAGCATTTAACAATCCTTTGGACTTCTTCCTGGATGTCATCGCTGGAGAGATCATGCAGTCCCAGCCTAGTCCAGAGCTAGGTGAGTGCTGTAAAATTACATTGGCTGAGAAAGAGAGAGGTGGTGGTGAGACAGAAGCTAGGACAATGTCTTGCAAATCCACTTCAACAAAAAATACATCGGGATTGTAAAACAGAGGTAGCCAAACTTCTGCAGTGCCCATTCCAGCATTTAGCTCAGAGCCTGAACACAACATACTGGATTCTCCTCAAAATAATTCTTGTTCACGCATGGTGCTAATTCCCTTCTACCTCAATCACTTGCCAGTGTTACGCACATACAGATGCAGTCTCAGAGTAACATTTTTATGCTATATTTTCCCTTTAGCAAGCAGACCTGCCAAGGCATCATCGAATTCATATGCAGATTGCTGTGGTTCTTTTTGCTTTTCAGTTGTGTTTAAGGGTATGCAAATGGTGACTAGAAAGTTACTAGCAGTGATAAAAATGCTGGTGTGATTATTAGCAATCTTTGTCGCCTTTCTGGGAGTTGGCTAACACTTTCAAAATCCTTCAAAAGCAAAGTTGAAGCAGGAATGGAAAGTTTTGACCTGGGGCTGTCCCATTTTGTCTGCAGCCTTAGTGAGAGAGTCCGATTCTCATAGCAGCTCTTGTAGTGACAAGAATCCACTGCCCGTCTACTACCACAAGTCCCACTATTATGAGCAGCTGCAGGAAGAGTTGGAAAACCTACAGTCATTCAAGAGCCACCTCAGCGATGCAGTTCCAACAAAAGCCACCTATGCCACCTCATTCTTCCGCCAGGTGAGGGAAAAGGGAGGAAAATGCAACATAAAAGACACAAGAAAAGGAAGGTTTCAGGGTTTGTGGTCTTAAAGCAGCAATCAGTAGATTCTTGCAGAGGACCTTGTGAGACTTATTCACTGTGCAGCAATTCCAGTGAGACCTCGGAGTCTAAGACTTCATAGATATTAGGGTTGGAAGAGACCCCAGGAGGTCATCTAGTCCAACCCCCTGCTCAAAGCGGGACCAACCCCGACTAAATCCTTCCAGCAACATAAATATTCTTAATTTTTGTAACCACATAGGACCAGATTCAGGGATCCTGTGCCCTGGCCAATTAGCAAGTTGTGTGCTGAGTATCTCCACGAGGCCGCTGGGAGAAGAAACCCACTGAGTCACTCTGCAGAGGCATTGGGCTGAAGCAGCTCTGCAAGGCCCCAGTTTTCCCTGCTCTAAGGAATGAAAACCAGAGGATTAACACAGCAGTGGATCCTCAGGATCTACTCCTCCTTACACTGTGCTGTGCAGGGAGACCCAATGGAGCTGGGCCGTGCGCCGCACTAGCCTCCCCCCATATTTAACCCCATTGTGCCGCAGACTTGCACAGGTGCCACTGCCAAGGAACCTCCACAGCCACAGAGTTGAACTTCTCCCTTAATGAGGAGCCTAACCCTGCTTTTCCTTTAGGAAAGCATATCCCCACGTACTCACCTCAGAAGGTTCCCCTTCAGTAATTTGAGGTTGCAATGTACAGTGAAGAAGCAGGTACTTTTGCTGTCATGCTGGGGAAGGATTTCTATAGTCCATCATTCAAAATAAACTGTGAAATTAAGGAACAATTTAAGGCAGGTAAATTGAAAACTTTCCTTAAAAATAATATAATGGATGGAACAGAATAAACTTTTTCAGAGATACGTAAATTACATTATACAACATGAATCAGACCCTCGGCTGGTGTAAATTGGCATCACTTCATTAAAGTGAAGGCCACCATGCTGATTTACACCATCTAAGGATCTGGCCTGTATATTGATGGGGTTTATGTTTAATGTTACTGATCTTACAAAGTAACCGAGTACACTGAGTCGGGGGGGTGGGCAGGGAAAGTGGGGAAGATTAAAACAAAAATCAGAAAGGGAATGTTTACCTATGACAATGACTTCCATCTCAGGCACAGGCAGCCGGGAGTTGTAAAGAATGCACCACTGAGAGCGTGGTGTTAATTTTTTTAAATCATGAGAAAAATCAGATACGCAGTCTCTCTCTGATTGCAAATGTAATTCTGTGTGAGCAAATGTGTGAACAAATGACAAGAGCTTCAGAGCTCATTCTACTTCTATTACAGTCTTTGAAAATAAGGCAATGTTCTCTGACATGCACAGATGTACCCAATTCCTAACCTTTACACATATCATCACACCAAGATAACATATCTACGGGAAAGGAGGGCAGTTTAAAAGCCTAACTAAGTACCAGAAAATTATGTATTAGAAGTCAGATACCTTAAAAAAAACACCTTACCGTATTCTACTGTAATTATCCAGAATACTGCAGTTTACCATTGCTATAGTGCACTGAACTACTACTGAAGATGACTGAAGTACTTTTAAATAAGAATAGCTATGTGGAGATACATAAGTAAAACATGTATGCTCTAGGGCAGTGGTTCCCAAACTTGGGATGCCACTTGTGCAGGGAAAGCCCCTGGCGGGCCGCGCCGGTTTGTTTACCTGCCGTGTCCACAGGTTCGGCTGATCGTGGCTCCCACTGGCTGCAGTTCGCCACTGCAAGCCAATGGGGGCTGCGGGAAGGAGCACAGGCTGAGGGACCTACCAGCCACCGCTTCCCACAGCCTCCTTTGGCCTGGAGCAGAGAACCACGGCCAGTGGGAGCCGCATTTGGCCGAACCTGCGGCGGCAGGTAAACAAACTGGCCCATCCCACCAGGGGCTTTCCCTGAACAAGCGGCCTCCCAAGTTTGGGAAACACTCCTCTCAGGTGTTGAGTGGCTTGGCATTGTTCCAGAGTAAAGGTGAATGGACAATTGCTGCAGACAATGGAGAGACTGTTTCTCTGACATTTGCCTGTGTCTGGTTTAGAAGCCATCTTTATGAAAGTGAGATTGATGCGAAACTTTCCAGATTATATTCTCCACTAGAGGCAGGCTCCCTAGCTACAGCTTGCACATAATAGTTAATGGGAGCTTGGGAAATCCCAAGTACTTGGTTTCAAAGAATTCATATCGCACCAATCTGAGGCTGTTGCCTTGTGGATATTGCTATGCACCTGCCATGCATGGTGTGTGGGGATGGGTCATAGTTCCAATCAATTAGAGCAGGCACATCTTGGGAGGGCTCAGTCTTGCTCAGTGTCTGGGGCGGGAGGTTGAGCATCATTTCACTCAAGAGAAATCCCTGTGAAGAGTGCAGTTGAAAGGAACTTGCAGCTAGTTTCCTTTGCTAGGATGGATGGTAGCTTCAACATGCAGTTTTGAGCATGGAGAAAGCAGGGGAGAAAACAAAGAGAACATCAGGATTCAAACATCAGGGTTGTAAAGAATCCTCAATAAAAAATAAAGTCCAATGGACTGGCCTGGGATATTTCAAGGAGGAGATTTAATGTATGTATGTATAAATTATGCACTCATGTATGTTCCCTTAGCTGTATGTTGTGAGCAATCGCAATGTGAAGAACATCCTGAGGAATCCTCAGACATCCATTGGTCAGCTCCTTTTGGGCACTTTCTTCTCCATATTGGTGGGGCTCATTTTCTACCAAGTACCAGCCACTCTGCCTGAAGCCTTTCAGAACAGGTGAGAGAAAGAACAGAATCTTTAGTCCCTTCCTCCAGCTGGTAGTCTGAGGGAGGATGGATGGATAGATGAAAGGAGTGGCTCACTTCCAGAATGAATGAAGAGATGCAGACAAGTTCCTTTCAAGTAGCCCAAGTGAGCATAATATCCTGGGGCACCCAAGGAGTTAGGAGAGGGAACCTGATATGGAACCAAAATCTGCTGAAGACATCAGGGAATATTCCCAGTAGGGAGGACAGTGACAGACTCAAAAATTTTCCACCTGTAATTGAACACTTACCTTGGTGAGGACCTGATTCCCAAACCTAACTTCCAAGGCAGTATAATGTGAGAGCCGTAAAAAGCATGAGAGAACTCTCTGCCCTTTGTGTACAAGTCCAGCAGAGAACTCCAAATAAATCTCTTTTCCTTTTCTTCCCTTCTCTGCAGGTTAGGAGCTTTCTTCTTCCTGGTCATCAATCAAGTCTTTGGGAATCTGTCTGCAGTGGAGCTCTTCATCAATGAGAGAAAACTCTTCATGTGAGTGACTCTAAAACTCCTTCAAATCAAAATGCTGGAAACAGGCATAAACAGGCTGTGGCTGCAGAGTTTGCTGCAGATCTACCCACCACCACAGAATTGTGCTCCAATAATTAAGCCCTCCCAAAATTTCAAATCATGTCCATATCTGTCTAAAAAAGGAAGGGAAAGAGAAAATGAATCACCACTCCTAATGCCAAAAGCCTCAGATGCCTTGTAGATGTCAGATCCCAAACTATTTCCAATGCCTTCCCAAGATGCCAAACGCCCCATCTGTTCCTTGTCCTGTTACCGAAATCTTCACCTTCCCCCAACAGCTTTTACAACAGTTATGCATTTTCAACACCAAAATCAGCAGCACCTTAAAAACTAAAAATCTGTGGCAGCGTGAAATGTCTTGATTTTGACATCAAAATAAAAAAGACACAGGAATAATGAATAGATTGTATTATTCATTTTCAGGTTTCACTCATTTAAAAAAATTGTGCACTTTTTCTAAACCTCACCACAGAATTTCCAGATTTCAACACCAGAACACCTCAGAAATAAGGATGTCACAGAATTTAGGTCCAGCTGGACCTTAGAAATCGCCAGAAGATCATGAAGCTGAGAAAGTCTGGCTCAGCTCCCAACTTTAAAATGCTCAGTATTATTTCAAAACAAATACAATCATAGCCAATTGAAATCTATACATGCAAATATAAGGACACTCTGTTCGGTCAATCACAGTATAGCATGCAAGTAGCATCTACAGACATGGCAGAATAACAGCAGAGAGAAGTGAATGGACACATTTCAGAAAGAAAAGACTAAATACAGGAAAGGTGCAGTTTCTACATTCTACTCTGGAGAAACCACGATGGCGGGAAAGAAAGGAATTGGATATTTGAGGAGAGCGAGGACGGGGTGACAGAAAAGGGAAAGATTACTTTGAAGAAAAAAAGAGAGTGTGTGTATTTGTGTGTGTGTATTTGGGGCATGTTCATCTAAGAACTTAAGGTATAATCCTACATAATTTGCAATCAATGAAAGTAAGATAGAGCCCTGCCTTGAATAGGAGAAATTGCATTACTGGATTCTGAAGCAGACAAGAAGCTTGAAGCTGGAGAAGATTTCTGATGTTTTCACATTTCTAGATATGGATGAAGAGACTGGCCACCACATTTTGGACAAATTGAAATTTGGGTCAGAGGAAGACCACTGAAGGAAGGAGGAAGTTACAAGCAGTAAGACAAGAGGAGATAGAAGCATGGAGGAGAGTTTCATCAGAGGAGAAGTCAGGATAGAATCATATGTGGTGATGTTTTAGATGTGATAGGAAGATTTACAGACTAGGAAGAAACAGGAGGCAGAAATAGTAGAAGATAAAGCTGAATGCATATGTTTATGAAAGTAAGGGTAAATGAGAGAGGTGTATCAAAGATGAAGATGAAGGCAATAGTTTTTCTTCAGGATGTTGTGCTTACTAATTATTTAATGGCATATCTGTTTGGAGATGAAGAAAGTTCTGATGGAGACAGAAGTTGATGAAATTGAGGGAGAGAGAAGTAAGGAAAGGACTGAAATACTAAAGTGGTTATAGAGTTATATCTCGTAAATGTATGAAGTAGCTCTTTGATTTTCAATGTTTTTATTTATTGCATACATTTTTCCAGACATGAGAGCTCCAGGGGATACTACAGGACCTCAGCATATTTTCTGGCCAAGGTGTTTGCTGATTTGATTCCCAATCGTATCATCCCCTTGTTGATGTTCTCTGCCATATCGTACTTCATGATGGGTAAGTACTGAATTTCCTTTAGCTCAGCACCTCTTTGAGGAAGTGATTCAGGACAAAAATCACCATGGGAAAATGCCACAAAAACTTTGGGGGTAATATCAAACTCTGGCAAGTCTGAAATGTCATATTGCACAGATTTTTGTGGTGATTGTGCTTTGTTATTAATTTTTGCCGCTAGGTCACATTGCTCATAATCAGAGGTAAAAAATTCTCTTTTTATGTACAAACTTTGTATAGAACTTCCTAGGATGCCTCTATTCATTATTTTTTCTTCCCCCCCCCCCCAATAATAAGACACCCACACACAAAATCATCTTATTTCTAGTATATCACTAGCTCTGACTCCAGTTGGTTGCGTTTTCACAAAGCAGTGCTGTATCAGTTCCCGACAGGACTCCAGCAGTGTGGCCTTCTAAGTTTCCCCCAGAGCTTAGCGAACAGTGCAGGAAAATCAGTCAAATGATCTCAATATTTGAGACATGTGAAGAGTTAAACAAACCCACGCAGCCAAACTGCTAATTTTAGCATGATTATATACACTAGGATGAAAACAGGCCCAGATTTCTAGTAAATAGAAACATGTTGAGGGATGCACTCTCTAGCTGCTCTTTAGTGGTAAATCTGGCACTCACAGCCCCACCCTGCAAACTCCTCATGGATCCACTGAGCTTTGTCATAACCATGCCCAAAATACAAACCAAAATTTAGTAATGGGAGATTTCTCACAACATTGTCCTGGAGGGATACGCTATGGATCCAGCACTGAAAGCATCCCCACTGCAGTGCTTGTTATGAAGCCTTTAATTCCAGAAAATGCCAAGTTGGAGTCCTGTAGCGGGAACCACCTTAGCCTGTAGCAGTTCCATGGCAATACCAGTTATGGATCCAGACCTTTCCACAGTACTTAGTCACTTTCTCTCTGTCCCCATACACAGGTCTGAAACAGGATGCAGGATCTTTCTTCCTGTATGTTCTTTCCCTCAGTCTGACAAATCTGGCAGCCGTGAGCATGGCCTTCCTGGTGAGCGCCAGCGTCAGCACCTTCGCCATCGCTAATGTCTTAATCGCACTGCCTTTCGTCTTCATGATGGTGAGAACTTTTTATCCACTCAAGGGCAGCCTTGCAGGGTGTACAGCGCCTACTGGAATCAGAGATGGGCCGAAATCTCAACGTTCAGTTCCGATCCGGATTTCAAATATCCCATATTCCAGGGGTGCTCAGATCTGAAGAAAGCAAGATACAGAGCAACTGTAGCTATAAACAATATGTTATTAGTACAGCTGGTCTAAGCGGAGAGGTCTGGTCTGAGCACAAGACAGGCAGTCAGCAATGCCTGAGTTCTCATTCTGCCTCTGCACCTGTCATGTTCCTGTACCAGACGTGGACTGGCTACTAGAGCTTACTCATGCACACAGATGTGATCATCATAAGATCCTTTACCACTCTGCCAGGTATGGCTGAGGTTAGTGTAAATAAGGTACAGCAGAACCCCGTTTATCTGATCTAATTGGGACCAGAGCCAGATTGGCTAATCAAAAATTTGGATAATTCGGAGAATGGGAAATTGTGAGGCTGCAGCACCATCTAGGGCCACAGGAGAGATTGCCCGCTTCTGGACCTGTGTGCGCTGGTTGTTGGGTTAATATGGAGAGCCGGATAATGGAGGGTCGGATAAACAGGGTTCTACTGTATTTTGTACACAGCGCCATCTAGTGGCTGAACAGCATAGTACAGTTTAGAATTCCATTACATCACCCCCTTTAAGTTCTATATTCTTACCATTTACAATATTTACACTGTCGCATTGTCTTTGAAATTCAGTACATATCAGTCTGCTAAGTGTGTCTGTATCATACTGGTTTTCTAATTATATGACCCAAATGTGTAACAATTTGGTCATCTAGCTGTCTGTTAGTTTCAATGACAGGCTGTAGTTGGTTTGGAATCCTTGAGTATTCTCTTGTTGTTCTGCATCTGCCATCTGTACAGTTTGCTCTGCTGATTTTTCTTTCTGAGGAAAGAAACTGTAGATGTTGATGGTCTCTGCTGAACTCTCCGTTGTCAGTCTCAATCACATATAATCTGTGTGCTGGATTCTTTTTCTTTACAAGAGCTGGAGCTGTTCATCCTTTTTCTCCATCCATGACATGAACACAGTCACCAAGTTGTAGACCTGGCAGTCCTCTAACTGAACGATGTCTGTTGTAAAAGTGTTCATAAACTCTTTAGACTTTTTATCTGACTTGGCTACTCTCTTCATGTGTGGGCACTTTGTTCCGGTTTTGGAAAAGACTGTATCTACAATCATTCCGAGGTATCTTACCATCAGGAGTTGTACTGGACTATATCCAGTAACCACTATTGGTGTTTATCTGTAACTCAGAAGAACAAGAAACGGACCTTCCAGCTGTAGGATTTTCTTGGCTATCCGTATAGCTCTCTCACCCGTTCCATTCGCTTGTGGGTAACATGGACCGCTAGTAATATGGTCAAAAACATATTTCATTTGGATTCAGTTAAATTCTGTTGCAGTGAACTGTGGTCCATTGTCTGTCACTAGCTGTACTGGAATACTGAAGTGAGCAAAAGTGCATTTGAATTTCTCGATAATACTGCGACATGTTATATCTTTCAAGTACATTATTTTTATATATCTGGAAAAATAGCCCACTACAACCAGGTAATGATGTCCTCTAAATTTGCATAAATCCTGCAGCTAGTTTCTTTCAAGGTTTCTCTGCTAGTAGTGTTTACACTGTATGGTTCAGTATTACCTCAAGTTGATTTGCACTAGATGTCCTTTCAACAGTACAATATCATCAAATACTCCATCAGGTTCTTCCATATTTTTCACTAGGCCCATCATGGCTGCCACACTGCAGCTGCAAAGTTTGTTGGTCTTTGATCCTTTAGTCACATGCACTCTGAATGCATAGCTTTTGTCTATTGTGGTAAATCCAGGACAAACAGTGTGGTAAACCGAGGACAAACAGCTACAAAAAAGGGAGGGGTAGTAATTAGTCCCAGGGGATTAAAAGGCCTTTCCCTGTCCCCTGAGGAGATAACCAGGGGGAAATAAGGTTCAGCTGGAAAAGGGGTTGCTAGGGAGCTAATTAGGTTCAGCTAGCTCCAACTGCTGGAGTCCTTTTTAAACCCTCCCCATCCTGGAAGGAGGGGGGCAGGAGTGAGAAAAGCAGGGATGCTGCCAGTAGGCTAAGGGCAGCAAGACACCGAACCCTTCCAGGAAGGGAGGCTGCACTCCCTCCCCAGAAGGGAATGAAAACAAACACAAGGGACTGATCAGGGAAAGGAATAACTAGATCCTGTGCTATCTGTAAGGATTTGCCTTGCCCAAGCAGGTGTCTCCAAGGCTAACAAGGACTGAGTCTGCTGAGGAGAACAAGGTACTTTGCCACACTGTGTAGGCTGTTTCTGTGGTGAATTGGACCATGCAGTTCAGAATACCTCCAGGGCTAGTCAGAATTGTGTCTCGTCATCTCTACAAGAGGTTAAAGGTGATTGTAAGTCCCTTCTGAGATAATGTCATTGGCTCCTGAGATAGTTTTAAAGTCAACAGTCTTGTCCTGAATATTAAATTCACTCTGCATGCAGGCTCTGGCATCACAAGTGATATATCCAAGAAACAATGGCTCTTGTTTGTCTGTAATATGAGTCAATTTCCAGACTGCTTTGGTGTGATGAAACACCTGCAACATGTCCATATTTCCTGTATGTATTACACTGTGTGCATCTGTCTGGACATGCATCATCTCTTGGTAATTTGTCCCTCATAGCCTGGGAGTTCTTGCTCTTTGCTTCAGGGGTTTTATGGTAAGGACTTTTAACACTCAAGTGTCTGAAAAACTTGAAAAACCTGAAAGTAGCTTAGAAACTGAAAACAAATTTCTCTATTTTACTGTGTCACCATTTTAGACTGTTTTGCTATTTCACTAGCTGTGGTTAGGGTTAAATCTCTCTTCAACTATAGCTGCTGTGAAAGGTTTTTTTCGGTTAACCCAATAACCAAACCATCCTGTCTCTGGTATTTTTTGTTTTGCATTCCTCAAATCCAATGTATGCAGAGCTCTTAACATTTTCCCTGGTTCTTGAATTCTCAGGTGAAAACTTGCTCTTTCATAAACCACATTTCTCTGAGGTATAAAGCATGCACCAAACATAGCCAGAACCCTTTCAGAGTCATCTTTGTGACGGTCTTCAGTAAAGTAAAAAGATTTAAAGATATGTTCTACCTGTTTCCCCATAGCATAAAGGTGATTTGATACCTGTATATTTCCAGTTTCTTTGTGCAGCTGGATAGCAATATGAAGTCTTGCAGAATATAGTTTCCAGTCTGTCAAAGCTGAAGTTCTCTGGGGCATTAAAGAGTGGCATGTTGGTGAGATCCTGCAACCTTTGTTGCTATTTTCCCCGTTTCTGTTCTTAGTTTACTCCATATACCATGTCACATTCCTGTACCAGATATGGACTGGCTACAGAGCTTGCTTATTATACACCCCAGATAAGTTAATCATAAGATCTTTTAAGGCTCTGCCAGGTATGGCTGAGTTTAGCTTAAATAAGGTATTTTCATGCAGCAGCACCTAGTGACTGAACAGTATAATACAGTTTACGGTTCCATTACCATACCTGTGATCTTAAGTAAGTCGCAAAGTCTCTGACTCAGTTTTTCCACTTGTAAATGAGGTAATCCTTACCTATTTCAAATGGGTGATTTGAGATGTTTGTTAAATATTTGTAAAGCAGTTTAAAAATGGAAAACATTACAGACTTTTTAACTTCTCACACATATTGTACGAAAAATATGCATGTTTGTATTCCATGTCCTTCGTAACAGTCTAATGGTATATTATTCTCCCCACTAGGATGTATGATTAGAAGAGGCTTCAGTCCATGCTTTAATGGCCTTTGTATTTTTTATTGTAATACACTGCACAAAACAAACAACTGGAGATGCCTAAAACACTATATTCTAAAACAACTAAAGACATTTCTTATGGAAAAAGTAGTTTCTGAACACACACATTAGCTACTGTTCTA
The DNA here is from genome assembly GCF_965140295.1 of Lepidochelys olivacea. Classification (NCBI taxonomy): domain Eukaryota; kingdom Metazoa; phylum Chordata; order Testudines; family Cheloniidae; genus Lepidochelys; species Lepidochelys olivacea. The sequence continues at coordinate 82,637,040 of NC_140417.1, read as the reverse complement.
AGCTAATCATTTTAAATGAAAGCTACTAGTATTAGGAAGTCCTAGTAAACTTTAGGGACAAATGTTTTGTAAAATATTTTTTCAGACTAATTTTTAGCTAATAAATATACTAGTAATCTTAAACTAGATTTTTTTTAAACAACGCAGAAATTGGGTAAACATCCGTAGCATTGTTGTTTTCCTACTCAGAAGATAGTGGATAGGAACACCATATATTTGATAAAAAATAATTTCCCTATTCTTCCTTTCATGAATGAGGGCTACTATTTGGCTCAAGGTGTCTGGTACTGAGGAACAACTCCCAAGCACTTTGGGGGACAAAAGGCAAGCATATAGTTAATAATATGTTCTACATTGTTTTTTTGCACTGTCTCCTACAGGTCTTTGGTGGGTTCCTTGTAAACCTGAACTCCATGCTGAGTTGGCTGTCCTGGATCAAATGGATCAGCATCTTCCATTACGGAATGAATGTGAGTCACAGCCCTCACAGGGGAGATGTGGCAAAGTACAAAACAGCAGGTTCAAAAGTAAAGTGAACTTCATCCCCCAATTGCTAAAATTGTGTCAGGGCATCACGGTCATGCTGCATTTCCCAAATCTCTTCCATACTGGGACCACCCTCTATTCAAAGGTTGGAAAGGGACCACAACCAAAATGGAACATTCCATGTCTCTGGGAAGGAAATTCTGTTCTTGCTATATAGTTTATTCATCTGCCATTTCCTAACAGATGAGATTTTTTTTAAACATATGTTTCCTGTTTTAGGCCCTGACCATCAATGAGCTCACAGGAGCAGTTTTCCATTTGAACTCTTCCATGTAAGTACTCACTCTGTTCACCAACCACCAAAAACAACCCAAAACAGCCAAGGGAAGGTAGAGGCTGTCATATCGGACATACTTCACCACAGGGGTGCATACAAGCATTCAATTTATAGAGTATTTTTGGATATACAGGAGTCTGACATACCACACAGGTACCCAATGGAGTATAAATAGAGGAGGCCATGATGTCATATCTGTTGAAGGAGAGGCTGCAGTGTCAATACATATTCAGTGAGCCAATGTTTAACTAACTTATAAACAGGAAGAACGGTACACAGGAATATCCTGTAATAAATACTACACAATAGAGGGAGCTGTTAGTCATTCCAATATATAACTATATTCTTCCAAAATCTCTAACTTCACCATTTTTAAAATGTTCTTTTAATACAATGTGTCTTGCATAAAGGGTACAAAATGCTTTAGTAACATTTCTTCACATCCTAGTACATATAACCTTAAATGCTGCACTAAATATAAACTGCACCACAGGTAAGATTTTCAGAAGTGCTCAAGAAACTTGAGTACTTTTCTGAATCTCACCCAATATGTATAATCTAAAATTATTTAAAATGCATAGGTAGATGTCTCTAACTAGTAGTGGTTTTTTTATTCCTTGTGTACAATATTTTTTCCCCTTCTGAAGTGTGATAGTCAGTGCAGTGTCTCCAGTTATCTCTTTCTTCCCTCACACAAGGGAAGGTGAATCTGCAAATGTCACTAGATTTCTCTATTGTAAATCAGCAGGCATGGTAATAAAAGAGTCACTGTAATTATTAGGTTAGAATTTGGTTCTGGCTGTTCCTCATGCAGATAACCTGTACCTCCACACCAAAATTTGTCAGGACAGATGCAAGACATAGGCACTTTCAGGAAACAAAGAACATGGATATCACAGAAGTCACCTATCTGGAAGTACAAAGCATTTTCAGACCAGAGAAATACATGGCGGCATTTTACATGGCATTTTTAGGCAACACAGGAGGCATATAGCAAGCGAACAACAAGATCATATTAAGCATTTATGGAACTTAGGGATTGACAGGCCACATATGGGACACCACAGAGGTTCACGCAGAGTGGGCCCACAGGAAGTTCATAGCGGGATGTTACAGGAGCATATGTATTATGGTTAAAGTACTTGCAAACACTTAATGGCTCACCTGGGAACTCACATAGTCAGATCATCAGTACTTAGAAGGGCTCATTATAGGAACTCACTAGGCAGGACACATAATACACCCTTACAGGAGTTATATACCTTGATAAAACATCAACAGCTACTGTAGAATTACAGAATACACAGAGACATACAATAGGCCCATTAAAAACCAGTACAATGTCCCATTAACAAGGACAGCTCATTTATTTAGAAAAACCAGGTTCATTTGTCAAGGGTCTTCTAGGCATCTGAACATGGACTACATCTCTTCATTCAGGGAGCATCCAGGTGGGTGGGTCAAGGCTGGCAGCTGTCCACAAGAGCAAATGCATCACTTCCATAACATGCCTTATCTACTGCAGTCCACAAGCAGAAGGCTTCCCCACAGTTGCTTCCAAGCAACTGTAAAGAGAAGATGGCACTCCCTGAATGAAGCACTGCAGTACTTCACTACAGGGGTTATCATAGAGCTAGATGTTGCAGAAAGTTAACGCACTCCATTTTTCACTAATTAGTAGCTATTGTGACTAATTACACAAATTAAAAGAGCTAGTGAGTTTGGTATTCTCCAGATAGCCTCCAGGGAGCAGCCTTTGTCCAGGAGAGGTTCAGGGCAGGATCACCGTGCATTGACAGAGCCACGGCTCAGACTGGAATAACTTGAAGTGACAACCTTGCAAGGTCAGGACCTAGTTGCATTAGCAAAGCTGTGGGAAAGGAACAGAAGGAGAGACTTGCACAGTGCCCTCCTTTGCTACACCTGGTTCTAATTAATACGTTCGCACTTATCACCACTAAAACTTATCTTCATAACATTTCACATAAAACCAATTGTGTTTTATTTGTTTGAACAGTGCCGAACACGCGTGTCTGTTTGTTGCAGGGTCCCTGGAGAGGTGTACTTGCAGCAGCAAGGCATCAACTACAGCACCTGGGGCTTGTGGGAGAATGAGGTTGCTCTCCTGTGCTTGTCACTTGTGTTCCTGTTCTTTGCCTACATCCAGCTGTTAAGAGTGAATCGCTGGAAGTAAAACGGGCAATTTCCAGCTACATTCCACCAGGGCAGCAGTCATGCAGAGTTCACCTTGGCCCCTGCTATCAGTATAGTCTTGATTTCAGATACCTCCTGATTTGTGCAGTTCTTCCCTTCAGTCACCAGAAGGCTGTAAATGCAAAGTTAATTTGACCAAGACTGACAGATTGGAAAGTGTCAACATATGTGTAAAAACATTCATTAAATACAAATGTATTTTACCTTTTAATGTAGAAAATGGTCAGATACACTTATAACAATCCATGGCCCATAATAATCAGCTAACCTCACACAAGTGTGGTTAACAGAACACAAGATAGTTTTCTGCTAAAACATAGGACAAGCCACAAACCCCTTAGCTAAAGGAGAATTGTCTCTAGCTACCAATAATTGTTCTTGCATTTTCATCCTTACTACACAAATTCTTGATTATGCTTTGGTCATCATTTGCTATGACTACCCCAACTTTTCTGGCCATCCCACATCTCAGCTCATCACTAACTATGCAAAATACCCCAATCATCCTTATATCACTTTACCTCTTTATAACTTTGTGCTGGCTGTGATGCTGGCAGACCAGGGGTCAGCAAACACCAAGGTCCCCATGCCTCAATTGAATACTGACAAATACATAGTTGAAATCAGTCTGGCTTACCTGTGTGTTTATATTGTTAAAAATACAGATTAGAATTATAAGAATGTGTTTAGACTTTATAGAATGCTTGTGAGTTGCTGTATGCATTAATCTCACTTAAAACATCTGTATCCCATACTATAAGGTAATATTTGAGCATTTGCACTGTAAGCCTCTATAACTGCGTAAATCATGAGATAGGAGAGAGACATTAACTAGTGTGAAATGCTAGTCTCCAACGGAAGGTGTTATGTCCTGCCCAACAAGGAAGGCCCATCAACACCAGACAGATTGAGTAGAACATTAAAAAGGACAAAAGAATTTTGTTGTTTACTCTCCTTCCACCCATGAAGATGAATCTTGCAAGTGAATTCCTCCCATCAGCTAAATTTACAGCTCAAAGCAGAAGGGGGAACAGGAATAAAAGCCCTAACAAGGAGGAACTGTATCTCATTGCTCCTTGGACTCTAGTGGCAAGGTTTATAGGCATAAGCAAGGAATCCTCAGCCGCTAAGCCTGAGTTAGCCCTAAAGGACAAAGAGCTTGCTTATTACAAAAGTGTCTCCAATGTTTTGAAATTTAAGATTGGAACTCATTTGTCTGTATATGTTTATCTGCTTTAACCTTGTAAATAACTCTTTAATTTCCTTTTCCTATATAATAAATCTGTGTATATTTTATTATCGGATTAGCTACAAGCATTCTCTTTGGTGTGAGATGTAAGGTGCAAATGACCTGGGGTAAGTGACTGGTCTTTTAGGAGTGGAAGTAACCTAAATATTGCTGATTCGTGGTATAAGGGACCATCTATCACAAAGGCAAGCTTACCTAAGTGACAAGGTAGATTGGAGTACCCAAGAGAGCTGTCTGTGACTCTTATAGTGCCTGATGAGTTTGTACTTGATAATTGGTTGGTGAAATCTAAGTATGGAAGTCACAGCTAAATTGGGGTTTGTCGACTAGCTCTTAAGTCTGCCCTGAGGTTGGTACTCTGCTGGTCAATCTGACATTGGCTTCCTCTCGCTTTCCATAATAAGTTCAAGATGTATGTCCTGATGTTCAATACCATGCCCCTACCTTCCTTCCTTCATTGTTTTCTGCTTCCTGATTTTGTTTAAACCCCTCCAAAATGTCCCTTTTTATCCTTCACCAGTACTCATCTTGATTCCTCTTTTCAAGATGCCCCTTTCATTTACAATTCCTTCTGCCTCTTTATTCAAATCCTTCTTTAAAACACACCTTTTCCCTTTAACTTATCAAAGATGACCCATCAGAGACAGATGTGTGCAACTCAATAAATATCAGGAAAAACTTAATGGCACTAAGATCTATAAAACTGAAATAATCAGAAATATTTAACACTGGTCTGAACAGAACTCTAGAAAATGTACTGTAGGAATGATCCTACTGACACAGAGTAGACTGGATGATCCAGTAGGAGTTTCCCCTCTCTAATTCCTATGATAGTAGCTTAAAATCAAGTTGGACATTTCTGGCACAAATTTCTGGACCCTTGAAGAAATATGGAGCTTTCTATATTAGATACCCCTGGTAAATGAGAAAAGCTAAGAAGAAATTAGTGGGAAAATGCAGGAGGAGGGCAGAGAGAACAAGAGAAGTGAATGGAAAGGAAATAAACAGGAATGGGAGAAGAAATAAGGAGAAAAAAGGTGATGCTGGATTTTTGCCATGCCACTTAGAGTATCAACAACACCACACTCACAGAAAAAAGGGATGGGTTCATGAAGGTAAAAACAAAACACCAGAAAAAGATTTCTTGGCCTAACACTTGACTTTTATTTATTTGCAGAACCCAATTATATCTTCACCTTTTGCCTGTGAGTATGACAGGGGTTGGAAATACTACAGAGAAGGCACTCAGACAAAAAATGGATATTTTTACTCAGTCAAAAAAGGCCAAGATACTATGCAGACTATTGACATCCAAATCTTCAAAATTCTCAAGAAAAAACGGGTTCTGTTGCTGTTTAAAAATCTTATTACTTCAGGTAGTTGAATATAACACCACAATATAGCCCCTACTCCTACAGCTGCATAACAACTGAACTTCTCTGCACTTGCCTGAGAGTTCATGAAAAATAGACTAGAGAGAGGTTTTTCTTGTCAGTATCTCAAATCTAGTAAAGTTAATGATCGAACAGATCCCCTTTAAAACTATAATCGAAATCAGATTTAAATAAGGCAGGAGTGGGCCAACTACGGCCCGCAGGCCGGATCCAGACCGCAAGCTGTTTTAAGCCGGCCCGCAAGCTCCCACTGGGGAGTGGGGTCTGGGGCTTGTCCCGCTCCAGCCAGGGAGCAGGGTCGTCAGCCGCTCCACATGGCTCCCAGAAGCAGCGGCATGGCCCCGCTCCAGGCAGGGCGCAGGATCAGGGGCCGCGCCACATGGCTCCTGGAAGCAGCGGCATGGCCCTGCTCTGGCGCTCCAGACGGGGAGCAGAGTCAGGGGCCGCTCCACATCCCGCTCCAGCTCCTACTTGTTCCAGTGGCCCCCTCCGGCACTCCAATGGGGGCTGCAGTGGCAGTACCTGCGGACAGGGCAGCGTGCAGAGGCGCCTGGCCATGCCTCCACGTAGGAGCCAGAGAAGGGACGTGCCACTGCTTCCGGGAGCCGCTTGAGGTAAGCGCCGCTGGGAGCCTGCATCCCTGAGCCTCTCCCCATGCCCCAACCCCTGCCCCAGCCCTGATCCCCCTCCTGCCCTCTGAACCCCTCCATCCCAGCCCAGAGCACCCTCCTACACCCCAAACTCCTCATCCCCAGCCCCACCCCAGAGCCCTCACCCCGTCCCCCACTCCAGCTCAGAGCTCCCTCCCACACCCTGAACTCCTCATTTCTGGCCCCACCCTGGAGTCCGTACCCCTAACCAGAGCCCTCAACCCCTCCTGCACCACAACCCCAATTTTGTGAGCATTCATGGCCTTTCATATAGTTTCTATTCCCAGATGTGGCCCTCAGGCCAAAAAGTTTGCCCATCCCTGAAATAAAGTGTTTGTTTTTTAAAACAAATCATAAAATTTATTGTTTATGAGAACAATCCAATTTAAAAATGAAATATCTGCACATAACAGAACAACTCCAAAAATCAATAGGCAATCTAGTTAATTTACTTAGAGGGGAAAATACAAGATTTACAAAATTTAAATTAGCCAAACATTCAATAACTCTCATACAAAATCTGTACAGTAATAAACTGCATTTAAAAGTTTGTCAAAGCGTTACCTGACTGACTCAAACACTAGTGTATACCTACATTATTAAAAGGCACAAAAGATTCATTTATGAAAGTGTGCTGCATTACATGCAGTTATATTACATCATTAAATCAGTCACTAGGGTTGCCGAGTTTCCAGGACTTAAAGATTAATCTTTAATTAAAGTTTGTCATGCGATGAAACCTCCAGGAATATGTCCAACCAAAATTGGCAGCCCTAGTCAGGACCAGCATGAAAAAGTTATTAAACATGTATTTGATTTACAATTTAGCTCAATATACAAAGACACACAAGTCTCCCTTCTGATTAGGAATCAATACGAAAATACAAACATTTAAATATGTCAAACTAGAATACAAAAACTCTTTCAAAAAAGTTTAGCTCTGAGTTTTCCCAACATAAAGCATTCCTCACCACAGATCTTTCAGTAATCATTAGAAAAAGTTCAGACAACCACTGTCAAGCAGGGTAGGCCCCTGGGCTTGTGCTTTGAGGATAGGTCTACACTGCAGTTAACCATCCACAGCTAGCCTGTGTCAGCCTTGGAGGCCATTTGCTGCCTTAGAGATATAAATGAGGACAGGATGGGAGACAGAGGGCCTGTGTTAGAGGCAAACAGCCACCTGGGGAGCAGAGTTGGGGAAAGCTCCAAAATAAATGTTTGAACACACTGGATTACCTGGCCCACGTTTCAATTAGCAAGAGATTTAGCACTCTCCAGGGTATGAAATGCCCCAGAGTGCACAGCTTGAGAAATCCTGTGAAAATTCAAAGCATACTCAAAATTGAAATACACAGGAAAAGCAGTTAAGAACACATGGTGAGAGAGTTAAGGTTCTGTTTTTGAAGTACACGTTTTTTTAAAAAATCAGAAAGGTTTACAGATTAATTAGCTCAAGATCTTTAAGAGCTGCAGAAATACATACAAGCCACAACACAAGATTTGTTTTTTTAAACAGCACTTGAGGTCTTGCATGGCAGCTACGTTACTCAGGATAACACATACAGCAACCTGTGCCTGCAAATTCAGTTTCTGATTTCTGCTGTGTTTCTTGTAAAAGACCCTCATTATGTTTGTATTCAGCAATGATATCTTCTACGCGAGTTATGTAAAGTAAAGATAACAACACTCCAAGGAACTGTAAAATAAAACAGCAAATATAAATAGGAGACAAAGTACTGCTTATCCAACATCTCTCACTCTACATTTTCATATATAAAATTTGGGGCACCAAGCCAGTGCAATCTTGGGGAAGGGAAAATCCACATTTGGGGGAATGAAGGACATATATTAATGACCAGCTGATTTAAAAAAAAGACAACAGTGGCTGTTTGAAACCACTCTGGAGTATGGAATGTTAGAATAAGTCTTAGTGGAGACAGATTAGTGGGCAGAGTTCAGGTGAGGTGATTAGGGTCATGAAAAAATGCAAAATATGACATTGCTGTCACTAAATCAGTGGGGCTCTGTACAGGCACAAAGGTCCAGCCACATAAGTTTACAGAATACATAAACTTTAAGTAAAAATGTATTTTATTAACTATAAAATCAAATCCCATTTTGTTTACCAAAGCAATGAACCAAATATTCCCTTTAACGGACAATGTAATGGCCTAGCCTTACCTGGGGTAACAATATGCCAAGCATGACACCAGCCATGATGCTGTAGTTGTCTAAGAACCAAATGAGTACTGCATTTGTGCATCCTCGGATATATATAATGTCTTGAACACTCAGGCGCTGTAAAATAATGAAATATACCTTCAAACAACGGTTTACTTAGAAGAGAACAGATATATTTTTGGAATATAAAGGGTCAAATTCTGTTTCATTCACATCCACGCAAACCCTCTGAATTTGGCACAGAGGGCTTATCACCAACTCTCAGATAATGCATTCTGAAGTTTTTCAAGGCTAAACAAGTGCTTTTTACATTCCATTTATACTTCGCTGAAAAAAATATACCTGATCCTAATTTTAGACCATATGGAATACAGAGGTATCTATCCACCCTTTCATTCCTACTTTCCAAGCTGCTTCTGCTGGAATACTAAAAATACAAAACCATAGCCAAAGTGCAATAGGCTCCAAGTAGGCTGGAGACAAAAGAATATAAGGCTCAATCCTACAAGATTTTGAGCACTCTAGACCTGAGCCGACAAGACATTTAAGCCCATGAGTAGTCCCACTGAAATGAATGGAACTGCTCACATGGTTAAAATTAAGCACATGTTTAAACACTTTGCTGGATCAGGGCCAGACTGGAATGCTTAGCAGCTGGCAGGATAAAGCACCCAGTCAATGAGCCTAAATGAAGAGAAAGATCATATTTAAAGGTGATAGCCAATCTACAAAAATTAACAATTGAAATTGGCATTTTATGCTAAATGCCTTATGAGAGAGATATTTAATCCAACAGTAATTCTTGTTCTACAAGCCTATGAAGTACAGACCTGTGGCAGATCAAGTTATTGGCTTCTGTTCAGTATGAACTCCACTACTGTACTATGGGCCTGAGCCTGCAGCCCTTTCTCACGTGGCTAGTCCCAACAAAGCCCACAACACTGAAGTCAATGGACTAGTCCCATGACTGAGATCTACAGGACTAGGCCATATGTCACAACTATACTTAAAAAGCATTAAAAGCCTGCCCACCAAAAATACAGAGTGTCCTACTTCCTCTCCACTGTTACATTATTTTGTGAAGTTTTCTATATTTTATACCAACTATTATGGTATATAAGATACTGTAAGAACTAAAAGTAAGCTTTACAAAGATGTGTTTTTATTTAGTGAGAAGCCTTGGCTTTCCTAAAAAATAATTTCCTGGTTTTAGTCATGGCATTAGCATTACTGAAATGGTCTGTTGTATACTAAATATGCAGCATTAGAAGTTGGTCTGTATTTCTCATCTGAGTCAAACCAGCAAACCTAAAGGTGGAAGAAAGAGAGCATTTCACAGGCAAGCCATATGTTTCCTCACGGATTACTCTAGATAAATCAGGTTAATCTTTGATTTCTTTATATTTCAAAAATTGGCAAAAAAAAGTTAAATAATGTAAGCATTATATTAATAATTTACTTAACCTTAACAAAATCCAGAAAGAAGAAATATGAAACACTTTACAATTAAGAGACTTTACAATTAAATTACCTCTCTGTCAATCATTTTATATCCACACATAGTGTTCATAATGTCTGTCTGAAAAGAAAAAATAAATGTCAAAAATTGGAAAAAATAATCACAAAAGCAAATTTATTTTTACTTTTCACTTATGTAAAAGCAACTTCAAAACTTGCAGTGAAGCCATAGCTGTGCCTACACAGCCTCTTCTCCTCACAGGCCTTCCTTGTCCAGGTAGGATCATGTCTTGTGCATGGAGCCGGCATGGTTGGTTAGGCAGTTGCACACTAGGGTGAGCTGCTAGGTGTGCTTGCCAAGGTGGGCAGTCAGGAAAAGGCATTCAAAAATACAAGGTATTTAAAGAGGGGGTGGCTTCCGGTGTCTGTAACACCTGGCCAGTAGAATTTATGGTGACTAGAGCAGTCCCTGTCACAAAGATTGGATTATTGTGAGACAGCTATTGGAGGACAGTTAGGGTAGACACAAGTCACAAAGTGTCTACACTTACACTGTGTCAGTCACAGTAGGTTGACCATGGCTTCACGCCACTCAAGAAGGTGGTTTTACTGCTTACTGCATCACTGTAATGGGGCAGTTATTTCGTCTGGATACAAATTTGAGCATAGACACATGCCCAAATAGGTTGACACAAAGTGACTTATGTTGACCTAACTTTGTAGTGTAGACCAGATTGAAGGAAAGTGTGGGTCCACTACTTAACAGGGAAGGAGAGCTAATAATGGAAGACACCAAGAAGGCTGAGGTGTTTTGTACCTGTTTTGCTTCAGTCTTCATTTAAAAGATAAATTGTGACCAGATGCTTAATACAACTAATATTAACAATGAGGGGGAAGGAACAAAAGCCAGAATAGGGAAAGAACAAGTTAAAGAATATTTAGATAAGTTAGATGTATTCAAGTTGGCAGGGCCTTATGATATTCACCTAAGGTACAGAAGGACCTAGCTGAAGCAATCTCAGCACCACTAGGGATTATCATATTTGAGAACTCCTGGAAGATGGGTGAGGTCCCAGATGATTGGAGAAGAGCAAACATAGAATCCATCTTTAGAGGGGGGAACAAAGAGGACCTGGGGAATTATAGACCAGTCAGACTAACTTTTATACCTGAAAAAATACTGGAACAAATTACAAAACAATCAGTTTGTAAACACCTAGAGAATAATAGGGTGGTAAAAAACAGCCAACATGGATTTGTCAATAACAAAACATGCCAAACCAAACTTTGACATGATTACAGGCCTAGTGGATACGGGAGAAGCAGTAGACGAAATATATATTGATTTTAGTAAGGCTTTTGACACAGTCCCACATGACAGTCTCATAAGCAAACTATAGAAATGTCGCCTAGATGTAATTACTATAAAGTGGGTGCAAAACTTGTTGAAAAATCATACCCAGAGTAGTTATTAATTGTTCGCTGTCAAACTGGGAGGATTTATCTAGTGGGGTATTGCAGGGGTCTGCCCTGGGTCCAGTACTATTCAATATATTCATTAATGATTTGCATAATGGAGGGGAGAGTAGGCTTATAACATCCGAAGATGACACCAAGCTGGGAGAGGTTGCAAGCACTTTGAAGGACAGGATTAGAATTCAATAGGACCTTGATAAATTGGAGAACTGGACTCACAAGATAAAATTCAACATAGACATCTGTGAAGTGCTGTCCTTAGGTAGGAAAAATCAAATGCACAAAAACACACTAGAGAATAAGTGGCTAAGCAATAGTACCGCTGGAAAGGATCTGGGGGTTATAGTGGATCATAAATTGAATACGAGTCAACAACGTGATGCAGTTGCACAAAACACTAATGTCATTTTGGGATGTATTGTCGGGAATATCGTATGCAAGACATAGGAGGTGACTGTTCTGCTCTATACCGCACTGGTGAGGCCTCAGCTGGAATACTGTGTCCAGGTTTGGATGCCACACTTGAAGAAAGAAGTGGACAAACTGGAGAGAGTCCAGAGGAGAGGAACAAAAGTGATAAAAGGTTTAGAAAACCTGACCTATGAGGAAAGTTTTTAAAAAACATGGACATGTTTAGTCTTGAGAAAAGAAGACTGAGTGGGAGTCTGATAACAGTCTTCAAATATGTTAAGGGCTGTTACAGAAAAGAAGGTGATCAGTTGTTATCCATGTCCCCTGAAGGTAGGAAAAGTAGTAATGGGCTTAATCTCCAGCAAGGGAGATTTATATGAGATAGTAGGGAAAACTTTCTCACATAAGGATATTTAAGAACTGAAACAGGTTAACTGAGGGAGGCTGTGGAATCTCCATCACTGGAGGTTTTAAAGAACAGGTTAGGTAAACACCAGCCAGTCTAGGTATACTTGATCCTGCCTCAGTGTGGGTTGTGGGCCTTTCGAGGTCCCTTCCAGACCTGCATTTCCATGATTCTATGATTCCTAAATACTGGTAGTGTCTCAGTGTAGACACCCTTCAGACTAAGGTTAATACAACTCAGTCCTTTTTGCTCCTTTGTTTTACATCTCTCTAGACATATTTTACCTCTGGCAAAGAGGACAACATTGATTTTGTAATAGGGGTCCAGAGACCTAATGAAGTCATATATTCAGAGATTTTGTTATGATAATATATTACTTTAATAAATGAGATACAGAGCCTCTTTCACACAGCTTTCATTTGGATGCACAATTTCTAGGTTTTTGTTTGAAATACTTATTCTATATTTTTCAAAAACCTTGGATCTATTTTGAAGCCTCAAGATGTCTCATGCAGTAAGTATCTTATGCTGACAATCCTCAATAAAACTGCAGAAACCAAAGAGTCAGGCCGTTTTTTTAAGGCATAAAAACCTGGCCTCCAATTTTGAACTTGCAAGTAAACTGGCAGCACCAATCGTGGGCACAAAATTAGAGTCATTAAAATTTATTTTGTCCGAACTGTCTTTAGGCCAATTCTGAAAATCCTTGCTCAGAGAAGTATCCTACCTAGGTCAACAGGAGTAGCTCAAGTGTTCTGACAATACTCCCAATAAGTAAAGGTTTTCAAGACTAGGCCCATAAATGTGATGAAACTTCTGCTGCAAGTGATTTAATACTTTTCAAAACATTTTAGCCATATGCATAAACACAGACTTTAACACAATGCTTCAAAACACAGAACATCATTACACCATTTAATTTTAGATGTAACATTGGCTAAAACAAAGCAGTGTAAGATAAATGCATCAGATAAATGCTATGGTTTGGGTGACTACTTTGACTCCAACTGAGTTCCTTCAGATTTACATCAGATCCGAATTTGGCCATCACACGTTAACAGAAGTTTTCCATGACCACAGAGTGAATGAGTATTTATAAATCATACCTGTAGACGTCCATACAGAAACCAAGCTGTATTTGGAAACATTTGTCAAACATGTAAGTTTGATTAATGTTTTGATTTTTTTTTTTAAAAAGACTTCTGCTTTATGGACATGGTGGTAAGGTCTTCTATACAAATTAGATCAAAGAGTCAGTGCTGCAAGATTCCACAGATCGTACAGTGGCACATTCATGACTCAAGGTTCTTCTATTTCATAACAGAAAAGTTTTTAAAAAAATGTAAAACATACTACAATATCCAATCTAGTAGTCTATCCTTAAATCAAAAGATTGTATTTTGTTTTGGTGTTTGACCTTGCTCTTTGATAAACAGAGCTGAGTAAATAATTCAAAGACTACATTTATTCTGTGAATTCAGCCTCTTCCTGCTCATAAAATATCTATGGACTACATTCTGTATTTTAATGTAACAAAGTTTTAGTTTTCTTTTCTTTTTTAATACTCTATGGACTGATTGTTTACATTTCGAACCCATGCTGTATTTTTTATTTGTGATGGGTCAGGAAAGTCACATGATATTGTTTCAGTTCCCTGAATAGATGAGAAGAAAATATTTTTTGTGGAAATACCCTGGCATGCAACTCTCAAAGTACTGTTCTGCAATATTCATGCCAGAAAAAAAGTCCATCACTCAAATATTAGCAAAAATTGAACATAAGGAGTATAAGTTGACCAAAAATGAATTAATAAATCTAAGTGGATAATTATGGAAGCTTTTTAATGAAAGTAACCAGTATTGTGTAGTTTCTACTACTGTTCTCGCACAAATTTGAAGTAACCAATTTTAAAAGTGAGGTTGCACTTTAGACCTGTATACTAGAAATAAAATTACTATTGTGAATTAACAAGAATCTAGATTGTTCTTTATTGGTCACCACCATCCCTCTGCATCCTCAATTTAAAGGGTTAGTTCCTGGTCCTTGCAATGGCCATGTTACCTCAGTGCAGCTAATTACTGAACCTAAATGATTTTCATACAATTGAATTTATTACTCTCAAACAGATAAGACTTAAAATATTAATTGCTTAGTTTTGAATTCTGAATGAGTCTATCCAAGCTGTGATACATATTTAAATATTTTCCTTTCAGTTCTCAAAAACAACATAGGCATAAAAGAAGGAAAATAAACATGCACACTTTTATATAATATATGCACAGTATAAACAGCATACAGCAAGACTTCTGAGCCAATTATTGCAAACCATTTTAACAAAAAATTCTTTATAGGAGCACTAACTTAAAGAAGTACATAAAAAGGGTTATTTATATCAGGTGAAAATAAGTTATCTACAAGTAGATCTTTGACTGGATCTGTGCAGAAAGCAAACATTTAGATTTGGCATGACAAATACAGTATAAAAGACAATCGGGTAGCCTTTTATCCAAGTTGGAGAACTAGAAGTACCTGGGCACATGCAGAAAGATGTATGCAGCAAGTACAGATGTCAATGCCAAATGCCCTTATTTCAAAACTAATTTGGTCAGGATCAGGAAAACATAGAACTGCACAATGAACAAAGTTGAGGAACTACACAAGTACCTTATTTTTCTGTCTTGTACACAGACCTCACTTCCAAAGACTGAAACAAAGTGGGAAAGGCATTTCCAGTATTTTTTTTTAATTGTGGATCATTTCCTTATCAAACTTAATGTTACACTTAGCCTTCAAAGTAAGAGCACTGGTTACAGAATGCTCGTGATGGGTCTGATAGATTTAAAAACTGTTCCAAATCTCTAACCAAACCAGGACTTGTGGAAGGGTTCAGATGAAAAAAAGAAAAGTTAGTTTCTGCCTCTCTCTCTGACAGCAAGCTGACATTCACTGCTTTTGAGCACGCAGCAGATAGAGCAGGGGTATTTTCAAGCTATTCAGACCAATTTTCCTGCTGTGTGTCATGCCATTTGAGAAAAGGAGAGGTTAGTTTCTCATTGTATGTATTCAGGTTTCTCAGATCATTGGGGATGAACTGCTAGTTAAGAGTATGTGTGTACGTACACATGTGAATGCAACTTATGAGAATGCATACAATGCTAAAGGGAAAGCATGAACAGTCATAAGAACTTAGAGCTGACGTGCAAATTAGCAAGGATAAGAGGAGCATTTAGTATGCAGCCAAATCAGAATTACTTTCCCCTTTTTAAGTTCCTCAGAGTCACAGATCACAAGCTCCCACTTCAAGCTCCACCCCACTATATACTATATTGGCCCCATAACAACCTTGTGGAGACTATGCTTAGCATAAAAACCTAGCAACTATAAAAATCTGTTCCTTTCTGCTTAACTAACAGACATACTTCCCAAGATTCTTAATTGATGAAAAGTTATTCTTTAAGAGAATGAGTAATTTAGGATAGTTATTTTTCTGTAAATCACTGAGATTTAACAGAAACCAGGTAAAATAATAAGAACAAATAGAGTATACATACCTTATTTCTAATACAACAAGTATAGGGCACTCCACAGGCTAATGGCCCTGGTGCAGAACACTCATGATACGGATTCTTTGACCAGTCTTTAAAATCTTCCCCACCACAACACTTAAACTTAAAAAAAAGAAAAAAAAATCTGTCTTAATAAAAATGTTTCTAATAATTGAAGAATGAATCAAATATAAAAATGAATTACTGGTAATTTTAAGAAAGCTCAAGTATCAGAGAGAAAAGAGGCAGCAAAACGTCTGCTTGTCATACCATTGACTCATTAGCAAAAGTTATAGCACAGCATGTCCCAAAATTGTAGTCAAAGTCACAAATAAAATATGCAGGATAAGGGAAAATCAGATTTAAAATGCATTGGATCAGAGTCAACGTTTCAGGTAAAAAGCCCAAGCATCATTTATAGAAGAAACCAGTAAAATCAAATGATTAGAGGCAAAATGAAAGAGGAAAAGCTCTCATCATGTTTGTAGCAATGGTTAAATACTTTATTTTATATAAAATTGTATCCACAGGAAAGTTTCTATCTGACTGACAAGGAGGGAAAAGCTAAATTGAAAGATCCAGTTTGCTGTTAGTGTACATATGCCATTAATGGGTAGTGTTGAAGCTGGGGTTATAATGGGACTATCAACTTTGCTTTGATTAGCAGATGTGTGTGTGCGTGAGCGCGCGCATGCGTGTACATACATACATTGCATTGCCCCTCAGAATAGAAAGAATATTAAGACATCTAAAGAATCGGGCTCCTGAAGAGCAGGATCCAATTTCAATATGCTGTCTATTCAAAAGGACTAGCAGCATTATGGATACGTGTCGTGTCCCTCCATCATTCATTAAGCCATTACTCTATATTTGACAGTAAAAGTAACTGATACTCAGTCCCAGCTCTATTTTTGAAAGATGATAGATTTTGGTTTGGATCTGAATAACACAAAACTTATTTCTTTTTTAGCTGAATTTTGAGCTGGTCAATTTTGACCAGGTTCCTGTAAAAAATGAAAAAGATTTTAAACACAAAAAAGATATTTTATCTAGGGATGTTCTTGCAAATTATAAAAAACAGCAGAATGTTTTCAAAGTGATTTAATTAACAGAATAGGACTGTGATCCTGCAAACAAAACAAATCTAGTTAATTTACAGTAGTCCAGTTAATTAAAAAAGCCCCCCGCTATTGCTTTTTTCAAAATGAGGAAAAAGCGCGAGTTTATCTATCACTGGTACTTATAATCACTGTCCATATATAAAACTATTTGTAGAACATGGAAACTCTTAGAAGGGTATGAACTAAAATGACAAGATAGCTTAGATGGTTTGCTTTTGAAAACTTTTTCCATGTTTACTTTGTTTTTGAAAGTACCGTGGTGTTTCCATAATGATGTTACAAAATTTGTGCAGCATCTAAGCTTAAACTTAAATAAAAACTTAAAACTTAAGAAAAAGTTTTTAACAAATCTATACATTGTATGGCTCCCTATATACACATCTGAACACTTTCTGTTTCTTCTATAGTCTCAAAAGTATATATGTCAGAATTCTTCAATAATCCAATAAATATTTTAACACAGCAGCTTTAATAAAGGCGATGAGTCAACTACGTATGCTATTAAATACTGTTCAGCTGCGCTCAACATCATTTCTGAATTTTAGTAACAGATATATTTCCTTCAGTAAGCATTTCAAGAAGAAATCTGAAGAATTTGTTTAAGCAAAATACAGTAATTCATAGCTTTTGTAAGTGAAACCCAGTCCAATGCCCATTACAGTGGATTTCAAAGGAAATCTTTGCATTGTCTTCAGCAGGATTTGGATCGTGCCCTTAGTCCCAGATTCACATTCAGAGGTGTAGGGGTTGCAGTTTGCACTCCTCACACCTGGGAGGGAAAGGGGGCTTTAAAAGCCAACTAGAACTCCATAAAATCCCTGCCAGCAGAAAGTCTACAAGAGATTTTCCAGCTCACACAAGGGAGTCTATTCCCCCCATTAATGGGAGTTAGATTAACACACCAAGGAAGAATATTCTCCGTAATATTTATTATCAAGAGTAACATTCAGGGGTTTACCACGTTCCCTTCTAGAATTAGTTTTAATTAAATACTCCCAGAAAAAACAAACCTGCTTTTGAACAAAATCCATTATGTTTTTGAAGTCCAGATCATCATAATAATTCTTAATTCCTCTTCTGATATTATCATTTAAAAAGTCAATTGTCTAGGGGACAAAAGCAAAATAAGATGTATCACTTACATATTCTACAACAATATTTAAGACTCAGCACTTACTGATAGGGTAACTAATGGGCATAAAACTAGCACAAACAGATATTATGTCATTATAGATGCGGGTAGTAACTAAATTAAGCCCTGATCATGTAAAGACTTATTCACTTGCTTAATTTTCAGCACATAAGTAGTCCCATTGACATCACTGATTAAAGTTTAAGCACATGCATACGTTTTTGGATAATCAGTGTCTTAGATGTCACTTTTTATGATAGTATAAATAATTAACATTACCTAGCTCTTACATAGCACTTTTCATCTATAGAACACAAAGCACTTTACAAAGGAGGCAAGTATCATTATCCCCATTTTACAGATAAGGAAACTGAGGGATGGAGAAATGAAGTGATTTGCCCAGAGTCACCCAGCAGGCTAGTGGTAGAGACAGGAAACTGCACAGGTCATCTGAGACTAAGTCCAGGGCAACCTGACCCTTAACAAGCCAGCTCAGATTGTGGGATTGGGGAATGGTCCAGATCCCTGGCAGTTCGAGGGCAATGGCCTGCCAAAGGCAGCCCTCCTGGGTTAGAGGAGCTACAAATGGTAAATTCACAATATATCATTTCTGGAATGCTTGCCAAGAACTTTTCCACTCAGCTTACCCAGAACACCTGGTCCAGTTCTGGGAAAACACTTCATCCAGTTCTCTGGGATCCAAAAACTCAGTTCAACTCCAGCTACTCATTCGGGTTACTTTTTTAGGCATGTAACAGCTCTATGCCCATCCTGGCCAGGCCCAGACACAGAGGGGTTAGGTACAGAGTGGAACCATAATTACACAGCAAGTCACACACTACACAGTATATAGACTTTTTTTCAAGCTACCAATATCTATACTTCTTGAATCTACATTGTATCGATCACGTCAGGACCAATCACTTTGCAGATCATGTAAACCCATATTGCTTATGTCCTCACCTTAATATTACAAGCTTATCAGTTCAGGGTGTTCCCGCTTATCGCAACCAGTCTCCAGCACACAATCTCTCACACCCTTGTTTACAGTGTAACCTTGCACTCAAATCAAGCTATATGCAAGTTTACTCATGCCCAGCAAGATCTATGCCTACAACTGGCAGGATTAACTGGATGGACCCAGGCACACTCCCTAAAGGGAGGCACAAAGTGGAACCAGGCTTCTTCCTGCTCTACTTTCCTTGCTGCTGCACATCCCATCCTCTGTTGCCCTCCTTCCTTCAGGGTTATTCCTTGCATGAGGTATTTGTTTCTTGTTGCTCTATCTGTTCTGAGTTATTTAGACGCAGTGGGTTAGGACAACATGCTGTGGGGTCCCCTGGGTTGGAAGAGATTTCATGGGTACACATGGTAGAATTAATTTGTCTTTGATTTGCAAAATCACAACTTTGACTGGTTTGCCCTGGCAGAATGGGTTAGATTCCCCTTCAGGTGATAAAATTAAAAAAGAGACGTGACTGGTGCTCTCAACCCCACAGTGGTCAGGAGTTAGAGTAATGCCCCTTACTAGTACATTGGGTATCAGTCCAATTCTCCTAAAGAAAGAGCCTGAAGATGCATGCAGGCACTTAGAAAATGTTGTTCACTCTCATAATTTTACCCAAGCCTTGCAATATTTGGTTATTCTTCTTAAATCCCAAGCTCATGGAACCATGTGATTATGTAAGACTCTCATCTTCCATGTTTTAAAAAGTTTCTAACCCTCAAGGTTGCGGAGAAAAGATTGAAAACATGAATCCTAAAGGCTGTAAAACCAGATGGGCAATAAGTGGATCTGGTTTTTATTTTAAAAAGCCACATTTTATGAGGTCTGCCTCACAATTTTTGTATGCTTGAGTTGGCAATACTGCTTATGTAAGGCCTTGTTGTTATGTAAGGCCTCATGAAGTAGCTTGCACAAGACTGTGGCCTTGATCACCTTAGAACAGCTGCAGGACTTGGTAGGTCTTAGAGCAGTGGTTCTCAACTCTGGTCCACTGCTTGTTCAGGGAAAGCCCCTGGCGGGCCGGGGCAGTTTGTTTACCTGCCACGTCCACAGGTTCGGCCAGTCACGGCTCCCACTGGCCGCGGTTCACTGCTCCAGGCCAACGGGTGCTGCAGAAAGCGGCGGGCCGAGGGATGTGCTGGCCGCCCTTCCCACAGCCCCCATTGGCCTGGAGCAGCGAACTGTGGCCAGTGGGAGCCACAATCGGCTGAGCCTGCAGATGCGGCAGGTAAACAAACCAGCCCAGCGCGCCAGGGGCTTTCCCTGAACAAGCGGTGGACCAGAGTTGAGAACCACTATCTTAGAGTAACATGGGCTCCCTTTGGGCCAGAATATGTTAGGATGCTCTGTCTTTGAGCACTGGAAAGTGGTCTTCCCTCCTTTTCACTGCTGCCAGGAAAACTGCCTTTAGAAAACACTTTGTTTAAGTTGAAGGTTTAGTACAGTTCCTGTCACTCGTAAGGTTGCCAGGTGTCTGGTTTTAGACTGGACCACCTGGTCGAAAAGGGACCCTGGCCGCTGACTGGACCATTAAAAGTCCGGTTGGTACGGGGCTGACGGGCTCCCTACCAGGCTCCACACAGCTCTTGGGAAGCAGCTAGCATGTCCCTCCAGCTCCTAGGCATAGGGGTGGCCACAGGGGTTCCACGCACTGCCCCAGCCCCGAGCACTGGCTCCGCCCGGCCAACGGGAGTTGCGGGGCAGCGCCTCCAGGCAGGGGCAGCACACAGAGCCTCCTGGCTGCACCTCCACCTAGGAGCCGGAGGTACATGCCGGCCACTTCCCAGTCAGCGCCACCCGGAGCCGTCACCCTGAACCTCCTCCTGCGCCCCAACCCTCTGTCCCAGCCCTGAGCCCCCTCCCACACCCAAATTCCCCCCTGGAGCCCAGACTCCATACCCCCTCCCACACCTCAACCTCCTGCCTCAGCCCAGAGCTCCCTCCCACACTCCAAACCCCTTGGCCCCACCCCGCAGCCCGGAGCCACCTCCTGCATCCCAAATCCCTCATCCCCAGCACCACCCCAGAGCCTGCACCCTTAGCCAGAGCCATCAGCCCCTCCCGCACCCCAACCCCCTGCCCCAGACCAGTGAAAATGAACGAGTGAGTGAGGGTGGGGGAGAGTGAGCAACAGAGGGAGGGGGATGGAGTGAGCGGGCGTGAGGCTTCGGAGAAGGCACAAGGCAGGGGCGGGGCCTCAGGGAAGGGACGGGGCAGAGCAAGGGTGTTTGGTTTTTTGGGATTAGAAAGTTGGCAACCCTAGTTTCTTAGCCAAAATATTTTAATTCCTGTCTCTATCCTCACTGTTCCCCTGTCATTCCCAATGATACAAAGCTGAATAATCTCTCATCAAACATACAAATAGTTTATGGTCTAACACGAAAATAAATAATTGTGCTAAAGATCATTAGTGAAACAAAGAGCTTCAGTTTCGATGGACTAGAAAGGAGAGGGAAGAAATGAATATTTGCATACTTTACAATCATGGCATTGAGCACATATAAAAGTCATCAAGAAAAGAAGATGTAGATATAAGAAGCGATGTCTCCTAAGCTCAATGTACTGGGAATTACATAAATGAGCCTAAGAGGTAAGAAAAAATGTCTGGAACTTTTCTCTTTTAAGTATCCAATACAGTCATAGCCTTCCTGAAATGGGCAGCCTTCAGAACACCTCCATCTTCCTTACAAATAAAATTTTCATAATTAAGAAATTTATCAAGACTAGACTTCTGGTCAGAAATAGGTACAGTAGTTTCCTTCATATGTAGAGAATGCCCCACAATAAATAAAGTCTGTAGAAATAATAAAGTATTGTGCTCACTTCTTCTATTCTGTTAACATTAGGTTTCTTAAATCCCAATGAAACAAACTTCTACAGAAAACAATTGATTATATAAGAAATCTAATCTTCATCTTTTTGCCAATATCAAATACATCCTTCATCCAAGAGTCAAAATCCTGCAAGTGGGTGGACTCAACTGATGGGTCTTTTAATTTCTAGTTTTTGTACACTTATATAAGAGCATCCCAAAAGAAGAGAACAACACTGTAAAAGTCAAGAATATATCAATAAGAAAACCAAATTTGTCTTCCAATATCCAAATTAAACTATGAAAAACTGAAAGTTAAATAAATAGTTTAGAGTTTGAGTCTATAAACCTGTATTTCTTTATACCTAGTAGAAAGCAATAGTGAGGGAGCACACATAAAGCAAGCTAAAGTTGTATAATACATCTGTATACCTAGTTCTGCACACATTAATCACATATTTGGTCTCTTATCTTCCCAATTTCTCTCTCTCCAAGCCCTCAACTTCTTTCTTGACATTTTTGTTCAGTTCTGACAGCCAAGGAAGAAGCTAACTGAGGCCACACTAGTTCTTTCCCCATAGCTCTGGTAGCTTAACATTAGTTGTAGTTTAACATTATAGCCAACACATATCTATGCAAGAAGATGGACTCATTTTCTTCAGCTGTCAGCTCCTCAGAAAAAGCCTTCATGAGAGCACCTTTCTTCAGACTTCAAGAAACAGAAACAGAGGATGTTCATTACAGCAACAAGGAAGGCCCCATGAGCTTGTCAGCATGGCTTGTTCCTCATCATGACAAAGGCTACACTATTCTACATGTCTACACTACAAACTTTGACTGCAACATATCAGTATAAACATGCCCCAAGTAGTATATCACTCATTCACATGAATACTTGGCTCCTTGAGTCAGAGCTGCACATACTCACCAGAATTGCTTGAATCGATGCACTGTGTGGTGCACAGGTAACCCAATGGGCAGGTAACCCAATGTGCAACTCACCACCATCCAGCACACTCTTTTGCGAAGTTTTGGCAATGCATGTTGGGGCAGTAATGAATTGTGCAGGGGTGACTGGGAGCAACGGATCAACTTCCCAGCATGCAACTTTCTCCATCCCATCATTTCATCCATATCCCATGATTTTTGTGCCTTTTGTGCCACCTTCTGGCAACTGCATGTAGTGTGGTAGCTCTCTTTCTCTCTCGTGTGGCAACTGCCTCCTTCTTCAGTATAGCCCACCCATCTGGGCCAGATCAATCCTAGGGCTTTTCCCTGCTGGGGTAGTCCAAAAAAAACAAAGGGAAATTAATAGAACTGGGAGTCCATATGAGAGGAAGAGGGGAATGCTTCCTTCTCAGGCTGTCTCTGTAGCAGGTCCTCCCTTCCTTCAGTTGTCATGGGGAAAGGTTCTGCCTTTCCTTCCACTCTCTTCTGCTGGGGCTGCTGGTTGTAGTCTGGTCTCTTCCCTGCTCTGCCACCAAATGAGCTGATCCCCTGCCTTTTAACTCCTCTGCCAATTGGTGCATTTCCTACAGGTGTGGAGGGGCAGGGCTGGCTGAACCTAGAGCAGTCCCTTAACCCCTTGTTGCCCAGTGTGGGGTTTGTATACCCCATCACACTCCCCTAAAGTTTTAAACAAAACATGCTTACTGACACTTCTGCTTCAGAGTGCTTGTGCACAGCACTGCTCATAACACCAGCCATGGTGAGTATCGGCCACCGGGGTGAGGGAAATGAGAAGGAAATTGCTTGATTGCATGAGACTATAAGTAAAGAGCAATGGCACTGAAAACTGGCACCATTTTCACAGGCGGTGGTCATTTTAACTGATATCTCCCCCCTGAGGGTAACAAAAGTACAGAGAACACAGCTGCAGCCGGCGTCCTGCATGGGTCCATAAGCCACTAGCCTATTTACTGCAATGGTGCATGCCAAAGTTATCGCCGACTGGCGTGGGAAAGCATCGTACCGCAGAGGAAGAAATAAGGCTGCCATTCACAGAAACCTTCAGGAGAGGATTGCAGAGTACCTCAATGAAAGTTTCAGCGATCTCTCTCAGAAGGATTCAAGGGAAATTCCTGTGTACACACACAAAGTGCTCTGTATGGCCCCCACCACATAACTCTATAGGGGGATGAAAAGCAGATAGCAACGCTATCACTGTTTGTTGTACCAATGCTTCTTCCAGCATCAGTAAATCACTGGCTGTGTCCTGCTAAGTTGGGGGTGTCATCAGTACATCATTGAAAGGAGAAATACGTTTATAAACATACTTCAGTTTCCTTCCCCTTGACCTGGGCTCAGCTGCCATGACTGACTGGACTGCAAGTGGAATCTCAAAAAGGTCCTGGCTCACGGCATAGCTGGACCCCCTGGTTGCATTTCCCCCATCCTTATCATCATCATCCTTGCTGTTCACAGGTATCCACAGTGGTCTGCAGGGCTGTGGTGAGGTCTCCACCAAGTATGGCATGCAACTCATTGTATAAAGGGCAGGTCTGTGGCTCAGCATCAGATAGACTGTTGGCCTCCCTGGCCTTCTGGTATGCCTGCCGCAGATACTTCACTTTCACACAGTACTGTTGCTGATCCTCCATGCAATCTGCTTGCAGATATCGACATTTCTGTGGCTGGTCCATACCTGTGCCTGCACAGCCTCTTCTCCCCACAGTCCCAAGAGATCCAATATCTCCAGTCTACTCCAGGCCAGAGTATGCCTGGAATATGTAGCCGGCATGGACAGCTGGGCACTTGCACCCAACAATGTAGAGCCAACATGTGTGCTCGCCAAGCTGAACAATCAGGAAAAGGCATTTCAAAAATTTGTGGGGTTTTACGGGTGGAGAGGTCTTCTGGTCTCCATGTCCCTTGGGCAGTGGAGTTCACAAATGTGATGAGAGCAGTCAGCACTGGGCATTGTGGGACAGTTGCTGGAGGACAGTTAGGGTCAACATAAGTAACACAGCATCTACACACATGCTGTGTCGACCCCAGTACATCGAACAAGACTCAGCACTGCTTGGGGAGGTGGTGTTACTGCATAGCCATAACAGGGTGCATAGATCAGAGGAAGACAAATTTAAGTGTAGACACATGCACAATTAGATCAACGCAAGACATCTTATGTCAATCTACCTTCGTAATACAGACCATGCCTTATTCCCCAAAGGATGATCCAGTGGTCATCTTACCTCTGTCATTCTGGGAATCTCATTTTCCCTTCTGAAGCCCTCATCTATTTCTCTTCTAGTTAAATGTAATTGCTCAACCCTTGGCTAGAAAGGCAAAGGAGAGGGCTCATTTGACATCTGTAAAAGTCTGCAGATATTTGCTAAGGGAGGGAGGGAATAAAGATTCTCCATCTTAGTTATATTTGATAATGTTTCAGAAGGTTGAGATCCAACTGGTGTATCTTAATGGCTGAGACTTGCATGCAAGAGCCATTGTGCTGCTGCCCTAATGAATTCATTTCTGCTGCACAAAAGGAAATAATAAAACAACCTTCCACAGGCAAATAGAAGTAGGAAGAGAAGAGAAGAAGATGCTTTTCTAGAAGAGATGTATATCTTACATCTACACACCACCAAACTTTCATATTTCCATGTTCATGATGGTTTTCTTTCTTGATCAAATTAAAACAATAGTCTGGCTAATTAGATACCAGAAAGGATGCTACTTGTGCTTAGTCAAATTCTCAATTTTGGCTATCCCATGGGAAACTCAGAGCTAATGAAGTCTGGTGCAGTTTGATGCTGCCATCTAGAGAATCAGTAGCAATAAATATAAAATGTACTTGTTACTTTCAGGAAGTATAAAATATACTTGTTCAAGAACAAGAAAGAACACTGAGCTGAAGAAGCAAGTCAGTACTCCATGGAATCATCCTTTATGTCAGAAGCTCAAGGACAATACATAGCCTCTGTTTTAAAAAAGAAGGATGTACATTTCAGTGTTACATGATATTTTTCAAACCACAATTAAACTGTAAAATGAACATGAAAAAAAAAGATGCCAAATCTCGATGAACAACCAGAATCCCCTAGAGAATACACAAATGGCCCCATAAAAATGAAATTGTTATAACAATTTCAAACATCACCTAGACACTAGAATAATGGGGACAGGTTGTACACAATAACTGCATGAAAAATAAATACATAACTGATACTTTCTCTGTTATTAAAGATAAAAGATGGTAAACAAATGCCATAAGAAGATATTTCTTACAGTAAGTATGACTCAAAGAAAAGCAACTTAACTTTTCAGCTTTCAGAGGGAAGTGGCTTATGCAAAACACCAGCATTTTTATTCAGTGCATCACTGAATACAGATCATTTCCTTATCCATAAACCATTAGCACCAAGCTCTCCGCCAACCCTAAAAGAGGGTAGTACAGCCCCCAGATCCCTTCAGTTATTAATCTCCTTGCTGAGACAGCCAATTAATCCAATAGAAATAAAGTTGTGAGGGGAGAGTTAGAGGAATGATCATTTGGAACCTTTTCTTTATGAAAATCAATAGTAACCCTTCCCCCACACTCAAAAAACAGAAAATTGAATTCCAGATATTTTATTTACCATGAACCAAATCTTCTATTTACTATAATGTCCATTCATTTTGATTCTAATACAGTGTAAACACATTTGATGGGTTCCATTCTGATGTCTAGTTTCTCACTTTAAGTGAAATTTAGAAGAATAATTTGCACAATGTTAAGTATATGTTACGGTCACTAAAGTGAAGATAACCCATCTCTTGATGTTACCATTCAATTTCAGAACTTCGCTGTAGCATCAAGTGGAAAGAGCAGTGATGGGAAAGGGAAAGCTTGTTTCAATACAACGGTGAGAAGTAAAATGGCAAGATTTATCATTTAAAAATTATGTGTTTTAAAGCTATCCATAAGAACACTTTCTTTAGAAGAGACAGATGTAGGACACTGGGGGGGTGGCCATTTATTTTTTGCTCCTTTGTTCCTTTTGAATGTTCTTACTGATTTTGCCAATAGAAAAATAGAAAAAATAAAAATAAATGTGTATAGGCTTCTGCTACTTAACATGGCATATACATTTATGTCCTAAAGCTTTAACAGAAAAGAGTCATCTATGACCTATCTGCCCACACACATGTAGATTACCCACACACATGTAGATTAATCAGTCCATTTTTTAATTTAATCAATATGCAAAGTGTTTGGTTGATCTAGTCTGTCCGAGCAAAGTAGTTTGGTTATTGAAGGAAACATACTCCAACCTAGTAACAGAACTGAGATAATGTAAGCACTACTGTACTAATATACATGAATAAGGTGAAAATGCAAAACAGATTGTTCACCCAAAAGTGCCCAAGTCTCCCTAGGCAGCTGAAATTTTCAGAGAGCAACAAAGGGTAGGACATGGGAAGTAAAATGAAGAAAAGCATTTCACAACACAGAAAGCTTTTGCAAACCAGTTCTGCACATATTGCAGATCCTTACTAATGGGTTACACAGATAACCTTTTCCCTTATTCTTCAGTCTCAAAATCAGTTGCACAAGTTATGACAATTCCTTTTTTTCTACTAATTTGAAAAAAAATTTTAAACCAGTACCTTTCTTTAGTCCCTCACTTTTTAGTGTTCAGATGACAATTTAAATACTTTTACCCTCTAAACAGTGTAGCCACACATTTGCATATTGCACATTACATTTTTACTCCTTAGTAATGTTAACTAATTTTTGCTCACCTGATTTCTGAAGATCAGTGCCACAACTCCACCGACCAGTTCAATGAAGAGACAAATGCCAAGGATGTACATAAACTGCAAAATGTAATTGCAAAAAAATATCCTAAATAAGCTTAGGCTCAAATTTCCTCAGTTATTCCTTCAATTATTCTGCTTTAAGTCAGGAATCTTTAACCTCCAACATACTGAACAATTTTCTAAATCTCAATGTACTTTTGAAAGACAACAGGAAAAATCAAGGTTAAAATATATATATATATAAACTGTTTGTGGTTTGAGAGATCCCTTTCCCCACATTGCTAATTGTACCTTTTTCCATTTGGCAACACTGAAAATTTTTCAACTGAATTGAAATTTAAAAGCTTTTTTAAGACTTGCATTGCATTTATCATGCCAAAACACCTCTTCCCCTCTCTTTATATCAGCATCATAGCTCTTGGAATAGCATATTAATGAATTGCTAAAAAAACACGGAACATTATGGTTTTGTGCTTCCCGAAAAGATCAGTAGTATTCAAAGTCAGTCAAATCTGGGACTTAGTACATTTGATAGCAAAGTGAGAGCACTTTAAGAGGGTCAGATGTTAACTACCACCACACTTCCCTTTTTCAAAAACATGGGGGCAAAAAACTAGTGCTGTACTACGTTGATAGAGCACTGGAAATGTTTGTACTTCCTGCTACTGACCTACTCCTTCCTCTCCCAACCCCCAACCAGGAAGATACAGTTTGTCACTTGTGAACACAAACACATACCAAGGGTAAACAAGGCCCAGAAGTAAACACTGCAGACTGCCCACATTAATAAACTGAGCTTATTCAGAATGTTGTGAACGACCTGGAACTACTGCACATTAAAGTCCTTTCCTCTGCTGGAGACAGAATTAGTCTAAGAAAGAAGCACCATGAACAGCAGCAAGAATGGTAAACTTTCCTGCCATAGAACGGTAAGCAATACTGTGTGCAATTAGAGACTATAATCATTCAACCTCAGATTCTCAGCAGTTTTATCTGTATCTGTACGGTATCTGTCAATTTCCAGTGTACTTTTTAAAATCGTAACCACCCATGATTTTAGCCTACATTATGTATCACATTTAACTATTCCTTAAATAAAATTTGGCAGGTGAATAAAAATTATGTTTATATGTTTTCCTTATTGTAATTTATGTTTATAACTTAAGTTTGAGACCACAGAACTCTGCAGGGATGAATGGAATTGCCCTCAAATAGCTACACTCATTCTTTCACAGAAATAGCAGAGAAGTGCTAGGTTACTGCTGTTTCCTCCTCAGGGGTCTCAGCTTTGAGGAGCTATGTGCTACAATGCCATCAATATTCTGAATACACAGTTGTACATCTCCTTTTCAATGTACCCCCCAGAACCATGCCCCCTGCTTTCCCCAGTGAATGGTAGACAGAGATTTGGATGAGAACCAACTTGTTTAGATTCAGTCTGAGTCTGCCATCTCCTCAAAATGCTTCTTTTGACAACAACCCTCTCAGTTTGATGCCTTAACCCAGCAGCTCTCAAACTTAATTGCACCGCGACCCCCTTCTGACAACAAAAATTACTACATGACCCCAGGAGGGGGGATAGAAGCCTGAGCTCGCCTGAGCCCCGCCACCCCAGGTGGGGGACTAAAGCCCGCGTCCTACCGCCCTGTGTGGAGAGGCCAAAGCTGAAGCCCAAGGGCTTCAGCCCCAGGCAGGGGGCCTGTAACCTGAGCCCCGCCACCCAGGGCTGAAGCCCTTGGGCTTTGGCCCCAGGCCCCAGCAAGTCTAAGCCAGCCCTAGCAACCCCATTACAACAGAGCTGCAACCCACTTTGGGGTCCCAACCCACAATTTGAGAATTGCTGCAAAATCCATCTATCAAAGTGGTTCACAGTTTCAAGGTTCTACTCTTCTCTGTTCTCAAATAGTAGCAGTGGCCAGATATTTTTTCTTTCATTTTCAACTGGCCGAGAGATTGTGCCATTTCCTCTCAAATGCAGTCCTCACCACAATACATGCCTTTGTTATCATTAGGCTACACAAATGCCACACACAGTGTACCTGGGGCTAACTTTGAAGGGTATTTGTATGCTTCAGTCAGTGCAATCCATTTTGACTGCCTATTCATGATTGGGGTTATTATCTATAAAGCCCTTACTTCTCTAGGTCCCAGTTATCTCATCAAAGACTGACTCTCCTCCTAGGTGCTGTTATATCAACAACACATAGAAAGAATGCTTCAGCTATCTCTTTCAAGGGTGAAGCTCACACAAGTTTGAGGTAGGGCATTCATAGTGGTGAACCCTCTAGAATTAGATATCACTGGGCATTCCCTGGCTTTTAAAGTGAGATACACGGTATCCCTTTATTTAGCTTTTCTCTAGCTGTAAGCCTTGGAATCTCTTAAAACTGTTTATTTACAACTTTCAACTGACATAGATCCCTTGAGAGAAGCTCGGTTTTTTGCTACAAAGGGCTGCAAAGAATAAGCTCTTTGTTTTTAGAAGATGCAGTTTGGTACATTTCTAATCTCAAGGCATATAAAGTGAGATCAGATACTATGATAATGTGAATCTTATTACCTTACTACTAATTAGAAAATATTACAAGTATTTATAATATTAATTCTACTTATAAGTAAACAATCTAACCTCTCAATATTTGACATTTTTATTTATTCATCATTTGTTCACTTATGGCGCTATGCACACATCAGATGAGATTTTCAGACGTGCTCAGCACTGGCTGAACTCTGGTCCCACAGAAGTCAATAATGATCTCAGTGGGAGCAGAGCTGGGCCAATGCTGAGCACTTGTGAAAATCCCACTTGTACATATTAAATAATAATCCAGATGATTCATTACAAAGATACCTGTGCAATGAAATATTTGTAAGATCAGATCAACATAAAGGATTTTATAATATTTAATTAAAAGTAAGAAAAGTGATTTGATTGTATTGCTTCTAAAGTTGTGTGTACCAGCCTTGCTTTACATAGTTTCTCTCTATTATTTAATTGAAGGAGAGGAAAAAATACTGTGTTTTTCCATTAAAGATAGATGACGCAATGATTAGGGAGGTTGAGCTCAAGTAATATAAAAAAATACAAAAACTATAAAAGACAGTAAAAAACTAGAGTACTTACTGCTTGAAGAAGGCATATATTGTCCCTTAAAGAAGCCAATACACCCACAAATGATACAAGAAACATTACAATGCCCAAGAGTATTAAAATAATTGCTGGGGCTAGAAAGGCACTTTCAAGGGTTTTATACTTCTGTCTTTCAACTTCTGCATAAATTCCAACAGCAAGAACAAGTGCTCCTATCAACTGCAATGAAAAAAAGAAAAGCAGGTGTTATTGTTTTTTCAAATAATATTTACCTTAAATACAGAGATGTTATTTGATGAATTGTATTAAATTTGTTTTTGTCACTTCTTGTCATATACAAATATTGTCACTAATTGCTTTGGAATGAATTACAAATCGTTTACTTCTACAATTACCAAGCACTAGGTTAAGGAAAAAAATTAAAAGTACTGGCTTCTAAATTTAACTTGTATAATGTTCTCTTTGTACAGACCCCAACATTAAAGTACACGGCAAACAAATAAGTTCAAAGTGACCCTGTACATAGTTAATCATTTGCACACCACTTCATGCCAAAAAATTTTTTAAGAAAAGTTGATTAAAAAAGTTTACTATAGATACTGGACCTATAGATACTCCACTGACATCAGTAACCAAACTCCCACTGACTTCTACAGTGCATGCTCAGGCTCAATACAAAGAAGGATTTTCTAGGACAGCCAGGACTAATATTTGGTTAAGCATCATCCAGTTTCAATTATCTTTCAGTGCAAAGGCTACTTCTCATTTTCCACTTAATCGGATAAATCTTGGCCACCTCTGACAAACAATACTGTTTTGGGAGCCAGTCTCATAGCTCCACATTTTGACAAGAACAGTCACATAGGCACTTTTCCACTTAGCAAAACTCTGCATAGGATGTACACGGGCTTAGTCCATGTTCAAGTTTTACCAACCTGCCTTTTTTCCTTCCCTCCTCCAACAGAATTTGAAGAGAGAATTTTATGTTCCTGGTAGACCAGATCTTCCTGCTTCTATGTCAGTATTGCAAAAAAAGTCTATATATTACTTCATGTTAAACAGAGGATGAGCAACAGTTCTAGAGGACTTCACATTTCTTTCAAACATTTTCCCTGGCACATTTAATATAGTGGATTTTCTTAGCTATCCCAAAATAAAATTTGGGATTAGACAGTCAAAAACAGGAGAAAGTTTTATTATAGTTGGAAAGAGTCAAACTTAAGTATCTTTAAACTACAGGCATGACTGTTACTCTAATAATTCAATTTTGCCAAGATGAGCAATTTTCCATCATAAATGAAAGCTTTCAGGAAAAAAATATTAGACTTGTTATTCTGCTCTTGTATGGCTATTTCAACCTGCCAATTCAAATTCTCTACAATTCAGTCCACAAGATGATTGCATTTGGACTCATATTAGCTATGGACACATGTATTTGGTCACAGCTTCTATTACTCTTGTTAGGCTATGCCTACACTAGCACTTTTGTCAGTAAAACTTTTGTCAGCCAGGGGTGTGAAAAACCACTCCCCTGACAGACATAAGTGCCTTTTGTGGACAGCGCTATGTCGGAGGGAGGCGATCTTCCTCCAACATAGCTACTGCCAGACATTGGGGGTGGTTTAATTATGCCAACGGGAGAGCTCTCTCTAACTGGCAAAGAGCGGCTATGCAGGAGACCTTACCGCGGTGCAGCTTCTGTGCTCGCGGTAAAGTCTGTAGCGTAGACATAGCCAGTAATACTATGCAACTTCCAAGAGCTTTGCAAGTTCTTGATCCTTTTGCTGCCATAGCAAATTTCACCCACACAACACTTCTATAGATGGTGTACTTGATATTAGTGTCTTTTTCTCTTTGTGCATTAACACTAATCGCTGTCTTGTTGAATTCAACCATTAAATAACTAAATAAGACTGAATTCAGGCTAACACCCTTCCTTCAATTCAGAATGCCTTTTGTATAAGGGAGATTATGAATCACAGAAGAGAAAAGACAGACAGCGCTTATTCAACTTTACTATTTACATTACAAGCCCTTTTCTACTGTACCTATTTTTAACTGGTTTTACATCTTTAAAAGGCTGATCTCTAATGTTAGTTTAGCTTTTAAAAAGCAAAATGTTTTGAATTATCAGTTATAAATTATATTATTTATCATAATTCATATTTCTCTAGCTGGTATGAAACTTAGGAACATTGGCAAACAACCCAAAGAATCTTCAATAAACCTTATAATAGCAATTGTGTAATAGTAGATTTGTAAAGTCCACTAATTTTAAAAGAATTATTATGTAATGTAGCATTTTAATCTTATTCTAAAAATGTTGATACTGAATAATGCTTTGCAGTTTACAAAGAACTCTGAGATGGGGAAAATAGTTTGCTAAAAGCCAATAACAGAACACACAAATGGATTAGTCTTGTGCTTATTTAAAATCTGTCTCTCATCAGTGGAATACTATTGTATATGATTTTTCAAGTTCACTCCTTAAACAGTTTGTTTTATCAAAAATCTTGAGTACCAACTTAATGGATAAATTGCAGGCTTTTCGGCTATTACAGCATGTATATTAATATAACTGATAAATGTCTAGAGAATACCTTTTTGTGATAAAATATATACATCTGGGTTTGGCTAGCCTTACAGCCCTATATTCCTTACTTGGCTTAAAGTTTTATATTAATTTGTGTGTTAGATCTTCCTATCCAAGACCGTAAAAATAAATATGCAGTGAAATGATTTGCAATAAAAAGTTAAAAACGTGCCCTTTGAAGAATAGATACACTCACTATTAAGCCAATAAAGTTCCTAGCGTTACTGCCCAGAAACAGAATGACTTTTTCTGTTACATGCTGCTGCTGTTGTACAGGTCTAAATCTGAATTTGATTAAATCAGCACCTTCAGATCTGTCATGATTTCAAATGCCTGCTTTACACTCTGCTATATCAAAGCCTCTTACAGCCACCACAGTTAGGACTGTGTCAGTTTTTCCATTACAAACTCCAACTTTCAGGAACTTAAATCTCAACAATAAAATCTACTCCAGAGTGAAATCTGGTATACAATGTTTCTTGTTTGGAATTAATTTGTTTAAAAAGAAAATAAGAAATCTGTCCACAATAATCTCTTGAAATGTATACATTGTAAGAGCTGAAAAACAAGTTTCAGGTGTATGTTTGCACTCTGATAGCTTAGAAATTGTAAATGTTACAACCCTTTACTATACACTGTTCAAGCTCCCTACTACTGCAGATAATTTAAACCTACTATAGACTTGCAGTTACACCAAGTGTACTCTGCTAGGAAAGGTACAGTTGGTAGAACTTACTGCGCACTACGGTAAGCAACTGCACTCAAGACACTAAAGTACAATATACGGTGTTTAAGATGTCCTCAACTGTCAGCATTTGTAGCCAAACCATCAAGATTTGAGGATTTGATTTGTCTAGTAGCTGAAATACTTGTCCAGCAAGTATATATCTTATAGAGAGGGCATGTATGGTGGTGGGGATATAAAGTCAGAGTTAAGTTTCTTTGTGGAAACTTACATTTGAATTCCCAGGTTTTCAGAAGTTTGTTATTTTAACACTAAAAAATTCTGTTGAAAGATTTGTCCCTTGAGTTATTGATCCATATTTGCAAACCTAACCACATCTTCTTAAAGACTTTTGTCTGGAAGTAGGAACATATGCTCCACACACAAATTTTGCATATCTGGTGATGATACCTAACTAATAAACTGCAGG
Organism: Lepidochelys olivacea; assembly: GCF_965140295.1. Classification (NCBI taxonomy): domain Eukaryota; kingdom Metazoa; phylum Chordata; order Testudines; family Cheloniidae; genus Lepidochelys; species Lepidochelys olivacea. The sequence continues at coordinate 82,602,579 of NC_140417.1, read as the reverse complement.
GCCATATGACAAAATGCACTTTTGTCCACTTAATCCTGCACTCTGCCCATCCATCTCCTCCAAGACTACTTTAGATATTCCAAATTTAGGAGCAGTTTCAGTTATTTTCCTCTATTAAATCAACATACCACAACTATGTCTCCTTTCTTCCCATTCCCCAAAAGATTACACTGGCCTGCCTGAGAAGCAGAACGGACACTATTCAGTGTTGGAAAAATGTCAGGTTTAAGATGTGATATCTCATGACTCATCAAGACTTGAAATGCAAACTATAGGGATAGTCCGAGCTTCCCAACAGGACATGCAGCAAGAACTTCTACTTCTGGAAGGCTCCAACATTTCGCACTTCAAAATAGTGGCACTTGACAGGTAGACAGTTACAAAACTTGGTGCCAATAAAATTTATAAAAATTCACTAGAATATTTCTAAAATAGTTATTCTACAAAACAATACATATAGAAATGTGGGAGGTATAAAGCATTTATTGGCACTCATTTGTAGCTTTGCTATTCAGGAGTAATGCAACCTTCCCACAATCATGCTAATAAAACATTTATACTATACCATCATGCAATACACACATATTCCATACTGTATAAAGGCTTTCTTTTAGCAGAGGGAATTCCTAAAGAAAGAATAGATACTTTATTATAATCCTTGTGCATGTGGGTTATGTTTATATTTACTTGTACATTTTTAAAACATGAAATTTTTTTAAATCCTAGATTAAAAAGTATGAAGTTGACAATATAGTTACCCCTCTGCCCAGCAATACCATTACTTGAATAAACTTGTCCTCGTGTGCACTTCTCTTACACACAGTTGGAATAATTTTTTGTAAAATGTGCATAATAAACCAGCTTTATTACTGTACTCATTATTTCTATTGGCAAACCATTAAAAAACAAAAACTCACAGCCTAGATGGCTAAAAAACCCAGCATCATTGCTTTGCCTCAACCAAGAGGCAACAGTTTGGGAAAGAACTTTAACCCCTCCCAACTTACCCTTTTCGGCCAGTGTTGATTCTTCTCCTCCTTCCAGATGCTGCAGAAATCCAAACCACACATAGACCATGTCTACACTACCAATCTGTGTCAACAAAATGACACCCAAAAGTCGACATAATAAAAATCGCAATTTCATGTTCACACTTGCTCCCTCTGTCAGCAGATCGCGTCCACAGTGGGGGCACCATCATCGACAGTGTGAGCACTGGGCCACAACTGAGGATGCCAAATTCAGGAAAAACTGATGAGAAATAGGGTAGACACACCCCAAGACTGATGGCTAATCCCCCATAGGATATACCAAACTAGAAACGAAAGTAAACCTCTGTTTCACCAAACTGGCTAACAAGAAGTCATAAAAGCATTTCCTTAGACATTCCAGTTCTTATATCACCACTAAAAACACTGGATTTAAAGGTGAGTGGTTCTTTACAACCAGTCTCATCAAATAAAAGGACCAGCCACACACCCAGGTCACTATATAGCCCAGATCTTACCCAAAAATCATGCTGATGCCAATCCTTTAGTATCTAAAATCTAAAGGTTAATTCATAAAAAGAAAGAAAGGTGAGAGTTAAAAGTAGTTAAAGGAATCAAATACATACAATAATTGCAAAGTTCTTGGTTCAGGCTCATAGCAGTGATGGAATAAACTGCTGGCTTACGTCAAGTCTCTGGCTGCTTCCAGATCATTGGAAGGTCCTCAATTCCTTGGTTAGAATGCTTCCATTAATGTAAGTTCATAGTCCAGAGGCTGGAGCAGAAAAGAGGCAAAACGGAGGTGTTTCCAGAGCCTTTGATATCTTCTGCCATGTGGAGAGAATCCCATAGTTCTTACTGTGGAAAAGTACAATAAGAAGATGGTGGTTGGAGTCACATGGACAAGTCACATGTCCATGCATTTCACCTAGTCATTGCAGGAAATTCCACTAAGTGTAATAGGCATCTCCCATGGTTCATTGTCAGTTAAATGTTCTTTTGATGGGCCACTCAATTTGAATAGTACCTCCAAGATGTGCTGGCTAACTACCTTGTGGATGTTCCCTGAGGAGCAAACCTTTGAAATCCAGGTATAGAGTCAGTACTTATAACTTCAAATACAAAAATGATACATGCATACAAATGGCAAAATCATAACCAGCAAATCACTGCAGATCACAGCGCATTTTGGGGCAGGGCTAAATGTCCCATGATGCGTTGCTTTCTGTCCCAGCACTCCAGGGTCTTCTGGCTTTTTTTGGCAGCATTTTTGAAACGGCCCTTCTTTGCTGTGCATCCTGACATCTTTGTGAGAAGGGATGGATCCTGCCCTGTTCGCCTATGCTCTGTTAACTGTCATGAAGACTTCGTGGATGGCAGTGGAGTTCGTCGTGAAGTTCTTAACTGAGGAAGACTCGCAGGCACCCAACATTCTGCGTGATATGGATAGGAGCAGCTTTAGATTGCTTTTGGCATTCATAGAGCAAGTGCATAGGGTAGATCGTCGCTTCTGGGCTCGGGAAGCAAGCACTGAATGGTGGGATCATATTGTCATGCAGATATGGGATGAGGAGCAATGACTACAGAACTTTCGGATGCAGAAAGCCACCTTCCTGGAACTGTGTGCAGAGCTCACTCCAGATCTGCGGCACAAGTATACCAGAATGAAAGCTGCCCTCTCGGTAGAGAAGCACGTGGCAATCACTGTGTGGAAGCTGGTGACTTCATACTGCTTCCGGTCGGTTGAGAATCAGTTTGGAGTGGGGAAGTCGATGGTTGGCGCTGCATTAATGCAAGTGTGCAGGGCAATAAATCGCGTCCTGGACTGTGACTCTTGGAAATGTGCATGAAATAGCGGGTGGCTTTGCAGAAATGGGTTTCCCTAAGGGTGGAGCGGTGATAGATGGCACACATATTCCCATTTTGGCACCACACCACCTTGCGACAGAATATGTTAATAGGAAGGGGTACTTCTCCATGGTGTTGCAAGCACTTGTGGGTGTTTCATTGACATTAATGCAGGGTGCTCTGGAACGGTGCATGACGCTTGCATCTTCAGGAACACTGGCCTGTACAGAAAGCTTCAAGCGGGCACTTTCTTTCCAAACCAGAAGATTACAGTGGGGGATGCTGAAATGCCCATAGAGATCCTGGGGGATCCTGCATATCCCTTACAGCCATGGCTCATAAAACCTTACATGGGACACCTGGACAGCAGTAAGGATCAGTTCAACAGGCTTAGTAGGTGCCGGATGACAGCTGATTGTGTCTGTGGCGGATTAAAGACACACTGGTGATGCCTTTATGGCAGATTAGATCTCACTGAGGATAATATTCTCATGGTCATAGCCATGTGCTGTATGTTGCATAATCTCTGTGAAGCTAAGGGTGAAAGGTTTGCTCCGGGGTAGAGTGTTGAGGCAGACTGCTTGGCTGCTTGATTTTGAGCAGCCAGATACCAGGGCTGTCAGAGGAGCCCAGAGTGGGGTTATTTGAATCAGGGAGGCTTTGAGGCAGCACTTTGACAATGCACACCAGTAACACATCTCTGTCAGAGGTGCTTCAATGTTACATTACATATAGTTTTCTAGGGGGCAACGGTGACATTTGGGGCCTTATATTCCAGTAAGGAAGTGATTAAACTGCCAGTTCATGTATTGGTAGAGCCTGCTATCTCAATTTGTAGGAAACAAATAAAGATGATTTACCATTATAAAACCTGGCTTTTATTGCACAAGAATCAGCACACACAAACCCATAGATGCTTGGTGGGAAAGGAGGAACCAGAGAAGGACACACTTTCACAACTGTGTGTAGGTCCAGCTATCATTGTGAAAGTTGTCGAAGGGGGTGGAGTGAAGGGAAAATCGAGAAGTCCCAGAGAGTGGAAAAGATTGTGTGGGCGGAGTTTGGGGAGGCATGGAAAATAGTTCTGAATGTTCTGCAGTGGAGGTGGAGCACTGGTCTGCTCAGTCTGTAGCATTATTAAGGACTTCAGCATCTGCATTTGCTCCTCCATTACTTTAATCATCCGCTCAGTTCTGTCCTTAACAAATGGGTGATTCTCTTTTCTGTCCTGCCGTTTGGCTTCCCAGTACTCCTTGTGTTCCCTTTTTTCTGCATTGGAGCACTGCAGGACCTCCCAGAACATGTCTTCTTTGCTGCATCTTGGGCGCTTTCTTGCGTGGTGGAGATGCTCGGCTGGGGTGCATGGGGTGTTCCTGAAGGCCACATCTGGCGAAGCACAGGAGACAATGCATAAAAGCGGGATTGTTAAATTCACACACAGCATTGAAACATTTTGGTTAAATACACCTTTTGCAACATTGCCATCACTTTTTTACTGACCCTAGCCAGGCACACATCTCTGCGAACAGCCAAAGTATGGTGAGTGTTGGCTGGGGTGGGCGGGAGTGCTCCACATGGGGAAAAGAGCACACACTCTTTGCAAGGTTCATGGTGCAGCATTCTAGGGACAAATTCTAAAATTCTCCCACACTTTTCACAGGCGGGGATCATTCTAGCAGACATGTCACTAAGGGTAAGCAGGGAAATGAGGGTACATCTACTCCATGCTCATGGCTTTTGCTCTGCTCCCTATGCTACTCGCCTGTCTGCCGCTTTGGTCCCTGCAAAAGTGGTTGCCGAATGGCGCAGGAAAGTTTCCTACAATGGAGGAAGGAACAAAGCATCTCTGCCAAGGAACCTTCAGCAGAGGATTACCGAGTACCTCCAGGAAACTTTCCTGGAGATCTCTCTGGAGGATTCTCGTGAGATCTCAGCATGCATCAACACCTGGTTCCACTATACCGATTAGCTACACAAGGAAATGTCCAGCTCACAGAAACACAGCCGGCCTCCCACATTACTATATCCTGAACCCACCTCCGGATTACACAAGCCACAGCCACTTACCAGGTGTCTCATCTTCTGCTTCTTGCTCCCTGGAGAGCAACCGCTGAGACTGGCTAGACACCACTGGAGAGGAGAACAGTTCCTGGCTGCCTGCCCCACCGGGCGACCCTGCCAGGAGCTGCACATCCTCGTCTAACTCCACCTCTTCATCAATAACTTCATCCTCCAGGTTAGGTCCTCTTTCCGCTGCCTACAGGCCTGCCAAAGTATCCATGGGGCTCTTAGCAATGGAGTTGAGGTTGCCACTGAGGATAGCATCCAGCTCCTTATAGAAGAGGCAGGTCTTAGGTGAAACATCTGAGCGATGGTTTGCCTCCCTCGCCTTATGTTATTCCTACCTCAACTCCTTGATCTTCACTCTGCACTGCAGCATGTCCCGATCATAGCCCTTTTTGCACAAGCCTCAAGAAATCTGCCCATAGGTATCCCAATTCCTACGGGTCAAGCACAGCTGGGACTGCACAACCTCCTCTCCCCATATACTGAGCAGATCCAACAGCTCCGCAGTGGTCCAAGCAGGAGAGCGTTTGGTGCAATAACTCGCAAAGGTCACCTGGGAAGATGTGATGAGACTTCTCCATGCCGAGCCAGCAGGAAATGGAATTTCAAAAATTCTCGGGGCTTCTAAGAGGGATGGGAGGATGGTTGTTTTCCTGGCTGCAGGGCAGTGGAGTTCAAACTGCTGACCACAGCGGTCAGGATGGGCTTTGTGGGACACCTCCTGGCGGCCAATTAAAGTGATGAAATCAAGCCTGGTGTCTACACTGGCACTTTGTCGACAAAAATGTAGAGGAAAAAGACATAATTCTCTCATGAGGATGGATGAATTTTGTCACCAAATCTGGGCATTTTTCCCGACAAAAGTCACCTCGCAGTGTGTATGCACTCACTGTTTTGGTCGACAAAGGGCAGTTTTGGCAACAAAACTTGGTGGTGTAGACAAGGCTGTAGATAAAATAGACTTATGTATATTTTGCATCCTGTCCCTTCACAACTGAATTTAAATTTGGCAAATCATATTTTATTCACACCAGAAGTGATTTGGCCTTGTTTGTATTAACTGGATATGTATCACCAAAGGATAGGGACATCCTCTGTATTTTTCTGTGTGTGGGAAAGAGTGGAGTCACTTTCCCAAGTGGAAGAAAAAGTAGTTTTTTACCTACTAGTCCCAGCACTAAATTTACTATTTAATTCACATATAAAAGTTTAAGTGTGTCAAGTAATTCTGTGACTATCAGCACTAGTTATTTTCATCTTGAAACCTTGGAGGGGGAAATGGGTTTTATTTTAAAACATAATTATGGTTAGAACCTCTGGAAAAACAGCTTTTTGAAACTGTATCAGTGACTAAGATCTTGTCTGCATTAAGGTTGTATTGGTGTTTGACACGAATTTCAAAACTCAATTACAGTCTAACAGTGTTGTAAAATGCTTTATGTTCTCATCACACCCACTATTGTTACAAACCTTACTACAGGCCAACCTAGGATGCAGGCCTTGGGGGAGAAGAGAATTGATAATGTTATTATGGCTAGCATAACATAAATACCTCTTCACATTGGAGAGATAAATTATGCTACTACCTGATTAGCTGGAAGTGTTGGAAATCAATTGTCTAGAAAAGTCAGCAGTTTTTGAAGAGAGTTCTAGATGCACAGTTGAAACCGTAGCAGTGACAGGACCTTGCAACAAATTTATTCATTCTGACAGTCTAAACAAGTTTTTTCAGACTACTTTTATTCTTCTTTGTGCATCTTCAATAATGTTGACAGGAGCAAAACTTAGTTTAATCAAACAGATGTGTCTCAGAAAATCTGTAAAATGCGCATGTCGCAAGCAACAGGATTAGATTTTGAGAGACCCATTTGCTTGATCAAACCCACAAATTAAGAAAAAAAAGTCTTACAATTTACAAATTTCATACTTACTCTTTAATTAAATGCTCCAGCCCTGACCCATTATTGCAAAAAATCATTAATGTTAAGAGTTAAAAAATATTACGAGAACAGTAATTCTGGCAATTACCAGGAGAAAGAAGGGGTAAAGGTAGCTTTATATAACCTTTGCCTCAATTGTATGCTGAGACTTCCAGCAGGTGATTTGACCCCTATTGCAGGTTAGCAAAACTCTGACACCAGAGGAATTTCCAGTTGCCCCAGTAGGCCAGCTTGCTTTGCAAGTGTACTTAAGAGGGTACTGCCCACAGAAACTAATGGAAGTAAATGGGAGGTGAATGTGCTAAGCACAAAACAAAATATAACCCTAACAAAAGGGAAAGTATAGAGCAGTTAAGTACAGTGAATAAAGGTTTAAGCAAGTGAGTATAACATACTGAAATTCCTTCACAAGTTAAAACGGTTGTTCACTATATAGAACAAAACTCTACTCTCGCCGAAGTCAATGGGATTGTGTCAGCATAACAGAAAAAAGAATTCAGCCTTAGGTACTTATTACACATTTGGACAAGTAAGGAGATCTGTTTCACTTGACTGGGAGAATGCAGAATTTAGAGGGAAAACAAGCCTGCAACATATTTCAAACAATACATCATATGTTAAAGCTGTGAAAGAAGACAATTATACTAACAAAGGAAGCCCTCTGCAAGAATAAATGCCATCAGCCCCCATCCTTTCCTCCTCCAACAGCTCTTTCATTGTGGCCTCTGTCCCACTTTCAAGTTGCAAACTGCCTTCTTAATATATTAATGAGTTAAGAATTTAGATATAAATAAGGTTAAAATAAATAAAATGAAAGGACCACTAAAATATAGATGCCTTGGGAGTTCTATATGTGCAGGTCTGTTATTTATCGTTTTTTCTTCTTTTCGTTTTTGCAACATTTACAGTCATTTTGTTGAGGGTGGGGTGGCATGGTAAAACCTGCCTGGACTCTGTGCTGAGGTGACAAGGAGTTATTTAAAGGAAGATACAGTGTGTATAAACTTTTCTCCATTAACATACAAATTTAAATTCCGTCTCTTCAGGATTGATTTGAAAACTATATGTTTGCAAACTCCATTCACATAAGCTAATCTTAGTTCACCCGAACATTAGCTCAGTGGTTTGAGCATTGGCCTGCTAAACCCAGGGTTGTAAGTTCAATCCTTGAGGGGGCCATTTAGGGATCTGGGGCAAAAATTGGGGATTGGTCCTGCTTTGAGCAGGGGGTTGGACTAGATGACCTCCTGAGGTCCCTTCCAATCCTGATATTCTATGATTCTATGAACTAACATTTCTAATTACCAAAACATTCTATCTAATTTCCTTTTAACAACTATTCCATGGTGTTAGACTGTACCTTATGTATTTTGATATATGATAGGAGGAACAAGTTTAGCATATTTTCCTAGTTGAAAATCCAGGGGGGAGGGAGGGAAGAATTACAAATAAAGACTAAGTTTCTTAAGGTGTTTGAAAGCTACTATGGTCTGGACAGGTACTCAGTGATATCAGAGTTGACTTTTCTGTTACTAAGTGGTGTGTTATGCCACACCAGAACAAGCTTACCATGCCAAATGAAAGAGCAGACAAGTAAATGAGGTACAAGTGTGCTTGCTTACAGAAAAAAAGATAATGTGGTGTTTAAGAATAGAAGGCATACCTGTGTATAAATCAATTTATTAGAAACCCTTTGAACACAGAACAAAATCAGTAAAATGTTATTAGTAGGACAAGTATTCTAATGTGGAAAGGCTATAATTATTGTTGCCCTGACCTTTTTTTGCAGAAGGTTCTACTTATGGAATGGTTGCTGGAGTGAAACTAGGAGTCCAAGGAGGAGAAAAGGTTAATTTTCTATTAAAAACAGAAAAAATAATAAAATGAAAAAGGCTAAAAGATACCTAATACCCAAAAAAGTCTGAACTAAAGGCAATGTGCTTTATGTTCTGATTTTCAGTCATTCGTCAAATTGTAGTTTTTCTTCAAAACAAAATCTAAAAGGATACTACACTATTAAGACTCAGAAACTCAAGGTAACATGTTCTCCCAACTCACGCTTTAAAAACAAAAAGCCTTACTTTAAACATCTATCCCTACTAGGGAAAAATTATCAGATCTTCAAAACAAGAAATGCAGTAGTCTTGAATTTGGAGCTTTTTGAAGACAAAGACAGAAACAAATCTCATCTAGGAATCTGAAATGTCAACATATGTGACAGTTCCCAGCACAAAAAACGGTCTGTCAGATTCTACTGTAAATACAGAACTTCATACCCTGAAAATGGAAATTTGCTAATTTATTTATTTTTTTTTTTGTTAAATGAGTGTCACCACTGGTCATTGTTTTCAAACTCGGGATGCATACCAAAGGTGAAGTTGCCATTTTTGAGAAGGACAGACATGTAAGTCAGATTTGGGCTGTAACACCCTGGATGATGTCTCTTTCAACAGAAACTCTATTAGACTAGTTTCAGAGTAGCAGCCGTGTTAGTCTATATCCGGAAAAAGAAAAGGAGTACTTGTGGCACCTTCGAGACTAACAAATTTATTTGAGCATAAGCTTTCGTGAGTTACAGCTCACTTCATCGGATCCACTGCATGCATCCCATGAAGTGAGCTGTAGCTCATGAAAGCTCATGCTCAGATAAATTTGTTAGTCTCGAAGGTGCCACAAGTCCTCCTTTTCTTTCTATTAGACTACTTTCTCTTCACCTAACAAGCCTGAACAATTTTCTTCAGCACTATGAGAGCCGGTCTGCTGCTTTGCACAATAGTATAAATACCACACAGCGGAGAGTTTGTACTATCTTTCCTATGAAAATCAGTAAAAGACATCAAACAACATTGCACGTTCCTCTTTTAAAAGCAGAGAACAGAGCAGGTGAAATATCACTGAACAGCCCACAAGCTTAAAATTGAAATCATCCTACATTAATCAGACACAAAACAACTGGTTCTCTAGCGGCTGAAGCCTTTCCCCCTCTTAGCTTTCTCACTCCCATCTGAGTGTGATAAAGCAATGTTTTGTTGTCAGCGTACACAACTGATTTTCACGCTACCTGCCACACCCTTCCACCTCTGGAAGTCGCTAAGTGCCAAAACCAGTAGTGACAACCACAAAACTGCACCCCAGAGGCTTCCTTCTAGGGCACGCGGTGCATTGACGCCAGAGATCTCATTCAGGGACAGAATTCTTCCATGTGCCCATCCACTGAGCCCTGCCCAAGGGGGAAACGGTCCTGGCCTTCTCACGCACTTCAGCGGGTGCGCCCGGCCGGGAACCCACATCCACGCCGAGGAGGACTCGAGAGTCCGCCCCCACCCCCGGCCCCAAAAAACCCCAACACAACAACTCTGCCCCGCGGAGTGCGCGGGCAGCTCTCGCCCTTGAGGGGGGTATTTGCTGGTGTGACACACGGGCGCACTGCCAGGGCTGGAGAAGCGGTGCCTCCCCCCCCCGCACACACCCGGCCTGGGGGCGCTGGGCTCCAGGACCGCACCGACCGCGGCGCCAGCTCGCCTCAGCGCAGCATCTCCAGGCGGGCGCTGTTCCCCGGCCCCCGGGCAGGGCGGTGACCGTAGCCCCCCCGCGCAGCCGGCTCACAGCGGGGATCGGGGCCTCTCCTCGGCCGCCCCCCGCGCAGCCCGCGCTCACCCAGAAGAGCGTCGAGTAGGTGATGAGGGTGAACTTGAGGCAGAGGTAGGAGAAGCGCGCACAGTAGCGGATGTTCTCGGAGTCCCCGGCCGCCATCCTGCTCCCCGGCCCGGCCCGCTTCCTGCTTCTCCCGCCGCCACCTGCAGCGCAGCCCGCGAGCGGCACCCAGCCGGCGGCGGAGTCTCGCAGCCGCGGGCAGCACCACTGGGTGGCAGCGGCGCGGGAGCTGTCGCTCAGCTGGGGGCGGGGGACGACCCGGGGGGGGGGATGAGCGAGGGCCGGGGAGTTGGGGGGCGGGGGGTGTCGCTTGGCGGGGAGAATGCAGAATGTAGAGGGGACAGAAGCCTGCCCCGTACTTCAAACCATCCATCCTACATGCAAGCTGGGAAAGCAAACGATTCGACCAGACAAGTCGGGCTCCCAGGGCTCTGACCACGGAGCCTTTCTGCTCCTAGTTGAGGAGTTACAGCTCGAGTCCTTCAAGAACTTAAAGATTCTAAGTCAGGCTGTGTCTTCAGTCATGACCTGGAGTTTGACAGCATCCCTTCCCTGCCAAAGGAGTACAAATTTACACTGCCTCTAATTTCTTTGTGGCCCTGTTAGGAACATAATTATGACCACACTGGCTGTGTGGGGTTCCCTCACAGAGAGCCCCTTGGGACTGTCACCTGACCTGCAGAAAATGACCTCTGATCCTGTTTTCCCTGCCAGCTTGGGACTTCAGAGCCCTTTCTCCTGGAGCCAGACAGGGCCAGCCTGCTACAAACACAGACCAAGGGTCTGGACCAGGGCCCCCAAAGCTGCAGGCTTTAAATGAAAACAGTTTAGCAGGTTACCTGCCTCCAGCTCCCAGACACCCAGCTCCCAATGGGATCCAAACCCCAAATAAATCCATTTTACTCTGTATAAAGCTTATACAGGTAAATTCATAAATTGTCCATCATCTACAATGCTGACAGAGAGATAGGCACAGCTGTTTGCTCCCCTGGGTATTAATCACTTACTCTGGGTTTATTAAATAGCAAAAGTGATTGTATTAAGTATAAAACCTAGGATTTAAGTGGTTTCAAGTAATAATAGACAGAACAAAGTAAGTCATCAAACAAAATAAAAAAAACATGCAAGTCTAAGCCTAATACATTAAGAAACTGATTACAGGTAATATCTCACCCTCAGAGATGTTCCAATAAGCTACTTTCATAGACTAGACTCCTTCCTAGTCTGAACCCAATTCTTTCCCCTGGTACAGTCCTTGTTAGTTCCAGCAGACATCTTAGATGGTAAGCAGGGGATTTCTCATGACTGGCCTCCTTTTGTCCTGTTCCACCCTCTTTTATAGCTTTAGCACCAGGCAGGAATCTTTTGTCTTCCTGGGTCCCCACCCCTCCAAAATGGAAAAGTATCAGATTTAAGATGGATTCCAGTATCATGTGACATGGCCACATGTCCTGTGGGACCCCAGCCTCTATTCTTCCTGGGTTGGCCCACACATACACAGGAAGGTTTGCACATAAACAGAGCCATTCACTAAAAAGAAAAGGAGTACTTGTGGCACCTTAGAGACTAACCAATTTATCTGGGCATAAACTTCCGTGAGCTACAGCTCACTTCAGAAGATGCATACTGTAGAAAATACAGAAGATATTTTTATACACACAGACCATGAAAAAATGGGTGTTTATCACTACAAAAGGTTTTCTCTCCTCCCACCCCACTCTCCTGCTGGTGATAGCTTATCTAAAGTGATCACTCTCCTTACAATGTGTATGATAATCAAGGTGGGCCATTTCCAGCACAAATCCAGGGTTTAACAAGAACGTCTGAGAAACAGCAGGGGGGGGGGGGGAGGAATAAACAAGGGGAAATAGGCTTGAATAGAGATTGGGAATGGTTGATTCATTATAAAAAGTAACCTAAGTTAATTGTATCCAATTTGCAAATTAATTCCAATTCAGCAATCTCTCTTTGGAGTCTGTTTCTGAAGTTTTTCTGTTGTAATATCGCAAGTTTCATGTCTGTAATCGCGTGACCAGGGAGATTGAAGTGTTTTCTGACTGGTTTATGAATGTTATAATTCTTGACATCTGATTTGTGTCCATTTATTCTTTTACATAGAGACTGTCCAGTTTGACCAATATACAAGGCAAAGGGGCATTGCTGGCACATGATGGCATATATCACATTGGCAGATGTGCAGGTGAATGAGCCTCTGATAGTGTGGCTGATGTTATTAGGCCCTGTGATGGTGTCCCCTGAATAGATATGTTGGCAACAGGGTTTGTTGCAAGGATAGGTTCCTGGGTTAGTGGCTCTGTTGTGTGGTATGTGGTTGCTGGTGAGTATTCGCTTCAGGTTGGGGGGCTGTCTGTAGGCAAGGACTGGCCTGTCTCCCAAGATTTGTGAGAGTGTTGGGTCGTCCTTCAGGATAGGTTGTAGATCCTTGAAAATGCGTTGGAGGGGTTTTAGTTGGGGGCTGAAGGTGACGGTTAGTGGCATTCTGCTATTTTCTTTGTTAGGCCTGTCCTGTAGTAGGTGACTGGGAATGGTTGGTTCATTATAAAAAGTAACCTATTTCCCCTTGTTTATTCCTCCCCCGTTCCTCAGACGTTCTTGTTAAACCCTGGATTTGTGCTGGAAATGGCCCACCTTGATTATCATACACATTGTAAGGAGAGTGATCACTTTAGATAAGCTATTACCAGCAGGAGAGAGGGGTGGGGGGAGAGAAAACCTTTTGTAGTAAAAAACACCCATTTTTTCATGGTCTGTGTGTATAAAAATATCTTCTGTATTTTCCACAGTATGCATCTTCTGAAGTGAGCTGTAGCTCACGGAAGTTTATGCCCAGATAAATTGGTTAGTCTCTAAGGTGCCACAAGTACTCCCTTTCTTTTTGCGAATACAGACTAACACGGCTGTTACTCTGAAAAGAGCCATTCACTGTTCATTGATTTTGAAGCACCCTTAATGGCTTCCACTTAATACGTTTACATCAGTAATAAAAGTTTATATCTTATTCTCCTAACTCCAGACATAGAAATAATACATGCAAACAAATAGGATGAACACACTCAGTAGATCATAAGCTTTGTAATGATACCTTACAAGAGACCTTTTGCATAAAGCATATTCCAGTTGCATTATATTCACATTCATAAACATATTTTCATAAAGCATATGGAGTGCAACATCACACTGGGTCAGACCAAAGGTCAATCTAGCCCAGTATCCCGCATTCTGACAGTGGCCAATGCCAGGTTCCCCAGAGGGAATGAACAGAATGGAATCATCAAGTGATCCATCCCCTGTCGCCCATTCCCAGCTTCTGGCAAACAGAGATTAGGGACACCATCTGTGCCCATCCTGGCTAATAGCCACTGATGGACCTATCCTCTGCTGGAATACTCACCTTACCCAACCAAAGCTTCCACTTATTTCTTCTGAGCATTCATCACTCTGGGTAATGGGAGTTTTACATCTCCATATTCTGCACACAGGAACTTTGGTGCATGCAATGCTGCATACATAGGGTTGCCAACCCTCCAGGATTGTCCTGGAGTCTCCAGGAATTAAAAATTAATCTTTAATTAAAAAAAAGAACAGAAGTACTTGTGGCACCTTAGAGACTAACAAATTTAATAGAGCATAAGCTTTCATGGGCTACAGCCCACTTCATCGGATACATAGAATGGAACATATAGTAAGAAGATATACATATAAAATACATACAGGAAGGTGGAAGTTGCCATACAAACTGTAAGAGGCTAATTAATTAAGATGAGCTATTATCTGCAGGAGAAAAAAAACTTTTGTAGTGATAATCAAGATGGCAGGCACTCCTGTTCTTTTTGCGGATACAGACTAACATGGCTGCTACTCTGAAACCTATCTTTAATTAAAGATAATGTCATGTGATGAAACCTCGAGGAATTTGTATAACCAAAGATGGTAACCCTATTCATCCACAAAGCTATAGGTTGAGTTGAAGTCACAGGAAACTTGGCCCACTGTTATTGTTTTCTTAATCCCCTACTGTTCCATTTAGTTATTCTTTATAAAATATTTGAACATATAAAGTCCTACATATGTGCTAAATATTCTTATTCCTAAGAAATTTATCAGCGTTTTAAAACAAAACTGGAAAACAAAAGAAAACAAAGCTTCTCAGCTGAGCAGCTCAACAATAACAATTATTTCCAGTCATGGGTACACGAATACACAAACTGCATTATTCCTCCATTTTGCCAGCTTTCTCCATTCTCCAAAGCAAACAGAATATTACTATTTACAAGAATCCTGTTCTCAAATATAAAGCTGACTATCCAAATATTAAGCCTAAAAGACATAACAACAACAACTGAGTTGGTTGGAGAAACTTCAGCAGAACCATATTCTGTCAGAATATGCAGGTCTGTCTAAATCAAAATGCTTTGTGAAATTGACCTAATTTTGCTGTAATTTCATTTCAGAAGAAACAAACAAAAAAAAATAGTTTCAACCGTGTTGAAACATCTCAACTTGACATTTTTGTGCATTAAATACTTTGATATTTTGTTTTGAAACAACTTTTCAAATTTTTTTATCTTGTATAAATAATATTATGTAAAAAAGTCAAACTCGAAATGAAACTTGTTAAAACAAAACATATTGTTTGACCTGAAACAAATTTTTTTTTCAGAATTTCCTTCAGGAAATCTCAAACTTTTTGGTTTTCATTCCAATTCAGAACCAAGCCAGATTTCAAAGTGTCAAAATCCATCACGAATTAGAACGTGCATCATCCGCAGAGCTTTAGTAACTATACAGCAGTGTTTCACGTGTTTAGCAATATATCCTGTGCAGTTGACAATTAGCTGTTTTAAGACACTGTCAACACAAATATTTAAGGCCAAATTTTCAGCTATACGCTCTGCTTTTCCCACCAAAAATATATATATTAATGTTTGCACCTAAAACCTACAAACACAAACACGGGTACATATCCAATTTAGTGAATATAAACATTTAGAACATAAATGTATTTTTGTGATCTAAAAATTATGGGTCAGCTTGAGGTTAACTGAACATGGCACCACATATTTAAATCTTGTAAGCACAAGAAATTTGCTTTAATGGTTCCACTCAGTGCATAATGCTAAGCATATACTTAAGTCTTTGTAAAATAGGAAACTTTGATTGCAAGTTCTTTGGAGGAGAGACTGTTCTTTTGTTAGGTGTGTGTAAAATGCTTGCTACAATGGATCTCTAAGCACTATTGCAATTAATCATTTGTCTTTCACTATTATTGTGCATTATAATATGTAATAATGTTTGCTATTCTACATAATAAAAGGCACCAATCCTGTAATTTACAACATGTGAGCGCAGCAGTCTTGTAAGTTGAAGGATTGTTGCCAAAGTTACTAGTTTGGAGCCACAGCAATCGTATTGGTCATGTGCTCTAGCATTCTGGACTAAGCAGATGCTTCTCCCAAGTCTTACTAATGTGAGAAACAGCAAGCAGTAATAGTTATACAATAGGCATCCTTCTGAAATTAAAAGGGTTCAATATTTTCATAATCTCTTGCCCTTTTCATCAAGATTTGCATGGTCAGTCATTATCACTTTGTCGTATACTTATAACAAACTGGTAGTATTAAAGACCTTAGCTTTTAAACACTACGAAATCATTAGCTATGTATTACGCTGTATATTTATAGATTAATCAATTATGTAAAATCTCAATAATTTCCCTGGACTCCTTTGGTCCTATATACAATACTGAACCATATTTGCTTCTGGAAGAAGAACGGCCCAGCCTGCGTGCCAGCCAAAGAATATGTCATCCATTTACACAGATCTATCAATAAGATGTAATACAGCTTTTTTATAAGTATTCATCTCCTAAAATGTGAAGAACAATAATTTTCAAACTAATGCACAAAAGATTTACCTGTATTTCTCCAATTATTGTTAGTGGAAATTACACTTTGAAATCTCCCATACATTTATGGAAGAATGTGTGAAATGTAGCATTGGTATGTATG
This sequence comes from Lepidochelys olivacea, assembly GCF_965140295.1. Taxonomy (NCBI): domain Eukaryota; kingdom Metazoa; phylum Chordata; order Testudines; family Cheloniidae; genus Lepidochelys; species Lepidochelys olivacea. The sequence continues at coordinate 82,586,052 of NC_140417.1, read as the reverse complement.
TATGTTAAAGTTCTAGTATTTATACAAACACACACACACACCCCGCAAAATATAAGGCTTCCAGATCACATTCTTAATCTTTTATTTAATTATTATGCCTGAAATCTGCCAGTCAGATGCTGTTCAATAAAATTACATTGCATTTTATACCAATCCTTTACATTAAAGTCTACCCTATTATATACTTCATCCAAATCTGGACACACATTTCTTTTTTATACTTTCAAAGCCTGCCCTCATCTCATCTTTCATATAACTTCTGATTTTTGCAAATGAAACTTCAAAGTATGACATGCTGGAAGGAGAAATTGGCACAATGGGCCCACCCCTGCTCCTGTTGTCTTTAGTGGGAAAAGGAGCAGACCCAATTTTACAAAACAGGTTTCTGATAAACTGTGCCTTGGTCTACACTGGGCGGCGGAGGGGGGGAATTGATCTAAGTTATGCAATTTCAGCCACGTGAATAACATAGCTGAAGTAGACGTACTTAGATCTACTTACCGTGGTGTCTTCACCATGGTGAGTTGACTGCTGCCGCTCCCCCGTCAACTCCACCTGCACCTCTCACCGTGGTGGAGTACAGGAGTCAATGCGACAGCGCTCAGGGATCGATTTATCGCATCTCGATCCCCACTGGATCGATTGCTGCCCGCCAATCTGGCGGGTAGTGTAGACATGCCCTGTGTTTCTGCTTGAAATCCATGCCCAAAGGCCGTATGTGAACAACATATATATAATTCACAGTAAACATAATTATATTCATGAGCAAATATAACACAGAAGTGATGTAAATAGTGGAATAAGTAAATTTAAATTGGTGTAAGTTACTGGTGTAAGTTGAATTGGTGTAAGTTACTGGTTAAATTGGTTAAGCTGCAGGGTTAGAAGGGTATGGTGTAACAGGGAACACTACTAACATGATGGCTTAAGTGTTAAAGTAGCCTTTCGTATTTTAGCCTTAGGTAGAAGGCATTGCAGTACGACCGCCTAGAAGTAATAAAGGCATGGATCATAATGTGTAGGGCCCTGTCTATACACAAAAGTCCTACTGCTTTAACTATACCAGTAAATTTAAAGTAATACAATCCCTCCAGCGCGGACATACTTATATCAGTATAGAAGTGCTTATAACAGTTTAGTTTATTCTTCTACAAAAAGAGGAATACACTACACTGTATAAGCACACTTCCACCAGTATAACTCCATTTTCACCGGGGGTTGTACTGATATAAATAACTATATTGTTAATAAAATCACATCCCTAACCAACATAGTTATACTCTCACAAAAACTGTGTAGGCCAGCCCTACACTTAGGTAACAGAGAGGAAGGAGTATAAACTTTGTGAAGCTCCCAGTGGTGACACAAGAGCATGAGTACCAACCTCAGGGTAGACTGTTAAAAACCAGGGCACAAACCCCTAACTGGTCATGAGTTCTAAACTTAGATTTCACTAACCAATTGCACCAAGAGCAAACTCCTCAGTCACTTTAACCACCTTAACATAAAGTCACAAACAGTCCCCTTGGATACTCTGGTTTGTCTTGCCACCCAGCTAAGCATCTCTCTGTGACTAGGGTTACCATATTTCAGGTTCCCCAAAAGAGGACACTGCTGGAGGAGGGGAGAAATAGGGGGGATCGGGGGATGATGACAGTTCACATGCTGGAGGGAGTACTTGCCACAGGGTGCTTACTGGAGGTGGGGGGGCAGTGTCGCTCCCTGTCACGGTGGCAGGGCGACTGCTGCAAGCCCAGGATGCAGCAACAGCCATCAGTCAGCACCCCCCGTGGGACCCCTTCCTCAGGGCTGAGAGCTGGGGCAGGGTGGGGGGCGGGATCCAGCACCTGTGGCTTGCAGGGGAATGGACCAATCAGCTGCAGATGCAGGGGAGCGACCAATCAGGAAGCAGACCAATTGGGGCCAGCTTGTCTGGTCTGCAAAAACACTGAACTTTGCCTGTTATTTTTAAAATCCCTCTCATCTCCACCCATCCCACCCCCACTCACCCCCGCGCTGGACAGAGAAAGGTGGCTACAAAAAGAGGCTGTCTGGGAAAACCCAGATGTATGATAACCCTAACTGCAGAGGTGAAAGTAAGCCGGCAAGAGCCGGTACACCATACCAAACTGGCTTCCCCAGGCTGCAATTTAAAGGGCCTGGGGCTCCCAGCAGCGGCTGGAGCCCCGGGCCCTTTAATTTGCCGCCAGAGCCCCACTGCCAGAGCCCTGGGCTAGCAGCGGCAGCCGGGACCCCTGAGACTCCGTCGGCAACTTAAAGGGCTCAGGGCTCCGCTGCGGTAGCGGCAGCTGGGAGGCCCTGGCCCTTTAAATCACCGCCGGAGCCCCACCGCCGCTACTGCAGGGCTCTGGAAGCAGGGATCAGGCGGTGATTTAAAGGGCCCGGAGCTCTGCTGCAGTAGTGGCAGCTAGGGCCCTGGGCCTTTTAAATGGCCCCAGAGGCCGGGGGGCTCCCAGCCGCCTCTGCAACTGGTAGCTCCAGCAGTGATTTAAAGGGCCCCAGGCTCCCAGCCACCACTACCGCAGCCGGAGCCTGGGGCCCTTTAAATCGAGAGGTTTTAGTTTTAGTCTCACACCAAAGACGACAGCGGTAGCCAATCCTATAGTAAATAACATGAAAACATTTTAAATAGGAAAAGAAAATTAAAGAGTTATTGACAAGGTTAAAGCAAGCAGACACACAAATAGGTTAGTCTTAGGGCATGTCTACACTGGCAGAGTTACAACGCCAGCAGTTACAGCGCCGCTCAGAAAGCACTGAAGGGAAACTGCTGTTGTGCGTTCATGCTGTCAGCTGCCTGCACAATAGCATGTTCACACTTGCGGCATGTGCAGTGGTGTTCGGAGTGGTGCACTCTGGGGAGCTACCCACAGAGCATTTCTTCCTCTCCTGCCACTAAAAGTTGTGGGAAGATGGAGGGGGGTCGTGGGGCATCCTGGGTCCTGTCCCAAGATGCATTGCTTCACATCCCAACAATTCCTGTGCGTCCATCCACATTTGATGCCATCTTTCAACAGTTTGTGTACTGCGCGCCCTGCCTCTTTGGGCTGCAGGAATGGATCTCTAACTGCTGACCAGTGTGCTGCTCGCTCTGAGCAACACAGTTATTCCTTAAACTACAAAGGCAAGAGGAGTGCGACATTGATCTTCCCACACATAGTAGCTACAACACGAGATTGCTTGTGCCATTCATGGAGATGCTGACCACAGTGGAATGCTGCTTTTCGGCTCGGGAAACAAGCACTGAGTGGTGGGATCACATCGTGATGCACATCTGGGATGACAAGCAGTGGCTGCAGAACTTTTGGGTGAGGAAAGCCACATTCATGGGCCTTTGTGATGAGCTCGCCCCAGCCCTGTGGCACAAGGACACAAGAACGAGAGCTGCCCTGCCACTGGAGAAGCACATGGCGATTGTACTGTGGAAGCTGGCTACTCCAGACAGCTACCGATCGGTCGCTGACCAGTTCGGAGTGGAAAAGTCGACAGTTGGACTTCTGTTGATGGAAGTGTGCGGGGCTATTAATCGCATCCTGCTCCAGAAGACCATGACTCTGGGCAACATGCATGACATTGTGGATGGCTTTGCACAAATGGGCTTCCCTAACTGCGGAAGGGCGATAGATGGCTTGCACATTTCAATTCTAGCACCAGACCACCTAGCCACCGAGTACGTTAATCGCAAAGGGTATTTCTCAATGGCTCTCCAGGTACTTGTGGATCACCCTGGGCGTTTCACAGACATTAACTCAGGCTGGTCCGGAAAGGTGCATGACACATGCATCTTTTGGAACACAGGCCTGTTCAGGAAGCTACAAGCAGGGACTTTCTTCCCGGACCAGAAGATCACTGTAGGGGAAGTCAAAATGCCCACTGTGATCCTGGGAGACCCCACCTACCCCTTAATGCGATGGCTTAGGAAGCCATACATGGGTCAACTTGATAGCAGCAAGGAGCAGTTCAACAACAGGCTGAGCAAGTGCAGAATGACTGTTGAGTGTGCTTTTGGCCATTTAAAGGCCCTATGACCCTGCCTCTCTGGGAAGCTGGACCTGGCCAATGACAATATTCCTATGCTTATAGCCACATGCTGTACACTCCATAATATTTGTGAAGGGAAGGGTGAAATCTTCACTCAGGCCTGGACCGCTGAGGCTCAGCGCCTGGAGGCTGAGTTTGAACAGCCAGAGACCAGGGCTATTAGAGGGGCACAACACGGGGCCATAAGGATCAGGGATGCCTTGAGGCAGCCATTTGATCTCCTGTTTGCGCTGAAAGCCACTAATATTTGTTGCTATGTTCGGGAGTGCAGTGCTTGTAATGCTAGGAGGTGATTGTGGTTGGTGCAGATGATGGAATATGATGGTTTAACATAATTGTCTGTTGCATTGCAGGGCTCTGTTTGCTTTCAATTAGTAGAATAAAGATTGCTTTCAAACCCATGCCATTCTTTTATTAAAAAAACAACTCGAGGAGAGCGTCAAAGAAAAAAAAAAAAAACATCAGCAGTGACGGGGGTGGGGGAAGGGAAGGTCCCAGGAGGAGGTGGGGTCCTGGGACATCTAAAGATTTGTGTATGTCCAGGTATCATCTCCATCCTTCTCCTTTGGAGTACAGTGGAGCGGGTGCTGTACTTCAGCAGGGCCAAACTTCAGAGGGATGGATGTTGAGTGCAGTGGGTAGTGGGAGTCCACAGTGCTGAACTGTGAGCGGGGAGGAGTGGAATGCTGTGAGTATAGACTGTAGTCAGGAGGTTGATAAGAGTTTTTGGTGTTGTCGGGGGAGGGCGGGAGCATGGGAAAAAGAGTTTTGCGACAGCGGTTGCAGGGGAGGGCGGGCGCGGAGCTCCTCGGTTTGCTGAACTAGTATCGCCCAGAGCATGTCTGCTTGGCGCTCCATAACCTTTAAGAGCCGCTTCATTCTGGCATGCCGTGTTCTCCTTTCAGTCCCTCTTCTCGCTGTCCAGCCACTCCTTCAAATCCTGTTTCTTGGTGGCGGAAGGCATCATAACATCACGCAGAAAGACCTCCTTAGTTCTTCTTGGCCGCTTTCTAATTCTGTGCACCCTTTCTGCCACTGATAAAGAGGGAGGCTGGGCTCCCAAGGTCATCTCTGTGAAGTTTAAACACAACATTTTACAGAAGCAGCATTGTTTGCAACACAGAGAACAGTGATTTAAAACACAGCCAGTACTCACATGCCTGTCACTAACTGGCTGACCCCAGACAAGCACACATGAGCCGCAAGACCCCCAAAATGGTGAGTAGCCGCAGCGGGAGGGAAAATCACCCTTCCCAGACCCTGCTGTACACTGGGCACGCGACTGTTGGGGAGAGCCAGCACTGTAGGGGCAGCCTGATAATCATTCCTGTCCCCACACTTTCCACAGGATGTGATCATTATAGAAGATATCCCACTCCTGAGGATGAGCAGGAAATCAAGGGAGGGTCTTCTCCAAACCTGCAGCTTCCTCCCTGGCCCCTATGTGGCTCACCTGTGTGCAGCAATGGCTTCCGCCCACCACCACCCCGTGACGGCACAGTAGTGCGGGAAAGTTACTGTTAATGGGGCAAGAAACAAAGCAGCTCTGCCACCGAACCTGCGGCAGCGGATTGCCCAGTATCTCCAGGATAATTTCCTGGAGAGTTCTGAGGGAGATTCTCACGAAGTGAGGGAGTCAATCAACAGCCTGTTCCACTGCTCAGGCTAGGCATGCGGTGGAAGACAAGATTTCTGCAACCCTCCTGAACCCAATAACTCACTTCAGCTATTCCCAAAATCAAATCCACTTGCCAGGGGCCTCCTCTCCTGTTTGTGCTTCACCAAGCTCTGACAGCGGTGACTGGCTAACCTCCTCTGGGGTAGAAAAGAGCTCCTGGCTGCATGCATCTCTGACCTCCAAGTCATCCTCTGCCTCTGGGTCCCCCTCCCCTTCCACATCCTTGTCCAAGATTTCCTCCTCCTGGCTTGGTCCACTCTCAACTGGCATGCGAGCCACCGAAGTATCCACAGTGGCCTATGCCGTGGCGGTGGGATCGCCACTGAGTATTGCGTCCAGCTCTTTGTAGAACCGGCAGCTCATGGGCACAGCACCGGAGTGGCGGTTGGCCTCCCACGCCTTGTGGTAGGCGTTCCGCAGCTCCTTCACATTGACCCTGCACTGCAGTGTGTCCCGGTCACACACTGCAGTGCAGGGTCAATATGAAGGAGCTGTGGAACGGCCTCTCTGTCATATATATATGAAATTATGTTCTAAAATCCTTGAAGTTAAAGGCAGGTCACCCAGAGGTTCCACCAGACAGGGGGAAGGAGACACATATATTATGTGTCTTAGAGTGGAAGTCTATTTGCATAGTGAGTCAAATGCAAATGAAGAGATTGCGGGGACTCCATGAGAATAAATTAACAGGAAGATGTGATCCAGTCAGGATGGGAGAGGGAAGTTTATACGTGAAGAAAAAAGGACTGGTCTAATATAGCTAGGGGGTGCAGAGCAATGTCTCGGCATCCTTCTTCTGGGAAGACAATCTGCCAGCGGGCTTGGTCTGATGAAAGGATGGTCTCAGGCATCTTGTTGAAAACATTATGAGATGGCGTTTGTAAGCAGTACTTTATTAGGCAAAAGGGCAGCTTGTTAGATAAGTTTATATTCTAGAGTGAATGTTATGATTTTGTTTTATTTGTAACCATTTTTTCCAGTATTTCTACTTGTTATCTGTCATAAATATAAAGGGAAGGGTAAACACCTTTAAAATCCCTCCTGGGCAGAGGAAAAACCCTTTCATCTGTAAAGGGTTAAGAAGCTAGGATAACCTCACTGGCACCTGACCAAAATGACCCATGAGGAGACAAGATACTTTCAAAAGCTGGGGGGGAGGGAGAAGCAAAGCCTCTCTCTCTCTCTCTGTCTGTGTGATGCTTTTGCCGGGGACAGAACAGGAATGGAGTCTTAGAACTTAGTAAGTAATCTAGCTAGATATGCGTTAGATTCGGATTCCTTTAAATGGCTGAGAAAATAAGCTGTGCTGAATGGAATGTAGACTCCTGTTTTTGTGTCTTTTTGTAACTTAAGGTTTTGCCTAGAGGGATTCTTTATGTTTTTCATCTAATTACCCTGTAAAGTATTTACCATCCTGATTTTACAGAGGTGATTCTTTTTACTTTTTCTTCTATTAAAATTCTTCTTTTAAAAATCTGAATGCTTTTTCATTTTTCTTAAGATCCAAGGGTTTGGGTCTGTGGTCACCTATGCAAATTGGTGAGGATTTTTATCAAACTTTCCCCAGGAAGGGGGGTGTAAGGTTTTTGGGAGGATTTTGGGGGGAAAGACGTTTCCAAACAGGCTCTTTCCCAATTATATCCCTGTTCGATGTTTGGTGGTGGCAGCAATAAAGTCCAAGGGCAAAAGGTAAAATAGTTCGGGGAAGTTTTAACCTAAGCTGGTAAAAGTAAGCTTAGGAGGTTTTTCATGCAGGTCCCCACATCTGTACCCTAGAGTTCAGAGTGGGGAAGGAACCTTGACACTATCACTAGTATCTCTGAACTTTGTTCAATAAACTCATTCTTATTTTTGCTATAAACAAATCTAAGTGCTGTGTGTTAAGCGGAGCTGTGTCCTTCAGTGTAACTGGTAAGCTGTGGTGTACTGTTCCTTTGGGAACAGAGAATCTGGAAATTCTGAGTGTCTAGCGCAACAGGACTGGGCACTTTAGGGAGACACTCAGAGAACTCGGGTGTTGGAGTGTGCCAATTGCTTAACTACAAAGCTGCATGGGCAGCGCTTGTGTTGCTTGTAGTTGATATAGTCAGGGAACTGATCCCTGGCATGCAGACAAGGCTTCCTCATGCCAAGGGCAAGTAATAGTGAGGTGCCTCACAGCCCTGGGTATCCGTGAAAAGCATCACGCAAAAACACACATCCCCCTGCTAGCAAAAGTACTCTGCCTGTCCTCAGGAACTACCAGTAGTGCAGTGGGTCTTCTACGGTCTTTCCCCTAGCATAGCTCTGACTCATACAGCCACAATCAAACTCTATTTTGCCACACCCAAGGTGTATTTCGGCTGCTAGGAGGTTAATGTTGCTTAAGTCCTGCTTTTGTAGCTGTTACGTATACAAAGTCCTCACTGAAGTCAACAAGAGTTCAATGTGTGTAACAGCTATAGGAACGGGCTCTACTTCTTGTAATATCTTGTATTATTTTTCCAAAATAGCAAACATATAAGACACATGCTTCACTGCTCAACCACTAACATTTTTACAAGCTTGCAGATCTTTTTCTTGAGATAATAACCTCTAGAATTGGTTACTTATTTAATACTGTTCAAGATTTAAACATTCTTGCAATGAAAATAAATAAATAAATAATACTACCCAACTGTTACGGCTCTTTTCATTAGTAGATCACAAAGTGCTTTACAAAGGAAGGAAGGATCATTAACCTCATTTTACAGTAAAATTTCAGTTCTTCTGAGAGGGACCTTCTTTGTGTTATAAATAATATACTAACCAGGAGGTTTTGGCTTTTGTGAAGAATTTAGAGGCATGTTTTAAATTAATTACTTCCATTTTCAATGAACAAGCCATGAGAACATTTGGCCCATAAAAAAAAAAAAACACAATCTATGTAACTGGCAGGACTCTGGTATGATAATACAGGCACTATACAAATAGAAAATGAATGGGAAGGTGGGAATGTACTAATGAGAGTGAAGATATGAGGTGGCTAATATGCGGAAGTGTTGACACAAGGATGGTTGTGATCAGATTAAAAAGTTTTGTAATGGAGCATTATGTGGGTGGGAGAAGTCTTTTATCCTGTTTGTGGAGATTAATGAAAGAGACTGACACACTGGTCACTTTAGAATTTCAAGTAATCCATATGAATTTAGTTTCATCTTGAAATTGCACTTTCTTTTCTAATCTTTTATTGTATTCTACAATCGGTAAGTACAATTAACACAGCACTTTTCTGTTGTCTTTTTTCTTTTTTTTTTTAAATCAGGAGAATCTTGCTCAGATTATCTTTGGAATTTAATGAGACTACAACCAGGCCATGAAAAACCTTGAGGATTATTATTAACAGTTGAAACTATCTTGCAGAATAGATCAAAGTTATCCTGTATGGCGTGCAGAGAGTTGTGGGTTTGTAAGTTGTTTGGTGAGGTTTGAGTGGAACAGAGTTTTGAAGAGCCTGGGAAGGGTGTGTAAAACTGTATGACAGGACATCTAAAAATGTATTGTTGTATATGTGTTCCTAGAGAAAGAAATGGAAGGAGTGAATTAGGGTAGATTTCAAGATGAAGAGAGTGTGATGTTTTCTTGGGAGTATAACAGATACAGACAAACACCAGAGTTACGACCTGACCAGTCAACCACACAGTTCATCAGGCAGTAGCAGAGACCAAAAAAACAAACAAAAATATAGTACAGTACTGCGTTAAACATAAACTACTAAAAAAATAAAGGGAAAACAGCATTTTTCTTCTGCATAGTAAAGTTTCAAAGCTGCTTTAAGTCAACGTTCAGTTGTAAACTTTTGAAAGAACAACCATAACGTTTTGTTCAGCATTACGAACATTTCAGAGTTATGAATAGCCTCCATTCCTGAGATATTCATAACTGTGCGGTTCTACCATAACAGCACAAGGCCTGGTATGCATAGTTCTGTATGCATTTATTTATACATAATTATACTTTTCCTTCATACTCATACTGTCTCACAGAACACCTGGTTTAAATATTTGCTGTGATCATGCAGTGAGTTAAATGGAGGCTTTCTTCACATCTTAATGCAGTAAGAGAGAGATCATTTGATTCTATATGGTTGGATCTGCTGGTAAAAAAGATCATGAAATAATACCAACTGCTCCATTGCAGAGGAGCCTTAAAGGGGCATGTACGGAACCTCACAAACTATTATTGCTTGGATATTATCATTATGACAATGTGGAACTAAAATGGAGAGTTCTTCTTTCCATTTCCCCATCGTAAATGATTATCTAAGGAAAGTGTATGCTGTGGAGGGACAGAAGGACAACTGTTTCTACCTGAAGGTCTATTTACATCAAGGGGAGCAAAGTTAGGCCAAAAGGTGAGCCCTCTTTAAAATCCCATCCTATACATGTTGTGCCTTATGATTAAAGTTTTTTGAAGCAGGACCTATAAAACACAATAAGCATATTGACTCGGGGTATGTCTACACTACTAGCACTGCAGCAACACAACCACTGCAGTGTAGACACTACACTGACAGACAGCGTTTTTCCATTCTTGTAGTAAATGCACCCCGGCAAGAGGGGATAGCTAGGTCAACGGAAGATTTTTTCCATCACCCTAGCTGCATCTACAGTGGGAGAGTTAGGTCGATTCAACAACATCACACAGAGCGTGACATTTTTGTAAAGTAATGTAAAGTATAAATCATTAAAAAAATATAAAAGTAGTGCACATTAAGATCAAGATCACTCCATATTAGACAATAATGGACAGGGTTTTATTCCAGCAGTGTCTGCGTTCATTCTGGGACTCCTATTTTACAGATGGTGAGCTGAGGCACAGAGAGGCTCAGTCACACATGATGTCCCTGATGTAGTAAAGAACTGAACCCAGGTCTCTCACATTCCAGGTTAGTGTCCATCAGAGATAGAGAATACCTTTCTCAAGTTCCCCTTGGCTAATAGTATTGAATGAACTTCCCATAACTTTTAACTTTCTATTTTGCTACAAAACTATTCTAGTGTGTTCTGTGGATTTTTGTTTTAGTATTGTTCACTTCCATTTACATCTGTAGTATTCCACTGGCCCATTTCTGCACTCCTTGAACACTTGAAATGCGCACTGACGTCAATGAGAGTTTTGGAAGCAAAAGGAATGCGGGATTAGTAAAATGCTACCATCTACATCTAGGGTTATAAAACTTGACAGGAATAGACTAGTCTCAGAGATTATTTGAAGAACCCACACAGAAAAGTTTAAGCACCACCTCATGAAATTTCATATGATGGCAAATTGTTTGTTTAGCTCTTGTATGCAGTAGTCTCCATCTCCTCTCAAAAGTCCCTTTAAGCCCCTGTAGAAAATTTATAACACACAGAGATGACAACAAAATACCATCACTCCTACCACAAAGTCTTTGTATTTCTATCATTCTGTAATATCAAGGATTCACTTTTCAGAACCAGAAGGATTTCCATTTGGATTAGAACTTTTTATGATTTGACACTTTACTTTTTTTTACCTCTGAAAATCTAAAGAAAAAGTCATCAACCACAGGTCTGGAATTGTTAAAAAAATACAAAAGGATCTTAAATCACCGTGGACTTCCTTCCCCCCCCCCTTCATCTATTCAAACGTGTCATAAATTAAAGGGCTGGGTAGGAGGTATTTCATATATAACATTTCCTCTTGGAACTATATTATATTACTTGAAAAACAGGGCAAAAGGATGTTATGCACTGAATTCTGATACATTTTGTTAATTACTTCTAATTATTATCTAAATAAGGAATTCATAACACCAATGTTTATTGTAAGAAATCATCAAATGCCAAATTTAGCTGAATAAAGAAATGAGCACAGCTTCCTTTTCAAACTTTAACAATATTTCTCTGGCTGACTGTCCTGAGGACCATGACAACTGGACTGTAACAATGTTTACCCAGCCTGGATGGCAAATAGCTCTTTGGGCTACCACTTATTCTTTCATAGTTACTGCATCAATTATTGGCAATGTGACTGTCACCTGGATTATTTTAGCACACAAAAGAATGAGTAGTGTTACCAAATATTTTATTGTTAATATGGCTCTTTCTGATCTACTTATAGCTGCTTTCAATACACTTTTCAATTTTATTTATGCCAGCCAGATCATTGGGTATTTTGGCAAAATATTCTGCAGGTTTCAGAACTTTTTTTCTCTACAACTGCAATGTTTGTGCATATTTATTCTATGACTGCAATTGCTGCTGAGAGGTAACAGATGCAATGGAAAGGTAAATAAAAAATTAAAGATAAAGGAAGATTATTTTATTGCAAGACTTGGATTATGGAACAGTTTCACAGCCTGCCACTTCAGTGGTTTATTAACAAAAAGGATTAATATCTGCATATTTACTGAGGGATTGGATAGTTTAGGAGATTGGTAATGGGATATAGACCCTTTCAGCTCTAGGTCATTGATCTGACTCAAGCCTGGGTTACTGTAATGGACGAAAGTGGCTTGCATTTCTGAGTTTTGCTTTGTTTTAAATGTTAAATATCATAGGAGATTCCTAAATCTTTATGTAAATACAAATGCGTTTTTCACCCCAGAAAGACCCATCATTTGGTTGGAGGTGGAATTTATATGATCTCTTATTGAAAAGGTCATAATCCACAATGTTATTTCTGAATCAAGATGCAACTACAAAGAAAAGGCAAAGAAATGTGCTTCAGATACTAGACTTAGCATCCACAAGTTGTTAGGATTTATTATTCAAGAACAAAACTTAGATTATATTCATTGTGATTTTGAATGTCTCTGATAAGTAAGAGGCAATTTAATATTTTCAAAATGCTCTATTAGATTTGCAAAATTTATTTCACAATGGGAGAAACCTGCAAGGTTTGAGTACATTTATGGTCCACATGTTCAATGAATTAACATTTTTCTGTACTGGGAAGTAGTCTAAATTCAATGGAAGTCATTTTTCATGGTCTGTAAGAAAGGAAAAGGAGTGAAATGAAGCTAAACTGACTCCCAAACTCTCCAGTTCCCTCCAGGCCTTCTCCAGACCTATTTGATCTTCTCCTTGATCCTTTTTTGATCAATCGTCTCCCCAGTCTCCTCCATTCTCCACCAAGCACCAGAAACACCTTTAATCTTTCCCCTCCTACCTTCTCTGAGTCTCCTATCTTCCCCAAGTCATCTCAAGGCAGTGACTCGGTGTCCACAGTTCAGGAAATATCTGGGTTTCACCAATTCTTCTCAGTGGGACTGCAATGTCTGATCATTTTTCCTCCTATCAAACAAGGGTAACATATAAGTCTTCTGCCACCTGTCTCTGTCAGAAACCTGGGAGGGATAGCTCAGTGGTTTGAGCTTTGGCCTGCTAAACCCAGGGTTGTGAGTTCAATCCTTCAGGGGGCCATTTAGGGATCTGGGGCAAAAATTGGGGATTGGTCCTGCTTTGAGCAGGGGGTTGGACTAGATGATCTCCTGAGGTCCCTTCCAACTCTGATATTCTATGATTCTATGACATCCTTTATCTACAAGGGTAAGGCATGCTTCCCTCTGGAACCCTTCCAAAGGCATTATTTAATTAATCATCAGGAGCTGCTTTCATAGCAGCTTCTGCAGTTAGTCGTCCTGTTCAGAAGTGAGAGTAACTGTTGTGACACACTCAGTCCCTGCCAACCTTGTGATAGAAAAATCAAGTTCAGGATAAACAAATTTGCTTACATAATATCCTGCAAAATAAGTCATTGTGCCCTTGCAGAACATTACACAGGCAACATATGCTGAAAATTATACTTGAAAATAGAAACATGTCCTGATTAACAGAGTTACCAAATTTTAACGGACATTAATATAATATCATCACACAGATTGGTGCTGTTGATAATTAGCCCATAGCTAGTACAAATAGAAGTAAATATGTTTTAAGAGGGAACAGTATTTTGATTTTAGAATTCAGACAGGTTGCTTTTCTGGTTTTAAATCAAAGATTTTTGATAACTCTTTTATGTATATCCTTAGAGCTGACCAAAGAACACTTTAAAAAATCCATTCCACCTCAACCCATTCTCATCTGTATCTACTTTTACTTCTTAGGAATTCTTGTTAAAAATATAAAACTAAAACCTTTGTAGTCATATGCTAAGGTTCAAAAAGAAAACTTGGCAGCTCTGCCTAACCATGTTTAGCTATCCTTTACTTGACCTTAAATAGATCCTGACACTGTCTCCTGGAAACTGAAAGATTCTGTTTCCTTTTATTGTTATAGATGTTAATGTCTGCTCAACCTCGGTTGTCTGACCTTGATGAAACACTGTAATTTAAAATAGTTTATCCTAAAAGTGGCATATCTAAAAGTCACTTACCGTACTGTTAGTCATCACTGTGGGAAGGACTCCAGTCATTTTGCCTTTGTCACAATGTTTAGCATTGAGCTGTTTCTTTCTTGCCAGCCAAAGGATCTGCTAATATTTCCAGCTGCACTGTATATTACAATACCTGTAGAACCTGCACAGTATGGCTAATGCAGACAAGCTACACCTAGGCCTCCAGGCAGAGGTGTATCAGTAGCTGGAGATTCAAGTTCCAAATAACAAACCCCACCAGGCTCCCTTGGAAAAGTTCATAAGCACATAGTGTTCAAACTTACAGTTTGTGCAATTGATCCAGTTGTTTTGTCTGAGTAGGGAGGAAGTCACGTAGAGTGGGGCATGATGGAAGCCTGTAGGGAGTGGGGGAAGAGAAAGAGAAGGGAAGCTCAGGGACATAGCAAGGAGAGAGGGAGGGAGAAGAAATCTCTAAATTTGGATGAGTGTCCAAACTTGTTGGTGTTTATCTAAAGCCATCATCTCAGTAATCTGCTCTGCATTGCTGTAATACCTTCTTTAGCTCCAGCACTTGGTTCAATTCCTCATTGACAGCTCAGTCAGTGTCATAATTGACTGTTCTATTTCAGAGTTGCTTTTCATCATGAGAAACGGAATAGAACACAGATTGCTTACAAAAGTTTATGAATCTAACACTTAGGGGACTGTTTACTGTTTGACTCTTTCCTGGCCGGGTTCTAGCAAAGTATAACTTAATATACTGTAGGCTAAAGAAACAAAAAGTATCACAGGAATTGTACATTACTTCTCTCTAAATAAGGCTCTGACAGATATGCAATACATATGGTGCTTGTGTTCATGTATTCTTTATCATGTCTATGTTGTATGAAGACCTGCACAGAATTCTCTTCAATAGCCACAGTCTTCCTTTGCTATGAAATCAAGGAAGTGATTGCAGTTTTCCACTCTAGCTGGACTTTGAAATAACCATGATACAGAGTAAGGCAGATGTGAATAATTGATTACATATTCTAAGATACAACTGCGTTTTTACACAGAGACGTTAAAAACAAGGCATTGCTCCTCCAAGTAATTTTACAGTCAGATACTTGACATGATTGTTCTGAACAGGTGTGGGAGAAAAGAATCAACAGTACACCACTTAAACTGCTAACACAAGTGCGAGAGTGGTTACAGAAAGAGGAGGCAGGTGACACAAGGAGTTTCCACTGCTAAAAATCAACAGTTCAGATACATGGCAAATGACTTGCAAGACCACGAACTGCTGTTGAGAATAAAATAGGAGGCTTTGGTGGAGACCCTGCTTTAATTTAATCTTCCCTGTTAGCAGGAAATAGATTCCATGCAACAAAGCAATATGTAACTCAAAGCTTTAATATATATACACATCTGCTACTGAAAATGTGAATGCAATTCATGCTACCAAGATTCAGACCAAACACATATCACAGTTTCAGTACTTTTTTCTGGCTTCAGTGAGAGACAGCTGCAATGATGGAGCAAATCATTCTTGTGGACTGAGCTGGCTTTGCAATTATTCAGCTGGGCCTAACATCAGTTCCACACAGCAGCACATTCAGCTGTCTTCGTTATTTAAGGTAGACTGTGTTCATTCATGGACAGTAGTTTGTGTTGGTATTTGCAGAAAGTTTTGTTTAGCTTAGTTCATTCAAGCTTTCCAAATTCGTAAATTATAAGATACAGCGAGGAGGCAGCAATTAAGATTAGAAAGAAGGAGGATCACTGCAAACCTATTATGCATGTACTCTTACACAAAAGGATTGCTCTCTCTTTATGAATGTTGTTGTACTAACCAAGAGAGCGAGGAACTGTTGATACAAGGTATAATAAGTTTCACACACAATAGTGCATTCCCTTAGGATAAACTAGCAGTGACTTGTTATAAAATGTTGTAATTTTTCCTTCCAATGGAAGTTACTAACCCAAAAAAACAAACAAAAAAAAATGTGCACCAATTGAAATATGTAGTTTTGATTATGTATTGATACATGATTTGGGATATTTTTGCCCTCATTATAATTTTTGACTAGTTTATTGGTGCAACAATAAAAATGATGTTACCCCATTTTTCTCCTAAGTACATGGCTATAATTTATCCCTTTAAGCCCAAACTTTCTGCTGTGAGCACCAAAGTAATTATAGGAATAATATAGTTGGTGGCTTTTGGACTCGCCTTCCCGTAGTGCTTTTATGCTGAGATCATGATTGATAATGGAAAGACTAAATGTATTGTTGCCTGGCCAGATGATGTTGGACGGAAGCATCAGTTCATGTAAGAACTTCTCAGTTGTATAAAATAGAAATGAGAAATTGATGCAGCATCACTTGAAAGTTTACTGGAAGTTTTTCTAATTTCAGTACCCTTGGTTACAAGAGCAATAAGGAAGTAATACCCTTCTGACTCCATGAGGCAAAGGGAAGGACAACTGTACCCTTAAGCACTTCTTGTTAGCCAGAAATAAAACAGCATTGCAACCTAGGAGAAGGCTGTTCATCTCCCTGATCAGAGAATTTGTGCTGTAACCCAGCTGATGTTGCAGAGGGAGACAACCAAAGGGGTGGAAATGGGGGTTATATTGTGTGAATGTGATAAGAGAAAACGGAATGTAAAGTCTGCTAAATAGGCAATAAATCTTGGTTCCAGTGAATCCCCCTCACCCCATACTTCAGGCAGGAAGAATCCACGTATTTTTATAATCTGGGGACCACATACTTAGCTAAATATGTAATCCACTTTGATGTAGCAAATAACTACATAATGTCATCATTCTGAGAAGAAACACATACATAGCCTTTTGTGGTTAATGCCAGAAGTGTGTGCCAAAGGCTTAATGCATAATCCTTTTACAGAGTTTATGTGAAAATGACATCTGCTGTAACTGACTAAATCAGTTGTTCCCTCCCCATAAATGGTGATTGCTTAAAATAATCATACCAAGCATAACATTTATATTTTCCTTACATGAAATGAAACTTGTTGGGTAACATTAAATAGTGTTCTCATATACAGTTGAAGCAGATGCTATTGGTTTCGGTAATAGCGACAGCTAGGTCGCCTGCTTTGACCATTGGTTTAAGTATTTATTTTTGTTTGTAAATAAAAAAACAATATAAATAATAATCTAAGTTTGAATGCTTATCAAAACTTTACAAAGCAGTATTCCCGGTTATCTTTCTTAAAAGTCCAGCCACACTTGCTTCCAATACATTGAAATTTGAAGTACTTAATCCAGCAAAATTCCCATTGACTTCAACAGGAATTTGCAGGATTAAGAACCTCAGAATTCAGCCCTATGTACTGGAAGGTACTTCATGATTTTATAAAATTTTGATTTTATATCTTCCATAATTTGTAGCTAACTTTTTTATAGCCACAAATGCTATAAATCCCTCTGTCATGACCCCAGTAAGGCAGTGAACCCTGAACAAGCTGACGTGAAATTTAAGTCACTGTTAAAAAGATAAATAATGTTGTCCTTAAAAAGAGCCAAGACTTCAGCTTGAGGAAAGATCACTGGACCATGAAAGAAATGCATTTTTACAGTTTGTGGAAGTTCCTTCCATCTGCATTGAGGCTTTAAGGTGAAATTCTGTTCTCAGATGCAGGTGCACAGCTCCCATGGAAGTTAATGGGAACCATGCACACACATCCCTGGGAAGTATGAGACACTTGTGTTGGATCATATTAAAGAAGTTCTGCATTAAAATCACAAATGAGTTTGATTCCCCATAGTTTAAATTCCAGGGTATTACTAATTAAGAGGTATCTTGGTTTCTGGTACTGTTTCTCTCCCTCTCTGTTTGAAACTTGCAAGCTGCTAATTGTGTTAGTACATTCTAAGACAGAGTCTGTTCTCAAAGCAATTCTTTGTCACAACTACTCACACAGAGAGAGACTCAAAGCAATACTCTGTAACAACAGAAACAGCACCCAGAGACTCCCTGCCCTTTTGTTGTATTCATCTCGCTTTGTTAACAATTAGAATAGAGATAGAGGATGTATGTGGATGGATGCTTGGTGTGGATAATAACTGAATGATCAGAGAGGTGCCAGCCTAAGAATCCAGTGTCCATTGGCTGAAGAAGGCATCAAGTGGAAATAACCGGAGGGCAGACTGGAATCCACCCAACAGCCTCAAGAATGGGAGAACCAAAGAACAAGATAACATCTGGCAGCACAGAGCCGTCAGGAATGTGCCATCTGCTGATGAAGCAATTCCCATAGACTGGCATAGGAAGAAATTCCTATACAAATGGACTCTAGAAAGTGAGAACTTTGGGGTCTGATTCTGCAAACCAACTTCCAGGAGCATCCGATGAGCATCTGACAAGGTCCTGCTCCCTCCTCATGTCCAGGCCACCTGGACAGTGGCTTGGCATGAGCAACTCTAAGGCTGGTAACTATGATAACAACCTTGCAGAACGTGTGTGTGTGTGTGTGTGTGTGTGTGTGTGTGTGTGTGTGTGTGTGTGTGTGTGTGTGTGTGTGTGTGTGTGTGTGTGTGTGAGAGAGAGAGAGAGAGAGAGAGAGAGAGAGAGAATGAATATGAAATCGAATCGAATGTTATAGCTATAACTAACTGCTTACTCGGATTCTTTCTGTATCCACAATAAATGTGGCATTTTGCCTTTTCCCCTTTAATAAGATCCTGCTGGTTTTTATTTTATTGGTATAACACTTGGACAAAAGGTCTTTGAGACACACATTAAATGTGAAGATGTATCTGTTTTTCTTTTTCAGGTATCACATCATAGTGATTGCCTTGATTTACCTGCTGCCTTTAATAATGATGTTTGTCGCATATAGCATTATAGGAATTACTCTTTGGAGTAGTACAGTTCCCAGAGACCACACTAATAGAGTCTATCATCACCATCAAGTTACTGCCCAAAAAAAAGGTTAGAAGTGAAACTTAATAATTATCTTTTATCTTGCCAGCAGTTCTGACTCTAGCTGTGAAATGTACCTTACATTCATGCAAAGTCTTGCGATGCTGTGTGATTGCACATTGGCATATTAAGAATGTATGAAAAAGTGACAAAATAGCGTCAGAGGAGGGGATGAGGTGCTCTTTTCACAGACCTCCTGAGTGTGAAAAGCAATAATTTGTCATAAGACAGTCTCTAAAAGAGAGACCTTCCAATCAGGGAGAATTTACTGATTTGCCCAAGGCTACATTGAGTGGAGGAGGTAGTGTCCAATGGATTCATGCTTCAAGGAATAGATCTATGTATGCTGCCAACAGGAAGAAATTTCTCTTCCCATTATACATCACCACTAGTTCAACTGATGGTTACCTTTCCCTAATATTTTATCTACCTTTCCCTAATATTTCCAATTTGACTGTAAACAATTCTTATGGAACAGGCTACCTTAATATGCTAAAATGTATTAATGCAAAGAAACATAAAATCTACAGTCACTATATGCCCTTCCGCTTTCTTGCACTCAGAACTCCTATCAGCATCAATAATGTAGGAGGAGTTCTCATTGATCTAAAGCATAATAAAACCCCTAACATATGATAAAAATATGCACGGATTTAATAAATCAGGAGGAAGAACAGTATTGTTTTAAATCAGATAAACATGAAACTTCAGATAATTGCACAGAGACAATGAAGTAAAGTATTCCTTTTACATTTCTAGTTTGTGAGGACCATGGTCATTGTTGTGATAACTTTTGCTGTCTGATGGTTACCTTATCACCTCTACTTCATCCTGGGGAGCTTCAGGGAAGACATCTATCAGCAAAAGTATATTCAGCAAGTCTATCTTGCAGTCTTTCTGCTTGCTATGAGTTCTACGATGTACAATCCAATTATTTACTGCTGCCTTAACCAAAGGTTAGTAGCAAAAAAAAAAAAACCCAAACAAAAAAATCCCACCATCCTATAGGCAAGTGGCTAAATTCCTTAGGTGTGGATGGGAGGAATTCTATTGAACTCAATGGAGCTTTGCCCATTTAGACCCACAGCGAATTTAGTCCGGGGTTCTCTGAACACGCGCTGCGTGTTGCTAGCCATTTTAAATCAGTTTTAAAATGTTTTGCCCTCAGTAAAATTCAGAGAGTTACTATGTGATTACACTTCCATGGTGTAGGATCATTTGAGAATAGAGTAACAAAAGGCATTTGTATTATCTGCCTCTTGTTTGCCTACCTGATGCAGTAACACCTGACATTGCTGAGTCTAGCTATGGCTGCCGAGACTCTAGGCCCTAGAACATAAATCACAAACAAAATAAAGCTCTCCACATTTAAAATTAAAGCAGGCAAGAGCACAGCAGCAGTAGTCATCCTCATTGCTTATTCAGGTATCCACGTAAGCAGGTTTGCAAAATAAAGACCTAATGAATTAACAACTACTCTTCTTTCTTTAAAGCTGCTCCTCTAATGTCCTGTCTCTAACTGGAATTTTCTCAATACAGCTCACGGTCATTTAGCATTTATTAAGAGTGACTATATTAAACACACAAGGGACCTACATGAACAATCCATCTGTAAATGTCAGAATGAAAAACTAGCTAACCAGTACAGTCTTGTTACAACGCAAACTTGTAGGGGTTTTTATGTTTTGTGTTTGAAAGGAAGGCACATTCTCTCTGATAGTGCAATACATAAAATAGAAAGAGACCTGATCACTGCCTCGTCCATCTGAGCAGTGAAAGTGTTTCTCTCTTTTTATGCATTCAATCCCGCAACAACCAAATTCTTCCCTCAGACAAGTGCACAGGGCTCTCATTGACTTCAATGGAAGCCTTTCCTATCCCCATGCTCATTCAAGGGTGGAGCATGCCCCAGCTCTCTCTCTTTGCAGTTAGCATGATCATTGTATCATTTAATTTCCTTTTTGTGTTTGTGCATGTTTACAGGTTTCGTTCTGGTTTCAGATTAGCTTTCCAATGGTGCCCATGTATAAAAGTAACGGAGGGAGACAAACTTATTTACCCATCAACTTCACAGCTGATCCATAACCAGCCAGTCAAACAAAGCTAATTGAAAAACAGACACACTGAAATGAGAAAAAGACATTATTAACCTGCATGCATTTAACACTTGGATTTTTATTTAGATGCTCTGGAATAGTGTTCAAAATATAGTCTCTAAAAGATAGTGTAGTAGATTTTTGAAGCCTGGGATCCATTTTTAATTGATTCTTTTGTACCATGCTGTGGCAGGTGCCATGAACATTGAAAACAGGATAAGAGTAGTCATTATTTATCGGTTTCAGAGCTGGGTGGACTTTTTCAGCCAACCCTTTCCTCCTCCTCCCCACCAAAAAATGCAGGTTTGAGTCATCAAAACATATCACAAATGTATGTGGATTTTGTCAAACTGTTTCAGCTGAAACAAAAAACACGTTGGAAATGTCTAAGTGGGGTGTTTCAGCAAGAGTGAAACAAAGGGGATTTAGGCATCTTGCACAAAATGGAGATGATGGCAGCAGCAATGGTAGCCTTATACCCACTAGTTCGGGCACTCAACTGGGATGTGGGAGATCCCATGTTTGAATCCCAGCTCTAGAGAAGGGATTTGAGCCCAGGTCTCTCCCACCAACATGCGAGCAGCTACCTGGCTATACAATCATTCTCTTGCAGTTCTCTCACTCTCTCTCTCTGGCTAGCCAAGTATTTCATACAAAGTGGGCAACCAGTTGCCTGGTGTTTAGTTGGGAGAAAACAAAGCTGGGTTCAAGTCCCTGCTCCAGAGTAGGAATTCAAATGCAGTTCCCCAGGTAAGTGGCCTAGCCATCTCCTCCTCTCTTTTGTGAATCTAGCCCCTTGCTTTCTGTACCTTTATCCAAATTAATTAATTAAATACGTGCTTAAAATGTCTGAAATCAATATTTCCTTTGCCCCAAGACAGGGTTTTCTGACTTTTTCCACTCACCAAAAATTCTAAAAAAATTCAGTCTTGGTTTGACCCAAGCTGAATTTGGTGTTGATAAACTCCCAAATAATTGGAAAATCAATTCTTCACACACCTCTACCCACACCCTGCTACAGTGTCTGTAAGCTGCACAGCCACGTATTCTCCAAAGACCATCACTGAGTTACGAATTTCATATCAGCCCATTCCAGGATTGAAAATCATAATAGGGAAGAATTCAATTTAAAAAATGGCGGCGGGCGGGGGGAAATAGCCAAATTGGATGGACAAAAGGGTTAAATAAAAAAAATCCTGATGGAAATGTCCTTCCTTTTTCTGTTTTTTAAGAAACTTTTCTATGGAGAAGAACCAGCATACTGCTATAGGTCTCAGTTCCACAATCAGATCCATTCAGCTGGACCCTCACTCACACCGATCAGGAGTACACCCGCATAGATGAGATTGCAAGACTGGGCCATAGGAGATGTAACTAAGACAAATTATAAACCATAAATTAGAGCTCGACCCAAGCTGCAAAGTTTGGCTTTGAACTTTTCCAGAGTTCTGGGGTGTTTGGGCCTTTGTTCTGATATGGCCTTATAGTTTATCAATATAAATTGGGAAGCCATTCCTTAAAGAATCTTTATTGCTGGAATTCTTATTTATAGGAAGTAGGACCAAAGTCTCAGCATCATTTCTTTATAAACTTATCACAGAAATTAAACATTAATAGCCATTATTACACAAGCAAAACATAAGTTACCAACGTGCACATTAACTAACACCCATGTTAACAGAATAAAGCACCTGAGCCTCCGAGATCCTCTGCAGATCTCAAAGCATTTTGTAAATGAAAATACAATTATCCCTAATTTACAGGTGAAGACATGGTGGCACAAGAAGGTTTTATCCATGGACCCATACCAGGTTCACTGGCAATGCTGGATGCAGAACACAGATCTCCTAACCCCCAGTCCAGTGCTTTATGTATTGGCCATGCTGTCTCCCATTCAAACGTCATATAGGCTTGTAACAGTACTTGTGCACTGAAGGAAACAGATGAAGCTTGAGAGACATTGACTTATCTTTCAGTTTAATACTTCTCAGGAGCACAATAGTTCTGTTTGAGTTCTTCACAACTGGAGGAAGAAACCTCTCGAGGCAGAATCTGTACAGCTAGATCATCTCCCTCCTTACTAGCAGTTATTTCAAATGTATTTCATCTGATTCACTTGTTGAGAATTGCTTGTTAGTATGACTAACAACATTTAGTAGGGATGGTATGTCCCCAACCCATGCCTCAAGTTAACACATACATGCAAATGCAACCTCTGCTAGAAGCTAGGTTTAATATAAAATGAATAGTCCACGCAGAGAACTGTTTTAATCCTTCTAACCCAACAAAGCACTGTAAACAGACTGACAGTTTCCTATGATATCCTGAATGAACTTTATTAGGTTAAACCTTATTGAATTAGGGTTCATACCTTTGGAGTCCATTGAATTAAAAATACAATTGTGTATGTACTTTTGCGGCACTGTATGTACCTGCTCTAGTAAGAGGAGGTAACTAACCAGAGAAATTACATTTCAGCCCTTTAAAGCCAGACCCCTGGAGAGATTTGCACATACTAGTTTAAACTTGATTCTCCAGGGACCAACAGACAAAGGATTTTTGGACAAATAGCCTGGTTTTAAACAGGCTCAGGGGCTTTTTCCTGATCCTCTGAATGGACAGAACCCCTATCCACAGAGATCCCCAACCCTTAGGGAAGGCTTGGCATGACGTTAGACTGTGTGCTTGTTCTGATCCCAAGCTGTAATGAACTTGGAACCACAAGGACTCCCCTTGAGTGGGGAGTTGAAGGTCTGCTGCTGCCAGAGTCCATGTTAGGGTTGGGGTGATCTCTGGTAAGCTTATTAGCATTTGTGTAGGGCCTTTTACTGTTTTTAATATTTTCTCTGTAATCTTACCACTTCAAGAATAAAGTAGGCTTGCATAGGAAGTGCTGTGTGGTAACTGGTAACTGTAGCAATTACACCTGTTAACTGTCTCTGAAGAGAAAACAAGCAGGTTTGTCTAGGCACTCTGTCTTCGCTGGGAATAAGTTGTCATAAATATAAAGGGAAGTGCAACCACCTTTCTGTATACCGTGCTATAAAATCCCTCCTGGCCAGAGGCAAAACCCTTTCACCTGTAAAGAGTTAAGAAGCTAAGGTAACCTCGCTGGCACCTGACCCAAAATCACCAATGAGGGGACAAGATACTTTCAAATCTGAAGGCGGGGGAGAAACAAAGGGTTCTGTCTGTCCGTGTGATGCTTTTTCCGGGAACAGATCAGAAATGGAAGCCTTCCAACTCCTGTTAAGTTAGTAAGTAATCTAGCTAGAAAATGCATTAGATTTTCTTTTGTTTAATGGCTGGTAAAATAAGCTGTGCTGGAAGGAATGATATTCCTGTTTTTGTGTCTTTTTGTAACTTAAGGTTTTGCCTAGAGGGATTCTCTATGTTTTGAACCTGATTACCCTGTAAGGTATTTACCATCCTGATTTTACAGAGGTGATTCTTTTACCTTTTCTTTAATTAAAATTCTTCTTTTAAGAACCTGATTGATTTTTCATTGTTCTTAAGATCCCAGGGTTTGGGTCTGTGTTCACCTGTACCAATTGGTGAGGATTATTATCAAGCCTTCCCCAGGAAAGGGGGTGTCTAGGGCTTGGGGGGATATTTTGTGGGGGAAGACATCTCCAAGTGGGCTCTTTCCCTGTTCTTTGTTTAAAACGCTTAGTGGTGGCGGCATACGGTTCAAGGACAAGGCAAAGTTTGTACCTTGGGAAAGTTTTTAACCTAAGCTGGTAAGCATAAGCTTAGGGGGTCTTTCATGCAGGTCCCCACATTTGTACTCTGGAGTTCAGAGTGGGGAAGGAACCTTGACAACAGTGAAGGCAGGGACCTGTGGGGCCTGGAAATATCCCAGTCAGAAGAGAGAAAGACTTGTATCTCCACCCAAGAAAGGCAACAGCTGCAGGAGCAAGCAGCCTGAGAGTGGGTTCCCTTCCTGGACCACTAAGGGGAAATGCATGTGTGGTTGCCCTGAATTGGCACAGCCACTTTGATCATCCAAGCACCCTGACTGCCTAACTCATTTACTCCCACTCCTACAGACATCTCAGCTCCCTTCCTGTGTTAGTTATCCACACCATTTCTCCTCCCCATATTAAAAATAAAAAAGCAAGGGTGAATAGGGGAAGGAGGCAATGTTAAAAGTTAGAGATATTAAGCACAATAAATTCAAGACATACAAACACAGTGAGTGACTGATAAGGGTTTAGAATAGATGCACCTTCTCTATCATAAGCAGTGTTTTTTAATATTAAAGAGCCTTACCGTGACTGTAAATGGAACACCTGGTGAGACTTAGCTCCTTCTTTTCTATTACAGCCTCCAGTTTGTCAGTCATTTGGAAATATTCCACCTTTGCTCTAAAAGCTTAGTAGCTATGAAGTGTTGGGCTGGATGGGGATTTAGAGGACTAGCACCTCCCCCTCCTCCTCTGCTCATCTGGAGCAATGGGAAAAGAGAAAGGAGGAGAAAGAAAGAAAGAAAACTTCTAGGCTTAGTGCAACTGAAAATATGAAGACATTTCCTGAGGCCCCTATAAGCAGTAGAAATAGGATACATACCTAGCTGGAGTCCCTGAGTGTGTGGGAAGCAAAGAAAAGACTTCTGATGCACTGCCAGGTCCCCAACATTCACAGTGATAAACGGTGACATCATAGATGCTCACTTGCAAGCAGTGTTTGAAGAGCAGTTTGAAAACAAGGTAGTTCCAGGAGGAGAGTTGAAAATCCACACCCACAAACAGTAGGCTAGTGAAATACTTGGACTTCGCTATACATTTCATTACACAGTACATTAATCTGTAGTTTGATTGCCTGTTTATAAAAGTCAATATAGGCAACAGTCTTGAATAATGTTCAGATTTTCAGTTACTTGTCCAACCACCATTTTAGAAATTTGGTGAAATATCAAACATTTTAACAAATGACTATATGTTTCAATCATTTAATCAAAAGACTAGTTTGAGAGTGAATGTTATACAGATATATATATTTTTATACTTATATATACACATCCAGTTACATGCATGATATTGTTTTGTTTGTTTCGGTTTGCTTGTATCATGTGCAACGTGAATGGATGGATGTGAACTTTGCTTTTCCCCTTCCTTATTTTTTATTTTCCAATCTCATTTGCTACTTTAATTTGTGTTACTTCCAAGTTTTACCAAAGGTGAGAAAAGCCCTAAAGGCTCAGAATCTCTTCATTCGCAAAAATAGAATTACTAAGGCCTTGTCCAAACCCCATTTGCATCAATGGGATTTCTTTCTATTGACTTTAGTGAGCTATAATCAGGCCCATAATGAATAAAGAGTAATGCAGCCATGTTGTAAATAAGATTGAAAGAGTAGACAGGGACATCATTTTCCTTCCCAGTTTTGTTTTAGGTAGGGGAATGGATGGGTTCCTCTTCAATATCTGCCTAATAATCCCACTTATGCACCCTGTAGAAAATTCTGCTAAAAATTACACTAGTGTGACCCCATAATTCCATGGGTTCACACCACTGTAACTGCAGTTTGGCACTGTCTCTCTCCTGCCCACATCTTTCAAAGATTCGTTTTTGTTTTTAAAGATTTAAAAAAATTCCCAAAAGCTCTTCCTCGTCAGCTGCCCCTTGACTAGACAGCTTGATTTTTCCAGAGACAGCATTTCTCATCCACATGTGACAGACAAGGCTATTTCTGGTGGCACTAATTCCCAGAAGACTGTAGCACATGGGTAACTGCAGTAAGGAATAGGGTTTTTAAACAGTACACTACCATTCAAGATCTTTAATCTGGACATTATTTAGCTGGTTTTGGGGGGCATGCAAGTGTTTACCATTATTTTAAGAAAATGAATGGGAGCTGGAAAAGAAACCACCTATAATGATGCTACTAAATACACACACACATTGATTAGACAGCTGTGTTTAACAAGAACCATCACGATTCTTTCTGCTACAGGAAATAAAAGCAATTTAGGAGAGATTCTCTGCTAAAGAAATTTGTCAGTGCTCCTAGTCATCGCAAGCCTGAGTTACATATCATTATGGGTCTACCCCTAGATGATGCAAAAAGGTGCTTTTTTCAACTGAGTTAGATTAACACTACTGGAAAGCCCCATTAACATCCTATAACCTCTTCACAATTGTGTTAGTTGTCCCTTCCTCAGCTACAACATGACCCAGTTAACTTAACTGAAATGATGTTAAACTGTCTCTAGGTGGGATGTTAAGGACACCTTAACCTGCATTGATAAAAGCAGCTAAACTGAGAGCACTGTTCACTTACTGTGCTTACCAACAATTTCAGATTCCAAGGCCAGAAGAGACCATTGTGATCCAAAATAATTCCTAGAATGTATCTTTTAGAAAAACATCCAATCTTGATTTTAAAATGGTCAGTGATGGAGAATCCACAATGACCTGTGTCCATTCTTCCAGAAAGCTAGTTCATCTTCCATCTCTTCTTGACATATAACCAGATTGTTTGCATTTTAGGTGGACTAACTTGAGTTCTCCTCCTACTAAACAGCTCTACAATACCCTAGTAAGAAACTGAAGGGTTGCTGTATTGAGAGAGTGGGATATAGATTACCCTTCTGGGTGTCAGGTTGCTCTTTTTCTTGAAGGGCTGGGATAGCATGTTGCAGAGCTAGCATCACCATCCTTCCTTGACCTGTATTGCTATGAAGGTTGCAGCTATTTTCTGATGGATCAGATCACTGATGTTTTTTGTTAGCCTGTTTCTGGTTCATATTCGGAGAATAATTTCTTCAGTTTTAGAAGACATCACTAAATTTCTATGCAGGAATCAGAATACGATCTCTGGTAAGATGTGTCACGTCATTGATGCAATCGTTGAAAGTGGAGACTCTTTCCCCATCTTTCTGTAGGCACAGCAATAAGACGGTACAGTGTAAGGCAGGTTACATTATTTATAGCAATTCATGAGGTAAGAAGAAGATGGCTCTCCATAATAATAAATGAAATCTTTCACAATATATATAGAAATGATTAAATATTAAACTGCAGTTAAAATATCCAGTTACTGAGAACTGCCATTTAAAGTTATTTTTGTTTTTAAATACCAAAAAAGGAGTCCGTTGTATTCATTAAGGAAAAATTGTCTGAAGAATCTTGTCATTCCAACAAAATGAACAAATAAAAAGCACAAAACAGTTTCAGAAATTAGGAAACTCTTTATTTTTGCCTTCTGCTAATTTAAAAAGAACAAAAATTGCTTGTTTTAAAACATTAAAATGCTGATGAGACCGTTGTAAGAGAAACACTAAAGGACCCTCAACTGTAGCAGTATGAGCAGATGACAGCATAACATAGGTATGTAAATGGCACTTTTTCCTTGAAATAAGGTTTATATGATCATTTTTATATAACAAACATCTTACAAAGTAAGGATCATAGTTTTATTCTTCAAGCCATAAACCTTTAAATAATGCACTGTAAGACAACTCAATTAGTGCTTGGTCAACATGGAATTTAAGACATTTTTTAAAATACAGTCAAGACTTGCACTTCACTCTTAACACCCTTCTCAGGGGTAAGAAGCAGTTTAGAGATTAAAGTCTGCGTACGTCCATCTTCTGCTTAGAAAAGAACTAGGGCTTCTTATCTCATATTAACTATCCTCCATGACAGGGAAAGTTCCACTGTTATAAACACAAAGCCACCTCCATGCTTATTGTCATCCCAATTTTATTATAAATTATGAAGATTGGCCCAACCAAAAATCCACATAACCAAGCACCTCCAACTTTAGGGGAAGAGGTTTCACAATCTAACCTTTGATCCAGATTTGAATTTTGCTGCCATTCAGTCTCTGTATATTGAACCAAATTCTCAGATTCAAACAGACCCACATTTACTAGTGTTCAAAAGTCAGATCCTAATTTTATGGCTCAAGCCATCTCCAAAAGATTGCCGATATCATAAATAAGACTTGTGAAATTAAAATGATAGAAAATGTAACTTACACTAACAAGCAAACAAAAACCTTGTTCAGCATAGCAAGCTTCTCACTTTATTTTGTCTATCATTTTGGATTATAGATGCCTACCTGGGCCTTGGCAGGCTGACAGCTGTGCAGAGATTATGAGTTATATAGCTTCAACTAGAGGCATAATTGGCACACCTGCGAGAGCTCAACATTTGTGCAAACTGACATTTCAACATACAAATCAGGTAACTGCATATGCAAACCAGTGAATGTATGTAATTACCTGACATATGTGGGTGTGCAAATGTCAGATGGTGTGCACAAACAAGGAGGTTGTGGACTCCATAAGAGTATGTGCAGTTTTGCAGAGGTGCATCTATTATGCCCAGGACTGAACAGCTGGCCAAATGTATTCCTAAGCAGGTTTGCTTTAATACAATAGGCCAAGTCTTTGTCGTGCCTGTGAACTCCTCCTTAGTAATAGAGTACATAGGAATATAAAAACCTCGGACATTGCTGTGATTACGTTTTATACCTTTATAAAACAGCAGAGCTTTGCAAAGTACCAAGCCATCATCCAACAGAGCCTCTTCCAGAAAGAATCACGGGACACCAGTTAACACACATCAAAAAAAGTTTAATATTTTCACAAATATCACTTAACACTAGTATAACTATTACTAGTGTGCAAAGTAAAAAGACTTTCTACCTTTGCAAAACCAGTTAGGCATGCAATTCTTCAGGTAGACACACACACTTAAAGCTGCAAGTACTATTTGTGACTCACATGTTACCTTACAACATTCAACCACAGTGCAATGTTACCAATAACTAGGGCAATCCAAATCTTGGGGGTGACACAGGAAGAGGGAAGAGCAAGCTGGAGAGACCTCAATTTATTTTTGGTAGAAAAGGAGGAATTAACTACAGAGGACTCTCCTTTTTTTTGGCAGGAAAAAAGTGTGACATGCAAAAGTTATTTAATGTAACTTGGCTTAACTTGCTTTTCGATTTAAAAACAATAGATGGGCTAAATACTTACAATGACAGAATCGATTCAACATAGGAAGGGATACGAAGTATGTATATAATCTTTGTCGTTGTTTTAGTCCATAGAATAACTGGGCCTGGCACTCTTTGTGTGGTTCCTTAACGTCCAAACCAAAGCCAGACCCTGGTATTTCCCTAGGATCATTAACTTTAGCTGGGTGTTTGTGTTTTGAGAAGGTGTTTAAACATTAAAACTTTTTTTTTTTTTTGCTTCAAAGCAAAACAACTCTTTAAAGTAAGAAGGGGAATTTTACATTTCTGTATTATGCTGTTTCAGTCTGTTTAGCTATAGATTCAGCAAAACAGCAGCAGTGTGCTGATTTATTTAGTAAAAAAGGGATAGAAAACTTTTACAAGAAATCTTAGACTCTGAAGAATACAGCAAAATCTGCTAAGGACCACAGATTTCTATGTCCAGAGATTTGGATTACCCCAATCAATCACTTGATTTTACTAGTACGGATTTTCCTCTTTAAACAATACTTATTGTACTTCATAACACAACACTATTCACAGAAGCAATGGGAAATGTCAGTGATACCAGATTTGTGGGACGGTGCCATTTACTTTTACCATAATAAAACTGGAAGCAAATAAGGAGGCAAATAAATCATATTCTAAGTCCCACTGTACAGTTACGTGAGCACCCAGTGCTGACACACTGTAATATTTCCAGAGTCATTTTAAGTGAAACAACATTGGGCAGAAATGCAGGAGGGAATTATTACTTCTGCTTCTATAAGCATAAACACCTTGATTTTATGTTCAGTATATCAGTGGTGCATTTAACATGGACATAGTATCTGCTGGAGCGAATACATTTCATATGAAGTAAAAGTAGCTCATTAATGTAGATCATTTGGCTGTAATTTTATCTCAAACAATAACTTATTTTGACAGCTGCATAAATAATAAACTGGTTTTAATGACCTAGAGATGGGGAATGTATGTGCCAACCAGGTGGAAAAGAAACATGCAGATTGGGGGTCCAGAGATGGTGATATTATCAACAGCACACACTCTAGTTTGTATCCTATTTTTTATGTCATTAGTTGTATTTTTCAATAAAGCAGTGAATTCTGGTCTTCTACCAGTTCAGACTACAGAGTCGCTGCTTTATAAGAAAGTGCTCGAAAGGCAGAATTAAAGCCAGTGTTCTGGAGTTTAGTTTTGCTCAGCATCACGAAGTCTACATCCCACAGCAGTAATGAGAGCTGCTCCTTTCCCACTGCCATCTTCCGAAAGGAGGAATGTCACATTGCATTTTGGTGCAAGATCCTTTACTGTTTGGTGCATGATCCTTGAAAAGCTACAAAACAAACAGATACGGATGTAAGTGTAATTCAGCATCCATCCCTGGGCGACAGCATCGCTACAGGATTCTGGCATGAGGAACATAGTCCAACAAAATTCTGAACACTGGCTAGGCACATAAAGAGAGATGAAGAACATTGCTGGAGAGTGCAGGTGATTGGGAGACAATATAACCATGGCAGCTATGAAAGGAAAAGCAGTTTAAATGATAACTATTTAGTTCCACCCCTTAGCTGTAGGGAGCATGGTTGCCTGAACGTACACAACTTCTGCCCTTCCCTCCTACCATCATTAATGCAAGACTGAGACTTAGGAGTTGATCCTACCTCTCCATACAGTCACTGGCTCTGGGAGGTCAATGGGGAAGCTCCCTTAAGCCCCACAGCTGATGAAGAGTTGTCTTTACCACCTGGGCTGCTTGCTCCTGCCTCCCACCACTGCTGCTATGAGGTAATTGTGACCAAATGCACCCCTGTAGTCACACCCTACACACTACTGTAATAATCTTTGTACAAAATATGCCTTGTGAGGTATCATTTGAAAACTTATAACTTAGTGGTCATTAATATCATGATGAAACGTGTGTAGTAACAAAGTTATAAACAGAAGCTGAAATTAGGTCTGAAATATGTTTACCATTCTCTAAAAGAGAAAGAACAAGCTGACGTCTCTAGCCAGGTGTCATCGAAGTTGATGAGCAATCACCTATCAAGTGGCCATTTTTTTGGCAAGGAGGGGAGTGCAGGAACAAACAGATCTGTATGAAACCTCTTTCACCACAATACTCCACAACTCCAACCTCCCAGCAGGAATGAAATTTATCTAGGAGTAACCCTCGGAAAAATGCATTTCAAAGGAGGACTGGACTATAAAAGAGGGCGGAAAAACTCCCCAAGATATTTCTCCCTATCCATCTCTCCCTCTTTCACCTAAGACAACAAAAGAAACAGCCACTGGTCCTGGCCTGAGAGTTTTGTCAGCAACGTTACTGGAAACATGTGGTATTAGACTTCACCTTGAAACCAAGTCTAGTTTGTTAAGTTTTAGTCCTAGAAAGGGCGTTATCTTTATTTCTCTTGTAACCATTTCTGACTTTAATGCCTTACACATGTACTACCTTAAAACCTCTCCCTTTGTAGTTAAACTTGTTTTATTTTATTCTTTAATCAAAACTAATTCACTGTTGTGAACTGTATGGGTAACTCCACTTAGGGAGACAAACTGTTGTATATGGATCCCCTTAGAGAGACAATGAACTGAATGTGTCTGACTGCCCAGGAGAGGGCAGGACAGTGCAGAACAGACATTTTGGGGGAAAACCTGGACTGGGAGTGTGTTCAGGTCACCCTGCAAGTGGTAACCCAGGCTGGTGGAAGCCAGAGTGTGACTGATGTGTGGCTGGCAGGCTGCAGCTATATACAGACACTCAGGGTGTTACCTGCATGCTGGAAGGCTGTTGTGGATGGCTCAGGTGGGAGCTACAAAGCATTATGAGGCACCCAAGTTTGCAGGGCAGGGCTGACAGCCCCTCATTGGTCTGGACTGCACCCCGGAATATCACAGTAATCCTAGAAGCTCTCCTCCCCGGAATGTCACAGCAGGGAGTGGGGTGATGCAAGCAGGGGATTTGGGAACCCATAAATGTATATATATTTTCAAAAATATGCAAGTTATGGGCAATATATGACCTAGACCCTAAACTACATGTTTACAAAAAGCATGAGTTGATAATCACTAGCATTTTATTAATTTATTATCTACCCCTACTATTAGATACTTCATATGATAATCTGTCAGGCCCACATTTGACTGTTGAGATATACTGAATCTACTGGTTCCTCACAGCCCTGCAAAAGTCATGACATTTTCCAACACAATTTACCTTTCACAAATCCACAGCAGTTTACACACTGTATCATCTCTAGACTGTCTCTTCATTCCATCTGTGTGGACAGTGCCTAGCACAATGGTGTTCCAAACCCTGACTGGGGCATCTAGACACTACTGCAATACCATTATTAACTTAGCAGGAGTTCATGGCTCAGCTATTTGATAGCTTATGCCATATCTTTCATGGAAGTAATCTGTTTTGTATTCCTTTATTTTTGCCTACCACTGTTTCATTAATGTCAGTCTCTACAGTTCTTCCTCACTACCACACACAAACACCCTCCAAAGTTGCAATATCAAACTCTGATGCAAAGAAACCATTTAATTCTTCTGTCATTTCTTTTTCAGGAAACAATAATTCTTTGTTTTCTTCCCTATTCAATGGCCCTATTGCTCTCGCCTGTATTTCTGACCGACTTATTTAATGAGTTTTATTACTTTTTATTTGGCATACTATTGCTAACTATTTGTGCTTTATTATTCCTTTTACAGTCTCTTATTCCCCATATAAAGCTCCAACCATAATTGTTTTTCAAGCTCTGTTTTTGCCTGCTATTAGAGGAAGAATAGTCATTTTAATTAACAGAGGCCAGTATCTGACACTTCAGAGAAAGGCCAAACCTACAGCAATGAAGCACTTATTGCAAACAGATGCAGAGAAAAATAATACTTACTGTGGATGTAGTTTATACAGAGTCCCATCTACACCAACTGTTACTTCCAGGTGGTCTAATCCTCTGTTCTCTCTTATTTTATCTACAACCGCAGCCATTCCAGCTCCACACACCTGAGCTGCTCTTCTCGATACTGCTCCACAAACCGTCTTTACAATTATACTGTCATCACAGGTACCATTCAAGCCCAGCTGCTGGAGGATTGTTCGTACCTGAAGCAATGCTAACCTGTCACTGAAAAGAAAGGAGAACAAGATGTTTGACCAGGTTACTGAATGAACCCTTTAACAAGAACAATATTTAGTATTTATACAACAATTTACACCTAATAAATTCTCACAATCCCTCTGTGAGGCACGGTGAGCTTAGGAGCCCATGAATGCCAATGAGCAGAGGGCACACCATACCATGACTCACATTAGGCCTGACAAACTCATTGCCCCAACACACTATTGTCATAATCTGTATCTGAAAGATGTTGTGGAAAGTATCATATGCAAACTGGAGACATGCTAGTCCCAAAACCATTGTGTGATGTATGTATGGGGTGAGTAGAATGAGTTATAAACGTAGGATGAAACGATGTCCTTAAAATGTGTTTGACAGGCAGCCCATAAATCCCAGCCTGCCCTAGACAAAGGAACATGTATTTACTTGTCTGACCCACTTGATCACAGAGGACAATGAAAAGTATATTTACATATAAGGTAAACAAAGCCACTAGCTAAAAAGTGGGGGTGATGACAATGGGGGATAGAGTCTGTACACCCAGGAAGCCTTCCTGGCTCTTGAAACAGAGACAAGAAACTTCGGGGTAATATAAGGTGGGGGAAGAAACATTTGAATAATCCATCACCTGAGAGAACAAAGACGACAGTGCTTTGTACCTATAAAAGCTGAATCCTCCTGTTAAAACAGGCCTGAGAATACTGGCAGTTTGGAGTGAGCAAGAAACTGCATAAAGCTGCACTTCTTCTTGCTAGAATTAAGTGTTATTTTTGTTTTGTTTATATCCCTTTCCCATCTCTTTTGCTCTTACTTGAAATCACTTAAATCCATGTTCTTTGTCAATAAGCTTATTCTCAGTTTTACTACAAGCTATCTCAGTGCTGGGTATAAACCCAGCTGGGCTAACAAGCTGTTATGTGTACTGGAAAACTTGGTGTTACCTCTGGGAGCACCCAACAACAGGGACAGGACACTGCAGGCGAGACAGTTTTGAGGAGACTCAGGACTAGAAGAATTGTTGGGTGTCACCCTGAAAAGAGTGACTGGACTGGTGAAAGCCAGGGTGAGACCACTGTGTTGTGGGCATGCTCCTGATATCAGGGCTCTGAACCATAGCTACATTAACACAGAGGTCCCCAAGGTTACAGAGCAGGCATTGACAGAACCTCTTATTGGTCTGGATGAACCACCAAAGCATCATAGGCACATCTGGCCAGTATTTGCTGTTGGAGCCAGGTTAGGACTCACAAGAGTGTCTCACAATCTTGAGCTCATTTCTCCACCCTATGCTGCTGTATTCAAGCACCAATAATCATATAAAGAGTCATGGCAAACATTACAGCACATTCTGTTTAGAAGTAATATTGGTTCAACGACTATTTTTTTTGCATGTCTCTTCCCTCATCATTTCCTCTAAAGGATATTTCCATGAGAAAAAGTATTTATAAGTCTCCATTATATAATGCTTTTCCTTGAAACATCAAGTGGCCTTCAAATTACTTTACAACATACTATCTTGGCACTAATAGTACAATACAAATAAATAATCAATGAGTAGCTATTGCTAGTATAGATTAATAATTAGATCTCTACTATTACATACTACTGCATGTATTCAATAAGAACAAGGAAATTGTTTTTGTGTTAAAACTTACAAACAATAAAATGAAACACCAAAACCAGCAAAAGCATCTTTGATTACCATCACTATGACTCAGGCTATATCTACACTAGAGAGTTTACAGCAGCAGCTGTACCACTGTAAGAGCTCTCGTGTAGCCATTCTATGCCAACTAGAGAGCAATCCCGTCAACATAATTACAGCATCTCCTACGAGCAACAATAGCTATGTCAGCGAGAGAAGTTCTCCTGCCGACATAGCGCTGTGCACACTACCATTTATGCTGGCGTAATTTACGTCGCTCAGGAGGGTGTTTTTTTCACACCCCTGAGCAACATACGTTTTGCCAACATAAGACGTACAGTAACTCCTCACTTCAAGTCGTCCCGGTTAATGATGTTTCATGGTTACGTTGCTGATCATTTAGGGAACATGCTCGTTTAAAGTTGTGCAATGCTCCCTTATAACGTTGTTTGGCAGCTGCCTGCTTTGTCCACTGCTTGCAGGAAGACCAGCCGGTTGGTGCTAGCTGGTGGGGGCTTGGAACCAACAGCCCCCCTATCAGCTCCCCAACCCCTTAAGTTCCCTGTGCAGCAGCCGCACAGCAGGCTATCAACTGCTGACAGTTCAGCTGTCCCTCCCCCAACTGCCATGTGCTGCTCCTGCCTTCGAGCTGCTCCTGGGAGCCTCCTGCTTGCTGTGCAGGGGAGGGGGGAAGAGGGGGACTAATGTCAGGGTGTCCCGCTCCCCACTACTTCTGCCCCCCGCTTACCCCTTCTCCATATAGAGCAGGGTGGGTACAGGACAGGACAGGGCTCAGGACAGAGAGACTGCAGCTGCTGTCTCAACTTCCTGATCTTTTTAAAGGCAATGTACTTGGAGTCGGCTCAGCGTACTTAAAGGGGCAATGCGCATCTCTCTCTCTCCCACAAACAGGGTGTGTGTCTTTGTCTGCCATGCTGTCTCCCCTCCCTCCATTCGTGCTGTCTTGTAGAGTGTGAGGCTACAACGTGTTAACCCTTGAGGGCTCAGCCGAATGCTAGTTCATCATTTAGCAGTAAGGCATTCCCTGGGAAATATCCTACACGCTTCCACTCTCTAACTTCACCACCTCAACCAAGCTTCACAATCATCATCATTGCTGTGTACAGTATTAAATTGTTTCTTTAAAACTTATACTCTGTGTGTGTGTGTGTAAATAAATAAAATATAGTTTTTTGTCTGGTGAAAAAAATTTCCCTGGAACCTAACCCCCGCCCCCATTTACTTTAAATCTTATGGAGAAATTGGATTCACTTAAAGTCGCATTTTTCAGGAACATAACTATAACATTAAGCCAGGAGTTACTGTAGTGTAGACATGGCCTTAGTTGGAAATACTCTTATGAACTGAGAAGACTTTCTAAAGAATTCTTCTTGCAGCCTTTATAGGCTTCTAGTACAAATAAAAACAAAATATTTTCCCTCGTATTTACAGAAGAAGTATTTGAGCACAAAATCATTTTTCTGTCTCCTGATTTCTGCTCCCATTATTTCCCTATGTAAAAGTCCTATAATTCTAAGGTGAACTTCCCATTTCATTACTGTGCTCTATAAATAGTTTTGCTAATCTGACCTAAATCTTTTTTTCCTTCCAGGTTATCATGTGCACATTCAGTTGGACAGGTAAAACTACTGTATGACACTTAAACAGGAAAATGGTGCATTTTATAAATGTTAGAATTCCTAAATTGCTAGCGGATCTTACTTTCAGAAAAGGTAAAAGAAGCCAAAATACATGATTAAGTTTTAAACATATGTTATAAAGGCAAGTTAAACAGTTTAAAATTCTGCGAGCTGAGGCAATTAGCCTGAATCTCACCAGAGTATGAAAAGGAAAATAGTAACACCTATCTTACGTAAATATACACAAAAGATATAGGTCAAATAATGTAAGGCTTTCCATGACCACTGACATATCTGCCATTTAACAGTTACCAATGTGTATAAGTTTTGACAACAAAGAATCTGAGATCTACTTAATTCAGGCCTTGATCCTGCAAACATTTGCCTAGGGGTCAACTTTACTCATGCAACATGGGGACACTGAATTCAGTAAGGCTACTCAAATAAAATTAAGCACATACATGAATGTTTTCAAAAGCAGGGCCTTACAGTTTACAAACTAGTGTGTGCTTTAGTAAGAATTGAATGCCAAGCAGTTGTTCAGATTTAGTTAATGAGGACACATGTTGTGTAATCACAGTTTAATACTCGAAAAATTCGATCTGCTGATATTCATCGCTCTTCAATGAAGATTATGGTACAGATACCTTCCAATGACAAGCAGAGTTGAACTGCACTCCTAGTTTCCTC
Organism: Lepidochelys olivacea; assembly: GCF_965140295.1. Lineage (NCBI taxonomy): Eukaryota > Metazoa > Chordata > Testudines > Cheloniidae > Lepidochelys > Lepidochelys olivacea. The sequence continues at coordinate 82,547,885 of NC_140417.1, read as the reverse complement.
CCCTCAAGCACCAGTACTAAATTAGACATGCACTATTTCAACTCCAGCAATTCTACTGTGTATCAATCTTACCTCTCAATCTGTGAAAGGAACTTGGTTTCAAAGATACCTCTGGTCTTCAGCGACTCTGAAATTTGACCTCTAAACAGGAATCCCCTTTTAGTGAAGTCAATCAAAATATTGCGAACGATTTCTCCCAGGTACATTCCACTAATCATTTTCTCATACCTGGAATTACAGACAATGGTACAGTTCAGAAGGAATGTTATTTATATATAATCCAGCTAGTTTACAAGGATATGCAGAACAGTAGTGAAGAGTTTGGTAACTCTCTCATAACTGGAGTCTTAGAACATTAAATGGAGCTGCCTCGGTGTTGGTAGGTTACACAGACAATGTGCGTTTAGAGCGGAGTTTCAGTTCCTGGAAGTTCATTACTTTTTTTCATAGAGGAGTTCTGCAAAGAGCAGAAACTACTGGGTAACGCTCTGAAAAAAGTGATAAATGTAATATTACGTGTTCATGAGTATTTCCAGGAGTATAGCTTACTTATCATTATTTATTGATTTCATTGTGGATTAATTCATCAGTACAGAGAGTACAGAGTACAGATATTTATACTGTATCACTGAACATTTCATATCAATTTCTGGCTGCACTTAATCTGTTGTACATGTCCAGATGTGGAGGCAACAGCAAATGTGCCAAAATGCATAACAAATCATTGAGTTAAAAAAAAACCCAACACATCTTGATCCAAACATTGCATGTCGGGACTTGCAATTTCTCAAGGACATGCCTCTGTACTAAAGGTTATAGAAAATGAAAGGTCTTCCATTTTATCCATATTATCTTTGCCTCCTTAGAATTCTGGCCAAGTTGCTAAGATCATGCTCAACTGGGCAAAGTTTGAGCATCTCTGTCCTAAACTAGCTCTTTAATAATATTATAGTTGTGTACAATAAACAGTTGGGACAGACCTTGAAAAGGAATAACTGAATTCTCTGAGGAAACGCTTTTGTATTAAATTTGATCCCCCTTTCTTTGGATATACACGCAGCCAGAGCAGTATTTTATTTATCCTCATCCTTCACACGGGTGTTGTGAAGTGTCATTAGGTGTACTCAAATCATGCTAGGTTCTTGAGATAAAAGGTGTTATACAAACTCAATTACTGTATACTATTGGAATCTATGCTTACCAACCCTCTTTGCCCTGCTCCTGTAACTAGTTGTCAGTTTTGCCCCTAGATGTGACTACTACAATTCCTGTTAGCTCTCTAAGCTATTGTTGAATTGCTAACATGATTCTCAAACATTTAACGTATTTGACAATTACTAATTTGTTAGAATTTTGCTAATTCACACTTTGTTCACACACAAACAAACATAGAAGCCCGTGGTCAATTCCCATTTCTCAGCAGAAATACAGTAACAGACAATGCAGGGTTGAGGTCACATATTAATAAACTTTTCTTTTAAAAAGCAGGGGATCGGATATACATCTCTTCATTTGTAACAGCATTTTTATTGCTATCAGGTGCTCTGCTGATGGACATGGATAAACATTTATTGGCTGAGGATGAAGTATTATTTTAATAATTAAAACTAAACATAGGAACACAGGGCACAGCACTGGATGGGACCTCCTGGGTCATGAAGGCCACGTGCCTGCTATCTTATCATATAATCTCATTCATAAATTTATCAAGCTCTGCCTCAAAATTAGTTAGGTTATTTGTCACCACTAGTCCTATTAGGAGGCTGTTCCAGAATCTCATTCTTCTGATAGTTAGAAACCGTCTTCTAATTTTCAGTCTACATTAGTTCATGGCCAGTTTATACCCATTTGTTTTTGTGCCAACATTGGCCTTTAGCTTAAATAGCTCTTCTGCTCCTTTGGTGCTTACTCCCCTGCCCTTGTGTATTTATAGGCCTGATCTACACTATGGGGGGATCGATCTAAGATACGCAATTCAGCTACGAGAATAGCGTAACTGAAGTCGACGTATCTTAGATCAACTTAGAATCACCTACTTCGCGTCCTTGCAGAGCGGGATCGATGGCCGCCGCTTCCCCGTCAACTCCACTTCCGCCTCTCGCCCTGGTGGAGTTCCAGAGTCGACAGCAGAGCAATCAGGGATTGATCTATCGCGTCTACACTAGACGTGATAAATTGATCCCCGATAGATCGATCACTACTCGCCGATCCGGCTGGTAGTGTAGACGTGGCCAGAGAGAACAATCATGTCCTCTCTTTCAGCCTTTGTTGTATTTGGCTAAACAAGCCAAGCTCTTACAGGGTAAGTCTACAGAGCAAACAAAGGTGTGATGGGGTGAGAGTATACTCGCGCTATTATCAGTAACAACAGTAGTGAAGCCATGGCAGCACAGGCCTCAGCATGGGTTAACTACCACAGCACTAGTACACTGGGGACCCTGGATATGTACTCAGGTTGCTAGCCCATGCAAAAGCTTGTGCCACCAAGTCTTCACTATGATTGTTATCTGTGCTAGCTAGATTTGCACAGGTATATTTACTTGTGCTACAATCACAATTTAATTTGCTTTATAAACATTCCACCCAGTCTCCTCTTGTAGACTAGACTCTCCATTCCCATGATCACCTTCTCTGCATCTGTTCTAGTCTGAATTTATCTTTCTTTAACATCGGTGACCAGAATTATACACAGTACTCCAGGCTCCACATCTGTTAATTCACTGCAAGGTACATTTTGCTTTTTTTTTGTTTAATCAATAATTCACTACATGACAGTGTCTTTCTCAGTCCTTTGTGCAAATCTGATATTTTACTGGATCCTATATCCAACCTAGGTACAAAGTAACATTTCACATTGGAAGGGGGCCGTACAGTCCAATTAGTTCCATGAACAGTTTTGTATCCTATAAATGGCCTCTCTCAAGTGCCTAACTCTTTGAATTATATACTCCTTTCACAGTTTGTTCCATGCTCACTTTGCTGTCATTGCAAAGAACCGTCTCCCAGCTCCCTCAGTGACTGAAGCTTTACGGACTTCAAATTTTGGAGCTTCCCAGGCAGTCTGCCACCTTCTCCGTATTCCTCATGTGTTTTTTCACTTCAATCATATTTCTATATATTACTGTATATTTATATGAGGGCTTGTGTACACAGCGAGTTAGTGTGCAGCAAGCTGCAGCGTGAATCTGGAGCGCACTAGCTTGCCACGCGTTAACTCATTGTGCACACCCTGTTACCATGCACTGAGAGTTCCAAAGCCTACTCTGACATACTCCCGCTTCCACGTTCTCACCAAAACCTTTAATTTAAACTGGTCACAAATAAGAGGCCAGTACAGAGTTCTGAGCAGATGTTCTGGGCATGTAACAGCTCACCGCATTCAAAAAGCGGACAGCTGCATTCTGCAGTAGCTGAAATTTCCAGATGACTGTGAGAAGGTAGTCCCAAGCAAAGTGCAGTACAGTTTAACAGCTTTGAGGTGACAAAGGCAAGGATGACCAACACAGAGTTGACATAAGAGAAAAAACTGCAACCACTTGACCTGTCAGAGATGGAAAGTCATCCATCTGGGAAATCAGGAACAAGGGCAATCCAACAGGGGACAGTGACGGTGCAAACTATTATGTCCTCTTAATCCCTCCATTTTCCGTAAATGGAGATGTAATTACACCACTTTTAAAATCAGCTGAAGGCAATATCACTTATTCCTAGAACATCAGTATTCCATAAATTTTGCAACATATTTCTTGCTAGAATTCAGCATTAAATACCTTTGTTTTCCAGCATTTAACGAATAATCATCAACAGCTTTGTCATAACTTGTCCTGATGTCATCCAGGCATCCATTGTCTCCAAATGCACCCCATTCCATGTTCACACACATTCGTCCTTGATCCCCCTCTACCATCTCTACGTTTCTCATTTCCTCCATGTAACATGCATTGCTGCCAGTGCCTAAAAACAAGATTATTTTTTTTAAATACCAGAACAAGCATTAGAACCCCTTATGAGCTTTTTCACCTGCTTTTTTCATATTTATAAAATAATTTCATATTGTAATAATAAATCTTCAGTACTTATGAAGAGATGGAACTAAATACTCCCTTTGCTAGTACAGTGAGGTATAGGGATGCAGTGCCTCCTCTGCAAGAAGTCTCCAGCTGGCCAGGGCTGAACTGCATATGGGAAGGCAGAGAGGAGCATGCTTTATGCAGTACAGGACACAGTTAGCAGCAGATGAACCCGGGCTCTTCAATTCCAATTGGGCTAGTGCTTCCTAAGAATTTTTAATACAAGAGGGAAGCAGCACAACATCCGACAGAAGATTAACATGCAACTCTAGTTAATGTGCATCTGAAGCCAAAATCGCAATCCTGAAGTTATTAGTTAGCTTTGACTCACTAAGCCAAAACTCCCACTGGGTTCAATAAGAATCTTGCCCGAGTAAGGACCTCAGTATTTGGCCTAATATTAGGATATTTTTCCAAAGTTCTGACATCCATCTAAATTAAAAAAAAAAAAAAAGAAAGAAAATTACAGGGATTGTACACCTGCCAGTGTTAATGGCTAACTCTTGAATTATTCTGTAGCTGCAATCTCTCCATATTGCTGTCCAATTCTAATTTGAGAAAGAAGAGGAAAAAGCCAAATTTTCAGAAAAAGCCCACTGCTCAGCTAAACAAAAAAGAAACCCATTTCACGTGTGGTAGTGTTTTCCTGATGCACATAGAACACAACTGCCATAAATCCCATACAAGAGAACGCCACGTGTTAATGTTTCCATTGTCTCTCTAGTTAGCCTGCCAAAAATCACAGTATTAAACTTGACCTGCATCCACCTTCATATGGTGCCAAGGTTCCAGGGACCGGTAACGCAACAGAGATTAGGATGCTGGGATCAGGGAAGGTTTGCCCCTAGAAGGTGCCAGGGGGCCCAGTGCCAGGAAGGCGCCCAATGTTCCTTGCTCCGTCCTGCTTCCAGATACCGGAAGTGACAGGTGTCCCACTGGGGTTGGCGGGATCAGTAGAGCAAGAAGGTCCCTAGCTGCCTGGAAAGCCTCCAAGGTCAATGGCACTGTCAGACCACTGGCACTGTGGTAGCTTCCTGGCGTCGGTGGAGGGTTCCGCACCAGACTCAACACCATAGGTAGAGTTGATGGTGCCGATACAGTCTGGGAGCAAAAGAGTGGCCGAGCACAGGTCTCACTATGCTGCCTTTTGCCCGCTTGTCTCTCGTCTGCACCAGTGAGTGCCTTCTGTCGGTGTGCTGCTTCTTGTGCTTCTTCCTTGGCACTGGAAGAGCTCCATGCTGGGGAAGCACTTTGCACCGATGCCAAAGTACTCGGTGCCGAATTACAGCAGCTCGGTTCTGAGACTGGTCTGAGGGTGGCTTCCATGAGGATAGCCTTCAGCCCAATGTCCCTGTCCTTTTTAGTACAGGGTCTGAAAGTCCCGATAGATCTGGCACTTGTCCCTCACATGGGTTTCTCCAAAGCACTTTAAGGAGCTGGAGTGAGGGTTACTCATGGTTTGCCACAGTAGGTACAAGGCTTGAAGCCTGGTGACCAGGGCATGCCCAGCCCTTGCAGTGAAGAAGTCCTTCAATGACAGGGACTAACTATATACATTAACACTACTTTTAAAAATGATATCCACTAAAGTATGACGACGACGACGACGGAATCCAAAAACCACTGGGAAGAAGTCTTGCCGCAGCAAAAAAGGTTGTTCCAGCAACCATCCGGGGTGGTAAGGAGGAACTAACAGGATGCGGGGCCAGTGGTGCCCTTTATTCCGGCGCATAAGTGTGCAGCTCCAGAGGCACTAGAGCTGGCCCAACAGATACCACTGAGGGAAAAATCTCCAGCAGCAGTACACATGGCGCACGCACACCTTACATGGGATGGACGTAAGGAAGCACTCGAAGGACACATATTTCAAGGGACCATTAACACTCCACCAGTCATAGGGAAAAGGGGGGGGACGGGGAAGACAGCTGGGGGGGGGGGTTGTTAATGGGTTATAGACTGTTATTATAAACCATAATTCCAGTGTCTTTATTCGGTCCATGATTTTTAGTGTCTAGCAAAGTGAATTTAAGCTCCCAGGCTCATCTTTTGAAGGTGTTGTGCAGGTTTCATTTGAGGATGAGGACCGAGGGGTCAGATACAGAGCGATCACTTTGTGAAAAGTGTTCGCCCAGAGGTGATACGATGTTTTTGTCTTTTTATCATTCTTCTGTATGAGTTCTAATGACTTGAATGGTTCTTTGAAATGTTCGTTAACTACTTACGCTAAAGAATCTATTCCACCTTCTGTTCAGGTGTGACACTGAGTACATTTCCCAGACCTGAAGATGAGCTCTGTGTAAGCTCAAAAGCTTGTCACTCTCACCAACAGAAGTTTGTCCAATAAAAGATTTACCTCACCCACCTTATCTCCTTAATATCCTGGGACCAATGCATCTACAACACTGAATATTCATACAAGTAGACTTTTATGACTCCAAAGACAATTTGCCCTTTATCCTGGCAATCTTGTACTCAAGCATATAACACAGTCAGAGTTTTGCAGACAAAACGTGCCCAAACTGCGTGACACCGACTAGTTTTTGATATTTTGCTAAATCCTATCTGGGTGTGAAATTCCTAGCAATTTACCACAAATGTTCACAACAGACAGAATGAGTTTTGCAATCTAAAATTTCTGTTTAGGCTTCCAACTTCCATTCCCTTTCCCTGTGGGAAAAACTACTTGGTGACTGGCCTTCTCGATCTCACAGAACTTGGCCCAAAGAAAATTAAATTAAAAAAAAAAGAAAGCAGCTCTGGGATTTCACATGCACCTATTTACATCCCCTGGGTGGCATTTTAGCTAAATCTAGTAAAATCCCCTGTGGCATTATCTCAGGTAGGATTGTCATTTTTGTTGGACATATTCCTGGAGGTTTCATCACGACACAATCTTTAATTAAAGATTAATCTTTAATTCTTGGCGACTCCAGGACACTCCTGGAGGGTTGGCAACTCTAAAGCTGTTTTACTGCTTGGAATACAGCTGCAGGACAGTGCACTTTGCTTACCAAGGCTTGCGGAATGCGCAGCTGCTGGGGATTGGTGTGCTTTGCTTTACAAGTCTGTCTTGGGCAGACCACATGACCGAGGCAAGATGTGGGTCAGCATACTAGTGAATTAGGGATACATATTACAGAATAAACTAATGGGTAACCACGTACTGGCAATTTTATGTGGTCACTTTTGCATTAATTCTGTGAAACAGATTGATTTTCAAGTTAAAATAGTTAGTATTAGTTCATATTTATTAGCCAATATTTCTAATGATCAAACAAAAAAGAACTAATATATTTGTTGATTTTTTTCACCTAACTGACTTAAATAGATGGCTCGGGGAATGTCTATTAGTTAAAAGCTATATTTCACTTCTGTATTCTCTGTATTAAAATGTAACTGGCAAAAATAGCAATGGGGGAAACAGCACATTTTTCCTGTTAGTTTTAAAACCTAGACCTGGATATATAATATTATCGGATGGATTCAGGTTACACTTTTCAAGGAAACTATTATCCTATTCATCAGGAGAAGAAACGTTAAGTCAGGTTTGAAAAACTCCAAAAACATCGCAGGTACAGGTTTAGTTAACAATAGGAATTAGAGGAAACACACCCAATCATGTGTCCTAATAGTCTTAATTGAACAAAATTATTTGTTTAGAAGAATATACTACAGTTGAAATAAAAATAAAAAAGTAACTAATACCTACCCACAATGAGTCCTATTTCACAATTTGGATCTTCATATGCACAAGTCATCATCGTGCCAACTGTATCATTCACCACTGCCACAACATCTAAGTCAAATTCCTTTGAAGAAAAAAAATACATTTCTATAGAAAAAGTATTGCTTTGTTTGCAATATATCAAACCAACCCTTGCAATGGTTGTTAGCCTGCAAGGAATTAACCAACTGTCTAAAACGTGTTGCGTACAAATGAATACAAATATAAACTTAATATGCAAGAATCAAATGATTTTTTTCTTTTAAAACCAGAAGTAGTAATATAATTTGTATGCAGGTATCATGACTTACTGGTACTGTATATTGTGCTGGAGCTGTAAAGTATACTACTTTATTGCAATGCAAACACAAATTTAGGTTAGGACATTTTTAATATTAACTTCTTATCTAGGGATAAGAGAACACTCACTATTCATTCACATTCACACACACACTATAGGCAGTGATATAGTGAATGTTGCTCAAAGCTTTTCATTATAAGAAACTATGTCAAGCTTAAACCATGCAGGCTGAAACTTTCCATGCCTGCTGGTTGTCTCAGGCTGAATTGTTCTGGAAAATTTTGCCTAGAAAAGTTCTGCCATTTCCAAGAATACAATAGGGAAAAATACAATGTTTTGCCTATTTTTTAAAACAACAACAACAAAACCCTCTTACAAGCATTTTGTTGAGAAACTCTAGTATCTCCATTCTTTGGAGCAGGGACCTGAAATTTGGCTGGGGTATTGCCTTGGTGTCAGGGATGTGCCTTTTGTCATCCCAACAAAAACTCACCTAAATTTGGCCAAATTACAAGACTCTGAAAAATGTCAGTTCACATATGCTCAGTAGAGAGATATGTTAAAGTTTGGTAAATAATTTCCCTGAAGATTCCATCTGCACTGAGCACGCCCCATCCCCTCATAGCTCCTACATACCAACTGGACTCCACATACGCTATCCCCACAAAGCAACCAAGCATGGAGAAACAAGTGGTTTTGTTTGGCAAGAATCTCTCTTTTGTGTATTTCCTAGCCCCGTTGTAAGATGTGTACCATTTGTGTAAATACAAAAGGAAAGTGCATCCCAATTCATCAATGCCAGAATGCCAGAGACATAAGAATTCTATCACACAAAATCAAGTTAACAAATACATTCAAGAAAATAATGAAAGATTGAAATGTCACCTCTCTCCTTCTAATGCCTTCCCTAAGCAAATACACTACATCCTCTCCTTCACAATCTGTAGTTTTAAAGCCTTTGGTCCAGTTGAGGAGGATACCCTAAAAAGAAGAAAAAGGCATTCATTACTAAGTTTCTGAGTATGTCTTTTTAAAAACTCTCTTACTTTCTAATGAAAAACATTCTGAAACACGTACTTAGGTTTAAAAGACTGAATACATAAACATACATAAAAGCACATACATATCAAACATATCTGTTGCAAACTGCAGTTAAACCCATGGGACAAAACTAACAGTGTTCCACTGTGAGAGGTTGTATATTCTAACCCGGATACCACTTTATATGCAGATGGCAGTGGTGATCTCACAGACATGACCATGGCTCTTACAGACTGGAACCCAGTTGTTGGATTGTACACCTGTGAACCACAGATATGGAGCACTGAAACAAGGAAGAGCATCTCCAGCGTTCTCTCGGAAAATACACCACAAGTATAGGAATGTACCACAACCCTCTACGGAACAGCATATACCAGGGGTGGCCAACTTGAGCCTGACAAGAAGCCAGAATTTACATTGCCAAAGAGGCACAGTAATGCGTCAGCAGCACCCCCATCAGCTCCCCAACCCCGCTCCCAGCGCCTCCCACCTACCAGCAGCCCCACTGATCAGCACTTCCCTCTCTCTCCCTGCACCTCCCCATCAGCTGTTTCGTGGCATGCAGGAGGCTCAAGGGGGGCACGGGGGAGGGGAGCTAGGGCACAGCAGGCTTGGGGGAGGGGGCGGAGTGGGGGCAGGGCCTGGGGCAGAGCCAGGGGTTGAGCACTGAGCGCCCCCCGGCACATTAGAAAGTTGGTGCCTGTAGCTCCAGCCCCAGTGTCGGTGCCTGTACAAGGAGCCGCATATTAACCTCTGAAGAGGCGCGTGTGGCTCCGCAGCCATGGGTTGGCCACCCCGGCATATAATGTGCATTTCAGTCATGCTCAGGTTCTCTCTCCTGGCTGGAACAGCTCTTTTAACTGATTTGGTAAAAGGACCATTTTTCAAGCTGAAGGTGATTAATTCTGTTCCCTGATACTGTAAGTGGTTCACCCTCAACCATAGTTTCTAGACCAGTGGTTCTCAAACTTTTATTCTGGTGACCTATTTCACATAGCAAGCCTCTGAGTCCTACCCCCCCCCTTATAAATTAAAAACACTTTATGTATTTAACACCATTATAAATGCTGAAGGCAAAGCAGGGTTTGGGGTGGAGGCTGACAGCTCACGATCCACCCTCCCCCATGTAATAACCTCACGATCCCCTGAAGGGGCCCGACCCCAGTTTGAGAACCCCTGTTCTATACAGAGCTCACCATGTTATGGCTTTGTTTTTAACTTTAAAAATGCCTACCTGACATAGACAAATAAGCACTTTACAGTGGAAAAAAAAGCCTCATATATTCAGAGTCACGGAGCACCTATTACTGGTGTGCTCCTTTACATACGAGTATTATTCTTATTTTCAATATGAATGTTATATATATTTTCTACTTACTCCAAATTTCAAATATTTTACTGTGAAGCTACATTTAGAGAAAAGGTCTCTTTGCTTCTTCAAAATTTGCATCGACTTTTTAATTTGGACTAAAGCAACGAATGCTAATTGAATGACAAAATCTCCAAAAATTAAAAAGCAATCTGATAATTAAATCATTCCATATTCTGCTCAACACTGAAAATTCAAGACAAAAAGTGAAATAGGGGGTGCCACTGCCCCAGATAAAGGATCATTTGCACTTTGAAGATGCTACAATCTTAGCCAAAGAAAAATCACATTACAGGGAAAGAATGTTACTGCCCAGAATGTAACCACACGTGGTATATGTTGAAAATATGGTAGAGAAAGCCATCTTTCTAAAACAGTGTTGAATAGAATAATGTTAACCTACTACAGAAGTCAGTATTACATTCAAGGCACATAATTCTTCAACTCTTTCCACAGACTTACTCACACAAGCATTCCCACTGCAACCTTTAATAGAACTACTCTTGTGAGGAAGTAGCACGTAGCCTGTGTGAGGGTGGAGAATCAGGCCCAGAAGCAACACTAAAGGACAGATTCAAAAGATACAAGATATTATAAAACTTACAGCATCTAAACTGGTCTGCTTGCAAGGGAAGGAAAATGTAAAGCCAAGGGGAAGTCGTGCGCCTTTTATTCCCATGTAATCCAGGAAGTCTGAGATACAGCTAACAATGTGATCAAACAGCTTAAAAAGAAATATATAAACATTATTACAATTAGTCATATTTATTTAAATATATATTTACACATTCTTTGAAAATAAGTGATAATGCTAAAAAGAAATGGAAATGCTCACTTCTTCTCCAGTACCCTGCATGACCTCTATAGGAATAGCATATATTTTATTGTGCATTTCAACCGTTCTCCTTTTACCACTACGGATCTTCACAAGCAAAACTCTGAAGTTTGTTCCTCCCAGATCGAGAGCCAGAAAATCTCCATTCTCTGTAACAAAGTATTTATACATTTTAGGAACACAGAAAAAAAGCATAAGCAGGTGTCCACTTTTCATTTTCCAAGCAGGAGTTTTGGCATAAGGCTCTGAAAGTTCTCTCAATCGTCTGAAGGCTTTAAAGATTTTTCATGTTCATTCTAAGCCTTCTCCCTGCTTATTGAAAGGAGCAGAAGAAATACATTGCCACTCAGCTCCTTCAAAAGACAACAGCAACTGGGTGGTCTTTGCCCCTGCACATGCTCAACTGCACATTCTCTAAAAAGTGACAGGTTTCAGAGTAGCAGCCATGTTAGTCTGTATCCGCAAAAAGAAAAGGAGTACTCCCTTTCTTTTTTCTAAAAAGTGAAGAATCTCCAGGAAGCCAGCAGATGGTGCTATGTTCCTGCTTCAGCAATTGCAGAGTGGGGTCTTCTTAAGCAGTACATGTGCTTGAGACAGGACAGTGGAGGTGAGGGAAGAAGAAAAGGGAGTGGCCATTTTCTCTCTGCTGTGTATGGATGACAAGAGAAAGCATGAGGCTGCCTCTACTGGTTGATGTGTCAATTGCTATCTAGGAGTGATGAGAATGGAACCAGCCACTTTTCATGGACTGGATTCAAAAGTTCTCTGAAACACTCCCACTGACTTACAGATTTTGCACCAAGTACTAGAGGAGGCAAAAGTACCTGCAAGCTCTCAACTAACGGAAAGCAGTGGGGCAGGGAGCTGCATTTATATTTATGTATAGGCTCACAACTGCCACTCTAACTTACAGAAGATGTTGTGTTAAAAGAGGAATTATAGCCTTGACTCAGAATTTCCTCTTTTTGGTGGTTTAAGAGTTTTGTAGTGAACACAGACTATACTCCAGACACAAATCCATTAGCTGAATCCAATTCATTAAATTACAAACTAGCATTTCAGCTCCAAGTTTATGGTTTTTGTTTTCTTCCACCACAGCGTCCTGCTTGGCTGGAAGTCTGCTATGTATTTCCTAGGGCTGTCAAGCAATTAAAAAAATTAATTGCAATTAATGGTGTGATTAATAAAATTAATTGCAATTAAATGTGGGATTAATCGCACTGTTAATAATAGAATACCATTTAAATGGTTTTGGATATTTTCTCTGTTTTCAAATATATTGATTTCAATTACAATACAGAATACAACGTGTACAGTGTTCACTTTATATTTATTTTTTATTAGAAATATTTGCACTGTAAAAAACAAAAGAAATAGTATTTTTAATTCACCTAAGTACTGTAGAGCAATCTCTATCATGAAAGTTGAACTTACAAGTGTAGAATTATGTACAAAAAAAACTGCATTAAAAAATAAAACAATGTAAAACTTTAGAGCCTACAAGTACACTCAGTCCTACTTCTCCTTCAGCCAATCACTCAGACAAACAAGTTTGTTTACATTTGCAGGTGATAATGCTGCCCGCACCTTGTTTACAACGTCACCTGAAAGTGAAAACAGGTGTTCGCATGGCACCATTGTAGCTGGTGTTGCAAGATATTTATGTGCCAGATGCACTAAAGATTCATATGTCTCTTTGTGCTTCAATCACCATTCCAGAGGACATGTGTTCATGCTGATAATGAGTTCTGCTCAATAACCATCCAAAGCAGTGCAGACTGATGCATGTTTATTTTCATCATCTAAGTCAGATGCCACCAGCAGAAAGGTTGATTTTCTTTTTTGGTGTTTCAGGTTCTGTAGTTTCCGCATCAGAGTGTTGCTCTTTTAAGGCTTCTGAAAGTATGCTCTACACCTCATTCCTCTCAGATTTTGGAAGGCACTTCAGATTCTCAAACCTTGGGTCAAGTGAGGTAGATAGCTTTAGAAATCTTGCATTGGTACCTTCTTTGTGTTTTGTCAAAATTTTCAGTGAAAGTGTTCTTAAAATGAACAACTTGCTGGATCATCATTCGAGACTGCTATAACATGAAATATATGACAGAATGCGGGTAAAACAGAGCAGAAGACATACAATTCTCCCCAAGGAGTTCAGTTACAAATTTAATTAACGCATTATTTTTTTAACAAGTGTCATCAGCATGGAATCATGTCCTCTGGAATGGCGGCCGAAGCATGAAGGGGCATACGAATGTTTAGCATATCTGGCACGTAAATACCTTGCAATGCCAGCTACAAAAGTGCCATGTGAATGCCTGTTCTCACTTTCAGATGAGATTGTAAATAGGAAGCTGGCAGCAGTAACTTGTTTCTCTTAGTGATTGGCTGAATAAGAAGTAGGACCGAGTGTACTTGTAGGTGCTAAAGTTTTACATTGTTTTGTTTTTGAGTGCAGTTATGTAACAAAACAAAAAAATCTACATTTGTGAGTTGCATTTACACGATAAAGAGATTGCACTACAATACCTGTATGAGTTGAACTAAAAAATACGATTTCTTTTGTTTGCTATTTTTATAGTGCAAATAATAATATAAAGTGAGCACTGTCAACTTTGTATACCGTGTTGTAATTGAAATCAATATATTAAAAATGTAGAAAAACATCAAAAACATGCAATACATTTCAGTTGGTATTCTACTGTTTGACAGTGCGATTAATCGCAATTAATGTTTTTAATCATGATAAAAAATTTTAATTGCGATTACTTTTTTTGAGTTAATCACATGAGTTAACTGCAATTAAATCGACAGCCCTAGTATTTACCATGCTGCTCTTGCATCAATTATAATGAAACTACCTGTTCCGTCTGGTGTGCTGCGAACAAAGGTAGGCAGCATTTTTACTTTTGCATTTTCATGAGTTTTCTTCCTCAGCCCAGCTTCTATTTCTGTTCGCATCCTGTTTTTAATCTGCAACAGCTGCTCGTGAGTAAGCTTGAATTCAGCCAGAGTCTCATCTATCAGCCTGTGCTGTTCAGACAACCTGTATGCTACTGCTGTGACCATTGCAGCACCCTTTCCACTGCCACTCTCAGACAGAAGGAATCGCACTTCAGAGTCAGGAACTAATCGCCTCGTTGTTTTCTGCAAGCGTCTGGCATATCTGTAAGAGAAGATCGTAAAACCATAATCTCTCACTGGTCAGCTCAAAAATCTGCACTGGTCATCACTGGCTATAAAACATGAAAGGAGCATGGGAAATAGATTAGTTTTTCTGTCTTTGAAATTTGCCAATCCCTCCTTTCTGCTGCACAATGGGGTTTTCCTTTCAAGTGCCCCAACCAAGCATGCACCAACCCCAAGCCTCCTTGGGCAGTTTTTTCCTCATATCATACAAGCTGAAGTATATCTTCCAATGTAAAAGGAATCATCATGATGAAAGGGTAGAGTGGAAAAGTATTCATCCCATAGACAGATTTTTTTTCCTGAATTCAGATAAAATCCTAGCAAAAGCCCTGGAAAAAAAAAAACTCTCAGAATATCCTCCTCCTAAAAGGATATATCAGGATCAAACTGGATCATCCTATGGTGTGAGCCACTATGGCATCTCTTATGTTACTACAGATTCCTTTTAGCTGGTATCACAATATTTTTTATTTTTATTTTTAATACTTAAGGGGAAACGTATAAAAATTAATTAAAAAAGCTCAAAATATCAGCTTATAAACTAAAAAACCACCAGAAAACAAACAAACAGCATGCACTAGATATCTTACATCTAGTAGAGGTGATAAAAATAATGGAGTTTTTTCCATAACAAACATTTTCAGGGAATATTTTCATTTTGAACAAAAAAATTAAAAAAAAATATTCACCAAAATACCAGAAAATTTCCACAAAAAGATTTAAGAAATGTAAAGATTTTTGTTTCTTCCAAAAATACTCCACACACAATACTGATCCTTCTGCTTTATGTTCCATTTACAATGTATCTATACTATATGCTCCACCCCCCTAAGCAGTATCAAAATATTTTAAGTAATTAACTTTTCCAACTAGATACTTTTCATTAGAGGTGGTACACATTTCCAGCTTTTGTGTACACCAAAATTCTGATACTGACTTCAATGGTATTGCAGATTAGAGTAAAACCATTTGTTAGGACTAATTTTTAACTAATGTATGAAACAGATTATCACCTCATGAAAACCATTCCAGCCTTTGTACACGAAGAATACTAAAAAAAAAAAATCAAACCTGCACTGTTGTTATTTCTGTCAATTTTGTGGTTTTGGTGCTGATCCTGCAAACACTTATGCACGTGCTTAACTCTAACCCAATGACTTCACAGGTAAGTGTCTGCAGAACCAAAGCCTTGGTCACTGGTTTAATTGTTAGAACTAGAATATCTTCAAGTAACTGTAAACAAGCCTCATGGTAACTTTGATACACATTAAAAAAATAAGTGCCTCCTCTATCAAGTTTACATAAATCTGAACTAGTACATTATAAAAATGCAGCTTAGAAATAGAGAAACAAATAAGCTGCTTTTATAAGGACAAGGAAAGGCAGATGCTATTTTTTCCTTCTAACTTCCAGGTATAAGCAAGGGAAGACTGGAAAAATGAGGTTATCAAAGACATTTTCAGAACAATTCAGTTTAAACAAGTAATAAGGAATAACATTCTATTACTGGGGTTTCCTCATCAGAGCCCAGTCCACAGACACAAAAGTACAGTCTTTGGATATTTAACTGTATTGTTGATCAAATAAATTGTCCTTTACAGCTGGGACTTTCAAAGGCACATAAGGGAATCAGGCATCCAATTACTTTCAGTGACATTTGGTTACCTACTTCCCTTAAGAAAAGGAGGACTTGTGGCACCTTAGAGACTAACCAATTTATTAGAGCATAAGCTTTCGTGAGCTACAGCTCACTTCCTCAGATGCATATCGTGGAAACTGCAGCAGGCTTTATATATACACAGAGAATATGAAACAATACCTATTCCCACCCCACTGTCCTGCTGGTAATAGCTTATCTAAAGTGATTTCCAGCACAAATCCAGGTTTTCTCACCCTCCACCCCCCCACACAAATTCAGGAGAGTGAATTTGTGTGGGGGGGTGGAGGGTGAGAAAACCTGGATTTGTGCTGGAAATCACTTTAGATAAGCTATTACCAGCAGGACAGTGGGGTGGGAATAGGTATTGTTTCATATTCTCTGTGTATATATAAAGCCTGCTGCAGTTTCCACGATATGCATCTGAGGAAGTGAGCTGTAGCTCACGAAAGCTTATGCTCTAATAAATTGGTTAGTCTCTAAGGTGCCACAAGTCCTCCTTTTCTTTTTGCGAATACAGACTAACACGGCTGCTACTCTGAAACCTACTTCCCTTAGGCTCCTTTGAATTACCAGCATAGTCCTACAGTTGAAGGCAACATTTCTCCATAGAGATGTTTATTTCTCAGTATACATATGCACACACATAACTTCTGTTTACTTATCTCATTCACGACTCCACATCAAGATGCTGGCCTCATGTTACATGTCTGACCTTTGCAAAATATGAATCCTAACAGATGCCAAAATGTTAATTATAGAAACAGCAGGACTTACTGTGGATGCATCTTGTAAAGGGAACCATCCACACCCACCGTGGTGCGCAGCCTGGTTACTCCTTTATTATCACGCAATTGATTCAGAATCGCACCCAAAGTACTAGCCACCAGATTAGCAGAACGGAATGAAACAATTGTACAGACGTGCTGGACAGCAATGCAGTCTTCATGGGATGGTTCTACCCCAAGACGTGTCAAAATTTCTTTGGCTTTATTCAGACCTTCTTTGCTTCTACAAACAGGAATTTAAATAGTGAACTCTTTATCATTAAATTATAAAATGCATAATGAAGTAACATGATCTGATGTCAAGTGCTTTGCCACATGACAGTGTTCTGAAAGTCTCAGAAGGATCTTAGAAAAAGCAGTTGAGGGCCGTATCAGCCCACGTCAATCTCTCTATTAACTGGACTACAAAAATCACAAAGTACAAAACAAGGGAGAGTAAAGCCAAAATAATGTTTGCTAAGAATATTCAGCTTTTCAGTAAAGCCCAATGGAAATATACAGTCTATGAAATCATTTCTATCAGTGGTACAACGTAGTTTCAACAATTCTGTTACCACCAGTTCTGTCAATACTATTCTACTCATGTATATATATTTAAAATGCTGGATTACTCTCGTATATGTATTTAAATGCTATTCATCCCCTCCAAATTTGTTTGCCATTGGGCATCGAGTACATTTTTTGACAAAAAGTGTATCACGTCTTAATTAAGATGAGTTTATAAGATTCACCTCCAACAGGGAGCAAGTTTGTTCATTGTGCCAGGTTGTATGAGCAATTCTACTCTCTAGTGACTTTGTCCGCCGTTTTGGTTTGGCTTCACACATGTCTGAATTATGGCAATCATATTTATATTGCTACTGCCAAGTGTTACCTGATAACATGGCATGTACATGTAAGAGCAGGATAGTAAAAGACATGGAGAAGCCTGGGGAAGCTAGTTGTTTATCACCTCCAAAGCAAAAAGACAGCAGCAATGCCATTAAAGTTCCTTTGGTTAATTGCCCCAGGGAACTAGTAAGCGTCTCAGCTGTACACCTCAACAGGCCAGGAGTAAATTTCTTTATGACTTGTTGACTTTTTTAAATTATAAACTAATTCACAATTTTGAATGATAAGCGGAGGCCGCCATTCAGCAAGCTACTTAAGCATCTTCCTAATTTGGAACACATGAGTAATTCCATACTCACATGCTTTAAATGTCTCCTGAATTAGGGCCAGGGTGAACAGAGATGGCTATAGCATTTTTCATTCTAAAGCATGTTTTTCAGACTTTTATAACTTTGTCAAACCTTTTGTGCTGAAATTTTCCACAGTGATTCTCACCTGATGGTTTTTAACCACCAAAATATCTTAATGCTCTTCACTCAGCTTTCTATTGATTATACATGCATGTGAATGTAAGTTGAATCCATTTTCACTTTTAACGTGGAGTTGCTTATGGAATATGATGTAGGGAGGTGTGTAGGGAAAGAAAGTTGGCTCCACAGAAGTTTCAGAAATTACTGACTGTTCCCATAATATCACACCAAAAATTGTAGACCCAAAAATCAGAAACAGATTTTTAAAAATTTGGCTCAGGGAGAGTATTATACAGTCACACAAATTTTAAAAATGGGTAGTGACTGAAAAGCATTGACTGAAAAGGTGTTGACATTGTCACATTCAACACATCATATTTTATAGGTCAGTGTAATATTTATTATTGTTTACTGGATGGGATGCTCTGTATACTTTTCACATTTATTTATTTTCTACATGACAGTAATATGGAGATGGGAGAGGGTGTCACACAAGCATTTACTGGGATGCACTAAGCAAGGCCTTTAGCAGGTTTAATCACATGCTAGGAGAATATGTTTCTGGTACACCATGGTGGAATACACGGTAGTTGCAATGTTCTAGATAGTAGAGATGGTTTGTGTTTCTACTGAAACCTAAACCACCTGCCAGGACTTGATAGCACTTCAAAAATATTCACACATCCACAGGCATGCCGACAGACTGTGCTTCACTATCATTCCTACCCCAGAAAGCACAGTGGTTTAGAATGGCAAAGTGCATCAGCACATCGGTATTTCTAGTTTCTACTTTTGACCTCTCATTCCTGAAAGGATGACAGTCAGCAAACTGCCAGAAATGCTGTCAAAAATGCACAATGCCAACACGAACAAGAGTAGGCACGGGTAGCATACCACTCACTCAGGTAGTCAGTTCCGGGAAGAGACTCTGTTTGGAAATAGTGGAGTCCACCACACAACAATAACTATTGATGGCAGTGGTGCTTGAACTCCCAATGAGATTAATAAATGCACTTTGAGTTAATAAAGTACGTTACTAAACTGGAGCTCCCATATTAAATTGGTGAACAGATTTGAGATCTGATTCTCATTTACACTAAAGCCCCCTTTACACAATTCTGGCAACGTAAGTGGACTTTAAAGTGGATGCAAATGCAATTACCTTTAAACCAACTTTAAGATCCCGTCACACTGCCCAGAGTAGGGTAAAGGGGGCCCTCATGTAAATAAGAATCAGATCCTAGATCTAATTTTATACTTAAGTTTTAGGTTCATTTGAGATCAATGTCCCAGCTTTACTTTACGCATTTGGCAATTGCGACCCAGAACTCTGTAAATGTAGGAACATTAGCCAAAAGGTTGTGGGAGGCAAGACTAAGTACATTTATAGTCCACTGCTATTGGACAAACACTACTTGTTCACACTACAGTAAGAAAGCGGCTGTTTGCAACAGCCCAACCAAGAGCCTTCCCTGAAACTCCTTGTTCACACAGCAGCCACCAAGATTATTATATCCCACTTCCCAAGCCACTGCCAAATAAGAAATGGCCAGCAAAGAATTAAGAAAGGAAGAGATGGCCACAAAATCGCATACATGCTGATGCTTTTACAAATCACAAAAAGAAAAAAAAGAGAAAGAAAGAAAGCAAGAAATGAGTTGCTCACTTTTCTATGGCAGACACATGTTTCGTTTCAAATTTTCCTTTGGTTAAAAGCTCTGGAGTGATTCGTCCCTCGAACAGTAGCCCCTCTTTGGCCATCTTTACAAGGATAAGCCTGACCAGCTCACCCATGTACAGTCCACTGACCATCTTCTCGAATCTGTAACAACAACAAAAAAATACACAAGTTGAAAGTTTTCACAGTGAACTCTCAGATTCAGACTTTATATCTAAAGTTCAGAAGTAAGTCACCTTTGATGCTTTTCTACCTCCCATCTTTTCTACTAAGAGGAGAAACCATATGCTGCTATTTGCTACAACTCCGGCAATATCATTTAGTGAATTAAAACCATTCAAATATGTGACAGACACAGGATAAGGGTTATGAGTGGAAAGTGCCCTCATTATACAGAGAAACCTTAGAGAGGCCAAAAACGCATCTGCAAATAATGGTGGGTGAAATTCTGTCACTTAGATGGTTAAGTACAGTACCTGATTTGCATCTATAAGTCACCTGCTTGATCTACAATACTTAGTGGTATGGTCTGCACCTGCAAATACATGCAAGAGCAGAACTGCAAATACATGCTAGCAGAGAAGCTGGGCTAAGGCCTGGCTGAAAATCTGGACTGTTATGTACATAAATGCCCCCACCACATGACACAATGAGAATTTTTGAGTCAACAGTAATAGTTCTGAAAATAGCACATCAACAGAACCAGACAAGGAGGATCAGGATTCGGGATAGGGAGGGCTGGCTAACTATGGACTCTAAATGCAGGAAATAATACTAAATTAGAGCTGACAAGAAACAGTCAGCATAACATGGTAACATCTGATGCTACTGAGGGCACTGGAAGCAAAGGTGCGACTAAACCAAGTGTTGGATTCAGACGAGATTCAGGGCAAAGTAGCAGCAGTGGGTGCTAACAGAACCTCAAAGTCATCACGGAAAGGTACCTGCTCAGGAATAGTGTCTACTCATCCACCCTTACCAGCAAGATAATTAAGATAATGAACAAGCTAATAGGATTTTATTTTACATTAGCTGCCTCAGATGAGGCGGGGCAAACAATTTCACAAGGTTGTGCTAACACAGGTTGAATGCAGGAAATTAGACTGAACTGAAACTGACAAGTAAATTCAACATCAGCATCAATGATATCCATAACTCATGCTATGTCTCCACTTTGAACACAACTGCTGCAGCTGTGCCACTGAAATGCTTCAGTGCAGATCAGAGATGGGTAAACTACGGCCCACGGGCCACTTCCGGCCTGTGGGACCGTCCTGCCTGGCCCCTGAGCTCCCGGCCAGGGAGGCTAGCCCCCGGCTCCTCCCCCGTTGTCCCCCGTCCCACTGCGTGGGCAGCACAGCTGCCAGTCCTGCTGCTCTGAGTGGCATGGTAAGGAGGCGGGAAGCGGGGGGGTTGGATAAATGGCAGGAGGTCCCAGGGGGCAATCAAGGGACAGGGAGCGGTTGGATGGGGCGGAGGTTCTGGGGGGCGGTCAGGGGATGGGGAACAGGTGGGTTGGACAGGCATGGGAGTCCCAGGGGGCCTGTCAGGGGGCAGGGGTATGGATAGGGGTTGGGGCAGTCAGGGAGCGGGGGGGGGGTCGGATAGGGGGTGTGGTCCCAGGAGTGGCGTTAGGGACGGGGGTCCCGGGAGGGGGCAGTCAAGGGACAAGGAGCAGGGGGGCTTCTGAGGGGGGCAATCAGGGGGCGTGAAGTGGGAAGGGGCAGAGGCCAGGATGTTTGGGGAGGCACAGCCTTCCCTACCTGGCCCTCCACACAGTTTCGCAACCCCAACTTGGTACCTCAGGCCACAAAGTTTGCCCACCCCTGGTGTAGATGCTTACTACAGTGACGGGAGGGGTTCTCCTGCTGCTGTAGGTAATCTACCTCTTCAAGAGGCTGTAGAATTCTTCCACTGACCTAGCACCATTTACACTGGGGGTTAGGTCAACTTAACTACATCTCTCAGGGGTGTGGATTTTCACAGCCATGAGAGATGTAACTTTGCAGAGCAGACCAGCCCTCAGACAAAACCCTGCACCTGAGACTCACTGGGAAGTTATCCTTTTCAATGGCCTACAGGATAGTTTTGAAGTAAAGAGCAAACTAACTGGGTTTTATGTGATCCAGTTCAAATACTGATCTGAGTAGCTTTAAACAAAATGACAGAAGCAGAATCTACTGAACTGTCACCATACTCTTCTAGCAAAGAGACAAGTGCTTCTTCATTCCCCTTTTTAACTGTTGTTTTAACCCTTCCAAGTGCATGGCAGCATGCAAAATGTTTCTCTAACCTCTTAAGCCTAGACTAAGTGCCAACTATCAAAGACAATTTATAAATATCGTTCTTCCATATTAAACCAAACAACAGAGATCATTCTGGTTAACTTTAGCACATTAGCCAGCATTCTATAGCAAGTATTGCACTGTAATAGGGCTGTTTAATACTGTAAAATGGACTCCCTCAGTGATCACTGAGACAAGCCTGGAAAATGAACAAGCCAAGACAGAAAGAAAGAACTATAACCATTACTATTTATCAAGGACCAACCCTGACAATATTGCTATGACCAAGGTGGTAGTAAAATGAATGACTAGTCTATTCCACCAGTAATAAACTCTCAAACAATCAGGCTAGATGGGGCGCTGTAACCACACCCAGCCTGTCTAGTAAAGCTATTTGGGTGGGTGTACGCATGCTTGTTTACAAGGAAAAATCTCAGGCAACAGGATTCTATCTGGACCAAACAATGATGAGTACTGAGAAGCAAAAGACTTAGAGACCATGCAGTAATGAAAGGGAGGAAATGCATGGCTGTGTGGTAGGGGGTTTCCAGGCTACAGTACAGGGGAATCAGAGATATTCCTGACTAAAAATGATGCTGAATACAATGGTGTCTCAGGAACCGATTTCACAAGTGCTAACAAAAGTTCAGTGGATGGAGTGTTTCCTCCTCCTTTTCTATGGTTCATAAACATGCAGTACTAAACCTCCCTTAGCCCCACTGCTTTATGGGCATATTATCAGCATAGCTAGCACCAGTGCCTCCACCTACTGCAGTCCCCATCTTAACACATTAATTACCAGGTAGTAAAACAGAGCTATCTTGCTTCCCTCTGCCCAGTTCAGACAGCCCACATTTGTTCTATGAACCATGATCCAAATCCTCTGCTGCACCCAGTCTCTACTTGGAGTCATAACCAGCTGGGCAAGTTTAAAGCAGCCACCAGGCAGCAATAAATTCCAGCAGGAAAGTTGTAAATCCAGCCTGAAGATCAGAGAGACACCAAAAGCTAAAAGACCTGAGAGCCATCCAAAGTACAACTTGATTTGTTCTCCTTCACCAACCTTAGACTCACCGAAATTCTTACAGCCTGCTGCAGAGAGGTGATTTACATGGGACAAAGGTCTGAGAGCCTGCTGAGGGTGCAGGAAGTTTGAAAGGGAAAACAGGTATATGGGATGAGCCATATAGATAGCTGTGAGAAGAGAGGTGGTGTGGGGGATGGAGAAGAAAAAAAAAATATCACTGGTTTCACTGAGATCTCTCAGTGCAAGATATTTAAATTCATTGGAGTCAAAGCACAGCAGCAAGTGCCTGAGTTTTTGGGCCTGTAAACCAAACTTTAACAGGTTAAGAATGTGGTGAAGTGGGAATTTGGGCCTATTGAAGTATTAAGCGAAGAAAGGAGTCGAGACCTGTTGGAAGTTCACAGCGAGGGAAGAGGAAAAAAGGCAATTTGCTTGGAAACTTCTGGATTGGAAAAGAATGAGGCCCAATCTTATTGAAGACCTGTGATGGTGGGGTCAGCCAGTGTAGGAACAGGACTTTAGAATAAAAAGGCTTTGGATCAATTCACTTGAGCCACGGGCAAGAGTCCGGGGGGGGGGTGTTATATTTCATTTTGTCCATCCCTCAGTAAGATCTCAAAGCTTCCCCTGGCCTATGGTTTGTAGACCACAAGGTGGAACAGTTTTAAATGTAACAGACTTCACAGGCTGCTTCCTATACCTGCCTCACTAAAATGCCTAATCCTGAGATT
Organism: Lepidochelys olivacea; assembly: GCF_965140295.1. Lineage (NCBI taxonomy): Eukaryota > Metazoa > Chordata > Testudines > Cheloniidae > Lepidochelys > Lepidochelys olivacea. Next base: position 82,523,892 of record NC_140417.1, on the reverse strand, counting down.
GCTCTACTGTGATTTTATAGATTAGTCTCAATCATTTTGTGCCACTAAATAAGCAAATGAAAGTCTCACTTACAGTTGTTTTCCAGGATTGAGGGATCCACGGTCAATCTCCCTGTCAAACTCAGTTCTGATGTCTTCTAGTGACCCATCATCTCCAAAGGCTCCCCACTCAGTGTTAATGCACATCCTCCCCTCATCACCTTCTACCAGATCAATATGCCTCATTTCTTCCATGTAGCAGGCATTCGTGCCAGTACCTTTAGGAAAAGATACTAGCAGATATTAACAAAACAAGCCAACAAAAAACAAAATGCAGTATGTCCACTGTAGCAGAGGAATGAATGTCACCTATAATCAAGCCAACTTCACAACGCTGGTCATCAAACCCACAGGTCATCATTGTTCCTACTGTGTCATTTACAACAGCCATGATGTCTGCATCATAGTCCTGAAAGAGAAAAGAGAATTTTACTTATATCACACACTTTTCTTAAAAAAATTTAATATCAATACGTCAATGTAAAATGTCACTGACCCACAGAACTTTGAAAAACATTATATTTAAAGACAACTCTGCTTATATCAATCAATTTCTCTATTACTACAGATACAGTATTTGCTTGTAAACAGGAATATTGTTCTTAAGAAAATCACCCCTACTCTTCCTGCCTATTGTGCATCTGAAGTCACAATCTTGTGTTGGTAATAAAGTTTATTTGCAGAAGACTGCAAGAGCACTAGAAGAAGATTAATGTTCCAGGTGAAGGAGAAGTAACAGTAAAAGAGTAATTCCTAAGAAATCAAGATTCTGTCTTTATATAAAGTCCCTAGTAACTGAAAAGGGAAAAAACCCACAGTTACATGATGCAGAGATCAAATTGTCTTACAATAGAAAGTTTTGCTAAGTTTTTCTTGAGGAGTCCATGAGTCTCCAACTGTCCTATTGAATGTCTGATGTAAAGATTTCTTTAATTAATATTAATTGAAAACTTTGAGTAAAGATTATAATGTATGCATGTAATCGGTAAATAATAAAAATCAAGGCATTTCCATTAATCAGTTCATTTGGGGTGTTATTTATCTTCCTCAAAGTCTGAAATAGTAACTGATTACATAGTGGCATGTCTTGGTGAAGATAAAATCAACTTATCAAAGGTTTTCCTGCTACTGAAATAGAACAAAAAGTATCCAGTTTCAACAGAGAGTTCCATTTTCAGACCAAGTCACACTTTATGACATCAGTAGGCTCACCTGATTGTAATAGTCATATGATGTATAAGTAGTTGCTCAGGAAGAGAATTTGCTGAGCTACAGGGTGATACTGCTAGAGAACTAGCACGGTGATACACGTAATTTCACATTTAACAAGAGTGATAAAATTGCTTGAGCTTTCAGGTTAACTATTGTGAGACAGTAACTTAATTTTTGCTTCATGGCACAAATGGTGTAATGATGAGATGTGTAATTTTATTAAAGTTATTGTAAATTTTCACATAGGAACTATGAAATTATTTTGTTTCCCCACTGCATATCACATTATGGGCTCTAGAAAATATCTCTGTCTCTCAAGCCTTTTGTGTGTGTGTGAGTAAACACACACACACACACAAACACACACAAAGAGAGAGAGAGATTTTCTAGAGTCCGTAATGTGATATGAGTGTGTGTGTATATATATATATATATATATATATATATATATATATGTGCGTACATATGTATGTAAAAGACTAAACAAATTTACCCCACGTTTCTTGATTGCCTTGTTGAGCAGCTTTACTACATCTGCTCCCTCAACTCCACTTGCTTTGAAGCGTTTTGTCCAGGTTATCAGAATACCCTAATAAAAAAGGAGAGCAACATTAAGTACAATATTAAGCCAAACAAAAAAATTATCTTTTTCTCTAAAACAAAAACAAACAAAAAAAATCTATAAATCCCTGGATTTGGATAGTCATTCTTTTTCCCCGACAATGCATCTTAATCTGATGTGACTGGCAATCTTTGTTTCTTACTATAGCTGGTTGAAAAATGGGGAAAGTTTTTCCATCAAAGATTTTGTGTGAAAGAGTGAGAGAGCTTGGCTGAAGTTTCAAATTTTCTACAAGTTCCACTGATTATTATTGTTCCTGAATGATTTCCTTCTCTAAGACCCATTCCAGTTTCCCATTTCTCCCGTTAAGGCACTAGGATGCTGCAGTTCCCAGAGGGGGTTCACCATGCAGGCATGACTGAAAGAAGAATGACAGTAAACTCATGTGGAGGGAAAGAGAAAGACTTGATCAGCGGAGATGGTGCCAGGAATCAGACCGCTATGCATCCGGCATCACTGATTTGCATCAGGAGGGAGAGAGGAGGATGAGCATCTTGCAATTGTAAAGAAAATGTTCAAGGGTTGAAATAAACTGAAATATTAGAAATGTGGCAAGGGTTAAAAACAATTTTTAAAAAGGTAGTGGGCTAAAATATTTTCAAAAAGCTAAATATGCAAGGATCAATTATGTGATTTTTAAAAATCACAAATGACTAAGCTAAAAAACCATTTAAAAACATAATATGCAAGGGTTAATTAGAAAGAAAAGCCTTAAAACAATAAGGGTTAAAATAATTTAAACATTGAAAAGGAATAGACTCAAGAGGAATAAAAAATAAGAAAAAAAGGGTAAAAAATAAAATAAAATAAAAAAACTAAACAGAATTAAGCAAAAATAAGGTACAAAATAAATAGATGCATTTGAATAAATGTTAGGTTTAAATTACTTAACAATGGACAATTGTCTAGGCTCACTAAATAATCAAGGCAGTGATGGCTAACTATGGGATAAAGTAACAAAAGTGGGAAGCAAGGATCAAATAGTAAATAATAATAATAAACCCTCCCTTGTATTGCATTCCTAACCCATCACCTGGTCTGTAATTGTGTTAATTAGACTGTAAGCTCTCCGGGGTAAAGACCATGTCTAATTTTTTGTATCTGGATGGCGCCTAGCTCACTTTGGGGCATTTAGTGAATAAATTATAAATAATAATGAAAGGAGGAAGGAGACAAGAGCTGCTGATCAACAAAAGAAAAAAGAAGATACAAACTAGCATCATTTATTTCCTCTCTTTCTCTCTCACATGCCCAAGCTATCCACCCATCCAGGCTTTTATAGCAGCACCCACCACAGCAGAGTCTGAGTGCCTTCCAAAGAGTTAATACACAAATCTACAAATGGTCTATGATCTAATACTCCTGCATGTCTGCAAGGTTCTCCTCTTAAAAGCTGGCTACCACTTCTTCCTATACATTCTTTCAGAAGGTTAAATTTTTCTCCCCTCAAAATTGGACAGTATTTATTTCAGTGGATACAGGAGAAAGGTTTGCCATGGCAGCTCTGCTTACGTCAGTGCTCGTTTCACAGCAAGATGTATATAGTCTGTCACTAACTCCTAAATAACTGCTCTTGCCCACAAGTCATTAAGGAACCTGTGTGACCTAGGGACCTGTTGGTGCCAACCAGCAGAGGGCACAGGGATGCATAAGTGTTACAGGGTTCAGTAGCGAGGTGTCTCAGAACCCTAAGAAGCATCACAACTTGCGACAAGATCCTCCAGAACCGAAGTCAATAGGCCTCCATGTGAGTGCAGGGGTCCAGCCTTGCATATTTCAATGCAAGACCACAACCTGCAAGTATACACTCCAATGAAGTGAGCTGTAGCCCACGAAAGCTTATGCCCAAATAAATTTGTTAGTCTCTAAGGTGCCACAAGGACTCCTGTTCTTTTTGCGGATACAGACTAACACGGCTGCTACACTGAAACTCTTCAGTACAGGTACTCTGTTCTTGGACTAGTCCATTTTGCTTGTTATATGGTACCATGTACATGTATGACACTATGTAAATAATTCCACTGACCTCTGCCCTTGTGTTGTGTCTCGTGGGTTATACATTCCTACTATCCATTTTATTCAGGCTCTTGCCGGGTGAAGCACTAAATATACAGTTGATATTTCTCAAGCTCAGATACTATCCATGAGACTCTTCAGTCATATGCCTGCTTCTAATTCTCATTTGATGATTGACATAGGATACAGCTTGATGCAGTTGCTTCTTTTATTGACAAGCTTCCAGCTGCTGTTTGAACTCTATAAACTCCCTGAAGACTGCTCTCATTACAAGGACATTGTCTGGAAAAGTATATTCCTTCTGGAACTTCTAATTATACCTAAACTCAGAAACTAAATGACCCTCTGCCTGCCAGCACAGGCCCCATTCTGCAATGTGAAATGCACTATGAATATTAAAAGTAGGTGCCTTGCACTGCTAGGGCAACTTCCATCCAAAGATCTCTTAAAAACATTAGTGAATAACCTTCACAACAGTCCTGAGAGATAAATATTATCCCCATTTTAAAAGATGGGGACACACACAGGAAGGGTAAATTACTTGCCCAAGGTCACACATTGAGACCAAGTCTACACTACAAATTTCTGCTGGAACCTCTATGTCCAGAGGGATATGACAAGGTGTGTGATTTGTTGTATTCTCCATAGCATTTAGCTCCTTAGAACTAGTACTAATGTTATGTTTAGAATATTGAAGGTCTATCAATATGTGCACTCTCATTACTTCTTAGTACATTAGCATTAGTACATGGTTTCTACAGCAATACTGTATTAGCAAGTCACTGAGGCATTCTACTTATCTGAAGTAAAAGATGGGAAATAATGCAGAAATACAATACTGCAGAGCACTCTGTGGTTTAGGGAATCACATAACAATCATTATGCATTCAGAGTAACAACACAGCCAGACAGATTTCATTCTGTAGCCATGTTTGTTTTCAAACCATATCAAATAGCTTTCCACCCCCACTCCAATCTAGTGGACTGATTCTTACACTCCCATTTTTGCTCAAAGAAAGCTAAGGGTGCTCACCACCTCTCAAGCTTAGGTCCTAACTTAGGACCAATTTCTGCAATTTTTACTCACAATGAGTAAGTGCTAGTCATTATGAGCAAGTATTGGTGAATTGGGCCATCAAAATTATAACCCGTATACTATACTTTAAATTAAAACATCATCATTCAACCTAAAAGGTTAACAGAAAAATAGTAGAAACTGGTCATTTGTTAAAAAGTATTTTTAAATCATCTTGAGATGAAGTACCACAATGAAATATTCAATAATTGATTCTTACACTGAGAGTCAGGCCAGCTGAAATACTGCTTGTTTGTTGACAGGGAGGAGAGGAGGGAAGGGTTAATAGCACAGTGTTTCTGCTTACATTAATAAAATTCTGAAATATTCTTACCTCATCTAGCTTGGATTGTCTACAAGGGAAAGAAAATGTAAACCCAACTGGCAATTTCTTGTCCTTGATTTGTTGCTTCTCCATGAAATCTCCCAGGCATTCAGCAACATGATCAAAGAGCTGTAAGAAAAAGAGAAACATAAAATGACAATAGTCAGAAAGACAGTTTTCAGGAAAAAATATGCCTTGACCCTCACAGGAAACACTGGAAACAATTAAAGTGACCGTTATAAACAACCAATTCATAAATTTAAAAAGACATTTTCCATGTGTCATTTAGAACTGATAACGCTTTAAAATTAAGGCAAAATAGATAAATATTTCAATATTCAATAAGTAAGGAAAAGAAATTGTTCTTTTAGCAAATTCTACTTAACTTTTTTTCCCACCACTCTTTAAAAAATGCAAAACTTAAAATGATGGAAAGTGCCTCTTTAGTATAACACATCTATTAATAATTTGATGAGACGAAAAAATCAGTTTCTTTTAAGAGATTATTAATAATACATTTATTAGGTAAATGCAGTTACCTGAAAGGGCTTATATTTGGCATTTGATCATACAAGAAGCTGACACAGCAAATCAACACAAGCTTAACTTTAAGCAGCTGAAATAATCATTTTAGTCAATTAAACTATTCATATTCCTTGAAGCGTTGTTAGATTGAGACCACAAACAGCAGAACCTTGCAGGACTGAACCCTTGAGTAACATCGTCTCATTTAAAAAAAAAAAAAAAAAAAAAAAAACCGCATGAAAAAACAGATTTTTAAAATACTGCACATGCTCCAAGGGACAAACTGTGATGGAAACAGAATTTTTAAAATGCCAAGCTATGCAGGCAGGGTACATTCTGTCAACTGATGACATCTTCAGTACTGTAGCTCCTTAGATGTGACAAGCACTACAGCATTACTGCAAGCCAAAGAGAAAAGCCAGGACAGCACAGCAAGACAAGATGGCCAGGGCAGGCAACACTAGAAAACCTCTCTTCCCCCCTTACTGCGGAAGGGAACCCCTTACTGGGGTTCTTACTATGGTAGTCCAACTCTCCAATCTCAAACCAGGTAAGAGTCAAAGCACTTCATAGCCTTTTCAAAATAAGAAGCACTGGAGCGCCAGTCTGGTTTGAGCATACCCATACACCTGCTCCCTGTGCTGCAAATCAGGCCAGTGACTGATGCTCCATCTTTTAACAGATCTCTCCTTTTCAGATGACACCTAACAAGAGAGTCCAGAACACTATCGGTGGCCAAACTCCATCTGAATGCTGAAATGATTGGCCGAACCTATCAGTGGTCAGTCAGTTACAACGAGGGTATTATGAACTTTATTGGTTCGAGTGTCATTTTCTGCACCAGCAATGATATCAACAAACAAATCTACATCTAATACAATGGCTTAGCTGCTAAAATGACAATCATTTGGGGCTGCTAGCCAGGATGCAGGACACCATAAATGAACATTCAGGTTTGTTTCTCCCAGAAAAAGCCAGAAAAATAGGAGTAGATGGGTTGAGAGGTCAGCTAAGAAGTGTAGCATGAATGAAAGCGGACTCTGGAAGCTTTAACTTACACTGGGCTTTTTTGAGGAGACAGCAGGAGACACTTGTCGTTGCCATCTCCATCCCCCCTTGGCTTTACCCACTCATTCTTGTGGCTATTCACTTCTCAGTTTACTGACATCAGAAATTGTACACATGGAAAGTGTGTGTGTGTGATCATTCTCTTCAATTACTATGAAACCTCCAGTTAGATCATCAAACGCAGAGTCTACTGAGGACCATTCCGCCAGCCAAAGTGATTAACTATACAGCAATACACAGAGCACACCATAGAGCTGACTCAGCTCCTTGGATTGAAATGTCAAAAGAAATATATTCATATCTATCAGTACAAAAGGCTGGCTGTGCCTCAAATTGACCTATAACAAATCTCTCCCCTTGTATCAGCAGATTATATTTCTTTCACATTGTGACTCTTTGGAGACTACAAACCTGGAAAAATACCAGCACTCAAGGGCTACTGACTGAGACTACAAAATAGCCCTTTTATCACTCATAGGTTGCCATGTACTTAACTAGCTGTAATCAAAATAATTTACAAGATCCCACAATGATAAAGGAAATACTACAGACAGCAGCAAATATGAAACTTAAAAGGGATTTTTTTTACAAGACTATTCAGTTCAGAAGAACCAAAAAGTGGTTTGCATGACATTTCTACTTACTAGACTACATTAAACACATAACTAAAATAAGAGCTAATCTGATTAAGCATTATTATGGTCATTTCAGAGAGGACACTGCAATTTATAATCTTTTGCAATTGAGAGCACCAGTACCCTCATACACAACAAGAAAGCAAAGGAAATCAAAGAGGCTTCACTTTTGTAACATCATGCTCAGCTGTCCAGATGAGAGATAAAAAGAATTATAATTAAACAAAAGAGTATTACAGTTCATATAAAATGAGTTGTTACAGTAATAATACATTATACATCTATATATTGTCTTCCAAGTGGAAGTGCTTTCCAAACTATACATACCACCACTAAAATGTTGCCCCCACTAGGGTTAGCCAGGTGAACAACAAGCAGAGAGCTCATTAAATTACAGTCCAGGAAGAGGACATTTTAGCCAAGGACACTGGTGCAAATTTAGGGTGACCAGGTTTTCAACCAGAACACCTGGTCGAAAAGGGATCCAGGCACCTCCGGTCAGCACCGCTGACTAGGCCTTTGACTGTCTGGTTGGCAGCGCGATGCAGCAGGCATATCCCCCCTCCAGCATGTCCCCTCTCTGGCTCCTACCCATAGGGGCAGCCAGGGGGCTCTGCACACTACCCCCAACCCAAGCACCACCCCCGCAGCTCCCATTGGGAATCTCAGCCAATGGGAGCTGTGGGGACAGCGCCTGCGGACGGGGCAGTGCACAGAGCTGCCTGGCCATGCCTCCACATAGGAGCTGGAGTGGGGACATGCTGCTGCTTCTGGGAGCTGCTTGGGGTAAGCGCTGCCCGGACCCTGAACCGCTGAGCTCCCCCGCGTGCCCCAACCCCGTCCCAGCTCTGATCCCCCTCCTGCCCTCTGAACCCCTTGATCCCAGCCCAGAGCCACCTCCTGCACCCTAAACCCCTCATACCCAGCCCCACCTCAGATCCCACATCCCCAGCAGGAGCCCTCACTTCCCCCCCCCCCCCGCCAACCCACTGCCCCAGCCCTGATCCCCCTCCTGCCCTCTGACCCCTCAGTCCCAGCCCAGAGCACCCTCCTAAACCCTTATCTCCAGCCCCACCCCAGAGTCTGCACCCCCAGCCAGAGCCCTCAGATACCCCTGCACCTCAACCCCTTGCCCCAACCCAGAGCCCTCTCCCGCACTCCGAAACCCTCAGCCCCAGCCCAGAGCCCCCTTCCACACCTCAGCCCTCAGAGGCAGCCCGGTGAAAATGAGCGAGTGAGTGAGGGTGGGGAGAGCAAGTGACAGAGGGAGGGGAGGATGGAGTGAGAAGGAGCAGGTTCTCAGAGGGGGTGAGGCAGGGGGCAGGGCAAGGGTATTTGGTTTTGTGCAAGTTGGAAACCCTATACAAACTCCTGCTCTAAGGCAAACAGCCAGGGCCACCAGGAGGACACAGGCCCTGCTTTTTAAATTCTAATTCAAAAAGATCCCCTACTGTACACGGTGAGTTTTGTGGAACTCCATGCATTGTCTTGGAGAAGATGAAGGGCAACCTGACAGGATTTAAACCTGTGGTTCCAAGAAGTATAGATATATTGTATGTAATTGTTAGACTGCTAAACTATCCACCCTCACTAAACGCCCGAGTGAGCTGAAACCACAAAATGTGCACCAATGGCTCAGAGCACATCTTTACAGCATAAAAGGTATTTTAATACATAAAAACTACACAGGCAAATCAAGTGCATTAACTAGCTATTAGCTATGCTTTTACGAGTATGAAAGCACAGTCAGGAGTGTCTTTAATTTATATTGTACGGGAATTACTGTACCAGATTAAAAAATAAAACTAAACCAACGAACTATAGGAGAGAGAAATGGATTGTTAGGCAGAGTAACGAAGTGAGAGATACATGCTTACAATTTTTGCTACCATCTTTATTACTACTGGGTTTATGATTTTTTCCAAAGTGTCACTTTGACTCATACACAAGTCCTCCGAAGGATTCATTTGGCTGGAAGTTTGCAAATCAGTATTTTTTTAAGGGTTAATGTCTAATTGGAAGGAATTTACAGATCTGAGAGAGTTAGGGAGCTAGAGTAAACTTCAGGAATAAGGAACCCAGCAGAAAAACAGCTAAATGTGTATCGCTCAGACTCAAACACTATTTCAGTAGGATGTTGAGTATAAAGATCAATACAGAAATCAGGTTTTAAATTAGCTCTAGCTCTTTAGACTGACTTGGAAGAATCTCTAGAAACTTTGGGCCTGATACTGCACAACTGAAGTAAATGGGAATTTTGCCCGAGACTTCAACAGGAGATTAAATGAAATTTACTTATATAAAAGCGAAATATGTCTGTATCTGACAGATGGGGAAGGATAAAAGTCTGAATACACTAACATGGAAAATCTCAAAATAAGCTCTGCCAGCTAGACATGAAGTCATCATTCACAATTCCTCCACTAATCTGAATGGGATTTAAGAGGATAAATCTTTGAGGTTAACGAGCGCTAGTAACCAATCCTGTTCAGAAGGTCAATGGAACAGCTATTCAGGTAATTGTGAAATTGGTTCACAAATTTAAAGGAACCACTAGCATAAGAATCAGTCAAAAGCATTTAATCATTAACTACCTGAGTGCCTATCAGTTTCCTCAGATGCCCTTGTAGAAGTACAGCACGAATTCTGCCACTAACATACCACCACTGAAAATTTTAGTCATGTTTACATTGTCATACAAGAACTAAGGAAATGGATCTAATTCTGATGATCTTTCCAGCTTATTTCTTTCTTTACCAGTATCTAGATAGACTAGAGAGTATCTAGTCATTAGAGTACAGTTATAACTACCGTTCCTACCTCTCTTCCCAGTTTAAAGCCCTCTTGACAATTCCTTTTAGTTTTGAGCCCAGGCAGCTGGTCTCTTAATATATGTAGGGCCTTCTAATAGTTGCCTTATTTGTTTATCTTATGACTTACTTTTAAAAATCATATTTAACTGGCCTTAACCATCTAACTGCGCACACCACTAGCCCAAGTAATAAGAATACACATTTAGTGTTTCCTGTGCCCTCTCTCCTCTATTTTTTCCCATTGTTTGCAGCACCTGCTTGTGGAATCTTGCCATAAATTAGACTTAATTCCCTTTAGGGCAGGGACAGCCTTTCACTATGTATTTGTACAGCACCTAGCACAATGGGTTCCAATCCTCATTGAGTTCTCTAAGGGTATGTCTACACATACCCTTAAAGCTGCAGGTGCAAATTTCATATCATGGAGACATCTGACCAAGCTAGCTTGCTAAAAACAGAGTGCAGCCACAGAGGAGCTAGTCACTCCAAGAACGTACCCACCCAAGATGCTAAGCATGTACTTGAGCAGTGAGACCCTCCTGCCATTCATGACACTGTGGCTACACCCTACTTTTAGTGTGTGCTAGTTCGATCAGCATGATTAAGTGATAGGATTTGGGAATCACTCTTCCTCCCATCTCTCTTCATCCAATCCGCCACAGGATTCTAAAGAGGCAACGGATGTAAATGTCACCTCAAGCATCCCAGAAATGCTTAAGAGTCCCACAAGACCAAAAAGCCATGTGGTAGCCACTGTGGCAACAGGGAGAAAAATCATGCTCTGGCCAGTCTCTCATTGGCCTCTGAGTTAGGGGCAGAAAGGGAAGCAGCAGAGGATGCTGGAGAGCAGAGGATGAGCAGTCTTGTGAAAAGCTGGCAATTGCCCAACTCCTCCACAGAAGCTCCTCCTGCTGCTGCCATGGGGCCAGGAAAAAAGTTGATAGATTACATGAAGCTACCCAAATCCCCAACTTCTGTAGCACATCTTGGAGCAACAGGGTGCCCAGATAGCAAGTATGAAAAATCAGGATAGGGGGTAGAGAGTAATAGGCGCCTATGTAAGACAAAGCCGCAAATATCAGTAGAGCCCTAGCAGACACAAAAATGTGGATCTGCATCTGCCAGAATCAACCCACGATCCAACCTGCAATCCACTAGCTGTCTTTTCCGTGTAGCTGCACCAGCAAGCTGTCTCACAAGGACAAGCGACTGGTGGGTGGGGAGAGGAGAGAGTGGAGATGAGCAAGCGGGGAAGCGTGTGTCTTGCAGGGAAGAGGCGGTGCGGAGGCTGGGGGGAAGGAGCATCGCATCACATGCTGCTCCCGGGGGCTCGCGAACGACGGCAGCAGCAGTGCGTGTTGCCTCATAGCGGGGCAGGGGGTGTGGCGCCAGGGCCCACCTGCTCCAATCCCCACAGCTGGGGGAAGGCCCCACTGCCGAGGAGCCGGCAGGCGGGAGCGCTGCCAGTGCTGCCGGGCCAGGCCATGATGAGGATGCTGGTGCTGCTGAGGGGTCCAAGCCGCTGGACGGGAAGCAGCGCAGCGAGCAGGTGCTGGATGTCCCCGACTTCAGCCTGCTGCCCAGCCCCAGCCACTGGCTCCTGGCCCTGAGCGTGTTGTGCCCCCCAAGCTGCCAGAGCCGGACACTGCGGGCCAGGCGTCACTGGTGAGCACAGCCTTGTGTGATTGTATCCGCATCCAACCCACTATCCACAAAAATAGTCCACGGACAACCACATCTGCGGATATCCGCAGAATTGCAGGGCTCTAAATATCAGGACTGACCCTATAAAATTGGGATATCTGGTCACCCTATCGAGCAACACATTTGGAAAGCCACCCAGCTGATCACACAGGGAGTAACAGGCAGCAGCATTACGCTTTAGCGTTTTTTTGGTCACTGTTTTGTTTAAAAAACAAAAACAAAAAAAAACATACAACCAGCCACCGGTGGAATGTGGGGCTGGGGGTCAGGAGAATGGCAGAGCCACCATCAAAATTTAGGGAAAGTGATAAGGAGAGAGTAGAGCTGTATGTGTTAAATGTATACTGCAGACTGTCCATGGGTCTACCCATTTCTCCTGGTACTTTTCCACCTGAAACCTCCCAACAGTTTTAACCCCACCTCTCCACAAAAATCGTAACATAAATCAATTTAAAAATGTACATGAACATCAATGTATGCTTTCAGATAAATCCCGACCCATTCAATCTAGCCAAAGTAATAAAACACACAACTTTTTAAACCTTTGTAATAGTAGTAGTGTAGATCAAATATCACTATAACTGTTATACAAATTAATCCCAATAATTTGAGTGATCATCAGATGATACTGTATATCATAACTATGTAACAATTGTCATCAGATCTGCAAAAATTAGAGGATGGAAATCCCTTTACAACCATTTCTTCAACTTTTAAAAAATGGACTTTGAATTTTCTAAATGGCAATCTTTACATTCTTCAATGGCTCCTCCTTCTTATGAAGAAATAAAAGAGAGGTAGCAAAAACTGTATTTGCCCAACAATGAAAATCCCATAATGTGTGTTACAGTGGAGCAGAGTATTTATATATATGTAAAATATTCTCTGTAATCCCATTTCCTGACCATATAGTAAATGCTTCTCCACAGGCAAATTTGGTATTCCAGGAACACAGGAGATTGAAAAAATTACACCTACCCGGTTTCAAACAGCATTCACCACCAAGTCACATTTATCTGGTGATAAAACACTTTGCCACCTACAGTATATATATTTTTTTAAACACACTACAGTCCTCATACTCTTTCATGCAAGAGTCCTCTTCCAGGCGGATGAATACTTGGTCCTGTCACCAATCTTTATCTGCTTCTAGGCACAGCCCTACATTTCAATTGTAAGGTAGATTGAGCTAATCCTTTATAAAGACTGGGAGGTTTTTCAACCCTGTTCCCATACATTTTCAGAACATGGTAAGACACAGAAATTGGTTTAGAACTGTAAATTCAAACTCAGCAGGAAGTGACTTGTGCAGTGAAGGCTGTATTCTAGTTCCCTTGGATAATTATCAAGGCTGCTTATTTATTCTTAATATCAATAAGAATTAGAGAGTTCAATACATAATTTTGAATATTAAAGCATTAATAAGATTTTTCTTTCTACACTTCTTTAAAATGATAATGTAAAAGATCTAATATTTTAGATAAGTATCCCTGAGAAAAGAAACCTACCCGGGTTCCAGTGCCATGCATGATATCTTCTGGTGTGTTATAAATCTCAGTTTCCATTTGTACTGTCTGCTTTTTCTCATGAGAGACCTTCACTCGCAGAATTCGAAAATAAGATCCACCAAGATCCAATGCAATGAAATCTCCTTTCTCTATTTGGAAGACAAGATTCAAGTAATCAGAATTGTTAAATGGCTCTGACCTATGAAACATCAATCTATGTACAAAGCATAAATACATGTACTATGCTTATGGCAAATAAGTTCTATCTCCAGCATGCCTATACACAGTATGTCAAGCTAATTCCCTGCAATTCAACCTAAGATTACTGCCATAGCAACACTGAACATCAGTGATGTCAAGTATATAATAGTGTGGCTTATCCAGAGAGAGGGCAACGGAGTAGTGGTCAGCAATCAGGGATGGGTCGATCCAGTTCTGTGTGGACTATCGGAAGCTCAATGCTATCACTGTATCTGATGCCTACCCCATGCCCAGGCCTGATGAGCTCCTAGACAAATTGGGAGGAGCTCGATACCTTACCACCATGGATCTTACAAAGGGCTACTGGCAAGTGCCACTGGATGCAGGGTTCAGGCATCATGACTAAGCTCACCAGACTCAATGAGGAAGATCTGAGGAGCAAGCTGAAAACATCATAAATCTGGAAGGAATGGAATCATGATGTGTGGAAGATTAAAGAGTGTTTCTGTGGGGGAGGGCACAGACTGAGAGGAAGAGTCTTTCCAGGGGGACCTAAAGTATTTCTGGGAGAACTCTGAAGTTTTGGTGCATCTGGATACAATTTAGCCTTAAATCACTCCAACTTACACTGGAACACAGTTAACTATAAACCAAGAAAAGAAAAGGAGTACTTGTGGCACCTTAGAGACTAACCAATTTATTTGAGCATAAGCTTTCGTGAGCTACAGCTCACTTCATCGGATGCATACTGTGGAAAATACAGAAGATGTTCTTATACATACAAACCATGAAAAAATGGGTGTTTACCACTACAAAAGGTTTTCTCTCCCTCCCACCCCACTCTCCTGCTAGTAATAGCTTATCTGAAGTGATCACTCTCCTTACAATGTGTATGATAATGCTTATGCTCAAATAAATTGGTTAGTCTCTAAGGTGCCAAAAGTACTCCTTTTCTTTTTGCGAATACAGACTAACACGGCTGTTACTCTGAAACCTATAAACCAAGAGTTTCATTCATGGGAGCTAAATTTCCCTGAAAACTACAGTAATGCAACAGATGTCAGACAGAGAGAAGTCATACTAAAAACTGTCTCGACAAACCGATAGCTGTCACAACAGACGAGTTCAAAATTTGTGACTTCTGCTGAATCTGACACAGATACAGCTGCCTAAAATGATCTCCTCCTGCAAACCAGGGAAAATATTAGGACATTTCCGTCCCTATCTCAAAAGGAGAGGAGACGGGTTTCAAAACTTCGAAGCCAATTCAGTTGATCATCTACCTCAAGAGCAGTTCAAAAAGCCTTAAGAATGTGACCCAGTCATGCTACAGAGACTGGCATATATCTGAAAAGGTCACACTTTCAGTGCTTGTTTTACTGCTGTGTAAATATACTTGACTGATCCAGGTGATGACACTTGAACTGTCTTGTCTTATCCGACAATGGAACAAACCAGGACAGTGATCATTAACGGTTTAAAGAAGAGATAATGAGGGAAACACTTACACAATCTTTATAACAATGAGCTACAGGCCAGTATGTGCAATACATGAACACTGAAGCCCTTGAGCCACGCTCCTCCTCCCCACCCACACACACAGAAAAGCCAATGGATTTTAGAAGGCTGTTTCCAGCTTAGCAGCACAGTTAAGGTAACACTGCACTTTCTTGTGTTCTCCCAAATTCCACCTCTTCACTGATTTGTCACTTTGGTTAAACTTCAGAAACTACATATACATATGTGGCTCGATTGAAGTCAATGAGAGTTTTGCCACGGACTTCTTCTGGACCAGGATTTCACTTATCAAGAGTAACAGAATAAATCCTTTGCCACATATTATACCATTCATTGCAGTTAGCACAGACCCAATTGCACCACTTGTCCTCATTACTATGATGCCTCACGGGATTCAATCCTTGATCCATATAAATATCTATCTCACCTTTCTTTTGAATTCAACCTCTTGTATAATTCCTATGAAGGAAATTCCCAACTCCCTTGACATTGCTTGTTTCAGCCATGTGTCTGTCTAAAATCAATACTGATGCACTTTTAACTGCTAAGTATCATCCCTGAAACTTCATTATCTCCAGCTTCTCTTCAACTCAACTCTCGCATCCATCTATATGGTCAAGAATCTAATTTGACTGACCCCAAATCTTTGTCCCACAACTCATGTGTCTGTAATTTGCCTACTGCTACCAGAACTTACATCTGACATTATTCTGACCACTCCTCTGTAAAAGCTAGTAGAGTCTTATTTATACTTCCACCTCTCCTCATCTGTCCCGCTTTGATGTTATGTGCACAGAGTCTTCCAGAAACCTGCCTACTAAGCTTCCATAGGCAGTGTAACTTTCAAGAAGGAATGATCCCACTGTGACAAAGTGTGATAGGACTACATCAAATTGTGAAATCTGTTTTGTACCTGTGTTGATATATTGGCACTATAGCTGCATTAGTTCAGACTTGTCCAGGGGCAGCCTACTCTGCTGCATTCCAGGCAGTTGCCCTGCCTAGGAAAGGCATTTGACACCTTGCTGAAGACTGGTGAACACAGAACCCCACAGTTTGAGCGCATTGCACGGAAACAAGGCCCTATATAAGATGGGATTCTGCTCTGTGGGGACTGACCACCACCACACATAAGGAGGACTTGCAGGAGAGAGAGGGCAGGAGGGACTCTGCCCCATCTGAAACACTGAGCCCGCGTCTACATTACGAATTTATGGTCGGTATAACCACGTCACTCAGGGGTATGGAAAAGGCACATCTCTGTATAACTGTGTTGCTCCAACCGAACTCCTGATGTAGACAGTGCTATGTCAACAGGCGTGCTTCTCCTGTCGCAATAGCTACCACCTCCTGGAGAGGTGGAGCTCTCCCATCAGCAGAGGTAGCATCTTCACTGAAGCACTACAGCAGCATAGCAATGTTGACAAGCCCTGATGAACCACAGACTCACGTGAAAGGAGGAGCTCAAACTAGGAGAGGGGGCATGTCAGGACTTGTTATTTTCCAAGTGCTATAACTCTCAAGTGTTTTAAGAGTAATGGCTTGTCTACACTGAGCGTTAGTACACGGCAACATGGGTATAAATCTATGGCACACTAGCATGCTGTGCACTAACTGGCTATGTGGATCCTGCTACCACACACTTTCTCCCTCTAGACAAGGCCTCAAATGACTGTGATTAAGCAGGTTTCAGAGTAACAGCCGTGTTAGTCTGTATTCGCAAAAAGAAAAGGAGTACTTGTGGCACCTTAGAGATGAACCAATTTATTTGAGCATGAGCTTTCGTGAGCTACAGCTCACTTCATCGGATGCATACCGTGGAAACTGCAGCAGATATTATATACACACAGAGATCATGAAACAATACCTCCTCCCACCCCACTGTCCTGCTGGTAATAGCTTCTCTGAAGTGATCATCAAGTTGGGCCATTTCCAGCACAAATCCAGGTTCTCTCACCCTCCACACCCTCACACACAAACTCACTCTCCTGCTGGTAATAGCTCATCCAAAGTGACAACTCTCCAAGTTTAAATCCAAGTTTAACCAGAACGTCTGGGGGGGGGGGGGGTAGGAAAAAACAAGGGGAAATAGCCACTCCCAGTCTCTATTTAAGCCTAAATTAATAGTATCCAATTTGCAAATGAATTCCAATTCAGCAGTTTCTTGCTGGAGTCTGGATTTGAAGTTTTTTTGTTTTAAGATAGCGACCTTCATGTCTGTGATTGCGTGACCAGAGAGATTGAAGTGTTCTCCGACTGGTTTATGAATGTTATAATTCTTTACATCTGATTTGTGTCCATTTATTCTTTTACATAGAGACTGTCCGGAAAAAAAGGGGGCGGGGGGTGTGAGAAAGCCTGGATTTGTGCTGGACATGGCCCACCTTGATTACCATGCACATTGTAGGGAGAGTGGTCACTTTGGATGAGCTATTACTAGCAGGATAGTGAGTTTGTGTGTGTGGTTTTTGGAGGGGGGTGAGGGGGTGACAGAACCTGGATTTGTGCAGGAAATGGCCCACCTTGATTATCATGCACATTGTGAAGA
This sequence comes from Lepidochelys olivacea, assembly GCF_965140295.1. Lineage (NCBI taxonomy): Eukaryota > Metazoa > Chordata > Testudines > Cheloniidae > Lepidochelys > Lepidochelys olivacea. The sequence goes on along the minus strand of NC_140417.1, from coordinate 82,506,083 downwards.
GAGTTGTCACTTTGGATGGGCTATTACCAGCAGGAGAGTGAGTTTGTGTGGGGGGGAGGGGGGGGAGGGCAAGAAAACCTGGATTTGTGCTGGAAATGGCCCAACTTGATGATCACTTTAGATAAGCTATTACCAGCAGGACAGTGGGGTGGGAGGAGGTATTGTTTCATGATCTCTGTGTGTATATAATGTCTGCTGCAGTTTCCACGGTATGCATCCAATGAAGTGAGCTGTAGCTCACGAAAGCTCATGCTCAAATAAATTGGTTAGTCTCTAAGGTGCCACAAGTACTCCTTTTCTTTTTGTGATTAAGCAATTCCTCAGCTACACTTGGGTTCCTTGCTTTTCTGCCACACTGTCTCTCAAGGGGTTAAGTGAGTGAAACCAGAGTGCCCACAGCCTAGAGGGAACTATGGAGGGAGCATGTGTAAGTGACTCGGGGAGGTCAGGAGGTCTCACGCTGGTTTCAGCATCTAGGGTGGCTGTATAGAAGTTTTCCATATCTCACGGAAGGATGTCAGACAAGGGGGCTGACCCTGGGAGCATGCTCTCTAGAGTCTCAGAGCTAGAAATAGTGACTAGACTCTACCCAGACCCAGTTGCTTTGGAAACATGTGGGGCCCAATGACTGGATCCACTTGCAACAGACTGGTGACTGTACAGGGGATTACTGGGCCAGTCTGAGACACCTACCAGCTGTCATTTTCCATCCTGGAAATTAGGAACTCCTAAAGGGGTAAGTAAGTTCCCTACAGAAGTTGTTCAAGTTCTCCCAAGTTGCAGCATCTAGTATCAAGCAAACCACCATATGCGAGACATCAAAAACAATTCATACATAAAAAATAAACTACAACTGGTAAAGTTGAATATTAAAGACAAAATTTATAATCTAAGTCTCTTCTAATACTTTTACCACATAACTTCAAGCTCTCTTTTTCTGCTGCCTCAAACATTGGGCTGATCCTGTTTTGTTTACTGGAAGAAAGCTCCCTTAGTACTTTCACATGTATTTTAAAACTACACAGTTTTAGAAATTATTTAAGTTGTGCAAATGAACATAATTTAAAATCTGAACATAGCCTCAAAATTCTTCATGTAGCTTCTTTTATCATATTTAACACAGTAAAAAGGGTTTTCATAGCTGTCTCAGCTGTCACAGAATCGAAGTTAAAGTATTCACCCCGGTCACCTCATTAAATGAAATACCTGAATAAGCCATAACATAAGAAAACATCATTTGTCTGGTACAAGCCATTACCTTCAATAATGAATGATAAACAAACACTAGAACAGATGGTCCTTTTTCAAGCTTAAATGCACCCTGGAATATACTTCAAACAAATACTGCACTTCAGAAACGTCTATTCCGGCAATAGGTAACAAATTAACACATTTGTTTGCAAATATATTTGGCTCTCCTTACAAACCAAAAGTTTAATAAGAAATTCAGGCTTTTCAGTTTAAAAAAAAAAAACATTCTATGAGTATATTAATGTTTCAGATTTAGATTATTTCACAACTTAAACCTAAGTAACAGCCTTTAGTCTAAGTTTTGTAACACAAAAATGCAATTAAGCATACCAGAAGTTAATTCATAAAGATCTTTTTGTAAAGCATTTTAAATAGCTTCAGATGCTTTCCTGACCATTATGGCCAAGAACATTTCTGCATTCTCAAATTAATGACTTCAGAATTTTAAAAAATAATAATAATTCTAAGAACATCTCCAAAGTCTTTAAAAGATATTACTCAAAAGGTTTATTATTAACAGAATTTCTTCAGAATATTAAGCTTTCATTCATCCTTCATGGTTTGGGATTTACAGCTAATTCATGCACTGAAATTATTGTCACTAAATTTTCACAGTTGTTACAAGATTTAACAATCTTGTAAATCTTGTTAGCAAGATTGTTCCCACAGGACTCTATTCTGATCTTAGGGTTTATCTTCACTACTGGGGAGATCGACTCTGCAATCGATGCAGCAGTGTGTGTCAATTTAGTGGGTCTAGTGAAGACTCACTAAATCAATGGCAGAGTGCTCTCCGGTCCGATACTCCAGCTCCCCGAGAGGAAGGCAAGTCAATGGGAGAGCGTCTCCCGTTGACACAGCGCAGTAAAGACACCGTGGTAACTCGACCTAAGCTACGTCGACTCCAGTTACATTACTCACATGGCTGGAGTAGCGCAACTTAGGTCAGCTTACCCCAGTAGTGTAGACAAGGCCTTAGATACATGTGTCTCTGGTCTGAGTGCATTAGGTTCTAGGTCCCAGAAATCCATGAACTGCTCAATATTTTCCCATTTCCAGTTTCACCTGGTGCCGCTTTTTATTGGCTCATACAATGGGTGAGTTATGTCCAACATCTTTTACCAGAGTCTAAACAGAGATATAACAGCCACTTTTCCATGACTGTGGTAAAGGATTTTGTACAGAAGAGTAAGGGCAAAAATCTTCATTCAGCATTCTATTATTAAAAATGAAAGGGGCACTCTAGTCTCATTAGTTCAATACTGGATTTTTCATTTGTGGAGAATGTAAGACACATGACGGACAATGTATTTGCAATTTCAGGAACACAAACACCAATAGTTACGTACAGAAAATATTGTATTTTTCATATTTTAAGTCAGACATGCATTTTATACAAATATTGAGCAGCATAATCATTTAATTTTTCAATTATTATCCAAAGATAGATACTAAAAACCTACACTACTTCAAGAGTGCACAGTCTACTTCTGTGTCTGAACTAGATATAGACTGCAAGCTCCTTGGAGAAGGCTGGTGTCATCTTCTATGTTTGTACAGCAACACACGTACTATCACCACTTTCTTTGTGCACCAATGAAGTCAATGGGAGTTTTATTATCACCAATTTAAATGGGAATAGAGTTGAGCAATAAAAGCACTTCTTGAATAATATCTGCCGTTTCTTTTTGTAAGTCATGTAATATTTATGATGAAACCAATATTTTAATTCATTTGTACACTCCTGATGAGGGGAGACACTAAATTTTACATTTTTCCTGTCTCAGCTCTGCCTAAGGATTGGATTTTAATGTCACTATTTTATTATATTTTGTTTTTTATTCCAAGTTAAGCTGTTGTTTATGAAAGTGAGACGCTAACAGCACTGCCTGGAACCAGGCTTGTTGCACCAGGTCCAACCCCGATGGTTTCTAAATCTTGACGCCCAATACCTCCCACCTATTCCAGGCCTAGGCCATCCTGCAGCATGCTGCATTGTGCCTAAAGGTCTCCTGGTTCTGTATTTATGTCTTTTAATAATTCATAATGTTATCTGTTTCACTTACCAGTATGTGTCATGGTTTTTATCTAATAGAGACTGAGTGTTGGTGAGATAGGGGATATATTTGTGCTTGCCTGGAAGAAGTGAAGATGCAGGAAAATCTGAAGCTCAGGGTCAGCAAAATGTTAGAATTGCCATAGGGCACCAGGAACATACATTCTCTGCAGCAATGAACAGGAGAACAGAATGCATGGCCAGTCACAGCCATGTCATTCCTTCCTTCTTAGGCCAACATACAACTCAAGACATGCACATAGAGTGAAATTTACTCCCTCTGTAGAAAGTCTAAAGTATTTGGGTTCAGTGTGGTAGCATGCAGAGGGAGTGGAAAAATGAAATCCATTCCATCCCATTCATAGCCAGAGTGCAGAACTCCTGAATCACCCCTCTATGGCAGCCATATACTCTCCATATCTGTTGGATGAGACATTGGGGCTACTGAATCTACATAAACATGGACCCCCAACCCAGGATCACTCCCACTACCCTGGCAAAACCCATTCCCGTAGCAACTATGCATGGTCACTTCACCAAGGGTCTGCCACAGCAGCTTCTATGTCTGGCTTAAGCGGATAAATGGCTTTGGGCTGGCAATCCGCACACTAGTAAATTTCAACATAGTAGCCAATAGCACAAAAGTGAAACTGGGGGACTTGAAAAATATGCGTAACACAGTTCTCTAATTTCAAGCATAAAAAATTAGTATTAAGCTACAAGAAGCGAAAGCAGAGCAGAAGCATAAAAGATTTCCACTCACAATACAGCCCAGTGTTTCACTGCCTAATATTAACTTTTTGGTTTTAACCCAACTGGTTCTCCCAACATGACTGCACAACTATGCTGCAAACAAAGATTTAAATCTACTGCAGAAATGCAGTGTAATTACTAACTCATGTATATTAAATAACGCAGAGACTGAAAATGAATCACTGAGAGAATTAAAATAAGGGCAAAATCTGCTACCAAAATACCAACGCACCATCTCCTTGGGTTGTGAAGGATATGTGGTATTTTTAAAAGACACTCACTCATATGTCCACCTTTAAAACCCCTAGTCCACTATACACCACTGCTAATCGGTTAAAAAAAAAAAAAATCTGTAATTTTACCAACAAGAATTTTGTAATGAAAACAAGGTTTTCAATCCGACTAACAGTGTGGGAGTGTTGATAGACAGAATACCTAGAAAGAAGTGTAAAAAAATCTCTTCCAGGTTTAATGTGACCCATTTTGCATAGGTCTGTAAAGAAATTATGCAAGTTAGTTCCATGCATTGGAATGAATACATGCATATGAGGCTTTCCAGAAAGTAAAATGCTTTGTTTGGTTTCAGTAGTGTTTAAAAAGACATTTTCATGCAGTGTCTTACATTAACACATCACACAATATTCTAATCCTTACCTGAGCCATCAGGAATTGACCTTACAAATGTAGGAAGCATTTTTACTGTGGCTGTTGGATTGAAGTCTCTAGAAAGACCATTTTGCATCTCCCTCTTGAAGCGAGCCATAATATCCACCAGTGTTTCATCAGAGAGCCGCATGGAATAAAGATATTTATCAATCTGGAAATAAAGAAAATAAAAGTGAAGTTAAAAGAAAAGGAGTACTTGTGGCACCTTAGAGACTAACCAATTTATTTGAGCATGAGCTTTCGTGAGCTACAGCTCACTTCATCGGATGCATACCGTGGAAACTGCAGCAGACATATGTCTGCTGCAGTTTCCACGGTATGCATCCGATGAAGTGAGCTGTAGCTCACGAAAGCTCATGCTCAAATAAATTGGTTAGTCTCTAAGGTGCCACAAGTACTCCTTTTCTTTTTGCAAATACAGACTAACACAGCTGTTACTCTGAAAAAGTAAAGTTAAAATCCTGCATTTGCTTGTGTGAATGCAGACACTCTTTTCTTTAACTGGACTTTTCCAGCAGATTATATGTTTATATATTGAACATATGATTCTTCTAGTTTGATTCTGGGACTCTGCGAATGAGAAATACAACCAATACCAACAAGTTTTCTATTCTTTTAACTCGAAAAGAAAAAGAAAAGAACACAGTAACTGCCATACCAAATTAGAGCAGAGGCACATCTAGCCTTGAATCCTTCCTCAGGTTTAAAACTAGGTGAAACTCCCCCCCAAGATAATGCACTTGTTTGTAGTATACAATATTATACATTTGGAGTGAGAAGGGAAATTCCTTCCTTTCCTTCCTCTCTGAAGGTAATCAGCTTATGCCCTGAAGCCTGGAACTTGTTTATCATCATCATCATCAGCCTAGCTTAAGGACAAGGAGTAGTTTAGAGCAAAGAGGCTCTAATTTCATTATGAAAAGGTTTCACTGCAATTTAGGGCCCATAAATACTGGGCTGGGTAAACAATGGGGACCAAAGGAGAAAGATCTGGGGAAAAAAGAATTAATGTCTGGAAAATACTTTGAGATCCTTGGATAGGAGACTGTGACCCTGAGGCTGTCTACACTATGCACTGTTTAGCGACACAGCTGTGCCGCTACATCCATGCCACTAAAAGGTGCGCAGTGTAGCCGCTGTTTGAGAGCTGTAGAACGCTCTCCCGCCAACAAAAAGCTTCCACCCACAATGAGCGGCAGTAGCTTTGTTGGCAGGAGAGCTCTCCTGCTGACAAAGCGCTGTTCACACCAGCGCTTTTCGTCGGTAAAACTTTTGTTTTTTTCACACCCCTGAACAACAAAAATTCAGGTTCAGTGTAGACAAAGCCTAAGAGTGCCTTTTATGCCCACTGGCTATATACAGTTGATTTAGTCAAACAGTGTCTTGTAAGGTATCATAAGAACTGGTGACATGCTGGTCATGAATTTCATTGCCTGATGTATATACGGGTTGTGTATAAAGAATTATGTATGTGTGCTAGAAATATGTTCTTAAAATATGTTTTAGAGGCATGGAAAAGAAGCCCTTGAGGAATTCCACCATGATTTCAACAATTTCCATCCCACCATCAACCTCAGCCTGGACCAGTCCACACAAGAGAACCACTTCCTGGACACTACAGTGCTAATAAGCGATGGTCACATAAACGCCACCCCATACCAGAAACCTACTGACCGCTATTCCTACCTACATGCCTCCAGCTTTCATCCAGACCACACCACACGATCCATTGTCTACAGCCAAGCTCTACGATACAACCACATTTGCTCCAACCCCTCGGACAGAGACACACACCTACAAAATCTCTATCAAGCATTCTTACAACTACAATACCCACCTACTGAAGTGAAGAAACAGATTGACAGAGCCAGAAGAGTACCCAGAAGTCACCTACTACAGGACAGGCCCAACAAAGAAAATAACAGAACACCACTAGCCATCACCTTCAGGCCCCAACTAAAACCTCTCCAACGCATCATCAAGGATCTACAACCTATCCTGAAGGACGACCCATCACTCTCACAGATCTTGGGAGACAGGCCAGTCCTTGCTTACAGACAGCACCCCCAACCTGAAGCAAATACTCACCAGCAACCATACACCACACAACAGAACCACTAACCCAGGAACCTATCATTGCAACAAAGCCCGTTGCCAACTGTGCCCACATATCTATTCAGGGGACACCATCATAGGGCCTAATCACATCAGCCACACTATCAGAGGCTCGTTCACCTGCACATCTACCAATGTGATATATACCATCATGTGCCAGCAATGCCCCTCTGCCATGTACATTGGTCAAACTGGACAGTCTCTACGTAAAAGAATAAATGGACACAAATCAGATGTCAAGAATTATAACATTCATAAACCACTCGGAGGACACTTCAATCTCTCTGGTCACTCGATTTCTGACCTAAAAGTGGCAATTCTTCAACAAAAAAACTTCAAAAACAGACTCCAACGAGAGACTGCTGAATTGGAATTAATTTGCAAATTGGATACAATTAACTTAGGCTTGAATAGAGACTGGGAGGGGTTGAGTCATTATACAAAGTAAAACTATTTCCCCTTGTTTATTCCTCTCCTCTCCTTCCCCCCCACTGTTCCTCAGACATTCTTGTTAACTCCTAGAAATGTGCTGGAAATGGCCCACCTTGATTATCACTTCTAAAGCTTCTCTCCCCCCCCATCCCACTCTCCTGCTGGTAATCGCTCATCTTAAGTGATCACTCTCCTTACAATGTGTATTATAAACACCCATTTTTTCCACGGTCTGTGTGTATATAAATCTCCTCACTGTATTTTCCACTTTATGCACCCAGTGAAGTGAGCTGTAGCTCATGAAAGCTTATGCTCAAATAAATTGGTTAGTCTCTCAGGTGCCACAAGTACTCCTTTTCCTTTTAGCAGCAGTGGATAAACGAGCCTGCCTTACATAAGGGAATGCAAATTTGTCTGTCTGCATGGCTTGACTGCAAGTTAAGGACAATTAAAGTAAAATTGCACATAAGGTAAACAAAGCAATCAAGCTAACAAGTAGCAGAGGAAACAGCTGGATGAGCACACTGAGGGAGGGGACATACACACCAGATTCTGAATTTTCAGGAGGTTTTCCTGGCTCTTGAGACAAAAACAATGGATTTTGGGAAATATAGGGGGAGCAAAAATACATTCTAGCTATCCATCCCCTGGCGGGAAAGGAGGCAGCACTGGATCCTCTTGCCTGGAAGGCTAGAAATGCTGGTAGCTTGATGTAATTGAGAAATCATTTTAGCTAAAGACATTGCTTGCTAAAATTAAGGTGTAGGCACCAGAAAGTGTGTTATTTTTGTATTGTTTGTAATCCTTTCCTATCTTTTTAATTCTTCCTTGGTATCACCTAAATCTGTTTCTTTATTAATAAGCTTATTCTTGTTTTATTACAAAGTCAGCCCAGTGCAGGGATTTCAGCCAAACTAACAGACTGGTGTGTGCTCTGGCTCTTTGGAGGTAGCAAACTTAATTTCTGTGAGTGCTCAGTGAGAGGGAATGGACACTGCAGACAGACATCCCTGGAGAACTCAGGAATTGGGGATCACTTATGCAAGGCACAGTTAAAACTGGCAGAGTCTCAAGGTATTTGCTAGTGAAGCAGACAGACTGGTCTGTCTCCAGCAAAGCGCTCTCTTATTAAGGTAGTGAGGTAACAGTGGCTTGCAGATCTGGGCTCCCAGAGTAGAGTGACACTAAGGCATTTAAATACATTATGCAACAGTTCCAAAAAGCTTTTGAATCTGAATTCTTCATAATTTTGTGGAGCATAGCTCAGAATGAATCAAGGGTACAGTGTACACTACTCTCCAGTTCACCAGAGTATCTACCGAGTGCTACTTCCCCAGAAGCTACAGGATCATAGACTCTATTATACACATTTTGCAGAAGGCTGACCTGACATAGCAGGGCTGTCTACAGCAGGCTCTGAACAAGGTTAGAAGGCTCAAACAGATCATTACTAGTTTGGTTAACATTTACAAAAACAACATGCAGAAAATCTTGCAAGATCACAGATCACATCCAAACTACAAACATAGTGCATGTCCAGTCTGGTTTTGAATCCAGAATGGCACCAAAACCACTGGGACACATTTAGAACCATGGAAACAAACCCAATACCAAAGAGGTACAGAGATTTGAATTCAAGATTCCAGATTTGGATCCTTTCTAGATTCAGGTACACACTTCTCTGAATACAAATATCTGTGTATTACATTATTCTGCACAGAAATATTAATGAATAAATCTCTGCTTTGCGTCTTTTAAAAATCTTTTCCCTCGTCCACAAAAGCAACTGCCCCAAGGGCATGAAATAAATCCCCAACAGGCTTCAAATTAATTCTTTTACAATTCAGCAATTACAATATTTATCAAGCTGAGCAAGAAAATAACCAGAAGAACTATTCAATAGCTTATTTGATTAGAAAATATCCAGCGAGCAGAGTCCTCATTTCTCTGATTCTCTCCCAAGAAAAAATGAAGTAGTGCAGTAAACTACAGGAGCATTCAAGGCAGTGATAACTTTGACAAAGACATAGCACAATTTTTGCATTTCCACACAATAAGGAAAACTTGCATTTCAACAATAATAGACCCAATTCTGCCCCAAGTCTATGATAGCTGCACACACAACTGCTGGAAGGATTGAGTCCACTGTCCAGCATGCAGCACTATATGGGCGTCTGCTCCCATCTGGTATGCCAAAGATATTATCTGTGCAAACATTCCCCAGAGCAAGAGATGTCAGGAGACAACAGCAACCAAGACAGCTAGACAAACTAGAGGCATTTGCCATGTGATCACAAGATGAAATGCATCAAAGAGCAACACATTCAGACTTCTGTGGGAACCATAAAGGAGTCAGTCTGGCTAAGCTTCATCCACCCTGCAAGACTCAGGGTTACAAAACTTCCTGGCCACATCTGCACACAGCTACACATCACAAGAGCGCATTGCCAAAAAGCAACAGAAACAGCTGTAATTATTAATGAAACCACCTGGATTAATCTGAAGAGGCAAGGAAAGCTCATTCCCAAGTTATTTAACTCTTTGGACTGTTGGAAAGTTTAGGATAAAAATCTCCCTTTTTAACATCTATTCTCATCTCAGTGGATTGGGGGGGGGATTTGTTTCCTCTATACATTATCCTCTCATATTTAGTGCCTTTCATCACAAAGGATCCAAAAATGCTTTATAAACATATTTATTGTATATTATATAAAAGCATAAGAACACATCTAATATGTGGAGGCAAAATGATAAATTAATGTCATGGATCTGCAGCTTATCACGCACCCTCTGACTGACTCATCTGTCCTTGCTCACTAATCCACGTTTCCAGAATTTATTAGAGCATTCTAACCACTGACCAACTTCAAAGAGCCACATCCCCACACACCCCTCTAAAATTACCCCAGCCCAAGACCAAGGGTAACTCAGTCCGGGGTCAGTGCCAGCCTTTCAGTACACAAAAATGTCAGTTTTACAGTTCATTATTTCACAACCCTACATAGTTAGAAATAGGAAATTATACCACTGGAAAGAGGTGTGAGTTCCAGCTTCCCCTGACGCCCAGCACTGTTTTGTTCACAATATTACACAAATCCTCTTTGAAGAGGATAACAGCAGCATGATACTTCAGAGAAACAATTCAACCTTCAGAGATCTGGTTAAAAGACATCTGTGTCCCATTCTTGTTTACCATCAGCTTCTAGTCTATCCCAGTTTACTGTCTGGCTTGTAAATATTGACCTAGAAATTCATCAGCCTGAAGCAACACTTTCCACGTCACATGGCCTCTTTTACTCTCTGTACTAACCACAGCTTACTACATGGTCCAGAGCATTAAAATGCAACCCATGTACCTGACAATCAATGTGCCTGCAGTGGCGCAAACACATCAGATACATGAGGGTCCTTTACCAAGACCCTCTCCTTTAATCTTGTATTTGATTAGGTAATATTAATATCCATCATTCAAAAACCCGACTTTGATTACCACACCAGCACCATAACGTACTCTCACATATATATACAGATGAACATAAACTGTTGTTTAGTGTGTGGGTGTAAGGCAGGAAGTGACAAAGAATACTCTACTATTGTCCAGCTTAAGGAGAATATAGCCAGTCAGAATGTAATTAGGGCCCAAAATGGAATTTGGACAGGAAACCAGTCCCAATGCAATTACTCTTGCAAAAAGTATTTCAATCCCAAGTGATCGAAATCTCAGTTTGACATCTCAACCGCAGATGGCACATGTGACAGAACAAGGCACCCTAACATAATTACCAAGCATTCATGTACCAGTGCTCTGAACTATTGAACCACCGAAAACAACACTTCCTGCAGCACCTTAGATTTCTCTTGCACTGACCAGGTCTAACCATATTTAGCCTGTCAGATCTCACTTGGTCTCATCTTAAATCGATAGGGCTGCATCCTCATCCCTCTGCGTCAAAGTTAGGTTGAACCTTTTTTATTATCAATCCTTGAATATGTTGTAAAGCATTTAATACACAGCTTAACAGAAGAAAATTGGAAAGTTACCGAAAGATAAATTGGGAAAAAAAATTAGACACAGCAATTACAAGAAATAATACTATACACGAGTCCATAAATGGGAGATTATATTAATTTATCCAGGGTTCCACCTAAAAACTAGCCATCTGATCTTGAAATCATCTGTCTGAATCCAGTCCAGATCAGTAGCGGGTGGATGCTGTTACAATCTCACGTTCAGAACATTGGAATGAGTTGGTGCTCAGTCCCCCTCCTAGTGGAGGAGTATCCTCATTACCGAAACCACCACAGATGGCGCTTTCATGGGCAGTTTCAATAAACAGACCAAGAACTCAATGATTCTGGAGAGTGAATTATGCTACCACTACTCAAGGCTGTCTCTCCAGAACAGCTAAGGCATAACGGTGAAAGGGTGAGGGGCCTTGCACTGCTGCTACCCATGCCGCAGGTTTTCTGGGAATAAACAGAAGGCATCAGTCTCCAGCACTCAGCCATATGCAAGAGGCCTGAGGTATTGTCTTTTTAAAACGAATGGGGGGGGGACACTAATTAAGGCTGCACCGTCATCAGACTGCACCGTCATTCTAAGTCTTGACTGTCCATAATCTCCTTGCTCTTGTAGTGATCTAATTGGCTGTTAGATGCTTTATAATATCTTGTAATGCATCTAAAATAAACTCTGTAGATGCTCCACCTCCTGCCTCCCATTTACAATAACGTGTTGAAGGCTAAAGAAGTGATCCACCTATACTATTTGCATAAACTTTAGTGAGGGTGTTCGAAGAAAGGAAATCAAAATCAAACTAGCCTGAGCTGACCACCTCTTGGACAATGTACCATTCCTTGATAAAGCTAAACAAACACCATGTACAGTAAAAGGTGGATATTTTTCTCATTCTGAAAAACCAATGACAACATTTCTCACAGTTACACAATTATGGCAGGGATCTTGGGTGTACAGAGATGCACACTGAAATCCATGGAAAATCTCACTTCAAAACAGATCGCTCCAATGCATTCCACTTCTAACAAACCAGCCAGCTCTCTTTGTTGACGGAAAATGGTTACAGTCATTCTACCAAGTATAAGGGTGTGGTGGGAGGGGAAGGAGATGGACACTGCTTTCTTGAAGTCATCCCCCTTACAGAGCTACTAATTAAGCACGAACTACAAGAAAAATCACTACAAACAATACACACTCTCCTTTTTCTGGTTAAGTATCAAATATAGCTCATGCACAATATCCAGTTAAGGGACACTTTGGAAAATGTTTGCTGAGAGGCCACAATTAGGAAAGTGCCACTTTACTGAATAGGAGATTTAATAAGGTGTTCCCCACAAGAGCTCATCTGGAAACTATTTAGACCTTCTCTAGACTGACGATGAAGCAACCTGTGTGGAATTAGGAGGCAGCAGCACAGGCAGGGCCAGCCACAGGGACAAACATTAAGGGTGGTGCCAAATGAACACCTGGGGAGGTGCTGGTCTGATTTTAGTTTGTTTGGGTTGGGAGTTTTTTGTTGGCTTTTTGGGTTTTGTAGCTCAGCTGTTGGGGGAACACCAAAAACGTTTTCCGCCCTGAGTTACAAAACACTGAGGACCAGCCCTGAGCTCAGGTTGCAGAAAAGTTTGGAGGAGGCATCGGCAAGTCAGTCTGTACGCACATGGCTTGACAGCTAACTGAAGCTGCAGCATCTCTGTAACACAGTTCTCTCATTAAAGAGCCTGTTCAGTTTTACAAGCGTGGCATCCTCTCATTATTGCCCAACATACAATACTTGAAACAGGATTTGCCCAGATTACACACCCATTGGTGCAGCTGCCTGCTACAATCCCTAGTGCAGGCAGGCAAAGCCCATGCTTGCACCAGTGGAGCTTATCCCGATTTCAAGCTGGGAAGACCTTCTGTGAAGATCTGGCTGCTGCTGCCTGCGCACGCTGGGAGATGGTCCTGAGGAACTTATATGGAAGGGAAGGGAAGGGAAGAAGCCCTCCAAAGGTTCAGCAGAGTGACTCTGAAGTTTTGAAGTGAACGGCTGCACTGATGCCAACAGCAGAATTTGTACCTTTACCAACAGCTGGCATGTCCTGAGAAATGACATAATTCATGATAATGGAAGCATGGAGCCCTACAAAAGACTTAATAGTTTCCATTTGATTTTAAAAGTATATTAACTATTTTTTAAATGGAGAGTGCTATAAACAAAATAGTATACTAGTAATTTTTCTTGACTAAAACATGTAATGCTGATTCATTTTCATACATTAGAAAAGACTTCTTGAATTCCAAGAACTGCAGTAATCTGTTGGGGGATCTGTAGATAAATATAACTGTATGTGCTCACATTTCTACGTAAACACCGACTCAGTTACTAAGGCCCAATAACTGCCCTTAGATGCATATCTAGTTTGCACTGACACCAATGGGAGTCTCAGGCATACCCAAGGACAGAGAGAGGCCTCCTTCTTATAAAGATTTCCAAAACTCATTAGCACCTATTTTATTCACACAGTCCTTATAGGGAAGTCATTAACTTATGCAAACACTCCTACTATACAGTTGTTCATGTAGCATGCTCATTTAAATGTGAGGAATATTCATCAGGAGTAAAAGATGCACTAATGAAAATAGTTTAAACATTGCAAGACTCTTCCCTTTTCAATTACATATTGCTTCAGTTTGTAACCTTTTAATGGCTCCTATACAGCAGTGATTCCAGGTAGTTAATTCTATTAATTTTATTATATCCAAACAATTGCCATTTACATCACATTGCCTGCATTTTTAAAAAACAAAATGCTTTTCAGAGTTTTTTCCTTTTTATTTCATTATCTATTTCGAGATTTTGTCAGGCACCCGATGAGTAAAAATTAACCGCTCCTTGACTAGATAGAAAATTGGCAAAATCTTAAACTTCACACACAGCTTACCATTGCATTTGTAAATCTAATAGAAAACAAAAGAACTCAGCCTTTTGAAGGACCAGGCCCTGATCCTGCAAAGACTTATACACCTGCTCAACTTTATGTACTGTGAGCTGTTACACGAAAGTCAATGAGAATGATCACAGTACATAAAGTTCTTTGCAGTGTTGTTGTGGCCCCAGGATATTACAGACAAGATGCATGAGGTAATATCTTTTACTGGACTTAGGGTTGACAACTTTCTAATTGCACAAAACCTAACAGTCCTACCCTTACCCTTCCCCAAGGCCCCACCCCCACTCCCTCCAGCCCCCCTCCCTCACCCTCACCCACTTTCACTGGGTTGGGGCAGGGGGTGAGGGCTCCAGCTGGGCAGCGCTTACTTCAGGCAGCTCCCAGTTGGCAGTGCAGTGGGGCTAAAGCAGGCTCCCTGCCTGCCCTGGCTCCGCGCTGCTCCCAGAAGTGGCCAGCATGTTTGGCCCCCAGACGGAGACACGAGCAGGCGGCTCTGCACAGTGCATGCTGCCCACACCCACTGGCGCCGCCCCCGCAGCTCCCATTAGCCACAGTTTCTGGCCAATGGGAGCTTCAGAGCCAGCACTTGGGGCAGGGCCAGCACATGGAGCCTCCTTGGCCCCTGTGCCGGGGGCTGCAGGGACACGTTGCCGCTTCCAGGAGCCGCACGGAGCCAGGGCAGGCAGGGAGCCTGCATGAGCCCTGCTGCGCTGCTGACTTGACTTTTTAACAGCCCAGCCACTGGTGCTGACTAGAGCCACTAGGGTCCCTTTTCAACGAAGCGTTCCGGTCTAAAACCGGATGTCTGGCACCCTAATTGGACTGCCTTCTGTTGGTGAAAGAGAGATGCTTTCGAGTGACACTCTCGCCACACTTTCATCAACAGAATGCGGTCCAATAAAATATATTACTTCACCCCCCTGGTCTTTCACAGTACATAAAGTTATGCTTAATTCTTTGCAGGATCAGGTCTTAATCAGCATGTGTGCAGAGAGACAAACTTACCATACGTCTCCTAAAATTTTGCCCTAAAACTGCCACCAGAGCTGCTATCAGCAAAAGCTCATCAATACCAATTATAATGAAAAAGTGAGTTTTCCAATTCATTTCACAGTTTATCCCACATGGAACAAAACTATATGCATCTTATGTACCTATTAATGCTATGGTATACTTTTAGCTTAGTTTACATATTGGACTTGCATGAGATCATATATTGACACATGATTTTATATGGAAGTGACTCCTTTTTCATATATTACAGCCCCACAAATTTTGTTCACATATACTATTTCTGCCCATGAAACACACACTATGTTCTTTCCACACTATAGTGATTCCTGCCTTTAAAATTTTCCAGACACTGTACTAAGCAAAATTAGTGGATCTCTCCTTCAAGGGCCTGTCTTAAACAAAGAAAAACAAATTTTATATCTATATTCGAGTTAAGCTGGAGGCAGTATTCTTAACTCATTATACCTAGGTACTGCACATGTCTCAGAACCATATCATCTCCACAATGAATCGCACTATGCGAAGGTAACTCCTATAGTACAGATCCTTAAAGTTACTGACTCTGAGGAAACTGGTTAACTACCAGGTGAATGACACTAGAGTACTGCCTGTATTACGTGACCACAAAGATTCTGTGGAGAAGGGAAAATTTCTAGTCACTGAGATACAGACCAATGTGGGACTCAGGCTGAACAAGTTCCAGCCTACCTTGTCTCTTCTTTGCTGATAATCCTTCCTTATCCCCCATGCCCTATAGTGGCATTCTCAGTGTGACTCACCACCTGCACTACCAGCTGTCACCTAAACCTCAGGCCAAGAACCAGTGCAAGGGAGACTAAGATTAAAAATTCAGGCCTATATTCAGGGTTGGAACTATATGGATGTGGAACAGTACGAAGTTACAGGGGAGGCAGGTAATAGAGGGGTTGTGACTGAGGAGTGGAAACAAATCAGTCTGTAGTAGAATAAAGGAGACCTCCCCCTTTTGAGGAGGAAGCACAGCTAGGAGGGAGCTGAAAATGAGAAATAAATGCAAGTATTCTTGTGTGCAATATACTGAGGATAAGTACAATTGTACCACTATCACGGGTCAACATGGTGCATAGATCTCCAGTATTTTGAGGGTCAGAACAGGACTAGAATTCTGATCCATCCAGCCCCCTCATAAACCTTCCCAAACTGATTTTTTATTAATTTATCTTTTTTTTTTAAAGGGGGGAGGGGTCGCTGTTCTTAGCTTCAATATCAATAGATTCTGATTTAGGGTGCACATATAGAAATATTTTACTTCTATGCTTAGATTTGTGTGCAATCTAAATGGGATTTTAATCTATATTTCTAAAATACCCAATCACAATGGTTTCTAGTGCAGTCAAATAAAATTATGATTCTCATTGTAACAAAATTTACAAACACACTGTCTATATTTTTATAACAATATCTGTGAGACAACACCACAGAACTTCACCGATAGCATGCATCATAACAAGCATTTCAGATGCAGTAAATGTAAAGCTTGTGACATCTTTTGTACGAACCACCTCCACTGTGGTCGTGATTTTTTGTTTATTTTGGATTGTTAAATGTAACAACAAAAAAAACAGATTATACTTTACACAGGCTTGTAAATCTGGAGCAGTAAGTGGCATGCAAAAGTGTTTCAAGAAAACAAATATACATGTTACATAGATTCAGCTAATAGAAAAATTCAGTGAGAAGGCAGATTCAGGATCTTCCTCCAGACTAAACAGTTACTCCTAATCCTCTACCTCCTACAGATATTTTTGATGGGGAAAACCTAATGGAACAAACAAGAGACCTAAAGCTGCAAGAAGCAACTTTTAAAAATACAGCACATTCTTAGGCCCTGCCTAACTGGTTTTTTTGTCCGAGTTTGGAGTTTTTATTGGTTTGTTTTTTTTATTTTATTTTATTGGGGGAAGAGGGAGAATAGCTTTCTGGGGGGGTTTGTTTTTTGCTCACTGGTGTAGTTACCAGTACACTGATTTAACTACATAGGAGAAAACCCCAGCATGGATGGGATATACCAGCGTTAAGATGTGGCATGCACCAACGTGACTCATCTTGGCTAGTTACTGGGCTAAATTGTACAAATCCAGTGCATCTACGCTGACCATTTGCACTAATGTAGCAACATTAATCTAGTCACACAGGTGCAAATTTCCGTAGTCTAGGCAGACAAGCTCAGATATTACTACAAAAATGCACATTTGTAACATTAACAGAAAAGGACAAGGCCACATTATTCAGAGTTTAACAAAAAATCTTACATGCACCTTTAACAATATTCCTCTCTCCTTCTCCCCATTTCTCCCCCCAAATCCACATAATATGGACAAACGTTGTACAGAAAAGGTTGGCAGAATCTTCCAGGCTATGGCACCTGCTTGTGAAAGGCCACTGAGCTTCTTCAGAAAGAGAGTCAACCTTTTTTTTTTTTGGCCTAGTACCAAAATCTCCAGCATTCCTAACTATTCAACTAAACTACTATGCTTTTCCTTTTCATGTTAAGCCACCACGCCCATGCAACCAGTAATACTCAGAAATAAGGTAATATTGTTTTACCATCTATTTACACTGAACTCCACACCCATTTTGTACTATGCTGTTAAACAGTAACACCATGCAACTAACTGGCACACAACAATATTCTCCTTTAAGTGCTTAAAAATCATGCTTTTAACACAACTTCCAGCCTCTGTCAATTCACTATAAAAATATTACTGTTGGCCCATACATTCATAAGTGACAACAACATAAAATCCAAAATTGTTTGTGACTTGAATTTATTTTTAACTCACATTCTTGAAAGACACATCTGTGCAAGCACTAATAAAAAAAAGGAGTGACCACCTCTATATATGCTGCTGTTTACAAAGAGCAAAAAATAAAAAGAAATGTATTGAAGTGATGCACGTGGAACTGACTTCCTGATAATTAGAGCTCTTTTTGTTTTTATACGAGGCTGCAATAACACACTGACAACAAAACTACATCAAATGTAGTTAAAATACCTTACAGTCATTACAAATTCAGCAGCATAAGGAAACTTTTATATTTTTTCTTTAATATTTCTGCAAAGTCTGTGTTTATAGCCTACACCCGCAGTGGTGCTACACCTAGTATAATAAAATGTTAGGCCTCCTCCCGTAAGAGACCTAAGGACATTATTCTGATGATATTAAAAACAAAATATTTCACCTCTATATAGAGGCCCGTCTCTCTAAGGGACCACCTATGAGACATGGGGACAAAGCATAACTGGGTAAAATAACCTTAGCGGAAATTCTTGTGACCCTATTTTTCCACTTTAATAAGAATATAAATAAATTGCTTCAAATTTGTGAATAAATTATCAGTCTACATTTTCAAGGTTACATTCAACTCAGTTCTTTCACTCTAAAGTAATCTTTTTAGCTAGCAATGATTAACAACAAGAAATAGGCAGATTTTGTTGGTTAGGACTCTACTTTAAAAATGAATAAATTACAGTTAAGATAACTTAATTTTTAAATAATAAGTGTCCTGGGCCTTGAATTCCCAGTGTAATAAAACATATTTACCGTTCATACAGTCACATATTATGAGACTGACTGATTGTATTCATGTATTTTAGACTATTCTTCAAAGGCCCTGGAGGGACTGCTCAGTAGAGAAATGACATCTACATCCTTCTTTCAAGGACACTGCAGCATATTACACAGCTTTTTAGGGGTTATATCCTTCACATTTTACAAACTCAAGGCTCCACTGCTTTTCTAAAACACCCCACATGCACTAGAGAAGATAATTCGTTTTATTAAAGCAAATATTTCCGATTTTGCTACATTCAGCTTTTCTAACAAATATTTTCATCAAGTGGAAGCACAGGTCGCCCACTGACAACACAAAGACATCTTTATGAAAAATAAATTGGCCATTGGGGTGCAAATATTCGGTTTCTGACTTACCTTTTTGACCTGATCATCCTTCAATTCTGTGAAGAAATAGGCCAGCAGCTGGGCAGCTATCATCCTGTCTGATTAAGTAAGATAATTGAAGGATTTTGCTGAACACCAAAGCAGTCAGGACACAAACACAACTCTCACAGGACCGATTTAAAGGATCTTTTTTTTTTTTTTCCCCTCTCCCCCGCCTTGCACGAAAAGCTTCTAAACTGCAGGGGAACCGCTTCTTCCTCCTCTCCCCCCACCAAGCAAAAAAAGGATGCAGAGGGTTTTTCCACACAGGGGATAGTGACAGAGTAAAACCTGCCCACTTCCTGCGCTGGGATTGGCTGTTACGGGAGGGCTCTGCAGCATTGGGGAAGAGACAAGCCCTCTCCTAGGCACTGTGATGGACAGCCGATGTGCAGGAAAAGAAGGTGGGCTTCCCAGCGCCCCAAAAATGATACATCACTGCACGTTCCCCACGTACGTTAGTTATTTCGGGCGCGCTGGGACACCTGCTTGTTTGGCGGCTACGCGAAGCTCCAGCCCGAGCGAGCGAGCCTGCGGCCATCACTTCCTGCATAGGGCATGGCACTTACAGCGAGAGCAAGACGAGCCAGGGGAAATTCCTGCACTTAAAGGCCGAGGGGCCCCTGAGAGCCTCTCGCACGTAAATACCCGCGGCCCAGGGCAAGGCTCGGTGGGAACACACACAACACCCGGGAGCCGCGCTGGGGCCACAGGGATGCTTCAAACCCAGGAGGAGCCTAGCGTGCCGCCTCCTCGGGGAGCGGCCCCTCTGTTTTAACACGCCCGCGCCGCCCAGGGCACGTCGCGAACAGAGCTGCGCGGGGCGCCATTAGGCGCTTGACGTTGGCAGGGAGCGGGAAAGGCCCGCGCCGCCTCCTGCAGGGCTCGCCGGCAGGCGGCGGAACGAGGAGGTCGGGGCTGCGCCGCTCCCTGTCACGTGACCCGCTGGCGCCGCCGCAGCATCCCCACCCTCGCGGCCTGGACACCGGGGAGGCGGTTGCATCACTACTAGGCCCTATGCTGCTTCCTATGGGCCGGGGTGATCATGCGCCCTCCCTCTGGGATTAGGGCGGCAGGGTGTGTTGGAAGGTATTAAATGGGATTACAGGGATACAAGTGTAAGCAAATAGCAGTAAAGTGGATGGTTACCTTCCAGTGGGGTCCCTAAGCTTCGCACACACGAGATTTCTCAATTTCAAGCTGTAGCCCCCCCCAAAAAGCTTATGCTCAAATACATTTCTTAGTCTCTAAGGTGCCACCGGTACTCCTGTTCAATTTCAGGGCTGTCTTCTGGCAGCCATGTAAATAATTATAGAAAATAAATAAATACAGAAAATAAACTATTCAAAATAAAGTTATAACTGAAAAGCTTTCACACTACAAAATCATCATCACAAAGGTGAAGTATTTTAGACACTGCATGAAAATTACTCCAAAAGAAGTATGCTTCCTCGCCAGTGAATGAATCTTGGCAGGTTTGCAACCCTAGTTTGTCACACTTGATAGCTCCTGCAAGTCATTTGGCTACTTCTGAATAGCTGCTAAACCACATTCCTTTGCTCCCTCGTTTATCAAGGCCGTGTATTCAATTCAGATGGCAGCTACCTTCTTATGCTGGACACATTTTACAATCGAGGAGAAGAAGAAGAATTACAGTCTTTGTCCTAACTAGCAGTGTTAAAAACCTAGCCTTTACTGTGAAAAATGTAACTAAAACCTCATACTGTCTGCTAGCTCCCTAATGAGTGAAGCCTTCTAGCCCCTAGTCAGAAATCATGTGTCAAAGATTATTTGGGGTATTTGTTCAGATAGTATTTATAAATAGTACAGACCAGGCTGGCTAAGGTGACCAACAAAAATCAGATATAAAGATGGTTTATGTTCTCAGGTTATTCCCAATAAAATGGAGAACACCGCAATGCAATTTTTAGAAGAATTTAAAAGATGATGTTTGCATGTCTACAATAACTTTCTTTTCAAAACACAGCCAGCTCTAAGGTAAAGAGAAGCAAGCAACCAGCATAAGAGTTTGATGTAAGAGGGAGTTTTGGCCAAGGACAGCAGGACAAACCCCTACCATTATGGAACGTGCTGTAGGATCTGTATGGACCACAGAAAGCAGACAAAACTTTGATTTGTAATGCCTCATATGACCACCACACTCTAGTGGCCATATTATTCACCAGTATGCTCTAGTTTTGCACCAATCCAGTGACACAAACCAACCATAAACTCAGTTTAACCAGACAGATAACCTGGGTTTATGTCAGAAGAGTAAAAGTACATGTTAAAAATGAACAGTCACAGTTATTTTTAGAAGACCTTCTTCACTTGGAAATCTTTGAAGGAGATAGCAGGGTTTCAGCCAGTTAGAGATTGTGCTAGAGGAAAAATAGCCACTAGAGTTAATTTTATACTCCACTGTGTTTTGACAGTTTGCTTTTCATCTGCACACAAGGCAACGTAGTAGAGGCTGCTACCGTGAAGGAGTTAATGACTTAAAAGACTGAAAGTTGCCAAGCTGGTGGCCTAATGCCTGTGCTCTGCTCCTCAGGGTGATTGATCCCAAGGGCCAACTTCTTCCCTGGATTAAAGTGGCACGACTCTAAAAGTCACTGGAAGTTGTGCCCACTGACTTAAGAGCCTTTCATTACTGTCCCTTGTTCTGGCGGGGACTAGGGAAGCTGCAGAGTTGGAAGTTCAACTTTGTTGGGAGCAGGCTGCCTTGTGTTTTTCATCAGTGACCTCTAAACCAATTTAAGAACAGCGTAGACAGACTCTGAAGGGAATCCTGTAGACTAGAGTCATCAGTCAGAGACACACTGGCTGCAACACAAAGATCTGAAGATAAGGAAGTTTAAAATGAGATGGGGGAGATGTGAGGAATATATAGCCAGGACTTCACCAAGGAATGAACAACTGCCTTCCCATCCCGCAAGAAAGAGTGACCCTTATCCAAAAATATAATCTAAAAGGGTGATTTTCAGAGGTACAAATGGAAGCTAAATATCTAATCCTTCTCCTACTCCCCTACATTGAAAATCAATAAGAGTTAGGCATCTAACTATCATTTATGCCTTTTAAATATCTCCCCCTAAACTATTAGAATGGTTGCAGCAACATTTAGCTAACATCAAAAGAAAGGTCACTAAGCCTCCACTACACATGCATGCTCACAAACAAGCATTTAAATGGGTGACAACTGATACCTGATTTTGTGCTCAGAGATCTTACTACATATGGAAATGAGAAGCTCACTTACATTGATCTTACAGCAACAGCATAATATCTGGCCTTGTGGCTTGCTAGCAGTATGTTGCTCAGCATGAGACAAAGATTTGGCAGCAACACTGGAACTTCAGCTATGGCTGGGGGAATGGCTGGTGCATTACAAAGACAACGTATTCTAGTCCAAGGAAAAGCATTGAAACTATCTCACTTCATCACTGTCTGCAGGCTGATTTTCCCAAGCAGTATTGCTAGTAGGGTTCTGCTCTGCTAGGCAAAGCAGAGCTGCCTTTGGTGACCTAGATGTCACCGTTGACCAGACAGGAAAGGAAATGAGAAGAAAACAAACTTATTTCTCATTGTTCACCATCTAGTGGAGGTCATTATGTAAATAACCCAAAATACTGGCCATTGCTAGAACAGCAATATGAAATGAAAGGGCTACCGGAGGGGACATCATCCCGAACTCATTTCAAATTTTGTGAGGCTTAAAATGTAAGCAATTAATATCTACAAATTCTTTTGAGATTTTCAGATCAAAAGGCACTATATACGCTACATTAATTACTAGCTAGCTAGGTTCTTACAAGCTCCTATCACCATAGTATCTGAATAATTCATGTTATCCATACAGAGGAGGAAAAGGTTTCAAACACAGCAAAAGTCACCAATTTGCCTATTAATAGATGCTTCGGTTGTAATTACTTAGATTGTGAGCTCTTTGGGGCAGAGACTGTATTTTGGTCTGTGTTTGTACAGCACTTAACACAATGGGGTCCTGGTCCATGACTGGGGCTCCTAGGTGCTACGATAATACAAATAATTAATAATAGTGAGTCAGAGCCTTTTTACATGCTGAAGGGCAAATTCACTCTCTAGTGTGCATGCACAGCTCCCACTGACTTTAAACTAGAACAGCCTCCAGTGACTGAAGCCAGAATATGTGCACTAAATTGACTGCTACCAGAGGCAGAAGGAGGTTCCCTGCAATTAACAATATGGGGACATTCGCTGAATACATTAGATGTTACTGAGAAAGCCTGTAATTCCCTAAAGACAGCCTAGACATTGAAACATTGCCTTGACAATGTTTGCATTGAAGTCAGTTACTGCAGCCAAGTAATTAAATATTTGGCCTGCAGGTGTTGGCTTCCTTTTCAGAGCTATTCTGGTGAAATCAGTTGTTTGCATTAACCAAAATTCTCAGACTCCTTTGCAAGGCTTATCTTTCTTTATCTTGGGCAAGTCAGCCTCAATGAGTAGGATTTCATTCCCTAGATTTCTGTATTTATATAAGCTCAGTTCTTGTGACACTTCCATCAAGAGTTTCACTGATCTGCATACCTTATTTCTGTCTCTTTTGTTTGGAGGGGGTTGGGCAAGCATCCTTGATTTCCCCTAAGCATGCTTAAGAAGAAGGGGGGATTGCCCTGCCCAATCTGCAGCTGTATTACTAAGCAGCCAGCAGCAATCTTGTGTTTAAGGAGCAGGGGATTCTTTTTACATACGCCAGACCTTTCTTGTTCCTACTTGCTTACCTAGACTTGTACAGTCTCCCCAACTAGAGCAGTTCCTCTCCCAAAGACTCCTCTAGCTCAGAACTTAGTGCCAGATAATCAGATTTCTAAATTTGCAAAAGGAAGTGATCTTTACACTTCTCCCCACCCATTTTGTGGCTGCATTTATAAGTTCCAGTAGAGGGAATATAATGAGCTGCTTCACATATGACAAAATGTTTAAGAGGGGCTGCTTGAATTAATCCTTCTCTGTTCAGACAGCAAGACGAGCACATTCACTATCAACCCATTCCCCTCCCCCTTTTTTCAAGTTTGATGAGTAAAGAATTATTTTTTGAGTTTGATAAGTAAGAACTCCAAGCAAACTCAACAACAGTAACAACAATGAGACAAGAGCTCTGTGTGGCTCAAAAGCTTGTTCTCTCACGAACAGAAGTTGGTCCAATAAAAGATATTACCTCACCCCCTTGTGTCTCTAATATCCTGGGACCAACACAGCTACAGCTGCACCGCATGTAATAATAATAATAGCACTTAACAGGTTATTTTCCTCTTTAAATATTACTCAACACCGGGTGAAATAGGTGCTGGAACAAGAGGACTGGTTTCTGGATCACCTACACAGAATTCAGCACTGTTTCTGGAACTGGGAAACCAGCCTAGACTGGTGGGAGAGGATTGGTTTGCAAAGCTGGGAAGACCAGGCGAAGCAAGAGAACTTCAGGATGGGGAAGGCTACCTCTTTTGAGATCTCTGCAGAACTGACCCTGAAGCTTCAGTGACAGACTACCAATACATGGTGTCCTGTACGCATGGAGAAACAGGTCGCCATTATCATCTGGAAGCTGGCCACCTCAAAATGTTACTGGTCTGTAGCCAACCAATTCTGGGCAGGGAGATCAACTGCTGAGGCCATTCTCATGCGGGTCTGCTATGGCATTAATAAGGTGCTGTCTAACAGAGGTATTGAGGCTGGGTAATGCTCAGGAGATTACTTATGGCTTTGCACACATGGTTTCCCAAACTCTCGTAGGGCAATTGATGGAACCTATGTGCCCATCATTCCCGAGCCAGGGTACAGAATATATAACAGGGGTATTTCTCCATGGTGCTCCAAGGACTGATGGACCACCTCAGCAGGTTTACAGACATAAATGCACGTGCCCTGGGAGGGTCTAGAATGCTAGGATCCTTCAGAATGCAGTACTATTTAAATTAATGGAGAAAGGACTGTTTGCCCCGAGGAGCAATGTGGACATTAATGGTGTGAAGGTTGGTCCGGTTATTCTGGGAGGCCCAACTTATTCCCCTGATGCCCTGGCTAATTTGAAGAGACATACAGGCTGCTTGGACAGAAGGAAGGAACATTTTAACTATTGCCTGAGTAGCTGCAGCACAGTGGTCGAGTGTCCACTTGGCCATTTGAAAAGCAGATGGCGCTGACAATGGAGTAGGTTGGAAGTAGCAGGAAAAAAGATGTTCCACTGCATGTTGTGTTTTTACACAATCGTTGTGATAGTAAGGAGGAAAACCTTGCTGATGGCTGAGGTGCAAAGACTTGCTTGGAGGTTTGAGAAGCCAGCAACACATCCCACAGAGAACAAACACCAGGGGTAATTCTGTCAGGGATGCCTACTGTTCATAGTTTGAGTCTCCTGCATAAACCTGTCAGCCAGTGGTGGGCATGTTGGGATGCAGACATTGTGTGCACTGGGGTATTGTGTTTAAACTTCCCTATGTGCTTTTGTAAAGCCTTCTGAATTATTTCAGCTTTATTTAAAGGATTTTCTGTGTTAAGTGCAAAGACAACTTATAGTGGATGTATTGTAAACAGATAATAAAATTTTAATGACAATGGAAGAATATACCTTTGTATTTGGAAATATATTTAATCAGTCGTCTTCAGTCACCAGCTATATGCAAACCTTTAATTTCTGCAACAGTGCAAACAAAGCTCAGAGTACAAAAGTGAACATTTCAAATACAACAATTGGTGGGATAAGGTCTTTCTAAAGTTAAGAGTGAGTACACGCCTCGTCTCTGGCACTTCTCGTCTGCATGTGTTCTGGGGTTGAGTGCTGTGGCTGAAAAGAGCTGGACTCCCAGGTGCTGGTGTTGCCGGTTCTCAGAGGTTGGATCTGAGAGGTGAATGGGAGCCTCTGAGAGCACTGTTGCAGGAGCACAGAGGTTACAAGTGCAGCTGGTCCCAGTAGCTAGCATTGTCTGGGGGTTGAAGAGCATGACTGGATCCCAAATTAAGGGACTGCAGAGCCACTGGCCTAGCAGCAGCATGTTTTGCAGGAGGGTATTTTGGCTTACTATGGCCTCAGAGGCGTAAAGGAGGGAGATTATGGGGAGCAAGAGAGCCAGTAATCCCCTCTACATCTTTAAGCTGTTTTGACACTCAACGATGTTACGCTGAGGCATGTAACTAAGAGGCCGAGGTGGTCTTATTTAAAAGGCAAAGGACAGACCACCAAGATACGCTGTGAAGTTATTCACCAGGATTGTCCCCCAGAAGTGCTGCAGGAGCGGGAAGGGCTTGCAAGCTATACTGGGGACATGCGAGAGGGGCTATTCCCTATAATGTGCAAAACAAAACCAAGCTGTTTCTCAGTGTTAAAAGTTTTGCTATATCTCCCCTGCAGACTCGGAGAAAGTGCAGAGGAAAATAGATAGGGCCCTGCAATGGACTGTCCACTACAGTGTGTGTTACAGGGCATTTGTACGCATGGGAAGCAGCATTGTCTGTGCCGTGACCAGCCATGCAATGTGCACTGAGACCTCATGTAAACTGCAAAAACGAACCACATTTCTTTCCCTATAAGTTCTGCCTCCATAAACTGTTGAATTTTGCACAAATGAATGCTTTGTTATTCAAATCTGCCACAGGGCGGGGCAGGAGGAGGGACCACAGATTGTGCCTGCACCGCGCTGGGGGAAGCCATTTTGAAGCAGCAGAAAGGGGGAAGGGAAATGGGACTCCTAGCACACATCCGCCAATAATAATAGGTACTTACATGCCCAAGTTCATTCCATGGGATTTGATTTTTCACTCCCAGGCTGGGTTTCTGGCTGGGATTTGGCATCAGTTGATTCAGGGTAGGAATCAGGGTCTGTCGTAGCAGGGCAGGACTGCGGCTGCCTCTCCACTTGGCTGTCAACAGCTTCCTGAGTCCCAAAAAGATCCTGGCTCTCAGAGGGCAGCTCCTTTCCCACATCCTCCTGCTCATTCTCCAGTGGGTCTAGCTGGTCATTGGTGGTGTGGGGAGAGTGCAGGCAGCAGGGTCCGAATAAGACCTGGGTGGGGTCATACTATAATTGTGCAGAATCCCGAATGCTAGGGGTTGGCAATCCTGCCCTGAACTTGGGCAAGTCAATGACCCTGGCTGGTCTTTAGCTTACTTACTAAAATGGTTCCACAGGGTGAGGAATCTTAATGTTTGTTTATATCCTACTT
Source organism: Lepidochelys olivacea (assembly GCF_965140295.1). Classification (NCBI taxonomy): domain Eukaryota; kingdom Metazoa; phylum Chordata; order Testudines; family Cheloniidae; genus Lepidochelys; species Lepidochelys olivacea. The sequence goes on along the minus strand of NC_140417.1, from coordinate 82,478,657 downwards.
TAATCTCCTTGGATGAATGGAGTTTATTGTAGTGTCAGGATTGAGGAGAGAGAGAGTAATCCTGTCCCTGCAGACCAAATTAGCTCACAGGTAGAAATACCACCCTGTGATCATCCTTAACTCTGGCTGGGAATTAACCTGCAAAGTCCCAAGTCATTGTTAGGATATAGATATTCAGGCCTGTCTGTAAAGGCCTATACTCTAAGAATTTAGGTGTATTCTTATCACTTAGCTAGTTATAGAGGTATAAAAGAAAGAATCAAAATCACTGTCTGCCAGCGTAAGAGTCTTCTCTTACTGTGACAGTCTGAGGCCTTGTTCTTGGGCTAAGGCCTTTGGTTAAGCAGCAGAGGCAGCCATAAGCTGGGAAGTGAACGGTCACATCCTCACATTCCAAACCAGTCACATTGCAATCAGGTGCTATTGGGCTGTTAGGTACAATCCTGTCCTGATAATGCCTATCGCCTCCAGAGAAAGGGAAGTGCCTAGAAGATGTAAAAGGAAACTTAGTTTGATAGCATCCTGTCTGGCAAGAACTCACTTATCAATAGCTGGGATGTGAAATCCTCACTTCTGTACTGTTTTGTCATTATAGTTCCCACTTTGTTATGCCACTTTGCAGATGCATCCGATGAAGTGAGCTGTAGCTCACGAAAGCTCATGCTCAAATAAATTGGTTAGTCTCTAAGGTGCCACAAGTACTCCTTTTCTTTTTGCGAATACAGACTAACACGGCTGTTACTCTGAAACCTGTCACTTTGCTATTGTTTATTTGCATGGTCTCTGTCTGGTTCTGTGATTGTTTCTGTCTGCCGTATAATTAATTTTGCTGGGTGTAAACTAGTTAAGGTGGTGGGATATAATTGGTTACATAATCATGTTACAATATGTTAGGATTGGTTAGTTAAATTTCAGGAAAATGATTGGTTAAGGTATAGCTAAGCAGAACTCAAGTTTTACTATATAGTCTGCAGTCAACCAGGAAGTGGGTGGGGGAAATGGGAATCATGTTTTGCTAAGGGGGGAAATGGGAACAGGGAATAGGGGTGGGGAAATGGGAATCATGTTTTGCTAAGGGCAGAAATGGGAACAGGGACACAGGTAAGGCTCTGTGATGTCAGACCTGGGAATGGGGACACTAAGGAAGGAAACTGGAATCATGCTTGCTGGAAATTCACCCCAATAAACATTGAATTGTTTGCACCTTAGGACTTCGGGTATTGTTGCTCTCTGTTCATGTGAGAAAGACCAGGGAAGTAAGTGGGTGAAGGAATAAGCCTCCTAACAGTCATTGTGGTCAGCGGCCCTCCTCTTAGGTGCACCACAAGACCACGGCGGCAGGACTGCAGTCTTCTCTATTGGGCACTAAGCACTAAATCCACAAAAAGAGATTTAGGCACCTACGTCCAATGTTTACATGCCACTGAGATCCTCAAAACCCCCACTCAGTTGCCATCTAACCCTGGGGGTGTCTAAATTCCTGCCAGTGAAGTCCACTAGGTGCACTAAATTTCAATTGGTGGGTACGTGCAAAACTGCTCAAGTCCTAACAACGCTAAGCAGCTCAGTGTCATCCTAGCTCATGCCTAGGCCCCGGCAGAGTTCTCAGATTAGGTGTTCCCTTGCTTGCCTCACCTGTGGGGTTCAATCCAACAAGTGTTCTCAGAGCATGCCTACCAGACTGGACCTCACACACAAGACAGCCAGAGGTGACCAGTTCAGGAATTTTTGGGGCTGGCTGAGTGGCATGATCACATGTGCATGTGTATCCCCCAGAATAACCAATAGCCCACTAGATAGGCACTCACCTGGGATGTCTAGGCTTGTTTGCAAATCCCCACTCTGCTTCATTCAGAGCAGAGACCCAGGTCTCCTACATCCCAGGTGAGCACCCAAACCACCAGGCTATTGGGTATTCTGGCACAGGTCTTCTCTCAGTCTCTCCTGTTGAAGCTGGTCCACTTTGTATAAATCATGAACAAGTCATTGGATCAGGACGAGACTAACTGTATATGCCAATGGTTAGAGCACTCCCTGGGAAATGCAAGTTCAAATCCCTGCTGCAGTGAATATTTAACGTATACAAAGTGGAAGAGCTTCAACAGGAAAGACTGAGAGAAACTCACCCCAGTATGGCCAATAGCCCAGTTGTTAGGGCTCTCCTCCAGATAGGGGAAACCTGGACTCAAGTCTCTGTTCCAATTAAGGCAGAGTGGGGATCTGCAAATAGGTGAGTGCCCTAGTCACAGGTTATTGGCTATGAATGGGGGTGGGAGGTATGTGTGTTGGGGGGGTGTCTTTCTGTCTTTGTGAGGAAGAGCTGACCTGGCTTAGGTACCTAGCTCCCAGAGAGGGTTCACAGCTGTGATTACCCAAGACGATATGGGTGCCCAACTACCTTGGTGGGGCAGGGCTTAGGCCATACCCTTCTCTCCTCAGCATCTCCTACTGGCTAGCTTCGGCAGCTCCTGCTCAGCCTGCTGGCTGGCTTCTGAGTGTCCCTTACTTCTTGTTTTCCTCATAGATTCCAAAGCCAGAAGGAACTATTGTGATCATCTAGTCTGACCTCCAGTATAACTCAGGCCACAGAACTTCCCCAAAATAATTCGTAGAGCAGATCTTGGAGAAAAACATCCAATCTTGATTTAAAAATTGTCAGCGATGGAGAATCCACCACAATCTATAGTAAATTGTTCCAATGGTTAATTATCCTTACTGTTAAAAATTTACACCTTATTTCTTGTCTGAATTTGTGTAGCTTCAACTTCCAACTATTGGATTGTGTTACACCTTTCTCTGCTAGATTGAAGAGCCCATTGTTAAATATTTGTTCCCCATGTAGATACTTATAGACTGTAATCAAATCAGCCCACTTTGATGTTCTCTTTGTTAAACTAACTAGATTAAGTTCTTTGAGTCTCTCTCTATAAGACATGTTTTCTAATCCTTTAATTATTCTCATGGCTCTTCTCTGAACCCTCTCTAGTTTATCAACATCCTTCTTGAATTGTGGATACAGTATTCCAACAGCAACTGCACCAGTGCAAAATACAGAGGTAAAATAACTTTTCTACTCCTATTTGAGATTCCTGTTTATACACCCCAGGATCACATTAGTTCTTTAGGCCACATCATCAAAATGGGATCTCATATTCAGCTGTTTATCCACCACAACCCCCAAGTCTTTTTCAGAGTCACTGCTTCCAAGGATAGTGGGTTAGGCACCTAACTCTCCCTATGCATTGTACAGGAAGCCTGAAAGTTACATGTTGCAACACTGAGCATTGCACATCTAAATCCTGTTGTGGCTCTAGGCCTAAAAGACCCGCAAAACCTATCTCACTTCTCCAAGCCCTCACATTGTGATTAGAAAGGGGGGAAAAACAGAACTCTCTGAAATAAAAGTGTGCGCAACAATTACAGCTTCCATACTGTACAGCAAAGTAATGCTATATGGGTTCACAGAGGAGGGTACTAATCATTCTGAAAGGCCTGATGGTAGCCTCAGGCCAGCGCTCAAATGTCTAACAGTTTTTGTAGTGGCTGTTTTTACAAAATGTCTGCCAACTTTAGATTAAGTCAAGAAAGTCGGTTCATTTAAGACACTACAAATGTCACAGATCTGATGATACTACATTATACATTTTCCAAACATGAACAATTTCACTTTTTGTGCACAAGCCTCCCCTGCTGGCCAAACATAAAACAGCATCAGAGAATCATTTGCCAACTTTCTACAGAAAGAAAAAAAGCTATTGCAGAGCAGCCAGATGTAGAAGAGGTAAGGTAATTAAAATTAGCCATGTTTTTTCAGTGGAGGATAGCAGTAAGTAAAATATCCACACTCATGAGCAGTCCTTTCTACAAGAATTGTGTCTACTGCAAAATATACATGTTGTGCACAAATAGTGAGTTCACAGAATATTTTAAATCAATCGTACATTTTAAAAGAATTTGATGGGCTGTATAAGGTGATTCCTGGGTCAGCATTCCTGATTTAGTGACATTGCAGTAAGGTATGGAGCAAAACTGATAATTAAGTTAAAATTAAATCACAACAATCCTAACTTATTTAAAATTTTCTGTTAAGCCAAAAATGAGTACAATTGTTTGATCACTCCCTAGTCTGCATAAATAAGACAATTTTCTAACACGGCTAATCAAATCCCTTTCTCCAGAACTTATTCACTAGGTATATGTATATTGAAAAGGAACATTGAACCTGAAAGATTGGTCAGTAATGGCCTGGTGCAGACACAGCAACAACAATCTCATACCAGATTCCCTGATGCATCCAGCTTATACGGGTCACTCTCAGGGATCTAGTTATAGTTCCCTGACTCTCTGCTTGGTCCCACGTGCAGGTTAGAGCAGCTCCCATCCCCTGAAGGGACCATCTGCCAGCTAGGGATAGCCAGAGTATACCACACTCTGGCCATGCACATCCCCTATACTGTAGGCTGCAACGAGGATGGAGTAGGAGCCATCTGTGTCAGCTGGGGATGATAACCTCGCCCTCCCAAGCCCCCATACAAAGGGACCAAAGCGGGAGTTAGAATCTGACCCCCGTATCTCACATGTTAGTCAAAGATCATACCATTCCATTGACAGTCCAAACTCCAGCCATTCATGTTCACCTCTCGCAAAGAGGTCAATTTACAAAAGTGAACAGCAATGACAGCTTTTATTAAAGCTGCATGCATGTCAATCAAATGAAAGGTCTATCCGTCTAAATACATGTTGCACCCAAAAACATGCCCTTTATTGCCTGGATACATGCATATACCACAGGCCCCTCTCATAATTCGGATAAACAAGTTCCATTCAGTTTGTTCTGTCTATCACAGCCTTCAAAAAAATTCAGAGTCTCAACCCACAACCCAGAAATCTGCCAATTCAAAAGATGATACCAAAGGAAACAACAAATGTATGTCTGAGTTTTTTAATGCTGAGAGGTGCTTATCTTTCAAAATGTCAGCATGCTCATCTGATCAATGTGTACAGTTTCCCTTAAAGTTCATATTACATGACATGTGAAAATAGGATTACCCCAACCCCAAAATGTCAAACAATTTTGACTGGAATCAAAATCCTCCAGGGAACATCCCAAAACTTCATAATGTTATTGCGTACTAACGTTTGTATTGGAAATGGAGGTTACTTACCTGTAACTTGTAGTTCTTCAAGATGTGTGGTCCCTATCTGTAGTCCACACACGGATACACATGTGCGTCATGTGCCCAAGTCCAAAAATTCTAACAAGCAGAGTCCATTGGGCTGCACATGTATAGTAGCATTCCTCATGCTCCCAACTGAGGACAAACAAGGCAGTGTAGACCAGTGACTCTCCAGTTCCTCTTCTTACCACAAATCCAACAAAATCCAAAGCAGAGGGGACAGAGAGCAGGTAGTAGAATACAGATAGGGACAATACATCTGAAAGAGCTTCCAGTTACAGGTAAATAACCTCTAGTTCTTCTTCAAGTGCTGGTCGCTATGTGTATTCCACACATGGGTGATTTACGAGCAGTGCTCAGGCTGGAGGGGGGGTACAAGGAAGCCAGCAGCAAAGATGCTTGCAGTATTGCAGTTCCCACTGCTATATCTGCAGCAGAAGCCTGAACTAGCAAACATGTGGCTGGAGCTCCAGGTGGCCAATCTGCATATGTCTAGTATTGCAATGTCCTGCAGGGATGCTTGTGATGTGGCTTGTGCCCCAGTGGGATGTGTCTTCAGGAGGAGGTATGTGTTCTAACCTGTAGCACCCACTGTTGCACCCAGTAACTGACTTAGAGATTCTCTGAGAGGATCTTGCTTGACCTCACAATTTTTCTACTATGTCGAGAAAAAGTTTTGGTGATTTTCTGTTAGGTTTGGTCCTTTGCAGAACACCAGGGCAGGTCGGATGTCAAGGGAATGAAGTCTTTTCTGCAGAAGCCTAGGGTTTCAGAAAAAGGACAAGTAAGTGGATACTTTGGTGGACGTGGAATTCATAAATAACTTTGGGGAGGAACTTTGGATGGAGGCAAAAGGATAAAGGGATCTGCCATGAAGGCTCCCAAACTCACTCACCCTCCTGGCTAAAGTAATAGTAATTAAAAATACAACTTTCATAGACAGGTGCGACATGTAGCATGTTGCCAAAGGTTCAAACGGTGGTCTGGTGAATATTGACAGGATGCAGTTGAGGTCCCATTGAGGTGTAGGTTTGACCCTGGGTGGAAAGGTCCTGACTAGGCCCCTCATGAATATTATTGTAGCTGGGTGGGTGAAAACAGAACATCATTCTACCGGATGAAGGCAGGCACTAATTCCTGAGAGATGGACTCACAGTGAGCTAATGAAAAGGCCCAAATTTCTTTTAGAGCCAGGATATACTCTAAAATGACCAGAATATTTGCAGTGCCCGGAGAAGGTTGATGATGCTGCCTCCAGGTAGAGAAACACCTCCATTTTGCTAGGTAGTAGGTCCTAATTGAATCTTTCCTACTTTGGGTTTAAGGATAGAATGAACAGGTGCTGAATAGAAGCATTCTGTTTTCCAATGCTCATCCAAACACCAGGCCATGAGATGGAGAAATCTGGATTCTACCCCCCTCCACAGTTAAGGGGTCCGGGAAGAGGCAGATCCTGACTGAGGGAGGGCTAACATTTTCAGGAACTCTGGGAACCAAACTGGGTGCTAGGAAAATGCCTCTAGTCCTGTCATGATGGATCTTTCTCAGGACCTGTGGTAGTAGGGGAATGGGAGAAAAGGAATATCTGAGATGGTTTATCCACGACAACAGGACAGCATCACCCTGGGTGCCATAGCCCATAGCTCTTTTGGAGCAGTACAGGGAAATTTTTCTGTTTGGAACATAAAGAGAGCCCATTGAGGTGTACCCCGCTGAGTGAATATCTTGCTCAGAACTGAGATGTCAATCTCCCACTCATAGGCCACAGAGAAGCACCTGCTCAGGTTAGCTGCTGAAGTGTTCTGAGCACCTGGGAGGTATGCAGCTTTGTTAGTGATGCTGTTTCTGATGCATCAGTTTCAAAGCCTGACTGCTTCCAGGTAAAGGGGAAGAGATCTGGCTCCACCCAGATTGTTTATGTAAATGACTGTGGTGATACTGTCTGACACCACTTGCAACCCTGGCAAATTGTTCTCAGTTCTAAAATACTGATGCACAGTCTGGCCTTCCATGTGGTCCAGGTACCTTGTTGTTCAGATGAGCACCCCAACCCAGAAGGAAAGCATCTGTTAGGATGGTGGCATTGGGGTGGGAGTGTTGAAGGCAACACCCACTCTCACTTTCTCTGGGTTCAGCTACCAGGTGAGGGAGACAGTGACTCTGCTGGGAACAGTCACTCTAGAGTTGTTGGGATCTTTGTCTGGTGAGCGGCCCAACCAGAGCCAAGACTGTAGACATCATAGATGAAGCATGATGTATGGTATCATATAAGTGCACAAGGCCATATGGCCTAAAAGCAAGAGGCACATTCTGACTGAAATTCTTGGTCTTCAAGTAATCCGTGCTATCAGGCTGCTCATTATCTGAAATCTTTCTGTGAGAAGGAAAATTCTCACAGAAACAGAGTCCAGTGTTGTTCTGATGAAGTTTATCATCCTCATGGGTCATAAAATGGACTTTTCTTTGTTTATGCAGAAATCCAGGGCTGCTAGAAGATGGAGCAGAAACTCCGACACCAACTTGACCTCTCAGCAGGAGCAACTTACCAAGAGCCAGTCGTTTAGCTATAGGACGACTGTGTAACTTGAACATTTCGTTTGGGCTGTTACCACAGAGAAAACTTTTGTAAACACTCTGGATGCTATTGCTAGCCAAAGAGAAGAATTCTGAACTGGAATTGTTCTTGGCCCACCATAAATTGCAGAAACCTTCTGTGAGAGGGATGAATTTCTACATGAAAGTATGCATCCTTCATATCAAGAGCCACAGTTGAAGAAGGTCCAGAATGAGTGTCTACCCTCTGTCTTTTTTGGGGACGAGGAAATATGGGAAATAGAACCCTTTCCCTTAAAACTGAGATGAGACATGCTCTATCACCCCACATTGTAGGAGGGAGTCTGCCTCTTAATGAAGAATCACCTCATGAGAGTAGTTCCTGAAGGGGAACTGGGAAGGGGACTTAGGAGAGGGGAAGGGGAGGAATTCAATGGAGTATGCTCGATGGATCATTTCCAAGACCCAGCTGTCTGTGATGATCAAAGTGCCAACTGAGGGTGAAGAGTGGGAAACAGACCTTCAAAATAATGGGGAAAGAGGTAATTGGCATCAGTGTTGATAGGCAGGTCTCAACCAAGACATCAATTGTAGCCCTTTGCAGGTGGCTGGGAACGGGTAGAGGTCATCTTTGTAAAGGGGGCCAAGAAGTGAGGCTTCTGAACCCTTTGATGTTTCCACAGAGGTTCGGCAGGATGTTGGTAGTAGAACACTTGAGGAGAGGGCGACCGTGGCCTATAGGCTCATCTCTGGTGTTTTCTCCTTAGGGCCAAAGTGTAAATCCTCAGGGAGTGTTGAGTCCATCTTGAGTCTTTCAATACATGTATGGACTCATCTGTTCTCTCACTGAAGAGATTTGACTCAAAGGGAAGGTCCTGTGTGGTATTTCTGTACCTCCTTGGGGAAATCTAAAGACTGTAGCCAAGAAACCCTTTTCTGACTATACCAGTGGCCAGATGCCATATCTGCTGCATCCACTGCAGCCTGAAGGGATGATCTTGCCATTAACTTACCCTACTCTATGAAGAACTGAAATTGGGCTCTGGCCTCGGGGGAAGCTTGTCTTCAAAGTCCGTCAGCCTGGAATAGTTGTTAAAATAGCGCCTCTGAGCTCTTCTATGGGTGGGGGTGCAGGATGCTGCAGTATGCTGGACCAATCTAGCTAGCTCCGTGATGGCCTCGTTGACTGGAAGTGCTATCTTACTTTGGCCTGCAGGTTGCAAAATATCCAGGAGCTGGAGTTGAGCATCCTTGACGTCCTCCAGCCGTAACTGGAAGTCATTGGCAATCCTCCGCAGTAGCTCCTGGTACTGCCTATGATTGTCCCATTGAGATGGAGAGGAAGGAGTGACTGCTTCATCCAGAGACGACAATGACAGTCCCAACAGTACCTGAGGATCCAGGTCAATATCCTCATCCTCCAACAGCTCCAGTGGGTGCAGAAAAGGAGAAGTGTGGTAAAATTCCTGGACGGGTCATGGGCACCTGCCATAGGGATCCCTGGGCCCCGATAGGGCCAGAAAGTGGGGGGGGTCAACTTTTTGTGGGGGGGACCACATGGTATCAGGTACAAGCGTTCCCTGGGGAAGTCATGTCTGGAGGGATAGTATCCAGATCTCCTGGATGCACTCTCCGAGGGGCAGAGCTCTTCTTGACCTGCTGCTCACAAACCGGGAAGAATTAGTAGGGGTAGCAAAAGTGGATGGGAACCTGGGAGGCAGTGACCATGAGATGGTCGAGTTCAGGATCCTGACACAAGAAAGAAAGGAGAGTAGCAGAATATGGACCCTGGACTTCAGAAAAGCAGATTTTGACAACCTCAGGGAACTGATGGGCAGGATGCCCGGGAGAATAACATGAGGGGGAAAGGAGTCCAGGAGAGCTGGCTGTATTTTAAAGAATCCTTATTGAGGTTACAGTGACAAACCATCTCGATGTGTAGAAAGAATAGTAAATATGGCAGGCAACCAGCTTGGCTTAACAGTTAAATCCTTGCTGATCTTAAACACAAAAAAGAAGCTTACAAGAAGTGGAAGAGTGGACAAATGACCAGGGAAGAGTATAAAAATATTGCTTGGGTATGCAGGAGTGAAATCAGGAAGGCCAAATCACACCTGGAGTTGCAGCTAGCAAGAGATGTTAAAAGTAACAAGAAGGGTTTCTTCAGGTATGTTAGCAACAAGAAGAAAGTCAAGGAACGTGTGGGCCCCTTACTGAATGAGGGAGGCAACCTAGGGACAGAGGATGTGGAAAAAGCTAAAGTACTCAATGCTTTTTTTGCCTCTGTCTTCACGAACAAGGTCAGCTCCCAGACTACTGCACGGGGCAGCACAGCAAGGGGAGGAAGTGACCAGCCCTCTATGGAGAAAGAAGTGGTCGGGACTATTTAGAAAAGCTGGACGAGCACAAGTCCATGGGGCCGAATGTGCTGCATACGAGAGTGCTATAGGAGTTGGCGGATGTGATTGCAGAGCCTTTGAAAACTCATGGCGATCGGGGGGAGGTCCCGGATGACTGGAAAGGCTAATGTAGTGCCCATCTTTTAAAAAGGGAAGAAGGAGGATCCAGGGAACTACAGGCCAGTCAGCCTCACCTCAGTCCCTGGAAAAATCATGGAGCAGGTTCTCAAGGAATCAATTCTGAAGCGTTTAGAGGAGAGGAAAGTGATCAGAAACAGTGAGCATGGATTCACCACGGGCAAGTCATGCCTGACTAATCTAATTGCCTTCTGTGATGAGATAACTGGCTCTGTGGATGAGGGGAAAGCGGTGGACATGTTGTTCCTTGACTTTAGCAAAGCTTTTGACATGGTCTCCCACAGTATTCTTGCCAGCAAGTTAAAGAAGTATGGGCTGGATGAATGGACTTTAAGGTGGATAGAAAGCTGGCTAGATTGTCAGGCTCAATGGGTAACGATCAATGGCTTCATGTCTAGTTGGCAGCCGGTATCAAGTGGAGTGCCCCAAGGTTTTGTTCAATATCTTCATTAATGATCTGGAGGATGGTGTGGATTGCACCCTCAGCAAGTTTGCAGATGACACTAAACTGGGAGGAGTGGTAGATACGCTGGAGGGTAGGGATAGGATACAGAGGGACCTAGACAAATTAGAGGATTGGGCCAAAAGAAATCTGATGAGGTTCAACAAGGACAAGTGCAAAGTCCTGCACTTAGGACGGAAGAATCCCATGCACCGCTACAGACTAGGGACCGAATGGCTAGGCAGCAATTCTGCGGAAAAGGACCTAGGGGTTACAGTGGACGAGAAGCTGGATATAAGTCAACAGTGTGCCCTTGTTGCCAAGAAGGCCAGTGGCATTTTGGGATGTATAAGTAGGGGCATTGCCAGCAGATCGAGGGATGTGATTGTTTCCCCTCTATTCAACATTGGTGAGGCCTCATCTGGAGAATATGTCCAGTTTTGGGCCCCACATTACAAGAAGGATGTGAAAAAATTGGAAAACATCCAGCGGAGGGCAACAAAAATGATTAGGGGACTGGAACACATGAGTTATGAGGAGAGGCTGAGGGAACTGGGATTGTTTAGCCTGCGGAAGAGAAGAATGAGGGGGGATTTGATAACTGCTTGCAACTACCTGAAAGCAGGTTCCAAAGAGGATTGCTCTAGACTGTTCTCAATGGTAGCAGATGACAGAACAAGGAGTAATAGTCTCAAGTTGCAGTGGGGGAGGTTTAGGTTGGATATTAGCAAAAACTTTTTCACTAGGAGGATGGTGAAACACAGAATGCGTTACCTGGGGAGGTGGTGGAATCTCCTTCCTTAGAAGCTTTTAAGGTCAGGCTTGACAAAGCCCTGGCTGGGATGATTTAGTTGGGGATCGGTCCTGCTTTGAGCAGGGGGTTGGACTAGATGACCTCCTGAGGTCCCTTCCAACCCTGATATTCTATGACTGCCTGTCAGGGCTCGGCTCTCTCCGAAGGGATGGAGGAGCAGCCGGAACATCTGACGAGTCCAAATCTGTAACTGCTCCCCTTTCAATGGTGGGGCCGTTGGTACCAGGGCATTCCTGCCTCATGGTTGGAGATGAGACAGTTCCTGAAACACTGAAATAATATCATCCTCCAGCAAAGTAACATCCCTCAGGAGGGCCAGGCTGGAGAGGATGAGATACGGTGGATAATGGAGAAAGATATCCTCCAGTGTTTTATATGTCTCCAGACATTCCAGTGTCTGGGAGTTCCAATAGTCAGAAGTGATGGTTCTGCAGTCCTTGGACAAGTGAGCTGGTACCAACAACAGCTGGTACCAAGTCCAGAACCACACTCCTAGACCAACCTTTTTCATTTGCAGATCACTAAAAAATTGCAAATGGAGGTGTAGACCCTTTTGGAAATCTTAGAAATAGTCTGCAGACCCCCAGGGATCTGCAGACCAAAGGTTGAAAACTACTGCCCTAGACTGAACCAGCGGATGACAGTCCTTGTGTTTTGGAGCTGGGGTCACCAAGAGATCTTTCTTCTTTCACAATTTACCCTCCAGACTTGGGGGGTTTCAGAGAAGGATCAAGGACAGGAGACGCAATTCTTGAACCCCAGAACGCTGAGTGTAGTCCCAGACAATGGGAAGGGAGTCCCCAGTACTGGGGAGAACAAGTTATACTAACTATACTAATATAAAAGCTATACTAATATAAAAACTATTTACATATCTATTTACAGGTTCTATCGAGAGAAAAAAGCTGGAGAAATCTGTGAACACAAGGATTCTGACTCAAGTCATGCAGCAGCAAGAATGAACTAGAGTGGTATGAGCCCATGCTGTCTCTTATGTCTCGCATGCACACCCCTGTGTGGAATACACATAGGGACCAGCAATCAAAGAAGAATCTTTACATAAGCATATACCTGTGTAGATAGGCCTATATCAAGCTATTTGCCTAGCAGCTCACCTAAGGATGCTGCTGCATATCACTTATTCCAGTAGCCTCCATTTCTTCTGGTATCAGAGCAGGAAGATCTGAGATAAGGTTGTTTTGCCTCCTTTTTGGTCAATCTCAGGGATGAAAAAACAACCAAGACTTTTAAAACACAAACTGTCCTTGTCTACATGAGGTTCTAGTCACATTTAATATCATCCGAGTTAAAATGTGTTTGTCAACACTGTGACGGGTTGGACCCCCTCGTCAGGGGTGCCACCTGATGTACTGGGATGTCACTGAGCCTCTCCTGCTCCACCAGCCTGGACTTCCTCTCCCTGTTTTGCTGAATTAGGCTTTCTGGCCTCTTGCGACGCACACACATACAGGTAGAGCCACACCCAACTGCAGACACAGACTGAAGTCAGCTCTGTGTGAGAGGACTCACCCAGCACTCACGTGCACACCCCTTTTGGGGGATAAACCCTAAATAATACTGTCTTGCACTGTATAGAAAGATATGCACAGTGCAAGCTCATAAAAATGCACCCTGTCCCTCAAGTGGAGAGAGAGATGTACAGCTTCTTGCTGCCCCTCCCCTGCCCCCGAAATGAATTGCACAAACTGGGTTATGTTATAAACAAGAAATAAGTTTATTAACTACAAAAGGTAAATTTTAAGTGATCATAAGGAATAGCAAACAGATCAAAGCAGATTACCTTAGTAAATAAACAAAAACTGCAAACTGAGTTTAACACTCTAGATAGGTAAGATATAAATTTACAAATTCTCACCCTGTGTGATAAACAGGCTGGCAGATTCTTAAGGTACAAGTTGCCTTGGCTTTCCCAGGTTTTCATACATAGGCTAAAAATCCTTCTAGCCTGGGACCGTCATTTCCCACGGTTCCTCAGGTGTTTCCAGGTGTGTTGTTGAAGACAGAGTGAGGTCCCCCCATAATATCATTTCCCCCCTTTTATATCTTCTCCCCACTTGCTGGAAAGTTCTTTTATGTGATCTGGATCAAACAGTTCCCATTGTGAAGTGCTATCTCTGAGAGGTTTCTATTGTACACAGCTCCTGGGGTAATCCTTGTGCTTGTGTGCATTTCCTCAATAAGCTATTAACATTGTTTGGCCTTTTTACTGTCGTATCTGAAAGGCTGCTTGAGGGTGTTTTCAACCTCAGGAAGTGTTTCAGCAACACATACATAGCGAAACTTCATAACTTCACTCACAACAATAGCACATACAATCCAACAAGATATTACCGTCTAGCAGATCAAGACTTTTAGAATGACACCTCACAAGGCATACTTTGTATAAGATATATCCTAATTAGATGACAATGGTGAATATTGGGGTCTCAGGGTGTAACAAACATTTTCTGACCTGATGGATTTTCAGGACAACTCATATACAAGAATGTTACACTACTTCGTATTTTGTCATCCAAGTTCATTAGCTGATTCCTTCATTTATACATTAAAAATGCACTATGAATAAATTTAACCCAGAATTGGTTTCTTACTCCGCTCATGTAAGCCATTCATCATGAGTATTCATTGCAACCCTCTCTGCTGTCAACAGAACTGCAAAGTCATTTTAAGTCACCCCAAAGAAAAGCTATAACTATCCTAAGCTTTCTAGTCCAGATGGTTGTGCTGCATTAATAGAACATTTGTCCCTTTAGATAAAAACTATTGTATCAAGTAACTGCCTTCTTTGGTGCTCTGGTAATTAGTAATTCCTGCAAGCCACATACATTTTGCTCACAGAGAAGCATATTGACAATTTTTTTACATTGACAGATCACCATAGCAACAGAAACCCAGTATTAATAGCTCATCTTTCCTGACCAAAATTCAACAAAACATTTTACCTTTTATAAACATTTGTTGATTTCAGAGAAACAGAAAACAGATTTAAGCAAAGATCTCTTACTACCCATAAAGAAAAAAAAAACTGTGGGCTGTATGGGCATAAATGCAACATGAAAATTGCCATGAAATCTCATAATGCAGGAAGAAAGTTTAAATTATTTGACTCAAATCTTCATTCTTGAGAGAGGCAGCACAATAGGAAAAACTTTTTCACAGACAGTAATGCAGCTAACTGAGGAGGCAATTACATATTCAGATTTTCAAAAAACAGGAATGTAAACTACTTTAAACATTTTTTTAAATTCTCCCAAATCCACTTCAACTCCTTACACATTTTAATTATAATTTGTCAAACCTATACCTCTAAAATACCCATGCTTGGTAAGAGTTCAACAAAACCTGGCCCTTTGTCCTCAAACCCAATTGGTTGGGGGGGAGAGAGTAAACACACTTTAGTTCCTCTGCTTTACAACATATGTGACAAAACTGCAACATTTTTATGCATCTTGCACGTCTTCATCCTGCACATAACATATGGGTAAGGCAATGCTGGTTCTGGTGACGTGCAACTCGTGCAATGGCAGCCCAGGACCAGTCACATGGATAGTGGACCATGAAGCCGCACCCTGTTCCAGGGTCAACATCAGCACTGGTAAAACAGAGCAGAAAGTGCGTATGTGCATCTGTGCTCTTAGAGTAGTTCTGTCTGAGGCCAAATGCATCCCTTGTCCAGCCCTCTCCCTGCCTCCTGAGGCAAAGAATAAACAGGTATTTTATGGATCTTGGAATACATATTTTCCTAAAACACAGCACAGCACAGCACCTGATATGATGAAAATATTTGAGATCTTTAACTTTAATATACAGGCAAACTGGCTGCACTCTAATATACTTTTGCAGTACTATTAAATAAATTTAATATGATTTTGGAACTCTCCAGATAATTATCCGAATATCTTTTTGATTAGTGATTCAGGTGGATGAAGTGGAGTCTGATCCACAGTATCATACATGACACTTTACATGGAAATGAATAAATATTTCATTTGTTCTGTTTTTGTTTTGTTGAAATTGTCAGTGCTAGTTCTTTTACCCAGTTGTCATCTTTTAACTTTGTAAACATTTTATACAAAGGAAACATTTTCAACATGTTTTCACAATCAAATTTCTTGGCTGGTAATTTGATTTTTAAGAAAACACAGAACAAAGCAGTACCGAGTACTTTAAAATACATCATGACCCACTGATTCTGATGGGCAAGTTCTTAAATTTGGACAGACAATTAAGTGGCTAAGGGTGCAGTTCAGCAAAGCACTTACGCATGTGCTTAACTTTAAGCACTTTAACAATACTTAAGAACATTCTAAATGACAAGCACATACCTAAGTGCTTTGCTGACTCAGAGCCTATACTTGGAAAATGAAATTGGCATACTTAATTTTAATGACTATGCACACCCAGGCCCACCCTGTTATTCCTGCCAGAGCCATTCAGAGGTGGGGCCAGGAGGGCCATTTGGCCTGGGCCTCAAAGCTCAAAGGGGGCCTCAAATTTAGACACTTGTTAATTTTTTGGCATTTGATAAGTTTTGCAACTTGTTTTTATGCTCATCCCTATCGGACCAGAAAAGCATTTGTTAAATAAAAAAAATTCAAATTATGTCTCATTCTTTTTTTGGTGCCTTATTTTGTTTTCATGTGTCGTCATTTTTTTATTTTTATCATGGCTAGGGGCCTCAAAAGCTGGAAGTGGCCCAGGCCTCTCTGGACCTCTGAGGGCCAGATTCCTGCACTCCTCTGAGAGGCTGCACAGTCAGAGTTGCAATTGCTGTCTTCAGTTATGGAGCGCTCATGCGCGCACACAGCATACCACTCTTACTCACGCAATAGAGGATCAATCCTACACCTTCAGCTCCCATTGGCTTAAATAGGAATTGAGGGATCAGGAAATAATTGCAGGAGACAGCCTAGGTCTTGCGACTGCTTTAGACTCATGATCTGAAGCGCTTTTTCTTGGTCAACACAATGGTGAAGCAGAGCTCTCTCCCTCTATCTAGAGGCAGGCACTTTAGAAATTATGTTTAAAAGCTGGCTGTGACAGCATACCACTCCCACCCCCATTCATACCCTATAAACTATTGTAATAATTTTTGTACAAGGCATGTCTTGTAAGGTATCATTCGAAAACTTATAATTTGCTGGTCAGTATTGTCCTGATAAAATGTGTGGCAATACTGTGTGTAAAGTTATAAGATTTCCCTGTATGATGTTATTAACCCATACTCCATACCCCACAGTCCTCCACAAACTGAGGTTGGCAAACAGGTCTGTCCTAAACAAACAAATGTGTGCTCTGCTTAATTTGCATTTAAGCAGTAAACAAAGTCATCAAGCAGGAAGGGAAACAAAAAAATCTCAAGCAGGTGAGAAAAAGCCAGCAGGAAACATGCTTCCACATAGATTCTTTGTCTCCTAGTGCCCAGCTGGAAATGTTTTTCAAGAGAGGGACTGAAACTATAAAAGGAGGGGCAAACACCCCAAGGCACCCTCCCGCCTCTCCATGGCCATCTCATTCATTGCACCTGATACAATGAAGGAAGCATTTGTTGGTCTCTGAGGTGGGATCCTGGCCTACAAGGTTTGGCCAGTATGTTTGCTGAAGGCATGTGGTGAGAAACTTTGCTTGAATCTTGATATAGTTTGTTAATTTAGGTATTAGTAAACATCTTAACTTCATTTTTCTTGTAACCATTTCTGACTTTTAAGCCTCATTACTTGTACTCACCTGAACCCTATCTCTTTGTAGTTAATAAACTTGTTTTACTGTTTTATCTAATCCAGTGTGTTTAAATTGATGTGTCTGAATAACTATTTTAGATAATAAAATGGCACATTATTCCCTTTAAGGAATAATGGACTTAAAAGACTTTGTTCTGCCCAAGAGAGGGCTGGGTAGTACAGGACATACATTTCTGGGGGGAAATCTGGGACTGGGGAAGCGTTGGGGTCACCCTGAAGTATAACCAAGGCTGATGAGAGCCAGAGTGTAACCCAGTGGCTGGGTGGCTGCAGATACATTGCACCTCACAGACACTGAGGATGTGGCCTGCACGCTGGAGGCTCTTTGAGAGCAGCCCAGGTGGAGCTACTTCAGCAAGGCTTTGTAAGGCACCTAAGGTTGTAGGGCTGGGGTGACACAGTGGCTCATTAGTCTGGATTGTACCCTGGTATGTCACACTGGGATAGGACAAATTCTACTTAATTTGGCACAAATGGGTATTTGAAATTGTCAA
Organism: Lepidochelys olivacea; assembly: GCF_965140295.1. NCBI lineage: Eukaryota > Metazoa > Chordata > Testudines > Cheloniidae > Lepidochelys > Lepidochelys olivacea. The sequence goes on along the minus strand of NC_140417.1, from coordinate 82,460,878 downwards.
AAATAAGTGTGATGTTACTACCAGAAAGAGTTGGCATTTGATTTTCTTTATTAGTAAGACTTAAAATTCTAAAATGCAATTATTTTTCTGTTTTATGGTTTAAGACAAAATTCTATAGAGATGAAAATATCCCAAGTCAAGGAAGTTTTTCCTCTTCTATGCTACTGTAATCATCATCTTGCTTCCTCTTTACTCAATGAAACTGAAACCTCTAACCCATACAATGTACTTTACCTTGTATCTTTTTAGCTTATTAGTCACTTACTTTGCATTCTGAGGAACAGCAATAGTAAGACTCATCTAAGGCTTTAAGTTCTTCCTCTGTGGCCATAGCTGGAGCATGTCTTGTGATGTCACATTACAATCCCAAGTGGCTGTGCAAAAGAAAGTAGGTAGCAATATAGGTTTTCAACACTTCCTCTTATCCCAAACTGCACATATATTCCTTTCCTATTAAATACACACATTACAAACAGTAATACAACTAAAAACACAGCTAGAGGCCTTATGATCCAGATATTAACTGGTTACAATGATGCATTCAAGGATCTAAACAACAAGTCAAATCAATCAATTTATGTATTTTGGCTTTTGCCTTCTTTTGAGGAAGTTTACCCAAAACAGCTATTCTAGAATAGCTGATTCAGTAAATTACCACGTGTAGTGTGACGGGGCAAGGCCAGTTGGCTATAGAAAAGTAGTGGTAGATATATTGGCTCCAGGCTAAACAAATCCCTGGTACCAGGATAAGTGAAATGGTAGCTGCTCCAGGTCAATTAAGACACCTGGGGCCAATTAAGAACTTTTCAGAAGGCAGGGAGAATGCTAAGTTGATTGGGATACCTGAAGCCAATCAGGGGCTGGCTGAAACTGGTTAAAAGCCTCCCAGTTAGTCAGGTGGGTGTGCATGTCAGGAGCTGTGGGAGGAAGTTGTGCTGTTGGAGAGGCTGAGTAGTACACACCATATCAGGCACAAGGAAGGAGGCCCTGAGCTAAGGGTGAAATGGAGCTTGAGGATTTGAGGGCTTCTGTGGGGGAAGTAGCCCAGGGAATTGTACATGTCCTGTTTCTAAAAGATCAGCTGCCATAGCTGATACTATTAGGGTCCCTGGGCTGGAGCCTGGAGTAGAAGGTGGGCCTAGGCTCCCCCCCCCCCCCTTTACCCCCTGATTAATCACTGAGACTGGGAGACAACAGAGACTGCGCAAGGAAGAATAGCTTCTCCTCCCCTCCCTTGCTGGCTTATGATGAAAATGGTTCAGTAGACTGTGATCCTTGTCTCTAGAGAAAGAAGGGTTAGGTGGAGGGTCACAGTGAGCCTCTGAGGCTAATGAAATCTGCCAGGAAATGCGGGACCCATGGAGGCAAGGACAGAGCTTTGTCACAGTAGACAAGCCCTGTGGGTAAGAGATTCCTCACTGGATAGGACACTTATTGAACTAATTTCTCTAATATTATTGTTATGGGTTAAACCTTACTGAAACCAGAAGGTGTAACAGCCACCCTTTACTTGGCATAAATGTAGGCAACAGGTAAGATCCTTTATGGAACCAGATAGCTGAAACAATAGCAGCCTCCCCCCAGAACACAGGCAAATACAAGGCACATGTTTGAGGCAGAATTTCACCTGTTTGCTGTTTAGTGAAGGTTTGTGTATCTGAAAGAGGCAGAAAGAACAGAGAAGCAGAGAGAGAAAGCAGAAAGAGAGCTTGGAATTTGGCCTGGGCAGGGAAATATTTTCTGTATGTCCCCTTTGGTTTAACTGACTTGGTGGTGATCTGAAAGGAGAAGATGGCTCCTGACAGCCACCTATTAACTAACCAAGAATCATTAAGGGACAATGCCAGAACTGTTAACTTTTATGATTTTGCCTCTGTCTCCAGCCAGCTTACAAAACTGGTTTGACTAGGAATGACCGTGCCAAATACAGTATCAAAAAAATCTGGCAGTAGTGAAATCAATGCGAGTTCTGACATTAACTTTGATGGGGCCAAGATTTCACCCATAAAGTTTTCTATAACCTCAGCATCATGAGGTTTCAATATTTCTTATGTCAGTTTACACAGTGAGTTAACACCACATTTAGTTAGGACAGAGATTTGGGACTCAATAAGTGACCTGTGTCAATCTAAGGTACAGTTGAGAGGTACAATGAGGAGAACAAGCATCAACAGGTAACAAGGCAACTTTATTTTTCACTTACATTTAAAAAATTGAAATATGCCTATAGGAACCAGTGATTACTAGTCAGAAAGGCTGAAAAATACATGAGCCAATGTGATATTAGGAAAGCAGAATATGAAAGTGATAAAACAAAACTTACTATAACGGGGCGGGAAAGAGTTTCTGTGGGCAGCTGGCTGGCCAAGTTACTATTGAAATTATTATTTTAATGCTGCTGGGATTTTACTGTATTATTAATGATGTGTCAGGGCACCTAGAGCCTTGAATAGGCATCTTGTGTAAATTATAAATAAAGCTACGTTTTTTTCATGCATATTTTTCGTAAAAGTCATAGACAGGTTACAGGCAATAAACAAAAATTCATGGAAGCCTGTGACCTGTCCCTGCCTTTCAGTAAAAATATCCCTAACAAAAGGGGTAGGTGAGTTCAACACCCACTGCTGCTGGGGCTCCCAGGTCCCCCCTGCTGTGGTGCATGGGAGGTCTGGGGGCTGGGCTGCTGCAGGCTCCTCTCATCTCTGGGGCAGCTGGGAGGTGTGGGGGTCTCCCCACCAGCTGCCACAAGTGGGCAGCTGACAGGGGTCTTTCCCCCTGCCGGCCAGCCGCCCTGCCTGGGCAGCCCCCCTGCCACGGCTGGGCAGCTGAGAGCTGCAGAGGTGGGACTGGCTGGAAGTTCCAGCCCTAGGGCAGAAAATGATACAGAGGTGAATGGAAGTCACGGATTCCATGACATAATCATAGCCTTATTTATAACAAAGGACTGACATAGGGCATGCACAGTACGTACTTCATCTCTTCCTTTCTCAGGCTGCAAGGTCAATACTGCCTTTTATCTTTAGTCATGAAGGCATCTAGCGGCAGGAACTGATTGTACATTAGGTATGTAGCTAGCAGAAGAAATATAATCTGATACAGAGAGGCTGGATTCCAAACTCTAACAGGAATATATACAGAGTCACACAGACAAGCGATAGCTGTCATTGCCCTAAAGTGGCTTTCTTCTCAGGCTCTTTTCTTTTACTTCAGCCCTACCCAGCTTAACCCCGAGCCCCTTCACAGAATCCAAGGCACCATGTACTGGCACAGTGTTGCTTAACAACAATGCAGCATGCAGAACCCCCTGGTGCAGAACTGTGGTTGCATCCATGCCTCAGTTTTCCCTAATGGGCTTTCAATGAGGCTTACATAAGAAACAGGGCCCCTTCAGAGATCTAATTTATTTAACCAAAGGCCAAAATATGGTACACAAACAAACCTTTCCCCAGCTCCCTAGCTGGGGGGCTGAATGAATGTTGTTCCATCTGCCCCCCTTGAGTCCATCCATCTCCTCCATCCAGGCTCCTTACCACAAAGGCCCTCATGACCTGCCCCTATACCCCCAATCAGGCCTCTTGCCACCACCTGTGGAACCATTCCCTCTTTGACCTCTGTAAGGGTGCTGAGTCCAAACCACTTCAGCTCTTCTCCAGAGCAACATGTGGTTCCTCTGTGATCTGGACCACCTGTCCCTGTTTGGTAACATCCTTTCACTCGGACCACGTCTCCCTGGGAGCTTGGCACTCATAGCTCGTCCCTTGCAAAACCTCTTTCATCTAAGAGTATTTCTCCTAAATTGCCTTTCCTGGTGAGTTCCTGTGATAAATGAAGGGGAGGAGGGGTAAGCTTCCTTTTATGGACCCACCCAGCCAGTTAGCTATAAAATCCCTTTTAGTAGCTGTTCTTTACTTGCCTTACCTGTAAAGGATTAAAAGAAGTGAGTGGGCACCTGGCCAGGAGAGCCAATGGGAAGTTAGAACTTTTTAAAATTGAAACAAGACTCCCCTTTTGTCTGTCTGTTCTCCCAGAGCAAGGGGACAGGGCAGAACTATGCTGTTAGAAGCTTGGGGCCAGGTATGAAAAAATAATCAGAATTATACCTAGAAGCTACTCATTTAAACCCCCAGATATGTAAGTAGATCAGGAAATGTCTAGGAAGAGGCGATTAGGTTTATCCCTTTTATTTCTTGTGCACTCCTCTGTGCTAACCCCAAATACTTCTGTTTTGCTTGTAACCTTTAAATTGGACCTCAAGAATGTTAGTCTTGATGCTTAATCCTTTTAAGTGTTTTTCTTAAAGCTAGCAATAGCCTGAGTTTCCAGATGTATTTTCTTTATTTTTTTAATAAAACTTACCTTTTCTAAGAACAGGATTGGATTTTTGTGTTGTAAGAGGTATGTGCACATGTTGTTTAATTAACTGGTGGCAACAGCTGATTTCCTCTGTTTTTCTTCCCCAGCTCTTCCCCAGAGGGGGTAGGGGGTGAAAGGGCTTCAGGATACCCCACAGGAAGGAATTCCCAAGCATGCCTTCCTGGATTCTCAGAGGGATTTTGCACTTGGGCAGTAGCAGCATTTACCAATCAAAGGTGTGTGTGTGTTTTTGCGTTTTTTTTTTTAAACTGTAACCTTGGGGGTTTAATACAAGCCTGGAGTGGCAAGTATTAATTTTTAGAGTCCTTGTGGGCCCCCACTTTCTGCATTTAAAGTGCCAGACTGGGGAATCAGCCTTAACAGTTCCTTAACTCCCCTGAGAAGTCCCTCTCCGCAGGAATTTCCTCTGTGTTTTGGGGGCTTCTGACTGAGCTCTCTATTATTAGGCCCAGATTTATTAGGTCCAGATGTTTCTTAGCAAATTAACTTAGCTAGGTATTCACAGGTGGATGTGGGCTGACTCATTCTCCTCAGCAGAACCTGTCACAGGTAGGCTGAGTGCCTGAGCCTTTCAGAGGGCCAGCTACCATGTAATAGGTGGAAATTTAAGGAGTTGGTAGAAAATCAGTTAACTTTTAATGGAGTTGCTATTAAAGTTTCATTAAAACAGGCATTCTCAGTACCTGCTATAATAAGTTGCAGAGCACTTCCTTTTGTTTCCTATTTCATATGCTTAACTCTCCCAAAAAATTCACTTTTGGGGATTATATTTTCCATCCTTGCTTGCTTCCTAGAGAAGACTCCCCTCCTCCCCCCAAGTTTCACTGAGTGAGGGGAAAAAATCCTTTCCCCAGTGTAGAAAACTCACATGCTTACGTTTCACAAGCAGGAATGAGGCCTAAGATTGAACAACCAACCTTACCTCTCTCTTTGCATGTATACATAATGATTTAGGCTTGTTTCTCTGTGTCCAAGCTCTGCTCTGTTGAGGGGAAATTAAGGCCATCCGCAATCCAGTTATGGTTCCCTGATTCAGCACCAGCCCAGCCTTGGCATTAATTAGAGCAGCGAAGGAACTGCTCTAACGTACACTACTGATGTGAGGTTCCTATGGGTTTCCTAAAGGACCTACACCAGTGGAGAATCAGCATAACAGAACTCCTTCCCCTCACACCCCTTCTACTCCCAACCACATACCTGCCAGTAGGTGAGAGAGGCAAGAGCTGGTGAACACCAAAAGTTGTAAGGATATAATGAAGTTTTTAATCTTTTGCGTACAGTTTCTGAATGAATTCAGCATTTCACAATAAAGTCAGCCCTTGACAATTCAAGACCTCTTCACAACACTTGAATCTGCAGTGTCATACAGAAACTTTGCCCAATCCACTATTCCTTTCTGGATATGTAACTTTTAAAAATTACCTTCTCAGACTCAATGAATTTTGTTTTGTCAGTCTCAAAAAATTTTTAAAAAGACTTTGCAGGGAAAAGTCCCAGAGCGATGTTGTAGCAAATTCCCCTCATATGAATGGCCCATTGCTCAGAGTTCTCAGATCAGCCAGTGATTTCCCATACTATGTTTTTTTTAAATAAATAGGCACAGCAGTATTTTTATTGGATGTGGAGCTTGCCAAGCCAATTTGGAGCAGCCTGGTCAGTGAAATGCAGAGCCCTCAGACCACCATCAAATCTGGTCAGAGGGCAGTCATCTGTGATGTATGTGAGAGTTAAAGATTCAAGAAAATGGAGATGTCAGTTCCCTCCCCATTCTGAACTCTGGGGTACAGATGTGGGGACCCACATGAAAGACCTCCTAAGCTTATTTCTACCAGCTTAAGTTAAAAACTTCCCCAAGGCACAAATCCTTCCCTTGATCTTGGACGGTATTGCTGCCACCACCAAGCGATTTAGATAAAGATTCAGGAAAAGGACCACTTGGAGTTCCTATTTCTCCAAAATATCCCCCCAAACCCCTTCGCCCCTTTTCCTGGGGAGGCTTGAGAATAATATACGAACCAATTGCCTTTAATAAAAGTACAGACCCCAGACCCTTTATGTTTAGGACACTGAAATCAATCAGGTTCTTAAAAGAAGAACTTTATAATAAAAGGAAAAAAGTAAAAGAAGCACCTCTGTAAAATCAGGATGGAAGGTAATCTTACAGGATAATATTTAAAAACAGAGGATTCTCCTCTAGGCTCAACTTCAAAGTTACAAAAACATGAGTAAACCTCCCTCTTAGCATAAGGAAAATTCACAAGCTAAAACAAAAGATAATCTAACGCATTTCCTTGCTATTACTTACAATTTCTGTAACTTTAGATGTATCATTTCAGTAGAGCTGGGTTAGCTGCTTGGTCCCTCTCTTTGTCCCAAGAGGGAACTAAACAAAAAGCCCAAACCTTTTTCCAAAGGGAAAAAGCCTTTCTTCCCCCCCACCCCCGACTTGAAAGTATCTTCTTTCCCCATTCATCCTTCTGGTCAGGTGCCAACTCAGTTAATGGAACTGATTAACCCTTTACAGGTAAGTGATTCTGTACCTCTGGCCAGGAGGGATTTGATGTTACTGCATACATAAAGGTGGTTACCCTTCACTTTATATTTGACAGGAGGTTTATGCCTCAATTCAACATGGTATGTCTTATTAACATTTATGCCTAAATATGCATAATTCACATAATGCAACATCAAACAACAAATCGAGAGATCTAAGCTTATATCTGTACTTAGTCACTCAATCAAGGTTTTTACATTGCACTCATTACCAAGTTATTTACTATCTAGACAGTAGTTCGGCATTGAAAAGGTATATGCAGAGTTTCCAGTAGCAAAGCACTAGTTTTGTCACTTGACTGAATTCACTGGCAGGACATTCAAGCTGCATTTAAAGTGGCTTTTGTCCTATTGATAACAGGTGAAGGTCAAAAGATTCAAAGTCCAGCTTCAATAAAGTCCTCAGAAGTTTGGGTGCTATCAGAACCCGGTGGGTTTGCAGATTTTAGATGTAAATCACACAACAATAGGCTTCCCCCCCATCCCCCTTCTCTCCCTCCTACGAGGCTTCTGGTATTTCCAGCCCAGGAAGCAGGAAGAGCCTTGTGCTTAGTGTTTTCATATTTTCAGTCCCAGCCAGATCCTTGGAGTACAAAAATGAAGTAGAATGGGAGAGGAAATTTTTTTTGAATCCCAGAATCTCAGTGGGTGAAAGGGTTCTTATTTAATCTAAACTGGTTTGTTTGTCCCTGCCAGCAGTTCTGCATCCTGGGAACAAAGGGCCACAATGCAGTTACAACAGGGGAAGGGAGTCTGTTTTCTCTTGATTGTTCCTTCTTTTTATTTCCCAATCTCCTAAGCAGTCTGACTTTGGAGAGAGAATGAAAAGCCTATGCCAGAAAAGTGAAAGGTAAGATGTATAAGAGAATATTCTTTTCAGAAGTGACTTGGGGTTTTTTTGTTTAGGGTTTGTTTTTTTTTAATGCTACCCTGTTTAATAATAATGTCAGTATCTACACTCTGGAATAAAACACCTCAGTAAAGTTAATGGCTGAGGTGCTCCTATTAATTGGAGACAATCTTGCTCTGCAGAAAGAGTAACATGTGCAACAGTAACATAGCTAAGGCTGAAATAAGTAAAAACTCTCCTGTTGGTCCTATGTTATAACACCTACTGAGTTGGGTACCCACTTAAAGCATCTTTCTCCCCCAACATGGTTAAAGCAGTTCTGCTTTGACATGTGCCAGGTATGGTAGCTATGGTTTAACCACAGTCCTTAACTATGCCTCAGCCAGGGACAGAGCAGAGCTGCAGCACAGTTCGGGAACACCATCAAACATACTTGGATCCAGTCTACAGTATAAGATGTAACCTTCTTTTAACAATACTGGGGAAGAACCATTGTTCCCCAAAAGACCTGACTTTTTAAAGCCAGAAGACCCCTAAAGTTGTTATATCACCCAGCATCAATATCAATCTCTTTCCATTGCTGTTTTTAAAATAAATATATAAAGAGTGATATATTCATACTAAGAAAAAGGTAATCAAATCGCAGGTTTCAGATTATTGGCTGATCATGCCAGAAGTCAGAAAAGATCTCCTTCCCCCATGTATAGCAATGTAATGTAACAGTTTTACAAATGCTCTTTTATGTAAGGATAGCCAGCACCAAAAATCCAAGTACATTATGTGGGATTTTCACCTTCTGAAAATGGATCCCTGGCTCAATGAATCTTTGATCTGATGTGTGTAATAAACCCTACAGTTATGTTTCAAAACAAATTTCTGCTTGGGGCTGGAAACACCAACTTCACACTTCCCTGATTTTAACTGGGGGGATAAAACTGAGATTTGTAACAGATACACACAGAGAATGAGACAAGCATAGGCCACTGGCAGAAGCAGAATACTAGACTCATTTAATTAGTCAGACTTCTCTATACTTAAGTTTATCATTCGACTGAAGGAAGACAGGAGTTCAGTTTTTGGGATGCCCTGCTTGTATCCAGAATATCTAAATGAATGAACACACACACACACTTCAGACCATCCGTAAATACCACCTTTAACTACCAATACCATTTAGTTCCATACTATAAAATTATCCCATGAACAAAATAAAAAAGGAACCCAGATATTTTAGTACACACTTAAATTGACAGGTGTCCTGAAAGCTCTTTAGCAAAGACATCCTCAGAAACATACCTTGACATATTTATGACAAGAATGTCAAACTGAATGCTGAAAGCCAGGACTTCTTCTAAAAGAATGCTAATATTAAATATTTCCCATTTCTTTACACAAATGTAATATTTTACATTTCTTTAAGTTTCTCCCTGTCAGCTTTCTGATGTTTGTCAGCATGGGACACACTTGACTGGGCAGCATATTGAGCTATTAAATCTTTCATATTTCTCTATTGGCAGCAAGCCATAGTTAAAGAGCTAAACACCTGTTGGGTAAAAATGCTACTTACTGATTATTCCTGCTGTAGTTTGTTGTATTAAAAGTTCTTTGTTTGAAAGCTGTCAACAAATTCTTTTTAATCTTTCAATAAAAAAATGTGAATTATGTTCTCCAACAATGTAACTTCGTTGTGATGAATGAAGGCATTGCTATTGCTCTAATCATAACATATCAGCTGGTTTTAGAGTCAATTCCTTTTTGTCTAAAATTTAATGACCATGCAATTATTTAAATTTCAGACTAACAGACTGGGCTTTAGAGCTACAATGCTGCTCCCGTGCACTGAAAACACAAACTTGAAAGCAACAGAAAAGTTTCTAGACCACAGTTTCTGAATATATAACAAAGCATCTTTAGTGCAGGCATGATTCTGTTTGTGCTGACTGAATTTTAAACACAGATGCTTCATTTAAAAGTTGAGTAGCAAAAACCAAACTGCATTACTGTATTCCTCAGTGTGTGATTACAGTACAACTCAGGAAACCTTATCAGGCCTGTGCCTAACTTGGCTACATCATAAAATCATTTCTCTCCCCCATTTGATTTTTAGCTTCCTAAGCTCTTTTTTGTTTAAGTTAATTTCCTGCAGCATTACTGCCGGCAGCACATGTGCCCTTCAAGCATTTAAACAATTTGTTTCTCATGCCACTATTTATCCCATTCATTTTCCACAATCAGCTACTGTTCTAACACCACTGTCCTTAACCTTTCTCACTGACGTTTTGATGAGACGCTTATAGGGACAGCACCTTCCTTATTTATCTTTTTAATCATAAATCAGAGAAAGCTTTCTCTGTGAGCTCTTCTCATATTTTCCCCAGCAAGCTCCCTCCCTTGATCAAATTGTCAGTCATGTGATTTATCTGTTCCAATTAACCACTTAAGTTCCAAGCACCATAATTTTCATCCTTACTGTATTTTATATGACCACAACCAGGGTGAGATGACTGTGACCTATCTAAGATACCACACACAGAGCTGGAAATAGACTCCTGAATTCCTGACTACCAGAGCTTTGCATTAGCCACACTTCCAGCCTCCCTTATTTTATCTTCAGTGTATTCTCTCCTGCCTCTCTCTCTCTTTCACCTCCTCCCTACCATCATCACTACTCTCTCACTTTCTGGTTCTTTCTCCTCCACATTGTCCATCTCCTCCTTCCTACCATGATGACCGGCTCCTAGGAAGTTGGAATATATGGTGGCAGAAGATGCCCCTTCAAGGCCAGGAAACAAGTGAGCAAGAAAGCCTGAACCAAACCAGTGTGAACCGCCACCTCCTCCTCTTCACTTCATGCCCCTTCCCCCTGTTGTACTCTCAGAATCCGCATGGGGACAGTGAGGAGATGAGGGGGAGGAGGTGGCAAGCTTTGACTGACTTTTCAACAGCCCTGAGCTGAGCCTCTAGCTGCTGAGCATAGGAGCTGGAGAGGAAACCTTCCTTACTCCTCACAGCTCTGCTGGTGAGTCACGTGGGCTGGGATGAAAGGCAGAGCAAAGGCAGTGTGAGTGGGCAACAGTCACACTAGCTGAGTGATACCTGACAAGTAATTCATGGTCCAGATGCTGCTGCCAGCGCTCTACTGATTTACACTCAACCACAGAGGACACGGAGTCTTTGGGTCCAGCAGGCTTCCATTAAGCAGGGAGGAGGAGGAGACTTCATCCCTGCCTAGTGAGCACTTGTGCGAAACCTGAGTTGAAAGCAAGCTTGACAGGCTAGGCTGTGAATGGGCAGAGATGAGACTTATTTGCCCAGGAAAACAGACACTCCCTCTGGTCCTATTTCCTTTACTTCTCCAGGCTGTCTCCTTTGCTGTGGTCCTGAGGGTTGGTTAGCCCGCCTATTTCTCTCTTGCAGCAGATGTGAAGAGCTGATGTCCTTCTCCTTGACTGCCTTCTAAACACCAGTTGTAGGCTCACAGCTGAGCCGCTAGACACAGTGCTGCTGTGTTGCTCAATGTTCGAGATTTTTCTTAAAGCCCCACCCCCAGGAGACGTTTGATTACTTGAAAGTGTCATCTTACATTTAAAAAAACCTAAGCTTTAGCCCTCTAATTACAGAGAAAAAGCTTGAAAACATGAGCCTTAAAGGCTCCAAAGCCAGAAGGTAAATAGAACCCAATCTTTATTACTTTTTGAAATCTCATGATTTTGGGGACCTGTATTGTGATTTTTATACACTTGAGGGTAGCATCACTGCACCTCATGTCTGGAGGCAAGCTTAGAGCAGAGACAATACAGACATTGGTGGGCAGAGAGCTTACACAATGCACATCCAAAGCGGGGAGACTTTGTGGTCCTACTTACCCACTACCTTGCATTTTCTGTGTCCTTTACACCTAGGCAGATTACATGTAAAATGTTAACAGATCAGAATTCTCCATTCACTTACACCAGTAGTAGCCTTTTATACTCCGTTTGCACAGGTGTCAATGACTACACAAGCTGCAAGGGGCTGTGGAGAATCTGGCCCTCAAGGAGAACACCACTTTTCATCTTTTTACCAAGAGAACCACCCATCAGGAGCTAACCAATGATAAGAGAACTTACACAAGGGAAAGGACAGAGTGGAGTAGCAACTTCCCATCTCCTTGGCCCTTCCAATAAACAATTAAGTCAGTTGCATCCTTGATCACAGCGTTTCAATGTTTTTAATTTATCTTCCTCTTATTTTGCCTCTTTCTCGATTCCTTTTATTCAAGGGGCCCAGTTCTCCACCCCTTTGCACCAGTGTACCTCCATTGATTTCCGTTGTTATACCTGATGTACGGTGGTATAACAGAGTGAAATCAGGCCCTAGTGTTACAATTCTCCCCACTCATTTTCTACTCCTTTTCCCAATAGCATCCATCCTCCCCTGCAAAAAAGGAAAAAAGCTTTTATTTCTTATTTAAATCCTCAGTCAGTTTCTAATTTAAGGTTTGGATTTTTTTAATCCTCTCCTTTCAAAAATATGAAGTTTCTATTCTTTTTATATTCGTAACCAGGCATGAAAGAACAAGATTGCAAATACAGTAGTCAGTGTTTTTTTAAGTTCTTGTCTCCTTTTGTTTGCCATTCCATTAAGATGCGCCAAAAAAAAAAAAAAAAAGCGGGAAAACATCCCCAGAATTCCAGGTCTCCATGTATTATTTGTATAGGAAATCTAGTCAGAAGTCTTCCGACCTAGGCATTTACACCATGTTCATCACTGGGGTATCTGACTGCCAGATCTTTTCTAAAGTAAACTATAAGTTCCTCTAATATTTTTACTTCATAACTGTGCTCCTACCTGCTCCATAATCTATTTGTTGCATGTTTCAGTATCTGTATATTTCCTGAGAGACAGTGTAGCCCAATCACAGGCTGAGGTGGAGGTGAGAAAGAAAATGGAGAGAAAAGGAGGGAATCTAGAAGAACACATTCACAAATAATATACAGAGGACTCACAATCTTGTAGTATTTCTTTCTCACATATTGACACTACTCACAACCACCCTTTGGGCCATTTTAGAAGTTTTAAAAACCCTAATTTCTGTTTAAAAAGTCTATTTGAGCAATTACTGTAGGATTTATAAACAGCAAGACAATAGCACATTTAAAGCAAAAATTAAGTTTTTAAAGTATCATAAGTGGCCTCAGGATTCATTCCATTAATTCAAAATGATGGCCATTCTACATCTTTGCTTCAAAACCCATTTTGTCCTTTAGGATGTATCCTATTTTCTACTGTAGTTGTAGAAAATCCATACCTTTGCTGGAGTACCTTATTCTTCTGCAGTTGTTTTATTAAAGGTATGTGACAGTTCATGACACATAAGTGGCTCAGTGAGCTACAGACAGCATGTGCCAGGCTCTCTCATTGTTCTGCCATGGCTTTGGCATGCAGAAGTGGGGTTGGGTGCCACACAGCATGAATCACAAACTGAAAATGTGAGGTGTGATCTTAAAGGCACATACTCAAGATTAAAGCCACATCTAAATGGAAAGAGTTCCCTACCCATGTCAATAACTAAAACTTGGACTATTGATTTTTTAAACTGAATATGCTTTTCACAACTTATGGTACTTGTTTACATTTTACATTACATTCACGACAGTCCATTGCACTTCCCTCCATTTATCTGAGGTACATCTAAGAAACTGATCACCATGGCACCAAGGACTGGACCATACCTGTGGTATAGGGTGCACTCACCACCGGAGCACCTTCTTCTGTGAGAATGCGGCATTGCAGGGACTCTTCTTCTAGTGCCCCTTTGTCCTGGTTCCGCAACAGTCAGCACTGCCCAGCCCTCCAGCCAGGTCAGCTCTCAGCCCAGACCCCTTCTGGGGTTCACAGAAAACAAACTGAACCGCAACTCAAAATAGCCATCTGGGTGATAGAGTCCATAATGTGTACCCTAGTCCTTCATAGAGACCGCTGGCCAGCATTATCAAGATTAGGCCCTGGATCAGGTCAGGTTACATGGCTTAGGGCAAGAGCCTTTCTTCTGTGTCCTGGCTTCACCCACAACTGGCCCCTAGTAGAAGCAGCCAGCCCTTTTTATCTGGCCAGCTGGACTCTGATTGGCCTCCCTTGCAGGTGCCAGATGACCATCTCTCTCTGGTTCTGCCTCCATCTGATCATGGGAGCATCTCTAGGCATCCCCTGGAGGTCTGAACTTGCTGGTCTCTTCCCTTCCACAAGACCTATCAAATCCTTGAGTAGCTCGGTGAAGCGGGAGGTACAGGCAATGCTGGAACTCAACACTATCCAGTTCTGCATGGATTTCTGGAGGTTATATATTGTATCCCAGTTTGACACTTCCCCCTTGCTGTGGCTAGATTAGTTTCTGGATCATCTAGAAAAGGCCAAGTATATCACAGCCCTAGACTTGACAAAAGGGCACTGGCAAATACCCCTTATGCGAGACTTGAGGGAAAAACAGCATTTGCCACTCCCCTTGGGCTCTTTCAGTTCACCACCATGCCTTTTGGCTTGCACAGAGCCACAGCCCGCTTCCAGCACCTCCTGGACCACATGCTTTGCCATCATTGCCAGTTTGCAGTGGCATCTATGATCCCTCAATGATGTGGTTATTTTCAGCACAGGCTGGCGGTTGCACTTGGGCCACATGTTGTCTGTACTCCAGTTGATACAGAGAACCTGCTATCCGTTTGAACTATGAAAATGCTACATGGTTTGGACAGTTGGTAGGCCACCCTCAGTTACTGTAACCCCAGCAGTCTCCTTGGATTCTCTTTTTCTTGTCTGACTTCAAGAAATTTTTCCATTCCTGAAGTTGAGCACATCGAAACCTGCTCCCCAGCAAGAGCATCTGCTATACCCATAGCCTGCCAATCTCTCCTTGGTGACTGGGATTCCTGCATAACCAGTTGTCTGTGGATGTCCCTTCCCTAGTTTCTCTTTTTCTGCCTCCCCATTTCCAGTATTCTCCCCCACATTACCAGTGCTCATATCCCCATCTGTATTGTCCAGGTTCTCGAAGGTTCCCATTTCCTCACCCTTCCCAATCCTGTATCAGTAAAGGACAAGGTCCTTCCCCCTACAAGTAGAGAGGCTCTGCCATTCAAAGTGCGGCTTTCATCAGTCATTGCAGTGCTGCTTGGAATCCTTTGACTACCCCGAGCTCAGGAAATGAGGAAGCACCACAAGATCCACCAATCTGTACACAGTAACTTCTGCATCAGTTTCCAAATAGACAGACTCTTCCACCATCACAAGCAGAGAACTCACTGGAAGAGACATCTTGGCAGGAACAGGAAGTGAGAACTTTCTCTTTCACATACTGCCATTGTGTTTGGGTTCCTAACGCCACAGGGGAATGTTTAAATCCCCCAGGAACATGTATTTTCACTGAAATCTAAAGAAACATCATGAAAACAAACCAGATCCTGATCCAAACCATCCCGATGTGTAGAAAGAATAGTAAATATGGCAGGCAACCAGCTTGGCTTAACAGTGAAATCCTTGCTGATCTTAAATACAAAAAAGAAGCTTACGAGAAGTAGAAGATTGGACAAATGACCAGGGATGAGTATAAAAATATTGATTGGGCATGCAGGAATGAAATCAGGAAGGCCAAATCACACCTGGAGTTGCAGCTAGCAAGAGATGTTAAGAGTAACAAGAAGGGTTTCTTCAGGTATGTTAGCAACACGAAGAAAGTCAAGGAAAATGTGGGCCCCTTACTGAATGAGGGAGGCAACCTAGGGACAGAGGATGTGGAAAAAGCTAAATGTACTCAATGCTTTTTTTGCCTCTGTCTTCACGAACAAGGTCAGCTCCCAGACTACTGCACGGGGCAGCACAGTATGGGGAGGAGGTGACCAGCCCTCTGTGGAGAAAGAAGTGTTTGGGACTATTTAGAAAAGCTGGAGAAGCACAAGTCCATGGGGCTGGATGCGTTGCATCCGAGAGTGCTAAAGGAGTTGGCGGATGTGATTGCAGAGCCATTGGCCATTATCTTTGAAAACTCATGGCGATCGGGGGAAGTCCCGGACGACTGGAAAAAGGCTAATGTAGTGCCCAACGTTAAAAAAGGGAAGGAGGAGGATCCTGGGAACTACAGGCCAGTCAGCCTCACCTCAGTCCCTGGAAAAATCATGGAGCAGGTCCTCAAGGAATCAATTCTGAAGCACTTAGAGGAGAGGAAAGTGATCAGGAACCGTCAGCATGGATTCACCAAGGGCAAGTCTTGCCTTACTAATCTAATTGCCTTCTATGATGAAATAACTGGTTCTGTGGATGAAGGGAAAGCAGTGGACATGTTATTCCTTGACTTTAGCAAATCTTTTGACACTGTCTCCCACAGTATTCTTGCCAGCAAGTTAAAGAAATATGGGCCGGATGAATGGACTATAAGGTGGATAGAAAGCTGGCTAGATTGTCGGGCTCAAGGGGTAGTGATCAATGGCTTCATGTCTAGTTGGCAGCCGGTATCAAGTGGAGTGCCCCAAGGGTCGGTCCTCACACCGTTTTGTTCAATATCTTCATAAATGATCTGGAGGATGGTGTGGATTGCACCTTCAGAAAATTTGCAGATGACACTAAACTGAGAGGAGAGGTAGATACGCTGGAGGGTAGGGATAGGATACAGAGGGACCTAGACAAATTGAAGGATTGGGCCAAAAGAAATCTGATGAGGTTCAACAAGGACAAATGCAGAGTCCTGCACTTAGGACAGAAGAATCCCATGCACTGCTACAGACTAGGGACCGAATGGCTAGGCAGCAGTTCTGCGGAAAAGGACCTAGGGGTTACAGTGGATGAGAAGCTGGATATGAGTCAACAGTGTGCCCTTGTTGCCAAGAAGGCCAATGGCATTTTGGAATGTATAAGTAGGGGCATTGCCAGCATATCGAGGGACGTGATCGTTCCCCTCTATTCGACATTGGTGAGGTCTCATCTGGAGTACTGTGTCCAGTTTTGGGCCCCACACTACAAGAAGGATGTGGATAAATTGGAAAGAGTCCAGCGGAGGGCAACCAAAATGATTAGGGGACTGGAACACATGACTTGTGAGGAGAGGCTGAGGGAACTGGGATTGTTTAGTCTGCGGAAGAGAAGAATGAGGGGGGATATGATAGCTGCTTTCAACTACCTGAAAGGGGGTTCCAAAGAGGATGGCTCTAGACTGTTCTCAGTGGTAGCAGATGACAGAACAAAGAGTAATGGTCTCAAGTTGCATTGGGGGAGATTTAGGTTGGATATTAGGAAAAACTTTTTCACTAGGAGGGTGGTGAAACACTGGAATGCATTACCTACGGAGGTGGTGGAATCTCCTTCCTTAGAAGTTTTTAAGGTCAGGCTTGACAAAGCCCTGGCTGGGATGATTTAGTTGGGGATTGTTCCTGCTTTGAACAGGGGGTTGGACTAGATGACCTCCTGAGGTCCCTTCCAACCCTGATGATCTATGATTCTATGAAAACATTTGTTCTTGTATTAAATTTTGAGGACCCCTACATTTTGGCCCTATACGTCATAGAATCACTTCCTCACTTCTTTACACTGTCCTTTAATGCTATATAAAACTGAGCTCCCAAGACAAGATATTCAGGGATTTACTATAATCAGGGATTTCTGAAGGATTTACAAGTGACCCTATATTTACTTCTGAACACTGGTTTGTCAGAGTTACCAAGGGGAACATCTCAGTAGTGATCTATTAAACCCACTTACTCTGGATTCTAAATCAGAAGCAAATGTTGTAACAACCTTCTGGTAGCCAGCGTACATCCGTTCACCTAAGGCAGGATAAATAGCGAGGAGGAGGAGGAGGGGGGAAATGGGAGAGGAAGGTATCTTTGAGACCATTCTTTCACAGAGTCATAGGTTTGGAGGTCAGAAGAAGTCATTATGATCATCTTGTCTGACCTCTTTCACAAGCCACAGAACCTCACCCAGTAATTTCTGCATTAAGCCTACAATTGTCAGCTCTCCTGTTGCCAAGAAAAAGAAAAGTGGCAATTTCAAAAAGTATGCAAACTACATTAATCAGAGGGAAGACACACTAAAGAATCTGAAGCAAAGATATTGAAGGGGAAAAACAGAATGAAGGAAGCACAAAACATGGACACAACTTGAAGTAACTCACTTTTATTGTAAATCTGTTGCAAGAGTTTATATGCTAATTATACACATAATTAATGTGCATACTTTTTCAATGTACTGTGTGCTGGGTAACAGATAGTTATCTGAAGTTTTCTTATTTTCAATCTCAGCTAAAGCAAAAGAAGGTATTGCTGTGTGTGATGTGTAAAGGATTTTAGTTCAGCTTCTTAAAATATGCACCCATGAGACTGCAAGTTTGCAAAATTCCTTTCACGTTTTATGTTGGCATTATCAGAAACAATGTACCATATTGTTAGTTGGTTATAGGAGAATCTTATTTTAGAGTAAGCTGAAAGTAATGAAGTGTATAGATCCTAAAAGCTGTAGCTAACAGGCTCTTTAGGAAATCAGCACAGGGTACCATGCCTCACCTTTCCATAACCCAATAGCTGCCAATCCTCATCTCTTTAGAGAGACAGAGAGAAACTGCATGTCAGAACCTTGTTCATTATTTCCCTACCCACTTTCAGAAATCAGAAGCCTCCCCTGTTGCTATGACATATCATTGTTCTGCTGACGTTTTATCATATCTGTGTGGGCAGTGTTTGTTTTCCCGGTGTTCCTGCTGCTTAAATGAAGGTTAGACTAGATGTGGACTAGAACAATGTCCTTGGCATTTTGAGAAATCTTTAGACAATGATTTCCATTTACTGTGTGAACAGCATTTTGTGATCACATGATTGGATTCCACAACACCTACACTAACTGTAAAATGAAGCCACAAAAATTTTATATTGTTGGCCTAGCATATCACAGGAAAACCACACTGCAGCTGAGGTATACGCAACTCAGCTCCAGTTTTCTAAGGGCTCATTTATATACAAAACAGAGTGAAATAGGACTTTTCTAATCTAAAAAAAGAGTGTCCATACAAAGGTTTTGCACCAGTTTCACTATACTGATTTTGTTAAACTGGGATTCAAACTGTGTGTAGATCAACCCTTAGGCTCCTACTTCCCAACAAAGTAACATGCCGTTGCCAGTACACAACTCTCTATCATCATCTTTAATGGATTAAAGGGACTGTTTATTTAAAAAAAAAACACTAATGAATATTACATATCATTTTACAGGAAAATCCTATATATTTTAATAGAAATCAAATCAACAGTTGTATAAATAAAAAAGGGGCTCTATAAAAGTGATTCTTTAAACCTAGGAATGTATCATATACTACTAGACCATGCTCTCTCCCCTCTCTGAACGGACTATAATGAATCCCACCTCTTCACAGTGACAGTGGGAGCCAGCCAAGAGCCATCTCCCTCCAGTGGGAGCCAGGAGCTTTTCCACTGAGTCCCACAGCTCCATTCAGATTCCTCTGCACTTTGGGGTTTCCCCTGTACCGATAGACCAGAACACACTGCACTTCTCACAAGAGCATTCTTCACTCTGGGACATAAATACGAGTTTAAGCCCGTTTGCAGGGGAGATTATCAGGACCCACTGAAAGAGTTATCAGGTCCCAGCATTGTCAGGTGAACACTGCAATTCTTGCCCTAAAGGGAGCAGTCATTTTAATTCCTCTGGTCCTGGGTTGAATGGGGACTCAGGATGTGGCAGCATTGACCATTTTTATTTGCCCCAGTTATTACCAACTTGTTTTTAAATATTCATGCTAACATTACAGCCTGACAATTGCAAGTATTCCTCTACAAAACTAATACAACTCAAATATTCATCCTCTGTCATATATAGCCAGGCTACTTTTGAGTCAGCTGATGTTGTGGGATTGCTATTGAAGTTAAAATTGGCTATGCAGAGATCATGTAATTATTCCTGTAGCAACATTTGAATGTATATAAAAAAGATTTGATGCAGGTCACTAGTCTCCAAATGCCCACCTTTGTTCAGTAGGGAGTACTGTACGGTATGTTTGATTTAGTACCTATAGCTCTGAAAGAAGAAACCCAGTCACCCTCTCTAATGTTTTTCTAAGATGTTCATCACCACATGAGCTACGCTGCTCATTGCTTTGGAAAAGTTGGCTCCAAATAGTGCCTGCTTATTTTACTTACTAGAAGTAATTTTCTGTGAAGAGACAGTATTTCATGGGAAAATCTGATCAAGTGGTATTGTTAAATCTGAAGAAAGGTATAATAAAAATGAATGTTTTCATGATGTCTTACAAATAGTTTAATAATTTTACATTTATGTGATGCTGTTTGTAATGATTGCATGAGTAGTCAGTTCTATAATATTAAATATGCATTTACCCTCTCCAGCTAGCCCAGAAACAAAAATGATATATTAGCACTTTAGCAAGTGAAAATAATTTTCAGTTTCATTAATTTGTTTTATTTTTTTTATGCATTCGGTAATTTCAATATGTCACAGTGAAAGATGCTATTGACCAGCTTTTAAAAAATATAAAGTGAATGTATCTTAACAAATTTGATTCATTGTTGCTAGGCTTAAATTTTCAGTCTTATTTCAGCTTTTATATTATTGTTAACATGAAGCCAACTATTTAACAGTGCATACTAGTTATGGACACATCCAAGCTCCTAGAGTATGTCTGCCTCAGGCATCCTGCTGTCAGCACAAGTGTTGTGTCCGGCTGTGCTCCCAGCACAAGTACACAGGAATATATATGAACAGAGGGTTAAGAGGGTATGGAAGCAGCTGAGATTGGAAACCAGAGGTTTCCTGTTTTGCCATTTTGATTGTGTGCTACATATTATTTCATTTGGCAATCCATGAAATAAGAGTGTGATTTTTTTTAAGTCACACCCAAAGGTATTGACTCTTTTTAAGATGTCTATAAATCTCAGCACATTTTACTGTCCATGTCCCACTGATAAATATAAAACAGCCAAAAGAAACAGGCATTCCTGTTTCATCCCCTGCTTGTTGGCCTTTGTCCATTAATAAACCATCTTTATTAACTGCCCGGCTGCTGAGCTCAAGTACTACTGATAGGTTTAAAAAGTTCACATAAGCCTGTGTCTCTGCTGCTCATCCCCTGGCACTGAAGAGTCACTTTTGGAGTGAGCAACAAAACATGCTGTTCCCACAAGAGTTAATTTAGCGTGGCTGGAGACATGCAGATCAGCAGCCAGGGGACTAAGAAAGATGAAAAGAGAAACATTTCCACAAAATGGAAACAATCTGATTTTTAAAATTTGAATGGGGAGGAAAGACCAGAAAGAAAACAAAGAATAAAAGAACCTGATACATTAATGCAGCCTCATTCTAGAAAAATTCCTGGGAAACTGAGATTAAAAGAGGTGTAACAGAGTGGTCTGTCCCTTTAAAGGCTGTGGGGCAGGGTACTAGGGTGACCAGATGTCCCGATTTTATACTGACAGTCCCAATATTTGGGCCTTTGTCTTATATAAGTGGCTATTATCCCCCAGCCCGTCCCAATTTTTCAAACTTGCTATCTGGCCACGTTACAGGGAGCAGTCAGCCCTGTTCCGAAGAGAAGCCCAGCAGGCAGAATCAGCCAATCCAGCAAGACAGCATTTTGTGATTAGATCGGATTCCTGGTTGGAGGCTATAAATGAGGGCTCCAGGCCATGAAAGAGCCTGAGACCAAGAAACAGCTGCGATTACACTCTCCTATGGGCTGCAGCTGATTTTTGTACAGTACAGCCACTTTCTAACCATGTCCACTGGATGTGGGGGTGCACTGTATTACAACTGGTCTGGAACAAAAAGTAAAAAATGTAGTAATTAGGGCTATCAATTACTTGCAGTTAACTCATGCAATTAACTCAAACAATTGTGATTAAAAAATTAATAGCGATTAATCGCAATTTTAATCACACGGTTAAACAATAGAATACCAATTCTATATAAGAAAAAGGCCCAAATTGAAATGTATTAAATATTTGAT
Organism: Lepidochelys olivacea; assembly: GCF_965140295.1. Taxonomy (NCBI): domain Eukaryota; kingdom Metazoa; phylum Chordata; order Testudines; family Cheloniidae; genus Lepidochelys; species Lepidochelys olivacea. The sequence goes on along the minus strand of NC_140417.1, from coordinate 82,439,105 downwards.
GTTTTTCCTACCTTTTCAAATATATTGATTTAAAATACAAAGTTTACAGCACTCACTTTATATTATATTACAAATATTTGCACTGTAAAAAATGATAAAAGAAATAGTATTTTTTAATTCACCTCATACAAATATTGTAGTACGATCTCTTTATCGTGAAAGTGCAACTTACGAATGGAGATTTTTTTTTTTTTTTTTGGTTACATAACTGCATTCAAAAACAAAATAATGTAAAACTTTAGAACCTACAAGTCCCCTCAGTCCTACTTCTTGTTCTGCCAGTCGCTAAGAAAAACAAGTTTGTTTACATTTATGGGAGATAATGTTGCCCGCTTCTTATTTACAATGTCACCTGAAAGTGAGAACTGGTGTTCGCATGACACTTTTGTAATCAAAAATAAATATAAAGTGAGCACTGTACACTTTGTATTCTGCATTGTAATTGATATCAATATATTTTAAAATGTAGAAAACAATCCAAAATATTTAAATGAATGCTATTCTATTATTGTTTAACAGTGTGATTATTTTTTAATCTTGCAATTAATTTTTTCAATCATGCAATTAGTCGAGGATTAATTTTTTTAATCACTTGGCAGCCCTAGTAGTAACATATGTTTCATTGAACATAATGTTTTACTGGACAAAGTTAATTTATTCCAATTTGTATATCTATTTTAAAAAACAACAAAAATGAACAAGTATACCTACTAGAGATGTATAGTACCAGGATCTCGATACCCACTGAGGCAGACCAAACTAAGGCTAAAAACCCCTCAAACCATGAAAAACTGTGCGACAAACTCACAAGATAACATTAGTGGGGCAGGAGATCAATTAAGCACTTCAAAAGCTGATTTTTGAAAAAAAAAATTACATTTATGTGACCTGCTTTTTCACACTATGTATGGCATTCGGTCAATGAGTCTATTGTAGTATCCCAGAACATAGTGCTAACTAGCAAAAGGATGCCCCAACCCGCACCCAAGTTATGGTGGGTCAAAGATTTGACTTGTTCTGCATTGGCAGTGGTTCTAGTCTAGCTGCTAGTGGGTATTTCTTGTTGGTCTCCACCCAAGTTATTTTGTGTAGTCATTGAGCAAATCTCTAATGCATTTGTACAGTTGTATTTAAATTTGTGTCTGTTTTTAATTTTCTCCAACATTATGCAATCTTTTTGCCACAGCAGTAATTAGGGCAGCTCCCTTTCCACTTCCATCTTCAGACAGCATGAAAGTCACATCACACTGAGGTGCCATTTCTTTCACTGTTTCCCGTAAAATCCTAGAAAAACTAAAAGTAAAACAAAAATATTTTACAATGTGTAAATGGAGTCATCATTTCTACTTGTTTATAAATTATTTAAATCACCACTTATTTAATTTTGTGTATTCTGAAATTTTTTAGTTTGCTGATTTTATGCTAATGATTATCATATACAACCACCATAATGTACCCCCAGGTATAAGGGATCCTGAGTGTATCCATGTTGTTCGATCCTTTCTTCACTAACCCAAACTAAAACAGTTTGTTTCACCTATAGGAAGCAAGGGACCAAACAAACAAGACAGCACACCAGTCAACATCTTCCACTGGTTCTCCCCCGTCCCTTCAGTATGTTCTGCCTCCTACAAGAGGAAACAGAAACAAGTTCTTCCATCCTGTGAGATGGTGAGAGAAAAGGACCCATTTCCTCAGAGGGGACCATATGTCACTTAATGATGGTCTTGCTCTAGCATGCAGCAACAGGCAATACTGGGTTCCAGATTCCTTTCATATAAAGAAGCATTGACGCCTTCTGTGGAGCTACTAGTCTAGCCAGCTCTTTGCCATTTCATTCATTGTACTTTATGGGAATTTCACTTTGCCTGTTCCAAGTGGTGCAATGGTGAACATGGAGGTTTAGATGTTCTTAGACCAGTTCACAGAAAAGGGGTTAGGGTTTTTTTGTTTGTTTGTTTTAAAGAAGTGGGGCTTTTTAGGTGCCAAAGGGTTCTGATGATGAAGTCCCATCAGGAGCTAATGCAGGAATTTGTACTGCAGGTGACTCAGAAGAGAAAAGAAGGGAAGAAGAGATGCCAAAAGAAAGTAGTTAAATCTATGGAAACATTTCCACAGCCTAAGTTGGTCAGTTGGGAGATGGCAGCTATAAATTCCTCTCTATAAATAGTGTGAAAAAAGTTAATGTAATCTGGAAACATTTTAACAGCAAACAAAAAAAGTGGCACTTCCCCATCTTGGTCACAGTTTTCATTTTCAGTTTTCTTATCTTTCCTACCATCATGAAGCGAAGTTAGCAGAAAAGCCTCACATTTTAGAAACTATTGAAGATGATAGGCAGTCTCCCTTCTGCAAGGTCGGTCTTCTGATGCGGCTAGTTTGGCAGCAAATTCTACACCTTCCTCTACCATGGTTAGACCTCATTCACGGAACATGGATGTAACCTCAGCAACTAGCGTAATCTTCCATTTCAGCAAGGCCACTTTTTTGGAAAAAATTAGGCCTACGCCATCACCAAAAAGCATAAAGATCCAAAATGCCAAAAGTTAATTTAGAACTATTAGAAACTTCATCCATTGCAGGTTTCCAGCATGAAGATTTCCTTTTGACTGAGATTTCGGGGGGAGGTTCTCCTCATAACTGGAATTTTAATACATTTTAAGCATCCAAAAGGCCATAAAAAAAGGAAATGTTAAGGATAATATATGTGCTAAATGAACCAGAGAGGTATACAGTCTTTGACAGATGTAGCTGTTGGCTTGGCACAAGAATAGAGTTGACTTACTATAAATTAATCAGCTGATGAATATGCCTTTATATTGTATTATTATTTAACATTAATATTGTATTCTCTCCTCGGGGCCAACCAGGTCAGCACCCATTGTATCTAGGCATTTATACTGTATAAAAGAGTTTAGGTAGTTTCTAAATGTATTTAACTAAAAAGAGAAACCTTCATTTCTTGCTTGCTGTGGAAGCTAAAAGACTGGAAACTAGCTCTTCTGTTAAACTCAAAATCAATCATTACAACCTCAGCAGCAAGTTTCCCGTTCTTCAAATCAGGCTGCTTTGAACTAATACAGTACAAGAAGGCACTGCTTTGAGCCTCTCTGTTGGCAATTTTCAACCCTTAGTCTGAATTAATAAGTCAACTGCAGGAATACGCATTCATTTCTTGAGGATAACCTTTCAGTTTCTATAATCTAAACAGACTGTTGAATACAGTTTTGTTTGTTTTCTTAAGGGACTCTTAAGTCAACATTAAAGCAAAGTAGGAACAAAGTACTCACTGCGGGTGTAGTTTGTATAAAGTTCCATCCACTCCAACAGTGATTTTCAAGTGCTCTAGATTTCTGTTTTCTCTCTTCTTCTCTACTATAGCAGCCAGTCCTGCTCCACATAGTTGGGCTGCTCTCTTTGAAACAGCACCACACACCTCCTTTACGATAATGCTGTCATCACAAGTGCTGTCCAATCCAAGCTGCTGCAGAATTCTTCTAACCTGAAGAAGGGCTAGCCGGTCACTGTGTTCATACAAAACACAACAGCAACTTTTGGTTAGAAGATACTGTGTGTACTTTTGGATTTTTAATCTTACAAATGAAACCGAATTGTTAGAGATTAGCTCTGGAGAAAAGCCCAAACACCCTCAACTGGGAGGGAGGATCTGATTGGAATTCAAATCCAAATCTTGCATCTTGAGCTCTTCTGTAATTGCTATGAAAACCACTTAAGAGGAATGAGGTAGTTTTTCAATGGCACAAATATCTGTTGGGCACCTCTCATTGAAAATCAGTAGGAATTAGGCACCTCACTGCCATTCCTGCCTTTGAAAATCTCCCACCAATGGGTCACAAATCAGCCACCCTATTTTTTTTTTAGCATCTTTTCCTTCAGGATCAAAAAGTGATTTTACTCTGAAGATCATGGACAAGCACCCACACACATTCATACACATGTACATTCAGAGTACAGTTCTTTTTTATAATCCATTATTAATATGCTTTTTGTAAAGGTAGTAACACTTGAGTGCCTCAGAAAACTCTGTGAATGAGATAAAGGCTGTGCATGGTGGTAGGATTTTTAAGATGACATGGTTGAGTAAGAACAGGGATAATCACTCCTAACAATTACAGAATAATTATGTGACTCCCCGCCCCCCCCCCCCGCACTGCGCTCCTATTTTTAACAGGCTTCCAGGAAGGGGAATACTCCATGTTTCTGTGAGGGAATCACAGAATCAGAAGACTGGAAGGGACCTGGAGAGATCATCTAGTTCAGTCCCTTGCACTCATGGCAGGACTAAGTATTATTTAGACCATCCCTAACAGGTGTTTGTCTAACCTGCTCTTAAAAGTCTCCAGTGATGAAGATTCTATAGCCTCCCTAGGCAATTTATTCCAGTGCTTAACCACCCTGACAGGAAATTTTTCCTATTGTCCAACCTAAACCTCCCTTGCTGCAATTTAAGCCCATTGCATCTTGTCCTGTCCTCAGAGGTTAAGAACAATGTACCACCTCCTCCTTGTAACAACCTTTTATGTACTTGAAAACTGTTATATCCCCTTTTAGTCTTCTCCTTTCCAGACTAAACAAACCCAATTTTTCAATCTTCCCTCGTAGGTCACGTTTTCTAGACCTTTAGTCATATTTGCTGCTGTCCTCTGGACTTTCTACAGTTTGTCCACATCTTTCCTGAAATGTGGCATCCAAAACTGGACACAATACTGCAGCCTAGGAGGACAGTGGAAGAATTGCTTCTCATATCTTGCTTACAGCACTCCTGCTAATACATCCCAGAATGATGTTTGCTGTTTTTTTGGGGTCAGGAAGCAACAGTTTTACACTGTTGATTCATATTTAGCTTGTGGTCTACTATGACCCCCCAGATCCCTTTCTGCAGTACTGCTTCCTGTGAAGTCATTTGCCATTTTGTATGCGTGCAACTGATTGTTCCTTCCTAAATGGAGTACTTTGCATTTGTCCTCATTGAATTTCATCCTACTGACTTCAGACCATTTCTCCAGATCATTTTGAATTTTAATCCTATCCTCCAAAGCACTTGCAACCCCTCTGAGCTTGGCATCATCCACAAACTTTGTAAGTGTACTCTCTATGCCATTATCTAAATCACTGATGAAGATATTGAACAGAACCAGACCCAGAACTGATCCCTGTGGGACCCCACTCAACATGCCTTTCTAGCTTGATTGTGAACCACTGATAACTACTCTCTGGGAATGGTTTTCCAACCAGTTGTTCACCCACCTTATAGTAGCTCCATGTAGGTTGCATGACCTTCTGATAAACAAACAAACTAGGAAAATATGAGACAGTATCAAAAGCCTTACTAAAGTCAAGATATACCACATCTGCTGCTTCCCCCCAATCCACAACACTTGTTACTCTGTCAAAAAAAAAAACTATTAGGTTGGTTTGACATGATTTGTTCTTGACAAATCCCTGCAGACTGTTACTTATCACCTTATCATCATCCAGGTGTTTATTTGCTCCATTATCTTTCCGGGTAGTGAAGTTAAGCTCACTGGTCCATAATTCCCTGGGTTGTCCTTATTTCCCTTTTTTATACATAGGCACTATATTTGCCCTTCACTATTGAATATTGCCCTGGAACATTGACTATTGGTTATAGAAGGGATCAGGGGCTAGGACTCTTGCAAAACGATGAGTCTCGATGTAAGCCTGGCTGGTCACTTAGATTATCTGAGGCACAGAGAGGTTATCTTTAAAATGGATATAATACGTACCCCACATGAGCCATATTGCTATGCCAGTGTAAGTTCCCAGGGTAGACCAGCCCTCGGACAAATTCCATTTAGTTCAATGGGAGCAGTGCCCAGGGAAAAACTTCAAGATTTGGGCCAGTATTTTGTCACTTCCTGACCTCAATAGCTCCTATTTGCACAGAAGTAATTGGCAATGAAACAAGACAGAAACCACCTCACTCTAATGAATTACTTTACCTTTCAATATGAGACAGGAATTTTGTTTCAAATATGCCTCTTGTCCTGAGCGATTCCGAAATCTGACCTCTGAACAGAAGTCCATGTTTGGTTAAGTCAATCAAAATTTGCCTCACTATTTCACCCAAATACATTCCACTGGTCATTTTTTCATACCTATTTTACAAAACATATATATAATTACAAATAAATAAAAGATGGCAAATTAATTCTGTTTAATACCATTTGTAGAACACACTATAACCAACCCTAAAAATATTAAAAACTCGGTTATTCCACTACCTAAACTCACTGCTGCTTGGCTGTAAAAAAAACCAACACATTATCTGTTACAATTACTTCAAATGCAAACACTAGTTACAATATTTCATGTTCTAAAGAAGATAAAGAAATTAGAAAGAAAACACAAAATATTAAATATAATGCATTGATTGAAGTTCCAGTTTTAGATTAACTCTAACATTTTACCCAGCTTCCCCCACCTTTAACTTTGGTGGCTGATATAAATTGGCACTTAGATCCAGATAAGTTCTCCCCTTGTAAAACCAAACTCAAACTCGTTTTTTGCAGGTTTTATTTTGAAGTTTGTTTTTAATACAAAACTTTTGCAATTAATCTTATCTGGAAAGTGTTCACAGTTGAGTATTTTATCCTAGCGTCAAGCCAAGTGGAACAGTAAAAGTGAAAGGATGACACAGACATGCTTATGTTTTACATATGTGTCTTAAAAGGTGTTCTGGTTTTGCAAATCACCTGTTTTGGCAACGTTGATGTGGGGACAGAGAAGCAGTTTTGTCTAGATCTAAAGAACACAGGCAATCTGCATGATTTATAGTTTGGCAAATGAATTACGGTACCAAAATCTCCTTGTAAAGTACTTGTTTAAAAAAGAAAAGGAAAAAAAAGGCAGTTCAGGGAAACTGCAGTAACCTAGTCATCATTTAAAAACAATAAAATCAGCTTTACCTCTGTTTCCCAGGATTTAATGAACCCTCATCCACTTCTTTATCATATTTTGTTCTGATACTATCAATGCACCCATTGTCACCAAATCCTCCCCATTCTGTGTTAATGCACATTTTCCCTTCAGTCCCTTCCACAATTTCAATATTCTTCATCTCTTCCACGTAGCACACGTTGCTACCTGTACCTGGGAGAAAGCAACAGGGCTTCAGTCACATCTAGTTAAAGAGTAACTGAAATGCGCAGAAGGAAATCATGGTGTCTACACTGTGAAATATTTAAATGTCACTTCTCCTGAACCAGATCCATATTACAAAGATATCCCAAGATCTTAATAGAAATCAGTGTCAACAAGTGGCCTTTCTGATCGTATCTTCTACATAATTGAAATACAAACATTCAGAACTGAGGTAGGTTTTCCGCAAAATATGCCATAGAAATTAACTGGAGATTTCCTATTACTGCAATGCCCTCATGGGAATCTCACTGGAGAAAAGGAGATGGGGTAGGAAAGCACAGAGTCAGGTGACTGAATACTACACAATTGATATTTGCATCACATTTGCAGGCCAAACAACTCATGCTACTGTAAAAGTTATTTGGCTCAACCATACTTAGTTTTATCCCATGTTCATGCATCTACATATCATATTTGCTTGTTTAGTGTTGCTACACGCTGGCCAGGCATCTTTATCTGCCTAACTACAATGAGCCCTGAGTCCTTTTGTTCAGAGGATACATCAGATTCGCAGCTCATCTCTGCATGTGAACAGATTCTCAAAAAGAACAGAACATCTGAATCTAAAATAGCAGAGCAGGAGAGCATCATTTTCAGTGCTTAATATGTGCCAGGGCTTTCCAGGGCTGAGCCCTGGCATCTCTGGGTTTGCCACGTCAGTTATGAAAGCAAATCAATTGCTTGAGCCCTGGCACCTCATTGCTTGAGCCATGGCACCTCTTTCGTTACAAATTAAGCACTGATCATCTTCCTACAATATTAGCCACAGTCTCCAAGGATTCCCCCATTATATTCTGCTTTAAACACTCTCCCCTGTCCTCACCACACATAAGGCTTACAGGCTGGCCACTAAGGGTATGTCTACACTGCCCATGTTATACCGCAGCGGCGGCAGATATGGGCAGTGTAGTCACGCTTTATCGCCGGGGGAGAGCTCTCTTGGCAATTAAAAAAAGAAAAACAAAAAACCACACCCAAAACGAGGGGTAGTAGCTTTATCACCAGGAGCACGGCTCCCGGCGATAAAGCACTGTCTACACTGCCACTTTCAGTGCTAAAACTTTAGTCATTCAGGGGTGTGAAAAAACACACCCCTGAGTGATGAAAGTTTTAGCGCTGAAAGTGGCAGTATAGACACAGCCTTAAATTGTAGCACTAGAGGAAGAGATGAAACTTCATCCAGAACATGTCACAGCCTTTCCCCCAGCTATATTCAGAGCCCCAGGATGGTGTATTGGAAACAATAAAAATTACAAGCTGTCACTTTAAATCCTGGTCCAGCTTGCAGGCTAGAGGCTTCGGAGGAAAGTATGTGATCAATCTACACCTCGCAGAGTCAGTTTCCAGAAAGCTAGAGTGAGGTAGGGTGAGCTATGCTGCTCTGTTTTAGCGATCAACCTATTTTGTTTTCCTTAGTTTGGGGTTTTTTCTGTGTTCTGAATTCTAAGAAATAAAGTAGTCTTATTTTAAAGCTTTCCAGCAGAAAACATTTAATGTTTATATCCAATTTATCTGTTTGAATATTGTGAAACATAACATGCTGTCAATCCAGTGACTGAAAATTAGTTATTCCCATTCTCCTACATACTAGTGCAGATCATTACCACCGAGCTATCAAGCTGGCACAGATTCTCCAGACATTAATAGTTCTTATGAAGTGAACCATTTATTTTATAGGTCTCAGTGGTAAGATTTTTTTCTATCACAAATCAACTGATCATTTAAATATTTTGCTTTCATTTTAAACAAGTAATTTGATTAGTATTTTACCTGCAATAAGGCCAATTTCACAATATGGATCCTCATAGCCACATGTCATCATTGTTCCAACAGTGTCATTTACCACTGCTACAATATCCAGGTCAAACTCCTGCAATGGAAATCATATTTAGAAAGAGGTACAGCTGCTTTAACAAACCAAATAGATAGCAACAGAATTTCTTACATTTCTGCGTTTTATGGCCTCTCTTAGCATATCAACAACATCCTCTCCTTCACAGTCTGTTGCCTTGAAACCTTTTGTCCACTCCACAAGCGCTCCCTGTAACAGAACAGCAACAAAAATGACAAATGGAGTTGGATGTGAATCCTGTGCACTGAATGGGGCAGCCTCCTGTGGACAAAATAGTATGTAAGCATGTAGTTAACAACTGTATCATTTGCACAAGGGGACTGAATTAAGGTTGCACAGGTAATCTACATTCTGGCATTTCCTAACATTTGAGTGCTTGACTTTTGCAAACTTAGTAATGTTCTTTTAATGTAGTTTTTTATGTATAATATGTTTTTGGCCCGTGTAAAACCAAACTTCCACTGTGCTTGAGACTCAACTGCTGTGTGGAAATGACTCCACTTGCAGAGGTGGATTTACCATGCAACAAACAGTGCAGTGGCATGGGGCCCCCAATGATGGGGGGCCCCCAATATGCAGGACAAATCTCATTTGACAACCTGCCCCCAAGTCCTGGCCAGCAGTGCAGCAGAGCTCAGGCAGGCAGACTGCTTGCCTTCCATGGCTGGTGGCCGCACGCCGCTCCAGGAAGTGGCCAGCTGCTGGCACATCTCTGTGTGCCCCTGGCAGGGGGGAGACAGCTCTGTGCGCTGCCCTTGCCACAGGCAGTGCACGGAGACCCGCTTCCCTCCTCCCCACAAGAGGCGCACAGACGTGCCAGCAGTGCAGCAGGGCTAAGATGGCTCCCTGCCCACGCTGCCTCCCTCCCTCCAGGGGCACGAAAAAATGAAAAATGCGGGGGGAGAAGAATGTTCTTTTTCTTGGCTGGGTCCCGAGGCGGAGGGCCCCAAAAATGAAGCTGTGCACAGGGCCCCACTAACTCTAAATCCACCACTGTCCATTTGGTTTGCTGTTGACAGCTTTACTCCATGGTTTATTCAGATTCTGAACCACAAACAGTGGTTCAATTTGTCAAGTTATGTTCCTAAATACTAGACATTACCAAGGTGTAGCTTGTTACCGAAACAACAGAGACACAGTTAGACTGGAAGAAGATAGCCTTACATATGCCATTATTATTTGACCACTAGTGGTTCCTCAAGATTCCCGCAGTGTGTGTTGTGGTTTCCCCAATAACAGGATCATCATCATGAGGGTCCAGAAGTTTCACCATCACCTAACAGATATGTTACTCTTCATGCTGGTCTAAATACCCTGTCTGCTATCCCTCATTTTATCAGACACAAGAGCCATTGGAGCAATCAACCAAGTAGCAGCAAAAGCTGAAATATTCTTTCTTTCTACTTCTTTGAGACGCATTCCCTTCCCACCTACTTCCTTGCAGGTAATCACCTGTTCCATCATTTGTGAGTGAACTATGAGAAGAATTATATTTACTGTAAATAATTAAGCAGTCAACTTAATGAGTTTTAAGAAATTTCCTTTGCAAAATTTCAGCTCATTTGATGATAATACTGCGGATTCTTATCTAGGTTACCAAGTGATTTGTTTTAACTCAAAGATAAATAATCTGATCCCACTGATGAAGTTTTGAAGTTATGCTAAAAATAGCTAGCTTTCCATTGGGCAACCAGTATTATACAGACTGCTCAATATGAATCAATGACAGTTTTTGAATGATGTTGAAATCATAGCTGTTAATTACACCAAGTTTTAAAAAAACAAGATGAATTTAAGATAGAAAATTCTTGTCATAGGAAGAGACAATACAAACCGGCCCAGAGTGTGCAAGCCCTGACTCAGATTTATAGCTCATAAATAATCTGTCATTTTGGCTGCATTCATTTTCTTCACTCACTAATTTGCTTCATATTTGAAAGGCAGAGTGATAAATAGTTCTCAATTATAACCAAGTCCTTAGGCTGAAGTTCCGATGTGTGTGGTTGGGGTTTTTGTTGTTGTTGCCTTTTCTTTTTCTTTTGGTACAACAGGTTTAAAATAAACCAAGCATTGAATCTCCTTTCAAATTTTTGCAGAGTCTAAGTGTCAGATCAGAGCACAAAGGGGGAGGAAGTATCATGAAAAGCTGCTTTGATGATCAATCAAAATTCAACCCTTTGCTGTGAATGACTAAGTTCAACACTGCCCACTGGTGCATCACAAAAAGGAATAAAGAAAGCGTGAAAGTAGACAGAAAAAAGGATATTTGCACTCAGTTGCACACTTCTGAAAACACTCTAAATCTGTAGCTGAAAAATTATAATTAGGAGAGTAATCTCCATTGGTATTATCGATCCGAAGGACAGCAAGAGATTTCTGACCCATTAAAAACATACAAGATCATTTAGTAGTTATCATGGCTTGTTCTTCTTGCTCTGTAAGTAGCCAACTGGCTGAATAAGCTGATATTCAGTATGAGTAAGGGTGGCAAAATCTGACAGTGTATATACTTAGAATATTTATGTGTGTTTATGGTGTTTTTTTCATCTCTATTTTATGTGAGGCAATTAATAAGTCTAAGGATCTGCCCTGAATCTTATTTAAAACCTTGTAAATCCTTGCTTGTAAAAAATATACATTTTTAAATGCTGGATTTAAAAGAAGGGTTTCTGCGTTAAATGTCTGAACGGAGACTAGTTAAAAAAAATCCATCAAAATGATCCAGCAATTTTCTAATAGGAATTAGACCTACTGTAGCTGTTCGACACGGTTTTGTGTTGCAGTCCTTACCTTATCAATGCTAGCTTGCCTGCAGGGGAAAGAGAACGTGAAGCCCAAAGGGAGACGTGCACCTTTAATTCCCATGTACTCCAAAAAATCTGCTATGCACTGGACAATGTGATCAAAGAGCTGGAAGAACAGAAGCAGTGTGTAAAAACCAGCACACATTTAATGGACAATAACATGGCAAAAATAATAACCGGTTTGGACGTTACCTCTTCCCCGGTTCCTTGCATAATTTCCAAAGGAATGGCAAAGATTTTATTGTACATTCTCACAGATTTTCTTCTCCCACTTCTAATTTTCACAAGCAGAACTCTGAAATTTGTTCCCCCAAGATCAAGTGCCAGGAATTTTCCTTTTTCTGTATCAGAGAAACAAATATTTTTTTCAGTGCTTCTCAACAGTTAGACATAGTACATCTGTCTACTCAGAACATGCAAGCTAAGGGAGCCATTACAGCACACCATAAATACTGGGTAAGAGCTGACCGGGAACTCAAATTCCCATCCTGCAGAAAATTCCCAAGTTTAAATGGTGTTCCGAAAGGGAATGGGAAATAAAATATCAAAATTTCTGTAGAATGGGAATTCCAAAAATTTGTTTAGAAAAAAAAATTATTTTTTTTTTGTTTCAACCTTTTAAAAACATTTCCAAGGCTTCCTGAGCTTCCGGGAGCCCCAGCAGCCTGCCCGGTTCAAGGAGCCTGGGAGCCAGGATTCTACAGGCTACCAGGCACCAAAGAGCTAGGAGAGCCTGGAAACCTGCCTGCAAGGCAGCCTGCCACAGAACCAGGGACTTTGTCAAGGCTGTCAAGTAGCCGGGAGCTTGGAAGCCCTGGTAGACTAAACTGCCACGGGGTCAGGAGCATTTCACGAGACATTTAAACTCTGACAAATTGGCAATTTCCAACACAAAAATGTTCCAGAGGAAAATGTCCAACCATCTCTACTATGTAACCTTAGATTTTTGGGTGCCTAGCAAAGACCCTTACCTGTTCCATCCGGCGTTCCACAAACATAAGTTGGTAACATTTTCACTGTGGCAGTTGCATGTGTTTCTTTCTTCAGTCCATATTCCAATTCTTCCCTCATTTTATTTTTCACTTCTATAAGATTCTCCTCAGAAAGTTCAAATGATGCTAGAATCTCATCAATTTGTTTGCGCTGAGATACCAGTCTGCATGCAACTGCAGTTACCATGGCTGCTCCCTTCCCACTGCCACTTTCAGAGAGAAGAAATCGGACATCGCAGTTTGGGACCAGTCTTCTCACAACCTTATGCAGGCGTTTAGGATATCTAGAAGAAAAATCATTGCCTTAGACCCTTGCAAAATATTGTGTGTGTAATATACATCTAGAATAAACACACAAAACTTCATAAGTACAAAAGCAGAATTAGCTAAATGCAACTTCAGAAATTAGGAGGGGGAATGGGTGTGCAACTCTTGTTTTCTGGTTATTGGCACTTTCAGTTGTTACTGTAGGTGAGAAGGAATTATTGGCAATATCCCCCATGAGCCAATCCATACAAATAGGCTATAACGAAATTACACCTTCAAGTCTTGCTATATTGGCGAGTTCAAGTGGGAAGATGATCCTGGGGGGAAGGGAGGCCCCTATATGACACACACTGGGGAGGGTGTAGAGATAGGCCTTAACCAGACCAGTTACAACTTGCCACCTTCTCCATTTTGTGGAAATGTAGGTGTAGATTCAGAGCCAAGCTTTGAATTCAAGCCCTTCTTTCCATAATGTGCGGACTCTGAACACACTAGAATTTGGGTACGCTTGATTTAGATTAGATTCTGGATCCAAACTTCTCAACTCAGGTACATCTCTAGTTAAGAGGGAACAGTGCTACAGCTAAGAAACCAAAGGTTCAAAATAAAGAAGTGAATTAGGATAGAAAATTAGTTTGAAAATTCCGTGTGATATATCATAAGAAAATGTATTTTGTTGATTGTTTGGTAGAGGAGCTGTTTTTATTTGTTTGTTTTACAAAAACTTTTCATCCTGATAGATTTCATGTTCAAGTATCGTCTCAGAAAAGTGAATGTACACAAGACATGTAGTAAATGTCTGTCCCCTCCCCTGATCTAATGCTCATAACCTTTGCTAAATAACACAGACAAAATAATACAGCAGCTAGGCAGCTTACTTACTGAGGGTGTGTTTTATACAGAGTTCCATCCATTCCAACAGTAGTTCTCAGTCGTACAAGTTTTTTATTTTCTCTAAGACGGGTCAGTATTGCTGCTAAGGCAGCAGCACAGAGATTTGCGGAGCGGAACGAAACGATGGTGCACACATGCTGAGCAGCAATGCAATCTTCTTCAGAAGGAGTCAGGCCCAGTTCCATCAGTATCTCTTTAGTGTTTTGGAGACCTTCTTTACGCCTAACACCAAACAAAGAAACATACATTAACCTATATTTAGAACAATTGTGTCCGGATGTGATTCTCAGAGAACAACACAGACTTAGGTCACAAGAGATGAGGCAATTTCCTGAGAGCACGGGTTCTATGGGCTTCATATATTACTAGTGGTCCGCAGATGATTTGCTTCCAATCTTCAGTGAGCTGGCTGATTACAGGTTGATATCTTCTCCCGTCCTTTTTTCATTTTCTTAAGGTTTCTTGCCATGAATCAGGTTGTCCAACCAAATAAAATTAGAAAGTCTCAGAAGGCCTGATGTAGCTCTAATGAAAGTCAATGAAAAGATTCCCATTAAGTTTAATCAGAGTTGGCTTGACCCTTGAATAAACAGGGGAGGGCAAGTTATGTTTAACAAACATTAAACAGGTTGCTCCTTTTCTGTATCACTTTCACCCTTGTCTGCATTCTCAGGTTTTAGATTACTATTAGAAGAAGAACTGGAGCACTGCATGCTAATATTCAAGACAAAATGCTCTGTTTTAAAGATAAATGTGCATTTGTTGCTTTTCCCTTAAAGAACACCATAAAGTCATGGTCTATTTTGTGGTTGGAATATGGCTGATGTTTAAAACCGAAACACCAAAAACAGAGTTTTCAAACACTACAGACAGTCATCAATGACATGGGCTGTCTGCAGATCCATAATGCTCTTTATCCAACCTTATAAACCCAAACATAACAACAAGTATGAATACGTAAAGCCTTCCATTTTTCTGAAACACTGAAAACAGCTCAGTGGATCTACATATATGGTCAGGTCTCTCCATTTGTTACATACGATAAATAGAACACATTTAAATAGTTCAGTGTGTGTTTGCTTCTGTATTACTTTATTACTGATTAAAAGACCAGTTTGGTCTGCTAGATTCTCCCGTTGATTCTAGCACTGAATTGATTTGAGCAGAAATTCGATCATCAATCCAGGATCAATCTCAACAATCAATTTCAAATATTTGCATATTATAATGGCATGGAAGATGACTAGTTGCGCTTATGGAAAGGCTAAAAAGTGATTACTGAGGAGTGTTTTTAAAGCTCTTACTTTTCCATAGCAGCGACATGTTTTGTCTCAATCTTGCCCTTAGTACGGATAGCCGTTGATATCTTGCCATTGAAGAGCAGGCCTTTCTTTGCCATTTTTAGAAGAACAAGTCTTACAAGTTCTCCTAAATACAATCCACTAATCATCTTCTCAAACCTGTTAGTGAATAGAAGCAATGGTTACACTCAAGAAAGATATCTAGGCGTCATCATGGATAGGTCTCTGAAGATATCTGCTCAGTGTGCAGAGGCAGTCAAAAAAGCTAAGAGAACATTAGGAACCATTAGGAAAGGGATAGATAAGAGAGAATATAATAATGCCACTGTATAAATCCACGGTACACTTACACCTTGAATACTGTGTGCTTTTCTGGTCACCCCATCTCAAAAAGATACATTAGAATTGTAAATAATACAGAGAAGAGAACAAAAATGATTTGGGGTATGGAAAAGTTTCCATATGAGGAGAGATTTAAATGCCTGGGACCATTCATCTTAGAAAATAGAAGAAGGGGGAGAATATGAAAATACTTAGTCCTGCCATGAGTGCAGGGACTGGACTAGATGACCTCTCAAGGTTCCTTCCAGTCCTACGATTCCATGATAGAGGTCTATGAAATCATGAATGGTGTGGACAAAGTGAATAGGTAAGTGCTATTTACTCCTTCACATAACGCAAGAACTAAGGGACACCTGATGACATTAATAGGCAGCAGGTTTAAAAACAAACATAAGGAAGTACTTCTTTACACAACACACAGTCAACCTGAGGAATTCATTGAGAAAACTATAACTGGATTCAAATCTGAATTAGATATGTTAGTGAAAAATAAAGTCCATCAACAGCTATTACCCAAGATGGTCAGGAATGGAACCCCATGCTCAAATCTCCACTTGCCAGAACCTCATACTGGACAACACGGGATGGATCACTCAGTAATTGCCCTGTTCTGTTCTTTCCCTCTGACGCATCTGGCACTGGCCATTTCAGAAGACAGGATACTGGGCTAGGTGGGCCATTAGTCTGATCCAGTGTGGCCACTCTTATGTTCTTATATTCTTATAGACAAAAACACCAAGGAACCTAAGTGAATCTAATTCTTTCTACAGATCACCAGAATTGCTATATGTTTAAAAGGTAAAATGTAATTAAGCCTTCATAAAAGTAAATACCAGCAACTCTCTGTATTTTAAACTGGTTATTAACCATCATGGAAACCATATTAAACATGATGCATTTCACTCCAAAGGCTCTAACAAGTAATAGTGCAGGAATTGCACTTTGATAAAATGATGCATTTCTGGAATTAAAAGAATAATGTGAGGGGAAAACATCAGATTACCAGCCTTTCAAATGGTAGCAGTTAAACTTGGGTGTGTATTTTCTTTCAGTGACACAAGGACAAAGCAGGTATTCCTGTGTTATCGCTTCTTAAGCAATGTATTAATATATTTGCAACCCAACCATTAGGAGGAGCTTAGATGAAATACACTTTTAACACAGGTTTCATCTATGTGCATTGGGGTCTCCTCTTTTGGACACCTACAGGGTGACATACAGAGAACACTTTAGAAGGTAATGTATAACAGAGAAGCAGTTTTCAATGACTTGACCTTGCATGGGAACTCTTGGCATTCATAGTGAATGAGTGGACTAATAGAGGTTACACTAATATTCCTAATTCTGTCACTGCTGAGGAGCTATCCCCACCTCTATCCTGTGGTTTCTCATTAACATGCAAGTAATTTAAGAAGAACACATGCCAGGTTCTCTCATGAAGAAAAATTATAAAAATCAGCCTCACTTCCTCATTTTACTCCATCACAAAATGACAACAGAATTACTGACTAGTAATAATGTAACATTACTGGTTCCTTTGTGGGGATAGGTGGTGAAATCCTGACTCCATTGAAGTCATATCAATGGCAAAACTCCCATTGACTTCAGTGGGGCCAGAATTTCACCCAGAGTCTCCAACAGGACCCTTCCAGCTGAAATAAAAGGAAACAGAGTTGCAAAAAATGATCCACGATGCATGAGGTCTGTGGCTTCCAAGTCACACCATGCAGCTTGGGGTGCCCCGGCCGGTGACGGCTCACAGCAGCAGTGCGGCACAGCCATGTAAGAGATCCCACCATCAACTGGTAGGTTACAGAAAGGAAGGGGATCTTAACTGAACTGGTCCCGGGAATGTTTTGGGGATGGATGGATGGAGGCTTGAGCCAGCTTCCATCATGACTGAACTAGTTCACCTAACCCTACTTCCATTCCCAATGGCTCTATAGCTCAATGTATGCTCAGTAAACAGACTCAAAATGTGGAGACTGTCACAGAAAGCCTCATGTTAGTTGGTGAGGGAGGAACAATACTTACAGTTGTTTTCCAGGATTGATAGATCCCAAGTCAATCTCCCTGTCAAACTCAGTCCTGAGATCATCCAGTGACCCATCGTCTCCAAATGCTCCCCACTCAGTGTTAATGCACATCCTCCCCTCATCACCTTCCACCAGATCAATGTTACTCATTTCTTCCATGTAGCAGGCATTTGTGCCAGTTCCTGAGTGCATCAGACGGAAACAAATTTCCACATGAAGAATTAATTGAAAATGCATTTTAGAATTAGATTCAATATTTTCTTTACCAGAAAATGTACTTTCATTAAGTTGCATGTTATGCTATACAAAACCTTCTGTGTCTGAAACCTGTTAAATAACCATTGAATATCAAGGAAATAGTGAATGAATGAAATTAACTGAATAGAAGGGCTGAATCCTTCAAAATATTTGTGCTATTTCATATTCACTCCTATATGATACTTTAAAAAAATAAAATTGGGAAAATGTGAAGCAGACATGTTATGAAAAGAGTATATGATTCTTGTTGGGAAAGGTGAGAAGAGGTTTTCCATCTCTGAACAAAAAGATATGGATCTTCTATATCATTAGCAGAAACATTTATTATGTAGGCCAGAATCTCCTGAAAGAATTGAATAGAAACACAATTACAGCCTCCTTTATTATTTGATGATATATCTGCATATGAACAGGATGGAAATTCCTTTACCATTATGGACTTCTCACTTCCTGACAATATAAACAATATCATTTTTAAGCATGATTGTTGCAGTCATCAAAAGGCTAGAAAATACTAACTGTAATGAAACATTTTCCAAACAGCTGGCAAAAGGAGCTGTTCACTGTGGGTCTGACCCCAAGAGCTCTCCAATGTCTCAGGACTTGCCAATATCTTCGTGTCTTTATTTTTTCTTAACAGAACTAAATATATACATGCAGAGATAAAATTTTAGGATATATTGAATTGTCCCAAGGTTAGGCAGAAGAAGTCACTAGAAGACAGACAGACAGGCAGGCATCTGTGTAAGAATAAGAGTAAGTAGAAGTACTCAGGAAGTGATCATTTGTAAAAGGTCCCAGGTAAAATAAAACAAGCCAAGTAACTTCTTTTTAAAATATCAATTTGCATACAAGATGACAACACTCATTTTATTGATTTGGGACTACATTTTTTCAAGCCAGCTTTAACCAAGCCATTTTTTTTTGTAGTTGCAATTTTTTGGATATGCAGGTAGTGTTACTTAAATGTTTACATTCCACTTTGTATCCAAAAGTGAGAGACTAGTGCTTAAAAATCCAATCTTTTATGTTTTTTATTTTCAAATAGTTTAATTTTTGAATTGTGAAGTTGAAAATGCCTCCCTGCCCCAGATTTGCTAAAATCATAAGCCTGCTTTTTCAACCCTGCTTTAAGAAAATAAAATTACCTATTATGACACCAACTTCACAGCGCTGATCATCATATCCACAGGTCATCATTGTTCCCACAGTATCATTTACCAGTGCTAAAACATCTACATCAATATCCTAAGAGAATAAAGACCTCTAGTGAATAGAAAAACATTTACACCCCTCCTTATAGTTAAGTAACCGTGTTTAGACACAAAATTGACTAACTTCTAGAGGGCCCAATTTAACAATGTGACTAAGATTAATTTACTTCAATAGGATTTAAGCATATGCTTAATAAGGATGGATTTAAGAACCTGCATAAGTGCTTTGCTGAATCAGGGCCAGAATCTTCAGTTGTTCTCCCATTTCCACCAGACCTTAGTCAAGAAGTTAAAGGAAAACAAAAGCTCCAGTTTTGATGCGATGGCACCAAAGATCACCATGCAAATCACTAAGAGCCAGATTCAGGTATCCTTACTCATGTGAAGTAGCACCTTATTTCTTGCATAGCCCCACTGAAGCCAAAGGGAAGCTGGGGGAGTAAAGAGCTACTCAACCTAAGTACGTACACCAGACTCCGGCCCTAAGTAACAAACATTCATGTCAGAGCTGCACAGGTCCTTGCTGATGTCAGTGACACTGATACACAGACAGAACAAACGAAAAGCAGAGCTGGGGTTTTTTGCCAGGTTAGAAACAGAGAAATATAGTATATGCTAAAAGGAGGTCAGCACACAATTTTTTTCATATTTTGTAAATGTTACAAGGGATAGAGAAGGTGTAAAGGAAACTAGCTTTTTAAAGTGCCACTGAATACGTATAGGAGAATGCTAAAAATTAGGTTTTAACTATGTTTCATTACTAATTTTAAAATGTAATCAATCATCCCATAGTTAGTACTTTTTATTACAAATACAGCAAAGTCAAGCACAAATAAACTATCCTTTAAGACTGTAAAAATATGTAAGCTAGCCTTCATTATCAAATATAGGCTATTTATTTCTATATGAGGAAATTATCTTATTCTATTTATTATTAAGACTTCTTCACTATAAAACTTGCCTTATGCTTCCTGAGGGCATGGCGCAGAGAGCTGACCACATCTGTCTCCTGCACTCCTCGTACCTTAAAGTACTTTGTCCAGGAAAGCAGCACACCCTTTAAAAATATTCAATCTATGTTACAACTTCAAAAATAAAGTTTAGCATGAATAAATACAGAGGCAGTAGAAAATAGAGTATATTCTATCATTGACTTTTGGAGAATTTCACTGCCACTACTGCATATGTAAGAATTTCAGCAGAAGTAGCGGAATCACCCATTGGCAATCCACTGGGACGCGGAGTAAAGGTCTTTTCATACAAGCAGCCTTGTCAACTGTAGCCATCACCAAAAATACTACAGAAGTGGTCAAAATAAGACTCCGATCCTGTTAACAATTATGCACGTGCTTCACTTTAAGCGTGGGTAGTCCTATATACCTCAATGGCCTACTCACATACTTAAAGTGAAATATGTGCATAGCCTTTGCAGTGTCAGGGCCTAATACACTAACTTATTATTGTAAGAGAGGTGGCAAAAAACAGGCAATCAAATAAAGGCAGTTATTGCAGCTTCTGCTCCCACCCCCCATATGCTATCTGATTATTTCAACCGTGTGCCCCTGGTATTTCAAATCTCCTATAAACATACCAAACAAGAGGGATTAAAATATAAGCCTGCTTTATAGCACAGAAATACAATGCCTTTTGAAATCCATGTAGTATTTTCTATCAGCTGAGTAGATTGTTATTTAAATTGACACACAAAAGAAGAGTTTTAGTTAACTGCTCCAGTTGCATTGAAATATAATAATTAATCCTTGAGATCTACTTCAGCACATAATTGTGATTCCCACCTCTTCCTCCTGTAGGTTTATAACACGATGCAGAGTGTGAAGGGTGATACGAAACTTGGTTGAACTATGAATATTTTTCTTCCTCAGAAAGCCACACAAAGGTTACTTTTTCCTACACTACTATATGTTAACAATCCTTTCAAAAATTCTCTCTGAGATCTACTACTATTACAATAATGGTTTTTTTTTAATCTTACCTCTTCTAATTTAGTCTGTATGCAAGGAAAAGAAAATGTAAACCCAAGAGGGAATTTCTTATGTTTTATGTTTTTGGTCTCCATGAAATCTGCCAGACAGTCAGCGACATAATCGAATAGCTGTATAGAACAGAAAGAACAGGACAGATCAATAGCATCAATTATATTCAACACAGAAAGCAACTCCACAGAGAAAAATGTACCACATACTTCTGTTCCATTCCCATGTGTGATCTCCTTTGGGGTTGGGTAGAACTGACTCTCCATTTGAACATTCTGCTTCCCATCTTCAGACACTTTCACCTTTAAGACTCGAAACTTGGAGCCACCAAGATCTAGAGCAAGAAATTCCCCCTTTTCTGCAATAAAAACAATAAAGGTTACTTACTATTGCAGCAGTATACAGCAATGTGAAGTGTGATCTGAAGGCATATTTAAGGTAAATGCTTGGGATAATGAATGTACATTATTAATCATTTGGAGCAGAATTGTTGCCAGTAGCTAAAAGAATCAGAGTGGTGAATTCTTTAGCTCTTCACTAGATTCTGCAATGAAAATAAGGACCCTTGCAGAGTGTGTTGTGAATAGTTGTAGGCCATATTGGAAATGCCATCCTATTGAAAAAAATCAGCAGAACGACACACGTGCTTCAACTTGGACACATGGTTAAGTGCCTTCCTGAACTAGGGACCTAGTGTCAAGTATAGGGTGGGATGATGTTCTCACCTTGAATTTGATACAAGCGGATATATTCCACAAAGGGGATGGAGGAGAAATTGCTTGTGTAATAGTTTGACATTCAGCATTTAACTGTATTATATATTTACTGTCGCCCTTGCTTTTGTTCATTCTTCTTTCCCTTCCTTAGCTCCATTGTTCTGAATAGCAGCAGAAAGACATGATCAGATAGGTGGAGGGCCAGTGCAGTCCCTCCCCTAACAGGCTGAAACTACATAGGCCATATTGGGTATGTCTACTCTGCAGCTGAGAGCAAACCTCTCAGTCCAAGCAGACAGACTCCTGCTAGGGGGCTCAAGCTAGAGCACTAAAAATAACAGTCCGGACATTGCAGTGAAGGCTGCAGCTCAGACTTTCAAGCTTACCCGACCCCCTTGGCTTCAGAGCCCGAGCTGCTGTTTTTAGTGCACTAGCTCAAGTCCCACCAGAATGAGTCTATCTACCAGGGCTGGAGGCTTGCTCCCAGCTGCAGCGTAGACATACCCATTGTAGGGGGAAGTGTCATCTTCCCCAAACAGCACTGCCTGCAGCGCTCTATCCCACTGACAAATATTCTCCAAGAATTCTTCTCTCCCCAGAACCTTCACATATGAAATTTCAACAAAAAATGAATTTTTAAAATTATTAAAAAAATTTATTTTACTTTAAAATGTACTTTATTTATTGTAAAGTAAGTTGTTTTGGAGGAGCTTGGAAGTTAAACTTGGCCTTATGAAACCATCATACAGCTAGAGCTGGTTAAAATTCACAGCATAGACATTTAATTTAAATTAAAAACCTCTATTTGTCCCCCCTTCTCTCACTCCCTTACCCACAGGAAGAAAAGGAGTACTTGTGGCACCTTAGAGACTAACCAATTTATTTGAGCATAAGCTTTCGTGAGCTACGGCTCACTTCATCGGATGCATACTGTGGAAACTGCAGAAGACTTTATATACACAGAGACCATGAAACAATACCTCCTCCCACCCCACTCTCCTGCTGGTAATAGCCCATCCAAAGTGACCACTCTCCCTACAATGTGCATGATAATCAAGGTGGGCCATTTCCAGCACAAATCCAAGTTTAACCAGAACGTCTGGGGGGGGGGGTTTTCAGGAAAAAACAAGGGGAAATAGGCTACCTTGCATAATAACTTAGCCACTCCCAGTCTCTATTTAAGCCTAAATTAATAGTATCCAATTTGCAAATGAATTCCAATTCAGCAGTTTCTCGCTGGAGTCTGGATTTGAAGTTTTTTTGTTGTAAGATAGAGACCTTCATGTCTGTAATTGCGTGACCAGAGAGATTGAAGTGTTCTCCAACTGGTTTATGAATGTTATAATTCTTGACATCTGATTTGTGTCCATTTATTCTTTTATGTAGAGACTGTCCAGTTTGACCAATGTAAATGGCAGAGGGGCATTGCTGGCACATGATGGCATATATCACATTGGTGGATGTGCAGGTGAACGAGCCTCTGATAGTGTGGCTGATGTTATTAGGCCCTGTGATGGTGTCCCCTGAATAGATATGTGGGCACAGTAGGCAACGGGATTTGTTGCAAGGATAGGTTCCTGGGTTAGTGGTTCTGTTGTGTGGTATGTGGTTGTTGGTGAGTATTTGCTTCAGGTTGGGGGGCTGTCTGTAGGCAAGGACTGGCCTGTCTCCCAAGATTTGTGAGAGTGTTGGGTCATCCTTCAGGATAGGTTGTAGATCCTTAATAATGCGTTGGAGGGGTTTTAGTTGGGGGCTGAAGGTGACGGCTAGTGGCGTTCTGTTATTTTCTTTGTTAGGCCTGTCCTGTAGTAGGTGACTTCTGGGAACTCTTCTGACTCTATCAATCTGTTTCTTCACTTCCGCAGGTGGGTATTGTAGTTGTAAGAATGCTTGATAGAGATCTTGTAGGTGTTTGTCTCTGTCTGAGGGGTTGGAGCAAATGCGGTTGTATCGCACTAAGGTGCCACAAGTACTTCTTTTCTTTTTGCGAATACAGACTAACACGGCTGCTACTCTGTTACCCACAGGAGTTTGTGTAGCCGTATGTGACCTAAACTCC
This sequence comes from Lepidochelys olivacea, assembly GCF_965140295.1. Lineage (NCBI taxonomy): Eukaryota > Metazoa > Chordata > Testudines > Cheloniidae > Lepidochelys > Lepidochelys olivacea. The sequence goes on along the minus strand of NC_140417.1, from coordinate 82,415,191 downwards.
ATGCCAGACTGAGATTTTAATGGCTTTGACCTTGAAAAGCAAGCCAGAAATATACCTCTGTAATTCTATGGGCTGATAGCATGAAGGAAAGGAGATAAACTGGATTAGTCAGTACACTATGACACTAGTCAGAAAATTAAGAGCTGAATGACAAAAATGAATGGCGTGCTGTTAAATGAGAGCTATTTCAAAGAGTGAAGCTCAAGGTGCAGCTATTCTGAAGGTTAATTATAACAGCACACTTGAAAATTTAAACAAATTCCAAGTACTCAGAATCTTCCAGAAGTTTTGTCTGCAGAGAAAGCTGCTCTTTTCCAGCAATCAATGGAGAATTCGGGGAGAGTGCAAAAACGGCATTACACAAGACATAATTTGATGGTAAGGTACGTCAAAAGGTGACATATCAACAAGTCCTTGACACCAGAGAGAGAGAGAGACTGTTGTCTGCCAGGAGAAACTGCTTAGGGTTGGCCTTGAGACAAGTGAAGTTTTGAAACAGTAATGAGATAATTGTTGAAATCAGATATCCCCTGAAGCCACTTTGGAATTTCAGGAAGGGCTGAGCGTCATTTTAGCTGTGAAAAGCCAAGGGATAACAGGACTTACTCCATGATTTACTTTTCTGTTTTGGTGGTTGGGATACATAGCGAGCTCTAATTTCCAGCAGGGTGACTTCGAAGGGTTATGTACATACACTAGTGTACAAGACCCCTCAAATGTCCCTCATTTCAAGGGGCAGCACTGATCTTAATCCCACAGTTATCTATGTTCCCTCAAATTTGCTCTGTTCACTTTTATGGTTGAAAATTATCTATCACCAGAAACAAAGAGCCGTGGAACTGAGGCGACGGGAAGCAGGGTTTCTCACATGAAAAGAATACAGCCCCACATCATTTTAAATTTCTTGCATGAATAATTTGTGTCCCCCATTTTGGGTCTGTAACTGGGTGGCTTGCTCTCAGGTTGTAGAGCCTGGGGCTAAGCCAATCCTGATTAAGGATGAGCCCCACATGAGAGGGCTCAGGTGATTCCATTATAAAGAGCAGCTGGAAGCTGTATGGGGCGGGGGGATGCTCAGAGACAACAGACTCTGCTAGGAGCGAGCAGGTTCCAGCAGAGTCCTGGCATTCTGGACTAAGAGTATGTCTACACAGCAATTAAACACCTGTGGCTGGCCCAGGTCAGCTGCCTCAGGCTCTCGGGGCAGCCACTCAGGCACAGACTGGCACCACAGCTCTGGGACCCCTCCCCAGCACAGGGTCCCAGAGCTCTAGCTCGAGCCTGAACATCTACACCACAATTAAACAACCCCACGAGCCCAAGTCAGCTGACCTGGGCCAGGCGCAGGTTAGACATACCCTAAGACTCCAACCAGGAAGGTCTAGAAGTCACCTGCTAATGCAGGAGAGACCCTGAGCAGGCAAGGAAGAGTGTGAAATCTTTCCAGCCAGGGAGGCCTGGGAGTAGGAAGAGAAATGTCTGTTTGTGGGATTTGAATTTGGGATTTTGAGTTATTTTCTGTGAATAAACCCAGACCCCACAGCGGGGTATTTAGACCTCAGAAAAAGTGTGTGGAGTCCGTGTCAGGAGCCCTTTGAGGGAGACATTATTAGCAGACACCACAGAGGCACCCCTGGCCACAAGGGGCTATGTCACACCTGGAGGGCTGCATTTGGGCCTTGGCAGGTTGAGAAGCACACTTGTTCAGGGGAGAGACTTCACCTTTCATTAAGCCCATTACAGTACTTACTGGAAAATAAAGAGCTTTACTATGCATGCTGGCTAAAACAAATAGCAGCCAACCATGACACAAACCAGCAGGAGTCTCATCAGGATGTTTGAGAGGGAGACATTTAACTGATTGGGTCGGGCTTTAGCCACCCAAATCCTATTAGCATTAATAGGAAGCAGGCAGCTGAAACTGTGCAGGAAACTGAAAATCAGCTCTCAGAAATGTAGGTAGAGTTTGAAATTTTCCATAATAAACTCTGATTTGAAGATGCAGCCCTTTAACTATTGTGTGTGGCAGGGGGTGAGGGAGGGTATTCAGAAGCTAAGGGTTTGGTGGATCACCATGAAGTTGAGTGAACCCAAACCTATGCCTGCCTTCCAGAAGGAGGTTCTCCTGCTCCACCAGGCAGCAGCTAGCCCTCTCCTGCCACGTGAGCATCACAAAGCCAATATCTGCTAAAGGGAATCTGCTATGGCTGGCTTCTGCAAACTAACAGAGCTGCTTTGGTGGGTTCAGTCTCCTTTGTCTGGTCAGTTCAATCATCATTCTGCATGTCTCATTAGGGACTGAAACACAGATTACCTCTTCAGTCAATTTGTTTGCTAGTGCGTGGTTGATTTATTACTATTGCTGGAAATGAGGATTAATTCCATCAAATATAACGGGCACTTTCCTGACAGATTATATAGACTGTGTTGGGGAAAGCTCTTTCTGTGTTCTGTAATTTTCACAATGTGGAAACATGTATTTTTAGAACTAAACAGAGGTACAGAAGTCACTGTCGGGAACCAAACTGCGGAAGGGCTAAGTAGCCATGTCAGGAAATCATGGATCCATGGGGGGACAGGGAGTTATTAGAGCTTCAATACAATAGCTGGGGTTTAAGATGAAGGCTCCAGCCCTGCAATGGGGTTCACTCCATCCCCCGTGTCCACTCCAAGCTCTGTTGAGTTCTGCATGCAGCCACTTGCAGGATCTGATTATACTGCACCATTCTGGCATCCATGAATTTAAATATTTTTCCTCTTCTATATCCAGAGGAAAAGCATCGTTGCCTAAAGTTATACACATCCTCAAAATGAAAACTTCATATTGTTTTCAAATTGCATGGATGTTACTGACCTGTAGAGGGTCCCCTCATCCTATTTAATCACCGGTCCGGTGTTGGTTTGAGTTTAGCTTCGCACCAGTGGCTAAGACTAGATTAGTATTTTTGTATTCAGTAAGATGAAGGTTTTTAATAGCTAGCTGAGTGTTGTCCTGGTGAAAGCAAAACACACCCACACAAAGGCATTATACATATTCATGTCATCTGACAGCACATTGTACCTGAAAAATATTAGGTGTGTTTAGACATTTTTGTTAATGACCCACAATTATCTTCTCCATGAACGACAACTACTCTAGAAGGCCATTTAGCACGTTTAATATTAATCCCCGGTCTTCTACAGTCCCTGCTGTGCTGCAGCTGAGCATGAACATCCCCTTGAAACCAAGGGAATGTGAGAATGTACCTGCACAGCTCAGCTGAGTTGTGTTGTGCTTGGAGCAAGGAGCAGCTTGTCATAGCCTAGTTGACCCTTCACGGGGAGAGAGGCCTCAGCCCCAACCGGGACAGTTAAATCACCTTCCAAGGTAGAGAAAATGGGTCACGGGACCCAATTAGGCCTCTGGGATAAAAAGGGGAGAGGCCTGGCAGGTGGGAGAGAGAAGACACCAGAGGAAGAAGCAAGCGCTCACTGGAGAGCAGGAGCACCCCCAAAGGAGCCCAGGAAAGACTAAAGAGAGCCTGAAGGACTGAAAGCCACTGGCTCCAGTGTCAAGGAGTGGAATCTCTCTTGGACTATCACAAATGCCCCTGGGACGAGGGATATGGGACTCCTAAACTAGTGAGACTAAGGGCTAGGACTGTGGGAGATAAAAGGAGCTGTAGCAGATAAAAGACTGAATAAATAAAGATCCCACAGAAGGGAATCTTATTGTAAAGATTCTGGTCTTAGAGTCAAGAGTTATTAACCATTGCAAAGAACCAAGAGGGAACGGAGGGCATGGTACCTGCAGGGCCACCCTAGGGCACAAGGGGACACTCTGGGATGGCACCCACCTATCCACATAGCTTGAGACTGTTCCAGAGCTCCAAATTCCAAATCCAAGATGCCTGGACATATTTCATTGTAATCCATCAATTCTTTAAACCAAAGAAAAAGTAATAATGCACCAGGATCACTCACCTGACCCATCAGGAATCGACCGTACAAATGTTGGCAGCATTTTTACGGCAGCTGTTGGGTGTGTGTCTCTTTCCAGGCCCTTCACCATCTCTGCTTGGAAGCGCGTCATCACGTCAAGTAATACATCATCAGAAAGACGCATGTGGTAAAGGAACCTGTCAACCTGAATCAGGACATTGAGAATATTATTTATAATGATGAGGTAACACCTAGGGACCCTGGCCAAGGATCAGGACCCTATTGTGCTACGTATCTCACACACACACACACACACACAAAAGATAATCCCTGCCCCAAAGAGTTTACAATGTAAGTACATAAGGGATGATTTCTCTCTACTAGAAGTCACTAGAGCAGGATTTCTCTCACGCTCCCACTATCATTAGCGTTCAGTTACACAGAAAATGCTTCCTATATACAACCACTAATCACAAGAGTTTGGTGCAGTGTCCTGAGCACAGAGCTTAGGACCAGGAACTCCTACATTCTAATCCCAAGTCTGCAGCTGACTTCTGAATAACCTTGGGCAACTCACTTCACTACTCTGCCTCAGTGTATGTCTGTAAAATGGAGATGATTGTATGTACCTCACTTTCAGAGGTGGGAGAAATAGTTAAATGTTTATAAAGCGCTTTGAAGTTAAGCACCCTACATACATGTAAAATGGTTATTTACACTGATCCTCTGATTCTGAGATTTTCTATGACATCAGCTACAGTCATATGATATAGGGTTAGCCTGGTCCTGTCCCATTGAAACCAATAGCTACATTTCCATGGAATTCAGTGTAAGCAGGAGGATGCCCTATATAAGAAATGCTTCAACCTATAAAATCTATTTGTAAAGATGTTTAACCCAGTGTTAACTAATATTGTTTGTGACAGTATTTTACTATTTGTCCATCAGAAACAGTCTGGCCTGTTCAATGGAAGATCCCAAGTCTTGGAGTTACACTGCTCTAACCAGATATCAGCTGTTTTGTGCAATTTTTTTTCTCTTATATACATGTGTTTGGGCAACGAACAACTGAATAGGAATAAAGACTTTAGCCATGTCTACATTACAGGGACTATAGCGGCATAGTTACAGCATTGTAGCAATGTTGGCATAACCCTGTATCGTAGACGCCGTCTGTAGTAACAGAAGACTTTTTTCTGTTGCTGTAGGAATACTATCTCCCTGAACAACAACAGCTAGATTGATGGAAGCATTCTTCCCATTCACCTAGTTGCCCCTACACCAGAAGTTAGGGTGGCATAGCTCACGTATATGGATTTTTCACTGAGCACCATAGTTATGCTGACCTACATTTTAAGCGTAGACCAGGACTTTGTGAGAACTTAGGTCTCCCCACCCAGGACCAATTGATTCACCAATTCAAGAGTCTCAGGCAGTAGTCAAAAATTACTTACACTTGAATAGATTTGTGAATTTTTCAGAAGAATTAGGTGTTACTGGTGCTATTAGCTAGTCCTCTGTACCCAACTTGGCAAACTCCCCATCTCTCCCTTTCACCACCCTTTTTAAATCCTTACCTGGTCTCCTGTAGCTGCTCACATCCAGCCAAGCACACCTATATCTTTTGCCTATATTTGCTGCATGAGTGGTGTGATCAAATCCTTACCAAGTATGTAAGGGGAAAGTTTGTGGCTTTAAAAAACAGAAAAAAATCAGCCTTAAATTTTAATTAACATAGGATTTTAAAAATTAAGAGAAACATTTTACTGTGTGTATTTTAAATTTATCTCTGGCCTGCTGAACTATAATACATATTATTTCTTATGTGTGCTATACTGATGGCCTTTGTGTTGTTTAGTCATCATATTTGTTTTGACCACATTAAAATATTTCTACATTGTATAGAGCAATGTTTCCAGTTAAAGAATGCCAAACGTAGGTAATCCAGCTGATGTTTGTACACACACACTTACAGTTGTGAATGTTACAAGGAAGGGTAATTTTACATTTGTACCATTATACATATCTGAGTTTTCAGAGAAGGAAGATTATCCTTTGATAACTTGAAAGGCTGCATCTATAAACGTCATCTCAACCCAACCCTCTATTGACTTTCCTTGTACACTTTATGTATTACATAGAAAGAACCACATTAAACACAACATTCAGGCTGCAAAGCCAAGCACTCAGAAGTTAGGAAATGCTAAAATTAAGATTTTCTGTGCCACTTTAATTCAACTCTCTTCTACACATGTATTATGATACCATCTTTAATTCCCTGACCACATACTTTTTTCACCCCCCATGGTCCCCTGCTTCATTCAGTGTAAAGAATGGACACTACTCACTTATAGCTTGTCTACACTTGAAACACTAGTGTCATGCAGGTTTCCTTTGAGAACAAGGACTGATAGTTCAGACACAGTGATCGCTTTGGGAAAACACTTCACTTTCAAAAGAGGAGCGTGGGAGCTTAAATTCATAACTCTGCTAGACACTAAAAATGGACTGAGCAGAGACATTGGATTTATGGGTTATTACAACTATCCATAATCCACTAACCCCCTCTTCTTGCCCATGACTGCAGAGGTGTTCAGAGACTACTCTACCTTGAAAGGTAGAACGTGGCTAACTACTTCTGCTAAACAACCTGTTCCACCTTGCATTTAGCTCTGACCTTCAGAGTACCTTTCCCAGACAAAAACAGCAGCTCTGTGTGGCTTGAAAGCTGGTCTCTCTCACCAACAGAAGTTGGTCCAATAAAAGATATTACCTCACCCACCTTGTCTCGCAAACACTAATGAATCTATTTTCACTCTATTCTTGTGAGTTAAAGCATTACCATTCCCTATTTTACAGATGGGAAACTCAGGCACGGTGATATTAAGGTCAAGAGTACACTAATTTTGAGTGCCCCAATATAAGATACCTATGGCCTGACTTTTAGAATTTTATAGCACTATCTATGTTCAAAGCACAGCTCCATTGACTTCAGTTGCAGCTGTGAATACTCAGCAGTTCAGTAAACCAGACCTGATTGTCTCAGTTCAGGCACCCAGAAAATGAGATGCATACACAGTTATTGGCCATCTGTGTATTTGGTTTAAATAACTTGCCCAGCATAACACAGGAACTCTGTGGCACAGGCAGGGATAGAAGTCTATTTTCTGGGGTGGCATTCAACAGCCTTAACCATGACACTTGCCTCTCTCCCCGTCCACTGTTCTGTCTCCTTCACTAGATACCTTTTGCAGTTTCTGCAACAAATGAGGCAGGGGTCCTACAGACAACAGCCTCATTCACTACACATCGCTAATTCACTCCCAGAGCCCCATCCATCCTGTTCACTGAATGAGAACAGGATCCTGTGGAAAAAATAGTATGTGAACACAATTAAAACCTCTGTGCATCATAGGTGCCGACTCCGTGGGTGCTCCAGGGCTGGAGCACCCATGGGGAAAAATTGGTGGGTGCTCTGCACCCACTGACAGCTCCCCGCCCCCTGCCCCAGCTCACCTCCGCCTCTGCTCCGCCTCCACCTCCTCCCCTGAGCACGCCATGGCTCCCCCTAGCTCCCAGGGTTTGCTGCCGCAAAACAGCTGTTTCGTGGCAGTAAGTGCTGGGAAGGAGGGAACACGGTGCACTCAGAGAAGAGGCGGGTCCGGGGCGGGGATTTGGGGAAGGAGTCCAATAGAAGTAGGGAAGGGGCGGAGTTGGGGCAGGGACTTTGGGGAAGGGATTGGAATGGGGGTGGGGCAGCAGCAGAGTCAGCGTGGGGGGGTTGAGCACCCACTGGCGCTGGGAAAAGTTGGTGCCTATGCTATGCATTATATTGACACCCACATGGATCTTTAGTAGGGTTAGAATCATTAGAACCACTGCACAGATCTCCACCACCTGTCCTAACAGAGTAACTGAAAGCAGTAGTAGGTTGGCATCCTCTGTGTGGGCCAGTCACTAGAAAATGAGCCACACGTTTCGCCAGTGGAGTTCATAGATATTTGCTGACTGCAGAAGAATGCTGACTCACAAACCCTTGATACTATTCCAGATTCAGAAGGGACTGTGTTCTAGTGGTTACAGATGCTTATGCCCCTCTCCTGCTCCATTTGCCCTCATCCCTCTGCCCCACCCAACATCTGGCCCATCTCGCCCTGGTTAGTGTTCCCACACCACTCAGCTTCCTATCCCAGTTCCCCTCCTTCGCTCCACATACCACTCATCCCCCTCAGTTGCTCATTGCAGTCCCCACTCCCATGTCCGCCATGCCTGCAGGTGAGGCCGTGCATCCCTCTGCATTCCAATTTACATTGATTAGGAATCAGCTTAAGTGAAACTAAAATAAGTTACACAAACCAAAACTTGAGGATCTACCCAGGTGCTCTCACTGGTTTAATGAACACAGCAAAGGAAGAGTCTGTCATTTGTTTATATAGATTCCCTGCTTTTGCAGAGTCTCTTCCAATTCTACCAGGGTTGATGGTTTGTAAACTAATTTGGTGCTGGGACCACATTTCTGTGCTTGTGCAGAGGTGTCAGAGTAATAGCACAGCATTACAAGCAGAAGTCTGACTGTTTATACACAGAAAGGGCTTGGCAAGGCTGTAGAGGATCAAGCTCCCTCCCACTCCGACACTTTCACCATTCCTTGGCTCCCAGTGGAAGGAACCACTTTCAGAGTAAAGGTTTACTCTCCTTGACCAGTGAAATCCAGGCTTTTCTGAACAGTCAACCAACAAGTGTGCTAAGCCTTCCCCCACCCCTCTTCAGCTTCTAAAATTCATTTCCAACTTACCTTGCTAAGTTACATATTTTTGTACCACAGAGCAGAGCCACTGATTACAGCACAGGTGGGTTGTATCCAAAGGCCATCTCAGCCTTGCCTATGACACCATAACCACACGATTTAAATAGGACCTAGTGCTGTGAGGTGCTGAATGATGCCTGGAATGGTGAGTACTGAGCCAATGGGAGCTGAGTGTGTTATGCTGGCTCATATTAAAGAAGTTCTGTATTAAAATCACAAATGAGTTTGATTCCCCATAGTTTAAATTCCAGGGTATTACTAATTAAGAGGTCTCTTGGTTTTTGGTACTGTTTCTCTCCCTCTGTGTGACACTTGCAAGCTGCTAATTGTGTTAGTATATCCTAAGACAGAGTCTGTTCTCAAAGCAATTCTTTGTAACAACTACTCCTCACACAGAGAGAGACACAAAGCGATACTTTGTAACAACAGAAACAGCACACAGACTCCCCGCCCTTTTGTTGTATTCATCTCGCTTTGTTAACAATTGTGATTAAAATAGAGATAGAGATAGAGATAGAGGATGTATGTGGATGGATGCTTGGTGTGGATAATAAATGAATCATCAGGGAGGTGCCAGCCTAAGAATCCGATGTCGATCGGCCGAAGAAGGCATCAAGTGGAAACAACCAGAGAACCCCCGGAGGGCAGACTGGAATCCACCCAACAGCCTCAAGGATGGGAGTACCGAAGAACAAGATAACATCTGGCAGCACAGAGCCGTCAGGAATGTGCCATCTGCTGATTGATTCAGCAACAGCATGATGAAGCAATTCCCATAGACTGGCATAGGAATAAATTCCTATAAAAATGGACTCCAGAAACTGAGAACTTTGGGATCTGATTCTGCAAACCAACTTCCAGGAGCATCAGATGAGCATCTGACCAGGCCCTGCTCACTCCTCGTGTTCAGGCCACCTGGCCAGTGGCTTGGCACGAGCAACTCTAAGGCTGGTAACTATGATAACAATCTTGCAGAACCTGTGTGTGTGTGTGTGTGTGTAAGTAAATATGAAATTGAATAGAATGTTATAGCTATAACTAACTGCTTACTATGATTCTTTCTGTATTCACAATAAATGTGGCATTTTGCCTTATTCCCTTTAATAAGATCCTGCTGGTTTTTATTTTATTGGTATAACAAGTGTGTTCCATTTCTCAGAGGAGCAGGGAACCAAAGGCTAATTTCTTTTCCATCTTTGGAGTTGTCTGTTTTAAACTGCAGTCCTACTTTAGCTGTCTGAGGTGTTTCCTGGCCATTGGCCATGAAAGGGGTTCAACAGTGGAGATTGGGGAGTGCTTGTACAGCTTGCTTCATGTTGGTAAAGTAATGATGAGCCGCTAAAAGGCAGTTTTATTTAAATGGGAGTGGGGATAGATTGGCCTGTGCTATCACCAGATATCTATATTTGCATGGACCAACTAAATTACTCATTCATGGTCCCATTTAAAACGAATGAGCCAAAATTATCCAAAGCACACAGATGAAAACCCAGATAAGAAACAGGCAAATCTATCAGGTGCAGCGAGGACCTTGGGAATAAATTTAGAAATTTATCATCTAAACTAGAGATTGCTGAAAACATTATATTGAAATATGTTTCAAGATAGAGAACTGGCCTTTTCCCTTTAAGGCACTTCCATCTATATCTCTCTCTCTCACACACACACTTTTCTCCAGAGAGGCTGATAAGTGTCTGACAGAACTATCTGAATAGTGATCCAAAAGTTATTAATCTCCTGATCATCTGCTGCCTTTAGAAAAAACAGCTTTAGAGGTGTGTGTACGTGCACGTTCGGCTTAATGTGTATTCTGGTTGCATTTTCTCAGGCTCAGTTTGGACAATCACCTTGTTTAGCTGCAGACTGTGGGCAAGTATAAACCCTTTAGGAGCTTCTGCACTTAAGATAAGGGAGCCCTTCAAAACAAAACATTCCAGAAAGACCAAGCAGAGCCTTCTGTGATCTCTAAACTGCTTTACAACCAAAGCAAGGTCATACCATTAAGTGGTTTGATTATAAAAAAATCAGGAGGGAGAGGGATAGCTTTGAGCATTGGCCTTATAAACCTTCAATCCTTGAGGGGGCTATTTGGGATCTGGGGGCAAAAATTGGGGATTGGTCCTGCTTTGAGCAGGGGGTTGGACTAGATGACCTCCTAAGGTCCTTTCCAACCCTGATATTTTATGATTCTAAAGATAGGGACCTTCGTAAGAGCAGAAAAATCTCTATAGAAAGTAAAATTCTATCATCTAAGCAGCTCCCTCTCATCCCTTTGGACCAACACAGCCCTTGTGTTCAGTGTCTTGCCTTGCCTGTGAAAGTGACATTGTAGCAATGATGAGCTGAGGAGGACTCTGGAGTCTTCCCACTTCTTTGGTTAACGAAAATCAGCTGTGTCAGAGACAGCTTATATCTGGGCTCCATAAAAATACTTCCCAGTGGTTGGCCTTGATTGAAGCAAGAGGCAGGCTGCCTTTTTTTTTTTTTTTTTTAAATGTCCCTCCCAGAAACCCGACAATGGCTCGACTCTTCCATTAAAATTGTACATCAATAAACTCAGCGTGTTTTTCAGGAAAAAAAACAAACACAATTCCAGGAAACATGCTGTTCCAAGTGCCGTTGCTTGCTTCCTTAGTTATGATCATGAAAAAACGTTGGAACACAAACTGAGGATTATCACTGACCAAGGAGAAAATCGGAGCCTTAGGGCTACTTGTTAAGATATGGGCAGCATGTTACCCATTGCGCTGTCCACTCATCCTCTCTTTCTGAAAGGAAGGAAGGACATTGAGAGAGCACCCAGCAAGCCCTTCCAGCATAAGGCATTCTGTTTTTCTTGGGGGGATGGGGGGACGACACAACCTTGTTCTATTGCTGGACTAGTCCAGTGGTGGGGCTCACTTATGGGGATCTTGACTCATTTCCTCTTGCTCCTTTACTTAACAGCCTACTCTTGCTTCTGGTTTGCTCATGTATCTTAACAGCCATCCTTCCAGCTGATTAGAGAGAGTGGCAACAACAGGGCCCAAAGGGAGTCCAGTGTAGATCCCCCTTGGCCAGAGGCAGGTGGCCACAACATGAGGGTGAGGTGGTGTTAGGTCAGGAGGTGGGAAGTCAGACATTTGACAGAGATGCAGATTAACTCAAGGAGCATGCAGAGTGTGTAAGGGTTTTATGCTGCAGTGCCATGAGCCCACATACCAGCACTTTGCCAAGAGACTAGACTTCGCTATCTGCTGTGTGCCCAAGGCAGGGCACCATCAGCTAGTTTATTTGCACATCAAAAGCTTAAAGTCTGGTCTGTCTAGGACTTTGTTAATTAAAACTCAGATTTGTAAACATCAATCATCAAATATCTTGGCTGAGATTTTCAAAGCCAGCTAGATCTAGACATAAAAACTTTCCCAATAAAGCAAATAGGAGCTGTGTGTCCAAATGCCCCTGGGCCCGATCCAAAGCCCATTGCGGACAATGGGTGTCTTTTCATTGGTTTCAGTGAACTTTGACTCGGAGCCCAGTTTTGAAAACCTCAACCTCATTGTCTAAATCAAAGTGATAATGCAATCCAACAAGAGTGCAAGTTTCTCATACTATGCTTCATTACAGCAGTATGCCGGAAAGCGCTTTCTTTTTGAACATTTTTAAAAAGAAGCCTCAGAGCTAACATTGCAGTCTTCCCTTACTGAAGATTATTCACACATTCACTATACAGGGAGTTTTGTTTCCTAGCGCTAGTCTAAGTTTATCAGATCTGAAGACTACATGAAAATAGGACTGTTTTAAAGTCCAAAGATTTACCAACCCTTTAATCTCCACCTCTTTGCCAGGAGCATACTGCACAGCATCCACACTCATTTTTTGTTCATACAGTAAAATATTCTCTGCTCTCCTGTAACCCACATCAATCTTACCAACAAAGAAATTTGGACCTTACCTTTTTGATTTGATCTTCTTTTAGTTTTGTGAAATAAAAAGCTAATAAATGCACAGCAAACATTTTCTTGAAGCTTATTGGTGTCTCAGTGATGATAGAGCAGCTGTGAATAATTAATTCCAAAGTGGCAGATCTTATTCATGAGCTAAATGTTAAAAATACTTCAACAAAGCCATTTCCCCAGAGTGAGGTATTAGAGCTCCTGCGAAATCAAGTCCAGGACTAAATCCATTCAGTTTGTTGGTTCAATGATTAAACTTCAGTGTGTCTCTCTCTCCCCCACCGGCCAGTCCCTCCCTTCCCCTGGTACACACTTTATTGTCTAATAGTAAGCATCTGGCTAGCCGCCAAGGTGAAGGGGGGGGGGAATGATGTGTATTGGCCCATTCAGGAATTTTTACCACTTAACAATCTAGTTACTATGCAATGTTCTTTGCTTAACCCAGCACCATCTTGTGCAGCATTTGACAGACTTACACAAGAATGTGACAAACACAAGCTGCTTCAATGAACCTTAGTTCACTTAGAAAGTTATGCAGAGTTGTTGGAATTCAGGATCTTTCTTTCATCTGGCTAGCATTCCAGTTTTTGAGACAAACCTGTGTTTCTTAATCGGATGTGTCCCAGTTTCTGATTCGCACAGCACATTATTCTCTGGGGCTTGTCTCAGTAAGCATTCACACTCACCCTGGCCAAGCAATACTTGCCCCTAGTTTTACTCCTTACACAATTCCCAACTTGCACACATTATTCTCCCATTGTCTGTGCTGCCTGCAGAGGCGATGCGTGAGAGGTGAGGGAATGTGAGGTCATGTGCCCCCCCATTTCTGCCAGGGCTTATATGTCCTGACCTGAACCCTGCTGCATACCACCAGAACCTTTAAATTGTACCCTCACCCCCCCCCAATCAACAGTTATGTGTCGTCTCTGGCTGCTTGTGATGACAAAATTTAAGACTTATGTCCTCAGAACTGCATGTGCAAGGGAAAAATTTGGCCCATTTGGCAGCTGGACAATTTTAATATTAGACTCAGTCTTACTCAGAGACAAATTCAATTATAATTTAAGGTGTGCAGCTCTCATTGAGGCACCTATTGACGTCAGGGCTGAATTTAACCGTATCTCTAGCTTTTAATATTTTTTGTCCAATAAATACTAGAAACAAGATGAAAACAGAAAAGCCAACTGTAACACGAACAAGAAGATGAGCATGCTGTAAATAAGAATATTTCTAAACTATACCTTTCACTTCAAAAAAAAATTTTAAACACCTTGCCAGCCTGAGATCATGGTTCATTTCTCCCGGATTCATCTTTTAGTAAGTACTGTCTGACCTAAAAAGACAGAGACAGACAGACACACACACACACAACCGGTCTCTTTACTCATTATGTACTTTTCTCATGTGAGTCACATTCCTGGCTGGCCAATTAAATGGAGAGCATCACCTTTTAAGCTCCATTCCTCTTTGTTCCAGAGCTCATTGTGTGCCTAATACAGATTTAAATTTTCACTTTCTCATTATAAATATAATATAAATAAATATAAATGTCACATGAAAAGGGTCTCAAAGATTTTAATTACCACACAAAGTTTGTTAATCAAGTAGTATTTGTCAGTTTCATTCTGCTAGCAAATTCAATCAATTACAGGTTTTCAGTGCATCCTTGCTTTGGATAAGTAGGAGGGTGAGGAAAGAAGGAAAATTATTGTTTCCATTCAATTGATTTTTCAACACACTAACAGCCCTTAAAAATAAAACAAATTGGCTACTCGGGCCACAGTGGTGTAGTGACATTAGTGCAAATGACAACTGAGGCCCAAATGAATATACCAGCTTCAATTACCAGGGTCATGGTTTGCTGTTGTTAATATACATTAAATATAGAAGTGTTTTATCCAGCAAGCCAGGTACAACCCCTCCCTCCCACTTTCAGATCGTAAAGGATCACAGCATGACTTTTCGATCTTTGTTATACTCCCTTCGCAGCCGCATCCTGAGGAATTATGGAGTGTTCTAAGGCAGATGATCATCTCCAATCCAGCATGCAATTACCTTACAGTCAAAGACCATTCAGGTAAGATCCTCATAACCAGTATGGGGAGCTTTTAACAAAGGTGTGCATGCCGAGAAAAAATTCCAACACCTGCCCCTACATCAAGGGAAACAGTTGTTAACACCAGCCTCCCACAGGCAGGGAATGCTGGTGATGGGTCTGCTGCCTGCCAGGCTCTCTTACTCAGAGTGCTAAAGGCTACACGCTCCCTGCTGCGGGGAGCTGATGAAGATTTTAATCACTGGAGGTTTTATCACTCGAGCATCTACAGCCTGCTGCCTCTGAGCAGACCCCCTTGGGACAAGGCTTCTGGTGGAAGGAGAAGCCTGGTGCTAGGATAGAGGATAGCCACTTCCTCTTACCCCAAATGTGCAGAGTGAGTTCATCCCAGTGTGTCATCCCTGCACTTAAATGCCTTCCATGAGACTCTCCCTTCAGTGGGATGTCATTTCCCCAAGGAAGCATGGGGAAAGTTTAAACAAGCACTAAGGGTGGGTATTAACTCAGTTTCCCCTGGTGGCAATGCGGATGTAGGCTGTAGCACGGAGAATGTGGATTCCAGTGCTGTCTCACTCTGGAAGAGTATAGGGAGAAGGTGGTAAAATGCCAGGAATAGGTAGTTGAGGTAGGAGCTCAGGCTACTGGAGAGGAAGAGTGTAGCTGTCGAGTACCTGGGGTGAGGACATGCAGTCTCACACTAGCATACAGTTTACATTTAAGACTAAAGAAAGCTCTGTACAAATGAAAGCCTAGGTCTCCCCCAGTCATTCAGTATCCATTACAATTATTACTTATTATTTATTATTTCTACTGCAGTCACAGCCAGTCTCCCCAATCAGGGTGCGAGACACTGCCCATGAACAGAGAGAGAGACAGCCCACCCTGAAGAACTTACAATCTGAAGCCCCAACTCTACAATCACAACTCTGCATGGGTCTAGGCCTCCAATCATATTGATCTAATTGCAGGATCAGGACCTTCTGTTGAAGACCAATGGATCACTACCATTTCTCATTTGCCCAAATATGCTTTTCCCCCGAACTGCTCCTGTGTCCCAAATCTCCCTACAATTTTCAGATAAATCTCATTTGAAGTTTCTAAAATGATTGACAGCTCAGCTATTTTTCAGATGTGGTACAAAAAAAAAAAATTAAAAAAAACTTTCCAAAAAACATTAAACACCTCCCCCTTCTGAGTGTCATCTCAACAAAATACCACATATGAATGAGCTCAAATCTGGGCAAAACAAATGTATCCAGTAGCCACAGGACAGGCAAACTTTGATAGAAAAAAGTGACCTTTCTGAACACTTTTTTGAGTTTGGGTGCAGTATTAAGTTTCTTCTGACTTGGTTTTACCAGGAGTGGAAGCTGTTTCTAAGAGCTTAATTTATTTAACTTGTTCAAACTATTTTGACGTTATGCCCCATTCACCCCTCCAGCACATTATTTTCTGACAGAATGAGTTTTATTAGTTTATCTGGTGCATCACTCTCCAAAGCAAATGCTTCATTCTCAGCTTCAGGATTCCAATCTTAGTTGCACATTGGAGTTTAGCGATAACAGATATCAGGGAAGTGAAAAGTCATCACTTGGCTTCACCTCATGTCAAATTCTCTAAAGCTCTCATTTAGATTTCAGTGAGTGGGAGATAACGGTGTATTTCACCTTCACTACCATATTGGATATATGCATTAGTGAGGACAAATTGCACAAAGCTCAGTTTTGTCTAAGGTTCTCTTTAGACATAACCATTAGCAGCACGAGGCTGCAAAATAATAAGATAAAATCTGTACTTAAGACACCTTCAGAGAGACTGAACAAAGAAAACACAAAAGAAGCCCCTGTCCAGCAAGGGGGGGGGGGGGAATCTGTCTTACCCTAACTTCTACACAACCTCCATCTCCTTTGAAAACAGTGCAAGAATGGAAAGGTCAAGTTGGCTTAGGCACAGTGTCTTCAGAAACAAAGTTGCTGAAAGTGGCTCTTCCAACTGAAGGTAAGTACTGTGTAAAATGCAATTTACATTTTTATCAGGGAATCAAGCTTTCTTCATTTAAAAAAGGGCCAGTTGAAAAGCGTGTTGAACTTTCACAACAACGTAGGAACACACAGCACAGCTCCATGCACAAAGACTCTAGACACAGGCCATTTGGAAGTGTTCTTGTTTTGTGCAAAGTAGACCCATGTTAAAAATGTGTTCCTAGCGTAGCTTTGCAACATCAGTTTTGATCACACCCTGTGAGGCCAATTGGACAGCAACGTTAATTAGATCTAGTGGCAACTGTGCCATTAGCTCAGAAGAAAAGAAAACTTTCTTTTATGAAAATCAGCCCTCGAAATGCCTGAATAAATTTCAGAGCTCTTACAACAGTTACTATGGAGTCACTATGGGAACAAGCAATGAATTAAGCTGAAGTGCTAATCTCAGCAAAATACCAAAAGAATGTTGTAGAGTTACTTAGCTTTTTTCTCATTAGAGGGGCTGTTGCTCAAACACAAGATTTCAGTTTACGCCTCTAAGTACCCAAATGAAGCCTTTCCTTGCTAAAAATATACATTAAAAAGCAGCTTTGTGAACAATTAATGGATAAACTGGTTATCAAAACATAATGGAAGCAGGGAGTATAGAAGGAATGTGGGTTTTCTGTGTGCCATACCCATGATGGCTGAGATCAGGGAGGGGAGCGTTAACATTATACAACACATTGTTCTGAACTGAAGTTTAAGATTTGGACTGAAGTCTGTAGCCTAAAACTTAAAGCATAGATTTGCAAGTGGTCAGAGAACTCCACAACAGCATACCATTTTAGAAAGTCAGAAATCAGTTAAAAGAAAGTTAAAACTTCCTTTCAAGTTTGCAAAAATTGATGGGAAGAGCTCTAACATCCAAAGGGCCACAACTCCTCTCCACAAAACAAGCACACAGCAGAAGCAGGGTAGCTTCCTTCCCACGGCCATTACAACATGCCCCAGTGCTGAAGGTCACTTCTTTGGACAAAAGTCATTTCAGCTTCTAAGCACACTTGATCTCTGGCCTTTCTTCAAATACACCAACAAGAGTGTCACCTTAAAGTTATCCAAATCAAACTGATTTAGTTATCAGGGCTAGAATGCCAAGGAACATGTGCAATAGGACTAGAGCATTCCCCTCCCTTTACAAATTGCTTGAAATATCACGTAGTGATTAACTCCATGTTAAAACAAACAAACAAACCAACCTGTCAAAACAGGGTTGGTGGAGAGCTTAGCCAGATAACAAACTGAAGAAAGGTCAAACTAAACAGCCAACTTTCCAATTTTAAGCTAGCTGGGTAAACTTCTCTTAACGGCGTATCGGATATACCGAGATCATGGATGTCAAAGTGCAGTGCACTGTACATTGCACGGTCTCCATTTTTAGTTGATCTGGAATTATGTATTTTACTTTCTCCCCCAACAATTAAGAATTATGAAGGATGATCTTGAAATTAAACAAGAAATAAAATACATCACACACAGAAGAACAGAGTCACTTTGGCGACTTCTACACTTGGGGGTAGGATTCCTAGCTCATGTAGACACACTCACATTAGCTCTCACTGATAATGTGCCAAAACAGTTGCTGTATTTACAGTATTTAAATACTGTACACAGTAGCACAAGCATTGGCGGCAGGGACTATCACCCCTGAATAGGTACCCACAGGGCCCCAGCAGGTTTGCAGAGAGGGCAACTCGCAGCAGCCCATGCTACCATGGCTACACTATTATTTTTAGAGCATGAACTCAATGGGAGCTATCTCCACTCATATCTCCATGAGTTAGGAACCACAGCCCTGGCTCCAAGCATAGACATTGCCTTTCTTGAAGGGAATGTAAAAAAGTCAGGGCAACTATACAGACTTTTGATTGTACTCAAAGTGAAGACACAGCATTAAGAAAGCAATTCAGGGAATTTAACAGCTAGCACCACAAAACTACCCATTCACAATGTAGTATTTTAACAGGATAACATTTTTGGCTTTGCCTGAATAAGATCATGTCTAGCTTTCCCCCAGGGAAAGAATAATTTTTTTAAATGTATCAATTTTTTCCCCTAAAAGCCATCAGATAGAAAGAACTTAAAAGGGCTATGACCTTTTCCTCTGTAAGAGAAATACTGTAAATTTCCCAGATCTAGGACATTAATAGATAAATGCTTTCCACCTGATTACTTCAGATTTTCAGGGGAGGCAAAGGTTGAAAGGCATGAGATTCTAATCTCATTTCCTGTGAAGTCGTATATTACCATTTATAGCACTTATCTGTTGAACTATGTACAATACGAAGGTGTGGAATGATTAGCTAATTCATTACTAAGGAAATATACCTGACCATTATGGTAAAAACAGTTTAAGTGTGCATTTTGTAAGGATGTTTTAGGGTCAAACTTTCATGTAGGAAAACACAGTATTTTTTATGCTGAATGTCATGGTTGTGAGAAAGTGCATAACAAGTCAACAAAAGCAGAATTAATAAAATAACCTTTCAGTTTACAAGAATCCATCTCTGAATATTTGCTTCATAAAACTAGCCACAAAAAAAAAAATGCAACAGCACCAGTGTAATCCAGAGATGCCAGAAGAGGTTAGTAAAATAGTATTTATTCTGTGAACAAAAATTAAATGGAATTAGGTCATTATTTCACTTCTTCTTTTTCCCTGTCCCTTTTGAACCATTCTGATTATCTCTTTTTTCAGTTGGGAAATTTCCATTGTTATTGTGGTGAACCTGCCACTCCCTTTCTAGTTGTTTCAGCATTTCTTGGGTAAGGAGTCCTTCACGCACTAGTCTGGCAGCAAGAGATCCTTGTCCGTGACTTTTCATATTCGACTGTACTTCAGCAGGTTTATAGCCCAAAGCTTTAGATCGTCTTATTCTCTTCTGTCCTGGGACCTTTGTGGCATTTGAGAATTGATCTTGGTTTGCTGCTGGAAGATCTTCCAAGTTCAACATCCTGTCATTAACTTCAGTTCTCTGAAGAGGAAAGTCATCTGGCACAGCGATAGCACCAGAAACAGAAGTAGCTTCTGAAGCTCTGATAAGCCTTGTAATGTTGCGCACGCCAATTTGTATAATGTTGTCTAGTTCTTTCTGGATGTCCCGTACGAGGCTGGCATCTGGGAACATGTCCATAAATCGGTAACTAAAAGAAAAAAATGTTTTAAATTTGCCAATACAAGAACTGCTGTAGGTCAATGGAGTAGGCAGAGATCAAGTTGCTGTCTTACTATTATGTGGTATATAAGAGACCGCCTACCCGCTCCCACCCATATGCCTCGTCTTTGTGTATCATATTACACATTGCCTCATCATCAGAGCGGATCTTGACAGTACAACTGTTGCATCTGCTCAGGTTGTACAATCAGTAGGTTCCACTGAGATCTGCTTAACTGTCTATGTGGCATTCTCCCATCTAGTGCTAAATTTGCACCAACATAAAAACATGGCTTCCATTTGTCCATGAGCTGCAAATATACTAGAAAACCAAAATAAAGCTTAAGTTTCAGTTTCAATACCTTAACCACAGATAGAGGTCAAACACATCATGAACAGCCTCAAGGTGTACAAGATCCTTGATGTTCTTGGGTGGGACCAGTGGCCAGTTAGTGTGCCGGCATATCCAGTCAAATGTCAGAGGCTCATTTCTACTAAACTGCCTCGCAAACTGGAAAATAAACAGATTCAACAAGGTCTTGTACAAGTCTGTTAGCAAGAACTGAGTATTTTTACAACATATTAATTAATTAAACCGTTTCAAATGTCCATCCCAAAGCCTCAGAAACAGACTGTATTAGCATGAGTTACAAGTGCAACAACTTTTTGTTAAACTATACCCTCTGTATAGGTGTTTTTATATTGGAGAGAGGATATAGTGTAATAACGGAAAGTCATAATACTGGCAAATAAAAAAAAAAATTATTAACCTGCTCTGTAGTTGTTCTTTGAGATATGTTGTACATGTCCACTGCACTTTAGGGGGTGGGTGGGTGTGTGTAACCCCCACACCTTCTAGGTGTGGTGTTCTGTCCCATCTAATGGCACCGAGACCGCTTAAAGAGAGAGAGTTAAATGAGTCTGCTTTTAGCTTGTGCGGTGGAGGCCCATGCACTAAGCTCCAGAGGTCCCAGGTTCGATCCCGCCCACCGATGACCAGGCTCTGTCACAGATTTTTCCCTTGGTGGTACCCTTTGGGGTGCCGCATGCACCCTCTGCTGCCTTGTGGTGCTGAGCAATGACAAAAGGGTAGAGCTGCCCCCCAAACCTTCCCATTTCCTTCTTACTGGACAGACTCTGAGATAAAAGGGCAGGAGGGTGGGTCATAGAATGAACACGTGTAACACATTTCAAAGAACACCAGGTTAGTTTTTTCTTCAAGTGATTGCACTTGTCCATTCCACTTCAGGTGACTCTCAACCAATTCAATCTGAAGGTTAAACTCCTGAGGCGTTTAACCATGGAGCATCCAAACTGTAAGATGAAGAGCCTTGGGTTTGGGGTGAAGGAGACCAGGATCCTGGGAAATCAAATCTGGATCTGTTTTTTGTGTCAATGGAGCCCTAGTTGAAAGGGACAGTAGAGTGGAAAAGCAATGCTGGAGATTGCGCCGGTGCAACAAGGGTCACGTGAGCATGATCCTATCTGATTTTTTAACACCACTCTAGGAAAGAGTGGAACCAGAGGGTAAGCATACATGAGGTTGTCTTTCCAAGGCAACAGGAAAGAATCTGTCAGAAACCCTGGACTGTGACCTGTTCTTGAACAAAACTGATGACACTTCCTGTTGTATCAGATTGCAAACAACTCTATGTGGAGAACTCCCCAGACAAAGAGACTACTCCTGGTGACTGGTGAAAGATCTGCTCAGCTCATCTGCCAGACTGTTCTGGACACCTTGAAGGTCAGAGAGTTTGATGCGGATCAAGCTGGCAATACAAAACTCCCAAAACAGCATTGCCTCTTGGCGTAGAAGTGTCAAGTTGGTCCTTATGTGTCTGTTCACGTAGAGCATTCCTGCTGTGTTGTCCACAAGAACTAGCAAAATCCTTCCCTTAATGTGGGGAGAATAGCGTGACAAGCTAGATGAATAGCTCTCAACTATCTTACATCTATATGGAGAGCTAAATCCTGGACAGATCAACCTTGTGTCTGCAGAGTTCCCAGGTGGAGTCCCCAACCTAAAGCAGAAGCATCTGTAACCAGAGTCAAAGTAGGTTGTAGGGAACAAAAGGAACTCCCACACATACATTGGTTGGTCCATCCATCAGTCCAAAGAGTAAGACTTCTTTGAACACTTGAACTAACATGTCCAGTGGATGACAAATTGGAAAGTACACCAAGCTCAGTCAGCCCTGCACCTTCCTAAGAGGAAGTCTAGCATGCCAAACCACGTAAATACAAGAAGCCATGTGTCCCAGAAGCGTGAGACAGTTCCATGCTGCCATGGCAGAATGGGCTTTCAGATCTAAGAAAATGCAAACATTGTCTGGAATCTGCTTTGCAAGAGGAACACCCTGGCTTCTGGAGAATCCAAGACTGCTCCTATAAATTCTATTCTCTGAACAGGTCAAAGGACTGACTTTTCCTCATTTATTAGCACCACCTCACCTCTTGGATCAGCCTGTCACCAGCTAGTTATTCAGATATGGAAACACTTGTACTCCTGATTTCCTGTGGAATGCAGCCATCATTGCCATGCCATGCTTTGTAAAGACAGGTGGGGCCAAAGTCAGACCAAATGGCAGGGACTGCAAGCTGACAGTGGGATTGCTTGACCATAAATCTGAGGAATCTCCTGGGGCTTTGATATATTGCCACACTGAAATACACTCTTTAAGTCAAGGGCAGCGTACCAGTCGCCAAGATCCAGACAGGGGATAATGGAAGCCGAAGGGACCATGTGAAAATTGATTTTCCTTATGTATTTCATCAGCTCTCACAGGTCTAGCATGGACCTGAGACCTCCTTTTTCCATTGGAATCAGAAAGCAGCATGAATAAAATCCCTTTCCTCTGTGTAAAGGAGGAACTTCCTCTATGACTCCTGACTGGAGGAGAGGCTGTACCTCCCAAAGGAGAACTTTCTCTTGAGAGAGGTCCCTGAAAAGGGATGGGGAATGAGGCGGGGAACGAGGTAGAAATAAAGTGAAGGATGGATCCCAATTCTATCTTGTTTAAGATCCACTAGTCTGTAGTGATATAGGTCCAAGCACTTAGGAAGTGGGATAGCCTGTTGGAAAAATAAACGGGGTTTGAGAATATAGCAAAACTCCTTGTACGCTGTGCTTCCCAAGATTGTCAAACTGACTGTTTGTTGTTCCCAGGTTGTCTGGACAAGCTCGCAGTGGATGAGAAAAGAAGAGGTGGTGGTGTTCTCCACCTGTAACTTTTCCCTTTTCTCCTAGTCTGGTGCTGACAAGGCATAAAGAAAGTATAACGGTAGGACTGCTGCGGGGGAAACTGCTGCTTCTTTTGGAAGAGGAGTGTAAATACCCAAAGGCTTCAGCATAGCCCTAGAGCCTTTAAGACTGTGAAACTTGTCATCTCCTTGCTGCGAAGAGAGTGCTGGTCCCTCCTGAGGAAGGCCTGATGACTAGATCCATGAACATTTAATGCATTATTATGATCTAGCAGTAGATGAATTCTAGCAGTAGAATCTGGAGCAGTCTATGCAACCTGAAGCAAGGCCCTGGCTACCTTGTCCACTATTGCAAAAAACTCTTGTCCAGCCTCCTCTGGCAACTTGTCTATAAATTTTAAATATATGTCCCAGAGGGAGAAAACCAATGCCCCAGCAATATTCATTGATTAGAAATCCAGAGTTGCAGGCCAGCTGTAGAATAAACTTCTCTCCTAAAAAGAGTTTCTTCACATCCTTTGATTTTGAGGTAGACTCCAACTGACCCTGGCGCGAGGGAGACGCAATACCTCCATTCAGTCCTTTTAGCAGTGGGAGAAGGGAATATAGTGTTTGTCACGCTATTTTTGTGGGCTCCAAAATAGTCTCATTTATGAGAAATGCCACTTGACAAGACCCCACAGATCCCAAAATATCAACCAGCCAATCTATGTGAGCTCTACTTCCACCTGTATGTCTGTGGTGGAAGCCATCCTCTCGAGGATGTCCTGATGTAATTGTCAGGAGGAGATGAGGAAACACTGACCACTGCTGCCTCAGCTGGTGGTGATGAGGAAGAACCTAAGGCTGGCTGAGGTGTTACTTCCTGAAATTTCTCTAAAGGGAGATTAACTGGGGCAGATTGCTCATGTTTGGGAGCTCATTACTGGGAGAGACTTCTTGCAGTTCTTGATGTGAAGCTTCATAATGCTTACTAGAGGATGTAGAGGAGGGTGAGCAAGGAGAGGATCTGGAGGTAGGCAGAAACCGCCACAGGTTTCAATATGGCGGTTGATATGGCACCAGAGCCCAATTTTTCCCCTGCCAAGGCTCCCTACCGAACAACCAATGTGGAGCATCTGCTGGACACCAGAGATGAAAACCCCTTGGAGAAGAGTGATGGCTTACGTAATACAGTTGACACACAAGATCCAACTTCCAATTCAGAGAATGAACCCGTGCAGTTTGAGCAGGAAGGTGCAGTATCTCTTGGTGCCAGGGAGCAGTGCCCGGAGACTGAAAAGGATGGCACCAGAGAAATCATAGCCTGTTTACCTTTTAACAGCACCATACGAGGTGGTACCAGAGCGTCAAGAGGTGCCTGTGGTATCAGGTGCTAAACTCTAGAGGCGGGCAAGTGCTCCTTGGAGACTGCCAGTACTGGGGGAAGTGTCAATTGAACCTCCAGCAAAGCCAGCACTGACGGACTTAGCAGATTGCATGCCGCAGCATATGCCTCAGGTGCTGATGGCATCAGGAGAGTCTTTTGCTGCTGCTGAGCCAAAGAGAATGGCACCACAGGATGGTGCTTCCCTAGATGTTGATCTCAATTTCACCGGTACCAGTGCCGAGTCAACGACCATGCCTGAGCCTCCATATGCACCGGACAGCACCTCGGCACTGAGCATGCTCTATCTTGCTTCACAGCTTGACTGCTGAACATCAGTGCCAGGGATCTCCTCAATGACATTTGGCAGTGTTTCTTCTTTAGTATCAGAGAAGTAGATCAGCATCGACACTCTGTCATGATAGGAGGAGCACTCCCAACCAAAGTAAAGATGCTCAGATCTCACTTCAAGTGGGAAGTTTCCAAGGGTGGGGAGAAGGCTGCCTCCACAAGATGCTTTAGTCTGACCTCCCTGTCTGTTTTAGCTCTGGGCTTAAAGTCCCTAAAGATTTGGCACCTGCCACTGATGTGAGCTTCTCCGAAGCACTTTAAGCACGTGGAAGTGCAGGTCACTGACCAGCCTCGGCTTTTTGCATTCATGGCAAGGTTTGAAGCCCGGGGACCAAGACCTGCCCCAGCACCAGGTATCTGTATGCAGAACCAGTGGGAACTGAAGCATAAACTAAGTATGCTAGTAAAAGGAAAAAAGAGAACTACCACTAGAACACTACACTAAGAATAACAAGTACTAGCTATATACAATCGAAAACATTTAGAAAGAGGAAACACTTGCAGTAACAAGGCAGCATGCTCCGACAGCCATCACAGATGGAAGAAGGAACTTACGGGGGCTGGGGCAGGTCTGCCCTTTATATCATCGCACAGGAGCATGAGGAAGAAAAGGGCACATAAGCTGCCCTGACAGGTAGCACTGAGGGAAAAATCTCTGACACTAGTGCATTGGGTGTTCACACACCCAAAGTGGAATGGACAGGTGCAATTCCTCGAAGAACTAACATTCCGTCTATGACAGAGTACCATGTCGAATGAAGTCTGACTAGCCAGGTAATACTGCTTTTGTGATCTCAGTCTATTCATTGAGTTAAGAACAAGCATCTGTTATTAGAGACTAAGGAACAGAAGTATCAGAACAACTAAGTGTGAGGGTTTCACAGCTATTGTATTTTAATAAGTGATCTAAAGTTTGTATGCACATATTTCAAACGTTTTACTTTATGCAGCTCAGAATTTTCTTCAACTACCACACATTTTTTACATAACTATTCAACCCAAGAGCCATCTCTCCCCTCCTGTGCCTCATTAAAACAATTTGTTAAGGGCCATGCACACAACTAAGTAGTATGGGGCTATCCAGAAAATGAGAGCAGACTTTTATGGCTTGATGATCTCCTCCCTAGCATGGTCAGCTGGGCTTTGCCCATTGTCTTTGATCTATCAGCAGCCAGCTCGTTTTGTTGAATCCTAACGATGCTTCTCTTATTTCAGATTATTTTTTCTAGGTTGAGGAAGTGATGTTGGATACCCATTCCCTGATGTAACAAGGACACTATTGTCAGCTTTAAATTAAAAAAAAAAAAAGATTTTTGTTGTTTTTTTAAATAGAAATTAACCACGGACACTTGGGAATCTTAGCTGTTTTGCTAGCAGACAATTCAATCACAAAAGTTATGGCCTAAATTTTCAAAAGTGATTAGTGATTTTAGGTGCCCAATTTCAGACATTGGGCAGGAGTCTGATTTTCAGAGGGGGAGAGCTGAAGATCTGGCCCTTTTTAGTAGCTTAAATGAGGCACTCAGAATTTGAGAAAAGTAAAATCACTAGCCATTTTGTAAAATACAGATCTGTATTTTCACACAAATAAGAGACTTCTCATTGCACTGATATGCAGCAAAAATGTTTTTGTTTACTTCTATTTTATTCACAGATGGATGCTGAGAAAAATGAGTAACTAATAATGGCACCAACTGGTTGTAGGCAAGCTACTGCTAGAAGGTGCTGTGCAAGGCTTAATGCCACATAACTCTGAATATGTACATCATTCCTGACCTCTGCTAGTTAAGAAATTCCCACGGGGCAAGTTATGGGATTTGGGGATGTGAACAAAGGGAAAGTTTAGACAACTTTTTTTTTTTAATTTACATCCTAAAGTGGAAGCTGGGTTTCAAACGTGAAAAGATAATGCATTTGCAAAACTTTATCTGAACAGTTAACAGAGGTTGTATTCTTTACAAATTCAACACCTAGTTTGTATTTCTACTTCCACATGAGCTTTTTAAAATGCACTTGGAAACTGCCAATTTGGAAACTGCACACATATTTGCTTAAGACTGATCTAGTCAATTATAAATACTGTACATTTGAAGAACTTACCTTTAGCAAAGAGGTGCAGACAAAAGGCTGTTTTCTGTTGATGGGTGCTGTGCAGAACACATACCTTACCCTTAAATTTAGCGGAATGTGCTGAATCATATCTGCTAGAAATTTAAAGTCATCAACATTGCAGACAAAATACAGCCCATCCACTTGTGAGAGGCTCACAAAGATATCCTGTTCAGAAAAAGTTAAAATGCTGTTAATAGTTGAAGTTCAGCTTAGGATTATCACAAATGATGGTTGCCAACTTTCATATTGACATGCTAAAAAACAAATCATTTTTGTATAGGTTGTGTTTGTTCTCTCCCTACATGATTTCCTTTAAAAATTACATCTGTAATGCAGATTCCGTAGCAGTACAGAGGGTATGTGACAAAAAAGTAAAACAACTTCTTCTTAAATATATAATATAGTGGGATAGGAGCATACATAATAAGCCACATAGTATGATCTCAAAGTCAGTTATTTCTACATTAAACTGTTGTAAATTTGTGTCACCAGCATAACACAAGGTAGATTTCTTTTTATTTCAGTAGATAATTCAACCATTAAATTATTATAAAGTTGGCTTTAGGATTTTTGAGATTACAGGAAAAAGTAGTGAGAAAACAGATAAACTAAAATGGTGCAGTAGTTGAGATCGAAGAGTATAAAGACAAACAGCTATTCCTCCCCACTTGTGCTTGAAACAAACAAACAAAAAGTCTAATCTTGAATATAAGTGTCCACAGCATTAGTTCTTACCAGTATGGACATTATCAGTAAAGATACATTTAATCACAGATCTGTGTGCTTGGCTGGATATGTATCATACAGCAAAATTTTAAATAAGGCATTTAATTAGACTTTGAAAGGAAAAAAATAGTTAAAAGATTTTTTGTATACTTGGATACTAGCTTTGAGGTTTTAGAAAGCAGAAGCTTAAACACTTGCTGCTATTCTATCAGCATGAGTTTTACATGAGGCCTCCATTTGGACAGCACGAAACTCTCTTTTTCATAATAGGTTAACTTTGTACATTTTGGTTAGCTAACTTAGTATTCGCTGTTAATAACTTTAGTGGACTCTCAAGACACTCAGGAAATCTGTGTGAACGGTTGTAAAATTCTGGTAATCTGTTTAGAAGATTAAATCTCCATGGTCCTTTTTTTGTTCGGTTGTTTTAAAACACAGGATTAAAAGTTTATTCCTAAATAAACTTCTATGAGCACTACAGTGAATTCACTAGTAAGATGGAACAAATCCAAAAAAGCAAGTAATGATGGGATTGAGTGGCTGCTACAGAATCCAGATGTCCAAACTTTAGTGAAGACACTGCCTCAGACAGTACACAAGATCAGAAGAAGAAAAATCTAAAAAGTGACATAAAAAAAGCAAAATTCTAGATGACTAGGTTAGTTTTGAACAATTTCACAAGAAGCAGTTTCCAAAACTATTATTTTTGCTTCAATATCTGAGTGCATGTCTCCAACTTCAGACCAAAAAATATACTTTCAAAATACCAAAACAAGTGAACAGCAGTGGCTGCAGCAACAAATGCTCTTAAAAACAAAACAAGATTACCTGGAGACTTCCAGGTCATTAGTGACACAAAAGGTTACAATGAGCATTCTGAGTGCATCAGTTGTCACTATACTGGTAACCCAAAATGTCTAATTGCTTAATAAAAAACCCACAAAGCAGCATCTTGGCTTTTTAATTACATTGCATTGCAGTAAAGTAGTAATTATAAGGTAACATTTATGTGATTTTAAAAATGAAAGCTCATGTTTCTATAGATTTAATCATTCTTACCATTAGATTTGATAGAGTAGCATCAGGGAGATGGTATGCAAACATTTCTATCTGCTCAGCAGTAGGATGCAGGCCAGCTGTCTAAAGAAAAAGAAGAACTAATGAACATTGCTTTTTAACAAAGAAAACCTTTGAAAATAACTGTCTCTGAAAAGCAAAATCCAGCAGAACAACATGCAAGAAATCACCGTTTTCTGCAGTTTCCACAGTATGCATTCGATGAAGTGAGCTGTAACTCACGAAAGCTTATGCTCAAATAAATTGGTTAGTCTCTAAGGTGCCACAAGTACTCCTTTTCTTTTTGCCAATACAGACTAACACGGCTGTTACTCTGAAACCTGTCAAGAAATCACTGTACCCCATGGAATCCACCACAATGAACAACCATCCTGAACTTTTAAGAACCAAAATGAAAACAAAGCTCAAGAAGAGAAAGTCTAGAAGAGCAGCTGCAGTACGTGAGTGAGAGACTTCACGAGTTTTACGAAACCTGCAAATGCCCCACGCATTCAGAATGATGGCACTGTACAATTCAATTTTCTTACTCAGACTCAACAGTGTACAGTGAAGAATACTGGATCACAAAATACCAAGGCAGCTCCAGCACACTCTGGTGAGATCAGAACATTTAAAACTCTTACCTCTATAGGAGGCACAGACCTATTCAAAATTTCTTTCAGCAGTACGAGGTCATCACGATACATTGCAGTGACTTCCCCTTCCTTGAACACAGAGCTAAATCTTCCAGCTCTGCCTGAAATCTGTAGAGCCTGAGATGTTGTAATTGCATCCATTTCCTTCTCTCCCTTTTCATTGATACTTGGCTTTATCAGAGAATTAAAAATGATTCTCTTTATACTCCTGAAACATTTAAACAAAGACAGACAAAAAATCATGGACTACTTTCTCTTAGAGAGAAAAAGTAGGTGAGGTAATATCTTTTATTGGACCAGCTTCTGGGGGTGAAAGAGTTGGTCCACTTCACCCATCTTGTGTCTCTAATACCCTGGTGCTAACACAGCTACAACTACACTGCATTCTCTCTCTTCAGTCATGCAAGTTATTTCCATATAGCTAACTGCTGCAGAGGAAGGAGTTCCTTTTTCCTATCAAGGTCCCTTCTTTTCACAAAGCAGGGAGGTCTTCAGACTATAGATGTTATTTTAATATGGATTTACTGTTCAAAGTTGCCAGACTGAAGACATTGGAAACAGAAGGCCTTTCTTTAGACTTATCAGTCCTGTTTAAGAAGGAATACCCAGAGTAATTAGATATCCACTGATTCAGTCCTTTGCAATCTCAGCAGAGTCCAATGGTGACCACGTCACAAAAAGATATGGCAACATCTGGGACCTGACTAAGACCACTCATCAGAGAACAAGAACCTAATCGTGTGTGGAGCTGAGCACTCTCAAATGCCACTGAATTGAAGATGCTCAGTGCCACAAAGGATGCAGTCTAAATGAGCAGTTTAACTATTGCGATCATTTTCAGTATCTAGAAAGTATAGCTCTTCCCAGTCAGGTCAGCCACCACTTAATTCCAGTGAGGACACATATACACACACATACTGGGTACTGTACAAAAAGGGTTTTTATCCACGTTAAGCAAACTGTGAAAGACTGAGGAAAACCAGCACACTTGTCTCACTGAAAAATAAGCCTTAGCCTTTTCAGAGTACTTACAAATTAAGCCCCATTCCAATGGCATCTGTAGCAACTAGAATTTTACATGGATCATCAGGGTCATTGAATTTCTTTGCCTGGGTAAGCTTTGTCCCTAGAACAGAATCAATCGTAAGTACATTTTCTGTAACAGACTTTACCCACCAAAAGTTGTTATACAAAAAAGATTGCGTGCTCTTACATGTCACTGAACAAAAGCATAACAGTTGAAGAAACAGGAATGTTAATTTTTGCAAGTGTTCCCAGAAAGATGGATGGGTGTCATTTTAAATAAATCAAAATAAAATAAAAGTTACTGTTGGAGGAACAAAAGTAAGATTACACAGCTGATAAAGATTTAACTCCAACATTACAATACAAGACAAAGAAAATTTGCTCAGTGTTGTCTTAATTCAATATCTAGATACAGAACTTGAAAAATGTAAAGTCTCTTGATTAAATACTTTTCATATGGTAGCAGCAATAAACAGAGCCTTCTCTTTAAAAGAGAGATAAAGCTAGTATCTTACCAGGTGGGAGACTGCCATATATGACAGCACATTCTAATCCTCGGGCTTCAATCTGCCGACTCACAGAATAAATATCGTTCTTATTGAAACAGACAATGCAGTCACCAGGACGGAGGTTATCTAAAGATTCTAGTGCATAATCCAGCACGGTAATAGGGGTAAGCCTCTTGTAGTTTCTGACCTAGGATTAAACAGCAGTTTTGTCAAGGCAAAACACAAAAATCCTTTGCAAAATTTATAATTACTATGAAAATTTAACTTCATATGACAAGTCAATCAAAGCTTTAAGATTATACTGTGCCTCACAATCCCAACGAGAGAAGTACTAGGAGAAAATGTGTCATCCCCTTCTGCCTTCCAAACAATAATGAACATTCTTACGAGCATTTCCAAACTGACCTTTTCAGGAGACAGAAAAGGAACCACTTCTATTTCTAAATTCGATTCCACTGCAGACATATACAATGTAAGTAAAACTATATTAATACTAGGGAGAAAACACTGTGCTCTCCAATATGGGAGTCCTGCAGGCAGAATGCTTTCAGAATCAGGACCTACATTTGTAAAATGTCCCTTGCAGACGAGCACATGTCGGTAGCTAACCCGAGTTATCTGTTTTCCTTTGTATAGCTTTTTTCCTTGGCATATGTTAACCCTTTTAGCATTTTAAAAACTCTTCCACTGATTTTAGATTTTTTAAGAACTAACTAATAATAAAGTGACCTGAGCAAAAAGGTGGGCATCATGACCTCTAGGAAAAATGGACATGTAAAGGAGGCCTCAGCATAGATCTAGCACTCCCTCTGGATAAGTCAGTAGAAATTTTAAGATCCATTGTTCTCTTGGTAAGGGCAATAATATTTTTGCTAAAAAAAGGTTGATTTTGCAACATCTTTAAGAAACCCCCTTTTGATTCAGTAGGCTTACATAGCCAACATGTCAAGCACAAGCTCTGACTCCTGTAGATTTGATCAGTATTTTCTCAAATGAGGGATATAGTAGACACCTGCAATATTTAGATAGTAAAGTGTAAACAACTTTATAGCCACTGGACAGGGGAGAAAAAAGGAGACAGTATAAGATCTACCTCCACTTCCTCTCCTGTAGAATACATGAGCTCTGTCACCAAGTCAATAGCAGCAGCTTCTCCACAAATGTGAATTTCTTCTGCACTGAGTCCTGAAAAAAAATGCAGTGAGATAAAGTGTTAAAATATACATGTTCACACAAACCAGCAATACTGAGAGCTGACAGAGATGGTTACAACAACAACAACAAAAATCCTGCCTACTGAAGATGTCAATAAAGGATGGGATTTCTTTCCTTG
Organism: Lepidochelys olivacea; assembly: GCF_965140295.1. Classification (NCBI taxonomy): domain Eukaryota; kingdom Metazoa; phylum Chordata; order Testudines; family Cheloniidae; genus Lepidochelys; species Lepidochelys olivacea. The sequence goes on along the minus strand of NC_140417.1, from coordinate 82,382,960 downwards.
TTGATTTTTCCTTCCTACATATTTATAGTCACTGTAGCTTTTGCTTGTGCCTTTGCCTAAACCACCACTATATACACTGCTAAGTTTCAATGGAGCAATTCTTGACCTTACCAACTATTATATAATGTCAAATCATCCATCTGATAACTATCTTAAAAGTTAATATTCTGCTTACACCCTCTTGGTGCCTTGCCATCATCTTCGTATTTGCCCAACGTGGGAACACATATCTAAGGTTTGACTGCTTCACTTGTAAAAAGAAAAATGAAACTAACTCTTCTACTCTAACTTCTCAAAATTTCCTCAAATATGGAAAAGTTACAGTTTCCTTTTTACACTCTAACTCTAAATTGGGGAGGGGGGAGAAGGGAGAGGAATGTTCTGTTTTTTTAATCATTTTGCTAAATTCAGTGGTGAAAGAAAGGGGAGAGAAAAACCCCAAAACTGAGTCTTCCCGTTTTTGAAGACAAAAAAAAATTCAAACATTCCAACTGAAAAAAATATAAAATTGAAAACACTTGCCTGCAAGAAATTTGGTTTATAATTAAACCCACTTTTTTTTTTTGGGGGGGGGGGGGGGGGAATAATCAGCCAAGTCTAAAATTAAAAAGATTATAGAAATGTGTATTATTTGCCAAGTTAGCACACATTTAACAGTAAATTTAAATTAAAATTCTGCTGGATTACCTATAATTACAATGTTTCAACCTACAAAAGTATAATAAGTAGGTTATATGATAAAATGAGGCTTCTCTACTAATCAAGCAGGTAAACAAATAACAAATGCATTCAACATAATTAGTGGTAAGTTTAACACACTTGGTTATTAAATGTAAAATGGCTCAGTTTCAACATTGATGGGTATACCTAAAAGTGCTCTGGTCCAGGCCCATCCTCTAGCCGGATCTTTGATCATCTGAATTTCATCAATGACAGCCACTTCATCTTAAAAACAAGAAAATTAAGATACTAGGTGAAGAGCAGCACCTAGATGGCACGACTACATATGAAGGAACATTTCCAAGAAGCACAATACAAAATAACTGAAGTTATTTCCTACAAGAATTATTCAAATTCAATCTCTTCTGCATTCCAAGATTGCGCCGAGAGTATCCAGATTTAATAACTCTCAGATGACAGTGCTTAGCAGAGGTCAGAAATTGCTAAATTAAAAATAAGAATACATACAGCACTTGCAAGACTAGAATGAATTGCTTAAGTTTAACCTCTTATAGGGTGTAAGATAAATATGAAATTAAAGAATTAGAGTTAGCTTATGTTTGGTTAAGAAAATGTGTGTGTACTGTAAAGAAACACCCTGCCTAGCAAGTAGAAGGAAGGCCTTGAAAATAATAAGCGGTAAGGCCAGAAGGAATAAAGTAGGGAACATGTCTGTTTAAAGAATAACTAATGAGATAACAGGACATTTCTAAAAAGAATGCCTCTGACCAACAGGGGTGACTGCAGGTGGTTTTAAATAAAACACAGACAAACTGTCTTTAAATGAGCCAACACGACCCTTCGCCAACCCACAAACCAGTGTTTAAAGACTGTGTGAACTCAGGTGCAATGGGAAAATTGTTGGACAGCAAGGAGGGGAGGAAAGGCCTTGAGAAGTAAGGAGGTTGTAAATCTTATCTGGATTAAGACTGGAAATAAGGGTGAATTGTCTCAAATTGCTTTTTACCTGAAGTCAATAATTGGCAATGACATCACTTACTTATTAAAGGATATAAAAGGTAAACTCTTAAAGGGTTCATTGCTAATACCTGCCTGACCACACTGGAACTGATGTATTTTGGTCTAAGCACCCCTGGATTTAACAGCCTGTTTGTAAGTATCTTGATCAAATTCTTATAAACGTTTTGTTACTTTTTGGATGTAGTAAATTGGCTAAAAAGCCTAACTAATAAGCATGTTTAGAGCAATTGTATTAGTTTGGCCTTTGGATTTAATAAAGGAATTTATGGTAAATTAGTGTTTCATAGTTTTCCATATTAATAATTTCAAATATTATTAATAATTTCAACACAGGGGTGTAAGCATCATTGCATATAAAAAACCGCATGTATATGAAGAAAATAACCATGTATACATACAAGGCGTAGTAACACTGCACATCTCAATAGTGCAAGCAACATGGGTTGCTTGTCTGCCTTCTGGATCAACAAGAACACGCTCTTCTCCTGTTACCAAGTCACATGGCACACTCTAAAAGAATTAAGAAAGTTGAAGTTAAATTACTCTCTTAAAAACAGAATTAGAATATTTCCCAAAGGGGAAAAAAAAAATTGGAAATTGGAACAGAATATACCCCTGTATTTACACCCTACAAACTAATGTAATAATCTTTGCAAAGGGCATATCTTGTAAGGTAGCATTTGAAAACCTCAGTCTGGGCCACAGATCTGTCCTAGACAAAGGAATGCATGCTCTGCTTAATTTACATTGAAGCAGTAAACAGAGTCAAAGCAGGAAGGGAAACAAAGAAAGCTCAAACAGGTGAGAAAAAGCCAACAGGGAACATCCTTTCACATAGATTCTTTGCCTCCTCATGCCGTTTTTCAAGAGAGGGACTGAAACCGTAAAAATAAGGGACAAATGCCCTAAAGCACCACCCCCTCTCTCCCTGCCCATTGCATTCACAGCACCTCACACAATAAAGAAAGCATTCCTTGGACTCTAGGGTGGGATCCTGATCTACAGGGTTTGGTCAGTAACACTGCTGAAACCACGTGGTGAGAAACTTAAACTATATCAGATTGAAGTGAAGTTTGGTAAATATCTTACCTATATTTTTCCTGTAACCATTTCTGACTTTTATGCCTCATTACTTGTACTCACTTAAAATCGTTTTGTAGTTAATAAACTTGTTTTACTGTTATCTAATCCAGTGTGTTTAATTTAAAGTGTCTGAATACTATTTGAGATAATAAGATGGCACATTGTTCCTTTTAAAGAATAACAGATTTAAAATACTTTGTACTGTCCAGGAGAGGGCTGAGCAGTACTGGACACACATTTCTGGGGGGAAATCTGGGATTGGAGGCATGTTGGGGTCACCATGCGTATAACCAAGGCTGGTGAAAGCCAGAGCATAACCCAAGTGTGGCTGGCTGGTTGCACTTACACGGTGACATGCAGTGTGGTTTGCATGCTGGCCAACTGCGAGCGGCCCAGGTGGGAGCTACTTTTGCAAGGCTTTATAAGTTAACAAAGGTTGTCTGGCAGGGGTGACAGACCTGTTCATATCTGAATTGTTCGCTGGTATGTCACAGAAATAAACCCAAGTATACTACATTCCTACATATGTGGTCAGATAGAGCCCAATTTTGTTGACCTTCTAGACATGGAGGGGAGGAAGTTGAGGATACAATTTCTCTCTGATGGGTGGTTTTAAATTGTATCGATCATTGTCTATTGATTAAATGAGATGTGGTAGGACAAGGGAGCGGTGTAACATGTCTTTCGGCTCAATTTTGTTGCAGTTCCTATGGTGCTGTGTTTTTAAAAGTCATCCAAAGTTTTGGTCACTTTGATTAAGTGCCTTTTGGTATAGTTTCCTCTAAAACAAAATCTAAATAAAATAAGTTATCTTTCTCCCTCCGACCCACCCTTGTGATCTAGTGGATTACCATCTCTGGTTTGATTTCTTTTAGAGTAGGGATAGATTTATCCTTGAGATATCCCTGCCAAAAGTAATTTACAGAAGATAGACAATGGAGTACAGTAAATATTTTGTTCTATGTTCAATTACATTCTAATATGTGGAAGGCAACATTTAGAGACTACTAATTTCTGTAATCAGAAGCTCTTCCCCTGAACCCATTCCCCAGTTCCTGCAATGTAGTATCATTATGCTTTAACTTTGTATTTCTCCAGCCCCAGGAAGTATATGCTTTAATCATATTAGCAACAACATACAATATGCTGAGCACAAAGAATCCTCAATAGATTAAAGAAATTTTTCATGACAACTCCACTAACAAAGGGTGCACATGCACGCATTCCTACATACATACACAATATATGGTTTCAGATTACTTATTCAAAGGCAGATGTTTGGTCCTAGGGATTAGAATTTCGTATTAATGTAAAATATATTAGAAATTAAAATGGTGAGAATTACAAAATCACTATTGTTAAAGAATTAACCAAAACTAAGCATGTTTTACTGACAGATCACTACTACAGATTTATACGTAATTACTATATAAATATTGGTGATTTTAATACTTAGTCTTTTAAATTAATACTTCGTAATACCATTTCTATTTGCCTCTCTGCAACTTCTATGCAGCTGGAAACAGACTAGAGAAAAAGACCTACACAGATTTTGAAGGCAATCAGCGGGGCTAATGAAATCTTATTCAAGCCACCTAAAGCAACACCACAGCAATGCCCTTTAAATCAAAGCATTTGCTGCAAGTGGGTAAAACATTTTATTCAATGCCCACTAGTACGAATATAAACATTAAAACAGGAAGAGAGAAGTTAGTATACGCCAGGGTAGCTACTTTGAATAGAAATGAAACTAGCTTAGCAAGTTGTTGTACAACAGGAATAAATAATTCTATATTATGTATTGACTAGAGAACAATGCCCTCCCCTATTGATGTTCTGAGATGGATAAAACTCCACACCAAAAAGAAAGGAAACTCTATAGACATGGTGTCCCTTGACACAAGTACTTCCTTGAAAATACATGTAACAAGCTCCTGGGACTGGTCCACCAATCTGGAGGGCTTTTAGCAGGGAGATGGACATAATGTGGCAGCTGGAAGGCAAGAAATGAACTTGCTACTACTTTTGGTTTTCATGGTTTAAAAACACTTCTCCAATTAAATCTAACACCTCTTTACATAGTGACCCAAGAAAGTGATTTATATAAAAATCAACTTTTCTTTCATGTTTCTATTTCTGTAATTTGCTAATGAAAAGAATTATTTTATTTAACGTAACCTGAATTAAAGTGTTTTTTTCTGATATGTCAATCGGTGATCATCCCAACCTAACACTGCCCTTGTTTTCCCAAGGTCACAGTCCATGGACAGCTGCCTTAATGCAAGGTCAAGGGGAACAGAGGCAGTCATCTCCACTCCCCAGACAGTCCTACAAGAAAGCTAGCAAAAGCCAATGTAAGCACAGGGGTGAACCAGTGACTGAAGGGCAATAGACTGCTACATGCATGAAGTTCTTTGGACACCATTTCCTCTCTTTCTGTGCATCACTAGTATTAATGCACACTGACAGTATCATAATTCAAGACTACATTTTAGCAGAGATTATTTCAAAGACTACCCTAAAAACTTACATTTATTAAAAGAAAATATTTTGTATAATGACATGAATGCATGTACAGTTGAAGAGAAATTGCTTAAGTAACATACTGACAGCATCATTACTCTTTTGGAAGATCTCATGGGCCAGCAGTTTTAATGGACCACAGTATATTCCTGATTTTGCTGCCAAGTATCTTTGGATAGCATGATGAGTTTTTCCACTATTTGTAGGGCCAGCATGAAAGACTATCTTCCTTTGAATAGCCCTGGCTTCTGGATACCTAAAACACAAAACAAAGACAAAAATAATTATAATCTATCATCCAGATACAGATTTGGGTGAAATCCCAAGTGAATTTGTGCTATTTGCCCATTTATTTTAAATTGTCATTTAATAAAACAAAAGACTGGGAGGAGATAGTTCTTAAACTCAATCAAGTACAAAGAGGTTTCAATATAATCCCCAAATATTAGTCGACCTCTTGACCATTTCAGAAAGTTTAAAGTCAAATATGTGAATACCGTTGTCAACAAATAATATTCTTACTATTATTGTCTTACTACTGCATTCTTTTTATTTACTTTTTAGAGTTTTGACTTACTGTCTATTGAATAGAATATGAGTAAAAGACAGCTTTGTGTAGAGGTAGTTTCTATCAACAAGCTAAAATTGTTTAACAGGGGAGGAGAAAAAGAATGTCGGATAATGGAACAGCAATCTCATAACTGAAGCCCTCTCATTTTAATTGTAATTCTTTGGCAAAGAACACTGATAGTAACAGACATCACATCAAATAAGTTTGCCTCCTGGCACAAGAGGATTGTAAAAGTGATCTGATAGCCACGGTTGAACTTTTATGTCATAAAGCCCAGGTCCAAAGCATCTGCAAAACTGGTTATTCTTAGAAAAACAAGCCAATACCTGACTCTCCAGCAAATGTGTCATTTCATTAATCACCTGGATAATGGAGCAGAGAGCGTGCTTATAAAACTCGCAAATGACACCAAGCTTGAAGGGGTTGCAAGCACTTTGGAGAATGGGATTAGAATTCAAAACAAACTTGACTAATTAGAGAACTGGCCTGAATTCAACAAAAGGAAATTCAATAAAGAAAAGGGCAAAGTACTTCACTTAGGAAGGAAAATCAAATGCACAACTACAAAATAGGGAATGACTGGCTAGGTCAGTGGCTCTCAAACTTTTTTACTGGTGACCCCTTTCACATAGCAAGCCTCTGAGTGCAACCCCCCTTATAAATTAAAAACACTTTTTTATATATTTAACACCATTATAAATGCTGGAGGCAAAGCGGGGTTTGGGGTGGATGTTGACAGCTCGCCACCCCCCAAGTAATAATCTCGCAACCCGCTGAGGGGTCCTGACCCCCAGTTTGAGAACCCCTGGGCTAGGTGGTAATATGGCTGAAAAGGATCTGGGAGTTATAGCAAATCACAAATTGATTAAAAGTAAAAAACGCAGTGCTGCTGCGAAAAAGGCGAATATCATTCCACGGTGTATTAACGGGAGTGTTGTATGTAAGACACAGGAAGTAACTGTTCCACTCTACTCGGCGCTGCTGCCCCATTCTGGGCACCACACTTTAGCAAAGATGTGGACAAGTTGGGGAGAGTCAAGAAGAGAGCAAAAAAAATATAATAAAAAGGTTTGGAAAACTGGATATATGAGGAAACATTTAAAAAACCAGGCACGGGGGGGGAACAGTTTTCAAATATGTTCAGGGCTGCTATAAAGAGCATGGTGATCAATTGTTCTCCACAGCTACTGAAGACAGGACAAGAAGTAATGTGTTTAAGCTGCAGCAAGGAGATTTAGGTTAGGTATTAGTAAAAATTTTCTAACTATAAACGATAGTTAAACTCAGGAATAGTCTTCCAAGGAAGGTTGTGGAATCCCTATCATTGGAAGTTTCTAAGAAAAGGTTCAGCAAATACCTGTCAGGGACAGTCTAGGCTTATTTGATTCTGCCACAGTGCAGGAGGCTGCACTGGAGTTTTCAAGGTCCCTTTGGGCCTTGTACTTCTATGATTCTATGTCACTATGACCCTTGATTTCAAGGTTCTGCACGTTTTTCTGAAATCATTACCCACCAAAGATTGGACAACCACAGGCATGAGCCTGAACTCCATCTTAGGTTTAGATATTATATAACAAAGCATTAACTACTAAACCGTACTGGACTAATCAAAACCTGTTACTCTTAGCTATACATTATTTCCAATTTGTATTGATACTAGTAGCCAGGTACGCACAGTATCAATTCTGATAACTAGCTATAACAACATCTTGCAGACAATGAAATTAGTATAGTCTTTAGCATGAAAACTGCTGTCACTGACAGCAATAATATGAAAGTCTGACACTTAAAAACACTAACCAGTTGGGTGGCAATCTTAAGTCACTGATCTTGCGCAGATCATCCATACAGTCCAGCATAGGAAAGATCTGCTTAGCATGTCTCAGAAAAAACGGAAAGAGATCATCAACGTGACCTGGAAGACAAACACTTTTAACAAAGTTTGCTACTTCTAACGAATATGGGTTCGTGAGATGGGTTTTTTGAAAAAAGTATAACAATAATATGGACTCATTAAGCCTATAATGCAATACAATCTAGTATTAAAAAAAAAAAAAAAAACACACAAGAAAACAAAATCTAACTTCAGTACAGTGACTTTGGCTATTCCACAGCATCTTACTGAAATTTGTTACAGAAGATTTCCAAAATAGGCAGATTTTTAGGATGATTTGTTTAGGCTAAACCAAATAAAAATTTTAATTTATTTTTGATGCTCTTCAATTAGTATGGTATGACTCCCATCACTGAGTATTTTGTATTAAAATTAAGATGAGTTTGAAACTTTCATGTATAGGTTTGTTAGGGGGTGAAGCTCATTCCTCAACTTGCTTTGACAAATATTTTATGTGCCACTGTATACTATTTTAGAAGCTTATGAAAATTTTAAAAGGATGCTAACAAATATGTTGGGTCCATAATTTAAAGTACAGTAGGTTAAACTATATTTCAAGTATAGAGAATTTTTGTCACATTTAACACTTTAGAACTGCCATTTAAAAATAAAACACTACTGTTTTTGTAGAACATATTCTAAAAGTAGAGCTGTGTGCACTCCTGTGCTGCTTCTATAGCCATCAGCTAGCATCTCCTCTTCATAGGCACAGACATTATTAATTATGTTACAGAATGGAATTACCAGAACATGAATGGCAGTGTCAGTACTGACGACAACAACAAAACACACCAAAGAAACAAAGCAAAGGATCAAAAGTATACTCTCCAGCGTCTACAAAAAATCAAGAGAAAGTAAGCAATATTAAAACCAGTAATCCATCAGAATATTCTCCAACAGCCCCTTAAAGATCATAGAAGTTGTAAAGCCGTAACAGAAAAATATATGGAATGGAAAAAGTAAACATGGCCATCAAGTCTTTTTCTTTAAAATTTGTAACTTGCAAGGAATAGATACTTTTGTGGAAGGGATGTACTTCAGGATATGCAGCTTCATGGTGGTCTGGAGAGCAATAAGTGCTAAAGGGCCAGATCCCACAAAGTGAAGTACGCCTCCACTCCTTCCATTCCCTCTTCAGTGGGCTTCAAGGGCATTGAGCACCTCATAGATTCAGACTCAGTTTTCTTTATCTTTATACAAGCCAGAGTAGGAAGTAAAACTATTAACGAACTAAGTTTTATTTGAAAAGATGTTCTATATACTTGCCTGCACCACAACATATATCATTTAGAATAATGTGTACATCAGCACTCAGGAAACTGGACTCCATAACGTACTTCCTAAAGCTTATAAATGCTTGGTGAAAAAGACGAGCTGTGGAAGGAGGGGAAAAAATTTCACTGTTACATACAAAGTTTCACTTTGAAATACCTAATAGAACAAGCAAAATGTCAATTTAAATCAAGTTACTTAACTAGAAATAATATATTTTTCACAATATATCTTATTCAGATCTTTTGTACACAAACATTCAGATTACAAAAGAAAAGCAAGCTGCTCAGACAATAGTGTTTGCCTGTAACAGTTTTGCTAAAAGCAGCTAAAAAATAAGGCAAAACCCAAGAGGACACATTTGTTTGATGTACGATGTGTGTGAGTTATTCTACTAGAAAGGAAAAAACACAAGAAAAAACATCCAGGTCATAACTTCATTTTAAAATATAATTGGTGCCACAAATTCCATTTTTCTTACCATCCAGCCCATTTTCTCCTCCCAGTCTCTGCATTTCTTTCCGCTTGTAAAACTTATTTAAGATTTTCAGGACTTCACCTGTAAGATAAAAATTTAGAATTTCTTAACTTAATTGACATGTCAGATTAACCTTTGCTCAAAATATAATTAAGAAAGACTACAATTATTTTGTTCAACTCAGTCTAAGGTCCAGATTTTAAAAAGTATTTAGGCATTGCCTAACTTGACTTGGCAGCCTAGGTCTCACTGAAAGTCAGTGGTACTTGAGCTCCTAAGTCATTTTTGAAAGCGGTCTATTTAGGCCTTGCCACACTGAGCACAACACCTAAATACCTTAAAAAATGTGGATCTAAATGTTTGTAAAAAAACGAGCGCTTGTCGTCATGAACACACTCTTACTTTCGTTAAGTTTAATTACAACTGACATTGAGCCTTGTACTGGGGATGGCCATCATCTCAAGTGATTCCAGAGGAATTTCCATACTGGATCAGACCAGTGACCCATTTAGTTCAGTATCCTGTCTCTGACAGAAGCCTATCTCAGATACTTTATAGGAAGGTGCAAGAAAACATGTAGTGCACAGTTACTACTCTTGTTAGTTAATGGTAGGCTGTGACCCAAAGCATAATGGTTTACATCCCATACATACACACACAACCATGACCACTTAGTTTCCTATTAATCTGGAGATTCTGTCAAAGGCTTGTTCAAATCACTTATTTCTTCTTTGATCACAACATAATAACACTAACATTATGTTAGCCCAGTCAAAGAGAATATGCCACTTTCTAAACTGCTAAATAATTTTTTAAATATATAATAATGAAATATATTTAAGACAAGGCTGGAGCCTCCCCTGCAGCTGGTAGCGGGCAGAAGACAGAAAATTCTACAAATTTCACACCAAAAAGTTTCCTGGAAAATACCCCTCAAGGTGACTGCACCAAGAATCAAAGAGGAACCGGGGGAGATGAAGGCTTCCAACCCCACACGTCTATAGGAAAGACAGCACCTAGATCAGAAGAGAGATGCTGCAAGGAGCTGTGTGTTACTGCTCTGACCATTCTCCCCACCAGGCAATATGGGTCCTACAGGAGTTGTGGTACTATTAGCAGATTTCCCCTCCAGTTGCTCAGTAGCACGTACATCATGTCAAGTGACAAGCACGTACATCATGTTATCCTTTCACTCTGCCCATCAGATTATTTTGAGCAAGTAGAGTATCGATAGCATATAAGAAGTCCTTTAAAAAAGCAGTACTGTGTAGTCAGAATATGAACTACGTAAGAATAGTGCACACATGCGCAACAATGTTGATCCTTACAAACCTAAACAGAAATTATCAGACTAATTTTAGGCACCAGTCTTGACAGCTTCCCTTTAACTTAACAGAAAGGAAGACTAAAATGTTAATTGCCTATGTGGCAAATTGAGTGGTTTATGAAAACCTGACTACATATTCACTCAGGCAACAGTTTCTTCTCTACTGTTCTGCATTTCTCCCTTCCCTGCAGTCACCCCTTTACAGTTTGCTAAACATGACTGCAAATACTTCAAGTAACGGAAGTCTAAACATAAATAATAACCATTGCATCCCATCACTTCAACCCCCTAGCCTTAGTTTAAAAAAAGAGAAAAAAATCGAGAATTCACAGATCAATATTTGAATTTGAGTGTTTAGGGGGAAAAGGAAAGAACGAGTTGTTTTAAGAAGATTAACACTTAGAACCAAGATACCAGCCAGAAAACTTTTCAGTGTATAAAATGACAAATCCCAAATTCCAACCAGATTAGACCCCATGCTATAGGATATAAACTTAAATAAATTTAAATGGAAATCTGGTTTTAATCGTAATTCTACCAGCCCTGGCAGTACTATAATTTTAAAACCATTACAAATTAAAACCTCATTTACCTTTAAAATAAAGGGTCACTACCTTTAAACATCTAATAACAAAAGCTACGCGTTAGGTCTTTCTTGAACAGGCAGTTCACCCATTTCAGAAGTATCCAAATAAAAATGGTCAGACAATATAAGCTAATATATCTAGAGTTGGAGCAGTCACTCCAACTTACCCAATACACTTGGCTATTGTAGCACATGGTACAGTGCAAAAGATATATACGTTCTAAGAATCCTGAAACATCAGAAAGCAAGCTAAGCACAGTGTAATAACCCTTAACTCTGCAAGGCAGATGCAGGGTTACATCAGAGTTGCATCTGTTTATGTCAGGTATGAATTTAGCACTTATTAAAAATTAAGAGCCCAGGTGGCAAAAATAGTGTACTTCCATCTGCAACTGAATAGAAGATTGCACTCATTCTACTAGACATGCTTTGTCCATTATCCAGACATTCATGATCTATCCTTTAATTACTTCTACTCATACCTAATATTCCTAAAGCTCTGAAAACATGAAGCTAACTAAATATTATTCTAAAAGTTAACATGACTAATCAAGAGAAAAAGCTAAGCATTCTGAGCAACTACAGGGTAAATTTTACTTTCAAGATTCCCCTTACAAGCTACACGTCAACTGGGCCTCATTTCTGAGCTCACAAAAAAAAAATATATTTTATGAAATAGCTGACCTGGCCACTAAGTACAATTGGTCTAGATCTGTACACATTCCCATCCGCCACGTTTTTGCCAGCCTTTTTTTTTTTTAATTTATTTTGTATCTCATGGTGCCAGCACAGACTGCAACAGTTGAATGCCTTAACTTGCACCCTGCAGCATCAGCTAACAAAGGCAGAGTACCAGCAGAACAGCGCGGGGGGACTTTAGCGCCACTGTATTGCATTTTCTGTTCAATTCCCAAGCCCTGAGTGAACTAGAACAGCACTCAAACAATTATGAATGCATGGTGAGAATATTTTATTCGCCAGAGCTCTCTCTCTCTCAAAAAAAAAAAATAAAATAAAAATAAAAAATGAAACCCCTAAATTCCTCTTTGGACTTTCCAGAACTAGCTTTGAGAAGAGTGGGGAGAGCAGGAGATACTTAATGTTTGACACTGAGTACATGTCCATGAATCTAAACTCAGTTACAGAACTTACAGGTCAGTGTTATTTATTATCCTAAGCAGTAAGGCATTGGGACTACACCATACCTCTTGACTTTAAGCACACTCTCTTCCTTTCTAAGGGCTTGTCTACATTACAGAGCTTTGGCCAATATAATGATGCCAGCAGAGCCCAAGTGTAGATGCAGCATAAGCCAGCAAAATAAGTTAGTCTGCCTGCACAGTAACACCACCTCCCTGAGGTTGCTAGCTAAGCCAAAGAAGAACTCTGTCACCACAGTCACATCTACCCTGGAGGTTTTACTGGCATAGCCATGTCAGCTAGGCGGTGTAATTTCTTTTCTCCCACGCTCGCTCCTAGCCAATGCAGCTATGCCAGCAAAACTTTGTGCCGTAGACCTGGCCTAAACTATTCTACTTCCTCTCACAATTAGAATCTCATGCCTAAGGCCATGTCTTCACTAAGAGAACTTTACTATTAAAGGAATACTGACCTACTATACTGGCGAAGTGCTCCTACGGTGGGCACAGCTACATCAGCAAAGCTGCACTTTCTACCAGTGTGGTAAAACCACCCCCCACACATGAAACAAGATATACCAACAAAGCTGCACTTTTGCTGGTATAGCTGCATCTACACTAGGGACTTCTGTTGCACAACTCTGACAGTCAGGGATCACAACTCTTCATATCGCTGACCAATACAGCAGTGCCAGTAAAAGTCCACAGCACAGATCTAGCCTTAATGTCTGTACACCACCTAGGGACAGCAGAGCCCTGATCCCTAACTGAGACCTCTAGATAGTATGCTACATAATAAAACAATATTACCTCCTCCCAGCTAAGTCAAAGAGCATCTCTCTAATTATTCTTGATCTTTCTGTTGTCTTTTACACAACTGAGCACTCACCATTTACGTTCTACACCTACATGAATCTCTGTTCTCTTGATTATTATTCTGTCTTTCTAATTGTTTTTTCAGCATCACCTTTAGGGGCTCCTCATCTTCCTATCTATTAAAAGCGGTAAAGAGTCCTGTGGCACCTTATAGACTAACAGACGTCTTGGAGCATAAGCTTTCATGGGTGAATCCCCACAGGGATCTATCCTCTGGTTTCATCTCGTCTCTCTCTCTCTGTATATATGCACTTTATATAGATGATCCCCATATTTACCTCTGACCTTTCCCCTTCTGAGCAATCTAGCATAGTTGAAAATTTGACTATTTACTCCTATTCTTCGCTTTGTCTCTCTTAGCCAATCTCTAGTCAGAGGACAGCACTTTAGCTCTCATTCCTTGACTACTTTGCTTCTTTAAGAGCATTTTGTGAGGTACTTTGTCACAGGCTTTTTGACATTCCAAGTAAGTTACAGAAGCTTTGCAGGTTTGTCCCCAACATGTCATATTCACCTAGGTGCTTTTAGTTCTATTTTTAAACCTTTATCCTAAATCTGAAGTAAAGCTCACAAGACTGCAATTCCTAGCACCAGTGTTAGCATTTTTTTTCTTCCAAAGACAGGTTCAACATTTCACACTCTAGTCTTATTGAAGAGTAGCCAATTTCAATGACAGATTGGATATTTTTGCTAGAAGCTCAACTGCCTTATTCTTAAATTCCTTCAGAACTCTTGCACATATACCATCAAGTAAATCCTAGTGATTTCTTGCTCTTAATTTTAAATCAAATTTGTTCTACTAATTCCTATTCTGACACTTTGAACTCTAACAGCACCTCAACTTTATTACCTGAGAAGTGTAGGTCCAAAGGCAGAATCTCTTCATCACTTCCTGTGCTGAAGGCAGATAAAGAGAAGATCACTCAGCTTCTCTGGTATGTCTGTATCTTTTTTTATGCCCTGGTAGACCAATGAACCAACTGACTCTCTCTCAGCTTTCCTGATCTACTTAAAATATTTCCTGTCATTTATTTTATGTCTTTGGCTATTTATTCTTCAAAACCCCTTCAACAATTAACTTTCATGTTATATTTCAGAGTAACAGCCATGTTAGTCTGTATTCGCAAAAAGAAAAAGAGTACTTGTGGCACCTTAGAGACTAACCAATTTATTTGAGCATAAGCTTTCGTGAGCTACAGCTCACTTCATCGGATGCATACTGTGGAAACTGCAGAAGACATTATATACACAGAGACCATGAAACAATACCTGGATTTGTGCTGGAAATGGCCCACCTTGATTATCATGCACATTGTAGGGAGAGTGGTCACTTTGGATGGGCTATTACCAGCAGGAGAGTGGGGTGGGAGGAGGTGTTGTTTCATGGTCTCTGTGTATATAATGTCTTCTGCAGTTTCCACAGTATGCATCCGATGAAGTGAGCTGTAGCTCACGAAAGCTTATGCTCAAATAAATTGGTTAGTCTCTAAGGTGCCACAAGTACTCCTTTTCTTTTCATGTTATATTTTACTTGACACAGTTTGATCCTTTCCATTTCCTTTATTAGAATTGAAATTTCATTTTCTGAAGGTTACCTGCTTCACTCAAACAGCCTCTTGAACCTTGCCATTAAACAACCCTTTTTTCGCCTTTCCCTTCCTGATTCCTTTTTGTGTAGAGGTGTGACTATTACAGTGTGCTTAAATAAACTGCATGCTGAGCCAAAGGATTTAAATTCACTCACCTTTAACATAGGGTCTTTTTGACTAGCTTCTTCTTATTTTTAAAACCTCCTTTTTAAAGTTTAATGTCACAGTGCCAGTTTTTCATATGATTTCTCCCCCAAGGATGTTGAGCTAATTATATTATGGTCACTTATGAGTTAGTTGCTCAGCTATAATTACTTTTTTAATCAATTCATAAGTTCTTTAGAACTAAGTTAAGAATAATTGTTCCAAGAAGCAACCATTTTAAGGTGTGTGGAAATTGCTTCTCTGAACCTTTTCCCACGCTGACATTTGACCAGTTTATATACAAGTAGTTGAAATCACCCTTTCTTATTGTTTTATTATACTTAGCTGCCTCTGACTTCCCAGCACATTGTGCATTCAACATCCTTTTCCTGATCAGGATGCCACCAGTAGAATCCTATTACATTTGTATTCTTATAACATTAATTTATTTGTACTTTAACAAAATTTTAAAATGGCTACAAGACCAAGTTACTAATACAGGCTTGTCTGTAAAATATCAATTAACCGTGCTAAAACTAACTCAGAGAGGACAGGCATTTTAAAAGTACACCTCCTCTAGTGAACTTGATAAAGAAACTCAGGATTTCCAGTTAGTTATAGACAGATTGCAAGACATTCTATGTTTAAAGTATATTTAGTTAAACTACCAGGAAGATATTTCAAACTTCAGTTTTGTTGTTTGAAAAAACTTAAAACAAATCTATGTAAGGAGACTTCAGAATCGATAGCCTTTCCAATTTTAACCCACTCTTGCATAAAAACCTTATGGCACCTACAGGTCCTATGGAATTATATTATGCACAAAATTTAATAGTGTGCATCTTTGAGTCTGCATGATGTGTGGAATTGAGAGTTTAAAAAGTTAAGCAGCATACCCATTATCAAAGTCTTCATAACCTTAATTGTTAAGCTGCCAATGTTCATTTGAGTGTTCTGGAATTTTTGGCTACTACAAACGGTTACTCATTAAAATTAACAAGTGATTCATTGCAGAATTACGCATACTGTGGAAAATGGTCAGCCTCATTATTTACAGGATCAGTTATTACATCTTTTAATCCACTTATAACTCTTTCCTGAGTTTTACTTTGAGAATGCAATTTTATAGAATCTTTGTTCAAAATTGCTAACAATGAAAGGAATCACACAGTACACATTCAGCATATCCATAGAGAGCTTTAAAGGTTTGAGGGTTTCTTGTTTTTTTAAGAGAGGGATGAATATTTGAAAAGATAAATGTTGTTAGATCTTTTCCTTACTATTACTGCTGCACTTCAAAGTACAGAACCTACTGGGAGCAGAACAGAGAAAGCTAGAGGACAGACATTTGCTTGGAGGGCTCTTGCATTGCATTCCTCACAAACTTAGAGCACGAAAACATCAGTTCTTTTAGCCATTTTAAAGTAATCGATTATTTGTGGAAAGGTGAAGAATTTAACTAATCTGTCAAGATAGGCCTTGTTCTCTGCCCATAGGTTACTAGAGATCAAACAGATTCTATGTGTGTGTTTCCTAAACCATTTTTCAAAGTTATAATTTTGAACAAAAAATACTGAAATGCATTTCTAATACACATCAAATAAAGACCACTGATACAGCCCACTTAGCTGGTTATCTGGCTCTACTTGCTATCATCTTTCAGTCTAGTTCTACTGTATGCAGACTCTCTTTGCCCTTTAAAAGCATGTGAAGGAAGCTAGAAGATGTAACAAAGATACTAATTCTCTGGTTTACTGGTATTTGAATTCTCAATCACTGCCAGTTCCAGGCTCCAGCTGCTACTCAAGGAGGAGTCTTCACACACCTCAGACTTAGGAAGGCACGACAGTTCAGGATTTCCACCTAACACTCTGTGTGGCAATAATCACAATAATAATAATAAGCTTGCTATAAAGTAATACCAAACAAAGTAAGATTAAGAAAATATTTTTTCATACAACACACAGTCAGTCTGGAACTCTTTGTCAGAGGATGTTGTGAAGACCAAGACTTTAATAGGGTTCAAAAAAGAGCTAGATAAATTCATGGATGATAGGTCCATCAATGACTATTAGCCAGGATGGGCAGGGATGGTGTCCCTAGCCTCCGTTTCCCAGAAGCTGGGAATGGGCGACAAGGGATGGATCACTTGATGATTCCCTGTTCTGTTCATTCCTTCTGGAGCACCTGGCATTCATCACTGTCAGAAGACAAGATACTGGGCTAGATGGACCTTTGGTCTGACCCAGTATAGCAGCTCTTATGCTCATATTATTTTGATAGGTTTCCCACTTCCCACCAGTACGTTTTGCACAGACCATTTACTGTCCAAACTAACATTAGATTAGGACAGCATCTAATAATCTAATGCATTATCTAAAACTGTTTTAATTTAGATCCTGCACTCTTTAGAGCACCAGTGTCATTTTCAGCTTTATACAGCACCAAGAGCTCAACAAAATTGTCTCGTTTAGCAAGTCCTAAGGTTTTTATGGCACGTATTGACAAAATTACATTGCTCCTGAGTGGAAGAGGACAAATAAATTCAGAATTAATAAGTGAATGATTTTTAAAAAAACTTTAAAAAGAAAAACTGGATTACACCTAGCATCTCGAAAGAAAGCTTTGAAGTTCTAGGGAAATATTGATCACATATATGGGGACATGAAAACAAACAAAATGTTTGAAAGGGCACAAGGCATTTCCTATTTTGTTTTAATTTAAACTCCACATAAACTAAAGGATCATGCAAGATGACAAGAATTACAACTACTGTACATGACTTCTAAAATAAACTAAACTAGAGCAAGAGATTCTTTTATTTTCTTCCAATGCCAGAGTTCAATATTCCATAATGCTCCTACAACACTCAACAGCTTCAGTAGCACAGAATGCATTAAAGTGAATACAATTCCCTACAAGGCTTTAGTTGTTAATGATGTTAACCACTGAAACACACACAGAATCCTGCACTTATGTTCCAGCTAGAAAGTGTTTCTGCTCATCTTTAAAAATGAAACCAAGAAGAAAAAATCTCAGTCTTTGACAAACAGCTGTTAAAGAACATTATGGTTATGACAGGTCTGGTCAAGCTCCCCCTGCTGGACGCTGATCAGACTGCTGTGAAGGGCACCAAATGTTGACTCCCACGTGCCCTTAGCTTGCTGGGACTGGTAAGAGTTTAGGCATCATCCTAGCTTTGGCCCCCCAGACCTGTGTCTCAGATTTAATAATTTTATTAAGATAATGTTGAAATAAAAAGAAAACGGTACAGAGTTTAAGCATAAAAGTTTCTGGTTATCAGGAAATAAGGTACAGATTATCAAGGGGTGCGAAATTTGGTTTAGGAACGGGTGGCGTAAGGGATACATAATGTGCAATCTCCCCGATTGGGGGTAAAAGTTTAACCGGTCAAAGTACAGACATTGAGATATGGGGGTATGTTGTCCATATAATGGATATGTTCAGGTGTGGAGTATAATGAATGGATACGATGATGGGGATGGATCTACCCTCATTTGGTGGGATTTAATGTTCAGTGAGTTTATGGTTCCAGTTCATATGTTCCAATGGAAAAAGTCTCTCAGTCCCTTTCCCATAGTTGATGCACGATGTCGTACCAGCTCACACCTCCTGGTACTGTCAGTGGCTGGTGACATGTTTGATGTAGATGTCCCTGGACCATCGGATGGTGTCCGAGACCATGAGGTGCTGCATGAGCCGTGCGTAGCGTCGACCGATCCCACAGGTCCGCAGCACACGCTCATTGCAGGGGTCCCAAGCGCCCAGGGCTCTGATGATCAGGGCATTCATCTGCACCTCGTAGTCCTTCGCTCTCAGGGTGTCGGCCAGAGGGGCGTATTTTTCCAGCTTATGAGCTCGGGCTTCCCAGAAGGCCGGGGTCCTGTTCTCAAAGGAGACCGTGATGTCGACGAGGATGATCTTTTTCTGGGCCTTGTCGGTGACTACCACGTCAGGTCGCAACTGGCTGTCAGTACCAGGGATGGCGCAGTTCACGGCGACCTCCCCCAGGCGTGGTGCGATGGCTTTCACTAAGCGGTTCTGGATGGCGTTGGGGCACAGCTGCCAGGGTCTGGAGTAGGGCTTGCAGCTGCACAGGACGTGGGGCAGGGTCTCGTTGGAGTAGCCGCACTTCCTGTAATGCTTGTCTCGGTTCCCGTGGCGGACGGCTCTGTTGAGCGGGACGCAGTTGAGCCGGTGCGGTGGATGAACCACCAGTCAGCGAAACGGGTGAAGCCACCCCCGGCGAGGAAGTGGTTGCTGGCGTCCCACTTGCTAGTCAGTTCAAAGGCTTTACCCTGGTCCGGTTTACGCTTCAGGGCTTCCATGTACAGCGAGTGGATGGCTGCCTTCAGGGTCCTCTCCAGCATGCCACTGGCGCTCGGGGTGATGATGGTGTTGTCCTCAGACCTGATCTGCGGCACTCGGACTCCCAGCTCCTGGCACTCCTCGCACCACTCCCAGCAGCAGCTGATGCGCTTCCCCAGGCGACACGTGGCATTGCGAGCACAGGACCACAATGAAGCGATGTTGCGCCCGTCCCGTCCGAATTCACCATCCAGGGAACCGCTCAGGAAGCTGGCGGTGTCTTGGTTGGAGGGGGCTCTGCCGATCCGCTTCTTTGTTGCGTCATGGAGGGCGTTTGCTGCGATGTTCCTTACCATGGCATCGGGACACGTCAGCAGGAGGAAGGTGTGGGTGATCACCGCGATGTCACACAGGTCACCCATGCAGGGGACATTGGCACCACCATGCCTGTGGGCGATATAGACCAGATTGTTGCTGGCTCTCTGGGGAAGGAACAGCCACTTCTTCACCAGCTGCCAGACGATCTTGCCTGCCTTGTTGAGGGGTACCTTCGCCACGGCGGATCCCCTTCGGGCGAACGAGATGCGGGGGATCAGGAAGGTGTTCAGGGCTTTTATCTTCTGCCACGGTGCTAGCAGGGAGGCGTCGATCTTGGCAGCATCCTGCAAGATCTCCTGGATGGTGTCCTCGGGTGTCTGCCGAACACGGAAACCCGTCGGCGTGCCGAGGTGCCGGTACGCCTGCCCCTCTGCCAGGGGAATGATGGGCTCGCCCTGGATCTGGAACCCTGTCATCTGCACCGAGTCCCTTTTGCTGCCGTTGATGTGGAGAGATGCACGCTTCTTTGCATTGAAGCGAAGCCCCATCCAATCGGCAGCTCGACTGGTGGCATCTAGCATATGTTGGAGGTTCTATGGGTCATCCGCGATCAGGACCAGGTCATCCGCGTAAGCCAGGAAGCTCATCCTCTCACCATGGAGGTTGAAGCCATCTGCGCCATTGGAGATTGCTTGCAGCAACGGCTCCATGGCGAGGTTAAAGATGATGGGGCTGAGGGGACAGCCCTGCTTAACTCCGCTCTGGATCGGGATCTCGGCGGTCTCCCCTTCGACCGAGCAAATGGTGGTGCTGCATCCCTCGTACACCTCTCGGATCACATGGAGGAAGTTCTCTGGCATCCCAAACTCCTGGAGTGTGGCAAAGATGTGGTGGTGGGGCATGGACCCAAAGGCCTTAGCCAGGTCGAGCCATGCTACCGTGCACTGCCTCCGCGCCCTTCTGGCCGTTTCAATGATGGTTTGGAGGACAAAGTTGTGTTCATAGCAGCCCTCGCAGGACATGAAGCCTTTCTGGGTGGAGCTGATGGCTCCCCCGCTCACCGACCACTCCATGATCCTCGACGCCAGGCAGCTGGCATAGAGCTTGTACATTGTGGAGCAGAGGGAGATGGACTACTCTTGGCAGGGGACCCTGCAGACCAATTATCTAGGCCCTAAAATTAGTGCTGCCTCCCCAGCAGCTCTATCACATTCCCCAGAATCTCACCAGAGAATGAACCTTCTGGTTTACAAGTTCTCTCTTTAAGGGTACATGACAGTGAAAGCAAACAGACAGACTCTGTACAGGATTCTAAACACAACTGTTCTTTACTAAGTTAACATGAGAAATACACAGATCTATACACATGCTTCAGATTCCTCCCTACTCTGAAGAATTCCTTTGGCTTGGGCTGAGCTGTCCACGATCTTTCCCTTGCAGCTCATGGTTTTTCTTCAGGCTCCTGGAACCTTTCTATCTGAGCTGACCATCTCTGACCTTGGCTGGTCACCCAGAACAGACCACCTGCCACAAAAGCCTACCCATCTCTTCCTCTCTCCTGACAAAGCTTCCTGTTTATCCGATAGTCTCCTGAGTTTATCTATCCCCATACCAACACCTGGGCCCTTGGTTCTCTTCTTGGGGATTTTCCATTCCCCCTGCAGAGAAGATGGAGGGACTAGCTTCTTTGCTTAGACATCCTCCTTTGCATATCCATTGTCCCAAGATGGTTCTACCTGAACAGGCGACCATTTAATGATCTAATAAACCACCACAGTAACTGGACTGGGATAAATGTGCTACAGTCCCTCTCAGCAAATGGTGAATTCACCATTCACTGAGGATGCACTTGCCATAATACAATAATCCATAACAGCAGCTTTGTAACACCATCCAGAATTCATGTGTTGTACATAGACAGATTCCCCAAGTCATCACACTGGTGCCTGAAGATGATCCTCCAAGATACAGTGGTGTGTGTAATAAGTTTCTAACATAGATGGGCATTTACCAGAAATGCTCATGAGCAGGTATGTTTGATTTTGATCTGGAGAAAATTCAGCCATTTGGCAGCATTACCACCTGCACTCCACAAAGTGAAATTTGAGGAAACTTTTTCAGATGCAGACTGGTTAGGATTTGTGATAGTGAAGTTATGAAGCTACCACATATAAAAGTGACTGCCCACAAGATTTCAACCTAGCCAGTGAAGAGCCCACTATGGTAATCCAACATTTTCCATAATAAGGGGCAAAGAAAACAAAATCACAGGTTCTTCCTCCAAATATAACACACCTTGTAGGCCTTCAACAAATTAAGATTTGTAGTTTCTTGGTTACATTTGTTTTATCACTATGCTTAAGGAACAATCACCATATCTGAACAATTCAGAGGTCCTTGCCCCAGGTCTGTTAAAAGGAAATGATAACAGGTAAATAATTCAGTAATATACGGGTAGATATGTCCTACGCTAATGATGAAGACACTGTAAAGGAAAGAAGATTTCTTATATATTTCTGTTCTTGTAACATCACATTTCTCTACTTTTCTAATAAGAGACTACAGTTCTCCATAAATAGATAATATTCTAACAGCTACTTGCTACAGCATGACAGAGGGACTTCTGCACCAGGTAGGAGGTAAAGAGAGTTTAGCATAGGCCTGAATTGTAACAATGCCAAGACTGATCCCTTCAGATACGTTGTTTTGACTACTTCCTGATATAGTTACAATTCGGGACTACGCCAAACGCTGTTCACCTGCTACCTGACGCACGGTCCCTCCACGTCCCGGACGGCCCAGCACCACTTACTCTTGTTGAGCGGCTGGGTGAGCTCGGCCCCGATGTCCCCCTCCGGGCTCGGCCCCAGGGGCTGCACGTGCAGGGGCACGAACAAGGAGGTGTCCAGGGCTCTGCCGCCGTTCCCCTCGGACGAGGAGGAGGCGGCAGCGGCCCGGCTCGGGTGCCGCAGGCCCCCCAGGCTCCGGAAGGCGGCAGAGGCGGCGCCGGCATAGCGGGGCGAGAGTCCCAGGTGGGGCGGCAGCCGGGACAGTAGCCATACGCAGCGATACATAGACGCAACACCCTCCGCTCCGCCGGCAACTGGCGGCGCGGCCCGACTGCGTCATCACAGAGTGACACAGGCCCCCGAGCAGGGCTGCCCGGTAAGGTGCCTGAATGGGGAAAATATTAACAAAGATGGCAACAGCCCCGCCAGGCTTGCTATGCATGCAGAGGGAGAGGAAATGCTGAACCCGGCGGCGCCCCTTCCGCCAATACCCGGCCCGAAACCCTCCTTGGTCTCTAACACGGGGACGGCCAGGCAGGCAGGGCTGCCGCCGGCGATTAGCGATGACGAGATTAGGGTAGAAGGGCCCAGGGCGGGGACTTGCCTGGGTGTCAACAGCGAGCCCCAGCAGCAGCGGCGCCAGGCTGGCGGCAGGGGGAGCGCTCGCAGGCAGGGGCGGCCTGGGACCCCTCGAACGGCCCCGTGCTGGCTCGTGAGATGCCTGGTAGCGACGGGCTGGGGCGGCGTGCCCGGGATCCGCTCAGGCTTGCCACTACTCCAGGATCGCCTTTGAGTCTCCAGGACTTACATCTAAATCGCCAGGAGACTGCTGAGAGCAGCCGGGGCCAGAAGTCCCAGGGCACTTCGAAAATGCATATTGAATGGTGAATCCAGTTGATACAGTGGCCCCGCCGGGTTTTAAGTGCCATGGGAATGTGCATTTGCCTGCCCCACAGGTGCACTGTGCGTGCATTTCTTCATCTTGTGTGATTGTGTTTTGTCATGACGTGCAGCCTGTGCAGCGTAACTGATACATGCACGCACGCAGGCACGTTTGCGTTGTCTGGGTCACTTTAGTCTACGCTCCACTGCAACTGCCTCGCACTTTCCGAAAAAGAGAACAGAAATGGATGAGGGTGAGGGCTCCTCGAAACATAGCAGCTCGGAAGGTATCGTAAAGAAGAAAAAATACTATTGTTGTTACAATGACAACTGGTGTAAAGACCCAGACTATAAAAACTGGCTTCGCAAAGTCGATGAATTTACAGCAGAATGCATTTTGTGTCGTCAAACATTTTCCATTAAATATGAAGGGAGACGAGCTGTTAACATCCATGCAGAATGTACAAAACACAAGGAAGCTGTGAAAAATCAGAAACGAACTCCTCAGATTGCATCTTTTTTTACAAAAAAGGACGCACCTCAAGTAAATCTAGTGACGGCAGCAGAAATTGGAGAAATTTACCATGGTGTGGTTCATCATTTAAGTTATGCTAGTCAATGTGGTAACAATATGCTTCCACGGTTTCTACCGGATTCAGAAATTGCAAGAAAAATGTCTTGTGGACGGACAAAAGCAACTAGCATTACTGAGAATGTTTTGGCACCAAAATCGCAAGAACTTTTGCTAAATGATCTTGAATTAGCAGGGTTTTTTTCAGTTGGATCAGACGCCTCTAATAAGGGAAGTAGGAAGTTTTTCCCAATAACTGTTCGTTATTTTTCCAAGACAGAAGGGATTAAACATGGCTTGCTTGATTTTTACCACGATAATGATGAGACAAGTGAGGCCATTGCTGCACGCATTTCAAATATTATAGAAGAAAACGGGCTCAGTATAAACTGCGTATCATCTTATGTGGCTGATAATGCATCTGTTAATTTTCAGAAACACAGGTCAGTTTGTCAGAAGCTTAAACAATTGAATGATAGAATTATTGAGGTTGGATGCAAATGCCATGTAATTCATAACTGTATTAAAAATGGCATGAAAGCTTTGAGTTTTGACGTTGAAAGTCTTGTCCTGAAAGTATATAGTGAGTTCTCTTCCTCTGCTAAAAAGGCAGAATCTCTCAGTTCATTTTTTGAATTTGTAGAAATTGAGTACAAGGAACTTCTGCATCATGTACCAACTAGGTGGCTGTCCCTTCTGCCTGCGATAGAACAAGTCCTACAGTGCTGGCCTGCATTAAAGGCATATTTCATATCAGAGGGGGAAGAAGAATGTGTCAAGATTATATGGGAAGCATTCAGTGAGAATGAGCAGGAGTCTCTCCCTCTTTGTTATGTTTACTTTCTGCATAACTTGATGGGAGTATTTTATGAAGCACTCAAAAAGCTAGAATGCAATAATGCCAGCTGTACAGAATTAGATTGTGTCATGGAAAGTCTTCACTCTAAACTAAAGAGAAGGAAAGAGGATAACTTTTATGGAAGATCAGTTCAAGCTATTTTGTGCAATGTCTCTCCATCTAATAAGAGGAAATTTAAGGAGGAAGCAGATAAGGCATTTTCAAGATGCATTACATACCTTGAGAAATGGTATGATTTCAAGACATCTGTTTTCAAACAAATGTCAATCCTCTCACTGGACAGTGAAGTAAAATGGTCTGATCTTGAGAAGTTGGCTGAAGTTCTTCGCATTGAGATTGATTTTGACAAGCTGTTTGATGATTACTGCGTTTTACAGCAAATAAGAAGAGAAATAATTTCAAAGGAGCAAAAAGTAGATCAAAGATGGGTAGAAGTTTTCAAACAAATTCCAGAAAGTGGAAACAGCCAAATGTTTAAACTTGTATCTTTCACACTTTCAATTCCAGTCTCAAATGCATACTGTGAAAGGGTCTTCAGCTTAATGACTCAGCTTTGGAGCAAAGAAAGAAACAGACTGAGTGAAAGTGTTGTGAAAGCAGAGTTACAGGTGCAACTGAATTATAGTATGTCATGTGCGGACTTTTATGAATATGTCAAAAAGTCCCCAGAGTTGCTCAAAGCAGCAAGAAGCCAGCTGAAGTACAGATTTAAGAAGAAAAACTCTGAGCAAAGGCACTCTGCTACAGAAGACCCAACTTCTATAACGTAAATACAGTAATACTTGATTTTAAGTCTAATCAATGAGTTTTTGCTGTACCTGTCATTTTCTAATGGTTTGGTATTTTATTTTCTGTATTTTTAAATAATGGAATTAACTAACGCACATATACACACAAACATTTAAGCATGCGTTAACAAGCAAAGTAACCTAAACCCAATCTTGCTATTTAAAAATAAGATTTACATTACAACTGGAGATTTTGTAATATTGTTTTTTTATACACTATGCTTAAAATGTGAAATTGATTCATATGATGCTCCTTATTTCCACCGAGGGCAAAAGGATGGCTCTGCAGTGAATGAGTTTGAGTACAGAAGGTCAGCCATTACTGCTATTACATCATATGATGAAACCTTCCGGAATAGAGTCAAACAGAGCTGGCAACTCTATATCCACCCCGGGCCACACGTATCCTGAGCTGGGTGTTCCTTCTCACCTCGACTTGCATCTCAGCAACTCAGGCTTTTCACTGATGGAAAACATAAGCCTGAGCCACAATAAATGCATTTTGTGCCCACAAAAATGTTTAGTTATGCCAGCTGCTGGCTATATTTCAGCCTGGCTTGTTACTAATAAACAGCCTGATAACTTCCAACCTTTCCTGTAGAAAATAACCCCATTTAAACACCACTCACTCACTGTGTAAAAAAACTTGAGACAATCTTTTGAAACTCCTCCCTAGGTGAAAGACAAACCTTCCTCTCCAAAGGCTGTCAATTTTATAGCCTTGTTTTCTCTTTCAGTCAGATTTCACACAACTTTCTTAACAATCATTTGGAACAATGCATTGTCTGTGATCCACTTGGAAAAGCTTTGAGTTTGAAGGCCAACAATAGTAAAATTCATATCTCTTTTAGAGGTTTTGTTATGAATAAATGGATTACACCCAAATTACAGGAATTTAAAAATCTCAAATACTAAAGCGTTTTTTGTATATGCAGCTGTAATCAACATTGTACAACATTAAGATTATCAAGTAAAAAGTGCTAACGAAAACTAGGCCTTATATCCCAGTAATTAATCAAATGCAGGCACATGGATGATGAATTAGAGGGGAATTATAAATGCAGATACTGCATTGGGAAGTTTCTGTGAGATTTACAATACATATTTTAATATTTCACATAAGTCAGAGTAGGAGTGGAGCATGGTCAGCAAAATATTCAAGGACAAAGGATTGGGTTAGGATAAGATTTAGGCTGCACTGCTAATCTGGTCGGCTTCAACTGAACTTTATTGAATGTTTATAGGTGCCTTTTTTTAGCTTGCATCTACTACATGGAAGCAACTTCAGCTGACAGCTCACCACACGTCTGTTCCAAGGGTCAGACTGAATATACTAACACATGAAAGTATCAAGGCTTCTTGTATAGTTAATTCAGATTTTTGACGTGTAAGAGCAATTGAGACAGCTGTTAACAGATACAAGCGGTAAAATAAATATGAAATTTTAAAAATTAGTTATTTTACGTTAAGGAATATGTGTTGTAAAGAAACGCCCCAACTAGCAATTAAAAAGAAGGCCTTGAAAATAACAAGTTTTAAGTCCAGATGGAATGGAGATGGGAGGATGGCTGATTCAAAAAAATAAGATAAAGAAAAGTTTCTTAAAAAAAAAAAAAAGGCTTCTAAGCAATAAGGGGTGACTGCAAATGGTTTTAAGTAAGTCAAAAAAATCTGTCTTAAAAGGAGCCAGCATGAATCTTCTCACCCTGCATACCAGTTATCTTAACAATAAACCTATGTGAAGCCATGTGCAACAGAAAAACTGTTGGTCAGCAAGGAGGAGGAAAAGAAAGGTCTTGGGGAGAAAGGAGGTTGTAAATTTTAACTGGATTAAGATGGTCTTAGATTGGTTTTTAGCTGAAGTCAGTAATTAGCAATGACATGTTTGTTAAAGGGTATATTGCTAATACCTGCCTGACCAAGTTAGAGCTGACTAATATGGGTCTAAGCACTCCCAAGATACTTACAAATGGGCTAAACCCAGATCAAATGCTTCTAAATGTTTTCTTACTGTTTGGATGTAGTAAATTTCTTATTAGTTAGGCTTTGGGGGCATGTTTAGAGCAATTGTATAAATACCAGTTGGCCTTTGGATTTAATAAAGGAATTTCTGGTTAAATTAGCATTATAGTAATACACTGCACACAATCATTTCAACACAAGCCTTTGAAATTTAGGTTATGTTACAGGTACAAGGATTGCAGGTTTATTGACAGTGCCACAGTTTAAGGCACCTGCACCTGTATTTTTCCAGTGTTCCAGCAAGGACACCTTTGCTCAGGCTTCCAGCTCCCCAGCTGTTGCCTTTCTGGTTGGAATTCTCTCTGGCATTCACTCCTTTCGGACTGGAATATTCCCAGGCTGCACAGTTCCCAGTCTTCATTGTGTACTTTCCAGCAAAGACAGTCTACCTAGGGTGACCTGCTTGCTTTCTCTTCAGAGACTAATAACAGAGTGATTTCTACTGATACACAATTCTAAGCATGCCTACTTTGTTCTTAAGGTAAAGAGCCTTATAGAGAAAATGTATTAAAAGCAATAAAAGAACTTCCATTCATCATCCCACGTAGGTGTTTTTGTTTGTTTTTTTTGTGGTAACAAGTTCATCAAAGCTTCAGCTCAGAATAAGCAGTCTTGTGGGGCCTCAGTAGGCCAGGTCCTTCCACTCCTCCTCAAAGGATTGGGGCCTTCTGTGGATAAGGGGCCTATCTGTTAGATGGATCAGGAAGGAGTCAGTTTAAACCCCAGGCTTTTATCCAAAAGGCTTTTTTGTCGGTTGGTCTCTGGAGAATCCACTTTAAACTAGCATATGCATAGCTCTGCAGGGAGCGTGGCTTCAAAGGCCAATAATGAAGGAAAATCATTAGCACCACCCCTCCCTATTAGGTATTAGGTATCCCTATTAGGTATCCCTATTAAGTTGACATGTGAGGAACCATCCCAGATGGTGATGTCAGTAGAGGAGGTTGGGGATAAATTAAACAGTAATAAGTCACCAGGACCAGATGGTATTCATCCAGGAGTTCTAAGGAACTCCTATATGAAACTGCAGTATGTAACCTATCACTTAAATCAGCTTTTGTACCAGATGACTGGAGAATAGCTACTGTGATGACAATTTTTTTTAAAAGGCTTCAGAGGCAATCCTGGCAATTACAGGCCAGTAAGCCTAACTTCAGTTCCAGGCAAATTTCAACTACAATAGAACCTCAGAGTTACAAACCGACCAGTCAACCACACACCTCATTTGGAACCAGACGTACACAATCAGGCAGCAGCAGAGACGGGGGGGTGAGGGGAGCAAATATAGTACAGTATTGTGTTAAATGTTAATTACTAAAAAAAAGGAAAAAGCATTTTTCTTCTGCATAAAGTTTCAAAGCTGTATTATGTCAATGTTCAGTTATAAACTTTTGAAAGAACATTCTCTTCTGAGTTACAAACATTTCAGTTACGAACTTCCTTTCCCAAGACGTTCATAACTCTGAGGTTCTACTGTATAGTAAAGAACAAAATTACAGATACATATATGAACATGATTTGTTGGGGAAGAGTCAACATGGCTTCTGTAAAGGGAAATCACGCCTCACTGATCAATTAGTATTCTTTGAGGGGATCAACAAACGTGGACAAGGTGATCCAGTAAGATATATTTCAGAGTAACAGCCGTGTTAGTCTGTATTCGAAAAAAGAAAAGGAGTACTTGTGGCACCTTAGAGACTAACCAATTTATTTGAGCATAAGCTTATAAGTAAGATATAGTGTACTTGGACTTTCAGAAAGCCTTTGACAAGTCTCCCTCACCTAAGGCTCTTAAATAAAGTAAGGAATCATGGAACATGATGGTAGGGGAACTCATGGATCAATAACTGGTTAAAAAAACAGGAAACAAAGGGTAGGAAAAAATGGTCAGTTTTCAGAAGGGAGAGAGGTAAATGTGGTGTGTCCCCCATAGATTTGTTTTGGGACCAGTGCTGTTCAACATATTCATAAATTATCTGGGAAAAGGGGTAAACAGCGAGGTGGCAAAGTTTGCAGATGATACAAAATTACTTAAGATAGTTGAGTCCAAAGCAGACTGTGAAGAATTAAAAAAGGATTTCACAAAACTGGTTGCACTGGACAACAAAATGGCAGAGGAAATTAAATATTGATAAAGGAAAAGTAATGCATTTTGGAAAACAGTCCCAACTATACATACAAGATGATGGCATCTAAATTAGCTCTTACCATTTAAGAAAGATCTTGAAGTCACTGTGGATTGTTCTCTGAAAACATCCACTCAATGTGCAATGGTAGTCAAAAAATAGCTAACAATGTTAGGAATCATTAGGAAAGGGATAGATGCTAGGACAGTAAATATAATACCACTATATAAATCTATAGTATACCCACACCTTGAATATTGCTTGCAGTTCTAGTCATCCCATCTCAATAAAAGATATATTAGAAAAGGAGGACAACAAAAATGACTAAGGGTATGGAACAGCTTCCATATGAGGAAAGATTAAAAAGACTAGGACTGTTCACCCTGGAAAAGAGACAATTAAGGAAGAAATGATAAAGATCTATAAAATCATGAATAAGGCTACATTTTACATTTAGACGAACAGATGGAAGCAGGACTGGGGAATTCTGAGGGGAGACTGGGTGAGGAAAGTGGTCAGTGGAAGCATGTGACTAAAATAACTAGGCAGAGGAAAAGACGGGCTAGTGAAGGAGAAATAGAGCTTAAGAATAGGTTTGCAGAGTTGGAAAATGAAGAAGGGGCTCAGCAGGTAGTCACTGAAGGTGGAGGGGCAAGGAAGAAGAGAAGAGTGGCTAGTCCTACAGGAAAAGGGGAAGAGTTAATGGAGATTACACCAAATATGAGCCCCAGGAGGATACAGGATGGGTTAAAAAGGATTACAAGGGAGAATGGGAATGGAAAGAACTTGCAGTCAGAGGGAACAGGGGATAGACTGGAGAATAGCACCGTCACTAGGAAAAGGCAGGTCTATGTGATTGGGGACTCTTTACTGAGAAGAATAGATAGGCCTGTAACTAGAGCTGATCCGGAAAATA
Organism: Lepidochelys olivacea; assembly: GCF_965140295.1. NCBI lineage: Eukaryota > Metazoa > Chordata > Testudines > Cheloniidae > Lepidochelys > Lepidochelys olivacea. The sequence goes on along the minus strand of NC_140417.1, from coordinate 82,352,177 downwards.
GGAGGGTGTGCTGTCTTCCAGGTGCTAAGATACGGGATGTAGACCTGAGGTTGAAAAGGATTCTAAAGGGAGCGGGAAAAAATCCCCTAATTGTCCTTCATGTGGGAACAAATGATACGGCTAGATTCTCGCTGGAAAGTATTAAGGGAGACTATGCTAGGCTGGGGAAGACGCTTAAGGAAATTGAGGCTCAGGTAATCTTTAGTGGGATTCTGCCTGTTCCTAGAGAAGGGCAACAAAGGTGTGACAAGATTATGACTATCAACAGATGGCTTAGGCAGTGGTGCTATAAGGAGGGCTTTGGGATGTATGGCCACTGGGAGGCGTTCATGGATAGAGGCCAGTTCTCTTGGGATGGACTTCATCTGAGTAGGGAAGGAAATAGACTTCTAGGATGGAGGCTGGCACAACTGATTAAGAGAGCTTTAAACTAGGAATTTGGGGGAGATGGTTGGGAGATGTTCAGGTAATCTCCACGCCAGAATTTAGCATTGAGTGGAAAGAAAATTAAGTAAGAGTGGATACAGCCGTAGGTAGGAGGAAGGGCATTGTAGATACAAGTCTAATAGGTTATACTGGTAGTAAAATAACCGTGCCTACTGGGTACAGAATGTGAGTGAGGCCAAACAGCAAAAATTAAGATGTTTGTATACTAATGCGAGGAGCCTAGGTAACAAAATGGAGGAATTAGAGTTACTGGTGCAGGAAGTGAAACCAGATATTATAGGTATAACAGAAACCTGGTGGAATAGTAGTCATAACTGGGCTACAGGTATTGAAGGGTATGTGCTGTTTAGGAAAGACCGAAATAAAGGTAAAGGTGGTGGAGTAGCACTGTATATCAATGATGAGATAGAATGTAAAGAAATAAGAAGCGATGAAATGGATATGACTGAGTCCGTCTGGGCAAAAATTAAATTGGGGAAGAAAACTATTAGAGCCTCCCCTGGGATAGTGATTGGGGTTTGCTATAGATCACCAGGATCTGATATGGATAGAGCCCTTTTTCATATTTTTAATAAAGTAAATACTAATGGAAACTGTGTGATCATGGGAGACTTTAACTTTCCAGATATAGACTGGAGGACGAGTGCTAGTAATAATAATAGGGCTCAGATTTTCCTAGATGCGATAGCTGATGGATTCCTTCAGCAAGTAGTTGCTGAACTGACTAGAGGGGATGCCATTTTAGATTTGGTCTTGGTGAGTAATGAGGACCTCATAGAAGAAATGGTTGTAGGGGATAATCTTGGCTCAAGTGATCATGAGCTAATTCAGTTCAAACTGAACAGAAGGATTCATAAAAATAAATCTGCAGCTAGGGTTTTTGATTTTAAAAGGGCTGACTTTCAAAAATTAAGGAAATTAGTTAGGGAAGTGGATTGTACTGAAGAATTTATGGATCTAAAGGTAGAGGAGGCCTGGGATTATTTTAAATTAAAGCTGCAGAAGCTATCGGAAACCTGCATCCCAAGAAAGGGGAAAAAATTCATAGGCAGGAGTTGTAGACCAAGCTGGATGAGCAAGCATCTTAGAGAGGTAATTAAGAAAAAGCAGAAAGCATATAGGGAGTGGAAGAAGGGAGGGATTAGCAAGGAAAGCTACCTTATTGAGGTCAGAACATGTAGGGATAAAGTGAGACAGGCTAAAAGTCAAGTAGAGTTGGACCTTGCAAAGAGAATCAAAACCAATAGTAAAAGGTTCTATAGTCATATAAATAGGAAGAAAACAAAGAAAGAGGAAGTGGGACCACTAAAAACTGAGGATGGAGTGGAGGTCAAGGATAATCTAGGCATGGCCCAATATCTAAACAAATACTTTGCCTCAGTCTTTAATAAGACTAAAGAGGATCTTAGGGATAATGGTAGCATGACAAATGGGAATGAGGATATGGAGGTAGGCATTACCATATCTGAGGTAGAAGCGAAACTCGAACAGCTTAATGGGACTAAATCGGGGGGCCTAGATAATCTTCATCCAAGAATATTAAAAGAATTGGCACAAGAAATTGCAAGCCCATTAGCAAGAATTTTTAATGAATCTGTAAACTCAGGGGTTGTACCGTATGATTGGAGAATTGCTAACATAGTTCCTATTTTTAAGAAAGGGAAAAAAAGTGATCCGAGTAATTATAGGCCTGTTAGTTTGACATCTGTAGTATGCAAGGTCTTGGAAAAAATTTTGAAGGAGAAGGTAGTTAAGGACATTGAAGTCAATGGTAAATGGGACAAAATACAACATGGTTTTACAAAAGGCAGATCGTGCCAAACCAACCTGATCTCCTTTTTTGAGAAAGTAACAGATTTTTTAGACAAAGGAAACGCAGTGGATCTAATTTACCTAGATTTTAGTAAGGCATTTGATACCGTGCCACATGGGGAATTATTAGTTAAATTGGATAAGATGGGCATCAATAGGAAAATTGAAAGGTGGATAGGGAATTGGTTAAAGGGGAGACTACAACGGGTCCTACTGAAAGGTGAACTGTCAAGCTGGAGGGAGGTTACCAGTGGAGTTCCTCAAAGATCAGTTTTGGGACCAATCTTATTTAATCTTTTTATTACTGACCTGGGCACAAAAAGTGGGAGTGTGCTGATAAAGTTTGCAGATGATATAAAGCTAGGAGGTATTGTTAATTTAGAGAAGGACAGGCATACCCTACAGGAGGATCTGGATGACCTTGTAAACTGGAGTAATAGTAATAGGACAAAATTTAATAGTGAGAAGTGTAAGGTCATGCATTTAGGGATTAATAACAAGAATTTTAGTTATAAGCTAGGGACGCATCAATTAGAAGTAACGAAGGAGGAAAAGGACCTTGGAGTATTGGTTGATCATAGGATGACTATGAGCCGCCAATGTGATATGGCTGTGAAAAAAGCTAATGTGGTCTTGGGATGCATCAGGAGAGGTATTTCCAGTAGGGATAAGGATGTTTTAGTACCGTTATACAAGGCACTGGTGAGACCTCACCTGGAATACTGTGTGCAGTTCTGGTCTCCCATGTTTAAGAAGGATGAATTCAAACTGGAACAGGTACAGAGAAGAGCTACTAGGATGATCCGAGGAATGGAAAACTTGTCTTATGAAAGGAGACTCAGGGAGCTTGGCTTGTTTAGCCTAACTAAAAGAAGGTTGAGGGGAGATATGATTGCTCTCTATAAATATATCAGAGGTATAAATACCAGAGAGGGAGAGGAATTATTTAAACTCAGTACCAATATGGACACAAGAACAAATGGACATAAACTGGCCACCAGGAAGTTTAGACTTGAAATTAGACGAAGGTTTCTAACCATCAGAGAAGTGAAGTTTTGGAATTGTTGTACCAATAAAATAAAAACCAGCAGGATCTTATTAAAGGGAAAAAGGCAAAATACCACATTTATTGTGAATACAGAAAGAATCATAGTAAGCAGTTAGTTATAGCTATAACATTCCATTCAATCTCATATTTATTCTCACATTCATTCATACAAACACACACACACACACATACACACCCACACACACAGGTTCTGCAAGGTTGTTATCATAGTTACCAGCCTTAGAGTTGCTCATGCCAAGCCACTGGCCAGGTGGCCTGGACATGAGGAGGGAGCAGGGCCTTGTCAGATGCTCATCTGATGCTCCTGGAAGTTGGTTTTCAGAATCAGACCCCAAAGTTCTCACTTTTTAGAGTCTATTTTTATAGGAATTTCTTCCTATGCCAGTCTATGGGAATTGCTTCATCATGCTGTTGCTGAATCAATCAGCAGATAGCACATTCCTGACGGCTCCAAGATGTTATCTTGTTCTTTGGTTCTCCCATTCTTGAGGCTGTTGGGTGGATTCCAGTCTGCCCTCCGGGGTGGGGGGGTCCTCTGGTTATTTCCACTTGACGCCTTCTTCAGCCAATGGACACTGGATTCTTAGGCTGGCACCTCCCTGATCATTCAGTTATTATCCACACCAAGCATCCATCCACATACATCCTCTATCTCTATTTTAATCACAATTGTTAATACAACAAAAGGGCATGAAAGTCTCTGGGTGCTGTTTCTGTTGTTAGAGTATTGTTTTGAGTCTCTCTCTCTGTGAACTGCTTTGAGAACAGACTCTGTCTTAGAATGTACTAACACAGTTAGCAGCTTGCAAGTTTCACACATAGAGGGAGAGAAAGAGTACCAAAAACCAAGAGACCTCTTAATTAGTAATACCCTGGAATTTGAACTATGGGGAATCAAACTCATTTGTGATTTTAATTCAGAACTTCTTTAATATGATCCAACAGAATAGCCTTCCAAGGGAAGCAGTGGGGGCAAAAGATCTATCTGGCTTTAAGATTAAAGTCAATAAGTTTATGGAGGAGATGATATGATGGGATAACATGGTTTTGATAATTAAATATTCATGGTAAATAGGCCCAATGGCCTGTGATGGGTTATTAGATGGGGTAAGATCTGAGTTACCCAGGAAAGAATTTTCTGCGGTTCATCCACCGCGCCCGGCTCAACTGCGTCCCGCTCAACGGAGCCGTCCGCCACGGGAACCGAGACAAGCGTTGCAGGAAGTGCGGCTACTCCAACGAGACCCTGCCCCACGTCCTGTGCAGCTGCAAGCCCCACTCCAGAGCCTGGCAGCTGCGCCACAACGCCATCCAGAACCGCCTGGTGAAAGCCATCTCACCTAGCCTGGGGGAGGTCGCCGTGAACTGCGCCATCTCCGGTACCGACAGCCCGCTACGACCCGACGTGGTCGTCACCAACGAAACCCAGAAAAAGATCATCCTCGTCGACATTACGGTCCCTTTCGAGAACAGGACCCCGGCCTTCCGAGAAGCTCGAGCTCGGAAACTGGAAAAATACGCCCCTCTGGCCGACACCCTGAGAGCGAAGGGCTACGAGGTGCAGCTGGACGCCCTGATTGTCGGAGCCCTGGGCGCTTGGGACCCCTGCAACGAGCGTGTGCTGCGGACCTGCGGGATCGGTAGACGCTACGCACGACTCATGCGGCGCCTCATGGTCTCGGACACCATCCGATGGTCCAGGGACATCTATATCGAGCACATCACCGGCCACCGACAGTACCAGGAGGAGTGAGCCGGTACGACACTGTACACACACTGTGGGAAAGAGACTGAGAGGCCTTCCCCATCGGACCGTATGAGCTGGAACCGTAAACCCGCTGAACATTAAACCCTACCAAATGAGGGTAGACCCATCCCCACCCCCGTATTCACTCACTATACCCGGCATACCGAATGTAGCTGTTGTGTGGATAACTTACCCCATATCCCGATGTCTGTACTCTGACCGGTTAAACTTTTCCCCCAGTCGGGGAATTTGCAGATTATTATGTGATCCTTGCTCCACCAGCTCCTAAATCGCATTTTGCACCCCTCGATAATCTGTACCCTATGCCCTGACGACCAGAAACTCCTATGCTTGAACTCTGTACCGTTCCTTATTTCAACATTATCTCAAATAAAATTATTAAATCTGGCTGATGAATCTTGCCCATATGCTCAGGGTTTAGCTGATCGCTATATTTGGGGTCGGGAAGGAATTTTCCTCCAGGGCAGATTGGAAGGCCCTGGAGGTTTTTCGCTTTCCTCTGTAGCATAGGGCACAGGTCACTTGCTGGAGGATTCTCTGCTCCTTGAAGTCTTTAAACTACGATTTGAGGACTTCAATAGCACAGATATAGGTGTGAGGGGTTTTTTTGTAGGAGTGGTGGGTGAAATTCTGTGGCCTGCGTTGTGCAGGAGGTCAGACTAGATGATCATAATGGTCCCTTCTGACCTAAATATCTATGAATTTTAGTCATGGGTATTTTTAGTAAGTCATGGACACAGTCATGGGTAGTAAACAAAAATTCACGGCCCCTGACCTGTCTATGACTTGTACTGTACCCCTGACTAAATACTGGGAGTACCATGGGTGCTTGGGGGAGGATGGTGTGGCCCAGGGGGTGCTGTGAATGCTGGGGGGAGGGTGGCCCTTCAGGGCGCTGCAGGTGCAGCAACCCAGGGGTGCCACAGGTGCACTACAGGTGTGTGGGAGGTACTGTGGGGCAGCTTTGGGGGTACCACGAGTGCTGGGAGGGCAGCCTGGGGGGTGCCGCAGGTGCATGTGGGAAGGGAGCAGGTGCTGGAGGGCAGTCTGGGGGTGCCATGAGTGCTCAGGGGGGCAGTCTGGGGAGCACAGTGAGTGCAGCCCAGGTCCCCTGCTGGTGCTGGGGGGGAGGAGGTTTGGCAGGGCTGGCAGGTTCCCTACCCAGTTTCTGGGAAGTGGCAACATGTACCTCCCTCAGCTCCTAGCTCCATGTGCTGCCTCTGCCTGCTGGCAGCACGTGGAGCTAGGAGCTGAGGGAGGAACATGTTACTGCTTCCAGACAGCCCCCCACCCAAACTCCTCCTCCTGCTGGGGGTGGGGGAGGAAAGGGGCAGTGGCCTAAGACTGCCCCAGCAGCAGCTGGTGCGACTGGCCTGTGGCCACCTGAGCTACTTGGGCAGCCCCGGAGCCATCCACAGTAGAAGTCAGGGAGGTCACAACAAGAGACAGAATCCGTGACTTCAGCGACCTCTGTGACAAACTTTCAGCCTTAATCATGAAGTGTGAGCAGAAAAAGTGTTATTTACCCTTTCACATAAGAATTAGGAGGTCATCCAATGACCTAAATAAGCAGCCAGTTTAAAACAAACAAAAGGAAGTACTTCTTCACACATTGCACAGTCAACCTGTGGAATTCATTGCCAGGGGATGTTGTGAAGGCCCAGATGCTAAAAGCATAACAGGTTTCAAAAAATAAATTAGACAAGTTCCTGCAGGATAGATCCATCAATGGCTATTGGCCAATATGGTTAGGGATGCAACCCCATCCTCTGGATGTCCTTAAGCCTCTGCCCGATGCTGGGACTAGACAGCTGGGAATGGACCATTTGATAATTGCCCTGTTCGGTTCATTCCTTTTGAAGCATCTGGCATTGGCCACTGTCAGAAGACAGGATATTGAGCTAGATGAATGATTGGTTTGACCCAAAATGGCCATTATGTTATTTTCACATGTACATAATTGCATTTTTAATACAAGTACCCCAAAGATATTAACCCTCATGCAACAAGGTCTAACAATTCAATGAAGTTTAATTCCAATAAGGTTTGTTCATAATAGTCAGCCTGTCATAGGCAGATGAAGGTTGTAGCCTGTTTTTTTTCCCCCGTTCCCTATACCATTCCTGCTACTTCTCATAGTCACTAGGCTTTGCCCAACTCAGCAAGCTAGCAGCACCTTTTGGCAACAGGCATATACCTAGCCTATAGCAGACTGCCCTAGCCCAAATAACCTTTACCCCTCCCATCCTCTAAGATTTAGAAAGTTAATTCCCTTACTTTCCAAGATCATCTGATAATCCAATTATTAGGGTAACTTAAGTCCAAGATTTTAAAGAAAGCAATGTTTATTTAGAAACCAGATAAGTCTCACACTCCTATTAGTCAGTGTCTTGGTAACAGCCTCCCCTGGATAGCATGAATCTTGTAATTACAGCACATCTCTGCTAGAGAGCACTTGTACCTATTCCATTCCACTTTCCTAGAACACATTGCTACAAAGACACCCCTTGAACCTTGTTTAGTAAAGACACACCTTTCTTACATACCACTTGATTCTAACAAAGCCTACCTGTATGCAGCTAGATCCCTATTGTGGGGGACTGGGGGCAAGAGGTCCTGTTCTGATTAGACAACAAATGAAAATTTCATTTGTTGCCTAAAGTTACTACTTACTCTAGGAAGAAAATATTGTATGTTCTCTTTTGAACGAGATCTAGTATACTTCAGAGGAATTAGTATTTAGCAAGAGTGGGAGGAAGATCAAGGCTCTAATAAATTGAACAATTATTGGTGAGGGGTTAGAAATATAATAAAATGAAAGTGAAACTGCTGACGTATAAAGATGGTGTGTTGAGGAGTAATAAGTTGGGCTTTGAATTATTTAGAGGAAAATTAGGGGGTTCCAGGTTAAGAAAGTCATAGAAGACAGGATACATCATACTAGATACAAGTTTAAATAGGATATGGTTACTGAGATATATTCAGACTTTTAACTTTTCAGAAAAAGCAAAGCAATCATTAAAAGTAACTAAATGGTTCTGTTATGCTAGTTTATACAGCATTCATTTGTCAAATGCCATGCAAATCTAAAGACAGGGCCCTTGCGCCAAACAGGTTTTATGATCCAAGACAAGACTTGGGATAGTAAACATTGGGAATATAGTCTGATAAAGCCCTGTGTTAGAATCAAAGCTAAAGCACCCTGGAACATGAGAACTTTATGCTTATAGACCAGTTTTGAGCTAATTTAATAAACTAAGCCTTCAACTTTAAATGTTTATCTTTATTTAATCAATTTTCTTAATTTTTAAAAACTTTGTTTATTCCTTAAACCTAAGAGCTAAAAAATAAAATCAAGTTTGACATCTGACTTATGCATGCACAGAATTTCTGATTGTAACATATGGGAAGAGTATATTTCATATATGCTTAACGCAACTATGTAAACAATTGTTTGGATGTTAAAAAAAAAAAAACAACCCTGAAAAACTGAAGTCTCAATAAAAATTGGAACCAGTACATCAGTTGTGTGAGCTTTCACATATTGCCCCCAAGTATGTCCAAAACCAGGCTGAGAAACTACTCTCACCCTGAAGAGACCAATCATGCAGACTGAACTGTCACAATCCTTGGCTTCTCTGATAAGACCGCCAAAAGTAAAAACACCATGAAATGAACTAAGCCTACTGGCTCATTTCAAAAGTGACACTGAATAAGTCTCAGGTGGGGGTGGATTTTCTCACTGACAGGCGATGAACTGAAACTCGTAACTATAAATTACTTAAGATTCTATATACTATACAAATTTCCTAAGCTATTAACCCAGGTTTTCCATCCTCAAAATACATTCATATCTGTTGCAAATGGTATTTTCAGTACAATGTACATTCCAATTAAAGACAATCCACATGCTTTAGTGAGAATACAGCTATTTTAATAACTCAAATAGAGGTTCAGTGTGTTTCCTGTTTATTATACATGGTTGCACAATCTGAGGCTAGTTAAATACAATCTGTTTTCAAAGTCTCTTGGAATAGTTTCCGGATTACAACATGCAAGTGATCATGAAAATATTTGGCTTTAAAAAAAAAAAAAAAAAAATTCTCAACAGGCACTTACATGAGGGAGTTAAATTTGCACTCAGATATCCACATTTAAGAAAAATACCCCAGTATAGAGTACATAGAATCTTGGTCTGCTTTATCAAAGTTCCATAGTAGTAAAATGTTTTTACAGAAGTGTAATTCAATTATTTTGCTTACTCATAAAGTAAGGTAAACCAATGATGCCTGCACTGAAGTTTAGAAAGAGTGTCTTGTTTATAGTCCAAATGAACTACAAGCGCAAGTAGCCTTCCACACAGCATGGTTCATTTTGTGTCCAATCCATATATATTATGTCTGATAACAGACTACGTGATTAATTGTGAATGGAGGCTAACTTGTTTAAGTAATTTGTTCAAAGACTCTAAACTCACAAGAGATGAGTAAGACAAAAATATTCCGTTTTTCTAGACAAATTTCTCAACACTTTTTGAACTCAACCAGTTTAAAAAATATCTTTCAAAAAAAAAAAATAAAATAAAAACCACCCAACAGTTTGTCTCCCACCCATTTATAGGCCTAGATGGATGAGAATAAGTATGTTCTTCTGAGAGGCTGTCATTTTTCCTCCTCCCCCAGGATGGCAAGGGAACAAGCTGTAAAGAGGGGAGTAGATTTGTGAATCCAAGAGGAGATGAGTAAATATTGTGCATGTAAAAAGTTGATTTGAAGAATGTAACACTAAGTCTCAGTTTAATCATTAAGAGTCAGCTATGTTAAAACATTTCCATCCCCCCTTATCTCAATTAAAGTAAAACAGCAATAGTGGGAGAAGTGAGAGTTCTACAGTTACTAGAAAACATTAGACTTGTCAGTAAACTGTTTCTGGAAGTTCTAAGTAAAAACAAATATGGTTAGAGTGAAGTGTAAGAGCCGCCACACATCTAAAAGGATCATCTTGGGAACAAATTTGTTTGTGAACGTTCTTGTGAAAGATACAAGATTCAAAGCCTCTGAGAACCACGGTATGGTCTTAGAAGACTCCAAACAGGTACAGTAAGTTTGTGGTAAAGAGTTAAACTATGCTCGCATGTCAAGAATATTTAAAAGTCTCATTCTAAAGACAAAAGATCCACCATAAACCCTGATTTTTAGTGTAATTTAGACAAGTATACTTATCTGTTGGTTTCAAAACTAGTTCAGATAAGCAGCATTGGAGGTACGCATGCGATAAATGACATGATGGGGGAGAAATGCTTTAATCTACATATTATAGGTGATTAGCAAAAAATAAATATACAAGCCTACATGCATGGAAATATATAACTAGATTTGTTTAAGCTTTATGCATATCGAGTGCATAACATTATCAAATAAAAGTAAAATGTGCAGTATAAAATAGTAGCTTAAGAAAGTTCCAGTGTTTGAGAAAGCACTTTATTTTAAATGTATATACACACTTGAATGTTTACTTGACGAATGTTTTAGTAATATGGTAAATGCAGCACTGTAAGACGAAGGAAGACCGGTGTAATGTGAGTTTTTGCCTTCTCTTCTCCTACAGGCTGCTGCCACCTTTACTCTGCTGAAGTGTCACAACAGTTTTTTCACCTCCTATCTAGTTCACATTTCAGGTTGCTCAGCAGATGCTTGTGGTTCTGGAGATTCAAACCGCTGGTGAAAATTTGTTCGTGGTTTCCTCAGTTTCTCAGGAGCTTTTCTCCAAAGAATTATTTCCTATATAGGGGAAGCAAATGCTCATTTAGTATAGCGTTATGTCTGGTCAAATATTAACCCCATAACCTCAAAATTAATCATAAGTTTCTATTGATGCAAGGTTTCCAAAATACTTCGCATCACTATTTCCATTCTGTAATGAGCTATATTTCTATAAATCAGGTACAGATGTGTTCTCAAACCAAAGCAATTCGGTTTATAAATATTGCCCTTTATATCCTTTTCACGCCCTTACCTTTGTACTCTCTTATGCCAGGAACCAAATCAAATTCCTTGTGTCTCTTCATCCAGCATTAACCCACTCAAGTGAAACAAAAAAATGTTGCACATCCAGTAATTTAAAAATAATGCTCCAAAATAATTTCCCTTTTGGACACACAGCAATTTCTATCAGTATTGTTTTGTCTGGCTATTTAGATTGTAAGTTCTGTGGGGCATCAATCACTCCTTTCTTGCATTTTGTACCACACTAATACCTCATCTTTGCTAAAATAGTGTTCATCATCCCCTTCTTCTTCCTCACTCGCAAATTAAGTTTTGTGCGCGTACTATTCAGTACAGCAAATGGGAGAAAAGTAATTATTTCACATTTCTATTTGTAACATAGAGTTTACTTGTTCGGTTTCCAAATATGAAAAAAACAAAAAAACAAAACTTCACAACAAAAACCAGCCTGTCACAAGACTCCAGCCTGTACAACACCATACCTGTTGTTTGAAGTACCGTCTGTCTTCTTCATCCACAAGCACTAGATTCAAAAAGTATCTCACTGAAAATTTTTTGTTCACATCCCTCATTGTAGGCGTTGGATCATAGCCTGCTAAGAAAAGTCTTATAGGAATTGATTCACCTTGAAGAGGAAAGAAAAGTTAGAATTAGTTTCATCTGAGAGAACTCTCATTAAAACACATTCCCCAAAATGCGTAAGACTGGGTGAAAAAGTGGTGGTCTTCTACCCAAGCACCCTTCAGATTCTAAGGGCACAGGCCCTCATCTGGGAAACCCAACACAGGTCCTGAAGTTTACAAGAGCCTTTAAGTCAACGGTGTGCCAGAAGATGGTATAAGTGAGAGGTTATTTCACCTAACTGGATTCCAGACCATTCAGAGCTTTAAAAGGACCAACACCTTGAAGGCCAATCTACTATAATTAAATAAGAAGCCAGTGTCAAACATGAACGGTCACCCAGCATTACCCTTTCTGGGACCTCTCATCACTAAATTACTAAAATAATCTAAGTCTCGTTGTCAGAGCTATTATGGAAAATGCCGATACTAGCTCAAAGTCAATAAGAACACTATTTTCACTCAAAACCAGATCAGACAACTATTAATCAGTCAATGTTCTTCAGCCGTGCCTGAATCAGACTGATCTGGATCTGCAGGATCCAAATTCTAGTTGGAGTTTTTGCAACACAACCATCAGATAGCCCTGTCACCAAAAACGGTGATTTAATCTTGCTGTTCAGTCTTGTCTCAGGATCCTACAGTAGCTGCTCAAGGGAGTTCTGTCACCATCAGTGATTGGCAGCTTGCACACCTGTACCCCTCCCCACTACACACCAGAACCCTCCCTACCTACTTTCTTCCCTTTCTCCCACTGATTTTTCTCAAGGAGCTTTAAGCCTTGTGATCCTTCTTTTCCTCTACCTTTATTTACCACATCCCTCCCTAAACTCTTCTCTGGAAGCAAGCTTGAGAGTCATTAGCAGCCAGCCTCTTCCTTCAGGACTCCTAATTGTTCCAGAATCTGCCCCATTCCAAGTCTTGAAGTGCCCTCAAGATATTGGCTGCAATAGCTCAGAGGGGAAAAGGAAACTTTCTAGGGGCTTGACTACACAAGCAAACTTGCACCAGTTTAGTTAAATCCCTATGTGGGCACACTTATAATCAATTTCAAACAGATATATCAGCATAGCTTGCCCATTAGGGGCAACCAGTTTTAAACACATAAACCTGTTCAAGTTTGTTTATCATGACTTATTTTAGTTTGCCCAACAAAGCTGCACCAACTTTTAAACTTATTTTAGTTAAACTACACCATTACCTAAACTGGTGGAACTTCATGTTTAGACCAGGCCTAAGGAATAATATCTTTTCCACCCAGTGAGTTATTTTAATTCAGAGGCACCTAAATATTCATAGCACAGTTGCTGTCCATGAGCCCTTAGAGCAGTGGTTCTCATCCTTTCCAGACTACCATATGTCTGATTTGTCTCGTGTACCCCAAGTTTCACCTCAGCTAAAAGACTATTTACTTACAAAATCAGACATTAAAATACAAAACTGTCACAGCACACTATTACTGTGTACTATTACTTTCTCATTTTTACCATATTATAACAAAATAATGGGAATATAAATATAGTACTTACATTTGAGTGTATAGTATATAGAGCAGTATAAACAAGTCATTGTCTGTATGAAAATTTTAGTTTGTACTGACTTCACTTCTGCTTATTATATAGCCTATTGTAAAACTAGGCAAATATCTAGGTGAGTCGATGTACCCAGTGATGAGCTGCCAAAAGCTGAAGAACCGGTTCCTTCAGTCGCTCCGGGTCTTCGGCGGCACTTCAGCAGCAGGTCCTTCAGTCATTCTGGGTTTTCGGGGGCACTGACGGACCCGCGCCAAAGTGCCGCTGAAGACCTGGAGCAAGTGAAGGACCTGCTGCCGAAGGCCTGAAGCGCTACCGGATAAGTAAAAATTTAAAAGGGATTCTCAGGGAAGCCTCCCCAACCAAGAGCTCAGGCGGGCCGGACAGTACAGTCCCGCGGGCCAGATGTGGCCCACGGGCCAGAGTTTGCCCACCCCTTTAGCAACTGGTTTGAAACCGGCTTCAAAATTTAACAACTGGTTCGCACAAACTAGTGCAAACCGGCTCCAGCTCACCACTGGATATGCCCCCTGGAAGACCTCTTTGTACCCCTGGTTGAGAACCACTGCCTTAGAGCAGCTGCATGTTCCGACAGTAGGCACCAGGCGGCTTGTGCTCAGAGGCTTGCTGAAGAGTGCTTCCAAAGAGGCAAATACGGTGGAGATCAGAGATGGAAGTACTTAAAAATACTACTAAAGGAGGGGAGCACTTGGCAGCAAAATCAGAGAAAAGAGGGACTGTCCTCCCGCTTTTTAGGAAGAATATTCTTCAATTCCTCCTATACAGTGAGCTGTTAATGTAGTAGAGATAGGCTTGAACTGGAATCCCAAATCAGATCACAGGTACTTGTGGGGGTGAGTAGGAGTAGTAAAAAGGATTGAACTTCAAACAAAATTTCATAATTAGAACCCCCATCTCTAGGTTAAGTAATCACTATTGCCACTTGCAGCTTTGGGTGTTCTACCTTACCGTACCTCTTTTACAAAGAAAAATTCTTATCCATATAGAAGCAAACTCATTTTAAAAACCTGGTTATAATTTTTACACTAGAATGCTCTCCAAAGTTCAAGAGCAATTATTTACCTTTGACTGGCGCACCATCCATTATTTCATACTTAGCAATGGTTTCCGTCTCTGTTGTGGTACTGGGCCCTAGTTTAAGGAAAAAAAAAAGTGCAACATGTTAATGAGAGACTTTTTGGAACATTTACTTGATATGCTTTTTCAATCAAACTACAGGACCCCAAACAGTAGTCTTATGGCAACTCCTGCCCAAGAACAGTGGTTTCCCTTTAATGGGCACAAACCCTTGGTTTCCCTTTGTATGTGTTTTAAGAAAGATAGTGTATATTAAGAAAAAGACTCAACTTCCAATAGTGTTTATATTCATAAGTGACAAAAAATATTAGGTAGAGCTACAAATAGTATGGGGAAATGCTTTGGAAACTTTACCTGCAATCATCCACCTCCTCCTGCTTCAAACCTCCTTCGAGTTCAAACTTAAATGGTTTGCTGATTTTGTGAAATGGACATAGTACTATCAAGAGTTATCTACTTGTTTATTTGAGGGATCGAGTAGCTCTGTAACAAGTTCATAAGTCATGAGGGGTTTAACAAAAATGTGTCGCTTAAAGGTGTAAAGATTGACTTGTAAAGGAAAAGAAATTATTTGCACCCTCTCTGATGTATTTAAAGCAGCTTAAGTTTTAAGGAAATACATTTTTCTGTTTCTTTTCCATGTTACAAATTCATGTCTTGTTTACCCTGGAAAACTGTAAGATGACTGAAGAGCTTGTAAAATTCTGGCATCACAAAAACTGTTTTTGGTTTGCTTTTAATAACTAACACCTATTTAATTCCAATGACTAATGGACACTCAAATATAGGAAGTCTGTTAAAGATGCAGCATCACTACCTCTTCAGTTGAAGTATGAGCATTCAGACATCCCAGACCTCCAAATCATCGTTCAGAAAAACAGCAAAGACCAAACCTAACACTGATATTTGTAAAGTTAGGTCTTTATATAAAGACAATACTTTCCAGATATAGCTCCTTTAATAAGGGGGCGGGGGGGAGAATGTAGACGAAGGGCAACATTTTCAAAAATGCCTAATGTAGGCTTGTAAGTCCCATTTCAAGAGTTACTTATGAACCCTAATGAAAGTTAATGGGACTTAAAGATTTCAAAAATGCCCGTCTTCACAATTATCTACTGTTCAAAAGGACACGACCGGCCTCCTCAACTGTTTTTAAAAAAAAAAAAAAAAGTCCACTAATTTCAGATATTAGACTGAAGTGAATAACCAAACAATTCATGCTCATGCATATTTTTAGTTTGAGTATCAAGAGTTCTGTAAGTAGCCTGTAAATTTCAGTGATCTAGGATGAGCTCTCCAACCCAAAAGCAAGCTTTGAATCCTAAAGTATGAAGCAGATGTCTACTACAAGATCTAGCTACTTTTATACTAGATATCAAATTTGATTCTGAACCCCAGATGAACAGAAACCCCATTAAAATGTCTGATAAACCAAATATATATATCTTTGATTAACTTCTTACTATTAGGTTTGCATCAACTTTATGATATACAAATTACTAGTTCATATTGGTATTCTTCCTTTTTTGCTCATCTTACCAATTCCAGTGATCTCCTTTTTGATCAGCTGCAACTCCATGTGCTGAATTTTTATTCTTACTAAGAGGAAATAAATTTTTCCAACAATCACATCCTTTAAGTGATACCTTTAGGAGAACAAACATGGCTTTCAGTTAAAGGCTTACCTAATACACATGATTCTAGCTAGAGTTTAAGAAAAAAAGATACAGGTCATCATTTTTATTGCTGAAACTGAACCGAACAGTGCCCTTCTGCTAAGGTGGGTTTCCCAACCACTCAAGTGAGGCTAGAACATCCCTACCGTTATAGGTTCCAACTGAGAATGCACTACAGTCATCCAAATAGCATGATTTCAGGAGTGAAATCAAAGTCGCTAGCAAGTTTGCAAGAGACTGAATGTTAAGCACTGAAAAAGGCACTTGGCAACTACTCTGAAAATCTAATCTTTGCCTTTATGATCAATCATTTTGTTTCCAAGCCTCCAGAATCTAAAAAAAGCTCATAATGCAAGAATCATTACGGTAAGTCATCTATATTACATCAAAGGTTACTCTCTTCTTGATCAATTTGAGTACTTCTATTTGTGTAGGTTTTGAGTCACACTTACTTCGACTTGTTATATTCAAATTCTATATGCAGGCAGTCTTCAATGCCTACTTCCATTTTAATAGAGTTGTTAACATCTGGGTATGTCGCAAGCTGGTGAACAATAAGATCATATTCTTTTACCAAGTCTGACAGTCGTCTTACTATTGTCACTTTAAGAAAATACCTATGAAGTAAACAGTAAAGTTAACAGAGACTCAGTTATGCAGATTATATTGTTTTTATGGATGAAATTGCCAAGGTGACACTCTAATGAAATAACTAAAAAACAAAGTAAGACTACAAGAGGGTCATTTTATATTCAGTAACTAGACATTTCTCTTTAAACCCAAACATTCTACAGAATTTTATCCATTGTTTAACTTACTAGCTAGTCAAGTCAAAGCCTTGGCAACACATGCCTCCAGTCTCATTTCCTTTAGTCACGTTGATACTAGGGCTGTCAAGCGATTAAAAAAATTCATCGCAATTAATCGCGCTGTTAAGGATAGAATACCATTTATTTAAATATTTTTGGATGTTTTCTACATTTTCAAATATATTGATTTCAATTACAACACAGAATAAAGCGTACAGTGCTCACTTTATAATTTTTATTACGAATATTTGCACTGTAAAAAAGATAGTATATTTCAATTCACTTAAAGTATTGTAGCGCAATCTCTTTATCATGAAAGTTGAACTTACACATGTAGAATTACATACAAGAAAATAACTGCATTCAAAAATAAAACAATGTAAAACTTTACAGCCTACAAGTCCACTGGGTCCTACTTCAGCCAAATCACTCAGACAAACAAGTTTGGTTACATTTGCAGGAGACAATGCTGCCCGCTTCTTGTTTACAGTGTCACCTGAAAGTGAGACCAGATGTTCGCACGGCACTGTTGTAACTGGCGTTGCAAGATATTTATGTGCCAGATGCGCTAAAGATTCATACGTCCTTTCATGCTTCACCCACCATTCCAGAGGACATGCTGATGACAGGTTCTGCTCAATAACAATCCTAAGCAGAGCGGACCAATGCATGTTCATTTTCATCATCTGAGTCAGATGCCACCAACAGAAGCTTGATTTTCTTTTTTTGGTGGTTCGGGTTCTGTAGTTTCCGCATCGAAATGTTGCTCTTTTAAAACTTCTGAAAGCATGCTCCACACCTCATCCCTCTAAAACTCTGAAGTGCCTTCCAAAATCTGAAGCCTTGGGTCGAGTGCCGTAGCTATTTTTAGAAATTTCACATTGGTACCTTCTTTGCATTTTGTCAAATCTGCAGTGACAGTGTTCGTAAATCAAACACCATGTGCTGGGTCATCATCCGAGACTGCTATAACACGAAATATATGGCAGAATGCGGGTAAAACAGAACAGGAGACAGACAATTCTCCTACAAGGAGTTCAGTCCAATTTAAATTAGCACACTATATTTTTTTTTAAACCATCATCATCGGCATGTCCTCCAGAATGGTGGCTGAAGCAGGAAAGGCTTATGAATGTTTAGCATATCTGGCACATAAATACCTTGCAATGATGGCTACGAAAGTGCCACGCGAACTCCTGTTCTCACTTTCAGGTGACATTGTAAATAAGAAACGGGCAGCATATCTCCTGTAAATGTAAACAAACTTGTTTCTCTTAGTGATTGGCTGAACAAGAAGTAGGACTTGAGTGGAATTGTAGGCTCTAAAGTTTTACATTGTTTTGTTTTTGAGTGCAGTTATGTAATCAAAAAAAAATTTCAACTGGTAATCTATTGTTTAACAATACGATTAAGCGCGATTAATTTTTTTAATCGCAGTTAATTTTTTTGAGTTAATTGCATGAGCTAACTGCGATGAATTGACATCTCTGATTCTTGATATGTATCAACTAGAGTGCTATAAACCAAAATCCTCCTTACGTTCTCAAATACAAGATCTCTTCACAGACATCAACTCTACTTTCTATCTTGGTGTCCTTCAAAGTAGTGGGTCAAATGTTATTTTTTCACCTTATCTTCTTTGTTAACAGGAAATAATCAAAACATTGCGCTTGAGAAAAGCATTTTATTCATAAGTTAACTTTCAATTTTAACAACCCCTACAACAGAGAACTGGGTTTATATGACAGAGCTGAAGATATTTTTGAATTCAGAAGAAGCCTTGCTATGAGAGATTTGGGAGACCAGCAGATGTCGAGTGGTCTTTGCTATAACCCTCCATGTGATCCTGATGCTTCCAAAGAGCTACCAGAATTATACCCTTAAGTCCTCTGAAAAATGTCACTTCATGCGTTCTATTGGAATCAAAATCAACACTTGAGAAAGCGTCACCTTAAAGAAGGGCTGGACTTCATGAACAGGTGAAATGATTGAAATACCAACCCATTTTCTAGGTGGAAGTTTCACTGTCCATCTAGAAAAGAGTGCCATTGTGAGTGTGAGCACAGTAAAAGTAAATTCCATGTACAGAGTTTTGGAGAAAGATACAAATTTTAGTTCTGTAATACACAGTGTTAATTTTATGTTTACAACTTAATGGGAAACAGACTTGACAGAATTACCATTTTGTTGAATGCACACTCAGCCTGTTTTACATATAACCTAACAGGATATCTGATTCTAGTATCAAATTTCATAGAATCTGCCTGCTTAAATGCATATTTTCATACCTCAATCTGACATTGGCACCAATGTAGGATTCATATGGCTTCTCAACTTGCATAAACTCAAAGTCATAACTTCTGCTTTGTGTCAGTTCTCCTGGTAAGGCCAGTTCTTTCACTAGGTTTACAAATTCATGAGTGTTGCTCTTGTCATTGAAGAGTTCTGAAATTGAGAAGCAAGAAGTTAGAAAGAGTTTATTAATAAACACAACTGTTGAAGTGAACATCATTTGAAACCTCTTTTTATAGTTCTACTCTGACTGCTGGAAGTAAGGTGTGTTGGGGAGAAGAGACAGCCATTAAATTCACCTCCAGATCAGTGGAATTTAAAACACATCAGCAAAAAGGTCAGCAATCTTCAGCATCCAATTACAACAACTAGACCAGAAAGATAAATGATAAGATAGAAAGAAAAAAAGGCCCTAATTATCAGAGATAGTTAAAAACAAGAATTGTGTGTGTTGAACCAGTAATGACCCAAATTGGCCAAACCCTGTTTTTTAGCTAAATTGGCAACAGGCAATGACATCACTTGTTTGTTAAAGGGTTTAAAAAGACAAGCTATTAGATGGTTCATTCCCAATACCTACCTGAAGTTGGAGCCAACCAATATGGGTCTAAGCACTTCTGAATTTACCGTTTGTAAGTATTTTGATCAAATGTTTATAAATGTTTTGTTACTGTTTGGATGTAGTAGAATACTTATTATTTAGAGCAACTGTATAAAGACCATTAGGCCTCTCAATTAAATAAAGGAATTTCTGGTTAAATTAGTGTCATAGTAACATAAATTCCAATATTCTGTAATAAAGTCTCCGTGTCCACTTAAGTCTCTGGTAGTTACAGCAGAAAGGCTAAAAGAAGGCAATTAGCAACATTTGGAACAGGACTGTCACCACCAATTAATCTACAAGTTACAAAAAACTGTTAGAAGGTATATCATCATTACTACCAACCCAGGTAAGTTCAAACCAGCCACTTAGGTCCAAGTTCTATCATGCTGTAAACAGGCACACACTGACTAATGGAGTTGATTGCATTTACACCAGGACTTCCTGTGACCCTTAGTGTTTAATCTTATTACTAAATCTTTGAGCCACCCAGTCTTCACATAATACATATTTTTATCTTTGCAAAACCTATCAGGAAAACCATTTCTACATATAAATTGTTGTTTAGGATTCAGAATTGTAAAGAAACATGGTCAGTTACATGACAGTAACTATCACGAGGAGTTAAAATATTTGACAAATTTATTCAAATTTAATTAATTCTCCCTAGCAGAGAATTAAAAATAAATTCATTACTCTAAGCAGGTTCACATTTAAATATACCACAACCCAAGTAATAATGCATCACAAAAGCAGCTTGTTAGAAATACAAAAGAACAGTATTTAAGTGACAGACACATTAGTTACTGGTTTTTTGCGTGTTACAAAACAAAGTGATCATAATTAAAAGAATGTTGCGAAGTGTATTTTGTTCACTGGACAACTGTTTAATTTTAAATATACTACTTCATGATTTTCTAGTAAATTTACTGTTGTATTTTCTGAGGCAGGAAGAATACTTTTTGTATAAATCAGAGAGGCTATTGTAAACAGAAGATATAGAATTTTATAATAAATCTAAGCTGTATAGAGAAAGGATATTTCAAGTGTTTTTGGGAGAAACTACTGATAGACCTTTGAACCTAACCAAATGATGCAGATTCTTCACAATTTTAGCTTCTAAATCTGAATGGGAAAAAAAAGAACTTTAGTTTAATGCAGTGTTATCAGGCAATTTTATAGGATCTCTGCACTTTGAGATATTTAAGACACCTTACTTTATGTTCAGTAACAGTACACAACTACACTTTAGAATACTGCAAGGGCCACAGACTTATTTCTAGAAAGAGGTAATTAGACCATTACCACCCTTCTTTTTCCTATACCTCCTTTTCCCTCTAAATCAAGGATTAGAGACTAAAAAAGTAATCCAGGCCTGCACAGCTGGTACATGCTTGGCATTTTAGTTTGATACACTAAAGAAGACATGAGAAATAAGCGAGAGAGATGAATTTTTGGGTGTTATTTTTCATGTGATTGCCACTTGTGGTTTAA
Source organism: Lepidochelys olivacea (assembly GCF_965140295.1). Taxonomy (NCBI): domain Eukaryota; kingdom Metazoa; phylum Chordata; order Testudines; family Cheloniidae; genus Lepidochelys; species Lepidochelys olivacea. Next base: position 82,330,954 of record NC_140417.1, on the reverse strand, counting down.
AAAAAAAAAGTCTAAATTTTCCTAGGTTTTCATTTTGAGTATGCAGATTAAGACTGTGAACGCAGTTCTGCATTGATCACGTGTGGCAATAAGTTGTGTAAATGGCAAGCACGCTCTCTGGTTGGCCATAAAATGTTTCTCCAGGTTTCCCATAAATCAATCAACTCTTAAACAGACTGGCGAAAGAGGAAGACTGCTGCTTTTTCCAATTTCTGACCAGTACAAGTAGCACATTACTTCTGAGTTAAAATGACTAAGACATTGTCTTACTTCAGCACTTGTTAACCACTATCCTGATGTAGTCATGAGGACTGAGCCAGAGTGCTTACAGTTATGAGTGTAAAAGTTCCATAAATCACATCTACCCTCACCACATTGGCAGCTTCAAAACTCACCAATTTGTCCTACAAATTCAATTCTAATTCCTTGGTGCTCTAACCTCTTTCCAGGTTGTTTAAAGGCTATGTTCACCTGAAAAAAAAAAAAAACAAAAAACAAAAAAAAACAACAATATCAGTTGGAGGCTTTTATACTTTCCACTGTAGCACAGCAGGTGTTCACTTTCACTTCTGGACAAAGATCAGTTATTTGGGTGTGCCCAGAAAGCTCTCTCCTTCCCTCCCCTGTCTTTTTCCACTCCATGATTTTTAAGGGTTTAAGCTTGCGTATAACCCTTAAAGGCAATACACAAGAGGATGCATTAAGGACAGATAAAGACTGTCCAAGGGAATGTAAAATTGCGATCAAATTAGTAATGCTCCACTACAGGATCAGAAACATACTTTATTCCTGGCAGTTCAACTCTCCTATTTAGAGTAGTCATCTGACTAGACAACTTTTCCTTCCTCCTTGTACAACATTCTTGAGGCCTAAAACCTTTCCAGGAGAAAACAGCTACAAGGAAAAGATCTTAACTGACTGACTTCTCAAAATGGAAAGCATTCATAGAAGTGTTTAAACTACTGAAATTTCATTGTTTTAGACAAAAAGCTGTCAGCTCAAACTAGTACGATTTTATCCAGATTACTACAATAGTGTTTTCACACTTCTTGATTAAATGTGAGCTATTCAACTGTATGGTTGGAGACGTGAGCGATGGAGGTTCTGCTTTCATATTGCCAAATTCAGTTACATCATTCACCACCAGCTGGGGTCCTTCAGCCTGACACCCCTTCAGGACTTAATGGGAGATAAAGGCAAGGCAATAGGACTACTACAGATGAAAAGGAGGTTCACTCAGTCTTACAGTCAGTAACAGGTAGGGTGCTAAAGTTTGCCAACCTACCCAGTATTAATATGAAAGACCAGCACCAATCTCCAACGCCCCATCCCACCCCAAATCCCAGTTGTTACCCTAACACAAAAAAAAAAGAGTTCAAGAGGAGCAGGAAAAGTATAAGCTAGACCAGGGATCGGCAACCGTTGGCCTCCGGCCCGCCAGAGAAAGCCCCCCTGGTGGGCTGGGCCGGTTTGTTTACCTGCCGCGTCTGCAGGTTCAGCCAATTGTGGCTCCCACAGGCTGCGGTTCGCCGCTCCAAGCCAATGGGGGCTGCAGGAAGTGGCAGCCAGAAACATCCCTCGGCCCATGCCACTTCCCGCAGCCGCGATCGGCCGAACCTGCGGATGCAGGTAAGCTTGCCGGGGGCTTACCCTGGTGGGCCACGGGCCAAAGGTTGCCGATCCCCAAGCTAGACTTAACGAGATACTGCTTGTCAGCCATGCTGGGGCTCCTTCTGAGCTCTCTATATTTGGTATTGGTCTTAAGTTCAGTTATCAGAGATCTATTTTAAGACTTGACTTCACCCTCCACAATCCTTTCCCCCTCCTCTCCCCCAGGCACAAACATGCAATGAATTTGTTATAAGCATCAGCTATTCCAAGAAAGTTGTGGGAACAATGCTTAACTCATGCTCCCCCTACTGGGCATTTAGCTACTCTGCTTTATGGAGTGCAGTTGATAGAGCCGGACAAAAACATTTGGACTTTTTTGGGGGTGGGATAGAGAGTGTAACTCTTACAGTACCCATTTACTATCTGCAACTCTTTGGAGGTAAAGGAAGCATTTATGCCCAAAGACATTCACTAACCAATAGATCCAATGGCTTGGGATGAGCATCTCTGGCTCTCCTTTCCAAGAAGAGCTAAAGAAAGCTGGAGCATTTCACTTGATCATTGTTTCCCCAAAGTGTGGTGCATGGCCGCTGAGAGCACAAAGGAGTGGGGGGGGGGGGGGAAGGATGCAGTATGCTTCTCAGCTGTCCTCCAGTCTCAGCTTTCATTTTAAAAAGAGCAAATCTTTAGCTGTTAGTGTGAAGAAAACTTCAAAATATAACCCCAGTGTAGCTGATGTAGTGTCTGCCTGAGCTTTTAGAGAACCTTATCCAATGGCTCAGATGTGAACTACCCCAGTTGTCTCCAAGGGCACAAACTCAGATGCAATATGAGGACACTAAGTGTCAACATGTAACTATTTCACTGTTCATTAAAGGAAAGGAAAGATATACCAAAGTGAGCAGTCACTCAAAAGTAGGTGTCACAAGTAGATAGGCTTGGGAGATACAACAGAGAATAAGTAGTGGTAATAACTGAGCCCAAATATTTACCTTAATTGTAAGCTCAAATGTAAAAAGCACCTGAAAGTTCATAAGATGTTTATAGGTTGATGTAACAACAAATGTTGATGGGGGAAAAAGGTACAAAAAAGAGACTGAATTAGTCTAAACAAAAAGGCCTCCTGATGTAATTCAAGGTATTTGTTGAAATCATGCTTGGCAGAAAGAAAAGATGTGGAACCAGAAATTAATGAACCAAAATTGGTATGTCAGATATTAGGACTATTAGTGGACAAAATAAAGAGGGGGATGAACAATGCAACCAACTTCCCCTCTCCCACGACCTTTTTGTGGTTCCTAAAATGAGACTTTGAAAAGAACATCTCATCCCAATGCATCTTAGTTTATCAGGTCTTGTCTCTTCCCAACTCATGGACTCATCCTCCCTGATCCCAGGAGAGAAGGAGCTGACAGAAGGATTTTCTTCCCGAGAGGAAGGCCATCAGGCCTTGAAAATCAACATGACATCCAGTCCTTGGCCAAACAGCACAGAGGCACACAAGAGCTTGTCTCCCATTCCTGTTGTGTTACTTTCTGCCCCACTATTTCCTTCCTCCTATTGAATCATAGAATATCAGGGTTGGAAGGGACCCCAGAAGGTCATCTAGTCCAACCCCCTGCTCAAAGCAGGACCAATTCCCAGTTAAATCATCCCAGCCAGGGCTTTGTCAAGCCTGACCTTAAAAACCTCTAAGGAAGGAGATTCTACCACCTCCCTAGGTAACGCATTCCAGTGTTTCACCACCCTCTTAGTGAAAAAGTTTTTCCTAATATCCAATCTAAACCTCCCCCACTGCAACTTGAGACCATTACTCCTCGTTCTGTCATCTGCTACCATTGAGAACAGTCTAGAGCCATCCTCTTTGGAACCCCCTTTCAGGTAGTTGAAAGCAGCTATCAAATCCCCCCTCATTCTTCTCTTCTGCAGGCTAAACAATCCCAGCTCCCTCAGCCTCTCCTCATAACTCATGTGTTCCAGTCCCCTAATCATTTTTGTTGCCCTTCGCTGGACTCTCTCCAATTTATCCACATCCTTCTTGAAGTGTGGGGCCCAAAACTGGACACAGTACTCCAGATGAGGCCTCACCAATGTCGAATAGGTGACATCCTATCATCTTTCTCTCTCTCAGCTTTTCATCAAATCCTGAAATCAACTGCACTGCATTAGCACAGCAAGATGAGTCAGACACAACCCCGTTCTATCTAAGGAAAAAGGACCCAACCAGATGATGTCCCCTGATCAAAATGCAAACCACGGTTCATGCAACAAGTGCCATGGTGTCCTTGCCTACCAAAGCATCCATTCGTAACTAGCCAGCCATCCAGTGTTCCAAAAAAAAAAAAAAAAAAATCAACAAAAGCCATATTTCCCCCACTTTTTCTAGCTTGTATCTCTTCCACCTTGTGCCTGTTAAGAACAGAATAACTATCACACACCAGCACTAATAAAATTACCTCCTTCCTTCTCATAAAAAAGGTTAACAAAATTGAGACTGATTTAGGCATAGATAAGGGTTTATCATGGCACTTGAAGTTAGCCAACTAGATGTCAGTTCCACAGCCAAAAGACTCTTTACTTTGACCATCATTGTGTGGAATTATTACCCAGGGAGGTGGCAGAGATTCCTTCCTTTATGTCATCTGGCACAGTCATTGAGATTCCCCTTAAATGCTTAACTTTAGAAACATTCCACTCACAAGCCAGAGAAGCCTGGCTACTGCTCAGTTTAAGATGTGAATCCTGTTAGGTTAACTGTTTCCACACAACTGAATCTAGATGCATCTCCTGTGGATGTTAGCCCCTAAAGCACACTGTACTGAGATTTATTTTGTCCAAGTCTAGTAAACATAGGTCCCTCCTAGTGGGGAAAGGAGCTTGCAGTGCTGGATGCCAATTTAAGAGAATCCTGGACAAAATCACGGAAAGCCCAATCTGTCAATTTTAAATTATTTATTTAAAGACACCTTACTGTTCTTAATGAGTAAATAGTAAGCCATCTCATCTCCCTGGGACGAGAAGATCCTCTCTATGGAAACATGAAGTGCACAGTACTTCCTAACTCAGAGCTGTGAGCTCACAAATTCTTGTACCTTGCAGTCCACTAGTGCAGTCCATAAATCACTAGTGATCTGTTAATGTCTGGGGCAGAGGATGCAAGAGATTATGCAAGCAGTTATCTTGGGGTGGAAGAGTTAAAAAAAGGGGAAGCTGCCTGAGGAGCCAATAGTCTTCCGATCCAGTTGCAACTGCGTTAGTCAAAGCTCCTCAGAAGCCCTCCCAGACTGTCATCCTTTTTTAAAAAAGTATATGAAAATGAATATATGAAAGCTAGTAGCTTCCTCTTTTTAAATAGACATGCTGACTCTTGAGTTACAGACATCCCATGAGAAAGTTTCAGTACTCTAGAAAGACATTCCAGGGATTCATGCTCTATTTCGGAGGAGTCCACAGACGTGTGTGTGTGTGTGTGTGTGTGTGTAAAGAAGGTGGTCTGAAGAGTGGGAGCATTCCCTGATGGTGAATAGGTCCCTTGAGAAACAGGCAAAGGGTGCCATCTAGCTCAGTTTCTTTGAGGGAAGGAACAGATTTGGGCTTCCTAATCCTTTCCCAATTTGTTGTCAAAACACTCTCCCCTACTGAACTGGTGGCCAGCTGAGCTGAAGATCCTCTGATGTACCACCAGAAACCACTTCAGGGCATGGGGCATAACTTCAGGATGTACAGAACAAGCAGGTAATTGATGTCCAAAGACTACTGCTATAAATGGTGCCTTCTTGGCCTTCCCCTCTCTCGGGTTCCAAAGATTACTGCTTCCAACAAGAAAAATTATTCCAAAGTGACAGGGATGCCTTTGGCTACACTGGCTTCTTCAGAGATAGGAAGAAAACAAGAGATGAAAAGAAGAAGCAATAGGCTAATGAACATATAAAACAGAGGTTCTCATTAATTGCCACAGTAACTAATATGAACACAAGAATGGCCTTACTAGGTCAGACCAAAGGTCCATCTAGCCTAGTATCTGGTTTTCTGACAGTGGCCAGTGCCATGTGCCCCAGAGGACATGAACAGAACAGGTAATCATCAAGTGATCCATCCCCTGTCACTCATTCCCAGCTTCTGGCAAACAGAGGCTACCATTCCTGCCCATCCTGGCTAATAACCATTTGAAGAACTAAAGTTTACATTAGTCACAAGTAGGTATAGAACAGATAATTTTCTGACCTTTAAGAACAAAGGCAGACCAGAGAATTAAGCTGGTGTTCAAACCAGTTTACCTAACGAAGAAAAATCTATATCTCATGTTTTATATCTAGTTTGCATTTATGTGCTGCAAAAAGTAAACAAGAATTATAAGAAACACAAACAAAAGTCTTACCTTTCCTGAAACAGATTCACCATCATAGAAGAGGAAGTGTTTTTCTATTTTGCCATCTTCAGTTTTAATTTCTGCTGTTTTTCGTGTTTCTGCATCATTAAGAATAATGTCAATCTCACAAATCGGACCAAAAAAGCCTCCAAGAAAACTCTGGAATAAAAAAATTATTTTTCAGATTATCACAGGGATAAAGATAACTATCTTTTATGAAATACATTTTTTTAATCTTTTGTTTGTGGCAGTGATACTAATTAAGCCTGGGGGATGAAAGTATGTTCCCAATTACACAAGTTCCCTGTGTACTGAAGGACAGATCTCAGTTTGCAGATGTAAAGCTCAAATTTTTAGAATATGCAAATCATTTCATTGGGATGTTTAAAAAGTTATACACAAGTAGTTTCATAATAACCACATGGGACAGTACTCAGCAAATAATTAAAAGATAAGATCAGTAGCAAGCTGAAGAATGAGCAGTGCAAGCAAAATTGACTAGTCACAACAGGAATAAGTAGATAGTTCTAGTACCCAATTATGATCACAAAAAAATTTCAGCCCCTATTTATTAGTACCGCAACTTTCCACTGAAATTTGATAGTTTTAAATCATACTTGAGACACCCAGACTCAAAAACAAACTTTTGGATTCCTTACAATTAAGAAACTGGGACACACTATGTATAACATTGTAAAAAACTGTTTATTGGAGTAAGAGGAAATAGGCCACAAACTGAAAGACCAGGGAGAGGATCTACAGGAAACACTGGAAGCAGAACTGGAAAAAGATGGTTTTTTGGTCCAAGACTATGCACCGAACTCTGGGTTGAGGAAGGAAGGAAAGGCGGTGCCTTCCAACCCTGATATTCTATGGGCTAGAACCCACTTTATCAGATGTATGGAGTGGAAAATACAGGAGTAGGTATAAATACATGAAAAGATGTGAATTGCCTTACCAAGTGTGAGGTTAGTCTAACAAGACAATTCAATTGACAGCAGGATACCAAGGGAGGAAAAGTAACTTTTGAAGTTATGAGAATGGACATTTCAAAATTATCTGCGACTGCCCCTGGATCATTACAAAACCTAAACCTAATTTCCCCAATACTAGTTTCCCCCCTACTATTACTCACACTTCTCGTTAACTGTCTGAAATGGGCCACTCATTACCACTTCAAAAGTTATTTTTCCTCCCTTGCTATCCTGCTGTCAATTGATTTGTCTCGTTAGACTAACCTCACACTTGGTAAGGCAACTCCCATCCTTTCATGTATTTATACCTGCTCCTGTATTTTCCACTCCACGCATCTGACGAAGTGGGTTCTAGCCCACGAAAGCGTATACACAAATAAATTTGTTAGTCTCTAAGGTGCCACAAGGACTCCTCGTTGTCTCTGCCCCTGAACAGAACGTTCTGGATGCAAATCACACACACAAAACTAGATGTAGTCCCTCACTGTCTTCTACTGGGTACATTTGGTATTCTTTAAAGAATATACGTTCTCATTCTATGTAGGATCTTTAATTGTAGTCTGGGGAGACAAAATTTGAAGAGTTTGGACAAAGTCAATAGAAGAGGAGAGGTATTTAGCTAAAAATCTTAAACGCATAGAACTAATGATGCAAGAAAGCTGTTCCAAACAACAGGCACTGCTGAGAAGAAAACTCTCATATCAGCAAGAGTGACACTGTTTGGGGAAACAGAAGACACAGGACTGCAAGACAGGCTGAAGAAAGAACATAAGCAATTTTTATCTTATGATAGGTTAAGATACACAAGGCTAAATAAAAGAAGTCCCTGTACTTTGTTTCTACTTAGAGCTTGTTACTCTGGCAAACTGCCCCAAAACTCTTCACAAAGAGTGGTGCAATATTCTGTAAAAGAAAGCTAGATTAGCTACAGTTAACCTGAGACTTCCACTCAGTACTGGCTATGTACACACTATAGCTTACATCGGTACAAGCTGTGTCGCTCAGGGGTGTGACTAAGCCACCCCCCTGAACTACATAAGTTACACTGACCTAAACGCCAGTGGGAGAGCCTCTCCCATTGTCATCATTACCCCAGCCTCAGTGAGTGGTGGTAGGTAAGTTGATGGGAGACCCCTCCACCCCATTGGCTTAGAACATCTGAAAGCTCTGTAGCCTAGACTCCAACAGCTCAAAAAGCAGCCTAAGGAGGGGCTCACATCTAACAGGGAAGTCTTCCAAGTCTCTGCTGAGTACAGATTTACATTCACAGGTGGAACATCAAAGAAGCTTGCTTTGTGACTACATCTGTTTTCTGATATTCAATTTCCAGTTAAATTAGTTACTTAGGAAGAATTCCCAAATCATTAGTATACAAGAAATATGTTTAAGTTATAACACTTTATTGCCCTTTCCAGGAACATGCTCACATTAATCCTGAAACATGCAGTACTACTTTCAAAGTGTAGTCAGCAATTACACGTATCAAATTGAAAGAGTGCCTATTGAGTTTTATGCACATTTACCTCCAAACCAAAAACAGATTACATTCACAGCACACATCATCTAAAAGGATCCCATAGTACAGGGGTTCTCAAACTTCATTGCACCGTGACCCCCTTCTAGCTATAAAAATTACTATACGACCCTAGGAGGGGGGACCGAAGCCTGAGCCCACCCGCTCCCTGCCACCCCGGGGGGGGGGGGGGGGGGAGAGGGTGGAAGGGAGGTGAAGCCAAGGGCTTAAGCCCCAGGCAGGGGATCTGTAATCTCAGCTCCACTGCCCAAAACTGAAGCCCTCAGGCGTTGGCTTCGGCCCCATGAAGTCTAAGCCAGCCCTGACGACCCCACTTGGGGTCCCGACCCACAGTTTGAGAACTGCTGTGGTATAGCATTTCACAAATTATAGACAGAGCCACTAAAATGCAGTCACAATAGAAACAGAGGTTGACAGTAGAGTACTCTTAAGATACTGCACATCAATACTTATTTTAAGATGTTCCCCATATGGGCTGGCCTATGCTTCAATTTGAAGGAGAATAAAGCCTTTAAATAAAAGCCCCATCACCTCCCTCAATTTGTGTCAAAATAGTTTATATGTAAACATATCAACAAATAGACTGCTATATCTTGCATATGAAGTGAAGACCGCTAACCTTACAAATACTGCAAGACAGTTACAAGACTCACAAGTTACTTCTGAATTAGCCATTCTCCTTCCCAAAAGCACTAGTTCTCATCTAGCATGGATAAACAAAACAAATTTGGAGTTTCAAGGCTAAACCATTTTTAAAAAACAAGCCATTCCAAAAAAATAGGTTTTCCAAAAATGAAAACCTCAATTTTTCAAAAACTGTGATCTTCTAGTTATGTTGTCCAACTGATCTCTAACTTTCCCCAAAAAAGAGATTCCCTCCTAAGGCAGTGGACTACTTTAAAAAAAAAAAAAAAAGCATCTGATCTCCTTGCTAAATACCTTGTAAGGGAAAGACAGTCACAATGTTAACTTAGTGTGGGCATACCCTTACAATATGAAATGGTCCTAAACCTTTCTGTACTATTACTGTGCACTTTCAACTACAGAGGCAAGTATATTTCAGTAACCCCTACATAGAATTTGTAAGGCATTTTGGGAGGATGCCATATAAATATGCAGCATAAGTGTGCTTGGCAAATACATAAGTAATCTTAAACCAAAAAGTTCATGCTTTCAGGATAATATAGTCTTCTGGATGACACAACATGTACTTAGCATACGATAGGTGTCAGAACTGTTTATAGCCTGCAATAAAATAGTCTAAACTCCTCAAGTAAGGACCAAGCTGTCAAGTTTTGATAGGCAAGAACACTGGCAGGACTCAAATACAGTAGGAATAATAAAAAATATTGTTACCATTGGAGAAAGAGAGATATTATTAAGGGCACAAGAGCAAACTACCCCACTGAGTAGAAAAAGATAGAAAATTGAGCAAGAGAACACCATGGCTTAAGTAGATCTTCAATGATTTAAAACCTCGAAGAGTCCTACAAAAAGTAGAAACTAGGTCAAACTACAAAGGATGAACATAAACATAACACACAGGTATGGAACACAAAATTAGAAGGCCAAGTCACAAAACAAGAGAGATTCAACTAGCTAGAGACAAAGAGTAACACGAAAACATTCTACAAATACATCAGAAGCAAAGAAAAACCAAGGACAGGGTAGGTAGGCCCTTTACTCAATGAGGGGAGGGAAACAGTAACAGAAAATGTGAAAATGGCAGAAGCGCTAAATGACTATTTTTTGTTTTAGTGAAAACTGAAAAGTTTAATAGCGATTGGACATCTAACATTGTGAATGCCAGTGAAAATGAGGTAGGATCAGAGGCTAAAATAGGGAAAGAGCAAGTTAAAAATTACTTAGACAAGTTAGATGTCTTAAAGTTACCATGGCCTGATGAAATGCATCCAAGAATACTCAAGGAGTTGACTGAGGAGATATCTGAGCCATTAATGGTCATCTTTGAAAATTCATAAAAGATGGGAGAGATTCCACATGACTGGAAGAGGGCATATATAGTGCCAATCTATTAAAAAAAGGAAATAAGGGCAACCCAAGGAATTACAGACATCTTAATTTCACTACCCAGAAAGATAATAGAGCAAAAAATTAAACGATCAGTTTGCAAACACCTAGAAGATAATAAGGTGATAAGTAATAGTCAGCACTGATTTGTCAAGAACAAATTGTGTCAAACCAACCTAACATCTTTCTTTGACAGGGTAACAAGCCTTGTGTATAGGGGGAAGTGGTAGACAAGATATATTTTGACTTTCATAAGGCTTTTGATGCCGTCTCACATGACCTTCTCACAAACAAACTAGGGAAATACAACCATGATGGAGCTACTACAAGGTGAGTCCATAACTGTTTGGAAAACCATTCCCAGAGAGCAATCATCAGTGAGTGGTTCATGGCCGAGCTGAAAGGGTGCATCAAGCAGGATCCCACAAGGATCAGTTCTGGGTTCAGTTCTGTTCAGTATCTTCATCAAGGATTTAGATAATCACATAGAGAGAACACTTATAAAGTTTGTGGATGTTACCAAGCTGGGAGGGGTTGCAAGTGCACTGGAGGATAGGATTAAAATTCAAAATGATCTGGACAAACTGGAGAAATGGTCTGAAATAAATAGAATGACATTCAATACGGACAAATGCAAAGCATTCCATTTAGGAAGGAACAATCAGTTACACACATACAAAATGGGAAAGGACTGCCGACGAAGGAGTACTGTGGAAAGGAATATGGGGGTCAAAGTGGACCACAAGCTAAATATGAGTTAGAGACAGGCCAGTCCTTGCCTACAGACAGCCCCGCAACCTGAAGCAAATACTCACCAACAACCACATACCACACAACAGAACCACTAACCCAGGAACTTATCCTTGCAACAAAGCCCGTTGCCAACTGTGCCCACATATCTATTCAGGGGACACCATCACAGGGCCTAATAACATCAGCCACACTATCAGAGGCTCGTTCACCTGCACATCCACCAATGTGATATATGCCATCATGTGCCAGCAATGCCCCTCTGCCATGTACATTGGTCAAACTGGACAGTCTCTACGTAAAAGAATAAATGGACACAAATCAGATGTCAAGAATTGTAACATTCATAAACCAGTCGGAGAACACTTCAATCTCTCTGGTCACGCGATCACAGACATGAAGGTCGCTATCTTAAAACAAAAAAACTTCAAATCCAGACTCCAGCGAGAAACTGCTGAATTGGAATTCATTTGCAAATTGGATACTATTAATTTAGGCTTAAATAGAGACTTGGAGTGGCTAAGTCATTATGCAAGGTAGCCTGTTTCCTCTTGTTTTTTCCTACCCCCCCCCCCCCAGATGTTCTGGTTTAACTTGGATTTTAACTTGAAGAGTGGTCAGTTTGGATGAGCTATTACCAGCAGGAGAGTGAGTTTCTGTGTGTATGGGGGTGGGGGGATGTGAGAACCTGGATTTATGCAGGAAATAGCCCAGCTTGATTGTCATGCACATTGTGTAAAGAGTTGTCACTTTGGATGGGCTATCACCAGCAGGAGAGTGAATTTGTGTGGGGGGGTGGAGGGTGAGAAAACCTGGATTTGTGCTGGAAATCACTTTAGATAAGCTATTACCAGCAGGACAGTGGGGTGGGAATAGGTATTGTTTCATATTCTCTGTGTATATATAAAGCCTGCTGCAGTTTCCACAATATGCATCTGAGGAAGTGAGCTGTAGCTCACGAAAGCTTATGCTCTAATAAATTGGTTAGTCTCTAAGGTGCCACAAGTCCTCCTTTTCTTTTTGCGAATACAGACTAACACGGCTGCTACTCTGAAAACTGTTACCAAAAAATCACAACAACAACAACAACAAAAAAAAAACCAAGAAAAAGAGAGCAAGCATCATTCTGGGATATATTAACAGGAGTGTTGTAAGCAAGACATGAGAAGTAATTCTGCTCTACTTTGCACTGATTAGGCCTCAACTGGAGTAGTGTGTCTAGTTCTGGGCACCATATTTCAGGAAAGATGTGGACAAATTGGAGAAAATCCAGAGAAGAGCAACAAATATAATTAAAAGTCTAGAAAACATGACCTATGAGGGAAGATTGAAAAAAAAAAAATGGGTTTAGTCTGGAGATGAGAAGACTGAGGGGGGCATAACAGTTTTCAAATACATAAAAGGTTGTTACTAGGTCTGTCAAGCAATTAAAAAATTGAATCGCTATTTTTGTTTAACAGTGCAATTAATCGAGTACCATTTGTTTAAATATCTGTGGATGTTTTCTACGTTTTCAAATATACTGATTTCAATTACAAAGTGTATAGTGCTCACTTAATATTTATTTTTGATTACAAGTATTTGCACTGTAAAAAAACAAGAGAAATAGTATTTTTCAATTCACCTAACACGAGTACTGTAGTACAATCTCTTTATCATGAAAGTTGAACTTACAAATGTAGAATTATGTACAAAAAAACTTGTGTTCAAAAATAAAAAATGTAAAATTTTAGAGCCTGCAAGTCCACTCACAGTCCTACTTCTTGTTCAGCCAATGGCTCAAACAAACAAGTATGTTTACATTTACAGGAGATAATGCTGCCCGCTTCTTGTTTACAATATCACCTGAAAGCAAGAACAGGTGTTCTCATGGCACTGTTGGAGCCAGCGTCGCAAGATATTTACGTGCCAGATGTGCTAAAGATTCACATGTCCCTTCATGCTTCAACCACTATTCCAGAAGACCTGCGTCCATGCTGATGGCAGGTTCTGCTCGATAACAATCCAAAGCACTGCAGATTGACACGTTTATTTTCATTTTCAGATGCCACCAGAAGGTTGATTTTCTTTTTTGGTGGTTTGGGTTCTGTAATTTCCTCATCAGAGAATGTTGCTCTTTTAAGACTTCTGAAAGCAAGCTCCACACCTCATCCCTCTCAGATTTTGGAAGGCACTTCAGATTCTTAAACCTTGGGTCAAGTGCTGTGGCTATCTTTAGAATTCTTACATTGGTACCTTCTTTGCATTTTGTGAAATCTGCAGTGAAAGTGTTCTTAAAATGAACATGTGCTGGGTCATCATCAGAGACTTCTATAACAGGAAATATGGGGCAGAATGCAGGTAAAACAGAACAGGAGACATACAATTCTCCCCCAAGGTGTTCAGTCAGAAATTTAATTGACACTTATTTTTTTTAAATGAGCGTCATCAGCATGAAAGCATGTCCTCTGCAATGGTGGCCGAAGCATGAAGGGGCATACGAATGTTTAGCATATCTGGCACATAAATACCTTGCAATGATGGCTACAAAAGTGCCATGTAAATGCCCGTTCTCACTTTCTGGTGACATTGTAAATAAGAAGAGGGCAGCATTATCTCCCGTAAATGTAAACAAACTTGTTTGTCTTAGAGATTGGCTGAACAAGAAGTAGGACTGAGTGGACTTATAGGCTCTAAAGTTTTACTTTTTTTTTAATTAAACAAACAACAACAACAACCACCTATGTTTGTAAGTTGTGCTTTCAGGACAAAGATTGCACTACAGTACTTGTACAAGGTGAACTGAAAAATACTATATCTTTTGTTAATCATTTTTACAGTGCAAATATTTGTAAGCAAAAATAATATACACTTTGATTTAAATTAAAGCACACAATACAATATATATGAAAATGTAGAAAAACATCCAAAATATTTAATACATTTCCATTGGTATTCTCTTATTAAAGAGTGCAATTAATGGCAATTAATGTTTTTAATCACAATTAATTTTTTTTGAGTTAATCACATGAGTTAACTGCAATTAATCGACAGCCCTAGTTGTTACAAAAAATTGTTCTCCTTGACCTCTGAAGATAGGACAAAAAGCAATAGGCTTAAATTGCAACACGGATAGGTTAGGTTGGACATTAGGAAAAACTTCCTGTCAGAGTGTTTAAGCACTAAAATAAATTGCCTAGAGAGGTTGTGGAATCATTATCCTTGGAGAATTTTAAGATCAGAGATGGTCTAGATCAGCGGTTCGCAAACTGAGTCGGGACCGCAAAGTGGGTCACAACCCCATTTTAATGGGGTTGCCAGGGCTGGCTCAGACTTGTTAGTGGGGCTGAGATTACAGACCCCCTGCCTGGGGGCTGAAGCCCTTGGGCTTTAGCTTCCCCTCCCCCCAGAAATGGCAGGTATTGGGCACACTCAGGCTTCGGTCCCCCACCTGGGGTCATATAGTAATTTTTGTTGTCAGAAGAGGATTGTGGTGCAATGAAGTTTGACAACCCCCGACCTAGATCATACTTAGTTCCGCCCTGAGTGCAAGGGAACTGGAACAGATGATCTCTTGAGGTCCCTTCCAGTCCTATGATGTGTTTACTCTGAGAAATGACCCCACCCACGTGGCATTGGATCCTGCAGCCCCGCCGCCGACAGTCACTTGGCAGGAGGTGTGGTGGGGGAGGGGTTATCGGCCCCGCGGGACAGCCGTGCAGAGGTGCTCCAGCCCAGCCTCTGCCAGCTCTGCGGGGCCCACCGGGGCGAGGAGCGACCATAACGTGCCGCAGGCCGAACGCCACGAGCCAACGCAGCGCCTGGGCGCGGGCCGGCCGGGAGGAGAAGCCGGTGCAGTCCCTTGCAGGGTCAGAGGTCGAATGTCGCCGACTGAGGGGAGCCGGCTGAGCGCGCGGGGCCCAGCACCCTGCGGAGCAACCGAGGGCGGGCCCTCTCAGCGACACGCGGGCCAGGGAGGGCGCCCGCGAGCCAGCCCCCGCCGGCCACAGGTGGGAATCCGCGTCCCGAGGCGCGTCCCCGGCGGGAGCGAGCTGCCGCCACGGGCCCTGCTCGCCCCTCACGGCCCCCAGCGCACCAAAACCCTTCCGCAGCCCCCGGGCCTGCGCCGCACGCGGGCAGGGGAACGGAGCAGGCCGCGCCGACGTCTCGGAACGGGAGAGGCGCCACCCGCTCACCCCAGGGGCCCCCGAGGTGCCAGCTCCCGCTCACTCACCATGGTCACTTCGCCTCCAACCGACCCCGACCCGCAACAGCTCCGGCCCGCGCCCCTGTCATGTGACCCTTCAGGCGGTCACGCCCCGCCCCTCCGCCACGTGACCGCCCCTCCCTAGTCCCTACGGAGAAGGGAAAGGGGAGGACGTGGGGGCGGAGCGCGCGCTGTCTGCAGGGAGCCCCTCAGGGGCGGTAGAGGGCGCAGTTCCCTAGCAACCAGAGCGATCTGCGAGGCATGGGTCGCCAGTCTAGGACATCTTCCTACCTCCCAGTGCAGGCCCAGGCCTGGTGCCAGCCCCCGCCCTCTCTCCTCTTGCCCCCCAGGCACCTAGGCCCAATCAGCCACTGCTTGTGTCGCCCTAGGGCCTGTGGCCGCCAGTTGCTTCTCCATCTGCTGCATCACCTCATGGGCCTGAGCCCCGAGAACTCTTGCCTACTTACAACAAAACTGGCAGCCTGGGGACCCCACAGTCGTACCCACAGCCCCCACCCAGCCATTGCGCCCCCCCACCTCAGCCCTGCTTACCCTGCTCACTCACTTCCCTGTCTCTATTAAGAGCAACTTTGGGTTTGGTTCAGGATCTTCTTGGAGCAAGGCCCTTTGGGTTTGGTTTTTACTTTAACATTTCCCAGGAATGTATTGGTATTTATTATAAAAAACTGAAAGAAGGGTGAAAATTGGTGCAAAAATCAGCTTCACAGTTTTCTGGGTTAATATTGGGGGTGGGAGGACAGGGAAAAAAGCAACAGAGAAAAGTAAGAGTATTGAAAGTAAAAGCATTTTAATGCTGTGGTTTAGTTCATTAACTGTATATTGACAGTATGTACATATATGCATGCTTTCTATGTTCCAATACATTGCCTTATTTTAACAGGCAGCCTCACGTTTACCCTAATTTATTATTAACACATCTATCTAATGTAATGTGTTGGATTTTCTTAACATAATCAGTATTTTCATGTCCCTGAGTGGTCTAGAATTCAGATGAAAATAAATAAAAAACTAATAATAGCTTTTGTAAAACCTGGGGAAATTTGGGTAAAAATCAATAAAAACTGAAAATGAAAGGCCTTACACTTAAGTCACCATAATTTGAAGGGAAGGGAGGGGGGGTGTCCAGAATGTACACTGTAGTGGGCACTCCCAAACTTTCTAATTGTACGGATCATGTCTGAATACAGAGATTGACCTCCAGAAACTTCCTTGCCCATTCATGGTTGCCTGCCTAACATCCCTCTTGCAACTATAGCAGCTGATTACATAGGAAATTAATGATAGGAAAGTTTTCAATTTATTCATAAATTGTCTTTTAATGTGATTTAACAAGTGGACATGAGGCAGAGCCAGCACCATGTGACCAGCCAGCTCTTCACAGACCACAGTTTGAGAACCTCTATTATAATAGTTTACATTTTTTGTGACTGAAGGTTCTATTCCATATGAGGTTAAATCATGAGCTTCCAAAGGCTACTCCCTGCTAGAGAAATTTGCTGTGTGTGTCAGTGCTGCAATAAAATTGGCATGATATAATTCTAGTATCACTGTGTTGTGCTGCTGGATTCAAGCAACACAAAAAAATACAACAGGTATGTATAGTGCCTTTCATCCTTAAGGATCGTCAAACCACTACACAAACATTACACACGAGAGATTGCTTCCTCCACCACTGAAATGCAACACCTCTAAGGTAATATATGGTAGTTGTTTGAAAGGGCACAGCAACAATACACAACAGTTGAGGGTAGAGATATTTTAGTAAATAAAATGGAATTACCCAGGTTGTAATTTTCCTGGGACATGGGTTAACACTTTTTGTAGAATTGAGATGATATGCTAGATAAAAGCTTAACCCCTTTTAGTGCCACAGTATACCTCCTCAAAAGCCACACTTTTTCATATGGTATCTGTTACACCACATTAAATTTTCGCAAACCATAAGTATAGTGACAGATTTCAGAGTAGCAGCTGTGTTAGTCTGTATCCACAAAAGGAAAAGGAGTACTTGTGGCACCTTAGAGACGAACAAATTTATTTGAGCATAAGCTTTCGTGAGCTACAGCAATGAAGTGAGCTGTAGCTCACGAAAGCTTATGCTCAAATAAATTTGTTTGTCTCTAAGGTGCCAAAAGTACTCCTTTTCTTTTTTCATAAGTATAGTGGACATTCAGTGTCTTTGCAGGGGGGTACCATTTTTCAGTACAGGCAGAACAGACTTGTTATGAGGGTGTGAAATGTTAATATATAAGGGACAACTGCAATAGCAAGGACTCTGGTAAAAAGGATAGGCCTTACCTTGCTTAACCAAGCATGGCTTAAAATTCAGTAGAATGACATGAGATCAAGTCATTGATTGAAATTCCATTAAACACTAGTGCAGGACTAGATGCTGTTATTTTAGTGTTAGTTTGCAATTAAATAGAGATTGTGAAAAATATTAATGTAAGATTGACCACTGAGAATTGCTGTCAGCCTAAATGATGAAAGCTACAGCCTCTTCCACATGCAATGCATCAGAACAGATGCTAAACTAGAAAACCTGGTAGAGGAATCACTAGGTGCACCAGTGTCCATTGTTTTAAATTGTTGGACAAGTAAAAATCTGTGGAGATTTTAAAGTAACTATAAATCCTTCTCTGCATATCAACCTGTACCTTGGGTTAAGGACTTTCTTGCAACTGGCAGAAAGCATTTTAGTAAAATATACATTTGCACATTTATATTTGAAGATCCTTATGCAAAATGAATCAAAACAATTTATTCAAAGGGGCTCTTCAGTTGTAATTGTTTATCTTTTGGCATTGCATCTCCTTCTGCTATGTATCAGTGCAATGAAACAAATTCTTCAACATCTGTCAGGAAAAGAGTGCTATCTGGATGAATTCCTGGTCATTGAACATATGGCCCACAACATTTAAGGAAATTGGATGAGCTTCTTTAGCAACTGGAAGACTAAGATCTCCACATGCAGAAAAATAAATGTGAATTCTTCCAGCTCTTTATAATTTATGTCACTGGATTTAGCCAGTTGTGCTGTAGTCTGATGCAAAGGTAGATAATGTTGTTAATGCACCAAATCCCACAAAAATGTGGTTCAGCTGCGTTCATTTATTGGACAACTGAAATGCTATGGAAGGTTTTTTCCGAGCCTAGTGACTATAGTCTGTCTTTTAAAATCATTAGCCACATGCCAGTTGAAGGAAGTTTGGAAAGCAAAGCATGGTCATGTTTCTTAGCAAGTGCTATTGCAATACAAATAAAAAATAAACAACCCTCCAATATTGTCTTTAACAACAATTTGTATGCAAATGTGTGTGTATACGGTACTGGGGCAGTGAACTCCAATGTGTTAGCATCTGGGGATGAAAGACCCATTGTGTTTGCTTATGAAGCATCTAAAATATGTGAATAGGATTATGTTAAGATTGATCAAGAACTAATCTGAGAGTTTCTCTGAGCAAAGAAATGTCATCACACCATTACCATTTATACTGAAGTAGTGTCTAGAGATTCCCTATAAGGATCACGCCTGATTTTGTACACATATATAATAAAAAGAGCATAACATCTAAGTCAAGTTCAGGGTCTCATTCCTTATTTTCAAGGTGCTCAATGGCCTGGGCCCAGGATATCTAAAAGACCACATAGCTTTCTGGGATGAGGACTGTGATCAACAAATCCGATCCTCAGGCACAATGGAAGTTTCTACCACGAGGGTAAGGCTTTTGTGTGTAGGAGACAGAGCTTTCTCAGGGGTCAATCTTTTGTGTGTAGGAGACAGAGCTTTCTCAGGGGTCAATCGTACCTTGTGGAATGAGCTTCCACAGGAACAAAGGACCATCACAAACCTCACTCCTCTCATCCAAGTGCTAGGCATATTTCTATGTTATTCCCTTCAAAAGTAAACACAGAGCAGCAAAATACATAAACATATATATTAAACAACAAATCCCTATCAAAACAATATACTGCACATGCAATTCTTCCCCTGGGAAGAGGATGAGAGAAAGAATGAACTATACATGACATATCGCTTAATGTGCTACAGAAAGATGTTCAAATACCATGGTGATGAGGGTGGTATAGCACTATGAGACTAGAGACAACAGGTGGATACAACGGAAAGGGAGAGCACCAGTATTAGTGAAATGACATAATACCTGAAGGTTATAAATTTAACATAAATTATAAACCTCTCACCATGCGTCTAGGACTTAAAGAAGGCATTCAGTTTACAGAAACAACCAGTCTGCATCAGTGGGCACTGTTCTGTGTATATCTATTGATTCTCAAAACTAAGCAAAAAACAATGCTGATATTTTTTCTTGACTGCCACTTCAACTTCAAATCACTAAAATGTATTTGATGTGTTTCACTAGTTATAAATGAAAGAAGTTTACTATGGTTTACAAATGAAATCCTACACTATTCATACTGGAACGAGAAAGTAAGCTTCCTTGTCCCAACTATTGGAGTTGTAAACAATACACACACACACACGTATGGGTGCCAAAGAATGGGGTATTTAGGGTGTGTTCAGACAGACACAGGGACCCAGATAACTTCATGACCACTAGCTAAAAGCAATGAAATGAAATTATTGACCTGCAGCTATGTTTGGTGTGCAAAAACTGATTGCTGGAAAGAATCAACTGCAAAAAATCCAGCAATTGTCTAGAATGCTTCAAGTGATTATCTATAGATTGTGATGGATCATTTTTAAATCAGAGATTTTCTCTTGAAATGGAAATAGCTTCAAAAGACCAACAAAGATCATTTTGAAATCTACACCTTCTGCCTAATGATTGAAAATACGTATTTGTTGGATATGAAATTCTAAAAAAAAATAGTGTGTAATAATCGGAATTAATTGTGGCCAAATTTTATCAGCTCAGTTGAGGTGAAGTTCATGTGCACTGCCCCATATCATCCACCCATTCGTGACCTTGTTAAAAGTTGTATACAGACTTCTAAGCAAGTACTTCTTCAGGATTTAAAACAGGAATGTTACATGCAGCAACACCCTTTGCTAAGGTTTGAGGGGCGGAGGGAGGTGATAATTGTTTTGCTCCAACACTGTACACGTAAAGAAAGCTGCCACTGCATTACTGATGAGTCAAAAGTTTACACTCACATCTGGACCTCATAAAACCAGGGATGGGCCAACAGATCTGGAACAAACAAGCAGTTTTTGTGAGAAAACAGCTGTCAAAAAACATTTTTAAACAGTAATTTTGTACATCAGCGGTGCGTTGAACCTCGAGAAGTGATTACCAGATAAAGCATCAAAAGCAGGTCCACAGTCCTACATTGTTTAATTTGAATCAGGGACAATGGCACCAACTTGAGAGTCAGTTTGATTGAGAAGAGCTAGCAAGTCCTAAGTCCTAATAAAATGCTTTGCTTGCAGTCAGTCTATCACTAGATAGTCTCAGGACATTCAGATCTCAGTCAATGCTTCCATCAAAAGCCTATAGAAGAATGATAGAGATTACAACAACAGCACCAGAGAAAAATCTAACACTACTACTGAAACTTCAGAAGCATATGGAGAAACCTAATGTATGCTACTAACTGCGAAGGTCATATTTAATTGTTGAGAATCATTACATTTATATAAAAAGTACATCTGGAATTGTGAACACTTTGTTATACAAAGAAGTTAATGTGCCATTTATTTAGATATAGTACTCATCTATTTTCTATTCCATGTTTTAGATGAGGAATATGTTGGGTATTTGAAAGTTTAGCTTGTTAAAATGTAGGCTTGTCCTTTCAGCACTACATGGCAATGTTACTTGGTATACACCAAATGGAGGACTTGCGGCACCTTAGAGACTAATGAATTTATCTGAGCATAAGCTTTCTTGAGCTACAGCTCACTTCCTCAGATGCATGCAGTGGAAAATACAGTGGGGAGATTTTATATACATAGAGAACATGAAACAATGGGTGTTACCATACAGACTGTAACAAGAGTTTCAGAGTAGCAGCCGTGTTAGTCTGTATCCGCAAAAAGAAAAGGAGTACTTGTAGCACCTTAGAGACTAACAAATTTATTTGAGCATAAGCTTTCGTGAGCTACAGCTCACTTCATCGGATGCATGCATGTAATGAGAGTGATCAGGTAAGGTGAGCTATTACCAGCAGGAGTGAAAAAAAAAAAAAACTTTTTGTAGTGATAATCAAGGTGGGCCATTTCCAGCAGTTGACAAGAATGTGTGAGGAATTGGAGGGGGGGGGAAATAAACATGGGGAAATAGTTTTACTTTGTGTAATGACACACCCATTCCCAGTCTTTATTCAAGCCTAATGTAATGGTGTCCAGTTTGCAAATTAATTCCAATTCAGCTGTCTCTCGTTGGAGTCTGTTTTTGAAGTTTTTTGTTGAAAAATTGCAGCTTTTCGGTCTGTAATCAAGTGACCAGAAAGATTGAAGTGTTCACCAACTGGTTTTTGAATGTTATAATTTGTGACAAAGCTCTGTCTTTGCCTCCGTGGGTCCCGCATTTCCTGGCGGATTTCGCTAGCCTCAGAGGCTCACCGTGATTCTGCATGTAAGCCTTCTCTCTCTAGAGACAAGGGACACAGTCTACTGAGCCATTTTCATCATAAGCCAGCGAGGGAGGTGAGGAAAAGTTATCCTTCCTTGCACAGTCTCTGTTGTCTCCCAGTCTCAGTGAATAATCAGGGGGCAAAGGTTGGGGGGGGGGAGCCCAGGCCCACCCTCTACTTCGAGCTCCAGCCCAGGGACCCTAATAGTATCAGCTACGGTAGCTGACCTTTTAGAAACATGACATGTACAATTCCCTGGGCTATTTCCCCCACAGCAGCCCTCACTTCCTCAAGCTCCACTTCACCCTTACCTCAGGGCCTCCTTTTTTGAGCCTGATATGGTGTGTACTACTCAGCCTCTCCAACAGCACAACTTCCTCCCACAGCTCCTGACGTGCACACCCACCTGAGTAACTGGGAGGCTTTTAACTAGTTTCAGCCAGCCCCTGATTGGCTTCAGGTGTCCCAATCAACCTAGCCTTCTCCCTGCCTTCTGGAAAGTTCTTAACTGACATAGAGCAGCTGCCATTTCACTTATCCTGGTACCAGGGATTTGTTTCGCCTGGAGCTAATATATCTATCTCCCACTACTTTTCTATAGCCACCTGGCCTTGCCCCATCACAAATTCTTGACGTCTGATTTGTGTCCACTTACTCTTTTATGTAGCGACTGTCCGGTTTGGCCACTGTACATGGCAGAGGGACATTGCTGGCACATGATGGCATATATCACATTGGTAGATGTGCAAGTGAATGAGCCTCTGATAGTGTGACTGATGTGATTAAGCCCTATGATGGTGTCCCCTGAATAGGTATGTGGACACAGTTGGCAACGGGCTTTGTTGCAAGGATAGGTTCTTGGGTTAGGCTTTTGTTGTGTGGTGTGTGGTTGCTGATGAGTATTTGCTTCAGGTTGGGGGGCTGTCTGTAAGCAAGGACTGGCCTGTCTCCCAAGATTTGTGAGAGTGATGGGTTGTCCTTCAGGATAGGTTGTAGATCCTTGATGATGCGCTGGAGAGGTTTTAGTTGGGGGCTGAAAGTAATGGCTAGTGGGGTTCTGTTATTTTCTTTGTTGGGCCTGTCCTGTAGTAGGTAACTTCTGGCTACTCTTCTGGCTCTGTCAATCTGTTTCTTCATTTCAGCAGGTGAGTACTGTAGTTGTAAGAACGCTTGATAGAGATCTTGCAGGTGTTTGTCTCTGTCTGAGGGGTTGGAGCAACTGTGGTTGTATCATAGAGCTTGGCTGTAGACAATGGATCGTGCGGTGTGGTCTGGATGAAAGCTGGAGGCATGTAGGTAAGTATAGTGGTCAGTAGGTTTCCGGTATGGGTGGTGTTTATGTGACCATTGCTTATAAGCACCATAGTGTCCAGGAAGTGGATCTCTTGTGTGGATTGGTCCAGGCTGAGGTTGATGGTGGGATGGAAATTGTTGAAATCATAGTGGAATTCCTCAGGGCTTCTTTTCCATGGGTCCAGATGATAAAGATGTCATGAATGTAGCTCAAGTAGAGTAGGGGCATTAGGGGACAAGAGCTGAGGAAGCGTTGTTCTAAGTCAGCCATAAAAATGTTGGCATACTGTGGGGCCATGTGGGTATCCATAGCAGTGCCACTGATCTGAAGGTATACATTGTCCCCAAATGTGAAATAGTTATGGGTGAGGACAAAGTCACAAAGTTCCACTGCATGCATCTGATGAAGTGAACTGTAGCTCATGAAAGCTTATGCTCAAATAAATTTGTTAGTCTCTAAGGTGCCACAAGTATTCCTTTTCTTTTTGCAGATACAGACTAACACGGCTGCTACCCTGAAACTTGGTATACACCGTTATCTTCTACATGTTTTGCTGTCTTTGGGCTCAATCCTGCAAGGTGCTGAGCACTCAGGCCACAATCCAGCAAAGCACTTAAACACATCCTGACTTCCAAGCATATGAGTAGGTCTACTGACTTGGGCTCTTCACCCAGTTAAGTGGTTTGTTGGATTGGGTCCTTTGAATGAAGCAGTTACCCCAGTAAACACAGCAGATATTACCTTTATATTACTGCCTATAGAACTATACTGGCTTTGTATTTAAAAATGGAATATCATGTATCTCTAATGTTATTTCTGGGGTAGAGAGGTTGTTTTAGTTTTTTACATTTTATTTAAAAGGCGGGTGTCGTCATGGGAGACACTTAAAAAGACTGGTAACACTTGTTCTATAAACTTTCATCCAACCTGTTAAAATAGTATTAATAATTTAAACAGTTGTCAGTGCTACCAAGTATGTTGTTCTTCCTTGTAGACTACAAGATTTTATCTCCTTCTGGATAACTTTAGGACTCTACTGATTTTTCTGAGGATGGGCTGAAAACTTAGCAAGTGAAAGGGCTGGGGAAGGTGAGTGTGACGGGGAGGAGGGTTATTTCATATAAAATACAAAAAAAAGATTCTCTTTCTATCAGGGTAGCAAAATCAAACATAAAAGCATTGGCCTGGCTTCAGGGCAAACAGTTCCAGGTCTTTCCTGGTCAGCAGAGAGAATGTCTCTAGCACTTTCTAAAACTAATACTGCTCCTTGTGAAGTCAGTGGCAAAATTCACACAACTGGAGGAGCTAAAAATTATTGTATTTTAAAAGATAATTTAAAATCTGGTAAAACCTGTGGAAAGATCTTAAATCCTCAAAATTGGTGTATTTTCTGCAGCCATGGATTTATTGTGCCTCAGATTATAACCTTTTCACAGATAGTGTATTTTAGATACTTTTTTAATGAAGGCTACTAGAATACAAAATTGTTTATTGTTCATTTCCACCCATATTTTTGAGCACTCACTCCAGCATTTAAGAAAAAAAATCAGTATTTGGTTACATTAAAATTTTAATAGTATTACAACTGAGTAGATGCAAATATAAGGAAAAATATTCAGCCAGAAATTTAAAATATAACAAGTGCAGTTGTTCTTTAACCACTTTTAATAATAGTCACACAGAAGGAATGTAGAAGGGGCCATGATTCTTGGACCTACATGACCACCATTTATACTAACAGGTACAGCCAAAATTATATTAATATTGTATTGAGGCCCACTGGGTGTTATAAAAAGTCCAATTATTAAAGTAACATTATATTAGTTATTGTGTAATATGGAATACATTTTATAATAGCAAACAATTAATTTCACAAATAAGCTTATTGGTACTTTATACGGAAATTTATCTAGGGGGAACAAAGAAAAAGTTTGGGGACGTTTACTTTTAGTTACATTACTTTGTATGTCTGTGACTCCTGAATTGCTGCTTGAATACACATACCTCATATTTTCCAGTCATTTTCTTCTCTATACTAATATTTGTCTTCAGCAAGACTATCATGGATCTTTTAGATTCCATCTTCCCATGATTTCAGAAATATCCCAAGATTAGATATAAAATACACATATAAATTTAGGTAAGGTCACATTTAAGAAAGATTTTTTTAGCAAAGAAAAGTAATAAAGATTATAAGCACTTTTTTTGGATTATAATTTTTATAAAACTGTTTGTCCTATGACTAATCACTTAATTATACAACATAGAAGAAGTGCTGTAAATAATCGTCATGAAAGAGATAAAGTCTTCTTTCTTACAGCATTAAATCTTCGTTTGTTAATTCCTGCTTCAACTCCTCTTTTTGCACCAAGCCAGACGATGACAAGTTAGGATACTCAACATTGTAATCAATTCCTGACCCAGATTCAGATTCTGATTCTATTTCAGGTATGTCGTCAGCCCCAGATCCAGATTCCTCATCATAAAGTGAGAAAATACCAGGTTGCTCCTGAAATTTCTTCATCCTGAAATATAGGAGAAAAATCACAATACAATTTACTCATAAGGACAAACATGATTGTCCCATTCTGCTTAACACCCATCAGCTGACACTGAACTGCGCCTTTTCTCAATGAGAGACCAGGTGTGTGAAGTAACATCTTTTATTGGACCAACTTCTGTTGGGGAGAGAGATAAGCTTTTGAGCTACAGAGTGGTCTTCTTCAGGTCTTGGAAATGTACTCAGAGTGTCACAGCTAAATACAAGGTCAAACAGATAGAATATGTGCGAACTATGTATGCTAAACTAAGGGCTTGGCTACACTTGCAGATGTAGAGTGCCGGGAGTTAAACCAGCCTTCAGAGGTTGCAGCAAGGAAAATGCTGCTGTGTGTTTACATTGTCAGCTGCCAGCGCACTGGCATGGCCATATTAGCAGCTCTTACAATGCTCCAAAGAGCAGTGGATTGTAGTAGCTATTCCAGTGTGCAAGTGGCTGCAATATGCTTTTCAAATGGGGGGATGGAGTGTGACAGGGAGTGTGTTATGCGTATGTGGGGGGAGAGACAGTGTGTTTTGGGAGGCTGAGAGTGTGTCAGCATGCTGTCTTGTAAGTTCACACAGCAGCAGACCCCTCTTTCCACTCCCCCCGCCACACACACACAACAGCAGCATTCCACACTAATGGTTTGCTTTGTCTCAGAGCAGATAAGCATGCCGGCTGTCAGAAACGGAGCTTTGAAAGGGGATATCCACATGCCTGCAGCCGATTTCAAAACAATGAGAAGAGTGGCCACTTGACTTCAGGGGATTATGGGACGTTTCTGGAAGCCAATCACAGCGCAGTAATGCAATACCTCGTCCACACTGATGCCTGGGCATTTCGGCCGAGGCGCAGAAGGCTTTTGCTTCTTGTGGAGGTGGATTACCAGGAACACTCCAGCTGCAGAGTCCAGGCGCTCTATGTGCCTTGCCAATGTGGACACCTCAGGAGTTAGGGTGTTCGGGGCTGCTTTAATGCACTCTAACTTGCAAGTGTAGCTAAGCCCTAAGAGACCATTCAAGGTGAAGTGGCTCATTAAGATCCCTAGTCATAGGACAAAAAGAGGGGTTAGTGGGTAACAGACTGTTGTAATAAGCCATGAATCCAGTGTCTTTATTAAGATTATGATTTTTAGTGTCTAGCAAAGTTATGATTTTAAGTTCCAAAGCTTGTCTTTTGAAAGTATTATGCAGGTTTTCTCAATATGAGGCAGTAGTAGGATCAGCAGCACCCAAGAGGGGTAGCGAGGCTTAAAAGCAGCCCTGGAGAAAAAAGGAGTGGTTCCCAGCTGGGAATAGGCAGGAGAAGCTTTGACCATGTCTACACTTACCGGGGATCGATGCGGCAGGGGTCGATTTAGCGGGTCTAGTGAAAATGTGCATAAGTGACCACAGAGCGTTCTCCGGTTGACTCAGGTACTCCATCGGAACGAGAGGAGTAAAGTAAGTCGACGGGAGAGCATCTCATGTCGACACAGCATGATGTAAACACCACAGTAAGTCGACCAAAGCTACGTCAACTCCAGCTACATTATTCACGTAGCTGGAGTAGCATAATTTATGTCGACTTACCTGGTAGTGTAGACAAGACCTTTGTCTTGGAAGGCCAACACAGCCATTCCTCCCTGGGATCACAGACCTTTCTTTCCTGGTAAAGTGCCCTTTTCAGCCAAAAATCCTTATATCCATTGCTTAAAGAGTTTACATTCCTCAGGATTAGCCAGAGTCCTAACCCTTAATGGCAGGTGAATTTAGATCAATAGAAGGAAATACTTTATACAGCATGCAGTCAAATTGAGAATTGACTCCTAAGGAGGTCAAATACCATCAATGGATTTCTTTAAAGGGAAATTTTATGACCAACAATATTTATAATGGCATTCAAGCCTCAGATTTAAGAACATATGCTGACCATCAAAGACATCAGGAAACAGTATTTCCATTCTGGATCGCCATATATAATATTGCACAAGTGGCTAGGTGTACTGAAAACAGGGGTTGGATTGTGCCCTCATTAGAAATACCGAGGATTTGTCACTGCATGAGATGGGATACCAAATTTAATGGGCATTGATCTGACTGGCTATGACAAATCCTACGCAATATACCAGTTGTCTCCTTAGACTTTAGTGAAATATGATCATCATCCACACCAGCGTATTGTAAATGTCAAAATCTTAGCCATGTTTGTACTATCACTTAAAAATTAATACTCTTTCAACATGCAAAGGAAAATCAAATGCACAACAGTCTAAAGATAGATAGATAGATAGCCAAAATTATAACAGGGTTCAAAAAAGAATTAGATAAATTCATGAAAGATAGGTCCATCAATGGCTATTAGCCAGGATGGTAAGAGATGAAACCCCATGTTCTGAGTGTCTCTAGGCTCTGTTTGCCAGAAGCTGGAAGTGGATGAGATGGGGATGGATCACTCAATGATTCCCTGTTCTGTTCATTCCCTCTGAAGCACCTGGCATTGGCCACTGTTGGAAGACAGACGCTGGGCTCGATGGACCATGGGTCTGAGCAGTATGATGGTTCTTATGTACATTAAAAGTCAAAGATGTAAGCACCTTAGCTAAGAATACTGAAAGCTTATTGATGCCAACCATAAATACTGAAGGGACAATTCATTTACTTACAGAAATGGATCAGCCTTGGGAGGGAGGATTCTGTTAGCTCCACTTTCAGACATTTCAAACAACGGTCCTTTTTCTTCAATGCAGTTAGCAGACAAGATGTCAGGTCTGCATCTTACTCTCTGGAATCTTGCTTTCTGCACTGGAACACCTGATCAAATTATTCATACATTATTAGTATGAATTACTGTAGTCAATATTATGGACTATTTTACTTTATGAACTCCTGATCAGGAAACTGGTAGTTATAGTTATATGTATATATTTAGTGATTACCCAACCATAAACAATTCTGACAAGACATTTTTAAATTAATCAGTACTATCCATAAGTAATATTCCTGTATTCCATATTATATCCATATGGGCACATCTTCCAAACACTGAAGAAATTCCATATGAAACAGCTAGATGAACTTCCATGTCTCTTATGACAACACAAAGGAGTAGATTTCAGAATTAAATGGACATGTATGAAAAGGACACATACAGCATGGAAAGGCACATAACAATGTGAAAAGCATGGGTCCTGTCTTGTGAGGTGCCGAGCACACTCTAGCTGCCAGGTGCTAGAGCTGGTGTGGAGGCACAGAGCCTTCCTGTGGATTGCCCTAGCCTCCAGCAGATCCCCCAGAATCTGCCAAAGGTAACCTACCTCCCCAACAGAACAATACTGAGGCAATCTCCATGAAAGAATCCTCACAGAGATTTCCTCCCCAACCCTCCCTGTGGGATCTGCCCATTAATAATAAGCCCCTGTAGCATAGATTGCAGAGCGTATTTACTGACTTCTTGGAAAGTAGCTGCTGCAGATGTTCACTAAACACTTTTCAGATGCTCTTTCACTTCCTCTCCTCCCACAATGTCTACCCTACATTCACATCTAAGGCTCGGCTGCAAAAGCTTTCTTAAAAAAAATTTAGAGGAGCAAAACAAAAAATAAACCAACAAACAAAACACTTGAAACCATCAAAAATACATTTAGGATTAAACTTTTCATCCTTCTTTTGGTATCATTAACTAATTGCATCTGAAGCCTCATGTTATATTCTCCTTCTTTTGGTATTTTAGTCTAATTTCATTTTGTTCTTTGGGAATGTCTCTTCTCCATAATTACAGGTCCTTTTAACATTGTCTGTTACCATACTGTACTGAGTCACTCTTCCAATCTTCTGATGCACACATTTCGTCTACAGGAGAAAGAATGTGTTTGGAGAGATACGTATAGCCATTATTCCACGTCTCTCTCATAGTACCTTTTCCTTTTCATCGTCATTTCTTCTGTTTGTATATTATTAGTAAACTATTATTGTATATTAAAAGTAAAGTCTGTTTTTAATAAATGTAAGAAGTAATATGTACCACACCCTGAGTAATTTGTGTGCAAAAAATTCAGATAATAGTCATCCAAAGAAAACAATATTTAGGAAGGAAACACCAGTAGATATCTAATTAATGAATATCGCTGTGATAATATCTCTACAGGAAATATACGTATGTGGCTTGAAAACTAGATGTCTCTTGTAAGAAATACATCCAGAATGTGTGTGTCATTGTGAAGCAATAATTTCCTTTTAGCTGTTATAGTGCACGGTGTTGTAATTTTTGCTGTATTGAATCAAACCCTTAACTTCCCCATACTTACACAAATTTCCTATTTCCTCATGAAACAAGTGAAGATATAATATCAGAAATATGCATCTTCTCAAATATTTGCTTACCTGTTAAGACCTTACATTCAACAATCAGACAGAAGTCCAAACAAACCCACTAAAGTCAATGGGTTGCCAGGGTATAAAAGAGGGCAAAATTAGGCACCATAGTTGCTTTTACAAAGTAAAATCTGTAATTTTACATATTATATGCAGGTGATTTATTAGCCTCACTGTTGATTGAAACAACTCCAATAAAGGTCTGCTTGAAGTCCTTACTTCCTGAAATTTAGATCCATTTTAGATTGCTGTATTTCAAACTCAGTTGATTGAAAAATCTGTAGATTACTGTGATCATAGCATGATGTTGATATATTCCAGCCACTACAAAAACAGTTGGCTAAGACATTTATATAGAACTTCTGCAACTTGCCATGTCCATCATTTAAATAATGTTTTTTATATAATAAATACTAATACTAACTACACATATCATCTATATAAAGAGGACAGAAAAGATCCACTTGCCAAAAACAATTTTATCATCATTGGCATTATACAAAAACTTATCTTGATGGAAAGTTTAACAAAAAAAAGATTTAATTTTATAAAAAATAGGTTTTATTATTCCTACTTCAAGGTCAATTACAAGTATTCTTTAAAATCAATAGTATACTTACTTGGCCTACGCTACACAGTTTAGAAAGAGGATTATAGAAATAACAACCATTCACAATTTTACCTTGTGCTGTGTATCCCATAAAGAGGATTATACAAACAGCCAGGAAAATCCTCCCATTACATCTGACACGAGTCTGCATTTTGGCTTGCATTCTTCCACACTCCACCACTCTTCACCACGGCTTCACACTTAGGAAATAAAACGAGGCAATGAGATCGACTTTTAGAAAAGGATTCCAAAACCTCAAACCCAACCCATAACCTGCGTCACAACTTCCTGACTGAATTCAGTGAGACATCTACAATAAAAGCCGAGTCTAATTACGTGGTTTTTACTCAGACAAAAATCACCACTGACTTCAAGAGAAGTTTTGCCAGAGCAAAGAAAGTGGGTTTGGGTTCCCAGGAAGCACCATAATAAAAATGTTATTTCAGCTATTAGAAATGAGGGTCCAGAAGTATGTGACACAATCCTGCCTACCCACAGGCTTTCCCCTAAACATACAGTACCTGCAGATATGTCAGCTGTCAGAGGTCAAGTGTACATTTGCCACTCCTAGTAAAAAAAAAAAGTAGCAGTTTGTTGATATCCCAAACTTTCAGGCAACTGTAGTGTTGCATTGGCAACACAAGTATATTTCCCCTTTCTAAAGCAAGCTTTGATAAGCTTATTGTTTGTAGCAGGATCAGTGTGAAATGTGAAGCTTACATGGTCTGCGAAACTCTCACTTTGGAAAAACTCTTAAATTCAGGATTTGTATTCCAACAGCTTTTTTATTTCTTGGAAGGTGGAAGCCTGGACCTACATAATAGCAGTGAGGAGAATTTTTTCAGTACATTTATAAAGTAAATCTTAGTAGAAATTCCCCTTGAAAATTTCCAGCTGGTTCCCCAGATGCCAGCTAGGTTTTAGAACAACATGTCACAATTCCCAAAGTAACTGCACCTCTGACCCATGCATGACCTCTTTGATGGCACCCTGTTTAGGTCTCAGGCCTCTTGCCATCACCTTTCAGGGAAGGGATCCCACAATGCACTTTCTCCAGACGGGGGAATTGGGCTGCAGATTCCTGCAATTCACTGTGTTTCTCTTAGCCTGTCTCACTGTAGTTAAGCACCTGCAGTCCTGTTCTCTCAATAGCAATAACAGAGTTAACCAGTGACCATCCAGTTCTCATAAATCAAAGTACTATTTATTCAGAACAAAAGCATTACAGAGAAAACATATAATAAAAACAATAAACAGTTTATCTGCAGATCTAATTTACCAGGCAGTCAGCCATCTTCCACATAGGGACCCTGATCAAATTAAAGTACTTCAGGCACTTCTCACATGGCCTGCCACTATTGATCACAGTTTCATGTCAGTTCCCAGATCAGGACAGTCTCCTTATATAGTTTACAGTTCTTTGTTTGCCATGCCTTTTGAACCAGGACAAATTGGTATATGCGCTATCTCGCCTGGGTATGAAACTTCTACAGACTTGTTACCTGTACTAAAAATTTGCATTAATTACCCCACAGTGATCTGAGTTGGTGAATTTAGTTTAGAACCATTTAGTTCATCTATTGACCCAGAAATACAATCACTAGCCCATAAAGATACATATAACATATAAAGGTGATGCAATAGTCTTTGAATATTCCATGTGTCAATAGCACCTGTCACATCTCAATATAATAATCTTTGAATAGTCTGTGTTTCCAGTGTATTGCATCTGTCACACAGAATTTGGTCTAGTAGTTCCTGCCTCCTGATCTCCCAGCAGACTACAAAACCAATTGAGACCATGTAAAGGATTCTAACTACTAGACTTTCTATTAGGAAGCCCCATTTGAACTCTGTAAGTTAAAGAAAAATAATTTCTTTTTGTGGCATTAGCACTCCAACAGGTGGGTAAGAAATGTGTGTGTTGATCAAACCTGGCCAAGATCTGCACTGATTGCACCCATAAAGGAAAAGCAAGAAAAGCAGTTAGGGAGAAAGAAAACAAATGGAAGTGGGACTTGAAATGGGGAGAGAGAGAGAGGATAGGGCCCAGCCCTGGAAGTACTTATAGCAGGTGAGGTCTTTGATCAAACAGCATTATAAGGGCGTCCTGTCTACTCAAGCAACTGAGCTGTTTCTGACATCCAGATTTAAACACGGCTCTTCCTGAGGCCTCTCCTCCCTGAACTAGGGTGAGGACTGGTGTGGACAGGGCCAAATAGGGTGACCAGATAGCAAGTGTGAAAAATCAGGACAGGAGGTGGGGAGTAATAGTTGCCTATATAAGAAAAAGCCCCAAAAATCGGGACTGTCCCTATAAAATCAGGACATCTGGTCACTTAGGGCCAAACAGTGTTTAACTCTGGATTCAGACAGCATGATTAACTCATATTAGAACTAGGTGTTGATCAGGCTCTCTGTACCTGGTGTTGAATACATTTTGGTCCTGTTCACACCACCACCCCAGCAGTGTTCCACAGCGGTTGTGGGGATCTAAGAGGTACTGGAAAGGGATAGAATTCAAGGGAAGTCGCTCAAGCTGGCATAATCAAAAGTGTTGGACACATTATTTCATTACAGTTATACCAATATACAGGGGCATGCACAAGGGGAGGCAAGCAGGGGCCTGGGCCCCCGCAATAATTGGTGGGGGCAGAGAACTCCTCTGGCCCCAGTGCCATGGTTTGGAAAGCGAGCTCCTCCATCCTAGGGGCAGCAACAGCAAGCTCATGTGGCCCTAGGGCCCTGGCAAGGAGAGGGAGCATCTCCAGCCCCGGGGCCATGGCAGGAGCTGACAGCTCCTCCGGCCCTGGGGCCACGATGGGGGCACAGAACATGTCCCTCCAAAACGAGTGATATTTAAATTCCTGTGCATGTCCCTGCCAGTATAGGTTTCAGAGTAGCAGCTGTGTTAGTCTGTACTCACAAAAAGAAAAAGAGGACTTGTGGCACCTTAGAGACTAACAAATTTATTTGAGCATAAGCTTTCATGAGCTACAGCTCACTTCATTGGATGCATTCCGGAAAATCTATACTGAAAAGTCTTCCCATGTGGATAAGGCCTTAGTGCTTTCCAAAGGAAGGAGTCTCTTTCCCTTATGTGAATGAGATTTAGGGCATGGCTACACTACAGAGTTTACAGCGGCACAGCTGCACCAATGCAACTGCGCTGCTATAAGCTCTCTAATGCAGCCGCTCTAAGCCAACAGACGAGAACTCTCCCGTCGGCTTAACTACTCCAGCCCCCGTGAGCGCCGGCGCTTATGATGGTATAACTTATGTCATTCATGGGGGTGATTTATTCAAGTTATACCAACATAAAATTTATTCAAGTTATACCAACATCAACTCTAGTGTAGACATAGCCTTAGTCTTCCTATGGTATTTCCTGCTGAAGACATGCCTCAGAATCCTGCTATAAGGACAATTCATTGGAGCTAGATACTTGACAGTATCTTTTCAAAAAGAGGGCAAACCTTGAAAGGGTTTCAGTATAGTTTAGCTCTCAGCCTATTATACTACAGCACTACCATAGATGCTGTTGAAGCATTCAGAACCTGGGTGAATCTCAGGGTGTCAGATATGTTCAGTTTATGCACACAAAACTGTCTGCCCCAATGTCAGTCCTTATTTTATCAATTGCTTTAGACTTTTTAGGATTAAAGTTATATTCCCAAAGATCTTTCAGACCATAGTGTTTATTTTGACAGATTGCTGCTTTCAAAAGGGAACAGCCATGAAAGCACAAAAGAATTCTATGGAAGAGAAGGGCAAAAGTCCTATTAATAATCATAATTTCATTTCTTGTATGAAGGTCAATGTGATCTTCACCTGAATGCCACAAGCCTATTTCTTAAGTCCTACAGTAACAATAAACAATCTGCATGCCCTTGCATTTCCTGGAAGACAACAGATTTCAGGTGCCCCCTTACTCTTTGGAGATTTAGAATAAAGTTCAGAAGTCACAAGCCATACAAGATGGTAGCTACCTAAAAAGAGAAAAACAATGAGTAAGAGAAGATGCCTCAGTGATCATTAAAAACAAACAACTTAGAAGGAAAAACTTGAAGAACTCTGATTTAGCATGAAGGGTCATCAACAACAACAACAACATGGAAGGGACTGTAAAGAAAAACTCACAACTATAACAGTGCATGTTTGCAGGAGTGGAAGCTATATTCACAAGTTGAGGAGCCTTGCTAGAGTTCTGTTGCAATTCTCCCTATCCATACTCTCTAAATATCAACTAAGTGGTTTGTCTGGATAAATACAGGCTGTACCCTCTTCAACTTGATCCCTGATAATAGATGCTAAAAGAGTTCATTGTACTTGAAAAAATATATTATTAATTCACTACATAAATAAATTATAGTTTTTCTAGAACATGGGAATCACTAAAAGGTGCTGATTGCTGACTCTGAAAGCAATGATTAGGACAGAAGCACTAAAATGCTTAAGCACTTATATACAGTACCCACTTCCATTTTCACGCCACTAAAACCACCATAACATTAGTAGCTTCTGATGAAGACAGAGTTGTTTCTTGCTACGAACCTATGTAACCGATTCTGACATAACATATTTTGACCTAGAATTATTTCCTGAAATTGAATTACTTGATGAACTTTCTAATGAGGTAGTAAATTTAGGACACAATTCTACATTGTTAAAGCTTGTCTACACATGAAGTTGCACTAGTTTAATTAAACGGCTGAAACCCCTTGTGTGGATATGCTTATGGAAGTTTAAAACTGGTTGATCCATTTAGCTTGCCCTGTACAGAAAAACAGACAAACATTTAAAATATTTTAAATCTATTTATGAGCATCCACACATGAAGTTGCACCACTTTAGCTACCATGCTGAAGAATTAAGCCCAAGCTTTCTGTTCCTTTTCATTGTACCAGTTTATTTGCAAAGATATTTGTCAGTTGCCACATTATTTTAATGACTCCATGAGTAAAAGAGAGCTTAAGTAACTTTCCTCCTCACCCCCCCCCCCCCCCGCTCCAGTAAGCCTCTGCATATAGGCAAAAACTTTGTGTGCATCGGGTTTCAGATTCATGATTTATCACTGAATTACAAACTTCAGAACATGTTTTTCTGTAGTGGAAAAAAACAGACCCAAAGTTATTGCAGTACTACAGTATAATAACCCTCTTGCAAAGGTAAGGCCGTGACAGTATCCCATTTAATATGGAATTCCTGTTGCATTCAAACCTCTTTCAATCATAAGGGAAATTTATTCTCAGCGTTAAACTCATTTTATTTATTTCTTACTCCAAATTCTTTCCTACATATCATACAAAGATGTCAACCACAAGTGCCTAGGGAAATAGTGTCACTACAGTTCCATTTGTTTTAGTTTGCATCCTACTCCTCTGTCAGTGAACCTTTGAAAATATATAAAGGCTGTTGATGTGAATCACACCTCAAGAAGCTGACCACATTTGGCCGTTATTCTTACTGCCGTATGTGCTACTTCCTATTTTTAGCATGAACTTTTTTTTTTTTAAGTTGTGATCATCATCGGTAGGAAACAAAGAAAATATACACTGAAATTTTATCAGCTTTTAACCTCTTTTAGGTCATAGAAATTGTTCCTACAATAACATCAACTTTCCACTAATCATGGGCAAATATTGTATTGAAGCTCTAAAGGAAGCTTGTACATTGTTATGTATTGAATCTCATAGTAGCTCAGTACCTTTCCCACCTTTGTGCTGAAAACTCCAAGCACCACCAAGATTCAGGGGAGTTGTTGTCTGAAACAACACCGTCACCCACAAAATGAATTCACTGCTCCTCCTCCTCTCATTCTCTTCAGACTTGTTTTGGTTTTCTGAGTAAGCCATGGGGAGAAGGCAGTACAAACTAAATCATTTTGCGGTGGGTGGAACACATGAAAAAATAATTCTAGAGAGGGATCAGCTAGGTGGAGATTAATAAGGATCCAGTCACCCGTTCATTCCAGCAGCACAAAGTAACTGTAAAGCTGGCAGTTCTGGTCACTTGGGAACATTTGAATGTTTTGCTTTTTTTTCCCCCATGTCAGCTGAGAACCAGAAGAACTGAGCATATGTGTTTAACAACTATTAATATAAAAGGGAATCACTTGTATTACATTTCCCACACCGTGGGCCAATTCTCCACTGTCTTGCACCTCCTGTAGTAATTTATATTTGCATAAAGTAGGCCAGACTCTCTGATGAGGTGTGGCATCCCTGCATCATGACAACCTACAACTATGGGTTCCATCCCTTGTAGCTAGAGTACTCCTCACCTAGCTCTACCTCAGCACATGGGGAGTGGCCTTCCACAGAGCTGCAGCACAGTGTGGGGGCTGAAAAGCTGAGTTTTAAGCCACCCTTGCACCATCCTTCTCCAACTTTTGCTCTGTGGAGTTGCACTGCACCCCAGGATCTAGCCTAGTCAGTGCCGAGAGTGTAAAAAACTACCATTCTGACATGATGGCAATTTACATTCACTTTGCCCAGGTGTAAATGATGAAACAAGGTACAAGGCAAATGCCCAGTGATGGCATAATAGCCCCTAACAGCCTTGTCTATACTAGAGAAATTTGGCATTCTAGTACACCATGTGGTCCCCTTAACATAGCTGTAACACACCTCACATCCACACACAAAATGTTCCCAACAGGCACAATAATCCCTATTTGGATTAGACCCCCTTTGAGCATGGCTCACCACTATGATCTCCTCCACCTACCCCAGTGGTGGCAGAGATTGCTGGCACAATAGCTAATGGTACAAATAGACCTCCAGGACCATCCTACCTGCACCAATCATTTCTTATTAGGTCACCTGTCCAGTCTACTTTCTGCACTCCACACACAGGTCAAGTTGGCTGGAAGATGGATTCCTGTGCAAACAGTGCTTATTACATACAGTGAAGCTGAGTTTCACGCTATTTTCACTGCGATCAATTTCTTCTTTGACTTGTTCAACTTACTCTGATTCTGTCACTGGCTTGTCTCAGAGGAGATTTTCATATGAAAGTGTTGCCATCTGGCCTGAAGCCAATGTGCAAGTGCTGGTAGCCATCGGGGAGAAGAGGGGATCTAGGGCCAAATGAACTCATGACAGATATTCTATGACCAGGTGGCTGAGTGACTGGTCAAGATGGGGTGTAACTCAAAGCAGACACAGTGCCCTGAAAAGATAATGGGAATGAGGGTCCTATATGATAAGACAAGGGACAGCAATAGTAGGTCCCTTGGTAAAAAATATGCCCCTTTTACAATGAGCTGGACTGAATGCTTGTCACTCTTGCTTCCATGCAGGGATACTTCTGAACAGCACCATGGGACTGTGCAGTGCAGTGGTTAGGGCCAACTCTGTGAACCATGCAGACCAGCAGAATGAGGAAGTAGACCAGGACTTGCTGGAGATATTGCCAGGATTTCAGGATCTATTTAGGGAGACCAAAAATCCAGGGATGAGAGCAGAGATGGTTGAGAAGAAGGAAGCATCAGTTGACCGGGGTGGAGTACAGCAGGTATGCAAGTTTTTATGGTCAAATGTCCCAAAAAGGCCTGATTTTGCAAGCAAAGGGCTGGGCAGTTTTTGAAGTTCCTATAAATGCTAACTTTTTAAAAGTTTTTTGTTAAATGAAATGATATAAGATACCAATGACAGAGTTCTCACTAACCTTGCAATCTCTCTCATTTCAAACTTTTAGATAAAAAAAGTCTTAGGTCAGATAAGAAAAAACAAAAACCCATGTGATTAAAATATTAAAACTGCTAATCAGCAAAAAGAAAGGCTGTTTCCTGTTTATGATATGAGCCATCACACAAAAAGACCTTTTCCGTAACTGGTGTTCTTCGAGATATGTTGCTCATGTCTACTCCACAATAGGTGTGTGTGCTCGCCATGTGCACTGGTGCCGAAAGTTTTTCCCCGAGCAGTACCCATAGGGGGGAGCACCCTAGCAACCCCTGGAGTGGTGCCTCCATGGCGCAGTATGCTCTCCCCCCACCCTCAGGTCCTTCTTGCCAGACAACTCCAAGAGAGGGGAAGGAGGGCGGGATGTAGAATAGACATGAGCAACACATCTCAAAGAACACCAGTTACAGAAAGGTAACTGTCTTTTCTTCTTCGAGTGATTGCTCAGGTGAATTCCACAATAGGTGATTCCAAGCTATATCTGTTGGAGGTGGGTAGGAGTTCACAAATTCTTGGGATGGAGTACCACCCTGCCAAACCCGGCGGCGTCCCTGGTTTGGGAGACGATCACATAATGCGAGGTGAACGTGTGAACCAAAGACCACATGGCAGCCTTACAAATGTCCTGGATGGGGACGTGGGCCAAG
Organism: Lepidochelys olivacea; assembly: GCF_965140295.1. Taxonomy (NCBI): domain Eukaryota; kingdom Metazoa; phylum Chordata; order Testudines; family Cheloniidae; genus Lepidochelys; species Lepidochelys olivacea. The sequence goes on along the minus strand of NC_140417.1, from coordinate 82,291,787 downwards.
AAGGCAGCTGACAAGGCTTGCGCTCGAGTCGAGTGCACTTTCACAATTGGTGGCGGGGGGATACCCGCCACATCATAACAGGTATGGATGCACGAAGTGACCCAGTTGGAGAGCCGCTGAGTGGAGATCGACCGACCTCTCATGTGCTCAGCCGAGGCGATGAACAGTTGCGAGGACTTTTTGAATGGCTTGGTCCGCTTGAGGTAGAAAGCCAGAGCCTGTCGCACACCGAGCATGTGGAGACAGCGCTCCCCACTGGATGCGTGGGGCTTGGGGCAGAGGACCAGTGGAAAAATGTCCTGACTCATGTGATAGGCGGAGACCATCTTCGTGAGGAATGTAGGGTGTGGAAGGAGCTGGACCTTGTCCTTATGAAAAACCGTGTATGGAGGCTTGGAGGTCAGGGCCCTGAGCTCCGAGACCCACCTGGCCGACCTGATAGCGACCAGGAGGGCCACCTTCCACGAGAGGTGGGACCAGGAGCACGTGGCTAGTGGCTCAAATGGGGGCCCCGTGAGACGGGCCAACACCAGGTTCAGGTCCCACTGCGGGACCGGGGGCCTAGCATACGGAAAAAGACAGTCCAACCCCTTGAGGAACTGGCCAGTCATAGCATGGGAGAATTCCATGTGACCCTGCACCAGCGGATGGAAGACCGATATGCAGATGCACCTTGACTGACAAGGGTGCCAGGCCCTGGGCTCTAAGGTGGAAAAGATAGTCCAGGATAAGATGGATCGGGGCGGCCACCAGGGAAACGCCCCACGCATCTGCCCATCTGGAGAACCGGGACCACTTTGCCAAGTAGGTGCGGCATGTGGAGGACCGTCTGCTTTCTAGGAGGACGCGTTGAACCCCTTCTAAGCACGTCCTTTCCTCCCGACCTAACCGTTGAGCAGCCATGCTGAGAGGTGGAGAGCCACTAGGTTGGGGTGGAGGAGGCGGCCCTGGTCCTGGGAGAGCAGGTTCGGGTGGAACGGCAACGGCCACGGTGGAGCAACCACCAGGCCCGTGAGGATCCCGTACCAATGTTGCCTGGGCCATGCCGGGGCAATCAGGAGGACCCGGGCCTTGTCCATCTTCATTTTCCAGGACCTTGCTGATCAGTGGGAACAGGGGGAAGGCATACAGAAACTGGCCTGACGAGGACAGGAGAAAGGCATTGGAGATAGCGCCCCGTCCCAGTCCCTCCTTGGAATAGAACCGGGGACAGCGCCGGTTTTGCCGAGTTGCGAACAGGTCCACCTGGGGAGTCCCCCACACTCGGAAAAGCCTGTGAGCCACTTCCGGGTGGAGAGACCACTCATGCTGAAAGGAGAAGTTCCTGCTCAAGTGATCCGCCCGCATGTTCCGGGCACCCGGTAGATGGAAGGCCTTTAGGCAGATGTTGTGGGCTATACATAAATCCCACAGCCTGAGGGGTTCACGGCAGAGAATCGGGCCCCGCCTTGCCTGTTGATATAGAACATGGAGGCCGTGTTGTCCGTGAGGACCCTGACCACCCTGCCCTCCAGGTGTGAGCGGAAGGCCACGCACGCCAGCCGCACCACCCTGAGTTCCTTGACGTTTATGTGTACGGTCAGATCCTGAGCCGACCACAGACCTTGGGTCTGAACATTCCCCACATGGGCCCCCCAAACCAGGTCTGACACATCGGACACCAGTTCCAGCGATGGGGCCCTGTCCCTGAATGGGATCCCTTGGAGCATGTTACTTGGGGGGGACCATCACCATAGGGAGGCGATCACCAAGTCGGGTATGGTGAGGATTTTGTCCATCCTGTCCCTGGCCTGTCCGAGGACAATCACAGCTGGAGGGGCTTCATCCTGAATCTGGCACGATGGACCATGTACGTGCACACCGACATGTGACCCAAAAGCTGGAGGCACGTTCTGGATGTTGTCACCGGGAAACTTGTGACCGTGTCAATGAGCCCCTTCAGGCTCTCGAACCTCAAACCTGAGTCCAGTGGGAGGGAGACTCGGGCCAATGAGGCATCCAGGAGTGCCCTGATAAACTCTATGCATTGAACCGGGACTAATGTGGACTTGGTGTTGTTTACCAACAGGCCCAAAGCGGTGCACGTGGACAGCAGGAGCGTCACACGATCCCTCACCTGTGACCAGGAGCTGCCCTTGACCAGCCAATCATCCAGATAGGGAAAGATCTGGAGCCCCCGGTGCCTGAGGTAGGCCGCTACCACTGACATACATTTTGTAAATACTCTGGGGGCAGTGGACAGGCCAAACGGGAGGACCGTAAATTGGTAGTGATTCTGCCCCACCACAAAATGGAGGAAGCGTCTGTGCCCCTTGAATATATGAATGTGGAAGTACACATCCTGCAGATCGAGGGCAGCGTACTGGTCCCCAGGATCCAGGGAGGGGATGACGGAGGCCAGGGAGACCATGCGAAACTTGAGCTTCACCATGTACTGGTTCAGACGTTGCAGATCTGGGATGGGCCTGAGTTCCCCTTGGGCCTTCAGGATAAGGAAATAGCGGGAGTAGTACCCCTTGCCTTTGAACTCCCCGGGCACCACTTCCACTGCTTCTAGACCCAGAAGCCGCCCCACCTCCTGCTCCAGCAGAGCTTCATGCGAGGGGTCCCCCAGGAGTGACGGGGGCAGGGGATGGTTGGGCAGTGAGGAAGTAAACTGGAGGGTGTAGCCCTGTGAGATGGTGTTGAGGACCCATTGGTCTGAGGTCAGCTGCAATTGCTCCGGGAGGAAAGCACAAAACAAATTGAAGAAGGAAAACTTTATTGAGGGTGGATCCCTGATGAGAACTGGCAGTGCGCCCCTAAGCATCCCATCAAAACTGCCTTTTCCCCACCTGCTTGCCCTTGGAGAACCCAGGTTGGGAGGCAGGTCGAGACTGCCTCTGAGGGCGCCTCTTATAGTCCCGCGACTTCTTACAGGCGGCCTCGTATTTCGGGTGGGTGGCCTGAGCGGGAGTCTGCTGCGGCTTGAACTTAGATTTAGCTGGAGATGGAACATAGAGACCCCGAGTCTGGAGGGTTGTGCGGGAGTCTTTCATGCATGTAGCTTTGTATCCGTTTGTTCCACAAACAGCTTTGCCGTCAAACAGGAGCTCCTGCAGGGAGGTCTGCGCCTTGCTGGACAGCCCAGAGAGCAGGAGCCACAACGCTCTTCTCATGGACACCGCGGAGGCCCCGGACTGCGCGGCCATGTCCGCCACATCCGAAGCTGCCTGCAGGGTTGCCCTGGCAGCCGCCGTACCCTCCTCCACTAGCACTTTGAACTCCTTCCTATCACGCTTCTGGAGGGAGTCCTCGAACTTGGGCAGGGAGCCCCACAGATTGAACTCATACCGGTCCAGGAGAGCCTGGTGGTTTGCCACTTGTAACTGAAAGCTCGAGGATGAATAATTTTTTCTTTCAAAAGAGTCCAGCCTCTGTGAGTCTTTATTTTTTGGGGTAGGGGCTGGCTGGGAATGCCATTCCCTCTGGTTAACCAACTCAACCACAAGGGAGTTGGGCACCGGGTGGGTATAAGTACTTGTGTCCCTTGGCAGGTACAAAGTACTTGCGTTCCGCCCTTTTAGAGATGGGGGCCAATGAGGCCGGTGTTTGCCACAGGGCATTTGAAATTTTTGCCACCCCTTCATGGAGAGGCAAGAACACCCTGCCCGGTGCTGAAGAGGACAGCACATTAAATGGGGAGTTCAAGGGCTTCTCCATTTCTTCTGCCTGGAGGTGGAGGCTTGTTTCCACCCTTTTTAAGAGTTCTTGGTGGGCCCTAAAGTCCTCCTGCAGCACGGAGGGGGGCAGGGCCGTAATTGCCTCATCCAGGGAGGGCGAGGAGGCCGGTGCAGTGCTCTGGGTGTCCGCCAGCACCGGAGGGTCCACCACCTGGTCGGTCTCTGGGCACGGTGCTGAGGATATATGTCCCACCGACTCCTTTCTCACAGGTCTGGAGAGGGAGGCCAATGGTCCTTCTGAAGCTCCGGCCACCAAGCGAGCTCCCACCAGGGGCTGCGTCAGGGGCCACGGTGCCCACTGGTACCATTGGGCCGGCCATGGGGCCTGGTGTCACTGCACCTGCTGCGGCACCAGTGGAGCCTGTTGTTCAGCCTGGCTGGCCTGGCCCGGCGAACGTACGACCTGCCATTGTCCCTGGACTGGGAGGAGAGGCGATGCCGGGAACGACGCAGACCACGGGACCGCGATCCAGACGTGGAGGACTGGTACCATTGGTAACAGCTGCTCTGCGATCAGCTCTGACGAGCAGATCCGCAATGGCAAGATGATGGTGATGGACGCCCGGGGCTGAGGAGGAGATGGCTTAGCGGGGTCTTGGAGTGGGATTCCAAGCGGGAACAGCGTCAACGTCCGTGCCGTGACCGGCTGCAATAACCCCTCCAAGGCAAGGACCTTTGGCGACGTCTACCTCAGTCCCCTCGGTTGCCGAGATTCTCGGTCGGATGGAACCCAACCAGACAGTCTGGTGGGAGTCGAGGGCAATCCATGTGGACTTTACCTGAACGATCACTGGGTGGCGAACGGCATCGGGAATGTTCCCTGGACCGAGACTGGTACTGAGCTGGGGGTGACAGTGGAGATCCCAGCAGCGGCTTGCCCCTGGAGTGTGGGGCCGACATCGGCGGTGTTCCTGGTACCAGCATGGACGTAACGACACAGGCCGCCTACAGGGCCTCCGGCGTGAATGGCATCCAGACATCCAGGGAGGTCTGCTCTGAAGGGGCCGGGCTACTCCGCTCTACATGAGTCGAAGGCCTAGAGGCGGGTGGGGATCGAGGATTGCCTGGCACGGCTTTAGCTTCTGTCCTGGGTTTCACTTGTTGCCGCTGCGAAGAAGGCATCTTTCTGCCTTCTTAGCGTGCCCTATGGATGGGGAGCGGTGCCGACTGGTCGATGGCACCGGAAGGTTGCCGCGCACCGACACCGCAGTGCCTGGTGCCAGCTCAGAGTGGCGTGCCGGAGTCGGGGTCAGCGCCGACTCCATGAGAATGGCCCGGAGCCTAATGTCCCTCTCTCTCTTGGTCTGAGGCTTAAAGGACTTCAAATTTTGCAACAATTGCTGATACGGGTTTCTCCCAAACAGCACGGACAGTCTGCATGCGGGTCACTCCTTGGCATAGATCGCCTACAAGTGCTGCATGACTTAAAACCTGAGGCGCAGGGCATGCCCCAACCTGGGTTCTCTGACTAACTGAACTAACTAAACAGCTAATTAACTACAGGTACCAACACTGAATGAACAAACAGTTCTGGGGACTAGCTACAGCAAAGCTGGAGCAGAGTAGTTCGGACGCACCTTCACTGGCAGCAAGAAGGAACTGAGGGTGGGGGGAACGTGCAGCTCCCCTTATACCGCGCCATGGAGACGCCACTCTAGGTGTCGCTGGGGTGCTCCCCCCTATGGGTACTGCTAGGGGGAAAACTTCTGGCACCGGTGCACATGGCGAGCAGGCACACCTATTGTGAAATACACATAAGCAATCACTCAAAGAAGAAACCTACATGTAACATATTCCAAACTCAACACTATCTAATGATGAAAGGCCCCATGCTACTGTGGGGCCATTTATTTCATTCTCTAAGCAAGGCATGGAAGCCCCATTGCTTCCAATTTTTAAAATTACAGTGGCCAAAATATTGGAAAATGCATTGTAGGAAACAAAATATGTCGTAGGAAACACACTTGCATTTTCAGGGAGATAGAAACTGGGAGATGTAAAAGACCTATTAGAATGGATGGTCTTGGTCTATGTTATAGTAATGACATGAGGCCAGACACAGTTGTACAACAGGTGGAAACCACTACTTAAAAGAAACTAAAGGATTTTATTATAATAAAATATCATTGCTTACTTAGAGCAAAGACTTAGAGCAGACTTCAGATGCACCAGTGACATCAGCAATGCATGACACAAGGGCTTGCCAACTCTGTGATTGCCCTGATATCATTTGTCAGAGAAAAATACTTGGTGGGGGGAGGAGGAGAGGGAGGAGAAGGGAGCCTTTCCTAATTAGTAATCAATAAAAATCATTATCCACAAAATAAAAGGTCTCAAAATCACTGAAGAAAATTAAAGAAGCACAGCTAGTTTTGAAAACACACAGAGGACCTTGCTGTGTGTGGTTAGGTTATACATGATAGTCATTTATTTAAGTTCTCTTAAGAACAGAGAGTGGAATTTATGAAAGTGCTCTGCATTGGTCTAACTATCCCCATTGAACTCTGTGGCAAAATTCCCACTGACTTCAGTGACCAGAGTTAAGATAAGAATGAGTGTTTTGAACGTCCCACTCAAAGTGTTTACTAATTATTATAGTTCTGATATTACCCTTGGAACAGAAATAACATTTTCATAGTCTTTGTTATTTAATACATTACCTGAGCACAGGGACAGAAGAAATCTTAAAAGTTGAACAGAGTGTTGTTGCCATGTTGCTCCCAGGATATTAGAGAGACAAGATGGGTGAAGTAATATCATTTATTGGACCAACTTCTGCTAGTGAAAGGGACAAGTTTTCGAGCTACACAGAGCTCTTCCTCGTGTCCTGGGACTAATTCAGCTAGAACAACGCTGCATACTGCTATTTCAGGTGTGCTTTTCATATGTGGCTTTTTATATGTTAGAAACATCAAATCCTGCAACCTAAAAGATCTGAGGGAGGAAAAAAGGTGGATCAGGAGTCGGTTATTTGAGAATACAACCCTTACAGGGCACTTTTAATGAGATAAACTTCAAAGAAGGCATTTCAAATTTTTTATCAAAGCTTTAAAAAAATCACCCTTTATTAATGTGTTGGATATTCTTTTGCAAAAATATGTTTTTCCCACTAATTCATCATACTTCCCCATTACTACTTCTTACAACTGCTGGACCCAAGAACTGACATTTTCAAATCACATGTAAAGCAGATTAAGAGCTTTGCATTTTTCTGTGGCATTAGTTTTGATGGGAGGGGGTTGCTTTTCTTGTATATTTCTGACCCTTCAAGCAGACACATGAGGCTCATTGTTGCATGTCTGGGGTTATTACTGAAAATCCAGAAATAACTATTAAGTAGTGAATAAACATTTTGAGTACTAAAATGATTAACTATGAAACACCTCCCTGGTCCTAATTCTCGGGTCTATTTATCTCTCAATTCATTATGAGACCATATAAATAATTTAGTATTATTCATTTGGATCAGATTGCAAAAGTGCCTAATATAAATCTAGAGAGACAAGGTGGGTGAGGTAATATAGTTTATTGGACCAACTTCTGTTGGTGAGAGAGACAAGCTTTCAAGCTTGCACAGAGCTCTTCTTCAGATCTGGGAAACATACTCTACACTACAAACCAGGTCACTTACTGCAATTGCAAAGGACCAACTGCCATCACTTTATGAAAGGGAAATACTGACTTCTGATAAGAGATCTGTACTGAAGTAATAGTTAGTGTTTATCTTATTTCTTAACGGTTACTAATGAGAAGATTCTCTTTTATCATAAACTTCTAGAGCTCCTGGGTCTATTGATAAAGGGTACTTTCTCTATATTCCTGATCATGTACATTTATTAGGGTTGCTAAATGTCATGTATCATGTGTGGCACTCAAACATATCTGCTATCTATTCCTCCTCCTGGTCGGAGTGGGGGCTATTGTGACACCTGGCTTCAGATGGCCTCTGATTACCCTTGTCTTTGTTCCTCCTGTTAATGCCAAACCAGCATGAACTCTGCAGGGAAGAGGTAGCACTGTGGTGGCAGTTACTGTTGGTAGGGAGGTGTAGGGAGCAAAGGGTGGAGGCAAAGAGAATTTAATAGGTGGTGGGGAAGGACAGAGGACACTGACTGGGGACAGAAGGAGAGAGACTGGAGGTTAAGGACTGGAAGTGGGCAGAATTGGCGATGCTAATGGTGACAGGGCCAGAATGATGGAGGCTACCCCAGGTTTTCCCAGACTCCTAATAACCTCTTAGGCTCTCTCCCTTTTCCATATTCTCTCTCTCTTCTCCCCCTCTCCAGTCCCTACTCCCTTCAATATCCTGGTTCTCACTTCGCTACTATTGTTGCATGATACCTGGAGCAAAGTCCTGCATGTCTGCCAGTTTTATAGCACAAGACCTTCAGGCCACCAGCAAAAGGCAGGCACTAACAACTTGGAGGCACTTATCCTCCCCTTAGAGCCAAATCCTAATGACATAGTCATTTGAGAAGTGTGTGCACACTTGTAAAAGAATTGTCAGCTATTTGCATGTTTAGCCAGATAGAGATGGAAGAGAAAAGAGAATAAAAACCTGTTGTGTGCAAAAGGGATATACCAAAGTCAACAGGAATACAATTTAACTCCACAAGGGGTTTGGGTTTGGTACAACCAGTGACATACACAGAATGACTTCAGAAGCTATTTTCTGAAAGTGTTTAAACATCTCAATATATATTTGCACCCAAAAATAGACAAACAGACTCATCAACTTTAAAGTCAGAAGAACAGCCCTACTGGGACAGATCTAAGGTCCATCTAGCCCAGTATCCTGCCTTCTGACAGTGGCCAATGCCAGGTGCTCCAGAGGGAATGAACAGGTAATCATCAACTGTCTCCTGCCGATATAGCATTTTGCACACAAGTGCTTATGCCGGCAAAACTTAGGTCACTCAGGGGGGTGGGGTTTTTTTCCAAAAGTTTTGCATAAGCACTTGTGTGCATAGTGCTATATCAGTTAGGAAGATTTTGGCCTACTAGGGCCCCCTAAGACTGATGGGTGATGTTGTGATAATTGGTCTATATAACTATTGCCTACATGGAAATTAACCATGAAAACTAGTTATTTTCAATAATGAACGTGATAAACAGGTGCAATAAAAACAGAGAGAGAGACTAAATTAGTCTAAACAAAAAAGCCTACCGATAAAACTCAAGGACTGTGTTAAAATCATGCTTGGCCAAATCAGAAGATGTGGAAACAAAATTAATGAACCCAAATTGATATATTGGATATTAGGCCTAATTGGTGGACAAAATAATGAGGGGTTGGGCTATTCCACCTACCACTCCCCTTTTGAATCCTTAAAGAAAGGAACTTTGCAGGGGGAAATAGGGAAGAATAAATGGAGGCTAGAGCAAGCTTCACCATTATGCCTACTGCCCCAACCGCCTCCTGGGAGCCCAGGCTCTTGTCATCCTGATCCAGAGAGATGCCCTGACCAAACTGGGCTAGAGAGAAGGACCCAGATGACTTTACCACCCCAATCAGCTCCCAGCTGAATCCCAAAGACCACCTGAGGGGAAACAGGATCAGAACAACAAGAGCAGCAACTGCAGCAGCTTCAGCTCATCTTAACTAACTTCTCTTTTACCCAAATGGCAGTTATCGTCATCTTTGATACCATCTAAAAGACTGTCAAACAAGAATTTTTTTTCCTTCTAAAAACTCTCTCCAGCTAAAGGGAAAGGGTGGGAAATGTTATTAAAATAAAAGTTTTACTTAATACTTCACATTTCAAATGCTTTAACTGTTTTTCCTTCTTTTCTGTATCTTTAATAAAACATTAAAAGGATTTTAATGGTGTGTTTGCCACGATACTATGGAGGCTGAGGTCTCTGTATGTTTAAAATTGTTTGTTTAAAGTTTAAAGTTGGACAGTGACTGGATAAATCAAAGTCAAAGGAAATTGGCTGGAGGAGGGAGGGAAAGAGAGACTCCATGTTCTGGGGCAGAAAGCAAGGCAGTACAAGAGCCTGATCAGGTAGGCAAGGGCCCGTCATTCTACCTCAACACAGACAGGCACCCCCAAGGACTCCCAGATAAAGGATGAGCTAGAAGGGAATGGTGAACAGCTGTTTTATTTTGTCTGGATCTGTGCTATCTAAAGAAAAGCATAATTTGTTATAAACTATGCAAAGCATAGGTGCATCTGTGCTTTAACTAGCATATGCCCTTGAAGAGTTCAACTATAAACCCAGTGTGCTCACAAGGTGGAATTCTGGGAACGGGTGTGCTTAAGCTATTGAGGAGCCTGGGGGGCCCTACAACAGCTGGGCCGTGAGGTGCCATTTCCATGAAAGTTAATAGAGCACCTTGTGACATACCAGGGTGCAATCCAGACCAGTGGGGGACTGTGTCACCCTTGCCCTGCAACCTGGGGTGCCTTGCAATGCCTTACTGTTGTTGCTCCCAACCTGGACCGCTCACAAATAGCTTGCAGGTCACACCCACATATGTTTGTCTAACTCAGCAGTTCTCAAACTGTGGGTCGGGATCCCACAGTGTCACCCCCAGGGCTGACTTAGACTTGCTGGGACCCCAGGCTGAAGCCCGACCCCCCCTGCACAGGGCCAAAGTCAAAGCCTGAGGACTTCAGCCCTGGGTGGCAGGGCTCAGGGTGCAGGTCCCCTGCCAGGAACTGAAGCCCCCGAGCTTCAGCTTTGGCCCCCCTGCCCAAAGCGGTGGAGATTCAGACTTTGACCACGGCCACCCCCCTCCCCCCCGCCGACCTTGGGCAGTGGGGCTTGGGTGGGCTCAGGCTTCAGTCCCCCATCCAGGGGTTGTGAAGTAATTTTTGTTGTCAGGAGGGGGTCACAGTGCAATGAAGTTTGAGAACCCATGAACTGCAGCTTGCCATCATACCCTGGCTTTAACATCCCTCGGGGGGGGGGGGGGTAGGGGGGAGCACCAAAGCAGCCCACCACGGAAGCATTTAAATTTCAGAAAGGAGAACTACACAAAAATGAGGAAGTTAGTTAAACAGAAATTAAAAGGTACAGCACCAAAAGTGAAATCCCTGCGTGCTGGATGAAAACTTTTTAAAGACACCACAATAGAGGCTCAATTTAAATGTATACCTCAAATTAAAAAAACATACTAAGAGGACAAAAAACTGTCACCCTGGCTAAACAACAAAGTAAAAGAAGCAGTTAGAGGCAAAACGGCATCCTTTCAAAAGTGTAAATTAATTCCTGTTGTGGAAAATAGAAAGTAGCATAAACTCTGGCAAGTGAAGTGTAAAAATATCATTAGGAAGGCCAAAAAAGTATTTGAATAACAGCTAGCCAAAGACTCAAAAAGTAACAGCAAAATATGTAAGTACATCAGAAGCAGGAAGCCTGATAAACAACCAGTGGGGCCACTGGACAATCGAGATGCTAAAGAAGCACTTAAGGATGATAAGGCCATTGCAGAGAAACTAAATGAATTCTTTGTCTCAGTCTTCACAGCTGAGGAAGTGAGGGAGATTCCCAAACCCGAGCCATTCTTTTTAGGTGACAAATCCGAGGAACTGTCCCAGATTGAGGTGTCATTAGAAAAGGTTTTGGAACAAATTGATAAATTAAACAGTAATCATAGAATCATAGAATATCAGGGTTGGAAGGGACCTCAGGAGGTCATCTAGTCCAATCCCCTGCTCAAAGCAGGACCAATCCCCAACTAAATCATCCCAGCCAAGGCTTTGTCAAGCCGGGCCTTAAAAACCTCTAAGGAAGGAGATTCCATAGGTAACCCATTCCAGTGCTTCACCACCCTCCTAGTAAAAAAGTTTTTCCTAATATCCAACCTAAACCTCCCCAACTGCAACTTGAGACCATTACTCCTTGTGCTGTCATCTGCTACCACTGAGAACACTCTAGATCCATCCTCTTTGGAACCCCCTTTCAGGTAGTTGAAAGCAGCTATCAAATCCCCCCTCATTCTTCTTTTCTGCAGACTAAACAAACCCACCTCCCTCAGCCTCTCCTCATAAGTCATGTGCTTCAGCCCCCTAATCATTTTTGTTGCCCTCCACTGGACTCTTTCCAATTTTTCCACATTCTTCTTGTAGTGTGGGGCCCAAAACCGGACACAGTATTCCAGATGAGGCCTCACCAATGCCAAATAGAGGGGAACGATCACATCCCTCAATCTACTGGCAATGCTCCTACTTATACAGCCCAAAATGCCGTTAGCCTTCGTGGCAACAAGGGCACACTGTTGACTCATATCCAGCTTCTCATCCACTGTAACCCCTAGGTCCTTTTCTGTAGAACTGCTGCCTAGCCATTCGGTCCCCTAGTGCATGGGATTCTTCCATCCTAAGTGCAGGACTCTGCACTTGTCCTTGTTGAACCTCATCAGATTTCTTTTGGCTCAATCCTCTAATTTGTCCAGGTCCCTCTGTATCCTATCCCTACCCTCCAGCGTATCTACCACTCCTCCCAGTTTAGTGTCATCTGCAAACTTGCTGAGGGTGCAATCCATGCCATCCTCCAGATCATTAATGAAGATATTGAACAAAACTGGCCCCAGGACCGACCCTTGGGGCACTCCGCTTGATACCGGCTACCAACTAGACATGGAGCCATTGATCACTACCTGTTGAGCCTGACAATCTAGCCAGTTTTCTATCCACCTTATAGTCCATTCATCCAGCCCATACTTCTTTAACTTGCTGGCAAGAATACTGTGGGAGACCATATCAAAAGCTTTGCTAAAGTCAAGGAATAACACGTCCACTGCTTTCCCCTCATCCACAGAGCCAGTTATCTGATCATAGAAAGCAATTAGGTTAGTCAGGCATGACTTGCCCTTGGTGAATCCATGCTGACTCTTCCTGATCACTTTCCTTGACTCAAAGTGCTTCAGAATTCATCCAGGACCTCCCCCGATCGCCATGAGTTTTCAAAGATAATGGCCAATGGCTGTGCAATCACATCCGCCAACTCCTTTAGCACCCTCGGATGCAGTGCATCCGGCACCATGGACTTGTGCTCGTCCAGCTTTTCTAAATAGTTCTGAACCACTTCTTTCTCCACAGAGGGCTGGTCACCTCCTCCCCATACTATGCTGCCCAGTAATAAGTCATCAGGACCAGATGCTATTCACCCAAGAGTTCTGAAGGAACTCAAATGTAAAATTGCAAAACTACTAATTGTGTGATGTAACCTATCATTTAAACCAGCTTCTGTACCAGATGACTGGAGGATAGCTAATGTGACATCAATTTTTTAAAAAGGCTTCAAAGGCGATGCTGGCAATTACAGGCCAGTAAGCCTAACTTCAGTTGCAGGCAAATTGGTTGGGCAAATAGTAAAGAACAGAATTATCAGACACAAGGATGAACATAGATGTTGGGGAATAGTCAACATGGTTTCTGTAAAGGGAAATCATGCTTCACTGATCTACTAGAATTCTTTGAGGGGTTCAACAAGCATGTGGACAAGAGTGATCCATTGGATATGGTGTACTTGTATTGTCAGAAAGCCTTTGATAAGGTGACCCCCTACATTCCCAGTCCCAGATTTTTCCTCAGAAATGTATGTCTTGTACTACCCAGCCCTGTCCTGGACAGTCCAAATATATTAAGTCTGTTATTGCTTTAAGGGAGTAATATACACACAACTTGCCACGCTAAATGAAGTTACCCAGACACTTCATCTTAAATACTGGATTAGATACAATAAAAACAGGTTTATTAACTACAAAGAGATAGATTTTAAGTAAGTATAAGAAATGAGGCATAAGTCAGAAGTGGTTAGAAGAAGAAGACAAGGTAGGCATTAGAAAGCATTTTTAACAAACTATGTTAGATTTAAAGCAAAGTTTCTCACCACATGGTTCCAACAGCATCACTGACCAAACTTTGAGGTCAGAACCCCTCCCCCAGAGTCCAACAGCTGTTTCTTTTATCTTCCCAGGTGCAGAGAATGAGATGAGCAAGGAGAGAGGAGGGTGTCTGCCCGTCCTTTTTATAGTTTCAGCCCCTCTTTGAAAAGCATTTCCAGCTGAGAACCAAGAGACAAGGGATCTGGTGAAGGAAGGAGACCTCATGCTGTTTCTTTGCTAAGATGCAGATCTCTTTGTCCCTACTCCCCTTTCTTCCCAAAGAGGGCCACTTGATAGATGATGGCTGTCAAAGCCAGGTCATGGGCAGTCAGACCTAATGGTCAGAGCCAGAGTCCATAGCCACAGTATGGGAGTCAAGAGTCAGCTGGGTCAGGATAACAGGAGATCAGAAGCACAAGACAAACTTGAGAGTGGAACAATGACCCAGTAACCAGAGTCAGGCCAGGCTGGGCCCTCAGCATTCTGCCAGTCAGGTTCCAGGACTAGAGTCCGACTATCCTCTGTCAGGGTTCAGCTTCTGTCCGAGAAACTGTTAGTAGATCTTCAGATGGGAAGTTAGCACTTACCAGTGCCTAAGAATCCTGTGGAACAGTATTCAAGACCCATGGCTCCTGACAGGGGCCTATCAGTTTTGTTGACACCTGGCTGGGGCATCAGCTTGCTCTTTGTCTTTGAAAAACTGTTTTAGCTACACCCCAGATTTATTTGGGAAACAGACTTCAGTCATGATTTCAGTTTATGTTCATAACTTTACACATAATGTTACTACATGCGTTTCACCATATTACTGATCAGCAAGTCATGAATTTTCAAATGATACCTCCCAAGGCATGCCGTGTACAAAGATTACTATAATCGTGTGTAGGGTATGAATACAGGGGTGCATTCAGTCATCACACATCTGTGCCCAGGAAGAGTGCCAGGGAGGACAAGGGGAGAAACAGTGCTGCAGCCTGCTGAGACCCAGTAAAGCTTAAAAGCACACAGGGCCTAGTGTGGGTGGCCCAAACACAGCAGCCAGGTGAGTGGCCAACCAAGGGGAGCTGTCCCAGAGCTGTGTGTGTGACAGATATACTTAAATAAAGCTTCCACAATCCTTCCCTTTGGGAACACATGCATCTGGGAGGAAACAGGAGAATCTGGATGAAAAAACACATTATTTCCCTTTGTCTGGATCTACACAACCTCTCTACTACATTACATCCCTTCTCTGGAAAGCGCCAACCAAGTTAGGTGGTCCCTTTGTTGGACTCTACCATATGGTTACTTTAAAGTCACCTGAACTCGTTTAAAAGTGAGTTCCTCTCTATGTACGCTGTGTGCAGCTTAGTTCGATTCAAAGACAGTTTTTACAACCTGCTGGTGATCAACCAACCTTTTGTCTGTGGACTGCAAATTTATCAGTAAAAATGGCTCCAATCCTGGGATAAAAAACCAGCCTTTTCACAACTCACTTGAGTTACAGTCATTCTATTTCATTAATAAACACAGTTGGACTAAGGCAAATGCTTGAACTTTGTTATTCTGGTTTCAATTAATGTCATATTCTGATGCCCTTGTTCACTTTGAATAGCATGCGTAATCTCACTGATTTCAATGCAGCAACTTGAGGTATAAAGATTATTCAGTGTGAGGAAAGTTATCAATATCTTACCCTTGATATTTTCAGTCAAATAAGAAATAAATTAAAATTAATTACATTAAACAGAACATTTTAAATCCAATCCCACCTCCATCACAGAAAATAAACCCAAACAATAATGAGCAGTGAGCACATACTGAGAGATGTGAGCCTGAAAACCACAAATACATTTTAAACCAAACACTGATGGTGAATGACAGGAAGTTCATAAGATCAATGTCAAACAGCTTTTCAAAAACTGTGATAAAATCTCTATAAAAAACGTTAACCAGGAGATGAGTCTGTCAGATAGAAAGAAGTAAATTGTTTTCCTTTTGTGTCTTGAAGTACAATCTTTTAAAACCTTTAACTCCAAAGCATTTCAACTAACTTTCTACCTCAAACTTCTTAGTTCCAACTAACTTTCTATCCAGATTGAAGTGTAAAGTATAAACTCTGGCAAGTCAAGTGTAAAGTATAATTAGGCAGGACAAAAAAGAATGTGAAGAGCAACTAGCCAAAGACTCAAAAACTAACAACAACAAACATTTTAAGTACATCAGAAGCAGGACGCCTGCCAAACAATCAGTAGGGCCATGGACGATCCAGGTGCGAAAGGTGCACTCAAGGAAGACAAGGCTATTGTGGAGAAGCTAAATGAATTCTTTGCATCAGTCTTCACTGCAGAGGATGTGAGAGAGTCTTTAACATCTGAGACATTCTTTTTAGGTGACAAATCTGTGAAACTGTCCCAGATTGAGGTATCAATAGAGGAAGTTTTGGAACTTGATAAATTAAACAGTAAAAAGTCACCAGGACCAGATGATATTCACCCAAGAGTTCCAAAGGACTCAAATATGAAATTGCAGAACTACTAAGTGTGGTATGTAACAAACCATTTGAATCAGCTTTTGCCCCAGAGGACTGGAGGATAGCTAATGTGTTGCCAATTTTTTTAAAAGGCTCCAGAAGTGATCCTGGCAATTACAGGCTGGTAAGCCTAACTTCAGTTCTGGGCAAATTGGTTGAAATTATAGTAAAGAACAGAATTATCAGTCATACAGATGAACATGATTTGTTAGAGAAGAGTAACATAGCTTTTGTAAATGGAAATCATGCCTCACCAAACTATTGGAATTCTTTGAGGAGGTTAACAGTCACGTGGACAGGAGTGATCCTGTGGTTATAGTGTACCTGACTTTCAGAAAGCCCTTGATGAGGTCCATCACGAAAGGCTCTTAAGCAAAGTAAGCAGTCATGGGATAAGAGAGAAGGTCCTTTCATGGATCATTAGCTGGTTAAAAGACAGGAAACAAAGTTTCAGTTTTCAGAATGGAGAGAGGTAAACAGTGGTTTCCCCAGGGATCTGTACTGGGACCAATGATGTTCAACATACAGTAAAACCTCAGAGTTACAAACATCTTGGGAATGGAGGGTGTTCATAACTCTGTAAGGTTTGTAAAGCTGAACAAAACATCATGGTTGTTCTTTCAAAAGTTTACATCTGAACATAGACTTAATACAGCTTTGAAATTTTACTATGCAGAAGAAAAACGCTATCTTTAACCATATTAATTTAAATGAAACAAACACAGAAACAGTTTCCTTATCTTGTCGAATCTTTTTTTTTAAACTTTCAATTTTTTTTAGTAGTTACATTTAACACAGTACTGTGCTGTATTTGCCTTTTTCCCCCCCTCTTTTTTTTGGGGGGCTGCTGCTGCTGCCTGATTCCATACTTCCGGTTCCAAATCAGGAGTGTGGCTGTTTGGTCAGTTCATAATGCTGGTGTTCGTAACTCTGAGGTTCTACTGTATTCATAAATTATCTGGAAAAAGAAGTAAACAGTGAGGTGGCAAAATTTGCAAACAATACAAAATTACTGAAGAGAGTTTAATCTAAAGCAGACTGCGAAGAGTTACAAAGGGATCTCATAAAACTGAGTGAATGGACAACAAAATGACAGATGAAATTCCATGTTGATAAATGCAAAGTAATGCACATTAGAAAACATAATCCCAACTACACATACAAAATGATGGAATCTAAATTAGCTGTTACCACTCAAGAAAGAGGTTTTGGAGTCATTGTGGATAGTTCTCTGAAAACATCTGCTTAATATGCAGCGGCAGTCAAAAAAGTTAACAGAGTGTTAGGAACGATTAGGAAAGGGATAGATAAGAAGACAGTAAATTTCATAATGCCACTATATAAATCCATGATACACCCACACCTTGAATACTGCGTGCAGTTCTGGTCACCCCATCTCAAAAAAGATACATTGAATTGGAAAAGATGCAGAGAAGGGCAACAAAAATGATTAAGGGTATGGAACAGCTTCTATATGAGGAGAGATTTAAAAGACTGGCACTTTTCAGCTTGGAAAAGAGACAACTAAGGGGGGATATGATAGAGGTCTATAAAATTATGAATGGTGTGGAAAAAGTGAATCAGGAAGTGTTATTTACTCATTCACATAACACAAGAACCAGAAGTCACCCAATGAAATTAATAGGCAGCAGGTTCAAAACAAACAAAAGGAAGTACTTTTTCACAGAACGCAATCAACTTGTGGAACTCCCTGCCAGGGGATGTTGTGAAGGCCAAAAATATAACTGGGCTCAAAAAAGAATTAGATAAGTTCGTGGACAAAAGGTCTATCAATGGCTATCAGCCAAGATGGTCAGGGATGCAACCCCATGCTCTGGGTGTCCCTCGCCTCTGACTGCTGGAAGCTAGGAGTGGACAATAGGGGATGGATGACTCAGTGATTGCCTGTTCTGTTCATTCCCTCTGAAGCACCTGACGTTGGCACTGTAAGAAGACAGGATGCTGGGCTAGATGGACCATTGATCTGACCTAGTATGGCCGTTCTTATGTATCTACAGTAAATGCCTAGAACAGCATTAAAAAGTGCAGCCACCACAACCAGCATACAGCATGCTGCATAAAATCACTGATGAGAGAAATCTGGCTAAAGACACAAAGACAAACACAGGTTTCAGAGTAACAGCCGTGTTAGTCTGTATTCGCAAAAAGAAAAGGAGTACTTGTGGCACCTTAGAGACTAACCAATTTATTTGAGCATGAGCTTTCGTGAGCTCACTTCCGATGAAGTGAGCTGTAGCTCACGAAAGCTCATGCTCAAATAAATTGGTTAGTCTCTAAGGTGCCACAAGTACTCCTTTTCTTTTTGCAAAGACAAATACCTAATCCTCTGCACTTACAAAAAGAGCAATGGGCTCTTTAATGTCTCACACAGAACCACAAGTGAAAAACATCCCAATCACAAACTATATGGAATTCAATTTGTCTAACTTAGAAGACAGAAAGGCTGGTTTCAGGAAAGGGAGGTGTTTTAAAGGCAAAGTTTAGATCAGCAAGCCACTCCTCTAGTACTTCCTGGGGGGGGTATCTTTAAATGACAGATTAATTACTGTGTATATTATACACATACATAGAAGACTGGCATTAGGTAACCTAATTGCTGGAAGCAACTATGGAGCCAAAGAGAGATTAGTACACTCTTTCACTTTTAACCAATACAAGATCTGGCCATCAGCCTTGTAAACAGATCTTTTTGAAGGATAACTCAGCTACTGAGAAAGTTACTGTGTTTCAGTCAAGATGATGAAGTCTTTTTACCTGCTAACCATAATAGGGTTTTAAATTACACTTGCTCCTGGTTAGAGCCACTGTCTTGGAGGTAGTATATGTAAAGGCGTTATAAACAAGATCTTGAGCATGCTATCAATTTATGCTGCACAAATGTAAGAACAAAGACTGAGAAATGGAAAACAAGCTTCTTAACCTCTCCTAAACTAAGAAAAAAATTGTTGACTTCAAATAAGATTTCAAATTAAAGAGCCTAACGGAAAAAAACAGCTGACCAGACTATGACTAAACAGATGGCCCAAGAGCATAGTAATAAATTAAAAAAAGCCAACTTGAACTAGTTGATGTGCTAGACAGCTGGAATTTTACCTGCTGGGAGCTGCATCTCCCTGCCTACTTTTAAATACTAGTCTTCCCTTAGGCAAAACAACATATTTAAACTGCACTGCCCAGCTTTTGGTAAGAATTTTGGTGAACCTGGCCCTTCCCTAATGTATTTACATTGGAACACTGCACTTTTCTCATCCCCCTTTAAAAATACAAACACACACTGATCTGTGTTAAAAACAACCCTTCTATCATTATATAGCTTTTGGTTTGTCAGGTGAGGTTGGTATCTGATTAACTACTTAACTTCTAGAGCTACAAGTTCTAAAAGACATATAAAAATTTCAAAATGTGACATATTATCTGATGGAAAAGAGCACAAATAGTTGGGTGGAGGGGAGAAAGGAAATAGAAATATAGGCCTGAATCAAGGTCTTTCAATTAACATATTCCAGTTGTTTTCACACCTTGAGTAAAATTTGGGCGGTACTGAATTTTAGAGCAGACACTTTTCAGAGCAGACACTAGTCAGTTGTTTAATCCTCTATCTATGATACTGTATTTTGTCATGTCTATTGTGTGTTTTCTGGTAAAATGACCTGTGAAATTATACCATTTAACAGGAGCGTTTTAGGTATCTATTACCTGTTTAAAGAGATGAATTTTCACTATCCGGTTTTTGAGTGAAATATCCTTTCATTTTGAAAAAAATGACGTGTGAAGGAGAAAGAAACATCAGAAAACGTGTGCAAGAAGCAGGACTACAACCAAATCCTATTAGAATGAACTTGCACATCTTTGTTTGGGAGACTGTTTTAGAAAGACCTGTTACAATATCCATTGGACCAAGTCATGTTTCAACACATCTGGGCCTGACTCATGATTGTTCTATGACCCCTTTACACCAGCTCTGCTCCTGGTGCAGGAGAAATCGTGTCTCAAGATGACAGTGGCCTTCTAACAAACACAAAAACTAGTTTCAGAGTGGTAACCGTGTTAGTCTGTATCAGCAAAAAAAACGAGGAGTACTTCTGGCACCTTAGAGTTCACAGAAAGTGTTTTGCATACATTACAAGTGTCCCTGCTTAGGAAGGAGAGTCTTTATATTTTCTATCCTTTTTCAGCTTGGTCCCTCAAAAAACAAAACAAAACCCAACGAATTCAAATGTATTTCAATGGAATTGGAAGGCATAGGCCAGATTTTTTTGTCTCCCTATTATCACTGACACTACTTATATCTTTCACATGCGGGCAGGTACTGGTAGCTTGGTGTTTCACTGCCTATATAGGTCAGTCAGGTGTAATATTGTGTTTTGTGATCTTCCACTCCCTGTGTGGATTAGTAAGTACATGCATGAATTCTGTAGTTATTTCCTGTCACCGTAAGATTGCTTCATACCATATATATATTAACAAGAAAATGTAATAAACATGAAAAAAGAGTTCAGGTATAAAACATTATTTTCAAAATAGGTACATTACTGTTCATGTGCTTAAAGTGCTCATATGACTTATCAGAGATACAGTAGACTCGAGAAAATAGCAACCCACGAAAAAGTCACTTCCACTTAACTTAGATGGTTTCCAGGCATTAGATTCAGTACAATGACAAAAATGGATAAAAGATTAAGATAAAAATAAAGGATTTCTATGGCTAAACTGGTATCAGATGCATTCTGTGGAGAGGGCTGAATTAAATTTTTAATTAGGTTTTGTGATCTGTGGCAACAAAATGAGGACTGTGAGCTACCCTCAAGCCAGATTTAAATTCCTATTGATGTCAAGGAGAATTTTGCACAAAGCACAATAGAAGAATATGGACTCTGGAAAGCCCATCACCAGCTTACTTGCATTCCCAAACTTCTTTGTCCAGTAACCCAGGCAGGGTAACTTGATTCTTTGTGCCCCTCTTGAATAGTTTAGTTTACCAATCTGTAAAATGGTGTCTTTTAGGATTCCCAAACCTTCTTTTGCAGATTCTACTAGGTAGATTCTACTATTCCCATCACATTTTACTAGATTTCTTAATTCCCTCATTTGCCTTCCTGAAATCTAATACCTTTCTACTACTTGTATCTTGTACTTTAAAATTTATAAAGGGAAGTTGTGTCATTGCACCCCATAATGCTTTATAGAAATATGCTTATGAGTGTAAATATGACATAATTGGAATATGTTTTATACTAGATATGCCATGTAACATATCTTTGCAAAGGTTATGGTCTACCACATGTATTCATCCTATTTGTATGCATGTATCATTTTTATATCTGAAGTTATGAGCATTAGCTCTATGCTTGTATTTAAAGTGTTTGTTGTAGAAAGCACCTAAGGCAGATTTGGTCAAAAAGTGTGAAGGGGTTATTCAAGTAAATGGAAGTACTTGGCTAACGATGGACCTTGACAGACGCCAATCCACATCTGAGCTTTCCTGGGAACATTCCTGTAGAGAACTGAGTCATGCATGGACATCTGATTTGCCCATGTGACTCCAAAACTCCATCTTGTAGCTGTAATTCTACACAGGGGGAGAGAGGGGTTTCCACCCACAAGAGAGAAACTATATAAGCCCCTGGAAATCCCTCCATTTTGTCTTCAGCTGGCTCAAGAGATAGCCTCTCCACCCCCAAATGATGGCTGAAAGAAACTGGAACAAAGGACAGTAACTACAGGAGTGTGAGTGATTGCTGGACCCAGACTAGAAGGAGGCTAGTCTGCCAAAGAAGCTTATTGGAACATCTCTGAGGGTGAGATTTACCTGCATTTAGTTTCCTGCTGTATTAGGCTTAGACTTGCGTGTTTTATTTTATTTTGTTTGGTAATTTACTTTGTTCTGTTTATTACTTGGAACCACTTAAATCCTACTTTTTGTATTTAATAAAATCACTTTTTACTTATTAAGTAACCCAGAGTAAGTATTAATACCGGGGGGGAGCAGCTGTGCATATCTCTCTATCAGTGTTATAGAGGGCAAACAATTCATGATTTTACACTGTATAAGCTTTATACAGAGTAAAATCGATTTATTTGGGAGCTGGATATCTGAGTGCTGGAGACAGGAGCACTTCTTAAGCTGTTTTCAGCTTAGCCTGCAGCTTATGGAGTACGTGGTTCAGACTTGAATCTGTGTTTGCAGCAGGCAAGTGTGTCTGGCTCAAACAAGGCAAGGTACTGAAGTCCCAAACTGGCAGGGAAAACGGTCTCAGAGGTAGTCCCAGCACATCAGGGGGCAGTCCCCAAGGGGGTTTCTGTGACCCAACTCGTCACGGAAGTGTTTCTTTACACAATGGAAAACTTGCATATGTAACTCACTGTCATAAGACATGATTAAAGCAAAGACCATAATGAGATTCAAAAAAGAACTGGACATTTATTTACATGGATAATATTCTGAGTTACACTAGCTAGGATAGCAATGCATAAGTAATATAACACTTTAGGACAGGAGTGGCCAATCTGAGCATGAGAAGGAGCCAGAATTTACCAATGTACATTACCAAAGAGCCACAGTAATACGTCAGCAGCCCCCATCAGCTCCCCACCTCCACCCGCTCCCAGCACCTCCCGCACACCGGCATCCCCACTGATCAGCTCTTCCCCGTCCCTCCCCGCACCTCCTGATCAGCTGTTTTGTGGTGTGCAGGAGGCTCTGGGTGGGAGGGAGAGGAGCAAGGGCATGGCAGGCTCAGGAGAGGGGTCAGGAAGGGGTGGAGTGGGGGCAGGGCCTGTGGCAGAGCCAGGGGTTGAGCAGTGAGCGCCCCCCGGCACATTGGAAAGTTGGTGCCTGTAGCTCCAGCCCTGGAGTCGGTGCCTGGACAAGGAGCCGCATATTAACGTCTGAAGAGCCGCATGCGGCTCCGGAGCCACAGGTTGGCCACCCCTGCTTTAGGACATAACTTTATAGCTGGGGTAGGAAGAAACTTTGCCTAATTTTCTTGCATGTTCCTCAGAAATGTCATCACTGGGAGGGTGAGCACACCAGACTGGATGGAACACTGGTCTGATCTAGTGTGGCAATTCCTATGTTCCAGTCTTCATTATCAAAAACGCAAGTAGCTTGCAATTACTGGTACCAAATGTCTCCATGATTTTCAATCAGTTCCCATGTATTGGTAAGAAGTTGATCCAGACTTGTTTGGTTGGACTCTCGAGTTTCTGGATGATAAGGCTGACTTCTGTGCAACATAGAAACCTCTTTGATATTCGCTTAACTGGATTTTTGGTCAGAATACAGCTTTTACAGCTACTATATCTACAACCCTAGGACTCCGGCATTCTGTGATTTCAATAAGTAGTTTGAGAACTGGTCTGGGAATTGTTCAGTCTTTCTGACCTCCAACCCCAGTGGCCTGCAGGAGATGCCCACACTTTCCCCCTTTGTTTTTAATTCCTATAGTCCTTTTACATAAAGTATTTAACCACCAAAATCCTTATTGTAGCTCAATATTGTAAATACTTAAGATCTATAAAGCCAACATTCCTTTCTAGCTCTCCTTATAGCTTGTATCCATTTACTGACATTCCAGTTAGCAATATTTCAGAAAGTAACCAGAGGAACAGCCATTTTAGAGTCAGAGTTTAAGGGCCAAGTCTGACTTCCTGAGTAGCACAGGCCATTAACCTGCACCCACACACTAAACCCCACAACTGATGCATTTCTCCTCACAACACCCCTCTGAGATAGGGAGGGGCTATTATTTCCATTTTACAGATGGAGAATTGTGGCCCAGCAAGACTAAGTGACTTGCCCAGGGTTACCCAGGATGTCTGTGGCGGAGCAGGGATTGAACCCAAGTCTCCCTTGACATGCCATTCAAGATCAGACCAGGGATCCATCTAGTCCCATATCCAGTCACTGACAGTGGCTGGTACCAGATGCTTCAGATGAAGCTTCAAGAAAAGCTACAATAGGCAGTTATGGGATAACGGGCCGCTGTGAAGACTCTCCTAATCCCCAGTAGTTGGAGGTTGGCTTATACACTGAAGCATGAGGATTTATATCCTTCCAAACCTCTTGCTCATTTTTAGTGTTTACTATTCTAACTGGATATTCTGGTTGCCCACAGGCATCCTGCTAAGTTCTAGACCTCAATGATACCATGAGGTAGCGTCTTGTCAGCTTCACTTTTTGGCTTATTGGGAAAGGGACAGGCTGTAGCAGCAGTGGGGATAGAGGAGCTGCCTGCCTGTACTTGATTCTGACCAATATGGAGGAAGTGGTTATGAATCTGAACATGGAAAGCAATTTGGGTTAAAGTGATTATGAAATTATAGATTCCATGGTTCTGTGGAAAGGAAGGAATGAGAGTAGCAGAATAAGATCAATTGACTTCAAAAAAGCAGACTGTAACAAACCCAGAGAACTGGCAGGTAGGGTCCCATGGGAAACAAATATAAAGGAAAAAGTTGTCTGAGAGAGCTGGCAGTTTCTCAAGGAGACAATATTAAAGGCACAACTTCAAATTCTCCCAATACGAAGGAATGATAGGAAGAATAGCATGAGGCCAATATGGCTGCATCAAGAGCTCTTTAATGACCTGAAAATCAAAAAGAATCCTACAAAAAGTGGAACATGGACAAATTGCTAAGGAGGTGTACAAAAGGATAACACAAGCATGTAGGTACAAAATCAGAAAGGCTACGGCACAAAATTAGGTTCACCTAGCAAGGGACATAAAAGGCAATAAGAAGAAATCCTTTAAATACATTAGGAGCAAGAGAAAAATCAAGGAAAGTGTAGGTCCTCTACTTAACAGGGACAAAGAGCTAATAATTGATTACATCAAAATGTGTTTAATACCTATTTTGATTCATTCTTTCTTATTAAGGTTCATGGTGACCAGATATTCAATTCACTTAATATTAACGACAAGGAGAAAGGAATGCAAGCCAAAAAGGGAAATAACAGGATAAAGAATATTTAGGTAAATTAGATGTCAAGAACAAGTCATATCAAACCAACCCGCTAGCTTCTTTGACAGGGTAACAAGCCTTGTGGGTGCATAACTGGTTGGAAAACCATTCCCAGAGAGTAGTTATCAGTGGTTCACAGTCATGCTGGAAGGACATAACAAGTGGGGTCCCACAGGGATCAGTTCTGGGTCTGGTTCTGTTCAATATCTTCATCTATGATTTAGATAATGGTGTAGAGAGTACACTTATAAAGTTTGTGATACCAAGCTGGGAGGAGCTGCAAGTACTTTGGAGGATAGGATTATAATTCAAAATGATCTGGACAAACTGGAAAAATGGTCCTGAAGTAAATAGGAAGAAATTCAATAATGATAAATGCAAAGAACTCCACTTAGGAAGGAAGAATCAGTTGCACACATACAAAATGGGAAATGACTGCCAAGGAAGGAGTACTGTGGAAAGGGATCTGCGGGTCATAGTGGACCACAAGCTAAATGAAAAGGAGTACTTGTGGCACCCTAGAGACTAACCAATTTATTTGAGCATAAGCTTTCGTGAGCTACATCGGATGCATCTGATGAAGTGAGCTGTAGCTCACGAAAGCTTATGCTCAAATAAATTGATTAGTCTCTAAGGTGCCACAAATACTCCTTTTCTTTTTGCAAATACAGACTAACACGGCTGTTACTCTGAAACCTGTCACAAGCTAAATATGAGTCAACAGTGTAGCACTGTTGCAAAAAAAGCGAACATCATTCTGGGATGTATTACCAGGAGTGTTGTAAGCAAGACACGACAAGTAATTCTTCCGCTCTACTCCGCGCTGATTAAGCCTCAACTGAAGTATTGTGTCCAGTTCTGGGTGCCACATTTCAGGAAAGATGTGGACAAATTGGAGAAGGTCCAGAGAAGAGTAACAAAAATAATTAAAGGTCTAGAAAACATGACCTATGAGGGAACATTGAAAAAATTGGGTTTGTTTAGTCTGGAAAAGACAAGAGAAGACTGAGAGAGGACATAACAGTTTTCAAGTACATAAAAGGTTGCAACAAGGAGGAGGGAGAAAAATTGTTCTTCTTAACCAAGGACAAGGACAAGAAGTAATGGGTTTAAATTGCAGCAAGGGAGGTTTAGGTTGGACATGAGGAAAAACTTCTTGTCACGGTGGTTAAGCACTGAAATAAATTGCCTAGGGAGGTTGTGGAATTGCCATCATTGGAGATTTTTAAGAGCAAGTTAGACAAACACCTGTCAGGGATGGTCTAGATCGGGGTGGGCAAACTACAGCCTGGGGGCCACATCCTGCCCTCCAGACATTTTAATCCGGCCCTCGAGCTCCAGCCTAACTTTGATACCTGGAAAGATATTGGAACAACTAATTAAACAATCAATTTGAATGCAGTTAGAAGAGTTATAAGGAATAGCCAGCATGGATTTGTCAAGAACAAATAATGCCCAATCAACCTAAGTTTCTTCTTTGACAGGGTTACTGGCCTTGTGGATTGGGGGGAACAGCTTGATTTTAGTAAGGCTTTTGCACAGTCCCACATGCCATTCTCATAAGCAAACTAGGGAAATGTGGTCTAGATGAAATTACTATAAGGTGAGTGCACAATTGGTTGAAAGTCCTTATTCAAAGGGTAGTTATCAATCGTTAGTTGCAAAATTGGAAGGGCATAGCTAGTGGGGTCCCACAGCAGTCAGTCCTGGGTCTGGAACTAGTCAACATTTTTATTCATGACTTGGATGATGTAGTAGGGAGTAAGCTTATAAAATCTGCAGGTGACACCAAGCTGGGAGGAATTGCACACACTTTGGTGGGCAGGATTAGAATTCAAAATGACCTTGACAAATTAGAAAACTGGTCTGAAATCAACAAGATGAAATTCAATAAAGACAAGTGCAAAATACTTCACTTGGGAAGGAAAAAATCAAAGACACAACTGCAAAACAGGAAATAATTGGCAAAGTGGCAGTACTGCTGAAAAGGATCTGGGGGTTATTGTGGATCACATATTGAATCTGAGTCAACAATGTGATGCAGTTGCAAAAAAGACTTATTCTGGGGTGTACTAACAAGAGTATCATATGTAGGGTAGAATGTTTCTTTTAAGTTTGTAATTTATTTTAGTTTTCTTTTATTTTGAGAAATAAATAACAAAGCCTCTAGATTTTTTCTTAGAAACATTTCAGAGTTTCTTTAGTATATGTGTGATTTTATTTGTTTTTAACTTTGTAAAATAAATGTGAATTTAAAAAATAGTTGATCTTGTTGATAGTTTGCTCTCAGACATGTTGTTTTGTTGTTTATTCCATTTTTTGTTTAAAAAATAAATCGAGAGCTCAAAAACAAAATAAAAACGTGGAGATTTATTTCTTCTCCATGTGCAAATATTAATTACCTCCACTCTATCTGTTTACTGACATAAATAACCTCTCCCAAGTTGGGAGGGGTTGCAAGTGCTTTGGAGGATGGGATTAAAATTCAAAATGATCTGGACAAACTGGAAAAATGGTCTGAAGTAAATACAATGAAATTCAATAAGGACAAATGCAAAGTACTCCATTTAGGAAGGAACAATCAACTGCACACAAACAAAATGGGAAATAACTGCTGAGGAAGGATGACTGCAGAAAGGGATCTGGGGGTTACAGTGTTGCAAAAAAAGCAAATGTCATTCTGGGATGTATTAGCAGAAATGTTGTAAGCAAGACACGAGAAATAATTCTTCCCCACTACTCCACGCTGATAAGGCCTCAGCTGGACTACTGTGTCCAGTTCTGGGTGCCGCATTTCAGGAGACATGTGGACAAACTGGAGAAAGTCTAGAAGAGAGCAACAAAAATGATTAAAGGTCTAGAAAACATGACCTATGAGGAAAGACTTTAAAAATTGGGTTTGTTTAGTCTGGAAAAGTCTGAGGAGGGGACATAATAAAACATAAAAAGTTGCTATGAGGAGGTGAAGAATTGTTCTTGTTAACCTCCGAGGATAGGATAAGAAGCAACAGGCTTAAATCACAGCAAGTGAGGCTTAGGCTGGACATTAGGAAAAACTTCCTAACTGTTAGAGTAGGTAAGCACTGGAACAAATTGCCTATGGAGGTTGTAGAATCTCCTTCACTAAAGGTTTTTCAGAACAGGCTAGACAAACACCTGTCAGGGAATGGTCTAGTTATGTAGTCCTGCCTTGAATGCAGGGGACTGAACTAGATGATCTACTGAGATCCCTTCCAGTCCTACAAGTCTATGATTCTATGTAAGACATGAAAGGTAGTTGTCCTACTCTACTAAGCACTGGTCAGGCCTCAGCTGGAGAGTACTGCATCCAATTCTGGATGCCACACTTCAGGAAAGATATGGCTAAATTAGAGAGAGTCCAGAGAGCAACAAAAGTGATAGAAGCTTTAGAAAACATGATCTATGAGGAATGGTTAAAAAAAGAGCCTGGTAAGTCTGAGAAAGAAGATTGAGGCCGTACTTGATAACAGTCTTCAACTATGTTAAGAACTGTTTTAAAGAGGATGGTGACCAATTGTTCTCAATGTCCATGGAGGTAGGACAAGAAGAAATGGGCTTAATCTGCAGCAAGGGAGATTTAGGTTTGATATTAGGGAAAAGGTTCTAGTTATAAGGTTAGTTGAGTTCTGGAATAAGCTTCCAAGGGAGGTCATGGAATCCCCATCATTGGAGATTTTTATGAACAGGTTGGACAAACAGCAGTATAGGGATGGTCTATGTTTACTTGGTTCTGCCTCAGTGCAGCTCTCTCAAGTCCCTTTCAGCCCTACATTTTTATGATTCTATGAATATCAACTCCCCAGTTTCAGATATGCCCATCACAGCTTCTTTCTCTAATGCCTGGTCTACATTTCGCAGAGGATCGATCTAAGTTATGCAACTTCAGCTACGTGAATAATGTAGCTGAAGTCGATGTACTTAGATCTACTTACCACGGTGTCTTCACTGTGGTAAGTCGACGGCTGCTGCTCTACTGTCGACTCCGCTTCCGCTTCTCGCTCTGGTGGAGTCGACAGGAGAGTGCTCGGCAGTTGATTTATCTCCTCTAGACTAGACACGATAAATCAACCCCTGCTGGATCAATCGCTGCCTGTCGATCCAGCAGGTAATGTAGACAAGCCCTTAGTAACACATCTAGTTGTTCTTGCTTATTTCCCATAGTAACTGCATTTGTGTAGATTGTTTAGCCCATTAATATTTCTTTTATTCAACTTCAGTTTCCAAACATCTCCAACTTTGGTGTTATTTTACAAATTACTAGTACTTGCCAGACTATTTGAATTATGTGCAGATTCTCCCTCTCTAGCTGCTAACTCTTTAATATCCACATAATCAACCATGATCATTTGACTCCACTTCTGAATCTTACCCCCAGCTATACTGACAAAACCTCTGGTCTAGACAGATGACATAGCTTTAGTTGACAGAGCTCATTACAAAAAGCTTTCTCTATGTAAATCAATGCTCTAAACCCTGTAGAAAACTGTCTAGCTAAACAGAAGCAGCAGAAGTGTGAATTATACCCTGCCTCGCCCTTT
The DNA here is from genome assembly GCF_965140295.1 of Lepidochelys olivacea. Taxonomy (NCBI): domain Eukaryota; kingdom Metazoa; phylum Chordata; order Testudines; family Cheloniidae; genus Lepidochelys; species Lepidochelys olivacea. Next base: position 82,262,171 of record NC_140417.1, on the reverse strand, counting down.
GTGAGGTGAGAACCACTGAACTGCTACTAAGCAAGTTTCTTAAGAAACACAAACATACAGCTCCTTAAGACACTTTTTGAAACCCTGGGCCAGAGCTTGGCTCATGATGCATCTCTTTTGTATCATGCCAGTAGGGCAAATTGTCCATAAAGCTGCACTACATTAGCAGTTGAGGATTCCACTACTGTGGGGGAATCCACCCATAGTTCCCCAATATAAGTGGAAAGCCTAGGAGAGGAGTGTGACTAGAACACCTGTGTGGTCTAGCAATTCTGAACTGGAGTAACTAGCCCTTGCAGGCTATACAGATGGCATAAATCAGAGCACCCCTAGGGCTGCTCTAACTTGCATCAGGGTGGCTCAGATCTTGTTGGCCAGACCCGAGGATCAGGGCCAGTGAATTTTGGCCCACTTCTGCTTAGTTCCTTAATATGTGGCATTTTGCTTGGTTTGAGTATGGATAGAGTTCAAATTTTCAAACAAAGCAGGAGAATGAAGGACTGGGGAAGGAGAGAATTTTTACAATTTATTCACTAAACAAAGTTCTTTTGATATTTTCATTTATATCTGAGGAATAGATAAAATGATTAGCAAGGTAGAACACTGATATCACAATATTTTTAACCAGTAATTCTTATATACAGGCTTCACTATAGGGACTAAAGTCTTCACATAGGGCCATATACTGGAGTTAGTCGGAATCAAACTTGAGAGCAGAATTTGGCCCCTGGTAAATATACATTTCAGTAAATGTAGTTTGTCACAGCTTATGGCAGAACATTATTTATAGAAATGAAAATGAACTGTGAAAAAGTATATACAATATTCACATGGTGGATTTGGATCTCTGTTACATCACTGTAAAGCCAGAGTAACTCCACCAACTTTAGGTTTACATCAGTGTAACTGAGATCTGAATTTGGCCCATAGTATGGACTCTTGTCACTCGTATAGGTGGGTGAGAGTGATTTTTGTAAGTGAATGTAATGCTTGTAATAGACATCAGACTGGGAGTGGTAGGGCACGTCATCTTGAGAACAAACAACGTCAGTGCGTGCTTCCGTGTGCTTACTCAACCCTGATGTAGAGCAACCATCTCTAAAGGAGGAGATGATAGTTAGTTCTTTGTGCCTATTCTGCCTTTGTCCTGTACTGAGTATGACAACATGCAAGCCAATTATGATGGCAGGCTCTTTGATATGGCCATCTCTTTTCTAGGAATTCAACTGAGACCACCAAAGTCATTTCATTTTCATATAGGTCACAAAACAGCCATTGGTAATAGGTAATAATTTCTAGGATTTCTCAACACGGACAGGATTCAAACTTGTAACCTAAACGTGAAAGGCAGAGAGGTATTTCCACAAGTTACCACTGACATTTAGCCAGAGTTACCAAACCACAGTAGCCGAGACACTTTATTGCCTATCAAGGGAATACGGCAACATCTCAGATGCCATCATCTGGTAACAGTTGGTAAATTATCGCTTTGTAAAGCATCTGTTGTGTTTTGTATGTACTGTACCCTGAAAAATTAAGGAGAATTACATCTTTAAATCTATATATATATATATATATGACTAATGTTCTGACATGTACCACTTTACACTGTATTTACTACTTTGGTGATTTAGTTTTCTGAAACAAGCCTTCAGTACTGCTGTGAGAATTTTCAGTTTGAGAGGAAATTGCATGATTGCATCGTGTAGTGGTTTAGTATTTACTCAATTCACTGAGCATATGAACCATCTCTCTAATACATGAGCCTATATTTGCCTTAAAAGATGCATTTGCATCAACTTCATAGAGTGACAGAGCCAGGCAAATTATTCCATTAAGAAAATCCCCAATTTCAGCATTGACTGGCTGTTGCAATGAAGATTTCAAATGCGTCAACTGAATTATTTTAAAAACTAGGAAATGCAAAAGGTCTTTGAAAACAATATGACTTGAAAAACATTAGGAAATGCGTAAATTAATCACTCAAGCTTGTATCAAGCTCAAAGTGACCTATAATGTTGCAAATGAAGAGGAAAGAAAGTTGCTCAAAGCTCCTAACCACAAGTTTACACACTCGATTTTAACATAACAGTATTGGTCTCTGAAATGTCAAGAATATAGCAAGGTTAGTTTAATGGGCTGCCACATTAAGTCAGTCTTGATTTGCAGCTTTATTTCAGAATAATATATAAAGAAAAAAATTATTAGCTCCACAACAATATGCTTAAGTAACATTAATGGTCCTGTTTAGTCCCTCAGAAAGCAAAGTGTCCAACTAAGGCTGACCCTCTTATTCATAGAATATCAGGGTTGGAAGGGACCTCAAGAGGTCATCTAGTCCAACCCCCAGCTTAAAGCAGGACCAATCCCCAATTTTTGCCATGCTGCAAAACAAGGAAAACATTTGGCCCTTTGCTTGGATCTCTCATCAATTTAATAAGCCCACAGCTTTCATTCAAGCCATTTTACAAAATTTAACATGCAACTGACTGCTATGAGAACTGGACATTTCACTTAAAGGAGTGCATTTGTAATCAGATAAAATGATGTCCCTACTGTATATGTTGCTCTTCATCCAGGATATCAAAGACCTTTGTGGAAAGATGAACTGTAATTAATGAAATCTTATAAGTTTTGAACTATTAAAAAACTGAAGAGACTTTCAGTTTAGATGGTCTTTGTTGTCACACGTGACACGAATTCTGCACCAATCAATCAGTGAGCTTCTTATAAAATAAATAATACTCATAAAACCTGTTTTATCTTGGGAAGAAAAAACAGAATCATAGTACCAGCAGAAAGGAGTGTGATGGTTTAACTGGTAAGATTTTTGAGGCACAAAAAAGAACAAAAACCCAGGAGGTTAAATTGAGTTCACAGAAACCTAATCTTTAATTAATCTTTGAAATAAACACCTGACCTCACACAGTCTTTGTAGTTAAAACTCAACATTCCTGAAGGGAGCTTTGCCACCTAATCTAGTAACAGTTTTGAGATGATTAAATATGAGATTTAGCTAAATTCATGCTAAAGAGTGATTGTCCACATGGAAAGTATCAGAAGAGCTGCGAATAAAATGTGTTTTTTTTTAAAAGTACTGCAACACCGTGAGTGTTGCTGGACATCTGGTACAACAGTGTCTTGTAGCAGAATACACTTTGCTAGTCATAATTTTGAATGTTCTTTAGAAGAGATGAAGAACTGGCGTCACTGGTTTGTCTAATTTTCTGGAGATTATCTCCTTTCAAATTTAGATTCCGGCCTGCAGACACAAATGCAACTTCAAAGAACATTCACCAGGATTTAAGAAACTAGCAGGAATGGGGTTATTTTACACTTCTTGACAAGGAACATCAGCTTGCTCTTTGAGCTAAAGGGCTTCAAGCTTTTGATCAACAGTCAGCAAAGGGTAAAAGCCTCTTTTTACTTACATTGCCCTGCACTGGAAAGGAAAATTACAAAGCAAAACCAGAGTTAAACCCAGCATCCAGGCAATGCCAGGGTGTGGAGGAGAGCCCATTCAGTACTTAAAGGAATTTTAACTCACTTTCTAAAAATTTTCCTGTGATACTCTCTTGGGTGTTGCCCAATTCACTGGCAATAGCCCTGAATGCATTTGTACTTTTTTGGATGACAATGTCTCATGCTACCCATGCATTCCATGGTATTTTGTACTTTCACTAAGACATGCATTTGGGGATATCCTCAAAGACCTATGAAGCACCGAGAGAATTTCAGAGGGTAAAAAAAAAAAAAGGAAGTCAATTTTTGCCCTCAGTACGCACCACAGTCTGGTTAGAAGGGACATTCAGCACATACACTTCCCATTAACTTAATTTTGATTACTTTGCAGTTCACTTTAACACTGGCCCATTTGGACAACACTTGAAGGGTGATATTAGGTTTATTCTGTTTGAAGTAACAGTAGGAAAACATTAATTATGGATTGACTGGTGTACTAATTTAGTGCAAAAACAGATTTGACTTCAAATCCTTTGTTGGGTTATAGGTAAAATAAGTGTAATGGTTCCTTCTTTAACCTACATAGTTTTGTACAACTGCTAGTATTTGTTTAAAGGAGGCCCCCCTTTTTTTGGGGGGGGGTACAAAAGCAAAACAAGGAAAACCCAAGCAGTGAAGAACACTTTCCATATATAAATCCAAAGTTGTATATTTGAAAACAGAGCAAGAGGAATTCTTCAGAATATAAAGCTGTCAAATTCTCGGTCAAGCCCCTATACTTCACTAGATTATTGTGAAGGAACCAGCCACTGGGACCCCTAGGTGGTTTAAGCCTCCAGCATCTGAACGGAGCCCAGCTACTGCCCCAGTCTTGGGGTCCCTGGGCACATTCTCAGGGTGCAGCAGACTCTGAATGGCATCCCATTCTGAGAGCTGGAACATATTGTCCAGCTGCCTAGCCTCTGGCTCCAGCACTCACTTGTTCAAACTCCCCCATATCTTAAATACACCTTCTCTCAGAATCCCACCATTAGACAGAGTACAGATCACTTAGGAAAAAAAAACCTAACTGCAGTGCTCCTCATAGCTCACCCTTCCCTTGGGGGAAACTATCTATATTCAGGAAGGTAGGGGAGGTGCCCCTGCCTCCCGCAGGCTCCTTGAAAATAGAGTTTTCAGCTTGGTAAAGATACAGAGTTCATCTCACATAGAATTAATTACTTTTACAGATTTCAGAGTAGCAGCCATGTTAGTCTGTATTCGCAAAAAGAAAAGGAGTACTAGTGGCACCTTAGAGACTAACCAGTTTATTTGAGCATAAGCTTTCGTGAGCTACAGCTCACTTCATCGGATGCATTCAGTGGAAAATACAGTGAGGAGATTTATATACACACAGAACATGAAAAAATGGGTGTTATCATACACACTGTAAGGAGAGCCTCACCCATAACTATTTCACATTTGGGGACAATGTGTACCTTCAAATCAGCGGCACTGCTATGGGTACCCGCATGGTCCCACAGTATGACAACATTTTTATGGCTGACTTAGAACAACGCTTCCTCAGCTCTCATCCCCTAATGCCCCTACTCTACTTGCGCTACATTGATGACATCTTCATTATCTGGACCCATGGAAAAGAAGCCCTTAAGGAATTCCACAATGATTTCAACAATTTCCATACCAACATCAACCTCAGCCTGGACCAGTCCACACAAGAGATCCACTTCCTGGACACTACGGTGATAATAAGCGATGGTCACATAAACACCACTCTATACCATAAACCTACTGACCGCTATTCCTACCTACATGCCTCCAGCTTTCACCCAGACCACACCACATGATCCATCGTCTACAGCCAAGCTCTACGATACAACCACATTTGCTCCAACCCCTCAGACAGAGACAAACACATACAAGATCTCTATCAAGTGTTCTTACAAACACAATACCCACCTGCTGAAGTGAAGAAACAAATTGACAGAGCCAGAAGAGTACCCAGAAGTCACCTACTACAGAACAGGCCCAACAAAGAAAATAACAGAACCCCACTAGCCATCACCTTCAGGCCCCAACTAAAACCTCTCCAACGCATCATCAAAGATCTACAACCTATCCTGAAGGACGACCCATCACTCTCACAAATCTTGAGAGACAGGCCAGTCCTTGCTTACAGACAGCACCCCCAACCTGAAGCAAATACTCACCAGCAACCACATACCACTCAACAGAACCACTAACCCAGGAACCTATCCTTGCAACAAAGCCCGTTGCCAACTGTGTCCACATATCTATTCAGGGGACACCATCACAGGGCCTAATCACATCAGCCACACTATCAGAGGCTCGTTCACCTGCACATCCACCAATGTGATATATGCCATCATGTGCCAGCAATGCCCCTCTGCCATGTACATTGGTCAAACTGGACAGTCTCCACGTAAAAGAGTAAATGGACACAAATCAGATGTCAAGAATTATAACATTCATAAATCTGTCGGAGAACACTTCAATCTCTCTGGTCACGCGATTACAGACATGAAAGTCGCTATTTTACAACAAAAAAACTTAAAATCCAGACTCCAGCGAGAAACTGCTGAATTGGAATTCATTTGCAAATTGGATACAATTAACTTAGACTTGAATAGAGACTGGGAGTGGCTTAGTCATTATGCAAGGTAGCCTATTTCCCCTTGTTTTTTCCTACCCGCCCCCCCCAGACGTTCTTGTTAAACCCTGGATTTGTGCTGGAAATGGCCCACCTTGATTATCATACACAATGTAAGGAGAGTGGTCACTTTGGATAAGCTATTACCAGCAGGAGAGTGAGTTTGTGGGGGTGGGGGTGGGAAAACCTGGATTTGTGCTGGAAATGGCCCAACTTGATTATCATACACATTGTAAGGAGAGTGATCACTTTAGATAAGCTATTACCAGCAGGAGAGTGGGGTGGGAGGAGGTATTTTTTCATGCTTTGTGTGTATATAATAAGATCTACACTTTCCACAGTATGCATCCGATGAAGTGAGCTGTAGCTCACAAAAGCTTATGCTCAAATAAATTGGTTAGTCTCTAAGGTGCCACAAGTACTCCTTTTTCTTTTTGCGAATACAGACTAACACGGCTGTTAATCTGAAACCTGTCATTAGTGTCATAGGAAAGACTGAATAATCAAGGTAGGACACTAGAGGAGGAAGATCTTGAAGGCTGAGTAAGTCCATCTACATAGCTGACTGTCTCCCACACACTTGTGTATATGCTCAAGTTTAAGTTCTGCCATCTGTAATTTCCAGGGTGTCTGGTTAGCACTAACCACAGACAGAAACAGGTCAGTGCTTTTACCAGAATTTTTGCACACAATTAGGAGACTTCACCACATTCTAAAAGCCTGTGTAGACTATTTCTCTGCCCTTACATGTGGGGCAAAGGCATCTCTTGCTACACTTGACTAGTTATTGGCCAATCTTGTGAAGCCATACACTCAACTTGTTGACATTATTCCATCTGTCTGTAACAACTAACTATTGAACACCACATCTGATCAATTCCAAAATTTCAGGGAATGTTCTAGGCATTAGTGGCCAGAACCCTATTGATTTTGGGAAAATCAGAAAGCCAAAAGGGAGACAAATAACGGGAATCCATTGAGCCCCCTGTCATCTATTCAGCATAAAGAAAAGGAGTACTTATGGCACCTTAGAGACTAACCAATTTATTTGAGCATAAGCTTTGCTGAGCTACAACTTCATCGGATGCATTCAGTGGAAAATACAGTGAGGAGATTTATATATCCTATATATATATATATACACATACATACACAGAACATGAAAAAATGGGTGTTACCATACACACCCGTAAGGAGAGTGATTACTTAAGATGAGCTATTACCGGCGACGGGGGGTAGGAGAAAACCTTTTGTAGTGATAATCAAGGTGAACTGTCAAGGTTCCTCCCCCACTCTGAACTCTAGGGTACAGATGTGGGGACCTGCATGAAAAACCTTCTAAGCTTATCTTTACCAGCTTAGGTCAAAACTTCCCCAAGGTACAAAATATTCCACCCTTTGTCCTTGGAATGGCCGCTACCACCACCAAACTAATACTGGTTACTGGGGAAGAGCTGTTTGGACGCGTCTTTCCCCCAAAAATACTTCCCAAAACCTTGCACCCCACTTCCTGGACAAGATTTGGTAAAAAGCCTCACCAATTTGCCTAGGTGACTACAGACCCAGACCCTTGGATCTTAAGAACAATGAACAATCCTCCCAACACTTGCACCCCCCCCTTTCCTGGGAAATGTTGGATAAAAAGCCTCACCAATTTGCATAGGTGACCACAGACCCAAACCCTTGGATCTGAGAACAATGAAAAAGCATTCAGTTTTCTTACAAGAAGACTTTTAATAAAAATAGAAGTAAATAGAAATAAAGAAATCCCCCCTGTAAAATCAGGATGGTAGATATCTTACAGGGTAATTAGATCCAAAAACATAGAGAACCCCTCTAGGCAAAACCTTAAGTTACAAAAAAGATACACAGACAGAAATATTATTCTATTCAGCACAATTCTTTTCTCAGCCATTTAAAGAAATCATAATCTAACACATACCTAGCTAGATTACTTACTAAAAGTTCTAAGACTCCATTCCTGGTCTATCCCCGGCAGAAACCCAGCATATAGACAGACACACAGACCCTTTGTTTCTCTCCCTCCTCCCAGCTTTTGAAAGTATCTTGTCTCCTCATTGGTCATTTTGGTCAGGTGCCAGTGAGGTTACCTTTAGCTTCTTAACCCTTTACAGGTGAGAGGAGCTTTCCCCTGGCCAGGAGGGATTTCAAAGGGGTTTACCCTTCCCTTTATATTTATGACACGCCCCCCAAATCTCAAGCTAGGGTGAAACACTGGCTGGGATTTCTTCCTGGAGCTCTAGGAAAAACAGAGTTAATAAGACACATGCATCTCTAAATATACTACCAAGTACATAAAGACTAACAATATTTTCCACATCTCAAGGACGATTTTAACCAGTTGATTCTGGGAAACTTTCACGGGAGAGTGCATCAGCCACTTTGTTAGAAGCTCCTGAGATGTGTTGGATGTCGAAATCAAAATCTTGGAGAGCTAAACTCCACCGAAGAAGTTTTTTGTTAGTTTCTTTGACGGTGTGAAGCCACTTCAGTGCAGCATGGTCGGTTTGCAGGTGGAAACGCCGTCCCCAAACATATGGATGTAGCTTTTCCAGAGCGTAGACAATGGCATAACATTCTTTTTCAGTGACTGACCAGTTGCTTTCCCTCTCAGACAGTTTTTTGCTGAGAAACACTACAGGGTGGAATTCTTGATCAGGTCCTTTCTGCATTAAAACTGCTCCCACACCACGCTCGGACGCATCTGTGGTTACTAGGAACGGTTTGTCAAAGTCTGGGGCCCTTAGTACAAGGTCAGACATGAGTGTCGCTTTAAGCTTGTTAAAGGCCTTCTGACACTTTTCGGTCCACTGAACAGCATTTGGCTGTTTCTTTTTGATTAGGTCTGTCAGTGGGGCGGCGATTTGGCTGTAGTGCGGTACAAATCGTCTGTAATAACCGGCCAAGCCTAAGAAGGATTGAACCTGTTTCTTTGACTTTGGGACAGGCCACTTTTGGATAGCATCCACTTTGGCCTGTAGGGGGCTGATAGTTCCTTGACCCACCTGGTGTCCAAGGTAAGTCACTCTGTTTAGGCCTATTTGACACTTCTTAGCCTTAACAGTTAGTCCTGCCTCCCTTATGCGCTCAAGGACTTTTTGTAGATGTTCCAGGTGGTCTGCCCAGGAATCCGAAAATATGGCCACATCGTCAAGGTAGTCGACTGCATATTCTCCTAATCCCGCTAGGAGACCATCTACAAGTCTTTGGAAAGTGGCGGGTGCATTTTGCAGCCCGAAAGGGAGTACATTAAATTCATACAGCCCGAGATGTGTGGTGAAGGCTGACCTTTCCTTGGCAGATTTGTCTAGCGGTACCTGCCAGTACCCCTTGGTTAAGTCCAAGGTAGAGATGAACTGGGCCCTTCCCAGTTTCTCTAATAGTTCATCTGTGCATGGCATTGGATAGTTGTCTGGGCGAGTTACAGCATTTAGCTTACGGTAGTCCACGCAAAAACGTATTTCCCCATCTGGTTTGGGAACTAGAAACACTGGAGATGCCCATGCACTTTCAGAGGGGCAGATTACACCCATCTGTAACATACCCTGGATCTCCCGTTCTATAGCAATTTTAGCTTGAAGAGACACCCGGTAAGGTTGGACCCTAATTGGGTGAGCATTACCTGTGTCAATGGAGTGGTATGCCCGTTCAGTCAGTCCTGGGGTGGCTGAGAACGTTGGCGCGTAGCTAGTGCACAGCTCCTGGATCTGCTGTCGCTGCATACACCCAAGGGTCATGGAGAGGTTCACCTCTTCCACACCACCACCACATTTCCCTTCGTAGTAGACACCTTCGGGCCACTCAGCGTCGTCTCCTCCCTGGGCTGTAAACTGACAAACCTTTAATTCTCTGGAATAAAAGGGCTTTAGAGAATTAATATGGTACACCTTAGGCTTTCGGTTGGAGGTGGGGAATGCTATGAGATAATTAACAGCTCCCAGGCGCTCCTGGACCGTGAATGGCCCTTCCCACGATGCTTCCATTTTATGGGCCTGGAGCGCCTTTAAGACCATGACCTGGTCCCCTACTTTGAAGGAACGCTCTCTGGCATGTTTATCATACCAGGCTTTTTGCTCTTTTTGAGCATCCTGTAAGTTTTCTTTAGCAAGGGCTAAAGAGGTTCGGAGGGTGTTTTGTAGGTTGGTTACAAAGTCCAGAATGTTAGTTCCTGGAGAAGGTGTAAATCCCTCCCATTGCTGCTTCACCAACTGCAATGGCCCCTTAACCTCACGGCCATATACAAGTTCAAATGGGGAAAACCCTAAACTGGGGTGTGGTACAGCTCTGTAGGCAAAGAGCAACTGCTGCAATACTAGGTCCCAATCATTGGAGTGCTCATTTACGAATTTACGTATCATGGCCCCCAAAGTTCCATTAAACTTCTCCACCATGCCATTTGTTTGATGGTGGTAAGGAGTGGCAACCAAGTGATTTACCCCATGAGCTTCCCAGAGGTTTTCCATAGTTCCTGCCGGGAAATTAGTCCCTGCATCTGTGAGGATGTCGGAGGGCCAACCTACCTTGGCAAAAATGTCTGCTAGTGCCTGGCACACACTTTTAGCCCTGGTGTTGCTTAGAGCTACTGCTTCCGGCCATCGGGTGGCAAAATCCATGAAAGTCAGTATGTACTGCTTTCCTCTGGGTGTCTTTTTCGGAAAAGGACCCAGAATATCCACAGCTACTCGCTGAAATGGAACTTCAATGATGGGGAGTGGCTGGAGAGGGGCTTTGACCTGGTCTTGGGGTTTTCCCACTCTTTGGCACACCTCACAAGACTGGACATAGGTAGAAACATCCTTGCCCATTCCCTCCCAGTGGAATGACCCCCCCGAACAGTCTTTGGTCCTGTTCACCCCAGCATGGCCACTAGGGTGATCGTGGGCTAAGCTCAAGAGCTTGGCCCGGTATTTAGTTGGAACTACCAACTGTCTCTGAGGATGCCAGTCTTCCTGGTGTCCACCAGAAAGAGTTTCCTTGTATAAAAGTCCTCTTTCTACAACAAACCTGGATCGATTAGAAGAGCTGAGAGGCGGTGGGTTGCTCCGTGCCGCCATCCAAGCTCTCTGGAGGCTTTCATCTGCTTCCTGTTCGGTCTGGAACTGTTCCCTTGATGCTGGAGACATCAGTTCCTCATTGGATTGTGGACTAGGCTTGGTCCCTCTGGAAGCGATATAGGGGATGGAGCTGTTTCTGTTGACTGTGAACCGCTCTCCGCTGGTGCACTATGTTGGGATTCAGGCTCCGGCTGAGCCTCTTGTGTCGGGTTATTGGCTGCTGCCAGTTCAGGGTCGGTGGGGCCCTCTGGTGTTGAGGTTGCAAGTACTGGATTCAGTGCTGACACGGGGTCTGGTGTTGGTTGTTAGGCTGGTTCCGGTTCTGGGACTGGTTCCGTCTGGGTCTCTGGGACTGGATCCACTACTGCTGTTGCAGACATTGGCCTGGGGTCCGGGTCCATCACCTCTGACCGGGTCCTGATAGAAGTTTCCAGAACAGAGCTAGGCCTCACGGCTTGTTTAGCCTGGCTGCGGGTGACCGTTCCCACCCTCTTGGCCTGCTTCACATGATTGGCCAAGTCTTCCCCCAACAGCATGGGGATGGGATAATCATCATAGACTGCAAAAGTCCACATTCCTGACCAGCCCTTGTACTGGACAGGCAACTTGGCTGTAGGCAAATCGAGAGAGTTGGACTTGAAGGATTGAATCATCACTTGGATCTCTGGGTTGATTAAATTGGGGTCCACTAAGGAAGCATGGATAGCTGACACTTGTGCTCCGGTGTCCCTCCACGCGGTGACCTTCTTCCCGCCCACACTCACAGTTTCCCTCTGCTCCAAGGGTATCTGGGAGGTATCTGGGCCTGTGGACCTCTGGTGTGATTCCGGTGCAATGAACTGTAATCTGTTGGGGTTCTTGGGGCAGTTGGCCTTTACATGCCCCAGCTCGTTACATTTAAAACATCGTCCAGCTGACGGGTCACTGGGGCGAGGTGGGTTGCTGGAGAATGGGGTGGTGGGACGATAAGGGGTCTGGAGGGTTCTTTGGGAGGTAGGTGGGGCTTTGGGCGGCCCCCGGTAATAGGGTGTGGTCTGGGGTTGTCCCTTCTGGTCTCCACTCCAACTGCGACCAGTTTTCTTCTTCTCTGCCACCTCCACCCATCTGGCTCCAATCTCTCCTGCCTCGATTACAGTTTTGGGCTTCCCATCTAGGATGTATCTTTCTATTTCCTCAGGAACACCCTCTAAGAATTGTTCCATTTGCATTAGGAAGGGCACATCTACTGGAGATTCAACACTTGCTCCTGATATCCAGGCATCCCAATGTTTCACAATGTGGTAGGCATGTCGGGTAAATGACACGTCTGGTTTCCACCTTAGGCCTCTGAACCTCCGACGAGAATGCTCAGGTGTTATCCCCATTCTGACTCTCGCCTTGGATTTAAACAGTTCATACTCGTTCATGTGTTCTCTAGGCATTTCAGCCGCCACCTCAGCTAAGGGTCCACTGAGCTGTGGCCTCAGCTCTACCATGTATTGGTCGGTAGAGATGCTGTACCCAAGGCAGGCCCTTTCGAAGTTTTCTAAGAAGGCCTCAGTATCATCACCTGCCTTGTAGGTGGGGAACTTTCTGGAATGGGATGTGGTACCTGGAGAAGGATTGCTAGGGTTTGTTGGTATATTCTGCTAAGCCTTTATCTCCTCCACCTCCTCCACATGCTTCCTCTCTTTTTCCTTCTCCTCCTCCACATGCTTCCTTGCCTCCATTTCCCTCTTGTGGGCAGCCTCCTGTACCTCCTTCTCCAGCCGCATGAGTTCTATCGGTCTTTCATGTTCCCTTTGTTTTTCCTCAGCCTGAAATTTGGCTAATGCCAGCTGTAGTCAAGCCACGGATTTTGTCATTCTAACCTCTCTGTTTTTAACTAACTTTACACCCAAGGTTCAGAAACAAACAAACAAAACTTGGCTGTAAAATTTTGCTGTGCTGGAATAGAATACCTATTCTCTGATAGTGATTGTCAGCCTACAGAAAAAGACAATTCCCTTGTCTCTGCTCTGGGCCCAAATCAAAGCAAAAAACCTCCAACTATTTGGAAACCTGCTTACCCAGCCCAAAGAAAAAGCAAATGGGTAGAACACACACCCCCTATTTACTTTTAGGAAAAAAAAAACTCTGGGTTGGAAGACTGTGAATTTCCCTGCAGGAGTTAAGTACCCTGCCTCCAGGCAAAGAAAACCTGCAATTCACAAAGATAATCCCCTTTTGTCTCTGCTTGGCCACAAAGCAGAGAAAAAACAAGCTGCTTTCAGTTTCAGCTGCTTTCTGGACTTCCTTTCCAAAGGAAAAAAAAATTCCTTTTTAAAATCTGTATTTCTAGTTCAAAAAATCTCAACTGGATCTCAAAATGATTTCAGGTTAATCCCACCACTATGCGACCATGTCAAGGTTCCTCCCCCACTCTGAACTCTAGGGTACAGATGTGGGGACCTGCATGAAAAACCTCCTAAGCTTATCTTTACCAGCTTAGGTCAAAACTTCCCCAAGGTACAAAATATTCCACCCTTTGTCCTTGGATTGGCCGCTACCACCACCAAACTAATACTGGTTACTGGGGAAGAGCTGTTTGGACGCGTCTTTCCCCCCAAAATACTTCCCAAAACCTCGCACCCCACTTCCTGGACAAGATTTGGTAAAAAGCCTCACCAATTTGCCTAGGTGACTACAGACCCAGACCCTTGGATCTTAAGAACAATGAACAATCCTCCCAACACTTGCACCCTCCCTTTCCTGGGAAATGTTGGATAAAAAGCCTCACCAATTTGCATAGGTGACCACAGACCCAAACCCTTGGATCTGAGAACAATGAAAAAGCATTCAGTTTTCTTACAAGAAGACTTTTAATAAAAATAGAAGTAAATAGAAATAAAGAAATCCCCCCTGTAAAATCAGGATGGTCGATATCTTACAGGGTAATTAGATCCAAAAACATAGAGAACCCCTCTAGGCAAAACCTTAAGTTACAAAAAAGATACACAGACAGAAATAGTAATTCTATTCAGCACAATTCTTTTCTCAGCCATTTAAAGAAATCATAATCTAACACATACCTAGCTAGATTACTGACTAAAAGTTCTAAGACTCCATTCCTGGTCTATCCCCGGCAGAAACCCAGCATATAGACAGACATACAGACTCTTTGTTTCTCTCCCTCCTCCCAGCTTTTGAAAGTATCTTGTCTCCTCATTGGTCATTTTGGTCAGGTGCCAACGAGGTTACCTTTAGCTTCTTAACCCTTTACAGGTGAGAGGAGCTTTCCCCTGGCCAGGAGGGATTTCAAAGGGGTTTACCCTTCCCTTTATATTTATGACATGGACCATTTCCAGCAGTTAACAAGAACGTCTGAGGAACAGTGGGGCAATAAACATGGGGAAATAGTTTTACTTTGTGTATTGACCCATCCACTCCCAGTCTCTATTCAAGCCTAAGTTAATTGTATCCAGTTTGCAAATTAATTCCAATTCAGCAGTCTCTCATTGGAGTCTGTTTTTGAAGTCTTTTTGTTGTAATATTGCAACTTTTAGGTCTATAATCAAGTGACCAGAGAGATTGAAGTGTTCTCCGATTGGTTTATGAATGTTATAATTCTTGACATCTGATTTGTGTCCATTTATTCTTTTATGTAAAGACTGTCCAGTTTGACCAGTGTACATGGCAGAGGGGCATTGCTGCCATTTAGCATAGCCACAGCTTCAAGCACCTCTGCAACTGTCTACAGATCAAACTGGTTGACAGCAACCATCAAAACCTTCCAGCAAGACAGAACATTCTCTCATCTCTGCTCATCCTCCCCAGAGAGTTTAATATACTGACACCCTCAATGACTTATTCCCAGATAAATAATAATGGTGGTGGGGAGCGGGAAATGGGAGCATGCACACAGCTGTTGGGATGGGGGTGGAAGAGAAGAGAATGGTGGCCCCCAATGTGCTAAAGGTACACAGAACCTTCAGTTGGGTGAAAATGGGGGCCCTGACACAGGGGGAGATAGAGCTGCTGGCATAGGGGAAGTGGGAACAGGGTGCACACAGAAGCCCTGACACAGAGAATGGGGCACACCCATAGCCCCAAGCATGGTGGAGGTACTGCAGGGAGTCCCTAAAACAGAAGGGGATGGGAGGGTCAGAGCTCAAGGGGGCAATGGAGGAATGCAAGGAGGCCCTGGTGTATGCAATGAGCTCAATCTAGACAAGCTATGAAGTGCACGAGCCCTTTAGTAGCTAAAGACATGAAAATTCCTCAGCTGTGTGCATTTTGTGTATCTACACAACTGTTGGCACAACTAGCTACTTCTCTTCTAGGGAAGAATGGTTTTCAAGATGGTACACTTGTAGGAGCAGGGTTTTATAATTGTACTATAAGAATAGAGGTACTAATGTATGTTTTGATTTCATTTTACCAGCCACCCTTTTTGAATAGCAGAAAGGAATGACCCTCTGGGACACTGGTAGGAAAGCTTCTGAAAGACTGCCAGTGTCTGTACTGATGTTAAGGCAAGGACAGATGAGAACAATCCTTATGACTGATTATAGTCACCCTTTTGTTTTAGGATAAGTAATGTCTACTATGATTTCCTATATGTATTACAAATTAGGCACTCTAGTTAAATATACATTTCTTTGTTTTAAGGTTTAGTAAGTAAAAGACAGGATCTTGTATTGTGTCCATGTTAAGGGGATTCAAAATAAATGGACACTGTTTGTATTCTCAAAGGTCTCTGTAAAAAAAACTGTTTGTGTGAATGAGGAATGTATGCATCAGGAAAAGATAAGGCGTGAAGGCCATTGTTATAGCTAGATGGTCAAGGAAAAAGGAGTAAAGAGACTTAACACCAGAAAATCATCAATGCGCATCCATAATGAAGGACGGGCAAATTGACAACCCTGAGGTGAAGGCTGGCACCCCTAAAGACAGGACAATTGATTAAATGGGAACCAGGACAGGACAACCCTCTCAGAGGTGTATTGGAATGTTTACATCAAAAGATGCACCAATTAAGTAGTAACCGGTCATAAACTGACAGCAAAATCCATAGACTTCAACAGAGGAGAAAAAAAAGGGACTATAAGAACAGGGTGCTTTGCCATGGGATTTTGGGTTCCTCTTGCCACTACTCCAGGAGCATCGAATCGCAACCGACAAAGCCCAGCTCCCCTCTGCGACCAATCTGGCTGGCCACTAGATTGATCCAGACTGGTAACTATAAAAACCATCAACTGAGGGGGGGGGGGGGACACTGTCTGAAAAGCATATGCTAACTGTTGTATTTTCAATAAATATGGCATATTTGCCTTCTCCCTTATAAAAGATCCCGTGTGCTTTGTATAGCATAACACACAGTCTATGGGTTGTCTTTACTTGAGGAACTAGTTGATAGCTGCTGGCTATTCATTTTACACATAATGGGCCAGAACTTTCAATCCAGGAAAAACTCTTCTCCATGCAACGCTGTAATAGGTGAGGCAAAGGTAGTTTTAAGACACCTTTATACTCTTCCAATCCTCGGGCTGGCCTGAGTCTGAGCTGGCCCTTCATGAAAATTAGGACAGCTATTGCAATGCAGTAACTTATGCCTAGTTAGTCAAAATGCTGTTCTGGCAGTTGGAGATCACTGAAATAGAGGGATGCCCTGTGCATCTCCAGAGGTGGCATAGAACCAGCACACCTTTCATGGTGTATTTGATCATTATTTCTTATTTTTCTGTTCTGGATATGTTGGTGCCTATTTGTACAACCGTTAAAAGTCAGACAGGATTATGGAGTTTTACAGCTAGTTAAAACTTATGGTATTTTAGTTTCTGTAAAAAGTGGAACAGGATCTATTGTTAATCAGGTCTTAAAAATACAAATTAAATCAGAAGGACTCAGTGAAAAAGTTTAGTCAAGCAAGTCCATTTATTGAGCCTCTAATAGGTGTGTTTAATTGCAACAAAAGTCACTTATCAACATACAAAATACAGGACAATCAGGCTCCTTTCCATATGGATAATCTTTGGAGCATGGGTTAGAAAGACTAAAACCCTGTCTAGTAGACAGAATGCATGCCTAAAGTCTGATTCTTATTAAAGGTAACTAGGACCAGTCAAGCTACCCAAAAGGTTCCCTTAAAAGAAACATCTGAAGTACAACACTACATTTAGAAACTGAATTACGTACTGGAGGAAGAAAGGCAGGCAGGCAGGGTTTGTATTTACATAAAGAGCATGCAATACAAATCATCAAATGGACATTCACTTTACATTTAGAGTTTATACCATTAGCATGGGCGAGAAACTAAACTAGACAGTTCTCAATTTTAAAAAAGGTTCTATAGTGCCTAACATATCTGGATCTTATAGCTGCAAACATCTGAATGCTAAGGGCAACAACAAGGTATGGGAACTGTCCCAAAGTATGTTTGACAGAGATCATTTTAATATTGCACATTTCCATTCACTGAAGACAAGAGTTTAACGGAACGGAGACAGTTTGGCTTTTAGCCTCTCCATTCTTGTTGGAAGCAGACCAACCATTTCTTTACTGAGTTCTAGTTCAGTTTCTATGGCCTGGACAGCTTCTGGATGCTTCTCACAATAGTCTACCAGAAATGTGTAATATTCCAATGAGGTCTGCATATTCTCCAGTTGTTTCTTGCCATCAGAAGTAATAAGCTTGCCATATAATCGTGCAATGTGAAATTTGGCCACCATTGCAGGGCGAAGAACATCATCCTCGAGTTTTTCAGGAAATATCTTATCTGGGTTCCTCAGAGAATCTAAGAAGAGTTCATAGTACTTGACTGCTAACTGAGCCAGAGAATTAATTTTTTTTATAGTATGAGAGTCGAGTTCCTCTAGCCTGTTACCAATAGCTACTTTTAAATCCATCATCTCATAGTAGGTGTCTGCTAATTCAAACTGAAGCTGCCTACTGATCAACAGGTAATACTGTGGATTCAAATCCACGTACATGGGCTCCAGCATATCTATTCTACGCTTGTGCATCTTGCAGCGTCTCTCATAGTCTTCTTCAAAGAAAGCAAGCACCTTAAACAAGGCACTGTGGTCCTGAACAATTTCAATATGGTCAGTAACATAGCCATCAAACTGAAAGAACTCTTTTGCTTCATGAACGTAATTCTGACCCACTAGGAAGACTTCTCTGGCTTCTTGAAAATCTAAAGGACATATACAGCTCACTTTCTCTTCTGTGGCTAATATAGAGTCACATAGATCACTGGTTCCAAAGAGAACAGCTTTCTTCCTGCCCTTCTCTTTTTCATCTTCCTCTTTTTTCCTTTGAGCTTTAAGTTCTGATTGCCTGTCTGGATCCAACTCTCCGATGTTATCCTAAAATGACAGAGCATGTTAGTTTAAAATACATGTGGCTACGGAGAACAACATGTATTGAAGCTGCTTTTAACTACAGTCCTTAATGCAAACAAACAGCAAGACAAGAGAGTGGGCATGCTAGCATATTAAAATTTATGCTCACTAAATTACACAAATTATGATCTTACCTCTGCAGTGCATGAGATTTATTTAACATGGATATTTTAGATGTATGTCTCCACCCCAGGAGGTTTTTGTATCCAGACAGACAATGGAGCTGGAGCCCTTTAAGACCTCAATTCAACAAAGTACTTTCAGCAGCTTCTTAATGGGCACTGTATAGTCCCATTGGAAGTCAATGGAACTATTTGAACGCTTAAGTGCTGAATAAGGATCACATTACCCACATGCTTACATTTAGTCTTTGTCTACACTACAAAGTTTTGTTGGCAAAAGTTATACCGCTTTAATTAAAGCGCTTTAAATAAAACCACTGTTGCATGTCCACACTAGCTCCTTTTGTCGGCAGAGTGCATCCACACTAACAGCTCTTACATCGACAGAGAGCAGTGCACTGTGGTAGCTACCCCACAGTGCAATTGGCTGCAGGGTGCTTTGGGAAGGGTTTGCAATGCCTCATGGGGCAGGTACAGTGTCACACGATGCAGGTTTCTCAATCCCATCGTTCCAGGGGCATCCTAGTAGATTGTCAGCCACTTTTTCAACTGAAGCGTGGGAGGGAGGGAGAGGAGGGTGGTGCGTCTGGGGCGGGGGAGATAGCAGGCCGACTGACCTATCCTGAGGTGGAGGGGGAAGAAAGAAACACATGTCAGCCCCCAGCTTGGCACAGCAGTCCCTCCCAAAGCAGGCCACTCTGCCTGCCTGCGGTTCTGTGATGCCCTCGGAGTTCTACCACAACCTCCTCAGCTGCTCGAAGCTGCATCCTGAACAGCTCTGTGACTCTACATGCTGAGGAATGTCAAAGCAGCACGGCAGTCTCCCCCCCTCTCCCTCCCCCGCCCCACTGTGTTCCTAGTGCAGGGCAGAACAGGAACATTCCACATTAATGATTTGCTCTTTGTTCCCCAAAGGGAGCAGCCCGCTCAGCTGTCAGATACTTCCCCAGACTTTTGAAAGGGGAGGGGCACATGCCTGCAGGGCAGCAGAGATCAGAACAGTGAGCAGAGTGATCACAGCAGGCATTGTGGGACACTGGTGGAAGCCAGTTATGTGGACAAAACAAACAGCAGTGTCTACACTGATGCTTTATTGCTTTAATTCTGCTGCCAAAGGTTTATTCCTCTCGTTGAGGTAGTTTTGTTTTGCCACCAAAGGTAGCTTTTTAGTGCATACGTCCTCCTGTTTTGTTGGCAAAAGCCAGCTTTTGCCGAAAAATTTTTGTAGCGTAGACAAGGCCTCAAACAAATACTTGAGTGCTCTGCTGAATTAAAGCCTAAGAAGGGGACTTTGTGGGCAAAGATCGGGGAGGCTTGTAAAGTTGCTATGTTCCATTAATCAACCAGCAGGGCTGAGCAAACAGCTTGTTTTTTATCCGGTCTCCATGTTGGATCATATTAAAGAAGTTCTGTATTAAAAATCACAAATGAGTTTGATTCCCCAGAGTTTAAATTCCAGGGTATTACTAATTAAGAGGTCTCTTGGGTTTTGGTACTGTTTCTCTCCCTCTGTGTGTGAAACTTGCAAGCTGCTAATTGTGTTAGTACATTCTAAGACAGAGTCTGTTCTCAAAGCAGTTCACAAAGAGAGAGACTCAAAACAATACTCTAACAACAGAAACAGCACCCAGAGACTCCCCGCCCTTTTGTTGTATTAACAATTGTGATTAAAATAGAGATAGAGGATGTATGTGGATGGATGCTTGGTGTGGATAATAACTGAATGATCAGGGAGGGGCCAGCCTAAGAATCCAGTGTCCATCGGCTGAAGAAGGCGTCAAGTGGAAATAACCAGAGGACCCCCCGCCCCCCGGAGGGCAGACTGGAATCCACCCAACAGCCTCAAGGATGGGAGAACCAAAGAACAAGATAACATCTTGGAGCCGTCAGGAATGTGCTATCTGCTGATTGATTCAGCAACAGCATGATGAAGCAATTCCCATAGACTGGCATAGGAAGAAATTCCTATAAAAATAGACTCTAAAAAGTGAGAACTTTGGGGTCTGATTCTGAAAACCAACTTCCAGGAGCATCAGATGAGCATCTGACAAGGCCCTGCTCCCTCCTCATGTCCAGGCCACCTGGCCAGTGGCTTGGCATGAGCAACTCTAAGGCTGGTAACTATGATAACAACCTTGCAGAACGTGTGTGTGTGTGTGTGTGTGTGTGTGTGTGTAAATTTGAGATTGAATGGAATGTTATAACTATAACTAACTGCTTACTATGATTCTTTCTGTATTCACAGTAAATGTGGTATTTTGCCTTTTTCCCTTTAATAAGATCCTGCTGGTTTTTATTTTATTGGTACAACATTTATACTTATTTGTAATATAACAGCTTTATTCAAGGGTTAACTGTTTTTAGAACATGTACAGCCTAGAGTTCAAATATTTGTCTCCTGATTACTGGTTGTGCAACTATGTATCCTTAATGTTTGGTTGTGAAGTTATTCCTGTTATTTATAAATGAAGTTTTTGTTGATACTTTTAAACAATTGTGAACAGAAATCTTTGATTACCTCAAGTGATTTCCGAGCACTCTGCAAAAGAGTCAAGCAGTACTTAATCCAACATCTTGCAATTTCAGCTTTTCTCTGTCGAAGATCCTGTTGGTCTTGTTCTGTTTCATCTGATAAATACACATATCACATAAAAAACTGGGGAGAAGTGAAGTATTCCAGCTCAAATGTTACATTAAAAAGGAAGAACAATCATTTACATTGATCAGGATATTTTTCGGTCTTTCCTTTAAAGTTTTAAGAGTGCAAAGGTTGTAATCCCTAACTAACAGACTCAGAAGATGGATTACTGTGGATTTATCAAGTACTGCCTTTAAAAACAGTTTAGATATGTAACAGGAAGACCACCTGGTTTGGAGTTTTTCCAGAGTATAATAAAACAGATTTGTTTTCTGTTCTAAAGTGAGAGCCCATCTGCCCTTCAAAAACAACTAACAGAAAAGCTGCTCTCTAGCATGACTAAGACACTGTTTGCTCTTGCAACAGCCCTAAGAATTATAGTGAAATAGAGACTGTCAAATTGAGGAAGCAAAGTCTGTGGCCAATCCAAAGTACAGGAAGACTTGCTAGCCCACAAACTCTTACACTCTCCTTCCCTCCCCAAGTTCCCCACCACAATCACAGTTTGCAACTGTGTTGACATCTCAACACAGACACCAAAGATTGAACGGACGTTAAAACTTAACTATCCCATCACCTCTAATGGAAGTGGAGACAAATTAGTGGGACAATGTGGTGAAGCCTGCACTGCTGATGCCGCCATTCTTGTCCTCTGGATACAAAGGATGCTTCAGTCTCCAGTGCTGTTAAGTTGGTACCTTTCACAGGCACTACATTCTATTTTTTGGGGGGGGGGGGGGGTGCAGAAAGAGGTAGAGGAGGAGAGTTCTCAATAGCCTCAAAGTGACCTCCATTTGTTCATTAGTTTAAGAATCCCTGCACTGTACACAGCGGATGGTTTTGTTTTTGTTTTACTAACAGAATTTAGATGTTCCGTTCACATGCTTGCAGGTGTCTATTCTTTAAGCAAGTACTCAGGTGAAGTAACTCTAGACCAGTGGTTCTCAAACTCGGGGTCAGGACTCCTCACAGGGGTTGCAAGGTTATTACATGGGGGGTCGTAAGCTGTCAGCCTCCACCTCAACCCGGTTTTGCCTCCAGTATTTATAATGGTGATAAATGTATTTAAAAGTGTTTTTAATATATTAGGGGGGATTGCACTCAGAGGCTTGCTATGTGAAAGGGGTCACCAGTACAAAAGTTTGAGAACCACTGCTCTAGACCAGGGGTCGGCAACCTTTGAGAAGTGGTGTGCCAAGTCTTCATTCATTTATGGTTTGGCGTGCCAATAATGCATTTTACATTTATGGGGCTGGCGGCTGGAACCCCAGACTGGCAGTGGGCTGAGCAGGGCCGGCAGCTGGGACCCCGGCTGACAGCAGAGTGCTGCCAAAACTCAACTCACGTGCCACCTTTGGTACACATGCCGCAGGTTGCCGACCCCTGCTCTAGACCTTTACTGATCAATCCAGCCTTTTCTCCTTTAAAAGAGATTTGATGAATTGCAACCATTTCATATGCAGAAGTGTGACATATCACTGACTGAAAGCTCCTAGCTTGAAAATCTGAAGGCTTGTCTACACTGGCAAGTTTTGTTGTCAAAAACTGCCTTTTGGCAACAAAACAGCAAGAGCTTACACACTACAATGGGACTTTCATCGCAAAAAACACCCAGTTTTGGGCAACAAAAAACTTCCACCCCTACAAGAGACTTTTGTCTTTTCCCCTCCCTTTATTGTCGACAAAGAACCAGTGTAGACACTGCAGATTGTTTTGTCCACAGAACTGGCTTCCACCAGTATCCCACAATGCCTGCCCTGATTGTTCTGCTCAGTGTTTTGATCTCTGCTGCCCTGCAGGCATGCGCCCTTCCCCTTTCATAGCTGTGTGTTGCTCCTTTTGGGGAAACAAAGAGCAAATAATCGGAATGGTCCTGTTCTGCCCTGCACTAGGAACACAGCAGCAGGCAGACTGCTGTGATGCTTTGCCATTCCTCAACATGGAGAGCTCACAGAGCTACTCACGATGCTGCTCTAGGCAGCTGAGGGGGCTGTGGGAGAACTCAAAGAGAATCCCAAGATACACAGCGATCAGCTCCTCCTCCCCACAACACTGCACTGTGGGATACATACCCACAGTGCATTGCTCACCCGGTCGACGATGGCGTCCCCAGTGTGGACATGATCTGTCAACAGAGGGAGCAAGCGTGAACACCCTTTGGCGATTTTTGTTTTGTTGAGTTTGGGGGGGGGGGGGGTTTGTTGTCGACATAAGTTTTGGCAACAAAACTTGGTAGCGTAGACAAGCCCTGAGTGAGTGGAACTTATTCCCATGTTTTAGATCCCAGAACTTTCCATATGATGATTTTCATAGTACAGTGGCTCAGGATATAAAACTTAAGAGGAAGGGAGAAGAAAAAAAAAACAAAACCAAAAACCAAAACAGGAGGAATTCCCAGCATGCTGTAATAAATATCACTTTGCACTTATAGAGCATCTTCCATCCAATGATCTCAAGTCATTAGCTTCCTCATCTATACAAGAGAAGTATCATTATTCCTATTTAACAGATGAGAAACTGAGGCACAGAGAGGTTAAGCAATTTGCCCAAAGTCACAGAGGAAGATTTTGGCAGAGTTGGAAAGAGGACCCTTGTCTCTCAACTCTCAATTATGTGCTGGAAGTAGACCATCACTGTCCATATACTTTACTGTAATAAACATGATTACGTAATAACAGAGGTGACTAAGGGACAGCCAAGAAAAGGGCCCCACCACTGTGTTCGGTACTGTACAAACACAGAGTGGACAATGGCCCCTGCCCTGAAGAGCATACAATCTAAATAGACAAGACAGACATAGGGTGGAGGAAAGGGTCTGACACACAAGCAGATTGAACAGCATGATGGCAGCAATCATCATGTTAGTTCCACTATTTTTGGGGGGGGGAGGGAGAGGGGAGAGCCGGGAGAAGAGAAGGTGGTTTAGTTTGGAGGATATCAGCAAGAAGGGAAGGGGGAAAAGAAAGTAAGACATCAAGTGTGGATTGAAGCTCAGGTGAAGAGATGAGGGTGTGAGTGATAGTCACTCAGCACAGAGCAGAGGAAGTCCAGTCACAACCGTAGAGTTCTCAATGTCCAAAGATCCCTACTTTGGTTCCTACCAGGAGTCGTCTCCTCTCTGCAACCCAAAGGACAGTAGGAGAGATGCAAGCCCCAGAGCATGAGCGTGTGGCCTCCCCTGCACAGTTCTGGGTACTGCAAGGTTCTGGGAGGGAAAGGTGGCTCTGGCTGGGCCCCATTTTACCCCTCCCTGCCACAGTGCAGCAGTTCCATCTTTGGCTGCTTCTACTCCTACTGGCTGGAGTCTCTGGGTGGTTTCCTTGGTGAAAGCATACCACATTTCTGACCCCAATGTCACCCTAGTGATCCAGACAGTAACACAGTCAAGTGACCATGGCAATCTAGATGTGTGAATTCACAGCTGTCAATTACTTCATATTTATTCTAAGATGTCTTGACAGACCTCTATGATTAGTACAACCCAGTATTTCGATGCTGTCGTCATCATGAATAGGTCGGAATACGAACAAGAGGCTGCTTGGCAACTCTCCAACACCACTTTCTACAAGCCATTACACTCTGATCCCACTGAGGGTTACCAAAAGAAACTACACCATTTGCTCAAGAAACTCCCTGAAAAAGCACAAGAACAAATCCGCACAGACACACCCCTGAACCCCCAACCTGGGGTATTCTATCTGCTACCCAAGATCCATAAACCTGGAAATCCTGGACGCCCCATCATGTCAGGCATTGGAACCCTGACAGCAGGATTGTCTGGCCATGTAGACTCCCTCCTCAGGCCCTACACTACCAGCACTACCAGCTATTTTCAAGACACCACTAACTTCCTGAGGAAACTACAATCCATCGGTGATCTTCCTGAAAACACCATCCTGGCCACTATGGATGTAGAAGCCCTCTACACCAACATTCCACACAAAGATGGACTACAAGCCGTCAGGAACAGTATCCCCGATCATGTCACGGCAAACCTGGTGGCTGAACTTTGTGACTTTGTCCTCACCCATAACTATTTCACATTTGGGGACAACGTATACCTTCAAATCAGCGGTACTGCTATGGGTACCCACATGGCCCCACAGTATGCCAACATTTTTATGGCTGACTTAGAACAACACTTCCTCAGCTCTCGTCCCCTAATGCCCCACTCTACTTGCGCTACACTGATGACATATTCATCATCTCGACCCATGGAAAAGAAGCCCTGAGGAATTCCATCATGATTTCAACAATTTCCATCCCAACATCAACCTCAGCCTGGACCAGTCCACACAAGAGATCCACTTCCTGGACACTACGGTGATAATAAGCGACGGTCACATAAACACCACTCTATACCAGAAATCTACTGACTGCTATTCCTACCTACATGCCTCCAGCTTTCACCCAGACCACACCACACGATCCATCGTCTACAGCCAAGCTCTAGGATACAACCACATTTGCTCCAACCCCTCAGACAGAGACAAACACCTACAAGATCTCTATCAAGCATTCTTACAACTGCAATACCCATCTGCTGAAGTGAAGAAACAAATTGACAGAGCCAGAAGAGTTCCCAGAAGTCACCTACTACAGGATAGGCCCAACAAAGAAAAATAACAGAACCCCACTAGCCATCACCTTCAGCCCCCAACTAAAACCTCTCCAAAGAATCATTAAGGATCTACAACCTATCCTGAAGGACGACCCATCACTCTCACAGATCTTGGGAGACAGGCCAGTCCTTGCTTACAGACAGCACCCCCAACCTGAAGCAAATACTCACCAGCAACCACATACCACACAACAGAACCATTAACTCAGGAACCTATCCTTGCAACAAAGCCCGTTGCCAACTGTGTCCACATATCTATTCAGGGGACACCATCATAGGGCCTAATCACATCAGCCACACTATCAGAGGCTCGTTCACCTGCACATCCACCAATGTGATATATGTCATAATGTGCCAGCAATGCTCCTCTGCCATGTACATTGGTCAAACTGGACAGTCTCTATGGAAAAGAAGCAATGGACACAAATCAGACGTCAAGAATTATAACATTCAAAAATCAGTTGGAGAACACTTCAATCTCTCTGGTCACGCGATTACAGACCTAAAAGTTGCAATTCAACAAAAAAACCTCAAAAAACAGACTCCAATGAGAGACTGCTGAAATGGAATTAATTTGCAAACTGGATACAATTAACTTAGGCTTGAATAAAGACTGGGAGTGGATGGGTCATTACACAAAGTAAAACTATTTCCCCATGTTTATTCCCGCCCTGTTCCTCAGATATTCTTGTCAACTGCTGGAAATGGCCCACCTTGATTATCACTACAAAAGGTCCGTCGTCCCCACCCCTGCTGGTAATAGCTCATCTTAAGTGATCACTCTCCTTACAGTGTGTATGGTAACACCCATTGTTTCATGTTCTCTATGTATATAAGTCTCCCCACTGTATTTTCCACTGAATGCATCCGATGAAGTGAGCTGTAGCTCACAAAAGCTTATGCTCAAATAAATTTGTTAGTCTCTAAGGTGCCACAAGTACTCCTTTTCTTTTTGCGAATACAGACTAACATGGCTGCTACTCTGAAACCAGTATTACGTAAAGTCTTGGGCTCCTTATCTAAAATGGCTCTTGCATAGCCTGCCTCCTAAAAATGTAGCTAAATTGGCTAGATGAGATATAAAGGGTGATTCTATATAGGTTTTTGTCCTTTTCAAGTTTCCAAAAAATGTCGTAAGTGATGACATTTATACACTGTGCAACCCAGCTGACTGAACTCTGGTTAAAGGAAGCTTGGCTGTGTTCCCTTCAGCTGTATTTTGTCCCTGAATAACAATGCCAATTGGATCTAAGGGGACTACATTCCAATTAGCATGAACTCTTTAAAACTAGCTAACACTCACTGCAGCAACAGCAGGCTAGGAGAATCCAAAAATGCAGCCCCTTTGAATGCTAACACAATCTGCCATGAGTCTAAAGCCTCATTTATCTGAAGCTTTCAGTTGTCCAAGATTTGAAACGCCCAGGGCTGTGCTGTAGATATGCAAAACCAAAGCTTACCGTTTTACAGGAAGTAACGAAGTAGGATGTTTCAAGTAGCACAGCTACAGTCATATGACCATGCCCCCTCAGAAGCATGGCTGTCTTTTTAGGAAGGTACATTCTATTGCACTTGATTGTGTTGATTTACGAGTTGTTTATTTCATTACACCAATACAAAGTCAGTCAGGGATGATGACACAACTTCATAAGTACCATCTAATGAGATTGCACCATGTCGAGTGACAAATTGTAGGGTGTTTTACATGTATTTGCTTTTCTGCTGAAGTCTTCATTTTAAGCCTATTCTCAGCAAATGTCTTCTCACATCAGATTTGTTTAACAGTTTTCATTTAGGGATTGCTCTAAACAGATTATACACTGTACTGTAAATGTGAGAGCCAGGATTTTTTATTTATTTTCTTTTTTTCTTTTTTAAAGGGTGAGACATTTTCTCTCATACTCCTGAAAACACCTGGACGGAGATGTTCACATTTTAGAACTGCCCCAATGTTTTTTCCTCCATCCTCCTGGCAACTTCTAACATCGGTCAATTTTACCAAAAAAAACTCACTAAAGTATCACCTGACTCTGGTGAAATTCCTGAATCAGCAGCAATAAATATCTGAGCTTTTCTCAAGGTGTTTACATGTACCAAATCTTAAGAACTGTTGTGCATGCAACTTAAAAATCTTAGTTTAATAGTAGTACTGGTATAAGGGAAGATAATTAATTCTCCAAAAGGAACTGGAACTCCTATTAAGAGCTCCCAACTGATGAACACATGAGCATTTAACATCCATACTAACAATGCTTATTTCCAAGCTACTCGATTGAAGTTAACGACCAGTGAAATAAAAATACAAAAAAAACCATACAACTTACTGTCCTCTGAAGAAGGAACCTGTCCAGCTTGGCTAAAGATAACATTAGCAGCTGCTAAACAGTGTCGAGACTCCATAAAGCATTGCTGTGGGGGAGAGAAACAGCAGTGTTCAACCATAGGTACAAAACAGCCAATGAGCTGCTACTTTAGACTTAATTAAGTCCCTCAAGTTGTATAGTTAGGACATGTGAAGATGGGGAAATTGCAGAACTGAAAGGTTCAAGGACATTTTCCTTTGGTCATTAGAAAATATAGTACAATTTGAAAGGAAAGATGATTTTTTACATCTACTATGGAATATAGCACCTTCCCACCAACAACCCTCCACAGAGGTAGTCACTGCCTTTTATAGCAGGACTGAAGCACAAACATTATAAATTCTTTCCATGCTGCTCTGACCTATGCTACTGTCATTTCCTGGGTCTGTGGTAAACACTGTGTTGTGGGGCATAATACAGCCCTGAACTGAACATAAACTGAGCATACATTATGAGTCAGATTCGGATTCCCTTACTCTCGCATTGAGTAGTACTTTACTTGATGGTTAAATTCCTTCTTGATGGTTAATTCCTTCAGTTTATCTCCTCAAAAGGTACAGTAGTGATAGTTTACTGCTGAAACTCTATTCTTAACTGAGTGGTATTGCAGAAGTCTCCAAAGCACCAAATTGTTTTACAGAACACATTAGAATTTGAGTTGTCTTCCGTAGGAAAGGCCTCATATAAAAACAGAAGGACTTCACAAAGCAGTGAGTTGTTTAGTGACAGTACAGAGACTCTGGAGGCAAACAGAGCATCCATTATATGATTGGCTCACACAACCTTCCACAAATTTTGTGCACATGCTAAAATATTCAAGAACAATTACTTAAAGGGTGCATTGTAAGACTCAAGCCTGAATGTATTTGTTTTGGCTAGATAAGAACTAAGTATTAGCAGGTAGTTTAAAAATATTTTCCTTTTTGTTTCACCTTTAAAAAAAAAAATCTCATAAGCACCACATCACACACCACCATTATTATTAATTATTTGTACTACTGTGCCCACTTGTGCTTTAATTCTTAAATTTACCCCTCTGCTTACTTTCAGCAACATGCTACCACGGGAAGTGCAACCACTGCACTCCCTTAAGACAGATGTTTGACATTTGAGGTCTATTTGTGTGTTTAAAGGAGGACATTTTAAAATCCAGTAGGCACCATGCCTCAATGAGCTACTGGAACGGCAACTCTGACTTTGTAGTTACCTTTTATGATTGCAGGTTAATAAGTCATAACCATAGCAGAGAACATTTAAATGGTTACCTTAGTGAGATAATATTGTGACAAGGTAGCAGCATTCAGAGCCCATTCTACTGGAT
Source organism: Lepidochelys olivacea (assembly GCF_965140295.1). Classification (NCBI taxonomy): domain Eukaryota; kingdom Metazoa; phylum Chordata; order Testudines; family Cheloniidae; genus Lepidochelys; species Lepidochelys olivacea. The sequence continues at coordinate 82,232,534 of NC_140417.1, read as the reverse complement.
AGTAGCCGCTGTACTCAAGCTGTCGTTTAAGGGTGGTATGGCAATACTGGGCAGCCTTCTCAATCATTTCCAGGTGTTGGTAGACTTGGGCCAGATAATATAACGTATGGGTATAGGCTTTTTCAAATCTGGGAAGACAATTTGGGTCTTACTTTAGATTTATTTATTTTTAAAAAACAAACAGCCATCACATACTCATTTCAAATGTATACTCTAGTCAGCACCCACCTTTTTGATCTCTCTTGATCTGTAAGTTTTTCTTCTTCAGCCATGAAGTGTTCGCTGGGATCAAGGGGAGGGTTCCCATTCTGAAAAATAAGCAGTATATCCAGTACACAACCTGTAACTTAGTGATATTGTGCTCCCTCTGCTGGCTGCAGTGTGAAACACAGTGCAAGACCAGAAAGACCTGTGAGCATTTTGCAGTTTTTCAACCCCAAATTTAACACTAGACTGTTGATTTTCCACAGAACTTCTGAATGTTACATTTAATGTGATTTCCTGAAGTCCATGAGATGTTTTTAGAAAAAAAGCAAACAGTATGCCTCACTTTTTCTATTGTGTTATAAAACTGCTTCTCATATATAACTGTGTATATTTTTTTAAATATTACATTGTGACAAACTAATTTACTCTGGATTCATACTGATCTCATGAGAATTTATTAAACAGGTCTACAAATATCAAATAAAGAATTCATTTACCAAGATACACTACCAGCACACACACACACACACAGTATCCTTCACAATATTTCCTGCAGGATAAGCATAGAGAATGCCTAGCAGACCCTACCATGAGGTCTGATCCCACTAGCATTTACGCATGTGAGTAGCTTTATTAGGAGCAGTCCCACAGAAGTCAAAGAACTACTTTGTGAGAGTAATGTCACTCAGTAATTTCACTCATGTGTGAAAGCATAACAATGTCCCTGGAGAGATTACAGGTTCACTCCCCATGAACAATCTCTTGATCTAAGGCCAGTCCACACACTATTTTTGAAACGGTGAAACTATTTTGGCTAGGAATGGATTTTTTAAAAATAAAAATAGTTATACTGGTACAAGTCATGGTGTGGAGGCACTTATATTGGTATAAGAGAGCCTTATTCCAGTATAGCTTGTTCCCCTTCCCATATGGGAAAAGCTATACTGGTCTAAAGCACCTTTATGCTGATATTGTGTCCATACTAGAGGAGGATGTATCACTTTATACCAGTATACTGAAACCAGTACAGCATTTGTGTTTAGACAAGCTTTAGAAGCATGAGTCTCTACTGCTTAAGCTATAGCACGTCATCAGCCATTAACATGGAGGAAATAGACCCAAAATCTCTCTCTGTGGTCTAGCCACAAGAAGGGAACAAAGAACACACTGAGTTAGTTGGGTTACACACTCCCCTGGGGCCAGGAAAGCTTGAGTTCCCAGCATATCAAATCCCCATATGGCACGCCATTTCTAACAAAGTGCAGATCACAGCATTTGCTAGTTCAGGTCCCTACTGTCACCTATACAAGGACAAGAAAGAGGCAAAGAGTGAAAGGACACCACACAAATCTAGCTGCATGACCACAAGTGAAGTGCAATTCATTTTAAAGAAAAACTCCAGTGATGTATCAATTTCAATTTATTAGGTTCAATAGAGAACAACAAAACATTCATTCCAAAGAGACACCATGCTTCCTGAAGAGACTGAACCAAAGCGTAAAGCATCTCTCTTCCACCAGTTTTCAAAGGGGAAAGTCATAGCTTTGAGTACTGATTTAGATAGATTTAAACAAATATTTAAGATGTGTGTGAAGTAAATGTAGTTTTGTTCTATATTAATAGTTTTTGTTTGCTCTGTTTATGGAGATGATTTCTGGGGTTTATACAGAAGGGTCCTGTATACAGCATCTTGCCATTGTGTCTGTTCCTATAAGACAGCTGTCAGACAGTTATATCTAGTACAATTGGGCCATACCCATGCCAACACAATTTACAGCACAACTTTGTCTGTCTGCACCTAACTTGCTTCATAGATATGTATGTGCCTGCTTTTTATGAAAATTTGGTACACCTACCCAACAGTGCCTCAATTGCTGGTGGCACTGGCTGAGGACTGTGGATGTGCTTCCAAGATGGCTGCCTCATATCACTTACCATTCTGTAAGTTTTTAAGCATGCCAATATATTAGCCAGTCACGTTACTTGACATTATGAGCATCTTCATCACGGAGGTCAGTTTCGCAGTGCAACTTGCTGTACTAGCGTACTTAGTAGTTTACAAGCTTATTGCCTGATCACTTCAGAAATGAACAGCAGATAAATGTTCCTGCAATAACAGTACTTAGCTTGACATAGATTTTTCATCCATATATCTCAAGGGAGGATAAATATTACCACCCTCCTGTTACAGGTGCAGAGACAGACACAAAGAGGCAAAAGGACGAATCCAAGGTCTCCACAGCTCAGTGGAAGAGCTGGAACTAGAACCCAAATCTCCAGATGCAAAGCTCAGTGCCTTATTTGTTGGGCCACACGGTCTCTGCCAAGCTAAGAGAAGAATATCAAGAAGAATGGAACTTCTGTAACAGGCTTGGTTTGTCTACATTCTCAAGACGTACCATGAGACAGAGGGAATCTGGACCACGCTCATGAAATGAACGCAAAACAGGATTGACACATTAAAGTCATTCTGTTCTTTACACTTAGAATAGAACTGAAGACGTGGCCAGAATGGAACTCTCTCTGTGGCAATCCACCTCCCTCTGCCTCCTGTAGAGACTCTGCAGAGAAAGGAGGAGCAGCTCAGAGAAACACTCCTCATGAGAAGTGGGGCAGGGGCTGGGAGAGGGAGTAATATAGCTACCTTTTCCTCCCACAAATTGGGGGGGGGGCGCACCGTACAATAGGCTTGTGCCTTTACTTGCTTTTTCATTAAAAACAACCCTGAAAGTGGTTGTTGTTTTTTTTAAAAATACATATCTATTCTACTGGTCTTTAAGTCAGGTTTTGTCTAGCCTGGAAAAGGATGGTGATTGAAGAGCTAATGAAGTGATTACATCACAAGAGCGCAAAAGTTAAATAACCCAGGGATGAAAGAATTTTTAGAGTCAATTTGTTTAATGCTTTTTCTTTTGGTTACATCTGTTTAGAATAACTAATTAACTTTTTTTTTTTTAAATTAAAAAGTATTTATTAAAGTTTCCCACCAGTTCAGCTGAGGTGCAAGAGCTCATAACACATTCCTTCAGAGATTCCCAACAAATTCTTCAGTAAATTCCAGGAGATCAGAGATGACATTTCTAAAGTTTAAAAAGTTACAGGACTTCCTGCACCGGCTCTTTCCCCTTTCCAGTCCCAGTGTACCCTTCAGATCTCAGGCCTCATACCTTTACCTATGCTGGATGGAGTTCCATGATTCTCCCGCTCTTAGACCAGGCCCCGGGCTACAGTACCCTTTGAATCAACCATGATAAGCGAGCAGGTCCAACTGGTCTCAGCACCTGTGGTTCTTCTCTTTGGGAGTCTGATCAGTGATGTAAATAGCGACCAAAGCATTGTTTATTTTGCTGTAGGAACAAAGCGTTTTAAGAGATGTGTGTAGAGTGTTTGTTATCTTACTTAAAAAGCCTTAACATCCTGTGATAGTGACCTAGACAGGCCTAGCTTCTTCAGTCATCCCAGCAGGGTTCCCATGTCTCTGTCTCACTCCTCTGAATAACTACTTCTCCTTGTGAGAGAGGGATCCCTTTTAATCCTGCCAGGTCTCCTTTGTTCTTGTGAGTTTCTGGGCTTTTTGCCTTATTGGCCAAAACTAGTTAAGCTGTCTGGAGACAAGATATAGAATCTTAAAACTCCAATCCTGTCACAAGAAACTTGAAAGCTTTCAATCCCTTTTTACACCTCATAAAGCAGCAAAAAGTGAATAAACTTGATTTTAAAAGTTCTTTGTAGGTTATATTTAATATTCAAATCTCAGACCCTACCAATCAGGCAGTAAATACACAACTGCACAGACCATCTCAAATTTTAAATGTATGTTAAAACTAACCCCACAAAACAATCTTCCCAAACTGACTATTATTCCAGCTTTCCATCTCAATTCAGTCTTTTCAGAGAAACATTGGAAGAGCTCCATGGAGTTAATTAAAAAAAAAAAAAGAAAAGAAAAGAAAAGAAAAGAAAAGATAGCAATCCAGCTTCCAACATTGGAGAGAGAACCTACATATGCTTCAGGATCATGCTTATGGTCAAACCTTGAATTACTCCTGGGGGAATTCTGCACCACTGTGCATGTGCAGAATTAATGTCCCCCACAGATTTCTTTACTTCCCCGCAGAAAAATTAATTTCTGACAGGGAAGCAAAGGGAAGCTGCAAGAGCAGTCACACCCCACTCCCTAGCAGTGCAGGTACATCATTTCAGGCACCTGGAACAGCCAGCAGAGAGGTAAATTACCGCAGGGCTGGAGACACCCCAGCCCGTGGCTCCTACCCTGGGCCGGGATCAACTGCTAGTCCTGGCTGGGCTGGAGGCAGGAGAGGACGGGACTTCCTCTTCCCCTGCAAGAAGTGGCTGGGGCTGTGTCAAATCCACCCTCAGAAACCTCCCCCAGCTGCAGGAAGCGCAGCATCCTCCCCTGCTTCCTGCCCCGTAACTCCTCAGTTGTGGGAGGGAGGGGTCATTGCATGGGGAGCTGCTCCTCCATCCTCCCAACCCCTGTGCATCCAGACCTTCCACACCCAGATGCTCCTGCCAAGCCTCACCCTGTACACCCAGAACCACCCCCCAAGCACTCCATACCTGAACCCCACCCCACTGAACCTCAACCCCTTCATCTGGAGCCCCCCTGAACCCCAGACCCCCATCTCTGCACCCTAGACCACTCCCCACTGAGCTCCCTACATCCCTACACCTAGAACCCCACCCCCACGCCTGTGGATGCAGATCCCCCCACACCTAGACCCCGCACTGAGCTGCCTGCACCTAGATTGTCCCACACAGAACCCTCTCACCCCACCCTTTACACTTGAATCCTGCCTGGTTGAGCCTGTCTGCCCCACACCTGGTGTGCCTAGCACAGAGGGGCAGGGCCCCAGTGTGTTTCTGGGACAGGCCCAGGCCTTGTGTTGTGTCAGGGTCAGGTGCAGCCTCACCGCTGAGTCGGTGTCTTAGAAGTGGAGAGGCTGCAGAGTGATCTCCCACCTTTGTGCAGCCAATGGTCTGTGCTCCCCACTGCCCTGCTGGAGCCTCCACATTTATTTATTGACAAATAAAACTTGTAGAATTTTAAAATACCATGTGCAGAATTTTTAATATTTTGGTGCAGAATGCCCTCAGGAGTACTGAATACAGGTTGTCATGTACACAGCATCAATGCCAGAAATGAGTGTCAGGTGTTAACTAGGAGACATTTTTAAAAAGTTCAGTCCTCACAAAGACAGAGAGGCCAAAAATTTGTAAAGAGAGAGAGGCCAAACTGTAACTGGAGAGATTTCCCCGCCTCCCAGTGTGTTGAATTGCCGTGTACTACGGTTTTCTTCAGAGTCACAAAAGGTGAATTAATAATGCAGAAAGCTCTTTTTGCAGCACTATTGATACACTGTGATTGCCTCAAAGAGAAGAACAAAGGCCCTGTTGTGCCATTGCTATCACACAGCAGAGTCAACAACTCAGGCCTTGTCTACACTGCCACTTTACAGCACTGCAACGTTCTCATTCAGGGGTGTGAAAAAACACCCCCTGAGCACTGCAAGTTTCAGTGCTGTAACGTGGCAGTGTAGACAGTGCACCCAGCGCCGGTAGCTACTCCCCTCATGGAGGTGGGTTTTGTTTTGTTTTTTTTTAAAAATAGTACTGGGAGAGCTCTCCCCCAGTGCTGGTGCTGTGACTACACAGACACGTTAAAGTGCTGCTGTTTAATATGCATAAGGAGTTTGGTCATTAACAAGACTGCCTGAGACACACAAGAGCCTTTCTGAAAGAAAGCTAAGGGCATGGCTGCACCTGCAGATGTAGAGCGCTGGGAGTTAAACCAGCCTTTGGAGACCGCAGCAGGGAAAACGCTGCCGTGTGTTTACACTGTCAGATTCAAGCGCACTCAAGTGGCCACATTAGCAGCTCTTGTAAAGCAACAAAGAGCAGTGCACTGTGGTAGCTACCCCAGCACGCAAGCGGTTGCGACATGTTTCTCATATTTGAGTGTGTGTGTGTGTGTGTGTGTGTAGGGAGACACAGTGTGTTTTGGGGTGCTGAGAGTGTGTCAGCATGCTGTCTTGTAAGTTCAGACAGCAGCAGACCAAGCTCCCACCCCCGCCTGCCTCTCCCTCCTTCCCTACCTCCCCACACACCCCAACAGAATTCCACACTAATGGTTTGCTTTGTCCCAGAGCAGATAAGCATGCCATGCCGGCTGTCAGAAACAGAGCTTTGAAAAGGGATATCCTCATTCCTACAGCCAATTCCATAACGAGAAGAGTGGCCACTTGATTTCAGGGGATTATGGGACATTTCTAGAGGCCAATCACAGCACAGTAACGTAACACCTCGTTCATACTGATGTCCAGGCGTTTCAGCCCGGCCACAGCAAGTGTTATGCTTCTCCTGGAGGTGGATTACCAGGAGTGCTCCAGCTGCAGAGTCCAGGCGCTCCACGTGCCTTGCCAGCGTGGACACGTCGGGTGTTAGGGCACCTGGGATTGCTTTAATACGCTCTAACTTGCAAGTGTAGCCAAGCCCTTAATGCATGCAGCACTATAAACTGTTACAGCAAATCGATGCAGACAGTTCAGGAGTATTTAAGATTAATCTTTTTCTTTGTTAACTAAAAGGTATGGTTTGAAGTCTCTCACGGCTTTGCAGTACTATCAGTATGAAGTTAAGTAGAGATAGCGGAAGCTAGATTCCATCTAGTTTTAATTCTGGCTAAATAACTTCCAACATTGAATATTTTACTTATTTTAGTATTTAAGCCAAGTTCATTTGCTGATTAAACCAGAACTGAAGCTATGATGACTCACAGATCTCAATTCCTCGTAGTGCTAGCAAACACACGTCACTTTTCAGAAGCACAGTAGCTGCTAGTAGGAAGCTTCACCAAGATGTTTTTCAGAAAAAAATATTCACTATGTATACTTAACAAGAAATGCCTCTGTATGTGAAGGCTCAAAAATGATATTCTTCTGACAGATGCAGTTTTCAGAACAAGAACCATCTTTTACCATCTACAGCACTCTGCATAATCCCCAGTCCTGGCTGGCATCTCTAAGTGGTGCCATAACACAAATAAATAATAGTGCACTGCATGTGTAAAATAAGCTCTGTTAACAGTACCTCTTTCATGTACTGATTGTACAACGCCTCTGCAGATTCCAAGTAAGTCTGTGCTGTTTTAATTTCACCTCTTTCCGACCACAGGATACCCAAATTGTTCTATAAATGTAAAAGGGGGAGGGGAAGCGGTAGATGCGGTGGAAGAAGGAGGAAAAAAAAAAAAAAAAGTTATTTTCCAGTATTTCCCATTCCCAACAAAGTTCTCTAAACACAACTAAATTCCACCCCAACACACACAGCCTATTTGAGCCAATAAGAGTTGCTTTTAGAGAAAAAGGAGTGTAATACCTGGCTCATAGTTTATACCTTAAATTGTTTAAAGACACCTTATCACACTATAGCAAACATGAAAATAAAGACCCAAACATACATAAGCATATAATTTTCCTCTATTTCTTATTATTGCAGGTGTGTGTTTAAACAGATGCGCTCTCTCTCATACAGTTTTATTTCTGATTCACCCTGCAATTAAGTCATAGCATCAGTGTTGTCATAAAAATGACCAGGAAGTTAGAAATTCAATATTATGACTTCAAGGCTGGATAAAATAGGATGAGAAGTTGAGCTAGAAAAGAGCAGATGATGTTTAAATAAGTATCTTCATTGATAGGCAAAGATGGCAAGAAAAGTTAAGAAGTGGAAGTTAAGGGATGGGTATTTTAGATCTAAACCATGATAATTCCCATGGCAACATTTCTTACATTGCTTCTGGAGACTCTCCAATTTCAAAGAGCTTCTCCAAGTATATCATGAAGAATTTAGCATTCATAAACGTTCCAAGTTGGACACGTACTAAATTTTGTTTCTATATTTGCTCACTTGAAAAGGTAAGTCTTAATATACAACTAAAGAGACTCAGAGGGGTAAAAGTGGAATTCTATCAAGTTGCCTCTGCAGCTGGCCCACTCAAATTAGCCTTCTTTTAGGAGCATCAGACTGTGTGGTGCTCATAAAGGGAAACACTACGTCCATGGGACTGGATGTACAGTGTAACAGGCAAAAATCAGACATCAATTATCTCGTATAGCACTATGCAGAAGAGCACAAATCAGAGACAGGGCCACAGGAATTGACCTAATAAAAGAAACTCTGTACCAGTGCTTCCACAATAGAGGTCAGTACAAAGAAAGCACATAAAAGCACTTTAAAAAAAGAAAACCCTTCAGATGCAGATCTACAGAATTGGCTCTTTTATCTTTTAAACCAAGAAAGCTTATGCCCAAATAAATCCGTTAGTCTTTAAGGCGTTACCGACTCCTTGTTGTTTTAGCGGATACAGACTAACACAGCTATCCCCTAAATTCTGTAGATTATTGCTTGTACTGCAGTATTTATGTTGCTTTCCTTTAAATGTTCAAGGTTTGTTACAGCCTGTGAGATTGAAGTCTTGGTGCAAAAGCCCAGTTAGACACCATGATTTCTAGTTGTGTTATTTTGCATACATTGTCCAATGCTAGGAACAAGAGCATCATTTGGCAACAGAACTTCTAATAGCATTGGAAAGATCTCTGGATATAGCAAAAAGAAAGGGCAGGAACAGCAGGACAAAGACAGTGTATCCAGAAGATAGCACCTGTCTGTTATAAACGAGCACCATTTTAAAAAGCCAATTCAGAAGCAGAACTAGGAGGACTTGTGGCACCTTAGAGACTAACAAATTTATTTGAGCGTAAGCTTTCGTGAGCTACAGCTCACTTCATCGGATGCATTCAGTGGAAAATACAGTGGGGAGATTATGAAACAATGGATGTTATCATACATACTGTAACGAGAGTGATCAGGTAAGGTGAGCTATTACTACGGGGGGGGAAAGGGGGGACCTTTTGTAATGATTGTGCAGAACTGAATCCTTGGCCTAAGACAATAGAAATTAAAAAAAACAAAAACAAAAAAAACCTCTGGCATGATGTAAACTTGTATAGTTACGACCCTTTTAGTTACTGGTGGGACACTAACCCATTTTGAATGGTTTCTGAAATAAGCCTGTTACTTTTAAATGACAGGTTTATAGTGTTGACTATGAGCCCAACCCAAGCTGTCACACTGGAAGACAGTGACCACATGCAAATGCAACCTTGAAAATTTCAGGTAACCAACCCACTTTACATACCGGTTTGAAAAAATGACTTGTTGTAGTCAAGTCACTCCACTATCCCCTATTATAATAATTTTGCAAGGCTTCACAAGGAGATAGTTATTGTGAGGTTGCCTGTTATGGTTAGCTCAGCCAGCTGTCCGAAGGACATCTGAATAGTCCTTCTGTTTAAGACTTCTTATGTTACAGCTTCTTTTAGCACATGTAAAAATTGAGTAAAGACTGGAACATCTCTGAGAATGTATATGTATTTGGTAACTATTCTGAAGGGAATATATAGAGGAGAATGAAATTATTGTAAGGAAATTAATAGTATTTGCAAAACTCTACTCACTCAGATATGGTATTATATTACCATAACGTTAAAGAGCAGGCAAACAGATTAACTGCAACAATAAATTCTCATCACAATTTTGCAATGCAACTTTACATTTTCAAAGCACTGTTCGAATATTAACTAGCATAGCCCTAAGATTTCAGCATTTCAATAGCTCATACCGCCACTTACACTGTTCAGGTCATCCTAAGCATCACAAATAAAACGGGCCCAGATTGGGCAAGGTTTATGGTGCTACGCTGCCTAAGGTCAGCAACACCCTAACGCTGCAAATCTGCCCAAACCTACTTCACGTCCCAAATGGCACGATGCTCCAGATCGATTGGAGACTCCCACCACCCAGAGCCAGGAGCGAGTCAGCCCCCCGTTGCCCAGACGTGTCGGCCGCCGTCCACGGCGAGATAAGTCACCACAGCGGGACCCAGAGAGCAACTCAGTGAAACCCTCGCCCGCCAGGGGAGTCCAGCCAGGGCCCTGCCATTCGCCCACAGGGCGCCCACCCATTGAGCCGCGGCAGAAGCTCGTGGGCCCGGCACGTCCCGGGGCGCCCAGGGCGGCGGCCGCTCCCTACCTGGGCCTGAATGTAGAGGGAGACGCAGTCCCGGGAGAGGCGGTGGCGCTCCAGCAGCCGGGTGCACTTCAGCAGGTGCTCCTCGCCGGCAGAGAGCTCCTCGGTCTCGGTGTGGTTCACCCCGAGCTCATACTCCACCACGGCCAGCCGCACGGCCCGCAGCGCCGCCGCCTCCCCCGCAGGGGCGCCCTCGGCCTCGGCCGCCTCCTCCGAGCCCAGCAGCTGCCTGATCTCCTCCAGCAGCTCCCGGGCGCCGTACTTGGAGCGGTAGGGCTCGTTCTCCGGGTCCTTCTTGGACTCCACGTTGGAGAGACTCAGCGAGCTGCGGAACTTCTCACAGAGCGAGGCCCAACCGGCAGGGGCGGCCATCTTCCTCGCCGGGCCCAGCGCCACCCGCCACTGCGACCAACCGCCTGGGCGGCTCGGGGGTGTTAGAGCGGACACGTGACGCTCAGCGAGCGATCAGGACGCTAGGGGTGTCTGCCCTCTACTGTCATGGCGCCCGACCCCAACGTGAGGCTCGTGCCACGCCCCACCCTCCGCAGGGTCGGCCCGTTTCAGCCGAGCTCCCTCGCCTCGTTCTCGGAGCCGCAGGGCGCCCAGTGCCCGACCTTTGCCCGCCTCAGGGGCAGCCTCGAAAAGTGCCAGGGACGGGTGAATAAACAGATGCCAAATGCGGGTGGATCGTCCCACTCCCACAACCCCAGCTCTGCGCAGGACGCGCCCATGAAGTGCTCTCGGGCACTGGTTCTTCGCCTTTCCTGTCCTCTCTGTGCCTCTTCGGAGTCTGAGTCCTCTGGGTACCTGAAGTTTTACCACTTATCACTTAAAAACTACTTGCTCACAAAAAAATAAAAACGCGTCACAGCACCCTGTTGGTGAAAAAGTGCTTACTTTCTCCTTTTTAACCCTCTAATTATCAAATTAATCAATTGGAATATCTATTTACATTTCAGTGTACAACACAGTATAAACTCGTATGAAATTTTTAGTTTATTCTGACTTTGCTAGTGCTTTTTCTGTAACCTGCTGTAAAACTAGGCAAATATCTAGCTGAGTTTATGTACTCCCAAAAGACCTCTACATGTGCCGGTTGAGAACCACTGCTCTGGGGGAAGGCAGCTGCAGCACTGGCAGGAACACAGGAGGTCTGTCAGGTGCCATCCACTGCACACATGGCCCAGGAATGAACTGCTAACGATTTCCCACATGCTTTTCCCAGTAGTGAGCATCTTCCTTTGCTGGTTGTAAGTTTCACAGAACTAGAAGAGAAGAAGTGCCCATTAACACCACCTCCCTATTATTTCTCTCTTAAACCCCAAAGGGCCCCCCGGGGAAATGCAAGAGCACAGGCCATTTAAATAATTTTGTTCTGGGGTTCTTAGATCTAGTAATGACATCCTACAGCTCAACAAGGCAAATATTTTTATTTTTAATGCATTTTTTCTTTATTCTTTGACCTCAAGAAACAATCGGAAAAATGTCAGGGTAGGGCCAAGCAGCTCTCATTGCAAATTGCACACTTGAACAACAGAAAATGAGAAATCTGGAGAATTTAGATTTTATTTTTAACAAACAAGACAAATATTTAAAGCTATGCTTAATGTCTAGATTTCAGTTATATATCATAAGAAACAAAGAAGTTACTCATTTTGTGCAGTAAAAATGGTTCTTTGAGATGTGTGTCCCCACTGGATCTTTCCACAGTAGAAAGGAAAATCTTGGGAGACTTCCTAAAAGCCTTCGTCCTATCCAAGTAAAAGGCCAGGGCTCTCCTAACATCTAGTGTCTGCAGTATAGCCTCTCTTTTATCACAGTGAGGCTTAGGGTAAAATGTCGGAAGGTGGATCAGTTGGTTCATGTGAAAAGGGGAAGTCACCTTGAGGGTAAACTTCAGCTGCAGTTTGTGTGTGACTGCCTAGGAAGGCGTACTGTGGAAAGGGATCTGGGGGTCATAGTGGACCATAAGCTAAATATGAGTCAACAGTGTAACGCTGTTGCAAAAAAGGCAAACATGATTCTGGGATGTATTAGCAGGAGTGTTGTAAGCAAGACCTGAGAAGTAATTCTTCCACTCTACTCTGCACTGATTACGCCTCAACTGTAGTATTGCGTCCAGTTCTGAGCGCCACATTTCAGGAAGGATGTGGACAAATTGGAGAGAGTCCAGAGAAGAGCGACAAAAATGATTAAAGGTCTAGAAAACATGACCTATGGGGGAAGATAGAAAAAATTGGGTTTGTTTAGTCTGGAAAAGAGAAGACTGAAAGGGGACATGATAACAGTTTTCAGGTACGTAAAAGGTTGTTACAAGGAGGAGGGAGAAAAAGTGTTCTTCTTAACCTCTGAGGATAGGAAAAGAAGCAATAGGCCTAAACTGCAGCAAGGGAGATTTAGGTTGGACATTAGGAACAACTTTCTAACTGTCAGGGTAGTTAAGCACTGGAATAAATTGCCTAGGGACGTTGTGGAATCTCCATTATTGGAGATTTTTTAAGAGTAGGTTAGACAACCACTTGTCCGGAATGGTCTAGATAATACTTAATGCTTCCATGAGTGCAGGGGACTGGACTAGATGACCTCTCAAGGTCCCTTCCAGTCCGATGATTCTATGTGGAGGCATGTCTCCGTGGATGACCATTTGCCTTGTGTTGTAAAGTCATTTAGATGTGCACCCCACCTATGAGGGATGTGTCAGTGGTGAGAAGTAACAACAGAGAAGTTTGCGAAAAGTTTGCAAAGTTTGCTGGGGTTTTCCACCAATCCAGGGAGTTTTTGACCATGGTGAGCAGCGACAGAGGTTTGTCTAGTGTCTCTCTGTTTGGTCTGTAGACCAAGCTGCACCTCATTTCACCACATGGGAAGCCTGACATGAGGTATCACCGCTGTGCTGGCTGCCATATACCCCAAGAGATGGAGGCAGTGTCTGGCTGATATTTGGGGGCTGTTTTGTACTGTCTCTCTGAGTGTGATTAAGGAGAGGAACCTGTGGGGGGTAGGAGCACTTTGACCTGTAATGAATTGAGGTCAGCCCCTATGAATTCCAGGCATTGTACCAGGATGAGGGTTGATTTCTGGGTGTTGATCTGTAGGCCCAGTTCTGTGAACAAGTCTGTTGCAGTTTTGGTAACCTGGTCGACTTCGCTGAAGGAGTGGGCTCTGAGGAGGCAATTGTCTAGGCAGGGGTAGATTATGATCCCCTGAGAGCATAGGTAAGAGCCCACTACTGAAAGAGCCTTGGAGCCGACGATAGCCCAAAGGGGAGTACTCTGTTCTGGTAGTGGTCTTGTCCTAGGGTAAATCTGAGGAACTGTCTGTGGGACAGTAAGATTGAGATATGAACATTGAGGGCCGAAAACCAGACTCCCTGTTCCAGTGCTGGAATAGTTGTTGCTACAGTGACCATCTTGAATTTTTGAGCTTTGACAAACTTGAGACCTCCAACCGCCCTTTCTCTTGGGTATTAGGAAATAGCAAGAGAAAAAACCTTTGCCTCGTAGATGTTGAGGTACCGGTTCTATGTGACCAGGGTCCTGGAGGAGCTAGCTGAGATCACTCAATTAGGGTGAACTAAAAGAATGGGGCAGGCAATCCCCAAAGCTGGTGGATATTCCAATACTTAGATTTACCAAGCCAGCACAAAACAGCTTCTGTTAGATCTCACTGGTTACTCAGAAGTCTACACAGTTCCCTTAAAGTAACCCAGGCTCAGGCCTCCACCTAGTTACCCAAGTCAAATATGATGAGGATTAATGAAAATCCTATTCATCATATAAAAGAAAAGGTTCTACCAATTCCAAAGGATCGGACACATTACCTCCCAGGTTAAAGAATATTCCAAATCTTATCTAAATACACGCTTACAGACAATTCTTATTAACTAAACTAAAATTTATTAAAAAAGAAAAGAGAGAGAGTATGGTTAAAAGATTAATATACATACAGACATGAGTTCAATTTATTGAGGTTCGGATTCATAGCAGAGATGATGAACTTTGTAGTTGCAAAGAGTTCTTTTAGAATTTAGTCCATAGGTTATAGTTAAATTTCCAATATCATATTCAGGGTGTTCCCGCTAAACTGGGATCTCAATCTTGTGACTCAAACGTCCCTGATGAAGCTTAAGCAGATCGAGATGACAGGATCAGGACCCAAGGATCTTTTATATAATTTCAGGCCTTCTTTGACAGGTTGGAGTCCCTTGGCTTACAATAGGCAATCAGGGCGACTTTGAAGTAGGTCCATCACCGGTACTTAGCTACACAAATTAACATAAGACAATTGCCTGTTTTCCCACCATTCATAGATGATTGGCTATGTACTTCAAAGAGAGATGAATACAGTGATATCCTGTGTTTACAGTTCATTTAAATGCTAAGATGTTCTTTTGATCTCTGAATTAACAGAGTACAGCATAGACAGGGACTATTTGATTACATTGTTAACATCTACCAATATATATGTAAATACACAAAACCACAAACATTATCTCCTTATATGTTTTTAAGGGTTGAATTTGAGTAATTTACTCTGCAGGACGCTTAACCCTTTCTGGTCATGCGTCATAGGCTCCTAACTGGAGGAGGTGATACACTTCTTGTTGTAGTGAACTCTCATGAGAAGGGTCCCTGAAGAGGGATGGGGAAGGGAATTGGGGAGGGGGAGAGGGAAGTAAAGTGGATGGAATACCCACTGCGAATGATTTCCAAGACCCATTGGTCCAATGTTATGCATTCCCAGGTGCTGTGGAATGTGGCAAAGCAGTAGCCAAATGGGTAGGATAGGTTGGTCAACTGTGGCAATTAAGGGGAGTGGTCTGTTGACACCTCATCCAACACATCAAAACTGGTGTTTTGTGGTGGATGGTTACTATGTGGAAGGCTGTGGACCTGATGGTTTGCATCTGGAGAACCCAGTTTTCTTTCTTTGAGATTCATAAAAGTGTTGAGTCGGTACGGATTTATGTTGTGAGTGCAGACTAAATTTTCTCTTTTGTCCAGGCATATAGTTCCACGTTCAGCCTAAGCTCCTTTGCTGAGCCAACTGTGCAGTAATGGGGGGGAGTGGTAAGGGGGGAAGAAAACGCGGATAGATTCCATTACTGTAAAGGGAGGGCGCAACAGGAAAAGTTTGGGCACCACTGCCCTAACCCTTGTAACACTCCATTATATTTCTGTCTTGGTCAAGCATTTCCAAACTAACATCCCTCCTCTCTTTTCATGAGACCCAGACTCTTGAGCATTTAGGTGATGCAGTCTCTCGGATGTGGTGGGAAATATCTCAAATGGCAGGATACACTAAGGTTTAAATGGACCCCACTATCAGCTCCAGCAAGTGGCAACTTGTATACCACTAATTCCCTGTAAATGACACATTAAAGAATCAACAGCAAATGTAAAAACACAGCACTTACGTAGCTCTTTTCATCCACAGATCTCCAAATGCTTTGCAAAAGGTAAGTAAGCATTATTGCAATTTTAAAGGCAAGCAAAGTGAGTACAAAGGTGCAGTGATTTGTCCAAGTTGATAGAGGAAGTCTATATCAAAGATGGAAACCGAACCCACAATCCCTTATTTCCAATCCAGTGTACCACCCATTGAATTATGCTGCCTATCTCTAACCACATGGATTTGAAACACCAGACAACCATCTCTCTCTCTAAAACATGGCTATGGCTCACCATCCTCATAGTACTGATTCTCAACCAGCACTGACAAAGATTTTTATTTAAGAATTGTACTATAACTGTGCTACAGCCTACCTCAGGAGAGAGTCTCATAGAACCGGGTGGGAGCGTGGGCAGAAACAAATTTGTCCAAATTTGTCGGTTAGGGAAGCTCTATTAGAATCCTGCTGGAAACAATGTACTTATGCAGGATTACAGCTAACAAGTTTATAAACTTCGTGCTGAGAGGGCCCCAAAAAGGAAGAAAAAAAAGTTGTTTAAAAAAATGATTGTCCTTGTTCTATTCAGAATTGTTTAGTTTCTTCCTAAAAGGAGTAATGCAGTGTTCAAGTACGCAAGATGAATAGAAAACATAGTTAAAACACACTTCAGTCCTGTCTACACAAGCAGAGCTGAACTGTGTTTAAACCACAAATTAGCACATTACCCACTGTAACTGGATCTGGCAACCCAGTAGTTTTGTTAGCATAGACAGGACATTATTGATAAGGCTGAATTTACCAACTGATATCAAGTCCTTGTTTCCATGATTTTTTAAATTTTTATGATTAATTCTTGATTGGTTTTCATAAAGAAACAATGAGAAATACAAAAGGTAAGTCCAGCTGGTATGTTTCCAAATACTCATACTTCACGGGATCACCAAAAGAATTATGGAATTACACAATTTTACAACTTGTCAAAGCTGTAAGACTGGACAATACTACTTACATATAACGTTACAGCAGGGGTAACAGTAACAAAATAAGAGAAGACATACATGAGTAGGGAGAGGAAAAAAAGACTGGTGGGGGAGAGGGAGAGGAAGTGTTATGTAGAATGGAGTCTGACATTCTTTGAGGCATCTCAATATTTTTATCCAAATGCATCTAGAACCAGGGTCTACGTTTCTTCAGATTCACATAATTGCTCTTTATGTGAGAAGCTATTCTTCCTTTGGCTGTTCAAATAGGTCCAAATACCAATGTTCTTATTTTGGGCATACGCCTTCTCCTCCAATTTTTGTAAAATCGCACCCTTGGTGATCTCTGCAGCCCTCAAGAACCAAAGTCTTTGTAGCAGAATTAAACCCAGCTTAGCAGGTAAACAACCTAGTATATAATTTTCAGCTGACATTCACCTGCTGAAGCTGAGCAGTTTAAACTCTTGCATCCACCTCTTTCCACACCTACCTGACTCTTTGGACAGTCCCATAGCACAGCATCAGGGTACCTTTTTCTTTGTTACAAGACCAACAAACTTCAGAGAATAAGGCCTTGCTCTTGTTCAACCGCTGTGGCATCCAGTGCATTGTTGGTAGTGATGCAAGAGGTTGGATGAGAGTATAATAGTTGGATCCTGGAACTACAAAAGGGTCCAAATCTAAATTTTTGTAGCACATAAAACACATACCTCCAGCCCAGCCTATCAAAAGGCTTTTCTGCATCTAAGGCTCAAATGGCTTGTGGTTTGGGGTCATTATATTTCACTTACTAACCAGTAAGCTGTCAAAGGTTATCAGAGCCACAATGGCTTCTGATAAGCCCAACTTCATTTGGGTGTATGAGAGAGCTCCAACCCTTTTCCAGCCTCACTACCAGAACTTTTGCCAATATTCTAACATTACTGTTAATAAGTGAAACTGACCTATAATTAGAACATAGCATGGCATCACTTCCTGGTTTAGGACAAACTGAAAGTAGGACTTCCCTCAGGGTGGAAATGACTCATTAAACATTTCAGTTATCTTGTCAGATAGGAGTTCAAGGAAGTGTCTACAGAATTCGGCAGCGAAGCCAGCTGGTCTGGGGCTTTCCTCACTTTCATATTCTTAATCATCTTAATTAACTCATCCTCCATTAGGGGAGCAGAAAGATTTCCATGATGGGCTATGATAATTTGTGGTAATGTTTCTAAAAATCTGATTCAAAGTATCTGTGCAGGGGTTTGCATCCAGTTTATGCAGATATTATAGAAATTAAAGACCTATTAATAACCTTTAGATAATGTACATAATTTACCATGTTTATACAGATGGTTGGCATTCCACATGCTGAGACCCTTTGTCTTAGATTGGGCTGGGCAAACCATGGCCTGGGGGCTGCATCCGGCCCTCGAGCTCCCGTTGTTGAGTCCAAGGCTTTCCATGCTCCAGCTGGGAAGTGGGGTCAGGGGCTTTCCCCACTCTGCGTGGCTCCTGGAAGCAGTAGCATGTCCCCCTCCAGCTCCTACACATAGGGGCAGCCAGGGGGCTCTGCAGCTCCCATTGGCTAGGAACAGACGGGGCAATGCAGACGGGGCTGTTAAGGAAAAGTTAGCACATGTGACTCCATTTTGGTTTGGGGCCCACCATTGTCTAAAAGCAAGCACATCATGCACCAGGAGGAGTGTGCCTTAGATACTGCATCCCTGTGAAAATCCTCCCCCTTGTCTCCAGCCTGCCTTGACTCCCAGTATCTGTTTTTTGTCAGTCTCTAACTCCCTATCTGCTGGCCTTTGATGTGAGGCCTCCCATCCTGATAATAAAAGTTACTGATGCATGGCTTTAGGACCATGCTGTGTAATTAACATACTGGTTTAGCACAAGGAATGCACCAAGCAGGGATAGGTGGTAGATAAGAAAAGGGTTTGTTTATTGGCTAAGGTTTCCAATGCACAAGGGCAACATGCTTTGCTAAAAAGTATATAACCTTTGTATAATCTGTATTCAGGGTCCCCTCCTGGCTAGCAGGGGGGCATCACGCTCGAGCGTAATAAACTTAATGTCTTTTGGGAACTCTGCAGTTGTGGACTTTGTTTATGTGCCTCAGCCTAGATTCGAACTGTGCATGACCTATCAGGTATAATTCGCAGCATTTGTGTGCGTGTCCTACCAGGTGTAATTCGTAGCATTTGTGTGTGTGTCCTACCAGGTGTAATTCGCAGCAGTTGTGTGCATGTCCTCTCAGGTATAATTCGCAGCAATTGTGTGCATGTCCTCTCAGGTATAATTCGTAACAGGGCAGTGCGCAGAGCTGCCTGGCTGTGCCTTCACATAGGAGCCGGAGGGGGGGACATGCTGCTGCTTCCGGAAGGTGCTTGAGGTAAGAGGCACCTGGAGCCTGCACCCCAACCCCTTGCCCCAGCCCTGATCCCCATCCCACCCTTCTGTACCCCCAACCCCTCATCCCCCAGCCCCACCCAGAGCCCGCAGCCCAACCTCCTGCTCCAGACCAGAGCCTCCTCCCACATCCTGACCTCCTTTCTGGCCCTACCCCAAAGCCTGCACCTCCAGCCAGAGCCCTCACCCCTTCCCACACTCCAACCCCCAATTTCATGAGCATTCATGGCCCGCCATACAATTTCTATACCCAGATGTGGCGCTTGGGTTAAAAAGTTTTCCCACCCCATCTTAGATGGTATGTCAGCAACTTGCCAGCTTTTTCACCTTATTCCCAGAAATCCTACCTGAGTCAAAATAGGGCAAACTCAGCCTGTACCCAGTGAAGCTTGTTGAGTTCATATCGATAACTGATCAGGGATCACAACAAATCTGAAGATGGGGTTGTGGCATAAGACAAATCAAGCTCTTTTACTTTTTTCTCAAGAGCCATCATATTTTCTCCATGTTCCATCTTCTTGGAAAAAGTGAAACTAATAATTCTACCTCTCAAATAGGGCTTGGGTGTCTATCACAATAGTCTGCTAGAAGATGCTGAAGGTCCATTTGTCTTCAACAGGCAAATTTATTTTCCAGTAAGAATATTGAAATAGGGATCTAATAAACATGAAGAATTCAATCTCCATATACATGGCTGTTACTTACTTGGATCTGTTGCTATTCAAAGAGTTACAGGGGTATGATCAGAGACAGTAATTTTATCCATGCAGGAATCAACTACAGAATTAACCAAGTCCCTGGAGAGAGGGAAAAAAAAAAACCTAGAAAGGAATAGGACGCTTATACTGGGGAAAAGGTATGAATAATCCCAACTTGTTGGATGTATGAACTGCCAGGTATAACATAGTCCCAGGTCTTTAATGTGCAATTCCAGAACTATTCTGATTTTAGTTGTTTTGACACTGAGGGTAAGATTTGTCCAGAGATTCAAGCCCTTAATTAAAATCCCCCAGCAATTACAATAGGGTTCTCCGTCAAGTTAGTAAAATAACCTATGAAAGGTTTCAGGATCATCAAGGTCAGGCTCATTCATATTAGCAATGATTAGTTCACATCCATTTATGGTGACTTTAAGGGTTAAGAATCCACCCTGATCATCTGAAATTGACTCAGATCAGTGCTTTATGGAAGAGTATGACTAACCCTCTGGATCTGGATGGGAAGCAGTCACATTCTAATTTAGCAGCCTCATCAGTGGTGTCCCCTACTAAAGCACTGCATCTGCCTTTCCTCTCAAATAATAAGTATACTTTCTTCTTCTAATTGGAGTGTTAAGTCCCTTTATATTCCAGGACAAATTTGTTAACTATTTTTTGTCATGTGTGATTTTACAACCAAGAGTAATGGGATTTTGTGTTATGTGCTCTATTGCATCTCATTCTACTCCCCACAGAGGACCCCCCGAGAGGGGCAGTCTATCAGTGAAATGCCCCAGGACACTTATTCCACAGATTTAGCATTATCTTGCTAGATGCTCACCACTTGCCAGACCTCCAGGGAACAAGGTAGGTGCAGGAAAATTGGGGGGAGATGTCACTGTTAGTTACAGCCACCTGCAGAAGCTTGATGAAAATCATTGTCATGAAGGGTGGAATTTTCCTGAGTATTAAGATCAGGAGGGAAGAAGGAGGAAGAAACAGGGGTGGGTTAAGACACTACAAAGGGGGCACAAAAGAGACCAAAACAGAACATAACGAAATGAAAAAAATTATAACAGATGAACAGTCACATACTTGGCAACACGTGGGATCAATGTCATCCATTATCAGGCATTGAAAGAACACTTCAAGCTAAATATAGCTAAATACTCTGATACTCCAGCAGGGGCAGACATAGACAGCTTGTCACTGCTCACCAGGATCCCCCCTGCAGCATCCAAACCCTTAAATGGCTTTGAAAAGTATTATAAACAACAATCGCACACAGGATACATCCCCAACAAATATCTGGAAGGTTTGATATTTATATTCCATAACACAACAAGCATTCCACTGATGGTTATATCAGTCTCTGAGTTGTGTGTAGGGTGTAATGGACTCAGCAGGGTTTTGGGTCAAGGACCCTCTCTACCAAATGATTACAAGTAATTCCTGCTGGAATTGCCATCTCCTATATTTCAAACCATTTTCAAACAATAAACTATTAATCCAACAACTATTACCCCAACCTGAAATGCATGTAGGTAAGCCAGCATCCCCAGACACGTAGTTTGCACACTAAATGTGTTTAATGGTTACATTTCAATCTTGCAACAATGTAAGGAGATAAGCAGAAGTGAGCATGGAAACTTCCCTTACTATCATCCCTAGGTCCATGCTGCAGATATCCACCAGCAATGGCATGACAATCTGAATCAGAGATCTGTTCTCAGGATTCCCAACAATGTGAAGACAGCCCTGAGTCGCTGCTGTTCACTGTAGTCTGTGTATGCATCTTCAGATTCCTCAGCTCCTCTGTGCAGCAGCCGAAGCAGCTTTTCAACATCACTACCTTTACGAGAGGCCAGCTTTCCATACATAAAACAACCTAGTGGTTGTTAGGAAATGATTCAGTCAGGATTCCTTATTGCCCACCAGTGCAGGGTTTGGACGAGGGAGTTTTATGTTTCTACTCTCTCAGCATCAGGCAGCTCATTAAAGCAATCATAGGCATGATGATTTACAGTTAGCAAAGCTGTGGCATTCAGGATTCAGCAATGGCACTCGCTGCGTGTCCGTTCGATATTGTTTTGTCATAATTTAAAACCCCCATACAGAAAACACACAGTTTATATATGGACTCCAACTTCACCACACCCAGTTCTGGGCAAAGTATGTGGGGAGTAAACATAACAGGGGCTAGTTAGATCAGCATAGCTGTCAGCGTAATGGGGACTAGATCTGCACGGCTGTCAAAGAAAAAGTGCCAGCAGTTATACTAATCAGGAACAAAATACATCAAAAGTAGTTTATAGGTTATTTATGAAGTTCTCCACCTCCTGAGGTTTTTGGAATGAATAGGTCACTCCTCCCGATACTACATGAAACAATGGAGAAAACTACCATGTAGTACATTAGCCCTTTTTGTTCTCCCATAGGCCTGGCAAAACTGCCTGCTATCCACAATATCCCTTGCAAAATCTTGAGAAACCATTGCCCCAGAGTTCTTCCCTGTGGCCTTGAATAGATGGATTGTTTGGTTGTAAACCTGAGAAATTTAATGATCAGTGCTCTGGGCTTAGCCCCAGGGGCAGGCTTTGGGAACAAAGACCTGCAGGCTCTTCCTCAGGCAGATCAAGAATTTCTATTAAAAGGCTGGGGATAAATTCCAGAGGTTTCCCTTGTTCTGCTCCCTCAGGAACCCCTCTGATTCTAAGGTTGTTTCTGCATGATTTGCTTTCCAGATCAGCTAATTCACTTTAATTAATTGTACATCTCTGAGGTGTTTCTCAGTTTGGGCAGCCATGTCCTGCATCTGATCTTCTACTGAGGAAATAGGGTCCTTGGCTTCTGACATCCTACCTGATTGTACCTGCAAGGAGGATTCTAGCAAACACTGTTGGTTGGAGCGTAGCAACTAGCTTTAATTGTGAGGGTGCCTCCAGCCACCTTTTTCAGCAGAGTGAGCATGCTCTCGTTGTCTTCAGTGGCGGACATCTTGGCTACGGGCATGTCTCTTTTCTGGATCTGCAGATCTAAGAGAAGCTAGCTTTTGCTGTTGAGCCACTAGATGGCATGAGCACAGTTCAAGGTGTATGTTTTTTTGCTTGTGCAGAAGGAAGGATGGTGCGTGACCAGCAGCAGATGGGGGAGGATGCTGATGGACTGCCCCAGAGCACTCAGGGGTTCATTCTACCATGTTCTGCAAGGGCCCCCTGGTGAGTCTCAGATTCCATGATTTTTAAAACTATCCACCTTTTTTACCTTTGTGGTTGTTTTGTGAGGATGGGATGGCTAGGCAAACAGTCAGTTTCACTGAGAACCTTGACAGCTGTCAATTTAAAACCCAGATTGCATCAGACACCAAAGGAGAGCAGGAGCTAAGCTACAGTATGGTGGGAAAACGGAATCAGATTAGAGAACTCTCAGAGTAAGCTTTAATGCCTGCAGGGGACAGGATGTCTCTCTATCCCACAGGGATATTTTTTAAGAAAGACTTTAAATTGTAACATTAAAAGAAAATGAAAAGATGAAGTCTGTTATGGCAGCTATGTTCAAATTTGTCCACTTAACACAGCATAAGCATAGTAGAAGAGACTAACGAAGGAAATTCACATTATCAGTACATCAACTCCATACCATTTGCCTCTTAAAGGGTATACTTACACTGCAGCTTAGAGCGAGTCTCCCAGCCTGAGAAGGCAGACTTGCACTAGTAGGGCTCATGCTAAAAACACCGTGGTGGCTTGGGCTGGAGCTTGGGCTTTGCAACGTCCACGCTGCTATTTTTAGTGTTTTAATGCAAGTCAGTCATTCACAGCTGCTGTGCAGACATACCCAAAGAGGCAGGTTCTTAGTGTGACACTCAGTCCTAATACATATAGGCAGAAAGGGATTTCATTCAAAAGTGTGAATTGTTGGCTTATATTTTTAAAGCTACACATTTTCAAACATGTCCATCAGGAATGGAAGTCAGTGGAAGAAAACAGCAAGATCTTCTTTTAAAATGAACTTTATGTCACTTCAGCAAGTAGATTTTGTCGCCATCCTCACTTACAGAAAAGTGACTGGTTTAACAAAGTAACAAAAACAAAAGGGAAAGTTCAATAGATTTTAATTTCAACAAAGCAGGCATTATGTAGTCCCATAGCTACATCAACTGAATTAGTTACTAAAATGCTCTGTGAAAATTTCGTTTCTGACCTCCGTTTTTGAATCTGTTATTTTTGTTAAAGCCACCGCCTCCTTGCCTCCCGTTCCTGAAGTTAGAGAAACCTCGGCCTGCTTCACGCGGAGTTTCTTCTAGCTCAGGTAACTCCGTTGCTATGGACAGCTGCCAGCGTCTTGAATCTTGCCATTGCTCCTGATCAAACAAGTTGAATGCATTTAAAGAAATCATGAAAATGTAAGAACTGAATTTGCATGCCTGCATATTCATAGAAGTTATTTCAAAACCAACCTAATCCTCACCAAACTAGTTCATCAGATCCATCTTATGGACAAGGGTCAACATTCGTCTTTAAAACCCTTACAATTCACAGTCATGGGACGAAGGAGAGAACCACCCCAGGGGAAGTTGGTTACTATTAATGCCCTCAGTTAGCGGAGCGGGCAGCAGCCAAAAGGCCAAGACACTATGTAGACAACAATGCAGGATTTTGTAAAGAGGAGGAAGGGAATGGACAGACAAGCAAAAAGTCAGAAGCAGCAAAATAAGTTTAGTTAATGAGAGCAGCAGGAAAGAGTATATTTTGTAATGAATGTGCAACCCTCTTTATGCACAAAAGTTTCAGACTCTCTGCAAAAAACTGCAAGCCTTATACTACCATAGTATAAGCATATAACTAGCAGCTACAGTATTTGGCTTAAATGTCCTCAAAAGGATTCTAAAGGCCCTCCAGCAAGAAGAACATACCTGTATATGACTTTGCTCAGCTGTACGGACATCGAAGCACACACCCTAAACACAACAGAGATAATATTCATTTACTCTCCAAGCTGGCATCCAAAGAGAGAGACATTGGAACACTAACTTCCGATAACAGACTACAACTATAGCAGAGTGCCTGCTCTATTTTGAGAGTGCCTTTTTATATTCTAAAATTTTTATTTCCGACAGATTTGCCAAGAAATGAGGAATCAAATGCTTGGTACTGACAGCAGCCCCACTTCCCGAAAGTAATGTATCTGTTCAAAGGTAGGACATGAACTTCCTGCAATGCAACTTCTTTGTCAATGCTCTTCACAAAGGAGTAAAGTGACCCAACTGAGCCAAATCGCTGAGTGGCTGATTTCAAAGTATGTACAGACCAGTGTAGGCATTGAGAAGAACAACTTGTCTATTTTATTGATGAAAGAGAAGCAATTTCAACCCATTAGTGTAACACGATGGGTTCCCATCTGAAGTGAATTTCCTAACTTCTCTGTCATTGGATCACAACAGAGGCAAAATGTAGAAAAATCCACCCTCCTCTCATAGACACAACTTTGAGTGGTCATGGTAGAAGCCAACACCTGCATTAAAAGGAGAAGATGCCCTTAAATTCCCAAAATAAACCAAGCATACAAAACAATTGGATAAACCATCTCACCATCTTTCCCTTGAGAAAACGCATTCTGGTAATTTTATTGTCTATTTCATCACCAAGCTGTTCTTTTAGTCCTCGCCAGGCATAGCCAATGCTGTGCATCTCTACCGAACATTGTAACGTCATCGTCACATAGCCCTTTAAAAACAAACAAACAGTGAAATGTGTTTACAATGAAGGAGTAAACCAGATTGTGGCAGACAGCGTCCAATCTGTCGAATATGAATTCCAATATAAATCTTTGTGGCTACTGTAATATTTAAGGCTCTACTGTTCTGCTAACAAGTAGGCTGTTTGGAATAAAGGCACCCTCCATTTGCATGCTAATGAAAGCCTTCAAGAGAAAATGAAGTCGAGCTAGAAATACACATTGGTATCAGTCTTTAGACTGAATATATTTGTTGGAAGTGGGGGAACAGTTATTAGGTGCACATCAATATCCATTTATAAAATTACAAAAGGAAGAGACATGAGAACTTAGTACAGGCCAATATAAGGAAAGGAAATCCAGATGGCTATGTAATAAGATGAAATCTACTGTACTGACTTCAAAACAGTTACCCTACAAAGATGAACTGGAGTTGGGTAGCCCCTGCCCACGTCAAAGAAAGACAGAGCTTTTCTACAGGGTCTTCCCTGTAACAATATACTCCCAGAGACTACCTGCTGGACTCTTTTTCCTTGAAATATGGTGGGACTTGAAACATTTTCCAGAAAGACAGACTAAGCCAGCAGCAAAAACCATCCTATTGGCTCAAGAAACTTTACTAAAGTTTTCCATGATAATATCACACTTTTCTGTAATTGAGATCGGAGACAATTTATGCATCCTTTTCTTAGTGCTGGTTAAAGGAAAATATACTCACTAGTTTCAAGTTCCTCTGTTTTCTGAACTATGCCACTACGATTTGATTTTAGTTAAGAAAACTGGAATTTGATGTAAGGTCGACAATAGCTGCAGCTCAGGCACCTAGTTGGGAAAGCAACCAAGGAAGCTCTGTTTGGACTGGGCTAACAACCTGAGAGTACCTCGTTAAAGGAGAATGGAGGCAGCAATCTCTATAACTAAACAGTGCCAGAAAGTGATGGTGAGGGCCAGTTTCAGACACAGGGAGCTAAAGGGTATCAGGTCTTGTTACACTTACTCAGTACATTTGCTGACAACACTGCTTACCATTCAATACACAATCTCTCTCTCTAAAATGGATAGAATATTTACCCCTCTCACAGAGGTGTTAGGAGGATTAGTTCATACAGTGCTTTGAGCACAGTAGTGACATGCAACATTATTATTTACCGCATCTGAGTTGAGCAAGGAACGCTGTTCAATGGAAGTAGCCCCAGAAATATGGGCTAATGCTGCAGCCAGAGCTTCCACTGCCCCCTTTTCCTCTATCAGCCGCTGAGCTGACTGTTTGAAATAGTCGATGGCAGAAGGAGGAACGGAATCCAAAAACCTACGTATTTACAACAAAGATTTGATAGGTCAATATACAGAAAGCCAACATTACAAAATTCAATTGTGTGTGAGAAATTTTATTAACTTGTTAAGACTAATGCAAAGGTTAAGGCCAAGAATTTCAGAAGTGACTAGTTATTGTTGGTGCTTCAATTTTTGTGCACCTGTCTTGGGTACTGTCAAAGGGGCCTGATACTCTGGAAGTGGCAAGTCCTCATCTTCTGACAATCTAGCCTCTTTAAGGCGTCTCCCAGTTTGGCACCCAGTCACTTGGAAAATCTTGAGCTAACCACCCAAGAGAAGGCTGTAACACATGCAGAGAGTGCCCTTTGCCCCAAGAATACTCTGTATCACCAGTGAAGCCGATTCCTGATTTATGCTCCACACAGAAGGTCCTGTAGTGATCATCCTTTCATCAAGAGCAATAAACAGATCTCTGTTTAGCATCTACCAATGCCCTTCTGTAGCACGCCATAGTGTCACTGATGAACTGAGCAAAGCGCTTTCTACTCTCAGAGCAGGCTGCTTCAACACACTGACACTTACCACTGACACAGGGAGCAAAGCTGGGGGAGGCAAGGTGCGGGGGTTAAATCTGCCATCTCCAACACGGCAGTGCATACCAATAGCTCACTAGACAACTGGTTCTCAACCTCTTCCATGCTGGAACTCCCAGTCCCATTTAGCAACATGAGAAGAGCAGGGTGGTCACAACCCCAGATCCACCCCCTCAAGTTATATTATTAAACCTCTGCCAATCTCAGATTGAACAAATATTTCTAAACCATACTATACTGGCAAAGTTTATTCTTGATATACAGCAAATACGAACTATTAGATTGTAGTCAAGGAAATTCTTAGAAATATAAAATGTTATACCTATTCATCTTAATTAAGAATCATAGATATTACATTTAGAAAGGGCCTATTTGGCTGGCTAGTTGATCCTACCGCTGCAGTTATTGATGGATACAGGAGACCCTACATAGGTGCAGCAATCACTGACTTCAGTGGCTGTTGTAGATGCACAACTGAAGGCTGATTTGGGTCCAAACTTACAAGTATCAGATATGTATGTTCAAGTAAGTCAAATTTGACACTGACTAGTAAACCACCTTTCTCTTGTATGAAAATGACATATGGAAAGCATCAATACATCACTCACAATATGAAGGGGAAAAAGCTTTCAAGACAGCGAAGCAGGGGTGTGAATGAGGGGGGATGGGGGGGATGACAACAAGCACAGGCACGGACCCCACTAATCATTATCTGGCTTTGGAAAACTCCTCTGGCCCCAGGGGAAGAGAAAGTTCCTCCAGCCCCCAGGGCTGTCAGGAGCTGACAGCTCCTCTGGCCCTGGGGCAGGAGCACCATTTACGGAGGGTATCTTCCCCCCCGTTTCGTACCATATGTCTGCTCGCAGTGCACACCCAAGCAGAGCTCTCAGCTGCAGCCCTGAGCCAGATTCCCTCCTCCAGGAACCCGTGTTCTCCAGAGCTCATCCACCCGATCCTCTTCTCTGCCTCCCCCAGTCAGCAGCTGAGATGATATGGTGCGACAATCCTCCAGGACAGGAACGGGCCAGTCGAGGGGGGTGCACAGCGTCCCCGGTGGTGGGAGCACAGGATATCCTGTGGTGGGGGTGGGTAGGAGAGGGGAGCACAGGGTCCCCAGAGCAACAGCAAGCGCCTCTGGTCCTGGCAGGAGCACAGAATGTGTCCTCCCAAAAGGGGTCAAATTTTTACTCTTGTGCAAGTCCCTGCAGGGAAGCATGAGGAAAATGCCACCTGGAAGCAATTTCCACCAACTAGGTGTTAGATGTGTACAAAGCTAGGACTCACACTGAACAGACTAAAAACAGCAACACTAATAATGAATCTGATATAGAATGCAGGGTGTGAGTTGCAACAAATACATTAACTAAAAGGGTATTCTAGTTATACTAAATATAGTAACAATTCTTAAAAATCAACAACAACTGATAGGAATAAGTCAGTTTCCCTATATGTAAGCAATTTTTTGTTCTATTACTTGCAGTTAGGTTTGGTAGGTTATAATTTAAAGTTACTTTTAACCACATATATTTTTAAACAGGACATTTTGCTGTGTGAGGGGCTGAAATACACAGGGGCATACTGCTAATATCTTACTAAAATCAGCCAGCGTGCACATGTAAGGCAACTGATTTTATGAGAGAGAGAGATGTATGACTGTATATGTAACAGAATTGAGTCCAACATCTCCATATATTTTTCTTCTACAAGTTCAAGACATCTCGTAACTGTGGACAGATAATGAACATACCTGATAGCATCTTTACTAGAAGCTTTAATTATATCTGTGGCTGTAGGCACACCCACATGCTTAAATGTAATGCCCTGAAATTGAGAAAAGAAAATGAATTAGAGCTCAAGGTCTTTTCCCTACAATACGCAACAGAACCAAACTCTCGTCAAGTCCTGTTTCCAAGGCCACCATTCCCTTACTAGTCCTAAGCAGCAAATCCTTTGTTCAATCTTTATTTAACCATGACAATTTAAAAACTATAAAAAGCCTCTCTTGTATAAAATAGAACACATTAAAATTATTCCTATTTTTGTTAATGTGTGAGTACCTGTGTCTTGATCACATATTTGAATCAAAGACGTTAGAAATGGAAAAGACTCATTAGATCAGAGTCCAACCCCACAACACAAGACATATCAGATTTAGACATAAGAATGATCTTAGCCAAAAGCCAGTATAATAGTTTGTGCAATGTCAATGGATTGACACTGAAAACAATTTAATCATACAGTGCAAATGTATTTAATCCTCAAAGGAAACTGAAAGCATGAGGGACAGAATTAGGCCAGAGAACTGAGACAATACTTGGTTCAAGGCTCTGCTTTTACTATATAGTTTTTACCTCTTTCCATTAAACACTCCTAAAGTAAGTCAAGTTCTTAGATGAATATTTAATACATGCCAAAAAGAAAGAACCTAGGGTTCAAAATTCTCTGTTTAGCTTTCAGCAGCTAATGACACCCTGAAACAGAACAGGAAATGCAAAAAGTGGGATTTCTACCTCTAATCTTTGTAGGGATTGTACAACTCTAAATGCAAGCCTCGGCAAATAAGTGAAATAGGAGAGGATTTTCAAGAATTTCGTTTTAATTTGTAAATTTAAAAGCCTGCACGTTACTGATTCAGTACCTTCAATGCTTTGACATTGTTTTCAGAACAGCCTTTCAAGTTCTCCTTTAAAAATAGATTTTTGTAGTACACAGAAAGAACATGTAATCGTTCCACAATCTATCAGACACCAACTACTAGTTTTAAAAGTATATACACAAAGTTTCACATGAACAAGCCTTGGCAAAGTTATATTTGGAGAATAGGAAAACCTGCAGAAGACAACACAGCACAGTACGTAAAAACTTTTCAAAGACTAGTATTACCATTTTAGGCCCTGCCTATTGCTGGGTTGGAACTGTGTGGCCTTACACAGCACTTGACTATGAGGTTCCCCAAGAATATATGCGCACAGTGAATTTTTAGATATTCAATGACTGATTAAACAAAAACAAACCCCAAAGAAAGCTAGACGGTTACCGCTTTTTGTTCTACGTGTCTTAATTGATCTTCTTCCTTTCGCTGATAAAAACAGATACAAATTCCAGTCCGTCCAGCTCTTCCTGTGCGTCCAGACCGATGGATATATGAATCCACATCCTTTAAAAATAAAAAATTAACATGAACACATTTAAGTTTTTTAAAATTAAAAGGCCTAGAAGGTTTCACAAAACATCTAGAAATTTTAAAAGCATTCTAGAGTTTTTTTTTTTAATAAAACCCAGGGCTCCCTTATTCCTGCTGTATAAGGAGATTTTGTAGGAGGGTTAATGATAACAGGTTTAACTATCCAAAAAGATAGTAAACATTAAAAAGAGAAAGCAAGGTTCAAATAAAGAGGGAAGTGTCTAGCCAAAAAAGGAACAACAAAACCCAAAGCAACTAATCTTGCAAAATCGGAAAACAAATCTGATTCGCGCAATGCAGCAGTCTGTGTGAAATAAAAGGTTTCCAAGAGGGATGCTATACTGTGCTCTTGAAAGTCTGTTTGGAAATGAAGTGACCCTCCTGACCTTGGAGGGAAAGAGTAACACCAGATTCAGGTAAAAGACTGGAAGTATCATAAACTTAAATGACTAAAGGCTTTATACAATCTGAAATTTCAGTGGAAAAATAGATGGAATTCAAAATAGATTTAGAAATATTGAAAAAGGGCTTCAGAAGATATAATATTAAAAAAAAAAAGAGGGCAAACACCTACATTTAATTTAATCAAAAAATAAATGCTCAACAGGAAAATTTTACACCTGCAGTTAAAGAAAAAAAATCTCACTGCAGCACTAATCTTAAATTCATACCATCAGTAAATCAACATTTTAAAAAAAATTTGATGCAGATAAAGTAATCATCTGCCGTTGTTGTTTTGTCATATAAAAAATGGCTGACTCATTTTTTCTAAAAAAAAAAAAAAAGGGCATACCCATTTCTTACCTTTGGGGGTGAACTCTGTATGACCAGGTCAACTTCAGGGATATCTAAACCACGGGCAGCTACGTTGGTTGCAACCAGAACTTCAAATGTTCCATTTCTGAAACCCTTTAATGTGATCTCTCTCTGTTTCTGTGGAATGTCACCATGCAATGACTGGGCATCCTGTCAAAAGAACAGATCATTAAGACTTCATCCAACAGAGGTATCTAGGCAGCAGCAACCCACTGACAATGGTGGCACAATTTGCTGTTCCTTACCACCCCAAAACACTGTTCACAGCAGTAGATAGCATCAACCGTGGCGCTACATGCTTTACAGGCCGATATGAAGACAAGAGACCTGATCCTAATTCACTTTAACTGGTGTAACTCAGGAATAACTCAGTTGAAAACACAAAAACTTGAAATATAAAACTACTATGAGATGAGAATCAAGACCAAGGTCCCTGCCCTGAAGAGCTCCCCACAGGCAAGAGAGAACATGGCACAAAATTTTCAGCGACATGGCCAAGCCCAACTGACCAGTCTGAACTGCCTCTGGTATTTGCAAGAAAAGAGGTGGTGCCTAAATTTGTCTAATGGGGAAGAGATCAGGATCCAGAAGTGGGAATTCTCAATGCAATATGGAAAAGCAGAATTTATTAAATACAACACAACTTCACACTCACCTAGCCTCAAAGGGTTAATATTAGCATAAACATCTCAAGTGTTTGTGTGTGTCACTCTACAACCTTGTTGAAGTTATTAGCATATTTAGCTGGTTTACTGTGAATGAACTACACAGAATTTCTACATGCACAAGTAGGAGAGAAAAAAGCAAGCCCACAGAACTAAGCATGTCTAGCCTGTACAGTAAACCCCATTTAACTAAATACTAAATATATCTGCACTTCCCCATTCCCTCTTTTCCTTGATTTTAACATTCAACATCAAAACAATATCTGCTCTGTAAGAATCCAGGATTATTATTCATTATGGGTAAAATTCATCTATGTGCAGAAGGCCTGCTCAATATACTCTACAAGGCCTGAATTAATGGTTCAAGAGGATTTTTTAGAGGGTGAGTAGGCCTTTCAGTCCTAGGATAAATGCCATACTGTGTTTATAGGACACCCTGTATCCCAAATACCCATTATTCAGATGACGCATGGTTGTAAGAACCAGGAATCCAAACAGCATGTTAATATAAGCTGTGATGTCTATTCCTTTATTATTTCTTATTATATAGCGTCAGCAATGTGTTTTGCACCATACAGTAGACACAAAATAAAATTCCTGTCTCCAAGGATCTTGCAGCCAAAAAGAAGTTATCATTGTTATGGTTGAGGAGAAACTTGCAGCTTTCTGAAATGTCAAAAAAACCCGGCCTTGTTGACAAAACATGAAGCCTACAACAATAAATTCTATTTGTATGGCTGAGCTCCCATCTTCATTTCAGGAATTTCTAGCCTTGATATTTACAACCATGACTACCTCTTCAGACATCAATACCTGTTTAATAGAAGCATTCAGGGCCAGTTCACTTGCATCCTTTTTAGTCTCACAAAATATGATGGTCCGTCCATGACTGCCACTGTAAACCTGAATGACATCCCCAATAACTGCTGCTCTCTGGGACCAGTGACACTCTATAGCCAAATGCTGTTAGGGAAAGAAAATATGCCAATGTTATATCTGCTGTCATTCAGCAGGATATCAGCTAAACTTCTTTACACAAAGACAACATTTTGATTAAAAAATCCTCTAAAATATTTAGGATTTTATTTAAAATAAATGAAAAAACCAAGAAAACAAAAATTTTGTTTTCCCACATAAAATTATTTACAAAAAGCTTTATGTTAATTTTAATCACTGCCAAAAGAAAATTAAGCTTTAGTTACTGTAATATCATAGCTTTTGAAGATCAGAACCATAACCCATATTATTCATCCTATGTATCCCTAGCACCTATACCACGCAGTAACAAAACTACTTACCTCTACAGTCATAGCCGTCTTTTGAGTCTTCTTTCCAATAAGGTCAAACTGTTCATATCTAGATTTCATGTATTTTTTAGCTACATCATACACCCAGTGTGGACAAGTTGCAGAAAACAGCAGTGTTTGGGGGTTGTCTTCAGAATCTTTGAAACAACACATCACTATCAATAATCCAAGTAGTATTACAACGTAAGAACTGATGTTTCATTACAGATTCCATGTTATAAGGACTAGTTACAAAGCAAAAAGCATAAATTTCAAAATTTTGAGAAGGCTAATAAATGTATACAGGAGATGGAGAAGTATGTAATTTTAATATTGATCAGCTACAATAATCAAAGTATAATGAAGAGTTACATTATACTTTGTAACTGTGAAGAGTTACAAAGGGGTTTCACAAAACTAGGTGACTGGGCAACAAAATGGCAGATGAAATTCAGTGATGATAAATGCAAAGTAATGCACATTGGAAAACATAATCTCAACTATACATACAAAATGCTGGGGTCTAAATTAGCTGTTACCACTCAAGAAAGATATTGGAGTCATTGTGGATAGTTCCCTGAAAACATCTGCTGAATATGCAGCAGCAGTCAAAAAAATTAACAATGTTGGAAACCATTAGTACAGGCATAGATAACAAGTCAGAAAATATGATGCACTATATCAATCCCTGGTACACCCACACCTCAAATACTGCATGCAATTCTGGTAGCCTCATTTAAAATATATATATATTAGAAGTGGAACATGTACAGTGAAGTGCAATAAAAACAAGTACAGGTATGGAACAGTTTCCACATGAGGAGGGATTAAAAAGACTGGGACCGTTCAGCTTGAAAAAGAGACGACTAAGGGGGGATACAATGGGGGTCTATAAAATCATGACTGGTGTGGAAAAAGCGAATCAGGAAGTGTTATTTACCCCTTCACATAACACAAGAACCAGGGGTCACTCGAAATTAATAGGGAGCAGATTCAAAAAAAAAAACAAAGGGAAGCACTTCTTCACACAACACATAGTCAACCTCTGGAACTTGTTGCCAGAGGATATTGTGAAGGCCAAAAGTATAACTGGGCTCAAAAAAGAACTAGATAAGTTCATGGGTCCATCAACGGCTATTAGTCAAGCTGGTTATGGATGCAACCCTGTGCTTAGGGTGTTCCTAGCCTCTGACTGCCAGAGGCTGGAAATGGATGATAGGGGATGGATCTCCCAATAATGGCCTGTTTTATACATGCCCTCCGAACCACCTCGCGTTGGTCACTGTCGGAAGACAGGATACTGTGCTAGATGGGCCTTTGGTTTGATTCAGTGTGGCCACCTGTATGTTCTTATATTTCCTATTGCTTTGACCATGTTAGTTTCAAATGTTTCAATTGATGAGGCTTCCACCATTTCCTTCAAAAAAGTATTCCAATACATACATACATACATACATACACACACACACACACACACATATATATATATCAGAAAAATTTACTTTGCAGACAATGCAATACTCATAAAAATTCAGTATTTACCTTTTTTGTAAGCAAATGCTAGAATTTCCTCCACTTGTTCAGCAAAGCCCATGTCCAACATCTGATCAACTTCATCCAAAACAACATGCTTCACATTGGAAACGTCCAGCTTGCCATTCTGAAGGTGGTCTTTAATTCGTCCTGGAGTCCCAACTAAGATGTCAATGCCGTTTTTAATATGTTCAACTGGAAGAAAGGGCAGCAAAACAGCACATGTGTAAGAATGCTTAAAGATCACAGAATTTCTAGGGCTGGTAAACTACTATCAATTTACAGTAATACTTCTTATTTAAAGACTAGGTTGTTAATGCCCTAAACCTTTCACTTTTGGAGATAGGATTAAATCAGTTTAGGTCACAAGTAAAAGGAGTCTGGCGGTGGTCTGTGGCTTTCTATAAGGACTGCTATCCTAAAACCAAAACTGATAACTTAATGAGAATGCCTTCTGCCAAAATCTTCATTTTCATTCAATTCACATTTAACACCATCAGGACTTCATCATAATTTACAGTCTCTCTACTCCCAACTGAGTTCCCACTTTTTTTCTTTTTTAAATAAAAACGTGACAATCTAGCCAATTGTTTCTTCTGCAGTTCTTGCTGTCATTCTACAGTGCTGACGTCAAGTGGCAAGTTCAAGGCTGAGCTCCTTAACATGCTCTCCAATCACATTTGAGGTATCTGAGCCACAAACTACTGAAGCTGAAAGCAACATTACAATATCCTTCCTTCCTTAGATATTTTTAAGGTTAGGGTTGACAAAGCCCTGGCTGGGATGATTTAGTTGGGGATTGGTCCTGCTTTCAGCAGGGGGTTGGACTAGATGACCTCCTGAGGTCCCTTCCAACTCTGATATTCTATGATAAGATGGCAGGCACAAATGAATAGACAAGAAATGGTTTGATTTGTTCAGTTTCACTACCCTCTAAACTGGAACACCATCACTTGGGGTTTAAAATGAACACTCTGCTTTCCTTGGACAGTCATCTGGCCCCAGCGTTCATCCACTCAGGAACAAGATTATTTCTTTATAAATTTAAAGCAAATGTTATAACTTCTGAAGAAAATAAATTATACATTTGGATAGCGATCCCCTAGGATTCTTTTGGTAGAGATGGACCCAACTTGAACTACCTTTTCTTTTTTAAACAATTTCAGTTTTTTACTGAAGTGAAACCTTAAGGAAAATAGACAGTTTTATTCCCTGAATGATTCTCATGAAACAACAGCAGATATCAAAGCGACTTCTAACATGTACTTACTTTGTCCATTATATGGAGTTCCTCCATAAAAACAAGCCACTGTGAGTTTCTTTGTGACATCCTTAAAGTCCCTGGCTACCTGGATTGCCAGCTCTCTCGTTGGAGCAAGAACTAGCACCTGGACAGAATGACAAAACCATCAGAAATGCAGCCACTTGGTGATTGGTATCAAATTCCCCACCCTATCAGGTAAGCTGTTCTCCAAAGTTGATCTGACGCTGCCCCCTTGAATTTTCTCCTGTTTGTAAACAGCTGTGGTTTTATGCCACGTTCAGCACGATGGTCTCCAAGCTCCTCCTCATCATTCAGATCACACTCTCAACCAGAAGGAGACTGGTACATCATGGCTTTCATAAACAGTACGAACAAGCAGAACTGGCATAGCTTTCTCCAAGCTAGCACTGGTGTTGACTTGGGAGCCACAACGAGCTATCCAGTGCCATGGACCTCAAAGAAAGCTTGGGCCAAAGTTAGCAGAACCCAGATTTATGCACTACTAAAAGCTGGTCTGATCCCTTCCACTAACCTTGGTCACAGTACAAATCAAAGGAGAGCCACCTGCAATTGTATGGGTCACATGTCCCACAGAATGGGTTAGATAAAGTGCCTCACACTTATGTGAACCTTTACCTTTAAATTTACTATTCATTTATTTGCCCATGTTATTAGTTGAATTTTCTTAGTTATCCAGTGTTAATTCTTGC
Source organism: Lepidochelys olivacea (assembly GCF_965140295.1). Lineage (NCBI taxonomy): Eukaryota > Metazoa > Chordata > Testudines > Cheloniidae > Lepidochelys > Lepidochelys olivacea. The sequence continues at coordinate 82,195,688 of NC_140417.1, read as the reverse complement.
TGTTATAGTTATTTTTCTGTCCATTTTGTTGCTATCACATTTCAAGGACACATAGGTTAGCATAACCAGATTTTAAGCACCAAGAAAACGATTAATAAAAACTGTTACTCTGATATCATTGCTAAATGACAGTGTACAGAAAATATAATTAGAGAGATCTCTCTAGGACAGAGGTGGGCAAACTACAGCCTGTGGGACCGTCCTACCCAGCCCTTGAGCTCCCAGTCGGGGAGGCTAGCCCCTGGCCCCTCCCCTGCTGTTCCCGCTCCGCTGCAGCATCAGCTCACTGAGCCGCCAGCGCTGTGGCCCGCTGCTCCTGCCAGGGAGTGCAGCAGTGTGGCTGTGAGCTCCTGCAGCTCTGAGCAGCATGGTAAGGGGGCAGGGAGGTTGGATAAGGGGCAGGAGGTTCCAGGGGCAGTCAGGGGATGGGGAGCACTGGGGGCTGGATAGAGGGTGCAGTCAGGGGACAAGGTGCAGGGGGTGGTGGATGGGTTGAGGGTTCTGAGGGGGGCAGTCAGGGGGCGGGGGCCAGGGTGTTTGGGGAGGCACAGCCTTCCCTACCCGGCCCTCCAAACAGTTTTGCAACCTCGATGTGGCCCTCAGGCCAAAAAGTTTGCCCACCCTTGCTCTAGGATTTCCAGATTCTTCAGAAGTATGGTGCAGACCATTCTTTTTGCCACACTTTCCTCCCCATCACCAAGGAGGATGAATTAAGGCAGACTAAATGTTTAGCAATAGTTACACCATAATTATGCCTTGAATTATAAAATACACCTAATGAAGCCTTTTAAAAATGTAACTTTCATTGATATTTCTTACATAACAGCAGTGTCTCTGTAATATACTTCACACTTATTTAGCTATTTAGGAGTCTGAAATGCTTTAACACACTAGTAATTAATTCTCAAACATCTCTGAAAGACAGGTAAGTGTCTGACTCATAATACAGATCAAGAAATTGAGGCAAAGAAGTCAAGTGACTTGCCCAAGGCTACACAATAAGTTATCAACAGAAATGGGATTATAAAAATCAGGAATTTCTGACTCCCAATCCTGTATTCATTTGTCTAGATCAGGTTGCCTTGTTGTTCCTGAGTGGCACCCAGATTTAATTGCTGAGGACAGTACAATTAAGATAGTCGTAAAAGAATTGTACACAATAAGATAGCTCTCTAAATCTATAAATTTTCTAAAATTACGATGATGACCAATGCGCAGTTCAGTATTAAAGGACAAAAAGGTGCATAAACCAAAATTTTGGGATAACAAGAGAGCTGCTATTTAATTTATTTTAAATAAAACACTGAAGTTTGAAGCACTCTAGTGAGCGATCACTGTCCCCACCTCCCAAATGAATTGCAATTGTTAGTCCGTAAGAATTAAAAGATAATATCAACCAGTGAATAATATTCTTACAAATCGTTCAGACAATATTTTATAATGTGTACTCTAAAGGCATGGTAGAAGGATGGAAGAGATGTGTTTTTATTCCACAAACCACAACAAAACTGGTTGGACTAACTATAAACAGACCAACCTTGACAATACCCCTTTATAGTGCACTACCAGTTAAATCACCTGCTTAAATAGAAGCATAAAGAACATTTATGCCAGGACTTGAAATCATAACTTAAGCTGTCCCAATGTGGAGGGAAAAAGCAAGTGTCATCCTGTAGTTTATATACAGGGGCAAGAATAATTTGGGATAACACCAGTTTGCCGGTCTGCTTCATTTTTATGAGTAGGAGAGGTATCAAACCATACAAGAAACCTGCTCACTAGGCAGCTAAGAGCAGAATATTTGTATATGCTCATATGAATACAGCAGATATGCCCTCCCTCTTTTCAGCCTATTACACAATGAATGCAACATAATCACAAAGAATCATAAAGCTGTGTATTTTGTCATCATTAGGATACTGTGAAGAAGTATCATTTTGTAAACCCTATTTTGAAGAATGTTTTCCAGGATCAGAAGGAGCATTTAAAAAAGGGAGTAAGTGGGAAGAAAGAAGGGGATATTTTTAATAAGAACCAAAAACAATTATAAAAATCACTTTCAAATATTGCCATAATTTAAGCCATCAGTGAGTCCTTAAGTGGCTAAATTACCTTTGGTATGCGGCCTCTCTTCCTCTCCAGTGTGTCTCCCTGAAGTTTTTCAATCAAAGGAACAGCAAAAGAAAACGTTTTCCCAGTTCCAGTTCGAGCCTGAGCTATCACATCTTTGCCATCATATATGGGCTGAAAGGTCTTCGCTTGCACAGAAAACAGGTACTTTACTCCTCGAGCTACAAGACAGTTCAATATACCTTTATTAAAAGGTGCCGTGAATCCACAATAAGCTGAGATAGACATCTGAAAGCCCTTTTGTATGATAATGAAAAGCAAACCAAATTCATGAGACAGATCATGGCAAGTCCTGCATCTGACAGTGGGTGCAAATAGTAAATACACATTTGTTTTCATTTCTACTATACTTGGCAAAACATTTTTTTAATCTTTTTCTGGGAGCAAGATTTGGTATCTGGGGTAAACGACCATTTTTTGCTACATCTGATACAGAACAGCAACAGTACATGCAACTGACTTTGATATCAGTCAAGGTTGTGGGACTTTTTTTTGTTTTTAAACACAGAAGCACATTAAAACTTGCAGAAGTTTGAAAGATGCTGTACAAAGAGGAAAACATTAGGGTGGGTAAAAACTGGCCAGTAGTACATACAAATTATTAATGGTGTGACTTCAGAACAAGGAAAGTTTAAAATGGATTCCTGTGTGTTGCTTTAAACTCTACCAATACTCAACGATCAGAATAATGTGAACTCCGTAGTGATTAAATTCACAGAATATACTAATCTAGGATAGCAGATCAGAGAGAAGAGATCAAAATTGCCAAATGATCTAAAAGTTGAGACAGATGACCAGTTATAAATTAGATTTAATAAAGATAATTTAAAGTACTACCCCTGAAGAAATAATATGCACATATATAGAATGGGATAGTTTTTCAGAAAATAGTACGCAGAAACAGATATAGAAGTTACAATAGACAATATAAGTGACAACCTCACAACATAATGCTAATCAGAGGAAAAAAAAAAGTAAGGCTGTCAATTAACTCAAAAAATTAACTGCACTGTTAAATAGAATACCGATTGAAATGTATTAAATATTTGTTGATGTTTTTCTACATTTTCAAATACATTGATTTCTATTACAAGACAGAATACAAAATACAGAACAGAAGAATGCTCACTTATTATTTTTATTACAAATATTTGCACTGTAAAAAGGATAAAAGAAATCATATTTTTCAATTCACCTCATACAAGTACTATAGTGCAATCTCTTTATCATGAAACTGTAACTTACAAACGTAGATTGTACTTTTGTTATATAACTGTACTCAAAACCAAAACAATGTAAAACTTTAGAGCCTACAAGTGCACTCAGTCCTACTTCTTGTTCAGCCAATCACTCAGACAAACAAGTTTGTTTACATTTACTGCCTGCTTCTTATTTACGATGTCACCTGAAAGTGAGAACATGCATTCGCATGGCACTTTTGTGGCTGGCGTTGCAAGGTATTTACGTGCCAGATATGCTAAACGTTCATATGCCCCTTCATGCTTCAGCCACCATTCCCGAGGACATGCTTCCATGCTGATGATGCTCGTTAAAAAAAATGTGTTAATTAAATCTGCGACTGAACTCCTTGGGGGAAAATTGTAGGTCTCCTGTTCTGTTTTACCTGCATTCTGCCATATATTTCGTGTTATAGTAGTTTCGGACGATGACACAGAAAATGTTGTTTGTTTTAAGAACACTTCCACAGCAGATTTGACAAAACTCAAAGAAGGTACCAATGTGAGATATCTAAAAATAGGCTCAGCAATGGGCCCCAAGGTTTAAGAATCTGAAGTGCTGTTCAAAATCTGAGAGGCACGAGGTGTGGAGCACGCTTTCAGAAGTCTTAAAAGAGCAACACTCTGATGCGGAAACTACAGAATATCAGGGTTGGAAGGGACCTCAGGAGGTCATCTAGTCCAACCCCCTGCTCAAAGCAGGACCAATCTCCAATTTTTGCCCCAGATCCCAAACGGCCCCCTCAAGGATTGAACTCACAAACCTGGGTTTAGCAGGCCAATGCTCAAACCACTGAGCTATCCCTCCCGCCAAAACAACAAAAAAGAAAATCAACCTTCTGCTGGTGGCATCTGACTCAGATGATGCAAATGAACATGCATCGGTCCACTCTGCTTTAGACTGTTATCGAGCAGAACCCATCATCAGCATGGATGTATGTCCTCTGGAATGGTGGTTGAAGCATGAAGGGACATACGAATCTTTAGCACATCTGGCAAATAAATAACTTCCAACACCAGCTACAACAGTACCATGTGAACACCTGTTCTCACTTTCAGGTGACACTGTAAACAAGAAGCAGGCAGTATTATCTCCTTCAAATTGTAACCAAACTTGTTCGTCTGAGTGATTGGCTGAAGTAAGACTGAGTGGATGTGTAGGCTCTAAAGTTTTACATTGATTTATTTTTTAATGCAGTTTTTTCTTGTAAAAATTCAACATTTGTAAGTTCAACTTTCATGATAAAGAGACTGCACTACAGTACTTGTATTTGGTGAACTGAAAAATACTATTTCTTTTGCTTTTTACAGTGCAAATATTTGTAATAAAAAAATATAAAGTGAACATTGTACTCTTTGTATTCTGTGTTATAACTGAAATCAATATCTTTGAAAATGTAAAAAAAAATCCAAAAATATTTAAATAAACGGTATTCTATTATTGTTTAGCAGCACAATTAATCTTTTTAATTGCACAATTAATCTTTTTAATCACTTGACAGCCCTAAAAAAAAAGCAACCGTCTTCCCACAGTTTATATCTAGAAGCAACGGTATCACAGAGGAAATGAATCTGCCTTGATGAGACTGCACTTGAAATCGTGTAAATGTGAAACCCTCATTAATGGGAGCAAAGGTGCCTAGTGGTTACAGTGGGATGTGAGAGTCAGGCCTTCTGGTTTCCATCCCTGCTTGTGTCACTAATACAGAATGGCTTTTGGCACATTATTTAAAAAGATACTTGCGATCTATTTGGAACCACCTTTTTGTTAGTAAATTTCTTCTCCACAGAAGTTACCTTTAAGAAGCTCAGCTGTTTCTTTGGAAATAGAGAAATTAGAGAAGGCACCTTCTTTCTCCTCTTCTGTCAACTGCTGTTAAATTAAAATAAAGCAACAGATTAGGCACAAGGAGACAGTCATTTTACTATACTACTGAGTTCCACAATATTTTAACCCAAAAGAAAATAAAAAATAAAAAACTTCTCCAGAACAGTCTCACCTATGATCCCCTGGGTATATGGGGGAAAAGGAGACCCTCAAAGTCATTTTACAACCTTGATAAATGCAGGGCAACCACCATTGGCCCTTGCACCTCAGGCTGCTATTACATTGTGTGTATACACTTGGACTATTTGTGTTCCTCTTGCTAATTAATATTTTTTAACTCACCCCTGGAAAACATTAGAAAATTGTTCTGCCAAATGCAGAAGAAACAAAAACAAACACATATTCACTATTAGCATATATTATCCAGTAAAGAACATTTCTGGATGATGGAACTTTCTCAGAGATTTTGCAAATAAATATTTTAATTTAAATTATCCACTAAATGGACTAACTTGAAATTAGCTACCCAACTTCTGGTACAGAAATTGAAAACAAACTACAGGTGATCTACAAAAACACTCTACTATTGACATATACTTCCCTATGTAACATGCAATAAACAGAAGAGCTGCAAGACCCAGCAATATATACAAGAGGTAAACTCAGGGAGCAAGGTCTCTCTGAAACGTCTCAGCAAGACTCTGATCAAACAGGAGAGAGCAACAGAAGGCACTCCATGCTCATTCCCATAAGTGGCATGCTCTCCTTTTGTAATATTCCTTTCTCAGCCTGATACACAAAATCAGATTAATGTCTGATATTTTCTGGCATGAAGGCTATGGACTTGCCTACACAGGAAAATTTACTGTCTTAATTATACCAGTGTAACTCCCTAAGTGCACACTCTTGTTCCAGAATAAGATATAAAAAACTGAGTTATACCAGTATAATCATATCAGTAAATTTACCAGTGTAAACAAACCATATATATCCTTCCTTGGCAGGAGATGGATTTACAGATCAATGGTGAGATTTCCCCCTTGCATTTTGACCCCTGTATGCAGGGCAAAGGCTGAACCCAGCATGGGGAGAATTGTTTGAAGAGCAAGAACAGAGGAATACAGCTATAAACGGTTTTATGAGAACCCTTTTGTAAACCCTGGCAGGGATTGGGGGGGTGGGAGTATGTGGACTGTACAGCACTGCAGAGATTCTTGGCAGAGCTGCTGCCCACAGTCAGCTGGGGACAGGCTGTACCATAGGCAGCCCAAATTATATCAGGGCTGCTCCACCCACCAGACCAGACCAGACCAGAAACAAGAGAGGTTAAAGGCTGCTTAAACTTAAAGCTACTTTAGCATCCCCTCCTCCTGGATTGTGAATTCTGTGCTGCACGCACAGAATCTATTATCCTCTGCTAGGACCAGGGATGACAAGCAAGATATTTCCTAGTAGCGCTGAGCACTTCCACCAAGCAAGACCGGTAGATTACATTTTTAAAGCAGGTAAAATTCAGGGTTTCAGTGTGTACCTTTACTGGCTCTTGGTCACTGTCATATTCTGCACTTGATGCTTCACTGGAATTACACTGAGCTTTTGAGTGGACAATGCCATTGTTCATGGACAAGGATTTCACCTTGTCCTCTGGGCTGTTTTCTTCAATCTCTTGATTCACTTTTTCTTTAACTTTTTTCCTCTTTTTAGGTTTAGGAGGCTCAAGGTCATCTTCAGATAGCTCATTTTCCTCTGTTTGGGATTTCAGCTCCTTGGATTTATCGCGGAGTTTAGATTTCTTCTCCTTTTTATCCTTCAGAGAGACAACAACATCAAACAGAAAAGGACAAAAAAACAAAGAAAAGTAAAATGTCTTTAGACTTTTCATCTCTGATGCCTGATCCTCTTCAGGGAGAGCAGGATTCCTTTGTCATCAGAATCTCTCCGGCAGGGCCATACCCCATTTTAATTAAACCACCCCATATTGTAAGAGAATGTTCAGTCACAGTTAGTATTCAGTATCAGTCCTCAAGCAATCGAAGTATTGAATATGAGGAGAACGAGATTCTTCCTGGATGAATTAGTGTCATATGCACCTACCTGTTTACTCGCTCATGATTACCAGATGTAATTATTATTTGCATGACGGGTGCCCCTACAGGCCCCAAATGAGTTTGGAACTCTATTTTACTAGGCACTGTACAGGCATATCTTTCTTAACCTGAAGCATGTACAATCAAAACAGACACCACAGACAAAGGATGGGAGGGGAAACAGAGGCACCAGGTGATGTGAGTTACCCAACCTCATGCAGCAGATTAGTGGCAGCGTCAGGAACAGAACTCTCTACTGAGTCCCAGTCTAATGCCCTATCCTATCCACTGGACCAAGATATTAAACCAAAATCTCAAGCTTCTAGGCACTGACATTTAGAGATCTCCATTTCACAAAAGTCATTTGGGATGGGGTGGGATTAACATGTATAAATGTGCTGACACTATAATCTGAAAGGGTGGGATATTTACACTGCAGCTGAAAGATGTGATTACCGCAGGGGTAGATAGACTCACACTAGCAGTGCTCAAACGAACACTCCGAAAACAGCAGCCTGGAATTGGGGCACAGGTAATGGCTTACACAAGAAGAAAAGGAGGACTTGTGGCACCTTAGAGACTAACCAATTTATTTGAGCATAAACTTTCGTGAGCTACAGCTCACTTCATCGGATGGATACTGTGAAAAGTGTAGAAGATCAAGCTGCCCCAGTCCAAGCCCACCCAACCCCCTGGCTCCGAGCTCAGGTGGCTGGCTAGCCCAAGCCACTGCCCATGCCACAAGGACCACACTGCTATTTATAGAGCCCGACTTAGAGCAGAGCTAGCCCAAGCCCTTCTACTCACGCTGGGAATCACACCTCCCAGTACACATATACCCTAGGGCCAGATACCTTCCGGGGACGGTGACAGGGCGCGCTCGGTGGAGCCCCTCTGGCCAGAGAACACACACGCTCTGTGCCTGACACAGCCCAGGGCTGGCACCTTTCTCGTCCCCGGGGAGACTGACAAGGGGGCAGAAATGCGCCACACCATCGGGATGGCAGGTCGGCGAGCGCCGCTGATTGTTCAGCGGCAAACCAGCGGTGCCGGGCTCTCCGCTCACCCAGCCCGGCGGCGCCCACACCGCGATCCGGACGCGAGGCGCCCACGTGGCGCAGCAATGGAGGCCAAGCGGCGAATAGCACGAGGAGCCTCCGGGCACAGCACGGGTCTGTGCGGGGACCCCCGGGCCCGGTTCTCCCTCCGACCGGCTGCGATCGGGCCCCACCCAGCCGCGCGCGCCCCCACCCCGCCCGGGGGTCCCGGCTCAGGTGGCTTCTCTTCCCCGATGTTTCCGCCTCCATCTCCGGTACCTTGTGCTTCCTCCTCCGGCCCGCCCGGGCAGCCTCGCCTTCCCAGGGGGTCTCGGGCTCGCTGTCGGCTGCAAGGAGGGCGGCTGCGGGCATTTCCTCCGGCTGTTCCCCGCGGAGCTCGGGCAGGGAGCCGCTGCGCTGGTCGGCGGCCGCGGTGAAAGGAACGAGCCCCGCCCCGGGGCCGTCGCACAGGAAGTGAGGCGAGGGGATGAAGGCCGGGGCCCGGGCCCAACCCCAGCGCCGGCCGAGGGAGAAGGGGGCTGCGCCGGGCTGGAGCAGCCGGAGCCCCGCGCGGGGGCCGAGCGGGGGGCGCGCCGAGCCGGGTCCTCGCGCGAGCAGGGCGGGCAGCCCCGCAGCCCCTGCGCCCGGCCGCCCGGCTCCGTACAGCAGCCTGCGGCACGCTGCGCCCATCAAGCGCCCTGGGTGGCCCGGCCGCCGCGCGCACCCGCCCCTTGGCCCAGCGCCCTCCCCCGCCGCCCGCGTCACCCCTCGCGGGGCGCAGCTCAGAAGGAGCCGGCGGCGCCGCCCCGGCCCTGCGCTGTCCCCACACCCCCCGCCGGGGCAGAGCTATGGCTGGTGGATGCTGGGGATGCCCCCCTCCCCGCGAGCCCACACTGGTGGGGGCATTGGACGCCCCCCTGCAGTGTAGATAGTGCCTCAGGCTCTGTGGCTACTCAGCAGCTCGGGTTCTTGGAACTCAAGTCAGCTGACCTGTGTCAGGGAACCCTGGGTTGGAGCGTCTACACTGCATTTTAACCCTAGGTTAAAGCATTTTCTGACTCAGGCTTGAGCCTAGGGATCTGGCAACCACACTGCAGCGCACAGTCCCAAGTCAAAGTCACCCTATCCCGGAGTGCCTGGCACTCCTCCCGCTGCCTATGTCGACACTCTAGCCCTAGACCACGTTGTACTGTGGGAAAACTCGACTGCCCACCATGCTCGTTATAGGAAACGTGAACTGCCCCCCTTCTTCCTCCCCCCACAAGCTGCCTAGCAGTCATTTTGGTCTGTGCACTCCTAGCCATCAGAACCAGCAACATGGAGGAGGCGCCTTTGGATGAACTCCTCCTACTTGCGCTTTCACTTCTGTGTCAGGAAACCGGCAGAGCTTCTGTGAGGCGCTGGTGGACAGTTCAGCGGCGTTTTCTGTGCCACCGAAGGTTCCTGACTAATTTCCTGATGGATCTGCAGGAAGAGGAGGAGGAAGAGGAGGCAGAAGAGGAAGAGTACCCTGTCATCATGGACTCTCAGTGGCAGATGTTGCTCAGTATAATTGGCATAACCGCTGATGTCCCCTGTGTAGACCGCCGCTTTTGGTGCAGGGTCACAAGCACAGACTGGTGGGACCACATTGTCATGCAGACTTGGGATGACCAGCACTGGATCCAGTACTTTCACATGAAGAAAGCCACATTTCTGGAGCTTTGTGAGCAGCTTACCCCCATCCTCCAGCGTAAAGAGACACACATGAGGTCACCTTTGCCAGTCCAGAAGCGGGTTGGTATAACTGTGTGGAAGCTGGCTACTCCAGATTGCTACAGGTCTGTTGCCAACCAGTTTGGGATTGGAAAGTCAACTGTGGGTAAAGTGGTGGCAGAGGTAACTGAGGCAATCCGGCGTGTGGTTTACCCCCAGGTGGCGGGCATTAAAGATATTCCTGAGGTAATTGCTGGCTTTGAGAGAATGGGGTTTCCTAACTGCGCCGGGGCCATTGATGGGAGTCATGTACCCATAGCTTGCCCTCCCCAAGGAGCACATGAGTATCTAAATCACAATGGGTACTACTCCATTGTTATGCAGGCACTAGTGGATCACAGAGGCAGATTTATGAATGTCAATGTGGGCTGTACAGGAAAAGTTCACAATGCCAGAGTTTTTCGCCACTCTGGAGTCTATATCCGTGGACAGGCTAGGACACTATTCCCACCCAATGACATTGATATAAATGGTGTTGCAGTCCCCAGTGTTATTCTGGGTGGCCCTGCATATCCTCTTTTGCCTTGGCTAATGAAACCATACCCTGATATCAAAGACCCTGGCAAAAAAAGGTTTAATTACATTCTAAGCAGGTGTAGAATGCTTGTTGAATGCGCTTTTGGCAGATTAAAATCACGTTGGAGGTGTTTACAGACCCGCTTGGATGTCAGTGTCATCAATGCTGTCCGCATTACTGTGGCTTGCTGTGCTCTTCACAACCTTTGTGAAGCCAGAGGCGAGCCATTTTCCCCTGAATGGACCTCTGACAGCAAGGGAACACAGGATCGGTACCCTCAGCCAGAAAGTGCAGCTATCACGGCAGGAGCTGATTGCACCCGGGCAGCAAACGTAAGGGATGCTTTGTGTGCTTACATTATGGACTTGCATGGCCCAATGGAAGAGGGGAAATAGCACCTGCACAAATGTGCTGGGTGGGAAAACTGGCTCATTCTTGCGGGGGGGGGGAATAGTCTTGATAGTCATGCTTGATCAACATGATGAAAAATAAATATGTTGGGGGGGCAGCAAATAGAAGAATACTGTTTGTTTTATCATGCTTAATTGCTCCATAACATGTTTTTACCTTCATCTCAAATCCTGATTGTATGATGTGTTGCACTGATAGCAATAAACTTTCTTGAAAACATAAAACATATTCTTTATTTGTTAACAGGTATGTAAACAGTAAACCACTCACACTGTCTTGGGCAAGCCAACTGCCATAACAAAATCAGCCCCGTCCCACGCCCCCCAAAAAGGGCAGGAAATAGTTAATACTCAACACAATCCCCCTATCACTGCATGTCTCCTGGCCCCCAAGTTCTCCTTTCCTTTCCTTACAGTTTTAGCCCTCACTTTGTGGTGGGGGAGAGGGAGGTTTCCACCAGAGAGAAAACTGCACAGGGGTTAGTTGCCTTACCCAGTCCTGAATGCATCCCTCTCCCGCACCGCTGCATGGAGTTGTGCAAACTACTGCTTGGCTAAGTGTATGTTGCTGGGGCATCATGCCATGGTGAGAGGCAGCAGGAGCCAGTGCTCTTGCAGCCATTACAGACAGGAGTTGCTGGAACAGTTCTCTCTGTTGGGCTCTATATTCCTCCCTTATCTTACTGCAGTGCATGTGCCAGCTCCCTCACTGAAACACGCACCTCCAGCTGGGCTTCAGCCTCTCTGCCTGCCTGTGACCATTCTATTTTTCCAGTCTTTCATCCCTCTTCTTCTGGTCCTTGAACAGCTGCTCTGCCCTGCAAGAACATCAGCCATGAGTTCTTCATGGAAACATGTGCTTTTGGAATGGTCTATGAGGGTGTGTTGGCCCAGGGATGGAGTTTCTGAAGAACCCAGGCAGTATAGGTTGAGGGTCCTGAAATAGGACAGGAAACAGAGTTATTGTTTAAAGTAGCTCTGTGGAGGAGCACAGAATTAATAACTGTAGAATGTCAAGTAAATAAAATAGTTCTAAAGTGAACCTGCACATATTCTGAAGGGGATGCTTCAGTCCTCACACTTTCTCTGGTGGACACAGCCTTATTAATAGTAGTTACAGAAGTGCAGAGGCAATGGTAAATTTAAAATTAAAACCTTTACTCTGCTTCATAAAAATATCCTAATTGGCATGTGAGTGGGTAGGGGTTTGTATAGGACCCATGCAGCAAAATGTTTTCTGTCATTTCAGTCCTTTCATATTTTGGAAGACATGACAGGTCTTGTGGTGCCCAAGTAGCCCAGAGAGATGTTATTTCAAGCTGCTGGAGGGAAACTTGCAATGTATGCAGCAGAAGTATTCAAATGAATAGTGACCGAACAGCACATTCGTGAGTGGAGTGAACTAATCAGCTATACATTGGGGGGCCTAGAAAATACACTCTTCTCCACAATGTAACAAACCATCTGGAGTTCCTGCTTCAGGGAAAATTTGCAGCTATCAGCAATCAGGATTGGGTCCTAATCCATGATGGAATAACATGATGCTCTATGAGAGCACACATGGCTTACCCTGATATTGCTGCATGGAAAACTCTCGGAAAGCTGCAGCTTTAATCCACCCCTGCATGGATTACCTCTAACTGAAATGGACTAAATTTGGAAACAGAATACTGTTTCCCAAACACACACTCTTAGTTCACTGTTCTACAGGCAGCTGTATAGACCCAGGAAGAGTGATTGCGGAGTGGCACATTTCCAAATACTCAAAGGAAAACAAGAATGACAATAGCAAACCTCTGTGACTTAACAGTTAAAATAGCCTTTACAGCTGTGTATGGAAGTTTGAAATTCCAGTTCACCATTTTGAACTCCACATGGTGGGAGGCAGGGGAGGGGGTATGCCTGGATGCTGTGATACAATCTGCCATTACTGGCCAACCACTGATAGCTTCTTAAAAGTAGAATTCCCTCCTGTTACTGTAATAATCTGTTAATTTGAATCATACACTTTACTGGGCTCTGGGGCAGCTTCTGTCTCCAGCAGGTTCACAGCAGGCTTTGCAGCAGGTTCTTCCTGGGGGGTGGAAAAATCCAACAGCTTTTCCAAGTTGGAACTGAGATTCTGTTGCTGCTCTGGGACTGGTTTCATTAAGAAAATCACTTCATGATCCTGGTTGGGAGCCTGCTGCTGGCTGCAATCAATCCTCAAGCTGGATTCAGTGGCCAGCAGGACATTATCCTGGCTCACCAGGTCATCATGAAGCACAGATTCACCAATATGTGCTGTGCTCATATGACCAGGAAGCAGCTAATTTTTTAAAAAGCTTTATCAAATCAGTCTCCATTGAAAACCCTACAGGCTCTCTGATATTGTGCTTCCAAATCAGAGTTCAGAAGACAATGAGTTGCCATCAGGAAGTTTAGACTTGAAATTAGATGAAGGTTTCTAACCATCAGAGGAGTGAAGTTCTGGAACAGCCTTCCAAAGGAAGCAGTGGGGGCAAAAGACCTATCTGGCTTCAAGATTAAACTCGGTAAGTTTATGGAGGAGATGGTATGATGGGATAAAGATCAATTAATTGCCAAAATCATGTTAACTATTCATGGTAAATAGGCCCAATGGCCTGTGATAGAATGTTAGATGGGGTGGGATCTGAGTTACTACAGAGAATTCTTTCCTAGGTATCTGGCTGGTGAATCTTGCCCACATGCTCAGGGTTCAGCTGATCGCCATATTTGGGGTTGGGAAAGAATTTTCCTCCAGGGCAGATTGGAAGAGGCCCTAGGGGGTTTTCGCCTTCCTCTGCAGCATGGGGCACGGGTCACTTGCTGGAGGATTCTCTGCACCTTGAAGTCTTTAAACCATGATTTGAGGACTTCAATAGCTCAGACATAGGTGAGAGGTTTATTGCAGGAGTGGGTGGTTGAGATTCAGTGGCCTGCATTGTGCAGGAGGTCAGACTAGATGATCATAATGGTCCCTTCTGACCTTAATATCTATGAGTCTATGAGTTAATGCAGACCTCAAAAGGGAGGTGTGGCTTCCATCCACAATAGAGTTCATTGCAGATTGTCAACATAGAAGACTAAGAAAGTTGCCCCAAGGAACTGTGGGATACATCCAGAAGACTTCCAGGACCTGTGTCAAGCTGTGGCTGTATGTACGCAGGAAAGCAATAGGGCTTGGACCCTAAGTGCCAGCTTAACATGGGCTGAAACCAGTGGTGACCTGGAGCCAGTTCGCTAGAACCAGTTGTTAAACTTAGAAGCCCTTTTAGAACCAGTTGTTCCGCGAGGGACAACCGGTTCTAAAAGGGCTTCTAAATTTAACCAGTCCAAAGTGGCGCCTTAGGCGCCGACTCCACGGGTGCTCCAGCCCTGGAGCACCCAAGGGGAAAATTCGGTGGGTGCAGAGCACCCACCAGCAGCTCCCTGCCCCAAGCTCACCTCACCCCCGCTCCGCCTCCTCCCCTGAATGCACCACCCCACTCAGGCCCAGGGAGGCAGAGCGGAGGTGACTGGGGCAGGGGAGCGTGAGGAGGGCCGCCCGCGTCACAGCAGGTAACCCAGGCGGGGGGGGGGTGCGCAGGGGAACCACTCCACACCCAGCTCACCTCCACCACCCTCGGCCTGAGCTGGAAGCCGCAGCCTGCTTCTCAGCCCTCCCAGGCTTCCCACCGAACAGCTGATTCGCCGGAAGCTGAGGGGGGGCTTGGAGAAGTAGAGCAGGGCGGTGTGTTCAGGGGAGGAGGCGGAGCGGAGGCGAGGTGACCTAGGACCGGGCGTGGCACTGGGTGGGGAGCTGCCGCTGGGTGCTCTGCACCCACCAATTTTCCCTGTGGGTGCTCCAGCCCCGGAGTACCCCAGGAGTTGGCGCCCAAGGTGCCAATTTTGATGTGATCAGTGGGGGAGCAGCCGCTCCCCCCCAACTATGCTCCCCCCCCCCCCCAGGAGCCAGAGGGAGCTGCCGGATGCTTCCTGGGAGCTGCCACAGGTAAGCACCGCCGGGACTCCCCACCTCACCCCCCGGCAGGTGCCTCTGGCTCTTAGGGGTGGGGTGGGCACCCACTACGGTGGCCCACGAGACCCTCCTGGTTCTGGGGGCAGTCAGGGGACAGGGGAGGATAGGGAAGAGGTCCGGGGGGGGCGGAGTCAAGGAACACGGGGGGGTTGGATGGGGCAGGAGTCCCAGGGGGCAGGGGTGGGCAACGACCCCCTTGTGGGGTGAGGAGGGAACCCGTTGTTAAGATTTTGGCAGCTCATCACTGGCTCAGACCCTGAGTCCAAGCCCTAAATAAGCACAGTTGCAATGAGAACATGGGGCGGGGGTCGGGAGAGTTTGGCTTGAGCCTGGGCTCAGACCTGTGTTTACATTGCTATGTAGATATACCCTTACTGGCCAGAAAAAGGCTTACTCCCCCTCTCTAGTTAGGATCCCACCTCCTTCACACTCTTCAGTGTTGCTCTATGCTAGAATCCAGGGAAGGGTTGAGGGAAGCAGAATGCTACGGTGTGAAGCCTAGATCCACAAAGGCATTAGGGCTCCTTACTTTCACTGATTTCAGTGGTCATTAGGAGCCTAAATACCTTTGTAGCACTGAGCCTTTGTCAAATGCTATGCTAAACAAAACCATCTCTCTTTTCATTATTGTTAGTGCAGCTGCACTCTATCAAGAAAAGTGGAGCTGTACTGTGCTAGGCATGGTGCATGTATGAAATCAATCCCTTTGCCAGACACCAAACTAACACATCTAGTTCTATAAAATTAAATGCTCCAAAACTTCATTAAATTAAGGCTTCCCAGTGGTGCCGGGTGTCATTCTGAAACGCAGAGAGGCACTAAACTAACCTGTTGAGAAACAGGCAATAGTGTTACGGTACCCTCCCCCACCACCATGACAAACCCTTAACTCTGCCCTCTGAAGAGGACAGTAGCCAGTGGGAGTGGTAAGTCATAATAAGTAGACATGAGTTAGATCTAAGAGAGTGTGCCATTATTTGTGTTTGGTTCCCAACAAGGGTGTGATAATGTCAGATCAGTCAAGAACATTACTCTGGCACCTAAAATCCTTGGTACACCAGCACTTAGCACACAAGGTTGCAACACCACTGAAACTTAGCCCACTTGCCCCACCACAATGCTAGAGGGGCAGCTAGGCTAAATTTCAGTAGCATTGTGACCCTCTGTGCCAGGTCACAACACCAATCAAGTCTGGCCCACTCACCAATACTTGCTTTACACCAAAATGACATGACCACAACCCAGGAACTATGTCACAAGACTGGGACCCAGATCCCACTCTGCCAACTTGGAACCCCTACTGGCACCCACTGCTGCTCCTCTCTGAATCACAGGAAGCCATAAGCCAAGGGCTATGGAGAGGAGCAGTCTGAGGGAGGTATGGGCTCCTGCTGGGAGGGAGCATGGCTAGGCCCTGGTCTGCCTGCCACAACCTGGGGCAGCTCCTCTCAGCACTGGGGACAGGTGGGAAGCCAAATGAGCAAGGGTGAGGAAGGCAGGGACCAGGAATGAGGCTGGCCATTGTGCCATCCTGGAGTGCATAAAGCCAGCTGTGGAGAGGCTGGTCTTTGGCACTGGCAGTAGCATCTAGAGGCTCTGATGCAGAAATGAGCCCTCAGCAGCCTGGCACGGTGCTGTGGCACACTGGGTAGGAAGCCTAAGCCATGGGTGGGGCAGGGGTGCATGGTCCATGCATTCCTGCCCACACCAGGCTGTGATGGCAACTCCCTCCCCTGGACCTAGAGCGTGGGGGTGGGGGAGGAATAGGGCTGGATGTGAGGGACAGAGGAAAGGATGAGAAGTGGTTCAGCTATAGAGTTTCGGTGCTTGATGCCCCCGAGCATTACTCCCTCTTTACTGTATTCCCAAGGCATCAACCTCCATAGCAGGGCTTGATCCAGAGATTAACAATCATTGCTGTAAAGTAGTAGACAAAGTCCCCCCCCCCGACTAAAACCCTCTCTCAATGTAAGTATTACTGTAGTACACAAGAAGCACCAATCAGGACTGAGCCATTACTGTCCCAGTTGCTGTACAGATAGTTGGTAAATTCTTCAAGGCTGTCTTATACTCTAAGGCCTTGTCTACACTACAAAATTACTCTGATTTTACAGAAGTCGATTTTTGGGAACAGATTGTATAAAGTCGAGTTCATGTGTCCACACTAAGCACATTAATTTGGCAGTGTGCGTCCACAGTACCGTGGCAAGCGTCAATATCCTGAGCGGTGCACTGTGGGTAGCTATCCCACATTCCTGTAGTCCCTGCTACCCATTGGAATTCTGGGCTGAGCTCCCAATGCCTGATGGGACCAAAAATTTGTCACAGGTGGTTATGGGTAAATGTCATCAGTCAATACTCCCTCCATGAAAGCAACGGCAGACAATCATTTCACGCCCTTTTCCCTGGATTGCCCAAGCAGACGCCATAGCACGGCAAGCATGGAGCCCGTTCAGCTCACTGCAGCAGTTATGACCATTATAAACACCTCACACATTATCGTGCAGTTTATGCAGAACCAGAACCTGAAAAACCAGGCAAGGAGGCGACAGCAGCACGGTGACGAGAGTGATGAGGACATGGACACAGATTTCTCTAAAACAGCAGTCCCCGGCAATTTGGAGATCATGGTATCAATGGGGCAGGCTCATGCCGTGGAATGCTGATTCTGGGCCTGGGGAAACAAGTACAGACTGGTGGGACTGCATAGTGTTGCTGGTCTGGGATGATTCCCAGTAGCTCCAAAACTTTCACATGCATACGGGCACTTTCATGGAACTTTGTGACTCGCTTTCCCCTGCCCTGAAGCGCAAGAATACCAAGATGAGAGCAGCCCTCACAGTTCACAAGCGAGTGACAATAGCTCTGTGGAAGCTTGCAACACCAGACAGCTACTGGTCAGTCGGGAATCAATTTGGAGTGGGCAAATCTACTGTGGGGGTTGCTGTGATGCAAGAAGCCAACGCAATCATTGAGCTGCTGCTATCAAAGGTAGTGACTCTGGGAAATGTGCAGGTCATAGTAGATGGCTTTGCTCTAATGGGATTCCCTAACTGTGGTGGGGCTATAGATGGAACACATATCCCTATCTTGGGACTGGACCACCAGGGCAGCCAGTTCATAAACCCCAAGGGGTACTTTTCAATGGTGCTGCAAGCACTGGTGAATCACAAGGGACGTTTCACCAACATCAATGTGGGATGGCTGGGAAAAGTTCATGACACTCGCGTCTTCAGGAACTCTGGTCACTTTAAACGGCTGCAGGAAGGGATTTACTTCCCAGACCAGAAAATAACTGTTGGGGATGTTGAAATGCCTGTAGTTATCCTTGGAGACCCAGCCTACCTCTTAATGCCCTGACTCATGAAGCCATACACAGGCACCCTGGACAGTAGTAAGAAGCTGTTCAACTATAGGCTGAGCAAGTGCAGAATGGTGGTAGTGCGCATTTGGACGTTTAAAGGGTCGCTGGCGCAGTTTACTGACTAGCTCAGACCTTAGCGAAACCAATATTCCCATTGTTATTGCTGCTTGCTGTGTGTTCCACAATCTCTGTGAGAGTAAGGGGAAGACGTTTATGGTGGAGTGGGAGGTTAAGGCAAATCGCCTGGCTGCTGAATACGCGCAGCCAGACACCAGGGCAATTAGAAGAGCACAGCAGAAAGTGCTGCGCATCAGAGAAGCTTTGAAAACCAGTTTCTTGACTGGCCAGGGTACCGTGTGACACTTCTGTTTGTTTCTCCTTGATGAAAACCCACCCCCTTATTTGACTAATTCCCTGTAAGCCACTCGCCCTCCCCCCTTTGATCACAGCTTGCTTGCAAAGGAAATAAAGTCATTATCGTTTAAAAAACATGTATTCTTTATTATTTGATTATAAAAATAGGGAGATAACTCACAAGGTAGCCCAGGTGGACTGTGGGAGGAAGGAAGGAGAGAAGGAAAAGGCCACTTCAAAACTTCTTGAATGACAGCCTTCTGTTGCTTGGGCTGTCCACTTGGGGTGGAGTGGTTGGGTGCCCGGAGCCTCCCCGCCCGGCATTCTTGGGCATCTGGGGAGGAGGGAGGATGGTTAAACAGGAGCTGCAGCGGCAGTCTGAGATCCTGCTGCCGTTTCTGAACCTCCACCAGACGCCGAAGCATGTCCGTTTAATCCCGCAGTAACCCCAGCGTTGCATCCTGCCTCCTCTGATCTCCCTGCCACCATCTCTCATCTTGATCATCCCTACTGTCCTCATGTTCATTGGCCGCTTTCCTGTACTGTGCTCCTGTGACCCTCCACACATTCTGCTGAGCTCTGTCAGTGCCGGATGACTGCATGAGCTCAGAGAACATTTCATCGTGCGTGCGTTTTTTTCGCTGCCTTATCTGAGATAGCCTTTGGGACGGAGGAGGGAGGCTTGAAACATTTGCAGCTGTGGGAAGGAAAAAAGGGAGTGAAGATACATTTTACAGAACAAATGACTATACTCTTTCACAGTGAACACCACTATTCACATTACATAGCACATGTGATATTGGTACAAGGTGGCATTTTGCATCTTATATATTGAGTGCCTGCAGTTTTGGTGTTAGAGATCACACACGCAATGCCAGGCAACAGAATTCAGCTTGCAGACAGCCATGGTAAGCCATAGTCTTTCGGCTTCTGCAACCTTCGTAACAGCACCCTCCTTTCCCACACCAAGCAAAGCCTGTTGAGTTGGCCATTTAGTGCTGCGGTTTTCGTGTTAACGTGCAGCAGCAGAAACCAAACTAACCCCCTCCCACCATCGAATTCTCTGGGATGATCGCTTTACTCCTCCCCCCACCGTGTGGCTGGTATCAGGGAAGGTCCCTGCTAGCCAAACGTGAACAGCTCAGCGCCAATGCCCCTCCCTCCCACCACGTGGCTAACTGCGGGGAGGATTTCTTTTCAGGGACAGGCAAATAGCCCAGTAGGAACACCCACCTCTGAATGTCCCCTTAATTAATTCCCCTATTTCAACCAGGTTACCGTGAACGATATCACTCTCCTAAGGATAACAGAGAGATAAAGAATGGATGTTACTTGAATGCCAGGAAACACCGGGACCATACGCTGCCAGGCATAGTCATGCAATGATATCAGATTACCACGCCATGCTAGTAGCAAGTAAAGTGTCCTACCAGGGAGGACGGAATAAGGCTGCTCTCCCCAGAAACCTTCTGCAAAGGCTTTTAGAGTATCTCCAGGAGAGCTTCATGGAGATGTCCCTGGAGGATTTCCGCTCCATCCCCAGACACGTTAACAGACTTTTCCAGTAGCTGTACTGGCCACGAATGCATCCCAAGTCCTCAGGGCTACTTAATCATTAAAAAACACTTGTTTTTAAAAACATGTATTATATTTAAAAAAGGTACACTCACCAGAGGTCCCTTCTCACGCTTCGTTGGGTTGGGAGGGTATTTCAGTCAGGGTGATGAAAAGATCCTGGCTGTTGGGGAGAATGGTGTGCTGCTGTGTGCTCTCCTCATCTCCCCCATCCACAAATCCTCAGGCATGGTGGAGAGTGCCCAATCATCGGAGTCCACGGACAGGGGTGGGGTAGTGGTGGCGGCCCCTCCTAGAATTGCATGCAGCTCAGCATAGAAGTGGCATGTCTGGGGCTCTGTCCTGGAGCATCCGTTTGATTCTTTGGTTTTCTGGTGCGCTTGTCTGAGCTCCTTAACTTTCAAGCGGCACTGTGTTGCGTCCCTGCTGTAGCCTCTGTCCCTCATGGCCTTGGAGATCTTTTTGAAAACTTTTGGCATTTTGTCTTTTGGAACATAGTTCTGATAGCACAGATTCCTCTCCTCATACAGTGATCAGATCCAGTACCTCCCGTTCAGTCCATGTTGGAGCTCTTTTTCGATTCTGGGACTGCATGGTTACCTGTGCTGATGAGCTCGCCTGGCCAAACAGGAAATGAGATTCAAAAGTTCCCATGTCTTTTCCTGTATACCTGGCCAGTGCAAGTTCAGAGTGCTGTCCAGAGCAGTCAAAATGGTGCAATGTGGGATAGATCCCGGAGGCCAATGCCATCAAATTGCGTCCACACTAACGCTAATTTGAAATGGCGATGTCAATTTCAGCACTAATCCCCTTGTCAGGGAGGAGTACAGAAATCAATTTTAAGAGCCCTTTATGTTGACAAAAATGGCTTTGTTGTGTGGACAGGCGCAGGATTAATTTGATTTAATGCTGCTAAATTTGACAAACTAGTAGTGTAGACCAGGCCTCAGACTAGCTACAAATAGCTATAACAAACAATTAGAAGGGACGGAGAGGGAGGAAAACTAACAAGAATGTACATTGATATAAGCCAACTATAGGTGCAGATACCTGGTTCCAAGTTGGTCCATTTACTTTTTTTTATTATAAAAATACACAAAATATAAGGTAGGTAAACATCAGGCAAAACTCATCTACCTAACCATTAGCATTTGGCAGTTTCCCATAAGTATCACCAGAGAACTCGGTCTTGAAGAAGCATTTGAAGAAGAGGGTCTGGGGTTTACTGACAAGTTCAGAAAGGGTGTTCCAAGTAAAAGGAAGTCATTTGGAAGAAGCAGACAAGTAACCATTGGAAAACAGCATTATTGGCAGAGCAGATGGCAAGTAGAAAAGAAGGGCTGGACTGAGTTAGAAAGGGCCTTAAAAGGTACGGACCAGACACTTGTATTTGATGTGACAGAGAAGTGGCAGCTAGTAGAGAGATTTAAGGAAGAGGGTAATATGGTCAGGATGACAGGGCAGAAACTATTCTGTTCAAAACCCTACTCACTAGCTGGGAGGGAAATGAGATGGGGGTCAAGGCGGCTACCACAGAGGAGGCTACCTTAGGGCTCTGACTAGGGATAAAAGTTCTCTACTGTCCATGCACTGGTACATACACACCTACAGTTAACTAGGCATATGCAATAACCCAAAAATTATTCCTTTCTTCATGGGCATTTCTATAGTGCTCATATCATAGTATCAAAGTGCTTCACAAACAATTAATTTGTTCTTCACATATGTGAAAGCAGTTGATGGGTATTTACCACCATTTTACAGATAGGAAACTGAGGTAGAGAATAAAGAAAAGGAGTACTTGTGGCACCTTAGAGACTAACCAATTTATTTGAGCATAAGCTTTCGTGAGCTACAGCTCACTTCATCAGATGCATACTGTGGAAAGTTTAGAAGATCTTATTATATACACACAAAGCATGAAAAAAATACCTCCTCCCACCCCACTCTCCTGCTGGTAATAGCTTATCTAAAGTGACCACTCTCCTTAAAATGTGTATGATAATCACGGTGTGCCATTTCCAGCACAAATCCAGGGTTTAACAAGAACGTCGGGGGGAGGGGGGGAGGAAAAAACAAGGGGAAATAGGCTACCTTGCATAATGACTAAGCCACTCCCAGTCTCTATTCAAGCCTAAATTAATTGTATCCAATTTGCAAATGAATTCCAATTCAGCAGTTTCTCGCTGGAGTCTGGATTTGAAGTTTTTTTGTTGACCGTCACCTTCAGCCCCCAACTAAAACCCCTCCAACGCATTATTAAGGATCTATAACCTATCCTGAAGGATGACCCAACACTCTCACAAATCTTGGGAGACAGGCCAGTCCTTGCCTACAGACAGCCCTCCTACTGAAGCAAATACTCACCAGCAACCACATACCACACAACAGAACCACTAACCCAGGAACCTATCCTTGCAACAAAGCCCGTTGCCAGCTGTGCCCACATATCTATTCAGGGGACACCATCACAGGGCCTAATCACATCAGCCACACTATCAGAGGCTCGTTCGCCTGCACATCCACCAATGTGATATATGCCATCATGTGCCAGCAATGCCCCTCTGCCATGTACATTGGTCAAACTGGACAGTGTCTACGTAAAAGAATAAATGGACACAAATCAGATGTCAAGAATTATAACATTCATAAACCAGTCGGAGAACACTTCAATCTCTCTGGTCACGTGATTACAGACATGAAAGTCGCTATTTTACAACAAAAAAACTTCAAATCCAGACTCCAGCGAGAAACTGCTGAATTGGAATTCATTTGCAAATTGGATACAATTAATTTAGGCTTGAATAGAGACTGGGAGTGGCTTAGTCATTATGCAAGGTAGCCTATTTCCCCTTGATGAAGTGAGCTGTAGCTCACGAAAGCTTATGCTCAAATAAATTGGTTAGTCTCTAAGGTGCCACAAGTACTCCTTTTCTTTTTGAGAATACAGACTAACACGGCTGCTACTCTGAAACCTGAGGTAGAGAATAAGGCCAAAATTATCAAGTGCCCACTAAGTTTGGGTGGCTAACTTAAGATGGCAGGGCCTGATTTTGTCATCGTTCTTAACACTTTTACAACACTAATTGACTTTAGTTACAGCTGTGAGCTCTCAGCACTTCTTCAAATCTGGCCCCACACCTCTCATCAAAACCCAGAACACAAGGAACAATTAGTGACCAATTGTGAAAATGTAAATGACCTGCCCATCATAGATGTATTCCATAGCAGAGAGAATAAAATACAGTTAACCGGTGCAGCAGTCAACTGCCTCAATCATCAGACTATCCTCTTTTCCTGCAATCCCTTACTTCATTTACTATGTATATTTTCAAAAAAAGAAAAGGAGTACTTGTGGCACCTTAGAAACTAACCAATTTACAGCTCACGAAAGCTTATGCTCAAATAAATTGGTTAGTCTCTAAGGTGCCACAAGTACTCCTTTTCTTTTTGCGACTACAGACTAACATGGCTGTTACTCTGAAACCTATGTATATTTTGACTTCTGCCATAAATGAGGTAAGAGGCCCACAAACAGCTTCACTCACTACAGAGCCCTGATTGATGTTCAGTGGAGCAATGGATTTGTATACTGAATGAGGCAGGGGCCCTGTGGAAAAAAAACAGTATTTAGTTACATGATTGCATTCTATCATAGTGCAGCGTACAGGAACTGAATCAAGGTTATACCCCACTCACTCTCCAGCTGAAGCAACATACACCATTCATCCAACAATCACTTCACTATGTACAAATGACTATGTAGAAATAGTATTTTAATTATTTTGGAAAATGGACAGGTTTCAGTCACCACTGGAGACCAATTCAAATGGAGATTTTGATATATACTGTGTAGTAAACCCAAGCCAGATTTCTGATTGCAAAAGACACATCCTGGAACAAGGCTCTGTGGAGGAGTTTGATGAATATTCTTTTGACGTAGCTGTGTGGAAGATAAGGCATAATTTTGTATACACTGAACTGTTGTTCTCTGAATTGGTCCTGTATACAGCCATCCCTAGCAATACTGGAAAAACAAATTTTGAATGACAGATTCTGCAAGTGGCACACACATAGAACGAACATGACTTTTTTTAATGTGGATAAAAATATTTTAGTCTCATTTCTGCAAATGTTATTGTTAGAGCTAGCGATCAAATGCTCAGTCAAAACTTCGTTTCTGGCCTCTATTTCTGAATCTGTTTCTATTAAAGCTGCCACCTCGCCTCCCATTCCTGGAGTCGTAGAAGCCTCTGCCTCCTTCTCGCTGGGTTTCTGCTAACTCGGGTAATTGAGTTGCCACAGTCAGATGCCAGTGTTTTGAATCCTGCCATTTTCCCTGGTAAAAACGAAGTTAAATATGTATTTGAACTTTATACATGTAAAAGCCTGACATGCAGACAAAACTTGCAAGAAAGCAAATACAGTACATTTTACAGTTTTATAACATTGGGCAACTGCAAGAAAAAACTACTTAGTAGCAAATACAACCTAGTATTTAAAAATAACTAAAAAGTTTGGACTGGAATTAAAAATAAAATATGAAGCATAGGAAACATCTGATTCCAGATTTTGTGAAAACAGTTATGAGTTAAACAA
Source organism: Lepidochelys olivacea (assembly GCF_965140295.1). Taxonomy (NCBI): domain Eukaryota; kingdom Metazoa; phylum Chordata; order Testudines; family Cheloniidae; genus Lepidochelys; species Lepidochelys olivacea. The sequence goes on along the minus strand of NC_140417.1, from coordinate 82,170,773 downwards.
ATCATGAACCTCTAGGTCTCAATTATAAAAATGAAAGTGTACATAAAGACAGCCACTTAAATGTACACTTGAAATAAATAATACAAGCACATGCCATCAAGGAACCCTTGGGGTCCTGCAAAGCAGAGGTTCCTATTTTGAGGACTCTGGACCACTACTAGTCAGACACCAGAGAAACCAGAGATAGTTCTATTGCTTTGAGTGCAGATCCAGCCAGGAATGGATGCCGCAACATGAAGTGGGAGCTGCCAGTAAGGTATTATAGACCAGCCTCAAAAGTAGAGGTGGCATCTCTTCCCTCTTTCTCCTGAAACAGGAGTGAAGCTAAAAAGGGAGATGGGGGTGTTGGTGGCTCTTCCAAGACCCACCTCTGGACCAGGACCTGCACCCACTTTAGGACTCTAGTCTGAGTCAATGCTGGGGTTGGGAGTAGGAAAGCACTGGGGGCGCAATCCTGAATGAAGGTAGGAAGATTGGGGGACCTCTGCATGGGGCAAGAAATGGCTGGAGTGGGAACCCTGAAAAAATGGAAGACCAGGCCCCCAAAGAAGCAATAATTACAGCAGATTGGATTGTCAGGGATTCGTTTTTGGAGAAGAGCAAGAAAAACTTGAGTTGCAATTCAGAAAAATTGATTAAGAAGCTAATCTGGAAGGACTGAGAGAACTCCATTTTAGTTTGTGAAAAACACTGTGGGGCAATAAGTAGAAGTGGGAAGGAAATTAATATAAGTTGAGGTGATGAGAACCGATTCTGACAAAAGGAAAACTGGATTTAGAAATCATTTGTGGAGGAGATCCATTTTGATTTGGGGCAAAATTAATTTATGACAGGGAATTGCTTTTGATGTAATGGGGAGAACTGGTTCTGGCTATGGAGTTCAGTCTGCCAGCAGTGATGGGGAGGAGAAGGGATCCACAAGATGGTCCACACTATGAAAATGTTGGGAAACCTGTACCATAAATTAAGAATTACTGAAATTAAGAGAATACCTGTATTTGTCTAAGATTCACTGCAGGAATATCAAAACACACCCCCTGAAAAAAAAAAAAAAAGGTTTAAAATGGATTCCAGAAAATCGAGACCTTGTAATCCATAGTTTTGGGTAACACTGAAGTATTTGTTAAAGCACACAACCTTTAGGGAATAGAGACAGTTTAATGAAAGGGATCTGTGAATTTTCACTTTCTGAAGTCAAGTTTAACTTGTTTAATATTTGGGAGCCAAAGCAATTTTACCTTTGGAAAAAGACTGACACGTGGAGCAGCACAATGTTTTACACACCTTTAGTGCCTTTCATCCAAGATATCAAACTATTTCACAGACACTAAGCAGTTCAGCACACCTGCTTTTTCATCATGTACTTCACCAATTCTTCCCTAGGTATTCTCTTTCCTGCAGAGCCACTTCTTTCCATACATATTTTCTTACTTCTTACCAAAATTATTCTCTTTCCTAAAATGTTGTCCACTGTCTCGTGTGGCTCAAATTGTCAATTCTTTTCGACAAAGAACGTTTGATCTAAGCAGACAGATGTATAAGTTTACTGTGGATTTAAATATTCAAATGTAGAATGTAAACTTCATGAAAATGTTTATTTCAGTCAGGGAAGAAAGGATCCTAATACAGTAGGTCACAAGTTATAGAAGGAAGCTTGTGTATGTTGCCCCACATTGTTCATAACATAACTTGTAGTCAATTCACAGACCAACAATGGTATTAAAAGAAAAAGAAAAAATCAGTGAAGGCAACATCACAAAAATTCACACTTTACAAAGACAAAGAACTAGAGCATAGGTCCCCGAATTGTTTATAAAGGTGAAATGGTAAAAATGCCTACTTGCTCTTCAGTGTTGTCAAGCACACAAAGTAAACCTGAAGAGATTAAAAAAAAGTTCCTCTAATCTTTAAATTTTAGGTGTTACTTTTATTAAAAGACTGACAGAAGTGTCTCTTCAATAAAAGCCATCTGTCTGACATTTACTATGAGCACGAAGCACAATGCCAGTGTCCATAGGCACAAACTTCCTCTCTGCCTGGGGGGTTCTCGATCCCACCGTCTGCCCAAGCCCACTCCCACTCCACCCCTTCACCCAAGCCCCAACCCCTCCCCCCAAGGTCCTGCCCTACCCCACCTCTTCCCCGAGCAGGCCCCATCCCTGCTCCTCCACCTCCCTCCCTGCACCTCCTGCATGCCCTGGAATAGCTACTCCATGGCATACCGAAGGCGCTGGGAGGGAGGCCTTGATCAGCGGGGCCGTCAGTGGGCAGGAGGCACTGGGGAGGGAGGGGGAGAGCTTGGCTACTGGTGCATGCTAAGCACCCGCTAATTTTTTTCCATGGGTGCTCCAGCCCTGAAGCACCCATGGACTCGGCACCTATGCCAGTGTCCACTACTTTTAGTGGTTTACCTGTTTGGATATTTACATTAAAAATTAAATTAAGCCCCTCCCTCAACATTTCAGTTCAACAGAATATCTTGTGCCATTGTAGTGATCCCACTGATCATAAACTGCTGCACCCTTAGCTCAAAGATTACTATATCCAGCCCCTCCTCAGCCACAAAAAGGGTAACTTGACAAATCAGACCTCGAACTATAGAAGTGATAAGTTTTTCCTGCCTTTTAAGACGACACATCTACAAGCTTAAGAGTATAGTAAGCAAGACTATAAAGATTGATGATTGTATCTTACCATTTTTCCCTTGAGAAAACACATTCTGTTCACTTTCCTATCAATTTCATCACCCAGGTGTTCTCTTAGCCCTCGCCAGGCATAGCTTATGTTGTCTATCTCTTCTGAGCATTGCAATGTCATTGTTACAAATCCCTGAAGGATAAAAGGCAGTACATGCTCACAGTAAAAAGAAATAACATTCCCTGAATACCGATCAGCATACATCTAATGAATGTGCATAGTCAGAATTTATAAAAGGTTATTAGATGGCAAATATGTACATTTTAAGACATTAACAGACAGTGGATAGACATGACATTTTGGCTCATCAATACATATGTAACACTTCCAGCTTCACTATCACTTCTGTAAAGTTTGCATTGCCAGAAGCAATGCAGAGAGGATTCTGAATGCAAGGAAAGTGAACAATTATGCATAAAAAACCTACAATAGTAATATCTTTTGTATATTTTATATTAAAATAAAAATAAACCTCAGTGAGCAACTCTCAAAGCACCCCTGACAGAATTAAATACACAGTCCAATTAAAATAGCAGAAGATGATCCACACCTTAACAGAGTCAATACAACCCCACTAAACATCCCCTTCTCACAAAGCCTTAATTTCCCCAAATAATTCCACACTTGAATCAAGCAAGCCTCAAATGTCCACTCAAGTGAGTTTTGCAGCATGTCCCAAGAGATAAAGTAGTGTGTGCTACTTTGGGCCAAAGAGGGATGTGAACTCCCAAGTCAAGGGACAGTCAGCAGCTACCAGCAGCTGACTCAAATGCCAGGATAGCTCAGTCAAGTGATGGCAATTGTGGTAGTACTGCATAGAGAGAGAGATGGTTCCCAAGTAGGCAGACAAGCTATTTAGGGCTTTATGGTCACAACCAATATCTGAAATTCCAACTGGAAACTAAGTCAGCCAATGCAGATTCCAGAGCATTAGAACTGTGCTCACAGCAAGCTAGCCACTTAAGTGTGTGGCTGTGTTTTACCCCAGTTTAAGGCTAGGTTTATACTAGCAGCATTTTATTTGACTGCTATACCAATAAAACACTCCTAATGTGGACACAGCTATACTGGCAAACTTGTGTTCTGTACCATAGCTTTTTTGGTAAAAGTCCTGCTTTGCAAGTATAGCTGCATTTACACTAGGGACTTTGGCTGGCACAGCTATGTCAGTCAGGGATCACACCCATTTACACCCCTGACCAACACAGCTATGCCAGCAGAAGTCTGTAGTATAGACAGCCTTAGTTTGAGTTGTTTAAGGTGTAGCCCTACAAAGCATAGTGCTGCAGTCTCATCAGTAGTAAGATGTGCATCCAAGTAAAAGCATCAACCTCCCGATTAGACCCAGATGGTCCCAGCCACTGCTACTGTAGGCTCATGTAATAGCAGCTGGAAGTGTAAGACGACCCTCATAGTGAACTTGTCTTATTTCCCAGTCACTCAGAGGGGGTCAATATAATCTGCACCATAACCCCTGGTTACTTCCCCCAACCTCTGATTACCTCAGTTTTCTCTGTATTGAGATTCACTTTCATCCAGGCCCTAATCACTACTATATTAAAAAAACCCACTAACTGCACCCCCTGGGTTAGATGACAGCGACAAAGAGCACAGGTGTGCTCAAAACACTTACATCCAGGCCCCCTTCCATGACCCTTTAACTCCAACAAACAGGAAGGTAGTAAGATGGGACCTCTGCAGCAGAAGTTACAGAAAACTATGCTGGGATCTATGAAGAAAGAATGAAGCCACCTCATGGCAGCCCTGTGTCTGCAATCAAGTCTACACCTCAATTAAAATATCTAATAAGCCAGCAGACATCTGATCTTTATCCATGGCTAGGAGGAACACCGCCACTGACATTTCAATGCTATAACCAAGTTCAAAACCAGGACAATTACAATAATCCAGAAGATCTAAGATCTCTAGATTCAGAGTTCTCAAAGTATTTTCCATAATAAAAGATTAGAAAAGGGATTGTGATTGGGTCAGATAGTTACCACATTCAGATATTTGAAATCCAAGATTTCAAAAAAAAATAAACTAAATATTCTTACCACATCGGAGTTGAGCAAGGAACGCTGTTCAATGGAAGTAGCCCCAGAAATATGGGCTAGTGCTGCAGCCAGAGCTTCAACTGCCCCCTTTTCCTCTATTAGCCACTGAGCTGACTCTTTGAAATAGTCAATGGCAGTTTGAGGAACAGAATCCAAACACCTAAGTATTTAAAAGCAAAAACGTTACTTGGCAAAAGGCAAATTTAGACAGTGGAATCTGGGAGCTATGGGATAGACGAGAAACTGCATGAGACTCAAACTTAACCAATGATATCCATGAACAATTTATTTCATGGTCATCGGAGACAAATCTATGGCAAGAGACAATCCAAAGAATTATTATAAATGAGAATGACGTGATGACAAGCTCAAGGGTCACTGAACATACCTGATGGCATCTTTGCTGGAAGCCTTTATTATATCTGTTGCAGTAGGAACACCTACACGCTTAAATGTAATTCCCTGCAGTTAAGAGAAAATGGAAGAGTAGGAAGTTTACAGACTGTTCAGAACTGTATTATATTCAACTAAGGCTGGTATTCAGTTCAATAAGCATTTATCCTTAAATTTCCTTTGCCGAAAGCGGAAAAAACTATATATTGTGCACATTTCCTATAAAGCACTCTGACACAGAGGTTAGCCTGCCCTTAAGTTTTCTATGTGAATTCCTTGGACTAAACATGCTTAGAACCTCATTAAGGGGACACTGTTGGGTTAAAATTCATATTTACAGAGACAGGATGTCCTACTGTACTAGTAACAATTAAGATTGTCAAAATGAGTATTTTAGTGAAAAATATTTCAACAGCTTTTTTCCCCCATTTTACTCAGCTTACCCATGAAAATTGGCTAGTCTATTTCACCTTTTTTCCAGTCAGTTTAATCTATTTCACTCATTTTCAAGGATGCTGCAATGTTTGGTTAACGTGACTATGGGAAATTATGTTTCTTGAAAAGGAGGAAACTATTTCCACTGGAAGCTTTTGAAAATATGTGTTTCTGTTAAATCTAAACCGAGCAGGTACCCTCTCTTGAACATAATTTCATCAAGTGGCATTGATTCAAAAACTCTCAAGTCCATCACTATTAGGGTGATCAAATGTTCTCTTTACTTAAACACGGTTAAAGGAAAAATAACATTCGAGAGCTGGGTTTTTATTTTTAAAAGGGCAAAAAGAATAATTACCACCATATTCTAGCTTTATTTAAAAAAAAGTTTCAGTCTTAGCTACATATCACAGGTTCTGTTAGCCGTTTAAGGAAGGTAGTCACCTCACATTGCCAGCAAGCAAGAACTAAAAGCAATGCCAACTGTTTCTTGCACTGGCACACAAATATAAACTTCTTTACCAGTCAATAATGACTGATTTTGATAACAAAAATCATCTATTTCATCTCTAACTACTCGCTTTGTCTATTTTGAAATCCTCATGAAAAGATTCCTCATGAACAGTTCTAAACAAATCAAACTTAAAATTTACTTTAATGAAGTATATGCTATTACACAGCCTTTATGTCAGGAGTTTCACTCTTAACTCAGTTAGATATGTTTGCACTGAAGAAAAAAAAAGTCAGTTCTTAACTTATATAAGCTAACTCAGGTTAGCCAAACCTGGGTTTAAATTTCAGTGAAGACACAACAGGTTGGCATTTAACTTGGGTTGGCAGCTTGTGTTCAACCCCATGCTCTCATATTGTCTTGAGCCCAAGCTGCTACCTCAATTAAAAGCCAAGTTGCTGTGTTTTCACTGCAATTTAAACTCAAGTTAGCTAATTCAGGCCAGATAACCTGAATTAAGAACACAAGTTTTTTGCAATGTAGACAAACTAAGTGCTCAGAGTCTTGTGAAACTTGAAACTAAAGCATAACATTTAAATGTTTATCATCAAAGAGAAAGATACCATGTGGAACAGCATATACCAATTACACATGCAGGGACAAAGCGATTACCCAGTAAGAGGAAAAAAAGGGAAACCAGCTATACTTCAGTTAGAGAGTAGTGCTCCCAGTATGCTTCATAACCATCTGATCATCAAATAGTGCATGGATTGCAGGATTTTATGAGCTATCCTAACACACTACATACATAAAGTGTACAATGACTAAAGAGATACTGTACTGCTTTTTGTTCCACATGTCTTAGCTGACTTTCTTCCTTTCGCTGATAAAAACAGATACACATCCCAGTCCGTCCAGCTCGGCCTGTGCGCCCAGAACGATGAATATATGACTCCACATCCTTCAAGATAAATACCATTATTACTTTTGTAGTTAGTGTATAAACAAAGGTCCATGGAAGCAATTACAATTTATTACAATACATCCCCTAACACTAATGTATCTGAAAAATAAAAATAAAAAATAAATAAATAAATTTTTAAAGTCAAACTAGGTAAAAAAAGATCCCCATAAACCTAGGTTAAATATTGCTCAGAGCTTAAGTTACAAGCCTGGGCCAATTACATGCCATTATGCTTCTATCATCATAGGGAATTCAAGCAAAGGTTTCAATTTGCTCTTGCGCACCTCCACATATAGATAAATACCACACTTACCCCAGCGTACAGGATGAGAAGTCAGCATGTCCCCAGCTAAGTTGAATAAACCTAGGTCTTGTCTGTATTCCCCTAACTTCATTCAGAGTTCTCTCTCTGTCCACTGGGCTCTTCTTCCCACCCAATTATGTTGCTCTTTCTAGCCATTCCATTCTACTGCCCCTCCAAATTCTTTTCAAATTTAACGCTATACACTGCTTTGGAGAGCAGGTTTTTAGTCAACTTGGCTCGACGATTAATTCATCAAGCAGAGCTAGAGCCTTGCCAGAGCTCATCAGAAGGCATTTTAAAAAGAAACACCCCTAAAGGTGCCACAGACTGTACAACTGATGCATCATAAGTCGTATTCTGATCAGGAGACTACCTCTGGTTACTATAAGCTTCCTTACAACAAAAACAACAACTGTGTGTGTGGTGAATACCACAATTCAATGCTGCTTTATCACATGAAAACAAATGGAGGACTTCTGTACATATTACAAAAGGGACACAACATACCCATCTCATACCTTCGGTGGTGAACTTTGTACAACCAGGTCAACTTCAGGGATATCTAAACCACGGGCAGCTACATTAGTTGCAACCAGAACTTTAAACACACCATTTCTAAAACCTTTCAATGTTATCTCCCTTTGTTTCTGAGGAATGTCACCATGCAGCGACTGGCAATCCTGTAAAACAAGATTATTATGACAGCGTATAAAAGGTACCATGCTATAGAAAGCATACTGAAAAGCTGAAATATTTTAGTTTACATGGCAAAAAATTATGTCGTCAATACTTAGCTTTTCTACAGTGCTTTTTACACTTATAGCCCAAAGTGCTTTACAAAAAGGTAGGAAAGCATTATTCCCATTTTACAGATTAGGAAATGGAAGCAACAAGTATCTTGCCACAGCGTCAATGTCAGAGCTAGATCTATAACCCTGTCCCACCTTCCAGTCCAGTGCCCTATCCAACACTTTGTTGACGTCCCAAAATAAAACACAAAAGCTACCTCTAATGCAGTGCTATTCACACTATTGTGCCACTATATCAATGTCATTTAGCTGCTTTTTGCTAGAAAGATACACAACATATGCTTCCTTCAAAAGAAGGGCAAAAATAATTCTTAAAGGATAAAAATGATTTTAAAAAGTGACTAAAAAAAAGTTTTAAAATAATAAAAATAACTTTTGGACACCCACGCATCTGCCTGAAAGTTTCTTTACCTATTACAAACACCCAAAATTAACATAACCGAAATTTTAGAGAATATTGTTTCTTTATTTTGTACACTTGACAGCATTCTATGTCCAGTCAGGGCTGGTCTACACCAGAAAGTTACACTGATCCAGCTACATCGCTCAGGGGTATGAAAAAATCCACACTGCTGAGCAACAGTCAACTTAACTAAGTCCCCACACAGACAGCACTAGGTCAATGGAAGAATTCTTCCACCAAACTAGCTACCACCTAGTAGCTAGGGGGACAGATTAACTTCACTGACCGAAGGACCCTCTCATCACTGTAGTAACTATCTACACTGAAGCACTACAGTGACACAGCTGTAATGCTGTGCTGCCTCAGTGTTTAAGTATAGACGTAGCTTCAGTTTTCTTTTGGTCTTTCACACAGGAACAGAAAAGGATTATAAATCACTGTCAGGGTTTCCCCCCCCCACACACACACTCAGAACTCTGGGTACAGATGTGGGGACCCACATGAAAGACCCCCTAAGCTTATATTCTACCAGCTTAGGTTAAAAACTTCCCCAAGGCACAAATTCCTTTCCTTGTCCTTGGACAGTATTGCTGCCACCACCAAGGGATTTACACAGAAATTCAGGGGAGGGTCACTTGGAATCCCTATCCCCCCGCTAGCCCCTTCACCCCCTTTCCTGGGGAGGCTTGAGAATAATATACCAACTAATTGCCTTAGCAATGCGAGTACAAACTAGACCCTTTATCTTTAGCACACTAAAATCAATCAGGTTCTTAAAAGACAAGCTTTAGTTTAAAGAAAAAAGTAAAAATCATACCTGCAAAATCAGGATGGAAGGTAACTTTACAGGGTAATAAAAAGATTTAACACACAGAGGACTCCCCTCTGGACTCAGCTTCACAGTTACAAAAACAGGAATAAAACTATCTTTGTAGCATAGGAAAATTCACAACAAAAATAAAAGATAACCTAATGCAGGTCCTTGCCTTAGTTACAATTTCTGTAATTTTAGCTGGATCATTCCAGGTATGTTTTCAGGAGATGCTTGTACCTGTTCTTTTCTCCCTCCATCCAGAGAGAGAACAAACAAAGAGAGCCACAAACAAATTCTCTCCCCCGCCCCTCATTTGAAAGTATCTTCTTTCCTCATTAGTCCCTCTGGTCAGGTGCCAAAAAAGAGATTTGAGCTACTTAACCCCTTACAGGTAAAGCGATTCAGTACAGCTGCCAAGGAGGGATTTTATGCTACCCTTTTCTTTATATTTATGACAACCACAAACTGGATAAGGACTTGGGGCAGCTATAGGACCTAAATTGTTTCAAAAATTATTACATTTCAGATTGCAATTGCTGCTTTGTAGAGGGTATGGGTATGTATTCCTCCAGCACTCTGATATACTAAGATACTAAAACAAAAACATCTGAAAATAATTTCTCTTCTTACCTGCCAAGATCAGAGTTCTGCATTTCCCATGCAACAGGTGATATCACTAACACCAACAGTAATGCAGGAAAATTCTCCATGCTCAGGTTTAGCTGTTAGTGAGGTCATCTAATAGTGCAGGAGAAAAACACTCCTGAACACAGGTGGCAGGTAAAAGCTTCTCAGTTCCCCCCAAAAAGTATAATGCCATACTACTTTCTAGTCATGTAGTAATGGATCTGATTGAATCAATTATTAAAATCAATCCCATGCAGATTAGAATTGTGCTAAGATGATATTTATGACCAAGGGATTTACTGCAATACCAGCACTCATCACTAATGTCAGGGCAATTAGCTGATGTATCACTATCTCCCACATCTCAAATGCTAGTATCAGCACTAAAATCAACTATCTTTATTTCTCTGCAGACTTAGCAAGTGCCATGGCATGAGTCTCAGAAATAAGAGCTGAAAACCACTATTCTGTGATGCTAGAAAGTCTGAGAACCCCCCTTTTTCACCCCCCAATACAGATTTAAATTAAGTTTATTTCAAATTCCTCATAAAACAGCTAATAAATAATGAATGTAATAAAACAAATTAACCCCTATAATTAATAACTAATGTAACAAAATAGAAGTAACCCCTAGTACAGAGGTGGGCAAACTACGGCCCAGGGGCCACATCAGACCCTCCAGCTCCCACCAGGAAGTAGGGTCTGGGGCTTCCCCCGCTCTGGAACTCCAGCTGGGGAGTGGGGTCGGAGTCTTGCCTCACTCCGCATGGATTCCAGAAGCGGAGGCACATGCCCCCCTCTGGCTCCTACGCATACAAGCAGCCAGGGGACTCCGCACGCCACCCCCACCTCAAGTGCTGCCCCCGCAGCTCCCATTGGCCGGGAACCTCTGATCGCGCCTCCGTATAGAAGCTGGAGGGAGGACATGGCACTGTTTCTGGGACCTGCTCAAGATAAGCGCCGCCTGGAGCCTGACCCCCTCCCATGCCCCAGCCCCCTTGCCCTGATCCCTTTCTGCCCTCCAAACCCCTCAGTTCCAGCCTCCTTCATCCCCAGCGCCACCCCAGAGCCCACCCCGAGCCCTCCCGCCCTCCAACCCCCAAGTTCGTGAGTATTCATTGCCCACCATACAATTTCCATACCCAGATGTGGCCTTTGGGCCAAAAAGTTTGCCCACCCCTGCCCTAGTAACTGACATTTCTTACAAGAGATGCATCCCAGAGAGTCACTAGCACAGAATACTGGTTTCAGTGTCATAGTACGTTAACCACACTATGAACTGCCATCTGAGTAACTCCCATGACTACAAAACACCTTCCAAAAGATGCATCAGAACCTTCATTGTTGTCACAGAAGAGGTTACTCATCTTCTCTGAAATGTGCTGCAGATGAATGTATGTGTATGGCCTGTGCACCAGTGTCAGTTTTCCTTACTGGTATGCATAGTGGCAGCCCCACCCACTGCCAGGCTCCTCATACCCTGGCTTCAGAGCATAACCTGCAGGACTACCCTACTCTTCTTTCAGCTTCTTCAGACTGGAAGCCATTGGTAGACTCCAACACAGGGAAGAAGGGTGGGTTGTATAATGGATACATGTGACATCTTGAACAACAGTTACAAGGTAACGTTTTTTAATTCAAGTACTTGCATATGTCCATTACACTGTAGGTGACTCCCAAGTGTTATCCCAGGCAGTGGAGCTTGGAGTCTCATTGGAAAAGCAACTTGACTGCAGGACCACTCTCCCTACAGTTGCATCTTCTCTCAATGTGGCAGGCAGCACATAACATCTGGTGAATATATGAACAGAAGACCAATTTGCCACCCTACATATGCCTATAATCAGGACATGTGCCACCATTGCTGCCAAGGCCAAAATGTGCTCTGGTTGGGCATGCCATGAATTCATCAGGAGGCTCCCTCTAACAACATAATACTGAGATGCAGCTGGTTAGAGTCTGAATTGTGACTGACTGAACTTTCATACACTGCATAAGAAACTCAAAAGGGCTTTGTCCTATCCAAATGAAAAGCCAGATCTCGATGAACATCCGGGGGGGTGAAGCCTTCACTAATCCTTGTGAGTATGTGGCTTTGGGAAGAAAACTGGAAGCTACCTAGTCTGATTCAGATGGAAATCAGACACTACTTTCAAGAAAAATTTACATGTGGTCTAAGTTGAACCTTGTCCTTGTAGAAGGTAAAAAGAAAAGGAGTACTTGTGGCACCTTAGAGACTAACCAATTTATTTATTTTTTAAAAATAAATTGGTTAGTCTCTAAGGTGCCACAAGTACTCCTTTTCTTTTTGTGAATACAGACTAATACGGCTGTTACTCAAACTTGTAGAAGGTGTGTATGGCAGATCAGTGACGAATGCACGCAGTTATCCCACTCTCCTAATAGAAATGATGGCTACTAAGAAACCTACCTACCAGGTGTAGAAGCGTGCACAATGCTGAAGGCTCAAAAGGAATGTCCAACAGAGCAGACAATGCTAAACTGAAATCTCAAGGAGTTTGTTTCTACCTGCCAGGAACCTATCTATCTAGACCTTTCAGAAATCTGGTTGTAATAGTAAGATTAATTTCACTCACTCTATACGAGGCTGGATTGCTCAAATAGCCACCAGATGCACCCAGTGACTCAAGGACCTCTTGATGCCAGCTGGTAGAGGGTACAGGGACGCATAAGGGTTAGAAGGACCCCTGGGTCTGGTATTTACATTCTAGTTCACCAAGGACTGTCACGTAAGGTTTGTACTGAAAGTCTCACAAATGCTCACAAAATTGGGGTTGGGGTGCAGGCTCTTGGATGGGGCTGGGGATGAGGAGTTTGGGGTGTAGGAGGGTGCTCTGGGCTGGGACCAAAGGGTTTGGAGGGCGGCAGGGGGATCAGGGCTGGGGAAGGGGTGCAGGTTCCGGCTCTGGGGTGGGGCTTAGAGGTTTGGGGTGCAGGAGGGTGCTCCAGGCTCGGATTGAGGGGTTTGGAGAGCAGGAGGGGGATCAGGGCTGGGGCAAGGTGCTGGGGCATGGGGAGAGGCTCAGGGGTGCAGGCTCTGAGCAGCACTCACCTCAAGCGGCTCCCAGAAGCAGTGGCATGTCCTTTCTCCAGCTCCTGTGCGGAGATGTGGCCAGGCAGCTCTGCACGCTGCCCTGTCTGCAGACACCACCCCTGCAGCTCCCATTGGAGTGCCGGAGTGGGGCCGAACACCCTGGCTGGAACAGGGCCCAGCTGCTGGTGCAGCCCCCAACCCAGCACCCCGGCTGGAGCACCATAGCAGGGCCGAGCCGTTGGTGCGGCCGCCGAGCCAGCACCCCAGCCAGAACAGGGCCAACCCGCGTGGTGCGGCTCGAGGGCCGGCTTAAAACGGCTCACAGGCTGGCTCTGGCCTGCAGGCCATAGTTTGCCTACCCCTGCTGTAGGCTCTGGGCTGATCTTGGTAGTTATATCAAAATTCTGAAACCACATGATAGTTCAGCTACCTCCAGCCCAAGTTTGCCTTGTCCCCATAGAAAGAATGTTACACTCTTGCAGATTTAGTTAGTATGGGTCTGATGCCAGCCCCATGTTGATAAACAACAGACTATCTTGCAAAATAACTAAGACAGCATACCTGTTTAATAGAAGCATTCAGGGCCAGTTCATTTGCCTCCTTTTTGGTCTCACAAAAGACTATGGTCCGTCCATGACTGCCACTGTAAACCTGAATGACATCTCCAATAACTGCTGCCCTTTGAGACCAGTGACACTCTATAGCCAAATGCTGTTGAAGAAATATTTTACCATTTATAACTGGCATAAAAAACCTTAAATAAAGTCAGGTTTTAAAAATATTTAGTATATATTTGAAAATGTAGACTTCAATAGAAGTACAAAGATGTTATCCTTCGAGGAACGTGTTTGGATTAGACAGAATTAGATTAGACATACTATTAAAATATGTCAAAGCAATCATATGCATGGATCTTTTTTGCCCACCATGATTAACAGAAAAAGGTGTGGTCGTAGGATGAAAAATTAGATATGTTGCAAACAAGTTTCCCCACATAGAGAGAAACTAACAAAGTTCCACAAAGTAGAGTCAGGTATACAGAATTCCTCCCCCCATTTTTAATTTTTTTTTATATAGATATAGATATTTACTAGAGCTTTATGGAACGTTACATGAAAACAATCCATATTTTGAAGATAATGGTTTAATTAAAGTCAATTCTTTTTGACAATGGATTTTGGCATTTTTCAGTCCTACTGAAGCAACCATATGGTGCCCTACTGACCAGTCAAAAATAAGTTTATCCTAAAACTGTTTAAATGGAAGTGTCTACTTCGTGAGGTAAAGAACATTTTAACTAGTTTGTGTTTTTAAATATTTAAGTGTTTATACTGTGTCCAGCACTGTGGTATTGGAATGCATATCAAAGAGTGTCTTCAATATGGTGGCACACCTTGCAGTGTTTGAAGTGGCACTATGAAAGCAGATACTTCCAGCCAGAAGACTAGGTGATTTCTAAATTAATAAAAAGCCTACTGCTTCTAAGGGTGGGGGGCGGGAGTTAAAAGTAAAGGTACATGCTAAGACCAGAAACAGCCAAAGTAACAACAAAGAGAATGGTGTTCAATAACTAACTTTGCTTTAGTCATGAGTAAGATCATCAGCTATTTCAGGAGGAAAAATATAGACATTCCACATTTATAAAAAACAGTTTGAGTAGCTGTAACAACTTCTGTACCAAAAGAGTATTACATTTCAAAACTATCTTTCCAAGATATACCAAGAAAAAGAGATATATTTGTGATGTATTTTCAAATTAATACCACAATAAAATATACACAACATGGAAAAAAGGGAAATAAAAATATGCCACACTAGCCAAGTTACTTACTTCTACAGTCACAGCAGCTTTTTGAGTCCTCTTCCCGATGAGGTCAACCTGTTCGTATCTGGATTTCATGTATTTCTTAGCCACATCATATACCCAATGTGGGCAAGTTGCAGAAAACAACAATGTCTGGGGATTGTCTTCAGAATCTTAAAAACAGAACAATCTGTTTAGGATTTTAGATACCAAGATCATGAAAGTGACATATTGATTCAGGCCAAATTTGCCTGATGTACTCTTGTGATAGCCTCAGCTACATGAAATATGGACATTATATTTGTGTTGTCTTCATGATAAGAGGTACTCTAAGCTATTGTACTCTTTTCCCAAACATTCTGGAAAAGTGCTCAGTTTTGAGTCAACTTCCAGATGAGTAGAGTTAAAATGTACCTCCCTTGGGTGTTAACACTGATCCATGTCAGTAAAGTAGAAGAGGGTCTTTCTTTTGAGCAACTTAAGGTGTTTTTGCCTCCACCCTCATAGTAAGCGTGCAGCTGTCCTGTTCAAGAAGGGAGGTAAAAACTCCATGTATTTATGCAGACTATAGCTTACCAGGCCACCAGACCAATCCATAAATCATTAGCACCACTTTTTCCTTTAAGTTTAAAAAAAAAAAAAAACACACACCTTTAGCAACATCCAACTACTAGTACCATTCAGAAAGCTGCTCTGCCACTCACACAAGACAAAAGTAATGTTTGTGACACTGGCAGTCTAGGTGCCTGCTCATGCCAAGACCTCACTGAACACTGACAAATGTGTAACTGGAAATCAGTCTGGCTCACCTGTGTGCTACCACTGTTAAAATAGATGTTAAGTTGATAAGAACGTGTTTGGACTTTATGAAATGCTCATGAGTTGTTGCATGCATTAATCTCACTTATATCTGTTATGATTTTATAAGACACAGTGGCCAAACTTACTGACCCTCCAAGCTGCATATAACAATCTTCAGACGTTCAAGAGCCAAGGCACACTTGCCACATACTGCTCCTGCTGAAGCCCCAAGCTACAATAGGTGCACCCCATGGGGCTGAAGCCCCAAGACCCTCCTCCCCACTGGGCAGAAACCCCTACCCCACCACCTCACTGCAAGGCAGAGGTCCCGAGCTCCCCGACCCAGTCTGGCAGATGGAGAACCAGGGAAGAGTGGGAGGCTCCGTGAGCCACACTTTATGGTAAAAGAGTCACATGTGGCTCACGAGCCAGTTTGGCCACCCCTGTTATAAAGGTAATATTTAAAGTGTTTGCTTTGTAACTATAAAAGTGTTTGCTATGAAACTAGAAACCCCCCAATCTCCCTCAGTCAGAAGAGAAGCATTACCAAGTGTGAAATACTAGTTTACCACAAGAGGTGTCATCTGCCCAAAAAATGCCTACTAAGACTTAGACAAACCATTGTGTAACATCAGTGGACAAAAGATTTTGTTGATTGCTCCCCCACACATCCATGAAGAGGGGATGTGCACAAACCCTCTGTGACCCTACGGCCCATATTCTTCATAGAGATATGCTTATGATATGAATATGGCATAACTAAGATATGTTTCAGAGTAGCAGCTGCGTTAGTCTGTATTCGCAAAAAGAAAAAAAAGAGGACTTGTGGCACCTTAGAGACTAACAAATTTATTTGAGCATAAGCTTTCGTGAGCTACAGCTCACTTCATCGGATGCATGCAGTGGAAAATACAGTGGGGAGATTTATATACACAGAACATGAAACAGTGGGTGTTACCATACACACTGTAACCAGAGGGATCAGGTAAGGTGAGCTATTACCAGTAGGAGAGCAGGGGAGAAAACCTTTTGTAGTGATAATCAAGGTGGGCCATTTCCAGCAGTTGACAAGAACGTCTGAGGAACAGCCAGGGTGGGAATAAACATGGGGAAAACAGTTTTACTTCGTGTAATGACCCATCCACTCCCAGTCTTTATTCACGCCTAAGTTAATTGTATCCAGTTTGCAAATTAATTCCAATTAATTCAAAAACCAGTCGGAGAACACTTCAATCTCTTTGGTCACTCGATTACAGACCTAAAAGTGGCAATTCTTCAACAAAAAAACTTCAAAAACAGACTCCAATGAGAGACTGCTGAATTGGAATTAATTTGCAAACTGGATACAATTAATTTAGGCTTGAATAAAGACTGGGAGTGGATGGGTCATTACACGAAGTAAAACTGTTTTCCCCATGTTTATTCCCACCCCCGCTGTTCCTCAGACGTTCTTGTCAACTGCTGGAAATGGCCCACCTTGATTATCACTACAAAAGGTTTTCCGCCCCGCTCTCCTGCTGGTAATAGCTCACCTTACCTGACCACTCTTGTTACAGTGTGTATGGTAACACCCATTGTTTCGTGTTCTCTGTCTATATAAATCCCCCCACTTATTTTCCACTGAATGCATCCGATGAAGTGAGCTGTAGCTCACGAAAGCTTATGCTCAAATTTGTTAGTCTCTAAGATGCCACAAGTCCTCCTTTTCTTTTTAAGATATGTTTGTGACACTCTGTGCTTCAAGGGAATACCCTGCACCCCCATATTCATCCTTATAATATGATTGTGTGGTATCCAATGCAAAGTTTGTCATGTCGGGTGTCTTCAGAAGGCTCATGATGCACTGAACACTGTTGTTATAGTAACGTTATAGGTTATAATTTCATGTATATAGTTATGAGGCTGAAAATGTATCCTCATGGCTTAAAGCAAGCCCAGACAAAAACTCTCCAAGAGCAGAGAGGCAGTTCACACCTCATCCGGGCAGGTATGGGAGAAACCCAGCCCAGCCTCATAGGAACAAAGGACGCTGGCCTAAGCCGCAAAAAAAGCATCTGTTGGACTGAGTGAGTCACCTCCTTTCCTTTGGTCAGTTTGGGACTGTGATGAGGTAATGCTCACCACTCTGAAGGGGACACAGGGGCAAAGCCAAGGGGGAAGAAAGGACACGATAAAAGGGAGAGATTTGCCATGCTCTCTCTCTCTTCCACCTACATCGAGAGACACCATACAAAGTGATTGAAGCACTGATCAAGGGGGAGAGCCTGGCTGAAGAGCAACCAACCAGCCTGTGGTGAGAAGCGTCTAAGTTTGTAAGGACACTGAAAGTGTTAAGATCAGCTTAGAATGCATTTTGCTTTTATTTCATTTAACCACATCTGACTTGTTATGCTTTGACTTATAATCACTTAAAGTTTATCTTTGTAGTTAATAAATCTGTTTGTTTATTCTACCTGAAGCAGTGCATTTGGTCTGAAGTGTGTCAGAGGCTCCCCTTGGGATAAGAAGCCTGGTACGTATCAATTCTTTGTTAAACCAACAAACTCTCATAAGCTTGCAGCATCCAGCGGGCAAAATTGGACGCTGCCAAATAGAGGTTCCTAGGGTTGTGCCTGGGACCGGAGATATTGGCTAGCGTCATTCAGTTGCACAATTCAAGGAGCATCTTACAGGCTAGAGGCTGTGCGTGAACAGCCCAGGCCTGGGGATTCTCACAGCAGAGCAGGGTAAGGCTGGCTCCCAGAGTCAAGGATAGCAGATCACCTGTCCAGATAACACCAGATGGGAACGTCACAATGTTTTATGTAAGATGGGTCATATGAGGCATCATTGGAAAGGTTATGATTTACTGAATATGATTATCCTATTTGTATGCATGTATAATTTCTTTATCTGAAGTTAGGAATATTAACTATGTAACAATTACAACTGTGTTTACACTTGGAGAATGCCCACAGACAGTATGCAATCAGTCCGATGGGCCATTAGGAAGGACAATAGGACTTTGAAGATGTTAATCTCCCTCCTTCCTGAGAAGTCTCCTGGAATGCTGCTTTGACACTGCAAGGTCATGTGATCATGTCCCCTGCTACTGGAAACCATTTTGGACTGCTAGTACTTTTTCACTAGGAGGGGGTGGGAGTCAAACTGGGAAACAAAGGAATCCTGCCATATTCAAATCCTATTTAAGGCTGGGGAGTGAGTTAATCTAGGTTCTTCTCCACTGCCTCCCTACCCAAGAAGGAAGACTACTGAAAAAACCTGAAGAAACAAAGGAACTAAGCTGAATGGGGGTGGGGGAGAAACAGGGGCTGAGCCTAGGCGAGAAAGTCTAGCCTGTGAAAGGAATACCTGGAGATTTAAGCTGCAACCAGTGCAGTTTACCTTCAAGAAACTCTGCAACCTGCATAAAACATTTAGGGTCAGAATTTGCTACTATTAACCAGTTAATTTAGCGTATTAAGTTTAGGTTGCGTGTTTTGTTTTATTTGCTCAGTAATCTGCTTTCATTTGTTTACTATCCCTTATAATCACTTAAAATCTTTTGTAGTTAATAAACTTGTTTTTGTTTATTCTAAAACACATTTTGTGCAATTCATAACTGGGAGGCGGAGGGGACGCGGAAAGCTGTGCATATCTTTCTCCACATTGAGGGAGGGAGCGAATTTCATGAGCTTACGCTGTATAGATCTCTGTACAGTGCAAGACAATATAATTTTGGGTTTATTTTCCAGAGGGGTTGTGCACTTGAGTGCTGGGCAATTCCCTACCCGAAAGACTTCCCCAGCTGCAGAATGCCACCAATACTGAAATCAGTGCTGCATGGGGTGTCCCTACCTGTGTGTGTGTGTGTGTGTGCGCGCACACACGCACGCACACACAACAGGACAAGGTGAGGGAGCCCAAGCTGGTGGAACAGGTGGGTCCACTGAAAACCCAGTACATCAGATGACACCCTGAAAGGGGGGCGGGTGCAACCCATCACACCCTCTTCCCATCAGTTTGAACTTTGGGGGTATAGAAATAAAAATCCCTGACCAGAAGGAACTGTATAATTATGCTGCTTGGAATTTGGAGAGGGCAATATTTTAAGTATAATCAAGGGATCCACAAGCTACTTAGCTTGGGTTAGCCCTAAAAGGCATGTAGAGGCAGTACATTACAGCAGCTTCTATTACTTTTTGAAACCTAAGGCTTTAATTAATTTGTGTGTATGTTTACCTACTTTAATCATATAAACAACTAAGAAAAAGTAGTAGGAATTAATAAATCTTTAGTTAGTCTATTACAAGATTGGCTACAAGTGTCATCTTTTTTGATATATCCAGGGTAAAATTGATCTAGGGTAAGTGAGTAACTGGTCCTTTAGGACTGGGAGTAACCTGAAAATTGTTGTGATTTTTGGTGTAAGGGACCATCTATTAAAAGGCAGGCTTACCTGGATGGCAAGATACACCAGAGTGCCCAAGGGAACAGTCTGACTCCATGCTAATGCTGTTATATAGCACTCGAAGAGTTCACATTTGACACTAGGGTGGTGAAATCTAATTATAGAACAAAACCAGTTTATGCCCTGGTTTGTAAGTCTGCCTTGACATTGGCACCCATGTTTGTGAGCCACTCCAGATAGCTTGATAATCCTAATCCCAGATCAATTACAGATACAGGGAGAAAAAAAACGATTCAAAAAGAGGAAGAGTTTATCTTCAAGATTAAATACTAGCCTGATGAGAGGTCCAGACCCCATTAACATGCTGAGAAGGGTTAGAGTAGGGAGCTTCCATTGACACTGCTTAGGAGCTCCAACTTTCTATTTCAGCCTATGGATAAGTGCCAGGGAAAGTTATCTACCTGCCATTGGCAGATGGACTTGGACCACGCATGGAGTGTGGCATCTTATAGGTTCTGAAGATTCTATGAATGATTTCCAGATCTATAGTACACAACCTAGAGACATCCCAAGTAGGTTTCCATAGAACTCATTTGTTTTCACTGCCACTAATCTTGTCACATGATAGTTGATTTACAGGTTTTATAACACCATATGCAACCACCTGGGTTTTAGTGATCTAATTAGTAATGATATTCCTTACTATTCACTTAAATTCTGAATTTACCCTTCTTGTACGCAACTCGTAAAATGTCCTCCACTTGTTCAGCAAAGCCCATGTCCAACATCTGGTCAACTTCATCCAGGACAACATGCTTGAGTTTGGAAAGATCCAGCTTGCCATTCTGAAGGTGGTCTTTGATTCGACCTGGGGTCCCAACCAAGATGTCAATGCCACTTCGAATTAGATCAACTGAAAGAAAAATTAGTAAAGATACATGTAAGAGCAGAAGAGTTTAGAAAATGGCAGCAGCTTACAAGTACAGGATCACTTTCACTATTTTGGCAATACTGCATTGATAAATGTTCTAGTTGAACAAAGATCAGAAAATTTATACAGCTGAGAAATACTGAAGTCTTATGTCAGAGTTCATTTCCCAAATAGAAGAGAAGGGGAATGGAAAAAAACTGACAAAAGGACAGACAGGAAACACAATGGTCTCACCATTGTGAAATATTTTTTCTTCACGCTGCTGTCAATGTCACTTAACCCACCCCCTTTCCTGAAATCCTACAGAAAAACAGGATTCCTCCTCCCTCTCTGCCAAACCCAATAGCTATGCCCATGATGCATAATCCATTAACAATGAAGTGTCTTCTTTCCACCCTAGTTATCCATTCACAACCATCCATAAAAAACTATTACCATAATATAGAATTTTTCCTCCATCCTCCTGGATGTAAGGATCCTCTCATAAGAGATCCAGCTACTTGCAAAGATGCCATCTCCACTGACAGCTTTAAGACTTAACATCTTGCACTTTGAGATTTACTTTGCTGATGTTTGTAAGACAAAGGTTATTTACAAGAAACAGGACCAACTACGTTTTCATATACACATAGCAGGAAATGTCCTCCTCTCTCTCAAACACCTAAGTCAATGTGGAAAAGGTCCAAGACCCCTGGAATAAGGAAGGCAGCTATGTGTTTTACTAAGGATCCTCTTGTTTTCCTAGCACATATGGACAGAGTAGGCTACTTAGTGTCTTTAAGAGTCTTCAGTTTCTGATTAAAATTATTTATTTGGAGAGAGAACAGTGTTTCAAATGTTACCAATCAATCCCAGATCAATCATTAAACAGAAGCCTTACTTACTTTGTCCATTGTATGCCGTTCCTCCATAAAAACAAGCCACTGAGAGTGTCTTTGTGATGTCCTTGAAGTCTTTGGCTACCTGGTTTGCCAACTCTCTAGTTGGAGTAAGAACTAACACCTACACAGAAGGAAGAAAGAGTTAAAAATAGATGTTCCTTCACTTGGAGTCTGTCAAGAAGCCACAGAGGTTTTCCATTTAGGTCGGTATATTTACACCTCTATTGTAATTGTTGCAGGTTTAAAGAAATGGCATTTAAGCACAGTTCAAGATTCCTATGGCCTCATCAAATCACAAAGGTCATTTTACATGCTTGTAAAGGACACTGCTACCTCACATAGAAAATTACAGCAATGACAACCTGTGTTAAGACCTAAACTTAATACAATCTATTAAAATATTTTAAATTAAAAAATATTCAAGCAGTACATATTTGCTGCTGAATTTCTGAAGAAAGTCAAACCACTGAACTGGTGGAAGTCACTGCTAAGCACCTGGAATTGCAATTTGTTGAAGCGCTAAACCAACTTTTGACAGCAGTAGTCACTTCTGCAGGTGCAAAGAGAATATTTTCTTCATTTCAGTTCATTCACCCAAAATTAAGACACCAAGTGGGAGTTGGTGGGAAAGCTTGTCTTCCTCTCCTTGGAACTCCTATGATTCTTTCTGTGCACCAGAGAGGATGAGCGGTGCCAGGACTCAACCAACATCGGACGTGCACTTCTCACAGAAGCCCAAGCGCTGAACACTCTTTCCAACCAAGAAGGCTCTGACGGTGGTCTCCATCAAAAGAAACTTTAGCCTGACCTCTCTAACTTTCTTGGTCCTCAGTTTGAAATCATTACAAGTCTCACACCAATCACTAATGCGAGACTCAGCCAGACACCTTTGAACAACTAGAATGTGGATAACGCATGGGCATCAGTTTAGATGAAATACAGGGCTTGAAGCCCTGTCACCAAGGCATTCCTCAGTACCGACAAATGGAACCCCGAAATTGGCGACCTGAGAAACTAACTTTAATAAACGAAATGTTATTACTAACCAAGACTAGGAATTTATATACAACTAGATGCTGAAAGAGCCTGCTGAAGCAAGACAAATTCCAACAACTGCCAATGGCAGTAAGAAGGAACTCAGGACGCCAGATGCAGCTTCGCCCTTTATACCTGCACACAGTGGCAGGGGGCAGCGGAGAGTGCTTGAGCTGCGCTGTTGGTTACTACTAAGGGAAACATTCTGACAACAAGAAAAGGAGTACTTGTGGCACAGTGCTCGAGGTAAAAACACACCTCAAGAGTAGAATGCCCATGTGCAATTGCTTGAATAACTGAAGAATGGTTGCAGCCACTCCACCCTTTACCCCCTCCTACTTGAGCATGAGGTGGCATGTGTGGCCCCAACTGACACTGCTGTTCAAGAGACAGGACCTCAGGCACATGCACACCTACAGCAAAATCTACATGGGCACATACTTTAAGAATACTTTTTCACCGACGACTAAAAACCTGAACCACTCTGACAAAAATACAGTAAGTGTGACATCAGAATTTGTTCACTATTGCATCATTTATTTACCTTTGGCGTGCGGCCTCTTTTCCTCGCCTGCATTTCTCCCTGAAGCTTTTCAATCAAGGGAATGGCAAAAGAGAATGTTTTCCCCGTTCCAGTTCGAGCTTGAGCTACAACATCTTTGCCATCATATATGTGCTTGAAGGTCTTTACTTGCACAGGAAACAGGTACGTTACACCTCGAGCTGTGAGACAGTCGAATAAGACTTTGTTAAAAGGTCCAGTGAGCTGATAAGTACATTATGTTTGGTGCTTGAGGTGTATAAACTTGAACATGGCAGATCACCACAAGCAGACTAGACACCATCCCCAGAAAAAGCAGGACTAGCACACTTTCTCTAGTTTACTTAGTCTCAGAATCCAGTTCAGTAAGGCTCTTGGACTCACTTCACCCAATTTGCTAACACTGCCTTCCCAGAGATACTGATTATTCTGTTCCTACCCAGCAACTTTCCCACCAGAGAAGAATTATGCTGCCTTATGTACGCACTACTCTCCACCCATTTCTTCAATCTCTTGAGTACTGCTTGATTTAAACCAGTAGTTTATGAATTACTTGATCTTGTTATAATATTACATACAAATATTGTGTTATAAATTTGTTCATTAGTATTGAAGTAAGAACTTTTAGTTCAATTTCAGTGGAATTAATTCTTATTCTGTAAATGGAATAAAGTAATTTTAAGCCACAGTATCTTGATATTGGGTTTATGTTAGTTAAAGTTCTAGCATAAAGGCTGGGCTGACTGGGACAACATATGTGGATAACATGCCATTTGGGTACCACCAGAAGTGCGACAACAGCGTTTGCATACATAAGGGTAGGGGACATATCATATTTCCTGGTTATTACTACTTTTTCCTCACAATCAACAAACAGAATTAAAGATGCTTCTGTTCTGTCAGTTTTACTATTAAACTATTATGACAAGAAAGTTACCTCGAAGAAGCTCAATAGTTTCTTTGGAAATACAAAAATTGGAGAAAGCACCTTCCTTCTGCTCTGCAGTCAGTTCCTGTTAGGTAAAAATAATACTTTGCACATAAGTCTTGAGCATTTCAGAGGTAAGAAAATTAAGGCAGAAAGGGTTAAATAACTTGTCCCAAGGTCAGCTTTTCAGTAGCAGGCTCAGGACCACAATGCAAGGTCCTGAAATCCAACCTCTTGTTCTAACTACTGAACACCACTGCCTTGTGTGACCTCCATGTAACGGATTTAAAACTTACATTAGGAAGTCACATCTTCTCTATCTAATGCACGTGAAATAGCAAGGTTGGCGCTCATTAGTCCTCTTGTGGAGGGGGACTGAACCTTCACAGAAAAATAGGCTTGTGAAGTTTTACTTGGTGCCCCTCACAGACCCCTGAAGTCCCCATCCTAGCTTTCTTTCCTCCGAATTCTGTGTTGTAACCACTACAAATTCAATGGATGCAAGTTACACGTAACTAGGGCTTCCAGTACTTGTTCAGTTTAATTCAGGGATGTTTATTTTTAAAAACAAAGAGTTACTGGTGGCCCGGTGCTAGTGATTTGTACCGCAATAAGCAAAAGTCAGGTTTGATTCCACGCCATCTCTTACTCCCTGGATTAGCGTACCACTGGTGCAGTGCTAAGGCATTAGTTTCAAACCTTAAGCGCATGAACCACATTTCACTAATATCAATGCCTTCCACAGATTATGATGCCATTTTAATACAGTTTTGATGATGTAGTGGCTACAACACAGAATTCTGAGGAAAGCTAGCACGGGGGACTTCAGGGCTCTGCAAGGGGTACCAAGTAAAACGTCACAAGCCTACTTTTCTGTGAGGGTTCAGTCTCTCTCCACAAGAGGACTAATGAGCACTAACTTTATTGCTACTTCACATCAAATGGGGCTCAAGCAAGGAAAAACAAACTATAAAGAAACAACAGAAAAGAACATGGAAGTTACTGCTTCTCTCCACCCTTCCAAAAGAAGGTTTTCAGCAATAAGCACATTACATTTAGAAGCACAAACTCTTGTTATGGTTGGGTAAATTTGTGGAACTAATCTGCAGTAAAGATTTTTCGTTTTTAAAATCAGTCTAGTTCTTCTCATGGGATTTTGGAGGACTAAGTCAAGCACAAACATTTAGAGCAGAGCATATACATATATACAGTAGTTTTCAGCTAGAATCAACTCAAGGTTACTTTATTGTAAACATTAATTATATTCAAGATAGATCAATTAAAATAGACTCCTGGCAACTGCATCCATATCGAATGACTAATACAGAATCTTAAAGTACTACCTGACTGCAATTATTACCCACAGCACTGAACTGCCTCAGTCAGGAAACTGTGTTAGTGTGTCATTAACTTGAAATGAAGTCCTGCTTCCAAGCAGCATATTTAACGTCTTATTACTATGCAATTTTAAACCAATAGATTTCCTGTGACATATGACACTGCAATACAAAACTTGAGCATTCAGACATTTCAAGTTTTGCAGCTGCCCGAGTTGTAATTTAAGTAAAAGCTAAATATCCTTTACATTGGTTACACAAAAACAAATGTTGAAAAATAAATCTATGAGAGAGAATTTCTTCCAAACTCAGCCATGTTGTAATACAGGAGCTAAACCTAACTGTAGCAAAACCCAGTGTCTAGCTGCACCTGCTCTGGTTCGCTGTCGCACTCTCCACTTGATGCTTCACTGAAATTACACTGTGTTTTTGTGGGGGTGACTCCATTACTTAGGGAGGAAGATTTCTTCTTGTGCTCTGGGCTTCTTTCCCCAGTATCTCCATTTGCTCTCTCTCTCTCCTTCATCTTTTTGAGTTTGGGAGGTTCAAGGTCATCTTCAGACAGCCCATTTTCCTCTGTTCGGGATTTCCTCTTCTTGGATTTATCATGGTGTTTAGACTCTCTCTCTTTTTTATCTTTCTATTAAGTAACAAAGAAACCACAATTAAAATAAAACTGCAGATTTTCATACCATCCCAAGGCTTTGTGAAATTGTAAAAACATGTAATTGTTCCAAGAATGAAAGGAATTGGTTACTCTCTATCCATCTGTAAAAACTTGTTTTCATATTAGTTAAAATCAAAGGCAGCTTTTGCATACGGGTATGTATGAAAACAGACTCATTCAGGTTATGGGGGGGAATCCCATCATGCATTTTTCTGACTTTACTTGCAAAGAATTTACACTTTCCATTCATTTGGAACTCAAACCATAATACACCTGTGATTTTTTTTACAAAGTAGTTTGCAACCCATTAAAGAACTTCAGAGAGATCAGTATCATGGTTTAATCCTAAAATTTTACCCTCTTTTTTAGATTACTTGTAACAGATACTATAAAATACTTCATCCCTTTTAAAAAGGTGAGCATATACTTTGTTGTGAAGTACAAACATAGGGTTACCATATCAGACTTGACTTTGGTCTACTGTTTCTGGCAGTAAACAGTACCAAAATATGAGAAGTAAGAAACCCTAGGAGAATCTGTCATGAAACAGACTACAGGATTCATACCTCAGCACAGTTTTGTTTTTTTCAGAGGAGAATACAAAATGAAGGGACAAAATGTGATTTTTACCCCAAATCCGGCTCTACTGTCCTAGTGCTTCTAGGCATCGCTGTGCAATGCAAGTCTCGATTCCTGCACAACAATGCCAGCACACGGAAACACTGCCTGGGTGTAACACCAAAAACTAAAGGTGTTAACACAGCAACACTGCTAAGGGAAAATTACGTGGAAAAGAGCAAGAGAAACAAGGAGAAGAGAGTGAGCATGGGAAAAGCAGCCGGGACCAGCGCCGGAGGGGCCCGGGAGGGACCGGCCACCTGGGGCACGGCCACAGGGTAACAGAAACAAGCGGGCTGTGGAGGGAACGCTGCCCCACCGACGCCCCAGCGATCCCCCCGGGCAAGAGGCGCCACCACCCCGCCAGGCGGGCGCGAGGCTGGGGACGCCGAGCAGGGACAGCACTGGCCGCCCCGCCCCCGCACAACCTGGCCAGGCTGCGCCCCACGAGTCCGGCCCCACGGCAGGCTGGCAGCCCCGGCGAAGCTGGCCCGAGCCGCGCGCCCGAGCCGAGAGCCCCACAGCACGGGCCAGGGCCGCCTGCCCAGAGAGCCGCCAGGACCCTGTCGCACGCAGCCTGACAACGCAAAAGGCGCCGGTACCTTGCGCCTCCTCCTGCGGCTGCTCTCCGGGGCGGTCCCGCTCTCCATGGGGCTCTCGGCCTCGTCCCCGCTGCTGGCTTCGAGCCGGGTGGCTTCGGGCATTTCCCCCGGCTGCTCCGGGAGCCGGGATGGGCGCGAGGAAAGCGAACTCCGCCCCGGAACCCTCCCGCCGGCCGGCAAGCAGGGAGACGCAGGAAGGGGTCGGCTTAACCGTTCACCAGCGGCCTGCACGAGGACCGGCCCTCCAGGGGTTCGCGCCACGCCACGCCACGCCACGCCCCCTACCTTCGCCGCAGCCAGCAGCGTCACATAGCAGAACGCAGGGCCGTAGGGACTCCGAAGCCCGGCATGCACCTGGGCTCACTAAGACTACAAGGCCCAACATGCACCGGGGCTACAGCGTCCATAAGGTTCCAAACGCAGCGCGCGGTGCGCTGCCGCCGTTACTTTCCCAGAGCGAGGTGGGTGCGGCTCCCTCGCGAGCTTCCTGCATCTCTGGGCGCTGCCCGCACCCTACGTTGCAAGCAGGCGTGGCCCACGAGGCCTGCGCGACAAGCCACTGAGCCCCTCCCCGGGCCACCTTCTCCTGCCCAGCGGTGCTGTGCAGGCTGGGCAGAGGTGCTGGGGTGCGGGAGCCCCCTCCCCCCCCCCGGGTTTGAAGTGGTTTCCATCATTTACGGGGCTTATCGTTTTGTTGAATGGCTTTCGGCCCCCTGCCCTGGGCCCCGCGCCAGTCAGAGCAGTGCGCTCAGTGGCTGGGCTTTCCCAGCACGTGCCTGTTGGAGACAGCTGTCCTGGGCTAGCTGTGAGGGTCCCCAGGCCACGCGGCCGGCCACCTGCCCCAGGATAGTCATAAGGGGGCGCAGTCTGTCCAGGGAGGCCCATAAGGGAACTCACCACGCAGGGGCAGCAGCCCAGTTTGATGGCCTCAGGCTTATCGGTGTTGTCCCATTTCTTTGTACCTTAGTGGTGGGAGCCCTACTCAGTGGATAGGGATCAGTGCCATGTAACAGGAATCTCATCCCTTTATATCCCAGCCAACCTCCATGTCCAGGGAGTAGGACCGGGAAGCAAAAAGCAGGCCTATGCCACTCCAACCAGGTGGGCTTGCTTGGTGGGGTCAAGTTTCTGCATCCTCGCATTGGACAGAAAAAATTCTACAGTAGCATAAAGGTCCCTTACCCGTCCTCTAGAAACAGCACTGTGTCCTAAGTGATTAAAAACCTAGTGTTCACTCTCAGCCACTACTGGTGTGGGTTTTTCCAGTTTTATCCCTACCTAAACAGTTTATAATAGGAGCTAGTACAGACCTCTCATTTAAATACCTGAGGATACAGGATTTATTTAATGAAAATTGTTTGATTTTATTTAAGCATAACCTTTTCGATTACCACCCCGTTATCCCCATATTGTTGCTTTATTAAAGAAGCCATCTGACCACAATAAGTGAGTGTCACTTCACTGGGATGCAACAGCCATGAAAATAGACAAGTGTTCACCACTAGAGGTCATCATTACTTCTCCATGTATGCAATCTGAACAGTTTTAGCTTAAAACCTTGATTTAAATAATCAGTTTTAATCTTGTTTTATGCTTGTATTTTTCAGTTATTTTCCTAAAAAAAAGGTGATTCTCATTGGTTGGTAATCTCTAAAATATGTCAAGGCTGAAACTGGTTGCCTATTGGTGGTATCTGCTCCTTACTTAAAGGGTCAAACTATTTAAAAATATATCAGTGTGTTTCAGCTGGATTTCAAAGTTTGAGAAGAATGGCAGCATCTCATTTCTCTTCCAAATACTTCAGAGCCTTGTCAACAAACACAATCTTGGATCCTTATAGCTAGCAGCTTTCCAGGCACTGGGTTCGGCAAGTTGATTTTACAATATTACACATTTGTGCAGCTATATGATTAAAAATGTGGACATGTAGCTAAAGTAAGTGTCCACTGATGTCAAGAAGTTTTTCTTGTATGCTTGTACACTATTGAAAAATGGGAAAGCAAAGCATGAATGTAGTAAAATGATTAACAGGCTCAGCAAGATTTTTCAGTACAGCACATTTAACCACAGTGCAGGGACTTAATAAGAGAGGTAACACAACCTGTATGGAAACAACAGATATCCTTCACTGAAGACATTCTTGGATTTGACCAGAAAATGGTGACTGAAAATAAACAAAGAGCAATTTGCAGAAATCATCTTTTATTAAACTGATTCCACCACACACATCTGGGAAAAGATGATCTAGAGAATGTAAATTCTCCTCCAGATGTATAATAGTACTGAACTGTGGGAAGTCCTGTTCGAGTATGTCTCACTAGTACTATTATGGAGTGGCATTATGCTACAAGCAATAAAATGGCCATTAACCAGGGACAATATTACCATTGTTGAAAACTTGTTCAGAATTGTGAAAAATGACAAACTCCACTGCAGAGCTTCAGAGTTTGTGGAAATTATGAACGTCACAATTAAAGCTAAACTGTGGGGCAACTGCAGTAAGCATTTTGCATGTCAGTAACAGGAGTCTAAGAATATAGTAGCTAACAAGGTTGTGGATTTAGATATTCCGGAGCCTCTCACTCAAGGTAAGACTTGCAATAAAAATCCACATTCAACACCCAAGAAGCAAGGCAAATATTTTTCAGGATCCTCAAGAGCAGCTCCAAAAACCCAAACCATACTTTCTTTATCTTACTTCCCTTGTGTAACAAGCAAAAGAACGTCACTAACAACAAATGTATTTATTTCTAACACAATTAAAATTTGATAAAGCCTTTTTTCTGTTCAAAAGTTGTCGAAGAACAAGCAAGCATTGTTATAGGCTTCCTAATTTCTAGCTGTCCATACAATTTGTGAAAACATTACAGATGGATTTACAAATATTGCTTTGTGTTGATTTTTACATGCCTTTTGCATGTTTACTAACTGAAATAGACAATATTGAAGAAGAGGTACAATATCGGTTAGCACTCAGAAAAGCCACACCCAAAATTACATGTCGCAGCTCCTTCAGATTTGTCGAATGGTGGCAGATGCTTTTTGTCACAAACAGCCAGATAAAACCAAGTTCCTTATTCAAGCAACATTTACAGTATGGAAGTGGGATAGGGGTATGAGACATGACAGTACATTGCTCAAGAATAAAGCTTCAGGTTGAAGAGTAGCATATCCCAGCACCTTCAATGCAGTCTGATGATTGCAGATGTGTCACCTGGGAGGGACGGGCCGACTCATGACTTATTTTGTCATCATCTACAGTCAGTTAAAACACAACTCCTTATTCAAGTCCTCTGCAGGATATGGAAGAGGGGTAGGAATGTGACCTTTTGTAGCATATTGTTCAGGAGCAAAGCTTGGGGCCGATGAGTGGCATGTGCTAGGTCCTTCAGAACACTGTCAGATGCAGGGACATGTCACTTCAGGTGACCCAAAACACAGTTTGGCATGTAGAGTCAGTCAAATTGCAACTCTCTATTCAAGCCCTAAGTATAATACAGAAGAGGGGTGGGGATGTAACGTGGCAACATGCTGTTCAAGTACGAAGCTTCGGGTTAGGGAGTGGCATGTCCCAGCTCCTTCAAGAGAGTGGAACTGTTATAGAGACATGTCACTTGGGCTCACTTGAGACACATTTTGTCATGTACAGTCTGACAAACCCCAGCACCTTATTCAAACACTATTCACAAAATGGAAGTGGGTTGGGAGCATGACACATGACAGCACACTTCCTAGGAATGAAGCTTTGGGGCAGCGAGTGCCATGTCCCAGCTCCTTCAGAACAGTCCCACAGTTGTGGGGACATGCCACTCGGGGACCTGAGGCACATTTTGTCATGTATAGCCAGTCAAAACCCATTGATTATTTAATGTTTAGTAATGTAAATTTTAATCACAATCATATTAATTTGATGAAATTTCTAAACAATGACTCTTACATTGATGTACTTTAAAATAATTCTGGCCTTTGAATAAGGATCAGGGAACCACGAATTAAAACCTGGTGCTGAGAATAAAGATCTGGGAATAAAGAACCAATTTTAGCCTTGCAAAACATGTTGATTTTCAACTAAATATAGCCTTTACACTAAGTTCCATAGTTTTTGCTAATGAGGGGGATATAATGTATCTATATGCATTTATTTAAACACATTATACCCCTTAACATACATTTATTCAGATTCTTAATTTTTCTGACAGAATATAAAAATGTAAAATGGTGAATGATTTATTTCTTATTTAGTGGATTAATTTTTACTTCTGATTTGTATCAAGCTGCATTTGGATGAAAATTAGAATTAAATTAAAAAGTTTAAAAAACCCAATGTTTTAAAATGGTATTTTTATTAGTTAAATAAAACTACCTTAAATGTATTGGACACATAATGGGGTGGGGTGGAGGGAAGAAGAAGCAGAGGCGGGAGGAAGTATCAAAACATGTTTTGCAGTACTGGATTTATTAAACAAAGGAAGTAGTATCTGTAGTTAGTGTATCAAACTGATTGTTTCTTGTCACCATATCCAAGTTTTTAAGAACTAGTCTCTCATCCTCTCACCTCATTTTTATACACAGTGGAAGAAGAAACAAAACTTTCTTACTTTTACAACTCTGAATCAATTTCTCAACTTTGAATAAACTTGTAATTGAACTGACCTAGCTGAATAAACTGAAAAGAAAATATTCTCTCTGCACCTGCAGAAGAGGCTATGGCTGTCAAAAGCTGGCTTAGCACTTCAAGAGACTATGGTTCCAGGGTCTTAGCTAGTGACGTCCACCAGATCAGTGGTCTGAATTCCTTTAAAACTTTGGCAGCAAATATGTACTGCTTGGATTTTTTTATATAAAATTTAGATAATAGATTGTAGTGGCCTTAATATAGGTTGTCAATTTCAAATTTAATTTTAAATAGATTTATTTTACATAAATATGTATTTAAATTTAAAAATCCAATTTTTTAAAAAGTCATTGATTTTTATTCACTTTAGAATTAGGAGATTAAGTCACCACCATTCTAGCACTTAAAGAGAAAAAAGGTCCTCTTCTTTCAGAGAGTCTAATTTGACATTCAATAAGGTGTGGCCTAAGTGAAACTTTTTAGTTAGTAGAACTAATATAGTCTATTTTCTCCTGTGCATCCTGTATCAGTAAAATATTCTCTTCACTTATATTTAGAAACACTAACTCCTGTTTGTCTTATACGAGTAGGTCCACTGGCTTTAATCAGCAGAGTATTATTAGTGTTCTATCTCAAGTGGCTTTTTCAGGGTGAGGCAGGATGTTAAATCTTTTTTCCTACTTAACTCTTTTGTGTATGCTGGTATCTAGTGGGTTCTGTTGGCCCAGTGGTGCACACAGGAAGTACCTTTAGTCACTGCAATTTGTGTCAACTGATTGTAGTTGCATGGTTCCTATTGGAGCTCCACCTACAATCATGTCAGGCTAGTAATTTGACCTGAATGAAGTACACTCTTAGTCCATACTTTTTCTTTACACATTTTTATTACAAACATGGTCACATAGCTATAACAAAAGTAACTAACTGTCTTATTAAAATGTTAATTAAAAGTCAAGAATCGAAAATGAAATGTTCAAACTATGGCTGTCGATTAATCGCAGTTAGCTCACATGATTAACTCAAAAAAATTAATCGCGATTAATTGCATTGTTAAACAAACTACCAATTGAAGTTTATTAAATATTTTTGGATGTTTTTCTACATTTTCAAATATATTGATTTCTATTACAACACAGAATACAAAGTGTACAGTGCTCACTGTATATTTTTTTATTACAAATATTTGCACTGTAAAAATGAAAAAATAGTATTTTTCAATTCACCTCATACAAGTACTATAGTACATTCTCTATCATGAAAGTGTAACTTACAAATGTAGATTTTTTTTGTTTCATAACTGCACTCGAAAACAAAACAAAGTAAAACTTTAGAGCAGACAAGTCCACTTGGTCCTACTTTAGCCAGTCGCTCAGACAAACAAGTTTGGTTATAATTCGCAGGAGATAATGCTGCCCACTTCTTGTTTACAATGTCACCTGAAAGTGAGAACAGGTGTTCGAATGGCACTTTTGTAGCTGGCTTCACAAGATATTTACATGCCAGATGTGCTAATGATTCATATATCCCTTCATCTTCAACCACCATTCCATAGGACATGCATCCATGCTGATGATGGGTTCTGCTTGATAACTATCCAAAGCAGAGTGAACTGATGCATGTTCTTTTTCATCATCTTTTTTGGTGGTTCGGGTTCTGTAGTTTCTGCATCACAGCGTTGCTCTTTTAAGACTGCTGAAAGCATGCTCCACACCTCATCCCTCTCAGTTTTTGGGCAACACTTCAGATTCTTAAACCTTGGGTCGAGTGTTTAACTATTTTTAGAAATGTCACAATGGTACCTTCTTCTTTGTGTTTTGTCAAATCTGCAGTGAAAGTGTTCTTAAAATGAACATGTGCTGGGTCATCATCCGAGACAGCTATAACATGAAATACATGGTAGAATATAGGTAAAACAGAACAGGAGACATACAATTCTCCCCCAAGGAGTTCAGTCACAAATCTAATTAATGCATTTTTTTTTTTTTAAATGAGCATCATCAGCATGGAAGCATGTTGTCTGGAATAGTGGCTGAAGCATGAAGGGGCATACAAATGTTTAGTATATCTGGCACATAAATACCTTGCAATGCCGGCTACAAAAGTGCCATGTAAACACCTGTTCTCACTTTCAGGTGACATTGTAAATAAGAAGCAGGCAGCATTATCTCCCGGAAATGTAACCAAACTTATTTGTCTGAGCAACTGGCTAAAGTAGGACTGAGTGGACTTGTAGGCTCTAAAGTTTTACATTGTTTTATTTTTGAATGCAGGGTTTTTTTGTACATAATTCTCCATTTGTAAGTTCAACTTTCATGATAAAGAGATTGAACTACCGCACTTGTCTGAGATGAACTGAAAAAAAAAACTATTTGTTTTTTACATGGCAAATATTTGTAATCAAAAATAAATATAAAGTGAGAACTGTACACTTTGTATTCTATGTTGTAATTGAGATATATTTGAAAATCTAAAAAACCCCCAAAAATATTTAATTAAATTAATCAAGATTAAATTTTTTAATCGCTTGACAGCCCTAGTTCATACAAGTTGAAAGAACAGACATGGATTTAGATGCATCTTTATGTATTTGATTGTTTAAAAAATTTACAGTAATGCTATTTACATTATACAAAGGAAAGAATTCACAAAGCTCTGTAAGAAAAGAAACTTAAACATTCATGACTGGAGTTAACTGCAACAATGTATTTTGTGTAAGCATCCTTCCGCTCCTTGCACTGTTATTTTTGCCTTCAAAGTTCTGTAGGAAACTTCGTCTTCTTTTCAGTCCATCCAAAATGGCTGAATTATTAGATGTAAGACTTTGTGTTCTAAAAATAAAACAGTTTATTTAGTTTTTAGTGCCACATAGATATTTCTGGGTTATCAGAGTACCCACTAAGAATTGAAACTATCAATACTCAGCTAATAAGCCAAAAATGTGCCAAAAGAACACAGGGCCAAATGCTATAGTCCCTACTCAGGCAAAAACACATGCTGATTTCATTAGGAAGTTTGCCTAAAGAAGAACTGCAGGATTTGGTCCTTAGTGCATACTAGCTTTTCAAAATGGTAGTGGATATGAAGAAGAAGTAGTCTTCTCTACATTCAGTGCCATCATGTCAAGAGTCATGAATCATATGACACCTTGATGTTACTTATAGAGTGGGGCTGAATTTCTCTCTCAAAAATTTAAACGTAGTGTTTTGCCAATTAATTAGTTTCCTCCAATTTCAAACTTCCAAAAATTTCAAATTTTTATTAACATTTGGAAGCCTGATCGTTTTTCACAGGCATGCATGTGAAACTCAAGCTTGTTTCACACAAGACCTTTTATGGTGAATTTGCAAAAAACTATGAAAAGTGAGGATAGCCTCTTAAAGGTTACAGATGCCTCAATAAAGGAACGAGCACAGGGCCAAGAGCCCAGAACACTTAAAATCCATCTGCAACTCCGACTGGCCTGAATAACATTTTCCAGATTTAATTAGACCTCAAAACACCTATTTTAAGTAACTATTATCCCTAGTTTTCAGCTGGAGTAACTGTGGCACACACAGATTAAGCGACATACCAAACATCACACAGCAAGGTCTATGTCAAAACCCAAGCCTCCAAATTACCAGGCCCGTGTTTAACCACAAAGCCAGTGTCTCCTACCTAAGTGGTTAATCTCTCTGCGTCTTGATTCCCCAATCTGTAAAACAGAATGAATCATATTTTTCTGCCTCAGAGAAACAAAATTGTTAAATACAATATTAGTTAGTGTAGTTTATACCAGAGACGCTTTAGCACTATCTTGTTGGAAGTATTTCTGTAGTGCATTTTAGCAATGGAGTTCTTCATGACAATACAATTGTTATCTATTCCAGCAATTCTTCCTAAATCTGATGATTATTATTATTATAATAGAAGAACATCACTGACATTTGTGTTCTTACCTTGGAGAATCAATTCCGCTGTCTCCTGTAATGCTCTGGTTTTCTGTTCCTTCTAAGTTACTTGGTTCTTTTTGGACATTCGGCCCTGAAACAGTAGTATGTGTACTATTAAAAAGCTGTTGCTTTTTTCCAATTTTTTTTCTCATTTCCATGATCTGCAGCCCCAGTGTCGAGCATGCTGATTTCTCTCTCATTTCATTGGGAGTGTTTGGCAAAGTTTCAGCATCTGAGTCACCGTCGTTTGCTTTGCAGAAATCAAATATATTGACACCAATATCTGAAGCCTGAACATGTTCAGCAAGTTCAACTTCCTCGTCATGATGTTTGTAAACAAACTGAGATAGCTGATCATGGAAACAATTTTCTCCTGCAAGATCAATTTTCTGGCACTCTTGTGAGCTATCCATTGACCCACTAAGACTATGACATTCATTTCCTTCATGCCCACAAGAATCTAATTGATTTACATTAGTATTGCACTCAGCTGGATGACTATTAAGACCGCAGTTTCTGAGAGACAGTTCAGTGCTTATTTGTTGTATTCCCTTACTGCATTCTCCTGTTTCTGAAATAGTGTGGCTGAGTTGCTGTTGATATGATTCAGGGTAATCCTCCTCCTCAAGATATAACGAGCTGCAAACATCATAATCATCTACTTTTTGATACAAAGTCTGATCATCAATAAATCCTTTTTTTTCTGGGTTAACAGACTCAGGCCATTTAGTAGTAGTATTGCTAAACATTAGTTCATTCTTTTTGTCAGTCCTTAGTCTTTGAGTGGCACCATCTTCAGATTGTTTAAACTGGTTAGCATCAGCAGGATCATTAGAAAGACTGAAATTCTGAAAACGATCTGATGTTTGATCTAGTAGCTCACATATGATGGCAGGTTTGTCACACTGATGGGTATCTTTTGAACTTAGGGGATACTTTATTTCTTCCTTAAACTCAAACATATCTTCAATGTAAGAGAAATGAGTTTTTGGAATATCTCCAATAAGTTTTTTGTTTGCCCCTCTATAGACATAGTCAGAAAGGCTACTCTCTCTGGAGTAATGACATTTATCATCTATTCGTAAAGTACTGCATTGTGGATAATTACAGCATTCACTGAAATGGCCTTTGATGGCTTGGAGGGAAGAATTGTTAACGTGGGATGATTTGTTTTGCTTGGCTTTGTCACTGCATTTTTCAGCATTTGATTGTATGGCTTCATGGTCAAAGGTTCTTGAGGAATCCAAAGACCTTGACCTTTGAAAATTCCTTTCTTGCTTTTGAATCCTGGACTTAAATTGACTGTTTTTCTGACCTTTGTGCCCTTTTGTAGAAAGTTTCTCTCTACATGGTAGACCTTGAAAAGGATTCTTAATTTGCTTTTTATATATAAAATGGGATTTAACAACTGTTCCATCCTCATGTAGCTGTTCATGAGCTACAACTTCATTTGTAACCTGTGATGACAGACGCTCTGCATATTTTTCCTGTTTGTCATTTTCTGACGTTACCTGATTGATTTGAGATTTTCTCTGGGTTTTTCTTATTTGCTTTTCTTTACTGGATTGAATTTTCCTGTGATACTTTGCTGTTTTACTTTGCTTTTTAACAACAGACCCTTTTGAAATATGCTTTTGCTGAATTGTCAACATTTCGGTTGAGGTGCCTTTGCTAATATATTTTTTCTGTTCCTCAAATTTCTTCATTAGTACTGTGTGTTTAACTAAGTTATCTACTGTCAGCACAGGGTTAATACGCTTGATGATTTCATGTTCAATGTCACGTGGAATGTTATCTAAATTATCTTCATCCCTGACTGGCCATTCTTCAGGAGGAAATTGGGCAGAAAAAGAAGAATACTTTTTTTTAGGTTTTTCTTTTTTAGATGTGCTACTACGCCAGAAAAGACTAAGGCCAAACTTTTTACATTTTTCTTTTTCTTTCATTGAAGTTAAGGACTTGGTTGTGTCACATGAATGAGTCTCAAGTAATGTAGAGAGAGGCTGATTCTGAACTGAGGGCTTCAACTCACCAGAGCCTTTTTGACCTCTTCCATTAGGTTCATGGTTAATTAATTGCTGATATCTTTGTTCCCTGAATGTAGCCTGAGCAGGGAAACAATGGCAGGATCTGCAATGAGACACCATAGGAACATTTTCTTTTGTTAGATCTGCAGAGCTCTCCATGCTTACAAGGTAAGAAGCGGATGGCAGTAGAGGGCAATTATCCTCTAACAGGAACTTCTTATGGTCTTTCATGACATTATCTGTGATAAAGTAGGTGTGAGGGGTCACTATGAAGTAGCCTTCTCCAGTGTGATATATCTTCCTTTCTCTAATTAGAGTTCCAAGCACACTATATAGAATTTCTTGTGAGGGAGTTGTTATACCTATAATAAAGATACAGTATATAAGTATTTCAATCAGAAATAATTTAATACATAAAATCATGAAAAGTTAGAAGTGAACGGTAATTTACTGAAATGTAACAAATTTGGACGTCACTGAGACGTACAAGGAGCATACTGATTACGTATGAAGGGTTTACAAAAGAGTCTAAGACCACTCACATACTAAGAATTTGAGTAGTACAAAATCAATCTTAACAATAAAAACTCCCGCAGTTTCGATCATGTGATGCCATTCTTAACTGAATGGTTTAAAGACACATCACTGTGTTCAACTTTAAGAGCCAGAATAAAAAAAATGTAACACAGTTGTCCAACAGCAAAAAATACACTAAACAAAACCCTACAGCAGCATACAGGACAGAGATGTCACAACTGTGAGCTAAACTTCACAGATGCAGAATTATGAATAGAACTCAGTACCTGGTGCTTCATAAATCCAGAGTTTATGCACAGAACTAACGGAAATCCTCTTGCAGCTGTGAAGGACATGAAGGGCTCTTCTAGAGGTAGGACCCTTCACTTTCAGTTTTTATATTATTTATTTTCTCCCATAAATTTATCAGTATTTATTACCACAACTACAAAATCAGTTGAATATCAGTGCAAAAAACTATTAATTTTTCTGGGTAAATATTGGGGTTTATTTTGGTGGATGGAAAGATGGGAGGGAAAGTATTCCGTAGATTAATGCTTTGAATTCCATTCATCAATGTAGTTTGCTGCAGAACTAAAACAGAACTCCAAACACAATGCCACCTCTAAGTTTAAGAACACAATATATCTCTACTCCCCAAATAAAACTTTTCATTTGAATAAACAATTTACTGTTGTAGACTTATAAATATTTATAGGGCTAATAGTTCTATTTAATAATTTGGCCACAACGTTTGCAGCACATATACTCAACTTCATCCTGTTTTTGTTTTTTTCAAACTTTCAAGTACTTCCTTGTGTTCTGAAATGTATTTTGATACAGATTTTCATTTTCTTCCCATTTTAGTGTGTGAAATCTTTAAACCGTTATCTGCTAGCAGCTTGAAATATGTATGTGGTGGGCATGAGATTCATCAGTATGTTCAGATGCTCATATACTTCAGAGCTTGCATGCATGCCTATTTGTTTATTGTCTGTATCTTGTAGACGAATACGTAGCCTTACTTCAACAGGCAGCTTTGCATGTACACACATACTAATGTATTATCGTAATACATATATCTCATGCAATGTATTGTAGTTTCCTAATAAAACAAGTTATTTTTTATATATTTGAATGATACAAAAGTAGGGTGAAAATCAGACAAAAATAAATAATACTTCTTGTAAAACCTGGGAATTTTTTTGGTAAAAACTGGTTTAAACTGAAAATGAAGGGGCTTATATATAGGCCATCCAGTAAATGACAGCAATTATGAATTCTCTCCAATAGAGGGCAGTGAAAAAGATACACTAGCCAATCTTTCAAATTCACCAACAACAAATGCAAGGGGCAGACAACAGTTCATCTTCATCAACCCCAACTCCTGAGTAGTGAGATAAGCCAACTTTTGAAAAGGAGGCAGGAAAGGGGCAGCCACACCTCGGTTGGATTTGTTCCAGTATTTAGTAGGAACCATGGGGGGGGGGGGGGATGATGATATGGAACTTTTGAAGTGTTAGGAACAGCAACATTTGTCCCCTCAAGCTATGCTCATGGAAATCAGTATTGTATTGGGATTCTAGTTCCTACCTACATAATTTAGCACATTTTGTTGTTGTTTTTAAAAGGATTAAACATTTGTATAGGTAACTGAGGATATTCTCATTACATTAAATAGGATAAAATATTTATAAGAGATACAAACTGTGCAGCCACCCCATAACTGACAGCAATTACAAAGAGTTCCCTATGGACACGTTATTACACAATGGTCCTTTATAGGACCGTTTCATCTTCCTCTGACGAATGTAGTACTGGCTATTGTTGGAGATAGGATGCCCAACTAAATCCGGTATAGCAATTCTCTTCTTCAATTCATCAAATACGAATAAACCCAAGTTTTCAACTGCCACTAGGATTTACCAATTACCATTTCTATCAATGTTTTTCAATGATGGGTCACAGTCCCTGACAATCTACTGAAAACTGGGGGGCCATCCTAGGTTTTTCATAAATTCCATGCCCCTGCAGTCCTGCTTAGTAAGAATGAAAGCTTCCAGTAAAACGGTACCATCTATGGCAGTCTGCAGAGTGAGATATCCCTTCATTTATTACAAGTATGTAGAGTGTTATTTCCATCTGAGCTAAGATCATATCTGGGACTGTTGTGATGCAATTTAAAATTATTTCAAGTTCTTGGCAGGACTCTAGCCCAATCTATGGTGACACACTAAAAGCCTATCGTTAGAAACCTCTAATTTTTGCATTACAAGCAAACAAGCAAGATGGATTATCAGAGTAGCCTGTACACTAAGTAAGACTAGAGGAGCACTAAGGGTCAGGAGAGATGACAAGTATCAGACCAAGGAACTTTCATGGAGTACCAGATGTAGGCCCTGCTGGACACATGTAATTAAACATGGGGGAGGCCTCCTTTCTTGGGGCTTGTCTACACTTACCAGGGGATCGATGAGCGGCGATTGATACATTGGCGGTCGATTTGGCGCACGGGTTCTCAAATTGGGGGTCGGGACCCCTCAGGGGGTCGCAAAGTTATTACATGAGGGGTCGTGAGCTGTCAAACTCCACCCCAAACCCCGCTTTGCCTCCAGCATTTATAATGGTGTTAAATATATAAAATAGTGTTTTTAATTTATGGGGGGGGGTGTCGCACTCAGAGGCTTGCTATATGAAAGGGGTCACCAGTACAAAAGTTTGAAAGCCACTGATTTAGCGGGTCTAGTGAAGACCCGCTAAATCGACAACAGATCACTCTCCCGTCGACTCTGTACCCCACCGGATCAAGAAGAGTAGGGGGAGTCAACGGGAGAGCGTCTCCCGTCGACATCATGTAGCATGGACCCCATGGTAAGCAGGTCTAAGCTACGTCGATTTGAGTTATGCTATTGAATATACGCTATTTCCCCTGTAGTGTAGACAAGGCCTTGGAAGACAGGATTAGGGAAGTAACTAGATCAGCAGGCTGAAAATGGAATATTTAGGCTAAGTAAACGATAAGATTTAGTAAATAAGATAAAAGACAAAATGTCTGAACTAGCTAATATAAAGGGGGGGGAACATGCAGGGAACCATTTACTGAGAACATGATAACCATGAACAGCAAAAGTCAGGAGTGTAAGGATAAGGTAAAGAATAAAGTCAAACGTGGACAGCAGGTGAACAGAACATGCTGTACAGCGATTAGTTCCCACAAAGTGACTAAGACAATCCCCAAATGGATGATGCAGTGTATAATAAATGCAATGTAATGTGTAAATGTATATAGAGGAAGAGGTTTTCTGTGTAACTTTGTATGTGTGATACACCCTATACCCACTTCCTATGCTTGAGTCTGATCAACTCAGCATAGCTTTGCTGTATGCCAAATTAAGGAATCTGAGTGACAAGACTGGAATCAGACTGAACTCTTGGGGAACTGAGTGGAAAAGGTCTCAGGAGAACCCCAACACCAGAATGGGGCTTTAAAAAAAAAAATTGTAATTAGGTGCTCCTGATCCTGGGAGCTCAGGGGAAATTGCTGCTCTCCTGTCAGACATGCAGGATTAAAGAGTAATGCTCATTTAGAATGAGTGATGAATTTAGAATTTCCTTTTTGGGGCAAAGAAACGTTTGGCCACCAAACCTGAAATTGAGGCCAATCTTATTTGTGGCCACAGACCCTTTACATGGATTCCTCTTAGCCAATCCCACACCCCCTAGGTAAGTCAAATATCACGTTTCCATCCATTAAAGAGGGTGATTAAAAGCTTTAGGATCTCCAGTTAGGAAAACCATACTTTCACACACCTCTACCTTTTGGCCTCTTTTAGTACCTCTTTCAATTTTCATGTGCTCTCCCTCCTTAGCATACAGCCACTGATATATTTTCTTTCTATTTCTCAATATAAAGTGATACTTAGTCGGAAGAATTCTATACAAAAATAAAATACATTTTACCAAACTGTACATAGAGTTACAGAGATAGTGCGGGTGGGTGTATAAATTAATTTGTGATTATCTGTTCATTTATATTCTTCCATTTTGCCAGCTTCAGGCAGATTGTTAATGAATGTTTGCACGCACTGTCAGCAATATAAGAATTACAATTTATTAGCTTCTGAAGGGAAAAAGTAACATATTACCTGGATAATATTTCACCAACTGATCCATTAATGTTTCCTGGGTAACAATAACATGAGCTGCATTCATATCAGATATAGCACAGCAAAGAATTTCTGCCAAAGGAACAAACTGGGATTGAGAAATAGGATTCATGTGAATTGGAGATACATCACCTAAAATGTAAAAAAAGAGAAAGCAAGCTGCTTATTTGGGATATTGTTTAGTTTACTATTATTCATGCTATAGCCACTTAAACATGAACTTAAGCTGCCACTACCTCCCTTTTATACTTCTGCCCCCTTACCCTCCACTCTCCCCTGCTCTTTTAGTAACTAATTATGAAGAATATTTTTCAGGAACAAAAATATGACTCCTGGCAAGCTGATGGTAATGCACTGATATTTGCAACAAGAGAAAAAAAGGTTTTTAAGTAAAATGAGATTACCTTAGGTGTTTTTAATTCAATGTAAAATTGCGTATAAGCTGAGTTAAGAAGGGACTTAAAAACAGAAAAAGGATGTTTGACTACTTCTGGTTTGCCTGAATGACAGCTTACATACACTAAAATGTGGAATCTATGTTTCTCTGAAGAGCTACACAAAAAGCAAAACACCCAGCAACTTTTCTGAATAGGTGAGTTGTATATCAAAGTTTTCAAAAAATTGGGATGGAAGAGAAAAGAGACATACCAAAAGATTGTCTACATCGTTGCTCACACAAATTTTAAGACCAGTTCATCTGAACCACTGCTAGAACTGGTAGAAAAATTATTGGTAAATTTCCCATGTGTAGAGAAAGCCTAACAAACAGGATTATCTAGTTGACTGAGCAAAAAGCAGGGAGCCAGAAAATTTCTCAGCCCTGTTATCATCTCTGCCACTGTTGCAACAATAATTTTGTACTTATACAGCACTGTATAATTTACGCTATTCCTCAAAACACCCCCTATAGTGTAGGTAAATATTATCCCCATTTTACGAACAGAAAACAGAGACTTAGGGAGGTGAAGTAACATATCCAAGGTCATACAGCAAGTCTGGGTCAAGACCCAGGTATCCAGACTCTCAGGCCCATCCTGATCAAGTAGATCACAGTTCCTGTTCAGAAAAGGCACTTAACCTTTCTGTTTTTATTTCTCTCTTTATATATTGTTTATCATCAGCACGACACATATATACAGCATCATCAAATTACTCAGCCCTCTACAAGATATTCCATGACCCAAAGAGCTTTACAGTCATTATTCCACCTGAAAAGCTTCTGGGCTCTCAAAATTCTGGAAATAAGTCAGAGCATATTACAGCATTCAGTAAAATGGCATTAAAAGCCACAAAAGGGATTTTCTTTTGCCATTTTGTACAGCCCGGCTAAGCACCTACATGGAGTGTAGTACTGCAAATACTTATGTACATGCTTCACACATGAGTAGTCCCAGTTAAACAAACTGCTTTAGGGTTGAATTAAATGGCACTACTTATATGTGCATCAAGCATGTGCATCAGTATTTACAGGATTGCTGCCCAAGGAACGATGATCTTGTAGGCAAGACCTTGGGCTGTGAACCAGGAGATTTGGGTCCTATTCATGGTTCTACATTGGTCAAGTCAAACTAGTTAGCCTCAGTTTCCCCGTCGGTAAACTGGGGATGATAATCCTTTCCCCTTTCCCTGACAGGGATAAGGTAAATACATTAACATTTGCCTGGAGTTCTGATACTATAGTGATAAGTGGGATATAAAAACTTATAAACAACTACCACCACCACAATCAATCCCTAAACAGACTATCCTATACTTACATCACTGTGATAAGTAAAAACAAGACTATACAGCGGGGGTTTGCACACATGGTAAGATTAACAGCATATTATTTCCCTGAATAAAACTATGTTTTTGATTAGATAAATTATTCTCTTTTGTCATCTGTTGGTATTACTGTATATTGCACATACAGCCCATAGTACCATTAACTACCAAGGCATGCATAATGTAACAGCAAATCCCCATTGGGTACTTTATGAGGTAGAGAAATGATTCCAGAGCCAAAGAGGTTGATCTTCTTTTGAAGAGGAAGAAGTGTGACTTTACATGCTAAGTTTGTGTAGATCAGGTTAAGCA
The DNA here is from genome assembly GCF_965140295.1 of Lepidochelys olivacea. Classification (NCBI taxonomy): domain Eukaryota; kingdom Metazoa; phylum Chordata; order Testudines; family Cheloniidae; genus Lepidochelys; species Lepidochelys olivacea. Next base: position 82,125,897 of record NC_140417.1, on the reverse strand, counting down.
ATAATTCAGGCTTAATTTAACTAAACCGGACAGATAGTTGGATGACTATGTAATCTGATCCTTATCATACTGTAGCCAGAAAAACACTCAACACCGAATATATCTCTTACATAAATGGAATAAGGAGCAGCACTTCGAAGAACTTTTATTAAATTGCTCTGGACCTTTGTTTTACAATTTATGATTATGTTCAACAAAAAGTGTTTAGAAAAAGCTGAGCATTATTTCCCCAGTGATGTTGCTAAGATACAACTTGCAGGTGCATAAATCATTGCAAGCTTTCTTTGTGCAGGAAAGGAAAATAAACCTTCAATAATAGCCTTTTAGAATAGCTGGCCATTTCAGTTCTTTAGTATAGGTAAGCCCTCTGGTTACAAGACTCTTTTTGCAACTTATTTCTATGTTGGAGTTTTCTGTTTCGCTTTTGTCTTTTTTACAAGAATCAGGTTGCCATGCAAGAGTCAGGCAACACAGCAAAACACATGTAATGTAGTGACTGCCTTCTGATAACTATTTTCATGTGCATTACTGCCTCAGTCTACATACGCCCGTGAGAGAACACACCACTCTATAACTGATGTAAATTTACATATTCACACTGCGTGAAAGAGCAGCAGAATTTTTAGCACATTTATAATGCAATTCACAGATTGATACTACCAGAAAACACACAAATTTTAATTCAGTGTAGATCACAGTGCTCCTCCACTACTGAAATAAAACAAATATTTAAAATATGCAGAAAAACTAAATACTTTTAAAGCAAGCATGGAGGAGATTATGGATAACAATACAAAAATACTGATCTACTTCTCATTAAACTGTTGGATTTATTATTTTTATTATTAAAATGCATTTTAAATAAAGAATCCTCATTTTACAGAAACATGCAAAAAAAAATTAGATTTGTGTGGGAAAATACTCCTTTCATAGTTTGTGTGCTTTGTGTTCTCTGGGTCTGATCCTGCACTGCTGAAGCCAATGGGAGTTTTGACATTCACTTCAATGGAAGCAAGATGAATCCCTTTATGCTTCAGAACTTGTAATATATTTGCTCCTTTTACACATCAGAAAAGGCACACTTTACAAATTCTGCACAACACAAAGCACCACTTCCTTTCCCAAACATTTCTCTTGGTAAGACTAATTGTCTCCATTTCCTTGTAGTAGATACAAAAAGACTTGCCTTGACTCAAAATTAAGAACCTGTCACCGATCAGGTAAAATACATACCAATCCTACTGATTGCTTAAATACAACATAATGTCCATGTTGCAAAGAAACAATGAGGAGTCCTTGTGGCACCTTAGAGACTAACATTTATTTGGACATAAGCTTTTGTGGGCTAAAACCCACTTCCTCAGATGCATGGAGTGAAAAATACAGTACGCAGTATATATTTATTTATTTATTTTACAGCCTCATTAGCACTGACCCCTTGGTAAGGCAACTCCCATCTTTTCATGTGCTGTAATATATACATTGCTTACTGTATTTTTCACTCCATGCATCTGATGAAGTGGGTTTTAGCCCACAAAAGCTTATGCCCAAATAAATTTGTTAGTCTCGAAGGCGTCACAAGGACTCCTTGTTGTTTTTGCTAATACAGACTAACACTGCTACCACTCTGAAACATGTTGCTCAGATTAACTTTTACAAAAGCATGTTTACTGACCCCGAAGTAGGCAGTTTGCCAGTCATGTATTGACCTTCAAGTGGTTTTACCAGTGTACTCAAACTCAGCTAATTACCTGGATACATGAAACCTGAGAGTATCTTTTTGGAGTATGTACTGGCTCACAATGTGGGAAAGTCATCTGTAATACAAGCCATAGATAACAGTACTCCGTGAACAGAAAAGCCTCCAGATACTCTTGACCAACATAAAAGGATTTTTTGTTCCATGTCTGTAACTTGGGAGGTTTACTGGGTTTTAATAGTACATAACAGATGGTAGCTTTTCTGCCTGTTTAGGCATTAAAAATAAATACTTATGTCCACTTTTAGTTCTGGTGTAAACCAGCATAATTCCAGTGAAGTTAATGAAGTTGCATCTACTTACACCAGAGCTCAATTTAGCCCTTAGATTTCAAAACCCTGGTGTATTAACGAGTAAATCATTCTGAACAGAAACAAAAAACACAACTAAGTTATCCACATTTCCTGATATACTGATATCTGTTATACGACACAGAATGGATGTTATAAACCAAGTGAAATGCAAGATCAACATTTCAATTATCCTTAGTCAAAAGTAACCATGCAGAGTTAAACAAACTGAGCATGCTAAACATTCCATGAATCCCATAAACATTTGCATGATAACGCTGCTATTATTGATGTTTTCTGTTTGCTGCATCTTTATATAAAGGACTAAGTTTAGCCCTAGCATAAACAGGCACAACTCCATTAACATGCAAGTTTTGTGCCTTTCTGTAGACATGTGGTCCTCAATCTATTTACCCTTGTGGGCCATATATGCTGCTCTCTGTGTGTTATGTGGTCCGCATCCACATATATAGATATAGATAGATATATACACACACACACACACACACACAACCTGTATGGTCCTGAGGATTCACATGGGCCACTGCTCTATGGTGACTGGGCCGCAAGCAGCCTGCAGGCCAAGAAACACTGCTGTATACTGTAATGTAACAAGTCAGCAAAGAGACATGTCTTTATGCACAATCAAGGAGTAATGATATTTACAGGTAAAAGTATTAGGAAATTTTTTAAGAGGAAAAGTGTTGGTGAAGAATGAACACGGAGAGTTGTGCAAAATGTAAAAAAAAACACTGATTTATATTTAAATGCATCTTTTAAAAATCTTTCAAAAGTTCTATCTATTTCAGAGACAGGATGGGTATTGCATGAAAGTGGTTGTAATGATAAATTTAATTATTCAATTAATGTGCTTAAGTACATTAGTCATATAAAAGAAATACCATATGTGCCACGCCTGGTTTGAGAAATGTCCAAGTTTTTATTGATATAAACAGTAATAGTTTAGTCTTGTATAAGAAGTTCCTTTATGTACTGCTGCATTAAAGAATTTGTATTCCTGATGGGCTGGGGGCGGGGGGATCCTATTTGCATACAAAGAGCTTTGAGCAAACAAGCTTTGAGAACAAAAGATACAAATAAATTTCAGCATTTTAGCACTGAAATTACATTTGTGTATAATACTTAAAAGTTTAAAAACTTCTTGTTGAAGTGGCAACTCAGCACATCTGACTGACTTCTGGGGCCATACTTATTAATCTGTGCTAAAACAGAAGATGCATATTAAATATAAACATTATATTTCAACTACTGATTATTACAAGAATAAACTGTGACACAATATGAAAAAAACAATAGCCCCTTTTAGGTTAATCTGTTATGTAAAGATTTTAAAACCAGTGATCTAGTGCTATACTTTTAGGGCCACATTTTTCAGAAGTTCTCAGCATCAGCAGTTCCTGAAAGTCTGGTCCCAACTGCAGGTGCTGAGAACTTTTGAAAATCTAGTCCTTAGAGTTACCTTCTAACACATGTAGCCAGTTACCATGGAATTCTTAGTTAGCACATAATAGCAACCTCAGCCTGCTTAGTTTCATTACAAACATCTGGAATACACACACACATATGGTGAAAATGAAGCCAGATATCAATACAGCATCTAAAGGGCATGATCACGGAAATCAGCTGGAGTCTTTCTAGCTGGCTTGGATCAGGCTCCAAAAAAGGAACACAAGTGATGTGAGAAATACAAATGGATTTGTATGGCATGGCTGTCAAAGTGCAAAAAGAGGAGAAGAACTAGGTCATGCTGAAACACATTTCTGGCTTTCAGAACATGAGTGTGTTAAATATGTTCTAAGGACCACATATGGCAATGGGCAACAATTAAATACTTTAAAAATGATCACAAAGCTGGTTTCAAGCACCTAAATCATTCACAGAACACTTGACTAGATTTCCAAATACAGATAAGGACATTATAAAAGAAAACGAAGCTTTTGTTTTGTTTGCATGTTTACCTACTAAGACAGAGGCTCAAGGTCCTGTGTCCCACCTACAATAGCTGACAACATAAGGAGCCTCCCAAATAGCATAAAGAATTCTGCTTCTAATTCCACAAGCTCTGCATACCTCAGCAGAGGAGCTAGACCCCACACCTTTTTGACAATCACAATGGTAAAGACCTAATTTGGGTCACATCTGTTTTTTCTCATTTACAGAAAATTTTTATTTCTATATAAAAGCATGTGTCAAGGTTCCTCCCCCACTCTGAACTCTAGGGTACAGACGCGGGGACCTGCATGAAAAACCTCCTAAGCTTATCTTTACCAGCTTAGGTCAAAACTTCCCCAAGGTACAAAATATTACCCCCGTTATCCTTGGACTGGCCGCTACCACCACCAAACTAATACTGGTTACTGGGGAAGAGCTGTTTGGACGCGTCCTTCCCCCCAAAATACTTCCCAAAACCTTGCACCCCACGTCCTGGACAAGGTTTGGTAAAAAGCCTCACCAATTTGCCTAGGTGACTACAGACCCAGACCCTTGGATCTTAAGAACAATGAACAATCCTCCCAACACTTGCACCCCCCCCTTTCCTGGGAAATGTTGGATAAAAAGCCTCACCAATTTGCATAGGTGACCACAGACCCAAACCCTTGGATCTGAGAACAATGAAAAAGCATTCAGTGTTTTACAAGAAGACTTTTAATAAAAAATAGAAGTAAATAGAAATAAAGAAATCCCCCCTGTAAAATCAGGATGGTAGATATCTTACAGGGTAATTAGATTCAAAAACATAGAGAACCCCTCTAGGCAAAACCTTAAGTTACAAAAAAGATACACAGACAGAAATAGTTATTCTATTCAGCACAATTCTTTTCTCAGCCATTTAAAGAAATCATAATCTAACACATACCTAGCTAGATTACTTACTAAAAGTTCTAAGACTCCATTCCTGTTCTGTCCCTGGCCAAGATGACTACAGACAGACACAGACCCTTTGTTTCTCTCCCTCCTCCCAGCTTTTGAAAGTATCTTGTCTCCTCATTGGTCATTTTGGTCAGGTGCCAGTGAGGTTACCTTTAGCTTCTTAACCCTTTACAGGTGAGAGGAGCTTTCCCCTGGCCAGGAGGGATTTCAAAGGGGTTTACCCTTCCCTTTATATTTATGACAGCATGTGACAGTGAGGGTGTAATGTGCTTAATAGAAAGCATCAGGAAGAGCGTATAGAGGATTCAGATGGAGGAAAAGAGAAGGGACAATGCTGTCACTTTCAAAATGAGAAGATTTATCTTTCCCAGTAAACTGACTACCAACGGTGTTTAGTGCCTATAGAGAACCTAGGTTCTAGCTCCTTTAATATATCTAATATACAGTACAGAATCTAAGAGTTAGAAGTATTTCCAACTATTTCACTTTTTTTTTTTGGATGTAGATAAATATCACCCTTCTTTCACTGGGCATATTACTATTTCCACCAATACATCACCTTCACACCATTAAACTGGGAGTAATTATAGAATTGGCATTTGTGCTGCAAAGTTCATGGGATAATTTTTCCAATAAGCTGGCTTTCTCTTTGTGGATGACAAGTGAGCCACAATCAAATGCAGATGTAGATTTGAGTTCTTAAAGTGTTAAACTTTCATCTCATCCACACTGTTTCAACAACTGAGCCTTCACCAGCTTTGGCTGAAGCGGGCTTTGGCCCTGCAGTGACATAATGGACTCATGTACCACCTCTCATATTGGCTACTCTGTCCAACAAAACCTGCCAGGCTTTGCTGGCAGTATACACCTTTTCCCAGATGTAACTGGTTCATTTCCCTCTCCAATCTCAGCTTGGCTAGGGGTTGACAGCTCCCCTTTTTGGGCCCAGGAAGCACAGTCTACCTAGTAAAAACCCCACCAGGAAGGGAACAGTTCTAAGTTAGCATCTTACCACTGGTCAGGAACATACAGAAATGACCTCTTCATTTACCTGTTGCTGAACCTGGCAATGGGTCCACATCTGAATACAAAGATACTCAAGTGGTTTAGACTTCTAAACACTAAGGTGGTTTATAAACTGCATAATCTAGAGTGGTTTTAAAGTACAATTAGTCAAAGTGGACGGAATCAAACGGTTTAAAAAAGGATAATTAAAATAAACCTGGGTGTTTAAAAACATATCAGGTCACGCGGTGTAAGACCCAGCATACATGGGGCCTCTGAGGACCGAGTAGTCTGTTTTTGAAACTCAAAGTTCTAGTCTTTGGCTAGAAAGAACTGTTGAAAGACCACGGCATGAATGACAAGCAGCATCATAACCACCACACAAAAGGTCATTGAGGAATTATTTTGACATCACAACCTACAGCCTTAGAACCCCTAGTTTAGACTGTAAAATCCTCGGTGAGATTTTCTTGTCTCTTCTTCCTTGGCATCAGCACCTATTAGTCTCCTATTCCACAGCTGTACACAGTGTAGTTGTAGCCATGTTGATCCCAGGATATTAGAGAGACAAGGTGGGTGAGGTCATATCATTCACTGGACCAACTTCAGCTGGTGAGAGACAAGCTGTCGAGCCACACAGAGCTCTTCTTCAAGTCTGAAGAAAGCTTGTCTCCCTCACCAACAGATATCAGTCCCATAAAAGGTATGACCTCACCCACCTTATCTCTCCTATTCCACAGGGCAGTTTCAGTTTACTTATTTTAGCCAGAAGGACATAACATTTCCTGCTGTTTGGTTGGTGGGTGATGGGAGTGTAAAATGGAAAAGTAAGTCTGAGAAAGATTAGAATTATTAGAATACAAATGCTGCAGATCAAGACCAGATATGCAAAAGAACTACAACTTTGCAAAGCAAAACTAGCAACATGGTTTTATTTGGTATTGTAATGATTTTAAAATGGGGTGAACTTGTTGAATTACAACAATTTCTATTTCATATGCCTTTTTCCCTAACTTTCTGCTCCAGAGTCCGATACATGTCCTGATGCTTACAGCTAACTACATACTCTATATGCACTGTACTCTAGACTCCAAGTAATAGATCAATATACGAGAAGCCAAATTAGAATAAAATAAATTCTGTTTTATTCATCATTACCTACTCCAAAACATTTCGACAGACTCATCACTGCTGAATAATTTTATGAATCTTGGCTGTTGTTAACCTTTCCTCTTGCATTAGTAATACTCTAAATCTAAGAAAGCATTGCATCACCTACATTAAATAACTGCACACAGTATTCAGACAGTTTCCCCATGACAAGTTCTATGAAAATTATTGAGGGTTTGGTGCAAGTCATCCCTAAGTGTGCTCTGTCTTGATCATACAGATGGCAAACATTCTTCTAACAGGACTGTTCTTGAAAAAAAGATATAGAAAAATCTCTCTTTAAAAAACGTCTGACATATTTATCCAGATTAAGGTACTGTCTTCCAGCTTCTTCATAGTTGTCACAGTTAGTCTCCTCTGTAAATTTTTAGCTGGTGGATTATATAACCCACTTAACCACAACAGCTCCCTCAGACCAAAATAGCTGGCAAAATTATTTTAATAAGGCCACTCACTCACCAGCAGTCTGACATATTTCCTATTTTTACCTTGAGCTTTATTTAGTGGTTTTGCAAGGTTAAATATTTCCAAATGAACCATCACATACAATGTAGTAAGGGAGTGTCAGAGTAAAAATGTGAACGGAGCAAAGAGGCCTACATTATGAACTCACATTTGACTTCTGGTCTGAGAAGTATCTTCTCTTTAATTGTAAGTACTTATACATACTGTAGAGTCTGAGCAGCTGTTACACCAATGATGGTGAAACTCCAGTTCTGTGCCAGATCATTCGAACAAATTAAATAAATCAAATCCCACAGCCTGATGACAGCACAATCAGTTTGGCTGGTCTGCATGTACCATTTCTCTATTCTAGTCTATACTGAAGAAGAAAAGTGAAGCTTCTCCAACATCTCCAGTTACAATATTAGTGGCAAAAACTGATAAAAAGATGCACATTTACACAATTAATTCTACCCTTTTACATCCAAGGTATTATACTCAGTCACTTTATTTCAATAGATTAGAATGGCTGTCTCCTGTTTTAAAGGAAAGCCTGTCAAAAGGAGCAAATAAATCAGTATCATCCATTAACATCAGTATAGGATTAACACAGGATTTAAAGAAGCAGATAATGACTAAAGCCAGTTCCATTTTAAAGTTAATTACCCACTCTTTGTTGGGGATTCAACTTCATTCTGAAATGGGTTTAAATCTCTTGGCAATTCATATTCTGCAGCCCAATACCTATTCAAAATAATCTGATTTAACTCAAAACTGATCATCAGATGGGCTTGAGAGAACATGTTCTATAAAAACATTTATCTTAAGTATAAATTTTTCTTGTATTATGTTCAAGGGCCAAGTAATAGCTGTTAATTACTTTAACATGGGCACGCAGATTATAATTTAATTTTGCACATTAAGGACCCAATCCATTAATTGGATTACATGTGAGCAAAAGCTTAATTTAAACATCACATTGCATTAAAAAAAGGATATGTTTGCATTTAGTTTCTCTTTGTAAAAAAAATTCTAATCTCAGATGTGGAATTTCATGCACTGAGGTATGAGAGAGGCACAGCTTCCCAACTTTGCTGCTCCTGTTGGTTAATAATTGTAGATAATTTTCCGTTGCACTCCATTAATCAGGCAGCAGCACATCTGTCATAAATATAAATAAACCACCTTTCTGTATACAGTGCTATAAAATCCTTCCTGGCCAGAGGCAAAACCCTTCCACCTGTAAAGGGTTAAGAAGCTAAGGTAACCTCGCTGGGACCTGACCCAAAATCACCAATGAGGGGACAATACACTTTCAAATCTGGGGGGGAACCAAAGGGTTGTCTGTCTGTGTGATACTTTTGCTGGAAAGAAATCAGAAATGCAAGCCTTCCAACTCCTCTTAAGTTGGAAAGTAATCTAGCTAGAGAATGCGTTATATTTTCTTTTGTTTAATGGCTGGTAAAATACGCTGTGCTGGAGGGAATGTATATTCCTGTTTTTGTGTCTTTTTGTAATTTAAGGTTTTGCCTAGAGGGATTCTCTATGTTTTGAATCTGATTAGCCTGTAAGGTATTTACCATCCTGATTTTACAGAGGTGATTCTTTTACCTTTTCTTTAATTAAAATTCTTCTTTTAAGAACCTGATTACTTTTTCATTGTTCTTAAGATCCAAGGGTTTGGGTCTGTGTTCACCTGTACCAATTGGTGAGGATTATTATCCTTATTATTATTGGTGGGGAGGGATAGCTCAGTGGTTTGAGCATTGGCCTGCTAAACCCAGAGTTGTGAGTTCAATCCTTGAGGGGGCCATTTAGGGTTCTGGGGCAAACATTGGGGACTAGTCCTGCTTTGAGCAGGGGGTTGGACTAGATGACCTCCTGAGGTCCCTTCCAACTCGGATATTCTATGATTATCAAGCCTTCCCCAAGAAAGGGGGTGTAGGGCTTCAGGGGGATATTTTGGGGGAAGACATCTCCACGTGGGCTCTTTCCCTGTTCTTTGTTTAAGACGCTTGGTGGTGGCAGCATACGGTTTAAGGACAAGGCAAAGTTTGTACCTTGGGGAAGTTTTTAACCTAACCTGGTAAGAATGAGCTTAGGGAGTCTTTCATGCAGGTCCCTACATCTGTACCCTAGAGTTCAGAGTGGGGAAGGAACCTTGACAACATCTGTTAACATTCCCAACAAACAAACAAAACAAACAAAAAAAAAGAATATTTTTCTTTTATAAATGAAAGATAAAAATTTGAGGAGGCTCTCTTCAAAAAGAAAAAAAAATTACAAAGAAGTTTTGTGCCTACAATCTTCTTCTGTTCCTGATATAAATGTCATTTCAAGGAGAATTTTGTTGTATATCTGTATCAGTCTCCAAAACTGTAAGCCGTCCCAACAGTGGTCCCCGTTCCCGCCTGAACCCACCTGATCAAACCAAGTGGAGAACATCCGTGTTGTGATGTCAAAGGGAGCATGGCTTCATTTGGTTCTGGTAAAAATTTCAGGGGTTCACTGAACATGCTCAAGAGGAGTAGTTCTATTTTTTTTTTAACTCCCTCTTCTCTCTTTCCAGAAAGGTGGTTTTTCTGGAAATATTACAACCTGAGTGAATTTACCTAATCAACCCCCTGCTAATCTCCTCTTTACCCTTCCCATGAAAATACATACAATTCCACAACACATACACAATTGCATTTTTAACACAATGTACCCCAAAGGTATTAATCCTAATTCAAGAAGGTTTAACTTAATTCAGTAAAGTTAATTCCATATGTTTTGTTCAGGATACTGTCAATGTGTCACATCCACTACAATAAAATAAAACAAGTTTAAAAAAAAAAACAGGGTTAACAAAAAAGCGTGCCTGTCTGTGTAGATGACACTGCTTTAGGAACGCTGGTTTTGCTTGTGTCTTCATAAACCAAATCTGTTAGAAATATAGTACACCAACCTTAATGTTAGTTTCTGAAGTGTCTAAGATTGCCTGTTGATCTTGTTAGATATCATTACACATCAAGGCAATGCAGGCAATCGCATTTCTCGCTATGACTACCCTGCTTTGCACAACTCCAACCATTACCACCACCTTTGACCTATGTTAACTGTGAAGTTCCCTTGGATTACACCAATTTAAAAAAGAAAGGGTATGGTTACATTTACACCATGTTGTTAATGAGGCCATGCAAAACAACAGCCATCTGGAAAAGCTATTGGATTCCCATGGGCCTTCAACAAACATTCACAATTTTCACAACTGAAATGCATCTGTTCATATTGGTCATGAAAGTCAGCATCCTCCAGTAAAACGAGAGATAGACATGTTAAGACTAGCAAAATAAATGTTGAAATGAGATTTAGGAATTTGTTGATAGTTGATGATTGCATTAACTAGTGTTACTTTAAACTTTGCTTCCTTATTTACACAAGATAATGTAAATATGTGCTTTTAAAGAATCAGTATTCTGCAACCCACATACTATAGTCTTATTTTCATGCCAGGAAATGAAACAAACCTGTACAATATAAAAAAGATTGAGTACAAACTGTAGCTTTTATTCTGAGTTGGGGGTTAATACTGCTGAAGTCTGAATCAGGAACTTCTGAATAGCAATGTAAAAGAACTCAAAGACCAAGAACAAAATTCAAGCAATATTTCATTTTCTTTTTAAAAGAAATCAGAAGAATCTTTAAACAAATGAAACATTTTCTAGGGGCCAGATGTTTCCAGCAACAGAGAGACTGTCCATGCACTTTAATTTTTCCATCCCCAATCATTTTTGTAGAACTGTTTGTTTTAATTTCAAGACAAATTAAATTGAACCACTATACTACATATCAAGCAGAAGTGATATGAACAGGAACAATTACTTATTGGTTAGACAATCTTTGCTATGGGCCATCTATTGCATATGGTAATATTTCTATTGGTTTGGATTTTTTTAAATAAAGAGCCGGATTTTCAAATGTGCTGAGGACTGGAGCTGCCACTGACTTCAAATGGAATTGTGAGTGCTCCTGAGTCTTTGGAATCAAAAACAGGCTCTCATAGTCATGGTATTAGGAGCATCAGATGAGTAAGTAACTAACAACAGATAAGTTTTCAAAGCCATCTTGCTTCAAGATAAGTCATCTTTCAAAGAACACAAGACATTCTTCCTGAGATTTAGCAGCATAGGATTTACAGAAATGACTGTAATAATCAGAGATCAAATACTAAATAGAACACACTAGTTCACAGTTTCAGACTCAGGGTACTGGAAATAGCCCTAGAGCAATAAATTTGGGCATAACAGTTTAAAAATTTGAGATTAATTAGAAAATATTCTTTATATTCTGATTACCTATATACAGTTATAAAAAATACAACATGTACAACATGTTTCTTAGGCCACCAAAACTTTTCAAGTCAGCACATAGAAAAAAAAACACACTAACTTATTTGGTTACAAAACTAATCAACCTTGATTTTTAAACCTGTGACCTTGTTTACCAGAACAGATCAAAGTCTGGAACAGACATGAAAGAAGTGCACAGTAAGGAAATCCAAGAAAAAGGAATCCAAGAAGCACATAAACAATCTCCTGCTGAGTTGCTATCCTCATTAAGTTTGTGTTCCCCCATGTGTAACGTTACAGAACAACTCAGCAAATGGAAGGTCTCAAGAATCATGAGATTTCCTAAAAGTCTCAAAATATTAGTGAGCACTGCTCAAAAAACAATTTCACCTAGGCTTTCCATAATATGTTGTGAGATTATGATGCTAACATTGATATTAATTACTGTATACATAGTTTACATGTTATTTAGGAGCCCTCTCTTCAGTTTATTTGTGATGCTTTAAAAAATATATAATTTGTTCTCAACAATTTAAAAGTGTAAAATGTAAATGAGTTTTAAAAGAATATCAAAGTTTACTCTGAGTAGAAATTTGCAGAGTTACACAAGTTTAATTTCAATATTAATAATACAAATATAAGCCACTGGTACCGAAACGTTAGGTAGTCAAACACCCATGTAACTGGGTTGCTAGTATTTGTAGAACTGTTTGTTAACACTATCGTGCATGAGTTGCCAAATAAACTATACAATGTACAGCCAATATAACAATGCCAATTCCCAAATATCAGCACTTCTGTTTAGGCCAGCTCTACACTACAGATTTTTGCCAGAACAGCTGTCAGTCAGGGTATGAAGACCAACACAGCTGTGACAGCAAAAGCCCTTAGTGTAGATACAGCTATACAGGCAAAACTGTGCTTTGACCCGCATGGCTCACTTAAGGAGACGAGAGCCAGGGCTTTACTATACCAGTACAAACCACAGCTTTGTCAGTATAAGCTGCATCCACACCAGGAGTGCTTTGCTGGTATAGTATACCGGTGTTCCTATGACTGTAAAGTGAACTTGTGTAGACATATTAAATAATTACATTCATCCTATGGGATACAGTTCAGGTGGGATGAACTTCTTACATTCAAGCTGGTGTTCCAACCAGGCCTCAGGTCAAATCAAGGCCCCAATTCTGCAAGTGGATGGACCCATGCGCCTACGTGGTGTCCCACTGGCTTCAGTAAGGGTCCACTTGTGTGAATCTGATCACAGGATCAGGGTCTAAATGAAGCGTGCAGGGCATTTTTACTAGATGTTCTAAATGGGCTGCTTGCGAAGAATTTCAACATTGCAGGTCCACTGCTGTATAGTTAGCAGGTTCTCTAATTCAAGTATTCAAATACTCCTAACCTCCACCCTCTAGTAAAAAAAGGCTATATTTTCTCTCAAATTTGAAGGAAATGCTTTCTCACCATGTACCTGACGTACCAGGTGAGAATTTTGCTGGTATCAAATTGATAGTACAAAAGAAGCATAAAAAGTGTTCATTCTCCTTGTTTTCCACATTACTGAATCCCTTTCTGAAGGAACTTTCAAATAACCCATCTTATTCTCTTTAGAAAGTGATATCCTGTGTTGACAAAATATATTGTTTTTTAAAAATGCTGCATTAAAAAAAAATACAGACAAACTAATATTGGTCTTTAAAAAGGCTACTTTTTAGAACTTGTTTTGTCTGCAGCTTTCCAACTTCACTTCCTTTCTGACAGAAAGTTGCTGCTGTCATTGGAAGGACTGCCTTGTAGTTCCCTGGATCTGCCATTGCAGATGGCAAGGAACAAGCAAGAGGGGTTGACAAGGCTTTCCATCATCCTCTTCCATCTGAGATTAGCAATCAAGAGGAGGCTGACTTTTGGCATCGAGAAGACACTTTCAACAAACTATATTTGGATAGGATGATTAGAGGAAAGACAGCAGGCTGAGATGCTGTGGAAGCAACCTCTAATTAATAGCCAGAGAAGACAGACGATGGGCTACCAAAATAATCACTCGAGCAGAACAGCAGCATTGGCAACCTATTTCAATGAGTGGGCCATCCAGAAGAGATCTATGCAATTTCAAATAAGAGCTAGCAAGAACCACTGAATTTTCTCCCCTTCATTTATTAAATTACTCTCAATATAGTTGCAGCTTTGTTTCTTCAAGAGGGACTGAATGTCTACTTTTACTTTTGTGTCCTTCATCAAAATGCTTTCCCTATCTCTCCAATTCACAGTTGCCATGCAGTGCTAAAATGAACATATAATTAATTCAACTCTTCCCTTGAGGACTAATTTTCCTCATCTCTCTCAATGGAAGCATGACACAGTTACAAAATTGCAACCAACTCCCTCTGTCATCAAAAAATGCCACTGGCGACATTTCAATTATTTTTCCAACTTTATTTTGAAATGAGAAAAAATAGTCAACACCGATCCTTTCCTATGGACAGTTTCAGTTTTGATCAATGGGCATTTTCTGATAAAAAAACAGTTTGTCACAAAAATTTGCAACTGGCTCTACTATTTTATAAACCCTACAGAGAGTTGCAGTTGAAAAATTAGGTTGCCTCAACCGAAGTATAAAATCTATTTTTAAACATTAAACACATGATAAAATCAGATCTTTTTTGGTTGTGCAAGTCAACGTATAAGAACTATGTAACATTCAATATTTCTTTTAGTATATCATCACTGTGCTGGAAAGATGTACTGCAGAAAAACAGATTTTAAGTGAAACCACTTCAATCAAATCATACTGAACATATGGAATAAATTGCAAATTAAGGACAAAGAAGCAAAATGAAATAAATAGGGCCCTACCAAATTCACCTCCATTTTGGTCAATTTCACAGTCATGGGATTTTAAAAATCAAAAATTTAATGATTTCAGCTATTTAAATCTGAAATATCACTGTGTTGTAACTGTAGGGGTCCTGACCCAAAAGGAGCCTTGGGAGGGGGGTCGTAAGGTTATTGTAGGGGAGATTCGGGTACTGCTACACTTTCTTCTGTGTTATTGCTGGCGGTGGCACTGCCTTCAGAGCTGGGCAGATGGAGAGAGGTGGCTGCTAGCCAGGATCCCAGCTCTGAAGGCAGAGCCACTGCCAACAGTAGCGCAGAAGTAAGCATGGCATAGTATGGTACTGCCAACTTCTGCACTGTTGCCAGCAAAGCTGGGCCCTCAGTCAGCAGCCACCACACTCTGAAGGCAGCAGCTCAGAAGTAAGGGTGGCATGGGATAGTATTGCCACCCTTACTTCTGCGCTGCCATTGGCGGGGCGCTGCCTTTAGAGCTGGGCGCCCGGCCAACAGCTGCCACTCTCCGGCTGCCCAGCTCTGAAGACAGCACAGAAGTAAGGGTGGCAATACCGCAACCTCCCTAAAATAACCTTGCCACTCCCCTGCAACTCCCTTTTGGGTCAGGACCCCCCAGTTTGAGAAGTGCTGGTCTCCCCTGTGAAAACTGTATAGTATAGGGTAAAAGCACTCAAAAGACCAGATTTCATGGGGGGAGACCAGATTTGAAGGTGCATGATGCATTTTTCATGGCCGTGAATTTGGTAGGGCCCTAGATATAAATGACAGGAAACTAGACATTTCTATGGAGCAAGAGAGAATTGAAAAAGTCGGGAGGTAGAGTAACATCTAATAATAGATTTAAAGAGAGAGAATATGCTTATTGGGCCAAATGGCTTTTTCCTCTGTAGCACTTTTATATGCTCTTACCATCAAGCTTGTGCATCTCCAGTCCAGCATATTTACAAAGAAAGGTCCAAGTTAAAAGTGCAGCTTCTTCACAACAGAGCCCAGATTGAACTGGGGCCATTAGGTGATACCGCAATACAAATTAATACTAATAGTCTTCAATCATCAAAAAGCTATCATATCATTCCCCTTTTTGAATATTCCCCTTCTACTATGCATCAAACTCAAGCATGTTTCCTTCTTCAAGGTTCTAGACCAGGGGTTCTCAAACTTTTTCTTTCTGAGGTCGTCCCCAACATGCTATAAAAATTCCACGGCCCTCCTGTGTCACAATAATGGGTTTTCTGCATGTAAAATCCAAGGCCAGTGTTAGGGGTCTAGCAACAGTGCAATTGCCTGTGGCCTCATGCTACAGGAGCCCCCACAAAGCTACATTGCTAAGGCTTTGGCTTCAGCCTCGGGTGGCGGGGCTCAGGGTTCAACCCCATACGACAGGGCTTCGGCTTTCTGCCCTGGGCCCCAATAAGTCTAATGCTGACCCTGCTTGCCAGCCCCCCTGAAACCTTTTTGCAGCCCCTCAGGGGGCCTCGGACCGGTTTGAGAACCACTGTTCTAGACAACTCTGCCCCTTCCGACCTAATCAACTGTGTCACTTTGCATCAACCCCTCCCCTCTGCTCTGACAATGGTTCCCATCCTTGACTTCTTTTCACAAACAGCTCTGTGCTTTCTTTCATGCTGCTTCCCTGTGCAATTTAAATGATGACAGTCTATGTGGATGAGTTCAAAAAGGTATGCCTTTCCCTTTAAAAACCTACCTCTGCCACAATGTCAATAGCAAACCAAATTTACATGCATAATCTTCACAAACAGCTCCATGCTTTCTCCCATGCTGCCCTCAGGCTTGGGAGGAACTCTCCATAAATATCCCTCTTCTCTCAACATAGCTGAATCTATACCGGGGCTTTTGTCTGCACAGTAAGTCAGACATAGCTATGCCAACCTATTTTTTTTTAAGTACAAACCAAGCCTTACTTTACTCCCTGAAATAAGGTTTTACTACTAAAAAAGATAAGGAGTACTTGTGGCACTTTAGAGATTACCAAATTTATTTGAGCATAAGCTTTCGTGCGCTACAGCTCACTTCATCAGACTCATTCAGCACTGAATTGGTTAGTCTCGAAGGTGCCACAAGTACTCCTTTTCTTTTTGCGAATACAGACTAACACAGCTGCTACTCTGAAACCGGTTTTATTACTGTTGACATGCAGTACTAACACAGCTCTGGGACAATGAATTGGATTTTATTCTGGTTCAGTAATCAACTGCCAAAGTTCCCCTGGCTCCAAACTGGGTACCTGATCCATTGGGTTTATAGGAGTCAAAGGCGGTCAGATGTGATACTGGCCTCATTGATCCTTTGTGTACTGTCGGCTACTATCAACACACCTGATATTTAAAAGAAGCCAGCTGAATTTTCAGGGCTGATTATATAACAATTTTACTCATAAGAACACATTTAATCTGAGATCAGAAAAATTTCAAACACCCATCTCACAATGCAATTTTTATAGTCACTTTCAAGTAGAACTTCACTTTAAATACGTATGCTAATGATAGAAAGCCAGGGATATTAGCAAGAGCAAAAAAGTTTAACTTACAGAAACCAGTCTACCTGCAGAGAGTAACCCACTTGATGAATGATTCCCTCAATAACAAAATAAGAACCTCATTTCTAAGAATATAAAGTACCTTTTTCTATCAATGCTAATGAAATCACATGTTTAACTGAATAAAGGTCCTAGTTATACTGGTCAGGGAATCTGTTAAGAGATCTCTAGCCAACTTTGGTTACACACAAAGCCCCTGTGAGAAAGGTGCCAAACTGATTATCTTGGTAAATGCAGACTTAAGAAAATTATTCCCCACCTCCCCTCAAAGTGTGTTAAACTGATAATAGGACAGCTAAGGGAAGCAGGACAGAGGATAGTTTACCAAAGTGAAAAGCCAAACAAATTTACTAGGTCCTTAAAAGGAAAAAAAAAAAAACACCCAGGATTTTAAACTAGGAATTAGCATGTTGAGCTCATTTTTCTATTAATAACATGTGTTTTATATAGACACATAAAATTCAGACATTAGGTTAAATGCAAATAACTCAGATTAAAAGAACAAGCAAGCAAACACGTAGATTTTTGACACAGAGCAAGGACTACACTTAAGTATCTCACTTATCACATATTTGGATATTTATATATTCATTTTGCAAATTTAGTGCTGTCTATAAGCACACACACAGAGCCAAAAATTATCCTAATTAACCATTTCAAAAATGACCCAAAGAACTCCACAACCTACCTAAAAAAAAAATAAAATAAAAAAAAAGCAGCAGCCTTGATATCCTTTTCCCCCCAACTGAGGAAAAGCCTAATAGATAGGCCTTGTAACATGTTCTGCAGGTGAAAAACTTTAGGTTCTATTTGGTGCAAGGGCTAAGCAAATTCTAGAACTGAGGGCACCCCGGTGAGGATGTCCTGCCTTCAGACTATACATATACAAATGTAGGGATTAGCACCTCCATCTCCCAGTTTCTCTCTATTGTCAGGTTAAAGCACAAAGAACTTTTTGAAATACACAGGATGCAAACCATAAAGGGCTTCACGGATGAAAACAAACGCCTTGAATTCAACCTGAAAAACCATGAGCCAGTGCAGTCTCTGGAGCATAAGTGTAATACGCTCCATGTGTGAACCACAACTAAACAAGTGGGCTGCCATATTCTGCATTTGCTCATATTTCTGAGTGGTCTTCAATGAAAAAGAGCACTCCCATAATCAGGGTACAATACTTTTATGCATAATAATCACGATTGCAATCTGACCTCATTAGACCAGATGGGCCGCTAGTTTAATTAACTGGATATCAACTAATTGCATAAGCCAAATGGTATTGAGGTCTACATGCTGCTCTTTATAATGCAATCTGATTAGAATATTCAACAGTTTCTGTCCATTTTTTTAAAACAACTGGGTGCTCCAGTCATGGACCAGGAGGACTCCATTGTGCAAGATGCTGTACAAATACAGAATAAAAGACAGTCCTTGTCCACAGAGTTTATGATCTAAGTAGATGTTTACTACTATCCAATAATGAAAACAAGTTCATTCTCAATTTGCTGAGTTCACCTCCCCCATTGGACTACCACTCTCTCCCAAAACACACTAGAAACAAGTACTCCTTTTCTTTTTTTAGAAACAAACAGCTCCTCCAGAATCCTCCTTCACCCACACGAAAATAAAAAGTCTTGTGTCCATTTGATGGCCTTTAAGTCTTCACTAAATCTTGGCAATCTTTGTTTAAATTGTAATTAATAGTGTCCACAATGTTTTAGTTAAAGTCAAACCAGTGCTGCATACAATAGACATATCACCTTTGATGTACATGTAGTTCCCGTAGTTTATACAGATGGGATGAAATCCTGGCTTCACTGAAGTCAGTGGCAAAGTTCCCATTGATTTCATGCTGGACACTATATTCTTTCCTTGCTCATTTATATCCACTCTAGCAGTATCAGTACTAGGTCCCACAAGTCAGAAATTCTAATCACAAACTATAAAATGATTTAATTGAGCATACGAGAAAGGGCTGGGGTGAGAGAGGATCAGAATTTGTGATTTAACTTGTTGATGCTCTTCACAGCATTTTACCATGTTCTTTTGAAAAAGCCACTGGCTTCATTAAATAGAGAGAACATGTCACTTTTCAATTAATTTAGTTATTCCTTTAAAAATATAGCAAATATATGCAACAAAATAAAAGTGAAAGCAAATAAATCCACCAGGAAAAAACAAAAAAAAACCCAACCTATTTAAACTAAGAGGACTACACCACTGGAAAAAAAGTAGGGTAGCTTTCAATTATTTAAACAAATATTTTCAGGTCAATTTCATTGGTATGAAGATAGGCCTACTCTCAGATCTCCAAGTCATTTTCTTTTTGATGGCTTCCGACCACATTGGCAGACTAACACGGCTGTTACTCTGAAACCTGTCAGATTGCTCAGGGTATCTTTAAATAATATTCCCACCAACTAACACTTCAATAGTTAACTTCAATGGGGCTCTGCACAGGTGCAGGAGTCTACCCATATGGATCCAAGTGAAGGATCAGGACGACACTATTTTCATTTAAAACTTATAGTAAATATTGGTACTTAAAAGAAACGTTTACAGTACTAATGTTAAACCTAGTTGTATCCATTAGTATCATACATGGAACTAAAAGTACTACACAAAGTCACACCTTTTCCAAGGTAAGACTAAACAAACAATAAATAACCAGATTTCAGAGTAGCAGCCGTGTTAGGCTGTATCCGCAAAAAGAAAAGGAGGACTTGTGGCACCTTAGAGACTAACAAATTTATCTGAGCATAAGCTTTCATGAGCTACACCACACTTCATCGGATGCATGCAGTGGAAAATACAGTGGGGAGATTTTAAATACACAGAGAACATGAAACAACAGGTGTTACTGTACACACTGTAACAAGAGTGATCAGGTAAGGTGAGCTATTACCAGCAGGAGAGCGGGGGGGGGGGGGAAATATTTTGTAGTGATACTCAAGGTGGGCCATTTCCAGCAGTTGACAAGAATGTGTGAGGAACAGTGGGGGAGGGGAGAGGAGAATAGTTTTACTTTGTGTAATCACCCATCCACTCCCAGTCTCTATTCAAGCCTAAGTTAATTGTATCCAGTTTGCAAATTAATTCCAATTCAGCAGTCTCTCGTTGGAGTCTGTTTTTGACTTTTTTTGTTGAAGAATTGCAACTTTTAGGTCTCTAATTGAGTGACCAAAGAGATTAAAAGTGTTCTCTAACTGGTTTTTGAATGTTATAATTCTTGACGTCTGATTTGTGTCCATTTATTCTTTTACGTTGAGATTGTCCAGTTTGGCCAATGTACATAGCAGAGGGGCATTGCTGGCACATAATGGCATATATCACATTGGTAGATGTGCAGGTGAACGAGCCTCTGATAGCATGGCTGATGTGATTAGGCCCTATGATGGTGTCCCCTGAATAGATATGTAGACACAGTTGGCAACGGGCTTTGTTGCAAGGATAGGTTCCTGGGTTAGTGGTTCTGTTGTGTGGTTGCTCGTGAGTATTTGCTTCAGGTTGGGGGGGCTCCCTGTAAGCAAGGACTGGCCTGTCTCCCAAGATCTGTGAGAGTGATGGGTCATCCTTCAGGATAGATTGTAGATCCTTGATGATGCTTTGGAGAGGTTTTAGTTGGGAGCTGAAGGCAATGGCTAGTGGCGTTCCGTTATTTTCTTTGTTGGGCCTGTCCTGTAGTAGGTAACTTCTGGGTACTCTTCTGGCTCTGTCAATCTGTTTCTTCACTTCAGCAGGTGGGTATTGTAGTTGTAAGAATGCTTGATAGAGAGCTTGTAGGTGTTTGTCTCTGTCTGATGGGTTGGACCAAATGCGGTTATATTGTAGAGCTTGGCTGGAGACAATGGATCATGTGGTGTGGTCTGGATGAAAGCTGGAGGAATGTAGGTAGGCATAGCGGTCAGTGGGTTTCCGTGAAAGGGTGGTGTTTATGTGACCATCGCTTATTAGCACTGTAGTGTCCAGGAAGTGGATCTCTTGTGTGGACTGGTCCAGGCCGAGGTTGGTGGTGGGATGGAAAGTGTTGAAATCACGGTGGAATTGCTCAAGGGCTTCTTTTCCATGGGTCCAGATGATGAAGATGTCATCAATGTAGCGCAAGTAGAGTAGGAGCTTTAGGGGACGAGAGCTGAGGAAGCGCTAAGTCAGCCATAAAAATGTTGGCATTCTGTGGGGCCATGCGGGTACCCATAGCAATGCAGCTGATTATCACTACAAAAGGTTCCTCCCCCGCTCTCCTTCTGGTAATAGCTCACCTTACCTGATCACTCTTGTTACAGTGTGTATGGTAACACCCAGTGTTTCATGTACTCTGTGTATATAAGTCTCCCTACTGTATTTTCCACTGAATGCACCCGATGAAGTGAGCTGTAGCTCACGAAAGCTTATGCTCAAATAAATTTGTTAGTCTCTAAGGTGCTACAGGTCCTCCTTTTTTAAAAAATAGCCAGTTTCCTTCATTCATAGAAATTAATGTCCATACGTACTGGTTTGTACAGGCATCACAGAATCTGTAGAAACCCCTGATCCTGCAAACTCCTATGCTGATGAATAACAGTGACTCCCACTTTGGGGCTACACACATGCATATTAGCCGGACCAAGAGTCCACATTGGAAAGTACTTAAGTAAAGGAAACTTTTAAGGGGAGTTTTACTGAATCTACAAACAGATCACTAGCCCAGAAAAGGTCAGTCCATCAGTGTCACATACATGTAAATTATTTTAAACAACTGCACATTATTTTCCAGGTGCCTGAGAACATTTTGCTGCTCCCTGTGAAGTGCCTCTCTCTCTCAAGCAGAGCCAACTTCTTTTCAATAAAAACGCACCAGCATCCTTCAGACCTCTTTGATACCTGGCTGCTTTTTTCCAGCAACACAGGCACGTCATGCCTCACACCAGACATCATCTACCTAGGGAGGTTGATTCATTTTAACTTGTAATATTTTGGTTTGTGTCGCAATTACGAATTTAGCAAGAGACTGTGCTGCCAGGCCAGCGGTCTCTGGCCACAGAGAATGGGGAGCAGAAAGCCAACGGAAGGCTCCCTAGCCCCAGAAAGAGAGGACAAGGGAGGGAGAAATATCCCCCCTCCAGTGGGATTATGCCACAGGGCAGGCACCCTCCTCCCAGTTTAGCTGCTTTCTCTCCAGGTGCCCCCTTATGGGGTTTGCTTCGTGATCAGCCACACTCACCCCTCGGGTTTCAGAGTAACAGCCGCGTTAGTCCGTATTCGCAAAAAGAAAAGGCGTACTTGGGGCACCTTCTAAGGTGCCCCAAGTACTCCTTTTCTTTTCACTCACCCCTCAGCGTGCGATGGGGACAGCGCCCTCCCTGCCCCTTTGGGGGCACCTCCTAACAGAGCAGCCCAGCCTGGGGACACGCCTCCCCTCTGGGGTGCCCAGCGCTCCCCGCAGACTCACCCACGGCCCGGATGAGAAACCCCTGCGGCGGCCGCAGCGCCCTGCGGAGCCAGGCGTCCCGCAGCCGCTGCAGAGGGGCGGCGGGGCCCTGCAGGAGCAGCACGCCGCCCCGCAGCCAGCCCTGCAGCGAGACGCGGGAGACGGCGCGCGCCAGCCCGGCGTTCCAGTGGCACCTGGCGTTGGCCCGGCGGAAGGCCCGGAACAGCGCCGCCCCGCTCGCCTCCCCGGCCGCCTCCCGCCGCCGGCGCAGCACCAGGGCCAGCGAGCCGGGCGCCAGCTGCACCGCGCGGCGCGGCCGCGGCATGCTCAGGCGGGCTCCGGCTACGCATTGTCCGGCTGCCCCTGAGCTGCCGAGGAGGGAGCCCGGCTGCGGGCGGGGACAGGGCGGCGGGGGCAGGGCCAGCCGGGAAGGCACCTGCGCGAGCCCCGGCCTGGCCCCGCGCCTGAAGCTGGCTCTGCTCCGGCGGGGGCGGGTCTGTGCCCTATGAGTGGCGGGTGTCCAGGACCCAGAGCCGCGGGGGGGCCAGCACCTCGCCTGTCCCATGGGAGAAGGGAGGTTTTTTCCCATGAAAGCTTATGCTCAAATAAATCTGTTAGGCTTTAAGGTGCCACTGGACTCCTTGTTGTTTTTGTGGATACAGACTAACGTGGCTACCCCATGATACTTAGGAGGCCCCCCAAATCTTTCCCTGAGGCAAGGTCCCACTGGGCCTGTGGGAGAAGAGGTGGCTCCCACCCACCCTGCTGATAGTGCTTTGCAGGGGGAGAGCGGGGGCTTCACTTGCCCATCTAGCCTCAGGTTTAGACCACTCCCTGAGCACTACGGTGACCAGATAATCTGAGATTTGGGTCCTTGTCTTATATATGCAACTATAGCCTCAAACCCACCCCCACCCCCAAAAGTGTCCCAATTCACACTTGCGAGCTGATCACCCTACAGACCGGTCCTGGCATGAAATCCAGGGAAACTTGCAGTGGGGACTAACAGGCTTCTTTCTTGGGCAGGCATGTTGGTATCTGTCCACCGCCCCTGTCCCTCCTAGAAAGTTTGTTCATTAAAGAATCTGCTTAACTCCAGCCCCACCAGCCGGTCCTTGATAAAGACAGTAGTAGGGAGGTTTGCAACACACAGCCTGAATCAAAGCTTTGCTTGCAAATGCTCTTAGCTTTTGTGAAAGGAATCACTTGTGAAGTTGGAATCTCCCACACTGTGTCTCTGTCCCAAAGCAAATATTTTGGAAAGTCTGAGCAGCAAATCATTCAGCCATTTTTGAAACTGGTACAGTATTCTAGCTGCACTTTTAAAAGCACTGCTTGAATGGTCCAACTGGACATCCACCTAGCACTCATTGAAGAGCAGTGCATAGGAAGCTGGTTTGGGTCAGGGCTGAATCTAATCCTTAAATGACTTTGGAAGAATTTGGCTTGATGTGTTGAATCTAAAGTGTAATAAATTGGGTTAAGCATGAAGGGGCCAAGAAATGGTGAAGAGCAACCTCCCTGACTGAGTTTACTATTCTGGGGGAGATGGTCCTTTGTGGTATTCGGAGGTTCCTTTTATTTATGAAGAAATGGAAGAAAATGCAGTTTTGGGAGAGAAGAGTACTTGTGGCTATGGGTAGGACTGAGTGCTGAGCTGAATCAGGGGCTTAGTGTTGTTAGACCTAGCCAAACTATGAGCTAACAACATTGTCCCAGCCTTAACCATACATTTCATGGCTGTTGGTGGTTTAAGGAAGCTCTTAAAATTTGTTTGAACATTTTGAAGTAAATTCAGATCCTGTTCACACAGTGTATCTTACTAGCAGTTTGTTATTGTAGGAAGTGATAATGACACTTTTCATTTTAGAAAGTAGTGTTAGGGTTGTTTGGTGTTTTAAATTCTGAGTAAAGTGTACTGAGAGGAGTGGGGGTTGTACATTAAGTTGTAGCTTCCATTAAATTAATTCGCTCTCCACAAAGCTGCCCTTATTGTGTACAGGATCTAAATTTACTCTGAAGTGGATTCACTAAGAAAAAGATTAACTGACTCCATTTATGTCAAGTAAATGCAAGGATACATTTATTGCACAGAATAAAAACATTGCCACCTCTCATTACCCCTCCTCCCCCGCACCCATACCTTGCAACGCGACGGGTCATACTACACACTACAAGGCAACTTCTGTTTTTGTCAGTGGATCATAATTACATAACATGTACTTTTATTAGGCTATGTAAGTGCCCTTTTGTGCTATCCATCACCAAGGAAGAAGAAAAAAAGTGAATGGTATGCTGTTTGCAGACATAAAATTGAATACAGTCGAGAATCAGAGAATGTAGCTACAACCACCCTATCCCAGCAACTTTATCAGCCCTTTTTCTGTCTGACAGGAATCTTTTATTTTTCCTCAGTACAGAAAGTATGTTTGAAAAAAAATCAAACAGATGCCAAAGGACAACTGAGAGCTTCCAATCCAAACATAAAAGTTTACTATGTTTATTTCAGGAAGGATATTAGGGTGAGAAAACATTATGGTTCATGGGTTTTCTCTCTTAAAGGGATGCCTCTTTTTTAAGACAAGGTAATTGACAAATATCAAATTGATACAAAAACACACCACAAATATATATCTTTTTCAGATAATATGACATTGTTAAGGTTATTTGCTCAACCTTGTATACCTGGACACATTCCCAAGATATTTATGAATTTGTGGGTGGTAGAATACTAATTTTGCTAAGAAAATATTCAACTTGTTGAATTGTATTAACTTAAGAGATACTGTAGATGGGTCAGAAGGGAAGGTATTACTCACTAAAGGCCTAGTCGAATGGCAGTTGAAGTAAATGGGTCTCTTTGCAGTGATCTAATAAGAGTTGGATTAGGCCGTCAATTGTTTTCCAAAGTTTTCTCTGTTTTTGATAGAAGACTAGGCTCAAAACTAATGTAGTTCCTCCTTTTGTCTGGGTTTGGACAGTTCAATCAGCTTTCCCAGTTATAGTAAACATTTCAGTTACAAATTTCCTTCTGATGTACTAAAAGGAATATATAGTAAAATTACCTATTAATCTCCTCCCCCACTCTTACAGGCAAAATTGTCAATTTATACATAAATCAAGTCAGACTGAGATTGCAAGTAGTTAATTGAGACTAGAATACATGTTTCTTTGGTTTCCAATTGTGCATCCCTCGGGTGTGACATGTGGCAGCAATTTCTGCTTTTTTATATGCAAATATGGCTGGCTCTCATCCAACCTGTCTCAAAGTAACTAAGAAAACAAGGTCACTGTTCTCTAGTCCTTTCTGCCCTTAGTGTGGGTTGAGCAGAGCAGGAATTTACCCACATGACCTTCTGTTAATATTGTAACCCTTCTGCCCGTCAGAGTTGGCAGCAACAAGGGCCGGGTTCAATATCTAGGGGTTCCATTTTAATAACACAATGCAAACCGGCTCGAGCCCCCACTCAGTGACCTGGGACAAATATATACCACCCCCGCTGGGCGCCTCCAAGAGGCAATACTTCCCCTCTCGCAAGCACATAGTCTGAGTGTAGCAAAAGTTTTTTAATAACAGAGAGAAACAATGTGGCATTATGTTGGGGAAACACCACCAACCGGATTCATAACACAACCCATGAGCAAAAGCAACCCCACCCCAGGCAAATTGGGGCATGCCCTTTTCCCTTTGGTTCTTGAGTCCAGCAACCCCAAAAGTCCAATGCCCCAAAAGTCTCTGTCCCTGGTCAGGGCAGCCCCAGAGTTCGAAAGTTTATCGGCGGAGCTTTACCTTCCAACCTGGGTGGAAATGGGACGGGGGTAAGAGGCACCTTACGTGATCTGAAGCTGACCGCCCCATAGCTCCATAGCGGCGCTCCGCTCCGCTCCGCCAGCCGCCCCACAAAACTCCTTCGCGCAGCTGCACTCCGCTCCGCCAGCCGCCCCACGAACTCCTTTGCTCAGCTGCGCTCCGCTCCGCCAGCCGCCCCACGAACTCCTTTGCTCAGCTGCGCTCCGCTCCGCCAGCCGCCCCACGAACTCCTTCGCTCAGCTCCACGGCCCATAAGCAGCTCCTGCCATCCACACACTGCTCTGTGTCGAACTGCTTCACCAGCCGTCCCGCAAACTGCTCCACAATATATTTTCAGGCTCCCCCACTGCTTAACACAACACTCAGTGATTTCAGCTCTTAGGTGAATTCAGCTTGTAGTAGGGGAGCCCCAGTGCTAGTGCACTGTCAGCCCAAAGTGAGCTCAGCAGCCTATAACTAGACTTCTAATGAAATTAAAATTAGCTCTGATATTCCACAGTGGAGAGAGGAGGAAGTGCAATCAGCATGTAAGGCCCTCACCAAGGGGCCCATGCCACCAAGTATTAATACTTGTCCCCAGCCTCTCTCCATTCACACAGTTTTGGAACCCATGACCCTTGCCTAGCGAGTGCTACTTAGATGATGGTGAATCCCTCCATCGTAACAAAAGGCCAAGTACAGTTCCAAGCACAGTTCCCATAATCAGGGTAATAACAATTTATTCTTCCTGCCCCAATAACAGAGACACTGGGGATCCCACAGCAGCCAAAGTGACCATTTGGGCAGCTATGGTCTCATTCTAGGCGTGGTGGGTGTGCCTATGCAAATGAGATCGGCCCCTGAAGTTCTTTTCCACAACTTGCCACACCTCACCACCAGATGTCAGGGTGGAGCTCATCCTGACACTGCTTACATCATGAATGAAAGGAACAAAGAGAGCACATTGAACAAAAACCACCCACATATACAAATCCTTCTTCACACCAGTGATAAGGGAGTGTTGTTCTGTTGTTTTATTTGAGGCGTGAATATATAAAAAAAAATTACATTTTAGAAAACATTTTGCAATTTGAGGAAACAATGAAGTTGTTCAGAGCTTGGATTCTTGGTACCCTCCACATCTCAGTTCTTTGTTCATAACATGCAGCAAGCAGACTGCTTGCTTAACTGTTTTACATGAAAACTGTGTAATGCTTCTTTTGTAAGTAAAGTAAGAGCCTATTTCTGTCACTTACAGAGAAGGTTACTCACCCTGTGCAATAACTGAGGTTATTTGAGATGTGTCTCTCTATGGGTGCCATAAGTGCGGACTCTGTGGGTGCTCTGGGGCTGGAGCATCCATGGGGAAAAAAATGGTGGGTGCTGAGCAAGCACCGGCAGCCCCCCTACAAGAACTTCCCTCTCCCCCCAGCACCTCCTGCCCCTCCACAGGCCCCACAGATCAGCGCCTCCCTATCCTTCCCAGTGCCTACTACCTGCAGCAGGTCAGCTGTTTTGCAGCATCAGGAGGTGCTCGGGTGGGAGGAGCGAGAGCACAGCGTGCTCAGGGGAGGGGACAGAACTGGGCTGGGAAGGGAAGGGGTGGGAAGAGGCGGGGTGGGGCCTTGGGAGAAAGGATGGAGTGGAAGTGAGGATTGAGCAGAGCACCCCCCCCCCCGAAGAAGATTAGAAAGTCGGCGCCTATGATGGGTGCTCCACTTTTAGGTGCAGCAGCACCCCCTGTGCCTGGGGTCGGAGATCATCAGCAGTGCCCATCGGACCACACATTCGCACCTCTCCCCTCTCATGCTGTGAATGGGACATATAGTGCTCTGTGGTCCGACTGCTCCAGTTCCTTCTCAGTGGCAGAATGTATGTGTGACGTGTGATGCTCTGTACCTCAGGGGAACACCCAGCACCCTCATGTTCAGCCTTGTAAAATGATTGTGTGGTATCCAATGCAAAGTTTGTCATGTTGGGTGTCTTCAGAAGGCTTCAAAGCATGGTTGTTATATTGGTGTTATAGTAATTGTTACAGTAATGTTATAGGTTATATTGTCATATATATATATAGTTATGAGACTGAAAATGTATCCTCATGGCTTAAAGCAAGCCCAGACAAAAACTTTCCAAGAGCAGAGAGGCAGTTCACACCTCATCAGGGCAGGTAGGGGACAAACCCAGCCCAGCCTCACAGGAACAAAGGACTCTGGCCTACGCAGCAACAAAAAAATCTGTTAGGCTCTGGAGGGAATCACCCCCCTTCCTTTAGTCAGTTTGGAATTGCGATGAGGTAATGCTCACGTGACTCTGAAGTGGGGGAGCAAAGCCAAGAGGGAAGAAAGGATATGATAAAAGGGAGTGACATTTGCCACGCTCTTCCTCTCTCTTCCACCTACATCTACAAACACCACACCAAGCGACTGAAGCTCTGATCACAGGGGAGAGCCTGGCTGAAGAGCAACCAGCCAGCCTGTGGTAAGAAGCATCTAAATTTGTAAGGGCACTGAAAGTGTTAAGATCGGCTTAGAATGCATTTTGCTTTTATTTCATTTGACCAAATCTAACCTATCTTTTGACTTATAATCACTTAAAATCTCTCTTTATAGTTAATACATTTGTTTATTCTACCTGAAGCAGTGCATTTGGTTTGAAGCACGTCAGAGGCTCCCCTTGGGATAACAAGCCTGGTACACAACTTAACAAAGAAATAGATGACTAACTCATATAAGCTTGCAGCATCCAGTGGGCATAATTGGACACTGCAAGATGGAGGTTCCTAGAGTTGTGTCTGTGACTGGAGGAATTGGCTAGTGTCATTTGGTTGCAAGTACCTGGGAGCAGTTTACATGCCAGAGGCTGTGCATTAACAGCCCAGGACTGGGGGTTCTCACAGCAGAGTAGAGTAAATCTGGCTCCTACAGTCAAGGATTGGAGTGACCTAGCCAATCACCGGTCCAGATAACACCAGAGAGGAACGTCACAGTATGTTTGACTCTGAAGCAGAGGGGAGGAGAAAGGGTAGTGGAGCACCCATAGGGACACACATCTCAAAGAACTTCCTTTACTGCACAGGGTGAGTAACCTTCTCTTCATCTTCAAGTGATGTCCATATCATAGGGATTATCAATTATTTTTTGTCAAGGTCCAAATTTCTTGGTCAAAGATATAGTCAAGGTTCAGCATCCATAGAAAATAAAATAATCATAATAGTAAGTAAATGAAAAGATTTTGGGGTCTGTTCAAAAGGGTCTGGCGGTCTGGCTTTGGCCCATGGTCCACCTATTGAGCTGGGTTCTCCACTTTTAGGTGGTTAGAAAGCAGTGTCCCTAATTGGAAGGCTGGGGTTTCGGAGTGACATTGGGTGTCTATGATAGGACAGCATGTCCTAGGAGAGTGTCTGTTGTGGCTTTGTGTGTAATAGCTTAGTGATAGACAAAAGTGTCAGTTGATGCCCATGTAGCTGCTTTGCAAATTTCATCAATGGGGACATTATCGAGAAAGGCTATTAAGGTGGATAATGAGGGTGTGGAACGTGCTCTGATTGAGGTAGGAGGTTGTCTATCATAGGATAAATGTATACACTGTGAAATCTGCTTTGAAAGGCGTTATTTAGAGATAGCAGTGCCTCTGGATCTTTTGGTGGTGGAGAGGAATAAGTGTGGTGATTTTTGGAAAGGTTTAGCCCTGTCTAAGTAAAAGGCTAATGCTTGTCTCATGTCTAGGATGTGTAGAGCTGCTTCCTGCTCTTTGCTGTGAGGCTTCAGGAAGAAACAAGGAAGGTGTATTCGTTGGTTGAGATGGAAAGATGTTGGGACCTTGGATGTGGGCATAGCGTAACTTTGTCTTTATAAAACAATGTGTAAGGTGGATATGCCATAAGAGCCACTGTTTCACCAACTCACCGGGCAGAAGGGATGGCAACAAGGCCGTTTTTATTGATAGCTGCACATAAGAACAAGTTGCCATTGGTTCAAATGGGGGTCTAGTCAGGGAATGTAGGAGGATGAGGTCCCAGACAGGGGTTTGGTCTCAGATATGAGCATAAAGCTTTTGAAGACCCTGCAGAAAACATTTTGTGAGTGGATGTGCAAAGATGGAATGATCATTTATAGGGCAGTGAAAGGTAGTGATTGCTATGAATATGACATAAGCTTGGTCCTCCTGTATCTTGTGAAGTACTTGGAATAGGAGGGGAAAGGGAGGGAAGGCATAAAGGAGTGGTGCATCTCATGTTATGGGGAATGTGTCTCCCAGTCCTGCTGTGGAACAGAATTGAGGGCAATAGGCGTTGCATTGAGTGGCAAACAGATCTATGGTGGGGTGGCCCCAGCAGTTGAAGATGAGTTGAAGTGTTTACATGTCCAGTTTCCACTTGTGATTGTGGGAGATCCTCCTGCTCAATATGTCTGCAGTGGTATTCTGGTGTGCAGGGAGGTATGCTGCTAAAATTGAGATGTTGTTCTGGATACAGCCAGTTCCATAGTTTAAGTGCCACTGAGCATAAAGAGTGGCACCTCGCTCCACCGTGCCTGGTGATGTAAAACACACAGGCAAGATTGTCAGTCGTTATTCTGATGGTATGATGTTTGAGAAGAGGTAAGAAACGTCAACAGGAGTTGTAGACAGCTCATAGCTCTAGGAGATTGATGTGTAGGGTGGATTCTATTAATGATCATCTGCCCTGCACTGTGTGATTGTGGAGATGCGCTTCCCAACCAATTAGGGAGGCATTGGTTGTTAAGATCATAGTCGGTGTTTGCTGGAGGAAAGGAACTCCGACACAGTCATTGTTGGGCTGTGTCCACTACAGTAGAGAGTTCTTGTCTCACATTGGCATGGATAAGAGTTTGTGCAGGCTGTGTTTGGAGGAAGATATACTGTACAGAACCAAGCCTGAAGGCATTACATGTGTAATCTTGCATGCATGGCCACGACCATGGCCACTGCCATGTGGCCTAGAAGTTGGAGACAGGTTCTGGCAGAGATTTTTAGGGTTTTTTTTAAGTAGGGCAAGAGGAACAGGCCAGGCTATCTCCTGGAGCAGATGGTGTCAGAAGGGCAGCAAAACAATACAGAGGCTAATGTTGCTGGTGATTACGCCTGATGAGATTGGGCCTCTTGTAGACTAGTCCTGGAAGAATGCTGATGCTGTTTATGGAGTATGGGGAGTGGGAGAAGCAGTATTCCTAGAATAGCTTCCTAGTTTGGGGTGGAGAGGAAAAGTGAGCCCTAGTGCCCCATTCTCCTTTCTGTTGCCCATCTCTTTGTGAGGGGGCCAGGTGTGCTGGTAGCTTTTGTAAAAGTGGACAGCTATCGGCCAGGAGCTGGACTGAGACCCACCCACATTCAGGCCCTAGTCTCTACAGCCATAGAATTACAATTTTTGGTCATGCTCAAAACTGGTTTGGATTTTAACTGGTGACCGAGAAGCAAAGGAGCCAGACAAGTCCTAATTCCCTGATCTATTCAGTCTTCCCAAATTTGGGTTATTTTAACTATATGTGAGCATTGTGCTATGATTAGGATAGGCACTAAAGGCATAGTGGTAAGAAATCAATACATTCTACAAATTTAAAAGTATCACACTAATAGTAGTGGCAGGTTTTTCACAACGGTTTCTGAGGACCTGTTATTGGAACCATATGGACTAATCTTCTACTACTGATGTCAGATTCCACTTGAGGAAGAAACTACTTACTTATTCTTCCATGATAGATCCCATATCTTCAAGAACACATACATCTTGAAATGAACAGATTTGTAGTTTGATAACTACATTACTTTGTGTCTTATCTAGTCTTTGAAAACATGGACAAGCCTTAGGGACAAAGAGCTTAAAATTAAGAACAGCAACTTTTTTGATGTACCTGTGGGGGGGAAAACACTCAGAACTATAAGTAAAGTCTATTTGCTCAAAGTAAACCCAAATGTATCAGTGATATTTGGGATTTAAGCAGCAAGGCTAAATGGGAGTCAACGTGTGTAAGGAGGGACCACAGCATGACAAAGAAAATGATATAAAAAACTTAAGTCAGGATGTGAAAATGGGTATGTTTTAAGAGTAAGATACTTTCCTTTAAAAATGTAAAAAGCAAATGAAAAAAGTAAACAGTAAGAAGAGACAACTTTCCTGGTTCATTGGTTTCATTTTGTGCAGTGATTGGCTTTCGGGAAGTATCTGGCACCTACGCAGAGAAAAAAATAGAGAATTGGCTTTAATAAGACAAGAAAACACAATCAAGCATTTTAATTGCCAAAGTATTTCTTCCTCTGAATGTTTAGGCATTCTCTTGCCTATAGCATAACAAAGCTTTTGCTATGATCCCACAAGGGCTACTTTGTGATTCAGTTGGAGTTCTCCTGCCCCCCCCCCAATAGTTTCTCTATAATAAAAAATTAAAGTGGACGCAGAAATTAAGGTTTCACAAATAGTCTTCATACAGAAAATGCAACTTCTTAGATGCTATTGTTCACTTTTTGTTGTAATCATTAATCTAAATGATGCTCTCAGCATTTACCACAAGCACCTCATGCTTCTATCATGTCTGTCCAGGAACAATAATTCATCAGATCCTCTGGATATGCAGCACTGGCTTAAAGAAACTTTGTGAGTTGTCTCCTATGGCAGAATCTTGGCATAATTTTTAGTGCCCTAATTTTTTTTTTCTAGCAGCTATGGCATGTAGCTTTCAACACTCTTTCATCACCAGCACTGAGCTTCCAGTCCAGTACCCTCATTGTGCTTGATATCAGTGGACTCTCTCAAAAATCCTCTAATTTACTATGAAGGTTGTGTAACTTCTATCCAGGCAGCTTGAAGAGGACATTTTAGGGATTATCCACTGCCTCCCCAGCCCTAAAACTGTAAAAACTAATTTATAGCAACCTTTTGCTCTGTAACTTTAGGACTAGCGGAATGGTCAGTCAGCGATTAATCTGCAGATTTTTTTTTGGTAATCTTAAACCAAATATTCAATTTCTAAAAATAAAAAACCCTTTCACTAGTCTAAAAATATCACAAATTGCTAAATCATGTAACACTTGATCAGTAAAAAAAAGTAAATGATCTTTGTGTGAAACTGAGTTCTGATACAGCAGTTCCCTGCAAAGGGCTTATCAAATACTAGGTTAAGTATCCCTAAAGTCACAAACATATCCTGAGGCTGCACTTTCCTTTATCTCTTTTACTTGGCATCATTTAACCCACACTCTTTTGTTCATAAACTTGTTTTGCTTTCATTATAAAGCATCAGTGCTATGTAAGTTCAGTAAAATGTGTGCTTCTAGAAAGTTAACGGACAGGAGTGTTTTACAACACTAAACTTGTTTACAACTAAACTAAACTAAATAAACAGATTGATAGAGCCAGAAGAGTTCCCAGAAGTCACCTACTACAGGACAGGCCTAACAAAGAAAGTAACAGAACGCCACTAGCTGTCACCTTCAGCCCCCAACTAAAACCCCTCCAACACATTATTAAGTATATACAACCTATCCTGAAGGATGACCCAACAGTCTCACAAATCTCGGGAGACAGGCCAGTCCTTGCCTACAGACAGCCCCCCAACCTGAAGCAAATACTCACCAGCAACCACATACCACACAACAGAACCACTAACCCAGGAACCTATCCTTGCAACAAAGCCCGTTGCCAACTGTGCCCACATATCTATTCAGGGGACACCATCACAGGGCCTAATAACATCAGCCACACTATCAGAAGCTCATTCACTGCACATCCACCAATGTGTATGCCATCATGTGCCAGCAATGCCCCTCTGCCATGTACATTGGTCAAACTGGACAGTCTCTACATAAAAGAATAAATGGACACAAATCAGATGTCAAGAATTATAACATTCATAAACCAGTCGGAGAACACTTCAATCTCTCTGGTCACGCGATTACAGACATGAAAGTTGTGATATTACAACAAAAAAACTTCAAAACCAGACTCCAGCGAGAGATTGTTGAATTGGAATTCATTTGCAAATTGGATACAATTAACTTAGACTTGAATAGAGACTGGGAGTGGTTGAGTCATTATGCAAGGTAACCTATTTCCCCTTGTTCCCCCCCCCCCCCCCCCCGTTCCTCAGACGTTCTTGTTAAACCCTGGATTTGTGCTGGAAATGGCCCAACTTGATCATACACATTGTAAGGAGAGTGATCACTTTAGATAAGCTATTACCAGCAGGAGAGTGGGGTGGGGAGAGAGAAAACCTTTTGTAGTGGTAAACACCCATTTTTTCATGCTTTGTATAAAAAGATTTTCTATACTTTCCACAGTATGCATCTGATGAAGTGAGCTCTGGCTCATGAAAGCTTATGCTCAAATAAATTGGTTAGTCTCTAAGGTACTCCTTTTCTTTTTGCTAAACTAAAGTGTTTTACAACAGTAAAGGCAGAGAACCTAACACCCTCTCTCTGAGGGTCCAGTGAGAGGGACTGGTGGTTCTTGCAATAGGACAATTTTGAGGTGAATTCAGGGCTGGAAGAGTACTAAGGTCAGCCTGCAAGGAGTTATCAGGTCGGGCAAAGACAGGGTGAGGCTTGTGGGCTGCTGATAGGCTGCTACAGTCAGAGCTCTGGACCACAACTACACAGCCAAAAGATATGCAGCAGATGGTGACCGAATCCCTTAACTGGCCTGGATGAAGCCCAAAATGTCACACTACCTCTTTTAGAATGAAAGCTTCTCAGGACAGGGACTGACTTGTGTTCTATACAGCCCCAGATATGGTGACGGTGCGATAAGACATCAATCCAGAAAGGATACTTGTAAAACTAACCTTTCTAATGAAGTAATATATTAATTCTTTAAGATAACGATAATTTAGTTTCTATAGACTCTTATGTGACAGAATACTATCTTTTAGTATTGCTCCTCTAGCATAGTCTGACTGACTGAAAATATTCATTTAAAATAACCAATATTGGAACTTTCAATTCTAATAAAACCTAAATTAATACAAACAATTTCAGCACTCAAAAAGCATTGAAGTGGAAAGGAAACTTGTTAATAAAAAACACATGTGTTAATAATAATGAAACTGCAGTAGCCCAAGAAAGAGGAAAATTAAAACTTTTATTGCGTGCTTTGAAGTTAGTCCTAGGACATGTGGTGCTTGCAGATGTTGAATTAAGAACCCTTCTGTTAAGACATTAGATACTGATGCCAAAAGTGAAATCTGAAAAACACCTCAAGCTAAATGTTACCAATCTTTAAAAAGTTAAGCAAAATTGTCAAGATTATGGCTGACTACATTAGTTCCCCATTTTGACTTGATTCTAGGAGTTCGGTATCTAAACAGGGCAACAGTTCCCCTTGTAAATAATATTAGTGTCACTAGATGGCACTATTGCAGATGGCATTACATGCTCTGTTTATCAGAATGTATAAATACAAGCAGCACCATCCCCCATTTTTCTCAATGGGTAGCTGAGATCTGCATCTGGATGAAAATCAGCTGACTAAAACCGAACCAAAACAAGACAAAGATGATTTTGGTAAGAAAAGGGAAATAATCTGAAGAACACCTACACTCTAACAGTGCAGTGTAGCCTAGCAGATAGTTTCTAGTCCTAGCTCTGGCACTGGCCTGCTGGTTGACCTTGGGAAAGCAATTCACCTCTCTCTGCCAGTTTCCGCATCTGTAAAATGGGGATAATTAAACTTACCTCCTTTGTAAAGCCCTTTGAGACCTAATGATGAAAAGAGCTAGATATTAATTTCTCCTACTATCAAATGCATCTGCCCTCCCATTGCTAAATCAGAGAGCAGCCTTGGAGTTCTTTTAGAATCCTCAGTGCTGTTGCATCCTCAAACAGCCATGGTAGCAAAAAACCAAACCAAACCACCCCAACCACCCCCAAATAGCAAACCAACTTCACTTTCATCCATGACTGGCCAGAAGATTGCGCTCATTTATCAGGCACGACATGGCCAGTGTAATCCATGCATTTATGATCTCCTTGATTACTGCAACTCATACATTCATTACACACCACACCCACTCTCCTACACCAACCTCTAAACTAATCAAGTTAGTTCTCATACAGGCTGCCAAAGAAGAGTGATTTCATTATTTCCAGTACAGAGTATAAGGAAAGTGCTCATATACAGCAATGATGGGGGCGATGCAAGTACTCAGATAGAAGTGATAGTAATCTGAATTCTATTTCCAGTTATTGTTGCTTGTTGTGTGCTTCACAAACTCTACATATGGCATGGTGAAATGCTACATGAACACCTGCAGTATGAGACAGTTGTTTGTTGTAGTATCA
This sequence comes from Lepidochelys olivacea, assembly GCF_965140295.1. NCBI lineage: Eukaryota > Metazoa > Chordata > Testudines > Cheloniidae > Lepidochelys > Lepidochelys olivacea. The sequence continues at coordinate 82,089,109 of NC_140417.1, read as the reverse complement.
AACTATTATTTGTTCAAGCTAATAACCTGCCATTGAGGGCCAAAAACTGAATGGCAGAAAATACTAAGCAAGCAAATCAGATGATCAGTATTTTTCTGTACTGTTTTTGGAAAGCAGGAGGAAGAGGAGAACTGAACTATTAATGTATTATTAATTGTCAAGTTATGGGTGCAGGGGATTGCTGAAATATACATACAGCTATTTTGGGGGGGGGGAGGCAGGGAAAAGGAACATTTTCTTCACATCCTTAACTATATACAATATGGATTATTCCTATGTTACATCTGTTAAAGATAGCAAAGGTTTAACAAAGTCTAGCAAGAAAAAAGAAAAATTGGTTTTCTGCATTCCAGATCCTGACTCAAACAACAGCAAAATAGTCAAAGTTCTGAAAAACATCAGGATGATCATAGACAATGTTACACGTACTTTATGGAAGATATTAAATTAAATAATGAATAATACATTCAGCACAACAACATGTTTTGATATTAGAACTATTTTACTGTAATGATTTAAATGAAACAGATTTTTATATAGATAACTATATAAACTGTATTGTAGAAGTTTGTTGGGGGAAAGCTGGAGGTTTTGGCAACTGGCAAAGAGGCATTTACTATTTATACTATTTTTATTATAATAGTACTTTGAATATGTCTACACAGCACTGTAAACCCAGGCTCAGGTTTGAGCTCAAACCTCCCAACCATCCACACGCAAATCCATCTGACTCAGGTTTAGCAAATACTCAAGTTCTAGGACGCATCTGTGGGGGTGAGTCAAAGTCTAAGTGCTGCTGAGACTCTGATCCAAGCCCTGTCATTTTACAGGTGGGTGCAGCTCAAGCCCCAGATATGAGTCAGAAGGTCCACATAGTGCAGTATGGTTGAGAGACCTGTGTCCAGAAATTATAAACCTGGGTTTACAATGCAGCATGGACATTCAATCATGGGCTTTGAAATACTGACTCCATGAGCTTGGGTCCACAATACAGCACAGACATACCATTGAGAGGCCTCAGTCAAGGCCCTTCCCCCCCCCACCCCCAAGTGCTGAACAAATGTCCCTATCATGGAAAACTTACACTCTAAAGAGAAAAAATAGAGGAAGGAGGAGGAACAGAACAGAAAGTAATCAGAACGACAGGCATGTCACGTTAGTTCCATTTCTTTTTTTTGCTCCCAAAGCCAAAAAGTGGGAGAGGGACAATAATAAAAATATGTACAATATTTATAAATATTACCTGAATGTTTCTGATCAACCAATCAGCAGTGAAACAGTTATTCATATTATTTAAAGTCATTTCTCAAGGGTCAGGATTAGTGTGACCCTTAGAGTGTGAATGGGAAGTTCACTATTCAGAGAAGTAGTTACAATCCATCTGCAGACTCAGATCTGTATTTGTTTAGTCAGATCATATTTTTTAGATTATCTTCTCAAACAATCTTATTTCTGGAGCACAATTCCACATCAAAGAGTGAACTTTGCAGCATGGAATCACAAAATACACAGGACCTACCCATAAATAGCATGCCTACAGTCCCAAAGGCTGAGGTGAAGGGTGTAAGGACAGCGGCACAGTCACCCACGCGCAGCAGTCTGTTGTGGTGCTCCACAAGCATTGAGACAGAGTATATCAGAATCAAGGACAACAATGTGGTTTAAAGTCACCATCATGGCTTCCAACATGCAAGTCCCCATCCATGTGCTGTCTTCACTTGTCTTTGTCCCCTCCTACTGCAGCTCAGCTTTTTTCTCCTCCATTTTATTTCTGTGTACCTCTGAACCTCCAAAATATGTAGGCCAAAGGCAATTGTTCACAAGTTATTTTTGTGTATATACAACTGTGGCCTTACAGATGAAAATTATGCATGTTTACAATTTCCTTATTGCAATAAGTGTATAGTACAAGTAAGTTGAGTTTTATTGTAGTGCACTTAGCTTATATCTCAGTATTAATATACTGAACATTCAGAATTCTTTTATCATACACAGACATCCGCTAGCTTGGACCTTACTCAAGAGTTAAATTTGCTCATTCAAATTCATAATGGAGGCTAATCAGACATATCCCTTTCTGTGGGGCTCAGACTCCCTCTGCTGGACTGCTGCATCACCATACTGACTAGGGGGACCAGACATCAAGTGTGAAAAATCGGTACAAGGAGTGTGAGATAATAGGAGCCTATATAAGAAAAAGACCCAAAAATCGGGACATCTGGTCACCGTAATACTGACCCAGATTTATCCTGCTTCCCAGAGCAAGAGTCTCTTTAGATTTACTGCTTTGGAATGTGAAAATTTCTTCTAGAAACTGTCCAGAACTTCAAATGAACTGGATTTTCAGTAATTGGAACCTGTTGATAAATGATTTCAGACAGCTTGAGGATCCTGCCTGCTGACTACATTCTTTAAAGCTCTGTGTGTGTGTGTCTCTCTCTCTCTCTCTCTCTCTCTCTCAAAATGAGGCCTACTCATGATCACCTTTTTACCAGCCTGTCTGCCTCAGCAGATATACCCTCCTTGATAAAGATCATAGAAATGACAGATACAGAGGACAGTGGCCGAGATACTTTAAAGCCGACTATTGAATGTAGGCGTAGCAACCTGCATGGAACCTGGAAGAGCAGAGGTTGCAGAAGAGGCACTATTAAGTCAGTCTGTATGCTCATTGCTAGAATGGTAGCTGCAGTTGCAGCATCTTTGTAAATAGTTCTTTCAATAAAGAGCCAATTTAGTTTTAGAAACATGGGATCCTCTCATGGTATTACCCAGCATACAGTATACAAAACAGACACCTTCCATTACAATGAATGGAAGATGATGTGTCCAAATCCTCACTGTTGGGATCTTACCCATTTCCCCAATAATTGAGGATTGCTCACTACAATACATTTGCATGGTTTCCAGTCTAACTGAGCAAACTCAATTCAAAGGTCAATTTTCACTGCTTTCCTTACAAAGATTATTCTGGTGAAAGATTAGGGAAGAAAGCATTTTTCTGCTGTTCATCCTCAGTTTTCCTCCCCCAGGACTCCAGTGTTTGGCCAGCCTCTGTGTACACAGCAATATTTTTTCTTCAAACAATGTGTCTTTCATTCTTCTTGCCTTTCAGTTTCCTTTCTGGTAAAGTAGTACCCTGAACTGTTCACAGTATTATAGATGTGGTCACATCAAAGCATAGGGAGGACTATAACCATTATGGCCAGTGACACAATGCTTCTCTTTTTAAGTCAACCATCTTGTGTTGCCTTCCTCACAGGACTGAGATAAGGCTTGATGATTTTATGTTTCTGAGTGCTTTCAGATCTTCACATGAGAAGCACCCTAGAAGTCCAAAGTAAATTATTCTCACAGATGTTTCACCCCTACCCACATCACCAACTTAGTCTTTTCTTGATGGATTTTAAGTGAACTAGCTTTTCTGAGGTATTTATGAAGGTTCCATTTTCTTCCCCAATCATGGATTTAATAACTTTTAGGATACTATATAGCAGTTGTTAAAACACTCCTTTTGAAAAAATTAAAACAAGTTACACAAAAACTGACTTTTTCCTCTCAGTTCATTATGAAAGCATAGTGTGCAAAATCTTTAGTTTTAAAATTCAGTCGACACATATACTGTATTGGCCAAACGGTACGAAGGTAAAAAAAGTATGAACATTTATTTTTAGCCACAGAAGAATTTTAGCCAGTGAAGCTTTTATCAAAGTCTACTAAAATTTCATTAGATTGTTTTTAAAATTGATTTCATTATTGTCCTTGTTAAATAAAACCTGACACTGAAAAAGGCAAGAAATAGACTTTTCATCTTTTTTACTCACTGTGTGTGTGTGTGTTTAATGCAAGTTAATTAGTGCCTGTCTTGATTATAGGTCTTTGCTTTTTAAAACAAAATAATAAAAAGGTATTAAGATGTTGCATATACTATTTCATCTTAATTGAAACAAAACTGGGGGGAGAGGGGGGAGTTTTTGCATGCTATTTTAATGGTTAAAAACGTTGCACTAGTTTGGCTTCAAATAACCAAAACACAAACAAGTGATAAAAGCACCAATTTAAGACTTTTTTAAACAAAACAATTTCAGGCATTTTAATACATTTTTTTAAGGAACCACAAGTTCCATGTAGGTTATTTATACATATTATGGCACTTCGAATCTTTTAACAGGTATTTAGTTACTCAGGATATCTAGGTATAAAATCAGTTGGCTAAAATTCTCCATTCTAGCAAGAAAAAACAATTTGTTTACCCCCAACGTTTTTTTGTTTTTTTTCTGAAAAGTTGCATCAAACTATGATTTCTCATACTTCATATTTGGATACGTTGCATTGACAAAGATGCCAAGTCAACTTTTAATTTAGATCACTGGTAATTTTTACACACACACACACACACACACACACACAATATACCTCAACCGTTACCATCAAAACAAGAACTGTCCTGTCCCTTATAATTTAATATTTAGTTATCCATTCTTCTGTAGGACTGTTTCAATCTTAGAAGGAATTGCACAAGCTACAAAAGAAGTCAAATTCAATTAAAGAAGACAATTTAAAATTTTCTCCAGATAAAGCATTATATGACATCCACTGGCCTGGTATCCAACCATACATTTTAATACACCACATTTGTTATTTAAAAAGTAGCATATATATATCAATCGGGAAATAAGAACAGTTAAAGGAACACAGATGACTTACATTAAAACAGGCCCGTATATTTTCATATAAATCCCACAGCCCTACTACCAACACCGTAGAGGGTTTCTATTGCTTTCTTAATTCATCTGAACTACTATATATTGTGAGGCTTTAATAGGAGCAGCCTTGGGGGAGAAAATTACAATTGGAAGGGAAAAGAAAGTTATGACAAGTAAAAAAATTCAAGCATTTTTAAAAAAATCTTTACTTGCAAAATTAAGCCACATGCTATTGTATGATTTATATTTGAATTTTAAAAGACTAATTAGACAAATAAAAATAAAACCCTAAAAATGGCAATTCTATAAATAATGAACATTTTGATTTCACTAGACTTTAATGAAAAACCATTTGGTAATTAAATACTTGCTACTGTCCATTAAGTTGATGAACTTTATTAGGGTTAAAACTGTAACAAAGTTCATCCTAAAACATTTTGCAATGCAAAATTATTTTCTCTCAAGGAGTGTCTAAATAAATTGAATGCTATGAATTACAAGCAATCTTCAGAAGCTGACTCACATTCATAAAACTTTATACATCTTTTTAGAACTAAGATATTTATACTACTAAAAAAAACCAAACATGCATCACTTCCATACACTCTGATATCATGATTTATATTACATTATGTAACACCTTTCTTCTAAACAGCAGCAGTTTTATCATACATTTGCTCCATTTTCTTTGGATTTTTGATCTTTATCTTCATTCTTTACAATATCCTATAAAAAGGGGGGGAAAAGGCAGTAGTGTAAGTTCCATTAGCAGCAGTATCCCTAAGCTAAAACCAATTTAAAGGCCCTAAACTTACAATGAAAACAAGGTACACTGTTTTACTTGTTAAACTGTCAGGTGTGTTTTATGAAAACTATTATTTCTAAGCTGCAACACGATTCCTTCCTGAAAAATTAAGGCCCCACAGATTAAGACAGGCACAAAATTAGGTTTATTTAAATTACCTGTTTTATGTCCCCATAGAATTTTTTTTTTTTTTTTTAAAGAAATCAAAAACATCTAGAGTGGAATGTTTTACAACCCAAACCCTGTTACCTCATGCCAGTATATGAGAATCAAAGCAAAACTGACTAAATTGGCTTGATTATTTTCATTGTTAAAAATAAGTAAAATGTAAAAAAGAAATAATCATGAACAATAAAAAGCACACTGGATTCTTAAAATTCAGTTTTAATGATCTAAGATGCTGTTTTTAACATGTAAATTACAGTTAAAAAATAACTTTCTTTAAATGACTGGGTCCATTCAGTTACTGATCATCTTCCTCTCATCTGAAAGTAGCACTCCGGAGGGCATTCTGCACCAAAAATTTAAAATTTTTGCACACAATATTTCAAAATTCTGCACAATTCTGCAAATTGTATTTGTTACATAAATGTGGAGGCTCCAGCATGGCATTGGGGAGCACAGGCTACTGGCTGCACAGAGGTGGGAGATCACTGTGCAGCTCCCCGACCCCGGACACTGACTCAGCAGTAAGGCTACACCCAACCCTGACAGCTCAAGGACTGGGCTGCCCCAGAAACACCCACCCTGCCCCCCTCCATGCTAGATGCACCAGGTGTGGGCTGGCAGGCTCAGCAAGGCAGGATCCAAGTGTGGAGGGGCTCAGTATGGGGGAATCCAGGTGTGGGTTGAGAATGTTCTGTTTGGGGCAATCTAGGTGCGGACGGCTCAGTGGGGGATCCGGGTGCAGGAGGGCTCTGGATGCACAGGGGCTTGTTGGGGGTTCTGGGTGCTATGGTAATGGGACTCTGCAGGGGGGTCAGGTGAAGGTGGTTGGGGCTCAGAATGGGGGGGTCTGGATGTGGTGTGGGGGGAGACAGCTCAGCAGGGGTGTCTGGGGCTCAGTGGAGGGTCCAGATGCTGGGGGAGTAGGGGATCCAGGTGAAGCTGATTGGGGTTCGGGGTGGGGTGGAGATCTGGGTGTGGGTGGCTCATCAGGGTGATGCAGATCAGCAGGAGGGTCTGGATGAACAGGGACTGGGTGGGTGGGGGAGCAGCTCCTTGCATAAGGATCCCTCCCCCTGCAGCTGAGGAGTGATGAGTGCAGCAAGTGGGGATGAGGGGAGTTTGCAGAGCTTCCTGCAGCTGGGGAAGAAATTTGGGGGTGGGTCTGACCCAGCCCCAGATGCCATGAAGGGGATGAGGAAGTCTCGTCCTCCCCAGCCAGGACTAGCAGTTGAGCCTGGCGCAGGGTAGGGAGCTGGATATTCCCCAGTCCTGTCCCCTGCCTCAGTGATTTACCTTCTGCCAGCTGCCCTGGGCACCTGAAACATACTGCTGGGGAGGGGCACATGACCACTCTTGTGGCTTCCCTTTGCTTCCCCATCAAAAAGTAATTTTTCTGCAGGGAAGCAAAGAAATCTGCGGGGGACATAAATCATGTGCAGTGGTGCAGAATTCCCCCAGGAGTAAAGTAGGAGATTCACAAGTCAGCACTACATCTAAGTAGCAGCTTCTGTGAGGCCTCCCACAGAGACATTTCTGTGGTGAAAATAAATTATGGAGAAACTACCATCTCTTCATGGATAAAGTTGAAGCTAGCTTTCCTTTATCAGTCTAACTTTGTCCACTGCCCTCATCTTCAAAACTACAATTCTCCTGAAATTTCACTTAAATGATTTTATGGTAGAGTAGAATTTTTCTGGTACATCAAACAGATCTGGCATGTTGCCTAATCTTTATTTTTAATGGACCCTTCCAACATGCCAAATGGTATCACTGAATCAACCTATAGCTGAAAGCAAGAAACTTTTCAGTTCTAATAACACCACTAAGTGTCAGAAATAGCCTACATTTATGCAAGCATTATTTAGTTAGGCCTTATAACATCCCAGTGAAGTAGATAAATAATATCACTCCAGTTATAAATAAAGTGAAACTGATGTTTACAGATGTAAGCTACTTGTCCAAGGCCACAAAGGAAGTTATTGTCACAAGAAGGATTAGATTCCAGGCCTCCTGACACCCAGAGTTCTAGGCCTTATTCACCACACCAGAATGCCTCCCATGCAAGTCTCTGGAAATACTCTACCTACCTACATCACAAGGATTCCCATATGATCCTTTTGCTCAACATAAGATTTAAGGCGGTGTAAGGCAGATTTCAGCCAGTGGGTGATATAAAGGCACAATTATGGTGGTTTTAGATACCTGAACTGTTAATTTTCATAGTTAAGGTTACACCTAAAAATAGTTTCCTGGTTTTCTTTTTTTTTTTTTTTTGAACTACACCACTCTTATTAAAATTTCTTTCCCTTAAATGACAAATACATATTTAGAGCCTTAACTACAAATTCATATGTACATGTGTCTGGGAATATTCTGAAAACTCATTTTAAAATAGCTTAGTTTATAAAGCAATACATATAACTGAAGAGTTGCAAGATTCTAACCTTTTTAAGAACGCTGTGTATTTCATCCATAACTGTGGCTAAATTTTTGATTGTCTTATTCAGCTGGCCCTCAAATTGCAAATTGGTATCTTCTGAGGTCTTCAAATTCTCTTGTACTTGGTTTAGGTCCTTTTTTACTTCTTTAAGCTCTCCAGACAGGTTTTTGTTAGAATTCTCCAACTGTAATATGGTCTTTTCATCTTCATCTGAAAAAAAGACAGACAGACAATCTCAAGTCATCTCAAATACCTTATAATATGCCCCTTACCATTCCTTTCTGCATCCTAGAAAAAACATTAATACAATTTTTTAAAAGATAGTATTAAGCATTAGCACTAATAAAATGTGATAACTAATATTTAAGCTCCTCGCAGTTTGAGAAGTAAAATAGTCTCCGTTATACTGTTCCACATGGGGCATTAAATAATTCACTCCCCAGAAAATGTCCTCAGGTGAAATAACCTGATTTTTTATGCAATTCAATACTGAACTCTGAGCAGGTCTGTTCTTTGTCGGACATGGATTTGCACTTAATTTGATCAGAAAAGGCAAACACCACAAAGGACTAACATGGCTAACAATGGTACTCCAACCTATTTGATTGGCCAATCAAGTGTTCGCTGTGCAAGTTCAAAGTGTGGGAGAGAAATAGGGGGGAAAACAGAATTTAATAATGCAAAACTGTTTTATAACACTGGGTCATAAACCAAATTCGAGAAGGTTTGAATGTTATGTACTGTATATGTAGTATTTTATAATAAACATTTCAGAAAAATCATGGTACATCTTCAAAGTACATTCTCAAACCTGTTTTCTCTTCCAGCAACTGAAGTTTTTGTTCTATTTCAGACCGCACTCTTTCACTCTTCTCTAGTTTCTGCAAAAGGCTCCCTACATCCACCATAGCTCCATTGTACACAATTAGGCCAACATTTTCTTCTGTACCCTTAGATTCTTGTTTTATAGTAGGGGATGGTAGCAGCAATCTGTTGCCTAAAATAAATTAAGTAATGTTACAAAATATGTAAAACCATTAAAAATTGGGTCAGTTTTCAACCGACCAGGATATGAAGAATGTGTTCAAAACCTTCTAAAAAGACCCTAATCTAAATATTTGAGAACCAAGGTGCTCTCTGCATATGTGAGGGAGGAGATAAAAAGCAGGCAGAGTCAGGTGTGGGGCCTGAGAAGAGCAAAAGCCGCTTGCATAACATTCTTCCCACCCTCCGTTTATTGAAGGATGGCTGCATGCATTGAATTCCATGCTAAGGGAGAGGGATAGAGTGGCTGCCCTCTGCAGTATCATTCCCCACAAACACGTTCCCCACAGGAAAGTAATCTTTATAATCAGCAAGCTCATCCACTTTCCCGTTCCAATATACAGGGTTTGCACAGTAAACATAGCGGGGAGCATGGGGAGCCAGAAGCCCTGGGTTCTGCAAACTGTCCAAGATCTATGCAGACCTCACAGGATCTACTCGTTTGAAGTGCTGAACTTGTAACTTTAAGGGAATAAATGTTTTATCCCCTCTTATCTCTGTAATATAGCAGTGATTTTAGGTGAAGTTTTGCAACCAGGCAAATTAGTACTAACTACGTAACAGAGTGGTCCCCAAACTTTTTTGTGCCTCCACCTTACCCCTGTCTGTGTTCCCTACCCCGCCAGCCACAGTTGGGGGCGGGGCCAGAAGCAGATCCAGGGGTAGAGTGGAGCTGGGTGGCACTCCCTTCCCACCCCCGTGGGCTGGCCCGGGTCCCACCACGCCCGTCTGAACATTTCTCTGCACCCCCCATAGATGGCACACCCCAGTTTGGGGATCACTGACCTAACATATCTTCCTGCAGGGCTTCAGACTCTTCCTGATTTTCTTCATCTTTTGAGGTATCAGTTAATCTTCTGTAAAAGCAAGATTCTCGAAGTACTACCTTATTAAGTAGTTTCTTAACCTAAAATATAACAAAGGAAATCAATATTATGTTACTTTGTTGAATAATTCTATTATAATAGTTTCATATATTTAGAATAGTATTTTAAAACAAATATTTGATTTAAAATATTAAATTAAGTGATTGCATTAAAATGCAAAAAAGGTTACTGATTGCAACTTATAAATTTTTCCCTGACTTGTTTAAACAGCACTAACTTGCCCACAATGAATATGCAACAACCTTTAAATATATTATACACTCTTTTTCTGCAGCATTCCTGCCTCATTGCAAAATACATTTCTATAGAATTATAAAACAGAACCTGAGCACGTGAAAGATGTAGTCCAAGTGTATACAGTATCTCCTCCATGTCCTTTTCAAGAAGGTATCCACAATGACTTTGATCAAAATAAACGAAAGCCATGAGAAGATCCCGGTTAACTGTAATCATCTGTGTCTTATCTTTCTCCTATAGAGAATACATTGCATATTAATTAGTAAGTTACAATATCAGTGTTTCCTAGTCTTTATAAATAATTAATAGAGTGCTTGGGTTAACAAGGTAGATTCCCTCTACCAATTTTACCATTTACTTTATGAGTCAAAGTTACTACTATTGCCAGTATTTTACCTATTAGGCTCATAAGTATAATATAGCTTTATTTAGTAGGACATCTCTCATACAAGCTGTATCCAAAAATTCTTAACAGAATTAAAGCACAGAAGACAGGTTTTTGTACATGTAAACAGGAAAATATTCTTTTTTCCTTTTGCTCAGGCTAGCATGGCTTTATCAAATGACAAACATCCCCGCACCAATGGTACACGTGTGTTCATAGATAATGCCCCCTCAAAAACAGTCTCAAATCTTTGAACTGACAATTATTTTCAAAACAGAACACCCATCAACTATGATTAACGAACATCAGAATCACATAAGATCCTGGGATTGATTTGCAGTCCTGCATGCATGCTTAATATTGTTTTTACACCTCCTTAGCTTAAGAGGAGAAAAGGGGTATGGGATTAAAAATCTGTTTTACTTTCTGATTTTTGGCAAATAAATCCTAGATTCACTATATTATGGTTAGTTTTCATTGTTCTGAATTTGGCATGTGGAGAAAAGCCATGGTTATTTCTGAGGAAGAGGCTCTCTTTTTTGTGTATGAGGAGACTTCCAAAAGGATTCCTGACATTATTACGGAAAAGTTAGTTTATAGCGTAATATTTTGTAGCATTAAAAGAACATCTGATTTACTGAGACATGAACATGGAAACAGCTTCAAAAAAAGGAACCAATTTGGGATTAAATCACAGAAACCTCAAAAGTCCAAAAGAAACATAAGTGGCATGAATGCATAGGCTGGGCTGGGCCACACTTCTTCCTACCCTCCTTAATAGATTGAGGCAATTTCACTGGATTTCTGCCTGCCTCAAATTGGCACTTAAAGTCAGACCAGTCGCCTCTTTTATGGATGGGCAGGACTTACTCTCAAGTCTTTCAAGCTAATTAGTATCCCACCTGAGAAAGTTAATTATGAGAGAAAAATTTAAAATAACTTACAAGATTTAGAAGAAAACATATTTAAAGTTAGTCATCAGAAGCACTCCCCTCTAACTTATTTAGATGTAAAGTTTCAGGCTAAAAGGAAAGTTTTTGAGGGAAATGAACCAGTGAAAACAGATTTTATAATGAAAACTAAGGAGCAACCTTAACCGGTACTACTTTTACATTAAGGCTATGTATAGTTATAAAACAGGCAGTAAGTACTTTATCTTTAGAAGATCTCTCTTTGCAATGTCTGTTTCCCTCTCTTCTATCATCTCGCTTGTTCATTTCCTCATCATCCCGGTCTAAAAAACAAAAGTGGAATTCAGCAAATTCACAGTGAATTAGAATCTAGAACCACTATTTCAAATGATTGTGTATGATTTTTAAAGAAAATACAGTTTGCAAAAAAAGTGATCAGATTATGACACGCTCTTCCTAAACATGAAATTGAAAGGTAAAATGTTATTTTGCAAGATTATAATTAAAATACAATTTTGTTTTTTTTCTTTTGGCCTACTTTGACACAATGCACTCAAAGAAGTCCATTTTATCTCAATATATCATTCCAATTTTCATACATAGGCCTGGTTTTCACATGGAAAGCTGGACAGACCATCAGATAAGCTAACCTTAACATAGTTCAGGTGCCACCATGTGAGTGAGGAAGAAAGTCGTGCAACTTCCTCTACTAAGACTCAAGAGTTTCAAAGATTCAAAGTTATATCCTAATAATTAACCCAAATGAGAGACAAGGGTAGGAAGAGAAGATTGATGTTTTACTGTCAGTTCATTTGGTTGTGACATTTAGGTTCTCAAACACAGAGTTATTAAAAGCTTTTTAATAAACTGCTTTTTGTAAGGTAGGCAATATAGTACCATCAAAATCTGAAATAGAAGGGAGAAAAGTTTGACAAAAGCAGGGTTGGTTTAAGGTATATAGCACTGTAGATCCATACCTTGAGACCCAGTTCTTGGGGGCCATAGGATCACCTCCCAATCCAAGTTTCAATTGAAATTTATTTATTTATTTTTTAGCTTTCATTGTGAAGAATCTGACAGTGTAAACTGCTGCAATGGTGTTTGCTCAAATCTGCTGACAGCCTGACACTAGCTCCGTGAAGTGTGAACTGCCCCATACATCTCAACTGGGTGTTTACTCCAAGACGCAGTAAACTGAGGGGCTCTGCCTACACCTCTCCAACAAAGGAGCATTCATGTGGCAAAAGAGTACAGAATAGGACAGTCCCACTTATCCTCTCCCACATCTATGGGTGAGGGGACAGAGGGCCACTGCTGCTGCTCCTGGAAAATGGAAGAGGTTTCATTCCACTGTTCCTGCTTCTTTGGGAGGAGATGGAACCAGAAGCCACCAGTTCAAGTGGGGAATGAAGGGACGTAGAGCCAAGGAAACCCTCTATTTTATGGTGTGCCAGAACCCCTGGATTGTGATAATTTGGCCCAGGAAAAAGCATAAAAATACAAGCCAACATTTTCAAACTTAAGTGCCTAACTTTATCCACCCAATAGGGTTTCAATCCTGATTTTGGCCACTCAGAATTACGACAACACAAACAAATTAGTGTCTCTAATTATACTAATACTTTAATTTTATACTTTCTAATTCTAAAGCTCTCAAGTTCAAAAAGCATATCCAGACACAATACAAAAGTTGAGGAAGTCAAAAAACTTTCACATAATATACCATCATCTTCATCTTCAGCATCTTCCGCTTCCATTGGATCATACTCTTCCTGATTATTGTCATCTTCAGTTTCTTCTTCATCTTTAGTATCATCTTTCCTTTTATCTTCCCTCTGTAATGAAAATGCCTAAAAATTAAGCAATCCAACGATGGGCAATAGCAAAATGAAAAAAATCTCACCATCATTAAAAACTTCAATACAATATATATATATATATAGTCATCCAAATTAGTATTTCTAATGAATTTAAATCATTTTACAATGACACGGCTGAATGCTGTTTAAAGAAGACACTTGAGAAAATGTGTAATTGTCAAGTTCTTAAAGATTAAGAACTACTCTATCCGAACAATCTTGATCCAGACAAATAAAATTAACACAAAAATATGAAGTTTTGGAAATTGCAGAGTAAAACACAGTAAACTGATTATTGCTTATCCAAGCAACATCATGTATTTTTACATAAACTAATTGCAGACCTTCCTCTCCTCTTTATCTTCCTTCTTATCTTTATCATCTCCAGATTTTCTCCTCTTAGGTTTTGGATCATCATTTTCATCATCTTTTTCTTCTTTTTTATCTTTTCTCTCTTCTTTTTTGCTCTTTTTCTCTTTTTTGTCCTCTCTCTCTGGAAGGGATATCAGTGCTTTGTAGATTCTGACACCAAAATCCCTTTGAAGCATTTCATTGAATAGTTCTGCAAACAATGAAACCTGAATCAAAAAACACAAGAGACAACTGGTGAAGAGAGGTATGATATTTTAAAAATATAGTTATACTGTATTTGCATTTAAGTAACCGTATCACTGCTTCCCTATCAAAATTCATATCACATTAATCGAAAACATGGCACTGTATCAGAGTAACATACTGTTTATCTAAAAAACCCAGTTTGTTTGAATATGGCCATCTGAAAAAGAAAAGTTAAAATTACAAAATTTTATATATATATATATACACACACACAGAGCAGCCCTCAGGTCCCAGATTAATTTTTGTTTTGCTATACAAATTCAAACACTCATATAGTACTAGGAGGCAGATACTATGACTTGCTATTGTAACAAATACTTAGTTTAAGCTACACCAGTTCCTTAAGTTAAGAATGATGCAGAGCATAAGAACTTGGGGGTGTGGGATGTGGAGAGGGAATCAAGAAACTGTGCATAATTAAAAACAAGTTAATTGCAGAAAGCAAACTATTTCCACACAAAAATAAAAGACAATACTATCTTTTTGTATCATAGAAGAAAATGGTACTGGCATTTAGAACATGTGAATAAAACTATTTTTAAAATGCAGATTTGCAAAGCACAACACAAAAATAAACACAAATCAGTCAAAAGCCACGAGCAAACAGTCAGTTCACATATCTACTTCACAGAAAGCCTGTGTACATAATTTAAGAATTGTAAGATTGGCTACAACTATTAATTTATTTTTACTAAAAAGCAGGCTTGTGAATTAGTCCACAAAGCAAGATGTGACTGAGTATTACAAAAAGGGATTGTATGAAAACTTGTGCAAGGAAAATAGTACCAGTTAGCCAGTTAAAAATAGAAGCCTAAGGAAAAAAAAAAATCAAGATATATCAAGAACATAAGGAAAATATCAGTAGACTTGACCTTGGAAAATGCTGAAAGGGGAAAGCAGAGACCTGGTAATTATAAACCAGTGAGTTTGAGGTATGACGGAGGAGTACTGGAAAAGGAAAAACAAAATAGTCTAAAGAGGTTTGAAAATGTATAGTGCATGTCGCAAACACCATGGTGATCTAAAGAGGTCATAAAATATTAGTTAGATATCCTAGTAAAACAATTAAGTACGAATTCCAACCCAAGAGTATAAATTCATTAAAATAGCAGACATAAAGAAAGCGTAATTACAGATGTCTGAACATGATGCTTGTCATTTAAATAAAACCAATACAATATTTACCTACAGTTATCAAAATGTGGTATCTCAAATACCAAGGTATTTCTATACACCAAGAAAAGATGAATAACTACAGTACCTATGAAAGTGACTAGCATAGACAACCATGTAAGTTCCATGAACTGCTTATGTACTAATATGCAAGACACAACATTCTGAACATGTAGTGTGTTAACATGCTCTTGGCTTATCACTATGTAAGATATTCATGAGTACAGAAAAAACATTCAAGTGGCCTTACAGCCTCAGGAAAAAGTTTTCGTTGAGAGAGAGAGAGAGAGAGAGAGAAAGAGAGAGAGAGAGAGAAAGAGAGAGAGAGAAAGAGAGAGAAAGAGAGAGAAAGAAAAACAAAAGGGAGAAATTAGAACCTATGTGTTTCTTTTAGAATTTACAGAGCAGTCATACTGCAGTGATAAATGTGGTATCAATACCTACACAGTTTTTCCAAGTATGGACTAAGGATTAAACTTCAAGTTTGTCTCTTTTTACACTAGTACCTTAATATTTAGAATTTTAGGATATAGTTGCTAACATGAAAATAAGGATTCAGTTGTAGCAGTAAGTTGTAGCAGAATTTGAATATATTACGTAATACTTTCATTGCAAAAGAAATACAGAGTCTAAGAACTATTGCATTTAAAAAGTATTTATTCAAATATTTGGTGTGAAAAGTTGGTATTTCTCAGTACAACATCCTACTACATTAAACTCACTAAAATTGCATTTCATTATGCTGTACTAGATACAAAGTAAACAAAATTACCTCAAAAGAATGCTCTTTGTTATCCTCCAGCCTGTAATCCAGAAGAACACTAAGAGACATAATACTACAATCAAATTTTCCACTTTTTGCTGCCCAGTTAGGATGTACAATGATTGCTGGTTCATCAGGCAAGATGTATCGTCTCTCTCGTCGTTGACGCTCCATTTCTTCCTGACGTTTCCTTTCTTCTTCCTAAAAAATAAACACATTTTAGAGATGAAATTTCAAACCATATATTAGCTTTAAATGCTCACTGCTTTTCACAGAATGGATAGAAGGCTTAAGTGCTGGGAAATTTATTAACAGATTGTGGGCCAGTGGCTCCTAGAGAGAATAGGGATGCTGTCCAGTGTCATCCTCTGCTGTAGAAATCCTGTTAGCCAAGGCAACATTCCACAGGGTATGCAGGAGCACCACATCCTCTGTGAGGAGCAACATACAAACCCTTATTAGCACACAGTGCTAACTGCAGTGTACTTGCTTGATAGCTGGAACGGGACCAAATTATGTTCCTTAGAGGTATGATATGCAAACTGGCAAGTTAGCAGACATTCCAAGGGCTCTTTTAAGCCCTTAAATTTCTTATATGAGAAGAGTAAAAGCTCCATTCACCACCTTCCCCCAGTGCATATGAACAGCACAGATTTACCTTTAGATGCTAAGTGGTTGGTTTTCATTTGGTTTTGTTTTTTTTTAAAAACAGGGTATCACGTTATATGCAACAACTCTAGATACAACTGCTACGGATTAAATAAAGATATAAAAAGAATGGTATTTTTATTTGTGATTGCAGTAAATTTCATCTTGCAGCAAAAAGCACAGATTTTAGCTTTTTAACTGCTAGGCCAAGAACATAAAAGTTTTGCTGTTTAAAAATACTCAAGCACAGTCTCTGCTTGCTTTTAAAAACAGTGCATTACTCAGTGTTCCAAGATACTATGTGATTGCTATCTGAAGTTAATCAAACTTGAATTTGATTAACTTGGTTGTTAATATACTGTTTTCGGATTCAACCTAAAGGAAGGAAAAATACCAGACTGTCGTCTCTGGGGAAACTGTCCCTCAGTGCAGCATCAGTGGCCAGAGACATGCAACAAATATCCCTCAAAGCAGAAGGAATCAGCAAGGTTTTCAGGGTTGGCACTAAGGAAAGAGGAGTCACCTTCCAAACTGAGGGACCAGAGTCACTCACAGCACAAAGGTCTCCAACACCAAAGTACTCCCTGGAATCATGGTGCCTCATTGCTTTTTTGAGAGTCAGCATTGGGTCTTGGGAGTACAGACGATTCCTCAGTGCTACACCATCTTTTCCAGAGCTGTGGAAAGAGGAACTGAGGCCTCTACCTAAGGAGAACTCAAATGAACCATCAGAGATGGGCCTGTGGAAGACATCGAACTGACCAAGTCTCTTCTCAGAGCAGGCTTTTCAGTAACAATGATGCCTGTGGCAGTGAGGGTTTCAGTTTTGGGCACTGAGGCAGTCTTTGGTATCAAAGAAACAGGCAACTAGTTTTCTGGTGCCAACAGATGCACTTTACAAAGATGCCAAAGTGTCTGGGGCCGATGGCATCCCAATTGGTCCTTTGCTTAAAGCATGATTTCAAATGCTTACGAAAAGGACAGACTTGAGCATTCAGCTCTTAAGATCTACTTCAGTAGGAAGAGCTGAAACCATGTCTGCATGTCTTTTCTTACATGTTTTTTCATTATTTGGCACCCAACCCTGAATTACGTTTGGCACCATGACATAGAAGCAGGGCACAAGGAATAATGCACTAGAGAATTGCCTTCTGCCAGACATGAGTCATCGAGTTTTGTCGTCAGAATGACCATCCCAGGAGAGCAGGAATGCTCACTCCTGGAAGCCAGATTTTTTTATTCAGATGAATTGTAATTGCCTGTCTTATTGAGGCCAAAGGCCAACTAGAGACAATCTGTGCAGCACCATAGGGAACAGAAGAAAACCTGAACAAAACTACATTGTGAATATGGAAACTACCACTACTACACGATGAAAAATTAAAAACTACTATTATTTGGCCAAAAGTTAAAATTTAATTTTCAAGACATGGAAGGACAGCCCTCAGTCTGCAACTAACAATGGAAAGGAACCAAGGTAGTTGTGGTCTTGTAGCTTTTTATAGGATTAATTCTGAACATTTGTCAAAATGGTTCACTGAAGCTTGTAGCACCAGAAGTGCATATGCCCATAAGAGGAAAAATGTGCAGAGCCAATATACTTGAACTCCCTGAGGCTCTTAATGTTAAAAAAAGTTAAAATCTTACAAAATAATTTATTCTTCCTGTTCCCCTCAATGTTTGTTTGTTTCTTTTTAAATGGTCTGAATAACTTAACTCCGGCATAACTTAACTCCAGCATATCTATTTTCAGTGAGTTTATATTCTGAGTTGGGTTTACGGAGATAAAAAATTCAAATGACTTCGTTTAGACAAAGGTTTCATCACAAATCAGCAGCTCAAGTTAGAGCAAAAAAGCCTTTCCCAGCCCGGCTAGCGGAGAACTATAAAATCTTGATTTAACGATTTCCCTCTACTGCACTGCATAACGTTTTAAAATTAAACCAAGTACATCTCAATACAAACCTCTTTGTCATCTTCAGATTTCCTATCCTCCTCCTCTTCATCTTCTTTTTCAGATTTCTCTAACTCCTTCTGTTCTTCTTTTTGTTCTTCTACTTTCAGTTGCTTTGTCAGTCGGGCTATCAGTTGGGATTTTAATCCTTTAGAGCTAAGAGTACGACTTTCTAATTCCTTGCGAAGGTCATTTACCTAGTAAACAGAAGTTGTGTAAGTGGTACTGATCTGTGCCATACCAATATACATGATCAATCATTCTGAAGTCAGAAATGCAAACATTACCTACTGTCTAATAGCTAATGAAATCCTTTTTCATCAACATTGGAACAAACTAAATATAAAAAAGGTATTGATTGCAAAACATACTAGTTCTTACGTTTTTTGTTTCATCGCCCTGAAGCCCCTCCCCCTTTTCTAGAAGGTATTTTGGTAGCGGTAAGCAAAAAGTTGGAGAGCTCTTTTATTTATTTTTCACTATTATGTCTACTGGAGTATAGTTTTGTATATTGTTGAGTATCATATATATTATGAAAGTTAAATTACGTAAGGGTCCAGAGGAAGTTGTAGGCATTACTTTTTAGGTCTGTTTACATTAAAATATATGTTATATAAATAAAATATTTCCATAGAAAACATGACTGAAGAACTCTGTTTATCTTCCTAAACTAACTGTCTTCTAAACCCCTGAGTAGGAAATCTCACTTGAGTATAAGTATATAGGCCAGATTACGGTAGACGCTTCACTTTCAGTTAAATAAAATAAATTGATTTCTTTAAATTGTACCCAGTTTGAAGACTTTCAATGAAATAGTTAAGGCTCTTCTATAGGAATCATAACAGACACTAACACACAACATATATATTTGGATATCACAGTAAAAAAGTTGTTTACCTATAAAATTAGGAAAGAAGATAAAACAGAAGCACTGTTTAACTTTCAAAAACACTGAACTAGTTTTAAAAATCTGAGCGAAGAAATGTATCACAACTTCAGCTCTTAATACCAAAAATTATGTTAAAAATAAAAATACACTGTATAATTAAAGAAACCTAAAACATTCAACAGTTACCTTCATTGTTTTTGGATCCAGTTTAGACCAGTGGGTAGGAGTAGAGATCTCTTTAGCTTCCCCATCATCCTTTTCCTCTTCATCCTGGCAAATAAAATTAAGAAATCATCATTCAGAAAGTTTAAGAGTAATTTATTTATTTTAAAATTCTGTTGCTGATCTGTGGCAAGGTCACAAATGTTTCAGACAGTCTTCTCCTAAAGTTATTGTTTAGACAAGTCCACATACACACATTCTACCACTTCATAACTGATCACAGTGCCACTCATCAGCCAATAAAAGCCAGATCTGTGAAACGCAAAAGGGTGATAAATAACACCACAAATAATGTCAGGGATACACAGACACTGCTGGTCTCCGCTAACCATACAGTGTGTGATCTTGCCCCAATTTTCAAACATCCATAGTCACTCTTGATTTAGTCAGACCTTTCAATATCCCAAGATGCTGATCAGCCATGTGGCCTGAAATTCAAGTGTTTCAGACTAATTCTTGTCCAATTTCCAAATACAATAATTAGAACTGGCCACCGGAGAAAATTTAGAAATTTTAGAAAATGGCAAAATATTTAAGACTGCTATTAATACTGAATCTCACTCAACAACTGGTTCCAGATTCCAGCAACTAGTTCTAAGATAAAAAACAATGTTCTGCGCATCAAAAGCACAATTTACTTCCATTTGTGGTATCAGCACACACATTAAAAGTTAGTATACTAGCTGAAATAAAAAACATTCACTATACTGCTGAAAGCTGGTTTACCAGTCATTGTTACCAGTTATGTTCCTCCTATGTATGTTTGTTGTGTAGTATGTGGTGTGCATTTTGTGCCTGTGTTCCTGTGCCTGTGAGAAGCAGAAATAGAAAAAGGGATTAGCGTTCAGTGCCTGTTCTCCATCAGCCTCCTTGCGTTCACCCTGAAGCTTCTCGACCAGCTGCTGCTTGTATCCTCGGGAGAGGGTTTCCCACTCTGAGCGGGTGGGAAGGCAATGCCAAACATCCGGGAAAAATAAAACCACTGTCTCCACATGAGCTGGAACTGTACGCCCCTTGTGGGTCTCCTCAGGGCGATGGTAGCGAATCTCTGCAAAACGGTACCTGTTGCAAGGGAAGAAGCATGTTGGAAAAAAAATTCTACAATACATTTTAAAGAGCCTAGTTCACTTGTAGCACATCAAGTAAAGAAACTTTGCTGCAAGAATCTGAGGTTTATCTAAAGAAAAAGTTATGGAAGCCATATTTTCTCTTTTGGCACATTTGTACAATGCATTCCAAGATAAAATGGGGACGAGTGAACAATATGCTGACTGCTATAGGTAAAGCGATGTACTTGCCAGTTTGTGTTAGGAAATATAATCCTCAATTAAAAGGAAAAGTTGAAACACTTTTAAATTTAGTGTGAAACAGAAACTTCATTCATAAATTGGTAACACAGTGGTAAGTGTTAGACAACACAGGACAAATAAACTCATCAAGAAAAAATATGGCTATATAACCAACAGCTAATTATTTACAAAAGAATAATGAAATGAAGTTCTCTTGACGATCTTCTCCAGCTATGCATGAAATGGAAAATATTTTCAACATACAACCATTATAAAATTACAGCATAACATGTACAAAATTCAGAATTTTTAATTAGTTTTTGATGCATTATTGAACACATTTGGCACCAAACTCTTGTTATAAAAGAGAACATCCCTTCAAGCAGTTTACCTACACCACCACAGGCTGCTAATAAAGAAAAAATGGTTTGGGTTTTTAACAACAGTTCTAAGAATAATCAGAAAACACTTATTTCTATAATATGCTCTGTTTTGGAGAATGGTACTTACCATTGTGTGCACACACTTAAGTCAATGCCTGTTAGAGCCTTGCAACAACGGATAGCAGTCTTAATCAGCACAGAGGGGTCCTTTTCTGGATCAGGTCCATCCAGTGATGGGGACCAGTGTCCTCCAATAGCCATAGCTTCATCTTTTCCTTTCATACCCACTAAAAACTGGATAAAAAAAGTCTCCTGAATGTTTCCCTGATAGGGAAAAACAGTTCCCCGAACTATGAGAATAAGACTATAGGGTACACAGAGCATAAAATATACATCTAACTTTGAAATCTGTTAGTAGACTGACAAAGAATTATTCTGAAATCCAAAATTAAAAGTCTCAATCAAGAAAGAGTTCAGCTAATTTTTTTCCACAGCATTTCAGAAATGGAATAGGTTTAAAACATCATTACTCATTCTTGATTTGCAAGACTTTCCATTCAAAAATTACTTTATGGGCAGAGGATTATGCTGTGGAACATTAGTTTTGTAATATGGTAACATGCAGACAAACCTTATGTAAAGGTAAAAATGTCTCAATTCTAACAGAAATAAACAGATACTGTCTTACAAAAATGAGCTAGTAAAACTACTACTGACTGATTTTTATATAGCAGATTTCATCCAAAAATCCCAAAGTGCATTACTGATTGATGTACAAATGATAAACTATAGGGTTCATTTGTCTACTGAAATGCCACCACATTTGAAGTACAAGCAGATGCTTTCAAATACCATCCAGCAACACTACATGACACAGCTCATGATGGAAAGTGAGTATTGTACCTTCTCCAAATAAGACCATAAAAACAGCCATACTGGGTCAGACCAATGGTCCATCTAGCCCAGTATTCTGCCTTCCAACATTTGCCAATGCCAGGTGCTTCAGAGGGAATGAACAGAACAGGGCAATTATCAAATGATCCCACTCCAGTCATCCAGTCCCACAAGGAGTAATCAAAGTTACCCAACTGCAATACAGATTGGACTCTGTGTCCAATATGCTTATTTATGGCAAAAAGGACCATGGGAGTGTTTTAAAGGCCACAGGCTCAAGCACCTCCATCAATTACTGAGTAAAACAACAAGTATTTACAGTCACTAGAAATTTCATAGTATATTCTGCAGCAACAGCGTGTTAACTCCAAGGATCTTTTTTAAATTTCAACTTGGATAGAAAAAATATTTTTACTTAACTGTTGACTCAACTGGGTATTTTTCACTCCTGAGACTTGAAAGACACAATAATGCTTGTGAAAAAAGGACTACATAAAATTAGTATATTGCTGATTAGGCCTCTCTAGATATTTCCGTCTGAATACACAAATTTTAGACCTTTGTCCCATCAATTTGGATTCCCATGGTATCTCCTGCTGAAATACATTTTTTACCTTGACAAGTCTAGCAGGATGTTGAAATCCATCACGAAGTTCTTGTGGATCTTCAGCAAGGGCACAAGATTTATGATAAAGATCTTCCATACTAGGACTAGCCATCAGCATCACCTGTTACAAAATCAGTTAATCCAGCCTTGTTAAGACACCCTAGAACAGCTGTAAAATGCCCAAATCTTGCCAACACTTAACCCCTTGAGTATTCCCATTGAAGTCAACGGGACTACTTGTGTGTAAGAGTAACAATGTGCATTGTATTTCCAGGACTGGGCCCGAAAGTACCAATTCAAGAGTGACCCTACTACCTCTAATTTATCCTAATGACCTTTAAGACACCCAAAACAGACAAGAAACACTGAGTCTGGTAGCAAGTTGTCTATATTAGTGCAACTGTCAGCATATTTAATGTTTATATAAAAGCACTGAGTTATTAGGATATGTAATTAAGACACTATATTTCAAAAGGTAACTTGAAAACCTAATGTTTACTCAACACCTTCACAAACTGTAGTATTATGTACTCAATGTCCTACACAGGGAAGGGCACTGAGCACACTTCTAGTTTCAATCAGGATCTCGGTTTCTGAATACCACCACAACATGCTTGGTCATCACATTTTGTTACAAACCTGGCCTAAGATACTAATAGCACCTCTGTTCTTTCAACCATTATTTAGTGTGGTTTTAACAAACTTATTTCCTACACCAACATTAATTATGGAAACACGAAAGTTGTTCCATCATTAAGCTTGAAGCAAGGTTTCCACTATATTCCTGATTTTGACTCTCAGCCCTAACTTCACTAGAACCAAGTGAAATTTTAGACAGATTTTACACAGGGGTAGAACTTTTCTGGAAGTTTAAGGAAAAGTAGACAAGGCTTTTTGGAAACATAGGGATTAAAAGAGAAACAACTTTTCTTACAAAAATGTTAACACTTACAGCAACTCTAGAGCAGATTGGTCTAGAAATTCTAAAGTTTATTATGGTCCTGATGCAGTTTGTGGACTCACAATTGTCCCAACATATAAAATAGCTGGCCGAGAACTCAACTGAGAAGGGAGGTAGTTTAAGAGCAGTGGGAAAGAAAGCACCACTACATGGGGAAAGGTAGGAAGGAAGCCATATGGGAGGGACCAGTCTAGAGAGAAAATGGAGTCCCATTTAGCCATCTAGAGACCACTCCCTAATAAATGCACCCCTCTCTCAACAGCTAGTTTTTTCCCCGTAACAGGAAGAATGGGATGCTGGGGTCAACATTTGGTGTGCCTGTGGTGGCAGAAGATGAGAGGTGCAGTCTATTCTGGGGATCAGAAGGAGAGAGATCTCAAGATAAGCATCAGACTGACTGCCATCACTAAGACATTTTTAAGCAATCTTACAAACCTGAAGAAAATCTGAGGCAAAAAACATGATTAAGTTCATTATATTATATATTATAAGTTTATAACCAGTTATTTATGGGAAAATCCTTTGAGAATGCTGTACTTCTCTGAAATCCCCCAGATTTTCAAACATTTGGAAATTCAAAGTTTAAATGTAAACACACCAAACAAGTACACAACTATGGAAAAGCACAACTAAGGCCATTCAACAGCCTAAACTCTACTGCTGTATCACTACTCAAAGAACAACTGATATCCAGGAAACCATCTTATCCTCAAAACAGAGGTATCTTAATTGCATCAGTGACTCAATACTACCTTACTCTTGCCTTGAGACTAATCATACTGCGAATTCTCCAGGTGTCTAACCTATTCGTTTCAAGATAAATGCAAAACTCTTGAGAAAATGGATGTTAAGTAACAGATATATGGCATTAAATGGCTGTAAATATCTAAATTTAAGTATTCTGTCTGGTAACAGATAAATTGCAATCTCTTTAATTCAAAGATCTCAAAATCCTTTACAAGCATTAATTTCAACACACCCCTCTCAGGTTGGCAGGCATCATAACACCCATTTTACAGATGAGAAACCGTGGCATAGAAAGGGGTTAAGTGATGTAACCAAGGTCACACAGTGGCAGCACTGAAGACAGAAACCAGGGGCCAAAAGATAGAACTACTAAACCATCAACCATTATCCTACAGTTACTGATTCTTTTGAAGTATCTGCAGGTCACCTTTAAGTTAGAAGATCTAGAAAAGTGAAAACTAACATCCACTCAAACCTCAGTCAGGTTATTATACTAAATATTAATACAGTGAAAACTTTTTAAGCCGGCATGCTGGGGGAACGGGGGTGCCAGTAAATTAAAAATGCCGGTTAACTCCAAAGGAGGGGTTTGGAGTGGGGGGGGGGGGAGAGGAGAGTTTGAGGCAGGGGTATGGGAGTGGGGGAGGGGTGCTAGATAGGGGGGCACCCACCTCTGGTGGCTCCCCGCAAGCAGCTCCTTGTTCCTGTTGCTCCTGGTGGAGGCGCAGCCAGGTGGCTCTGCAAGCTCTGCCCCCCACAGCTCCCATTGGCTGCTGTTCCCAGCCAATGGGCTGGTAGCCGTGGAGTCAGCGCTTGGGGAGGGGGGACTGTAGAGCCACCTGGCTGTGCCTCCGCCAGCAATAGCAGGCACGGGGAACCACTTGCAGGGAGCTGCCAAAGGTGAGCCCCCCACCAATCCAGCCCCCTGAGCCCCTCCTGGCCCCCAACACCCTGTCCCAAGCCCCCTCCTGGCCCCAAACTCCCTCCCAGAGCACCCCCTGCAGCCCCTCCCAAGCCCCAGCCCCCTGCCGGCCCTGCACCAATGGCACTATAAACCGGACTTTCAGCGCAGATCAGAAATGCTGGTTTATAGAGCTTGCCAGTTGGTGAAGTGCCGGATAAAAGAGCTTTTACTGTATTATAGACAAGACTCAACTAAAAACATTTGAGCAGAGTGAAAAACTATTTGCTAGGGAAAGTAAATATAAAGATATGACAAAAATAATTAGAAAAATGTTACTCCATAAGTGTATTCACAAGCTTCTCTCTGACACCTTACCCCTTTTGTTTTCTAAAATTTCTAATGAAAAGTTCAACTATAAGGGGCCGTACAAACCTTTGCGCTGTACAGGTGATCAGCATCTGGTGGATCAAGAACAGCAGTGTTTTTATCTAAAGGGTCTACTTCTCTGTGCATTACATAGAAATTGCAGTAGTTCCCCAACTGAAATGGTCTTGACATAGGGAAAGCATCCACCCATGTAAACTGAGCATCAAAAAAGTCACTAGGGATGTACAAGTTTTGATAACGTCGTCTCAGTTCCATCATATCACAATTAGGGCTGAAACAACAAGAAAATGTATTTTGAAAAGTACAGTAATAAAGGATATTAATCTGAAAATAATTAATCACTAAGATGTTTAAGGGGTCACTTCACCTTGAATGGGTCCCTTAGAATATGTGCTAACTACTTATGCTAAACAATCAGTTCAAATCTTGTATTTAGCTGTGTACCTTTCCAAGACCTGAGGACGACACCTCTGTGTAGCTCGAAAGCGTGTCTTTTTCACCAACAGATGTTGGTCCAATAAAAGATATTACTCTCACCCACCTTGTGTCTCTACTAACCTGGGACTGACACAGCTACAACACTACATAAAGCTATTGAGAAATATCCACCTGCGCTGAGGGATGTGGCAATGCCCTATTCTAATGCAGATTTTGTGCATAAATAAACGTCTCTCAGTGTCAGTACTTTCTGATGGCTTTCACTGACAAGAAGTTGTAAGTGGAACAAACTTATATTCACTGAAAATATTCTTGAGAATCTACCCACACATTTGCTTATGAAGGATGGAGAAACCTACTTGACAGAAACCCATAAAGGATCAGCTCTACAGGAAGTATGCCCGGCATACAGTGACTAAAGCCACTGGAGGACGGTCTCATTGCACATCACTCAGGTCTACGGGTGACCCAAGTGAACAATCAGTTTGCCTCTAATAGAGTAATTTCAGTTAGTGGAAAATGTAAACTGAAACATCTTCAAAAATCAAACAAACACATCCAAAAAAATGTTTGGCCTGAGTCACACATGTGGCAAACAGCTTTCCAACATCTGTTACTGCTTTCTCTATGTAGTCTAGAAGCAAGCTGCTTACAATGTTTAAATTCAGGAAAAGTTCAAGATAGTTGTTGGGGTTTTTTTGAGCTAGCCTACAGACATGCATTTTACAATAATCCGTATTCATCACTATATAAAAATTAACTTAAAAAAACTGATGGCCAATGAACTTACCAGTCTAATGAGAACTTGGAAAACTGAACTGTGTAACGCGGGACAACACGCCGTGGTCTTCGAGGTGACCTTTCCCTCTCTCGCCGAGGTGATCTCTCTCTGGAGCGTTTTCTCTGGGGTGACCTCTCCCGTGACCTACGTCTCTCTCGTTCTCTTTCACGACTTAAAAAAAAATATATAAGGTATGAACATTCCTCATTTTAGAAGCAAGAGCAAATTTTATGAAAATAGGCCTCTCACAGGTCAATAGTTCTACAAAGATACAGTGTACTCAAACAACAAGAAGCATTTATACAGAACTTTTCATCTCCAAAACAAATTGATGGTATAGTCTGAGTAAAGAAAGAATCAAATCTCTCTATCAGGACTAAGCTGCTCAACTACTCTCAGAAAATTAAACAACATTTGATGAACTCCATAAGCAGATTTGTCATTAACAACACACCTTCTGTCATCTTTTCTGTTAGGCATAGGGTCCCCTCTGTCATTCCTCCCTGAAAATCTGGATGGAGGATCTAGTCTTCGTGCTGGTTGAGGCTGTGAAACTATACGGACAGGGGGCTGTAACAAACCAGCTAAAAAATTAAAACAATTTTTAGGATTTAAACACAATTAAGAACCATTGCCTATTCTAAACTGTTCTGATATTGAATATTTTTAAATCATTTTAAAATTCACTTAATAGTGTTTTGTCCACCAATAAGCCAATTGTAAAACAACATATTTAATAGCTTAGGTGTTTCCAAAACCACCATTCTGATGCCTTTCTTTGCGGTGTTAAATAGAAGGTACCTTACAGCAATTTTTAAATTTTTGCAGTAAATTTGAATGGCTTAATCATCTAAAAAACTCTGACAAAATGCAATGGATTATTCATGAACTATCTTCAACTCAGTAGAATATATTCAGGTTTCGAAGCATATGCTGGGAAAAAACAAATACATTTCTATTGACCTTTCATTAGGGTTCTTCTCTGCAAAAAAGCAAGTGGACAGTTGATTTGTAGTTGCATTTATTTAACCCAATCACCAAATAGTTTGATAAAAAGATGTCCAAAAATAGTACACTTAACTGAAATATCATAACTTGGTAAAATATTTCTAAATATTGTGTCCTGATGGTACCTGCCAGAATACAGGACAATATTTTATTCAGGAATCATTTCTGCTAAGATGTTGTTATGGTTTTTCTTTTCTAATTTTTATCACTGGCAACATGTTTATGAAATCAATGCCTTTGGAGCACTGCTCCTGTTACTTATCAGTCATATCACCATAATTATACTGGTGACATCACAACAATCTTCTTGGTAAATACGATGTTAAAGGATTATTTGCCCAGATGTAGAATAAGCAGAATGTAGCAAATACACTAAAAAAAATTGTAAAACATAAGAATTCTCCTAACTTGAGAAACTAAGTTTTCCAGGACATTTCAGTGGATCTTTAAGAATTACATTCCCATTTGTACTTTGAATCGCATGATACTGTCGCTGAGCATAAATACTATTTTTACACTTTATGGAGGATTTGTTTTTAGATTATAAAACCAATCTCTAAATCACACGAATTGCAGCAGTTCAGAGGAACTTCCCTTAGCAGGTTTTGTTGAGGTACTACAGATGAGTTCCACATACTGTATGGCTTTCTTCACATAACTCCATGTTTCAACCTGGAAAATGATACGGTCTTGCTTTTCTACAATCAATTACGTGCATTTTAATTTTCTTTGGTTTTGTTACTTCATTCCTGTGATTGAACAGCTTTAAACATTACCTACATCAACACAAGAGGGAGAAAAACAAATTTCATGTTTTGGAGGAATACCTTTCTGTTGTGGCTGTTGTAATAAAGGCTGAGGCTGTGTCTGAAGCAAAGGTGTAATAGAAGCTGCTGATATTTGTGCCTGCAACAGTGATTGTGGCTGTGGCTGTGCCTGAACGCTGAATGCAGTTTGCTGTGCAATGGGCTGAAGTACAGTTGGAGGTGTCTTGAGCAAAGGTTGGCTTTGAGTCTGGTTCTAATGGAAAAAGAGGGAATGCATTGTCAATTAACTTAATCAAAAGAATTCAACAAGAGCTAGATTGGATAACCACATATACCTGATTTGGAAGTGTTTGAATCCTCTGTGCATTCCATTTGAAAGGCATATTGGGGTTATAAGTAGCTTCTACCAGTACTCTATCTCCTACTTGAGGTGTCTTCCCTTTAACAGCACTGCAAAATTTTTTTTAAAAAAGTTGTATTATAAGAAAATGTTCTGTTTAGCTACAAAAATTAGCTTTATACTTGAAGAGTTAGTTATGAGGGGAAAATGTAAGAGTTACTAGTAAGACAGAGCTGTGCTTCTGGGTTCAGCAACTTCATGTACACCACTTCAGAAACTGACCAGGAAGATATGGGAGCTGTTTTTATACCTTAAATATCTTACAAAATGTATCTAGGGTCACATTGTACCTTACGACAGTTAAATTCTACGGTTGAAGGGAGAGAGGACCCAGGGGTATATCTCCAGAGTTCCCTTTAAATACTCCACTCAGGGGCAAGAGGAAAACAAGTCAAAGGCGGAGGGGGGAGAGGAAAGAGTTTTCACATTCCATTAACTTCTGTCTGAAAATCCAATGGAAATAATGCCTGCTTCAGATGGGGCGTATACTTAGAGCCATTAATTTCCCTTCCTGGTCCCACACCAGCAGAGCCTCAAATGCATGTGTTAAGACAGAGGAACTGCATGCTATGTTGGCTCCACTACTCCCAAGTTCTGCAGTTTCATTTAGGTTCCTAAGAGCTTCCCACCATGGTGGTTTGAGTAAGAAAAGTCCATATTATGAACCTAGCATTAACAGGCACTATCCTACCCAGCCATCTGACTTTCACTGCTGCTAGACGTAAATTAGGCTACTAGATAATGTTAGCTGCAGAAATGGTCCCCAGTAGCAGAGAATTTGCAAGCTAAATTCTGAAACATTGCTTAGTGATGACATCACAGAATACAGCTACAGCCAAGTGCACTTACCTGAGCTGAAAAAAGACATCTTCATCCACAAAGCCAAATGTGTCATGTAGTTTTGTAACTACCCCTGTGAAGACACGCTGTTTCTGTGGTTGGGTTTGCTGCTGACTAGACCGCGGTGTTGGATAGGAAACTGTTATCTGTGCTGCTGGCTGAGGAGTAGATAGGCTCAGGCTGGTAGGCAAGGCAACAGTTGGCTATAACCAAAATAAAACAAACTCTATAAGCATTCAGATCCCACTGACACAATCACAAGGAATGGCTACTTGAGTAAGGAAATGATAAATTTTAGAACAATCTTTCTTAAACAAATACTTTATAAACAAAGGGTTACTTTTCAAAGCAAAAAGCACATATAAAGCCACACATTACTCCTAAAAGAAACAATTAACTTTAAAACAAATTTAGATGATTCCCTGACACTAAAGAACTCCAATCAACCTTAAAAAAGGTAGGCTGCATAGTTTTCAAAAATCCACAACATGTCAGCAGGTCACCCACTCAAGCTATTGGGTTACATAGGACTGCATTCTTACAGTTCCTGCACTCAGCCTACTGGTTCGATTCTGCAAATCAGCAGAGGGTGGAACTAACAAGATTCTACTCTAACTAGTCAATTCAATTCCTTGTGTATCCATAAAAACAGTCAGCAGAATGATGTGCACACAAGTGAATGTAACGAAGTCAGTATTCTGTTTTTGCTGATGGATTTTTAACACCCATTGTTTTGAAGGTCTAACACTAGAAAATCAACTAAAAATACTTTAAAGAATTACACATTTTGGGCCCGTCAAGATCAGTAAGATCCCTTTAAAAACAGTATATGCAATCTGTTTCTAAAAATACAGAGCATTAAATTCCTTTCTCTAAAGAAAAGTTTCCCAAACTGTCATAATACTGTAAAATATTTAAAATCTTGAAGTCCAAGTTAAATTATTGTATGAGAATATGCAAAAACAAGTTATTCCTTCTATGGTTGAATGATACAAATCTTTACTTTACTGTAATTATTAAAACTAAAACTATGCAAAGTTTTACAGCTGTATACAATACAACAAAGCAGTACCAGTAAAACTTTACCATATTAGTACAGCACAGGTACTACACATTGTAACAACACATATACAGGAAATCCACCATTATCTTTAAAAAACTGTTAAAATAAAAATAATGGCCAAGATCAGAGATTTACATTGCCCTATTACCTATGTCTGGAAATGAAGACCAAACAATACAGCCAAACTAACCTGGGTTAAAAGGGTCTGCTGAGGTTGCTGCAACTTAAATAAAAAAAATTATAAATTAATTTTATATACTTAAGTAAACTGTACAGTTTTACCTCCTCTTTACAACTAAGGAAAAATAGTTTTTGCTTTGTTGACCTAGTTATCTGAGTGGAAACAGTTAATGCATTGGAATTCAGTCATTTCTGTAGTCATAGTCTGCATTTCTATGCAACTGTGTCCATTTGTACATTTCATTAAGACCACAATTTCCAAACTTACTCAGTAATAGACACTTCAGTTTTCTTGTTCCACCATCATAAATCACTAACATTTACGACATGTGAGGGAGTGTCTCAAGAGAGAGTTTTACAGTCCTAACCCTTCCCAACTGCTCATTTACCAATCCATGTATTCTCTCACAATACTGTAATTTCAGGTATGACAACAATGTATGCAACAGGGAACCTCTTTAAACAAAATCATTCCAGCAGTTGAACTACACGGTATATTTAGAGCATGGTATTTATCATGAACCATATGTAGTAGAACCTCACAGTTATGAACACCTCTGATTGCGTACTTCCAGTTTCAAATGAAGTGTGTGGTTGACTGGTCAGTTTGTAACTTTGGTGTTCATAACTTTGAGGTTCTACTGTACATACATGGCACAGTATTCCAAATTCCCCATGCAGCACAAAAGGTAGACTCCTACTTTAGGAATTTCTTTCTGTGGATGTGAACTTAGACTCAAATTCTCTTTTATAATTAAAAAACAAACTATGCCATACCCTCGCTAGAACACGCGTCTATATAGCTCAAATTTGCATATAACGTGGTCGTGGCCATGAATCCCAAATTTAATTACTTTAATTGGAATTCATTTTAATGCGGCTCCCACGTTAACTCAGTACCATGCATGGATCCCAAATCCTGCGTTCTAGTGAGGGTCCGGTGTATTTACATTGTTTGCTTAAAGAAAATATTCAGTCAGCAGAAGTTTCTGAAGACTAATCCTGCAAAGACATGCACACTACAGTAGAAGTTATTTGTGATGTACACAATAAGAATTAGACAAACCTGTTGTTGTACACTGTAGAGCGTCTGCTGAGGTTGTGAATATTGCTGAAAAACATACAAAAGCAAGCCAGCTGATAAACAGAAACTGCAAGCCGGCTGCTAAATCCCTTAGGAAACAAATACAAAATCTAACATTTATAAATTGCTTTAAATCTGTTTTAGAGGACACACTGTCAAATTCAGTAACTTCTAATACAAAACTTGACCAATACAGTCCACATATATTACTCTTATAACAAAGATCTTTAGAATTAAAAATTCATCCTGGATCACCTTAGAGTTCCACATGATCAAACATCATCCATTAATCCTGCCACTCAAAATAATTAAATATGTAGGTCACAAAACATGAAATTATGTCAAATATTGCTAAACTATGCATTGTGGCTCAGTGAAGGATTTGGAACTTTCAATGTGGAGCTTATTGTCAGCAAAACTCATTTCACTAAGAATCTCAATCTAAACTCACCACTACCCCAGATATGAGATTCAACAAAAACAGTGCCTATCTTCATGGACTGATAAGTCTACTCATGGCTCTAGGAGTACTGTCCCTTTTTAATTTTTTTTTTTTTTTTTTTTTAAATAATCGATCTGGTTTGTACAGGGAAGGCAAACAAATTTTATTCTACCTGGTCCTCAAGTTAGGCTACTTTAGGCTTGAAGAGCCAACGGTTTTCTACATTACAAAGTTTGTGTAGTCAGCAGAAACCACTCCTAAAACACAGTTTTCTTTACCTGTTGTAATGCAGCAGCTGCAGCTGCAGCTTGCTGCTGCAAAGCAGCTGTTTGAGTTAGCTGATAGTTCGTTGGAGTTTGTGTAGTGAGGCCTGCTGCCGCCAATGCTGTTTGCTGGGTATATATTGTAGGAGAGGCTCCAAGCAATGATGGCTGCTGAACACCAAGAGCAGCTGAAAACAGAATGAACAGTTATGCATTAAAACACTCATCAGGGCAAGAAAAGGGTCCTTACTATCAGTGCTAGTGCTTTCTTCCCCCGGCCAACTCCTAACTCTCTCAAGGGGCAGGGACACTCCTGAATCTTGACTCCCAGCTGCCATTTCCTTCCTTCTCTACCTTAGATAGCAACAAATAATTAAAAAGCAAGCATTTAAAAATCACTCTTTGCCTCATATTAAGTTAGAATCCATAATAAATAGAACCCACACCCATAATACTCCAGCCACCAAATTTCTATTCTAGCAACAAAAGAAGTTGCTGGAATTCATGCCTCTGTAACAAGCTCTTCTGCAGTAAGGGGGTTGGCTGCACTAGCAGCTGCAATTCTGCTACATGGCAACGCCTTAATAGTCACGGTAGTGCATCAAGGGCTAGTTGTGGATTTTTGCTGCTCGATTGGCAAAAAGGTGGACAGCTTCAGCCTTGCAAGCTCTGCCCTGGCACCCCGAAGTGAAAAATGTTATTTTCTGATGGTCGTTACACAGCACTGACAGCCACCACAATTCTGCCAGACTGACAAACAGTGCTGTTCCAGATACATTTTTCTAGGTGAAATCAAGAACATGGTACCACACAGAGCATGCACATATACTCTCATGACTTAGCTCCGATTTAGGACAAAAGTGCCCGTGACATAAAGATGATGATGAAAGACGTCATGTTTTAGTAATGAGAGCATGAACAGAGATGTCATTACCAGCACAATGCATCATTTAAAATATTTACTTATAATTCAGCCCCCTCTATATCAAATGAGCCATTTGGATTATTCCTATTTGCTTGCCACCCACTATTTATAAATACAATCCCAAGAAAAAGGAGCAGTTTAAAATACTCCGTAACAGTGTGACATACTAGCATCATACTGGTTATCCTGCTAACTTCTCTTCTTAAGTCTTTTATAAGTACCACAACAAAGAGGAGGAGGTAAGGAGCTTGATTATTTGCTAGTTTTTTTTAATAACTTGTGTAATTTTAATTTTGTCACATTAATACCTTAACTTCCTTGTTTCAGTGGATTTTTGCTACTTTTTATAGCTGGATTAATATTTCATTCTGTTCTGAGTTTTGCTACATGCACCAGAGACAGGAGAAGTCCAGAACCAGAGGGAAGACATCCTAATGGACTCCTCCATACAGCTCTGTGAGTTATCCTAACCACCTTCCCTCCCTACAATCTTAATGCAATAAGACCCCCAACAAATATATCTGTCCATTAGTGAGAGATGAGAGAAGTAACCTGGGAGCACCACCAGGTAATGGTTAGAGAGCTAAGATTTACTTCGGGATAAAGCGGTGAGAGACATTTATTCTTCGTCTATTTTCACTAGTGTCCCCCTTTCTCTGTTTCCTCTAAGACCTTAGCATTGTGGTATGTATGCCTCATGCAGCTCCTGGACTGCTTTGATAACTCCCAGAAGAGTATAGATACATCAACCAACCACTTTCCTGGGCTACTCTCAGTACCATTGATGACAGAATCAGTCATCTGAATTGTTACTGAAGAGAGCACAAGAGCATCGTGGAATTCTGCTAGGATAGCCAAATGAAATGATACTGTCAGCTACATTGGCTAAACTTTCATTCTACACTAGTACTGAAATGGTCAAACTGAACTGGTCAGAGTTGAAGCAGTTGTAAACCTTGCTGTAGCTAGTGCACTTACAATGGTACTCAGAATGTGTTCAAGCACTTTCATGTGTAGACACAAAGTTTCATGAGCATGAACTGACACCATAAATGCCAATACTTTTTAATGTAAGCCAATCCTAAGAAAATCTAACTAGAAAGTTTGTGAAACTCACAGGATTTTAGTAATTTCTATTATACAAATTTGAGGGGCAAAACCTGAAAATGTACCATTGTAATTTTATTAAAAGAGTTGCATCTTTGTTGATTTTAGTTAAATTTTGTTAGGCATTTTGCCACAACACCACACATGCTGGTAAAAGCAGAACAGAAGAAATGAAACTGAAAGAACTACCTCTGTAGATAACACTGTTTCAAGTAGGAAAAATACTTCATGGGTTCCAAAACTACTTTTCTAATCTAAATTACTGATGGCAAATTACAGCTCACTAATCAAATACAGAAAGAGGAGGCTAAGTTTTCAGAGTGGAATTAATGGGATCTGAAGTAAACCATATCCACCTTTGAGCTTGTCTTCTAGGCTTGTTATAACAGTGAAGATATGATATGATGGGAAAAATATACAGCAAAAGTAAAAAGGAATCCTCAGAGCTACAAAATATCATCTAAAGATTGCAGAGGTAAGCAGACCAGGCCAGAATCCATTTAACTTTTCATAAATTGAATACAGTCTTAGAATTTTTACTTAAATTAACAGAATTGTATATTTAAACAAAAGACATCATCCTCATTTCATTAAGCAAGTAATGAAGTAATAATTCTAAACTTGTAATATTACAATAATTTCCTTATTAATAAACTAAGTCTTTGCTACAAGATGAAACAGCAGAAGTTGACTGAGAAAGGAGAGGTACCACTGTCTTCTGTGGATCTATATTTGCAGGATGCCTATGCAAGCTTGAGTGTCAAAGTAGAAGCCTCTAAAAACAGCTGTGTGTTAGGACTATACAAACATGCCCTCTTCATGGGACCAAAACTTTGATCCTAGGATTACTTAAGGAGCCCCAGCACCGCCCAGTTCCTTTCCACAAAGAGGAAAAGTGCACATCTAGATAAGAAATCATGTCAACTAACTACATTTACTATTAAGTAGCTTCTCTTTCTCCTTCAAAAATCTCACATACAGAGTCCCACTTATTGGACATTACATAACCATAAAAACCCATGGAATAACGATGGTCTTGTGTCTAAGGCACTGGATTGGTATTCAAGAGATCCAGATTCAATTTCTAACTGTCAAAAAATTCCTCTGTGACTTGGCTAAGTCATTTAATTTGTGTCTAATCACCCCACCCCTCTGAAGTGAAAATACTATTACCCTCTTTCAAGGGTTTCTGTTGAGATTTATAAATCTCAAAGATGAAGAAATTTCTCATGCATAAAGACTGCTGCCTTAGATTTACTGGAGTTTGAGCTTAGATACTTAGTTACTGGGACATCTGTACCCTTATAGTAGGTTTGTATGTAAAGTGTTCTTGAGTTAGACAACATCTGAGTAAATAAAGACCGTCTTCTGTGGAATTCTCTCCGTGTGCTACAAATAGTGTGGGAGGTCTACCTAAAGGAAACCAAGAATATATTTAAAACGTAGGCTGCATAACCATCTACCACCACAGGTAATTCTTGGGGATTTGAGGGGAAAAACAAGGTTTCGTTTAGGTTTAAAAAACAAATAAAAAAAGACCAGATTTTTTAAAGTCAGAAATTCAGGATGGTGAGAAGACATTCTTATTTATCTGGAACAACATATAAAGACCTTGGATTTCATCCATTCTCCCTGTCAGTAACAAATCAGTCCTTCTACATATATCAAGAAAAACTTCAAATGGCTCAAACAGTGATCCCATTAAGGACTGCGACCACCAAATCTAAAGAGCAGGAAGGTAGACTTCTTAGTATTGTTGAAAGAAACTCCTAAGGTAACTAAAACTAAAGAAGAATCTCTATTTCATATGACTGTGCATTTGACAGTACTTTTTTTGTACTGTCAGTTTCAGTTTCCCCTGAGAAGTCTAAGTTATTCTTCTTTACGTGGTTCTCTTTCACAGGACCAGGAAAGAGAAAAAAAGTTTAATGAAAATGTGTGTTCAGAACCACAAAATATGGGAGAGACACCAACTTCCAACAGTTTTTATTTATTACAGTTAATACTGTTGTCATTTCAAGTATCAGAAAGTTTAGGATGTTTTTATAGAAGAGTAATGACAATAAGGAGACCTTTAAAAAAATCTTTTCAATATGATGTGAAAACATGAAAGATACTGAATCAGAGACAGGGCTTCTATGTTAACTTTTCTGTCTGAGTATGCTGATTGTGAAAAAAAAATAAAATAAGCTGAATTGGGACATTAACCGAGTACTACCCGAGCCGAGCCCACAATGAAATGTTTCCCACTTCAGGGCACAAGTCTTCACATAAGGTTTATTGGATCACCACCATAATTTTTACTTCATATTCAAAAGGTAGCCAGTGAAGTGAACAAAGTACAGTGATAATGTACTCTCATCAACCTCTTAGTAAGCAGATAGGTCACTGATTTCTGCACCAGAAGTCATCTCCCCAATGTTGGTGCTCTCTTACCAAGTTATCTTGCATTACAATAAATCAAACCTCAAAGTCACAGACATGGAAGGTTAAGGACTGCATCAGATAGGATAGGGCACAGCAAAAGTAGCTTTTTTATAGTTGTCACTATATGAGATTCCGGATTGTATAAGGCATCAACAAGGTATAGAACACTGCAATTGAATTTGACAATCTGGGGCAGATGTCCTCCACAGACTCATGTTAGTGTGGCAGCATATTCTTCCAAGATTTTGCCTGTCCCTTCCAAAGTGATCTGAGTCATGCCAAGGTTTAACTTCATCCAACTACTCTTTATCCATGTATTGATCTTGGCTGTGCAGGCCTTGAGATAAGTGAACGATGGTATTTGTATGACCTGTAATGGAAATATCCACATATTGCTGGTATCTGACTCAGTCATCTTATGATTATTCCCAGTAATCTATACTGCAAAACAATAGCGTCTCAAGTATTTAGACTACTGTATGCTTTAATGAAAGTGATAAGACTGCCCTCTTCAAATAAAGTCTTAGCAATTTCTGTTAGTAGGAGGTCCTAGATGCTCATTACATGTTCCAATTTCGCTCAGACACTGAGTAATGCAATCAACCATATTGTCAGCAGGGATGGAGTCCTCAAGCTGTGTCTAATCACCATATTGCAGACATTGCAACTTATGTCTCCTCCCAACATCACATGCACATTAAGCAAGAGGAGATGACGAGATGGGACCCCACAGAACCACACAAGAGCACCACTAGAGAGGGAGAGTGCTACTCGAGAGGAAAAGTGACAGTCCATCATCAAGAGTACCCTCAGATGTGCTGACAATCACTACCAATAATGTACTCAGTTCTCCTCCATAGGCCGTCAACAGCCACAAAGGACATGGGTCTTGAACACAAGTTGATGGATGAACTACTCCCAAAACCTTCCAGAGAGTGACACTGATTGAAACTCAAGCAGAAAAGACATGCCATTTGTCCTTTCCTTCACATACTCTTCCCCAAGCAAGGAAGACAATCTTAACCAAATCAGCAATGGAATTGGCAAATTAAGAAAGTTACTTAAGTCCTATTCTTTTAAGATTTCTGGATTGAATTTAGAATGAAAGGAGAGTCATATAGGTGCTCCTGACTCTAAAATACATGCAAAAGCATCTTTCAAAGAATCTGAACCACTATGTCCTCTTGATCAAAACAGAAAGGAATATGAATTCTCTTTTAGAGGCAGAGCGATCTAAAGGAAGTGTTCCCCACTTTTGAAATATGCAGGCTAACACTGAAGACGTGAGAGACCAGTTATACTGAGCAATGTACACTCTGGAATGAGGCTGTCCACTGTGCTAGTGCTCCTCCCCAGAAGATTATAAAATCATAACGTAGGGCTGCAAGGGACTTTGAGAAGTCATTCAAGACCATTCCCCTGCACTAAGGCAGGAACTAGTAAATCTAGACCAGTCCTGACAAATGTATGCGCAGCCGGTTTTCAAAAGCCTCTAATAGAACCTCTCTTGGAATTCCTTACAGCTAACAAATTGCTCTTGCCACAGATTAAGCCCATTACTTCTTGTCCCTACCTCCAGCGGACACAGAGAACTGATCGGTGTCCTCTTTATAATAGTCCTTAGCATGTGTGAAGACTTATCAGGTCCCCCCACATATTCTTTTCTCAAGACTAAACATGTCCATTTTTTTAAATCTTTCCTCCTAGTTCAGGTTTTTTAAACCTTTTGTTTTTGTTGTTCTCCTCTGGATGCTATCCACTTTGTCTCCATCTTTCCTAAAGTGTGGAGCCCAGAAACGGATACAATACTCCAAATGAGGCCTCACCAGTGCCCAGTGGAATGGGACAATTATCTCCTGGGTCCTACATAGAATCATAGAATATCAGGGTTGGAAGGGACCTCAGGAGGCCATCTAGTCCAACCCCCTGCTCAAAGCAGGACCGATCCCCAATTAAATCATCCCAGCCAGGGCTTTGTCAAGCCTGACCTTAAAAACTTCTAAGGAAGGGGATTCCACCACCTCCCTAGGTAACGCATTCCAGTGCTTCACCACCCTTCTAGTGAAAAAGATTTTCCTAATATCCAACCTAAATCTCCCCCACTGCAACTTGAGACCATTACTCCTTGTTCTGTCATCTGCTACCACTGAGAATAGTCTAGATCCATCCTCTTTGGAACCCCCTTTCAGGTAGTTGAAAGCAGCTATGAAATCCCCCCTCATTCTTCTCTTCCGTAGACTAAACATCCCCAGTTCCCTCAGCCTCTCCTCATAAGTCATGAGTTCCAGTCCCCTAATCACTTTTGTTGCCCTCCGCTGGACTCTTTCCAATTTTTCCACATCCTTCCAATAGTGTGGGGCTCAAAACTGGACACAGTACTCCAGATGAGGCCTCACCAGTGTCGAATAGAGGGGAACGATCACGTCCCTCGATCTGCTGGCTATGCCCCACTTATACATCCCAAAATGCCATTGGCCTTCTTGGCAACAAGGACACACTGTTGACTCCTATCCAGCTTCTCGTCCACTGTCACCCCTAGGTCCTTCTCTGCAGAACTGCTGCCGAGCCATTCGGTCCCGAGTCTGTAGCAGTGCATTGGATTCTTCCGTCCTAAGTGTAGGACTCTGCACTTGTCCTTGTTGAACCTCATCAGATTTCTTTTGGCCGAATCCTCCAATTTTTCTAGGTCCCTCTGTATCCTATCCCTACCCTCCAGCGTATCTACCACTCCTCCCAGTTTAGACTCTTCCCCCTCATGTTATTCTCCCAGGGGATCCTACCCATCAGTTCCCTGAGGGAGTCAAAGTCTGCTTTTCTGAAGTCCATACAATACTCCTTTTAATATACCTCGGAATATTAGTCAGCAATGTAATGTAGTTGCAGAAAAGGCTCATTCAATTTGTGATCCATCAACCCCAGATCTTTTTCAGCAGTTATTCCTCATTTTGTAGTTGTGCATTTGATTTTTCCTTCCTAAGTGAAGTACTTTGCATTTGTCTTTATTGAATTTCATCTTGTTGATTTCAGACCAATCCTCTAATTAGTCACAGTCATTTTGCATTCTAATCCTGTCCTCCAAAGTGCCTGCAAAAAAACTATTCCCAGTTGGTAGAAAAGCCCAAGGTTCAAGATGAGATAGAGTGTATCACTGCCAAAGTTGGGTTGTCCACGTGCCACAAGATTCATTTTCCCATTGCCAATTAATATAGCACAGGAGTTCTCAAACTGGGGGTCATAAGGTGATATAGGGGTTGTCCCCCATTAAATTACCCCCATTTTTAATTTAGAAGGGGGGTCACGCTCAGAGGCTTGCTGTGTGAAAGGGGTCACGAATACAAATGGTTTGAAAACCAATGATATAGCACATAGCCATGGTGTAAGATTTACAGAGACCTTCCTTTAATTAGAAAAAGAAAAGCTTTCAAGCCAAAATCAGATTGTTTTAGATTCAAACAAGTTTATAAAAAATCTGGCTTCACTGGTTATCCACAAATCTTGGTTCCGAAGATGGTCACTACTAAGGTTTGCAGCCAAAACCTAACCAGTGTCACAATCACTGCTGATGGAAAAGGAGGAAACCCTTGCAGGCATTTATGGGACATGTCCAGCACTATTACCAGGATCTGCAAATATGCTTGCATCTATGAAACTCATTCTCAAGATTTTCTGTAGTGCTCATCACCATAATATCTACCCTAAACCATTGCAGAAAGGCTTTATTCCAAGTCTTGCAACCATTAGATGCAGGAAGCTGTGAAACCAAGTATCTTTACTGTGTTGCAAGCTGCAATCTTGACATAGAAGGTTATAAGCAACTTTTCTTCAATAACTTCGCCAAACTTTAATAGTTTCAGTTGAAAATTTACGTGACAGAGAATGAAGATGGGGGAAATACCTTATTTTGACCACATTAAAAAGTCCTTGGGACCTTCTCTTCAAAATACTAGCACTTCCATGCTTTGGAGCAGGCACTTGAAATTTGAGAGGTGGAAGCTTTTGAGTCTGGAATGTGCCTTTTGCCCTTCCCATGAAAATCCACCCAAATTAGGCCAGGTTATAAGCCTTTGAAACATGTTCAGTTCAAGGCTTGCTAGAATTTAACAGCTAAACTCTGGAGAGTCCATCCCCACTGAGCATGTTCAAGTCTCTCACCTCTCCTACTGTTGACCAGTTGGCTCTTGTACCAACTCCAGAGTGAATGAGCATGGTCCCTCACCTCTCAGCTCCTTCAGCTCTGTGCATGCACCAACCCCACAGAGCAACTGAATGTGTGCCAGGCCAAGTAGGCTATGGCAGCTCAGTACTTCCCTGCAATGGAGGCTCCGAACCAGGGCAGGACCAAGCACTTTAACAATGCAGGAAGTCTCTCTCCTGTGTGCTCTCAATGGCT
Organism: Lepidochelys olivacea; assembly: GCF_965140295.1. Classification (NCBI taxonomy): domain Eukaryota; kingdom Metazoa; phylum Chordata; order Testudines; family Cheloniidae; genus Lepidochelys; species Lepidochelys olivacea. Next base: position 82,047,113 of record NC_140417.1, on the reverse strand, counting down.
CCCTCTGCTGGCAGTCAGAGTGTGGAGGAGGAAGCCATCTGAATCAAATGCAAAGGGGAAAGGAATACATAGGGACAAGAAGTCTGGTGAGATTGGGACTGGGGGACAGAAGGAAACTGACTAAATTGGAAAGGAAGGAAGAGAAATAAGATTAATTGATCAAGGAGACTAGGAGCTGCTTGAGGGAAATGGGAAGGAAGGAAACTGGGAGCCAATAGGCTTTGAAGGGCAGGGGAGGAAGAAACAGACCTGATGAGGAGCTAGAGGGGAGACTACCACTAGTTTGGGAATGAGACGAAGACAAGGAGACAGGGAGCAGAGCTGGGAGAGTCTGACTGGAGGGGGAGAGAGCTTGGACAAGGAAATGAGAGGAGGAACTGCAACTGGCTAAGTAATGAAACTAGGATGGGGATGAGAAGCCTAAAGAGTGGTGATTGGGATGAGGTAGGCAAGGAAAATGGGATTGGAACAAGGAACCTGGTGTGGGGAAGAGAAAGGACCAGGACAAGTTTGAGGGGACAGGGCAAAGGGGGTTAAACTTCAAGAGTGGGGAACAAGCAGAAAAGTCTGTGCTCCTCAGAACACATTCCCCTATAGAGCCTGGGATGGAACCAAAGATTTCTGATTCTCAACATTCCTCCTGCTGTCAGCAAATACTTTGCCAATGGGTTTCATCCCCCTCTACTGTTGCATGTTATCTTCTATCAGTTACTCCATTAGGTCAAATGGCATTGGTTTGTGCAATTGAATTTAACATTCCAACTGTGATAATCCACGTGGGTGTCAATATACTGCCATGCGATGGAATTTGTTTTTTCAGTTTGCTTTTTTAATAAGCCAGGAAATTACATTCAAAAAAATATACTAAGAACATTATTAAGGTTGCAAAGTCAAGCACTCAAAAGTTAGGAAATACCCCCAGTAAAGGTTGTTTATGTAACCTTCATTTGGCCCCCTAGTGACTATGCACTGGGGGAATGAGTCTTCACTTACATGATCACATACTATATTATTCCACAGAACCCCTGCCTCATCCAGTGCATGGGATGGCCCTGCTCTGAGGCTGAATTAGGACTGTTTAGTGAAGGAGATTTGTCTGCAGAATTCCTGCCTCATTTGTTACAGAAGTTGGAAGATGTGTAACAAGTGACACAGATTACGGCAAAAGAAAAAGATCTCATGGTTAAGACAGTTAAATACTGCCTTGGAGAACTGGATTCTAACCCTGCCTCTGCCACCAAGTTCCTGTGTGATGCTAAGCAAGTCTCTTAAACCAAAGTTTTCGGAGATGGTCACTAACTGTGTGTTCCTTATTTTTTTGTGGATGCCCAGCTTGAGACCCTGGAACCTCATTTTTGTAAAAGTGCTGAGCACTCTCAGCTGCAGCTGAAGTCAATGGGAGCTGTGCTTGAATATACAGTCACCTATAATGCTAAGTACCTTATGAAATCAAGTCCTAAGCATCTCAAATTGAAAACATAAATTAGTGCATACTTTTGATCTTACTCTGTGCCTCAGTTTCTCATCTGTAAAATGGGGATGAAAATACCCTCATTTCACAGAGCATTTGGGAGACAAGTTAATTTGTGTTTATGAAACACTCTGATATTATACTGATGAGTTTCACAGAAAAGCCCATGACAAAATTAATAAGTCCGTGTTTAGAGCAGTGTTTGAATAGTGTGCTGTAAATAAGGCCTAAACTAAAGCCACACTCTGAACAATGGGAAAACAAAATATTGCTTATTTGCTCATTAACTGAGCATCATCCATCCTGCACACTGAATGAGGCACAAGCCCTGTGGAATGAAATAGTATGTGACTGTGTAATTAAAGCCTGTATCATAATACATATGCACAATGGGACCAAATTAAAGTTGCACAAGTAACCTTAATTCCAGCATTTTTTTAACTTTCAAGTGCTTGACTTTGCAGTCTTAATACTGAAATAACCCACAATGTTTAGTTCTGGAGTGCCTCTTTCGGGTCCTAGCAAGCCCACAGTAACAGAAGTACCAGAACACTTGATTTCTTTGACTGCTATATAGCAACCTTCAGATTCAAGTTGCTGCTTGGGAACCTTTATACTCCTTTACATCTAGAAGAGTCCTGCCCTAAAAGACAGCTGGTTGACATAGCTTCAAACAGGTTAGCCTGCAATTTGGCCACGATGATTGAAAAATACTCTTTTGAACATCAAAACGGGACTTGTGGTGCAGGGATCTTTGACAGAAGCCTCCAGTTTGCACAGAGACTGCAAGCACATCCCACAAATAGGAATCTATACAAGCGATTCTCAAAGAAGTAGTACTTACTATAATATACAAATACATTCAGTAATAAGCAAAAAGCAAACACCCATTGTGTAGATCTAAGTTGTTCACTAAGATACCTAATTGATCACTATTATTATGTCATTCAAATATAAGAGTCAACCTTTAAAGGTTAACTGACTTATTTGGAAAATATCCTGTTAGCACTATATCATTCTTAACTCTGCACAACTGTAGAATCTGCAATTCAATGAGATGTCAGCGTTCAAACATTAAATGATGGACAAACTGACCTGGTTGAGATACTGCAGTGGCTGTAAACTGAGTGGCCCATGGAGGATTCTTCTGTCCTCCAAACTGAGCCATGATGGAAGGCAAAATCCTCAGTGTTTTAATCTTCTATAACTGTGATCTATTAAAATGAATAAGTAGCTACTGTTATAAATATGTCAGCTAATATTAATAGTATTTTAAAACATGTTCCACAAATTTAACTATTCCATTCCTAGGTCAAAGATTCCTTTTTATACACGAGTCTGGTGTTCAACATGCAAGGCTTTTGAGCTCTGTCAAATCTATGTGCAGTCTAACAAATTATGGAATGAGATCTTAGTCTCACTGAGACGTTGAAGAACCCTTCATCTTGACAACAAAACTAAAACTATTTAAATGTACAGGAAAAGCTGAAAACTGAATTAAACTAAGATTTCTAATGACGTCTGGGGGGGACTTCACAGAAGAATAAAACAATTTTTAAATAAGCAAAAATTATTTTTGTGCTCAAAGTCACACACTCCCCAAACACGGTTAGTAGGAACATGCAATATATAAACTTTGGGCATAACTCACTTTTGCTTTGTAGTACAATTGCAAAAGTAACATCCAGAGAGCATTCCTTTAAATAGGAAGTTAAAATAGAAGTGAACAGACAGCAATTCTGCTTTTAACTAGAGTTAGGAGTGCAAGTTAAAGCCAGATTGAACTCATGCTGCTAACTTGAGTTGCTGTACTTTCCTTCACTGCTATTTTAACCAGAGTTAAGAACTCACTTTTGGGTGGGGGGGGGGGGGCGGGCAGCATAGACACCGTAAGTAAGTAAAAAGTGGTAAATCCAGTCAAACAGTTCTTGTGGCTTAGTGAGAAAGCTTTAAAAGCCCCCGGGTCAGTTACAGTCACTACAGAAACTATCTGTCGCTCCTCACCTATACCTAGACTTTTTCAATTCAGATTATTTGTTAACTTGAATAGTCATGTGCAAAATGACTAAAGCTTTAATACTTTTATTTAATTATGTATTTAATTATGTACAGACAGTCCCACTGATCTCACAGGAATGACTCACATACGTATGTACCGGGTTGGGACATAAATTGGTCTACCAAACATTACTATTCATTGCCATTTGTATTACAGTTAGCACCGTGGGGCCCCCGGCATAGAGCAGAACCCTACCGCGGTGGGCCCTGCACAAACCCCGCCCCAAGAGCCACCCCGCAAAGTCCCGGTAATGCCTAAGGAGGAAGGGAGCACTCCCCGCAACTCACAGTAACTACAACGCGCGAAGCCCCGAAGCCTGGGCCTGCAGCCTGAACAGCCACAGACCGTGAACACGGCAGGCGCTGCTCGGAGGGAGTCTCTGCGCGCCCTTGTGAGGCGGCGGGGGCGGGGACAAGTCCGAGTGAGGGAGTCTCGGTGCGGGAAGCGGAGGGCAGGTGGCCGTAAGGAAGCTTCCCTCTGCACCGAGCGAGGCCAAAGGCCTCCGAGTGATGGAATCTGCTCAGAAACGGCCCAGGCGAAGCAAGCAGCTCCTCCCCGCCAACAATGCGGGGCCTGAACGCTGGAGCGGGGCCTACGCCTCAGGGATCCCGTCTTGCCTAGACAGGCCTGCTCCAGGGGCAGCCCGGAGGCCCCCTCACCACCCGATCGTTCCCTTCGGAGCCTCTCGTCCGAACTCCGCGTGCACCCCCCCGTACCTGAGCCAGGCTAGGCTAGGCCTCACTGGAGCCATTTCAAACTCATCCAGCCCACACACACATACGCTGCCGCGGCTCCCCACTACGCATGCCTCCCAGGCCGGAGCGGAAAAGGCCCACGGCGCCCACTGCTGACGTTTACTTAAAACGTGCGTCCCCCCGCACGTGCTCCGCAAGCGTCGCCGCCGCTACAGCAAGGAAGACGTCGCTACTACGCACGCGCCAAGAGGCGGGCTCTGACCGTGGAGGTCGCGGAGAGAGAGCGTAGGCCGTTGCTCTGGGTGAGGCACTTCGCCGCCATGTTGCTTCGGGGCATATGGCTCAAAGGCCGACGCCACCGCCATCTTGTTGTCGGGCAGAAGCGTAAGTTGTATCGCGCCTGACTGGCTAGTTGGGCCAAGCGAAGCGAATCCGGCCCATTTCTCTCTCACGTGGACCCCACAGGTTTCTCCCTGGCTGTGCTGAATTTATGACAGCTCCCCCCGCCCCCACCCCAACACTCCAAAGGCTACATGACTCTTTCCTGGTTATATACATGACTCATTACAGAACCTCAGTGTAACTATTCTTTACTAATGATGTACATTATATCAACGTAATAGTGATGAGGCATCACATCTGTGTGGAACTTTGGTACTGAGATAAGGAATATTTGAGAGAAATATGCTTCATGAGCATTCAAGGCACTAAATACTGCAGAGCTAACCGTGCAGACGGGCTGATCAAGTTGCAGTTGTGCACGGGGACTCCACACGAAGTACACACACACTTCACAGCAGTTGTTGCTGCATCAGCACACAGGCCTATTTGGGATGGAGGAAGAACAGAAACATGAGTGGCGCTATGAGTATGTGCAACTGCTGGACAGTATGGTCCACACAAATTATACAAAAAGAAAAGGAGTACTTGTGGCACCTTAGAGACTAACCAATTTATTTGAACATGAGCTTTCGTGAGCTACAGCTCACTTCATCGGATGAAGCTCACGAAAGCTCATGCTCAAATAAATTGGTTAGTCTCTAAGGTGCCACAAGTACTCCTTTTCTTCTTGCGAATACAGACTAACACGGCTGTTACTCTGAAACAAATTATACAGACATCTTAGCCTATGGGAGGGGGTGTGTGCTAAGGTTTGACTTACATGGAGATTTCTTGCAAAAAGCTACTTGAATTGGGCTTTTGACGGAAGACAAGCTTTGCTTTGGGCTGAAAAGCATCATAACAATGTAAGACACTGCTGATCTCATTAAGAGGCCAAAAAGACATGGATGTTACAAAAACAAAATGTTACTCTTAAAGACTTTGCTGATTATTTATTTTTAAATTGGAGATGGAGCAAAATCCACTTAAAAGGCACAGCATCAACCAGAATTTTTCCCTGAGGGTATATTTTGGCTTCATCCCAAAGAGACACATTCCACATTCACAAGTGGCACAAACTGCTTTATGTTCTGGCAGAGTACCTAGAATCAAGCAACAGTCCACAAAGTACTCTAGATAAATATAGAGTTCAAATAAATAAATCATCTCATTAAGGTTCAAAGAGAGGCAAAGTTATCATACTTAGAACTTTATTTGTATTGCATTTTAGCTACTGAATAAGTTTGATGATTTAGAATGATCTTTACATTGTTAAGCATAGTTCTATACATTTAAATTTTTTATTCATCCTATAATGCTACTCACAATCTAATCCTTAGGTAGTCTTGTTGAAGTCATCTACCTTGCATGAGGAACTACTCAGCCCAAGTAAAGACTGCAGAGCTTGGCCCCAATATAGTTGGTACAGTTCAAGAGATCAAGCAATGTTTACAAGCAATACTCCCTACCATGCTTCTCAGTTATGGAGCATTTCAATGTATTTATGAAGCATTATAATAACAGGTCCAAACATTTCAGCTGAAAACTAGCCGTGCCATGGGGTATGTGATTAGAGCTGTTTGCACTCACAGAGTTCCCTTATTGCATTTTCTAGGCTAATAGTTTTCAGTGTGCCAAATTAGCATCTGTGGAAGGAATGCCTCTTGTTTGTCACTGTGAGGAGCAGTATCAGATCAGTACAGTGCGGGGCTGGTAACCAGAGGGGCAAAGACAGAGAGCTAAGTCTGGGGACTGATGGTGACCTGGCAAAGAATGTACAATAATTAATAAAATAAAATATAATTGTAAGAATACACAGAAAAGTGGCTGGAGTTAGAGAACAAAATATTGTGGGTTGGTGGAACAGGATGAGGATCCAGAAGAAATACAAAAGTGGGCTCTGAGCATATTAGCAATAGTTATAGTCATACTCTACCCGAGACAGCAGGAAATCAAGATTGTAATTCCCCTTAAACCTCTAAATCAGTGGCTCTCAACCCTTCCAGACTACTGTACCCCTCTCAGGAGTCTGATTTGTCTTGCATACCCCCAAGTTTCACCTCACTTAAAAACTACTTGCTTACAAAATCAAACATAAAAATACAAAAGTGTCACAACACACTATTACTGAAAAAATTACTTTCTCATTTTTACCATATAATTATAAAATAAAATCTACTGGAGTATTAATATTGAACTTACATTTCAGTGTAAGTATATAGAGCAATATAAACTAGTCATTGTATGAAATTTTAGTTTGTATTGACTTTTCTAGTGCTTTTTATGTAAAACTAGGCAAAACTAGGCAAATATCGAGATGAGTTGATTTACCCCCAGGGGTACACACGCTCCTGGTTAAGAACCATTGCTCTAAATGATCTCCCCATAAGAGGGGGTCAATTTAATAACTCATAAAAAGGCCCTTTGGCCAACAGACCAGAGAACAATGATTTTACTAGATATATAACTAATTTCCAGAACTATGGTAAGAACATAAGAACGGCCATACTGGGTCAGACCAAAGGTCCATCTAGCCCAATATCCTGTCTTCTGGCAGTGGCCAACGCCAGCTGCCCCAGAGGGAATCATCAAGTGATCCATCCCGTCACCCATTTCCAGATTCTGGCAAACAGAGGCTAGGGACACCATGCCTACCCATCCTGGCTAATAGCCATTGATGGACCTATCCTCCATGAATTTATCTAGTTCTTTTTTGAAATTAAAAAAATATATATAAATTAGCCTCCCCCTTCATTCGCAAGTTTTTGGCATCGCCCTTTACATGTATGGTGTGGGCAAGACTCATACTGAGTTATTTGGTCTCTGAATCCTCCTGTTTCCAAGTTAAAGCTGGTTGTTGTGACTTTAGTGCTAACAAACAGAAGAAATGGCATGGAAAAAGCACTGGGAAAATGTGGTTAAATAAATATTGTATGTATTGTGGTAGAATCAGATGGATAACAAGGATTTATGGGAAGAGAATGAACAAAGGAAAGAAACTGATCATCAGGAAATACAGCTTATTAGTTAAATTTATTAGTGGAGTGCCACTGGCTTTCTTTGTCTTTGCCCTATGGTAGGAGTGGGCAAATTTTTTGGCCCGAGGGCCACATCTGGATGGAGAAATTGTATGCAGGGCCATGAATGTAGGGCTGGGGCAGGGGGTTGGGGTGCAGGAGGGAGTGTAGGGTGCGGGAGGGGATGTGGTGTGCAGGAAGGGGCTCAGGGCAAGGGGTTGGGGTGCGGGGTGCAGGGTGCAGCAGGGGGCTCAGAGCAGGGGGTTGGGATGCAGGAGGGTTGCGGGGTGCGGCAGGGGGCTCAGGGCAGGGGGTTGGGATGCGATGGGGGCTCAAGGCAGGGGGTAAGGGGGCTCAGGGCAGGGGGTTTGGGTATGGGGTGCAGGAGGGGTTCAGGGTGTGGGCTCTGCCCCGGCGCCACTTACCTTGAGCAGCTCCAGGGTGGCAGCGGTTCGCAGCAGAGCTAAGGCAGGCTCCCTGTCTGTCCTGGCCCCACGTCGCTCCTGGAAGTGGCCAACATGTCCGGCAGTGGCTCCTGGGGTTGGGGGGGGCCGGCAGCTTCACCATGTGCTGCCCTCACCTGTGGGTACCACCCCCAAAGCTCCCATTGGCCACGGTTCCCTGTTCCTGGCCAAATGGGAGCTGCAGGGGGCAGTGTCTGCAGGCAAGGGCAGCGCACGGAGCCCTTTCCCCCACCCAGGGGCCGCAGAACATGGTGCCAGCCGCTTGTGGGAGCAGTGTGGGCCGGAACAGGCAGGAAGCCTGCCCTACCCCTCTGTGTCACGGGGCTGGCAATCCTGCGGGCCAGACTAAAAGCCCTGATTGGGCTGGATCTGCGCCACAGGCCATAGTTTGCCCTCCCCTGCCCTATGGTGCACCTTAGAAACTTCCAACAGGTTTATTTTTCAGGACATTTAAATGCTGATATGGAAGAGCTAAAAGTTTAAAACCAAGTTTTGTCATGGCTTGCACGGCAGTGTCGCTAAAAGCTGTGTAGTGTAGATATAGCCTCAGTACTTCTACCACCCCCCTCCACTCCAATTTTATCATCTGCAACCCTAGGCACCCTGTGTTCAGACCTAAATACTACTGCAATTATATTTGTACACAATATGCCTTGTGAGATATCATCTGAAAACTAATAACTCACTCATCAATAATATCACTGTGAAATGTATGGGAGAATGCTGTGTGTGGAATCATGGATACTCACTGATATTATGCTTTACAGTCTGTGACTGAAAAGTGTTTAAACTAGGCACATCAGGGGAGTTAATAACAGGTTTTCTAAAGACAAAGGAAAGAGGCCAAATGAGGTGTGGCCTAATTCAATGGGCTATTAATCTGTAGCTGAAGTTGCATGAAGATAACATTTACATTGTAAAATTGGAGCAGGAAGCATCACATGGGAACACAGCAGAGGACATTTTATTCAAGATGGAGTTGGCCCCCCCAAAGAAGACAGGTGACCGAACTCCAATGGCGTAATGTGACCCTTGAAACAAAGGCAGATTTTGAGATATAAGGATGCACAAAAAGACTTTGGATTATCCTTCATCTAAAGAGACAAGGAAAACCAGCACCTTGGACTCTATATGGAGCCTGGTTAAGTAAGCCAGCTATTGCTGGGAAAGGAAGATTTGTGAGGAAACAACTTTGAATAAAAACCTTAGCTTTTAAAGTTATGTCTTAGCCATTAGAAACCATATTTTTAACTTTTTTAAAAACTATTTCTATATTTATTCCTTTTGTTTCGTATAATTTAACCTATGTCCTTTTGTTAATAAACAGGTTTTATTTTTATTATAAACCAATTCTGTGCTGTGTTTGAAGGGAAGGATGTGTTTACCCAATTAATAAGCTATAATGTACTGATTCTTTAAAAGAGCAGCAAAATGAATATCTTCTGTGAATGCCCAGTGATAGAGGCTATGCATTGCAGAGAAACATCTCTGAGGAGCTCAAGGGCTGGAGTTCACTGATTGTTACCTGATAGGCCAAGTTTGGGCCAGGATCGCCTTGAGGAGTTTGCTGCTAAGGAATACAGACTCGTGTAGCAGGAAGCTACACACAGTATAATCTCCAACAAAGCTCACTCATACTGAGACAGAGAGGTAACAGTGGCTTAGAGCTCTGGGTGTTTTCAGCAGCATGTTACACTGTCCCAATACAAACTGGAGCTAGATAGAAAGGGGGTGGGGTTGAGGTGGATGGGGGTTACATCCTGAAAGCAGAAGGGAATATATTGGCCGTTTGAGGAAAAGTGAGGAAAAGTTAGTCACAGCAGACCTTTCTTCTTTGGAAGATTATGAAATTTTTATTGTCTGTATTCCTGGTATCTGGTCTCTCCCCACACTGAGCTATGTTGCACAAGCTAGGAGAAATGGGGGTGGGAGAAGGATGCAGTTTGGCATTTGGAGAAACACAGAGTAGTGTCCTTTTGCTGTGAAAAGGCATCGGCTCTGTGGTGCACATCTGAAATCTGGCAAAATAAAGTTGTGATGTGTCTTTCTGTCCTTCTCCATTTCACCGCAGGCACAGGGACAGGATTTTCTAGTGATGCTGCAGTGTATGGCGGGCTTTCTTCGTTTGCATCTCCCTTTTCATGGAAACTCCATATGCTATCTGAGAATATAGGCAATTCCCAGTCAAATTGCTTCCCAGTCGTGTAAGCATATTTCAGCAACCATCTCTGACCCAATGGAATACAATTGTATCTAATGTTAAAAAAGCAACTATAGACCTGATACTACAGCTTATTCACCAAAACGTATTTTTATACTGGTCCCCACAGAGGCTAATAGTAATGGGCCTCATAAATGCTGATCGCTCCTGGAAATGCAATTCCCTTGGTATATTCCTACCTTAGCTCATATGTTTTGGGAGTGCCCCCATATCAAGAATTTCAGGTCTGAGGTGGGTCAGAGGACCAATTTGACTGGGTACTAAGCTGGAGTACTAAGCTGACGCCTTCCCCCTTAAATTTAATTCTTGGATATGCACCTGATAGGTGGAGATTATGTGGTAACAAAGCAGCATAGTTCCAACATACAGTTGTGGTAGCTAAAAAAAAATCAATCCTGCAAAAATGGAAAAGTTAATCCTCACCAAATATTGATGCCTGGCTCGGTGAAATGGCTAATCTCACAGCTAACAAACGACTGGCACTCCACAGAAATGACTTTTTAGAGGTCTATGCTTAACATAGAGCCTACAGATAGATATGTTGCTTCCCCTCCCCTCTCTTTATCCTAACCCTCTTTATTTACTTTGTGTATTATGGGGAATCTTATATTTTGGCATATTTGTTGTATTTGGAAAAATAAATAAAAATTATAATTTTTTTTTTTTTTTAAAAACCTCACAGGGTTGGTGTCAGGGACCGGCCCAGTTAGGAACAGCACAGCAGCTGGCCTGCTCCCTGACTAGCTGCACTGCTAGGCAACCAGTGAACCCAGCTGCATTGCCTTAGTACTCTTGGATTGGCCTCAGCCCCTGATTAGCAGCACTGCTTACAAGCTTGACCCGCAGAGCAGTTCAGCGGCTACTCAATGTGTACCATGGCTACAGCTGTGCTTGCGCTTGGTACAGCCCTTGTTCCATTCCTGCTCCAAGTCCCTTTTCCTGCTCTAGTCTCCTCTTCTCTCGCTTCAGACTTCTATCTTCAGCCCCTTGCTCTACCTCTGGATTAAGACTCCAGTTGACCCTCCAGTTCTGGTATCTAGCTTGTCTGTCTGTCTTATGCTGATCCCTGGCTGTCTTTGGCTTACAACTCTGATTTATCCTCTCTGGCTCTGGCATTTGGCTTCTGCCTTTCCAGTACTGACCTTCAGCTTGTTTCCTGGACTCTGCCCACTCTGGATACAACTCTTATTGATAGGCTAAATTCTTGCCTTCACCACTAGGCCTGACCACCCATGGCATGGTTAGCAACATTTGGTAATTAAATAAATCTTTAATATCTTCAAAATGTGCCTTAGATGTTGTGACATATCAGGGCACAATTCAGATCAATGAGTAGCTGTGTCACCCCTGCCCTGCAACCTGGGATGCCCTTTACAAAGCCTTGCTACTATAGCTGTCAGCCTGAAAGTCACTCCCAGCTACGACTTTGTGTGGTACAGTCAGCAAGCCACACCTTGGTGGTTACTAGCTTTAAAGATTACTACAGGGTAACTCCAACACACTCCCAGTCCCTAATTTTCCTCCAGAAATTTGTCCTGTACTGCCCTGCCCTCTCCTGGACAGTATAAATATATCAAGTCTGTTATTCCTTTAAACTAATATGCTCACAACTTGTTACCCCAAAGGGGTTTACCCAGACACTTCATCTTAAACACACTGGATTAGATAAAACAGTAAAACAAGTTGATTAACTATAAAGAGAGATTTTAAGTGAGTACAAGTAATGAGGCCTAGAATTCAGAAATGGTTACAAGAAAAATAAAGATAAATCACTTACTAGTGCCTAATTTAACTTTAATTGATTGAAGCAAAACTTCTCACCACATGCTACCAGCAAGATTACTGACCAAACTCTTTCAGGTCAAGACCTCTCCCCCAGGGTCGAATAGCTGCCTCCTCTGTCTTTTAAAGTGCAGAGAAGGTAATGGGCAGGCAGGGAGAGAGGGGTTCCTTGGGGTGTCTGTCCTTTTTTTTATAGTTTCAGTTCTCCTCTTGAAAAGCATTTCTAGCTGAAAACTAAGAGACAAGGAGCCTATGGGGAAGGAAACTCCATGGTGTTTCTTTGCTAAAATGTAGATTTTTGACCCTGCCTGCTTTCCTGCCAAAGAATGGCCACTTAGCAGGTAATGGTCCATCAGCCTTGTTTACACCTGACTGAGGCATCAACTTGCCCTTTGTGGCTGAGGAACTGGTTTGGCCACTCCCCAGACTTACCTGGAAAATATATATACTTTTAGTCATGATGTCAGCTTATGTTTTATAACTTCGTATAATGCTGCCAAATGCATTTTGCCATGATATTATTATTCCTGGGGGAATTGTGTGCCAAAAAATTAAAAACTCTGCACACAATATTTTCAAAATCTGCAAAATTCTGCATATTTTATTTGTCAAAATAACACAATATAGTCACACCAGTTTCAATTATTTTTGGTCATTTATTTCAAAATACCTGTCAGCAAGTATGTCTGTAACAATACAGACAACAAAAAAGATTCAGGAAATGTTTTTTGACAAATAGATTCCTTACTAGGCATATTAATACCGAATTCTGAGTAAAAATTCATTTAAACTACAATACAGAACTGTATTTCCTGAAGCAGTGCAAAGGCTAGGGGGAGTCAGGGATAACGGAGGAGCTTAGAGAGAGGGAAGTAAATTGCTGGGAAAAAGCCTGGGTGTGAACTTGGAGGGTTGCTGGCTATGGGTGGGAAAAATATGGAACAGGTTTCTTTGGGGGGCAGGGAGGGATTGTTAGGGAGCTTCCCCCATGGAGACCCTGGCTGACCCCTAGCCTCTCCCATTCAATCAGGCACATCTTCCCTGGTCCCCATGTGTTCTTGCACCCCCTGTCCACGTGTCCCTCCACGCCCACTCCTCCCATCTCCATGTGGCCCTGCATCCCCCGCCCCATGGCTCTGTATCCCATCCCTATGTGTCTCTGTGCCCTGACCCAGACACTCCCCTGTCCCTGTGTAGCTCTGCACTCTCTGCCCCATCACCATGTGGCCCTGTACCTCCACTCCCACTCAACTGCTGACCTAGTCTGTCCTCCCACACTAGCCCTTATGAGTCCCATCTGACCCCTCCAGCATCCCATGTTGTCTGTCTCCCTATAACCCTGTCTCCTGACCTAGCCTGACAGGCGCTGTGAAAAAGGCAGGCTCTTCCTCTTCCCTAGATGGGTGGGAGCTGCTGCTGTGTTCTGTTGCTACAGTACTCTCTGGTGGGCAAAAGGCAGAACTGCAGCCACTTTTCAGCAGAAGTTTTTTCTGCGCAAAAAAAACCCAAAAAACCGTGCACGGCTCATTAATTATGTACACGCAGTAATGCAGAATTCCCCCACGAGTAATATTATTGATCAGAAATTTATGAGTGTTAAAAAGGTACCTCAGAAGGCAGACTTTGTACAAACATTATTATAGTAGTGTATAGAGTGTGAACATGGGTATATTCTGTCACAGATGTCCAGATAAATCTTATGGGCCTTTATACTTTATAAACACATAAGACATTTGCATTTATCTCCCCCTAGATATCTCCCAGGAAAACCACTTAATACTTTTTGTTCCTAAAGTCCATTCTTGTCTGGCACAATATAGTCCTTTGAACCTCCTGGTCTCAAACCTCCCCCTCGAGAGGTTACATACAATCCTGGACCAGAATAATACATAAACAATTCACTTAATATAACAGACCCCTCCCCCCCCAAAGACACTTAAACTTAATTAAATAAGATCTCCCAAGGATATTGCAGGAAATGGCTGTATCTGTTACAACTGTCGTGAGGGTCTTACAGTCTAAGTGGACCTCCGGGATTTCAGCTGCAAATAAAACAACAGCTGACAGTGCCTTTTGACATAAGTTGTACCATACACTACTGAACCATGAGGGCCTGTTTTCCAGGCAGTGGGCAACACAAGGAACCAGTGAAATGGATTATCCTTCTTTTTAAACTGACAACAAGGGCAGGTTTTTAATAAGGACAAGATATGAAGCATGAGTATATGTGCCAAGGGCAAGTGTAAGTGGGGGAATAGTCCCGCTATTGTGGGGAACTTTCCTGGCTTCTGCACTACCCTGGTGAAGTGGGCTAGCGAAAGGATCTGAGACCTCGCTCCCATTTCCTTTACCCAGTGGCCTCCCTACCCTTGAGGACTCCCCTTCCACTCTCCTGTCTGGCAGAGTCCTCGTAACCCCAACAAGGCTGGGCCCAGGATTCCTGGGGGGCTTGACCCCCAACCCTGCTGCGGTCACCTAGGACAGGGGCTAGGGTGTCCCCACTCCAGGATACTCTCTCTGCACTGGGCACTTCTCTGACCCACTGACCATTACATACAATTTAAAGCAAATGTAAGTTATTTAATCAACAATTAATTTTAAAAAGAGTAAGGAAAAATGGGAAAGGTTAAAGGAAACACATCAACCCGCTCTATGGCAGGGAACATCACAAACAGCATCTCTGGAACATCAGGGCAGTTCACAGTCTGTTCCTTGTAAGTCCCAGGCCTTCTTCTCAGGCCCTGGCTGTGATGCAGGGATGCTGTGGGTTGGACACTTGCTCTGGTGGTGACCAGACGCTCTCAGGCTCTAAGTGGTAGGACCCTTCTTCCCAGTGTGGCCCCTGCCCTGTCAGGGTTACGATCCAAGCCTGAGCATCTTGGCTGAGGCGTCTCCCTGTGCTGGGCCCGCTGCCTAGGGTCCCCCTTGCTCTCCCCAGCTGCTCACCGCACCAAGCTCCGGACTGCTCCAGCCCCAGCTCCACCAATCTGCCTCAGCACTGCTGCTGCTGCTCTGCCTCCAGCTCCCTGGACTGCTTCATTGGCCTCTCTGCCTCTGGTTGCTATAGCTCTGCTCCCAGGACAAGTCTGCTCTGTAGGCTGCTTCTGTGACACTGCTCCCAGCACTGACCTGCTTCCTGGGCTGCTTTTCTGGACCCTTTGGCTCTGGTTGCTGCAGCTTTCCTCCCAGGGCAAGTCTGCTTTCTCTGGGCTGTGCCTCGAGCTTTGGGGTTGCAGCTCTGCTCCCAGGACAGGCAGGGTCTGCTCTCTTTGGGCTGCTTTTCTGGTCCCTCTGGATCTGGCACAACTCTGCTCCCCAGCTTAGCTTGGGCCCCTGCTTTCTCCTTAGCTCAGCCCCACTCTGTCCAACCCAGGCAATTCCAGCTCACATGGAGGATGGGACCTGCCTGGCCTCCTGACTCCCTGATTAGCCTGCCCACCCTATCATTCAGGCTGACCTGGAGCATTGGCCTCTCCCCATTGTTCCTAGGGACTATCAGTCTCAGGGTCCTGGTTTCCCATAGACTTTCCCCTTTTGGTACTGGGAGTTAGCCAACCGAAACAGCCCCACTGAATGTTAGTAAGGGGGCAACAGTCCCCTTACAGAAGCATGCCTAATTCCTATTCAAGTACAAACTGTTTTGCAGTTACTTTTCAGAAAAGCAGCTCCCATAGCAGAGATTGTAGAACTCAACTGTATGGGAGCTATAATATGGCAGAACACTTCTGCCATGACTAGTGTATAGTGGTCACCTTGGAAAAAGTCCACGTTTACCTAATTATCTTGGTGTGGTAATGGAGATCTAGAATAAGAATATTCCAAGGTACCTCAGCTACAGCTCTCCCAGCAATGAAACCCTGTGCATATAAGAGATGGATTGAGGAGGCTTAGTTTTTGTTGAGCAAAACCCAAACCAGATGTAATTTTCAGACAGACAATCAACATTTTTGGACAAAATGGGGGGAAATGTCCCTGTTCTAGTGGACGTAATTTGGCAATCTATAAAATGCATTGCCAAAACACTGAAATCAATGGTTTCACATTAACAGGTCAGGCTGTGGCCATGAAGAGTAACAATGATCAGTATGTGCTTTAATTTAATTTCCTTCCATGATGTAAAACACATTTTTCAAACCACTGTAGCCTGATTCTTTAATGGTTAATGATTGTTTTGGTTACCAACTAGTACCAATTTAATGAGTAGGGTTCTAATCCAAGAATCAGGCACAACAGAATTTAAACAAACGCTTTCAATAACCTCTTGGGAATCCCAGAGTGTATGGCAAAGCAAAGCTTTAGCCACTTCTATTAACACAATCAGTAAAGACAAGAAAGCTCCAAATGACATAAACAAACATTCCTTGCACATGCTCATATACTCACACCTTTCCTTAGGGATCTGGAGGTAAGAGACAAAGGACCAGCTCTGTCCCTGGCATGCAAATGAGTCCGATAGGTCAGTGGTAGATAACCACAATGAAGAACTGAAGGGTTAGTGGGTTGCCTGGTATTGTTATGTACCAACTCTCCTCTTAAGCAAGCTATTCCCACTTTCCCAAAATCTAGTCTAACTGTCAGGCCATTTTATCTGTGCTAAGAGTTTTAGGCCTGCTTCGCTTATGCTAATCTGCTTAAGCCAGTGTCTTACAGGATACAGGCCTGTAGGTTGCTTGGGTTACTGCTAAGTAAAATAAAAGGCTAAGCTAGCTCTACTGGCTATACCACAGGGAGCTAGTTATTTCACTGCACTTATGATGTGTAACCCAAATAAAAAAACATGGAGTTACATTTCTGTGCTATTCCTTAGCTACGTAAGTGTTATTACTGGAACCTGTTCTCTGTAGCTGTTGATAGGTTTATTTATGCACCTTTTTCAAAAGATCAGGGGGAAAAAAAACAGATTCAAATACATTTCCAGCTATCCTACAGTGCCAGGAAAACCTGCGTTTCATTAATCAAAATTAAGGCAAGTATTTTTTTCCTTTACACGTGAAATCATAAAGAACAGGAATAGTTTACAATCTGCTGAACAAATGAACTATGTTGTGTTCTTGCACAATAGTTTTTATCTGAGGCTTTTCTTTAAATTGCATAATATACTGAAGCGTTATATTCCCTGAATGCATGAAACACCCATTGTTAAACATTTTGGTACATGGAATTATATTAAATATTTGACAAAAGTGTGTCCTTTCTGGCTTGAAGCCACAGACAAAAGAACAAAATCAGCATTAACTCAACCTTCCTTATTATGCTTAGGGATTGTAACTCATATGTAAAATTACTGTTAGCCCCTTTTACCTGAGTGGCTTATCTAAGATAAGGGCCCAGCAGGTGTTCCAGTTGGGAGCAGAAACTGACAAGGGAGTCTGGTATTTTCTTCTATGCAGCCTGATTTATCTACAAGGAATATACAAAGTCCTGTTTTTCTGAACACAGTAGGAATCAAATAGCATGTGACAGTTCCTCTTTTTGCTGTTCCAAACCTACCTTTTCAGCCAGCATTCTGTACCCAAAAAGCTTTTCCTCCTAGGTTTAACTCAAGGCCTCATTACTGTGCTTCTAGGCTGTCTGATCGGCTTTCTCCCTTTACTTCTCTGTTGTTTCTGTCCCACCCACACAGATAATACCTTGTGGAACTCTCTCCCCCACAAAAGTCCAAATTACTGCAGGAGATAATATGCTCTTTTTGTCTTTGGTGGGGCTGTCACTCACATATATCTTAAATTAGAACTGAAGATCACAAAAGCTCTGTTGAAGTTTAACCCCTTAACATTATCCTTTTATTTTTCAGAGCTGTGAAACTAGGTTACATGTAATGATCTGCCATAGAGTCTCAAAATGGAGTAAGCTAAGAATGGTGTTTGCTGTCTTAGCTTGGAATTTGCTTACATTATTTGGGTTTCCCCATTCACAGTGTAGACAGTGTCTCTGGCTACACCTTTGCATTTATCCTTTTTGGGATGGATAATTTGCATGACTAGTATGGATAAACTGCCTCCCACTAATTTTGGTGAGAAGAGCATTTAAAATGCTGATTAACAATTGCTTCAATGTTCTGTTCAATTTGAGTGGCTAATGAAATTTACTTTGACGCTTTGTTTTCTTTGGCAATTGTGAGATGTTTAAATTCTCCTTTTTCCAAAATAATGTGTGGTATTTATTTCTAATCCCTTTAGGTTGCCCTATTCCTTTTAATTTCTGTTGATGCTGACCATGCTTTGTTTTTAAAGGGCAACTTTATTTGTTCTTTGAATTCTGACTTTTCCTAGCTGCTTCTTCCAGGCTGCATCCTTCCAAGTTACATCTCCCAACACAGGAGTACACACAGATCACAGTCCCTGCAAGAGCCCACTTGCAGTGATTGCCCCCCTGTATTTTAAGGGGCCATAAAACTTTTAGCTCATTCTTCCATTTCCCTCATTACATAAGTAAAAAACATGGCTATTTTTAAAAACAAACTTAAAAACAAGTACAAATTACAACAATTTATTACTTTTATTATATCTGTAAACATTAGGAACCCATTTCTAAAACTTTCTATTTGAGTGTCTTCACACATGTATGCATCCTATACTCCAAACCACATTGCTTTAGTGTATGACTTACATTTTGCTTTGTAGAGGAAAATTTCTACAGGTTTGATAAGTTAGCCTAGCACTAGATTTGTAGGTGATCTTTGTTCAAAACCAATGAATTAAGAATCACTCTTTACATGTCTGCCAGTCAAAATCTGCATGCTTCTGTCATAGATAGCAATAAAAACCTATTTGTGTATGCACTTTACTTTTCTGTTTTTGTCTACCCTGGTTGTCATTCATCGTGAACATATCCATGCACAGGTGTAAGGAAAAGAGGGCTGGAGGCAGCAGAGAGAGATAAGGGGTAAAGAAAGGGAGAGCAGAAAATTTCTGCCATTATGTTACATCTGCGAGAGGAAAACTTTTAATGACACCACCATTACTCTTAGACTGCTCCTTTACAAGTCTGGAGTTAGATAGAATATTAAATAAACTCCACCATTATTTCTTAAGTATTTTTTTTAAACACAGAAGCAATTTACAGATTAACAATTCAACTCGTTCCAGTGGGGTGTTAATAAAGCACTCATTTGTGGGCCAGATTCTGATACACTTACTCATGTTGAGGGGTTTTCCACTTTCAGTCATTGATTTCAGTGGGGCTACTCATGCACTATGGTGCTAATCAGCATGAGTAAAGGTATCAGAACTTGCCCTAGAAAGATCACTTTTATTACAACAGGCATATTCTGGGGAGGAAGGGGTTGCCTTGCCTTGTCTCGCCTTGGTGTGAAAGTAGATACTGCCCAATTCCTAAGTTCTTGTGTTTGTGAGCATAACTATCACAGAAATGCTTCTCTTTTCCCCTGTAATTCCAGATCGTGTTCAACCAGAAAAAGAAAATTCCCCAAAGCCTCCTGTCCTTCATCTATATTTGTGTACTTTTTCACTGTCCACTAAGCCAATAAAGGTATTTTGGCTATTACTATGCCACGGAGGTAGGAAGGATGATATAGTAGATAGGGCCCTGGACTAGACTCCAGAGACCTGGGTTCGGTTCCTGACTCAGTCCAAGACTTCCTGGGTGATCTGATCATGTAATCTATCCTATTCTTGTCACTTTTTTCTTTAAATTAGAAGTGTATAGATAGGAGAAGACAGGGTTCCTTTCTGAAGGAAAGTCAGACTATCTGCAGGATGGCTGAACCACAGCCCACAGAGTTTTACAATGCAATTCAGAGCT
The DNA here is from genome assembly GCF_965140295.1 of Lepidochelys olivacea. Classification (NCBI taxonomy): domain Eukaryota; kingdom Metazoa; phylum Chordata; order Testudines; family Cheloniidae; genus Lepidochelys; species Lepidochelys olivacea. Next base: position 82,027,259 of record NC_140417.1, on the reverse strand, counting down.
GCCTTCATGGTGTGACAGTGTAAAAGGGTGAGCCTGCCCTGTACTGCCTCCTGCTAGCCAAGTATGTCTCTGTGGCACCCTGCCTCAGTTTCTCTTCTTGCAGGGCACAGTCCAGAGTTAAACACAAAATTTCCCTGCTGGGGTTCAGCTTTAGTAAATTCAAATAAACTTGAAACAAAGGCTCTCTGACCTGTAGTCTCTTCTCTTGGTTCAGGCATTGCCCGGACCTCGTTCCGTGGGTCCCGTGTTTCTCAATCCTGGCCTCCCTTTGGCTTCAAGGGTCAGAGGTTGCATAGTGTCTCCCCTTGGCTTCAGGGGCCTTGGGTTATTAACCAAGATCAGATTACACAGGAAGTCTAGGGGAGGGGGTGGGGCCTCTGGGAGGGAGCGGGGCTAGGGTGTTTGGTTTTGTGCGAATAGAAAGTTGGCAACCCTATGTGGGTTGCATGATTTTCATTCTTTGTGGCTTGTGTTTTTGAACTCAGCACCTCCTCTAGCAGCTTCCCCAGCTGCTTCCTCCAGGAACTCTTTCAGCAGATGCCTCTTTCATTCTTTCCCTTATCTCCCTGGGCTAAGAGGTCCACTGGTAGCAGTCCTTCCCCTACTGCTGTCTCCTCCATTCTTCGTATGTGTTACAGTGAAGCAGACTTATCTACTGAATATAACTGCCACCTACGATATTCCCTGTACATTTATGCCACTACACTCTTATCCTGCTCTAATAGTAGAGCTTTTTTAATGTTACCCCACTTTCCCAATACTGTCACTAAACCCCTCATAGTATATTCTGTCACCTTAAAGCATCTGAATTCTTCAGAAAGAGCCTTTCTTTCCTGGATTCAACTGCTTCTTTAACCTTACATGTGTTACATAGCCCATCTTTGTGTCTCTGATCAATAAAAATGATTGTTCAAACCACAGTGACTGGTTAACAGTATAAATACAAGTACTTCACTGATCCCTTCATAACTCTGGAGTAGTGCATTATCCTCTCTTTAGGGCACACTTCATAGAATCTTCTTCCTCTTTTCTCCTTGATCCACAATTCTTGCCATTCCTTTTCAAATCCTTTTAAAAACTAAGTTCTTAAATTCCTCCTTACTCAAAGGAATCTATATCAATTTCTCCATTTTAAAGTTTTTTTTGCTTCTTTATCTGCCATTTCATTGCCAGGTATCCCAGTGTGTGCTGTAATCCAGGCTAGTATTTTGTTCATATTGAAGCACTATTGTAAAAAACAATATTTAATGTATTAGATCACGCCTGCTTTCTGAGGTACCTCCTTTAATTGCCAGGATAGCTGATGGGGAATCTGAAAAGATAACAGGTGCAGCTAGGCTTTATGTCCCTTATCCAGTTGAATGCTAATGTTACTCCTGCCAATTCAGCTGTTGTAATAACTAAAAAATTATATATTCTTTGAGATTTCATAACTCCAGTCTCAAGGATGGAAAAGTCTGCTACCACTTCACCTATTTTTCATCCCCTCCTCCATTCTGAGGGAAGAGACAGCTGTCTTCCCAGACTTCTTTGTCCTGATTGGCTGGGAGAGATGGGAGCCTTGCCCCACCCACTCCACAAGGCTCCTGGTCCCAGGCCCTTACACTATAAACAGGTGTTGGATTGACCACTAGTCCTCACTACCTTAAGGAGACAGTCACCCTGTTACACTCAGTGAGGCTGTGAGTTTCATCGTGATCCATCTTGATGTAGCAGATTGCATTGCCAGCTGGTACTCACAGCTTCCCCAGATAAGAACTCTGTATTAAAAATGAGGGTGGCTGCATTCTGCTCTAGTTTATGCCAATCAGATGCAATCCTTAACTAGACGCATATATTAGTGCACAATCAGCCTTCTCTACAATTGTTGTTAAGAGGTAAATGGAAGGGGACTTGCTGCAAACCATAAGAAAAGCTCACTTGCCTCACAACTATGTAATATTCACCCAGATATAACAAAACTCAAGTTACCTGAGTTGGCAAAGTTCCTACAGCTGACAGGTGGTAGAACCAAGTAGCCAAGGTATGCTTACCTTTAATAAATATAATAAATGCTGGAGGAAGTAGAAATAATTAACTCTCTTGCTCAGATAATCTTTAAAAGTTTCACACAATGATTTCCAAATTACACCCACTTCCCACAAAGTAATTTTCCAAGTCAGTATACCATATGACTTCATTTTATATAGCATTGTTCATACAAACTGTATCCCATAATATTTCACAGAATTAATTATTGCAGTAATTGCCTGGTTTGACCACTAACTTCCATGGAATTACAACAGGGATGACTCAGCCCACAAAGTTAACATAAATATATTAGTAGAGAAAAAAGTTAAAAGGAGCAGACAACATGGTTCTGGATGAATTTTTGAATTAGATGAAAAGTAAGTGAGAGAGGGAGATTGAAGGAGAATGAGGCAACAGAGGAAGGCTGCTCAAGATGGCGGCTATCCTATAGAGGAGAAGGCTTTTACTCTGGGCAATGAAGACCTCTCTTCACAGGGAAGCTGAAGTACAGCCAGCAGTGCAAGTACAGTCAAGGTACAGATTTTTGCATAGAACCCTGCTAGGTTCAATTATTATTTGGACCAGCTGTTGCCTCAGTTATGGAGCAAATCCTCCCAAATGCTCTGATTAATAATGTGAATGAGCTGAAATGATAAAGTCTTGAATAAAAACCCCATACCAATGGAATCAAAAAGAAGTGACAGGTTTCTTTAAAAAAACAAGGAATTGAAATCTAACATGTTTCAGTTAGTTATTTAGAGGCCATTATGTGGAAACAGGACAGAATTATATTGTAGTACAGGAGCAATACAGCCTGGAGACATCTCTGCTCTGCAGTAGTGGACTGTAGGTCACAAAGCAGCAGGACAATCAGTAAAATCCTCTTTCTCCACCCAACCCCTTTACTTCACACACACGTCTGGAGGCTCCCCTGCCAGCTGCCATGGAAAGTTGGCTTTCATACAGCGGAGCATGCTGGCTTGCCTGTGCCTGCTCGTTCTATTAAAGCCACCTGCCACCACATAGATTTTCTTTACTATGTATAGAAAATACATTTGGTCTCAATGGCTTTGAAATTTCAATGTCATGTTCTCACTCTGACTGTTTATGGGATCTTTTGGAAGGAAGTGACCTTCTGAAGGTGTGTCTGTGCCTTTCACTAGGACAGGTTCTGCTGAGCCAACAATTGGTTCACAAACTTATGAATATGTGTTTGTTTTAATGTAACATTTTAGTTTAACATTTGGTTTTAATCAGCAGACTTCATTTGGATCTTATGATGTCCTCAAAGGAGGAGAGTATGGGAAACCCTGTTTCTAATTTTGCTTGAGAGGAAAGTTATTTCATTATTATTATGAATATTAATACATTTCATGCAAGCCACTGTCTTCGGAGAGTCAACAGTGTTTTGGGATTTGTTTGGATTTTTTTGATCAGGGTTGGTATGTGTTTGGTACTGCCCATCGGCTATTTACAAGAGACAGTCAAGGGAGGGTACTAGGACTAGTACCCTGATTGTGGGAATAGCCCCTGGGAGGTTGTCTGCCTGCTTCCCCAAGCTAGCACACATTTGAATACTTTAGGAGAAACCTACTACCTCATGGGGCTTTACTTGGTAAATCAGGAGCCATTTTGAACCTGGGAAAGGCTTTTTCACTTTCCCATCTGTAATCCCATGATAACACAGCTGCATGGGGAATGGAGTCCTTACATGCCTCTGTTCTGGCCAGTTTATGGAGAGAGACCCCCCTCTCCACCTTTCAGGTCTGAGCTTCTTTCCCTGGAAGATCAAGTGTTTGTTGGCTGAGAAGCAGAGTGGCACAATTCCTATTCTGCGGCTGCCTGCATTCCGAGCTTCCTTCTCTGGCAGAGTCAGGATCTGCGGGGCTGAAAGCCAGACAAGCCCATTTCCTATTTTGCTGCAGCTGGAGACCTGGCTTCATTGAAGTAACAGGCTTCTCCTCATGCCCAAACATGCTGCAGGGAGTCCCATACTGAGCACAGTGAGAGCTTCTGTTCAGGAAAAATACCCCAGCAAACACTTCCTCAAGGTAGGAGGGCAACGGAGAAAAAATGTAAACTATGATTTTAAAACCACTTGCCCATTAAGAATACAAATTATTTCCTTGCAAAGGGGACGCTTGCTTTTGCCTTTTTAGACCTGGAATCTCTGCTGTCCGGAAGACTTACCCCTGAGCAGGCAGCGGGGGGTTCTCCTCTCCTTGGGAATCTTCATGCTCCTGGTTGAAATGTCTCATGACTGCAGCATGGTGAGAGTGTTGAGGACCTGGTGCACAGTCCAACTCAAAGCCTCCTGCCCTGACAGAGTGAGAGCTGGGGCTTGAAGCAGCAGGACACAGATCATCCTGGCTTCTGAAAAGCTGTCTGTAACACCTCTTGGACTATCACCTGACTCAGTGCTTGCAGGGCTTTTCCAGTACTGTGGTAGGGGCGCAGAGGGAGCCTGCTGAAGGGGGGGCTGCACCTGAGGAACCAAAGGGCTATACCTTTAGTGCTACAGAGTTTCCTCCATTGAGGGACAGCAGAGCTAGAAGCTGAACCAAAGTTGCTATTATATAAAAAAGGATACAATTTAATGTAAAACAAAATGGTCACAAGAAACTGAACAGCCACCTTCTGCAGCAGGAGGCAAAATTTCTGGTGGCCTAAATCAAAGAGGTGCAACTCCGTCCTGCAGCCTCTATAAGCAACCTTGGACCTCCTTTGAATGGCACAGGTGAGAAATACTACCCATTTGTCAGGAGAGCAACTGGGCAGCAGAATATAGCAGAGATGAAGGTTCAGATTCTGCCCTTTGGGAGAAGTGCTTTTGTTAAGAATTTTGGGTAACTTCTGTGTGTTATACAAGCAGAAGAAGTTCTACCAGGATTATGACCATTCAGAAAAGTGGATCAGATTGTGAGCAGATGGTGGAATGATTTAGATTCTTCTTGAGAAAACACAGGGTCATTGTTCAACCAATAGCTAATGTCATGTCTGGGATTAGATTTAAACATTTTTTTTTACATTTACTTCAGTGTGTCATGGATCCAAAACACGTAACAGGCTTCCTTAGTAGTTTTTTTTTTTTTATATTAAAGCACATATGTCAATTCTTAACCCAAAATAGCATTAGCTAAAGCAGAATTTTGTTTGTGGTTTAAAAAAAAAATCAGGTCTGAGTTTAAAATTCACTCTAGTGCAGGAGGTCCATGCAAAGCCCTGCCGACTACTTAACCCTCATTTTAAGCTGTAAGTCAAGTTTTGATGCATGTAGGACTTTGTGTGCCCTTTGCGCTTGGCAGAATTTAACCCTCAATGAACAATCTTTAGGATTATTCTACAATGGATTATCTGGAGGGATATTTACAAAAATATGAGCCAACAATATTCAATGGAAATCTATCTATGACCAGCATAAAAATCATTAAGATATCACAGACAGTATTTGAACTGCAGTATCATGCTCCATCAGACTAGTTGTTATCAGATAGTGGGATGCTTCTAAACACTGAAAGATAGCCCCTACAAAAAAAAAATTAACTTGGAGTTGCTGCAATAACTAATGTAACTCATATGCCAAATATGTGACAAGAACGCTACACTTTAAAGCCCTATGACTCTAACAAATTAAAGGTACATAAATATTCTATTACCCTTCAAACATGTTTTACAATATTGACATGTGAAATTCATCTTACGTATTCTGATAATTAACTGCCTCCAACTCTTGACATAAAGTGTATATTTGGCTGTAGAAAATATGTATCTGTTGAAAGAGTTGTTAAGTATGATGTGGAGGTAAAGTGGGGGCAAGGCTGGTGGATCAGTCACTGTAAAAAGCCACAGGCCTGTATCCGCCCAGATTGGTAAGGAGCCTTCCTGTAACTGAAACCTCAGACAAGTAGAATTTCCTAACTTTTGGGGATTCCAGTTTTCAGAAAGAACTTGATAATACAAGCTTTTTGGACTGAATTTTTTAATTGGGAAAAAAAAAAGAAGAGAAAAATAACCTGAATGGTCACAGTCTCCTCAGATCAGCAGAACAGAATTTCTTTCTACATAGTACTGTATTAATGGAAGTAGTGAGAGGAGAGCATTGAGCCTGAGAGTTGCTGTGGGACACTTTTTGCAACAATGTTGGCTAACATTTTTGTCTTTTTTGCTGAAAAACAAGAATTCAAAATTTTTGACCACATCTGTTGCGGCGGGGCCTTGAACTGGATACCTCAGCCCTGCAAATAAACAAGCAGGGATTGGTGAGGGAAGGGGCAGGAATCCTGGGAGATACTGATTCCACTTGCTGATTCCCCCATCCAATGCAGCTAGCCCAGAGGGTTAGATGGGATCAGACTGTACTCCTGGACTCCAGCAGGGGTGAATCGGTCAGTTTGTGTTCACCATAAATAAATACCCAAATATAACCAAAAGTGTTAATGATAAAACTGGAAAATTTTGTTGGGAAAATACTTCACAAAACGGAAAGTACTTTTATAAGAAAACTAATGACAACTACTTGTTTTTTTTTTTTAAACAACTTCCTTAATAAGATTAAAAGGAATTGCTTTTATTTTACTAATTATAAAAGAGAAAAGATGGATTCAGTGTACAGAATCCAGAGACTACCATGATTTTGGTGAGCATAACTGCCTCCCAGGCCCATCATATTAGGCTGAAAGTTTATTAGCATCCTCATAGGTGCTACAATACTAAACTATTCCTAGCTATGGAATCAGTATTCATTGCTTGATTAAAATAAAAGTTTACATAAAAGTAAATTTCAAATACTATTTGTTTGAGCAATAAGTTCAATTATATGGGTGTAAGATTTTGTTCTACATTACATACTATGGCCTTGATCCTGGAACAAGATGCATGGGATCAGGGCCTATCGTTGCCCAGTCCTCCTGTCCTCCTTAAATGACTTCAACATGCATTTTGTCTTAGCAGGATCGGGCCACATATGATCAGGAATCTACTCTTTTTATTTGTGTTTGGAAACACAAAAATAATATTGTTTTGAAATGTATATTTACAAAACAGAAAGATTTATTAAATATAGGAAAGAAAAATTAGACAACTGAGTGCAAAATAGAAGTATAAAATTTATTTAAAACCACCCACAAAGTTCTGTGTAATCAGGAATGATACAATTTGTAATAGTCTTTTTTTAAAAACTCATGACAAGATTTAAAATATATTTTCAATTACAGTATTCATTTAGCCTTATTCAGTTAGGACGATAAAAAAATGAAAATTTACGTTCTAAACAGATAATGAGACACACAAGAAAAATATAACAGAACAGACAATTTCCACAACAACAATCTTTACATGTATGTTTCAACACTATTATCAACATTTCAATGCATCTTGCTACATAAACATGAAATTGTGTACAACAACTGCTTGCACCAAAAACAGAGTTTAAGTAAGTCTTTCAAGTAACATGCAGTCACAACTCACAAGTCTTCAAGTACTGCTGGTAAGAGTTCCCTTTGCTGCAGAGAAGATTTCAAGGGTCAGATACTCACTGATGTAAATCCACATAGCTTCTCTAACTTGAATGGGGCTATGTGGATTTACACTAGATGCGTCCCAAATGTATGAGAAATGAAGTAACTTTTAAACTTTCTTCTGTACATACTGTGACATAATGAAGTGCTTTTTCTTTCTGTTTTTTTTTTCTCCTTTAGGAACTAAAAATATGTTAATGTTAAAAAGAAAATTGTATTTTGTCTTTCAAAAGTTATTTCATTTTTTCAGGTCTAAATACAGTAGGTTGATAACACCAATAAACAAAACAACACCACCAAATCCCTAAAACACAGAAGTTCAAAGCTGCAAAATAAATATTAAATGCATTCCATATAAAGAAAGCAAGAAATATACAGACTATATTGATCAAACAAAAATCAATTTTTCTCCTTTGGCATACTGTACCTTTTTAGTTTTTTGATAAAAGTCAGGAGAGAATCAAACTGCATTCTCTGAATGTGACATTGTAGCCTTAAAAAATAATGTTGTTATTATAATTATTATAATGTCTGGTAACGTCAAGTTTTTAAAAAGCATTTATGACATATCATGATATTGTGACGTTACCAAGAACTGTCCTCTTCCAAACTCAGCAAAGAAATAGTAGAAGAATTAAATGTTAAAGTATTAAATGTCCAATATTAATACTTAAAACAGATTTTCTTTTAACTTTATTGGAATATACAGTTTGCCTCTCTGGATTTGTAATATTTTTTTTAATCTTGGGAGATATTTTGAGGACTAGAGGCTTACAACATTCAAAATGCAAAGGTTGCCTTGTGTTTTGCTAGAATTATAAAGTGACATTCACAAAAGTAAAAAGAAGTCTGTTATAGTGATGTACAGTATCACCACAGTTTAGACATGTAAAAATGAAAAGCAAATGTTTTTTTCTCCTCAGCATTTGTTTATTTTTAGGGGACCATTTTATAATTCCAATACAATAGTGTAAGCTTCTGAGGCTCAATACTTGCTAATGCAAAACTCACACTGGCTGCAATGGAAGTTTTTTCATGACTCAGGCATGCAGGACTGGGCTAATGGTTTTGCTGTCTAATATCACCAAAATTAGGGTGGTGAGAAAACTTTGGCTTTTAGCTTTGTGCCTCACATTTCCCTCTAGTGTGGCAATATTACACAGTATAACAAACCTCACTGGATCTTATGTCAGCAGAGAATGGAGCTGGGTGAATTCTCACAACCCCGCTTCAAGTGGTCAAGTAAAGCTGTCTAATAATGATAATAAAAACATTGTGAATAATTATTTGAGGAAAAATTGCTCAAATTTGCAATTTTTATTATTCACAATCCTACCAGTTCTATAGCCAGGGCACTAATTTGAGGTACAAACCCCTTACCACATTCTTTTTGTAGGCAAGATGGGGAAAGAAGGTCAGCCTACAGTTGGATATCCTACAAAAGAAGCTAGATTAGAATATCTTTCTAAACTACATTTCTAATTTTCTCTAAACTAAACACCAGTGTAATGGTTTGGATCTTGCTGGCCAATATGTGTGCAGTAGAGATATAAAGAAGATCATCCATTGATGATTGCACAGTCAATTTTGAAGCTTGATTCTCAGTTACACTAGGATTTCTTTACACCACCCTGGTAGAGTAAAGACACCTTACTATGTGTCAGTTTCATTCACTTCCACTTTAATGTCATTTTGTTCTCTCAGAGTGGTGTTAAAGGGCCTTAGCGTAAATGAGAAAAAGGCCCGTTATTTTTATATTTAAAAAAACTTTTGCATTGTAATAGTATATAACAAGAAACAAGTAAGACATCGAAAATGTTTATCGAACAGTTCATAAAATCTTCCACAATACAGTATGAAAATGTTCTGTGGCAACAGTTGTGATATCGATTAAGTGTCAAATGGTTGACATCTATTCCAATAAGAAAAGGAGGACTTGTGGCACCTTCGAGACTAACCAATGTATCGGAGCATAAGCTTTCGTGAGCTACGGCTCACTTCATCAGATGCAGCGAGCTGTAGCTCATGAAGCTTATGCTCAAATATATTGGTTAGTCGCGAAGGTGCCACAACTACTCCTGTTCTTTTTGCGGATACAGCCTGACACGGCTGCTCCTCTGAAACCTGTTCCAATGTGACGCTACAACAGCAATTTTTTTGAATACATTCAGTCTACTGCATATGACATCTCTATGTAGCTTAATTGTCAATTGTGTTCTACTTCCTACCCACAGAAAATTTTGGCATCTATTTATAACAGCATTGTACCCTTTGACTTTATGTGGAAGGCCGTAATGGCGTACAAAGTGGGGAGAACAGTCGAGTGATAGTACAGCCACATTTAAAAATGCTGTCAACCTGAAACAGTGATTGATGTATGACTCAACATCGAAAACCATTTAAGGCCCAATCCTGCAGTCACTGCAAATAAATCATTGGGAGCTTTTAGCATTTTAGAATTAGACACCAATGAACACTGTGTCACTGTACCATCAATTTAACTTCATTTGCATTAACCCTGCAGGTTCTGAATCACACAACAGTACAACTTATCTTGATATAGCAGCCTTCATTCAAAGTGTCATAAAATGCTTAAAAGAAAGAGGCAGAAGAGAGAAGACTTTCAAGCTGTGCACAGCAACTCATAAAAGGAAAAATGACATGGATGAAGATCCAGTAGGAGAAAAGAAAACAGTTAACATTAAAAGTGATAAACATGCAAGTGTTCTTGCAGATTAGCTATGGTGGGGGAAGAACTGAAGGATGCAGTACTGAGGATCTAGTGTCATTTGTAGGCTAAAGAGAATGGGAAGATTTGGGCTAAATTGTGGCTTTAAGCTACAGCCCATTGGGATGGGGGGAAGTAAGAAGAGGCTGGGGAATAGTAGGAGTCCCAAAGAGAATTTTAACAGAGTGGAGAAGCACACAGCAAAGCTGGAACCCCTGTACCTTTTCACAGAGTGCAGTTTGTGTTCTACTCCTTCCTGCTCAAGCCAAATCAGCCCTGCTTGCTGCTGTGAAGGGAGGAAGAAAAGGCAAATCCATAACTCCACTCCTCTTTGGAGAGTCTAGGGCCAGTGGTGGCACTAACTTTTATGCAGTCCTTGAACTTCCCACTGGGATTATAGCTGATCCATGAACAGGGACAAACAGAAGACACAAAGAAGCACCTTCTCCCGCTTGTGGGTCTTTGCAGGGAGAGTCATAATCTTATCTATTATGTCAAGATTTGAACAGAGTAAATCATACAGAAGGAAAGACAGAATGCCAGAGATGTAGCAGTACAAGCAAAGAATGATCTTCAGCTCTGGAGAGCTGAGTCTGTGGGCAGAGAAGAGGCCAATACTGGCAAAACGGACTTTGTTGACTATATGTGGATAGAGGGTCAGAAAGGTAGGATGCCAAAAGTTTATGGAGAGTTTTGAAAAATAAATGGACAGTTTACAAGTGGATATGAAGATTGATAGTGAAGGTGAAGGGGTGGACTGAAATACCCCTCTCTCTTGTAATGAAAAAGTAATTTAACTGCAGCATTCTGCACTCCATGGAAGAGTTAGGCTATAACAGGATGATAAAAAAGGCAACTATCAGAGTTAAGACAGAAAATGATTGACATGAAATATAGATTTTGAAAGAGTTACATTAATAATAATTTCTTGTAAATTTCAGAGGTGGAGATAAACAGATTTACAGACAAGGAAGAGGTGAGATTAAAAAATAAAAGTCAGGAGCAAGGCTGATGCTTACATTGCTACCCTTGGGAGCAAAGGTCCATGCTAAAGAGAATTAGAAGACTTGTATGCAGGAAGTTATAACTCTTTAAAGCATTCAACAGCAGAAGGCTATAGGGTCACCAAGCACTGACAGACAAAATGGGTAAATACAGCAGATGAGCTACAAAGGAATGAAAGCATGAAATGAGCGAGTTGTAGAGTTCAGTGTCATCTATACAGAACAGAAGTTAATGCCTAGGGCTGAAGCTAGCAAATGAAATGTCCTAGAGGGAGAAGATGTAGTATACACTGAGAATTATCTCCATTATTTAGAAAACAAAGCAGCACACAAATGACACTGAAATATTACACTCAAACAGAAACATTTAACTAACTCCTCTGAAACATCTAAAATATTTTAATATAATGATAAAGTTAACATGAAGTTAGTACTAACTTTGAATCATACATCAAAGGAAATAGACGATCTCTAGCATAGACAGAGGACAGAGTCTGATCTCAGTCACACCTGCGTATATATGGAGTAACTCAATTGACTTCAGTAGAGTTACTCTGGATGTACCTGAGTGTAACATATCAGAATCTGGCCCATAACATTTAGAGGCTATTCCTAATCTTCTACATACTTGTACCTAATTAAATATTATTAGAGATTTTTTGGTCCCTGGGATAGCCTCAAGTGATACATATCTCTCCTCTGTCAGAGTCCCAGGAAAATAGCATTCATATAGTTTTACAGCAGCATACATCAGTACCATATAAACAATATAATTCAAGACAATTTTTCTAAAATATCAGGTGATCCCAGAAAACTCTGATCTGTGGTTTCACTTCTACTCCACTGAAATACTGAGCAGTCAAAATCTCAGTACTTTTTACACTGACCATGCTTCTAAGATAAGATTAAAAAGAAAGAGATGGATATAAATGTGCCATAGTTTTACACTTTAGTAAAAAAAGATTGTGTATTTAAAATTTGATATATCTAAATAAACAGTGGTGATATGGATATACAGTACCTAGGCAACCAAGAAACGGCTTAAGGAGCAAGTCAAGTCAGGGTTCACAAGCTGCATGCGGTTCTTCATAGCCTGGTTTATAACTATTTTGGGCTTCATATATCCGATTAGTCCTCCACTTGCTCTATCTGGATCTGAGGCAGAGTGAGCAATTATAGCAGTGCTCACGTCTCTGTCCAGGGTACATGTATTAGGCAGATCAAAGTAAGAGTGACTTCTCTTTTTCCAGAGGCCAGTACAGATTGGGGCAGACAGAACAGAGAAGAAATTGATTCCACAAGAGGAAGTGGAGGAATGGAATTAACATACATCAGTACATAGTGACATGATGTGATGACACATCCCTATCAAACAGAAATTGTTATGGCACAGAGATTGCAAGGCAATGCCAGAATGTCATAACACAATTATTGTATTTCTTTGCACTTTACTTTTTGATGATAAAGTGGCCTTATAGCTGTTACTGGTTGAACAGCCACTTGGTTAAATTAGAAAAGAGTTTCCATATGTGATTGGCCTCTTCCTCATCTATAATTTCACAATGCGTGATCAAGGGCTTTTATAATGTGTTATGGTTAGCCATCCAACTCTTCCATATGTGAGAAATAAAACACGACGACAATTTTACTGCAAAGACCTGCCAAAAAGATCTCACTACTGAAGAAATGCTATTTTAACTGCCACAGTGGATGTGAGAGGTCATTCATTTAATACTGCATGAATATCACAAATGTTGATACATGTAAATAGTCTGAAAACTGGCATATAAATTAATTTTTCAAATATTGGGAGGGAGTACGTGTCCATACTACAAGCATTTCTGTGCAAATTTCAGAAGAAATGAATTATTTATGCAGCCTGTAAATTAGAAAGCATATTTTATCACTCGGCCTGACCAGGTAGCTGATTTCACACAGAGTCATACTGATCTTCCCCCGTGTAATTTAAGGTAGGATTGTGCCCTACATTTTAAATATAAAAATGCAAATACAATTTCGTTTACAAGGTTTCCTAAAAATTCTACATTTAACTAGAAGCACATTAACATATTGGCCCAAATCCTACTGTATTTGCATCTGCAGAGCTCCACTAACTGCAGAGGGGTTAAACAGATGTGAATGAGAGTAGAACTTGACCCACTAAAGTTAGCATAATACTGTAATGGTGTTTGAAAGGTTTTTAGAGGAGAAAACAATTGTGTGTTATGTATACTAGTAAGCATTAAAAAGTTGCTTTTTACCTACAGTTATCACACCATATTACTTCAGATACTAGAGTTATTTCCTATTTGAAGCATAGGGACACATTCTGGTAACTAAGCATGACTTGTTTTAATGGTGGTCATTGTAAGTACAAAACATTGACTTATAAAATCAGGATTATTTGCAGAAAGATATGATCACATCTTAATTGTAGCTTATGAGCAATTAAGTCTTTGTATGAATTTTGTACAGTATTATTACAATATTTGAGGTGAGCTGGTCATATGGCCTTATAGTCATACTCTCTGCTACTATCTGTGGGTTCTAAGTGTCAGATCCCAGCTTGATCCAAGGAATGAGGTACCTGCATGTGCAGGAGTATTGCAGTGGTAACACTCACAGTTTCAATGGGAGCTATTGTACTATTGCAACAGTGACCCCTGAGAGTCAAACAGGAGTGATACTCTCTAGAGAGCAAAAACAACAAGGAGTCCGGTGGCACCTTAAAGAGTAACAGTTATATTTGAGCATAAGCTTTCATAGGTAAAAAACCCACTTCTTCAGATGCATGGAGTGAAAATTACAGATGCAGACATAAATATACTGACACCTGAAGAGAAGGGAGTTATCTCACAAGTGGAGAACCAGTGCTGACAGGGCCAATTCAATCAGGGTGTAGTCCACTCCCAATAATAGATGAGGTGTTAATTCCAGGAAAGCTTATGCTCAAATAAATCTGTTAATCTTTATGGTGCGACCGGACTCCTTGTTTTTGTGGATACAGACTTACACGGCTATCCCCTTATACTTGTCTCTAGAGAGCATCACTCCTTTCCTCCAAAATGAGGTGCTGTGATGGTGCAGGCCTAGTAGAGGGAGTGTATAGGGATATTCTTGCCGGAAAATCAAAGGTTACTATGTTATGTTGCAACAGTCCTTGGTGGTATACTGTGAGGTGATATAAAAGGTGGTGGTATTGGGGAAACAAACTGTCAAGAACTGTGAGTTAAAGACTTGGAGCCCTACAGTGCTGTCTGTCTATGAACAAAAACTCCTATTGAAATCAATATAAGTTTGTTACAGATCAAGGGAAGTATACCGTTTTTCCTAGCTGTTTTATCTTCAGATGTGCTTCCTGACCTGGCTGGCCAATCTGGAAAGATCCTGCTTCTGCAATGTGCAGGAGGTCAGACTAGATGATCATGATGGTCCTTTCTGACCTTAAAGTTTATGCGTCTATGAGCGTGAGAGGAAGTCATAGAGCAGTTGTGTGGGATTGAAGGGAAAGAATAACTTAGAAATTTGTAACTTTTAAGAGGACAATATTTTTGCAAGTACAATCTTACTCAATACAACATTGATCTGTGTGCACAAGACTGATAAATATTCTGAAATGTTATAATAAATAGCACACAGCTGTAAATACAGTAAATAGATGTATTTCTCATACTGCAATATATTTACTAGAAAATATTTGCTTTTCAGACATACTGTTCTCTTTTAACATTGCCATTACGAATCTATTAGAGCTGGATTTCCCTGTTGGACTTGCTGAGTCCCTACTGATAGTCAACTGAGAAGTGCCTTGTAAAAGACAAACATACTTAAAGATGCCATTTAAGATGCACCTATTCTGCTTTTCAGGTATTTGAGGAAGCTGGTGTTTTCTCTATTACTTGAACTGCCTAATCACACACAAGCCTAAAGGTCTGGAAGGATTCAAACGGAAATTCCAGCCATTTTAATATTTCTTGAATTTCTTATAAGCAGAATAACAGCCCTGAAACTTTTCCTACTAAATTTTGAAATAAAAATGGTATTTAGTAGAATTGCTGAGAAATAAAGAATTCCTTCATTCTGCACTATACATGCATATGGCATAGTGAAATTATTGTGAAGTTATAATATGTCTAAATCTATCAGTGTTACCAGTGATACTTACTAGTAGCAAAGTAATCCTTCTGGTAGATAATTGACCCTGGTGCTAAACAAGGGTACTCAGATAGCAAATATGTTGTTGGAGCAACTTAGAATACTACTTACTGTATATACAGCTGTAATTTTTAGCCTCACAAAAAATAGACAAGTTTTAAAATGGAAATCTAAGGCACACAATATACCATAATGATTACATGTATACTGTACTTTACATATTCAAAAAGCAGAAAACTGCTGGTACAAAATGATGGCATAATATTGACATTTTTATTATTTATAATCCCTTCATATCCTGTACTTGAACTAACAGGCTTTAAACTAAAATTTGCAGCATATGGGGTTTTCACAAATTTTACTTTGAGCTAGATAAAATACAAAGAATGGGTCCAATCCTCCTGTCCTTATCCATTAAAATTCCTGTTAATTTCAATAGTCAGTCTACATAAGGATTTTAGGTTTAGCCCAATATCATTACATAGTGATTGCAACTTTAGGCCTTGATCCTGCAAATATTGAATTCATTGGACCTGCTCCTACCTGTAAGTATTTTCAGGATCAGGGTTCTAGTTAGCACTGTGTGTAAAAAATAAAATTCACATATTCTTTGTACCAAAACTGTAAATATCACAATTATTATAGAACTTTTAAAGAAAAAAGCACCTTGTCTAGGTATTAGATAAAGTGGATCTAGACATTTCAGATTACTTTTGTTACAGCACCACTGGATTATAGTATTATCAAGTATATTACTGGTATAAGTTCTCAATAAAAAATACTAACCTCAGTTACATCTATGGGATTACATACACTGTGAGTATTCACAGGTAAAATTAAGGTAGAGCTTGACCCGTAGGATCTTATCCCACAACCATTATGCACAAGAGTAGGCCTTATGTGGGTAGTCCCACTGACTTTAATTGGACTGAGAAGGTGAGTAAGGCTTGCAGGACAAGGTCCTTACTTAAACAACTTTTTTGTCTGGTGATTAGATGATTCAATAAATAAATAATAAAACAGAAATGAGGAGGAGAGAAGAATCAGAGAAAGAAGAGCGGGATGGATGCTACATTATTTCTGAATGGAGTGTCTACTTTTCCTCATTTAGCAAAATGTAACCATAATCATTTGGTGATGTGTGAATTTTCCAACTGAAATGCAGAACATAAATTCAAATGTTTGTAACTAACAACTGTTCCCATATGAAATGTATAAATAAATCATTGTTAAAAATGATACAAAACATGCTTGTAAAAAAAAAAACAAAAAAACCCACTGAACTGAAAAAGCATTCTTATTAGCTAGTGAACATTCTGGAAGAGAATTATCAAATAAGACTTGCTTTTAAACATTAGATATTGAAAATTTCTTACTTTAGTTTGTCACTTTTATAACTTTTTTTCGGAACAGAGTAAGGCAACTCTAGGGGGTACCTTTTTTTTTTTTTTTTTTTTTAAATCCCAAAACGATCCTACCCCTGAGGCATTAGGAACATTTGGTTGTGTCACATAACTTGCAATGCTTTAGATGAGTCAGACTAATGTGCTTATTGCTCAAATAAATCATCATAATTTCTGTCTTTAAAAAATTAATTATTTAATTCCCCAATAGCAACACACATTGAACAAGATGTTTCTTCATTCCATATTTGTAAATAATTAAAAGTGTCTGCATTTTATTACTCTTCTGTTTATATGTAACATAAAAACCTTCAATGGAAAAAGGGAAAGTCTAAAAACAATCACATATGTCATTAGCATACATATTGCAATTGTAACAGTATGGAAATCTACACAGCAAGAACAAAATGATTTCTTCTGTAGAGTATGCACAAACCTTAGACAATATGATCCTCATACTATACTAGTTCAAGTTAATTTTAAAAATAGAAAGTGCTTTTAAAATATATATTTACAGCTTACAAACAACTTCCAGCCATCACTAGTGATAACTTCATTTTATACATTATGAAAACTCTAGAGAGAGAAAATTTCATTGGTTCTCTTAAAAGATTTATCTGTAATTTGGACTTTTTAGCAATGATTGGAAGTTGTTAGAGCAATGGCACCATGAAGTAATAATTCAGCTTATTTTTACTGTTTGATGTGGTCAAGCACCAAGAACTGTGTAGAGCTATCACTGTATAATTTGATTTTACATCATAAAATGTGAATCTGTTAAAATCCCTATAAATGACTTGTTCTGTAGTAAACAGATTTGATTTAAAGCACCAAAATATAATTTCCTAAAGGTAATAAACTGAATGATTCAATCAAGGTTAATAACCTAACCAAAATCTTCTTTTAGAACATATTAAAACTATACAATTTTTTTTTTTGCTTAAAATGTGCTCAAGCACCACCAAATGTTAAAATATAAAGTCACAGTTTAAGATAAATCCCCATTTTTACCTCAGCCTTAAAATGGTTGAGATGAACAAATAGTAAACTACACATGACTCTGTTCTTTAACAGCACCTTAAAGAAATACTGTATAACACTGCACCAAGGCAAGGCATCTGCTACTAAAACCTATGCCCAATGGTTATAGGGCCCTGCAACTCTAGTGAGGGCATAAGAAGACACTGTTATTACATTATCTTGAGTTACTGTTAACGCTCTGCGTGATGGAATTTGGTTGAACTCATTTTCTTCATAGAAAATCTCTCTGGTTTCACTGCTCTGCTTGGTTTTCCTGCTGCTAGGTTTTAGTTCAGTATTTTCAGTCCCTAATCTTTCTGCTTCTTTTTCCTTCTCTTTTGCTCTCTCAGCCATCTTTGCTTCCCACATTGCTAATCCATGTTTTGGCTCATTTAAATTTTTGTGTTGGTAGAAGACTAAAGAGATTCGTGTGGGATGACTGCGGTTTGGTTTCTTAATGGGTGTTGTGGCATGGAGTTCACGTCTTGCACATTCAATTAAGATAGAACCATGAGAAGGTGCCACAGCAACACCACCAATATCATCATCCAAAAAATTGTGCTCACTGTCTGACCACATTTCATCAGCTTTTTCTTCAGAATCCATTGGTTCTGCCAGCACATTTCTTTGCTTTTCATCGCTAGCTTTGGAATCACAAATCTGTTCTTGATGGGAGCCACCTTTTTCCACTGGACATTTATGAGACGTGTTAGCTTCATTTCTGGTTACATCCTTTGTCGGAGAGTTTAATGGTACCGACATATCACAAGGGTTGATCGATTGCGAAGGAGCATTTTCTAATTGCAGTTGACAATTTTGCTTGTCATCTGGTAGGTGTTCAAGTATACTATGCAGGGGGTCTTTAAGGGTTGGGTGGTCTGAAACAGTAATATCTGGAAGAATTGGTGGCACACCATTCCTCTTTTCATTCAGCAAAATTCCAGTATAATCTTTAACTGACACATCAAAATTCTTACATTTAATATAAGGTGTGACATGAGGTTGCTTACTACTGCATTCAAAATACCCGTAGGGAACTGAAAAATCTTGTTGAATATCAGTCACTGCTGTTATGCTAGGCTTATGTGTTAATGACGAATAAGGATGTAAACTATCCACCTTAAAAGGGGAGGAAGCAGTATATTGTTTTAATACAGAGCAACTTTTAGTAGCATTTGAAGTATGTTTCATGGCATAAAGGTGATCTGAAGTCTCCATTTTTATTCCAGGTTGCAAAGCATCTGTTTTGTTCCCTAAAAAAAAATGCATACCAAAATGTAAGTATCTTTTCCTTGTTCAGTTATTCAAAATATAGCTTATTATAGTGATGTTTCCCACTTGTTCAATAATTTGGAAAATATGGACAGTGACTACATTTTTTCAAAATGATCAAATTTATGTCATTGGGACTATTTGTACGACTTAAAAGCATGCATGAGTATTTGCTGAATTAGGGTCTTAATCACTTCATTACAGACTGATCAATGCTGGTGTATAAAACAGAAAACATGCATATATTTCTTGCCTAAATTATTTTATTCATCCCTCTGTGAAATATTCTTTTATCAAATGAGCACCATATGTAGAACTATCATAATTCAGTGACTGTTTTACCCCAAATTATGATCCAAGAAACGTTTATTTCAGCTTGTTTCCAATTCAACACAAAAACGTTCCTCTATTACAATAACTGCTTAATTAAATAGCGGATTATTATTCACACAGTTCAGTGGATTCATCTGAAGATATGATCCAGGTAAATCCATTTTTGCAGAGTGGCAACAACTGATTTGACTCTGTCTTCTGTTTGTTTGCCAAATTAGAGTGGTTCCAAATTTTGTCTGAAACATATTTGGCTCAATTTTTGTCTGTTCTTTAGTCATAGCTAGTCTTTCTTGACCTGTTGCAAATTGTGCACTTTCATGCGGTGCCCTCCTCAGCAGGCTTGTTCTTGTAATAAATAAGAGTTTGATCTAAAGTCATAGGAAAGACTCCCATTAGCTTCCATGGGCTTTGGATCAGGACCTGGAATTGTTTAATGGCTACCTTGCTGACAAACTGGCATGCCATAGAGAATTCTTGAACATTTTCATAAAGACAGGTTTTCAAGAAGTTTCTTCTGTGCTCCATAAATATATGGAATGCTCCAGTATCTGTCTAATGAATACTAACTATAGAAGTACTGTTTCCTTTAGTAAATGATGCCTTTCTAATTGGATATTAGTAGTACTGGAGATAGGCATATATATCTAACTAAAATGAAAGAAAAGGAAACTGAGGTACAGTGAACACATAATCCAATTAATACACAGGTGATTTAATTTATGGAGGTTACTTATCTAAATTGACATTTCTGAGTATTAAAAATCTTATAGTTCTTTTCTTTTAAAGACCCCCTCAGTGAAATACAAAATAAAACTACATTAGTCATTTACTTAAAAACAATACAGACGCCTTCCTAAAAATGTAACACAGTAAGTTTAGCCTAGTAATTAAAATGAAATCTGAGTGACATGGTGGGTACATACCATAAAATCAAGGGAGAAACAAAAATACATTTAAGTTTAGTAAAGACAGAAGAATCACAATTAAATGCCCAGTTGCTGGAAAGAATTTGACATTGCTTGGTGGTTACTAGTATATATTCTTAATCACCTGGCAGTGAACTCCAGTTGAAAAGGCAACTGTGCATGTTGAGACTACATTTGACATAGTGGCAGAAGTTAATATTTTCCACCTAGAGAATATCCATATTCAAGCAGAGAAACACAAAAACATATTTTTTGTAGATCTTGTAATATGTGGAGCTAGAAACTCCTCTGAAAATAAAACCAAAACAAAAGAGACAAGAGATGGTTATGACTGGAAAAAAAAATATTACAAAGGAGCCTGAAAAGTTAATTCAAAACTATTAGATACACAGAAATTATTAAGAGTACATGTAGGACACTGCTGTTTCCAGGGACCCTCTCTCTCCAAATACCAACTGGACTACTGGAGTTGGCCAGCATATTGCCCTATTTTGGTCTCACAGTTTGGGACCCATTTTTACTGGCATATAGGAACCAGCTGAAAAGCTTAGCTATAGAGCTTTTCATCTTTAAATTACTGGTTCAATTCTGCTTCAGCCTAGTAGAGACGACAAAGTCAGTACCATCTGATGGCAGTTTGGTGACATAAATGGAGCGAGCAAAGTCCAAGGACTGAATGGTTATGAGTAATCCTTTCATCTTTAGAAGTGATTCATTCAGAACAGAATACAGGCAGATTAGCAGGACTATGTGAGGAAGTCTGCTGAATCTCTACCTTTATTGTATTTATTCTGTGCATATATGATTTCAAGGGCTGTCAAAACGGGCATCTTTCCCAAGCACAAAAGTTCTTAAAGTATAGAGGTACTCAGATCAGGAGGTGTGAGGTATTTGCAGGGGTTAGAGAGGAGAAAACCTCATTTAGTACTTAGTCATCCATAAAGGACTGCCCAGAGCCAGTCACTATATATCAATGCTGCATGCATGCTGTACCTGCTCAAAGCAGCACCTGAAACATGGCCTGCAGCATAGGTGCCAACTCCATGGGTGCTACAAGGCTGGAGCACCCACAGAAAAGAATTAGTGGGTGGTTAGCACCCACTTGCAGCCAAGCTCCCCTCCCTGCCTCATCCCCCGCAGTGCCTCCAGCTTGCCGGTGGCCCCACCTATCCTCCCCCTTCCTCCCAGTGCCTCCCGCCTGCCGCGGATCTGCTATTTTGCAGCATGCAGGAGGCACTGGGAGGGAGGGGGAGAAGTGGGGATGGGGTGTGCTCAGGGGAGGGGATGGAACAGGTGGGATGAAGATTTGGGGGAAGGGGTGGAGTGGGGACAGGGTCTGGGGCTGAGTGGGGGTTGAGCACTCCCAGGAAAAGTTGGAAGCTGCCATCTGTGGCCTGAGGGTTGAAAAAAACTCTTCCTCATCAGCATAACAACAAACTACAATAATTTAGGGTCTCAGCTGAGCAAAGTATGTGCTTAACAAAGTTCACTCAATCTGCTTCTGCTACCACAATATTAAAAAAAAATGCAAATTTTATCTGATTGAAAAATTTGTCATGATCGTAGCAGGAATACATTTTATAATAGGAAGAAAAGATGTTTTATGAGCTATTTGTGAATATTCCAGTGAAAAAATAAGTAGAGCTAAGTTCAAAGGGGAACTTTGATCTTAATGGTTTAATAAACACTTGAAAAAAGTACTGTACTATTTACCATTCATTTTCCCCATAAAAGGTTTACAGTGATTTACTTAATGAAGAAAGAGGGGAGTAAAGGACTAAAAAAACTGAAATAAATATGATCAAGTTGCACTCTGATTATTAGTAGCATAAGATAAAGTCAGAGTATTGTATTCTAAGACCAAGAAGTCTGAAGACTTTGAAGAATTGTATTCCCAAACCAAAAAAAAAAGGCCTTTGCTAAATGGAGTTAAGGGCATGGGCACCACATTTGTATGTTTGGTGGTGCCCAGCAGAGTCGTCCCATCCATAGGACGGACTGGGGCAACTCCCTCAGGCCCCTTGCATTGGGGGGCCCTGCGCTTCAAGGCGATGCGGGTTTTAGGGCGGCCTAGGGGATTAGCGGGCAGCCTGGCGCCAGCAGCAGTGAGCGATGGTATGGCATCCAAGGATGGCATGGCATGGTATTGCCACCCTTACTTCTGCGCTGCTGCTGGCAGGGTGCTGCCTTCAGAGCTGGACGCTTGGCCAGCAGCCACCGCTCTCCAGCCTCCCAGCTCTTAAGGCAGTGCAGAAGTAAGGGTGGCAATACTGCATTCCCACTACAATAACCTTGCAACCCATCCCCACAATCCTCTTTTGGGTCGGGACCCCCAATTTGAGAAATGCTCCTCTTTCCACTGAAATCTGTATAATAAAGACCAGATTTCACGGGGGAGACCAGATTTAACTGTCTGTGACGCTTTTTTCATGGCCGTGAATTTGGTGGGACCCTACTGATGATATTTCACTCCACGCATCTGTCCCTGAATGTAAAACAGTAACAGGGAAAATTGTGAAACTCAAGATGTTTTTAAACTGTGGCTGCAAAGATTGGTGTGTTTTGGTGTAAATGCTAAATTAATGAACATTAGTCTATCAACAATGCAAGGTACTCCTGTTAGATCACTTCTCAATGTTCAGCCACCAACGTGATGAAGATGGGCAGTTTTTGGTCCGAGGACTCTCTCATTGTTTTCAGGTTTTCTGCGATAAAGCTCACAAAGAAAAATTAAACGAGTTTGGGAGAACTTTTGTGTATTTCTATACTTTCTGTTTTTGAAGGGTTTCGTTTGCTCACCACCAACTTCTTATGAGAAAAAACATTTTTTCAACTTGGAGAAAAAAAACGTCTTTTAATCAACAAGATCACATACAAGACACAATTTCCAAGATCACAGAGAAGACGCAAGCAAAAGATACACTATATGGAAAATGTTTTCACATTAAAGCCACTCCTTTGTACCGGCAATCCCATATAAACAAGTAAATATTAATTTACTTATTAATACCTCTACAACAGTGGTTTACATGCAATAGATTTACGTTCTCAGGAGTATATTTTTCACTATCAGGTAATTGCCACTGTCAGGAACAGGTTATTGGACTACATGAATCCCTACCCTGATCTGATATGGCAATTTCTATGTTCCTAAAAAAGTTAAGGAGAGTCCCTGAAGCTTGGCACTAAAAATTACACTTTTTCCCTAGAGAGATTTTAATATACCTGCTGGATCATTTTTCCTGATTAGTACATTGGATTATTTATTAACCCTGTACTAATTATTTATTGGTTAGTTGGTAGTTTGGTTTTAGACTAATTATTTTACATTTTTCTACCTTACTTTAAGCTGCATTAGCCATCTGCTGACCCAGTTGCCTAGGACAGTGGTTCTCAAAGCCGGTCCGCCGCTTATTCAGGGAAAGCCCCTGGCGGGCTGGACCGGTTTGTTTACCTGCCGCATAAACAGGTTGGATCGATCGCGGTTCCAGGCCAATGGGGGCTGTGGGAAACGGCGCGGGCCAAGGGACGTACCGGCCGCCGCTTCCCACAGCCCCCATTGGCCTGGAGCGGCGAACCGCGGCCAGTGGGAGCCGCATTGGGCCGAACCTGCGGTGGCAGGTAAACAAACTGGCCCAGCCCGCCAGGGGCTTTCCCCGCACAAGCGGCGGACCGGTTTTGAGAACCACTGGCCTAGGAAATACAAATCCTTTGGAACATAGTTATCTTTTTCCTTATTAACTCTGTCCCCAGTTTTAGTTTTGTCAAACTAAACAAATTTGAAGATCTTGTTTTTGATGATCTCCCAAATCATTTACAGGTTATGTACAAAAGGCATCCTCCAACTGACCGTGGTTATCCACCACACTTGTAATCACTACAGCTCCTCTCTCTCCAGCACCCTATTTTATTTCCAGGTTTCTGATATTTTACTGTAGGTTATACCTCAGATATTAACTGCTTTCTCAAATACTTTTTGACATCTGTCTTATGGTGGAAAAAGTTATTACGGTGAAAAAGTTACTCCCTGATTCTCTAATTTGTTGGCAGGGAGGATTTCTTCTTAACCCTTGTACCATCTTCTGTTAGTTGTCAACCTCATATGTCCTGAAATATGGGAGTTTGTATCTTTTAGCTAAAATGCTTATCCCATCTAATGTAATAATGGCTGGACTCATTTTCCATATCCATTTTTAATCCTTTTAAATTGGCTAAGATCTTGTCCTTAATGATACCTTGAAGCAAGGAGTTCCGTAAGTTAACTATACCTTATGTAAAAAAGTATTTCCTTTTATTAGTTTTGGACTTGCTACCTTTCAATTTAATTAAATGTCCCTTATATTATAAGAGGTCTTATATTATATTATATATATATTATATTATAAGGGGTCTTATATTATAAGAAACATTGAACAGGAGCGCCTGAGCTGCTTGCTTTGAAACATTCATAGTTTTGTCTAGCTCTTGTCAAGTCACTTCTCTAAACTATAGAGGCAATCCTTGCTATCTTCTCATGGGGGAATTTTTCCATGCTTCTAATAATTTTCTAATTCCCTGTCTCTGAACCCCTTCCATTTCTGCTATATCTTTTTTTAAAGTGTGTGATCAAAACTAAACACAATATTTCAGGTGGGGATTGGTAAATTTCTTAGCTGATAAATTCCTGTCTGCTGCCAGAATTGTGGAAGATGCCGCTACATATGAGCTATGCCCCTCCACTGCAGTTTCCAGAGGCTGTTCAAAGCTGTAGCACAGCCCGTGCTAGTCACACTCCTTCTCTAGCCAGCTGCCAGATGATTCATTCTAAAGCTATGCAAAAACTTGTAAATACAACTAATAACAATAACGTCAATGCTAACCAATAAACTGTACGGTAGACTACGGCCTACAAGCATAACTATCAAAATTAAATACTGTTCCATGACTAGGAAGCCATCCAGGGAAGGTAGAATTGTGGGAGATGCTGCTATCAGAAAGGAAATTATCAGGTAAAGAAATTTATTATTCTGCAGCCCAGAATCTCCCACAAATTTGATATGTAGGGGAAGTATCAAGCAGTGAACAGAACTAGGGAGGAATAAAAAAAACAGAATGAGATAGGGAAGACACCCCCTCCCCTCTGGGTTAACTGCCAAAATGCCAATGGTATTACTGGACCACCATTTGCAGCACCTTTCTTCCAAAGGAGGCCTCTGTGGAGGACAGAAAGCCCACTACCCCACTGTGCAACTGAGCGTGCCTGAGGAGTGCAGAGTTCCAATCACTTGGGA
Organism: Lepidochelys olivacea; assembly: GCF_965140295.1. NCBI lineage: Eukaryota > Metazoa > Chordata > Testudines > Cheloniidae > Lepidochelys > Lepidochelys olivacea. Next base: position 82,001,622 of record NC_140417.1, on the reverse strand, counting down.
GGACAATATACCACAGCAACACTTCCCTCTCAATAGCCAGGCTGTCAGATGTGGACAGTCTGGGTCTGGATGGAGGAATGAGCCTTGCTAAAGGATGTCTGGTCTCACTTCTAGCTGCAATGGTGTTTCCAATTTCAGCTTTATCAGACTGGAGAACTCTTGTCTCCTTTGCCAGTGCAGACCTAGCACTATCATCTTTGCTCCTTCTCACCTGATCTTCTGGATCACCTTTTCTAGAAGTGGAAAGGCAGGGAATGTGTACAGCAGGCCCTGTGGCCATCTCTGGGAAAGAGGATAAATCCCCAGGGATTGGGGATCTGCTTCTCTTGTGAAGTACTTCAACTGCCTGTCTTATTGGAAAACCCGGGAGGTGCCCCACCCCTAGGTCCTATTGGGCTACAGCAGGCCAGAGCGGCTGTGCAGACAGGCAGCCAATCAGAGAGGGCTTGCGGGGAGCCAATCAGGGCCAGGCTAGGCCTTATATAAAGGCTGCCCAGGCAAGAGGCAGGCAGTCTCTCCCAGGCCTTCAGAGGGTGAAGGTCTGTCCCCTGTGTGAGGAGTGCAGGGCAGGGCAGGGCAGGGCAGGGCAGGTGGGGGGAGCAGAAGGGAACTCCTGCCCGGTACCTACCAAGCTGTGGGCCCTGAGAAAAGAGCTTAGCTGGTGCAAAGGGGCCAAAGGGGAAACGGCCCAGGGAGAGAGAGCTGGAGAAGGGGCGAGAAGGAGGGCAGGTAGGAAGCCTGCTGCCAAAGGGTCCCTGGGTCAGGACCCAGAGTAGAGGGCAAGCCGGGGTCTCCCACTTCCCCCTTGCACTTACACCTGGCTGTTAAGACCGTCCATCACAGACTGCACCAGACCCCTGCCAAAAGGGGTTAGACTTCGGGGTGTGGTTGGCCATTGCGGCTGGGGTGAAGAGAAGAACTGCTGATAATGCCCCCCCTCCCCCCCGGAAGGGGGTGAGTGTGGACTAGGAGGTGCTGCCGGAGGGCAGTGTCCTGAAGAGGACCCTGTGAGAAGGGAGCAACGTGGGTCCAGATGCCAACAGAGGGCGAGAGATGGACAGGACATCACCAGCAGAGAGTGTGCCACATGGACTGAGCTAATTCCCAGAGTGACCAACAGGAGGTGTCGCGGAGGTGAGTCCCAACCCCGTCACATTGCCCTTTGTTCTTGCGATTGGTGAATACATTGACTGCCAGAAGGCTGAACTGCAAAATTAAAGTGAAGACTTCCTGATTTAGTCACCATTCTGAGCTGTGCATCTGTTGAGCCAATCTGCCTTTTGATTCAGCTCTCCTTTTAGGTGTACTGCTCTTATGGAAGGGAGAGTCCTCTGCACATTCAATTATCTCCATTGCTTCTGTGTGTAGAGTTACACTCCTTGTTTCCCTGCAATTGTTGATATACAACCACAGTAGTCATGTTGTCTGACTTGACTAGAACATATTCACCCTTTAGGCAGTTCAGGAACTTTCATAGGGCTAGACTGACAGCTATGAGTTCCAACGGATTCATGTTCTGGTACCTTTCTCTGGTGTTCCAGGTATTCTGCACGGTCTTGTGCCAGAGATACACTCCCTATCCCGTCAAGCTGACATTGGTTGTGAGTACCTGTGAATCTGGAAGGCATGTGGGGAAAATCCTTGTGGATATTCTGTGGGTCTGTCCACCATCTTAGAGAATCCGGTACTCAGTTTGGGACTAGTACTCAATCCTGCATGCATTCTGGTGAGTGGTTCCCTGCTTTCCGCAGAAAAGTCTGCATGCATCTGATATGGGACCTTGCTCATCGGGTGATTCCACAAAACCAGGAGGCCCAGTAGCTGTAGACACTGACCTATGGCCAGTCTTGCTCACTTTAACAACACGGGTATCAGGTTCTGGATCTTGTGGAATCTGTCCAGTGATGGACAGACCGTTGGCACAGAAGTGTCAATTTCAACTCCCAAATGAACTATCTTTGTGGAGGGAGTCAAGGAACTGCTCTTGGTATTTATCACAAATCCGTGTGCTTGAAGTAGATCCAGTGTCGGAATTGTGGCACTCTGTGGTGCTGGTTGGGTTGGAGCTCTAATCCTGATGTCCTCTAGGAAGGAATACAGATGAGTGTTGTGAGACTTGAGTCTAGCTATTATTACCAGGAGCACCTTTGTAAAGACCCTGAGCCTGTGCTCCAATGAAAGCCAAATGAGAGAGTTTGGTAGTGGACTGTGCCATATGCAAATCTCAGCAGTCTGTGAAGGCATGGTAACATGGGAATGTGGAGAGACACAGCTGTTAAATCCACAAAGCAAGGAAGTCCCCTTTGAGACAGGGATGCTACTGTTGAAGCTAGGGTCTCCTTCTGGAATCTAATTTTCTTCATCCATTTGTTGAGCTGCTTGAGAGCCAAGATTGCTCAACACCCCCATCCGTCCACCCTGTATACTTCTAGACAATCAAGAAAATGGAGTATTGTCGTAAGAATCTTCCGAGGGAACCTTTTATATATTCTCCTGTATCCAGGAGAGGCGAGATTTTGTTTAACACTCATTCATGTTTGATGGGATTGCTGACTCTGGTGAAGATTTAGAAGGCAGGTTTAGACTGCTTTTAGGTTTGCCCAGAAGTACCTGTTCAGGTTGGATCTGGATTGTGGATGCAACATTTTTGCACATGGTTTCGAACACTTCAGGGCAACTCCGCCCCGTTGCATTTTTTCTGTATCCTGCTCAAAACCTGAATCTGAGAGCTACCTTCATCGGACGAGGAGGAGGTGTCTGAGGGTACATCTACACTGCAATGAAACACCCACAACTAGCCCATGTCAGCCGATTTGGGCTCATGGGGCTTGGGAGGGTCCCAGGGCCCAGTCTCTAACCCGAGTCCAGAAGTCTACATCACAATTTTATAGCCCCATGAGCCCAAATTGGCTGATATGGGCTAGCCACGGCTGTTTTACTGCAGTGTAGCCATACCCTCAGAGCCCAGGCTCCAGCCTGAGTCTGAGTGCCTGCACTTTAATTTTTACCCCCGCAGCCTGAGAGGACTCTGAATTGAGAGGACTCAATTGACCCAGGCTCTCAGACTTGGTGTCATGGGTTTTTATTGCAGTGTAGACATATCCTTCATCAGAGGGTAAACACCTCTTTGATTTTTTTTATGCCTTTTATTTTCCTTTTTGCTATTTTTGTTTTTTTTAGCCTTTCTGGCCTGCTTTGCAGATATTGTCACCTGGTTGTGGACAGTGCATTGTCTGTTGTGGCTTGCTTTATGCAGTGCATTGAGCCCTCTGAATAGATCTCCCTCAGTGTCCTCCACCTAAGGGTTTCAATCCTTGTGGCTGGGGAGTTTCGGTATCAACTTGCGATCTCAGATACAGAAGTGTAAATCTAAAGTAACTTAGAGTGTAGTGGAGTTATGCCACATTTACACTGCAGAAAGTGAGATCAGAGATTCCCAAGAGAGGGATGTGCTCATTTTTATCTCTACAATACAAAGCAAAATCTAAGTGTGCTTTATTCAGCCAGTATCAGATTCTGCCACTCCCTGTCTTACTTTCAGTATTTAAAGGAAAAAATGAGAATGAGAAATATTAGAACAACTTTTACCTTAAATTTGGTAAAATTGACGTCTTTTTGCAAATCACTTGCTTTGCTGCACCATCCATATAACCAGTGATGCAAATAAGAAAACTACAGTCAATTCATGCTCCTTATGAAGAGAAAAACATCACAAACAAGCTGCCACACAACATGTGGAGAAACAGTCCTCGTACTTCTTTGTATAAATGACATTTAGAGAACTCGCCCAGAAGTAACATTTCAAGATCTTCCTATGGTCATTATTAGAATAAGCGATCTCTGAAATTTTTCCATTGTCACCATATCATTATCTATAATTTTTACAATCTAGTACTATACATAAATTTTTGTGCGATCACCTGCTCCCTTCTGCAAAAATATCTGAATATAGTGACTCCTTCACAAGTCTGTAGAAGGTGTAATATGCAAATATTTCTAGAAAAGTGAACGCTGAGGAGGCAACTGGTTTTCTAAATTAGATAAGACACATAGCACAGTATAAATATCACTTACCTAAATACTGTGAAGTTTTACCAAGATTTTCAGGAGCTCCAATTTTCAGCTTTGCTGGTGTTGAATATTTCTTATCTGCTAATGTCTGCTTTTCAACTTGTGTCTTCTTTATATCTGGCTTCTTTTTCTTTGTAGCTCTAAGTGGCTCAGCTAACATTCGTACTTCTCTGGGAAAAGCAGTAAGCACCTGTATTGCTCCTGCTTTTATCTTAGCTTCCAGTCCCTCCTCAGTGCCAAATTCATCTGTCTGTGAAATTTTGTAAAGGGGCAACACATGTAGCTGTTCATCGTTCGGTATCACCCCCACTGAACGGTTATCTTCTTTTGTTAATGTGCAGACCTGACCAAAAAAAAGATAATAAATAAACATCTGTTTACAAGTTACAGAAGTTATCTGAATGCTTAATCATTTATCCTTTTAACTGGATTTATGGCCCTAACCATTCCCCACTAGATCCATAATAACAAAGGAACAGGCCTTTTAAACACTTGACAATCTCAGTGATGATCTGAAAGGGGATTTAGAATAGAATAGAATAGGGATGGATTAACTGGTTCTTACAGAGTAAGAAGAAATGGCTCCCAACTCTAATTCAAACCTTTGTAAAAGTTTGCTTAAATTAACCCTCTTTTCCCAGCACTGACTCTGTACTGTAATAAAGTGATGAGGTCCAGCAAATCTGCAGTCTCTCTGTTCACTAAAATTATACGCTGTTCTAAGATTCAAAATTTGAAAGGAGAAACCTGCTTGGATCAAGCCTGATACGGACCCCACTGCATAGTTTTGAATAAATACTGGGGGTATTTATTCTAATAGTTCAAAACCATTACCAAACCTTTGAGGTGCTTCCAAACTTCTGGACCTCTAGAGATTTGCCCATTACTAATATAGTAAATTCACCCTAAAAAAAGTGATTAAAATCGCCACTACCCTTCTTCCCTAACTACAGAAGCTTTCTGAACAAGAGAAACATAGACTAAATTAATCTTGTTACATTCCATGCACTTCAATGGATAAATTTTGCTCTACATGTATAAACAAGTCTATGATTACCATCAATATATTGATGAATGTGTGATTATTCGTAAGAAAATGATTAGCTTTCACAAAAATATACTGCATTACTAGAAAACCATGCATGAATGATATGGCCAAGCTAATTTTCCATTTGTCCTGTGAGGTATTGACTGCACACATATAGCCATTTGAGCACCTCCCAAAGATGAGAGATGCTTTCTAAATAGAAACATGTCATTCCATAAGTATGTAGGTTATATGTGATCCCAATCACTGATGTTGAATCAAAATTTCCAGACTCTTGTCATCTTGCCCATAGTTCCAGGAGGAAATAATAATAAAACCTTTATTTTATAGCACATTTGTCATACAAAAGCATTACAAAAATTATTTATAGAATTAATAATATAATTAATGAAACTAATAAAAACCTAATTAAATCTAATTAGGGATCTATGAAGAAATTATATGTAATGCTGAATGATTGCAGAACAACAGAGAGAGAGAGAAATTAAGAGGCATAGATAAGAAATGAGAATTTTTTAGGTGATATTTTAAAACAGGATTTAGAGAAGGGCTCTCCAGAAGCGAAGATGAAGGAACAATTAGAAGCTGATGAGTGGCATATACTGTTACGTTTGTCCACATTTACTTAATTCTACTGGCTGTGTTGACTATGGGGGGAGGGGGAAGAGATTTTCAAAGACAAAAGTAGGATTTCGGCATCTAACTCTCATTAGCTTTCAGTGGGAGTTATGCACCTGTGCCTTTGAAAAATCTCCCCGTATATCTGCACACAAACTTGCGTACTCGCCTCAAAAACTTGCATTCTAGCCTACAAATCAAGAAGATTGAATCCATAAGAGAAAGTTACTTACCATGTAGTAAATGGATGTTCTTTGAGATGCATGGTCCCTATCTGTATTCCATTGTGGGTATACATGTGCTCCATGTTCCTGGAGCCAGAGAATTTTGAAAGCAATGTCCCTTGGTCCGCACATGTGCCCTGGCTCACCTTGTGCCTCCAGCTGAGGAGATAAAAGGCAGGACGAACCAACCGCCTTTCCGCTTTCTTCTCCACCTCCACCGTGAATCGAAGAAGAGGCGAAGCAGAGGGGAAAGAGGGCAAATAGTGGAATACAAATAGGGACCACATATCTCAAAGAACCTCCAGTTATTTAGGACTGGTCTACACTACTAGTTTCAGACTTAGCAGCATTAAATCTAATTAACCCTGCACCCATCCACACAATGAAGCCATTTTTTCAACATAAGGGGCTCTTAAAACCGTTTCTGTACTCCTCTCCAATAAGGGGATTAGTGCTGAAATCGACATTGCCGTTTCAAATTAGGGTTAGTGTGGACGCAATTCAAAGATACTGGCCTCCGGGAGCTATCCCATAGTGCACCATTGTGACCACTCTGGACAGCACTCTGAACTTGGATGCACTGGCCAGGTGTACAGGAAAAGCCCCGGGAACTTTTGAATCTCATTTCTTGTTTGGCCAGGTGAGCTCATCAGCACAGGTGACCATGCAGTTCCAGAATCAAAAAGAGCTCCAGCATGGACCGAACGGGAGGTACTGGATCTGATCGCTGTATGGGGAGAGGAATCCATGCTATCAGAACTACGTTCCAAAAGACAAAATGCCAAAACATTTCAAAAAAATCTCCGAGGCCATGAAGGACAGAGGATATAGCAGGGACGCAACACAGTGCCGCGTGAAACTTAAGGCGCTCAGACAAGCGTACCAGAAAACCAAAGAATCAAACGGACGTTCCGGGACAGAGCCCCGGACATGCCGCTTCTATGCTGAGCTGCATGCAATTCTAGGGGGGGCCGCCACCACTACGCCACCCCTGTCCATGGACTCTGATGATGAGGTACTCTCCGCCATGCCTGAGGATTTTGCGGACGAGGAAGATGAGGAGGAGGAGGAAGACGAGCTTGAGGAGCGCTCACAGCACACCGTTCTTCCCGACAGCCAGGATCTTTTCATCACCCTGACTGAAATACCCTCCCAACCCAACGACGTCAGAGAAGGGACCTCTGGTGAGTGTACCTTTTTAAATATAATACATGTTATAAAAGCTAGTGGTTTTTTAATGATTAAGTAGCCCTGAGGACTTGCGATGCATTTGTGGCCAGTACAGCTACTGGAAAAGTCTGTTAACGTGTCTGGGGACGGAGCAGAAATCCTCCAGGGACATCTCCATGAAGCTCTCCTGGAGGTACTCTAAAAGCCTTTGCAGAAGGTTTCTGGGGAGAGCAGCCTTATTCCATCCTCCCTGGTAGGACACTTTACCACGCCATGCTAGTAGCAAGTAATCTGGTATCACTGCATGACAAAGCCTGGCAGCGTATGGTCCCGGTGTTTGCTGGCATTCAAGCAACATCCATTCTTTATCTCTCTGTTTTATCCTCAGGAGCGTGATATCGTTCATGGTAACCTGGTTGAAATAGGGGAATTTAATTAAAGGGACATTCAGAAGTGGCCGTTCCTACTGGGGGGGTGGGGGGGGGGCATTGGCGCTGAGCTGTTCGCATTTGGCTAGCAGGGATCTTCCCTGATACCAGTCACGTGGTGCGGGGGAGAGGTAAAGCAATCACTACAGAGAATTGGATGTGGGTGGGGGGGTTAGTTTGGTTTCTGCTGCTGCACGTTAACAGGAAAACCGCAGCACTAAATGGCCAACTCAACGTGCTTTGCTCGGTATGGGAGAGGAGGGCGCTGCTGTTATCAAGGCTGCAGAAGCTGAAAGATGATGGCTTACCATGGCTGCCTGCAAGCCGAATTCGGTTGCCCGGCACTGCGTGTGTGATCTCTAACACCAAAGCCGCAGGCACTCAATATAAGATGCAAAATGTGACCTTGTACCAAAATCACATGTGCTATGTAATGTGAATAGTGTTTGCTCACTTTGAAAGAGTATAGCCATTGTTCTGTAAAAACTTATCTTTTAAAATACTTCACTCCCTTCTTTTCCTCCAGCAGCTGCAAATATTTCAAGCCTCCCTCCTCCGTCCCAAAGTCTATCTCAAATAAAGCGGCGAAAAAAACGCACGCACGATGAAATGTTGGTGTTAGTCATTGATCAAGAAGGATCGGAGACAGGAAGCACAAATTTTGACGCCCAGAGTCCTGGGGATAGATGGGTATCCAAAACGAGGTATTGGGGGGGGAGGGTCCTCACCTTGAGGAAGCTAACTATAAAACTAACAGATAAAACTTTTAAACTCCAAAATTTCCAAAAACTATTTACAGATATCTAAATATATTATCACATTAAGGAATAAAGCTGAAGCTTTGGGCACTTGAGGTTCCAACCCAGACCATACAGCGGTGAGAAGGAACTGGAGAGGCGGTTGGTCTGTCCAGCTCTTTATTTCCATGGTCGGAGGCATGAGGTGAGTCAGGGTGTATGTTCAGACCAATGGACACTGCTTTCAATATTTTCTGGCTCTGGGCGCATATGTACACAAGATGGAATACACATAGGGACCAGCAGTCAGAGAAGAATGCATGTCTATTTTCAAAATTAAAAGCCTGGTGCCAGTTCTGGTGGCAAATGTGTACATGCGTGCATTTTTGCACATCAAGAGACGAGTGCCTGAAAAATCAAGCCTTGTATGTTTTTAATATTTATTTTCATCTCCTATGCTGGAATTTTCTCTGGGAATTTCACTTCTTTAAACCATTTTCATTTTTTCAGCTGACCCACTATAGGGCAGGTAGGGACAGGGAAATATTTAGTTTAGCCCAACATTTTGCCAGGCAGGGCCAAGTGAAAAAAAGATAAGAGGAAAAAAAAATATGAAGGGGAGGAGCTCATCCAAGTGAATTATATGACAAAACCAATACAAAATTCAGCACATGTGGCAGTTTTGCTCAATGAGATCCAGGACTTGCACTGAAAACGTTACAGGCAAGGGTTGAGGTACATTGGCAGAGCTGTGGGTACAGACAGGGTTACTCCACAACACAAAGCATTAAGACTATATAAAATAGAACAGGACATTTATTTACAAAATAATGAAGAGACGACATTGTGCATGTATGCAGAATGCAGTGCTGGAAAGTTTAACATAGGTAAACTTTCATTCTAAGCACCTCACTTATATACCTGTGCATCTAAAAAGAAGAATCAAATAGCAAGTGGACCAGACTATTCTATGGATTCAAAAATTAGTCCTAGACGGCAGCAGATTATGATCTAAGAATCTTTTAGATGCTCTACCAGTTTGTAGACAAAGCAGAGTAGTTTGCTCTACCAGTTTGTAGACAGTCCTTTCATTAATGGTGGACTCTACATAAAGTAATCCATTGGAAAACCTTTGGAATGTACTGTTGAGAGCATTCAAAGTAGCTTTTTACATGAATTACTATTAATATTCTATTTCAAACCAATCAAAAGCAGATTGAAAAAGACAAAATGCTATACTATTTTGGATTTTAAGTATGATTTATGTCCTGCTGCATCTCCTGCTGTACTAAATATTTTTTCCAAAAGACACACTAGTTGGATCATCAAGGATACTTAATAGCCAAATGAGAAAATGCTGGCCAAATTGTTTGTTTGTTTTTGGATATCCAATAAACTCGAAGATAAAAAAAACCATGAATTATTTTGGATTTAATAAAGTCTTATTAACAGTTGCATGTTCATATAGAAGCTGTTCAAACCCCTGCTCATTATTGTTACCCTTCTCTGTACCTTTTCCAATTCTAAGATATCTTTTTTTGAGATGGGCTGACCAGAACTACATGCAGTATTCAAGGTGTGGAGACACCGTGAATTTCTGCTCTCTTTCTAAGATGCACCCATAAATTGAATGAAATGATTAAACCATTTGAAGAAACATCTGTAGCCAAAGAGTTCTGAATCCTGTAGTTCTTTGATCTGTGTCTTTGGCCACTTGAACTTCTTGAGTTGAATCTGATATAGCCTTTTCCACTACATCATTAGTAAGAACAGATGCTTTGAACTGAAGATGCAGCAAAGTGGGCAAAATGCATTTCTGAATTTGGAAACTAAATTTCCTGTATATTTCTTCTCTATGTAGATAGGGAACAGAATAGATGTCCTTCGGAAACAGAACAGATGCTCATTCTCTCAGATATGCTGCATCATCATTTAGCTCTGCAGTGGCCTGCTAAGGTGGTCTCAGCACTTTGACAAGCTATCCATTAAGGTCCACTCAAGTCATAAGAGTGATTCACCAGTTTCACAACTGAATTACTTAGCTTGCTTTACTTTTACTATTTTACAAGATCTACAGTATGTAGTTCTATTGGATTATTACAGCCAGAATAAGTTCACAGTAGGTTATGGAAACAGTTTTGGAAAGCATTTCTGAAGCTCCTCTGCTTTTACAAAATGCAAAAAGCAGCAATTAAAATCCTTCCTTTGAAATGATAATGGTATTCTGAACAAGCAGAAAAAGCATTTGTAGAAAGCATGGGACATTTTCCACAAATAGCTATAATTAGTTATGTGTATCATGTCGGGTCATTTATCCTTGACAACCATCCAATGTTGCAGTTTGTAATACTGTATAAATTTATTAAACACATTACTGATATTCTCCAGAATGGTAACATACAGTCACCTTTACCCATTCTCAAAAGGCATTTTAGCTACTGCAAATGTCTGAACTTCCATGCAAAGATGATATGGTAGATTCACAACCAAAAAAAATTCAATGAGCTGTTGGTGATAAATATTCATTCCACACACTAATTCTAGTGCATGTCAGTAGAAAAGTAACCTTCTGATTCTTCTGTAGGAGCTACTGATTGACAACATTTACTGAATCTTGCCTACAATATACTCTATATTATCCTGAGAAATTCTCACGCTTTATCTGTAGAAAAGGCTGAAGAAACTGTTAATCAGTTCTCCTAGTAAAATTGGTATTTTATTCAGAAACTGACCCCTTGCCTAAGAAGAAATGTTTAACTTTTAAACTCTATGACACTGAGTGACTGCCCCTGTGTGATGGAAATAGTCCAGAGCCCTTACACCAGAACAGGTACTCCCAGCTGAGCAATTAAGAAGGCGGAACCGCACCTGGGCTATACAGGGTCAAAGAGAGTTAAGTGAGGACAGATCTTGAAGGGGGAACTATGCTGTAGAGCTGTACAGAAAGTCTCCTACCATGGCCCCTACAGAAGGGAGCTGGGCTGGGGCTGGATCAAAGACCCCAACTGAAAGTTTAGTTTTCCTTTGGGAGAAGGCAGGGCAGGTGAGGCCTTGCACTGTCTAGTTGCTCAGACAACAGGAAGGGAGAGTACCTCAGGGAGCATAAGGTTGGATGGAAGATTTGTTGTTTGTTTGCTTTTTGCAATTTTGTGTTAATAAAGAAACTAGGCCCCAAGAAGGTCTGTGATTGGATTAGCAAGACTGTCAGGAGTTTTGTTTAAGGAGTCCCGAAGAATGGGAAAACAGAGGGAGGGCACTGCAGAGGCACTCTTGACAGTGAAAGGGGGGTGGTCAGGTGGAGATCACTCTATTATACTTTACTATTGACATTCGTTTTGTTTTCACAATGAAGTCTGTACTAAGGACCTCCAATAAGCAACTCACTGACGTAACCATATCAAAAGGTATCCTTGAAGTTTCTAGCACTATAAATTCTACCTTTATTTACAGGCCATCTCCAGCAAACAACAAATTGTTGCAGGTCCACTGAGTAGGTGCTTATAATGAATTTTTAACTGCTGGTTTCTGTACAGAAAAAGCTGATGGTAAGCTAAAAAAGAAGCCAAACTCAATATGAAAGATTTGTACAGGACACTTAGGTTTAGCAAGGCAGACAGCTGTCCTACCAAAGTGTTTTCAAAATGAATTAATACTAGTATTAGATTTAGTAGTACTGGATGTTTGTGTGGAACTTTTGCTGGACTTCATCAGGTGCGTTAACAGAGATTTAGTGCTTCTGATTAATCTAATTACTTGCAGTGATATGATAGCAGATGGAATTTTACTGCTACTAAAACAACACATTAACTTGACTGTCTTTGAATGCGGATGGTTCTCTGTATTAATTATTATTATTAATTTGTATTGCAGTAGCACCGTGAGGCCCCAACAAAATCACGCCTCCATTCTGCTAGACACAGAGTAAAGGACAGTCCTTGCCTTAGAGAGCAGAGCTGACGGTCTAAATCTAGTTTATGGATTTGCATGTGAAAAGAATAATGAATTTTAAGTTGCATTGTTTACAATTTTTATTTTTCGCTGTGGACTGTGGTTTTTATAGAAGAACTTTCACGCTTTTTGGTTTTAATTTCATGTTTATGTCCTCATAGTCTAGAATGGAAAACATTAGATACTAGGTTCTAATGATTAATCGCAAACAGTAAATCAGATTTAGAGAAACATGTCTTCAGTAAAGCATCATGCTGATACAGATAAAAAATAATAATAATTAACATTGTGGAACGTTATCTTTGCCATACATTTTGCATACAATACCAAAAACCAAACCTCTGGAGAATAAACATCATGAAGTCAAAGGACATTTCTCACTTCCTTATGACCATTTTTCTTACATAGTAAAAGTATCTGTGTCCAGTAGAGTATTGTTGTTATGTTTGTAGCACGAATGGGTTTTTTATTCTCTTCTGCTGACACTTTAACATGTTTACCATGCAAAGCTGTGCAAGTCAGCTCTGCTTTTGCAAGTGTGTTTACAGGAAATTCCAGGAAGCTCTGGCAGTTACACTTGAACATGACGGTGGAAAGACCTACTTACAGCATTGAACTAATGGAGGGTCATCATCAAGACCAAATATAGAGGTATTTTTAAACATTTTTTTTTTCTTGTTAAAAGACTGACTGGTCTTTTTAATTCAGATAAGGCTCTCATTTTAAAACAGCTGTCATTGACACCAGCTTTGCTTTAAACATGAACTAAAAATAAAGCCTGAAAACACCTTCTATTTGTGTCACATGAGCACAATCTCACCTTCAAATTACCCCTTCTCCTCTTTCAGGTTCCTCAAGAGATATAACTGCTGTCTCAAGCTTTACTTCGCTGCTTCAGCTCATGTTCTATGGAAGTCCTGGAGCATGGATTTGGTTCTCAGGGGCTCAGACTAGTCCATTTGCCCTCATCCCTTTCTTTCAAATTATTTAATATAGTTCTTCAAAGTTTCTTGTTTAATAATAAACTTTGAGAAAACACACATTAAAACAGGAATTTACTTAAATCCCTGTGCAGCAGCTCGATGATAGCTAGGACCCTACAACATGTTGAGGCAACATCACTAGACATCTTTAAGAAGGATTGCTGGGAGATAGCACCAGTAAGTCTTGCAAAAATTAGTTCACTAAGGTACAACCTTCTGCCCAAGCAGACCACCAGCTGGAAGGGTGCTTAACACACATCTCCACTAATCAAACACCATGAAACAGTTTGTGAAGCAAAGAGAGAATTTTGCAGAGATTTACTCTTAGAGCAATGCCTTCCAGAGGTGAACAGAGTAATGATCATGCAGCCCTGTCAATAGTGCCTTCTGTCTCTGAAGAAAACTCAGTTAATTCCCTCGTAGTCAACCAAAGCTAGTGGATAACTGTCATAGTCTTATTGGTCCACAACACACAAAGTAGAGCAACTTCAATTACTTTGTATGTATTTGCCTACCAATTCTCCTTCAGCCCAAATGCACAAATTTTCTTGAGGGACTGTGGCATGAATCAGCAGTAATCATCCCTCCCTTTATATATCCTATTCTATAGCACTCCTGAAGAGCTAGAACTTGCTGTGGATGCATTTGTACATATTTGAAATATTGTTCATATTTATTCAGTTTGAACATGTTTCTACCAAATCCCTGTCCTAATAACTGCTTGATTTCCAACACCTTGTCCTCCTATTGGCTATCATGTTGTATACAATATGGTTTTGGATTACAGAAAAGGCACTCATATGAGGAAAAAATAACTGCCTGGAGTTAATTTCTGGTCCTTACAATTTTCATTTCCCTTGTGACCAAGTCACCAAGTTTTACAGTGCTAAATAAAAGCATATTGGCAAACTATAGAAAATCAGGGGTTCTCAATCTTTCTCTTTCTGAGGCCTCCCTAACATGCTATAAAACTTCAGGGACCACTGAGGGGAAGAGGTGAGGGGGGACTCAGGACTTCAGCCATGAGGGAGGCAGCTTGGGGCTCTAGGCTTCAGGGGCCGGGTAGTGGGGGAGGGGAGCTCTGGGCTTCTGCCCGACAGAAGCTTCTGCGCCGTGGGGAGCTTGTGGCTTCTGCCCCATGGGGCACTAAGGCTTGGGGCTTCTGCCACACGGGGTGGGAGAGTGTGTGTGTGCATTGTAGCTTCAGCTCTGTGCAGTGGAGGGGCTCAGAGCTTCCTCCCTGCTGGGTGGTAGGGCTCTGGGCTTCAGCCACAGGGGGTGGGGCTTGAGGCTTCCACCCCACAGGGTGCCTAGCTTTCTGCTCTGGGCCCCAGCTAGTCTAATGCCGGCCCTGCTTCGGGCCACAGAACCCTGATTGAGAACCACTATAACAAATATCAGCCATTTATCAGCCATTAACCAGATTAACTATCAACCCAAATTTTTCAAAAGTGCACACAACAGTTAATGCTTGCATGAAAGTCAGGGTAGTGTGTATGAAAATCTACAATTTACATATGTAGATTGGATAGTGGCGCTATCCAAGTTGAGCACATGCTCTTTTGTTGGATGCATTTTGAAAATGTGGGCCCTGATCTTTAAAAACTACTGCACTTGTACCATATGAGGTAGTTAGGATGGGGCTGATCCCTACACATTTCCAGTTTTAACAATAAAGCACATCCAGTCTTATAATTCAGTTCTTCTTAGGATATCCATTTGTGGCCAACTGATACTTGTGAATTGCATGCGCCCACTAAGACTGAATGAACATCTGTAACTGCCACAAGTACCACAGAACACAAGCAATATTTCCTTAGGAACAAAGGTCAACAAGGGTTTTTTTTTTTTGTTTACAGTGGTTGCAGTATATTTCTGGCCCCACTGTATACATGCCCAGTAAAGCAATGTTAATTTAAATATTTTGATAGTCCTTATCCTCAGGGCTTTAACTGTTTTTCATTCTGCACAAATCTATTAGTTTTACTTGGTGCTGTAGGGGGTGTGGTAGCCAAACACAATTCTGAGCACCTTTGGTAGCTACAATATAGGCACGTACGTGGTTTGCAGGGTAACTGGCCATAGCTACTTTATGTTCCAAAACTGCAGGTAGTATCAAATAGTTGTTCCATATCATAGGTTCCGCTACTTCAATTAGTCTTTGTCTCTGACTTAAGAAACTAATATTAAAAAAACTTGACCAGTTAAATAAATCCAGTCTCACCTGATCTCCCTCTTGCTTTTTTAAATGACTTGGTTGAGATGACTCCTCTAGCACTTGACAATATGCTCATAGTGATTCCACTAAGATCTGATAAAAAGAGTTTCCTGTGAGCCATTAATAACACAGGCTTCTCTTACTTCCTCTGCAATCCTAGGTGGTATTTGGCCAGTACTATGCAATGGCTAGCCTTTCAAAAGCCCTCAGTATCAGCCTCCTATAATGGTGACATTTCTTGGTTCTTTCCAACAACTACACCAGAGGTCAAGATTAGTGGAGGAAGGTAATGTGACTTTAGGTGGAGCTAGATCTTCAGATCTTAAGGTTGCAGCTGGTGGTAAATATGCAGTGTCCTAATCAATTTAAACCATCTCTTTATTCTGATCTTCTCTCTTCTTACCTCATTCTAGAATCCTTGGGATGGAAAAATCCTATTAGATCATCTAGTTCCTCCTTCTGCTAATGCAGGGATGTTACCTACAGAACATCTAAATACAAGTTGCCTCGCCCAAGTTTTAGTAATTCCAATGATGGGTATTCCAGCACTTTCCTTTATTCAAATTATTCAAAAAATTTCCAAAGGTCGTGCTTAAATTTTCCATTGCTGAATGTTAATTATTATTCCCCACTTAAAGCAAACCTGGACAATTCTGCATTCCTTAACAGTAACATACTTCAAATTTGTAGATAGATTATAAAGAAGGGAAGATATATTTATCTCTACAACACTTAAAATTCTCCTGATCGTCATAGGACAATTCCTCCTTCCCCTTAACCATCTTTGTTTCCCTTCTCTGCATCTTCCCTAGTTTGTCAATCTCAGAGCAGGTCTTCACTACCCGATGAATCGGCAGGTTGTGATCGATCTATTGGGGACTGATTTATCATGTCTCATCTAGACATGATAAATCGATCCCCAAACGCACTCCCTGTTGACTCCGGAACTCCAGCTCGTGAGAGGTGGAAGTGGAGTTGATGGGGGAGCGGCAGCGGTCAACTCACTGCTGTCCTCACGCCCAGGTAAGTTGACCTAAAATACGTCGACTTCAGCTACGCTATTCGCATAGCTGAAGTTGCGTACCTTAGGTCGACTCCCCCCACCCGTGTACACCAGGGCTCATTTGAAATACTGGTAGAACAGTGAAAAATGTGCATGGTACTCCAAATTAAGTAACACTTAGGCTATATAAAAACAGGTCTCAGAGTAGCAGCCGTGTTAGTCTATATTTGCAAAAAGAACAGGAGTACTTGTGGCACCTTAGAGACTAACAAATTTATTTTAGCATAAGCTTACAGATCACTTCATCGGATGCATGTCAAGGTTCCTTCCCCACTCCGAACGCTAGGGTACAGATGTGGGGACCTGCATGAAAACCTCCTAAGTTTACTTTTACCAGCTTAGGTTAAAACTTCCCCAAGGTACAAACTATTTTACCCTTTGCCCTTGGACTTTCGCTGCCACCACCAAACATCTAACACCAGCATTATTATTATTATTAGGAAAGAGCCCGTTTGGAAACGTCTTTCCCCCAAAAATCCTCCCTTACCTTTACACCCCCTTTCCTGGGGAATGCTTGATAAAAATCCTCACCAATTTGCATAGGTGACCACAGACCCAAACCCTTGATCTTAAGAACAATGAAAAAGCATTCAGTTTCTTAAAAGAAGAATTTTAATAGAAGAAAAAGTAAAAAGAATCACCTCTGTAAAATCAGGATGGTAAATACCTTACAGGGTAATTAGATTCAAAACATAGAGAATCCCTCTAGGCAAAACCTAAAGTTACAAAAAGACACAAAAACAGGAATATCCATTCCATTCAGCACAGCTTATTTTCTCAGCCATTTAAACAAACAGAATCTAACGCATATCTAGCTAGATTACTTACTAAGTTCTAAGACTTCATTCCTGTTCTGTCCCCGGCAAAAGCATCACACAGGCCACTGAATGCATCCGATGAAGTGAGCTGTAGCTCACGAAAGCTTATGCTCAAATAAATTTGTTAGTCTCTAAGTTGCTATATAAAGAGGAATTATTGCCTTCTTAACCTGTGATATTATGCATTTGGATGTATGGCATCTCCCTTACATGCAATAGCTTTGGTTCAGAATATTATTGCAAAAAACAAAAGTTTACTGCATTTTTCCCAACCTGAACCTCATTTTATGAATCTCTGCCATTTTTCTAATCTCTCTAGTTTGATATTTGGAGTGCGATTCTCTTCTTGCACCGGATTCACAAAAGTGTAATTTTGTTAACTTCAAATCACCGACTTATGGTTTACACTGTGTGCATGTGTGTAACAGAGAGGCGAATCAGGCCCTGGATTTGTACTTTATATCCTTTCAGTATCTGCAGAGGATTCAGAGCCAGGAGAAGTTACATCTTAGTTTAATTTATTTGTTTTGCTTCCTCTTTCAGATTATTGATAAAACTACTAAAATAAAATAAAACTCCTATGTTAACACTTGGTAAATCCAAACTGATTTCAGTGCCATTTATAATTATTCTTTCCCCATCATTTTTCAGGCTTTTTTAAAAAGTACTGATGCTTATGTTTATTTGAATTTAATTTTTTGTAATAAACGTATTAAGGCAGGGCTTCTAATGCTTCAAGGGGTCCTAATATGTCTCACTCACTGTATGAGCTTCATGTACCATATTAGTATTCTACATAGATCACAAAAAGTGATCAGACTTAAATGGCATGATTTATTCTTCATGAACCTCCATGCTGCTTATTGTTCATGAACCAGAGTGATGTGGCATGATTTGTGCTAGTAAAGAAGAAATCTGTAGGCACCCTGTGCTGCTGTGAGAGTGAGAAAGTGCACTCTTGCCAAGCAGTGAAGACAGTGTGAAGAGAAGCTGAATGGGCAAATTGAAAGGTGCCATCATCTCTTCTCTTCAACTTCATTCAAAGCTAGGGAATGCTTCTGGAGTATGGCAGTTTCCTCACAGCCATTGACCCTCTCTGTGCAAGTATCTTTTGCTACTCTACCAACCCTCTCTTTCCTATTGAGAAAGGCCAAAAGGAAGCAGACCGTGGACCAAAAAGTCACTTTCCTCCCTTTACTTTTTCCACAGCCAGTGCCACAGACTGAATGGTATGAGTAGTCACATATAATTGTAGTTAGTCTCCCCACTCATCCTACCCTTCCCCCACTGTCAGAGGCACTGTCCAATAGTGAACATGAACGACTAGGATAGCTACTACTGCACTGGCCATGCTTTCTTTAGTTACTTTTGAGCCATTCTTTGTAAAATCTGCTGGGCCAAATGAATCCCTTGTGTAAATCCACTGATTTCAATGGATTTACACAGGCATGAAATTGACCCATTTCAGCTAATCCTTTGAAGCAACATAAATACTTGAGACAAATTCAGATTGACACCTTTAATTCTTATACGTCTGTCCTCATGCCATTCAATTGCAATCATGGCTTCC
Source organism: Lepidochelys olivacea (assembly GCF_965140295.1). NCBI lineage: Eukaryota > Metazoa > Chordata > Testudines > Cheloniidae > Lepidochelys > Lepidochelys olivacea. The sequence goes on along the minus strand of NC_140417.1, from coordinate 81,982,726 downwards.
ACCTCACTAGGGAACACTGTACCTTAACACCATTGTTGTCAGGTACCTGAATCATCCTAAGAAGGCTGTTAAAAAGATAACAAAAGAGTCTGATGGAATGAAAATGGATGCTATATTTATTGAGCAAAAAAGGTGCTTTCGTAAAGATAAAGTACATCCAGTATTTCCAAATACACATACCCTTGTAGTACATACCCTTGTAGAATTTCTAAGTATTTTTACCCCACTACAGAGCAAACAGCAAATATTCACAGCTGCACACTGGTTAGCTTTTCCACATAAATATAGTTTTAATACCTTCAGTTTTTTGCTCAAAAGTGGTCTCCACAGAATCAATTCCCATAAAATAAACTAGATTTAAATTGCTCTAGCTAAAGATGAAGTTAATAAAGAATATGATTATACAACTAATTTGATTTGGAAAAATTCACAAAACATACAACAAAGAAATACAGAAGCATCCCTAATGAACATTTCCTGGTGCTGAAGTAACACCAATGACTCTAGATAAATAAATGTATATTCAGTTGATCCCAATATGTTCTTTAAAGGGAACCTATATTAATTTAAGATCATCTAAGAAATTCCTACTCTGATACACTGTATTTTCCAACATCATCATCATTTCTCTTTTCATGATCCACTCCTAAAATAGGTGGTAGTAGACATAAGTTCCATGTAATTATATCTTTTAGGAAGAATAATATTGTATGTACCAAAATAATCTTATTTGAGATATAACCAAGTTATATTAGCATACAAATATCAAATATACAGTTTATTCTCCAAAGGCAATACACATTTTCAAATTCTGAATTCTAAAATCTTCCCTCTGAATTTCCACACTGAGGAAGTTCTAGTTCAAGACATTTACACTGTATTAATAACATATTGGTTTTACACTATTCTGTAAGATACATTTTGTGAATTATTTTATAAGCTATTTCATAATCTTATCTGAGGCATTCACTATTAGCAAAACACTACAAGTCAATTCAGGATTGCTATTCATGGATAGCCTTTAAAGACACTTACAGACTTAAAGCCGGAGACCCCTATCCAACAAAGCACATAAGCACATGATTAACAGTAAGCATGTGAGTAGTTCCAGTTAAGTGAATGGGACTACTCACACGCTTAATGTTGGGCACATGCTCAAGTACTGTGCAGGATTGGGCTATCTTTCTTAAACTACAGGAATATATTACATTAAATTTTAATTTTCCAGTTTTTGAAGAAGACACTAACCCTAATTAAGGCAGAGATTTTACATATACTTTTAAATACAGAGATTATGCTTGAATGCGATTTCCAATGACATTCACAAAAGCATCCTAACTATGCAGGAAGTGCTTGTAATTAAAGCTCAAACTGCTAAAAAAAAAAACATGTACAGAAGCATTCTTGGACTTATTTTGTTTTGAGCTTATCTGTCTTCTGGCCTCACTTTCTAAAGGTTATTTAATAGAAATGGTGTTCCTTGCTTCACCTTTTTCCACTAATCATACAATGAACACTTATGGTATCAACCACATACCACAGAATGACAACTAGATTCCTTCCACACTGGGACTGTGGGAGACTATTCCCCTTAATTAATACCAGAAAGACTTTTAAAAATAACTCCAGCACATGCTCCATGATATTACCTGGTCTATGTTCCTACCAATAGCTACACCAGCCTAGAGCCTGTCAGGCACTATGGAGATAAGGAAGGAGAGGTTGGTGAATGTGAAAACTGGAAGTGATAAAATGTGACAGATAATAAGCTCATTTACATAAGATCTTCTTCTGCAGGAGTTTTATGCAATTCTTGGCTGCAGTGTATGTTTCTTTTATTTTACTTCAGACATCAAACCTTTACTGTGAATACGTTATCTGTCCTGAGGTAGACTGAGCACGCAGGACTTGTATATCTGAGATAGCTGTAAGTATTTTATCCTAGATTGCACCCTTGCTTTTCTTATTCTTCAGAATAATAAGGTGAATAATAATAAGCCTTCTGCAGGCTAAGAATAAACACACCGAACTCCTGTGGATATTTATACGAAAAAACACTCGTAATATTTTAGCACCTTAAATGCTTTACGCAAATGTATCGCTAAATGAAGCAGCATTTAAAAATCACAACAGAAAACAGCACAAATGAGAAAATGATATATACATACCACAGTGCTTCCATTGTGCATATTGTGTGTGTCCTTATGTGCGTGGGCGCAGAAATCTATACAAGCTGTAACACCAGAGAAAGGCCTACCATCCTGGGATCCAAGCCGACAGTCTGGGCCCATGTGTTCATTTTCCACCTAAAAATAAAATAACTAGGTTTATTTGGAGATGGCACTGGGAAACTTCAGATTCATGGGACACATTAGCACTGATTGTTAACTAAATAAAGGTAATCAGGTAAACTGCTTTATCAGAAATTAAATACTTTGTTGTGCAACCTGTAATTAACATGTGACATTCAGTTTAAGACATTACTGAGAAACAGCTGAGCCAGATTTAAAGAATTATTCGACTCCTATAAATAGTAAAAACTCTCTAGTTACAAAATAATTTACAAGGGTTATTAATCTTCAGGGCATAATCTGAACAGCAGCTGGGGTCAGGAAGACATTTTTTCCAAGACACAGCACGACAAAATTGAGGTCACTTATCAAGAGTTTAAAGCCTGAAATTCCACTGCCTGAATCTCACAGACCTACCTGGTTCTGAAAAGCATCAGGAGCCAGTTTCTTATAAAGTGGAGCCACATCAGTAGCTAAAGTTTGCAAATTATTTTCAAGATGTTCTTCCTACAGACAAAAATATTTACAGAGTTATAATTTACTTGGAACATTTAGCTCAGTTTGGAGAGGTAGGGACACAAACCATCAAAGTCAGGAAATTCAAACTTAACATGGTTTCAATTTTATATTTTATTTATTTTACTTCTGTTTCTTGTGGTTAAAATAAACCTGCTGTCTGCCATAGCAAAGTGTCAAAACACTGTAAATTAAAATATTCAAACAAATAATAGGATAGTATACAATTCATGTTTGCTAGTGGATAGGGGACACTGATTCATTACCAGTACACAAGGGGTTAACTTTAGTTTCGTTTTCCCCTTCACTTGCACAGGTAGTCTGGGAAGAGCAATAAACCAGACATTCCAGAGACAGAAGGGCGTTAATGCCTGTGGGAACGCTAGCACACCCATGGGAGAACCCCATCTCGGGGAATCTTTTTATTATGTTTTTGCTTGTGGAAACTCCTTTTGATTTCAATTGGTAAAAGATCTGCTCCACCTGAAAAATCCTACTCATTACTGCTGCTTTATATCTGCAGAGTCATGCCACCAGTTTAGTACATCATCTTCAACTCCTGTTTGGGAGATAGCTCCTTCCACTGCACCACAGCTCTTGATTGTTATATCTGATAATGACTGCCTAGCGAGGTATGCAGGGGTCTCAATTAGGGCAGGGACTGAGGATGTTTCTAATAGAGGGACAGGACTCTTTTCCTCATAGAAACAGAGATACAAAAATTGGATAAACTAGATGCCTTTCCATGAGAGGGTAATATTTAAGCCCTATTACTTGTCCCAAAATGTGTGTGTTTTCCCTGAAGACTGGCCATCCCAAGAAAATCGGCAAGTGGCTGGGGAAAATCAAAGAAGGCAGATGGAATAGGGTGACACGTGCCCTATTATTTTTTTAAATGTGAAGACCAGAGTTTTGCACATAATTCCAACTGCAGCCTTACAAACACATTACAAAGCAGCAAAGCATTATAACTTATGTTCTGCATGAGATTTTTCCTCCGGAGCGTGCACATGTAGCTACATACACACATGCGGGTTTCAGTTTTGAATTAGATTTACATAATGGCATCACACTGTGAATTCATACAATAATCAATTTATTATCTACAGCTAACCCATGTTTCTTCTCGACTGTATTCTAGGCAACAGACCGTTAGTTTAAATCTATACTATATGCTATTCTTACCTAAATGTATTATCATACACTTCTTTACATTAAACCTCATCTGACTCCGTCCAGTGCCTCAAATGATCAAAGGATCCAAATCTCTCTGTACATTGAATCTATCTTCTTCTTTATTTGCTATACCTCCTAGTTTTATGTCATCTGCAAAATGATCAATATCCAACATTTAGCTAAGACGAAGAAATACCTACTTGTTAGAATTAGTGACAAACCCAAATGAAGGAATAAAGGCTTTGTGATGACTTTCCCCTGATTTTTTTCCTGTATTTTTTTTTTTTAAATTGGAATTGGAACTCATTATCTGTGAGTGGAAAGGTGAAAAATGCAGGACTTATAGGAAATATTTAGCTTCAGTGGTATACAGAAGATTTGGGTTTTTCAAGGCTGACTTTTGAGAAGGAATGAATGTCAAAACTGCACAAAAAAGCATGAAAACACCCTTATTGTCTGAACCTGAACAAGTTGGGTGTTTGGGCTCTCTGCCAGCAGTGGGTGGGACAGGATAGTAGGAAAGGTTCACTGACGAAATAATATACCAAGTATATGTTGAATCCACTTAACTAAGAATAACGGACACTTGCATATGATGTGTTTAAACAAAATGTATTTTCAAGCATATCAGGTTATCTGGTCAGGGTGCAAACAATCTTTTCCCTCAGCCCTCCAGAGAGAAGTGAGGCTAGAGACAGCTAAGATCAGAAAAAAAGAGATCTTGAGGTTATTTTTACGTTCTCTCATGCTGGGTGAGCAAGCATGTCGCTGCATAAGACAGGAGTCGGCTGTCATTTTTAGGAGCGTAAGCTTAATGGTCTTCACCATTCGTTGTAAAAAGCTTTCCAACAGCATAAACAAATCCACTAGACACTTTTTAGTAGTGTACTCTGTATAATCAGTTTTTATGTTTCCTTTGCTACACAAGCTGTCCCTCATCAGTCATGTTCACATGCAATAATTAAACAATTATTTAACTGCATCATGTTTAAGGACATATATTCTCTCAGGGTCTCACGGATGCATGGTACCCAGAAGAAAACTAGTCCATTATACATGATAGACAGGAGAACCAGTCCATCAGCTGGGCAGACAGCAGGGTGAAAGGGGCACAACCCAGGGATGCCATTTATTTATTCTAACACAAGATAGGGAGACTGTATTACGGGAATGCAATCTTCAGGTGTCCAACAGAGCTTTACACTTTTTTATTTGGGTGAGCCCTGAATGGACACAATGTACAGGCACCTAGGAGTGAAGAATGTAACAGGCTTTCTAAAGGTGTTACTCTGGTATTACTGCTTGTAAAAATCTTTTTTGTTCTATTAAATGTTCACATAGTATGAACATTTCACATGAACACAAACAAAATTACACAGTGTTGCTAAACCTGCACCCAGAAACAAATCAAGAGACACATAATAGCCATATGAAAATAATTCCTAGGGCATTGCATTACATTACATAGCAAGATACACTGAATTTTCATCAAGTGGTGAGAAAGTTAAACTTATAAGTTCTATGGTGGAGGGGCAGGGGGCACAGATCAAAGGTGCATGTATGTGAGTGGACATCTGTAGACTGAGTAAGTGGACATCTGTAGACTCTACCACTAGTTCTCTAAACACGCCTATCAAATTCTTTTCAGAGAAAGAACTTACTTGTTTAGGGTCATCTGTGAGAAGTCTAAATTTCCTGGGGTTTTTGCTTCTGGCAAATTTACAGCCATTGAAATACATACTCCATGAACAGCCAAATGAGAATGAGGCTCCACAAGTTTCAGGATCAAGTCCTTGACATGCACAAGTGCGGCTACAAGACAGGTAATTGCATGACAATCAGCTGCCAAAGCAGAAACTTTCTTTAGATATGTGATTACTTACATGACTTCTATAATCCATAATGAAATAACAGAATGATTTATAAATATATCTGAAAAACTGTTTCTGTCAATAATTATCTATTTTTGAAAGTATGATTGGTTTATTGTTCTTAAAGAGTCACTCCCAAGTAACTCAAGTCCCAAAACTTTTATCTAACATGAAAATATACATCTCCTTGTTATACCCACATTACTGTAATTTTGACTTCTCCAGCTTTGACTAATTTAAAAAAAAAAATCACTTTTATTATAGCTGTCCAGCAGCCCAATAAATACTGTCCACAGCTCTGACTGTGTGTGGAACCAGTATATCAAAAGTCAGCCACATTTTGAAATGAAAGCATGCTAACATGGAGGAACCATTAAAAATAAATTAGATTTAAGTCACTGAAGAGTTATAAAAGGATTCTGATTAGAGACAGGCACTCCAAGAATCTGCACTGAGGCAGAGCTGCTCTTGCGGTCTCATTTGGCTGCTATAAGCTTTCCAGTCAATTTACCAACCAATGGGATGAATTAGTTTCATTTCTGACGTGCAAAGGAACATCCCAGAGTTGAGTGCCCAGGCTCTCTCACCTATGAAGCTCAATAAGTTTGATCGTAACCTACTCTATTCTGAGCAGCACAGCATCAGTAAGAATGTAGCAGGCAGGGGTCCAACTAATGCAGAACCTTAGAGCATGCAAAGATTTTGTTTTTGTCTTTTTTAAATTCTGGACATCTGCATAGAAAACTCGTGGAGAAAGAGAGAGACAGTCAGGCTTTTGGGGAGACGAGAACTGACTAGAATAAGCCAAGCTGGTAACATTGCTCTGAGGATGGCTGAGCCATGGTTGCCTGTAAAAGCAGACAGTTCTTTTATAGGTGGGCAGTTAGAAGAACTGTGGAGACAGTTGAGCAAGGTGAGTATGTGGCATAGGACAAAACTACTAAAGAACACTCTATTTCTGTCTAGAAAAAAAATACAGTAAGAGACCTCCATCATCCCCCCAGTATCTCAGTGTCTGCATTTATTTCAGAAGCCCCATGTTGCAACATATAAGATAATGGCAATCTTCAAAAACAAACAAACCCATAGAACAGTCCAATCAGGAGAAATCAAAACCAATACAAAATGTGGGTACAACTAGCTAAAAAGTGTAAGACACTTACCATTTTCCATTTACAAGAGAGCTTGAAAAAGTGTTACATATAATTAAAAAACCACCCCGCTTAGAGACAGTATGGTCTAGATTGTACCTGATATGACTTGCACTGGTAATAGTGTAGAGCCACACTGTCTGAGGGGGAAGTCCTGGAGCAACTGTACCATCAGGAGATGCAATTCCTCTGGGACTCCCAGCACACAGAATGAGTGTACACGCTATGCTCTTCCTCAGGAAGGTTCAGTGTGCTTTCCACTCATAGTCCAGCCAAGACTGATACAGGGTGGCAGTCACATGTCACCTCCTTCCCATCTCTTTGGGTGATGAGAGGCCTTGGATGCAAATAGAGGGAGCAGTCCGTGTACTCTCTTAGCACATGCATACCTGGTGCACAGTCTGGCCTTTAGTGAATAACAGGAATTGAACATCACACTAAAATGACACCCAATGGTTTGTATTTTAAATAAGCTTTTATATTTCGATTTTTAAATCAAATGTGTTTCCTTTCACGCAGACCAACACACAAAACAAGGAGAAAATGAACGGGCACTATGAATGTCACTTACTCTTCATTTAATGCACATCTACGGCTTGTGGGACAGCCATAGTTTCTGAGACTCTGTGTCAGTTCTTTATATAATGTATCAGCCAGAAGATGAGGAATCCCTTCCCAGGCCAAAATCAGAATCACTATGACGGCCGTTTGGCAGTGGTGTCCTGCACGCTGACGTACCAAGCACAGCAACTTTTCCTCATCACTACTTCTTCGTATCACCTGCAAAAATCATTTTATTCATTCTTAGATTAGGAAAGGAAATATTTCTAAGGTCTTGAGGCCACATCCTTACTCACAAAATAAACCCTTACTGACTCACCATATCATCTTTTTATGCATTACTAAATAAATTTATTCAAAACAAAAACAAAAAACAAACCAAAATACTTAAACAACAGCTCTGTATGTACTTCTCCCATTGAAGTTAACAAGAGTCATTTTTGGGACCTGTCCAATTAACTCCAATGCACGTTGAGTGCATTTAATTAACAGCAAAATTTAGCCCTAACACTGTTAAACAAGCAAAAACAGGAAGAGCCAAGGTTAATGTTCTATAAACTTGGAACTTCCTAACTTTAGCTAATTTATATTACAAGCTTAATATTATTGAAACATTCTGTATTAATTGTGAATTTCTATTCTCTAGGCTGGAATGGCCTAGATTTGAAACATTCTAGTAGGAACCACGGCTGCCCAAAGAGGTCCCACAGTGATGGGTTCTGGAGAGGACCATATCTTATTCTCTTCTGTGGAACATGTGTCTGCATTGCATTCTGGTCTGTGTAAGAAATGAGGAAATTTTTTCTGTGCCCCATTGGGTAGAAACAATCAGGAAGATGGGTTAAAAATAAAATAATTATAGGGGAAAATGACAATCCTGGTATAATCAATCGACTGAAAACCTAACCTCTCCCGTGAATTGATATTGTACTGACAAGACTACCTCTAAAAAGTAAAATGCAGGTACATAAAAGAATGTATCACAAAATTACATATATGTGTTAGGATAGTTTCTTTCATTATTACCATACCACCTTCAGAGATCATATAATTAGAAGAAAGCAGTGAAAAGAGGTACATTGTTTTCTCCCTTTCTGCAATAAAACTATGAGTAAGATTTTTCCTTGATGCAGTTTATATCAATGTAGGCCTTACAATAACTTCTCAAGAGAACTTGGAAGTTAGACAGTGTTCTGTTGATCACATAATTTAATAATTTAGCCAACTTCACCCATTCGATACCACATACTGAAGACTAGACAGAATACAGGACCATATTATTAGTGATGCTGCAGAAAGGGAAAAAAGGGATACTAAATACCTCTAATTCCTCTGTATTTAAATTGTAAAATTTTTAAGGCAGGGACCATCTTTTTGTTGTGTTTGTAAAGCACCTAGCACAATGTACTCCTGGGGAAATTCTGTGCCACTGTGCACATGCAGAAGTCATGTGCCCCTCCCCAGAATACCTTTTTCTCCGCAGAAAATACGTTCTGCTGGAGAGGGGCTGCCGTTATGCCTTTCACCCACTATGGGCTGCTGTGTTGCCAGAACAGAGAACAGCTACTCCTGGGCGGGAGAAGCCCCAGCTGCAGACAGGGAAGAGAAGAGGCTGTGTTCCTCACAGCATCCTCTCCGTGGGGCAAGATAGGGACGCATTGGGACAGGGGTAGATGTGCCTGACTGAGTGAGAGAGGCTAGGGGTCTGCCAGGGTCTGTATCGGGGAGGATCCCCAACTTCCTAACAATTCCTACTCCTCCCCAAAAAAACCCTGTTCCCAGGGATGAAAGTAGGCCAGTACAGTGTACCAGTAAGAAGCTGGTAAAGGGCCACACGCAGCCGACGTTGAAGCACTGCCACTGCCCCTTTTGCCCTCCCCACTGGCGGTCCTGCCGGTAGGGACCCTACTGGCAGGGCCGCCGATGGGGGGGCGGGGGGCGGGGCAAAAGGGGCAGCAACATTAAAGCGTTGCTATGGCAAAGGACCCTACCGGCAGGGCCGCCAATGGGAGGGCGGGGGGGTGGGAGGGAGAGGGGAGGCAGGGCAGGCAAAAGGTATAGCTGCCCCGGAGCCGGTGATTTAAAAGGGCCAGGGGCTCCTGGCCGCCACCGCCACTTCGAGCAGTGGCTGGAGCCCCGGGCTCTTTTAAATCGCCGTCAGAGCCATTGGCAGCGCGGGCCAGCAGCGTGGATGGGCTGGCTGGGGGAAGCTGACCACCAGCCCCGCCCCTTCCGGGGACCGCTGTTAAGAGACTAATATTACTTTCACCCCTGTCTGTTCCACACTTCTCCCATCCACACCCAACAACCTTCTAGGTTCACTTCCAGGCTGCTTCCCAGCAATTACTTCCCTCTACCTCAGCTCCTCCTTTACCCCTGACTCTCCCAAGCCTTTGCACTGTTTCTAAGGGGGGCAGGAAATACGTTTCTGTATTGTAGATTAAATGAATTGTTACTCAAAGTTCTGTATTAATATGCCTAGTAAGGAATCTATTTGTCAAAAAACATTTCCTGAATCTTTTTTGTTGTCTGTAGCATTACAGACCTATTTGCTGACAAGTATTTTTAAATAAATTATCAAAATAATTGAAAATAGCATGATTATATTGTGTTATTCTGATAAATAAAATATGCAGAATTTTAAAACATTTTGCACAGAATTTTTCAATTTTTGGCACAGAATTCCCCCAGGAGTAACAATGGGGTCCTGGTCCATGACTAGCAATACAAATAATAATAGATAATCAGGAGCACTATTGACTTTATAAGACATGCAAAATTAAGGAAAAATGTGCTTGCTATCCTACTCCTATCTCTTCATTAGGTATTTACCATAATTAGAGTCAAAGATACATTATGTAATAAATAACAAAGTAACTAAATAATAACAGGTAGATTAAAATTAGCAAGGACTCGTATTCTCCAAATAAAACTGATGGGGTACTGTAGTCTCTCCATAGGGCATTGTCATAAAGGGTCGAGGTCCCATTTATAAGCTTAAATAAGCACATAGTAGGAGCTTGGACCTCTCCTGAGTAATACTGGGACAAATCTCCTCTTCAAAGTCCATTCACACACAAAACTAACTATTGAGAGGTACCCCCCCCGACCTATTGCAGGTTTCAGAGTAGCAGCCATGTTAGTCTGTATTCGCAAAAAGAAAAGGAGTACTAGTGGCACCTTAGAGACTAACCAATTTATTTGAGCATAAGCTTTCGTAAGCTACAGCTCACTTCACCGGATGCATAAAGTGGAAAATACAGCGAGGAGATTTAGATACACACAGAACATGAAAAAATAGGTGTTATCACACACACTGTAAGGAGAGTGATCACTTAAGATGAGCTATTACCAGCAGGAGAGCGGGGTGGGGGGGAGAGGAGGGGAGGACCTTTTGTAGTGATAATCAAGGTGGGCCATTGCCAGCAGTTGGCAAGAATGTCTGAGGAGCAGTGGGGGGGGGGGGGAGGAATAAACATGGGGAAATAGTTTTACTTTGTGTAATGACACATCCACTCCCAGTCTCTATTCAAGCCTAAGTTAATTGTATCCAGTTTGCAAATTAATTCCAATTCAGCAGTCTCTCGTTGGAGTCTGTTTCTGAAGTCTTTTTGTTGTAATATTGAGACCTTTAGGTCTGAAATCGAGTGACCAAAGAGACTGAAGTGTTCTCCGACTGGTTTATGAATGTTATATTCTTGACGTCTGATTTGTGTCCATTTATTCTTTTACATAGAGACTGTCCAGTTTGACCAATGTACATGGCAGAGGGGCATTGCTGGCACATGATAGCATATATCACATTGGTGGATGTGCAGGTGAACGAGCCTCTGATAGTGTGGCTGATGTGATTAGGCACTATGATGGTGTCCCCTGAATAGATATGTTGACCTATTGCAGACATCTGATCCTTAAACTGCTGATACTCTGTTCCAGTATCTGTCTGAGACAGCGAATCAGTGAACCAGTTTATTGACCTGACTACCCCCTTTTACTAGCTAGGATTATCTGTTACAAAGGATGAGTAGTACAGAAATCATATATATGAAGCTCATGTTGTAATAAAGTCATGATTCACAAATGCAGTAACAAGCATGTACAGGCACAGCATGGCAAATGTGACATCATGACAGAAATACAAGCAATAATATACAAGGACACAATCATTCATTACATAGAAAACCCAAACATTCAGCATGTGGGCGAGATAATGCTGATGGACTGCAAATGCAAGAAGGCAAGAGGCCTTCACCTGCCTATATGATACTTTTAATGTCTGAGTCAACATGTGGGTTGTCTATCAGGTCAATGACCCAGCCTCCTTGTTGTTGCCACACGAGTCTAGCTGTAGTACATGATCCTTGACCTAGTCATCCATTAGCATATGAAACATTCTGACTAGTTAATGTGAGGGGCCAGCCACCTTTGCAGTTTCCCTGAAAACTCACAAACAACCAGAGGGTGTTGAATAGATTTAATATTAATGGATTCAGAGGCAAACTGTGCTAGCTTAGCTTGAAAAAGCAGGCACTGTGCTCATTTGTGTTAAGAGAAAGGCAGCTACAAATCATTTAAATTGAAATCTGAATAAAACACGTAACACACACTGATATACCTTAAATTTAACAAAAAGCCTACTAAGGACTTCTAATTGCAGTACCAATCCTCAAAAACAATCCTGGTAGTGACTAAGCAATCACAATTTGTTACATAGGCAAAATAACAAGAGTAGGAAAATACTTCATTTTCCATCTGGTCTAGGTTGGAATTATTTACAGGATGTCTATTGTGCCTGATATATAATACAAATAATTTAGAATTCATGACAGTTAATATTTTATAAACTTTTAAAAAACACAGTTCTTACAACTCAACAAGAGAAGTAAGTAGTATTTAATTTAATTGTTCAACACAAAATATGATGTTTCTAGTCTCCCTGGTCTTTCTCTTTCTCCAGATTCATAGCTGGTATGAGGAAGGTTAACACCAGTACAAAAGAAAGTTGTCCTTTGTGAGCTCTAATACATTTCTAAACTGCAAATGTACAGTTCAGAAAATATGATGGACAGGAAAATAATTTATACAGCCATCATACCTCCCTGGAGTGCAATATGACTGGAATTTGCTTCTTTATGTATGCAAAAGATAATGTGATACCTTTATTGGACCCCCAAGCCACATTATAATACACTGCCTTTCAGGTCATAAAGATGGCAAATAGATTTATCAGTTGTCTGAGTTTTATTTTTGTGGCTCTTCTGAAATTATGAGTATACCATATGATCTTAATTGTAGTGTGTTGGTTTGACTCCTGCAGCCTTAGTGACTTCTGTTCTTTGTATCCAAGGTAAGGTACTTTTCTCGTCTGGTAAGTTGGCTGATGAGGTACTTTTCTCGCCTGGTAATCTAGTTGCAATTCACCATGAGGCTAAATAGTTAAATACAGTTCCTCCCTGACAGCAGATGGTGACAGTGCAGCTAGAATTCTGGTGTAAAGTAATTCCCCATATAAGTAGAGCATACCAGCTCACATTCCACAGCTGACTGGTTGAAATCAGTAAAAAACAAACCCTGTCTCTATTAACACCTACTCATTCCACAGCAACACCATATCCAACTTTAATTCACATAACAGCAAACGTAAGTGGGATGTCTGTACGGTTCGAGGACAAATCCAGCAAACAAAGTTAGCAGTTCTTGCAGTTTATCAACCCTTCTAGCAACCCTTCCCAAGAATTTATCTAATTATTGTAATTTATCTACCCTTCTAGAAAGGCAAATTGCCTTTAAATACAATATCTAGGAAGAAAGAAAGAAAGAAAGAAAGAAAGAAAGAAAGAAAGAAAGAAAGAAAGAAAATTCTTATAGCTCTCAGAGTGACTTAACTGCGAGCTCTGTTACATCCTTTTATTCATGAATTCCCAAAGAGTTATTTGCAGGCCAAGTGCAGCACTCTGAGCTCTGTAATGCACCTCTCCAGGGCTTACAATACAGCCTCGACTATTATAATGTAGGTGCAAGTCAGCTGTCCACTGTTTTTCCCCATGTGCAGGGATGGGCTTCTGGAATCCTGGGTGTTGGCCAGCTGGACTGCTCCTCCTTCTTTCCATGGGATTTGCTCTTACAACTGTGGCCCCAAAACATTCCAACATCACATTCTTTTCCAAAGCACTCTGAGATCAGAAGTAATGTGGCACTTTACTTCTGACCAGGCATTCTACAAAGCAAGTAAAATCAAGGTTCCACTTGATTTCTGAGGAACACTAAAAGTACTCGTTTTGACATATAAAGTCCTAGATGATTTGGGTCCTTACTATTGAAGAGACTACCTCTCTCCCTGTGCAACAGAAGGCAGTTACGATATTCTGAGGTACTTAAGATAACAGAACCTGATTTAATTGGGAAGGAGCCAGTGACAGGGTTTTTCAGTGAGAAATTCTGAGCTCTGGAATCCACTTTCTGCATTGATTCCTCTGGACCTAGATTTCACAACCTTCAGGATATCCCACAAAACTCACCTGTAATCCCAGATGTTTCTTGACCAGAACAGAGGATGCTACTGAACAGGGTAAGGTTACAAAAGAAGACATGATATTATGGTGGTTGTTAGGGAGATTAACAAGTATAGTTTTGAGGTTTATAACCTAGAGAATTTATTTTGTTTGGTAAAGTTTGTTTTTAATTGTATTTAATGCAGCTAGAGTTAATGAGATCCAAATAAATAAGCTAAAATATGTACTAAAATAGGACTGATGAATTTAACAAATTATCATCACAGATGGAATTTTAGATCTGGTAGCCTGCAAAATAAACTGCCTGCCCAAACTAAGCTAGGAAAAAACTTTATGCTTCACCAAAATATACCAATTCAGCAGGGAAGGGTGCTATTCCACTCAATGAAACTGACTGAGAACTGGGCACTCAATGTCGCTTTAAAACCCTAACTGCACTGACTTCATCTGTGACAGGAAACAAATACAGTCAATCATCAATACTAGTATTAAAAAAAATCAGTGAGTAGTGATATCCTATCAGATAAGTAGAGAAATCAAATTTTACAAATGTCGGTCCTAGATATTGTCTAACTTAGAGTGAAGGTAGAGTGGTAAAGTGCTAACATTCAGTTACTTTTACCACACCAAGACAGTGTATCTGTGTTCAGATTTTTAAAATGTTAAGACTTTTCAACATTTTGCTTTGTTGCACTGAACAAGTATGATGTAACTGTCAATCAAATATACAAAAAATACTGTTTTTAAAATGTAACTTTCGGTTTTGTTTTGATGACTTGTCATTTAGGGCACACTTTTTTACTGCTATTAATATAAGAGGGATTTCTAATTTCTCAGTTGCATTCAAATGCCTGACTGTATCAAATGCTTTACTGAAATCTAAATAACATAAGATCACTGCATTCAATTTTACTATAAACGGCTAATTATCTGAGTGACTGGCATGATCTGTAAATAAGAATCCATACTGCTTATTGTTCATCAAGGTTTACTCTTAAGTGCTTACAGATTGAATCTCTAATTGTTTGCTTTAGTACTGGATTTAGAATTAAAGTTACACTAACTGGCTGATAATTTCTTGGATTACTTTTTTCATGCATTTTGAAGATTAATAGTACATTTTCTTCTCCCCCATTTGACTGTTGTACGTGAATTAAACAAGAGAGTTAAACAGTTTCCTTAGCTAGCCCTTATGAAACCGTAGATGCATGTATTTTTTCAGCTGTTTATCAGTTCTTTCCAACAACTTGTTTGGAAAGCACCTAACATACTTTGATGTTACAAACATACAACAGCAGTAATAATAATCTGATAAAATTCTCATTAGAATTATAACACCAATTTCATATTCTCAAATTTCATATTCTCTTATTAAAGCCTGAGATGAAATTACTGAGTGTTGCAGCAAACTTGAACACTCTTATTTTGAATTACCCATCTCATTTAGCTTTGGTTCTGATCTCTGCCTGACTTGTTATTTACCTCTAATATATTTTTAAAACTAAATTTATTTCCTGTAGTTAATTCATTTTTCACATTTGCCATTCAACTTTTCTCAATGCAGGTTTTTACTGATACCACATACTCATGCCTTGCTCCTTTCCTTTTTTATTTATTTTCACTATTATAATTGCTCTGTTTCCCTCAGTTATCAAAGTAGTCACAGCAGCATTTTCTTATTTTTAGGTAAGACAACTGCTTCCTGACATTTATCTGTAACAGTATTTCTTAGTCTCTTCCATTCCCTCTGCATCACTTTGCTTCCAGATATTTTTACACCTGGGTCCTCCTTGCTAAAAAGTATAACAGAAACAATAGGAAAAGCCCATCTCCCAACCATGACATAATTACACTGCTGCTAAAAAAGCTCAAGAATATAAGTGATATGGAGACTCTCATAAGAACTACTTTGCTCTTTCTTAGTTCAGCTCAGTAATGCTATTGCAATTTGCTTCAACTGTGCAAATGCTTTAGTTCTACTTACTTGAATTATTTCTTTAAGATTGTTGAAGTAATTGTCTCAACCATTGGCAGGAGCTCTGGAATAAGGAATAAGTTCTCTGTGAATAAAAATACTTGATGTATATTTTCCCTTAAAATAAGCCAATCTATCTAATTAGCATGTGCATGAATTAGGGTACATAAGTAGTTAAGAATTAGGTTTTTTGGTTGAAGCCTAATGTGTTAGGTGCTGAACTGTTGCGTGAATGATAAATTACTTAGCAATTTGTTAAACATTACCAATATGGATCAGTTAAAACTCAAATACAGTATGAATGGGACACAATAATCAATTAAATATGAAATTTTACTTGCAAGTAAAATATGAGAACACAGGAAATTACTGGACCAAAAAAATTGGGTGACCCAGCAAGTCCTTGTTAGGGCTATTTTATTTTCCCCATTCTCTCCCACCACTCTGCTCTGGCACTGCATGCCTCCCTCTCTCTGTCTCTTTGTTTTCCCATAAAAATGCACACATATCTCCTTGTGAGGTTTTTTTTCAGGTGGGATTAGATTGGAGACATATCTATTCCCATAACTATTCTATTTGTGACTTTGTTCTGTGTGAATTGCCTGTTTAGTGACAATTTCCTAATTTGTAGATTTTTTTGACTCTCCTAAGCAGAGGGAACAGTTTATTTGTGTCAGCATCTCTCAGCTACCTCATTCATACTATCTGATTCTCCACTGCCTTGCACCTTTTGTTGTCATTTATGAAATATCAATGCAACAGCAGTGCAAAATGGATATTAAACATTACCTGGCTGATCTGGTAGCTTTTTATGCCCCACTTTGGACTCATTTTGCACTTGTGTAAATGACTACAAAAGTCGCAAGGCAGTGAGGAATCAGTTCATCTAAATCCAGTGGCTAAAGCAGACTGAAACAGGAAGGGGAACTCTCATTCCTCAGTGCTCCAGCCAAAGAGGAGGGGATGCTACTCCTACATGGCAGTGAGAAAGGGATGCTATCACTTTGTTTTTAGCAGAGGAAATGGAAACACACTCTCCTCTGCTCCCTTATTCATTAATTGCTGTATACATCTATTAAATCATGTTATATTCTTATCTTTTCCATTGAGAATATGTGATATATCTTTACATTCACCTTGTCACAGAGATGTTTAAAAACTAATTAACCTATCTGACCCATGATGAAGCTTCTCTAGAGTACTAGCAGAGTCTCTGTGAGAAGTGAGCATTGCATGATTATTGTCCT
Organism: Lepidochelys olivacea; assembly: GCF_965140295.1. NCBI lineage: Eukaryota > Metazoa > Chordata > Testudines > Cheloniidae > Lepidochelys > Lepidochelys olivacea. The sequence goes on along the minus strand of NC_140417.1, from coordinate 81,965,426 downwards.
TAATATACTGAATTTATAGAGCAGTATTTGTAAGAAGATCTCAAAGTGTTTTACAAAATTTAATTAAGCTCCATAATACCCCTTTGAGATAGTTACAGTGAGCACCAAAAGGAGCTTCCTTACCTGTAACTTGAGGTTCTTTGTGATGTGGGTCTCTATCTGTACCCCACTGTGGGGTTATGCATGTGCACCATGTGCCTGGAGCCAGAGAATCTGAAAGCAGTGTCTGCTGGTTCGTACATGCACCCTGGCTCACCTTGTGCCTCTGACCAAGAAGATAAAAGGCGGAGTGAACGGACTGCCTCTCCAGTTCCTTTTCTACTGCAATTCAGATAAGATCCAAAGCAGAGGGGAAGGAAAGTGGGTAGTGAAAGACAAATAGGGATTACCCATCTCGAAGAACCCCCCGTTACATGTAAGTAACCTCCTCTTGTTCTTCAAGTGATGGTCCTTATTGTATTCCACCATGGGTGATTGACAAGCAGTACCTAAGTAGGATGAGGGTGTGAGGATGTAGACGGTAGGACTCAGCAGAGTACTGTCATCCCAAAGGAGTCATCAGCAGAGGAGTCTTTCTCCAGGGCATAATGTCTTACAAATAGGTGAATGGAGCCCCATGTGGCTACTTTACAGATGTCAAGGAGGGGCACCTCCTGAAGAGATGCCATAGTTGTTGCTTGCACTCTAGTGGAATGAGCTCTTATCCCAGGCGAGGTGGGCACCTGAAAGCTGACAGGAGAACAGAATGCAGCCAGTGGAGGTTGTCTGGGTAGAAATGGCATGCCCTTGGATTCTTCTGCTATAGCAAAGAACAGTCTTGGGGATTTCCTGATTGGTTTTGTTCTCTGTAGGTTGAAAGCCAAGGCCTGCTGAACATTGAGGGAGCGAAGTCTTTGTTACTCTGCAGAAGCACACAGTTTTGGAAAGAACACAGAGAAGTGAATGGACGAATTAAGGTGAAATTTTACTTTTGTGGAAAGCAGACTGTTGATAGGCTGATTTGATTGCTGATACACCAGTTCCACAGTGTGACTGTTTCTGTACACAGGGAGAAATTCTCACCCCCCACCTCCCCACTGATGTAGAAGACAGTCGTAATGTTGTCTGACCATAAGGACATAGTGAGCACAGATGAATAGAAGAAAGGACTTGCACACCTTCTGGACTGCTTGCAATTCCAGGATATTGATGTGTGGGGATGAGAACAGATTTTTTCAGTGTTTACACTGATCCCCAGTGAATAGAAGAGACATAGCATTATGGAAGTTAACACACAGGCTTCCCGGTGGGACTTGGCAACAAGGAGCCAGTCGTTGAGATAGGGGAAGATAATGAGACCACGATGTCTGACCACTATTGCTGAGAATATCTTGGTAAAGACTCTGGGGCAGTCGCTCTTTTGAAGAGGAGTACTCTGTACTGAAAATGGTTGGAACCTACCATAAATCTGAGAAAGCGTCTATGGGCAGGATGAATGATTATGTGAAGGTAGGCATCCCTCATACTGAGAGCTGTGAACCATGTGCCCTTTTCTAAAGATGGAATTATCGCTGACAACGGGACCATGCAAAATATGAGCTCCCAGTCAGCTCCCAGACTGCTGCGCTGGGCAACACAGCATGGGGAGTAGGTGGCCAGCCCTCTGTGGAGAAAGAAGTGGTTAGGGACTATTTAGAAAAGCTGGACGAGCACAAGTCCATGGGGCCGGATGCATTGCATCTGAGAGTGCTAAAGGAGTTGGCGGCTGTGATTGCAGAGCCATTGGCCATTATCTTTGAAAACTCATGGCGATCGGGGGAAGTCCCGGACGACTGGAAAAAGGCTAATGTAGTGCCCATCTTTAAAAAAGGGAAGGAGGAGGATCCTGGGAACTACAGGCCAGTCAGCCTCACCTCAGTCCCTGGAAAAATCATGGAGCAGGTCCTCAAGGAATCAATCCTGAAGCACTTACACGAGAGGAAAGTGATCAGGAACAGTCAGCATGGATTCACCAAGGGAAGGTCATGCCTGACTAATCTAATCGCCTTCTATGATGAGATTACTGGTTCTGTGGATGAAGGGAAAGCAGTGGCTGTATTGTTTCTTGACTTTAGCAAAGCTTTTGACACGGTCTCCCACAGTATTCTTGTCAGCAAGTTAAGGAAGTATGGGCTGGATGAATGCACCATAAGGTGGGTAGAAAGTTGGCTAGATTGTCGGGCTCAACGGATAGTGATCAATGGCTCCATGTCTAGATGGCAGCTGGTATCAAGTGGAGTGCCCCAAGGGTCGGTCCTGGGGCCAGTTTTGTTCAATATCTTCATAAATGATCTGGAGGATGGTGTGGATTGCACCCTCAGCAAATTTGCAGATGATACTAAACTAGGAGAGTGGTAGATACGGTGGCAGGTAGGGATAAGATACAGAGGGACCTAGACAAATTGGAGGATTGGGCCAAAAGAAATCTGATGAGGTTCAACAAGGATAAGTGCAGGGTCCTACACTTAGGACGGAAGAATCCAATGCACCGCTACAGACTAGGGACCAAATGGCTAGGCAGCAGTTCTGCGGAAAAGGACCTAGGGGTGACAGTGGACGAGAAGCTGGATATGAGTCAACAGTGTGCCCTGGTTGCCAAGAAGGCCAATGGCATTTTGGGATGTATAAGTAGGGGCATAGCGAGCAGATCGAGGGACGTGATCGTTCCCCTCTATTCGACATTGGTGAGGCCTCATCTGGAGTACTGTGTCCAGTTTTGGGCCCCACACTACAAGAAGGATGTGGAAAAATTGGAGACAGTCCAGCAAAGGGCAACAAAGATGATTAGGGGTCTGGAACACATGACTTATGAGGAGAGGCTAAGGAAACTGGGATTGTTTAGTCTGCAGAAGAGAAGAATGAGGGGGGATTTGATAGCTGCTTTCAACTACCTGAGAGGTGGTTCCAAAGAGGATGGCTCTACACTATTCTCAGTGGTAGAAGATGACAGCACAAGGAGTAATGGTCTCAAGTTGCAGTGGGGGAGGTTTAGGTTGGATATTAGGAAAAACTTTTTCACTAGGAGAGTGGTGAAACACTGGAATGCGTTACCTAGGGAGGTGGTAGAATCTCCTTCCTTAGAAGTTTTTAAGGTCAGGCTTGACAAAGCCCTGGCTGGGATGATTTAATTGGGGATTGGTCCTGCTTTGAGCAGGGGATTGGACTAGATGACCTCCTGAGGTCCCTTCCAACCCTGATATTCTTTGATTCTATGATTCTATGAGTCTGCGAATGAAGCAGTTGAGATGGCGGAGGTTGAGGATTGGTCTCAAACTGCCCTTTTTCGTGGGTATCAGGAAGTAGGTTGAATAAAACATTCTCCCTTAGTACTGAAGAGGGACGAGTTCTATCACTCCTCACTGCAGTAAGGAGTTCACCTATTGTTTGAGAATCCTCTCATGGCAGTGGTCCCTGAAAAGGGGTAAGAAAGGCGGTTTTGGAGGAAGTAGGGATACAAATTCTATCATATAGTCAGAGTGGATGACATTCCGCACACATCTGTTCATTGTTATCACACTCCAGGTGTTGAAAAAAAGGGCTAGATGACCCCCAAATTTTGTGTGGGAGTTGGAAATGGTTGGGCTTAGTGTTTTGTGACTCCGGCTCCAGGCGCATGCATAACATCAAAAATAATATTAAGCCAGGGGCTGAGACTGACATCTCAAAACTGTTGCATAATGTGTAGGGAAGCAAGACTTTTGAACCCTCAGTCTTTTACGTGGTGGTTCACAGGGCCTCCGATGGAAAAACTGCAAAGCCATATGTCTAGATTTGACCGATGGGTTGTGAAACTTCCTCTCAGGGGCAGGTGTGTATATCCCCACCAAGCAGAGGGTAGCCAATCAATCACAGGTGCTAGAACTAGAAATGCGGAGGGTGGCGGGGGGTGCTGCACCCCCTGGCTTGAAGTGGTTTCCATTATATACAGGGTTTACAGTTTGGTTCAATGGCTCTCAGCACCCTCACTAAAAAAACTGTTCCAGCACTCGTGCCTGCAATCCTTCAGAGTATGGAGGGACTTCTTTGTCTTCTGGTTGAACAGGTGTGATTAACTGAAGGGTAGGTCCTCAATGGTATTCTGGACCTCCCTAAGGAACCCTGATGGATGGATCCCGGGGTTTGGGAGGAGCCAGAGATGCTGGTACTGACAGAACACAGTTTGGTATCTATGGAGCCCAATGCTTATGGGCTTTCTTGTGGTGCTTCTGGAGGACTTAGGACATCCTAAATCCTCCTGGCCGAGCCAGCTGGCTTGCTTACTACCAAATCTGACTTTTTTTTTAAATGGACTTAGAGGAAGACTTAGTCTCATGTTTATGAGAATGCTTCCTAGCTTCCCGACAAGACCCCCCATGGAATGGGATAGATTCTCCTGCACCAGAGTTGGACTTCGCAGCAGGAGGTGCACTCCTGGAGGATGGGGAGGTTTCCCTGGGCTGGGTCCGATGCAAGTCTCATGGCCTACTCCTTGAGGTGTTCGTGGAGACGGAGTTCCAGCCCTTCTCGGGTATGGCTGGGGAACAATCAGCAGATACTGCATCTCGCTGAGATGTGAGCTTCCCCAAGGCAATACAGGCAGCATTGGTGGTTGTTGTTGACTGAGGATTGTGGCCAGGAAGCCCAGAGTCTTGGGCATAGTTCAGTACCCTAACAGGGTACGAGGCGGGGGGAGGTGCCACTGAGAGACTAATCTAATGCTAAACAATAAAAACGGTTAAGCTATTTACAAATTAGATGATTCTTATTTTGTAGAACGAAGCCAAAGCTGTGAACAGGAAAAGTTCTGACCTGAACCATGCGGTGATGAGAAGGAACTGGAGAGGTGGTCGATCCTCCCTGCCCTTTATCCCCTCGGTCAGAGGCATGAGGTGAGCCAGGGTGCATGTGTGGACCATCAGATGCTGCTTTCAAATTCTCCGGCTCCAGGAGCATGCATAACCCCACAGTGGAATACAGTTAGGGACCATCACTCAAAGAAGAATCCAGTTTACAGATTAGTAAACTGAGGCACAGACAGGTTAAGTGATTTTCAGAAATAGGAACAGAATCCAGTCTCAACTCCCGCTGCCCCTACTCCAGCTACCAAACAACATCCCTTCCTGTTGTATTATAATTTCAAACCAGTGCAGTTTGCACCATCAGAGAAACATATTTTCAGAATTTGTATCCACTCATTTGGTTCATGTAACATAGTAACTGTTTCCCTTATTTGCTGCAGCCAGAATAATGGCTTCGCATTTTTTCCACCGTAAACCTTACATTTGTTCTTTTGTTTGCATGATTGTTTGTTCTATTAAAAATACTGGGGCAGTTTTGCCATATTTAAACACTTTACATTTGTATACATTAAACTTTAATTTCTTTCTGCAGTCATCACAAACAGCTTAGTTGTCTGCATCTAGCAGCATTCTAGAACATAAGAAAGAACAGTTCCAATTGTGGTCACATCATCAAATATTTTTGATACAAAATAAAACTTCCTAATTTCATATGTACTGAGGTACCACAAGCTGATCAACTGTGAGAAAAATATTTGCAGGAAAATGATACTCACTAAACAAACTCAAATAAATTATAATGTTATGGCAAGAGAGACACGGCCCTACAGGAGAATTTTGTAGAAAGGTGAGCTAACAACTTGTAAGACTTTTCATTTTGAGATCATAACTGGATCATATTCAGATTTTTAAACAAGATTACACACCTCTAGTGACAATAAGCTATTCAGGGAGAATGGAGCTGCAAATTCCATTTCAATGTGCATCCAGAGAACATTATTTTCTCCAACATAATTTACTTTAAAGCCCTCCCATATGTATTTCAAAGTCTCCTCGCTGTGTAAGTTTCAAAAAGACATGCTAATTTCACTCTCCCTTAACTACTGTAAGGGAATAGATACATTATCTGCTCCACCTGCATGAGGAATAATAATAGGAGAAATCTGCTCCTAAATATGTTCACAGGAACGTGAATTTCTGAGGAAATGGTCCTCTAACAGTTTGGTTAGCTAGTTATTATCATCTCCCCTAAAACAGTGTATCCTGTTCATTTTTAATGCAACTCCTCTGAGTAAATATATATATTCTGATCTTAATAAATAATAACAACAATGAGCACTAATACAGCTTAAAGGTTAGAGTATCCTCTCAGTCTCACTGTTAGAAAGAAGCTATATTATAAATGAAAGTTTGCCAAGGATTCTGGATAAATTGCATACACTGGGCCAGGTTCTCTGGTTTGCTGTAGCCTTGTAGGTAATGCAAAGTAACCTTAAGCTGGTGGGAGATAGCCAGTGAAGATATCCTCCTGTGCAGCGGCAGGCAAAGTCTCTGCTAACCGCTCCCTACCCTGGCATCAGAGGAAGGAAGGTGTGCGTCTGGGTGTATGTGGGATGAGGAGGGTTCATAGCTGAGCAGAGTTCCACTATGTCTGTTTCACAACTGGCCTAAGACCTGTGAGGGACCTTGTACCAGGGATGTAAATTTGGGCTGCTATTGTGAAGTCCTCAGGCAGCGCCAAATCAGAAAGCTTCAACTGTATTGAGGCCCTTACCTTTACTGTAATATACCTTTATTGCCTGTACTCCTCCTGAAAATGCTGAACTTTATATAATTTATCTCAACCACAGGGGGAAGAATGGCCTGAGTAATTGTAATTATATTATCAGCAATATTTTCACATTAATCTTCAATTTAGAAAGGGCTTCAAAGTCCTCACATAACAGTTTAGATTGTGGTTTTGAAGCCATAGTCACAGGTGGGAAGGGTGTGGGCTCTCTATATCAATGGGAACCTCTCCCATATCTTCTCCCATCCAAAGCAATTCTGGTTGATACAGTCAAAATTCTTTAAAGAGCATATACCAGAGCAGCCACTTGTACACAATTTATCTAGGTTTAGTGTGCTCCCTTGTACACTAGCTCCACCCCACTCACCCATGTGGCACTTCCTTCCCCCTTCAAGGTGTTGGGCTGGTGCCTGACTTTCCTAGCCTTTACACTCAGACAGTGCAAAGACTAGGATTGTGACTATTCTCTGTGAAGAGGCACAAGGGATTAAGGCTTGTTCCATCCCTTGCCCTACTTGCGAATCCATGCAGGGTCAGCCACAGGTAGACTCAAATAAAGCAAAAACACCAGCTGTACACACTGACCAAAATGCTACTTTCCACTGAGATAGGACAGGATCACACTGCAACACTGAACAACACAAAAGTGAGTGCAAAAACTCAATCTGTACATAATTAGTTACAGAGATGTGGAAAAATAAAAAAACAATGTTAACCCCTCCGCAAAACAACCTACCAAATTAAATTCATTTAGGCCCAGTCTACACCAGTCCACATTAGTGCAAAGCTCCAGTGAAGATCCACTACATCAGTGTACAACAGGATTTGCACTGCTGCTATTTACCCCAGTAAGCTATGGAAAAGAGGGAGCAAAGTGAGGAAGGGCCAGGTTTACAGTATACATACATAATCGAACTGTGGAATTTACTGTTACCAGAAATTATTGAGGCAAACAGTTTTGAGAATTCAAAAAATGATATTGATATGAATAAGTATGCACTAATTTATCCTCACTAGATATTTAGGTCAAAAGTTACAAGGAAGTACCTTTATGCTCCAGTACTTAAGGTGTATATTTACAGGGATTAGGAATTATTTATGATATAGGTATATTTACGGGGTGCTTCTGACTTCCCCTAAACCATCAAATACAGGCCACTACAAGAGGAAGAATTCTGGAAAGAATTCTGAGCAATGATTTGCTTCACTATGGAAGATCTTATGTATTTATAACAGAGTAAATAATGGTGAACAATATAAACAGATTAAGAAGGATTTGGTTCTTTTAATTGATTGGGCAAGCCTGAGATAGCAAATCCTTCTGAATTATTAGTGGAGCTATCTTCAAAACAGTGTAAGGATATTAGTTCAATAAAAGATATACGGTTGACTTTTTATAGTTCTCCAGAACTCCAATAAACCTATGATTAGATATTAAAATTCTATTCACTAGTTTTTCTAACTTAATTGGAATAAATTGTTTCTGGCGTCTGTAAAGAAATCTGTTTCCACAACTATTCGGTCATCGCTCCAACAAACCAGCCAATTTTCCATATCTTCATAACATAAAATTCAATATATCTCCTGTCTTCGAGATTCAGTTTCTGATCATATTTTGTCTTTAAACAATTCCCTTTCTTCTCTTCCTCCATACTTGCAGGTGGAGAGCTGGCCAGTGAATATAAAGAATATGGAATCTTCAGTGGATTAGGGTAAAAGTTTATGATTTATCATTTTAGCTTTCCTTTTTTATCTTATTACGATTAACTTGTATTACAGTATTGTCCTGAATCATAGCCAACTTCAGAGCTCCATTTTGTTAGGTGCTGTACCTACACATAGTAACAGAGTCCTTGCCTTAAAGAGCTTGCTATCTAACAGACAAAACATACAAAAAGTCTTGACATATTATGATGGAACTCTATGCTCTACAAAGTTTTCTTCTATCCCCTATTTATAGTATTGTACGTCAGAACCCCAGGCATAATCATAGTTCTTGAGACAGCTCTTTCCTGGAGCTCTAACAGCCATAACCCACTCTAAAAGGGACAAGGAAGAGTGGAGTGGAGGCAGAACTATGGTCTGCACAATCCTTGATAGGAAAATGCCCCGCCGTGATGCAGTTCCACTCCACCAATTACTTACAGCTGTTCCTGAATAACAAAACTGACCTCCAAAACCTCTCTCCTTCCTTCCTTTGTTGTTAGTACAGGATTTCTCCAGCTATTTCTGTTACTTTTAGACTCCTCTATGTAAAGCAGACTTTTTGTTACATTCTCAGTAATGCTGCTCAGATATTATGATTACAGTTTTGCTTTGCTTTCTTTCAGAGCACCATTAAAATGTCTCAGAAAGTATTTCTTCAAATAGAGGAAATTAACATTCTCCAACACAAATAGTCTTGAAAGACATTATACAATGGAATTCTTCAGACTTTCCATATCAGATACTATCATTTTCATCTTCTCCCATTGAATTCTATAACGGGCAGTGTCTTGTCTGCCTAACATGACCTGGATCAGCTATAGTAAGTTTATTTAACATTTAGTGTTATATAAATTATGCTTTAATCTCGTAATTTATGCTGCGTGACAGTTAGCTTGTGAAAGGACATAGCTCCTTTTACTTAGTAATGAAACATTCTCTTCCAAACAATGATGAAGGCTATCAATAGGGCTGATTAAACTTTTTGTGAATGTCTTAGATACCTCCAGCTAGTTTTACATAGTCAAAGTGGGGCAGAAAACCTTTATTAATTAAATGCACATCAGTGTTTCTGTGACAGCAGATAGGAAAGGAAACAAGAAGCGATATCAAAGATACGATGCCCTTTATCAAGAGGGTATTCCATGACACCGGGGACAGAAGGAGGAAGAACTTAGTTTTAGGAAGTTTGTGTGCACTGTACTAAGCTGACAGGCTAAAAAAAGCCCTTTTTTGTTATTTCTCATGAGACTATAGCCACAGACTGCCCTCAGAAAAGATGGCTGCTGTTTCATTAAAAGCTTAGTATGTGGGGGAAGTGAGGATGTCCCTAGTAAAGATGGCCAACCATTGCCTATTGTTTTTGTTGGGAATGAAGCCAGCGGGCTACTATGAAAGATGGCTGCCCTGTATGCTATATGTTTAGAAAAGTTTACTGGAAAGACTGACTATGACAATGTCAGAAAATCTCCACATATCAAAGTTTGCAATGGAAAACCTGTAAGTGATGCTACTGGAGCTAACTTAGGGTATACACTAGAAATGCTGCAGTGACGCAGTTGCAGTGCTGTAGCACAGATACTTACTACAGGGACAAAAGGGGTTCCATCACTGTAGTAAACCCATCTCTCCAAGAGGTGGTAGCTAGATCAATGGAACAATTCTTCCATCGACCTACTGGTGTCTACAGCAGGGCTTAGGTCAGCTTCATTACATCACACAGGGTTTAATATTTTTCACAGCTTTGAGCAATGTAGTAAAGCTAACCTAACTTTGCAGCATACACCAGCCCTAAAATGCCAATGCTCATAATTTAAGATTGATATTGCTGTGAACTCAAAGAGTATTTTACAAAGATCTTACAAGCAAAATTCTGTCCTCACACTTGTTTTATAAAACAGAAATTACAAGAAAAAAGTTCACTTTTTGGTACCATTTCACAGTTGTCTGCAGCTTTATTTTGCTAACCCAATTTCACATTGTCACATAAGCAGCTAATAACATGGATTTAAACTCTATACTTAGCCAATAAATGTTAAGTGATCTAATTGTTTTAGGAATTCTAGGAGTGATACACTGACCAAGTTCTCTGTGACACAGAAAATAACAGGTTTAAAATTCTTTACAGTTCACTAATTCTGCTTATGGGCTACCTCCATGCAAAACCCCAGCAGCTTCTTCAAGACTCTTTAGTGTATATGGACGCAAGCCAACGCACGCTGGAATCAATAGATTGGATTCATGGGAGGTGGATTATACATAAAAGAGTTATACTCACAAGATAGGTATCAGATACTCACAGAGCATGATGCTGCATCCACTGAAGTTAGTGACTACAGTGGTTCAGGATCAGGCCCAGAGTGAACTGCTCATGATCAACCTATACAGAAAATCAATCAGCAAAATATTTCACATACATTAATTACAGTAAATCTTGATCTGCCATCAGACAAGGCTGAATTAACTGAGTAAATCATTTGGTATGAATGATTCACTCAGCTCTTCTTGTCACAAACACTGATAAGATAATGGAACCAATTGTGTTCACTTCATATATCAATGGCCTGCAATAGAGAATGTGCAGTAATGTGATGTTGCTTCTACTCTACAATTGGGCTAGCCATTCATACAAAAAAGGACAAAACAATTCAGAATGACTAAGACCAGGAATACTGGCATTAAATGCTTTATCAATTCAGTATGAAGAAATGTAAGGTAATGACATTAAGTACAAAAAAGCAACTAAAAGGGACGCATTCACCTTGTCAATATGGCACAGAACAAGGAGATGGTAGCTGATCACATATTTATTACACATACAATTTTGAAATCTTAGGCAAAATTCTGACCTGGAGTATGTAATAAGCCAACACAATTTGATGATGAATAAACAGAAGTCACAAAAATGCAAGTCTGTGGAAGTTATTCTGTCAGTGTATAAGAATATAATGAGCCCAATGTTTACATTGCTTCATGCAGTTTAGCTCATTTGATTATAAAAACAGTATTACAGGTACTGCTGACAGCAGCCAAAGTGCTAACAGAATTTAAAGGGGGAAATTATGGTCTTACTGAAGTCAATGGGAAATGGAAACTCCTTATTCTTGTCCACTCAGAGTTAAATATGATCTATTAGTAAATTTGTAAATTTAGTTTTCTCTCATCACATTCACAACATTATTTGCTTCATACAGTACTTTGTGACTGTGATTGGTGGAGAACAGTGCAAACATTTTCTATAAACAGACACATTTTACAACAAAATTTCTTCTGCCATGCTCAAATCCCAAATGTAGCCACTTTCCATGAACATTTGCATTGAGAATATAAATTGTAAATTCTGACACACAGGCCATGTCTACACTACGAAAGTACTCTGATTTTACAGAAGTCAATTTTTGGGAACAGACTGTATAAAGTCGAGTGCATGCGTCCACACTAAGCACATTAATTCGGTGGTGTGTGTCCACAGTACCGTGGCAAGCGTCAACATTCCGAGAGGTGCACTGTGAGTAGCTATCCCACAGTCCCTGCAGTCCCCGCTGCCCACTGGAATTCTGGGCTGAGCTCCCAATGCCTGATGGGGCCAAAAATTTATCGAGGGTGTTTATGGGTAAATGTCGTCACTCAACCCTCCCTCCATGAAAGCAACGGCAGACAATCATTTCACGCCCTTTTCCCTGGATTGTTGAGCAGACGCCATAGCACAGCAGGCATAGAGCCCATTCAGCTCACCACAGCAGTTATGACCATTATAAACACCTTGCGCATTATCGTTCAGTTTACGCAGAACCAGAACCTGAAAAACCAGGCAAGGAGGTGACGGAAGCACGGTGATAAGGACATGAACACAGATTTCTCTAAAACCGCGGTCCCCATCAATTTGGAGATCATGGTGTTACTGGGGCAGGCTCATGCCGTGGAACGCCGATTCTGGGCCTGGGAAACAAGCACAGAGTCGTGAGGCCGCACAGTGTTGCAGGTCTGGGATGATTCCCAGTGGCTCCGAAACTTTTGCATGCGTAAGGGCACTTTCATGGAACTTTGTGACTTCCTTTCCCCTGCCCTGAAGCACAAGAATACCAAGATGAAAGCAGCCCTCACAGTTCGTAAGCAAGTGGCAATAGCCCTGTGGAAGCTTGCAATGCCAGACAGCTACTTGTCAGTCGGTAATCAATTTGGAGTGGGCAAATCTACTGTGGGGGTTGCTATAATGCAAGCAGCCAACGCAATCATTGAGCTGCTGCTATCAAAGGTAGTGACTCTGGAAAATGTGCAGATCATAGTAGATGGCTTTACTCCAATGGGATTCCCTAACTGTGGTGGGGCAAAAGATGGAACGCATATCTCTACCTTGGGACCGCAGCACCAGGGCAGCCAGTACATAAATCGCAAGGGGTACTTTTCAATGGTGCTGCAAGCACTGGTGGATCACAAGGGGTGTTTCACCAACATCAACGTGGGAAAAGTTCATGACACTCACGTCTTCAGGAACTCTGGTCTGTGCATTTGGATGTTTAAAGGGTCGCTGGCGCAGTTTACTGACTTGCTCAGACCTCAGTGAAACCATTATCCCATTGTTATTGCTGCTTGCTGTGTGCTCCACAATCTCTGTGAGAGTAAGGGGGAGACGTTTATGGCGGGGTGGGAGGTTGATGCAAATCACCTGACTGCTGAATACGCGCAGCCAGACACCAGGGCGGCTAGAAGAGCACAGCAGGAGGCGCTGCGCATCAGAGAAGCTTTGAAAACCAGTTTCGTAACTGGCCAGGGTACTGTGTGACACTTCTGTTTGTTTCTCCTTGATGAAAACCCGCCCCCTTGGTTGACTCTAAATTCTCTATAAGCCACCCGCCCTCCCCCCTTCGATCACAGCTTGCTTGCAAAGGAAATAAAGTCACTATCATTTTAAAAACATGTATTCTTTATTAACTGATTATAAAAATAGGGAGATAACTCACAAAGTAGCCCGGGTGGGGTGTGGGATGAGGGAAGGAAAAGGACACTTCAAAACTTGTTGAATGACAGCCTTCTGTTGCTTGGGCTGTCCTCTGGGGTGGAGTGGTTGGGTGCCCAGAGCCTCCCCCCTGCGTTCTTGGGCGTCTGGGTGAGGAGGCTATGGAACTTGGGGAGGAGGGAGGGCGGTTAAACAGGGGCTGCAGCGGCAGTCTGTGATCCTGCTGCCATTCATGAACCTTCACAAGGTGCCAGAGCATGTCCGTTTGATCCTGCAGTAGCCCCAGCGTTGCCTCATGCCTCCTCTGATCTTCCTGCCGCCACCTCTCCTCACGTTCATCGGCCACTTTCCTGTACTCTGCTATTGTGTCCCTCCACACATTCTACTGAGCTTTGTCAGTGCCGGACGACTGCATGAGCTCAGAGAACATTTCATTGCGTGTGCGTTTTTTCGCAGGCTTATCTGAGATAGCCTTTGGGACAGAGGAGGGAGGCTTGAAACATTTGCAGCTTCTGGAGGAAAAAAAGGGAGTGAAGTATTTTAAAAGATACATTTTACAGAACAATGGCTATACTCTTTCACGGTGAACAACACTATTCACATTACATAGCACATGTGATTTTTGGTACAAGATCGCATTTTGCATCTTATATCGAGTGCCTGTGGCTTCGGTGTTGGAGATCACACACGCAGTGCCGGGCAACAGAATTTGGCTTGCAGGCAGCCATGGTAAGCCATAGACTTTCGGCTTCTGCAACCTTCATAACAGCAGCGCCGTCCTCTCCCATACCAAGCAAAGCACGTTGAGTTAGCCATTTAGTGCTGCTGTTTTCCTGTTAACATGCAGCAGCAGAAATCAAACTAACGGCCCCACCCATCCAATTCTCTGGGATGATTGCTTTACCCCTCCCCCCACTGCATGGCTGGTATCAGGGAAGATCCCTGCTAGCCAAACATGAACAGCTCAGTGCCAATGCGCCCCCCCCACCTCATGGGTAACTGTGGGGAGGATTTTTTTTCAGCCATAGGCAAACAGCCCAGCAGGAACGGCCACCTCTGAATGTCCCCTTAATTAAATTCCCCTATTTCAACCAGGTTACCATGAACGATATCACTCTCCTGAAGATAACACAGAGAGATAAAGAACAGATGTTGCTTGAATGCCAGCAAACACCGGGACCATACGCTGCCAGGCTTTGTCATGCAGTGATACCAGATTACTTGCGACTAGCATGGCATGGTAAAGTGTCCTACCAGGGAGGACGGAATAAGGCTGCTCTCCCCAGAAACCTTCTGCAAAGGCTTTTAGAGTACCTCCAGGAGACCTTCATGGAGATGTCCCTGGAGAATTTCCGCTCCGTCCCTAGACATATTAACAGTCTTTGCCAGTAGCTGTACTGGCCACGAATGCATCCCAAGTCCTCAGGGCTACTTAATCATTAAAAAACACTTGCTTTTAATAACATGTATTATATTTAAAAAGGTACACTCACCAGAGGTCCCTTCTCCGGCTTCATTGGGTTGGGAGGGTATTTCAGTCAGGGTGATAAAAAGATCCTGGCTGTCGGGGAGAAGGGTGTGATGTGAGCGCGCCTCAAGCTCGTCCTCCTCATCTTCCCTGTCCGCAAAATCCTCAGGCATGGCGGAGAGTACCCCATCATCGTAGTCCACGGACCGGGGTGGGGTAGTGGTGGCGGCGCCCCCTAGAATTGCATGCAGCTCAGCGTAGAAGCGGCATGTCTGGGGCTCTGTCCCAGAGCATCCGTTTGATTCTTTGGTTTTCTGGTGCGCTTGTCTGAGCTCCTTAAGTTTCAGGCGGCACTGTGTTGCGTCCCTGCTGTAGCCTCTGTCCCTCATGGCCTCGGAGATTTTTTGAAATGTTTTGGCATTTCGTCTTTTGGAATGTAGTTCTGATAGCATGGATTCCTCTCCCCATACAGCAATCAGATCCAATATCTCCCGTTCGGTCCATGCTAGAGCTCTTTTTTGATTCTGGGACTGCATGGTCACCTGTGCTGATGAGCTCTGCATGGTCAAACAGGAAATGAGATTCAAAAGTTCCCGGGGCTTTTCCTGTACACCTAGCCAGTGCATCGGAGTTCAGAGTGCTGTCCAGAGCGGTCACAATGGTGCACTGTGGGATAGCTCCCGGAGGCCAATACCTTCAAATTGCGTCCACACTAACCCTAATTCGAAACAGCGATGTTGATTTCAGCGCTAATCCCCTCATTGGGGAGGAGTACAGAAATTGGTTTTAAGAGCCCTTTCTGTAAAAAAAAATGGCTTCGTTGTGTGGACAGGTGCAGGGTTAATTTGATTTAACGCTGCTAAATCCGACATAAACTTGTAGTGTAGACCAGGCCTAAGTATCTGAACTGAAAACAGTATATTTTATATGGGACGGAACTCTACTTAATAATAGAGGGAAGAAGTTCCTAAAATCGCTCTCCAGAACCTTTGCACGGTGTCAGTTAAACTAGCCAGACAAGGATCAGAACGCTCTCATACTAACTAGAGCCAAAAGCTGAACCCCACACTTAAAGAGTTCACTATTGCACCACATAATACTCACTGGTTTTACAGATTAGGAAGTATTGCATTATACAATAATTAGGGCTGTCAATTAATCACAGTTAACTCAAGTGTACTGTGCTCACTTTATATTACAATATCTGTACTGTAAAAAAGACAAACAAAAAATAGCATTTTTCAATTCACCTCATACAAGTACTATAATGCAATCTCTTTTTCGTGAAAGTGCAACTTCTAAATGTAAAACAAAACAATGTAAAACTTTAAAGCCTACAAGTCCACTCAGTTCTACTTCTTGTTCAGCCAATCGCTAAGACAAACAAGTTTGTTTACATTTATGGGAGATAATGCTGCCCGCTTCTTATTTACAATGTTATTTGAAAGTGAGAAC
The DNA here is from genome assembly GCF_965140295.1 of Lepidochelys olivacea. Classification (NCBI taxonomy): domain Eukaryota; kingdom Metazoa; phylum Chordata; order Testudines; family Cheloniidae; genus Lepidochelys; species Lepidochelys olivacea. The sequence continues at coordinate 81,949,257 of NC_140417.1, read as the reverse complement.
AGGCGTTCGCATGGCACTGTTGAAGGTGGTGTTGCAAGGTATTTACATGCCAAATGTGCTAAACATTCATATGCCCCCTCATGCTTTGATCACCATTCCACTGTGCACTTTGTATTCTGTGTTGTAACTGAAATCAATATATTTGAAAATGTAGAAAACATCCAAAATATGTAAATAAATAGTATTCTATTATTTAACAGTGTAAGTAAACTTAAATTAAATTAAATTAATAACTATTTTTTTAATCGTTTGACAGCCCTCGTTGATATGAAAGATCAATTCCTGTGGGGTCCATTTCCCCTAAGCTGTGAGATTTGGAAGCGTGCATCCCAGCCCATCAGGGAGACATCTGTAGTAATGATCCTCGTGGGAGTAGGCTGCAAGAATGGAACTCCCACACACACCTTTTGTGGATCCTTCCATCAGTTTAGAGAATAAAGGACCTTCCAAGGCACGGATGCCTGCCTGGATAGACTATGGTTGTTGGGAGTGTAGACAGTTCTCAGTCATTCCTGAAGACACCAGGAATGTAGTCTTGCTAAGGGTGTCACAAAAGTACTGGCTGCCATATGGCCCAGAAATTTCAGGCAAGCCTTGTGTTGTTTGTGGGCTCTGTTGTATTGCTGAAATGAGGCTGGACATTGTGGCAAATCTGTCCTTTGGCAAATATGTTCTCGCAGGAAGAGTCCAGAGTGGCCCCAATGAAGTCTATTAGCTCAGCGCGTGTGAGGGTAGACTTTTCCTTGTTGATGCAAAGGCTGAGTGAGTGGAACAGAGAGAGGGCCGTGCTGGTTGCTATCTGTACCTCAAGAAATGAGCAACTTTTCAGGAGCCATTCATCCAGTAGGGAAAGATAATTATTCCCATCTGGCAAAGATGGGATGTGGGAGCCAAGAAAACTTTGGTAAAGACCCTTGGGGAGGAAGGTAGGACGTGATACTGTTAGTGGTCCCAGCCAATCACAAAACATAGGAAACATCTGTGCAAAGGGTGTATGGTGATATGAAAATAAGTGCCCTGAAGATTGAGGTGACAAACCAATCTCCCAGATCCAGAGAGGGAATTATCACTGCTAGGGTTACCATCCTGAAGCATTGAGAGCCAGGGCCGGATTAACTTTTTGAGGGCCTGGCGCCAAACATATTTGTGGGCCCCCGTGTGGAATGAAGGAGCCAGGGGCAAGAGCACAGCGGGCAGGGTGAATTTGATTTAAATCATGATTTAAATCACTACTCAGGAAGACTTGATTTAATCATGTTTTTTCTACATAAAAGTGCATTCTTGTTGGTTGTTATAACCTTAATACATATTCTTCGCAACTCAGAGATAGATGTAGGTTTCATTTTTAGAAGGTACACTATATATTTTTAAACAGTGATTTATTTTGAAAACTTTTCAGATGAGTTTTACAGCTATATCAGAAAATGAATGATTGTTTGATTATTTCATTTTGAAACTTTGCACTTTTAGAGAGAGGTAAGGAATTGACTCTGTGTACACAAATTTGCAGAGGGACAATAAAGTTGAGGTCTGTTATTTCTCACCTCTATATATTATTTATTTATTTTAAAACATTTTTGCTTTTAACAAGCATGTTACCTTTGGAGACACAAATCCACAGTTTGAGAACTGCAAAACTAAGCATCTCTAATGGTATCTTCTAGACTGAGCACCAAGTCCCATTGGGTAGATAGAAAGATTAATCTAAATCTATACAGAAGCCTGTGGAACCCCATAAGATTGGGTCCCTAATCCATGAACTATTAGAACTCATTTACATAACTTTTTTAAACATTACATGAATATATTGTCTCATTCTATAGAATCATAATTTATAATCCCTATTCCATGATGAGATTTAATGTATCTTTAAATAGGTTTTTTCCTCAAAAAGCATTTTACCAAAAAAATCCTACTTAAATAAAAAAAAGATTTTTTTTTTTAAATCATGGATTTTTATCCACCCTGACAGCGGGGAATGATTTGGGGGGGGGGGGAGAGAGAATTGGTCCCCAGATGAAGTGAGGCAGGGGCCGGGGCAAGATGAGCACAGTGGGGCATGGGGAGGATTAGTCCCTGCTGACTGGAGCAAGGCAGGGGCCAGGGGCAAAAGCACAGCGGGGTGGGAGCAACGGTTGGTCCCTGGAGCAAGGGAGGGGCTGGGGGTAAACTGCAAGCATAGCAGGGCTGGGGAGGGGATAAGCAGGATCCCATCCCCGTCCCTACCCACACAGAGCAGGTACCTACCTTCTCGCTGGTTCTAACCCATTCTCTTCGTCTCTCTCTGCACTGAGCTGCCCCTCCTCCAGTGTGATGAAGTGGGAATGTTCTTAATGTTTTCTCTGAATACTGTGTGGGTGCCTCAGTTTCCCCTATGCATTTCTTAAGTATCTAGGTGCTGGGATAAGGGTGTGTGATTGTTGCAGAGCGCTAGGCAGGTGTGATGCTGTCTTCACAGAGAATGGCTGACAGGAATGCAGGGTCTGGCCAGGAGTTAGGGTGCGGGAGGGGGCTCAGGGTTGGGGCAGGAGGTTGGGGTGTGGAGTGCTTACCTGGAGCAGCTCCTGTTTGGTGCAAGGGGTGCAGATGGGAATGGAGGGGGTGCAGGAGCTCCCATTTGGTGCTCAGGGTGGGGGTGGGGATGTGGGCAGAGGGTTCAGGAGTCAGGGCATGGGGGAGCTGGGGATGTGGGGGGGGGTGCAAAAGTCAGGGCTGGGGTTGTGGGGGTATGTGAGGGGCGTGCAGGAGTCGTGGGGGTGCGTGGTGGAGGAAGAAGGAGTCAGGGCGGGAGGCTGCAGGTGTGTGAGGGGGGTGCAGGAGTCAAGCAGGGGGCTGGGGATGTGGGCTGGGGTCGTGGGGGTGCTCCCAGCCCTGAGCGGCTCACGGCAGGGGGCTGGAGGGGGTGTGCCCCGATTTCACCCCCTTCCCCAAGGCCCCACCACGCCTCTTCTCTACCTCCTCCCCCAAGTGGCGAGCTCCCTACGGCCCCGCTCCTCACCCTCCCTCGTGCTGGCAAACAGCTGTTCAGCGGCGGGAGAAGTGCTGGGAGAGGCAGGGGCGGGAAAGTAACATGCTCGGGGAAGGGGGGGAGGAGCTTGACTGCCGGTGGAGCCTGCCTTGTTGCAGCAGGAGTCCGCAGGACCAAGCTTCTGCCCACTGCCCCCGCAGGAGAGAGTGGGGGTCAGAGAAGAGTGGGCAAGGCCAGGGTCCCTTTGGAGTGTGAGCCCGGCGCCATGGTAAACCCAGTACTGCTGAGAGCAGACAAAGGTGTTCAAGGTCCTGAGATCCAGAACTGGTCGCCCATTCACCCCCTCTCCCTGGATTTTCTTTGGGATGAGGAAGTATCGGGAATAAAACCCTTTTCTGACTAAATCTGGGGGAACACATTCGATCACTCACAGTGTTAGGAGGAATTGTATCTCCTGCTTCAAGAGAACCTTGTAAGAAGGGTACCTGAAGAGGGATGGGGTAGGTAGGGGCATGCAGTAAGGACAAGACCTGGATGGAATAACCGGTAGAAATCACCTCCAAGATCCACCTGTCTGAGGTGATGAGCCCCCAGGAAGATAGAAAATGAGAGCAATGGTCCCCATAAAGGTGGAGAGGGGAAAGGTGCAGCATAGGATCCAAACCAGGAGGGTGTTCATGACCCTCAACCAACGGTTCAAAATGGTTGTTTTGAGGATGTCGCTTTCTGGGCGTTCGCTGTAGAGCAGTGGTTCTCAAACTTTTGTACTGGTGACCCCCTTCACATAGCAAGCCTCTGAGTGCAACCTCCCTATAACACTTTTTAATACATTTAACACCATTATAAATGCTGGAGGCAAAGCAGGGTTTGGGGTGGAGGCTGACAGCTTGGGACCCCCCCATGTAATAACCTCACAACTCCCTGAGCGGTCCCAACCCCCAGTTTGAGAACCCCTGCTGTAGAGGTTGGTCCTCTCTTAGTGAACCTGGGCTTCTTCATAGAGAGTTCAGCTGTTCTCATGTGCTCGTAGTGGACTGTGTGAGACCATTGAGCCGCCTGTAATCTACTGTATTTTCCCTTTGCCGCAGGTGGCCCAGAGAGCATAGCGTCACCTGAGAATCTTTAAGAGAATGAAGTGACACGTGGCATCACTAAGGGCCCCTCAAAGGGAAGATCCTTGAGGGTAAGTAGGCTCCAGGAGGTGAGCTGGTTCTGGTTGAGTGTGTCTCTTGGAACCCCTCAGCAATGATGATTCATGCTTTCCCATAATTCAAAGGTCCTAATGAAGCAGGAGCCTGGATGGTACTGGGGACTCTGGATAGAGACCCTCAGGAGTCAGTATGTCAGGTGGCTTTGGAGGCAGTACTGAAGTGTGATCGGTATGCCTTTAATGTCTGGCTACAGAAGATGATACTGATGACAGTTTTGGCTTGGCTCTGGAGTCCTTGTGTTTCAAAGACACTGAGTCTGGTGCCGATGCCAGTGCCACTCTGTTTACCTGATGGCTTCTTGGTATGCAGCATAGTCTTCTTAGCTGGTCCTGTGGCCTTGGTACTGGAGGGGAGGGACCTTCAGCTGTACCCATGTGAGGACACTAGATCTCCTGAGACCCAGATCGATAGGGTGACTTTCCCATTCTCTTATTCCCATTCTGGAGAAAGAGGTCTTTTCTTTTTTGAGGGTCCAGATGGTGTTGAAGGGCCCCCAGGATCTTTGTTTAATCTTGCAGCAGAGATGGTTGCCAGGGCTTTCTGAGCAACTGGATCCAAAGTATAGGGGGTGAATCAGACCCGCACCCCAACCCCAAGTCTCACAGAGTGCTTTATCAACAGGAGTTTTAGTCTGTCCTCCCTCAGTTTCTTAAATCTGCTTTTAAAACCTGAGAAGATCTTACATTTGGAAAGGATGTGAGTCTGACCTTAGGCCAGTGGCCCTCAACCTTCCCAAACTACTGTACCCCTTTCAGGAGTCTGATTTGTCTTCAGTACTCCCGAGTTTCACCTCGCTTTAAAACTACTTGCTTACAAAATCAGACATAAAAATACAAGTGTCACAGCACACTGTTACTGAAAAATTGCTTACTTTCTTATTTTTACCATATAATTATAAAATAAATCGACTGGAATATAAATATTGTACTTATATTTCAGTATATAGTATACAGAGCAGTATAAACAAGTCACTGTCTAGATGAAAGCATAGTTTGTACTGAGTTTGCTAGTGCTTTTTACGTAGCGTGCTGTAAAATTAGGCAAATATCTAGATGAGTTGATGTAATCCCTGGAAGACCTACGTGTACCCCAGGTACGCGTACCCCTGGTTGAGAACCACTGCCCCAGGCAGCAGAGGCAACTTGAATGTCCATTTTCATGGGGGGAAAAGATCTATGGCTGACTGGGCAGGGTTTGAAGCCCAGGGTGTTGGGCATAACCCATATACAAGGCTGCAGATCAAGGCCCAGACTGGGCAAAAGAAAAAGGGAAGGGAATGCCCACCCCACTCCTCAAAGCTTAAATTGTGCTAAATAACAAAGAAAGAAACAAAGAAAAAGAAAGAAAATACCAAAGAAAAGAAAGGAAGATTAAGTGAGAGAGATAACAAGCTGCATAGTTAGGTAACAGACACTGAGACACTGTCTTAAGCCACAGGCAGTAGAGAAGTAACTGGAGGGACGGTGGGTCTGCCCCCTCCCTATATACCCTCGTATCCGAGCACAAGCATGTTTAGGGTGCAGGGGCAGACCCACGGACACTGCTGATGAATGCACTTGCTGATGTGAAGTACCCACATCACCTCCATTAAGATTTCCAAAACCTAGTTGCAAGACTTCTGCCTCCATTAACTGTTCCAGCAAGAATAAAGACAACCAGTTCTTTCCTAGCTCTTTCCTGAAACTTGTCTCTGTTACCACATTTCCTGGCTTCCATAAAACAATAAGTGATACAATCATAGGGACACTATTCGAAAAAGAGTATTTATTTTCCTCTATGAAAAGAACTTGACAATCTTTTTTGGGGTCCTCAATTCACTTAAAATGGATGAATTTTAAAACATTACATGTACATATAATAAGGAACACTCGCTGTGCTAAGTCTAAAAAAATGATTTGGTCATTCCAAAATTATAAGTAATATGCACTTTCTAAATCTACCTCTGATTACATAGTCCTGAATGTCGCAATGAAAATATTTCTAAAATCACCTCCATTAAGATTTCCAAAACCTAGTTGCAAGACTTCTGCCTCCATTAACTGTTCCAGCAAGAATAAAGACAACCAGTTCTTTCCTAGCTCTTTCCTGAAACTTGTCTCTGTTACCACATTTCCTGGCTCCCATAAAACAATAAGTGATACAATCATAGGGTAAAAACTAAATGCCATAGCACCTACATTTCTGAGATCCGAGTTCACTTCCTCAAAGATAGTAGTGAGTGCCACGGTATCTCAAAGCTACACTTCTTTATCCACTTCCACCACACTTTGTTTGTTGTCTTCAGGCACTTACAGAACTGAAAGGTGGTTTTAAAACGTCATTGCATAGCTTTCCATCTCTCCTGAGCAACCATGCCTTCCTTTATCTCTTTTACTCACAGTAACTTTGTTCACTAGGGACTCTACCTTCCAAAAACTGTCATGATCCTCCTTTTCTTGATTTGGTCACTTCTCCTTTGAGCACCTTTCTGTCTTTCTGTAGTGTAAACTACATTACGACACAATGAACCAGAGCTTAAAAATATAAAACGATACCATGAGTGTACGTTTTCCTCAGCTGTAACGGTAAGGAGATATCTATGAAGAACTAGATATTCAGCCAAGAATCAGGTGCTATTTATGCTGCAAAACTATAATGTCAAAATGTAAACACATTAATGTAATAGAAAAACTTACCCATTTGGCAATCGGACACCCCTGAGAGCTTTTTCCTTCCTTGCCTGTATAAACCACTACCTCTATTCTGACAGCACTTCCTTTTGCTCCATACCTGCATAAAATAAAAAGTTTATGAATATAAACTAGACTCCTTTTGAACACCTGTTAGTAGTTTAAACTGGGAACTGGAAAGAATCAAAATATTTATCTATTTTAAGATGTGAAAAAGCACTTTTTACATTAAAAATAAATCTGCAAATACCACTTTAAAATCCTCCTTTCCTCCCCCAACAAACTACTGCTACTAGGGTTGTGTCATTTTGGAAATAGAAATTATCTCTTTGATTTCTGTATGTAGAGAACGTGTTCTATAACTTCATTTATTCTTTCGTTATTTTGACCCCTTTCTCTATTTCTGCATATATATATTTGCCTGTCTGCCTACTGGGCTCTTGAGAACCAAATCTTGACTTCCTTGGGAGTTGAAAGAACCCAGAACTTGGCAAGACTGGAAATAGCTTTTGCTGTAAAAAGATGACAACATTTGGTGTTGATGCAACAGTTCACTCCACGTACATCAGAAAGAGAAGATGTGGTACCAATAATTACTGGGGGGAAAAGAAGTGAAGGCTGGCAAAGGCCAAACATAATGTCAGCCATACCATATTATTTTCTTCTTTTATGTTTATATAATAATAAATCATTTTTATCACTATATAGTGAACTGATTTTTCTCACCTGTTTTCCATTATTTCCCTGACAGCAGCAACACTTGGTCCTGTCCCAAGGTGTGTATAATATGGGCCTTCATCTTTCTCTATAATTTGCTCTGCAGGAAGGATGAGAAAAATAAATTTGGCATTTACAAAATTTATTTACAACATTAAATAATAACCATACAAGTTTGTTACAGAATTATCCCTTGAATTAAATGCATAAAATCTTAAAGCCTTTAATCATGATTAATACGTAGTATATTAATAGGCCTCTTCTTAAAGAAGCAATAAAATGCAACCTTTGTGAAATTTGCTATCTTCCATAACCTGATGATGGACTTTTTCCTTGACACTATAAATAAATCAATTAATAATAATAATAACAATATTTTGCACTTCTAGAGCACTTTCTATCAGAGATTTACAGTATTTATAAATATTTATGAATTAAGCCTCACAATACCCCTGTGAAGTAGGGAAATTTTCTTACTTCATTTTAGACATAGGGGAATTGAAGAATAGAGAAGTTAAACCCAGTGTCACACAGGAACCTATAGCAGAACTGGGAACATGACACAGATCTCCTTACTATTTGGTGCTTTATGCACAAGATCAGAATTTTAGGACCAGAATAAGAAATCAGCCCCAATGGGCATGTTCTATTGTTTGATCTGTTCACACAAGCTGGGGAGTGAATCTACCCTGCACTAACCTGCCACAGACTAACTTTATGGACGCTGCTGATGCACATTAACAGTTTGTTAATGTACTTTGATCTAGTTCATTTTCAAAGAGGACTAATCAATGAAGCTTTAATGTGGATCAGCAGAGTCCACAAGGATGATTAGTCTGCAGCAGACTACTGCAGGGTAGATTTACACCCCAGCTTCCAACGAACTAATGATATGTCTACACTACACAGCTTTTAGCAACACAGCTGTATCACTTAGCCATGTCGCTAAAAGGCACACAGTGTAGCCTCTGTTTGTCAGCAGGAGAGCAGAGAGCGCTCCTGCCGACAAAGCGCTGTTCAAACCAGCGCTTGTCGTCGACAAAAGTTTTGTCTTTCACGTGCCAGTGTAGACAGAGCCTAACTGTTCCTGTAGACATGCCCTTAATCGTTGTCACCTGAGTGCTTTGAAAGTCAGAAAGCATGAAAGAACTACATATCGCTGGTGCCACCCGTTAAGCAGTATCAGTAAATCTCTCAACACCATGTTGGTTCTGAAGGCCTCTAGCCAGAACTTTAGTTAACTTTTTTAATGCCACTCCTTAGAACAAATCAACCGAAACAGTTACCTGGTACAGCTAGTCAAAAACATTCCAACGAAACATCTTTCCATCAAAATTTGTCAATTCGTCAAAATTGAAATGTTCGGCAGAGACAGTTTGATTTTGTCAGTGTTCCCATGGAAATCTGCCTGATTTTCTCCCAGGTCACCTGCTTGGCTCCTGTCAGCCTGCCAGGTGGACTACCACAGGCTATATCTACAGGACAGACCTTACAGCGGCACAGCTGAACTGCTGCAGCTGTACCATTGTAAGGTCTCCCATGTAGCCACTCTATGCGGATGGTAGAGAGCTCTCCTGCCAGCATAATTATACCACCCCCAATGAGCAGTGGTAGCTATGTCAGCAGGAGAGCATCTCCCGCCGACACAGCACTGTCTACACAGGCACTTTTGTCAGTGAAACTTATGTCAGTCAGGGGTGTGATTTTTTCACAGCCCTGACAAAAGTGCTAGTGTACACAAAGCCCCAGAGAGCAGGGAATTCCTGGCTCCAGGCAAGCCCTGCCAAGGAGATGCCCAGAGCCACAGCCTCAGTCCCTTTTGTAGTGAATTTCAAAATGTTGGGGGGATGCAGGGGGGAGTTGTTCTGAATTAAAACTAAACCCATTTTCAAAATATTGAATTCTTCCATGAAGCAGAGTTACCTTTCTCCAGCCAGCTTTATTCCTTGGCCACCCTGAGTCCGGAAGGTGTCCTTTCATTGTAAGCTTTGAAGGCCTATAGGGTCCACAATCCCTACCCACAGCATTCTCCCATGTAGGGTATGTCTACACAGCAGTGTGAAAGCCTGGGCTCAAGCCAAACTCCCTTTGCACTCACACATCACCTGTGCTAACCTCGGGCTCAGACCCAGGGTCCCAAGACCTTGCAGGGCTGGAAGGTCCGAGCCTGTGCTAAGCTGGTACCTATGGTCCAAGCCCTATTGCTTTCCTATGTGCACATGGCCCTGGTTTAACTTGGGTCCCAGAAGTCCTCTGGATCTATCCCAGAGTTCCCAGCGGCAGAGAAGCAGTGCTGCAGGCAACCAGTGTAGCGGCGGGAAGCGCCATTACTGCCTAGCCAAGTGTGCTCCCTCTTCCTGCTCTGGCTCCTCTTTGCTGCTGTGCAGAGCTTGCCCAAAGTAGGGAGCAAAACTGACAGGTGGTACGCGGCTCGCAGCTGCCAGGATTTTGGGGGTCATCCCTGCCCCAACTGTGCTGAGCTGGGCTCTCTGCTGCTCCCTCTCCCTGCAGGGCCATTATTTGATCCTGCTCTACTTTCTGTTCCTTGCTCCCAGGAAGCCCCTGCCGTCCCTGAGGTTGCGTGTGCAGAGGTGCCTGGGTAGCATGTACTGTGAATGGGAGCCAGCCCCAAAACTTCCCCACAGTCTCCTGGGGATCTTTTATCCCTGCCTCCTGGGTGTGTGTGTGTGTGTGTGTGTGGTGTGTGTGCAGGGGGTGGGGTGGGGCCAGGGATAAGTTATCCTCCAGGGAAGGGGTGCTGGAGCACACTGCACTCCAAGACCTGGAGATGTACTTCTCAGTTTCACAGCTGGCAGCAGACAGGCTGGGGTTTGTGTGTGTTTTTCCTCTGAAACCTACATTTTATGTGACATTTCAAAACAAACAGACAAAAACAAATAAAACACAAACCAAACCAAAACACCTTCACTGAACATTCCATTTTAAAAATTAAGAATGACAAAGTTTCATTTTAATAGTTTGACGACCCTAGAGACTGATGTCCTAATTATCTTCAGAACATGTTTCTGCCAATGTGACTCAGTCTAAGGGGTGGAGAGTCCAATTCTCAGATTAGATGGTCGATTAATATAAAGCCTTCTCAAACTGCAGCCATTGGTTCTACTGAGACTGCCACCAAATGAGTTAATTATGCAGCTTACGTACTTGGGGACTCCTTATGTGCACCTGAGTCCCATCAACAGCACTGCCACAGTTAAGAAACAGGGTGGGCAGTAGAGTTTCCCTACGTTGCACCACGTTCTTAGAGCTTGAGTGACGACATTGCTGTGTAGACATACCCTTAAACAGTCAACTTCACCCTGTGAGGATGCCCTGTGTCTATGTAAGGCATCAAGGTCCCACACCATGGATACAAACTGTTATGCCGCTAGCCTCATCTCCCACACCCTATGTAAGGGCTTGTCTACACTACCGGCCGGATCGACGAGCAGCGATCGATCCAGCGGCCGGTGATTTATCATGTCTACTATAGACGCGATAAATCGACTGCTGATCTTTCTAGCGTCGACTCCGGTATAGTGAAGACACCACAGTAAGTAGATCTAGCTACGTCAACTTCAGCTACATTATTCACATACCTGAAGTTGTGTAACTTAGATCGATTCCCACCCCCACCTCCTGTAGTGTAGACCAGCCCTCAGACTCTGCGATAACAAACACCCATAATCCTTCTGTAAGGACTCCCACAACAGTTGGGACAAACCAGTCACAAGGACCACCAATTAAGACATCATGACCACCCATATCTGTGCCCTATCTCAAATTCTAGGTATGAATGTTGTCCCCTGCCTTGTCAGCCCCGAGCAGTCTTTAGAAGGCAAAAAATTCCCTGTGGCTTGGCCAATCTGTCACGTGGAAATTCCTTCTTAACCTCGACAATAACGACTGATGAACTGGAGCCCATTTCCATGCCCCAAGCCAGTGGTCACAAAGTCAAAAGTGGGAAGATGGCCCTTAACTGGAGGGATGAGCGAATGTCTCTCCCTTCCCACTGTTCATCTTTACATGCCCCTGAACTCCCTACACACACAGGCCAATCACTGATTTGGTGACTTAAAACTTAACAGCTGCAAGGCAGAGAAAGCCCATAAAACCACCTCACTGAAGCTACCCACATAAGATGGGGTGGTGGGAAAAGCACCTTCCTCCCTCCCCTTGATGCCTAATTGGCAAGGACCCAGCAAACAATGAGCCTCATGGAGACAGAGGTCTGCACATAAAAATATTAAAAGGGTGCTTTCTTCTATTAAGAGGAGTGATGTGAATATATATTATTTGAAAGTTGCATGCAATAATTACCTAATAGGCACTTACCAACACAGTCACAGATTGGAAATTCAGACTGTCCTTTTTTGGTAGGCGTATCAATCAGATTTTTTGTAGGAGTGTCTAGGAACTTCATAGGAGATTCAAGAAAACTGCTGAGTGTATTCTTTGCCGGAGAACATCCCAAGTCACCTATGCTCTGGGGGTTTTCAGTACCCAAACTTGTTGATGTCAGAACTGTAATTTCACCTGCACAATCTATATTCCTGAGAGTTTCTACTGTGTGTGGTAAATGGGTCTCACAACAGGTAACTGGGAGTGTTTGCAACTTCTGATCCAATTGTTGCTCTGCAGCATTCTCCTGAAAATGTGCATGGTCTTCATCAGATATCTCATTAGCTCTCTGGTTAGACTGATTAAGTGTTTGAGGCAAGGGATACATCTGAATGACATTCATTGTTTGCTGTACCTGAGAATTACTATATTTTTCTGTAAACATCTGTACATTTTCACTTGGTCTGTTTAAACACGATTCAGTTTTAAGTTGTGAAGCAACCATAGGATTACTGGAGAGCAGGCCATTATATTGTGAAGAGGTAACAACAATGTCACTTTTCAGTGGATCAATACCTTGTGTGTCACTGGAGCCTACAGTTTTGATGTGCTCAGTTACTACTTCACAGCCAAACAGCTTGTCTTTTGTTTTCTCCCATGGTACCTCAGGTAGATGTCTATGGATTTTTATCTGAGTTTGTGGAAGAAATAATCTAGTTTTTTGTTGTGATGATAAAGTACTTTGATTCAGTTCCTTCTGTACTTTGGTTCTGGGAGATTTTTTTTTTGATGCAGCTATTTTCAAATCCCGTGGCATGGTACGACCAAGTGGTTTTGATGATATCCAAATGTCCTGCAACTCATTATGCTGGTATGCCAACTGCTCTTGCTGTTTTTGATTATTTTCTTGATAGTCCGGTACTTGAGGCTTCTTTTTGTGTCTTTGTTTCCATGGTACAGTTTTTCCTTTTTTATGTGTTGGCTGTTTTTGCTTTACTAACAATGAACTATAATTGTGCCTTATAAACACAGACTGTTTTTTCTTCAGTAAGCACTGGTCCTGGTTATGTTTTGGCTGAATCTCATGTGATATTAGACTGAGAAGTGATGTCTTTACATCATTCTTCTGCTCTGGACTTGTCTGATTTGATTCAATTATTGCTGCAAGTTGAGTTAACTGTGTAGCTACATCTTCTTCATCCTGGCTGTGAATTCCTCCTTCCTTCATTGAAAAATTACTTTTCAAGTTCAGATCATTATAAGCTTTGTTTTTCTCAAACTGGCTCAGAATCTCCAATTTGCTACTTGTTTGATGGGCATTACATGAATTGTTGAAACATGTAGCAATGGTAACTTTATCATACAGAGAGTTTTTCTTGGTAGTATGACCTGAAGATGACTTTGCATTAGGTACTGAAACAGATAAATATTTGGTCTCTCTTGGGGATACATATGATCTATATGATCCACTGGTAGTATTAACAGATTTATCATGGGGTTCAGAAACAGTACTTTGGCCATTGTACAACACTGCCTTATTAAGGAGCTGCTTCTGTGAACGAGCACAGCGATTCAAGAGATGTTGTTCATTCTGTAAGTAAGTCTCTTTGATTTCTTTCAATGTAGAAGAAGTCAAAGAGCAGGAAATGTCCCTTTTGTAATTACGGAGTAAATGGGACGTTGTTTGTTCTGCATGTTCAATATTTTTTGTTTTATCTGGTGCAGATGCTTCTAATGGGGCTTCTGATAATTTTGTTAATGCTTCAATAGCTACAACCTGCTCTACAGTTAAGTTTCTGTTTTTAATCAGGGACAAAAAAGTTGGCTGAAGTGAGGAGTTTTCAAGTTGTGTCTCTTTGTTTGGTATTTTAACAGCACCTTTTTCAACATGGACTTCCTTCTCAGGCACAGGTGTATAACATGACCTTTCCTGTATATCCACAATGGAATTAGTTTGCAAAATTGAATTGTCAGATCCCTGAAAGGTCTTGCAGGTACAGTTTGACTTCTGCCTCAGGAAAACATTTCCTTGTTTTTCTGGATGAGCACAGCAAACACCAGTTGTCAAAGTGCTTACAACATTATTCAGATTAGCAGTATTTGTTTGATGTGAAGGGGAGTTGTTTTCTCTGCAGTTGTTTGTCAAATCTGCCCTTTCTTCTACAATTACCTTTGTCAGTGACACATCAGATTCTGATGGTGGATAATGTATGTTTACAATGCCATTTCTAATGGTTTGTGCAAACAACTTTTTTGGCTCAACTAATTCACTGGGAGAGACTGCTCTTTCTTCTTCAGAATTTTTCAGGTGTTCATTATCTGTCACAGTTCCATGGATATCTCCATTGACACAGATGCTAAATGATGGTTTTTCATTATCTGTCCACTTCTCTGCTTCTAAGCCTGTCATGCTTTCTTTTTCATTAGACTGTACATTTTCAAAGGGCACTGTTTGATTTGTTTTCACCCTGTATTTTTCACCATGACTGCATATACTGCATTCCATGAGTCCTGGTCTGAGGCCATTTACTGGTTTGTTTTCTAAATCTGCCTAAAAAACAATACAAAAAATAGTTGTATCAGCTGTTTAAAATGTAAGGTAAGAAGCAGTGACCCTACACTAATTAAACCCTTTCATGGATGATGTAAGGAATGCCATGATTGAGCATTCACAAACAGAGCAGCTGCAGATAGCCAGTAGCACAGGCAATCCATAAAAGAAGATCTGAAGACGAAGGACTTGAGTCTCACTTAAACTAAGGACCCTTTACAACACTCTGGCAATAAATGCAAATGTAATGGGCTTTAGTGTAACAAGAGTCAGGCCCTCAGGCCTCAATCCTGCAATGAACTTTGTTTTAGCAGACACCTTATGCCTCTCTGGAGCTCACTGCAGGATTAAAGTCTAAGGCAGGGGTAGTCTCTAGGTGGACCATTGGCCAAACTGGACCGCCAGACACTTTAAACAGACCCCAAAATCTTTTAATTTACATATTATTAATTATTATTATTTTATTATTATTTTCTCTGGAGTCTGGACCTTGACTATACCTTGACCAAGAAATTTTGACCTTGACAAAAAATAACTGATTAACCCTGGTCTAAGGGCTTGTCTACATGAGAAAGTTTTACCAGTTATATCAATATAATTATACCAGTATAATTAAACCACTATAGTTATACCAGTGTAATTCCCCATGTGGACACTCTTATTTTAGCATAAAAGTAACTTTTGGGGGGTTAGCTTAAACCTCTTCTAATGCAACATAAGCTAACCCCCAAAAAGTCACTCATTCCTGATTAAGTGTCCACATAGGGAGTTATACAGGTATAACTATATTGATTTAAATTCAGACCTTAAATTATACTTTAGACCTTTCCCATGTAGACAAGCTCTAAGAGAGATTTAAACAGTAAATAATACTTTTATGGTGATTTTAGATTAACTATATTTTACCAGTTAAATGCTGCATTAAGTATCAATACCTCTTGCACAATACATCATCAAGGCTGTTGTATATCATACACCATAGTGACTTTAGGGAGAGTATTAGGAGGGTAGTCCTTTGCTGCACCAGTTTAATCAAAGTCTTCTGAATTTTAGAGTTTGATTTAAAATAAAAAATGTTTAGTCCTAATCACTGCAAATCAAACCTTCCAAATGTGACACAAACATGACACAATGCAGGACTGTCTTCCTGAAACTTCAGATAACCTGAAACAATGGACAGATTCTACCCCAAGTTCACAGTGTTGCAACTGACAGCAGAATTTGGATGGAAAGCTCTAAGAGAGTCTGAACTCGCAGCACTCAGCTAAATACTGCTTCAACTTTGAGATCTGCCTGAGGACAATACAAAAAGTCTACATTAATAACATTTTCAAAGCAGGGGAGATGGGTGGGGGATCAGAGCATATAAAACTCTACACACCACTTAAGTTCTCCTTAAGCCTTTGCACAGAGTTTATGCAAGACTCAAATGTATAAGGCTTTGTGAAGACCCTCTGCGCAGGAGTGAATTTTACCATATTTAATGGAACAGAGCACCGTGAAGTTTCTTTTGTGTGGCAAATTGATGGAGAACTCCTGATGACAAGTGGAAAGTTGGTACATATACATGGCTCAAGTGAATGTTTGGATTGTATCTCAGCAGAGCACTATCTGACCACTGAACATTCTCTAATATAACTGAGCAAATTTTCTTATTTTTCCATTTTAACTTCAGTATTCTAATAATATTTTTTTAAGTTAAATGCGTTCTCCATCTTCACTGGGACTACACATATATTATTGGAGCCATGTCAGGTAACGAGACAAAGTTGGAATGTTTCATACTGGGAAGAACATTAATAATGTGCATCATACAAGCTATTACGTTATGAAGGAAGGATCTATATAATTTAAGAAAACATTAAAGCAGGCAATCAGGGTGGATAAAAATTGATGTTTTGGTTTCTTTTTTAATTAAGAAATTGATTATTAATTTTAATTGGATTTTTATTTAAATTAAATACATTTTTATTTTTAAAAATAAACCCATTTAAATTAAATTTGAAATTACGACTACCTGTGTTAAGGCCTAAACTTTCTACAACCCATTAAAATAATTTAACTTTTTTTTAAAAAAGCTACATGAATAAGCCCTCCTCAAATTTTAATAAGTTAAAGAGTGTTGCATTTTTAATTATATACAGAATCAGGAGAAAAACATTTTTAACTTTGGGGTCAACTCACATGTTATAAATATGTCATACTTTCATGTACTGCATTAAGTAAGTATCTATATTATTTTCAGTCTTTACAATATTCAGAAACACTTCCTGTTTCCATGCAGAAAAGCTTTTGCGTAAATTACTTTTGGTGTGAGTTTAGCAAACAGGTGCGGAGACAATATTTTCTTCATTTTATTCAAAGTTGAGAAACCAGCTGGGAATTGAAAAAGCAGGAAAGCTTGTTTTTGTTTTCTGATCTATAAATAAAAACCAGGTGGGAAAGAATCAGATATACTAATTCTAAAAATGTAAAAGACATGGGACCAGATTTTCAAAGATACTTAGGCATCTAAAGAAGCAATCCCTAGCCAGATTTTGAAAATGCCTAAGTAGGTTAAGAACCTAATTAGCTCCCATTGATCTCAATAGCTGTTAGACACCTAACCTGCTTAGGCACTTCATAAAATTCCACTAGGCACTGTGACAGACCCAGACCAGTGGGGTACAGGAGTCTGGTCATATTGGGATCCAGGTACAGGAGTCTGGTCGAAGGCAAATATACTGGCTACTGGATGAATAGTTTTCTGGTCCCTGAGTGACCTGAGCAGGGACTGCCCTAGAGCAATCAGGAACCTGCTAGAACCAATTAAGACAGGCAAGCTAATTAAGACACCTGGAGCCAATTAAGAACTTACTAGAATCAATTATGGCAGGCGGGCTAATCAGGACACCGGTTTAAAAAGGAGCTCCCAGCATTTGGGGTGTGCAAGGAGTGAGAAGGTGTGCGGCTGGAGGACTGAAGAGTACAAGTGTGATCAGGCTTCAGGAGGAAGATCCTGCAGTGAGGATAAAGAAGGTGTTGGGGGAAGGCCATGGGGAAGTAGCCCAGGTAGTTGTAGCTGTCACGCAGCTGATACAGGGGACATTGTAGACAGCTGCTATCCACAGGGCCCTGGGCTGGAAACTGGTGTAGAGGATGGGTCTGGGTTCCCCCCATCTCCTGATCAGAGACAGGAGGAGTTGACCTGGTCTGTGAGAAACACCAGAAGGGAAAGTCTAATTTGGAAAAGGGATCTGGCCCTGACCCACTAGGTGGGACACAGAGACTGCGGGGATTGTTTTCTGTTTCCCCCATGCTGGACAGTGATGAAGTTAGCTGAGTGAACGACAGGTTTGAGCCTCTAGCAAAGTCGCCAAACTGAGGGCTGCCATGAACCTCTGAGGCGAGCAAATCTGCCAAAAAGTGCCGCACCCACCAAAGCATAGAAGGAACTTTGCCACAGTACCTAAATACTTTTGAAAGTCTGACCCATTGTGACCAGAAACAAACTGTCAATTCACTACACACAATTAATACTTTATTTGCTTAATAAAGCCGTTAGTTTTAAATGCAAAACATGTTTTAAGAAAAAGTTTCTTATGTATCTAGCATATTTAAGGTAGTTTTATTTAAATCATAAAAACTATTTGCTGCTGTGTGCATGTTTATTGAATTCTACTGTCCATCCAAATGCAGCATGACACAAATCCTGAGTAAAAAATGATCATCCAGTAAGAAATATGGATCATTCACTATTTCATAACATAAAAAAGTAAAATTTAAGACTCTTGAATAAATTATATTAAGCAATATGATTTCTTAAATAAATGTACATATAGTATATCTCCTGGTTAGTAAAAAGAAGTACCAAATTTAGTTTAAAGCCTATATTTAATTACAGATTAACATGTTTTAATGGTTATATCAAACAATAAGAATGAGCCTTTCTTTAGGAAAATAACTAAAGTACAAATGCAAAAGAGGATTAAAATCCATTATTTAAATCAAGGTGTCCTACTCGGTAACTGAAATCACTTTGATTTAAATCAGATCACTTCAGCAGACAATGCTTCCAGAAATCCACCACTCAAAACTAAACTTACAGCTCAGACACCAGATGGAGCTTGGTGTTCACTTTAAAACAGTTTTCTCTTTGATAAACAAAATAAGATAAGAAAGCAGGGACCCTAAAGTACACATAGATAACACCATTGATTTTATCAGAGGCATCACAAGACCTGTTGGGTCATGGTTGTGAAAACAGATTATTCAGCAACTATGTAGTAAACCAAAATTTAGGGAAACAAGGCTATGAAAAAATGAGACCTTATTTAACAAACTTTCATTAAACTTAGATATTTACCTATGTTCTTACAAGCTGCACCCCACGGACCATCTATCTGAACCAGAAACTGCATTTAAACGAAGCCTTTTTTTTATTATATAATTTCATTTTACCAGAAGGTGAACTGAAAGGTGAAACTGTACTTTCTGTTCAACAGAAAGTTTGTCATAGGAATGGAGACCATTGTTAGGGAAGGCAAAAGGGCACTATAAATTATATTATGCCAGTTGATACAGAATATCTAACAAGAGAATAATGTCTACTTAATAATTAAACTGAAAAAGATGGTTCACAATTGATCAAGGGCCTGTGTGAAGCAGAGCAAATCAGGCTCAGAGAAAGTGGTAGCCCTTTCACTAAGGCAATTACCTTAGTCCTTGTAGGTGGGCATATTGAGTATGAGACCTGGGGTGAAACCGTGGTCCCCCTGAAGTCAACAGAAAAAACTACCCCTACTCTTTAATACCTTATCCCACACCAGAGCATGCCCATTGTCTCTTTATGACAGGAGACAAGGGGATTCTGAAGCATATCCCTCAGTTGCTGGTCATTTTGAGCACATCACTCACATCAGTTCCGAAGTTGCCCATGTTCTACACAAAATTGGTGTCCTCTCACTTCTGCCTTTAGAAACAAAGAATTATGAAACTGAGGTAAAGGAAGAGTTCTTTATGTTAAAGAAATGAATCCACCAACAATTTAAGATTCCAGCATGAACACATTTATATTCCTTACATTCTGCGTCATTGTCACACATTTGGGCATTGCAAGATTGAGAGGTATGTTCTGAAGAATCATGGAGTTGCACAGAAAAAGGAACAGGACAACATATCAATTTGCTTTTATTCCCAGAGACTGGTTTACCTACCAGCTCGCACCTTCAACACACAAGGTCCATTGACATACAGTATGTGAACTACATGATTCTTCAGAGCAGACCTTTAATTCCTTTGCAGCAATACACTCAATCATTTTGTTCTTTAATAAAATAATTTTAGAAAACCTAGTATCATTGCAGGGCTTGAAAATCATCAGGAGAGTCACAGAGGCCCCAAGCCTGCAAGTGACTGAATGCGCACAGGTGCACTGCTATGCCTGTGCAAAGCCCCAGACACCTCAGTAATAAAGGGTTTTATTCTAAAAATCAAACTATTTCCTGTACTCCATAATTTCCACTAACATTTTTGGAAGTTATCCACATGCACTGAGCAGAAAAAAGATCCTGATGAATCATGTCATTGGCATGGTTTGGTTTATATCTTATTTTTCCATATAAGAACTGGAATTATCATGACATATGTTCCAATAAAAATAACCAAATTCTGTACCATTTGACCACTAGATTTTTCTCTCTCTTTTACTTGTGAAAAGATACCAACACAGAGTCAAAAAATACAATAGATCTTTGTTCTTGTGATCAGAATTTCTAGTGGCTTTTCTTGTTTAATAATTAAGGTTGGTTTTTCTTTGCTTGCTATATGAACATAAGAACCGCCATACTGGTCAGACCAGTGGTCCATCTAGCCCAGTATCCTATCTACCGACAGTGGCCAATGCCAGATGTTTCAAAGGGAATGAACAGAACAGGGCAATTATCAAGTGATCCATCCCCCCCTGTTGTCCAGTCCCAGCACATGGCAGTCAGAGGCTTAGGGACACCCAGAGTATGGGGCTGCATCTCTGACCATATTGCTAATAGCCATTGATGGACCTATCCTCCATGAACTTATTTAGTTCTTTTTTTAATCCAGTTATAGTTTTGGCCTTCACAACGCCCCCTGGAAACAAGTTCCACAGGTTGCTATGCCCCACTGTAAAAAGAAATGGTCACAGAGGACTTCGCAGAGCAGGGTTCACGTAATTATTTTCTCAAGATATATTGCCATCAGGTCCTTCACTTATTCTGCTTACATATTGTGACAAAGAATGGACCAACATTCACCACAGGAGTCCAGAGCCATCTCTAAACTCTATGATATGTAGTAAAAGAAGATGGTCCTTGGCATCCTGGTTTCAACCCTTTTGTTCCCTACATACAGTAGTAGCATGAGGTACCGTGATAAGCAGATGTAACCCAGAACAATTACTTCTGTGATCTGGAATAAAAGATAACACACAGACCCAGATCCTGGCAAGAGTGGTTAATGGGATCAGACACTCCAGAAGAGTTATATAACAAGAAATGACATGACCCTTCCCTTTCACAGGGTGCATGGGGTTCTGCCCAGGTGTTGCACAATGGAGCTACAATGCAGGCACCAGTCTGGTATTCATAGGAATGCTACAAACTCTTAGCCCCTGTGAATGACAGAAATGACTTGAGAGTGCAACTGTTCCCTTGCACATTGTGTCCATCCACAGGGAACTGGTGTGTGTGGGAGCTGAACAGCTGTGCACAAGACTTTTCTTCATCCAGTATTCTAGCTGTACCTACTGCCACACGATTTGAGAACACACGGTTTTCCCTGCACGTCCACTCGGATTGGCGCACTGCTGGTGGTATCTCAGGGATAGGTCTCTATGCTGACAGCGTGCTGCACATTGCTGCCAATGATGGAGGCTTGTGCAGGATTTGTTGGCAGACTGCCATTAAATATAGAACAACAGTTGATTAGAATTTATGGGCCCACCTACTAGCTGATGCTCTATGTCTCAACATGGACCTCTGGCAGTTTTAAGTAACTATATTGCACTTATGTAACGGCAGTGAATCTGAAACTTTTATATCTTGTAGTAAACTGCATATTTGCTGCTATGTACACTGGCTTATCTATGCACTTCTTTGCTAAGATATTGAACTGGGCCCTATGACAATACATTAAAAAAATTCACATGCAAAATGTTTTGCTCCTCAAGACGAGGATATGTTATTCTTTTGACGCTGCCCCAGTATAAGCTGGTGACACCCCTTCCAACTTCAGACGATATTAAAATAAAAGATTTCAGAGTAACAGCCATGTTAGTCTGTATTCGCAAAAAGAAAAGGAGTACTTGTGGCACCTTAGAGACTAACCAATTTATTTGAGCATAAGCTTTCGTGAGCTACAGCTCACTTCATCGGATGCATCCGATGAATTGAGCTGTAGCTCACGAAAGCTTATGCTCAAATAAATTGGTTAGTCTCTAAGGTGCCACACAAGTACTCCTAAAATAAAAGAGTATTTCTAAAAATTACCGAGGTTCTATATCCCCTTACCCTAATCATTTGGGAATATTTCTTAATATCACACAGAGGAGGAGTTGTGGAAGTGTTTTAGCAGAGACGAAGGTCAGTTTGTGAGTGTGGGGGAGACTTGTCCTGGGAGTGGAGGAGGCCTTTGGAAGCAGAAGATGATGATCAGATTGGTGATATATAGGTGAGATGAGCTGCTGAAGGGGTTGGGATGATGGTGTTTTTCACTGGGGGGAGAAAAGGGGATGCCCTCACTCATGACCTTCCCTTCCTCCAGGATTTCAGAAGTATCCACCATTGCCTATTCAAATATATAAAAGAAGGTACATTCAACCAAAGTAAATAAATAGATCAACTATCCTCCTCCTCCAATCACTTCTCTTTACACTTGTTAGTTCTACTTTAAAAAAGAAAAAAAGGATAAGAGCTCAGAGCTCCTCTTCCACCTACTCTCAGGATGGACTCTACAGCTCCAGCTGGAAAGTTTGCTTAAGCTGACAGAGTTTACATTTGCAGTACTTAGTACCCTTACCCCACCAGCAAAGAACTCTTAAAAAAGCTTGAGTCTTAAACAAATAGGAGATTTGGAAAACTGCAGTCTGCTCCTGTTTTCTCCCTGCCTCACAGAAATAGAGCAAGAAAGGGCCAGCAAGAAGTTCACACATTCAGGGTATGTCTACGTAGCACATTAAGATCAGGCTCTCATTCAGCTCTAAGCCCAAGCTCCCTTCCACCTGCAGAAAAGACTCAAGTCGGGAACTCCTCTGGACTCGGGTCTACAGACCCTGCTGGGGGGGTGGGTCAGAGTTCAAGTCCCGCTGTGATCTAGGACAAAACCCAGGCATCTTGCAGTATGGATGCAAATCAAGTCTAGGTTGCCAGGCACGGGTCTGTAGAGTCTGCCAACACTATCCCACAATCCCCTGGGGCTGTACTTCCCAGTCCTTCAATCCCAACACTTCCCACTCGCTTCCCAGGAACGAGCAACCTCCTGGTTCAAATGCAGCTGCTCAGCGTTTCATCCTTAATTTCCACATGACCTGCTCAATTGGAAATACAGTCAGAGTGTATATTTCATCCATTGCTTGCTTTAATATTAAGAGTGCAAATTACAGCGGGAGACAGTCTGTCTGTGTACTTGTAAAGAGGTTCTCCTGCATCTCCATGTCAAATCAGCACCTTTTTGACTTTACCACGAATGTTCAGCACTGCTGACTGGTGATGAAAGTGAACTTCTCAGAGTAAGAACCCCAGATAGTTGATTTTGATCCAGTGTAGTCCCTATGTACTAGGGCTGCCCCTAACTTATAAGCCCCCTCCATTCTGAAATGTGCTGGTCAGCCACTAGATGCCCAAATATCTCGTTCCAGTACATGGATAGCTGTCCTCCACTGGCCTGAAAGAGAAGCTCATGCTTCTATCAGAAACCTCCTGACTCTCAATCAGTCCTGCCTGAAAGGACTGAAAAACCATAGCTAGTGACTAGACTATTCATAGTTCCTCTCCACCCCCAGAAAAAATGAAGGGGATGTAGAAATAATTTAAATTTAATTTTGCATGTGTATCTTACTGTGATGTGTGATGAATTTCTTTGCTGCTCCAAATGACGTCTGAAATGGCCAGTGTTTTTTGTGTGAATAAAATAAAGCCCATTGATAAAAAGTATCATCCTGTGAACTTGTATTAAAGTGGCCTCTCTGACAGAGTGGAAAATGTAATTTTTTAATCATGGTCAGATAGTAACATGGTCTCTCTCTTTCCTTTCAAGGTCCTTTCACATTCATAGGGCAGACACAAAACATCAGCAACCGGGAGGAGCAGACCCACCCACTGTGGGCAAAGAGAAAGAGAGTCCGAGATTAGCTAATGGAGGAGATTCTAGATAAAACTAATTGGCACATAGAGTTACAGAAGGACCAAATGGAGCATCAAAAGAATAAAGATGCAAGAAGGGCGGAAAGAGAGACAGAGGCTGCACAGAGCTAGGAGAGATTGGTGGACAGATTCATGGAGCATGACCTCAGGTTGTGAGTGTAGCAGAAGGAGCTGTTCGAGCGATGACTTGCGCTTATGGCTACCAGAGTGCAGGCTCCATGGCACCTTCAGCTCCTGCGCCAGCCCCGTGCCCTGAGTCCCCTCCATGTTATTGTGTCCTGCAGACTATGGAGTTGGACAATTCAGGGGGTGCCACACCACCACGCAAAGTTGATTTGCCAACTCCAAAGTGCTTAGCCACAGACCTGAAGCAATTTGGGGTAGCCAGGTTCCGGCATGCAAACACAAAATGGCTTGGCCAGATGTGTTTGCAAGCTAAAATCACCTAAACTACTTCTGGTCAACTCCTGTGGGACAGACAGACAAGTTCTCCCATAAGCCACTATGAACCAAACCCTAGAGCAGCGTCAGCAGGAGAAGGCACTAGGAATCCTGGGATAAAGCGGTATATGCCCAAGTTCTGACTTGGGTCTGCATAATGCAGGATGGATGCACCAGCATGACTGTGGGACCCAGGTTTCCAATGGAGTATGGATGCTCAAGTGTGGGCTTGGAAACACTGAATGGGCAAGCGTGCATCATGCAGACTCAGGTTTAGTGTGTTGTGTAGACACACCCACACAGGCTTCTGTGTCTGATTCGCCTCTCACTTGTACCAGAGTAAATCCAGGGAAAACCTATTTGAGTCACTGGACACATCAGTGCAAAGTTATTAATGAGAGGAGAATGAGGCCTACAATCTTTAGCTTCCAACTCACTGCCCATGCAAGCCCACGTTCCCATGCAATGACCTGCAGCAGCCCCTGACATTCATGATGAACTTGGAACGCAACTGCCTCTGTATATCACCTGCCCACCTCACTGTTTGATTCTGCATGTGTTGAAACAATGCAAATTGTTGGTGTGGTCTGGAACACAAGATTAGAATTTCAAATTCCCCAGTTGGCACACAAGGAAGTCAGAAAGTAGCACACCAGGTCTCAGACCAGTGACAGCTGGGACCAGAACTCAAGTTAGGTATGGAGGAGCGGTCAGGCAACTGAGGATGCAGAAATGGAGACAATCCCTTAGTTTCAATATAATCAGCTAGTACACCAGTACATCCCCACATTGTTGATAAATGTGCTCACTCTACCCTTGAAACCTGCAAGGACAACTGATTTTACTTATTCAAAATTGAGTTCTGTGTACCTCATCTGTGATCTATGGAGCAAAACCTGTGCTAGTCAAGGAAAGGAGTCACATTATTAGTTCTTTCCCTCCCCGTTCCAGTTCAAACAGTGAAATAAAATATTCCAACTATATTTCAATTCCAGATCTCACCTTTTTAAAAGTTTTCCTATCCTGCATCTGGGACTCAGTCTACCAGGAAAACATCCAAAGCATTTTAGGACATGCAACACTCAAAAGGTTATGGATGCTGGCAAATCTATTTAGCAAAAAGGTCCCCTGAGGTAGGACCGTATTTAAAAAATAAAAACCACGGTTCCCAACCTCTTTAGGTCAATGTTGTAACTCCGGCTGGGAGGCAGAGAGTTCATGCAAATGACCTCTCAGTGTACCACTCCGTGCTGCTTAAATCTTTGGTTACTGTATATTGTCCTTAATGGGTGCTGGGAACAGACTGTAGAAAAGAAAGAGGTGGAGAAAACAACTCATGGAGGATTTGAAGACTAAGAGGAAATACTGGATTTTGAAATGGAGCATTTCCAGTAAGGACTACTGTAGAAAACAATAATTTATTCTGAAGAAATTTAGACTCAAGATAAGGCCAAAATGGACAAAATATTGGTATTGGCTGCTTTTAAAGATAACAAATGAGATCACCCACTACCTGAGAAAAAGGATAATTCCTAATTTACAAATGTAACATTTTATTTTTTCTTTCCATATTATAAAAAACAGAAATGTCAAAACCAACCTCACACCACACTATCAGCAAACTCTTTCTATCTTTGAAGTTTCCAATACCCTTTGTCTCCTCTTAGTAAACCAGTTTTCTATCCAGGAATGAGTGGAATGACAATAGATCTGGTAGAACAGAACTTTTAAAGCAATGTCAATTCATATATTTAGATTGTTTGGAATGGAAATACCATTCAGAATGACTCTCCTCATATTAATATTGATCTGAATATTTTAAAAAGGTACTACTATGTATTCAGATATAACACTGATTCTACTTGCTCCTTCCACACAAATTTCATATTCATTCCTGCTGTCAGGTCCTAAATGTTTAGCTTGTCATCAAACTAGTTTGCTTCCTGTGTCTTTGGGGTCAGTAAATTCACTTGAACTCACCTTCAGAACATTGCCCAGATCTGACACTAGACTGCCCCTCTGCCAAAACTTTCACTGATGCCTCCCTTTCTTATTACAATTCTTTCTCTATGGCCTTCAACTCCCCTAAACTTCGGGTTTGCCCAAAATACAGTGTTTCATCCCATCCATACCTGGATTAGGAACACATCAGCCAATCCCCAGAAATCTTCACTAGCTTCCTGTCCATTACAAAATCCAGCACAAATTCTCTGTAGCTATTACCTCCCTCCCCCGCTTTCCAATCTCATCTCCATTTTATCTATACTCCTCAAATAGCAAGCATCTTTGCCCAGCTTGTCTCTCCAGAGAGAGAGAGAGAGATTTTTCTTCCCAGCTTCTTTCACTATTTGGAACCATTTCCTTGTGCATGATTTGGTTTCAGAAAGAATGAATTAGAGAACCAATCTCTTTTCTTCACATATAGCTCCTAATTCTCTCTCTAAGGGCCTGATCCCGAAAGGTGCTGAGCACCCACAACTCACATTAAAAACAATAAAAAGAACAAGGAGTACTTGTGGCACCTTAGAGACTAACAATTGTATTTATTTATTTGTTAGTCTCTAAGGTGCCACAAGCACTCCTCGTTCTTTTTGCTGATACAGACTAACACGGCTACCACTATGAAACCTGTCACCATTAAAAACAATGGGGATTTGGTGTGCTCAGGACCTCTCACAATCAGACCTCAAGGGCCTGATCCGGCTACCCTTCTTGCTTAATAACTTCAATGAGACTACAGACATGAATAAGGTCTCCAAGATCAGCTCCTAAATGATGATATGTATCAGTGGTATCTATGCTGTAGTTTGGACCATTTCTGGCTCCCAAGACTCTAAATTATTGCCCTCAAAGGTAACTGCAGTAAGGAGAAAACTTGTATTTGATTATGAATTAAAAATGTGCACTGAGCTTTAAAATTATTTCCATCAGACCCATTGCTACATTAAGTAGATAGGTGGCTTCCCTGCCAGGTTAGAGAAGCCTCAGGGAGAGCAGGATAGAATTTCAAATAGCAAAGGATTGTGCTCCTCCCCTGACAGTCACCCAACACACAGCTCAGGACAAGGATAAAAGAGAACCTGAGCACAGAACTGTATTTCTACTGTAAGAGATGCTAATGCAACCTCGTGTCTTGTCTTCTTTTTACAACTGTGTTTTTTTTTTTTTTATACGTTTTAGCATTTGTTTTCTAAACTGAAATGTAGTGAAATAAAAGCGATGCTGACAACACCGGAAAATGTAGTGCTCTGTTAATCCATAAAGGAAATGTGGTATGATCAGTAGCAATGTGCATTTCCTCACATTACCCTCCTAATATTCTTTAACTCAAATTTGGAGTGATTACCTCTAGAGGCGAGAGAAGTTCAGTCTCTGTATCCAGCCATTCAAGCTAGTTTCTCTGTCTACATATTTATAGTGTCCATCACAATAGCATGTGAATACACAGTTTGACTTGTCTACTTAGAATGCTAAAAAGCAAAGTCATCAGGTAGGATAGTCAGCATATTGTGGATCTGTGTTCACTAGGAACAGAAGCCACAATTCACTGTACATAGTTCACCAAACTGGCACCAGGTAGAAACAATTTTCATTCACTGTCAAAAGAAAAGGAGTACTTGTGGCACCTTAGAGACTAACCAATTTATTTGAGCATAAGCTTTTATGAGCTACAGCTCATTTCATCGGATGCATGTGAGCTGTAGCTCACAAAAGCTTATGCTCAGATAAGTTGGTTAGTCTCTAAGGTGCCACAAGTACTCCTTTTCTTTTTGCAGATACAGACTAACACAGCTGCTATTCTGAAACCATTCACTGTCAGTACATCTTAGATTTGAACTGGTGACTTAGAAGTGACCTATTCTACCTTCTATTACCAAACAGTGAGCCATCTAGTTCCTTAATCCAAATACTTTTGAATCTGGTTACATTACTTTTTCTTTTTCTGTTCTGCCACTAATTTTATTATTTATTACTTGTTCCACTCCAATAATGTACTTGGCTCCAATTTACTTCACACACAGACAATACATATTAGGCATGTTAATCTATCTGCAGACTTGAGAGAACTTGTTTTATGTCATGAAAAACAGAGATATCAAATACACACTTTTCCAGGCCTGAACAATTTCTGTTTATAGTAATGCTCTAGTCCTGTTTTTAAAAGGTTAAAATGAGGGCATTGTTACAGTTTCAGTAAGGAACAAACAAGTCAGTGACAGATAAACTAAAAGATTGACTATAGATACTTTAGATGAAAAAAATATCATAGGACTGACAAGGTGTCTGTCACCAATCACCTACCTCGTGTGTTGCTGCACTTCCCAACATCTTTCATCTGTATTTTGTCTACTTAGATTGAAAGGTCTTTAAAATATGGACTATGTATTCTTTTATATCTCTAAAGCAGCTAGCACACTCTTCATGCTGTTTCCATCTTCTATTGCACTCTGCTGGGACTGAACCAATTACTTTCACTTTTCTTTTTAACTAGTTTCACTCTTACGTTCTTATGCACAAGAACAATGCTGTAAGAGTGCAGGACAATGCTTATTTGTATAAAAATTAAACTTTTTTGAATTCATGGAAACTTTTCTTTCAGTCATAGGTTCCTTGAAAATTTTATTTTACAAAAACTAAACTTTGGGTCATGTTTAACTGGACAATGTTGATTAAATATAACAAGACAGACACCAGAAATGAAACAGCAGTATGTATATGTGTTCATAATCAGCTGTCTATGATGTGACACAGACTACTGACCACTGAACCAACACTGAAAATTCTAACATTTAATTTCACCCCCCAAAAAATGCTGAATCATGACGGCAAGGGTGGGTGAATAGCTTTTAAGCCTGGGCTGTTAAACCTAATAAAAAGTGATTCCACTTAATTTATTTAGATATATCATACACTGTACTTTAATATTTATTGTACTATGCTTTGAGATACTTCTATGGATTTGTATATTACAAAATGGGAAATGACTGCCTTGGAAGGAGTACTGTGAAAAGGGATCTGGGACTACAAGTGAACTACAAGCAAAATGAGTTAACAGTGTGATGCTTTTGCAAAAAAAGCAAATATCATTCTGGGATGTATTAGCAGGAGTGTGTTGTAAGCAAGACAGAGGAAGTAATTCTTCCGCTCTACTCCGCACTGATTAGGCCTCAACTGGAGTAGTGTGTCCAGTTCTGGGCGCCACATTTCAGGAAAGATGAGGATAAACTGGAGAAAGTCCAGAGATGAACAACAAAAATGATTAAAGGTCTAGAAAACATGACCTATGAGGGAAGACTGAAAAAACTGGGTTTGTTTAGTCTGCAAAAGAGAAGACAAAGGGGACATGATAACAGTTTTCAAGTACACAAAAGGTTGTTACAAGGAGGAGGAAGAAATTTTGTTCTTCTTAACCTCCGAGGAAAGGACAAGAAGCAATGGGCTTAAACTGAAACAATGGAGGTTTAGGTTGGACATTAGGAAAAACTTCCTGTCAGGGTGGTTAAGCACTGGAATAAATTGCCTAAGGAGGTTGTGGAATCTCCATCATTGGAGATTTTTAAGAGCAGGTTAGATAAACACTTGTCAGGGATGGCTCTTGATAATACTTAGTCCTGCCACGAGTTCAGGGGACTGGACTAGATGACCTCTCAAGGTCCCTTCCAGTCCTATGATTCTATGAAAAAATAATTTACTTAGTAAAAGCCTCTCTGTATGGGTTAAATATCCTGCATTAGTGATTGACTTAAATCCTGATGCCTTGACACAGGAAAGACTCTTAATGAAGTAATAGGAACATTGCCTGAGTAATAACTGCAGGATCAAATCCTTGGTATATTTTGTCACTAAATACACTAACTCCAAACAATATATAAGGAATAAAACAAACACCAGAGATGAAATCTGTCCCACTGAAGTAAATGGGAGTTTTGCCTTTGACTGCATCCCAGGTCAGCTAGTGAAGGCAATAAATGGCCTTCTTAGTCAATACAATAATATTAGTTTAAAAGATTAATAAATGCCAAAAACAATTTTCAGAAGTATGTCTATTTTTAATGCATAAGCTTGTGTTTATGGATTTAAAGATATACAAAAATGTACACCTCACTTTTGAAATTTGGAAAGAAATTTTAAATGCTCTTCTGTTTCAGGAAACTTAATACATAAATTTTACAAGCTAAGTAAAAGAGAATCAATCATTTTTATTGAACATTCAATAATAAGTGCAGACAACATTAACAATACAGTTATTTGAGTTAAAAAGTTTAAGTTTATTTTGTAACATAATTTCATTAAGAATTTCTAATGATACATGAATTGTGAATTAAGCTTTAACCTTTCCCCATGCCTGGACATATATTTCTTGTGAATTTCCTTTCAGCAAATTAGCTTACTTTTTATTTAATACTAAAAGTCAAACTCCATTTCAGAATCATGACAACATTTTCTGTGAAATTTTAAAAGTACATTTCAGAATGTTTATTCTTCTAAAATCATGCAACGTTTGCAGCTCTAACCCTGCAATGTGACCTAATATCGTGGACTTTTGCAAAATACCACTGAAGTAAACGGGACACTACACAGGAGAAAGGATCTGTGTTTGGGGTTCAGTTGGGCTGTTCATAGAGGTAAAATTACTCACATTTGTAACTGTTGGCAGGATCACGGCCTCAGTTAAACCAGTACAATCCCACTGGGTTCAACTGAGTAGCACCAGCGTAAAGGGAGGGAAAAAATTAACCCATAAAATAATAGAACACCATCATCTTAAAAATACCATGCTGTCTGAAAATTTACCTATTATTGTTACAAACAACAACTAGTTTACTATAAATGGAAGATCTTAGAGGAAGAATTTCCCCCTCCCCATTTCTTTAATTTGTGCATTTTAAAACACTTTGTATATTGTTAGTTTTGCTCCTTCGCATTACATACTCAATTGTTTTTCCCTTTTATTTGTGTGCCATTCACACAATACAAACAGAGCAAAACTACTTTTTTAGAAGCCACAAAAACTGGCTGAGAGATCTAAAGACAGAAGTAGCTGAAAATTTCACTAATATTTTTTAGTTGGCTAGATTTTAAGTTGAGAGTGTCCCTTTAAAAACACAAAATGTGAGATAGTAATTTTCAGGAGAGTATTATATCTAACTGTGTAGCATCGTTCTATCTTCCTCCTCTGTAAGATTCCATTACAGTGGGGCTCCATCCATCAAGTTGTTGATATCTTAAAAAAAAAGTAATAAAAATGAATTACTTTCAGCTCTGTATTCTGGCAGTCGTTCTTCATTAAAAACATATCATATATCACAAGTTGGAATAAATGGCTTAAGACTAGTTCAATCCAAGATCACTAAAAGCATGATCACATTCATTAGCAGCTGCTTTTCTTGTCTTCTGTTAACATTTATATCTCAGAAATGTGTATCAAGTGGGTTTTCTTAAAGCAACATAGCTAAAATTGCACTGTGACCAAGGCTAATAGAAACCTTGTCATCTTCATATTTGAAAACAGGTCCTATGCAGACACACAGAGACTTATGCATGCATAGGGAAGGAATGAGCCATTTTGTACAAGTGTGTTAAAATACATATTTGCATCATTCATTGAAATGTGACATTTATAGTATTATAAACAAATAAACCAAAAGTACTAAGTATTTAATCATTGCTTGCTTTTTGTTTAGCTTAGATTGAACTGATTTTACAGAATTCAGCAATCACTGGTTCTCCCTTTTCTGGCACACATGGAATATATTTAGGGTGTTTATAAACAAACATGTGAACAAACCCAAATCACAAAGTACATTCATGCAGTTGTAATACTCACTTAGCAGCATTTATATTATTGTTGACTCTTGTATGAATTCTGGATCCCTCTCATAGGCTCTTCCTTTATTATCTCGATAAATGTAGAAAATTTCTGCGGCCATTCAAAAGGTAACATTGGCATTGTAGAACCTAGTGACAAGACCATGGATTGTACTTCTTCATCAGCTGCTGTTCTGTGCATGGGTTCCTCACTGTTCCACTTCTATCTGTATTGATAATAGCAGTTCTCTCTAACAATATGATGCCATATTCAATGTTTGTTTCTTTTGATCTGTGCTTTCATTTTACTAAAGCGTGATTGTAAACATTTCCTCACTGTGAAACAAGGTGCATTATACACAAAGTGTGGGAGAAATACCATTAAATAGGTAAAAGAAAAAAACACACTCTCTCACCCTTCTGTTTGTTGAAAGTGTAAATGAGTGCATCAACAGGTACCAGGCACCTCAGTAAGTTAGAGGTCCTCTTGCATATGTCTTCCATTTATGTACCAGAAACAAAATGCATAAGGTATTTAATAACAAAAAGGTATTTGCTTCAGTCGGAAGACATCATGCAATGTTTGCAACTGAAATTGTAAATACTCTCTCTTTGGTTTTAAACAGCTATTCCCACAAACACACATTACTTTTGCCTTCAGTGAGTGTTTGTTTCCTAGAATTTACAGTCAGATCATTTAGATTTTTATTCACACATCTGTACAATTATGAAAAAAATAACAGAATGTTAGTGTCAGAAAAATTAATTTTGAAGTGACTTTATATGATAACAAAATGGTAGCAATAAGGTACAAAAATAGTAAATTCATCGAAGTAAACAAAATCTACAGTAGTGTAACATTATATCCCATATGTGAGATTAATGCTTATAGCAGTGCAAACTATTTCCAGCAAGCAAATATGTCCCTATTTTGAGACATTTATTTTCTACCAGATAGGGTAGGGTACTGTTTTTAAGAAAAGTGGGAATCCTAACAACTCTAATCTGAAAGACACATTTAATTGATTAATCCATATTTTCCTTAAACATACATGTAATTATATTTACAAGCACTACATTTCATTAATATCTAAGGCTGTGTCTACACTGCCACTTTCAGCATTAAAACTTTAGTGGTTCAGGGGTGTGAAAAAACACACCCCTGAGAGACAAAAGTTTTAGCGCTGAAAAGCGCCAGTATAGACAGGGCTTTATCGCCGGGAGCCGCACTCCCAGCGATAAAGTAACCACCCCTCTTTTGGGGTGTTTTTTAAAAAAATTTGCTGGGAGAGCTCTCCCCCGGCAATAAAGCGTGTCTACATTGCCCACATGTCACAGCGCTGCCACAGTCATGCTGTAATGTGGGCAATGTAGACATACCCTAAGAAAAACTAGAAACACAAACTATCATATTCTTCCTTAGAACAAAGAAAGCTACAAATTCTCCTTTAAACAAAGTTTACATTACTATTACAGTCAAAATCACATTGCAAGGAAACTCCTTAAACTTCTAGTAGATTATTATTTAATTTTAAGTGTCACTTTCTGGATTCATACATCTTCCATTAATCATTAAATAAAAGCTTGGTGTTATAATTCAATACATGTTACTGCAGAAATGTTTATTATGGCATTTCAAATGCCATCAACTGAAAAAGGAGGGGCAGAAAAAACTACTACACCAGAGTATCAGGTATCAGACTGTACATGATGTATATTTCATTTTGGAAAGTTTATTGCAGCTGATATAAAGGGAGTCTAGTTTTGTATTACATATAGTGAAGAACAATATCCAGTACTTTTAGAAGAATGACAAACACATCCAGAAACACACTACTTGACATAAACCAATAACAAATCTTACCAAATACAGATTCAGTAACCATGCACTAGGAGTGAAAACTAGAAGACACAAAGTACAGTATAAAACCAGAGAGAAATAACTGTACAACCACTTCAACAGAGGAGAGATCAAAGCAGAAATGCACTTTCCAATCCAAAGCTCAACATATGATAGTATGCATGAAAATATTTCCTCAAATTATCAATAAGATTTTCCATTAAAAATCAAGGATCAAAAACTGTGCATAAATCTGTAAGAAAGAAAAGGGCCATCATGCTCTATAGCAACCTGCCACCAAATCAGAAACAGACAATGACAAATGAACATGAGATAAAATCTTAAAACATACTGTGAAGCCCTACCCTGGGCAGATATTCAATACAATGTATCTGCCTGTGACAGAGACCAGACTTCTGTTCTTTTTGCACTTTGACAACATTGCTGTAACTTGTCATGTCAACTAAGTATTATAGAATTGAATAAAAATTAATTCATGTAAAGACATCATTGTCACCAACAGAGGAAAAAAATTCACACTACAACCAAACATTTTTCACCACGTATTTTCTACAATGAAATCAAGTTATAATTCTGAATATCTCTACAAAAAGCAATTATTAAAATGAAAAATTAACACATGATTATGATTTAATGAAACATGTTAGTTCTATAATTGATTAATTCATTTAATGAATGGAAGGTGGAGCTTTTACTGCTATTGTACTACCACAATTACTATTATAAAAGATGCAGGAGGTGTTTTAAAATGCACATTCAACTGCTTCCACATTAAAACAGACCCCTGAGGTTAGACACATTTGCAAGTCAAATAAAATTCAAAAACTCTGTTCTTTCCTTAATCTGAGCATTTTATTTAATTTTATATTACTGAATAAGTTATAATTCCTTTATACAAGTGTAGTTTCTTGTGAACCATTTATCATGCATCAAGTGAAATAGGTGAAATTTTCCTTTTAAAACGTCCAAATTTATAAAATTACATTTTATTGTATTGTACTTTTACCAAATTCCTCATGTGCCAAAGCTTTTGCAAAAATATATGTCTGGTGAAACAATGTTTAAATAAATAATAACATTCTCACACTTAAGTGCACTTTGTAGGATAAAAAATAAATAGCATGTTTATGTAAGGTCCTTTCATTTACTGTACACAAGTTCTTACTATCCTTTTTAACTATTTTGTAGTTTTAAAATAAGAAAAGAATTTCTGCATAAATATTTCTATATATAACTTTTTAGTAATGATATAGTTCTGACTTCAAGTATTTAAATTTCAGATCCCATCAAACCTATATTCTGAAAAAAATCACTAAACTTTTACTCTCAATATATAAATATTAAGCTATGACTAAATTAAATTTGAATTAATCTTCAACACATTGGAAGAAAGTAAGCTTTGTATCCTACAGACTTGTGCAAAAAGATTCAAATATGTACATAATATATAGACAGAAAAGAAAACCTTCTATGCTTTTAAAATGAGCTAATCCTCTGAAAATCTGGAAAGAGCTGATTTCCAGCAGTTAACCCTTTGACTTCCTAGTCCAAGTGACAATAAAATACGGTTTAAAATGGGAAGGGGGGAGAGGAGGGAAGTATTATTAAAGCAATGATTGGTTACCTTTAAAACTCTTTGCTTTCTCCTCTGAGGCCTTTTGTTTTCAGTTAGCACCTAAAAAAATATCAAATTGCAGAATAAAGTTTAACTTAAAAAATTAAATCCCCAATTTTATTAGAAAACTGTAATACTGTAAATACCCATAATGCTTTATATGCAGCATTTGAACTGATGGAGACTTTACACTGTAAAGTCACTGCAACCAAAACAAAAAGCTGTGCTATAAAAACGTAGCAGGGAAAGACCCTTTTCCCCCCTGAAAGTCTGCCTTAATTAGGCTCTGCATTCTTCACAGCAAAAACCCACGAGGTGGCCATCTTGCTTCCTTCTGCAGAGGAACCCTCTACAGTGTAGCACTTCTTGAGGCTGCTTTTTGGGTATTATTATCATGGTGTTTAAAAGCAGCAGCCCCTGCCTGCCAACGCTGGGGACGTGCTGGGCATGCCTCTCGCAAAAAG
Organism: Lepidochelys olivacea; assembly: GCF_965140295.1. Taxonomy (NCBI): domain Eukaryota; kingdom Metazoa; phylum Chordata; order Testudines; family Cheloniidae; genus Lepidochelys; species Lepidochelys olivacea. Next base: position 81,913,236 of record NC_140417.1, on the reverse strand, counting down.
AGCTCCAGAAAGGGCCCAGCCAATGGCAAGGCGAGGCCAGCCGCTCCAAACTGATCTTCCCTGCCTAGCCCTTCCTAAACAAAGGGTCTCCTATGTGGGCTTTGCTCTGAGCAGAGGACACGGGGCAGGCACAAGCTGCGACATGGATTCGCGGCGGCGGATCCGGCCCAGCGCGGCGCGCACTGGAGAGGCTGAGCTCGCTTCCCCAACGCAACGCAGCGCAGCGCCGCGGCCGGGCCGGTCTCCCCGCGGCCAGCAGCCTGGCCCGGCTCGCGTGTGGGGACGAGGCGACAAGCCTGGGTCGGCGTGAGGGGAGCCGGGCGCCGGCTTGGCCCCGCTCCTGCCGCCGGGGCGCCGGCCGCGGGCTCCGCTGGGCGCACCCCCTCCCCCGGGCAAGGTACGGCGCAGTTTGACTTTATAAGGCAAGGCTACATATTAGCGACATTGAAAGGAGGCGGAGGTGAGGCGAGGACACGGTCCCAGGCTGGACAAGCCCCCCTCGGTGCAGCAGGCGCGCTGCCCACCACTCTTCGAGGGCTGTCAGTCCGTGCCTGCTGCTGCCGGGGGCCCAAGGGGACGCGCCCTCCCTTGCTAGCACCCCCGCCCCGTCCTGGCTCCTGCCCTCGTGCTCAACACGCGTTGCTGAGGTTTTATTGTTCAGGGAGTCTGTCAGGAGCCCCAAAAGAGCAGCTCTCAGGCCGCTTGGGCCCCAGGCAGCCCCCCTCTCGACGCACATCAGCTTGTATTCACTAGCTCCTCTACTTCCACTTTGCTTTTAATACATGACCTAATGACCGAAAACCTTCCCTGGATAGTATAGGGGAAGAACTGGATTAAGTACTCTAGGAAACTACTTTCCACATGGGTCTCAGCGACAGAAATTTGCAGACCTCTCTCACTAGATTTAACAGAAATCTATTTTTTTTCTTTTAAAAAAGGGAATCATTTATTGCACATAAACTAGGGCCTAGATCCCAAAAACCCACTGACTTCTAGAAAAGACTGTGATTGATGGCAGGGGGCTCTGGAACAGACTGGATCTCATCAGGCCGAGTTTGATCATTACAATTTATTGTTTACTTAAAACTTCACTAAAGAATTTTCAATAAATGTCTCTCAGGCAGAAAACTGGCTGTACATTTGTGCACTGCCTCTGGAAATAAAGGGAAATTTACATCCAGTAGCAGTTGTAGCAGAGAACTGCCTGCATTTTACAGCTGCAGTTGAACAACACATACAAATTCAAATATATGCATGTCTAGCTACTTGATTGTGGGTGTAAATGAGGGCGCTACAGGTGTAAACATGGAGATGTGCACCCACAATTATTTTGAAATGTATCAGTTAAATTAGACGTAGTGTTGCCATTTGTTTATTGCATAATATTAGCTACTTAAACCCTAATTTGTTTTGATAGGACAGGGTGACATAAGGTAGTCAAGTGTAATGTTATGTTATAATACACGTGGTAAACCATATTAAAAATTATAAAGACATACACATGCAGTGGTTTAATTCTGTCTAATACCCTCAGTTACCTAAGATTTTATGGTCCCACAAAAACATATTTTCATTTGTTTAGAGCCAAGTGTTTTTCACTTCTTTAATTCAGGCAATCGCATTGATTTGTATGTGCAGCAAGAAATAGAGCTGATAAAGGTGTAAGGTTAAGCAGGACCATCCCCATCAGTTAAAAAAAGTTACCCCCTATTATTAGAAGTAACATGTAAGATTATTCGGGCTGGCAGAAAAAAAAAAAAAAAAGAGAAATATACTATTTTCCCCTAATTTGTTAGCTATGTGCATTTGGGAGTTCTTGGTATATAATTAGTTTTGGGTTTCACTTTCCCCTGTTGTTTGTGTGGGTCTTTAATATAAAAAACATTTCTTACCTGTTGTTAACATAAACAAATTGTAATTGAAAAAAATGGCACAGAGGCTTAGAGGCAGTTACAATGTTCGAACTATTTTTAAATCATTCTTTGAAAATGATTAGATACCAAGTTCACAGCTTCTCTTTAATGAATACCCCCTCATCTTCAACACTCAATACCACATAGAATACTAAACTAGTGTAAACTATAATTATTTTGCATGTACACTGAATGCCAAATCAAAGCAAGTTACACAACTTTGTCGCCCTGCCACTTGAGCCTGATCTGCAACTTATACCACCATTTACAGCACTGCTGAATGTTGCTTAGTAGAACCTACAACATTTCCAAACAACACAGACATACATTGAGACTCAACAGCAACACAACAAACTACTGAATGAAAGCAAATAACCTGTTTTGTTAGAGGACAGCTGTGAAATAACCCAAAATATCTATATTGCATGCAATTTGTATTGGAATGAAAATAAGACAAAATTTAAAAAGGTTAGTATTCATAATAATACTAATTAATAATAAAGTATTTCTGTAACATTTATTGTGAGATCTGTTAAATATAAAACCTTTATTGTATTTTTAAAAGCTTAGCGCAGTATTTGTTAAATATTAAAAAATTATATACCTTTTAGCCTATATATTTGAGATTCTTTCCTTTGTACTACCAACTCATAACAAAATGTCATTAATCCATCAGAATGAGGTGTATTACATAAAAAACAGTTGTGCTACCCATAGAATCTATGAACTAGAGCCCACAATGCTTTAACCAGATTTTCATGATGTCATGTCCCTGCATAATCTATTACATCCTTCAAGGTAAGATATTCCTGAAAGTTTATGTGGATGTTATTTCAAAGAGATGTATGCCTGCCCAATATAGTTTTAAAATCTTATATCTCGATTATGTGCAAATTAATTAAAGTAACAGAATAGTAACTAATATTGGCTCCAAATGTGAAAATTATTCTCTCTAGGTTGATTGTGCATGCATAACAGCACTCAGATTTTAGACTTCAGGCATGGACTCTACCAGCTGGGTCTTGTTGTCTCTAAAGGTAAATCCATATATGATCTTAAAAGTCATCATTCCTTTGCACTAAGCAAGGACATGCTTTGTATCTTAAAGGCATATCCTGAAGTAATTCCACATGCAGGCTTTCACGGATTTCAGTGTGCATTTTGTGATTGGTAGAATGTAATTCTAGCACTTTGTCTAGTTGAAACTAGAAGGGAGAATCCTTCTTTTGAGGGGAAAACATCTTGCATAAAATGTAGTTTAAGGATGAAAACAGCTATCCCCCCACTCTCCAGTGAATCACCTCAAGAAAATACTAACATTCTATCTATATGAGCGACAGAACTATGACTCCTTGCAACCAGAAATCTACTGAAACTAGCCTGATTCCCTTCTTTAAAAAAATAAATAAATAAATAATCCTGGACAGAGTCCTAAGGCATTTTCCAATTCCCTTCCACTTGAAAAATAAAACCTACTCCCAGAGCAGTCTTAAACCCTTTGCCAGCCAGGGATTCCCTTCTGAGCAGCTAATATGTCTACCTTACCTGAAAAGTTTCAGAGTAGCAGCCGTATTAGTCTGTATCCGCAAAAAGAAAAGGAGGTCTTGTGGCACCTTAGAGACTAACCAATTTATTTGAGCATGAGCTTTCGTGAGCTACAGCTCACTTCATCGGATGCATTCAGTGGAAAATACAGTGGGGAGATTTATACACACAGAGAACATGAAACAATGGGTGTTACCATATACACTAACGAGAGTGACCAGGTAAGGTGAGTGATCACTCTCGTTACAGTGTGTATGGTAACACCCATTGTTTCATGTTCTCTGTGTGTATAAATCTCCCCACTGTATTTTCCACTGAATGCATCCGATGAAGTGAGCTGTAGCTCACGAAAGCTCATGCTCAAATAAATTGGTTAGTCTCTAAGGTGCCACAAGACCACCTTTTCTTATCTGAAAAGTAACTTTTGAGCATTGCAAGATACTGCTTCCCCTCCCCCACCACCCTCCTTAGGATTCAGCACCTCTACATTACATTCCTAGACCCTGACATATATTTATATTTCAGAAATACTGTTTAATTTCTTTCAGTTCCTCAAACAATTTTGTATTCTATAGCAGGATTTGTTGTTTAGAAATATTCAAAGTAAGAGTCTCTGTATTTCATTCAAATATAATTTTACAAGAAATTATCCAATGGTATGTTCCCAAAGGGCAGAAGTACACATTTTGCTCAACCCAGTCTTCTGAAACTTTACAAGGTCAAAAGTATTTCTTGCCATTTACTTGAAGAGGCAAGGAGGCCTTTTGGGTTGTAGTTTTAAAACAATTTGATATGCACAGTATAAAATATACCCCTTTTTTTCTAAAAGTACACCAGAAAATGAAACTGCTGGAGCAGAGGAACATAAAGGGAATGGGGATATAATTAAGAAGGCAAAGAGAGGACTTAAAGAAAAGGAGGTGAAGAAGCAAAGCAGGAATACAAAGAGAAGGTCAGACTATGCAAGAAGAAAATAAAAGAAAACCATGTTTAGCCTGGAAAAAAAGATTGACAGAAAAGCTGGAATTCATTCTTTCCTTGACCCTGCCTCTGCCAAAATCCTTTTTCATGCCTTAATCACCTTATTATCTCATCTCCTGCAATGCTCTCTTTTAAGGTCTTCCTAAGTCCATACTCATTAAAAATAAGGAAGAGCATAATGTTGCTGCTACATTACTCTTTTGCTGTAGGAAGCAGGGAGTTTCCCCATACTCCATTCTCTTCACTGGCTTGTTATTTGTTGATCTTCAAATCAAATAGAGTAACTTCAGGCCTGCTTTAACTTACACCAACTAGACCAGAGATGACTGGAGAGACTAGGTGGGAGTAGTGAGATCATGTATTAGAGTCAGAGGATTGATAAGGGACAGATAATTCATGGGGCTAGGGTAGGAGAGGAAGTTCAGGGGACGAAAGATGGATAGATTAAGGGGGTTCAATTGTGAGGGAGGATGGAACAGGGGGATGAAGAGAAAAGACAAAGAGATTGAGAGCCTCCAGAAATGGCAGAAGGCTTTCAGGATGTTCTGGGAGTGGAGAACAGAAACTTGTGAGAGGGATGAGCAAGAAGACAGACCACTGGGACTGAAAGAGCACAGAGGGAACAGAACAGGGACCAGAGAGGAAATTGGGGAAATAAAGAATATATGGGCAGGATGAGGTATGTGACCTGGCTGAGTAACCAGGAATGACTGAGATGCAAGAAACAAAGGGACAGGCAATTAGAAAGGAGGAGAGATTTAGAGGGAGAATGCGAATAGAATATGGAGCCAGGGGGTTTTGTTGTAGTTTTGTTCGTATTTTATTACCAAAATGTTTTTCTATAATTCCACATACAGAGCAAGCAACCTCCTGTTGTAAAATCCAGGCATTTGCACTTGGTATTTCACAATGTGGTGAGGGATGATCCTGCCCACCTCAAACCTTCCACTTAAATCTTTTTTACTCTCTCCAGCCCCTGATTAGTTCTATCTCTGGGCCTACTTTTCCACATTGGCCAGTGTGACCAGATTTGCAGCAGACTAAAACTTATGCCCACCTCTAGTTATATGAATGCATGTGGTATGAGCAACAGAAACACTAGCTCACTCTAATCTTCAAGGCTTATAACTGGAGAAGTATATTCAACTGTTACGATTAAATTTTATCTAATATGTTGTCCAAATCTACAGAATGACTGATATTTTTAAGAATTTACAAATGGACCTCAAATCTTATGAAGGTGTATTGTTTCTGTTTCTTGCTTACCTCAAAAGGTAGCATTATTGGTGGTGGCGGCTTTTTCAGTTCTTCACATTTTCTCTTTTTACATATCCGGTGACTTGTTTTGCGTTTCCTGCAACAGCTGCATTCCTCACAATTAGTTTTCCGCAGACAAGGTTCACATACCCCACACCGTCTTCGTTTCTTTTTTTCTAACATAGGGAGCAAAGATGAATATGAGAGAGGGTAACTGTAAACTGGGTTTGTAAAGGAGGATGGTTCTGAAGCCTCAGCAGAACTGATGCTATTGCTTTTGCTGTCCTGAACTGAGTTCAAGTTTATTCCAACACTTCCTGATTGTAATGAAGAATCCTTATACCGCAGTTTTGAATCAGTTGGTGAATGTACATTTCTCTCTCTGTCAGAGGTAAGAGCGGAGCTTCCTGTGTTTGAGGACAACCCTGAAATAGAGCGTTCAGAGGAATGTCCAGTATTTTCTTTGAAGACTGCAGTTGTTGTAGAGACTAAGGCTACTATGCTTTTTTCTGTGTTTGATGATGAAATAGGGACATAACCTGAGTCCAGAAATAAAGTTTCTTTACCAATGTATTTAACAGGCTGCTGCACTGCAAGATTAACTGGTTCACAAACTGTGACTACATTTTTTGTGTCAGATTCTGAATCATCTCTTTTACAGCACAAGTCAGAATTTGAGTCAGGTTCTTTATTATCAGGCACCAAATCCAAGTCAGTTTTTATGTGCGATCCAAAAAAAGAGCCCAAATCTTCTAAATATACGATTGAATTTGATTCAGTGGTAACTAGAGAGTCAGAATTTGAATCGGGTTCTTTATCAGCAGGCTTCAAATCTAAGTTAATCTTTACATGGGATTCTGCAAATGAGCCTGAATCTTCTAAATGTTTTTTTGTGTTTAATTCAGAGGTGATTATAGAGTCAGAATGGAAAGGTGCCGGAACAAGCTCAGAATTCTGAGTAAAACTTTCGTCTGAGCTTCCTGTATTGATCTTACTTGATGTCCACCCACAGGGCGGCTCTTCACACTCATACTCCTCCTCTAATACTTCTGGATTGTAAATGCTTGGTAGACGCTTTGAAATGGAGACACTTGATTCAGGTCTCCCTATCTTTTTATCTTGACTATCATATTTAATGGAGGGCTCAATGTCTGTATCACATAGAATGTTGAGAGGGGTTAATTCATTTTGTGCTGAATCTTGTTTTGAAACCCTTTCAGCAGCTTCAACTTTTTTTTCTTCCAATATAGTAAGGGTTTCTTGTTCATACTTGTCCGTTTTTTCTAATCTTTTCTGTGCTGTAACTTTCTTTTTTTTGGTAATTACTGCAGTTTGGGACAGTCTATGAGAGAATGATCTGCTACGAAGAGACATTGTAAAGCCACTGAAGTTTAAAGAATCCTGGTTATGAAAGAGAATATTATCTGTTTTCTCCATATTTACCCAAGATGTTCCAGATAAAGCTCTAGTTACACTACTCCTGAGAAATCTAACTGATGAACTCAAAGGTGGTTTCTTTTCTTGTTGCTTTTTCTTTACATCATTTTTTTCTTGCATTGATTTTTTGCATTTTCCAGAACTCACAGCCTTTTTGGAATTCTTCTTGGCTTTCTTTTTCACTTGGCTAGATTTCTTTTTGCCTTCACTAGTTTTCCTTTTGCCTAACTCTTCCTTTTTGACTAATCTGGAAGGTCTGGCGTGGTGAGCCATGTCTATCAAGGAGTTGATATGTAAAAGGAGTAGTGGAAAAAATCATGGGCTCTTGAAGGAATTTTTCACTTCAACAGAAAATTGCATACTCTTATTGCTGTTCTCTGTCATAATACAGAGTTGAATCTGAAATAAAAAAAAGTTTGTTTTTTTAATTTAATCATAAAAGTCTGTATATCAGTATTATATAAAAGTCTCAGTTAAAGCTAAATATTTAAAACATTGAGGCAAAAATTGGAATATTTGAATTTTATCAAATATTTAACATCTTATTAATGTTATATATATATATATATATATTATATACACACACAGCATATACTCTATAATCCTTTCAAAGTGGGCATCTTGGTAAAGTGGACAAAGAGCAAAAGACCAAGGGAACTTCACACTTTACTGACTCATTATTTGTACACAAATATATCAATGAAGCCTGAGTTCACTGCAACTTGCTTCAGGTTAATTTACAGCTCTCCTCCCCCATATGATTCAGGACAAGAGTGTGCCTGGTTACATGTGGCTGCACAGAAGATTAAGACCTCCCTCCACAAGGCCAGGTAGGACCTACTCTTATCACACCTCAGGAACAGATCACCTGATACACACATCTGCCCACCCCGAAGCAGCAGCCAGAGAGAGCTACTGCTTCTTCACCCACATGCTGGCCAATAGACCTGGCCAGGCGAAAGGTGAGGAAAGTAACCTGTATCCTCAAAAGGGATATTCCAAGTTATTTCTCCTCTCGTTGAGCTGGAAAAGAGCAGGAGAGGAACTGGGATTCTGAGTCACAATTCCTTCTGGGATGCTGTGACTAGGCTTAGCACTGAATATGGTGCAATATGTAAAGCACACAATCTTGCTGTCAGTGTCACATAAATATATTATGTAGGCAGTGGTGACTGCTCCACAGACATTAAGGTTGTTGCCGCCAATATTCAATATAAGGCTTATCCTGCCTTCCCAATCCTCCATAACTTTTAAGTTTAAAGAACTCCTGATCTGAAGTTTTCTGTAATAAATTCAAGTCTGATTTCCAGATCAGAATTGTTTAGGGGACAGAGTCAATATACAGTATGTTTTTATCAGGCTGTCAAGTGATTAAAAAAATCAATCACAATTGATTGCGCAATTTAAAAAAAATGAATCGTGATTAATCGCACTCTTAAACAATAATAGAATACCATTTGTTTAAATATTTTTGGATATTTTCTACATTTTCAGATATATTGATTTCAATTACATTACAGAAAATACAAAATGTACAGTGCTCACTTTATTTTTGAGTACAAGTATTTGCACTGTAAAAAACAAAACAAATAGTATTTTTCAAATCATCTAATACAAGTACTGTAGTGCAATCTCTTTATCATGAAAGTTGAACTTACAAATGTAGACTTATGTAAAAAATGCATTCAAAAATAAAACAAGGTAAAATTTTAGAGCTTGCAAATCCACTCAGTCCTACTTCTTGTTCAGCAAATCACTCAGACAAACAAGTTTGCTTACCTTTGCAGGAGATAATGCTGCCCGCTTCTTGTTTACAATGTCAACTGAAAGTGAGAACAGGCATTCGAATGGCACTGTTGTAGCCGGCTTCACAAGATATTTAGGTGCCAGAGGCGCTAAAGATTCATGTGTCCCTTCATGTTTCAACCACCATTCCAGTGGACATGCATCCATGCTGATGATGGCTTCTACTTGATAACAATCCAAAACAGTGTGGACTGACGCCTGTTCATTTTCATTATCTGAGTCAGATGACACCAGCAGAAGGTTGATTTTCTTTTTTGGTGGTTCGGTAGTTTCTGCATTGTAGTTTTTCTCTTTTAAGACTTCTGAAAGCATGCACAACACCTCATCCCTCTCAGATTTTGCAAGGCACTTCAGATTCTTAAAGCTTGGGCAAGTGCTGTAGCTATCTTTAGAAATATCACATTGGTACCATCTTTGCATTTAGTGAAATCTGCGCTGGAGTGTTCTTAAAATTAACAAAACGTGCTGGGTCATCATCCAAGACTGCTATAACATGAAATATTTGGCAGAATGCAGGTAAAACAGAGCAGAGGACGTACAGTTCTCCCCGAAGGAGTTCAGTCACAAATTTAATTAACAGATTTTTTTTAAACGAGTGTTATCAGCATGGAAGCATGTCCTCTGGAATGGTGGCCGAAGCATGAAGGGGAATATGAATGTTTAGCATATCTGGCATGTAAATACCTTGCAATGCCATCCACAACCATGCAAACGCCTGTTCTCATTTTCTGGTGACACACTGTAAATAAGAAGAGGGCAGCATTATCTCCCGTAAATGTAAACAGACTTGTTTGTCTTAGCGATTGACTGAACAAGAAGTAGGACTGAGTGGACTTGTAGGCACTGAAGTTTTACATTGTTTTGGTATTGAGTGCTAAATTTAATTTAAAAATTAGCAATTAAATAAAAAAAACTTTATTATATGAATATTAAGGTTACGTTAAACTCAGAGGCAGTGGTATGATGAATAGGGAATTTGTCAGGAGACCTAGATTCTTTTCCTACTCTACCATGAACTTGCTACATGACCTTTGGCAAGTCACTTCGCGTCTGCGTCTTTCTGTTTTTCCTAACCCTACCCTTTGTCTGTATGATCTATTTAGACTAATTTTGGAGGGACAGGGATTGTCTCTTTCTATAGGTTTCAACAGTGCCTAGCACACCCAGTGCTACTGTAATGCAAATATTGTCAAGGGTAATTCAAGAAAAGACATCTTTAAACTAGAGCTATCAATTAATCGCAGTTAAAGCCTGCGATTAACTGAAAACAAAATTAACGCATTAATTTTTTTAAACCGCGTTAATCACATACCTCTGAGTGAGGCATTGGCTGCAGAGGGACTGGACAGCATCTGGTCAGGCACAGTAACCAAATCTGCCTCCGGAGGGTGGAAAGAGAAGAGGAAGTGGCTCCCATCCCGGCTCTGATGGAAAGGTAGGGATCCTGATCCCGCCGTGCTCCAATGCCCCTAGCCTGCCCCTCATTCCAGGGACCAACACACCCCACTCCCCTCACACCATTGCCTCATTGCCCCAGCTAGCCTCTCACTCCAGGGACCACCCCTCCTCCAGCACCATGCCTCATTGCCCCCAGCCAACCCCTCGCTCCGGGAGGTACCCCATAGAGAATAGGGGCCTAGCGAGCTCAGGCTCGCCTGCCACATGCCAAGTCCCTGAGGTAAAAATCTATGCTCCCTTGCAAACAAGGGCTCACCTAGCTGAAGGAAACCTACCAGTGTTTAATTTAGAAGTTCATAGCCACGGCACCTCTGAGCTAGCTGCATCAGCTATGAATGTAAAATATCTCCTTGATCCCCGGCACCTAATTGCTTGATCCCCAATACCTCTTTCATTACAAATTAAGCCCACCTAGCTCAGTAAAAGGAGGCAATCCTGGCGAGCCCAGTCACAGAAACCACCCTTCCAGAAGCAAGACACCTCCCTCACCCTCCTCCTGCACAAGTCATTGCTCGCTCCCCATCCACAGTCCTCCCCGAACACTGAATGCGGATTTCTAAAATGAAACTCTCTTCCTCTTCAGACAGGAGGTGAGCCTAGTGAGCTCAGAAACCCAACCCAAGAGGAGCAGCATCAAGAATTCACCCTTCTCCTGCACAACTCACACCACTCCCATCTCCAAAATATTGACATTCTGAGATAAAAATATCCTACCCCTTTGATAAGCCAAAACTCCTCTAAAAGGAGGAACAAGAACTAGGACTGAGTGGACTTGTAGGCTCTAAAGTTTTATATTGTTTTGAGTGCAATTATGTAAAATCAAAAACAAAAAATAATTCTACATTTGTAAATTCAACTTTCATGATAAAAATATTGCACTACAGTACTTGTAAAAGGTGAACTGAAATGCTATTTCTTTTATCTTTTTACAGTGCAAACATTTGTAATAAAAATCATATAAAGTGAGCACTGTATACTTCGTATTGTGTTGTAATTGAAATCAATATATTTGAAAATGTACAGAACATCCAAAAATACTTAAATACATGGTATTCTATTAATGTTTAACAGTGCAAATAAAACTAAAAAAATTAATTGGGATTAATCACAATCGCTTGGCAGCCCTACTTTAAACCCATTATTTTAAAAAAAATCTCAACTATATAGTTTGGAAATGACAAGGTAAAGATTACTTAAACAGTGCTGACACCAACCTTAACATTTAGTTAATGGACATAGACTATTAAACAGAAACATCCCAGTGAGCAACCAAATATGCTCAACGCTGCCCTTGTAAAAGAACGTTCACAAGAAATACGAAGTCTAAATAAACGTTATCTATTCATCACATAGTTCTGTCTTAGAATGGTACATAAAAACTGTAACTACTTACTTGTATACAATGGTTGTAAAATGCCTGGTCTTCCATACTACCTTACACAATCCACAACAATCAAAGATATGTTAACACTTCAAGAGTACTTGTGTCATCTATGTAATATAAATGTAAATATAAACTAAAAGATGTCTTTTAGGTCTGATAATCAGTGATTTTCAACCTTTTTTCCATTTGCAGAGAGGGTACTGGAACAATTTTTATAGTCGGGGGTGCTGTGAGACATTGAATCGAACTGTAAGTCCTGTATATAATGGAAACCAATTCAAGCCAGGGGGTGCAGCAGCACCCCTAGTTCCAGCACCTGTGTTTGTGGACCCCTACAAATTTTTGAATGGAGGTGGGCATCCCTTTGGAAATCTTAGGTTGAAAACCACTATTCTATGGTAACGACCACCTTTCGCAGACCCCTTAGACACAGTCTGCAGACCCCAAGTTGAGAACTACTGTGATAAAGCACACATCTCCACGGTATGTAAGCACATCCAAATATCAGTCTTTTACTGATAAAATAGTTCTATATACACCTAATGAAACAAATTTACCATATGAACATAGGCCAAACATATCCCAAATCAGAAAAATATCTGTCCACTGCATTAAAAAAGAAACCATTCCTGTCAGAGCAAGCCATTAAACATGATGCTAGAATAAATATTACCCACATCTTGTGTTAAAAAGGGCATAAAAGCAGTCCAGGACCCAACAAAATTAGAACACTACCATTGCCTTCAGTGGAAGTTGGATCAAACCCTAAAATAGCAACACAAATCCAGAGTTGGAGTTGAGGTTGTTTGAATGCTGGTAATAGAGAAATTTTTTGTTTGACTGCATTATCTGAGTTTCAAGACTAATGTCAGAATTGCTTATGTCAGCAGATCCCAAAGCATTGGTCAATGAAGCACTTGCAAGTAGTTTGCAGAAAGCTAGCTAATTAATCACAAGGTGCAGGCTCTCCTCTAGTTTCCAACTGCTTTTGCAAGCCTCCAGGCTATTCTTTTCAATCAAGAGCCCAGACTCATAGAAGCAGTTTGAAACAAGGAGCTGGAAGCATATCTGTTGCCCTTAGCGGCCAGTGCTCTACACAGAAGTAGTAAAAGAAATACAAGCTACTTTCAGAGACCTGAGTTGTCAGCCACTAGTGTGAGAGGGATGTCCAGGGGAGAAGAGAACAAGCCCAGCAGGAACTAAGTCCAAGGGAGAAGGAAACTGAACAGAAAAAGAAGGTGTACAAGGGGAGAGGACTGAACAAGTATGCACAGGGGTGCTGGAACAACTTTTATAGTCAGGGTGCTGAGAGCCATTGAACCAAACTGTAAACCCTGTATATGATGGAAACCACTTTAAGCCAGGAGGTGTGGCAGCACCCCGAGCTGTGAATGTGGAGGAGACCAGGCAACACAGGAGCTTCTTCAGAGAATCATTGGGCAACAGAGAGAAACAGAACAGAGGGGGAGGGGAAGAGATAAAAGAAGAGCAGAAGTAGACAGTGACTGAATTTTTCAAAATTCTGTGAATCTCACATTTAAGACATTGAAAATGTATGAACAGTTTTCCACAAAAACAGTGTCTGTAGTTGTCACAGGGATGTTATGAGATCCTGAAAGGTAGGACATAATCTCTAAGGTGCCACAAGGACTCCTCGTCATTTTTTTTTTTAATAGATTATCTTGGAGACTAAGCTTTTATTTGAGCATAAGCTTTTGTGGGTTAGAACCCTCTTCATCATGCATGCATGGAGTGAAAATACAGGAGCAGGTATAAATACATGAAAGGATGGGGATTGCTTTACCAAGTGTGGTAAAATTAAAAGGTATTCCACACTTGGAAAAAGTTTGAGATCTAGTTTATATAATTTAAACATTAAAAAGTATGGAAATTATAAACTTAACTGTAAACTTAGGCTGGCCAGCTCTACAGAGTTTGATCCTCCTATAAATCTATAAGGAAAGCTATAGAGCAGGGGCAGGCAAACTTTTTGGCCTGAGGGCCACATTGGGTTTCAGAAATTGTATGGAGGGCGGGTTAGGGGAGGCTATGCCTCCCCAAACAGCCAGGCGTGGTCCGGCCTCTGCCCCCTATCCGACTTCCCCACTTCTCACCCTCTAATGCTCCCTCCGGGACTCCTGCCCCATCCAGCCTCTCCTGTTGCCTGGCACCACCGCCCCGCCCCGGAACCTCTGCCCCATCCACTACCACCCCCACTCCCTGTCCCCTGACCACTCCCAGAACCTCCACCCCGACTGTCCCTCGCCGCCCCATCCAACCCCTCCTCTCCTTCCTGACTGCTCCCCCGGGACCCCTGCCCCTTCCAACCACCCCTTCTCCCTGACTGCCCCCAGAACCCCTGCCCCCGACTGCCACCCCATCCAACCCCACCTCTCCTTCCTGACTGCCCCCCCCGGGACCCCTGCCACATCCAACCACCCCTTTTCCCTGTCCCCTGACTACCTCCAGAACTCCCACCCCTGACTGCCCCCTGCCACCCCATACAAACCTTCCTTCTTCCTGACAGCCCCCATTCAACCCTCCCCCCATTCCCCACTCTCTGACCACCCCAAACCCTGTCCACCCCCGCAAACTCCCCTACCCTCTATCCAATCCCCCCACGCCCTGCCCCCTTGCCGCGCTGCCTGGAGCACCGGTGGCTGGCAGCGCTACGGCTGTGCTGCCTGGCTGGAGCCAGCCACGCCACCGCGCAGCACAGAGCACTGGGTCAGGCCGGGCTCTGCAGCTGCGCTGCCCCAGGAACTCACACCCCCGCCGCCCAGAGCATTGCACCAGTGGCGCAGTGAGCCGAGGCTGCGGGGAAGGGGCCCACGGGCCGGATGTGGCCTGCAGGCAGTAGTTTGCCCACCTCTGCTATAGAGGAAGAAATATTTCATTCATCTACAGAGTAGTTATTCATCTAAGGAGGAAGAAAGTATTTTATTATTACTTACCCCCTTCTAAGGCCTGGTCTACACTTAAAAACTTTACCTGCATAGCTGTGTAGGTAAGGGATCTGATTTTTACTGATACAGTTATACCAGTACAAGCCCTAGTCTAGATACCGCTCCACTGATATAAGCATTCTTTCACTGGTATATCTGTCTACAAAGGGGTGGGATTTGGAGTTTGCTGCTTTCACAATGACAGCAAAGATAAAGTGGCAAAATGTTTAAATACAGACAAGGCCTAAGTGGCTGCCAATCCTCTGCAACCAATCAAAGCTGGCTGGATATATTGAGGGGACTGCCTGATACCCCAGCATGTGTAGTAACCAATACCCCACACACACACATGCTGTTTGTTTTTTTAAAAAGATCTGCAAGAATTCCCTTCCCCCTTACAGCCAGCTACTTTGGACTAACTCTGCATCTCCTCCTCCCCCTACCTCCCCCAGTGTAGAATGTGAGAGGGGACTCCAGGGTTAACTTTCTCAGGGCTGGAGGGGTGAGTGAAGATCTCAGTTTATCTCCCTTGCTGCAGTTGCTCAGTGGGGGAGGCTCAGACTACTGTTTCGCACTCATGCACACCCCAATCACCACTCCAAGAGAGTTCAGGCTAGATACTCCATCATTTTGCATGGGACCAAGGCAGGAAGACTTCAGTGTGTTCCTCTCTGCAAAGATTCTGCTGAGGAAGGAGAGAAAAGCCAAGAGACCCACACCTCTCCCATTTCTTGAAGGCAAACAAAGGAAGAAAATAAGATTCTAAAAATAAAAGATGATGGAAAAAAGGCTTAAAATGCCCACAGTAGGGGATAGGGGCCAGAAGATAAAATGCTGCAGGTCTGACGTGGGAAAGAATTAAATGTTGGAGGGGAGGGGGGAATTATTAAATGCTGGGATGGGAAGGAAAACAGAACGAGACGTGAGGGCTGGGGCGGGGGAATTCAGAGAGGAAATGCTTTGGTGAGGAATATAAAGAGGGAGCAGAGGATTAAATGTTGTGTGGAGAGGAGGTGAGCTGATAAAATAGTGGGGGAGGAAGAACCAAACACAAACAATGGGATGGTCAGTAAAAAGTGATGAACTGGGGGGGTATCTGGGAAAGAGCAAGCCAGAAGTAATTGATATTTCCAAACAGAAGTGGACTTGAACTGTTAGAAGGGGTATGATGGGACAAGCGGAGAATGGACCGGGGAAGGAGGAACACCTCAAAGACTGGACTCTGAAGGACAAAAAAGGGAGAATGAATAGCTTGGGTACAAGAAAAGGAGAGGTGGCTTCTGGGGAAACACAGCAAATGAATTTTAGAGTTGAGTGTGGTAGAGCGAGTGAGGGTGGATGAACGAGGAAGAGACTTGGAAGCAAACAAAGTTACGGATTACCCTTTCTTGCATGTATCATCACACACACACAAACTCCACATGCCCTAAAATCACAAGTTCTACCATCCACACCCTTTTTTCCTAACAAATTATCCTTTTCCCTGTAGTTTGTAATATGAAGGGAGAGATTGAAAGGGGAACAATAAGTAATGGGGATGGGAACACCACTTATTCTCATGCAGGAGGAGAGGAATTTGGAGTTTCTGCCCCACTAGTACTGCCTACACCCACTTTCTAGGATTGCCAGGTGTCCGGTTTTCAACCAGTCAGGAAGGGACCCTGGCGTCTCTGGTCAGCACAGCTGACTGGGCTGTTAAAAGTCCAGTTGGCGGGGCTGGCAGGCTCTTTAACTGGCTCTGTGTGGCTCCTGGAAGCGGAGACATGTCCCTCTAGCTCCCAGGTGCAAGGGCAGCCAGGGGGGCTCCATGTGCTGCCCCCGCCTTGTGCACCGGCTCTGCAGCTCCCATTGGTCAGGAACCACAGCCAATGGGAGCAGCAGGGTGCGGCGCCTGCGCGCAGATGCAGTGTGGCACGTGCACCATGCAGATGCAGAGCCACCTGGCCATCCCTATGCTTAGGAACATGTTGCCGCTTCCGGGAAGCCATCTGAGGTAAGCACTGCCCGGAGCCCGAACCCCCTCCCACAGCCCAACCCTCTGCCCCAACCCTGAGCCCCCCTCCTGCACCCTGAACCCCTCATTTCTGGCCCGACCCTGGAACCCACACCCCCAGCCTGGAGCCCAGTCCCTCCAACACCCTGCCTCAGCCCAGAGCCCCCTACCACACTCTGAACCTCTCAGCTTCACCCCCCAGCTCGGAGCCTCCTCCTGCACCCCAAACACCTTATACACAGCCCCACCCCAGAGCCTGCACCCCCAGCCGGAGCCCTCATCCCCTCCTGTACCCCAATCCCCTGCCCCAGCCAGGTAAAAATAAGCAAGTGAGTGAGGGGAGAGGAGAGTGAGCGATGGGGGGGCGGGGGATGGAGTGAGTGGGGGCAAGGCCTCAGAGAAGGGGCAGGGCAAGGGTGTTTAGTTTTGTATGATTAGAAAGTTGGCAACCCTACCATTTCCTGCTATCAGACCATTGGGAAAGGAACTGGCACATGCTCCTCAAACCACTAGGGCCCCTACTAGCAGCCAGTGCCCACACCCAGGGAGGAGCTGGTAAATCCTGCACATTCAGCAAGTGCTTTAATAGTGATACAGTAGAACCTCAGAGTTATGAACATCTCGGGGATGGTGGTTGTTCAGAACTAAGAAACGTTTGCAACTCTGAACAAAATGTTATGGTTGTTCTTTCAAAAGTTTACAACTGAATATTGTTTCAAAGCTATATTAAGTCTTTACTTATGCAGAAGAAAAATGCTTTTAACCATCTTAATTTTAATGAAACAAGCACAGAAACAGTTTCCTTACCTTGTCAAATTTTTTTTAAACGTTTCCTTTTTTTTTTTTAGTAGTTTACGTTTAACACAGTTCTGTGCAGTGTTTGCTTGCTTTATTTATTTATTTATTTATTTATTTTGTTCTCTGCTTCTGCCTGATTGCATACTTCCAGTTCCAAATTAGGTGTGTGGTTGACCAATCAGTTCATAACTCTGGTGTTCGTGACCCTGAAGTTTTACTGTCAACAAATGTTTACAAATTCAGATTCCTCTGGTTTCTAGTCAAATGTCACATATGTAAACATGATTTACAATTATTTCTGTTTACTGATCTGGTGTTATGAGTAAGCACAGATTATGCATTAACCCCTCCCCCCCAAGGTTTTATTTTAACCTGACAGTATTCCTGCATTAGTGACTCTCCCTTTTCCAGCAATGAGCGAGAGACAACTCACCCAATGCAGTTCCGTGCATCAGATAAAAGGGTCTCATGGAGAAGCGGCACATGGAATGACCTCTCAAGGGCAATTTAATGTAACTTTACATCATCTTAACTTTTGTAGCCCGTAAACAATCTAATTTCAAAATGTCTACACTAACTTGTCAGTGTCCAAATATAATGGGGCAATCTAACAAGTTGTCAGTTTTAGGACCTTGCACAGAGATGTAAAGCTGTTCTGATGACTCACCTGGCAGACAGACCAGATGGGTCCTCTTGTCTCCATTCCAGGAGCAGTAAAGGGTTTGAGCCTGAAGTAGAAGGAACTAGAATGGGAAATGAGGGGTCCTGTAGAGAACAATTCTAGAATAGACCACTACAGATTGATGCTGGTTTGTTATTTACATTAAAAATAAAGGAAAAAAAGGAAGGGTTTAAGTTTGAAACATATCCTCCCCTTGTGCACTATGCTAGGAGCAAATGCCAGATACTTACAGTCTGCTCTTCTTTATACTGGTATAAATGTGGAATGATTCCACTGATTTAAATAATGCTCCATATATAAATATAACAATGCTATGAAACTAACCAAGAGCTCATTCTTCTAGTCCAGGGTTGGGCAAACTACAGCCCATTGGCTGGGAACAGGGAACTGCAGCTAATGGGAGCTTCGGGGGAGGTACCTGCAGGCGAGGGCAGCGCGT
The DNA here is from genome assembly GCF_965140295.1 of Lepidochelys olivacea. NCBI lineage: Eukaryota > Metazoa > Chordata > Testudines > Cheloniidae > Lepidochelys > Lepidochelys olivacea. Next base: position 81,894,598 of record NC_140417.1, on the reverse strand, counting down.
GGAGCCCTCTGCCCCCACCCACAAAGGCTGCATGGACATGGTGCTGGTCACTTTCCACAGTGGTGCAGGGCCACAACCTGGGCAGGCAGCCTGCCCTGGCCCCGGTGCATGCCGCTGCCACCTCAGAGCTGCTGCAGGTAACTGGCTCCAGGCCGGAGCCCGAACCCCTCCTGCACCCCACATCCCAACTCTCTGCCCTGAGCCCCCTGCCTGCACCTCAAGCCCCTTCCCTGAGCCCCCTTCCACACCCCTCCTGCACCCCAACTCCCTGCCTGCACCCCAATTCCCTGAGCCCCCTGCCTGCACCCCAACCCCCTGCCGTGCCGCCTGCCTGCACCCTGCATCCTAACCCCCTGCCCTGAGCCCCCCTGCTGCACCCCTCTTGCACCGCAACCTCCTGCCCTGAACCCCCTCCCGCACTGTGCACCCCCTCTTGTACCCCAACCCCCTTCACTGCCCTGAGCCCCCTTGTACACCCCGCACCCCTCCTCTGCCCCAACCCCTTGCCCTGAGCCCCTTCCTGCACACCACACCCCCTCCTACACCTTACACTCCCTCCCACACCCCAACCCCCTGCCCCAGCCCTACATTCATGGCCCTGCAAGCAATTTCCCCACCCAGATGTGGCCCTTGATCCAAAAAGTTTGTCCACCCCTGTTCCAGTCCTTACCTAGGCAAAAAACTCTCATTGAGTTCCATGGGAGTTCTGTTTGAGAAGCAGTTGCTGGATTTGGCCCCAAATCACAGACAAGCTGTCACAAAGTCATATTTTTGAATTTACTTTAATTCTTTATATAGTATAAAAAATCCTCCACATACTATTTTCTTTATACTAGAGTATTTTAGTAGTAGTAGGTTTGTTTAGAACACTCGTGTTTTTCAGATACGATCTTTTACGAGGAGAAAGAGAAATGGGAAGCATTTAAAAAGAACTACAGCTGGTTCCATGGTGTAATGGTTAGCACTCTGGACTCTGAATCCAGTAATCTGAGTTCAAATCTCAGTGGGACCTTGTTTTGGGGTGGGGGGAGGAAGGGATAGCTCAGTGGTTTTGAGCATTGGCCTGCTAAACCCAGGGTTGTGAGTTCAATCCTTGAGGGGGCCACTTAGGGATCTGGGGCAAAAATTGGGGATTGGTCCTGCTTTGAGCAGGGGGTTGGACTAGATGACCTCCTGACGTCCCTTCCAACCCTGATATTATATGAGATGTAGGTTCTTTAAATAACAGCAGTCTTTTAATGACATCATGAAAGAGAGCAGTGACCCCTCAAAAACACAGCTGCAAGGGAAAAAAAAAAAAAAAAAAAAGAGTACTATCCAGGCAAATAACCAGAAACAATCACAAACAAGGCAAGGACTAGGTTAGGACCCTAATTTTACCATGCTTGGATGCACTAATGAAACTACATTTTGTTTCTATGTATACATATGTTTTTAAAAGTCAGAGATTTGCATGATGGGGAAAAAAATACCTTGGAACATTCATATAAACCAAAAATCCAAGTACATAGTATTATGGACCAAATTCAGAATTAGGAACATAGGAGTTGCCATCCTGGACTTTACCAAACCAAAGGTCCATCTAGCTAATATTTTGTCTCCAATAGTGACCAGCACCAGATCCTTCAGAGGAAGATGTAAGAATTCTGCAGTACATAAGAAAAGCCATACTGGGTCAGACTAAAGGTCCATCTAGCCCAGTATCCTGTCTTCTGACAGTGGCCAATACCAGGTGCTCCAGAGGGAATGAACAGAACAGGTAATCATCAAGTGATCCATCCCTTGTTGCCCATTCCCAATAGGCAGATGTGAGAAAATTGGCCAGCACATTACATCTCAAGCTAATGTCTATCAGTTAACAACTGGCTTAAGCCCCAAAGCATATGGTTTTGATATCCTTTCCAAGACTTTTGTTAGTATTTAGTATCACTCTGGATGTTCTTGTTAGCCATATCAATGTCCAATCCCTTTTAAAATCTTGCTAAATCTTTGGCTTCAACCTAATGTGGCAATGAGTTCCATAGTCTAATTATGTGCAGGAGTGGTGGTGGTGAAGAGTTTTTTCCTTTTTAATCAGTTTTGAATTTGCTATCTTCTAATTTAATTGACTGTCCCCTTGCTCTTGTGTTTGAGACAGGGAGAACAGAAGCTCTTGATCTGCCTTCTCAGTACCATTCATTATTATGTCTCCTTTCATTAGTTTCTTTTCCTAAGGTAAACAATCCCAATCCGTTCAGGCTCTCTTCTTATGAGTTTTTCATGCCCCTACCTATACTCATTACCCTTCTCCTAACCTCTTCTAATTCTGCAATATTCTGTTTGAGATGGGATGACCAGTCCTTTATAGTATTCCAGATGAGGCTTCACCACTGACTTACATAATGACATCATATTTCCCATATTATTCTCCATGAATACACCAGACTTGGTGTAAGCAGCCAAATCTGAATTTGTTCCTAAAATTTCTAATAGTGTAACTGTAGAAATTGGTTAATTAAATGGTTTACAGACTTTACTGTGTGCACAATGAATGAAGCACTGTGGGCAATGTGCACCAAAGAACCAATTGTTCTCCCATAAAATCCATGGCAAAAAATAACTTTGGCACATGCTAGATCAGACACCAAAGCCCTGATCCTGAAATCTGTTCTGCCCAGGTGCAAAGGTTCTACCATGTGGAGCAGCTTGTAGGATCACATCCCTGATGAGGCAAAAAGAAAAGAAGTACTTGTGGCACCTTAGAGACTAACAAATTTATTTGAGCAAGGCAAGGCTGCTTGATTCCTGGCTCAATCCTCCAAACTGCTCAACACCTTTAATTCTGCAGGACTTCAATAGGAGATATGGGCACTTAGCATTTTGCAAGTTTATGCCCTCAATCCACAATTTACAGTATGCACAGTGAATGAGACTGATAAGCACACTTGTCAATGTTTTGAAAATAACACTACAAAAGCCTTTCACAATTTTAGCTAAATAGGTATGAGTGATAAAAAGGCTGGAAGACACGACAGTTGGTGCCACAAGAACAAAGAAACCCTCTTAAATATTGGCATTAAATCCTTTTAAAATGTGTACACTTTGTGAGCATGGCCTGGTGCATTCTTACAAGAAGTGTGCAGCTCTGCCTTATTCCATGTTCAGTACAGTCAACCTTTGCTCCTAATGTTGTGAAGTTGTACTAAAAAATGGTACCAACTGCTCTATTGGCCCAAAGTAACTTTTAAAAGCGCATCACTCAAACTGAAAACAGTTATTACTAATTTCAGAGTAACAGCTGTGTTAGTAATAACTAAAAAGAAAAGGAGTACTTGTGGCACCTTAGAGACTAACCAATTCATTTGAGCATGAGCTTTCGTGAGCTACAGCTCACTTCATCCGTGAGCTGTAGCTCACGAAAGCTCATGCTCAAATAAATTGGTTAGTCTCTAAGGTGCCACAAGTACTCCTTTTCTTTTTAGTTATTACTAAGATAGTCCAAAGCACTTTTGAATTAACTGTTCCCCACTAAGAAATAAGGCTTTTTCTCCCACTCTAGTTCTGCATTAAAAATATTTAAAGTTTAAAAATTGCATGTATTTTTGCAGAGAAACTGTTTTTCTTCTTTAAAAAAAAAAAGTGGTTGAACCACTTTAAATAAACCACAATAAAAAAAAAAAATTAACCTTCAGGCAGAGACTAAGCCTGGAAAAAATAAGTCTGAAAGGTGAGTGTTTTGGAAAGTAATAAGTGACTAAAACCAGAGCTTAGAATGCAAATGCTTAGACAAACATTCACAGTTGTGAGCAACATGCCAGCAAAAAACACACAATCAATAAAGACTTCAAAAATATTATAGATCAAAGATTTGTGTTTGCTGTGAAGAGCTCTCAAATGTCAAAGAATTATTTTGTACACCTCACTTTTCATTTAATTTTTTGATCCTGCTTTACATGATCAGTCCATCCTTATAGACCCAAAATATGGTCGAGCTCCTGCCTGAGAAGGACTAGACATGATTCCCTTCAGGGCACATCAATGCTACTCCTCAGCTGCATAGAGAGACAGCTGCTGTTACCTTTAGGGCTAACTAGGCTACTTCTCCAGCTCCGCCCAGACAGAGAAGTAAACTGATTGGGAGCAGAAGGAGCGCGGCATCTACAAGCTTGGGTCATTTCATAGAAGAATTCCTAAAACCAGAATAAATCTTAGCTTAAAAAAAAAAAGTTACTGAAATCAACTGGAGAGATCTGTTAATTAGAAGTCTTCATTTTTATATAAATTTTGTTAGCTTTGAAGTTTAAAAAGACACAAATCTACAAGTCATTCTTCTAACCAGCGTTTTTACTAAAAGCATTTTAGATGCATCATATTACAAGCGCATATTTGTCCAGTTTTACAATTTCCTAATTTTATATTAAGATTTTTAAAATTGGAGACATTAGGCCAAATTGATTCCTGGTATAACACCATTGACAAGTTTGTTTACACAGCCCGATTCTTGTAACTCCACGTGCATGGTGACATCAGCGTGCTCATGCCCTGCTCTGGATGCCTACATGCACACTTCCTTCTACTCCTTAAAGGAATAGTATCTCATTAAGTTAAACAGCTGTTATGCAGCCAGAGATACAAGTGATGTAATAAATGTAAACACCTCCACAGATTGTGTCAATTTGTAACTAGCCAAATTTATCCCCAGTGTAACTCCACTGATTTCTGCTATGTTACACCAGGGATGAATCAGGCCCATTTTTAATAGCATGTCTTTTTGAGATAGTAGAGAGATGTAAATTCTAAGTGTGCTAACCTCTGCCCCCTCGCAAACAAGCCACCTGGCCCCAATCAATTCCTCTCAGACAAGCCACCTGGCCCCAATCAATTTTATCCAGTAAACTACCCTACTCCCTCTAAATTCCCTGAAGACCAACAGACCCACAGTAAACTATCTGTACCAGATCTCTTCCCAGTCTTGACAAACCATCATCAATTCAAACCTCCTGACTCCTACCAATTCATCCAACCAATCTGCCTCAGTTTATTTCTCCAGGTTGGAACTCAACAGCAACAAACTTCTGAGGGGAGGCCCAGTCTTCCTCCTTTTCTACTAACAAAACACCTTTCTAGGGGAAATATTTTCAGTAATCCCCCGCAACTGTTTGTGGAGCAGCAGCAATAGGAACTACCTTCTTGTGACTCACAATTAAGTGTGGTAGGAGGGCCTGTTCCCCTGCTGACCCTCCATCTCAGCATGTATTCTAAGTGTCTCAATGTGAGGGGCCTCACTGGCCACATAAGCAAATGGTTGGCTCACTATGCTCATGCTTTTAGGAATCTCTGGAACCAGCCCTACAGGCAAGTTGCTATCCTTCTCCAGTTGCCTGTATTGTGATGGGCTCCTAAAATGAGAGGCCTTGTTGAGCACATGGGCAAATGACTTGCCCTTTCTAGTTAGTGCTATGGGGTGTGTGTTTGCAGTGTAAAATACTTGCCAGCCCCAAAAATAAGCAGCTGGCCCTGTTCCTACTCAAGACATACCTGGGGGTTTATTTTTGCAAGAGGTAGAAAAGTAGTCAGAGGTGGTCTCGGGCTACTATTGTAAATCTTTTCATGCAGAGAGGAGCCAAACAATGGGTCAAATTAGGCTTTCAGGTACAGTGATGTAAATCGAGAGAGACTCCATACAGATCCATGGAATTACACTGCTGTAAATCTAAATGAACAGACCAGAATTTGCCCCAGGGCTTTTAAAGAGAAAGGAGAGAGAGAAAAAAAGATTTACTTAGATTAAAACCCCCAAACCCTCCTTAAAAGCAACCTCCAAAGGATGCTGCATGGCCGTTCCTTTCTTTTTAAAAGGCACACTAGAGCCCAAACTCCTGGTCAGTGTCCCTTTAATTGTTCCCTGCCCTTCCATGGAGGTTTAAGGCAGCTTTGCTTGCCTGGCGGGTTTTTCCAGGCAGGCTCTAGCTAGCTGCTGTAGCGCAAACAAGGCAGCAGCACGAGCAGAGCCCGGACGGTCTCAGTCGCTTAGCCAACAAACTGTCTTTCATTTAAATACACGCCAATATTTCTTTATTTCCCCCCAAACGTCCGTGCAGAGCTCTACAGTCCCGTAAGAGAACCGCCTAGGCAGCTTACCGACTAGTTGTGAGTTTTACGAGCTGCTTGCCTGGGTGTCCCTGATTGCACTTTCCACGTCTCTCCTAAGGAGGTTGCAGCTAAACTTTGGAACTATCGAATAAGTCGTTACTATACTTTAACCAACCCACTAAAGCAGACAGGAAACCGGCTCCACGCATAAAAGGGGGCTTTGCCACCGACTCGGGCGCGTTAACTGCTCCGGGGATTGATTCCAAATACATACCAAGGCTGTTGCATTGTCAGTAGGATACTAACAGGAAAGGGCGATCCGTGCATGGCTGAGCGAGCCACAGCTGGAGAGGAGCAAGTGGAGTTCCATGGCTCTTGGGGCGCGGCGTGTCCCTCCAAGCAGCGAGCTCGGAGAGCAAAATAAGCCCCGTGCGGAATATGGATACCCAGTGGCACTGGGGAGTAAAATATGCTGCTCTCCCCGGACGGCTAGCCTCTCCCCAGGCCAGACCCTCTGGGAGGGAGGCTCGGCTATGCTCTCGCTGGACCTACCCCTCCTAGTAGAAAGCAAAACGCGAGCTGGATCCCCCTAGCTGGAGTGGGATTCCTTGCCCTGCCCTCCCTGGCCTCTGTAGGCAGGAGACTGCCCTTTCCCTCTCTCATAACAGGAGACTGACTGAAGGAGAAATTAGCTGAGAATACCATGTGTAGCGCAAATGCTCCCATAATACAAGAGATGCCTTCAATGAAAGCGAAATTGACTAATTCTTTACAGAATCATTAAGAGGAGAGATGGAAAAGACCTAATAGGTTCTTGTTGGTTCCTCCACTGGGACCAACCACTGCAGGTTTGTCCCCCAGACTTTGTTTTCTAACCAGGCATTTGCCATCAGTGTATAGGAGCTTTCACCTAAAAATGGACACTGAAAATCATTTTAGACCCAACCTTTTGGCTTTAGGTTTTAAAAAATGCACAAAACAAATTATTCTATTAATTATGGTTTCATAATTAAAGTTCATCACTTCTTAGTAAGTGATGGCCAATGTGCCTGTACAAATCATGAATTTATTAGATCCGGGGGTTCAGTGTTGGGTTGGTATTCAAGATGGTGTGATTGTTGGTTTTAAAACATTGCCCTATTATTTTTAATTCAAACAAGGAGAGAATGTGCATATGCCTATGAAATATGCATCTTTGTGTACATGGCCTATAGCAGAACCAGCATAAAAATGGCATGCTCATCCATAGGTGCTCAATTAGTCACTCATCAAGAAAGAGAAGCTGCTACTATTCCCTCCCCATCCAGAGGAGGATATGCAAATATACTGAGGGAATTGGAAGAAAAATAAAAGCTCTGTCATGTCCCCACCCTCCACGGAGAAAAATAAGAAGCTTCTCTGGTAGTCCCACTCTCCCCATAAATCCCATGTGCCTCCCTGGACCATATAACATCTTAATCAACTCCTCACTGGAGTTGGCTAGTCTAAAGACATGACAATCAAGTGGGGCTACGTCATTAGCCCCACTACCTATGACTGTGACACAGAGCCTCAAAACATGAAGCATAGGTTTACAATTTCTGGCCTCAGATCCCAAACCTGGGTCACCAACATCCACTCATCAGTACACTGACTCAAGTCAAACCACCATATCCCAAGCTTCCCAGTGCCTTCCCAGCTGTGGCCACTCTAGCCCCTGGTTTGTGGTGAGGTGTGGAACAACCTGACTGTACAACCGTACATTACAGGAAGTTTTCACAACCCACAAAGTTCCCAACACTTCCTGCCAATCTGTCTTTTGGGTCTACATGGTCTCAGCAACCGCAGCCAGCAACATGGAGGAGTTACCATTTGAAGATCTTTTCTTGCTTGTGTTTTTGTTCCTATTTCAGCAAATAGGCAGAGTATCCATGAGACACTGGTGGACATTCTGGTGGCATTTTCTGACCTATCAAAGACTCCTGGTGGAGGAGGAGGAGGATATAGACATAGAAGACTTGAACTTGCCGATGCTCCTTGTGACTCTTGGTATAGCCACTGCTGGCCCCTACGTAGACCAGCCTTTCTGGAGCAGGGCAACAAGCACAGACTTGTGGGATCACATTGTCATACAGACTTCAGATAACTACCAGTAGGTACCGAACTTTTGCATGAAGAAAGCCACATTTCTGGAGCTTTGTGAGCAGCTTACCCCCATCCTCCAGTGTCAGGACACACAAATAGCCGCTGCCATGTAGGTCAGGAAGCGAGTCTATAATTGTTTGGAAGCTGGCTATCCCAGACTGCTACAAATCCATTGCTAACCAGTTCAGTGTTGGAAAGTCAACTTGGGTAAAGCGGTCACAGAGGTTTCGGAGATATCATAGCTACCACTGTTTGACGATTTGGGTGATTTACCCAAAAGTGGTGGGCATAAACAATATTCCTGAAGTAACTGCTGATTTATGGATGTCAATGTGGGCTCTCTGGAAGAGTTAATGATGCCAGGGTTATCTGATTATCAAAAGTCTACATTCATGGACAGGCTGGGACACTATTGCCACTAACTGCCATTGTCCTAAATGGAGTTACTGTCTGGGGGACCCCATGTACCCTCTTTTGCCTGGCCAAAAAAAAAGGTTTAATTACACTTTCAGCTTGTGCAGAATGATGGCTGAATATATGTGTTCAGCTGATTGAAATCCTGTTGGTGCTGCCTGCAGACCCATTTAGATTCCTGTGTCATCAATGCTGTCTGCATTATTGTGGCTTCCTGTTTTCTCCAACAATCTTTGCAAAGCCCATGGCGAGCCATTTGACTCTGAATGGACCTATGACACTAACAGATTGCTGAACCAGTTCACTTAACCAGAAAGTGCACGTATCACAGCTGCACAGGAGGTACCTGGGCCAATACAGATCAGGGACACTCTGTGCAGCCCCATTATGGATTTGCATGGCCCAATGGAAAAGGGAGAATAGTATGTTTATACATGTGCTTGTACAATATTTCCAGTAACTGGGGCACTGCCACATCATATAAAAATGGGGGGGGGAGATTGACTGCCATACACTGTACTTGTGAACAATATAACTGCTTATGAAATGAGGGTGATGGGGATTGATTCCCCTGCATTGTACTTGTGAATGAGATGACTGCTTATGCAATGGGGAGAGGGATGAGTGGCAAGAATTGTGGATTTACAGTATGGCGTATGGCTTGAGGTAGATAAAAGTATTAAGAAATAGTGATTGGATTCAACTTACCAGTTGTCCCTTATCATGTGTTTATCTTTATTATTTGAAATACACTTTATATAATGTGATGCACTAATAGTAATAACATTTCTTAGTAAAATAAAAGTCTTTATATTTTAAGATTAATTTGAAAAAAATAAAAATAAAACCGTTGCCAGCCCGCCATTAGCGTACCAAAACCCCAGTAATAAACTAACAACAAAACCAGTAATAGAATAAAGTCCATAAACCAAACATTGAACAGTGAAACCAGTGCCAACAAATAAGCCCCTACTGTTGCATGTCCCCTACCACCCCTTTCCCTTCTTTCCACATTTATAGCACCCACTTGGTGCTGTTGCCAAGGGGGTGGGGGGTGAAGGCATTCCTGGGAGTACCCAGCTGCACAAGAGTAAAAGCATGTAGGGAGTATGGGGTCAGCACAGGGGTGGAGGTATGCAGTAGGGGTGAAGGACTGCATGGGACAGATTTACCTTGTCCAGCTGCTATCGAGTCCTGCTTGTCTGGTCCACCCAACCATGGAATTGTCCAAAATATTCCAGGTCTGCAGCACATGGCACTGTGAAGGGGACTCAGCACGTAGTTTGGGTGCAGCAGGAGCCTGTACTCTGGTGGCCGTAAGTGTCAGTAGCCTCTTGAACAGGTCTTTCTGCTGGATTCTAACATCCTCCCTCAGCCAATGTTCCTGCTCCAGAAACTGAGCTGCAAGTCTCTCCTTGTGTGCTGAAATTCTCTCCTCTTGCTCTGCTGCCTGGTTGTGCCTTCCCTCTTGTCATGAACCCTTCTCCCTCTGGTACTTCACCTGCTTGTTGGCCCTGTCCAGAATGTCCTCCATATATTCATTTTGAAAAAGCATCTGATTGGACTGGTCTGTGACAATTCTGTATCCTAAGGACCTGCTTCAGTGGGCCTACACGGCCAAGCTGGAAGAGGTTGAAGGGAGTAAAAGTAGAAATCAAACAGTGCATTATGATTTCAGTGCTTCAAAACAGGTTCAGGGTATCTATAGGCAAAAGTGCCTTATGGAATCTCAAGGCCAAAAAATTATATTTTGTAAAACTGAGCTTCAGTATATTCTGAGAGGATCACCTGAGCTCCCAGAAGCAGAATGGACCCCAATCAGTGAATCACAGTGAAAAGACTACACAATTACAATTTAGTATTACAAATGACAATTTAGTATTGCTTTTGGTTTTAAAACTGCAGACCTTTGAATGGAGAGGAGCGCCGTGGCTTACTACATAAGCATTCTCTGTATTTCAGGCATTCCACATTCTCAAGGACATAATGATTCTAGGGGTTCCAGAATGGCAAAGGGAGATTTTATTCCAAGCTAGCTGACTTGGCACTGACGTGTATGCCACAAAGGTTTTCAAATTTACGGTGACAGGGAAGCATATCTATGAATGGAATGGGATGGTGACTTACAGAGGAGGGCCTGGGAAATATGCCCTTCCCTGAAATTTTACTACCTAACACTCTGTTAGCTTTTTTGACTGCTGCTGCGTATTGAACAGATGTTTTCAGAGAACAATTCACAATGTCTCCAAGATCTCTTTCTTGAGTGGAAAAAGTTAATTTAGACCCTATCATTTTGTATGGATAGGTGGGATTACGTTTTCCAACGTGCATTACTTTGCATTTATCAACACTGAATTTCATCTGCTATTTTGTTGCCCAGTTTTGTCAGACCCCCTTCGTAACTCTTTTGCAGTCTGCTTTGGATTCAACTATCTTAAGTAATTTTGTATTGTCTCCAAACTTTGACACCTCACTGTTTATCTTTTTTTCCACATCATTTATAAATAAATTGAACAGCACTGGTCACAGTACAGATCCCTGGGGGACATCACTATTTAACTCTCTACATTCTAAAAACTGAATGTAGTGCTCCCTCTCCACGCGGTTACCTTCTTTAATTCCAATCTGCTTACAGGCTTTGATGGATAGGTCTGGGTTCTTCTGGATCCCGCCACCCACTCAGCAGGGTGTAGCTTCTTTATTTTTTCCTATTAATTTATTTGACGGTGCCTCCACCCCCCTCGCTCCTTCCTGGCAGGGTCACCAGGGCAGTTTGGGAGGAAAATTCTAATCACAGGGTAATCCCCACTTACTTGCCAGATAGCTGGAGACTTCCAAGAACTAACATAAACACATACAATATATTCAACACAATAATTATATTAAACAGGAGACAAATATAACATAACAGGGTAAAACACTATTTTTAGGTTCACCGGTGCCCACGCTGCTAATACATGTGACTTTCCCCAGTCATGTGACTTGATGTACCAAATGTAAGATTAGTGTCCCGTTGGTACACGTACTTTGTTGGGGCCCTTGATGACCTATGACCACAAAATTCTTCTCTGCAGTGATTTAGCAGTGTGGCTGACTCGGTTCAGTAGAGCCCAAAGGACTCACAAGTGTGAGAAGGTGGTAAATCCCTCCACAGGTTTAATATGCAGCAGGTTATAAAATCCCCAAACCCTTACTCCCTGGCTTGAGGACACAGTTCAGAGAGTAGAGGGTCCCCAAAACAAATTTCCTAACTAAAAGATGGTGCACTCACAAACTCCATGAATGATTCTCAGGTTCAGAGATGACTCTGGACTCCTCAGTCACTGCAGAGGGGCTGATCTCTGCTGGCAGGGATCCTCTTCAGGAAGGAATCAGGCTGCTTCAGTCCCAGGATTTTCCCTCACCACAAAGGGGTGCAGGGCTCAAGGTGCAGATTACACAACTGTACTAAAATCCAAACTGTAGACTCTTAGCCCAGCGTCCAGACACACACAGAACAGGCAGCAGCCCTGAACTAGCAGGCTGAGCAGAGCTAACCATGTGGTGACTGGTCTCACCTAGGGAGCTGGAAGGCTAACTCAGACTGGCTAGGGAAGTTTCCCAGCAAAACTCTACAAACTGGGAATCATCAGTGGAGAAAGAAAAGCCCAACTGAGGGATCTTGCTTTCAGGTCCTAGAGGCCTGTTCTCAGGGTGAACCCTGCATGCAGGCCTGGGACCTACCAGCTCCCCACACAGCCAGTCCTGCCCATGCCCTAGCTGGCTCCCGACTTACTCAAAAATGGCTTCTCCCCTTTCCTGAACTCCCTGGGAGGGGCATCTCACTCCCTATTGGTTGCCGGGCAGCCTCTGAGTTTGCCTTGGCTCCCCGTCCCTATCAGGGACAGCGTGCCTCTCCCTGAGCTGCCAGCAGACAGAAACCTAGATTCCTGGGGCATCTCCTTAGGGGTTACATGAACATTCATTCCTACCCTTTGCTTCCCATCTTTTAACCAGTAACTGATCCATGAGAGGACCTTCTCTCTTCTCCCATGACTGCTTACTATTCTTAAGAGCCTTTAGAGAGGGACCTTGTCAAAGGATTTTGAAAGTCCATGTACAATATAGCCACTGGATCACCCTTGTCCACATGTTTGTTGACCCCCCTCAAAGAATTCTAATAGATTGGTGAGGCATGATTTCCCTTTGCAAAGCTGTGTTGATTCTTCCCCAACAAATAATGTTCATCTATGTATCTGATTATTCTCTTCTTCGCTATACTTTCAACCAATTTCCTTGGTACTGAAGTTATGCTTACCAGCCTATAATTGCCAGGATCACCTCTGGAGCCTTTTTTGAAAATTGGCATCACATTAGCTTCAGTTACCTGGTACAGAAGCTGATTTAAGTGACAGATTACGTACCACAGTTAGCAATTCTGAAGGAACTCAAATATGAAATTGCAGTACTCTTGGGTGAATACCACGTGATCCTGGTAACTTATTACTCCTTAATACATCCATTTGTTCCAAAACCTCCTCTACTGACACGTCAATCCAGGACAGTTCTTCAGATCTGTCACCTAAAAAGAGTAACTCAGGTGTGAGAATCTCCCTCACAGCCTCTGCAGTGAAGACTGATGCAAAGAATTAATTTTGCTTCTCTGCAAAGGCTTTTTCTTCCTTGAGTGTTCCTTCAGCATCTCTATCATCCAGTAGCCAGAAAAATTAATTGCCAGGCTTCCTGCTTCTGATGTACTTTAAAAAATTTTGCCTCTTACTGCCTCTTTTACTCTGTTGGTTAGCCATGATGGCATTTTTTGGGGTCATCTTACTGTTGTTTTTCTTAATGTGGGGGTATATGTTTAATTTGAACCCGTATTATGGTGTTTTTTTTAAAGTTTCCATGCAGCTTGCAGGCATTTCACTTTGGTGACTGTTGCTTTTAATTTCCATTTAACTAGCTTCCTCATTTTTGTGTAGTTCCCTTCTTGAAGTTAAATGCCACTATTAACTGTGATGAGCGTCTTTGGTATTTTTCCCCCAACAAGGATGATAAATTTAATTACATCATGGTAGCTATTGCCAAGTGATTCAGCTATATTCACCTCTTGGACCAGATCCTGTGCTCCACTTAGGACTAAATCAAGAACTGCCTCTCCCCTTGTGGGTTCCAGGACTAGCTGCTCCAAGAAGGAGGATGGTGCTTTAGTGTCCGTGTGGATGATTGCCTCCCTACTGCTTCTGATACAGGCTGAATGCATCTAACCAGGGACTACATGCAAACACACACAGACTCTCAAAGAAATACACAGCCATCTCCTCCACCCCCTGTCATATTTCTGGACTGCACAGAACCCCTAACCAGTTGACCATACTTCAGACACTGATTTTGTCACTCATAGACTACATTTAACCTATCCCCCGATTCCCACCTTTGACAGTTTTCTATTTACAGGTGGCTTGTAATGTTGTGGCATGCCCACTTCGTATGGTGCAGCGTACTAAAAGGGAAGACAATATAAGGTTCTTATTTTTAACACCCCAGCACATCTCTATAAGAATGTGTGAATTTCAAGTAAAAATTTAATTTTAAATGCTTGTTTCACTGTTTGAACTTCCTGATCTACATTTTGAATTCTACATGGTGGTGGTGGTGGGATGACACCAAGCTGCTAGCGTACAATCTGCCAGAAGTAGCTATATGCTGCTGTCTGTGGCTTGTAATAAATTTTACATTGGGTCACAAACTGGAAATCCTTCCCCATCCCTATATTAATAACAACAAACATGGGTAAGAAACTTACCAGGCTGAGCAGCTTTTTCTGCCTTGTGTTTCTGCTGCAAGTTCTGCAGCGGGCTCCTCCTCCCCAGAGGCATCAAAATCCTCTTCTGAGTAGGGAGCCAGAATGTGCTGTAGCTGCTCTGGTGGCAAAGCCACTTCAGGGACAAGACTGAGCACAGTTCCCAGCATTAGTCAAACTCCTTGTAAAAGAGGCCGCATGATAGCTAGTTCACAAAGGTGCAGTTCTCATCCCTGGCTTTCCAATAGTTGTTCTTGAGTTGCTTAATTAGCTCCTTGCACTGGTCACCAATCCAGTGAATCCCCAATGCTGCTAGCTTCTTTGCTGTTTCCTGGAACTCATGCTAAAGTCAAACTGTTTGCTTGCCTCACACTATAGATGAACCAAAATCTGTTTATGCTCCCGTGACCAGCAAGCAACCACATGGCAAAGGACTTCTTTCTGTCAATCACCATTACATATAAAGGAAAAGATTCATTCTGCTTGTAGCTCATCAATCAGATTAAAATGGAAGGGTTAAATGCTGAGCAGCTGTACTTGAACCAGAGGTGTGGCTTCCAGTTCTGAGGAGTCAATTGGCCAGTCTTGGGATAGAAAGGACACCATCCCATGGGATTGCACTGATGGTCTCAGGAATAGACTCAAGTCTGTGGGGCTGGGCCCAAGCTGCATCCACACAACAGAATTATGGAGTTTGGACCTGAGTCCACACAGGGCCCAGGCTTGAACCACTCACCCTGCAAGGGACTGGGGCCCATAGACATGGACTCCATGGGTGCTCCAAGGATGGAGCACCCATAGAGAAAAATTAGAGGGTACTTAGCACCCACTGGCAGCCAAACTCCCCTCCACTCCCACCTGCTGCCAGCCCCTGCTGATCAGCTCCTCCCGCTCCCTCCCAGTGCCTCCTGCATACCATGGAACAGCTGTTCAGAGGTGTGCAGGAGGTGCTGGGAGGGAGCGGGAGGAGTGGGGATGGGGCATGCTCAGGGGACGAGGTGGGATAGGGGTGGGGCTTTGGGGAAAGGGTAGAGTGGGGGCAGGGCCTGGGTCTGAGCAGGAGTTGAGCACCCCCAGCGAAAATTAGAAGCCAGAGTCTATGCTGGAGCCCAGACCCAAGTCAGACGGAATTGTCTGAGAATGGAAGTGGGGTTTGGGCTTACATTGCAGTGTAAACATACTCTTCAGAGCTGGTAGATGATTTAAGGGTGAAGATGGCATTGCTCATGCTTAGAGCTGCAGATTTGTCAAGGTAGGTAAAATGTCACAGATGCTGTGATTTTCTCATTTGTCTGTGACTTGTCTTTGTGTCCATAACTTACCCTGCATTGGTGGTTCCTGTCTTTTGGGCCTGAGCCTAGCTTCCTGCACTGGGTATTGTGACCTGGTGCATGGGGTTGCAGCGCTGCTCAGGTTCGGCCCATGGGGTTGGAGAGGCAGCTGGGAAAATTTGAATGAGTTTCACTGTGACCTTGTGCACCAGGTCGCAGGGCCACTCACTATGATTTGTCCCATCAGACCTTCCCCATGATGACTGAGAGGCAGGTCAGCCAAATCTGAGCTGTGCTGTGACCCCAAGCACCAGGTCACAATGCCGGGAGTGAGGAGCTCTGCCTGATGGGACAGGAGTTGCTGCAACAGGTTGAGTGCTGGGCAAGCTTGCTCTTCAGCTCCCACCCCACAACCACCATTTGTCACATACATTTTTTATCCAGAATCACAAAACATGTGACTTGTACTAAATTTACTGTGACTGCTCTGTGACTTTTTTATCAAAATATGCCGCGACAAATCTGCAACCTTACCATGTGATTAGGGCCCTACCAAATTCATGGCCATGAAAAATGCATCATGGACTGTGAAATCTGGTCTTTTGTGTGCTTTTACCCTACACTACAGATTTCATGGGGGAGACCAGTGTTTCTTGAGTTGGGGGTCCTGACCCAAAAGGGAGTTGCAAGGTTATTTTAGGAGGATTGTGGTATTGCCACCCTTACTTCTGTGCTGCCTTCAGACCTGGGTGGCCTTCAGACCTGTTCAGACCTGGGTGGCCAGAGACCAGTGACTGTTGACTAGGTGCCCAGCTCTGAAGGCAGCGCCCCACCAGCAGCTACACACAAGCAAGCGTGGCAATATCATACCATGCCACCCTTAATTCTGCGCTGCTGCCTTCAGAGGTGGGCAGCCCAAGAGTGGCAGCTGGTGACTGAGGGCCCTGCTCTGCAGGGAGCAGCGCAGAAGTAAGGGTGGCAATATCATACCATGCCATACTTACTTCTTCAGTGCTGCTGGCGGTGGTTTTGCCTTCAAAGGTGGGCTCCTGGCCAGAAGCCGCCGCTTTCCAGCTGCCCAGCTCTGAAGGCAATGCTGCTGCCTGCAGCAGCACAGAAGTAAGGGTAGCAATACCGCAATCTCCTCTCACAACAACTTTGCAACCCCCTCCCTGCACAACCCCTTTTTGGGTCAGGACCCCTACAATTACAACACTGTGACACTTCAGATTTGAATAGCTGAAATAATAAAATTTACTATTTTAAAATTCCTATGACTGTGAAATTGACCAAAATGGACTGTGAATTTGTTAGGGCCCTACTCAAGATACGCTGGGGGAAGGAGTCAAGAGGTTCTTGGATGAGCACAGTATAAATATGTAGAAGAATGCTGGGATTATGGAATGGGGGCATGAGATCAGAGGATATTTATTGGGATAAAATAGGAATGAAGTGAAAGTTTCTTAGGGTCTTGAAGATTAGGTAGAATAAAAGTTGAATGACTTGGAGGTAAGTGGTGAGGGGGGGACTGCAGGAGATGGAGGTATGCTGGGTAAGAGGTAAATTTGGGTTTATAATCTAGTTTTTTAGGTGAGTTGGGAACAATTTGTAGAAGCAAGGTAATATGCATTTTCTGGAGAAGGAAGCAAGGTTTTTTTTGAGAAAGAAGTAGTTCGTGGTCAGGAAGGCCACAAACTACTCCCGAGGGAAACAAAACAAGTGATGAGGAGCTTTCATAAGAGATCCTTATGCGTGAGTGGAGAAATTGAAGGGTCAGAATATATTGGAGGAAGGAGAAGTGAAGGAGAGGATCAGCTGCTATCTGAACATGGGGCAATGGGAGATTGAAATTATTACAAATTATACATATAAGAGAAAACTTGAACATAAACATAAAATCTTGTTTCACTCACAATATAGACATATCATAGGGAAGAAATGTACAGTAGCAGAGAGATAATTTTGTCTGTCTCTAATTTATAATATTTCTCTATGATTTTGTGAACAGCACTAAGTAAATAAACTTATTTTTAAACTGACAATATTATTTTAATGAAAGGAATAACATACACCCAAGTATACCTGGGCAGCAAATGTACATAAGGAGCAGTGGAACTAACGTAAATAATTTTTAAAAAGAGTTAAGAGAGGTATTAGAAAGAATGAAGTCTTGTATTACAGAAGTTTGGTTCAATGGCCTGACCACAACACTGGTTGCTAGAACTCTTGAGTTCTAATCCTGGCTTTGACAATTACTTTCTGAGATGAGGAAATAACTTAAATTCTCTTGTTTCTGGATATTAATATTTACCCACCTCACAAGGTATTAACTATTAATTAGTTAAAGTTTGGAGAGCATTTTGAACATGAAAAATTCTAAGTATTAATATTGTTAATACTGCTAACTGAAGAGAGGGAACACACCTAAACAGATGAGCTAATTGTCTTAAATCTCTAGTTTATTCATACTTCTTGCAATATGTACTGGAATGTTGTTCATTTGTGTTTCTCTTGGAAGGGGCAATGTGTTCTGTAGCAAAGAAATGCACTGAATCTGAAGAAATGAGTAGGGATCTTGAGGTTCGGGAATTGTTTGGCAGCAGCAATTCTATGATGTTGTAGTTCTTTGCCAGCTTCATAGACACCGCTAGAAAATGTGAAAGTGTGCCATTTATAATGTACTTTTCATCTGAGGGACTCAAAGCACTTTTCAATTTATGACTTACAGTACCCCTGGGAGGTAGCTAAGTACTATTATACTCATAACTGGATAAAAACAGGTACAAGGGGTTAAAAGTACAGAATGAGGCTCCAATTTTCTAAACTAATCCATACAAGCAGACCTTTGTCCCTATGCAGAGCCCCATTTACTTGAATGGCATTGTATGTGGAGGCAGGGGTCTGTTCAGATGGCTCTTATTGCAGGTTCAGAGTCCAAGTCAGCAGTAGAGTGTGGAAGAGAAATCTTGAGTCTTGACTCTGTCCAATGCTTTAAAAAGGAGTGATTTGTACATACTCCTTCCTGCCATTAAAACCTTAAATATTTTGAACTTTTATATAAAAATGCATTAAAACAATAGGGTTTGCATACAGTTTAAAAGGTTACTGAAGCAGCTTGGCCCAAATGTGGGAGACTAGATCCTGGGTCTCTGACCTTCCAGTTGGCTTCCTGAACCATCAGACTATAGTGTGCTCTCTTTGTACCTCTGGTCCCAAAACTCTTTAATTATTTATACAAATTGAACTAGTTTCAACAGGAGAGACTGAGGATACTCCACTTTAGAATATCTCATAGCCCAGTGGTCAGGGCCCTCTACTGAGAGATATGGAAGGTCTCTGTTCAAAATATTTTCTCCCCCCTCAGGCAGAGGAATTGCACCCAGGTCTTCCATAGCCTGGGTGAATGTTCTAACCACTGGGATAAAAACTGTAACCTCTTCCTCCTTCAGCCAGATTTTTGAATGGGACCTGATATAGCACAGATACTGGTTCAGGCCCCACAGGCAAAATAGGCAGGCACTCCGCCCCTATTTTCCCCTAGTCTGTGGATTGTACTGAGGAGCTTAGTTGGGACAACAATGCGTATGCTCACAGGCAGAAATGTAGGCACTTAGGGAAATTTTGCCCAACAAATTGGGGTACTTACTTAGCTAATTTCAGCACCTACAATACAGGGTTTGGCGGCAGCAGGGCCGGCTCCAGGCACCAGCGTTCCAAGCAGGTGCTTAGGGTGGCAGTTAGAAAGGGGCAGCAGTTCCTCCAGCCACGGCAGCAACTCAGCAGCAGCTTCTCTGTTCCGCCTGCCGTGGAGGCAAATCGGCAGCAGCTTCTTCGTTTTGCCGTCCGTGGTGGCAGTTTTTTTCACTGCTTGGGGCAGCAAAAACTGTAGAGCTGGCCCTGGGAAGCAGCTGAGCAGGGGTTTTGTGGCTTGCAGTGCAGCCTAACACTGGGACTTAGGGCATGGCTACACTTGCAGATGTATAGCGCTGTGACTTAAACCAGCCCTTGGAGACCGCAGCAGCAGGGAAAGTGCTGCCGTGTCTTCACATTGTCAGCTGCAAGTGCAGTGGCATGGCCACATTTGCAGCACTTCCAGTGGCATTGGGAGCGGAGCATTATGGGCAGCTATCCCACAGAGCACCTCTTCCCATTCTGGTGCTGTGGCTTGTGGGAAAAGGACAGCAGAGTGCAGGGCATTCTGGGTCCTGTCCCAATGCCCTGTGATACATCGCTTTGAATGCCAGCAATCCCTGTGCTTCTGTCCACATTTGGCACCATCTTTCAACATTTTTTGTACTGCATGCTTTGTCTTCCCTTTTGGTATGTGGGAATGGATCCTGAACTTGTGAGGAATATGGTGATGGGTCTCGCCAGCACATCACGAATTGCAGTGGAGTTACTCCTAAAGCTACAAAGTGACAGCGAGGAGTCCAAGGATGATGTCGACTCGCATAATACATACGACACGAGATTGCTTGTGGCAGTCACAGACATGCTCACCACAGTGGAACGCCACTTTTGGGCTTGGGAAACAAGCACTGAGTGGTGGGATCACATCATCATGCAAGTCTGGGATGATGAGCAGTGGCTGCAGAACTTTTGCATGAGGAAAGCCACTTTCATGGGACTGTGTGCTGAGCTCACCCCCACCCTGTTGTGCAAGGACACGAGATTGAGAGTGGAGAAGTGCCAGTGGAGAAGTGGGTGGCTATTGCAATCTGGAAGCTGGCAACTCCAGACAGCTACCTATCGGTCGCTAACCAGTTTGGAGTGGGAAAGCTGACCGTTGGAATCGTATTGATGCAAGTTTGCAGGGCCATTAATCACATCCTGCTCAGAAGAACAGTGAGTCTGGGCAATGTGCGTGACATTGTGGCTGGCTTTTCACAAATGGGTTTCCCTAACTGGGGAGGAGCGACAGATGGGTCGTATCTTCCAATTCTGGCACCAGACCACCTAGCCTCTGAGTACATAAATCAGAAGGGGTATTTTTCTATGGTTCTCCAGGAGCTTGTGGATCACTGTGGGCATTTCACAGACATTTACACAGGCTGGTCTGGAAAGGTGCATGACGCATGCATCTTTCAGAACATATAATCATAGAATACCAGGGTTGGAAGGGACCTCAGGAGGTCATCTAGTCCAACCCCCTGCTCAAAGCAGGACCAATCCCCAATGGCCTCCTCAAGGATTGAACTCACAACCCTGGGTTTAGCAGGCCAATGCTCAAACCACGGAGCTATGCCTCCCCCCCTTAAATATAAACACAGGCCTCTTCAGGAAGCTGCTAACCGGGACTTTCTTCCCAGACCAGAAGATCACCCTAGGGGAAGTTGAAATGCTCATTGTGATCCTTGGACACCCTGCTTACCCTTAAATGCCATGGCTCCTGAAACCCTACACTGGGAGCCTTGACAGCAACAAGGAGCGGTTCAACAACAGGCTGAGCACCCGGTGCACAACTGTGGAGTGTGCTGTTGGCGGTTTAAAGGAACACCCTCCAAGGGCCCAGGCGGGAACTGGGATCCCGGCAGACACCAGCCTGCCCCAGGGCCCGGAGCCAGAGGCTACAGAGAAGTGTGGCAGACGCTTGGGGGTCTGGACAGGTGCGGGCGGCGGGGTCGGGGCCGGGGTCGGAGCCGGGGTCGGGGCCGGAGCCGGAGCCGGCGCGCTGGCCCGGAGCTCTCGCGGTGCGCACACGGACCGCTCTAGAGCTGCGCCGCCGGCGAGGGGAGGATCCAGCGCCCGCGCCGGGCCCGCCCTGCCGCTGACGCGATCAGCCGGCGCCGCTCGCCCGGCTGAGCTACTCCCAGTGCTCCTGAGCCGAGGCCGCGGCCCAGGCCCAGGCCATGCACAGGCAGGAGAGCGGCGGCCCGGACACCTTCCCGGTGGCTCCGGCGCAGTGATCGTGGCTGGCTGCTCCGCTCCCTCTCTGGCTCGTGCTGGGGCGCGGGCCCGGGCCGGCACCATGTGCTGGAAGCGCCGGGGGCTACCTCAGTGAACCTTCTTCCTCCGCGGAGCCCGCCGCGCCCCCGCTGTCCCAATGGACACGCAGGGGCCGGCGGGGCCCAGTGCCGCCGCGCGCAGAGACTTCTACTGGCTCCGCTCCTTCGTAGCGGGAGGTAAACGCCCCGCTCCCCCTGCTCTCTGCCGGCCGAGGCCGGGCTGAGACCCCTGCTGCAGCTGGGCACCCGCCCTGCCGCCGCGGGAGACGCGGCTGGGGCTCTGCGGCACCAGGCTTTGCCCTCCCCTTTGGTCTTGCCACCAAGCCCATGGTAAAAAGGGAGATGAACCCACTGTCTGCGTGCTGTGCCCCAGGGGCCCGCCGGGCATGGGCGCGGGAGCGTATGGACCAGGGGGCCCGCACAGTGGGGGATGTGAAGACCTTTGGCACAGGAGCGGCATGGTGTTTGTTGTCCGGGGACAGAGATAAGCGGCTTTCATTTGAACCACCTCACGTTGTGCCCTTCTGACCCTGTCACCGATAGGGAAAACTTGAGTGCCAGGAGATTAAATGACTTGTTCAAGGTCACGTGGCAGAGCTAGCTGTAAATCCTAGGCCAGCGGTTCTCAAACTTCATTGCATCATGACCCACTTCTGCCAACAAAAATTACTACATGAACCCAGGAGGGGAGACCAAAGATGGAGCCTGCCCGAGCCCCACTGCCCTGGGGGTGGGGGGGCAAAGCTTCTGCCCTAGGGGAGGCTTGTAATCTTAGCCCTGGGCTGTGAGGATTGGGCTTGAGACTTGCTGGGGCCCAGGGCCAACACCAGTCTGGGTGACCTCCATTAAAGTGGGGTTGTGACCCACTTTGGGGTCCTGACCCACAGTTTGAGAACCCCTTCCGTAGGCCATGCTCCATTTTATACTCAACCCAATGATCATCTAGCCTTCAAAGGACTATCAAAAAATGGTACCTGCCATGGAAATAGATAATACATTGTATGTAGGTTACTGTAATGTTGTTAGCAACATCTGGTATGGCTTCTGTTGGGGGTGGCAGAGGAATATGTTCTAATAGGTCTCTTTCATAACTACTATCAACTCAAGAAAATGAGACAAACTGCCTTTTAATTCCTTCTGTAGGATGATTAGTGTTCTTAAGGATTGTGAAAGGATGTTGAGAAGCATGGCCATGAATCTTATAGTCTTCCTCTCCCCCAAATCATTACAGTATAGTTATTTCACTTCCAAAGTGGATTAAATTAATATGCAGTAAAATGCCAGATAATTTGAAAAAAAAAACCACCAATTTTTGTGTGCGGATGCAAGGCAGTTTATCCCCCCAAAAACTAAAGTTATTCCACAAAAACCTTTCTCATGGTACACAAGATTTTAGAAAAAAGAAATGGTCCCCAAAGTCTTGATCCTGCAAGGCAATCAGTGTGCACGAGATTGCAGGATTGAGACCTAAATGTTAAGTAGGATTCTTTGACATGTTTTAGCATTATCTAAATAATTAGATTGTTAAAGAGGGATGGAGTCTCTTAAGTGTTTTTGAGACTCAGGGTTTTGGAGACCTGTTGGTGCTAAACATAAAAATGTGAAGGAAAGAAATTTCAAAGACAGCATTGCTTTAATTTGTCTCTTTACAGCCCTTTCCCCTTGAAAACTGGATCTTTCTAAAGACATTGTCAGGAGTCAACAGAATTAACTAGTAGACAATTTTTTATATTAATATTCCTTAGGATATTATAAATAAGTGGTGGCTTGTGAGGGGAGAGTTACCTGTATGTAGCATTGTTTCTGCTTAATACAGCTTGTTTCATTCATGCACATACTCCTATTTGTATGCTTTTCAGAATCAGAAAAGATCATTACCTAACTTCTAACCAGATGCTGAATGCTCAAGCAACCTCATTATCACATTTAGGAAAGTCTCTTTTTCATGTGAATGAAATATATTGTGACTGTAGTCGTGACTTCTGAAAAATAGGGCTATTTTAAAAAAAGAAAGAAAAGGGGGGAAATATTAGAAAATGCTCTATGGAGAAAACACAGAGTTATTCCCCGCACATATAGATCCTCATCTCTCATCACTGTTTGTAAAGTGTTGTGAAGATCTGTCTACTTACGTTTCTCATTCTGCACTCATCACCGTGAATCTTAGTTTTTAATTGTTATATGTACCAAATGTTACTGTTTAACCAGTGTGGAGCTTGACCATGGAGAGAAAGCAGACAGGATGACAGAGAACTTGAACTCTGTAGACCTAAAGAGGATGGGAAGCTTAAAATAACTTGCTGAATAATTGAATGATGTTGTTGGGAGCATTCAACAGCTAACAAGAATGGTCTTTTAAAAAAAAATCTAAAGATCGATTTTACTCATTTCACTAAGATTTTTAGGATTTTTTAATAAATTACATTTTTCCTGAAAATGAAAGCTTATTTACTTTTTTAATACTATAGTTCCTGGGGGGAAAAACATTGTTCCATTTAAAAAGAAAATACAGTGGAGAAATACTTGATTTAGCTGTTGACATGAATAACTCAAACTTCCACTGTTGTTGTTGTTGGTAAGGTGTTGCAGGATGTTGTGCCAAAACAACCATTGCACCATTGGATCGAGTAAAGATTTTGCTGCAAGCTCATAATCAACATTACAAACATCTAGGTAAGATGGCTACTGTACATTTAAAAAAGTGTAAATTTTATACTATTTAGGAAAGTAGTGTCACTCTACTTACCAATATGATTGCTGTAAACAAATGCAATGATTTGATAGGCAGTTGCTTTTTATGAGCACAATTTCATAGTCTGCTTGCTGGATTTGGTAGGTCTGCACACAGGGGACTGTAATTAATGCTATGAGATTGTTTATCCAAGACCAATGTTAATTCAAGATATGTGTTTATAAACAGTGAGATCCTGCAAACCTTTCCCATATGTGTAATAAGTCTAAGAAAGTGGAGCTACTTGTGCAATTAAGGAGTGCAGGATTTGGCACTTCATTTTTTTTTTTTTTCTTAAATGACTTTGTGTAAACTCCAGATTAACTACTGTAATTCAAAATTATTCCCAGAACAACTGTAACACTGCCCCCTTCGGTACATGATTAGAATCATTGCCTGGATGATGCCTGGATATTCTTGTACAACTTCATTGAGTTACAGATACACAGTAAAGCACAGCCTTGAATTGGATGACTTGTACATGTAAAATACCGATTATAAATCATGTTCACTTAGAAATTTTGTTTAAAAAGAACATTTGGGGAGGAGAAATACTGAGTTATAATACAACATTGAAATGATTATGCTTGTATTCAGTTTGATGTACAAAGAAGAAGGGAATGGCAGGGGCACTCGACTGCTCATGCAGAGTCTGAATATGTAATCTAACAATCATAAGCTGAAATAGTTGCATTGTTGACTCTAATATTCTTCTTATCCCCGGATTTTTTTTTAGAATATGCAATCATCAGTTTATATGTTCAAATCAAATTTCACCATACCGTGGATGTGTGATTTGATACTGGAGTACCAGGAATGACTTTGATTTGAATTGAATGCACATTCTAATTAAACATTCAGCAGAGAAAAAAAAAAAAAAGATGGGGAAGGGAGAATAGGTGAAAAATAGATATAGAGAAGAATATGTTACATAGGTTCAGTTAGCCAAAACCCATGTTAAATATTTATACTATGTCTGAATGTGTGGAGTTAAAGATACATGGACCACATGACATGTATCTTTTAAAATAAAAGAAGTTTTCAATAAATGGTAATTTTTTGAGGGGGAGGAGGGAAATTCTAACCCTGTCAAAAATATTTGTTCTCACTGAAGTTGTAGCAAGTATGAAATTCTAAAACTAAACCTTGTGAATGTGAAGAACAATTCTCTTGATGTGTGAAAAATGCCATCCTTTTTGTTTGGATAACTAAACAGAATTTTAAAAGATCACTTTTGGGCAGAGAACAAAGATAAGAAACTTCAGTTCAATGAGTAAACATTTGTCAGTCAGTATTAAAAATTACATCTGAATATGAAAAATGTTTACATATTGCAAATAATGTTTACAATTAACTGAAAGAGATGTGAGAAAATATTTCTGGTTTTTAAAATTTGTTTAATTCTTGCATTTGATAGCAACTGTGTATAGTCTAGAGAGGAGGGTTTGTAGTTAAGGCCCTTCACTGTGACTTGGGAGTGCTTGGTTTAGTTCCTGGCTCTGCCACAGATTTCCCATATGATCTTGGGCAAATGATCTCTCTGTAATTCAGTTCCCCATCCTTAAAATGGGGATGATAATGCTTAATTTTCACAGTACCCCTCTGGGATAATACATCAATGTGTGTTAGGTGCTTACATACCATGGTGGTGATGTTGCAGTAAAGTGTGTGCGTAGTTTATTTTCCTATTTCACCTTTATAGGCAGTTGTTTATTCCCTGTTTGTGTTTTACACAGCAGTGATGGAGAAAAATAAATGTTTAAAAATAGGAAAATGATTGTAAAACTGTAAATACTGAGGGACTCAGAGGCAGGTGTAGTAAATTAGTCACTTTGTAATTGACTAGATTTAAAGTTATTGATGTCCTTTTTAACTTCTGTACTGTTAATGTCCAGTTTTACAGTATTTCTCTGAGGGGATATCACATCACATGGAATAGATCTCCCTCCTGCTAGATCACATTTCCCCAATTCATAGGTCATCAAATGCATAGATTCATAAGGAGTTTCCGTAGAACCTGGGTGATGAGAAGGCTGGTGGAAATAGGCCCAAATCTCCCTTCCTTTGACCACAATTGGGCAGTGAAAGCTAGTTTTCTGCTCTCCACACTTACATAAGAACAACATGATCTGGCCTTAGTTATATGCTTACTGCCCTATTGTCAGTAATACTTGCTGAAATATTTTTTTCATTGTACCTCTGTTAAATATCTTTTTTTGTATTGATGACAGGAGTGTTTTCTACATTGTGTGCTGTCCCAAAAAAGGAGGGTTACCTTGGGTTGTATAAAGGAAACGGGGCAATGATGATTAGAATATTTCCATATGGTGCAATTCAGTTTATGGCATTTGACCAGTATAAAAAGGTAGTTTGATTTATTTTTGTTTCCTTTTATGGCTAGAGTGAATATAGTTTTAAAATGATAAAATAACATTAAAAGCGTGTCATTAACTAGCTCCCTCTTTTTTCACATTGGCCTAATTATGTATTACTCTATTCATTTAAAAAAGTGGGGGCAAAAGTGAGAATATTTCCACTTTTGCTGTAAGAAAAGCAGTTCAAAATTTTAGTTTACTGTTAGTCTCACTATGAACAAACTGAAATGCTTTTGAAGATAAAGCACTCTTGAACCTGCTACTGGCCATCGTGCTAAAAAAGTGGCCCCGTTGATTGTAAAGAATGTAGCGGCTCAATGTAAAATGTAACATCTCTTTGTTCTTTTTAATACTGTATAGGAAGGTTTATTACTTTTTAAATCAAATTGTTCATTTAAATTTGAAAGACAGTCTGTCAGGGTTGGTGAAGTCTATATTTGACCTGCACCGTCATCACAAGAAAAAAATTGGCTTTGCAGGATAAAATGCAGTATTTCAGGATCTGTTAATTCTCTTCTAGTGTAGTGCATTTACTGCTCCTATAATATTGGAGCTTAGATATTGGTATAAGTGTCTACTTGAGCATTGCTTATACTCAGTCAAAATTATGCCTTTACTATTGGAATGTAAAACTTCAAGGGTCAGATCCAACTTCCATTGAAGCCAGTGGAAGGACTCCAGTTGATTTCAGTGTGAGTTGTGTTGGCCCCTGAACGTGGCTGTGAGGGCTTCCTTCTCAAAGGAGCAAATTCCAGATTGCAGATATTTTGGGGGAAAGGGGAGGAACTATCTGTAGCCAGTTTCAGATGTTTAAATATTTTTTTTCCCATTGGAACTGTATATTTTAGCTCTCTCTGGTAGCTGTGAGTAGTTCAGGAGAATTTTGAGAGTCCAATCTTCTGAGTCCAAAACATTTTAAAAATCTTTGTATTTTATGTTATGCTATATACAAGAATACATGCCATAGTTCATAGCAAAAGGGCTTAGGAATCCCAGAGACACCAGAGCCCAAATCATGAGGTCTTTCCTCCTTTTTTTGTTAAATTCTTACTCAGATAAATTCCCACTGATTTATACGGATTTGAAAATGGAGTGTAGACTTGAGGTAGACCCTAAACTTAGTCTCAGAATCTGAAAATTCCACTTGGTGCAGGACACAGATCTGAGTAACCGTGGATTTCTTATTAGGAATATAACTGTCATACAATACTAGACTATACCTGTAGTCCATCTAGTTCAGTATTCTGTCTCTGTCAGTGCATATTAACAGATGTTTCAGAGGAAGGTGCAAGAAACCCTGTATTAGGGAGATATGAAGTAATCTGCCTCTGAGGGAAGTTTCTTTTTAACCCTCATCAGTTACTTGGCTTATGCCCAAACACATGAGGATTTTATATCCCTTCCAAGACTCTTATTGTTTCTTTTAACCAGTATTAATATAACATAGGATGTTTTTGCCTATATAAATTTCCAACCCTTTTTTGAATCTTGCTAAGCATTTGGCTTCAATGAACTGTTATGACAGTGAATTTCACAGGCTAAGTTTGTGGTGTGTGGGAGAACTATTTCCATTTCTCAATTTTAAATGTGTTCCTTTTCAACTTCACTGAAAGTCCCTTTGCTCTGTGTTATGAGGGTGAATAGAAGGCGCAGTCTGCATTCTTTGTATATCATTTTTATACTTGTATTGTGTCTCACCTCTACTGGAAAAAGTCCCATTTTTTTCAGTCTTATCAATCTACTTTGCTGATTATAAAAATATTTTCAGTACAGTGGTATAGATAACAAATGAGGAATGTAAAACGATTACTGAGAAGTGCTACCACTTAACAGAAATTCAGCATTCTGTTTTTCATTTGTAATGTCAGTTGCTAATACACACCTTGAAACAGTTAATATATTTACAGTAAACTCTCTGATATGCTTCTTTATCATATATCATGTGACTTATTACTTTTGTAAAACTTTTATACTTTGTAGCTAATAAAGAAGAAGCTTGGGATTTCGGGGCATGTGCACAACTTAATGGCTGGATCCATGGCAGGTACAGCTTTATTTTCACTTTCAAACACCACCTATTTTCAAAGGTAAATATTGATTTAGGGGCTTAAGTAGTGTTTCTTGAAATAAAATGCCACTGTAAGTCTGTATACAACAAGAGGTCTACCAAAAGACTTGATAGGATGAATATTTCCTTTGGAAAAATTGTGTTTAATGAAAATAAAACTTAACTTAAATTTTGTTTGTGTTAAATCTTGTTAAAACCATATATTTAAAAACCCAAGACTATTAAAAACGCGTCCCCAAATATTTTTATAATTAAACTGCAAGCATCTGTTTTTAATCAAATAAACGGTACTCAGAGCATGAAAGTGAAAACAACTGTTTATCATTTCCAAGCTGAGAGACATATAAAGGAAAAATAGTGAGAAACAGGATTTTTTAATAAGTGCAGAATTGGCTCCCCAGATTGGGTAACAGATTCTAGTTCTAGTATGGGTGTAGAAAGATGTTGGAAACCAACAAGAAATGGAGATCCTCTCTTACAAGAGGAGACTAAAAGAGCTTGGCTTAGTTAGTCTAGCAAAAAGAAGGCTGAGAAGGAATATGATTGTTCTCTGTAAAGACATCGGGGGGGCATAAACCTAAGAGGGAGAACTATTTAAGTTAAAGAAAAATGTTGGCACAAGAACAAATGAGTTTAAACTGGCAACAAATAAACTTAGGCTGGAAATTAGAAGAAGGTTTCTAACTACTAGAGCTGTAAGGTTCTGGAACAGCCTCCTAATAATATTAGTGGGGACAGACACCTAATTAATTTTAAGATAGAGCTAGATAAATTTGAGTAGGATTTTATATGATGGGGTTGTGTGCTGAGATGGGGGTGAGAGGCTGGGCTTAGTGGGTCAGGGAGTGTCCCTTCTGATCCTATCTCTAATGTTCTTAAATCACATACCTCAGGATTTCAGCTTCACTTGGAAGGGTCAGATGAAAATTTTGTCCTCCCAATTTGTTAGTTTTTGTTTTTTCCCTTTCCTGCAAAGCATCAAAGATGGCAATAGCTGGAGGTGGGACATGGTGGGGCTGGTGCTCTGAGATGGTATAAAGAATCCTTTGTTTTAGATGTCTGGCTGGTGAGTCTTGCTCATGTGCTAATGGTCAGGGTTTAGGAAGTCCGAAAGGAATTTTCCTTCAGGTCAGATTGACTGGGAACTTGGTGGTTTTTTTCCCGCCCCCTTCCTCTGTAGCATGGCGTGCAGGTTGTTATGCTAGATCATCTGGGTATCTCACCAAATCAGTTCTCTGCCATTGCAGGGACCATGGGCACTGTGCACCTTGGCCCCTCCTATCCTCTCTGTGTCACAGTATAGTTTGTTTCTTGAGGGCTGTAATACTTCAATCTAAACCAGGTTATGGGCTCAATATTGGAGAAACTGGGTGCAGTTTAGAGGCCTGTGATGTGCAGGAGATCAGAGTAGATGATGTGGTGGTCCCTTCTGGTCTTAAACTCTATGACTCTGAAATGGGTGGATTCTTTGGACCTTCGTATGATCCCTGGCCTTATAGGATGCTTTGGAATATTGTCATGGAACTCTTCTGAGCAGTCTTCTACAGTCTTCTTCTTTTTTTTTTTTAAATCTGAGTTCTAACAATTATTATGGTATTAGAAGAAATAACAGTTAGCAAGCTGTGAGTGTAAAATATGAGGCATGCATTTTTATTTTCCCACTCAACCCAAAACAGCTAAGGAACACAGTGGGGAGGTAAAAACTAATTCTTATTACTACCTTTATATGAAGAGGACTTAACATTGATTGGCATTTTCCACATAGTCATTAAATGGTATTAAATAGGTAGCTTTTGTTTTTAAAAAAATTGACTAACAGTGGACTACTGACACTATTGCCTTCAATTAGCAGAAAAGAACCTCATGAAATAAAGATCCCTTGCCCCTCATATTGAACAAACAACCAAACAAAAGAAGAGAGAATGAAAACAAATAATCCATAAAATCCTAAAAGCTAACAAAATCCATTTGGCAAGACGTGGGCAAGACTTGGTTAGACTACATTAACTCTTTTATTTGTATTACAGTAGCACCTTGAGACCAACCAACTATTGTGCTAAGTATTGTACAAATACTAGCATAAGAGACAATCCCTGCCACAAACAGCCTAAAATCTCAGTAGATCAGATAGATCAGTGGTTCTCAACTGGCAATATGCAGAAGTCTTCCAGGGGGTAGGTACATTAACTCATCTAGATATTTGGCTAGTTTTATAAAAAGCACTAGCAAAGTCAGTACAGTGCAAAATTTCATACAAGCAAAATGAGAAAGTAATAATTTTTTTCAGTAATAGTGTGCTGTGACACTTGTATTTTTATGTCTGATTTTGTAAGCAAGTAGTTTAAGTGAGGTAAAACTTGGGGGCATGCAAGACAAATCAGACTCCTGAAAGGGGTACGGTTGTCTGGAAAGGTTGAGAACCACTGCAATAGACTAAATGAGGAGTGGGAAGGAATATAACACACATGCAGAGGGAAAGGAAGGGGTAAGGATTGGAGGGAAGGTGGGAAAGGGTTGTAGGAGAAGGGAAAGACGAAGGATGTGAGCATGGAAGGCAGTGGAGTAAGGCTGAAGTGAAGAGACTGTGAATGAAGGTCTGGAAGGGAGTTGGAGTAAATGGCCATTTACCACAGAGGAGAGAAAAAACTGAGCAAAGAATCTGATAACATTAGCGTCCAACAATGCCAGGTGCAACCCATTTAGTCCTGCTGGCTTGAGTCTCTAGTTGGCTCTTGGGGAAGCATAGCACTTCACGTGCCATGGTACCTTTGGAGAAGGGGTTTTCTCCAGCATCCTTGGACTCAGAACTGTGTCACAGAAGAGGGTGATTCTGCCTGCGCCTCTTCTCCCTTTTGATGCAGCTGTATGTTTCACAGCTGCTTCTGTTAAGTTGTGTTTTTAAACACTGGAGATGTGGTAGTCCTGTCTAGCCAGGGTTCTTCACAACATTGCTAATGTAAATGGAACTGAATCACTGTTAGCAATGGTGGGAAACAAACATATTTCCTAATGTACGCAGGTCAAAGGTATCCCTCTGCAATCAGGAGAAAAGTAGTGGGAATGGGGGAAGTATGAGTGACTGCAATGAAAAAAACCATTGTAATGTATATATTCAAGGAGGCCTGGTTAAAGTTACTGTGGAGACTTTAACTCTGAATTTCCTGACTCTTTTGTGATTCAAATTTCAACCATAACACTTAATTAACAGATAATTGCTTTATCATTTCCTTTAAGGAAAGAGAATTGGCTGAGAGGAAAGAAAAAATGGTAGATATTAGAGAATTGTTTAAAGATTAAAAAACAAAACAAACTCTCTAAAAGTAAGGATTTTGAAAACAAAGCCATTTGAGTTCTCCAAATGTAAAAACAACTGTACTGAAGCACAAGAAACATGTGTTTCCCCCTACTTTTGATAAACTAGTTTTGGCTGTTGTTCATCAAAAGTAGAGAGAAACACATGTTTCTTGTGCTTCAGTACAGTTGTTTTCAGAATAATTCATGTGGTATAAGAGTAAGTATAAGGAACTTTAGCCCATCAGCTAATTTACAGAAAGTGACTGAAAATAAAGGTTTAGAATGAAAGTACCATCTCAGTATTAACTACAACATCCTTATCTTTGTTATCATACTAGGATGAAGGTACAATACAAAAGGAATCATTCAGCTAATTCCTTGAGATGTAAGCAATTTAATTATATTTTACAGGTCTAGGCAGGACCGTCCCTAGACATTTTGGTGCCCTACACAGCCCCCCGGGGGGCGGGGAGGGGGTGTCTGCAGCCCTCTGCAGGGGGGGCTGTGCCCAAGGTCTGTGGGGGGCAAAAGTAGGCTTGGGGGGCAGGTGGGAAACCGCTCCGTCGGCTCGTGCTGGGGGGTGGAGTGGGTTGGGGCTGGGTCACTCCACTTCCTGCTGCCCAGTGATTGCAGGGCGGGCCAAACCCCACACTCATGGGGCGGCGGGAAGTGGAGTGACCTGGCCCCAGCCTGCTCTGCTCTGCTCCCCGGGCTTCCAGCCTTAGGACTTGGGGGGCAGAGGGGAATCGCACCCCAGCACTCACCGGCGGCATGGCTGGGAGCCGGCGGAGCAGAGTGGGCTGGGGCTGGGTCGCTCCACTTCCTGCCTCCTAGTGAGTGCAGGGCACGCCCGACCCCTGCTGGAGTCCCCTGGGACATAGCTCAGGGGAAGGGGTGGAGTGGGAGTGGGGATGGGGTGGAGCAGGGGTGGGGGCTTTGGGGAAGAGGTAAGGGGAGCAAGGGTGGGGGCAGCTTTTCTGGCCGCCTCACCCGGCCAACGGATCAAGCTGACCACTGGAGCAGCACACAGCTGTGTAAGGCACCAGGAAATTTGGGGCAATTTGGTGCCCCACGCAGCTGCGTAGTTTGCGTATAGGTAAGGGTGGCCCTGGGTCTAGGAACTGTAGAATTTCCTGTAACTTTCCTGAGCTAGGGAAGCTCCTTGACCTACCTGACAGGTCTGCTAGACTTCATCTATTTTCTC
The DNA here is from genome assembly GCF_965140295.1 of Lepidochelys olivacea. Lineage (NCBI taxonomy): Eukaryota > Metazoa > Chordata > Testudines > Cheloniidae > Lepidochelys > Lepidochelys olivacea. The sequence continues at coordinate 81,861,318 of NC_140417.1, read as the reverse complement.
GTATGTGCTGTTGCTGCAGTGGAAAAAGAATTCCTTGTGCTGTAGTCATGGCGTTCCATTCATGGTTTAAAAATACGTTCAGCCTGGGTAACTTAGTCCATTCCCCTACACTAGTGTAAGACTGTACCTTGTGCTATTTCTGTAGTTCAGGTTCCTTTTGAACATTCGCTGACAATATAGCCAGATAGGACTCCCTTTGGTCTTCAAGTTAAATTTGTCATTAGAAGTCCTGTATTTGAGGCATCCAAAAGAATTTTTTCAATGTATGTATTTTTTAAAAAAAGAGGATTCTGCCGTTTGTCTCCCTATAGAATGATGGAACAATAGAGAATAGTAGTTTTCCACTTCCAAGGAAGAAGTAAAAAATGATTTTTAATCAAGGCTGGTGTATATGCAATACATACATTTAATAGGCACAATTCTCCTTCAGCCTTTCTGTCTTTGCTCTAGAGAGATGCTTTCTTTTTTTCGTCTTTAAACTTCCATTTGACAAAGAAGGAAGAGTAAGAAGGTGAAATAATGGTAGGAAATCCTGAAGAGAACTGGAGGTGAATGCTTGTACAGCTGATCTCAATAACAGCTCCCAGATGCAGATACCATTGGGGAAACAAAACAGAGAGTTTGAAGTAATCCCTGTTGTGTTTCATGGCTTTATGATCTTTTTGAAGAAGTGGTTTCTTTCAGCAAAGAGGGAACAAATTGTCGTATTCTTGCAGGCCAATGCTATGCTCTGTCTGTAAATCTCAGTTCCTGCCTCTTATCCAGGAAATATCTTACTATTTCTAATCCCATCACGTAAAAGAAGAAGCTGTGGAAAAGATGTTAGCCCAGCACCAGATAATTCTAGATAATTTGATCAGCTATCAAATTGTGTGATGTGAGCTGAGCTTCGACATCTCTACTGTCTAATATTTAGGCAGTAGAGATGAGATTAAACTCTACAATTTATGCTGGGTCTTTTGCCTTTGGCATTCATTGTCACAGTTTGGCCCTTGAATCTTGCAGAAGAAGTAGTCGCTATTCTAAATCAATGTGGAAATTCTAAATCAAAAAATAAATATTGATACCCCCTGCTGTATTTCTGCCTACAGGAGGGGTTTTAAACCTTTTTCTTTCTGAGCCCCATCCCAGCATGCTGTAAAAATGCCACAGCCTAGCTGTGCCACAACTGTGTTTCTGCATATCCAGTAGATTAAAAGCTAGGGCCAGTGTTAGGGGGTAGCAAGCAGAGCAATTACCCAGGGCCCCACCCTGACAGGGGGCCCTGAGAAGCTAAGTTGCTCAGGCTTTGGCTTTCATCCTTGGGCCCCAGCGAGTCTAACATGGCCTTGTTCTCTGGTTTACTTTGGCAGATCCCTGAAACCTGCTTGCAGCCCCCCAGGAGGCCCTGATCCCCTGGTTGAGAATTGCTGGCCTAGAGGAACAGGGATAAGTGTCTTTCTCCCACTAGTTACCATTGGTTCCAAAGAAAACATGGAGATTGTGGCCCACACTGGATTTGTTGAGTCATTAGGACTTTTCAGAGTGTACTCCCTTCATCAAACTTTGAGGCTAGAGGACTTAATCAAAAACATGTAAAATATGGGTCTTGTTAAGGTCTTTTCACATGCAGTTTTTTGCACTCCTCCATTCAGAGTTTTCCAGATTCAGATGCTATTTGGATTTAGGTTTGGCCACTTGTTGTGTGCAACAAACTCCTGGAGGTTCTGTTGGCCAGTCTTTGTCTGAGGAATATGCATCCAGCTTTACTTGGATGACTACCTGATCAGGGCAGGGATTAGATTGTCCATTTCCTCAAATATAACTGCTTTTTTGTGAACTGTGAAATCTCATCTGGATAGGACTCTAGTTACTCCACCTTGAAATAGTGTTAGACACTCCATTAGGGAAAGTCCAGATGTTGCCAGATGGACTGTAGTCTGTTGGGGCTTGCTTTGGTTGTGCAGGTCAGTTGGGACTTTGCAATTTACATCAATTGAACCTTGGGTGACACTACCCCAGAGACACTCATCATGCAGATGCCTGCTGTTTTGTCAGAAAAACACTGCGCACACTCTGAAATGTATCTTACTCTTCCGCAGCAAGTGTGTTATTGGTTATTGGGAGGATAATCCAGGGGGCAAGAACCTTTGGTTCTCTGACTTAAGAAGCTTAGCTCTGGTCTACACTATGGGGTTAGGTCGAATTTAGCCGCATTAGGTCTACTTAAAAATGACTGCATCCACACAACCAACCCCGTTCAGTCTACCTAAAGGGGTCTTAAAATTGACTTCTGTACTCTTCCCCGACAAGGGGAGAAGCGCTAAAATCGACCTTGCTGGGTCGAATTTGGGGTAGTGCGGACGCAAATCAACGGTATTGGCCTCCGGGAGCTATCCCATAGTATTTCATTGTGACCGCTCTGGACAGCACTTTGAACTCCGATGCACTAGCCAGGTATACAGGAAAAGCTCTGGGAACATTTGAATTTCATTTCCTGTTTGGTCAGCGTGGCGAACTCAGCAGCACAGGTGAGCATACAGTCCCCCCAGAATCGCAAACGAGCTCCAGCATGGACTGAAAGGGAGACACTGGATCTGATTGCTATACGGGGAGAAGCACCTGTGCAGGCCGAACTCCGATCAAAAAGAAGAAATGCAAATATATATGCCAAAATCTCACAGGGCATGTTGGAGAGAGGCTACAACAAGGACACACAGCAGTGCCGCGTGAAAGTTAAGGAGCTCAGGCAAGCCTACCAAAAGACAAAGGAGGCAAATGGTCTCTCCAGATCAGGGCCCCATACATGCCTTTTCTATGATCAGCTGCATGGCATTCTAGGGGGGACCCTACCACTATCCCACCACTATCCGTGGACACCTGCAAGGGGGGAGTCTCAGGCAACAGGGAGGAGGATTTTGTGGATGAGGAAGAGGAGGAGAATGTGCAGCAGGCAAACGGTGAATTGTTCTCCCTGGCAGCCAGGATCTTTTCATCATCCTGGAGCCAATACCCTCCCAAGGCAGGATCACCGACCCTGAAGCTGGAGAAGGCACCTCCGGTGAGTGCACATTTGTAACTACAGTACAGGGTTTAAAAGCAATAGTGTTTAATGTTTGATTTGCCCTGAAGAATTGGGATCCATTCACGGCCAGTACAGCTACTGGACAAGTCTGTTCACATGTCTGGGGATGGAGTGGGAATCCTCCAGGGACATCTCCATGAAGCTCTCCTGGAAGTACTCTGAAAGCCTTTGCAGAGGGTTTCTGGGGAGGGCTGCCTTATTTTGTCCTCCACGGTAAGACACTTTACCACACTAAGCCAATAGCAAGTATTCTAGAATCATTGCAGCACAAAGCATGGCAGCAAATGGTCCTGGGTTTTGGTCCCATTAAAGCAACATTTGGTCTATATCTTTCTGTGTTAGCCTCAGTAGAATGATATCATTCAACGTCTCCTGGTTGAAATAGGGGAATTTTTGTAAGGGAACAGTAAAAGAACCCCGTTCATGCTGGGCTGTTTGCGCTTGGCTAAAAGGGATCATCCCAGAGAATAGTCACACGGTGCGGGGGAGGGGAGAAGGGATCATCCTGGAGAATAGTCACGCGGCGGGGGAGAGGGGGAGAAGGAGGAGGAGAAGGGATCATCCCGGAGAGTAGCCACGTGAAGGGTTTGGGGGAGGTGTGTGCTGCACATCCACCCGAAAATTGCAGCCCCTCCTTTTAAATGTGAAACCCAACCCATTGCTTGCTTTCCCTCCCACCGCTTTCGGGCTACCTTGTCCCTTACCTCTTTCTTTATTAATTAAAAAAAAACAAAACACGGTTTCAAAAATATAATTACTTTATTTTGAAGAGGGGAGGGTGATTGCCTTACAGGGAATTAAAATCAACAAAGGGGCGGGTTTGCATCAAGGAGAAACACACACAACTGTCACACTGTAGCCTGGCCAGTCACGAAACTGGTTTTCAAAGCCTCTCTAATGCGCAGTGTGCCTAGCTGTGCTCTTCTAATCGCGGTGGTGTCTGGCTGCTCAGAATCGGACGCTAGGTGATTTGCCTCAACTTCCCACCCTGCCATAAACATCTCCCCCTTCCTCTCACAGATATTATGGAGCACACAGCAAGCAGCAATAACAATGGGAATGTTGGTTGCCCTGAGGTCTGACCTAGTCAGCAAACAGCGCCAGTGAGCTTTTAAACGTTCAAAGGCACATTCTACCACTGTTCTGCACTTGCTCAGCGTATAGTTGAACTGCTCCTTGCTACTGTCCAGGCTGCCTGCAAAAGGCTTCATGAGCCATGGGAGCAGGGGGTAGGCTGGGTCCCCAAGGGTAACTATTGGCATTTCAACATCCCCAATGGTAATTTTCTGGTCTAGGAAGTAAGTCCCTTCTTGCAGCTGTGCGAACAGCCTGGAGTTCCTAAATATGCGGGTGTCCTGCACCTTTCCTGGCCATCCCACACTGATGTCAGTGAAACGTCCCTTGTGATCCACCAGTGCTTGCAGCACCATTGAGAAGTACCCCTTGCAGTTTATGTACTGGTTGGCAAGGTGGTCCGGTGCCAAGATGGGGATATGAGTTCCGCCTATCGCCCCACCACAGTTAGGGAACCCTATTGCAGCAAAGCCATCCACAATGACCTGCATGTTTCCCAGAGTCACTACCCTTGATAACAGAATGTCAATGATTGCATTGCATTGGCTACTTGAATCACAGTAAACTTGCCCACTCCAAATTGATTCCTGACTGACGGGTAGCAGTCGGGCGTTGCAAGGCGTTCCACAGGGCTATCGCCACTCGCTTCACAACTGTCAGAGCAGCTCTCATCTGGCTATTCCTGCGCTTCAGGGTAGGGGAAAGCAACTCACAGAGTTCCAGGAAAGTGGTCTTTACGCACGTGAAAGTTTCGCAGCCACTGTGAATCATCCCATACCTGCAACACTATGCAGTCCTAGCAATCTGTGCTTGTTTGTCTGGCCCAGAATTAGCATTCCATTGTCAACCGGCCTCACTGCTGCCATGATGTCCCAATTGCCACAACCCGTGCTTTCAAGAATGTCTGTGTCTCTGTCCTCATCAATTATTCTCCTCGTGCTGGCGTCTCTTAGCCTGGTTCCGCATATAGTCCAGGATAATGCACAAGGTTTACAATGATCACAACAGCAGTGGTGACGGTGAGCTGAGTGGGCTTCATGCTTGCCGTAGTATAGCGGCTGCATGGGTGACCCAGGAAAAAGGGCTTTCACGGAGGGAGGGGCAACTGATGACATGTACCCGAAACCACCCGCAACAATATTTTTGCCCCATCAGGCATTGGGCGCTTAACCCAGAATTCCAGTGGGCAGCGGAGACTGTGGGATAGCTACCCACAGTGCACTGCTCTGTAAGTCTATGCTAGCCATGGTAATGAGGATGCACTCCACCAACTTAATGTACTTAGTGGGGACATACGCAATTGACTGTATAAAATCGATTTCTAAAAATGGACTTCTGTAAAATCAACCTAATTTTGTAGTGTAGACATACCCTTAGATTGCATAATGACCAATGTTAGCTTTCTGGGATGGAGAGCTAGTCTCCAATTGAGCTTGGAAAGAACCCACAAAGTCTCATTTGGCTTACTACAATTTGAAGAAACTTCTCTGGAGAAGTCACCTTGTTCTGGTAATGTATAGAAAGATGATGGTGCCTGTATAATCATGATATCACTACAAGTATACAGTTCCAAGAGGAAGCCAATCTTCTGCCACTGTGTAGAAGTGTGCTCCCCCTCTTCAACATATCCCTTCCTCAGGACTTATCTATCTGCTATGGCAAGTCAATTTAAATGTTGATTTTAGCAGGAGTGAGTGGTTCCTGCAGAAAACCATTTGAATTTGTGTTTGTTTTTTTTCCCCTGAAAGCAAATAATTACTGATTTTGTCACTGGGATGGCACCAGAGATGAACACCCAAGTTTTGCTTCTGATGGTTCAGTTCCTTCATGGGTTGGGGAGTGGAAGCTTAACCACTGTCCTTTGTAATCTGAAGATTTCATAAAACTTGGGCACTAAGTTGAAACAAGAAAATGCCCTTTCTTTGAGCATTTTAATCTCAAGATCAACACCTATTCTCCTAAGATGCTAAGCAGAGGCCTTCTGTAAAATTAAATACTTATTGTAATAACTCTGACTCTGCCAATAATATATCTGAATGTGCTTTCTACCTTTCCCAACTGAAAATAAATACTTAAATATATATATTTTTAATGGTCTGAAGAGGAGATTCCAAGATTGCCTGGATTTTATAGTTCCTCTGAGACCCTGAATAAGACTGCAGGTATTTCACTTATCTCACAGTGGTTTTTGTTGTAACTGAATCCTACTTTGAAAAAAGAAGTTTTACTCACTGGATGGCAAATGTGTCCTTGAATTTTGTTAGGTCTGGACTAAGGAATTTAGTACACCTAATTAGTATGCGCTCATCTTGTTTTCAAGCCTCTATGAGAACCTTCAAATCCATTATGGCAAAATATTTGGCTTGCTGCCCTTACTCCTTTCCAGAACAAGTTGAGGATACTCCATTAGACTTCTCTCTGCTTAGACTGAGGGGGCTGAAACATGGTCCCTTGATGTCTGCAATGTGTCAGGATAGTCTCATTTTGCTTTCTAACAAGGTTCTGTTCTGCAGGTTTGTGTCCGAGTTTAAAAACTGCAGTATGATGAGCCTACCTCTTTTTTGGATGCTGGTTGCTCTGTCTGCCCTGTATACTAGACAGTAGTTGTAGGATGGAGTAGAAGAGAAGTGTAACAAGACAGGTTTCAGAGTAACAGCCGTGTTAGTCTGTATTCACAAAAAGAAAAGGAGTACTTGTGGCACCTTAGAGACTAACCAGTTTATTTGAGCATAAGCTTTCGTGAGCTATAGCATCCGATGAAGTGAGCTGTAGCTCACGAAAGCTTATGCTCAAATAAATTGGTTAGTCTCTAAGGTGCCACAAGTACTCCTTTTCTTTTTGTAACAAGAAAGAATTTCATACCCTGTAATTGTTTGTTTTTATCTTCCTCTTCTCCCACTTTACTACCATCTTTGTCCCTTACGTTTGTTGTTTTTTTTCTTTTATACTCTAAAAATTTCTTGATTGTGTGTAGGTGGGTGGTGGAGAGAATATTAAAATTATATTACATACTCTTACCTTAATTGAATCTTCTTTGCTTCCTGGGTTATAACTGTAAAATGGGGAAGGGCGGTAGGAGGGGGCAACTACAGCAATTTCAGATATTTGTAAGTGATTTTAGTTTTCCCTCCATGTTGCTTGTAAACAATTCATGGGTTACTATCTACCTCATAGCCTAGTGGTAGAGAGAGACTAATTATTCAAATGATGGTGTTAGTGAGGACTGTCACTGCCCCTAAAATGGCAACATCTAAGCCTCTATGCAAATTTGGAGCAGCATGATGGTAGATCTTCAGATTTCTGTTGTCCAAGTAAATATCATCTTATGAAGTCTAACCAAAGAAAAATACAGCTATAGAGTTTTATAATGGAAGTGATGATATAAAGTTAACTACAGGGCATGTCAGTGGTGCTGCAATAACACTTGGTCAGATTTACAACCCTTAATCATGGAGGTAGCATTTAATCACACAACACTGACTTCAAATGGGCTACTTCCACAATTAAGTGCGGCATGCATAATTAAGGACCACAGAATCTGGCTCTGTAAACAATGTGGCATTAACTAATTTATTGTCATTCAGCTAAGTAAATAGAATGATTAAAAAACCCAATTAAATATCAACATAAATCAAAACTATTATTGTTAGCCTTATTTTAAGTTTTCATTTAGAATAACTTCAGTGTGTTCAGATACCATTTAAATATACACTTACAAATATACAGTAATTGTATTGTTAGACTTTTTGCTAACATCACTTTTTGGAAATTAAATGTCTAAGTCTGTGGTGTTCTCTCATTTAATGTTTGAATATTTAAATATGTCAGGATTAGGTCCTTTGTCCCTGATCCTACAAAGATTTACTCACTACACATGCAAGTGAGTAGTCCCACTGACTCCAATGGGGTTATTCATATGAGTCCAGTTAGTAACATAAGTCATTGCAGGATTGAGGTTTAGTTGCATAGCTCCTATTAATGCTGATGGATACAAATGTGATACTCAATGCATGGCTGAGTTTAGTTCTCTTAGCCTTTGATTAAAGGTAGACTTTTAAATTTGACTTTTTAAAAGTGGTTGTTGAGTATAAATTCTTATGTTAATTATTTGCCTTGAAAGGATCTTTTGTTGCTTAAAACTATCTAAGAACAATTAAGGTATGTGGTGGTGGTCTTTTTTTTAAATAGGTATAACAGCAGTCATTTGTACTTACCCTCTTGATATGGTTAGAGCACGTCTGGCATTCCAAGTGAAAGGGGAGCACAAGTACACAGGAATTATTCATGCATTCAAGACCATTTATTCAAAGGTATTTCATTTTCTCCTTCCATACTTGTTAAAGAAAAATGTGGTGGTTGTATTTTTTTAATGCTGTGCACCACTATTTAATGACCTGAGGGAAACAAATGTGAATTTGGCTTTGACTGTGTGTGTAGCACACTCTCGTTTTACAAAAGGGTCTGGATGCTCCCCTTTTACTCATGCTGGTGGAGGGTGGCTCAAGCTGGTGGAAATGGCAGAGGACAACAAATTGGGAATAACAGTGGTATATACTCCTGAGGTTTTTGCCTCTGAGAATAATATTTATAACAGGGGTTGGAAAGTAACATACTTAATTGTGTGTATTGGAAATCATCTCCCTACTTTGTGATTCTGGGTGTAAGTAGACCTGCCTTCTCCTAAGCATTTTCTCCTCTCTGTCTCCTTAGCAGCCAATTTATAGTCCCTCCTCTCAGCTGCTGAGGAAGAGGAAGATGAGGTTAATATTAATACCTCATTGCGTGGCTAGCACTGTCATACAAATGACTTGTCAGTACAATCAGTTCCATAATAATTTAACTATTTCTACTTCTGTTTGCCATGAATTGTTTGTATTTTTATTTTTCCTTCAAAAGGAAGGAGGTTACATTGGATTTTACAGAGGACTGATGCCAACAATTGTAGGAATGGCTCCTTATGCAGGTAAGTTAAAAATTTTGTTGCCAGCATTGTATATGTGTCTCACAGTTGTATTTGCAAAATTTGTATTTGCTTCTGTTAAACTGAAGGGCTAAATTTCTGCTTGGACAGAATGGAAAGGGCAAACTGCAGGGAGTCATTTGTAGCTTCCTGATCTGATGGTAGATCAGCTTATGATGTTGATCAGTGCAAGTTAGAATAGCTGCTGTAACTTATACCACTGGTGAAAATCCCTAAGTGACCTTTCTGAGATGTGAGGGGCCAGTGACTGAGTTCTCCTCTCGCTCCCCACCCCTAAAGCTTCTCCGATAGAAAAAGGTGCAGGACCTGTTCCTAAACCTGGCCAATCTGGCTGTAGTTGCTGTGTGAAAGGCCCACACAAACTAAGGGAAATAGACTGACTATAAAGGGGAAACAATGAAACTGACTATGGAAAATGCTCTCGAATGAAGTAAATAAACTGAAAAGATATGAGATTTTTTTCTAATTTCTTTCAGTTATACTAATCTTAGGTGTTACTTGTAACTATAACATGTTAAATTAAAAATCACTTTTTTCAAAGTGTTTTAAGATCCTTGGTTAGAAGTTACAAGACAGATGCGCAAAGTATTATTGTATGTACGTTTCCATTGCATGTGTAGTACAAAAACCAATTCTTAAAATTAATGCCTAAGGCACACTTTTTTCCAAAGAGCCTTCTCTTTGGAAAAAAGAGAAATTACAACAAATTACAACAAGCTGAATCCTAGACCACACTTAAGATTGCTATTGGTGTGACAAAGTTCCTGCTCTACCTTGGTGGGTCTCGCGCTTATTGGCGGATTTGCTCGCTCTGGAGCTTACGGCAGCCCTCAGCTTGGCCATTTTTCTGAATTCACAGTCCAGGTCGACTCCTCCTGTGTCTGACCAGGAGTTGGGAGGATTTGGGGGGAGACGGGGCCCGCCCTCTACTTCGGGTTCCAGCCCAGGGACCTGTGGAATGCAGCTGTCTAGAGTGCCTCCTGGAACAGCTGTGCGACAGCCAGCTACAACTCCCTGGGCTACTTCCCCATGGCCTCCTCCCAACACCTTCTTTATCCTCACCATAGGACCTTTCTCCTGGTGTCTGATAATTCTTGTACACCTCAGTCCTCCAACAGTCTGCGTTCTCACTCTCAGCTCCTAGTGCCTCTTGCTCCCGGCTCCTCACACGCACACCACAAACTGATGTGAGCTCCTTTTTAAAACCCAGGTGCCCTGATTAGCCTGCCTTAATTGATTCTAGCAGCTTCTTGATTGGCTGCAGGTGTTCTAAACAGCCTGTCTTAATTGCCTCCAGAAGGTTCGTGATTGTTCTGAAACCTTCCCTGTTGGGAAATGGAACGTCCTTTGCTTGCTCCTCAGCTGTCTGCTTTCTATTCTTTTCTAAAGCCCCCTGGCCTGGATTTTTCTTACTTTTTGAACCTGCCTTAGTTCCCCCCTCCGACGGGGCCAGACGCTTTTTGTTTTGGTTTGATTTTTTGTTGTTTTTTTCTTCTTGCCGTTTACGTGCTGGTTGGCCTCCAGCTTGCTGCCAGCAGCCCCCCCCCCACGCCTGCTTTCGGGCGCAGCTATTTGCCTCAGCTGAGCCCCCCGGAGGAGGGGGGGGAAGATTGCCGATTTTGCTATCTGGAGGGGGGAGTGGAAACCCCCAGACCCAGCCGTTTTGCTGGCAGCTCGTATTTTACTTCTTATCTTTACAACATTCTCAGCATGCCGGAAGCCTTGGAACACAGCCAAAACAGCTGGAGAAGAAGATTTCAGAAGACAGGAGAAATAACCCAGGGAAGCTACAAATCATCGTGAAGGGGGCCGTAAGATTGAGTAATCTTCTGAATTATACTCTCGTGGTGGGGAGTTTGACTGTGGTTTACTTGCGTTTGTGGCGGCACAGGGGGTGTGGCGCGGAGCCCCCCCCGATCCATCGGTGCCCACCCCCCCACCATCACTACAACTGTTACGGCCCCCCTCCGCCGTCCGTCCCTGCTGGCAACCTGCCATCTACCTTCAGATACAGCTGTTTGCTTTGAACTTTACCTTTTGGACCGGACATAACAGCCGACCAACTGAGACTCTTTGGACAAACGTGCGTGGGTCTGCACCCCCCCCCCCCCCCGGATTGCTTATCCCACAGCTTGCCCCTATTATCGGACCCCGATCTGTTTCCCACTCCCAGTCCAACCCCTTTGGCATTCCCCCACCCCCCCGCCTGCAGCTCAGCAGGGAGGAGCAGTTACTCTGCTTCCACCTCCCTCCTCCTCCTTCTGGTGTCTCCCCGTCTCTCCCTGCTCACAATGGCGGGGAATGAGAGGGGCAAGGCCCCTCTAACAAAATCAGTTGTCCCTCCCCCACCTCCCCCCCTGCCCGACCCCCAAGGTCCCCCCCCCCACTATTGTTAAGATACTTGCCATCCCCCCCTGCTGGGGCACCGGCAGCAGGAGGCACCGGGGTGATTACTGCTGCTGCTGCGCCCACCGCCCCCCAGATTCTAGGAACTCCCCCCCCCCCCCCAGCTGGCTGGAAGGGCCAGGGCGGGAAGAAAGGAAAGGGCCCCGCTAAAACCACTAGGCCCTCCATGGCAGGGGCTGTCCCCACCGCTGTGGCCTCGTCATCGAGCGTGGCGCCCCTCCCTGCGTTTCCCTCCACCAGCTCTGCAATTGTCCCTCCCCCGGCCCCCAGGATGTATGCCTGGGCAGTGACGGGCTCCCCCCTGCCTGCCGCCTCGTCATCTCGCCCTCCCCCCCCGCCTCCGCTACCTTCACCAGCAGCCGGGGCCCTTTCCCCACCTTGACCAGGAGGCACGGTGTCCGTTGCCTCCTGGTGCCCGGCTCGCCCCATGTGGAGACATGCGTGCAGGCGCTGGCGAAGGTGGTAGGACCCACGGCTATTGTGGCGGCCTCCAAGATGTATGGGAAGGTCGTTTTTTTCTTAGCTTCGGAGGCTGCCGTCCAGGAGGCGATGGAGAGGGGCCTGGCGGTGGGGGGGGGGGCGTGTGTTTGTCCCTCTAGAGCCGCTAGAAGATCTGGGCGTTCGCCTCGTCCTCACCTCCGTTCCTCTCTTCTTACCCAATGTTGCCCTGTTACCCGCTCTTTCCACCCTGGGGAAACTTGTCTCTGTCATCAGTCCTCTCCTGTTGGGCTGCAAGGACCCCACCCTCCGTCACGTCCTTTCGTTCCGCCAGCAAGTGCAGCTTCTACCGCCGGCGGGGGCGCGTGACGGAGAGGTGCTCGAGGGGTCTTTCCTAGTCCCCTACCAGGGAGCCCGCTATCAGGTCTTTTACTCCACCGGAGAGGCCCAGTGCTACCTCTGCCACTCAGTGGGGCATGTCGGCAGAGACTGCCCTTTGGCCCGGGTGGGAGGGGCACCCGAGACCCAGCAGGACATCGGCCCCGTCGCTGCCGACGCCCCTGGCTACCCGGCACCTGAAACCAACCCTCCTCCTACTCGACCCATCGCTGCTCCCGTCCGGGCCCAAGAGATACCTTCCCTACAATGCCCGGGCGAGCAAGGGAGTTCCACCCTTGCTATTACCAATCCAGCAGAGCCTATGGAGGAGGGTATGGCAAGGATATTACTGGGTACAGGAGAGGGCCCACCCCAAGGAGAACCCCCCGCCCCCCATGCTGCCTCACTGCTACCCCCCCGAACCCCTGAACCATCGCCTCCGCCCCCCAACAAGACCCCTGCTAACCAACCCCCAGACGACGCTATGGAGGGCTGGACCCTAGTCCAGGGGAAGCGAGGCAAGCGGAAGACTCGAGCTCCGCTGCATCCATCCGACGCGGAAGCCCCCCAGAAGACCAGGAAAGGAGGCACTGATATTGAGCCTCCCGCTACGGCCACGAGTGAGATCCATCCGCTGGTGTTGGGAGAGGAAGACGGACTGGCATTGGAGGGCAGAATCCCCCCTCCACGGGAGACCCTCCTCTCCGAGACTCCTGAGGACGCCCCTTCTGCCTGGATACCACCCGAACCCCCCGCGGACCCTGAGGCGACGGTTGAGGCGGGCCCTAGAGGAGAGGCCCCTGGGGTAGCAGGAGCTGGCCTCTCCTCCGAGTATGTGGAGATTGAGGCCCTAGATTTGACCCCGGGTCACCCAGGGAGAGGATGATCTACTGCCGGCTGGCCTCGAGCTGGGCAACCTTACCCCAGCCCCCCTTTCCCCATGCTCCCTCCCCCTAATTGCCTTCCTGGGCGAGCACCCTGCAGAAGGTGGTCCACCACCTGATGCCATGGCCGCCAAGACCACCACGGAGCCAGCGCCTAGCATTACTGGGAGCCCCCTCCTTAACCCTTGACTCTGCTCAGGAAGCACTTTCCTTTAGCTGCTTGCCTCCTGAACCCCAGAGCCTTACCCCTGCCCCGACCCCGTCCCTGCCCAAGTCCCCTCCTCCTGCAATGCTAATGCCGCCCCTGGGGTTATTTCCTTCCCGCCTTTCGCAGATTCCCCCCAGGGAGCAGTCTTTGCACTTTCTAGTCGCGACCCATTAGGAGTTGCAATTTTTTCCCTCCCATCCCCCTCCACCCCAAGGCGTGAGATGAATTTAATAACCGCAGCCTGTCAGACGCTCTGTCGGTGGTCCGCACCCTGTCTACCCACCTTAGCGGACCACAAGGCTGTATTAAGAGCCCCACCAGGGAATACCCCAGAAATTGTAACCCCACCCCCTCCATGAGCTGCGGCATGCACTATGGAAGTTTCTAGAACACACCCATGGTGCCCGCAATAGGGTACAGCTGGCTCTTCAGCTATGGGGGGACTTTGACCAAATCCTCCAGGCCACAAGGGCCCTTATACAGGAGGGCAGGGGGCAAGGAAGGCGCGGTGCTGCGGCTTCTGAAACGATCTACGCGTCCATGGGATGGGTCACGGGTTGCTGCGCAACCCACCGGGGGCCCTGAACACCCCCACCAACAAGAAACCCCCCCCCCCCCCAGCCCTCCACATGACGCCTCTTCTTTTTGCGACCCTGAATACCAGAGGCTGTAGGATGGCTCTCCACAGGTCCCAGGTGCTCTCTTACCTTCGGGAAGGGGGGTACTCTGTAGTTTTCCTGCAGGAGACCCATACGGACCTGACCGCCGAGGACAGGTGGCGGCTGGAGTGGGGAGACGGTGTATTTTTTAGCCACTTCACGACTTGACAAGCTGGAGTGGCGACCCTGTTCTCCCCCAAACTACAGCCCGAGGTGCTAGGGGTCACTGAGGCCGTGCCGGGCCACCTGCTGCACCTTCAAGTCCGTATGGAGGGGCTCGTGGTCAATCTTGTTAACATCTATGCCCCGCAAATGAGCTCAAGGCGGCCACAATTCTATCAGCGGGTGTCCGACTTTCTCGGCACCCTAGATTCGCATGAGGGCCTGGTCCTGGGAGGGGACTTTAACACCACCCTCGAGGAACGGGACCGTTCAGGGGCTGAGCCGAGCCCGGCTGCTGCGAATATTCTCTGAGGGATAGTTGAACATCACTCCCTAGCGGACGTCTGGCGTGACCATCACCCAGATGACACTTCCATGTTCACTTTTGTCTGGGTGGAGGCCCATCGGTCACACCACTCTCGGTTGGACCGTATTTACTTATCCCATTTCCATCTTTCACAGGCCCACTCCTCCGCCATTCAGCCAGCCCCATTCTCCGACCATCATTTAGTCACCATAACGGTCTCCCTCCGTGCAGAGAGACCGGGGCCGGCCTATTGGCACTTTAACAACAGCCTGTTGGAGGACGAGAGCTTCGTGACGTCCTTCCGGGAGTTTTGGCTGGCCTGGCGAGAGCAGTGGCGTGCCTTTCCTTGGTGCGGCGATGGTGGGATCTCGGGAAGGTGCGCGCCAAGCTCTTCTGCCGTGACTACACTCGGGGCACCAGCCGACGGCGAAATGCGGCGATAGAGCAGTTGGAACGGGAGGTCTTAGAGATGGAGAGGCGCCTGGCCGCCAACCCCAAGGACCCGTCCCTCTGCGGAGCGTGCCGGGAGAAGCGGGAGGAGCTCCGGGCCCTCGAGGACCACCGGGCCTGAGGTGCCTTCATTCGGTCCCGCATCCACCTCCTTCGGGAGATGGACCGCGGCTCCCGCTTCTTCTATGCCCTGGAGAAAACGAGGGGGGCCAAGAAACATGTCCCCTGCCTTCTTGCGGAAGACGGCACCCCCCTCACGGATCCGGAGGAGATGTGTGGGAGGGCCCGTGACTTCTACACAAGCCTTTTCTCCCCGGATCCGACCGATTCTGGCGCTTGCGGGGTGCTCTGGGAGGAACTCCCCACGGTCAGTGTGGGCGACCGAGACCAACTAGAGCTGCCTCTCACCCTGGCCGAGTTCTCGGAAGCCCTCCGTCGCATGCCCACCAATAAATCTCCGGGCATGGACGGGCTGACCGTGGAGTTTTACCGCGCGTTCTGGGACATCCTCGGCCCAGACCTAGTCACCATTTGGGCTGAGTCCTTGCAGAGCGGGGTCCTCTCTCTGTCGTGCAGGCGAGCGGTGCTTGCCTTGCTGCCGAAGAAGGGGGACCTCCGCGATTTACGAAACTGGTGTCCCGTCTCACTCCTTAGCACGGATTACAAAATCATAGCGAAAGCAATCTCGCTGCGGCTAGGGTCCGTGATGGCGGACGTGGTCCACCCAGACCAGACCTATACTGTCCCGGGTCGCAGCATTTTTGACAACCTATTTCTAGTCCGAGACCTTTTGGAACTCGGGCGGAGAGATGGTCTGTCGTTCGCCCTCCTGTCTCTTGATCAGGAGAAGGCGTTCGATAGAGTAGACCATAGGTACCTCCTGAGCACTCTGCAGGCGTTTGGATTCGGACCTCAGTTTGTGAGTTTTCTCCGGGTGCTGTATGCTTCCACGGAGTGTTTGGTTAGGCTCAACTGGACCCTGACTGAACCGGTCAGCTTCGGGCGAGGAGTGCGGCAGGGTTGCCCCCTCTCGGGCCAGTTGTACGCTTTGGCGATCGAGCCTTTCCTCTGTCTCCTCCGCAGGAGGATGACAGGGTTGGTGCTGCGGGAGCCAGAGCTGCGGCTGGTCCTGTCGGCTTATGCCGATGACGTACTCCTCGTGGTCCAGGACCTGGGCGACTTGGCGCGAGTGAAGGCATGCCAGGCCATCTATTCGGCAGCCTCCTCCGCCTGAGTCAGCTGGGTCAAGAGCTCTGGCTTGGCGGTGGGGGACTGGCGGCAGGTAAGCTCCCTCCCACCCGCGCTTCAGACCATCCGGTGGAGTGCGGGTCTACTGCTCTATCTTGGCGTTTACCTTTCCGCCATGCACCCTTCCCCGCCGGAGAACTGGAAAATTTAGAGGGCGGGGTGATAGAGCGGATCCGGAAATGCACGAGGCTACTCCGATGTCTCTCCCTCCGAGGGAGAGCACTGGTGCTTAACCAACTAGTCCTGTCCACGCTCTGGTACCGGCTCAACACCCTGGCCCCGGCCCCGGGTTTCCTGACCCACCTCCGGAGATAGATCCTAGTGTTCTTCTGGTCAGGAATGCACTGGGCCCCTGTTGGAGTTCTTCATTTACCCCTGAAGGAAGGAGGGCAGGGCCTGAAGTGTCTGTACACTCAGGTCCGTGTTTTCTGCCTCCAGGCCCTGCAGAGGCTCTTTTATAGTGCAAGTAGTTCGGCATGGAGCATACTGGCGCACGCCTTCCTGCACTGCTTCCAAGGGCTCCGTTACGACCGGCAGCTCTTTTATCTTTGTCCGAGAGGTTTTCCGCGAGACCTCTCCAGGCTGCCGGTCTTCTACCAGGACCTTCTCCGGGCCTGGAAACTGTTTCTAATGACCAGGTCCGTGGCGGCCACCATGGGAGCAGATCTCCTCACGGAGCCCCTGCTGCACAATCCCCAACTCCGTGTGCAGGTGGCGGAGTCCCGCCCGGTGCGCCAGAGGTTGGTCCTGGCGGAAGTCACGAGGGTCGGAGACCACCTGGACTACGACCGGAGAGATTGGCTGGATCCCCTGACGCTCGCTCGGCGCATGGGGCTCTCCAGCCCTCGTACCCCCCGGTGCGTACTTCGGGAGGTGAAGGCCGCCTTGACCCCTGCTGCTCGGGCTTATGTCAACCGAGCCTTGCGTGAGGGCGCACCCCGCCCATCTTCTACCCCAAGCCCGCCGGACCTTTCCATTGGGCCCTACCCTGCCGATCCCAACAAACCCCTCACCCTTTCACTGCAAGCCGGCTGCATGAACTGCAGCCGGTCAGTTTTCAAATTGCACCACGGAAATATTTATACACACTCACGCTTCATACCCTTCACGCCCACAGCCTGGTGTCCCGCCCCGATACAAAGTGACAGGACCTCCTGCCACCTTTGGAGGGTGAGCAACCTCGATGGGCCAGCCTGTATTCCACCTTGGTCCCGAGGCCTGTCGGGGACATCAGTTGGCGGCTCCTTCACGGAGCTGTGAGCACGGGTGTGTTTCTGACACGGTTTACCCCCATCCCGGATACTTGCCCTTTTTGTAATGTGAGGGAAACCCTGGTGCACGTATATTTAGAGTGTGCCAGATTGCAGCCCCTTTTCCGGCTCCTCACAAATATTCTATTGTGCTTTTGGCTTCATTTCTCCCCTCACTTTTTTATCTATACACTTCCCATCCGTGGCCCCACAAAAAATTGTGGGATCTCCTGGTCAACCTCCTCCTAGCCTTGGCTAGAACAGCCATTTATAAAACCAGAGAGAGGAGGTTGGCCCATGAAATGTCCTGTGATTGTAGGGCTTTTTTCCGATCCTCAGTACATTCACGTATCCGGGCGGAGTTCCTCTGGGCAGCGTCCACCGACTCCCTTGACGCCTTCGAGGAGCGGTTCTCTGCTCGGTGACTCCGTCTGACCCTTTGATTGAGGGGAAGAGCGAGAGATGCCAGCCCCAGCCGTTGCCGCTGTGGATACCATCATTACTGTCATCTAGGAGGGGTCCAATAATACATGGGTGTCTACCCCCCCACCCCTAAACCGCCCACCCCGCAGCTGTGCCCATCTTGCCGGGCACTCTCAGGAGAGGGAGGATCGGTGACACTGGGCGCGGCACTAGGTAACTCGAGGGGGTGAAAGACCATGAGTGTTGAGGAAGCCCCCCCGCTCTGGGCCACCAGGTAACTCAGGAGGGTGGAAGACCACGAGTGTTGAGGAAGCCCCCCCGCTCTGGGCCCACGCTAGCCTGAACACTTCTCCCTCCTGAAGGCTGCTGTGTTATACCTTCTGTTTGCATTGTTTTGTTGCATAGTTGTTTTGTTTCCTTTGGTAATTCTTGTAAGTGTTACCAATAAACTTCTTTTCTGTTTCCAAAAAAAAAAAATCTTCCCTGTTACCTTACCCAGGGAAAAGGGACCTACTTAGCCTGGGGCTAATATATCTGCCTTCTGTTACTCTCCTGTAGCCATCTGGCCCGACCCTGTCACATTGGATAAATATGTAATATTTGTATTGATTTATGTAATGTATGTAACTTTTCTCTCTTTCACAATATTTAATAAAAACCTCGTAAAGAATCAGGAATTAAATAATTCAGTGTGTGATTACTCTCTTATGTTACAAAGACTCTATGTGTATCAGTAAGAAACTTGTGGTTTCCTAAAGTCTACATAAAATTACATTTTTCTCTTTCAGGTTTTTCATTTTTTACCTTTAGTACCTTAAAGAGCATTGGACTTGCCCAAGCACCTAGCCTGCTTGGAAGGCCTTCCTTAGATAATCCTGAAGTCTTAGTTTTGAAAACACATGTAAGCTTGCTGTGTGGTGGCTTGGCTGGAGCAATAGCACAGACAATATCGTAAGTTTTGGTGGGATATGGGTTGGTTTGTTTTGGGGTTTTTAGCTGCACTTATTGAAGAAATTATATGCTATCTTGGATTAAGAATTTTTCTTAAATGTAATATTTCAGAGTTAAGCTTTTTTTACCTGATAGGTCAGAAACTAGAGTGCACTTATTTTATGGTGCTTCACTTTCTGAATGTGTTTTAATTTTGAGGATCTTTAAAAGTATATGTATCAGACCAAATCCTGCTGTCTTTATTCTGACAAATTTCCACCAAGGTAAATTAGAATCTTACCTAGAGTTGGAGTTGTTTTACACCAGTTCATTTTAAAACAAAATCATAGCTACAAATATATATTTAAGTTACTATATTTGGCATAGTTTATTTTTATTTCTCCCTCCTTCTCTACTCTCTGCCTTTGTCAGATTTTCTCCATGGCCCAGAAACAGGTGAATTGATTGGATTTATTTTTTTGGCATTTATTTTTTTCGAAACTATTTAATTACAAATGTCACACATGCATTTCTGTCTCCTCCCTAAATTCTGTTTTACACAAACTGGTTTATGCTCTGTCTGATCTTCATGTATCTTCTTTACTTCTGCCTAATGGAATATATTAAGATTCTGATTCACTGTTTTTAATTGTGCTGGCGGAAATCTCGATTTTTGGAGAACTTTCAGCTGTGTTGGGCACTGAGTTTGAGCCTTGACTCACTGTAAAAGGAACTTTGAAGTTTCACAGGGAACTTTATTTATATTCATGTGTGTGTATATATATACAAACAAACACTGTATTCATATTTTTGCCGTTCAAGTAGTTAAAATGCTTTCTTTTTTAACAAACAAACAACTCTCTTCTTTAGATATCCACTTGATGTAACTCGTAGGCGAATGCAGTTAGGATCAGCTCTTCCAGATGCTGACAAGTGCCTGTAAGCATTTTATTATACCATCCTTTTCAACTGTAGTAAGTGAATTCCTAAATGTATAAGTAAACCTCTTTGTTTAAAACTGATACATGATAAACTGTGCTATAGATTCCTTCATATTTTCCACTAGTGGAGAGGGTATTAGGTTTCTGTGCTCTTAACTGAGAGGGAAACTGTTTTTTTCTTTATTGTGATCTCTTAAAAATCACAGAAATGAATTCTGCGAATATGAGATTTTTATTGTTGAAGTTCTTTTGTGTTAGGCTTCAATTTACTACAGCTTCACTTGGCATAAATAAGCTCCAAGGGCCCAATCCTGCTTCTGTTGAATCTCGGGGCAGGTCTACACTACAGCCTGGATTGATGCTCTGAGATCGATCCACTGGTGGTTGATTTAGCGGGTCTACTAAAGATCGCTCTCCAGTCGACCCCTGTACTCTGCCCCCTACGAGAAGAGTAAGGTCAGTTGACGGGAGATTTTTTCTCCCGTTAACCCCTGCGGTAACTCGAGCTAAGGTACGTCGACTCCAGCTACATTATTCACGTAGCTGGAGATGCGTAGCATAGGTCAACTTACCGCGGTAGTGTAGCCATAGACATAGAATCGTAGGACTAGAAGGGACCTCAAGAGGTCCTCAAGGCAGGAGTGCAGGGGACGGTTGTGTCACCAACTTCTGTTGTCTTGAATGGTGCAGGATCTGGCCCCAATGTGAATGATTATTTTTTTCTTGTTTACTATCACTTTCTTGTAACCACAGTACTGATTGACAGTTCAGTTGTAGACACTGAGGGTATATCTACACAGCAGTTTAGGCCTGGGGCTGAGCCTGGGCTCAAGCCAAACCCCCCTTGCATTCACACTGCAAATGTGCTAACCTTGTTTAACCATGTTAAACTGTGACCTAGACTTTATTGCTTTCATGTGTGCATGAGGCCCTGACTTGACTCAAGTCCCAGAAGTCCTCCGGATGCATCCTAGAGAGCACAGCGCTGCATGTAGTCAGCACGGTGGCCGGAAGCACCATTACTACCTGGGAGTATGCTTTCTGTTCCTGCTGCTTTCGCTGCCATGGTTCCGGCTCTTCCTCGCTGCTGTGTAGAGCTTTCCTGGAGCAGGGAGCAAAGCCACCAGGCAGGAGGTGGCTACGGGCCACCAGCATGTTGTGGGTCGTTCCTCCCCCAGCCATGCTGAGCCAAGAGCTTTGCCTCTCTGCCTCCCTTCAAGGCAGCCACTTGGTCCCTGCTCCATACTCTGGCCCTTGCTCTTGGGCTCCCCCGCTCTCCCTGCTGTTACATGTTCAATGGCACACGGGCAACGTGCTCTGTAAAGGTAGCCAGTGGGAGTCAGCCCCAAAACTTCACGGCAGCCTCCCAAGAATCCCTTATCCCTGCCTCTCCAGGTGCATGAGGGACAGTGATAAGGGATCCTCAGGACATATTGCCCTTGACTGAAGGAAAAAAGGAACACATCTGAAATGAGAAAAAGGAATTAAAAACATGATGGCATTGTGCCAGGTGTGTAGCAACATCCAGTTGGCATTCTGATGCTTCATTGGCAGCTAATTCTGCTCTGAGATGGATTAATTTTCAGGTTTAAAATATAGTTGCCATAGTCCACACAGAGCTGGGATTTTTGGCACTTGTGAAGCAGAGAGGAGGACGACTAGGAAGTGGGGCGAGTGATTCAGTTATATAACTGGCCATTATCTTTGAAAACTCATGGCGATCGGGGGAAGTCCCGGGAGACTGGGAAAAGGCTACTGTAGTGCCAATCTTTAAAAAAGGGAAGAAGGAGGATCCTGGGAACTACAGGCCAGTCAGCCTCACCTCAGTCCCCAGAAAAATCATGGAGCATGTCCTCAAGGAATCAATTCTGAAGCACTTAGATGAGAGGAAAGTGATCAGGAGCAGTCAGCATGGATTCACCAAGGGAAAGTCATGCCTGACTAATATAATTGCCTTCTATGATGAGATAACTGGTTCTGTGGATGAAGGGAAAGCAGTGGACGTGTTATTCCTCGACTTTAGCAAAGCTTTTGACACGGTCTCCCACAGTATTCTTGTCAGCAAGTTAAAGAAGTATGGGCTGGATGGATGTACTACAAGGTGGGTAGAAAGTTGGCTAGATTGTTGGGCTCAGTGGATAGTGGTCAATGGCTCCATGTCTAGTTGGCAGCCGGTATCTATCGGAGTGCCCCAAGGGTCGGTTCTGGGGCCGGTTCTGTTCAATATCTTCATTAATGATCTGGAGGATGGTGTGGATTGCACTCTCAGCAAGTTTGCGGATGACACTAAACTGGGAGCAGTGGTCGATATGCTGGAGGGTAGGGATAGGATACAGAGGGACCTAGACAAATTGGAGGATTGGGCCAAAAGAAATCTGAGAGGTTCAACAAGGACAAATGCAGAGTCCTGCACTTAGGACGGAAGAATCCAATGCACAGCTACAGACTAGGGACCGAATGGCTAGGCAGCAGTTCTGCAGAGAAGGACCTAGGGGTGACAGTGGACGAGAAGCTGGATATGAGTCAACAGTGTGCCCTTGTTGCCAAGAAGGCCAATGGCATTTTGGGGTGTATAAGTAGGGGCATAGCCAGCAGATCGAGGGACATGATCGTTCCTCTCTATTCGACATTGGTGAGGCCTCATCTGGAGTACTGTGTCCAGTTTGGGGCCCCACACTACAAGAAGGATGTGGAGAAATTGGAGAGAGTCCAGCGAAGGGCAACAAAAATGATTAGGGGTCTGGAACACATGACTTATGAGGAGAGGCTGAGGGAACTGGGATTGTTTAGTCTGCGGAAGAGAAGAATGAGGCGGGATTTGATAGCTGCTTTTAACTACCTGAAAGGTGGATCCAAAGAGGATGGATCTAGACTATTCTCAGTGATAGCAGGTGACAGGACAAGGAGTAATGGTCTCAAGTTGCAGTGGGGGAGATTTAGGGTGGATATTAGGAAAAACTTTTTCACAAGGAGGGTGGTGAAACACTGGAATGCGTTACCTAGGGAGGTGGTGGAATCCCCTTCCTTAGAAGTTTTCAAGGTCAGGCTTGACAAAGCCCTGGCTGGGGTGATTTAGTTGGGATTGGTCCTGCTCTGGGCAGGGGGTTGGACTAGATGGCCTCCAGAGGCCTTCCAACTCAGTTATTCTATGATTCTATGAACTTTTCCATTCCCAGTGGAGTCATTGATGCTTTGATACTGTATTAAAGAAAAAACAACACCACCACCAGCTTTTATATCCATGCTAAATTTTTATTTAATACATTTGAATCAACCCTCTCCCTGCCCCCAAACACTTTGGCCACGTTATAAGAAGTAAGACAGTTGGACGGCAAAAAGTAAAGTAAAGAATACTATTTAGAGAAATGCAAGATTTTCTTTGGCCTAGGAGAGTGAGTTATCAGAGATGCAAAAAGAAAAGGAGTACTTGTGGCACCTTAGAGACTAACCAATTTATTTGAGCATGAGCTTTCGTGAGCTACAGCTCACTTCATTGGATGCATACCGTGGAAACTGCAGCAGACTTTATATACACACAGAGAATATGAAAAAATACCTCCTCCCACCCCACTGTCCTGCTGGTAATAGCTTATCTAAAGTGATCATCAAGTTGGGCCATTTCCAGCACAAATCCAGGTTTTCTCACCCTCCACCCCCCCACACAAATTCACTCTCCTGCTGGTGATAGCCCATCCAAAGTGACAACTCTCTACACAATGTGCATGATAATCAAGTTGGGCCATTTCCTGCACAGATCCAGGTTCTCTCACCCCCCTCCCAAAAACCACACACACAAACTCACTATCCTGCTGGTAATAGCTCATCCAAAGTGACCACTCTCCCTACAATGTGCATGATAATCAAGGTGGGCCATTTCCAGCACAAATCCAGGTTTTCTCACCCCCCCCACCCCCATACACACACAAACTCACTCTCCTGCTGGTAATAGCTCATCCAAACTGACCACTCTCCAAGTTTAAATCCAAGTTAAACCAGAACATCTGGGGGGTGGGGGGGTAGGAAAAAACAAGGGGAAATAGGCTACCTTGCATAATGACTTAGCCACTCCCAGTCTCTATTTAAGCCTAAATTAATAGTATCCAATTTGCAAATGAATTCCAATTCAGCAGTTTCTCGCTGGAGTCTGGATTTGAAGTTTTTTTGTTTTAAGATAGCGACCTTCATGTCTGTGATTGCGTGACGAGAGAGCTGAAATTGTGGAAAAGCAGCATCACTTGCCCCATAACCTCAGCCATGCGGAACGCAATGCCATCCACAGCCTCAGAAACAACTCTGACATCATAATCAAAAAGGCTGACAAAGGAGGTGCTGTTGTCATCATGAATAGGTCGGAATATGAACAAGAGGCTGCTTGGCAGCTCTCCAACACGAGTTTCTACAAGCCATTACCCTATGATCCCAC
Organism: Lepidochelys olivacea; assembly: GCF_965140295.1. Lineage (NCBI taxonomy): Eukaryota > Metazoa > Chordata > Testudines > Cheloniidae > Lepidochelys > Lepidochelys olivacea. The sequence continues at coordinate 81,837,092 of NC_140417.1, read as the reverse complement.
TGAGAGTTACCAAAAGCAACTACAGCATTTGCTCAAGAAACTTCCTGTAAAAGCACAAGATCAAATCCGCACAGATACACCCCTGGAACCCCGACCTGGGATATTCTATCTACTACCCAAGATCCATAAACCTGGAAATCCTGGGCGCCCCATCATCTCAGGCATTGGCACCCTGACAGCAGGATTGTCTGGCTATGTAGACTCCCTCCTCAGGCCCTACGCTACCAGCACTCCCAGCTACCTTCGAGACACCACTGACTTCCTGAGGAAACTTCAGTCCATCAGTGATTTTCCTGATAACACCATCCTGGCCACTATGGATGTAGAAGCCCTCTATACCAACATTCCACACAAAGATGGACTACAAGCCGTCAAGAACACTATCCCCGATAATGTCACAGCTAACCTGGTGGCTGAACTTTGTGACTTTGTCCTTACCCATAACTATTTTACATTTGGGGACAATGTATACCTTCAGATTAGCGGCACTGCTATGGGTACCCGCATGGCCCCACAGTATGCCAACATTTTTATGGCTGATTTAGAACAACGCTTCCTCAGCTCTCGTCCCCTAAAGCCCCTACTCTACTTGCGCTATAATGATGACATCTTCATCATCATCTGGACCCATGGAAAAGAAGCCCTTGAGGAATTCCACCATGATTTCAACAATTTCCATCCCACCACCAACCTCAGCCTGGTCCAGTCCACACAAGAGATCCACTTCCTGGACACTACAGTGCTAATAAACAATGGTCACATAAACACCACCCTATACCGGAAACCTACTGACCGCTATTCCTACCTGCATGCCTCCAGCTTTCACCCTGACCACACCACACGATCCATCGTCTACAGCCAAGCTCTGCGATACAACCGTATTTGCTCCAACCCCTCAGACAGAGACAAACACCTACAAGATCTCTGTCAAGCTTTCTTACAACTACAGTACCCACCTGCGGAAGTAAAGAAACAGATTGATAGAGCCAGAAGAGTTACCAGAAATTACCTACTACAGGACAGGCCTAACAAAGAAAATAACAGAACGCCACTAGCCGTCACCTTCAGCCCCCAACTAGAACCCCTCCAACGCATTATTAAGGATCTACAACCTATCCTGAAGGATGACCCAACACTCTCACAAATCTTGGGAGACAGGCCAGTCCTTGCCTACAGACAGCCCCGCAACCTGAAGCAAATACTCACCAACAACCACATACCACACAACAGAACCACTAACCCAGGAACTTATCCTTGCAACAAAGCCCGTTACCAACTATGCCCACATATCTATTCAGGGGACACCATCACAGGGCCTAATAACATCAGCCACACTATCAGAGGCTCGTTCACCTGCACATCCACCAATGTGATATATGCCATCATGTGCCAGCAATGCCCCTCTGCCATGTACATTGGTCAAACTGGACAGTCTCTACGTAAAAGAATAAATGGACACAAATCAGATGTCAAGAATTATAACATTCATAAACCAGTCGGAGAACACTTCAATCTCTCTGGTCACGCAATCACAGACATGAAGGTCGCTATCTTAAAACAAAAAAACTTCAAATCCAGACTCCAGCGAGAAACTGCTGAATTGGAATTCATTTGCAAATTGGATACTATTAATTTAGGCTTAAATAGAGACTGGGAGTGGCTAAGTCATTATGCAAGGTAGCCTATTTCCCCTTGTTTTTTCCTACCCCCCCTCCCCCCAGATGTTCTGGTTTAACTTGGATTTAAACTTGGAGAGTGGTCAGTTTGGATGAGCTATTACCAGCAGGAGAGTGAGTTTGTATGGGGGTGGGGGGGGGGTGAGAAAACCTGGATTTGTGCTGGAAATGGCCCACCTTGATTATCATGCACATTGTAGGGAGAGTGGTCACTTTGGATGAGCTATTACCAGCAGGATAGTGAGTTTGTGTGTGTGGTTTTTGGGAGGGGGGTGAGAGAACCTGGATCTGTGCAGGAAATGGCCCAACTTGATTATCATGCACATGGTGTAGAGAGTTGTCACTTTGGATGGGCTATCACCAGCAGGAGAGTGAATTTGTGTTGGGGGGGTGGAGGGTGAGAAAACCTGGATTTGTGCTGGAAATGGCCCAACTTGATGATCGCTTTAGATAAGCTATTACCAGCAGTACAGTGGGGTGGGAGGAGGTATTTTTTCATATTCTCTGTGTGTATATAAAGTCTGCTGCAGTTTCCACGGTATGCATCCGATGAAGTGAGCTGTAGCTCACGAAAGCTCATGCTCAAATAAATTGGTTAGTCTCTAAGGTGCCACAAGTACTCCTTTTCTTTTTGCGAATACAGACTAACACGGCTGTTACTCTGAAACTTATCAGAGATGGTTCCAACCCTATAAAGATACTACATAGGATCAAATCCTGCTTCTTATTCATGTGGGTATTCCTGTTGAAGGAAATAAGACTTGTATCTGGGCAAGGACTGAAACCAGGACTTCAGTATTTGGCCCTATAAAATAAGGGATCCCCCAGGGGTGCTGCAGCAGATTGCACCCCAAGGCCTGGGGATGCACTTCACTGTTCTGCAGCCAGCAGCCCCCAGGCTGGGGTGAGCGTGCGTGTTTTTTTCCTCTGAAACCTACATTTTATGTCAAACATCAAAACAAACAGACAAAAGCAAACAAAAATACTCTTCATTGACCATTCTGTTCTAAAAATTAAGAATTGCAAAGTTTTATTTCAGTAGTTTGATGTTCTAGTTATTCTCAGAACCTTTTCCTGCCAGTGTGAATCAGCCTAAAGGTGGAGAGCACAGTTTTCAGATTGGATCGTAGTTTAGTATAAAGCTGTCTCAAACTGCATTCTTTCTACTGAAACAGCCACCAAAGGAGCTAATTATGCAGTTTATGTATTTGTGTGCCCCTTATGGGCTCCTGAGTCACATCAATAGCACCTCCACAGTCAGGAAATGGGAAGCAGTAAAGATTTCCCACAGTGCACTATGTTCTAGGGTTAGAGTGTTGACATTGAGGGGAGAGGGGCACTTGGCATTTTGGGATATGTTTACTTTGACTCAAGTCTGTGCAATTGCAGTATGGACGCCAGAACCCTAGGTTTGAGCATTGGTCAGAAAATTCTTAACCTAGGGTTAAAATGCAGTGAAGATGCTCAAGTCCAGGGTTCTCTGACACAGGTCAGCTAACTTGAGTTTCATGAACCCTAGGCTTATGTTGCTGTGTAGACAGTCTAAGATCAAATATCTCCGGCTCTTGCATAGTGCACTTTGGTAACACTAAGTGAAAACTCCATAATAAGACATTGTTCAAATCCGATTAAATTCACACTTTTACCAAGAGCTGGTATTAATTTGCATGGGGCAAATGGAAGTTGAAATCCATTATTTTTCTATTCAGTTATATAAACATCAATCTTTTTAGCTCATTACAGTTTTTTTTTTTATATATATATATATATATATATATATATATATATATATAATGTAGGTCTGATTACTGGTTTTGGTGATCTCTTGCTTCTTGGGCTTGCAGGAACTAACCATTATAAAGACACTAGGTCTTCCACTCAGTATCCCTATTAAGTTGGTATTTTGGAGGAATCCATATCTCTAGCTCCAAGGATGGATGGACAATGGTCATAATGTTGGTATTTGAGCATGGGGAAATAGAGAAAGTAAAAGTCCTCAAGTTTGGAGGATTATGGGAGATGTGTTCAGGGAATAATTTATTTGGTAGCCCGTGAATGCTGAGCCATCTTTCAGATCTCTGACAATATTTACTTTTTTTGGTCGCTATATTTTAGCATCTATTTGTTGATGGTTACTAGTTTCTTCTCTTCTGTAAGTTCAGAAAGAGGAAAAACAGTTATCTGCAGATCTAAAGCATATACTACTTCACTTATCAGTTAAAATAGGCTATTTATAAAAATTGTGCAGCTAGTATAGTACTCTTTTCAGAGATAATGTTTGGAAATTCATCTTAGTGCAGAGTCTGAAATACAGAATGTGTTCCAAATCTTTAGCCTTAAAGAAAAGGGGGTAGTCTTATGGTTAGCATAAGAACGGCCATACTAGGTCAGACAAAATGTCCATCTAGATCAGTATCTTGTCTTCTGACAGTGGCCAATGCCAGGTGCCCCAGAAGGAATGAACAGAACAGGTAATCATCAAGTGATCCATTCCCTGTCGCCCATTCCCAGCTTCTGGCAAACAGAGGCTAGGGACACCATTGCTACCCATCCGGGCTAATAACCATAACTACGATCCATGAATTTATCTAGTTCTTTTTTGAACCCTTTTATAGTCTTGGCTTTCACAACATCCATTGGCAAGGAGTTCCACAGGTTGACTGTAGGTTGTGTGGAAAAAATACTTCCTTTTGTTCGTTTTAAACCTGCTGCCTATTCATTTCATTTGGTGACCCCTAGTTCGTGTGTTATGAGAAGAAGTACATAACACTTCCTTATTTACTTTCTTCACACCAGTCATGATTTTATAGACCTCTATCATATCCCCTCTTAGTCATCTCTTTTCCAAGCTGAAAAGTCCCAGTCCTATTAATCTCTCCTCATGGAAGCCGTTTCATACTCCTAATAATTTTTGTTGCCCTTTTCTGAACCTTTTTCAATTCCAGTATATCTTTTTTGAGATGGGGCCACTAGATTTGCACGCAGTATTCAAGATGTGGACATACCGTGGATTTATATAGAAGCAATGTGATGTTTTCTGTCTTATCTATCACTTTCTTAATGATTCCCAATATTCTGTTCGCTATTTGGACTGCAACTGCACATTGAGTGGATGTTTTCAGAGAATTATCTACAGTGACTCTAAGATCTCTTTCTTGGGTGGTAACAGCTACTTTAGACCCCATCATTTTATATGTATAGTTGGGATTATGTTTTCCGATGTGCATTACTTTGCATTTATCAACATTGAATTTCATCTGCCAGTTTGTTGCCTAGTCACCCAGTTCTGAGAGATCCTTTTGTAGCTCTTTGCAGTCTGCTTGGGACTTAACTATCTTGAGTAGTTTTGTATAGTCTGCAAATTTTGCCACCTCACTTTTTACCCCTTTTTCCAGATTATTTATGAATATGTTGAATAGGTCCGGTCCCAGTACAGATCCCTGGGGGACACCACTATTTACCTCTCTCCATTCTGAAAACTGACCATTTATTCCTACCCTTTTAACCAGTTACCAATCCATGAGAGGACCTTCCCTCTTATTTTATAACAGTTTACTTTGCTTAAGAGCCTTTGGTGAGGGACCTTGTCAAAGGCTTTCTGGAAATACAAGTACACCAGATCCACCGGATTCCCCTTGTCCACATGCTTATTGACCCCCAAAGAATTCTAGTAGGTTCTCCTGGTCATTGCAAACCGAGCTATCTGTGTTTTTAATGATTGAATCCCTCATAATTATTACCTGGCTTTTCCCCATAACTGGAGTCATTGCCCCGCCCCCCCAACCCCCAGAGAGGTTGCCTCACTGTGAGAGGGTACAACAACATCATCTGGAAGGGGGGTCCCAGCTATGGGATTGTTTCCCTTTGCTTCAGTTGGATGTTCTCTTCCCTGAGACTGTCAGACCCAGGGTGGGACTGTTCTACTCTGTCCCGGAAAGTCTCATCTATGTACCTCTGTGTCTCCCTTAGCTCTTCCAGTTCAGCCACTGGTCTCCAAAGCCCGTACACAGTCTCTGAGGGCCAAGAGCTCCTTGCATCGAATGCATACATATGCCACCTGCCCATAAGGCAGGTAATCATACATGCTGCATTGGGTACAATAAACTGGATAGCCCCGACTCTGTTGCTGGACTTCTGCCTGCATTCTCTTTTTACTCTTGCAGCTTGTTCCTTTGTTGATGTTTTGTTTTTATCAGGGGGTATTTTTGGCTTTAAGTTTAAGGAATGTTAAATGTATCTAGCCTCCCCTCATATTCCCACTCTAAACTCCCTCGCAAAACTCCCCTTTTAGCCACTCCTGTTCACTAGCTCCTCTAGTCTCTCTTACGGGCAGGTTTTTTAAAGCCCTTGTCTTTCTGAGTAGCCCTGGCCCCTGGTTAACGGTCGATGGACGCTAAAGCGCTTAGGGATAAAAGCCTTGTTAAGAAGCTCTCAGCCTTGCTTAGCCGGCCGCTAGGCTCAGCGTATAGGTCCCCAAACAAACAGACCACAGGGTATATTTCAGTCAAGCAGCAAGCACACCACAAACACACACTAAGGCACTGGACTGAGGCTGAGATCTGCGTTCTAATCAAGTCTCTGTTACAGATTTCCTGTGTGACAACAGTTAGGGCTTGTTTGCATGGAGAGTTAGCATGCAGGAAGCTAGGCGAAAATCTGCAACACACTCGCTTGCCATGCATTAACTGGCCATGTGGACCTTGTTAGCATGCACAAAGTTCTGTAGTGCGCTTTGAGATGCACCGATGTAGACAAGCCTTTAATTTTTCTCTGCCTTAAAGTTCCTCATTTGTAAAATAGGTTAACATGTACATACCTCAGAGTGGCACTGAGAGGATAACAGAGAAACCTTTGAGGAGCTCAGATAGCTCGAGTGGTCACATGACTTTCATTAGCTATCCCATAAAATCAAAAAGTAACATGAAATGCCTTGTATTTAAGAAAATGATTTTCAATATTAAATAAATCTATGTATTGCATAAGGGCTTGGATTCTTTTTATCTTTTCAGTACAATGGTGCAGACACTGAAGTATGTATATAGACACCATGGAATACGAAGAGGATTATACCGCGGTTTATCTCTGAATTATATTCGTTGTATACCTTCCCAGGCTGTGGCTTTTACCACATATGAGTTTATGAGACAGTTGTTGCACCTCAACTAAATTTTTTTCCTTAAACTTCACTGAAAAACTACAGTTATCAGTCTTCATGTTATGTTTGTGAGTAAATTACTTGAAATGGGAAATTTAATCTGTCACTGTGAACTATTGGAATTTTAGTACTTAATTTTATTTGCCAAAAAAAAAAAAAAAGCATGGAGTAATAGAACCCTTTGGAGTCAGAACAGGAAATTGCCTAACATGGACATTAATTAGCTATAACCAACTCTTTGCACTTGTACTTGTAGGCTCCATTTGGTTAATACAAATAAATTATATAATTTACAACCATCACAGTTACAATGAAAGGAACCAGATTTTGATACGGGTTTCAAACTGTTTGCTGTTTAGCTTTATGATGTCATTCCAGGACTTTAATATTATTTATCATTGTATTGCTTGTTAACCCAGAAGTTAAATGTCTAATTTTCTTTATTAAATAAATTAACTTGAATAAAATGAACCTAATTTTCACTTGCTTGTGAGATTTTGTAAAAGTAGAACTTGGTAGCCCACAATTTAAGGGTTGCTTTATTTTATTGCATATGAATTGTTTGTGTACAATTAAATAAAGTAATGTTCTGTATCTTCTGATGGATAAACATTTCAAGAAATATGAAACTCTTCAACTGTTTCAATAAATACTAATAATGAGATTAATTTAAAAACAGAATCTTATTATTTGGAAGTCAGTAACTTTGCTTGTTATCTTTTAAAAACAATGCTATTACTAAGTATGCTATTAACTTAAAATAGGATCTGATAAATGAAAATTCCTACATTACAATAACAAATGTAAAACGGAGGTCTCTGGGCCCAATCCTGCAAGATATTGCATACCATTTTGTAAGGTGTTGAATGCCTTCAAGTCAATTTTTTGGAAGTTGAGGGCACTCTACACCTTGTCACATTAGCCCCGAAAAACATTTGTCTTTGTGTAGTGATGGAGGAGAAAGTAGAGACAAGACTGTGTATGCTGCAGCATTTACCTACCTGGACCATGTGCATACTTTTTGGGGAAGGGGAAAATAAAGGCTGTACTGGAGTTTGTTTACAACAGTGGACAGTAATAGTATTAATATATACAATGGGGATGTGTGCTATTCTGGCTGTGGAGTATAGTATACAGTATACTATTACTCTGATTTTTTTTTTTTCTGCTACAGTTGCTGCTCTTCTTGAGCTAGGAAATGACTTAACAGATCTGCTCATACATGATTTACACTGGTACAATTTCAATTTAAAGAACTTCTTCTTAGCTGAAGAAACTGTAAAACTAGAATAACTATTCTTTCAGTCATTTACTGTTAAGTAATGCAAGTTTATTTATTGATTTGTAAATATTTTGAGTGATGTCCTGGTAATGGATATATTAACTAAAATAGTGATTTCATAATCAATATCACTTATTTTTGACGACAAGGCCACAACCTAGAATTTGAGTTTATACATCAAGAATAACTTTTGTGGTTGGAATTTTTTTCATTTTATTAAAATATATATTTCTTTGATATTTACCAGTGTTATTGGCAAAGAATGAGATGTATTTGAATTTATTTTATTAAAAAACCTTGAATAACAATAAAATATCTTTATATGATTTGTAAATATTGCAGACAATAGAAATGCATGTTTCTGGAATTATACTATATTGCCCCTTGTAAATAAACATAAACAAAGTTGTCATGCTTGATTAAAAGAGACTACAATTAAGATTTTGGTCTGACTTTTAGTTTTATTTAAAGGAGAATTAATTGTGTTAGAAGCAACTCTTCAAGATTACAAATCATCAGGATTTAAATTGATTTAAATCATGATTTAAATTGATTTAAATCATGATTTAAATCACTCCTCAGGAAGACTCGATTTCATCATGGTTTTGTACATAAAAGTGCATTCTTGTTGGTTGTTATAACCTTAATACATATTCTTCACAACTTAGAGATAGATGTAGGTTTTGTTTTTAGAAGGTACACACTATATATTTTTAAACAGTGATTTATTTTGAAAACTTTTCAGATGAGTTTTACAGCTATATCAGAAAATGAATGATTGTTTGGTTATTTCATTTACCAAAGGTAATTGAAGCAGATATTTATGAAATCATTGGGAAGTGAACTATCTCCAATTCAACAGGTTAATCATTAATATCTGGAGGATTTTCTTGCCATGCTGTATTAGGAGGAGAACATCACCAGACAAACATTTAAATGGTTTTATTTAACTAAAACACAACGTTAAGTATTCTGGATTTTTTTCTTCAACAGCAAATATATAATATTTTAACAAAACAAGCATATGTCCCTCGCTTCTCACATTTATCTCCAGACTTCTTCTCCTTGTCCAGTTCTATTCTGCCCCCAAAAATCTTCTATTCATTGAACGTTTTGAAACTTGGCACTTTTAGAGAGAGGTAAGGGATTGACTCTGTGCACACAAATTTGCAGATGGGCAATAGAGTTGAAGTCTGTTATTTCTCACCTCTATATATTTATTTAAAAACATTTTTGCTGTTAACAAGCACGTTACTTCTGGAGACACAAATCCATAATTTAAGAACTGCAAAACTAAGCATCTCTGATTGTATCTTCTAGACTGAGCACTGCGTCCCATTGGGTAGATAGAAAGATTAACCTAAATAATCTATACAGAAGCCTGTGGAACCCCATACGATTGGGTCCCTAATCCATGAACAATTAGAACTCATTTACAAAACTTTTCTTAAACATTACATGAATATATTGTCTCACACTATAGAATTAGAATTTATAATCCCTGTTCCATGATGAGATGTCTTTGAGCTATAATTTATCTTAATTAAAACTAGATAGGTTTTTTCCTCAAAAAGCATTTTATAAAAAAAAAATCAGATTTAAATAAAAAAATCAGTTTTTGATTTAAAAAAAAAAAAATTGATTTTTATCCACCCTGCAAATTACTAAGCATATGTGTAGACTTAAATTGCAGTTGTAGTCTGAAGAACAACTCTGTAAAAACAGCATTGTGAGATTCTGTTTTGTTGATTTTTGTTTTTGTCTTGCAAGCTCTGTCAGTGGGGCTCTAGGATTCAAGCTTAGTTCTTTTTCCATTTTAGTATCATTGCAGTAATAAAGGTTTTGTAGACTAAATTCTGTGTTTAATAAAACATGTGAAGTCCCATTGTCTTCTGTGGGTTTGCACAGGTATGATTAGAATTTAAACAATCGTTTTGCTGCACAAGATGGAATAGAATCCAACACAAAAATATAACCTTACTGGCTGGTATTGTCAGCAGCAACAAGGGCCATGTTCAGTGTCTAGGGTTTCCTTTTAAAATTACAAAACAAAACTGACCGGAGCCTGCACCCAGAAATCTGGGAAAACTAAATACTTCCTCATGGTGCCTTTAATAAGCAGTACTTTCCCACTGGCAAGCACGAAGTCTGTGTATAAAACAAAGAAAACATTTATTAAGGGCAGAGGGAACACAGCACAGCAACATTGACTTAAAAGTATTTAAATAATTAAAACACCCACCCCACAGTATCTTGGGCAGTAGTCCTTTGCCTCAGTTTCCTCACCTTCCAGTGTGAAAGTCCACTGGACTTTAACACACCACTTCCCCCATCCCTTTACTGCATCTCACTCAGTTTGTTGTTAAAGGTTAGCAAAGTTACAGATCCCAGTGGTGCATTCAGATTGGTTCAATTCCAGCCCTTTCACTGGAGGAAGGGAAGGAATGCTGCTTAGCTCCTATGAAGAGATGCCTTGATACTCATCTCTGGCTTTGCAGCTGCTGCTTTTTTGCATCTAATTTAGCTGTCTTGGCTATGCAGGATTAACAGGTGTAAAAAGCGGTAAAAACTGTTACTAAAACAAGCAGCTCTGACTCTGAATGAATATAAAGAACAGATCTACCTAGTAAGATGGTGCCATTTTTGGTTTCACTTTTCAGAATAAAAATACACTTTTAAAGTGTATTTATAGTTTAAAACAAAACGTATTCAAAAACTGGTTTGTTTTGCTAATCCAATAATCCCAATTTTTTAAGGAAATGTATTGTTTCATGCCCTAGAGGATAGGTTTGGGGAGATTTGAATTTCTCTTCTAAGTGCCTGGGTTTATCTCTTTCAACTCTTTCCCCCCTTTTTCTGAATAGGTTAGTCTCCCTTATGCAGCTAAAATAAGGAGTCAGTCATGAACGCTAAACCAGTGAGAGAGCAAGAGCAGGAGGAGGAAAATTACACAAACTTAAGCTTGAAAGAGAATTGAGTCCATTCCCCATCATCCCCTGCCCTGAAAAGATATTTCTATTTTTCTTTAGGAAAGTTGAGTCCCTCTTTTCCCTAAATTCCTGTTCTTTGTCTTCCTTCCTCTCCTCAATCCCTGTATCACTCTGTGGTCTGGGCTTCAGTCTCAGACAAAGAGAGTCCAAGAGCAGATCAGTTGGCTCCAGCCAAGGTCTCATCACTACCTTAGTCAATCAGCCACTTGCTTCCATGTTTCTCATATTTTTCTCTTTACATGCTCAGTAAAGGAAGATGTGGTGGAAAGTTTGATTTTCTAGTAGGGCTTTCAGGAGATTAAAAAAAAATAATCGTGATTAATCGTGTGATTAAAAAATTAATCACGATTAAGCACACTGTTAATATACCATTTATTTAAATACTGTTGGTTGTTTTCTACATTTTCAATTTTTAAACCTTGGGTCTAGTGCTGTGGCTATCTTTAGAAATCTCACATTGGTACCTTCTATGTGTTTTGTCAAATCTGCAGTCAAAATGCTCTTAAAACGAACAATGTGTAGTGGGGTCATCATCCGAGACTGCTGTAACATTAAATATGTGGCAGAATGCAGGTAAAACAGAGCAAGAGAGATACAGTTCTCCCCCAAGGAGTTCAGACACAAATTTAATTAACTCATTTTTAAACGAACATCATCAGCATGGAAGCATGTACTGTGGAATGGCATGAAGGGCCATATGAATGCTTAGCCTATCTGGCATGTTAAATACTTTGCAATGCCAGCTACAAAAGTGCCATGCGAATGCTTGTTCTCATTTTCTAGTGACATTGTAAATAAGAAGCAGGCGGCATTATCATCCATAAAAGTAAGCAAACTTGTTTGTCTTAGCAATTAGATGAACAAGAAGTAGGACTGAGTGGGCTTGTAGGCTCTAAAGTTTTATATTGTTTTGTTTTTGAGGGAAGTTATGTAACAAAAACAATCTACATTTGTAAGTTGCACTTTCACGTTAGAGACTGCACCACAGTACTTGTATGAGATGAATTAAAAAATACTATTTGATCATTTTTACAGTGCAAATATTTGCAATAAAAAATAATATAAAGTGAGCACTGTACACTTTGTATATTGTGTTGTCATTGAAATCAATATATTTGAAAATGTAGAAAAACATCCAAAAATATTTAATACATTTTAATTGGTATTTTATTGTTTAACTGTGCGATTAATCACAATTAACTCAAAAAAATTAATCACGTGAGTTAACTACGATTAATCGATTGCCCTATTTTGTAGGGTGTTATTTTTTTTAACAGCAAACTCCATTTCACACTTTTCTTTAAATTTATGATGAGTACTGGGGTGCTCTGGGTTTAGTATTGTTTTCATATAGCTTTTTATCGAAGTCATAGCCATATTTCATGTACAGATCAGACTAATTCATGCTTCCAGTATGCATTCGGTTTGCATATAAATCTTGGATTTTTTTATTTTATTTTTTTGGTCAGAGTATCCCTACTCCATGTTTGTCAAACAGAGCTTAAATCACAATACCAAGTAAACCATGCACACACTAAAAATATGTAAAAATATAGCCTATCCCATGCCATAATAACCAGTTCTCATATTGTACAATAAGAAACATACAAACATACAACAGTAGATTTTTCCATTGATATTTGATACTTAAGTTATTCATTCTTTTCAAAATAGTGAATTAAAATTAATTCAACAGCAGTTGTCCATATCTCTTTTCTGTGGGGCTTGAGGCAGCTATCGTGTGTAACTTAAAGGAGCTCACACAGCTTAACTTTTTTCAATCTGTTTTGAAAATAAGTCCAATGTTCTATTTGCAACCATCTGCCACGTATTACATTAGAGAAAGTAAAAGGCAGAAAAAGGCAGGGGGATAATGGGACATAGATTGTTAGGTCATTGTTAGATTCTGCCAGACGGAAATGATCACTGTTGCAGGATGAGTTGTACTTTAGAGCCCATTTAGTCCTTCTGAGTGCACCCTTCAGGTGACAGGCTTGGCTTCCTTTACCTCTCTCAGGAGTGTAATACTGCGATCCAACCACTTTTGGACTGATCTCTGGGTTGCAGCCCCCCTGTTTCCCAACCGTGTAACCATGACAGGCCCAATTGTACTTACCACTAGCAAGAAAATTTCTTTCTGGTAGTATGTGACCAGTGGCTGACTAAAGTGACAAAACACAATTTTATCAAAACAAACATATTGTTTATTCACCTACAGGTACATAGCAAACAGGGAAAATGGATAAAACAAGGAAAGGCTGGTTCTTGCCCACGCTATTTTGCCCTTGGAAGTGTTGGGTAAATTGCACTCTGCTCAGACATCGCTTGTCCTGGACTGGGAGTGACAGACAGCCCCTCTAACATGCTCTTTTTCCCTCAGAGACTGATCTCCACCTGCTGCAATCTACTTAAGGCCTCCTACCTTCCTGGGCTGGGGACTTGGTTTAATAGGCCCTTGGATTTGAACCTGGTGAGAATAAACCTGGCTAGCCCAGCTGGAGCTAGGCAGGTGAGTATTCCCCAGTTAATAGTTTCCCCATTGTTTCCTTAGGTATCTCTGATACTTTCTCTGACAATACGGTACCTTATCTTTGCTGCTGTTTCCCCTCTTACAGCCTTCTTTGATTTGACTCCTTGTAACCAGGCAGGGTATCAAGCATATGAACTGAGGTACACATGATGTTCATAAAAAAATTTCCTTTTCTCCCTCATTTGCCACAGAAATAAAGGGGACACTTTCCATTATCATGCAGTGTAAGATGTTTGAGACTGCTTCCCTGAAATCAACACTCAAGGTTTCGAAGCAAGGACAGCTAGAGAGATCCTTAGCCTAGAAGGGGACTTTTCTTAACTACTTATGCTGGGAAGAAGATTATGAAGTGGGAGTCAAAAAAACTAACAATTTTGGGAATCATTAGGAAAGGGATAGATAAGACAGGAAATATATTGCCTCTATATAAATCCATGGTACGCCCACATCTTGAATACTGTGTGCTGATCTGGTCTCTCCATTTCAAAAAATATATATTGGAATTGGAAAAGGTACATAAAAGGGCAACAAAAATGGTTAGGGGTATAGAACGGCTTCCATATGAGGAGAGATTAATAAGACTGGGACTTTTCAGCTTGGAAAAGGGGGGAATATGATAGACGTCTATAAAATCATGACACGTGGAGAAAGTAAATAAGGAAGTGTTATTTACGCCTTCACGTAACAGAAGAACTAGGGGTCACCAAATGGAATTAACAGGCAGCAGATATAAAATAAACAAAATGAAGTATTTCTTCACACAAGGCACACTCAACCTGTGAAACCCTTTGCCACAGGATTTTGTGAAGGCCAAGACTATAATAGGGTTAAAAAAAGAACTAGCTAAGTTCATGGAGGATAGGTCCATCAATGGCTATTAGCCAGGATGGGCAGGGATGCAAAACCATGCTCTGAAGTGTTCCTAACCCGTTTGCCAGAGACTGGGAATGGGCGATGGAATGGATCACTTGATTATCTGTTCTGTTCATTCCCTCTGAAGCACCTGGCATTGGCCACTGTGAGAAAACGGGCTACTGGGCTAGATGGACCACGGGTCTGACCCAGTATGGCCATTTTTATGTCTGAAGTCCTTTCTTACAGGTTTGGTGTTTGTAAGACATGCTTTTATTTCGTAGGCAGAGTTTTCTAGAGCTTCCCTAAACAATATGAAATCTAGTCAGTTAAAAAAAAAAGTATTTGAATGTAGTTTGAGATACTACACTGAGTCCCTGACATATTTTATGGCTTCACCCCGCTGTTCTGTGTCTGCTTTTCAAATGTATTTTTCTCTCCCCTTTTGCTGTGGGCGGACTATGCACAAATAACCTGAAAAACAAACCACACCCCCCCAGCCTGATATCAGCTCCACCCATTCAAACTGCTCTCCTCTGTAACACCAGCAGCAAGGAGCGGTGACAGTGCCACGAGCCCGGCCGCACTTCAGACGAGCTGGCGGCAGCAGCGTGAGGCTGGACGGGGACAGAGCAGATGCGCTGTAATGCCGGTCTGGATTGTCTCCGGCACGGCGCAGTGGCCCTTGAACGTCACATGGCACTTTCGCCGGGCGGGTGCTCGTTCTACGGAAGCCCGGCAGGCCGGCCCGGGAATAACACTGTACTCTCCCCCTCCCCCCCCCGTCCGACGCACTCGGGACAAAGAGCCACAGCCTGCTACCTGGCAGCGACGCCCCCTCCCCCCAACGTGCCCTGCGCGAGCCGCTCGCTGCGCTGGCCGGCCTTCCATTGGCTGAGCGCCGCTCGCGCCCGCCGTCCCCCCACCAGCCTGCACCACGCGGGCCTGTATTTCTGTCCCGCCCCTGAGCTGAGCGCGGCGTTACAGAACCTGCGCGACTCTTCCAGGCTGGCGGGACTTTAATTCATAGGCGGTCGCGCCTCCGTCACCGCCCTCTCCGCCCGGTATCGGGTCTCTCGGCTTCCACCATCGTCATGGAGCTGGGGCGGGAAGAGCAGCGGGTGCTGGAGGAGCTGATGGAGAAAAGCGCCTGTGAGGCGCTGGCCCCGGCGGAGAGGTACCGCCCGGGGGAGGGATCCGCCACAGCGCGCGCTGTTCGAAGTAGGAACGAGGTTCAGGGCCAGCCGCCTTCTCAGCCTGCCCGGCCCGCTCCGCGCTCTCGCTGCGGGGCCCGAGCCCCCCTTGCCGGCCCCTCGCTTCGGGGGATCCCGGCGCCCTGTGCCCAGTTCCTCTGCCCCGGGGGGCCGGCCCCGCGCCCGGGGCTGTCAGTCCGAGCCCGGGGAGCGGCTCGGAAAGCAGCGGCGATTGTAGCCCGAGGTGTTTCACTGTGGCTGGTGGCCAACAGGCAGTTCTCTGGTAGGAACTGGGGCGTCCTGTGTCCCGGAACCAGCTTCCAGGCTGCGTCTCTGTACTGAGGAGGAGGGTGGCTGCGAGCCACAGGGCAGAGCTCCCCGGTCTGTCTTTGGGGTGGGTGGGAAGGCGTCTCTTTCAAACAAAACAACAACGTCCTTGGAACAAATTGAATTTGGAGTTTCTAGACCAGCGGTTCTGAAACTTCATTGCACTGCGACCCCCTTTCTGAGGACAAAAATTACTACATGACCCAGGAGGGGGGACCAAAGTTGGAGCCAACCACCTGGGGGGGCAAGAGGGGGCAAAGCCTGAACTGCTCTGAGTGGGGGGGGGTCCAAAGCTGAAGCCCAAGGGCTTTAGCTTCAGGTAGAGGGCTTGTAAAGTGAGCCCTGCCGCTGCCTAATGCTGAAGCCCTCAGGCTCTGGCTTCAGGTCCAGGCCCAGCCTGGCGAGTCTAAACCAGCCCTGGTGACCCCATTAAGATGGGTTTGTGACTGTACCCAACCCATAGTTTGAGAACTACTGTTCTAGAGCAGTGCATTGTTGATGTAGGCTCCAGAGCTCCTTTGCTATTTTCAACCAGATTTCCCAGAAAAACTCTACCTTGGGATGACACATGGCAGAGGAATGAAAACTTGTTTTACGTTAGGAAGCTTGCTTCAGTCTTAAATATGGAGTGGCTGTGACCTCCAAACACCACTGTGTATTTGGTTGCATTAATGTAACTGTTTCTTAAGTTTTCAGAAGAGAGCAGTTGACTTAAGTGACACAATACTCAGCAAAGGTTTGAACAACAGATACCGTATCTTAAGAATCAATGTAGTACAGAAAAATGAGGATGATCCTGAGAAACACCTGACAATTACGGCTTCTCAATCACTTGAAGATACAGAACTGTGTATTCTAAGGAATGACTGGTAACTGATATGTAAACATAAATATTTTCTGTGAGGGGATATGGTGTTCTATTATGAACTAAGTTGTCTGCATGCTCTCTTCTGGGTGGGGTTTTTATAGGGCTGTCAAGTGATCAAAAATTAATTGCACGATTATACAATAATAGAATATCATTTATTTAAATATTTTTGGATGTTTTCTACATTTTTCAAATATATTTCAATTACAGCACAGAATACAAAGTGTATAGTGCTAATTTTATATTTATTTTTATTACAATTTTCTGCACTGTAAAACAGCAAAAGAAATAGTATTTTTCAGTTCACCTCATACAATACAATATGATGTGATTTGGAATATCAGAGACTTGGTGGGATAACTCACCTGGCTGGAGTACTGTCATGGATGGATATAAACTGTTCAGGAAGGACAGGCAGGGCAGAAAAGGTGGGGGAGTTGCATTGTATGTAAGAGAGCAGTATGACTGCTCAAGCTCCGGTATGAAACTGCAGAAAAACGTGAGAGTCTCTGGATTAAGTTTAGAGGTTTGAGCAACAAGGGTGATGTCATGGTGGGAGTCTGATATAGACCACCAGACCAGGGGGATGAGGTAGACGTGGCTTTCTTCCGGTAAAAATGGACGTTTCTAGCTTGCATGCCCTGGTTCTCATGGGAGACTTCAATCACCCTGATATCTGCTGGGAGAGCAATACAGCAGTTCACAGAGAATCCAAGAAGTTTTTGGAAAGTGTAGGGGACAATTTCCTGGTGCAAGTGCTGGAGGAACCAACTAGGGGCAGAGCTCTTCTTGACCTGCTGCTCACAAACTGGGAAGAATTAGCAGGGGAAGCAAAAGTGGAGGGGAACCTGGGAGGCAGTGACCATGAGATGGTCGAGTTCAGGATCTGACACACGGAAGAAAGGAGAACAGCAGAATACGACCCTGGACTTCAGAAAAGCAGACTTTGACAACCTCAGGGATCTGATTGGCAGGATCCCCTGGGAGAATAACATGAGGGGGAAAGGAGTCCAGGCGAGCTGGCTGTATTTTAAAGAATCCTTATTGAGGTTACAGGAACAAATCATCCTGATATGTAGAAAGAACAGTAAATATGGCAGGTGACAGCTTGACTTAACAGTGAAATTCTTGCTGATCTTAAACACAAAAAAGAAGCTTACAAGAAGTGGAAGATTGAACAAATGACCAGGGAAGAGTATAAAAATATTGCTCAGGCATGCAGGAGTGAAATCAGGAAGGCCAAATCACATCTGGAGTTGCAGCTAGCAAGAGATGTTAAAAGTAACAAGAAGGGTTTTTTCAGGTATGTTAGCAACAAGAAGAAAGTCAAGGAACGTGTGGGCCCCTTACTGAATGAGGGAGGCAACCTAGTGACAGAGGATGTGGAAAAAGCTAATGTACTCAATGCTTTTTTTGCCTCTGTCTTCACGAACAAGGTCAGCTCCCAGACTACTGCATGGGGCAGCACAGCATGGGGAGGAGGTGACCAGCCCTCTGTGGAGAAAGAAGTGGTTCAGGACTATTTAGAAAAGCTGGACGAGCACAAGTCCATGGGGCCGGATGCGCTGCATCCGAGAGTGCCAAAGGAGTTGGCGGATGTGATTGCAGAGCCATTGGCCATTATCTTTGAAAACCCATGGCGATCGGGGGAGGTCCCAGACGACTGGAAAAAGGCTAATGTAGTGCCCATCTTTAAAAAGGGAAAGAGGAGGATCCAGGGAACTACAGGCCAGTCAGCTTCACCTCAGTCCCTGGAAGAATCATGGAGCAGGTCTTCAAGGAATCAATTCTGACGCACTTAGAGGAGAGGGAAGAGTCAGCATGGGTTCACCAAGGGCAAGTCATGCCTGACGCATCTAATTGCTTTCTATGATGAGATAACTGGCTCTGAGGATGAGGGGAAAGCAGTGAACGTGTTCTTCCCTGTCTTTAGCAAAGCTTTTGACACTATCTCCCACAGTGTTCTTGTCAGCAAGTTAAAGAAGTATGGGCTGGATGAATGGACTATAAGGTGGATAGAAAGCTGGCTAGATTATCGGGCTCAACGGGTAGTGATCAATGGCTCCATGTCTAGTTGGCAGCTGGTATCAAGCGGAGTGCCCCAAGGTTCGGTCCTGGAGCTGGTTTTGTTCAATATCTTCATTAATGAGCTGGAGGATGGTGTGGACTGTACCCTCAGCAAGTTTGCAGATGACACTAAACTGGGAGGAGAGGTAGGTATGCTGGAGGGTAGGGATAGGATACAGAGTGACTCAGACAAATTAGAGGATTGGGCCAAAAGAAATCTGATGAGGTTCAACAAGGACAAGTGCAGAGTCTTGCACTTAGGACGGAAGAATCCCATGCACCGCTACAGGCTAGGGACCGAATGGCTAGGCAGCTGTCCTGCAGAAAAGGACCTAGTGGACGAGAAACTGGATATTGGTCAACAGTGTGCCCTTGTTGCCAAGAAGGCTAATGGCATTATGGGGTGTATAAGTAGGGGCATTGTCAGCAGATCGAGGGATATGATTGTTCCCCTCTATTCAACATCGGTGAGGCCTCATCTGGAGTACTGTGTCCGGTTTTGGGCCCCACACTACAAGAAGGATGTGGATAAATTGGAAAGAGTCCAGCGAAGGGCAACAAAAATGATTAGGGGTCTGGAACACATGACTTAGGAGGAGAGGCTGAGGGAACTGGGATTGTATAGTCTGCGGAAGAGAAGAATGAGGGAGGATTTGATAGCTGCTTTCAACTACCTGAAAGGGGGTTCCAAAGAGGATGGATCTAGACTGTTCTCAGTGGTAGCTGATGACAGAACAAGGAGTAATGGTCTCAAGTTGCAGTGGGGGAGGTTTAGGGTGGATATTAGAAAAAACTTTTTCACTAGGAGGGTGGTGAAGCACTGGAATGCGTACCTAGGGAGGTGGTGGAATCCCCTTCTTTAGAAGTTTTTAAGGTCAGGCTTGACAAAGCCCTGGCTGGGGATTGGTCCTGCTTTGAGCAGGGGATTGTACTAGATGACCTCCTGAGGTCCCTTCCAACCCTGATATTCTATGAATACTGTAGTGCAATCTCTTTATCATGAAAGATGAACTTAGAAATGTAAAATTATGTACAAAAAATAACTGCATTCAAAAAAAAATGTTAAACTTCAGTGCCTTCGCAGTCCTACTTCTTGTTCAGCCAATTGCTCAGACAAACAAGTTTGTTTACATTTGTAGGAGATAATGCTGCCCGCTTCTTGCTTACAGTGTCATCTGAAAGTGAGAATGGGCCTTCGCGTGCCACTTTTGTAGCCGGCATTTCAAGGTATTTACATGCCAGGTATGCTAAATGTGCATATACCCCTTCATGCTTCGGCCACCAATCCAGAGGACTTGCTTCCATGCTGATGACACTCGTTAAAAATATAATGCGTTAATTCCTTGGGGGAGAATTGTATGTCTCCTGCTCTGTTTTACCTGTCTTTTGCCAATATTTCATGTTATAGGAGTCTCGGACCCAGCACATGTTGGTCATTTTAAGAACGCTTTCACTGCAGATTTGACAAAACACAAAGCGGGTACCAGTGTGAGATTTCTAAAAATAGGTAGAGTATTCAACCCAAGGATTAAGACTCTGAAGTGCCTTCCAAAATTTGAGGGATGAGGTGTGGCGCATACTTACAGAAATCTTAAAAGAGCCACGCTCCGAAGCGGAAACTACGGAACCTGAACCACCAAAGAAGAAAATCAACCTGCTGGTGACATCTGACTCCGATGATGAAAATAAACATGCGTTGATCCGTACTGCTTTGGATCGTTATCGAACAGAACCTGTGAATCTTTAGCGCATCTGGCACGAAAATATCTTGCGATGCCAGCTACAGCAGTGCCATGCGAACACATGTTCTCGCTTTCAGATGACATTGTAAGCAAGAAGCAGGCAGTATTATCTCCTGCAAATGTAAACAAACTTGTTTGTCTGAGCAATTGGCTGAACAAGAAGTAGGACTGTGTGGACTTGTAGGCGCTAAAGTTTTACATTGTTTTATTTTTGAATGCAGTTATTTTTTGTACATAATTCTAAATTTGTAAGTTCATCTTTCATGATAAAGAGATTGCACTACAGTGCAGTATAAGGTGAACTACAAAATACTATTTTACCATTTTTATATTTTTATTACAAATATTTTCACTGTAAAGTGAGCACTGTACACTTTGTATTCAGTATTGTGATTGAAATGAATATACTTGAAAATGTACAAAAACTTCCAAAAATATTTAATCAATTTCAATTGGTATTCTATTTAATAGCGCAATTAAAATGGCGATTAACAGCAATTTTTTATTAATCACGTGACTTAACAGCGATTAATCGACAGCCCTAGTTTTTCACTATCTTAAAGATGAAAACAAAATTCAAATATATTATCTTAATACAATTAATATAATATCAACTCAATATATGACTTAATATGGTATCAACATGTTAGTGTCTTTTATTAATCTTGAGAGCAGCTGGTATCAAATGTCAATTATATTGTCTTCTAGTCTTCACATCATTTTGTCATGGCTTAATACTCTAACAAACATGCAAAATGGTGAAACTGTAAATGTGCTGTTTTATGTGCTAATTGCAGCAGTTTGTGCTAATTGAATTGATGACATGGCCTCCAGGAACACTGATTCTGTAAAGTATGTAGGTTGCACGTTTCTCAAGATACACAGTCTCAGTAAGAATAACCGTGTCATAAAGTGAGTTTCATTTCAGATCACTAAATTTGAGAGTAGCTGTTTAGTGGAAAATACAGCGGAACTAGTTTAATGCAGAATCCCTATCCCCTGGATTTCATGGGCTCAGTTTTTGGGAGCTCTACTCCAGATGCTAAAGTTGGCAAACTTCAGTTATATGAAGATAGGGCAATGCCAAAAAGCAATCACTTAAAATAAGTTAAAGACAGGCTTTCAAGAAGAGGATAACTTGTGGTAGAGAATTAAAATCTTGGTTGGGATGGGACACTTTCAGAGTGTGATTGCTTTTATAAGGGGCACTGGCAAGTAATTGTTCTCAGTTGTTGTATTACATTGGATAATCTGGTAGAATGTCTTCCTGATTCTGTTCTATTCTGAAGTCACTACTGCAGTTCTTCTTAAAAAATTATCTTAGATTCTGCTTACAAATGAGGCTATATAGAACTGATAAAAATCTTGCAGAATTCTATTTGACGTTACTGTAAATGAGTAGAAAGTCAGTTCTGTACAAAGTCCATGATCATGTACAAGATCTGAGTGCAAAACATACTGGATTAGTTTGTGAGACTGCTCTTGGTGGGGTTTGAATTATTTGAGTACATGTGTGTTGTCTGTAACAGAAATTTGTGCAATTTTTTTTTTTTTTTTTGAAATACGCTTTCTCTCAAATATTAAGATACTGTTTCTGTAACAGTCAGTGAAAATCATGCTTGTTTTACTAGTGTAAATTGCTTTTTATTTAATTTGTTTTCAGTGGTTTTTCCAGGCTGACTTTTTGAAAAATTGGATGGTTTACTCTGATTTTGGAATATGAACTTCATTTCTAATATATCCTTATGTCTTGCAAATGGTTATTGCAATTTGTAATTACTTTATAGGTATTCTGTTCCAGTAGTTCCAGGAGACATCATTCACTTAGAAGGAGATTGTCATTCTGGTACCTGGATAATAAATAGAGACTCTGGATATCTAATTCTGTACCCAGATTTGCTGCTTTCTGGCACTACAGTATCAAATAGTATTCGATGTATGAGAAAAGCAGTACTGAGTGAAAAGTTCAGGGTGAGTACGGAAACCATGGAATATAAAACATCCTAAAACTGGTGACAAATCACTAAAAAAAAGTCCATGCTTTGGAGCAGGGACATGAAAATTGGCAGATAGTGGCATTTGTCTGGGTTGTGCCTTTTGCCATCCATGTGAAAATCTACTGAAATTTGGCCAAGTTATAAGCCTTTGGAAAAAATCTTAGTTTGCACGTTATCGGAGACTTTGTGGAGCTTTGCAGCCAAGTTCACTGGAAAATTCCTTGTGTACTGAGTATAGGGCTGAGCAGGACTTTACCTGTAATTGCAGCTTTGGGCTGCTGCAAACCAGGGTTGGATCCAGGCACGGGAACTAAAAGCAGGGAGAATCTTCCTGTTCTCTCCCTATTGCCTCCTAGGCAGCATGGGTGAGGAAGCAGCCTGATTTGAATGCAGAGAGGTGGGGAGAATTCATGGTCCCATTCCAGTGGACTGAGGAGAGGCTGGTCCCTACTGCTGGCAGCAGCATTCGATGCATGCTGGAATGAGCATGGTGCTGGAATGAGCCTGCTGCTTCCTGCGTGGGGGAGCGGTGTGCTTGTTGTGATTTTTTTTTTTAATTTATTTTCCCCTTGTAGAGTTGTGAGTCCAGTTCGCGGCAGATGCTGATTGGTACAATCCTTCATGAAATTTTCCAGCAAGGAGTAACAAATAACTTTGCACAAGAAAAACTACAAGAACTTGCCTTCAGAATTGTCCATGGACCAAAGTATCTAAAAGAAATGTAAGTGACATTGTAGATATCTGTGTCTAGATTTGAAGGATGGAAGAAGATGATAATTTTGTCTTCCAGGTGTAGTGTCTGTGGTGCAGTAACTCTTTTAAAGTGCAGGATATTCAGAAGCAGGATTATTAATTCAAGAATATTCCACCAAAATAATCTTTGTGTTTGTAGAAAGTATTCATGGTTTTTATAAAGACACTTCCTTGTCTGAGAGTAAAATATTTCATTTAAATTGAATTCAGCAACTGAATAAGATGTACAAAACCATAGCCACTCACGAGAGAGGTGAGGAAAATTATTCTTTTGGCAGGGTGGGCAAGTGGATTTTTTTGGCCTGGGCTATTAGATTGTCACAAGTTTTGCAAATCTGTGCTAAACATGACACAAATAATTAAAAAAAATACTGTGCTGATCCCTAGAAAATTCTCACCTGACAAAGCAGTGAGGTCTCTAATTTTTTTTAGAGTACTAATCTAATTATTTTATACCACTAATCTTAGATTCTAACTAGAAACACTAACAGTTACAGAAATCTGTCTCTTCAATTCCCAAACTCCCATTTTGTGTTTGTGGCCAAAAGCGACAAAAGACTCTACATTTTGATCTGAAGGCCATCAGATTTGTGATGATGCTAATCTCAAGACTTTGATTAACTTTGCTACAAAGTCCGTCAATTATGAATAAGGCTCTGTGTTTGTTACAGAAGTCATGGAAGTCATGGATTCTGTGACTTCTGCAGCAGCCCTGTGCGTCAGGCCCAGGAGTTGCCTGAGCAGCTTGGGCAGTCCCCTGGGTCAGTCGCACTGGCTGCTGCTTGAGCAGTCTCTGCGCGCTGCCCTGTGGTTCCGAGCCAATGGGAGCTGCAGAACTGGGGTTTGGGGTGGAGTGGAGGCAGCACGTGGAGCTCTAGAGAGCTGGGGCCGCTGCTTCCTTGGAGCTGGGTAAAGAGCCTGCCCCAGCCCCACCAACCCCCCCAGCACCTGCAGCACCCCCCGACCACCTGTGCCCCCAGCACCTGTGGCCCCTCTCCCCCAGTTTTAGTCGGGGTATTTTTAGTAAAAGTCATGGACAGGTGTCAAAGTCAGATTCAGGACTCACATAATTTGTCAGACCACTCTGTTTATTAGCAAAGCGCTTTGCCAATGCACCCAGATATAAATGAGCCCCCTGCAAAAGCTCAATCTAACTTATTTATGCAGAAGCCAAAGCCAATTTAACATAGGAGACAAAAGGAAGCAGAAACTGACAAATATACATACATATCTTATTTGCATACTAACATTTACCAATCTCCTAGCTCAGTAGGAGCTCTAAGTTAATTAGTTTGAGGACCCATTGTCTCACACTCCTTAATGTTTCTCTTCCTAACAACTATATTTCAACAAACTCTTCAAGCAGCATTTCTTTAATGAATTATAATTTCAATATAAATCATTCTACTTTCACACAGGTTACAGGCCTGTGAATTTTTATTTACTGCCCATGACCGATCCATGACTTTTCTTAAAAATACCTGTGACTAAAACATAGCCCTAATTATGAACTTGAGTTGTGCAGAAAGTACTTTGTAAATCACAGGCTGCAGGAAAAATTTTAATGGTCACTTGTCCATGGACAGTTAGAAGTTCAAATGTATTGAACTGATAAGAAATATATTTGTCCCAATTCTCAGATTGGGGCCTTATTCTCCCATGCGAGTTAACCATAGCAGCAATATTTCATTTTATCTGAAGGTATTTTTTGTTTTCTACTTGCTCTGTTGGCAGCTATTGTGGCAGGTTTCTTGATTGTTAATCTTTTTTGTATTTTCCTTCAGTTCTTTTAGTGTCTAAATTTGTCATCTCTTTAAAATAAACTAAAATGCCACTCCTATCGCTCTGAGCTTGAATTAAAATTGAGACCATGTAATTCAATTTAAGTAATTCTAATGCATAAATAAACTTAAGGATAATGGCTGTCAGGTTTGAAATCTAGACCTGATAATACAGAATACAACTAATCTAGTCCTAAACTCCTAAATGAGTCTAAATGTGCTGCCTAACATTATAGGGGAGTATCCTGTGCCTGTGTTCACATAAATGTTCATAGTCCCCTTTGAAGCCTTTTCTTTTGTTTTTAACTGAGGCTAATATTTAGTAAACTACTTCAGAGTGCACAAATATTTGTGTGTAAATCTTTCAGCAGAGACTTAAGTAATTTTTCTTTTTATAGCGGTTTATAACTAATTGTCTCAGATGCTCCATTATTGCACACTCTTAACTTCATATAGTGAGCAATCCCACAATGCAGAAAGTTTAAACACTTGTGTAAGTCTTTGAAGGATGGAGGCCCCAGTAAACTAGATTGCATATTCAGTTTAGAGTCTATTCTCCTTCACCCTATATTATTCCTTATTTTCTATGTAGTACTTAACGTGTATGGGTTCACTTGTACAGGTACTACTTAAATCTGAAACAAGAAGAAATCATGCAAGAGATAGAAGAATATCTTCCATCAATTTCTAAATGGGCAGAAGACTTCATGCACAAACCTAGTCAAGCTAACCACAACAAAATGCAGATAAAACTGTAAGAAACCATTACTTGCACATTAAAAACCTGTTTTATTGTTACCTAGCAAAGATGTCACTAGTGAAATTACTTTACTTTGTCTCATTAATTTGTTCATCTGAATTTTAAAGCAAAAACCTTTTATTCCTTTCTGCATTTATTGATGTGGAGCTGACTCATGGCCTTGCTGCCTAGAAAGTTGGCCTTGTTAAGCAAAGAATGACTTGGTCTACAGTGAGTTACTTGTTTAGCTGCAGCTGCATTGATTGGGAAACAATATTACAGGTGTCCGTGGTGATGGAGAATGGATCTTGTAGAAATAACACCTTTTGTTCTTAAAAAGATTCTAGTCACAGTAGTCAGTGTTAATCAATTCACAGAGTAGAAATTTTGGCACTGGAAGAACTAGCTTATTTAATCAATTGACTAAGCTATAAAAATATATATAGTTAAGATTAAAAATCTGGCTTTCATCATACTTGCTCATTGCAAAGTTTTCTTCCTGTCCATGCTTCTCTGCCATTTAGCTGCCTGCTCCCGTGGATGTAAAGGCCAGTCACCTGGTCCTCTATTTCCTTCATAGTTAAATTGGCACGGTTGAGGAATAAAAGTGCTTTTTAAATAGTATTAACTTCAAGGTAACTTTTAAAAAGGTTAAATATTTTGAAGATCAAATAAGGCATGTTCTTCAGAAGGAATTCATGACACTTTAAATTAAGTTTTTGCACGTCTGTAACAAACATTTAAATATAATTTTTAAAAATATAACTTCTTCAGACTGAGAAATTACCATATCAGTGTACAGTTTAAGGTAGCCTTTTGAGTTGAGGCCTGATCCATATATAGAAAGTTTGCTTGAGCGGGCCGTAACACTCTAACTATCTTAAATTAATGGCTAATATTACACACACAGATCTTTTTGCCACTGCAGTGCAGGCACACTAATAAGTTCCCTGTGAAGATTTAAATCTTTGGAATTCTCATGGGTACCTGTTTAGAGAAATGCAGCAGCTTATATCTGTTTCTAAAGTAGTCTTGTAACTCTTCAGGTGATAAAGTTATTTGTTTTTTTTTAAATTTGTTTTGCTTTCCTCGTAGACCAAGTGATGGAAAAATAGAAGATTTATCTTGTAATATTGAAGTTGCAGAGTTCCTGGATATTGAAGAGAATATCTGGTCTCCCAGGTTTGGATTAAAGGGCAAGATTGATGTTACAGTTGGTGTGAAAATACATCGCAAGTCTGGAACGCAATATAAAATAATGCCACTGGAGCTTAAAACTGGCAAGGAATCTAACTCCATAGAACACAGAAGTCAGGTAGAAATGTTTAAATGTTCAGCATACACAATTGTCATATACTTGTTTGCACTTCATCTAATAAATGATGGCTGAACCAGTTTATATGTAATATAATTAGGTATTATGGATGGCTTATCATGATCTCAAACCTGTATTTATGAATGAGGAATTGAGGAATGTGGAAGTGTTTACAAACTACCACCTTCAAGCAAAGGTTCGGATTTCCATAAGGGAGCGAGGAGGTAATCTCAATGAGTAGCCCCAAGGGAAGAAACCAGGATCACTGTGTGGAGATTGTATCTTTGATCTGCAAAACCTCCCGCAAAGGCTCTAGGGAAGAGAGAATATTAGCTTGAAATTGTGTTATCTTTCAAGAGATTTCTGCAGGGCTGGATGGGTAACTATTCATTCCTCCGTAGCTAATACCTCAGAGAGGCCTCTTCAGGGTCCAGAGATGGGGAGGTATAATATTGTAGAGGTGGCAGAGTTATGGGTATTTACTTCCTGCATCGCCAACTAAATAAGCAATTCTCAAATTTAAACTTTTTTAGAGATTTTTCTTATGGAAGAAATCTTTAATGGAAAAACATCAATTAGATGACAAGCATTTATTCTTTGTAATCTTGTTGGCAATGATAAGGCTGCTTACCTGTACAACCTTAACATATTCATATGACTTATGCAATTTAGGTAAATATCAAAATACACTTTAATACATTTTTTTAAATGTCTTCAGGTTGTTCTGTACACCTTGTTGAACCAAGAACGAAGAGCGGATCCTGAAGCTGGATTTCTTCTTTACCTTAAAACTGGCAATATGTATCCTGTGTCTGGCAATCGAATGGATAGGAGAGGTGGTTTTTCCCAGAAACAGTGCTTAACTATTGTAAATTCTAAGAGTTTTTTTCCACATTAACGGTTACTACATTGTTCTCTCTTGAAAATATTTATACTGGTTGATGTACCACTTCCAGAAACTAGTAAACAGTGTTGAGATAAGTTCTTTGTTTTGACAAGAATGCTTAATCTTCCTGGAATAATTTTGGATATAAAAAAATGTACACTACACCAAAAATATCTTTATGATGAATACTGTTTGTGCTGTGTACGTGCCCATTGCTTGGAGCCCCAAATCAATTAATAAATATTCACTTTTTTCCTGTTTCTAACTCTGAAAGACTAGTTCACATTTCTTTTCTTTTTTTCCTTTACAGAATTACTAAAGCTAAGAAATCAACTGGCCTCTTACTTATTCCACAGTATGTGTAAATCTGCCCTAGGAAATAAGCAAACACAACTTTCCTCTTTGCCTCCTGTAATTGATGATAGTCGGGCCTGTAAATATTGCTCACAAATGCACAACTGCTTTCTTTATAGCAGGTAAAAGAAACTTTCAGACTTTGGATAGTAAACACTTAATTTGTTTAAAAAAAAAAACAGTTTTGGATTTTCTGTGGTGATTTCACAGTGTTGATTAACACTTGCCCTTGGTATGCAATGACTTTCTCCAAAGATAAGCATTGTTCCATTGATTCCTCCCCAGCCTTGACAATTTAAGAACCTGCTCCTACAGAGGCTTACCCAACTATTTATCTTTACACTCTGTGAGTAGTCCCACTGAAGTCTCATACCCAAACCTTTGCAGGGTTGGGGTCTAAATTTGTGATTCTCTTAAGGCTTGCCTACACAGGGAATTGACTATCATAGCTATAAGAGGAATAATTACACCAGAATGGCATCCACACAGAGAGTTATGCTGCCATAACTATACTGATATAATTATTCTGCTAGAGCTATGCTCGAAAAATTTACCACATAGACAGACCCTTAGTTACTGTTTAGTGCATCCAACTTCTGAAATTTTTCTGCACTTAGTTTTAAAAGTTGAATTTTTAATAACAAACTTTGAGTTTTCTTTTGCCTGTCCAACGATATTGAACTTTATATTTTTGTTTTATCATGATAAAAGAATACAATTAAAGGCAGTCTCAAAGATATTAAATGGGTTTTCAATAAATTAACTTTTATTAATTATAATACAGTAATTCATTTGTATATCATATTTAAAAAATTCAGATTATTTACATCATAAGTGTTGGGTGTAAGAGAGTAGGAGGAGTAAAAGGAGATTACCCCTAAACATAGTGGCCAAAATTGTATGCCTAAAATTATATGGTGGGGAGATCTGGGCCCACTTGCCTCCATACTGTTTTCTAAATTTAAATCACCTGTGCCCCTGTGATATTTTCCTTTTTAAAGTCCAGTCTTGTAGTGTCCTCCAAAAAAGACCATCTTAAAGCTGCCTGAAGTTTTTAGTTAGGTTAAAAATTGTTTCCTTTCAGAAGTGTTGTTTTCATACATGACACTATACCAAAAAGTCTACAGGTATTGCACTTGAAACAGTTGTTGGGGTGAGTCCATTATGTATGCTATGTAAGTATATATGTACATTAAATAAGATAAGGGGATTTAGCATTCATAAGACAAAATGATGCTATATTGATAAATATAGTCTTCAGAATCTTTACACAGCCATGGCTCATTTTGTAAATAGAGATAGCATTCTTTATGTAGAGGACAGAGAATATTATGCTTGAATTATTTGGAAAAAAACCAAAAAAACAGTGAACTTTTCATCTGTGGACACTCCAAATTATTACCGGGGACATCCAGTCACTAATATGAAAGTACTAATGTAAATAAGGGGTGTAGGAACAGGTTCTGTATTTGGAATTTCATGCTCACATGTAAAGATTTGGAATAGGATGCTTTTCCCCTAGGTTTGATTTGTTCAAATAGATATTTTCATTTAGCTTTTGTATTTTACCTTATGGAATTTAGTAAGCATATGTAGTCTTAAAAGAAGATGACTTTTCCTTTTTTAACTTGATGCTTGTGTCTATTTTTAGAGCTGTAGAGCAACAGATGGACAATGTCCTTATTCCTCTTGCTGTGGTACCCATTATTGAAAAAGAGACCCAGCATCTGAAACTGTCTCACTTACAGTATTTCAGCCTGTGGTATCTGATGTTAACCTTGGAGTCACAGTGTGGAGAGGGCAAAAAGGGACGTAAAAATATATGGCTGATGCCTGCTTCAGAAAGGTAAGATGGAAGTGAGGGCATTGTCTGTGGACAGCTCTTACCTGCTTGGTTTCTTGTAACTCATTGTGTCTCCTGCAAGAGACAAGATCTTTCTTTCAATCCTTGGGTAAATATTCTGATTATACAGTTACTTGAGATAGCAGGAAGTGCTAGTTCGTGTGTGTGGGGGTGTCTATCAAAAGCATTGGGCTAGTACATCTGGTGGTATGGTATCACCAACCGGTTAGGTACCTTCTTGGGGGAAGGAGGGGAACCATAAAAGGACCCAGGAAGATGATGATAAATTGTGCCTTATCTTCATTCTTATAAAATAAGATCACAATACTTTTACTAGCCTCACCTCCCTTATGTGTGCAGCTGGATGTTGTCTGCCGCCCCAGCGCCTTGCGCTGCCTCTCTGAATCAAGGCTCTTGACAGGCTGTATTCTGTTCTGTGCCATATTGCTAGTACAGGCTGCTCCATAGGTGGCTGAAAGTGGACTGAGGGTTCATGGTAGTGCATCATTTCCTATTAAAATCTCACTAGCAGCCATGCATAACTTTATTGGTGAAATGCAGTAAGAGATTGTTTCAGTGAAGCATGGGCAGTAAGATTTCAGTTGTACTACTGAAGCGCTAAAAACCGAACTTACATTATAGTGCAATTCAACCTTTTTTGTTTCAGAATTTAATACTTTGACTTATCTTGAGTAATCTCCACTGTGTTGAGAATCTGTAGACCACTTATCTGGGAGTTTCACAAAACAAGCAATGTACTTTTGTTTTGAAGCCCACATATGCTTGCTTCCAGTTTTATCGCTTTCCCTTTTGGGAAACAACATCTGATAGGGTAGGATAGAAATGTATAGTATTCATAGATTTCTTTTCTTTTTAAGGCTAGAAGAGACCATTATGATCTAGACTGAGCTGCATAACACACACCATAGAATTTCACCAATTAATTCCTGCTTTGATCCCATAACTTATGGTTGTGATAGAATATATATTTTAGAAAGATATCCAGTCTTGAATTGATCAGGGCTTTGGAATGTAGCTAGTACATTTATCTTGGGAAGAAAAAGACAGCCAATATAGTGAAAAAAAACTACTCTAAGACCTAAAATGAATTACTATTAAATCTTAAACTGATAAAAAGCTACTTCTAGAAAATTACTCAAGGCAGCTTACACTTTTACTTTTAATGTGTTCATAGAGAAAAGGCTGGAGACTGCATTGGAAATGTGATCAGAGTTGAACATGTGCAGGAAGTTTCTGATGGACAATATCTACATTATTTCCAGCGTAAAAATGGTACCATGCCTGGAACAAACCTGTTGGTAGGAGATAGAGTTGTTGTGAGTGGAGAGAAGACATTACTTGGCTTGTCTGCTGGCTATGTTAAAGAGGTCAACGTGACAAGTATTTCCTGTTTATTGGACAGGTAATACAATCAGAAAAATATGGCTGTTCGAAAGGAAGTGTGTGTGTGTGTGTGTCCTTTTTTTACAATATAAAATTAAGCACACTTTGTTAATGTCCACCATCATAAAAAAGCAAAAGCCCCACACTAAATTCAAATAGCAAAACTTGGGCTAGGCCTCAGAACATGTGTGCGTTGTGTTTTTCCCAGGGAGTTGTCCACCAATTACCTAGGCTGTTAGCTAATAAGCAAAATATTACAGCATGTTTCCAAGCTCCATCTATTTATGACAGCAAAATGAAATGCTATTCATAGACTCTGTGGATCTTTATATTATTATCATCCTTTCTTCCTTGAATGCAGTGGTGTTGGAATAATTTTTATAGTGGGAATGCTGAAAGCCATTGAACGAAACTATAGACTCTATATATGATGGAAACCACTTCAAGCCAGAAGGTGCTGCCACACCTCCAGTACTCCTAGTTCCAGCACCCTTGCTTGAATGCTTTCATCACCAGTGAAATGCAGTCATCACCTTGCTGACATGAATAGGGGTAGTTTTATTCCTTCTTGGAGCTATTGTTTCAGGCTACCTGTATACGTCAGGCAACGTTACTAACAACAATGCTGTAGGATGTTAATAAGCAGATGTGGAAGCAAAGGCAATTGTATTCCTGCTTATTATTCTTATGTCTTTCAGGAACTTATCTAAACTCCCTAAGGACACTATATTTAG
This sequence comes from Lepidochelys olivacea, assembly GCF_965140295.1. NCBI lineage: Eukaryota > Metazoa > Chordata > Testudines > Cheloniidae > Lepidochelys > Lepidochelys olivacea. The sequence goes on along the minus strand of NC_140417.1, from coordinate 81,804,604 downwards.
GTTAGATCATGAAGAAGGAATTTCTGGTATTGATGCCCCCTTAAGAAATCTTTCTAAACTGATGGAGAATTCTTCTGCCAGGTTTGTAGAATTGAATTGTTTTCAGATCTTGTTTAGTGATTGTATAAATGTTCTCACTGATAGTAATGTTGTCTAATTCCTTTTTTTCTCCCTAGTGAAAAGCTTCGTAACTTAATAATTGACTTCCACAAACCACAGTTCATCCAGCACTTGAGCTCTGTTCTTCCTCCTGAAGCAAAGGAAACTGTTGCAAACATTTTAAAGGGTACAAATTATATTTAACTCATAGCAGCTTAAATTATTCTTTATTTTTTGTGGGAATTCTTATATGCATTGACTGATATAATTAATCTGTTTAGAAATATACACCTCAATTGCAAAGCACCTGGCACCTTTCATCAGTAAAATGTGAGCCTTTCCACTTTAAGGTTCAGATCTGAGCAACTCCAACTTCCCCTTATTTCTACTATTAAATTAGTCCTAAACCAGTAAAAAGGTATGCATTTCTTGTGCATTTAAGCTCTTTAGTTTCTTCCTCTTACTGACTATTGGAGGGAGCAGGTTCAAGAGAGATTTACCTTTCACTAAAACATTCTATGGGTTGGTAAAAGGGTGTTAACTGTGAGAACAAACAACAAAAATGACCCTTCAGAGTAGCAGCCGTGTTAGTCTGTATTCACAAAAAGAAAAGAAGTACTTGTGGCACCTTCACTGTACAGTTCACTGTAGCTCACGAAAGCTTATGTTTAAATAAATTGATTAGTCTCTAAGGTGCCACAAGTACTTCTTTTCTTTTTAAAAATGACCCTGTAGATTCTAATTTCTATAGGGGGTGGCAGAGAGAGAGAATCATCTCAGGCTTTCTAGCGCAGAGGTGGGCAAACTATGGCTCGTGGGTCACGTCCGGCCCGCGGGACCCTCCTGCCCAGCCCCTGAGCTCCTGGCCCAGGAGGCTAGCCCCCGGCACCTACCCCGGTGTCTCCCCGCCCCCACGGCCTCAGCGCGCTGCTGGCGCAATGCACTGGGCGGCCGGGCAATTCAGTTGCAGAGCCGCGGCCTGACCTGGCGCTCTGGGCAGTGTGACTGTAGTGCCGTCAGCCACCGGCGCTCCAGGCAGCATGGTAAGGGGGCAGGGGAGTTGGGGGTGGTGGTCAGGGGGCGGGAGGGTGGATAGGGGTTGGGGCGGTCAGAGGGTGGGGAACAGGAGGGTTGGATGAGGCAGGGGTCCAGGGGTGGGGGCAGTCGGGACAGGGAGAAGGGGTGGCAGGAGGGAAGTTGTGGTGGGGTTTCCGGGGGTGGTCAGAGGACAGGGAGCAGGGGGTGGTGGATGGGGTAGGAGTTCTGCGGGGGGAGGGGCATGCCTGGCTGTTTGGGGAGACACAGCCTCCCTTAACCAGCCCTCCACATGTCTTGGAAACCCAATGTGGCCTTCAGGCCAAAAAGTTTGCCCGCCCCTGTTCTAGATCGTAACCAGCACTGGAAGCAAATTATGTAGCCACTGTGAAACACTGAGGTAGTGTTATGTACTTATAGCAGTCTGTCCGCCCGCGCCCCCCTCCCTCCATTATCTGTAGTGTCCAGGTGTTTTTCAGGCGTAGCCCTAGATGCAGTACCTTGTAGTAATCTAGTCTAGAGGCTAAAAAAATTGTTGTGTAAGGTCTGCATCAGATAAGAATGGGTACAGCCTCCTGGCTGACGGCAAAAGGGGTAGGGGGAACAGAAGGAAGAAGAGCTGTGTGTACTTGAGAATTCAAAAGTAGTAATGGGTAAAAAGTGACTCTAAGACTGCAAAACACACAGATAAAGGTTGAAGATCATGACTTCTAGTAGAAAGTGCACTTGTAACATGTACCTATTAGTTTAAACATTTCTTCCTGCTTATCTCTTTCAACTGAGGCTTTGTCTACACTACCGTGCTTTTAGAGACAGGGCTGTGCCACTATAGCTGTGCCGCTAAAAGGTGTGCAGTGTAGCTGTTTGTAGAAGGAGAAAGCTCTCTTGCTGGAAAAAAAAACAAAACAACTTGGACCCCCTCACTCCCCTTTCCCCAGATGAGCGACAGCAGGAGAGCGCTCCTGCTGACAAAGCGCTGTTCACACTGGCACTTTTCGTTGGTAAAACTTTTGTCATTTGGGGGTTTGTTTTTTTGTTTAACACCCCTGAACAACAAAAGTTTTGCTGATCAAGTTCCAGTGTAGGCAAAGCCTGAGTTTTAACTTAAGCTGGGGAGCTTGCATCTGTTCTCTACTGGGAAAGTGAACCCTGTTCTAATGTCTCACTTAAATAGCAAGATGCTCTGGCCTGCATCTTTTTATCCAGAAATATTTTTATCTGAAAATTTTTATCTAGTTCAGGTTGCATATAGGATTAACTACAGGTATTTAACTTTTTTCTTTTTCTAATTAAAGGTCTGAATAAGCCTCAGAAACAGGCAATGAAACAAGTGCTACTTTCAAAAGATTACACTCTCATTGTGGGTATGCCTGGAACAGGAAAAACTACTACAATATGTGCTCTAGTAAGACCATAATGTGACCTAATGTTAGAAGTAAATTGTTAATTTAAAAGCTTGGAGGGCAAACATCAAATAAGCTGTATATGAGGTGTCCTCTTCACAATTAAGGCTTATACAGGACTGCTGTCTGTGTCATTTACATTGAAATAAATATGGAGCCAGCTTTATGATAAAGAACATTAGCATTAGTTATCCTAATTAGTTATTACATTTTGTCATTGGATGACAATATATCCTTCAGGTCCAGTGGGGCGTGGGGGTGTGTGTATGTGGTTTTTTTCATTACCCCTGGAGGTGGGTGATGACATTGATCACTTTACAATGTTTTAATGGTGTTAAAATACTTTGGCACCAGACTACAATAAAATCTTCCAATTTTGAAGCAGATCTGAGGTTTGGAAACAAGCACTTCATTAGCAGTAGTTCTGGTGTGAGACCCAAGGTTTGTCTGCACTGGGATATTAAGTGCTGGCGTACCTGTATTAGTGCAAACTCCTAATGTTGGCCTGATTTACACTGGTGAAGCTTATCCCGTACAAATTGTGCTGCACTGGTTAGAGACCGAGAGTTGTCCCCTCATCTGACTTTTTGGCTTCCTAGGTCCAACACCAATTTAGAAAAATGTAGACTAATTTATCCTTTTTAGAAAGGAATTACTGATTCCTATGTTCATGATAATATCTGGGTTTTTTTTTTTTTCTCTCCTTGCTACTACTCCTATTTTAGGTAAGAATTCTTTATGCCTGTGGCTTCAGCGTTCTGCTGACAAGTTTTACACACACTGCTGTTGACAACATCCTGCTGAAGTTAGCCAGGTTTAAAGTAGGATTTTTGCGCTTGGGGCGAGCTCAGAAGGTTCATCCAGACATACGGAAGTTTACAGAGGAAGAAATTTGCAGATCCAAATCAATTAAATCTATAACTCATTTGGAGGAACTCTATAACAATCAAGTAAGAAGAATAATGTTCAGTAGTCCTGCAACGTATTCAGGGTAATATAAATGAGTGTATACAAATATAATTTGTACCCTTTAAATGTACAAATGCTGTACAGAGACCAAACTTACCTCAGAAGTGTCTGCGTGGCTCAGTGATCAGAAATGAGATCCTCAATTTCTGTCACTAATTCAAGTTTGGCCATTGTCTGTTGTGAATCAGGTTACCATCTGAGTGGGGTTTTTTTTGGGGGGGGTGTGTGAAAAAGGGGGCATTTCTCTTGCTCGTGTGAAATGAAATGAGCTGGTTAGTCATGGTTTGCTTCTATTTGATGTCCTATTTGTAGAATAGTAGTGCCTGAAGATCTTTGACTGCGACCCCATTGTGTTAGACTAATACAATAAATATATATACACTTACGTACCACTAGGACTGTCATTGCCCCAGAGAGCTTACAGGAAGTGTTTACATCACAAAAAACTCCATTAGTTGTCTTGTTGGTAGGCTCTGCGAGGAAGCAGAGGACTGAATTGATATGGGAAGTGGCTTACGTTTTTATCTTTGATCACTTCAGTCAGCATTCAGTTAAGGCACGTGAGTTGGGGTGAGGAAGATTGCACTGCCATCACCATGTCTGTATATAATCTAGAGAACAGGGATACTGACACTTCCTGGAGGTACCCAGACTTGATGCACTTTGCTACCACCTGCCCTTAGTGTGAAGAAGTCTTGTTTGTGCCTGCCATGGATCAGCACTCCCTTCCCCCCAAGCCACTGGCAACAGAAACACTCCCCTTGAGGCCCCACTATCAAGCCCTCCGAGTGTGTCCTTAGAATGTTTGGCCCCTGGTCCATTGGACACTTGCAGCATATTCCAAAGAAACAGTACACCCCAATTTACCAGTTCTTACCTCAGATTACTGCTCTGCTTAACAAACAGCACTTACGTTTGATTTAATGGTAAATAAATCTGTTTATTTCACAAAGCATAGCAATTAAAGTAATAGGAAGCAGAAATTTTGGAAACAAATGGTTACATACAAAAAATAACATACATTCTGAGCCTAGACTTGATTAACAAGATACTCTACTAGATATGAGGCTATCGCTCACCCAAAATCCTTGCAGCGTTACATAGCCAGCTGGCTGTGACCCTTGTTTCATGAGACAATCCTGCTATAAGTTTGCCTCATAGATGAAAGATTCAGTGTCTTGGGTTGCACTCCAAGTTATACAGGATCAATCTTTTGTCTTGATTCATAAGCAGGACGCCCCATTACTGTTTTTCTTCCTATAGATTTCCTCTTGTAAAATTCACAATATCTCAATGCGCCTCTTGCTCAATATGCAAATAGGCATACAGTGTACTGTAGGTATATAATAGTCAAGTGGCCAGACAGTGAGATGGATGTCTTTTGTCTTCTGCCTGAAGGGAATATCTCTGAGGTAGTCATTGCCTGGTGACCTGCCTTAGCTCTACAACTTTAAGAGCATTGTTTTCAGGATAGATATCAAACTCCTTAAATATTAGCCATACATATATTTTGTCAATGATTGTGACCACCAACTTGCTCAACAAAAGATCTCCGATGCCACCTGTTGGTCAACTATTATGCAGATATCTGACTCAGGGGATCCCTGAACAAACTATGCACCCCTGTACCTCCTGCCAGTTAACACCAAGTGATCTCTGTCACAGACACCAGTCTCCAGGGCAGTCAGTCCAGCACTAGGTATAGTCTAAGCTCCATATTTGTTAATTAAATTTAACTTTAAAAATAGCATCCTAAACACTTGGCAGGAATGAATCATGAACTGTATGCTAGTCTCTATATTCCGGAACTAAAGCAGCATATTGTAAAGTTTTTGGATTATATTTTACTTTTTTTTTTTTTTTTTTAAATGTAGCTTTATTTGATTAGAGGTCACAGACTTATTAATGTAGAAATTGTATTTAAAATATGAAATGGGAACGGGGAAGAAAATGCCTTTTTATCTGTAAGATATGTCCAAATTTTCAGCCAGTAGTTGCAACAACGTGCATGGGAGTAAACCATCCAATTTTTGCTCGGAAACTGTTTGACTTCTGCATAGTGGATGAGGCTTCTCAAATAAGCCAGCCAATCTGCCTGGGGCCACTCTTCTATTCACATAGGTTTGTGCTGGTAGGGGACCATCAACAGCTACCTCCACTTGTACACCACACAGAAGCAAGGTAAGATAAAATGCTACTGGAAAAACATAAAATGTGTGTGGTGTTTGGACAACAAGTGGACTTTCAAGGCACTGACTTGCACATCTGATTTTGTAACAGAGATCTTGGCATGAGTGAAAGTTTGTTTAAGAGACTGGAACAAAACAAGAATGCTGTTGTCCAGTTAACTGTGCAGTACAGAATGAATAGGTATTGACAACTATTTATGTCAGTTACTAGTGATTTTTTTTAATGTAAATTTCAATCTATAAGACATGAAACTGCTTTTTGTTTTTAAACTCCATAGTAAAATTATGTCATTAAGTAACAAGTTGGTGTATGAAGGCAAACTGGAATGTGGCTCAGAGAAAGTGTCAAAAGCCACTGTTATCCTGCCAAACTTAAAAAACTTGAAGTTGGAGCTGGAATTATTTGCAGATTCTTCAGAAACATGGTTGAAAGAAACATTTGAGCCAAACAATCCTGTGTGTTTTCTTAACACAGAGAAGGTAAACTTTGCTTGCATACTTCCCTTTATCGTCACGCTATCCTGCCTTCAAAATGCTGTTGTTTTTTATTTTGATGTTTGTAGCCCATATTTGCAATATAGTTAAATTGTTTAAAGTTAAAATTCTTATGGCTTTTCCTTATCAACCTTGTATAACTTAGAGTATAGGCAATGGTATGTAGTCTTGAAAAGGGCTCTTCCAACTGTATGCAAAGTGTTCCGAACTTCAAGTGCTGCATTAACTGAAATGTAGCCAAAAGACATTCTCATCCTTGTTGTATGCTTACACTGTACAGCTACTGCTATAAGCACCACACTTCATGGTATACAGGCAAAAAGTCAGTTCAGAAGTCTGATCACAGGCTATCTCGAAATGTTTAGCATCCAGCATCTTTAACATTATGAAAAATCTTTGTGTTTTTGTTTCTTGAACTGTACTAACTTCATTAATATTGAGCTAAATCCTGCACTCCGTTACAAGAATGCAACATCAGTGACATTACTGGAAGTTGTGAATGTGTAACCAAATAGTATCCCTTTCTAACCCTTAGCAAATTGTTTCTGAAGGTTTTCCATGGGGCAGATATGAGTTGCTTAGTGCAGGAGGATGAATGTTTCCAGCAGCAAGGCAGATTGTGACACTCTGGTTTTAGGAAATTCTTCACAAAATCTTTCTCTTTGGATTGTACCCTCTACATAATCTGCCTTGCTGTTGTTCTGTACCTGACCGTGGGCTGGAAGCTAACTTGCAGGACGAAGTGAATTACTTTTGGAATGTGTGATGATCATTCAGGGGGACTGGAGATGGAATGATCTCCAGGGAAGGAAGGCAGCTGGAATGGAGCACTTCAGTGGTTGTGGGACGAGGATGAGTGTTGTGGGCAGAGAACTTTGTGCTCTATCCATTATGCCACACTGCCTAAGGCTATGTCTACACTGCAAAATAAAATGACCCCCAATGAAGGGTGGTAGCTTTGTTGGTTGGAGAGCTCTCCCCAGCCCGACAAAGCATTGTTGACACCAGCACTTTTCATTGGTAAAACTTTTGTCTGTCAGCGTGTGGTGTGTGTGGTTTTGTTTTGTTTTGTTCTCCCCACACCCAAACTGACAAAAGTTTTACTGATGAAAGTGCAATGTAGGTATAGTCTAAGCCCTGTAACGGAGGCAGCAGGGTGTAGTGGTTAGAGCAGGTTATTGGGAGTTGAGGACTTTAGAGTTTCTCATCTCTAAAAATGATTTTAGTCCCTTCCATATCACTCTACAATGGCTTTGCCAGTCTCCATGGCAATTGAAGGAAGTACAGATCTTTCCTTTGAGCCAGGGCTTGGTCGACTACCCCTCAAAGAACTCTCCAGAATTTCCAGCCTCCAAGCAGCACAGACAGCAGACTCCAGATCTCCCTTCGTAGCACTTTCACAGGATCTTGTCCATGTCCCCTTCTCTGGCTGGCTGCCTGCCAGAAAGATTTAACTAATTGTATCTCAACTTCTTCATTGGCTTTAAGGATTTTATTAATTGTTAAAGAATATTTTTTGTTTGGCTTTCTGAGGAGAGTGTGAAGGTACAGCACCTCTCCTTCCCTCTTCTATGCCATTTCTGAAGGCTGCTGGAACTCTGCTTCAAGATGGCATGTGGTCAGTCTCCATGCTAAGATGGTTGAGTTCCTTTTTTAATTGTACATGAGTATATTGAATCCTCCCCGCAGTGGTAGTTTACTGCTTTCTACCCAGGGTTGTTTTTTCCTGACTGTTGCTTGCTTCTCAAGTAGTTTGAAAGAAAGAAGGTTTTCCTCCAGGAAATTCCTAAATTTCATTTATGCAGCCTAGTGTCTCCCACAATTCTGTGAAATCTGGGCTGTTCCCCTACCTTCTACAGTTCTGGAGATAGTTCAGCATCACAATGTAGCCTGTGTTGTCCGTGCCTCCAGAACTCCTGTTTCTGTGGCAGCTGTTAGCAGTGGTTTGCTTTGCTGCTGACCAATTCCTTTGCTAACTTTGATTCTTAGTATGTTTTCAGGAGTAGTAAACTTCTCCTTTCCTGGATCAGGTAATTGGCAGCATGGTGGCCTCAGCTTCCTTGGTCTGCTTGCAAAGCACTTTCCTTCTGACACAACCTGCTGCCCCTCAGGCAATAGAAGAGCTGTCCTGGAAACATAAGGCTAAATAAAAGCAGATCTCTATATTGAGACAGCATTTACAGTCTCTTCGGAGAGCAGATTATTCTACTCCTATTTGTAGCCATTTGACCCAGAGGAGCTGCAACTTCAATGCAGAAAAGCCTGATCAGGAGCTTCTGAGCATTTTGGGGAGAGAATCTAAGGACAAGGTTGGCGCTGTCTGCCTAGCTCTTGGGGGTAAATTCTGCAAAAGACCCAGAAGGAAAAGCCCTTTTAGAATCCTTGAAGTCTCTTTCCTTAGCCCAAGATCCTGAAGGGGGTCCACAGCTCCCCCCAAGACGGATCTGGGGATTCCTGTGAACAGACCCCATCCCCCACGCAAAGGGACTGGAGACCCAAAAGGGAGGACACAGAGATACATCTAGAGGATTCCAGGCTCTTGATAAAAAGGGCCGCAAGAGACCTTACCCCAGCCACAACAATGCAGGAAACCCAGCAGAACAGGCAAAAAGAGCCAAAAACAAAGGAAGCATAAAAAGGAAAAAAAAAAATCTAAATTTCATCCTCTGGCACTCCTCCTCCTCCATTAAGGGAGAATTTTCTGATTCAGGCTTTGAGCAGAACAAGGAGAAAAACCAGCCAAGGTTTTTTCTCCAAGCTGAATTTGCTACTGTGTGCAGGAAAATGGCATCTGCTGTACAGCTCCAACCAGATGAGAATTCAAAGAGTGAATACCTGCCAGGGAAATCCCCACCTCAGAAAGCAAATTCCCATGCACCCTTCCTTTTGAAGATATAATCAGGGATTAATGGGAACATCTTGATAAGGGAAAGCATACAAGCAAAACATGCACTTAGCATTTTTTTACAGTATTGATCAGAAATACCAAAGGTAGAGACTACCCTGAGGAGGAGTTTTTGGTTTTCTCAGCTGTTCTGAGCATCCATGGATGCTTTCTGTTTAGCAAGAGCTGCAGTAGCCTGACTAAACTACCTAAAGGCCCTGGATGACCAGGATCATCCTGACTTCAGGACTGTCCTTAAGAGACTGTCCTTGGTAAGTGCTAGTTGCAGATGGCTCAGAGAACACAATGAGGTTCTCAGCCAGGGACATGGCATCCAGATCAGCAACCCGGTCTGTTTTTATGCACTTGGATAGCAGATGGCCACTCCAAACAAATCCAGAAGTCTTGCACATGATCTTACAGACACTTGGCCTCCCATCTGTGGATCTGTTCACCAGGAACAGAAAGCTTGACACAGTATTTTGCAAGAGAAACAATTTATAGATTAGTAGGTACAGATGCTCTTTCACACAAGTGGCTGAAGCGCTTTCTTTATGCGTTCCCACAACTTCTGCTTGCAGAAAGGGTGATTGAGAAGATAAAATGAAAGGAAGCAAAGTTGATCGTTCTACCGCCACACTTGCCAAGCAGATAATAGTTTTCAGATTTGGAGACTTGGCATTGGAACCTAACCCTGCAGTATCAACCAGTGAGTCCACAAATCCTTCACCAAGGTTCTAGTCTCTATTCAAATACAAGTTGCCTCCAAGTGACAACGGAGCTATTGAGAGGAAAGCATTAAGTGCACTCTGTTTATCCTCCAAGATGAAGCAGGACTGTACTGGCTTCCACGTGGACTTCCTTGCTAAAGGGCTACTCCTCCATCTGGGCATGGTTTAGCTCATGGTGCCAAGCAGACAGAAATCCCAAGGACCCTGGAATTTCACCTATTCTAGATTTCCTTCAGAACAGTATGGACAAGGGACTGTTGCCCAACACTGGAGAATGTTAGTTGTCAGATTTAAGCAGAGTCTTAACACACTGTGTCCTTGGGCTCCTCAGCTGAAAGTTTGCAGGCTGCAAGATTTCTCAGAGTAGCCAAACTGGCTAAAGCTGCAGACAGACCAAGCTACCTAGGTGGGATTTTACCACTGGTGCTAAAATCCCTAACCACCTATCCATTTGAACTGTTCGGCCTTTCTAGTTTAAGAAACTTTGCTTCTTGGTTGCTAGCATGTCTGCTAGATGTGTCTTGGATTTGGCAGCTCAGGAACCATACTGTGTCCCCCATGATAACAAGGTGGTTGTAAGGACTCCAGAATTTTTCTTACCAAAGGTGAATTCCTCTTTTAATTCTAGATGTCCCAGGAAATGAGCTTCTCATCATTTTTGTCCAAAACAGAAAAGGTGTGGTATAATCTAGATATACTTAGAACAACAAAGATCTACCCTCAGGTGCACTGAATCATTGAGAAGATCAGGCTCCTTGTTCATGTTCTTTCACCTGGAGTTCCAAGGCCTTCAGGCATCCAAACTATTCCTGGCCAGATGGATTAAATTGTTATGCATTGTAGTGACACAAAAGGCACCAGGTAAACCTGTTCTTGAAGAGGTGGGTTTTAATTCTTTTGGGATCTCTAGCAACATCTTGAGCTGAATATGTGCCTCAACTGAGGAAACTTGCAGGACAGCAACATGGTGTTTTATCAACACCTTTATCAAACACTATAAGATGGACTTTCTAGCCTCTTCAGAGGCCTCCTTTGGCAGGAAGGTGCTGTATGTAGTGATCCAAACATAACTTGCCATTTTACTTTCAAGGGGAGACTTCTATATTTGTCTGTTTCTTTGTCTCTCCCTTACTACTTACTTTCCAAGCATCACAACATTGTGGGAGATGCTTGGCTATGAAATAAAATTCTTTACCTTATTATCTTTTTGCTAGCAGCATCTCTTCTAATTCTGCCATCGCTAATATGACTTCTATAGCCAAGAGGCAACATTTATTTTGTCTAGTTTGTGAACCAGGTAGCCTACTGTAGATAGTTCACTGCTTGGCATTAAGGTTATTGTTGATTATGTGCTAAGAATTTCTACACAGCTTTGGAATGACTCTTTTGGGCGGCAGCTGGAGAAGGGGGGCATGACCAGCATGGGCTGAACAATTTCCAAAACTGTAGAGAGTAAGGGTATAGCCCAGGTATCAGAGAATTGTGTGAGATATTGCTAGAAGAAAGGAAATAAATAAGAAACTTTTCATTGTCAAAACTGTGTTGCAAGTGGCTTCAGTTGAAGAGTACTTACAAATTTTATTTCTAAAGCTGAAAAATACAATTATTCTGGAGAGTTCTTCCTGAGGGGTGATCCTAAGACCAGGTTCAGTTTAGAAACAAAAATGGTCTGCCTCCAGTTACCATGGAGACAGAATCCCCACTGTAAAGATTAACATGGAAGTTCCTAGAAAGAAAAGTCAGATAAGACAGAATTTTCATTTTCTGTGACATTTGGACAAGCCACTTTGTGCTTCAGTTTCCCTGTTGTAAAACAGGGATAGAGCCACCTGGGTAAATTGCTTTGCTTTGTGATTTTTAGGATGAAATGTGAGATTTGAATATAAGCAGTTTTACATGAGCAAGTGTAATACAATTTCACTGAACTAGTGAAAAAAATAACTTGTTGCATAGAATAGTCATTTGACTTTTTATACAGGTTCCAGCACCAGAACAGGCAGAAAAAGGTGGTGTAAGTAACATGACAGAAGCCAAACTAGTACTCTTCCTCACCTCCTCCTTTATTAAGGTATCTTTCTTTTAATATGATGTCTGGAGGGAGGGCAAAATAATTGTACTGTTAACAATGGTATAAAACCACTGCAGAATGCAAACCTGCATGTTCAGGAATGAACTGGAACCTCAAGAGTAAACTGAAGGCTGGTTGAATGGCAGTCTGATGCATGGGTTAGAATTCAGGATCTCATTTTGTCTTCTGCCCCCAGCCTGGCTGGGCCTAGAGTGCATTTGAGGCAGCATGTTTGGTCCTTGAAGGAATGGAGAAATGCCTCTTCCTCTTCAGGGACTTCTAGAGCGAACTTGGAGTGGCATTGACTGACATACTCTGGTGAGAGCTATGTTCAGCCTTCTGAAGGACAATCAGCTACATGGGATTTTTTTCAAGTATGAAGTAGAGAGAGAGAGAGAGAGAGAGAGAGAGAGAGAAATGAGGACTTTGAGGACCTCTCCCTCCTAAAGTGCCAGGGAAGGCCAAAGCTTGGGGCCTGATTTTAACTAATAACTGCTTAGACTTCCTTTTGATAAATGATTAGTCATATTCTGTAGCATTGGGAGTTCCTAGAGGGTCTCTTGAGTGTAGAACAGAAGTGGGCAAACTGTGGCCTGCGGGCCACATCCGGCCTGCGGGACTGTCGTACCCGACTGCTGAGCTCCCGGCTGGGGAGGCTAGCCCCCAGCCCTTCCCCTGCTGTTTCCCCTCCCCTGCAGTGATGCTGCTGTGCGGGTAGCACCCACCCACCTCCCAGGCTTTCCAATAAGCCTGTCCTGCCGCTCTGAGTGGCATTGTAAGGGGGAGTGGGTTGGATAAGGGGCAGGAGGTCCCGGGTGGCAGTCAGGAGACAGGGAGTGGTTGGATGGGGTGGAGGTTCGAGGCAGGGCAGTCAGGAGACAGGGAGCAGAGGGGGTTGGATAGGGGATGGGGTCCTGGGGTGGCGGGGGGTTCGGGGAGGGGGGGACAGGGAGCAGAGGGGGTTGGATAGGGGGTGGGGTCCTGGGGAGGCAGTTAGGGACGGGGGTCCCAGGAGGGGGCGGTCAGGGAACAAGGGGGGGGTTGGATGGTTTGGGGGTTCCAGGGGTCTGTCAGGGGTGTGGATAGGGGTTGGGGCAATCAGGGGACAGGGAGCAGGGGAGGTTAGATGGGTGAGGGGGGCAGTTAGGAGGTGGGAAGGGGGAGGGGGCGGGGGCCAGGCTGTTTGGGGAGGCACAGCCTTTGCAACCCGGCCCTCCATACCGTTTTGCAACCTCAGTGTGGCCCTAGGGCAAAAAAGTTTGCCCACTCCTGGTGTAGAACATACCCCAAACTAACCACACTGTCATGTTTTCAAATCACTATTTTGCTTTTTCTTTCTGTTAAGGCTGGCTGTAAAGCTTCAGATATTGGTATCATATCTCCATACAGACATCAGTTAAAGATAATCACTGACTTGATGACAAACTCATGTATCGATACAGTGGAAGTAAATACTGTGGACAAATACCAAGGAAGAGACAAAAGTATCATAATAGTATCTTTTGTTAGGAATAATAATGACGGAAATGTGAGTGGATCATATTTGACTAAATTATTCAAAGACATTTCACAAATTTTGACTGCCATAATGGAAATCCTTAAAATAAGACATTAATACTTTTTACTGAACATGCATGAATGTATTTTAGTCATAATTACATCTATAACAATTGCACATACACTGGGAAAATTGAGTGGCTAGTTGGCATTTACAAAGTAATACAGACGTATTAAGGACATTTTTGTTAAAATGCTATTTTTAATTATTTGTATAGTGCCAACAATTTGCTCAACACTTTGATACAATGCTTGTTTTAAAATGAAATATATTAAATTCAAATTTAGTTCATTCATACTGTTTGGCTTTGTTTCTTACACATGGACAATGAAAATGGATTAATGGGTTTCACTTTTGTATATAGTGTTTCTAACCACTTTTCATTTTTTTGCTCCTCCACTAGCACATTGTGTTAAAGTTTGGGTTGGAAAAACTTAAGAATGGTTAAGAATGTCATATTAGAATTAAAATAATTGGATAATTTATGTTGGCTAAATTTTTTAATGCATTTTATAGAAACATAATTTGGAACCAGATTTGACATGTGTTCCTTTTTAAGAAATATATGCAAATTCCTTGAGATTTAAAAATTTGAAGATGGGTTGTACTTCTACACTTTTTTCATTCTTTTAAAAAGTAGGAATTTAAGAGAGAGAAAATAATTATATTCATTTCAACAGCTTGGAACACTTCTGATGGACTGGAGGCGTCTTAACGTTGCTATTACAAGAGCGAAGCACAAATTAATCATGCTGGGTTGTGTTTCATCACTGTGCCTCTATCCTCCTTTAGAGAAGTTACTCTGCCATTTAAACTCTGAAGCCATGATATCCTTTTCCTGTGCACTTCTGTATATCCTGATACTCTTACTACTGGTGTTGGATAAATATGTTCTTCTTAGTTTTAATATTTTAAAATGTGATAAATTACAACAGTTGAAACTGCACACTTTTTTTTTTTTATTGAAACAGGCTGGAATTATATGCTGAGAAGCATATATACTACAGAGAGTGCTTTCAAGGGAAGGAAAAAGTGCTGCTAGACTGGGGCGCTTAAGCTCTGTAGCATGAGAACTGCATTTTCAATTTGTATATTTACAGTCTGTAAATTTATATATTTAAATATACATGATTCTTAGAATAGACCAACTTAATATTTGCCCCTATTTGTAACTTACATTTTTGCCAACAGCTTTCCATTTAGTAGTGGATGTTATGGTGCTTTCACCTCTTTGAACTTTAAACTATGAAACAATTTAAGTAAAATACTTTGTGCAGTGGTCCCTATCTCAGTGCTGTAGAATTCCATGTTTGCAGCTAGCCCAGTGGTTTTCAAACTTTTGTACTGGTGACCCCTTTCACACAGCAAGCCTCTAAGTGTGACCCCCCCCCCCATATAAATTAAAAAAACCTTTTTTTTGTATATTTAACACCATTATGGCTCCCTGCAAAGCGGGGTTTGAGATGGAGGCTGGCAGCTCGTGAGCCCCCATATAATAAGCTCGCGACCCCCTGAGGGGTCCCGACACCCAGTTTAAGAACCCCTGAGCTAGCCCATTTATTCAGTAATTTAGCAGTTGAATAGGCAGCATCTCAAAAAGAACAAGGAACACCTTGAAAATGTTGTTTCTTCATCTTGAAAAGTTGTAACAGTCTATTGAATTACAAGTCCTGTTTTTCAGTATGGTCTTCCCCATTGGCTATTGCTGCCATGATGCATATTCTGTTTTCTCTCATGATTTGTGATCAACACCAGCAGCCAAAGGAGGCTACTCAAATGCCATTTCCTTGAATGTTGGGTCTTGTGTGTCGAGTGGCAGGAGTTGTATCTGTAACTGAGCTGTAGCAAGATTTGGGGTGCATGTTTCAGACTCTTCAAGATGCGCAAATTGTGGCCTGTACTATATAGTCAACCTGTATTACAGTGGAAAAAATTACCAACCAAACCTATTAAAGGGGTATGCTTTGGGTCCAGCTAATAAGTGAGTCCAAACTTTGTATTTCTCTTCCACAATTTGCAAATCAGCTTCAATTAAGGGTTTGTTTACACAATGTGGCAAGGGTCTCTAAAGGGGTGTGACTTGCAAAGCACTCTAACTGCCTTGCATTAGAACCTGGTGAGGTGCTCTAAAATTTGGCTGGGCCAAATCTGAGAGACTGGTGATGTGACCCTATGCACCAGGTTGCAAAACTCAGAGTGGAGAGCTGGGCCCAGCCTCATGGCATAGAAGCTGCTGCTGCAGGGTGAGTGCAGGGAGAATTCACTTATCAACCCTCTACATACGAGGCTGGGAGAAGTGTGTTTGCCTAGGCTCAGTGATGGGCTAATGTGCCCCTGGACATGGCACCCCATCTAGAACCTTCCTGTGATCCAGACATACTGTTTGGGAAACACTGAGGCTACACTGTTTAAAATTTTAAATTAAAGCTACATCAAAACAAGCCTCCTATTTAACCCTGTTTTTCTACCGATGCATTTTATAGTCTGATAGATGTGGTTAGCGTGTCAACTTCTTATTTTCTCAAACTTGTGGAAGGAGAGGACATGTATTTAAAAGGAATTGTATTGATAGTGTAATAATTAATAAGGTGCCTAGAACTGCAAAAATGCTATCTTTATGTGCATAATCTCTCTTGTTAATTGAGTCTTTTAGTTAGACTTCATCCTTTCTCAGAGTAATTAGAGAAACCTATAACTTCTGAAAGAGCATGTGAAGTGGAAAGGTTGGAAGATGGCATTGTGATATGCCCCAAAACTACTTTTGACACAAGACAGACCCTTATGCTTAGAAACTCTTTTGCAAGAACAAAATATTATCCAAGTATTTGAAGTTTATTTTCCTTAACTTTTATTACATTTTCAATCTTCCATCAGGGGCACATGAACGAGTCTATCCGTGTAACCTCCTATGATTGTAAAGATGAAGAATTTGAGGGGGAAAAGTCATCTTGTTCATTTTCTATATGTGCTGCTGAATGCAAATAATGGTTTAGAAGACTATGGGTGCTGAGTGCACCATGTAGCCTGAATGGATTTGATTTCAGTCTGGTTTCTCAAACTGTAAAAGTTTCTTTTCACCATATTGCACAAATTATTTTAAAGAAAACAGGTAATTTTAATACCAGTGTGACACTACCATATCAGTAACACAAGTGTGCACTTTTAGAGGTACTAGATAGCCACTCTCATATTCCATTTTCCTTTGGATATATATATTTCTTGTGGGTGATAAGAAATTTCTTATTGGCCACTCGGTACAAATAATACACTGCTTTGAGTGACAAGAAATTTGGGATCATTCTGGTTTTGCAGATTTTAAAATGTAGTTTTTTGCAAGAAAGAAGGGAATTTCTATGTAAAACTTTAAGACTGTGTTTTTGTGTCTGTTAGAAAATGAGTTCCCTTTTCTATTTCCAATGCCCGTTCTGTTGCTTTCTCTTTAAAGTCTGTCCTACATGTAAGAACATACATAATTGAATTCCAGACTTCTCACACTGACACAACTTGATAACGTATCTCTGTCCTCCACTAGCTTTTGGATAAGTTTTGAGAAATATGATATACCTATTCACCTTTAAGAATTAAAGTTTTTTTTAAAAAAAAAACACTTTTATCGGGTGAAATCCTGGCCAACCTTGAAGTCAATGCCAAGACTCTTGGACTTCAATGGAGCCAGGATTTTTTATGTAGTATTGGCTTTCTTTTGGGAGTTGTTGGGTTGGAGACA
Source organism: Lepidochelys olivacea (assembly GCF_965140295.1). NCBI lineage: Eukaryota > Metazoa > Chordata > Testudines > Cheloniidae > Lepidochelys > Lepidochelys olivacea. The sequence continues at coordinate 81,787,446 of NC_140417.1, read as the reverse complement.
GAATTGCAACTTAATGTTAATAAACTTACATGCCAGGTTGTTTCCTTAAATGGTGCAAATTTCCCTTTACTTGACACAGTATAAGAGAGCTCAAATAGAACTACCTCATGCCTAACACTTTAGTTTATGCTATTAACTCAACATTAATTTGTAGATTTTAACTTTTGACTCTACAAAAAGACACAAATGCTGTTCATTGTATTTTTTCACATTTTTTTCCTTTAATGTCAAATTTGTGTCCTAAGGGTTGTTCATAACTTTATACATTAGATATGGGCATTTTTGGTTTTAAAATTCTCTAATTTTTGTAATATTTGTAATGTAATAAAAATTTGCTCAATTGTTACTATTGGGCTAGTTATGGCACTGCTTGAATCAAACAAAATATCAATATTTTCAGTTGAAATGCTTAAAGACACAATGACTTACTGTGTAACTGAACTTCTCATGTATGTTACTGTTTTTTCAATAGCAACGTAGGCAGCTGGTGAAAATATCCTTTGAAGGGGCTGAGCCCACCACCATTCACTCTGCAGAGGCAGCTCCTGTTGAGCAGGTTTGGCTTGGCTACCCATTCTGGCCTGTTGGGTCTCGCTGCTCACGGATTCAGAGAAGTGCACCACTGTGTCACTTGATGTGTCTGTCCGCACACAGGTGGTTCCTCCTCCCCTGCAATACCTACCTTATTCCCTTCTTGGCCCTGGAGATGCTGGAAACCAGCCTTTATCGGTCAAGCTGGGTTGGCGGTGGGCAGGCTCAGAAAATAGAGTAGGTATGGCTGAGCCCCTTTGAGCCTTAGCAACCTGCCGCCTATGATAGGCAACAAACAACTATTTAAAGGTGGGAAAGTTTTAAAACATGTAAAATATATAAAATCTTTCAATATTTCAGTAAGCTTGCTGGAGCAATCTGGTATCTCTTTCCACAGAATTTTTCCTTCAGTTTTGACTTGTCAGTAATTGCTTATAAGTGTTCTGAAGTTTGAGATATTTAATATTATAAGCCAACTCCTCAGCTCGTATATGTTGACATACACTGATTTATACCAACAGAGGATCTGACCCTATTATTGATAACATAATACTGATTTTGATTAACTTAAATGAAAAGTTCGTAAAATCTCACTTACACTACATGAAAATCAGGCAAAAGAGTAAGTCTGCCATCTCCCTCTTCCCCCAGTAGTTAAAATGTGCCCTCTTCAGGGAGTGGAGTTTAGCTGAAACTAAGAAATACCTACAGATAAAACTGCACTGAGCTGGAATAGATAGAAATGGAGAAAATATACTGACAAAGGAAAATACGGGATTCATTTAGAACCTAATAATACAGGAGTGTCTTGGTGCTAGAATGACAATTTAAGATTTAATTTTTAAAAAATCTTAATATCCAGTTTTGGGTGGCATCAGTGTGTAAGGATACACAGCTAAAGTGTGCTAAATTCAGCTCACTTTCTGATGTAGAAACTAAGGCCCTGATCCTAGAGTAATATCCATTGGTACAGAAATGCAGGAATCTCCAATATCAGATACCAGGATTATAGCCTAAACCAGGACTGTTAAACTGGTCTTAATTTAGTCTTCTGTAAAAGTGAGATCTTAGTGAAAAAGCTGTCAGCTGACTAAAGTGGAGCTGAATATCCAGTGAAAGGACCATTTTAAAACTCTCACTTCTTCCTTGAACTGCTTCTTCCATTCCTCGCCTCTGCTCTTTCATGGGGATCTGGCTGCAGGAAGTTAAACTTGGGAGTGTGTGTGAGATGAAGTTTGTAGTTTTGTGGCTGTTTGGATTAGACTAACAAAAAGCTACTTTAGTTTTCCATTATCTCTTTTCTACCTACATTAATTTAGGGTTCTTTTTAGTAATGTTTCCAACTGTGCAGGGTTGGATCTTGGTGCATGGATCTGACAAACACCCAGGAGGCCTTTAAGAAGGTCTTTGGATACTCAGTGTCCATAGTCAGATTCTGTCTAATCCCTATTTTGAAGTAAAGCACTCATGTCCTCTGTTCTGTACTATGCCTGCTGGTGACTAATTAGCTCACCCCTCTGACTCAGGCAAGTGGCTAGCCATAATTTATTCATGGAAATGCCAATACCTCTAAGTAATCATGAGAAGATGTCAAACCTAATGACCAACTTGCTCCTAAATATCTGAAACAAACAAAATTTATAGGACAGAAGGTATACTTTAAGGTACAGCTTTCTAATATATACACATTTTCAGGTCTTGTAAATTTATATAAGAACAAATGACAGAATGGATAAAGGCTGTAGAAAAGCAAACATTTTTAGAGAACCATTTATAAATGGGTTTTCTCACTTTCTTAAACACTACAGTTCATAAGAATAAACACAAAAGTTGTTTGATCCCAAACTTATTTTAGGCTAACACATACAAATAAAGGCTAGTGCTAACTATTTCATTCAGCATGACTGTATCAATGCTGGCCTATAGGCAGTTTTCTGTTGCTTCTCATCTGTACTTTATAATCACTTCCTGATATCTCTTCATGAATTTCCAGTCACCTTAAGCTCAGTGTGGGTGAAGCTCAGCTCTTGATCTTTCCTCCCCAAGCCTTCTCTGTCTGCCACTGTGGACATCACTGCTATCCTCCTACTCATTTAATATTTTTAAATGAGTAATTTTTTAACTTGGCCCTCTGGCTGGATCTGTGTGTTCAGCAAGATTTAGAAATAGCCTATTAATACTTACCTAAAATCTAAATTCCAGCTTTTTCTTTCTATCCACAGAGACAACATTTCAATCTTCATCATTTCATGTCTTGACTGCTTCGGGTACCTCTTTGCTGGCCTTGAATATTATACCCTTGTTTTTCCCAATTCTATTCCGAATGTTCTTGCTAAAATCTTGGTTCAATGCTCCGATCATGTCAACCCCCTCTCTGAGCACCTCTACTACTTTCTCTCACCTGCCCCCGCTCTTCGGTTTTCCTCCAGACATGTCGTCTTCTCAGCCTTTCTAGAATCTTGTGAATGTCTTGCTGTCAGTTCAAGTTCAACATTGCTGAAACAGCACTTAATCTCTCCTGCCCCCTCTAGGCCCTCTTTGCTACCTCCTTTCTCAATCAATGTAGATAGCATCACTATTTTGTGCTCTTCAGTCAGGCCTGTTAGCTGGGTGTCATCTTTATGGACCTCTTTAAGTCCTCAATTGCAGGCTGTCTAAATCTTGCCTATTCTTTCTGCATAATATTGCTAAGATATGACCTTTCATATCCATCCACTTGGACAACTCTTGGCCAAGCTCTCATCTTGATTACGGTAACATCTTTTTCTCTGCCCTTGAAAAATGTAATCTTACCCCATCATATCCATTCAGAATACAGCTTTACAGATGATTCTTACCAGTTGCTTTGAGCATATAATTCCTCTCTTTGATTTTTCTAGTGGTTCCTCCTCCCCTGTTGTAACAAACATGTTGCTTGTCTTCACTTTCAATGCCTTCCATTGCAATTCCCCACCCTATCATCCTGTTTCATTCATTATCCACGTGTCAACTTCCAGTTCCTCTCTGTCATGATGGCAGTTTCTATCATTCACTTGTTAAATTTTCAAACAAATACCTTTGTGCTTTCTCCTATGGTGCCCTTACAGCTTACTGTACCCAGCTGTAATGTTACCTCATTCTCCTCTTGTGACCCACCTTTCTAAAATTCCTTTTCTGTAATGGTCAGTTTTTTGTAGGCACAGTTAGACCATGATCTCCGTGTACCAGTACTCCGTCATGCTGACCAATATTGTCTCATTGTGTCCTTGTACTCACTTACCTGTATCAATTTCTTGGTTCCTATATTATAGTTAGTACTACTTTCATCTCGTTTTAGTGTGCCTAGAAAAGTGGGATCCTGGTGTGTAAGTAGGGTTTGTAAGTGCTAGGGTAGTGCACTCCTGAATACAAGCTTTTTACATTTCAACCCCTTCGTTATTTACTCCCTCATCTAGCTTATCGACTAACCTTTCATGAGCCTGATCATGTCTTCGCTTTACCAACATTTCTAACTGTTCTTGCTTGTTAATCAGTTTGTGCCTTACATTCTCTGAAGGCATTTGCATGTTCCTATATATGTAGGCAAAACTCCCTCATAAAACCTGATCAGCCCTTTCCTTAACTTCTCTTTATAAGACACCTCTGCCCCTTGATACTCTATCCTAGTTGCTGATCATGGCTGAGCAGCTGATGAACTGTAACCGTGCCTCTACTTCCTTTTCCTACTCTCTACCTTCCAAGGGTAATGCTAAACTAATTAGTCTGAGGGAGCAAGGATTTTGTTACATGTACTTTATAAAATGGGGATAAATGTCAGATTTTTTTTACCATATTGAAGCAGGATGTTTGAGCTGCAGCATATCTGTCAATGCTTCAGTGCAGGAGCCTTGCACTTTTTTTCCCCCCCAATAGCCATAACAACCCCAGCTCCCAAAGGGTCCCTTGTCATAAAGTTTCTTAGGCATGCTTTCACTTGTGGAAGGCATGGCTATTTTCTTTTACATGCAGCACCTGTAGCAGAAATATGTGCATCAATCCCAGCGCCCGACTAAAATCTCTCCAACACATCATCAGCGATCTACAACCTATTTTGAAAGATGATCCATCACTCTCACAGATCTTGAGAAACAAGCCTGTCCTTGCTTAAAGACAGCTCCCCAACCTGAAGCAAATACCAGCAACCACCCACTAGAACTACTAACCCAGGAACCTATCCTTGCAACAACGCCTGTTGCCAACTGTGTCCACATATCTATTCAGGGGCCACCATCAGAGGGCCTAATCACATCAGCCACACTATCAGAGGCTCGTTCACCTGCACATCTACCAGTGTGATAATGTACCAGTAATGCCCCTCTGCCATGTTCATTGGCCAAACTGGACAGTCTCTACGTAAAAGAATAAATGGACACAAATTGGACGTCAAGAATTAAAACATTCAAAAGCCAGTTGGAGAACACTTCAATCTCTTTGGTCACTCAATTACAGACCTAAAAGTGGCAATTCTTCAACAAAAAAACTTTAAAATCAGAGTCCAAGGAGAGACTGCTGAATTGGAATTAATTTGTAAACTGGACACCATTACATTAGGCTTGAATAAAGACTGAGAGTAGATGGGTCGTTACACAAAGTAAAACTATTTCTACAGGTTTATTCCCTACCCCCACCACTGTTTCTCAGATGTTCTTGTCAACTACTGGAAATGACCCACCTTGATTATCACTACAAAAGGTCGTCCTGTCCCCATCTCCCCCCCCCCCACCCCCCCCCCGCCTCCTGGTAATAGCTCATCTTACCTGATTGCTCTCCTTACAGTGTGTATGGTAACACTCTTTGTTTCATGTTCTCTGTGTATATAAATCTCCCCACTGTATTTTCCACTGAATGCATCCCCTGAAGTGAGCTGTAGCTCACAGAAGCTTATGCTTAAATAAATTGGTTAGTCTCTAAGGTGCCACAAGTACTCCTTTTCACTTAATTTATGCTGTAGGTGGAGGGCACCTTTTGTATTTATCCCAAGAACCTAGAAGCTGCAGCAAACTCAGTCTTGGACTTCTCTTCTTCAGTTACTTTTGACAAGGGGCATGGGAGAATAGGCTTATTGATGCATAAACAAAATTTACCTAAAGAGGGAACACTGTATTATAAACATTTATACTATGATAGGGCCCGAAGGCTGGGTGCTTGTACAATTATAGAAGACAGAATCCCTTTCCTGAAGGGTTTACAATCTAAAGCTACACCAAAGCGATGGACTGCGCAACGCAAAATACGCCCATTTGTCAATACAAAAGGAAATCACGCATTAGGTCAGAAATGGTACTTGAATGTGTGCACTCAGGAGTGAAAGAGGCTAACGTTTTCTCTGTTATGGTTGTGAGCCTCCTCTGGGGCTATTGCTGCAAGCCTGTGTAGGACGCTGGTGGTAGCTGAGCCCTCTGTAGTTTGGGCTACTTATGAAAGAGCAGGGTGATGCTTCGCCCCATAAGTTGCCGCCTGTTCCTCAGGTGTGGGGCAAGGCTGGCTCTAGACCCCAATTTTGCGGCGTCAGCGGCGATTGTGTGTGGCTGGAGCACGGGGGAGTAGCAGCCACTCCTTGCTGGTTGCGCTCTAGGGTGGGCAGAGAGGGGCAGGTCCTCCTGCCGCCGGGGGCGCAGTGCGGCTTGTGACCGGGGAGTGGAGGGGAAGGAGCCTGCGAAGGGCTGGAGCAGGAGCCGTGCAGGGGAGCCCAGCCCGCCCGCGACCAGCTGGCGGCTGCTCTGTGGCCATGGGTGAGGGTGCCTCTGCTCCCCGCTGGTGGGGGGCAGCGAGTCGGGGCGGTGGCAGGCCCCGCTCGGGCTCCGCGGGGGCAGCTGTCGGTTCCCGGTGGGGAGGTAGCGGGGTGAGGCGGCGCTTCCCAACGGGCGCGGAGCGGCAGCCCGAGGCGGCGGCGGCGGCGGCTGGTCGGTGCGTGGCCCGGCCGCCTCTGCGCGCCCGAGGCGGGCGGTGTGCGGGGGCCGCCTGCTCCCGGGGGAGGCGGGGCGGCCGGGCGGGTAAGCAGGCTCCAGGCCGTGGCTCCCTGCGGGCAACCGGTCCGAGCAACACCGGGCAGCGCGGCGACAAAGGAGCTGAGCCCCCGAGAACGATGCTTGTCGCCGGCGTGTGGGATGCGGAGCGGGCGCCTGCTCCCCCCCGGTTAGACAGCCGCTAGCGGCCGGCTGCCGGGCGAGGTGCTGTGTGGCCGCGGGGGTAGCGGCCGCCTCCCGGGGAGCAGCCCCCCAGGTGCTTTGTGGGGACTAGGGAGGGCGGAGCAATGGGAGAGCCTTCGCCGTTGTGTCTGCACCGGGGGGAACTGGTTCTTTTTTGGGAAAGAAAAATAAACATGAATTGTTTGGGGTGCCTTTGCGTATCTTGGGCATGGTGCCACTCCTTGTCAAGTGAAGTGGAATGATTGTGTTAAATGTGGGCATGTGCAGGTTGCCTTCCTGATTTATTGCGAAACGGTTCAATTAAAAAAAATACTTAAATCATAAAAGGGTTCAACTGAACGGCCCATCTTAGTCCAGTTACGAAGTGCCTGAACTCACAATGGGCGCACTTTGGAATGCTGTTCACACTAATTTTTTCCGTGGATGTGCAGAATGAATTTTGTTATGTGCACCAATATGGAGGTGTTGTGTGATACATCACCTCCATATTGGTGCACATTACAAAATTAATGTGGCAGGGATGGGGCCGAGGGGTTTGGAGTGTGGGAGGGAGCTCAGGGCTGGGGCAGAGGTTTGGGGGGTGAGGGCTCCGGCTGGAGGTGTGGGCTCTGGGGTGGGGCTGGGGATGAGGGTTTGGGGTGCAGGCTGCCTCAGGGCTATAACAGAGAGAGAGGATTCCCCCCAGCTCTCTCTCCGTTTTCAAACTTTTATTTAAAACAGTAAGGGCTGGAAACTTAAAAGAAAGCAAGAAAACTGAGATTCTCATGTGATTTCTTTGATTCCAGCAATTGTGATTTTAAGAGAAACAAATAGAATGAGGCTCCTGATAAAATTATGAGATTTGACAGTACTGGATTAAGTATCATGACCGTATAATAATTATATAACCCTCATAACATATTCCTTTAGTCATTTCCCATTTTATCAGAAACATATAATGCACCCTCTTAAAGTGGCCAACTAGTTTGAGGCCCCAATTTAGATTGTTTTGGAAAGTTTTATGTATTATAGGTAGAAATGTTTTAATGAGTTTTAAAAAAATACAGAAAAGAAACTTGGTTTTGTGTGTCCACTTTAAACTTCCCTGTGTAGAACTGTAAATCAAAACTACAGTATTATGCTAGTGGGTGAGGAACTATGTCTGGATCTTACAAATGCTTATGCATGTGCTTAACCATGTTCTACTCATAGAATGTAGTCAGTGGGACTTTACAGTGTGTAAAGTTAAATGCAGGCCTAAGTCTTTGTGGAATCAGGGCCACAATACAAACTGTTTCTATGTAAAGGAGAAAACTGACATCTGTTTCTATGCTGGATATATAACTTGGATTCAAATAATGTTTCTGGATATACTATATTAATGAGACACGTCTTGTACTTATGTGACTGCAGCTTTGGTATCATAGAAGAGAGTCTCTGAGCCCTGTTAACCAGCTGATTTTTTTTTTCATTGCTTTTTCCATATTCATTGTCAGTGCTGCTTTCACTTTGTCTTACAAGCCAAGCTAGGTTGCCCTTCTGGTCCTGACCAGTACTGAAATGAATTGAGACAATAAGTGTGCCTCAAATTATGACATCCCATATAGTGCATGGAAGAATGGAAGGCAATAAAAGCCTACTTCATATGTATTTACATATTACACATCTTATGTTTGTTTTGGAGTGAATGCTGTTTTATAGCACTGTGACTTTACAGCAGTTAATGGATTTTATTCCTTTGATTAAATACAGATTGGGATCAAAGTGCTTTGAACAGGAAAGCATTTAGTGAATTTTTTTTGCTTTCCTAATTGAAATATGCTTATTTTTTGATTGTTTTAGCTGTAAAAGACCCAACAGCTGTAGAAAGAGCAAATTTGCTGAACATGGCTAAATTGAGTATCAAAGGATTGATTGAATCAGCTTTGAGCTTTGGCCGTACTCTGGATTCTGACTATCCACCTTTGCAACAGTTCTTTGTCGTTATGGAGCACTGCCTTAAACATGGTCTTAAAGGTGCAGTAATCACTTTATTCATCTATTTCCTGTCCCAAACCATTTTGAAATTTTGTTTCTCGAATGTGATGCATTATCCTCTTTGTACAGCAGTTTGAATTTGTACAGCACTCTATAAGAAGTCTGAAGCTGTTACCACTCAGAAAAGAGATCTTGGAGTCTTGGATAGTTCTCTGAAAACATCCACTCAATGTGCAGCAGCAGTCAAAAAAGCAAACAGAATGTTGGGAATCATTAAGAAAGGGATAGACAATAAGACAGAAAATATCATATTGCCTCTATAGAAATCCATGTTATGTCCACATCTTGAATACTGCATGGAGTTGTGGTTGCCCCATCTCAAAAAAAGATATATTGGAATTGGAAAAGGTTCAGAAAAGGGCAACAAAAATGATTAGGGGTATAGAACGGCTGCCATATGAGGAGAGATTAATAAGACTGGGACTTTTCAGCTTGGAAGAGAGATGACTCATGGGAGATATGATAGAAGTCTATAAAATAATGACTGGTGTTGAGAAAGCGAATAAGGAAATGTTTTTACTCCTTCTCGTTACACAAGAACTAGGGGTCACCAAATGAAATTAATAGACAGCAGGTTTAAAACAAACAAAAGGAAGTGTTTCTTCATACAGCGCACAGTCAACCTGTGGAACTCCTTGCCAGAGGATGTTGTGAAGGCCAAGACTATAATAGGGTTCAAAAAAGAACTAGATAAATTCATGGAGGATAGTTCCATCAGTGGCTATTAGCCAGGATGGGCAGGGATGGTGTCCCTAGCCTCTGTTTGCCAGAAGCTGGGAATGAGCGACAGGGAATGGATCACTTGATGATTACCTCTTCTGTTCATTCCCTCTGGAGCACCTGACTTTGTCCACTGTCAAAAGATAGGATACTGGGCTAGATGGACCTTTGGTTGACCCAGTATGGCCATTCTTATGAAGTACTGATAACCATAACAAACATTTTTTTATACACTTACACTTTTTTCTTCTTTCTAAGTTACCCCTAAGTGACTGTATATGTTTTATCAGTTACCAGGATTAAATGCATGTTACTTATATCTTGATTTCATGTCACTGTTACTCTTACATTGGCATGGTTATGCTTCAGCAGATCTGTTTGAAACATGAAAACAGAATTGCTACTTTATAAGATTCTTTTCAGAAATTCCCAAACCACTGTGACTTATTTTTAAAGGTTAATTAAAGTTTGTCATATAAATACCTATATTCACAGTACAGTATTTTAAAAGAATGTATGTATACAATTTCTAACCCAGGTATGCTGTTGTAAACTGTATGTGAGAGAGTAAGCTAAGTAACTTAATTTGTCAACGAAATCATGTTTTCCTTTTCTTAGTAAGAAAATCTTTTCTAAGTTACAATAAAACAATCTGGGGCCCGCTGGAACTTGTGGAGAAGTTGTACCCAGAAGCTGAGGAGATAGCAGCTAGCGTCAGAGATTTACCTGGCCTCAAGTGAGTAGTGTTGGTAAAAACATAACATTTGCTGCAGTAAAGGTTTGGGGCCTGATCCAGTGCCCATTAGAGTCAGTGGAAGAGCTCAGACCCTTAAAGAGCAAAACATATTGTGGCAAAAGTAGTACTTGGATTTTAACATACTGTGTTGAGAGAATTTAGAAGAAGAACCTTTCTCACATTGAAGAAGCTAAATACTTTAAAAATGAAATGCCTTTTATTGTATTGGTAGAATCATAGAAGAAAAGCACTGGAAGGGACCTTGAGAGGTCATCTAGTCCAGTCTCCTGCACTCATGGTAGGACTAAGTATTATCATTCCAGACAGGTGTTTGTCTAACCTGCTCTTAAAAATCTCCAGTAATGGAGATTCCACAACCTCCCCTGGCAATTTATTCCAGTGCTTAACCACCTTGACGTTTAGGTTGGACATTAGGAAAAACTTAACTCTTTCTTGCTGCAATTTAAGCCCATTGTTTCTTGTCCTATCCTCAGAGGTTAAGAAAAACAATTTTTCTCCCTCTTCCTTGAAACAACCTTTTATGTACTTGAAAACTGTTATCATGTCCCCTCTCAGTCTTCTCTTTTCCAGACTAAACAAACCCAGTTTTTTTTCAATCTTTCCTCATAGGTCATGTTTTCTAGACCTTTAATAATTTTTGTTGCTCTTCTCTGGACACTCCAATTTGTCCACATTCTTCCTCAAATCTGGCGACCAGAACTGGACACAATATTCCAGTTGAGGCCTAATCAGTGCAGAGTAGAGCGGAAGAATTATTTCCTGTGTCTTGCTTACAATACTCCGGCTAATACATCCCAGAATGATGTTTGCTTTTTTTGTAACAGCTTTATACTGTTGACTCATATTTCGCTTCTGGTCCACTATGACGGCCAGATCCCTTTCTGCTGTATTCCTTCCTAGGCAGTCATTTCCCATTTTGTATGTGTGCAACTGATTGTTCCTTCCTAAATTGAGTACTTTGCTTTTGTCCTTCTTGAGTTTCATCCTGTTTATTTCAGACCATTTCTCCAGTTTGTCCAGATAATTTTGAATTTTAATCCTATCCTCCAAAGCACTTGCAACCCATCCCAGCTTGGTATCGGCCACAAACTTTATCTGTGTACTCTCTATGCTATTATCTAAATCGTTGATGAAGATATTGAACAGAACCACATCTAATACTTCTCCCCCATCCACAAAGCTTGTTACCCTGTCAAAGAAAGCTATGAGGTTGGTTTGACACGATTTGTTCTTGACAAATCCATGCTGACTGTTACTTATCACCTTATTATCTTCTAGATGTTTGCAAATTGATTGCTTAATTATTTGCTCCATTATCTTTCTGGATAGAAAAGTAAAATTGTCCTTGGTCTTCCTCTTGCTTCTAATGTATTTGTAGAATGTGTTCTTGTTACCCTAATGTCTCTAGTTAGTTTGATCTCGTTTTGTGCCTTGGCCTTTCTAATTTTGTCCCTACATACTTGTGTTATTTGTTTATATTCATTCTTTTTGTAATTTGACCTAGTTTCCACTTTTTGTAGGACTCTTTTTTTTTTTTGGAAATTGAAGATCTCCTGGTTAAAGCAGGGTGTTCTCTTGCCATACTTCTTATCTTTCGTACACAGTGGGATAGTTTGCTCTTGTGCCCTTAATAATGTCTCTTTGAAAAACTGCCAATTTTTTTTTCCCTTAGACTTGCTTCCCATGGGATCTTACCTGCCACTGTCTTTATTTTGATGTTCTCCCTTCCACCATTCCTTAGAATCATGAACTCTATCATTTCATGATCACTTTCACCCAAGCTGCCTTTCGCTTTCAAATTCCCAACCAGTTCCTACCTATTTGTCAAAATCAAATGTAGAACAGTCTCTCCCCTAGTAGCTTTCTCTACCTTCTGAAATAAAAAATTGTCTCTAATACATTCCAAGAACTTATTGGATGATCTGTGCGCTGCTGTGTTGTTTTCCCCAGAGACATCTGAGTAGTTGAAGTCATCACCACCAAGTCCTGTGCTTTGGATGATTTTGTTAAAGTTTTGTTAAAGTTGTTTTTAAAAAAAGCCTCATCCACCTCTTCTTCCTGGTTAGGTGGTCTGCAGTAGACCCCTACCAGGACACCACCCTTGTTTTTTACCCCTTTTATCCTTACCAGAGACTTTCAACAGGTCTGTCTCCTATTTCCATCTCAACTTCAGTCCAAGTGTATACATTTTTAATATATAAGTTAACACCTCCTCCCCTTTTTCCTGCCTGTCCTTCCTGAGCAATACCCTTCTATACCAATATTCCAGTCATGCATATTATCCTACCATGTCTCTGTGATGCCAACTATGTCATAGTTGTGTTTATTTATTAGCATTTAAAGTTTTCCCCTGCTTATTTCCCATACTTCTCACATTAGTATACAGACATCTAAGATACTGATTTGATTTGCTCCCCTCCCCAGTTCTGTCTTGTCCCTTCTTTATCTCTGCTATAACAGCCCATGCTCCCCACAAAGGTGATACCCTTATGTCTCAGTTGTACTAATTTTCCAAATGTTGCATAAAAATAATATAACCAAGACTGCCTTACTGGTTAACTAGCGAAGAGTAATCCGCCTGCCTTCCCATTCTTAGCTTGATCAGACATTAAATGAAATCTTCTCTATTTTCAGCATCAAATATAATGTCTTTGTTATCAGCCAGTGTTGCTGGTATCTAATTTTTGGGGAAAAAATAAGGTGATTGAGGCAGTCTTGTAAATGTTTTATTCTTTTTGGTGTGCTGGTGTCTTTTGGAATCGTCAAGTTTACTTGTTTACCGCTAGCCTTATTTCAAGTACATGATGTTCCCATGGCATCAGCTGGAGGATGTAACTCTAATCCTCATATTGTGGCAAACAGCAGAGTCATTAGACCATTGCAGTGATTCTCAGTGATAAAATTTAGTTTGCTTAATATGCTAGGAAATATATAGCTTCTAACAGAGTTTCCCAGTCAGTTATATATTCATCCTTTTTGTGTTTTGTTCAGTGTTTGGGACACACCTTTATGTTAGTAAAATTATCTTGAAAAAAGATAAGGTCTAAAGATAGAGCTGTGCAAACTTTATAGGATTCCTGCACAGTTTGGTAGTGGACGTCCATATGCTTCTCTCTTAAACCCTCCTGACTTTGTGAGTATTTGAAAGCAGGGCTGAAAATATCGGGAACAAAGGTTGACAACTGTACTGAGGCCCTAAACTTTGGGGCCCCCCAAACTTCTGTAACTGGGTGAAATGGAAGGGGGTGGGTCCCCAGCAAACTTGATGTACCTGGGCTCCAAATTTCTCTTGATGGGCCTGTTTACAAGATATTCTCCAAACTTTTTCTAACAAAAATAATTTTTTTGAACTTTTATTGTAAACATTTTTAAAAGGACACTGTCAGATTAAGAATCATTTATTTTTCTTCCCTGTGTTGGTATTAATACCTTAACCAATAAAAAAAAATTATATTTTACCCTTTATGTTGTTTTTACTTTCTACACAGTGCTTTGCTTGGACAATTAAAATAGAGTGGTTGTTTTCACTCTCTGATTCTCATGCGGTAGCATAGTACTGCACTGTTTGGGTTGCAAACACTGCTGGAAAGTGTTGGCATCCAAACAAAAACTGTTTTACTTCAAATATTTTCAAAAATAAATTCATGAAAACGTTATAGGGCGAGGGATAGCTCAGTGGTTTGAGCATTGGCCTGCTAAACCCAGGGTTGTGAGTTCAATCCTTGAGGGGGCCATTTAGGGATCTGGGGCAAAAAATGGGGATTGGTCCTGCTTTGAGCAGGCGGTTGGACTAGATGACCTCCTGAAGTCCCTTCCAATCCTGATATTCTATGATTCTATGATTTCTAGTTACAAGATGGATAAAATCAATAATATATTTTTTTTGTTTTAAATTGGATTTTTTATTTAAATTAAATACATTTTTATTTTGGAAAAAATGTTGAAAATTAAATTTATTATGACAACCTATGTTAAGGCCTAAAATTATTGTAGTCTACTAAGGTAAATTATAAAAAGCTATGTCAATGAGCCCTCCTCAGGTTGTAATGAGTTAAAAAGGATTGGTACATTTTTAAGTATATACAGAATCAGGAGGAAAACATATTTAACTTTTGAGGTTAACTTAAGCTTTTTGAATATATCACAAAGTTGTGTACTTCATTAAGTATCTGTATTATTTTCAGTCTTTACAATGGAGTGAATGCTGGTATTTACATGTTTCTAAATGTAAGTACTTTCAGCTTGTTATGTAGAAAAGCTTTTGCCTTAATTACTTGCGGTTTTAGTTAGCAGGTGCAGACTTTTTTTTTTTTTCATTTGGACAAGCTCATTCAAAATTGAGAAACGGACTGGGAGTTGAAAAAGCAGGAAAGCTTGTTTTTTGTCTTCCAATCCATGGGGAGATAAACAAGTTGGGAGAAGATGAGATCTAGTAATTGTGAAAACTTAAAGGACGTGGAGTGACCCAAGAACCTCTTAATGCCAGCTGGCAAGGGGATGTAGAGAGGTCATCTTGTGGATCTGACCTATATGTTCCAGTTCACCAAAGTGTGTCATGTGAGGACTCAAATGAAAGCCAGTGTCACATTTGTTGTCAATATTGTGACATGTATACATAGATAGTGTGGAAGGACTTATGGGGGGGGAGGGATAGCTCAGTGGTTTGAGCATTGGCCTGCTAAACCCAGGGTTGTGAGTTCAATCCTTGAGGGGGCCATTTAGGGATCTAGGGCAAAAATTGGGGATTGGTCCTGCTTTGAGCAGGGGGTTGGACTAGATGACCTCCTGAGGTCCCTTCCAACCCTGATGGTCTATGATTCTATGTATATATGCTGTAAATTACATTCTTAAAGTTTGTGTCTAGGGACTGGTCATCAGAAAAGGTGAAAAGCAGGCTTTTCTTGAGGCAAGATATGCTGCTTCTTCAAGTGATAGTTCTTTTGTGTATTCTGCACGTGGGTATATGTGCCAGAATCTGTAGGTTTTTTTTTTTTTTTTTTAGTTGGCAGTGTCCATTGGTCCACTCATGCAGTTGTTTTTGGAATTGGTGTATCAGAAACCATATAACCCTGTTCACAGTATACCCACCAGGTGCACAGAACTCCCCAGCAGCCAGTCTCATCAGACATTTTCCCACAAATCATGAATGGGAGTTCCATGATTCTGTTCTGAATGAGATGTTCACCCAATGAGGAACACTGTCTTGGGATCTCTTTGACTCTCAGGAGAACAAGAAACTATCTCTGTACTGCTCTAGGGCAGCTCTGGGCCACAGCTTGAAGGGCAACACCCTGCTGCTACCCTGGATGGATCACCTCACATATACCTTCCCACCCATGCCACTAATACCACTAATCCTATGAAAAATCTGTAATGACATGGCTTAAGTTATTGATCCCTTTATTTAATAAATCCATTAGTTTTAAATGAAACATGTTTAGGTAGACTTTTTTTTTCTTGTGTATTCTGGAACATTGAAGGTAGATTTATTTAACTAATAAAAATGTAAAATGCTTGTTTTGTACATTTTTAATTGAATTCCAGTTTTCATCCAAATGCAACTTGACACAAATCCTGGGTAAAAGATTATCATCTCGTAAATAAGAAATGTACTTCAGCATTTTCTAACATAAGAATGTAAATATTAAGAATGAGTAAATGTATGGTAATATATATATGTAAATATAGTATATTCTCCTTCTTAGCTTAAAAGTACCAAAAGTAATATAAAGCTTATAATTGGTTGCAAATCAGCATGTTATACTAGCCCATGAGAGAGAGTGTGTGTGTGTGTTTGTTTTTGTTTTTTTGCTTTAGAAAAATAGATAATTGTGTCTTTTAATTGACCGATTGAGTGTTATTCAAATAATAACTTAAAATACCTTTAAAATCTGAATTTGTGTATTAACAAACTGATTCATGAAGGCAATAAGACTAATTGATGTGCAGCTCTATCCTCACTAATTTTTCTTCTTTTCAGAACACCACTGGGCCGTGCCCGGGCTTGGTTACGATTGGCATTAATGCAAAAAAAAATGGCTGATTATCTACGCTGTTTAATCATTCAAAGAGATCTCCTTAGGTTAGTGATTTTGTTGAAATTTTATCTTTTTAAGTTTTTAACAAAATTTGTTTAGGAAATCAAGTCTAGTGTTATATTTGGCACTTTACCATATCATAAAATTTAATTACATTATAACTTCTTGTTTGTGAAACTGCAGTTGAAATATATATGAATTTCCATTATAAGCTCCAGGCACGATTCAGCCTATAAGGGTCTCTTCTCCCCCCTTCGCCTCCATGGGAAAAAATTAGTTATCCTTAGGGCTGTCAATTAATTCCAGTTAACTCATATGATTAGCTCAAAAAAATTAATTGCAATTAATCGCACTTATAACAATAGAATACCAATTGACATTTATTAAATATTTTGGGATTTTTTTTCTACATTTTCAATATTGATTTAAATTACAACACAGAATACAAAGTGCACAGTGCTCACTTTATATTATTATTTTTGATTACAAATATATGCGCTATAAAAATGATAAAAGAAATAAAGTGTTTTTCAGTTCATCTCATAAAAATACTGTAGTGCAATCTCTTTATTGTGAAAGTGTAACTTACAAATGCATATTTTTTTTGTTTACATAACTCCACTCAAAAACAAAACAGTGTAAAACTTTAGAGCCTACAAGTCCACTCAGTCTTACTTCTTATTCTGCCAATTGCTAAGACAAACAAGTTTGTTTACATTGACGGGAAATACTGCTGCCTGCTTCTTATTTACAATGTCACCTGAAAGTGAGAACAGGCGTTTGCATGGCACTTTTGTAGCCAGCGTGGCAAGGTATTTACATGCCAGATATGCTAAACATTCGTATGTCCCTTCCATGCTTTGGCCACCATTCCAGAGGACATGCTTGCATGCTGATGATGCTTGTTAAAAAAAAAAATTCCGCCAATTAAATTTGTGACTGTTTTCCTTGGGGGGAGAATTGTATGTCTCCTACTCTGTTTTACCTGCATTCTGCCATATATTTCATGTTATAGCGGTCTCATGACCCAGCACGTGTTTGTTTTAAGAACACTTGCACAGATGATTTAACAAAACGCAAAAAAGTTACCAATGTGAGGTTTCTAAAAATAGCTACAGCATTCGACCCAAGGTTTAAGAATCTGAAGTGCCTTCCAAAATCTGAGAGGCACGAGGTGTGGAGCATACTTTCAGAAGTCTTAAAAAAACAACACTCTGATGCAGAATCTACAGAACCCAAACCACCAGAAAAGAAAATCAACTTTCTGCGGGTGGCATCTGACTCAGATGATGAGAATGAACATGCACCAGTCCGCACTCCTTATCAAGCAGAACCCATCGTCAGCATGTCCTCTGGAATGGTGGTTGAAGCATAAAGGGACATATGAATCTTCAGCGCATCTGGCACGTAAA
Source organism: Lepidochelys olivacea (assembly GCF_965140295.1). Taxonomy (NCBI): domain Eukaryota; kingdom Metazoa; phylum Chordata; order Testudines; family Cheloniidae; genus Lepidochelys; species Lepidochelys olivacea. Next base: position 81,769,805 of record NC_140417.1, on the reverse strand, counting down.
TATCTTGCAATGCCAGCTACAACAGTGTCATGCGAACGCCTGTTCTCACTTTCAGGTGACATTGTAAATAAGAAGCAGGCAGCATTATCTCCTGCAAATTGTAACCAACCTTGTTTGTCTGAGTGACTGGCTGACCAAGAAGTAGGACTGAGTGGACTTGTAGGCTCTAAAGTTTTACATTGTTTTATGTTTGAATGTAGGGTTTTTTGTACATAATTCTAGGTTTGTAAGTTCAGTTTTCATGATAGAGATTGCACTACAGTACAATACAATTTTCAGTATGAGGTGAACTGAAAAATACAATGTTTTTTTTACAGTTCAAATATTTATAATAAAAATAAATATAAAGTAAGCACTGTACACTTTGTATTCTGTTTCAGAGTAACAGCCGTGTTAGTCTGTATTCGCAAAAAGAAAAGGAGTACTTGTGGCACCTTAGAGACTAACCAATTTATTAGAGCATAAGCTTTCGTGAGCTACAGCTCACTTCATCAGATGCATATCGTGGAAACTGCAGCAGACTTTATATATACACAGAGAATATGAAACAATACCTCCTCCCACCCCACTGTCCTGCTGGTAATAGCTTATCTAAAGTGATCATCAGGTGGGCCATTTCCAGCACAAATCCAGGTTTTCTCACCCTCCACCCCCCCGCCCCCCACAAATTCACTCTCCTGCTGGTGATAGCCCATCCAAAGTGACAACTCTTTACACAATATGCATGACAATCAAGTTGGGCTATTTCCTGCACAAATCCAGGTTTTCTCACATCCCCCCCACCCCCATACACACACAAACTCACTCTCCTGCTGGTAATAGCTCATCCAAACTGACCACTCTTCAAGTTTAAATCCAAGTTAAACCAGAACATCTGGGGGGGGGGGGGAAACAAGAGGAAACAGGCTACCTTGCATAATGACTTAGCCACTCCCAGTCTCTATTTAAGCCTAAATTAATAGTATCCAATTTGCAAATGAATTCCAATTCAGCAGTTTCTCGCTGGAGTCTGGATTTGAAGTTTTTTTGTTTTAAGATAGCGACCTTCATGTCTGTGATTGCGTGACCAGAGAGATTGAAGTGTTCTCCGACTGGTTTATGAATGTTATAATTCTTGACATCTGATTTGTGTCCATTTATTCTTTTACGTAGAGACTGTCCAGTTTGACCAATGTACATGGCAGAGGGGCATTGCTGGCACATGATGGCATATATCACATTGGTGGATGTGCAGGTGAACGAGCCTCTGATAGTGTGGCTGATGTTATTAGGCCCTGTGATGGTGTCCCCTGAATAGATATGTGGGCACAATTGGCAACGGGCTTTGTTGCAAGGATAGGTTCCTGGGTTAGTGGTTCTGTTGTGTGGTATGTGGTTGTTGGTGAGTATTTGCTTCAGGTTGCGGGGCTGTCTGTAGGCAAGGACTGGCCTGTCTCCCAAGATTTGTGAGAGTGTTGGGTCATCCTTTAGGATAGGTTGTAGATCCTTAATAATGCGTTGGAGGGGTTTTAGTTGGGGGCTGAAGGTGACGGCTAGTGGCGTTCTGTTATTTTCTTTGTTAGGCCTGTCCTGTAGTAGGTAACTTCTGGTAACTCTTCTGGCTCTATCAATCTGTTTCTTTACTTCTGCAGGTGGGTATTGTAGTTGTAAGAAAGCTTGACAGAGATCTTGTAGGTGTTTGTCTCTGTCTGAGGGGTTGGAGCAAATGCGGTTGTATCGCAGAGCTTGGCTGTAGACGATGGATCGTGTGGTGTGGTCAGGGTGAAAGCTGGAGGCATGCAGGTAGGAATAGCGGTCAGTCGGTTTCCGGTATAGGGTGGTGTTTATGTGACCATTGTTTATTAGCACTGTAGTGTCCAGGAAGTGGATCTCTTGTGTGGACTGGACCAGGCTGAGGTTGGTGGTGGGATGGAAATTGTGTTGTAATTGAAATTAATATATTTGAAAATGTAGTAAACATCCAAAAATATTTAAAACTAAAGGGTTAACAGTGTTTCTGTTTCAGACATCACAAAACTTTGTTTTTAACAAAAATAAATTCAGAGAGGTGGGAAGAGGAGGTAAGATTTTTGACACTGTGTCTGTTGGGCATGTAACTTTGTTAGCAGAGCATACATTTCTTTAAAGACTACTACAGCTTTAGGAAATTCTTCCTGCCTTTTTCCTCCTCTAGCCAATCTCTTGCCTGATTTCTTACTCCTTTGATTTCAAACCCAATTCTCTTAAAAAAAATCAAATATGCTATATTAGAAGCATCTCCAGAACATTTCACAAATATGGCAAGATTTTCTTTAATATTTTTACAAAACATGTGGCGCGATTTCCCATAATTACCACTTTTCAGTGGTTCATAATTACCACTTTAAAGATCAGTGATGAAGTCACAGTATGTACAGATCTGATTAATCTTTAAGAACATCAGAGTAAGACTAATGTTACAGGAACAACTCAGATACACACACCCCATTTACCAGTGACTTACTAAATCTCAATATGTTAAAATGTTGTAGGAAATAAATAATTATTCTGATACAAGATGTTTTATTACTTTACAGTGAATTTTATGAATATCATGCACTGATGATGGAAGAAGAAGGAGCAGTTATTGTTGGGCTCTTGGTTGGGTTAAATGTGATAGATGCTAACCTGTGTGTAAAGGGAGAAGACTTGGATTCACAAGTAAGTGAATTATAAACTTCTTTTGAAAGGAACTTTTCAAGAAAATGGCCAATGCTTTTATAGAGGCAGATGCATAGTTGCTTATAAATATGTTCCAATCTGTTCATCCATGACAATGAATTTTCTTTACAAAATTATTTGAACTTAAACACTTTTAGTGATAATTCCTGAATTCCAAAATGCCATAGTTAAGTAGAACTGCCTCTTACTAAATATCAGTTCACTATTGAATCATAGGGGTAAGTTGTCTACAGTTGTTGCTGTTGTTTACTTGTATTATTGTACTGCCTGCAGTGTGCTAGGCACTTATTGGAAGACACAGTCTGTGCCTTGAAAAATTATAATTTAAGATTACAAGCAACATACAGCTGCCAATAAAGAAATGCATGTATATTTTCTACATTTTAAAAAATTACATAAAATCGGGTATCCCCAAATACTTCTCTACCCAGTCTTGGTTAGTTTGCTAATTTTTATAGGAGACGGTAGAAATGAGTCTTGAAGAGTGATTTGAAGGAGAAGATAGTGGCTGTACAAATGAGTTTGAGGGGCATTCTGTGTGTAAAGGTTGATGTAGGAGAAGCTGACAAATAGGGCATCATTGACGGTGAAGAAGGCTGGAGGTGATGCTGTCAGAGACAAGATAGGATAAGCAGAGTGTGACAGTTACGAAGGGCCTCGGAAAATTAATACAAGAAGCTTGAACTTGGTGTGTAGAGCCCTGCAAATCTGTGGATATCTGCTTTATATCTGCAGACCATTTTTGCAGATCACGGATTGGATGCAGATACAAGTTTTGTATCTGCGCAGGTCTCTACTGATGTGTTGGAAAAGATAGCTAGTGGGAAGAGGACTTAATATGGTCAGAATAATAGGCAAGGGAAGATGATCTCAGCATTTGTTTTTGGTATAGATTGGAATAGGGTGGTATGGATGTCAGGCCACATTAAGCAAGTAGTTGGAGTAGTGAAGTTATGAAAAATGAGGGCATGAACAAGAGTTTTAGCTGTATGGACAAAACCTGGATTTGGGCACAACTTGGATATGGGGAAAAGAAGAGGAGTAGGGAGGATGATAGTGATATCAGCAGTGATGAAAAATAGAAGTGTGTCGAGATGGTGGAAGATAGAGAATTCAGTTTTGACCAAGTGAAGTTTAAGCTGACAGCAAGACATCTGGGAGGCAGTCTTAGACAAGAGTCTGGATCATGGGAGACAAATCCAGAATGAAAAGATAGATATGTCAGTCAAGAGGGTAAAGACTGAAACTATGTGAGAGAGAAGTGTGTGTGTGGTGGGGTGCAACAAAGGACAGAGTCCATAAAAAGTGTGAGTAGACAGGAAGAGGGGGGACATGTCAAAAGAAACATTGAAGGAGCAACTAAAAGAGCATGAGGAGAACTGAGTCCTGATCTACACTACGAGTTTAGGTTGAATTTAGCACCGTTAGATCAATTTAACCCTGCACCCATCCACACAATGAAGCCATTTTTGTCAACTTAATGGGCTCTTAAAATGTATTTCTGTAATCCTCCCCGACGAGGGGATTAGCGCTGAAATAGACATCGCTGGGTTGAATTTGGCTTAGTGTGGACGCAATTCGACCGTATTAGCCTCTGGGAACTATCCCACAGTGCTCCATTATGACCGCTCTGGACAGCACTCTCAACTCAGATGCACTGGCCAGGTAGACAGGAAAAGCCCCGTGAACTTTTGAATTTCATTTCTTGTTTGGCCAGCATGGCCAGCTGATCAGCACAGGTGACCATGGAGTCCCAGAATCGCAAAAGAGCTCCAGCATGGACCGAATGGGAGGTACTGGATCTGATCGCAGGGGAGACAAATACGTGCTATCAGAACTCCGTTCCAAAAGATGAAATGCCAAAACATTTGAAAAAATCTCCAAGGGCATGAAGGAGAGAGGCTATCACAGGGACCTGCAGCAGTGCCGCGTGACACTTAAGGAGCTCAGGCAAGCCTACCAAAAAACCCAAGAGGCAAACGCCTGCTGTGGGTCAGAGCCCCAGACATGCCGCTTCTATGATGAGCTGCATGCAATTCTAGGGGGGTGCCCCTACAACTACCCCACACCTGTATGTGGACTCCTGCAAGGGTGTCTCACGTAACAGGGATGAGGATTTTGGGGACGAGGAAGATGATGAGGAGCGGGAGGCTGAAAATAGCGCACACTAGGCAAGCGGAGAAACCGTTCTCCTCGACAGCCAGGAACTGTTTATCATCCTGGAGACAGCACCCTCCCAACCTGGGCTCCCGGACCTTGAAGGCAGAGAAGGCACCTCTGGTGAGTGTACCTTTGTAGATATAATACACGGTTTAAAAGCAAGCGTGTTTAATGATTAATTTGGCCTGAAGACTTGGGATGCATTCGTGGCCAGTACAGCTACTGGAAAAGTCTGTTAACGTGTCTGGGGATGGAGTGGAAATCCTCCAGGGACATCTCAATGAAGCTGTCCTGGAGGTACTCCCAAAGCCTTTGCAAAAGGTTTCTGGGGTGGGCAGCCTTATTGTGTCCTCCGTGATAGGACACATTACCATGGCAGACCAGTAGCACATAGTCTGGAATCATTGCATAAGAAAGCATGGCAGTGTGTGGTCCCGGTGTTTGCTGGCATTCAAGCAACATCCGTTCTTTATCTCTCTGTGTTATCCTCAGGAGAGTGATATCATTCATGGTCACCTGGTTGAAATAGGGGAATTTAATTAAGGGGACATTCAGAGGTGGCTGTTCCTGCTGGACTGTTTGCCTGTGGCTGAAAAGAAATCATCCCTGCTGTTAGCCACGCAGTGCGGGGAGGGGTGAAGCGATCGTCCCAGAGAATTGGATGGGTGGGGGGTTAGTTGGGTTTGTGCTGCACGTTAACCTGAAAACATCAGCTCCTCCTTTTAAATGGCCAATGTGTCTTTTTCAATTTTAATCTCCCTTTTTTCCTCCTGCAGCTGCAAATGTTTCAATGCTGTGACTAGCATCTCCTTCCCAGAGGCTAGCGGAGATAAGAGGGTGAAAAAAACGCACTCGCGATGAAATGTTCTTTGAGCTCATGCAGTCCACCCAACCTGAAAGAGCCAACAGAATGCGTGGAGGCAGACAATGGCAGAGTCCAGGAAAGCAAAAAATGAACGTGAGGACAGGTGGCAGGAGCAACAGGAGAGGTGCCGGGATCAAGAGGAAAGGTGGCGGCAGCATGATGAAAGGAGGCAGGATGCAATGCTGAGGCTACTGGAGGATCAAACTGATATGCTCCGGTGTATGCTTGAGGTGCAGGAAAGGCAGAGACCGCCACTGCAGCCCCTGTGTAACCAGCTGCCCTCCTCCTCAAGTTCCATAGCCTCCTCACCCAGACGCCCAAGAACTCTGGGGCTCCGGGCACCCAACCACTCCACCCAGAGGACTGCCCAAGCAACAGAAGGCTGGCATTCAATAAGTTTTGAAGTGCAGTGTGGCCTTGTCCTTCCCTCCTCTCCTCCTCCCCCACCCCACTCAGTGCTTTCCTCCTCCCTCACCCCTCCCGGGCTACCTTGGCAGTTATCCCTCTATTAGTGTGACGAATTAATAAAGAATGCATGAATTTGAAACAATGACTTTATTGCCTCTGCAAGTGGTGATCGAAGGTGGGAGGGAAGGTTGGTTGGCTTACAGGGAAGTAGAGTGAACCAAGGGGACAGGTTTTCATCAAGGAGAAACAAACAGAACTGTCACACCGTAGCCTGGTTAGCCATGAGACTGGTTTTCAAAGCTTCTCTGATGCGCAGCGCGCCCTTCTTCTAACCGCCCTGGTGTCTGGATGCACGTAATCAGCAGCCAGGCGATTTGCCTCAACTTCCCACCCTGCCATAAATGTCTCCCCCTTACTCTCACAGATATTGTGGAGCACACAGCAAGCAGTAATAACAATGGGAATATTGGTTTCACTGAGGTCTAACCAAGTCAGTGAACTGCGCCAGCACGCTTTTAAATGTCCAAATGTACATTCTGCCACCATTCTGCACTTGCTCACCCTATAGTTGAACAGCTCCTGACTACTGTCCAGGCTGCCTGTGAATGGCTTCGTGAGCCATGGCATTAAGGGGTAGACTGGGTCCCCACAGATAACTGTAGGCATTTCAACATCCCCAACGGTTATTTTCTGGTCTGGAAAGTAAGTCCCTTGCTGCAGCTGTTCATACAGGCCAGAGTTCCTTAAGATGTGAGCATCATGTACCTTTCCCGGCCATTCCACATTGATGTTGGTGAAAAGTTCCTTGTGACCTACCAGTGCTTGCAGCGCCACTGAAAATTACCCCTTGCGGCTTATGTACTGGCTGCCTTGGTGCTCCGGTGCCAAGATAGGGATATGCGTTCCGTCTATAGCCCCACTACAGTTAAAGAATCCCATTGTAGCAAAGGCATCCACTATGACCTGCACATTTCCCAAAGTCACTACCCTTGATAGTAGCAGCTCAGAGCTTGTGTTGGCTACTTGGATCACAGTAGATTTGCCCACTCCAAATTGATTCCTGACTGACTAGTAGCTGTTTGGCATTGCAAGCTTCCAGAGGGCTATTGTTACTTGTTTGTGAACTGTGAGGGCTGCTCTCATCTTGGTATTCTTGCGCAGGGGAAAGCAAGTCACAAAGTTCCATCCCAGACCTGCAACACTATGCGCCAGTCTGTGCTTGTTTCCCCGAGCCCAAAATCGGCATTCCATGGCATATGGAGCCTGCCCCATTGGCACCAGGATGACCAAATTGCTGAGGCCCATGCTTTGAGAGACGTCTGTGTCCATGTCCTCATCACTGTCGTCACCGCACTGTCGTCACCTCCTCGCCCGCTTTTGCAGGTTCTGGTTCTGCATATACTGCATGATAATGTGCAAGGTGTTTACAATGCTCATAACTGCTGCGGTGATCTGAGCGGGCTCCATGCTTGCCATGGTATGGCATCTGCAGGAGAGCAGAGTTACAGGGGAAGCGGTGGTTGGATGACCAGTTTTGCAGACCTACTGCACTGTCTGCTGCCAGGACCCAACAGCTGAGCAGGCTGCACACTTGCCGTGTTATGACGAGACAAGAGCAGCCGAGCTGAGTTGCAGCAGAAGCGGCCCTGCGAGACCATCAGGAGAGCAGAGTGGCACCGGAAGTGGTGGATGATGATGGTCATATAGAGGACCTGTGAGGTTGATTCATAGTATCAGGAGAGCAGAGTGGCAGCGGAAGTGGTCATTCGATGACGACGGTTAGCAGTCTTACTGCACTGTCTGCTGAAAGCAGTATGGCGCCTGCATGGAAAAAATGCGCGAAGCAATTCTCTGCTGTTGCTTTCATGGAGGGAGGGGCGACTGATGACATGTACCCAAAACCACCTGTGGCAATGTTTTTGCCCCACCAGGCATTGGGAGCTTAACCCAGAATTCCAATGGGCGGCGGGAACTGTGGGATAGCTACCCACAGTGCAATGCTCCTAAAGTTGATGCTAGCCTCGGTACTGTGGACGCACTCTGCCGACTTAATGCGCTTAGTGGGGACACACGCAATCGACTGTATAAAATCGCTTTCTAAAAAATCGACTTCTATAAATTCAACCTAATTTCATAGTGTAGACATACCCTAAGAGAGAACAGTGTTGTGAACGCCAGAGGAGGGCAAGATTTCAAGAAATCATTTATTCTCAGTTTTAAAAGTAGCAGAGAGATCAGAGGATGAAGGTGGACTAGGGGCCCTGAGATATGGCCATGAAGAGGTTGCTAGAGACCTTGGTGAAGAGAGGAGGGAAGAAGTCTTGGTGGAGGGAATTAAGGATGGAGTCAAGGGAGAGGAACTCAAGGGAACAATTGTAAATTGCCTGTTCAATTATTTCTTTTTTTTCGGATTGTCCCTATTTGTGGTGCACTTCAGATTGTGCATGTGCTCCTTGCATCCAGACCAGAGACGTTTCTTCCCTAGCAATGTCCACTGGTCTGCGCATATGCCCTCGCATTCCTTGTGCTTCGCACCAAGGAGATAAATAGGGCAGTCAGACCACTACCGTTTTAGTTTCTTCTTACTGTTTGTGCTTTAAAATGGAGGTATGGTATTTTTGCTGGTTTCTTCAGGTTCTCTCCAAATAGTTTTAAAAAGTTTCTTATAATTAGTTAGTTTTTAGGGCTTTGGTTCCCTAACTATACAAAAAAATATTTCCATAGTTTGCGATCTCTCCCCTGGGTTGGAAGCGATCTCTGTAACTGACACAGACGTTCCCTCCCTTCCTCCAGCCTTGGTCTTCCTATGGTTTCAGGAGAGTATGACAAGAATCCCCAGAATTAAAAGCTGCATCAAATACCACAAGCCCTCCTGGTTACAGATTACCATGACACCTCTCTGTACTGCCAGGGAGAAACCCACATCCCTTCCAGGTGCAGTATCTGTAAGTTGTAACCAATACTTAGGGCTCTTCCAAATTCATGGTCCATTTTGGTCAGTTTCACAGTCATAGGATTTTAAAAATAGTAAATTTCATTAATTCAGCTATTTCATTTTGAAATTTCATGGTGTTGTAATTCGAGGGATCCTGACCCAAAAAGGAGTTGGGGTGTGTGTGTGTACGTTGTGGTATTGCTACCCTTACTTCTGCGCTGCTTTCAGAGATGGGTGGCCAGAGAGTGGTGGCTGCTGGCCAGGAGCCCAGCTCTGAAGGCAGAGCTGCCATCAGGAGCAGCGCAGCAATAAGGATGGCATGGTATGATATTGCCACTCTTACTTCTGTGCTGCTGCCTGCAGAGCTGGGCCCTCAGTCAGAAGCCACCACTCTCCGGCTGCCCTGCTCTGAAGACAGCAATGAAGAAAGTAAGGGTGGCATATGGGATGGTATTGCCACCCTTATGTCTGTGCTGCTGCTGGCGGGGCGCTGCCTTCAGAGCTGGGCGCCTGGCCGTCAGCCACCACTCTCCAGCCATCCAGTTCTGAAGGCAGCGCAAAAGTAAGGGTGGCAATACTGTGGAGACCCCCCCCCATAACCTTGTGACTCCTCACCCCCTGCAACTCCCTTTTGGGTCAGGACTCCAATTTGAGAAACCGTGGTCTCTCCCCCCAAAAATTGGTATAATATAGGATAAAACCACACAAAAGACCAGATTTCATGGGGGAAACCAGATTTCACGGTCCGCGATGCATTTTTCATGGCTGTAAATTTGGTAGGGCCACATGAGAAAGAAGTGAAGAGACTTGATCTCATTGGGAAAAAAGTGTATTCCTTGGTCTTTCAAGTCTCAGACTGCTGAGCGTTGATGGCCAAGTATGATTTTACCGTCTATGGCAAACTAGTTGGCTTTGCCGTTAAGGACATTCAAAATGAATTCGAGGCTCTGACTGGTGAGGGAAAGCTGATGATGAGATTGGCCCTCCAGCCTTAGATGTGGCAGATGTGGTGACAAGGTCCATGGTGACTGCTGTGGTATTAATGAGACACTCACTTGTTGTGGCTTTCCTCCTCGGGAGTCCAGTAGGAGGTTGAAAGTATGGCAGAAGACCATCTGTTTGAGTGGTAAAAACTGTTCAGTGTGAAAACTGGTGAGTCTCTCCACTTGCTGAAAGACTCTTGAGCCACGCTTCATTTGCTGGGTGTTTACGCATCTGTAATTAATGATTTAGATAATGGCAGAGAGAGTATGCTTATAAAGTTTGCTGAGGATACCAAGCTGGGAGAGTTTGCAAGTGCTTTGGAGGATGGGATTAAAATTAAAAATGATCTGGACAAACTGGAGAAATGGTCTGAAGTAAATAGGATGAAATTTAATAAGGATAAATGCAAAATACTTCACTTAGGAAAGAATAATCAGTTGTATGCATACAAAATGGGAAATGACTACCTAGGAAGGAGTACTGTAGAAAGGAATCTGGAGATTATAGTGGATCAAAACAAGCTAAATATGACTCAACAGTGTAATACTGTGGCAAAAAAGAAGCAAACATTCTGGGATGTATTAGCCATTATCTAAATCATTGATGAAGATATTGAACAGAACTGGACCCAGAACCTATTCCTGTGGGACCCCACTTGATATGCCCCTCCAGCTGGACTGTGAACCACTGATAACTACTCTCTGGGAATGGTGTTCCAGACAGTTATGCACCCACCTTATAGTAGCTCCATCTAGGCTGTATTTTTCCTAGTTTGTTTTTGAGAAGGTCATGCAAAACAGCATCAAAAGACTTACTGAAGTCAAGATCTATTCTACCACATCTACCGCTTCTCCCCATCCTCAAGTCTTGATACCAGAGAAAGCTATTAGATTGGTTTGACACAATTTGTTCTTGACAAATCCATGCTGATTGTTACTTATCATATTATCTTCTAGAGGTCTGCAAATTGATTGCTTAATTATGTGCTCCATTATCTTCCAGGAACAGAAGTTAAGCTGACTGGTCTGTAATTCGCCAGGTTGTCTTTATTCCTCTTTTTATACATGGACACGATATTTGCCCTTTTCCAGTCCTCTGGAATCTCTCCTGTCTTTCATGACTTTTCAGAGATAATTGCTAATGGTTCAGATATCTCCTCAGTCAGCTCCTTGAGTATTCTAATTTGTATTTCATCAGGCCCTGGTGATTTGAAGACATCTAACTTGTCCAAGTAATTTTTAATTTGTTCTTTCCTTATTTTGGCCTCTGATCCTACCTCATTTTCACTGGCATTCACTGTGTTAGATGTCCAATCGCCACTAACCTTTTTGGTGAAAACTGCAACAAAAAAGTCATTTAGCACTTCTGCCATTTCCACATTTTCTGGTACTCTTCCCCTCCCCCCTTATCATTTGAGTAATGGGCCAAGCCTGTCCTTGGTCTTCCTCTTGCTTCTGATGTATTTGTAGAATGTTTTCTTGTGGCCCTTTATGTCTGTAGTTAGTTTACTCTCGTTTGTGCCTTGGCCTTTCTAATTTTGTCCCTACATACTTTTGTTATTTGTTTATATTCATCCGTTGTAATTTGACCTAATTTCCGCTTTTTGTAGGACTCTTCTTTGAGTTTCATTTAGGGAGGTAAATTGGAGCTGGCTACGGAAACCTGCACCTGATTAGTGAATGGTAAAGAGTTGCCAGTCTAATTAGTCTGGGACTACATATAGGCCCAGAAGAAGTAAGTAAGGGGGAAGCCAAAGAGTGGAAGGAGAGCTATAGCTCTTCCCTCCTGGGTACAGAAGCTGAGAAGTCCTTAAGGCTGAAAACCCAAGCTGTATGTGGTGAGAAGGTGGTGGGAGTGCATGCTGTAAATAAACTGCACCGGTGATTGCTAAGTCCTAGGGTCCGAGTGATTTGTGAATGCAGCAGAAGCAGAGCAAAGGGGGCCCTGCTACAATCACTTTAACCCAAGCTGCCTTCCACTTTCAGATTCTCAATCAGTTCCTCCCTATTTGTGAAAATCAAATCTAGAACAGCCTCATTTTGATTAAAAAATTAGAATGATATAAAATTAACATGGCATACATTGAATGGATTAAAACAAGCTAACTGATAGGTCTCAAAATGTAATTGTAAATAGAGAATTATCATTGAGTGGGTCTGTTTCCAGTGGGGTTCCGCATGGTTTGGTTTTTGGCCCTGCGCTATTTAACATCTTTATCAGTGCCTGGAAGAAAACATAAAATCACCACTGATAAAGTTTTCAGATGACCCAGAAATTGGGAGTATTGAAGAGGACAAGTCACTGATTCAGAGCAGTCTAGATCGCTTGGTAAACTGGGCTTGAGTAAGCCGTGTGTTTTAATATGGCTACATGTAAATGTATACATCTGAGAAGAGAATGTAGGTTATACTTATAGGATGGGGGACTTTATCCTGGGAAGCAGTGTCCCTGAAAAAGGTTTGAGGGTGGTGGTGAATAATCAGCTGAACACAAGCTCCCAGTGTGATGCTGTGGCTGAAAGAGCTAATGTGATCCTGGGATGCATAAATAGGGGAATCTCAAGTAGGAGTAGAGATGTCGTTATTTTACCTCTGAATTTGGAACTGGTGCAACCACTGCTGGAATATTGTATCCAGTTGTGGTGTCCACAATTCAAGAAGGATGTTAATACATGGGAGAGGGTACAGAGAACAGTCACAAGAATCGTTAAAGGATTAGAAAAACATACCTTATAGTGACAGATCCAAGGAGCGCTGTCTGTTTAGCTTAACAAAGAGAAGAATGTGACTTACTTATAGTCTGTAAATATATATGTGCGGAACAAATAGTTAATAAGGAGCACTTCAGTCTAGCAGAGCAAGGTATAACAGTCCAATGGGTGGAAGTTGAAGCTAGGTGAATTCAGGTGGGAAATAAGGAATACATTTTTAGCAGTGAGAGTAATTAACCAGTGGAACAATTTACCAAGGGTTGTGGTGGATTCTCCAGCACTGACAATTTTTAAATCAAGATTTCTCAAAGAGGTGCTGTAGGAATTATTTTGGGAAGTTCAATGGCCTGTGCTAGACAGAAGGTCAGACTGGATGATCACAACGGTCCCTTCTGACCCTAGAATCTATGAATAATACAAGGAAAGGACTTACCTCCCCAACCCAGTCACGCTTCTCTGAGGGCATGGTATTTGGATGGATGTCAGAAATAGAAAATGCGTACTCAGTTTATGTCCAGACCATCCTGAGCAGAAGTAGAAAGGACTCTACCAGGAATTGTTATTGTGCCTGATTCTTTAAAAATTAATAATTGCATTGGTTGCCAATTGATAATAATTTAATGAACTGGGAGTAAAAGGGTTCTATCCCAGAATCAGAAACAACAGAATTAAAACTAAGAAGTTCAATATCTTGTGGGGAACCCCAGAGTATATGGCAAAGACACACTGAAGGCAAAGCAAAGCCTTAGCCACTTTTGTTAACACAATCAGTAAAGACAAGAAAGCTCCAAACCACATAAACAAATAGCAGTATTATAGCATTAGAGATATCTTTGGTATCATTCCTTGCATATGCTCGTATACTTACCCTTCTTTGGGGATCTGGTGGTTAGAGACAAAGAACCAGCTCTGTCCCTGGCATGCCAAATGAGTCCGATGGTCCAGACCCCTAATGCCCAAAGGTCAGTGATAATAACGATGAAGAGTGAAGGGTAAATGATGGAAAGCTAGCCCCCGTTACATGGTAGTGTTGCCTTTTACGGGGTCTGGGGTCTATCATGAATATTCATTTGGATACCCAGCCTCCCATATCCATATCTAACTTTCTCACCTAATAATATTGGGATGCCTTTATCCTGTAGGTTAGCATAATAATGCCTTTTAGCTCGTTACCGTATACATCAACTGTTGTGGATAAACATCTGCCAATGATTTTATTCTAAAATAACCAAGCCTAATATCAGTTCAGTATTCCTGTGTTTGCCTGGTAACATTATGTACCAACTCTCCTTGTAAGCAAACTATTACCAGTTCCCCAAAATCTAGGCCATGTTATCTATGCTAAGGGTCGTAGGCCTGCTTCACTTATGCTAACCTGTTTAAGCCAATGTCTTACAGTATGCAAGCCTGTAGGTTCCTTGCATTGCTGCTAAATAAAAGGCTAAGCTATCTCTATTGGCTACATTATGAAGCAAGTGGAAAAGATTTATGTTTTGGTGTGACCAATGAGGAATTTCCTCTTTATGAGCACAGATTCTGGACATGTTGTACTACCTTCTACCCTTAAAATCCTCGGGGCGGTCTATTAGTTCCATTGGGCTACCTTGGCAGCCATCAATGCATTTAATTCACCAGTCATCAAATATTCTTTTTTCCCCCGCACCTAGTCTTTTCCCACTTCTTGAAGGGTATGACTAGAACCTTCCCTTTGGTGGCTAAACTGGGACATGAACTTTGTTTTATCAATCCTCACTAAATCACTGTTGAAGCCTCTAGCATCTTGCTCTCTGATACATATCTCTATGAAGGTAGTGTTTTTGGTCACTATCACATTGGCCAGAAGAGTTGGAGTTAGGGGTGCTCATGGCAGGACCTCTCAGTACAATTAAGAATATGGTATCCATGACACTGCATTCAAAGTTCACCCAGAAGGCATTAATCAAAGCTTCCGTTTACCGGTATTCTAGCCTAAGCCTTTCTCTAACAGAGAAGTGGCATGGCACTCCCTGGATGTGTGTAGGACTCTTGCCTTTTACCTGCAAAGGACAAAATCATTTTGACTGTCTCCTAGGCTCTTCGTATAATTTGTGGAATGAAGAAAAGGAGAAGGGACCATTTCCTCCCAGGGGCTGTCAAAATGGATCTTGGGATTCATCCTACTCTACTATGAGATGAACAGTAAGCCCCCTGAAGGCACTGTGAGAGCACATTCAGTGAGAGCTGAGGCAACACTGGTAGCTTCCCTGAGAGTGACATCCCTCTTACACCCATCTAGAGAGAAGCAACTTTTGAGTTCTGTACGCTCTTTTGCTAGACATTAGCTGCTGATGCAAGCAGCCGCCTCTGATGTTTCTTTTGGGCAGGGTAGTTCTGTAGTTTGTTGTATTACAGGACTTCAGGCACTGCTTGTGAATCACCTGAAGTGCACTACACAGGGACAGAAGAATGGGTTACCTTGTAGTAACTTGAGTTCTTTGAGATGTGTTATACCTATGTATAGTGCACCACCTGCCCTCCCTTCCCTGCTACCTGGTCTCTTACTGGGAACTGGTGGTAGAAAAGGAATTAAGATGACTGTGGCCTGGAAGCCCCCTTTATTCCCTCGGTGCAGAACATGAGGAGAGTGAGGGCACATGTACAGACCAGATGGACACTTCAAGGGAGAAGTCTGTGGTCCTGGGTGTGTGGAGCGCATGCTCAACCTGATGTGCGCTACATATAGGGACAACATATCTCGAAGAACTCTAGTTTTACTACAAGATGAATAACCCAGCCTTTTGAGGTGAAGGGAATAAGGGAGATGAAGCAGTAGTTAGGCAAGTGGGACAAAAGTTGTTTGTTTTGCAAGGATGGTGAAGGTCAGATCATCCATGCATTGTGCTGTAAACAGGCAGTCAGAGAGCATGAGCGTGAAGGTAAGGGAGGTCAGTAGTCAGGATCGGACAGTATCCAACAGGACAGGTTTGAAGAGTTATCAACAGAAAGCTAAGCATTTGTGACAGTGTTGGAGGAGGAAAAGTTGTGCAAAGAGGTGGGGAAAGAGTGGAAGGGAAGCCATAGATCTTGTATGTTTTCTTTTTGAAAAACTTGGTAGAATCTTGTGCTGATTGGGAGCAGGATATGATGGGGTCTTAAAGGAAGGTAAAGGTTGTGTATAAGCGGGTTGGAATTGTGGTTATGGGAATCAATGAGGATGGAAAGTCATGCAGTTTGGCAAGAAATACTGTGGAACTGAATAAAGGGAGAACAAAAGTGTAGTGGAAGAAGTGTTAAAATCTATTTACTTAGAATGAGTAGGATTGCCATGGATTTAACAGAGTTCCAATAAAGAGATAAAAATAATTTTTTTCCTACTACTCCTTGGATGAACCCACTCAAATATAATAAGCTTGTTTCTCCAAGAACCAAAAAGGATTTATTGCATGTTTTCATTATGCTCCTAAGCTTATATGATCCTAAACTGATTGTATCTGTTAAAACAGAAAATTTAAGACTTTTTTGTTTTTCAAATAATTTCTTAAAATAAAGATCAACTGCAAAAAAAGTTAGCATTCATATTTGCATACTCCAAGAAAGTGTGTCAAGGCTGGATCACCCTTAGAGAAGTTGGACTAACCGAGGTTTTGGTAGTTAAATACGTATAAAGGCATGAATAACGACACATTTTTATTCCACCATTATTCATTCTAGGTTGGTGTGATTGATTTCTCTATGTATTTAAAGAATGAAGATGATATTGGGAGTAAAGAAAGGTATGTTCTGTCAAAACACCTTGGATTTTACATATGAAGTTAAATTATTTGTTGAACATCTTTAATATTTAGTATATTTATTTTATTTGTTTAGATTTCTAAAATGCACTAAGCAGTTTTCTGCAATTTTGTGCATAATAGTTTTGTGTCTAATCCACTGGACCATGTTCCTTCAACCAATTAGTTGATTTTAAAATGGGCTATTTTCTTTAAGTTTACACTTGCTCACAAATTTTAAATATAAATTTACATTTATTTGCAATAATGCAGTATCAGTTTTTGTCACATGGTACTTATTACTACATGATTGTAGAGATTGTTTTGTTTTTTTGTAATAAAATTAAGCCACTTCCATGTATTTTCATAGAATTTTTAATATGTATATTTTCATATGCTTATAGAAGATGGATCTTTGTTTTTGAATGTATAGACAAATCACTTGCTAAAAATTAATTGCCTTCTCTCTTTAGAAATGTCCAGATTGCTGCAATTTTGGATCAAAAGAATTATGTAGAGGAACTGAACAGACAACTAAAGTAAGTATTTCTTGGGGTATGTGTATCAGTCCAGACTTCCTCCAGGTTAAAACACATCTTTCTCCCTCTGCTCCTATATCATAACCTTGGCAGGAGTAAAGTTCAGGGGAAAAGATTAAAAATTCTTTCTACTTAGTCTGAGGATGGAGAGGAATTGCCAGACATATATTCTCTCCTGGGGAGACTGGAGGAGAGGAGTCAAATGTCAGTTTGTCGACTGTGCCTCTCCAGAAGATCTTTGGCCTTACAGCATACGATGTGTGACCACATCAACATTCCACCCTAGCAACATGAGCAAATTATGATTCCTCAAGGATTCCATTAACCAGTGGTTCTCTAATTTTTTTTTCGCGGACCACTTGAAAATTGCTGAGGGTCTCGGCGGACCACTTAATGATCTTTCCAAATGTTGTTTGTACCGTTAGCTAACTATTGTAAAGCACTTTGGATAAAAGCGTTATATAAAAAAAACCTTAATAAGAATTGTTTTTTTGTTCTACAAATAAAAGCACACCACTCATATTTTAATATCAATAGTCTTACCTTTCTAATTCGATGGATGTGCCTTCTCTCCCTCGCTGCGGCAGCCCCCGAGCTGGGGCTGGGAAGGAGGGGGGGGTCTCTCCAGGCACTGCCCAGGCCCACACCTTAGAGGGAACTATCCATGGACCACCTGAATGGAGCTTGCAGACCACAGTTCGAGAACCTCTGCCATAAGCTATTTCTCACGCCAAACTCCATGGCACTGTGGTTGTGGCTGTAATGTTGAGGATCAAGTCTGAATAGAAGAAGAGCAACAAAAATGATTAAAGGTCTAGAAAACATGACCTATGAGGGAAGATTGAAAAAATTGGGTTTGTTTAGTCTGGGAAAGAGAAGACTGAAAGGGGACATGATAACAGTTTTCAAGTATGTAGAAGGTTGTTACAAGGAGGAGGAAGAAAAATTGTTGTTCTTAAAGTCTGAGGATAGGACAAGAAGCAATGGGCTTAAATTGCTGCTAGGGAGGTTTAGGTTGGACATTAGAAAAAAAACGTCTTAACTGTCAGAGTGGTTAAGCACTGGAATAAATTGCCTAGGGATGTTCTGGAATCTCCGTCATTGGAGATTTTTTAAGAGGAGGTTAGACAAACACGTGTCAGGAATGGTCTAGGTAATACTTAGTCCTGCCATGAGTCCAGGGGACTGGACTAGATGACCTCTCGAGGTCCCTTCCACTCCTATGATTCTATGAATGGTTTGATGGACCCTGACCATAACTGTGTACACTGGAGATCTAGAAAGAGAGTTTCCCAACAAGTAGCCAGTGTAAGTGGTACTTAGTACCAAGGTGATAGCTTTTTTTAATGCACATAAAATTGGTATTTGGATAGAACCTGATTTGAAGGCCTGGGAATATGCTGCCTCTTTTTAGGAAAAGTAGATGGAATTTAAGTAGTGAATGAAGCATGTGGTAAAACAGAGAGAGCAACTTTCTCAGGAACTGATTCCCACATGATTGACGAGTTCAGGTTTCCAGTATTAGGTACAGCAGAGGCTAAAGTATGGAATATGATGGAAAGTAATATTTTTTTGATAAGTGGAAAAAAATGGATTAAGGATCATTTCTGCTGGTAGCAGCTTTAGCATTTTACCGTACAAAATCAAAGGAGGGTAAAAGAATTTCAGATTATATTTTATTTTCATCAACATTTGATGTGAAATATCCATATCACATATAATGTACTATCAATAACTACTTTTATTAAATCTTTACTTTTAAGAGCAGAACCTACTGGGACTTGAGACGAGCCTCTGTTTTGATCTTGGGAAATACCATTCTTCCCCTGCTGAAATCCCCCAGCAGAGTGTTGCTATGTAAAGCTTAGGACTTCCATTGTCCAGCTATGCCGGAACGACAGGAGACACAGGATTTGGGTTTAATTAGGCTTTAACTTTATTCTTAAAATATCTGGGACTACCCTGCAGATACAATTATACAGTGCAGGTAATTCCATGATCATTTCCTTATACTCGGGGGCTATCGCCATCCCTCCCTCTTTGCCATCCCACTGCTGGGACCCTCCACTGCCCCGTCTAGATGAGTGTTAAGGGGGCTGTAAAGAAGAGGGGATTTGACTCTCTACCATGCGAGTTGTAGGAGCCCCATTCCCCCCCTGTCCCACTCACCTTTAAAGCATGCCTCCTTTAAATCCTTTACCCATCCATTTTTTATCAGATCCATATCCATTCCCGACATCTACCACAAGGTTCCAGAACGAGTTGCAACTTTAGGGCCTAACCCCCCCTTTATCACCCCAGTAGATCCCCAGCTTGCTGTGGAGAAGGTGAAAAACCCACCTCGCCTAGACCAATCTGGCAGTAAGGGAAAATTCCTTCTCAGCCATCTGTTTGCCTCCCCAACAAGATGCCCCAATTAATATTGGGGCCCCAGTCTACTAAACACTGTAGAGACACCGATGAATTCTCTAATAGGAGGTATGAGACAACAAATGGGATGTAACAAATGAAAGTGGAGGAGGGGGAGTGAGTATAATTGCTGCAATAAGATCAAGTGGATAGATAGGTTGCCCATGTTTATAACTTGATGATGTCAAGACATTTAAAAAAAAAAAGTATACATACATGCACATGTCCCTTTCTGTACTGAACACCCCACAAACTAGCTGTTCCCACGCACACATAAATAACAATCAATCACATTAATCCTCTCCATCTAGCCATTGATTATCAGTCGGGAGCCTTCTATAGGCATCATAGTAAAAGTAGGTTTGGAGGAAAGAGCACATGTCTTTACAGACTACGTTTGGGATTGTTCAATGCATAAAAGTCAGCCTGGAAGATGCTTGTGCGAGAAATTGGCAGTCAGACAGTGAAGGAGGCTTGGTGGGAGGGAGAAGCTATGTAAGAGATGAGCAGATAAGTAGGAAGGGACACAGCTGCGAACGGCCTTAAAGATAAGAACAAAAAAGCTTGAAAATAATGTGGTGGGAAAAGGAGGGTTAGAGGAGGGATTTCAAAGGGGAAATGAAATGAATAGAATGATGGAGAAGGAAAATGATTTTAGTAGCTGTGTTTTGAATGGACCTTAAGGGCGAATGGAGTCCAGGGAGGAGCAGTATGCAGTAGTTAAGATGGGGAAGTGCTGAGAATCTGGACAAGAGTTTTAATTGTATGGGAAAAAAAGTAAAAACAGAGCTTTGGAAAACTTATTGAGAACAAAGCAACAAAATTTGGACGCTGTGTGGTTGCGAAGGATGAGGGAGCAGGAGTCAAAGATGACACCCAAATCATGGGCTTGGGTGGCAGGGATAATGATGGTGTTGTCAACAGTGACTGAAGTTGCAGGGAGGAGTGTGTGTCACATAAGTATTCATTAAAGGAAGATAATCTGTAACATTTTTAGAAATAATTTCCAACTGCAATGATCAGTGCAGTTCTGTTGGCTGTTGCCAATAAACTTAGTGCTTGGCATAAAACTTTTTGTGTTTGTTTGTATGAGTTTTGGTGTAACACTGAATATTGATTTCTTTATTACTTTCAGTAGCACAGTCAGCAGCCTTCATGCAAGAGTTGATTCATTAGAGAAGTCAAACACTAAACTAATTGAAGAGGTATTGTTTCTTAGTAATGTGTAATACTATTTTTTAACCAGTGGTGAACGTTTCCTTTTTTCCTCCCTCTACAAGTACAGTCTAATTAACTGTGTTGAAACACTGCCTAATATATTCAGCTACATTTGACTCAGTCTGAAGAAATAACACAAAGGTTGCTGGGACCTGTGTTCAGCTTTATCCCAGTTGACTATTGGATTAGCAAAATGCTGTAAAACATTGCAATTTCACAGCAGGGTTTAAGAGTGTACAGAAGAACCCTATCTTAAATGTGCTCAGAGTTGCTGTCAGTTCCATTTTGTGGAGACCACTGAGTAAAGGCATTCCTTCAGACTGCCAATCCACAGGCGAACTAGATCTAGTTGAGCGGACAATGTATAATTGTCTCAGCTCAAGCCAAAGGGCTCTTTCTAAAAGCTCATTCACAATATGCAGGTATAGGTTTGTCTGCCTCTCTGTGCCAGGTTGTTTGGATTGTTGGTTTTTTTTTTAAAACATCCTGTACTTTCCAATGTCTTAATACTTGAAGTAGATAACAACATATTTGGGATTAGGAGGAGGAGATGAGTTTTTCCCCTTATTTTTTACCTGCCCTGAAAGAGAAATGGGGGGAAAAATGATATTTCTACATTTAGCAGTTGAGGGGGCTGTTAGTTTATTCTGGATGTGAACAAATCCAGACAATGAACAGCATGTATACTGCCCCTCACCCCTGCCCCATGTTTCGCACAATCCCTTACAAATCCTCTTTTCTCTCACCATAGTCTACGCCTTCTGACAAGCCTTCTGCCTAACTCCCAGGATTAAGTTAAAGGGCCCTGAAATACTCTGCTGAGGCCTTTCTTTATTCTGTCACACTGTAGGACTTTCCTAGTCCTCAGTGTCCCAGATTTATCCTTCCTTACCCAGGAAATTTGCTTCTGTAAGATGCTACATAGTGCTGCATACAGTATACCTGGAGATTCATGTTGAGAAACTTCTTTAAAACAGAAAATATATCCATTTAAATTGAAGTGTATATGTAAGAACTTTAACAAGGGGAAAAAAGGGAGTATGTATCCTGTAGCTAGAATAGAGTATCACTGAAAAGCTATTCCTCTGTACAAGAGATGTAGAATAAAAAAGATGGTCCTAATTTAGATTTATTCTCACCTCAGTATGTAACTCCGACTATAAATGGTAGTTGTGCATGCACACAAAATAGATATCTTATTCAGCACACTGAGACTAAAGTATGCAGTAATGTTAGCTATGTATACAGTAGAATAATTTTGTTTTGTTTTGTTTCTTAGTGTTCGGAAAAATAGTCATACACTTTCTCTCTTTTTTCCCTTTTAGTTAGCAATAGCAAAAAACAATATAATTAAACTTCAGGAAGAAAATCATCAGTTAAGAAGTGAAAACACACTGATTTTAATGAAAACACAGCATCACCTAGAGGTATGTGAATTCAATATAATTAAATGTTACCTGGCTTCTTGTCATTTGAATGTTTTATGTTGGCAACTGTATCTCAGCAAATAGTTGGACTGCCATAAAACAATTTTATGTGAGGAATAGGCCTGTGTGATTTGTTACATTTATGACTTATGATAAAGCTTATCTAAATATTGTAGGAATCAATCTAGATTATTATTCTAAACAAATTTTGAGGTTTTTTCTTACATTTTGCATTCATCTTTGAGATTATACAACTTTCTGTTTGCAGTGGTTAATGTAATATTTTACTGTAAACCTTGTCAGAAAATAATTTGTGTTGGACTGGGATATTGTAAATCCTATACTACTCTGAACAGTCATTATGAATAATTTTAGATTCAGTTATTGAAAAATATTTCTGGATAACCTGGAGAACCCAATATCAGTGATATTTAAATAACTGGGTGAATTAAATGTCTCTGGAGTAACTCAGCGACCCGGTGAAATAATGTACCAAAAATTACTCTTCCAGGCCTCAATTCAGCAACATATTTAAGCACATGCCTAATTTTCAGCATGTGAGTTGTCTCCTTCCAGTTCATGGGATTACTCACATGCTTAAAGATTAGGCATGTGCATAAGTAACTTGCTGAATCACACGTCTGCAAGAAGTTCATTTCATTTTGCAAGGTTTACATTTTTAAGCTAAAATGTAATTCTCAATTTAAAAGTGATTAATCCATAATGTAGACAATCTTGGATCCTATTGGTTTAGTGGGTGTATTGTGCTTACGTAGTCCATTGTGAATTTAAGCAACTTTTCTCTCCACAAATTTGTTACATTTAATTATAACAATTGTTATATTTGTAATGAAAACCAGATACATCTGTAATTTCTGCATAGGTAACCAAAGTGGATGTTGAGGCAGAGCTTCAAACATACAGACACTCCAGACAGGGTCTGGATGAAATGTACAATGAAGCACGCAGACAACTTCGAGAAGAATCACAATTACGACAAGTGAGTGTATTTAAAATGTGCTATGTAAACCTTGACAAGATTAACATTTAGTGTCTCTTTAATACATTACTTTGACTATTTCTAGCTTTACATTTTTTTCCAGGGGATGTGTGCTGCTAGTAATCTACCACACTGTTTCTCTAACCTCATGAAAATGTTGTTTCAAGTTTTTGAAAACTTGGAGCCATTATATTAGTATTTCTTTAACAGTCGTGTCTCTAAGCATAGTTAGGAAGAATACTGATTTTTGTATGAGTAATGTGTTGGATTTTAGCAGCTATGTTAATTTCAAATATTTAGCTACATCAGTATTTTGAATAGGTTTCCTAAATACATGCATTAAATGTTTTTTCCAAAAGTAGAAATACTTATTTTTTTGACTTTTTAATATTCTAAATAGAAAATTGACTCTCTTATTCTTAAAATATTATTTCACTTATAAGAAATTAGGCTAATGATATTTCATAAAATGAGGTGGCTTTTATTAAGGTAAAAACAAATGAACACAAGTCACCAAATGCATGACTGAGTGCAGTGTTTACATAATATTTACAATATCTGTTTTGCCAAGTTTCACAGAAGGTAGAGATTTGTGAAGGTGAAAGATCCAGCACTGCAGGACCTGCAGTGCCATATCTCAATTTTGCATCAGAAATACTAGATAAAACGTTGCATAGCTATTTACAAAATCGGTGTTGACAGAGTATAGGGTTGCCAACCTGCCCGGATTTGCCAGGAGTCTCCAGGAATCAGCCTCAATCTCCCGGTTGCTACTGAAAACAATCCGGGAGATTTTAATAGGCCAAAAGTCTGGTTGGCGGGGGCAGCATAGCAGGGCTAAGGCAGGCTCCTTACTGGCCCTGGCTTGGCGCAGCTCCTGGAAGTGGCAGCATGTCCCTGCGGCCCCTAGGCGCAGGCAAGGACGGCCGGGGGATCTTTGGTCATGAACAGCAGCCAATGGGAGCTGTGGGGGCGGTGTCTGAAGGGAGGGGCAGAGCTGCCTGGCTGCCCCTGCCTGCGCCTAGAGGCCGCAGGGACATGCCGCCGCTTCCAGGAGACGCCGGAGGTAAGTGCTGTCCAGCTGGAGTCCGCACCCCCTTCTGCACCCCAACCCCTCCCCTGAGCTGCCTCCCGCACTCTGAACCCATCGGCCCCAGCCCAGAACCCGCATCCCCTCCCACACCTGAACCCCCTACCCCAGCCTGGTGAAAGTGAGTGAGGGTGGGAGAGATGGAAGGAGGATGGAGTGAGCGGGGGGTGGGACCTTGGAGAAGGGGCGGGGCCACAGGGCAGGAGGTGGGACAAGGGTGTTTGGGTTTGTGCAATTACTTGGCAACCCTAACAGAGTATAATTGTTTTTGTGCAAATTGTAGGACATAGAGAATGAGCTAATGGTCCAAGTCAGTATGAAACATGAGATAGAACTTGCAATGAAGTTGTTGGAGAAAGACATTCATGAGAAACAAGACACCCTCATAGGCCTGCGACAACAGCTAGATGAAGTTAAAGCAATTAACATAGAAATGTACCAAAAGCTACAGGTAAAAGAGATCATTCTTAAATTGTTGAAACCTCTTTGAAGTATAAATGTAAGATGTGTGTGACTTTTGAAATAGCGCATGCTGCTCATGACATTTGAAACAGTGTAGCAATAGAAGAGTATTTGCTTCAGAAAGCTGATAGTCTTTCATCCATATGTTAAACTCTTGTTTTCTTAGTTTTGCTTATTGTCGCTGCTTTTTTAGCTCAGCTTTCTGCTTCTACTCTCTTCCTCTTTCAGAATAAATAGATCCAACTATATAAGTTAACTGCATTCACATAACACAGGTTTTATGGAAATCATTTTAAAGTATCGTTGCGATGTATAGAGGACTGAAACACAGGTGATCATCATGGTACTGTACATAGGGAGAATGATATACCTGAAGTTTTGTGCTCCATTTGGGGGATCATACTGGAAAGAACAGTGAAGGAATTCTAAAAAGTAAAGGAGGATAGTGAAGTGGTTAAATGGGCTTTGAGAGTTATAACTGTGAAGATCAACTAGGATAAACTGCAGGTAAGAAATGATCAAACACCAAGGAAATTCAAGAGAAAGTACTTTGTGATAATTTTAACGTGTGGAACAAGTTGTCAAAGGCAGGAATAGAAGTTAGTCATGGCCACTTGAAAAAGTGCACAGAGAAATTACATTATACGATGCAAAGAGTAGATGTGTGGACCAAGATGCTGCTGTCCACGTCTAAATGTTTTGTGTAGAAAGCAGAACAGGAATAAAGATCTGTCTTTAGTAAAATAAACTGAGACAGTATAGGCTCTTCAGTATTATTGTTGGTGTTTATGCAGCATGTCTGTCAGATCTGTAGTTTTTCTGTTTTAATCTGTGTTTTGAAACTTTTGTGTGGTGATATTAACTGGATTTAATGACAATACTGTACCTATATTTAGACCTTGAAGCATGGATGTTCACAGTTGTCAGAGGCTGGTTAAAATAAGGTTAGAATATTTAAAGTACTCAACTATAGTAAGTAATTTTAGCTGTTGTTCTGGTACAGACCTAAGGCCTTATCGGTGCCTACCACCTTGCAGGATTGGGCCCAAGAAGACCGCAGCATGAACTAAAACTAATGCTTATAGGTGTTGTTGCTATGGATATAATGAGCTATTTAAAAAAAATTAGCACTGAATTTTAGTAGACACACATAAAAAGATATTTAAAAGAAATAAACTGAAAAATATATATTATTAAATAGAGTGTACACTTGTAAAATGCCAATAAAATGAAAATTGAAATTCTATAGATTAGATGTTTTTCTTGAATGTTGCTTTATTTTTTTTAGATGGGAATGTTTAAAAAACATAAGCAAACAAATATTCCAAAGCCATATTACAAATATTTTCCTTAAGAGAATGAACAAAAGCATCAAAAATACAGTTTAATATAAAACCTGCTTCAGTATTAATCTGTTTAATATAGGTTTCTGACGATGCCATGAAAGAAAAGAATGAAATAGTTAGTCGACTAGAGGATAAGACCAATCAAATTACTGCAACTATGAAACAATTGGAACAAAGGTACAGCATCCATCTCTATTTTACTTATTTTTCCACATTCATTCCTCCTCCCTTACTGCATTCCCACATAGCTACCACTGAAACGTAACTCTCAGTAGGAAGTTTTAAAGAAGCATCATCTGCAACTGGTGTTTTACCATTGATCTTCAAACAGGTAGATTTATTTTTTGATGTTGTGAAGGCCAAGACTATAACAGGGTTCAAAAAAGAACTAGATAAGTTCATGGAGGATAGGTCCATCAATGGCTATTAGCCAGGACGGACAGGGATGGTGTCCCTAGCCTCTGTTTGCCAAAAGCTGGGAATGGGTGACGGGATGGTTCACTTGATGATTCCCTGTTCTGTTCATTCCCTTTGGGGCAGCTGGCATTGGCCGCTTTTGGAAGACAGGATACTGGACTAAATGGACCTTTGGTCAGACCCAGTATGGCCGCTCTTATGTACTATAAGAGTGGAAAAATACAGCCATAAACCAAGCCTTTTTATCTTAATTCTCTTTCACCATTCACTGGAGCTGACATTCTGTGCCTGCATCCAAGGTTGTTCTTTCAGCTACCGGGCTCAGTGATGGCCACTTCAGAATTCTGATTCATTATTACCTCTGTGTTATATTTTAATGCTATTCAATAAGGCTTTGATCCACCAAAGCACACGGTTAACTTTAAGCAAGACTGCTCACGTGCTTAAAGTTAAGCCTGTGCTAAGTGCTTTGAATCAGGACCCTGGCTGGCCGAGATTCCAAAGCTTACATTAATTGCTTTGGAAACTCCCTTAGTGTAAAGATGTACACATAAGTATTACATCACGAATTAGTAAAATGAAATGATATAATATCAGTGTGTAAGTTTATATTGTGATTACTATATATTTGTTACATAATATAAAGATGTGACTTGTGTGCATCGGTTATTTAAATGGAATAGACTATATGCATCGTTAATATTTTTAATTGTAAAATGTAACATATTCATAGCCCTGTCATGTTGGTGTTGACGTGTCTTACCATTGTTTTCTTTTAAAGCTACTTATTAAAAACATAATTATATATTAAAAGATTTAGTGACATGAATATTCTTTTATTGACATCCTTTTTCCTCTTTTTTCTTTCTTTTTTTCCTTTATCCCAATTTTTACATTTTGAACTTTACTACCTTTATCTGTCTTTGATTTTGTCCATTACATACGTGAAGTGACAAAGATCTGTTAACTCAAACTAGGACTATTGCAATGTCATTTGTGAAATGTGCCAGCAATGAAGCACAGCACCAATACAAACTTGTCAAAGATATATCATTTTGAAAGCTACTTGGCTATTGATAGAATAAAATTTGTATGAGTTGGTTTTAAAAAAAATATGGTTATTATCTTAAATGGTATTGGGAAATCCTGTATTATAATTGGTCAGTAAGTACTAGTGATTTTGACACAATGTTACAGCTTGGAACGACTTTGTTTTCAGAAATAAAATCCTCTCCACCCCTTTCTCTCCTCTCCTCTCCTCCCCTCCCAAAGAATAAAAAAATCACTGTAATATTATTGACCAATCAGAAACTAGAATTTTCTAATGCTATTTAATCATTTTACTTTTTTTAATGTTAAATACAAAGTTTATTTAAAAATGTTAGCTGCCTTTACATTTTTGATTTCTCATTGCCCTGACACTTACCTCCAGTTATAGGGTTTTCCCTCACCCCTTATTTATAGCACTTAAATAAATAAAGAACCTCCCTTTCAGTTAATAAAAAACCCACATTTTTATTGTTGTTGCACTTTCAGGGCTTCTCTATACCAGAAAACATGCTGTCAAGTCTTTTAATGTGGTTGCTGATAGCATCACTTTCTTGAGTAGCGTAGACAGAAGTATTTTTCCTGAGAACTGGCTAAAACAGCTTATAAAAATGTGCCATAGGTTCTGTCTGTACTTTACAAAAACAAAACCCAAATAACTTCTGTATTTGTAGGACTCTCTTATACACAGTTAAAATACAGTTCAGTCTGCTAGCATAGAGCAGAATGTAAGATGTTTTTACAGAGCTACTGTATCATGGATACAATCAAGATATGACTAGAACTAAAGACTATAAAGCAGGAAGGCCTTATCTACGTAGAAATCTTCGTAGCTGTAATTCCCGCAGGGGTAGCACTGGTAGAAAGTGTAGCATAGGCAGGACTCAGACATTTACAGGTAGATCCTCAGATGGTATATAAATTGTAAGCTGAGGATCTGCTCTTATCTGAGTTGCTACCCTGGTGGAGCTGCACTGGATTTGAATTACAGCTATAGAATTTGCAAGCTGCTAGTGTAGATAAAGAGTCTATAGATGCTAGCATGGTTCTCAGAAAAAAAAAGTCCTTGTCCATATTAGTCTTGGAAATTGTGCTAATGCAGTTTCAGCTGTAGTTCAGAGAGGGTCTTAGTGGTGTTTTTAGTTTTCCTATTTCATTTAGTCTTTCACCCTTCTCTGCCTTCTGGCATAGCAGCAAGAATTAGCCTTGCTGTGCACCAATATTCTCCCTTCTCCTATCCATCCTCTTTGGCCCTATTTGTATTACAATTACAAACACATCAAGGAACTTCATTATAACATATTGTAGTGTAGAGTAGACCCTAACAGTTTTTCCTACCTGGGCTAAATTCAGATGCTTTAAAATAACATGGTTCAAGTCCAGTGTGTTGTCATTTCTGAACTGGCAGTTTTTGGTAACTGCCCCACCCGTGCAGCTTCACCGTTGGTAGCATGAGCGTAGGTGGGGAACTAGAGCTTTTATTAACGTGATATCTAATTCTGCTGAGATGTCTAGTAATGCTGGTGCACTGTCTGCATGAGCCCTCTCATTAGTTGACTGGTAGCACAGCAATGGTAGGCAGTTTCCCAAACATGGCCAGTGTAGATGCATATTACATTATAAAACATTAGTAGCCAGGCTCCCTAACATGATTGTGGTTGTAGTGTAGACAGGGCCAGTAAGAAAGCTTTAATTTAATTTTACATTTAACAGTGATAAACTGGGAGTTGTGCGTTACTCTACATTCAGCTGACTGGGAAGTGATGATTCAAGCCAAGCCTTGAGAGAAGAACCACTCGGTTTTCTCTCAACATTTTGCGGGCTTGTGTACACTACAGATGCTACAGCAGCACAGCTATGGTGCTGCAACAGTGCCATAGTGTAGACACTTGCTACAGCTACAGAAGGGGTTTTCCATCACTGTAATTAATCCACCTCCGTGAGAGGCAGTGTTCTTCTTCTGTTGACCTAGTGGTGTCTAGACTGGGGCGTAGGTTGGTTTAACAATGTCTTTTGGGGGTGTGATTTTTTTTTCACACCCCTCAGTGCAATGTAGCTAGGTCAACCTAAGTTTTAGGTGTAGAGCAGATCTGAGAAGGGACAAAAGAGGCAATTGTAAAATGAGACACCTCAACTGGGATGAGGCTCTGAATGATGTTTTACTGGCTACTCTAATCTCCCTTGTATATCCCAGTAAGACAGTTGAATATGGAGTAACATACAATTTTTGATTTAGTGTTTACATTTCAATTAAATTTAAGCCACATCTTTTTTGGGCGGAGAGAGGGTCAAACAGAGATAAATCTTGATGCATTGGTGAGGTATAAGTGAGGGGAGAGGGCTATTCGAAACAGGAATGCAAAATCCCTTGAAAATCAAAAGGAAAGAGCTTAAATGAAAGCCTGACTTCTGTTATTTATTCAGTTTTATTTGTTTTGTTTATCATATGGAGCTATTTTTAACCATGATTTTTAATACACATTATTTAAATATATTTAATAATGTTTTTTATTAGTGGTTATTCTGTAAGTGTAGTGAGACTCTCCAGGGTGTGTTCTGCTGTCTTACTACAGCTGTGTTCTTGCTATCTGATTCCAGTGTTCTGTATTCAGGCTCATGTCTGAATTGCTTCAAGCCATTCCAGCACAACACACACTGTCTTATTGATTGATTAGTATAGACAAAGTAGTTACTGTACTTCTACAGTTCTTGTAAAAATTCCTCCCACAATAACACATGTATGTACGCTCAAAGTTAGAGCAGTAAGTGATATAGATGAATTATAAAATCTGTATGGTGATGCTTTAATGGCATCTATTAATGGTGAACATAAAATAAAAACAAATTGGAAGACTTAATCTGCTTTTCTTTGTGTAGTGAAAACCAGAAACTAGATTTCTAGGCATTGTGTGGCTCTCTTGTTTGAGTTTGTGAGTTTCCCCCAATCTTTGTTTTTATTTAGAAATGTTTCTATTTCCCCATTTTTCTTTTATTTGTCTTCTTCACCCTTTACACCCTAGTTCTAGCCTCAGTTTTACCCAAAGTTGATTTGAATTACACCAGATTGCAGCAAGCGGAGAAGTCTCAAATGGAAGCTGAGAATGAGGACAAGAAATTCAAACAAGAATGTATGAGTAAATCTGAAAACCTGCAGAAAGAAATCTCCCGAAAGGAGAAGCAGCTGTAAGTATACTTCCCTTTTGGAAAACGTATAAGGCACTTAAAATCTTTATTTCTTTTATGTTTACTTTAAAACATTCTATTAACTAAAAATGTAAGATACATTACATAATATAGGCAGCACATTACTGATGATTTTTAATTGGATAAAGATGCGTCTAGGAAGGCATATATTAGGCAAGGGCAGGGTGGAAGAAAATCTGTCATTCCAAGTAAATCAAGCTACAATTGATTTTTTTTTTAAATAGCTGTCCAGCCAGAAGAGGGGGAAGAACAGGCATGTTTTTTTGGCTGAAGATAGTCTTAATTCACTAGGGAAAAAGTTGTTAACAGGAACAAAAATTTTAAATTTATAATAAACTAGATTAATCCACATTTTATTATTGTAAATCTTGCATAATTTAAACAGCATAAATTTACAGAAACTGCATAGAACAATTAAACTATTCAGGCTTGAAAAAGAAGCCAGAATCCTTCAAAGTGTTCGTAGCTGAAAGGCACTCATGAAATCCTTGAGTCTGCTAGAAACTGAAATATTAAATCAAGAAATAAAAGCCACATTCTGCTTTTACACCTGTGGAATTCCATAGACAGGTATTTGGCTCAGAGAATCAATGCAGCTATGAGTACTGATGAAACAGTCAGGAATAGCAGTAATTAGCACTTAGACTGTGCTTTCAGTGCACTTTATGAACATCCCTGAAATATCCATGTGAGGTTGGGTGGTATTTCCCCCCTATTTTAGTGAGAGAGAGTGAATGACCTAAGATTACAGCAAGGATTAGTACTTGGGAGTTCAAAGTTTCCAATCTTGTGTTCAGACCACATTGCCTCTCTTACTAATTTAAGTATCAATACTTGTTCAACCATCATGACAAATGTTCACTTTACCACCAGTCATCTTCACAGATTTTGGCAAAAGAGCAGTTCAAATCTCAACCTTAGAATTCCGCAATTCTGAAAGCTCAAGGTCATGTTCACTTCTGATCTTTTCCAACAAACAAGATGCTGAGGTAGTATCCCAAAAAGTAAGTTTTTCCTTTAAAAAATGACTTAGCTATCCTGTTATAAAATCAATATGGACATGAGTTCCTCTTGAAAAACTTTCATAACTACAGTCAGATCTTTCCTCCTTCATTAGGTAGTAGGATTTCAATCCAGGAGTTTACTCTCATCTGCCATTAGTTTGTGTTTTCTATGCGGTTATAAGAATCATTCTTTGTCCATTTAAATTGATGACAGAATTGCAACAGTGGATCCACCGACAGATTGGCCCCAGTTCCTTTAATTGTAATCCAGTAGCTGTGATTCGTATAAAGCAGAGCCTCCTTTATATCATCTGTTGTATAGGAATTTCAATAATATCCAGCAGCTCAAAATACTTTACACTGTATTCAAGATCCCTTAGAAGTTATATATTCTTAATTCTGTCCCTTTCATCTCCACTCTGAAATAAAAAATAGAGGCTTTCAATTTAAAGTCTTACTACTACCACACCTTTTATGAGCACTAGAAATTCATGTAACCACTCATCTTCTCTCACATAGGAGATCTGTATTATAAAAAAACTATATGACAGGAAAAGCTTAAGACAAACAGGAAAGGCCTCTAATATTTGTTTCAGTTGCCAAAGAATAGTTACTAGGACAGCAAATTTAAATCATTGCAAAAGCCAGTTCTTCAGAATTGTTTGACACCCTCACAGCCTCTCTCAATGGAAGCCCTCTATTTTCTTATAACTTATTACACTTGTATACAAAATCTTCTTAGGAAATTGCAGATAAATTTAAAATAAAAATAATGAACTTGTAAACAAATTGAAATAGTAAACTACTGTTGTTTGTTGGGCTGGACTGATAGTGAAACTAGAAAATAGAAAAGGGTTTATTTTTTTAAAAAGATTATACCGAAATGCACCATGATGGTCTTTTGTTTGAAATTCTAGTGTTCAACTGGAAACAGATTTGAAGATAGAAAAGGAATGGAGACAAACCTTGGAAGATGATCTGCAAAAGGAAAAAGAAACTTTATCTCATCTGAGAGTAGAGACCCAACAAATAATTTGTCTTAAAAAAGTAAAATGCTGGAGGAAAACTTTTCAATTTCACTTTAGCAGTAATTTAAAAGTGAACTTGCCAGGCTTTTAAAATATAAATGTTAACTCTCCCAGATCTGAAATCCTTAATAGAACAAATGTTTAGGCTTAAAAATACAAATATATTTTTAATTTTTTTTTTTAAATCCGTCCTCTCTCACCCCTGTAGTCTTAAGTTCAGGATTCTGTGTTTTCCATAAGGAATAGTGAAATCCACATTCTCTTTTCTGAATCATACTGAAGGATATTTCACTATAATCTTGTGATGGGCCAGTGAGGGTTAATGTTCTAATCCATCAAGCCCTGTCTATCTTGCTACTTAAAAATCTCATATCACTAATTTCTATAGTATCTTTACATTTCTTTACCTTGGAAGTGATTGAAAAGAAGCAAGTGTGTGGAGTGTCAGTCATTTAGCATCAAACTGAAATGAAATTAATTTGTGAGTTGCTACTGTTGCTGTTAGAATTAGATCTGAGATTTTAATAGAAATAGGTATTTTTCGTGTCCCAGCCAGACTCCCAGTGTTCACAATTTGGTACTGGAAGGGCTGATGTTAGAGGATCTGTTAGGAGTTCCTGAAATCCTTCTGGCACACCTAGATTCCGTTTCTTTTCCAGAGGAGTTACTTAGACAGAATGATCAACCACAAGCAGAACAAAATAATCAGAAATCACTGCTGGGATTCAAGTTAGAGTAAATTCTTTTGAGAGAAATTCAGGAGGCTAAAAACCATGTGGAAAATGGAGTCTGCTCAGAGTCCAATGCTGGGAGGCACTGATAATAGAGAATAGGTCTAACTAACAAACTACTGTGGGTAAGAGAGAGTTCTTGAGAAGTGTCTCACTAACCTTAAACTTTACCTGAATATATAGAAATTAACGGACTGTACCATGGATAAATATACAAAAAACTGTATGGATTCAAAATGTCATTTTAAGTTTAAAACAAAATCTTTCAGGCTGAAGGAAATTACACAGTCAAAAATAGAGGAAGCAATAGATTAGCGAACAGTCAGGGGGATAATGTATGATCTGAGACAGGAGAGCAGGAATTCCATTTTTGTGTATTAGCAGACTCCCAAATAAAACACTAAAAAGAGTTACAGCAGTATATTCACAGAAGGATATTCCTGAATGGAATGAGTATTTATTGTATACCTATTTGACACACTCAGTGTGATAGGATTTCAGGAACCTACTGTTGTTTTCAAGTAGTTGGAAAAAATCCACCCATAGATGTTATGGTTTTTCAGGATTTTATTACTTGAGCCAATAGAACTAAAATATATTCTAGAGACATAAACTATAGATTTAAATTATTTGTTTCAGTTTCTTTAGTTTTTCAGGAGCAAGTAATGTAAAGCATATTTTCTATTTAGAGCAGCTAGCTTAACTAGTAAAACTCAGTTAATAAATGTGAGGACATTAGTATCTAATTTAAGAGAATTTGATCCTGAATTTTGCCCATTGAGGCACTTATCAACAAATTGACATGTGTTCATGCATATTGCTGCTGAACTCTCCAGGACTGGTATCAGAGCTGTGTACCCTTTTCTGTTGGTGTAGCCCTCTCAGATGGCCTGTCATAGCCTGTGATTGGTGGTATCATTAGCAAGAGGTAAAGCACACTTGGACTGGGCCTTTGGCTAATTGTTCTTGTCTGTTTGACAATGAGGCAGCAATTTGTTGGTAGACGTTTTCAGGTAGTAAGAAGTGCTGGGATTTTTATGGTCCCTTTTTGTGCAGTTCAGTGTTTGGGCTTTTTTTGTGTGTGAAGAGCTCAGATACTAAAGTGAATGGGTGTTTACAAATCTTTAAATAAGAATTTTAATTAGATTCTGAATCTTCATTAAAAAAAAAAAAAAGGTTATGTCCTGTCAGGCATGGTATCAGATTTTTCCCAGATCCCTTACTGACTGCAGCTAGCTAGCACCTTGGGAGAAATTTTTGAGGATGACCAGTTTTCTGACCTATGTCTTGGACTTGAGAGCCCAGTGTCCGGTACACTTTGCCCCTCTGCCCCTCACCAGATATCAGCAGTTGATATTTCTCGTCCTGAGGAACCAATTAATGTAAATAACGGTTAAAGAAAAAGGGAGAGAAATCTTAAAAGAAAATTTTATTAGGCAGTCAAGAAACCAAAGGAAACCAGCTGAGAAGTAAGTGGATATAAAACATATGAAGGTCTGAAGTTACACTGACTTTCATTTAATGTAGGTGAAAACTTTGTTGTAGAGGCAGATCTAAAAATGCTTGTATTGTTAAATCTTGTCTGCTTGTATCATCTCTCTCTTTGTCTCTTAGTATCACCGTGTCTAGAGGATAAGTCCATCAGTGATTCTCTGCTCTCTTTGTTAGTCTACTTTCCTCTACTCTTCCTTTGTGTCATGTCTTATCTCGGACTTCTTGGTTTATGCTGAGAGCCATTGAAGGAAAGGAAAAGGAGGACTTGTGGCACCTTAGAGACTAACCAATTTATTTGAGCATAAGCTTTTGTGAGCTACAGCTCACTTCATCGGATGCATAAAATGGAAAATGCAGTGAGGATGTTTTATACACACAGACCATGAAAAAATGGGTATTTATCACTTCAAAAGGTTTTCTCTCCCCCCACCCCACTCTCCTGCTGGTAATAGCTTATCTAAAGTGATCACTCTCCTTACAATGTGTATGATAATCAAGGTGGGCCATTTCTAGCACAAATCCAGGGTTTAACAACATCATCTGAGGAACATTGAGGGGAAGAGGGGGAGGAAAAAAAAAGGGGAAATAGGTTACCTTGCATAATGACTTAACCACTCCCAGTCTCTATTCAAGCCTACGTTAATTGTATCCAGTTCGCAAATGAATTCCAATTCAGCAGTCTCTCGCTGGAGTCTGGTTTTGAAGTTTTTCTGTTGTAATATCGCAACTTTCATGTCTGTAATCGCGTGACCAGAGAGATTGAAGTGTTCTCCAACTGGTTTATGAATGTTATAATTCTTGACATCTGATTTGTGTCCATTTATTCTTTTACGTATTACCAGCAGGAGAGTGGGGTGGGGGGAGAGAAAACCTTTTGAAGTGATAAACACCCATTTTTTCATGGTCTGTGTGTATAAAACATCCTCACTGCATTTTCCACTTTATGCATCTGATGAAGTGAGCTGTAGCTCACAAAAGCTTATGCTCAAATAAATTGGTTAGTCTCTAAGGTGCCACAAGTACTCCTTTCTTTTTGCGAATACAGACTAACACGGCTGCTACTCTGAAACCTGAAGGAAAGGAGTGAGAGCTCTCCTGTGTATTTTTTTCAGGGTTTTATACTGTCATAATATATGAGCGTCCCTTTCCTCTTCTAGACATGCCATTGCCTCTGTATTAGTACCCAGACTACGTAACTTTTTGACAGGGCATACAATTAGAAGGGACTCAAGTAATCAAATCCAGTCCCCTGCTATCACAGGCAACCCTGTCCATAGGATCCCGTTCATAAATTTATCAAGATCTGTCTTTAAACTAGTTTTAGTATCTTTAATTTTAAAGTATCTTTAAATATTTTCAGGCGATTTTATTTCTCTCTCTTTCTGCACATCTACTATTGGATATAATATTTAATGTTAGCCATATTCTCTAGATAGGCTATTTGCTGAATTCAACAGGTGTATATGCAGCTTCATATCTTCCCCATGCAATGTCCCCTTTCCTGCTGAGACAGCACATTGAATGCTCATTTATATAGCTGCTCTTGTCCCATCCCATGTTAATTTTTGCATCACAGTGCTTAGTTGTTGTATATTCAAAATATAGCATTACTGGTTTTTGAAGAGGAATTAAGTCTTGATTTGCATTTTAGGATGAGTCCTGGTTTTAAAAGGAAGAATAAATCAAAAGGAAGAGCAGACATGCTTAATTTTTAAAAAACTGACTATGAAAAGAGAGAGAAATATTGTCCAAAATATTGCAGATTTAGAAAGTTTTCAAGATCTATAGTAAAGAAGCCAATTTTAATTGTCTTGTTTCAAATTACCACTTGTAACTGATCTACAGAAAATAATTATTCTATAGATATTGTATTAATTAGTCATCGCCTCTTAGCTGTTTCGAAACCAGAGAATCATAGCAGTTATTTTTTTAAATAGGGTGTGAGTGTTCCTTTAGAAAACTGTCATCTGACATAATTACATTGTAAGATGAAATACCCATCTGTATATAGTAGAAAGAAAAATGTGAACCCATTACTTCTTATCAGAAAAAGAATCCCTGACTCATACATTCCAAGTAATATGTTTTTCCTGAAACAGTTAAGATCACAGCCACCTAAAGAGGGCAAAAAAAGGACCTCCAGCTACTTGAGGTGTTTGCAATCTCTGCTGTTGCAAGGAAAATGGGAAGGTGAAGATGCCAGAAAGATAGGAAAAAAGTGAATGTTAGATGAATTGTACTCATAGATGCATGAATACTTTTTCAGCAGTAGGGTTTGAAAGCCAACTGTTTGTCTGCCACAGTCTTGTAAGAACCTCAAGGCTCTGAGGTTAAGTGAGCATAAAATTTAAATATAAAGTAAATGTAGATTAAATAGCAGCAGAATATCCTTTCTAAGCATATGTTTGTTATACCTTTCCACCTGCTAAACTTATTTCTCAGATACCCACACAATATTTTTAGTGGCTAATAGGCACAAGAATTGTGTCCAAGGAAGGATGCTGGGGCAGTGGCATACTGGGGATGGCATAGGCTATGAGAGTCTCAGTGCTTCATGCTCCTGCAGATCTGCTAGGACTATGCCAGAGATTAATTTCTTAGGAGAACGTGAAACACATTTAAAAGGGTAAAGCGCATTTAGCCACATACATATTCTTAACCTTTTTTGGGTCTGCCTTAATCCCACCAATCCTACCTTTCCTTTTAGGGAAATAGTACAAGAATGGGGTTTCCCTTAGTATTTCTCAGTGCCTGATCCAAAGCCCATCAAAATCAGTAGCAGTCTTTCCATTGACTTCACTGGGCTTTGATTCCGGAACCTACAGCAGAAAAGTTTGAATAGTACAGGAGGAAGTGGAAATCACATAACATTACTGGATGTGGAACACAGGCAAAACCACTGGTGGTAATTATGTGGGCAAATCTTCCCTCCCTCAACCATCTCACAACTTTGTTTATGGGGTTGCTATTTATCCTTTTGATATTACCCAAATATTA
Source organism: Lepidochelys olivacea (assembly GCF_965140295.1). Lineage (NCBI taxonomy): Eukaryota > Metazoa > Chordata > Testudines > Cheloniidae > Lepidochelys > Lepidochelys olivacea. The sequence goes on along the minus strand of NC_140417.1, from coordinate 81,731,881 downwards.
TTAGTGACTATTGCCCCTTCCTATAACCTTCTGACTTGACATACAATATTGGTTAACATGTAAAGTTCTAACACAAGTAACTTTCTAAGTAATAAGTGTGTACTATGTTATTTCTTCTTACTTTAAAAAAACGCCACCTTTTATTTTTTTTAAAGGAATTCCTTAAACTACAGGACAAAAATAGGCAGTTGAAAAAGATATGTCATGACCAAGAAGAAGCTCTCCAAGAACTGGCCTGCAAGCTTAGCGAGTAACTTATTTTTCTTGATGATTTTTGCAATGTAAAATTCAAGATAAAGCTACTGAAAATAACTGTGCAACTACCATGTAAATTGAGACCATGGAAATTAGGGAGGATTACTGGCTTCAAATGAAATTTATTCAGTTCAGTAGGAGGAAATTATCTGACAATTTTTCAGAAAAGAAAGCTGTGTACAAATGGCCTGGGTCTGCATCTTGAACAGAGTTACCTTCACATTAGGGTGGTGGGTAGCCTCTAGCAATCATATAATGGACTTAATTATGTTCATCTCAGAAAAATCAGTCCTAATTAAAAATGTTTTGTGCAATCTAACAGATTCCTCAGACTTATCTTATGAAGATCTTCCTGTCTCTTAATAAATGCATTCAAGACGTTGTTGGATAAAGTTTGAGCATTTGTGTGAACTCCATTTCACTAAAGACTAATTCTGTTAGGAATCAATAACTGTGGGTTCCACAACAGGAAGATTCATTATAATTTGAGATGATTGTCCACATGGATCCCATTCCCTACTCTTAGGCAATGCACATCCCTGGCATATGAGCTCAGAAGCTTTTAGCAAGTAGTGATCATTAGATGCATGCGCATGTTCAAGCCTCTGCATACGTGCTAGGATTCCAGGGTATAAAATGGGATGCAACTCCAAAGACCGTTCATGTCATTAGACCATTTATCAGCAGTGGGCTCTGAACACAGTTCAGTGTCCTTTAACGCTTTCCTCCTTGGTATTTTTGAGGAATGCTTTCTCCTCTTTAAGGCTATTTTTCTCTTGTAAATAGTTATGCCATGACTAATGCCGTGTTTTACATCCTGTGTCTAAAAGAGTAGTATCATGTAGCTTATAGCTTAAAGCCCTGTTTATACTGCTTTGTTTTGCACTGGTGTAGTTGGACCCAGGGTAGATGCTCTGCAATGGAATAAAATTGCTTGCACTAGTGAAATTTAACCTAGTGAGTTTCAGATCCCATTTTGCACCAATGCAGTGTATCAGCATTAAGGATTTAGTTACACTGGCATAAATTTCCCAAGTCTATACAAGCTCTAAACATATGCCACCATTCATAGGATTGCGAACTCTTTGGAGAAGAGATTATGTCTTCCTTTGTGTTTGTACAGCACTGAGCATACCCTGAATTGGGGTCTCTAGGTGCTACTGTTCATATAAATATTTTTAACAATATGTCAGCCAGAAGTTCATAATAATTTGCCTTTGACTTTTAAAAGAATTGTAACTTCTAAAGTATTTTAACCATATGTGGTAACTAAATACTCTCAATAAATGTCTAAACTATGTATAATCTTCTATGTTTAGATCAAAGCTTAAAATAGAAGATATAAAAGAAGCAAACAAAGCATTACAGGTTAGTAAGATTTGGAGGGAAAAGGAGGGAGGCTTTTTCTTACAGTTATTTTCTTGGAAATTTTTAAACACGAGAGAAGATTTTCTCCAAAGGTAAGCATTTAGGATAGATTTTCATTTTTCTGGTCTCATGCTCCAGGATGAGATAAGTAGGCATTCTCTGAAGCACTTAATGGAACAGTTTGACTGCTTTGGACCTACTTAATTTTGTTTGGAATGTTGTGATGGGACCTTGGTTTTTGTTTTGAATTTGCTATCAAAATACCTTAATCTTTTAGTTTAAAAAAACTATATTATTATATGAAATAAGCGAATATCTCCTTGGTGAAGTTAAATTCCAGCTTGGTTATTTAGTCCTAAGGAACTGAATTATTACTGAATATAAATTTGTATAAGAGAGCCTGGTGAAATGTCCTTGGAGCTCTTTAGTTTCTGGATGTTGGGTGCTATCCTGAATGCTTATGAAGCTCTTTGGGGCAGAGACCATCTTCTTGTTACTTGTTTTTACAGTGCTTAGCACAATGGGGTGTTGGTCCATGACGTGGGGCTCCTAAGCCCTACTACAGTTCAAATATATTATATCAAATTAATGATAAAATTATTTTCACGTAACTGTTGTTTGAAATAATTTCTTATGTGCACTCATCTACACCTCAGGCAAAGTTGTGATTTATTGATTGTTGGTTTGGCCAAAAAGAACTTAACAGTTCACAATGCTGCTATCCGTTTCCCCAGTCTGAAGCATTAGATTGTTGCCATCTGAGAGGCACTATGGTCCAGTGGATGGGGCATTGGATTTGGTCTCAGAGAACTTATGTTCTCTTACTGGCTAGCTGTGGGACATTGGGTGAATCACTCTGTCCCTTTGTATGTCTCTTTCGGTTTCTGAGTAGTGTCCCTGCGGGAGCTCCACTTCAGATGTGCATGCATCCCTGCACCTTTGGAGATTTGTGGCAGCAATGCCCATTCGACCCGCGCATGCCCCTATACATCCTCATGCCCCATGCTGAGGCTATACAAAGCTGTGCAGGTGAACCCCCCTCAGTTCCTTCTCAGCCAACATTGGCCTGAAACAGAGTTTAGCGTATGCCTGTTTGCTTAGCGCTTGTTTGCCTTCTTTATTAGTATTTAGCGGTAAAGTTAGTAGAGTAGGTTCAGTACCTTACAGTTGGACTGTTTGTCCCCTTTTTTCTTTTCTTTTCCCCCCAATGAGGGGTTTGAGTAACTTATTTTCTTCTGTTGGGAATCTGGGCTACCTGGGCTTTAAAATGTGCCTCTCGCATAGAGAAGCTGTCCTTGTTAGTCATGGGCACTCCTACTGCATTCATAGTTTGGGAAATTCGCATATTCCTAGCAAGTGTAAAATCTGCTTGTCCTTTAAGGGAATATCCTGTAAAGACAGGGAAATTAATTATAGACTTTAAATGATAAAAAAAAAAATACTACATCCCAGTTTTTTATTCTTTCATCCAGCACCAAACTCTCTGGTCATGGATGTAGTCAATGAAAGGGGCAGATGGTGTACCCAAAAGGCCACTCCTTATAATATTTGATACCAGATATGTCTATTTGTTTGTAAGAGCTATTCATCAGCAACACTTCAGTTAAGGATAGCTCATCACCAGGTGCTGATGTCAAAATATGACTACCTGGACAATGCGAAGTTCAAGGATTTTATTGACCATTTACTACAGGAACATTGAGGACAGTTCTGTGCCATAATAAAGGAGGATCAGGCTTTTGTAAAAGACCTCACTGCAGGCTTCATAGATGTGGCTGACACTGCAGCCGGGTCTGTTTCCATCGCAGTTGTGACAAGGCTAACTTGCTGGGTTCAGTTGTCTGGGTTTCCACAGGAGGTACAATCAACCATGAAGGATTTACTTTTCAGTGGCCAGAAGCTTTTCATAGATTCCACAGACAACTCACTTCACACCCTAAAAGACTCTAGGGCAACGCTTAGGTATTTAGGAGTATATGCATCTGCTGATAAGAGAGAATGTAGCATGTCTCAAAGATCCCACCCTGTTCAGTTTTCTATCTCCCGCAGAACACTGGAACCAACAGCTAAGAGGTATAGGTTTTCAAAGAAAAGGCCTGTAACTACCTTGACTGCATCAGCTGAGCCTTTGGCATTGTCCAAACATCATTTTTGATGGTTTGGTCTAGAGTCCAGACCACCCAATGACCAGATTTTATCAGCTGCATTACACATACGCCCCTTCCTCAATTTGGACACCGTCTCTCTATATTTTGTCAAGCCTGGGAGGCTATAACATTGGACAAATGGGTATTGGAGGCGATTACTTTGGGTTCTACAATCCAATTTACCTCCACCCTGCCCCTTCAACCACTTACCCCATTATGATTAATTCTTACACAGGAAATGTCATCACTTCTAAATCTAGGAGACATAGAACCAGTCTCACAAGGGAAAAGGGTTCTATTTAAGATACTTTTTGATACCCAAGAAAAATGGATCTCAGACAACTGGACAAGGATGTCAGACAATTAAAATTCAAGATGGTGTCCCTAGCAGATTTAATTCCCTCCCTGGAATTGGGATTGGTTTGCGACCCTCGACTTCAGAGGTGCCTACTTCCATGTAATAATTCATCTTTCCCACAAAAGAGTTCTACAATTCACTTTCAGTCATAATTGTTACCAATACCAACTCCTACCCTTCGGTCTGTCTTCAGCCTCTAGGGAATTCTCAAAAATTATGGCAGTTGTAGATGCCTACCTCTCTTGTCTAGGAAGAACTGTTATTCTACCTCAGCAACTGGCTCCTCAAAGGTTAGTCGTATCCAGAGATATGGTCAGCAGTGCAAACAACAATTTCAGCATTCTGAAGTCTAGGCCTGCAAATAAATCTCGAGAAATTAATTTTCTCAGTAATTTCTCTTCATAAGAGAACTTCCAGATTTAATAATGTGCAGATCTTATCTCCCTCTCACCTGGTTTCTTGCTCTAAGGAATCTTATACAAAGAGTGCAGCTCAGCCTTCAAGTTCCAGTAAGGACATGTGTGCAACTGCTGGGACACCTGGTGGCTTGCATTTTGTGACATAAAACACCAGGTTATATCTTCAGTGTCTCCAGGGATAGCTCAGGCCTGTTTCTGTACCCCGCAAACATGGTTTGAAGAAGCAGGTATCTGTACCTAGATAGATCCTACAGTCACTCACCTGGTGGCTGAATCCTTCCAAAGTTTGTGCAGGAATCCTGTTCAGTCAGAAACACCTTACAGTTATATTAACATTGGATGCTTCCCTCTTGGGATGGGGAGCACATTTGGGTCCTCACGCAGTCCAAGGCAAATGGCCACAAAAGGAACAGCACTTGCACATCCACCTGTTTGAATTAAGGGCGATCAGAAATGCTTACTTCCAATTTTTTCCCTGCTCAGAAACAAGTCCATCAAGAGATCTTGACAGACAGCATAGCATGCATGAACTGTATCAATCATCAAATCAGAGCATTTTCCCCCTCACTCTGGGCCAAAGCGATAAAGCTTTGGAACTGGTGCATCACCAGTTGGATAGTCATCTTGACTTCTTACCTCCTGAGGATACAAAATACCATGGTGGACGACCTGAGCAGATGTTTCGCCCTAAATTTTGAAGGGGAGTTGGACTCTGGAGTCCTCAGCAAAATATTCCTAGCTTGGGGATTTCCAGAGGTTGACTTTTTTACCACAGCAGCCAAAACAAAGAGCAAGGAATTCTATTCCAGAGGAGGATTCAGTCCCCAATCTCAAGGGGACTCTTTCCTTGTTACATGGACCAAAGATCTTTTTTATGCGTATCCAACTCCATTGCTCTTAAGGATCCTTATCAAGATCAGACAGGACCAAGCCAAAGTCATTCTGCTGCACAAACTTGGCCAAGCCAAGTTTGATTCCCCTACCTCATCAAACTCATCTCTTGCCCTCTGTGGCAGCTCCTGATCATATCTTGATGGTTGTCTCAGGATCCAGGTCAGATGCTTCGCCCTAATCTGAACATCCCACAACTGCAAGCTTGGTTCCTCAGTAGTTTTCAGGACAAGAGATCACATGTCCATTGGAAAACAAAGATACCATTAAATAGCAGAAAGGAATCTACTAGACACACTTTCCTTCAGAAATGGAGAAGATACTATCTGTGGCGTAACTGGCATCATTTTCCTCCGACCCACTCCTCTTTCTTCAATCCTGGAGTTAGAACTCATGGAAAGGCCTGAACTTTTTTTATCAAGCTTCATTCAGTGGCAGTGACAGCTTTACATGTGGTAGGTTTCTCATTATTCACTCATCTGACCACAACAAGATTCCTAAAAGGACTTATACATTTTTTTCTCAGATTAGAGCCCCTATGCCGCTTGTGGGATCTCAACCTGGTTCTTAACTGCCTCATGAAACAACCCTTTGTGCTTGCTGCTACATCTCTCTTTGAAGACTGCCTTCTTGGTGGCCATTACCTCTGCTCAGAGGTTGGGGAGATGGGGATTCTAATGGCAGATCCTTCTTTTACTGTCTTTTCTAAGGAGAATGTATCTATACAGCCTCATCCAAAGTTCTTATATAAGGTGTCCTCTGGGTTTCATATCAACCAAGCTACTCACCCTCCAGGTTTTTTTCTGAAGCTGCATCAGCTTACAAAGTAGTCTGTCTTTCAACACTGGACTTTGAGGGTGTAAGCCTTTTCTTTGAACAGGTCTAGGCCAGTCAGGAAGACCCCTTAGATTCCTTTTGTTTTTGTTTCAAATTGATCTAAGGAAGTGCCTGTTTCCACTCAGGGATTTTTTAAATGGATCTCTGAATGTATTATTGCCTGTTATGATTTTACTCAAAATACACTTCCCCTAAGAGTGACTGTACACTCTACTAGATCACAATCTACAACTGTAGCCATACTCAAAGATATTCCTGTTGCTAAAATTTGCAGGACTGCAACAATGTCCTTGGTGCACACATTTTCTGACCACTGTGCCCTAATTCATGCTGCAAGATCAGATGTGTCAGTAGGTAACACAATTATTTCTTCGGTGGTGGACTCTGTTCTGAAACTCCCACCTCCTTAAAGGGTTACTGCTAGGGAGTCATCTAAAGCGATGCACCAACAGGGATGCTACTCAAAGAAGGAGCAGAGGTTATTCACTTTGTGCAATAACTAGAGTTCTTTGAGATGTGTCCCCCTGTGTGTGCACTCCCCTTTGCTTCAGAGTTGCCTCTGTGGGTTTTGCAGTAGAGAAGGAACTGAGGGCAGTTCACCTGCGCAGCCCTACATAGCTTCAGTATGGGGCATGAGGATGTGTATGGTGCATGTGTGGGCTACATAGACACTGCTATCAAACATCTCTGATTGAAGGCATGGGTGCATACGCACCTAAAGTGGATCACCCACAGGGACACGCATCTCAAAGAACTCCAGTTACTGCACAAGGTGAGTAACCTGTCCTCCTCCTTCCACTCTTTATTCCTCTTGTTTATTTAGCCTGTGTGACATTACCCAGCGTACAATCTGGACTGTTGAACAGCTGGGTTCCCTCAAATTTCCAAGTTGGGGTGCCTTTTACAATGCTTCGCTGTAACAGCAACCACTCGTGGTCCTGCTCTCTCACACCCTCTAACATGTAAAATTGCTCCCAGTTGAATTATACAAATGCTTTGGCCACTCACTCATGAATTACATACAGGGCAACACCACCAACTTCCCAGTCCCAGACCTTCCCCCAGAAACGTGCGTCTTGTATTTCCCAGCTTTCTACTGGACAATGCAAGCTCATATAAGGTCAGTGCTATTATCTCAAGTGGAGGTTCCCAACACTTCAATACAAACACACACTGGTTTAGATAAAACAAGTTTATTAACTACAGAAAGATAGATTTTAAGTTATTGCAAGTAATGAGGCATAAAAGTCAGAACTGGTTACAAAAAAGAAAAGGTAAAATGCAAACTAATACCGAATTTAACAAGTTAAGTGTGTTTTAAAAGCAAAAAGGGTTTTCTCACCATATGCTTACAGCAATCTGGCTGGATTGCTTCAGCCAGGACCTCCCCCCATTCAATGATTCTTCCTTTGTTTTTCAAACATTGTTGATGTCATGAGTAGAGATGAGGGGAGAGATAATTTGTGTTGTGTGTCTCCTCTGTTCTTATATCATTCTCCCCTCCTTGAGGATTATTTCCAGCTGGGGTTTAGGTGACAGTCTGTTTATACAGGAACCACAGTTGACCCCTGCTGTCGATATGTAAAGTTCTTGCTTACACCCTTCTTCATGCTGAAGAATGGCCACTTAACTAGGTGATAGTTTATGATAATCCATTTGATTATGCTGATACCTGGTTGGGGTATCTGTGTCATCACCAGCTTTTCTAACCTTGGAACATGTCAGAACAATGTTATACAGTAAACTCTTACAACTTTACATACAACGTTACCACACATATTTTACCAGGACAATAATGATCAGCAGATTGAGTTTTTAAATGATACCTCACAAGGCATATTTTGTACAAAATTTATCGTAGTTTTGTAAAAAGGGTAACGTTGGGTACAGACTGTCACAGCCTATGCAAGTTCTTTTGGGGCAGGATCCATCTCTTATGTCTCTCATCTGTTTATACAGTGCCTCATATACTGGAACACTGATCTCAGTTGGCACAATGAGGATACAACTCCAGATGTTACTGTAATATAAACAAAGAACAGTGCTTCTGTTGAGCACTCCTGTCCCCAAGAGCCCCAAAGGTTGGATGTGTCACAAATATTTTGTGTTCTCTGAAAAAACTTTTCCTCTCCTCCCCTCCCCGCCCCTCCAGGGACAGGTTTGGCTGAAAGACAAAGAAGCTACACACTGCAAGTTATGTGAAAAGGAATTTTCTCTTTCCAAAAGAAAGGTAAGATTGGGTAGAGATCTAGATCAATTCCCAATCTTTAAATGTCATATATAAAGAACATTCAATTTACTACTCTTAGAGGTACAGCAGAGACTCTCACACATGAATTAATAGAGTTATTTTAGGGACATTTCCTAAAATGCTTAATTTGAACTTCTCCATCTGTGTTTGTTGTGTACATACACACATGGGCCCTGATTCTACAAGGTGCTCCATGTGGGCAGACCCCTATGCCTGCACAGAGCCCCACTCATGACCTCAGGGGTTTGTCCATACAGTGCACCTTGTAGGATCAGACCCTTAAGTAACTTTTGAAGTGCACTGAGATCTGTTATTGTCTCAAGTAAATTATTACAGTTGGTGATATTGTATTTAAAAAGTGTTTGCAATGCATATTTATACAAGAGACTAAGAAAATATGAATTAATATCCTGAGTTTTAAAACAGCTTGTAGAAGGTTGTATTTGTGCATGTGCTTTAACTGCTTCTGAAATTAAATTATCTCAACCAATTTTAATTTTTTATTTTAATCCCTTTAGCTACTAGAGATTCTGGACAGATCATTTCATTTTCAAATCAAACCCATATTGACTTCTACAAATGTAATTCAAGACATTTTTAGCATGTTATTTTACAGCGTACATGATGCTGCATGCATAGGTCTTGAAAAGCAAAATCAAGCCCCAGTTAGTGGTAACGTTATTTATAGTGCATTTTCATTTGATTTTGGTAATTTCAGTTATACTTTACTTAGGTCAGAAATAGGAGGTTCATAGATTGGTAGCTTGTCTAGAAAAGCATTACAGATTGGGGCTTTTCATGTGTTGTCCTGTCATCTTTAAAAAACAGCCATCACACTTCTTACCTAGAACTTAAAAGTTTAATTTCAAAAAGTTCTGTTTCCATATTTATTATAACAGCTGATTATCAAATGTATAACAAACTTTGTGTGCAATTTAAAATATCCTTTTGTTTCTCCATCTTTATTTAGCATCATTGTAGAAACTGTGGTGAAATTTTCTGCAACACCTGTTCTGACAATGAACTGCCTTTACCATCCTCACCAAAGCCTGTACGGGTCTGTGATTCCTGCCATGCGTTTCTTATACAGAGATGCTCTTCTAACATGCCATAAGATTCCTCTCCAAAATATTTATGAACTGTTGCTATTTAACATAGTACATAAAAAGATATAATGTAAAGTATTAACATGTATATTCCTGGAATACAAGTAAGCAGTGTAGATTTGGATTTTCAAAATATACTAAGGCCTGGTCTACACTACAGTTAGGTTGATGTAAGCCACCTTGTGTTTTCCTAGTTGTGCATGTGTCGATGCTTAGTCTCCTACTGATGTAAGCGGCCTGTTATGCTGACATAGTTAACACTACCTTCCCAAGCAGCGTTGAGCCATGGTCGATGCATCATGAGTGAAGATTCTGCGTTGCCCATGTCAACTCGAACAGTCCTCCAGCAGCTGTCCCATAATCCTCAACACTGACTGCTCTGGTTTGTTGTGTAGATGTGGCCTAAGGGAGTTAGGTATCCAGCTCCCATTGAAACTTAATGAGAAACAGGTGTCTAGCACCCTTGCGCTCCTTTACAGATCCCAGCCTTTAATATTTGATTCTGTTTGTTACACCCAACAGGCAGCAAAGGAATTAAAGGTTTTATATAGTTTTAATGGAGAGAGTATTTCATATTCAAGTTTTTCTTCAACAGAGTTCATGTAATGGTATTTAAAGGACATTGAACAAAAGTTTGACAGGAACCTATTTCCTTTTCTACCCAAACACAGACAGTGGGAATTCGAATAGATGTGCAGGGTAATTCAAAATAATACATTACAAATTAAGCAATTTTGTAAAACATATTAAATCAATCTTGTTTAATTAAGCATAAGTATTTACACAGTTAATATTTCCCTTATTTTTAGTTATCTACTTATTTTTTAAAAACTGGTCTGTTATTTTAGGAGAAAATACACTCTTATAATAGCCGAAATTACTCTCAGATATATGCAAACAACTTCCATTGATGTCAACAGAAGTTCCACATGCATATCTGAGGATAAAACTTTAAATTTAGATAACTCATAACTGTATGTTATGTATTTACCGTATTACTTTAGAGAAAAATCACTGCTTCACACTCAAAACACTGTTTCATTTTAGTGCCTGTTTTTTAATACTTTTGATCTTCAGATTTCTGAGATAAGTGGGAATATGTTAATTACATTGAAAAGCCATCTTTAGACGGAAATGATTCCATAAATGTAAATTAAATATGTTTTGTGCTTTTTTTAGGTCATATTCCAACTGAGGCACTACACTAAATTTTTTCTTTTCATAATGTTTACAGAATATAAGAATGTTTGTTTTATTTACTTTTAATTATTCAGTGGCGAAAAAAGGAAAAATCCAATTTTTTTTAGCAGTATTCAATCTGCTTTTTAACATTTCATCCCCTAGTTTACATTATAATACTTTATTTAGAGGCTTAATATTGAGTTAGTGCATAAACATCCTTCTGTTCTTGCTACCAACTGCAGAATATGTGTACATCAAGATAAAATGCTTTAAAAGCTAAATATTTCAATTAAATATACACTAATCCTGGTCTAACTGCAAATTTCAATAGTGAGTTAGGAAAATGTTTTAGCCAATCAACCTCCAGGAGTGATTCCATTTAGTTTAAAAATATTAAATGAAGGAGCAACTGAATTATGAAGCTATAACTCTTTTATATTAAAGGTTTTAAAACCCAGTATTACTACTTGTTTAAAAGAAGCCTATCTAAATAAATGAGAGAGAATAGAGTTGTAAGTCTATGTCTACACTACTGTGGGATTGACGGTGCTGTGATCGATGCACCAGGGGGCTATTTAGTTCATCTAGTGGAGACCTGCTAAATCAACAGCAGAGTGCTCTCTGGTCGACTCTGGTACTCCACCGGGAACAAGAGGAGTAAGATAAGTCGACGGGAGTGCATCTCCTGTCGACACATGCGGTGTAGACACTGCAGTAAGTCGACCTAGGCAACGTCGACTCTAGCTACGTTATTCACGTAGCTGGAATAGCGTAACCTAGACGACTTACTGCAGTAGTGTAGACATAGCCTAATACTAAGTAGGATGTGCCTTGTGTTAATAGGTTGATCAACTGTTGTTTTAGCTGCCATCTGGCAGTGACGACTATAATTAGGTTGCAAAACGTCTGTTCTAACTCCCTGTTTTCACTGGTTGTAACTTTTCCATACTCACCTTTTGCATTAAAATTTTCCAGACTTGGTATCTGCTTAAAATGAATTTTGTTATGGAAACTTTTTGAGCAGAAACAGTTTGGCCTGTTTTCACTATGAGGATAGTGGAGGTGGGGAAATATTTTTTCAATTTAGAAGAAAAATTGCAAGGTTTTTTCAGGTGAGAAAGGTGAAATATGGAAAGGAAATAGTCATCACTGAAGCTGTGCACAAGATTGTTCTGGAGCAAAATGGGTTTGATTTGACCAAATGAGTGTTTGAAAAATCACTAACCCCTTCCTTTAGACTTAGGCATTCTCCACTGGGGGAAGGCTCTGGCTGATGAGATGCTGTGCTCCTGAGCAGCTTAAGAACTTCACCAGCCCAGAGCTTTGTGTAGCTGCAGTGTTAATAGGGTGCAGAAGAGAGGGCTTCTGTTCCCTCTGAGGGGTTTGACCAGTGTTTTGTTTAGGCAAGCTGACCTGGACTGCATGCACAACGCTCCTTACACTGCAGTTCTACTTAGACAAGTAGCTCCGTAAAAATGGTATGTAATTAGTCTGTGTCAATGCATACAAACAAAGGGGAGAGTTAGGGTTGAGTGTGAACCCTTAACTTTGTCATATCCTGATATTTGTTTGAGTGCTTAACCATGGGACCTTAATGCTTTTTTCTATGCTTTGTGGCTGAGCACTAAGACCCTTCCCTTGATTTTTCAGAACTTCAAATTTGATCATTAGAAACTTCTTTGAATCTAATAGAGAAGTTTCTGCTCTGATCTTACTTAAGGTAGAGTGGATATCTTGAGTTCTGTGAAAACAGAGTCCATTCTGGGAGCAAAATAAAGAGGTGAGATCTGAACTGTGTCAACATTTTTAAATTTACAAGACCCATTTCTAGACAGAAAAATGTACTGCATTGTCCAGGTTTGGATTAGTACATTTGCACTGATAGTAAAGTATTTGTACAGTGGAAATTCTTAGAGGAGTATTGTTTTGGTATTAAGAGGAGCAGCCCTAAACTGTGGATTTATTGATATTCATCAGAATATTTCTTTTAAAAAATTGGTCTCTCTTTGTTACGAAGAGAGTCTTTACAGTCAATAGGCCAAATTCTCCAGCACATTATAGCCTTTTGCATCAGCCTACCAATGCCAAGGGTCAAAAAAAACATACAGCCAGTATAATGAGCTATATGACAGTCCTCAACCTAGGGAGTGTGACCAAAGCACCTTAACTCTGTCATTCACTGGCTGCCTGAACAGCCCATGGGCTTTGCTCTCACCTACACCAAGGTGAAGGGTATACTACATCAAACACAGATCTAGCACTGGGATCAGGGAGCTCTTAATAGTTCTTGCTGACACCGCTCCTTAGCTTTGTCTGTCATCTATTAGGCATAGCTGAGAATCTGGCTCTAGTACCTGATATGAACTCCTACTGAAACCTCCCCCAGGAGAGTTATGGACTTCTGTTAATGCCTTAATGGGTTGTTTACATCAATCCTAACTGCAAACACTTTGGATGCCACATGCACAGATAAACTCTTCATGTCTCAGTGATGTACAGTACCAAAGAGACAAAATGGACTTGTTTAGGTGCAGATTCTGCACCTGTGGGTGTATAGAGCACTCTAAGTGGCTCCACTGCACGTGGAGGGGGAGAAGAATCGATGAGGGTTAGGAATGAGAGGAAGTCCGACAGTGTGGTGTTGAGGCAAGTGATTGCGACTGCACTGAACTATTGGCTAGGTCCCAGTAAAGAGAGATGCAACAATTACTGTGCTTACAGCAGCCTGCAGGCGGTTCTAGCAAAAGCTGTTTGTGCTCTGCAGTAAGCTAAATTCTGTAGAAAAATTCCTGTATTCAGTGACACTTTGTTGTGGTAGAGGAAATTTTGTGGTAGGTGTCTTAAAAGTAAAAAATTGAGGTTTTTATTTAAATATGAAAATGAACAGTATAACCAGTAGCCTGTTTATTTTAAAATTATTTCTTAAGTTTCCCTTCACTTTGAGTTATTGATATGCCAAAATATTTTTGCACTGACCACATAACTGTATTGTAGATGTTGTCCAGAGCAAAGCTGGAGATTTTGCCAGCTACTTAAGAAACACTTGGGCCTTTTAGCACCTGGGTGGGTGTGGGAGACTGTCTGAGATTGTTCAAAGAACATTTGCAAATGTTTCTTCTCAGTGATCAGCAATTTAAATGTCAACAATGTGAAATATTTGTCATCTCTAGGTTTCAGAGCCATGTAAATGAATAGGAAAGTTCACATCTCAAAGTTGTTTCAGGCTGTGCAAAAGCAGGTAGATATCACTACATCAGTTACACTTGTGCTGCATTTTCAAGTTCTTCGCAACTGTAAGTGTTAGAATATTTATTAAAGATGTGTAATTGTATGGCAAAGTCATGAACTACATGGGGCCACAAAGCTGTTCTGCTCCTTGGTGAGAGGGGAAGATTCTCCCTTCCTATCACCTTGCAAACCTGCAGAACTTGGGCTTTGTGAGTGAGAGGGTTTGAGTCAGTATGACATGACGTGATAAATCCTGCCCCTTTTAAAAATGGATATTGCATGGCAACTGTCTGCTGCTAGAACACGTGTACCTATTCCTGTAGTGTTTGATGTCAGTTATATAACAATACACCCAGCAATTATTACATGTGATAACATCTCTATAAGTTTCAGAGTAGCAGCCATGTTAGTCTGTATTTGCAAAAAGAAAAGGAGGACTTGTGGCACCTTAGAGACTAATAAATTTATTTGAACATAAGCTTTCGTGGGCTAAAGCCCACTTCATCAGATGCATTCAGTAGAAAATACAGTGGGGAGATTTATATACACAGAGAACATGAAACAATGGGTGTTACCATACACACTGTAAGGAGAGTGATCACTTAAGGTGAGGTATTACCAGCAAAGGGGGGGGGGGGGGCTTTTGTAGTGATAATCAAGGTGGGCCATTTCCAGCAGTTAACAAGAACATCTGAGGAACAGTGGGGGGTGGGGGGGAATAAACATGGGGAAATAGTTTTACTTTGTGTAATGACCCATCCACTCCCAGTCTCTATTCAAGCCTAAGTTAATTGTATCCAGTTTGCAAATTAATTCCAATTCAGCAGTCTCTCCTTGGAGTCTGTTTTTGAAGTTTTTTTTATTTCCCCATGTTTATTTCCCTCCCCCCCCCCCCCCCCCCCGGTTCATCAGACGTTCTTGTCAACTGCTGGAAATGGCCCACCTTGATTATCACTACAAAAGGTCGTCCTACACGTCCTGTGTCGTGTCGTCCCCCCCGCCCCCCGTAATAGCTTACCTTAAGTGATCACTCTCCTTACAGTGTGTATGATAACACCCATTGTTTCGTGTTCTCTATGTATATAAATCTCCCCACTGTATTTTCCACTGAATGCATCCGATGAAGTGAGCAGTAGCTCACGAAAGCTTATGCTCAAATAAATTTTAGTCTCCAAGGTGCCAAATGATCTCTATAAATTGCATTTAGCATACACCTCACCTGAACTCTGCTCCGTACCCCATTTCTACTGGGACTACTAACAGTCCAAACTTTTGTCCACTGTTTGAAAAAGAAAACCCACTCTGCCAGAATAAAACTTCCTTCTTCCACATGAATGCCTCAATCCTCCAATAAGCATTGCACACTAAATTCATTATGGGATTGGGCTCCAACTGCAGAATTTACTCCTAAATCTGCATGTCTCTTGTGTTAATCCTATCAAATAGGGTCTATTCTCCAAGTCCTCTCTCTCCAAAGGGCTCAGTTCAGTGTCATCTCCTTTATCACACCACATGCTGGCATGTCTTCTTTTATGACCTCCCACCACTTCTTGGGTCAGCCTCTCTTTTTCCCTTGATCTGTTGGACTCACATAGTTGTGAGGACTGCATTGTACATGGCCAAGCCATCTGAGCCTGCATGCCCTCATTTTTTTAAATCTATCAGTGTTACTGTGAACATGTCTCTAACAACACATTCCTCACCAGGTCTTTCTTGCTTACACCACTCATCCATCTCAGATTTGCATTTATGTGGAACAGAGCTGTTGCTCAACACTCAAGTGTCATACATTAAAACAATGAACCACTGTTGTATAGACTTCTCTTTTAAGTTTACTGGTAACTTCCTGTCTCTTTCCATTTGACCCAGGAGTTTATTCTAGTTCTAATTTTGTCCTTATTTCTCCCAAATCTGCACTGGTCAATGGAAAACCCGAATAGTTATCAGCCTAATTATTTCCTTTATCCACAGATTTGGATTGCTCCTATTATAGGAGCCAAGATGGTTTTGAAACAATTCCATTTTTTAACTCAGCTTCATAAATCATTCTTGCACATAAAATGCTTAGCTGTAGCCTTTGAGAGTAGTCATGCAATTAATGTTCTACTGATGATACCAAGAATTTAATTGTAAGTGCTTTTGTAAAGAATTTTTTTAAAAATTGAGATTTTTGTAAATTAAAATAATGCAAATGTTTGTAAACATGTAATTTGTTTGAAAAAATAAAATGTGATGTAACCAAACTGCACCTAAGCTGCTATTTATGTGTTTTGAACACTTGACAGTTTCCACTATTAAAATACTTTGTCTTAATATTGCTTCACAAAATGGGCTAAATGCTGCTCACTTTATTCCTGATGTACTACCCAGCAGTGGGACTGTGTGAATAAAGTGAGCAGGATTTGGCCTAGTATGTATTTGCACTGGTTTAGTAGTACCCCAGCTTTCCATGACATCTGATCTTGAAAGCTGGAGAAATACACTCCTTTAGCTGACACTATGAGAGCTAGGGCCTACGACGTCCAAATTCATGTGCTGATCATCAGAGCCCTGGGCACATGGGACCCTAGGAACGAGCCAGTGCTGAGAGAATGTGGTCCGTCAACACTATGCTCAGCTGATGTGGCAACTCATGGGTTCGGACACCATCAAGTGGTCAAGGGACATCTACATAAAACACATCACCAGACAGCGGCAATACCAGGAGGGAGAGCTGAAGTGCTGATGAGAAGCAGTCAGGAAAGTAACATACTTTCCTCATGGACTGTCTTTTTCTCTAAATGGACAACCTATGCTAAATTCTCAATTACTGAGGGACAATCTTCACTCATTGATATATTTTGCTTTCCACCACCAACTCTGTATAACTTTTTTTTTCCATGAGTAATATACTGAAATGCATAGATGCTAGATATCTAAACATAATCTTAAATTCATTCACCTCAATTTGGGTTATTGCTGATTATGCACTATGTGTATCTTCTGACTTTAAAAACAAACTTTGTATTTGTGTATAACCCAACCACTATACCCAGAT
Source organism: Lepidochelys olivacea (assembly GCF_965140295.1). Classification (NCBI taxonomy): domain Eukaryota; kingdom Metazoa; phylum Chordata; order Testudines; family Cheloniidae; genus Lepidochelys; species Lepidochelys olivacea. The sequence goes on along the minus strand of NC_140417.1, from coordinate 81,714,802 downwards.
GTACAGACACTCTTTTCTTAACCACTACCCTCTTTGTTGCTGAACCCATCCTGCCCTGATTTTGGACTATGCTAAAATAGCATGTGGATAACACCATCTCTAACATTAGAAATCCAACTTAATAGGCTTATTTGGTCCTACTTGAGGGCAGGGGGCTGCACTTGATGACTTATTGAGATTCCCTTCCAGCCCTACATTTTTGTGATGCTCTTTTCTGGCTGGCTTTGAATAAAGAGCAATTACTTACCTTGTAAAGTAACTGGTTCTGCAAGATATTTTTGCCTCTGTGTAACCCCACGGCTAGGGGCTTTTGACCAAAAAGTTATAGAATAACTTTTTCCTTCTCCCTTTTACTAAACATTTTACTACCAACTAAAACTAGCTAAGGCTGGAGAGCTGCTGTCCATGTTTATAGCCATCTGTACTTGTGTGCAATCAATCAGGTTACTTGCCAGCGCTCAGCCTTTCTGTTTGATCTTACCTGGTTTACTAACTTCATAGGTTAGCTTCTGCTGTGAGGCTTATCATGGAAGAGGTGGTATAGCTTTTCTATTTGAAATCCCTTAGAGCAGAAGTCTCAAACTCACAGCCAACAAACTTCCCCAATGTGGCCTGCAGGGCTCCAGCCGTTTTGGGGCTGGTTCTTTTGGACCCACCTGCTGCCCCCAGGTGCTCCCCTGCCAGTGCAGCAGAGCTGAGCTATGTCTACATGCACATTCCAGTGGCTGCTGGCCCCTCCCTGTGCTGTGGGGTAGGGCTGTGCCCCTATGGCCAATGGGATGCTGCGGGGGCAGTGCCTGGGGGCACCACACCCCTGCACCTGCTCCCCATACCCCTGCACCCCTTCCCAGAGCCTGCACCTCAGACCCCCTCCCTCCCTCAAACTTCCTCCCAGAGTTTTGGGGGGGCAGGTTCTGGGCAGCATGAGTGACATCATTGGACCACTAGGAGGATTTGAGGACTGGCACTGGCCCGAAGGTAAACTGAGTGTGAGACCCCTGCCTTAGAGGGATAGAGCATCTGATCTTGGGAATGCACACCTGATGATGGGACTGTAATCACAGGTACAGACTTCCCCTCACAGTACACTTCCAGATTAAAAAGGGGAACATAGCTGCTCCCTGAGCCTCATCTCCAGCTCTTCTAAACTTCCTTGTTCCTGTAGGCCTAGGAGAAACATAACTATAAAGCTGCAATAAGAACATGAGGTGCTGTTTTGCATCAGTCTTCCCCCCCCCCCCAACTCGTCAGGTTTGGCCATCTTTTAACTATGCATAAGAGTTGGTACTATTTCAACAGTTCAATGACAAGCTTGTATGTTAAGCTGTCTACCCCCACTTATCCCTTTTAGAAAGGATATTGTAAAAGCATGGGGAAAAATCCCCAGGAAAGAAGACAATTAGGAGCACTTTAATGGCCAGCTTTCCTGTGTCAGCAGTTGGCTCTGCTTCCTCATCTGAGGAACGTAAAGGACCTCCACCAAATCTACAACAGTGGCCAGGTCTACTTCTGAGAGAAATCTGATTATTTCACATCAGCCTCCAGTATGTAGTTATTTCATATTTAACATTGAAGCTATCAGCATAATGTGAAAGTGTTGCTACTATAAAGGCTTGTAAGTCATTTCCCAGACCTGAGGAAGAGCTGTGTGTGACCTGAAAGCTTGTCTGTCACCAACAGATAATGGCCCAATTAAAAAAAAATACTAGCTCACCCACCTTGTCTTAAGTTATTAAAGTGAGTACAAATAAATATATTTTCAGATAATTAAACTTCAAATAAGCAGTTCTTGTTCAGTATCAGATGGTAGTGTCCCACTGACTGAAAATAGGCCAGGTAGATGGCAATGAGTTGATCTCACTCCATTCCATCACAAGACACCATTTGCTACCACAATGTAACAGAATGCACTTACCTTTGGCAGTTGGTAACCTCAGCACTAACTTTTAACTAAGTTAGGTCACAGTGCAACAAGTTGTATGAAAAAGCTCTTTAAGTAGATTTCTGTAAGAGCTATCCACCATGTTTCAAAAGCAGAAGCTAGGAATGAGGCAAGGAGATGCACAATTTCAGCTATTTTACATGTAAGCACCTAATTTTCAACAGGTCTCTGTCACTGCATGTTCAATAGTTATAGCTAGGGCCCTGTGTAAATCAAGATTTTTTTTAAAATCACATTCATGACTAAAGGGTAAGGTACTGAATTTGCACTGAAGGACTTGTACTAGTAAATTTAATCAGTTTTGAGGAACAAATATTAAATTGGGATAGTTGGGGGGAATATTTTCACGATTCCCATATGATTACAGAGGGCCTTAGTTTAGCCAAACCCAGAACTAGACACATCTAACTTTTCTACTTATGACTGAGGAAAGCTTACTTAGCTTTATCCTAAATGCCTCTCCCCCTCAATAGAAAGATACCAGAAAGCCCATCTAATGGAGTGGTGCAGTTTAGTTCAGTACTATGCTACTACTACTTTAAGTATGAGTAAGGCATTGTGTCAACAAATGAAGTTCACTTCAGTCTAGAACAGGGGTTCTCAAACTACATTGCACTATGACCCCCCCTTCTGGCAACAAAAATGATTACCCAGCCCCAGGAGTGCAGACTGAAGACTTAGCCTGCCCAAGCCCCACCACCCGGGGGGGTGGGGGTGGGGGCGGGGGAGCCTCAACCTCACTGCCCTGGCCAAGGAGGCCAAAGCCAAAGGGCTTCCGTTCCAGGCAGGGGGCCTGTAACCTGAGCCTCGCTGCCCAGGGCTGAAGCCCTCAGGCTTGAACTTCAGCCCCTAGCAGTGGGGCTCAGGCTTCAGTTCTGGCCCCAGGCCCCAGCAAGTCTAAACCAGCCTTGGCGACCCCATTAAAATGGGGCTACGACCCAGTTTGAGAACTGCTAGTCTAGAATATTCAGGATCAAACAAAGCACGTTTCCCTTTTTCCAGTATCTAACTAGCATCCCTTTTCGTCACCCAGACCACTTTGGTTGCAACCACTCAGCACTTAAGGTTTGACCCCACCATACCCTCAAAACGTCTAGAGCACAAGTCTCAGATGGGTTGTGACTCAAGCAGTCTGCTGTCCCTTCATAGCTAAGAGAGACAGATTGAGCTGTGGTTTTTCATATCATAGGGCCTGCTCTATGATAAAGAAAAACTTGAGGGGAGGAGGGGAAAAAGTTAATACTATTGCAGGTGTAGCTACACTGAACAAGAAACTTCCATTTTAATTCTCTCAGCTGTTTTGTAGACCTCTTAAGCTAATTTGTCACACACACACTTCCTAGCAAAATAAACTCCATTCTATTGTCTCCCACAATAACACATTTATTACAAACACATTACTAGCAAAAACAGGTGACAAACTTTCAATAACCAAGAGCACATTTGACAAATTAGAGGGAGGCATTTAAGGACAAGCAGTTAAAATTTGGAAGAGCATGGTGGCTGAGAATTATGAAATACCTTTTTCTTCATTATACATCATGTATGTTAGTGTCTTCAAACAATATGGTTCCAAACATCTTACATGTCACAAATGCACAAAAACATTATCAAGCTGTGGTTGAGTTGTGTGAAAGTACTTTGACAAGTATTGGTCTTATATGTTTGCTTTCATTTGAAGGGGGTATTTGGATGCCAAATAACTCCCTAAAATGATGAATGCTTTCTTCAGTGGAAAAGAAACTGACAAATTTTGAATAGATGTAGGCTATTACCTGCTAGTCAGCAGCAAAACTACATGTATTTTCTTTTCTGAACAGACTCAGGAAAATGAGACCCATACGCAATTTGACTTAATGCCTTTTAATATTCTGACATGTTTTGGGTATGAAATATATTAAAACCAGACATAATTTAACGTAACTAGTACTCTGCCCCATTATTTGGGTGTCCTGTCCATATGGAAAAGGAAACTTTACTAATGTTTGAAGGTAATTTAACTAACAAGACAAATTGGTTTGTAAGTATACAGACATGAAGATTTATCAGGAAATGTGAAACTTGCTAGATATTAGTGCAAGGATCAGCAAAATGAGTTGAGTTGCCCATTCTTATGGACATACAGATCAGACACCAACCAACCTATGCAGTTGTGCATTTGAAGATAGTGCTTTTGACATGAAAAACAAGGAAGCCAAATTTGAAACTTTTAGCCTCCATACCTATAACTTAGTATTTTGTTGTGGGATTTTTTTTGTAGTATATACTGGAAAGTCAATTTAGAATAAGTTGTAACCAAAACCAAACTAATCTACTTTTCTATCTTATTCCTTTTAACAAGTGTCTCTTTAATCTAAGATTCAATTATACCATGTTTACAGAGAACTGAATCAGTGTTCAGAGAAGTTACAGTACAACCACCTTTAATAAACCAATAGTACATCTTAAACCAAATGCATTCTTGAATATGCAATACATCCTTAGGAGTAACTAGTATAAAAAGTATCAACATCAGTGGTTTGAATATAAAAATTTATTTAAAGTCAGAGTATGCAACAAATAAAACCTACAGAAAACAGATTTTCCCATCACAATCTGTTGCTTACCAAATAATATTGTGAAAACACATTCCTTCAGTCATTATAAAGTTCTTAAAATACAAAAGAAATTAAATTTTGTAAGAAAGTCTAGTAGACCAGATACTGTTTCTTCCAGGGTATTTTGTAGTAGAAGCCAGGTCACTCTTCAATACATTCCACGCCATCCACCTCCACCCATACTGCCTTGCCCATAGTATCCACCACTATTTCCACTGCCACGACCTACAAAGTAAGTGATTAAACAGTTATCAGTTTCAGAAGTAGTTCTCCATTTGATCCACTGAGACCTGCTTAGTCAGAGGATATGGACCCCTTGTTTTTAAACTGTTAAATTGCATTGAAAAGCAGCTGAAAATGTTCCTTTTCCCCAATATTTCTTTCTGTATGAAAACAATTGCCACAGTTGCCAGAAAAATTTGATTCATTCACCAGTGGGAGCAAAGGTGGTCTATAATAAAGACATTACCTCTGGTAAAAAAAAAAAAAAATATTCAAGTTTTAAAAATGTTTCAATTCTAAAATTTCAAGTTCTCACTTTAAAACTGCACAAAAACCTTCAAAGTAACAGTAGAACTCTTGTAGCTAATTCATGTAATTAAAAACAAAACCACTACTTACCATATCCACCCAAGCCATCAGGAGTACCATATCCTCCGCTGTAATTGCTACCCATTCCCATTCTGCCAACAGAACCATAACCTCCTTGATCTGGAAGGTAAAACATGCAATGTTATAATGAGATCAAGTTTCTATTTGCTAATGAACTAAAATTTGAAGCCATACATACCCATTCCATCTCTGCCATAGCCTCCCATTCCAGAGCCTCCTCCAGCAGTTGAATTCAGAAACAGTTCAATATATCGATGTTCTTTAATAATAAAAAAAAAACCTACTCAGTATTTTAGGTCAGAGAGTCGGTGTTAGATTAGTTCCTAATAGATAACTGTCCATATTCATTATGACTACTGTCACAATTTGCACCCTTATTGGTAGTCTCAAAAAGACAATGACTTAAATGGACAATGAAACCTCTTACTCTGCATGTGGTCATCCCATGCCAGAGCTGAGATATACAGACAGGGCAGCATATGTTGCACATGCTCTGTGGGTAAACAGGTTTCAGACTTTCAATGTTATTTTTCCACAAGCTATTAAGATGAAATCAAGCCATTAAAAAAACAAACAGGAAAATCAAGCCACACCGCAATGCAGCGTAGGTGCAAGCTCACATATTTAAAGGAACTTTCAGGATCTGCAGATGTGGAGTGTCTAAAGGCAAGAGCCTGCCTCCACTCTCTACTTCCACTATTCCTCAGGCTAGTTGGCTCTATTCACGTTCATAGCACCTTAAGAACTGCTTCTCCTTCCTACTGCCAATAAAATATGTATTTCATAGAGAAAGCAGAAGGTAGGCGGAAGAAAGAAGTGAGCTGAGAGCATGCTGTCAGTTTCATCTTAAGTTTTTACAACACCCACTGACAGCTCTCATCTAAGTAGCTGCACAAAAGACCTAGGAATCTAATTAGGGCTGGTCATTGAATGGTTCAAGTTCACATTGGTAATACTTACGCATGTTATTTTTATCCTTAGACATGGCAGCCACTGCATCTTCATGTGTTACAAACTCCACATCTGCTTCTCCTGTTGCTCTTCCATCTGCCCCAATATCAATGTGAACTCTTATAGGATTCAGTGGTGAAAAAAACTAAAAGATTTACAAATTAACAATGTTCATTCACAAATATCAAAATATTCAAGCATTGTATTAAACAGCTTTAGAACCAACATTTAAATTACGATTTTAAAGAGCTCATCATGATAAGTGACAACTTAAAAAGAAAATGTTTGGAATTACCCAATATTTTTGATTCTAATTTGCTCAGTCAGTCCAATGTTTCTTATTCCTAGAGTATGAACAGATTAATTCTCTTTCTAGACATGACTATATTCTGTATGAATACTACCTCATCTTATAATATTAAGATTTATCCAAGGATCTCACTTTACAAAATTTAGCTGTCTTACAGATAAATTCTTAAGTATTATCCCATTTGTCAAACAGGTAGACTAGATACAGAAAGGTAAGTGATTTGTAAAAGGAAACAAAACAAGCCAATAGAGCCAAAAATAGAACTCTGGACTCATGGATCTTGTCCTTTGCACTTGACATTTCCCACAACTGGTATAACTAGTATAACAATACTTTGAAGTTAAATATTGTAGAACAGTAGCTGAATCAAATTTAATAAACTAAAGGGTACTTGAACGTGTGAATTGGTAGAATTGTGACCTCTTTAACTGCTGCTTACAGAGAATATAAACCTAAAGAGCAACATGGTCAGTCTGAGTAGGTCTGATAAGACAATGGCATTCCATCCACAGGAGAACAACATTTGAGAGAAAACAAAAGCTTCAATTAGGTAAATGCTTTCAGAATCGAAAGCTTTTAAGTAGCACATAGATAACTTGTTAAAATGGTAGTGTACTGTTAAAGCTCCTAACCTGCAAACACTTAAGCATGTGTTTGCAGAACTGGGGCATAACGAGATACCTGGGTAAGGTGCGTATCTGGGAAATTGAGAAATACGGTAAGCCAAATCATGGTTGTTGCCTGTGCCACATGAAAGCCAAAGTACCGAATAAGTAATGAAAGGTTTTTGGACCAGTGGCACTCCCACCTCAGCAAAACCACTAGTCCATGGGCTCAGTAATAATTTTAGGATCACACATCAAGCAAACTACCAGTCCTACATAAGTGTGCTCTGCACCAAAGCTTTGTAGTCAAGTTCTTTACCATAAAAGGATCCAATGACAGGAAGCTGAAATTATGTTTTCATTTTGAAATTTTTGAGACATGTTTTTCCCCCCCAAATCAGGATTGGAACAATTTAACAATGAATGTAATGATCAGTCACTTGGAGTCTTTAAATCAAGCTTGCATATCTTTTGAAAAAATATTTTGTATTTCAAACCACAAGTTATTGGGCTTGATACAGGAATTACTCTAGGGCAGTTATGCAAGAGATCATCTTATAGATGATGGCTGCCTCTAGCCTTAGAACTGCAATTATTTCCAAATTTGACAAGCTAACATCACCTGCTAGAAAAAAACTGCTTTGCATCATCTAAATACAGGCTTGAAATCCCACCTTTTGAAAGGCTAGAAGCTATTAGCTCCATCTATTTGAGAGATAACTGCTGTTGGATAACAAGTCTAGTATGGAGAAAAGCCAGAGGGTAATCAGAGAGTGGCACCACTTAAGCTGAAGTAGAACCTAAATAGTTTTCATTTATGTCCAAAAAAGTTTAGTAACTACCCACCTGCTGGTTTGGAAATCTGACATCAGAAATATCACAAAGGCCCCCCCGCCCAATTTTTAAGAACTGTTCAGTTTTAATTATTTCTGCTGTTTCACAGTGTGCTAGTAACATTCTAATAATTTTGAAAAGTTATATTTAAATCAGGAGCTCTCATACCAAGAACACTTTCTACAACTAAATCTCAACCAATGGGACTGGAAACACAGGGCTAAGCTATAAACCTGGTAATTTTCTCAGACTTCTAGTCAAAAGAACAACTATGTAGGTTAGGATGGGAATTTAAAAAGCATTTAAGGGAGTTAGGCACCCAACTTTCACTAAAAGTGAGAGAGTGATGGGTGCTTATCTCCAATACCTCTGAAAAGCCCAACCTTAAATTGTGAGTTTAGTGTTGTGTTGCTGCAGATACAAGCAATTGTTGTTTCCGCTGCAAGAGAAGCTACAATAGAGTCAATGGGATTAATTGCTAACTCTTAGAACAAAAACATGGAGAACCATGAAGAATAGCTATGTCTTGGAGAGACAGCAACATGAAAAGCTACAGCACAACAGTAGGAGAAATTTTCTTATCATACTTACATTAGCAATATCATTTTCTGTAGCTCGAAAAGGCAATCCTCTCATATGAACAAAATGACCACCATGGAAACCTGAACTTGCATCTCCAGCTCCACCATAGCCATGTCCTCCCATACCTGTAAAACAGTACACTTGAGTACCTCATGAAAGGCTGGAAAGACTCAATTACTACCATTGGTTGCTATTTTCAAAGTATACACATCATGTAACTGTCACTCTTGACTGGGACAAAGTACACCCATAACCCAAACCTTGGTAACAAAAACATTTTAACCCCAACACTCATACATGCCAGATATTTTTACTTTAATTGACAATCTGGTGGTTACTTCTCATATGAAGACCAATATCTGTTCTTTGAGAAAACCCTTTAGAAGAGCACATTATGTATAAATTTTTTAATTCTTGATTTTACCTCTCCCATCTCTCATTCTGTCATCATAGCCATCATTTCCATAGCCATAGTTATTATAGCCACCATAATCATCAAAGCCACCATATCCTGTACAATTTAAGAAAAAAAGTGTGTGAATGTGCTATAATTATAAAACTATAATATATGAACAACATTTTTGCAACCTTTTGGTAACTTCTGTTATGTGCTGATGATAGTAGGATTTCTCAGCATCAAGTGTAAATGAAAAATTTCCTGCATCAATTAAAAATAATAATTTCCTGATGTGTTCTCATACCATTCCTTTACCTTTATAAACACATGTCACCATTTTCAACAAGTCCCATTTGGTAATGACACCATAGATAACAATCCAGATTTCAAAAAGACTCTCCGAACCTAGTAGGTACTGAAATTACTGCCATTTCTCTATTTCTTGACTAAAATGTCAGAAACATGAAGAAACTGACAACAGAACCTTTGCTCATTAGATACACATACCACCGTCATATCCACCACCTCCTCGACGCATTCTGTCATACATACTTCCACGCCCAGCTCCATAATAACCCCCTCTTCCTCCTAATGGTCTATCATATGGTCCAGGTCGTTGTTGTCCCATCATTCTTCTTGGTGGGTCATAGAATCCTCTGATTTCACTCTTACTACTTTTGAAGATTTCAATGTACCTAAGTAAGAGAGGATTTTCAAGGCACAAATAAGAATACATGCATAAGCTCTTTGAAAGTTACAACAGATATTTAAATAATTTTGTACAGTCATTTCTATAACTAAATGCAAAATCCAATAAAAAAAAGTGACTAGAGATACCATACAACTTAAGTTTCACCTAAAGCCTTAAGATTCTTAAGTGTATCAAAAGAAAACTTTACATTGGTAAAATTTACTACTTGAAAATTCTAACTGTAAAAATTAAATTCAAAAGTCTCTGAAACTTGTTCCCCCAATATGAAATAATACAGCTGAAAAATGGCTGACTATAGATTTATCATAGAATACCCTATACAAAAAGACAAAATTCTGATTTTAGCAAACTACATAGTATTACTATCTTCCCCCACCCCCCAAATCTATTGTATTTTCCAAGTTAAACTTAGGATCATAATTATAAATTCTTTAAAATAGCCAGTTAAAATATTATGGTCCCCACCCCCCAAAAAAGCATTACTGACCCACAACCCCCAAAAAAAAGATTTAACACCATCCCAAACTCTCCATCCCCACCTGTGCCCTATTCTTTCCTTGTGTTTCCCCAGAGCATTTTCTGCTATCTCCTTTGAAGCAAACTGCACGAAGGCCTCCCCTGTGCTTCTCCCCTGGTAGTCCAGCGTCAATGTTATCCCATTTGGCACGATTTCCAACCCTTTAACCCAAGGACAAATAACCCCATCAAGGGGAACAGTGTTAAAGGCTGAAACATTCCCAACTGTAGCAAATACTTAAAGCAAATCTAAACAACAAAAAAATAGCTTAGTTTTCCCCCGTCACCCAACAAGACAAGCCAATGATTTTTCATTAAAAATTAATGGTTTAGCCATATTTGTTCTAGTAGTGTTTTTGTTTATGCTATACAGGAATAAGTCCGCCCACATTATATGAAGATATCATAACTACCAGTCAAATATTTTAACTGTGCTCCAAATTCTAACAAACAGAGTAAGTTATTTCAATATGCATGATACATTTACTACCCTGACTAAAAGTTAGACATATTCTAGTCTTTACTGAATCTAAATTTATTTGTACTTTAATTAGAAGAGCATAATTCACAGTTTGGAAAAACAATCTAAGTTTAAAACAAAGACTCCCCCTCCCACCCAAAAAAGTGGATATTAAAAGTTAAACTATGTGAAACACTGATGTGAGAGAAACGTAAAAACAAAGTCACTGTATTTTGACTATACTAGAGATACCTTGAAAGAACTGAACAATCTCCTCTTTGCTACAACCAAAAGGCAGTCCACGAAGTCGTACTGTTCCATCACTAGAGGTATCATTTGGACCATTGTGTTTCCCAGTCCAGTCCATCTTGTTACTTAAATCAACACACTACAAAAAACAAAGGAGAAAAAGTCAGTGTTTTAGAATCATAAGGTACTGCTACCCCCTCCTTCCCAAAACCCTACTCCATACACATTTAATTTTACCTCAGTTACAAGCTAATATGATGCATCATACACTCCATTAATGTTACGTTCTGGAATTGTACTATAATATGCAAGATACATCCAGAAGGGTATCAAATATGACAGAGTACTGTCCTGCCTCAGATTTAGTTGAACAAAGCAGACAAAACTCAGTACACAATCCCTCTACAGTCTGACAGTGTCTCTCACATGCACTCACATCTTCACTTGCAGGGGGCGGTGGTTTGAGATTCTACAAAAAAATACCCCTTAACTCTTGACAAATTAAGAATAATGTCCCATTTTTAACTTGGCCTGCTGTATGGGCCTTTTTGAAGACATGAGAATAACTTTACTAAAGATCAGAATGCTTTACGTTAAAAACCTGAAGAGACAATTAAAAAGGAATATAGAAAACAAGGACTATCTGAGAGTCAGGGGTAGATATGGAACAAGAATACAAGTTAAAGCTGAGTTGTAACTTGGGTCCCCGGTTATGGCACTTTTTTCATCTCATTAATATTATTCTAGGATTCAAATTTGACCAAGATAATGATTCAAATTTGACAAACGAGATTATTACTGTTACTACCAGAACGCATCAAGAACATCTGTTTATAAACTAGAGAGACTTTTGTATGAATTAAGCATCAAAATACGAGATTTAGTTTTAAAGCAAATATATGCTACTGTGCCAACAAGAGACATGAATTTTTTATTACTATTATACTATAACTACTAATATTAGCACTTACATAAATCAATTTTGTCTTCCAAGCGCAGTGTATCTGTTAATGGATTAATTCCCACAACACCCTTGTGAGGCAGAAAATATTATCCCGACAGAGGAAGTCTTTGGGAAGCAAGCTGCAGGAACCCGGGGAAGGGGGACGACTAATCCACTGTGCATGAGGCAGATCCCTCCACAGAGCGGGAGACTCAGTCAGTCCGCGCCTCGGATCGCACTAATCCCATGGGGGTCTCACAATAGGCCGCGAGGCTGGGCGCGGGGATGACAATGGCGAGAGCCCGCACGCGTTACACCGCGGCCCCGCCTCTTCATCAGCAAGGCCGAAACGTCTCTCGCCGTTGCCGCCCGCCTTTGTGGTCGCCGCTGCCGCTCAGCCAGGCCGCAATACTAACTACCGCCAAGTGCGCGCCTCTCCCGCCCGCTCTCAGGCGCCATTTACCGCAGCTCCTTAGCCACCCCCACCTCCCGAACTCCTATCCCCCCCCACAGGGGATGCCTCAGGCGCCTACTCCCATCTCCCCAGGGACCTCGCAGCCTCCATCCACACCCGCTCAAAGGCTGCTCCGCCGTGCAACCGGGCTCCCGCAGCCACTGCCGCGTTCAACGCCACCACTCAAAATGGCGGCCGCGCCCGAGCTAGGCCCCGCGAAGAGTCGCCGCCGCACCTCCCCTACCGAGAGGGTTCTCGCGGCCTTCAGCGCCCTCAACACCCCTGCCCGCCCCCCTGCTCGGGGGCGGAGATGTCTGTCCGCCCCCAGGGCCCGAACTGCGGCAGCCACCTCCTCCGGGCACACCGGGCGGGCTGGGCTGCGGCGAGCTCGGGCCCTTCTCCCCGTACTCACCGGGAGATCCTCACACTCTCCTCGATGTGCAGCGACGGTAGGCTCTATGGTGGGGGTCGGGAGGGCGAAGAAACCTCCGCCTCCTCTCTTCTCACCGGCGGGCGCGTTGCTTGCTCGGCAAACTACGCAGCGAAGGCAGAAACAAGCAGGTAGGATGGCGTCGCGGGCACACAAGTATCGCGATAGCCACGCTGCGCACAGAACCCCAGCTCTGCTTACGTCCAAGGTACTGGGAAATGCGCATGCGCACCTAAGTCAAGATGAAGAACAGCGCATGCACGAATGAAAGATACTGCTCGACAATAATTCCCGAGTGCCTAGTAGGTGCAAGGGCGCATGCGTTACAAAACAGTGGGCGTAAGCGCGCATGCGTAAGGCATTCGTTATAATACCAATAGCATGTGTCCTTAATAGCGCACAGGCAACGCCAAGGTGCTGCTTAGACATCCCGCTAGACTCCAGAACAGAGGGAAAGGGTGGTGGCGGAGGCGCATGCGTAGTTGTTGGGTAGAGGGTAGCGGTAGGGAGGTCTATTGTGCCTTTGTAACGGAACTAGACAGCTCCGCCCTGAGGCGCGAAATCCCGTGTTCCCGCCCCACAGGCGGCAGCTTCCCTCTCACCTGGGACGCCGTGACCGCCCCCCCTTCCCACCGCGCAGGCCAGCACCTTTCCCCCTCCGTCTGCTGCCTACCCGTTCACGGGCTGGCTCCCCACCTCGCGGGCCGCGATCTCTCGTTCAGGTGACCTCTGCCCGGGGGGAGGCGAGCCCGCCTATGCGCAGTGGTTATCGTAGCCACGGCATACACTCACTGCGCGCGCAGGAGAGCGGGGGTGGTTTGGGGTGTTTGCCTTGGGGACGAGCGACGGTCATGTCCCTGCACATTCAGGATAAAGAAGGGGAGCGCGTTTTCTAGCCGTTTGCCTTGTGGGCGGGTGGGGAGACAGAAAGTCTTGAGACCTTTGTAATTGTAGTGCGGCTTGGGGCTTTTCCAGCTGGCCACAAACATCACCCTCAACCACTCACATGCTCTGCTGTCAGTAGCATTATTAAGGAGTAGGCTGAGAGCAGTGGCCAGGCTTATACTCCACCGGAGAGCCTAGTCAAGCCAAAGCTGTAATTCTTTTCTCTTTCGTTCACTTTAACATAGTCCTAAAACTGTATTCGCCCCTGTCAGGTCTGGAGCAACTCAATAAAAGTCATAGAATCATAGAAGACCAGGGTTGGAAGAGGCCTCAGGAGGTGATCTAGTCCAACCCCCTGCTCAAAGCAGGACCAATCCCCAACTAAATCAGGGGTGGTCAACCTGAGCCTGAGTAGGAGCCAGAATTTAGCAATATACATTGCCAAAGAGCCACAGTAATATGTCAGCAGCTCCCCCATCCAGTACCTAGCACCTGCCAGCAGGCCCACCAATCAGCGTCTCCCACTCCTTCCCCATGCCTCCCGCGATCAGCTGTTTCTTGTGCACAGTAAGCTCCGATGGTGGGAGGCATGAGGGAATTGTAGGCTCCAGGGAAGGAGCAGGAACCATCCGAAAAGGGGTGGAGTGGGGGCAGGGCCTGGGGCAGAGCAGGGGATTGAGCAGTGAGCACCCCACAGCACATTGGAAACTTAGCATTTGTAGCTCCAGCCCCGGAGTCAGCACCTATGCCAAGAGCTGCATATTAACCTCTGAAGGTTGGCTCTGGAGCCATGGGTTGGCCACCCCTGAACTAAATCATCACAGCCAGGGCTTTGTCAAGTCGGGCCTTAAAAACCTTTAAGGATGGAGATTCCACCATTAGGGGTGGTCAGGGCAGTCAGAGGGCGGGGAACAGGGATTGAATGGGGGCAGGGGTCCCGGGGGGGGGCAGTCAGGAAGGAGAGGAAAGGTTGGTCAGGGTGGCAGCGGGCAGTTAGGGGACAGGGAGCAGGTGGTGTGGATGGGGCAGGGGTCCCAGTGGGGGGGCAGTTAGGGAGAAGGGGTGGTTGGATGGGGCAGGGGTCCCGGGCAGTGATTTCCCTATGTCAAAGTCAGATTCAGGACTCACATAATTTGTCAGACCACTCTGTTTATTAGCAAAGCGCTTTGCCGATGCACCCAGATATGTGAGCCCCTCTCTGAGGCTCAAGCTAACTTATTTATACAAATAAAGCCAATTTAACATAAGAGACAAAAGGAAGCAGAAACTGACAAATATACATACATATCTTATTTGCATACTAACCTTTACCAATCTCCTAGCTCAGTAGGAGCTCTAAGTTAATTAGTTTGAGGACCCATTGTCTCACACTCCTTAATGTTTCTCTTTCTGACAACTATATTTCAACAAACCCTTCAAGTAGCATTTCTTTAATGAATTCTAATTTCAATATAATTCATTCTACTTTCACACCTACACCCCCCCGAATTTCCCCACACCCCAGTTTTGTGAACTAGTTACATGCCAATTTAGTGACTGGAAATTTGAATTGAAATTGAAACATTAATACACACTTTAAAAGCATAGGATAAAATACATGTATCTGAAAAAGTATAATAGATTTGAAAAGTATGAACATAGACTAGCTTACTTATACAGCTGTTGATTTTTATGACAGTATCAGTGCATTCATTTCAGTGATGTTGGCCAACCTAATAATTTCAAATTATGATTTGTAAGCAAAGTCTAAATAAGCTCTCCCTGACAGCTAGTGATGATCTGGGGGAAAGGCTTCAGGACCAGCCTGTATTTACATTTATACCTAATCTACCTAGGTATCTAGCAAACAGAGCTGTGTTGCCCAAGTGATAGATTTTGGCTGGGGTTGGGTTACAAATCATTTGAATGCGGGGGAGGGGGGTAATGAAATGTTGTTGTTCTTATTGTATGAGTAAAAGGCAGTAGAACTGTATTTAGCCTGTATTGACTGAGGGCATCAAGAGAGAGGGTGGGGACAGGTGTTTTGCTTGATGGTCTGTCTGAGTCACAAGTACGATTTGACCTGCCCCTCTCCACTGTTTAAAGACAGAGCTGATTAGGCTCCATAGAGAGTCTTTTGTTCTGTTAAGTGACCACTACAGCTGAAATCACTGATAATCAGGCTAAGTGCTTAGACCTGCTATGGGACAGTGTTTCTGTGGAAGAGACGGCCCAGCCTGCATTAGCAGAGAGGTTCCCCCACTGAGATCTCAGCTGAAATCACTGAGAGCCAGTGGAACCTCAAGAGATGAACTTGCAGAGGTCACGGTGGTAGCAGAAGGGCCACTGTGCAGGGCCCTTTGCAAGAGAGCAGTGGAGTGAATGGTAGTACAACGAACAACTGGACAGAGCAAACAGTGAGCAGCTGGAGGAACGAGCAAGGTGCCTTCTTGTCCCCCAACTTTGAGTCTCCACTGACCAAGGACAACACCGGTGAGTGGGGTGTGGTGGAGGGAAAAGTGAGGGGACGTTAAATAAATGTTTGTTAGGCTATATTTTGGTGACTTTGCTCCAGAATGCTAGATTTGTGACTGGGGATGGAAACTTATATACATATGTTGCCTAGTAGGCCAAGATTTTTAAAATGCATTATTTTCCAAGGTTGTTATCTCACATCGTTGCTAACTTGAGAGGTCATTATGTTGGGGAGTATCTGTACTAAACATTATTATAATTAATTTTTATATAAGAATGGTCATACTGGGTCAGACCAATGGTCCATATAGCCCAGTATCCTGTCTTCTGACAGTGGTCAAGGCCAGGTGCTTCAGAGAGAATGAACGGAACAGGTAATCATCAAGTGATCCATCCCCTGTCACCCATTCCCAGCTTGTGGCAAACAGACTAGGGACATTCAGAGCATGGTGTTGCATCCCTCCCCGTCCTGGCTAATAGCCATTGATGAACCTATTCTCCAGGAACGGATCTAGTTCTTTTTTTTAATCCTGTTATAATTTTGGTCTTCATGGAATCCCCTGGCAAAGAGTTCCACGGGTTGACTTTATGTTGTGTGGAGAACTACTTCCTTTTGTTTTTTTTAAAACCTGCTACCTATTAATTTAATTGGGTGACTGTTAGTTCTTGTGTTACGTGAAGGATTAAAAAACATTTCCTTATTCACTTTCTTCACACCAGTCAAGATTTTATAGACCTCTATCATATCCCCCCTTCGTTGTCTCTTTTTTTCTAAGATGAAAATTCCCAGTCATTTTAATCTCTCCTTCTGTTTTATACCCCTAATCATTTTAGTTGCCCATCTCTGTACCTCTTCCAATTCATATATATCTTTTTTTGGGATGGGGTGACCAGATCTGCACACAGTATTCAAGGTGTGCATGTACCATTGATTTATACAGAGGCAAAATGATATTTTCTGTCGTCTTATCTAATCCTTTCATAATGATTCCCAACAGTCTGTTTGCTTTGTTGACTGCTGCTGCACATTGAGTGGATATTTTCAGAGAACCATCCACAATGACTCCAACCTCTCTTTCTTGAGTGTTAACAGCTAATTTAGACCCCATCATTTTGTATGTATAGTTGAGATTGTTTTCCAACGTGCATTACTTTGCATTTATCAACATTGAATTTCATCTGCCATTTTGTTGCCCAGTCGCCCAGTTTTGTGAAATCCCTGTGTAACTCTTAGTTAAGTCCAAAGTAGACTATCTTGAATAGTTTTGCATCATCTGCAAATTTTGCCACCTCACTGTTTACCCATTTTTCTAGATCATTTATGAATATGTTGAACAGTAATGGTCCCAGTACCGACCCCACAGGGATACCACTATTTATCTTTCTCTATTCTGAAAACTGGTAATTTGTTTCCTATCTTTTAAACAGTTACTGATCCATGAGAGGACTTTCCTCTTATCCCATGATGGCTTACTTTTCAAAAGTCAATTTAAATTAAATACATTTTTAAAAAAAATAAATTTTTTTTTTTAGAAATCTAGACCTGTTATGTGTTTTGGTGTATTTTACATTATCCTCATGTTAAATTTGCATTATCCTAACAAAACATTTAATTTATTCATATCTCTTTCATATGTTGCAGGTGAAAGTGAAAATGAAAAGACAAAAAACAATACAACAATTTTTCCACTCAAAGGCCTCAAAAACTAACCACACGAAGAACCAAGAATATATCAACTTGTCATCTGAAGGTTCAAGTGGTGTATCTATATCTGACCAGCCCGAAGCACAAATACAGCTACCTACTGAAGAAACTGTGTCTCCAAAACGTAAAGGCAGTTCCCGATGTTTGTTGGTCAAAGTGTTCCCATTTATTGAAGTTACAAAAGATGGCTACTGGTGCACCTCTTGTACAAAAAAAAAAAAAGAAAAGAAAAAAAGCCTTAGGAAGAAGGAAAGCTTTTTCAATGCTATAATTGGTAAAAGTGGAGGAGCTTGGTTTGTCAGACTGATTAGCAAAGCCAATGCTGACAAACTACATGAAAAGGCAGCAAAACACCAGGCCTCTGGACTGCATCAACATTCAGAAAGCCTTATAAGCCCACTTTCAAAGCCAATTTTAGAAGTACTTAATGAGGCTGTTAAGAATGCTGGAGACACAACACAGTTCATGCGAACAAACATGGCTGTGGCATTCTACTTTCTATTTAAGCAAGAGATACCACACACTACAAACTGGAGGCCAATGTTAAGTGCATTGTCACTTGTTCATCCTGTAATTGAACACTAGTTCCAAACAAGACCAGCAAATGCTCACTATCTTTCTGCAAGAAACTTAACTGACTGGCTACAAGTATGCGGTACAACGGTGAAAGACTCAACAGTTGAAAAAGTGAAGAACTCTCTCACCACATTCAAAAAAATTGCATACATGGCTGATGAATGCACCAATGCAAATGGGCATCAAGTATTAAGTCATTGTGTACGTTATCTTGATGTCAGTGGTAGGCCAGTAGATGCATTTCTAGATGTTCAAGTTATAGAAGACTCATCGGCTGCATCTCTGACAACCCACATCTTAGAGTTAAATGCTTGTCAATTGGACCCCAAACAGATGGCTGCTTGTGCATTTGATGGAGCTGCAAACTTCTCTGGAAGACATGGTGGAGTACAAGCTTTGCTCAGAGAAAAGTGTAACCCTAATCTCTCCTATACACACTGCAAAGGCCATCTACTGCAACTAGCACTAGTATGAGCTGCAGAATCTTCAAAAGACATGAAAAAAGCTATAAATTTAATGTCTTCTTCATTATATTTTTTCAGCAAGAGTCCAAAAAGACCTGAATATATTGGAAAATATAGAAGATCCTATTCGTCCAACCTGGGAAAACCCTCTGGCTTTCTCATGAGCAATCCTTGGCTGTTATTACTGACTTTGGAAAGTATCTACCAAGATGGGATGGATCTAAGTAGTGAGGCTGGTGGATTATTTTTGCTACTACGTTCAGAGAAGACTATTACCATTCTCTCTCTTGTAAGTCTACTGTTGAAACCACTTGGGTCATTTTAAACAATGCCATCCAGGAATCTACTACAACAGTAGTAGATCTTTGTCCAGCAATAGAAGCTACATTTGGATCAATCAGAGAGCTATTCATTGAAAAAGTACTGGAAGAAGCAAAGACTTCAGTCCAGAAGTTGACTAATGAAGGCATTTATATTGAATCCTTAAGTGAAGAGGGCAAGAAGTGTTTTGTTAAGACAACTGAAAAAGTACACAGACTTGATTCTTAAAAATCTACAACGGCAACTTCTGGATTCTACTCAACCTTTACGTAGCTTTTACAGATGCCTGTCCTATTAAAAGTTGAGTGGAGTGAGGCACTACCAGCAATGGGGCTGCTATGTGATCAGGACAAAATAGAGACTTTGAACACAGAGTGGAATATCATATGAATGAATGAATGAAGATTTGACTTCAACTTCTTTTTTATCATTGCTAGTGGTTCGACCCGATCTTTGTGCTATGTTTCCTGGGATGAAAGAAGTAGGAATTCATCTCTTGCTACTCCCAGTCACAACAGCTACAGTTGAGCATTCTTTTTCATCATTAAATAAAACTTTGTATTCTGAAAGAAGTTGCCTTCTGCCTGATCATGTGAATGAACTAATGAGCATATCAATTGAAGGAATGGAAGTACCAGACACACAAGAAGCCACCAAAGATGAACGCATTATATTCAAGAAGTTCCTTAACAGAGTTGTGCAAAATTATAACAAAAAACCAAGAAAGATGTAGACTTAGTGCTTCATAGAAGGCTTGAGTAGCCAACTTTTAATTTTGTGTGATGATTTTAAAACATGAGTTAAATCTAATAAAATTTGGTCATGAAACATTTTTCAGTTTTTACTAGGGTGCCGTACAGCCTGCCTTCACCTCACAGTCTGACCCTTCATCGGCCCTGACTCCTTTTCCCCCCCCCCCCTCCGGAAATTCAAACACCCACCGCTAATTTCAATCCCTGGGGAAACCACTCCCAGGGGGGCAGTCAGGAAGGAGGGGGGGTTGGATGGGGCGGTGGGGGGCAGTTAGGGGCGGGGGGTCCAGGGGCAGTCAGGGGACGGGGAGCAGGGTGTGTGTGTGGATAGGGCAGGGGTCTGCGGGGGGCTGTCGGGGAGCTGTCGGGGAACAGGGGAAGTTGGATGAGGCAGGGGTTGCAGGGGGGCTATCAGGGGGCGAGAAGTGTGGGGGTTGGATAGGGGGCGGGGGCCAGGCTATGCCTGGCTGTTTGGGGAGGCACAGCCTCCCCTAACCGGTGCCCTCCTCTGGGCTAGATTATATTAAGGACCCAGTAGTATCAGTGGCTATACAACTATATAAAAAATATATATGGAAAGATTAAAAACAAATTTTAAATAGTTAAAACTGGGCCTGATATTCTGGAAGCACAAAAAGCTTGGTGCCTCATGAAATTGGGCTAAAAGTATGTCTTAGGTGTAGGGGTGTCATGAGAAAGACTTACTAGCATACAAATTATCAAGTCTTTCTGCACACCTACTGAAACATTAACTTTGAGATTTGTGCTAGTGCTTGGAGAAAGATTAGTTTAGTCTGCTCTTTGACAGAACTTTTAAAAGCAACTTTGTAAAGACGAAAAGAATGCAGATTTCTTTCTTCACAGTCAATGTGTTTATATGTCAATCATTTTGTGGAAATATTACAGCAGTTTGTCTCCTTGAAGATGTAAGTTTTAAAAAAAAAAAAATTTTAAAAGCAATTAAAATGTTATTACCTGTGCTATACTTAAACTGGGCCTGACCTTACACAGACTCCACTTCCGTTCATTTTTTACTTGCATAAGACTTCAGTATCTGATATTCTGCTGGTAGAGAGAGCTTCAAATCAGTGTTGTTAACATCAACTATTATGAACGCTAAATTCTTTTTTTCAAAAGAAAAATGTTGAAATTTTTTTTAAGAAGCACATTTTTTGAGGTTGATATGTGTTTTAGGAATAAACTAATTTTGTTCCAGATTATTTGAATTTTTGAAAAGCATTAGAGCAACAGAGCAGGAAAACAAATGTAACCCTTCTGCCCGTCAGAGTTGGCAGCAACAAGGGCCGGCTTCAATATCTAGGGGTTCCATTCCAATAACACAATGCAAACCGGCTCGAGCCCCCACCCAGTGACCTGGGACAAATATATACCACCCCCGCTGGGCGCCTCCAAGAGGCAATACTTCCCCTCTCGCAAGCACATAGTCTGAGTGTAGCAAAAGTCTTTTAATAACAGAGAGAAACAATGTGGCATTATGTTGGGGAAACACCACCAACAGGATTCATAACACAACCCATGAGCAAAAAAAACCCACCCCAGGCAAATTGGGGCATGCCCTTTTCCCTTTGGTTCTTGAGTCCAGCAACCCCAAAGTCCCAAAAGTCCAATGCCCCAAAAGTCTCTGTCCCTGGTCAGGGCAGCCCCAGAGTTTGAAAGTTTATCTGCGGAGCTTTACCTCCCAACCTGGGTGGAAATGGGACAGGGGTAAGAGGCACCTTACGTGATCTGAAGCTGACCGCTCCATAGCGGCGCTCCACTCCGCCAGCCGCCCCACAAACTCCTTCGCTCAGCTGTGCTCCGCTCCGCCAGCCGCCCCACCAACTCCTTCGCTCAGCTGCGCTTCGCTCCGCTCCGCCAGCCACCCCACGAACTCCTTCACTCAGCTCCACGGCCCACAAGCAGCTCCTGCCATCCACACACTGCTCCGCGTCGAACTGCTTCACCAGCCGTCCCGCAAACTGCTCCACACTATATCTTTAGGCTCCCCCACTACTTAACACAACACTCGGTGATTTCAGCTCTTAGGTGAATTCAGCTTATAATAGGGGAGCCCCAGTGCTGGTGCACTGTCAGCCCAAAGTGAGCTCAGCAGCCTATAACTAGACTTCTAATGAAATCAAAATTAGCTCTGATATTCCACAGTGGAGAGAGGAGGAAGTGCAATTAGCATGTAAGGCCCTCCCCAAGGGGCCCATGCCACCAAGTATTAATACTTGTCCCCAGCCTCTCTCCATTCACACAGTTTTGGAACCCATGACCCTTGCCTAGCGAGTGCTACTTAGTTGATGGTGAATCCCTCCATCATAACAAAAGGCCACGTACAGTTCCAAGCACAGTTCCCATAATCAGGGTAATAACAATTTATTCTTCCTGCCCCAATAACAGAGACACTGGGGATCCCACAGCAGCCAAAGTGACCATTTGGGCAGCTATGGTCTCATTCTAGGCGTGGTGGGTGTGCCTATGCAAATGAGATCGGCCCCTGAAGTTCTTTTCCACAACTTGCCACACCTCACCACCAGATGTCAGGGTGGAGCTCATCCTGACACTGCTTACACAAATTTATTGAAATCTGGTCTGGCAAGCAGTTGCAATAGAATGGCTCTTGATTGTATGCTGAAAGGAAACTGAGCAGGGAGTCAAAATGACCTGGGGAATAAAGACCAGAGTAATTCCTACAATTTCCGAAACTTGTGTTTTCTTTTTAATGAAGTGGGATGATTTTTTTCCTACAGGGAAGAACAGGAGGAATAGAAAGCTTGGGGAATTGTTAATGGGATAAAGAGCCTTTCACCTCTGTGTGGTTGGTTCAACTTTAGCTCACTTTAGTAGAGAATAAAAAATTGTGCTACTTGATGATTGTGGTAGATTCAGTCCAATTCCCAGTGGAATTGTCCATATCACTAAAAACTTGGTACCAACTGGCACTCTGTCAGTCTCACCAGAGAGGCAAAGTATTAAACTGGGATGCAGAATTCACTACCCTTTCATTACAAGAGGTGGTTTCACAAGATAAGGTTTGAGGAATATTGGTAGAGCTGTCCGTGGATGCTCGCATTGCCTCTGTCTAGTCTAATTTATCTAAACTGTCTTTCTTACATTAAACATTTTAAAACATAGCCATACTCATCAACATTGATGCAGTTTCAAGAGAACAGAAGGAAATCCTTACACTCCCTCTCCCCTTCCAAAAGAAATCCTAGAACCATCCCTACTTAACCCAGGACTGGATTAAATAAGCTTGAAGCATGCCCCAACTCCCATTTGGAGTGGTGGTGGAAAGAGGTTCCCTTCCCTTCACAGAGAGCCAGGAGTAGTGGCATGGGGCCAGTTTATAACTCCTTCAGGAATAGCAGTGCTGTCACTCCTCGTAGGAACATCAGGAATGGCAGTACAGGTCTCCTCAGTATTTAGCTCAGTAGGCGTGGTGTAGCTACTTATGTGGATGTGTTATGCTTACAGCACTCTTTTCGCTCCTGTCACACAGTCCTCTGCTGGGGCCCCCTGGAGCAGTGGGTATTGTAACTTAAAATCCCATTGAGGTGCATGTGATTGTCCCCCCCCACAACCATGTCTGTAGGCTTAGATGTTGCTGAATCTGTAACATTCAAATCACATTCCCAATCTTTTCTTTGTAATCATGATGGCTAGAAACTAAACCCTGAAATTCTAGGCATGTGCCTATAATGCCTATCACTGGCTCTGGCCACGATTTAATCTACCCATTCAGGAAAAACCTATTGTGGAACCTGCAGTGTCTCTGGACACCATTAGGATTGCCAGTCCTACCTGTTAAAAAAATTATGAGTCAAGCTTCCCAAAATGATGAGATTGGCTAAAAATCTTGAGGTTTTTAGTTTTAAAAAAGTTTATTTTTATTTGCCTTCTGCTTTGGGTGCTGTTAGGTTCACATTTTCAAGATCTCTACAACGAGGTCTAGAAATTTACTTTAAAAAATGAAAGCATAGATTTTCTTGTAATTATCTGACTGCAGGATATGGGGCTTTAAAAAAAACCACCAAATATTGTGAGACTCCTGAGAGTTGGCAATACTTAATGGTTATTTTCAATCCTTACATCAGCTGATGTATTTCAAAAAGTGTTGATCACTTACACAAAAATGGGAAAGTAGATTATGTTATGTTTCAAAACTGCCACAAGATGGCAGTGTTTCAAAACATTACTGATAAACTCTGATTAAAACCCCCCTGATATTTTAGCAGGCCTTCATTTTGTTTCATTGTATTTATAAGGGTTAAGATTCAGAACTGTTCCCCTAGAGAAATAAAGAGCTAGCATGTTGTAAGTTACGGAGGATCAGTTGTTCAAGAAAGATATGTTATTAAGCAATCATTATTTTACGTCTGTAATTTGGGATCACTGGCTGCACGTAATCGAGGAAGATAATTGGAGTTAGCAGATTGGCAAACTTCAATCCATCAGCAGTAACAATGAGTGAGTTTTGGAAGATTCACTGATTTGCTGAAGTCCCAGTACTTTAAAGACCAGATCCTCCAGTCTGGTCAAGGTGTGACCCTTGTAAGACTGTGGGACCGACACTGGAAATGCGTGAATGTGGCTTTAAACTACCTTTGCAACTCCGATATCATGGGGTCAATTTGCACTGGCTTGGACCCCCAGTGAAAGTTAGAGCAGCCTGTTGAAAGGTCGGGCAGGTCTGGCAGTCTCTCTGACTGGTATCAGGTGTCACTCTTTTCAGATTTCTTCCATTTTGGTGGTTGCCTCCTGTAAAAGGTGCCCTAGGAATTACACATGATATTTGAATAGAGCCTGTCTGAACTATAATCCCAGCCTTCAGAAAGGCTTGCATTCATGAATGGGATTGAGTTTCAGGGTGGTACATTTTTGAATGATCCCATTTTTTCCCCCTTAATCAATAGATAGGTAAGATAATGAGACAGACAGCTATTTATCACTCATTGTGCAAAAGAAAAAAATATATAAAGCATAATAATATCTTTTCTAGTAAATGGACAAATCACTTTATCTTTATTATAACAGAAAATGAGATGGTTTAGTTAAGTTACTGAAAAGTCTGATGCTGTATTTGCTGGCCTCCTATTGAATTTTTTTCATTGTTTCAATTTTAAGAATTGCATGAAGATTCACACCAAAAAATTGCAACAGAAATGAACCTCTTGGAAACTGCACTCTACAGATGAGTTTACCAAAAGTAAATCTATGTTTTCCTAAAAAAATTACTTGCCACATAACAAGGAGAATTTCTTTCTCCATATTTTAATGGTTCAAATTTATGAGCCTGTAAGACAATAAAGCAAAAATCTTCGAGATGTGATGGTGTCATATATTTGAAAGAGGAAAAAGTGTCCTGTACATAGATTTTTGAAGAAGGTGAATTCACTCTTTGTTGATCTGTTGTGTTTTAGATGAATTACATAAAGACAATATACTAACTAGCAACCTAGGTAACGTAATATTTAGCACTTTATACGTAGTATATAAAATATATAGCAAACACATATCCTTAAGGCATTGTGCAAAGATTAATAAATCTTCATCTGAGATAGGTAGGAGGAAAGTGTAATTATTCTTATTACACAAGTAGAGAAACAGACGCATAGAGAAGTTATTACTTGCACAAGGCTCAATGTGAGTCAGTGACAGATCTAGGAATAGAACATGGTTGTTCAGTAGATCATGACTGTTTGTTTGCCTCCAGTTGAACTGCAATGTCTGATTGTATTATATCCCATTATCTCATATCCACATATATCCTAGTACTAAGTGGGTTATAATACTGCCATCAAGTGTCAAAATAGATTCATTAAGTGTATTTTATATATTTAGGACTTCTGTTTTTATCTGTTTATTAATTTCGTTTGTGAGGAATTCTTTTTAGGCATTTTTGAGTTTTATGTAGATGTTCACAAATTGAAGTTTGTTTTTTCTACTGGTTTCTCTTTGTATATACTGTAATGAGTAATCACTTTGTAATGTTCCCTGGTGCGCTTTAATGTGGTTCTTTTTCAAACAGCACTATGTTAAAGTGCATTGGGGAATCTTTAAGCAGGGTGGACCAATTAATGCACAGTGCTTCAGTACACTTCAGAAATCACACCACTGTAGACGACAACATTGCTTTGTATAGACAAGCCCTTAGATACAAGTAACTATTTTTAGTGTTTTTTTCCAGCACTTATTGTATAAACACAAATTGTATCAGGTTTTTTAAATCTGTGTTTATCGGTTAAAACCAAAAATCAGAAGCCCTCCAGATTTAGATTTTGCATATCCTTTAAATGTATGATAAATACAAGTTAATATTACATAATTAAATTTACTTTAATAGATAGTGGGTCAGAGCCTCAGTTGGTGACTCTGATGACATTACCAAGAGTGGATCACAATTAAATGGTCTGAAGAATGGTGGTAGGTCCTGAAGATGGTTTACAGGCACTGGAGTTGCAGCTGAGAGCAAGACAGAACGCTGCGTGTGTTGGGCGGGGGGTCAATAGTATACCACAGATCTGAACTTTATGTAGACTACGTCTACCTCCAGAAACATGGAGCCCCCCCATGAGGGTTCTTGGACAACAGGATGTGTTTTTGGAGGAGGAACAGCTGTAGTCAATCCCATTCGTGGGGCACTGTGTGACAAAGTTCTTCCTCTGCGTTGGTGGGTCTTGCGCGTATTGGCAGATTTGCTTGCCTTTGAGCTTCAGGCAGCCCTCAGCTTGACTTTTTTTTTCTGAACCTATAGTCCAGGTGAACTCCTCCTGTGTCTGACCAGGAGTTGGGAGGTTTGGGGGAAACTCGGGCCCGCCCTCTACTCCGGGTTCCAGCCTAGGGCCTGTGGAATGCAGCTGTCTAGAGTGCCTTTTGGGACAGCTGTGCGACAGCTACAACTCCCTGGGCTACTTCCCCATGGCCTCCTCCCAACATCTTCTTTATTATCACCATAGGACCTTCCTCCTGGTGTTCGATAATGCTTGTACACCTCAGTCCTCCAACAGTCCGCGTTCTCACTCTGAGCTCCTAGTGCCTCTTGCTCCCAGCTCCTCACACACACACACCACAAACTGAAGTGAGCTCCTTTTTAAACCCAGGTGCTCTGATTAACCTGCCTTAATTGATTCTAGCAGCTTCTTGATTGGCTGCAGGTATTCTAATCAGCCTGTCTATCTTAATTGTCTCCAGAAGGTTCCTAGTTGTTCTGGAACCTTCCCTGTTACTTTACCCAGGGAAAAGGGACCTACTTAACCTGGGGCTAATATATCTGCCTTCTATTACTCTCCTGTAGCCATCTGGCCCAACCCTGTCACAACTGATACAAGAATAGTACAGTATTCTATAGTAATAAGGCCTCCCCCTCAAAAATAAATAAATTATAGTAACTTTACTGTATTCTGTAGTATTTTGGGACCCTTCTGTGCTCACATATGGAGTGGCATGCTACATCACACTTCTCTTTGCTGGCAGTTAAGAAAAGCTTGGAGCACAAAGGTAGTGGGGAGAAGATATTACCACTGTTTGTGGGGATACAGTATTGCTGTTTGGGGGAGGAAGGGACATAGTGTAACTGTCTTTCCCAATATGAGCCCTATGGTGGTATTTTCTACTAAGGGCACCATCCAAACAGGCTTCCTGCATAATGACCTGCTTGTCTGTCTACAGTCCTGTCATAGCTAAACTCCATCTCACCCTGCTCTCAACCACACAGTTCCATCTGCAGGAACAAAATATTAGCACAGCAGGGATGACTTGTAGCTGGGTTCCAGTTCTGGTCTGCTTTAGTTTGCTTCCTGGGATCATCCATCATCAGTCTCACTTAAGTAGGTTTGTTTGTTTTTTGCTTTTATTAAATAAAAGACTTGGATGACTGTCTGTCTACAGTCCTGACATAGCTAAACTCCATCTCACCCTGCTCTCAACCACACAGTTTTGAATGCAAAAACAACAAGGAGTACTTGTGGCACCTTAGAGACTAACACATTTCTTTGGGCATAAGCTTTCATGGGCTAAAACCCACTTATCAGATGCATGGACTGGAAAATATAGTAGGCAGTATACAGAGTATATGAAAAGGGAGTTGCCTTACCGTGTGTTTCAGAGTAACAGCCATGTTAGTCTGTATTCGCAAAAAGAAAAGGAGTACTTGTGGCACCTTAGAGACTAACACATTTCTTTGAGCATGAGCTTTCGTGAGCTCTAGCTCACGAAAGCTCATGCTCAAATAAATTGGTTAGTCTCTAAGGTGCCACAAGTACTCCTTTTCTTACCGTGTGTTGGGGGGGAGGGAGGTCAGTGCTAACGAGACAATTCAATTAAAGTGGAAGTGAGCTAGTCTCAACAGTAGAATGCCAAGTGAGGAAAAATCACTTTTGTAGTGGTAATGAGACTAATGTAATCAGGGTGGCCCATTTCAAACGGTTGACAAGAAGGTGTGAGTAACAGTAGGAGGAAATTATTTTTTGTAGTGACCCATCCACTCCCAGTCTTTATTCAGGCCTAATTTGATGGTGTCCAGTTTGCAAATTAATTCCAGTTCTGCAGTTTCTCGTTGGAGTCTGTTTTTGAAGATTTTTTTTTTTTGTTGAAGAATTGCCACTTTTAAGTCTGTTATTGAGTGTCCAGGGAGATTGAAGTGTTTTCTGACTGGTTTTTGAATGTTATAATTCTTGACTTGATTTATATCCATGTATTCTTTTGCTTAGAGACTGTCCGGTTTGGCCAATGTACATGGCAAAGGGGCATTGCTGGCACATGATGCCATATATCACATTGGTGGAAGTGCAGGTGAATGAGCCCCTGATGGTGCAGCTGATGTGGTTAGGTCCTATGATGGTGACCCTTGAACAGATATGTGGACAGAGTCGGCAACGGGGTTTGTTGCAGGCATAGGTTCCTGGGTTAGTGTTTTTGTTGTATGGTGTGTAGTTGCTGGTGAGTATTTGCTTCAGGTGGGGGGCTGTCTGTAAGCGAGGACTGTCCTATCTCCCAAGATCTGTGAGAGTGAGGGATCGTCCTTTAGGATAGATTCTTGATGATGCGCTGGAGAGGTTTTAGTTGGGGGCTGAAGGTGACGGCTAGTGGCGTTCTGTTACTTTCTTTGTTGGGCCTGTCCTGTAGTAGGTGACTTCTGGGTACTCTTCTGGCTCTGTCAATCTGTTTCTTCACTTCAGCAGGTGGGTATTGTAGTTTTAAGAACACTTGATAGAGATCCTGTTGGTGTTTGCCTCTGTCTGAGGGATGGGAGCAAATACAGTTGTATCTTAGAGCTTGGCTGTAGACCAGCGGTTCCCAAACTTGTTCCACCACTTGCGCAGGGAAAGCCACCGGCGGGCCGGGCCTGTTTGTTGACCTGCCGCGTCCACAGGTTCGGCCGATCGCGGCTCCCAGTGGTCGCGGTTCACTGCTCCAGGCCAATGGGAGCCGCTGGAAGCGGCGGCTAGTATGGCAGAACCAGTTTGGGAGCCACTGTTGTAAACAATGGATTGTGTGATGTAGTCTGGATGAAAGCTGGAGGCATGCAGGTAGGAATAGCGGTCAGTAGGTTTCCGGTATATGGTGGTGTTTTTGTGACCATCACTTATTAGCACCGTAGTGTCCAGGAAGTGGATCTCTTGTGTGGACTGGTCCAGGCTGAGGTTGATGGTGGGGTGGAAATTGTTGAAATCCTGGTGGAATTCCTCAAGGGCCTCTTTCCCATGGGTCCAGATGTTGAAGATGTCATCAGTGTAGCACAAGTAGAGTAGGGATTTTAGGGGACGAGAGCTGAAGAAACATTGTTCTAAGTCGGCCATAAAAATGTGGGCATACTGTGGGGCCATGCACGTACCCATAGCAGTGCCACTGACTTGAAGGTGTAAAATGTCCCCAAAGGTGAAATAGTTGTGGGTGAGGACAAAGTCACAAAATTCAGCTACCAGGTAGCCACCAGCTGCCTTGAATGGTTCCTTAGAATATGTGCTAATTACTTATGCTAAACAATGCGTTCCACCTTGCATTAGCTGTGCTGCTGAGAGTACCTTTTGTAGACCTGAAGTAGAGCTCTGCATAGTTCGAAAGCTTGTCTCTCTCACCAACAGAAGTTGGTCCAATAAAAGCACCACCATATCTCTCTAATATCCTGGGACTGAGCTGGCTACAACTGCACCTTAAATTATTGTCTGCCTGTTATAAATAGGACCAAATCTTGAAGTCCATATTCAGATACCCATAACCTCCCCCATTACTCTCATTAGTGAAGGGAGCCAAACATGCGAAACTGGACTGGGGCAGCTACTGAAGGGAGAGAGTTTCTCCAGTTATTTCCCCTCTTAGGCCAAGAGGAAATCCCTACAGAGGTTGGGGCCCCATTGACTGATATCTGGTATACCCATTAACTTTAGCAACATGTGAGTTTTGCTTGAATAAGCACTGTCTGACTTGACCCAAGATCTTTTAAAGTACAACTCTAGTTTAGATATTCTGCTGAAAATGTAATAACTCTTACCTATTTGAATATGCCAGTAAGTGACTTACATAATCCACAGATTCTCTTCTTATTGCTTCAGCTTCTTGCTTTTGATAATGAATTAAATGCAACAAAATGTTGCAATGTTCCTTCTCTAGAAAACATGAATACATCTCCCACTTTTGTAACTCTGAGTAGGAAATTAAGGCCAGACAAGCAGAAGATAATACTGTTTTGGACTTACCCCATACTCAACCTATCTACAAGTCAGACAAAATTATATTTATAAATTGCTTTTAAGAAAAATGTATGTATTGCTTACAATTTTTTAATCTAGGAGTTTCAGGAAGCGGACGAGTTAGTAAAGGTAATATTTCAGTCTACATATCAAATCACTTTTGTAATGGCTATAAATATTGTAACAAGTTAAAGGTGAAATTCTCCTGCACAAATCTGAGTTCAGGAGTTCAAGAAACTTTGTCTTCCAATCTGGTGGTAGACTTTTCTGTGCAGCAGTTCCTCTGTGATTTCTACTCCAGCTCTACTTCCTGAAATAGTAGCCTTTCTGTGTCACCTTTCTATCCATTGTATCCATGTAAGAACAGATATTATCCTTTGTCTTGTTCCATTCCAGTGCTCCCTTCCATGCTGACATGTAGCATAACCCTCTATGTTCTTCCATCTGTCTGGATGCTGAGGACCTCAATGCAGCTGCTTTTTGCCTACACCTTCATTGCATTTCTGTACGCTGGAGCTGCATGAAGGCCTTGCCTAAGTCCACTGCTAGCAGGTGAATTCACCTTTAGTAAAATGGTAGAAAAAAATCATATAATGTAATGATCCTTAACTAGTCTTTTTGTTTTATCTAACAGTTTGTTCACCAGGAAGCCGTAGATGATAAAAATATTCAAAACATTCACTATTCTCCTGACACGAAGCTCCAGAACAAGGAGCTATGGTCTCAAGTTGCAGTGGGGGAGGTCTAGGTTGGATATTAGGAAACACTATTTCAGTAGGAGGGTGGTGAAGCACTGGAATGGGTTACCTAAGGAGGTGGTGGAATCTCCATCCTTAGAGGTTTTTAAGCCTCGGCTTGACAAAGCCCTGGCTGGGATGATTTAGTTGGTGTTGGTCCTGCTTTGAGCAGGGGGTTGGACTAGATGACCGCCTGAGGTCTCTTCCAAACCTAATCTTCTATGTTCTATGATTCCTTGTCTATCTCTGTGCACTTTCTGTGATGCTGTTCTTGTAGTAACATATAAACTTTGTTGATTTACCCACCTTCCCCTCACATAGTGGTCTTTTTTTATTCTTGTCTTTGAAAAACACGTGGAAATAAAAAAAACCCTTCGCTCCTATATTCCACAGTTGTATGACCTTGGGCTGTGATCTTGTTGGATCTTACAAACTGAACAGGATCAAGTTTGGTCAGTACTTGAATTGATGACATCCCCACTAAAACCCAGGAGGTGTAGAAAATAGTTTTAGTGACTTACTAGGTAGTATTCTTCCCACTGAGCCAGTAATGATCCAGTGACCCACCAGAACTGTAGTGACACTGCAGTAGCATGAGCGTATGAGCCCACCCAGGATCCTGGGTTCGTACTTGAGCAGCTAGCCAATGTTGCTGCCCTTGCTGCCAAAGCTTCACTGCATTGTTGTTTGAGCTAGCTATATCAAAGCTACCTTGGGTATGTGTTCACATGCTGCAGTCACGCCTCTGATTGAAGTGTTTTTGCAGCTCTGAGGATATTAAACCCTCTCTCCCCCACTGGATATCCACATCAGTCCAGCTTGTCCTTTTTAAAACGCATCTAAAAGCCTATTTCCAAAAAATGTTTTTCTTAATCATACTGTATGACTCCTCTTGAACAACATCATTTTGTTTGTTTGGCTATCTAATATTTTGTTCTGTTGTTATGATATATTTTATTTGTTTTGTTTATTTTAAAACCTTTTGGTCAAAGGGTTTTAAATATTATTTATTACTACTGTGGTAGCTAATCTGGAAGGTTCTTACTTAGGCAAAGCTCCCGTTGAAACCAAAGGGAGTTTTCCCTGAGTAAGGACTTAGGTTAGATCCAAAAATCTTACTGTTGTTATTAATAATAATTAAGCTGTAACTAATAACTGTGTTAGTTTAACTCCTCCCTAGACTCTTAAATGCTTTGACTCTAAACACAATAAGCCTAGTTCTTTTATGTTTACTATTTGTGTATATTTTAAACTGTGATTGGTGCCTTTAATGCAGTGTTATAGTGTATTTTTTTTTAAAAGGATTTGCCCATAGCTACTGGTCACAACAGCTGAGGAGAAAAGAAATGCATGGTAAGAAGAGCTATTCTCTTGCAAAATTATCCACTTTTGAAAAATGGATATATAAGCAGCATACAAGCCATCACAGTAAAAGACCCATCCTATTTGTCTTACTCATGAAAGTAGTCCCAGCCATATCATCGTGCTCAAGAGAGAGGAGCTGAAGGGCTTCAACTCACTGGATGACCTGCTGCACATCAAGGGCATCACCACCCAGATCCTGGAGCTGAACAGCCAGCGCATGATCTGCAGGAGGAGGCCAAGCAGCGAGGAGGCTCCTGGTGGGAGCCCCAGCCAGCAGGGGCACACTGCCCCCATGCCTCAGGTAGGGAGCAACTGGCCATGTTCTGCCTGTGCTGTGTGGGGTGCCCAGTTGGGGGAGGGTGTCTATGGCTCTCTGAGTGGGAGGGGTCCAGCCATTATTGTAAAGGAAGGCAGGTACCCATGGGTGTTTCATTTGCACAGAATCTTTTTCATCATTTTAATGTGGGGAGGGATAGCTCAGTGGTTTGAGCATTGGCCTGCTAAACCCAGGGTTGTGAGCTCAATCCTTGAGGGGGCAATTTAGAGATCTGGTGCAAAAATTGGGGATTGGTCCTGCTTTGAGCAGGGGGTTGGACTAGATGACCTCCTGAGGTCCCTTCCAACCCTGATATTCTATGATTAGTAACGTAGTGCAGCTATTAATCTATTCAGAAACTTATCCTTATTATAGTCCAAATTATGATACAATATGCAGCTACATACTCTGCGATGTGTATGTTTGCCCACTGTTTAGTGTCTCCTGTCCGTTATTTTAGCTTAATAGTATATTTAATAAATGTATTGAAATGCGTTCCTTGTGTTGTTTATATATATCTGAAAGAAACCACCTCCTTCCTCGTGTCCCAGTATAGCATTCAGTGTTTGCTGTGGTGTTTGAACTGTGAGTGCCTAGATCTGAGCTTTCTGCTGAGAGTGTCAGCAACTTTTGTTTCTGGAGCTTGTGCCTCCTGGCTGTCTGTTAAGGGTTTTTGGACTTGGCTGTAGATATTATACTAGGTTTCCTTTTGGAGGCAGGAAGGAATTAGCCTGACCATTGTGGGGGCTTTTTTCACCTTTTTCTATCAGCAGCTTAGGGACTCAGTGAGTAGGTTAAATTGTAAAAATCCATGTTGTGGCATCATCATTCAATAGACAGTTCAGTTCCCCGATAAACTAGAATTGGAAGTTGCTTAGGAGAAGGCAACTCCTAAAGAAGGTAGGGAATAAGGCTGAGGATCCTAATGTCTGGTAGAAAGTGGAGACAATCCCTCTTCCCTGTCTTCTTACCCTTCATATGAGGAGAGGGTGGTGGGATCTGTGATGTTATCTGATTAAAATATGATCATATAGATAATTGTTGCAACCACTGTTATATATTTGCAGCAAATCTTATACAAAGGTTGTCAAGTGAGGTGTCTATGAAAAGGTTATGATTTGCTGGTTCTGATTATGCTATAGGTATGCACGTATCATTTTTGTATTTGAAGTTTATAAGTATTGGCTCTATACCTGGATTTCAAATATTTGTTCCTGGGGTAACACCCACAAGGTAATTAGCCGGCACATCTTGGAGAGACTATTTACATTGAGTGGCCCATCAAAAGAACATTTAACTGACAATGGACCATGGGAGACACCTGTCTACACTCAATAGAATTTCCTGCTGTGACAAGGCGAAATGCATGGACGTGTGATTTGCCCATGTGACTCCAAACTCCATCTTGTTGCTGTAATTTTCCACAGTAAGAACAATGGGATTCCCTCCACATGGCAGAAACTATAAAAGGCCCTGGAAACTCTTCCATTTTACTTCTATCCTGCTCCAGCCTCTGGACTATAAACTTATATTAATGGGAGCATTCTAACTAATGAACTGAGGTCCTTCCAATGATTTGGAAGCAGCCAGAGACATGATTTAAGCCAGCAGTTTATCCCATCACTGCTACAAGCCTGAACCAAGAACTTTTCAATTTATGTATTTGATTCCTTTAACCAATTTTAACTCTCACCTTCCTTTCTTTCTTTTTATAAATAAACCTTTAGATTTTAGATACTAAAGGATTGGCAACCGCGTGATTTTTTGGGTAAGATCTAAGTTATGTATTAACCTGGGTGTGTGGTTTGGTCCTTTGGGATCAGAAGAACCGTTTATTTGATAGACTGGTTGTAAAGAACCACTCACCTTTAAATCCAGTGTTTTCGGTGGTAATACAAGGACTGGAATGCCCAAGGAAACTGCTTTTATGACTTCTT
This sequence comes from Lepidochelys olivacea, assembly GCF_965140295.1. Taxonomy (NCBI): domain Eukaryota; kingdom Metazoa; phylum Chordata; order Testudines; family Cheloniidae; genus Lepidochelys; species Lepidochelys olivacea. Next base: position 81,679,999 of record NC_140417.1, on the reverse strand, counting down.
GTTACCCAGTGTGGTGAAACAGAAGTTTACTTTTGTTGCTGGTTTGGTATAGCCTATGGGGGATTAGCCACCAGTCTTGGGGTGTATATGCCCTATTCCTCAGTAGTTCATCCTGAATTTGGCATCCTCATTTGTGACCGACCCACTGAGGCACGGTTACAGAGTCTCAGTAATGGTGCTGGGACCAGGTTAACAGAGTGGAAGGTTGATGGCAGCCCTCTACCAGATTACAAAGGAGAGAAGATCTGCACTGGATGAGTTATTGGTGCATAGATCCCAGATATTTTACTTAATAAAGTTGCGGCCTACTTAGACAAGACATTAGGAATTAGTTTTATCTGTCATTTTGGCCTGAAAACCTCAGAAATAGTGGTCTCAGTTCTGTTGTTCACCGCCTACATCACAAAACCCACTATTCATAATTTGTACTAACTGGCTGTCTTGTTGTCAGTCTCAGTAGAAAGGGGCTAAACTGGAACAGAACTTGATCTGTCTTTCCACATGTAAGGCTCATTGGTGAGGCGATATTTGTACTGGTGCTGCACCTGTTCTGTAGTTTTCAGATCCTTTCAAGAACACTAAGTTTATTTTTAAAATAATGGAAAATTGGAAAGATAGATATTAATTTGTGGAATCTTGTTTTCATTTTAGCTTTTTAGTCTTCTCCCTGTGGAGGAGAAGAGAAGATTTCACTACGGAATGATGGAAGGGTTGATGGTGGTGGTCAGATAGTTATTGTATTAATAGCAAATTTGACATTCTGAAGAGAATCGGCACTAATGCCATCATTCCAAGCTTCAATTTGTTCAAATTGTGTGTAATTATCTCTTAGTCTTAAACGGTAAATCACCACCATCTTAAGAAACTCTCACTTCTCTCCTGTCTATTTCAGAAATCCCTGTTTTCAAGATCCTGTGTAGACTTTTTCTCTTCACCTCACTCTCTCTCTCTGAACTGAGCAGTTCATTCCCTGTGTTTCTCCAACTGCAGATGTCTTTGTCCTCATTCCTTGCCTCTTCACAGGTGTAGATCATTCTTTTGCACTGTCCAGGAACAGCCTTTTTGTGTTCCTGCTCCCAGCTTATGCCATCTTTAATTTTTTTTTTTCAAATCCCATCTTAAAAGCCTTGGATGTCTTTTAAAACTCTGTCTCTAATAAAATAAGCAAATTCTTCTCCCCTTGCTCAGTCATTTTCTCTCAACTGTGACAGTTGTTCTTCTTTTATCCCCTTCTATTCCACACCTGTAACCTACAAATTATACCTGTAACATTAAATAACTTATTAGCATCTGAAATCTGTAAATGGATATTTAAATATATTTTGGTTCTTTTTATGAACTATGCTTTACAAAAATGTATTGTAGAGGCCCATAATGTTAAGTCTTGATTTGAAAATTGAGTAAAGTTTTAGAGAAAGACTTAGAAAAGTGATTAGCAAAATGATATGTTGGATAAATCTGTCTGATACCTGGGAGAAACACTCTTGCCTACACTATAATTATTTTTACTGAATGTTTTAGAGACTGGCTAAAAAGTTCACCCTGCTGTGTCCTCCATGGACCACACTCTGTCTTACCTCATGTAGATTACTCACCTGGGTTTTTATTTTGACCCATTCTTGGTCTCCTTTCAGCTCATCAGTTGTGCTGCCCTATTTATCTAGAACTCTCTCCTCCTTTTTACAAATTACTTATTTTTTTCTAAACCTTGCTTTAAGTCCTTCCTTTTCTCTTTAGCTTGTGGTAAACCTGGTGTAATTCAAAGGCATCAGTCCCAAGTCACCTTGTGTGGTCATATGAGAGCAATTTGCACCCGTTATGTATGTGGGATTAGCTGTGTTGGAGGGTAAACTCCACTTTTGATTTTATCACAAGACTCTCAATATCTGATGTTTTACTTAAAGCTCTAGTGCTGTTGGAGACAAGTGATTATGAGAGAGTCTCATTTTATGGTTAAAAAAGTAAATTTCTGGTCCACATGCTTGCAGAGAAAATCTTGAAAATGAGAACAGAGTGTGCCCTAAAGTCTCAAAAGCCAGAAGACAAACATAAAGAACCTCCAATTAAAAAAATAAATCTCGTCATTCTTAAGCCAATCTCATGACTCTTTAGGGCCTGATTCATGATTTTGAACATTTGGGATTATCAATACTGGAACCCCAAACCAGTGGACGGTAATAGAACTAGCCCTGGGACAATGCTGAAAGAGCATGTTTCACAGCCAGGCTGGCCCTGCTTATTCCTGGAATGGACTTGTCCACTTTTGCGGTGCACTGCTGGCTCAAGGCCCCCTGGTGGAGCAGTAGTTATACCTTGCCTTGTCTGTTATGCTCCCCACTTTAGGCAGGCTTACTCAGGAGTGGATGTGGCTCATAATCTAACTATGAAATACTGTTAGAAAAACTCCATAAGAATGTAGCTGCATTAAAGAAGCAGTTATTGTTCACCTGTCCAGATTTAACAAATAGATAGTACGGTTTTCTTTCCCAAGGGGGCTAATAATCAACAAAGCCCAGTAACTTTTTAATATGTCTCCTATCTAAATCTTCCTGACCAAACCAATATACTTGCTGTTTAATGCAGATTTTTTGTGGTTTATTTCTTCTTAGTCTCCATTTCTGTTTAGTGTAGAAAAATCACCAGAGCTCAGGTGGGACGCTGTGCAGTAATGTGTTTGTAATCAACAGATTAGTTAATCAGCCATGATTTATTAATGATGAATTAATTATACCTGATTGTGCAGTTCTGCTGGCTAAATGGAGCTTTAAAGGGGTTATTTTATTAATCATCACTGTGCTAATTGCAGACACTTACAGAAAGTCACTAATTAAACATGCAACCAACCATATGTGAAACAAACCAGGCTGCTGAGAAGGGCAAGAATAAGAGCACATATTTTCTGAACAACAAACTTTATTTTCCATGAAATATTATGTTGTTGACTTGGCGATGCTAATTAACCACCAAGAATTGTTTAATACATTACAGATTTTTGGTCAGCAAAAAATGGAAATTGATCTTTAGGCCAAATTCAGTAGGCACTCTTTCTAGCCCACATTCTGCCTGGCTTCTCTCTCTCATGTGCACAGCCCCAAAACAAATTGTTTATAGTCTGTGTCCTTGTTCACTTTAAATAGCGAAGAAGTCTTGTTAACTGTAAAAGTGGATAGCCATTTTGGAAACAGTGCTCATAACCTTGTGCCCAGTCGTCAAGGTGCTGAATGACCTCAGCACATTGTAGGACTGAGGCCTTTATTAGGATTGAAATTAGAACAAGTGTGCGTGAGCCCTCAGAAAGGGAACCATAGATGTGTTTAAACCTTGGTAAAGCAAATATTAGCAAAATATATTTGAACCGAGTTTTAGGAATTGAAACAAATGGAAAGGATACAGAAGGAAAAACCCAAAGGTGTGCTGCAAGGAATACAAAAAATATGTGTCTTCCTCATAGGGTGACCAGATGTCCCAATATTATCAGGACAGTCCCGATATTGCCCCCTCGCCATGTCCTGATTTTTCACACCTGCTACCTCGTCACCCTACTTCCTCTTGAAATGAATAAATTGCATTCCAGTCAGCTTGATTAAAATTAAATGGTTGATTTTATCCATTTGATCTTCAGAGTGCACATCACAGGTTGCATTGTGTCCTTAAAACATCAACAACAGTGTCTGAATGCTGCAATGTTTTGTTTTAGACATCATTTATGGGTTTTCCCTGGGCCTGGAATCTTGTTTTATTCAGACCGTTGGCCTTTGTTAATTAAATGTCAATTTACTTTTAAAGCAACTACTTTGAATGGTGGAATTGTCTAGTACTACCTGCCGAAAGTGACCACAATTAATCAAAATAAATAAAGTGTGTAATTTATATTATTTTTAATACAAAGGATTTAATTTCCGAGGTTTGATCAAATTAAATGGTGGGTTTAATTAACTGATAATTGAATTAAATGGAAGACTCTCTGAGGAGGAAGCGGGGAGAAATGCAGTGGTCCCCATTTTGGGCTCCACTGTGGCTCCTTTATGTTCATTCACCTCATACAGAGGGACCACATAGTTGTTGAGGGGACTTCTGGGGAATAACTCTGATTCCCAGGATGGCATAGGACTAGTGGAACAGGCCTATGCTGCTTGCTTTATACAGTCCCTGGCACAGGGATGTGCTGATGGAATGACTATGGTCAGCTGAAGCATGTTGGGCAGGGAGTGGGTGTGTCTGTATATTCTGGGTCATGAGAGCATCCACAGAAGGCCATTCAAAGCCACCATAACTTAAAATAAGTCCCTGGGTAGGCCAAGAATTCAAAAGATACATATGTGGCTTAAATCCACTTTTGCTTCCATAACTTTCTTGACCTGCACTGCTGCAAGAGCACAGCTCAGAAATGACATATAGGAAGGAAACAAAGTTGAAAAAGAGTAAGAGACATAAATCAATATGGTTACTACTATAGGAGAAGCTAAACTACAGAAAAGAATGTAAGACAATAGAGAGAACCAATAGTGCATAAAATAAGCAATTTAACTGGTTTACTTAATGTGCTCATGAAAATCCTTTGTTACAGTTCTTTGTCGTGTAGGCGAGCATAAACCGAAAAACATACATAAAGTCAAGACTAAAATTAAAAAGATAATTTTAGAAGTTGCAAATAAAAGCAATGCCAGATTTTGCAAATCTCCACACAGCAAGAGGTCACTGAGACGGAGACCATGTGCTCCATGAGGGATAGTGAGGGAAGCTTAGCAACAGATGAGGCAGATTTTGCTGGGAAACTAAACAATTTCTTTGTCTCAGTGTTCATCAGTGAGTGACAGGGAAACATGCCAGAACCAGAGAGAAGCTTCCCAGGGATACAAAATTGAAACTGAATGAAAATTAAGGTTGACACCAGAGCAGGTAAAAATTGAATTAGTTCAATTAACAACCGAGACATCTCCAAGACAAGGCAGCTTGCAAGTCAGAGTTCTGAAGTGCTTTTTGTAGGAGCTGGCCTTTAACTCATTCTCAGGTTTGTAAAGAAAAATATGAAACAAAATATAATTGTTCTAAGTTTTCATTTTATTCCCTAAACATTTTCTGTACAACAGTCAGAAAATGTGTATGTTTCATAAGATTTTGGAAAGTAAAAATAATGAAAATGAAAATATCTTTGTATATTAGAGAAGTCTGAAAGAGAACACTGATTGAATGGTTGTTCCCTCCTGCTGATATGAACAGACTGGAAAGGGTTATTTGAAAGTTATATAAAATTGTGAAAGCCTGTAGGATCTGATGAAAGCCCCACAAATAGGAGAGCCAAAGTTTTCAAAAGGGCCCCCTTTTTTTTTCCAGTGCCTCATTTTTTTGCGTGGCCAACTTCAAACACGTTAAGATGAGTTGCTTCAAATTGGTCACCATGAAATGGAGACAACTCCAAATCAGAGCCCATTTTTGAACATTTTAGCTTTAATATCTACTACAGGATGGACAAAGGTGAATTTTTATAGATGAGTCATTTGAAGTAAAAGGTTGGCTTTACAACATGGTGTCTTCATTCAGACACAGATATTATTCCAAACCCTTGATTTTTTCTTTCTTTCTTTTTTTTTAAGGATTCAGTGGCATTGCTGTGATGGTATTTAAATATGTGATGGCATTTAAATATGATCAACCACAGCAAAACAGCACATGCATGCATCAGTTCTGAACTTGAGCTGTTGTCTTATGCACCAGTCATTACACAGGAAAAACTCCCTTTGACTTCACTGAGTTTTTATTTTTAGATTATAGATTGGGACCCTGTAAGCGAAAGAAAAGATGAGCATTATGTTGATTTGTCTTTGTAACTTTTAATTTTGTTTTGATACAAAAGTTATCTTCAGCATTAGAAAATCTCATTAATCTGTTTCAAAAGGGAACCTGAACCTGACATATCACACAGATATTTCGAAGCTTTTTTTAGCGAGAGATTAGCTTTTGGGACATTGTGTTTTTTCTTGGCAAAGCTTTAGGTGTTTTGCCTTATTAACTGATAAAACCAGACCTCTTCTTTTCTTGGCTTCATGATCTGTGTTATAGGCTTGTGCAGGATGTTACACTTTTCAGGTTTCCCTGTCTCACTTGTGACATTATCAAACTAAAATGTTGTTTTTCCTATGAATAATTATTGTGCTGCATAAAACTATGAAGTAGGTAAAATTAAATTAAGCAAATGCATGGCACGATCCAAGGCGTGGCTTCTCCTGGGGGATTATTGGGACGCAGAGATTTGGAGGAGACAGGAATAACTATGACTCTGGGGTGGTGAGGAGAAGCATAACCTGGATGGAGCTCAGATACCATGCTCACATAGAGATTATATGGTGACGAGTGTGGTTTAAATATCTAAGGCAAGATCCTCAATGTCTGCAAATTGTCATAGCTCAGCTGAAGTGAATGGAATTATAACAATTTACACCAGCTAAGGATCTGGCCTCTAGATATTAGACTACCTAGAGCTGGCAGCAGGGCCTCGGTAGAGATGACAGAAGGTCAGAGACCTGAATCTGCAATCAAAATCAGGTCCTTCGCGGTTTTATTTCTGCTTTGGACCCAAAACAAAGGGATTTGTCTGATTCCAGATCCCTGAAACCAAAACCCTTCTAATTCACAATGGGTGGGGTTAGATTTGGACTTTTTGATTTTGTCTGGTCTGTATTTTGTCAATCATTTTTCTTCATAAAAGCTTCCTCCTGGGGGCACTAACAGAAATAAATAATCTTAATGATAATGAGCATTGCAGTTGAGCAAATTCAGAAGAAATGGCTACCACTTATATTGTTTCCATTCAGAACAAATGCCTCTTTTTTGAAAGTGAAGAGGCAATGCTCTGAAAAATACTCTGGATATCAACTTCCTGAAGAAATGTGTGATTGACTTGTGTGTTTAACACAAACATCTCTTCTGTTACATCTGGGTTTATATTTTTAAGAAATCTGTTTATTACAACTATGAAAAACTATGTGACATAACTAAAATATTTAATAGCAACAATATACAATATATTACATTTAATAAGAAACTGAAGACTCTTGCTCAGTAAAATAACAATTTCAGCAGAAAAACAAGATGTAAATTAAAAGCAAACACCTGCTCTTGTAAAATTGCATCACTGCAGGTACCAGCCCAGGAGAATTTGCAGATGGTTCTGTGTTTGCACACCTGACCTTAGCAGCCCTTCATCAATCTTAGACTGATTGATTCTCTGGAAAGCAGAGTATGTTGTATCCCAGGATATTTCAAGACACCTTTTGAATTAGTTCCAACCAGAAGACCAATTAATTAGTACTTTCTTTCTTTTTAACATTTGCTAACAAAGGATCAACTGTGTCATCAAGACACAGGTCTGACTGAGGGGTGGTGCAGTTATGTTGTCTCAGGGAGAGCTCTCCGAGGAGATGTACCTCAGGAGACAAAACCCTTGCCAGAATTCCCAGACACATGGGGGAGTGTGCAGAGTCCATCATTCTCTAAGATTGTGGAGAGGGTCAAGGAAGATTTGGTGGAGCCATGCGCCCTCTCTACATCCTCTAGAATGGTGCAGTGTGATCCCATCCCTTCACCTGGCCATCTCTTCTGGCCAGTTCAAAGTGGTAGAGAGACCATGGCTCCATCTTCTTTCTCTCCTTCCCCATCCCCTTTGAGGTGTCTTGCACCTCTTGGAGCTATAGGAGGGAGCAGTCTCTGCTGTCCCCTGAGAGGAGGGACTGATTATGCCTCCTCTTTGCAAGGCTCCTTTTGCCCTCCTCCCCCTGTGCACCCATGCAAGGGCCTTGCACAACTAGAAGATGGTGCAGCTTGGTTAAAATATAATGGCTTTTTATAAAATTCATTAATTACAATCTAGAAAAAATGATTATTTATAATATAGATATTTGCTTGTCTTTCCCAAAGGCCTTCAGATGTGGAGTCCTTCATGTTATGTACTTTTATACTTGTTCCTGTCTTAGTGCAGGGAGCTGGAGTAGGTGAGGTCCCTTCCAGACCTACATTTGTATAATTCTTTGTTTCCATATTGTCACCTGTCTCGTTCAATATTCATAGGAAACCACTGAGGAAGATGGTGGTGTGCTTTGGGATGCAGTGTCGTCAACATGTTAATGATATTCAGCTTTATGTCTTCTTTACATTGAACCTGGATTCTATGATGTCATTATTCTCTAAGTGTTTGATAGAGATAGGGATATGGGTGAAAGTGAACTGGCTGCCATTCCACTGAGAAAAAATAGAGGTGAAGCTTGTAGGAAGAAAGAAGCATTTGAAGGTGTAAATGAAGGGTTTGGTCTGCATCTAATTTTTGTCAAAATTGTTTGCATTCTCAGGATTTACTGGATCCGTTCTGGATTCCCATATAGCTTTAGTAGTCTGTGGTGCATTACATAGATGCATAGATTTATAAGGGATGACTGTGACCATCTAATCCAAACACAGGCCATAGTATTAAATCAAGTAATTCCTGAATTGAGGCCAATAACTTGTGGTTGAAGTAGAATTTATACTTTAGAAAAATATCCAATCTTGATTTAAAGACTTTTTACTTAATAGAAAATCCATCACATCCTTTGAGAAATTGTTCCAATGGCTAATTACATTCACTTTCAAAAATTTGTGCTTTATTTCCAGCTTTAAGTTTTCTAGATTCTACTTCCAGCCATTGGGTTTTGTTATGGTTTTGTAAGGTGGATTAGGCAGGCTCTATTACAAAGCCTGGATTCGTGGCTATTTGATGGTGCAGAGCACACCTCCTGAGCCTTGGGGGTTTGCCTGATGTTTGTCTCTAACATTGTCACTGATCCCTGGAGCTAGGGCTGAAACCTAACCTATAACCTATACATAACTATGTGAGTCACAGTTTTCAGTTGATCTTAATCATAAAAAAGTAGTTATTGTTACCAAATTCAAACACTTGTGTCTTCATCCTTTAAGGTGACCTATAAAGAAAATAATTTAGTATGTTCTTTGTTGCTTTTGCTTCTGTATGGTGTATAAGTAAGGCCTGCTGTATTTTTTACATTAGAAATTCAGATCTTGTGTATGGACAATTGAAGAAAAGAGATTGGTTTATGACAGATACCAAGAGAAACTTGATTAACTGAGAAAGAAAAGTTTTTTGGAATGTTTTAAAATTTTTTGTTTGTTTAAAATCTATTTAACCCAAGTGCCTGAACATATAGTAGTAAGAAAAGCTTTTTGTCTTAAATTTTAATAACTCCTTTAATTAGGGGCTTAGAAAATTCCCAAATCATATCTTTGGATTCTCCAAGAGACCTCCACTATTAAGAGAGAAAGCACAATGTGACATTCCTGATATGTCTAAAGTAATAAAACGTAGAAAAATGACTGACTAACTAGGATGATGGGGGTCTGACTAATTGTCTCTTTTTGGAATTAGAAAGGAATTTTTCCAGTTGGGCCAAATTGGCTGAAGCTGGTGGTTTTTTCATCTTTCCTGAAGCATTCTGGAGGCTCAGAAGGGGTATAGAAGACTAGGATTCAGAAGTCTAATATTAAAAGAAAATAGAGTCTATGTAGTTTGTCACAACTTTCAGTTGGTGTTCATTGGAGATAAAGGCTAAAAGGGCCAGTTCCCAGAAGTAAATGAGATCTGGGATTTTGTAGGTGGACTTCGTGTTGGTAAAGACAAGGGGAGGCCTGAACTCTTCACAGAACAAGGTCCCCCATTGGTACTTTCTACCTGTGAGGGGGAGGGTTAGAAGACTCATAAGTGAGCTAAGTCCTGGAGAGTAAGCTCAGGGATCAGCTTGAATTATTGGTTCTGGGTAGTCCTGAAACCCCCCATTGGAATTAGTTAAGTGCCTGGTATGTGAAATGGAGTGGGCATATACTGCCCCATGCAGTGTTAAGTTGCAGGCTTCTGCTTAAAATCCATTCAACTGTCTTTCATTCACCTGCATGTCCTGAGTAAAAAGCTGTGGCATTCTGCTGTCCAATAGGACAATGAGCAGCTGTGCATGAAAGTGTCTAGGGAAAAATACAAACCACTATAGCAGTATTTCTCAAACTGAGGGTTCCGACCCAAAAGAGGGTTGCAAGAGTATTGTAGGGGATTTGCAAGAGCAGCAGCTGCTGTTCGGGCACCCAGCTCTGAAGGCAGTACTGCCAGCAGCAGCACAGAAGTAAGGGTAGCATGGTACATGTGTGGGGGTCGTCACAGCATGAAATATTTTCAAAGGGGGTCCCAGCAAAAAAGCATTATAGCTATAGAAATTTATAGCTATATAGCCATAGAAACATTTTTAATGTTCCCTTTTAATTTTGGAGATCTTTAGTTAAAACTGCAGCAGTTCTCACAACCAACTGCATAAGCTATAAGTTAAACAGTGTGGATGACTTAATTTGCATAGCAGTTACTCTAATTACAATGTCAAAATGTGGTGATGGAGTAACATAAAAGGGAAGTGTTGTATATGTTTTTTTCTCTTTAGCCAGCCGTCTTGTTTCCACATATCTTTTTATCTTTTCACCCAATTCCTAACCGTCTTTGCAAATTGCAGCAAATAAGACAAAAGACCAAAATGTACTTACTCTCTGGTTTTTGAAATAAAGTCCACAAGACAGAGTACTTCAAAATGGGCGTACAGTTGGTAGAATAATGTAACTCATTCACTCCCTGAAAAGGCTAATGCACTGCTGTTATTAACAAAGCACTATCTTCATTAACACTGTGAGAATTGCAAAATTGAGGTCCCAGTCCTGAAAAAACTTACACATGCTTAAATTTGTGCACAAGAATAGTCATATTAAGTTCAGTGGACTACACACATCTAAGTCTTTGCAAAATTAGAGCTTGAAACAACTAATTAGCTGTAGAACTCTCATCAGTAATTTTTCACCTAACATCCTAAAACATACCTCTAAATAGAATATTCTTAAGATTAAGTGATAGCTTAATATTTAGAAACATAACATGGTCTGTCTAAATTAATTTAATGTTAAATACAGACATTCAGCCCTCTTGGCATCTCTCATTGACTGGCTTAGGTAAGGAACAACCTACTATGCTCACTTTTGGAGATGGCATTCTTAGGCGCCTGTCTCTTCCCATTCATTGTAGGCGCCTAACTTGGAGTTGTGGATCTCGGTGTTGTTCCTGTTATTTTCTAGGCACCTCAAAGTTAAGTGCTGTCACTCTGTGTTGCAGTGCCTAAGTCCTATAATGGATCCCAGCCTTTAAAACTCTATCACATTGTTGTTTTTTTATTGAGAAAATTGAATAAAATACATCTTAATGCTGAATGTCAAAGACCCTTAAGCCATAATCTAGGTAACATGAACTGTTTTGTTTTTGCCACATTCAGGGAGGCATTTGAGTGAAAACAAAGATTTTTAAAATTATGACTTTTTAAAAAAGGCTCCTTTAATTTCAGCCTTATGAAACACCACTTTGACAATTTAGCCACAAATCCTCCAGACATTGCTGAAAATACAGTAATTTTCCTCAGTTTGTATTTCTTTATGGAAGAATCGTATTTTGTCTTTTGGCTGTTTTCATTTGTAAAAATGAAAATTAAGTAAGTTTTCAAGTTAAATACAGATAGCTTGATTCCCACCCCCACCAATCTTAGTATGAAATACTCTGGACACTGATTTGAGTACCTATACCTAAGAAAAATAAACTAAATGTCTCATTTATGTAACTGCTTTGACCCATTAGAGGCTTTTAAAGCATGCATCGCTGACTTCAGGGTTGCCTTTGTGAAGCTACTTACAGATCCTAGTTAAATCAGGCATTTTTATGTTTTTGCCCTCAGTCCTTTTTGTTTACCAGCAGGAGACAAAATATTTAATTAGTTTGGGGCCATTTATAATCTCTTCTGGGACAGCTCCAGCCACAACGCTGGACGCCACTTCTGAGTTAATTCCAGTCAGGCTGGCCCTTATACTACAACATATGGGTAACCTATAAGCCTCCAGCAAAAGTTGCAACAGCAAATATTAGTGGGGTGGGACTTCCCTGCTGGGAAAATACCGTGCAACAAAGCAAAAGGGGGCCAGCGTCACTAGTGGAGGTCAAGGCAGCACTTAGACCAAACAGCATCTGGCAAACTGTGGCAATTGGAAATCAATGAGAAACAGGGGGTGGGCTGTAATTTTATGGCTGTTTGCACAAGAAAATAACTCCTCCTGAATCTATAAAAAAAAAAAAATCTTATAGCATCCTTTGACATCATTCTCCATTATGGTTTTACATCTCCGTGTTTCTGTCAGTAAGTTGCATTGCACAGTTTGGTCATGATTTGTTTTTTCTGTCAGCGTTAAACTGTGCCATTTGTTAAGTTTATTCGTTCTTTGACAATTTGGAGATTTCTTTCTAATTGGTTATATATAGGAGATTTAATTGTAATCCAATTCCAGTGTGTATTAAACTCTGTTAATGATGTTAATAAAACACTGAGGCTGAGGATTTAACTTTACAAAAGTCAAGATTCAAAAACTATAGATCCAGGTCCTTAGCTAATGTAGACTAGTGTAGTGTTTCCGTGGCAACATCAACTCAGTCACAGTCACATACAATGATGATATATTCTGGATGACTGATTGTTAGTGTAGATTTTAAAATATAAGTGAGAGTTCCATTAGTCCTTGATTTTGTGCATTTAAATTCTCAAATTAGTGCTGTATTAATAAAAAATTAGGAGTATTTGTGGCACCTTAGAGACTAATAAATTTATCTGTCCGTAAGCTTTCATGAGCTAAAACCCACTTCATTGGATGCATGCAGTGGAAAATACAGTAGGAAGATATATATACACAGAGAACATGAAAAAATGGGTGTTGCCATACCAAAAGTAACGAGACCAAACCAATCAATTAAGGTGGGCTATTATCAACAGGAGAAAAAAAAACTTTTGTAGTGATAATCAGAATGGCCCATTTCAAACAGTTGACAAGAAGGCGTGAGTAACAGTAAAGGGAAAAATTAGCATGGGGAAATAGTTTTTACTTTGTGTAATGACGCATCCACTCCCAGTCTTTATTCAAGCCTAATTTAATAGTGTCCAGTTTGCAAATTAATTCCAGTTCTAGCAGTTTCTCATTGGAGTCTGTTTTTGAAGATTTTTTTTGTCGGAGAATTGTGACTTTTAGGTCTGAAATTGAGTGACCAGGGAGTTTGAAGTGTTCTCCGACTGGTTTTTGAATGTTATAATTCTTGACGTCTGATTTGTGTCCATTTATTCTTTTGTGTAGAGATTGTCCAGTTTGGCCAATGTACAAGGAAGCACATGACAGTACTTGTCAGCACATGATGGCATATATCATATTGGTAGATGTACAGGTGAATGACTCTCTTATGGTGTGGCTGATGTGATTAGGTCCTATGATGGTGTCCTAATAACTAGGCTATGGAGTCATTCTCACTCTTTTTCTGCTCCAATTAATATTTAATTATTTAATACAAAGTGGAATGGCTTGAACAAGAGAGACCCACATCAGAAAATCCCACAGTCCAGTAGTTACAGCACCCACCTGAGAGGTGAGAAACCCCTTTTCACATCTCTTCTCCACATCAGGCAGAAGGAGGAATTGAACCAGGTTCTTGCACATCCAATGTAAATGCTTAAGAACTGGGTTAAAGGAGATAAGGTAGGTTGTGCCTCCCCTGCCATTTTATGTGGAGCTAGATGTGCTCTGAGCACAACTTGTAGATCAGGAAAGTGAACACCTGGTTTCAGGATTGCTCCAAGGCTGCCTACTGGCCTGGGTCCCATTCAAAATCGGGAGGAAGAGATGCCCCCATTATAACTTTTAGCCCAGTTTTAGAGCACTCATCTGGGATGTGGGAAACCAAGATTCAATTCCAACCCCTCTGCCGGAAAGGGAGAAAAGAGACCCCTTGTTCAAGTCGTATCTCTCAGGAGAATTCTCTAATCACTGAATTCTTGGTTCTTCTTCAAGGAGCATCCCTATGGAAATTCAATTTAGGTGTCTTGGCGCCCTATGCTTGTAGTGGGAGATTTGTAGTAGCAGTGCCACTCCAAGCGGCTACTTAGCATGCGCTGCCAACAGTCCCTCAGTTCCTTCTCTACTGCCTTTGGCTCAGGTCGGAATGACAGCAGCGCTCCATCCAACTCGTATATTGCTTAATCTTCACTTTTATTTGTTCTCTTTCTCATCTTCCCCACTTCCCATCCTTATTTACCCGTTTTAAAAAAAACCCCAAAACCCAACAAAACCCTTATTTTCTTCATCCCCCGTCCCTCTCCCCCCACTCACCCTGCACAGCAGCGCTCCGCCAATGGTGACTGAACTCCAAACCTTCTCAGCCATGCCTGGTTCCCCCGGATTTAAACGGTGCTTAACCTTCAGGATATCAATTCCTGTATCGGATGGTCACGCTCTGTGCATCCACTGTCTTGGGGAAACCCACGTATCTCAGAAGTGTCCACACTGCAAAAAAAATATCTACCAGGACACTGACAGCCAGGGACCTCCAACTACAATTCCTAATGATGGAAAAATCCCTCCGGCCAGCCTCTGACCCAGAGTCCAGGACTCCTCCTGGCCAACAGTCTCTGGCGACAGCCTCAGACAAGGATTCCGCATAAACTGTGTCAAAGGACCCTGCACCTAAGAAGGCGACCAAACATCAGTCGCAGTCATCGCCACAAAGAGATTCCCCCCCGCCCCCCCGCAAAAAAGAAGCGGTCTCCTGGTGAAAAATCTGCCCTGGTACCGATAGCATCGAGAACCTCGGACTGAGAGGCACCAGGAACATCTGGTACCGCGATGTCCCGAGGAGCCAAGGCACCGACGCGGCCAGGCTCTCATTCAGGTGCATGGGCAAAAGCTAAGCTCCCTAGCTCAGCACTGACAGTCCTAAGAACACCTTGGCACCGACTAGTGTAATGGTGCCATCTGCTGCATATACACAGCCTAGCAAGACCTCGGCACTGTCAGAGCATACCATGCTGCAATCCATGGCACCGAGTTTCCCAGTACTGCAGCTCTTTACCAGTCAGGCGGAGCTGGCAATCTCCTCCACGCTGGCAACCCCTTTGTTTGGTACCGACAACACCCCAATCAGGCCAGGACCAAGCCGAATAGGCACTCCTGCTAGATCTGCACCACCACTCTCTAGTGATGATGAGGAAGGGGATGACTTAAGTCTTTTCACCCCTCGCCATTCCTCCCCGAAACCTGGACCCTCACACCAGCAACCACCCATGCAAGGGCACAACTGGCAGACACTACCATGGATGCCCCTGCCCATTGGTATTCCATCCGCTTGGCCATAATGGGACCTATCGGCAATTTATAGGGCTCAAACTCGTATACCGCCCAACCCTCCAGCACCTAGGACTACTCAGTCCCCATCACCGAGGGGACCACCGCCATCAGAAGACCAGGAGGAAGAGGGAGAGGAGCCCGAAGAGGCCCCTTTAGGTGATACACTGCCGCCCACTCATATTTCGTCCTCATCCTAGGATGAAACAATTATGCCACTGCCTCCCACTACAGGTGACAACTTTAAATCCTTCCAAGACTTATTTAAAAGACTGGTAGAATCCCTTGATATCTCTTCAGCAGAGCTGCCAGAGACCCAGCACAAATTTACTGACATCCTGCAGGCATCCCTGTCAGCGAAGATAGCCCTGCCCATTAATTCAGCCATCATGGACCCTGCAAAGACAATATGGCAGACACCTGCCACTATCCCACCGTCCTGCAAACGCTCGGACAGGAAATCCTATGTGCCAGCAAAAGGAGCCGAGTTCTTACTCACACGTCCAGCTCCTAATTCACTGGTTGTGGAGGCTGTAAACTGAAGGGGAAAGCAGCACCAGTCAAAAGCACCCCTCATGACAAAGACTGGAAAAGGCTCCACCTCTTTGGATGCAAAGCCTATTCCTCGTCCTCACTGCAATTTCACATAGCAAACTACTCTGCTCTGTTAGCTAACTACACTTACAACCTGTTTAGTAAAATGAGATCTTTTATTGAACAAATAATAGAATATCAGTGTTGGAAGGGACCTCAGGAGGTCATCTAGTCCAACCCCCTGCTCAAAGCAGGACCAATCCCCAACTAAATCATCCCAGCCAGGGCTTTGTCAAGCCTGACCTTAAAAATATCTAAGGAAGGCGATTCCACCACCTCCCTAGGTAACGCATTCCAGTGTTTCACCACCCTCCTAGTGAAAAAGTTTTTCCTAATATCCAACCTAAACCTCCCCCAACGCAACTTGAGACTATTACTCCTTGTCCTGTCATCAGCTACCACTGAGAACAGTCTAGATCCACCCTCTTTGGAACCCCCTTTCAGGTAGTTGAAAGCAGCTATCAAATCCCCCCTCATTCTTCTCTTCCGCAGACTAAACATCCCCAGTTCCCTGAGCCTCTCCTCATAAGTCATGTGTTCCAAACCCCTAATAATTTTTGTTGCTCCCTCTGCTGGACGCTTTCCAATTTTTCCACATCCTTCTTGTAGCGTGGGGCCCAAAACCGGACACAGTACTCCAGATGAGGCCTCACCAATGTCGAATAGAATGGAACGATCACGTCCCTCGATCTGCTGGCAATGCCCCTACATATACATCCCAAAAGGCCATTGCCTTCTTGGCAACAAGGGCACACTGTTGACTCATATCCAGCTTCTTGTCCACTGTTACCCCTAGGTCCTTCTCTGCAGAACTGCTGCCTAGCCATTCGGTCCCTAGTCTGTAGCGGGGCATGGGATTCTTCCGTCCTAAGTGCAGGACTCTGCACTTGTCCTTGTTGAACCTCATCAGATTTCTTTTGGCCCAATCCTCTAATTTGTCTAGGGCCCTCTGTATCCTCTCCCTACCCTCCAGCGTATCTACCTCTCCTCCCAGTTTAGTGTCATCTGCAAACTTGCTGAGGGTGCAGTACACACCATCCTCCAGATCATTTATGAAGATATTGAACAAAACCGGCCCCAGGACTGACCCTTGGGGCATTCCACTTGATACCGGCTGCCAACTAGACATGGAGCCATTGATCACTACCCGTTGAGCCCGACAATCCAGCCAACTTTCTATCCACCTTATCGTCCATTCATCCAGCCCATACTTCTTTAACTTGCTGACAAGAATACTGTGGGAGACCATGTCAAAAGCTTTGCTAAAGTCAAGGAACAACACGTCCACCGCTTTCCCTTCATCCACAGAGCCAGTTATCTCGTCATAGAAGGCAATTAGATTAGTCAGGCATGACTTGCCCTTGGTGAATCCATGCTGACTCTTCCTGATCACTTTCCTCTCCTCTAAGTGCTTCAGAATTGATTCCTTGAGGACATGCTCCATGATTTTTCCAGGAACTGAGGTGAGGCTGACTGGCCTGTTGTTCCCTGGATCCTCCTTCTTCCCTTTTCAAAAATGGGCACTACATTAGCCTTTTTCCAGTTGTCTGGGAACCCCCCCCCCGATCGCCATGAGTTTTCAAAGATAATGGCCAATTGCTCTGCAATCACATCCGCCAACTCCTTTCGCACTCTCTGATGCAGCGCATCCAGCCCCATGGACTTGTGCTCGTCCAGCTTTTCTAAATAGTCCTGAACCACTTCTTTCTCCACAGAGGGCTGGTCACCTCCTCCCCATGCTGTGCTGCCCAGTGCAGTAGTCTGAGAGCTGACCTTGTTCGTGAAGACAGAGGCAAAAAAAGCATTGATTACATTAGCTTTTTCCACATCCTCTGTCACTAGGTTGCCTCCCTCATTCAGTAAGGGGCCTACACTTTCCTTGACTTTCTTCTTGTTGCTAACATACCTGAAGAAACCCTTCTTGTTACTCTTAACATCTCTTGCTAGCTGCAACTCCAGGTGTGATTTGGCCTTTCTGATTTCACTCCTGCATGCCCGAGCAATATTTTTATACTCTTCCCTGGTCATTTGTCTAATCTTCCACTTCTTGTAAGCTTTTTTTGTGTTTAAGATCAGCAAGAATTTCACTGTTAAGCCAAGCTGGTTGCCTGCCATATTTACTATTCTTTCTACACATTTGAGATGGTTTGTCCCTGTAACCTCAATAAGGATTCTTTAAAATATAGCCAGCTCTCCTGGACTCCTTTCCCCCTTATGTTATTCTCCCAGGGGATCCTGCCCATCAGATCCCTGAGGTTGTCAAAGTCTGCTTTTCTGAAGTCCAGGGTCTGTATTCTGCTGCTCTCCTTTCTTCTCTGTGTCAGGATCCTGAACTCGACCATCTCATGGTCACTGCCTCCCAGGTTCCCATCCACTTTTGCTTTCCCTACTAATTTTTCCCAGTTTGTGAGCAGCAGGTCAAAAGAGCTCTGCCCCTAGTTGGTTCCTCCATCACTTGTACCAGGAAATTGCCCCCTACCCTTTCCAAAAACTTCCTGGATTGTCTGTGCACCGCTGTATTGCTTTCGCAGCAGATATCAGGGTGATTGAAGTCTCCCATGAGAACCAGGGTCTGCGATCTAGTAACTTCCATTAGTTGCCGGAAGAAAGCCTCGTCCACCTCATCCCCCTGTTCTGGTGGTCTACAGCAGACTCCCACCACGACATCACCCTTATTGCTCACACTTCTAAACTTAGTCCAGAGACACTCAGGTTTTTCTGCAGTTTCATACCGGAGCTCTGAGCAGTCATACTGCTCTCTTACATACAATGCAGCTTCCCCACCTTTTCTGCCCTGCCTGTCCTTCCTGAACAGTTTATATCCATCCATGACCGTACTCCAGTCATGTGAGTTATCCCACCAAGTCTCTATTATTCCAATCACATCATAATTCCTTGACTGTGCCAGGACTTCCAATTCTCCCTGCGTGTTTCCCTTCTTGAATTTGTGTATAGGCACTTGAGATAACTTGCTGTTTGTCCTTCTTTCTTAGTATGAGGCAGGAGCCCTCCGCTTTCGCGTTCTCCTGCTCGTGCTTCCTCCCGGTATCCCACTTACCTCAGGGCTTTGGTCTCCTTCCCCCGGTGAATCTAGTTTAAAGCCCTCCTCACTAGGTTAGCCAGCCTGCTTGCGAAGATGCTCTTCCCTCTCTTCGTTAGGTGGAGCCCGTCTCTGCCTAGCACTCCTCCTTCTTGGAACACCATCCCATGGTCAAAGAATCCAAAGCCTTCTCTCCGACACCACCTGCATAGCCATTTGTTGACTTCCACAATTCGACGGTGTCTACCCCAGGCCTTTTCCTTCTATGGGGAGGATGGACGAAAACACCACTTGCGCCTCAAACTCCTTTTATCCTTCTTCCCAGAGCCACATAGTCCGCAGTGATCCGCTCAGGGTCATTCTTGGCTGTATCATTGGTGCCCACGTGGAGAAGCAGGAAGGGGTAATGATCCGAGGGCTTGATGAGTCTCGGCAGTCTCTCCGTCACATCGTGAATCCTAGCTCCTGGCAAGCAGCAGACTTCTTGGTTTTCCCGGTCGGGGCGGCAGATAGATGACAGAGTCCCCGACCACCACAACCCGCCTCCTGCTCTGCGGAGCTGTGGTCGTGGAACCCCCATCCCTAGGACAGTGGATCTCATGCCTTCCAATCGGCGGAGTCTCCTTCTGTTCCCTTCCCTCAGATGTATCATCTAGTCCACTATCCGCATTAGTACCTGTGGAGAGAACATGAAAACGGTTGCTTACCTGTATCTGCGCTGCTGGTACATGGACGCTCCCCTTTCTTGTTCTGGAGGTCACACACTGCCAAATTTCTTCATCGTCCTCCTGTCCCCGTTGCGCGGCCTGCAACATTGTGCCTGTAGAAGCATATCCTGACGTCTGTCCAGGAAATCTTCAGTTTCTCTTGGGAAATGGACTACCCTACCCTCATGACCATATGACCCTCATAACCTGGTGGGGGTTCTCAACTGTAGATTCATTTGCAACAGCCCACAATATGAAATGCCCTCAATATTGCTCCTGAGTGGGGCTTGGACATCATTCATTGGGCGATGCCCTCCTCATAAAATGGGAAGCACCGCTTCCGTGTCCCCCCCGCAGTTTCTCTACTGAGCCGTGTGTTACACAAAATCAGACAGGACAAGAACAGATGCCTAACACAGATGGCGGTGAGCACATCTTGAACCCTTCCACAGCTTGCTCACCTCTTGACACAGGATGCTGGTCGCATCATTCACCCTGACCTAGCAGTTCTCCACCTCAAGGCCTGGTTATTCCATGGCTAATGAGCTTGGACCAGGATTACTCTGAGGAAGTAAAAGACATTCTCTTGAATAGTTGCAAACAGAGCACACGCAAAACATACGCTTATAAGTGGGTACGCTTCTGCACCTGATATGAGGCTCATCATATGTTGCCCCACTCTGTCCCTCTACCCAGAGTCCTGGACTACATAGTAGGCCTTAAAAAGGTGGGCCTTTCCAATAGCTCTATAAAGATGCACTTAGCAGCAATCACCTCCCTACGTGATAAAGTTGATGGAACCACAATCTTTGCCCATCCAACAACCAAACGATTCTTAAAGGGCATGACCAACATCTACCCTCCTGAAATACCCTATCCTATATGGGACCTTAACCTCATGGGGAAACCATTCGAACCCCTTGCGACTTGCTCACTGTTACATGTATTGATGAAGGTCTCCTTCCTTTATCGTGATCACTTGAGCAAAAAGAGTAGGGGAGCTAGGAGCCCTAATGGCACACCCGCCATATACTATATTCCATAAAGACAAAGTGATCCTAAGAGCCCACCCTAAATTTATACCTAAAGTCATCTCCACATTTCATTTAAACCAACTGATTTACTTACCTGTGTTTATTCCAAAACCCCACGCCGACGCCAGGGAGGCATCCCTTCACACTCTCAATGTCTGTAGAACTCTGGCCTTCTACCTAGAAAGAATAAAGTCATTTAGAAAATCATCACATCTCTTTCTATCAGTCACGAGCGTATAAAAATATTGCTTGGGGATGCAGGAGTGAAATCAGGAAGGCCAAATCACACACGGAGTTGCAGCTAGCAAGAGATGTTAAGAGTAACAAGAAGGGTTTCTTCAGGTATGTTAGCAACAAGAAGAAAGTCAAGGAAAGTGTGGGCCCCTTACTGAATGAGGGAGGCAACCTAGTGACAGAGGATGTGGAAAAAGCTAATGTAATCAATGCTTTTTTTGCCTCTGTCTTCACGAACAAGGTCAGCTCTCAGACTACTGCACTGGGCAGCACAGCATGGGGAGGAGGTGACCAGCCCTCTGTGGAGAAAGAAGTGGTTCAGGACTATTTAGAAAAGCTGGACGAGCACAAGTCCGTGGGGCCGGATGCGCTGCATCAGAGAGTGCGAAAGGAGTTGGCGGATGTGATTGCAGAGCAATTGGCCATTATCTTTGAAAACTCATGGCGATCGGGGGGGGGGGGTTCCCAGACAACTGGAAAAAGGCTAATGTAGTGCCCATTTTTGAAAAGGGACGGAAGAGGATCCAGAGAACTACAGGCCAGTCAGCCTCACCTCAGTCCCTCGAAAAATCATGGAGCCAGGTCCTCAAGGAATCAATTCTGAAGCACTTAGAGGAGAGGAAAGTGATCAGGAAGAGTCAGCATGGATTCACCAAGGGCAAGTCATGCCTGACTAATCTAATTGCCTTCTGTGACGAGATAACTGGCTCTGTGGATGAAGGGAAAGCGGTGGACGTGTTGTTCCTTGACTTTAGCAAAGCTTTTGACATGGTCTCCCACAGTATTCTTGTCAGCAAGTTAAAGAAGTATGGGCTGGATGAATGGACGATAAGGTGGATAGAAAGTTGGCTGGATTGTCGGGCTCAACGGGTAGTGATCAATGGCTCCATGTCTAGTTGGCAGCCGGTATCAAGTGGAGTACCCCAAGGGTCAGTCCTGGGGCCGGTTTTGTTCAATATCTTCATAAATGATCTGGAGGATGGTGTGTACTGCACCCTCAGCAAGTTTGCAGATGACACTAAACTGGGAGGAGAGGTAGATACGCTGGAGGGTAGGGAGAGGATACAGAGGGCCCTAGACAAATTAGAGGATTGGGCCAAAAGAAATCTGATGAGGTTCAACAAGGACAAGTGCAGAGTCCTGCACTTAGGACGGAAGAATCCCATGCCCCGCTACAGACTAGGGACCGAATGGCTAGGCAGCAGTTCTGCAGAGAAGGACCTAGGGGTAACAGTGGACAAGAAGCTGGATATGAGTCAACAGTGTGCCCTTGTTGCCAAGAAGGCAATGGCCTTTTGGGATGTATATGTAGGGGCATTGCCAGCAGATCGAGGGACGTGATCGTTCCATTCTATTCGACATTGGTGAGGCCTCATCTGGAGTACTGTGTCCGATTTTGGGCCCCACGCTACAAGAAGGATGTGGAAAAATTGGAAAGAGTCCAGCGGAGGGCAACAAAAATGATTAGGGGACTGGAACACATGACTTATGAGGAGAAGCTGAGGGAACTGGGATTGTTTAGTCTGCGGAAGAGAAGAATGAGGGGGGATTTGATAGCTGCTTTCAACTACCTGAAAGGGGGTTCCAAAGAGGGTGGATCTAGACTGTTCTCAGTGGTAGCTGATGACAGGACAAGGAGTAATAGTCTCAAGTTGCATTGGGGGAGGTTTAGGCTGGATATTAGGAAAAACTTTTTCACTAGGAGGGTGGTGGAACACTGGAATGCGTACCTAGGGAGGTGGTGGAATCGCCTTCCTTAGATATTTTTTAAGGTCAGGCTTGACAAAGCCCTGGCTGGGATGATTTAGTTGGGGATTGGTTCTGCTTTGAGCAGGGGGTTGGACTAGATGACCTCCTGAGGTCCCTTCCAACCCTGATATTCTATGAAGAGTGAGGTCATCTCCAAATAAAGACTATTTAAGTGGATTTCCGGCTGTATCCACCTGTGCTATCATCAGAGCAACATTCCAACTCCAGCTGGGATTCATATGCACTCCACCAGAGCACTATCCACATCAGTGGCATTTCTCAGTAATGTACCCATTCTAGACATTTGCAGGGCAGCTATCTGGGCCCCGGCACACACATTTACCAAACACTATGCCCTAGAACAACATTCTGCTGCTGACCCGCAGTTCGGACAATTGGTGCTATCCACCATCAGCAGAGATACTCCGAAGCCCCTCCTTCCATCGGGGGATACTGCTCCATAGTCACCTATAAGGCTGGAGACTACAATGTAGGATTAGGCAAACCAATAGGAGGCATTTTGGTAAATTTGAGGTTTATATTAGGCAAAAAAAAAAAAAAAAAAAAAAAAGGAGGGTTGGAATAAGATATAAACCCCATGGGCCGAGTAATGTTATATCAGGATGAAATTTTTAACTCTTTCAACAGTTCCATCGTTAACTTGTTAAAAAAATTATTGATTTACATACACTCCAGGTTGTAGCATAGAAATGGATTATTTTCCTTATGAAATCTGAAAAAAATAATCCATTTGACAGGTTAAATTATTAATGCAAATGGTAACTAACATTTTTTTATATTTGTTCCTCAGAAAAAGTTTTAAGAAATTATTCAGGGAATCACTTTTGCAATTTAAGAAAATAATATATGTTTTGCACAGTGGTAGATTTGAGATGGTCTTGTTTCTGGAACATATATAGGATAAAAATGATATGTGAGAGGCTCTCACTGTCTGTGCTAAGGGTAGAAGAAGAAAGGGAGTGGCTGAATTCAAGTTGGTGTTTCATAGCTGCTGGGAGGGAAGTGGTTGTGGATGTTACCTTGTAGTTTTGTATTATAGACAGAACTGATAACACAGCTTCTAAGATCTCATCTGCAGTGAGCATGCTAGCAACCTGGGATTGCCAGGAATGAGCAGGCCTTTCTATGCAATTGCTTCTCCCAGAAGCTGTGGGGCTGGGCACAACAACTGAAAACAGGGAAGCTGTCTTCCCTGTGCTTTCAATGTTCCGCTTGCAAGTGTTAAGGAAAAGTTAGCATATGTGCATATGTGACTCCATTTTGGTTTGGGGCCCACCATTGTCTAAAAGCAAACACATCATGCACCAGGAGGAGTGTTCCTTAGATACTGCATTCCTGTAAACCCCGCCCCCCCTTTGTTTCCAGCCTGAATCGACTCCTGGTTTCTGTTCTTTGTCTGTTCCTAACTCCCTGCCTCCTGGCCCTGATGTGAGCCTTCCATCCTGATAAGAAAGGCTACTGGTGCATTGCTTTAGGACCATATTGTCTAGTTGAAATAATGGTTTAGCACGGGGGATGCACTTAGCAGGGATAGGTGGTAGATAAGGGAAGGGTTTGTCTATTGGCTAAGGTTTCCAATGCACAAGGGCAACATGCTTTGCTAAAAGGTACATAATCTCTGTATAACCTGCATTTGGGGTCCCCTCCTGATTAGCAGGGGGGCACCACGCTCGAGAGTAATAAACTTAGTATCTTTGGGAACTCTGCAGTTGTGGACTTTGTTCGTGTGCCTCAGCCTAGACTCGAACTGTGCGTGACCTATCGGGTATAATTCGTAACACAGGTAAGTGGGACACAGAGTTGTAAAAAAATGGACAGGGTAAAAGCAGAGGGAGAGAGGGTTACAGGAGCTGGAGAGTGTAGGTGGAGCAGCAGGGAGGGAGGGGGACAGGAGCTAGGGAAGGGGATTTGAATAGGAGCAGGGCAGGGGCCATGAGATGGGATCAGAAGGATTTGTAACCACTAGAGGACACTCCGCTACTGAACCTGGAATTCAATGCATGAGTCCTTCCTGAGTCTCAACATTCCACTTCTGTGAGCAAATAGCTGTGAAACCCACTAACAAAGTGGGTCTCATTCTGCCTCTAATAGCTCGTCCACACAGAGGATAACACCCTACTACTGCTTCTTTATTTAGTGTGTTAGTTCAAGTGGTAGAGGTCTGTGCTGTAGATTTAAAGTGGTCTTCTGGAAACTCAAATGGGAGTCAGTATGACTCCACCTGGAATTTCTGTTATTTCAATTTCTTGAAAATTATATTTAAAATCCTGTGGTTAAAGGTCATTAAGGTTGCAAAGTCAAGGACTTAAAAGTCAGAAAATGCCAGAATTAAGGCTGCCTATGTAGGCTGACTTTGGCTCCCTTATGCCTATGTATTATAATGCAGTCTTTAATTATATGATCACATACTGTTTTTCCCACAGGCTCCCTGCCTCATTCAGTGCACAGGATGATGATGCTCTGGGGATGAATTAGGGTTGTGTAGTGACTGACGCTGCTGTTTGTAAGACCCCTGCCTCATTTGTTGCAGAAGCTGGAAGGTGTGAATGAAGCAGATGGCTGAAGGAAGAGAGGATGGTTTTATGGTTAAGGAAGTCGAATGCTACTGTGGAGAACTGGATTCTAGCTATGTATCCATCAAGTTCCTGTGTGATGCTGGGCAAGTCTCTTAAATCAGTCTTTTCACAGGTGGCCACTATTTGCATGTTTCTCCTATGTGATACACCTGGGGCCAGATATGCTAAATTGCTGAGCTGTCGTGACTGCAACTGAAGACAATGGGAGTTGTACATACAACATGCTACATAATGCTAAGTACTCTGAACAATTTCTTGGCTTCCAATGGCCTATGCCAAGGTTCCTTTGTGCTACCATAATAGTTCAAAGGTACCTTAAAACCATCCTATGAGCATAGAAAATAAACTATCCAATTAACCTAGCCCTTTTTTTCTCTTTATGAACCAATTCTGATATCAGTGTGTGTAATTCATTGTTCATATTACTCAACAAACAGGTTGGATAAGCAACTTTCAGGCTATTGGAAGTTCACAAACTGTTCATGGAAGTATGAGTCCTTTTTTCAGTATTGTTGTTTGAGGACTATAGTGATATTTGTATTCTAGAAACATGTTTTAAAACAAAGTTAAATTGAGTGTTTTGTTCAAAGAGAGCTGAAATGGGAGATATAAATCCAACCTGGGCCATTGGGGAGGCTGTTCTTTATGGCTTCCAGGTGGCAGGCCCTCAGTGTCACTTTAGGAAATAAGACTGGGTGAGTGGGGAACAGCAAGAGATGACCTGGTAAGAAAGAGGAAAAAAAGGTCCCATCAACATGATTGCAGGAATTTGCTTTCACTGGTGAAACTACTGGACAGTCAGAGAAGCTTACTCCTAAGAGCACTTGCGGCAAATTAAGCTTTGGAAGAACTGTGTGTAGAAAAGTAAGTCTTGCATAGGTAAGTTAAAGATGCCCTGGAAAAAGTTATTGCAAGGGATTTTTATCATATTTCAATACAGTTCTGCTCAGCTTCCTGAGTATTTGTGTTTGTTTGTATAGCCAAAGAACATACAAGTACCTTACTCCCTGGGTATATTATATCAGTTATGCTGTCCAGTCTGGTCTAAGCTCCTCATCCTGAGCTTTTATTCTGAACGGAGTCAAACATTACCTGAAGTTGGTCCCTTAATGAGATCCATATTTTGGTAGTTATCCACCTGCTATCAGTTAAGCAGTATACAGGGCACTAGTCTTTCAATTAAGCAGTATAAATTGCCTTTGAGCCTGCTGCAGTGATCAAGAGACTTCACCAGGGGAACAGTATTTGGGAAAAGTATTTGGAAGGGATCTACCTGAGAGGAAGGAAAAGAGCTAGTTCTAGCCTGAAAGAACAGGTAAAATAGCTGTTGTCATTGATGTTTCACACATCCCATTCTTAATATAGTTGGAGAAGGTAATGTGTGAGTTCCTAGGTTTCCATCTGAAATGCTATTGAGTGGTATGAGTTTTATTTGGCTCCCATCACTTCCTTTTAAAATTAGAGCTTGGTCCCAGGCATTCTAGTACAAAAAGGATTAAATCATATTTGCTATGGTAACAGAGGTAGGTGACCTTAAATTCCTCTTGTTAGCTGTTATAATAATTGGCAATTCAGTAACTAACTTTAAGATCCAGCAGGTAATTTTTAACATACTTTTTACTGCTTTAAATCTTAGTCACATGCTGAAGACATCTCAAATCCATAACTCAGGAGCCACTGATAAATCCTGAAAACACTGACAGTAATATAATATTTAACAGAAAAATAAAAATATCAACTACACATTAGTTACTAGCGATACATTTCTGTAGTTGTAGTATTCGTGGTTATTTAACAGTACAGTCAGTATTGGTGACTTTTTTTTTTTATCACCACACGTGATCAAGATAGCCTGAAGGAAATATTCTTAGCTATGTTTTTTCTGTTTTCAACAGAAAAACATGAGATTTTAAGAAAAATTTTGTTCTTAGTTATGCAAGGATAAATCCAGAATAACTCTGCAAAAGCCAGTGCAGTTATCTTGGATTTGCACTTGAGTAATTAACAGTAGACTTTGGTCCTTTGTATGTTGTTGAAATCTGGTTCACTGAATACATCCAGCATTTCTTTCCGGTATTTCTAATTTGCTGATTTGAGATGATACTTTTCTATTCAGTAAGATTAAAAGAGTGTGCTTGGGAAACAGTTGTATGTAAGAGACGCAGATGGGACTGCTATAGCTAGAGATCTCTAAAGGCTTCTACCACCACAGTATTATGGCAGTCTAGAACATAGATGTAATGTACCCTTTGGAAGATGAATCCCAGGAAGGTCTTATGAAGCACTTGAGAAACTATTGAGAAAATTGGATCAAAGGATAAAATACCTGCAAAATGAATTGAAGTTGGGGACTGAATAGGGAAGGGAAATAAGGCAACATAAGCAATATCTGAGACTGACCAAAATATATGGGAAATCAAACTGTATGAGAGCAAGTGAAAAATACAGAAGGAAAAACTTCATCCATGTCTTCTATTTCTCTTTTGCCGAGTAAGCAGTAAAATAGAATTGATTTACCAGTCTCCGATCTCCCCTTTTTCATGTAGGTAGTGAGCTGTACAAATTAACTACATTTGTTGGTAGGCACAAGTCTTTCTCTTAGACAAAAGCACCAAAAACAATGTCTCACAAATCGTTGTTTGGACAGTAATATTTTAATATGTAGTGGGTAGAACTCTTTTGACTGTGGGGAGAATAGGTCAATGCACGTAGGAAAAAAATAAGTGAGACATTCTGATGAAATGTCAACAAGACGTTTATTTAAAAATTGAAATCACAGTAGACATTTTAATAATGGAATAATGTGGACTACCCATCACCACCCATGATCAAGACCATTTGGGATTCAGAATATTAAGAGCAGAGCAACTGTGCATAACAGCCGGTGTTCAACATCTGTCATGCTGGAGTCCATTAATGTTCAATTGCATTCTATTGTTTTCAGATTATTCAACCTCATTTCATTGTCATTGTTTCTGCTAGGGATTAATCAACTGTTTACAACTACATGGGGTTTTGGAGTCATAATGGAACCAATTAGTATAGAGTTTTCGACAAATATACAGTATTCAATCCCTAATGAAAAATTACTAATTTACAAGTACTTGGTAACAATTTAATCAAGCTTGAAATCAAATACACAGAATAAATCATAGTGTGACACATTTTTGAGGTTCTGCATATTTCATAAAGACAGAATAAAATAAATGTTCCTTGTAAATTTGTGAATCTCTGTTTTAAAGAGAGCAATAAAAACATGCTGAAATTATATTAAATACCAAAATTAAACATGGTCTTTATAATCAACAGCAGACATTATCTTTTGGTGATGGTGAACAGATTATCTTTGTTTCTTTTAATTTTAATTGTTCTGAGCTCCTTTTACTCCTTTTACCTATTTGGAGATATTCCTAAGTAGCAACATTTCCTTTCTATATAAATTTTAGGCACTTGTATATACTGTGTGTTTGCATGCATTATGTACATAACCAGAGGGTTCATGTGTGTGTATCACTCTCTCCTCATATATATTGAATTAATTTTCCATTAAATAAGTCCATATTTACATCTTAATTACTATAGAAATATTTTTCAAAATTTCAATATCTTAAAAATTAAATATATTGCACCTCTCCAGTACCCACTGAAATATTGTGCTCCCTTCAGAAATGTTCCACATAGTGTATACAATAGTATTTAAATTCTGCATCATAAAGCTTTTCTAATAGATAAACAGTCATCTGGAGTCAACATTGTACAGTCCTAGACTGTGTTATACATTTCCACAAAGCATGAAATTATCCTTTTAACGGTTACCTCTGCCACCCCTAGTAGTTTCTAATAAATACTTTTAGTTATATGTTGAGAGAGATTTTTTGCTAAGTTGCAAAAGATTATTCACTGAAAAGACTTTTGCCTCACTGTTGTGATTCTTGTGAAGCCAGCCAGACATTAGTCCAGATGGCACGCTGTTAGTGCTGGACAGACATAGCTTTGGACATGGCTCTGGGTTTTTTTAATTTTGCGTCGTTGTCCGTTGTCGTCCCCCCCCCCCGGTTGTTCCCAGGGTGGGAAGGTACTGGGATGGAAGCAGAGAGCTGCCCGCCCACCTGCTGCCACCTGCTCAGCTCTTGCTGCTGCTTTTATAAAGCCTCTTCTTGCCTGTAAGATATGATCACTGCATACCCACAGTAATTGAGGAAGGAGCAATCTTTCTTTCACTCTCAGAAAGTCTTTTTCAGATTGCCACAGTTCTCAATTACAAAATACATTATCCTGAGAAGACCTGGGGCTTTTTCTGCCAGTTGACACAAACTGACCACCGGAATAAATGTGTTTAATCCATTAAAATCTTGTTGGATTAAACAGACTTTTTTTTTCTTCAGAAACTGAATTTTTGAGAATGGAGATGGTGTTTATTTCTCTCATTGCCAAGCTTAAAGAAATGTAAAGAATGACAGAAACAGACTAGTTGCTAACTACAGTTCTGTTTGTTTTTTCTTTATTAAACAATAAGCAACAATTGTAAAACTCCTGGAAAATGGTTATTTTTTTGGAGATGCTGTAAAAAAAAAACCCAAAAAAACCCCAAAAACCTTTCACACTGACTTCTGGGAACACACTCGAAGTACAGATATTGTATTCTAAGACTGTTTTTCCCAACACATTCCAGCTACTACAAATTTTTTGGGAGGGTGAGGAAGGCTCAGTATTAAAGTGGCGACAAATATGAAATCTTCTAAATCAAACGTGGATTCCGGTTTAGAGTCAGATACCCAGTGCAAAAGTGGAACAGGCTGTGTAGTGAAATGTGGCTCAGAAAGAATGGAGAGTGCTGCCAAAAGGAGACTGGCTGCTAATGCCAGGGAAAGGAGAAGAATGCAAGGACTGAACACAGCCTTCGATCGACTAAGAAAGGTGGTTCCACAGTGGGGTCAAGATAAAAAACTCTCCAAATATGAGACCCTTCAGATGGCATTAAGTTACATTATGGCTCTAACTAGGATCCTTGCTGAAGCAGAGAGATACAGCACTGAAAGAGACTGGATAAACTTTCACTGTGAACACTTCCATCAGGAGAGCTACCACACTTATATGGGACAGAAAATGGAAACCGACAATGACCCATACGCACAAAGAATCTTCAGTTATCCACCTGACCATTTTCAAATAGCTAATTAGAACGAATTATGGGCTAGTATAATTCAACAGACCAACTGAGTAATTTTGAACAGTTAGCAAGAATTAAGCTGCTGAATAAGGTAATCTTGTCATTGTAACAGCTGTATTCTTGTTTACTACTTATGCTGATGTTGCTTAAATAAGTTTGTTTTGAAAAAATTTAATTGCTATGCCTCTAAGAAGATTGTTTGTTTGTGTGTGTTTGTTTGTTTGTTTTCCTGGTTACTAATGAAATGTGTATAATAAATTTGTGTTGTATATTTTATTTATGAAATATTTGTAACAATCCCTTCATATTTCATTTGAATGTTATTAAATTTTACATTATCTTTGCTGTGATGGATCATGTCACATAATATTTTACACACCAGTGGCCAAATTGATCCATGGTTTAACTCAATGCAATTAAACATGGATAAATTTGTTCCCATGTGTCTCCCCCTCCCCTCCCCAGTTTTGAGGTTACATTTTTGTTTCCTATCCAATGGATACCATGAAAAAGATAATTAAAATGCATTCAAGTCAGAGAACTAACTTTAAACTTTGTCAGTTTGATATATGGGTTGTGTAGGTTTACTTTAATACTAAACAGTTTATCAGAAAAGAGCTAATTTCAAGTAGTGTACAGAATATTTTTTCTTTAAGCTGGCTGTAAAAGCAGATGTTTATATATTGTAAAGTGAATACTCGCATGAAAGTAGAGATCTAACTCTTAAATTTTGTAGGTTTTACCTACATGTATGCTCTGTGGGTTTTTTTGTTTTGTTTTTCTTTCCTTTTTTCTCCCTAGTATCTGGAAACAATAATCAATTTTGTAAATAAAAATTTTTTTTTCCATTTGAAATGACCTTTCTGACTACCTGAAATGGTTGGAGTCCTACTATGGGTGTTGTGCGTTGGTGGGTTTGCTACAGTGAATGTTACACTACCTCAATCAGGCTCTCATCAATTATCATGAAGAAAAAGCAACTACTTACTATATGAAATGATTTTGCCTTTGGGTGCTACTACAGTCAGAATCACTGTGCTAGGTGCTGTACAAACACATGGTCAGACTTAGTCCATGCCCCAAAGAATTTATAATCTAAAAGACTAAGTGTGGAGAAAGGTGAAAAAACATCCAAGTAAAGTAGTCAGATTGAAGGCTGGCATACCTCTTGTTCATTCCATAGACTTTTTTTTTCTTTTGGGGGAGGTAGGTGGGAAGTAGATAAAAAGGGAAGAGGAAGAAGGGATGGGACGAAGTTGATGAAATGTTGGAGGAGGTGAAAGTGAGGAGTAGGGCAGGGAGAAAGGTAGAGGTGATTGTAGCAGAGTTCATAGTCCTACATAACTTCAAGTGAAGATGATGTCCATTGTGATGTTTGAAGGCTGCTCCTGCTGGTGCTGCTGGTGGGCGGCTTCCAAGAACCAGCTACTTGTTGGTCCTGGCTTTGTAGGTTAAGGGTATGGGAGCTGCAGGGAAGGCAGTTGGGTTCCTTGCAGGGTCCTGCCATATCCTGTATTATATCTTTTTCTCAAATGAAAGGTGTTGCTGAAATAACTAGGGAACTTCGAATGAAGAGCAAAATCAGCAGTAGAAACTGAGCCCTGATGTGAAAGAGATGTCTGAATACTGAGAATGGTTAGACTCAAAAGCTGTGATCTTGCACATAGGCACTGACTCTGTGGGTGCTCCAGGGGTGGATCACCCAGGGGGAAAAATTAGTGGGTGCTCTGCACCCATTGGTGGCCAAACTCCCTGCCCCACCTCACCTCCGCCTCCTCCCCTGAGCACGCCGCGTCCCTGCTCCTCCGCCTATTTCCTAGCGCTTGCTGCTGCCAAACAGCTGTAGCAAGCTCCAGGGGGGAGGAGCGGGAATGTGGCGTGATCAGGGAAGGAGGTGGGGAAGAGGCGGGGCTGGGGCGGGGATTTGGGGAA
This sequence comes from Lepidochelys olivacea, assembly GCF_965140295.1. Lineage (NCBI taxonomy): Eukaryota > Metazoa > Chordata > Testudines > Cheloniidae > Lepidochelys > Lepidochelys olivacea. The sequence goes on along the minus strand of NC_140417.1, from coordinate 81,647,675 downwards.
GGAGTCAGAATAGGGGCAGGGAGGGGGTGGAGTTGGGGCGAGGACTTTGGAGAAGAGGTTGGAATGGAGGGGGAGGGGCAGGGGTGGAGTCGGGGCAGGGCCGGGGGCAGAGGGGGGCAGTAGAAGTCTGCGCCTATGGTTGTGTAGTCTTTATTCTGGCAGAACTTTCACTGAAATAAATTATCAAAATTTTGCTCTTAGTTACTACTCTGCAGCCCCACAGATTTCATAGGAGTCAGACTGGCTACCCAGGAGGAAATTGACCCAATGGAAGTTTTACTGGAATAAAGGCTGCAGGACTGGGCTCTACTAAACCTATGTTTAGTACACATAAAAAGGAAATCCTATTTTTGTGAACAACTTTGTCCGGAAAATGCTGGCATATGTTATAATTAAGGCTGCAAGTCTGTCATGGAGGTCACGGATTCCATGACTTTCCATGACTTCTGCAGTGGCTGGTGCTGGCTCAGGGGCTGCCTGAGCCAGCAGCAGCAGTTTGGGTGTTTTGGAAGCGGGCTAGGGGCAGGGGGTTAGTGGGTGCAGAGGGGTGCTTACCTTGGGGTAGGGAGCTCCCTGGCTCCCACGGACATGGCACTGAAGCTCCTAGGCAGAGGGGCCAGTGCTTGTGGTAGGAACAGTGCGTGGAGCCCCCCGACTCCTCCGCCGCCTAGGAACATGCGGAACCGGGTAGGGAGCCCCTGCCAGCCTCGCCAACCCTCCTCCCAGCACCAATAGGGGTCCCGGGCTGTGCACTGTGGCCTGCCTCTCCCCTAGCACCAGAGGTGTCCCAGGCCACCTCCCCCAAAGTACCCACAGCCCCCTGCCCAAGTTTTAATTAAGGGTATATAATAAAAGTCATGGACAGGTCTCAGGCCATGAATTTTTGTTTACTGCCCATGACCTGTCCATGACTTACTAAAAATACCCATGACTAAAATGTAGCCTTAGTTATAATGTTGCTGTAGCTGCATATCATACATCAGCAATCCTCTCTCTTCAACAACATATATGGTAGATCACCAAAACACTGTTTTACTTCTCATTAATTAGCTAACATATGTCAATGTGTAAATTGTCTACAAGGAAAGCATTTTTACATACAGGGAGCCAAATTCTGCCCTCTTGGGGAATGCAGCCCCACTTAGATTATGCTGTTGACCTTATTAGGAATGCATATACACAGAGGGCAGAATTTGACCCATGACTTTGTTTTATCACGTTGTCCAATTAATGCTGTATGATATGGATACTCTAAAGATCGTTTTCCCACTAATAGATGGGGGATTCAGGTACATACCTTCCACTAGTATTAATGGGGAAAATCTGTGCTGACTTACACCCGTTCAATCCATGTAACCTCTGAGCAGAGACAGTGTCTTCCTCTTTATTTGGATAGCCCCTAGCCTGCAGGCACTACTGTAGTACACCTAGATAATGGGGTTGCCTGGCATGTACAGCACAGACTTTGCCTCAGGGAAAATTATCCTTTTAAGTCTCTTGGCAGACACATGGGACAATACACAAGCGTAAACGAAAAAATATATTTAGTGTTTAGAAACAGCATTGGTGGGCTACAAGTTTATAATTAAATGATAAAGCACTTCTAAAATTACTTTTTTTCACATGTAATCTTGTGGTACACAAACTACTATATGATTTCATGCCATACATAATCCATGTAAAAGTAATTCATACACATGCTCCTCCCATTGCATATTCCATATATTATTATTTGTCTTCCAGTGAAGTATAACTGGTAGATTTAAGTATAAAAATATTGGAATAGTGTGTAAAGAATTACATTATAATACTGCTGTTAAGCCCACAAAGGGAAAAGTGAATCAAGATAAGAGATCAAAGACCTACAATCCTATTACTAAAGAATTTAAATACATCGTCTCCTTGAAAGACACCATAGTGCAATGGATTGGATGTAAACACATTGTAAATAAGGCCACTGGATACATATCTGCTGTTGAACTACAGTAAAAGAAAATTAAAATCTCCATCCTCTTAGTCTTGATTATACTACTGGGAGTTCAAACTCAATAAACTACTTGGGCAAGGTGGATCACTTGATGATTACCTGTTCTGTTCATTCCCTGTAGGGCACCTGGCATTGGCCACTGTCGGAAGACAGGATACTGGGCTAGATGGACCTTTGGTCTGACCCAGTATGGCCATTATTATCATCTTATGTTTATCATCTTAATAATAATTAGTAACAAAAAGCCATTTCTCTGCTATACATAACTTTGCAGTGGCTTTGTTCTTAAGGTGGATATAATGCTAGACTGGAAGTTGAAATTTCCGATTTATCTACAGCACAGTTGGCAGTAGTACAAGTTTCCCCATGTTTATCTGGCAATGTGCTTTAATTCTGATCTGGATTGGCCCTTACAAGGAGAGAATGCATAGCACTGTCAACTTAGCATTCAAGCCCAGATTTTCAGAAGTGACCACTTTTGGATGTCTTGCTTTCTCTGAGTTTGGATTTGAGGCACCTTGGCCTGATTTTTTTTTTTTTTTGAAGTCTGAGTGATCACCATCAGTTGAAGTCAGTGTGAAGTGGAAGTGCTCAGCACTTCTGAAAATCAGTTGGACACCCTGAAATCAGCAGCTGCTTGAGACCTCTCTGTCTAAGACTGCCAAGGTTTTTGTGATGTGGATACTTGACCACTGATTGAGACACCAGTTAATTTCACACAGGCTGTTGAACAGCTGTCAGAGAACCTCAGAATAGCCTGGGAAGGGAAAATGTAGTCGGATTGTTTAACTTAGGCCCTGATCCTGCACCAAGTTCCCTATGGACAGACCTATGTGCCCACACACATTCCTCTTCACTTCAGTGGGACTCCAAATGCAAGCAGAGGCCCAGCCACATGGAACTTGGTACATTTACCCACCCAGGCTGAATTCTAACTGTTGACACAGATTCTGATCCCACTTGCATCTGTGCAAACCAGGAGTAACTCAATTTTATTATCAAGATACTGTGTCAAATGCAATTACACCTTTGTAAAAACAGTGAACATGAGATCAGAATTGGGTCCCATAATATCCCATTATTACACATCACCTGGGCTATTCAGTCATCCTCTTCCAGTAATGTTAAGTCAGTGTTCACTCTCTTGGATTGTGATTTGCCTCTGCTATTAAAATTAATGTATTGATGGAGGCTAGAAATACTTGTTTTGTTAAATATTTGTTGCTCTACTAAATATACTTGTAACGGATATTGAAAATTGTATACTAATGGGAAATTAATGCTTGTCCTTAAGTAATATGCTCAGTGCCAGTAACAAGCTCAAATCCCATTCCAGGGTTTCCATCTTTGAACTTACCTGTTGGACAGGGCCCATGGTCGCTGCGGGCCTTGAGTGGCAATTTGTGATTTGGGAGGGAGAAAAACAGGCTGCTCTCTGTGTAGGGAGTGAAACCCAAATTCCAAGTGCAGGATGGGCTAGAACTCCCTTTTCTCTTATGTGCTGAGGAATTGTGGGGAAATGTAATTCACTAACAGCCAGTTTATACTTCTTGGCTGGGGCAAACCCTGTATGAAGGAGAGACTTGGTGGGGAGCAAGAGGGACTGCAGAATCTCTCCCAGGTGGGACAAATAACCTAGGGTTTTGTTTTGTTTTCTTTCATCTGTGTTCATTTAGAAAACCTTTTGAGACAGATTCCTCTGGGGAAGGACAATATTAACCTCAGAAAACTGGGAAGGGAAAATCTAGTCAGATTGTTTACATTTTTGTAGTTTAAAGAACTCCATGAGTTTGGCCCTTTTGCATTATTTTTCCTGTCACGTGCTCATACCGATTCTCATGTAACAGGATGGGCAGTTGTTGTTATTCCTTATATCTAGTGACAACTGCTAGGCTCTCAAGCTCTATCCAAGATCCAACAGACCCAGTTATAGAATCTTTGGCGTCTTGTGTGGGGAACCTGGAGGTGGGGGGAGGTGCTTTATAAGTGTATAAATGATGATAATTATGAATGGAGCCATCGCCATGTTAAAAATGCACATTTTACCAATCTCGCAGGGATTCTCTGAGGATTTTTATTTTTTGTACAGTGCTTTAATAGTATAAAGTGCTACATACTTTTTATTATTATTTATTATTAACCTGCTTGGTGGAAATGTGGAGCTGAAAACCACTCTGTCAGATCTGCAACACCCAGATCCTAATGCACAGACAAGGATAGGGGATGATGTATTTGTTGATCTTCCTAAATGGGAAAATCTAATCCTAAATGAATAATCGCATGGCAGAAAAATAAATAACCTTTTTTAAGAGCTGGAATGTATAGGGGGGAATTTTCAAAAGTGCTCTGCCTTGGCCTAAGTATGATTCACATTGAAGTCAATGTGCAGGGCTCTATATAGATTTGTGAGGTCACTGCTGTCCTCTGTGGTTCTCTTTAGATCCCAGCCTGCTTGTTTTGCCACAGAGGTTGCTGCAGTAATTTTGGAACTCACAGAGCTGCAGTAACCTTTGAGAACCTGCTATGACTGAGAAAGGGAACCCAACCAGTGTGTTACCTGGGGAAGCACACATGGTTTGTGGTGGGAGCTCTGCATAGTCTCTCTCCTTCTCCCACATGATTGCTATGGGGAGTGGGTAGGACACTTTCTTTCCCAGCTGACAGCTCATAATGTGGTCTGCACTGAGGAGCACTCATTTATTATTACTAGTTTGTATTGCTGTAGTGCATACGGGCCCCAATGCGTGGTCAGGGCTCTGTTGTGCTAGGTGCTGGACAAACATAAAACAAAAAGGCAATGCTTCTCTCACCATTGATCTTCTCTGGTATGGTAGGGTTGGATGCCCATTTTTCATGGAGCTTGTCCTGATTTTTTGAAAGATTTTTGCTAAAGAAAAGAATGAAGTTCTTTACATGATTGTGAAATTATGACGGGATGAAACTGCTTCACAGACACAGTGGCTGTATAACTCTGAGACATGTCACTTTTCAGCAACATGCTCACCATATGCAAGAGACTCATAAATATAACCTATGGAGCTGATCTTCAAGCCAGTGGAAGTTTGCTGTTGACTTACGTGGAGCAGTGTTGGACTCCACTATGGGCCAAACTAGGACAGTGAATGTGGCTCTAGACTGGGAGTCAGGGGACCTGGGTTCCATTCCTATCTCTTCCAGTGACTCATAGTGTGACGGTAAGTCATTTCCCTCTCGCCATATGTCTTGTCTATTAAGATTGCAAGCTTTATGGGGCAAGGGCTGTTTCATATTCTGTGTCCATCCAGTGCCTAGTACAGTGGAGCCTCAATCTCAACTGAGGTCTCTAAGTGCTATTGTAATACAAATAATTAATAGTAATAATAAAATGCTGCTAGCCTTACTCAAATTTAATTCTGCTCACTTTACTCACACGAGTTTCTATGCCATTGACTTCATAGGATTATAGTCTATCATGTATACTATGAAAATATAACATCCACATTTTCCTATGATTGTTAAGCAGAACTTCCCACTGATTTCACTGGGAAAAGTGACTGACATGATATGGACCAATAAACACTAGTTTAGAAACAATACCCACTAAGCAAAACTTTATTTTCCAATACATGTTACACTCTATTTGTGGTGATGAGCACTGCTTACATTTAGGCTTCCAGATTTGTGGGTTCAGTTTTCATTAAGAAACCCATTTTTAAGGTGTATCGCATACTAAATTTGATCTAGATTTTTTTTAATTTCAGTAAGAATTTACAGAATAATTCCTTTTAATGTTCTAAAAGTATGCATCTATTCTAGCACTGTAAGAAGTCCAGGAATTTATTAAGAACAATAAACATTGCTTTATTGAAGAAACAGTCCATTTCCTCTACACAGGTTTATCTTTAAACAGTTTGGTTTCAGCCACTCATCCTGGCATACTTTTTAAAAAATGCTTAAATACGTTACAAAGCAAAGATTAATAAAACTGCAAGAAAACATTGCTAAAAAAACCAACACAAACCCCCTGTATCATTTAATTACATTATAAATGATAGACTGTGTACACAAATGTGTCTCCTAACTTGTAGTTTAGTCTTAAATCATACAGAAAACTAGCATGCAAAATGTATGTTAATGCATACAGAAATTTCTCAAAGTGACCACATGCTTTACTTCAAGGCGTAAGAAGGGCCTGATCAGACTCTGAATTGGTTTCCCGCAATCAGCCATGCTCTGTAGTCCATTGTCATATTTTCAGCATTTGAGAATGGTGACTTCAGTATTTTTCCAGATTTTACCAACTGACATTTAGAAAGCTGTGTCACAATCCTAATAAAGGGACCATACTGTGCCATCAGTTTCTGAGCAGAACTCCCCATTGATTTTAATGGAGAACTCTGCTTAAACTGATGGTGCAATGTGGCTCAAGATTTGAGTATGTGTGATATAATAAGTGGCTCTGTGTAGCTGTGATGGATTCAAGGGGCAAGTAGGTTAGTTCACAGTAGCTTATGCAGCTGGCTAGTACCCCAGCAGAAATGAGAAGACATAGGAGATCCACTTTTGATGATGGAACAATAGCTGAACTACTAATGTAGCGCTCAGAATATTGCTTCTCAACTAACAGGCGGAGACTGATTGAATTCAGGCCAGCAGTAATTGAGAAATATGGGAAAATAAGAGCAAAATCAGGATTAGCAAATATACTGGGGCATATCCATGTTCTTAATTTACACCCATATCTGCATCCAACTTCCCTCACTGTTGGCTTTAAACTTGCAATGTATTTCAAAGTCACTGCGAAGTATGCTGATAGGCCCCTTCACAAAAGTGTGTTGAACCAATCACAGTAAAAACCCACTTAGGGAAGAACAAAATGCTGTAAAACCATCAGTATTTGTATTTGATTAACTCATTCTGTTTCTCTATGCTCACTACCAGATTGAGGGAGAAATGCTCTTGGCTGTCTACCCCTGCACTGGTCCCCTGTGCAAAAGTCCATTTATTTAGACTGTGGTGGAGGGGATGAGAATTACACCTACAGAGTGAGAGCACAAATAAAACAAAGGCAAATTTAGCAAAAAGATTCACTCCCAGTTGAAATGTGTCCGGTGCATTTATTTTTTAAAAAGACCACTGCTGTACTTCACAAAATTGCTGCTTGCTAGAAGTATGGCTAATAAACACTTGTCTAATAGTATTTTAGGGTTTTCCTCCAAATGATTTAGGGCCTGTCCTATAGTTATTCTGTGCATGGAGCCTCCACTGACATCATCAGCTCTCAAAAACAAGCCCTGAGGAGACTCGTGGTCCTGTTACACACTTTTGCCTACAATTAATTTATCTAAAAACATGTCAAAGAGACACACTTTGATATGCAACTCTGAAGCATTTATTTAAATGGGATGAGGGACAATACATTATTGAACAGTCAGACTTTTTTTCTTTTATGTGCATTTAAAGTATATTTTGAAACCTCTATGTTAACTCTTTCTTCCTTTTGAGGATGACTTTGAATCATTAGACCAAAATAATAATAATAATAATAATAATTAATAAATCCATTTAAATCAAGAAAAAAAGTAAAATGTTTTAAAGCTCAAAGTGAAGATTTCCCTATTGGAATTAATAAGGCAATTAACAATGAATCACTTGTTCAGTATTTAATTTAACAGATTATAGTATTTCATTAGATCTTCTTTTGTATATTTGCTCAGGTACCATTTTTAGTGGGTATGAGAGGTCACTTTTCAGAGACTGTTTTAATGGTACTTGCATCAACAGCAGAATTGAGTTCTTTTTGCAGTACTTCTATTACTAACAGTTGCAAGTAGCAACTATTTACATATTTAGGAGAAGACTGCACATGTTGGCTCAAATTTTCCAAAGTATGTGTCCTTTTTGCCCTCCACGCTTGCCCACATGAAGCATTCAAAAATTGTCTTCAGTCCTTGCTTTCAGAGACAAGAAGGCCCAGTCCAGTTCTCCTTAGACTGGGCAAGGCTGCTGAGAATTGGATCTACAGATTTTACATGTTTACTATTTTCGAAGCAAAGATGCAATACTCGTGCTTTCTAGAATTTTGAACAAAAATACAGCCACTTGACTACCCTCTGAAATACCCTGAGCCTGTGTGTTAACATGTGTGAAACTATAAGGCTGAAAAGGAACCAGAAGGCAAATAAAGCTACAAATGTGTGAATTTGGAAATATTCCGTTATTTAACATATACAATTTTAGAGTCACTACATTTAATTGGTGCAAAATTCTACTTAGTATTGTAGTTATTAAATGGACATTTAGATGATAACTTACTGACTTCTTGGATTCTGGCATGAATTTTTCGTTATGGCCTCTACTGAATACTGAACAGGATGCCTTTTTTGTGCAAGGTCAAATTAGTTACTGTTCATTAAATAAAACAAAACAATGAAATGCTAAGCAAGCTGTTCAGGAAGAAAGCACAATCACAGAATCCCTAATGCTTCTTGACACCGTATCATTACATAGAGCCATTCGTCACATAATATTAACTTCTCAAATGGATATCACACAAGTCATGTGATAATTCACTGTTGCCCTCTGCTGCTTACATAAATCTACTTACAGTTTTTCCTCAGCTTTTTCAATAGTCACCAACACACATGATAACTTACGCCTTTCTCTATAAAGGTTTCATTACGACAAGCACAGTCAGATCTATTAGCATTAATATCTATGCACCTGAACTTCCTTTTTATATTCCCATTTTGGGCTCAGTGTAAGCAGAACAGAAGGATTCTGTAGTTATTAACAATACTGGAAATTAATTTCTTGTTTCTTAACAAGAATTAATCTATTTGGTAAAGATCTCAATATCTTTTTTGATACAAGTTACTTATACTGAACAAAATTTTGTTGTCTGTCTCATAGCAAAATGCCTATTTAAATGAAAAGGAAATTTGTTGGATTACGGGCAACATAATTTGATCTACAGAGACTTCTGCAACTTTAGGATCAGATTCTGATCTCATTTATTCCGTGTGCATTGAAGTATCTCCATTGACTTCAGTATTCAATGTATGCTAGTATGAATGAGATCATGACCCTTAGCTAGTAAATAAGAGTGAAAGACAGTGTTGTCAGCTGCCAGTATTCGACTGCCAGATTTTGGGGACCCAGTTTGGCTTAACCTCTCACATTGGGAGGTATTAGGAACTTCTTACTGAATGACCAAGGATCAACCCTTCATTCATCTCCCTCCTTTACAACATTTCTTCCAGCAAGTCTTTCAATAATATCAGCCTCTCCTCCCCCCTGCAAAAGTATAGAAGTTGTGTTTTGGAAAACATTGTACCACTTGACCTTCAGCCTACCTGTCATGGGTGTGAATCACCTCTCACTTGTGGTGATGTAAATCAAGAGAGATTACAGTGAAGTCAATGGAATTACACTGGTGTAAAATTGGCATAAGGGAGAAGAGATTCAAGCCACATGTTTGGTCTGTGTTCTTTGTGTTTTAATTTACATTGTAAATTCTTTGGGGTGGGAATCACATCTTTCTCTGAATTTGTAAAGCTGTGAGAACATTTACTGCTGTCAGTAATACTAGTAATTATAATATTGGTACCTAAAATAAAATATCCTTATGGTATGATATTTATATATACTAACAAGTTTAACATACTGCTTTTCCTGTCTTTCAAACTATACACAGAATGCAGGTAACATGATTGCTCTTGGACCTACTACCTAATAAAGGAGGATTCATTCATTTCTTCTAAACCTTAAAAGTTTGTACAGATTTAGTTTTTTAGTTTATATTATTTAATAACTTAGTCTATATATTTAGGCTTGAAAGGGTTAGATTTTTATCAATAAATATTGATTTCACCATACACAAACTGGCAAAAAAATATTTCCATTGATCATTGAAGTTTACATAAGGCAAAGTAAAAAAAATTGCTGCTTAAGATACTTTGTATATGTTGACAGTTTGTGTTTCAAAAGCTTTAACTTTTTGAATCTTAATGTGTACTGTCATTAAGCAATTATTCTCTGATTCCCTCACCCCAATTTTCTACAACTGTGAACATTTAAATTGATATAAACGAATGCTTAAAACTCATCATTTTGTGCAACTGTGGAAATTTAAATCAATACAAATTTTTAAAATGTCATCCATTGAAATCATAAAAAAAAAATCAAATTCTGTCAAGCCTAAAGATATTCAGTCAAGTTTCTGGCAGTGCACTGTAGCTTTATTATTTCTATGTATATAAAGTGCTACAATTGCTGTAAAATTTTATTATGTTGGATCAAAATCTGCTTTTCATTTACACCGCTGAAATAGTTGGAGGTTTCAGAGTTGTAGATGGGAGCAGAATTTGGCCCTTCTTCAAAAAGAAACCCATAAACAACATTAATTTAATTTACAAAATCCAATTATTTTCTTTTTAGAAACATCACTAGGAAATACACCATCACCACATATTACTTGATCTGAACCTTAGATGGCTCTCAGAGAGTAACACATAGGTTAGATTTGAAAGTGACCAAACAGTAAAACACTGTTTATCTCCTTCCCACTGTCCCAATATACCCAATGTCTCATTAACTCTTATGCCTTCATATTTTCATATTTAGTGCATGTACATTTCTAATTTAGGCACATTTTATTTTCAGTGGTAATTTATTTCTTTTAAAGTGTAGTTTCTCCTTGCTTTAATCTCTTCTTTCTTTCTCTGAATTTAGTACCTTTTTTTAAACTGAAAAAACACTGAATTGCAAAGCAAGCCAAATAAAACCTAAAATTACAGCATCTGTAAAGGTGATCTTTAAGCCCCTGTATGATTCTAGTTAGGACCCCATGGCTGTTCCTGATCAAGTTTAAAGTAGTGAGTTAGAACTGCTGAAAATAAAGTCCAAATCATGTGCAAGAAATCATCAGATACATTCCTAACCTCTAACCATTGGGGTTAGAAGGGTGTCAATAAAATTATGTAAAAGAGAAATATACTGAAATTGTTTGTTTTAGTGCTGTTATTAAATATCCTTCGTTATCGTCCTCCTATAGCATTCCCTGGTTTACCTACCGTTTATCAGGGTACAATACTTACTTTAGTTGTTTATACTAACCACTATGTTTCTTAAATATTATAACCTTCTTTGCATGTTACAGATGGATTTTTCCCCTGTTTTAACAGTAGGAACTCTACCTGTGATTAAGTTTTCTAAATGATCCTGAAAGAAGTTTTAACTGCACCAGGCCACAGTTCCTCTTTAGTCAGTTTAGCAAATGAGCCATATGATGTGCTTTTTTTGTCTAGGCATGTCAAAAACTCGTGGAAAAAGAGACTTGAATTTAAAAACCATGAAGTTACAAGAACAGTATTCTGTGTGTTTAAAATCAGGGAGTCACTAAAACTGAAAAGGAACAAATATGAAACATACATGGAAATATACAGTAGTTTCAGCTGTGATCTCTACAGTATGTGCTTCATACAAAATAGGATGTTTAGTTTCATGTGTTAATTTTCTAAGCACATGCCTTATATCTTACTGTATGTTTCAAAACACCATGAGTACACACGGCATGGTATGTACATACATATATACACACACACAAATATAAATGTATACTGTATATAGCTGTACCTCCATGAAATGCTATGTTTTATCTAGTATGATCACATACAAAAATTATGTTCCAACTTCTTTTCTTTTCCTTATGGAAATCCTTTTAGGATTACATTCAAAGTCACATTCTTTACTCTCTATCACAGTGTCAGTCCTTTCATTGGCAGTATCCACTTAAAAACCACAAATCCTTAACTTTGCTTGTTACAGGAGCTTTAACTGAAGCATTAAAAATGGTGTTGATTTTTAAGTGCTCAAACTATGTCTCTTCACTCTGAGATTCTCAGAAAAAGACATAGCACTGAACTTTTTGCGCTACACTCTATACAATAATCATACTGGAGTAAAATACAAGCAGACATCTTGTACAATATGTAACTTGCAGCAGTTCCAGCAGCAGAACACTTACTAAAAACAAGTTGCTTGTAAACCTTGAGTCTCTTGGTTTGTACCTTCTCTCTCTCTCTTCTTTTTCCCCATAGTTCTAATATTTCTGCGGGTATAATTGGAACTGTAGGTTTTTAAAGTTCTTCACTTTCTACCACGCTCTGGGATGGGGATGAAAACAACTTTGGACTTTCAACAGCTGAAAAGGCAGAAAAAATGTCGAGCCCTTGACCAGTGAGGTTTGCATACCGACTACCACTAGGTCGAAACTTTATTGGTAGTGGAATCTGTTGGTGCCATTGGGCTGAAGAAACAAAAACAGTGAAGAGAAAACATAATTCCAAGTCAAGTCCCACATTTATTTTAACATATATAAAAAGCCAATGGAAATTTTCACACCCATTTGGAAAGTGCTGCTTTCCATGTTTCTAGACGGGAACCCCTCTCAAGTCCTTTTAAAAAAAACTATTACCAATGTAGGGTCTGTTCCTTCAGATATCCTCAAGTACAGTGCTTTACAATGATGCAAAGTCCTGTTAGAGCCAATGGGTGAAATCCTGGCTCTCCTGAATTCAATAGCAAAATTTCCATTGACTACAATAGGACCAGGATTTCACCTACTGAGCCTACTCATGGTTGTAAGCACTACAGTCAATAGTAAGAGTTTGTGGATCAGCAAATAGAGATAAACAAAACCAGAAATCTCCCTCAGCAGTGATTTCCCTCCCAGTCCCTATCCCCAAAACCCCCTCAAAAAATCAGGGAAAGATTTTTTTAATTATTTTTTATTTAAAAGATAAATAGTTCTGACTTTGGTCCATCTCTGATTTTCATTGCAGCTACTTTAGGGGACTGATTATGAACAAATTATCAATTTGTTAATCAAGTTATTACGCAAAATGAAAGGAAATATATTACTTTACATCATTATAAATTTAGTTGCTAACAGTTAATTAGATTCAGTGATATTAAAATGCAAATACAGCTTGTACTTGCACATTTAAAAGTAACATTGAACATTTTTGACGTTAATAGTAATGCTAATAATACTTAGCTGTTCTATAACAATGTAGCTCTCACAGCCTCTTTCACCACCTTAATAAGACTCTACTTTTGTGCACAAAACCTCCAATTCTGCACGCAAATGTGACAAACCTATTTCTACCAGAAATCATGTATGTATCTTTGTGCTAATTGGATGCACAAATTCAGGAGTTGGTGTGCAGATTTGAAACCCATTTGGAAAAAGTGTCCTTTAAAAAGTAGATCCATCGTCTTAAATTTTGACATGTAGTTGATTCCGTAGCTGACAAATGCAATTTCATAATAGATCATTTCATATTCAAACATCAAAGTGATATTTAGGGCATAACAGACAATTGGCAGATGTAATCAACACTGATCAATTAGAAAAACAAAGCAGCTAATCACTGGAGAGATGCTTGGGTCCACTGTAAGAGTATTTGTAAATAAATAAAAGAATAGTAAAATCAATAAAAAGATTTACAGGAAATTGGGGCAGAGTTATAGAACAGGGGTTATTTCTGGGATAACTAGGAACACAGTAAATATTTAGGCTGCAGCATTGTAGTAGCTGGATGAGCAGTACTATGTGGGAGACCTGTAAATAAGGAACTAACTGTTACACAAGAGTAGAATCCTTTATCCCTTTTCTGCACTGAACTTTAACTTTAGCCTTCTTTAAGATTCAGACAGTTTTGGATAAACAGCCTTTTCTTTCTCCCAGTCTCAAACAGGTTCCCACTCTGGTGATACCCTTTATGTTGATTATACATATTTTTTTCTTTAAAATGTTTCTTCACTGAATTGGAGACACTGGAGCTGGAGAAGACTATTAACTACCAGAACCACCTGACACTGCAGAACTGTTCCCTTCTCTGTTAGTTCTAGCTCAGTTCTAAATGGCACAAATGATGAGGCTTCTGTCACTTCCCTTGGCAGATTTTCCAGAGTCTCTTCGAAAATGTTTTCTGACACTCAGTCCAAATTTTCGTATATCATTTCTCTTAATTGGACCACCTAACCAATTCCTTTCTGTTCTTGCGGTTTGCACTCTTTAGGTGTGTGCTATTCATATCTCCTTCAAAATATGGGATGCTTTAGATATATATTTATTTAATCTTTTTTAAATATGCCAATCTCTCTCTGGCTCCCTATGTCTATCATCAAGCATTAATGAAGTTTAAAATGCAATTCTCCATAAGGCCACTGAGTGGCGGAATCTGACAAGGATGTGGACTAATTCCATGGCACTGGCAGCCTGGCTTTTTTCTTTTTTTCCAGGTAAAGTAGCCTAGTAATTCCTTTTAAAATGTAGATTAAAAGGATTGAAAATTCTCAGCTTGTGACTAATGCTGCAGAAAAACGGCCTACAAAGTATATGTGAGCTATCTTATTACACAGCTTAGGCATTCAGGATAAACGTTTTTTAATTCCTTACTAGCTACAGATAATGGCTATGCTGTTGTTACAATGGCATTTACTTTCATCTAGGGGTTCATAGCTGCTCAATATCATAGTTTCAAACAGAGTGTTCTATGTCAGATGAACTGTGCATGGTGGCTCTATATGTTCTTGTGGAAGTATACAAAGTGGTTGATTAAATCAAATGAAATGCTCAGATACCTACTTGTAGAAAAGACTATTAGTGAACAGAACACGTTCCTGAAAGAACAGAATTTGGACCTCCTCTTAAATGCAAGATTTTCTTTTCTAACAAGACAAACTGAATGAATTTGTTTTAAAAAGACATGGAGGAAAAGAACAGGGTGCTGGACTGGTAAAGAAGAATGGAGCCTTTTAGCATTAAGTCACTGGCTTCAACAGAGGACAGATTGATTTGATTGCCAAAGTTGTTCAGTGGCCTAATCAGTTTTTAGAGTAATTGCTATGGAGCTCTAGTGGTTGCATCCCTGCCATCTTCTACTGGACATTTTCATAAAGCCAAGACAGCCATTTTTTTTAATACGGACTGAAACTCTGATAGAAAAATATACCAATTTATTCAGTTCCTTCCTTTGGCTTCTCAAATTGTTCTAGCCACAGAACTGCATAATTCTCACTTGCCTAAATGGAAAATTGACTAATAAAATCTGAGAGATGCTCAAGAGAGAATGAACATTGCTGCTTGACTCAATGATTTCATTGAATTATATATGCAGAAAGTAACCTTATGATTCCAAAACCTGTTTCTATGTGAAATTTCTCTCCATAAATGTATATCTTGGAAACCTCTAATGATTCTGCAGGTAATTGCTTATATTTGTGCTGATCGTGTCCCTCAATGAAGTCAGTGGAAACAGAGTGTATCCGATTTGTTCTTTTATCTCTGTATTGTTTACTGCACATCTTGCAATAAAAACTGCCAGGGAGTGGGGTCAGAGGCTTGTTCCGCTCCACCCACCTGGTGCTCCCCAGCCCCCAACTCATAATTCCACCCTCTTCTGGCACGTGCAGAGCCACACTGCCCAGGCATGACTTCACCATGCTGTTTCCAGGATTGGAACCCCGCCCCTATGCAGCAGCCCCCTCTACACGGCAGCACACCCAGTCCCCTCCTGGTCTTCTATGGCACCATCCTCGAGAGCCTCAAAACCGCCCAGGGGTGGCATCCGTCCCAGCTAGGATATCTCTGCCCGTGGTGGTGCCTTGGTTTCAGTGCCAGCAGGGCCCCTAGGAGTCCCTGGTACCTCCCCTGTCAAGCCCCTCCACCCCCTGTGCCACACCCCATGAGTCCCATCTCCCCCCACCTCAGTAACATCCCTTATAGAGCCCCTCCATGCTACACTCCACAGAGTCCCTCTCCGCAACTGGGCATTCATGGCCTGCCATACAATTTCCATACCCAGATGCGGCCCTCAGGTCAAAAAGTTTGCTCACCCCTGACCTATGGGCTACATTGAGTCTGTCAGCTTATCCTGGTGTAAGAGGCAATGCTTAGCTTTGCTTCCTCAGGAGGAACTGTTTATTATTATTTATTTATATTATGGTAGTGCCTAGAGGCCATATGAGAAAGCAGGGGCCCATTGTAACTAGGCACTGTACAAAAACATAGCAAGACAAATCTCTGCTCCAAAGATTCTTATAGTCAAAATAAACAGGACAGAGGAAGTATTATCCCCATTTTACAGATGGGGGAACTGAGGAACAGACTGTTTAAGTGATTTGCCCAAGTCACACAAGCCATGGTAAGTGAACACACTTCACACACACTGGAAAGTGAACCCAGATCTCCTGAGTCTGGTGTACAGCTCCTGCTCTACCTCTCACCTGCAACCAAATTGTGATGCAAGAGTGCTAATATGACCATGCAGGATGTGTGTGGTTCTTACTTCTCTTTGTGGCCATATTAGGCTGCGGACATACTCTGAGTCTATACTAAGAATGGGTCTATTCAATTCCCATCAATGTAAATAAAAAGATTTTAGCAAGAACTGCAAAGAGTACAATAAGAACCAAACCACGTAAGTTTTGCTTTGTTTTACTTAGTAGTCAATAGTAGGACACCTACCATATATATCAAGTCTAGCAGTGCATGAAACAATACCAGCTTCATTTTTCGCAGACAGAGTGTACCAACCAGCATCTATTTTCTTGGCAGGTTGAATCAAAAGGCAGACGTACCCTGTTGTGTCTTGATGCATGCTGGAAAAATAAGTGTACAGAATTAGTATTTCCCAAGTGTGCATCTGCTGTTTAGGTTTAGTATCACATAGATTAAATACATACTAAATCATAGTCTTAGAGTGCAGCTTTACTCTGAAGGCCTGTATAAAAGCAGCAACTTCATACTCAACATATCTGCTCCTTGCATGTTCTTGGAGTCTGATCTGTTCATTCTAGTGATTCAAATATGTGTTTTCTCCTCTCAGCCCTGCAGAGCCATCACAACTAAGAGAGAGAGTGAGCTGGATTCTATTCTTTATTATGCATCAGCTACAGAATTGTTAGTAAGTTCCAATTAGTTATACCTATGCAAACCCATTTAAAACAGTTGTAAAGTATTTATTTTTCTAATGCAGAAACTGGAGATGCAATATATGAAATGCCAGCAAAATTTTAATATTAATCCTGGAGGAGAACATTCATAAAGGTAGTAATTAGAGCTGGTTGGAAATTTTCATGTACAATATTTTTCTGTTGGAAAATGCAGATTCATTAAAATTGAAATGTACCAGGGGAATTATTGATTTCAACAAAATCCCAGTGGAAACCTGCCTGGTTCCCGGCCAGCTTGCCCACCTCCCAAGGTCCTCAGCAGCTCACAAGGCAGGATGTCATAGAATGGGATGAGTTTGCTCTGTGGGCTGCTCTCCTCTCATCACCCTGGTGGTTTTCCTCCTTCCCCTCCCATCCTCTCGTATTATGAGCCCTGGAGTTTTCCTTCCCCCAGCAACAGCAGTGGCAGACAGGAAAAGCAAGGATAGGCAGCAATAACATATTCCCAAATGGGAATACTCAGTTTCTCAGGAAATTCTGAGGTTCACAGTTTTGTTCTGATTCAGAATAAAACAAAATCTCAAACATTCTGAATTTCCCAGGTGATGGAAATTCCATCTCCTGGCCAGCTCTGGTAGGAACAGCTTTCCTAAAGGGTAACATTCACTGTTATTCAGCTCCCCACTTAACTCACCCATATGGGCTATGCTGATGTACCAGGGATACAGCAGCTGTGGAGCAGGTTACATGCATACCCTCTTTCCACTGCAGAAAGGGTCTCCTGGCCTCACGCAGGCCAACATAGAAGATAAGCTTGCTGGCAAGAGAGGGATGAGCCAGGGAAAAGGATTGACATTTTATGTTCATCCAGGCATCTTAACACTGCACAGGTGGCACTGCAGGGCTCGGGTTGGATTTATGATAGGCTGAAATAGAAGCTGTGTAGGGCAGGCCTCATAGAGCAGTCCCACACTCTGGCCTTGGGCTGTGGTGGTGTATGTCACCTCCTTGCTGCACAACACACAGACTGGACGAATACTCAGACTTCCTGTCAATGTTGTGGATGTTGCAAAATTAATTAAAAATGAGACAAGCCAGGACAGAGCTCCATCCTGTTTTTAACTACTTAGCAGACTAGCCAGCAGGGAGCCAATGACTCCATGTTGAACTTAGAGACTGTGAATCTAATTCAAACATTACATTGACTCACAGATTTACATAGGAGTAGGAATCCTGGCAAAGAAATCATAAAATATAATTAATTTCTAAGCTAAATAAAACCAAGGAAATATTTTATAGCAGATTTTCTTTATTCAGCTAGAAAGCAGTGATGTATTTGAGCCAAAATGCTGGATTCCAAACACTTCTGAGTTTTAGAAATGTGGACTGAAATCTGTACCTGGGCTTGGGCCCAAATTTTGCAGTCAGTTCCTGTCTTTCATGTGCTAAACTAGAACTCTAGATCTGAAATTCAGGGCATTAAAAATAATTATCTGAATATTCTGGTATTGGGCCCATCTGTACTAAAAAGTGAATGCACGAAAAAATTATCTTGTCTGAGAGAAAATTAGCTGCTGTTGCCCACAAAAAACAAGGCTTCAACACCAGCATTTGTTACAAGCACAAGCCTATTTGCTGATGCTGATTTTATCTAATGGTGGATTTAATGTCTGACACAACCACTTTTATGCTCACTTCAAAAGAATTAATCAGATACTTAATGCAAATTTGCTTGTCACTGTATGAATAATGAACATTATTTTAAAATCTACGATATAAAATTGAACCTTTACTTTTCTGCACCCTTCAAACCTTGGGGAAATTAAAGTTTCTAGAATTTTATTGGCAAAAAAAGAAAAAGACAGTGCAATTGTGGGTTTCAGAGTTTCCATTTTAAGGAAGAGGAAAATAATTATTTTATCTACAGCACTGATGAGATCTCTGCTAGGAATCTTAGTATCAAAGATACTAACTACTTGGAAGAAATCCAAAGAGGGAACAATGTCAGTTAGAAGACTGGAGGGATTCCCCATGAGGAAAGATTAAAAAGTTAATTATGCTTAGCAATAACTAAGAGGGGACAGAACTGGCTGTGACTATGTGGAAGGTGTTTAATACCAAAGGCCAAATTCTGAAACAGTATTTCTGGGCCACAAAAATGGAAGCACATTAATGCTGCAGACTAGTAGTGTGTCTCTGTATTAAGGAAGGAGTATTCCTGTCCAGAGCAGGAATAAATCTGCACCAAGGGTTGGAGTGTGGATAGATGCCAGTTTGGGACCAAGGAGCTTCCTGACTGCTGGATCCTGCTCTGCTAATCCCTTCTATGGCAGGACCTACAGAACTCTCCTCCCTGAGTTCTGGGAGAGATCAAATCTGGGTAGCCAACTTCTGCCTCCTATCCTCCCACTTCTAGGTGCAGATTCTGGTGTCCTCCTCTGTGTACTAGCCAGCCAGCATTTAGGGAACATGAATGAAGAGACATTATTTAGGGTGGAAAGGGGCAGAATGTGTATATAACTGCAAGTAATGGGATGAAATAAATAAAAAGTTCCTGAAAGGGAGATCTGTTAGGCTGTGGACTAGGGAAGGGGCGGAAGCCCCATCTCTTGGAATATTTAAAACTAGACTGGACAAGGCAGTGGCTATAATATACTGTACAGTACATTCCTATGTTGATAGCTGGGCGAGGAACTAGACAGGATGGTTTTCCATCTCTGACTTCTGTGATTATGATGAGTTTGACTTTCTTATTTATTATTTACACCTACAATGTATTGTATTACATTTTAGTCCACTATGTAAACTGAGCTGTAGCTCATTTGTGAATTTCATATTTTGCATAATAATTGCCTATACTCTTAAATCAAATATTTCCCTCTTATCCTAGAATGAGATATTGCTTTAAAAATCCCCTTAATAAAGGTCAGTATCATTTATGATTTTCCCCCAAATCTACCAGTAAAAAGGCAATTTGAAAGATCAAATGATCATTGCGATGATGGATCCCAGCAGCACTTTACTCACAGCTCAGCCAGCTCATCTCTTTTAAGTTTAGTTTTAAAAGCTAAACTGACATAAATATAAAAGAGAAGCTCATCTTTAAATATAAAATTATATTGTTAAATTGGAAAGGTTATGGCATTGAAGTGCTGATGCCTATATTGGTAGGATGCACTGAGCAGCAGGCACATAGGAGGTGATGAAGAACTGAGAGGCAGCTGGGATGAAATTCATCCTGGTACAAAGGCGCAGTTCAAGGCACTTCTTAAACCCTTCAGGGATGGATTATGTATTGCCAGAAAGGCATATATGTGTTTCACAACTGGCCCCATGTAGCAAAGGACTGTGCTGGGGTGAGTATGGGAAGGGGCAAAAGGATCTGTGGTGATAAAGTATAAGTACCATACTATGCAAGTGGCCCAAAAACACGATCACCTCTATTCTAGTCTATTGGCTGGAGCAGTGGCTGTGGGGTGTAGGGAGCTGTGCTGCACTTCTGCACTCTGATCCCAAATTAGGGAAGTGGATTTTATTCCCTTATCCTTCATACTAAAGACCAGTTCCTTAGGCTTTAAGTGGGTGAAATGAATTTCATCTAGAGAGAGGATAAAACCTGCTCTGACAACAAAACTTTTGTGCCAACAACCAGCCAAGGCTCAAGGGGACATTAACTGTGTGAATGACTGTACAATACCTCATCCTTTCTCTGTTTGCAGGGATGGTTTCATTGTCTTTCTTCCAGTAGAATATTGGTGGTGGCATTCCAATCACTCTGCCTTCTAATCTGACTGGGTGCCCTTCAGGCACACCACAATTCTGTAACTTCTCCAGGAATGCTGGGGCTCTTTTGACTTCCTTTGCTGGAAAGGAGGAGGAACAATTACTGTGCATCAATGACTTTATTCAGTCTTTTGCACTGAACCATGTGGAAACAATGCAAAATGATTCCTATGACATCTTAGGCCTTGTCTACACTACCAAGTTTTTTCTCCAAAAACTGCCTTTTGTTGACCAAACAGTGCGTGCCTACACATTGCAATGCGACTTTTGTTGGGAAAGATGCCCGGTTTTGTTGACTAAGTATCTCCACCCCAACCAAGAGACTTATATCTTTTTCCTCTACATATTTCTCAACAAAGTGCCAGAGTATATAACATGCTTGATTTCATCGCTGCAATTGGCCACCAGGAGGTGTCCCACAATGCCCATCATGACCTTTCTGGTCAGCATTTTGAACTCCACTGCCCTGCAGCCAGGTAAATGACCATCTGCCCCTCCCCCTTAGAAGCCCCAGGAATTTTTGAAATTCCATTTCCTGCTGGCTTGGCGTGGAGAGATCTCATCGCATCTTCCCTGGTGACCTTTGCAGGTTATCGCACCAAACGCTCTCCCGCTTGGACCACCAGCTGTTGGATCTGATCTGTATCTGGGGAGAGGAGGCTGTGCAGTCCCAGCTGTGGTTGAGCCATAGGAATTGGGATACCAATTTCTCAAGGCTTATATGAAAAAGGCTATGATTAGGACACACTACAGTGCAGAAAAAAGATAAAGGATCTGAGGCAGGCGTACCATAAGGCAAGGGAGGCAAACTGTTGCTCCAGTGCTTCACCTAAGACCTGTCAATTCTATAAGGAGCTGGACACTATCCTTGGTGGCGACCCCACCTCCATCGCCAAGAGCCCAGTGGATACTTCAGAGGGAATGGAGGTAGTGGAAAGAGGTCCTAACCTGGAGGAAGAAGTTATTGATGAAGAGGTGGAGTTAGACGAGGATGTGCAGCTCCCGGCGGGGTCGCCCGGTAGGGCAGGCAGCCAGGAACTGTTCCCCACTCCAGAGGTGTCTAGCCAGTCTCAGCAGTCACTCTCTGGGGAGCAAGAAGCAGGAGATGAGATGCCTGGTAAGTGGCTGTGGCTTGTGTGGTGCGGAGGTGGGTTCAGGGTATAGAAATGTGGGAGGCCAGCTGCGTTTCTATGAGCTGGACATTTCCCTGTGTAGCTAATTGGTATGGTAGAATAGTGCATTGATGCATGCCAAGATCTCACGGGAATCCTCCAGAGAGATCTCCAGGAAAGTTTCCTGGAGGTACTTGGTAATCTTCTGCCGAAGGTTTCTTCCCCCATTGTAGGAAACTTTCCTGTGCCATTCGGCAATCACTTCTGCAGGGACCAAAGTGGCAGACAGGCAAGCAGCATAGGGAGCAGGGCGGAAGCCACAAGCATGGAGTAGATGTACCCTTATTTCCCTGCTTACTCTTAGCAGTGAGATTTCTGGAAGAATGATCCCTGCCAGTGGAAAAGTGCGGGAGAATTTTAGAATTTTTTCCATAGAATGCTGCACCGCGACCCTTGCAGAGAGTGTGTGCTCTTTTCCCCATGTGGAGCTCCCCCTCATCCCCCCAACACTCACCATGCTTTGGCTGTTCACAGATATGTGTGCCTGATTAGGGTCAGTGAGAAGGTGATTGTAATGTAGCAAAAGATGTATATAACTGAAATGTTACAATGCTGTCCGTGAATTTAACTATCCCACTGCTGTGCATTGTCCCCTGTGCTTCACCAGATGTGGCTTTCAGGAACACCCCCCACCCCTCTGCTGAGCGTCTTCACCAGATAAGAAAGCGCCCAAGACACAGAAAAGATGACATGCTCCAATGCAGAGAAAAGGGAACGCCAGGAGTTCTGGGAAGCCAAACAGTAAGACAGAAAAGAGAATCAGGAGTTTGTTAAGGACGCTACAGAGCGGATGATTAAAGTAATGGAGGAGCAAAAGTAGATGCTGCAGTCCTTAATAGTGCTGCAGACTGAGAGATCTATGCTCGCCCACCCCTGTAACACATTCAGAACACTTTTCCATGCCCCACCCCCCAACTCCACCTGCACATTCTCTTCCACTTTCCGGGACTTCTTGGCTTCCCCTTCACTCCACCCCCTCGAACAACTTTCACAATGATAGCTGGTCCTACACACAGCTGTGAAAGTCTGCCCTTCCCTGGTTCCTCTTTTCCCAGCAGGCATCTGTGTGTCTGTGTGTGCTGTTTCTTGTTCAATAAAAACAAAGTTTTTTAATGGTGCTGTTTCTTGTTCAATAAAAACAAAGTTTTTTAATGGTGAATCACCTTAACTTTTTTTCTACAAATTCAGATTGTAGGCACTACCAATAAATGCACAGGCATTGTAATCATTGTCTCACAGGAATATAAGGCCCAAAATGACACAATTGCTTCCTAGGAAAACTAACACAGTGACAGAGATATACATTACTGGTGCTCATTGTCAAAGTGCTGCCTCAAACCCTCCCTGATTCTAATTGCCTCTCTCTGGGCTCTTCTGACAGCCTCAGTATCTGGCTGCTCAAAATCAGAGGCCAAGCGGTCTGCCTCAGCACTCCACCTCTGAGCAAACCTTTCACCCTTAGCTTCTCAGAGATTATGCAACGTATAGCATGCGGCTGTGACTATGGGAATGTTATCCTCATTAGGATCTAGTCAGCCATAAAGGCATCTCCAGCGCGCCTTTAATCTACCAAAGGCACATTCAACTGTCATCCAGCACCTACTCAGCCTGTTGTTGAACCGCTCCTTACTGCTGTCCAAGTGTCCTGTGTAAGGTTTCATGAGCCACGGCTGAAGGGTCCCCCAGGATCACTATGAGCATTTAACATCCCACATTATAATCTTCTGGTTTGCAAAGGAAGTTCCCACTTGTAGCTTTCTGTACAGGCTGGTGTTCATGAAGATGCATGCACCTTTCCAGACCACTCCGCGCTGATGTCAATGAAACACCCACGGTGATCCACAAGCACCTGCAACACCATGGAGAATTAGCCCTTCCAATTGATGTACTCTGTCGCAAGGTGGTCTGGTGCCAAAATTGGAATATATGCGCCATCTGTCGCCCCTCCACAGTTAGAGAACCCCATTTCTGCAAAGCTGTGCACTATTTCATGCACCAGAGTCATGGTTCTTCGTAGCAGGATTCGATTTATTGCCTTGCACACTTGCATTAATGCAGCCCCAACGGTCGACTTCCCCGCTCCAAATTGATTCTCAGCTGACCGGTAGCAGTTTGGAGTTGCCAGCTTCCACACAGCAATTGCCACATGCTTCTCTACCGAGGGGGCAGTTCTCATTCTGGTGTCTTGCACCACACACAGTTCTAGGAAAGTGGCTTTCCACATCTGAAAGTGCCGTAGCCGCTACTCTTGAGACCATACCTGCATGATGATACGATCCCACCATTTAGTGCTTGTTTCCTGAGCCCAAAAGTGATGGTCTACCCTATGCAGCTGCTCTGTGAATGCCAAAAGCAATCTAAAGTTGCTCCTATTCATGTCATGCAGAATGTCGGGTGCCTGTGAGTCTTCTTCAGTTAGGAACTTGACGATTAACTGCACTGCCATCTGCAATGTCTTCATGACGGTTAACAGAGAATAGGAGAGCAGTGCGGGATCCATCCCTTCTCACAAAGATGCTGGGGTGCACAGCAGAGAATGGCTGTTGCAAAAATGCCGTGAAATAAACCCGGAAGTCAATGCAGTGCTGGGACACAAAGCAATGCATCACAGGACATTTAGCCAGGTCTCAAGATGTGCCGCGATCCGTTCTGCCTTCCCACAACACCTAGTAACAGAAGGTGTTGAGCTGGGCTGTGGAATAGGTACCCACAGTGCAATGCTCATACTGTTGACGATGGAGCCCCCAATGTGTATGCGATCTGCTGACAGAGGGAGCAAGTGAGAACATGAAATTCAGATTTTTATTATGACAGGTTTCAGAGTAGCAGCTGTGTTAGTCTGTATCCGCAAAAAGAAAAGGAGTACTTGTGGCACCTTAGAGACTAACCAATTTATTTGAGCATAAGCTTTCGTGAGCTACAGCTCACTTCATCAGATGCATTCTGTAGAAAATACAGTGGGGAGATTTATATACACAGAGAACATGAAACAATGGGTGTTACCATACACACTGTAATGAGAGTGATCAGGTAAGGTGAGCTATTACCAGCAGGAGAGCGGGGAGGGGGGAACCTTTTGTAGTGATAATCAAGGTGGGCCATTTCCAGCAGTTGACAAGAACATCTGAGGAACAGTGGGGATGGGGTGGGGAATAAACATGGGAAAATAGTTTTACTTTGTGTAATAACCCATCCACTCCCAGTCTTTATTCAAGCCTAAATTAATTGTATCCAGTTTGCAAATTAATTCCAATTCAGCAGTCTCTCGGAGTCTGTTTTTGAAGTTTTTTTGTTGAAGAATTGCCACTTTTAGGTCTGTAATCGAGTGACCAAAGAGATTGAAGTGTTCTCCGACTGGTTTTTGAACGTTATAATTCTTGACGTCTGATTTGTGTCCATTGATTCTTTTACGTAGAGACTGTCCAGTTTGGCCAATGTACATGGCAGAGGGGCATTGCTGGCACATGATGGCATATATCACATTGGTAGATGTGCAGGTGAATGAGCCTCTGATAGTGTGGCTGATGTGATTAGGCCCTATGATGGTGTCCCCTGAATAGATATGTGGACACAATTGGCAACGGGCTTTGTTGCAAGGATAGGTTCCTGGGTTAGTGGTTCTGTTGTGTGGTGTGTGGATGCTGGTGAGTATTTGCTTCAGGTTGGGGGGCTGTCTGTAAGCAAGGACTGGCCCATCTCCCAAGATCTGTGAGAGTGATGGGTTGTCCTTCAGGATAGGTTGTAGATCCTTGATGATGCGTTGGAGAGGTTTTAGTTGGGGGCTGAAGGTGATAGCTAATGGTGTTCTGTTATTTTATTTGTTGGGCCTGTCCTGTAGTAGGTAACTTCTGGGTACTCTTCTGGCTCTGTCAATCTGTTTCTTCACTTCAGCTGGTGGGTATTGTAGTTGTAAGAACGCTTGATAGAGATCTTGTAGGTGTTTGTCTCTGTCTGAGGGGTTGGAGCAAATGTGGTTATATCGTAGGGCTTGCCTGAAGACAATGGATCGTGTGGTGTGGTCTGGATGAAAGCTGGAGGCATGTAGGTAGGAATAGCGGTCAGTAGGTTTCCCATATAGGGTGGTGTTTATGTGACCATCGCTTATTATCACCGTAGTGTCCAGGAAGTGGATCTCTTGTGTGGACTGGTCCGGGCTGAGGTTGACGGTGGGATGGAAATTGTTGAAATATTCTATGATTCTATGAAATCATGGTGGAATTCTTCAAGGGCTTCTTTTCCATGGATCCAGATGATGAAGATGTCATCAGTGTAGCACAAGTAGAGTAGGGGCATTAGGGGACGAGAGCTGAGGAAGCATTGTTCTAAGTCAGCCATAAAAATGTTGGCATACTGTGGGGCCATGCGGGTACCCATAGCAGTGCCGCTGATTTGAAGGTATACATTGTCCCCAAATGTGAAATAGTTGTGGGTGAGTACAAAGTCACAAAGTTCAGCCACCAGGTTTGTCGTGATGTTATCGGGGATACTGTTCCTGACGGCTTGTAGTCCATCTTTACGTGGAATATTGGTGTAGAGGGCTTCTACATCCATAGTAGCCAGGATGGTGTTTTAAGGAAGATCACCGATGGATTGTAGTTTCCTCAGGAAGTCAGTGGTGTCTTGAAGATAGCTAGGAGTGCTGGTAGTATAGGGCCTGAGGAGGGAGTCTACATGTTGACTTTTGGGTGTTGACATCACTTTTGTTGACAAAAATTGGTTGTGTAGACACGGCCTTAACAGGTTGTGATTTTATTTTCTAAAGAAAGATTACCAACCTGTTTAAGATCCAAGATCCTTAAGGGAATGTACTGAAAATCATATAAAGAACTGATTTTTTTCTATAGATGAATGTATATATGGGGTCCAAACATGCTACCATTGCAGGAAATGAGTGCTGGAGATGTGGATTTCAACAGCACTTTTACCATGGCTGCTCAGGTTTCATCAGGCTTATTAAATAAAATGAGTAGCATTCAGCATTTTTACATTTAAATATTTTTTTAAACTAATAAAACTGTAACTGTGACATGGTAGGGAGGCCATAGAGTATTTTTAAAACCCAAGACTATGTCTTTCCTGGGGAAGAGATCGAGAACAGCAATGTATGAAGGCAGGGACTGAAAAAGAAAAAGATTATGGATGAATAGGCAGGGGTTTGCACATAGATACTGTATAGACTCATCACAGCCCTGAAGGAACAACTGGAATACCTCTACAAAGGAAGCACTGGATTTGATTCTCTTCTTTATATCAGTTTTACACTGGTGTAATTCCACTGACTGCAATGGAGTTACTTTTGACGTACAGTGGCGTGAGAGGAGACTCAGTCTCAATACATACAAAGTAATAGATACAAGTAATTACAGTATCATACTGTACATAGTCTTTTGTTAAAACCTTTCAGTAAGTCTTACCTACAACACTGAGCTCCAGGCTAAATGAATTTTGTCCTGTTTTGTTGGTTGCAATGCAAGTATAAGTTCCAGCATCATTTTGTGTGAGAGGATCAATAAGCAAAGAGTGAACACCAGTCTCTCTGACCAACATCTTGTGAGTGCTATCTGGTAATACAGGTTTGCCATTCAGAAGCCACATCAGGTCTGGAGTTGGTAACCCACTCACCTAACAGACAATGAAACAGCTAAAGAGAAGTGACAGACTGACACACAAATTCAACAACCCAATAAATTAACTATCTTAAGATAACATATGAATGATGTACATGAGAATGTAGAATAGAAAGTGAGGCCGGAGATAGAACTGCTAACTGCTGTTGGTGATTATTTCCAGGAAAAAAATTTGTTCCACAAATAAGATTTATAAAAAGCAAAATGTTAGTATTCTGCTTGTTTTCAGATTGTGATTGGCTGAAACCAAAACACTAGATCCGAACTTTTGTAGAATTTAATAGGGATGAAATCAACTGGGTTCTACAGAACTCACTTGAAACACATAGAATTTAATAATACAGAATGAGGTATTTCTGTAGAAGGCTTAAATCAACACACAATAGAATTTTGTCAGTTAATATGATTATTTTATACCTCAATTACATTCTATAGGATTGTTCCATTAGAGATAGGTGCTCACTCAGGGTCAAAAGCTTCCCTTCAATGGAAGGAGGCAAATGTCCAAATTCCACAAATTGGAGAAGGGAAATCGAACCTACCTGGCGTGGAGATTACTTTTCTCCAATCTTGTGAAATCTCCACTTTGCTTTTAGGTCCCCACAAGCACTGGTAGGAGAGCAGTGGTAGAGAGTAACCAGCCACTGTGGCATGCTCACCTACTAAACTCTGAATTATTCCTAAGGAAAATTCACTCAAAATGGGCTATAACTTCCACTCTGTCTTCTACTCCTTTCAGGGCTATGGAAGAGCTACTTGCATGGTAATGGGACTCGTGTCAGCAGTGTGCGTGTTTGTGTGTGTGTACATCCTCAGATCTGGAATGGTGGAGGCTATGAATTGCTTAAAAGTCCCTGGGTTCTGCACAAATGCTATACCACTGCTTAGCTCATTTGGGCAGACACTAATCACTGTGACCCACAACTCCTCAGAGTTGGGAGCATGGGTCAGTAGGTTGGGAGTTTTTCTTCTCTGTGCCCTTGAGAGAAAGAGGGAATGATCGAGGCTCTGTTGCATTTTTCTAAAAATATTAGTCTTCTTACTATCAATAAAATACAGTATGAACCTTGGAATGAACAGCATACAGTATCTTCAATCATTTCTGCCCCACTTTTATAGCTATATGTGGGTGTGTTCAAGCACCTGTTTACAGGATGACTCAATGACTCAGCAGAGGAGCCCTACATCTCTATGGAAGTTCCTTCAGTTTGCCACTCTGCTAAAAGGCTGTTAGAAACTAAGCCACATAAATTGTATGAACACTGTTGTAAATGAGCCTTCTAGTTTTGGTGAAATTTATACAGCGTTTTTCATTCCATTTGGCATGTGCTACGTAGAAAACACCTGAAGCTCAGACAGAGTGGTAGTAAGAAATGAGAGAACAAACACAAGAAAGGCATTAAATATTAGAAGAAAGTATTGAAGAACGCCTATTAAAGAAGACAGCTTCCAGTATGTATACAGAGAGAGTAAGAGTGAGCCATGAAAATACCTTACAGTCCAGTCTACAAAGTCGCCCCTCATGAGCTACCATGTCTCCAGGTGCCTGCAAAAAATATGGCCGGAAAAAGCGTTCTTGTAGTGGTTCTTTATCTCCTTCTTGCACACGGGACCTTGCTCTGCAATACAAAACTGCAGTATGTGCTTGGAAGAAATATAAATTATTTTCCTAAAATTTGGTATGGGGCTCAAACTGTAGAAAATGATCAACAGATATTTAGGTCCAAAAAGTAATGACCGGAACAGGTGTACAAAGAAAAGCATTAAGTACAATATAATGAGTGCATATTTTAGATTTGTTAGGATTATCAAATGAACTTTTAATTTAGTAAGTAAAACTGGATTCCTAAGTCATTCCATATTTTTCTGGCAGAATTTATTTTTATTATTCCATCCATTTCCACTAACTCCATTGCAATTGTGATTAACTAACTGTAATAATAATACTTTGTATTTAATTAGTACCTTCCACCTGATGATATCAAACACTGTATTGACATTCGTGAATTAAACCCCACAACTAGGGAGGTAGGGAAGCATTATTATCCTCATTTTACAGATGTGGAGAGTGAGATACAGACGGGGGGGCTGAAGCCAAATTTTAAAAAATGACCAGTGATGTTGAGTGTCCAAATTGAGACACATTAAAGGGGCTTGATTTTCAGAAGGTGGGTGCTCAGCAGTTTCTGAAAATCAAGTCACTTTAGGGTGCCTCCAGTCTGGCACCCAAATTCACTGGTAACATTTGAAAACCTTGACCTGAGTGATTTGAACGCATTAACACAGGAAGTCCATGGCAGGAGCAGGAATGGAACTTGGATCCTCTAGGTGAAATCTTGCTCCCATTGAAGACAGTGGGAGTTTTGCCTTTGACTTCAATGGAGCCAGGATTTCACTCACCAACTCAAAGTTCTGTGCTTTTGGTCACAGACCATCCTTCCTCAATTAATCTGCTAAGTGCAAACCCTCTAGAAACTAAATTACACCAACATATCAATGAAGGATCAAAAGATGAGCAGATAATGTTGGGACAGATAGCAAATTTTAACCATGCCCATAAAATTCTATGGCTCTGGACCAATCAGCACCAAGAAATTCAAGTAAATCACTCAACCTGAAAAATATTCTGGGTCAAAATGGCAACCTCAGTAAAGCAAAACTGTATGATTCTGGTATTGTACTTCATCTTACCTATGAGACTGAGTAGTTGTTAATCGGCCACGCATGGGAACAGTCTGAACCATCAAGTGGCCAGAACAACTGATTCTTCCCTAAAAAACAATGGAAATAGAATCAATTGTCAGTTAACTACTCGTTCAATTCTTCATTACAAGTGTTTGATCCTCTACAGTACATTACAGAACTAATATATTTTAAACTGAATGTACTACTGGGCTTTTATATAATATCTTTAATAAAACAGTATTACTTAAGTACTGGGAAGTGCCACAAAACAATTTACAATTTCACATCTTTCAAAGTACATTAACATTTAAGGGTCCAAGTTCATCTCCTGTGTAGCTCTACTGGAACAGGGTAAATCTATTGAAATCAAATCCATACAAGTCAATGAAATAAAGGAAAGATCATACAAGCCTAGAATTACACCAGGGATGAATTTGGTCCACTATATATAAATTATAGCAGTTCTATCTTTATAGAGTAAAACACAAACAAAGGAACCCACCAACTGTGTGGCTAACCTCATCCTCACCAGACATTTGTCAATCAAAGAACATGTATTTGACAACACAACTGTTGTCCACACATAGAACTCTACTCTGCTTTGCTAGACCCACCATAGGTTCAACCCGTTTTACGCCAGTTTTCAAAGTAGCAGCCGTGTTAGTCTGTATCCACAAAAAGAAAAGGAATACTTGTGGCACCTTAGAGACTAACAAATATTACAGCTCACGAAAGCTTATGCTCAAATAAATTTGTTAGTCTCTAAGGTGCCACAAGTACTTTTACACCAGTGTAATTCGATTGACTTCAATATCATTCCACGAACACAAAACTGCAGTAACAGAGTGGAGAATCAAGCTGTTGTCAACTATCATGTTACTTTAAGCAAATGCACCATAACAACTTAATCTATCTGGTTTGGGGACTATATAATCAAAAATATTTATAGTAAAACTATAATAGTGAAACTTGCTAAGAATAGATGGGAAATTTTGAGCAAAACAAAGGTAATGTTTTAGATTTACAATTTTTAAACAGGTCACATGCAAACCTCATTATGCACTGATCTGTGGTCAATTTACAGCAGTTGTTGAAAAAGAAAACAAAATATTAGAATGTATAAAGAATGGAACAAAAACTAATACTGAAAATATTATAATGGCATTTATATAAATATTGCTCCCACCTGAAATATTGCATCCATTTCCTATCACCTTGTCTCAAAAAAGATATAGCAGAAATAGAAGATATTTGGAATGGGTGACCAAAAATGATTAGAGGCACAGACACACGTTCATATAAAGGGAAACTGATTGTGACCGTTTAATTTAGGGAGGAAATGAGTAAGAGCATAGGCAAGTTTTCCATAACTGTCTACTACGTGGCTGCTTCTACGCATCTGGTTCTAGCCATTGTCACAAACAGATTGCTGGACTAAATGAACCACTGGTCTCATCCGGTATGGCAATTCTTATGTTCCTAATTACTTATCTTTCTAAGCTGGAAAAAAAACACGCATTTGGAAAGAAAAAATTCCCTTACTTGAGGATTTGCCGCCATTATTGTATAGTTTCCATCATCATCATTAGTAGTAGCTTCAATGTGTAGAGAACATGTTCCATCTCCCTCTCTCTTCATTTTGCAATGTTCATTTTTCTTTGAAATCTGCTTGCCATCCTTGAACCAATATACCTGAAAGTGATCATAAAGAAAAACAGCTATTTAAATTTGTTTTGCAGTTGAATAGTGACAAGGCAATCTGCAGATAAGAGTAAAATGTGTTTGCTGAACATTTGCTACCGCACATTTAAAATAAACGACTGAATGTTTCAGTATTGGGGTAATGTAAGTTAACATTACAGAACTGTTATCTTGGCTGTATGAGTATGTGCACTGCTAGACATCTCATCAAATCAGCCCACGTATATGAGACTGAATCAGACCTTAATATTTTTGTCAAGTTTTGTTTTCCTTTGATCAAAAGAGATCTGGAGATCAGTCCATACAGATCACTTAGGGCTGACTTTCACTAAGTAGTAGTGGGGAGATGTTGCTATATTAACTGCTTTACTGATTACTTTGAGAACTACCTATGCAGAACAACAGTCTTGGGAGTGAGGGTCTGCAGAAGTGATATACTGGAATTAATGGTAAGTACCCTTTATTTCTGTCCATCTGACTATAAGCATCACCTACCTTGGGTATGGGTATTCCAACAATTTTGCAGGTGAATGTAATAGGAGATCCTTCCATGACCCGAAAATGCTTGAGTCTCTTGTCAAAGATGGGTGCTATGCACTTGCCCATAGGTATTTCATCATGTTGGATTTCCTCATCTGATTCATCCACTGGGGTGCGTTCCAGGCGAAACTCTATTTCATTCATCAACCTCTGTTCAAAGCTTGAAATCTTGTATTCCTGCAGAATTATATTGGCAGTGATCTGAAGAACACTATTACACTCAAAGGTATTTCCAGTCACTTGTTGTCTTAAACCAAATGTCATCTAAAAGACCTGAAAACCTAAAAAACCCTAACCCCAACAGTAGGTGAACTGGTGCATTGTGCAGCAGTATACATCAATATGTGCACCCACAGGCTCTTATTGTAACTTCGGTGTGTATGTTTCATGAAAATGAGACTAAGACTGAGATTTGTCAAAGGGAGTTGCACCTCTTCAATGGGAGCTGTGCACATAACTCCTTTAGGCCTCTCTCGAGAATGTGGCACACTGAAAGAGTAGACTGCGATTTTCAAGGGTGTTTTCCAGAACTAATAGCCTGCTAAATATACGAAGTACTGCCTTTTTGTGTAATAATTTAATTCATACTTAAATAAACGAAAGTATAGCTGCCAAAAGACAAAGATATCAAGATTAAAAAATATGAAACATTTTCGGGTTTACTTACCTTACTGCCAAAATCTTGACCAGTGGAATTACTTTGGATTTGCACTGGTGTAACTGGGAGCACAATCTGGCCCATGATGTAAAAATGTAAGTTTGAAACTGGTCTTTCGATGATAAAATATATGGTGCAACAGTGACCATTCCAGTGTGAACAACCAGTTATAATCTGTTTGAATCATTAAGGGCCTGATCCAAAGCCACTGAAGTCAATGGAAAGACTCACAAATTGCTCAGCTGCACCTTCCTCTCAATGCCAATGAGAAGTCTATCCAAAACTTCTCTTATTATGAGATCTGTACATACAGCGTCAGCCTCCTCTCTATTTGACACAAAGATATGTCTCCTACTCAGTGGCGGATTAATGATTTTGCCGCCCCCCATATGAACTTGTGAACCATACTAACTGATACAACAAAGGAATCTATTTTGTGCATTTTTGCTATCATTTGATTTTCTCTTTCTTTCTTTTGTATAGCATTTATTTTTAACTGAGAACCGCTTAATTTCTTCCTTCCGGTCATATTATTAACACTTAGGATTGTTGCAAGTATGTTTACTAAATGGCGTCGTGCTGTCATGGGTGGTTTTAATACGCGCTATGATTGGTAGAATCGCGGCGTCACTGATGCTTCAGTTTGGTGGGCAGTTACAATATGAACAAACGACGATACAGGCATCCAACAGCCAGTGGGCGTGTGCAAAAATGCCTCGATTACAAAAATGCTGCTATTATAAATTTGCCACCCCTGCAAATTTGTCGGCCTAGGCGAAAATACACCATTGCTCCTGCTTCTGTTGAAGTCCATAGTAGTTTTTGCCATTGATTTCACTGGGAATAGATTCTGTCCTTATCCTATTTCTGACGCAGATGTGTGTCATCAAAACTGAGTTTTAACTGCCTGCAAACAGGGACTGGAACTGTGATAAAATACAGGCTGCTTTGATCTAAGAATATTCAGTAAGGAAAGGTTCCAAGACCCTAAGAGACATACTTCAGAAATTAAGTATTTCTGAAAAGATAGTGATGATTTTTCTTTATTCAGGATAATAATACTTGAATTTCTAAAGCATCTTCCCTCTAAAGATTTACAAATATTTATGAATCAACCCTCTTAACACCCCACATGACTTACGTTAATACCCTCATGTGCAAGATAAGCAAAGATCGCCTGTCAGATAAGAAGTGCAGCACAGTTCCTTTTACTCAGCTAGAAGGACTCTCCTTTTTGTGGTCGTTAAAAGTTGCTACCTACAGACCGTAGGCTCCTTCTCCACTGCCCAGCCCTCCTTGTACCACAGGAACTGCCTTACTAGGCTAGTTATAGATTTCCCTGTGTAAGGGAATCCCTGGCTGGCATAGATCTGGCTCATCACTCCCCTGTCCTAACAACCCAGTGTCGGGGGCATGGTGGGGATATGAGGGTGTGTGGCTGAGGAGGGATACTGTACATTCTGATGCCCTAAGATACAGTTACCAGCCCGTGCACACTACAGCCTTCAGACTTCTCTAACTTATGTGGGATGCTGAACTGGCTAACCCAGAATGGAGCTGAGGGAGCAGAAAGGTGGGGGAAACACATTTTTGTCTCCCTCCCCTGCAGTGAACACCACACAGCCAGATCAGAGTTCCTGAGCCCACAAGTCTGTGGTATTGTGCAAGATGGTGTTACCTGCTGTAATGGTTGGTTAAGATTTACCCTATGGCTCACCACCATCTGGCAAGCTGAATACAACATTGCTCGCAAAAAGAAAAGGAGTACTTGTGGCACCTTAGAGACTAACCAATGTATTTGAGCATAAGCTTTTGTGAGCTACAGCTCACTTCATCGGCTGCATCCTAGCTCACAAAAGCTTATGCTCAAATAAATTGGTTAGTCTCTAAGGTGCCACAAGTACTCCTTTTCTTTTTGCGAATACAGACTAACACGGCTGTTACTCTACATCCTGACTGAATTTCATCTTGTTTAGTTTTTTCTTTCACAAAGCGTGTCTTAGCACATCACTATATGACAGGCCAAATTCTAATCTGTTACACTAGCATAAATCAGGAGTTACTCTGATTTCAGATTTACCAAGTTTATCATGTTTTCCAGCAGACTACAGGTCTTGGCCTTTGTACATGTCTACGGGGAAGTTAAGCATTCAATTGTTTTTTCTGGTGTTGGAAACAGGACTGTGTGGGGGCAGATTCCATATGAAATCAGAGAGTGATTTGTGTATTTTAAGAAATAACCTTGGCATTAAAATGCTTCATAGTCATCTCCCGTTTTCCTGGAATTACTCATAAATTAAATCATCCAAATTCAGATACACCAGTTTCTCTCATAAGCTGTGATTCTAAGCAGATATTTCTCTTTTTTTCCATGTCCACACTTTTCTGATATCTCATATCATTCTTCTTAGATTTGAAATTTGCTGTGAGAACTTCTAAGGGCTTCTTTGGAATTCTTCAGGTAGCTCCTGAGAGCAGAGAGCAAACACTTGTGCAGACTCCCCCCACCATCTCCCAAGACCTGAAGACGTTATTACTAGTTTGTCTAAGGCCCCACAGGATGGCCACTGATGCATCTCCAGAATATAGGACATTCTCTTGGTTCTCCCCACCCCGACCTACGTGACCTCTCCACCCTTGCCAGCATGACCTCTCACAAATTGCACAGAGGATGCCATTGTTCAGAGTGTACTGCCCCACCCTACCCAGCGTGACCTCACACACACGGTGCATGTGAGGTCATGCCAGTGGGGGCAGAGGGGTGTTCTCTGGAAAATGGCATCCTTCGTGTATGATACCAGACAAAACCATGTCTAGTATCAGACAGGCACAAACCATATGAAAACAGGACTGTCTGGTTTCAAACTGGACAAATAGCTTGTCTACCACCAGAACAGAATTTTTTTCTTGGTCTTGACATCCTGTATTTCCTTTGAGAGACAAGGTGGGTGAGGTCATGTCTTTTATTGGACCTGCTTCTGTTGGTCACAGAGACAAGCTTTTGAGCCACACAGAGCTCTTCTTCAGGTCTGGGGAAAGTATTCAGAGTGTCACAGGTAAATACAAGGTGGAACAGATTGTTTGTTTAGCATAAGTAAACATATTTCAAGGGATCATGATCATATACCTATCACACACTTTACTTTCCCCACAAATGATACAATTGTGTCCTGACATTGAGGTTTGTTACAGCATAACTTTAAAGTAGGAAGGCACATACTTCAGAGTATTTGGCTAGATTTATAGAAACATTGGGAAACATTTTCTCTTCCTTTTCCTTTTATTTTGCTCAAGGGATATTGATTTTTTGACTTATGGCTTATGATCAGAAACTAGCACAATATGTTGCTTCGTAACATGCTGTTAGGAAGAAATCTATCTACAGTAGCATCTCAGAGTTATGAACACCTTGGGAATGGAGGTTGTTAGTAACTCTGAAATGTTCTCAACTCTGAACAAAACGTTATGGTTGTTCTTTCAAAAGTTTACGACTGAACACTGACTTAAAGCAGCTTTGAAACTTTACTATGCAGGAGAAAAAATGCTGCTTTCCCCCCTTTTTTTAGTTGTTTACATTTAACACACTATTGCAGTGGTTTTCAAACTTTTTTTCTGGTGATCCAGTTGAAGAAAATTGTTGAAGCCTGCGACCCAACGGAGCTGGGAAGAGGGGTTTGGGGCGTGGTAGGGGCTCAGGGCTGGGGCAGGGGGCTGGAGTGTGGGAGAGGGTCAGGGCTGTGGGCTGGGGGTGCAAGCTCTGGGGTGAGGGGTTTGGGGTGCAGACAGGGGCTCTGGGTTTGAGGGGGGCTCAGGGCAGGGGATTGGGGCACGGGGTTGGGGCACAGGCTTACCTCGAGCGGCTCCCGGTCAGCGGCACAGCAGGGGTGCAGAGGCAGGCTTTCTGTCTGTCCAGGCACCGCGGACCACACTGTGACCCAGAAGCAGTCAGCAGAAGGTCCAGCTCCTAGGCGGAGGTACGTAAGCGACTTCGTGCAGCTCTTGCCCGCAGGCACCCCCCCGCCCAGCTCCCATTGGCCAGGAACTGGCCAATGGGAGTGTGGAGCTGGTGCTTGGGCCCTTACGTGGAGCCCCGTGGCCCCCCCACCTAAGAGCCAGACTTGCTGCTGGCCACTTCTGGGGCACAGCATGGTGTCAGAACAGGTAGGCACTAGCGTACAGGTGGGCACTTTTAATGGCCCGGTCAGCGGTGCTGACCAGAGTTGTTGCAACCCAGTGCCTTACATTCCACGACCCAGTACTGGGTCGCGACCAACCCACAGTTTGAAAACCACTGCCCTATTGTACTGTATTTGCTGGTTTTGGTTGTCTCTGATGTTGCCTGATTGCATACTTCTGGTTCCAAATGAGGTGTGTGGTTGACTGTTCAGTTCGTAACTCTGAGGTTCTACTGTATCTCAAGTACTTATATAGTCCCCATTTATCATAGTATCTGAGCAGCTGACAATCTCTTTTTACTGCATTTACCCTCACAACACCTCAGAGAGGTAGGAAAGTACTGTTCTCCCCATTTTACAGATACTAAGTGACTTGTCCAACATCATATGGGAAGTCTGTGGTGGAGCAAGTCATTGAATCTAGGTCTCCCATGTCCCAGACTAGTATGTTAAGCACTTTTCCATTCCTTCCTTGGAATGTTGAAAGAATAACCCATCAAATAAGTATCTTGATCTGAACAGAATACATTGTATTAGGGAGACTTCTGATCTATGTTGATCATTTACTTTCCAGGCATGGCTTCCCCAAGTACCATACCTGTCAAATCAAACTATACTGGAGGTTTAGTTCCAGTTACACCTTAATATCAGGGATCTTTTCCTGCATCCATTATCTCACCTTTAAACTGTGGTTGCAGATTAACAATTGTGAAGTTGTCTGTGAGTCACTAAACAAAAATGTTGTTTTTTGTATATTTAGGACATCAGAAAATCTCTTCCAACAGCTTTTATCTCTCAGCAGTGCCCTGGCTACACTGTTTTGTAAAGTGTCATGTGCATTTGTGTAGCTACAGGGCTCGGAGGAAAAATAGGGTGATTGAACAGGTGATTAGGTAGTGGATATGGGATCAGAAGTAAGGTACAGTAAATCCATGAACAATTTGGAGAATTCAAGAAGGCAACTTTTAGCTACAGTTGAATTAGTTGGAACTTGAATGAGGATGGGGAGTGTTATGTCTTCATGGAGTAAGCAAGTTGCGTGACCACAACTGAAAATTTAGAGGATGGGGAGTTGGACTACAGAAGCCAATAAACCCTTGGTTTTTACGCACATTGTAGTAAAGAACAAAGGAACAAAGAAGAACGCATAGCACATGAATCTTCTCTCGTATAGTCATTTGAGTTATTACAGTACAAAGGAGAACCCAACCCAACACAGCAGAATTGTTGGAATGGTTACTGCTCTTTAAACCTCCAGAGTAGTCAATATCAAGCAACAAAAGGCCTTCCATTCTGCCAAGTGTGATGTCTTCACAGCACTCCCAGCCCCTGCTACCGTAAGGACCACAGTTTGAGCCCAGAGATTTTTACATAGGGTCTTTGTGTAGCAGTGCAAAGACCTGCTACTGGACTGGCTCAACTGTATAGTTTTAAACTATATTAGTGTGTTTAGCAGCACAAATGCTGATCATGCAATTTTTCAAACCTACAAAGAAATGCAAATATAATAACTTTTTAGAACAATGAAGCAATTATTTTCATATCACCTTTTTTTTAACCAATTGTGTCAAAGGGCAGAATTTGGAAAAGAAAAATCTAGTGACAAGAATTACATATGTTGTAACAAAAGTTGGATAATAATGTTGTACCTTTGATACATCTTGAGTTATATAGTTGAAGACTGGGGAATCATTGCTTGGTCCCTGAAGTCTGCGGGTCAGTTTTTCATCATATGTTGTTCTCTAGCAGAGGGAAGTAATGGGATTAGGAAGATAGTACCGTAACACTTAAAGGCATAATTTTAATGAATCTGGAGCTGATTTCGGAATAAAAATATAATGAATGAAGTTCAGAAGTAATGAAATATTACAACATAATTGGAGAGTCTGATACTTGTTCTAGATACTTGGGGTATTTCAGCAGTTTTTCTGCAGATTTTTATTTTATACTGGCTGCTATAAAAAAAAAAGATGCAGTATGTAATTACAAAATAAGGGCATTTTCTTCTTTATATTGTGCTACTTTACAGCAGAGAATATGGGAGGAGAGAGTTCATCTGATGGAGCCATTTAAAAGTCAACCATAGGCATTTTTTCTTTCTTGTGTGTTTCTTTAATTAAAAGTATGGCATGCAAAAATGACCATGTTATTGCAACATCCTGATCCTGCACTGTGATACATGCTGGCAAACTGTTGTGCTCATGTGGAGTCCCAGAGATGTAAGTGGGGCTTCATGCAGACACAGCAGTCTGTGCACCCAGATGACTATGCAGAATCATGGCCTAGATTTGCACAGTTTAAATTTTAAAAGTCAGGAAATGACGAAGATAAGGTTCCTACAGTAGAATTAACTCAGGAATGTTGTAGGTGTCATATTTCCTCTTCCTGTTTTTTCTTGTTATGTCTATAATTCAATAGATTTGTTAAAACTATAATAATATATAAAGTAAAACAAGGCCATGTTAATATTGCTGTAGGAATCTTAACTTTAACTTTTATTGAGTGAAGGTATCATAAGAAACTTAAAATGGGGAACATGAATCTCTTGCTGAAGTAAGTAAATACTGTAAAATTTAATAGACTTTAGTCTATTTGTCTATTTACTCATTGTGTGTGTGTGTTTGATTTGTTTTTGTTTGTAGGATTAGCATGAAAGAACAGAAACAAAGTGATTGCCGACAGGTTTTCTGAATGACTGATCTTGTCAAACAAAGGTTATAGAATTTTTTAAAGGGTGATTTACATAGAAAGATTAGAGAAAGGTGGTTCTGATTGGGACTAACTTGGACATCAGTAAAGCATTTCATAAAGCATCATACAGTAAAGTAATTAATGATCACAAGTTTGAGTAATAAATCTAGACTGGAGTCCTGGACAATAAACTGGCTGAAGGGAAGAGAACAAAGGCTTGAGCTGCAATTTAAGGACTAAAATTCAAGGTTCTTTGTTCCTTCAGCTGGTGGTGACTGTGACACCCTGGTATCCCAATATTCACCACTGTGATGTAATTAGGATATATTTTGTACAAAGTATGCCTTGTGAGGTATCCTTCTAAAAGTCTTGATCTGCTAGACAGTAATATCTAATTGGATTGTATGTGCTATCATCATATGTGAAGTTATGAAGTTTGGCTATATATGTGTTACTGAAACATTTAAGGTTGAAAACATCCACAAGCAGCCTTTCAGGTACAAAATTAAAAAGGCCAAAGAATGTTAATGGCTTATTGAGGAAATACCCCAAGGATTACCCCAGGAACTGTGTACAATAGAAACCTCTCAGAGATAGTACTACACAACGGGAACTGTTTGACCCAGGTCACAGCAAAAGAGCTTTCCACCAAGTGGGAAGAAGATATAAAAGGGGTTCAATGACATCATGATGGTACCTCATTCTCCCTACAACAACACACCTGGAAACACCTGAGGGGCAAGGACAGAACTGTGGAAAGTGATGATCCCAGGCTAGAGGGATTTTTAGCCTGTGTATGAAAACCTGGGAAAGCCAAGGCAGCTTGTGCCTTAAGAAACTGCCAGCCTGTTTATCACTCAGGGTGAGAATTTGCTAATTCATATCCTTCCTATCTAGTGTGTTAAACTCAGTTTGTGGTTTTGTTTATTTACTAAGGTAATCTGCTTTGATCTGTTTGCTATCACTTATAATCACTTAAAATCTATCTTTTGTGGTTAATAAACTTGTTTTTGTTTTGTCTGAAACCAGTGCATGTGTAGATTATAATTTAGGGCAGAAAGCTATTGCATATCTCTCTCCACATTGAGGGAGGGGACGAATTTTATGAGCTTACGCTGTGTAGTTC
This sequence comes from Lepidochelys olivacea, assembly GCF_965140295.1. NCBI lineage: Eukaryota > Metazoa > Chordata > Testudines > Cheloniidae > Lepidochelys > Lepidochelys olivacea. The sequence goes on along the minus strand of NC_140417.1, from coordinate 81,606,587 downwards.
CCTGTGCAGCGTGAGATGGTACAATTTTGGGTTTACACTCCGGGAGGGGGGTGCATGCCTTAGCAACTGGGAGGTGCCTTAGCTGAGCCTTCCATGCAGATGATCTCAGCATCTATTTGTAAAGCTGCAGCTGGGCGTGTCCCTATCTGTGTGTATGCTGGTGAAAGAGCAAGCTTGGAGAGCTTGGCAACTTATCACAGCACCAAAGTGTGAAAAGGAGCCCAGGCTGGTGGGTCAGGTGAGGTCAGTGGTACCCCAGTTCCAAGTGGCATCCCAGGGGGAACCCGTCACAGTGACATCTTGCTATACAGTCAAAAATGAAATATAAAATAGTAAAAATCTAAGATCACAGCCACTCACATATAATACACAGGCATCAAAAATACAAACCACCCCCAAATGATCAGTTCTCAAGTAGTCAGATGCAAGACGAAAACAGAAGAAAGAGCAAATGTGGGGAGGGGGAGTGTCAGAGGGGAGGGCAAGGTGCACGCAAACTGTACAAGGCAGATCAACTGAAATTAATGGGTTTGCAGTGTCCCAACAAGCAGAGTGTGAAAATCTCAATGACTGTTTTTTAGGTGATGAATTCTATCAGTGAGGACCGTTGTCCAAAAGAGACCTTTCTCTTTGATCTTGATTAGACCTAGGGCCTTAAAAAAGACCATAACAGTCAGCCAGGGACATAACGCAACTGGTGACTGCTCAAGTAATTAGGGTACATCTACACAGCAACCCCCCCACCCCGTCACAACAGCAACTCTCAGAGCCTGGGCTCATGGGGCTTGTGCTGGTGGGATAAAAATAGCAGTGTAGATGCTCTGGCTGGAATCTGGGCTCTGAGACCATTCCCCTCTTGCCAGGTCTCAGAACCTGGGCTCCAGCCCAAGCCTGAAAGTCTACATTGCTGTTTTTAGCCAGCGTGAGCCCCTCAATCCTAAACCAGTTGACCCGGGCTCTGAGACTCACTGCCACAGGATTGTTTTTGCTGTGTAGACATTTCCAGAGAGCCTAGATTGCTAAGAGTTTTACATATTAATACCAAGGTCTTGAATTATATCCTTTGGCATATTGCCAATTACTAACCCTGTTTTGTCTTGTATTATACAACTGGGCATTCTCCATGAGGGCACCTTGACTTTGGAATTTAGTTCCCTCCCTTTATCCAAAATAGCCTACATTTGTATGTTGCTTTTTGGGATGGCTGAAGTATGTGTGATTATGGTGCTTTAGGGTACAGGGTTTTCTGAGGGAGTTTTGGGGGGGGGTCTTTGTGGGGTGTGACTGTGTTTTGTGGGCTCTGAGATGAGATAATTGTGGTTATCAATGATTGGTTGTTTTGTTGTTGGTGGTGCAGAATGATTGAAAAGGAAATGAACTCTGATCTGCTGTTGCTGTGTTTGGTTTTCATGAGGTGTAGTTCTGTTTTTGGTTAGGGTGCCTAGATGAGCCCTTGGATAAACTCTCTCCCTCCTGTATTGTGAAAGGGCCCAAAATGTCCATTACTTAATCATCTGCAGCTTTACTCTTTGTACTAACAATAAAACAATCACATGCTGCTCTCAATGTCTCATATGAGATACAGCCAGAAAGCACTGCTGCATGGTTTTCTTCCTGGTAAACAACATAAATGGGTGGGTACAGTTCATAATTCTTAGGGCTGCAAGGGTTCTACTCACACAACTAATCCAACTCCTTGTTCTCATTCCTTAACTCTAACTTTCCTTGATTATTGTAGATCTAGTTCCCTTAATTTTACTATAACACAGGGTTCTGAGATTTATTTATCTTTGTTTTCCAATCAATTATATAACTTGTATGGTAGCTTTCCAAGGAAATAACACTGCTGTTAACTCACAAATGTTGTCCAAATAGTAGAACTTTTCCCATTCATAGTCCCGTTGAAATGAAGCTTGTAAGTATAATTCAGTTTAAAGTATGGTTATGAGGATTAACGTATTTAGTAAAAATGGCATCTTATTACTGCACACACAGTAAAATTTACATCTGCTATTAGTAAAAACATGTTTTTACTCCTGCCAGCACTGCACAGCTAACATAGCTGGGGAAGACTATATTATAATCTATTCCACCTCATGCATCATCAGCAAAATTACTGGCTATATTCTGAATCTAGAATCCTTTATTGTTGGTGATGAATGATATACTGGATGAAGCTAAGGAACACATCTGGATTATAAAATATCATGCTGAGTGCACAGTTAGCAAACTCTTGACTTGTAAGCTGAACAGATTTCACATGAAAGTCCTTGTTGGATAATAGGGAATCAAGATGTAAATGTATATGGAATCACTCTTGTGTAATATAATAGTAATTATAGTAATATAATAAAATGATAGCAGCACTTTATATTTACAATTCAGCATAGTACATCTTTCATTCCGGATGATCCCAAGATGCTTCACAAACTGTATTATACAGCAATCACTTTCCCTGCCACTGAAATTCGGACAACTCTAAGATACAATACCAATGCGGAGTCCAGTGGCACCTTAAAGACTAACAAATTTATTTGGGCATAAGCTTTCGTGGGTAAAAAACCCACCTCTTCAGTTGTTTTTGTGGATACAGACTAACACGGCTACCCCTCTGATACTTGAGATATAATACAACACTCTGCAAAAGAAAAATCCTATACAACAATTTTTAGGAGGAGGTGGAGGTAATAGGTGTACAAACTAAGGCTGTCGATTAATCACAGTTAACTCACGCGATTAACTCAAAAAATTAATTGTGATTTAAAAAATTAATGGCGATTAACTGCACTGTTAAACAATAGAATGCCAATTGAAATTTATTAAATATTTTTGAGTGGTTTTCTACATTTTCAAATATATCAATTTCAATTACAACACAACATACAAAGTGTACAATGCTCACTTTATATTATTTTTGATTACAGATATTTGCTCTGTAAAAATTATAAAAGAAATAGTATTTTTTAATTCACCTCATACAAGTACTGTAGTACAATCTCTTTATCATGAAAGCTGAACTAACAAATAGAGAATTATGTACAAAAAACCCCTGCATTCAAAAATAAAACAATGTAAAACTTTAGAGCCTACAAGTCCACTCAATCCTACTTCTTGTTCAGCCAATCGCTAAGAGAAACAAGTTTGTTTACATTTATGGGAGATAATGCTTCCCACTTCTTAATTACAATGTCACCTGAAAGTGAGAATAGGCATTCACATGGCACTGTTGCAGCTAGTGTCGCAAGATATTTACGTGCCAGATGTGCTAAAGATTCATGTGCCTCTTCATGCTTCGGCCATCGTTCCAGAGGACATGTTTCCATGCTGATGGCGCTCGTTAAAAAAACAATGCGTTAATGAGATTTGTGACTGAACTCCTTGGGGGAAAATTGTCTGTCTCCTGCTCTGTTTTACCTGCATTCTGCCATATATTTCATGTTATAGCAGTCTCAGATGATGACCCAGCACATGTTGTTCATTTTAAGAACACTGTCATTAAAGATTTGACAACATGCAAAGAAGATACCAATGTGAGATTTCTAAAGATAGTTACAGCACTCAACCCAAGGTTTAAGAATCTGAAGTGCCTTTCAAAATCTGAGATGCACGAGGTGTGGAGCACGCTTTCAGATGTCTTAAAAGAGCAACACTCTGATGCGGAAACTACAGAACCTGAACCACCAAAAAAGAAAATCAACCTTCTGCTGGTGGCATCTGACTCAGATGATGAAAATGAACATGTGTCGGTCCACTCTGGATAGTTATTGAGCAGAACCCATTATCAGCATGGACGCATGTCCTCTGGAATGGTGGTTGAAGCATCAAGGGACATATGAATCTTTAGCGCATTTAGCATGTAAATATCTTGCGACACCAGCTAGAACAGTGCCATACAAACGCCTGTTCTCACTTTCAGGTGACACTGTAAACAAGAAACAGGCAGCATTATCTTCTGCAACTGTAAACAAACTTGTTTGTCTGAAGTACGACTGATTGGACTTGTAGGCTCTAAAGTTTTACATTGTTTTATTTTTGACTGCAGGGTTTTTTTGCACATAATTTTACATTTGTAAGTTCAACTTTCATGATAAAGAAATTGCACTACAGCACTTGTATTATGTGAATTGAAAAATACTATTTTTTTTACAGTGCAAATATTTGTAATAAAAAATAAATATACAGTGAGTACCGTACACTTTGTATTCTGTGAAATCAATACATTTGAAAATGTAGAAAAATTGAAGAGTATTTAAATAAATGGTAATCTGTTATTGTTTAACAGCGCAATTAATCACAATTAATTTTTTTAATCGTGCGATTAATTGCGATTAATTTTTTAAATCGCTTGACAGCCCTAGTAAAAACAATATTGAGAAAATCAAATATAGTGAAACTACTAGCTAAGCTCAATATAGGACAATACTCATATCCATTCATTAAATACTTGTCTTTTCTATGCAGGACTGATTTATCAATGTTTGATAAAAGCTGAATACAAATTCCTAAAAAAGAACTGTCTCCTGGTACTCAAAATAAATAAATAAATAAATAACCCCCACAAATAAACAAACAAAAAGCCAAGTTAATGCAGAAATACCTGATACAAAATTAAAAAAATATTTTTCAATATTTCATTTGTTGGGACAAAGAAACATCTAGATATAGTGCATCAATTTCAGTATGGTGATTTTTGCCCACCTGCCAAAAACAATGGTATTAGTGGAAAACACCATATGTCCACTGTTCTTTTTTTTCCCCTCCTTCATTTCATGTTCTGTTTGAAGACCAATACCAAGAGGTTTTCTCTCAAACTTTCAGGTGCTAGTATCAACCAAACCAGTATCCTCCCCCAGTTGTGGAGGTATAAAAATGTTAGTGACTCAGGTGGGGATCTGGAAGCAGAGGTGAAAACAGTGGATTTAGCTCTAACACTGAGTCCATTGCGGAGGAGATGGATTGTTCATTTTGCGGTGGAACTAGACTTCCCCTCTTTTTTAACATTAACTTTTGTTGAACCTCCCCAAAATTGTATGTTGTCTGGCAAGTTATCTTAGTAATTAGAGATGGGTCAAATCTGAACTTCCTCGAAGTTCTTGGGCTGCAGGATTCAGGATTTTGATTTGGCCTCATTCCCAATGATAAATACAGTATATAAATAACTTGTGGCATCAGCAGATAACTTTAATACTATGCAGTGCCCCTTGTTTCTACAGAGATTATCATGCAGTTAACTTTACAGACTGACGTGTATTTCACAGTAGTTATCTAAATAATTTGTCTTACTACCATAGCAAGTACAAACTGTAACACTTGTGATTCATCTGCAAAACATACCACATGCCAATTGTTTTACTAGAAGTATTCTAGGAGGGGAATCCATGAGAGGAAAGGTTAACAGCATAATTAAAAAGCCAGAGATTACAACAGCAGTTGTAACAGTGGGTAACTGACTCCACAGAGCCACAGTTTTCAGATACCTGTGTATTCTCTTTCAGAGATGCTTACATACACTTTTTAAAAAGTTCTTCTTTGTGAGAAACTTCGGCAAATCCCTCCTTTTGGGACTAAGCCTCAGTAAACAGGTTTAGTACCAGGGGTCCCATGTAAGTGGTGAGGATAGAATACTTTCCCACAGATAAAATGGCTACTCTGTAGCCATTAGTACATGCTCAGTCCTTCATGTCCAAGTTCATACCAATATTATTAAATGGCTGTTGAATCTGCATTATCAAGGAATTTCCCCAGCCTCCCCCAACATTTTGTTGCCACCTTAATTTCTTATTCACCCACATTTTGAAGTATTTACTGATCATACTTATTTCAACTGATATTCACTTTCTTGAGCTTTGTTAAAAACTTATTTAATCAAGCTCACCTAAAACTGGCTTTGAAGTTCCTACTGAAGGACATAACGGCTACCACAAACATTTTTATGATAAGCTGATAATGAAATAACCTCTCAACTAATATTACTAAGCTGTCTGAAAAAATGTTCATAACAAAAAGAATTAAAATGGCATATTAATTCATACTATTTCAACCCAAGTAAACAAGCAATCTTTCATACAATTAGTTGCCTCTACTTAAGTTGTAACAGATATGTATAGTAGAGGAATTAAGATGTGTGTAATTAATTAAATGTCATGAAAAGTGAGGAAGTGAAATCCATTACAGGTGAGGAGCCTATGCCCAGATAAGGTTTTATATTCCTGCACTGCTACCTAAATTTTCTCTATTAGAGATTATCAAGCAAAAATGTAATTCAGTCTTAAGAACTCTCACAGTACAAAATTCTACAATCCATACCTCTTTCTATCCTTTTAAAAACTCCAGTTTGTTATTGTAAAGCAGTACGTACTACGAGACCTCACAGCCTTACAAGCATCTATGTCCCATAAGACTCAACATCTATCTTGCTTGTGATGAGTGAATGAAGTGCACTTTAATAACAATCAATATTTTTACCTGCTGACTACTATGTCGATGGACATCCTCTTTGAAATTCATTTTTCTCTGCAGGTCCCTTACAACTGCAGCTTTATTGTCATGAATATAATCATCTGTTGCTAATTGCTGGGGCTTTACATTTTTCTTCATTAGTCCATGGGTTGCTCTAGAAAACAGATCTGTTACTAAAATGCTGATAATGATAAATAGTAGTCAATCACTTTTGTAATGTCATTCATTATACTCTAAATATGCAAAGAAATCAGCTGACTGCTTCATCTATTAAACAGAGAAAAAAACTTACTATCTTACTGTGTGCATTTAACTCTCCTTAATGCCAGTAGGAATTAAGAATGCACATCTAGAAAAGAATACGCATTATATACTACATCTTGGTTCCAGATCCTTCCTTTCTGGAATGATGTCATCAGAATAACACCAAGCTGTTCAAGAAATGTGTGTACATCTAGGCATAGGTACACAGAGACATAGATGTAACATACCAAAAAAGTTAATGGTGTTTACCTTACCAGGGTAACCATGTAGTGGGTGTGTCTTCACTCTCCCCTTCTCTTCTGATATTTTCCCTGATCATTCTTTCCTTTCTGTGCCCTCCCCTTCCTGGTTCTTCTAAGCCAAATCCCTACTTTTCCATTTCTGAGATGCTGTCTCTTTTTAAACTAAATAAAACTTTAATAAATGTTTGAATATTAAACAACAGTCTCTACACTAAGTGACTATGATCGTGGAACACTATGGCCTTCCTGCCCCAAAAGCAATTGGGGAGTAAATCTGGAATGTACTAATATAATTAATTAGTTGTGTTCTGACTAATGGGAAGTAACGGTAGAAGGGGTAACAATCCCTCACTATGAAAAGCACATTTATTTTAGATCATCCCGCACAAGTTTGGTGTTATCTCACCATTCCTACTGCAGTAACTCTTAACATCACCAATGAAAAATAATGAAGCTAAAGTTCTGGTAAATCATGGAAATGTGGGGCTGGAAGGCACCTCAAGAGGTCATCTAGTCCAACACACTTCACTGAGGTAGGACCAAGTATATCTAGACCTAAATGTTCATCTGTTAACTCAAATAATTTTCAGCTCCTCTGTATGATTATTTTTGTGCCCCTCATTTTGATGCTTGCTCCCATATTAAGATGCACATTTGGCCCTTGGCAGTTTAGGAGCTATTTACATGTGGAGTTAGCTCTGGGCTATGAGCCAGGAACTGAATAATATGGATAATAATAGTTACCTACCATACCTCAGTATTCTGAGGATTAATTAGTTAATGATTGTAAAGTGCTATATAAACATGAAGTGTGATTAATGTGAAGGGAACAATTATTCTGCAGTACTTATGCACTAGCTCCAACTGGGTTTTTGTTTGTTTGTTTTTTGCCTATTGTTGTTGTTGTGAGGTTGTAAAAGCCTGCAGAGATCTCATTCACTGTTTGGTGGGGTAGGGTTAAAATCGTAACTAAGAACATGACAGCTCTGTTTCATGTGTCTGCCTTCCATGCTGAGACTACAGAAGACTCCAGGCATGTGTTCTAGAAATGTTGCTGAGCTCAGCAGAAACCAATTACCTGGTGGTGCTGAGCAATCTTAAATGTACAAGGGAAGAGGTTTCTTCGAACTTTACTGTGAAAGACTGGTGAGTGTTGGGAGTAGACATAAATTTTTGTAAATTCCTAGATTTGTCTGTATTTGACATAAAGTTATGGCCATGGGGACTGCACACAGGACTGTGAGTTAGGAGACTCTAGGTTTATTCTTGACAGTCACTGCCTTGCTGTCTCTCATTTACTCCATGTGTAAGATAAGGATAGTAATGCTAACTCCCCCTTTGTAAAGAGTTTGGAGGTCTATTCATGAAAAGATCTTTAAAAGTGTTACAATCTCATGCAGTGTTGGTGTGAGATACAGCAGTTATTATTATTATTAATCTCAACTCTGTCAAGAAAACAATGACAGAACACCCTCTTCTGGCCTTCAGGCAACCCCCCAGCCTCTCCCAGCTCATCATCAGAAACAAGCTTCCTACAGACCAGGACACACCAACTCCAAGTAGCACTAGACCCAGCCAGAACAATAGATGCAAAAACTCTAGATGTTATCTTCACTGCTATGATTATCAATACCCCCAACCACATACCTTTCAAGATCCATGGGTCCTACACATGCCAATCACAATATGGGGTATACCTCATCCAGTGTACTAAATGCCCCAATAACAATCCCAGACAATCCCTACGCTCTCAAATGAACTCACACAGGAAAATAATAAAAGACAAAAACACCATGGTGAATACTTTTCACAAAGCAATCACTCCATATCTGACCTATCAGTCTTCATTCTCAAAGGACACCTGCACAACACCTTCAAAAAACAAGCCTGGGAGCTTAAATTCATAACTTTACTAGACTCTAAAAATCCTGAACTGAATAGAGGCACTAGATTTATGTAAAACACTATATAACCCACTAACCCCCCCACACCCAGCTTTTTTTTCCTCTTTCCCCCCATGACTGCAGCGGTATTAACTGGCCTTGAACACCTTGAACAGTCCCTTGAAATATGTGTCATCTACTTATTCTTAACAATCTGTTCCACGCTGAGTACATTTCCCAGACCTGAAGAGGAGTTCTGTGTAAGCTCAAAAGCTTGTCTCTCTCACCAATAGAAGTTGGTCCAATAAAAGATATTACCTCACTCACCTTGTTTCTCTAACAAAAAAACGAGACACTTGAAACATTAATCTTTTGGGTATAACATCTTACTTGTTTGGTTATATAGAGCACACTAGTCTGTCACATAAACCTCTCTCTACCGCTTGTTCTAATAATTAAATTACCATTTATTTGGAAACTATTAATTCATCAGAACTTTTATATGGGTCTTTAAATATTTAACAATTGCAAACAAAACAGCATCCTTTTGTAAATTATTTTTAGATATACCTATTCTATATGCCTACCATTGGGTCACCGTGTCTTGGTTACCAAATCCTTTAAAAAATTTTAAATAATTTACGCACAGTAGGTAAATGAGCTTTTATAGCTCACAGATAAATTTTAGATTTATATAGCTTTTATAGCTCACAGATAAATTTTAGATAGGGTTTAGATTACTTATTCTGTAAAATCTCTTCCTCCCACTAACAGAATTCTCTGCATCCCTGACGAAGTCTTGAGAGTCCTCAATATCTCCCACCTCGATCCATTTTAACCCTACCATCTTGTCATCCTGAGTCCACCCTGTCCTCCAGGTATCATGTTGTAGCTACCATCCTTCCAGATGGGCCTGCCTCAAAGCTTCCTTAATTGGGCATCAGGGTTGAATGAATCAAATCCTCCTTTCCAAGAAGTGGGCATGCTGCTAAAGGATAAAAACCCACCAATATCTTTTTATTTCTCTTTCATGAATGACATTATTTCAACAAAACATCCATGTGAGCACAAAACAGAAATTAACCATGGTTCAAAGTAACCTCCTGTACCAACTTCAGCTTGTAAGTTTGTGCTACTTACGCAGCTGGTGCGCTTCTAGGCAGACCCATAGCATTGGTTGGTGGTATAGAAGGAAGTGAAGGAAGGACAGAACTGAGAAAGGCTACTGGGTTCTGAATCCGGCTGATTGGAGAGACAGGAGTAGGAAGTACGCTGTGGGGCTGAAACTGGTTCAGGCTAGATATAGAAAGCAATAGTGGAGGCAACACTGATTCTTTGGGACTTGCTAGAGGCTGCTCACTTTGGCTTGTAAACCTTCCTGGAGACCTTGTCTGGATTGGTGGAGGAGATCCTACGAAATTTTCCTTGTTCATTGTTCTTTCGGTTCCTTGAGACATGCTGCTGAATGTAGGCACTGGGGAGCTGGAAGGGGAGTTGATAGGTGGTGTGGTGTTCTGGGAAACAAGGAATTGTTTCGGTCGGGTATAGCTGAATGTCTGGGAAGGAGAGACTTTGGCCTGCTTGTATATAGTTGATGTAGACTGCTGGTTGAATGAAGTAGCAGAGTTCAATATACCTGTGTTGAATGGCAGTTCTCTTGGAGATGTGGGAGATGGCTGCTGTAGATGCTGCTGTTCAAGCAAGACTTGGTTGTGGAGCTGTTGTAACTGGGTGGGATCGCTGTATACAAAACAAGGATAGGTGAAATCTGTCATGTGCCACACCAAACTGTTAAACAGATTGTCTGCGCTGCCACTGTAATTCTGAGAGTATAAATTTTCATGTGCAGCTGGTCACACCTTGGGCTCAAAAGGAAAGGGGAGGAAATTGTGATACTGATAACAAAAACTAGGGAGAGCGTCTTTCCTTCTTCCAGCTCCAGTTACATACCATGTACTGTGGCATCAAGCAAAGAGAATGATATCGGGTGGAAAGAAAATACTGTTAAAATAAACCACTCCTTTCCCCTGCTAAAAGCCCTTCCCCTTTCTTCCCACTGCCATAATACATACTATTTGATTGGGACAGTTTTGTTTTTTTAAACTTTAACAGGTGAAGAGAACTATTCACAGGAATATAAAACTCTGATCTGGAGACTTCACTTCCTTTATTTTAAGAGAGTCAGATTTTGCTGTTATAGTTAGTACTCAGTAGTTCGTCTCCACTGAAGTCTGTGAGCTTGCACTGGTGTAACTGAGAGAACAATTAAAATTAACTTTTACAATCCAATATCAAGCCTACCTTGTTAACATCAGTTAAGAGTTTAAACTGAGTGCTGAAACCAATAGTATGGTAAACAAAACTCTGTAATAACTACACTTCAAGAGTAAATGTAATCAGCCTTAATTTGGCTAGTGTTGATATTCAGTGCAGGGCTGGAGTACATCATTCAGGGAGTAGCTGCATTTCATGCAATTTTTATTTCCTAGATGTTATTTATAGTGGATGTCTTTGTTTACTTTGCAGTCAAGGCAAATTCTTTTCCACATTATGTGATATATTTTGTTATTATGCATGTGGAAATATAGCATATGGATAATAGGCTGCCTTTCCCCTTAGTGAAAAACAACATAAATAACCAATATGGGATGTGAAGAGTCATCATGTAATAAATTGCTCAATTTTTCTTTAATATCTAACAAAGAAAGATAGACAAACTGCTATTGCTTATTTTTTTAATGTTCATTTTATATTGCACTTTAATCTTCACCATTCTATGCAGAGTCTTCAAACCTTATGGTGCGTTCATCTGTCTATGAATTCACTTACATTTTCTTCACAGGATTTATAAATTTCATATGAAAATTTATCTTTCTGGCACTCCAAATCCAAACCCCATGAATTTAGTGGACCTTCAGATTTATTTAAATGTAACTGTTGTTCTTCACATAATTTAGTACCCACAAAAAACTATGTTAAAAGAACATTATTAAGGTTTCAAAGTCAAGCACTGAAAAGTTACAAAATGCCAGAATTAAGGTTGCCTGTGCAAGTTTAATTTGGCCTCCTTGGGCATCTGCATTATGATACAGCCTTTAATTACATGATCACATATTATTTTTTCCACAGAACTCCGTAGCCATTCAAGTGTTCGGCAACATTAATAATGTTGTGAAGACTTACCATGTCCCTCCTCGGCCTTTTTTTCTCTAGACTAAACATGCGCAATTCTTTCAACCGTTCATCATGTCAGGTTTTCTACATCTCTTATCATTATTGTTGCTCTCTTTTGGACTCTCTCCAGTTTGTTTCTTTCTTAATGTGTGGTACCCAAAACTGGACACGTTACTCCAGTTGAGGCCTCAGCAGTGCCAAATAGAGTAGAACAGCTACCTCCCTTGGCTTACATAATACATCCCAGAATTACATTTTCCTTTTTCACAAAAGCATCACACTGTTGACTCAGATTCAATTTGTGATCCGTTATAACTTCCAAATCCTTTTCTGCAGTACTACCATCTAGCTTATTATTCCACATTTTGTAGTTGTGCATTTGATTTTTCCTTCCAAATGTGCCAAACAAGCTGTTGGCAAGTCACTTACTCTCTGTTTTCTCATCTGTAAAATACTATACACTTGCCTCAGAGTATTAATTAGTTAATTTTGTAAAGTACTTTTAGATCTTTAAATGAAAGATGCTATGTAGGTTTACTTGTTTGTTTGTTTGTTTTTTATGAAGGGCTCTACACTGCTTGCTAAATTGGATTTGAGGCAAGGAGCTCTGTAAGTTCCATTAGCAAAAAGATAGAAGTTTATTTCTTTAATTAACTGCAAAAGGGTGTCCAGATAAAAGAGGATGCAGTTTGAGTGTAAATCATGGCTGGGATTCCAGAAGTTGCCCTTGAACAAAATTACACTGGTCCTTAAAATCTCCCCTCAGACCACACAGTGCTGTAATCCTGCACTGGTATCACACCGTCTTAAACCTCTAAATATTTGATTTGTCTCAGGATGAGATTAATTTTCTGGGTTATAAAGTTATAAGGGAAGGTCTCATGAATCTTCAGTTTCAGTCAAGAAATACTACACCTACTTATCTATATGAAATACCCAATTGTATGTATCTACTCCAGATAAGATTACATAAGCAGAGCTGAGTGAGAAACTTGCAGAGTGTGCTTGCATTTTGCGTGGATCCAGGCAGTATGATTAATCTCTTACTTGCAACAACACACACAAAATATCACAGAATTCATAACACAAAAAGAAATGGGAAAATATTTTTGAATTTTAAAAAAATGTTGTAATGCACTTTCATTTTCTCATGAAATACACATGAAATCAGAGTTAATTTAATGGAATGTGATTTCTAACACTCGTATTAAGACTTAAAATCCCTTTTACTTACAGTTTTGGTTTAGCAAGTACTGGAGGGGGCTCTTTTGTAGGTGAGGTTGGCTCTGGTATTTTCATTGTCTGTCCACTACTTGCCTGGAAGTAGTGTGGTCTAATCTGGTTTGCAGATACTCCTCCATCTTCTGATGATGTTTCACTTTCTTTATCATCTTCAGGCAGTTTAAAGTGCACCCGGAGGCCTATCTTAGAACTTGACCTGGGTTCATTGTGGTTCACAAGAACTCCTTCTAATTTAGGTTTTGGAGGCTGATCCACCACTGGAAGTGAAGGGATGAGTGCGGTAGGATGTTGTTCAGCAGCAATTAAGTTGATTGAACTCATTGTATGAAGGGCAGCAGTATTGCTATGGTCCTCAGGCCCTGAAATGGCAAATATTAAACTTATATTGTTACTTAAATGTGGTGAATTAGATTACAGTAAAATCATAACTGTTGCAGTTGGGAAAGCTCAGATTAATGCCTTACCTAGCTTTGGAATGAATTGCTTTGCTGTATTCATACACATACACATACCTATTTCTTAAATTTAACAGGGAATATTATAAAGAGAAAAAAATAATATTTCGACAATTGGAAAGATCTAGAGGTGACTACACCCCTGTTCCCAATGAGTTTGCAAGCATCTTCAGAATCAGTCAGAAAAATTCTCTAGCTTTTATGGTTGCAAAGGAAACCTTCCAAACATGAGCGAAATGCAAACTAATGCTGTGCTGAGTCTTTCTTTCCATTTATTGATGCGTTACTCAACCAGCTGCTTTGTATCTCAGAAGCTCAAAGCAGGGGAGTGGCAGTTGAGGATCTGGGCCAACGTGTTTGTTTTGGGCTTTATACTATAGTAAGAGAACTGATACACTGGAGATAATCCAGGGAGATTACAAAAAAGATTATTGATCAAATCCTGAGGTCAGTGACAGTTTAGCTCGAGAAAAGATGCTGCAGGATTTGTCCCTTCATGTCCTACCAGGATGGACAGAAGTACTCTAACTGGAGAAGTGAAGTTCTGAAAAGACACAGCAATCTGCTCTATACAATATCACAGCCTGATCCATTTATATGTACTTGCAAGAAAGTTACTAAAAATTCTCTCTTACCTTTAACAGTTAGACAAGCAATGCTAGAGACAGTGCCATATTTATTGCTTGCAGTACATGTGAAATTCCCAGAATCTTCTGAAAACACCTCAGCAATTACCAAAGTGCAAATGTCCTCTGAAATTCATCAGCAGAAATATTAGTGTTTTATAGCCCACTGTAAGTGAACTCATGCTAATGAAACACATAAAGGGCTTGCCTACATTAGGACATTTTCTAAAAATTTCCCCACTACTGCTAAGAGTGATTTAGCTTCACCAGTGTTAACAATGTTGGCAGCCCTAGCATAAGTTGGCTACCAGCTGTCATTGGCAGATCTGCAGCAATTGGTGTCCCATCTATAATAGGGCTCTAACATTGCTTGCACAAGTGAAGCTGAACAGGTGATAGCAATATTGGGAACATTTTCTAAAATGTCCTTACTAGGGATGCCAACTTTGTAATATTTAAAACCCAGACACTCCAGCAGGAGTGCTAGAACCTCCCCCGGCCCACCCCCCCAGCCCAGGGCACCCCATGTTCTCCCCATGCCCCTCCCCATTCCACGTTACTTGGGGGCGGGAGAGGTGCTCTGTCCTCCCTTGCGCCGGCTCCCCCCAGCATGTTCGGCCGCCCTCCCTGGCAGCCAGGCCTGAGTGGGGAGTGGGAGGGAGCTGCTCCCGGTTGCTGCTCTGTGCAGTGTGGCCAGCTGCTTGGGAGAGAGCCTGGCTGGGGAGGGGTGGCAGTGGCAGCCTACTGCCTGCCAGGGCTCGGCTTCCGGGGACAGGAATAGGGTTGCCAGATGTCCGCTTTTCAACCAGAACACCCGGTTTAAAAGGGACCTGGCGGCTCTGGTCGGCTCTGCTGACTGGGCCGTTAAAAGTGTGGTCGGCAGTGCAGCAGGGGCCTGGGTCTAAGGCAGGCTCCCTGCCTGCCCTAGCTCCGTGTGGCTCCAGGAAGCAGCTGCCAGGTCCCTTCAGCCCCTAGGCGCATGGGCTGCCAGGGAGGCTCTGCACGCTGTCCCCACCCCCAGTGCCGGCTCTACAGCTCACATTGGCCGGGAACCACGACCAATGGGCGATGCGGAGGCGGCACCTGTGGGTGGGAGGGCTGCATGTGGAACCTCTCTAGCCACCCATGAGCCTAGGGGCTGAAGGGACCTGGCGGACGCTTCCTGGGAGCTGCGGTAAGCGCCGCCGGGATCCCGCACACCAACCCCCTCCCCCAGCCCAGAGTCCCCTCCCGCACCCAAACTCCCTCCCAGAGCCCGCACCCTGCATCCCCTCAACACCCAGCCCTGAGCCCCCTCCTATACCCCAAACTCCTCATCCCCAGCCCCACTCCAGAGCCTGCACCCCCAGCTGGAGTCCTCACCACCCGCCCTGCACCTCAATACCCTGCCCCATCCTGGAGCCCTCTCCAGCATCCTGAACCCCTCATTTCTGGCCCCACCTGGAGCCCGCACCCACAGCCCATACTCCCCCTCACACCGCAACCCCCTGCCCCAGCTCAGAGCCCCGTCCCATGCCCCAAAGCCCTCATCCCCAGCCCCACCTCAGAGCCTGCACCCCCAGCTGGAGCCCTCACCCCCCTCCCACACCCCAATCCCCTGTCCCAACCGAGTGAAAGCGAGTGAGGGTGGGGGAGAGCAGCAATGGAGGGAGGGGGTATGGGGCGAGCGGGAGTGGGGCCTCGGAGAAGGGGCAGGGCATGGGCAGGGCCACGGGGAAGGGGCGTTCGGTTTTGTGCCATTAGAAAGTTGGCAACCCTAGACAGGAGACAAGCATGCCAGGGGGGACATGCTCAGTCGCTGTCCCCGGAAGCTGAGCCTGGGCGGGGAGCAGCCTGCCACTGCTGCCCCTTCCCTGCCAGGTTCTCTCCCAGGCAGCTGCTCTGGTCCCACCCCTTCCACTCCCCGCCTGGGCCAGCTGCTGTGGGGGGGACTCGACCCTGTATGTGCACCCCCCAACGCGTCGCCTAACCATACTTTCGGTGTCTGGTTACTGCTTCTGACCGGACATTGCCAGGTGCCCCTTTCGACTGGACTTTCGAGTCGAAAACTGGACACCTGGCATTCTTAGTCCCTACTATATACAAGGCCAGAAAACAAGCTCCCCTTCACTAAGGAGCTTAAAATTGAATTTAAGCAAATACAATGGGCCAAATTTTTCCAAACTACCGCAAAAAGGCTCTTAAGGCCCTAAGATAGGTGGAAAAATGGGTGCAGTTAGCTGGAAACAGTTTTGGTAGGATCATCCCCTGTGGTGAAAAAACAAAGACCAAACCTACACTTAGGTCCTGACTTTCAAATTTACAGGTACAATTTTGCACATGGAGTGAACTGTCACCCACATCAGAAAGTCACTCTTTCTGTACCATGGAGACTCATTGTGGGCACCAAATTCTGAATACAAATTTGGTAACTTGGTTTGAAAATGAAATCTGTGACTATGCTGTTCCTGGCTGACCAGTGTCTGACATGTCCTGGCAGCTGCCGCAAGATGATAAATACCCATCATGGTAGGATTGTTTGTATTTAGTCAAGTTTGGATAGCATTTCAAGATTATAGAAGTCTGGGCTGACAAAGTTTTCTTCAAGGACCAGTGAAGGTTTTACTGTTGCTTTGTAAGAACTTTGCCAGGAAGAACAGGTGATCAATCTTCTATTAGTATCTTGTGGGGGGACGGACCATGCCACATTTTGATTTGTTAACCCTTTGTACTTATTGGGAGAATCCAGTAGCAGTACAGAGGTTACTTGCCAATGGTGGTAACAGAATGATAGTTTATTATAATGCTAGTTTGTCGTATTATAGTACCTAGCTTATGCTAAGATTTGCCAACCACTGCTTATGTGGAAATCCAGATTCTTTTTGAATGAGCAGTGGATGATGAGTCAGTGGCAACTGCACCCAGCTGATTACCTGCTAACAACTGCTTCACATTAAGCAGTGATACCACTAGCTGATAAATGATGGCATTGGTAGATTCTGGTGGAAGTTCCATCTAGTCATTCCTGAGCTGACGTGAAAGCTATTGTGGAGCAGGAGAAAATGTAGGAATCCACAGGGATTTGTTGGAGACCTTAAAACAAAACAAAAAACCTCTCTGCAAGGGGCTGATGTTAAACTTCTTATTTATAAAAATGACAGTTAAAAATAGTGATTCAGTAATTTACGGCTACTTTCTCAGGTGCAGGGAACTTTCTGTTTTCAAATAGGCACCTTTATTCTTTAATAGTTAGAGCAGAGACTTCCTTATGGGGAAGCAATCACAAATTCCAAATCTTCTGCGTTTTTGTATGTTTATTTTTGTATTTCTAAATTACACTGTGAAGGGTAGCCCATGCTCAGCCCTGGCCCCTGACATTGGCAAATCCAGCCACTGAGAGGATTCTCTGATGTCAGGGGTCGAATGTCTGATGTGGCACTCTCAGATTTCATTTGTTGGGGGCTGGGGAGGTAAGAGGGAATAGCTGACATGGCTAAACATCTGAGACAATGCTCCCTGACTGGCAAACTGGATAAAAATAGTCTATTCCTACATCATCTGATGTACATCTGACCCCAAGAAAATAGGGGACCTTAATACAGACTATTCCATTCATGTTTAGCCTGTGAGAAAGAATACTTGGGTCCCAGGTCAGGTCACATCAGAACAGAGTGGAGGCCTTATTGTTTTCTTCTAAAATGAGAGAAGTTATTTTGTTTTAGTGGGTTTTCTCTTTTTCAGAGCTTCTATACTTTCACCTTTTTGGAACACTGTACAGTAAATATTTGCATAACAGCTAAATGGATAAAAGAAAAGTCTATGTGAAATTTACTTTTTGCATTCAAATACAGAAATTTGCACCCAGAAAAAAACTGCAACCATGAGTAAACATTACCACCGACCTTATTTGTTTTCATTGTTATCATTCTTTTTATCTTATCCGACTAAATTCTCATGTTTATATAATCCTAAAGAAATAAAATGATAGATTATATTTACCTGGCTCAGTCATAGATCGAGGTTCTAAAGGGGAAAAACAATAGCAAAATAATTATTGGATTAAATATATGATTTATTTTATGAATATGCTTCATTTTTCTCACTATGACCCACTATGAAGTGATGTCTCAATTCTCCATTTACTGTAACATACCTTGCAATATAAATTTCTGTTGATGTGCCAGCAAAAAACCTGACTTTTTAGTGTCAAGAGAATAGCAAATCCATAAAGTGCATTCTCCTGCTCTGGGCTGGTCAACAGAGAGTAATGTTCCAATTAACTCTTTAAAAACAGCAGAAAGACATTATCCACATTTTAAAAATAGTTGTTTGTAAGTCCATATGTATACATACACCTGAAATTTTACTGTTTATTTACCACAAATGTGTGGAGTTAGTGTGTGAATGAGGTTAACTGCGTAGGCA
This sequence comes from Lepidochelys olivacea, assembly GCF_965140295.1. Lineage (NCBI taxonomy): Eukaryota > Metazoa > Chordata > Testudines > Cheloniidae > Lepidochelys > Lepidochelys olivacea. The sequence goes on along the minus strand of NC_140417.1, from coordinate 81,587,838 downwards.
AATAGGTAGCTAGCAGTCCATAAACACCAATATACTAGGGGTTAACATTAAAGATTAAACACATCTTAGTTGATGGGATTATACAGAAATGGAGTAGGAGACAAATAGAGAAAGAAGACAGACAAACCAGGAAACAGGCAAAGGAGGAGTAGAGGGAGATGGAAGCAAAAGAAAGCAGTAACATAGAACTCAAAGAAACTATGTAAGGATAGGAAGACAAAGGAATATTTGGTCGCAAACTCAAGAGAAACAAAAACAAAAAACAAACAAATAGAAATTGTGATTGCTTGTGGCCCCACTCTAAAGTGCAGTCATATGGGAAAAGCCATAATCTGGCCCTTTATATGTAGGTGACATCAGCATATAGAATCACAGGCACCGACTTTCTGATTTCCTCGGGAGTGCTCAACCCTGCTCCGCCCCAGGCCCTGCCCCCCACTCCACCCCTTCCCCCAAAACCCCATCCCCTCCCGCCTCTTTCTGCCCCCACTTCACCCCGCCCCGCCTCTTCCCTCCCCATTCTGCCCCCTCCCCTGAACACATCCTGTCCTCACTCTGCCTCTTCCTGACTCCACTCTTCCCTCTCCTCCCCAGTACCTCCTGCCCGTCACTGAACAGCTGATCAGTGGTGGGCAGGAGGTGCTGTGCGGGAGGGGGAGGAGTTGATTGGCAGGGTCCGCTGGTGGGTGCTGAGCACCCAGTATTCTTTTTTTGTGGGTGCTCCAGCCCCAGAGCACCCACGGAGTCAGCGCCTATGTATAGAGTGTTACAGTGATGTCTCCAAGGACTTGTGTCTACTCTGTCCATTCAGGAAATCAGTCTGAATATGTAGGACTGGTTAGACTGGAATCATTTCCCAGTCCTTCCTCAGTAAACCCCACGATAAAACAATGTGAATTCTGACAACTAAATTCTAAATCAGAACTTCAGAATTGGGGCCCACTAGCAAGGACTCTACTTGTCACATAATGATGTAGATTATCTTCCACAGATGTAAAGGAGAGCAAGCTTTACCCCATGGGAGAGCACACAGTCTTTGCATTGCTGTTCATACCACATTCAGGCATTCTGCCACAGGACACCAATTTTAAATTGCAAATAGCACCTACTGAGGAGATGCTCTGAATGAGTACAGCCCCTTCGCTACACCCTTCCGTGAAGCACCACCCACTCTTTGAGGCAACACTGGCTCCTTGAGGGATCCCAGAGAAGTGAGACTTGTGTGTATCTTGAGCCAATGCAACACTACTGCTGATGAGGACTCTGGTCTGTTAGCATAAACCACAGTTTAATATAGCTCTATACATTGTAACCAAACAGTCCAAGAGCAAATATGTCCGAATTTTTGTTTAAATGTCTATAATATGGCACACAAACCATTTCCATGCAGGAAACATACTTTTTTGTAATATTCTAAAATCTGGAGAATCTTGTATTAATGTCCCTTCTCTGTACCATTCAACCTTTGGAGAAGGAGCTCCTTTCACCCTGCACTCAAAGACAACCAGCTGACCCTCAGAAGCTGAAATATCCTGTAGCATCTAAAATATAAAAAAGATCAATACATTGTTTAATGATTCTGAAAGTAAAACTAAGTCTTTATGACTTTGCAACATATTAAAAAAAATCTGATAGACAAGAATGCTATAGATTTCCTTTTTTGCTATATAGCAACAGTAGGAAACAATGTTTTAAGTTATGTATGCATAAAAATTAGTTGACTTGTTTCATTTTGAAATGTGTATTCAAAACAAATTACCTTTGTAAACACAGGAGCAGCTATTAAGGGTCTTCCATCCAATCCTTGCAAATAATTAGTGGGGCTTTGTCTCTGGAGGTTAAGAGACATGCAATGGTGAAGTTTAGATATACAATGGGTATTATGCAGTAGACAAGAGAAACATACGATATCCCTCACACTTCAGATGGAATCTGCTGAAAAGTCAGAAGGCTCATTACCAGTCTATTTACATGTTACCTTGAAAGTGTTTTGTGTTCACAAGTTTATAACTGTTCCCTTCTCCAATAAATTCTGAGGAATTTATTTAGTTCAGGATAGTTATTACCAAATTAACAGGGAACATCCTCAAGTTGTTGCTACACTGAAATGTCCTTGCAGTTATATCAGTCCTTGCTTGACTGGCTACTGTACATCACTCTGCTCTGATTGGCTACTGTCCTCAGAACTTGGTCCATTTACCCATAACAAATGGCTGCCTCAGCATCTCACTTGACCCTTTCATAGCCCTACCCCACATAACCCCAATCCTGTCGCTATCTACTCATGTTTCTCCTCTGTGTCCCTTGAAAAAAGCGTATTCCCCACACCCTGCCCTCTGACCACCAACCCTGTATCTATTCTAGCATTTAAAAAACATGTATAAAATACATCTGCAGTTGTACCAGTAGTAGCAGCAGTGGGCGTGCTAGCATAGGTAAAACTCTAGAGATATGCCGAGCTCTTAAGCACATTGTGCTGTCTAATCTTGGTCATAGCAAGTCTTCTTGACAGTGGTAAAAATGCTGGGAGCTGGCAGAGCCCTGAGCTAGTGCTCCCACATTGTCACTGCTGGTGGGACCGACGAGGTGTTACTAATCGCAGAAAACATTTTAGAAAAAAGACTAGGGCTAAAGAGTAATTCCTCTGACTCGCTGAGACAGTCTATAATGAGATTTGTCTCTCAGTAACTGGACAACTATATCTTAGCATGTGCACTTCTAAATTTAAAATAAAATAAATAAAATAAACAATGGATTGATATGGCAGATTTGATTATACCACAGTTAAGCATAGTAACATGCAGATCTTTAAACATAATATACAAAAGTTTTCTTCTAAAACTACTGGCTGTTCATTTTTAAAAGTATGTTGAATGAGTTAATCTCCAAACTGGATAGGGAGCTTTATAGGCTGAAAGATAGGCTTTCCACACAAAAATCTTAGGAGAAATCCTATCCCCATTTAAGTCAATGGAGTTTTGCCATTGATTTCCATGGGGGACCCCTTGACTCTCCAGTCCAAACTTCGGATTGCAGGTAGGAAAATATATTCTACCCAGGTCCGGATTAACCATTAGGCTAGTAAGGCTATAGCCTTAGGCCCAACTATTTTTTAGGCCCTACTGGTCTGGCAGGGGGTGCAGGCAGGGCCGGGGGAGGGGGAGAGGGGGCGGAGAGTGAGCTTCCTCATGTAGCCCTACTGGAGCACTTCCCTTTCAGCAGGAAAGGCAAAGCAGCCCCCTGTGGCTAGGAAGGAGCTCAGCCAGCAGCCATCACCAGCTGGAGGAACACACTGCCAGGTATCCGCTTAACACTGGTGACCGGACACTAAAAATCCAGTTACCATGGGAACCCATGCCAGCTATGGGTGTAGTTTAAGCAGGTATTATTCCCCCACCCCCAATTTCTCCAGAGCTCTGCTTAGCTGTCAGGGAGGGAAGAGGCTCCCTCTGTCCCTCTCCTCTGCTGAGGCTGACAGACAGCTCCAGGAAGCTTCCTCCTGGGTCCTAGTGCCTGTAACCATCATCTTTTATGTGTGCTGGGTCCCGTTTCTGGACAACTGGTGAGTGCCTATGGGAGGGCAGGGCAAGGGGCTGGCGGGGGAAGAGCCAGTACCAGAGCGGTAGGGTGGGCAGCTTGCACAGAATCTGCACAAACTCTATCCCGCTCCAGGCAGAACTATTGCCCCTCCCATGTATAAGGAATAAATGCCCACACATTTGTAGGAAAAACAAAACAAAACATCCCATTCTGGATACCAGTACTTTAACTTTTACAGAACCTTCCATCGAGGGGCTTCAGATTTATGATACACTGTATTCAATACTGTATTGAACTGTATTAAAAAGCAAAGAAATCCAATCTTTTTCTTTGATGTATTTTTCTGCACTGGGATGCACAGGGAACCAAGCTATTTCCTTATGATCAGCCTAGTTCCACAGGCCAATGCATCTTTGTACTTTTAAGGAGTTGCAAAAGTACTGGAGGAAGCTCAACACACAATGTTGAAGTTTTCTCCCTCCCCTCTCCCTCAGGATTTTAAATCCACTTCTTAGCAGGCTATGATAGAAAGACTGGCTGAATAGACTAAAGGCAAATTCTGTCCATTTGCTGGTACTCTAGCAGTTCAATCCATCATAAAAGTATCTCACATTTAATTTCTTTTGAGTTTCATTCCAATAACTTAAAGTTAAATAAACCTGAAGTTAGTCCTCATTTTTCTGCCCCTAAAACTAACTTCTTTCCCAAGTGGAAAATGTTGGGTAAGCATGGAATGTGATTTGAGAAGGGAATGAGAACACAGGCCAATTCCTGCTGACAGGTACACCTGTGTAGCTTTATTGACTTCAGGGAGAACAGATTTTTGCACAAGAATAGATTTTGGTCCCTTCTGCTTTTTCACACCTGATATAAGTGGAATCTCATTCACTTTCCTCCCCTAAACTCTGAGCACTTTAAGGAAAAAAATAAGCAAGGTCTGATTGATTTACACACGCAAATGAAACAGAAACACCAGCCTTAAACAAACACCAGACCTGATGTAACAAGGGTGTCACTACAGCAGCCTTGGTTGGACTGTTCTTTTGAAAGATCCCTAATGGTTCTTTTAAGATGCTGATTTTCAGTGAAGTCTTCTTGTTCAGGGGGGCAGAGAACACAACAGGGAATAGCTCTGTTTTGTCAGTTCCTAGTCATTCAAAAGCTCAAAGGCTTTAGATTGTTTGTTTAATCTTTTTACAGTGATTTTGAAGAGCTAACATAGTACAGAAGTGCTAAATATTATGACTGGGCAACCATCTAAAGATCTGTGTCCCTTCTAGCTGTTACCTTTTTCTTACAGAAAGCTTAAAACAAACAAATGCAAACCATAAGAGGCTGGTGCACACAGAATCATGCTTAAAAAACCTCATGTCAGAGCTGGTGATCACCCATTCTAGATAATACAGGGGACTGGACTAGATGACCTCTTGAGGTCCCTTCAAGTCCGATGATTCTATTCTATGATTCTAATTGTGGAAGAGCTTGGTGACAGAATGGCCTGATGTGGTGAATCACTGGAGATTAACGACACAAACTGGGTATCATCCCACAAATAATATTTGGGTTCAATGTCAAAACAGTAATTCATTGTCCTCAGCCAGTGCAACACTGGGAGGCAGCTTTCAGCGCAAGACAGCCTAAAATACAATGCCACCCAACGTAATTTTCCCACTATTACTTCCTCTACTTCAGTGGATTTTACACTTGCGTGGTGTTCTTGTACATAATAAAAGCTGACTGCCTTCCAGACTGCAGTCAGAGTGAGATAGGGATGTGGTGTAGAGTCCATAGCTTGGGGGAAACGCCTGCAGGGCTTGGCTTTGCCCTGTGCCATGCACTGAGCTGAGGGTAGAAGCACAAGGTTAAAAGAGGTGAGCAGGATGGAGAATATTGCAGTGTGTATCCTCATATAGATGAACACTTCACTACCTAGGAGGAAGGATGCCTAAGCCCTGGTCTACACTAGGAGTTTAGGTCGAATTTAGCAGCATTAAATCAATGTAAACCTGCACCCGTCCACATGATGAAGCCCTTTTTTCGACTTAAAGGGCTCTTAAAATCGATTTCCTTAATCCACCTCTGACAAGTGGATTAGTGCTTAAATCGGCCTTGCCGGGTTGAATTTGGGGTACTGGGGATGCAATTAGACGGTATTGGCCTCCGGGAGCTATCCCAGAGTGCTCTATTGTGACCGCTCTGGACAGCACTCTCAACTTAGATGCACTGGCCCGGTAGACAGGAAAAGGCCCGTGAACTTTTGAATTTCAATTTCCTGTTTGCATGGTCACCTGCAGCTTGCCACACTGGTCAGAGCTCATCAGCAGAGGTGGCCGTGCAGAGCTCATCAGCAGAGGTGACCATGATGGAGTCCCAGAATTGCAAAAGAGCTCCAACATGGACCGAACGGGAGGTACGGGATCTGATCGCTGTATGGGGAGAGGAATCCGTGCTATCAGAACTCCGTCACAGTTGCCTCAGTTGCCACAGTTGCCTCGGTACTGTGGACACACTCCGCAGACTACATGCACTTAGAGCACTTGTGTGGGGACACACACAATCAACTGTATAAAACCGCTTTCTACAAAACTGACTTCTATAAATTCGACCTAATTTCGTAGTGTAGACATACCCTAAGAGAAGGACAGTGCAGCATCCCTCGTGCTACCTCTTACTCAGAAGTATCTGTTTGAAGAATTGAGTGTAGTGAGAGTAGAATAAACATTTTAAATTTAAATAAATAAATAATATGTAAATATGTATGTAGCTAAATATTTGATGACTTCATAATTTTTTTTGCAATATGTAATTCATACTTTGGCCCTTCACTCCCATTAGCCTGAGGCCCCTCATAACCTTAATCCAGCCCTGATTCCACCATGAGTTTTCTTTCTAAATTTGTTAAGCACTCTTACTAAATTTGAAGACTTTAGTTTTACTTATTGAACAGCCCATTTAAGCAAAATTAAATAAATGTATATAAATCATTGCTCACAGTTACAACTACAGCCCACCTTGTAAAATGGCTGTATGATAGGCAAAAAGCCCCCGTGATTTCTAATCAAATCAATACAGTGGTTCTTTACTAAGAAAAAATGGAACAAAGAACAAGAGAAATTGGAGAAGTGTTTGCCTGAATTTCTTGTTAATGAACTATAAATTGAAAAACCATTCAGGTATTGTGTACCAAAGAAACACAAAACACATTTGGTTTTCCTTCATAAAATTATTCTACAAAGGGAGATGGCTACACAGGCTTTATAGCAGCATGCAAGGGGAATCCTTAGCAGGCTGAATTGTGACCAGCTTTATGTTAAGTGTGCTTTGTGTTACTAGAATGTCACAAAGTAGATTTAGTGGGGGTAGCAAACTGCATAGAACTTGCAAGGAGGAGCACAGGTTGCAGGAGGGAAGAGTTTGGAGGCAGTACGAGTAGGGTTTTTTGACTGGAAGACCCATTGAAAAGGGATCGTGGTGGCTCTGGTCAACACTGCGGACCAGGCCATTAAAAGTTCAGTTGGCTGCCCACAGTGGAGCAGGCAGGGTGCCTGCCCAGCTCCGCGCAGCTCCCAGAAAGCTGCCAGCATCTCCCTGTGGTTCCTAGGATTATGGGATGCCAGGGGAGCTCCGCGCACTGCTTTCCCCTCTCTCCCCAGCGCTGGCTCCGCAGTTCCCGGACAATGGGAGCTGTTGGGGTGGCGCTTGCAGGCAGGGACAGTGTGCAGACTGCAGAGCCACCTGGCAGTGCCTCCGCCTAGGAGCCAGACATGCCGGCAGCTTCCCGGGAGCTACCTGAGGTAAGTGCTGCCAAGAGCCCACACCCCAAACCTCCTCCCATGCCCCAACCCCCTACTCCAGCCCTGAGCCCCCTCCTGCAATCTGAACCCCTCGGCCCTAGCCCGGAGTCCCCTCCGACACCCTGAACCCCTCATTTCTGGCCCCACTTTGGAGCCTGTGCCACCTGCCCAGAGCTCGTACCCCCTCCCACATCCCAACATCCTGCCCCAGCCTGGAGCCCCCTCCCACACTCTGAACCCTTTGGCCCCTACCCTGAGCCCAAAGTCCCTCCTGCACCCCATACTCCTCATCGCCAGCCCCACCCCAGACCCCTCATCCCCAGCTGGAGCTCTCACCCACTCTCGTACCCCAATCTCGTGCCTCAGCCCAGTGAAAATGAGCGAGGGTGGGGGAGAGCGAGCGATGGGGGGGGGGCGGATGGAGTGAGCAAGGGCGGAGCCTCAGAGAAGGGGCATGATGGGGCGTGGCAAGGGCATTAGGTTTTCTGCAAATAGGGAGTTGGCAACCCTAGTTACGAGGAAGCCAGTTTGTGTGCATGTGACTAGAATGATAGCTACAGTTGCTTTTCTGTAAATAATTTTCATAATAAAAAGCCTGTTTAGTTTTACAGTCATGAGTTCTTTCGTGGCATTACCTAGTATGCAGTATGAAAAACAATGGGGTTCAGGATCCAGACTAGGATATTTAACCTGGAGAAAAGAAGTTGATCTGTAGAAGACTGATAACGATAGTAATCTTCCTAGGTATGCTGTTGCCTGTGTACCACTAAACCTTTTAAAAAGAGTTGTTTGACTATGTTAACCCTAAAAAAGAGGATTGAATTCTTCATTACAGGCATTGTATCTGCCATGGGTACTGCAGCAAGGCAAATCCATGTAGGCTGCCTCAGAGGTCGGCTCCTTTTAAGTGAGCGTTCCGATTTACAAAATACTTAGGGGGTGTTAATTCTTAGAAATTTAAATCATACATGTGACCTTCATCTGCCAAAGCAAACAGATTTACAGAGGTGGAATACCTCAGCACTGACCTTACTCAGCTGGGTGAGTGGAATCAAAATGAAAATATCATGCTGCTGGCAGAGTTTCTCTAATCTACATTGCATAACTTGCTGACGAAAACTTGATATACAATTCCTTTCTGGGGGAGGAGAAATAGCCCAAAATCAGTATAATTAAATTTTCAGTTTCACTGGAGAGAGGAGGCTTTCAAATTTCAAAGGCAGTCTCTTACAAGCCAACAAAATTGAAACTGACGACTTTTTCTGGACAACTGATGGACTTGCTTGCATGCCCCAGGCAATGCTGTCAAAGCTGGGTTCACTCAAAGGACCTGTTCTTGTTGAAGTCAACAGCAAATTCCCATTAGTTCAGTGATTTAGCATTGGACGTTACCAGCCTAATTCCAGGAAATGGAGAAATTTACCATGGTACAGCAGACCTCATTTTTATATAGGCATCTAAAATCCGTGTTGACTGATATCTTGAAAATGTCTGATAAAGAGCTGAAAAGTATAGCAGGCTCCCCAGGGTAGTACAATCAAGATTTTTAGTTCATCAGAATTTAAGAGTGAGGAGTGTGACCCAAGGACTACTTGATGGCCACTGGCAGACAGGGAACAGGGGTACATAGGGTTACAGGTATCCCCTGGGTTCACCAAAAGAGGTCATGTAAGGTCTCTACTGAAAGCATGTGTCACATTCATCGTCATAATTATTGTGAAATGTATCTGCAGATAATGTGTAATCAGTTTTGTACATATACAGAACATTATATCCTTAAGGTCTTGTAGGTAAAGGCAGGTCACACAGAGATAGTATGCAATGAGTCAGACTTCTCCAGGCAGGAGATAGGAGATACTTATCTCCCTGGCTGACCATTGTGTATTGTGTATTTTACAATGGAAGTCTATTTGCATATTAATTCAAATGCTTATGAATAGATTGCAAGTGCTGGAGGAAAAAACAACAGAGGGGTTATCCTGTTTACAAGTACAGATAATGAACTTTTAGGGGTGTAACTGGGGGAAACAGAGGTGCACTGGGCATCCTTCAGTCTGGGCAGAGAAACTGGCAATGGGCTTGATCTTATGAAAGGAGGATCTCAGCCATCTTGGCTGAAAACACTGGAGAAAGGATTTGGGGTAAGCCATGCTATATGAGGCTAAGGAATGTCCCGTGAATTAAGTTTAGGCTCTAGAAAGCATGTTATGATTTTGTTTTATATGTAACCATTTGTTTCCAATATTTTTACTTACTATAATTTGAATTTTGTTCTTTGATAATAAATGTAATCTTGTTTTCACTATAAATATATATATAAATGTGCTGTGTTAAGAAGAGTGGTGATCCTGAGTCACAGGTAGTAAGCTGATGTGTACTCTTCCTTTGGGAGTAGAGAATCTATAAATTCAGTGAGTGTTCAGTGGATCATGGGCTGGGCAGGCCTGAGGGAGGCTTCGAGGCCTTGGGGGTTAATGTGTGTCTATTGCTAACATAGACAGCAAGAATCAGGGAACTGACAAGACATCCTCATGCTAAGGTCAGGTGGTAGCGAGGGGCCTCATGACCCTAGGTATCCCTGGAAAGCATCACAGAGAGTTTTCTATACATAAGGGGCCAGATTTTTAAAGGTATTCAAGTGCCTAAAGATACAGGTAGGCATTAGGTGGGCTTTTGTAAATCCCACTGGGTAACTACCTGCATCTTTGAGTGCCCAAATATCTTTACAAATCTGGCCCAAGATGGCTAATTGTTTCACAGTAACTTACTACTGTATACAGACTTCTTATGCAGATGTATAAACCTTTCAGTTCTTGTAAGTGAGATGTGCTAATGACTATGATGGTGAGCCTTTGGTTAACTAAACTGAGCCTCTGAGGTGAAAATGACTTACAGAAATCACAAGGTAATCTTATTTTGATAGCATATAGAAGCACATTTTCAGATGGCCTTTAATTTTGCTGAAGTAAATTGTGTATGCAACCATGGGAGCACAGTTTCTGCATTTGTGTTTGCAAACTGGACATTTGCACACCTAACTACTCAATTTGTGTTTAATGCAAGTATAAAAGTACAGAATGAAAGCCCACTCTTGAAAATGTGACCCTCAAAGTCTGTAGGAGAAAAAAGCTGATGACCAATTAAGTCGTTAGAGTCCATAGGAGGAAAACAAAACAACGGTAAGAGATTATTTTCCAGGAAAAGATGGGTGAGTGAAAACTACTTTGAATATCCTTATACACATCCTCCTCTCTGTACTGGTATAGTGTCACAGAATGAAAGGCCTGTTCCCTTGTCAATCAGAACTGATATACAGCACTTTGTCTCTTGAGAGTATGCCTCATCTATATGATTTCACATAAGAAAATGGAAAAGATAATGAAGGTGTAGAGAGTTTAACAAAGGAGGACTTGTACCTACTGTGTCTAACACCTTGGCTATTATCCATTTTACTCCCTCCTAATAGACCTAAGATGTCCAGTTAAATGGGTATCTTTACTTTGTGCTATTGTTACCACGATTCCATTGTGTAACTGCCATTATTTACATTTAACTTCCTGAAAGAAATTCAGCTCTCAGTTACAGTGGTGTACATCCAGAGTAACTCTGCTTTAAAGGAGGTTAATTCAGCTATACCGTAATATAAGTGAGAGCTGAATTTGGTGCACTATTTTGTTAGCTCATCAAGCCATAAAATATAGTAAAAATGTGTTGTACAAATAATATTTTGCCAGTGTATTTCATACCTTTCCTAAATATTATATAGGTACAATACAATACACCACTAACTATCTGTATAATGAAGTCCGGCGAAATAAATAGCTCATTTATACTCTTGGCAAAGAGTAGGCAAATAGGCTTAGACATAACATTTTAAGGAAGTTGGTCATCAAGGATTCAGTCATATCTGCTCACAACTTTTCAATTAAACAATATGGCTAGCGGTTTCCTGTACAGAGGGAAATAGTTTACTCTTAAAGGCAAATATTCTGCCTTCACAAAGGAGAAGAATTATAAGCTAAGATCAATTAGAAAACTCTAAATAGGAATATTAAAATATGAAATAATATGCTAAATAAAAACATTATAGAAACTATTTTAACACAAATCATAGCAGCGTCACTGAATTAAAATTAATTGCAATGAGTCCCATCAGGAAAAAAGAGGCTACATTATATGATATGTCTATCACATATGTGAACAACGTGAACGTGAACAAATCAGTCTGTAATGTGAAGACACTAATGAACTGATCTACAGATGCAACTGCCCTTTACTACATGGAATGTCTGACCTGGTAGAGAGTGCATGAATTCCCTCTATTGCATGAATTCCCTCTATTGGCTGAGATGGTACAGCTGCTCCTTTTGCTCATTGCCTAATAGTCTTAGCCCTGATCTACACTAGGAGTAGAGGTTGAATTTAGCTGCGTTAAATCAATTTAACCCTGCACCTGTCCACACGATGAAGCCCTTTTTTTTGACTTAGAGGGCTCTTAAAATCCATTTCCTTACTCCACCCCCGACAAGGGGATTAGCCCTGAAATCGGCCTTGCTGGGTTGAATTTGGGGTACTGTGGACGCAATTTGACAGTATTGGCCTCCGGGAGCTATCCCAGAGTGCTCCATTGTGACCACTCTGGACAGCACTCTCAACTCAGATGCACTGGCCAGGTAAAGGCCTGTGAACTTTTGAATTTCAATTTCCTGTTTGGCCAGCGTGGCAAGCTGCAGGTGAGTGCAGAGCTCGTCAGCAGAGGTGACCATGCAGAGCTCATCAGCAGAGGGGACCATGAAGGAGTCCAGAATCGCAAAAGAGCTCCAACATGGACCGAACAGGAGGTATGGGATCTGATCGCTGTATGGGGAGAGGAATCCATGCTATCAGAACTCCATTCCAGTTTTTGAAATGCCAAAACATTTGTCAAAATCTCCCAGGGCATGAAGGACAGAGGCCATAACAGGGACCTGAAGCAGTGCTACGTGGAAACTTAAGGAGCTGAGGCAAGCCTACCAGAAAACCAGAGAGGCAAACGGCCTCTCCGGGTCAGAGCCCCAAACATGCCACTTCTATGATGAGTTGCATGCCATTTTAGGGGGTTCAGCCACCACTATCCCAGTTGTGTTGTTTGACTCCTTCAGTGGAAATGGAGGCAACACAGAAGCAAGTTTTGGGGACGAGGAAGATGATGATGATGAAGTTGTAGATAGCTCACAGCAAGCAAGCGGAGAAACCAGTTTTCCTGACAGCCAGGAACTGTTTCTCACCCTGGACCTGGAGCCAGTATCCCCGGAACCCACCCAAGGCTGCCTCCCGGACCCACCAGGCAGAGAAGGGACCTCTGGTGAGTGTACCTTTTAAAATACTATACATGGTTTAAAAGCAAGCATGTTTAATGATTAATTTGCCCTGGCATTCGCGGCTCTCCTGGATGTACTCCCAAAACCTTTGCAAAAGGTTTCTGGGGAGGGCATCCTTATTCTGGCCACTGTGGTAGGACACTTTACCACTCCAGGCCAGTAGCACATACTCGGAAATCATTGTAGAACAAAGCATTGCAGTGTATGTTTGCTGGCATTCAAACAACATCGGTTCTTTATCTCTCTTTGTTATCCTCAGGAGAGTGATATCATTCATGGTCACCTGGTTGAAATAGGGTTCTTTTCTTAAAGGGTCATTCAGAGGTGCTGTTCCTGCTGGGCTGTTTGCCTGTGGCTGAACAGAAATGTTCCCCGCTGTTAGCCATGTGGAAGAGTGAGGGCTGAGGGGCTAGCCACGTGGTGGGGGGAGGCAAAATGCGACCTTGGAACGAAAGCACATGTGCTATGTATGTAATGTTAACAGCAAGGTTTACCGTGAAAGAGTGTACCCATTGTGCTATAAAATGTATCTTTTGAAATACCACTGTCCCGTTTTTTTCCTCCACCAGCTGCATGTGTTTCAAGTATTACAGGATCTTCTCCTTCCCAGAGACTAGTGAAGATTAGAAGGTGAAAAAAATGCACTTGCAATGAAATGTTCTCTGAGCTCATGCTGTCCTCCCACTCTGACAGAGCACATATGAATGCGTGAAGGCAGACAATGTCAGAGTGCAGGAAAGCACAAAATGACCGGGAGGAGAGGTGGCGGGTTGAAGAGAGTAAGTGGTGGGCTGAAGAGAGGGCTGAAGCTGAAAGGTGGCAGCAGCGTGATGAGAGGAGGCAGGATTCAATGCTGAGGCTGCTGGAGGATCAAACTAATATGCTCCAGCATATTGTTGAGCTGCAGGAAAGGCAGCAGGAGCAAAGACCGCCACTACAGCCCCTGTGTAACCAACCGCCTTCCTCCCCAAGTTCCATAGCCTCCTCACCCAGATGCCCAAGAACACGGTGAGGTGGCCTCCGGCCACCCAGCCACTCCACCCCAGAGGATTGCCCAAGCAACAGAAGGCCAGCATTCAATAAGTTTTAAAGTTTTAAACTTTTAAAGTGCTGAGTGGCCTTGTCTCTCCCTCTTCCACCACCCTTCCTGGTGCTTCTCTCCTCCACCACCCCTCCCGGGCTACCTTGGCAGTTATCCCCCTATTTGTGTGATGAATTAATAAAGAATGCATGAATGTGAAGCAACAATGACGTTATTGCCTCTACAAGTGGTGATCGAAGGGAGGAGGGGAGGGCGGTTAGCTTACAGGGAAGTAGAGTGAACCAAGGGGCGGGGGGTTTCATCAAGGAGAAACAAACAGAACTTTCACACCGTAGCCTGTCCAGTCATGAAACTGGTTTTCAAAGCTTCTCTGATGTGCATCACGCCCTCCTGTGCTCTTCTAACCGCCCTGGTGTCTGGCTGCGTGTAACCAGCGGCCAGGTGATTTGCCTCAAACTCCCACTCCACCATAAACGTCTCCCCCTTACTCTCAAAGATATTGTGGAGCACACAGCAAGCAGTAATAACAGTGGGAATATTGGTTTCGCTGAGGTCTAATCGAGTCAGTAAACTGCGCCAGCACGCTTATAAATGTCCAAATGCACATTCTACCACCATTCTGCACTTGCTCAGCCTGTAGTTGAACAGCTCCTGACCACTGTCCAGGCTGCCTGTGTATGGCTTCATGAGCCATGGCATTAAGGGGTAGGCTGGGTCCCCAAGGATAACTATAGGCATTTCAACATCCCCAACGGTTATTTTCTGGTCTGGGAATAAAGTCCCTTCCTGCAGCTTTTGAAACAGACCAGAGTTCCTGAAGATGCGAGCGTCATGTACCTTTCCCGGCCATCCCACGTTGATGTTGGTGAAACATCCCTTGTGATCCACCAGTGCTTGCAGCACTATTGAAAAGTACCCCTTGCGGTTTATGTTCTCGCCGGCTTGGTGCTCCGGTGCCAAGATAGGGATATGGGTTCCGTCTATGGCCCCACCACAGTTAGGAAATCCCATTTCAGCAAAGCCATCCACTATGACCTGCACATTTCCCAGGGTCACTACCCTTGATATCAGCAGATCTTTGATTGCGTGGGCTACTTGCATCACAGCAGCCCCCACAGTAGATTTGCCCACTCCAAATTGATTCCCGACTGACCGGTAGCTGGTGTTGCAAGCTTCCACACGGCTATTGCCACTTGCTTCTCACCTGTGAGGGCTGCTCTCATCTTGGTATTCATGCACTTCAGGGCAGGGGAAAGCAAGTCACAAACTTCCATGAAAGTGCCCTTACGCATGCAAAAGTTTCACAGCCACTAGGAATCATCCCAGACCTGCAACACTATGCGGTCCCACCAGTCTGTGCTTTTTTCCCGGACCCAGAATCGGCGTTCCACCGCATTAACCTGCTCCATTAGCACCATGAAGCCCTCATTGCCAGGGCCCGTGCTTTGAGAGAAGTCTGTGTCCATGTCCTCATCACTCTCGTCAGCGTGCTGACGTCGCCTACTGGCCCGATTTCGCTTTGCCAGATTCTGGTGCTGCATATACTGCTGGATAATGCGCGTGGTGTTTAATGTGCTCCTAATTGCCAAAGTGATCTGAGTGGGCTCCATGCTTGCCGTGGTATGGCGTCTGCACAGAAAAAAGGCGCAGAACAATTGTCTGCCGTTGCTCTGACGGAGGGAGGGGTGACTGATGACATGGCTTACAGGGTTGGCTTACAGGGAATTAAAATCAACAAAGGGGGTGGCTTTACATCAAGGAGAAACAAAAACAACTGTCACACAGAATGGCCCCGTCAAGGATTGAACTCAAAACCCTGGGTTTAGCAGGCCAATGCTCAACCCACTAAGCTATCCCTCCCTCTGGTATTTCAGGCAGGACTGAATCTCTTATTAAAGTTTTCAAGGTGCCCCTGACAGACCTCACCAAAACGATTGTCGGCCGTTGGTATCACAGAGGGAAGGAGGGAGGGAGGGGGGAGCAAATGAGTACAAAACAAATCTGGTCTATTTCTTGTTTTGATCCACTCCATCTATCTTTTACATCTTTGGCTGGCAGCAGACAGTGCAGTAGGACTGCAAGCCATCCACATCTCCTGGCTGCTCGGCAGAAGATGGTGCAATAGGACTGCCTGCAGGACTAAAGAGAATGATCTGGTCGAGTCACTCCTAATTTAGTCCCTGCGCCCATGTCTGCCCGGGCGCTCCTGACCAACCTTACTGAGGCAGCCAGGAGCACCTCGGACACGATGAGGATGATTTTCAGGCCTATTGCACCATCTGCTGCCACAAGGCAATGAGTTGCTGCTGCTGTGTAGCAATGCAGTACCGTGTTTGCCAGCACCCAGGAGACATACGGTGACAGTGAGCTGAGTGGGCTCCATGCTTGCTGTGGTATGGCGTCTGCACAGGTAACTCAGGAAAAAAGGCATGAAATGATTGTCTGCCATTGCTTTCACAGAGGGAGGGAGGGAGGGCCTGACGACATGTACCCAGAACCACGCGCGACAATGTTTTTTGCCCCATCAGGCATTGGGATCTCAACCCAGAATTCCAATGGGCAGCGGAGACTGCGGGAACTGTGGGATAGCTACTCACAGTGCAACACTCCGGAAGTCGATGCTAGCCTCGGTACTGTGGAAGCACTCTGCCGAGTTAATGCACTTAATGCACTTAGAGCATTTTGTGTGGGGACAGACACAATCGACTATATAAAACGATTTCTAAAAAAACGACTTCTGTAAATTCGACCTAATTTCATAGTGTAGACATACCCATAGGGTATGGCTATGCTGCATTTAAAAACCCTTGGCAGCAAATCTCAGAGGCGAGCCTAGGTCTACAGTGTCAGGCTCGTGCTATAGAGCTAAAAAAAAGCTGTGTAGACCTTTGGGCTTGGGCTCTGAAACCCACCACTTTCCTGGGGCTTCTGATGCCTATGCTCTGGGAGCAAGAGGCTCCACTCTCTCTGCCATGTGTTATATGGTTAGCTAGCAGTCATGATATCTATGTGTGCATGCAGCCACGTATCATCATGAGGTGCAGAGCTACAAGTCTATCAGACAGGCACATCATGTGTAAAAATTGAACTGTATAAGATGTATATTTTAAAGAAAGATTTTTCTTAAATAGATCATATAGAATGTTGTCTCCTGTACCTGATAAACTGGCTGACCCACAGTAGATGGCACCTTTGGTGTCTCTTGATGAGTGGTTGTACTGTTAGTAGCAGGAGATGGTGCATTCAAAGAGACATCAGTTGGTTTCTGGACTCTGTGAAATATTTAAACAAACAAACAATTTTTTCTAAAAATGAGCACTGTGCTTTTGTGAGTAGTGGATAGTATTGCATAGATGTTCTCTCTGATTATGCTCCCATAATATGCACGGTATTACAATACTATAAAAACTTCATTTTAGGATTAACTTTAGGTCTCATCTAAATCAATATGATAAAGTCAATTTCATGTGGGAATATATATGTGGAGTTAATAATTTTGTTGCATAAATTTGCCATATACTACTCAGGTGGCTGATTTAGTTTTACAGTATATTATAAAAACCAGCATGGATTAACCAAATTTGTATCTCTAAAACTGCTCCAATCTATTGTGGGGGATTGGACCAGCACAGAGCCAACTTTAGGAACAAGGGGTGCATACCATTCCTTCCTCAATTGTACTCAATACTCCTTAGGCACATGTGAGGATCTGGCTCTCAGAGTCTAACAGAAATGTTGTTGTCCACTATGACACAGAATAAATAATCTGGTTCTTAAAAAAGAGCAGCAGGAATATCTTCACTTTGAGAAAAATATTAAGAATTTTGGTAGCACATTTTACAGATGTAATTACGGTTTTTTTATTTCTGCTATGATTTCCATTTATAATTCAGCTAACATCCTGAATATGATAGCTGGTTCTGTTTTATTTTTAGCGCTAAGTAAAAATGATTAAAACGAAGAGCCAGTCTTCTTTTTCATTTTCTTTGGGCCATATGTGCACCTCCTCTGGAAGGTATCAGAGCCTTCCCAGGGAAGCCAGACTCAAGAGTCTGAAAAAACACTGCTGCAAACTGAGTATTCAGCTTTAGGAAACATTGCTTTCTTATTTGCAAATGTGAGAATTGTTATGTTTTTAGCAGATGATGTAGTATTAATTTCCTTTAAATATAGAATATTCAGGTTCATGTGATGACAGCTGGAAGCTAAGTAGCAAGAAAAGGAAATTCTGGTTATCCTACATCTAGTCCAACATCATCCTGTTCTTTGGGGACATCTAGCTACTAACTCAGAGCAGCATTCTCTTTACCAAGAAATACAGGACTACAGTACATGGCTTCAAAACCTAACTGAAGCAAGCAACCTGGAGACAACAATCAGGTGGTGTTTTCCCATCTCTTTAAGAGCAGGAAAATAGTTGACAGACCTGGAGGCATCAAATAGCTCATCCTCTAATAATCTTGCGAAAGAGAAGAACGGTTAGGAATGAGACCCTTAGAAAAGCCATTGCTAGTGCTGTGCAAAACTTTCATTTTGAAACTTGAAGACTGGTGGAACTCTCCTGATTTCATGTAGGGCTTTTGGTAGAGCAGGGCAAAAATTTCAAATAGTTTTATTTGCCAAAAAATGCAGTTGATTGGTCAAATTCAGTTAATAGTTTCAGCCAAAACAAATTATTTAAAAAAAAGTCTGAATGTTTTATTTCAACATTTTTGAAACAAAATGTTTTGACTTTTTGTTTTGAAATGACATTTCATTTTGAATTTCAGCTAGACTTATTTAAAAAACAAACAAGAACAACAGAAATAGGAAGTTTAAAAAACACGCAAAGCAGAAACAAAACAAACAAACAAAAAAGTTGGTACAGTCACCAAGCTGAAAAATCAGTTATTTGCTCAACTCTAGCTTCATGTCAATTCCAAAATTTGAGGAAGATTCATGAACCAAGCCAACCTGAGTCATTTGAGGCTGTATGTTCCTCTCTATGGTACTGGCTTTGACTGACAATTTGGCAGCCAAACTGCCAAAAAAGGCTAAGAAATCATTGTAGTTAGGTTTGGAGTTAAAGAACATCTCAATGGTTTCAGCATTCAAAGTTGATGCAACCAGGGATGCTTTGATGTTTTCAGCACATACCTTGGCCTCCAATGTGGTGACCAGATGGCACCTCTCATAACGAGCCTGGAAATATACAGGCTGAAATCATGTTAGGGGCTTCAAAATATTCAGGAAGTTGCTTATGTGGGGAGTAGTTTGACAAAATGGTGGTGGAATCCTCAATTAAATTAAAAAAGACTTTACGGAACCCTCTTAACTCCAAATCCAGGAAAAGGAATAGCTGGTCTTATTACAGCCTATATATCCTTTTCATGACTACTCCTCTAATCACAGAAGGCAAGACTATTGCAAAAGCAAATGGACCAAGGCTAAGCCTGAAAGGGGAGAAACAAATCTTCCTGCAATACAAATTCCAATACTAGATATAATGCCTCACTTGTTCAGCAGAGTTCCTGCATTTTCCTGGAGTTATGCCTAGATAAAATGCCTTCCCACTGTGAGGATGGAGACACAGAGTCCTGTGGTGAAAGAGATTCCATGTTGTTTGTTAAAATGCAGCTCAACCTATTCCTGTCCCTCTTCATTGCCAAAGAATGGCCTCTTGACAGGTGATGACAATCAACATTGATGACACCTGGCTAGAGGCATCAGCTTGTCCTTTGTCTTCGAGGAACAGGTTTACCCACTCCCCATACTAGTCTGATAAATACATTTCAGTCATAATTTTAGCTTATGTTCATAATTTTACTTTATAATGGACCTTCGCAGGCAGAAGAGGATACAGGTATACCCTTTCCTGGGCAACATTCTAATCAGAGTCCCATCCAAGGAGGGGCTTACTCAAGCGACTCAGTCACTGATCCAAATGTGGCAACAGCATAGATGTACAGTAAATTTCTGAGTCATCTTCAACAATCTCAGTGCTTCATTACAGTTGTTCAGCTATTGCATCTCCATAAGGTGCAGCAAGCTTTGTCTTGGGATTTGAACATTGTGCTGCTCAATGCCTTAATCCAGGCGCCCTTTGAACCTATGAAATCAGTTTCATTGTATTAATTGACTATCAAAAGACGTTTTTGATCGCTATCACTTTGGCAAGAAGGTTGTCAGAGTAGGGAGTTTTTTCAGTTGATCCATCCTGCTGCAAGTTTCACAAAGATAAGGTGAATTTGAGAATGCATCCCACCTTTATTCCAAAAGTAGATTTGATTTTTCATTGAGCACAAGAGATCTCATTGCCTTCTTTTTGTCCACATCCGTCTCATCCAAAGGAGAAGCTATGGCATTAGCTGAATGTAAGGAAAGCTTTAAAGTTTTGTCTGAAAAGAACTGCCTAAGAAAAACAGCCTTACTGGTCTTATTTCATCCAAAAAAAAAAAAGTACTAAGGCATCAGAATCATCAATCTCACAGTGGATATGCTGATGCATTGCTGAGGCATATAGAGCAAAACAATTCAAACCTCCAATGGGCATCAGAGCTCACTTAGTACAAGCGCTGGTGGCATCATGAGATGAGAAAGGGAGGTCTCTTACGATGAAATCTGTAAAGCTACGACATGGTCATCCCTGTATTCATTTACCAAGTTTTACAAGATATACACAGTATTCAGCTGATGCAGATGTTGACAGGCAAGTCTTGCACGCTGCAGTGCTTTCATAGAGTCACTTTTCTCTCAGTGACATTATTTTGATCGTTCCCTAGGAATTTTGTTACTGTTGAGAAAATCGCACACTGACGATCTATGGAGCTAGCCCTGAGAGAGAATTGGAGAATTTGTGGTTGCTTACCTGACAATTTCCCCTTCTTTGAAGGGATAGGTCCATGGATCCAGACCTCCTGAAAAAGGGAGATCTTTTAAACTTATGGTTACAGTTCTCTGCAGTAGTAAAATTTTTCTTGCTGAGTATTATTTTTGCAAGGTGCTGATGCAGAACGAGAGATTCGGGTTTTTTGTTTCAGAGTCCAGAGGGGCTAGCTTTGGAAGTGTCTTGAAACTGCGGGGGTCCCTGGAAAGGGGGGTAGTCTTTTGTAGTCTTTTGTCAAGCATCCAGTCAACTTCTGGTTCTGTACTTTATGGCTACAGACAGGTGGTGACCCACACTGAGAATCTGTGCACCTACCACTTTGCAGAAGGGAAACTGCTCACTTAAACAACCACAAATTCTCCCATTTTATATTTTAGAGGTTAAAAATATTTTAAAAACTTAATCACACACCTACTTTTTTTTTTCAATAAAATTTTTGGAATATCTTAACACAAGCAGTACTTACTGATCCATTTCTTCTGTGCTAATTTCACCTTCAGATTCAGAAGAGGAGGCACCTGTGGAAGGGAAAAACATTTCACATGGAATCAAAATTTTCAGTAATTTGTCTAGCGAGTACGCAAACCTCCATTATTAGGATTTCTTATATAGCCTTTTAAAATTAGGATTATAAAGTTAAAACAAACCAAAAGATTATGTGCAGTAAAAACGAAGTAATACAGTATACTGAATTAAATCCAACACTACTAATGATAAATCTTGGGCCAATACAGATTTGAAATGGGATGGATTCAAGCGAGGAAAACAGCATCTGAAGTGAATGTCTGGCTCGATGACCCACAATTCCTCCTTAAAATGTCACTAATATCTAAATCTTTTGACTGTTCTATGCTCTGTGGCACATGCCTTTGGAAGTATTGTGTAGTCAAATAAGAGCTTATACTTAGATGTTTGGTATTACTATCACAAAAACATCAGGGACCTGTAACCACATCTAGTATTCTTCGGGTTACTGGTTCCTCCTCCAGCCGCTGCCCATTTAGCACTGTTTTGGTAAGAGGAATCATAGCTCCATTTGTCAGCGGCCTGGTACTCAAGACAATATCTGACTCTGCTTTCCCTGTGATCAGAATCTGTTTTTTTCTTTGAGGTGCCTAGTAGAGAATGTCTCCATTGCGGTGTCTCCTATCCAATTCCAATTGTCTTTTATAAAAGCAGATTGTGGCCCAAATCTGGAGAGGTAGTAAGCACCTGCTGAGTACCCACAACTCCCACTGTTTTAAGTGGGTGTTGCAGGTAATCAGCACTTCCCATGATTTGTCTCTTCATTGGCAAATTACAGAAACAGAGAGAGAATATTATTAAGGGATAGTTTGTGATACCTTTATATGGAGTAGTACCTTCCTCCGCAAACAGTGTCATTGAGTTTAATGGGAGTAGTCATGGTGTAAGATACTCATTAGCAAGAGTAAGGATCTCACAATCTGGCCCTAAATACAGTAGCATGTACAAAATACATAGAAAATGGAACTACAGCAGGTTTTGCTAGGTTTGGCAATGTAATATTACATTGCCAAATCAAGTAGAAGGCACATATATATATCCCATAAATACTCTTACACTTTAAATATTCAATTTTGGAACCAAATAGATACAAGGAAAAACTTTACTATACATAGATATCAAAATGTATATTAAAATCAATATTCCCATTCCAGAGCAATTTTTAAAAATGTAATGATTGGAAGTAGTAAGATAAATAACTGAAAACTTGAAAACTATCTTTCTATTATATAAAAATAAGAGAATACACCCATGGAAATATATTATTACAATTAAAATGACTGAAAAAATAGAATAATGTTGTTATTCTATTACATTTTATGAGACTGAAATCACAAATGAAATTGGAGTAACAAGGTTTAAACTTTGCCTTTGACCCTTAGGACAGAGTTGAGTAAAGCGTTGGGATGAGCCATTAAAATAAACTAAGCTTATAAGAGTCCTTTGTTAATTCAGTGCCTGAATCAACTGAAGAGCAATTAAGTTTACAAAAGAGGTGCCTCTTCATTCCCATAAAAAATGAAAAGGCTCTAGTGAGGTGACCCTCATTCTATCTACACAGAGATGTAGATCCCAAAGTGAGACATCTTTAACCAATCAGAACTCAATAAAGGGTCACTGTCTGCTTGATTGAAGGCTCCCCTGTTCTTTCCCGTGCAACCACAAATATTAAACTGCATGTTAATATTTTTGCACAATTTTATTTTGTTTTCCCGTTTTTCTCCAAAATGTGGCTCACAAGGCTGAAACCAAGCAAAAGTGTAAATGTCTGAAATAGAAGGTAATTTTGCCCTACATGAGCTACAATACAAGAGTTACCTCGTACTGAGATTTCTTTATTGTCGGTAGTAGTGTTACAGCCAGTGTTTAGCCAGTTAATAGTTTTTGGCACCAAGAGCAGCTGACCAGTTAGGAGGGGAATAGTGCCAAACTAAGTTAGGTCATATAACTCACAATAAACACACACTCTTAACAAAAATATGACATAAAAACCCCTTCTGCTTAGAGTCTGGAAAGAGAGAGAGAAACCAAGATCCTATGAATTTCTTTTAAAACTTGTGAGGCCCTCCAGCTACTATGATAATGGGTCCAGTGTAAAAACCTAGCTATGATAGACAGAACTCACTTTAAGCTAAATGGCTTGGTTTTGGAACATAAGGATGGAAAATATGAGATAAGAGGCTTAAATCTGTGAAAACAAATACATTCAGTTTCATTTACAGTACATATTATATGCAGATATAAGGATCAAAGTATGTGTCGGACTTGTTTGTATACAGCTGCAAGTTGGGGATAACAGGTTAATCTCAGGCTACATTTCAGTTTTCCTTGTTGAAATAATAATTATTGCTAGAACTATCATATTCCTCAAATGTTTGAGCAACAAGTGCGAGAAAAACAGATTGATGGGGAATTAGACACATAGGTTGAGTTTTCTTTTTTCTAGAGGAGCTACAGAAAAGCACTATAGAGCGGTATAACAATCTCAGCACTTTTAGTCCCTGATCTTACAATGAGATCTGCAAGAGGTCCTGGATCTGAGTTTGTTGCAGGCTCAAGGCTTAGTAAAAATGTATTTAAAGAGCAATAAGAATACCTGTATAAAAGAACTTTCAGAGACAAAATGATAAAATGTATTAATAGACTGGAATTGTTGACTTTCCGCTGATCAGCTGTGCAGCAAACCAGTAAATTTAGTGCTAGTAAATAAAACACATCTTTCTGTTTTTAAAGATTTATGATCAGTTCATTTTGCAAAGATTTATAATGTTACCTTCTATGTATATCTCTGCAGAAGTTGAGTCTGTCCCATAGATGTTTGAAGCAAAGCAAGAATAACGTCCGGTGTCCTCTTCAAAAGCTTCAACTATAATCAATGAGTGCAGATCTCCTGACTGGATAATGTGAATATCTGGTGAGTTTTCAAGCTCCTTTCCTTCACTGTACCACCTGCAAGGCAAGATTACAGTTTATCATAACAAAAACTTGACAACCAGAAGGCAGTTTAACAACAAAACAGATGGCTTATTGCCCTAAGCAGAGAGATACCTTAGGTATATTAAACTGACAGTTGAAAGAATAAACGGTTGATTGTTTTTGGAACACATAATTACAGCAAATAATAGAGCTACAATCTGTACAGTACTTATACCTATTAACATACTAGTTTATGTCAGACAACAATGAGGTATTTTTCCAGGCATAGGGATCTCACTGCTAACATGACAGGGGAAGAGAATAGAGTCCTAATTTGAATTCAGCTTTAGTTTCTCATTACGTCATATGAATTACATTAGATTTACTTCAAAAACATTATGTAATGTACAATGTACGTTAGTTTTTGGACATATAGAAAAATCTAATCTCAAACTTTCAAGCATCTCTTGACTGACTCCATTTCACTAGCTTGTTTACGTAAGTATCTTATCGTTCAAATAGAATACCTTTCTGATATCTGTTATGTGTGGCCTGGGGATTGGAAAGATTGACTGGATCACTGTACAGTAGTAAAGATTGTTATTCTTCCTTGTTTTTTGTTGTGGTATCCATGTTTCTGGTACATGTGTTTAACAACTTTTTAAAAAGATCAATGCAGTTATGAAAGTCCAAGAGGGAGCAGATAAGATGGGTTACTCTGTGTGGGCCAAAGGAGATGGCGCCTCATCTGCCTTTCCAGAACAGCTAGGCCCAACCCATAAAGTTCAGATCCAGATCTGAACTCATCCAAAGTTTGGGAGTGTTCAGGTCTGGTGTTTTAGTTCAGACCCATCTGTACTTGCCTGGTATAAATTCCTGATATAGAAATTTCTCTTAAACTTCATCCCTATAAAATGTCACGTTCAGCTTGGAACAAAGTAAAGAAAAGGACTGGAATTTAATTTAACATGACTCTTTACATTGTCATGTGTTGCTGCATATTTGTGACCACTTGATGATTACATATATAAGGTTAATGTTTATATCCCAAGGAAAAGAGGCTTTCTTCCACATTATAAGACATCTCCATGGACAAGTCTTCTCAGGGGCAGATGGCCATTCAGGCAGCTGGACCCTAAATTCTTCTCTAGGTCCTGTTGCTCCATTTGCTTTTTAACCCTCATTTAGATGCTGCAGATTACACTGGGTGTGAACCTGAAATCCCAAATCCAATTTCTCATGTAAAAACAGGGATTTCACAACATTTCGTTAGACACTTAGAGATATCAAATCTCTTCAGCATTTCAAAGAGCCAATGCAGTAGAAGATGCAGGAAACAAAGGAGCATGTCTAGATTTTGTTTGAAAAGCAGCACCTCAGAAGGCAGCTCCATGAAATAGGCAATCTCAGCACCAATCAGCTCACCCTTACGCAAACAAGCTGGAGGAGAGAGGAGGTCTCCTTGACAGACACGGAGCCCTACTGATTGAGGTCTATATAATCATGAATGGCATGGAAAAAGTGAATAAAGAAGTGTCATTTACCCCTTTCACATAACAGAAGAGCCAGGGGCACCCATTGAAATTAATAGGCAGCAGGTTTAAACCAAAGGGAAGTACTTTTTCACACTACTCACAGTCAACCTGTGGAATTCATTGCCAGGGATGGTGTGAAGGCCAAAAGTATAACTGGGTTAAAAAAAGAATTAGATAAGATAATGGAGAATAGGTCCATCAATGGCTATTAGCTAATATGATCATGGATGCAAGCTCATGCTCCAGATGTCCCTAAACCTCCAAGAGCTGGGACTGGATGACAGCGGATGGATCACGCAAAATTGCCCTGTTCTGTTCATTCCCTCTGAAGCATCTTGCACTGGCCACTGTCAAAGACAGGATACTGAGCTAGACGGATCATTTGTCTGACCCAGTATAACTGTTCTTATGATTTAACTCTTCACGCAGCTCTAGAAATAATTCAACTAAGTAAAAGCTGTATACAAGCCACTGAGCACAAGCAAATATTATCAAAGAACTGGCAAGTAAAACTATATTACAGCAAATTTAAATTCATTGTAGAAAACTTTAGGAAAGACTTTCAAACAATAAACTATAGTGTGCTTGCACAGTGTCTCTTAGCACACATCATGAGGATCAGATCATAAAGAATTTGTTTGTACCTCAGATCTTTAAGAATATGACTAAACAAATAAAATTGCTCACATTTAACACTTTAGTTGCATTAGCATGTTGGAAGTACTGCATTTCAGATCAGTTTGGGGTGTATATCAGACAGTATATAAACTCTGGATCCCCAAAAGATCTTCCTGAGAAAAGAAGGGTAAGTAGCCTATACCACTGAAAGATGAACTCTAACAGAATTATGTGCAGACTGATAAGTGAGGCCTGAGGGAGCTCTGTAACAAACACAGCACGATAGGCACGCAGGAAGAAGTGGAACTTCAATACTTATTACATAACTGAGATGCAAACTAGTTACTATTTGTGCCCCATAAATCCTAAAAGCCTAATGTGAGGACAGGGTATATTCCCTATGTCATAAATATAAAGGGAAGGGTAAACCCCTTTGAAATCCCTCCTGGCCAGGGGAAAGCTCCTCTCACCTGTAAAGGGTTAAGAAGCTAAAGGTAACCTCGCTGGCACCTGACCAAAATGACCAATGAGGAGACAAGATACTTTCAAAAGCTGGGAGGAGGGAGAGAAACAAAGGGTTTGTGTGTCTGTCTGTAGTCGTCTTGGCCGGGGACAGAACAGGAATGGAGTCTTAGAACTTTTAGTAAGTAATCTAGCTAGGTATGTGTTAGATTATGATTTCTTTAAATGGCTGAGAAAAGAATTGTGCTGAATAGAATAACTATTTCTGTCTGTGTATCTTTTTTGTAACTTAAGGTTTTGCCTAGAGGGGTTCTCTATGTTTTTTAATCTAATTACCCTGTAAGATATCTACCATCCTGATTTTACAGGGGGGATTTCTTTATTTCTATTTACTTCTATTTTTTATTAAAAGTCTTCTTGTAAAACACTGAATGCTTTTTCATTGTTCTCAGATCCAAGGGTTTGGGTTTGTGGTCACCTATGCAAATTGGTGAGGCTTTTTATCCAACATTTCCCAGGAAAGGGGGGGTGCAAGTGTTGGGAGGATTGTTCATTGTTCTTAAGATCCAAGGGTCTGGGTCTGTAGTCACCTAGGCAAATTGGTGAGGCTTTTTACCAAACCTTGTCCAGGAAGTGGGGTGCAAGGTTTTGGGAAGTATTTTGGGGGGAAGGACGCGTCCAAACAGCTCTTCCCCAGTAACCAGTATTAGTTTGGTGGTGGTAGCGGCCATTCCAAGGATAACGGGTGTAATATTTTGTACCTTGGGGAAGTTTTGACCTAAGCTGGTAAAGATAAGCTTAGGAGGTTTTTCATGCAGGTCCCCACATCTGTACCCTAGAGTTCAGAGTGGGGGAGGAACCTTGACATGGTGGCACAGTGGTGGGATTAACCTGAAATCATTTTGAGATCCAGTTGAGATTTTTTGAACTAGAAATACAGATTTTAAAAAGGAATTTTTAGGAAGTCCAGAAGGCAGCTTTGAAACTGAAAGCAGCTTGGTTTCTCTCTGCTTTGTGGCCAAGCAGAGACAAAAGGGGATTATCTTGTGAATTGCAGATTTTCTTTGCCTGGAGGCAGGGTACTTAACTCCTGCAGGGAAATTCACAGTCTTCCAACCCAGAGGTTTTTTTTTTTTTTTTCTTTTCTTCCTAAAAGTAAATAGGGGGTGTGTGCTCTACCCATTTGCCTGGAGACAAAAGTGGCAGGGTTTTTTTTTAGGATTTTGATTTTTTTTTTTTTTTTGTTTTACAAGGAGCACAGGTTTGAAAAGAAATTTTTTTCTTCTTTGGGCTGGGTAAGCAGGTTTCCAAGTAGTTGGAGGTTTTTTGCTTTAATTTGGGCCCAGAGCAGAGACAAGGGAATTGTCTTTTTCTGTAGGCTGACAATCACTATCAGAGAATAGGTATTCTATTCCAGCACAGCAAAATTTTACAGCCAAGTTTTGTTTGTTTATTTCTAAACCTCGGGTGTAAAGTTAGTTAAAAACAGAGAGGTTAGAATGGCCAAATCCTCAGCTCGACTACAGCTGGAATTAGCCAAATTTCAGGCTGAGGAAAAACAAAGGGAACATGAAAGACAGATAGAACTCATGCAGCTGAAGAAGGAACAAGAAAGGGAGGCAGAACAACACCAAGAGGCTGCCCACAAGAGGGAAATGGAGGCAAGGAAGCATGTGGAGGAGGAGAGGGAAAAAGAGAGGAAGCATGTGGAGGAGGAGAAGGAAAAAGAGAGGAAGCATGTGGAGGAGATGGAGAGGATAAAGGCCCAGCAGAATATACCAACAAACCCTAGCAATCCTTCTCCAGGTACCACTTCCCATCCCAGAAAGTTCCCCACCTACAAGGCAGGTGATGATACTGAGGCCTTCTTAGAAAACTTCGAAAGGGCCTGCCTTGGGTACAACATCTCTACTGACCAATACATGGTAGAGCTGAGGCCGCAGCTCAGTGGACCCTTAGCTGAGGTGGCAGCTGAAATGCCTAAAGAACACATGAACAAGTATGAACTGTTTAAATCCAAGGCGAGAGTCAGAATGGGGATAACACCCGAGCAGTCTCGTCGGAGGTTCAGAGCCCTAAGGTGGAAACCAGACATGTCAGTTACCCGACATGCCTACCACATTGTAAAACATTGGGATGCCTGGATATCAGGAGCAAGTGTTGAATCTCCAGTAAATTTGCCCTTCCTAATGCAAATGGAACAATTCTTAGAGGGTGTCCCTGAGGAAATAGAAAGATACATCCTAGATGGGAAACCCAAAACTGTAATTGAGGCAGGAGAGATTGGAGCCAGATGGGTGGAGGTGGCAGAGAAGAAGAAAACTGGTCGCAGTTGGAGCGGAGACCAGAAGGGACCACCCCAGACCACACCCTATTACCGGGGGCCGCCCAAAGCCCCACCTACCTCCCAAAGAACCCTCCAGACCCCTTATCGTCCCACCACCCCGTTCTCCAGCAACCCTCCTCGCCCCAGTGACCCGTCAGCTGGACGATGTTTTAAGTGTAACGAGCTGGGGCATGTAAAGGCCAACTGCCCCAAGAACCCCAACAGATTACAGTTCATTGCACCGGAATCACACCAGAGGTCCACAGGCCCAGATACCTCCCAGATACCCTTGGAGCGGAGGGAAACTGTGAGTGTGGGTGGGAAGAAGGTCACCGCGTGGAGGGACACCGGAGCACAAGTGTCAGCTATCCATGCTTCCTTAGTGGACCCCAATTTAATCAACCCAGAGATCCAAGTGACGATTCAACCCTTCAAGTCCAACTCTTTCAATTTGCCTACAGCCAAGTTGCCTGTCCAGTACAAGGGCTGGTCAGGAATGTGGACTTTTGCAGTCTATGATGATTATCCCATCCCCATGCTGTTGGGGGAAGACTTGGCCAATCACGTGAAGCAGGCCAAGAGGGTGGGAACGGTCACCCGCAGCCAGGCTAAACAAGCCGTGAGGCCTAGCTCTGTTCCGGAAACTTCTATCAGGGCCCGGTCAGAGGTGATGGACCCGGACCCCAGGCCAATGTCTGCAACAGCAGTAGTGGATCCAGTCCCAGAGACCCAGACGGAACCAGTCCCAGAACCGGAACCAGCCGAACAACCAACACCAGACCCCGTGCCAGCACTGAATCCAGTACTTGCAACCTCAACACCAGAGGGCCCCACCGAACCTGAACTGGCAGCAGCCGATAACCCTACACAAGAGGCTCAGCCGGAGCCTGAATCCCAAAATAGTACACCAGCGGAGAGCGGTTCACAGTCAACAGAAACAGCTCCATCCCCTATATCGCTTCCAGAGGGACCAAGCCTAGGTCCACAATCCCATGAGGAACTGATGTCTCCAGCATCAAGGGAACAGTTCCAGACCGAACAGGAAGCAGATGAAAGCCTCCAGAGAGCTTGGACGGCGGCACGGAGCAACCCACCGCCTCTCAGCTCTTCTAATCGATCCAGGTTTGTTGTAGAAAGAGGACTTTTATACAAGGAAACTCTTTCTGGGGGACACCAGGAAGACTGGCATCCTCAGAGACAGTTGGTAGTTCCAACTAAATACCGGGCCAAGCTCTTGAGCTTAGCCCATGATCACCCTAGTGGCCATGCTGGGGTGAACAGGACCAAAGACCGTTTGGGGGGGTCATTCCACTGGGAGGGAATGGGCAAGGATGTTTCTACCTATGTCCAGTCTTGTGAGGTGTGCCAAAGAGTGGGAAAACCCCAAGACCAGGTCAAAGCTCCTCTCCAGCCACTCCCCATCATTGAAGTTCCATTTCAGCGAGTAGCTGTGGATATTCTGGGTCCTTTTCCGAAAAAGACACCCAGAGGAAAGCAGTACATACTGACTTTCATGGATTTTGCCACCCGATGGCCGGAAGCAGTAGCTCTAAGCAACACCAGGGCTAAAAGTGTGTGCCAGGCACTAGCAGACATTTTTGCCAGGGTAGGTTGGCCCTCCGACATCCTCACAGATGCAGGGACTAATTTCCTGGCAGGAACTATGAAAAACCTTTGGGAAGCTCATGGGGTAAATCACTTGGTTGCCACTCCTTACCATCATCAAACAAATGGCATGGTGGAGAAGTTTAATGGAACTTTGGGGGCCATGATACGTAAATTCGTAAATGAGCACTCCAATGATTGGGACCTAGTATTGCAGCAGTTGCTCTTTGCCTACAGAGCTGTACCACATCCCAGTTTAGGGTTTTCCCCATTTGAACTTGTATATGGCCGTGAGGTTAAGGGGCCATTGCAGTTGGTGAAGCAGCAATGGGAGGGATTTACACCTTCTCCAGGAACTAACATTCTGGACTTTGTAACCAACCTACAAAACACCCTCCGAACCTCTTTAGCCCTTGCTAGAGAAAACTTACAGGATGCTCAAAAAGAGCAAAAAGCCTGGTATGATAAACATGCCAGAGAGCGTTCCTTCAAAGTAGGAGACCAGGTCATGGTCTTAAAGGCACTCCAGGCCCATAAAATGGAAGCATCATGGGAAGGGCCATTCACGGTCCAGGAGCGCCTGGGAGCTGTTAATTATCTCATAGCATTCCCCACCTCCAACCGAAAGCCTAAGGTGTACCATATTAATTCTCTAAAGCCCTTTTATTCCAGAGAATTAAAGGTTTGTCAGTTTACAGCCCAGGGAGGAGACGACGCTGAGTGGCCTGAAGGTGTTTACTACGAAGGGAAATGTGCTGGTGGTGTGGAAGAGGTGAACCTCTCCATGACCCTTGGGCGTATGCAGCGACAGCAGATCCAGGAGCTGTGCACTAGCTACGCGCCAACGTTCTCAGCCACCCCAGGACTGACTGAACGGGCATACCACTCCATTGACACAGGTAATGCTCACCCAATTAGGGTCCAACCTTACCGGGTGTCTCCTCAAGCTAAAACTGCTATAGAACGGGAGATCCAGGATATGTTACAGATGGGTGTAATCCGCCCCTCTGAAAGTGCATGGGCATCTCCAGTGGTTCTAGTTCCCAAACCAGATGGGGAAATACGTTTTTGCGTGGACTACCATAAGCTAAATGCTGTAACTCGCCCAGACAACTATCCCATGCCACGCACAGATGAACTATTAGAGAAACTGGGAAGGGCCCAGTTCATCTCTACCTTGGACTTAACCAAGGGGTACTGGCAGGTACCGCTAGATGAATCTGCCAAGGAAAGGTCAGCCTTCATCACACATCTCGGGCTGTATGAATTTAATGTACTCCCTTTCGGGCTGCGAAATGCACCCGCCACTTTCCAAAGACTTGTAGATGGTCTCCTAGCGGGATTAGGAGAATATGCAGTTGCCTACCTTGACGATGTGGCCATATTTTCGGATTCCTGGGCAGACCACCTGGAACATCTACAAAAAGTCCTTGAGCGCATAAGGGAGGCAGGACTAACTGTTAAGGCTAAGAAGTGTCAAATAGGCCTAAACAGAGTGACTTACCTTGGACACCAGGTGGGTCAAGGAACTATCAGCCCCCTACAGGCCAAAGTGGATGCTATCCAAAAGTGGCCTGTCCCAAAGTCAAAGAAACAGGTTCAATCCTTCTTAGGCTTGGCCGGTTATTACAGACGATTTGTACCGCACTACAGCCAAATCGCTGCCCCACTGACAGACCTAACCAAAAAGAAACAGCCAAATGCTGTTCAGTGGACCGGAAAGTGTCAGAAGGCCTTTAACAAGCTTAAAGCGACACTCATGTCTGACCCTGTACTAAGGGCCCCAGACTTTGACAAACCGTTCCTAGTAACCACAGATGCATCCGAGCGTGGTGTGGGAGCAGTTTTAATGCAGAAAGGACCTGATCAAGAATTCCACCCTGTAGTGTTTCTCAGCAAAAAACTGTCTGAGAGGGAAAGCAACTGGTCAGTCACTGAAAAAGAATGTTATGCCATTGTCTACGCTCTGGAAAAGCTACGCCCATATGTTTGGGGACGGCGTTTCCACCTGCAAACCGACCATGCTGCACTAAAGTGGCTTCACACCGTCAAAGAAACTAACAGAAAACTTCTTCGGTGGAGTTTAGCTCTCCAAGATTTTGATTTCGACATCCAACACATCTCAGGAGCTTCTAACAAAGTGGCTGATGCACTCTCCCGTGAAAGTTTCCCAGAATCAACTGGTTAAAATCGTCCTTGAGATGTGGAAAATATTGTTAGTCTTTATGTACTTGGTAGTATATTTAGAGATGCATGTGTCTTATTAACTCTGTTTTCCTAGAGCTTCAGGAAGAAATCCCAGCCAGTGTTTCACCCTAGCTGAGATTTGGGGGGCGTGTCATAAATATAAAGGGAAGGGTAAACCCCTTTGAAATCCCTCCTGGCCAGGGGAAAGCTCCTCTCACCTGTAAAGGGTTAAGAAGCTAAAGGTAACCTCGCTGGCACCTGACCAAAATGACCAATGAGGAGACAAGATACTTTCAAAAGCTGGGAGGAGGGAGAGAAACAAAGGGTTTGTGTGTCTGTCTGTAGTCGTCTTGGCCGGGGACAGAACAGGAATGGAGTCTTAGAACTTTTAGTAAGTAATCTAGCTAGGTATGTGTTAGATTATGATTTCTTTAAATGGCTGAGAAAAGAATTGTGCTGAATAGAATAACTATTTCTGTCTGTGTATCTTTTTTGTAACTTAAGGTTTTGCCTAGAGGGGTTCTCTATGTTTTTTAATCTAATTACCCTGTAAGATATCTACCATCCTGATTTTACAGGGGGGATTTCTTTATTTCTATTTACTTCTATTTTTTATTAAAAGTCTTCTTGTAAAACACTGAATGCTTTTTCATTGTTCTCAGATCCAAGGGTTTGGGTTTGTGGTCACCTATGCAAATTGGTGAGGCTTTTTATCCAACATTTCCCAGGAAAGGGGGGGTGCAAGTGTTGGGAGGATTGTTCATTGTTCTTAAGATCCAAGGATCTGGGTCTGTAGTCACCTAGGCAAATTGGTGAGGCTTTTTACCAAACCTTGTCCAGGAAGTGGGGTGCAAGGTTTTGGGAAGTATTTTGGGGGGAAGGACGCGTCCAAACAGCTCTTCCCCAGTAACCAGTATTAGTTTGGTGGTGGTAGCGGCCATTCCAAGGATAACGGGTGTAATATTTTGTACCTTGGGGAAGTTTTGACCTAAGCTGGTAAAGATAAGCTTAGGAGGTTTTTCATGCAGGTCCCCACATCTGTACCCTCGAGTTCAGAGTGGGGGAGGAACCGTGACATGTCACGGTGCCTCCACCCATCTGAACTCTAGGGTACAGATGTGGGGACCTGCATGAAAAACCTCCTAAGCTTATCTTTACCAGCTTAGGTCAAAACTTCCCCAAGGTACAAAATATTACACCCGTTATCCTTGGAATGGCCGCTACCACCACCAAACTAATACTGGTTACTGGGGAAGAGCTGTTTGGACGCGTCCTTCCCCCCAAAATACTTCCCAAAACCTTGCACCCCACTTCCTGGACAAGGTTTGGTAAAAAGCCTCACCAATTTGCCTAGGTGACTACAGACCCAGACCCTTGGATCTTAAGAACAATGAACAATCCTCCCAACACTTGCACCCCCCCTTTCCTGGGAAATGTTGGATAAAAAGCCTCACCAATTTGCATAGGTGACCACAAACCCAAACCCTTGGATCTGAGAACAATGAAAAAGCATTCAGTGTTTTACAAGAAGACTTTTAATAAAAAATAGAAGTAAATAGAAATAAAGAAATCCCCCCTGTAAAATCAGGATGGTAGATATCTTACAGGGTAATTAGATTAAAAAACATAGAGAACCCCTCTAGGCAAAACCTTAAGTTACAAAAAAGATACACAGACAGAAATAGTTATTCTATTCAGCACAATTCTTTTCTCAGCCATTTAAAGAAATCATAATCTAACACATACCTAGCTAGATTACTTACTAAAAGTTCTAAGACTCCATTCCTGTTCTGTCCCCGGCCAAGACGACTACAGACAGACACACAAACCCTTTGTTTCTCTCCCTCCTCCCAGCTTTTGAAAGTACCTTGTCTCCTCATTGGTCATTTTGGTCAGGTGCCAGCGAGGTTACCTTTAGCTTCTTAACCCTTTACAGGTGAGAGGAGCTTTCCCCTGGCCAGGAGGGATTTCAAAGGGGTTTACCCTTCCCTTTATATTTATGACACCCTATTATTTTGAATAAGACATAGTATGAGCTATACCTGTCCAATTAATTGACTTTGAGTGTTCAGTCCTGGAACTTATAAACTCTATCTATTCTTCAGGGGAGTTTCTGCCTTGCAGAGTGAACTCAGTTGCCTACCACACTGGTATCCTGTTAGAAAGACACTCCTTTATAACCGCAGAGTAGGATTTCAAGGCTGAATGACTGTATGTATCAGTTCTGTGCCTTTAAGTGTCAGTTTTACCTATCCACTTTCACAAATTACTAGCCTCTACTGTAACAAGCACTATAAACTGATTTAATGAATAAGTACTTACAAATTTAAAACCACCAATTACAACTGACAAATATGTAAGCATATATAAAGAAAAGAGCCCTGTAACATAATTTTATTACAACAGACTGAGAATAGAGAGAACTTTGACATATACTCAATTTTCACTTCCTAAATTTTTCACAGATGAAATACAGATTTGCTTATGTGAAATATATTCACATTGTTTTTGTGAAATTTTGCCATTGAGAAAATGGCAACATTTTATGCTCACAACCCTGATCTCTTAATTGGTCATCATCTAGGGAAGACTTGGATCACATTCCTGTATCCCTTCCAGTCCTGCTTTGCTCATTTTCTAGGTCTTCAACTCTTGGGTGGGCATAATTAGATGCCCTGGCATGTTTTTTCAGTTAGCAATTTGACCAGGACAGAGCTGTGATCCAATATACTGTACTTCATAGCAACCACTGATGCTGCCTCTAAGCTTCATGGACCTTGTTAAATACGTTTCAAAACACTTCTTAAAAACTCTGTTATTGGAAGCCAAATTCAGTAGTGAGGAGCTCAGTCAGAAGTTTACAAAATACCATTATCTGCAATCGTTATTATAAAAGGAGCAGAGACAGTCACACATTCCTTAAAAAGCCAAACGGACTATAGAAAATTTCCAAAATGGCCAAAGAGACAAATCTTCAAAATTAGTATAAAAAGACAAAGGCAGGGGACTGAAAATAAAGACGCTTCAAAAGAAGCCTCTCTTTTAAAGGACTGATTGGGCAGCCTAGTACTAGAGCTATTCTACTGGCTACAGTAAGATTATATGGTTCTTTGCTCTGTGTGTGTGTTTGTGTATGACAAAGCACAGACAAAGCAAGAAACACTAAAATGGAAAGGCTATATGTGTTCCTTCTGATCAACTTTTTGAATAAAATTCTATTGGGGTAGGTCGGAATCTATTTTTCATTCCATTGTTTGTCAAGTGTATTTTCATGTTAACCATTTCTTCCTATTAACTTGCATGAATGCAGTCTTCTGTTACAGAGCACTACAGATGACAATGTATAACTCAGTAACTGCTGTTCTTTCCTCTGCAGTTACTATTTCTCTCATCCCTTCAAAATGAGCAGCATAAGTTAGTAAAGTAAACTTCAACTTATGTTTCAGACATAGGCTCAGTTTTCCCAAGAAGTATATTTTTAATCACTACTTCCATCTTACTTAAAGTTCGTACACTAATTATTTTGAGATTACAGAAACAAAACCCAAAGAGATCAAGAGTACAATATGCCCTTGTAATTTTTATAAATAAAAGGTATGTTTTTACACCAATAGTCCTCTCCTCACTACCACAAATTGTAAAATAACATTTTAGGAAATGTTTTAGTAGGATTTTTCATCCATCATATAAAATGTCAGATTGTGATATAATCCTTATTAATGAACATTTTATTCTTACCATTGAAATACTGTCCATGGCAGCAATGAAATGTTAGTTATAAAAGGAGTACTGACACTGAGATACGTGGCGTGACTAAAGTATCAATACTCTCTGTCACTGACATTTTATTCCTGCCACAAATTGTGGTGATAGTTCCACTACACAAATCAGATTCACATGAAGCCCGACCAGCATCAAACACTTATGGCCAAATTCATCTCTGGCATAACTCCACTGACTTGAATGGAGTTATATCAAAGACAAGTTTGGCCCCATGGCTTAAAGAGATAAAAACCAATAAATGAGTTTTTATTAAACTCAGAAATATTTTTCAACTTAATGGAGATTATATGACTTTTAAATTTAACTACAAATTAATCAGTCACAGATCTATTTTCTTAAACAAAGCAGTGCTCAAATGAACCTTTTTTAGCTATCTGTGTGTATGTTAGAGAGTGCTCTCATAGAAATTTCATGACATGCAGCCTGTTTATAGCACTTCAAATCCTCATGACACTTACAGAATGGTTGTGTGTGCCAAATCATGCAATGTGATTCATAAGTAAAATTAACTTATCAGAGAGGAGCCAAACAGTTTGGAAAAAATTTAGACCTCTCTTAGCCTGAGCGGATAAGGAGGGGCCATCTGCCACCAATATGAAGGATGTATGTTATACCTACTACTTTAGTAATTAAAAAAAAAAGAGAGATGCAGAAGGAAGCATGGAGAGAAGTCCTCACAATCTTTAGCTCCATGAAAATAATTTAATGGTCCTCACCCCAAATACCTATTGTATATCTGACTTGTAGCTAAAGTAAATGTGACTCACTGTTTCAGAGTTTTTTGGGGGCAGGGGTTAAATTGTAATTCAAATTAACTTTTTAAACTATACATGCTTTGGAGCAAGGCAGTTGTTTTCTATGTGTTCATGCAATGCCTTGTACAATGAAGCTGGATCTTCGGTGGCCTCTAGGTGCTACCTCAACATAAATGTTAAATAATAATAAGCTAAGTGTTTCTCTCTAGCTGTGAACTCAGTTTTGGGGTCAGTATACCCAGATTTTGTGTTGTCATTCTTTGATTTTTCCTTTTTTTATGGCATTGCATAAAACTGATATAAAATAAAAGGGATAAAGTTTGGATACATTGAAATGTCTTTGTAGATAAGCTTAACCAACTTCACCTAGTGATGTGCTTAATTTCTTAAATCTTCCTGAGGCATTTGGCATTGCCTCATTTGCCACCTGTGGGCTTATTTACACTACATTTTACACACAACCATCTTTACATTAAGCCCTGGTTGCCTCAATGGTTTGGATGGGTCCGGATAAGTATCCAAATCAAAACAATCAAATCTTCAGAGGCTCACTTACCACTATTTTAAATCAGCTTCTTGTGCCACCCCTCTTTCTGTCCCTCACTGATTACCCACAAATACTTGCCCAATTGGTAGATTACACTACTTCACCATTTACACCTGTTTTCTGGCCCAGTTCCACCCAACATGATTTACACTACTATTTACATTGCCATTGTATTCGTTCCATAGTGTTTTATTTTTCAATTTGACTTATGAATGTCAGACATATCCAAATTCCAATCATGGACTTCTGCTCTTTTTGTATTTCACCTAGTATCTAAACTTCTTATCTCTGTAACATCATCTGACCTCCACCCATTCAATGTGGTGCTTGGTCCCCCTCTAATGGTGGTTGCTGGGCTACAGGTATAGGTTGATAGGTCTCCTGCAGCCTTGGTTGACAGAGCAGGATCTTTTAGCTCAGGAAGTAGAGGCTCATACTTTTATATCCTGAGGTCTTGGGTTCATTCCTTATGGATGATGATCCACAAAGGGGCTCTGTGTTACACCTTAAAAATGGCTTTCCTGTCCCTGGATGGCTGTTGTCCAAGTTTCAGAGAGAACTCCTGCAGAAGACACTGAGTGGGATTGGTTTGGCTAGTTCTGTAGTTTGTAATTTTTAGTAATTACAGTTACATAATTAGCATTAAAATACAGTAAATAATTTAATTTTGCAAGTCTCTATGTTACATCCACTAAGTGTAAGAGTTCTCATTTAGAAAGAAAAATTACAATATTATAAATGCAACATTAAAATATAGATACAAAATGTATCTATATACAACTTATCTATGTAAGTGTATCTATATATAACGTGTGTATCTATAAATACACATATATATATTTTTATATATAAGTGTATCTATATACAAAGTATACAAATCCATGGTATGCCCACATCTTGAATACTGCGTACAGATGTGGTCTCCTCATCTCAAAAAAGATATACTGGCATTAGAAAAGGTTCAGAGAAGGGCAACTAAAATGATTAGGGGTTTGGAACGGGTCCCATATGAGGAGAGATTAAAGAGGTTAGGATTTTCAGCTTGGAAAAGAGGAGACTAAGCGGGGATATGATAGAGGTATATAAAATCATGAGTGGTGTGGAGAAAGTGAATAAGGAAACCTTAGTTACTTGTTCCCATAATATAAGAACTGGGGGCCACCAAATGAAATTAATGGGCAGCAGATTTAAAACAAATAAAAGGAAGTTCTTCTTCACACAGCGCACAGTCAACGTGTGGAATTCCTTGCCTGAGGAGGTTGTGAAGGCTAGGATTATAACAGGGTTTGAAAGAGAGCTGGATAAATTCATGGAGGTCAAGTCCATTAATGGCTATTTGTCAGGATGGATAAGGAATGGTGTCCCTGGCCTCTGTTTGTCAGAGGGTGGAGGTGGATGGCAGGAAAGAGATCACTTGATCCTTGCCTGTTAGGTTTGCTCCCTCTGGGGCACCTGGTGTTGGCCGCTGTCGGTAGACAGGATACTGGTCTGAGCCAATATGGCCATTCTTATGTTCTTATGTTAAAAATATCAGTTAAGTCCTTCCTTATAACAAGTACAAAATATTCTTACAATGCCACTTTTACAAACAGTAAGTCAAGTGCTGAACAAACAGAGTGTAAAGAAACTTGATCATTTACAGGGAGTAACTGGATTATTAACCCTTTTTCTTGAAGTAAACAAACAGTGAGCTGGAGTACTTGTGGCACACGGCTGTTACTCTGAAACAATGAGCTGTAGTTCATGAAAGCTTGTGCTCAAATAAATTTGTTAGTTTCTAAGGTGCCACAAGTACTCCTTTTCTTTTTGCGAATACAGACTAACATGGCTGCTATTCTGAAACAGTTTCATGTTATACAAGTGTAAAACTTGAAAATGGAAAGGAGAAATGACACTGCAGCAAAGCCTAGGTTTTCATCACATTGCACTCTATTTCCACATATAGTAACTGAAACTTATAACCACAAGCACATGAACAAGTCACTGCACATGGAATTAACCACATACAGTGTGGCACTGTCAAATCAGGTACAAATACATGGCAGTATATCAATACCATTAAAAAATAAGAGAGATATGTTCCAAAGCGACTCACACCTGAGACAAGGAGCCTGTCTACACAATGAGTTAGCGTACAGCAAGCCAGGATGTGAATCTACAGTGCACGACCTTGTTGCATACTAACTGGTTGTATGGCCCTTACTACAGCACACTGGGAGTTCTGTAATGCTCTTTGCCATATTCCCATTTCAAATAGCAGTATTTCAGAGAACACTATAGACACAACAAGTGGATACTGAATACTGCTGTACAAATGTAATTTTAAAAGAATGATTTTTATTGATGTCTCAGATGGTTCTGGAGATATAAAAGCTGAGCTAAATAAGGGAATTTTGTGTTTGGGTTTAGAGGGAAATTTACAAATGAATTCTGTTGCCATCAAATAACTCATATTTTATTTGTATACATTTTCTGGGGTCAAAGTTGTCTCCCTGATACCTCATTGTTGCTATAATAACATGCTTTAAGTGTTCTCACCAGAGCTGGTCAAATAGTTTTCTAAAAATTAATGGACACTTTTGCAAACAAAAATGCCAAGTTTGGTTTGCTACGGTTCGTGAAGTTGTATTATTTATTATGAATAGGTGTTCAGACAACTGCTGGGCATTTGTGAAAATATCTGTGAATCCTAAAGTTTGGCAAATTTTAGCACAAATGATTATTTGTCTGAAAATTCATACTGAAGTATGTTATTTACTATTCATTATTCATCCTTTAAAAAGAGTTTTCGTCAGCCAATCAAAGCAGAAATTATATCATGTATCTTAGCTGTTCCATCACACAATGGAAACAATGAATAGTCAAAGTGAACAGTTTATGAACAACTCAGTCTGAAAGTTTGGAGTGTTATTGCTGTGTTGGTCCCAGGATATTAGAGAGATAAGGTGAGTGAGGTAATATCTCTTTTTGGATGGACTTCTGTTGGTGAGAGAGACAAGAGACACAGAGCTCTTCTTCAGGTCTGAAAGCTTGTCTGTTTCACTCATCTTGTCTCTTATAGTCTGAAAGTTATTTTTCTAATTATTCAGCAAAAATTTACAAATGAGAAATATATTTAAAGAAAATCATCACTGTATGAATAATTCATTAGGCAAATAAGTGGCTAAATTAACATTGAATCATATGCATAATGAATAGTTCAATCAGGTCTAGTGGTCATAGAGTAGACAGTGTCCCCTCCCTACATTACTATTTCCAATCAGATCCCTTAGGAAACTTCCAGTCCCCACCCCTCAAATCATTCAGGCAGTCTCAGGGATGAGAGGTTCAGTTCAAGACTCCAGCCTCTAATATGATAATCAGGATATTTTATCTCAAACCTCTGACTTCTTCCATCTTGCCATTGAGTCAGAAGAACTAGACTGTCTGATTTCTTGCTACTATTGACCATTTGGTGGCAGTTATTCCTATTAATCCATCTGTCTCTGATGGAAATTCTTTGCACCCATCTCTCTGCAGTACTGAAACTCATTGATTTAGAAGCACTGAAATCATGATAACATTTTGGATTTAAATTACTTGTTTAGAAAAGTGCTTGTTCAGCAGCAGTAATGACAAGCTAACATGTGAAAAGTAAATCAGTAATAACAAAACCCACATTGCAATCCCAATATCTGCTAAAAGTTAATTGACATTTACCTCAGATAGTGGCTACAAAAAGTAAATGCACTCTTGGAAAAAGAAGGATCACTACCATTTGCTTTGAAGCCCAGCAAAAACATAAATCAAAATTGTAGCTGCAGACAACCCATGATACTGTGTTCCTTTTAGGCATTCTTCTCTAGGTCATCTATTCCACCACTTTGTGTGCAGAAGGCCAGTACATTCTGTCAAGATGGCTGATACCAGCAATGTGAACCGAATGTCAAATGATAAAGTTAGTTTCTATTCTTTCTTAATACTATCTTAACACAGGTTTATGAATCAAAAAAGGAACCTGTTTAAACAACATTTTGTGTTGACAATCATTCTTTTTTGACATCAGTGGAGTTATTCAGATTTACACCAGTGTAAATGAGGTCAGAATAACTCTAAT
This sequence comes from Lepidochelys olivacea, assembly GCF_965140295.1. Classification (NCBI taxonomy): domain Eukaryota; kingdom Metazoa; phylum Chordata; order Testudines; family Cheloniidae; genus Lepidochelys; species Lepidochelys olivacea. The sequence goes on along the minus strand of NC_140417.1, from coordinate 81,545,882 downwards.
AGATCAAACCAACATGATGGAACTAAGCACTTCTAAACCTGGAGTTTCAAAGTCCAAATCAAAACTTCCTTCAATTCAAATTCATTCAAATTTGGTATTTGGATTTAGGAATTATAGGTTCCAGGCAATAGCTTGTATCCAAACCTCAGACTAGAGGTTGTAGTTTGAACCATCTCTTCTACACAGTTTTTGAAATAGTCTTTGTAGGGGTATATTTTTAAGATCCAGGTTGTACCATAGAAACAAATTACCTTTCTGCCACTCAAATACTCCATCAGAAGCCATGCTGTCACATCCAACATGACAATCCATGCCCTCATTCCTCAGGCTACCTTCCACGAGTTACTACTGACACACTCTCGTATTAACTTGTGCCAGAATGTCCTACAGGCCTAGTAGTGGTGGGGGGGAGGGGGGTGAATTATGATTTGGAGAGAAGCCATTGCCCTTCTCTAACCACAGACTATTAAAGCAATTGAGCATTCAGAGAGGGGCTTCTGCAAGGTTAGGGGAAGGGACAAGCATTCCATGAACCCCACATTAAGTTCTGCTTCATGAACTGGTGATAAATTCCTGCTTTCCAGAGGCTGCTGACTTTTTTGTATCTGTCTTTCTTGGCTATTAGAATATAGCTGTCTCCTCCTTGCATAACTTCTCAGCCATTACATTAACCAACCACACACCTTCTTAAAAAGTGCTACCCTCAAAGTAGACTGATCTCCAATACTTTTTCTAATCCATGGTCAACACATTTCAGCATCTACAGGCAACAAGATACCTTCTTTACTGTCATTGACAGCTCTATACACCAGGCCAAAGATACCCAATATTTTTAGTGAGTTGTATGCTCAAGTCCCCATAGCTCATTGGAAGTTGGTCCACAAGTAAATTATTTTCGGATTTTATTTTTCCTGGAACTAATGACTATGAGTGAGTCAGGATCATTGTATATGGAAATGTATAATATAGACCGATGCAATCAAGCAGCACAAAATACCACATAATGCTCTCACTCATTCTCACAAAGTTACATCTCATAGGACCCACTTGTCTGGCTCCCAGTGTGAGTCAGTGTGGGTCTTGTGGAATTTTTTAAAATGTATTATAGGAAAGATCCTTGAAGGCAAAGTGCCTGGACAAGTCAGCCCCGGAGTCTTTGGAATCTGAGAAGTTAGAGATTTCTTCAAAGTAGGGAATTTATATCTAGGACTTGGCAATGTTTCCCCTCTAGTCTCTTCAGGAAAATCAACTCCCTTACACTACTATCTTCTTTCATCCTCTTTCTCTTCTACCAAACAAAGAGCTGAATTCAATTTGGCATTTGTGATGATGGAGGCTGAACAAGAGGAGTACAAAGAAAGGCTCAGAGGAAACTGTTAATCAGAGCAGTGAGTTTGGGCAGGAAACATACTGGAATGCACATTGCTACCCATTAAGATGCTTCCCTTTGATTTCAGCCTAGAAATAATATACCCCTACCTCCTCTATTAATAACAATCAGTTCCTGTGGAGGAAGGGCACATTATTGCTATTGAGAAACTTAGCAAGAAATTCTTTGTGGCACCATGGGTTGTGACCTGGTTGGGGGTTCAGAAGCTAGGCTCACCAAGAATAAAAATGATCTGGCAGTGTCAGATAAGAATGGAGCCCCATACATTTTGGGACTTAGAATCATAGAATCATAGAATATCAGGGTTGGAAGGGACCTCAGGAGGTCATCCAGTCCAACCCCCTGCTCAAAAGCAGGACCAATCCCCAATAATATCATCCCAGCCAGGGCTTTGTCAAGCCTGACCTTAAAACTTCCTTAAAAACTTCTAAGGAAGGAGATTCTACCACCTCCCTAGGTAACGCATTCCAGTGTTTCACCACCCTCCTAGTGAAAAAGTTTTTCCTAATATCCAACCTAAACCTCCCCCACTGCAACTTGAGACCATTACTCCTTGTCCTGTCCTCTTCTACCACTGAGAATAGTCTAGAACCATCCTCTCTGGAACCACCTCTCAGGTAGTTGAAAGAAGCTATCAAATCCCCCCTCATTCTTCTCTTCTGCAGACTAAACAATCCCAGTTCCCTCAGCCTCTCCTCATAAGTCATGTGTTCCAGACCCCTAATCATTTTTGTTGCCCTTCGCTGGACTCTTTCCAATTTATCCACATCCTTCTTGTAGTGTGGGGCCCAAAACTGGACACAGTACTCCAGATGAGGCCTCACCAATGTTGAATAGAGGGCGATGATCACGTCTCTCGATCTGCTCGCTATGCCCCTACTTATACATCCCAAAATGCCATTGGCCTTCTTGGCAACAAGGGCACCCTGCTGACTCATATCCAGCTTCTTGTCCACTGTCACCCCTAGGTCCTTTTCCGCAGAACTGCTGCCTAGCCATTCGGTCCCTAGTCTGTAGCTGTGCATTGGGTTCTTCCGTCCTAAGTGCAGGATCCTGCACTTATCCTTATTGAACCTCATCAGATTTCTTTTGGCCCAATCCTCCAATTTGTCTAGATCCCTCTGTATCCTATCCCACTTCTTGTCTTCTTGGAAGGATTTCTCATAGCTGAAACGTGGCCAAAACCAAAGGATTTGTTTGTAGATGCTCATTCCTTTGTCCTTATTACAGGAATGTGCTGCCGTGACTGCTTCTTTCTGAGAAGTAGCAATTCTTGGGGAAAAAGGCTGGGAGAGTGGAAGACAAAGATTTTTTACTACAAAAATCTCGGTATGTCTTTCACTTGATGCTGAAGCCTGTTATTCTTGTGAGAGAAATGATAAACCTAGTTGGGAATGGCGACTCTGAAGATGCAAGAAAGACCCTGCAATATATTTTAAAAGGGACTTCTAAACTATGAAGAAAATAGTAGATGACTGTCTGAGCTATTGGGCTATTTAAGATACTGTCAATATTAATTGGGAAATAAAAGTAAATAGCATGACTTTTCGTTAGAGGATAGGTTGAATTCTCCTTTCAGTCACTGTGATGCATCCTCATTGCAGTCACTGGGGTTGCACCCAGGTGACTGAGAACATTTAGTCTATGGGCTATCTTTAAACAAGTTTAGGTTGAGAAACACTAATAAAATCTGAGAATTTGAAGGTAAAAGTGAAAATTTTAATAAACTATTTCCCAATCTGTGTCCCTGGCATATAATGTTTAGCACTTTTATAGTGCCTTTCATCACCAAAGGTCTTTACAAATATTACCTAATTAATCCTTGACATTCCCCTGAGATGTAGGCAGAAACTATACCACATGGTTTAGCTGTTCAACCACATGGGTAACAAACAGTCATTAGTTAAAGCATTTCACAGCTGAAGACTCTAAGGTTACGTGACTTTCCCAAGGCTACAGAGGGAATCCTTGTCAGACCCTGTATTAGAATTAAGGAATTCCTGGCTCCGAGTGTAATAACTGAAGAGGGGATTTTTAATCTCTCATCATTTATATTATGCATTTATTAGTGAAAATCTCTTGGTCATACAATCCTGTACTTACTCAACCCAAATGCATTCAAACTATAGCAACAAGAATCATGCACATAGCTATTTTCACCTGGTTCACTTTGATTAATCACTCAGTTCCCATAAAAAGAACAAATCTTTCTCAGAAAGGAGATAACACATTTTCTAATTACAGAAGTGTAGCTCTTAACAGGTATCTCCTCTACAATTCAGAGAAAAAGCATGCCCCCTAAATGTCTTAAGTTTAAACAGCAACAACCCTCTGGATGATTTAAAGAAAGCAATTGTTTTTCCTAATTAATGTTAATAACCAAGATCAAAGAATTTCTGCTACAAACTTTTAAAACATATACACAAAACCATCTTAGAGGTGTAACACATCCACCTGCCATTACAGAAATGCAAAATGGCAAAAGTTGAATATGTTTACCTGACTTCAGGTGCTGGAATTCCTACCACAATGCAGTCCAACTGCACTTTGGTTCCTTCAGGAACTTCTCTGCTTTTCAGTTTTTGTGTAAAGCGTGGTGGCTGTCCGATGGGCTCCTCAAAATATAAAGATGTGGGTGCTGCCTCTGTTCTTAAATCTGTACTTTCTATTTGATTTATAGCTTCCAAGTTTTCCTCCTGTTGATCATTTGTTTTTTCAAGTATATGCTCTGCTTTATTATCCAAGTCTTGAGGTACTGGAATAGAAGGTCGTTCTCTCTTTTCTGACAGCTTTGGGAAACTAGGGCTACCTTCTTGAGCAGCCTTATTTTTAGATTCAAGTTTGCTCCTGTAGTTTTTGCACGTTTTAGGTCTTATTCTTTTAGAATTATGTGCTTTGAAAAGTGAAGAAAGCTCCTCAATAAAATCTGCTGCCTTGTTTAGGAATTCCTTTTTGGATTCTGCTTCAGAACCAAACTGTTGTTTCTTTAGATCCTGAGTGCTCTCTTTGAAACCTTTTGTTTCTGTGACATGATCCAGGCAAAAGTTTGAGTGGAGACCATTGTCTGAAGTTGGCAAAACTGTGGACTGGGGCACTTGTTTGTTTGAAACTGTTTTTCCACAGTTTTTCACTTGATCAGAGCTATAATGTACATGTGTCTGTTGCTCATCCTGTTTTTCAAGTGGATCTTGATCAATTGCTTGTCTTGCCAGATTTACACTTTCATCTAATTCTTCTTGGCTCAAAAAGGCAGAGAGATCTGGAAGGTCATCTTGGCCATCTACTTCCTCTGAAGCCCCAGAAGTACTGCCATAATGGAAAGTGTGTGGAGATGCTTCTGATCTACTTCTTTCACTGTTCCCTTGATGTCTGGTTTCAGCTAAATAACTCTCTCTCAGAAGTTGAGATATTGAAGTGGAAGATTCTAAACTGTTGTCTTGCATGCTGTCAACAAAAAGGACAAATAGGACCACACCTCAGCAATAGTAAATTAGTTACCAGCACAGAATTATATGCGTCTGAAAAGCAGAACACAAAGATTTTAAATTGTACTTCTATTCTAAACATTTTCTTTTAAAAATGGGCTCTTTTTATTAAATAGACCTGTTCTTGTGTAATTCAGAGTCAGATCTGCTTCCTTTGTGAACTAAAATCAGTTTTTATTACTTTTTACTCCTGTTAGACTTGCAGAACTATTCTATTCCCAGGTAATAGGTCAAGAAAATTGTTAAATAACTTCCAGTTGCAAAGCCTTTATGGTTGACTATGTGCAAGCCAGCTTTGACTTTTAGATTTGATGCTGAATTTGTAGGACTGACAATTAGGAGAAAAAACAAACAAACAGCTTTACGGTACTTATAAACTGAGCAACTTTGGTTTGAAATCACTGAGAGTCAATAAGTATATAACCCCACAAAGTCAATTTTTGGGGTTAAAACACACTCTAATGGTAATTTTTCATTGAAAACTCATAGAAAATAATATATTAAGTACATAAGAACAGCCATGCTAGGTCAGACCAATGGTCCATCTAACTCAGTATTCCGTCTCTAACAGTGACCAGTGCCAGATACTTCAGAGGGTATGAACAGAACAGGGTAATTTTGAGTGATCCATCCCCTGTCATCCTGTCCCAGCTTCTGGCAGTTGAAGCCTTAGGGACACCTGGAGAATACGGTTGTGTCTCTTAACATATTGGCTAATAGCCACTGATGGATCTATCCTCCATGAACTTATCTAATTCTTTTTGAAACCCAGTTACACTTTAGGCCTTCACAGTTTCCCATGTTCATCCCCTTTTACAGATCATTTATGAATATGTTGAACAGGACAGGTCTCCATACAGACCCTTGGGGGACCTCGCTATTTAACTCTCTAAATTTATTCCTACTACGCTGTCTATTAATTGCAGTTAACTCACCAGATTAACTCAAAAAAATTAATTGCGATTAATCACAGTTTTAATCGCACTGTTAAACAATAGAATACCAATTGAAATTTATTAAATATTTTTTCTACGTTTTCAAATATATTGATTTAAATTACAACACAGAATACAAAGTGTACAGTACTCACTTTATATTATTTTTATTACAAATATTTGCACTGTAAAAATGACAAAAGAAATAGTATTTTTAATTCACCTAATACAAGTACTGTAGTGCAATCTCTTTATCATGAAAGTTGAACTTACAAGTGTAGAATTATGTACAAAAAAAACTGCATTAAAAAATAAAACAATGTAAAACTTTAGAGCCTACAAGTCCACTCAGTCCTACTTCTTGTTCAGCCAATCACTACGAGAAACAAGTTTGTTTACATTTATGGCAGATAATGCTTCCCACTTCTTATTTACAATGTCACCTGAAAGTGAAGACAGATGTTCACTTGGGACTTTTGTAGCCAGCATTGCAAGCTATTTACGTGCCAGATATGCTAAACATATGCCCCTTCATGCTTTGGCCACTGTTCCAGAGGACATGCTTCTATGCTGATGAAACTTGTTAAAAAATGTGTTAATTAAATTTGTGACTGAACTACTTGGGGGAGAATTGTATGTTTGCTGCTGTGTGTTTTACCTGCATCCTGCCATATATTTCATGTTATATCAGTCTCCGATGATGACCCATCATGTTGTTCATTTTAAGAACACTTTCACTGCAGATTTGACAAAACACAAAGAAGGTATCCTAATGTGAGATTTCTAAAGATAACTACAGCTTTCAACCCAAGATTTAAGAATCTGAAGTGCCTTCCAAAATCTGATCGGGACGGGGTGTGAAGCATGCTTTTAGAAGCCTTAAAAGAGCAACACTCCGATGCGGAAACTACAGAACCCAAACCACCGAAAAAGAAAATCAACCTTCTGCTGGTGGCATCTGACTCAGATGATGAAAATGAACATACATTGGTCTGCACTGCTTTGGATCATTGAGCAGAACCCATAATCAGAATGGACGCATGTCCTCTGGAATGGTGGTTGAAGCATCAAGAGACATATGAATCTTTAGCTCATCTGGCATGTAAATATTTTGCAACACCGGCTACAACAATGCCATGAGAATGCCTATTCTCACTTTTAGGTGACATTGTAAACAAGAAGCGGGAAGCATTATCACCTTCAAATGTAAACAAACTTGTTTGTCTGTGATTGGCTGAACAAGAAGTAGGACTGAGTGGATTTGTAGGCTCTAAAGTTTTTCGTTGTTTTATTTTTGAATGCAGTTATTTTTTGTACATAAGTTGTAAGTTCAACTTTCATGATAAAGAGATTGCACTACAGTACTTGTATTAAGTGAATTGAAAAATACTATTACTTTTATTTTTACAGTCCAAATATTTATAATAAAAAAAATATAAAGTGAGCACTGTAAACTTTGCATTCTGTATTGTAATTGAAATCAATATATTTGAAAATGTGGAAAACATCCAAAATATTTAAGTAAATAATATTCTATTACTGTTTCACAGCACGATTAATCGTGATTAATTGCGATTAATTTTTTTAATTGCTTGACAGCCCTAATTCCTACCCTTTGTTTCCTATCTTTTTACTAGTTACTGATCCATGAGAGGACATTCCCTCTTATCCCATGACTGCTTACTTTGCTTAAGTACTTTTGGTGAGGGACCTTGTCAAGGGCTTTCTCAAAGTCCAAGTACACTATATTGACTGGCAATATATTGAGGGGCGCTGGAATGGGGTGGGAAGGAGGAAGTGGCCATGGCTCCATAACTTTTTTCCTGCCTTAAGGGCAAGTGATGGGGGGCAAGGGGGCGGAGAGGAGCAAGCAGTGTGCAGAGCCTCGGGAGAAGAGGCGCAGTGAGGGCAGGGTCTCAGAGGAAGAGGCAGAGTGGGGGCGGGGCCTCGGTGGAGCAGGGATGGGGGCGCAAGGGAAGAGGTGGAATGGAGCCTCACGTGGGAGGGGCAGATCAGGCTACAGTTCAAGCGTTAGTCACCTCCGCACTTTTAGAGAGCTTCCAACGCTCCTGCCTTGTCCACATGCTTGTTGGCACTCTCAAAGAATTCTAACAGATGAGTGAGGCATGATTTCCTTTTATAATAGCCATGTTGACTCCCAACATCATGTTTATCTATGCGTCTGATAATACTGTTCTTTACTATAGCTTCAACCATTACAAAAAACAAATTACGGCACAGCATGTACTGTACTTTACTTACTTTACATACTTAGAATATTATGAATTGTTTTATCCATTGATTAAGACACACAGTTCAGCACATTAACTTCACAATATGTATTTGAGTAAAGGTGGATATTGATTTTATACTTTGACAAGAATGCCATTTCTATAATTTCTATAATTGGACCATATAAAACTATTTGAGTCAAGTGAGCCAAGATGCAGTGAACCATTAAAGATGACAAGATGGTATTGGGAAGCCCAAATTTCAATTCTAAATGCCTTAATAAGAATTCGAAATCCTACATTTGGATGCTCAGATCAGCATTTCAGCACATAAATTCTTGTTTTATGCATATAAGGCCCAATATGAATATCCAAATGTGGGACTTGAATATCCTATTAAGGTGCTTATATTTTGAAAATTCAGCTTGAAGTTGTTTAGAAGAAAAGGAGAGATTCCATGCAGAGGACTAGGTAGTAGATGTGTGTGTGTATATATATAGTAAATGTTCTCTGAATGAAGTTAATACAGGTATGGCTAGTTACTGAGTTTACCAATACCAAAAGATGCAAAGTAGAGTACCTCTTTCTTACTTTATTTATTCCTTATCTTAGTGTTTGTTAAAAGGAAAGGTTCTTAAAGGTGAAACATCTATTTTATATTTATATAGGTTCCACCTTCCCCCAACAGACTTCTAGTGTCTAATAAATGTAAATCCCTCCTCTTTACATCATTTTCTCATCCATACCTTGAGACCTGAAACGTCCCCTGTCTAGCTAGCCCTGCTGATGGACTGTGCTATTATACTTCTCTTGCTGCCCTGTCACCTCCTAGCTATAATTCTGCAATAAGCAGCCCATTTCCCAAAGTGCTGCCCGAATCCCAGTCTTAATTTTATAGATTGGAACTACATCAGGCTTGAAGCCTTAAATTATCCAAAGTGGGTAAAAGGTGGTAGAAAGACCATTTTAGCTATACACATGTTATGTAAAGTTGTTGCGGAAAGAAGCACAGAAAGAAGTCAAAGAACAGTGTAAACTGAATTTTTCTGAACTAAAAGAACTGCTGATAAAGGATTTTCAGGATTACAGAATTGTTATAGCAACAGGCCCAAATGCAAGATCAGAGAAAGTGTGCATATGTGGACCATCAGACACTTGTTTTCATTAGCCAGTTTGGATGGGACAAGGTTGCCATCCCTTTTGTACACTCCCTTTCTGGGGAGTACTTGGCAACTGGTTTATGCCTGGAGGACGCATTAACAAGGATCACTGTCATCTTGGCCTTCATCATCACCAACCCATGCTGGGACTCAGAGACACCACTACATTTTATTTTTCCTGATCCTGTAAGATGTTCTCCACAGACCAGATGGAAGGAGGGGAACCAGACATTATCATTATTTCCATGGCTTTATCTTAAGCAACTCCTAAAATTGGAACCTAATGTTCTACTATTACTGCTTTCATAGTGGGTCAGTTTCCTCACAAAACTTATTGCTTCTGTCTCTTCTCTATCTTTCTCTTTTTGTCTTCTGTTCGTAAGAGTCAGGCTTAGCCAACCAGGACAAGTCAACGCTTGCATCCAGTACTGGGTTTACAATGGTGCCAATGGTGCCACTGCACCAGGCCTACACTCGGAAGGGGCCCATTATGGTTGCCAGCCTATCCAGTTTTCAACTGGAAAGTCCAGTGAAAAAGCAGACCTGGCAGTGTCCTGACACGAAAAGTCCAGTTACAGGAGTAACTGCAATCAACCTCCCCACCCGGAGGGCAGGGAGAGCAGCTGCTGCTGCCTGGAGGAGCTGCAGCTCAGCTGGAGAGAGAGAGAACTGGCTCCCAAGGACCTGTCTCCTGGGGAGAGAGATAGGTACCAGCTCTTGACCATACCCTCCTGCCCCGCTGTGCTTGGTTGACACAACGTTCCAGTGGAATTTTGGCACATAAAAGAACAGTGATTTGGGAGGCTCACAGCTTTGTAAATGACTGGACAGAGAAGGGAATATTACCTCTTAGAGGACAATGTCTTTCTAATACATAGGTCAATGCCAGTATAGATGCTACAATAATTTCTGGGCCAGCTTCTGATCTAGTTTACAACCATGCAATCTTACTGAAATATAATGGAGCTAAAGTAGAATATTGTATCTGCTGATAGCGTGCAAGATGCTGTACAAGCCACAAATAAAGACACAACCACTGCCCTAAGGAGATGACTATCAGAAAGGCAGATAACATCAAACAAGAAGTACTGGTAGACCCTCCAAGATTGTAATAACCTAACTTGTCAGCCAAGTTGTCCTTAGCATGTATATGTGTATGTAAATGGGAGGGCACAAGGAGACTTCTTCTCCTATTTATCTATATCACACCTGGGCCATGGACAATTTCAGTCCCTCTGTTGGGCTCACCAGGGGCATAAATAATTCCAGAGCAGGTGGGGAAGAAGAGGCAGAGCCATAGCCTAGTTCCTACTCCATACTATGGAGCTGGCTGGGCATGGGGAGGAAAGCACATTGCCTGTTTCCATTTAAGGCTGTCAGAGACACAATCCCTTACAGAGTGTCTCTGGACTGGGGCAGTTTCATATCACTCCATTTAAGGCTGAGGCTAAATGTTACAATCTGTCTCTTTGTGGTTTTATACATGGGAATGGTTTGAGATTTTACATGAATTGTACAAGTGTAACTAACAGCAGTATTTGTCCCACTGATTTGCCTGGGCACGTTTGTTATCCTGAAAAATTCATTATATTTAACCACAATGTCACTCCATTTCTGTGCTCTCTGTAAAACTAAATGCATTGTCCATCAAGACCTGAAGAGGAAGGATGCATTCCTGTACAAATATGAGCACAATGGGTGGTCACAGGAGGAGATACAAGTTGAAAAATAACTCGATGAGACCAAACCCTGGCATCTCCTGCAGAGAAATAAAGGTAAATGCTTCATAAATTGATTGGATGGAGAAGATATATGGACTCATCTATTGATGACTAATCCAGATTTCATTTATATAGATCTATTGGGATTACAAATTTCTCATTTCAGTGTGATGTCTATTCCCACGGTCCTCATTAATCATCATGCAGTTTTTCTGCACCTAGACAAAACAAACAGTTGTGTTTCTGTGTGTTTCTTCTGAATCTTTGTGCTAGGGCTTTGTTGTTCCTCTGGATTCTTCATAAAAAACATTGAAACACAAATAAAATTATCTCTAATTCCCTGAAGAAGTAAAATTCTGATGTCTGGTAGGTCACTGAAGCCAGTCATAAGGAGGAACATTTGGCTTAGCAAAGTAGTTGGAGAATGTACACTAGCAAAAGAGTACAATAAATAGGCATCTTTCAATAACAAAAAAAGGAGCATTACTTTGAAAATATAAAATAGCAGATATTTTATGCAAATTCTTATGGTCATGCAAATTCTTCAGAAAGGATCTTTAATAAAAATAACAAAAACCAAAACATGTATAACTGAAGCCTGATAACTTTAAAATACCAAGGGCTAGATTTTGACTAGTTATAACACAATCACATAGGGGAGTACAAAGTGTCTCCCCTCTCATGTGGCCAGACTAGGGCTGCTTGCCTGATGACTCAGACCTCAGACACTGGGGGAGAGCTGAGGCTCTGTACCTAACACTGACCCCTGTAAGCATGTGGGCAGGAAATAGGCAAAACTAAGGCTCCACCCAACTATGTGCCAGCCAGCAAATCTGGTCAGGCATGAGGTGGGAAAACAAACAGTACCCCAGAAAGGGGATGAGTTAACTTTCTTCCTCCTATCCATCAGAGCAGGAGTGGAGCACAGAGTTCCTCCTAGGAAAGTGCATCTAGGCATATCTTCATACTTAGGCTGAACATAAAAAGCTCAATCTAATCCTAGTTATGCTTACATATTTCTTTAGAGATCATTCCGGGTCAAATTGTTGTATCTAACTCTATTTTCAGCTTGCCTAGAAGATAATTCTTTTGTTCTATTTTTAGTAAGGTAGAAGTTGGCTGCTAGTCAAACATCACACTTTGAGACAGCATTTGGTTATCTAAAATCAGAAATATTGTGAACAATATGATAGCTAGAGTCAAATGAAAAAATGCTGAGTTTCACCAAGGACTTGCTTTGAGAAAATCGAACAACCAAATTACAAATAAGCCTTGAGAGATGTGCAATTTATTTTATTTTATTAAAAGAAGTTGTACTCTTCAAGGACTCCACAGAGCAAAGTGATAAAGAAGTACATAGAGAGTTCCTATATTGCAATGGTAGGGACTAAAGAGGAATGTGAAGTACATTTGGATAAGCTAAAACTGTCCTGATTTCAAATTGGTATCTGAACTGCAAAGTATCCAGATTTGGATCCAGTCTTTAACATCTCCTTTCTGGCTCAAATATCAGGATTTTGGTTTGGCCTAGTTATGTCTTTGGGATTTCCTCTTCATTTTTCTCATCAGAATGTTGGAACAGCCAAAGAAGAGTTTGCCCCACATAATCTATTCCATGCTTCACAGTGAATCCAATGCATAGCGGGATAGAAGTTTGGGAGATTAGTCAGTGATGTGTGAGATACCCATACAGTGCTGATGTGATCAATAAAGCTTATACAGAGTTATGCATCTCTCTATTTAGACTCTGTGACTTGACACCCTCCCACCCCAGTAAAGCGCTACTCAACAGAGACAGTCTCTAGCAAGGACACACTAGACTAGATTTTCTCAGATAAATCAAAGCACCAAAACCTTAGCCAAATTTTTTAGTGGAGATTGGAAAAAAGAGCATCTGTTTTAGTAAACCAAAAGTCAACAGGAGAAATTGTGAGCTATTTCTAAATAGCTTGTTAGTGATATTTAGGATGGAAAATGGGGAGATAAAACCTGATTTTCTCCACTGACACAAGGACAAAGTCTAGCAACATTGACTATACATGGTTCTTCTGTCCACCGTGCTAATTTGGGTTCAATTAACTGGATAAACACTGAGTTCCAAAAAGCCTACATTTCTGCCAATGTTCTGTTGTTAGCCAAATGTCCTTTAGGGTAAGATATACCACAATGCTCGAATTGGCTTCCACAAGTCGATTTTGGCAATGGCTTGACCTAAATGTCATATGTTGAAAGCAAGGGGATTCCTAAATGACAGAAGCTTGTCCCATGAGACTGTCACATGCCAATTCATTTTATATAGTATGGAGTCACTTAAATTCATTCTCTTCTTGTCACCGAAAGAATCTTGAGTCTTGTTGAGATAAATGATAGTGAAATCTTAGCAAATAGGGAGAATTCTTGGACACAAGTCAGCTCCTGTGTTTGGCTAGGGAAAAATTTGAATGCCTGATGTTACAAGCGATATAATAATAAAGTGGTAATCTGGAAGTGAAGCATTCAAACACCTTCTTTGGCATTCAGTCTGATTTTAAAATGAGTAGATTTAGTCAATATATATCATTTCTGCCTGCCACTTCTAACTCCCATTAATAGAATATGAAAGAAACTGAGGTTTAAAACCTCCAGCCATAGAATAACTAGCAAATTGCTAGTTTGACCTTTTTTCTTGCATATTGAAATTTGTGGGTCAGATGCTGAGAGGTTGCTCTGTTCATGTCACACGAGCTGAGGCCTTCTTCCTGTATTTCTACTGCTTCTGGTTAAAAATCTAAATCATTAGTGATATTAGACTATATCCATCTCCAATTAATTTCATTTAACATAAGTCATCCCTACCCAATTTATAAAATGTAACATTAATCAAACACAAACACTAAACAAATTAGTTTTTAATAATTAAAATGGTACATAGGCAATTAAAAAACAAGCACATAGATGTCACAAGTGATCTTTCAGATATCTAAAGATCACAATCACATTCCCACATGCTTGTGGGAATTGTCACATAACAGTTGTCCTAGTTTCTGTTTCCGGTTACTGCCTGTTGATATGACAGACTTTGAGACGCTCATGAAAGGTTAGGCTGGAGCTGGGGAGTTAAGTCAGCTGTGTTCTGTGTTCCTAAGGCTTTTTAAAAAAAATGTATTATGGAAAATTACTTACAAGAAAATGGTATATCACTTTTAGATACAGGTAGTAGTTTTTAGATACAGGTAGTAGTTTTTAATTCAGCTGCCCACACCAATTGCTGTTAACTTCATAATAGAAATCGCATTTCAAAATACTGGCATGAAAACAAAGAAAAATAAAGGAAGCTTCCCAGTTCTCAGAGAAAGGAACAGCCTCTGATAGGAAAAATACCTATAATAATAAGTGGGGTAAAATGCAAGTCTGTCTATTGCTTCAGATATATTTTTCTAGATAATTTACTTTTCAACATTCACATTTTAATATGCATCCTGCTTTGTTTAATCTATAATACATTTTAGAATCCCTAATAGTTACAAACATAATTTGATTGGGAGGCTAAGAAATTCTTACAAGTGTTTGCTCATTGTTACATAATTTTGTAAATAAGTAAAAATAATTTAAATATCTCCACATACTGTTATTCCAGCCTCTAGGTTGTATGTAAGTATCTAGTTTCTCATGGATTTTTTTAAAATTGTGGTTATAATTGATGTAAACTGAGGATCTATGGAGAAAACACTGACTCCCTTTGGGACTGCTACAGCTTCTACTGAAGTCAATGGGAATTTTGTCATTGACTTAGATTGGATCAGAACCAGGTCTTCTGTGTGAACAAAATCTAATGAACAAGGTAGAGTGTTGCTGAATTGTGGAGGACAATTACATTTTTATTAGTGAGTGTTGACATATTTCTGCAGAGGCCATTCTTATGAATATATATTTTAAGCCTTGCCCTTGAATATTTATTCACCTGACCCTCAATCTCAGAGTTACATCAATGGGATGTCGAAGAAAGAAGCAACATAGAACTTTCAAACCTTCATGAAATTAAAAAAACACATAGAAAATTTCCCTTTTCCTTTATATTGTTCTTTTTTAAAGCTTCTTTAATCTTGCCATATATTAGGAACTATATATATGGTATTGGAGTATGGTCACAATAAACCACTTTTGTGATTATCATGCACAACAGATATTATCCCTAGTTCAAAGTTTAGATGCATGGTGCTCTAATAAAATGAGACTAGTTAAGACCCTCTCTTACCCTGATTTTGAGTTGTTTTTGCCTTCTCAGCAGCTCTCTTTGGACTGCAAAGCAAACAATATCTTTGAGCAATACTAGCTGAAGTCAGATTGAAATTTAAATAAATTCAGGATTAATTTTAAAATATAAAACTGCTAAAGATGAACATGTTTTCTAAATTATCTATTACTTATCAGAAGTCAGCATTAGCGCTGTAGTCTTCGAGGGCTGACGTAGTTGCTTTTCCACAACCAGATGTCTTCCTCTCCTACTGGGATGTGAGGCTGGAACCAATGTCAATGGGCCCTAAATACAGTATTGTACACCCTGATACTGTAAGCCTTTTTTGACTCAAGTAGTCCTTAATCACATAGACCGTCCCATTTACATCAAGGATTACCCCCATAAGAAAGAGTTTGTATAACTGGGCCCAGAGATGATGCATAACTGTGGATAGTGGGGGGAGGGGCACCATTAAAACATTTGGGGGGGCGGGGATATGTGACCACCCCATGTGTTGCCTCTGCCTCCATCTCCGACTCACATCAGTCGGTCTGCAAGGCAGGCAGCAGAAAGTGCTGAGACTCCAGCAGCAGGGAGGAGAAGCAGCCCCGTGTAGCAGATGTGGGGAGCTTAGCCAGCCTCCCTGTTGCTTCCTCTCTCCCCATGCTGCATGGACACACGGCGAGTGCTGCCGCTAGGGGGACCCACATCCTTCTTGTTACTGGGTGTCCTGGTGAGAGGCATCCCGAGAAATCGGGGAGGGGGGTGGGGGTGTCACATGACCCCTGGGTGCTCCGCTCCCACACGCATCACCTCTGATTCTGGGCCCACAGTTTGTAGACTTTGAGATTTAGCTCTCTAGAGTTGTGTGAACAACTGATTTTTCTGTTTGCTGCCCAGCCCAAAATACCATAAAAAAATTCATTTTGGGTCTACCTAAAACAAACAAACAAACAAAAAAAATCAGTTTTCTCAGTGAAATGAAAAACAAACAAAAATAAGTTTCGGGTTGATTGAAACATTTTGTTCAACCTGAAACAAAAACGTTTAGTTTCATTTTTAGATTTTTTAACCCTTTAAAAATTAGTTTAAACAAGTTTCAAAACAAATATCAAAATGTAAAAAAAAATTTAAAATGTAAAAAAAATCAAAATGTTTTGTTTAGAAACTTGTATAAAAATGGTTTGAATTCTTCTACATTAAAACTAATTTTTTTCAGATGAAACTATTCACTGAATTCAACACAAATTTTTTAGTAGTTTTGCTCAACCCAAAAATGCACTCTTTGGCTAATAAAATATTTGTCCCAAAGATTTTGCACAGCACTGCTTTGGTAAACCCAAAGGGAGAACAGGATGTTATGTATAGATACAAAAAAGCCACAACTATAAAGCAAAGTAAGAGTGACAAAACTTTGTGCTCCTATTCTGGCTCCCATCCAAACATAAGGAGACTTGACTCGATGGGTCCTCCGTGCCCAGAACTATAGATAAGCTTTCCAGGCAGAAGTTAAAGATCAGAGATTGGGGCCCAAATGTTTTATGGAATATGTAGCCTGATTTAGCCTCAGTCTTATCCACCCCAATTCTTTATATTATTCTTGCTCGTATTAGGACTGATCAATGCATGGGAGCACTATGAATAGGACTGAGGACAGCTTGAATACAACCTTAGTTCATGTCTGAAGCCAAAACTTAAATGTTAGCGCTCAGATATAATTTTAATATATTTCATGTGTTCATTGTTAGGCTGACACATTAAGATACCCAACAAGGTACTGTGTGGTATTTTAAATTATTTAAACAATGAGCTATGTTCTGCTGTGTTATACCATGCACACGAGGGCATTACTTCAGTGGGGTTGTACTGGTATACCTGAAGCAGAATTCAGCTAACAGTCTGTATGATAGGGATGGACAAACTTAGTGGTATTTGAGATTTCTTGTTGGGTAGTCCTGGTGTTTGGGTGTGCAAACTTGCTTGAGATCACAAAACTTTTCCTCTTGTAATTTAAACCTATGATTTCTCAAAGGAGATTCAGTTTAAATAAAAACATTTTCTAGTGAAAAGGAAGCCTTTCCTCCTGCCAAGTACTGGGCTGTCACAGGTGGATGCCTTATTTACAATAGATAACCTGTATTTTTCCTCATTAGAATTTTTTTCTGACTACTTTTCTTCACTCTTTTTTCCCACAGTCCCGCTATATTTATTTTTCTCTCTGCCTGTTGTATGCTCCATTTTCACCCCAATTTTTTCACTACATTTTTCTTCCTTTTTTTTTTTTGCAGCCTCTCCTAAACAAAATGTGAAATCAATTAACACTGAAGTTATAAGACTTTCAAACTACGAGATTTGAGTGAGTATGAAATTAGGGAAAATGAGTTTGCCCATCCCTGCAGTACATTGGTTATTAAAACAAGTGAAATATTAATTAGTATAATGGACTGATTTGTACTGAGCGATACTGATTTACTAATCACTCAGACAATGGTTTATGATCTTTGACTGCATTATACAATTGTTCTTTATTGTTCTATGTAATTTTTAAAGCCCAAAATCTCACTATAGCATTACTTATAAAAATTTACTTACCCTGCTAATGCTAGCTGTTGGCAGGAAACATTGAAGGTCTGTATAATTCCTTCAGTCCCATAACAAAACTGTTGTAAAATTTTAAAAGAATATACAGGAATAGTACCTAAAAAGTCTGAACTATGTTGCGTCATGATCTTTAACTATGATAGACTATTGTCTATAAAAGCTTGCTCCTGAACTTATTGTAGAAGGAGTTTTTATTAGCTTAAATAAGTAATTACTTTTAATTATCAGTACAAATACATTTAATTTTATTTAATGTTGATAGCATTCTCTGAGGAAAAAAGAGGAAAGAAAATATATCCTGTACTCATGAACTTTTAGGAAGGCCAGGGGAAAGAGTAGAGTTGAAATATATGAAATTGGATCCTTTAATATTTGCTGATTTTTTATTTAGTTTACAAACCTAAGAGCTTCTAAGTAAATTTAAACCTAATGATGTGAACAAAAATCTACCAATATAGTGATCAATTTGCTTAACATGATCTGCATAATACTATCTTGACAAAGCAGATGAGCTCAAGAGCTACTCTATTCTCTTTTAAATTATGTATTATTTAATATAATTCAAGATGTGCTTCTGATTACTGCTTAATGTTGCAATATATTGGGCCAAACACTTGCCACTGGCAGTCAATGTCTTTCTGAGTGAGGTGGGGCCGGGGAGAGAGCAATGCCCTTCTATCTGGAGTGTTTCTGCAGCTGTTGTGTACATTAATCCAGAGAGCAGATCTCCCAACACTAAATATAGCCAGCAGTGTCATTTTACTTGAAAAAAAGAAAGAAAGTATTTAACCAAGGAGTCATATTAAATTAGGCTCGATTTTCTTGATGAAGGAAATGCAAATTACTGTATATTGGTGTAATTCTAGCAATTATAAAGTAATCATTTCGCTATATGGTAAAAGGGGGGAAAACAAAAGTAAAATTCCAGCAATGCAATTTTCATGTCATTGCTGCCTTCTGTTGATTCTTCCCTCAGGGGCAAACAGGCTGAGGGAATTTAGGAACCCCACCAATCCTATTCAAGCTCTTTACGATCCTACAGGACATTGTTTCTCTTTCACTCCTAACTCACATGCTTCAGTGTAATTTAAATCAGATGGTTTAAAAGCAATCTGCTCCCTGCATATTTCTGATCTGCAAAAAGTAGCACTGCGGTATACATTTTCATCGACCCTCTGTGCACCTGTGCAGTGTTATCAAAACACAGTAACAATCTAAAGTAAAGACATTACCTTTTTCAATTTCTCCAGAGGTTGATGTCCAACTCTGGCACTCAGCAACGATGCAATTATAAACTTAAAGTTATAGAAGCACAGGAATTCTTCAGGTTCTTAGGAACAGAAACAACTAGAAGTCCATAGGTGAAAGGAGTTAACCTTAGTTATAGTGAGGATGGCTGTAAGAAGCTGGACAACCTGTCACCACCGGAGCAATAGCATTTGTCAGTTTGCAGGTCCCAAGTTATTTTGAGCAGCATAAACCATGTGCCTTTGAAACATTCCACCTCATTGGACAGGAGAATATTGAGCAAAGGGATTCCACTATAACAGCACCTATGGACAGCTATTCAATCTTTCTACCCACAAAACTGCTTCTGCAGATGCTTCTGCAGTCTTTTGCTGATTCAACCATGGAATAATCCCAAATATATTTGCATTATATTAATTTCCTCTTGACAGAGAAGTTTATATTTGAAAATAGGAATGGCATAATTTAATCTTTTCATTTACTGTATTTGTTACAGGCAGAATCTATTAGAAGTGTAAGATTACACTCACAGGGAAATCCATCAGCATGTAACAACTTAAATGTTATGCAACTATATAGACATAATCCTACAATTTCAATAACAACTTGTGATAGAGACATTATTAAAAATAAGGTGCTCCTGAATTTTTCTGAATGCTCACGTGGCACAATCTTGCAAAAACCCCTAACAGTGGCCAGTAATTATAAATCCTCCAAAAGAAAAAAACAACATCCTGCTAATTTTAGAACTTCGGAAATGTTATATTGAAAATAAACTTTGGGAAACAAAAAACAAACAAACTAAAAGCCTAGTGGGGCGAACCAGTTTCAGCTGCAAATAAAACTGAAATGTCAAAATACATGTAGAAAAACTTCAAAATATTCAAAGCAAATGACAGACTAAGCAGCCATGCAACTCTTTATTAACATTATTACATGCAATATAGCATATAAGAAGTAATTATTGATTAAATTCATGTGACCAAACCCCAGCACATCACTTTGAAAATGCAAAGGATAGATTTTTTTCCTCACACTCATTCTAGATACTGGCAGGAAAGAGGTCTTTGGTTCCATCGTCTGTTAAAATATCCATCTTATCTAAGTGCTATTGGATTTCTAGCACATACAAAAAGTACTGAGCCATAACTCCATCTTTATATCTTCTGGACAGTAGATAGGTAGTATCTCCATAGCAGCTGGTTCAGCGGCATATTAACTCCTAGGCCGAGAAGGCCTAGGCCTAGGGTGGCAAATTTGCAGGGATGGCAAATTCATAATAACAGCCAGAGGCTGCTTCCCTTGGCGCCGGTTTGCGCCCTGCGCCTGTGGCCCCACCCCAACTCCACCCTTTCCCCGCCCCCATTCTCCACCCCCTCCCTGCCCCTATTGGT
Source organism: Lepidochelys olivacea (assembly GCF_965140295.1). Classification (NCBI taxonomy): domain Eukaryota; kingdom Metazoa; phylum Chordata; order Testudines; family Cheloniidae; genus Lepidochelys; species Lepidochelys olivacea. The sequence goes on along the minus strand of NC_140417.1, from coordinate 81,525,501 downwards.
CCCCTTCCCCAAATCCTCGTCCTGGCCCCACCTCCTCTTCTGAGCACACTGCGTTCCCTCCTCTTTTCCCTCCTTCGCGAAGCTGTTTCGCGCATAAGCACTGGCAGGGAGCGGGGAGAAGCAGGACCCGGCGGTGCACTCGGGGAGGAGGCAGAGGCGGAGTTGGAGTGGAGGTGAGCTGCGGCGGGGGGGCCGGGAGCTGCTGGGGGAGGGGCAGCAATTATTTCAGGGCCCAGGGGCGGCAAAATCATTAATCTGCCACTGAGCTGGTTTAGCTTTCTGTTATAAATTAGATTTCAACCCCCTCCAGTTTCATCAAAACAGTAATAATCTGTCTGAAACTTATCCAGTGTGCTCCTCTGGCAGAGGAGAATTTTTAGGAAATGTACTTTTGAGGTGTAGTTATGAGACAAGGCATGATAATGTGAAAAGTCAGAAGTATTTCACTTTTGAAAAGTCTCCTAAACTTTTGGGGTGTTTTTTTTGGGAACATTGTGGCATGAACAGCTTGGACTCCAATATCAATTTATTTTGTTGCCTTCAATGATACTGAAAAGTTGAGTAGTGAATTCAGTCCATTTGTGGAGAATTTTGAGAGTTCCATGAGGTCAGATGTACACTTCATTATCTGTGATATCTGATGTGAATCTTACAGGATTGGCAAGAGCAGCCTACTAATAATGTAATCATGGGCATTATGACATCGACATGGACATTACAATACCTACAGCCTACAAATACTGCAAGCTCTGTGTGGTCTGTTGTGCCTCTTAATATGTCCATAAAACCTACATGGAGTTTGGCTGAGATTATAGTTATTATAAACTTTGCATGGGCTCTTGCAGAACTTTGAACTTCTGGCTGGACTACTGTAGAGCTTTTCAGTCCTGTAGAAAGGCCCATTATGATTTAGTCTGACCTCCAGAACACAAAGCATAGAATTTAAGCAAGTGATACCTGTATCAAATCAATATAGATTAAAATACACTCCAATTTTTGAAACAATAATGGACATCAAAGTGTCACAGAGTCATTCATCAAAACAGTAAAAAAACTTCCATAACAAAAATTAAGCTGGAAGTATACAGTTGTTAATATATATCAACAATGCAAAGTTAAAACCTTCAAAGAAAACTATAGTTGAAAGCCAGAGTTTTGCCTTACAAGACACTCCTCCTTTCTAATGCCATTTGGATAACCCAAATACAAATTATTCTGCCCCTTAGAATCATAGAATCATAGAATATCAGGGTTGGAAGGGACCCCAGAAGGTCATCTAGTCCAACCCCCTGCTCAAAGCAGGACCAATTCCCAGTTAAATCATCCCAGCCAGGGCTTTGTCAAGCCTGACCTTAAAAACCTCTAAGGAAGGAGATTCTACCACCTCCCTAGGTAACGCATTCCAGTGTTTCACCACCCTCTTAGTGAAAAAGTTTTTCCTAATATCCAATCTAAACCTCCCCCACTGCAACTTGAGACCATTACTCCTCGTTCTCTCATCTGCTACCATTGAGAACAGTCTAGAGCCATCCTCTTTGGAACCCCCTTTCAGGTAGTTGAAAGCAGCTATCAAATCCCCCCTCATTCTTCTCTTCTGCAGACTAAACAATCCCAGCTCCCTCAGCCTCTCCTCATAACTCATGTGTTCCAGTCCCCTAATCATTTTTGTTGCCCTTCGCTGGACTCTCTCCAATTTATCCACATCCTTCTTGAAGTGTGGGGCCCAAAACTGGACACAGTACTCCAGATGAGGCCTCACCAATGTCGAATAGAGGGGAACGATCACGTCCCTCGATCTGCTCGCTATGCCCCTACTTATACATCCCAAAATGCCATTGGCCTTCTTGGCAACAAGGGCACACTGCTGACTCATATCCAGCTTCTCGTCCACTGTCACCCCTAGGTCCTTTTCCGCAGAACTGCTGCCTAGCCATTCGGTCCCTAGTCTGTAGCTGTGCATTGGGTTCTTCCGTCCTAAGTGCAGGACCCTGCACTTATCCTTATTGAACCTCATCAGATTCCTTTTGGCCCAATCTTCCAATTGGTCTAGGTCCTTCTGTATCCTATCCCTCCCCTCCAGCGTATCTACCACTCCGCCCAGTTTAGTATCATCTTCTCAGTCCTCACAGCTGATATCATGTTAGCAGCCCCCATAACATTGACAGGCTGTAAAAGTAATCTAATGGATTTACTTCCATATGTGAAAAACTTCACTTTGAACCATAATTTGGACATATTATTTTAGTCAATGTAATTACTCAAAGCTGTATTTCTGGCTTTCAATTCTAAGATATTTTTACTGAAATACTTTTTTGGTAAATTCTCTCATAATCACAGATGGCTTTTGGAATTCTCTAATCTAAATTTGCTTAGACTTTTTTGTTTAGCAGTTTTATATGAAATAATATCTCTTATGAAACAATCCAGAAAACAAATAGTGTTTAAAATGCTTGCCCTGTGACCGGGGATGTTTATGAAATTGTTTACAAGAAACAGCCATATATAATCAAATTTTAAGTAAGTGATTATAAAAATGAATTACATTTTAAAAATGTAATCTTGAAAATGAATATACTCTTCTTTCAGTTACTTTCTTGTCAGTCTTGAAACTCCTGTCCAGGGCATTACTGATGATGGAGTCCAAATGCTGTCACAATAAGAACATAAGAATGGCCATACTGTGTCAGACCAATGGTCCATCTAGCCCAGTATCCTGTCTTCCGACAGTAGCCAATGCCAGGTGCTTCAGAGGGAATGAACAGAACAGGTAATCATCAAGTGGTTCATCCCCTGTCGCCCATTCCTAGCTTCTAGCAAACAGAGGTTAGGGACATTTCAGAGTATGGTTTGGCATCCCTGCCCATCCTGGCAAATAGCCATTGATGGACATAATCCTCCAGGAACTTAATATAACCACACAAAAGCAATCTAAATGGATCCAGTAATCTATTTTGTCCATGTGAAAGTACTCCATACTATTTATCTGACTATTTTTCATAATCAGTCATTTATGAATAAGATTACCATTTCAAATTAATGTTAAGAATCCTCCATCCAACAAATGTTGTTAAAGCACTATTTCCTTGGTACAGAATGAACAAAAAAAGTTTTGTGTGTGAGAAAGAAAGAGAAACCAATGAGCACAGCATCCAATATTAAATAGATACATAAAATAAACACCCAGAGCTATCAAGTGGGCACACAAAATTTGTTGTGACTAATGCCAAGATATTTTTAAAGAAATTCAAGTAGGAACTATTGGATACAAATGTAGTACAAATACGTAGTTTGCAACACAGGGCATCCTCATCATTATGAAACAGAAACTAATTCAGTATGAATTTATAGGTGAAATCCTGCCTGTACTGAAGCCATTGACTTCAGTGGGTCCAGGATTTCACATCCAATATCCATAACTACAAGTTTAAACAATTTATGTATTAAAATTGTCCCATCACAACTGTGAGAATTAAAGGAAGAAAACAAAACTTGATCTACTTACATTTCTTTGGGTTTAGTACAGTTTGTTTTCTACTGATTAAGATCCTGACTCAGCAAAGCTCTTAAACATGTACTTATCTTCAAGCACATCAGTCATTCCATTGATGTCAATGGCACTAGAGACATGCTTGAAGTTAAATATGTGCGTAAGTGCTTATGGGCATAGGTGAATTTCAAGGAGGAATACTATCTCAGCACCCCTTAACTCTGATCACTGATATTTCATCTGTATTGGAGTCTGTAGGCCCCTACACTCCAAACAAGACCTTAATATTTGTAATGAAATTGCAAAACAAGAAAGAATATCCATTCAGCAGAAGACATACCTCCCTTTTGAACCCATCTAACTAATATAACTAAGACACAGTAAGGAATTCTTACATCAAAGATTTAATACATTCCCAGTTGCTTTAACCCACTTGAGTACATCATAACATGTTCCAGGTGTTTAACTCACATGGGTATATCATAACATATTCCAAGAGTTATGTAATTCACCATAGCATACAAAACTAACCAGAATGCATAGTCCAAATAAGGACTACTCAACTAAAGAAAGTAAAAGGAAATCTAGAAAGAGGATATTCAAGCAATTTATATTCACTACAGTGTACAAAAATAACCTCCGGTAATTTGTCAAAGTGCATGACGCCAACTTCAATCTTAATGTACAATGAGACATGAAAAATGGACAACAGAAAAGAGGAAAACAAATACTCATGCACCAAGGCTGTGCCAGACTGAGAGTGTAATCTGAGTACACAACATTAGCTGCTAGGTTTTCTCATTTATATTCAATTAGATATAATTACCGGTATATTATCTCAAAGATACAGAAATTCCTCAGTGGAGATAAATGCACTATTTTACTAGAATAGTAATCCCAGGTTTGTCATATCAGTGGACTGTCCTTTTTTACTATTTAAAGGCCATCTTATAAATTTAAGTAGACAAACAACTACCTGCTGTTGTCAGCATCCCTCATGTTCTATTTTATAACGAGTCTCCAGCAACAAAATTGCACACATGTACTGAATACAGCTGCATTTCATTGAAAAGGTATAAATTCCATTACCTGTCTAGATGTGTGCATGTACTTTTCTAAATATGGATTGTAGGGATAATTGTGTGATCAGATGTAAGTAATTAAACTATAGGTTGGGCTCAAGAATGATTTTAATGGTTTCATCTTTTACTTCTATATAAGTTATTTTGTCCATACTGAAGTTGAGAGATAAATCAGTCCAATGTATCATTTATAAATTAATTAAAATATTAAATATGTCCCTAGGTAATTAAATTTATAGTCTTCCTACACTAATTGATTACATTAAATCAATGCAATAGTCAAATCAAGGTTATAATTGAAGTATAATCAATAAATCAGTGGTTCAATTTATCTGGTTCACCAATTACTACAATAAGTCATTAAATCCAATTATAATTTACAAGTTAAGGAAAACAATTCTTTTAATATTTCACAGGAAGATTATGGGGAGAAGCTGTTCCCTTTAAGCAATTTAACTAAGAGTTTGTTAAAAACAGAGGCTAGTCTTAGGTTGGTTTTAAAGAAGTACAGCTCTTAGAATGCTTTCCTAGTAACTTCCTACTTTGACTCTCTCTCCTATGAAGCTTCACAGTTCACACAAACCACATCAGATTTTTGTTTATTTAATCTATTTCCTCTCCCCACTTTAACACAGTGCCTGCATCTTTCTGGCAGTCTTGCACAGATACAAAATGATTTCTACAATCCTCACTCCTAGCAGATTTAGGATGACACGTGCTTAACCTTGAGATACTATTTAGATAACAGACTTAAGGCTATGGTTTATACCCTGAGGAACAGTTAGTGATGCACAAAGAGACACACATACAGAGACTCATGTTAATGGGCATTGGAGTGATTTGAACATCTTCCAATTGCTCTACAGAAGAATTTTCAAGCCTTCTTCTTAAAGTCCTTAACTTATGAGATTGATCTTAGTTTTGGAACTAAGTTAATATTTACCAGTATCTTTATCGACAATAGAATGAAATGAAGATTTTTTGCATGCAGGAGGAAAGTTTGGTTTCTTCTCTCTCAGTTGTAGGCTTCGGGCTTGGCTTAGCTAATGTTCAGTATCTTTCCCCTTTTCTTCTTTGTATGGCCAGTTCAGGGAAGACAGCAAGATACAACATTGGGTGGTGATGCTGTTGTGAGACAGGCCCTTCCCCTGCTTTCTGCATGGTTAGTCTTTTATAGGGGTCAGTGTCCCCTTATGCTGCATCAGGGGACACCCCAATATCTTCAAAGGCCTGGTACCTGTAATTTGACATGGACCAATGACCTGGCATCTTTGTCTTGAAATCACATAGACGATTCCAGAGTAGAGTGTACATGTTTTGCAACAATCCGTTAATAACCAAGACATTTCTTGAAAACAGGTCATAATGAGGAGCGGGAAGGCAAACTTCTACTTAGGCCCCAGACATATATGTCTCAATTGTTTAAACATAATTGGCAGTTCATCAGCATTGATACACATTCACTCATTCCCCCACATCCTCATGACAGTGAGTTAATTATGACACTGAAAATAACTCTAAGAGGTGGGGACAGAATCTAGGGCACGTGGATGACCTTACCCTGATAACCTTTTGCCCACAAGCCAGAAAGCTGTCTCACACATCTCCTTAGAATGCTAACTTTCATTAAACATTTGACCAACCAAATTTATTTAGGCCTAAATCCAAATATAGCTCATGTTCCCAGCAGGATGCCTTCTTGAACTGAGCCCTAAAAAAGAATACATTCTAAAATGTACAAACCAACCAACAAATTATTTTATTCCCTTCAGAGATGACATCAAGATATAAAGAGTTTAAGGGACTAGAAAGCGATACAAAGAGGTGACACAGACACGCAACAATCCTCCTCTTTTCCAGTGTTTTGATACATTTTTTTGCAATATTTGCTTTTTATTTGGGAAGAACTCAGTTTTATTTGGGAAGAACACAGAACTCAAACCTTGTGGGATATGCGGAGAAAATTAAGTTTAGGGCTGTCTTCTTCTATGCCTATGTTGAAGGAATTCTTCCCTGGCCATTTATAGAACTTGTAGGCCCTCTTTATGCCCTTTCATTCCTTTCATCTGGTGAAAGAGGGGAGGGAGCTGGGGTGAAGATCTCACTTTGTAAGTCTAAAAAGTCAAATTTTTGAAAGATGGCCATGTTTCTGATGTCATTTTATGTATGAACAGATTTTTGTCTGTGGTTTCAATTCAGTTCCAAATAAAAAGATTTCAGAATCACCAGAACTACCATCATAGTTGGTACCAGAGTTCTGATTGCCCATTCGATTTTAATGTGTTAGTTTTTAGCATTCACGTACAATAGTTCTGGTAACAATGATTCAGTTTTTATTTTATTTATTTATTTATTGTCAAGGCTTTGAGTCCCTTGTTAAATCCTTCACAGTCTTATTATATATCCTACTGAGGTCTAATGATTCAGGGATTTTTTTTAGTTGTCTGGTGTAACCAAGTAGGAGCACCATCACATACCCACTTTTGGGAACTGCTGATCTAGTTCATCCTCCTGATGAATATATTTATTTATGATTTGGAGAAGAAAGTAGACAGTGAATTAGTAATGTTTGCTGTTATGGGCTGGCGAACCAGCTTCAGAAGAGATGTATAACAGTTCTGTAACTGGCTTGCAGGTTGGACGTGAATTCCATCCCTGAAATCTCCATTTTAGTGCCTTGTACAAAGCCCAGTTAGTTACAGAGTTGGTGCAGGAGCTGTGAATTTCACCCTAGCTATGTTGTTTGGGTCATCTTTCCCTGACTAATCAGTTATTACCTGTTATTCGAGGTAGGATTCTCGATTTCATGATTTAGTATTCTGAACTGCTTTGGCAAGTCAGGTCTTTTTTTAATCCTGGATTTGTAATTATTTAACTCAAAGCCTTTGTTCTTTTTTAAATAAAAATGTTAATATTAATTTCCTGGATGTTGCCACTAAAGATGGGTCCATAGTAACTTTCAAGCAACATGTGAGATAATATCAGTTTGTATATTTTCCCTTCATAACATTACGCAGTGCATTTCTTAACACCAGCATGCAAGGCATTGGGTGACTGCACTCAGATACTATTATTAGAAAGTGTAGACATATCAGAAGGATTGAAAAAAACAGCGTACTGGTTTTTTTTTAAATATATGACACAAATAATCACACTGGCACAATCCTTCAGTCCTTACTGTTTTCTCACTCAGAGAAAGCTCCCAATAACTTTAATATTTAACATGACAAGGCTATTTTTGTGTTTCAATGCAAGTATTGCCTGAGTAAGGACTGCAGAATTTGCCCACTATCATTAGGTATATGAAACAGGAGTTAGGCAGGTCAGAGATAGTGTTCATTGACACGGTCTGATCCTATTTCCATTTAAATCAATGAGAGTTCTATTACTCATTTCAGGATCAGACCCTTTCTAAGGAGTCATAACTAAAGTCATAAAGGTAGTACTTGACTGAGTGATTAATTGAGCTGTAATCAGTTCTTCTATTCTCCTCTTCATCCAGTGTGTTCACGGTTTAATCCTATATTCGATGTGCTTTTCAATATGAAATAGCAAACTAAAAATGTATGAGTATTTTGCTTGCTTGTATCTGAGAGAGTCCAAAGAGAAAATCTTGTTGAATCCCCACTCCCAAACATAGAGAGAGTACCCATAAAATGTGGAGGGGAGGGAGTTTTTTTGGTAGATGGCAATTTGATAAAGAACAGGTAATCTTTTATTGTGTCATATAAACATGTATATTTTGAAACTATGGTGTATAATTATAATTCCTCAACTTTGAATTTTAAATATATATCCTTATTACCACTTAAATGAGAAATTGAACAGATCTCGACAGATTGCTAAACAAGATTCAGTAGTTACCTATTTTTAATTCCCAGTGAAGGTTTTCAAAAATACTGCATGAACAGCATCAGTCTCTGTGTAATCTTTTTGTTTCAGATTTTTTAAAGTGGTTCCTCTGGCTAAGAGCCAAAGAACATTGGGTTTTATTTTAAATTAGGATGTTTTCTTTTATAGGATTATTGGGTCCATTTAAAGGGATTGCTCAGCTTGAAACGATGACTGACTGAAAAAAAGATAGCAAAAATTATTTTTCTCTATTTTTGTTTGTTTACTTTGTGCATCACAGCAATTTTTATAATTTTCACTGTTTCCTCTGTATAGTCAGTATTTACTAAGGTTCTCTCTTATGCATTTAATTACTTTTTTTTTAAATATAGACATATAAAGAAAACTGGATTCTTACACTAGTTAATATCCAAAAATTCAAGTGGATAGTTTCTCTTTATCATTTTAACACTCAGTGCTATCTAAGGCTCCAATCCTGCAAGTAGCTCCATGTGAATGACTGCACCACACCTAAGGTGGGGCAGAGTTTGTCTGGGGCTTTCCCAGAAAGGACATCTCTGCTTTATGGTGGGGGGGAGGAGAGGAAGGACGTCAGAAACTGCTGTAAAAAAGGTGCTCAGCAGTCAGCTTTGCAGCAGTGACTCACCCTCCCCCACTCCCACCCCCAGGAATGTGAGGTCCGAAGGATATAAAGGTACAAAACCTGGGTGTGGCAAGTCTCTTTGTTCCATGCAGGGAGGAAGCCAGCACCCACCCACCCACCCTCCCTCCCCTAGTGGAGGCAAATGGCAGGCTAGGTTAGGACCTGCTGTGGGCATTACACTAGTTGCTTCTTTTAAAGCGGGGCTGGGAAGGAATTTTTCCTGTACCACCTGAACTGGCTTTGGTGGAGTGAGGTTTTTTCGCCTTCCCCACAGCAGGTGTGAGGGAGGGCCTTTTCTGGTGAGAAGAAAAGGTAATAGGCCATATGTCTTATTTTGTAAGGTTGGGCAGATGTCCAGTGCAGGTACTCCATAGGGAAATGGCCTGGTAAAAAGACTTAAAAGGAGGTACTAGATAAAGGAACAGAACAGGGGAAGGGGGTTGGGGACTCCTCTGATTGGTACAGCAGAGAGCCAACCCTCCCCCTGTTCTCATAGCCCACCTTAACCCTCTTACGAGGGTGGTGGATGGTAAGGTCCTAGCCATGGGTCGGCTGGGGGACCTGGATGGAAGCAAAGGGGGGCTGGTGGAAGCCCCGGAGAATTGATTTGAATAAACATGGATTTGCCTGCACTGTACACTTTATCTGCTGGGTAGTCCCAGACTTCTGTATAATATGTGACCTGCTTAAAATCCATAACAAGCGTCTCCTGTCCTTCTTGCAGTGTACCCAGACAATGGATTCCTGTGCCTGCACAGAACTCCATATGGCTGCAGAGGTCTGCTTATAGAGCTTCTGGCAGAATTTGGACCTAAGATAGAATCTCTGATTGACAAATATTGTAGGAATCAAAGAAAACTACTTGTTCTTCGTAAACAGCAAAATAAGCATAGAAAATACAAAAAGAAGATTAAGAGGTTCAAACATCCACTTGCTGCGGGGGGAGGGGCAATAGACCCTGTCTGATAACAAGGCACCTGAAAGTATTTAACTGGAATTCCTGACAAACAGTTAAACATTAAAGTCTTTGGTGTTGTACTGTGGTCTCTGCTGCAAAAGGAATTTTGCCAGAGTAAAGAATTCAGACTCAGGCCTTTTTATTTTCTCTTTAATCCTTTTGTTAAAAATAGTTTGAACTGAACATATGAAATATGGGTATTACATAATACAGGAAAACACTGATTAAAAACTGATATTTGTAGAAGGCAGAAATTGTGTCCTACAAAAGAAACATCTAATGCATAAATGAAAGAACATCTACATTACATATCTATCAATGTATGGCCTGTGGTTTTTGCTCATTCCAAGATAATTAACTGTGTCATTAGAAATAGGGGGTTCTACAACTGGTTTTTTAGTCTCTCATTCCTGATTGTAGTACTTTTTTTCTTTCACTCTTTACATTAGTGAAAATGGGAGTTATGTTATATCTCCAAGGAGGCGAGAATATATCCCTAACTATAGAGAATTTCAAAGAACTTTTTTTGAGCAAAAGGTGATAGAAATCTCAGAAATTCCTATTGTATAAATCCAAACTGCCAAAGAGCTACAACAAGACTAATTTCTTCTGCAATCCCCACAAACAAACACTATTATTTGTCACCTCTCCATTTCTAAAAATAATACAATGATACATGGCTCTCTAAGTTAACACCATCCTTTGGGTCTTCCAGGATATTTTGTATCAGCTCTTTGTCTGTTAGATTATGAACTTCATAGAGCAGAGTCTGAGGGTTAAACCGTGGTCCTAGTGATATCAGTGACAAAACTCCCACTTTCTACAATAGCGAAAGGATTGTATCCTGTATCTTCCTTTTTGGTGTACACAAGCGCTGATCACACTGATCATATACATCACTAAAATAAAAACTAGCACCAGCGATTTCCTTCACAGTCCTGCTTCACCCCTCAAACATCATTTCATATACTATGTTGTGTGATATCACCAAGATCCCCATGTTTCTTCAGCCAACTGGGTTTCTTTGAATAATTGAATCTTTGCATGCAATAGTAAATAAAATGTTGTCTGAAATGCTCTCATAAAAACTGGACAAGCTAGACAGCCATGTGGGTCACAAGAATAAAAGAATTAAGAGAAATTGAAAGACTTACGGCCTACATTAAATTAATAGTTGAACTATTTGGGTAAAGACTTAGCAATAGGATAAAGTGATTATAAACAAAGAATTGATTTAAATTTAATAATATGTATAATTAGAACTTATTCTGCTTTACCTTTGTGGTATTCTTTACCTAGCATATCTGCCACCCTCTCATTTACGCCATATGTAAGAAAGTAACTTTTACTGCCAACAGTTCTGTAATACAAAATAAGTAACTAAATACAGGGACCAAAGTACAGAATAGTGAGAAGCAGACTGTCTGGAACCCAATGTGACAGTAAAGCATAGTGGTTTTATGGACAGAAATATGGCGATATTTGAGAATTAGGTGAGTATTAAACATCTGCATTAATGTGGACTGAAGGCCTCAAGTCTCACAGAATTTATTTATAAATTCATCCTAAAGATGCTATATTTGAAAAGGAAGGATGACGCTATATACAAATAATTATTTTATAGAAAGAGTGAAATTTCCACATTGTACTCAGGAGACCAAAATGAAAGGGAGAGGTTAGGAAGATTGTGCTTTTATTTTTTTTATTGCAGTCCATGAACTAGAAGGGCCCCATTGTGCTATGCATCATTCAGACATATAGTAAATGACACTCCCTGCTCCCAAGAGGTCACAATCTAAAAAAACAAATAAAAGAAAACTATGTTATATGTTAGACTTCAGTGACAGTGGAGGCAGCTAAAGAAAAGTAGGAAACACCATTTTATAGAGGTTAGAAGCTTAACATGGTCAGCTGGATCCTTACTTCTACTTCCCTCTGAAAATCAACAGATTCTCCACTTTTCTGGTTTTTTAACATCCCCCTGAAGTTGGAATTGAAGTGATAGGAGCCACCAACTAATGGTTGTTGTACATTAGCTTATTGTTCCCCGTCACTATTTTTCTGCTCCATCACACATACTAGTTTTTGGAAGTATCTCAACTTTGTCTCGGTAATTTCCAGCTATATCTCAGCCACTTCTTTTCTTTTTTGTTATCATTTAAGGATTGGAAACTTTCTTGATGGTGCAATAAAAGATTGAGCCAGTTATATAGCTGCAATCAGGCTGAGCTCATCAATGGAGCTGAATTCAAGAAGGAGAGAGGGGATTGTTTGAATAATTTGCTCCCTGTAAAAATAAGCATCAGCCTAAGGACTTGGCATTTCCGTTTTACCAGACACAGTTGTTTGGCCAAGTATTGTATAATGGCTGAAGTACACAAGCCCCAGGATGATTAAACTGGATTCTTTTTAAAACGAGCTCAAAACTAAAGCACCTCTCCACTACATTACCTTTTTCTCCTTTCTTCCTCCTTACTTCCCAAGCTTCTCTAGTGTTCTCAAATATGTAATAAATGTAACCACTCTTCCAATCAATTGGCCTGAACACAATTTTGAGACCACGGAGAGAATCAGTTTAACAGCTGATAAATCTTCTATCAAAGAAAAGTATCTTGCTCTTGTTGGGCAATCTGTTCAATGACCAATAGGTCTTATCCATTAACTATACTAAGATCCAAAGCTTTTAAAATAACTAACAAGGGAAAAACAGTCGACAGAAGTGGGCAGTAGCAGCTGAGCAAAATTCAATATGTGGCTATCTTTCCTTCTCAACATGTGCTCTCGTTACCAAATCAATAAGTCATTTGAATAATGCCATAGAAAACACATTGATATTCCACATTTGACCATAGCTGATTATCATAGAATATATTGGAAATGGGCAATTTTTAGAAAACTATGGACCTCAAACAAGGTGTTTTAAAAGTCAGAAGTCCTGATTAAAAGCTCATTTAATAATGCATATCTTTCACCATTTATTTTACTATATACAACTATATATTTAGTCAAAAATATCACAATACATTCTTTACTGGTATGACTTAAGTGTAATTGCATATGTGTAATGGAGAGCAGAATTTGACCCAGTATATTTGAGCTGAAAACCTAAAGAATTTAGGAAAGGGTCTATCTACAACAGCTGCCTTTTTGAACTAAAACAGCGAAACAACTGTGGTGACTATTAGTACAAACGTGATGAATGTTAGCATATACTGTAATGAAGGAAAGATGCTCAGAGATTGCTGCCTGCTATCTGAGCTGATGTAACACTGCTGCACTGATTCCTAATGCACAATTTATATAGACTGGAGATGCCTTCAGCACTTGTGAACACTCATGTATCATTTTCTTATTATGTATGGTGACCTTGAAGGGTTTTTTAAGGGTTTGAAGCCCAGTATGAATTTATTTTGAAAGGATCACATAGCTAGTAGGAGCCTGAAGAACTGAAGCCAGTAGCGGAAGCCAACCCGTTCTGGAGTCTTAGAGCAACCAAAAATAGAATGAATGGCTAGAACTTTGGAGCATCAGAAACCTTGACACCAGCTGCAAACAGCAGAACTCTAGAGGAAGTTAATTCCAATAAGATATCCAATAGGACAAAAGATTTAATAACCCAGAAGTCAAAATGATATTTATTAAGTGTAACAGGATGATCTTCTCCTTTAATACCCTGGGGAGGTCAGGGTGGGTGGGACAGGGAGCAGCTGACAGTACCTCAGAGCAGCTTAGCAGACAGGTGCTGGGAATCAGCTGGCACAGCTGATCAGCACCTCATGACTGGCCCTCACTCACAGCTGGAATATAAAGGAGAGCTCAGGCTTGAAGGCAGAGAAAGTTAAGAAAGAGAATACTCTGATAAACAGAGTGGGAGGTGGCAGGCTGCCTAAGGTAGCTACTGAAGGCTAGGAGACCTCAATCTGAACTCCTGTTGTGAGTGTTGCTTTTTTGATAATTTTCTTGCTCTGTTTGGGAAGACACCAAACAGACCCCTAATAAAAGGGACAGAAACTTAACCTGGGTGTGGCTGTCTCTCTATCCCCAGTGTAGGGGCACTAGCCTACAGTAAGAATCACTCCTAACTAGAATGGTTTAACTACCAGTTTTGTTGATACAAGGGGATGGGGACATTAGTTTTCCAACCTATTTTTACAGCTTTTTACCATCACTTCCCTTCCAGTCATTCTCAAAGATTTTTCAGTGATAATTATGGGTTCTAGCTAGAACCCCTCAGACTTTGTGCTTAATAGATCTCATAAGATAAGCAGGTATGGGATAGAGTTCAGAGAAAAGCAACATAAATGATCGGTTAAGAAGCTGGAGGGATTAATTGAAGAGGAAAAATTAATTTGTATAGCTTTAAGAGATAAGGAGAGTAGCATGATAACAATTTACAAATATTTGAAGGATGTAAACACCAAGGAAAGAGATAATTTATTTAGCATGGTACAATAGGTATAATTGGATGAAATGGGAAATAGGCCTGCTTGAATGTTACAATGGGGCAGATCAAACATAATTTTCATATTTGTATAGAGCAAAAGGTCTCAACACCCTGGGCAAGTGGTACAAAGGGACTTCAGTCATTATACCAGCCAGTAAAGTGAACTAGTGGCTACATGTATGTGTGGCTCTGAGTTGAAGGTGTAGATTTCACCTTTCCAACCCATCTACACTTCTGCTGAGAATGACTGGTTACTCAGGCTTTACACAGGAGAAGTGACTTTCACTTGAACAAGAAAATGTAGGGTCTTTTAAAAGACAGACAAAGCTTTTACCTATGTTTAAATAATGAGCATCCATTCGCCAACACAGCGCAGTGCTCTAAAGACTCCTGAATCTGAGATGGACAGCACTGTAAAATGTGCCTGTTCAATTTAACTGTGTCTCATTATCAACCATCATAAAGTAGAACTCACATATAGGTGATAATACTTTCCAGAATCATGATACCTATAGTTATTGAAAACATTTAGTTTTCACTGTCATCCTCACAACATATCCTAGAGGAGGAACTAGTGGAGAATACTATTGTCTCTGGAGCGTGATCCAAAGCCTTCCAAAGTCAATGATGAGACTCCAGTTGACTTTGACTGCCTTTGAATCTGGCCCTTACTAACTAATTATATTGGAGAGTGAAGTGGGGGTAGAACAGAAGTTTTATGGAATTTAAAATTATCCTCCTTTTTTCCAAAACACTCTATGGACTTCCTTTACTTTGTAATAGTAGCTACTGGCTTCTACATAGTAGCATATCTGGGGCATTAACTTTCTGAAATCCTCACCCTTGTTAGGTGACTGGGTTGGGAAATAAATTTTAGGCTTTTACCTGCACTCCCGTGTGTCACATTATTTTATCAACTTACTTACTCTCCCCTGCCTGTGATTCTTCACTCTTTCCCTTGTACGGCCTCCTCTGTCTGAAATTCTCTTCTTCCTCCCTCAGGCCACTGAGCCATCTCCTTCTTTAAGTCACGTCTTTAAGCTTTACTTTTCATTTTAGTTTTAACTGACTTTCAGTATAAAGTAATTTGTGGTCATCTTGTAAAGTGCTTTCAGATCTACTTATCAAAAAGCACCATATAAGAGATAGGTATTATTATTATTATATGACAAATGTGGCACAAATTGTATGTTAACTAAATACAAACACATTTCAACCTTCTAGTTATTGACGACTCTTCAAGAAGAAACTGAAAATTTTGTTACGAGACACTACTTTTTTTTTTTTTGGATGATGATGATATAGTCAGGATTCACTTTAAAATACTGAGAAAGTAAATAAAAATTTAGAAAATACTTCAGGCAAACTTTTCAGAGTGTGAAAATGAAACTTCTTTAAATATATCTTTTCAAATGAATTTAGTACTTGTGAAAAGGTGTGCAAATTTGTGTAAAATTGATGGTAACTGAAGCTCTTTGTTTATCCAAGAGCAAGCATTGTGTGCGGAGTGCCAATGTAAGTGTACCCACTAATGTACCATAACTTTGACCAGAGGGAAATCATTTAAGAATAGTAGAAGACAGAACTTTTTGTCAGCCATTCACTCTATGCTGAGCAGCCCAACAAAGATGACATATGCACCAAGTGTGATTTGTGTGTATGTATGTTGTGGATATATGTCCTCTATTAGAAACTGACATGACATCATCAACAAATTTCAAACAACCCTCCAAACAATCGGCATATTTTAATGACTAGATTTAATCCAGTTGCTTTGTATATACAGTTCAGCCTCCTGAGCCATTGAGTTGACATATATAAGCTACCAACTCACCCAAAGCAAAGGATCAAAAGATATATCATAGCATTTAAAATATAGCCTGATCTGACAAACTGTGTAATTTACGAACTAACTTTAGACCGATTAGTTCATCAGTGACGTATACTAAATCCTTTTGCAATCATACTTGTTATAAAATTAATGTTCTTATTGTCTGGCATGCCTGTGATGCATTTTTAAATGTCTTGTGTCTGTTTGCTTAAAAGAGGAAGACCTTTAGAAGACTCCAGACCCCAAAATATACAAGGAAAAAAACATCTGTTTAGTTAAGTCGTTGTGGGCATCTAATTAGATTATCAGTAGTGATTTAAGGCCAGATGTATTTATGAGCCTGAATATGGATTAAAGGAGCTTAGTTTTAGATTCCCATTTTTGAAAATCTTGACCACAGTCTTTGTCACACATATATAGGATACATGAAAAATCTTTCCTATGAGTGGAGAGCATTAATATTGATCTTTCACTGTGCAACTGTCATGTTTCAGGGTACAATCCAGACAAATGATTACCTCCCCTGTAACCCTGGGTGCTTCAAATGCCCTGCTGCTGTGGCTCACAGCCTGGACACCAGCACTCAGTTGACAAACGTGTAGGTCATACCCTGAGCATCTGTGTGCTGTAGATCCCTGGATCAGCAGGTCTGATTCCAGCAGCCTGCCTACAGCACAACAGCCCTACCCTGGCTTCCACCAGCCGTCGTTACGATTTTAAGGGTGACCCCAACACAGTCCCAGTCCTGAATTTTCACAAAACCATCTGCCTAGCCCTCTCCTGGAGCCTGCAGAGAAATAACGTTTGTTTGCTCCTTTAAAGAGACTAAAGTACATTACAGCTTATTAACTTAACTGAGGTGAATACACCCTTTCCTTCAAACACAGCACTGAGTTGGTTTACAAAACCAGATAATTAGCAATAGGACATAGGTTAAGTGATGCCAAGTAAAAGAATTAAAAGCAGAGATGGTTACAAGCAAATGTGTGAAAACATATCTATAAGGCTAAAACTTAATCTAGCAAGGTACAGGCTGTGTTCAGGATGGTTTCTCTCACCAGTCATTCTTCTTTCCAGCCATGACTGACTTTCCCTCAGGCAGGACCTTCCACAGAAGTACAAGGTGTTGGCTTCCTAAGTGAAAGATCTTTGCCTCAGCATGTTTCTCACCTATATTCAGTTTCCAGATACTTGAACCCCCTCTTAGTTGAAGGCCCCATCTTTCTTAGCTTGAAAGAGCTCTGGCTCTTTGTCAGTCTAATGATGGGTGCCAAAATGGCTTTCTGTCTCTACTTATATCTCTCAAAGTTCAGTGACCTTTATTCAAGAGGCAGGATGACCTCATGCTGTTCTTCCTTTCCTGTGGTCTTGCCATCCCCCGGCTAATTTGAATGTAAATGCGGCTTTCATTGTTTGTGGTCACAGCTTGCTTAATTTTATTGGAGACAGATAGATAGATGTAATATTACCTCCTATCTTGGAGAGACCTGTTTCTCCGTTTGGTCACAGACTGTAAAGCATAATATTAATGAATATCCATAATTTCTTATGTAGTGTTAATACATACAATTCACAGGGATATTAATCACCTGTGTGTTAGAGCCTTTCACAAAACACCTCACTGGATACACTTTTATAGTACAGAAATATTGTATACAATCAGTTGATTCAATTGCTTATTGCTTGAGGTTCAGATCCCCGGTCTTTATAGCCCACATAAAGTTCCTCTAAACTGTCTCCTCTCATGCTTGTTAGGTCAGACCTGTTGACTAACTCCCCCTGATATGCCTGGTATAAATACACTTTAGTTATAATTCAAGCATATATCCGTAACTCTTAATACATACTGTATACATATATCACACAGCAATGTTAATGATCAGTGAGTTGTTAGTTTTCCAATGACATATTACATGATACCTTTTTAGATATAGATTATAACTATATTGAGTTGGGGTACACTGAATTCATCAGGCCAGCTGAAACTCATTACCTGATACCACGGATCCTCTTGCCCTCTGGGACTGGGATGCTCTTAGGGTCACAGCGACGTAATTAGGTTGACCTATCCCCTCCACTGTAAATGTAGCTAGGTTGACAGAAGAATTCTTCCATCAACCTAGCTACCACCTTTCGGAGAGGTGGATTAACTACGTCAATGGAAAAAACCTCTTCTGTCAATGTAGGAAGCATTTACACTATGATGTTATAGCAGCACAGCCGCAGTGGTGAAGCTGTGCCTCTGTAGTGTAGACATACCCTCAGATTTTCCCCTTTTTATGTTGATTACTGTATGTGCAAAGATATGGGGATAGAATTAAGTATTATGGTTGAATCTCCAGAGTTTCTATTGTTTAGGGTGTCTTTCAAACTATAATGCTCCTTTGATGTTTAAGTGAGATATGACTACAAACTTTACAATAACAACACTTTATCTACTAACGTCCTTAAATTTCTAATCTTAACCTAAAGAACCTAAAGTATGTAGATGTATGGCCTTATTTTTTATACAAATTTTGAATCCTTTAATCTATTTGTCAAATGATTTTTCTTTTAATTTGTTTCGAGGGGGGTAAGAAGGGGAAGTTTGTTTTGAGGGGGGGTTGGAAGAAATCATCAAAAAACGTAATATCATCATTAAAATGTATTTTAGACTTATTGGGTTAAATATGGATGTCCTTACTAAGTCAAAGCTCATAGTGAAGTCAATGGAATAGTAAGGACTACATTGGGGAGACTGCAAGATTTGGTCCATTGTAATTAAAAATTCTAACTAAATCTTATGTTAGGCAATATGTTTTTAAAAGTTAATGGTTATCATAAACTCTGTGTAAATATGCAGACAGTATAACTCTTAAGAACTCTGTATTCAGAGATCATAGCTAATATTAACTAATTTGACATGTTGACAGAGTTTATAATGGTTATAAACAGGCTATTTCTAGGTTCACATCTATTATAAATGCTGCACAGAAGCCAGTGGAGATTATTATAGTTATGAACAACTATTTCAATGCTCCTGGCTATTATAAACTCATTGGAGAAGCCAACTAGGCTTATAATGGTCGTGAACTGACTATTTAAAGGCCAATTTACAAACTCCACCAGGAGGCCAACTGGGTTTATAAAGTTCATAAAATGACTATTTTTCAGGAATTGGAACTCTAATTTCTAATATTATTTATTACAAAAATATTTATTATTACAAAAATCAGCCAAAAGGGCCAAATATCACTTGGTTTCAGCCCATGTATTTAAAACTGTGGAATTATACCAAAAATAAATTTGGTTCATTATGTTTACATCTGATAACAGTCTTGTCTGACTTTTGAGTTTATCCTGATTTCATCATCATACGGTATTTTCTGTATGGAAATGTTCACATTTATGAAAATTATTGTCAAGTTCTGGACACATTTTTTGCAAGTCTGGGTGGCTATCTAAGTCTCAAAGCATTTTTTGTGGCTTATTTAGAATGTTGAGTTTTAAGCTGAAATTGGTTGTATAGTATTTCTTCTGGTATATTGATTGGCTTTGCCTGCCACAGGTATTCAGGAGGGAGAGCAGAAACTGTTATGACTCAGTTTCACAGTGGGGAGAGGCTGCATTTTGTGGGTTTTCCGCTGAGACTGTCAGAAATATAGTGTCTCTTGTATTTCCAGGGTCCTAGGATTTTCCTCAAAAACATGCTTACAAAGGCTTACATCCGTGTCAAGAAGCAGGTAGCAGCTCTGTGTTGTCTGTGCTGCAAAGTGTGTGTGGTGGGGAGACGGAATTCTAAATTAGGGATCAGTGATCATGCTTGGTAGCTCCTTTGTGGAGATTGGAGTAAGCCACTGATACTTTCCTCCCCGTCGAATAAGAAGACACCAAGTACAGATGATGGGGGTTTGCCAAAGAAAACTGCTCTACTGCTGCTGTTTGAAAGTGATATATAGAATGGCTTTGACTTGTATTTCTGCAAACGTGAAATATTGAGTTGATGTAGCTTTTTGTATTTTCACATTTTCAAAGAAACATTGTCAAGATTTTCCAGAAAAATAAAATGTAGGAAGCCTCAAATCACCTGAATTTGATGTGAAAAATCAACAACAAAAATTGTCACCACTCTTGCATAATTCTTGTTTTAATGAACAGGGAGAAAAAAGATCGCTAGCTTGCAGCCATTCCAATCTCCTAAGGTTAAACTTCATGAGTATTTAGATATGAGACTTCCAGTGACATAAGGAGTCAGTGGAATAGCTGTGTACATTTTGTGCTGTAGATGGTAGTTGTGATTCCATTTTCTACAAATTCTCCCCTGTGGTTCTGGTTGGATTTATCACATAACCTCAAATTTCCCCCCTAAATCAAAGTAAATTATACAAAAAATACACCAGTACAGTGGTAAGGTTGAGTTTTTAATCACGGAAAATGAAGGAAATTAAGAGTAAAAGTTCAAAGAGGAGTCAAAACTCCCATCTGCTCACATATAGACTGTGGTGCTCCTCATGATCTGTAGGCCAAAAATGGTCCTATTCTCCTTTTAATCCCAGGACTCTCGTCCAACATGAACACTGCATTCAGTTAATTTCTGAAGTGGGAAATCTCCTGTGTTTAAACCAGATGCAAACAGCAGAGCCGCACTACATCCTTGATAATTCCCTTTCGGTCCATGTTCTACCAATAGGGTCATAGGAGCAACAAGATGGAATACAATGGGGGAATCTGATCAACATCTTAGATGTCTACACAGAAATGCAAGGACTATGGGAATGAACAGAAAGAACTGGAAGTCTTAGTACATAACTAAATTATGACTTAATTGTATCACCAAGACACAGTAGGATGAATCTTATGATTGCAATATCGCTACAGAGGGGTACAGCTTGTTCAGAAAGGAGAGGCAGGAAAAAAAGGGAGGAGGTGTTGCATTGAACATCAAGAATTTATATGCTTTTTCTAAGGTCCAGAAGGAGGTGAGATGCAGACCAGTTGAAAGTCTCTGGGTGAAGGGGGAAAAGAGGGGTGACATCATTGTAGGAGTCTACTATAGACCACTAAATCAGGAAGAGGAGGTGGATGAAGCATTTCTAGAACAAAACAGAAATACATAAAACACAAGACCTGGTAGTACTGGGGGGACTTTAACTACCCAGACACCTGTTAGAAAAGCAATATGTCTAAGCCCAAAATGTCCAGTATGTTATTGATATGTATTGGGAACAACTTTTCATTTCAGAAGGTGGAGGAAGTAACCAGGGAAGCAGCTGTTTTAGATTTGATTCTGACTAATGGAAGAATTGGTTGTGAATCTGAAGGTGGAAGGCAATGTGGGTGAAAGTGGTAGTGAAATGACAGATGTCATGTTTCTAAGTAAATGAAGGAGTTAGAGCAGCAGAATAAGGACATAGGATGTCAAAAAGGAGACATAGGGACATAGGATGTCAAAAAGGAGACAAACTCAGAGAACTGGTAGGTAAGTGCCCATGGGAAGCAAATTGAAGGGAAAAGGAGTTCAGGTGAGTTGCCAGTTTCTCAAGGAGACAGTATTAAAAGCACAACAGCAAACTATTCCAGTGCAAAGGAAAGATAGGAAGAATAGCAAGAGACCAATATGGCTGTATCAGGAGCTCTTTAATTACCTGAAAATCAAAAAGGAATCCTACAAAATATGGACAAATTGCTAAAGATGAGTACAAAACAATAGCACAAGCATGTAAGGACAAAATCAGAAAGTCTGAGGCACAAAATGAGTTACACCTGGCAAGGGACATAAAAGGGAATTAAAGAGGTTCTATAAGTACATTAGGAGCAAGAGAAAGACAAAGTGAAGATCCACTACTTAGCAGAGAAAGAGAGCTAATAACGGACAACACCATGAAGGATGAAGTGTTTAATGCCTATTTTGCTTCAGTCTTCACTAACAAGGTTAATTTTGACCAGATGCTTAACACAATTAATATTAACAATAAGGGGGAAGGAACACAAGCCAGAATACGGAAAGAACAGCTTAAAGACTATTGAGATAAGTTAGATATATTCATATTAGACCTGATGAAATTCAACCTAGGATACTTAAGGAACCAGCTGGAGCAATTTTGGGAAAGATGACTGAGGGTGGACCTGATAACAGTTTTCAAATATATGAAGAACTGTTATAAAGAAGATAGTAATCAATTGTTCTCCATGTCCACTGAAGGTAGGACAAAAAGTAATGGGTGTAATCGATACTAAGGGAGATTTAAGTTACCAAGGGAGATTGTGCAGTCCCCATCACTGGAGGCTTTTAAGAACAGGCTAGACAATCCTGGTTTAGGTATATTTGGTCCTGTCTCAGCACAGGGGTTGGACTAGATGACCTCTCAAGATGCCTTCCGGCAATATATATCTATAATTCTATATTCCGGGATGGTGCCAATTATACCAAAATAGTTCTTACTAGGTTTGAGTGGTACATGCAAAGTCCGGGGCCTTGTCCTTAATTTAATCATGAAAGGTGGGAAACTTTATTGACCATCAACCCTGCACTAATCAGAATGAACAGAAGACTAGATAGATAGATTCCTTGTTGGCAGACATCCCATCTTTTTGAGAGTTAACTACAGGAAAAACCAATGGGACTGAATTTAAATATTTTGTTCCTCCTACTTACTTTCTTTCTGCCTTTTCTCCCCTGCCTATTATTACAGGAATAGAGGAATGAATTAGCATGTCCAATAACCACCTGGGCAGAAGGTCTGAAGCTATTAGTTACCTAGGGGCTGAGATCCCCACCTCCTAGGACTATCTTGAACCCTCACACTCTGTGCTTCCTTCTTTTACCGTCAACCAGTCCAGCACCCATGTCACTCTGTGTCCATCCTGCCCTCTTGTAGTCAAACATTACCTCCTGGATTTTCTTCCCCACTTGCAGGTCCAGGGCTGCTCCCACTGGTCAGATGCTCCCCAGCTCCAAACCTCTTCCTGGTGCAGCGACCCCACTATCTACTTCAATTCTCTCTCTACCACTCTGCGTTGCTGCCCCCCTACTCACCAGATACACACCTTCCCACTTTCACAGAGAATCCTCTCTCTCCAACTGAGTACTCCTTGTAGAAATACAGACTTTATCTCCTGGAAAATGTTTTGCTGGGTGGGAGAGTGTTAGGAAAAAAGTCAGCCTGGGAAGTGGGAGAGAAGGGGTGTCTCCAGTTTCCACACAAGCATTATTTACTTCCCATAATCTCCCGTCCTGTCTCATCCAGTGCAGCCCTCCAGCCTGTTAACTCTTGCAGTTCAGCCCCACCCCCCTGAGAGAAGAAATCCATCCCTTTTGCTTTTCCGTGAGACTCTCCCTCCTCCTTGCCCCAATCCCTGGGAGAACAGACTCCTCCCTTCTGGGTTCACATTCAGACCTTTCCTTCTTCTTTCACAATGAGAGAACCTAGCTCCTCCTTAGAACATTTTAGGATAATTAATTACACTAAAACAATCCAGCACAGAAATTTATCAAAAAGCCAACTCTACTCACCATGAAGTGATGTGACCTGCCTGTAGTGTGAGCGAGCCTCGGTACAGTGTCCTTCCTGTCCTGTGCTTCTTTGCTTGTCTTAGTGCAGGCTGCTGCCTCCCTGGTTGCTCTTTACGAAGTAGTAAGGAGGCTAATTTTAGGGTGCTTCATCATCCTGCCATGGAAAGACATGGTGTCATGTCAGAATCAGCAGCATGTGGCACTACTTGGAGCTGCTATTTTATAAGCTAAGATTTGTGTTCTCAAATTAGCCTCTGTAGGACAGAAATGACTCAGTTATTGATATAAGATTTCTAGAGCAATGTACCTAAAGCATTAAAGATCAGTATTTCATCCTTAAAGAAGTAATCAAGAGAACATTTTAATTACACTAGGATTGCTGTTCTATTATCCAACACTTAAGACACTCTGGATACAAAGATTTGGGTCAAAAACTAGTGTATGGAAATTTTCTGGCATTTCTTTAGCACTTAGCCTATTGCCCCATTAATATAATTGAAACATTCTTACAACAGGGCAGTGGTCACCAACCAGTAGATCGCAGACCAGTCGATCACGATAGGGTTACCAATCCTCCTGCAGCCAAAGCGGGAGATTGGCTGCTAACAGTCCAGCAGTGCAGTGGGGCTAAGGCAGGCTCCCTGCCTGTCCTGGCCCTGTGCAGCTCCCGGAAGCAGCTGGCATGTCCAGCAGCGGCTCCTGCGGGGGAGGGGCAGGAGGGTCTCTGCGTGCTGCCCTTGCCTGCAGGCTCTGCCCCCACAGTTCCATTGGCCGGGAACAGGGTAAACAGCACCCGGCCGGAGCCCGCACCCCTGTCCCAGCCCTGATTATATGTCACAGAATCATAGAATATCAGGGTTGGAAGGGACCTCAGGAGGTCATCTAGTCCAACCCCCTGCTCAAAGCAGGACCAATCCCCAACTAAATCATCCCAGCCAGGGATGTCAAGCCTGACCTTAAAAACTTCTAAGGAAGGAGATTCCACCACCTCCCTAGGTAATGCATTCCAGTGTTTCACCACCCTCCTAGTGAAAAAGTTTTTCCTAATATCCAACCTAAACCTCCCCCACTGCAACTTGAGACCATTACTCCTTGTTCTGTCATCAGCTACCACTGAGAACAGTCTAGAGCCATCCTCTTTGGAACCCCCTTTCAGGTAGTTGAAAGCAGCTATCAAATCCCCCCTCATTCTTCTCTTCCGCGGACTATAGAATCCCAGTTCCCTCAGCCTCTCCTCATAACTCATGTGTTCCAGTCCCCTAATGATTTTTGTTGCCCTCCGCTGGACTCTTTCCAATTTTTCCACATCCTTCTTGTAGTGTGGGGCCCAAAACCGAACACAGTACTCCAGATGAGGCCTCACCAATGTCGAATAGAAGGGAACGATACGTCCCTCGATCTGCTGGCAATGCCCCTACATATTCATCCCAAAATGCCATTGGCCTTCTTGGCAACAAGAGCACACTGCTGAGTCATATCCAGCTTCTCGTCCACTGTAACTCCTAGGTCCTTTTCTGCAGAACTGCTGCCAAGCCATTCGGTCCCTAATCTGTAGCGGTGCGTGGGATTCTTCCGTCCTAAGTGCAGGACTCTGCACTTGTCCTTGTTGAACCTCATCAGATTTCTTTTGGCCCAATCCTCTAATTTGTCTGGGGCCCTCAGTATCCTATCCCTACCCTCCAGTGTATCTACCTCTCTTCCCAGTATAGTGTCATCTGCAAATTTGCTGAGGGTGCAATCCACACCATCCTCCAGATCATTTATGAAGATATTGAACAAAACTGGCCCGAGGACCAACCCTTGGGGCACTCCACTTGATACTGGCTGCCAACTAGACTTGGAGCCATTGATCACTACCCGTTGAGCCTGACAATCTAGCCAACTTTCCACCTTATAGTCCATTCATCCAGCCCATACTTCTTTAACTTGCTGGCAAGAATACTGTGGGAGACCGTGTCAAAAGCTTTGCTAAAGTCAAGGAACAACATGTCCACCGCTTTCCCCTCATCCACAGAGCAAAGAAGGCAAATCAAAGAAGGCAATTAGATTAGTCAGGCATGACTTGCCCTTGGTGAATCCACGCTGACTGTTCCTGATCACTTTCCTCTTCTCTAAGTGCTTCAGAATTGATTCTTTGAGGACCTGCTCCATGATTTTTCCAGGGACTGAGGTGAGGCTGACTGGCATGTAGTTCCCAGGATCCTCCTTCTTCCCTTTTTTAAAGATGGGCACTACATTTTTGTAAAAAATGTCATTCAGAGCTGGTTAAACAGATCTAGAGGCCCCAGTTGTTCTCCATTGTAGAAAACTCACACAGAGGACAGAAAATTCTGTGAGATTCCCATTGCAATTTCCACCAGATTGCTCCTATGGGGGGAGGTGAATTTGCCCTCTGTGCAGTAAACAACAGTGCTGGTCCAGTCATCCTAGAGATATATCAGAGGGCAGGGCCATGGGCTCAGAGGCGGGTACCTACAAGCTCCCATCTGGCTCTACCTGGCTCCCTCAAGCTTTGCAGCATCAATGGTTGTGTAAAAACCATGCTGCTAAAGGTTCTCCTGCCTATTGAAGCACCATCCTTGAACCACCCTTCTGAGAGGTTCCATAATGCAGAGTGACTCCACACTGTAGAATACAATAAATCCACTAACCAAGGATTTCCTGCAGGGGAGAGAGTGCATATCCCCTAGCCTCTCACCATGTATGGATCCCAGCCCAACAAATGGGCTTCCACAAGACCTGAAGAAAAGAGGGTATGATGCTACTTGTCTCCCAGCAAAGGCTCTTAGGGCTTTTAATCTCCTCTGCTTGCAAAAGTGAAATTTGACAAAGAGGTTGTGGAAGAATGCCTCTGAAAGGGCTAATAATATAGGGTCGTATTGAGTCCAACTGCTTATTACTCATGCAAAATTGCCATTGAGCAAGAAGTGTTGAACTGTAAGGCCCAAGAAAGGAAAATCTCCCAAGATAACAAGTGAAACAAACTCAAAATATTGCTTTGATTTTGATTTTGTTTAAATCTACCTCCGAATCATTACTTACTCATATTTCCTGATGGCACATTACATGGAAATTGTGGGATATACCAGCATTAAATTATAATTTCTGTTTAATGAATAATTACATGTATTGAAAAAGAGATGTGACATTTTGGGATAAATTAGTTAATGTATTTTCATACCCAACTCCTCCTTTTTCAGCACATTTAAGCAAATTACAGGGAAATATTTTTCCTTTCAGGAATTATACCAATGGTAATAATATGATCCGTTATCTTCAAATACATGTATACATCACCACACACTGGTCAGAGGTCATATTACATGTGAGTGTTAATATTTAAAATCTACTTCACATTGTGAGTCTTTACATTTAATATTCTGGTGCTCTCAGATATTGTACTGAAGCAAAAGAAACTTGACTAAAACCAGCAATACAGAAAATGAGAACATGATGAATAGACAAAATATATATATTTCATCTGAGTAAATACTTCCAGTTTTAGAATACTGAGAATGGTAAATGTGAATCAGTCACACTTTTTTTAAAATGAGACACCTATATCACTGTCACCATGAAAGTGCTAAATCATTGTGGCCTTAATCAAATTTGTCAATATATAATTTTCTTTACAAATGAACTGCATCTTTTTAGTTTTAACCCTCAATACTAAAACCAGAGGAACCCTCACTGCTAGAGAGAACCTGCTGAGTCCCTGCCTGGCTGGATGCATGAGGGAGATTTTAGTTGGGGCTGGAACAAGAATATTGACGAGAAAAGACCATACACTGATTTATATTTTCTGTTTTCTTATTTTTTTAGACCTTACATAAAAAAGCAAAACAAAAGTGTCAAATCCCACCAGTGGAGTCTTCCCCAATAGTTTAAGAAAGGCTGCTGTAAAGTGTATCTGTATGCTGGCCTTACTCACAGAGCCCTGAAGCATAGACCTGCTAACAAGAGATTTTTCAGACTTCTGGGAAAGAAAATTTGCTTTAGAGACACTGTTCCCTCATTCCATGCCCCTAATCTTAGTTGCAGTGGGTTTTTCTTCCATCTGCCTACATAAGAGGAAGAGACCATCATCATGGAAACCATGGAGTTTACCAAGCAAATCCTACAAAAACAAGGAGTATTTATGCTCAGTAACAATATATCACCTGAACACTTTGTTGCTTCCACTGAAAATGCAGTTGATATATCTGTTTAGTATAACAGAAGATTATTTTTAGCACTCTCAAACTAAATTTGCAAGCTCAGAGCTATGTGATTAACTGGAGGCCAAATTGTCCCTTAAATGTGAGAAAAAACAACTTAGGTATAAAAAACACTCTGTCTATTTCCACTTGCAGAATTTTCTCCAAGTAATCCCGTTAACAGGGTATAATTCTGCCCTTTTGGAACTGACTGTGGACTGAGCCTCCTAAATCTATGGCTCTCCCCAGATCCTAGAGCTCTCTGGAGATCCATGGAAGCCCAGAGTTTACACCAGGGGTGGGCAAACTACGACCCGGGGACCACATCCGGCTCTCCAGGTTCCTGCTGGGAAGCAGGGTCTGGGGCTTGCCCCACTCCGGTGCTCCATCCAGGAAGCGGGGTTGGGGTCTTGCCCCACTCTGCACAGCTCCCGGAAGCCGTGGCTTGTTCCCTCCCCGGCTCCTTCATGGAGGGGCAGCCAGGGAGCTCCTCATGCTGCCCCCGCCCCAAGCGCAGCCCCCGCAGCTCCCATTGGCTAGGAACCACAGCCAATGGGAGCTGCAGGGGCGGCGCCTATGGACAGGGCAATGTGCAGAGACGCCTGGCTGCACCTCTGCATAGGAGCCAGAGTGGGGACATGCCTCTGTTTCTGGGAGCTGCTTGAGGTAAGCACTGCCCGGAGCCTGCCCCCCGACCCACTCTCATGCCCCAACCCCCTATCCCAGCCCTGATCCCCCTCCCGCCCTCCAAACCCCTTATTCTCCAGCCCCACCCCAGTGCCTGTACCCGTAGCCCTCCTGCACCCCAACCCCCAATTTCGTGAGCATTCATGGCCCGCCATACAATTTCCATACCCAGATTTGGCCCTCAGGCCAAAAAGTTTGCCCGCCCCTGGCTTACACACTACCTCCTGCTACTGCGTAGTAGCTCAGACAAATGGAAATTAATGATAACTAATGATGTGAAAAAATCTAATTTTACCTTCTACTTCCATTTCTGCGGTCTTGGCCTGACCTTCTACCTACCTTTATAGTTCTGTGGAGAGACTTCCATGGATCACGAGAAAGGGGAAAATGCATAAAGCTGAGTCTCTTCCCACTTCTGCACCTGAGGGGAGATGCATTAGAGCTGAGTCCCCTCCACCTGTGGAAATAGAGTGTGATACAGCCCTTGAGAATTTATTTTTATTAGGATTAATTTATGATTGCTGATTTGGAAATATGACAACATAATAATGTACAATTATGGTAGCAGCATTTGTTTCCATGGTAGGTTTTTAGATCTCTTTGCAGTCAATTGGCTCAAAGACAGAATATTTCCATGGAATGCATTTACTGAGCTGGTTAATTGCATTGTGACTGACTAACATAACACATTTGCCAAATCCAGACAATTTTTGAGCATTTATTCCTCATCTTCCCTACCACTGATACTTCCTACAAGTACTGGGTGGGTTCATAACACAAATTGTCTGATAGACTTTCCTGAATAACTATGATTCCATCAACACACACTTCCGTTATCTCATAAGTACAAAATGGGTTGCCTGGATCCCTCTTTCACTTTTTTGATTGTGTGTCCCTAGGGTGGCTCAAATTAGACTATATGCCCAACTTTATACTTTTAATTACAAGTAATATATTCACTAGGTAAGATATATCATAAAATAGATTTATGTAAATTGGTATTTCAGTACCATAGACCTTCTACCAATTACTCAGACAGCAGATCTATAAATCAGTTCTTGCCTGTTGGGGAAATTACACAGACGCAAAGGGGTTCACTGATGTCCAGTCCACCTTCTCTATATCTCATTCCCCAAACTGAAGGCCAAGCCCAATCTTTGTTGGCTCAGATCAACTCCAGTATTTTTCGCTGTCATCAGATTCCCTGTAATCTGGCCTCACATCCCTTAGGTCTTTACGATCTCCTTGTGCTCATACTGACCACAATAATCTTTTTCACAGAACCTTATGGGGAAGAGATTGCTATCTCTTTCCCATGAACTGGTGCTTGGGACATTTTCTTTCCTGACAGCCTCTTTTGTCTTCAGAGCTCAGGTTTCTTCTCCAGGGCTCCTAACACTGCTTATGCTCACCAACAGTGTATACAGCCAGTATAGATAACATCACAAAATAAAGGTTAACCAGAATATAAACATAACTAGGCAAACATTGCTTAAAGTGTAGTTAAACAGCCTCTTGGTTTAGTTAATTGTGATATCGATCACACAGGCTGAAAACTAAAGCCTGACATTTATAAAGTCAGCTGTCTTTTCAGTATCCCAGGAAGGTGTGCCTGTTCTCCAGTCAGATTTTCATGTCCCCAAAAGTCTCTCAGGCCTTGTCCACACACACAGTTGCACTGGTTTAACTAAAGGTGTGATATTGAACCAGTTTCATGAAACTGGTGCAACTCTGTTGTGGTACTCTCCTCAGTGTACCCAGAACCATAAGTGTTACCTTTCTGCCTCAGGAAAAGTGATCTTTGCTGGGGCTTCAACTGTGTGTCACTCCCTGCCACACCAGTCCTGTTGGCCTTGCCAGCAAACTCCTTGAGAGTCTGCCAATTTTAACCTTGCCTTGCTGGTAACAATTAATGAACCCCAGTTCTCCAGAGACATCCCTCTGACTGGACATTCACAGAAATTATTAAGTTTGCTGCCTCCAAAGAGATAGCCTGTTAGTGTAGTTGAGGACTCTCACTTTAATTCAGTATAACAACACTGAAATGGTTTACTGTGAAATTAAGAATAAGTTTATTAATAAAGAACATAATTTAAATATTAAGCAAGAGAAAAGGACACTTATAGTTACAAACAAAACATACTTTCTAGCCTCCAAGCCTTAACTTTAGCAGCTACAGTCTTTTCCTAAACAGCTTTCTCACTGACATTAAGATACCAGCATTGCCAGTTCTTGCAGCAGGAAGATCCAATGTTCACAGAATCAGAAGGTTCTGTCTCCTTTCCCCCAAAGTGACAGATAACTAGAATGAATTTTTGCTCCTCTTATACTTCCTGAAGTCCATTGTTTTTGTCTCAAGAGCCAGGAAGACACCCCCCACCCCCATGTGCTCAGCCATGAGCCCTGAGCCCTGATACTGTTTCCTCTGCCACTTGTTAGTTTGATTGCTTTATTTACCTCATATGTAAATGTACTTTCATTGTTCTCTGCCTGTAATCAAGCCAGGCAGATAGGTAAAATCCACATTTCTTTGTCTAAGGCAGGCTAGTTTATCTACTGGCTCCAATATATATTTTAACAACATATTTCCAGCACACATGAGTCTAAAAAATAACCCGTACATACATCATGCAATGATATTCATGACGAGTGTGTCACCAGTTGTCATATGATACTTTACAAGACACTATTCGGCAAAATATTCTGACAACAGTGTGTTGAGTGTGCCCTTTGTCAACTGTCATAAGGGGGCTGTTAGGATCACGTACGTGTATGAACACTTTTACATCAGTTTAAATAACAGGGGCAAGCTAAACTGCTGTAAGTCATGTTTAAATTGATATGAGTGTTTATACACAAAGTGGCACTGTTTAACTAAACTGGTGCAACATGACACCTTTAGTTAACCTGATGCAACTTCTTTGGGCCGTAGACAAGCCTTAAATCCAGTGTCAAATCCCATTATATTTCCCTATATAACTGAAGACACTCTCCTTTTATAGTTCCCAGAGGGTTTGTGTGCCCAGGCATTAAAAGTAATTCATTCACATTAACTTCATCCCCCAGTTTAGAAATCAGTTCACAATTATAAATGTATTTTCAGGTCACAATATATTTGTTTAAGATCATTAAACAAACTTGTTTAATTTTCCCCCTGTTTTTATTCTCCTAATTTGCATGGATGCATATTGGGTGCACTTGAAAGATCTTTTGTCCGTTTCCAAGGACTCTTTTAAATGCACAAACCTTGTATATGCAAACCATTTAAGAAATCTTTAAGACATTGATGCCTGTGAAAGTGCCTGTGAAAGTGTCTCCATCTCACTTTACTTCTTTTAGCATATTAATGACATAAGCCTAGGGCTTTATGTTTTGTGGTTGATTATCAGATAGTAAAACAAATAGAACTCATTGAACAACCAAAGCATTATCATACTCTCATTCTAGAACTTCTCCATAGACCAAATGCACTGGGGGGAGGTGTTTACCATGGTGACCCTTGTTGCCTGCTCTGAGATATCTGAGAACTGTTGAGACATGGTCATGGCCCATCATAGCCGATGGTGGATCATCACCTCAACTCAAAGAGTAAATTGTCTGATTGATTTGTAATAGATTTTGCATACCAAAATAGATATTGGTATGAAATTAGTCTGACCTGTTGTCTTTTCTTAATGTTATTCTTGTAATTCTCTTCCTATTGCATGCAGGGGACAATAGAGGAATTCTCTTTTGGCTAATTTAACACCTGTTTATTTATACATACATGTTCACAGATTGTATAACCTATTGGAAAAATGTGTTGCATCATCTTTCAAAACCAGAGAGTTAAATTATGTACAAGATAGATATTTATCTGAGGATTATTAAATAGATTACTAATTATTTTTAATATTTAACATGATCTTGACCTCCTAGGTCAAGGGAAGTAGAAAGGGTTTCCTTACCTGCACCACAGACCTTTATATGATACTCACTGTGGGGGATCCCATCTAGGCCAGCAAATTATAGCTAGCTTTGTAAAATGCTGAGCTGCAACTGGCAAGCCTGAAAGGATCTGACACTACATATTGCAGCCTGGCTTAATGGATCTTGGAAGAAATTGCTGAAAGCTATAGTGCTACCAATACACTGTGATTCAGGGGATGGATTCATTTTAATATTTATACTAGAGGACCACAAACGTACTTCATTGCTTATGTAGGCCAAATTGTACACCCAGCCAGGTCCTTGCTCCCACTGTGGCCAGGCCCCTCGCTCAGCCCAACTCACAGAAAAGATTAAAGAACACTACTGATTTTGGTGAAAATCAGAAAAGCCTGATTTCTAATGATTTCCACCGGTATTACACCTCTGGGCATGAGTGGCTAGCCAATATTCAGGGGCTTGCAGATTGTTTCTATTAGGAGGAGAAACTGATGATAGATATTTCTTGTATGCAATCCTGTTTATTTATAAAGAAAGTACACAAAGTCCTGTTTCCCAGAACACAGTATGAATCAAACAGGGTGCAGTTTCTTTACTCACAGCTCCAAGCCTCTTTCCAAACAGCATTCTGCCCCAAAGTTCCCTATCCTTGCTTTCTCACAAGGCTTCATTTCCAGGCCTTCTTTTGTTGCGTCTAGGGCTCCCTTGCTGCCTTTTCTATGAACCTCTGTGATGTTTCTGCTGCTTCTCTCCCAAACAACAGTACAGGAAATTGACAATAAGTTAATTTTAATTTAATATAAGCCAAATAACACAGCATTACTTAATATTGATAGTTATATGGTTATCTAACTATATCAGTTATTTTCCTCTGTAATCTGGGCAATTTCAACCTTTTCTTTAGAGCATCTAGTGTCATGGGGCAAAGTTCATTTGAGTCCAGTGAGTATTTGCTTCCATGTTGACACATACTTTGAAAATCATAGGATATCGTGTAGTACATCTGATGCTGTTTATTTTCATGCGCTTCTACTGTTATCTACCTCAATAGCATCTTTAAATAAGTCTTGACACAGGGCGATTTTACATCAGCCTGACCACATGTTTCTCTCTAATCATGACAATCAGTTGACACTGGATAGTGTATCTTGAACATGGAGCAATCCCAGGTCTGGGACATTCACCAGGATCCCGTCTTCTACCTCCCCTTGTCCACTTTCACTGAGCCTGAACACGATGAACAAACGGTTTCAGAGTAACAGCCGTGTTAGTCTGTATTCGCAAAAAGAAAAGGAGTACTTGTGGCACCTTAGAGACTAACCAGTTTATTTGAGCATAAGCTTTCGTGAGCTACAGCTCACTTCATCGGATGCATACTGTGGAAAATACAGATGTTTTTATACACACAAACCATGAAAAAATGGGTGTTTATCACTACAAAAGGTTTTCTCTCCCCCCACCCCACTCTCCTGCTGGTAATAGCTTATGTAAAGTGATCACTCTCCTTACAATGTGTATGATAATCAAGGTGGGCCATTTCCAGCACTTGTAGTGATTAACACCCATTTTTTCATGGTTTGTGTGTATAAAAACATCTTCCATATTTTCCACAGTATGCATCCGATGAAGTGAGCTGTAGCTCACGAAAGCTTATGCTCAAATAAATTGGTTAGTCTCTAAGGTGCCACAAGTCCTCCTTTTCTTTTTGATGAACAAACCGTTGTTGGAAGGTAAAATCGTTTGACAGCCGGATACTGACAGCGCCCAGTGCAAGTGAGTATCGGGGGCTCGCGGAAGAGGCAGTCCCTGAGGTGCTGGGGGGCTCCCTCCGGGGCAGCGGCTCGATGATTTCCGGATACAGTTTGCTCACTGTACCAGCAGCTATTTATTCAAAAGGCCAACGCTGCAAACTCCGCTCCGGGGTCGCTCTTTCTGTGCGGGGCTGGGCCTGGCACCGGAAGCTGAGGGGGAGAGGGAGAGGGAGAGGGAGTCCTTGCCCCGAGTGGAAGCGGCGAGGCCGGTCTGAGCAGAGTCTCTCCGTGCTCGCCCCGCTGACTGGGGGCGGGAAGCAGGAGCAGATCCCGCCCGCACACGCGGGGCGCGGCGCCTGCGCAGTGCGGAAGCCTAGCCGGACCCGCGGTGCTAGAGGCCTGTCACTTCTTCCTGGTGCTCCCTCCTCGCTGCCTGGCCGGAGCAGGATCCCCTCTCTCGGGGCTCTCCCCGGCCCTTCGGTGAGTTCCACCGGGGCGTGAGGCTCGTTAGCCGGGGCCTGGCGCTGCCGCCGGGGCGAGGGGGCGCGGCGGGGCGGGGCCGGGCCGGCCTGGCGGTTGGGACCGGGCTCCGCTCTGTGAGGGTCGGGCGCCGGGCTGGCGTGTGGGCCCAGTGCCGGCCCCGGCGGGAGGGGCAGGGGCCGAGCCCTGCGGTGCCCCAGGGGCGGTAGTTACAGCGCAGTGGGGCCGGCGCCCTGCCCTGCGGCACGCACAGAGCGGGACGGCCACCCGCCCCTTCTGAGCTCTGCGCGGCCGGCGCCTGGCCCGGTACGGCCCGTGGGCGGGGCCCAGCCAGCTTCACTCGCCGCCCCAAATTGCTCTAAACCCTTGCCCCTGTCTGCTTGCGGGACCATGCTCCAGCGCGGCTTCCCTGCCCGCGGCCCGCTCCCCGGCGGTGGCTGGCGTTCCGCTCCTTCCCTTGTGCTGCGAGTGGGGGCGTGAGGTGCGGCGCAGTTTGTATGGGGGGGTGGTTTTGAACAGACCCGAAAGATCCAGACTTCTCTGTTCGAGCATTATAAGACCCCGGGGTGCTGTTTGGCAAGTAGGAGTTGGTATCAGCGGGCCAAAATTTGCGTGCACCGAGTTTTATCTACAGCAAAGGTGCATTTCATTGATCCGTTGAGTGTAAAGCAGCCTGGGATCTTTCAGGCTGAAAGGTATTGTATACGATAAATGTTAAATATTATTTATTCTGCATGGGATGTTTGAAAATGGGATTCAGAATTTGGCAGTGTTTCCTTGAATGCAGAACGTTGCCAACAATAATAATAATAATAATGGAGAATTATAGTCTATACTGTAGCCTTTGAAACTGCTAGGTTTATGCCATAGTTTTTCAGAGCTTTTCACTGTGTGTACAGCAAGTAAACCTAAATCACTAAAGCATACTGGAACTTTCCAGCCCCTTCCTTTGGCCCCCTCATTGTTTCTTGTTCTAAAAAAGTAGGAGGTTGTTTCCCTCATCTCTCCCATTTGTTCCTTGTCAGTATCACACTGTTTTTAGTGGGCGTCTCAATAAATAGTGACTCAGACTTGAAAATAAAATGCAGGGAGATTCATGATTACTTGCTAGAAAATAAAATGTCTTTCAGATCCTTGGCTGGAACCATAACAGAAGTGCAGAACACTACTGTTCGGTACTGAAAATCTCCAAAGTTCTTAAATATTTTCCTGCAGAATAATGAAGTTAGGGTTTAAATTAAATTTCTAGTTAAGTGAAAATATTAGAATTCCTTTTTCCATTAAATTAATGTTTTTAGATTTGATTGTTCTGTAGTCTGTTCTGCTAAAAAGTTAATTTATGGATTTTTTCCCCCCCTTTCCCATCAGCTGTGAAGAGTACTTGATTGTGGAAACCTTGGATCACTACAATTGTAGATCTCTTCTATTCTTCTGTGTTACAGGTTGAAACTTGTATGGCAGTCATGTATGTGGATCTGTGATGGAGCTATAACTATGTCCCAAGTCAAGCCAACATCATTTTGACCGTCCTCTTCTGAATGTGGTAGGATAATAATTACTTTTCCCATAGGGTAACCTATCTCTATCTGATAGGTTTCAGAATGGTAGCTGTTTGTCTGTATCAGCAAAAACAATAAGGGGTCCTTGTGGCACCTTAGAGACTAACAAATTTATTTGGGCATAAGCTTTCATGGGCTAGAACCTACTTCATCAGATGCATGGAGTGGAAAATACAGGAGCAGGAATAAATACATGAAAAGATGGGAGTTGCCTTACCAAGTGTGAGGTCAGTCTAATGACACAATTCAATTAACAGCAGAATACCATGGGAGAAAAAATAACTTTTGTAGTGGTAATGAGAGTGGCCCATTTTAAACAGTTGACAAGAAGGTGTGAGTAACATTAGGGGGAAACTAGTATAGGGGAAATTAAGTTTAGGTTTTGTAATAGCCCAACCACTCCCAGTCTTTTTTCAGGCCTAATTTGATGGTGTCCAGTTTGCAAATTAATTCCAGTTCTGCATTTTCATGTTGGAGTCTGTTTTTGAAGTTTTTTGTTGAAGAATTGCCACTTTTAGGTCTGTTATTGAGTGACCAGGGAGATTGAAGTATTCTCCTACTGGTTTTTGAATGTTATAATTCCTGAAGTCAGATTTGTGTCCATTTATTCTTTTGCATAACCCTCTGCCATATACACTGTCCAAACCAGACAGTCTCTAAGCAAAAGAATAAATGCTGTTAATTGAATTGTCTCATTAGACTGACCTCACACTCGGTAAGGCAACTCCCATCTTTTCGTGTATTTATACCTGCTCCTGTATTTTCCACTCCATGCATCTGATGAAGTGGGTTCTAGCCCACGAAAGTTTATGCCCAAATAAATTTTAGTCTCTAAGGTGCCACGAGGACTCCTCGTTATTTTATCTCTATCTGGTTATGCTTTAACCTTCTGAGACAGATGAATTGAGTTCCACAAAGGTTACTGCATTTGGGCTGTTTACAGTGAGACCATGAAAGTCGATGTACTGTCTTTTACACGCTGACTTTTGGTAAAAGAAATGGTTTGCTCTGTTATCCTTGCCCATAATTTCGCTCCTTTCACTATTATGCAGCCCTCAATGTGGTAGTTGGCGACAGTAAGTCTGTGTGTGATGTTGTATTTATATAGTTTGTAAAGCACATGAGGATCTTTCAGGATGTAGTATTGTTTAAATGTACTATATTTATGATACATTTATATTGAATATTCCCTTCTTCAGTCATGCTATTTTGATTAGTGTTAATTAATGAACAATTGCAGTAATTTTTCATCAAGAATATTTTTAGGTTCTGTTTTGAAAATATGGGGAAATTCCTCTTCCTGTGAAATCAGTTCTTTGTTTTTTTGGTGTTTTTTTTTTGTTTTTAAATCACAAGTACTTCACACAAAATTAGAAACCAAAAAGAAGAGAAATGTTCCATTGTGTCTTCTCAAAATCTAGCTGTAGTCTGTCAGTACAAACTTAAAAATGGGATCCAGGCATCAGGGAGCAGGGATGGATGAGTTTGTGTCCATGGATGTAACTTAACAAGGTGAATTCAAAGAAGTGGTTGCCCTCCTTGGGCCCCAGTTCACATTGTGATTTGCCTCCATGGACAGTTGTGTTGTGTGAAGCCGCAGAAAAGTGCACTGGAATGGAGCAGTCCATCTACCTGGATCAGAGTGCAGGATAAGACGAAGGTTTCTAACCATCAGAGGAGTGAAGTTTTGGAATAGCCTTCCGAGGGAAGTAGTGGGGGCAAAAGATCTATCTTGCTTTAAGATTAAACTCGATAAGTTTATGGAGGAGATGGTATGATGGGATAACATGGTTTTGGTAATTAAATATTCATGGTAAATAGGCCCAATGGCCTGTGATGGGTTTTTAGATGGGGTAAGATCCAAGTTACCCGGGAAAGAATTTTCTGTAGTATCTGGCTGATGAATCTTGCCCATATGCTCAGGGTTTAGCTGATCGCCATATTTGGGGTCGGGAAGGAATTTTCCTCCAGGGCAGATTGGAAGGCCCTGGAGGTTTTTCGCCTTCCTCTGTAGCATGGGGCACGGGTCACTTGCTGGAGGATTCTCTGCTCCTTGAGGTCTTCAAACTACAATTTGAGGACTTCAATAGCAGAGATATAGGTGTGAGGTCTTTTTTAGGAGTGGTGGGTGAAATTCTGTGGCCTGCATTGTGCAGGAGGTCAGACTAGATGATCATAATGGTCCCTTCTGACCTAAATATCTATGAATCTATGAATCATGGTCTAGGGTCTGATTAAAATGTCAAGTGTCAAGAGACTTGTACTTGGTAAATATTATAATTATTGGCATATCAGTTTGTATTATCAGTTATACAAGTTGATAGAACATCTTTTAAGTTTTTAAAGTGCATTGGCAATTTAAATGTAGCCCAAAAGAGTCTTTTATAAAACTGAAGACTAGAAAAATGTTAGAAACCTTTATAAATTTTCAAGAAAATACCAAAGGAAATAGTTATCTTTAAACCAATAAATGTTCCGGTGTGGTGACTGAAATCTAAATACTGCAACGCTTGGATCCTGATAGTAAAAGTGAAAATGATAGTGAAATTATCTGTCTCCAAGTTGAGAGTAATGCAGAAAGTTAACATAGAGCTTGAATAGTGACAAGTATGTTGGACTCTTAAAAGTGTTTCAGTTATCAAAGATTTTACTACAGAAAAAACAAATATTTGTTTACATATTTTTGAATGTATGGTGTTTCTTTAAGTATTCTTTATAACAGTACTTTATTTTTTTTTCCCCTGAACACTGTCACAGAAGGAACATTTTGAACAGTGAAGTTGCAAGATCTTACTCATCAAGACAACTGGAACCATGTTGTGCTGGGGAAATGCATCCTTTGGACAGCTTGGATTGGGTGGAATTGATGAAGAGATTGTATTAGAACCCAGAAAAAGTGACTTTTTCCTAAATAAAAAGGTCCGAGATGTAGGATGTGGACTCAGACACACTGTTTTTGTCCTGGATGATGGGACTGTGTATACATGTGGATGTAATGATCTAGGACAATTAGGGCATGAAAAATCCAGAAAGAGACCAGGTAAGTTAAAAGTAATGAAGAGTGGATTTTGTGTGGGTGTTGGTTTTTAACTTTAGTTACCACATTTAGGCCTCAGATCTGTAAATATTTTTACATGTGCCTATCTTTCTGAGTGTGAGTAGTCCCAAGCACATGCGTATTTGCAGAATTGGGACTTTAAAGATTTTCTTTTTATGGTTTTGATTTTTGTACTTCTGTTTCATTGTGTAGAAAGTAGTAAGCATATTAAATCCTATGAAGCTATACAATTACCCAACCCAGCCTAATTGATAGCATTTTATAAAAATGACATCTTACCACTTAGCTTAATTTTTCTTTTTTTAATTTCAGGCTATTATTGTACCTGAAGTGACTTTATTGGTTGTATATAGGTACATACAGTTATCATGTCAGTTCATAGCCTTTCTTCTCTAGATTGTACAAATCTAGTAAATATGTTATAATTTCAATAGATTATTTTAAAATATATAATTACCTGTGTCATGTTGCCATGTGATAGACTCATAGCCTTTAAGGCCAGAAGGGACCATCATGATCATCTAGTCTGACTCCTGCACATTTCAGGCCACAGAACTCTAGGCCTCAATCCTACAAATTGCTCTATATAGGTGGACCTCTGTCCCCGTCAGAGAGTCTGCATGTGAACGTGGGGGTCCCCTCTGAGAGAACAATTTTTAGGTTAAAGACCTTAGTTTGTACATCCCAGTGTAACCTTTAGTGCTTGATTTTTGTTGTTTTTTAGATGCATCATTTTGCCTGGCTAAGTTCCAGTTGTCTGTCATGCTTAGATCTTTCTGTAACATTCTCTAAATGAAAAACCTTTAATTTATTATAACTAAACCATTTTCTGTTGACTTCTGTTTCTCTAACAACTCTGTATCTTGTAGTTTTTAATTCTGTTTCACAATGCTTGCCGTTCCTCCTTTGTGTTTGCTGATATTGTTGGTACGTGCAAGCTATACTCTTTCCTCTAGGCAGGGCACACTAAATATTAGATTCAAGACTGACCCTGTAGAACCCTGCTTTTTACAGTTTCACACCACATGTAATCGCTGGTTTATAGTTCTTCAGTTATTTAAGTATTCATTTACAGTATATTTACCCAGATAACATATTAGCGAGATTACCTTGTGGAACTATACCATTATAAAAATTAATTTAATTTAATATATAGATAATTGCGTATACACTAAATAATTATCTCGCAGATCAGTGGATCATGGCTACAGCCTGCATGGATACACAATTTATAGCCGCAGAGTTGCAGGGCTCTAGCAGCAATGAGGGAGACCAGCATGGCCACGGCCAGCGACCAAGCCAGGAACTGCAGCTGGGCAGTTCCAGTGGGCAGGGCTGAGGGTGGAAAGCCACACTGGAGGAGCTGCCTGGGCTGGGCACTGGCTCCTTTGATGAATGGCCCAACATGCTGCTGCTTTCGCCACTGTAGTTTCTGCCCCAGTCGCTGACCATGGCCCTGCTGGTCTGGCTCGTTGTCACTAGAGCCCTGTAGCTATGCTTGTATCTGTGGATATAAACTGTGTATCTGCACAGGGCTCTCATCGTAGCATTATAATTTGCCAGTTACATGACAAACCATAATAATTTTCAGTGTCTTCCTCCACGAATAGTCCTGAATACCTAAAATCCCCTCGTTTGAATAGTTTCCTATTTTATGTTTCTAATTTGTTGCTGTTCTCAACTTAAATTATTTTATACTGTAGAGTGCCTAAGCACCATTGGCAAATTCTCAAAGTATGTTGATGGTGTCCATAGAAGAACCTTAGTTATATGTTTGAAAGTGAAAAATGTTTGATCTGAATCCTTTCAGGAATTAATTTTAGTGTAATTCACTGTACTTCCATTGGTTGGGCTTCATTCTTTTTTTTTTTTTTTTTAAATTGCATTAGGTTAAGGTCCAAATATACATAACATGCAACACTTCCCACACTACTTCCCCACACTCAAAGAAACCCAACAACACATCACAGTTTCAATTGTTGGAGGCAAAGGTGGTGGTAGTGCTGTTCTTCAGTATAGTTCAAACAGCAAACACAGAGCAACATCTGAAGATTGGTGTAATGTTTAATTAGATCTTCTTTCATGTAAGTTCGAAAGGTGTCCTAAATGATAAGCCTTCAAGTGGGAAACAGCCTGGACAGGCCATTGAATTCTGAGATGAGTCAGTAAGAGTTAAATCGCTCCTCTCTTTGATAGCTGAAGAAATCATAGAGTACAGCAGAACCAATGTGGTCTTCCTTGAGGCAGGCATGATCGTGGGACCCAGCACAGCTATCTGTGCCCCAGTGTGGAACCACTGTATCTGCAACTGTATGAATCCTTCAGTCATTTCATTGACATGCATGTAATAAAAGCTATTTGCCTCCTAAATAATTGCATGTTAACGGATTGTTGGACAAACCATCATTTTTGCCACAGTCTCAGTAACCCAGCTTCTCACAGTGGATATCAAGATGGGGGGAGGGGAAAGGGAATCTGCCTCCCACAAGTTAAGGAACATCTCTACATGATTTTCACACACCCCCCCCCACCTCCACTGTGAGCAGCTGGGTTACTGGGTCTGTGGCAAAAATGATAGTTTGTCTGACAGTCTGTAAACACGCAATTATTTAGGAGACAAATAGCTTTTTATTTTCTAACTAATCATTGTGATGGGAAGGTAGTTTGTTTAAAGCAACACTCTCTTGTTTTCGTTTAAAATAATCAGAAAAAATAAAATTTCTGAAAGCGTACTCTGAATAGTGTGTCCTCTCTATTTTTTTTTTTTTTTTTTTTTTTGGAGCTTTCAGCTTCCATACTGATGTTAGGAAGGGTCTTCTAGGTAAGCCTAAAAAGTCACAATGCCAAACAAATTCAGGCTCACTCCTTCCTCCTCCCCTGCTTATTATTTCTGCATTTTCATACCAGCTTTGCTGCTTCTGTTACTGGCAAACACCCTCTTGCAGGGATTGTGGAGGAGTAAACACGTGAGCTCTCTCCAGAGTAGTACATGTAAGTGATGTCTTCATTCTATTGCCATACAGTAAAATTGACTAAGCATAAAAAGCTGTCAAATGCAATAGGTAAACAAACTGGATAGAAAAAAGTATTTTGTTCCAATCTCTGTCAAGTTATAGTAATTTTGGAAGTTACTTGTAACAACGAGAGATTAAAAAAAACTTTCTCAAATGGTTATTTGATTTTCAAATAGATTAGGTCCATTTATTGGTTAGCGTCTTTATTTAGAACTTAGTTCTAAAGGGCTGCTTCCTAAGTTGCATTCTAGATGGTTGATATTTACTTCGTTTTAAAAAGCTAATTTTTTTATTTAAAAAAAAATTGGTAAGTTGATATTAAACTGATTAACTTAAGCTTCATTGTAATTTTAACACATGCCTCTCTAATTGTGAGCAAGCATTTGCTGGCGTGAACGTGCATGTTAATTAAGTTAGCAGGATCTGACTTTTGTAAATTTAAATAGCTATTAAGATCTGAATATGTTTATCTTGTCCAGTAAATGACACAATTTGAAGACCATTTTGAAGACTACAACTGTAAATA
The DNA here is from genome assembly GCF_965140295.1 of Lepidochelys olivacea. Classification (NCBI taxonomy): domain Eukaryota; kingdom Metazoa; phylum Chordata; order Testudines; family Cheloniidae; genus Lepidochelys; species Lepidochelys olivacea. The sequence continues at coordinate 81,482,514 of NC_140417.1, read as the reverse complement.
GCATGCTTCCAATAGACATTTTTGTTACCTTGGAAAAATAATTAACTGAGCTGGGGCCTTTATTACCTTTGTACGCAAACAGCAAAATGTGACAATTGTCTTTTAATATGATTAGAATTAATACAAAAGGAAGTTTCTATACCATGACCGACTTTTAAATTGTAGAATTTTAAAAAATGTGGCTTGTTGGAACCCCTATGCTGTTTTAAAATATTCGTGTGTTTTGTGTGACTTTCTGTGACACCCATCACTGTTTCATCTGAGGATGTTCATGCCTTTATTTAAACCCTATTATGTTATCATGGGATAAGAGGGAAGGTCCTCTCATGGATCAGTAACTGGCTAAAAGATAGGAAACAAAGGGTAGGAATAAATTGTTAGTGCTCAGAATGGAGAGAGATAAATAGTTGTGTCCCCCAGGAGTCTGTACTGGGACCAGTACTGTTCAACATATTCATAAATGATCTGGAGAAAGGGGGTAAACAGTGTGGTGGCAAAATTTTCAGATGATACAAAACTACTCAAGATAGTTAAGCCCAAAGCAGAGGGCAAAAGCGTTACAAAGCAATCTCTCAAAACTGGATGACTGGGCAACAATATGGCAGATGAAATTCAATGTTGATCAATGCAAAGTAATGCACATTGGAAAATATAAACCCAACTATACATATAAAATGATGGACTCTAAATTAGCTGTTACCACTCAAGAAAGAGATCTTGGAGTCGTTGTTGATAGTTCTTGTGAAAACATCCACTCAGTGTGCAGTGGCAGTCAAAAATGCTAACAGAATGCTGGGAATCATCAGGAAAGGGATAGATAATAAGACAGAAAATATCATTGCCTCTAAATAAATCCATGGTATGCTTACATCTTGAATACTGCATACAGATCTGGTCATCTCATCTCAAAAAAGATATATTGGAAAAAGTTCAGAAAAGGGCAACAAAAATTGTTAAGGGGTATGGAACAGCTTCCATATGAGGAGCAATGAATAAGACTGGGACTTTTCAGCTTGGAAAAAAGACGACTTAAGGGGGATATGATAGAGGTCTATTAAAATCATGTGGAAAAAAAATAAATAAGGAAGTGTTATTTACTCCTCCTCATAACACACAAACTAGGGGTCAGCAAGTGAAATTGATAGGCAGCAGGTTTAAAACAAAAACAACACACTGTCAAACTGTGGAATTCTTTGCCAGAGGATGTGAAGGCCAAGACTATAACAGGGTTCAAAAAAGAACTAAGTTCATGGAGGATAGGTCCATCAATGGCTATTAGTCAGAGGTGAAAAACCATGCTCTGAAGTGTTCCTAGCCTCTATTTGCCAGAAGTTGGGAATGGATGGATCACTGGATGATTACCTGTTCTGTTCATTCCCTCTGAAGCACCTGCCATTGGCCACTGTTGGAAGACAGGGTACTGGGCTAGATGGATCATTGGTCTGACCCAGTATGGCCATTCTTATATTTTTATCAATCCATAGATCACTGACAATAGTTTGTAAATGAGAGGTTGTATAACTAGATTATATGACGTACATTCTATTATGAGGTATATACATATAGATTCTTGTAAAATATAGTGTTCATGCTTTAACTATGACTTGTGTGCACAGTAGTTATTCACTGAACTTTCCGTATCTTTGTCAATTTAATTTGAAAATAAACCAAACTTAAAAGACAATGCACTGGTGCAAAAATTCTGTTTTTAAGAGCTGTAGTGGATTGCTTTAGACACCCAAATGTATCTATCTTAGGGGCTGCTGCATGACATTTTCCTCCTATGAAGAAAAGTGAATTTGTGAGGCTCTGTTTAACAAGCACCTGTTGGAGCTGAGAGAGGGTTTGAAAGCAAGCTGTTCCTAATTTTTTAAATAACTTAAATGTACCAAATTTCTAAGAGTATGAAGAGTGTATCAAGTTGTTTGTGTTTTGAAGTATTAAAAGAAGTTGGTCTGAAATTTTATGTGGTCTGAAGCCTTAAAGCCAAGTTATAATCTCCTCTTGTTGTTAGTATTTATAATAGAAATACTTACAGGTCCTGAATACTAGCATTTATTGCTATCTCAGTGGTTCCCAGCTGTGTGCTATGTAAAGGAAAAGCCATGTAGTGTGGGTAGCAGCGTCTCCTGCTCAAGTGGTTCATGGTGTAAGACATAGCTGTGTAGTAGTTGCATGATCTCCAAAAGTGATTCATCCTTCAAGGATTTAGGAGGGCTTTAAATAGATTAATTGATATTCTTCAGTTCTGTCTTTTTGTACCATAATCTTTCCTTATGTGGGGATGGGTGCTGCTGTGAGCTTCGGGAAGATCAGAGGACTCTTTCTCAGAAATAATTACTTACACCCAAATAACTAGTTCATTTTGCCTTCAGTGGTAGTGAAGCTGGGACACGAGACCAGCAGGAGAGTTTGACAGCATAATGGCTGCAAATTGTTCGTTCATTTCTGCAACGCTTTAGCATTTAGAGCTGCAAGCTCCTGGATTTGTCTGGAGTTATCAGAATAAAAGCCTTCCCTTTATTGACTGTCTTTTTTTGTGATTACTAGTGGGTTTAATCTTCTCACCAAACTGAACTTTTAAATTAGGAGCAAGCGTGAGCATGAAATTTACAAGCTATTTCTGTGTGGCAACATTTTTCTTCCTGAGCTCCTATTTTCTTTTTATCTTCTTCCCCCCCCCCCCCCATTTGACTTATTTATAAAATGACCAGATACGTGACATATTGGTCTGCCTCTTATTTGGCGGTACAGGGAATGCTTAGAGTAGAGCTACACTTACCGTTCAAGTTATTTTTATGTTCTGTAGATTGCCATGTGTGTGAGGGGAGGGCAAAAGAGTGGATTTCCTGTTTGCTTTCACTAAAGGGCTTCTGTGTACTTCTGTATGCTTGCCAACTGTTAACTTATCTATAAGAATTCTGTAACTGCTGCAGTCACTCAGTTGCCAACCTCGTGTTCAGAAATTATGTTTGGCTTAAAAATAAATTTTTAAGCCAAAGTTGTTGGGTGTGTTTGTTTTTATTAGCCTTCTGGCTTCTGAATCTTTATACTCAAGTCATGTTCTCAGACTTTTCCCAATAGCCATGGGGCATAGAAAGTATGTTGTAAAAAAAATGAAAGTTGAGAGTCAAAGGACTACAGGATCTGGGGCTTTAAGAAAAACATAACATGTTAGAAAACTACACTTCAGGTGTTCAATAATTTTGTGTGCTTCAATATTGGGGTGCCTAATTTGACATCTTGCACCTGATTTTTCAGAGGTGCTGAGGATTCATAGCTTTTATTTAACTCAACACTTTAGAAAATTGAACATAAACTGTCTGAAAATGGGCACATGATTCATGGAGACTTATGAAAATTTTGGTGTTAATGACAGGACTCTGATATTCCCCCATAACATTGTTGAAGTTGAAATAAAAATTTCTGGAGGTTTCTGAACACAAGAAGTTAAAGAGGAGGAAAATAGTTGTTTTTTAATACCACAAATGCTGTCAAAAGCAGTTTTTACTACCTTGGATTCCTTTTCTGACTATTACGGTTTTCCTTGAGTCTTCTCCTTTTAAGGGATGTTGAGAGATCTGTCATAAAACATGTGCCTTACCTGTACTACTACTAATACTACCATAAATTATTAAAGCATGAACAGTTTTTAAAAATATCATTTAGTCTTACTGGTTTGTGCTGTTTTACTTTTTTTGTTCTTCATTTTGCTTTGAAAATTAAAGGACAACTCAATTTCACTTTATGGTTCTCGTGCCAGTAGTACAGTGCTGCAGCTTTTGGATTATTAATGCTTGAACCCAATCAACTATTATAATTGAAATTTCAAAATAAAATTTAAAAAAATTTAACGTATAATAAATGACCTTTGAAAACATAGCTTTGATTCTAATAGGTTCTCTGTCCCATCACCTCCCAGAGTTTGGCCCTGAAACCATTCAGCAGTCGTCTCCTATTCAGCTGTTGCATTAGCTTATGTCCCAGTACATTCTTTCTCAGTCTATAACTAATTCCCAGTTTATGAAAACCACATCTTCAGATAAATATATATGTTTATAATTTTGCTCAACTGCCCAGTTTCTCAAGTTTTGCTATTGAGTGCATGGGGATGTAGCTTATTTGACCAGCACAAGAGCACACATTGAGTACAGGCAAACATAGCTGAAGATATGCACACACAGAGTACTGACAAACAAGAGGTTAACAATGGAGTCTTATGTCCTTAATTCACTACATGTCTTTCAGAGGTCTGCTGTGTGTATCTGTGCATCAAATTTAGCTTTTAGGCCCTGATTCTTCTGTGCATGCATGCAGAAGACCACCCATGTGGAGTCCAATAGCAAGGCACAATAAGGCCACCATCCGCAATGAAGGACGACTTAATGATGATGATAAATAGTGCATAGTGGAATGTTTTCCTCTTCTAGAATGGTTATACATTTAATCATTCAGTAATAATCACCTTAATGTTAATTGAGTCTGTGTAGTCATTTTCATGAATGAGATTAGAAGAGAACCATTACTGTTATCCTGCATTTTCTGTGTATTACAGTTGATAGAGTGCCCTCGTATTGTACCAATATTTTAATCCTGGTCACTTCTTATATGGGATAATAATGGGGTGAGATTTAACTTGCTCTTGTTGGGATTATGTCATTTCTAAAGGTATTTTGGCATGGTTTTGGTCTAATTTTCCATGATATTTCATTTAATATCTTAGTATACAATGGCAGGAATGGAAATTTTTTGTTTAACTGTAATATATTAGAACATAATTTCTTTCCTCTCTCACTTTTTTTAGAACATGTTGGTGCCCTGGATGCCCAAAATATTGTGTCTGTTTCATGTGGAGAAGCCCACACACTAGCATTAAATGACAAGGGCCAAGTGTATGCTTGGGGCCTTGCTAATGATGGACAGCTAGGCTTGCCTGGAACAGAGGAATGTATCCGAATACCCAGGTAAATAAAAAAGTGATCAAAGTAAAATTTGTGTATTTTTTTTTTAAAGTAAACTTGTTACATTGAAAGACATGTGTAAGTGAAACTGCTCAAACCATTCCATAATTAAAATATTTGTCAAGTAATTCTGTGAAGTATAGAAGGTTACTTTACAGCTGTGGAACATGATAATAATTTTTATTACCTTCTGCCCCGTCACTCAGTGGGTTCTTGCTAATAGGCACACTTGGTAGATGTTTAACAGTCCTTATTAACTTAAACAATATTTTTGGTATACCACCTTATGTTCCATTCCAGCACATGCTTCAACTTTACTACCATGAGTAGTTTTATTTAAATCAATGGAATGTTGAAATCATGGTGGTAAAGCTAAACACGTGTATGTATTTGCTGGATTGGATTCTTAATCATCACTGTTAAGCTGTCTAGCGTGGCTCAAGCGTGTGAGTACCAACTTCAGGACAGACTGTTAAGAAGCAGGGCACAAACCCCAAGCTGGCTGTAAATTCTGTACTTAGATTTCACCAGCCAAGTATCCCACGTTAATTCCACTTCAGAACTTACAACAAAGACAACGCTGGTAGCCAGTCCTATTATAAATGAACTGAAGATTTATTAACTAAGAAAAACAAATTTAGTTATTTACATGGTTAAAGAAGATAAACATACACATACTAATGAGTTAGCCTTAGGTTTCAAAAGGTGACAGAAGCTGCTGTATATGCAATCTCTATATGTCCTTTAGGGCCAACCCAGCCTAAGCAGCTGGGGATCTCTGATGTATGCTCAGAAATCTTGCCCACTCAAAGTCCAAGCAGCAGAGAGAGACCGTTTCTTCTTGTGGGGTATTTTTATTCCTTTTGCCCCAGAGTTGAAGCTCATGGGATGAGTTCACGAACATGGCTCTCTTCATGGGTGAGGGGAGGAATGCAATTAAACAAGTAATTGTTCTTTGACGTTTCACAGTGGCTCGTTTGGTTTCAGTGGGCCTCCTTGGTGGGTAGGAAGTAACACTTTCTGTAGGAAGCCAGCATTTTACATTAAGTAAGGCTCCTTTTGTGTTTGGTGACTGAGGGCTTGTTTACACTTACAGCACTCCAGGGGCCAATATAGCGTTTAGTGAAGATGCTGCCTATGCCAATGGGAGAGCGTTTCCTGTTGGAGTAGATACTCCACCTCTGGTAGTAGTTATGTCAACTGGAGAAGTCCTCCTGTCAACATAGCTCTGTCTGCACTGAGAATTAGGTTGGTGTATAACTATGTTGCTCAGGAGTATGGATTTTCCACACCCCTGAGCAACGTAGTTATAATGACATAAGTTTGTAGTGTAGACCAGGGCTCATATAATTACAGAGGATTACAATGCAAACCCTTACTATAAACTTATAACAGGAGGTGCAGATGTTCTAACTGAGATTACTACAAGCAGCGTCGTACAAACCTTTCATCAAGTCTGAACACATTCTTATCAACTTAACGTATATGGTAACAATACTAACACACAGGTGAGCCAGACTGGTTTCCAACTATATGCTGGTCTGTGCTCAGTTGAGGCATAGAGGTCTTGGCATGGGCTGACACCTGGTCTGCCAACGTCACAGTCACAGCATTAGTTTAAAACAAAATGCAATGACTGATTTCATGCATCTTTATATACACTTACAGGCTTTTGAGTAAGCTTGTCAAGTCAAACAGCTCACGTAAACTTGTTATATTCCTAGCGTGAAATTTTGGCCCCACTGAGTGCAGTTTCAAAACTCCCATTGACTGCAATGGAGTGAGAATTTAACCCTCACATTCAAATGTATGTGGCATAAGGAAAATCAATCTGATCCTTGTAAACCCATTGGAATTATTTGGCCAAAAAGTTGCATTACCATGGTGAAGAATAACTCATTTTAAAGCTTTTGTTAGATCTAGGAGGCTAGTCTCCTTTTGCATCTCCCGTTCAATGTTAGATCTTCAGGTGGATGACATCCTAGTGACCCTGAAACAAGAAAACACCAAACAAAAGTCCTAATTCTGTAGAGAAATTGCTGATTTATTAATAAAATTCAGTAACAAACTTCTTTGGGTTCCAGCTATCCAGAGTTTTGGATTAATATTTTGTAATTTACAAATTAAATTAAAAGATGTTTTATAATATTTAAAGTAGGTTTAGCTCTTCTTTTGTGGAAAGGTTTAACTTGCATTTCTGTATTATTCCTCCTTCAGATGTTGTACTCTTTCGTAGTGCCAAGATCTGGTGGTCTAATTCCTTCTCCATTTTAATCCCATAGAAATATCAAAAGCTTATCAGATATCCAAATAATGCAAGTTGCCTGTGGCTACTATCACTCACTTGCACTCTCAAAAGGTAAGTAAAGTTGTTCTGCAGTATTACTATTACATAATTCAAAAGGTTTTTTACAGAATATTTTTAAGAAGGAACCACATTTTAAAATATATCTCCACGGTGCCTTTGACACTTTTCCAAGTTCCACTGTCTATTGCCTTAGCTATGTAAAACTTCTTTTTTTTTTTTAAATAAAATTCTGAATTTTTTACTTGATATTTATTATAAAAACATAGCTGTATCCTGATAGCCCTAGGATTATTGTTCTCTGCTACTCTTTAATTGAAATAGGTTTAAAAGAAAATAATGAAATGTATGACAAGTCTCCAAAATACATAATTGTTTTACTGATGTTCCTTGAGAGTATTCTGGAAATCAAAATGTGAAAATCCAGTTTGTCACTTGATCTTGATGAATGAGAGCATTTTACAATGTTAATTATGGCCCTAATCCTGCAGACTTTTATGGATCTGCATAATGTCATGTGTATGAGTAGTCCCATTGATTTCAATAGGCCATTCATGTTCTCGTCATTTTTTCAGTTGTCCTGAACTGAGTCTTGCCACCTTTGTTAGTGATGATTGTAAAGTGCCTGGTCATTAGCTGATTGGTTCATACTAGGGCTGTTAAGCGATTAAAAAAATTAATCGTGCCATTAATCGCACTGTTAAACAATAGAATAGCATTTATTTTAAATATTTGTGGATGTTTACTGCATTTTCAAATATATTAATTTCAATTACTACACAGAATGCAAAGTGTACAGTGCTTACTTTATATTTTTATTACAGATATTTGCACTGTAAAACACACAAATTATTTTTCAATTCATCTCATACAAGTACTGTAGTGCAATCTCTTTATCATGAAAGTTGAACTTACAGATGAAGACAAACAAGGTTGGTTACAATTTGCAGGAGATAATACTGCCTGCTTCTTGGTTACAGTGTCACCTGAAAGTGAGAACAGGTGTTCACGTTGCACTTCTGTAGCCGGCGTTGCAAGGTATTTACATGCCAGATATGCGAAAGATTCAAATGTCCCTTCATGCTTCAACCACCATTCCAGAGGACATTCTTCCATGCTGATGATGGGTTCTGTTCAATAACAATCCAAAGCAGTGCAGACTGACACATGTTCATTTTCATCATCTGAGTCAGATGCCACCAGCAGAAGGTTGATTTTTCTTTTTTGGTGGTTTGTGTTCTGTAGCTTCTGCATCAGAGTGTTGCTCTTTTAAGACTTCTAAAAGCATGCTCCACACCTCATCCTTCTCAGATTTTGGACGGCACTTCAGAGTCTTAAACCTTGGGTTGAATGCTGTAGCTATTTTTAGAAATCTCACATCAGTACATTCTTTGCGTTTTGTCAAATCTGCTGTGGAAGTGTTCTTAAAATGAACATGTGCTGGGTCATCATCCGAGACTGCTATAACATGAAATATACGTAGAATGTGGGTAGAACAGAGCAGGAGACATACAGTCTGTCCCCCCCCCCCCCAAAGAAGTACAGTCACAAATTTAATTGACACTTCTTTTTTTTTTTTTTTTTAAACAAGCATCATTGGCATGGAAGGATGTCCTCTGGAATGGTGGCTGAAGCATGAAGGGGCATACAAATGTTTAGCATATCTGGCATACCTTGCAACGCCAGCTACAAAAGTGCCATGCGAACGCCTGTTCTCACTTTCAGGTGATGTAAATAAGAAGCAGGCAGCAGTATCTCTTATCAACGTAAACAAACTTGTTTGTCTTAGCGACTGGCAGAATAAGAAGTAGGACTGAGTGGACTTGTAAGCTCTAAAGTTTTACACTGTTTCGTTTTTGAGTGCAGTTATGTAAAAAAAAAATCTGCATTTGTAAGTTGCACTTTCACAATAAAGAGATTGTACTTTAGTACTTGTATGAGGTGAATTGAAAAATACTACTTCTTTTGTTTATCATTATTACAGTACATATATTTGTAATAAAAAATAATATAAAGTGAGGACTGTGCACTTTGTATTCTGTTATAATTGAAATCAATATTGAAAATGTAGGAAAACATCCAAAATATTTAATAAATTTCAATTAGTATTCTATTGTTATAAGTGCGATTAATCATTAATTTTTGTGAGTTAACTGCGATTAATTGACAGCCCTAGTTCATACAATATACAGTATCCACTGAAACTCAGCCTGATATTTAAAAAGTAGACTTTTTTGCACCTGTTTTTGCTTGTGAAAATTAAATATGCAAATGTGTATGCACTTGTTCATTTCTGAAAATTAGGACTCCCAATTTTTAACTTTCACAAGATCTCTGACTAATGGATTTAAGCAGACATTTGTGGAACTCACAGAGAATGAAAATTTCACCTTCCAGTGCCTATCTATTCAGAATGTCACTAGTTACAGCAGGTTTTTTTGTTTTTGTTTTTTGGTAGATGCATTTCTAGGTTTTTTTTCTCACTTTTCTTTTAATGCTACACTTGTCCCCCCCAAAAAACTTCTTATTATGAAAAGCACAAAGTCAGTGTTCATTATCTATACCTCTTCCTGGGGCAGACCATTAACTTAGAGTTAGAGCAGCATAGCCTTGTTTCATGTCTGACCAAAATTCACTTATTCTTGCCAAGGTACATATGATTTCTTTGTGGCATTACGGAGCACGATTATTTCCTTTTCAAGTCTATTACCTTCCAGAATAGGGATCACGTAAGTGATAGCTTTTTTAAAAGCATATTGAGTTGTCTTCTGCAAAATAGTGGTTTAGAACTGCAGAGTTGTAGAGAGGATGTTCAAATTCTTTATTCACCCTTGCATATTTGCTTGTCTTTGAACTTACTTCTACCCACGAAGATAGTTAGTTAATTCAAGTCAATATATATTTTATGCGCTTTAGGATAAATGTGCTTTCAAACATTATAAGATTTATTATTTTAGTCACATATCCATTCAAGTATTGTAATTCAGTTTTGACCATGAAAATGTAGTACCTGGTTTCAAATATGTAGTTCCACTTTCACTAGTGGAAAAATTCCTTTAGTTTTCTAGCTAGTTATTGTGAAATATAACAGTGTTAAATGTACTGCTCCACTGAATGGCTGATTCAGGAGGCTAGGGTACTGATTTCTGGCTACTACTTATAAATGGACATATTTTTTTCTGGCAGGACAAAGTGTAAAAGAATATCTTACAGTACCAGCTGCTTGGTTGAACACAATTGCTTCATCTAGGCTTTGAACACTAAGTTTAAAAAATAGATACAGCAAGTTATCTGCAGTTCTAGTTACATGTAAGATAATTACAGGGGATTACACATAAGTACTGTTGAGCAAGAAAGCATCTAATTTCTGAATATTTTCACTTGAGTATTGGAACAGCCAAAATATTAAGACCAAACATTGGCTGTCACTTTGTCACAGACAACACATTCAGTTGTCTCTGATCAGATTAATGTTGAAAGTTGAACTCCATAACCTTTAGGAAGTTAAATTCAGTGCAGATTGGTAATACGTTGCATAGTGCCTAGTGTGTGTCTCTAGGTATGAGAAGGAGGGGGAGTCTTGTACTAGAAGTAGAGTTCTGGATGCAAACAATTCCCCCTTCAAGGCAGGCAACATGGAAGCAGCACCAAATGACATTAGTTAGAGATGTCTTGGGGAAGGATGCATTATAGGGTTAGGCTTGGGTCTAGGCCACAGTGCATCCCAAAGTGATATTCCTGTATGATTCCCAAACAGGCCCGTCAGTCATGGTCTTCAATGGAACATTTCAAGCCCTGAACCTCCTCCACACTTTTATATGTGCCTCAGCAGCAGGGGATTTTGGCTAATTGCTCTAAATTCACTGGGCATTTCCTGGGACAGGAGACAGTGGCCTGAGCTGGCTAGACTGCACTGTGTTCAATGGAAGGAGTCTTTCTGGAGTTCACTTTAGGTGCTGCAGGTTTGCGTAGGCCAGAGTAGGGATGGAGTGAAATTAGGCAGGTGGACCTAGTGTCTGAAGATGGGAAATATCAAACTAGGCCTGGCATAAACACAGACATTGAACTGGTTTGACTAAATTTGTTTAAAAACTGGTGCAAATGCCTGTGTGGTCCCACTTACCCTAAATCAGCTGTAAACTGATGTATGTGTACACAGCAGTTGGGAATGTGCTCATCAGCACAAGTAGGCAGATGTGTGCCAGCTCTGCTCGAGCTAGGGCACTAAAAACAACAGTGTGTTCAAAGCAACACAGGCAGCAGCTTAGGCCAGCCACCCAAGTATATACCCAAGGGGTTGGGTGGGTGTCATTCGAGTGGCCACCCTGAGCTGCTGCCTGTCTTGCTGCAGCCAGACTCCTATTTTTAGTGCATTAATTCAGGTAGAGGTATGCATGTCTGTCTGCCCACACTGGGAAGCATACTCCCACACGTTGTGACCCAAACAGCATCCCAATGCAAGAGGGCAACGGGCTGACTGATTCTGGTAATAAGTGTCAACTGGCATGACCAATTCAGTATGTCACAACTCACGAATGTCATAACCTATATCGGAAGGTGTCATGTAAGATAACAATAGAAAGTTAATAACATACTGATCATTAATATTGTTGCATGGTGTATGTATGGAGGAAACATTCAAAATTACAAACATATAGGAAATTATGTTATCAAAGTGTGTCTGCTAGGCAGGGCTAAAGTTACCCCACCCCAGACAAAGTGGTTCTGCCACCTGGAAGATATTTCCAAGGTACATCAAGAGACAATGGGAATACAAATTACATAGAAGGTAAAACAGGACCATCAAGCCAACCAGGGGAGGAGATAATCACTCAGCATCACAGCAGGGGGAGAAGGTTGCAGGAAACAGCTCAGTTTGCATTTTAGTAAACACTGTGAGTGGTGGGGGAAGAAACGAGCAGGGAACTTCCTTCACCAACAGACTCCAGGTTGCCTTCTTTACAGCTTGAATGAATTTTACTTTGGGGGTAATGTTCAAAGGAATCCATTTCAAAGGTTTACTGGACTACTAAAAAAAAAGGGAGGGGGAGAAGAACCCCAAGTTATCTTTTAGAAGACAAAGGAACTGAGCACTTTGGCCTTTATGGGAGATCCTGACTGGAGGGGTTGGTCAGCTATCTTGCTGGAAGGTAGAGTGTTGAGAATCTTACCTTGAACCAATACTATAGTTTTGTTAAGTCTTAGTCTCTAGAAAGCGTTTTTCACTTTATTTGCTTGTAACCATTTCTAACTCTATCAGCTAGTCTAGAACTCACTTCAAATCCTATCTCCTTTTGTCAGTAGTCTTGTTTTACTTTTAATCTAAACCAACCCAGTGCTATGTTTGATTTAAGGTGAATGTTAACTCTAGTCAATGTGGCAAGCTGCCGCGTATTATATCTTTAAAAGAACAAATGAACCTTAATCTCTCTCTGAAGGGTCCAGGAGAGGGCTGGACACTGCAGAGAACATGGTTTTGGAAAAATTCCAGATGAGGGATGTTGGGGTCATCTTGCCAGGTGTAAACAAGGCTGGTGGAGGCCAGAGTGTGGCAGTGGTATAACACGCAGGCTGTTGGAATCAGGATTGCTGAGCCAGAGCCGCTTCTCTCTCGCGCGCGCGCTCACACTCTCTCTCTCTTTCTTTCTCTCTCTGCGCTTCCAGCCAGCATACAAGCTAGAGAGCTACAGGAGCAGTCAGGGTTACAGGGCAGCCAGTGACAACCCCTCGCTGGTCTGGAGCACACCTTATGTTGGGTTAGTGTGTATCTGCAAATTTATGTAAGGGCAGTTCTTGTTGCGCAATTGGTAGTATCCTTAGACATATGCTTCTTTCCATGATATGGAGGAAGTTTATATACCACAATGTGTTAAATCTTCTCCATTCTTTACTTTCCTCCATCATTGTTCTTCACATCCTACATAGTCAGCTTATATGAACCAAACCTTTATAACAGTTGTTGAATTTTTTTTGTTTGGTATATATTGAATTTAATAATTTGGGACAAGTACATTTGGTTTTTGCTATATGCTATTTGAGAGTCAATTTCTGACAGGCACAGCAAAAATAAAAAGTTGTATACCTACAAAGGGCTATTATTCTTACAGAATACTTAATTTTAAAAAAGAGCTCAACACAACTGCCGTGTTAGCTTTGTCTACATTAGGGAAATTTTAAAAAAATGTATGACCATTACTAGTGCTGACTCAGGTCCACCGGTGTTAGCAACATTGGGAGTCATAGTGTAGATGGGCCTCTAGTATCTTTAACGGTGTTATCTAAGTCTGCTCAGAGCAGGTCTAATCAATGCCTATGCTTAAAAAGCCAATGGCCCATTCATTGTAGGGCTTTGCAGTGTTGCTGACATGGGAGGAGTTGAAAAAATGTTAATAGTGAGTAATTTTTGTAAAACTTCCTTACTGTAGTGGACAAGGCTGCTATTTTTACAATTGTGTATAGATAAGTATTTCTAACTAAAGCCAATAAAAGTGTGAAGTAGTGATCTCTCTGAGTAACTGGATAAAATTTGAAACATTGTAACATTTACTGAAAAGGCTTCAAAACTTCATAATTCTTTTTTTAAACTATCCAGTAGGTGCCACCTATTGTGGATAGTAGAGTAAGTTACAGAATGGTTGTTCATGCTGTAAATAATCATTTCAGTTGCAAAATTATTAAATTTATTCAAGACTAATTACATCAATATTTGTGTTAATTTCAGTGGCATTTTTAATAAGTGATGGAAGCACGTACTGTTCCATTTCCATCTTAATTGGTAAGAGTAATAATTAGCTGGTGCTGCTGATGTGAAAAAGTTAAGTGCAGCCTTGAAGTTTTTGAATTGATTTAAATATTATTTTCAAATTGGTCTGACATCTGGGTTTGACTTCAGTCTCAAATTATAATCAGTTTTGAGTTTGAAAGAGCAAATCAATAAAAATCTCTGAACTACTGAAATTATTTGAATTCCCTGTACAAAATAGTCTAGCTGTTTAATTTTTGAAAGATCATGAATTTGTTCCTTTTGTTAAAGGGATTGAACACACTTTTAAATTATGTTTTTAAAGTATGTTGATCCTACTTCATCTTAAATCTTTTTCTCTTTAACAGGAAGTGAAGTTTATTCCTGGGGACAGAATAAATATGGTCAACTGGGTATAGGTTATGAATTTAAAAAGCAGACTTCACCTCAACTGATTAAATCTTTACTGGGAATCCCTTTTGCACAAATTGCAGCAGGAGGAGCACATAGTTTTGTACTAACTCTTTCCGGAGCCATTTTTGGATGGGGACGCAACAAATTTGGTCAACTTGGTCTTAATGATGAAAATGGTGAGTAGTTGTTACTTCAAAATATTTCGCACTGGAAGTCTTTATTGTGGCTCTGCCTTGTACTCAGTGTCTTGGAATAATCTTCAAATTGGAATTCTTGTCAGCATCATTGACTAGCAGAGTTATATAAACAGCCTGTCAAGTCAGTGTCTGGTTTTACATTCACCATTGCCTGGGCACCCTGGGATTGAGTTTGTAACTCAAAACCTAGGACAACTTCCCTCTTGACAGACTAAGGATGTATTGTAAATTAGCAAGTAAGGCCCTGACTGCAACATTTGCATTTGTGCTTAGCTTTTATCAAGTGGGACTAAAGTGTGTAACCTGTCTTTCTTTTGCCCACTCCAGAATGAGGTCAGGTATAACTGGGTCCCTGGAAATTGGACAGGATCATCCAGACAGTCCTGTCAGATACTGCTCATTGAGCTGTAGTCATAGTTACATACAAAAGAGAAAATAGAAAAGATATTGTCTTATTGCTTCATGGTAAAAGCTCTCACTGACAAAGTTGTCCTGTAATTCTGCTGAGTCCCTTTCACTTTCAATTTATGAATGAAAAATCATCTACTTTGAGCTCTCATTCTTTTCTTTTCAACCTTTCCTTTGCTCTTTTAAGTTAACTTAAAAGGAATCATTCTTGTTCAGTTACTTAGAACTTGAACAATCTACCTTTGTGATAAATGTTCACATTTTCTGAGACTGATTTTAACCCATAAAGTCTATTAGATAATAGTGTACACAGACAAATTTAACGTATCTTTTTCATTATATATTTGCCTTGTCTTCTGTCCTTCAGTGACTCTTTTTGGGGACTGTATTGATTATAAAATATTTCCTTTGTTTGGTCTGTTTAGTAGTAATTCAAAAACAAACTATGTTATGAGGAAAAATTAATGTCCCTTTCCTCTTAATGGGATTTGCCAAACAGTTTTGGACTAGTAGGTTCTCCCCCCCCCCACTGCCCCCAAGTTTCAGGGCTTGTAGTTATGCATGTATCGTGGCATATATATGCATATAGACAAGTTAGTGCTAATTATAGTGTGTAAATTAATCTACAGATGCAGAATTTATGAATTACCAAATTTCATCTCAGACATTTTGTTCTAATTTCATCTGATTGTGCTGGGAACTGGTTAATGAGGCAGTTAGTTATGGAAATGATGATGTGTATTGGTTCCATGTTAGGTGGAGAATGGGGAAAATGTATAATTATCTAAAATTTCTCAATAAAAATGCAATACAACTGAAACTTATTTCTGAAGTAATTGTTATAAATATGGTTGTCCTTTTTTTAATGAGAAAATTAGAAAAAATTAAACTGGTTTTAATGGCCATGTTTTCACAGTTAATCAGTCTGGTGGAAAATGAAAAATCATTGTTTTCAAATTTCATAGTCTTTGTAGATGCTCTTTAGAATCCACATTACCCCATTTTTATCAGACACTGATAAAGCGTACATTTTTAATGTACAGAAAATTATTTTTAAATAAAGTTATACAATTGTCAGTGTACATTAACAATACTAAAGAAATGTTAAAGTTTACAAATTTTCACTTTTGCAACTAGATGACAATGCTGTTTGATTCTGTTAATTTCCCTGTAGATATAACTTCTGTCTCTAAAACGAACATGAACTCTAACATGGTCTGTTGCTATAACAATATTTCATCTGCTGTGTATAAACATTTTTTTTTAACTCCTGGAGTGTACAAATTCAATATAATTTATCTCTGTACACTTTTTAAAAAAACAAAGACAAAACAGTTTTCATCATCTAAAACATATACATAGGATAGTCTCTCCTGCATTGTCCACCTTAGGTCTAATGTACTGCATTGTATTTCATGATTTGTGGGATAATGTTCATGAGCCAGTGCCTTTAATTTTAAAGAGTAATCCTTTGCTTATCAAAATTCAGGGTGAATTTTTTAATACAATTTTTCTGTTACCTCTCACTTAATGCCTCTGTATTTTGTGTTCTTGTAATTTTTGAATCCTATAGATTAATACATTTGGGCTAAACGATCGCTAATGTTGAAAGTTAAATCTGGAGACAGAGCTCGTTGATGCAACTTCTTTTTCCAAACACGTTAAATGTACTGACATAATGTGACCAACTTTTTATTAAAACTTTCAGACAGGTATGTTCCTAATCTGCTGAAGTCCCTAAGATCTCAGAAAATTATTCACATCTGTTGTGGAGAAGATCATACTGCTGCTCTTACAAAGGTACAGTACTTAAAGTATCATCTGATTTGTTAATTTAGTCACTTCATGTAGTAGTGAACAGTGCTCTTTTAAAGTCTCGAAATGCAATATTTCTATTTCTTAAAAGTTGGATAAAATATGGCCTGTGAAATCATGAAAATAGTAGAAGAAAGGTTAAACATTTAAATAAAGACCCACATTCTTCATAAGTTACATAAACCATGTTTATAGTATAGGCACTACAGTGGAACAGCTTTGGTCCTGCAGCTATGCTGCTGTAGCACCATAGTGTAGATGCTTCCTACAATGATGGAAGAGGTTTTACACGCTCCCGAGTGCCATAGCTATGTCAGCCTAACTTGTAAGTGTAGACCAGGCTTCAGTCTAAGTGTGTGTGTCAGCTTTACTAAAGATGAATTTGCAAGATTTTACATTATTAAAAACACTTTGTGACCACGACATCACTTATGGCATTATTTAAACTCTGTGATAGTTGAGCTTTGGTGTGTACTCTTCTAAATACCAACATAAACTTCTGAGCTGGATGGTTTTACTGCATTTGTCATAAAATTTTTCACTGACAAGGTTAGTTCCAAATTAGATTGTACAGTTGGTAGATTTTATTGTAATTTAGCAGCAGTATTATTTGTAAATAGTAAGTAATTAGCAATAGTGGAAATTGTCCAAAGTTATCCGCAGGGGTAGAGTGCAAGCAGTTAGAGTATGAGCTTCCTTCAGGGTTTTACCAATAGCTTCAACCCTCTCATGAGGGAAACACGCTTTATTTGAGGAGTTATTAGTTTTATGTCATTGTAGCTCAATCCTAAACAGAGGTGAATAGCTGAACCACAACTGACACTTACCCTTCAGTTGATATGTTTAAGTGCGTTATTTATTGTAGTCTCTCTTGTATTTTGTATAAATTAGTGTATAGAAAACGTTCAAATAATAGAAATCTCTCCGTAATTATAGGAAAAGATGTCCAATAGAAGCAATTATTTATGAACAAATATTACCCTGCAGTGTGTGTGAACCAAATATTTGCACCCCTATAATCCTGAAATTGAAACTGATTTCACTGATACTTATCATCCAAGTTGAGACATGCATAATATAAACAAAGTACATGTTTCAGAGTGGTGGCCGTGTTAGTCTGTATCAGCAAAAAGAACGAGGAGTACTTGTAAAGTAGTGATCAGTAAACTATATTTTAAACTTTTTTCCTTTTACTAAGGCTTTACTAGTAAAATAGTTAAATCAGATTTACAAGACGTTTAAGTTGACACTGTCACTTTAATTAAAGTGAATGGATTTAGATCTGTTAGTTTTAGTATTTACAGTAAAATTAACACGATTTTTCTGTAGCTCCTTCAAGCCCAGCAGTTCCTCTGCGTGTTGTACATTGCAAAATTAGTGTCTTAATATATTACTGTGTGTGGAGTAACTGGTTGTATGTGAGTATTTTAAAAGCCCTTCCAGAATTTAGAAGTACCTGGCACTGTTTATTCTAATTCAGTGAATGGGGCTGTTTTTCTTAGCGGATGCTGCCATTTTAATGACGATTTCCAGCAGAGATCCAGTCTGGTGCAGAGTAGAATTGAAAGAATCAGCTTTGCAATTTGAAAGCATTTGAATATGGAAATTTTCACAGTTATTGTAAGGTAAGTTGCGTAACTTCTAAAAACATTTCGATTAACATTCTTCTGTTACGGTTTTTGGTTAATTTCCTATTAAATTAATCAAAAACAATTTTTTAAAATAATTGAACTTGCCTTACAACCGTGTTGAAACTCTTTGATATCCTGTGCTCTCAAATGATGAGGCTAATGCTTTCAATCATACTCTGCATCATTTCTTTGAGGAGGGCAGCTTCCTATTGTGAAATATATTTATGAATTAAGTTTTAAGGTTTTCCTGGGTTTTTTTGAGTTTTTATGTGCAACTGTAGTTCATCTGTGGAAAAGAGGAAAAACAAGGTTTAGTATCCTATTAATGCCACAAGTTAATGGCAGAATTATTGTGTAATACTGTGGAAATTTCAAGAACATTATTTAACAATGATGTAATATATGATAGGTGTACTACATTTTTCATAAATGGAATTAACTTGTAATCCTTGTATCGATGAGTACCCTTATTTTTCTCTTCCACTATCTTGTTAAAATTATATAAACCAAGAAAGGAGTTCTGTACAATAGATGATTGTCTTACTGTTAAATGTATTCTAATTTTAATCCAAATATATGTGTTTAGGAAGGTGGGGTTTTTACATTTGGAGCTGGAGGCTATGGACAGTTGGGTCATAATTCTACCAGCCATGAGATAAACCCAAGGAAAGTTTTTGAACTTATGGGAAGCATTGTCACACAGATCGCTTGTGGGAGGTAAGATCCATTCTGTACTAGAGCTATAAATGGCAGATATATTTTGTACACTATACAACTGGACGCTTAGTAAAGTATCTGAACTCTGACCCTTACAGGTAAGGGGTGAGGACAAAATTGTTAGACTTGAAGTACTTAAATGTGTTATCTTAAACAGTATTAAATAAAAAAATAAAGAAAATTGTACCACCAACATGTATGACTGTCTACACAGAACAACTGCAATAATCCTTTATTTTTAACCTGTGTCCATCCCTGCCTCCCTGATTTTGGTCCTTGCATGTTAAGTGAAGGCAATAAACAGGATCTAACAAGCATTTAAAAACGAACAAACAAACCCCAAATCCCGAACAATTAAGATGTGTACATGCCTTACTGAGTGTAACACAAGGGCTAGAAACACATTTTTTATTTATTTAAAAAAAAAAAAAGTACAAGATGATGGCTTCAGGGAAGTGGGTGTCCAACATATATCTGTGTGTACTCCTAGTTCAAGCCAGGGAGGATATTTATCATTGTTCAGATTGTAATAGCACCCAAAATGTAGATGCTTCCCAGACACAGCTGAAGATATTGTCCTTGTCCCAAAGATTTGGTAATCTAAAAGGACAAGGACAAAGAATGGAAAAAAGATACACATAGGAGCAAAATGATCGTGCTGGTGATAGGGATGCTTTGTTTTTTTTAAATATAAACTGTTCTCAGTTACCATTCTGTCTATCCATGGTGACCGTGACTGGACCATTCCCTGTTAACAGTCTACATTAATTCATGGCTGTTTATCCCATGCTGTCCCCTCCCCAACCATGAATTTAGGGCTGAGAGGAAAAAGAATTGCACCAATCTGGCAGAAACTTTAAATTTTAAATGTCCAAGACCACCCTCCAGGTCAGGCTTTGGGTGGGAAGTGATGGCAGGCTCCACGTGGCTGTTCTGTCCCCTAATGTTCCAGGAAGGTCCTTTTATTTCGCTGCCTGGAACGCATGGTTTCTGGTAACATGCTGAAGGACATTAAATATACTGTTAACCGTCCTATTTTGACCTGCACATAGCATGTTACGATGCTTGCATAATTTATTTTAAATTTTGTATCTCTGCCATAGGCAGCACACCTCTGCATTTGTTCCATCATCTGGAAGAATTTACTCCTTTGGTCTTGGAGGTAATGGACAGTTAGGAACAGGATCAACAAGTAATAGGAAAAGTCCCTTCACAGTAAAAGGAAACTGGATTCCTTATAGTGGGCAGTGCCTGCCAAGCACAGGTAAATGTGTGACACTACATGTTAACTCTTTCGACTATTTCTGCATTGTTTGAGCTTCTGGAGATAGCCAGCTATGATTTCCCAGTGCAGCTTCTCTTCCGTCAAAATCTCTCTTCCTTAGAACATTGGGATATTGGTCTTTATATCAGAGAAAAACATTTCCAGCTCCCTAAAACCTTTTCTGCACTAGAAAGGTTTGCTAAAATCTTACAGATGATGCCACTCATTTAGCTCCTTTGGGCATAACAATAGTGAGTGTAGTGTAGACCAAGGTTTCTGTGGCTGCTGCTATTTTAAGCACTGTGTTGTGTAGACCAGCTTTGAGCAGGGGTGATAACATAGTGTTCCTGCAGAGAGACCCTTCTTGATTGCTTGATTAATAGACAAGCAGTCATTCTATCAATTGCAATGTGATATGCCATTTTCAAACTAAGAGATGGAATTAACTAAATTTTATTTTCATTGCAGACAGTGAAGAATATTATTGTGTAAAGAGACTTTTCTCTGGTGGGGATCAAAGTTTTGCACACTACTTTAATCCACAGGTAATAAATGAAAATACCGTGAATCAGATTCAAAGCCTGTAACCAAGGCTCTGTACCTATGTGGCATTTTAGACCTAAATTATACGACAGGAACCTTAGATTTATGTACCTCTGCCTCCCATATCTTCTTCCTATCCTAGCACTTGGTCTTGGTCCAGAACAGCGCAATCAGTATAATATGTTGTGTGTTGAATATAAGTTGAGTTTATTTTATGCTTATGTTCCCTGACTCCTGCCCCAATTTTTTTTTTTCCTATTTTTGACCTGCTGTTGGTTTTAGTATTGAAAATGCATAACTGCATAGTACAGGTTGTAGGGGGAATCTGGAGGCTTTCGTGGCTGGATTAGTTCACCGTTGGGATTTTGGACGCTCAGGAAAGTGAAAAGCCAGTTGTTGTTTTTTTGGCACCTAAAATGCACTTGAAGCTTTTGGTAATGGGATGCATGTCCTCTTTCCCTTTCAGGCAGGCTCAGACATGAGTGGGGTTTGAACTACTTGGTTTTTGCCACTTCTCAGCAACTCTTACCAGCAGCTAACTGCCCTATTGTTCCTTGCCCCAGTATCTGGTATTCCGTCCAGCAGTGATGGATAAGGATGTTTAGCTTGTCGTTTCTGCTACAGTGATTAGTAGCCAAATAGTTTGTTGCTGACATTTTAAATCGTCATTATTAGATTTCAGTACAGTCTTAGACACTGTGACATCAGCAGTTTGAGACCCCCTTACCCTCCTCTTTTTGTCCTATGACTGCAGAGGTGTTAGTCCCTCACAGCATGTGCTAACTGCGTGTGCTAAACAGTCTGTTCCACCTTGGGTTTTGTCGTGATGCTGGGAGTATCTTTCCCAGACCTGAAGAAGAGCTGTGTGTAGCTGGAAAGCTTTTGTCTCTCACCAACAGAAGTTGGTCCAATAAGAGATATTATCTCACCCATCTTGTCTCTAATCTCCTGGGACCAACCTAGCTACAACTGCACTGCATAAAACATTACCTCAGTTATTTTGCTTGCTTGTTGCCTCAGTTCACAATCAGTTTTTCTTCTGCTTAAACTGTGAGCTCTTTGGGCCTCAGACCTTCCTTCTTAAATGATTGTGAAGTGGCTAGCACAGTTCTCTGGGTATTATAGAAATAACAACACCCTGACTTAGATGAATGCGGGCCATTCATATGTTCCCTGGATTTACTGTTCCAGGCTGTCTGTCAACTCAGGCAGACAAAACTGCATTGGCTTACTTTTACTTAAGATTCTGAAGTTTTTTCTTCACAACCATAAAGGCTAAAAATGTAATTATTCTTAAATGAAAGCTTAGATTACAAGCATAGTTATATAGCAATTTTAAAAAAAGACAATGATGTATTCATGTACAGATCTACATTGTCTAAATATACACAGGGTCTTGCCTAAAACCTTAATTTTTTGTACAGTTTGATTAGTTCAAAACAATAGTTGCCCAGCAATCCAATTTAAAATGCCATACTCCAGACCTTGGCCACAAAATTGAACAAAACTTGCATATTACTTTTTTGTGATTAAGACTATGAATATTGTAGTATTTTTGGAATTCTGGAGTGAAGCAGTAGAAGAAGTTAGTTCCAGCATGAATTTTAACAAGTCTTTGTGATTTTTCTTATTTGTTGTTTTGCCTTCAGCACCTGGGAAGAATATTTCAAAATATTTTAAAACTGAAGCAATGTAGCTTACTCAGTATTTTAAATAGAACTGGAAAAGAAACAAAAAATTTATATGTAAAAATGCTCAGATGTCTTTGGTATTTATATAGTTGCAGTGCGGAGTTATTTTTTTTGTAGGTAACATATTAAGATCAGTTCCAATAAACTGCCAAAATAAGTTTTTAAGTACATTTTGACAAGAATTAGATGAGGTTAACTGGAGATTACTGATGCATGAGGGACCATTCTCTATCTTTATTTTGCTCTATAATAAATTCACGTATCCATAAAACTTTAGGTGCTGTAAGCAGGGCGCTACTTTAGTACTCTTAACAGTTTAACACTTTGTTGTTACATTATGCTTTTCAAGCATTTTTCAAATAAGCAGGAATTCACCTGTATAAGCATATAAGGCACTATTCCTGGTTTTTAGCAGAAAGCAACTTTACAGAAAATACTCTACTTGTCTCATTTTGTCCTGTTTCCTATGTGCAGGCACACAGATACTGTGCATGATTAACTCTGTGGCTTGGAGGGAAGCAAAAACTTATTTTTTAGTATATTATTTATCAGGCATCCAAAAGTGTGTTAGTACCCTCTCAGATATAGAATAAAGGTAGTTCCCTGTCCTTAAGAGCTAACAATCTAAATAGATAAAATGGACACAGGATAGGATAAAGGAATGACAACATACCAAATTTCAACTAAATCGTGTT
This sequence comes from Lepidochelys olivacea, assembly GCF_965140295.1. Classification (NCBI taxonomy): domain Eukaryota; kingdom Metazoa; phylum Chordata; order Testudines; family Cheloniidae; genus Lepidochelys; species Lepidochelys olivacea. The sequence continues at coordinate 81,459,131 of NC_140417.1, read as the reverse complement.
GCTTTTTATGTGTCATTAGTTTCACAATTTTTTCTTTAATTTTCCTTTTTTAATTTAAATTTCTCCTCTCCCCTTTTTGTGCTCCCTCTTGTTGCCTCCAACCTTCTTCCTTTAAAACAGTGCCCTTCTTGCATACCACCTGTCTATGTCCCTTTTCCCTGACACAGACCTTGCACAGAGAATGAGAAGGTTTCAGTATGAGCAATTATAACAGGAGTTGAGGCAATGCCCTTAAGAGTTGAGAGTGTTAAAAGTTATAGGTGTGAGGTTTGATGGGAGCAGGAGTAGTAGGGTTGCCATGTTTCTAATTGTTGATAACTGGAACCTCAAGGCACTGCCCCATGCTCTGCCTCTTCCCCCAAGGACCCCCCTCCTCAACTCCCCCATTGCGTGCTGGATGCCCCCCCCCCCTCAGCTGGGCTCCCTCTGCTCCAGGGCTGCGGTGGGAGCTGCTGCAGCCTGACAAGGAGCCTGCCTGCATGTATGAGGCAGCCCTGGCTGAGCAGGGGCTGGCACAGGTTAATGACCCGGCACCTCCCTCTACCCCACAGTAACTGGACTTTTGGTGTTTGCTCAGTACATCTGACTGGACACTGCCACGTCCACTTTTTGACCATACTTTCATGTTACCTGGCAATCCTGGCACCAGGAAAACAGAAGTCAAAAACTGGACTGTCTGGGTAAAACATGGATGGGTGGCAACCCTAAGGAGTAGGAGCCACTGTTTATCAGGCAAAAATGGAGTTGGTCAGACAGGAAGTCAAGCTCTACTCTCACTACAGTCTCCTTTCACATAGTGTTTGAGGGAAGTTCTGCATAGCATTTGGATTGGGGAGGAGGTTAGTCAAAATAACTACTGAATGTGGTGACTAACGTTATCTGCATCTTCAGTTCCCATTGGAGGCTCGGAGCAGCTGGAAATATGAATTACTCCACTGAAGGAACCAATGGTAGCACAGCAATTTAGCAAGCCATTCTGCTAGTATCTGGTTTGAGATTGCATCTGGGAGACTCTTAGGAGAGTGGATATATAGAATAGGTTAGGTCAAGTTCTATGGAGTTTGCCCTGGGTTTTCCTTGTAGTGAATTTTCAGCCTCAAGAAGCCAACAGTGTTTAAAATGTTGTCCTGCCTCCCTTTTCTTCTTAATGCATATCTTGTGTGTAAGGAAGTTAATAGAATGCTTCCAGGTTTTCTGCAGAGTTCATTTCCCTGCAGTGGGGAAGCATGTAATGAAAAATGAAATAATCCCACTATCCTAGGGAGTTTCGGTTGAGCATGTATTAATCTGTTAAGAAGAGCACTCCCTTGTGAGTATTTGAGTTACTGCTCAGGAGTGGAAAGCTTTTTGAACTGTTTCTTAAATTTACCCATGATCAGATTTGCTCATGATACCAAAATGGGTGCTAATCACAGTAAGCCAAAAATAAATTGCAGTGACCTGTGGTGATTGAAATGGTGAGGACTGCAGACAATAAAAGGGATTTAGTAGTAGTAAATGTAAAATCCAGCACTAAGTGGGAGAGGAAGGGGGACAGCAAATGAGGTAGAGAGAGAACTTGACAAATATATATTTTTGTACTAAAGTGAGTTTATTTTCATCTTGCCTCCTTCTTCCTGTCCAAATATTACTTTTTGTCATGTTACCAAGCACTGTAGTTCATAGTCTTAGTGTTTTAATGTCATCTAGTCTTATCTCCTGTATATCGCAGGCCACCACCTGCAAATTAACCCAACAACTGAAATTAGACCGAAGTATTACAACCCAGAGGAGACAAGACTATTATATGCCACAGGCAGAGACTAGTAGGGACGGAGGTGCACCAAATCTGAGGCCCTTGCAATGGCAAGTCAGTGTTTAAGTGAGATATTGCCCCGATAATCCCAGCAAGTGACCTGTACCCACATGCTTCAGAGGACAGTGAAAAAACCCCCAAGTTTACTGCCAGTCTGATCTGGGGGACACTTCCTGACCCCACATATAGTGATCAGTTAGATCTTGAATGCATGAGCAAGAACCAGCCACCCAAGCACCAGAGAGAGAATGCTCAGTGTTACCTCAGAGCCCTGGTCCTCCCTATCTAATGTCCCCTCTCCATCTGTGGCCATCCCTGATGCAGAGGGAGACAATCCCCCCCACCCTCAGAGTGTGTGTGTGTGTGTGTGTAAGTTTAAAATCAGCGTTGGGAGGGGTGGGATGTGTAATCAGCGTTGGGAGGGGAGGTGCCCATAAGAGGATATCTTCCTCAAGAAATGACTCTCAGTATTAAAACATTTAAGAAATATTTATTTCACAGCAAGTAATATCATCTAGTCTTGCATAGTTAGTTATTCATTTGAAATTAATCAGTTTGTATTAAGCAAATTGAAAAAACTCATTGGTTTTCACTTGCATTTAACTTGTATATTACTCTGAAAACCTGCTGTTATTCTTTATGCTATTTCAGTAACATATTCTGTATGATTTGAATGTATATTACAGTGTAACTTAGATGTCAATTGCAGTCAACATTCAAAAATGTATTTCCCAGCTAAAGCTAAAAGACCTAACACAAAATATACTTTATTCAAATGAAAGTTGTATAATCTGGTTTCTGTCCTCTAACATGGTATTTCACTACGGTAATATTCTCATGGAACATGAATGTATGAATAAAGAGTTTTGCCAATTACATTTTAGGGGGTCGTTTTCCTCAGTAAGACTGATAAATGAGAAAATTATTCTGCTGACATGCCTCTTCTAAATTTAGAACATGATGCCACCAGATGACTTCAGATGTCCTGACTCTTCAAAGCAGATATGGACTGTGAATGAAGTATTTATTCAGAAATTGCTGACTTGTCCATCTGGAAGGCTTCCTGTGGAGATAGCTGAGTAAGAACAAATTAAATTGTTGAGAAAAATATCTTTGAAAACTAAACTGAATTATAATACATATACACAGTTATGAAAGTTTTTTACACACAGTTTTAATTACTGTCTTTGCTGTACACATCAGAGCTTTACTCTTGACTGTGCTGCTTGTAATGCAATTTAAAGCCTTATAGTAGTTCTACTTCCTTCCTGTTGAAGCAGCTAAAAAAAAAGTAATTACAAACATTCAAAATACAAAATGTGGACTCAAGGTAGGGATTATAAGATATTAGTGGGGTAAGGTGTGCATAGGGACTCAGGTTTCTATGGGTTGTCTAGGCTGGGAAAAGTGATTGTGGTTAGGTAACCGTGATCTTTTCCCTTGTTTAGATCGGGGTCCTCAAACTTCATTGCACTGCGACCCCCTTCTGACAACAAAAATTACTACATGACCCCAGGAGGGGGGACTGAAGCCTGAGCCCGCCTGAGCTCCACTGCCCTGGTTGGGGCGGCCAAAGCCTTAGTTCCACTGCCTTAGCTAGGGGGGAAAAAAGCAGAAGTCCAAAGACTTCAGCCCCAGGCAGGGGGCCTGCAACCTGAGCCCCACCATCCCAGGCTGAAGCCCTCAGGCTTCAGCTTCGGCCCCGGGCAGAGAGGCTCACGCTTCGGCCCCGGGCCCAACAGGTCTAAGCTAGCCCTGGCGACTCTATTAAAATGGGGTCATGACCCACGTTGGTTGGGTTTAGATCCATGTTAACTCCTTTTACCTCAGTACAGCTGGTTGAGATCTACCTTGATCACTTGTTATCACTTCTTATACAGACCTTTAAAGAACAGTAAAGTATTGGGAATTTGACATCAGGAGAGATGACTTGCGTGGGAGTATTGATAGAAAGTTGGCCATCAAAGTAACGGCCTCAATAACACAGGTGACGAACAGGTCAGGCTTTTGAGGGAGAGTGAACTGAGAATCTCAAAGGGAAGGAAGAGAAGGGTGAACCAGGCCATGTGCTACCAGCTACCTCCATACATAATGTAAAACTGTTTTTGTAAGTTTTTTGTGAATGTCAAGTTTGCTGCCATTCATAACTAATAAATGAGTTGGGACAAAAGAGATTCATCTATAAATGCTGCCTGTAATACAAAGTACTCTTCTGTTGTCAGCATCAGATTAGAGTGTTGAGCAGTGTTGGTTGTCTGGGTCTGCAATATACTCTCGCACGTGATTCAGAAGTGAGCTCATCAAAAAATAGTCACTGACTTTTGAATGAGGATCCTACAGGGGCTGCTCCTGGTGGGACAAAGCAAGTGAGAAACCTGCCCCTTTGATAGTTCTAAAGAGACAGACCTCTCAGCTAGAACACAGATTTTTTTTTTCAGTTGAGCTTCCCTGAGTTTCAGGTAATTTCCCTGTTCCCTGGTAGGCCAGGCTGACCATGTTTATTTCTGAGTGTAGATAGCCCTCCCTATTGGACTGAAATACCTATAGTTACAGTATAAAATAAAGAGAGATCCAAGCAACTAAAATATTATTTCCTCAAGCTTATTAATGCAGAGTTCTGTGGATTTATTATTGTATATGTGCAGTATATTCTGTAGTTATTCGTTGCGTGAGATAGTGAGATAGATACATAGTGCATGTAGTTTCCCACTTTTAACATTTTTTTAGTGAATGATACTAGCTATTCATTGATGTTCGTTGACTTTTTTAGCCCTCTGAACAAATTCATACTTTGTAAATTAGCAAAAATGTTTATATTCACAAACTTCACATCTAACAGTATGCATCTAGGAGTAGGTTGTAAGTGAATTTTATCTTCACACATTCACTTTGCTAGTCTGAAACGTGTATCTATAATATGTAATAAAATGACAGGCCGCTTGTAAGAGGGGATCTTGTACCACTAACTAATTTGTGTTTTGGTTGTGGATAAAGCCAGGGCCCATTATCAGTTTTCATAGAGCAGATATCTTTTTGCCAGTGCTATTAGACATCTATTCGCATTTAAGGTCCACTAAAGAAGCTGCCTAAAAAGCACTATATAAAAGTGATTGCCTGAATTCAGAAGTATTTTCCTGTAGAAAAGTACCAATTTTATACAGGTTTATTTTTCTTTGAGAAACATTGAGAACTTGGGGTCTGCTGTTTGTCAGTTCCTATACACAAAGCTGTCCAATGAAAATTGTTTTGTTTTGACTATCTCAAATTAGCATTTTGTCTTATCCAGTTTCATTTATTGAAATTGCAGATAGGCATGATTAGATATTATGTGAAGTGTCACTGGAGTATTTATTTATATAATTTATAGTAAACACAAACTTTCATTTGATATGTAAATCTAATGTTTCTTATGAATGTTTTTTAGTGAAATAGATGGAACATTTTCTTCAGCTGGCTGCCTAAACGGGAGTTTTTTAGCTGTCAGGTGAGTGGATAGTCTTGTAAATTTTAGATTTCAAGATATTTTTATTTCTGCTTCAATAAATTTGGGGTGGGGGGGAGAGGGTGAGGTGGGGATAGGAGGTGAATGCAAAATTCTTACTTTTTTTTTCTCCCCCCCCCTTCAGCAATGATGATCACTATAGAACTAGTGCTCGATTCTCGGGGGTTGATATGAACGCTGCTAGACTACTATTTCACAAACTTATAAGTCCTGACTATCCTCGTATATCACAACAGGTTTGTCCTGCAAATCTTCCTTAGATCTAGTTACACGGATTCATAAATTCTGTAGTGTTACACCTTGGTCTGGTTCTTTAGTATAAAAAAGTAACCTTTATACACCAGTTCTAAGTTAATGAGGAGTTTGTAAAAACATTTTGTAGTGGCAGCAGTAAACTACACCGTACATTTTCTGTGTCTAAATGTCTGTGATTTTAATTCCTTTTTTATTTTAATACTATAATACGTACATAGATAATAGAACATTATAATGTGTATAATAATCTAGGTCTGTTTTTTCTAAATTACTGTGGTTTGTGTTAAGTATTGTATATTATCTGCACTGTAACCTTCATCTTTCCACAAAGCACACTTTAAAGTGTTTTAACTGTGAAGGTTTTGCTGTGGAACAGTTACTGTTTTTATCTGAGGTAAACATTGGTACATGAAGTGAATAGCTTCACTGTTGTGCTTACGCACATACATGCAGTAATACTATTTTCAAATTACTATTCTGCACTGCACATCTGCTAGTATCATATTTGGATGAAGCCCTTTCATTAACTTTGTGTTTATATCTTCAGATGTTTGCTTATTCATTTTTTGTTTTAATATAAACTGACTTTACTTCTATGCAATGTTGTAGGTTGCAGCTAGTTTGGAGAAGAACCTTATTCCTAAATTGACTACTTCCTTACCTGATGTTGAAGCCCTAAGGCTGTATCTCACTCTACCAGAATGCCCACTGATGAGTGATGTGAACAATTTTACAACATTAGCTATTCCTTTTGGAACAGCTGTTGTAAATCTAGAAAAAGCTCCACTGAAAGTACTTGGTAAGAATTTTTTTAAAATCTTATATGTTGAAACTCTTTCACTACTGATTTTCAGCTAGAATATGGAAATTACAGAAATGAATTCATAGGATCTGCAAAAATTTCTCTCTGTATAGTTCTGTAGAATCCCTCAAAGAAAGAGTGAGGAATCTAGTTCTTTCTCTTCTTCTCTATTACTCCATCACCGAGCGGTATGTTCCTAATTGGGTAGGAAAGCGTATATCTTCCTTAATGTCTGGGTGAGCTACTTGCCAGTCCATAACATGGATCGGTTATCATTGTCTTCAGTCTGATTCCTTTTGAGAGTGAGAATCTCTGTAGTTCATGGATTTCTTTAAAGGATTTAGAGGGTTTTGTTGTGCTCCTGTTGTTAGACTGATATAATTAGCATTTACATTTTCTATGTCCTCTTCATACTCATGATTATAAGTAAAATTTAAATCTGCGTAATTAGGTGTGTTTTCACTCATCTTCACTCTTCAAAGGATGTGGGTAGAGAGAGGCGGTTGTTTTTCCAAGAAATCATATGGTTACACTGCTGTCATGCTAGAAGAGTCATAGCTCACCTCTCTTGCCAAGCAGCATCCTGTAGGCAGTTTCCAGGATTGTTAAAGAACAGACATTGAATTCACATCTTTGATTTACCTTGACAAAGCATTTTACCATTTTCTTCAATAGGTCTCACCAGGCCACACAGAGGGATATTGCCTCCCTATTCTGAGCCAGGATGTCAGTTCATTTTCAGGCTAAAACCACTCTAGCTTTCTTACCCTGTTGCATTACAATTTCATATCCTGTTAGCTGTCTTTATTGCTTCAAGATCTTTTTAGAGTAACAGCCGTGTTAGTCTGTATTCGCAAAAAGAAAAGGAGTACTTGTGGCACCTTAGAGACTAACCAATTTATTTGAGCATAAGCTTTTGTGAGCTACAGCTTCTGCTCAAATAAATTGGTTAGTCTCTAAGGTGCCACAAGTACTCCTTTTCTTTTTAAAATCTTTTTAGACAGTGCAGCTTTCACTATATTTTCCCATTGAATAGCTGTTTGACACGTTTTTCCCCACAGATTTTCTGGCTTTAATTTACATTTGAATTATATCTTATATTTTATTTCCTCTGTTTATAACAAAACTGATTCCGTTAGTGTCTTGCATTTAGGTAGCTGTTTGATTGTGCAGAGTTAATTTATAATGAAGGAAAGTTCTAATTAAAGACTTAACAAAGTGTTGTGCTAGGTACAGCTTGGTCCTTCAAAGGTTTGCTGCACTCCCATCATGTTACAACTGTTTCCATAGAAGGGGGCAGTGCTTTAGGGAGAGCTCTATAGCTCCTCTCCCCTGACATTTTTCTGTCTCCATACATAGCTGCATACTGACAAACATGCAGCTCTTTTGGAATCCCCTTTGTCTGCCTATTCAATCTGCTTACCTTGCTGCCTCTTAATTTCCCTTCAAAGTTGCCCCAGTGCAATAGATACTAGCATCCATATTTGCCAATAACTTCTATTTTTTTCAAAATTCCTGGATTAAAAAAACCCTAGAACATTTCAGCATAATGTCCCAATGTCCCTATTTTTAAGCCAAGTATCTGTAATTTCTTCAAGCGATTGCACCTGTCCATTCCACTGTAGGTATGTGTGTGTCTTGTACACAGAAGTCAGAGTTTTTTTCCCCGCAGCAGTACCTGTTGGGGTGACTTGAGTGCCCTCTGTCACCACATGCCATTGTGTGCTCGTATAAGAGGGTGAAACCACTTCAACTCCCCTCAGTTCCTTCTTACCGCCTGTGACCGTTATCAGAGCCATCTTGGTTTTGCTAACTCAAGTGCCTTCCCTCTCTCATAGATAGATGTAGTTATTGTTAGTTCTTAGATTTTTGTTTTCTTAGCTAAATTAGTGTTATGTTTCAGGGGTTTTTGGCGTCCTTTTGGACTGTTTGTCCTTTTTTTAGAACCAGGCTCAGTATCAGAAAGATGCCTTGCTCCCCGAGGTCTAAGTTCTGTGGGACTTGTTCAAAGCCTATGTTGGTTGGTGATTCACCATCTAACCTGCTTTAAGTGCTTGGGTGAGGCACACATTAGCGACAAGGGCTTCAGATCCTGGTCAAAAAACAGAACAGCAAGGTGTAAGTGCTTGCTTATGAAAGCAGCACTGAGACTCCCTTTGGAATCATCACATGGGGAGAGCACCCCAAATACTTCAGTGTCAGTACGGAGTGCTCCATCAAAAATATCTTTGGCTTCTCGATCACCATCACCGGTGCCAAAGAAGAGACACAGACCTTCCTTGGGCTCAGCATCTCGCCCACCAACCTTGGTACCAAGGCAAGACAGAGTCAAGGACTCTGCTAAGCATGTGGCAGAGAGAGCTGCTTCAGAAGCCTCGCCATCTAAAAGGGATTTGTTGCCTCCTAAGCTGATGCCAGGCCTGTCGGGGCTGTCCCTTGACAGACAGTTGAGGAACCGAGAGGGATATGCAGCTGCAAGGGACTTGCTCAGCCTCTCAGTATTAGTTTTACCAGCTCTCTGCCCCCCAGCTGCGGCCCTGGGGCCGGAGGAGCTGTCATCTCTCCCCCACTCACCCCCCCCCCCCCACACACACACACCTGGCAGCTCTGGGACTGGAGAAGCTGTCAGTTCCCCACCACAACCAGCAAGGCTGGAGGTGGGATGTTTGTTATAGCCCAAGGTTCGCGATTGCCAAGGGCATTATAGCAAGGATCTACTGTACCAGCATGTAGTGGCATGTGTCAACAGAGCATGCTTAAGCCACCCCAATGGGTAATGCTGAGGGGGGAAAAAAAATCTCCAGCGTCTGTGCAGGAGGCGTGAGCCTACACATCTTGAAGAATAACAGTTACGGAAAGGTAGATAACCATTTCCCATTCTAAACAGTTTTTCTACACCAGTTCATTTCAGTAGAAATGAAAACTTTGTTCCTATTTCTCCACCATAATCTCTTTATAGCTTTCAATCTCTGGGAGGTATAATTTTTAGGAAGAAGGGCCATATAATACTGACAGTTGTGATTGTAAGTTTTACGTATATATGCTCGCTCTTTATTGACAGAAAACTGGTGGTCTATACTTGAACCTCCATTGTTCCTCAAGATAGTGGAGCTGTACAAGGATGTTGTGGTCCACCTCCTAAAATTATACAAGATTGGTATCCCCAATTCTGAAAGAAGAATCTTTACCAGTTTTCTACACACTTCTCTCAAAGTTCTGGAAGTTTTACATAGGGTATGTCCTGAGCTGTTTTAAGCTAATTGTTGTTTCCAAATTGCTTATTTTGTCAACTGTTGTGCAGTGTTAATTAAGTCCCTTTTATTTTGTAATCCGTGAAGGAGTGAAAGTGCTCTGATTTAGAATTCTTCTATGAATTGACACTATATAGTTTTCTTGTTAGCAATGCCTTCTGGATGTCTAAATCACTGGAATACTAAATTTTAGTTTGGCGAGCATGCTCTCATTGGCTAGGACAGTTATCAGTTTTCATGGAAACACAAATTAAATGGAGTAATTATATTTGAGAGAATACAGTAAAATACATTAGAAGACTCAAACTTTCATTTACCATAATAAAATTGAGACTATAAATTGATGTGCAGTTATTTTAAGACTGCAGCTAAAAAAAGAGATCCTTGAACTTTTAAATGAGCAAATATGAGATGGCCATCCAGAATGTGTTTTCTAGTGGATCTCACAAGGCTTCATTCGCTCTTAAGTCTGCAGTAATTTTAAAATGACAGCACTGTACAGTATGTAACTATATGCTGCAGCTATCGTTGTTCCATTTTTCTTGCAATTTCATGGGATTTCTGAATAATCTGCATTTCAACCTCCCATATATCCTTTCTTCTGGTTTTGTGGGCATTGGACACCTTTAATGTTTACTCTGTTGGGAAGGAAAAGCTCTTTCCTACTTTTTGTTTGGTAAGGTATCTAAGTTCAGTTAGACTGACGTAGCTTAAATTGTTTGTTTAAAAAAAAAAAGACTTGTTATGGTAAACATTAGAGCAAACATTTTGTGGCAAGTAATAATGAAAAATAAAAATAATGAAAAGTAAACAATCATACTTTTCTTCAGGTAAATGAGAGAGGAGGACAAATTATACAGTATGACAAATTTTACATTCATGAAATACAAGACTTGATAGACATCAGAAATGACTACATCAACTGGATCCAGCAGCAGGCATATGGAATGGTGAGTTTCCTGTTTCCTTGCATTCCCTTTTAAAATATGGCTCTAGCTTCCCTCTAGTCTTTGGGTATTGCTTGTTCTTTGTAAAATGCCTTCAAAAATCATGGTGGCTCAACGGTGACTGTGTTAATAAGGAATAAAATTAAGGTTGTTCAATTTCATATTAATTAAATTTTTAGTATAGAAAGAGCCCTTACTGGTCTAGTGCCTCATCTGCCACAAGGACTTTCAAAGTCAAATACACAAGCAAATATACAAACACATCTCAAAAGGAAAGGAGTACTTGTGGCACCTTAGAGACTAACCAATTTATTAGAGCATAAGCTTTCGTGAGCTACAGCTCACTTCATCAGATGCATATCGTGGAAACTACAGCAGACTTTATATATACACAGAGAATATGAACCAATACCTCCTCCCACCCCACTGTCCTGCTGGTAATAGCTTATCTAAAGTGATCATCAGGTGGGCCATTTCCAGCACAAATCCAGGTTCTCTCACCCTCCACCCCCCCCCCCACAAATTCACTCTCCTGCTGGTGATAGCCCATCCAAAGTGACAACTCTTTACACAATGTGCATGACAATCAAGTTGGGCTATTGATTGTCATGCACATTGTGTAAAGAGTTGTAACTTTGGATGGGCTATCACCAGCAGGAGAGTGAATTTGTGGGGGGGGGGTGGAGGGTGAGAGAACCTGGATTTGTGCTGGAAATGACCCACCTGATGATCACTTTAGATAAGCTATTACCAGCAGGACAGTGGGGTGGGAGGAGGTATTGGTTCATATTCTCTGTGTGTATATATAGTCTGCTGCAGTTTCCACGATATGCATCTGATGAAGTGAGCTGTAGCTCACGAAAGCTTATGCTCTAATAAATTGGTTAGTCTCTAAGGTGCCACAAGTACTCCTTTTCTTTTTGCGAATACAGACTAACACGGCTGTTACTCTGAAACATCTCAAAAGGTAGTTGTTAATGAAAAACCAACGTAGTATTTTGAATGGAGTTCCACAGGGATCTGTACTAGGCCTGATATTATTCAACATTTTCATTAATAATCTGATTTAAAATTTTGTGGATGCAACAAAGATTGATGGAGTGGTAAATAATAAGGAAGACCAGGCAGTCACACCAGAGTGGTCTGGATCACTTGGTAAACTGGACCTATTCAAACAAACAAAATGTGCTTTAATAGTCAAAGACAAAGTCATCTTGGAACAAAGAATACAGGCCATACCTGCAGAATAGGGAACTGAATCCTGGAAATCAGTGACTCTAAAAATGATTAATGATAGTGGACAACCAACTGAACATGAGCTCCCAGTGCAATACTGTCAAAAGGGGCTAATGCAGTCCTTGGATGTGTAAACAGGAGGGTAGTGATGAGGAATATGGAGATGACTTGACCTCTGTATATAGCATTGGGAAGGCAGACATCTAGTTAAGGTATCTGTATTTTTAAGTATAATATTGCAAAATTAGAGAGGGTGCATAAAAACTATAAAAATTATTTGAGGGCTGGGAAAAAATGCCTTGCAGTTAAGACTTAATGAACTCAAAAGATTTAGACAATCAGAGAGAATAGTGAGAGATGACTTGATTATAATGTATAAGTACCTTCACCAAAGACAAAATACCAGATACTAACAGATTCTTTAACCTAGTGGGGAAAGACAGCAAGAACCATTGTATGTAAATTTAAAGCTAGACAAATTCAAATTAGAAATAAGATACGGATTATGGAGGTGATTAACTTTTGGAACAAACTACCAAGGGAAGTGATGTATTCTTCATCATTTGAAGCCTTCAGAATTGGATTTTTTTTCTGGATGACCTGCTTTAATCCAACACAAATTATTGGGCTCGTTATAGGGGTTATTGAGTGAAAGTCTGTGGCTTGTACTATGCCAGAGATCACACTGGATGATCTAACTGTCCTTTCTGGTCTTAAAAATCTGTGAATTTATTAAAACCTTCACTTACCGTGTATATGTTTTTTTATTATCTGACTGTCGAACCTGAAACTGTAAGTCTGAGTTCTTTATAATTGTTACTTCTCTTGTTAAAACTTTGCGGCATGATTGTTTGCTCAGTTCCTTGGTGAAGTTTGAAAAAAATGCCAATTGAAACTCTGAGAAATACCATATTTCGTCCATCACAGATCACATTTTTGTACAAACTGCTTGAGGTGAAGATGTGTTCCAAGGAAGTGAGTTTTGTTCTTACTTGACATATTGAACCAGTAAGTGAGGGAGACATATCTTTTATCTTTTGCTTATGGAAAATGCTAACCTTCATTCTTTGGACATGGTCCAAATTAAAACAGTTCTTTAGCACTGAGCTTCATACCAAAGAAATTCTTGATGGCCCTTTCAATGGGAGGAATTATTCTGTCAGCACTTCTAATGTGGCTCTTATTCACTTAGTGCTATTTTCAGCATATGCATTAATGGTAGGGAGTTCCCCAGGGTACAATGCCTGACAGTGGGGTCCCAGTTTATGACTATGGCTCCTACACACTACGGTAATACAAATAATAACGGGCTTTTTTTTAGCTGAGTGTCCAAAGTCTGGCTTATTGATGGATGGGCTGAATCCATTTCAGGTCATCCTCCCTGACTGTTCTTCCATTCCTGTGTCATTCTTTTAAGGTACTTTGAGGGAAAAGTTTCAGTACTGACACCTGGAAAATGATTTCTCTTACTGGTAGCTGAACAACTTCAATGGTGAAGAAGGAAATACAGTAAAGATTTTTCCCACTGTAAAGGTTTTGTCAAAAGTTGATAAAATCTCTTCTCCTTTCTGTACAATCTCAACTTTTTGGGACCTGTTTTTTATTTATCAGAAGAGCGTGTTCCTATCTTAGTCTCTTCACCCAATATGTATATCTGTATTCTAGATCTCATTGCAGGTGCATTTTTTCACCCTTTTGTCCAATTCAGATGAAACCTCTTCACTGGTGAATATGTTCTTTATTTTTGGATCTACAGAGGTTTCTTGATCAAACTTTTGTTAGCCTCAGCATAGGAGGATCTCATGCTTTTATGGTGGCTTGCTTGTTAGATTTACGGGATTGATATTTTTTGCCGCTATTGCTTTCATTGGTTTCTGGGCACAAATGCTCTATGAAAAGTTGAAAACACTTGTTGGGTACTCTATAGGCACATTCATTGTTGAGATTTTGAATATGAATTTCCGTGGAGAGGGGAGCCATTATGTGTCATGATTGTTTTTTTTTGGGGGGGTGAGGGTGGAGTGGGGATTGTCAGTTTGTCCATAACACAATGGACATCTTTGTCCTTTTTCTTTCCCTAAACTTTAGGGGACCTGATTCTAGAGTCTTGTTTCAAGAGGAATTTTTATTTATTTATTGATTGATTGCACGAGTCATTTGAGTTAGTCTGTTGAGCTACTTACCTGGCAAGCTCTGGTAGACCAATTCAGTCACTTACTGGATGAACTTTAACACAGTCCTTCATCTGGAACCACTTTCCCTCCAGTCACTATTCTAGCTCTGGAATCTACTTTGATTAATAAGATAACTCAGGGGATAAAACTTTTTATATGTATAATGTCTTGTTTGCTTCAGTTCTTCTTAGCTAAAATCTGATTGTAATATTCTTTTGCTAGACTTTAATTGAAAGTTTTAGTGGTCTTCCAGAATTCATTAGTACAGTTGTTTTTTTTACTCTTCTAGCGATGGAAGTGTGTGTTGTCTTAAAAATACCTTCTGGTGGTTCACTTGAGACCAAGTGAAATGTTCTATGAACACAAATAGCATATCATATCATAGCTTCTATTTGGGAAACACAGCTTGTCAGCTGTTTGGGCTCTGTTCCAAGTCACTGGAAGAGCTTTGCCAATGCCAGCCTTCAACCATGAGGTACACATAAATTGGAAAAAGACTATTACAGTCTAATAATAAAATACTAATATAAAGAGTTGTTTTAAAAACAGTTGAGATTTTATTTAAAGGACTTTACTGTAGTCTGAGTGATTTAGGGAAAAAATAACAGGTGCCATGTGTACAAAAAGCTCCATAAATGTGCACTTTCACATACATTATATTTGGTGAACTTCTAGGTCAGCTAGTGTTTCAGAGAAGGTAAGGTGCATGTGTGTGTGGAGTATGTGTGTTAAATAAACACCTTTGTAGTTCTCATTTTGGCCATTAACTTTTATAAGTGGGGGTTCTTCGAGTGATTGCTCATGTGTATTCCACAATAGGTGTGCGTGCTCGCCACATGTACCGGTGCCGGAAGCTTTTCTCCAGCGACCCCTGGAGCTGCGCGTTTCCCCCACCCTCAGTTCCTTCTTTCCGCCAGTGAAGGTGCATCGGAACTACTCTGCTCCAGCTTTGCTGTAGCTCATCCCCAGAACTGCTTGTTCGTTCAGTGTTAGTACCTCTAGTTAGTTAGCTGCTCAGTTAGTTTGAGCGCCTGGGTTGGGGCATGCCCTGGGTTTTAAGTCATGTGACACTTGTAGGCAATCTGTGCCAAGGAGTGACCTGCACACAGACTGTTTATGCTGTTTGGGAGAAACCCATATCTGCGATAGTTGCAAGATTTGCAAGTCGTTCAAACCTTGGACCAAGAGGGGAAAAAGACATAAGGCTCTGGACCATTCTGATGGAGCTGGCGCTGACTCTGACTCTGGCGTACCACTCCGAGCCGGCACCGCGGTGTCGGTGTGCGGCGACCTTCCAGAGCCTTCGACCAGTCAGCACCACTCCCTGTCCACAGGGCACAAGAAGGCAAAAAAGATGCTTTCTTCGCAGCGGCACCGAGGAAAACCCGGGGCAGAGGCTAGACCCATTTCAGGCAGTCCTTGATCCCCTCCGGCCTCTAGGCCTCCAACTCACGTAATGCGGAATAGCCCAGCCGCTTCAGACCAGTTGGCACCACTCCCCATCCACGGGGCACAAAAGGCAAAAATGACACCTTCTTCGCAGCGGCACCGAGGTAAACCCGGGGAGAGGCTAGACCTATGTCGGGCAGTCCTCGATCCCCTCCGGCCTCTAGGCCTCCGAGTCTCATAGAGCAGAGTAGCCCAGCCGCTTCGGACGAGGCCTGTCCAGATGCCCTCCACGCTGGAGGCCCTGCAGGCAGCCTGGGACATCCTGTCCATGCTGGTACCAGGAGCGCCGCTGATGTCGGTCCCGTGCTCCAGGGGCAAGCCACCGCTGGGATCTCCGCAGTCGCCCCTGGCTCGGTACCACTCTCGGTCCAGGGAACATTCCCGATGCCATTCGCTGCCCAGTGACTGTTCAGGGCAAAGTCCATGTGGATCGCCCTCGACTCCCACCAAGCTGTCTGGTTGGGTGCTATCCGACTGAGACTCTTGGCACCACTCCACTTCAAGGAGTGAGTACTGATGGGACAGAGGCAGACGTAGCCAGAGGCCCTTGTCTCGGAGGGGTTACTGGAGCCGGTCACGGCATGGACATCAATGCCGTTCCCGCTCAGAATCCCGCTCCAAGACCCCGCCAAGGCATCGCATCCACAGCCCCAGGCATGAATCGCCGGCATCTCGCTGTCGCGGGTCCGCCATTGGAGCCGATAGCAGAGCAGCTGCTACTGACGGGACCGATCCTCTACTTCGAGATTGTGGTCAGCATCACTCCCGGGACAGCGGCAGGTCGTTGGTCATCCTGGCTTCCGCTCGAAGTCATCCCTCCGTGGGCCAGGCCAGACAGGCCGAGTAACCTGGCCCGCCGGGGCTGCAGCAAGTGCAGTGGTTCCGGGCCCTGTGGCTGGCCCAGTGGGCACTGTGGCCCCTGACGCAGCCCTGGTGGGGGGCTCGCTCGGTAGCCAGAGCCTCAGAGACACCATTGGCCTCCCTCTCCAGACCTGCGAGGAAGGAGTTGGTGGGACGTACATCCCCGGCACTGTGCCCGGAGACCATCCAAGTGGTGGACGCTCTGGTGCCGGCGGACACCCAAAGTACCGCACCGGCCTCCTCGCACTCCCTGGATGAGGCAATTATGGCCCTGTGCCCCGCTCCCTTCAGTCCCGCAGGAGGACTTTAGGGCCCACTAGGAACTCCTAAAAAGGGTGGCATCAAGCCTCCACCTCCAGGCAGAGGAGATAGAGGAGCCCTCGGATTCCCCCCCCCCATCCCCATTCTCACTGATCAGCAAGGTCCTGGAAAAGGTAAAGATGGACAAGGCCTGGGTCCTCCTGATTGCCCCAGCATGGCCCAGGCAACATTGGTACGGGACCCTCAAGGGCCTGGCGGTTGCCATTCCACCCGGACCTGCTCTCCCAGGACTGGGGCTGCCTCCTCCACCCCAACATAGCGGCTCTCCATGTCACGACATGGCTGCTTAATAGTAAGGTAGGGAGCAGAGGACGCGCTCAGAAGGGGTCCAGCGCGTCCTCCTAGAAGGCAGGTAGCCCTCCATGCGCCACTCCTACTTGGCATCCGGTTCTCCAGATGGGCGGCTGAGTGGGGTGTCTCCCCGGTGGCTGCCCCCATCCAGCTTATCCCAGACTACCTTCTCCAACTTATAGCCCAGGGCCTAGTGCCCTCGTCAGTCAAGGTGCACCTGGCGGCCATATTGGCTTTCCATCCACCAGTGCAGGGTCACACGGTATTCTCCCGTGCTATGACTGGCCGGTTCCTCAAGGGATTGGACCACCTGTTCCCGTTTGCCAGGCCCCCGGTCCTGCAGTGGGACCTGAACCTGGTGTTGACCTGTCTTACAGGGCCCCTGTTTGAGCCACTAGCCACGTGCACCTGGTCCCACCTCTTGTGGAAGGTGGCCTTCCTGGTTGCAATCACGTCAGCCAGGCGGGTGTTGGAGCTCAGGACCCTTACCTCCAAGCCCCCATACACGGTGTTTCATTAGGACAAGGTCCAGCTCCTTCCACACGCTGCATTCCTCCGGAAGGTGGTCTCCTCCTATCACATGGGTCAGGACATTTTTCTGCTGGTCCTCTGCTCCAAGCCCCACACATTCAGTGAGGAGTGCCATCTCCACACGCTCTATGTGTGACGGGGTCTGGCTTTCTACTTTGAGCAGACCAAGCCATTCAACTGTTCATCGCCTAGGCTGAGCGCATGGGGGGTTGGTCGATCTCCACTTAGCAGCTTTCCAACTGGATCACTTCGTGCATCTGCACCTGTTATGATCTGGCGGGTATCCCTCCCGCCTCTGATTGTGAGGGTGGCCTCGTCA
This sequence comes from Lepidochelys olivacea, assembly GCF_965140295.1. Classification (NCBI taxonomy): domain Eukaryota; kingdom Metazoa; phylum Chordata; order Testudines; family Cheloniidae; genus Lepidochelys; species Lepidochelys olivacea. The sequence continues at coordinate 81,441,397 of NC_140417.1, read as the reverse complement.
GCTGCCTTCTTGGCCCACGTCCCCATCCAGGACATTTGTAGGGCCGCCACGTGGTCTTCGGTTCACATGTTCACCTCGTACTATGTGATCGTCTCCCAAACCAGGGATGACGTCGTGTTCGGCAGGGCTGTCCTCCACCCTGAGAACTTGTGAACTCCTACCCATCTCCAACAGATATAGCTTGGAATCACCTATTGTGGAATACACATGAGCAGTCACTCGAAGAAGAAAAGACAGTTACATTTTCCATAACTGGTGTTCTTCGAGATTTGTTGCTCATGTCTATTCCACATCCTGCCCTCCATCACCTGTGTCAGTTGTCTGGCAAGAAGGAACTGAGGGTGGGGGGAGCACACAGCTCCCCTTATATCACGCCATGGAGGTGCCACTCCAGGGGTCGCTGGGGTGCGCTCCCCTCCGGGTACTGCTCTGGGGAAAAACTTCCAGCACCGGTGTACGTGGCAAGCACGCACACCTATTGTGGAATAGACATGAGCAACACATCTCAAAGAACACCAGTTACAGAAAAGGTAACTATCTTATTCAGATATCCTGGTCCCTTGAGATTTTTCTTTATAGTACTGTTTTTTTTAAAACTTTTTGGTGCTATTTAAATTTAATTTCCATGTTCTACCCTTGGGAAATGTCTGCCTTTGCGTTCAACAGAGGGTGACAGAGAAACATGCAGGAAAGAGAGAATTTGTGTTCCAGTAACATATGCCTCTTCTATCACTAAATTCCCCTCAAGTCCATCCAAAAAGTTGCACATTCCCTCTTAATCTTTGTGTACAATAAAATAGCTACAGATTATGGAAACAAATGATGATTTATCTCAACTCATGCTCTAAGTGGCTTTTGCACCTTGAAAATCAAAACATGTTGTACTAATGCTTTGTTGCATTTAACATATAATATGGTATAACAACTTGAAAAAAGGGAAGAAGCAAAAAGCTTGCTTTTTACATAAAGACTTAGTGAGCATTATATGTAGAATGCCAGGATTTTAAAAATTGATAATACTACTGTTAATATAACATTTATAATATGTTTCCCATAACTTAGCATTTATTATTTTAGTGCCGTCCATCCAAGAAGAAAACTTTATTGTAGCACCGCTTTTTAAAGACCCTAGATCAGGGGTGGGCAAACTTTTTGGCCCAAGGGTCACATCGAGGTTGCCAAACTGTATGGAGGGCTGGGTAGGGAAGGCTGTGCCCTCCCAAACAGCCTTGCCCCCACCCCCTGACTGCACCTCTCAGAACCCCCAACTCATCCAACCCCCACTTCTACTTGTCCTCTGGCCGCCTCCTCCTGGGACACCCCGCCCCTAACCACCACCCTTGGTCCCTGTCCCCCAACTGCCCCCTTCAGAACCCCCGACCCATCCAACCCCCCCGCTCCTTGTCCCCTGACCACCCCATCTCTGGACCCCTCCTGCTCCCTGCCCCCTGACTTCCCCGACCCCTGTCCACACCCCTGCCCCCTGACAGGCACCCAGGGGCTCCCACGCCTATCCAACCCCCCTCCCCCACTCCCATTCTCTGCCTCCTTTTAGGCTAGAGCCAGCCGTGCTGCCTGGCAGGAGCTCGCAGTGGGGGAGGGGGGAGGAGCCAGGGACTAGCCTCCCGGGCCAGGAGCTCAAGGGCCAGGCAGGACAGTCCCGTGGGCCAGAGGGGCCGTAGTTTTCCCACCTCTGCCCTAGATATAGTAATTAAGTGTCTGGTTATAGTCTGTGGATTAATTCTAAATGCAAAATTTTTATGTTTTTATTTGCTTCTCTAATCATTCAGTTTTTAAAAATACTGTAGCTAAATATTTTTGCTGGTTCAGAGAAGAATAATTAATGCAGACACTAATGCTGCTTTTTACTCTTAATTATTGCTACCTTTGTGCATTGCTGTCATAGGACATCAACCATGGATTAACTGAGGTAAGATTGGTTGTAATCTGGCTTCCTTTTCAGAGTGTAAGGAAATCAGAAATTTTGATTAAGATCTATTTCTGTCAAGGAGTAATTTTAGAGTATTAGATGTAAGTAAGACTTTACAATTTGTGTGGGTATAGTCAGAAAAATGTCTTCAGAAAATTGTTCTATATTAACTAATCAGGTTGGATATAGAAGTCATTGATGGAGTGTAAATATAAGGCCTTGTCTATACTACACAGTTTTGTTGGCAAAAGGCAGCTTTTGTCGACAAATCAATGGAGGTGTACACTCTACAATGCTACTTTTGGCAACAAAACACTCCCATTTTGCCGACAAAATAAAATCACCTCAACGAGAAGCATAGAGCTTTTTGCAGCAAAGTTAGAGCAACAAAACGTCAGTCTAGTCACTGTGTTCCTTATGTTGCCATAACTGGCCTCCAGGAGGTATCCCACGATGCCCACGGTGACCTCTGCTCTCTGTTTTGAACTCCACTACCCTGTATCCCGCTTCACAGGCATGCACTCCTCCCCTTTCAAAGCCTTAGGAAGTATTGAAATTCTTCAGCGTGGAGAGCTCACATAGCTACAGCCCAGCTGAGCATGCCAGCTTCCACAGCGAATGCAGTCCTGCCTGGACTACAGCGGAGGTGGGGGATCATTTTGACCTGTGGGGAGAGGAGGCTGGGGGAGTTCTCTGAGGGAATCACAGAATCAAAACGTTAACTCTGAATCCTGCTCTTCTTAGCACTAGGAACGCAGCATGCAGGCAGGGCAGGCTGCTGCTTGGGGGTGGGGGAAGAGACGCAGGGAGGCAGGGTCTGATACTGAGGATGTCCCATTCCCCCTGCCTCAGGATTCATTGCTTTCAGCTGCTGTCTGAATTTAGAGACAGGATGCTGACACATTCACCCTCCCCCAACACACACACTTCCTCAGCACATGCTCTGTCTCTCTCACATACACACTCCTCCTCTCTCACACTCTTCCAACATGCAGCCTCTCTTTCTCATACCCCCCACACTCCCTGTCTCTCACACTCCACCCCCCCCCTTACTTCAGTTGAAGAGGGGCTGGCAATCTAGTAGAATGCTCCTGGAATGATGAGATTGAGAAACCTGCATAATTTGATGCTGTACCTGCTCCATGAGGCATTGCAAACCCTTCCCAAAGCACCCTGCAGCAAGCTGCACAGTGGGATAGCTACCCACTGTGCACTGCTCTTTGTTGATGCAAGAGCTGCTATTGTGGATGCACTCTGCTGACAGAAGGAGCATAGTGTGGACATGCAACAGTGGTTTAATTAAAGCGGTGGCTGTATGTCGGGATAACTTGCATTGACAAAACTCTGTAGTGTAGACAAGGCCTAAAACACTTTTAAAACTGTAAGCAGTGCAAGCTCAAAGTTAGGGTCTGTAACCAAAATATCTTCTAACCTCATACCTATATCAATAATAAAGATTTAGAAATGATCTAACTGTTTTGTTGATGAAACATAAGAGAATTCAAAAATCCACTCCCTTTCTCACAGCGGTATTGGCCCTGCACTGACCAGTAAAATCTTTTGTCAATAAAGCAGATATATTGATTGAGAGAGAACCATGTTTACAGTCCTATTTTTTTCTGACTATAACCACGCTTTTTAAGTACGATATGATAACTCTGTGCACTAATATTTTACTTTTTGGTTCTAGCTAACAGAAAATCCAGTTACAATTTGCACATACCCTTTTGTGTTCGATGCACAGGCAAAGACTACACTCTTGCAAACAGATGCTGTCTTACAAATGCAGGTGAGTTTTTTAAAATACCCAAAAAGGACTAAAATCTATCAACTATTTTGAGATCTAGTTTTTTTCTTCCTACTTTTGTACAAGTAATTTGCATGATATAAATTTGGGGTAGTTTACTTTTCTCCCCCTTTTTAATGTTTTGAACCTGGTTGAAATTGTATTATTTGGTAATCTGTGTAAATTATTCTCTTTTGTAGCAACTTCTCTCCTTTTCAGTAGTTAAGTGGCACTTTTTTACCAACCAACTGATTGCTTATCTCAAACTGTAATAGGTATGGTCTTACCTACATCTGCAATGCAATGGGAGAGCCAAGGCTTGGAAATAGTTTTAAATGTATTTTTTGTGGAAAGGTGGGACTGAATTTCTAAATCAGGAAAAATTGTTGCAATATGGAGATTTCATTTTTTAATATTGATCATCATTGGTTCTTTCCCTATTTGCTGCCATCAAATTACATACTTGCTATTTTTAGTTATTTCCGTTTTGCAATAATATGGATAAAGCTAATTCATAAATATAATGGTTTGTAAAACGTACCCTATATTGTGTCCTTTTATTTCTAAGCATGAGTTATGTTCACCTAACCATATCAGTTAAGCATTGGAAGTCCTTATTTCTATCTGAACAACGCTGAAACGTGTGATGTGATGAAAAATTGTTCAACAATTGGTATTCTCTATAATACATACCTGCACAGCTGTTGTAAAGGAGTCATGAATTATGAAAATCACATGTATAAAGGGGACAGTGAGTGAAAGAAAAATAAAAGCAAATGACTGAAATAATAGTTCCAAACTCTCTGACTACTTGAACTGCTCCCCATCCTCCCCATGTCCATTTTCATATTGCCTGCTTACAGTGATAAGAGCCTATGTCTTGAAGCTGAAGATATTTCAACTCCTGCTGAAAAATACTAATGCCTGTAATCACAATAAGTTAATAAATACAATTTTGAATGTGTTGTCAAAGCTTGTATTCACCACTGATACTCAAAAAATCCACAATTGTTATGTGAACAGAAAAATAAATGGAAATTCAAGGAAAATGTTCATCCTATGTCTGTGTCCATTTACAGAATAGCTTATGTTAATGATCTCTTTTAGTAGATATTTGGCAAGCTTTTAGGAACTCTGTGCCATAATCAGAATACTTATGACAGTATTTTGTTTAATATGATTTTTCATGTTGAGGAGAAGGAGAGCAAATGAAAAGATTGTTAGACAGTGGAAGAAAATAAAACTGTAAACAAAACAGCTACGAGAAAAATATGAACAAATTTTACTCTGTGAAACCACTTCTTAATGCATATTTATGCCAGATTAATATTTACCTCCTCAACCTCCATTTGCCAGTTGTTTTCAATAGACCTTGGATGGGTTGTAGTGTGTGTTTGGCTTTTTCTGTTATGCAAAAGTTTTTAATTGTTTAAAAACAGTAATTTAACCCTTACGGAACTGTTGAACAGCACTGTTGAATTTCTTGGTGCTACAAGGAAGCATATTTGGTGAGGTTAAAGGGATGTAAAGTGTGCTAAACCTAAAATTATGGCTCCCAGGTATGTATGCTAAATAAATACATTGATAGAAGCTCTTAAATTTTGGCTTTTTCATGCACGCAGTGTTAGTTGTCGTCATTATTACTATTACTAAGGCTTTTACTTGGTTTTTCCCAGATGGCTGTTGACCAGGCTCACAGACAGAATTTCTCATCTATTTTTCTCCCTGTATTTGAATCTGTCAATCCTTGTCTAATATTAGTGGTGCGCAGAGACAATATTGTAGGAGATGCTATGGAAGTCCTAAGGAAAACGAAGAATGTAGATTACAAGAAACCACTCAAGGTATAGCCATTTTATACTGCTTAAATTCCCTTAATCTAACATTAAATCAGATCATAATTTTTATGTGAGTAGCTATTATACTTTTAAAAAAAGATTCAGTATATTTTTAGATTAAATGTAATTTGTTTTGCATATCCTTTCTATATTCTGTGCTAACTGAAGTGCCCATTTCAGGTTATTTTTGTAGGGGAAGAAGCTGTTGATGCAGGAGGTGTTCGCAAAGAATTTTTCTTGCTCATCATGAGAGAGTTGCTTGATCCCAAATATGGAATGTTTAGGTACTATGAAGAGTCCAGGCTCATCTGGTTCTCTGACAAGGTATGCTTTACTGTGCAGTGAATGAATCCTCTTTTGACTCATAGTGGACTGCACTAGATTTCTAAGGAAATATTTCTGGAGAAGCTGAATAAAATGGCCACAAAGGAGATTCACTCCTCTTACTATTGGGTTAAAAACCTCCCCCCTTCATCACACGTTTTGCTAAGATTCTGCCATTCCCCACTAATTCTCTCATAATCCTGACAAGTATAGAACCCAAAAATGCCAGGAAAAATAAGGTGGTACAAATAGCTGAAACTCCATAAAGCAGGATAGCAGAGAAAAGTAGGCAACATCATGTCTGACAAATTCCTTTCCCTTATGTAGCCTTGTGTATGGAGCTTATGTAGACAGTGAAGTCGAGAGACCTGGCTTGTGTTCCTGCTCTGTTGTTAACAAAGTGTGTGAGCAAGTCACTAAAGCCCAAATTTTCAAGTTTTCACCAGTTTGTTGCCTCTGTTTTTGGATATAGAAGTTGAAATCCAGTCACACCGCAATCAAAACATTAGGGTAATTGCCTTTTGATAGTAGGTCTAGAGAGGTCAGTAATGGACGTGGCTTATATTTTTAAGTGGAAATTTTATATCATGACCCTAATTTTCAAAGGATTGAGTAATCAAATTTCAGTCCATTAAAAGCACCGTTCTATTGGAATACTTCAACACATTTGACACTGCAAGAATCCCCCAGAAGCTCAATAAGTGCTGAGTGAAACAAACAAGTTGCTCATGTCCATTCCATTACCTGCTATCCTTCCCCCTCTTGGAGTTGCCGGGAAGAAGGAACTGAGAGGGCATAGGGCCAGTGGTGCCTGATATACCGATGCAGAACATGGCACTCAAGGAGGCGCCACAGCCAGCCTTACAGATACCGCTAAGGCAGAAGTCTCCCAACAACTGTGCACGTGGGCACGTACACACCTAGAATGGAATGGACATGAGCAACACACCTTGAACAGTTACAAAAGTTTAGGTAACCGTTTTTTCTCCTTGGATTTCAGTCTTTCTCGACTGGTTTAAAAACTTACCTGTTTTAACAATATCTATGAAATAAGATTATATTTTTATTTATAGGAAATGTAAATGAAATAGAATATAAACCTATTAAAAATCTGAACAGTTTTTCTTTTTTTAAGTTGACAAATGTTAACTCTTAACTCTTGTATTTTCTGTTCATCATAGACCTTTGAAGACAGTGACTTGTTCCATTTGATTGGTGTTGTCTGTGGGCTTGCAATATATAATTTTACTATTGTAGACCTTCATTTCCCCTTGGCTTTGTACAAGAAGCTGTTGAATAAGAAGCCTTCCCTAGATGACTTAAAAGAGTTAATGCCTGATGTTGGCAGGTGAGCTGATTATAAATAGAATGACAAGATAACCAGTGTATCATCTTTCTTATTAAATGCACGATGTAGCTTCCTGTAATGTACAAGGAATTGAATAAATAATATCTCAATAAATAGACAAAAAGCTCTAACTAGAATAATACAGTTAGGCTAAAAGTTGAGTTTGGATTTACACTACTGTTTTTTGACCCATAAACACATATTTCAGGTACTGAGATGAAGGATCAGGCTGCTATCATTCTGTTTCTCTCAGTACCCTGCCTCTTTTCTCATTCTGTGAGCCCTCTTGCTCCTTTCCAACTCCAAAATAAGAACCCTTTCACCTTGCTTCTAAAGTAGACAATTGGAAGCAATTTAGGCCGCCAGAAATGAAGGAAAAACAAGAAAATGTTCAATAAACTTTGTGCTGCATTACAACTGAAATGAAACATGAATCAGTGGAGGGTTTCTTAACTTTGCACTTCTGAATGCTAGTCATCTAAGTGAGAAATCCAAAGAAGATGACTGTAGACCAGTGGTTCCCACTGTAGACCAGTGGTTTCCGCCATTTGTGCAGGGAAAGCCCCTGGCGGGCCGGGCCGGTTGTTTACCGGCGTCTGCAGGTAAACAAACCAGCCGGGTCCACCAGGGGCTTTCCCTGCACGAGCGGTGGAACAAGTTTGGGAACCACTGCTGTAGAAAGATATAGGACTGAGAACACTTACTCAACATATGTTAATTTTTCAATGCATCAAGATGAAGACTAAATTCATTGTTTTGCAGAAGTATGCAGCAGTTACTGGACTACCCAGAAGATGACATAGAGGAGACATTTTGTCTCAACTTTACAGTAAGCTTTTGAATTTTTTTAAAGTATTTTACGTGTAGCTTTAACTATCCATTATGATTGCCTCTAGCAGAATATATGTTACCAAAACCACTAGATGCTCTCCTATTAGAAGTTTGCATTCAGTTGGTATTTTAATATTAAGCTGATAGTGAACCACTGCCCAGGGCTGAGGGCAGGTCTACACTACAGCACTACATTGGTGCAGCTGCGCCTCTGTAGGGTATCTGGTGAAGGCATGCTATGCTGACAGGAGAGTGCTCTCCCGTTGGCATAATTACTCCACCTCGTCAAGAAGCGTAAGCTACATCAGTGGGAGATCTCCTGCCAATATATCACCTGTGTGAGCAGCACAAAACTTGCGTCTTTCGGGGAGAGGGTGCTTTTTTTGCACCCCTGAGCAACATAAGTTAGATCGACTTAGGCGGTAGTGTAGACCTGCCCTGTGCTGAGGGAAATGGTCTTTTGGAACAGTAGATTAAGTGTACTCTGCATTTTACTTTTAAACAGATCACTGTGGAAAATTTTGGAACAACAGAAGTAAAAGAGCTGGTTCCCAAAGGTGCTGACGTTCCTGTGGTCAAACAAAATAGGTAAATGAATTATAATGGTGCAGGTGTAGTGGTCAGGTAGTGCTTCAATTTTAGCCTGTTTCAGAAAGGTATATCTAGACTGCTAAACATAACTTGCTCTGATCCAGAAATTAGCATATTTGGTGGGGGGGGGAAGCTTTTATTTAACGTGATTAATTCTTCCAGCTGCTGAGAACATAATTCTTTCTGTAATTTATTAGTTGCTATTTGAAGTATGTTGTTTCAACTCGAATTTTTAACTTGAAAGCTATGTAGGGCCCATTTAGACAGTTCTCTTCATTTTATAAGGTTAGGTTGTTTGCTAAATACACCTCCCTAGGGAAGACAACTCATCTCTCTTAATAATGGTCATAGACTGCTAAATGGTTAACGTAAACAAAACTGCACTGATCTGCAAGGAACTTGAGTATAATTAGAATTTGCTGAGTAGCAATCAAAGCCTCCTTTTTTATGCAGTCTTTTAGCCTCCCCCAATTTGGGAAAGGTAATTCTGGGGACATCTTTTCCCTTTGCAGAAAAGTTGAATGAGTCTGATGGTAAGGATCTTGTAACATTCTCAGGCAGAGATTTTTGTCATTGAAGTGATGGATTCTATTACTTCTCTTTAAAACAAACTTTTTTTTTATTAATTCCCATTCCACTCCTTTCAGTGTATTGGCAGATGGCGATGGCACCACTTTTCCCTTTGTTGAGGGCCCTGACTTAGTTACCAGTAATTTTTTTTTGCCCCCTGTCCATTCTCTCTCGCTCCTTCCCCTCGCACATATTTTTGTTTGTTCTTTTTTCCCCTTGGCTTTTTTGTGTATTTTCATTTTGCTTTAGTTTTTCTTTTTTGCATGCTCCTGTTTTTGCTTCCTTTTCACGGACAGGTGGAGCAGAGAACATGTTCCTTGAGACCATGACGTGCTTATAGCTGAACTGAGGTTGTGAGGACAGGGAAAATATGGTTGGCTGGGCAGATTGCTGCTTGAGCCTATAGTATTTAGTCCTTTCTGTGCCTGCTGACTCAGGAGAACAACAGTATCAGATATCCCATCCTGGACTCTCTTGACCTCATAGCTTGATATTTGGATGGGTGTCAGACTTAGAGCATTCATTCAAACTATTCATAATCACAGCAGAAAATGTTATCGAACCAAATAGAGGTGTCCCTCCACCCCCCGCCCCCCCCCCTCTCTGGGTGCAACAGAACCAATTATAATCAGGGCCAGCAGGTCTTGCTTCTTTTTTAGACTGTGTTGTCACTGTCAAGACAAATCTTTCCGTTAGCTTGCTGTGAATCCGGCTAGAAGTAATCAGTACATTCCATCTGCCAGTAGATGACTCTTCTATTTTTACTCACCCAGTAACAACCAAATTCCTAAAGAGTCTGACTAGAATTTCCCCACCAGTAGTGAAGCCAGCGCCACAGTGGGATCTTACTCTCATACTTTCAACACTTAACAGGCCATCTTTCAAACCGATGGCCATGTTCTTGATGTCCCATCTTCTATGAAGGGTGCCTTCCGGAAGACCATTACATTGGCCAGGAGAAAAGGGGACCTGGAGGCCCTCATGGTCTACCTGCCATACACATACATTTCATAAAGAGAAGGTATCCCTTTGACTCCTCCCAAATTCATCCTGTAGGTAACTTCTGAGGTCTGCATAAACCAGTTGATTTGCTTTACTGGTATTCTTTGCCTCATGCCTCCAGCAAGTAGAGGAGACTTGGTTCTCTCGACATCAGATGAGCATTGGCATTCTACCTGCAAAGAGCGAAATCATTTAGAAAATAACCTAGATTATTTGTTGCTATAGCAGAGTGAGCATGGGGACAAGCGATATCTGCGCAGAGACTCTTTAAGTGAATTTCTGGCTGTATCCTCCTCTGCTGTCAGTTGGTGCATCTCCCTCCTCCAGATGGGTTGAGGGCCCTTTCCACTAGAGCACAGACAACCTCAGTAGCATTTCTTTAAGAAGTCCCTCTGCTAGACATTTGTAAGGGAGCAACCTGGAATTCCATCTGCACTTTCAAGAAGTATTATGCGTTGCTACAAGCCTCTTCTGCTGATGCAGCCTCTGGAATTGCAGTGTTACAGGCATCTGTACTCCTGCATCCTCATACCTCCCTTCCTATTTGACTACTGCTTGCCAGTTACCCACCTGTGAAATACTCATAGGGACCAGCATTCTCACCTGTCACTAGAGGTTCTTTGAGATGTGTGGTCCAGATCCATATACCACTACTTGCCTTCCTTCCCCTCTGCTTCAGACACTACTGGATTTGTAGTAGAGAAGGAACTGGAGAGGTAGTTGCTCTGCACCTCCCCTTGTACCACTGGTATCGAGCACAAGGAGGTCCAGGGTGCAGGCACAGACCAACAGACATTATTTTCAAGATTTTCTGGTCTGAGATGCATGTGCTTGTATACCCATGCGTAGAATACAGATAGAGACCACACATTTTGAAAAAATCTCCAGTTACAGGTGAGTAGCCTCCTTCTTCTTCTTCTTTTTTTTTTTTCTTTAAATTCTTGGCTGATAGTAAAGGATCACTATGGTGCTGCCAGTATTTGTGGGATTTCATTGTTAAGGAAGTACCTGTTGTTTCATGAAGATGTCTATTCACTTTTTTTGTTTTCCTGCTTAATTGTTGTATATTTACATGAATTGGAAGCATGCCAAGAGATTCAGGTACTGCCTGAAGTGTACTGGGAAGGTGTGTGCCTTATCAATAATTGTTAGTACTGATTATCATCTGACACTGACAGTGTTTTAAGAGTTTTTTTTCAGTCCTGTATCATTTAGCACCCTTTATTTTCCTTTGTATGGCAATCTCAATTACAATCTTAATAATATTGTGAATATTGCAGCAACATTACCTAGCAAAAGGTAGCATTGTAAAAATTTGCATGGCAACCACCCAAACAAATGCCAGGCTGTTTGCAAGGTGCATTCAAATGATCCTTCTGAGATAAATGATGACCCTGATAAAACATAAAAATACTATGGATTTCCCTAAAGAAAATGTATTGGTAATCTGCTAACAGAAATAATGGCAGCATGATTGAACCACTTAATGCTGACTAGACTGGTGTAAAAATATTCTCAGTCAAAAGTAAACTAGTAAGTTATTGGGTTTTTGCCATGTGTACTTGAGTGCAAACATTTCAAGTATCTTGTCTGAAATGTTCATGCTCGTTAGTAACAAGGAGTAGTTCTCTTAGTCAAACTATTTTCCCTAACCGTAATTAACCCTTTCTGTCTGACCCAGACACTATACAGAACATAAGATGTCCATGAGAGTTATGAATTTGTCTTCCAACACTGAGCATACACAATCACTCCCTAAAACTGAAAATAATCCTTTTTAGTAAAGGAACAACAGTGACTTGAATAATTAGTTTCAGACCACTATACTGTGAATCAGCATTTTAAGAGGCAGTGCAAGTCTTCTGAAGAGCCAATTCATTGTGGAGGTACAAATAATTAAAAGGCTCATGTTGTCTGAAATTCATTATTTAATGTTCTTTGTCCAGTCCATACTGTCTCAGTTTTGGGAAGATTTGAATTCATGCTCTGCTCATGGTCAAAGGATCTTCATTGTGGCCATAGCAAAGACCATAGGCAGAAAACAGTATCTTAAAAATTAGAATTTTGTGCTAAGTTGACCATTGATTTATTTATAGAAGAATGGTGCTTAAATATCTTCAGTTTTTTAAAATGTGTTTGCTTTTGTCTTCACTCTACAGGCAAGAATTTGTAGATGCCTATGTGGATTATATCTTCAGTAAATCAGTGGCTTCCTTATTTGATGCATTCCATGCAGGCTTTCATAAGGTGTGTGGTGGTAAAGTTCTTCAGCTCTTCCAGCCCAGTGAGCTGCAGGCGATGGTGATTGGGAACACAAATTATGATTGGAAAGAACTGGAGAAGGTAAGTGCTAGTTTAGTTAGAGTACATTAAATTGGTATACATTTAAAATGCAAAAGCAAAACACTTGATGGTATTGCCTCTCCAGCACTTCCTGCCCCCACATTCCTATGCTGAAGTTAAGCTTTCCAGTTCCCCTAAAGATGAGGTAACAGAATTTTGCTAACAGTAAATGGAGTCTCTTTAATTTCTACAGATTCATCCTCACCCTTAATGTTTCATATCTGATCTCTCTAAAATCTCTTGGACAAACGTTGCGGAGAACTGAGAGAGAACCATATATATTAAATTTTTAAGGGGAAAAAGTTAACAAAAAATATGTTTAATACATGAACTTTTGTGTTCAAAGAATTTAAGTTTAAGGGTCTCTGGTGGTTTCACACATCTCTTGTTTGAATGATAGTTCCATCTACTCCAAAAACCATCACAGAGCTCCATTTACTGGCAGGTGACCTAGATGTGAGTTCTGTTGTTGGGGTTTTTTTTATAGTGCCCCTTATTATCTAGACACACAAACCATTAGGAATTTTCCTTATTATAATATGCAACGCATTAGTCAACAAGTGGCCAAATATATTTTAGTGCATGGGTGTGATGACAAGGTTTGTGTAGTCCAAAACAAGTTATATATTCTGAATTACTTTTGTGTGTTGCCTTATGAAGTCATGCAGGCAGAAAGGAACTTATAAAACACCTGGATAAACATTTTAAAATATTTTAAACTGAAAAAAGGTCCATTTCGTTTTTTGGACTATAAATCCTTAAAATATCTTCTGAACATTACACAAGTTCCATTTGTGTTGTTTGGTATCACAAGAACCCTGCTGTGTGGAATTTCCTTCCTATTCCAGTGCCATTCATTTTCTTTTCTTTCAAGTCTCTCCCTATAAATCCATAAATACTAATCCATGCCATTAATGAATGGGGACAGTAGTTTTGTAGTATTAAAAACAATAGCTCTAATATAGAACCTTCCACTAGGTCTCCTAGTTCATTTTGTGTTTTTTGGTGATGAAGAGGTGCCTATCCCTGAACTCTGTGTACCATGGCTGAGAACAGTAGATGTTAACAAGTAGTAATACACCTATATTTCATAGACTTCTCATGTGATGCTACAAATCCTGCTTATATTGATAAAGTAATAGAAAAAGACACCCAGTTTTAGTGTTCAGTGTAGTAGATGTATACTTTATTGGGAAGGCATTAGGATTTTTGTTTAGAAGCTAGGATTTTTCAGTAAATGCACACAAGAAATTTCTTAACTTTCAGAAGGATCCCAAAGTCCTTTGAGTCACTGTACATCCACTACTGAAATGCGGTGGTGATTAAACAATGTTACTGTGTACAGTCAATAAATAATAATGTATTCAACTGAAAGTGCAAGAGGCATTTATATAGGCAGAGTGTAAATACCCTGATTAGAATTTACTGGTGTTAGAATCATTTTAGTGGTAGGATGTTACCTGGTATCCAGTGTGGGGAAAAAACATTATCTTTAGAGGTAAAAACATAAAGTAAACTTTGGTGAAAAAAATAAAAATGCATATAGAACAATGACATTTGTAGTTTTGAATAACTCAGTAGCAATGTGTTGTCTCTTTCTACATACAGTATTTACATATTCACAGTGTCCTGATATTTTGTGAATTTGACTAATACTCACATGTTTTGGTCACTTCAGAACACAGAATATAAAGGAGAATACTGGGCAGACCATCCTACAATTAAAATCTTTTGGGATGTTTTTCACGAATTACCACTGGAAAAGAAAAAGCAGTTTCTGTGTAAGTATTTGAAACTAGTCTATGAAAATAGGAAACCTAGTAGGATTACTGTAGCTTGATGGTTTTCTAGAAGGGGACAAAACAAATTATACCTAATTTTAATAACTAATAATTATATCTACCTACTTTTTAAGGTGAATGCATCATGGGAGTTTTTGTCAATAACTTTGTGTGTGAGTCTTGTAAGGTCACAAAAGGGTTGAGTTGTGGGGCTCTGGGTTGGTATTTGGATGGCTGTGGTCACGTTTGGTTAGTTGTTGGGTAGTCACCAACGGCAACCAATCTATTGTACTTCATTAGTTGGTGAGTGGATGGTAGACAATGATAATCGTGTAGCTTGTTCTGGATTTCCTTATTTGAATGACCCTTTAATCACTTCATAGTGGCCAACAGGGTAGAGCAGCACTGCCATGCACTTTGGTATTTATTTATTTATTTATTTAATATGTAGGCCATGGCATTCACCACTGGATTCACCAAGTCTTGATAAGTGGTTTTATTTTGGATGGTGGATAGCCTGGTTAATTCAGACTGTTCTCATTGCTTTGCTGATGCAAGTACCTCCCCAGTGAAGAAATTTCAGGTTACTTTACAGAAAAAAATCAAGCACATTCCGATAGAACTGTTTACACACTTCTCTCTCCTCATGCAGTATTGCTACAGCTGTGACCAGTTGAAGTGCTCGCTCTGGAGCACCTGTGGTTTTGTAGCGGAGCTCTCAGCAGGACATTTTTCAAGAAAGCCCTTGTTGGTTTCCTCATTCACTTAATGATCTATAATAGTCCAGATTTGTTGCTCTTCATAATATGTTGCAGTGCTCAACTTTTTGAACAGGTTCTTGGGGAAATCTGAGGTGGCTGGATTATTATTCATGGCAGTCAGTAAACTTAAAATAATCGCAAACGGCTGAAATCCCCAATCTCATTTGTCCAATAAATCTAGGAATTTTGTACATCCCGGAATAGGCTCCTTTTCATTACCTCTAAGACTTAATTTTTTCTTAGGTGGAAATATAATTTGATATCACTTGATTGTAAACACTAAAAGATTGTAGCTATAGGCGAATAATGGAAAACCTATCCAATAATTTCCTTTCTGCTTGTAGTATCTGCCACAGTTTTGCTACGTGTTAGCTATTTCCCTCCGGTGTGCAGTTTTGGAGGTGGTTCAAAGCTGCAGCACAGCTTGTTCTGACCCTTTCTCTGGCTGCTGCCAGATGATTCTTTCTAAAGCTGGGTAAAAACTTGTGGAAAACGGTGACAATAATTCCAATGTCAACCAAGTAACGACACACAGAAGACCTTGCTTATAAGGTAATGTATACAAATAAAATGTTGATCATCAGCTGATGAGCAATCCAGGATGGGTAGAATTGTGCAGGAGACATAGCTAGCAGAAAGAAACTTACTGGATAAGAAACTTTCCATTCTGCAGCCCAGAATCTTCCGCAGTTCTGCTATGCAAGGGTAGGGGAGGGTAAGAAAACAAACAAAAGGAATGAGGGGGGGAAGCCCCTCCCTTTTTACAGCATTGCTCAAGCAGCAAGGTTATTACTGGAACACTGCCTCCAGCACCTTCCTGCCAAAGGAGGCCTCTTCAGAAGGTTAAATCCAGTCTACAACATCTGATAAAGATGTTAACCAGTGACCATGTTGCTGCTTTGGAGATCTCTGTGATGGAAGCATGTGCTCTTTCGGCCCACAAGGTTGCGATTGGTCTTGTGGAGTGCACCTTGGTTCTTTCTGGGACAGGAACATTGGCTGCCTTGTATGTCTCATCAATATGTAGTTTGATCCATCTAGCATGGAGAGCTTGGAGACTGAATCCTTGAGACTCTGGATGGAAGGAGATAAGCAGAACGCCTGACTTCCTTGTGGGTTCTGTATGCTTGATGTAAATTTTCAATGCTTTTCTGACATTTAAAGTGTGCCACAGCTTCTCAGTTAGGTACTGTGGCTTCAGACATAATGGGAGGGACATTTCCCTGCAAGGCATGGAAAAGAGAGTTTACCTTTGGCAAGACCATTTCTGAATCCTTAGCACCACCTTATCATGAAACATGCAGTAAGTTTCATGCACAGATAAGGTGCCCATTCTGAAACTTGTCAGGCATTTGTGATAGCCACCAGAAAATAGGTTTTGAGGGAGAGGTAAAATGGTTATGCAGAAATCAAGTCCAAAAGGATGAGTGGTTAGGGCTGTCAACACCCGGAGTAGATCCTATTCAGAAAAGATGAGTTTGACTGCTGGTTTGGCCAATATGACTGCTCTGAGGAACCTGGATACCTGAGGGTTCTTGACCAGGGAGCCTGAATATCCTGCGAACAGTAAAATACTGAGGCCTACACCTGGCACATAATGATGCTTGGCTGAAGTTCCTTTATCATTCCTTCTTGAAGGAAGTCTAGAATAAATTGAATCCTGGGATGCTGTGAGTTTGCTCTGTGCTCTTGACAACGAAAGGCTGAATTTACTCCAGATGGATGGGTAGGCTTTTAGAGTGGAAGTTCTCCTAGAAGAGAGTGAAGTCCCTATCACTTTGTAAGATAGGCTGAGTATGGCTAATACTTCCCTTTTCACTAGCCAGGCTGTTAGATGAAGATGGTCTGGTCTGGATGGAAGAATGGTCCTTGGTAAAGAATGGTAGTTGCAGTGGAGGTTCCAGCTGTAGTTCTGTTAGGTTGGAGAACCAGGGTATCCCTGGCCAGTGTGGGAGTTAACACTTATCACCTTTACATCCTCTGACCTTCTGTTTGGATCATTTTCCCTGTGAGAGGAAAGGGTGGGAAAGCATATAGCAGGGCCTGTGGCCATCTGTGTGACAGAGCATCTGTCCTCCTAGAAAGAAAAGGAGGACTTGTGGCACCTTAGAGACTAACCAATTTATTTGAGCATGAGCTTTCGTGAGCTACAGCTCACTTCATCGGATGCATACCGTGGAAACTGCAGCAGACATTATATACACACAGAGATCATGAAACAATACCTCCTCCCACCCCACTCTCCTGCTGGTAATAGCTTATCTAAAGTGATCATCAAGTTGGGTCATTTCCAGCACAAATCCAGGTTTTCTCACCCTCCACCCCACCACACACAAACTTACTCTCCTGCTGGTAATAGCCCACCCAAAGTGACAACTCTCTTCACAATGTGCATGATAATCAAGGTGGGCCATTTCCTGCACAAATCCAGGCTTTCTCACCCCCCCCCACCCCCATACATACACAAACTCACTCTCCTGTGTGTGCGGGGGTGGAGGGTGAGAGAACCTGGATTTGTGCTGGAAATGGCCCAACTTGATGATCACTTTAGATAAGCTATTACCAGCAGGAGAGTGGGGTGGGAGGAGGTATTGTTTCATGATCTCTGTGTGTATATAATGTCTGCTGCAGTTTCCACGGTATGCATCCGATGAAGTGAGCTGTAGCTCACGAAAGCTCATGCTCAAATAAATTGGTTAGTCTCTAAGGTGCCACAAGTACTGCTTTTCTTTTTGTGAATACAGACTAACACGGCTGTTACTCTGAAACCTGTCCTCCTAGACTTAGGGTCTGCTTCCCTGGTGAAGTATTTTGGCCGCTTTGTATTCTTGTGATTAGCCAACAGATCAACTGATTAAACTGAATGTCCTGTGAGATCAGGTTGAAGATTTCCTGGTTTTAGGCACAATTTTGAGTTGCTGACATTGTGCTGGCTGAGCCAGTCTGCCTTTTGGTTCAGTTCCCCTTGTATGTGGATTGCCTTTAGGGAGAGGAGAATCATTTCTGCCCATTCCATTTTCTCCACCACTTCTGCATGTAGAGCTGCAGCCCTTGTCCCTCCTTGGTTGTTTTATATATGCAGCTGTTGTCAGCCTGGGGACATGATTTCCATCCACGTGGTTCTTGAATCTTGGAAGAGTTAGTTTGACTGCCCTGAGTTCTAAGAGATAGATGCTGTAGTTCATTTGTCTGCGGTTTCAGATGCCTCATACCCTTCTAGGTCACAGATGTACTCCCCATCCCTTCATGCAGGCATCAGTGGTGAGAACCTACGGGTCTTGAAAGCATATGGAAAGAACCTTGAGGATGTTTCCCCAGACTTTCCACCATATCAGGGAGTTGAGGACCTGTTTTGGACATGTAAGTGAAGTTGCCTGAGTTTGGGGGCGTAGTCCCATGTTTTCAGAAGAAAAGTGTGAAGGCACCTGATGTGTGATTTTTGCCAGTGGGTAACTCCTATGCATGAGACCAGGAGGCTCAGTAGCTGAGGGCAGGGAACAGTAGGTGAGCTCTTTCACTTGGCCAGTGTGGATATCAGATTCTGAATCTTCTGGAATCTGTTTACTGATCGGTACAGCTGTGCTGTTGAAGTATCTATTTCCACACCCAGATGAATTATTCTTGTTAAGGGGTTCAAGGAACTTTACTTCATGTTTATTATGAATTCGTGTGCTTGCAGGAGATCCAGAGTCTGAAATGTGGTACTGTGCGCTACCGTCTGGGATGGGGCTCTGATTAAGGAGTCATCAAAAAGAGGGTACAGGTGAATACCCTGGGACCTGACTCTGGCTATGGTCACCACCAGCATCATCATAAATACCATGGGGGCTGATAAGACACCGATTGGAAGTGTTAGGTACTAATAGTGATTCGTGATATAAGCAGCAAATCTCAGAAGCCTGCAGGGGCACACCGGAATGTGAAGGAATGCATCTGCCAAATAGATTGAGGTTAGGAAGTGCCCTGACACAGGGATATAGCTATCAGTTAGTTAGTTTCCATCTGGAACTTAATTTTCCTTATTTGTTTGTTGAGCCTTTTGAAGTTGAGGATGGCCTTGACTCCTCTAATGTGTACTTCTGAGCAATGACGAAGGTGGAGTAAAACCCTAATCAATGCTCTCCTGTGGAAACTCCTCCTATTGCTGTATGGCCAGAAGTTGGGAGATCTTGTTCTGGACCAGCTTGCACTTTTGCAGGGTTGCGGGAGGTTGGATGAAGAAGGGATGGGGTGGAGCCCTTTGCTCAAGAGGGTATTCCTGGAACACACTTACCTTTCTTTGATTAAAACAAACCATTTATCTGGAAAATGGAAAATCCTGCTGCTCAGGTCTGGGTGGAGGCACATTTGCTTGTTGTCGTAAAGGGCTTTTGAAGGTTGCAGGAGCTCCTCTAGATTTTCCTCTTGTTCCTTGGTTCCAAGGTTTTCCCTTGACGTATCTGTATCTAGTTTTCTCTGAAACCTCCATGAGGAAGATGGATAAAAGGAGCGTATCTGGGGTTTGTAGTGGTTTGGAGTCCCTTCTTGGAATACTAAGTTGAGTAGGGAAGGACTATTCGGTTTTAGTCACATTTTCAGTCACTGTCTTGTCCAGTTTTTCTCTGAAGAAGAGAGATATTGTGAATGTAGAAGAGCCCGGGAAATGTTTGAAGTGTCTACTTTCAAGAGACAAAGCCATGTGTGTCTCCTGGCAGTGGAGCTAGATGCCACGATCCTGGCAGAAAACCTCATAGTATCCAATAACGCATCTGCCATTAATGCTGTTGCTTAAGAGATTTTCTTAAGTATAGACTTAGTAAGTTTGGTTTCTGATCTTAAAGGGCTTTCAGGTCATAGAATCATAGAATAGAATCATAGAATATCAGGGTTGGAAGGGACTTCAGGAGGTCATCTAGTCCAACCCCCTGCTCAAAGCAGGACCAATCCCCAACTAAATCGTCCCAGCCAGGGCTTTGTCAAGCCTGACCTTAAAAACTTCTAAGGAAGGAGATTCCACCACCGCCCTAGGTAACGCATTCCAGTATTTCACCACCCTCCTAGTGAAAAAGTTTTTCCTAATATCCAACCTAAACCTCCCCCACTGCAACTTGAGACCATTACTCCTTGTTCCATCATCAGCTACCACTGAGAACAGTCTAGATCCACCCTCTTTGGAACCCCCTTTCAGGTAGTTGAAAGCAGCTATCAAATCCCCCCTCATTCTTCTCTTCCGCAGACTAAACAATCCCAGTTCCCTCAGCCTCTCCTCATAAGTCATGTGTTCCAGTCCCCTAATCATTTTTGTTGCCCTCCGCTGGACTCTTTCCAATTTTTCCACATCCTTCTTGTAGTGTGGGGCCCAAAACTGGACACAGTACTCCAGATGAGGCCTCACCAATGTCGAATAGAGGGGAATGATCACGTCCCTCGATCTGCTGGCAATGCCCCTACATATAATCCCAAAATGCCATTGGCCTTCTTGGCAACAAGGGCACACTGACTCATATCCAGCTTCTCGTCCACTGTAACCCCTAGGTCCTTTTCTGCAGAACTGCTGCCGAGCCATTTGGTCCCTAGTCTGTAGCAGTGCATGGGATTCTTCCGTCCTAAGTGCAGGACTCTGCATTTGTCCTTGTTGAACCTCATCAGATTTCTTTTGGCCCAATCCTCTAATTTGTCTAGGGCCCTCTGTATCCTCTCCCTACCCTCCAGCGTATCTACCTCTCCTCCCAGTTTCGTGTCATCTGCAAACTTGCTGAGGGTGCAATCCACACCATCCTCCAGATCATTAATGAAGATATTGAACAAAACCGGCCCGAGGACCAACCCTTGGGGCACTCCACTTGATACCGGCTGCCAACTAGACATGGAGCCATTGATCACTACCCGTTGAGCCTGACAATCTAGTCAACTTTCTATCCACCTTATCGTCCATTCATCCAGCCCATACTTCTTTAACTTGCTGACAAGAATACTGTGGGAGACCATGTCAAAAGATTTGCTAAAGTCAAGGAACAACACGTCCACCGCTTTCCCCTCATCCACAGAGCCAGTTATCTCGTCGTAGAAGGCATTTAGATTAGTCAGGCATGACTTGCCCTTGGTGAATCCATGCTGACTCTTCCTGATCACTTTCCTCTCCTCTAAGTGCTTCAGAATTGATTCAGAATTGATGATTTTTTCCAGGGACTGAGGTGAGGCTGACTGGCCTGTAGTTCCCAGGATCCTCCTCCTTCCCTTTTTTAAAGATGGGCACTACATTAGCCTTTTTCCAGTCATCCGGGACTTCACCCGATCGCCATGAGTTTTCAAAGATAATGGCCAATGGCTCTGCAATCACATCTGCCAACTCCTTTTGCACTCTCGGATGCAGCGGCCCCATGGACTTGTGCTCGTCCAGCTTTTCTAAATCGTCCCGAACCACTTCTTTCTCCACAGAGGGCTGGTCACCTCCTCCCCATGCTGTGCTGCCCCATGCAGTAGTATGGGAGCTGACCTGGTTTGTGAAGACAGAGGCAAAAAAAGCATTGAGTACATTAGCTTTTTCCACATCCTCTGTCACTAGGTTGCCTGCCTCATTCAGTAAGGGGCCCACACTTTCCTTGACTTTCTTCTTGTTGCTAACATACCTGAAGAAACCCTTCTTGTTACTCTTAACATCTCTCACTAGCTGCAACTCCAGGTGTGATTTGGCCTTCCTGATTTCACTCCTGCATGCCCGAGCAATATTTTTATATTCTTCCCTGGTCATTTGTCCAATCTTTCACTTCTTGTAAGCTTCTTTTTTGTGTTTAAGATCAGCAAGGATTTCACTGTTAAGCCAAGCTGGTCGCCTGCCATATTTACTATTCTTTCTACACATCGGGATGGTTTGTCCCTGTAACCTCAATGAGGATTCTTTAAAATACAGCCAGCTCTCCTGCACTCCTTTCCCCCTCATGTTATTCTCCCAGCCCCATGACATTGTAACTTAAGGAAACCAATTGGCTGTCAGAAATACTCTGAAAGTTGGTGAGGAAGCATCAAAGTCCCTTCTGTGAGTAACTTTCACCTTATCCATTGGCTCCTTGGGAAAGAAGTATCCTTTGGATGGAATAATTATATAAGCTAGAGATGCTACTGCAGCATTGACCTTAAGCACATCAGTTATGACATTTTGGCTTCTGGAGCTTGTAGAATCTGAGTGTGTGCCTGTTAACGTGCTTGCCCGTTTCAGGAGCCTTCCCACTTCTCCCTGATTACCCTCTCAAAGAATGGTGCAGAATTGCTGCCTCTGGAGAGGATTTAGCAGGAAGTCATGTGCTCTGTGGCTTGTCCTCAAGGGACTGCTCAGTTTGGATGTGCATAGTTGATACAACCTTTATGCACTTCGTTTCAGAGTCCTCGGGGAAAAAGTCTATGCTGCATTTTGTCTGTTCTGCTCAGAATCAGTCTGGTGGCTTTCCTTCCTCGGTAAAGTATGAGTCTGAATTGGACTAACATCTTTTGGGCTTTTTCTTACCCTTTTTGTTCTTTTTGGATTTCATTTAAAAAAGATTCATACACTTTACTGGTGTGGCCACATGGCAAGCCTTGTACAGGGCCTGAACCCTCTGTAAAATTTCGCCCTTGAAGTCCTCGCCTGTAAATTCCCACTTTCCCGGGCTGGGGGATGGGGACTCACTGCAAGGAGGATCGGGGGGGGAGGGGTACTGATTATGAGCCCTGCTTCTTTCCCCAGATCATTTGGAACCAATTTCAGGACTTTGTGGTGAACTTGGTGCCCTCCTACGAACTTATCCTTGTGGTCTTGAATTGCTCCAGGACTCAGCCCCTTGCTGAATGAAATTTTCCTCAACCTTAGAGCCTCTCCAAGTTCTGCTCAATCTCCCTCTGTCAGGCTTTTCTGTAGTGGAGTTGCAGCTTTTTGTGGGGCAAATGGGTCCTAACATGTCTGTCCAACTCAAAGCGCTGTGTCATGGTGGTAGAATCAGCTGGCTGAGAAGCGAGGGCATAATTCACCCTCCATGCAGTCTTAGTGCTCTATCTGTAAGGCAGCCTTATTTGGGCTTATCCGTGTGCTTGTGTGGCTACTGTGCCATTCCTGAAAGTGGGCAGAGGAGCTCAGCCACTGAATTGCTGACTACCCGGACTGAGGAGTAGAAAACAAAGAATGCTGCTCACTACTACCCAAAAATAGAGACAAAGGAAAGGCCAGGAGCAAAGAGAACTGTGATTGACTGCTTCTGCAGAGGCAGCCAATCTGGCAGCAAGCTGGAGAAAAGGGAGTGTGGGCAGCAAGGGCTGTGCTGCAGCTTTAAACCACCGCTGGAAGTGCACAGGAGTGGAATAGCCCAGGCATAGCAGAATTGTGGGAGATGCTGGGCTGCAGGAACATATAAAAGGAGGACAATTGTGTACGAAATTCCCTTAGTCAGAAACAGAGTTGTTGGTAATGGCTCATGCAGTCATTTCAAATCCAGGGCAGACCCATGTAATTGATATTGAACAGATTAGTACCTGGTTACTTAGTTACCTGCAAATATGATAGTGTCCACAAAAATGATGTGTACTCACTGCTCTCTAAATAAGTAAACCTTGGCATAAGAGGGACTTTGTTCTATTTGACACACATTTGACAATATAAACAGAATAAGACGTACATTAATCAGAGTTTATATGTACAAAGCAGCATTCATTTACTATTTTTAATTAAAAATCATGCTTAATGTAAAAAGCTAGCCATGTAATAAAAGAATTGAAAAATGAAAATACTGATTTAGAAGTGTAATATTGCATGAAACTATCATTATGAAACAGAGTAGCTACTCTTTCTCCAGCTTTCATTCTTCTGTTTTTCTTGGCAGTGTTTTTAACAGGCAGTGATCGTATTCCTATTCTTGGAATGAAGTGTCTTAAACTAGTCATCCAGCCAACAGGAGGTGGAGAAGGGTATCTTCCAGTATCTCACACTTGCTTCAATCTTCTTGATCTTCCAAAATACACAGACAAAGAAACCCTAAAATCTAAGCTGATCCAGGCAATAGATCACAATGAAGGCTTCAGTTTAGTATAACTTTAGAAATGAGATATTGTAGTTGTTTAATGTGGGAGCATTAAACTAATTCATTCTGTCTTTCTTGTGGTGGTAAATTCAGTGGACAAGTTGACAATGTAACAACTGGTTATTTACAAAATGTTCAGTGATATGAATATTCATGGAGCCAAAAAGTCCTTACAAAAATGAACTGTTAATACACAGCTTGTATAGAACCATGTTTTTGTCATCTTAAAATAAAAATGAGACTGTGAATGAGACTCAAGTTTCACTAAGGTGAATTTCAGCATTTCACATGTTATAAAAACAATTTAGCGTATGAGTGCATGAAAGACTTGCTTAATTTTTTTCAATCACAGAGGTGAAAACACTTTTTCCTATTATGATAGTCCCCTTTGATTATTTTTCATTTTGTAAATAAAGCTTTGTAATAGAATAGTTTCAGTTCTGATAGCAGTATGGTTTCTATTGCGTGTAATTAAACTTGAGCTTATTCTATGGCTTTTAACAAAAGAAGTGTGATTCTGGAGATGTATTTTTCCAGTGGTGGGGTGTTTTTTTGGTTTGTTTCTTTTTGAAAACTTAATGAAAACAATGATGGTTGAAATGA
The DNA here is from genome assembly GCF_965140295.1 of Lepidochelys olivacea. Classification (NCBI taxonomy): domain Eukaryota; kingdom Metazoa; phylum Chordata; order Testudines; family Cheloniidae; genus Lepidochelys; species Lepidochelys olivacea. The sequence continues at coordinate 81,416,666 of NC_140417.1, read as the reverse complement.
CGCTGCCCTTTATGATGTACAGTCCAATTTCTGTGGTGCAATCACTTATTTGTGCTGGTGCAAAACTGCAAATTTGGCTTCTGTTAAGATGGATGAGAAGACTCAATAGGTAATTTAATCTTATTACTGATGGTATAATTTGATAAAATTATGAGGGATTAATTTAGCATTGGGAATCCAACCTCCGCAATCATAGGTTAAAAACAAAGGAGGAGTAAGACAGTTGCTATCAAGAGTTCAAATATTTTATTTTTAAATGTTGAGTGTGTAGTTTATGGTCACCTTCTTCCAGCTAAAATGCATTTGAAATACCCTTTTAACCCTTTTTGGAACTTCTTTTGAATTTTAATATAAGTACTCTGAGATGACTGTGCTTAATGGCACGTTTTCAGATTTGACTTTCCTGGACTGGTTAAGTTCCAGCATACTTCGGTCTTATTGATACATATGTGACTTTCAGCTGTGAAACAAATATTTATTTTTTTTTAGATTTTTAAAATGCAGTGAAAACAAAGCTAAAATAAAATACTTGAGTGAAACAGTTTGTTGCTTCATGTACGTGTTCATATGTATGGATGCACATATCATGCATATTTCTTTAATCAGAATGTAACTTCATTAAGCAAAAGACTAGTTAGAATATTGAGACCATTCTGGCTGTGGCTGTTGTATTGACATAATTCAGCACAACACAGGGCAAATGTAATTAAGGCTATAACCATCTCCTGGTAGTATATGATTGTAATACATGTACATGCTTATAGCTCAGGTGTGACCTCTAACTTTCTTCACATACTACTGTTGGCAGGCATACTCCCACCATGTGAGAGTCAAGAAACCAACAAAAATGAAGTCATAAGTAGGGCCCTACCAAATTCAGTCCATTTTTGTAAATTTCACAATTGTAGCACTTTTAAAAACTTGAATTGCAAGGTTTCAGATATTTAAAGGTTAAATTTCATGGTGTTGTAACAAGCCATGAATATGTATTTTAAAAACAACATAAACACAAAGTCCTTAAGACTCAGCATTTCTCAAAGTGGGGAGCCTGACCCAACACGGGGTAACAAGGCTATTGTAGGGGGGGTTGTGGTATTGCCACCCTTACTTTGCTGCCTTCAGAGCTGAGCAGATATAGTATAGGGTAAAAAGTACACCAGACCAGATTTCACAGGGGAGACCAGATTTTTCATAGTCCATGATGTGTTTTTCATGGCTATGAATTTGGTAGGGCTTTAGTCATAAGACTAGAAATTTATTGGAAAGGGGAGAAAGAAAACCAGCCCACATTTATTAACCAGTACTGTTAGAACACTTCTTCCTACTCTGATTTATCCTCTGTTTTATGAAGGATGATAACCTATGACACACACTTCTACAATGTTGTGCATTTAGTTTTAATTAACCGAGGGTAAAACAAGATTGGCGTTTTTAAATGAAATCCAATAGAAACCAAATATGAAGGTAGTAAATATTTTGCATGCAGATTTAAGTGCACATCATATTGTGCAGTTTAGACAAAGTGAAATCCACTTTGGGTCAGTTTAACACAGATTTTCAATGTGGGACATCATGATGGACGAGCTTGTAGTGAGCACCACATGATGGGCAACGCTGGCTTTCTCCTGCATGCAACCAGAACCAAATGACAGCAGAGTTGTCCTCCTCACCTGGTGTGAGAAAAGAAAAGCAAAATTAAATGTTCATGCCTCTTTTGATTTGTCAGATTCAAGTCTTTTGTCACATGTGCAATGAAAGCATTGTGCATTCTACAGTGCCCTGTGGGCTAGAATTCTTAACCTAGTGGGCATCCTAAAGTTTCAGTGAAGGGTTCAATAATTGAATCAACATAGAAAATGAGCATCTCTGTCTCATAGTTCCTTTTCTGATGTTAGTGGCAATTTCCATCACTGTTAGTCTATATTTTAATGTGCCATGTATTGGATATTGTGGGGGGGGGTGAAACAACAAGCGATGAACATGAAGGCTTACTTGTGGCTGAATAAGTGCATGATGATCACTCTCCCGGGGGGTGGGGGGGGGTGAGCTTTTGGGAAAACTTACATACACCTTAAAATGCTCAATCTTGCACGGGGCTGGCACCAGAGAACTCAAATAGTGCAGTTGTAGCCCTAGAATGGTCTCATGATACTTCTGTTGTCTTACTTTTACTGATTCCTTAAAAGCAGATACTGTTCAGTAACAACCACCATGATTTCTATCATTTTTGAGATCCTAACCACTATTCAAAGTGGGACCATTTTTATAACTAATGGAAATAGAATAGGGTATCTTGATTTTCATTCAGTCATGCCTCAGACACTAATTATACTAATTTCTTTGTAAGCTGATCATTACAATATACCCTTACTGGTTTGTGTCTGGTAGTGGTAGACATCTTCATCCCTGCATATGCACTACAGCAGCTATGAAGTTCCAAGCCAAGCGAGCAACTTCCCTTAACTATGGCAATTCCTTTGCTAGTATCATATTGCAACTGCCGCCCCCATATTATTTGCAGTGAATGCTACTCTTCACTTACTGGTTTTCCAGCCTCAACTCAGTTTAATGTCTAAAACACACTGGTTGTTAATGCCAGTGCTTTGATTCTCCTTATGGATAACTAGCCCCAAATAAGTGCTCTTTTATAACTAAAAATGACATTTCAGGTTGTCATCTCTCAACTTCTAAGTAAATATGCTCCAAACCACTAACTCAACATGATTTCTCCCTGGCAATGATACATACATTCTAAAGTCCAAATTATGCCTTATCTTACACACAACCCGTACTGTTTTTAGATGGTGTGCTCAGTGGTACTTGTATGACCCTCTTTCCTTCAAGATGATTGCAAAGGTGTTAACCAATCCCGAAATCAGAACTTCTTTGATACACAAGAAAGAATAGAAGCCAGCCCACTCTTAGCTATATTCACTCTACCATGTTAGCAAAAGCATGAAAAAATGAAAATGTATTTTTGTCACTAAAATAGACAGATATGACTGTATACCTATAGAGAAAAGAGAGGATCAATTTTGAGAGAACTTTTTGGAAGTATTAATGTAGATGTATTAAAACAAAAACCTACTATAATACAATTCATGTTTTATAGCTTTAGATAGTATGTGAACTAAAAACATACACCAGGTTGTTCTGATACATACAGATACAGCCTACTAGCCTCTTCTTGTTGATGGATGGAACAATATGAGGATCCTCTCTAGTTCCTGCATATCCCTTGGGTTTGAGTATGCTATATGGATCCTTGAGAGAAGAACAAAACCTGGATCTTAGTTACTAGACCAAGAACATTGTTAACCAGTAGTATCAAAGATTGTGTCACATATATAAAATAAAGGTAATTAAATTGCTGCTGTTCTGTCAGCCGAACACAGATAGATCATCTTTAGAATACCAGCATACAGGTACATGAAACTAACAGAAGGGAAGATGAGGAATGTCAAATCTTATTGGGTTAGATACCGATTTGTCAAGTGGGAGAGAGTTAATCTGCCAAAGTTATTGTACAGGGTGTCAGTTCACCTGCAAGAATCAGTTTAGAGTATCAACAATTAGTGGCAGCTTTTGTGCCACTAAAAATACGTGCTGAAATCATGACAGCATACTAGCTGCCTAAAGCACAGGGTTGCTATGTGCTATTTATAGTGCCTTTTCATGAAGGCACATTAGTCTCTCCCTAGTCAGGGTTGAACGCAGTACTCCAATACATGATTATTTTGATTCCCCCTCCTGACATCCAATAAAGGCTAATCTGCCTGAACTTTCATGTGCAATATTATGCTAAAATAGAAATATTCTGAGAAACCTGAGAGAAATGAAAAAATATTTGAGAGAGTTTTCAAAAGAATTTTCTCCTTTTTGTAAACAGTTTTGTAACTTTTACTTCTGTGAGGGTGTTTTGGCTCATCACACATTAAAACCAGCTTACTCTAGAAACTCGGTTTGTCTTGTTCTGTTGGTCCGTCTTCAAATAGTGTGAAGGGTGAGGCTTATTATTTAGGGCCCAGTCATGCTCTGCACCGGTGCAGGTCTTAAAAACAGTTTGTGCATTCTTTACAAGTCTTACTATGTCCACTAACTAGATGCAAACTTCCTAAAGGACTCTAAGAATCACTGAAAAATTAAGTCAGTTAGGCCTTGTGGGAGAGAAGGAGACCTTTACAGAAATACAGAGGAAATAATGGAGAGGCAATGTGGTCCAGTGAATTGCATGGAGGGGTAGGAGCAAGGAACTTCTAAGTTTTATTTGCTACTCTGCCACACACAGTGGCTTTATAAATTCTTATTTTCTATAAAACAACCTTCATCCTATTGGGATCCAGGAAGTGCTTTAAAACATTGATGTTGCCTCAAACATCCCTGTGAGAGGCAAATATTACAGACCATAAAACAGACATAGTGAGAGTTAAGGAAATTGTCCAAGGCAACATAATGAGTCAGTGATCAATCTCGGTTTGAAACACAGGTGTAACACCTAGTCTCATATCTAATCCAACGTAGCACATCACAGCCAGATAGTTCACTTAGGTCCCAATCCTGCAACTGGAGCTGCATGTGTGGATCATTGACCAACACAGAGTCCTCCATGTGGATGTGTGGTGGCCCAAAGGGATCCAGTTGCAGAATCAGGGCCTTAGGCTCTCCTCAACAGAAAATGGTACTTTGTAGTTGTATTGAACTTTTCATACAAGAATCTCAAATGTATATTTAATTATGCTTCACAGCCTCCTTGTAAGGAGGTAAGAATGCAAAGTTAAGGTTTAAGGGACCTTACTTCTGCATTTCCCAAATGTTTTCATACTTACAGGGTGTGAGTTAGTGTATTCTTAACTTTGAATATCTTGCCTTACAGACTTTGGTTTGTTTTTAATTAACATATTCTATTCTGCATTTCCCTCCTTCAAGTTACTGATATATTTACAACCTTAGCTCTAACGTGATGCTTTTTATTTTGTCTGAATATTAATTATTCAATATTAAACTTACCTGTCCTTTTTTCATAGCCTCTAGAGTTTTCCGTTCAAGTCCAGTTGACTGTTCCTCATCACTGGGAATACCTAAATAGGAATAAAATACAAAAGTATTCTATATATTTATCTAAAATTCAGATTCAGCTAATGATTGAAGCAAACCATTAAACCCATGTCCTGGACAGCACCATAAATAAATGTCCATTCAATTTTTTAGTTGCAAAGCATTTTTGATTGAAATAAGACATTACATAGGAATTACCATACGGATCAGACAGAGGTCCATCTAGTCCTGTATCCTGTCTCCAGTACTTGTGGCACCTTAGAGACTAACCAATTTATTTGAGCATAAGCTTTCGTGAGCTACAGCTCACTTCATCGGATGCATACTGTGGAAAGTGTAGAAGATCTTTTTATACACACAAAGCATGAAAAAATACCTCCCCCCACCCCACTCTCCTGCTGGTAATAGCTTATCTAAAGTGATCACTCTCCTTACAATGTGTATTGTAATCAAGTTGGGCCATTTCCAGCAGAAATCCAGAGTTTAACAAGAACGTCGGGGGGGGCGGGGTAGGAAAAAACAAGGGGAAATAGGTTACCTTGCATAATGACTTAGCCACTCCCAGTCTCTATTCAAGCCTAAGTTAATTGTATCCAGTTTGCAAATGAATTCCAATTTATAACATTCATAAACCAGTCGGAGAACATTTCAATCTCTCTGGTCACACGATTACAAACATGAAAGTTGCAATATTACAACAAAAAAACTTCAAAACCAGACTCCAGCGAGAGACTGTTGAATTGGAATTCATTTGCAAATTGGACTCTGAAACCTATCTCCAGTAGTGATCAGTAGTATGAGAACCCTGTCAGAGGTAGATTTGGGATAATCTGGCCCCCACATTAGATGTTAGATATTGTACTATTTACAACCACTCCATCTGACTGTTCTTTGGACATTGGTTCTTTTCACATTGCCTGGGGCCTCTTCTGGTATAACAAAGGGATAGTTCAAAGTGATCAAATCAGGGCAGTCCAGGCTACAGCCTTTGCCATATAGAATCTCCTCACAATGACTGCTTCCACAAATGAGACCATGCACCAGTTCAGACACTTACTTTTTCATTAGAACAGGTGACGAAAAATGGAAGTTTCAGCCTTGGCTGATAGTGTCCAAAAGTTAACATTTAAGGTAGCACCAGTCTCATCCCTAGTGGACAACTGCACATCTAATAGAAACCACCACCACAGCTGGTCAATCATACAATTACAGAAGGATAGGGCTGAAAGTGACTTCAAGATTCATCTTCCTAGGTAGAGGCAGAATTAAGTATACCTAGGCCATTCTTGACAGATGCTTGTCTAATGTCTTCTTAAAAACCTCCCTGTTCTAGTGCTTAACTATCCTTATAGTTAGAAAGTTTTTCCTAATATCTAACCTAAATCTTGCTTGCTGCAAATTAAGCTGATTACCTCATTGTGGACATGGAGAACAACTGATCGTTGTCATCTTCAAATACATTAAGGGCTGTTATAAAGAGTTATTTCCTTTTTCCTTCTTCAGCCTTCTCTTTACATTAAACATGCCCAATTCTTTCAACTATACTTCATAGGTCATGTTTTCTAATCCTCTAATAATTTGTGTTGCTTTTCTCTGGACACTCCAATTTATCCACATCTTTTGTAAAGAGTGGCACCCAAAACTGGACAAGAGTAATCTAGCTGAGGTCTCTCACCAGTGCTCAGTACAGTAGAACCATTACCTACTGTGTTTTACATATAACCCACCTGTCAATGCAGCCCAGAATGACATTTGACTTTTTCACAACAGTATTGTATTGTTGACTCATGTTCAATTTGTAATCCATTATAACCCCCAGATCCTTTTCTGCAGTACTGCTGCTGATCCAATTAGTTCCCATTTTGTATTTGTGCATTTGATTTTTTTCTCCTAAGAGCAGTATGCTGCACTTGTCTGTATTGAATTTATCATATTAATTTCAGACCAGTTTTCCAATTTATTAAGATCATTTTGAAATCTAATACTGTTCTCCAAAGTGCTTGAAATCCCTTCCAGTTTGGTGTCATCCACCAATTTATACATATACATTCCACACCATCCGCTAATGAACTATCCTCCTACACTGAAGTATTGTTCTTTTACAAAAACTGAAAACAACACAGTTACAAATTGGTCACTAAAACACTCACCTTCTCCCTCTGCCCTCTAGAAAAATTCCAAACCTTTAAATTCCTCCCAATATCCCCCTGTGAAAATCCCATATGAATAGATGAATCTTGCACAGCACTTTAGAGGTCAACAACTAAGGCTTCCAGATCTACAAGCTGATTTATGCAGGCAGACTCCTGCACCTGTGTGTAGTCCCATCAAAAATTAATTTTACACTGTGTGTAGTTAGTGTGACTCAAGACAAGCCTAAGGGCACACCTAAGGGAGCAGCTTGCAGGATTGGAGCTTTAGTCTTTGTTGGACCAAGAGAGAGTTCCAGAGTAAAGGGCCTCTTGTTGAAAGCATCCTACCCCTGTTTGTTAATCATTAGTAAAAGCAGCCACATACACAAAGTTTAAGCAGGATTCTTGTTCTTCCATCACATTGGTGCAGTATCAACAATTTGGCTTCCTATGTGCATCAAAGAGTCCTAAAAGTCAGAAAATTCCACTGATATATTTCCATTTTCACTCTGTCTCCTAATTTAATTAAGGTTTGTCTACATTAAGGATTTTTGCCCCAACTACATCAGTGCAAAATCCCAAATGAAGACATGTCCCCAGAGAGCATGTCTGTTGGTTTTTGTTTTGATTTGTTTTGTTTGCTTTATAGTTTTAGCCCATTTTCCAGCTTAAATCGTCTGTGTGACAGTTTATAAATCAGTAACTGGATTTGAACCTTTCTCCTTTGATGGCACCACAATGAGCTCTGACTCCGCCACGAGGCACCATTGAGCTCAATGTCACTTGTGTGTGAATGAAGGGCTTTCAGGGCTCCTGTGGCTTGGCTGAATGGCAAATAAACATAAAGTCACATCCCTAAAGCACTGGATAAAAGATTTATTTCAGTTCCAACTTAGATTCAGCACCACAGACTAATTGGCTAGAACTGCGGTGGAGGAATTTCTCTTTTGCCAAGATTGTTCACCCTCTACACACCCCTAAGGGGCTGACACCTTATCCCTTGCCCCCAGCTTCTAATCTCTTGGTCACCCGCACTCACTCCTCATTCCCAGCCATCACTCCCCTGCCCTCATTCTGCCTGGCCCACTCCTATAACCCCTACCAGCCCTCACATGCCCCTATGCACTTATATTGCCCACCGTACCAACCCTCACAGGCCCCCATGCACATATCCCCCCGCCCATTTCCAGCCCTCACAGGCCCCCGTGCACCTATCCCCCCGCCCCCTACCAGCCCTCACACACTCCCATGCACCTATTTCCCCCGCCCCCTTCCAGCCCTCATAGGCCCCCATGCACCTGTCCTGCCTGTCCCCTACCAGCCTCACAGGCCCCCATGCACCTATCCCCCGCCCCTTCCAGCCCTCACAGACCCCCATGCACCTATCCCCCCAGCCCTCAGAGACCCCCATGCACCTATCCCCCCGTCCCCTGCCAGCCCTCACAGGCCCCCGTGCACCTATCCCCCCGGCCCCTGCCAGCCCTCACAGGCCCCCGTGCACCTATCCCCCCGGCCCCTGCCAGCCCTCACAGGCCCCCACGCACCTATCCCCCCGGCCCCTGCCAGCCCTCACAGGCCCCCACGCACCTATCCCCCCGGCCCCTGCCAGCCCTCACAGGCCCCCACGCACCTATCCCCCCGGCCCCTGCCAGCCCTCACAGGCCCCCACGCACCTATCCCCCCGGCCCCTGCCAGCCCTCACAGGCCCCCACGCACCTATCCCCCCGGCCCCTGCCAGCCCTCACAGGCCCCCACGCACCTATCCCCCCGGCCCCTACCAGCCCTCACAGGCCCCCATGCACCTGTCCCGCCTGCCCCCTACCAGCCCTCACACGCCCCCATGCACCTGTCCCGCCTGCCCCCTACCAGCCCTCACACGCCCCCATGCACCTGTCCCGCCTGTCCCCTACAGCCCTCACACACCCCCATGCACCTGTCCCGCCTGCCCCCTACCAGCCCTCACATGCCCCCATGCACCTGTCCCGCCTGTCCCCTACAGCCCCCACACGCCCCCATGCACCTGTCCCCCATCCCCCTCCCAGCCCCCACACGCCCCCATGCACCTGTCCCCCATCCCCCTCCCAGCCCCCACACGCCCCCATGCACCTGTCCCCCATCCCCCTCCCAGCCCTCACAGGCCCCCCCCTGTACGCACCCCCGACGCTCATGGCTCTGGCGGGGGCCGCGGTCCGCCCGCCGCCGGGCAGGGCGCGCCGGAGGACGCGGAGCAGCAGCCGGGACGCCATGGTGCCTTCTCCGGTGCAAGGTCAGAGTCCGGCAGCTGCCCAGCGCTCACCGCGCTGACATTCCCGGCCAGCCCGCGGGAGGGGCTGGAGGCGCTCAGCCCCGGCAGCCAACCCGGGCAGGGCGAGGGAGGGCTTCCCGCGGCAGGTCGCGGCGTGTGCGGGGACGGGGGGCTGAGGCGTCCGGGGTGGGGACGGGGTCCACAGGGAGCTGGCTGCCCTGGAGGGAAGGAAGCAGCACGGGGTGCTTGCTGTCTGTCGGGCACATGACAGCTGGGGAAAGTTACTACGGTTGAGAACCGCGTTGTTTGGGGGCAGGAAGAGCAATTTCTACGTACTTTCCCTCTGGCAAAACTCACCTTTAAATAATAAATTGCTGGCTGGACTCGGCATATCAGTCTTTGCTTCCCTGTCGAAGTAGCTACTCCCAACTTTCTCCTGGGGTAGCTTATTCTGAGGGATGGGCTATTCCTCCGTTCGAATGAGCTACCTCTTCCCTCCCCCCTCCCCCCAGTTTACTTTAGCTACCCATAACCCGCGCCTCCCACCCCAGGAACTTCCATAGAAGGTAGGAGCCTAAAGACCTTTGAGGATCTGGGCCACAGCATCCTAACCGAAATCAATTTCTCCTCCCCAATTCTTCTGTCCCTTTCTTTGGACTTATGAAAGAACAAAACAAAACACAACTGCAGTATAAGCATATGGGTTACATGTGTGGGGTGTGGGCTAAACGTTTTCTGGACAAGGCCCCAGTGATTGATAGTGTTTTGGGTTCAATGTGCATAGCTACACTGGGTGGATTAATTGTAATGCATGATCTTCTCCACGCTGGCTGCAAGCTTTCTCTGGTTGCAAAACAGGATCTAAAAATGCCAGGGTAGGGACTTCAGATTGCTTGAGCAAGATAGCGAATTCTGATGGGTAGCTGATTCTAACACTACAATTCATGCACAGTTTTGTTTGGTATGATGTATCTCAAGTTTGGTAACTTAATTTGATGTTACATCTTTCCTGGGCCAATGTTGGTGCACTGGGCAGAAATTAGTTTCCTCTTTGCTGCTGCTGCTTCCATCCGCTTTAAGGTGTAGAGATCGACTGCTCTGCTCCCCATGGTAAGGGTGGTTCTTAAGGTTTCTCTTGGGCACCCTCATTTGCTCGCATCAGTTTGTTTCCACTTGAAGCTTCATATGGGAGTCTGTGTTGGCATCCAAAATACATGCCCCAGGGCTTCCTTCTGATTCTGGCAATGAGCTGCTGGTTGATTATTTCTTGGCTCTCTTTGTTGGTGATGAAGGTTTTCCAACCAATGCCTAGAATCTTTTGTAGGCACTTATTTATGAAGGTTTCTGGTTTTCTGTCTGATGTTTTGGTAGATCTCCAGCTCTCATAGTTTCAGTGTTAACATACAGCTATCTTGGAGTTGAAAATTCTGTTTTGTTCTGATGCTAGATATCATTGATTTCCATTTGTTAAATTTAGTAAATGTTGTGGATGCAGTTCCTGTCCTTGATGTCTCTTCCTTCATGAGGTAGCCATTGGCTAATATGGTAACTTTGGCAAAAAATATTTTATCTGATTTGCTGTATGTAAGAAGCTCCATTTGAGGATAATGTCCTTATGGATTCAGAGATGAGTTTTTAACAGAACATTACAACTACCAAAATATAAACTTTTGGGATTACAGTTAATTTCAAAGAGAAGATGCCAACAGAAGTAGAACTCTCATTAGTGTTTATTACCAATAACATGTATAGCTGTAAAGAAATTTTTTTTAAAAGAAATAGTCACTGACAATTCTGAGAATTTTTAGCCGTTCTTCAACTTTGGGCTAGCATTGATGCAGCTCCTCCACAGGGTAGCAATGGTGGAAGCTGGGTGGGGGGAGGGGAGAGGAAAGAAATGCTGGGTTGTTTTTGCTGTGTTTATTGGGAAAGAAAATGGCACCATATTTAGGAGGAGCTATCAGAGAGAGATAAGAAATTGTGCACATGGACTAAATGGGAGAGGTCAGAGGAGAAGAGTATTCATATAAAGGTACTTGAAGGTTAGAGAAGCAGATAATATGATAAGTGGGAAAGAGGCCAACAAGGGAAAAGCCCTGGGGAGTACCAAAATAGGGGAGGAAATAATGAATATAATGCTGAGGGATCACATAGCAAGACAGATGATGACTCAGGAAAGGACAGAGATCTAGCAGTCCAAGTCGTGTCAAGATGAGCTGGCCAAAAATTTTGCACAATTTATTCCAGTTTTTCAGTAGAAAATTGAATCCTCTTCCCCAAAAATATCCAGTATTTGAAAATTTTTCACTAACTCTTTCAGATTTTTTGAAACAGGAAAGCCAACATTTTTTAACAAACCTTTTTTGATTTTCTGGTATTTCATCCACAAACTTGGAGAATTTTAAAATTTAAAAAATTTCCATTTGGATTTTAAAGCCAATTTTTTTTTTTTACAAAGAGTTTTTCAACAAAAACATTTTGCCCAGTGCTAGACTCAAGAAGTAGGTAGCTGATGTCAACAGTCGATGAAAGATTGAGAATGATGGAGAATATACCCTTACACTCTGAAAGGAAGAGGTTAGGGTGACTTAGGACTTGTCTACAAGATTGCTTTAATGGCAACTTTTCACATTAATCCACTTTGAAAATGCTTTCATATACACAGCGTAACTCACTGTAGTGTACTAACTCTGCATTTATCGCAAACTCTGGAGTCTCGTTTCAAGTGCAAACTTTTGTTTCAAAGTGACTCTGTTGTTTGCGGGCACACAATGTTGCTAAGAACTACTTTGGCAGTCTTCCACTGGCTGTCCTACACTGCTTTGCGGGTGACCGTTACTGACTTGTCTGTTTACCTGTGCCTCCTCTCCTGCTCTGGGGCCAAATTATCCCTGGCTGTCCTCTCCCCCATTTATACGCTGGTGCATAGTCAGATTTTGTCTATTTGGTCCTGGATTCCTGTTTAATCACAATACCTGCAATACTTCAGAAGCCTTATAATGTGCTTTGAGCAGCAGCTTGAAGTCTCACCGAGACCCTGGGTCTCACTGCCTTCTGGGGAGTTGTTGGGGCAGGAATCTTTTGTGGCCAGCCACTACAGTAAAGACCATTTTGTAGTTATTGATAGGCTGATGTCTGCTATGGTCCATGACTGATACACCAAATGGTGCTGGATAAAAAGCAAACCACTCAGGAACACCTATGTTAAAATGAGGGACAGGAGGAAAACATCTAGCAGGGGACAGGTAACCTGCCAATTTTTAGAGGAACTGGACAGGATTTTATCAAACTACTGGACCACCTACCCCAGGCAGAGTGTGGAAGCTGCTGCCTGCAATCTCACTCCACACACCCCTCCTCCCCAAGGATGACCAGCAAGACTCATGAGCATAAGGAGGCCAGTGAAGAGATCTCTCTGGAAAGTCTGATCTGTTGGGACTCAGGACCCTGCTGCCAGCCAGGCTGAAGACTGATTCCTGCCCTCCAGCAACTAACTTTGATTCCCAGGCAGCAACCCAAAACAGGATGGAGGAGGCTGATCCTATGGAGGGAACCTTGACACGTACATTTTAATTTTTAAAATTATTTTACTATTAAGTTTTATTATTATGTAAGCAGAGTCAGGATGAGCTCCACCCTGACATCTGGTGGTGAGGTGTGGCAAGTTGTGGAAAAGAACTTCAGGGGCTGATCTCATTTGCATAGGCACACACACCCCGCCTAGCATGAGGCCATAACTGCCCAAATGGTCACTTTGGCTGTTGTGGGATCCCCAGTGTCTCTGTTATTGGGGGGGAAGAATAAATTGTTATTACCCTGATTATGGGAACTGTGCTTGGAACTGTACTTGGCCTTTTGTTATGATGGAGGGACTCACCATCAACTAAGTAGCACTCGCTAGGCAAGGGACATGGGTTCCAAAATCCTGTGAATTGAGAGAGGCTTGAGACAGGTATTTGTACCTGGTAGTGTGGGCCCCTTTGTGAGGGCCTGAAACACCAGTTGTACCTCTGTCTCTCTCCACTGTGGAATGTCAGAGCTAATTTTGGGTCTATTAAGAATCTTGCTACAGGTACTGTGCTGAATTCACTTTGGCCTTATGGTGCACCAGCACTAAGGCTCCCACTACTATGAGCTGAAATCACTGAGAGCTGAAATCACTGAACACTGTGTCAAGTAGTGGGGAGCCGGAAGAACTAGTGTGCAGTGGTGCTGTTCATGGATAGGCTGGTGGAGTGTTTGTGAGACGGCGAGCTGTGCGGAGCGGAGCTGTTCGTGAGACAGCGGAGTGTTCATGAGACGGCCAGCTGAGCAGAGCCGTTCGTGAGACGGCGGAGTGAAGTGTTCGTGAGACGGCGAACTGTGCAGAGCGGAGCCGGTCGTGAGACAGCGGAGCAGAGCCCTGTGGGGCAGTCAGCTTCAGAACACGTAAGGTGCCCCTTACCTCTTTCCCACCACACACAGGCACGTTTTAGCCAGACTGGGGAGCAACACTCTGCAGATGAACTTTTGAACTCTGGGTCTGGACTTTTTGAACTTTGGGTGATTTGTGGATTGCTGGACTCAAGAGATGTTTGGGTTCTGGGACTCAAGAACCCGAGGGAAAGGATGTGGCCCAATTTGCTGGGGTGGGTCTTTGCTCATGGTTTGGTTAAAGAACACTAGTTGTGGTGTTTCCCCAATTTAATGCTGATGTCGTTTACCTCATGTTATTAAAGATTCTCTGCTACACCGAGACTGTGCTTGCGAGAGGGGAAGTATTGCCTCTTTGAGGCGCCCAGGGGGTGTGTAAGATTTTCCCAGGTCACTGGGTGGGGGCTTGAGCCAGTTTTGCATTTGCTTTGATGAGAGGGAACCCCTCTGTACTGAACCCGGCCCTTGCTGCTATCAACTTGGCCTGGCAGAAGGGTTACAATTAATTATTATTATAATGCTATACTATCATGCTAGCTTCTGTTCCGGGTGCCCCATGGCTGCAGCCATTGCAGATGAATGTCCATGTCCGTCCCTCGGCCCATGCTGTCCATTCTCCCACCTCTCTTCCTCCCACAGTGGTACCCCTTTCCAAAGTGATGGCTGCTCTGGCTGGACAGATGGTCTCGTCTTATGCTAAAGCCCCAACTACCAACTGTTCTCAGGCCCATGCTGAGAAAGGGACATGTCCATGTATCTATTTTTTCCCCCTTCCCTCAGCTGTTGTCCCTGGTTTTGCCTCTTGCCCCCCCAAAAAAACTTGCACCAAAACCATACACAACCAAAAATAAAATGTGTTCACCACCTCAATATGGCGGCCAGCATGACACAATGGCAGTCTTTTCCTCACCCGCTCCCATAAGAGATTCAAATAAGGAAAACATTATTTTGTGTGAAATGTAACGTTTATGCAGAAAGTGATAACAGGAAAAGAAGTTTGATTGGTGTTCTCATTTTACATGAGGTAGACATGGACATTGCATGCCTGTAAAGCCACAAAGAGTACAGCTCTTCTGTAAATGCCCTGGAACATGCATCGTTACAGACTGGTATCAGTGAATGCTTCAAGTAATCATCGCAGGACCCTATCTATTTTTCTCTGCACTTTCAACATGTCTGCGGGGGAGAGAAAGCAAAATTTAAGGCTAAGAAATTGCTTCGTTTTTGTTAGGAGATTATGAGGAAAAGCCACACAGCCTTTCCCTCCAGTATAGTTCATGACTCCCTTCCACTTTGCGGGGGAGGGGGAACCAACCATCTTGGTGAATCATTTCACAGTGTATCTTGCTGGAATGTTTTTTTTGAATAAGGCCAGTCACAGACTGCTAGTCACCCACCTCAATGTATCATCATCCAGAGTCAGAACAGCCTACAGGGGATGTAGAGTACTGTTAAGCTCACCCCCAGATTCACCTGATAACCCCTCCTATACCATATAAGCAGCTCCAAGGTAATGCAAATCCAGATGATGAAGATAATTCCCACCCCAGCCTCCAAGTCACAATGGCAAAACCACACAGCATGTACGGCATAGACAAAAATCCCAGTGCACACATCACTTACTGTCTCTGAGATTCCCCCAAGTCTGGGAGGAATCTCAGAATGGAAAAGCCAGAAATGCATGAAAAAAGAATGCTATTACAGCCTTCTTAGAATATAAACAAATAACAACTACTTGCCTTTAAAAATAAATAATAATAACCCCACAGCTATGGCACTGCACTGGCCAGATACTGAGGAGTAAGGCTGAGGGGGAGAAAATGGGAAAACTTGTGATAAAATGTTTGCAGACATCGTTACAGAGTCCAAAAAAAAAAAAAAAAGAAGAAGAAAAAGTGGAGAGGTGGAAGCAATAACTGAAGACAGGGAGGGAAACTGATAAGGAGCTTTCCAGGGAGATCATTGCAGTGGCAAAGGACAGCATGGCAGGTGCTAAAGAAAACGTTGCCATGGCCAAAGGCAGAATGGAGAAAGACACAAGATGCAGAGGCAATGCAAAGCCAAAAGGCCCTGTTGCAGTGCTTGTTACCAGCAATGCAGTACTGCAGACCAGCATCCAGCCATGTTATACAGCACAGACTACTGTAAACAAACACCCCCCACCCCATTCTTGCACCACTGCTCTCAGAGGACATTCCCTTCCTAGACCCCAGCCTAGGACACCAAGAACTATGGCACTTGGGACCCCAGCAGTCTTTTGATCCCTCTACCATTCTGGTAACTTTGACATGGCACTCCATGTCCGAAGTTCCACAAAACAGAAGAGAAAAAGCCAAGATGTATACTTGCCTGTGACTTTAAGCCCAACACCTCACTTGCATTGTGCCCTGCACGGCACTGTTACATTTTGTTGTTGTTGTTTTTTCACTGCTGGTTTGATGAAAGTGTTCTTTGTAATTAGACAAGATTGGTTCTTTTTTAGTATATCATTTCAGTGGAAGAACATAAGAATGGCCATACTGGGTCAGACCAAATGTCCGTCTAGCCCAATATCCTGTCTTCCGACAGTGGCCAATGCCAGCTGTCCCAGAGGGAATGAACAGAACAGGTAATCATCAAGTGATCCATCCTCTCTTGCCCATTCCCAGCTTCTGGCAAACAGGCTAGGGACACCATCTCTGGAAAGCTAATGTGGTCTTCGTATGCATCAGGCGAGGTATTTCCAGTAGAGATAAGGAGGTTTTAGTACCATTATACAAGGCTCTGGTGAGACCTCACCTGGTATACTGTGAGCAGTTCTGGTCTCCCATGTTTAAGAAGGATGAATTCAAACGAACAGGTACAGAGAAGGGCTACTAGGATGATCCGAGGAATGGAAAACCTGTCTTATGAAAGGAGACTCAAGGAGCTTGGCTTGTTTAGCCTAACTAAAAGAAGGTTGAGGGGAGATATGATTGCTCTCTATAAATATATCAGAGGGATAAATACCGGAGAGGGAGAGGAATTATTTAAGCTCAGTACCAATGTGGACATAAGAACAAATGGATATAAACTGGTCATTGGGAAGTTCAGACCTGAAATTAGACGAAGGTTTCTAATCATCAGGAGTGAAGTTTTGGAATAGCCTTCCAAGGGAAGCAGTGGGGGCAAAAGACCTATCTGGCTTTAAGATTAAACTCGATAATTTTATGGAGGAGATGGTATGATGGGATAACATGATTTTGACAATTAATTGATCTTTAAATATTCATGGTAAATAGGCTCAATGGCCTGTGATGGGATGTTAGATGGGGTGGGATCTGAGTTACTACAGAGAATTCTTTCCTGGGTATCTGGCTGGTGAATCTTGCCTATGTGCTCAGGGTTTAGCTGATCGCCATATTTGGGGTCTGGAAGGAATTTTCCTCCAGGGCAGATTGGAAGAGTCCCTGGAGGTTTTTCGCCTTCCTCTGTAGCATGGGGCACGGGTCACTTGCTGGAGGATTCTCTGCTCCTTGAAGTCTTTAAACCACGATTTCAGGACTTCAATAGCTCAGACATAGGTGAGAAGTTTTTCGCAGGAGTGGGTGGGTGAGATTCTGTGGCCTGCATTGTGCAGGAGGTCAGACTAGATTATCATAATGGTCCCTTCTGACCTTAATATCTATGAAATCTATAATAGCCATTGATGGACCTATTCTCTATGAATTTATCTAGTTCCTTTTTGAACCCTGTTATAGTCTTGGCCTTCACAACATCCCCTGGCAAGGCGTTCCATGGGTTGACTATGCATTGTGTGAAAAAATGTGTCCTTTTGTTTGTTTTAAGCCTGCTGCCTATTCATTTCATTTGGTGACCTCCTAGTGTTTGTGTTATGAGAAGTAAGTAACACTTATTTACTCTCTTTGCAGCAGTCATGATTTTATAGACCTCTATAATATCCCCCCTTAGTTGTCTTTTTTCCAAGCTGAAAAGTCCTAGTCTTATTAATTGCTCCTCATAGAGAAGCCATTCCACACCCTCTAATAATTTTTGCCCTTTTCTGAACATTTTCCAATTCCAGTATATCTTTTTTGAGATGGGGCGACCAGATCTGCATGCAGTATTCAAGATGTGGGCATACCATGGATTTATATAGAGGCAATATGATGATATTCTTCAAGTGATTGCTCATGTGTATTCCACAATAGGCATGCGTGCTCACCACATGCACCGATGTCAGAAGTTTTTCCCATAACAGTACCAGTAGGGGAGCGCCCCTAGCAACCCCTGGAGTGGTGCCTCCATGGCACGGTATAAGGGGCACTGCGCGCTCCCCCCAACTTCAGTTCCTTCTTGCCGCCAGTGAAAGTGCTTCCAAGTTGATCTACTCCAGCTTTGCTGCAGCTCTTCCCCAGAACTCTTGTTCGTTCAGAGTATGGTACCTGTAGTTAATAGTTTGATTAGTTTTAGTTTAGATTAGTTAGTGCGCCTGGGCTGGGACATGACCCGCGCCCCGGGTTTTAAGTCAAGCGACACTTGTAGGCGACCGATGCCAGTAATTCGTCCACGTGGACTGTTTACACTGTTTGGGTGAAACCCATCTCAGCGATTGCTGCAAGATTTGCAAATCGTTCAAGCCTCGGACTGAGAGAGAGAGAGACATTAGGCTCCAGGCCATCCTGATGGAGTCGGCGTTGACCCCAACTCAGCACACTGCTCCAAATTGGCACCGGGTACCACGATGTTGGTGTGCAGTGACCCCCCAGTGCCATCTACCAGTTGGCATCGCTCCCCATCCGTGGGGCATGCCAAGAAGGCTAAGAGGAGGCCTTCTCCACTGCAGCACCAGAGCAAGACTGATGGAGAGGCTAGACCCACGTTGGGCAGTCCTCGGTCCCCATCGGCCTCTAGGCCTCTGACTCAGGTCGAGCAGAGTAGCCCGGCCCATTTGGAGCAGGCTTCCCTGGATGTCCAGATGCCCTGCATGCCAGAGGCCCTGCAAGTGGCCCAGGAAGTTATGTGCATGCCGGTTCCAGCACTGCTAATGTTGGCCCCACAGTCCAGAGGCAAGCTGCCGCTGGGATCTCTGCATTCACCTCGACTTGGTATCGGTCGTGGGAATATTCCCAATGCTGTTCGCCGCTCAGCAACCATCCCATGTGTAGTCCATGCAGGTCGCTGTCGACCCCCACCAGGTTGTCTGGCTGGGTTCCGACTGACAGAGACTTCAGGCACTGCTCCACCTCGAGGAGCGGACACCGACGGGACTGAGGCAGATGACACTGAAGGTCCTCGTCTCAGAGGGGCTATAGTAGCCAGTCGCGACACAAACGTTGACGCCATTCCTGTTCGTCGTCTCGCTCCAGGACCCCGCCATGGCACTGCTCCCACAGCCCTGGGTGTCAATCGCCATTGCCTCCTGTCATGGATCCGCCCGCTGGAGCCAATCGCAGAGCAGCTACTATAGGCGGTATCATTCCTCCACGTCAGGATCACACTCTTGTGGTGGGCACTGCTCCTGGTGCCGCCACTTCTCCCGGTCTGGGGACAGCAGCAGGTCGTATGTCAGCCTGGCCTCCCTTCACAGTCATCCATCGATGGGTCAGGCCAGACAGCCTGCTCTGCCGGTGCCACAGAAGGCAGCCTCCATGGTGTCCATGAGAAGGGCGTTGTGGCTCCTGCTGTCTGGGCTGTCCAGTGAGGCACAGAGTTCCTTGCAGGACCTCCCATTTGATGGCAAGTCTCTTTTTGTGGAACAGACGGACATAAAATTGCATGGCCTGAAAGACTCCCACATGACCCTCCAGACATGAGCAACACATCTCGAAGAACACCAGTTATGGAAAAGGTAACTGTCTTTTTTCTGTCTTATTATCTATCCCTTTCTTAATATTTCCCAACATTCTGTTTGCTTTTTTGACTGCCCTTTTACATTGAGCGGATTTTTCAGAGAACTATCCATGACTCCAAGATCTCTTTCTTGAGTGCTAACAGATAATTTAGATCCCATCATTTTATATGTATAGTTGGGATTGTGTTTTCCAATATGCATTACTTTGCATTTCATCTGTTTGTAACATAATAGGTTGGTTAATAATTAAAAAAAATTAAAATTCATTCATAAGGAGTCAGTTAATTTTACACCTAAAATAATATTTGCACTAATTCATAAGGTTTTACAAACATGTTGGCAAAGACACAAGGTACAATAGGAATTGCCACAACATTGTACTTCCACCCACCATAAACAACACTGAACTACACAAAATACTTCCACCTCCCTCCAGGGGTTAACAGCTAGATGTCCAACTGCACAATTTCAGGCCTGAAACTCAAAATAAGAACAGGCACCACTGACAATATTGCCCCAGCTGTTTGCATTTTGTATTGGATGCCTTGCTGGCTGTTCAAACTGCTGAGCAAATCTTTGCACTTTAGCTCACACCCACTGCTTTCCTCCTTACTCTTACAAACACTGTGGAAAATACAACATGCTGGTATAATCTTTGGCATGTTTTTTTCTGCTGTGTCCAACCTGTTCCAGAGTGCCGTCTACCTTTCAAATAACCAAATGCACTGTTCACGGTCATCCTGCAACTACTGAGGTTGTAGTCAAACTGGTCCTTCCTTCTGTACAAGAGGCCTGTGAATAGTTCATTAGTCAGGGAAGCAGAGGGTAAGCTGAGTCCCCAAAGAGCAATGACCACACCATCAACGTCCATAGTGTTTCCAGGAATAAACAGTCCTTTCTCTGTTAATTTAAATAGAGCTGAGTTCTGAAAGATCCTAGCATTGTGGAACCTTCCTGACCACCCAGAATTTAACCAAGCCTTTGGAGCACCATGGAGAAATATGCCTGCTTGTTTATGAATTCTAAGCCCTAATGGTGGGGGGAGGGGTAAATAGTATGCATGGGTCCCATCAATTGCTTCGATACAGTTTGGGAATCCCCTATGTGCAAAGCCATCAATAACCTCCTGAGCATTACCAAACTTTGTAACTTTAAAATTGTGACTGGTGTGGAGAAAGTGAATAAGGAAGCGTTACTTACCCCTTCACATAACATAAGAACCAGAAGTCACCCAATTAATAGGCAGTAGATTTAAAACAAACAAAAGGAAGTACATCTTCACACAGTGCACAGTCAACTTGTGGAACTCATTGCCAGGCTATGTTGTGAAGGCCAAAACTATAAGAGGGTTCAAAAATGAACTAGATAAGTTCATGGAAGAATCAATGGCTATTCATCAAGATGGTTAGGTTTGTAACCCCATGAGCTGGGTGTCCCTAGCCTCTGATTGCCAGAAGCTGGGAGTGCATGATGGGATGGATCACTCGATGGTTGCCTCTTCTGTTCATTCCCTCTTAAGCAACTGGCATTTGCCACTGTCAGAAGACATGATACTTGGCTAGATGGACCAGTGGTCTGGCCCAGTATGGTCATTCTTATGTTCTAACCCAGTGCAACAGTACCTTTTCCATGGCATCACACACCTGCATGACAATGGTCCCAAAGCTGATTTCACCACACCAAATTGGTTCATACAGATCAACTGCATTCAGGAGTGGATAGCTTCTGGATGACAGTTGCAATCAGCTTGTTCTTGAGTATGGGGCACCGCATGTCAGTATACTGCTTCTGCAGCTCCCGGGTTAGTTCAGCTCATCGCAGGTAGTCATCCCAACTCTACAGAATGATCTTTTCCCACCAATCCATGCTGGTTTTCCAAACCCAGATATGGCACTGCATGCTGTGAAGATGCTTCAGGAACTGGTCCTCTGCTATGAATTGCTTGGGATCATCTTCTTCCTCATCCACATCCCAATTCCACTGCTACTGAAGACCCTCCTGATACTAAAGGAGCTGCTGCTGCCACCATATCATCTGCTCACTTGTGCAGATGGTGAAGTCCAAAGTCAAACTCATCTGGCTTTACGTGCTGAAATACATGCCAAGCAGCCTCTATATATTTGAGGTTGACAGCAATGTCATGGAGCAGTTGGGTCCATGCTGGCCAACAACAATTCAAAAATGGCACTAGCCCAACCATAAAGGAGGTAAAGGATGAAGACAGCTGAATCATGGCATTTTTAAAAATTTGAACTAGCCTGGCATCTACTATGCATCCCATAATGCACACTCAGCACCAAAGGCCCATGGGATATCCTCTAAGAATGCCATGCCGTCAGTCCATAGCACACCACATGTACTTACAGAGGACACACCAGCCCTAGTGCTGAGGCTTCCGTGTGGCATGTTATCTGATGTACAGCAAAAAGTTGGGTGTTGTGTAGACAAGCACTTAGTGAGGGCTGTTTCAGTGGAATGGATATAAAGGTGAGGGTTAGAGTAGGGGAAGTCAAGGCATTGGGCAAGAAAAACTGCACAAAGATCTTAAAAATAAAAAAGAAGAGGGAAATAGGTTGATAGAGATGTCAGGCTGAGTTAGGTCACATTAACAGCCCAAAGGTTAAAGTAACTGACATGCATATAGAAGAAGCTGGAGATCAGAAACTCTGTTTTAATTTGCCTGGATATACACATTAAGGACCCAATCTAAGTTGTTATAGGGTTCATATAAACTCCTAATAGACAGACAATGGGTAATGGCTGAGTTAAATTTAAGAGTATAAATTGTTGCTAAAAGTTACAAATGTATAGATAAGTACTCTGTTTTTCATTTGCATGTTGTGAAAAGATAAGGAAGGTCCTTAAAGTGGATTTGGAAAATAGTTAGCTCTTCAAAGAGTGACTTTTAAATCTTAAAATGGTAGAGAACAGAAAATGACAATCAGCAATATCTTTTGGATTTCTGGACATTAGAGTCATTAGAATGCTGATCACTCGGCAAACATGAAGAACTATGAGAATCAATATTTTTTTCCTGGAAATTTGTCCTGTAACTCTAGCTAAAATATGTGAACTTAATTCCATTGATAAAAATGTTTAATAATGTAGTCACATGCTATAGAAAAGTAGTGTGCAAAATGGAGGGAGAGGGTAGGATTTGTTTTGAGACTCAGCTTCTGCCAAAATATTGCTGGAACAGAGCCATTAAGGAGCAGAAGCAGCATTTGCTACTGAGTCAGAGATAAAAACAGATATGACAGCTCTAACTTAATTTTCCCCCATATCTATTATTAGTTCTCACTCTCATCTGTAAAGCACTTTCATAATTGTATGATTGATGTGTAAAAATCTCAGTGCCTTCTTATGCTTTTATTGCTACACTTCCAGATTAATGTTATTAATTTAATCTGGTTTGCAATAAATGGTGGTTGTATAATTTCAGGATGCCATAATTAAGTTCACAGATAGAATAGGATGGCTCAGGGAAGAACATTCCCTTCCCTCCACTCCCCCCACAAGCTGTTATTTACCAATATAATATATACATGCACTTGGCATCAATTTTCAGACTATATTTCATAGGATGGAGGAATCAAGGAGTTCAAATTCCCCATCTGCCAATTTCCACCTGAGATCACAAGAGCATTCAGCATAAACCAATGACGCTTATTCAGCATCCTAATTTTCCAACTGCTGCTTATGCTTTTCCCACCCTCCAGAAAGTGCAAGCCTTAGTTCAAGAATAACACAAAGACTGTTCACTTCAAATAAGAGTAAACAGGGCTGTGTTCTGGTAATACACTGTAATTTGCTAGTGTAGACAATCGTCATGAAGGTAGAGTGGAATGCTAGTCGTGAAATGAAAGGCTCTGAATTCAGATAGAAGCCCTTAGCCAGTCACAGTTGCTTCAGGCTTGTCAGTTTAAATGCTCTGACTTTACAGTACTTTTGAAGAACAATGTGCCTCTGTATTTGATCTTCTTACCACTGTCTTCTTTTATTTGGTCTCAGGATAGCAAGTCCCACACAAGGACTTGGACAAAATAGTAAGAGGTTACATGCAGTTACACTTCATCCAATATGTTAACACCTGCCTTGGGGTATACAGAAGTAAAAAAGCCCTTTAAAGGAAGAGTAAAACACTGGATCTTACCATTCCCTAACTTAAAAAACAAACCACCCAATACCATAAATCTGGGGTGAGTTATTGCTAACTTCTAATTGGCTAGATTGCTAGTCTACACAGTTACATACCTGTAGAGCAGTTACTTTGCAAAAAGCTGGTCTTGGGTACTGTGCTGAATGTAGTGACCAAAACAGATGTCTGCTAATGTAGGTGTGTTCATTTATTGATGCCCACCTTCAACTAAACGTTTTCATAGCTTGCTGTATGTGAAATAAGGCACAGGGAGGATGGTTCTGACAAAAAGCTACCACAGATTATGTTGGATCATATTAAAGAAGTTCTGTATTAAAATCACAAATGAGTTTGATGCCCCATAGTTCAAATTCCAGGGTATTACTAATTAAGGTCTCTTGGTTTTGGTACTGTTTCTCTCCCTCTATGTGTGAAACTTGCAAGCTGCTAACAGTGTTAGTACATTCTAAGACAGTCTGTTCTCAAAGCAATTCACAGAGAGAGAGACTCAAAACAATACTCTAACAGAAACAGCACCCAGAGACTCCCCGCCCTTTTGTTGTATTAACAATTGTGATTAAAATAGAGATAGAGGATGTATGTGGATGGATGCTTGGTGTGGATAATAACTGAATGATCAGGGAGGTGCCAGCCTAAGAATCCAGTGTCCATCGGCTGAAGAAGGCATCAAGTGGAAATAACCAGAGGACCCCCCGGAGGGCAGACTGGAATCCACCCAACAGCCTCAAGAATGGGAGAACCAAAGAACAAGATAGCACATTCCTGACAGCTCCAAGATGTTATCTGCTGATTGATTCAGCAACAGCATGATGAAGCAATTCCCATAGACTGGCATAGGAAGAAATTCCTATAAAAATAGACTCTAAAAAGTGAGAACTTTGGGGTCTGATTCTGCAAACCAACTTCCAGGAGCATCAGATGAGCATCTGACAAGGCCCTGCTCCCTCCTCATGTCCAGGCCACCTGGCCAGTGGCTTGGCATAAGCAACTCTAAGGCTGGTAACTATGATAACAACCTTGCAGAACCTGTGTGTGTGTGTGTGTTTGTATGAATGAATGTGTGAATAAATATGAGATTGAATGGAATGTTATAACTATAACTAACTGCTTACTATGATTCTTTCTGTATTCACAATAAATGTGGTATTTTGCCTTTTTCCCTTTAATAAGATCCTGCTGGTTTTTATTTTATTGGTACAACAGTAACAGCTGTCTTTACTGTTTAAGAGGTTAAAGATTTCATGGAAATTGACAGTAGGCTATTCAATCTCCACTCCTGCATTCTTTTCCAAGGGGCCACTCAAGGGGTAAGGGGAAAAAAATTCTTTGTCACGACTGTATCTCTTCTACACAGAGAAGCTCTTGCACCAGCACTTAGCTATCTTTTCACATTCACTGAAATAAACTGTAAGGGAGAAAAAGAGCCACAATAAATATGTTTCACAGCCTGCACTTGTAAATAGTTCATATGACATCAGTTGACAAATTTAGAACTTTTATAAGATACGTTAAAGCTCTGTACACAAATTCTTAACAGGGACAAAGTCAAATGACAATTTTAATAGACTTTAGAACAGAGAGTGTACGAGTATAAAACACTGGTTTGTATTTCAAAAGTTGCAGGAAGAGAACCAGTCATTTTAAACAGTCTTCTACAAAACATATGCCAGTAGATTACATAAAAGACACTATATACAATATAAAAGAGCAGAAAACAATCCTCACTGTAAAAATAATTTAAAACAAAATCTTTCAATTTAAAATATCTCCTATAACACAAACTAATACATTGTGACATGCAAGTGAAAATTAAACATACTGCATTCTTTAATGTAGCCAAATAAAATCTGACATAAAATTTGGACCATGAGACAACATGCCAACATTTTTTAGATGAACACGGAAGGCCATTCTTAATACATCTGAAAGTCTCTGAATTACTTAACTGATTTTATGTTTAAAGAACAGCTACTATACATATTCCAAAATGTAATAAATATTAAAGCAAAGTATGAATAATCTACAGCTGTAGAGTTCTTTTGGGTCAGTGTTGCAAGAAAGTGGTTTATAGAAAACAAATGCTTCACTTGCTACTATACTGTGCAATTTTGCAAAATATTTAATTCTAAAAGCATGGAAACAAATCTACAGTTGAAAAAAGTATGACATCCAGTTTTAAGGCAACCTAGCATTTGAAGATACACTGTAGGAGCCAATTTCAGTAGCTGATTTGCTTTCTAGTACAAAAACACTGAACTAGTAGGTAATAAGGTATCATTCTCCAGACAGGAGACAGAACCTCAAAGAGGCACGCTTTCTAGTTGAGTTATGGTTACACTGCATTTTACCAACTACTTTAGAAGTGTAAGCAGCTAATTGCCAACTTTTTGTGTAACAGAAAAGGGAGAAACTAGTTCAAATGATAAGCACTCAGATATTTGGGAAAAGATCTTCCCCTCCTTACATTCTCCTAGAAGTAAGATTTACAAATTCATAATAGTTTGCATTTTAACAGCTTGGCAGTTTATCAGAAAGGATTTATGCAAGCTGTACTACACTGATAGACCTTTTATACAAGAACTTGAAAAACTTCTGCAGTTAGAGAATCCAATTTGTTTCTTTAAATAGAAACAAATATTTTCATAGCATTTCTTATTGTCTTGTTATAGTTTTATGAGCCAATATAGACAACGCTTCATGTCCACAGGAAATATCAGTCATCCTTCAAAAATGCTAATTAAGCATGATGCTCTTCAGAGCACTTTATATAAGTCTCAGCAAGGCAAAAACATTTTCAAGTGCTCTCTGTCTTGTTTTATTTTTAACTATCTACTGACACTCTCAAATATTCAAAGTAACAAAGCAAAAAGTAGCTGCCACAGAAAGTCTTGAAAAATGCCAGTGTTTAATGACAGATTATAAAAGAATGAAAGAATTAGCAGAAGCACAAAGAGGTTATAAATAAACCAAACTGTTATAAGCCATGAGGCATAAAAATACCATTCTTTGGTCTAGATTAGCTGTTCCCTTTTTATTAGTTTAACATTCCAATGGCTTTTTCAAAACTGCTTAAAAATAATATATGATATTCATTAAGCAAAAATACTGTATGTGTGCATGTACATATACACACACAGATGCCTGATCACACAAATAAACTTAATAAAAGTGAACATAGTGACAATTACTTAAAGATACTCTTAGTACCTTTTTTAAAATAAAACAATTAGTGTTGAATGCAGTTACAAAATTTTATTGAAAAAAGTTTTAAAAAACTGCATGAAAATCTGTTTTAGTTGTTTATGAACATTACATCCTTATGGTTTCCTTGCTTTAAGTTCAGAAGTAAACATTCATTTCAACATGCTAAAGCTGGTGGAAAAGTTCCTGTAACCAGTCAATGATTACTTTACAATTTGTTTGATGGACGATCAATTCCTGCAGCTTCATTTATATAAGCTGGTTCACCAACTGCATCTTGAACCACTCCATCTTCCCCAAATCCAGTCTCCTCTTCTCTCTCTGGAGCATCCTCCTCCTCCATGCCATTATAGAATTCTTCAATCTCACTTTCATCTTCTACATCTAAGCTTGGACTATGACAAGAACCACTATCACTACTACTCCCACAAGAACTAGTTGATAGGACATCGTCTTCAGAGTCTGAGTATACCTCAGCCCCATGGAAAATGTAGCGATTTGGTGGTAAAAATAAGTATTGAGTACCTGGAAATACATTTAATCAATTAAGAGTAATCTGCTTAATTGTTAAGTAAAAATAAATTTTGATGCAGTACAATCTTTCTAACCACAAAACCTATTTCCAAATGTGCAATATTATGCAGAAATCTAACAGGAACAAGTTATAAGACCATTATAGTCCAGTATCCTGCATCTAGTAGTGACAAATACCAGATACAGCATAGGAAAGCAAGGCATTCCTTTCCTCAGTCTTCCCATAACATATACTTGTTAAATACAAATTATGCATTACTGTACAAGAAAGGGATAATGCTTTCCTGATTTCCACTTGTGATCAATTTCAGCCCTAAAGCATGAGGCTGAGTTATCCATAACAGTATTGGTTTTCAAGGCTTTCAACATTAATATTCATGATTACCCAGTTCTTTAAAAAAAAAAAAAACAACCCAACAATCT
Organism: Lepidochelys olivacea; assembly: GCF_965140295.1. Lineage (NCBI taxonomy): Eukaryota > Metazoa > Chordata > Testudines > Cheloniidae > Lepidochelys > Lepidochelys olivacea. The sequence goes on along the minus strand of NC_140417.1, from coordinate 81,388,692 downwards.
CACACACTTGCAGTAATGAATTCTACAGATAATGAAAAATATTTATATATTTAATGTTACATTCTAAACTTACTACGCTTTCATTTCAATGCCTCTGTTCTTGAAGTCTATTCCTTTTAGTGCACCAATGCATTTTGTTCACTTTTATTGAAGCAGCACCATATGCTTTCTTACAAATTATTCATGACTATCCCCTAAATCTCTTCTCTTCATTCAGAGAAGATGGGCATATTTAGGAAATTTCTTAAATGATGTGTACTTTATGTTTCAGACATCTTGTTTGCCAGCTTTCTATCTAATCTGTTTTAATCCAACTGAAGTTTCATATTCTGGTAGAGTGTGTTAATTTCATCAGTTCTCTTGCTTTGGTATACTGACCACCACTTCCATATCGATTCACTGGAGTACCTTTTCTTCACTCTGAGAAGCAATGATTAGATTCTAAACTCTTTAAAATAAGAAGTGTTGGTTTTAATGGAGGTAAAACATCATGTATGCATACTATACTGCATAGTTTAAAAACAAAAGAAAATTTCACAACAAAAGAATGGCAGTGTGTTTATAGCCCAGCTCTTTTCATTACTTTCTTACAGCAAGCACTTGTCTTTCCCAGCTCTAGAAATGTTTTCCTAGACTCTTATGCACTATTAAATATTACAATAGCACAAATCTGGACATTATACTGGGTGCTGTACAAATAGAGATAAAGACATAGTCTTTGCTGCGGAGAATTGACCATCTAAAAGCTTGTCAATGCCAATTCATTTTGTAACAGTGAAATGGTAATTTCTATGTATTTCATGTCACCAGAACATTCAACGGGCTATGCAACAGAATTACCATAGAGATTTGCAGAAACTCCAAAGTTTCTTCAAACTATTACAACTAAAAATGAGTAGGATGAAGTGCTGGTATTAATATCTCACAGCATCACTATTACTGCGTGTAATTACGGTGACAGTTTGAGAAATTAAATGTCACTTACGAGATTTGCTTCCCACTCAATATGATGCTTTTGTCACCCAAAATACTGCAATATAGCCATTATACTGAAATGTAAATAAAACTTCTGTTCAATGTTTTTATAATTTAGTGTGTGAAAAGATTAACAAATTAATGCTTCACCAAAAGTAACTTTGGCAGAGCAATTAAAAGCTTTGGCTTTTGATAATCTCCAACTCCCTGAATCTTGCTTTTCCCCCCACAGTACGCTTTAATAACTTAGTTGTTTATTTCATGTAGGAAAAAGAGAGAGGATTCTTCAGTTTCTCTTTAGATTCTTCCCATGGCTCTAGTCAAATCGTGCATTTTTCATTGTCACTGCACATAGACTACTTCCTGCTTGCTTCTCTAAAATAGACTTTACTTCATATATTACTGAAGTGTCTCCTGAAACAACGTTCTCTACTGCCTCAAACAAATTAAGAACATTTTACTGCTTTAAAATACTTAAGGTCTCATATCCTACATATGAAAATCAAGATGGTTGATTGTGAGTTTACACTTACCATCAAGCCGCTTGCTAATTTGTTCTTTTGCAAATTTGTTTGCCAAACATTTCCTCAATGTTTCAACAGATGAAGTTATTTCATTTTTCTCTTTATTTTCCTCCTTGTTAGATCTATTATCCTTCATATGTTCTGAGTTGATTAACTGGCCAGTAATACTTTCAGAGTTTTCTGAGCATGCTTGTGCTTCTTGCAATTTATCCTCCATGCAATTCCCTTTAGATTCTGAGGCAGGATCAGAATTTTCTGCCTTACTCTGAGAGCATCCAACTGAAGGTACCACTAAAGGATCTGGTGGTGTAATTCTGTTTGGTGAACTAGAGTCTTCAGAAATTTTTAAAGGGGTAGGTGGTAACTCAGCTGAATGCATTTCAAGTTCCTTGTGCATTCGTGAAGGTTTTTCTGTTATTTCTGAAAGTTTTACTGAGTTATAGCAAAGTTTTGTATATTCACCACCTAGCCTTTGACATAATTCATTAATAATGACATCACAGTCTCCAAGAAGTTCCACATCAAAGTGTAGATGAGGCAAAGGTTCCCTATTAATTAAGATCTGAGGCACTTCATGGGGGATGGAACCTACACACAGAAAAGATCAGTCACCACAAAACTTTAAAAATACTTATATTTCTGGTAAAGGTAAAATTCTTTAACAGCAGATAGAATGCACTAACATTACTGATAAAACAAAAGTTTGTTAGTTGGAGTTCTCCAAGTTCTCTCTATATGCCCACTAATGAGAGACTAAAACAAAGAAGTTTGAGAAGTAAACAATTAACTTAAAATCTAGTCAATTAAAAAACAGTAATTTCAGGTGTTATACCTGCCGTTAGTCTACCAACAATTTTGTGGCTTTATAGTAATTTCCTTTTATTTTTTAAACAAGTGTTCCTCTACTCTGTTACTATGTAAAAAACCTATGCAAACAGAAGAAACTGATTACAGTGAAAAAAGTTACTGTCAAATGATCCAAGTAAACAAATAGAAAAGAGACTTCTCTAATCTCTTCGAAAAGTTACAATAATTTATGAATTACTTGAAACAATGCAAAAATTTTCAGAAAGAATTGTGACTTTCAGTTAATGATATCCCTTTAACTAGAGCAACAGAAACGTTCTGAGACTGCAAACCACATTGCATGCAAAGGATTGCTTAACCTGCCTGCCTTTTCATATTTGGAACAAAAAACTTGCTGACCCATCTTTGGTTCTTCAGATAGCTGACTAAAGACATCCAACTTTATCCAAGGATGAAGTAAGGAGAGAAATGATCTGTGAGGCAAAGCTTTACTCTATGGTCATAATTTCATGCTCCCCATTCAGCCTAAATGACAACTTACCTATGGAGGAAAGAAGGCCCACAGATAAAACAACAGCAGACACTATAACAATGAACAACTGACCAGCAATTGTTCCAAACTGACATTTTTTAACTTGATAAGGCGTTAGTATCTCTTCACAAATTTGTACAAACGAACAGACAGTATTGGTAAACCCAGTGTACACCAGGCAAATAAACCATTGCTGACAATGATTTTCAGTACTTTCTGAAACAGTGATGGGGCTAGTTTTGTCCAGTCTACACTAGCACAAACAGTTTTACACACCAGTTCTGGGGAACTCAAGGATACTAAAACTTCTAAACAACCACCATACACATTGCCTAGTTTTGCACAGTGCTTAAAAACAAAGGCTTGAAAATAAAGATTACATTTAAAGCAGACCTTGACAAAATAGTCTTTTTTTTTTGTCAAGCCAGCACTCCCTATCAAACATCTGAGAGATTATAAATTTTTTTTTATTATCCAAGTGCAAGGGGAGAGGAAAATCTGTGAAAAGCAGAGATGGAGAACTAAAACGTATAATGAAGTCAGACAAACCACCCGTGAAGTATTTTTGTGAAGAAATTTAATATTTTAGATTTTTGTTGCTTTGATACATTCCTCATCACTTGTTTAAAAAAAAATTTAGATTTGTTTTGTCCCTCTTATCAGATTTGTATAGGAAAGTTTCCTTAATTATATGCTTGAATTAGAAAAAACAAGATAATCAGTCCAGCTTCCACACTGAACCAAAACCAAGGAAGATCTCAAACATTTGTTGGGATTGTGTGGAACAGAAGCTAGATGGTGTGCATTATCTTACATTTTTAAATTTGTCTTCACCAGAAACTTTTGCATCAGAATGCTTTCTTTGTTATTCCCCGAAATTATTAGCAATAGCCACTTACTTGGAATCAGTGCTACTGGTCTTACTTTCAGTGAAGACCCAATAACAATAAGGAGATCAACTTCATCTTTGTCATACTTCATGGCCCTATGGAACTGCTCAGGTAAGTTTTCTCCAAAGAACACTATTTCTGGCTTCATGATGGCAAGTGGTTCATCAGGTGGACACCTGGGACATCTTGGAACAACCTGCATTTTAAAGGTTTCAGAGTAGCAGCCGTGTTAGTCTGTATCCGCAAAAAGAAAAGGAGGACTTGTGGCACCTTAGAGACTTACAAATTTATTTGAGCATAAGCTTTCGTGAGCTACAGCTCACTTCATTGGATGCATTCAGTGGAAAATACAGTGGGGAGATTTATATACACAGAGAACATGAAACAATGGGTGTTACCATACACACTGTAAGGAGAGTGATCAGGTAAGATGAGCTATTACCAGCAGGAGGGGGGGATGCATTTCTACTGAATGCATCCAATGAAATGAGCTGCAGCTCACAAAAGCTTATGCTCAAATAAATTTGTTAGTCTCTAAGGTGCCACAAGTACTCCTTTTCTTTCTGCATTTTAAATTATTTCATTAATAATCATGGATCCAACTTTTTAACGAGAATCTCAAGTTTGAACAGTTCTTCATTGTCAAAATGTATATTGTGAAAGGTATTAAAAGTAGCTTCAGTAAGTTATGCAGTCTACTCAGTCTGTTTTTCTGCTCTATGCAGACCTCTTGTGCATCCCAAACTCTGCTGCTCTGCACACACAGTAGCATGTGAGTGACAGGGCAGTACTGGTTGGGTAGGAAGTACCCAAGAAAATATAACCTTTATTTAGCGACTTCTTTACTGAAGTCCAGAACTTAATTTCACACTTATCAAACATGGGCTTAGTCTACTACTACCCAGTACTAGCTAAATACATTACCATCAAGCAGAATTTATTCTAATATTGTTCTGACTAAACAAGAGTTATTAACTGCCAATTCCTGAAAGATGTCCCAGTATAAAGTAGCCTTCCCAATCAAAATGTGTACTGTAATAGTTTTACGTTTATATAACCTTTCATCCTGAAGTTTTTACAAATTACATGCATATAGCACCACTGAACTCTAGCAGATAGCCAGTTAACCACATCCTGCATAATAGTACAGGAATGATAAACTTTGCATTTTGACACCAGGGTAGACTCCCTTAATAAATTTTCAACTCCTGCACAGGACAGAAAAATGAAGCTCACTGGAAACTAGTTCTTTGAGAGTGTTGTCTCCATATCTACACTTGTGTAATGTCCACTCCATTGCAGCCATTGAGCTTTGGGAGCCTTCTGGATACTTGTGCATCCTCTCTCACAGCTCTGAATGTTTGGAATGGACTTTATAGAAAGTTGATGCACCCTTAACTGCCTCAGTTCTTTCTGCTAAACTACAGAGTGCTAAGACTTGAATTTAGGAAAAGAGGGGAAGGAGGGTGAGGAGTGTGAATATACAGAGACAACACTCTAAAAAAAACTACTTACTGCTGAATAATTTCTCTTTGAGATGGCCGCTGCAGGTTCCCATTTGTAGTCTTGCATGCAGTACAACTCCTAGGAAGGAGGGCTGAGGTGTTCTCATTAAACAGACTCAGAACTGCCCTCCCATAGCAAGCATTAGATCTCAATGGCAGATCAAGAGACTAGTGCTGCATAAAAGTGTGAAGAGATCTCCAGGCAGCACCTGCAGACTTTTAAGCCAAAAACTTTGAGAGCCAATCTGAAAGCTCTATGGAAAAAAGACATCTTTTAAGTAGAGAACCATGAACTAGTACTTTGGGTGAGAGGCAGAAATAATGGAAGCTGGTGTCAGTATGTGGAACTTGAATTTTCTGATTAAGCTGGCTGGTTTCTGGAGGTCCACAATAGGACAAAAGCCATCTCTGAAAAACCAAAAATAGATTTTTTTCCCCTTTGTATTGAGGCGTTCTCTCTGCAATTCCAGTCTTTACACAAGGAATCCACTTCTGCTCTGAACAGATTCTCACAAGAGGGATCCCAGAGAAGTGAGATGGCATGAGGGCTGGAAGATGGTATGGAGTGAGGTTGGATCACAAATCCAGACTAAATGGTCTCTAGTATCCCAAGCCAAAGGGAAATTAACCAAGTGCTCCCCAAAGGGGACAGAGGAGGAGGATGAAGTTGAAACTTGCTCTGGGCTCTCACAGAAAACTTCAGATCTGATGAACTGCTGATAAAGATGACGACAGAGCATTTAGCTGCTCTCTGCCTGAAGAGTTTTACATTGCTCTGACTCCTTCTGTTGATGCCAACAACAGCTCTCTGGAACTGCGGTTGGAAACTTAAGGATGTGTAAGGTAAAGTCTTTTTTGTGTAAGAAGGAAAAAGACATGGAGGCATTCCTTCTTTTGATCTAGATTAAGGAGTCCCAGAGACCAAGTAATGGTATCCTTCATTCTCTCCAGGTCTCATTCATCTTTAGGCTAAAAAACCCATTCTCATGGGCCCGAATCTCAGACAAAAGGCTCAATGACTTGTGACAAATATATTCTCTCAGTGAAACAGCTGACGCCACTATCCAGTCCAAAGTGTCTGAAACATAAGTAGCTATGCTTCAGTGTTATACATCTTTCTGTTATGAGCTTCTCCACTAATTCTCAGGAAGATGATTGTTAAGGGGGAGCATCTGTTTCAAAAGCTGATATTTGATATTGAGAAGTTAAAGGGGACTTTAAGGGGAGGGATAGCTCAGTGGTTTGAGCATTGGCCTGCTAAACCCAGGGTTGTGAGTTCAATCCTTGAGGGGGCCATTTAGGGATCGGGGCAAAAATTGGGGATTGGTCCTGCTTTGAGCAGGGGGTTGGATTAGATGACCTCTTGAGGTCCCTTCCAACCCTGATATTCGAGGATTCTATAGCTAGAATAGATAGTTGGTCACTCAAATTCCCAGGGTACCTCAGAGTAAACTTCTCCATACACCCATCCCCCCAAAATTATTCCTGCTGGCATCCTTGCTATTGGGAAGGAAGGTCCATCCTGACTTAGAGCTTTTTACTGGCCACTGACATTACTAATGGACCAGGGATAGGAGAGAAAAGAAAAATTCCTTTTTTTAAGTATGTCCAAAAGTTGGTGCATCTTTTTCTGGACTTATTTCTAATTCTAGAACCTCTGCCACATGTCCTAGTAACTCTTGAAATGGCCTGAAGTAATTAGAAGTAAAACAGAAATGATGTCCTCAGGAAAAGTTGAAGAGAAAACTATATCTTCTTCCTCAAGAGTTCATTCCAGGTCTACAGCTCCTTCTTCCTCTTACCTAGATAGGTGGTCATGGATACTGGACAGCAAAGAACACAGTGCCACTGGTGATGTTAAAGGTGGACGACAACACTCTAGCTGTTTTAGGAGAGGCAGAGAAGCAAAGGCAGAAGAATGAAGTAAAGCAGCAAAATTAAGAGATTTTTACAATGCTGTCTATCATAGGTTAAAAGGAGGTCTCTGCTGATAAGCTGTCTGGAATTTTCATTTCCTATCCAAACATCCCCCTTTGATTTAGAATGAAATCTGGTTGGAGAAGGAGCAAGGCTAAAAAAAATAGTCAAAATTTGTTAAGAATTAAAGGACTGAGGAAACTGGCAAACTCCAATTTTTTATCTAGTAGGAAGTTGGAAAGAAGGGAAAAGAAGAGTGGAAACAGTCTCCTATAAGGACTTAGGACTGAAAGCTATTTATCTGAAGGAATGGGGAGGGAAGTCCTTGTTAGAGGCAAAGGGGGTGCTGAAGCAGAGAACCACCTGGGGTTTCTGAGCTAGGTGAGAGTTTCCTCCTGTGGAGGGAGCCATTAACTAGCCCCTAAAATAAACATTTTGGGGGGGCAGTGGAGAACTAAGATACAGAACCAGACAGGATTGGGGACTGGAGAGATCGTTCCTCCCTAGGAAGAAGCTTGCTATTGGAGCAGTTTGAAGAACAGGAGGGGGTAAAACCAATTTTTGGGCATTTTCTTTTCCTCCGATTGACCTATTCTTTGCTCTTGGAAGCCACGTTCAGCAGTGGACACATTAAACTGCAATAGAAAACACACACCCACCAACTGTCTGGGATTATTTAAAAAGTCAGGTCCTGCCACAGGAAGATAGTCCTAAGTGGCTCCAAGTAGTTTTACAGCACTGCTGCAAATAGAAGGAACTGCAAGAGCATGGAGGTGAGCCAGAAAGAGAAGCCCTTTTGACCTTACTGCTAGGCACTGCACTTCTAAACATGCTGTAAAATTTCCTAGCAAAGAAAATGCGTGTCTTCCCTAAAGTTTTCTAGGACACTATCTACCAGAACTACTGCTAGAATACAAGGAGATGTTGCAGGGAGAGGAAGTGGAGGCAATAACTAAAATAATATTAATCCTGACTGGATAGAATAGGGAGAGCCCAAAGAAAAGTCTCTGTTTTTCTGGTACAAAGGCAGAAGACAAGGCTCTGGGCATCAGTGCAGTGATCCAAGTGGGCAGCAGAGGGAGAGCTGGCAACTAACAATCAAACAAACGAAGCCATGAGAAGCCTCAGTGATGTCAGATTTGGAGTTGAATACCCACTGATTCAGAGCTGAGGGAGCAACAGGTACCCAGGCAGGAGAAATAGTGCTTATATAGAACATTCCTAATAGCAATACAAATCACACTTTATTCATGGGCATTATTGCACACTTCAAATATTACAAATAACCCTCAGAGTGCTGCAGTCACCTCAAAAAGGCCTGTCACATTTCAACTGTAGTTCTATTTTTCAATTTAAACTTTACAGTAAACCTCTTATTTGTCAAATAACCTTCTTCCTCTTATATCATTATATTTGAGACTGAGTTTCAATGTTTATGGTCCTTGCTTTTTTAAATGAGAAATTAAGACTAATTGTGGATACACTAAGCATTTGTGGCAGAACCATCTGAGAAGTGGCCTCTAACTAGACAGGCAGAGACCCATCTCCTAGGCTAGGACTCCACTTGTGTAAACAAGTTCTCTTCCCTTCCCAGATCCTCCTGGCCAGCTAAGCACCTTCTTAGAAACCCCTCTGCTCCTTGAAGGGGAGGGAATAAAGAGGGGGGCTGAGGGTAGAGTCTGTCCAATACACTACTGCTCTACATTAGGAAGAGTAGTAGGAACTACTTGGCCTAAATCTGGAGCATGTCACACAACACAGAGGGCTAGAGAGATATGACAATAGCTTCAAACAAGCCTTTGAAAATGTGTGTCAAAGGGCCCATTTGAGTCCCCATCTTTTTAACAAAGGATGCAAGAACAGCTTTATAATTTTATCAGCTTTACTTACATATGTCGTGTGCTGTTTATCAAGTTTTACCCAGACTGAACAAAACTTCCTTGGAACATTTAAAGGAACACTCAGGTTAAAAATATTTGAAGAGTTCCTTACCTGCATTACTATCATCATCATCTTACATTAATAAAACCAAGACAGTGTTAAATCCACTTTATTTTTTTAACCATTTGTATTCTGTTCAACTAATTATATAGTGAAACTAGATAGTGAAATTAATTAGAAATGTATCCGGTTCCCATATAATAGTATTTGGATTGCAAGTGCTGCAGGAAAATCTTGAAATATAAATGTAAGTGTTTTGAATTTAATTCAACATTTCTAGTGCACGTTTAATACATATATTTAAAAAGCAGAAGCTGACAGTTGTCCTTGAAGTAATTGGGGACGTTTCTGTAATAACTTCTTGAGAGACTGTAATCAATTAAGTTTTTTTTTTTACCTGATTAAAAATGTCTCCTCGAACAGCTTCACAGTCAACTTTGTATTTACAGATGAGGCAGGAAGCTGTTGCAAAGGAACCTGAAAGAAAAAAAAAATATATATATATATATATATATGGATATGGATGAAGGCAGTGTGTGTTAAACTATACAATAGTGACAGTTTGACAAAAATATTATATGGTCTCACATGATGACTTACATGTGGAACAAATGTCTCAAAAAAAAGTCAGTTAACTGAACTGAAAGATGGAAACACTTATTTGGTAATATATTTTCTGAGAGAAACCCTCCATTTGAGGCATTTGGGCTATGCCTCTCTTCCTATAAATACCAAGAGCAGTTCAGGCTTGGTCATGTCATGCCCCTTCCACTCTTGTGTCACGTGAGTATTTCTAAAGCGTTAGGGGAAAAAACTATTTTTTAGTAGATTAGAATACAACTTACTCTACTACTTTTTTTTAAGCAGAGCTAGCTATATAAAGGAAACCTGAAGGATGCCTTCATATAGATAGCTGGAGAATTTCTTGTGGTGCAAACTAAGGTATGTGCACAAGGATTAGTTACTGAAAAGTACTCAGGAAACTAGTTTTCCATTTTGATTCTCCCTTTTTTCTAATCAGAAATACTTATTATGCAGCAAGCAGTCAGTAAAAGTTAGCAAGGAGAGAGAGAGACCAGAATAAAGTGTTCAATTTCCCCCCAAAGTAGTAGTTGTAAGTAGGGTCCTATCAAATTCACGACTGTGAAAAAACATGTCACAGACCATGAAATCTGGTCTTTTGTGTACTTTTACCCTATACTATACAGATTTCACAGGGGAGACTAACATTTCTCAAAGTGGGGATCCCAACCCAAAAGGAGGTTATGGGGGGTTGCAAGGTTATTGTAGGGCAGCTGTGGTATTGCCACCCTTACTTGTGGCCCAGAACCTTGGCTAGTGTAAACTGTCGTGGCCCCATTGACTTTGTTGGAGCTACATCAATTTACACCAGTTGAAGATACAAGCCAATGTTCAACTTCATTGATAAATTCTACTAAAGTATATTTCTACTACTCTTCACACATTTAGCACATACCATGCTTTTTCCTGTAGCTGTTGACACTTTGGGTAAAATGAGGGAAGAATAACTCTTCCTTTTACAACTCACAGAAATCAGCTTTGATTATGAGTTTTACTTCATTCAAGAGATTTGAGACTCTTCTTGTCATCCTAATTGTGGCCTGCAAGCTTGTCTTTATGAAGAGCAAATACAGGGAATTGGATTCCATAGGTTCAAATGTATGGGTTGCAAGAGCTTAATACGGAAGGGCAGATATACTTAACTGCTGATTTGGCATGGTGGTCTAGGAACTTAGGTAATCTACCAGACTTTTGTGAACCAATGTTTACAACACTGGGTTGCAAGATGTTTTAGGACCAAGTCTAGACCTTCTTGTAAGAAGTTCTGAAGAAGTAAAATGCTTAGTTTTGTGACACTAATGTTTTTACTTTGACACTAGTATGAAAACTTTCTCTAAACTCTTCCATAGGTCAAAAGGGTGGAAAGCTTAAATGAGTGTAGGAGAGCTTATTACTTTGAACAAGTATCCCATATTGTTTTGAACTTAGCTAGGCTGTCAGGCTCCAGTAGTGGTTTCTGGGACAGAAGATCCTGTTTTCTTGGAAGATGAAGTAGCAGTGTGCCAACTATATTATGTCCAACTACCACAGTCTTCTTGGCCAGTTGGAGGTGGACAGTAATTATTACTGGTGCCTCCATTTTCTGAATCACTCTTCATAGTGCAAGGAGGATGCAGTGGGAGGAGAAAAGGCGTATAGTGATCTTTAGTCTGCTTCCCTGTTCTAGTTCCCTTCCCTTTGTGTTGACTGGGTGCAATAAGATCCACTTCACTATGACCTAGTTCCCTGGATATCAGCTGTAATATTTCCTTTGGAGGAATGGTGGTCATGTGTCCTCTTATATAATGTTTTGGTCTTCTTGGGAGTAAGAAGAGAGGAAAGCTGAATGTTTGCACTTGCGTTCCTGCTGTTTATTATGAGAGGAGGAGTGCTGGAGTTAATGTAAAATCCAGGAGAACCAAAATCTTGCTCTTGGATAGGACAAGAATAGAAAGGATGCCAGACTCCTTGCCAAGTGACTCAGTTAATAACCTGAAACATTTCCCTTTAGAGCTTTGTCTACGGAATTAGGGGGATTTTTGGACATATTCCTGAAGTTTTTTTTATTGGCAAATATGGTTTTCAGTTTACTGAATCCTGACAGCTGAAGAGAGCTGCCCTAGCAGAGGTGCTTAGAGTAGTATTGGTGAGGGGAAAAGCACAGATCCCAGGAAGTCATCCAGATTCTCAGCCCCTTCCTCCAGCAGAGCACGGGTCTGGGAAATGGGACCTACTGTGGCACACCTCATGGTTCTTGAGAATCTTGATGAAGGCAGAGCACCTTTCTGCAACTGTTTTCCTTGACCCACCATAAAGAAGGGAGGGCAGAACAAGTACAGGCAAAAGTTTGTCAGGGAGCATGAGAGGAACAATGCCCTTGAAATTTCTGCCCCTTAGAGAAGAGAAGAGTTGGGGGAAGTTCTTGGTCCCTGCTCCTCCAAAATTTAGCTTTAGAAGTTCAGACTGCAATATATTGTACTGAATTGTTATTCTGTTTGCACTAGCTAAGTCTATCTGGCTGGAGGACAGAAGCCTTATGGAGAAGTCTGAACTGCCAATTCTATTGGAAGAGAGGCATAGACCCACTGTCTCAGAATGGGAGAAAGACCAAAATCTGGAAACTAATTCATGTATGACCTCAAGAAAGAGTAAACAGGCTCACAGGCTTTATTATAAATTCAGTTGTTCCTTTATTTAAAAAAACTGAAAATATATTGAACTAAACAAGTGAATATGGACAGTGTTTTAAAAAAAAATGCAAAGTTGAAGTTGTCTGACTTATTCTGTCAGTAATCTTTCACAAAGAAACAGTACCAGTAAGTACAGGAGGTAACAAGACAGAAAAGCACATCCAGAGAAACATCATTTTTTCCATCTGACATCTAAAGTGGATTCAGATTCTTCTACCAACACACACACACACACACAGTGTTAGAAGCCCCTGTGAGCAAAAATTCTGCTGAGAAGATAGAGATGAAGGTTATGGTGCCAAAAGACTGCTTTCTTTTCTCTCCTGCTGAGGGAAGTGAGGTAAGGAATACACACCAACTTAACTTCCTTTAGCAGAGATCCTGACAGCAATTTACAGCTGCTCCCTCCTTAGATCAAGCAGAAATCCAAAGGGAAGGCAGGCAGCAGATGTAGCAGCTGCCCTTTCTAGAAGTGACTCTCCAATGAGAAACAGAGGGCCACGCTAATGCAGAGAGATGCAATTTAAATCTCCATGTGGCAGCTTGGGTGAATCCAACCTCTGAAGTTAGAATCTGTACATGGCCTTTTCCCCCCCATCCCCATTTTGTTGGGTGTGATAGTGTACAGTGAATAGGTAGAAAAGAAACAGGCTTCCTCTTTTCCAAAATCTAAACTGGATATTAGTTTATTCACTTCTACAACCTATGGCACAAGTATAAAATGATTTACCAGTTGGTTTTAGTCAAATATTTAAGTGCAAAATAATATAAAAACAGTAAAAAGGAGATTAATATTAAAGATCTATTTAAAACAAATGAAAAGTTACTGTATTTTTTCTTTAAAGTTGATGTATACCTTCCTTAAAAACAGTTAGCCATCTGCAAAATTCAAATCTGGGTTTAACTGGTAAGTGAAAAATCCCTACAGTTTCCCCAATGTTTTTTGTCCCAAAAAGTTTTCATTCAGCTTTTTGGGGCTTAACAGGGGAAAAAGGGGTAGTTAAAATTTACCAACAGATTAAAAAATATAATAAAAACAAATATGCATATAGGCTTCTTTCCCCCCCTTAGCCAATAGTCCAGGGTTCAAATTAAAATAAAAAATTGTATTCATCTTATGAAACAGAATATAAAATGGTACTGGCTACAACTCGAAATTAGAGATTTTTCATTTTTTCTTCCAGACATTTGGTTCTGTTTTTCAGAATTATGCCTTCTAGTAACTTGATTTTTTTTTAGTTCAAGATTTTAAGATGTGGAACCATCCATGCTAGAAAAGACCATATGACTCTTACCATTTAGGGAAACCACACAGGACACACTATCAGTTTTATGGTTCACCATTTTGTTGTTCTTGTTTATAACCTCTTATGATGCCCTTGTGTATTTTTAATACTGATTTAGCCACTGTACTGCAAGCTTCAGAGTAACAGCCGTGTTAGTCTGTATTCGCAAAAAGAAAAGGAGTACTTGTGGCACCTTAGAGACTAACCAATTTATTTGAGCATGAGCTTTCGTGAGCTACATGCATGCATCCGATGAAGTGAGCTGTAGCTCACGAAAGCTCATGCTCAAATAAATTGGTTAGTCTCTAAGGTGCCACAAGTACTCCTTTTCTTTGTACTGCAAGCCTAGCTTGAACAATATAACCGACAAGTTAATCATATCATTCAGCTCTTTTCTCACAACCTTAACTTTGCCCTGTAGTGTCACAATGAAGAAATGCCCCCCCCGCCAAAAAAACCAAAGAAACAAAACAAAAAGCCACCTTAGCTTCTATAAAAATCAGTTTAATCTAATATGGGACTACAAACACTAAAATGGCTTTAACATAATCATATGGGCATTACAGCATGGAGTCATTACAGGGCAGACCTAAGATAGTGTGGGTGCCTCAACTAAACATTTCAATACTTTAACATAGTTGGATTTCTTTTAAGTTTAACCTTTACTCTGGATTTCCTGAGTTTAACACACATTGTTTTGGGTTAATTGCATCATCTTATGTTTTACTTCAAGTAGGAAAGGAAAACACTGAGAGATTACTTGTATTATATCATCTGAGTGTACATTATCTAGAAAAATGCAGTAGTTTTAAAGTTTCACTGACCATGACATTGAATTATCCTTTGGATTCCTGCAACCTGTTCCAGTGTGTCTATGTTCTGAGTATAGTTGCGAAGTAGTTTTCCTTCTTTGTCCATCAAAGCTATGAACTTATGACAGAGAGATGGTTGGAACTGTCCAGGATATATTTCCTGCAGAAGTGAGAATTACATTAGGATGTGTAAATAAATGCTAGAGCAACATTTTCAGTTCGTGATCCAGCATCATACAGAAAGATATACAATAAACCATTGCAAGTACAGAAACTCCTTATTTAGAGAACAAAATATCAGTGCCAGTCAATCAACTAGTTATTGTAATTATTCCCTTCCCATGGTCCTATTTCTTTCAAATTCAACCCTTATTTCAATTGCTGCATTTTGACCATTGTTCACCACTCCCAGGTTTCTGCTAAAATCAGGAATACTAGTTTCTGATACAGACCAAAAGGAGATATGGGGTGGATTTGTTTTTTTGAAAAATTATGAACAAGGGAAAACATGACTTTTGAAATGTCACATAACATTTACTACCACAAATGCTACCATTAAGGTTATCAGATTGTTTAAGGTTTCAGAGTAGCAACCACCACCACAGAGTAGTTAGTCTGTATCCGCAAAAAGAAAAAAGGAATACTTGTGGCACCTTAGAGACTAACAAATTTATTTGAGCATAAGCTTTCGTGAGCTACAGCTCACTTCATCGGATGCATTCAGTGGAAATTCACTGAACAAACTGGAGAGAGTCCAAAGAAGAGCAACAAAAATGATTAAAGGTTTAGAAAATATGACCTATGGAGGGAAGATTGAAAAAAATTGGGTTTGTTTCGTCTAGAGAAAGAGAGGGGGACATAACAGTTTTCAAGTTCATAAAAGGTTGTTACAAGAAGGAGGGAGAAGAATTGTTCTTCTTAACCTCTGAGGATAGGACAAGAAGCAATGGGCTTAAATTGCAGCAAGGGAGGTTAACTTCCTAATTGTCAGGATGGTTAAGCCCTGGAATAAATTGCCTAGAGGGGTTGTGGAATCTCCATCATTGGAGATTTTTAAGAGCAGATTAGACAAACACCTGTCAGGGATGATCTAGATAATACTTAGTCCTGCCATGAGAGCAAGGGACTGGACTAAACCTCTTGCGGTCCCTTCCAGTCCTAAGATTCTATGCTTTTTAGATTTTCCTTTTCATTCCTAGTGTCTGAAGTCTCATTCTAAGATTTTGTACTGTGGTACTGAAAACTATACAAAAGAGATCTACATCTACAAGTACGTTTTCACTGATAGTTGATTTGTCACCATAATTGTTTTTATTCTTACATAAAAGTTTGATAAGACAAAAAAGAAAAAAAAAAAAGAAAAAACAAAACCACCACCAAACAGACCCTGCCAGGTAGTTTGTATTCTACATTTAAATTTTATTGAAAGGTTTTTGTCTTGACTATTTTAATTCTCCAAGCTGAATGAAATATGAATAAAAAACAGCAGTACCAATTAAACAGATTTTTTTAAATGTGTCCAGTTTTAATAGGCTAAAGTGTTATTAGTAACACAGCTATGTAAACATTTAAAGTTATTTTAATCAAACGATGTCCACTGGAAACTCCCCATATACACTAGAGAAGACAGTCTTTTCCCTCAAAAAAATAAGGAAGATATATTTCATGGTAAACACTGACCATAATTTCAGATTTTTACTAAAAGAAATTAGTTTAAACAGAAAACCGGAAGTTCTGTAAATATGTCAGTAAACCGCTAAATTAACTTCTCCCTGTGCCAGTTCTACCTTTGGTATGGAAGGTTACATACCAAAGGCAAATCAGTAAGCAGGGAAAGCAATTCATAAAATGGATACCCATCAGAAAGGGCATCTGCATCTAAATTGCAGCAGTGGGTACTGATGACCTTAAGTTACATCACAGATTATGATCAGGCTACGATAGCTGCTATTAAACGTTTATCTAGTGCAGTTAATTCACATCGCTCTTTACAAGCTTAGATGAGATCCCCTGCCCCCAAATATTTATAATCCAAATAAAATACAGACAAACAGTT
Source organism: Lepidochelys olivacea (assembly GCF_965140295.1). Taxonomy (NCBI): domain Eukaryota; kingdom Metazoa; phylum Chordata; order Testudines; family Cheloniidae; genus Lepidochelys; species Lepidochelys olivacea. The sequence continues at coordinate 81,372,196 of NC_140417.1, read as the reverse complement.
TAGGGGAAAGGAGCATGTTGAGATTATTAATGAGAAAAAAGGAATAAATGTTTGAGATGATTTTAAAGAAGTGATATGAGGAGAGAGAAACAGAAGCAGAATGATATAAAAGGCACAAAGCCAATAGGCAGAAGGAGATAGAGAAGGTAGAAAAGCAAGAAAACTAGGCGTGATTGTATTAGGATGAATATAGGAAAAAATAGGGTGAGTGGAGCATAGTAAGACCAGAAATGTAGGTTGGTGGAAGACTATACAAGACCCTAATGACAGAATATAGAAAGCCCATGGATAGAGTGAAGAAAAGGGAAAAAAAAGGTGACACAGGCAAAAGTGTGGCAGGAGTAGGGAGTGATTATTTTGCTACCAAAATATTGAGCAGACTGGAGGTAAAGAGGCAATGAAGAAAAAAAGGGGGAAAATTACAGTAATTGTTCTGAGAGATGCACAGACGGATTTTAGCAGTGGGGCAGAGGTGAATTTTGTAGATACTGAAGGAATCAGTGAGCTCCGGGTATCTAAAGCACATGATTGGATTAGTATTTGGATGGGAGACTTCAGGAAAACCAAGATGCTGCAGGATGCGATGTTTCTTCCCCAACCTCTGAGTTAGTACTAAACAGTGCTTTAGTGAGTGAGATGCACCATGTTAGCGATGGTGCTGTTTCCAAGGTTCTTACCACTCCTCTAGAGGTCCCATAGTATTTCATTTTGTTTTTGATGGAATAGTTAATGTTCTGAGGAAATTCCAAATTGGATATAATTGCATTTTGCTTCTGCATCTGAGTTTTCATATTATCTCAATTAGATAGTTTTAGGAAAAAGGGAGGCTATTTAGCTTCACTGGCATTGTTCTAAAAAGCTACTGCATCCCATCCAATACGTGACAGAAGTGATCCCTATATACAGTTTGTACTGTTTAAATTCTTTAAGACATCTTTATGCATGCAAAAGGAGCTATATAAAAAACCCAAACAAACAACTCTGCCAGTGTATGAAGACTTCCTCCCCCACCGGATTTTATGTCCCCTGGTTGAGTCTGAATGCATGCTATGAACTTGTTAAGTTGCCAGGTGTAATAAGCATGTCAAACAGGTCTCTGAATACATGTTCATTACACTCATGTGCTGCCAAGAGTCCCTCATGCTCCTTGTTTCTCTTCAGAAGACAACATCATCTACTAAGAATTTCTGTGCCATTACTTGATAATGGAACATCATGCCACCTAGATAATCACATCCTTGGCAAACATTTTCCAATACCTTCCCTGAAATGAGAGCCCAAATTAGAAAGGTTGTGTTAGCATCCCCATTACAAAAACAAACAAAGTATTTTTTTAATTATAAATACTCCTATTGAAGATAACATATGGCTTTACCTAGGATGAGATACACAATACTGAGAAGAGTGAAATTTGTTAACTCTGTAATACTTGCTTTTTACTTTATCTTAATGAGGGATGGCCTTAGTTTCACTTCATTGCTGATGACTAAGGCCATTCCTCATTAAAGTTAAATTCAGTAGCTTTAGGAGTTGTCCTCGTTCATGAAGAAAAAGTGAAGGCAGAACTATCTTCTGTCTGACGGAGGCATATTTTTACTGTCCAAAATAATAAAAGCAATTGGAACACAGTACCTTTGCAAACTTAAAAAATGGTCTTGGATCCTTTCTGAAGTATTCTATATCAAACATTGCTTGAGGATCTGGAAGGTCTGGGAAATCTACTGCAAGGCGTGCATAGATGCCATCTCTTGATCGAAAGTCAGGTATTCCACAAGAAACAGACACCTGAAATACAGGTTTACAATTTGTAGCCTGAAATCAACTGCATATTTGGATATGATGGCTTGCTAGCATATGCTATATTTGAGAACTAAACTTGTGTGTGCTATCAACTTTTAATACCAAAGAATGAGAACAAAGGCAATTTGAATAACCCATGTCTACTTTGATAGACTTTTTGACAGAGCAATGTAAAGTTCTCCATGAATATGCAGGAAAAGGGAGGGGGAACATTAATTTAGCTTTGAGGTCACAAACACCTGTACAGCAATCTACATGTCACGGACCAGTTGTTTAACAGAACACTGTTTATATATATTTTTAGTACTGCATTAAAAATTTTGTAAATATGAGTACCCAGACACCTAAAAACAAGAACACTAAATTTGGTTTCCTAAAATGAAATTCACTGATCTCCCATAGTAGTTGTAACAAGAAAAGTCATCCTTATACATTTTTAAAAGTATAGTAGCAGATCAGCTTATTAACATAACATTTATTTGCCTAGCATAAATAAAGTAAGGTTTAAAAAAACAAGACCACCACCATCCAAAAAAGCCCCCACACCTTTTGAGCACCAAATTAAGATATTATGTATGCTATTACTTTAATAAGTATAACCATGATTTCTCTAGCCAAATGTTTTCAATTTAAAGGCTTAACAGCAATTACAGAATGAATGAAACTAGGCAGTACCAGGGCTGTATCCTTCTCTTATGGGCACAATGGTTTGTCTCAAATTGCTCATCTCTTACTTCTTATCACACTCCATTTTAGGGGTGAAGAGGTAACAATCTATCACATCTGTTCTCTCTTGAGCCAGTCACGTTACAACAGGAATGAAACAAAGCAAGCAACTATTCCTTGACTTCTGTGCCATGACATGGTTGGTATGCAGAAAGACAAATGTAAGAACTTTTGACTGTAGCAATATGTACTGTGTTTGATTACTTCTAAGAGTGCAACCGAATGACCAGATACAATGTTCTATCAAAGAAAGCTCAGTCCAACTCTCATCTAAGTTAACAGTAGTTTTTCGTCCAATGGAAGTTATATCAGGCCCAAAGTAATTAGACAGAAAAATCTCAGTATCTATTTCAGCAAACACAAAGATGGGGATAGAAAATTAGTATTGTGGAACAGGTACCTAGGGATAAAAAAAAATTACATCTTGCCTTTAGATGCTAGACAAGTTAGGATACAGTTGTCTAAGCTAAGGCATAACAATATCAAGCTAATTTTATTTCTCCCATATACAAGATCTGTAAAATTAAATTTCTGATCAATTCTAAGGTTAGGCCCTGATCCTGCGATTTATAGTGTCCAGGTGGACTGCTGCACCCATTCAGAGCACCACTGACTTCAGGGTGGCTCTGCATGGACGCAGCCTGCTGTAAATTGTTGGATCGGGACCTAGGTAGTTATTCATTTATTTTCACACTAACATATTTTAGATGTACATACCCCAGCTCCAGTCAAGACAATTATTTTTTTGCACTCTTGTAAAAGTTTCACAGCATCCTCAATAGTATTAATATCTTTTCGTTTTTTCCTTTTTGGTGGTTCTGAAAGAATGTTTATAACAATCTGCCACAGAGTCATATCATCCAGTTCAGGAGGAGGAATTGTTTCTGGTAGCAAATCCTTCAGAATTGTCCGTGGGTCTGTGCCTATCATGAGATGTTGTTGAACAAAAGTGTAGGGACCTATTATAGAAAAACAAAGTATATAAAATCTAACTTAACATTCTGAATCAAGGAAAATTCTTTAGACATTTTAGCTGACTGTTACTACTTTATCTTACTAACCCAATTAAGACCCTTTTCATCAACAGCCCTTATCTATATAACAGACTATTAGACTCCGATGTAGTGGTGCCGTTTGTTCACTAAAGATAGATACACTCTTAGTGAGTTATCTAGAAAAACCTACCAGGCAGATTTGCCAGGGCAGGACTTCTGTTGACATAAGATCCCATCTCTTATTATGCTTGAAGACTGCACAAAATCACATATTAGAAACCTAATTCCCAAAGTATGTTTCCTTTTAAGAACTCTCATTCTGTATAATGCTTCCAACATTTTGGACCATGCTTTCAGGAAATAAGAAGTACTAGAATCTTGATTTGGAAGTGCTGGTAGACAGGATTTGGCAATAAATCTAACATTTTGTGACATGTTAAATTTGGTGAAGTGCATGATATTTTTATATAGTGGTGTGATGTTTGAAAGATGCCAAATAATATATTTTAGCTGCTTTATAGTAAGAAGGTGAAGGAATTTCTTCTGTTCACCTTTAACCATCCAGACTGGATACAATATACTTCCCACAACTGTAATCTCCAGAAAAGTAGTAATATGGTAGTGTCAAAATAGCCTAGTGGACTCTTGCAACAGGAAGAGGATAATCAGTATTAAAAGGTCAGATATTAAGTAACAATTAAAAGTAAAGAATCTTGGAAATGATACATTATATAAACTTCTACCTATACGTGGTCTTGGAGTCCAGTCACTAGAGCTTGCATGTGAGGCTCGGTCATCTTCATCACTATCACAGGAATGGAAACCATTGGCTACGATTTCATCACTAAAAAGGATGTCATCTGCAAGATAGTATAACAAAGCAGTATTATTCTTGAATCACAACATTATAAAGAGGCTAAAATGTTACTATAGCTTTAGAGATGACCTGCAAAAGGATTTTTTTTAATCTGGCCTTTTACGGAGAAGTTGAGAGGTTTTGCTAGTAAGAAAAAGAGGTGCAGGGGACAAGTTCCCACTTGCTTCCCCCCCCCTTTTTTTTTAAAAAAAAGCTTAAATATCAAGTTTGCTCCTCCCTAATTTTACTGGATATTTCAGAGGATTTATTTTGTTAAATTTCAGATCTCCATGGGGTGGTGGTGGGTCATGAATCTAATACAGTTTTTTTTTTTAAATAAACATTAATCACTGAAGATACATAGGTGTTAATTCTCACTCTCAAAAAAAGTAAAAAAACCCAACCAAACAAAAAAACACACAATCCCACACACCAAAACCAAAGATGTGGCGTTTTAGAACACTCTTACTAAAAATCCCTTCCTCTCAACTCCCACTTCAACTGCTCAACTTTTGTTGTTTTCCTGAATCCTAGGAGGTCAACATTGCATTAGTTCACAAACTGTCCTTATCTAGACTAGGATTTAAAAGTATGTCAGAATGCTTTAGCAAACATGTAAGAACAGTTCAGTGAAGACAAGGTATGCTGACTTTAACAGTGCTAACTGGGTTGAGTTAAAACCTAAGGGGGCAGCGAGACTTTCCAAATACGTTAGAACCTCAGATCTCCAACAAAACCAGGGGAAGACCAGATCTAACAGGTCTGGTTATTACGTTGAAGAACAAAGGGAGATAAGTGGAACTCGGTCCTCACTACCCGTTCCTTAAAAAAGAAAAACCAAAAACTTTTCAGTTTCATTATCCTATTCTGGATAAGGCTATATTCTTTCAAACTAGATAAATCCTCATTTTCTTATGTTAAAAAAACCCCAACACACACAAGCAGAAAACACAGCAGGTACCCTTTATACAGGATAAAAAAGTAGTAAAAACTCTAACCCCATCCTCCCTGAGAGATTACTTTAAAGCTCTGTTGTGAATAGGAACAAGGAATGGGAGAAGAGACAAATTTCAAATTCTAACTTGTAAAAGTTTTAAAACATACGAGTGCTATTTTGTAATCTCTCCCCTCACAGTGTCTTTTCTTATGTATTTGGACAGTTTCCACTCTCACCTGAAATCTTTATACATAAATCAGAGTATAAATCCCATAAAGAAACAAAAACAGAATTGATAGTTGGTACACATTAGCGTACACAAGATGTAGGCTTTAGTACACATTCCTTAATGTCCACCAAGGGGCAGATTAATTTCAAGGAGACGTTTCACATGAATAAAGTTAATGAAGTGTTCGAAGGATCAGGTCCTACATTGTTAACAGTTTGGACCCTCTGTAGACCCTCAACAATGCTTCTCATTATAGACAGTTTAAACAACTGTTTAACTATGCTCCCCTTGCATAGTCAGGGGATTACTCAAGCAGGGCAGTTTCCAGAAAGGTATGTATGCTTATTTAATCATGGATTCTCAGCCATAGCTCTCAGCACTGGGGGTAATTACAGAAAGAGCTGGCATGACACATGCTCAATGGATAACATCTCATATGAAACAGAAGTTATTGAAAGTAAGCCAAATACAAGAAGGAAACAAAATAAAAATAGTGACAAGAAAACTGAATTTTTAAAACTTTCACTTCTAATAACTAAAGACGGTGCTACTAAGAAATTTGTTTACAACAATACTTGAATCAGTCTCCTTTTAGAAGTCCAGGAAATAAAACTGAGAAAATTATTATGTGAACTTAAGAGGGTAAACTGAAATTGTTAGTAATGGATGCATACTATACACAATACTTGAAAAATTGTCTAGCAATAAGTAGCTTAGAAATTACCGTATATACTTGTTCATTTGCCCATTCGTTTATAAGCCAACCCCCCCCCCCCCCCCAAGATGGATAGGTAAAAATAGTAAAAACTGCATGACCCTTTCATAAGCCGACCCTATATTTCAGGGGTTGGCAAACTTTGGCTCCCAGGCCATCAGGGTAAGCTGCTGGCGGGTCGGGACGTTTTGTTTACCTGGAGCATTCACAGGCACGGAGCTACTCAGCTCCCTGTGGCCGTGGTTCGCTGTTCCCAGCCAATGGGAGCTGTGGGAAATGGTGCCTGCGAACGCTCCAGGTAAACAAAACAACAGCGTATTAGATATTCAATTGAATGATTTCATAGAGTTTAAAATCATCAAATTTTAGACCGGTTTATAAGCTGACCCCCGCTTTTTGATGGGTCACTTTTACCAAAAATATTCAGCTTATGAACGAGTATGTGTGTGTTTGTGTGTGTGTATATATATATATGCTGAGAATTACTAGTAAGTTTGATATACACCTCTACCTCGATATAGCGCTGTCCTCGGGAGCCAAAAAAAAAACAAAAAAACCCACTTACTGCATTATAGGTGAAATCGTGTTATATCAAACTTGCTTTGATCCACCAGAGCTCGCAGCCCCCCCCCCCCCAGAGTACTGCTTTACCGCGTTATATCCAAATTCGTGTTATATCGGGTCATATTATATCAGGGTAGAGGTGTATATTGTTTAACAGGTCCACAAGCAATGTAGTAATTTGTAAGTCTATTGAGCTTTGTTTGTTGTATAGCCCATAAAAATTATAGAAGTTGAAAAAAAGAATCTTTCACAATCCCCAAACATTGTAGGGGACCCTTTTACACAGGAGTACAAACCAGAGGCCAACTACACCACTTTTCTACATCTACAAGCCTAAGTAGATGAACAAGAATGGAGCAGAAAATGTTTGTGTAATAATACACATGCTTAGCACACACACTTAACCATGTAAAAAGCATGTGCAAAATGTCCATTTTAAGTTCAATATCCACATCTGGGGATCAGCATGTAACAATAAGGACACTCAAAGGGCATTTGGCAAGCATATATGTGCAAAGAGGTGAAACTGGGCAAGAGCCCATTGAGCACGCACCCAAAAAGATTTGGAAGGGTTAGTGAGCAAGAACTTAGCACCACTATCCTTAATAAGGTTTGGTAGCAATTATACAACTGAATAAGCAATGCAAAAGGATAGGATGCTAAGCATGGCTGGCTCCTCTCTGTACCTCCAATCACGGAGGGAGTTCATGACGCTTGACCTTCCCGCCACCCAACACCTGTGTTTAGCAGGTGATTCAGTGGCGGTTGAGGAATTCATTTGCTTCTCAGCAAGCCCAGGCTGTGTTACACTTGGAGGCTAGGAGAGGCTGGAGATTAACTGCACCTCTCCAGGCCGGGGAAGACGGCTAATTACGCCCCCGGCCCCGAATGGGCGTGGCAGATGGCGTGGGCAGGTTGCTCGTCCCCCCAGGTGCGTGTGTGGGGGGTGCGGATATCGCTGACTAGTGTCACACAAAAGCAGAGGAGGCTCGAAGCGTCCCCGCCTCCCCAGTGAGCAGGCAGTGCTAGGCTAGGCCCGCCTGGCCGTACGCAGCGATTGAGGGCGGGGACAGCACTGCCCCAGGCAACGGGAGGGGGCAGGAAGGGTACCGCTCCCCACTGCGAGGGCAGGCCAAGGATCCTCACCGGGATGCAGGGCAGCCGCGTCGGCCGCCCCGTGTGAGCACTGCGACCGTCTGCAGCCAATGGCCGTCTCCACCGCGTCTCCACTGGGCGCCGTCTCCGCCCCCTCCTCCTGCTGCTGCGGGGGCGGCTCCTCGCGGGGCAGGCCCCGCAGCCCGGCCCCGTTCTCCGCGCCACTCCAGTCCGCCGCCGCCGCTACCTCCGCCTGCAGCCTCGCCGCCGCCCCAGCCGCGGAGCCCGAGGTGGGCGCCGTCCCATCTCCTCGTTCTGGGCCTGGGCCCTTCCCCGAGCCCCGCCCGCCACCGCCTTCCGAGTCCAGGCGCTGGCGCTTAGGTAGGGGCTCGGCACTCTCAGCAGCAGCGCAGAGGCCGCTACGCGGTTGGAGGAGCAGAGTCTCCTCATCCGCCATCTTGGAGCAGCAACCGCCGCCTCCCCCAGTCCGGCGCAACAGCGCCCCTTTCCCGACCCCCCCTCCCTCCAGGGAGAGATTTAAACCCTGCACGTGACCTCGCCACCGCCCACGCGGACACCCTCTCCGCGGAGGCCGCAACAACAACAAACCGGGTCACGTGAGGGAAGGTGGGGTGGGGGGTGCCGCCGTCACGTGACCCTGTACTCGGGCCTAGCGCACCAAGTAGATGCCCTCCCCGGTTCTCCCCCTCACGTGACCTACCTCCCAGCCACCCACAAGCCTTGGCCGTTGCGCGTGCAAGGCGTTATGTGAGGGGAGCGGACGCGGGCGGGTCTGAGGTGGGGCCATTGGAGGGGTGAGCAGCTGAGGCGCTGTGGTTTCGTGAAGGGCGCGGGGCTTGAGGAAGGAGGCCGTGCAATAAGGGCATGGACGGGGCAGTAGCTAAATGTACGGGTGGGATTACATGGAAAGAGGAAAGGGTCACACATATAGTAGGTTAGAGGGGCTGGGTTGTGTTCCTTGGAAGGACAGGGAGCAACCCAAAGATCTCAGCTCCGGTGAGGAGGGCTGTACCATTTTAACGAATGGTGCGTGTTAAAACTAATTTAGTTAAATCAATGGAAGTTTATATTTTAGATGCTTAGTTCAGATGAGTAGTTCTGTTTAACTTAATCTGTGTTTTGCATGATTTAAACTAAACCCCAGATAAGCCACCTTTAAATAGAAAGAAGTATGTATGCATGTGAAAACTTGCACAGGTTTAACTAAATCAGTTTAAAAACACACCTTTTAATTAAACTGGAACCAGTTTGTGTAGACAAGCCTAAAATCACTGGGATTCCTGTTTGTTTTTTTTTAATCCCATCAGAGTAGGAGAAAAAGGAAATCACTCCTGTCTGAGCAGCCAGGTTGGAGATGGGAAGAGAGAAATGGAGATATTACACATTACTGCCAACCACAAGTATTCAAAAATCTGAAATGGCTTAAAAATGAGACTTTAAAAAAGCCCAAATTTATTAAATTTTAATTTGCCTTTTGCTTTTGAGCCTCATGTTTTCAACCCTTTCTCTGCATTCTTTAGGGCTAGAAATTCACTTAATTTTTTTTTAAATGAAAGTTAAGATTCTCGCAATATATCTGCAGGAGATGACCAAGTATTATGAGTCTTGTTATAAAATCATGAGCTGGCAACACTATTAAATGTTACACTGTTCAAAAGGCAGTGGAATGGCCATCTCCAAATAGTAACAGATATTGCTATTGGTGTACGTTGGGCGTGTCTACATTATGTGGCATAGCATAGCTATAATGCCCATAGTGTAGACAATTCCTAGGTTGATGGAAAGAGGTTTTCTATTGATGTAGGTAATCCACCTTCCTGAGCAGGTTGATAGAATAATTCTTCTGTCGGTTATGCAACCACCGGGGGGGTTAGGTGGTCTTTACTAAAGTGCTTAGCATAAGAGCCAGCTTCTTCTGGAACTGGTGGGTGCTCAACCCCCCCCTCTGCCCTGGCCCCACCCCAACTCCACCCTTGCCCTGCCCCCTCCCGCCCTCATTCCAACCCCTTCCCCAAAGTCCCTGCCCCAACTGCGCCCCCTCCTGCCACCATTCCAACCCCTTCCCCAAAGTCCCTGCCCCTTCCTTGACCGTATTTGACTCCTTGCCCAAATCCCTGCCCCAGCCCCGCCTCTTCCCTGCCTCTTCCCTTGAGAGCGCCATGTTCCCGCTCCCTCCTGGCACTTGCTACAGCTGTTTGGCAGTGGCAAGGGCTGGAAGGGAGGAGCAGAGACTCGGTGTGCTGGGAGGAGGCGGGGGAGAAGGTGAGGCGAGGCAGGGGGGCACGGAGCTTGGCTGCCAGTGGGTGCAGAGCACCCACTAATTTTTCCCCCTGAAGTGTTATGCGTACATAATTAATGAGCTGCACATTTTTAATTTTTGTGCAGAAAAAAGCTGCTGCTGAAAAGTTGCCGCAGTTCTGCCTTTTGTCCACCAGAGGGTACTGTGGCACTAGAACACAGCAGCAGTTCCCAGTCAGCTAGGGAAGAGAAAGAGCCTGCCTTTTTCACAGTGCCTGTTGGGCCAGGTCAGGAGACAGGGGTTATGGGGCTGCTGGGGGGGTCAGACAGGGGTTCATAAGGGCTAGTGAGGGAGGACAGACTAGGGCAGGGGCTAAATAGGACTGGAGGCATAAGGCCACAGCGGGCAGGGAGGTGTGGGGCCACATGGTGATGGGGGAGGAGGTGCAGAGACACATAGGGACGGGGGCTGGCTGAGTGTGGGCACAGAGATGCATAAGGAGAGGGGGTGCAGGGCCACATGAGTATGGGAGAGTGGGTGTCTGAGTGGAGGTGGAGGGACACATATGGACAGGGGGTGCAAGGACACATGGGGATGAGGGGGAATAGGTGTCTGAGTGGGGATGGAGGGACACATGTGCCTGACTGAATGGGAGAGGCTAGGGATCAGCAAGGGTCTGCATGGGGGAAGCTCCCTAGCAGTCCCTCCCCCCAAAACCTGTTCCACACTTCCCCCCCCCCAATACCCAACAACCCTCCAAGTTCACACCCAGGCTCCTTCCCAGCAATTATTTCCCTCTCCCTCAGCTGCTTCATTACTCCTGACCTCCCCCCAGCCTTTGCACTGCTTTTGGAGGGTGCGGGAAATATGGTTCTGTATTGTAGTTTAAATGAATTATTACTCAAAGTTCTGTATTAATATTTCTAGTAAGGAATCTATTTGTTAAAAAACATTTTCTGAATCTTTTTTGTTGTCTGTATTGTTAGACATACTTGCCGATAGGTATTTTGAAATAAATGATCAAAATAATTGAAACTGGTGTGATTATATTATGTTATGTTGACAAATAAAATATGCAGAATTATGCAGAATTATTAATTTTTTGATGCAGAATTCCCCCAAGAGCAGTTTGTACAGTGCCTAGCACAGTGGGGACTTGGTCCTTGACTAGGGCTCCTAGACGCTGTGATAATACAAATAATAAATGCTGACAGCAACATAGACAACAGATTTACTTCAATTTTACTCCCATATCACCTAGGGACATGAATGTTATTAAATAGCTGTTCTGTCCTAACTAAACCCACTTCCTTTATCTTACTTATTGGATTCTGTGCAAAATCCTGCTATCTGAATTCAAAGTAGTGTAGGGGGAACAACAGAGAAATGACATTTTTACCTCTACTTCTTGTTTGCGTTTTACAAGCCAACTTTTTCTAACAAGGGCAAGTTAGCAACCAGAATGTCTATGTTCATGATCCTAAGTTCATACTACATTGTCCAGCTGTTGGGTCCCATTAAGATTCTGATGCCAATAATTGTAGGCGAGAAGCTAGGACACTGGACTGGGACTCAAGATACCTGGATTCTATTCCCAGCTTTGCCGCCAACCTGTTCTGTGACCTTGGGCAAACTATTTCACCACTCTGTTCGTCTCCCTGGCCACCCTTTGTCTGCCTTGTCTATTTAGATTGAGTTCCTCAGGGCAGGAACTGTTTCTTACTATGTTGGTATGGTGTCTACCATAATGCAGCCCAATCTTGGAGGTGATACTACTAATTGACATTTTCTGGTGCGAGAGAGAGAGTGGGAAGCAGATAGAAGAAGAACATGAGAGAAAAGTTACTTAGAATATTAGTGGATTCATAGATTCATAGATACTAAGGTCAGAAGGGACAATTATGATCATCTAGTGGATCTTTGTTTCTATATAAGGAGACGCTTAGTGGTCTAAAATATTAGATCTTCAAATATCTGATGTCTCAGACCTGCATCAATAGGATATATAAACTGAGTTCCCTGCAGTTTTCTGTGTGAATTTTGCAGAGCAGAACTTAACAATGGAGATGTCACACATTAAAGAGCTCATAATTTATTTTGTAAGAGTAGGGATTTGTTCTGGTGATATGTGCCACTTTACCCTGGTTCCTACCATTATGCAAAAATACATACACTATTGCATTGCACTACGTTGGTTACAGAAGCTGGTGTTTTGAGTTTTCATGATCTGATGTCTTTTTTTTTTTTTTTTTTTTTGGATAGCTGTACATAGGAGGATCGCTCCTAGTACTAGGTTGTGAACGACCGTTGGATGTTCAGTAGCAAAATTATTTTTCCATCTTTGCTTAGGCACCAATTCAGGAAAGCAATGTAGCATGTGCTTAAGTCATTTTAATTCAGGAAAGCTCTTATAGTTAGCTTCACTACAGTGTGACTTTAAGCATACGTTTAAGTTAAGCATGTGCTTTAGTGCCCTTCCTGAATAGAAACACTTCTCTGAATCAGAGCCTTAGTTTGAAGGCTTTTTGGATTAGGAACTTTTTTTTTTTCAAGATGTGTTTACAGACCTAGCATACTGGAGACCCGATCCCTTACTGGAATCTCTCTGTTCTTCCGCAATGCAAATATTTATAAATTAAATTATAACAGACTTTACACTGTATATTTGTGTGGATACATGATATTGTGTCTATGTTAACTTTGTTCTTGTCTCTACAGGTGAAAGCCTCTTCAGTTCTTAGACTATGAGGGTAAGCATGCACAGATTCAAATTGCATTGTGCATGTGTATTTTTGTTTATATATTTCCATAGACAGATGCCCTGTGTTCAGAATATCTGAAATTCAGATAATCAGAATTTTGGAAAAACAAAATTTTGGGTTTGGGGCACACTTGTAAAATTTGGACAGCTGGGGTTTGGTTAATCACAGTTGAAATAGAACAGAGGCTGTGAGAATATTGTAATTGAAAACACAGTCAGTGCTATCTTTAATTGTTGCACAATGCTTGGGCACAACAGAGATACCACTGTGAAGGGCACCTTAAAAACCGCTGTTGCTGTTGATTTGTTACTTTAAAATGTATTATATATATTCTGAAATGTTAAAGTATTTCTTCTTTGTATTTTCCTTCTGCAAATGTTAATCTATATAAAACCAAAACCTGTACAGAGGAGTCAGCAAATGGTGATCAAATCAGTGGCTTGACGTCATCTTCCAGTTTGTTTAGCTGTTTGTGAAATGAGCTGAAGACTGATACGATGCAAACAGTGTTTGCTTTTGAAAAATCAACTCCTGAATTTTTAAAGACGCAGCATTGCATTTTTCCAGCAGCCTGGCTCCCTCCATTCTGGTATTGGCCCATAGTAGTCTTCATGTAAATGGCTAAATCTAGGCGGTGAAGGTTGATATAGTTAATCTTTGTGATTGTAAACAGAAATAGAGTTTGTTTAAAATATGTACACACACGCATGCACATATATTACTGCCTAATATCACAAGCTATTAATAGAATATCTATGTTAACGTAAACATTAATTTTTACTAAATAAGACAATTACAACTCCTGGGTTGGGCACCTAGAATCTGGCCTTTTGTTTTCAGGTGTTGTTAAAGATCAGTTTTAAAAAAATAAACTTTAAGCCAAAATTTCTCCTGTTCCTCCTTAGCCTGAAAAGTGACCTTTCTGGGTGTAACTCAGGTAGAATTCCAATTGGTCATTTGAGTTGTCTTAGAAAGAAAAAGGGTTTCTCATGCTCTAAAGATTATTTTCCCCCTGTCATTTTTCAGAAAACTGAGAAATGGGTCCTTTCCAAAATTTTACATTCCCTTGACTAAGGACTTGTTACATGTACCGAAATAACTAAATCTGTTTTAATTCATACCTTTTTATTTTGGTGCATGCTTGTGTGTGGACACTCTTATTTTGGATTAAGAGACTCCTATTTTGTTTTAGTCATATTTAAATTTAGTTGAAATAATAAGGGGGAAAATAGCTGTACAGGGCTTGTCTAGTATATTTTAAAAGAATTAAAACTAGAGCAGTTATATTGGAGCATATTTGTGTGTAAGACAAGACCTTAGTGTTTGAGTGGAACAAGTGTCTGACATATTCAAGGACACTTAGGTTCTAAGGCTACATTCAAAAAATGGGTGCAAAAAATTAGGTTCCTAAATCCAAATTTAGGTCACAGTCCTTCTGTGTAAAGTTAAGTATTTGTGTGTGAGTAGTCCTACAGAAATCGTTGGTTCTGATTCAGGAAAGAATGTACTTAAATCCATCCCTATTCAGGACATCACTAACTTGAAGCATGTGCTTAAATACTATCCTGAATAGATAGCCTTTCCTGAATCTGGGCTATATTTTGTAAACACACTTCGACCTAAAGTCAGTGAAAGTGATCAAACTTCATACAGTTACTGTGGAAGTTCTCTACCATATGAGGGCAACCAAAACACAGAGAAAATATGTAAATAAAGGCAATACAAAATTAAAGCTAGCAAATACAGTGCATGACATTAAAAATTCTTTCATATCACACTTCTTGTGCCTTGTTTTGGGTTTTTTTGGTTTGTTTTAAATATATCCACAGTTAAAGATTTCAGTCCTCCTCCTCCTCCTCCGCTGCTCCTTGTTTAAGAAAAATAGCCACTGAAGTTCAGTATTTCCTGAGACAGGCTCAGTTCACGAGTCTTATTTGGTAAATGAATGGAAATAAACTATTTGGAAACTACAAAGTACGGAATTACACATACTAGATTTTCTTGTTTGTGCATGAAAGGCCAAATCATGGCAAAACTCCCATTGCATTCACTGGAACCAGGATTGGACCCTGTTAATTCACGTATAAGTAATACTGTGTAAACAATATTGGAGATAACATTCTGTTCGTAAGTGGCGAGTACAGAATTACAAATATGAGACTTCGTCATCTGTGCTAAATATGTACACTTATTTAGAAGTGTAAACAGATTTGTAGGTAACATTTTGTAACTGAATGGCAAAACTTCATTTAGATCTTGCCATTTCCTGGTCTGTGTTGTTTCTCTTTCAGATAACACTGTGTACATCTTAACAATATTTTCCTCTTTCATATCCTTTTTATTCATTATCCCTGGGACAGATTCTGCCATCCTTACTTATGTTGAGTAGTACCTTACTCCAGGAGTAGCCCTACTGAAATCTGGGACTACTTGTCGAGTAAGATACTACTTATCCTGAGTGGGATATTTCCACCTATATGTATGTGTGTTAATATGTTAGGATGAACTATCTTAAAGGGGTAGATTATACCTATCTCTAATGTAGCCATATGGGGAGAGGGTGAGAGTAAGGATTTTCCCCCACCCCCATACATGGCTGCAAAATGAGTAGTTATATAAGGAAACTCAGAGCAGCTGGAAGCTGCGCATCAGAAGCAGACATCCCCTAAGGTAGAAGTGAGTCAGGCAGGAGTAGGTAGAGTCATAGCTGTCTCCTGACCCCAATGTGCTGACCAGCAGAACTGACAGGTCACAGGATGGGCATATTGATCAAGTCTCCCATTATGTCAGGGAGATTGCTGTTTACAACCAATAAATGTTATCTCCAGCATAAAGCTATTGGGTACTTTTGGCCAGGCCAAGCCAAACCAAACCTGAGTGCCGCTGTGACCCTGTGCACCTAGTTGCAACCTCACTTAGATTTGAAGGGGATGGGTGTAGGGGCTTATGGGCCACTGCGATGATCATGCTAAATGGGGAGGGAGTGCCTGAGAGGGGAGGAGGAGGGTCAGGTGTAGGGGGAAAATCTATAGCCCCCCATCTTACATGGCTCTCTGCAGCCCCTAATCAGCTTCTCTTTAGGCTTTATTAGTAAATTGAGTACTACCACAACTCTCCTTTAAATTAATTTGAAAATGTTGTTGGTCAGTATGATGGTGGGAAGTATGCTACAGGTTTATAAAGAGATGCTGTAAATTACTGTTCACAGTGGAAACTTGAGAGAGAGGGTGCTTTTTCTGTGGCGTGATGGTTTCCGGGCGCTACTGCACCTATGCATTGCCCCTCACAGATTGCACAGTTAGTCCTCAATAATTACTAATGTGTGCAGCATTCCATATTTAAACATTTACTAAAGATTTTCACCAAGAGAGCCTTTTCTTTATTATTACTGTTTGGTTCTCTACATCAGCAGTTCTCAACCAGGGGTCTGAGGCCCCCTGACGGGCGGTGAGCAGGTTTCAGGGGGTCCGCCAAGCAGTGCCAGCACTTGACCCACTGGGGCCCAGGACAGAAAGGCAAAGCTCCACTTCTCCGAGCCCCACCACCAGGGCCTGAAGCTGAAGCCTGAGCAGCTTAGCTATGCAGGGCCCACTGTGGCATAGGGCCCTGGGCAATTGCCCTGCTTGCTACCCCTTAATGCCGGCCCTGCTTGTTATATTCAGAAAAACAGTTCTTGTGGCACAGGTGGGCCATGGAGTTTTTATAGTATGTTGGAGTGCCTCAGAAAGAAAAAGGTTGAGAACCCCTGCTCTACATCCTTCATTTGGGAACTGGGAAGCAATTTTTCAGAACTGTTGATTTCTTCCAACTATTTTTAAAAAACCAAAAAACAAAGCAGATAGAGTTTTCAGACTTCTCCTGAGGAGCCATATTTGTGATTTTAACACACTCAAATGTTTTCAGTATTGATTCATGATTTGAAATTAATGTTGTGTTGTAACTGAATTAATATTTCCTTCTCTCTATACCATATCTACAATTCTCTATCCTAATAAACTTTCTGAATATACAATAAAAACCTCAGGAAACTCTAACAATAAAACCACCTTTAGTAAGTTATGGTTGTAGAAGAACATCTATTAATTTATAGTATGACAATTTTACTTCTATAGTTATAAAATACCATTCGCTAAGGGCAGAAATCGTAGTTAAGGTTTCATAAACAACACTAAATCTGCCTCTGGATCCTTTGCCATCCTCTACCTAGACATTTATATTTACATTTCTAGCATGGGCTGCTAAGCCTACTAAGGAACCATATGCAAAAACAAAGTACATAAAATAATGACTACATTAATTTATTTCACAGCAATTGTGTGTTTTAAAAGCAATATTTAATGCCATTAAACATCTTGGGATACAAAGTTCTTACAGAAAAAGGGACAAATGAAACAAAAAAGGAAAAATGAGGTTCTTAGTTCACCCAATCTTGCAAAGACTCATGCTTATATAGAGAGTCCAGTGGAGGTCAATGAAAATGATTGGGGGCTGGGGCACATGACTTATGAGGAGAGGCTGAGGGAACTGGGGTTATTTAGTCTGCAGAAGAGAAGAGTGAAGGGGGATTTGATAACAGCCTTCAACTATCTGAAGGGGGGTTCCAAATAGGATGGAGCTAGGCTGCTCTCAGTGGTGGCAGATGACAGAACAAGGAGCAATGGTCTCAAGTTGCAGTGGGCGAGGTCTAGGTTTGATATAAAGAAAAACTACAGTATTTCAGTAGCAGATGGTGAGGCACTGGAATGGGTTACCTAGGGAGGTGGTGGAATCTCCATCTCTAGAGGTTTCTAAGGCCCAGCTTGGATGATTTAGTTGGGGTTGGTCCAGCTTTGAGCAGGGGGTTGGACTAGATGACCTCCCGAGGTAAGGTGACCAGATGTCCCAATTTTATAGGGACAGTCCTGATTTTTGGGTCTTTTTCTTATATAGGCTCCTATTACTCCCCCACCCTGTCCCGATTTTTCACACTTGCTGTCTGGTCACCCTATCCTGAGGTCTCTTCCAACCCTAATAATCTATGATTCTATCACATGCTTAATTTTACATATGAAATCAATGGGCCTTATTACATGTATAAAGTTGGGCACATATCTGTGAGTCTTTGTCAGATGGAGGCCTTGATCATTAATCATATTTTAAACCTGAAGAATTTAATAACACTTGACAGTAAAATGGGTTAAAAGAAAAGTATATGCATTTAACTCCCAAGAAACACAACTTGCAAGATATTCTCAATTAGAGGTTTAAAGATCTCCACCAAGAATCTCTTTATTACTCACTCTTGAGAAATCAGAAAGTCCCAACAGTCACCATAATCAAAGAGTGAGTACTTCATATTGTCTTCAAAGAGTCTTAACATTATGGAATACAGAATTGACACAAAAAAGCCTAAAACTGTGAATGCGATGGTAGTTAATTAATTTTTCTAGCCTGTGTGTTCTGAGAAATATCAAGATGAAATCCTGGCCCTACTGAAGTCAGTGGCAAAACTCTTAATGAATACAATGGGTCTGGGATTTCATTCTGAGAAAGTTAGCAATCCTGTGATCATAATTTAAAGTAATTGCTATGGTTTTCCATGCTTGATGCATGTTTTTGCCTTGCTAAAATTGAGGCAAAATTTACAATTTATAGCAGAAGAAAAATTTGTTTTAGGAGATTTAGGGCCCACTCCAGCAAAACACTTAAGCATGTACATAGTCTCACTGAAATCAGCAGAAGTACTCCTGCTTAAAATTAAGCCTATGCATAAATCATAGCATGATCCAGGCCTAAAATGATAGTGAGATTTTATTTGGTATCCTGAATGCTTTTCAGTCTGAAGAGGCAGATCATACAGTTGAATAATATTTAAATTACCTTGAAAACTACAAATCCCAGAGAACATTGCAGACACCAGGGTTGTGCAATGTTACAGTCCTCCTGTAAAGAACCAATGACAAACAGAGAATTCAGGAATCTCAGATGACATCTCAGTGTATTAAAAAGCACTGTAGGGAGCCCTAAACCAGACTGCAAAAAGCAGTTTTCCCTGAACTACATTTAAACAATCCTATAAGCTTTCTATTGATAGTTTATACTTTCCTCTTGGTGCGCATCAGCTGTTGGGGAAAAAAGCTGTTTGACTAGTCCAAATGGATGCAATTTTGAACTGCAATCTGGATGATATGGAAGATTATTACATCTTGCTAGGATGTGATGAACTATCCACGGTAAAACAATAATTCTGTTTTCTTTGCCATGTTAATGATAGTTTGTTTTGGGTTTGTATGTTTTCAAGGGGAGTTTGAAGTTAATGTTTATCTGTGAATGTATGATTATTTGAAATGCAACATGTACCTGCTCTCTTACCTACATAATACCTTTGAATTTCTCTTCCTCTATTAATCTCAGTAACTGATTTCTTTGACACAATTAAGCTTTTAGAATATAGTTCATAGTAAAGATGCTCTATAATACAAGCTGTATTTTAACATCTTGAATAGCTTATTTTTAATGTAAATAATATTTTGTTTATTAAGTTAGTTCCATTGTGATGTCAGAATGCACTTTGAAACACTTGTAAAATATTAATTGTAGGCTGTTACACAATATATTGATGTTCTTAAAAGGTGGCAGCAGATAAGTATTGTCAGTGCAACTAGTATAAGAAAGGTGAAAATGTTCTCCTCTTTGTCAGTAATTGGTAATGATATTCAGTTTCTAAGATAATCATGTATCACTTTTGGAAATATATAGCCATTGCTTGGGAGAAAAATATGAATGTGTTTAAAACAAACAAACCCCACCCTAGCCCCTCCTGTCCTATCCCAAAATACTGATGTTCAAATGCTAGTTTTCTACACTCACTTGGGTAGCAGTTGCATGTCATCTCATACCTTAGGATAAAATCTATCTCAAAAGCTGTTGGATGATTGTAACTAAAACAAGAGTTCCTCTACTTCCTAAAGTTGTCCTAAATTACATTTTCTAATTATGTACATTCAGGAACATGCTAAAATTTTAAAACTAGCTTCTGTGTCAATTGAAGTAATACTGGGTGTTAGGCTTTTTGCTTTCTAATATTTCTGCTACAATTGTTAATATATATGGGTTAAATGCTTTGTTCTGCAAATGTAATTAAATACTCTACCAATGTGTTATCACTAATATAGACAAAAGTCCTTGATATGCACCTAAATACATTTGTAAATATAATCAGAAAAATATAGAATTCTTAATCTATTATTGAAAACAAGTTTAAGTATTTTTTGAGAGGAATTTTAATACATCCCAGCAGGTGGCAGTACTAATTTTTTTTATTTTAGCTTTTTTCCAGCTTTTTTTTTTAACAGATGAAAAAAGTTAATGCATTAATTCTGTTTTATAGTCTTAGGAAGAGATGCATATTTCAAGCACATACTGTAAACCCTTTTTAAAGTTACTTTGAAGTGAAAAATAATGTGTTGTAATAACTGCTTACTGGTTCTGAAAAGTAATCTGTTACATATTATTTATTCAGAGAAGCAACCAATACTCTTTGTTTACTGTTGCCCTGTGAGTATGACTTGTATATGTGAGAGTGTGACGCTTTTGAGTACCACTGTTACATGCCTATAGGAAAAACATATTTTTTTGTATTTTTAAAACATGGCAATATTTTCAAGATTTAAAATATAATTTGTATAATAAAATTGTCACCTAATGAAAACTTATTGAAAATATGGTTTAAATATTTATAGCAATATAGGCTCCTGTGCTTTCTCTTTCATGCATGTACAGTGGCAAGCCTACTCCTGCAGATCCCAGCTTGGGCCTTGATCCTGAAAGATGCTGAGTACTCTGATTCCAATTTAGCAAAGCACTTGAGCACATGAGTAGTTCCATTCATTTCAGTGGAATTGCTCATGTAGTTAAAGTTGACTATGTGCTTTGCTGGATCAGGCCCAGCGTACTCAGCCCTTTGCAGTATCAATCCTCAAGGGAGTGGAGGAACTGAAGGGGGCAGAGGCATGACAGGGCAGTGCAGCAAAGAGCTTCCATCAAGAAGCCCCTTGCATCTCATGAATCTGCAGGTTTGAGAGAAAGGGATGGTCAAATCTATAGCCTCCTACATCAGGAAGTATTTCTTATTTCAGTTTAGAGGAGTCCCAGACTCCTTACTTGGTAAAATCTATTACTCTCTTTCTGTATCTTGATATTTTTCCTTAGCTTATTTTTATTATCTTATTTTTTATATTAATAATTCATGTTATATTTAGGTCTGAAAAGTAATGAGATGACATTTTCAAAAAGTAATGTTACTGTAAACAGTGTCATTTAAAATCCCTGCATATAAATAGTTTTTAGAGATGTATTGGTAACTAGTCTCTCTGCTGAGTACCTAGTTCCAACAATCTGTATGTAATTGCTGGTTTTTTTAAAATTCATAATTTATTAGATTTAAAAACTGAAGACACCATACTAATGTGTATACCTACAAAGAGTAATAGAGTGCAACAATGCAAAGTGTAAAATCTGTAAAAGCACCATAGCTGTCTGTTGTTTTTCAGGCAACTTGCTCAGTGAAATTGGACTGACTAGTTGAATGACACAATACTTTGCTTTAAAATAAAATCACATAATTCTTAATTCTCAATAATTCTCAGTTGTTAAAGGGAATGAAGGGGTGGGCTAGGGATTTTCACAAACTGCCAAACTGAGTAATTAGTAATTATATATATATATATATATATATATATATATATATATATATATATATATATATATATATATAATTACTCAGAATATATATATGGTTAAATAGTAACTTGCTACAAGATGTTATCAGAGTTTGAGTTTCACTGGTATAGCATGTTTTAGCTGCCTGGAGCTCAGTTGAGGATGCGCTAAAAGCCTTAAATTGGTCCCCAATTCCAGTTTGTTGCTGAATGAATCGTTAGTCAGCCTGTTTCTTAAGAGTTGAACTATCATTAAAATGCTGCATTGGCACAGCTGCACCGATATAGCTGCGCTGCTGTAGCACTTTAATGAATTCTCCTGTCAGCATAGTTAATCCACCTCCCCACAAGTCTTGCAAGTGTGAACCTTTACTTATAGTTTTCTGAAAACCAAAGCGTACAGCTATGGAAAAATATATGTTCATGAAGAAAAGGGTAAAGACGGGAGTACAGAGAACAAAATTAAATTAGCGACACAGCTGTCAGATGGTTCTTGTTATATATTTTGATTATACAGGATCTTGTAAAATCAAGGGAGCTAACACCCCTCCTCCCAGTTTCCCCCCGCCCAAAAGCCCAATCTCCAAAACCTTTGTATGTGTGTATGTATTTATGTATTTTAAATGTTGATATTCTATTTAGGTTGAACAAATTCTTGCAGAGTTTAAGGTTAAAGCCCTTGAGTGTCACCCTGACAAACATCCTGGAAACCCTAAAGCTGGTATGTAGTCTTTCCTATTTAAAAACAATCTATTGTCTTAAATTATAATTAAGGCATTGAATGCAGCCTAAAAGCCATCAGTAAATACTGTTTCCCATTTTAATATTCTATAATTTTTACAGATATGGAATGTACTCTCTTAAATGTCAAGCCTTAATATTTTGCTGTAATGCTTACATAATCATGGATATTAGAACATGAAGACAATTGTTAGATTATCTAGTCCAGGAGTTGTCAAATTTTTTATAGGATGATGCACATTTTAAACCAGAGATTGTCTTGTGGACCACATCCCCTCCCATGCATGATTGCATGCACTATCTCCTCTCCAAGTGGGAATCAAATGACATATTTGGGTTAACTACAATAATTGCTCACATGAAAAGTAACATTAGGAAAATATTTAATGTATTTTAGCTTTTTTTAATGTAAGTTAGCAGCTGGAAATAAGGAGGACCCAGCACCATGTGACAGGCCAGCTCTCCGCAGACTAACAACAAACATCAGAAATTGTGGAAATGCTGTCAGTCACGCAAATACACCTCTACCCTGATATAACGCTGTCCTCGGGAGTCAAAAAATCTTACCGCGTTATAGGTGAAGCCGCATTATATTGAACTTGCTTTGATCCACCGGAGCGTGCAGCCCCGCCGTCCCGAAGCGCTGCTTTACCACGTTATATCCAAATTCATGTTATATTGGGTAGTGTTACATCGGGGCAGAGGTGTAACCTGGCCCCCATAGCAGTGCCTTGAGGAAAAAACGGATACTCTGAGACAGATTTATCTATCCATAGCCAACAGGGTCACTGTCATCAATGACCACAAACAATTTGAATACTTACTCTGGCCTTCTTTATGTCTATACAAAATGCACAGAAAAAAATAAGATAAACAGTATATTGAAGGTGATCATTCCCTACTCTTCATTAAGTTTCCATGTATCACCAAATGTGTTGATTTGTTGTTGAACACTGAACTAGTGCATCTGTGTGTACAAACATCATAGGCCCAGATCATGGAAATTATAGTACATGGAAAAACTCCCAAAACAAAGATTAATTTGATGACAGAGTGCAACACTTAATATTGGACATGTTTGTATTAAACCAGTTATAACAAGACAGTGCTCTGTGATGCACATTTCTGATACTCCACCCAAAAACTTTGAGGCTGATTCTGCCTTCTGCTACTCATATTGAAATCAGTGGGACTATTCTTAGAGTGAGGGACTACATGATGACTGGGATTTTCAGAGTGGTTTAAGGAAATTAGGCACCCAAAATCCTTTTGAAATTTCCACTCCCTTAGGCCCCTTTGAAAATTCCAGCCCATATGAGGAAGGGGAGCAGAAGCAGGACCTCTTCTCCCAGTTTAAAATATTCTCAGCTATAGACTACTGAGTTCTTAAAGCCCTTTGAAAGTATTATTGCAGAATAACTAAATCAAATGTTCCATTTCAGTTAATGCACAAAAATACCTATACAAATTTTCTCTCAGTTTAATTGGAGGCACACTGACAAACATAGTGTGGTAGCAACCACACAGGAGATTAAAGTTCGGGATTCTTGCTTGCACCCTTCTCCCGGAATAGTAGAGGCACTACACCCAAGAGGATGAAAGAGTATTCACTGTCCACTGACACCTTCAGATGTCTTGAGAGTGATATTAAGTTGCACTTAGCTCTTTTTGGCTTTCTGAAATGAGTCAAGGCCCCCATCAAATTGATGGGGGAATAAAAAATAAAATGGAGTGTGATTCTTCATTTTGAGAGAGCCAGAGACGGATCCCTCCAAAATCTGTTGAAGAGTCCACCTTTTACAAAATGATTTTAAATCCTACTTTCCAAAATATATTTAAACATGCTTGAAAGAGCAACTGGATAACAGGACCAAATTCTTCTGTAAACAAACTGAGGCTACCCCATTGACTTCAGTGAGGAGGCAGGGGCATAAGTGAGATTCAAATCTGGTCCATTGCTTGTAATTTTTAGTGTTAAATTGAAGTAAAAATAAATCACTTTTAAAAAAGGGAGCCCAAGACCCAAATAGTGGAGCAGTCTTATGTATTAAGAGCAAACAGTTTATGCTTCATTTACTTGAACAGTCTACTAAATGCCTTACATTTTCACAGTAGAGTAAACATTTAATTTGTCTGATTCATTTCAATTCCACGTATTAAAAATAATTATCAAACCAGACTGCTTTTTATCCCCCCAAAATTGGTCACACCGGAAAAAAGAAACAGAATTAAGAAAAAAAAATCCTGTGTGTTGTTTGATTTATGCTTATCAGCTTTGGTTAGTGTTTGAGTTCAGCATATTTCAAAAGAAGACTCTACTATGAATAATAATAGTAAGCCACTCTAATAAGGGTGACTCATAGATAAAATGTAAATTTGTAACCTTTACACAAATAGTAACACACAGCTGCATCCTTAACAACCATTTTCTAAAGAATTTTTACTCCTGCAAGAGAAATGAGAGATCTTATTCACACAATCTGGAATTTAAGTTAATATCTTATTATACCCACAAAATTTGTGAGGTTAAGCAATGCCGTTAGCTAATCTGTACTATGCTATGTTAAGATTCTTCTGCTTGCTGCTCATATAATGTAATTATGCTTCCTTCTTACTGTCCCTTGGTGGTATGTTCTGCTCTAACTTCCTTGCTGCTTTGGATCATACTGTGTTCCGTGTGAAATGCTGTCATGCTATTGCAATGTTGGTTTTTAAATGGGGTGACACCTCATGTGTTTTGCTTTGAATACCACATAATTTTGATAGCCCTCAAGTGTATAAAGCTTCTAAACCAAGAGACAAAAAGGATCCACATTTTGACATTTGCATTGAATTGTTCATCTGAAAGAGGGCATCAATTGTCCACTAAAGGTGTTACTGTTGAGTCAGCTAAGACTTCCTCAAAGCAGTGAGCAGAACTGCCACATCCCTTCATCACTCTTTTATTCTCTTTTTCTGCCCCAACCTGTATTGCTGTTACATAGCTATTTATTGGTCATTCCTGTTCCACAGAGGAATTAATTTATTTAAAAATAAGTATTTGATGTAACATCCTTTTGGTTTGTGTTTTAGTGGAGAATTTTCAGAAGCTGCAGCAGGCTAAGGAGATTCTTACTAACGAAGAGAGTCGAGCTTGTTATGATTACTGGCGACGAAGCAAAATTACCATTCCATTCCAGCAGTGGGAGGCTCTGAGCAACTCCATAAAAACGGTTGTTTTTTGTTTACCTAAATTTCCTGGGTATACATTAGCATTAGGAGATTAGGTAGGTCTATGGGAAGGGAAATTCTCCCATGGGCAAGACAGGATGGGTCAGAGATTGAGGACTGTTCATTATATCAGCCTTCTATTGTTTTTTAATCAGTTTCCCAGTGTTGATCTGATGGAGGAAAGGACACTAATTAGAAACGGTGCTGCTGTGTGACCAGAAATACTCCCCCAAAATTGCTGCATAGCAATATGTAACAAGAGTGCAGAAAAATACCCCTGAATTCATAAAAAAAACAAATGCCACAAACTGGAAGGCAGTCAGCTGATATAGACATTTATGAACACATACGTGACAAAACTCTGATAGCTGTTTTTGTTCTCAGGGACAATATAGGTTTTATCTTGTATTTCTGTTAGTCCCATAGCAACTTTCTCAACATTTCAAAAAACTTCAGTCATTTAAAAATAATTTACTTGGGATTGAAAGTGGCTATATGATCTAGGTTAATCAAAGGAATGTACTATGATAAAAGACTCGTGGTATATTTTAAGTTAGTTTTTAGAATGATTACTGGGAGTGAAATCCTGGCCTCATTAAAGTCAATGGCATACTGTCATTGACTTCAGTGGGGCCAGGATTTCATCCTAGGAAAATAAATCTTCAGTAATTTCTTTAATGAGAATATTGAATAGATTTTTGATGTAACCAGCATACCAACAAAAAATGTAATCCCATAGTATCTGAAGTTGTTATGGTTTTTTCCTGTTGGCTGTGAGGATTTATATGACAAACTGGAAATACCTGTATATCTGTAATATAACCAGTTGTTTTTCCTAACAGTTGATAGATTCTGACCTAATAAATAATCATGATAAATGATATTTACATAAATATTTTTCTAGTTCATAAACAAATGATCCTTTCTGGTCATTTCTTTATTTTTCAGAACAGATTTTTGTTTACTTTCTAGTCTATATCAACTTCTGTTGATTTATATTTTTATTGATGCTTGTGAAAATGAGTGAGTCATTGCTGTGTATTAATTCTGTTGATGTCACCACTGCCCTGAACACTGAGTACAGCAATTCATTTTGAGAAGATATACTCTATGAAGATAAATAATCTGGAAGATGCTAATTATGTCTGAGCAAACCACACTATTTAGAAGTTTTGATATTTTGTCTTTGATGTGACTGCCAGGTATCAGAGGTATTAATTTATTGTGTTCAGGCACCTTAGATGTTTTTTCCACAAACTTTATTTCCGGCTAATTATATGTAGCTATTCGTGATTTTTTTAAACCATCTTCCTGGAATGCAAGCTAGGAAAACAGGTAGAAATATAGTGGTTTATAGTAGCAGTAGATGGCATTCATTTATGATTACATAACACACAATTACATTAGTGTAGGTGTACATGCAAATTTATTTTTGTACAGTGAGTGAAGCTTTTTAAACATTGTTTTTATGATCAGTGTGTAACTTCGAATAACATGGAGTAATACAGTGTGGGAGATCTTTCCAGCATAATTTACAAGCCTCTAAATGTCAGAATTAGCAGCATCTGTCCTGGTCCCTCTACTTACATCAGTCTGGAAAAGGGGAAAAGTGCCAGATGAGTGGACCAATGGAGTTATAGTGAAGACACCAAAGAAAGGAACTCTCAGTGATTGTAATAACTGGCGTGGTATCACACTTTTATCTGTGCCAAGCAAAGTATTGTGTAAGATCATAGTTCAGCGTATATCAGAGGCAGCTGATAGCGTTCTCAGAAAAGAGCAAGCTGGTTTTCAGAAAGGGCGCAGATCCACAGACCAGATCTTCACTCTACAAAGCATAATAGAACAGTGCTTAGAATGGCAATGGCAACTTTACATAAATTTCATAGACTTTGAGAAGGCTTTTGATAGCATTTCAGGACCAGACTATGGTACATTCTGCCGGCATATAGAATTCCTTTTCCTATAATCAGTGTCATCAAAAGCTTCTATTTCAACTTTACATGCAGTGTTGATCACAAGTGAGCTCAGTTTTGAAGTCAAAACAGGAGTACATCAGGGGTGTGTCATGTCTGCAACCCTCTTCAACATTGCCATCGACTAGGTAATGTGGTGTACAACAGAAGACATGCCAAAAGGCATCCCTTGAAGACTTGGACTTTGCAGATGATGTCGCTCTCCTATCACATACCCAACACCATATACAAGAAAAAACAACTCGACTCAACTCTTTCAGCTAGCAAAGTGGACTGAAAATCAACCACAATAAGACATATATCATGACCTTTAATATCACCGTCACCAGTATGGATAGAGGATTAAGTTCTCACTAATGCAGAAACATTCACATACTTGGACAGCACCATCAGCCAGGACAGTGGAACAAGCCAGGACATCCAGAACAAAATCAATAAAGCCAGGAACACCTTCAGGAATGTCCCGTTCTTGTCAACTGCTAGAAATGGCCCACCTTGATTATCACTACAAAAGGTTTTCACCCCCCCACAGTAATTGTAATTCAGCTCCATCCTAGGAAGACCAGTTGGCTCAGCAACAGTACAAGTTACTTTATTCATCCATCAGAGACTTGGTGGAGTGTCTGAAAGGGCCAGAAGAAAACCAGGATTTAGATCCACCAAGAGGAGGAAATTTTGCCATTGACTTCAGTGGATCTAGGATTTCACCTGGTGTGGCTGCTTTTTCTCTTTTTTTAACGAAGCAGAGAGCAAAATATCACCATTTTCCTTGAAAGGTCTTGTGCAGACACCCCCTCTGCCCCAAACTCTGGAAAGAAAACTGTATCCATGAAAGACTATCTTTAAGTTTTCCTTGTAAGTTGAGGAAAACCTACACTTTTTTAAAAAATTATGTATGCTTGAATGAATATATGTATATAAAGCTGTTGATATGCTTGGTGCTTTGCAAACAGATGTTCTCAGGATTTTTCCACTAATTTTGCTGGTGGGAAATTTTTTTTTGCATACATCTACTAGGTCCCAATCGTGCAATATCACGATCACCCTCAATTCAATTAAAATGAATGTGAATTGAGAATATACAGTACCATGCACAATTGGGCCCTACTAGAGGTGAGCAAACAAATTGTCCTGCAAACAAATGTGAAAAAATGTCTGAGATCATTTGCCTATAAAGCACCATACATAAGGATTGGAGGATCAGTCCCTCCAAGCTTGATTCAGTTCCAGTTAAAGTCAATAGGAGTATTTCCATTGACTGCAGTGGGAGTTAGACCTAGGTAACACTTCCAGAAATGCTTAAGTCCCATTTTCAAAAGTGGCTAAGCTCTGAAATGCTTGTGTGACTTTTGAAAATGGAAATAAGCTTCTAAATCTCATAGGTGCTCTTGAAAATTTTACTGAGCAGATGGTGGGCAAAATATATTAATACCTTAGAATTATTTGCTGCATCTCCACTTGTCCTCCTTTATCCCCATCCAAATTTAACTATAGATGAACATCACCCAAACTACTCAACTGTTAATTCCAAAATTCAATTTCATTTTCCTAATGATCTGTAATTTCCAGAAAGCATTCTAGAGTAGTGGTTCTCAACCAGGGGTCCAGGGTCCCCTGCGGGGGGGGGGGGGGGGGCGAGAGCAGGTTTCAGGGGGTCTGCCAAGCAGGGCCAGCATTAAACTTGCTGGGACCCAGGGTAGAAACCCGAAACCCCACCACATGAGTGTGAATCCTGGGGCCCTGAGCCCTGCCACCCAGGGATGAAGCTGAAGCTTGAGCAATGTAGCTTCCTGGGGGGCCCTGTGGCATGGGGCCCCAGGCAATTGTCCTGCTTGCTACCCCCTAACACTGGCCCTGACTTTTATATGCAGAAAACCAGTTATTGTGGCACAGGTGGGCCATGGAGTTTTTATAGCATGTTGGGGGCGGGGGGGAGAGGCTCCGAAAGGAAAAGGTTGAGAACCCCTGTCCTAGAGCATACTTCTGTTAGTTAAAAAGAATAAACCTGAGTAACTGCACACTGACTCCTTTAAAGTAGAAAACTAGCCTATGTTATGTTTAAAATTTAATGTACAACTTAGATTTGTCCATTTGTTATTTTTTGATTTATTTAGTCAATGCACTGGGCTGTCAGAAGTAAAAAAGAGCCAATGCTGGAAGCACCTGAGCTAAATAATAGCAACAACATAACTAATGACACTTGGGCCCAACAGGCTGAAAACAGTAAAGATGGATTGTCAGATGAGAGAAGGGAACAAGACGATGCTGAGACTTTTGGTGAGAAGCCACAATCACCAAAGAGTCCAGACTCTCCAAGTAAGTGGAACAGTGATGTGACAGATTTCAGTGTTTAGACATTTTTACTGAACTTTTTAGTCATGGAAAACTCCCATCTAATTAAGTGGAAGATTTGCTTGAGTATGATATTCAGGATTGGTCCTTAAAGGATAAACTGGATAAGAAATGGGTGACTACATAATTTTTTCAATAATTCCCATTTCCTTAGTTTCCTGTACATTTGCATATGTCTTATTACTTGCTGTGCACATGTAAGAATATTAGACAGAGAACATGATTTTCAGAACTGTGAGTACAATTAATGTGATCGCTCATGCAGTTGGCCACTTGTATGCATAGAGTATAACTAAGATGACTTCACATTCAAGTAACTGCATATGTACAGTTTTGAAAATCAGGGCCTGAGAGGTGCAAATTGCAATACTAAGGATTCCAATAGCTGTAGGCTCTTAATTTAACTAGCTATCTCAATTAGGGCCCAGTTTTATACCACTCGTGTCCTGGATTTTGATCACTCTCCTTACAGTGTGTATGGTAATGTCCATTGTTTCATGTTCTCTGTGTATATAAATCTCCCCACTGTATTTTCCACTGAATGCATCCAATGAAGTGAGCTGTAGCTCATGAAAGCTTATGCTCAAATAAATTTGTTAGTCTCTAAGGTGCCTCAAATCCTCCTTTTTTTTTTGCGGATACAGACTAACGCGGCTGCTGCTCTGAAACCTGTCTTCTGACAGTGGCCAGTGCTAGGTGCTTCAGAGAGAATGAATGTTGCCCATATTTGATCAGTTTGTTAATAGTTTTTGTTCAGATGACACCTTTGTTCAGACGTTCTCTCTCTCCTCCTCCCTCTCCATCCCGACCAAGGATTGAAACTTCATGCTAAAGACCTACATTTGACTTATATTTCAGTCACAATAATCAAGACCTACTTTAGCCAAAGTGGGTGAGGTAATATCTTTTATTGGACCAATTTCTGTTGGCGAGAGAGAGTCCAATAAAAGATACTACCTCGCACACATTTTCTCTCTGATATCCTGCTACTGACACAGCTACAACAACACTATAACTACTTTAGCCTAATCAGTTTTAAATGTTTCTTTGTAATAATTCATTTCCTCTCCCTTTTTTTCTTTTTTCATAGGATTTTTAGATTCAAATTGCTTGCACTTGCGTTTCCGCTGGTCAGGTGATGCCCCTTCAGAGCTTCTGAGGAAGTTCAGAAACTACGAAATATAAAGTGCGAGCCCAAGACACATGACAGCATGGAATTGTCTGCTCAACAGTGCAGTATTTTTTGTCCATGGTTAAAACTTGTTTGTATCTTGTGCCTGTTCACCATTATTTGAATGTTCAGTTATGTGGCTTTGTAATACTGATCTGTTATCACACTTTGTATAAGTATTTTAGGTGGAAGAATTTTGAGGGCCAGCCACTATCTTTATTCAGTATTAGCATAAGTAACAATTATATGCATAAAGTGGTCCAGTGTTTTATATCAGTTTCCTGTGTTCTTCTTTAGTATACAATCAGATGGCTTTTCTGTCCGCATTAAACATATAAGAATGTATTGTGCATATATATTTCTTGCAGGATGAAGAACTCATGGTATTAAAAAATAATCTCCCAAATCTGAATGACAATGAATTTTAAATACAGCTGTGTATATTTCTAAATTAGATATTTTGGGCCTGATACTCCACTGCCTTGCACATTGTGTAGTCATTCAGACCTATGCACAGTGCGTGCAAAACAAGTGTAAATAATTGGAGAGTTCCGACTTGGTAATGTTTTGCACTGGTGTTAGTGACTAAATGAGATAGTGGAAAATCAGGCTCATTAAGTTTTAACATGAGCAACAATTAACATGAAACACTTTGATTCTTTGGGCAATGTTACAAATTTTTAACACTGTATAACCTACATATAGGATATAATGATAGTGCTAAAATGGATTTGTGGCTTGAAGGCGTTTTGTTTCTTGGGTGGCCAGCTAACTTTACAGCAGCAAAGTTAAGTTACTGCAGAATATATACATAAATATTGACTGTTCTTTTAATTTCTTGGATCCAGATCATCCCCTGAAGTTTCCTGCCTACCATCTCTTCAAATGGGAGAGATTTGAGGGGGGCCATGCAGAAGAGAAAGTGTGAAGCCTCCCTAAAACCCATGAATATTTGGGAGCTTCAGGGTAGGTTAACCCAGATCAACAGAGACAAAGATGTCTCCTGTCTCTGTGCTTATACAGGGAAACTATGCTATCACTAGCTCAGTTACCATGTGGTTAGCAGCTGCCAAGGAAACCTTACCTAAATATTATGATTATTGTATCAGATAATTCTTTGGCCAATAGTTGCCATACAACTGTGGAGTTATTTTTGTGTTATGCAAAATAAAATACCGTTAATACCATTCACATTGTAGCTCTGTAATCCTGGCACAAATGAAAAAACGTATATGAAACTGGGAACATGCTGATAGTCCCAGAGCTTTTTAGATATAAATGGCAAATTAATAGTTAAAAAATGTCACCTGATGAACAGATTAAAGCTGAATGCAAATAATGTCATTAAAAATTCCAGTCTCAGTAAAATTGAAGGGTGAGCACAATTGTTTCCTGTTTGCTTATTTTGTTCTCAGAATATGACGATAGCTACAGGTTCAATAATAGTAGAAAGTGGCACTGATGACTAATACGGTTATTGAGAAGCTTTAATTTCCTGAAGTCAAACACTGTTACCTTCCACTTTCATATCCATAAATGAGAAGAAACCAAGATTGCTGGGGATGCAGTGAGTGAAGATGTTATAAAGCTGATGCAATGACATAGCAAATGATAAAATGACTCATAATAAAAGTTTCAGTCTTTCAGATGCTGTGATATGCATCAGTTAGTTGTGTGTTGGGTATTATTATTGCTTCTCAGCATCGATACTATCTGTGTCATCAGAGCCATTAAGAATCTCATCTGTAACAGGAGTGGCATAAATTTAGCCCATTTCCTCTTCTTCCTTGTCCGTTACCTCTTCTGTGTTGACATGGACCAGACTAGCTGCTCTGTTTTTCCCCTCTCACTTCATGGAGGTGTGTCTCTTGGCTACTGCAGTGGTGACCAGCTGGCTGAGTCCTCCTCCCTTCACTGCTTCCTGACATTCCTGGGCCTGATTTTCCACTGCCTTACACCTTGTGTAGTTATTTACCACCACATCAACAACATGTTAATGACTACAGAAGGAGTAAGTCAACAGAGAATCAGGATTGCAATCTGCAAGACCAGGGGTGGGCAAACTTTTTGGCCCGAGGGCCACATCAGGGTTCCAAAACTGTATGGAGGGCTGGGTAGGAAAGGCTGTGCCTCCCCAACAGCCTGGCTCCCGCCCCCTATCTGCCCCTCCCACTTTCCGCCCACTGACTGCCCCCCTTAGAACTCCTGACCCATCCAACCCCCTCTGCTCCTTGTCCCCTGACTGCCCCCTCCCGGGACACCTCCCCACCATCCACTCCCTGTCCCCTGACTGCCCCGACCCCATCCACACCCCTGACCCCTGTTAGGCCCCCCAGGACTCCCACACCTATCCAACCCCCCCGTTCCCTGTCCTCTGACCCCCACCCCCAGAACTTCTGCCCTATCCAACCACTCCCTGTCCCCTGGCTGCCCCCCGGGGTCTCCTGCCCCTTATCCAACCCCCCAGCCCCGGCCCCCTTCGTATGTAGCTCAGAGCAGCATGTCTGGCAGCCGTGCCGCCCGGCTGGAGCCAGACACACTGCCATGCTGCCCTGCATGATCGGCAGCCCTGCTGCCCAGAGTGCTGCCCTTGTGGCGGCGTGGCTCCGGAAGAGGAGAAACTGCGGGGGAGGGGTTGGGGGCTAGCCTCCCAGACCAGGAGCTCAGGGGCCAGGCAGTTCCTGCGGGCCGGATGTGGCCCACAGGTTGTAGTTTGCCCACCTCTCCTCTATAGTGAAAGAGACACTATAGTCAGGACTTGTTTACACTACAAAATTAGGTCAACTTAATTTAGGTTGACCTACAGCCACCACAGTAATTCAATCAGCTGTTGGTGTCCCCACAACCCTGCTGCCGGTGGTGTGTCTTCACCAGGAGCACTTGTACCAACTTAAACGGGGCATTGTGGGGAACCTACAGCTGAGTGTGGGGCACTGTCAGCCACATAGAGCTGACAGTGGGTGCTCCCTACCCATCCTGGGTGATAGCTCAAGCTCTGAGCCCAGGGCAGGCTCAATTTCACAGCACCTAGCCTACCAGGAGTGAAATTGACTTTCTTGTCAGTGTCATGGCTCCAGCTGTGAGCCCCCTGCTGCTCTGAGACAGAAACTGCCCTGAAAATGAGAAGAATGACCCCAACAGTCAATGTAAGTAATGCAGTTTCTACATGGACAGGGCATCACTTTAATTACAGCAACATTAGCGCTACACTTCTTATGGAGGTGGAGTTATGTCAGTAGGTGTCCACTTAGGTGGAAGCAGCATTCTCATGTAGCCACTGATGTAATTAGTGTAGACCAAACCTCTGTGCAGAATTCAAATAGAATCATAGAATCATAGAATATCAGGGTTGGAAGGGACCCCAGAAGGTCATCTAGTCCAACCCCCTGCTCAAAGCAGGACCAATTCCCAGTTAAATAATCCCAGCCAGGGCTTTGTCAAGCCTGACCTTAAAAACCTCTAAGGAAGGAGATTCTACCACCTCCCTAGGTAACGCATTCCAGTGTTTCACCACCCTCTTAGTGAAAAAGTTTTTCCTAATATCCAATCTAAACCTCCCCCACTGCAACTTGAGACCATTACTCCTCGTTCTGTCATCTGCTACCATTGAGAACAGTCTAGAGCCATCCTCTTTGGAACCCCCTTTCAGGTAGTTGAAAGCAGCTATCAAATCCCCCGTCATTCTTCTCTTCTGCAGGCTAAACAATCCCAGCTCCCTCAGCCTCTCCTCATAACTCATGTGTTCCAGTCCCCTAATCATTTTTGTTGCCCTTCGCTGGACTCTCTCCAATTTATCCACATCCTTCTTGAAGTGTGGGGCCCAAAACTGGACACAGTACTCCAGATGAGGCCTCACCAATGTCGAATAGAGGGGAACGATCACGTCCCTCGATCTGCTCGCTATGCCCCTACTTATACATCCCAAAATGCCATTGGCCTTCTTGGCAACAAGGGCACACTGCTGACTCATATCCAGCTTCTCGTCCACTGTCACCCCTAGGTCCTTTTCCGCAGAACTGCTGCCTAGCCATTCGGTCCCTAGTCTGTAGCTGTGCATTGGGTTCTTCCGTCCTAAGTGCAGGACCCTGCACTTATCCTTATTGAACCTCATCAGATTCCTTTTGGCCCAATCTTCCAATTGGTCTAGGTCCTTCTGTAACCTATCCCTCCCCTCCAGCGTATCTACCACTCCTCCCAGTTTAGTATCATCCGCAAATTTGCTGAGAGTGCAATCCACACCATCCTCCAGATCATTTATGAAGATATTGAATAAAACCGGCCCCAGGACCGACCCTTGGGGCACTCCACTTGATACCACTTGATGTTTTAAATCCTTTGTCTGTCTCTGAGTCTCAAATGTATTTCTTCCTTTGATGACTTTAAACAACTTGAAGAATCTCAGTGTTTGTTACACAAATATCAACAGGTTGGTAAACTCAAGCTGAGCGCTGATAGCTGGGTGTGTGCTCCAGAGAACACCACTATTGTTGGAACTCCCTGTGTCATTTTTTTTCCCTCCAAGATGAAATTTTAGCCAAATTCAAGGGCGTTTGCAAAGCATTTGGATTTCAGCAGAACTGCATTTTGAAAATCTTGGAAAATGCAGTATCCCCACAGGTTTCCTGTCCAGCTCTAGTGCTCTATCACCCCCATCTACTGTATCCAAGCATTTATATCAGGGAGGGCAAACTACGGGCATTGGGCCAGATCCAGCCTGTCAGGGCTTTCAGTGCAGCCCGTGGGATTGCCAGCCCCCTCGTGCAGTGGGGCTAAGGCAGACTCCCTGCCTGCCCTGGCCCCGCCACGCTCCTGGAAGTGGCTGGCATGACATCCCTGTGGCCCCTGGGGCTGGGGTGGGGGCAGAGGGCTCTGTGTGCTGACCTTGTCTGCAGGCACTTCCCCTGCAGCTCCTATTGGCTGGGAACGGGGAACCGTGGCCAATGAGAGCTTCGGGGGTGGTACCTGCAGGCGAGGGCAGTATGCGGCGGATCTGCCCGCCCCACCCCACCCCACCCCCAGGAGCCACTGCTAGACATGCTGGCCACTTCTGGGAGCAGTGTGCGCCTAGCCCCACTGTGCACTGCTGCCACCCCAGAGCTGCTCGAGGTAAGTGGCGCTGGCCTGGAGCCTGCACCCCGCACCCCAACCTGCTGCCTTTAGCCCTCTGCTGCACTGAGCCCCAGCCCTCTGCCCTGAGCCCCTTCCTGCACATCACACCCCTCCCACACCCCGCACTCCCTCCTGCACCCCAACCCCCTGCCCCAGCCCAATCTTCATGGCCCTGCATGCAATTTCCCCACACAGAGGTGGCCCGAGGGCCAAAAAGTTTGCCCACCCCTGGTTTATATCCCTGGTCATCAAGGTAGCCAAGTAGTGACCAGTTCATACTTAGCACCTGGCCTGATGGTACCCTTCCTCTCCGTCTGGGGGCAGTATTTCAGCTTCCTTCCATTGCTTGCTTAATTGTTTAATTCATTTTAATATTTGTAGACCCCTAAATTCAGGGCAGCAGGCGGGTGAAGGAGTTGGGGCACTGCTAACATCTCAGTAGCGATCCTGTAGCCACTTACCTGTCGATACAAAATCCTATTCGGCTATGGGAAAGGGGTTTTAAATGAAAAGAAAAAGTTCATCCCTTTCATTTCGCAGCGAGCAGGGTTCGAACCTGCGCGGGGAGACCCCATTGGATTTCAAGTCCAACGCCTTAACCACTCGGCCATCGCTGCTGTTGAAAGCACAGTGCGCCGGTAGGATACTTTACCAATAAGAGCTTTGCCTGGGGCTTCCTCCTTCCGTATCTCGTGGGGCCACTGACCAATGAGAGACGCTCCGCACCGCCTTCCCACAGCCCAAGGGGAGCGGGCGGCCCCGGGGCCGCCTCCGCCGAGAGTTGGAGACACAGCAGCCGAGGACTGTTTCTTCTCGTGCTTCCCTGTCGGCCCCGCGCGGGGAGAGAGCTGGGTACAGTTGCTCCGCGGCAGGCTGCGGGAGCGGGGGCCATGGCCAGAGGAGGGGGGACGCTGCCGAGGAAGAGCCGGGCAAAGAGGAGTAGCAAAGGCGAAAGCCGCCCGCTAGCCGCCTGCTGCAGCAGAGGCAACGAGACAGGCGCGGATGGCCTCGGAGCTGTTACTAGAGAGTCTGACACAGACACAGCCGCCTGCCCGGCTCCCCCAACAGCCTCCCTACGCACCCCTGTCCCAGGAGCACTCCCCCAGCGTCAGCCCCCACACCAACTCCGCCCTCAGCCCCGAGCACGGCGACCATCGCTCACCGCCCTTCTCCCTCCACACAGCCACACACACCCCACAGCCCCTCGCCCTTAGCCCATCTACAGCCCCCAGCACTACACCTGTCACAGCCCCTTTGCCTCAGCACAGCCACACCCCACAGCCCCTCTCCCTTAACCCATCTACAGCCCCCAGCACTACACCTGTCACAGCCCCTTTGCCTCAGCACAGCCACACCCCACAGCCCCTCTCCCTTAACCCATCTACAGCCCCCAGCACTACACCTGTCACAGCCCCTTTGCCTCAGCGCAGCCACAGCCCACAGCCCCTCTCCCTTAACCCATCTACAGCCCCCAGCACTACACCTGTCACAGCCCCTTTGCCTCAGCGCAGCCACAGCCCACAGCCCCTCTCCCTTAACCCATCTACAGTCCCCAGCACTACACCTGTCACAGCCTCTTTGCCTCAGCGCAGACACACCCCACAGCCCCTCGCCCTTAGCCCATCTACAGCCCCCAGCACTACACCTGTCACAGCCCCTTTGCCTCAGCGCAGACACACCCCACAGCCCGTCGCCCTTAGCCCATCTACAGCCCCCAGCACTACACCTGTCACAGCCCCTTTGCCTCAGCGCAGCCACAGCCCACAGCCCCTCTCCCTTAGCCTATCTATAGCCCCCAGCACTACACCTGTCACAGCCCCTTTGCCTCAGCGCAGCCACAGCCCACAGCCCCTCGCCCTTAGCCCATCTACAGCCCCCAGCACTACACCTGTCACAGCCCCTTTGCCTCAGCGCAGACACACCCCACAGCCCCTCTCCCTTAACCCATCTACAGCCCCCAGCACTACACCTGTCACAGCCCCTTTGCCTCAGCGCAGCCACAGCCCACAGCCCCTCGCCCTTAGCCCATCTACAGCCCCCAGCACTACACCTGTCACAGCCCCTTTGCCTCAGCGCAGACACACCCCACAGCCCGTCGCCCTTAGCCCATCTACAGCCCCCAGCACTACACCTGTCACAGCCCCTTTGCCTCAGCGCAGCCACAGCCCACAGCCCCTCTCCCTTAGCCCATCTACAGCCCCCAGCACTACACCTGTCACAGCCCCTTTGCCTCAGCACAGCCACACCCCACAGCCCCTCTCCCTTAACTCATCTACAGCCCCCAGCACTACACCTGTCACAGCCCCTTTGCCTCAGCGCAGCCACACCCCACAGCCCCTCTCCCTTAACCCATCTACAGCCCCCAGCACTACACCTGTCACAGCCCCTTTGCCTCAGCACAGCCACACCCGACAGCCCCTCGCCCTTAGCCCATCTACAGCCCCCAGCACTACACCTGTCACAGCCTCTTTGCCTCAGCGCAGACACACCCCACAGCCCCTCGCCCTTAGCCCATCTACAGCCCCCAGCACTACACCTGTCACAGCCCCTTTGCCTCAGCGCAGACACACCCCACAGCCCCTCTCCCTTAACCCATCTACAGCCCCCAGCACTACACCTGTCACAGCCCCTTTGCCTCAGCACAGCCACACCCCACAGCCCCTCTCCCTTAGCCTATCTACAGCCCCCAGCACTACACCTGTCACAGCCCCTTTGCCTCAGCGCAGACACACCCCACAGCCCGTCGCCCTTAGCCCATCTACAGCCCCCAGCACTACACCTGTCACAGCCCCTTTGCCTCAGGGCAGCCACAGCCCCTCTCCCTTAGCCCATCTACAGCCCCCAGCACTACACCTGTCACAGCCCCTTTGCCTCAGCATAACCACACCCCACAGCCCCTCTCCCTTAGCCCATCTACAGCCCCCAGCACTACACCTGTCACAGCCCCTTTGCCTCAGCACAGCCACACCCCACAGCCCCTCTCCCTTAGCCCATCTACAGCCCCCAGAACTACACCTGTCACAGCCCCTTTGCCTCAGCACAGCCACACCCCACAGCCCCTCTCCCTTAGCCCATCTACAGCCCCCAGCACTACACCTGTCACAGCCCCTTTGCCTCAGCGCAGCCACAGCCCACAGCCCCTCTCCCTTAACCCATCTACAGCCCCCAGCACTACACCTGTCACAGCCCCTTTGCCTCAGCATAGCCACACCCCACAGCCCCTCGCCCTTAGCCCATCTACAGCCCCCAGCACTACACCTGTCACAGCCCCTTTGCCTCAGCACAGCCACACCCCACAGCCCCTCTCCCTTAGCCCATCTACAGCCCCCAGAACTACACCTGTCACAGCCCCTTTGCCTCAGCACAGCCACACCCCACAGCCCCTCTCCCTTAGCCCATCTACAGCCCCCAGCACTACACCTGTCACAGCCCCTTTGCCTCAGCGCAGCCACAGCCCACAGCCCCTCTCCCTTAACCCATCTACAGCCCCCAGCACTACACCTGTCACAGCCCCTTTGCCTCAGCACAGCCACACCCCACAGCCCCTCACCCTTAGCCCATCTACAGCCCCCAGCACTACACCTGGCACAGCCCCTTTGCCTCAGCGCAGCCACAGCCCCTCTCCCTTAGCCCATCTACAGCCCCCAGCACTACACCTGTCACAGCCCCTTTGCCTCAGCGCAGCCACACCCCACAGCCCCTCTCCCTTAACCCATCTACAGCCCCCAGCACTACACCTGTCACAGCCCCTTTGCCTCAGCACAGCCACACCCCACAGCCCCTTGCCCTTAGCCCATCTACAGCCCCCAGCACTACACCTGTCACAGCCCCTTTGCCTCAGCACAGCCACACCCCACAGCCCCTCTCCCTTAGCCCATCTACAGCCCCAAGCACTACACCTGTCACAGCCCCTTTGCCTCAGCACAGCCACACCCCACAGCCCCTCTCCCTTAGCCCATCTACAGCCCCAAGCACTACACCTGTCACAGCCCCTTTGCCTCAGCACAGCCAGACCCCACAGCCCGTCGCCCTTAGCCCATCTACAGCCCCCAGCACTACACCTGTCACAGCCCCTTTGCCTCAGGGCAGCCACACCCCACAGCCCCTCTTCCTTAACCCATCTACAGCCCCCAGCACTACACCTGTCACAGCCCCTTTGCCTCAGGGCAGCCACAGCCCCTCTCCCTTAGCCCATCTACAGCCCCCAGCACTACACCTGTCACAGCCCCTTTGCCTCAGCACA
The DNA here is from genome assembly GCF_965140295.1 of Lepidochelys olivacea. NCBI lineage: Eukaryota > Metazoa > Chordata > Testudines > Cheloniidae > Lepidochelys > Lepidochelys olivacea. Next base: position 81,331,756 of record NC_140417.1, on the reverse strand, counting down.
GCCACACCCCACAGCCCCTCTCCCTTAGCCCATCTACATCCCCCAGCACTACACCTGTCACAGCCCCTTTGCCTCAGCACAGCCACACCCCACAGCCCCTCGCCCTTAGCCCATCTACAGCCCCCAGCACTACACCTGTCACAGCCCCTTTGCCTCAGCACAGCCACACCCCACAGCCCCTCTCCCTTAGCCTATCTACAGCCCCCAGCACTACACCTGTCACAGCCCCTTTGCCTCAGCGCAGACACACCCCACAGCCCGTCGCCCTTAGCCCATCTACAGCCCCCAGCACTACACCTGTCACAGCCCCTTTGCCTCAGGGCAGCCACAGGCCCTCTCCCTTAGCCCATCTACAGCCCCCAGCACTACACCTGTCACAGCCCCTTTGCCTCAGCACAGCCACACCCCACAGCCCCTCGCCCTTAGCCCATCTACAGCCCCCAGCACTACACCTGTCACAGCCCCTTTGCCTCAGCACAGCCACACCCCACAGCCCCTCTCCCTTAGCCCATCTACAGCCCCCAGCACTACACCTGTCACAGCCCCTTTGCCTCAGCACAGCCACACCCCACAGCCCCTCTCCCTTAGCCCATCTACAGCCCCCAGCACTACACCTGTCACAGCCCCTTTGCCTCAGCGCAGCCACAGCCCACAGCCCCTCTCCCTTAACCCATCTACAGCCCCCAGCACTACACCTGTCACAGCCCCTTTGCCTCAGCACAGCCACACCCCACAGCCCCTCACCTTTAGCCCATCTACAGCCCCCAGCACTACACCTGGCACAGCCCCTTTGCCTCAGCGCAGCCACAGCCCCTCTCCCTTAGCCCATCTACAGCCCCCAGCACTACACCTGTCACAGCCCCTTTGCCTCAGCGCAGCCACACCCCACAGCCCCTCTCCCTTAACCCATCTACAGCCCCCAGCACTACACCTGTCACAGCCCCTTTGCCTCAGCACAGCCACACCCCACAGCCCCTTGCCCTTAGCCCATCTACAGCCCCCAGCACTACACCTGTCACAGCCCCTTTGCCTCAGCACAGCCACACCCCACAGCCCCTCTCCCTTAGCCCATCTACAGCCCCAAGCACTACACCTGTCACAGCCCCTTTGCCTCAGCACAGCCACACCCCACAGCCCCTCTCCCTTAGCCCATCTACAGCCCCAAGCACTACACCTGTCACAGCCCCTTTGCCTCAGCACAGCCAGACCCCACAGCCCGTCGCCCTTAGCCCATCTACAGCCCCCAGCACTACACCTGTCACAGCCCCTTTGCCTCAGGGCAGCCACACCCCACAGCCCCTCTTCCTTAACCCATCTACAGCCCCCAGCACTACACCTGTCACAGCCCCTTTGCCTCAGGGCAGCCACACCCCACAGCCCCTCTTCCTTAACCCATCTACAGCCCCCAGCACTACACCTGTCACAGCCCCTTTGCCTCAGGGCAGCCACAGCCCCTCGCCCTTAGCCCATCTACAGCCCCCAGCACTACACCTGTCACAGCCCCTTTGCCTCAGCACAGCCACATCCCACAGCCCCTCTCCCTTAGCCCATCTACATCCCCCAGCACTACACCTGTCACAGCCCCTTTGCCTCAGCACAGCCACACCCCACTGCCCCTCGCCCTTAGCCCATCTACAGCCCCCAGCACTACACCTGTCACAGCCCCTTTGCCTCAGCGCAGCCACACCCCACAGCCCCTCTCCCTTAACCCATCTACAGCCCCCAGCACTACACCTGTCACAGCCCCTTTGCCTCAGGGCAGCCACAGCCCCTCTCCCTTAGCCCATCTACAGCCCCCAGCACTACACCTGTCACAGCCCCTTTGCCTCAGCGCAGCCACACCCCACATCCCCTCTCCCTTAACCCATCTACAGCCCCCAGCACTACACCTGTCACAGCCCCTTTGCCTCAGGGCAGCCACACCCCACAGCCCGTCTCCCTTAGCCCATCTACAGCCCCCAGCACTACACCTGTCACAGCCCCTTTGCCTCAGGGCAGCCATACCCCACAGCCCCTCTCCCTTAGCCCATCTACAGCCCCCAGCACTACACCTGTCACAGCCCCTTTGCCTCAGGGCAGCCACACCCCACAGCCCCTCTCCCTTAGCCCATCTACAGCCCCCAGCACTACACCTGTCACAGCCCCTTTGCCTCAGGGCAGCCACACCCCACAGCCCCTCTCCCTTAGCCCATCTACAGCCCCCAGCACTACACCTGTCACAGCCCCTTTGCCTCAGCACAGCCACACCCCACAGCCCCTCTCCCTTAGCCCATCTACAGCCCCCAGCACTACACCTGTCACAGCTCCTCTCCCTCAACACTAACCCCACACACTGCTACACCCTTACAGTTCCTTTGCCTCAGCACAACTACACCCCACAACACTACATCTATCACAGACCATGTTCCCCAACATAACTACACCCCCATAGCCTCTCTCCCACAGCATAGGTCACCCCCACAGCTTCTAGCACTGCTACACCTATCACAGCTCCCTCTCCCACCAACACAACTACACCCATCATAGCCTCTTGTCCCCTAGGAACACTTAACAACCTTCATACAACTTCATCCCCCACACGGTCTTGACACCCCCCCATCAACTCCTTCACGCTACCCTTTCCAACTACAAAATTACTGCTCCCCAGAGCCACCATTCTCACAACTCCCAACCCCCATACAACCACAACTGCCTCCCACAACCTTAGGCCCACACACAGGACCAGGGCAGCACATCCTCCTCACATATACATTTGCTCCCTAATACAGAACCACAACAGTCCCTTACCCAGACCTTTCTCCTTCCCTGACACCTTTTTCACACCACAGCTATATACTGCTGCACTTCTCTACCGTACAGATCCCCATCTTTACTAGGTAAATCCCCTTACTACTACACCTTCTGCTGTCATGACAACTACAACACTCACAGCATCCCCTCTTACAACTATACTTTCCTCACCACAACCACCTGCAACCTAAATATACTGACCTTCGGAAATTGCTTTGAGTTGTACTGATGAAAGACCCTTTATAAGAGGTAGCTAGGTATTATGATTATTATTTATTATTATTTTATTTTATTTTATTATTGCAGCATTCCTAAGACTACATCACAGTTACTAAACTGCACTCCTTGCTACAACGAACATCGTGCGTCACAAAACCCCTGCCATAACTACAGTACACCATCACAGATAACAATTTGCGCCCACCCACCACAATTGTTGTTTAACTACCCACCCACAATCACACAACATCTTACATAGGTGACAGCCAAAATGAAGTTTATTTCTCATTTTCTTTTTGACCATGTAGTAATTGTAAATCAGGATGTGTCTAATGGGTTTTGTGAAAATATTTTTTTTGTTTTGTTTTTATTTTCATTAAAATGTTCAATTAGCACAAGAATCATTCCCAGTACTGTCTGTCAATAGACATCCAGGCAACAAAGTAAAGAATCTTGTGATTTAAATACTTATTCACTACATGTAAAACAGGATTTGTATTTTATGCTATGGTATTCTGTGTTTATAGGTCTACATGTTTTAACTATTGAAAATATAAATGGCACAGGTAACGCTGTTCCATTGCATAGTAACCCAAGTAAATTTTGTCTGAATATTAGAGTTTTAGCCAATTTAAGAATAATAAGCGCTTATTTCTAAGTGGATTTATCAAGGTTAAGACATGGCAAGTAATAGATCCAAATATATAAGCTACACGTCTGTTTGGAGATGTACTCATTTTTGCAATGGCTCTGCCTTAATTATTTTCTGATTCTTAATTTTTTTCTAGCAATAAAATCATCTCAGCTATTACATGACTACTAAATGTGAATTAACACACTCTTGACATTTTTAGATCCATGAATATTGATTTAATCCCTTTTATAATACAGTTGATATGATAAATTTACTTGGCCTTGTACATACCTTGCAGTGGGTAATAAATTTTTTTTTTGCTTTCACCTTGTCTGGCATGTTTATATTTACTATGAGATATATACTATGAGATGGTGGAATTTAATCTTATCTTCCTTCCCAGTTGTTCCTATACATTTTTCCTGCTTCTTCAACTGCCACTAAAGTAGTGCTGATAAGTTATCGTTTTTTCTCATTCCTAAGAACTATCTGTCAAGAGGTCTTTTGAATGATCTCACACTCTCCTCAGCAACAAAAATATTAGTGGATTAATAAAGCCATTAAAGTATCCTAATAAACATAGTCTTTAAGAAGGTTCTCTGGAACCTTGAATGGAGGGAAAAAATGAACTAAAAAGGAAGAGAGACATTAAAATGCACATATCCTTTTAATATAATTTAAACTATTACAATTAAAATTCATTTTAAGGTATTTCAGAAATGAAATATTTATTAAGCTTTTGTTTTTGACATTTTTTATTTTAAATTGTCAAATAACATGTTTAGAGTAATTATTCTGATGTCCCTCAATCATTAGTGTGAGTAAGGCAGTTGGAGTATGTTTTTGAATCTATGTTATGCCCTTAGAATCCAATCCTGCATTATTGAAGTAAATGTGAGTTTTGTCATTTATTTAAGTGGGAGCAGGATTGGGCCCTAAATGGGTTACTAAGGGCTTGTCTACACTTACTGCACGATTGAGACATGGCGATGGATGCATTGGCAGTCTATTTAGCAGGTCTAGTGAACACCTGCTAAATTGACCACAGATCTCTCTCCCGTTGACTCCTGTACTCCACCTGAACGAGAAGCACAAGGGGAGTCAATGCGAGAGCGCCTCCAGTCGACATAGCATAGTGTGGACCCTGTGGTAAGTAGATTTAAGTACATTGACTTCAGCTACGTTATTCACGTAGTTGAAGTTGTGTAACTTAGATTGCTCTCCCCCAATAGTGTAGACAAGGCCTAACTTTTTGAAAAATGGCTATGGACTCTTAATTGCATGGGACATCATGTGGCAGATGAAACTTCAGTTATCTCCTTAGAGCAGTGATATGAGGGATTGGGAATGATGTGGACATTTATTGTATGTGTCTGGTTATTTTTCCCCAGATGTATTAGCATTTTATGGGGTTGAATCTCATTTTTCCTTCTGCCCATGTTTCTTCTCTCTCTACAGTATGTCCTTTCGTCTTATTTTGTTGTCTTCATTGGTATTCACAATTTCTTCCAATTTAGTATTTTTTGAAGAATTCATTACTGTGCTGTTTACTCTCAGTTGTGGATAATTAATGAAGATATTTCATAAGAATGGAGTTAATAGAGGTCTTTGGCAGTACTCCACTAGGAATTTCATACAGCTTGATACTTTGCCATTTATCATAGTCTTTGTTTAGTTCTTCAGCCAGTTTTTCGTTCCACGTGCACATGCTCATATCCAAGGTGCTTTAGATTACCTTTACTAAAATCCATATTTATTACGGCTTCTGCTTTCTGGGTATCTTTGTAAGTCTGTCATAATAATGTGTCTGGCAGGATTCTTTATAAATCCACATTATTCATTGCTAATTGTTTTACATATATTAGAAAAAGGGAAAAATTATTATTATATCAAATTCTTATGTGAGAGTTTGTATCTACAACATGCTCAACCTGGCAAAGACGGAGCAGAAACCCTGCATGAGGAACAAGTTAGAGAACCAGCCCCATCCTGCAAAAAACTGCCTGGAGTTACCAAGGCCATCCAGATGGAGCTTGTTAAGGAAGAGGGATACACACAGTTAGACCACATCTGCTAATGAGGAAATAAATAACTTCTCAGCTATGAACAGGAAAAGGACTTGGTTTCTACAGCTAGGATCCAAGAAGAACTATTTACTCTCTGAAGTAAGGAACCAACTTTGTTTAATTTTTCTAAGAACATGGAGCTAAGCTGTTTGCTTCCTCATGTAAGGGATCTGCTTTTAAGTTTATTTTCTCTGAAGAGAAGAAACTTATTGTTTAAAACCTACAGGCATAAAAGACTTTCTATTAGATACCTTAAAACAAAGCGCTGATTTTATTATTCAAAGCAAGAAGAACCTGTGTTGTGTGGCTAGGAATTAAAGCTCTGGCCCATGTAATAACATCCTAAACCCAAAAGGCAATGGAGGGTCTGCTGATAAAGCAAACTCTCTTGACAATTGAGATTACTTAATGACTTGTAGGTTTGTGCAACACAGAGGTATCCAAATTATGTGGCCATCTGATGATTCTTGCATGTTATTTGTAAGAATTCATTTTAATTGAAAAATATAACTGATAAGATTAATAAAACTTCGTATTTTGCCAACTATAGAAGATTGTGTGTGAAGAAAAGTCCTTTTTCATCCACATGAAGTATATAAAGTTTGCTTTCCCTTTCATCAATATGGTCTACACTGTTCTCTTGATTCCATGCTCTTGTTCCCATTGAAAAAAAAAGGCAGAACTCCCATTTACTTCACTGGGATTCAGATTGTGTCTTCAGCGTAATTAAATGTTTCATGTATCCATACCTTTTAAAATCCTACTAAATTATTTCATTTAATAGTTTAAATCAAAAGGTCGTATTTTTTGGATGTGAAAACAAATATTTTTGTGCATTTTTACTATGATTAAAGAAGCACTCAAATACTACAAAGCTAGACATGGTGGAGAAATCTAGATAGAATTTTCTTACAATATTTTATGACAGGAAAGATCTTATTTTAATATAGGTTTGCCTTGGTGTACAAAGTGCTTTTTAGAATGCTTGTCTAAGGCATGGTCATTTCCCTAGTAATGAGATGTACAGTAGCTTAGCTCAAGTTTAATATCTAAGCTGTCTAAAGATATTAAAAGTGATTAACCATTCTGTAGATTGCTACATTTTATTCTTCTAATGCGAGAGCTTTTTTTAAAAAAGCTGTATAAGGAACAAATGCAAGAAATTATCAGAAACCACTACATTTTCTTACTATTTTTACTTGGCTTTCATTACAAATGAAAATTATTCTGATTATATAATTCTACAGTAGAACCTCAGAGTTATGAACACCAGCGTTATGAACTGACCAGTCAACCACACATCTCATTTGGAATCAGAAGTTCGCAATCGGGCAGCAGCAGAGACCAAATTAAAAAAAAAAAGGGGGGGGGCACTTAGAGTACGGTGTTAAACATAAACTACTAAAAAAATTAAGGGAAAGTTTAAAAAACAAGATTTGACAAGATAAGGAAACTGTTTCTGTGCTTGTTTCATTTAAATTAAGATGGTTAAAAGCAGCATTTTTCTTCTGTGTAGTAAAGTTTCAAAGCTATATTAAGTCAATGTTCAGTTGTCAACTTTTGAAAAAACAACCATAACATCTTGTTCAGAGTTATGAACATTTTAGAGTTATGAACAGCCTCCATTCCCGAGGTGTTCATAACTCTGAGCTTCTACTGTAGTTCCGAATAGACAAATACCCAGATCACCAAAGCACTGCATGCTATTTGGTCTCTGCTCTAGGGAGAGCCCACATTGGAATAGCAGGGTTCATGCAGTTCAAGAATGAAGTTAATTGCCATCATTACCACATTATAAAACCATGTTTTGGGTCTTATATTTTATATTTGATCTCTGTGCCAAGACACATGTTTCAAATCTTTTGAACATTTATATTACAAAAAAGTCACATTCAGGAACCATTGGAAGTGTAGACAACATCAAACAACATTCAGAACAAGATAGGTACAATATGGTCTCAATCAGAAATTATTTTCATTTATGTGGACGGAAGAGAGGGTTGAGAATGAGATGTCACAGACCTGGCTGAGACCCGTGGTGGATAGTCACCAGCTTGTGTTAATCAGACCCAACTTTTTGATCCCATGTGGTTCCAAGCCAGCTGGGTCTGGGCAGAGTTCAGACATTGTCTAGCTCTGGGCCCCTAAGGCATATTCCTGTGGTGCAGACTCTCAGTCTGAAACCAGTCCTTGGAACATGGGACCCTGCAGTCCAACTTTCCTAGACCCCAAGGAAAGTGCAGAGACTTCCCAAGACTCTCCAGTTGCTTTTCGCATTCCCTTGCAGTTTAACCCCTCAGGAACCATGTGAACATAGGCTTTTCGAACAAACTTCTTATGCACACACATGCTTTATTCTTAGACAATACAGAAGAGTTACAGACCTATGCAAAACAATAAATGCATGAATGATCCCCACCTCAGAATCCTCACCACTGCTGAGAGTCCCTGGGTTTTGGTCAGTATCACTGTGGGAAGACAAAGCCCCATTTGCCCTCACTCCTCCAGCAGTATCTTCTATTTATGGTGATGGCTGGCACACTTGTTTAGAGAGCATATCACTTTTAAAAGCAGGTTCTGACACCTTTTCCGTTCCTCTTCTTCTTGTAGGGATTTTTCATGCTCCAATCTCCCTGCTGGTTGCTGGGCAGAGAGTCATTATGAATCAATGGTTCTTGTAAGAGCAACTCCATTGTCTCACCAGTGTTGATGGCCTCTTGATGGCCATGTTTCAGCCACCCAGAGATAGGCTGTTTCTGCTACAAAAGGGAAGTTCTAATCCTCATTGAAGGTTACAATCATAAATGCTATTCATAAAACAAAAAGAAATTCATAAGTTGACACAGACGTTCCCCAAACTGTCACAAAAGTCAACTTGATTGAGGGGGAAAATAAAGTAAGTAGTGGGGGCTACCTGTTCCTTCTGGCATTCCCTGCCTGTAAAAACTCTGCCTGAAGTGGTTACTGTGGCCTACTACTTCTATTTGTATTCAACAAAACTGGTTTATTTTCAACCAGAGCAGGGCTGCACATACAGACTAATTACCATAAACCTTCGGAACAGGAAGACAAGTAACATGTGGTATTGAGTTGGATGTTTCCAGGTAGATCAATTGACTAAACTACAAAAATGAAGCAAATCCTGAGGTACAACATATATGCACTAACCATGATTGGTCATTCTTTCCTCTTTTGTGGCAGTACTAAAACCCAAGGAGTGCAAAAGTATTATATTTCATTCTGCATATCAGATAAAATTAATATCCAAGAACCTAAACTTGAGTCTAGAAGCGTGGATTTCAGTACACAGCAGACATGATAGTAGGGCAGCCCAGGAAGATCTAACTTATATGGTTGAAATATTAAATAAATAATTTTGAATATATTTTTTAATTAAATATTTAAGTTGGTGCTGGTCTTGCCCATGAGTAGCTGGAAACTAGAAGAGTCTCAATGTTACATAATTTTGACAATGTATAAAGATTCACCTTTAGATTTGAATTTAGGGAACTTTCATTCTTTAGCAGGATTCCTTACAAACTATAGCAGAGAAAAGTAACATCCAGATTAACATTTTATACTCTGGGAGGCTTTTAAATGTGCTGAAACAGATGTTTCAGAAGAGCAAACAAAATTTTATAAAAAAACCCCACCTATTTCAAGTCCAGTTAACAAATAAGCTGCTTTTATGTCAATAGCATTTTTATACCACATCATGTTCCAGTTGGATGACAATAACCCCAATGGATGACATCAGATTGTACATGTAATGAGAACATCCACCTGGCCTAAGATATGTGAGAAACTCAGTCAAATTACAAAGGATGAATATAAACAAATAACACAGTATGTAGGGACAAAATTAGAAAAGCCAAGGCCAAAACAAGATCAAACTAGCTAGGGACATAAAAGGAAACAAGAAAACATTCTACAAATACATTAGAAGCAAGAGGAAGAACAAGGACAGAGTAGGACTGTTAATGAGTGGGGAAAGACAATATCAGAAAATGTGGAAATGATAGAGGTGCTTAATGACTTCTTTGTTTCGGTTTTCACCAAGAAGGTTGGTGGCGATTGGATGTCTAACATAGTGAATGCCAATGAAAATGAGGTAGGATCAGAGTCTAAAATAGAGAAAGAACAAGTCAAAAATTACTTAGGGTACATGTTCACTACCCGCTGGATCGGCGGGCAGCGATCAATCCAGGGGGACAGTCGATGGGGGAGCTGCAGCAGTCAACTCACTGCAGTGAAGACACCACTGTAAGTCAATCTAAGTACGTCGACTTCAGCTACGTTATTCACGTAGCTGAAGTTGCGTAACTTAGATCGATCCCCTCCACAGTGTAGACCAGGCCTTAGACAAATTAGATGTCTTCAAATCACCAGGGCCGGATGAAATGCATCTTGGAATACTCAAGGAGCTGACTAAGGAGATATCTGAGCAATCAGCGATTATCTTTGAAAAGTCATGGAAGACAGGAGAGATTCCAGAAAACTGGAAAAGACCAAATATAGTGCCCATCTATAAAAAGGGAAATAAGGACAACCTGGGGAATTACAGACCAGTCAGCTTAACTGCTGTACCCGGAAAGATAATGAAGCAAATAATTAAGCAATCAATTTGCAAACACCTAGACGATAATAAGTAAGGCTTTTGATACTGTCTCGCATGAACTTCTCATAAACAAACTATGGAAATACAACCTAGATGGAGCTATTATAAGGTGGCTGCATAACTGGTTGGAAAAATCATTCCCAGAGAGTGGTTATCAGTGGTTCACAGTCATGCTAGAAGGACATAACATATGGGGTCCCGCAGAGATCGGTTCTGGGTCCAGTTCTGTTCAATATCTTCATCAATGATCTAGATAATGGCATAGAGAGTACAATTATAAAGTTTGCAGACAATACCAAGCTGGGAGGGGTTGCAAGTGCTTTGGAGGATAGGATTAAAATTCAAAAAGATTGTGGACAAACTGGAGAAATGGTCTGAAGTAAATAGGATGAAATTCAATAAGGACAAATGAAAAGTACTCCATTTAGGAAGGCACAATCAGTTGCACACACACAAAATGGGAAATGACTGCCTAGGAAGGTGTACTGTGGAAAGGGATCTGGGGGTCATAGTGGATCACATGCTAAATATGAGTTAACAGTGTAACGCTGTTGCAAAAAAAGCAAACATCATTCTGGGATGTATTAGCAGGAGTATTGTAAGCAAGATGTCAAGGTTCCTCCCCCACTCTGAACTCTAGGGTACAGATGTGGGGACCTGCATGAAAACCTCCTAAGCTTTCTTTTACCAGCTTAGGTTAAAACTTCCCCAAGGTACAAATTAATTTTATCCTTTGTCCTTGGAATGACCACTGCCACCACCAAACTCTAACTGGGTTTACTGGGAAATGTAGTTTGGACACGTCTTTCCCCCCAAAATCCTCCCAACCCTTGCACCCCACTTCCTGGGAAAGGTTTGGTAAAAATCCTCACCAATTTGCATAGGTGACCACAGACCCAAACCCTTGGATCTGAGAACAATGAAAAAGCATTCAGTTTTCTTACAAGAAGACTTTTAATAGAAATAGAAGTAAATAGGAGTAAAGGAATCACCCCTGTAAAATCAGGATGGTAGGTACCTTACAGGGTAATTAGATTCAAAACATAGAGAATCCCTCTAGGCAAAACCTTAAGTTACAAAAAAGACACACAGACAGAAATAGTCATTCTATTCAGCACAATTCTTTTCTCAGCCATTTAAAGAAATCATAATCTAACACATACCTAGCTAGATTACTGACTAAAAGTTCTAAGACTCCATTACTGTTCTATCCCTGACAAAGCAGCATACCAACAGACACACAGACTCCTTATTTCTCTCCCTCCTCCCAGTTTTTGAAAGTATCTTGTCTCCTCATTGGTCATTTTGGTCAGGTGCCAGCGAGGTTACCTTTAGCTTCTTAACCCTTTACAGGTGAGAGGATTTTTCCTCTGGCCAGGAGGGATTTTAAAGGGGTTTACCCTTTCCTTTATATTTATGACACAAGACATGAGAAGTAATTCTTCCGCTCTACTCCGCACTTATTAGGCCTCAACTGGAGTATTGAGTCTGTTTCTGGGTGCCACATTTTTCAAGAAAGATGTGGACAAATTGGAGAAAGTCCAGAGAAGAGCAACAAAAATGATTAAAGGTCTAGAAAACATGACCTATGGAGGAAGATCAAAAAATTGGGTTTGTTTAGTCTGGAGAAGAGAAGACTGAGAGGGGACATGATAACAGTTTTCAAGTACATAAAAGGTTATTTCAAGGAGGAGGGAGAAAAAGTGTTCTTCTGAACCTCTGAGGTTAGGACAAGAAGAAATGTGCTTAAATTGCAGCAAGGGTGGTTGTAGCGGGGCAGTTGCCTAGCTCCTGAAAAAGGTGGGCTGATTGGGTGTCGCTGCAGCTGTGGCCACGTTGCCAATTAGGCCACAGCGGGCCCTGATAAAAGGGCTGAGGGCGGAGCTGGGTCAGAGTCTCTCTCTCTCTCTCTCTCTCTCTCTCTCTCTCTCTCTCTCTCTCTCTCTCTCTCTCTCTCTCTCTCTCTCAACTCCCTAACTGCCTGAAGGAGCAAGGGTACCTAAGGCTGAGCAGTGCTCGGGAAGGGCAATGGAGCTGCAGCCTGGCAACTTCCCAGGCTGAGGCCGGGGTTAAGGCCTAAGAAGGTACTGGGGTTGCAGAGAGGCAGCTGGTCCAAAACTCTTGCCAACGATGAGTGGCTATTATGGACTGAAGTTTGCCCCTGTGAGAGGGGACTAGATGATGACTGGCAGCAGCCACTGAGGCATGGTGGGGATAGAGGATTGGGGGTTCCCCTGGAGGGGAGACCCAGCGTGTGGGAGTCCTGCAGGGGGCAGAACCCTAGGGTAAGGGGCACATGAGTGACACGAGGGCCCGGAGGGTACAGGAGGGACACGGGGACCCTAAGGCAGGTAAGACAGCGGCCAGCAGAGGGCGCTCTGGGCTGCACAGGAGCTAATTCCCAAAATGACCAGCAGGAGGTGCCATGCCATTGAGTCTTGACTCTGCTACAGTAGTTTAGGTTGGACATTAGGAAAAACTTCCTAACTGTCAGAGTGGTTAAGCACTGAAATAAATTGCCTAGGGAGGTTGTGGAATCTCCATCATTGGGGATTTTTAAGAGCAGGTAGGACAAACACCTGTCAGGGATAGTCTAGATAATACTTAGTCCGGCCTTGAGCGCAGGGGACTGGACTAGATGACCTCTCGAGGTCCCTTCCAGTTCTATGATTCTAAAACAGAATGATGATTCTGAGACAGAAACACCAACCAACCTTTTGAATCTTTTTTTGGAAATGAGACCCAGGGAGTTCATAACACAGATTCCAAAGAAGTACATTACTATTTTTTTGTAAAAATAAATGTTTACAAAATGTAAAACCAATACAATAGAAAGATTTCTATAATATTTTTAATTTCAATGGAACCCATGCCTTTAAAACAAAACTTTCCATCCAGTGTTTGCAACCCAAATATTGCTACCTAACTATTGTTCCACTGGAAACGTGAAAGTGAAATGGGCTATAAACAAAAGTGAAACTGATTTAACTGATTGTTCAAGCTGTGAGAAATGCAACAAATAAATACTACATAGTGAAGAGCATATTGGAGTTTTAAAACTGCTCAGATTAGCCAAACTAGTATTAGTAGCAAAAGTAATAAAACTTGTTTATAATATGCAGTTCTTATAGGTGACAGTGTCCCTCTGTATCTTACCCCCCGTCTACAAAAGTCATTGTTGGAATGAGTCTCCTGTAAAGAGCAGAGTAAGCAGTATTAACAACCCCAAGCATTCAAAAATCATGAGTCAGATGTCCACAAATTGTTTTAAAAATGAAATCAAAACCCCACCCCCAACATTTTGGGTTCTTTTTAATTATATTCTGGTTTTTGATCCTTTAGGGAGCACTTGATTTATGTTTTCAAGGTTATCTACACAACACAGAGAGCTAGAAATTTTCTTTTTTTTAAATGAAAGCTGAAATTATCATGAATTCACATGAATCCAGGAGCTGGGGCTTTAAGACACACACCAAATATTGTTAAATCTTGTGGCAAAAATCATGGGAATTGGCGACACTGTCACAAACTGTCTCATTTCACCAGTAATAAACAAGTTATGTGTAGTAGGATTGCCCGCATTGCCAGGGAGCAGAAAGCCCTGGCCTAAGGAGAGGTCCAGCAGGCACATGCTGGGAGTCAGCTGATCTAGCTAAGCAGCAGCTAATGACTGGCTCTGTTTCCCTGCTGGAAGATGTAAAGGAGCTCCTAGGCATATGGGCGGGGTGGAGGAGAGAGAAAGGAAGGAAGGATCTTTCACAGAGCAGGTAGGTCTTGTGATACTACCGAGGTAGTGGGAAGGCTGTGACCCTACTGGGGGATAGAGGACCCTATAGTATCAGTCCAATTTAGGACTATAACTTTTTTTTGTCACTTTTCTATTTGCCCATTTTTGTGGGAGAACAATATAAGAACCAGTGTAGAAGAGTAAATCAGAGTTGGGCATGGCTGGCTGTTTTTTCCCCAAGTTGGTAAACAGGGCTACCAGACCACATTATGTTTTTAAAATCAGCCTAGGATATGTAGCTCAAACAAATTCAATTATTTGTACAATGCTTGAGTGCCCTCTAGTGTGTCTTCATAAAATTGTAGATAAAACATGGCATGGGAGGAAGTATTACATTGCAAAAAGTACAGTACTAAGCCCTTATTTCACACAGTGATCTTTGTGGATATGGAGCCAGCATTCTGGGATAGTAAGAGGAGTAGGGAGGAGTAATATTATCTACAGAATACTATTGAAGTCTAGTATGTGGCTGTGCTGCTCCTACATTGCTAAGAAAAAAACCTGCTACCTAACTGCAGCATAACATTCAATTAAAACCTTCTAATAAAAGTCTCAGCTAAAAATGTGCAGTGATGTCACATTCTGCTGTTGAGTAGTTGCCTTGCTAGCAGCTAAGGAACTTTTCAATGACCTCTAAAAATCATTTAACGCCTCTAATACTTGCCTTAATTAAAACTCTGCTGGCGCATACACAGCTTAAAACCTATTAGTGTATTTCTGATGACTATCAGAGAGTGAGTTTTACAGGTGAGGGCCCTTGAATGAATATATCCTTCCATCTGCCCTAGAATTTACTTGTGCTGTAAAATCTTAAAGTTAATCTAGCTAATCTTTGGTGTTGAGATGATGCATGGGGGAGGGAGGTTGCAAAAAATCTGGTCCAAGGCAGTTTGGGATTTTTAGAGGCTAACTAGTAGTCTGAATTTCACTAGTGTTACATATTCACTTCAGTATGATGACAGTATTTGTTGGTCAGTTTATTAACAGCACTTAATGCACTTAACACAGCACAATGAAAATTGTCTGTAATTTTAATATACTTTATCTTGTTTTTGCCACTACAACATCTGGGTTTTGGTTGTCTTTTTAACTGGGAATAAAGATGACAGCTGGCAGCCTTTAGGTAGGATCATGAGACACTTAAAAAGTTTCAGATGCTGAAGTCAAGAGCTGCAAATGCTTTTTTAATATATTTGTTTTAGAAATGTAATAGTTTTTTCAGGGTAGCACAAATGAGGAAGAGAAGTTTGGAGTAGTTCAATGGATTATAACTAGAATCAACAGGATGAAAATGAGCAAAGGACAATTTAGGCTGAATATGGGGAATAATTTTCCAATGGGTAAGTCTACCTGAATTTCGAATAGTCTCCCAAGGAAAATGCTAATGTTCTATTCCTTGATTTATTTATAACCAAACAGAACTGGGCACTGGACTAATATTGGAGAGAGAAATCCTGTGTAAGCAGGAGAGTTGAATAAATAATGGCTAGCTAATAGATTTTTTTCCATTTCCATTTATTATTTCATAACTTATGCAAGTAAGGAGAAAATGTAATTTCAATGTCCTTGCTCGAATGCCTCTGTGAGATGATTAATTATAACCAACCATTATGAAAGATACATTTTCATTCTAATTATTATGTTTGTGTATGCTTTAGCACTAATGATACAATTCTCAGGGCCTAAGATTGTGCAGGCAAAATTTCCTTAGACTTCAGTAAGAATTTTGCCCGATTGAGAAACACAGAATTGGGCCCTATTGTGATAACACTTCCTATTGTCTTGTGTCTCATCTTTGGATTTGAAGCTAAAGATTAATTTGCTATGCCTATCCCACCCAACTCACAAGTATACACCATGCCCTTTATTGCAATTCAGACATCTCTGACCATTTTAATAATGAAATAGTTGCAGCCTTATTCCTCTCTGAATGTTTGGTTTTCATAAAGACACCATTATTAACAACAGTTATTAATACATCAAACCTTTATAATATTTGCAATAAACAATTTTGTCTGCTAAATTAACAAGTATTTACAGTGATGCTGGTGTAACAAATAATGCTGCACTGATATGGAACTTTGAGTATTCAGTACTAAATTCCACATCTCCCTTGAAGAGTGTAAGGGCTGAATGAGGAATTAATGAACCTCACACACATTGCAATGGACTATTGCTGTACCATGCTAGACCTTGATTTGCAGTTTATTGGTGGAAAGATAATGTATAAAATCATTGAATGCTTTAAATGTTTCTGTAAGAACATTCCACCTGCCATTTCTGTGGCTCATGTAGTGGTGTTTTTTGTTTTGCTTTGGCCAACACTTTCAAACGGGGGTGCTTAAAATAGGGCACCTAAATTCAGACTTTAGGGACTTTGAAATAAAAGTGGCTTGATTTCAGCAGTGTTGTATGATTACGGAGTAACCTGCCCATATGGGAAGCTTCTTCATAATCTCCATCTGTTAGTAGTTTGTACCTTGCTGAGCAAGCCTGAAAATTAGGCCATGTTTATTTAAGTGTGTAAATATGGAGTTAGTTGTCAGCAATATGCATCCATATTTGAAAATGTTGGCTTCAATGTATTCTAAATACAGTATAGGGAGTTACCACACAGAGATATCTGAGATACCACAAGTAACTATTGGCAAATGGAAAGGAGTACTTGTGGCACCTTAGAGACTAACCAATTTACCTAACAGACCATTTGTTGCTTTCATCAATCATGGCACTTGAGATTTGAGGAGGTGTAACTATTCAGTGACCCTTATAACCTTGATAGAATGGCAGGCAGATCTCTGCTGAAGGCCTGCAGTTTTTCCTCCTTCTCAAAAGAGAAGAGTTTTCATCTGTCACATCCTGAGGAAGACTAAAGATATATTCATTTCATTTTTATTTTGTCTAGGGGTGATGGGGATTATTTATGGCTAAGGGTGGTGGGTTAGAAGTGCGTTGCTTTGGGGTGCAATGTTTTTGTTTGCTACATTGTATACTTTTCTCTTTCAAGGGTTTATCTTTCAATAATCTTTATTTTTAGGGGTTTTTTATTAAGGCATTTAGGGGCCATGAGTTATGATTGCCTAATAAAATGAAAGGCTATTATTCTTCATTTATAATCTTCTTGGCATATGTGCAATGTGCCTCAGGTGGCAAATGACCAGGATTCATCACTGAACTTGGTCCGCTGTTTGGATCGTTAGCTTCCCTGGCTTGGGCCAGGTACTGAGGGGGAGTGCGATGTGAACGCTTGTTGACTGTGGAAGTTACTAATTTAGCATGAAAAACTCCATGAGAATGCTTCATGATTAAGTAGCCAACAGAGTGGTTAACACCCAAATGTTTTGTATTTCATCATACTGTACTTTGGAATGGTCCAAAATTTCTTTTTTTAAAAAACGTTCTATATATTCTTTAAAAAAAAAAAAAAATTTCTCCACTCCGCTGCAGTGTTTCCTTGCACTGTTCACCAGTAGGCATGCTCTGGCACTTCCCGTAATTTAACTTGTTGTGTTTTGTGGCTCCTATCTAGTCCTTTGCTAAACAGGATACCATGCTGCCCTAATTCCCTTTGCCCTTGCTAAAAAGCACTCATACTAAAATTCCAGATCAAGGGTTTCCAAAGGTGAGGAATGTTTTTATTTGTTCAGATTTATTTACTGGACTCTGCATTTAGAACATCAAGTCCTATTACTAAAAATGTGCCTGTAATGGTATTTGTAGTAGATAAAACCCCAGAGAATGTTTTTGGATCAATTTAATCAACCAAAGCACTTAAAACATGACATGAATTGATCTAATTGTGCAGTGATACTAGAAATGTTAAAGTGGAATCTCCATATATTTGACCAAAAAGCCATTTAATGAATTTTTATAGATGTTTTATAGGGGCAAAGGAAGAGAGTGATTTTTTGGGGGGGTTGGGGGAGAGGAGGGGATAACACTTCTAGATATTTTAATGTCTTTATTACTCAATCTCAGGTCTCTGCTCTGGCATCTTCCTCCCTCCCTCCCTCTGCCTCTCTCTCTCTTCCTCTCCCCACCCCCATTCAGAAATGAAGAGAGAATACCAATAGGTTCTCAAAGCTACATCTCTAATTAAACCTGTTCATCCTTGACATAATATCTCTTGGGATGTAAACTTTTTGTGATGTTCTTTCTCTAAGGTGGATAGCTGCAATTTTTGTGAATATTTTATGTTTATCCTGGGCATCAACCAAAACCATACGATGCCAAGAAGTGTAGGATAAGGTGGCTCAGGGATTTCAGTGACATATGGAGCCTTTCACAAGTTTAAATTATTGCATTTGGATGGTTGCTGGGCAGCTTCTGAGAAACGAGTTGGTGCCTCAGTTCAGTTTCTAGTAAACAGGGATTCACCATTTAAAAAGACCTCATCATCATGAATGCCAACTGAACTTTTGCAAGAAGTCTCGAGAAAAGCCAAAAACTGAGAGAGCGTGTAGACTAAATTACTCTTTACCTCGAGAGTTGGTCCCTGGTGTTCAAAGATTTGGTTTCTTGGTAGGCTAGTATGTATAAAGCTTCTGATGCTATGGACTGACTGTCGTATGTATTCTTCGACTGCACTGGAGGCTGAAGCCATCTGTATATGCAATCTGGCACTGTTAACAAACACTAAATTAACATAGTTAAGTCTTAGGGCAAAATTTTAAAACAAGGACGCCTGACTTTTGTGGACAAAAATGTACGAGTAGCTGGGTACCAGTTGATTTGTGCTGCTAAATGACTGTTTAGGTGCTGAAATATCCATTTGTGCATGCAGTCATGGGACCTGCATACACAAACAGAGGGATGCGTTGTATATTGTATTGTGATTTGCTATTTGAAAATATGGCCCATAAAGTGTTCCACCATATGTACTTAATAAAGGACCTTTCTTTAAAACATGTATGTATTTCTATTTGGAAAAGTTAATTTCAAAGCACACATTCTTTGAGGGGAAAAAACAGACTTTAGTTCTATTGTCAGTTTCTTGGAACCAGCATATTAAAGTGTATTCCTGAATTAATATAGGCATAATATAGGATAGTTTTATCCACTACAATCCATAAAAAAAACACTTAACACATGCTTAACTTTACGCAAGTGAATAGACCCACTAAATTTTAGTTATGTTTAAGTGCTTTGCTGGATTAAGGCCTTGCCTCCTAAATAATGGGTGTTTGTTCAATTTTACCAGTTTCTGCCAACTTCTCAAAAAGTGGCCTCTAAATTTACACTTGTAGCTGTTTATACACATACTTACTGAAATTTTTATGCCTTCATGGGAATTTAAAAGCACAAATGAGGTAACTGATTATGCAAATACCTATGTTGTATGCTAGTAGATGGGCATGCAAAATCTAAAACTTGAGTGTGTGAATTAGAGGCCAAATGGAAGTGCCAGAGAAATAGCTCATGCTAGGGACATCAGTTAGACCTAGGTTCCACTGTATATCTGCTGCACTGAAATATAGATTAAGGCATAATACTTACCATATAGAAGAAAATAAAATATATGCCCAAGAAACATATACATTGAATTTCTGATTTTGTTATTATCCCCATCCTGTAAAAGGATCTTTGTGGGCCAATACTTCCATGTATGCAGAGTCCCTTTGGTTTTTCTTTATTTGGGGTGGGGTGTCAGAGCCTTTTGTGTCCTTCAAATGCCAACCATAAAATTGCATTGATCCTGTTCTTTTTTTCTTAGGAAAAGACACAGAACCAGAATTTTCAGAAAATCTGGCAGCCACACATAATACAATACTGCAAACATTTGCATTTGAGATTTCTTCAGCATCACACTTCTCCATTCTGATAGAAATTTGCTAGAGTTTGTGGAATAATGCAGAACCTATTACCTACTTAACAGTTTAATAACTTGCATTTCACCAAATGGATGCTTTTGTTGGCTATTTTGACAACTACTATCAACACAGGAACATCGGAATTGTTACACTGGATCAGACGAGTGGTCCATCTAGTCCATGGAAGACGGGTCCAGCAAAGAAGCCTGGCCCATAGGAAGAATGGGGTCATGAGACACCCAAACTGTAATTTCTATGAGATACCACAGCATCATAGGCAAGTAAAGAAATAAATAATGCCACCTAGCTCCTACATTGAGATCTACGATAGGTCTCTCTGGGCCAAATTTCACTTAGTCTCGAACCCAGCTTTTGTACCCACAAAACTTGTCTACACACAAATTGTGCAAAGTTTGTGTGTGCGCAAATCAGGCGACTGGGCATTTACTGCTGCCAGTGTGCGGATTTTTATTTTGTGCTATTTTTTGTAGATTTTGTGTTTGCTAATTGATGCAGACAATTAGAGGCCATAGCTAATGAAACAAGGTGATCTACCCCTTTAAGGGCCAGACCCTGAGGCTAGCCAGCCTTGGTCAGTTATCAGACCCAGCTGGGAAGGGAGAAGTAATTGTAAAAGCCAGTAAGTGGCACAATTGAGGGGGCTGGGGAGAACTGCAGGGAGAAGCTTAGGAAGGGATAGTTTTCTGCAGTAGCCTCTAAGTAAGACATCCTCTATCCCTGCATGTAGGAAGACCTGAAAAATAGTGGCTGGAAGTTTTGGTTTGTTTTTGTGAATGTGTGGTCATTTGGACAGTAAATGGGGATCAGAACCAAGGGCTAATGACTAATTTGATGTGGTTGATAATTCCCTGGGCTGCTGAGGAACCCAGCATCCCATGTATGGGGAAGAGGAGGATGCAGGCTCCAGTACAACAGGAAAGATTGGTCAGTTGTTGTCTTAAAAGGGGAAACTGAGACATGATGCAGCACAACCTTCCTAGGCTATGAAAGGGCAAGGGACAACTATTCTTATGCTATGAGCTAGGGGTGTGATTCTTAGTTTGCGTATACATACTTGCACTAGCTTGATGAGTGCTAACAAGTACAAATAGTATAATTGTGATAGTAAGGGCAGCAGCAGCATAGCTTAGCCATTTGAGTACAAACATGCACGAACCCCATGGATATGCTGCCTGTGTTACGATGGCTACGCTATTATTTATACTTGTGCTAGCTTTCAAAAGCTGCCATGAGCATACGTACGTAAACTGGGAATCACACCCGTAGCTCATAATCTAGGCCTAGCCACAGTTATGCTAAATGTTTGTATTTACAAGGCTACATTGCTGATGTTTGACTTCTCACTTTGGATTAGATATATATAGCAGATTTGGAGGAATATGGTAGTGCAGGAATGGATCTTTCTTTGAATACTTTGTTCCTCTTGGAGGTAGGGAAATCTCCATGAATTTTTACACCTCTGCTCTGAGAGATCATGGGTCATGTCTAGCTATAAATTCCACTTTCTTTTAAAGAAAAATATTCTAGATGAAAATTCTAAAGAGTGCAATGTCTTGGACCTGAAGAATCCAGCCTGAGTTCTAGAGAGGGAAAGATGTCCACTCTTGAAGTTTGTGTCTTCTCTTTGCTTGGAGCCATGTGTAGTTGACTTTCTGTAAGACAAGCTCATTTTGGGGGGAAAAAAGCGGCTCAGAAATTGCAATTCTTGGCACTATGTTTATAAGATTAGACAATTCCTTTTAGATTTCAAAGCATCTGTGCTTCTGCTTTGTTATTAGTCTTGTTAGATGTTCGGCTGAGTGTATGTGTGCTCTCTGTGCTGTCCCAGCCCTGTGAAGACAGTTGGCACAGCAGACCTCAAGTAAACTGCCCAATGACCTCAAAATCTGTTAAGGTATGAAGGCACCCAGCCAGGTTTATTGTCAACAAAGCACGGTAATAGCACCTGGCTGACTCTATGAGGATACTAAGACATGTATGCCCCTGACAGTGGATGCAGCTCAGTCAGTGGCAACTGCCCGCTAAGCTGGCCAAAGACCCTCCCTCTGAGACTCCATTTTATACATCAAGTTACATATTATACAACAAGTTACATATTGCTTCTCTGACCTGGTTAGTTGACACCCTTTGACGTAGCTGGTTACCACCCATCACCTTCTACATTTCTATTCATCACACTGTCATCCTGACCTTAGCCTTAGGAGGGGTCAGTGTGTGTTCCTGTTATCTTTGGGGAATGTTTTTGTACCATCCTTGATATAAGGATGTTCTAGTACCACTCTTCTGGAATGTGTTTGTGTGAGTACTCTGTGCCTAGCACTTAGTAATGTGCGTTTTTTGCAATATCAGCTCTGTTCTTGCCAGATGCTGTGAATTTGCAAGCAGGCAGAGCCTGATGTTTGCTCACAGCCTGGCTCTTGCTAACTTTGCTTTATATCTGCAAAGCCTGCCCACTACTTTAGCTCAGGCTTCATATCAGGCCTCTGATACAAGGGCTTATATGTTAGAATCTCTTTCTACTACAATCCCCCACTTATTGTCTTTTTATGGCAAGGATGTTTACCATCGTCCCGGAAAAGCATAATGCATGGACTGGAGAGGACCCAGTGGGCTAAACGCTGTTATTTGGCCACCTCACTTTTCCATGCATACATTCACGCCCCATCTGTCCCTTAGTCTGCACATTCCCTCGTATGACTGATGGACAGACTTTATTTTCCAATTGTCGTTATTCCCTTATGGTGGGCTTGGGAATGTTAGGCCTGGGACTTTGAGGAATGTAGTTTTATGATTGAGCCTTGGGGGCATTCCCAGATAATCCATACATATGAATATGAGATATATATTCTACACTACACTATATATATTTGTAGTGTAAATGGTTATATCTGTATGTACATACGACACCACCTTATATTCAAGTGTAATAATCCTTTTCCAGTTTGGTGTTATAGTTTGGCCCTTTTACTTTAGTGTTGCAGATAGCAACACATTCCTATTAGGACAATTACAGTTGCCACCTGTATTATTATCGGTAGAAGGCTGAGAGTTTTGAAATACTGGGATAGGCATTATTATAAGTGCCTCCCACAGTGCTAGGTATACGAGAAGTAAAACAGAAATTTGGAATATTGACATTAGAAATGAGGCCTTTATATATAAATGTTTTGTAATTAGTTATTACCCAATATTATCCATCCATATGATAGGTTACCCTTAATGCCGGTTGTCACCCTCTGGTAAGCTTTGCTGGGTAGGAAAAAGGAATGGCTAGCTTCTCTCTTCCATTGGTTGCATTGCTCTGTGATACACCAGTAGTTGACATAGATTCATTGTTTCTGATGGATGAGGTCTTCCAGATAACTTACTGAATGGACAGTAACCAATTTATTAAATATTGTTGTGTTAGCATTTAGTGTTGGTACTTAGACACTGGACAAGATTGTTTTAAATAACATGTGCCTCACTTAGTATACAGTGTCACTGACTCAAAGTCTTTAAACCACGATTTGAGGACTTCAATAGCTCAGACATAGGTGAGAGGTTTTTCGCAGGAGTGGGTGGGTGAGATTCTGTGGCCTGCATTGTGCAGGAGGTCAGACTAGATGATCATAATGGTCCCTTCTGACCTTAATATCTATGAATCTATGAAATTATGACTGATGCTAACAGGGAATTTGTTTACCCAATCTGTAACTACTGTGTAACAATTTTTTTCCCTACTTTCCCTTGCCTTCATGTTGTTTGCTACCATTCATTTGTTGGTGTGGTTGTGGTGTTTTTTTTTTTTTTAACATCTGTTGGTTAAACCATTTAGCAATGTTATGCACATTGTAAATGAGGTACAGCAATCATACAACAGTACAGCAATGATACAGTTGCTTTTAAATAGTAGCTAAGTTTAAATTAACTGATTGCCAGGTTAATTGTCCGTATATAGTAGGTTTGAGATGTATTTGACCATTCCCTTATGAATAAAGGACTTCATTTTTGTCTGTTTCATTGATACATGTGGGTTCCTTCACTGTATACTGATGTTTTAGTGGTGTGATATTTTCTGGTGTATTTGGTCCGTAGGATGCAACCTTAAACAGCTAGTTAGTTAACATAATAAAGTTTTTTTACATTTCTTTTTGCTTTCAGTAACCCTGATTTAATACATAGATTAAATTAATGTGTTTACAATGTAATAGGGACTAAGTCTTTTATAACACAAGCTATACTTTTGCTATTGTTATATAGACATTTATTTTTATTGAGGTGCATTACTAATATTTTATATTAAATATAATGTTTACCTGCTAAAATAGATTATGATAATCTTCTATGAGAAGGTTTATTGCTTTCCCTTGCTGAACCCTGTTTTAGCAAAAAGAGTAACATCATCGTTACAAAGCTTTGTAGAGTTAATTTGCTTGTGATACCAATTCCACTTAACTGTTTAGAAGCCGAGATATTAACAACCACTGCTTCCCTTCAATATAACATAAATGTATAAAATTAAACCAAATAAATTTTAAATGCAAGTCCATGCAAACACTTTGAGTCTATTAAATTTTTATGACACTTTGTTGTGTTTAGGAGCCAATGGTGGAAATCTGCTGAAATTGTTTGGTTAGCTTTATGCACACATGGTTGGTTTTCAACATTGGACTTTAAAAGCCACCATAAATAAATAAATAAATTTTAACCTACTTCCGTACTAAATATGGGAGGTGGGTGGGGAAATAACCCAAAATGAATGGCTAGAGAACTGATAAGATAACTAAAAATATCCTGCAACTGTTACAGACAAGGAGCAGAGTATTCAAGAATCAGTTTTGGAACCAGTATGTGTTTCACTGCACATAAAGACTTTAAAAGAGAGTCTAAAGATAGTAGTACTTCTGCACGTAACTCTTTGGCAGGATAGTATCCAGGGTTTCTAAGGGTCCTATCCTGCCAGTAGCTTGTGTGCAGAAGTGTCTCTAAAGTCAATGAGAATTATCCCAAAGGCTGATGGAAGAAAATGCCAGTATGGCCAGCCCCAAATTTCAAAAAAATTTGAGTTAAGCCCCAACTCCCCATATCATGCTACTGGTTAAAACTCATGAGATTAAGTGTGTGTGTATGTATATGTGTGTATATATATATATATTCACTTCTTTCTACCTTCCCATTGGAGCTTTTTGGTCTTATATTTTCAAGCTTTTCTTCACAACTATGAGTGCTAGAAGAAACTTACAATTTTTAAAAAGAAAGTTGAAATTTTCACATAATTCCAGGAGCAGGAGCTGTCAGAAAAATACCAACTATTGTAAGTCAATACATTTGCAAGGATTGGCAATGCTGAAATTTGGATTTCTTTTGGATAGCACCAAATTGGATTGACCAGTAAATAATGTAGCGAAAACACTCAAATCCATCCAGAGAGATGTACAAGAGAGAGGTTTGGAACATGAGTCATGAGTTTAAATTTAGAGAAGTTTAAAGTCATGAAATAAGGGGTTAAAAATAGTGAATAGAGAATATACATTAAGTAGGATTGGCCAAGGTGACAGGAAGGCTGTCATGAAAATTTGGAAGGTTGTCACGGTGAAAAAGTACAATAGTTCACATTAGTCCATAGAGTTTTAAAAAGCTTTTAGGACATTAATTGTACAGCATGTTTTCATGATAACTGAGAGAACTGACAAATTTCTGAGTTTGTGTTGCTATCTTGTAATTACCTGTGAAACTTTGGATGTTCATATCATCTGTCAACCAGCCACTTTAGGGGAAGATCTTCTTATGAAATACTTCATGGTTTGAATTACTAAGATATTTTTTTTTCATTCCCCGGATTAGACTATTCAGACAACAGAAAAAAGCATACAAAAAGGAGTGCGTTCTCCCTCCTGTGTCGTCCCCCTCCCCCCTCAAATGCTGTGTGCACATTAAAGTCATGGGGTCATCTTGTAAGCTGTAGTAATTTTTTTCAAAAATAGCTATGAAACAACTTTAAAGATTTGTAGTTTTTATTTCTTTAGTTTTAAAGAAAGGAGTGCTTAGGCAGGGGCTGCGGAGCACCATTTCAAGTGTGTGGGAGCATATTTTTGCCATACATCCCTGCCTAACATGCCTCTTCTCCTCTCAGGCACTCTTCCCTTCCTCAGCAGCCTGACCACTCCCTCTCCCCTGCCTATAAATTCCTACACCAGCCCACCCCCCCCCCCCCAATTTTGAATGAGTAATCAGTTTGGTATGCAGGGTCATAGCGCCACTTAGGTTTGGCCCTGCCATAAAGAGATCAGGCCATGGCTCCCCGGCTCAGTGGCCTGTGGATTCGGGGACGTTGTGCGTGCCAGCCTTGAAGATTTAGTGTGCAGGAAAACAGACTGCATTTTCTTTGCTTCTTACTTAAAAACTGTCTTTGAAGTCATTAATAAAACTGCGCATCGAAAGTAAGACACTTAAACAATTAACAAATTAACAGAATTTAGTATGAAATCACACAGCAAGGAACTAATATAGTACTATGCTAACAAAACGTTTCAAGGCCCAGAAATTTTCTGCATGGAGAAGCATCATTTGTGCCATTTCCTCAAGAGCTAGACGAGAGTGAAAAACAAACATTATTTATCTCTCAGCCCTGAGCCTCACCAATTCTGAGAGGAATGAGTTATGAATAAAATCATAATCTAATGAATCATCAGCTTTGCTTTTTCTCAGTAAATTAGTTCATCCACAAAAATATGATAAGTTCCTATAAATACTACTTGAAGTTTTTCGGGAGAAATCACTGCAGATATTCTTTCAATATGCAAAGTCATTTTTTGGCTCTCAAATCTTTTCCTCATGTGGTGCATCAAACAAACTAAGGCCCTGATCTTGCAATGAACTCCAGGAAGATAGATCCCTGGTGGTCACATAGGTCCACCCTTGTTGAGTTCATTGAGTTCATTCACCAGTAAGTATGATTTCATATGTAAATAGTTCAATTTCTGATCACAAAAAACCCCCAACTCCTTCACTCTCCATCATGGAATAAAATTACAAGTGTTTTATCATGAAAACAAATTCCCATTGGTTGATTGTTTCCTGAGGGAATGACACTAAGGCTAGCTCTAGCCTTATATCACTAAGAGTTGATTTGTATATGTAAGACTCATTAAGGGATAAATGTTGAGCATATCAGCAAAATAAAAGGCCTGCTCCATTGAAATCAATGGGAACTTAACTAATTAGAATTCTGCTGAATTTCAGATTCTTTGCAATTAGGCTCAGTGTCCTACAATTACAACTATCATGCAATGCCATAAATGGGAAATGTTTCGAATTGCATTACAAAGATACCTCTCTCTTGCTGTGTGAGTGCTCATCTGTGACTGGATCAGAACTCAGTAAAAGGTTTTATCTATGTGCTTACACTGAACAAACCATTCCTCCATGGCCAGAGTATCTCCAAGACTGGTCTAGAATTAAACATTCTTCTTGAATGACAATAGTTCCTATCTAATTTGAAGATGGAGATTTCCGAAGTCCCAACTCTAATGTGCCAGTAACCCAGGGAGCTGCAGTATGGGCTTAACAAGGCAACTTCAGAATTGTCTTAATCAGAAGTGCATTTTAAGTGGATCAGACTGTGCCTTACCTATAATAGAATAGCTGTTAAATAATCACACTGCATCCAAATGTACTTACCATTAAAGCACATGAAGTGGGAAGGCTAATATTCAAAAAGTAGGATCTTTGACTCCTGGAGTGACTACGTGCTGCTGTTTCATATTCTCAAGGGGACAGATAGATAAATGGGGTGGAAAGAAAGAGGAAGGAATCCAGCAAGAAAGAGAATAGGACCAAGAAGGTGAAGGAGTTGCAGGAGGGAACAGAAAGGTGGATTACAAGAGGAAGGCACAGAATCAGAGGGGCAAAACAGGGAAAACAAAAAAAATTAATAAACTGAAATTTGGTTGTATAAACAAAATTTAATAAAGCAAATTAAACTTTTATAATTTAATTCCTAACAGCCCTTCTGTGTACATCTCCCACTTTGGAGTTTGTCATCGTATGTAGGTATTATTGGAGTTGTCTGGCATGTGGACGATATATATTACAGGACCTGATCTGGATGAAATTTTAGTCTGCACATTGCTGTAATATGTGACATGAGTTTCAATTACAATGTCTGTTATGGGTCTCCTACCTATCACTTTTGCTCTTTTTCTTTGATCTCTCATGCTATGTGGTTCCTGTGACTTTAATTTGTGTATTTATGTGCAGATCAGCTGTTTGAAAATAGAAGAGGGAAAACTGATTCTAAGGATCTTCCTTAAAGCCCCAATCCAAACCCCACTAACATCAATGGGAGTTTTTCCATTGACTTCAGTGGGCTTTGAATGAGACTGTAAAAGCACTGTATTTTCCACTGCATGCATCCGATGAAGTTAGCTGTAGCTCACAAAAGCTTATGCTCAAATAAATTTGTTAGTTTCTAAGGTGCCACAAGTACTCCTTTTCTTTTTGCGGATACAGACTAACACGGCCACTACTCTAAAAGCTTATCGACAGTGTTCGCAGGTTTTACAGGAACTAGCCTGGGCTTTTTCAAAGAGGTATTTTCAGTAACAAGTTGTCAGTGAAGTCAGTAACTCTCAGTACAGAAGGCGGTACCAGATGGATACCACCCTCCCCTTTCCTATATTTTTCCATTGTTCTCCCCTTCTATTTCCTTTCCTAATCTTTGTGATTGACAGGCAACCAAAGAAGCTAGTCCTTTTCAGTGGATCTGGAATCAGAACTCTGCAAGAAGACTTTGTCAGAGAGTAGTTTCCTGGAACTCTTAGTCGTCTTGTTAGAGTTGGCTTCTTGATTTGAAAGGTAAGACTGAAGTAGAATGAAGGGAATTTTGTTTATACTGAAAGTATATTGAGTTGTGAATTGAATTACAGGTGCTTAATTGAATAGTCTCCCCTCAAATGTCAGTGGAAAAATAAGATGAATTTTTTTCAAACTTCCTAAAAAGTATTAGAGCATAAGCTTTCGTGAGCTACAGCTCACTTCATCAGATGCATATCGTGGAAACTGCAGCAGACTTTATATATACACAGAGAATATGAACCAATACCTCCTCCCACCCCACTGTCCTGCTGGTAATAGCTTATCTAAAGTGATCATCAGGTGGGCCATTTGTGCTGGAAATGGCCCACCTGATGATCACTTTAGATAAGCTATTACCAGCAGGACAGTGGGGTGGGAGGAGGTATTGGTTCATATTCTCTGTGTATATATAAAGTCTGCTGCAGTTTCCACGATATGCATCTGATGAAGTGAGCTGTAGCTCACGAAAGCTTATACTCTAATAAATTGGTTAGTCTCTAAGGTGCCACAAGTACTCCTTTTCTTTTTGCGAATACAGACTAACACGGCTGTTACTCTGAAACCTAAAAAGTATGTTTCTTACTTGTAAACATGCATTTTCATGCTGGTTCCATAGATACAAGAAATCACCATAATCTTGTCACTTGAAGCCACTAGCCAGGGTTGTGCAATGCAGTCATATATTTTCCAGCTATAAAAAGCATATCACAATATTGTACAAGGGAAGATAAGATATTGTATGAATGCTGTTCTTTAGTAAGGCTGCCCTTATTGATACTTTGCTGGAAGTTGCTTCCAGCACAGGGGAGGCTTATGTAAATGTAAATTAGTGAGTTTAAAATAGGATTTAAAATATTGAATCATTGCACAAGGCAGTTTTTATAAGATAATTTATACTTTAGATATTTAAATATAGAAGGCCCTGTTTCCAAAATAGTAATAAGAGCAGACTATTAAAAGCCAATCTGCACACTTCAGAAAACACCTGCATTATTTGTACACATTAAGAAAGTTCTCTAGAATGGATTCTAGTTCAAGTGTTGTGTGCACTGGAATATTTTTCTTATTCTATTTTGGGTATTTTTTAAAAGATTGGAGTGCCAAATTCGCCCTTGGTGTAAGCCACAAACTCTTACAACAGTGAAGAATTGTGCCTGTAGATGCCCCTTTAGGGAAGGAAAAATCTCTGAAGGGATTGGGCACTTTGGATATTCTTAATTTATTTAGATTTTTAGAGGAAGAAGTGTGAAATGGCAGATCTGAATGCTCCTTTTGTCACCCAATTAATTAGTGAGGGCCCAATCCAACTCCTATGGAAAGCAACAATGATCAGCAATCATTTATTTAAATATATGTGGCAGGATTTGGAAGTGGTGATTTACGTTCACTGCATACAAACAGAAGCTAGATTAAAAACATAAAATACTCTTTCTGTAAGGTAATGCTCCTTTATTTCTTAGACTCCAGGACCAAAAAGATAGAGAGACAAAGCAGAGAGTTCCCTAAAGCAGTTAGGCAACTCAATCCACCCTTACTTCAGACTGGGTCTTTGCGGACTGACTGCTGAAGACCCAGATCACACACTCCCCGCAGAACCCACTAGCCTGCAAGCAGGACCAGAAAAACACTTGTAATGTAAAGTGATAGCTTGTTATTTTGATAACATTTTCAATATAGCACAGTGATCATGTTAATTCAACAAAGAGAAGAAACAAGAAGTGCTATTGTATCTAAAGAAAACACAACGTGGCTCAAAACAGGAAGGCTTTTTGAAGCCATTGCCTGGGTTGAAAGAGGAGCTGAAGGGCCATGCTGCACTAGGAGCCCTAGGGAGAATTCTGCCAGACCCAGCCAGAACTTGTTTTGGAGGATCCTGAAATCACAAGCGCACTGCCACCCTTTCCAGGGGTTCAGCATGCACCCTTCCCATTTCACCCAATTAGTTGTGCTGATTGGTTATTGTGGATTATGGCTCTGCTTTTACTCTGCCCCTCCCCTTCTCATTTAGGTAGCTATCACCCTGGGAGCACTTGCCAGGGGAAGTGCCCATGTCTTTTAAGAGAACCGTGCCCAATTTCTGTGAAGGGTGCAAATGGGTGAGGTGTATTGAAACCACTTCCTCCTCCTCCTCCTCCTCCTCCTCCTGTACAGCCCAGTCAAAAATTTAAAATTAACAAGTGCTCACCTAGAACTCCTTGGTTTTGGTTTAGTGTGTGTGCAGTGGGAATGTTTAATAGTTAAATTACTTGGAACTCTGGTAAATGCAGTGGTCAAAGTGTAAACCTTTAAAGACTAGATCAATCTGATGCTAGATCATGCAAAACTGGCACTTGACAAAGAAATAGCCTACTGTAGCCCATGAATGTGAAACACAAGGAAATCTATTGTGAAGAATAGCAGCTGTACAAGGAGAATGAAAAACGTGATTTTTTAATTCATTACAATGGATTACGATGAAGATATGTTTACTAAACTGGGAATAACATCACAGTGTAAAAGCTAGCAACCATAATAAAAAGATGTGTGGTGATAATTTCATAAAAAGAATGTTTAAAGACTCCTTCCTCCTCTGAGTTTCAAGTTAATGTTACATCGTATGTTACTGTAGCAAACACATGTCATGTGATTTTTGTTGAGGTGAAGAATAAGCTATGTTTAGTACAAGGTCAACTTGAACTTCCTTTAAGCATTCTCTCTAGTCCTTGTTAAAGATCAGAACACTTATCTTTAAAAAATAAAAATAAAAAGGGAGGCTTGGATGCAAACATCCTCTGCATACTGTCACCAGCACAGTACAACCAGCCATCCAAAAACCACCTAGCACCCAAGAAAGTGTGGAGCATTTGATCAGTACCCAAACCTAATACATGTAGTGAAAAATAACAGGCCGGTTCATTTCAATGAGAGTCTTTGAAAGTGAAAGACTTCATGAGTACAAAAGGAGCCAATGCATACCGCTTCTTGAATGCGTATTGTCCCCATGTCACTCCATACTTCTTTCTTCGAGGCAAAGGTTACTTAAACAGCTCAAATATTGCTATTGAAAAGTAGAGCTGGGTGAACTTATTTTAGACAAATATCTTATTTGCCAAACATTACAATTTTGGACTGACAATTTGAAAATAGCTTTGGCTTAAAAAAGAAAAAACAAAATTTTAAAATGGAACCATTTTGTTTTTATGTTTAATTTCAAAATGTTTCAGTTCAAAGTTTAGTTAGATTTAAAAAAAAAACAATCAAAGGATTTGAAAAAAAATCCAGGAATAAAACCATCAACTTTTTTTTTTCGATTAAGCAATGTTTTGTTTGACTCAAAATAATTTTGTTTTGTTTGAGGGGGAAAAACTGAAATTTTGGTTTTGGATTGACACAAAACACATTTTTTGGGGATTTTTTTTTTTTTTGGTTTGGCCACTGAATTGAAAAATCAGTTATTTGCTCAGTTCTGGTTTAAAAAGTTCCTAGACCATAATCTGTGTGTCTGGGGAAAACATTATGAATACAACTATTAAAGCATCTCTTAGATACATTGGTATATATCCAGCATAACTCTATTGACTTCAATGCAGTTATGCTTGTAATATCAGTGTAACTGTGGCAGAACCAAGATCACAGATTCTTATGGTTATACTTCAGGGGAAGGCTGGCCTGAGTAAGGATTTCCGCATCAGGATCACGATGTACTCTTTGGGCTCATTGGGAATGCTCTTGGTTGCTGCTCAGAAACTGATAGACAAGCTCAAAGCCAAAAACTCTGTAACTGGGTAGACTGTAGGATTATCATCGTGTAGTAATAAATACAACACAGACTGGATTTCACAACTCACTGTTAATTCCTGCATCTTGACATGCAATGTATTGACACAGTTTACCTAAGGGAAAAGGTGACATTAGCTTACTTTATTAGAAATGATGTAATAGAGAAGCTTTGAAATAGGTATAGGAGTATGTGAAAGTTAAACCCGAAGTTGAACATATTACTTGGATGCATGCAGAAGAATGTATATTGAAATGAAAGGTGGGGCTTCATTCTCCTTGAAATGCTTATTACCATCAGAAGTCAGCAATACTTGGCTAAAGGTCAGAAATGAGAATACATTCATGTCCACAACATGAAAACTCAAAAGTAGGTAATATATTTTTGTGGCTTGCAGACTCACCCTTCACCATAATTCCCAACTGAGGGAGCTGCTACTAGGCTACAAGACTGTAACTCAATGAAATTTGATAGCTCAATAAACCAAGGAATATGATGATTTCAAATTGAGTTCTTGTGAACATTTCTTTTTGATCAACTCAGTAAAATTTGGGACATTACAGGCTGAGTAAGAACTATATGACAAATAGAAGAAAGAGGAAGTTGATAGTAATTTAATATTAAACCATAAATTACAATTTATAGAAAATTGATAAAGGAAGCAAAGGGACACAAGGAGAAATCTATGGCCAACAGTGATAAGGACAATAAGGAGTTTTAAAATATATTAGGAACCAGAAGAATCCTGACAATGATATTGATCCACTACTAGATGGAAATGGTAGAATTATCAATAATGCAGAAAAGGCAGAAGTGTTCAATAAATATTTGTTTTTTTTGGAGGGGGGGAAATAATTATATAGTCTCATCTCATTATGACAGCAACACTCTTTCCATTCTGCTAGTGTCTCTGAAGGATGTTAAACAACAGCTACTAAAGTTAGACATTTTAAAATTAGCAGGTTGACAACTTGCATCCAAGAGTTCTAAAAGAGCTGGCTGAGGAACTTGCTGGACTATTAATGTTTGGTTTTTTTCCCGCTCCAGTAAGTTTTGCAGTAGTGGGGAAGTTCCAGAAGACTGGAAGAAAACTAATATGCCAATTTTTAGAAATGGTAAACAGTATGACCCAGGTAATTATAGGCTTGATATCTATCCTGGGCAAGATAATGGAGAGGCTGATATGGGACTCAATTAATGAAGAATTAGAAGATAATATAACTAATACAAATCAATATGGGCTTATGGAAAACTGATCCTGTCTAACTTATAATTTGCTGAGTTTATAAATTTGGTTGATGAATGTAATAGTACTGACATAATAAATTTAGACTTTTTTCTAGAATGATATAAAATTAACATGGCACACATTAAATGGATTAAAAACAGGCTCACTGATAGGTCTCAAATATAATTGTAAACAGGGAATTTTTACTGAGTAGATGTGTTTCCAGCGGAATCCTTCAGGGATCAGTTTTGTGCCCTAGATTATTTAACATTTTTATCAGTGATCCGAAAGAAAACATAACATCATCACGGATGACCCCAAAATTGGGGGAGTGGTGAATAATGAAGAGGACAGGTCCCTGATACAGAGTGAACTGATAAGCTTGGGAAATTGGGTGCAAGGAACGAATATGACTTTCAATATGGGTAAATGTCCACCTCTAGGAACAAAGAATGTAGCCCATATTTGCAGAGTGGGGGATCCTATCCTGGGAAGTGGGCACTTTGAAAAAGATTTGGGGATCATGGTGAATAATCAGATGAAAATAAGCTCCCAAATTTATGCTGTGGCCAATAGAGCTAATCTATTCCTGCATACATAAATAGGCAAATTTTGAGTAGGAATACAGAGGTTATTTTACTTCTGTATTTTGCACTGGTTCAACCACAGCTGGAATACTGTCTGCCAACAATTCAAGAAGGATGTTGATAAATTAGAGAGTTTTCAGAGAAGAGTCACAAGAACTATTAAAGGATTAGAAAACATACCTTATAGTGATAGTTTAAGCCGAATAGCCTCAAGGAGCTTAACAATGAGAAAGTTAAGGGATGACTTGATTAGTCTAAGTGCCTATGTGGGGAACAAATATTTAATAATGGGCTTTTCAATGTAGCAGAGAAAGGTCTAACACCATCCAATGGCTAGAAGTTGAAGATAGAGAAATGCAGACTGGATAAAAGGCATAATTTTTTGCCAGTGAGGGCAATTTACTAAGATGGATTCTTCATCGCTAACCATTTTAAAATCATGATTGCCTTTTTCTAAAAGATATATGGTTGAGGAATTATTTTGGGGGAGTTCTCTGGCATGTGTTATACAGGAGGACAACCTAGACTATCATAATTGTCTCTTCAGGCCTTGGAATCTATGAATAGTTAAGGCAGTTGAATTAAATTCTCCAGGGTAGCATTCTATTCCTGTCTCTGTCCCAGAGTTCCTGTATGATGCATCTAAACCCCATTTTTCATAGCTGACCACTAATTATGTGATTCTCATTTTCTGGGTAACCGTATAAGACATCTAGGACTACATTTGCAGGGGTGCTGAGTACTCACAACTGCAACTGAAGTCAGCTGGAGCTGTTCTTTGAACATGTAAAATGCTAGTAAGCAAAAATTTCACTGACTGACTTCAGTGGAGCCAGGATTTCACCCTTTGTGTAGATACCTTATTTCGCCCCGCCCCTTAGTTTTGTTAGGTTTTTTACTTTTTTTGGTATGCGATTTGTATCTTGTTATGATGCAATGTACAGTAACCGTGGGTGCATCACTGCAAGCTTGTTGGTAGGGTTGGTGGAACTTTTAAAATACTATCATTCCATTAACAGTGTGATTATACACTATTAGATTTTGACATAAGACAATATTTTTTTTATTAACGGGTATCTGCATTGAGACCTTCCTCAAGCCTCTGACACACATTTTGTTGTGCTCTCTTTGAGATAGCCCATCTGACTAGAAGGCAACTCTTGCTAATGACAAGGAGTAACCAAATGTAATGCTTTTTGGATGTAATACTTTTTATGTATGGCATTGATTAATTGGCTAGATGGAATATGGAGTTTTTCACCTTCCCCTGAAATATCTGATATTGGCCATTGGTATAGGCAAGATAGCAGATTGAACAAACAATGTTAAATGGACCAATCCTTGTGTGGTGTAAATAGGTATAGTTCCACTGAAGTTATTTTTTTGGCTTCTCTAAAATACGACTTGTTTGCTGTGCTGATTGTGTAGCAGAAGGACTAACAAATGTTGTTCCCAAAGCTGTGCTGACATCAGTGGATGATGCTATGTATAAAAATCTTAAAATTAAGAGCTAATTAGTAAAATAAAACATATCTTATTAAATATGCCCCTGCCAGGCTTCATCTTTTTGAGGGATCCGATGTTTCATGTGCTTTTCCCCAGTCTCTTGTTTTCCTTTCTTTAGAGGACTATAGCCCGTAGGAATCTCCTATATTTACAGGAATGACATTTAGCAAGTATAATGCTTTCAGCAAGCAACCTCTGGTGTCTGATGGATGGAACAGTGATGTCTGCTACTAAATCTCATTCATTTCTGAGCTGAGAATGGCTAGCCAGGTGTTAGAAGATGAACATCAGTTCAGGGTACAAATTCTAGGAAATAAAGATCCATTCAGGAGAACAATCTCAAGGTTTAAAAAGGAAAGCACATGATAGTCATTAAGAATGCATCCCAGCCAGATTACTTTGCTGTTGGTGAAACTGGTATAAGATTTAAGCTCAGTAGTGTTTCCTTGTAGAGTCTCTTTCTTTATAAAAGTAGGCATAAGGCAAGTATATTTTATGAACCAGATGCATCCCATGGGATGCCATATGACAGAGAAAGGGAAAAATAATTGAGCCTACAAATGTGTTAATATCTTTATGAATTCCTTTGCTGTCCAGTTTGAAAGTCTGAGTCATGGCATTGAGACAGAGGTGGTCATATAACCAGACTGTATGGAAAAAGAAAGAATAGTGATTCAGGATATACACCAGAAGTCATGGCAAAAATATATTCCATATCCTTTCGTTGTTCAAAATAAATTAGAAAGGCACTGTTCTGTTTTTAATTATATCTGACATATTTCTACTTTAGTATGTAGCTTTAAGGATGCCCTACCCCCACCAGCAGCCACTGTGCCCTGTCAGTCATCCTGAAATACACTAGAGCACTTGTCAGGCCATCAGCTTGCAGATGCACCATGAGCCATGATAGTTGTACTGAAGTTCTAAGCAATTTTTCTGGTGTTTAGACAGTTGCTTTAGTGCCTGAATGTGGACTGTTTGTTTTGGAATAGGTGAGTTATGTTATTATCTTGTAAGTACAATTAGTGATTTTAGCAGTAAACAAAATTCTAATGATTATATATTAGAAAGGTTAGCTGTATTTTTGGAGCCACTTTCTGTCATTATTTTATTTAATTTAGAGTACCCATTGTACTTAGAGTTTGTTTAACAATTATAATTTTTATAGTTGAATTTTACTTCAGGCTGCAGAAAACTTTCTTTCTTTTCTTTATTTACAACCCCCCGCCCATTCTTTTATTCACTGAAATGCTGAACATTGTCAGTTTAGACATAGTTCGTAATAAAAAGACACAACAAAAATTAGCACTTAGCTTAAAGTATACCGTTGTGTATGAGTGCAGGTTATTGTTCCATTGAGGCTGAAATACTCTATCTCCATGACACCTGAAAGTCCTGTCTAGTGTTCTAAGATATTGCAATACACTGGTGAAATTGACTTCTGTATAGATTAATATATCTAAGTTCCAAACTATAGCAGCCTTGCATCAAAGTATCTTATAACCTAGAGCCTTACTGTGTCCAAAGGGCATGCTATACTAGAGTAGATATTTTGTTTTTATTAAACAATGGGCTGTGATCCCAGTGGTTCTCAAGAAATTCACACCTGGGAAAGTTGTTTGATTAGCAAAGAGGCAATATAGCTCCAGCTACAAGCACAGACGGTTCTCCTGAAGTTACAAATATCAGAAATATCTTAAGTCTTTTCCCTGATTGCTTCTATACTTTCCTCTTTATTGCCTTGATATGTTTCTAATCCACAAGAATACTGATAATTAATAACATAAAAATGATAGCGAAAACATAGACTGTTATGAATGCTTCTGTGGGTCACTCCAGCTGAGGATTCAAAATAGCTTGTAAGTAATACTGTGAAAACTGTACTAACTAGGGTTGCCAAGCCTCCAGGATTGCCCTGGAGTCTCCAGGAATTAAAAATTATTTTTTTATTAAAGATTGTCATGTGATGAAACCTCCAGGAACATGTCCAACCTAAATTGGCAACCCTAGTTCTAGCTTGTTAAGATTTTGCAGTTATCGAAGCCACCTTTAGGGGAATTTCTTCTTGTAAGAAAGAGGCATGCTACAAAATACTACTTTCCAGAAACGTCAAAGTGTTCAGTTGTTTTATTGTAGTTTAGAATATATGATTGAGATTTTCAGAGCAGTGCTGGGAATTTTGCCACACATTTCCCACTAATTTTAACAATATAAAGTCCAGACCTAGAGCTTGCTGAAGGCAGTGGGAGGACGACCATTGCCTTAATACGGATTTGATCTGACTCTAAGCAGTCAATAAGTATGTCTGTTTATTAGACAAACTGGTAGTAGCAAGGGGTTGCAACAACAAATAGAGATGGTTCTCAGCTTCAAAACTTGAGTCTGGTTTGTAACATGCCATAAGAAGACTGTTCAGAACCAAGGTTTTGGATCAAACTGATCTTCAAGAAGATGAGAACAAGTGGTGGGATAATAAAATTAGGATGTTTACAACAGTCTCCAACCTGTCAAGGAATATGCAAAATATGACGAAGTCATCTTTCACTTTGGGTATTTGTTATAGGAGAGTAAGTGTGAAGGGGGCTGCAGCATGCTGTCAAACAGGCAAGGAGTGAGTGCTTTTTATTTTTGTATTTTTGGAGTTAAGGAGTGTTGTCACATTTTGACTGAGTTAAGGTGACTCCACTAGTAACAACTTAAATCATGAGTATGTCTAAAGAGAAAAGAAACCAAAAAATCTTCCAGTGATTTCTTCAAACTGACAATAGAAGCATGAGGTGCTTCCCCTTGCAACTGATATGCAGACTTGCAAATGGACAGTGTTAATTTTATTCTGAATTCTTTCTTGGCAACAGCTGTGGTGGTCTTCAAGTTGGACTTCCAATTTTGGGAAAGTAACCTTGGAACTAAATTCAAAGCTGCAAAGCAAAACCCAGGGGCATTGTGCATAATAAGTGGACTGGGTCATTTAATTTAAAATGAAAATGCAGTTGACATTTTGGCTAGATACTTCAGAAAGCCAGGTCAATGACGTACCCCCTGCCATCCCCCCTAAAAAAAAAAAAGGTGAATTTCAGTAGGTTGAAGAAAACAGGCCTTTTAAGGGTGTGAAATTGTTACTATTCTGTGATGCTAAAACAGCAGAAGAATCTGGTTTTCTCAGACAGTGGAAAGAACCCATTGACTTCAATGGTCAGGCTGGATCAAGGGCTCCACTTCTATACAAAGCCAATCTTGTTTGTTTATCATGGAGTGGCAGCTTAAGAAGCATTAAATAGGTATCAAATGTAGGTTCAGATGTGGAATCTAATTCAGAAGTGGACATGCATGGCTGGCTAGCTGATAATACGTTTCTGGAAACCATAAACTCATTGATATTAGAATTAGCTTTCATACCAATATGTCAAAAAGGACCTTGCATTAATATTTAGAGCTTGCATGAGATGTCCTAATGCAAAATGGATGTGTGACTGTCTGAATGGAAATTTATTTTTCCAGGTTACTGTTAAATTTCTTGCAAATGTTGACAGAAATAACCCTAATTTAGCAGCAGTGTGTAACTTACATGCATGCTAGGCAAGTTTTGAAGTTTTGTATTTCTTATTTATATTGTGATGGGGGAACCTTTTCTGAGCATTAGTGCCCCAAAATAAAGTGACAGGTTGACAGCCAGCACCTTTGTGGATGCCTGTTGTATCTGTACTTCCTTCCACCTTGGCTTGTGATAGCCCCATCTTTAACATTGGACATCCACTCTGGGGTCAGAGCATTATGCACTTGGGTTTTTTTTTTTTTCAATACATGAAGAGCAAACAGATTTTTGCAGTCAGTGGAATCTCTTATTATAGATTTAACAGCAGCAGAACAAGAAAGAACAAAAGTGAAGTCAGTGAGGGTGTACATAGTAGGTATCTCCTCTGGTAGTCTAAACTGAACTCTGAAAAGTCTCTCTGATGTCTGTACAGAGAGAGTGCTTAGAAATATAAAGGTTCACTACCAAATTGAAAGGCATCTTGATTTCATAGCTACATAACTGCAGGTATATCAGTCCCTCCCAGACTATGGAAGTCTATTTGGGGATGTGCCACCAGAACAGGAATCCTGCTATTTCAAGCATTCATGACTTAGGTTCAGCACCATTGTACTAAACCATCATGTTCCCTTGCTACCTCCATTGGACAGAAGATGCAGAGAGTCTACTTTGTCACAGTGAAGACTAGAAAATGCCTAGAATATGAGAATAGGTGAGAAGCTTATAGATAACTTCTTTCCTGCTGAATTGTTCTTGGTTTAGAAGAAAAAATAGTTTTTTCAATATTTTCTAAGTGTTAAGTTAACTGACAGTGAATAACTATGCAAAAAAATGAGGATCATCTAAATGACCTCGTTTTTCAGCATATACAGTATAGCCAATTTCAGGTTTATGGAGATGGAAAAAACTGAGATGAAAATGGGATAAGAAAACTTTACAAAAGCTGGGAGGATGGATGAAATAAATTGTTTGCTCTTTGTGCAGCTTTTGTAGTCTTTGAAAGTTGTCATTCATTCTCATAAATTTTCAAATAGCAGATATGAACCAAAAATTTAGGGGGCCAATGTAACTTTAATGGAACAACAAGAGTTGCACCAGAACAGAAGAATATCCTGATTCTACTACAAATTATTTTAACAAAGGGCCTCCAGCAATGGTTGTTGCCTATTGTTCTGTATTGAATTGATCCATCTTTTCAATGGCATAAATTTTGATAGTGATAAGGATGCAAATAAAGAAATAGATTTAATAGTTTTTTTTTAACACAGACATTGGGTAAAGTGGTGTCCTCGGGACAATGTTAATGTGAAATCCTGGCTTTTGCGATTCTTATGGCTGTCATGCCAAAGCCAGTTTTGTTTCTAATTTAAAGTCCAGGGCTGAAATCCTGGCCCCATTTGACTCTGTGGTAAAACTTTCATTTACATCCAGGCCCTATTAAAGTCAATCTAGATGTAGATTCACATGAGCTTTTGCTGAGTTAATAAAGATGAAAGATGAGTGTTTTATTCTGTCCTACTGGAGAGCAATACCTTTTAGATGTGGCTGGTTTTGATATTTGTTCCCTATAGGGTTGCCAGAAGATTTTAGGTAGCACAATCTTTCATGCTTCGATTGTATGCTGTATGGGATGGGGACAACTTTTTTTTGTTCCATGTTTGTACAGCACTTAGCACTCTAGGGTCATGGTCCAAGACTAGTGGTCCCAATTGCTATGTGAATATAAATAATAAAATAATATGGGAATGGGGAAGGGAGACAGCTGATGTTTTAGTGCTCATGATCATGTCAACAGATGTCTTGACAGGTATTAACTCCCACAAGAAGTAGCCTTCTCCATTTTATAGTGGGGACTAATGTCCTCCCCAGTTTCTCTTAGAGGCAACTTTAACCTATATAACATGGGCTTTGGCACAGTTATTACCTCCTGTTTTAGGATACTCAAGGAGGGCACTTAAAGATGTATTTGGTTTTAAGCATGTGCTTAAGTCACACTAAAATCAATGGGATTTAAACATATGCTTAAAGTTAAGCATGTGCTCAAATGGTTTCCTGAACTGGGGCCTGACAGCAGACCTTAAGTGTGGTGGTAATCCTATACGATGCATACTGTGTTGTATCTTTACATATAATGGAGTTGCAACATTCAAATCAAATAACCCAATTTTCTTGTTTTAAGGCTGCCTCAGGATTTTTTGGGCAATACCAAAATACTTAAATTTATTTCATAGTCTATAATTCTTGCTATAAGTGCTAGACAAAAAAGTAGGAAGTTTTCTTTAGTCAGGAATAGTATTGTAAAGACTTCTACTCCTATACAATTGAATCTACTAGAACCCACGACTAGCTGCAAATGTGATAGACTAGTAATTAAGCAGTAAACTTGCTACTTATGTAACCTTTACTGAGAATGGTGCAACCATAATGTGCCTCTAACCTTAACTCTTCAATCATCATTATCAACACAACTTAAGCTAATATTTTCTTCATTACACGGGGAGGGAAATATGAGCAACTAACATGTTGTTATAGGCAACTTAAACACATTTTTTCACTAGAAACCCTGAGTTTACTGTCTTACATTAAATCAGTGCTAGGTTCACCACAAGGAGATGCATTGTCACCCTAGACTGCATAACCACAGTATTTTACTATTGAAATATACAGCAGTTATAATAAGTCCTGTTTTATAAAAGACCATCATCGGTTATTTCTGTATTAGAAGCCTTTACTGGTTAAATATACTTTGCAAAGGTGTGTTTAATGTATCTTCTAGGTCAGTGGTTCCCAAACTTTAACAAACTGCGAACCCCTTTCACTAAATTGTGAAATCTCATGAACCCCCTTGTAAAAATGAGTATTTCCAGGGATTTAAGTTTAAATTTCCTCAGTGCGATGGATGTGCTTGCTTTGCTCTGCATAGCACTTAGAAGTCCAGAACCACTGGAGAAAGATAAAGTCTAAGGTTTGGTTCGGCATCAAGTCTGTTTCTGTATTTGGTTTTCACATATGCATACGAGGAAAATGCTTTCTCGCATAAGTATGTTGTTGAAAATAGAAACAAAGCTGTAGTAGCTTTTTCTGCCAGAAGGGGGTACTCGTTTCTTAAACTCAGCCAAAAGTTGATTAATGACAGATTTCTGAAACTCCTTTTCAGTTTGTAATCACAGGAGATCTCAATCAATTTCTCTTTTTCCTCAGTGTTCAATATCTGTGTTGAGAAAGTGGTATTATCAAAAGGGTTGCGAATCCAGTCATTATTGCCTGACATAGCTGGAAAGTATTCCCTGAAGTTGTGCAAAGTCCTTTTAGGTGTGCAATTATATTAGTTTTAGTGCACTGATCCAACTGAAGTTTGTGTTCTTCATGACTTTCTGGCAGATTACTGAAACACTCAGTTTGACTATTTTCCAAACAACTTTCCCAGAACTTCAACTTCTTTATCATGGATTCAGCTCGCTCTTGCACATTGAAAACTGTTATATTGAGACCTTGAAGAGCTAAATGTAGGTCATTAATTCTTGAGAAAATATCTGCTAAATAAGCTAGGCTCTGGAGCCAGATATTATTTTCTATACAGCTGGCAAGGTGGAAAGAGTGGCTGTTGGGGGAAAAAAACCCCTAGGATTTCCATTCTAAGCTCAAACAAGCGCACAGGGATTTTGCCCCATGAAAGCCATCTAACTTTGGTATGGGTCAACAGACAATTGTGTATACTACCCATTTCTTCACAAAGTACGTGAAATATTCTGGAATTTGTTTGCTGTGATTTTATGAAATTTACCATTTTCACTGCATTGTCCAGCACTTCCGTATGTCCCTCAGGTATGCGTTTTGTTGCGAGGGCTTGTCTATGGATACTGCAATGAGTCCAAGAGACTTTTGATGGAACCTTTTTTGTTTGCGCTACAAATCCAGTATGCTTCCCTGTCATTGATGTGGCCCCATCAGTGCAAATGCCTAGGCAACGAGACCAATCTATTTCCTTTACTTGAAAATATGCATTAGTCAGATTGAAGATATCTTTTCCAGTTGTACGTTCTTCCAGTGGTCGGCAAAACAAGTCGTCTTTGACCATACCTTCATTCACATAATGTACAAACAGTAGCAAAATAGTTAGATTAGCTACATCAGTTGATTCATCCAACTGTATAGTATAATATGGACTATTTTTCACTCTGTACAATTGTAGTCTCTACATTATTTGACATGTCATTAATTCTTCGTGACAAGGTATTATTGGACAAAGGTATCATGTCAATCCTTTTTGCAGCCTTTTCTCCAAGTATGCAATGAACTATGTCTTTTTTTTTTTTTTAATACATGGACCAATCAAGCTCTCTGCTATGGTACGGGCTTTTGATGCTTTCTCATGTGGTATGATGCTTCAAATGCATTTTCATTATCATTACTTGCTTTGGATATAAAACTGGTAATCTCACTTTTCCTCTCAGCTAATTTTCTCTTGAAAAAATCAACAGGCTAGTTGAGTTGTGCAGGATGCCTAATTTCTAAATGGCGCTGAAGTAGAGAAGGTTTGGGGATGCTGTTTGCTAGAACATCACCACAAATTATGCATGGTGGTTTTGGATGTTCTTGATCACCAATGCATGTAAAGCCATATTTTATATAATCATTGTCATATTTTCTTTTCTTTGTAAGTGATTTCACAGGACCATCATGATCATTAGACTAAGATTTTCCACAGTGTGGACTTGAGGAAACACTAGCTGATTCTTGCATCTTTACACCT
Source organism: Lepidochelys olivacea (assembly GCF_965140295.1). Lineage (NCBI taxonomy): Eukaryota > Metazoa > Chordata > Testudines > Cheloniidae > Lepidochelys > Lepidochelys olivacea. The sequence goes on along the minus strand of NC_140417.1, from coordinate 81,287,610 downwards.
TCCTTTTTCAGCCACTTATCCATTGAAGTTGTGTTCAAAAATTCTAATAAAAATAACCCAGAGAATGCTAACAACCAACAAATTAGAAAATGAGAAGATTCACTCACGTCTCACTGAAGCAAAACAGCACTCCAGAGAGAATGACTTAGTATCGAATTACTGAGGCACCTTAACGCTGCTACATTGGCTACAATGTCGTTCCAGCTGGTTTGGCATGCAAACGCCTTTTCTTCCGCCACCAGAGCCGTCGCAACGGGGGTGCCCCACGATTTTTAGCCTGGACCACCCCCCTATGTACAGCATGGCCCCTGCTCAATCTGCCCTTCATGCCGCCCAACTTTCCCTCTTTGCCAAGGACAGGGGTCCAAGCTGCCACCTGCGCGCCTGGGGTCCTAGCTGTAGCCTTGCCCACCACAGAGTTCAGGCTGCTGACCCGCACCGGGGTCTGGGCTTCCGGCTCTGCACTCTGCAGGGCTCGGGCTGCTGGACCCCGTTGACTGTGGCTCGGGCTGCCCGCTCAGCGCTCCACTGAGCTCGGGCTGCCGGTCCCCGCTGACCGCCAGGGCTTGGGCTGCCAGCCCCAACTGCCCAGCTCTGTGGGGCCTGGGCTGCCAACCTGATGCTGACCACTAGGGCTCAGGCTACCGGCCCCCTCACTGACAGGGGCAGGGCTCGGGCTGCCTGCCCCAACTGCTGCGGGTTCGGGCTGCCGGCCCGCTCACTGACTGGGGCTTGGCTGCCTGCTCAGTGCTCCTGGGTTTGGACTGTCTGCCCTGCAACTGGGTCCCACCTGCTGCCTCCCATGCCCAGGTTCCTCTGGCTGCCATTAGGGAAATTTTTCTGGCAACTCCCCTGTAACATTGTGCAAACCCCAGTTTGGGAACCACTTTTCTAGGTGCTAAACAGTTAACATTCTTTCTACAATTTGTTAGGAATATTATGTTGACACACGTGCCGTAGTAGCCTAGGCCCTGATCCTCATTCCACATATCCAAGTACCTCGGTCTATACCAGCATGAGTCTTGCTGTCCCAATTATTATTTACTGTTGTATCTTTGTTTTGTATACAGGTGACATGTCAGCAGCAGTGCCAAGTGTTACATTGAAAATTGATCCTCAGGATCTTCAGATCCAGACATTTACAGTGGAGAAGCTGTTGGAACCATTGATAATTCAGGTATTTTAGCACTGCAAAAATATCATGGACATTCATAAGAGGAGAGAAACAAGGGAAGGGTTCATTTTACTCCTACCTAATGATGGGAAAACTGTATTTCAGTCTTCTGTACCTGTGTATACGCAATACTGGCTCAGGAATAGTCCAATTCACTTAGCCTCCTCTATTCTCACAAATGCAGGACACTTTATTGTACCTAATATAATCTGTTCCACTGAAACCCTTATTCAGTGTTACCCAATGAATGTGTAAATATAGAAGGGAGAGAGCGGTCACAAGTAGAGCTCCAGTGTATAAAATGTCACATGGAAGGAAGAAATTGAGCCTGTTGCAGTTGATGGACAGAGGGGAAAGGAAGGATCTTGAGATCTGTAGATAAGTCTAGTTATCTGAACCTAGAAGACTTTACATTCTGTGCCATGTTCTGTTTGTTTGACCGTCCCTAATATCCCTGCCATTTCATTATTGTGTATTGTACAATCATTATTTTAAATTGATAGGGTTTTTTTTTTGACAACAGAAACATAGACCCAATGGTTAAACAAAACTCCAGCAAATCTATAAATTGAGCCTGTTAAGTATAAGCAGAGTCGCACTCTAAAATCTAGGGTTATTCCAAAAGTGTTCACCACTTAAAGAGAAAATCTTTATCACATACAGCTGAGTTTACACGTAAACAAGAAACTTCTTTTTCTATTTTACACCTATGCGATAGAAAACACCTTGTTGAAAAAAACCTAGACAGAATTCCAATAGATGATTTTGTATGTGGCTACTTTTTTTTTAAAGGCACTTGTACTATCTTTATAAGGCTAGGAATAGGAAATACATCCTCTTTCCTTTTTTCTTGATGCACAGCTGTAGCGGCACTTGCTTTTTGTAACAAGGTAGCTTGCCCCTTTGAGGGCTAAGGCCAGCCAACCCTAGTTACTAAGGGGACACACCTGAGCAGGGATCAGCTGATTCCCTTATGAAGAGCAGCAGTCAGGTACAGAGAGGGGGGGATTCCTAGTGAGACTACAATGGAGTACAGAGGTTGCTGGGAGTGAGTAGGCTCCAGAAGAGGAAACCTGGGACTTGAGGAGTGAGACTATAGGCAGGAAAGGCCTCAGAGTGACCTGATGATGAGGTAGATGGATGGATTTGACATCTTGAATGTTTGTTAATTTAATAAACCAGAACCTGAAAAGGGGTGTGAAAGGACAACAGGGTTGAGAGTTATCGAAGAAACGCCATGAAGGGGGAAACTGAGGCAGGGCTGCCCTGAGGGGGTGCGCAAGAGGCGGTTACCTGATGATACATCTAGTCAGTTATATGTAGCACAGCCATGTCAGCACATCACTTTCTTTCAAAATTTGTCACTACTGCAGAGCAAACTTCTTGTCACAGCGCTATACTGTTCACTTGTTGTTCTGCTCCTGCTGACTGTTAGAACATGATCCTTCCTTAGGGCCTGATCTATAGCCTGTTGAATTCAATAAAAGACCCTCCCCTCCTGCATTGACTTCAACAGGCAGAGATGACCTGTGCCTGTCGATAGTGAGGGCAGCAGCATCAGCAGATGTTACTGAGCATTCTCAGTAAAAGCCAAGCAGTGAATCTGAGGGGTGGGGACAGAACGGACACACGTGACCCGGTGTGCCCCTCCATGTGTGGCCTCTGTGAACAGGCTTTGGATCAGGCCCTCATACTCTTGTCAAATAGAATTATTTTCAGGGGTTGGCACCACCATGTTCTGTGACGGATACTTGACAAAGTTACCCTACTTAGTGATGGACATTGTGTGTGGGGGGGTTATGTCAATACATTCAATGTTTCTTGAAAAATTACAATACATTCAATGTTTCTTGAAAAATTACCACGGACCTCAACATTTTTACCATGGACACATTGCTGACCCCTGATTATTTTACACTGGTACTTAAAAATGTTTGTGTTACAGCCCTTTGAGGAGTCACTTGTCTTCAAAGGCAGTTGAGGTTGCTCAGTCTCTTGGAGGATCCAAACCTTTGTCCCTGGAAGTAAAAATGCTCTAATGTTGATTGAAATAGAAACAACCTGTTGAATTTCTTTGTGCAGATCTTATGTAGTGACTTCACTTGTGGTGGATGTGTATAAAGGTGTATTTACCTGAATAAAGGTAAAGGTTATGAGGGAGGTAGAAGGTGGGTCCTGAGCAGAACAGAAACATATTTTTTTTTCTAGATGACTCTACAATAGTTTCCTTTGGCAGTTCCCCTAAAAGTAGTTTCTGAGGGCAATGCAGAGTATGACCACAAGGCTAATTCAAAACAATGCTAATTTATTCTTGGTCACCAATAATGAATAAATAAAATAAACATTCTAAGGCTTTGATTCTGTCTGAAGTTAGTATCTTCCATTACAGATTACAGATCAACATTAATCTTAAAAGAAAGTTATGAAAAATCATCATTATTTCACTATAGCGAATATTTGTTAATCTCTCTGAATTTATTCCTTAGTATAGCTTCCATTGTGTTATATTCCTTCAAGTGTTGAGTGCAGAATGTTCCAGGTTACTTATTGCCTTTACATAATAGGTGCACTAACAGACAGCGACATAAGTCACTATCAGACTTCCAGATTCATTTGTTCATAAATCTTTAGCCTGTTCTTTTAATAGTTTTCTTATTCTTCACTTTAAGCCTTGATTTCTCTTTAATCTAAAACTTTTCCCCCAGCATGTAGGTAAATCAGGAGGTAATTGTGCATGGATGCCAAGTCTGATACATTTTAGTCTTCCAATTCCATTTACTGTGTGTGATAGATGCAACTGTGAAAGTTATCTGCAATAAATTCCTCCAAAGGATTAGACAATCTTTTCCCCAGCAATTACATTTGTATTATTGTAACTATATGCATATGCACTTAATCACTTTAAAAAGTCCGCACTGGGCACAAGAGGTGATACATGGGTGGTGGGGGGAAATGCAGGGTCATGCTCCTCCCAGATTTGCTGCTTGGATTGTACTGAGCATGTTCAGTAATATTGATGAAGCTGGCTGTCCTCACTTCCCCCGCCCCCATCTCTGCTTGGCAATGTTACTGGTGGGGGGGGGGGGAAGGGAATGACACTTAGTTTTATGCAGAGTTGCATTTTTTTTTTACTTCTCTTTATTGCATAATCTGTAAAAGATGGGCCACAATGCTAGATGCAGTCTGTGAAAGTGGTCCAATCTAGATCATATCTTCACCTTTGTGTCTTTTTATAGGTAAAAGCTCAGTTGATGAGTGTTGCATTTTTTGCCTAATTCACAAGCACTGTACTGTCAGATTGAATAGGCTGATGGCCTACAAGAAATATTTTTTGTAGGCTTTTTAGGTTATAAAGATTACTGAATCATAAAGCTGGGATGCACTTTGTGACATGCCATTTGTGAACTACCCAAGTAGGCTTCATAATAAACTTTGTTGAATAATATATGTAGCACCAAAGGCAACATTGATTTCAGGTAGTTGCTGATCTAAATGATCAGCAATCAGACTGAACCAGTATTGTACTCTTATTATTTTGCTTATAGGCATGTGAGGATTGAGAGTGTACAATCCACTTAAAATACTGGGCTCTGGGGGTTTGGAGGGGATGTTTGCCAAATTCGTCTATTTTTTTTCTTTTACTGTAGCCTTTCTTTAAAGAGATCCCATCAACATGTAAACTGTCTTCATCTGAAAGCGTTGTACCTATTATTGTTTCAAGATTTGTTGTATTTAAGATTACTGTGACTGCAGGAGTTTAATGGAAAAAATCTCTTCTTTCAGTTTGTTCTTTTGACAACATTAGGTGCATAGCCAGTTTCGTTGTTTTGTTGAAGCTCAGTTGAGTTTTCTCTCTTGTGCATTTATCTAAAGGCATCTCTCCAGCTGGGCCCAGGAAAGAGCTTGCCCATGGCACCCCCATAGGAGAGTGCTCAACAGACAGAGAACAGCAGTCTCACTACAACTAAAGAGGCAGCAGATTGGGGATGTGCATGGAGGGAAAAAGAATAGGTGGGTAGGGCACAGGGAAGGGTCAAGTATATTTGGTGTTGTGGTTCTCAGGCCTGCTTATTCTTTTCCTGAAAGACACTTGGACCGTTCTCCTCTGGTATGTCAACTCTGAAGGCATGAAACCAGCACCACCGTTATCAGCTCCCTTTGGCACACATGCTCTGCACTGTTTGCACACCAGACATCTGCTTGGGATAAAAATAAAGCGTACTTACCATTTCATCTTTGTTTTGTTTTTTTTTAATTAAGGGGAAGCACAAGTTACACAGAAAATAAATATAAAGATGCAACATCAGGCTTAAGTTTTCATATTTCTAATAAGTCACTTATTGTCTTTCCTAGCATACCCCCCAGCTATAGGAGGCATTCAGCATTCACAGACAGCCTGCCACTTTGAGACTGTCCCCCAGGTTCCGGCTAAACTTCAGTTCCAAGCCTGCTTTTAAAAGACTTATTTTTTTTTCTCTTTGTCCCTGGTGACTTGTGGTTAGTCAAAGTGGGAAATTCCCCCCAACTTGGAAGCTGGGATCTTCTTTTCAATGTCAAATTATCTCAGTGTCTTTCCATTAATGTCTCTTCCTGGGCTGGACAATGGGGATAGTTACCTGAAGCCAGTTGGATGTGAACAGCTGGCTTGGTAGGTGCCCCTTCCTGCTTGACTGCTCACCACCCTGCTGTGAGGTGTAGCTGAAATTGTAGCACAGATTGAGCAGTTTTCTAAATACACAAAATGTAAAATGACAATCTGTATACATATGTCATAATGGTCAAGTTCAGAGCATTACAAGCTTGCACAAAAGACCTCACTTGATATATTTGTTAGTACAATAACATTGTATGCAGTCAGTTGGTTTAACTGCTTTTTTTTTGGGGGGGGGTTAAACCTTCTGTTCTCCCCTTGGGGTGTCTGGCCTCTGATTGTCACAACACATTTGTAGCTTAGGGTCCCTCCTTTTGGATGGAAGGGCCAATGGAAGTCTATTAGTAATAGGGGAGTTGTCTTTAGTTCTGTGTAGAATAAGTGCACTCTAAGGGCAGGTCTACACTTAAAACACGGCATTGGCACAGTTCGCACTGATGCGGCTATAGTGCTTTAATGGAGATGCTCTATGTTGACAGGAGTGCTCTCCCGTTGGAGTTAATCCACCTCCACAAGAGGCAGTAGATATGTCGGTGAGAGTAACTCTCCTGCTGACATAATGCTGCTTAACCAGTGCTTACATCAGTATAACTACATTGCTCGGGGTATGGATTTTTCATATCCCTGAGCAACGTGGTTATACCGAAGTAATTCTGTAGTGCAGACCTGTCCTAAGAGAGGCACAACACTATTAACCACTACTTATACGGGCAATACTTCTTTGTTTTTTCCAGACATCTGAATTACAGAAAGGACCGTTAATGTTTGAAAGAATAGGCAAGCTGTATGACCCTTTCCGCTAGGCAGCTCAAAACAAATGCTTTATTCTTTCGAACACTAACAGGCTCCCCAGTTCCTACTGGCCCACTCTGCAGATGCAGTTTGATATGTTGATTTGGCTTCTGAGGTCCATATTAACTCATTCAGAGCCCATGCTGGGCACACACAGACCCTTAAATCAAGAAAGGCCAGCCTCTGGCCTAATCCAGAATCTTTTAGATTAAATCTGGAAATGAAAAGCAAAGACTACTTGCTTGACATTTGCAGCCTGGAGGTACATAGCATGAGAATCCCAGGAATGAAGTTTGAATCTGTAGTATAATTCTGGTTTCAGAGTAGCAGCCGTGTTAGTCTGTATTCGCAAAAAGGAGTACTTGTGGCACCTTAGAGACTAACCAATTTATTTGAGCATAAGCTTTCGTGAGCTACGGCTCACTTCATCGGATGCAAGTATAATTCTGTTTCTCTAGATATACTGAATGCCTTTTGAAAACCAGGGTTTTCACTAAGTGTTGGAAAACATGCTTGGTGTGCATTGCCACTGGGGTGCAGGAGGATGTGACTTTGTTTAATTAACTGGGAGTTTTGATTAAGCATGAACTGGGTAAATGGGATCATACTTTTATCTGATAGCAAGTGCTATTACGCTAGCATTTTGTCCGGGTACTGTACCTTTCCACTGACAGCTGTATTAATGTTGTAGCGAAAGGGGCAAACCTAGTATGATGTCACTTCACAGTTCAGTTATCCCTATGCAAGTTGCACCCTCATTCAGCATCTTCATTACACCTCTTTCAATATTATTTTTGTATTTCCTAACCTATGTGAGCCAAGAACTTTTTTTCAAATTGTGATGGGTATTTTAGGTCAGAGTCTGTCTCAATGAAATAATATTGAGCCCATTTCTATGGAAATGAATGCATTATGTTTTAGCTTCTGATGTTCCTAGCAGAGATCCTGAAGATGCAGGGTCCTGCAGGTATAAGCTTCCTTCTACTGGAATGACTATTGAATTTGTATTATTTCTGTTTGACTTTTTTTTAATTGTACAAAACACATTATAAACAACTATCACATGTGTGTAAAGGTTTATTACACACATCTGAATGCAGTGAAAATTAAAATAAACAATGTACTAGTAATAAATTTCTGAGAATGGCAAGTAACCATATTTCTTTAATTCCATCCTGCTTTTCATAACATTCAAGGATTTCTAAAGTAAGTTATTTATACTGTTACTTTCAATGCATATTCCACCAGCTGGCTGGTTTACGTGAAGTAAATTGGTTTTTTTCTATTGCAGTTTGAACTGAGGCTGTGCTCATAAGTCAAAAGAAAACTCTTTTTAATAATCTAGGCTTGAGGTATTTGCATGACATGTCTCCTGCATGACTCTCCAAAACAGCTGAGGACAGGTGGCGGCTTGTCTTTGTTCTCTGTCCCAAAATTCCATGTGAATGAGGCAGGGGCCAAGACTTCCTTGTTTCAAGGACTGACTATGGAAATGCTTTCCTGAGGATCTGTTAAAGTCCCTCTGTTAGGCACTTATCCAGCAGGGCACGAAACCATGTGAACTTCTGTATAAAAGCTTGTATACCACCAGATGAGGGTCTTCATCAGGATATGCAGTTGAAGGGAAACAAATTCATTCCTATGTCTATGTGGCAGGTTGGAATTTTGTTAGCTTAACTATGGGAAGGAGATACCTCTGCCGTGCCTCCCCCAACTGTCTCATACTAGGCATTTGACTGGATCAGTAAAGTGGGTTCACAGAATCATAGAACATCAGGGTTGGAAGGGACTTTAGGAGGTCATCTAGTCCAACCCCCTGCTCAAAGCAGGACCAATCCCCAACTAAATTATTCCAGCCAGGCAGGGCCGTCCCTAGCAATTCTGGGCCCCTATGCAGCCCCCCTCTGGGTGTGTGTGGGGCCCCAGGCCTCCGTGGGGCGGGGGGGGGGGCTGGGGCTGGCTTGGGGACAGGGGGAAACCACCCCCCAGCACTCACTGGCGGCATGGCTGAGGCCGGGTCCCTGCACTCCCACAACTGGTGAGTGCAGGCCCAGCCCAGCTGCAGGGCTCAGGGGAGTGGGGGCGGGGCTGGGCCTGCACTCATTGGCAGCGGGAGTGCAGCAACCTGGCTTCAGCCATGCCGCTGGTGAGTCCTGGGGGAGGCGGGTGGGCAGAGCAGGGGCAGGGCCATGGGGAAGAGCTGGAGCAGGGGCTGGAGCCACTAGTTCCTGGTGCCCTACGCAGCTGCATGCTTTGCGTATGGGTAAGGACGGCCCTGCAACCAGGGCTTTATATTGAAGACTCCTACCATATAACCCATAACTGTGAGTAGACCCTCCCTGGCCTACCTCTAGAATTCAGTTCATTCTTCTGAATAGTTTCATTCTCCTTCCTGCATGGGGAACAAAGGGAACCAGAGGTCTGTGAAGATGTCAGGATTCCCTTCCTCCCATAGGCATAAGGCCCACTAGTGAAATACCAGGTCTCTCTTTACCTCTGGGCATGACCTTTATCCACACTGAACACTGGCCTCAAGCTATGACAAGTTTCAGAGTAGCAGCCGTGTTAGTCTGTATTCGCAAAAAGAAAAGGAGAACTTGTGGCACCTTAGAGACTAACAAATAAATTGGTTAGTCTCTAAGCTATGACAAGCTAAACAATCCCACGAGTTACTAATGGTATTTTAAAGTCTTATTCCTCATCATGGAGCTATGCCTCATAGATGCTGCCAGGAAGGTGACAAAACACAGTAGGCCTCTGCAAGTTTGGCCCTAATGGGAAAAAGTCCTTCCTGACCCCAAATAAGCAATCAGTCAGACACACAGCATCCTGAAAACACAGCTCCTATACTGCAAAGGGAGGGGGGCCATCAGCAATGGAAGTTCCATGGGTGCTGGAACAATTTGTATTGTGGCGGTATGGAGAGCAACTGAACCAAACTGTAACCCCTGTATATAATGGAAACCACTTCAAGCCAGGGGGTGCAGCAGCACCTTCAGCACTCCTAGTTTCAGCACTTATGAATGGAACAAGAGGCTCCAAAGACCTGGGAAATTGTTTAAATTACTGAAGGGGGAGGCAGGGCTGGGTCTAGGATTTTTGCTGTCCCAAGCGAAAAACATTTTTTGGCTGCCCCTGCTTTTTTTCATGCCCCCTGCCCCTGGCTCCGCCCCAACTCCGCCTGTTCCCCAAATCCCTGGCCCTGCCTCCTCCCCCGGGCATGCCGCATTTCCCCCCATTGCTTCCTGTGGTTCCTCCCCCCTGCAACCTCCTGCCCTAGCTCACCTCTGCTCCCCTGAACATGCTGCCGCTCTGCTTCTCCCCCTCCCTCTCGGGGGGGGGGGAGGCAGCGCGTTTAGGGGAGCAGGCTGAGCGAGGGTGGGGGTGGAGCGTAGGAAGTAACGGGGGGGAGGGGTAGAGGAACCGCTCCCTGCCCCAGCTTCACCTCCGCTCCACCACCACTGCTCAGCTTCTCCCTCCCTCCCTCCCTCCCAGACTTGCCCTGCAAAACAGCTGTTTCATGCGTGGCAAACCTGGGAGGGAGCGGGGAGAAGCAGAGTGGCGGAGGCGGAGCGGAGGTGAGCTGGGGTGGCGGGGGCACATTTCTAGGGGCAGCATGGCCGGCACCATGGCTGGCGCCGGAATGCCGCCTCTAGAAATGTGCTGCCCCAAGCACCTGCTTGTTTTGCTGGTGCCTAGAGCCGGCCCTGGGGGGAGGAGCTAAGGGCCAATCAGCTTCCATCTCCCCTTGCCTGCCTAGTCGGAGGCACAGAACCTATGCAGAAGGAGGGGCCAGTACCTACTTCCTGGGGATGTACTCTCCCCACCCTGCATCCGCCTTCCATACAGCTGTCCAATCAAGTTTCCTGTCCAGTGAGGCGGCTGGGTGGTGTTATCTTTATTATGCACCCTTTGACATATTTCATCATATCAAACAACAAGCACTATAGCGGCCTGAATTCCATGGCAAATGAGGAGTACTTGTGGCACCTTAGAAACTAACGAATTTATTTGGGCATAAGCTTTTGTGGGCTAAAGCCCACTTCATCAGATGCATGCAGTGGAAAATACAGTAGGCAGATATATATCCACTGCATGCATCTGATGAAGTGGGCTTTAGCCCACGAAAGCTTATGCTCAAATAAATTTGTTAGTCTCTAAGGTGCCACAAGTACTCGTTCTTTTTGCTGATACAGACTAACACGGCTACCATTCTAAAACCTGAATTCCATGAGTTTGCCTGTTGGAATAGGATATGTGTATGCTCCTTTTGCTCTACTTGTGCAATCATGTTGCCAATTCCCCAATGCACAAAGAAACAAGGTGATTGCAGGTGACTGGAATGGCATTTATTAAACATGAAGTAATTCTATACATATAAAATGTACTCCTTTAACTCAGAGATTAGAGTTGAACTTGAATTTTAAACTATACTAAAGACCTGCTGGCACAGCATAACAAACTAGAAGAATAATAAAGAATTCAAAACATCATTAATGAAAATTTCTTTTGATAGTTGTTAAATCGACAATACTTCCCAGGGCCGGCTCCAGGCACCAGCGTTCCAAGCAGGCGTTTGGGGCGGCAATCTGCAAGGGGCGGAGTCCGTGCGCCGTTAGGGCGTTTCTGCAGCAGCGGCAATTCTGCGGCAGCCTCTCTCTTCAGCTGCCTTAGGCAGCAAATCGGCGACAGCTTCTATCTCTTCCGCCGCTCAGGCAGTGGCGGCAATTCGGCGTGCTGCTTGTGGGGGTAGAGCTGGCCCTGATACTTCCCCTTTAAAAAAAAAAACTCTTTAAAATGCACTATTAGTGTGACAGCCTTTGCAATGCATCAGGAAATACTTTGTTAGAAAAATGTATGATGGAGTGTGGAGGTTGTGTTCAATAGATGAGGAATTTAGAGTGGGAAGCTACATAAAAATAGCTTGCTTATGCTCGTTAAAATGCATGATTTAAAAACAGTTTGGATGATTATGCTTTAACCTAAATTCCAAACAAACATTCTGCACATCTTAAATGATTTGCAAAAACATTGAATTCTTCTGGGCTAAATTCTGTCCCCTGATTCTGCCCCACATTAGGGGAAGAATTTGGAGAGATGGGTCTGCACCCATTGCATACTGGGGACACTCCTTCTGTCCCTGCTTGTGCGATGGTAGGGGGAGTAGCCAAAAGGGATTGTGGGAGCAATGGAAGTGAAACTGAGAGTTATGCTGTTACTGAGGATTTTGTAAATACACTTTTTAAATGTTTGTCATTATGACATTTTATAGGAAACAGCGTAAGAATTTTAGAGCAATGGTAATATGATGGGTCAGAGTGGCAACAATGGGATTCTACCTGCTTTGTTTTCAACCCTATGAAATGAAGGTAATATATCTGGGAGAATTTCAAAAGTCAGACACGGAGATGATAAAAAATTGTCCAGTCTGACAATATCTTGTTGGATGTGGCTCTGTTTTTGAAGTACCTGCAATTTTATTGCTCACTCCTAGGGGTGTCCATTATTTTATTGTTAATTTTAAATAACTAAAAGCAATATTAGTCTATTGGCTGCAGAATTTAAGACACTCATTTATTTATTTTTAAATTTTAGGTTACCACATTAGTGAATTGTCCACAAACCCCTTCTAATAAGAAAAAAGGATGTTCCAAAAGATCCCGTGTCCTCCTAGCTTCGGTGGAAAAAGCCACTTGGAATCTACTGGAGAAAGGGGAGAAAATTGCTAAGGAAGCCATTGTATTTAAAAAGGAACTTAATGCAGCACTTAATGATGTTCGTAAAGAGAGTAAGTACAGTACCCACTGTGGATAAACCAGGTGCCTTAAGGAATTCATTTATACATATAATTTTTGTTAGTGTGTCTATCTCTAAAACGCATTCACTGAAGTTTATTTAAAATACAAAGTATATCATTGTGGTGAAATAATGTCCTTGCTTCTTTGGTTTTGTTGTTCTGAGATGAGTTTAGCACTCACCAGGTTGAAGATTATCCAGTAGATGCTGTTTGTAGATACTGCAGAATCGAAGATGTCAATTTTAAAAAAAATCTAATCTTATATAAAAGGGTGAACGATTTCTACAAATTCTGTACTCAAAAACATGTTATATAGTTTAATAGAGATTCTGTAGTCTTAATGTGATGTCATTAGTCTTTAATACACTTAAGGTGAGAAGGGACCGTTGTGATCCTCTAGTCTGACCTCCTGCAGGTTGCAGGCTACAGAATCTCACCCACTCCTGAAATAGATTCCTTACTTCTGGCTGAGTCACTGAAGACCTCAAATAATGATTTAAAGGTTTCAAGTTACAGAGAATTCACCATTCATACTAATTTAAACCTGCAAGTGACTTGTGCCCCATACTGCGAACCATGAGAAGCTTACCATGAGGCGAAATGAGGTGGCCACCTCAGGTGCCAGATTGTAGGGGGGGCGCCATTAGGACCCAAAGTGTAGAAAATTGTGTCTGCTACTGGTGCATATGTATTCTCTCTGCTCTAGATGCACAGAGATGGAGTGCTGTGCTGGAGGAAGGAGGGCACAAGAGACATAGCAGGTAGGCAGGAGAAAAGGTGAGAGAGAATAAGAGAAAGCAGCAGGAGCTGCAGGGAGAGAGAGAGGAGGAAGAGCCTCTTGTGTACCTCTCTAGCACCCTTAGGAGCCTGGACAGATTAATACCAGCTTCTCAGGGAGCTTCCTGTTTCTTGCTGCTTCCCGTAACCCACCTGAGGAGAACAGGCAGTCAACTGAAGTAGTAGTAGCCATTTAGGCAGTTAAGAGGCTGATATCTTCCCTCACTCAGGCCCTGCTACCAGCCTGCTTATTTGTCCCCTTCAATTGAGTGTTGAGAGCCCCTATAGCTGGCACAGAACAGCAGTCACGAGTGAAAGAAGAAAACGCCCCTGTGGGGCAGCATCCAGAAAACAAAAGAAAGTAAAGGAAGCTTTTCTATCTAAGCAGGATGGAGCTCTCCTGAGATACATAGACACAAATGTTCAGGGTGAGCTTTCCGGCCCCCGTGAGGATGTGAGTGGTGAGGAGATGGCTGATCTTCCAGTTCATCAGAGTGCAAGTGACCTTGCAGCTACTGCAGCATCCATATCTCCATCTCAAATGGATGTAACCATGCACATTCCTGAAGAAAAGTGTAGATCAGAGAAGAGTGTGGTGGAAGTGCAAGAAACAGCTGCTGCTGAATTTAGTTCTTTAAGCCTAGATGATCCAGGTCTGTAGACCCACCTGAGCAGTAGCCTGAGGGACTTCCTTGTATTGCATGGGCCACAGCAAGTGAAAAACTTCATGTTCCCCCAAGACAATGAAAATAGAAGTTTCCATCCAGCACATTACTGGCGTGAAATCCCCAGTGGTGACAAAGTGGAGAGGCCATGGCTTACGTACTAAAAAACCCCAGAATGCTGCACACTGTTTTTGTTGCAAACTTTTCCAGTGTAATGTTCCAGCTACATTGGGTTCTACAGGAACAAAGGACTGGAAAAATGTGGCTAGAAATCTGGCATGCCATGAGAAGGCAGCAAATCACCAGAGAGCATTCCATAGGTGGAAAGAACTTGAGATGACACTGAGGTTAAAGGCCACCATAGATGATCAACATCAAGAGAAGATTGCATTAGAGTCTCTTTACTGGTAAAACGTTCTGAAAAGGCTCATTGCCATTGTGAGAATGCTTGCTACTCAAAACCTAGCACTGTGTGGCACTTCAGATCAGCTGTATGTGCCAAACAATGGGAACTTCCTTAAAATTGTGGTGGTGATGGCTGAGTTTGATGCTGTACTCCAGGATCATCTAAGAAGAGTCACCACCCAAGAAATGTACACACACCACTACCTTGGAAAAACAATTCAAAATGAGATAATACAGTTACTGGCAACAAAATTCAAACAGAAGATTGTGGCAGATCTGAAGTCAGAAAGATATTACTCTATTATTCTGGACTGCACGCCTGACGACAGCTGTATGGAACAAAAGACTTTAAATGGTGCATTTTGTAACAACAACAGAGCTTAATGAAAATGTCCCTGCAATAGTGACTGTCAAAGCCTAGAAAATGCTCTATTGACATTGATGATACTACAGGAGCTGGCATGACAAATGTGCTTCTTAAAAAGCTGGAAGATACAGGAATTGCGATAGCTGACATGAGAGGTCAGGTCTACAATAATGGTGCCAACATGAGAAAGGAAAGAACATAGGAATGCAGACACTGATGCGAGAGTTAAACCCTCGAGCTTTTTTTTGTCCCATGCAGTTCTCATTCATTGAACTTGGTGGTCAGTGATGCAGCATCAGCTTCTAGTGAGGCTGCTGAATTTTTTAACGTAATTCAAAGCATCTATGTATTTTTCTCTGCATCAACTCATCGATGGCAAATTTTGAAGCAACATCTGGGAACATCCTCTCTGGCACTGAAACCACTCAGTGCCACATGGTGGGAAAGTCGAGTGGAGGCAATAAACCCTATCAAACACCAAATTGGGAAGATAGATGATGCCATAGTTGCCATTATGGAGGATAATGCTATGACAGGAACTGATCATGGGAGAACAGTGGAAAAGGAAAATGGAATCACCAGAAACATACATAACTTCAAATTTCTGTGTGGCTTATGTTGTGGCATGACATGCTGTTTGAAATAAATGTTGTAAGCAAGAGTCTCCAAGGTGTTGACCTTGATCTATCTGGAGCAATGGAACAACTAGACAAAGCTATTTTCCCACCCGTTCAAGAATACAAGAGTCACCGAAGAAGAAGACATTTTGATTACGAGGCACGGGATAATCCCATAAGAGACCCCAAACAACAATTCAAAGTTGAATTCTTTAACCCGGTGCTAGATTGTGCAATACAGTCATTTGAAGAATGTTTCATGCAGCTCAAGGAACACAGCAGTATTTTTGGGATGTTGTATGATGTTCCAAAACTCCTCACTATACCTGAAGAAGACCTACACCAGCAATGCAGGGCACTAGAGACAGTGTTGAGACATGATGACATGCGCAATATTGATGCGAGTGATTTAGGTGATGAACTGAAAGCCCTTTCAAGATACATTTCAGCAGGATCAACTCCAAAGGCTGTTCTGGAATATATGTGCACAAATAAGATGACCACCCTCTTTCCAAATGCTTTTGTTGCTTTGCGCATACTTCTAACACTTCCTGTAACAACTTCAGCTTGGAGAAGCTGCGTTCTCCACTGGCAACTAATAAAAACACATCTATGCTCCACAATGACACAGGAGAGGCTGGTTGGCCTTGCAACCATCTCACTAGAGCAGGAGCTGGCCCAGACTGTGGACCTTCAGGAAGCAGTTCAAACTTTTGCAACCAAGAAGGCATGGAAAACACCACTTTGATTATTCAAACAGATAAAAATGCCAGTGTGTACTGTGCAGACAAGAAAAGTTACATTTGCTGTTCAGGTGTTTGAAAGTTAAGTGTTACTTAAAATTTTTGAACAAGGCATTTTAAGTTATTAGTTCTCCTTTATTGGGGTAGGTAGCAGAGCAGTACCATGAGAGGAGTAGAACAGGAAGAAGGCAGAACTGAGACCTTTCAAAGTTTTGGCCCAAGCGATGGGGCATAGGGGCGTCATTTGAGCTCCCCGCCTCAGGTGCCAAAATGTTGTGGGCTGGTCCTGCTGCAGAGGAAGGCAAAACTCACCCATGGTCTCTGCCAATGTGACCCAGGGGAAAATTCCTTCCCAACCCCAAATATGGCAATCCGTTAGACCCTGACGTTAGACCCATGTGGGCAAGACCCACCAGGCAGATACTACAGAGAATTCTTTTCCAGGTAGCTTGGAGCCTTCTCCATCTAGTGTCCTGTCTCTGGCCATTGGTGATTTTTGCTACTGGCAGTCACCGATGGGCCACATGCCATTGTAGGCAATTTCATCCATAACTTATCAAGCTGAGTCTTTAAGCCAGGTTTTTTTTTTTGGCCCCCCACTGCTCCCCTTGGAAGGCTGTTCCAGAATTTCACTCCTCTGTTGGTTAGAAACCTTCACCTAGTTTCGAGCTTAAATTAAATTTTATTTGCTCAAAACCAGTAATGTTGCCCCTTTTATTGACCACAGTCAGTTTGGGGCCTTAGGTGTATTCCAGATGGGAGCAGAAATTGGTGATAGCCAGGTATTTCTTTGATGCAGTTTTGTTTATTTACAAAGAATGTATGAAGTTCTGTGTCTCTGAATTAAAAGGAATCAAATAGCAAGAAACAGATTCTTTTGCTTGCAGCACCAAGGGCATATTTTTCAGCCTACACCTCTGACTCTAAAACCTCTCCACAGGTTTCTTCCAGGGTGAACACCATGCATTCAGCTGCTTCTTCCAGCTGTCTAGGTGTAGACTAGGCCAGAAACACAGACAGACTATTCGGTCGGTATTCATGCCCATGAGCAATGCAGTTAAATCAACATAATCCCGGATGTAGACCGTGCTATGTCGACGGGAGAATTCTCCATTGGCGTAGGTAGTGTCTTCACTGAAGGGCTACAGAGGCACAGCTGCGCTGTTTTAGTGGTTTTATGTGTAGACGTACCCGCAGTTTCTTCCAGATTTTTGTCTGTTCTGTATTCCTAGGCACCTGTATCTACACCCACCCACAACAATACTCAGCAAAAGCTTCAGGGCAGATTCTCATACTCCTTTTTGTTTCAGATAGGGGCTTATCCTTATAGTTACATTAACTGAAGAGTGAGTTCGCACCTATATTAACTCAACCCATAACAAGGTTTTACCCAACTGACACCATTCATTCATTCATTTTGTTGGCTGGGATTTTCAAAGGCACAGAGGGAATTGTGTGCCTAACAGCCATTTGTGCCTTGGAAAATCTCCTCTGCTATTTTTGTCACTAAGTGTTATACAACAAAACAATACTTGTTTAACTTGTGTCGCCTCTGTGAAAGTCATGCATATTCCACCTGTGGAGAATCCATCTATATAAATCTCTCAGGAACCAGTTGCACCTTTTTGTTTTGAAGGATCTGTTTCCTGTATTTGCTGTGCTGTCAGTCGTCTCTCCTCTCATTACCTTTCTTGATTCTATAATTAATTGAAATGAACATGTGATCTTACAGCTTGCTTAAAATAATGTAAGAGATGGTCATGCTTTGATCAGACTGAATCTGGTTAAATTAACAGAGATGAATGTAAGGAACCAATTTCTCATTATCTTATTTGGAAGAAAATAATTATATGGCTCACTCTGATGTTTGTGTATTCTTTTCTCTTGCTGCTAAAGAATGAGGATGTTTGCTTGGTGGGTTTGGGGTGGAAGGACTTCCCAGTCCCTTTCATGAGCCAGTATAGAAAAGCCTGACCAGTCAAACATTCCCTGAAAAGTTCAGGACTGGAAAGGGAGCTCTCGCTGCAGTCTTCTTCCCATTGGCTCTTCTGAGGTTTAGGATTCTGGTTTTTTTCTCTCTCTACCTGCTGAGGCTAGGGGAAGAGGTGTTAAGGGAAAATTATAGATTTAAGTGGATCCCATACAAAAATTGTCGGGTTTGCATAGTTTCTGACATAAAACCAAGTAAATCTTGACTGTTTCAGCTGAGGTGTTTTTAGTTTTTGCATTCATGTGCACTGAACCTCATGTCAATGCACTGTTGAGTTTAGCACCTCTCTAGTCACATACATCTGATTTTGTGTAATATTTAGGGTTGCTCACATTTAATTGGAAAATGGGTTATTTTTATGGTAAATAGATGAACAGAGTTCACTGAGGTCTGCGTACTCAGATGTTAGTTTTAGGTTGCATTGTGGAGTGAGACCAAGAAGAGTGATACAGAGCAGTCAGGAGCTCAACCATAACACTGAACATGTACATAAGATCAGACTGATAGACTCTCAGTGCAGTAGAGTTTTAACTCCCTAAAGGGTCATGTAGGTCCCACTAATGTGAAAAAAGATGGGCCAAATTCTATTCACTTGCAGAGGGGCAACTTAGTGATGTTATGTGTAAATAAAAGTAGTATTTGGCACATTTTTAAAAAGTAATTTGGAAGTCAGACAGTAACTTAGCATTGACCTCTTTAGAGAGAAAAATAAAAAGTTGTCATACAAGCTAATATTCTGTCCTTTGCTACATACTGAATAAAATTCTTCTGTGGGTTATCTCTCAGATAACCCCCACTAAATTCTGTAAGGTTGCATAGAGTATAAGTCATGGCAGAATAAGGTCCATTATTGATTGCAGCAATTCTCTAGCTCTACAGCATGTTTGGTTTTTTTTTTGTTTTAGTGTGCATGAATTTCTTAAAAGCCACTTTGATACCAGTGTCTCTCCATTCCAGTTAGCTGTTCTGCTAATTTGCGTATTTAATTTTTAGAGAGAACATTTCACAAGCTATTCTATTCCACTTTACATATTTTTCAAATATATGTTAAAGGTAATTTATATAGCCATTGAACTTATGATCTAAACAGTCCTGTAGACAGACATAATTACCAAACGTATCAGTGGCACACCATGCTTATTGCAATAGCCATACAGCTGGCAATTTACAAACAAGCTATATAAAAGCAGAAAGAAATAGGTCTAGTTAAAACAGTCTTAACATACCCTAAGACATTCCCCTCCAGGATATGTCTACAGTGCAGTCCAACGTGTGACTGTAGCATCAGTAGATGTACCTATCTTAGCTTCACCCAATGCTATCATGGCTAAAAATAGCAGTGTAGAAGTGGTGGCATGAGCTTCAGAACAGGCTGTGCAGATATTCTGTGAACGCTAAGTACACATGCACCTTGGTAGCCCATGCCAAAACCTCGGCTGCTGCATCTACACTGCTAGTTTTAGTCATGCTAGCATGGGTGAAGCTAGCGTAGGCATGTCTACCTGTGCTGCAATCACTCCTCGGACTGCAGTGTGGACATACCCTGAATGTGCTAAGCTTCAAGCTTTGGGATACTTTACCTCTGGAATAACAATTTTTTATTCCCAAAAAGTCATCTTTGACCTTTTCTGAGGAGCCATGGGCTCCAATTCAGAAAAGCTCATAAACACCCTAGGTGAAATCCTGACTTGTTGAAATTAAGGGGAGTTTTGCCATTGATTTCAACAAAGCCCGGGTTTCACCCATTTTGTTCAGTGGGACTTAAGTGTATGTTGAACTATAAGCATGTGCTTAAGTGTTTGCCCTTGAATAGGGATGCTTTCCTGAATCAGGGCCTAAATCTTTTAGATGAAAATTTAAAAATCAGTCTTATCTGCTCTTTGTGGACATGAAAGACTAGGAATAGGGGATTTGCCTTGTTATGCTTGGCCAATACTTTCCAAGCCTCCACTATGCAGAGTAGCGGTCACTGGTTACTTGCCTCCTTCTACTCGAGGAATGGCTGCATTTCAGAACTTGTGAGGAATGTTTATGAACTTTTGGCTTGAAAGGATGAATGTCAGATATTATTAACTGTCACACATACTCAGCTGAGGCCCCCCCCCTTTTTTTTAAATCACTCATTATGGAGCACTCTTAAAATTTTAGTCCATCAAGTCCAGTCATGTGACACAAGATAAGAAAACATAGTTTTATTGACTTTTATACAAAGATAATATAGAAATATTTCAGACTTTGAATTTATTTATTGACTCTGAGCCAAGACCAGAGATGACTACAAAATAAATACATAAAGTAGATTACCTCATACATTTTAAAAGAAAGTTAATTCAATGTTATCGTCTATCATTATACAATGGCAAATTAAGTGCTCACAGGCAATTTTCCTCCAAGGATTTGTTGAACTGTTCAAGTTAATATTAAGGAGCCGAACTACAGTACAATATGTGCCAGTTTGTTAACATTGCAAACATTTTTAGTTCTTTGCAGCTGTATATTGGGTTTAACTTGTAGTATGCCACTTAAATCATAACTTCATTGCCTATTATTCATGTCACATTTTGCTGCTGTTAGATGTCTTATGTTATTTACTTTAGTGACTTTGGAAGATGTACATCATAAATCCTGATAAGCTATGTAGGTGGGGGCACATCATGTATGTCACAGCATACACTTTTTAATTTTCTCTGGGCATCATTTTTTATGGTAACAGCCAAGTAATTTATTTGTGTGCCTTTTCATAAATTATAAGGTGTCTGCAACTAGCTTCAGTTTCTATTTGGTGATCATACTGGAATTTTAAAATTATCTGGATAACTTGGATTTGGACTGAGCTAATTTATCTGTCCCTTGTTTGCAGACCAACAGCAAGAAGGTACAAATACAGTCTCTCATCTGCTTGCATTTCAGCTGATGTCACTCAATAAGGTTCTGTAAGTGCTGAGGAATTTGTGAATTGTGACACATGAGTCTGATCCTGGTTTCTTTTGACTGACGAAGACCAGCATAGAGGTGCTGGATTCACCTTTGGAGTTCATTAATGCTTCAAGGGTCATTCTTAGAGAAGTGATAGGCTTATTCTCAAGATGATGCTTGCTCCTGTTACTGCCCTGTCTCTAGTCTTCCTTTCTTGGGGAGTGAGAAGATTTGGAAGGTTGTATTTCCATTTTACCTGATTCATCTGGTGCTACTCAATGACTAACCTAGTATCTATAGAGGCTGAGGCGCGATGTGTTCTTGCTGATTGGTCCCATTGACATGATGATCAATTGCATTTTGCCATTTATTTCAAGGGAGCAAGGGTATTACTTTTTATTTTTGGAGTGGAAGAAACCATCAGAAGAAAGGCCACAGATTATAAAATCTCTTTATTGAGGGACTATCTGCAATTTGTTACTCACCTTCTTTGGCTACCTGGACAGTAGAAACAGATAATGGCTACTGCTTTTGGCCACAATGAAACTGCATGAATAGGTTTAAGATTAAGCTTGAGATTTATGGACCTGTAGTTGATCACTTCACCAAGACATTCTCCAACTTTCATGAGTAAACTGCTTTTTGAGAGAGTTGCTTCTAAAGAACAACATTTTCCCCAAAATACCCCACATTTCCTACTTTTGGATTTCAAATGTTTTGTTTTATGAATCACAAGAAATGGTTTAGTAGGCTAGTAGTGGTCTATGGACTGGTCTGAGTTCCCCTGGTTTAACAGCTGCCATAAAGAACTGCAGTGTTGTTGTTTTTTGGAGGAAGTCTGTTAAAAGACACTCCTGTAAAATACATTTTAAAATAATGTGTATCTCCTATAGCCAAATGCAAGCACTTTAAACATGAGCCTCATCACAAGATTTCAAATATTCCACATTACAAACAGCATCTTCTGACTCATACAGGATTTTGTGAGTCTATTATTGTTCAAGAAAAAAACTGACTTGCATACGTTGAACTACTCCTTTTTTTTTCTTTAACAATTTAGATTGTAAGTATCAAACTACAGTTTGAATTTAAACTCGGTTTGAGCTGATATTTAATTATTTTTAAAATAGAATTATCACTAGGATAATGACTCTTGTGGATGTGTGATAATTTTTTTCCGAACAGAGCTGTTCAGCCCTAGCTAAAATGTTTGGTATTTCTTGCTATTACTTACAGACTATATATGGTCTGAAAGACAACAGCTGTTGCCTACGTTATTTCCATCTATTGCCATGTTGATGACGAATGCGTTTAGCTGCTATCATGTCACAAGTGGGTTCTTAGATAAGCTTTGTCATAAATAACATAATCGCTTAGAAATAACTATAGCATACTTCTATCACTGTTTGAAAAGAAATGAGAAAATCTGGATCTGACATTTTGAATTTTCCTACACAATGTGTCTTATCAAAGAAAATACACAAGGAAACAATTTCACTGTACTTAAAAAGAAAAGGAGTACTTGTTGCACCTTAGAGACTAACAAATTTATTTGAGCATAAGCTTTCATGAGCTACAGCTCACTTCATCGATGAGGTGAGCTGTAGCTCAATAAAGCTTATGCACAAATAAATTTGTTAGTCTCTAAGGTGCCACAAGTACTCCTTTTCTTTTTTGCGAATACAGACTAACACGGCTGCTACTCTGAAAACCATACTTAAAGGCATTTCAAAGAAATTACTCATTGTTATAGGAAATACTGGAGATGATCTCATAAAGAAATTTGCTTAAAGGAATGGGACAGTGGCTTATGATTTATACTATACTCTTATTCCCCCCAAACCCTCCAAAATAAGACAGAGCTTAGGCCCCCTGCTCCTGCAATGAGATCTGCACTAGTGGACCCTGAACTCATATGAAGCCCGACTCAGGTCAGAATTCACAGGGCATAAATGTAGCTTAAAGCCACCTCTGTTCTTCCCTCCTTTCATACAGCCAAGGCCTGATCCAAAGTCCATAGGAGTCAATGGAAAAAAAGATGCCAGTGACTCTAGTGGACATTGGATCAGGTATGTAATGAAGAACTTGGCTCAGGAGGTGTCAGTAGGGTGTAAGTGACTGTTCTGATAACACATTAGGCAACCAGCAGTTTGCAGAGTGGAGGTGGAGATTTCTAGTGTGAAGGATTTAAATAATTGCCATGCAACAGAACAAGCAGGTGTCTGAACAGGGCTGGAAAGCATGAGTGGCAGCAGACATTTGGTGTATACATCCTTTTAACCTCTACATGTAGCTGCTGTGGGAAACTAAGACACCATGGTATCAAATGCCAGTAATATGCAGAGGAGCCCCATCCTTTTCCCTTTGCACCATTGTCTAACTGGCTGAACCTGAAATGTGGGCAAGTAGAACATGTTTGTGGGAAGAGAAAACACTTTGAAGATCTAGCAACTAGTATCTCACCCTCCATCAAAGGCCTCAGATTGTCACACTGGAGTGGAGCATAGGTGTATTGTTAGACACCTTGCTGCTGTTGGACACACAGAATGAGAGTAGCGAACATGCTTTCCTCCATCCAAAATTAGCCAGAAGACTATATTAGATATGGAACTGCCCACAGTGATGCCTTTGTAATCTCTAGGTTGGACTACCACACTTCACTATGCCTACAGATGTAAAAATATAAAATAAAATAGCTTCATTTAGTACAGATGGCAGCAATCCGCCTACCTGAAAGACCAGCTGTAAAAAGCCCATCAGCCAGATGCTTTGCTCATTACACTGTCTTCTCAGGGAATACCAGGACAAATTCAAGATCTTGGTGCTAATCTTCAAAGACTTCCATGTAACTGGCCCTGCTTACCTCAGCGGGCAACTCTCTCATTGAGACGATGAGGTCCTTTGACAACTATGTTCCCCAAGAACTATAAAGCTGTCCACATCAAGTATGAAATTCATGAGTGGGTGACAGTACTTCCTTGGCAACCGGACCAAAGGTTTGGAACTCCTTGTGGGTGGAGAGAAGAATAACTACAGATTCACTGCCTTCAACTTCGCTTCCCCACAGCTGCACTTAAAAATAGGATGTGACCCAAAGAAAAGAGAAAGCAAAAGGGGTGTGTTATGGGGTGACTGGCCCTTAAGTGAGAGCTGATGCCATTACACCTGACCTTAATTACCTGTTTGATTAAAAGGAGGGCACTGGAGCTTGATCAGGGGCTGAAGGCCTTCTAGAAAGCTGCGTAGCTCCTAAAAGAAGCAGTTTAGTAAACCTTCAAGGAGCCAGCCTGAAAGTTAGGGAGGAAAAGGGTTCTGAGTATCCTTATGGCTCTAAAGGGACGATGGATGAGGCTTATGTTTTGGTTCTGGACAATTTAAGATACCAGAGGGAAGAGGGACTGTTGCCTGGAGAGAGACTGTGTCTGTCCCACTGGGAAGATGGGAACAGACAGTTTTATAATTACTATGTGCTAATAAACTAGTCCTGAGAAGGGGTTTATTATGTGACTCTGTCCCTGGTTGTATGTTAAAATGCCTGGGGAGAAAGGAAACAGAGGACAGGTGCTGCTGAGCTAACAAGGACCAGTCAGGGGTGCTGCAGAGCAGACCTATACATCTACAGGAAGAGAGAGGAGAGAAATAGTAGGAACAGATGGAGGAGAAAGAGAAGGAAATAGGTTAAAACAACTAAGAAAACCCCCTCTAGTCTTGACTGACTTGCCTGAAGCAGGAAGGAGTATTAGATCACTACCCTAATGTGATCTCTTGGGAAGCAGTCAGACATTGTTGTGCACTGTTATAGGAAGACAGACAGACAGAGTGCTGCTTGCCATTGGCTAACAGCCAGCCCGTGGCAAGCGGATCTGTCAGTTATCTGTGAATTGCAAAATGTGGTAGACTCATGGTTGCTTTGTTTCCTGGGGCATTCCATGTTGCTCTTTTGATATCCTTACTCGAGGGTAGGGACTAGTAAGGGTGCTACTACTACTTGTGGCTGGACTGTGTTTTTACCACTAGTTGTTCTGTTACTGATCCATGTAATGTAAGTTCACACATACGAGTACACGCAGCTTGGTATTGTCATCCTTCTCTCTGTGCTGGCAACCATTCCACTGTTTCTCATTGTTGGTGACAATTGGAAGCAGTGAGAAATGACAGCTGCTCCATCTTTATGGCATATTATGGTGAAGCAGGAGGGAGGTGATATTGTGTGGTGCTGTTGGCTGCTTGTTGCATTTTAGGACAGTTTTTAACACTCTGTGTGTGTGTGTGGTGTTCTTCCTACCACTTGTATTACTTGCTCATATCTCCCTTCTTTGCCTCACATACCTTCTTTTTCTGGCTCCTCTTCCATTCTATACCCATTCCTCTTGGCCCTCCCAATCTAGGTCTAGTAACTCTCCCTTTGAACTATTCCTGGATGCCTCTAGGATGCTGGTTACACCACTTAAGCTATTGTAACATATTTTAGGTGCGTTTGAACTTGCCTGCACTCATACATTCACTGTCATGTCAGTGGTTTGATTCAATATGAATAAAAGTCCATGTGGCTTGTGATGCTGGCAGACCAGGTGCCAGTTCTTGCCCAGGCTGTAAGCATCAGCTGAGCACTGACAAATTCATAGCTGGAAACCAAACCAGTTCACCTGTGTTAGTATTGTTCAAGATAGGTGTTAGACTCGCATGGATGTGTTAAAGTGATTAGTCTCTATAAAATGCTTGTCAGTTGCTGCATGCATTAATCTTATTTGTAACGGCTGTATCCTTGCTATAAGGTAATATGTAAGGTTTACTTTATAACTGTAAAAATGCCTGTTCTGAAACTGTCAGCCCTGGCTGAAAGAATGCTTCCCCCATCCATCAAGAAAGATTATCAAAATTAAGTGGGCCATCATGAAACAATATGATACAAAGATAGGGTGACCAGATGAAACCAACAAAATATTGGGACACATGGGGGAAGCAAAAAAAAACAAAAAAAAGAAGTGGCCGGAGCCAAGTTGCTGAAGCAAAAACAAAACCAAACCTGCTGGAGTGGCCAAAGCCACAATATTGGGACAAATGGCGTCCCGACTGTGCATTGGTCGGGACGTGGGACAAAGAACTAAAAATCGGGACCTTCCCCATTTTATCGGGACGTCTGGTCACCCTATACAAAGATTGTGTTGATGGTCCTCTTACACCAGGGGCGGGCAAACTTTTTGGCCTGAGGGCCACATCAGGTTTTGTAAATTTGTATGGAGGGCCGGTTAGGGGAGGCTGTGTCTACCTAAACAGCCAGGCGTGGCCTGGTCCTCACCCCCCTATCCCCCGCTTCTCGCCCCCTGAGGCCCTCCCTGGGACTCCTGCCCCATCCAACCCTCCCACTCCCTGTCCCCTGACTGCCCCAGAACCCCTGCCCCTGACTTCCCCCTGCTGCCCCATCCAACCCTTCCTCTCATTCCTGACTCCCCCCCCCTCCTTCCCCCCCCCCACCGGGAGCCCTGCCACATCCAACCACCCCTTCTCCCTACGTCAGCTCATTCAGACACTGACAACTCCATAACTCATTCCCTGACCCACTCAATCACCACTTACCGCCACTCAGTCATTAATCCACTGACTCACCATTCCTCCTTGGCTAATCATACATCCGCTTCCACCAAACACAATTATTTCCCCCTTTCCAACCAATTATTTTCTCTCTCTCTCCCACTTTCTTCCCTACATCAATTTTTTTCTCTCCCCTTTATCTTTTCCCTAAATTCTGTTGTGCTCCACCAAACCTATTAGCTCTCAATAACAGCTTTTCAAAGAGGTGTGGGAGACGCATGTCACTGCCTGGTGTGGGAGGTGTAAGTCACTGCAAAACCAGACCCAATGTACTGACTTCCCTCTCCTTTATATCAGTGTAATATTTAACAGAGCATTTATACATTACTTAAATATAATGGGCCAGATTCACAGCTACTCTTCGGCTGCTTTGGTAACATAAAGCAGCTGTAAACCTAATTTAACCCACGAGTTAAGCTGAGTTTATGGCTGCTTTGTCTTGCTAGAGTGGCATATCGGTGAATCTGGTCCATTGCCATCCTCACAACTAAATGTATAACAAGTAATTATACAGCATACTATTTTTCCCCATGACATAAACACTTCAAACATTTTTTTTTAAAGTCCCTGAATGTATGTTCATTTCTGTTAGTTATTTGCACCCACACTTGGGGATGAATCCTTGGAGACCCAGGTGGGTAGCTGTTTAAAATTCAAACCTTATATTTTAATTGGACCATAAATCTGTATTGTTATACTTTACAATTGTATTAAAATGCTGCATGTACTAGTTTCCTGCATTTGTGCAAATGTGTTAAACTATGACTGTTGTAATGGCATGAATTAACATAGTGTACACATTATGAACACATAAAGATGTAATGTTAACTTGTATTTTACCTCCTGAAAGAGATAATGTCAAACTTAATATATTCAACATCAGTAATTGGCAAGGTGAATGGGCAGCAGTTAAATAGAATGAAAATAAAATGGAGACAGTATGACAGATTATTCATTTAAACTATTCATTCTCAGAATTTCAAAAGGTTTTTTCTATCTGAAATCATAAGAGAAATGAAATGAGAAGGGTTTAGTTTACAGTGCACTTGGATTTTAATGCATAGTATTTCCTTATGAATTCACCTTGAGTTTCTAGAGTTATTGTACTAAAACATCATAAAAAAACTATTAGGGTTTAACTATTATCATCCACATTTTGCAGCAATCAGTTCTAATGAATGTATCTATAAATGTGTATGTGAACAGGTTTTCTGCCTCTTCCTTTTTTCTGATCATTGGTCAAGATCTGATGCTTGGAAACAATTACCAGTCCAGAAAGCATTACTACTGGTCTGGAGAGGTGTTTCTATCCCTTACAGATTATGAGAAGCAGACATTTAAAAATCAGTCAGTCATTCTGACTTTTATTCCCACGTGATTTTCTGACTTGATTTGCACAGCTGTGATACAGTATTTCACCAACTGGTAGAAGTACAGATTTACAGTAGAACCTTAGTTGCGAACACCTTGGGAAAGGAGGTTGTTCATAACTCTGAACAAAACATTATGGTGGTTCTTTCAAAAGTTTACACTGAACATTGACTTGATACAGCTTTGAAGTATATGTATATTGTATCACATTTAAAATAGGCAGAGTTAACACAGAAACCACTGACATGTGATACACACATTCAGAGAAGAGAAAAACAGTGTTTGTGAATCAGGTTTTGGTATATTTACTGGTATTTTTACTAATGCAGAAGAAAAATGCTGCTTTCCCTTTATATATTTTTTTCATAGTTTAGGTTTAACACAGTACTGTACTGTATTTGCTCTTTTTTTGTTTGTTTCTGCTGCTGCCTGATTGCATACTTCCAGTTCCAAATGAGGTGTGTGGTTAACTGGTTAGTTCATAATTCTGGTGTTTGTAACTCTGAGGCTCTACTGTAATTCTTTATACCATCTGAAAATACGGTACCCCTGGATGTTTTGCTCTAGTAATTCTTGAGGTTGCAGATACCAAAACCACATCAGAAATTAGTGTGATTTTAAAAAAAATTTGAATAAGTATGTTAAATATGTAACTGGAGAACAGTGAGAACACATTTTTAAAATGAGACAAATTTCTATACAGATAGAAAGATTTTAGTTCAGTACATAGGGCTGAATTTCATGCTGAACTGAATTTCATGCTAGAATTAAAATTTCACTAAACTGAATTAACTGTAAATAGGGCCCTATCAAATTCACAACCATGAAAAATGCATCACAGACTGTGGAAATCGGGTCTTGTGTGCTTTTCATAGACTGTTAGGGTTGGAAGAGACCTCAGGAGGTCATCTTGTCCAATCCCCTTCTCAAAGCAGGACCAACACCCACTAAGCCATCCTACACTACACTGATTTCATGGGGGAGACCAGTGTTTCTCAAATTGGGGGTCCTGACCCAAAAGGGAATTACAGGGGGGTTGCAAGGTTATTTTAGGGGGCTCATGGTATTGCCACCCTTACTTCTGCTCTGCCTTCAGAGCTGGGTGGCTGGAGAGTGGTAGTGGTTGGCTGAGCGCCCAGCTCTGAAGGGAATACCCCACCAGCAGGCTGGCAATACCATCCTTTCTTCTGCACTGCTGCTGGTGGTGGCTCTACCTTTAGAGCTGGGCTCCCGGCCTGCAGCCACTGCTGACCAGCTACCCAGCTCTAAAGGCAGCCTCCTCCTGCAGCAGTGCCAGGGCCAGACATTGGGGGGGGGGGAAGCCCTAGGACCCAGAGTGTAGAAAATTGTGTCTGCTACTGGTGCATATGTATTCTCTCTGCTCTAGATGCACAGAGATGGTGGAGTGCTGTGCTGGAGGAAGGAGGGCACAAGAGACATAGCAGGCAGGCAGGAGAAAAGGTGAGAGAGAATAAGAGAAAGCAGCAGGAGCTGCAGGGAGAGAGAGGAGGAAGAGCCTCTTGTGTACCTCTCTAGCACCCTTAGGAGCCTGGACAGATTAATACCAGCTTCTCAGGGAGCTTCCTGTTTCCTGCTGCTTCCCTGAACCCACTTGAGGAGAACAGGCAGTCAACTGAAGTAGTAGTAGCCAGTTAGGCCCTTAAGAGGCTGATATCTTCCCTCACTCAGGCCCTGCTACCAGCCTGCTTATTTGTCCCCTTCAATTGAGTGTTGAGAGCCCCTATAGCTGGCACAGAACAGCAGTCACGAGTGAAAGAAGAAAACGCCCCTCTGGGGCAGCATTCAGAAAAAGAAAGAAAGTAAAGGAAGCTTTTCTATCTAAGCAGGATGGAGCTCTCCTGAGATACATAGACACAAATGTTCAGGGTGAGCTTTCCGGCCCCCGTGAGGATGTGAGTGGTGAGGAGATGGCTGATCTTCTAGTTCGTCAGAGTGCAGGTGACCTTGCAGCTACTGCAGCATCCATATCTCCATCTCAAATGGATGTAACCATGCACATTCCTGAAGAAAAGTGTAGATCAGAGAAGAGTGTGGTGGAAGTGCAAGAAACAGCTGCTGCTGAATTTAGTTCCTTAAGCCTAGATGATCCAGGTCTGTGGACCCACTTGAGTAGTAGCCTGAGGGACTTCCTTGTATTGCATGGGCCACAGCAAGTGAAAAACTTCATGTTCCCCCAAGACAATGAAAATAGAAGTTTCCATCCAGCACATTACTGGCGTGAAATCCCCAGTGGTGATAAAGTGAAGAGGCCATGGCTTACATACTAAAAAACCCCAGAATGCTGCACACTGTTTTTGTTGCAAACTTTTCCAGTGTAAAGTTCCAGCTACATTGGGTTCTTCAGGAACAAAGGACTGGAAAAATGTGGCTAGAAATCTGGCATGCCATGAGAAGGCAGCAAATCACCAGAGAGCATTCCATAGGTGGAAAGAACTTGAGATGACACTAAGGTTAAAGGCCACCATAGATTATCAGCATCAAGAGAAGATTGCATCAGAGTCTCTTTACTGGTAAAACGTTCTGAAAAGGCTCATTGCCATTGTGAGAATGCTTGCTACCCAAAACCTAGCACTGTGTGGCACTTAGATCAGCTGTATGTGCCAAACAATGGGAACTTCCTTAAAATTGTGGTGGTGATGGCTGAGTTTGATGCTGTACTCCAGGATCATCTAAGAAGAGTCACCACCCAAGAAATGTACATACACCACTACCTTGGAAAAACAATTCAAAATGAGATAATACAGTTACTGACATGAGCCATATGGAACAAATGACTTTAATGGTGCATTTTGTAACAACAACAGAACCTAGTGAAAATGTCTGTCAAGGTTCCTCCCCCACTCTGAACTCTAGGGTACAGATGTGGGGACCTGCATGAAAAACCTCCTAAGCTTATCTTTCCCAGCTTAGGTCAAAACTTCCCCAAGGTACCAAATATTCCACCCGTTGTCCTTGGATTGGCCGCTACCACCACCAAACTAATACTGGTTACTGGGGAAGAGCTGTTTGGACGCGTCTTTCCCCCCAAAATACTTCCCAAAACCTTGCACCCCACTTCCTGGACAAGATTTGGTAAAAAACCTCACCAATTTGCCTAGGTGACTACAGACCCAGACCCTTGGATCTTAAGAACAATGAACAATCCTCCCAACACTTGCACCCCCCCCTTTCCTGGGAAATGTTGGATAAAAAGCCTCACCAATTTGCATAGGTGACCACAGACCCAAACCCTTGGATCTGAGAACAATGAAAAAGCATTCAGTTTCTTACAAGAAGAATTTTAATAAAAATAGAAGTAAATAGAAATAAAGAAATCCCCCCTGTAAAATCAGGATGGTAGATATCTTACAGGGTAATTAGATTCAAAAACATAGAGAACCCCTCTAGGGAAAACCTGAAGGTACAAAAAAGATACACAGACAGAAATAGTTATTCTATTCAGCACAATTCTTTTCTCAGCCATTTAAAGAAATCATAATCTAACACATACCTAGCTAGATTACTTACTAAAAGTTCTAAGACTCCATTCCTGGTCTATCCCCGGCAGAAACCCAGCATACAGACAGACACACAGACCCTTTGTTTCCCTTCCTCCTCCCAGCTTTTGAAAGTATCTTGTCTCCTCATTGGTCATTTTGGTGAGGTGCCAGCGAGGTTACCTTTAGCTTCTTAACCCTTTACAGGTGAGAGGAGCTTTCCCCTGGCCAGGAGGGATTTCAAAGGGGTTTACCCTTCCCTTTATATTTATGACAATGTCCCTTCAGTGGTGACTGTCAGAAAGCATTCTCTAGAATTTATTGACATTGATGATACCTCAGGAGCTGGTATGACAAATGTGCTTTTTAAAAAGCTGGAAGATACGGGAATTGTGATAGCTGACATGAGAGGTCAGGGCTACAATAATGGTGCCAACATGAGAGGAAAGAACAGAGGAGTGCAAATACGGATCTGAGAGTTAAACCCTCAATATTTTTTGTCCCAGGTAGTTCTCATTCATTGAACTTGGTGGTTAGTGATGCAGCATCTGCTTTTAGTGAGGCTGCTGAACTTTTTAACGTAATTCAAAGCATCTATGTATTTTTTCTCTGCATCAACTCATCGATGGCAAATTTTGAAGCAACATCTGGGAACACCCTCTCTGACACTGAAACCACTGAGTGCCAGACTGTGGAAAAGTTGAGTGGAGGTGATAAAGCCTATCAAACACGAAATTGGGAAGATAGATGATGCCATAGTTGCCATTATGGAGGATAATGCTATGACAGGAACTGTTCGTCGGAGAACAGTGGCAGAGGGAAATGGAATCACCAGAAACATGCATAACTTCAAATTTCTGTGTGGCTAATGTTGTGGCATGACATGCTGTTTGA
The DNA here is from genome assembly GCF_965140295.1 of Lepidochelys olivacea. Classification (NCBI taxonomy): domain Eukaryota; kingdom Metazoa; phylum Chordata; order Testudines; family Cheloniidae; genus Lepidochelys; species Lepidochelys olivacea. Next base: position 81,255,362 of record NC_140417.1, on the reverse strand, counting down.
AATAAATGTTGTAATCAAGAGACTTCAAGGTGTTGACCTTGATATATCTGGAGGAATGGAACAACGGGAGAAAGCAAAGTCATACCTGCAGTCTTACGGGTCAGATGAGGGATTTCAAAATGTTCTGAAGAGTGCACAGAAATTGGCAGGGGAACTTCACACTGAAGCTATTTTCCCACCCATTCAAGAATACAAGAGTAACTGAAGAAGAAGACATTTTGATTATGAGGCATGGGATAATCCCATAAGAGACCCCAAACAACAATTCAAAGTTGAATTTTTTAACCCGGTGCTAGATTGTGCAATACAGTCAGTTGAAGAATGTTTCATGCAGCTCAAGGAACACAGCAGTATATTTGGGATGTTGTATGATATTCCAAAACTCCTCACTATACCTGAAGAAGACCTACACCAGCAATGCAGGGCACTAGAGACAGTGTTGAGACATGATGACATGCGCAATATTGATGCGAGTGATTTAGGTGATGAACTGAAAGCCCTTTCAAGATACATTTCAGCAGGATCAACTCCAAAGGCTGTTCTGGAATATATGTGCACAAATAAGATGACCACCCTCTTTCCAAATGCTTTTGTTGCTCTGCGCATACTTCTAACACTTCTTGTAACAACTTCAGCTTGTAGAAGCTGTGTTCTCCACTGGCAACTAATAAAAACACATCTATGCTCCACAATGACACAGGAGAGGCTGGTTGGCCTTGCAACCATCTCACTAGAGCAGGAGCTGGTCCAGACTGTGGACCTTCAGGAAGCAGTTCAAACTTTTGCAACCAAGAAGGCATGGAAAACACCACTTTGATTATTCAAACAGATAAAAATGCCAGTGTGTACTGTGCAGACAAGAAAAGTTACATTTGCTGTTCAGGTATTTGAAAGTTAAGTGTTACTTAAAATTTTTGAACAAGGCATTTTAAGTTATTAGTTCTCCTTTATTGGGGTAGGTAGCAGAGCAGTACCATGAGAGGAGTAGAACAGGAAGAAGGCAGAACTGAGACCTTTCAACGTTTTGGCCCAAGCAAAGGGGTATGGGGGTGTAATTTGAGCTCCCCACCTGAGGTGCCAAAATGTTGTGGGCTGGCCCTGAGCAGCACAAAAGTAAGAGTAGCAGTACTGCAACCCCTCCTACAATAACCTTTCAGAGTAACAGCCGTGTTAGTCTGTATTCGCAAAAAGAAAAGGAGTACTTGTGGCACCTTAGAGACTAACCAATTTATTATTTATTTATTTATTTATTTATTTAGAGCTTATGCTCTAATAAATTGGTTAGTCTCTAAGGTGCCACAAGTACTCCTTTTCTTTTTACAATAACCTTGTGACCCCCCCCCCCAACTCTAGGACCCCTACAATCAGAAGACTGTGAAATTTCAGATTTAAAAAGCTGAATTCATGAAATATATGATTTTTAAAATCCTGTGATTGTGAAATTGACCAAACTGGAGCCTGAATTTGGTAGGGCCCTTACTATAAGCAGGCTTCACTTTCTGTTTATAGTATACAACTTTAATGAACACTTGTTCTCTACAGAACTGGTGCGTAAGTGAAGAATTTTTTTGCCTATTTTTAAATGCTAAAGGGTTTCATTTTAATGATAGCAGTTAAAGAAGAGATGGCAAATTCTGTATAATGTCATATGTATTATCTTCAAGGTATTTCTAACTGGAAAAGATATTTTGAAGCTAAGATTATTATTGAATAATATATTGAAATATGAATTGTCTTAAAATATCAGCTTATAAAGTACAGAAATAAAGGGAGAGAAATGATTCCCAGTGACTTTTCTCTTTACATATACGCCAAGGAAATTCTGACCCTTTAATCCAAGAGCAAAATAGTATAATTCAAGAGCACAGTATAGTGTGTGATTTTCAAAGATGCTGAGTACCTACCTGTACCTCCTATTGGCTAGATGCTGAACACTTCTGAAAATCAGTCCAGTACCTTTTTAAGTGCTGGCATGGAGCATGTTAGCACATATTTGACTCATTTCTGTAGCTCTTTCTCAGGCCATACCCAGGTGAAACTTCTAGTGAAGTCAACAGTAGTTTTGTCCTCTTGTAGAATTGCATCCCATATGGACTTAGTCCTGCAAATCCTCACTCACATAAGTAGTGCTTACTCAAACCATTAATTCTGATGATAGGAGAAAGGACTATTCATTTATGTAAGAGATTGGAGGAACACAGCCTGTATTTCTATAAATATGCTGTAGTTCTTTATTATATGCACTCATGAGCCCCCATTGCATGTGTCATATTTTGGGGTGTGATCCAGACCAGTTGTTACTGGCTTCCCTGTAACTCTGAGTGCCTCAAAATACTCTGCTGCAGCTCTTGTGTCGGGATTATACAAGCATGTACTGCGTGCCTGTGTATTAAGCAACTCTGACTCGGCAATCCTGATTCCAACAGCCTGCTTGTTACACTATTGCCACACTCTGGCCCCTTAGTTACACCTGGCAAGATGACCCCAACATACCCCAGTCCTGAATTTTCCCAAAACCATGTGTTCTGCAATGTTCAGCCCTCTCCCGGACTTATCAGAGAGATATTAAGGTTCATTTGTTCTGTTAAAGGTACAATACCCAGCAGCTTGCCACATTGACTGAGTTAACATTTACTTTAAATCAAACACAGCACTGGATTGGTTTAGATCAAAAGTAAAACAAGTTTACTGACTAAAGGAGATAAGCTCTGAAATGAGTTTTAGTATAGGAGATAGAGTTAGAAATGGTTACAAGCACATAAAGTGAAAAACGCTTTCTAGAGACTAAGGCCTGGTCTACAGTACGTGGTTATTTTAGAATTAGCTGAGTTAATTCAAAATAAAACTGATTCTGTCCACACGACCAAACTGGTTTTTTCGATTTAAAGGGTTCTTTAATCCTATTTCTGTACTCCACCTCGGCAAGTGGAGTAGCACTAAAATCGAGATCGCAGTTCCAGGTTACAGATACTGTGGACGCAATTCAACGTTATTGGCCTCTGGGAGCTATCCCAGAATGCTCCCTTGTAACCGCTCTGAACAACACTCTCAACTCTGCTGCACTAGCCAGGTAGGCAGTAAAAGCCCCAAGAACTTTTGAATTTCATTTCCTGTTTGGTCACCATAAGCACAGGTGACCATCAGCACAGGCGACCATTCAGAGTCCACCATCACAAGAGACCACGCAGTCCCGGATTCATAGACGAGCTCCAGCATGGTCTGAACAGGAGGTACTGGATCTCATCGCATGTTGGGGAGATGAATCTGTTATGGCAGAACTATGTTCCAAAAAAAGAAACGCAAATACATATGCTAAAGTCTCCAGGGCCATGATGGAAAGAGGCTACTCCAGGGGCACAGAGCAGTGTTGTACAAAAATCAAGGAGCTCAGGCAAGCGTACCAAAAAGCCAGGGAGCCGAATGGGCACTCTGGGTCACAGCGCCATACATGCTGCTTCTACCGTGAGCTGCATGCAATTATGGGGGGTGACGCCACCACTACTCCACCACTGTCCGTAGACACCTGCAAGGGGGGAGTTGCACAGAGTGAGGAGGATGAGGAAGAGGAGGAGGAGGAGGACAGTGCACAGGTGGCAAGTGGGGAATCCATTTCCACCCCTAGCCAGGAACTAGTCTTAACGCTGGAGGCAACAGCCTCCCCCCACTCCCAAGATGGGCTCCCGGACCATGACACTGGAGAAGGCACTGCTGGTGAGTGAGAGCCTGATCGTAGCCATGTGGTGGGGTGTGGGAGGAAACCCAGCTGCGCTGGGCTGTTCGTGTTTAGTTTAAAGGGCTCATCCCTGCTCAGAGACTCATCGGACCCATGTGGTGGGTGTGGGGTGGGGTGGGGTGGGGGGGGCGGTGTTGTATGAAGCGATCATCCCAGAGAGCCTGCAGGCCCTCCTTTTATATGGCAAACCCCCAGGCATTGCTTGCTATGGGAAAGGGGGCCCTGCAGTTTGAAAGCATTGAAATGAATAGGGAAGAAGCAGAACCCCGCATGCCCCTAGGGTTTACCATGGCTGCCTGCAAGCTGAATTCTGTTGCCCGGCTGCATGTGATGGCTTACTCACACTAAAGTGGAAGGCACTTCAGTATAAGAGGCAAAATGCGACCTTGTACAGAAAGAACATGTGCGGTGTACTCTGAATTGCCTGTTTCACTGAGAAAGTGTGTCCCCTTTGTTCTCTAAAATGTATCTTTAAAAATACTACCCTCCATTTTTTCTCCTCCTGCAGGTGCAAATGTTTCAACGTGGCCCCTATCTACTCCGTCCCAGAGGCTGGTCCAGATTAGAAGGTGGAAAAAACGAACTCGCGACGACATGTTCGCCGAGCTAATGCAGTCCTTCCACACTGATAGGGCCAGCTGAATGCGTCGAGGCAAACGACTGCGGAGTCCCGTAAAGCATTAAATGAACACACAGAGAGGAGGGACACACGCAATGAGAGCATGCAGGATGCTATGGTCAAGCTCATGGGGAAGCAAACTGACATGCTCCGCTGTATGGTGGATCTATGCAGGAAAGGCAGCAAGACCACAGACTGCTTCTGCAGCCCCTATATAATCGCCCTCCCTCCTCCCCAAGTTCCATAGCCTCCTCACCCAGATGCCCAAGAACACGGGGGGGGGGAGGGTGGGTCGCTACGGGGACCCACACACTAAACCCCAGAGGACTGCACAAGCAGAAGAAAGCTGGCATATCTGAAATTTTGATTTGGTTTCTGGACTTCTTCTTCCCTCCTTCTCCAGCCCCCTAACCCAATTACCCCCCCGCCCCGGTCTACCTTCTGATTTCTCTCAATGTGTTGTGCAACAAATAATAAAGAACAGTTTTTAAACAATTGTGACTTTATTTCCTTTCATATACATAGGGGGCGGGTAACTTCAAGAGAAACAAACACAACTGTCACACCGTACCCTGGCCAGTCATGCAACTGGCTTTCAAGGCTTCTATGATGCGCAGCGCGCCCTCTTCTAATAGCACTCTTCTAATAGCCCTGTTGTCTGGCTGTGCGAAATTGGCTGCCAGGCGAGTTGCCTCAACCTCCCACCCCACCATAAATGTCTTCCCCTTACTCTCGCAGATATTGTGGAGCACACAACAAGCAGCAGTTACAATTGGAATATTGGTTGTGCTGAAATCTAACCGAGCCAGTAAACTGCACCAGCGCACTTTCAGACATCCAAAAGCACATTCTACCATTATTCTGCACTTGCTCAGCCTATAGTTGAACTGTTCCTTACTACTGTCCAGGGTGTCTGTGTACGGCTTCATGAGCTATGGTGTTAATGGGTAGGCTGGGTTCCTGAGGATAACTATAGTCATTTTAACATCCCCAACAGTAATTTTCTGGTCTTGAAAGTAAGTCCCTTCCTGCAGCTGTTCAAACAGACCAGAGTTCCTGAAGATGCGAGTGTCATGCACCTTTCCCGTCCATCCCACATTGATGTCGGTGAAACATCCCTTGTGATCCACCAGTGCTTGCAGCACCATGGAAGAGTACCCCTTGCAGTTTACGTACTGGCTGCCCTGATGTTCCGGGGCCAAGATAGGGATGTGTTCTGTCTATCGCCTCGCTGCAGTTAGGGAACCCCAGCACATTAAAGCCATCCACAATGGTCTGCATATTTCCCAAAGTCACTACCCTTGATAGCAGCTGGTCAATGATTGTGTTGGCTACTTGCAGCACAGCAGCCCCCACAGTAGATTTGCCCACTCCAAACTGATTCCCGACTGACTGGCAGCTCTTGGGCATTGCAAGCTTCCACAGGGTTATGGCCACTTGCTTCTCAACTGTGAGGGCTGCTCTCATTTTGGTGTCTTTGCGCTTCAGGGCAGGGGACAGCAAGTCACAAAGTTCCATGAAAGTGGCCCTACGCATACGAAAGTTTCGTAGCCACTGGGAATCATCCCATACCTGCAACACTATGCGGTCCCACCAGTCTGTGCTTGTTTCCCGGGCCCAGAATCGGCGTTCCACGGCATGAACCTGGCCCAACGCCATCATGATCTTCCAGTTGCCACATGCCGCGCTTCTAGGAACGTCTGTGTCCATGTCCTCTTCAGTATAGTAATCGCGCTATCGTCACTTCCTTGCCCAGTTTTGTAGGTCCTGCACATACCACTGGATAATGCGTGAGGTATTTACAATGGTCAAAACTGCAGCGGAGCTCTGAGCGGGCTCCATGCTTTCCGCGCTATGGCGCCTGCACGGGTAATCCTGGAAAAAGGGCACGAAACGTAGGAGAGCAGAGTGGCAGGGGAAGAGGTGCTGTTCAGTTCACGATAGCCAAAAAAAGGTGGGAAATGGTTGTCTTCTGTAGCTTTCAAGGTGGCAGGAGCCCAGGACAGACAACATGAAGAAGCTTGGTAGCATGGCAAGAGCGGGAGAGCAGAGTTGGTGGCGGAAGCTGTGCTGCTTGGTTCACAATGGCCGAGCAGAGTTGGCAGCAGAAGCAGTCGATGAGGAAAAGAAAGAGTAGATACGTATAGAGATTACATAGAAAGATGAGAGGAAATGCGAGGTGGATTCATAGTACCAGGAGAGAAGCGGTGCACCATACTGCACTGTCTGCTGAAAGCAGTATGGCGTCTGCACGCCAAAAAGACGGAAACGATTGTCTGCCGTAGTTTTAACAGAGGGAGGAGTGACTGATGACACACACCCAGAAATACCCGCTAGAATGTTTTTGCCCCATCATGCACTGGGAGCTTAACCCAGAATTCGAATGGGCGGCGGGGACAGCGGGAACTGTGGGATAGCTGCCCACAGTGCATCACTCCGACATTCGATGCTAGCCTTGGTACTGTGGACACACTCCGCTGAATTCACGTGCTTTAGTGGGGACACACAAGACCGAATGTATAAAATTGCTTCCAAAAATTCGAATAGAATAATTTTGAAATAATTTTGTACTGTAGATGTACCCTAAGACTTAACAAAACTACACTCTTGGTTCAAGGTAAGATTCTCATCATGCTACCTTCCGGCAAGAATGCTGACCAACCCCTCTGGTCAGGATCTCCATAAACTGTTTGGTTCCTTTGTCTTCTGAGGTGAAAGATAACTGGGAGTCTTCATCCTTTCTTTTATAGTCCACTGAATCTTTCAAATGGATTCTTTTGAAGATTACCACTTCCCCCGAGTAAATTTCATTCAAGTGTGGGGAAAGCGACATAGTCTACTGGTTTCTTTGCCTGCTGGTGTTTGCTAAAATGCATATTCATCTGTTTCCTGCGATTTCCTCCCTTTGCTGGGATGCTGAGTGGTTATTTCCTCCCCTTGTTGACTTGATGGTCTTGTTTACTTTCTCTGTAAATTGTATTCCTATTGTCTCAATGTATCTTGGAAATACCTTCCATGTGGCAGAACCAAATTCCTTGTCTAGGATGGGGTAACTTTAGCCCTGACTGGAATATGCACTTTGATCATTTCCAATAGGTTTATAATTTTGAATTTGTCCTCTGTATTTACACCACACAATAACAATGATCAGTCTGTTTATTGGTTTTCTGTTAATTTACATAACACCTTTTTAGATACAGGTAATGACATTAGTGAGTTGGGATACACTGAACTAGTAGACCAGCTGAATCTTCCTACCAGATATCAGTGAGCCTCTTGCATAAGGAAAGAAGGCAGTACATAACTCTAAACACTAGGAATCTCAAAAATTCTCCTCTACCTAGGATTCCAAATGGCAGTAGGGAACAGACACTGATTCTTGTATTCTCATTGTTAAACGAATATTATTAGCACTCTTGGCATATTATAGAACAAGATCATAGATATTTAAAGTTAATAGCTTGTTTACACTTAAGACTAGCCAGTATTTCTAAAGGCATCTTTAAAAAAAACAGTCATTTGACACGTCAAGAATTTCCTTCAAGTATTTGTAGTCTCTGAATAGGCTACACTTATCTTTAATGGTATCATTTGATTTTTAGCTAGCAAAACTATTAATTCTGGGTTTCAGATCTGGCTTTAGCATCTGCTGACGTAGAGCATTTTAGTGGGCAGAATGTTGTAACCCTTTGACCTTGCACAGCAAGGATTTTCCAGTTCAGCTACAGTGTGTGAGATTAGATGTTTCTATGTTGGTATTTTTCTTAAATTCTCCAAGAGCTGCACTACTACTAAAATAACTTGTGATAGCAAAGGTGGAAGCGCTAGTGTAAACTGATGGATGGAACTTTTGCCACTATGCTATCAAATCTGCTCAGAATGGGTATGGATGACAGTGATAAAGCTGTAACGGACTTATTTTTTAGTGCTTTTATTGTTGCTCCCACTGGTGGAGCTACATTAATGGCAGTGGAAATTGGGAGAAATTTAAGAAAAATGCCATTGTAGATGAGATCATAGTGTCTGAGTCTGAAAGGCTGGAGAGCATAAGCACTATGCTTTCCTATGTTCTTGCAATGCTAGCCTTCCTCAAGGGAACAGGGAGTGAGGGTAAGGCCATGAACCCATCCACTAGATATGATTAGGGATGGTGGGAGACATATGCTTTACCCTGCAAAGAGGTGGCAAACGCTCTCTGCAATATGCCAAGTTGCCTGAAATTCATGCTGGGACTGTCACAGCAACTTGGTCCCTGCCTCATCATCCTATCACAGGGTTGTGCATTAAATGCACAAGGTAGCTCCTACTGCCTTAATATTGAGCAGAGGAAGCATTAAACTTCCATTGTCTGATGTAATAACACACTCCAGTCCGATATTTTCCTGTATCCTGGGATTTTATTCCTTGAAGCTGCACTGTTCAGTTTGTATGCACAGTAGCTCATAAGTGTGTTGTTTTAGTAGTATAGTAAAACCCCAATTTCTTTTTTTTCTTGAAAGGTTTCATATATGTCCAAAAGCTTAAGCAAAACAAGGTTTTACATGAGCAGGATGTCCTAGCATTCTGCCCCAGAATAAGCCCCATGTGCACAGAAGCAATTCCCAGGACTGTGTTCCCTTGTGACTGGATGTGGACCTGCTGCATCTTTCCCTTGGTCACCTCCTTCTATTGGTCACCTCCATCTGCGTCTTCTGGAGGGCCAGGCCACATAAAAGTTCAGTCCCCTCCCAGGGTACACAACGTCCCAAAATAAACACCACCTTCAACAATAGTTCCAAGTTCATTCTTATAGAATCACCAGAAGGTCCCTGAGAGGTCATTTGGTCCAGCCCCCTTCAGTGTTGCAGGACTAAGTATATCTAGACCATCCCTAACAGGTGTCTGTCCAACCTATTCTTAAAAAACTCCAATGAGGGGGATTCCACAACTTTACTTGGAAGAGTATTCCAGAGCTTTATTATCTTTATAGGTAGATATTAGGAAAAACTCCCTTGCTGTATATTAAGCCCATTACTTCTCATCCTATCTTCAGTGGACATGGAGAACTATTGATCACATCCTCTTTATAACAGTCCTTAACGTTTCTGAAGACTGTTATTAGGTCCTCCCTCAGTTTTCTTTTCTCAATACTAAAACATGCCCAGGTTTTTAACCTTTTTTTTCATAGGTCGGGTTTTCTAAACCGTTTATCACTTTTGTTGCTCTTCTCTGGACTCTGTCTCCAATTTGTTCATGTCTTTCCTAAAGCATGGTGCCAAAAAACTGGACCAAAGACCCCAGGTGAGGACTCACCAGTGTTGAGTAGAGTGGAAAAATTACGTCTCATGTCTTACATACAACACTCCTGCTAATACATCCCATAATGATGTTTAGGGGTTTTTTTTTGCAACAATATTATATTGCTGACCCTCATTTAGTTTGGAGCAGTTTTGGGAGCAGGGATTGAGTGGTGTCTGCTACCGGAAGTAACCAGCAGCCAGCCTCCTCCCTGTGAAGGAGCAGTTTCCTCCTCCCCTGGTGAAACTACTGTAGTCCTTTCCAGATGGACTTCTTCCTCAACCTTGGAGATCTCCATATGCATATTTTCAGTTAATTCCTCATGTGCATGGATGCTCCTCACCCTAGCCACCTCTTCCTGTAGCTCTCTCACCTGCTTCCTGAGTGATTCTACCAGACGGAACCTTTCCCACTGGATGCAACAGGGAAATGAAGGCCACAGTCTCTGCAAATCCACAGCAGGGCCTGGGAAAAGGCATCCATGGTTGGGTTCCCTGTCTGGACATAGGCACAGGAAGTGGAGCAAGGAGCAGTGTTGTCACTGGCTATGTGGCCTTTTTGAACCATGCTGAGTTTTATACTTTCTCTCTCCTAAAGCCTCCCTCTCAAACTCTTGTTTGCTAGCTCCCCGTGGTTGCTTAGTGCCTGTGTATTAAGCCCTTCTTTCTTGGGTCAGCCCTGCCCCCTCGTTAACACACAGGGGAAGGGTGATCAAAGTGCAGGAGGCTAAAGCCTTGTTAGTGCCCATTCAGCTGCCAGCTAGGAGGCCTCTGGATCCCATTTCCACACAGTCGCCAAACACACACAACCATACTCTAAATTTTAAGTAAGCTAAAAGAAAAACCACACAGAAACAAGCTTGCCCGCTCACCCTAAGAATTAATGCTCGCTTCTTTCCTCTGACTTCCCTGTGTGCTATCCCCCTGTTCATCCTCCACCTCCTCCTGATTTGGTGGTCTATAGTAGACCCCTACTGTGATATCATCTTTGTCCCCTCCCTGTACCACACACCTCCTACTTTCACCCATAGACTGTCATCTGGTTTGCCTTTTTTTTCTGGACCTCAGAACAAGTGTATATATTCTTGATGTACAATGCAACATCAACTCCCTTTCCCCACTTCCTGTTCTTCCTGAACTAAACAAGCTATTCCTTCTATACCAATATTCCAACCAGGAGACTTATCTCACCAAATCTCAGTGATGCCATTTAAGTAATAATTTAGGTTGTATACTAATACTTCCAGTTCTTGCTTTTATACCTCATACTCCTTGGATATGTGTATAGACATCTAAAAGGTTGAACAGATTCTCCTCACTCTTAACATGTCACTGACTCCCCCGGTTTTCCCTCCTGGAAGTCCAGGTTCCACTAAAACATAATGGTCTTCCACCCCTCCTGGGCTTCTCTTCAGTTCCCTGTTCTCTTTGTGAAACACCAGCCCCAGGTCTGCCTCCCTTGACCTTGGCTCCTTGTTCCAGGGACCTGCCATGGGAACTAGCTTTGATTTCCAGCTTAACTGCTCTACTCCACCACCAGCCCCAAATTGCTGGGATGCCTCCCTTTTTAAGTCTTATAACCAGCAGAGGTATGGTAGGGCAGGGCTAATTAAACCAGGAGCAGGCTGACCTATTACATCCGGATTGGTACACAGTGGATGCTACTGTTATGGAGGGGGTTATGACTGGCATTAGGTTAGATGATAGTTTTGGTTATCTAGATGATATAGTTTGTAGTTTGCACACATTTGATTTGATTGATGCATGTGTCAATTTAAAATAACAGTTGTTTAAGAAGAAAACTAGAAAAACAAAAATTCCACCATTTGCAAACATAAAAGATGTGTTTGATAGTGGGATTTTAAGTCTGGATCTTCAAATTCTCTGCACAGATCTTTCCCACTTAAACTAAAGGTGTCTCATCCTCTGTGGACCAGCTCCTAGAGGAGAATGTGACCCACACTTTACCCATGGATTATACAATAACTTTCTATAGAGCAGAAAAATGTTGGCCTTCCAGATCCTGGGTTCTGTTCCTGCTATTTGGAGGGGAGTGTGGTCTAATGGCAAAAGCAGTGGTTACAATAAATAGATCTGGCACATTCTGTCTGAGAGGCAGTGTTACCTGAGTGTATGAAAATTCAGTCTGTCATAATTAAGACGTGGGTTCGATTTCTAGATCTGTTAGAATCTTTCCATTAATTTATGGGTGATATGATACTTTCTTCCCCCCGATGATCAGGGTATGAGCCATTGATCAGCAGTAAGGATTTCAAAGTACACAAATGTGAACAGCAGTGAGTAGAAGAGGTGAACATAGAACTCATGGCCTTCTGGTTTCCAGTGCTCTTTCCCTTAGATTACAATGGCGTTCTGTGAGGGATCCTCATTTCATACATATATAAAATATCTCCATGGAACATCTCTTCCACAGCACTGCAAAGTAAGTGTAAGTGTCACCCATCATACAGGTAAGTGTCACCCATCATACAGAACACCTGTGCATGATCTGGGTTAGCTGAGAGAATGGTCTATGGTCCTCTTTGTAAGGCATTAATAACATGCCAGTTCAACTGACAACATTTTCAATATGCCAAAGAATTGATGCAGTTAAATTATGTTGCTTAACATTTGTAGCTTTTGAATGTACCCTAAGAGAATTTGTGGATTTATTTTGCAGGTGAAGCTTTAAGAGTATCAGCAAGGGAATTTACCAGTGATCCCTGTTATCTGCCTAAAAGGAAATCTGTTGTTCAAGCAGCACGCTTCCTTCTGGCTGCTGTCACTAGACTTCTGATTCTGGCAGACATGATTGACGTGGCATACTTATTGCAACATTTAACAGTGGTAAGTAGAATCTGCACTAATTCAGTATGAGTGGTCAGAGAAGTGACTGCAAATCGCACCTTCTGATGCAACATACTTTTTCATGTGTGTATCAGGTCAATTATGTTTAATTTCTTCACAAAAAAGTTTGTAATCACTTTTTACTCCTCCTACCATTGAGAGCCAATACAATGACTGGTGTGGGAGAGTGATCTGGCTTCTCCTCTTAATCATACATCACCAACAGAATTTGCAACCCAATTACAATGGAAAAGTCTCTTATTGGTGAAAGTACATGAGACCAAACACAATGCAGATAGTAGGTGAAGTTGGCAGTTAGGAAAAAAAACATCCTGTAAACGGAACAAATCTGATATGGAGCCACTGAGAGGAAATAAATATAGACCCCCCTCTGGTGACATTTTAAATTGAATTATTTTATATTCCCTAGTTGATTATGTGAAACGTTATAAGTTACTATAAAACTGCCATTGCTTCCAGTATATTGATTACTGCTAAATAGGAAAAAATTCTTCTTCTAGAATATCTTGAGATTATTTCCCTGAATTTATTTGTTGAAATGTATTCAATTAATACATTACTGGTGTTCTTTTTGAACCATAGGTTGGTGGTATACATTTGAAATCAGAGCTGTTTTGATAATTATGATGGTCAGATAGGAACAAAAATATGTAACTTATCTGGATGACTCTAGGTGCAATTTAAACATGCATTTTTCAGGTAGCAAGGAATGAGGTTGGGCAAAGGTACCCACTTATACACACACATGCCCTATTATGGGGTTGTTTGGCTGTGTCACAAGTTAGAGATGCCTCAGGGCTGCTCTAATGATCACCCAGCTTAAACAGCTCCCAAGGGACCATTCCAGCAGCCAGATATTACCAGAGTGCACTTGTGCTCTGACCGTACCTCCTCTACTGTAGCCGTGCACTTTGCCAAGGCCAGAAGAGATTGGTAGTACAGAGCTGGCTTTATAGCATTCATGGCTTCCTCTACAGTGGGGAATCCCCAGCTGGCTGGATAAGCCACCTTTTCCCTTTTCTTTCACTGTTGGTACCAGGCCTTGCCTTCAGTTCTTGTGACTAGTCACACATGTGACTTTGAAATTCACTTTCCTTGATATTTGTGGCAGTAAAACTGAACACCTTGTTTGCTGAGTTAGCATGTGCCAATATGTTAGCTAACTCAAGCTGACTGGCAATCAAGTAACTCAAGATTTAAAAAAAAACCACCTCTACAATTTAGACCATCCTTCAAGGCTGAACAGTGGAAAAAGTGCTTAATAACTTTCCTTTTTAAACAAGTGAATAAGGTACTTCAGTAATACTCATCATCAGATGATGAGTTTTGGAGGGGGCCTCTTGTATCACCATTTTTTGCCCCCTGCATCAAGGTTAAAGAAACTTATTCTGTTTTCTTATGTTTAACATCTGCTTAAAGATGCTTAGTAATGTGCTGTTATTGCCTCATTAGGCAAATTGTTCCACACTTTTGTTGATCTTAATGTCAAGATGCTGTCCTATTAGATAAGCTAGATTCATTCTTTCAATTAATTCCATTACTACCTGTTTTAATACTAGTATCTTGTGTAAAGAGCTTTTCTCCCAGTTTTTGCATTGTGACTTCCAATACTTAAACAGTTACCAATATCATGTTGCTTAAATATATTTTGTAGGCTAATTACATATAGTTCTTTCAGATTCTTTTCCTGGAGCTTTTTTTTTTTTTTCTTCCCCCTGGCTCAGTGCGTGTCTTTTGGTAGCTCATGTTTAGGACTCCGTGTCTATCATGGAGGTCGCAGAAGTCATGGGTTCAATAACTTTCCACGACCTCAGTGACTTCTGCAGTGGTGGGTGTGACTGACCTCAAGGCCACCCATACAGTGTCACACCTTACTCCACAGGTAGACCCATTGACTTCAGTGGGACTACATGTGGAGTAAGGTACTACTCAGTGGGAGCAAGAGAATCAGAATCTGGCCTCAAATGAGACCAGGAAGGAATGTCTCTCCAGAGTATAGTATTTCACTGTGAAAGGCATCATGGAGATTTTAATGTTTCCTTTGAAGCATCCAGCATTGGCAGTTGTTGGAGACATTCTAGCTGGACCATTGGCTTGATCTGGTATAGAAAAGTCAATGATCCTACAGCATATAGTATATGTGTGTGAAGTTTGCCAGTTTAGAGTGTTGAAAGTGGTCTTAATAATACTATTTTTTAAAATTTTTCTTGTCTTGATACTTTTCATCAATAGTCTTTGTACCCAGGTGCCATCCCAGGTGCAGCCTTGTGGCCTAAGGTGGCACTGTTTCAGTTTCCCTTTGAGGTTCCAAAAATAACTTATACACACCTGAATCTTTTTTTGGGGTCTTATGTATTTAATACCACCTGGCTCTCCAAAGATCCTCTTTTGGCTTCCCCCCCTACTAATGTTAGGGTTTCTCAGCACTCCTTCCAGGACCTGTGCTTCAAATCCTGGTCTTCTTGGCCTGTAAAGTCTCCTGTCAGGTTTAGGGGTTTCAAAGCCCTCCTTGCTGAGTTCTTCCTCCTACACATCTCCTCCTTGACTGGGCTTGGAGTCTCCTTTTGAGTCCCCTACCTAGTTCCTAATAGTCTCTTGATCTTCTCCAGGTGGATCTAATAATCCCAAGCACTTGTCTGCACTATCTGGGAGAGAGGGGAGCCTTGCCCCACCCACTCAGCAAAGCTCCTGGGGCCTTTAAAGTATATGGTATGGTATGGCCATGTACATTCCCTCTCCCACACACTGATTGCTCCCCGGGACCATCTTCCTCTCATCCAATTATTGTCTTTGTTTGCCTCCCTGGACATGTGGAATGGGATAAATGGCCCCTCTGACGAACCCCTCTGGTCTTAGAGGGCCAGTATCCTGCTGCTCCCCTAAACTTTTATGTAAGAAAATGTTTTCATAATCTTAAAGGCACCCTTCCTAAACACTTTTAGTGCCCTTAAGACAAGTAATAACTAAAATCTGGTGGTATTCTTGGGTATAGATTTTTTTTTTAAACAACTCTGAGTCACGATATGATTTTCACTGGGGAGAAAAAACTAACAATGATTGAAAAATCATAAAATGACTCAAAGAATTTTTTGGAAAAACTGAATCTGTACAAAAAAGTAAATTGTCATCTTTTCCCCTTATTTAAATGTAGTTTTCATGAAAGCTGCCAAATTGATAGAGGAATTCAGTTTTCAGCATTATTAACTCACAGAACAAAGTAAATTGCAATCCAAATTCCCCACAATGCCTAATTAATATTCCTTGGCTTTGTCCTGGGAGATAGTATATTGTCTGTCTGCTGAGTCAGCCAACAAGGGTACCAGTTATAATGGTACCTTTTTGTATTGACACTTATTCATTAGGAAATGGGCTAAGACTACCAAGTAGTTTTAACACATGCCATTGATTAGCCATCAAGTGACAACAGCTTTTGGTTGTCACCAACCTGGAACAGGTTCATATACAATAATAATAATAAAAAAACTTTAATGAGTCCTGACTTTGGAAAAAAAAATTTAATTATTATATGTTAGAACTGCTTTAGAAAATTCAAATTTTATTCAGTGTGGACCTGGTCCAGCAAAACACATTTAGTTTCCACAAGGTTTCTGCAGCATGCAAAGCAAACTTTGTCTTTGCTGCATCATCTTAAATATTCCAAGTGCATATCTCTTAGAAATACAATAATTTTTAAATATGCCTTGAGAAGTTTTTCTTTGAACCTGTTCTAAAACAGATAGCTCTAACACACTGTCCTATTTCTTCATGAGGGTCGGAGCTGTATAACTGTCATTAATCATTTGAGAGGAGATGAAAAAGTTCTTTGCCTTTCATTTCCATGGCTCTGAGCTTTTTAATTTTACGTAGAATAAAATCAAGGAGTTTGATCACTGAACCAAAATTAATTTTAAAGGTTATATCATTCAGTACAGAATGAACGAAATGAAAATGCTGACCCAGGAAAAGATTTGTTGTATATATAAAAATGAAAGAAAATAGGCCAGCATCATCAAAGGGAGTTGGCATAGTATTTATCTGTTCCCAGTTACATATTTATTGTATTATATGAATTATGTTGCATGGAATCCATATATTCTTATGGATTATTTGTAAAATGCCTACATTGAAGAGATGTTGAAAGTTAATTGTATCGCTCACTCAGTAGAACTCCACACTATTTGATGGAACATTTCAATGCCAGTTTCTCTCTGCTAAAAGTGGGATGCTGCAAGCAGCGTGTTTCCACTCATTGTACGACAGAAAAGCAATCTAGATTGTTAAAATTCAATTTTATTAGAAAATTATGGTACACAAAAGAGAAAAACAATAGCAATATGATTCATTGCCAGAGAAATCCTCTCATAGTCTCACATGTCATTCAGAGCTTAGCTGGAATAAGCAATACATGTGTACTGCGCAGGCGACAAAAGAATAATAGATTTTAGTGAGATCAGCTTTATTGGAATTGCATATGTAAAATGCAAGGGAAGGAAATTTCATTTCTCTTCTCTGGTTGCATAGAAAACTCCATCCAAGAAAGCTCTCAACACTACAACATCAGCACAAACTCTGTGACTGATTGTATTCTGATGGCATGATACTACTTTCAGCTGATTGTGGAAGCGGCAGCCTTATGACATTCAGTGATGCCACATACGCTGTCTAGACCAAATTCATTACCCAAAACAAAGTGATAGGAGAAAGGAAAGTACATCACATTTATGTCTCCATAAACCGCACAGTCCAGACTTGATTCTCCCCCCTCCTTGAGGCAGGGGAGAGAGCAGGTTGAGAGATGCTGACATATTCTCTGCCTCTAAGACCCTCCACTGTATTGACCTGTCCCTTGTATCTGAGTGTTAGATATGGCTGTGTCAAGAGCCACAATCTGTTCTTTTAGGGACTGATCCAACTCAACTTGAAGTCAAAGGAACGATTCAGTGAGATTTGAATTGGAGCCCTTGGTTTTTAGGAGAGTCACTGAAAATGTTGCTTACTCTACTAGTCTACAGATACCATGCAATAATCTTTATGGAAGCAGCTGGTTTAAAAATCAGGTACTATTTTCATTGACCAAATGAGCAAATAAAGTAGATATCAAATCTATAAATACAAACAAAAAATCAGAGCAAAAATTTTGCAATTATCAAAATGCATGCTAGGTTTCATCACACTCTCTCTTTGTTTTTTGTAGTATCTCTGCATCCCTTCCCTTTCCCCTTGTCGTTGGTATCTGTTTATCTTGCAAGCTTTTGGAGGCTAGCACCATGGAGCAGTGTAAACAATAAGGATACACATGCAAAAGAAATGGAGCATTCTTGAAGCTGGAGGGATTGTTTATATTGGTTTCACAGAAACGCCATCCATTAAAGTTACTCAGTATGATAATGAATGACTACAAAATCAGATATTGAAACACAAGAAAGATTACTTCATTGGCTGAGCAGTGATGAGGGAAGGACTGTATTATTTACCAACTTTAGAGAACTGTTTCTCTAAAGTAAACCTTCTGTGGGTGTCTCACACAGAACAAATGAAACATGAATAAGCTTTACCAGTGAAGCAATTGGTGATATTTTTTCACTTTAGTTTCTTCATTTATTTAATTGATCAACAATAGTAAGGGAATCCATGTTTACCGAAATGTCTCTTTTCTGACCTACCACCCAAACATTATTTCCCTTATTTCAGCATTCAAAATCTCCTACCCTTCTATATAACTTCTTCATTATTGTGAACAATATGGTCAGACTAAAGTCAATCCCATGCATCTAGTCCTTTGATTCAACAGTCCATTTTCAGCCTCATTCACTTTAGAAGTGATGCTCAATATGTTTAATTAAGTGAATGAATAGACTGGTGGAATGACTTTGAACTTATTGATCAGAGGAGAAAAGCAAGAAGGTAAAAAAACTTTTATTCAAAGAGCCCACCAGCATATCTTTCCTCTAATATATTTCAGATCCTGCTGATCCAGCATATTTTCTTTCTTCTCCTTGACCTGTTTGTTTGTAGATTTACTATTTAAATTTACATATCTTTCACACATTCCTCAGTAGACTCAGTAATATATAAAGCACTGACTTAGAGTGATTTAAAACTATACGAGAAAAAGGAAGAAAAGTGGTAGGAAATGAGAAGCTACATGAGAAGCTAGGCTTCTTTGGGAAGATCATTATCTGCTGCTCCTCCTCCCTGCAAAGCCTCCTTAAAAGTGTTCTGAGCAGTGTAAAAATGATTTGGTTACCCAAGGGAGAATATTTGAGTAACCTCAGTTGACTTGTGCTTCATGCTTTTTGGTATTAATTTTTTTTTTATTTGCGCCAGTCCTGATCGGAGTAGAATGTGATGGTATGCTTCAACGGGCACTTAGTCATAGAATCATAGAATATCAGGGTTGGAAGGGACCCCAGAAGGTCATCTAGTCCAACCCCCTGCTCGAAGCAGGACCAGTTCCCAGTTAAATCATCCCAGCCAGGGCTTTGTCAAGCCTGACCTTAAAAACCTCTAAGGAAGGAGATTCTACCACCTCCCTAGGTAACGCATTCCAGTGTTTCACCACCCTCATAGTGAAAAAGTTTTTCCTAATATCCAATCTAAACCTCCCCCACTGCAACTTGAGACCATTACTCCTCGTTCTGTCATCTGCTACCATTGAGAACAGTCTAGAGCCATCCTCTTTGGAACCCCCTTTCAGGTAGTTGAAAGCAGCTATCAAATCCCCCCTCATTCTTCTCTTCTGCAGACTAAACAATCCCAGCTCCCTCAGCCTCTCCTCATAAGTCATGTGTTCTAGACCCCTAATAATTTTTGTTGCCCTTCGCTGGACTCTCTCCAATTTATCCACATCCTTCTTGTAGCGTGGGGCCCAAAACTGGACAAAGTACTCCAGATGAGGCCTTACCAATGTCGAATAGAGGGGAATGATCACGTCCCTCGATCTGCTCGCTATGCCCCTTCTTAT
This sequence comes from Lepidochelys olivacea, assembly GCF_965140295.1. Lineage (NCBI taxonomy): Eukaryota > Metazoa > Chordata > Testudines > Cheloniidae > Lepidochelys > Lepidochelys olivacea. Next base: position 81,235,902 of record NC_140417.1, on the reverse strand, counting down.
ACATCCCAAAATGCCATTGGCCTTCTTGGCAACAAGGGCACACTGCTGACTCATATCCAGCTTCTCATCCACTGTCACCCCTAGGTCCTTTTCCGCAGAACTGCTGCCTAGCCATTCGGTCCCTAGTCTGTAGCGGTGCATTGGGTTCTTCCGTCCTAAGTGCAGGACCCTGCACTTATCCTTATTGAACCTCATCAGATTTCTTTTGGCCCAATCCTCCAATTTGTCTAGGTTCCTCTGTATCCTATCCCTCCCCTCCAGCGTATCTACCACTCCTCCCAGTTTAGTATCATCCGCAAATTTGCTGAGAGTGCAATGTACACCATCCTCCAGATCATTTATGAAGATATTGAACAAAACCGGCTCCAGGACTGACCCCTGGGGCACTCCACTTGACACTGGCTGCCAACTAGACATGGAGCCATTGATCACCACCCGTTGAGCCCGACAGTCTAGCCAGCTTTCTACCCACCTTATAGTGCATTCATCCAGCCCATACTTCCTTAACTTGCTGACAAGAATACTGTGGGAGACCGTGTCAAAAGCTTTGCTAAAGTCAAGAAACAATACATCCACTGCTTTCCCTTCATCCACAGAACCAGTAATCTCATCATAAAAGGCGATTAGATTAGTCAGGCATGACCTTCCCTTGGTGAATCCATGCTGGCTGTTCCTGATCACTTTCCTCTCATGCAAGTGCTTCAGGATTGATTCTTTGAGGACCTGCTCCATGATTTTTCCAGGGACTGAGGTGAGGCTGACTGGCCTGTAGTTCCCAGGATCCTCCTTCTTCCCTTTTTTAAAGATTGGCACTACATTAGCCTTTTTCCAGTCATCCGGGACTTCCCCCGTTCGCCACGAGTTTTCAAAGATAATGGCCAATGGCTCTGCAATCACAGCCGCCAATTCCTTCAGCACTCTCGGATGCAACTCGTCCGGCCCCATGGACTTGTGCACGTCCAGCTTTTCTAAATAGTCCCTAACCACCTCTATCTCCACAGAGGGCTGGCCATCTCTTCCCCATTTTGTGATGCCCAGCACAGCAGTCTTCCCATTCTATTCTATTCCCATTCCCATTCAATAGTCATCCCATTCTATTCTGGTGTATTGTCCAATACAATTGTATTGTATTGTCCAAGTGATGTGTGCTTACAGTTTTGATGCCCTGATATGATGCAATGTAACATAAAAAATTCAATGTGAATGTAGGTAAGCATAGTCTTGATCCAAATCACATCAAACACTATTGTAGACTTTCTACTGAGTTCCACAAGTTTTGGGTCAAGCCCATAATGAGGGATGGCTCTTAAAAAATTGTGGGTCATTTTAGAGAGATGCACAGGAGTAGCTGAGAGAGGCTTTAGTTCCTTGGTTGCTTTACTGTAGTTGATCTGGACTTGCAGATCTTTATTTACAGATCAGCCAACAGAAAAAATTCTTGCTACTACTTCTGAAGTTTGTGCATGCCACAGAGGGGACAGATATGGGTTATTTGTATTTCTAGCATCAGTATTTATAGGTCTGTGTATTTTTCCACTCTACAATTTGTGGCAGAATTACTGCAACATAAATGACACACGTAATGCACATACTAAACAACTACTTAGGAATAGGGCTTTGTGAAACGGCCACCTTTTATTGCAGCAGAATAATGGATACACTACTACTCCTTCAGTGTCACCTACAGACAATGAGAGATGCCCCAACCCCCAGCAAGGTGACTTTACAAACCATGGGGATTCCCAAGGAAGTGTGAAATGATTTAATGATTCTTTTATTCTAATAAGCTATTGCTAGGGAACAAGTTTCCCTTAGTACCACAATAGGGATTATGAAGTATCTCTGTCCCAGCCCATAATATGAGAGTCACTAAAGAAGGAGCATCTTACTACTTCTGTTTCCCAGTGTTCCATTCCCAGCTCTGATGCTGCAGAGCCTTTACCGCATGTCCCCCTTCTGAGCTCTGACACTACAGAGCCTTTATCCCATGTCCCTGGTTCCCCATTCCCACCTCCCATTCCCCCTCCTTAGCAGGCCCAAATATACCTTCAGTACACTCCCCTAGTTGCACCCCTTACAACTTTGGTCGTGTTCTGTTTGGTAGGGTTGTGAGTTGCGTTCTTCATCCCACCTTTTTTGTATCCCATGGGAGGGGCAAGGAGTGACGTTGTACTCCAGTCAGGGGCAGGTATTTCTCTGGTCTTTTAGTGTTTTACATCCCCTCCCCCTCACAATCCTCTCTCGCCCCTCCCAACTGGTTGTTTGACCTTGCCTTGAGATAAGGAATTGAGGCAGTCTTCAAGTGTGTGCTTATACATTCCCACCATGCCCAGTTACACTGTAGCTGTATCCCTTATTTTTTCCCATTGTACTAAAAGCCCAGTCTGGTTGTGGGAAATGCAACACACAGTCTCTTTGTTCATTGTTTTTTACATATATTAGTATAAGATATAAGAGTATTAAAATGTCAAACCCAAAATTCTATCTCAGGCTGGCAAACAAGCCTATATACTAATAAAAACCTTTATGAGAAGTGGAGGAAGCAGCATAATAGGCTGCACTCAAGAAGACCCTGCTGGGAAGGTGCACCCCATTAACTCCTTATGGGGAAGGAGAAGGGGAGGCCTGGGCCAAGGAGCCCAGTGGAAGGGAGTGCACTGGTTTCGTTCATGTGTGTGTGTGTGTGTGTGTGTGTGTGTGAGTGTGTGTGAGAGAGAGAGAGAAAATGAACCACATCCATCTCAGATTCGTATGTGTGAAGTTCTATGCAAGCTGTTTACACAGCCCAGATATGAAAAAAGGGGTGAAGGAACTGGTCTTATTCTAAATAGGAAAGAAGAGATTTTGGAAGTGACTTAACAAAACTTTAAATTAAAGATTTATAAAACTGATGGAAGTATATTTGTCTTAACGGTAAAGGATTAAAAAATGAGCATTTCTGAACTAAAAAAAGATAATGAGGAGCTTAGAGAGAACTATTTGATGCAAAGGGTAATAGGTATATGGAATAAGTTGCTGTTTAATATATTAGAAGTGAAGAGTATAACTGAGTTGGAGAAACTAGTGTTATTTCTAAAGATGGAGGGGATAGAAAGGAACTTGAGAAACCTGAAGATGGGATTAAGGTAAATAAAAATGGGCAGGTATTTTCACCAAATTATTATTTATTTATTATTGTTGAAGTGCCTAGCAGCCCCAGTCAGGTATTGGGACTCCATTGTGTCAGACTGCACAAACACAGCACAAAACGTGTTCCTAAATGCCTTGTTGTTAAATGGTCATTACTGTGTTTCTACAACTTTTTAATTCACCGCTACAGCAACATTCAAACTGAAGTAAATCTAAAGCATCATATTCAGGGAGTAAATGACAATAACGTGAAAGTCATTCTCTGTGGAATATTTTCTGAATTCTAATCTTAGGTGGCAAATTTTAGTTTGGTAAAATGGCCTTGGAAATTCATTTTGTTCTAGTAGATTATTAGTTGCTAGTATAACAATGAAGTCAGTATTATTTCATCTGCTCAACAGTTATTTGTAACTCAGGCATGCACAGATCATTCTGATCCAGACAAATTTCATTTAATAACTCACCTTTGCTTTGGGAAGCAGAAATGAATAAATGCTCACAAAACATATTGCGTACTCTTTATAATCAAATGCATGTCTTCAATCCATTGAGCGCAAGATCATCTGATGTTTCCTGGATTGAGGGTACTATGTGACCTATTCTCCATAAAAATCTATAGAGGCAGGTCCAAGTCCATTCCATTACAGCAAAATATCATGAGAGCAATAGTTTTTTCATAAGTGTGTATTCAGTAATTGGAATTTGAGAGTGCTTTTTAATGGTTCTCCCAAACCTGTCCCATAGTGATTTAAAATAGTACATTTAGTATAATTTAGTCTTTTAAAGCAGCAGTGCATATTAAAACATTAAGGCACTTTTGAATGAATTGCCTTCTTTTTTCAAAATGGAGATTAAATTTGCTTCTTTTCCTTAATTCAACTCATATTCAGCCATATATTTTTAAAAGTATTTAACAAGGTAAAATAAAATAGATCAGTGCTGTATTTTCTGCCTTGCATAATGAAGGGTGATAATATTGATATTCAGAACAGCAACGGCTCTCAGGTTTTTTCCTTCCTTAGACAAACTGGAAAAGAACCATTACTCCATATTCTGCAGTGGCAGACTATTTGTTCTACTTCTGTTGTAGAGTTGGCCCTGAATCTGAATGAGGAATGTAAAATTACAACAGATTAAGGGCTTCTTATAGCCTAATTGAAAGTGTCACTGTTATGACTCAGCTTGATTTTCAGACATATGCCAGAAAAACTCTGACTAGTCAAATATCATTCACAAATTGAAATAGAAATGCTTGCTGTCATCTGGGGAAGTCTGCACTTGCATTTCTACCTGTATGGACATCAGCATACTGTTACCAATTATAAGACTTTGCAATACATGTTAAATGATGCTTTCTTCCATCTACCTAGTCCAGTTTTTGTTGAAGATGTTGAAACTATGAATTTGACACTGCATTGATATGTAGTCCTGGAAAACTTAATACTGCAGTTTACTTCTCAGACATCTTCCTTTTAATAGAGAGCAGGTTTAAAAAAACAAAAGGAAGTATTTCTTCACACAACACACAGTCAACCTGTGGAACTCTTTGCCAGAGGATGTTGTGAAGACCAAGACTATAACAGGGTTAAAAAAAGAACTAGATAAATTCATGGAGGATAGGTCCATCAATGACTATTAGCCAGGTTGGGGAGGGATGGTGTCCCTAGCCTCGGTTTGCCAGAAGCTGGAAATGGGCAACAGGGGATGGATCACTTGATTATCTATTCTGTTCATTCCCTCTGGAGCACCTGGCATAGGCCAGTGTCGGAAGACATGATACTGGGCTAGATGGACCTTTGGTCTGACCCAGTATGGCCGTTGTTACGTTCATACAGTCTGCATGTGCTACCTATACAACAACTGAAGGTGCTGAAGCAAATGTGCATTTCATTCTCTCTTGGGACATTGGGATTTATAAAGACAAATCAGCTACTTCAGTAAAAATTGTGATTCCCAGCCAAAGCTATCATAATAGTCTGGAATACTGCATCAAATCATGTCTGTTCTAGATGCAGCATTGGAAAACACTGTGCCCCCTTTGTTTAAACTGTCTGATCTATCTTTGTTAGAAGTCTTCTTGGATTTTGGTGACCTCCTGCTGCTGCTGATTCTGATTTCTCATACTGTGATTGCCATCTTTGCTAAGGGAGTCCTGCTAAATCTGGACAGAGAATTGTGTATGATATTCATAAAACTCCATTCTTCAGCAATATGGACTGTGCCAAGGTTTATGCCAGAATACCTCAGGTTCACATTAGAGATGGGCATTAACCAAAACAACCTGAGATTTGAACAACCTTGAACTTCACCAGAGGTAAAATAGACTGTTTTATGAGGATTCTGGAAAAGTTGCTATTGATGGTAGCTGGAACAAAACATTACATAAAAGAAGAATTAAACTGTTTCTCAAGAAACTACAGAGAAACTCCCCATTGTATGACTGATATTCTGCCAGTGCCAATATTATGAATTAATTTTCTTGCAACAGCCAAACCAAGCTCCCATGATAGTCAACGAAACAGAGACTTTAACAGAAAATGCGGAGGCAAGCTGAAATACATAGAGACTTTTGACCGTCATTATTAAAGGCTGGGGGTAAAGAACTTGAACCACAGAATAAATTCTCCATTCCCTAACTTTAAATCAAGTTTTCAGATAAATGGAACCATAATCACAGTCCAAGATCACTTAGAAATATCTTCCATTTTCAGATAATGCCCACACTATGCTAGATTTCCAACGTCCTGCATATGAAGAGACAGTATTGACAACACTGTCCTACTACTTAGCTTACCACCTAGACCATCATCTGTTCCAGAATCACATTTGATGTTCCAATTGCTTAATGTTATCCAAAATGGGATTCTGAAAATTGTCCCATTCATTCTAAGGCCCATGTTACAAGTTCATCCACCTTCTTTCCTACTTGGGAGACATTCAGTGTTCATTTGTTACTATCTTGACAATGGATGCTTGGTTCTTAGATGATGTGATACCCACTTTTTGTGTGTTATTACCAAAACAGCTGTTTCCTCTTACTCTGGATCAAGTTTTATGAACGTTGATTTTGGTTTTTATTACAAAAGGAGCGTAGTACTGTTCATGGACCCAATCAGAAGGGAAGCCTGTGTATTTTGAAAAGTGCTATACAGTTATTTATGGTAACCTGATAGACAGTAAAACCTGATAGGCAGTAAGACCCTATTGTCATGATACCCTCTCAATCCAGCTTGCTTCATAAGAAGTGTCATCAAACCAGACAATGGTTCAGGAGTGTTACAGGTGCCACATGGACCCAGGGGAGTTTCTTCCTCAGCACAGGGAAACAGAGAATGCTCAGCTGGATGCTATTGAACCTAACTCCTTTAAGACAGCTGCATCTTGTATGTAATCAAGAGGCTTAAAAAGAAATAGCAAGTTTCCTTTCAGAGAGAAAAGAGACAGGGAAGTCTTTAGGTAAAGGAAACTATGAAGGTACTTCTCCTGAACTTCTAGGGACTGGGATGTGTCTATCTTGGTGAAGTAATGAGGAAAGTGAGCATCTAAAAACTGTTTTATTTCTGCTTACCTCTGATGATTTAAATAGTTAACAGAAAGTGTGGGGAGTGGGGGCTGGACTCTTTTCCCCTCCCCCATCTCAGAACAATACATGTGAAAGTTTCTTGGAAGAAGAAAGACTGGGGCCAGACCATGATAGCTTGAGAAATGTAGGCAGATTGTATGTGCCTTGTAGATTTAAAAATGATTATGATAACCTTTGTCACAGCCAGTTCACTGCATCCTCCTGAGAACAGGACAAACTTATGTTAATTTGCTTATAGTTAGCTTATTTGTATATTTTTATTCTGAGGGAAAACACTGTTTTTTCTTCCACTCTCCTCTTGAGAAAGATGTCTCTTCCACTTTTGTGGAATATCGCTGCCAACTTTATAGCCTCTTGGGGCTATTTCTTGGATATTTAGCCTCCTGAGGAGAGCTATCAGTTATACATGTGGTTTTTCCTCCACTAGCAGTGATTCACTGATCCCTGCAGTCTCATTACCAGACACAGGAGGCTCCTAATATGATGATCTGGAGTGAGAGGTTTTTGGCTTTTAGCATTATTAATCTGTGAGGCCACTGCATGATGTAAGATATAGTGCACGGGCTTGCAGGGATAGTGGTATGACAGGAGACCTCCCCATTTAGGGTGACCAGATGTCCTGATTTTATAGGGACAGTTCAGATATTCAGGGTTTTTGTATTATATAGGCGCCTATTGTCCCACACTCTGTTGTTGCATGAAATGATTTGTTGCTTTGCTTGTATTTTTGTGGTCTAGTGCCTTGACACCATTTTAGATAACTGTTTCTTTGCTCCATACGAAGACTACACCTTATGATCATTTCATTAGTGTATTCCAGACTCTTGAAAGACCCCTCCCCATACTATTCAGCTTTGCTACTGTCAGTGGAAGCTTTTGGGAAACGTCCATATGTGGAGCACTATGTTGTGGTTTGGTGTTCAGGTACCTGTTGAACTGGTGCAGCTGCAATACTCATGGCTTCTTACCTGTACATAGGAAAAATCATTGTAGATAGTCTTGTTCAGCCTGACCTGAACTAAAGTTCTGCTCTAATGCTTATAGTGTGAATTAATGAATGCAAAGTGTTGCAAGTTCAAGGAATTCTAGGCCAGAGGTGAGGCACCCAATTGCAGTTTTTACAATGGATGTGAGATAGAAAAGTGTCAAGGGAACAGGGTACATCTCACTCCCTGTCTTCTCTCAATCATATACAGATACCCTGAGGTACCTGTTGTGAGTGTTGTTACAGAGATCAAGCCAGTAGAGGGAACTTCTTTCTAAACACTATTTAACACAACAATAAAAAACAAACTCCTCTCGCCCCCAAAAAACCAACCTGCAAGTGGCAATTTCTTACTTTGAGCTATTTAAATACAGTGCTTCATTCTCCAGTGCTGCAGATTGTGTAGATGTTACAAGCACTGTATTCACTTACATACAAGAAATGAAACAAATAAAACTTGTAGCATGCAATGAATCTTTAAGGCTGCTTGCTGCAGAATACAGAGCTGCTTTGGGTTTATTAAAGGGGTGTACATTTGATCACTGATACTGCTACTCCTTTGATACAAACTAGTAACTATTTATAGGCTCTCCTGTGGTGTTCATCACCATAATAACGGAATGTTTCAGTATATTTACAGATGGTGAACTGCCGAAGAAAGAGGTGAAGTGACTTGCGGAAAATTACAAGAAGGCTGTGGCAGAGCCAGGAATCTAACACACGTCTTGTAGTCTACAGTCCACTGCCTTAATGGCAAGACTGTCCATCCTCAAATCTTGTGTACATCCTAGAGCATATTTCAGCTCCAGGGTTGTGAGGGGAATATTTTCCCCTATGTACAACATTAAATAACTGGTGCAGTGGGCTATGAAAGGGTTTTTACTTTCCTCTGAGGTATCAGCCATTGTTGGGACTGGATATGGGTCTTGATAGGCCACTTATCTACAATGTATGATCTACAAGATGGACCAATGAGCTTCCCTGATCTTGTAGGCTATGTAACCATTTGCTCCTCAAAACCCACCCCTACTGTGACAGAAAAATCTAAATACTTCCTGTGTAGGCTTGGTCAAGTCACTTCACCTCTCTGTCCCTCAGTTCTCCCACCTGAAGCAAAGGGAATGACACTTTGTGCTTAGAAATCAAGAAATGAAAAATGCTGTGTGTAATTTCAGAATTTTAAATAATGAATTAAAAAAATGTATACTAGAATGTGTCCCCTCCATCTTCTACACCCTTAGCCAAAAAGTTTGTCTAAAACTGTAAGCTGTTCATAGACAGACCATGTCTTTCTTTGTTTGTACAGCGGCTAGCACACAGGGTTCTGCTCCCAATTAGGGTCTGTGGTTACTGCTTTACTATACACATTAATAAATTGTACAGGAAAACTTATTTTAAAGTTGGAAGTAATACAGTGTACACCAAATTGAGCAAGGAGACTTATTTTTTGTGTAAAGTCCCCACACCCCCATGTTCTCCTCTTAGTCATACCAGGTATGTCTCTCTAGTATTTTGTGAGCTCTGGAGTCAGAGTCTGTATCTTTAGTCTCTGTGACAGGTCATACATGTCTACTGTGATATACAATTGTTAATCATCTGCATAGGAAAGAAGTGGTCAGTATACTTACACAGTAAATCAAGAACTAGGTTCAATCCCGAACTCCTGTAGTTTTCCCATAGTATGTGACCTTATGCAAGTGGCTTAAACTTCAGTCCTGCAAACTGCGCCACGTGAGTGGATTCAATCAGCACCATCTTACAAGATAATAAGAGGTGTTTTTTCATCCTTACCACACTATTATGTGTTAGAGATGAGTATTCTCCAAGAGTCTTCTGGGAGAGTGCTGAGGAAGAAACTGCTTATATTTGGTGGGTTGGGGGAATTCATGATCTATGAGGAAACACGTATGTGCTCTTTTTATTTAAAAAGGAGAAAAAAATTCCAACCCTGGATCTGAACACCACCCAGTTTTTGGGGGTAGTTTAGATGAGGATCAGAACTTTAGGACTGGGGACAATGTCTAATTGTGTCTTAAGAAATTCCAAACTATAAACTTCAAATCCAGGACTCTACATATTTCCCTATATCCAAGTGCTCAAAGCATAGACTTTTTAAGAGTTGTGGCAATGTATTCTTACATATCTGAGAGTATAACAGAGCCCGTAAAGTTAGTATGTTTTTTAAAAAAACCTAACTAATGGAGCTATATAGACAATATTTATCTGAATGATGACATTGTTTCTTGTACCATCACAGTTTCAAAGAACATATGAGTCTCTACGAAACGTGTCTAGTAAATCTGAACTACAGAAAACCTACCAGAAGCTTGGGAAAGATCTGGAAAATCTAGATTATTTGGCCTACAGACGTCAACAGGTAAGAATATGGAAACTTAGTGGTAGGGCACAGAATCTCTGGGTAGAATGGGTAGCAGATCACGTGCGCCATCATTCAGGGAGACAAATTGATATGTTCTCTGTTTTATATTAAATATGAGTGACCTTGCATTAGGTGGCTTTGGATTTCGATTTAGCAGGGGCATCAAGCATCCAAAGGGTGCAAGGTGCCACTATAACACAGTAAGTATTGCATATAGATTAATGGGTCATAAGGGTAGTTTGGTAAAGTCACTGTGACTACTCATGAAAACAAGGTTCTGACAGGGAAGCTACGGAAAACTCCAGGGTTCCACGGAACACCTCAGAGCCTTCTGCAGTTATTCCATCACAAAGTCATCTTGTATACCACCTGCCATACAAAAGAAACAATTGTTTGCTAAGACAGAACAATAATTTGTTATCATATGGAAAACATGAATGCTGTATACTGGATAGTAAAGTTTGTGTTTGATAATAAAGTGATTTAAGTTCTGACCTGCACCCGTAGAAGTTAATGGTGTCAAATCTTTATGTACATGACTGCTCCACATAAACAGTTAATGTATTTTAAATTCAAAATACATTATTAATTTAATTTAATTTAAAAAATTTAATTTAAAAAAATAATTTTCAAGATTAGATCCCGTATGACGTAAATTGGACTACTCACATGCTTTATATCAATCATGTGCAAGTGATTGCAGGATCAAGGTCAAAGACAATTGTTAAAATGTTTATAGAGCTATTTTCACCCTTTGCATGACTGATTTAGAAACTTTAGTTTTCATATTAGCTTCTGTAGTTTTGTTCATATTTTTGCAGCCTTTTAAAATCTTTATTTTTCTGAGCTTTGTATATTTGGTAATATATTGAAGGAGCGGGCTCATGGTTTTATTTTAGTTCTGATCTTTTAATGTTACCATTAGGTGTCAGTGTTGTCAAATTTACTTCCTGACTTGTCTCAGGGAAAATCAGTTACAGCAGGCGTTTAAATAAGAAAATTGATTGATTAGATTGTTTGTTTAAATTTTAGGAAAAGGTTCAGAGGCTATTGTTTCTGAAAACATGAATAACTTGTTCTTGTGTTAGGCAAGGCAAGGAACAAGTTGCCTGGGTGTGTTTCACTATGATGATAGATGGTGTTTTCCTGATTTGACAAAACAGAAATTTTCACAAAATTGTATTGATTTTGATAATTTTCCATGAAAGAGACATTTCAAAACAAACTGTGTGTTGGGAAAAATTTGCCTTTGGAATTCTGAAATTTTGTTTCAAATTTAAGTTTTTTCATTTTTATATTTGACATTTTATGACATGGCAGTAGTAGTATTGTCGAACTGTTCCATTTCACAACAAACAGAACACACTTGATCTAGAAAAGATGTTCATTCAGTACCTGCCACCTTTAATGAATTTAAAAATAAAAATAAATAGAAATATTTCAACTACTACTGACATGTCATAATGACATAAAATAGTAGTAGTGCATAAAATGCACAACTGACAAGTCATGAAATAATGTAAAAATATAAAAAGTGAGAACACAATCCACAACACAATTTGTCCAAAATAAAATTTTGATTTTTTTTTCTAATTGAGAATGAAAACAAAACTTTAAAATGTCAGAATCTCACATGAGATGGAAACCCTGAGTTTTGACCAGCTCTAGTGAGATGGGACACAGATTTTGTGCCCTTTGATATAAAGCCACTCAATAGCTAGAAGGTGCTGTTTCTAGTAAGGAATAGTGTCTTTTTCTGCTTCTAATGGGTTTCTTATCTGATCTCATAATTTACGTTGAGCATAATAAATGTCATCTGTAAGGGCTCAGGGAGCATATCTGAGTGAGATGGTGCTAATTCTATAGTCACTCTTCAGAGTAGAACTGCACTTTAATCGCAATTATCTCTTTACTCTGAATTCTCACTCTTTACCTTGCAAAGTTCCATTTAATGTCACATAATAAATCCCTCATTCCCTAGCAGACTCTTTAGTTACACATTTCATTTCTTCTTGGGTTGGCATTTGGTTTCTCTGCTTCTCTCCTATTCACAGACCCTGGTTTACTCTTGCATTTCCGGGAACCTCCCCCGTCTCTGGTCTCACTAGTCTGTATTTCCAAAACATTTTGAGACTATCTTGTTACGCTTGCCTCCCTGTCTGGGTCACAAGCATCTCCTCAATATCCTTTCCTGCTATCTTTCATCTCTACATTAAATTGCCTTCTCCAAAACCACTTCTCTTATTAAAGATATTAGTCATAAAATGTGTTCCTCCTTTCAATCGAAGAAGACATTGCATAAAGGGTGAGGATGTACATTGCTTCCCTTTACCCAGCACATCAAAGATTTTGTCCATATTTGTACATTTGAGTTCTGTTTTTTGCTTATGCTACTGCTGAACCTGTTTCTATCAGCCAATATAACATAATTCTTGGTAGGATTTACAGGAGAACCTGCAGGGTGAGAGCTGTCTAATCTCCTACCCACAGGATACACTTTGATTGCTTTTTGCCTGGAGAATAGAATAGTGTATTTGGGAAGAGGCTGCCATTAGAAATCAGACCAAACCCCACAAGTTCAGACCTGATCAGAATCTGAACTTCTTCACATTTAAGTGATATTTGAATCTGGTTTTCCAGTTCAGGCCCACTTCTAATAGCTAACAGTTCAGACATTTTTCACTCTGCTTTTTCCAGATGCATTCAGGTGAGGGGCAGATATCAAAAGATTCTTCACCTAGAACTGGGACCAAATTTTCAAAAGAACTCAGCCCCCAACTGGTTTATATATGGCTTTGGTGATAGTATTATTGTGCATTTCTGGGGTCAACACTCTAAAGAGGATATTGAAAAATTGGAGATGATTCAAAGCAGAGATACAAAAATAATTTGTCACCAGGAAAACAGGCATTACAATAAGATTTAAGGGGATCAATCTCTTCAGCTTCCTGAAAGAAGGTTAAGACTTAAAAGTATCTATAAAGGGAAGTACATACCTGATATTAGGGGACTCTTTAATCTAGCAGACAAAGGCATAACAAGATCAAATGGTTAGGAGTTGGAAGTCCAAAAAGTTCAAACTGGAAATTGTAGTAAGTAGTACCTTAAATCAAGACTGGATGTCTTTCTAAAAGTTTTATGTACTAATACAAACACAAGTTAATTGGCTAGATGCTGGAATCACTGTATGAAATTCTGTGGCCAATGTATTCAAGAACCTGAAATGGAGTCCCGCCACTGCATAATTGTGGTGCCCTAAACACACTCTTGGGGAGCAGACCTTCTATCTGGCACCGCCTACTGTGGCCTGGAACCTGCTGACCAGCTGTCTAGTTCCTGGGGGTGCAATGTCAAGCCTTCAGACACCCCTGAACTTAAACATACCCTCTCCCCAATCTCTGACAGGTGTGAAGCTTCTGGTTTACAGTTCAGCTCTCTCCAGGGGCATGCAGTATTTGTGAAGTATATAACACACAGACACTATGCACAAATCTAACACACTGTTGCTCTTTTAATCATAGAAAATATAAAACAGCAAACCCTATATGTGTTCACCTTCCCTTGGGAGTCCTGGGGGGGTGGGGGTGGGACATCTGAGTCTAGGCAGACAGGCAGGGTGTCCTTTATCTCACACAGGCAGTTACATGCTGGATGCCTTCTGTCATTGAGTCTCCCAGTTTCTGTGACCTCTCTCTCTCTCTCTCTCTCTCTCTCTCTCTCTCGTCTGATTCCCCTGTTCCTGTGTGTTGCTTTATTAAAACACCTCCTGATCACCCGGCTGTATTTGTTCTGTCCCTGGGAAATTTACACTGCTCTTACCTTCTCCCCTCCTTCCAGAGGCTAAGATGAAACTGTGTTTCCAAAGATGCAGCTGCTTTTTAGCACACTATTGTGATCAAAGGACCATCGTTAATCTGAGGTACATTCACTTTGTCCTGTTCTAGGACATGACACCAGCCTGCTGACCCGTGATGGATACACAGACAAGCATTTCTGATACAGCAGTTTTTCATAGTAATATTTTACAGTAACTCCATTATATCAACCAATATTCATAAATTGTACAGACAGATTTCCAAATTGTCACACCTGGTACCTGACTCCCTTTTACTCCTTTGAAAATCCCAGTCTTTGTTTCTGTCTAATATTTCTGGCATATAGAACCTAGCTTATGTAAAGAAAACATAGCCTGAGTTATAAAAATTTTGTATTTCCATGGATCTAACTTCTCATGATCCCTTCTTGGTATAGTATTAGCTTTCCATAGTTCATATATAATGTTCCATCTGCAGTAAGTTTTTTAAAAAAGTCCAAGTTTGAAAGTCAATGGCAGTCAGGCACCTCACTGCCCTTTATGCCTTTGAAAATCTCCACTAAGCAAGTGATAATTTTGTATCTGAGAAATTGAGCAAAATTCTGCCCTCCCTTTGAGCCACCAGCATGACTAAAAAAGGAGGTTTTAAGAAATAAAGATAACATTTTTTCATATAGTTGTACCTAAGGAACATAAATGTTAGTACAAGCTTTCAAGAAAGGACAGAAATGAGTCATTGTTAGAAGAAATCATGGAAAAAATATTTTTTTCGCCTCAGATTTGCAAAAGAAATATGGAGAAGAAATGTGAAACGGGTTATTTGCTGGGTTGGAGTTTAATTCCCTGCTCTGATTTGAAGTAGACAGTTGATGCTGGTTCTCCCAGTTTCCAAGTGAGCTATTTTGGGGTGAGCATCTCACCCTCAAAATTCCATGATGAACCTGTGGCGAAACCCTCCTAGCTCGGAAGTTTGTCAAAACCTATATATTTCTGTGGAATGCTCCAGTTTTGACAAAACAGTATTTTTCAATGGGAAAAAAGCATAAAGTCAATTTTTTTCAACTAGTGCTACACACTATGCCTGGGACTGTACAAATGTGTAGTAAAACAGTCATCCTTGCACACAGAATTTACAACCTTGGTTAATGACAAAGCAGAGCAAATGGGTGAAACAAACAGGTGAGGAGAAGGGATGAGCATGTTTTTGCACAGACAAACTGTGTATACAGTATAGTTCATTTCCTGCCTAGCTGTCAACAAAAGGCAGTGTTTCTTAGGCAGAGGTAATTTTTTAAGGAAAGATTTGAAAGAGGATAAATAATATTGATTTATGGATTTTTTTTTGAGGGGGAAAGGGGGCAGTTTGTTCCACACACAAGTGGCAGAAAGCACACCAGTGTTTTAATGCCCAGTGAGAGCTGGCATCATTGGCAGAACTGAGGTTGATAACAGGCTAACATGAAATAGAGATTACTAGCTACACACTGGACTTTCCTTCCAATATCTAAAACACAATCAGCAATTACACTGAACTACTAAAATTCAATATGCCACCCACACCATCATAACTCATTCCCATCCCATAACTCCATTATATTGCAGTTAACAAATCCCCCTCATCCTGTCTCCTTCCCCTATGCTTGCAGATAAAGACTAGTGGGGATGTATGTGGCAGTGTTGAGGCCTCATAGAGAATGCTGTAATGAGGGAGCTCCGGTTCAGTTGCTTTCACTGATTGCAACTGTGGCAGCATGGAACAAGGAAAGAGGCAGTCTCTCGCTGCCCAAACCAGTCTAGGCTTTTAAGTTTATATGTAAAAACCTACATCTTGAATTCCAACGTGAATCCCAGAGGCCCCAGGGCATCCTGTGCCCAGTCAAAAAGGTGGAGCTTCACAGATGGGCTGCCACATTTTGGACATTCAGCTTTTTGAATAACACCCAAGATGTAACCCCTGGTAGAGAGCACCACCGTTTTCTAATTCTGTGCCTTTGTCTGCACAGAAAAGCATAGAAAGAACCCTATTTGAAACCAGATGTTGCAATTCCAGTACCAGTTGCAATTCCAGTACCAGTTGCAGATGGAAAATACCGTCTTCACCACATTTTGCTGTCCTTGCGTCCAACAGCAGCCCACGATATGGAAAATTGATGAAGTCAGTGAGTACCCTGTGGGGTTGAGTTGCACATGAGGTAAAGAGGTATCTTGGTAACTGAAATTAGAGAGCAGTTGCAGCAGTAAAAGATGGACAGATGTGACTAGTAGAGAGCCAGTTCCACAATGATCAGTATTAGAATTAATTTGTTTTCTTGACATGAAACAAAGGGAGACGTGGTGCAATTTTTTCAGATGATACGAACATTGAAAGAAGGAAATATTCAGTACAAAGGAGGGAGGCAATAGAATTTAGAATGCCTTTGGTAAAGCAGGACTCTCATGCCCATTCCTGCAGCTGTGCTAAGGGAAAATTGTTGTTGACTTCAAAAGGCTATTGAGTTTTCCAGAGTAGGGACAATGAGATCAGGCTCTCTGTCAGAGGGATTAGGGGACCTAAACAAAAGTATTGTGATTTGTGAGATTCTGGAGACGTTGTAATGAGGCCAGCTAGACTTAATCATAAGTAATGAGACCCCATGCTTAGATTGGTTTGGCAAAGTGACTACTTGATCTTCTTACTATTTTAATTTTCCAGCCATAACTGTCTGCAAAAGTATGGAACCAAGTGCATGGTAAATCTTAAGTGAACTTAGTATATAGGAATAATGGGGTGCTGGTGGTGGTGAGACATGTAAATGCTTGGAAGTGGATTATGTGATTTTAATTTACAGAAAGGTGAAATAATGAGTCTTGAATGGAAAAAAAATGCAGAATAAACTGGTACTGCCCTACAATGCGCAGCATGTCTAAAACAGTGGTTGTTAAAAGGTCTGCTTTTGGTACAGCTACAGAAAGGAAAAGTCAAGCTGAGATGCCAGACTAGTGGCATTATTGCATTATGACTAATCCCCAAATAGTGATTATTCTATTTCGTGAAAACTTTTATTTATCTGAAAAATAATTAAAAAGATGCACAGAGGCCACTCAATCTGCCACCCTAGGCAAAACTTCAGTGTACTTTCCCTGTCCTAGAACAGAGGTGCTTAACTGGGAGGGGAGGGGTGGGTGGGGCGGGGTATGGTGAGCCTTCATATATTTTGGTCATTATGGTAGAAGTTGGGGGGCCCAAATGTAAGGTGGCAGCATAGCTTGCTCAGGTTTGGCCCAGCTGCCCCTCCATCATTCCAGGATGAGCAGGGGATGGGTAGGAATAGGGTGGCTGGGCCAAATTTGCATCTGCCTAGTTTGCTTATAGTTGTAACCCTTCTGCCTGTCAGAGTTGGCAGTAACAAGGGCCGGGTTCAATATCTAGGGGATCCATTCCAATAACACAATGCAAACCGGCTCGAGCCCCCACCCAGTGACCTGGGACAAATATATACCACCCCCGCTGGGCGCCTCCAAGAGGCAATACTTCCCCTCTCGCAAGCACATAGTCTGAGTGTAGCAAAAGCCTTTTAATAACAGAGAGAAACAATGTGGCATTATGTTGGGGAAACACCACCAATAGGATTCATAACACAACCCATGATCAAAAAAACCCACCCCAAGCAAATTGGGGCATGCCCTTTTCCCTTTGGTTCTTAAGTCCAGCAACCCCAAATCACCCAAAGTCCCAAAAGTCCAATGCCCCAAAAGTCTCTGACCCTGGTCAGGGCAGCCCCAGATTTCGAAAGTTTATCTGCGGAGCTTTACCTCCCAACCTGGGTGGAAATGGGACAGGGGTAAGAGGCACCTTACATGATCTGAAGCTGACCGCCCCATAGCTCCATAGCAGCGCTCCGCTCCGCCAGCCGCCCCACGAACTCCTTCGCTCAGCTGTGCTCTGCTCTGCCAGCCGCCCCACGAACTCCTTCGCTCAGCTCCACGGCCCACAAGCAGCTCCTGCCATCCACAAACTTCTCCACGTTGAACTGCTTCACCAGCCGGTCCGCAAGGCACTCCAGCCGTCCCGCAAACTGCTCCACAATATATCTTCAGGCTCCCCCACTACTTAACACAACACTCAGTGATTTCAGCTCTTAGGTGAATTCAGCTTGTAGTAGGGGAGCCCCCGTGCTGGTGCACGGTCAGCCCAAAATGAGCTCAGCAGCCTATAACTAGACTTCTAATGAAATCAAAATTAGCTCTGATATTCCACAGTGGAGAGAGGAGGAAGTGCAATTAGCATATAAGGCCCTCATCAAGGGGCCCATGCCACCAAGTATTAATACTTGTCCCCAGCCTCTCTCCATTCATACAGTTTTGGAACCCATGACCCTTGCCTAGCGAGTGCTACTTAGTTGATGGTGAATCCCTCCATCATAACAAAAGGCCACGTACAGTTCCAAGCACAGTTCCCATAATCAGGGTAATAACAATTTATTCTTTCTGCCCCAATAACAGAGACACTGGGGATCCCACAGCAGCCAAAGTGACCATTTGGGCAGCTATGGTCTCATTCTAGGCGTGGTGGGTGTGCCTATTCAAATGAGATCAGCCCCTGAAGTTCTTTTCCACAACTTGCCACACCTCACCACCAGATGTCAGGGTGGAGCTCATCCTGACACTGCTTACATAGTTAAGCAGCCCCTGAAGAGTCTATCCAATGCCTTAGGCACTCTACACCATTAGGAGTAATGTAAAGTAAAAAACCATTTAATGAGCTTAACTTCTAAGCATATGAAGTATTCCACTGTTCATTAAGTGTTCATAGGAACAGGGTGCAGCAGAATTGACTCACCAGTCACTGCTCCCTTGTGGCCAGGCCTGGCATCACAGTTCTCTTGCTGGTTTAGTGGACCCTGCCAACAGTTGCTCTGGCACTGTGGCAGTTTCTCTGCCTGGTAATTCAGCCCCTCAGTTGGGTCACCATCTTTAGTTCACCCCAAACTAAAAGTCCAAAAATGTCTTTAACAGAAACAAAAATCTTTCCACCTTCTTGAGGGCTCTTCCTCAGCCAGTCTTTATCTCAGCCTGCTGCCCCCATTCTGGGCTTGACAACCTTTACCGTGGGCTTATATGCCCTCTTTCTTGGGGCTGGTATGGCAACCCACTCCTACCCTTGACTCTGAGTTCCAGACCAGAGACCTGTATTGAACAGCTAGGGTCTGCTCTTTTACCTTTGCTATGGTTTTCCCTGGGTCACTTCCTACTGTTTTTTTCAAGTTCCCCTCTGGGTCTCCCAGTCACTTCCTGGTTAGTCAGGGTCTCTCCTAGGCCACCCTGTCTGGAGCACTTTTTGCTCTTCCCCTGTTTAAGTCAGGGTCCCTATGGGTATGTATGGGACACTGGCTTGTGGACTCGGTCTCTCTAAGCCCCAGCTTGATCATTCACATTGAATTGTGAAGCTGGCTTACAGTTGCTGGACCCAGGTTTCACAGCCATGCTAACAGTCCATACTGCACTATGCAAACCTTCTGACTCTGGTCTGCAACTTGAGCTGCATCCATGCTGCAAAATGCCAGGGGTGAGATCAGAGTCTCTGATCCAGCTCCCTAGCAGGGTCCTCAAGCCAGGGTCATGAGTGCTTGCCGACCCAAATCAGACTGAATTGTGTGTGGACAGAAGTGGGGCTTGGGCTCAAATCTGAGTCAGAATCCAGGCTTAATGTGCAGTCCCAGACCTCCCTGCCTGGAGAGCTTTCTTTAGTCTCTCCTGCATGGCGCTCCCACTGCAACTTCTCTGAGCATCCTGCCTAACTCTCCCCTTTCCTGTAGCCACCTTCGGTTCTTTACTGTGAATTGCCTTATTCATCTCAGATGTGTAGCTCATAGGGCTAGCTTGCCTTTATTGTGTTCAGCTGTAACAAAAGGAATCTACAGGCCAGTATCCTGTAACACATTAGCTTACATAAATTAGCATAAGTGTAGTTAAGTATCGTAGGCCTGTGACCTTTGGCACAGATAGATGGCCTAACGGTTACCTTTAGATTTTTCAGAACGTGGACTAGCTTGCTGAATGGCAGGAGTTGGAACTTAATAGTAAGTGGCAAATGCAGGAATATGGAAGTGATAACCATAAACTGGCTTAAACAAGAAGTGATGAGTATGATAGTGAGTTAAAATGGCATTAATATGTTAACATATAGAATAAGTACACCTCAATATTATATGGGTGAGGAAGTTAGATTTGATCATGGAAGGCTGAGCATTAGCATGAATATTCATAATTGTGCTCAGGCCCTATAATAAGGCAAACCATTGTGAAGAGGGAGATTTTGGCTTTTCTGTTACTAGCTTTCCACCATTTTGACCCTTCAGCTCTATTGTTGGGCAGTGAGGAACCTGGACCATCAGACTCATTTGGCATGCCACCAAGGTCCTCAGGGAGGCATGTGAGTATGCAAATCTAAGAGCTTATGCAAAGAATACCACAGATATCGCCAATACTGTATTATTCCTAGCTCTTTGTGGCTTGGAGCATTTCTGGCTTTATTCCTTATTTTAATAAAGATCTCTAAGGCTTTACTTTGTTCTCAGTGTGAGTGTCCTTGCCATAGGTCCCGAGGGTCCCTGCAAGATATTGAACTTACTGGGTTTAGTTCTGTGCAGCTTGATTCTGGGACAAGAACCTTCTGATCAATTGGCAATTAATACAAATACTATTAACCTTTTAAAAGAGATCAGGCGACAGATGGGGCTTATTCTGAATCAGGTTGGCTTAGCCCCAGGCTCTCCAGCTCCTGGGGAAAACCACCCTGTTACGCCTGGCTTTAGACTGAAAGCTCACTTGAGTAGGAACTGCATCTTTCTAGGCCTTCTGTGAAATGCCTAGCCCACTTCCGGGTTCTATTAATTATATAAAAGTTTAACAAGACACTCTTGAGACAAAACAATGCGTTCAAAAACTTCATGTATGGCGTACTTCTAGTAATACCAAAATGTTATTAAAAATGAGAGTTTTAAATATATTACCCAAATTGAATGAAATTGAAAAGTAAACTAGATGGTTAGTTTCACTTTTATTAACAGCCACATTTGCTTTTTGTTGTTTGGGCTCACAGCATCGCATATGGCTGTTTAAACTCATCCTATTTCCATTGAATTTATTGTAAAAATTTCCATTTATATTGGCTTTTTAACCCATTGCCACTTTTGTTTTTAAACCTAAATTCTGGTCTTAAACTGAGTTGATAGTAGTTGTTTAAAGAAAGAAGATTTATAAAGAAAAGACATTTCATTCAAGCAGGCGAAATGTCGATTGGAATAGAAAAGATAGCCTTGCAGTTACTTGTTTTCTTCATGAGAAGAGGGAACATTCTGAGCTAAGAAAGAGCCAGGTGCTAAAGTCATTGTACTCAGAAAAAGAGTAGCTAATGCAGAGAATGTTACCAAAGAGAACAATGGGAGCAGCTGGTATAACTAGCTTAAAAAAAGAGTTGGATGTTGTACTCTGCATTATTTCCATCTATTGTGTAGATCTATACAGGAGTGGATTGAAATGCTCTTCTTGGCTTATTTTCCTAATAGGGTCTTGGTTTCCCATCTCTACCAAATGGGTACACAGGCACTGTTGCAAAATGATGGGTGCTCAGCTTTTTGTAGCCAGAGGTAGAAGATGCTCTTCTGACTTGAAACAACTCCTTTGGCTTCAGCTTCTTATCTCTCTCACTTTAATTGGAAACAGTTAAGTGAAGCTGAAAATGTCTGTTTCCAAGCAGAGATTAACACCTGCCCATGGTAGGGAACAAAGTTTAATAAAACAAATAAGAAACCAACTTCATAATAAAAGCTGACAGCAACCACTCCATTCATTTCTGCCCCTCACACTCACAAAAGTATATTTTTATAGGAAGAGTTCATAGGTCAGTGGCAATTTGCGTGCACTTACCCCACTACTCTTGAAGAAGCAGCTCCTCTATTCATTCGTCTATGGAAGAAGTGTAGTTCAAGGTGATATATAATCAGGCCTGCCATTGCCCTGCTTGATGGCAGTGGAAAGTGGCCACTTGTAGTAAAACAAAGATACAGAGAATGGAGGTTGTTCATAACTCTGAAATGTTAATCAATCTGAACCAAAAGTTATGATTGTTCTTTCAAAAAATTTACAACTGAACATTGACTTCATACAGTTTTGGAACTTAACTATGCAGAAGAAAAATGCTGCTTTTAACCATCTTAATTTAAATGAAACAAACATAGAAATGGTTTCCTTACCTTGTGAAATCTTTTTAAAACTTTCCCTTTATATTTTTAGTAGTTTGTTTAACACAGTACTATATTTGCACTTTTTTTTGTTTCTGCAGCTGTCTGATTGCATACTTGCGGTTCCAAATTAGATGTATGGTTAACCAGTCAGTTTGTAACTCTGGTGTTTATAACTCTGAGATTCTACTGTACATATTTTTGTTTGGCAGCCTTTCCACCAAAGAAACCCATGTTCCTGAAGGAAAAAATGTACTATAATAGCTACGTCTCCCAAGGCCACCTAGACCCTTAACTTTAAGTTCTTGGCCTTTTGCAGTTGAGAAACAAATTCTGTACTGAACTAAAATGGGAAAAATTGCTGTGCAAACAAATTAAAAGTGAACAAGAAATTAGTAACTGTGTAGCTCAGTTATGAATGTATTTCTAGTTACCTTCAGTGCCATCTTCTAGATCCTCTAGTATTTGCTGATATAGAAACTGGACTTTGGCCACCTCATTCTCAAATGGCCTATCAGCTCTTCACCTAGGATACCTTGCAGTGTTCCATAAAGTTTGGTGAGGGCTGTGTTGCACAGGACTTATTCCAGTATCGTGCACAGCTTTTTCTCCTGTTGATGGTGCTGCACCATGTGTGATGAGTCTTATGTCCCTCAGGTCTGATCAGTTTCCTGATCAAAGCTGAAGGATGCCTGGAACTATGCTATGGGTGCAGTTGTCCAAAGGCATTATCGCTACATTTTGATGCTTGACTGTTTTTTATAGTATTTAGCACTTAACGCTTATGGAAAAAAAGAGAAAATAGTCTTGGGTTTAAAACCCTTATCCTTCCCCCCAAACCCTCAACGATAAAAAAAAATGCAAATAGGCAAAGATTTTTAAGAAAACAAAATGCTTAGATGAGAATTTTCAAACTTGAGTATCTAAAAGCTCCTAAATCCCTATGATAACAGGGTACACTCACGTCTCATGAGTGTCCCCTAGGCACTCTCTCTCACTCACTCATTCTCATATTGTCCTTGCTCTGGGATAGAGCAGAGCCCCAGGGCTCCCTCCCTGGAGACAATGTCTTTGCCCTCTTGGGCTTCTCAGCGACAGCCCTACGGTTAAGTTGTCCCTCTGGGGTGCCTCAGTGCCCAGAGCACTTCCCCTATTGGCTTGGATGACCCTCTCCACTGCCTTTTTGGGGTGTGGGGTGTGGCAGGGCCATGAGGCCTCCAACAGGAGCCTCTCAGGGATTGGTATAATCCATCACAGATGGATTTAAACACAAAAAAGTCATGATTTTCAAGGTGCTGAGCATCTGTAGCTCCCAGCCTATAGGTAGAATTCTAAATAGAAATAACCTTGTAGAATAACAGGTGCTCCTGCTCCCACTTCTGCTGCTGGATTGCAGTGTGGTGAAGGAATTTCTGTGGCTGGGAGAAAGGACTATATTCAATGAGACTTCAAACTCCTACTGCTGTTGTATTTTTATGTAGGGACCTCCAGTCCTGTCCATTTCTCTTACTGACATGGCTCCATGCCTCTGTTCCCCAGCTGACCTCTGAGTGGAGCTGACAGGTAGAGAGAATGCAGTAAGACTGTGATGCAGCTTCGGGACTTTTATTCTGCTTATGAAATCACACAAATCCGATCTAGTGGGAATTAATAAACTTTTTTTAAAACCACCCTGTACAGAATCCAGATGATTGGTCAGACCTGTTTTTTTAATTGTTAAACTATGTATTTACGCTACGGATTAGAATTATTTTAAAGAGCCTGTAGTTATCTGAGTAAATACGTATTTATTAGAGAGGGGTCATTCTGATCTCCAAGGTATGTGATAAGTTCTTTAAGGGAGATATTTAAGTATGCTTCAGGAAAAGGTGAAGAACAAGAGGTTTGAAAACTTGGAAGGTAAACCTAAAAATGTAGGCCTGTTTGATCAGATGATCCTTTCAGATTTGAAAAATATCTTCTGTTCTTACAGCCTTCTGTAAATGATGTTTTTAATTTCGTATTTTTATTGATTTTGCAAAAGCAAAACATGTTCTACTAAAAGTAATGATACACAAGGGTACATAAAAATAAAATAAGAAACACAAAGGACTAAAATTAGGAATAAAACATAATTATAATGAACAGTCCTAGACAGTATGAAAATAAGTGTCCCATAAGTTGAGGATAATGAACCAGACCATGGGTCTAGTTCATGAACAATTAAAGTAGGAGTTACCATAGAATTTGGTGTGCTGAATATATTTGAGATTCCTGAGATCTAGGATTGGGTGCAAATCCCCTTTCTTCTTCAGTATGAGAAATTAAGGAGAATATAAACCTTTCCTGATAAACCTCTGAGGTAGTAACATAGGCACCAACTTCCTGAGTTCCTCTCTGAGTTGCTTTACCCCTGCTCCACCCCAAGGCCTGCCCCAACTCCACTTCTTTCTCCCACCCCATGCCGCCTCTTTCCACCCTTGCCCTGCCTCTTTCAGCTCCCACTCCGTCTGTACCCTGCCTCTTTCTGTCCTGTTCTGCCCCTCCCACACCTCTTCCTATCCCTGCTCCTCCCCCTCTTCTTCAGTGCCTCCTGCATGCCGCTGAACAGCTGATTGCATCAGCTGGGAGGTGCTGGGGAGGAGGGAGAGGAGCTGATCGGTGGGATTGCCAGTAGGAGGTGCTGATCTGCTGATCTGGTGGGTGCTGAGCAATCACTACTTTTTTTTTCTGTGCATGCTCCAACCCCGGAGCATCCATGGAGTCGGCGCCTATGGGTAGTAACTCTGTTGCTTCCAACTTGATTAAGTTATTTATCTGCTGAGAATGGTCCCTGAAGAAGAAGTCGGAAGATGGGATGGGTGGGAGTCAGGGATTGAAATCAAATGGCATAACTGTCCCTGGTGACCTGAGAGACCCATTGTTCTGTATAGACTGCCACCCAAACCTCCTGGAAATAAGGGAAGAATCATAGAATCATAGAATATCAGGGTTGGAAGGGACCTCAGGAGGTCATCTAGTCCAACCCCCTGCTCAAAGCAGGACCAATCTCCAACTAAATCATCCCAGCCAGGGCTTTGTCAAGCCTGACCTTGAAAATATCTAAGGAAGGAGATTCCACCACCTCCCTAGGTAACACATTCCAGTGTTTCACCACCCTCCTAGTGAAAAAGTTTTTCCTAATATCCAACCTAAACCTCCCCCACTGCAACTTGAGACCATTACTCCTTGTTCTGTCATCAGCTACCACTGAGAATGGTCTAGATCCATCCTCTTTGGAACCCCCTTTCAGGTAGTTGAAAGCAGCTATCACCCCCCCCCCCATTCTTCTCTTCTGCAAACTAAACAATCCCAGTTCCCTCAGCCTCTCCTCATAAGTCATGTGTTCCAGTCCCCTAATCATTTTGGTTGCCCTCCGCTGGACTCTTTCCAGTTTTTCCACATCCTTCTTGTAGTGTGGGGCCCAAAACTGGACACAGTACTCCAGATGAGGCCTCACCAATGTCGAATAGAGGGGAACGATCACGTCCTTCGATCTGCTGGCAATGTCCCTACTTATACATCCCAAAATGCCATTGGCCTTCTTGGCAACAAGGGCACACTGTTGACTCATATCCAGCTTCTCGTCCACTATAACCCCTAGGTCCTTTTCTGCACAACTGCTGCCGAGCCGTTCGGTCCCTAGTCTGTAGCGGTGCATTGGATTCTTCCGTCCTAAGTTCAGGACTCTGCACTTGTCCTTGTTGAACCTCATCAGATTTCTTTTGGCCCAGTCCTCTAATTTGTCTAGGTCTCTCTGTATCCTCTCCCTACCCTCCAGCGTATCTACCTCTCCTCCCAGTTTAGTGTCATCTGCAAACTTGCTGAGGGTGCAATCCACACCATCCTCCAGATCATTAATGAAGATATTGAACAAAACCGGCCCCAGGACCGACCCTTGGGGCACTCCACTTGATACTAGCTGCCAGCTAGACATGGAGCCATTGATCACTACCCGTTGAGCCCAACAATCTAGCCAACTATCTATCCACCTTATAGTCCATTCATCCATCCCATACTTCTTTAACTTGCTGGCAAGAATACTGTGGGAGACCGTGTCAAAAGCTTTACTAAAATAAAGGAACAACACGTCCACCGCTTTCCCCTCATCCACAGAGCCAGTTATCTCGTTGTAGAAGGCATTTAGATTAGTCAGGTATGACTTGCCCTTGGTGAATCCATGCTGACTTTTCCCGATCACTTTCCTCTCCTCTAAGTGCTTCAGAATTGATTCTTTGAGGACCTGTTCCATGATTTTTCCAGGGACTGAGGTGAGGCTGACTGGCCTGTAGTTCCCAGGATCCTCCTTCTTCCCTTTTTTAAAGATGGGCACTACATTAGCCTTTTTCCAGTCTTCCGGGACTTCCCCGGATTGCCATGAGTTTTCAAAGATAATGGCCAATGGCTCTGCAATCACATCCGCCAGTTCCTGTAGCACTCTCGGATGCAGCGGATGCAGCGCATGGACTTGTGCTCGTCCAGCTTTTCTAAATAGTCCCGAACCACTTCTTTCTCCACAGAGGGCTGGTCACCTCCTCCCCATGCTGTGCTGCCCACTGCAGTAGTCTGGGAGCTGACCTTGTTCATGAAGACAGAGGCAAAAAAAGCATTGAGTACATTAGCTTTTTCCACATCCTCTGTCACAAGGTTGCCTCCCTCCTTCAGTAAGGGGCCCATACTTTCCTTGACTTTCTTCTTGTTGCTAACATACCTGAAGAAACCCTTCTTGTTACTCTTAACATCTCTTGCTAACTGCAACTCCAGGTGTGATTTGGCCTTCCTGATTTCACTCCTGCATCCCCGAGCAATATTTTTATACTCTTCCCTGGTCATTTGTCCAATCTTCCACTTCTTGTAAGCTTCTTTTTTGTGTTCAAGATCAGGAAGGATTTCACTGTTAAGCCAAGCTGGTCGCCTGCCATATTTACTATTCTTTCTACACATCGGGATGGTTTGTCCCTGTAACCTCAATAAGGATTCTTTAAAATACAGCCAGCTCTCCTGGACTCCTTTCCCCCTCATGTTATTCTCCCAGGGGATCCTGCCCATCAGTTCCCTGAGGTTGTCAAAGTCTGCTTTTCTGAAGTCCAGGGTCCGTATTCTGCTGCTCTCCTTTCTTCCCTGTGTCAGAATCCTCGACCGTCTCATGTGTGAACTCGACCATCTCATGGTCACTGCCTCCCAGGTTCCCATCCACTTTAGCTACCCCTACTAATTCTTCCTGTGAGCAGCAGGTCAGGAAGAGCTCTGCCCCTAGTTGGTTCCTCCAGCACTTTCACCAGGAAATTGTCCCCTACCCTTTCCAAAAACTTCCTGGATTTTGCACCACTGTATTGCTCTCCCAGCAGATATCAGGGTGATTGAAGTCTCCCATGAGAACCAGGGCCTGCAATCTAGTAACTTCCGTGAGTTGCCGGAAGAAAGCCTCGTCCACCTTATCCCGCTGGTCCAGTGGTCTATAGCAGACTCCCACCACGACATCACCCTTGTTGCTCACACTTCTAAACTTAATCCAGAGACACTCAGGTTTTTCTGCAGTTTCATACTTGAGCTCTGACCAGTCATACTGCTCCCTTACATACAGTGCAACTCCCCCACCTTTTCTGCCCTGCCTATCCTTCCTGAACAGTTTATATCCATCCATGACAGTACTCCAGTCATGTGAGTTATCCCACCAAGTCTCTGTTATTCCAATCACATCATAATTCCTTGACTGTGCCAGAACTTCCAGTTCTCCCTGCTTGTTTCCAGGCTTCTTGCATTTGTGTATAGGCACTTGAGATAACTCGCTGATTGTCCCTCTTTCTCAGTATGAGGCAGGAGTTCTGCCCTCTCTCACGCTCCTGCTCGTGCTTCCTCCCGGTATCCTACTTCCGCACTTACCTCAGGGCTTTGGTCTCCTTCCCCCGGTGAACCTAGTTTAAATCCCTCCTCACTAGGTTAGCCAGCCTGCTTTCGAAGATGCTCTTCCCTCTCTTCGTTAGGTGGAGCCTGTCTCTGCCTAGCACTCCTCCTTCTTGGAACACCATCCCATGGTCAAAGAATCCAAAACCTTCTCTCCGACACCACCTGCATAGCCATTTGTTGATTTCCATGATTCAACGGTCTCTACCCAGGCCTTTTCCTTCTACGGGGAGGATGGACAAGAAGACCACTTCCGCCTCAAACTCCTTTATCCTTCTTCCCAGAGCCACATAGTCCTCAGTGATCCGCTCAAGGTCATTCTTGGCAGTATCATTGGTGCCCACGTGGAGAAGCAGGAAGGGGTAATGATCCGAGGGCTTGATGAGTCTCGGCAGTCTCTCCATCACTTCGTGAATCCTAGCTCCTGGCAAGCAGCAGACTTCTAGGTTTTCCCGGTCGGGGCGGCAGATAGATGACTCAGTCCCCCTGAGGAGGGAGTCCCCGACCACCACCACCCACCTCCTTCTCGTGGGAGCGGTGGTCATGGAACCCTCAACCCTAGGACAGTGCATATCATGCCTTCCAATCAGTGGAGTCTCCTTCTGTGCCCTTCCCTCAGATGTATCATCTAGTCCACTCTCCACATTAGTACTTGTGGAGAGAACATGAAAACGGTTGCTTACCTGTATCTGCGTTGCTGGTACATGGACGCTCCCCTTTCTTCTTCTGGAGGTCACGTGCTGCCAAATTTCTTCACCGTCCTCCTGTCCCCGCTGCGCAGCCTGCTCTGAATCTTCAGAACATTGTGCCTGTAGAAGCATATCCTGATGTCTGTCCAGGAAATCTTCAGTTTCTCTTATGCAACACAGGGTCGATACCTGTTGCTCCAGATCTTGAACCTTCTCTTCCAATATGGAGACCAGCTTGCACTTTGTACAAACAAAGTCGCTTCTATCCTGTGGAAGAAAGACAAACATGGCACATCCAGTGCAGGTCACAACAGCTGAACAGCCCCCATCCATATTACCTTCCTTCTACGAGTTCACTCAGGAGTTGTAGTAACTACTCAGAGAAGCCGGCAAGATGTAAGCCTCAGCAGGCTCTCCCCAGGTAAATCTATACCTATTTACTCTATCCTGTAGATTAATCCAAGATCCTCAACCATCCTGCCAAATTTGATGTCTCTGAGTCTGACCCGACTATGTAGTTACAGAAGAGGGCAGGGAACTGACTTATTTTTCTTATATCTAGATTTCTGAATTGCTCAGAAGGTCTCTGGTGATGAGAGGATGAAGAAGAGGAAGATTGATCTATATCTAGAGAATAAAGATTGCGGACAAAATTTGTGTCTTCCTGATTGTAGGAGTACATAAACCCAACGATCTGAGCACGGATCTCTAACCTTTCAGTGAATGTAGAGACTCATAAGTCTTAGTACTAAAATTTTGATTGTCAAATAAGCCTTCAGTGGTTGTCCATCTTTCTCTCTCTAAATCTGATGCTGATAACAATGATGAGTATCTCCTTAATACCTGTAGCCATTGAATGAAAATCTGAATCAGCAGCATCTGATGCAGTTTGAAGTGAGGTTTTAGCAGTTGGTTGTCCTTTCCGCCTTCTTCACAGATTTATTTAGACTTATCTCTGAACTCTGAGGGTAACTTGTTCTTAAAAATCTGACAGTCTAGCCCATTGCTGTAATTATATGTAGATAGCATGGCCTGATAATTCACTATCCTGACCTATAAAGGGACTGATGATTAGATGTGCTTCTCAAAAAGATAGTCATTTGGGTTCTTCCTCTTTGGGAGTTGATTTCCCTGAGTGTTTAGATTTTTTGCTATATTATATTATTAAAGTGCTGCAGCAGTGCAGCTACACCGATGCAGTGTTTTAAGTGTAGACCTGCCCTCTGAGTTAGTTTCCCAGATCTGAAGAAGAGCTCTGTGTGAGCTCTAAAGCTCGTCTCTCTCAACAACAGAAATTGGTCCAATAAAAGATATTACCTCACCCACCTTATCTCTCTAGATTTCTCACTGGCAGCAGTAAGAACCAACAAAGGTGGAGCTGGATAAATATAAAAATACTCAAAACCTTTGGAGGGTAGTTGGTATTTATGATCAGCGCATTTTGAAGTAAGTAAAATTGAGGGAAGGGTAGTCCCTTTTAGCTGGATACCATATCCCTTCATTAATAGGAAGTGCAACTCTGCTTTAGGATGTTGGCTGCAGAATATCAAACAGCTTATACACTTTTTTTCCTGGCCTGTCTCCCATTGATTTTTCCAGTGGTTTTTCTTTTTTTGCCATGTGCTTCAATAATTCTGAAAGGTTATTAAATCATCAGCTGATGTCACTGTAACATGTGAACTAATTTTGTCAGTCAAGGAAGAACAAAGTGGAGGATCAGAAGGATTCTCCTGATGAACAGGTATTTCTCCATCACTTGAGATTTATTTTTCCTCTCACTCTTGAACTTGATGAGGAGAATGATAAGATCAATGAGAATTTGTAACAGGTGATTTGCAAATAGATCCTCCATATTGTGGGAGAACTTGTCCTTGATTTCATGGGTATTGTGACCATGAGGAACAATGTGACCATGGTTGCAGACTATATGGAAAGGAGACATTTGAGGTACTTTCCCATATCCCTCCCTAGTCATGTTTTATTTCCAAGATACAATTTTCTTTCTGGTAAAGGACTTGTCAGATTCTGAAGAAGAATCTGAGTCTTTGGATGAGAAAACCTCCCATGAGGGAACCATAATAACAGATTGAAGGATTTGAGTGGGACTCACTGACTCAGAGAAATTTTCATCTCAGGAACCCTTCCTTCTTCCTGTGGAGGAGATCTAGATGGCACCAAAATTGGAGAAACTTGCCGAATTGGTAAGTTGGGTTCTGGAGTGACCCTGAGGACTGGTGAGGATGCAAAAAAACCTCTTGGTGCTGAAAAATTATTATGAAGAGAGATCTGTGCTGAGGATGCTGCAGGTGTCTCCCTGTGCATTTGAAGATTCCTCAGAGGCTGAAAATGCCAGGGCAGAGCACGGTTTTATTAATGTTGACTGTACCTACAAAGAGGTGCTGGAGTAGGCCATCCTGAGCACTCTGTTGCTGAGGTGGAATGAGAGAGATGCTCCTTTGAGCCTTAGGTCCTTGAGCTCTTCTTGGTGAAGAAAATGATCTCTATACCCTCTTCTTGCTATGGTGTTGCACTGAGAATTACAGTACCACTTTTTCCTCCATTGGCTCCTTTGATGGACTCCTCCTCATGCCCAGCACTGGAGACAGGGCTCAGTGCCATGGAACTGAATTAGAGTGAGGGTCTCTGTCCTCAGACAGCAGGGGTCCCTGACTGCTCTGATAGATATACATTTATTTTCGCATATCTCGGTTTAATTACATTTGATCTTGATGTCCTGTCTCTGGTGACAGGAGTGCTTGAAGGATGAATAAGGAATGAAGAAGTCTCTGTATCAGCTCTGTGGTTAAGAGGCCAACATGTCCCCCCTGGGTTTATTTTCCCCTGAGTAAAAGCTTCAGTCTGGTCTCTTGTCTTTTTGTATGCACTTCTTCAAAGACTTGCAAATAGGACTCAGATGATTATGCTCTTCAGCCCAACAGTAAAGACATCTGTTGTGGATGTCCGTGAGAGGAATACCTCCCACCCCCAAACAGGAGGGGCATGACTTGAAGCTAGGTAGGAGATCTAGGCTGGTCTACACTTAAAACGCTGCATTGGCATAGCTGCATCAGTTTGTAGCAAATGTGGAGGAGGGAGGAAGAGGGCATGGCTGGATTGTGCTGTGCTGAGTATTTATAGATGTCCATGACCTCTGGGGACCATAGGTAACCTAAGCATAAATCAGAACAGTGATGGGGCTTCTCAAATATACCAGGGACCAGATAGGCTCCCTAGTTACTGCAAGGATACAGGGAGAGTATAGGTTTCAGAGTGGTAGCCATGTTAGTCTGTATCAGGAAAAAAAATGAGGAGTACTTGTGGCACCTTAGAGACGAACAAATTTATTTGGGCATAAGCTTTCGTGGGCTAAAACCCACTTCATTGGAGGCATGCAGTGGAAAATACAGTAGGAAGATGTATATACACAGAGAACATGAAAAAATGGGTGTTGCCATACCAACTGTAACGAGACCAATTAATTAAGGTGGGCTATTATCAGCAGGAGAGAGAAAAAACAAAAACAAACCTTTTGTAGTGATAATCAGGAGGGCCCATTTCAAACAGTTGACAAGAAGGTGTGAGTAACAGTAGTGGGGAAAAAATTAGCATGGGGAAATAGTTTGTACTTTGTGTAATGACCCAGTCTGGGAGTTGACCTGATGTGTCCTTGTGTGTACAAAAGCAGCCTGAAACAATAGTTCTGAAAAAGGGAAAACAGCCATATTTGTCTCTATATAGCGCTTATTTTGAAGCTTAACAGCGATACTATAAATGACAACATTGTTATTTATTTCACTGCCCATCATTTTGATTGATTGATCTGGGATTGTGGGTGGAGTATGGGGTTGTGAATGGCGCCTGAGTACTGCTTATTCTATGCTCACTCCATTGCATAAGAGAAAAATGAACAGATAAAATTG
This sequence comes from Lepidochelys olivacea, assembly GCF_965140295.1. Classification (NCBI taxonomy): domain Eukaryota; kingdom Metazoa; phylum Chordata; order Testudines; family Cheloniidae; genus Lepidochelys; species Lepidochelys olivacea. The sequence continues at coordinate 81,203,258 of NC_140417.1, read as the reverse complement.
CCTTTTGTTTCTTCAAGCTTTTAATCGAAATTATTAAAATAGATGCCTCTGTAGTTTCTGAACCATGGAAATGTCATGGATTCCTTAAAATAGGAGGCTGAGAAAGGAGACTCTTCTCTCTTTGTTGGCCTCAGAATGAATCCTCTGCTGTCCTCTACCCAAGGGTAAAATCTAACTTCAAATAGTCAGGCTCTTGAGAACTGCTTTGCAGAGCTGTACTCACCATCACCAGTACGGATAGAGGATCATGTTCTCACCAATGTAGAAATATTCACATACAGTACTTTGGCAGCATCATCAGCCAGGATGGTGGAACAAGCCAGGATACCTGGAACAGAATCAGTAAAGCCAAGAACACCTTCAGGAGCTTAAATACAGTCTGGAAATCATCAAAATACAGCACCAAAACCAAACTCAAGATTTATCAGAGCTGTGTACTTTCAACACTACTTATTAGTGCAAAATGCTGGGCAATAAGAAAGTATGACATGTCCAAACTGTCTTCATTCCGTACAACTTGCCTCAGAAAAATCTACCGTATCTTTTGGCCCAATCTCAAAGCAAGACCTATTCACACAGTGCAGCCAAAAAGATATGAGCACCATCATTACCAGGAGGCACTGGAGATGGATCGGTCATGTCCTTTGGATGGAAACTGATTCCATCACCAGAATAACATTGAGATGGACACTTGAAGGCAAGTGAAAATGAGGCGGCCCAAAAACAACATGGCAAAGAGCTGTGGAAGCCGAGCTGAAAAACCTGGGGAACAGATGGGAACCATTGAAAGACTTGCCAGAAACAGACAGGAGTGGAGGAGGCATAATGGGAAAATGATGATGGTGATGACTGATCAGAACAAGTCCCTTGAGATTGTAATGTTGATGAGGGCAGTTATTTCCTAGCTGCTAAATTTTTATTCAGGTAGGAGAGAAATAAAATAAAATGAAAAAAATGGCTGTAGCACAAATATAATATTTTTCCTAGCAGTGAGCTCCATTCTGGATGTTGGCCATGGAGAGCAGTGGAAGGAGGGATCCAATACAGTATAACCAATTTATCCTATTTCAATTGCTTTACCACTTGTCTATTGTACTGTTTGCCATTTTACAATGTCATCATTTGGCCAACAGTTACTTGAAGAAGATAACGTTTCTCCCCTGTGTTTAGAGTTAATGGCTGCAATTTAGCTTTGAATGTTGACTTCATAATGGTAAGTGATTTTTTAAAAAAATGTAATATACTTTTTTTAGTTTCTTTAAAACCATGGTTATATCTTTTTCTAACTTTAGTTGCCACAGAACATAGTTGCATCTATACTCAGGAGAAAAGCAAACAGTTTTTAAAAGGAAACTAGATACTACTTTCCCCTCTATGGTATAATTGGAGAAAAATGGCACCATGTACATGAGCAGAGTAAATGCATGTTGGCAAAAACAAATGACAGTGCATTTTTAGTATGTATTTAATTATGAAGATGAGTGTAATTAAGTCAATTCTCTTTTAAATGCAGTTTTAAAATACTTTATACAAGCCCACAGATTAGGAGGTACAAAGGAATATGATGAGTGGATAACTAGGCAATGAAATTCAAGACAGATCAAGAGTCCAGAAGTGCAAATAACAAATTGGACACAGTCTGTTTGGCGGTAGATGGAATGTTGTCTGACAGCTTTTTTTTTTATGTAACAGAAATAAAGTGTAGCTACACAGATGGTTATTTTAGTATTTGAGACAGATTTTTAAAGTAGCAAGAATATCTAGTAAAGTAAAGATGAATGCATGGGTTCAGAAGTCTGTGGTGGTAAATTTCAATGCAGGATTGTAGATGTAGTTTTATCTTTAAGCAGTAGCCCCCACTTTTGGATACCTACTTGTAAGATACTTCATATTGCAGTTAGGTACGTTATAATGTCATAAATTGTAGGCAACATCACATAATGGCTTCAAGACTAATTATTCCATGATCAGTTCATGCAATGAAAGTCATTTGCTCCAGAATATGCTGTTTTCCTTTGGTTTTAGCATTTTAACAATGTGCTGTTCAGATATCAGAAGTAGATGACCCCAAATCTAGCTTCCTTTCCTGTCTGCTTGCTTTCTGAGGAAAGGGCTCTGGAGCATTTGCTCCCATTTGTTTGGGAAGATTTTCTGGGCTGTGTTACTGCATGTTTAAGGCAGTCAGTGTTGCACTGACTCATTCATCATCTAGGCTAAGCAGCAGCAAGATTGTTAAGACCATTTTTTTTGTTAATATCACCCATGTAGAGGGGTTGTAAACAAAAGAAAACTTGGGCAGCTGTAGAGCAAAGGGCTGGCCTATTTCTGATGCCTCCATGGATGCCTGTCTTTCCTGACCCTGTGCTGAGTTGGATTTGAAGTTTGGGTTGGATTTGATGGACTCTAATGTGATTGGTACAGGTGGATTTGGATTTCTACTTGAACCATTTGTCCAGCCCTATTTAATAGCAATGAGTTAATGGGCTGTAATATTGGAAATGAAAAGTTTTAAAAATACAACCCACCCCCACTCTGCTGAATTTGTTGGACGCTCCATCATGCTCCTAATGTTTCTTAGAGGGCACTGACTAGTTTAAATTTAAAATGTAAATCTGTCCTCTGCTCTAAATACATAGGATAAGAAGGGTTTGTTTTTTAAAGTTGTTTTCTTTTTCTGCCACTGAGCCAGATCAATTTTAAAGATGTCTACGCTCAGATTGGTAGCAGCAGATTTACTTGGAGATTTAAATTCAGACAGCGGGATTTTAGGAAACACTGTTTCAAGGGGCTGCAGCAGCAAGAGAAAGCAGGATTGGGTGGGGATGGACAAACTCAGACACCATAGTGATGGGGATGGTCTAAGAACCTAGAAAGGACAGACAACAGAAATGGTCTGGACTCCTAGCTGAAAGCAGCATCTTAACTTTAGAAAAACCCAGAGAGCCAAATAGCTTTTTGTCATTTAGTAGTAGTCACAGAGTAAACAAATCTGCCATCTCAAATTGGTTTTTATATTCAAATACAAAAAATTAACCTGTTCAAAAAGGCTAATAAAATAGGGTAAGTTTCAGGGCTAATGTTTTTATATAATGGCTGAAGGGCCATGAAAAACCTTGCTTAGTTAAAGCTAAATACATCAATGAAACAATATTTTCTGTCATCAAAAGGTTAGTCTCCTCCCTTCCCGCCCAATCAATAGGGTTTACTGCATTTTTGTGGCTTCTGGCATACATATCTGTGAAGTGAAAAGTATAATGCACATTTGCTTTTCACTTGTGTCAGCCTACTCTAGGTTGAGCCTTGTTACCATGGTTGGTTTATAGTATGACATCGCCCAGGTGACATGTCAAACCTACAAAGTAAGTTTGATGTGCTCTTCACTTCACTGGCATGCAAGCCACAAAATGTTACAACCTTTTTTCACATTTTGGACAAGTCATTCAGATTCTGTTACGCATACTGTGATCAAATAGTTACAGGAAAACTGTACCCATTTTTTTCACCCCCAAAATACAAGATTTCAAAACATGACACCAAAGTGATATAAATATTATGTAGAAAAACCATGTTGAGAGCATTAAGACTGATGGTTAAGTACTCAGGCAAAGAAATGCCAGAATTGAGATTATCTGTATTGCAGGTATGTCTTCTAATCCATTTGGTTTATCAGAATTTTCCTGTTATGTTTTCTGTCTTAAATTGTAAGCTCCTTGGGGCACAAACTGTTTTGTACAGAATCTGACGCATGTACTTCAGTAATTTTTGTATGTAATTTACTACAGTAAAAAGAAAATTACTTAGGCTGCAAAGTCAAGCACTCAAATATTGAGGAATCTAGATCTATGGTTATCAGTGTTGCTTAATTCTGCTCTTTTGTGAATCTAGTGTATTCACTGAATGAGGTAGAGGTCCTGTGTTTTGTGTGTTGGTTTTTCTTCTTCTCTATCTTAGAGCCTGTTCCTACACCACTGAGATTAATGGGAGTTTGTCAATGACTTCAGTGGGGGGAAGGATCAGGTCCTTAGGTCATAAGCCCTTCAGCACAGGGAACAGGTCTTACCCTTTCTTGTAAAGTGCTGTGTGACTTTATTGCACTATATGTGGATAAAACCTCCATTACCTAAATGGCTTAGTGGAGAGTTATAACATTTTGAAAACTGGTATTTCAGAAGATTAGAATTGTGATTTTAGTGAGACACTTCTTAATTCAAGTAATCTGTATTCTGGATAAGCAAGGCTTGCCTGTATGTGACTCTTAGTAACAGAGTATTGCAGGTGGAGAACACAACGTTTTAAGAAAACAATCAAGGATAACAGATGCAACACTGATTCTCCAGCTGTTCACTTTTGGGCCACTTTGTAAGAGACTGTCATGTGTACCATTTTCTTTTTCATTGGATGTTCCTGTAAATCCACCTCAAGAGATCTGTAGACCGCTGGTGGTCCATGGGAGTATAGTTATGAGAATTGCTATGATAAGGAGAACTCATTTCACCTTCTTTTTGATTTTGCTGACTGAATAGCTGGATGCTCTGCACCAGATGCTGATCTCACTTATGCTGGTGTAAATCTGGAGTAGTTTCAGTGAAGTTAATGTTATGATTTTATACCAGTGTAACTAAAGGGATAAATTCTGACCATCTATTGAATCATAAATGAGCCATTTCAGTGAATGAAATGTTTAAAAACTAAATTGCTTACATCTTACTTTTAGTGCTGGTTTTGTTCACCACCAGCACACAGTTATATGAAGTGTCATTAAAATGACAGGATTATTACTTTTGAATAATTTACAATGGGGCTATAGGAAACTTTTGAATTGTCTTCCCTTGGTTGTATTAGTAGACTTCTAGCACAGTTATCTTCTGTTGTAAGAACAGTCAGGTTTCCTTTGGTTTGCTTTAATATCTTTAGCTGTAACTGCACTTTACCCCCTGAACAGTATTCTGCTCTGGTGAAATAGAAAACCGTCTATCTTTGAGGAAAGTCTAAAAGAATAACTCAGCCAAGAAGGTTCCAAAGCAATTCCTCCTCCCTCAGTGTCCCCAGTAACAATAAAAATTCTTTAAAACTCTCAACCACCCTGGAAAGAAAAACAATAAAAACGTAATATAAAGCCATCTTCTTTATTTATGCTGTTTTCCTATTGCAGAAATAATCTATATCTCTTGAAACCCTCTGTAGTAATTTTCATTAATTGCAGTTAGTCCTATTGCTGAGGAATAATTTATTAGCGACAGGCTTCTCTTGGTCTATATTTAACCAATAGACTGCCATGGGCACCTGGCATCTTCTCACTTTGCAGATCAATGGGAACTTATCAAATGTGCCCTTGTCTTTTGATGTAAATGACAACCTTTTTGAGTCCAGACTAAAATGATTATTCTGTGTTCAGGAGTGCTTGAGAATGATCTTAGTTCTCAGAAATAAATCAGCTGAAAGGAGATGAGTCTAAGCCATTGTATCTGTCCTGTTTGCCATTTTTTTTCCTTCTTGACAAACACTCAGAACAAAAGAATATATGGAACTACATATTTATAAATGCCTTTCCATTCTAAATTAGGTCAACAGAACAAATTCTTATAGTGTATGGGGATGGGGGAAGAAACAAAGAACACCTGTTGAACTGGCATGGACTGTTGGGGGAAAGCAGGGTATTGAAGAAGAGATTCAGTGAGTGAGGAGAGGGGTGAGAGTCATGAAGGAAATAGTAAACAGAGAGCAAGAAACAGCACAGAGGAGAAGACAGAAGCAGCAGGGTTGGATTATCTCCTACTGAACCTAGATGAGGCGTCTTATTCACACACGCTCCTTTCTCATAATACTGCTCCTTCTGCCCCTGCAAGAAAGGGATGGTTAGAATGTATCCCATGCCACATTATCGTACTTCAGTCTTATAGGAGTAGGTGGCCCTGATCATTAGACATTAGGGCTCAGGCTGGAGTCTGGGCTCTGGGACCTTGCAAGGGGAGACAGTCTCAGGATTTTTCAGTTCTCCGGCAATTCTAAAAAATTGAAAAAAAAACATTTTGGGTTGAACCTAAACAGAAGTTTTCTGATTAATTAAAAAAAAAAATTAGAGTTGGGTTGAAACAAAAAATGCTTTGTTTCAACCTGACCCCAGTTTTTCCATTTTGATTTTGGGCATTTTTGACAAAAGTGAAGGTGAAATAGATTCACAAAATGCTAGGGGTGGAAAGGAAGATAACAAGGATGTTGGCTTCCCTTATAATCTTTAGTCCAGTGGTTAAGGTCCTCTCCTGGGATGTGGAAGACCCAGATTAGACTTGAAGTTCCTGAAACCCCACAATCGGAGAGAGAGCCCACAAATGTGGGTGGCTGTGACTGAAGTTGGGAGGGTAGACAGTCTCGTTTTTCCTTCCCTTTCAGTTTGTTTTTATAATGATGTACACATTTTGCAAATGCCATTTCCCATTTTTATTAAAGCAACGAAAGCTTCACTAATGTTCACTGTATCTTTGAATATTTTCTCTTCCTTGCTAAACTGTAGCATTCCATGATAGCATAATATATTTTCTGAGTTTTCTTTTTAGGGAATATATAGCTTCTAGTTGTGAATTGAGTGCTGTCTGACTGTCTTCTGGAACTAGCGGAGCAAGGTCAAAACCCTCTGTGTTTAGTAGCCATCAATAGGGTTAATCATAAACAAGGGTTTTTGCAACTCCAACTAAATCTTGGGAACCAGTTGATGTCTCTTAAAATGAAAGGAGAGGTCATTGGGGAGCGTTTAAAAGAGTATAGCTTGGGGAAGCAGGTCATCTTTTATGACACTGATTCTACCTGATAAAGAAACAAAGTATTCCAGCAATGGAAATTTTATATGATATATGTAACAACCAAAGGGTATTCTGTTTTAAATAGTCAGCGTGTGTTGGAGAAAATGTTTATTGTCCGTGTCAAGATATCTCTAACCTATCCCAGGGCAATCTTAAATTTTAAATGAGATTGAAAATAATAGGGTGTTCATTCCAGTTCAGATAAGTATTATTTTTTTAAAGAAAGAAAGGTACAGAAATTAAAGCAACAAAGTATGTTGAAATACTGTGATTTAAATTAACAGAAACACTACACAACTCTGTATTACGAGTAAGATAAGATTGTTGTAAAAGGTATGGTGTGTTGATCACAATACTGTCTCAATATCTTTCAGATTATTTTTTCCTCTCTTCAGTTTGCTTCGTCTATCATATATGAGATTTCAGCTTTCAGAGACAAACCAGTTGCAATCATTAATGGGATTCTGCTGTAACTGACTTCTTCTCTGGGCTTTTATCCCCCTCCAAAATAGAAGTAGTTCAGGATTTGTCAAATTCTGAATGTTGGGAATAGATAAGAAATTACATAGGGGCTATTGCCAACAAATAATAGCGCAAAGCTCATCTCCATAGACTTAGGCCTTTTGTATTTGTGCCAGACATCTTTGGATATGTCTACACAGCATTTTGGAGTGACCTTTCCAGCGTGGGGTTGACAGACGTGGTCTAGCAGGACTCTCACTAGCACTCTCAAATAGCTGTGTAGACAGTGCTTTGAAGTTGACGCTCAGGCTGGACCCTGGGCTCTGAAGCCTGCCCTGATCCGTAAACTTCAGATCCCAAGCTCCAGCCCAAGCCACAAATTCAAAGTGCTGTCTATACAGCTATTTGAGAGTGCTAGTGTGAGCCCTGCTATCCTGAGCCTATTGACCCGGATGGGAGGTTTGCTTCACAGGCCTGTATAGACATACCATTTGAGGCTGGATTCCTGCCAGCAGACAGGCTCCCTGCAGTCAGTGGCTTTCTGTCTTCCTTTTAGATAAGATCCTCTGGGCAGGCACCAGGACTGATTTTGTGCTATACACAATGCCAAAAGCACCTAAAATAATCTAATTTTTCAACATCTGTAACACTTAGCACATTGGTTGGAGTCACCTTCTGCAGGGCCTCTGAGTTTGAGTGTCACCAGGCCTCACACCTGTCAGTTGTTTGGGCTGTCCCAAACCCACCCTGACTTCAGTTAGTTTTTTCACAGCACCTTTGAGGGATGGGACTTGCAGCTCCCTTGTCTTTGATTGTCCCAGCTGAAATATTCCCTCATACTTGTTTCTGCCTCCCTTAAAATCAGCAATCTGCATCCTTCAGGCACCCAGTAGTGATTGTGCCCTTACTGATAATCTATACCACCATCCCAGGTACCTTCAATGTAAGTTTGTTATAAGGTAGAAAATTAATATTCGTTTTGTTTGGGATGTAAATGTAGCTAGACTTGAAACTTAGTAGCAGATTTCACTGATTAAGCAAGAGGAAGAGCTGAAAAATGTGTTGTCTTGGTCAGCTGCTGCCAACTTGTCTTATGGTGTAACCTCTGGCCAAGCTGTGTCTCTTTGCTCTTATGTCCTTGAGGGTCAGAGTTACAAAAAGTGTCTGTTTTTTCTATGTTAGTTTGTGTGAGGGTTGGGTCATGCAGGAGTCCACTAGAATGATGGCATTCACTAACCCAGTCCAAACCATTGAATCCTAAACTCATTTGAATCCAGCTGGTGTGGTTTTCTCCCCAAGACATTCAGAGGAACAGTACAGTGTACTAAGTCAGTGGTTCTCAACCAGGGATATGTGTACTCCTTAGGGTACACAGAGTTCTTCCAGTGGGTACATCAGCTCATCTAGATATTTGCCTAGTTTTACAAAGGGCTATGTAAAAACCACTAGCGAAGTCAGTACGAACTAACATTTCATACAGACAATAATTTGTTTATACTGCTCTATATACTATACATTGAAATGTAAGTATAATATTTTTATTCCAATTGATTTATTTTATAACTATATGGTAAAATGAGAAAGTAAGCAATTTTTGAGTAATAACATGTTGAGACACTTCTGTATTTTTAGGTCTGATTGTGTAAGCAAGTAGTTTTTAAGTGAAGTGAAACTTGGGGTACACAAGACAAATCAGACTTCTGAAAGGGGTACAGTAGTATGGAAAGATTGAGAGCCACTGTACTAAGTGATATTCCCTTAAGTTTTCACTTGCAGTCCTGCGTATCTTATTATGATTCTCATTTGAGATGGGCCTTTATTTCCTGTATCTATTCCAAATTTCCACTGGTAGAGGTACATATTTAGGCATGTTCACTAGATCACTGTTAGGTACTGTTGGCCCAAGTACAGAAATACAGTTTACTCATAAAAATAACTGAAGCCTCAGGAGTTAATACACAACAATAAATCAGATATTTGGCAATAACTACCCATCACAATAAGAACAGCTGGAGTAGCTGTAGGTGTGTGTTTTTTAAGTATTTTTCCATTCTTCTCTGATAAATTCAGGTGGCAGTAGTGGAACTAAAATACAAAATACTCATGAGTTGTGATATCTTGCTTGAGAACAGTTAGTTAGGCAAAGGTACTGATAAACAGATGAGCAAAGTTAATTGAGAGCTGTAACGTTAAACAATGGGCTACATGGGAAGCTGAGAGGGAGCAGGGTATCAGTACTGAGGCAAATGACTCCATCACTTATAAAAGACAGTTTAAAAAAATCCTTTGTTGAGCTTGGCAGGGTTTGCAAAGATCAATTCTGGCAGGTCAATTCATAGGTTCAAAATGATTCACTGTTACTAGAGTACATGTACTTTCACCATCTGTGATGAAAATGGAAAACAAAAGGTGATGTTACACACAGAACACTGCCTGTTACTGCTGATTTTTTTATTTTATTTTATCTTATCATGACTTTTGCTCTGATCACTCTAACTAGTCTAAAAAATATTGCAGCAAAATCAGATCTATTCATGAGCACAGGTTCCCGGCTTTCAGAGACCAAACACAGAAAGACTGCTGCCTGTGGTAGAATTTCACTTGTCAGTCTGTGATTGCCAAAGCTTCAGGGCCACAACAGAGAAAATTGCAAAAACAAAAGAAGTCACTAAGCTGCAAGTCTTTCTACCCTTGTCCTGGTTCCCAGCTATTACATATTGCTTTTTCATGTCTCCTAACACATGTCCTCCTCAAAAAATGCTGTGGAATCTAAATTGCATAATTAATAGTTTCAAAGTGCTGTATTCAAATTCGGATTAGAATTTCTCCAAATCTGAGTATTCAGACATTCAAGATAGGAGGAAGCTGAATTATGATGTAACCCTTCTGCCCGTCAGAGTTGGCAGCAACAAGGGCCGGGTTCAATATCTAGGGGTTCCATTCCAATAACACAATGCAAACCGGCTCGAGCCCCCACCCAGTGACCTGGGACAAATATATACCACCCCCGCTGGGCGCCTCCAAGAGGCAATACTTCCCCTCTCGCAAGCACATAGTCTGAGTGTAGCAAAAGTCTTATAATAACAGAGAGAAACAATGTGGCATTATGTTGGGGAAACACCACCAACAGGATTCATAACACAACCCATGAGCAAAAACAACCCCACCCCAGGCAAATTGGGGCATGCCCTTTTCCCTTTGGTTCTTGAGTCCAGCAACCCCAAATCACCCAAAGTCCCAAAAGTCCAATGCCCCAAAAGTCTCTGTCCCTGGTCAGGGCAGCCCCAGAGTTCGAAAGTTTATCGGCGGAGCTTTACCTCCCCACCTGGGTGGAAATGGGACGGGGGTAAGAGGCACCTTACGTGATCTGAAGCTGACCGCCCCATAGCTCCATAGCAGCGCTCCGCTCCGCCAGCCGCCCCACAAAACTCCTTCGCTCAGCTGCACTCTGCTCCACCAGCCGCCCCACAAACTCCTTCGCTCAGCTATCCTCCGCTCCGCCAGCCGCCCCACGAACTCCTTCGCTCAGCTGCGCTCCGCTCCGCCAGCCGCCCCACGAACTCCTTCACTCAGCTGCGCTCCGCTCCGCCAGCCGCCCCACGAACTCCTTCACTCAGCTGCGCTCCGCTCCGCCAGCCGCCCCACGAACTCCTTCACTCAGCTCCACGGCCCACAAGCAGCTCCTGCCATCCACACACTGCTCCGCGTCGAACTGCTTCACCAGCCGTCCCGCAAACTGCTCCACAATATATCTTCAGGCTCCCCCACTACTTAACACAACACTCAGCGATTTCAGCTCTTAGGTGAATTCAGCTTATAGTAGGGGAGCCCCAGTGCTGGTGCACTGTCAGCCCAAAGTGAGCTCAGCAGCCTATAACCAGACTTCTAATGAAACCAAAATTAGCTCTGATATTCCACAGTGGAGAGAGGAGGAAGTGCAATCAGCATGTAAGGCCCTTACCAAGGGGCCCATGCCACCAAGTATTAATACTTGTCCCCAACCTCTCTCCATTCACACAGTTTTGGAACCCATGACCCTTGCCTAGTGAGTGCTACTTAGTTGATGGTGAATCCCTCCATCATAACAAAAGGCCACGTACAGTTCCAAGCACAGTTCCCATAATCAGGGTAATAACAATTTATTCTTCCTGCCCCAATAACAGAGACACTGGGGATCCCACAGCAGCCAAAGTGACCATTTGGGCAGCTATGGTCTCATTCTAGGCGTGGTGGGTGTGCCTATGCAAATGAGATCGGCCCCTGAAGTTCTTTTCCACAACTTGCCACACCTCACCACCAGATGTCAGGGTGGAGCTCATCCTGACACTGCTTACATCGACAATGCACTAATGGAGTACTGGGGGATGGGTGGAAGGGTCAGCAACTGTAGTACTCAACACATGGTAGAGGAAACCATAGGGCTAAATTCTGTCCCTGTCTTTGGTCTCTTCATTTACTGGTGGTGTAAATGAAATGGAAACAGCCACCAGAAGATATCCCCAGCACAAGAGGCTCAGTGATGCCCCCCTGCACAAAACCTGGTATAGGACTATAAGGGATATGGTGGGGATATAAAGGGAATGGCCAGAATGCTCTGTGCGCCTGCTGCGAGTTGTGGAGTAGACTATTAGAGGATATGGATGAGCTGCTGTAATTTTCATTGGAGGACTATGCTGGTAATCTGGGATGCATATGTGCTTTAAAACTACCTTTGCATCCTTCTCTTCTGCACTACTCCGTCCGTGCTGTGCTTCCTGTGCGCTCAGCAGTGACAATAGCTATCGTTGAAGAGAATGTTTCATGAATTTCCCCCAGTACCATGCTCCAGTACTAGCTGTTGGGCAACAGAGCATGGTAGGCCGCTGCACATGCCCTTTATTCAACCAGGTGTGCTCTTTTGGGGGTTTGCAGTGCTATTGGGAGCTCTAGCAGACCCTGCATGTTTGCCCCATGGCGTGAAAATTGGTGTATTAAGGCTGCCTGCTGCATGGATGTGCTTGTGGGGAAAAGGAACGCTCTGTGTGCTCACTTCCTCTTTCGCCTCATGCTCTCTCCTTTCAAACTAGAAAACGAATACAAATCTTCATGAACTTAAAACAAACAAACTATTCAAATAGACTGGAAATCAAGAGATTTAAGTTTTCCCAGCAGCAATGTTCTGAGCTGCCAGTCTTTCAATGGGAAAGCTCACCACATGGAGATTAAATTAAAAATATCAAGTCTTGGAGATTTCATATTTTAGTCTCTTGTTTTCAACTGAATTTAACAGAAATGCATGTTACTGGCAGGTGGTGGTAAGAGAGGGAGTGCACTGCAGGGTGTAGGAATGAGGTTGCAGGAATAGGTTAGTACAGAATGCAGGCAGGTTGTTTTTGATTTTTTTCCACAGTGGTTAGCCTAAGAGAGAGATACAGTAACAGGGAATAAAACAGTAATAGCACCTCCTGCAGGATGATTCATTTTGGGGAGGTATTGTGAGATAACACCTGGTGGAAAACAGCTGCTATGTTGGAAGCTTAGAGGACTGCAGACTAGCCAAAGGTAGAAATAATAAGAATTAATAAAAGAGCAGTGTTGCCAGGTTCTTGAAGAGAGTTACTGTACACAATTGTCCAGTGTATATTCTCTCTACTGGAGTGCTGAACCCTTACATCCTAAACCATTTATTTCATTTAGATTTATGACACATCTCATAGAATCATAGAATAACAGAGTTGGAAGGGACCTCTGGAGGCCATCTAGTCCAACCCCCTGCCCAGAGCAGGACCAATCCCAACTATATCATCCCAGCCAGGGCTTTGTCAAGCCTGACCTTAAAAACTTCTAAGGAAGGAGATTCCACCACCTCCCTAGGTAACGCATTCCAGTGTTTCACCACCCTCCTAGTGAAAAAAAGTTTTTCCTAATATCCAACCTAAACCTCCCCCACTGCAACTTGAGACCATTACTCCTTGTCCTGTCATCTCCTATCACTGAGAATAGTCTAGATCCATCCTCTTTGGATCCACCTTTCAGGTAGTTAAAAGCAGCTATCAAATCCCCCCTCATTCTTCTCTTGCGTAGACTAAACAATCCCAGTTCCCTCAGCCTCTCCTCATAACTCATGTGTTCCAGTCCCCTAATCATTTTCGTTGCCCTTCGCTGGACTCTTTCCAATTTCTCCACATCCTTCTTGTAGTGTGGGGCCCAAAACTGGACACAGCACTCTGTCCTAAATAGCTCAGTGGTTTGAGCATTGGCCTGCTAAACCGAGGGTTGTGAGTTCAATCCTTGAGGGGGCCGTTTAGGGATCTGGAGCAAAAATTGGGGATTGGTCCTGCTTCAAGCAGGGGGTTGGACTAGATGACCTCTTGAGGTCCCTTCCAACCCTAACCTTCTATGAATCTATGAGGCCTCACCAATGTTGAATAGAGGGGAATGATCACGTCCCTCGATCTGCTGGCAATGCCCCTACTTATACATCCCAAAATGCCATTGGCTTTCTTGGCAACAAGGGCAACACTGTTGACTCATATCCAGCTTCTCGTCCACTGTCACCCCTAGGTCCTTTTCCGCAGAACTGCTGCCTAGCCATTCGGTCCCTAGTCTGTAGCGGTGCATTGGATTCTTCTGTCCTAAGTGCAGGACTCTGCACTTGTCCTTGTTGAACCTCATCAGATTTCTTTTGGCCCAATCCTCCAATTTGTCTAGGTCCCTCTGTATCCTATCCCTACCCTCCAGCGTATCTACCACTTCTTCCAGTTTATGTCATCCACAAACTTGCTGAGGGTGCAATCCACACCATCCTCCAGATCATTAATGAAGATATTGAACAAAACCAGCCCCAGGACTGACCCTAGGGGCACTCCGCTAGATACCGGCTGCCAACTAGACATGGAGCCATTGATCACTACCCGTTGAGCCCGACAATCTAGCCAACTTTCTACCCACCTTGTGGTGCATCCATCCAGCCCATACTTCTTTAGCTTGCTGACAAGAATATTGTGGGAGACTGTGTCAAAAGCTTTGCTAAAGTCGAGGAATAACATGTCCACTGCTTTCCCTTCATCCACAGAACCAGTTATCTCATCATAGAAGGCAATTAGATTAGTCAGGCATGACTTTCCCTTGATGAATCCATGCTGACTGTTCCTGATCACTTTCCTCTCGTCTAAGTGCTTCAGAATTGATTCCTTGAGGACATGCTCCATGATTTTTCTGGGAACTGAGGTGAGGCTGACCGGCCTGTAGTTCCCAGGATCATCCTTCTTCCCTTTTTTAAAGATTGGCACTACATTAGCCTTTTTCCAATCTTCCGGGACTTCCCCCGATCACCATGAGTTTTCAAAGATAATGGCCAATGGCTCTGCAATAACATCCGCCAATTCCTTTAGCACTCTCGGATGCAAAGCATCCGGTCCCATGGACTTGTGCATGTCCAGTTTTTCTAAATAGTCCCAAACCACTTCTTCCTTCACAGAGGGCTGGTCACCTCTGCCCCATGCTGTGCTGCCCCGTGCAGTAATCTGGGAGCTGACCTTGTTCGTGAAGACAGAGGCAAAAAAAGCATTGAGTACATTAGCTTTTTCCACATCCTCTGTCACTAGGTTGCCTCCCTCATTTAGTAAGGGGCCCACACTTTCCTTGGCTTTCTTCTTATTGCCAACATACCTGAAGAAACCCTTCTTGTTACTCTTAACATCCCTCGCTAGCTGTAACTCCAGGTGTGATTTAGCCTTCCTGATTCCATTCCTACATGCCCGAGCAATATTTATATACTCATCCCTGGTCATTTGTCCAATCTTCCACTTCTTGTAAGCCTCTTTTTGTGTTTAACATCAGGAAGGATTTCACTGTTAAGCCAAGCTGGTCACCTGCCATATTTACTATTCTTTCTACACATCAGGATGGTTTGTCCCTGTAACCTCAATAAGGATTCTTTAAAATACAGCCAGCTCTCCTGGACTCCCTTCCCCCTCATGTTATTCTCCCAGGGGATCTTGCCCATCAGTTCCCTGAGGGAGTCAAAGTCTACTTTTCTGAAGTCCAGGGTCCGTATTCTGCTGCTTTCCTTTCTTCCTTGTGTCAGGATCCCAAACTCGACCATCTCATGGTCACTGCCTCCCAGGTTCCCATCCACTTTTGCTTCCCCAACTAATTCTTCCCGGTTTGTGAGCAGCAGATCAAGAAGAGCTCCGCCCCTAGTTGGTTCCTCCAGCACTTTCACCAGGAAATTGTCCCCTACAGTTTCCAAAAACTTCCTGGATTGTCTGTGCACCGCTGTGTTGCTCTCCCAGCAGATATCAGGGTGATTGAAGTCGCCCATGAGAACCAGGGCGTGCGATCTAGGAGCTCTTTATGAAGATCTCTGTATGTTCTCATCCGGTGCTCTAGGCTCCCTCCAATAATTACACAAAAGGAAAAGCGTGGCACGTGTATAAAAATATCCACCAAACCCCTTTAATCCTCATCCCATTCTCTCCCTGAAAGGCTGGAAAAGAGCATGCTCTTTGCAGTATGCTCTCATTGCTAGCAAATCTGAGCTCTGGCAGAACATCGGGGAGTGAGTCCCAATGTCAAGCATCGCTCATGGAAAAAGCTCTGCTTGCAGCACACTCTAATATAAATGAGGAGACTCCAGCTTGAACACCTCTGGTCTTGACTGTGTCAGAAGGATATAGGAAGAAGTGACCTGTCAGGTAGCCAGGTCCCAAACCATTTAGCACTCCTGAATTCACCCTGGAAGCGAAATCCTTATAATTTTACTGCGTGATAGCAGAGGAGCCCACTTGTATGTGGAGCTTCTCTCTCAACCTTATTCTCTGCTCTTCGTCAGTTGCTGTTGGCTTAGCTTCTCAGGTAGCTTTTCTTTCCCAACATCAGCTCTGCTAATCACAGCAACTGCTTCTCACTCTCCCCTTTGGCATCTCCCAAGCTAGCTACCTTGTCATGGCTGTCTTCTCATTTGGCTTCAGCCTTTCTCTGTTGGGCCAGCTCATGTCCACTCCCCTGAGCCCTACAGGGCTGCTCCTGATGATCCTAACTCTCCCAGACTCTTACAAACACACATCATGCCATTTTGCCCATCATGTCCTGCATATGGCTTCTATCTGATCACACATGGTCCTTGTTCTAACAAGCCTTGTGATTCCCAGTATTCTCTGGTTGTGTCACTTCCTTTCCATTATCAGTAGAGGTTATCACATTAAGTCCTTTACTGGCTAGGTGCTGCTCTTCATAAGAAGACCCATAGCCCAGCCCTTTCTCTTCAGGCCATGCTAGAGAGGGCAACCCAATAATGGGATAGCGAGTTCACAACAGCATCACTGACCTGCATATTTAGCATGCACCAGCAGATTCACTGAGTGGTCCAATGAGTGGCTTTGTGCTGACCATCTTTGAGGGTTTTGGCTCATGTGTACATGTGTGTAACCTTTCCCAAGAACTGCTGTTCAAGGTTTTGGTGTGTGGCATATGTAAGGAGAGCAATATCTATATATGGCCAAGGTAATTTGCCTTCTGTACCATTTGTGCTACCGATGAGAATTTTGGCTGAAGGCTTAAGCAATAAGCTTTATAATGGTACTGATACATGGAATCAAACTCATCCCTGATTTACACCATCATTCAATATGGCCCATGATCTACACCTCACCCATGTATGAATAACTGAAACAGCTCCTTGCGGTAAGAACTGTAATGGTATAGCAAAACCACATTGCTTTACAACACTTAACATGCTGCATTTGATATACTACAGTAACATGCCTGAGCATTTGTAAATGCTGGTATTTAACAACATTGAACTTGCTTTTCTCAGTTTCCTCTATGCTAAGATGTTGGTTTATAACCAAGTAATTATGTGGATAAAGCTACATCTCTGACAGCATAACAATTTCCTAAATTCAGTACTTGACAATCTTTTAAACATCTTTTCACTATCTGGGGCAATTTGTTTCAGCAACTTATAGTTTATTACATTAGCAAATGAATGGACGTTTTTCTTGGAGCTCTGACAACTCCTCCAACTCCTTTTGTCCAACAGAAGTGAATACAGAACCTGTAGGGTTTGCCTTCTTCAATGCTACCTCAACCAACATCATTTTAATCATAGTCCATCCTATTTCATGTGCACCATCCATTACTTTCTGTTTGTTCTTTGTTGGTGTTTGGATTCATTCAGCCACAATAGCAGTACCAGTGGCAGCATATTCCTTTCATAATGCCTCATTTTCAGGGTCATGGCGTTTTTTTCTGAACTGGGTGGCACAGGACTGTTACTTCTGCTCCAAGCAGAAGTACTATCTTTTCCAGAATATGAATGCTGCGCATCATGATGAAGACTGGAGTGTGATAAACTTAAAATTATCCTGGTCTTTTCTAAATGGCAGACATGGTGTAGAGAATGTGAGCTTTCCTCGCCAATATGTTCTGGCTGACTTCACATCTTATTTCATTCTATTTTTGTTCATGTGGAATGTGAATGTTTAGTAGCACACGTGTTTAAAAAAAACACAAATTGCCCTGTGTACTGGACCAGGGCATGCTGAGTTGGACCTGATATGCACGAAACCCTGAAATATAGACGCATTCTGTGTTGGAGAAAGGCAGACAACTGGAACATTACACCCTTCCCAAAAGTTCTGGAGGGGAAATTTGCCTCTGTTGTTGGCCAAAGTCAAACCTTGCTTTGAAAAATGGTGTGGGATCTCTATTGTCCATGTTGAACAAGATCAGTTTTTCAGGTCTTAGCAGAAAGATTCCCATGCAATAAAGTACATTGCATGATTTCAGATATGTTGAAAGGATTTTTCATGAAATCGCGAAAACCACTGGGGACCACATGAGATCACCTCATGTCTTTGGACTTGGCCAGGGGATGGCAAAATTTATGGACCTCCTGCACTGCTCCAAACAAGCACCTTATCACTGACCCAACAAGCTGCCCTCCTGGTTTTGACTTGCCATGCAGACTTTGGACCACGCTGAACCCCATTTGAAAAAAACATGGAAGATGTGGCTACTTGCTGCACAAGTGGAAAATCAAAGACTTCTCTTTGTGTGACTGCGGTGGGAACATCTGAACATTTATAATACAGTGCCCCACATATGAATTCAAAGGTGAAATGTACGATAGCTACAACATCACAGAGGAGGCCTTGAAATGGCTTATTGACCTACAGTTGCAGCTAAAGAATATTGCTCTGCAAGAGAGAGGGAGAGAGAGGATGGAAAGTTGTCAGCGTTGCAGGGATTTAAACTTGTGGTTCTAGAAAGGACAGGTATTTCAAAGTCACTGCTCTAATGCACTCTAAACCATTCTCTCCATTCAGATTTTATGTAAAACTGACTACTTATAATTATTGAAGAACCCATGGCCCTCTTTGCACAAAATGAGGTGTTAACTTTGGTATCCTTGCCAGAATCAAATTTGGGTTCTGCCTTAAACTGTCACATAGAACTGTATCCTACTGCCAAGTGCTACATTCCAATGAAAAGTTCTTGTGTGCATTGTTATTTATAAAGTACTTTTCAATTCTTCTGAACAAATGTTACTATTTAAATTTGAATCATTTCATGATGACTGAATGGGCACATGCCTTTTGACTTGTGTGGATGAATTAATTAGTGAGGAAGAAAGCTCGTGCTTGTGTGTTTTTAGACTATGCTAACTACCAAAGGAAGGTGGCAAAACAGGATTAATTTTTTTTCACAATACATAATAATGTAATGGAGAAAGAAATCCAGTTAAATATCAAAACATTAACATAAAACTTTTACTGCAGCCATCCACTTAAAGGATAAGTTCTGGAACAAATGCACGTTTTTTCAGTTTTACAAGAATTTGGAGAACTCCACTGATTTTTTTTTCTTGATGAAACTAACTTCAGTAGTTAGATGAACATCTGAAGATATGAAACTACTTGTAACAAATAGCGTCATCTTCATATTTACCTTACCAGCTGTTAAAATGGCAATATTCCTGGGCCCTGGGAATAGATGACTGAAAAGTTTCAGAAGTAGTCTGAATGTTCATAAATGGAATCCTGAAATCTATTCACTTGATGTTTTGCTTATGTGCATTTTCTGTATTTGTTAATGATGTCATTGTGACAGGCCTACTCAGTGAGGGGGGAAAAACAATAACAGGAAATATGGAAATGGCAGAGGTGCTTAATGACTTTGTTTTGATTTTCACCAAGAGATTGGTGATGATTG
The DNA here is from genome assembly GCF_965140295.1 of Lepidochelys olivacea. Lineage (NCBI taxonomy): Eukaryota > Metazoa > Chordata > Testudines > Cheloniidae > Lepidochelys > Lepidochelys olivacea. The sequence continues at coordinate 81,183,801 of NC_140417.1, read as the reverse complement.
GATGTCTAACATAGTGAATGCCAGTGAAAATGAGGTAGGATCAGAGGCTAAAATAGGGAAACAAGTCAAAATTACTTAGACAAATTAGATGTCTTCAAGTCACCAGGGCCTGATGAAATTCATCCTAGACTACTCAAGGAACGAACTGAGGAGATATCTGAGCCATGAGCGATTATCTTTGAAAAGCCATGGAAAATGGGAGAGATTCCAGAAGACTGGACATAAGGACAACCTGGGGAATTACAGACCAGTCAGCTTAATTTCTGTACCCCGAAAGATAATGAAGCAAATAATTAAGCAGTCAATAATTGATAATAAGAAGATAATAAGGTGGTAATGTAACAGTCAGCATGGATTTGTCAAGAACAAATTGTATCAAACCAACCTGATAGATTTCTTTGACAGGGTAACAAGCCTTGTGGATAGGGAAGAAGTGGTAGACATGGCATATCTTGACTTTTCTAAAGCTTTTGATACTGTCTCTCATGACCTTCTCATAAACACACTAGGGAAATGCACCCTAGATGAAGTTACTATAAGGTGGGTGCAAAACTGGTTGGAAGTCCATTCCCAGAGAGTAGTCATCAGTGGGCCCCAGTCATGCTGGAAGGGCATAACGAGTGGGGTCCTGCAAGGATTAGGTTTGGTCTGGTTCTGTTCAATATCTTCATCAATGATTTAGTTTATGGCATAGAGAGTACACTGATAAAGTTTGCAGACGATATCAAGCTGGGAGAGTTGCAACTGCTGTGGAGGATAGGATTAAAATTCAAAATGATCTGGACAAACTGGAGAAATGGTCTGAAGAAAATAGGAGGAAATTCAATAAGGACAAATGCAAAGTGCTCCATTTAGGAAGGAACAATCACTTGCACACATACAAAATGGGAAATGACTGCTTAGGAAGGAGTACTGTGGAAAGAGATCTGGGGGTCATAGTGGACCACAAGCTAAATATGAATTAACAGTGTAACACTGTTGCAAAAAAAAGTGAACATCATTCTGGGAGGTATTAGCAGGAGTGTTGTAAGCAAGACATGAGAAGTAATTCATCCGCTCTACTCTGTGCTGATTAGGCCACAATTGAAGTATTGTGTCCAGTTCTGGTGCCACATTTCAGGAAAGATGTGGACAAATTGGAGAAAGTCCAGAGAAGAGCAACAAAAATGATTAAAGGTCTAGAAAACATGACCTATGAGGGAAGATTGAAAAAAAAATTGTGTTTGTTTAGTCTGGAAAAGAGAAGACTGAGAGGGGACATAAGTTTTCAAGTACATAAAAGGTTGATACAAGGAGGTGGGAGAAGAATTGTTCTTAACCTCTGAGGATAGGACAAGAAGCAATGGGCTTAAATTGCAGCAAGGGGGGTTTAGGTTGGACTTTAGGAAAAACTTCCTAACTGTCAGGGTGGTTAAACACTGGAATAAATTGCCTAGGGGGGTTGTGGAATTTCCATCATTGGAGATTTTTAAGAGGAGATTAGACAAACATCTGTCTGGAATGGTCTAGATAATCTTAGCCCTGCCATGAGTGCAGGGGACTGGACTAGATGACCTCTCGAGGTCCCTTTCAGTCCAGTGATTCTATGATTTATAGATTCTAAGGCCATAATGGACCATTGTGATAATCTACTCTGACCTCCTTTATAACACTGACTATAGGACTTATCTGAACTATTTCCTGTTAGAACTAGAGCATATCTCTAATAAAATATACCATCTTAGTTTAAAAATTGCCAGTGGTTGAGAGTTCTCCACAACCCTTTGTAAATTGTAGCAGAAATTAATTACCCTTATAGTTAAAATTTTGCACCTTGTTTCTAGTCTGAATTTGTCTAGCTTTCAGCTTCCAGCCAGTGGATCTTGTTATACCTTTGTTCACTAGACTGAAGAGCCCATTATCAAAGTTTTGTTCTTCATGTAGATTGTCTCTCTTTCAAGCTAAATAGATTGAGCTTCTGGCACCTTTCACTCATGTAGGCATGTTTTCCTATTCTGTATTCATTCTCATGGCTCTTCTCTGAACCCTCTTCAGTTTATCAACATCCTTTTTAATTGTGGATACATAATTACAAATTGCACATTATTAAAATATAACAAAGCTTTTAATTTTACCATTTCACAGTCCTTCATTTTATGTTTCAATGTTATAAGTCATTATATGTGTGTTATCCTGTGCTACCCTTTTAATCTATTAGAGATTATAGAAAACATGATGATTCTTTAATGTCAGTATTTCTTTAAACATGGGTTTTTCATTCACAATCTAGCTTTGTTTGTAAATAATTACAAAGAAATTTCATTAGAAGTTTTCCTGCAAATACATTTTGAGGAGGTGTCTCAATTTTAGGGCCTTCATATTCAGTTGCTTTTGCTGGTACTCCAACACATTAAAGTAGGCTTTGGTTTTATTTCGGCAGCAGGAATGTTTGTGTTTCTGAAACAAAATATTCTAAATTTCACTTCCACAATTTTTTTTGGAGATTCTGGCTTTTTGTCCTGATTTGGGATGATTTTTCCCCCCTAAACAGCAAAACTTTTGCAGAAATGAAATTAACTTTGCTGGCCAGCTCCAATCCCATGCTACTTTTTTGTGGGGTGGGGGAGAAAGGGATAATGCTGGTCTCCCTGGTAATATACAGTCTCTTATTGTGAGAGAATGAAACATCCAAGGCTATAAGACAGCTGTTGAAAATGTATGCTACTTAATTTCCTTTGCAAAGTGCTTTGCTGTTTGTGGATGAAAAACATTATATAAGAAGTAAGCATTATAGGAGTTGCATATGCCTGCAGATTCACTGCACTACTAGTAGACAGAAAAGTGCTGTGAGAGATACCTTAAGTATGAAAAATACTATATAAAACCAAAATGGATTGTCTTCTTAACAGGTTTAAATAATAAGATAGGTGAGCTAGAGTGCCTCATATTAAATGTGTTGAAATAACTTGGTGGAATGAGGATAATCAATGGGACACAGTAATATCAGGGTACAAAATATATCGGAAGGATAGAACAGGTTGTGCTGGTGGGGTTCAAAAAAGCAAACAATGTTGGGAATCATTAAGAAAGGGGTAGATAGTAAGACAGAAAATATCATATTGCCTCTATATAAATCCATGATACGCCCACATCTTCAATACTGCATGCAGATGTGGTCATCCCATCTCAAAAATATATATATTGGAATTGGAAAAGGATCAGTAAAGGGCAACAAAAATGATTAAGGGTATGGAACGGTGGCCATATGAGGAGAGATTAATAAGATTGGGACTTTTCAGCTTGGAAAAGAGATGACTAAGGGGAGATATGATAAAGGTCTATAAAATCATGACTGGTGTGGAGAAAGTAAATAAGGCAGTGTTACTTACTCCTTCTCATAACACAGGAAGTAGGGGGTCACCAAATAAAATTAATAGGCAGTAGGGTTAAAACAAACAAAAGGAAGTGTTTTTTACACATAAGGCACAGTCAACTTGTGGAACTCCTTGCTAGAGGATGTTGTGAAGGCCAAGGCTATAACAGTGTTCAAAAAAGAACTCGATAAATTCATGGAGGATAGGTCCATCAATGGCTATTAGCTAGGATGGGCAGCGATGGTGTCCCTAGCCTCTGTTTGCCAGAAGCTGGGAATGGGTGACAGTGGATGGATCACTTGCTGATTACCTCTTCTGTTCATTCCCTTTGGGGAACCTGGCATTGGCCACTGTCAGAAGACAGGATATGGGGCTAGATGGACCTTTGGTTTGACCCAGTATGGCTGTTCTTAGGTGTTCCCTAATGATAGTGCAGTTTGATATACTCACATGTCAGGATTCCAATAAATTTATGGAAAATATTACAAACTTCCCTAAAATTATATGTTCCTGATAATAGTTTTTGGCATAGTTTCTATTGTTGTCAGACTCCATTGGTGTGGTGCTCTGCTCTGTTCACTGTTGATAACAGTTGGCTGCATGCGCGTGTTCCCTCTGTATGCTGTCCCGGCTCTGCAGATTGCTGGCACAGCAGACCCCGAGAGAACCCCCAATGACCACAGGCTTTGATAAGGTACGAAGGCACCCAGACAGATATATTGTCAAATGAAACACAGTCTCTAGCTCCCCAGATCAGATGTCTGCAGTTTTGCTAGTACATATGTGCTCCCTCACAATGGACCGGCTCAGTCAGTGGTGGGATTTGCTACTGCCCCCTAGGCCAGACAAAGACGTCCACTCAGGGATGCATTCTTATACACAGGTACAAACAGGTTACGCATCACTCCTGATGCATTGAGATACAGCCCCTCTACGTATTAGGGTGCTGCCTCTCCCCTGGTACAGGTTGGTTCAAACAAACAAGTCTATCCATCGTATTTCCTTTTGACCCTGTCTTTAGAATGGGTCTGTTTGTTCCTTGTTATCTCTGTGGGATGTGTTTGTACCGGGATGTTCTGGTGCCATCCTGGAACACATTCATCTTATTAGTGCTTATATGTGTATACGTGCTTTTAGCAGCCTTCTTCTTGCCAACTTCTGTGAGCAGGGCCTGCCTCTGGCTCACAGCATAACTTTTGCTTTATGTTAGCAAGGTCTTGACCATTACTTTAGTTCAGGCCGCAGGCCTCATACTGGGCCTCTGATACAAGGGTTTATGTTTCAGGGACTCATCTTACTACATTCGCCCACTTTTTGTCTTTTTATGGGGAGGATGTTTACCCATCGTCCTGGAAAAGCATAATGCATGGACGGAAGATAACCCAGTGGGCTGGTCACCTCACTTTACCATCCACACACTCATGCCCCATCTGTCCTTAGTCTGCACATTCCCTCATACAACTGGTAGACAGATTTTATTATCCAATTCTTTTAAGTCCCTTATAGTGGGCTGGGAATGTTAGGCCCGGGAACGTAACTAGAGGTGCGGGGTCTGTGAGAGTATTCTGTTGACTTTACTGAATGATATGAGACGGCCTGTCTGATATTTTACACTGAGGGCTTTGTTAGGGTGAAACAGATGTCCAAAGTATATAGATATTTGAATATATCGATATAAGTAAATGAATATATGCATGTGTATATATGTATGTATATCTAGGTATGTTTGTTGATAAATGAAAATATATGATGGTTATTAAGGGATGAATATATGTTGTACATACTGACAAATACATGCCTCAACGCCTTACTCCTTAAAATGATTATTGGGTTGTACTACAGCAGTGTTGATTGCCATTTCCATCCCCTTCTTTACTTGATACTGTAGCTTAGCTTTCTTAGTTTGATGTACCAAGTAATAATAGCACATTCCCATGAGAACAACAACTGTTAGGGCCTGGATTCCCATTAGGATTACGCTCAGGGTTCGGACCACTGGATGTAAAGTCACATCCTCTAGAATTGCCCACCAGGGTGTTTCCACCTCTCTTTGTACATTGTCTATTTCATTCATTTGCTGCTGGATCAATTGAGTTATTGGTGTTAGGGATTCTTTAGTTCTTGCCACCAACTCATCTATATCCAACTGCAAGAGTTTCACTGGGGGGAACAAGTCAATTAGTAAATCTTGTAAGCGTTCATGTGGAATGATTGTTTCCATGACAGTATTACCTTTGCTTGTTGGCCAGAAGGCACGGGCTCCTATCTGAATGATGCTCGTAACAGGCACACAGAACCCAGCATCACTTGTGGGGCAAATATTGCCATTTATAGAAAAATTATGATAACCTATAGCATAGGCTGTGTCCTGAATTCGTACTACCTCATTAACCAATTCCTTTTGTACCAGTCGAGCCCAGCCTTTCCTTGTGGCATTAATGTCAATTGTGGCATAGCACTTAAACAGCCACCATCCATTAAGTATTGCACAACAGGCTTGATTAATTTCCGAGCCAGTTTCAGTTACTAGGCGCACAGTCGGGTAATGTTGTACATATGTCTTGTTTACAAGCGTCCCCACACTATTTGCGTAATATACCTTAACTGGCTCTTGCACCCATCTAGAGACCACCATCATGAGGTACATGCTTTTACCGTCCTCTTGGTCCAGTCTTGGAACCCTATCAAATTAGCAAATTGTAAAAAGATAGGCACCATATGGTTTATGCCCTGTTGTTGTATTTGGTTTAAGATGGCTGTGGAGTCTAATATCCGTGGCCAATTCTGAAGTTGCAACTGCAGCAAACTTTGCTGTACTATCTCAATTACTCTACTGCTATAGGCCGTCCCAATGAAACATCATTATTTTGTATGCTGTTGATGAGGGACAGAATGGTAGCATTCAGGTGACTAAACCCTTGAGCACTCAAATGCATATTATCAATAGTGATCGCATGCTGGTCCAGTAATAGACTGTTAATATCTCCTCCTGTTTTAACTGCTTTGCCTATTCCACTCACCCTGGTGTTTATTTTTAAGTTAAGATTTTCAATGTCTGCAGAGTTCCATATGGACATGCCAAGGCTGGAGCCTCCCAGTGCTGTTACCACTAAGTCCCCTGTCCTCTTATAGGCTTTTATTTTAACCATCCAAATCCCCTGATACCGCCCTGCCAATAGAAAAGGAGTACTTGTGGCACCTTAGAGACTAACCAATTTATTTGAGCATGAGCTTTCGTGAGCTACAGCTCACTTCATCGGATGCATACCATGGAAACTGCAGCAGACTTTATATACACACAGAGATCATGAAACAATACCTCCTCCCACCCCACTGTCCTGCTGGTAATAGCTTATCTAAAGTGATCATCAAGTTGGGCCATTTCTAGCACAAATCCAGGTTTTCTCACCCTCCACCCCCCCACACAAACTCACTCTCCTGCTGGTAATAGCCCATCCAAAGTGACAACTCTCTACACAATGTGCATGATAATCAAGGTGGGCCATTTCCTGCACAAATCCAGGTTCTCTCACCCCCTCACCCCCCTCCAAAAACCACACACACAAACTCACTATCCTGCTGGTAATAGCTCATCCAAAGTGACCACTCTCCCTACAATGTGCATGATAATCAAGGTGGGCCATTTCCAGCACAAATCCAGGTTTTCTCACCCCTCCACCCCCATACACACAATTGCTCTATTTGCTACCATAAGGTCTTGTGTTTAATTTCGGATCCGTCAGTTCCTGTAAAGCCTACACTATTCCACCATGGTAGGTAGATGGTGGTTCCTTTGTAAACATAAGCTGAATCTGTTCCTATTATTAGGTCAGTTTGCTTGTCCTTCATTCTAGCTAAAACTTCTAAGACCGCTGACACTTCTGCAGACTGCGTTCCTCCTTTGCTCAATTTGTACTGGAAGAAATTAACTCTTCGGAGGTTTTCAGTTAAACAGACTCCTGCGAAGCCGGTGACTCATTTTCCTTCAGTGTAATACCAACTACCGTCTACAAACCAAATGTTTTTTCCAATCATCTGTTCAATTGGGGTTGCTTTAAAAACAGGGTGTGCTCTAGATTCCTGTTGGGGTTCTCAGACATGTTCTCGACCATTTATAGTCAGTCTCTGTACGGATATTTCAGGTTCTTTTAGTGGGACTAATTGAACATTCTCAGACATGAGAGCAAAGACCCATTGAATGGTTTTATCTACTCTCACATGTGCTTTGGACAGATTTTCCTGACTTAGTAATTTTCCCAGTGCATGGTGACTCTTTACAATCACCTTGCTTGCTCTGATAATTGCCTGAGCTTTTTGGAGTGTCCAGTAGGCTGCAAGAGCAGTTTGCTCACAAATTCCCATTTTGCTTTCTGGACCTGTTAATGCTCTGCTATAATAAGCAACAAGTCTCTCCCCAGCACCAGTATCCTGTGTAAGCATGCTAACAATACAGAAATTCTTAACACTGGGGTACAATATGAAGGGGAATTCATTGTTAGGGGCGGCCAAGGTAGGTGCCTCCGTTAACCCTTTTTTCAGGCTTTCCCATGCACTAGTTGCCTCCTCTGTCCAGGTCCACTGTGGTCTTTTAAGTACCTCATACAGGGGACCTGCCTTCTCTGCATAGCCAACCATAAATTCTCTGCAGAAGTTTGTGAGCCCCAAAGAAGACTGCAAAGATTTACTATCTACTGACATAAGGAGGTTAAAGATACATTTCACCCTTTCCTTATCCACAGACCTTCCCCCTGTACTGAGCTGAATTCCAAGATATTGCACTTCTCTCTGTTTAATCTGGGATTTAGAGGGATTAAGTTTCAAGAGGTATGTTTAGCAGCTAATCAGAAACTGCCGCATTAACACTTTGTGTTCCTTCTCTGTCTCACTGACTATTAAAATGTCATCTACATATTGGACTATTCTTCCTGTTTGTAACAGCCCCTCCTTCTCTAACATATTTCTCACTACAGTATGAAATATTGTGGGTGCATCACAGTACCCCATAGGCAAAAAATTCCAGCAGTATTGCATACCTTGGAATACAAAGGATGTTCTGTATTGAGACTCTGCGTTCAACGGTAAACTCCAAAAGCCATTTGCCACATCGAGGACCGAGAACCACTTCATGTCAGGGGTTACTACCTCTAACAATTCTGGGTAAGTAGCCACTACTGGTGCTCCCCGTTTGGCAGTTCTGTTTAACCCCTGATAGTCTACAGTTAATCTCCATGTTCCATCAGATTTTTTGACTGGCCAGATGGATGCCGCGTTAGGTGCTGAACACCTCATTAATTTATTGGTTGAGGCCAACAGCTAGTTGAGTGGGGAATGACAGTTTATCACAGCAGAATGAAACACACAATTCCCTAAAATTTTTAGATTTATTTTAGGAAACGAACTTAAATAATAAAATGCATCTTACATAGTTTAGGAAATAAAACCTGATTTACATGGATGCATACAAAGCAGACTAAAGGGGGCAGAAAGCGAGGGATGAGGCCGGGGGGGGCGGGGGGAGGGTAGGAGGGAAATGGGGAGAGTAGAGAGTAAAGCATTGGGGCTGCCATGCGCTCAGGCTAGCACTGTCTAGCACAGGGTGTGATAGCGGGAGTTAAGGGCCAGGGCACAGGTGGATAACAAGCTCAGTCTGGTCCAGGCCACATCTGCTCACGGAGTTAACCCAGTGGGACCCGGAATCCCAGGGAAGTTTCTCTTGTTTGCTCCTGTTAGCAGACCTTCAATTTCAGCCCCTGCCCAGAGACACCCCTCCTCCCTTGAGGGCTGTAAATAGCAAATGCCTCCACCCGGTGTGTGCCCCAGCCACCTCTCTGTCCTGCATGATCATGTTTGTCTCTGCCCTCCTGCTCTTTTGCCCCTGCCCTGCCAGTTCTCTGCATCAGTTTGTCCCACTCTCTACCTGGTCTGTCCTTCGGTCTCAGCTGGTACTTGGATTGTCCCTTTCTCCATCCCTCTCCCCCTTACTTGTTCCTTAAGACAAAGGGAGCTAAGGGGGATGGGGACTCAATTGGGGAATGAGAGGGCTGGGGGCTCAGCATGGGGGCTAGGGAGATTCAAATGGCTTCAGATGGGGGCTCAGTCACCAACATAAACAGCTTGCACTGGAGCTGCCCTGTTGCCACTTGGACGCACACTGCAGCCATCACGTCCAGGGTCCCTGCCTAGGGGGACGTCTCTGGACTCCCTGCTGGCAGGGGGCTGCAGCTGGTGCTGGGGAGGATCCCCACATGTCAGCAATGGCTCTTGGGCCCAGAGCAGCCCAGCCAGAATGGCCGCTCCTTCATCCCTGTCTCCACAGCTGGAGCCAGGTCCACCACCAAGTTTTCCAGCCATAGACTTCAAGTACCAGCACCAAAGACTCTGTTGCCGCTTCTCCTCAGGGCTCCTGGATGCAGCAGCCTCTCCCCACTGGGAGTATGTGAACTGCCCCACAGGCGCTGCTGCTTTAACTAAAATAGGATGAAGCAGCCAGGAGACTGCAGGCAGCACAAACTCCAGGGCAGGCACTGAGCAACTGCAGTGTGCAGGCACATCCCATGTGCACCAGTTGCTGACAGGCGGCGGAAACAGCAAGAGGAGCAGTAGCGGAGGGCACAACCGGGAGGGAAGCAGCGGCCTGAGCATGGCTGCTGCAGTAGTATCCAAAAGGCATTCCAGCATATTCTGGCTCCCTTCAGGGGAGGGATAGCTCAGTGGTTTGAGCATTGGCCTGCTAAACCCAGGGTTGTGAGTTCAACCCTGGAGGGGGCCATTTGGGATCTGGGGCAAAAACTGGGGATTGGTCCTGCCTTGAGCAGGGGGTTGGACTAGATGACCTCCTGAGGTCCCTTCCAACCCTGATATTCTATGATTTCTATGACTCCACTACTGAGGTAGAGCCTTCCCAGTCTACCCCATGGACTCAGCTCAGATATAAAACCTCTGCCTCCTCACCTCAGGGCAGGAGGTGGAATGACAAGGCTGGGGAGGAACCTCAGTTCACTAAGACTTTAGCTCCTACCCCGATGAGTGCAAGGCCTACAGGCACAAGCCTGGGTTTAGTTTAAATAGGCAAGTGGGGGGGAAACCCGGCAGCCAGTCAAATGGCCCTTTGCCCAGCTGATAGCTAAGCACAGAACCAAAGCGTGGGCAGCCCCCCATCCCTGTCACACACACGTTTGGGCTTTTCTCATTCCCTGCATTCCCTCTAAAGGCGGTAAGACAGTATTGGGCCAAATCTTACAGTCCTTACTCAGCAGAAATCCCCTTTAAAGTCTGTGGGAGTTTAAACCCATCCCATCTGTCTGCCATTCACCTGCTTTCTCTGATCAATAGGATTTAATGACTGATCTAAATTGGCATTGTTATCAGAACAATAGGCCATTTCTTATTTGTAGTTCTTTTTCCAGTCAAAGGTTACATATACAACAATGGTGAAATTCATTTTACTTTTTACTCATGTTTAACTCTGTAGGGTGTGAGGGGGTGTTCACCTCATACTTGCTTGGAAAGAGTTAATGCAGAGTGAGGGGGGCTAATTAACCCAACAAGGCACAGCTGAAGGGAATCAGGTGGCCACCTAATCCCTGACTGAATGAGAGAGCCCACCTGAGGAGGAAGGGACTGGGAGTATAAAGACAGGAAATTGGAAGCAGAAGGGGGTAGCTGGGAAAGTCTGCAGCTGGTCCCTGGGATGAGTGCTTGGAGGTGACAGTTATTCTCTGGGAGGGGGGTAGCAAGGAGGGAAGCAAGCCCTAGAGAGGGAGGAGTGCTAGATGGTAGGAGAAGGCTCAGGGAAAGGCAGTAAGGTCTAAAAGGGGACAGACTTTGACTGCTGGCTAGAGGGTTCCTGAGCCAAAATCCAAAGTAGAAGGCGGGCCTGGGTTCTCCTGCTAGCCACTGAGGGAGAGTGGCACTAGGAGGCAGTGAATGGGAAGACTGCCAGGATTGTTGAAGGAGACTTTGGTATGCTGGAAAGTGAAAGTATGTACAGTGAAGTGGCTGGAGGGCTGGAAGGGGAGGAGGTAGCAGCTGCTTGTGAAGTGATAGAGGGGCTGCAGATGGAGAGTGGCAAAGGATAGCATGCAACTGTGGGAAGGGGGGATATTGACCTTGTGAGTTATTCCCCAGAATGACCAAGAGGAGGTGCTATTCTAGCAGTGAGTGGAACACCTTATTGCCTAGGGTTATAATCAGAGAATGCTGGGAATGACTTGGTGTTAGACAGGGACTACCTGTGAGTGATTTATCAGAGGGACTGAGCTGCTGTGTGCTGAATGAGTATTTTATGCAGTTGTGCTTGGTTTAGTTAAAAACCATGAAAGCTGAAAGAAAGAGAAATAAACATTTCAGTTGATAATTTTACAAGGTTAAAGCATCCACACACAAAAAATTCAGCAAGAGATGGACTTGAGTATAGAAAGTGTGGCTGCAGAACCACAAGATCACAATATAAAAGTGGGTAACCTTTAAGGAAAGGAAACCATTCCACTGAAGTATCAGAGGGGTAGCTGTGTTAGTCTGGATCCATAAAAGCAGCAAAGAGTCCTGTGGCACATTATAGACTAATAGACATATTGGAGCATAAACTTTTGTGGGTGAATACATGCATCTGACGAAGTGGGTATTCACCCACGAAAGCTTATGCTCCAATACGTCTGTTAGTCTATAAAGTGCCAGAGGACTCTTTGCCGCCGTTCCACTGAAAGCACTTTTAAGCATAGTCTCCTTGTCGTTTTGGAGGCTTGAGATGCACAGCTCCCAGTAATTCAGGCAGACAGAGCAGCCCAGAAGCAAAGGTTGGGGAACTGAACTGGTCTACCTAGCTTGCACATGAGACTCAGCCTAGCACTGACTAGTGGGAAAGAGAATTGTTGTGGGGCCAAAAGGCATGATTGATATGCCAGGTAACCAACTACAGGTAGGAGTGTTGGAACAATTTCTATAGGGGGGGTGCTGAGAGCCCCTGAACCAAACTATAAACCCTGTAGACGATGGAAACCACATCAAGTCAGGGGGTGCAGCAGCCCCTCCCCCCTATCCCACACTCCTAGCTCCAGCACCTATGACTGCAGGTCCTGATAGCATATGCCTTGAACACAGACAGACAGTATCCCATAGAAGAGTTGGCTGCCAGATGTAGGCTTCTAAAAGCAGAAGGAGATGCAGCTTCTACGTTGCTCCCTTCTGAGTAGAAAACTCTTGTTTTTCCTCTCTTAGTCCGAGGAGCCCAGCTGACCAGAAGCATTGAGCTCCACAGAGGGTGTTCCCCTTAGCCAGCTTTCCCTGAAACAGTTTGGCTAGTGAAAGCATCAGCCAAGAGAGGAGCCAGTCCCTCCCCTTAAGCAGTCACTTGCCACAACCTAGACCCAAAGGATGAGTTGGAGCTCCCGGTTTCCATATGCAGAGGGAGAGGGCCATCTGTTGCCATGGCTATTGTGTTCCTTGCTCTGGAAGCTAAGGGAAGTCAGGTGGGGTTAACCATGGAAGAGTGGAATCTCCAATTATAAACCCGCAATGAGTGTTCTGGAAGAAGTAAGCCACTTTCTTAGAAACCACTTTCTGAGGTTAGCAGCAAGGAGAATAGATATTCTGGACTTCTAGTAGTCACTGGCCCCTAGTAGTCATAGGAGTCCAGTTTGATGAAAGCAGGCAGTGAATAAACCCAGGATTTCAGAAGCCCAGGACTTTGCATTTAAAAAATAATCCTGAAGGGGATCATTTCAGAAGAATTAGGTTGCTTATTTGGCTGTGAATTACCATGATAGAAAATGGAGTCAGTTAAGTGACAGTAGGGATTACTGTATCTTTAAATATCTGTTTCCCCTTGTTTTAGGCACCTGTTTAATCCTGATGTGTATGTGTGCCATAAATAATGTCAAGTAGCAGCTCAAAGCCAGAGGCAGATCATTTTTCTTATGCTGCATGATCCAAATGTTATTGCTGTCTATCAGGGTCAGATACATTTTGAACACTGGTATGTTTCAGAGCCATCTACTCCGAGTGATGGTGATATGCAGGTTGTGTGGATTTTATGCTTTAGCTGTTTACCTTTCATTTGCTGCAATATTTATTTACACTGTGGTTAGAAATATCTATGCAGCTGGGGAGGGAGGGTATACTACTGGTTTGAAGGCAAAGGAAGAGAATGAAATAATTACTGTAGCCTCAGATTGTAACTATACAAATGGGTGCTGTATTTTACATATTAGTGTTGCCTGATGTAAAATATATGCTTTACTGGCTATCAGGAATTTAGAAACAGTACGAATGCTACAAAACATTATCGAACATTATACAATTCACCTTTTATCCCTTTACTGTCAATGTTCTGTGGGTCACATTTTTCTCGTTATTGATTGGTTTGTTTCCTCTACATAAAGAGATGAAGAGGGTGCACAGCTGATGTACAGTACTTATGGTTTCAGAGTAGCAGCCGTGTTAGTCTGTATCCGCAAAAAGAAAAGGAGGACTTGTGGCACCTTAGAGACTAACAAATTTATTTGAGCATAAGCTTTTGTGAGCTTTCGTGTTCTTGCTTGTTATTTCATGCCTGTCACATTACAGGTAAGCACTGTAGTTTGCTATATATTCCTGCTGCAGCTATACTAGCAAAATCTGAAAAATTCCTGTTTCAATATGTAAATAGAACAGTCTACATGTAACATCTCCTCTAGCTTCCTAAGTGATCATCTGTTTATAGACAGAAATAACATGTGCTAGCAGTGAACTACTTGCCATCTGTCTCTTGCCAAGGGAACTGGCAAAAAATGTATTTTCCCCAGTTTGATTGACCAGAACATTTTATAGCAGCATTTTTGCAAGACAAGGGCCTGAACCCAAAATTCTTAATTCAAAATCCCTGGAACTTCACAATTATATCTGACCCCAGATCGGAAGTTTGGGGCCGAGACCCATATCTCCATTTTAAATTATGTACGTGAAATATATTAGGTGACAGTATTTTCACTTTGCATTCCTCCATCACTTTTTCATTTCACTTTTTACAGTAATTAATATTTCATTTAACTATCACTTATGCTTACAAATTTATTCTGTATTCTCCACTACTTATATTAATAATAGAAAGCTAGGCACAGTCTGAGGGCCTGATGCAACTGCCACTGAAGTCAGTGGAAAGACTGTTTAGAACAGAAATGGACTACACTTCATCTTATGAGAGACTGAGAAATTGAACTACACTGTCATGGTATTTATCATGGATGTTGAGAGGAGAACGATTAGAACAAGTTAAAGAACAAGGCTAGGATTGGGACGCTGATAGCGTAAGAGTGAACACTACTAGCCTGAAGTGCGCTTGCTGAAAAGCTTAGAGTATGTGAAACTTACGTTAGCTATATTGACAGCAAGAACCAAATTTCCTTCAGAGCAAGTGCCTTGTTAGCAGTAGTTAGGCAGTATGAGATCCCAAGGATGTAATTGAAACCAAACGAAAGAAAATGTCTGATACAGATTCAAGACAGCAAACAAGAAATTCCAATCATGGAAGATAACAATTATGAACTTTAAAAACACATTAATGCAAAATCTAATATGAGAGAATAATCTCCGGAGTCTGTGAAATTTCATCTTCAGTCTGACACTGATTCTGTAGCCTTAGGACAAGTCAGTTAACCTATTTGAGCCAGACATGCAAGTGAATGAGGACAGACACAGGGTTGGACTTTTGCAACTTTTTATTAAAATTTGACATTGGAGAGGGGCACGCTTCTGGCTCACTCAGCTGTGGTCCCTGGCAGCCAAGCCTGGGCAGGGAGCGGAAGCCAGGTTCTCTTAGGCAGCTGCCGGTCTGCAGAGCAGCAAGTGGCAAGGGGCAGCATTAGAAGCAGCTCCCTCCCACCAGGGAGAGCAGCTGAACATGCCAACAGGGCCAGATGCAGTGGGAGGACAGAGTGCTCCCCTGCAGGTAATGTGCGGTGGGGAAAGTGCTGTGGCCTGGACTGGGCACGGAGGGTTGGCGGGGGAACAACACGTGACCAGTCATGTGATCTCCCCTTTAGATCGTGCCTCCCCCTTTATGGGGAGGCACCAGTGGTCTATGGTGGGGCACACTTGGGGAAGGGGGTAGAATGGGGGGAGAGGAAGAGGCGGGGCAGGGATGGGGCCTTGGGAAGGGGTGGGGACGGGACCTGGGACAGAGTGGGGGTGGAGCTCCCCCCAGGAAATCAGAAAGTCGGTGCCTATGGCATCAGTAGACAGGCATTCAGTTAGCCCGAGAAGACTTTTGTAGGGGATGGAATTAGAAAGCACATCTTTCTTTTGGACAACGCTTTACTGTGAGACAGGCAAAGAAGCATGAGGTCCTTTGGGATGAAACAACATTCCTACCTTGGTTCCTTCTTTCAGTGGTGCAAGTAGAAATAATTTCTTGCTGGTACTGCACTCATGGGATGGACACAAGGGGGGCACACAAGACTTCCCCACATGACCCTCCATGTGACTCCTCCCAGCCCAGGGTCCGCCACGCTCTCCCTGTCCCCTCCGACGCCCAGCTTAACTGTCTTAAAATTTTACAACTGCATCTGTTGAACAGATGCAGTTGTAAAATGATGCTTTGGGCCCCTGGTGCCACCTGTACTTCCAGGTGTCATTGAGGATCCAGCAGCACCCAAAATTGAAAACTTCTTAAATAAAAGGATAGGAAGCACAGTCACCCCACTTTCCCTTAACACACTATCAGTGCCTCCCTTATGTCCAAACTAAGCTTCTGCCAGCTTGCCTTTATCTAAGTATTGCTCTCCACCAGGCACTAGGAAAGCAAAGTTGCTGCGCCATCTGGGTTTGAAGGAAAAGAGGCATAGAACTGTGTGTGCCATGTACATCTTAACAGAACTACAGCCCAAACTGTTTTATTATTTTCCTCAACATGACATACAGGGGGCAATCAAAATCAACCTGGCAGAACATGCATGAGAACTGTCTCTGGACAGATAAGCAATTGATCAAAATCACAATCTCTGATCTCATGGGGCCAAATCCTGTTCCCATTGAAATCAAAAAGAGTTTTGCTATTGAGTTCAATGGCAACAGGCTTTGATATTTGCAGAGGAAAGAACAAAACCACTCAAGCAAGGGCTATGTTGCTTATACCACAGGTGTCAAAGGCTGCTGATTCATGTGAGAAAGTCAGCAGACATCTGATCTTTGTTCATTGCAAGGGAGAAATCAGCAATCAATGAGGCTAGAATAGTCTCTGTACCATATCCAACTCATAAGTCCATCTGCAAAGAATCAAGGAAATATGAAGGTTCCAGATTACCTTAAAGTCCTCAGTCCCTTGGTTAGAATGCTCCCATTTGTATATGTTCATAGTCCAGAGGCTGGAGCAGGAAAGAGGCAAAATGGAGATGTTTCCAGGCCAGGGCCTTTTAGCTTCTGCCAAGTAAAGGGAAATCTGTTCTCACTGTGAAAGATAGTGTTTGGAGTCCTATGAGCAAGTTACATGTCCATCACCCCCACCCATATTCTAGTTAGAACGTTCACAAAAAGTCCATTAAGCGTAGACAGGCATTTCCCAGGGTCCATTGTGAGCTAAATGTTCCTTAATGGGCCATTTATCTTGACTTGTCCCTTCCTGTGCTGGCTAAATACCTTGTGGGCATTACCACAGGAGTAAACATGTAGTAAACATAGCTAATATTCATAACTTCAGATACCAAGATGAATATACATGCATAGAAATAGCATAATTATAAGTACCAGCTATTTCATGTACATGCGTATTCCCAAAAGAGATTCTGAAAAATCACACCACATACCTGAGACCCTATCTGCCAGCACCATGCCCCACTGGAGTTTTGTTATCTGTTATGTACAACAGAGATGGAGCCAGTGACATGACTCCATTTAGCCTAAAAGGGCAAGGTTAATTTTTAGATATTCAGGTGTGACTGCACCTTGAGGACATACTGGCTGGGAAACATTCAGGTTAATGGGTTTCAGTGTTCCTTTGCAGTTAACTTTTTAATGTTCATAAACCTGGTATGGAGGTGGTTTAAAGCATAACACAGGTTTTTAGGCTTTCAAATCTGTGAACCTCTGCCTCTTTGAGATTTTATTATTATTATTTATTTTTTTTGCTGGTCATAATGTGGGAGGGTATCCTCTCCACCCCCTGCTAATGAGGTAATGTATGTGTCTTGTAACACTCTTTTGAACACCAGTTGGAAGGATTTTTTTTTTTCAGTAAGTGTGGACTGATTCTTTTCTCTTAGAAGGCATGTAATTTTTTCAGGTACACACTGATTAACACAGAAAATAATTGGGGCTGTTAAACTTTCTTCAAATTCCATAGAAAATTAAGTTCAGCCATATTTTCCAGTACAGTGATGAAATGGATGTTTGTATACATAAACATCAACATGCTTAACTACTCACTTTCCCCCCAAATATGTAGTATTTCAGTCTGTTTATATGGAATATGAGAGTTGGGTGAGGAGCCATTTCAGCATCTGTATGACTTATTGAAAGACAAATTTTAAGTAGAACTGTATCCCAAACTGCACTATGGTGTTGTGTCCAAACATTACATTTCATGGGAGATTCAGCTTCCTTTATAGGAACAGAACAGACTCCTGAAACTCTTACCACAAAAGTGGTCCATAGTCATGCAAATAGTCCCATTGTCTTCAATGGGATTGATCAAATGATTAAGGGATTACAGGATTAGGCTCCAAGTTTGTAAATTGTTCTGGATGAAACTGACAGTACCTGAGCCATCAGATCAGAAGGAGCTTCATTTGAATAAAGGTGGGCAGATGTGTGATAAGTCTTAGCTCTGTTGCTAAGGTGGGGAACATATTTTCAGCAAAGTTCTTGGCAGACTCCTGAGGCAGCTGGCTTAAGGCCGTCAGTGTCCAGCATTATAATCTTCATTTATAGTTCTCTCACCCACAAAGCTGGAAAATGAGGCATTTGTTTTCTTTGTTTTGCTGCTCCAGTTCCAGTTAACTAAATGTACGTTAGACTAGTTTGGCTGCAAAGAAGAAGTCTATGTTTAATTACAGTGGGGACAATGCCTGACTCCTGTCAGCCCAGTTCTGCAGCCTGACATCAGAATCCAAATATCCTCTGGTCAGTGCAAACAGAGGCATTCCCCTAATGATTTGGACTTGATGTGATGCAGTATGAATGCCATGGATAATTCAGACAATGAGGAGAAACAGAATCAAAAACACTGTTTAAACACCTTCCGTCCCTCCCACCTCTCTCCTCTTGAGGACTCCTGAACAAAGGCTCTGTTTAAGTTTGTTAGCATATGTATTGTGCTGTTAAAGCCATATAAAGAATGAATGCCCTCCCTAGCTGGGTTCTTCACCTTTAAAAATCTCTTGCTGGTACTGTGTATTACAGGGTACCGCCCTACTTGCACTCCTGCCTTCTTCCCCCAAATAGGAAACAGGAGTTGTGAGGAGGGATTTTATATGACCCTAGGTCCCTTCATTCCTAAGTTAAATTTGAGGGTTGTGGGGTGGTGTTTTTTTTTTAATTCAGGGAATTGGATTTGCCAAGCAGTCCCGATTTCTGGAAAATACAGCCACCCCTTACAGGCTGTACTGTTCATGCAGCCTGTAATGGGTGGCTATATTTTCGGGGTGGGGGAATAGCTCAGTGGTTTGAGCATTGGCCTGCTAAACCCAGGGTTGTGAGCTCAATCCTTGAGGGGGCCATTTAGGGTCTGGGGCAAAAATTGGGGATTGGTCCTGCTTTGAGCAGGGGGTTGGACTAGATGACCTCCTGAGGTCCCTTCCAACCCTGATATTCTGTGAAAAGTAAGCTTGTTTGAGCCCCAGAGACAAATAAAACAAAGGATACTCAAATAAATAAAAATGGCCTTGTCTTCACAAATAAAAATCATTTTGGTTAATAAAACACAAAGTCCACGTCCACAAAGCAACTTCTAATCATATTGAGACCCACTTTTTACTGCCCTGTTTGGCTCTAAACATACTTTGTGTCTATAAGGCACATGGCAGCTGGAAGTGTTTTGCCCCTGCCTGAGGGCCTAGGCTGTTACAGTTATCTTATAATCAGTGCTGTACGTCTTTTGCAGCGTAGAAAGGCTCCTCCAGTGAGGGTTGTGGAAATCGTCCTCCTTTCAAGGTCTCTGTGCAGTTCAGTGTCTCAGTTTGCATTGCCCCGTGTGCTGCTGCTGATATAGCTTTGTGTGCATGTCCTTTGGGCACTCTATCTTTTGCTGAAGTGCCATGGGAGAAAGGCCCAGATTTTTCCAAAGTGCACTAATACAAAGAGTGGATTATACTAGCAGAAAACCATGTTACTTGTAACCAGGTATGGTACCTTTAAGGCCCCTCTGGTACTAGGGAATTTTACAGACATTGTCTACTAGTGCTAACTGCTGATGATCACCCTAGGGTAGATGAAAGGCTCCAGAAGCTTACATTCCTTTTGCTGAAAGGTGCTTAAATGAAGTAGTGGGGAAAAATAGATCTGGCCACAGAAACCTTATATGTGCTAGATGTTGTGTCCTAACTGGTTAGGAGCTTCTGGAATGAATCACGTAGATGCTATATATAGCTTTAAAGTCAGATTCCACAGGCCACTTGTTCAACCTTGCAACTCACAGGACACAGCACCCTGCTTCTCCATAGCTAAACAGCACTCTCTCTAGTCAAAACCCAAACCTGGAATGGATTAATGTGACCTGGCTGCTGTACTTGTACTCTAAAAGACTAGCATGGATCATAGAATGGATTCTCCCCAAGCACTACACTAGGGCTTCCACTGTTGCTGCCGATATGGGTTCAGCTGAGCCAGTGGTAGCATTAATGGGAAGGATTTTTGTAAAGTTTCCTAGCATAGACAAGGTTTATGTGCTTTGAATTTCTAAGTTAAAAGCCCTGATGTCCACAGGGCCCATGGCAGGCTTACCCTTCAATGTGAGATGTGCTTAATTATGATCCCTAGTCCTACCTAAATTCTTTTTTTAAAAAGTAGCATATGCCATTAGCTAGTAATAAAATACAACCAGTTAAAGTTTAAAAAAAACAGATGCTCTAAATTATAAACTTTTTACCAAGTTTATAAACTTATAATTTGTATACATTCTAAAGATATAAAGTCTGAACAATAGTTTGGGGTGCAGAATTTCCAAACTTTAAAACACAGCGCAACCTTGCTTAAATACATGGCAACTATTTTCCTGGGAAATGCTTTTAAATATCATAACAAAAATAAAACTTTTTCAGCTTTCAAAATCTCCATTTTCTACAAGTGCTCTTAAACTTCTTTTTCAAAAATCACCTTGCCTCTGGTCCTACAAACACTAACTTCAATGTGATAACTCACAGGGGTGAAGTTAAGCATGTATGTTTTTGCAGATTTGGATCTTTTACTTTATTTTTTCACATACATTGTACAGAGACTATCATTTCCCCCTAAAAAGATAAAGACATTAAAGGAGAATATAAAACTATTGCATAATTACTTTACTGGTAAAGGGAGCCAAATACTTGGATAGAATATGTCTTGTTTATGATAGTTTCAAGTGATCTGGAGGAGGGAAATGAAAAATACAGTAAGAGCTTTCTTACGTATGAAAAAACTTTCCCTTGAGCCTTGTACATTTATTCCTTTTATATTGTGCAACACCAGCAGATCAAATGCTTTAAAATTCAATAGCTTGGTAGAATCAGTGATCAGTTAGACATATTGTTATCTTGTGTGGAAGCAGCTTTAATCTTATTTAACAGTTGTTTTGCAGTTGTCCAAGAAGATGAATACTTTTCCAATATGTCTAACACAGAGTTTTGCTGAGTATGGGAGAGTTGTTTCCGTACCAAACTCTGCAAAAGCTTGTTTGATTGGAAAGAAATATTTTCTCCTGGCCTGAGTTTTGGGCTTTCTGAAAGGAAGAAATAACTAGGAAGCTTACCCTTCATTGGGGAGTGCTTTGAGAGCCATGCATGAAAACTGTTATATAAGAGCATATTATATTATATAATAAACATTTGTTTTCTATTTATTTGTCATAGAAGGTATTCTGATACCATGGTGAATGGCATTCTTATGAAAAGTTAGAGTTTTGGCTACTACTAAAATTCCGTGTCTGCCCCTCAATCCAGAGGTGAAGAGTTACAGTTCTTGCATTTGCATCAGTAAAAGTCTTACTAAACTTTGTAGTAGGAATTCTGTAGTCTCTTTCAGTGTAAATCTGATCCTCCTAGTTGTTCAGCTGGAAGAACCTGAGAATCTACACCTGTGTGCTGAAATGGGCTTGGGGAGGACAGACTCTTGTTCCCTCCAGAAACCCAGTGAGCCATACATTAGCAACAAATTGCTAGTTTTCTACCATTGCCAAGCAGAATAGCATGTTGTGGCATTGTTTATTTTTACTACTGGCAGTTTTAAACTTAAAAATCTAGCTGAGACTCTGCATCTCTACGTTACTCTCTCTGATGCTCATCATTTTTCTCAATCTGACCTGAGCAGTTAGTATAACCTGGCATTCATTGTTGCCATTGAAGTATGGATGCTAGTTTTTTCAGAAATTGTTCTGAACGAGTAGGATGGTATCTGGACAGCAAGCCCAATGGCCTACGTTTGGAGACCTAGAAAATATGGTCCTACACTGAGTTTTTCCAGCTGGGATCTAACCATGAAAAGTCTAGCTGATTGCTTATTTGTTTGCTGTTAATGTGTCCATCTAAGGGACTAGATACCTACTTAATGTCAACTTTACTTTGAAAAGTCATAATTTTACATTGTCTAATTCAAGTCCTGCTCACTTCAGTCTGCAACTGATGGAAAACTGTGATCTGATTTATGCTTTCATGACCGTGATTATTGCAACTCATCATGGGAAAAAGTTCCTACTGGTACAATACAGATTATATCACCCCTGTGGCTGTCTAGTTGCACTGTTTCCTTTGTTCAGTTAGACATACTGTTATCTTGTGTGAAGCAGCTTTAATCTTATTTAACAGTTGTTTTGCTGTTGTCCAAGAAGATGAATACTTTTCCAAAATGTCTAACCTACAGTTTTGCTGAGTATGGGAGAGTTGTTTCCACACCAAAGTTGGCAGAAGCTTGTCATCTTTGTTGAATTTAGAGTATAATTCAAGATCCCTGTCCTGATAGTCAAAGCCCTACATGCGATTGGCCATAACTACCTGGGAGATCACTTTTCCATGTGACCATGAGCTCCAATGACAGCTGTTGATCAGTGCAGTAAAGCTTGTGAGGGCAAGAAACTCAACATTCAAAGGAGTTGGACCTAGACTATGTAACTTACTCCCACAATGGATAAGAATGACCAGAGAACTAGCAACTTTCAGACCTAAATGTAGAACTAATTTCTTTGACTGAACATTTGCCTAATAATTACTACACACGACAGGCTCACACAAGTCAATAAAAAACATACCAATCAAGGTATTTCTCCTATTGGCTAGAAAGGAAAAGAAATAGACTCTTGTATATTTACTTGAGAGCTATCTAGATAGTTATTAATATCTATTAAATGTACTATAATTTATCTTACAAAAGTAATGCAGTTTTCATGATTCATCAGAGAGACTTTATATTTAATAATATATCTTCTCTAAGAGGTGGGGAGAGACTTTGAAATGTTTGGTTTCAGAGGAGCAGCCGTGTTAGTCTGTATCCGCAAAAAGAAAAGGAGGACTTGTGGCACCTTAGAGACTAACAAATTTATTTGAGCATAAGCTTTCGTGAGCTACAGCTCACTTCATCGGATGCATTCAGTGGAAAATACAGTGGGGAGATTTATATACACAGAGAACATGAAACAATGGGTGTTACCATACACACTGTAATGAGAGTGATCAGGTAAAATGAGCTATTACCAGCAGGAGAGCGGGGCGGGGGGGAGGAGAAGGGGGGAACCTTTTGTGGTGATAATCAAGGTGAGCCATTTCTAGCAGTTAACAAGAACATCTGAGGAACAGTGTGTGTGTGTGTGTGTGGGGGGAATAAACATGGGGAAATAGTTTTATTTCATGTAATGACCCATCCTCTCCCAGTCTCTATTCAAGCCTCAGTTAATTGTATCCAGTTTGCAAATTAATTCCAATTCAGCAGTCTCTCGTTGCAGGCTGTTTTTGAAGTTTTTTTGTTGAAGAATTGCCACTTTTAGATCATTACACAAAGTAAAACTATTTCCCCATGTTTATTCCCCCCTCCCCCCTCCACTGTTCCTCAGAGGTTCTTGTCAACTGCTGGAAATGGCCCACCTTGATTATCACTACAAAAGGTTTCCCCCGCCCCCGCTCTCCTGCTGGTAATAGCTCATCTTACCAGATCACTCTCCTTACAGCGTGTATGGTAACACCCATCGTTTCATGTTCTCTGTGTATATAAATCTCCCCACTGTATTTTCCACTGAATGCAGCCGATTAAGTGAGCTGTAGCTCACGAAAGCTTATGCTCAAATAAATGTGTTAGTCTCTAAGGTGCCACAAGTCCTCCTTTTCTTTTTGAAATGTTTGTGAATGAACACAAACACAGGGTTCTATGCTACGGAGTAATTGATTATGACATAGCTGACAATTTTTCCATGCTGTGGAGAAAACCTTAATTTCCTAATTTAAAACATAAAAAATGGTTTCGTAGCATGCTCATTCTGCATAATCCTGTTATAAGGTGAGAAAATGAGTGCTGCTACCGCATTAGTAACAGAAAAATGAATCATGAAGGCATCCCATCATCTGCTTTGGGGAATCATTTACAGTAAGGGTTTTATATAGTTTCCACAAGCAAGGAGATGGAATAGGAATCTTGGGCTAAACAGGTTTTTCAGCAAAATTTTAAATCTAGCAAATTGTGGAAATGATGTTGCAGCTTATTTTAAGGCCTGGTCTAAGCTTACATTTTACTGGCATAGTTGTGTCAGTTATGTCACAATTACAGGGCGAGCTGCATTTTAGGCTCCTTTTAGTCTTCCTTGTGTGCACCCCTAAGATGACAGGCCTGGCTTCCTGCATCTCTCTGTGGGTGGAACCCTCCGGTCCAGCCACTCTAAAATGGGATCTCTAGGTTGCAGCCCTCCCCCTTCCCTACCTTTCCCAACTGTGTTACCCTGACAGGCCCAACTGAGGTTGGTATCTGTAAGCTTCTTCTTCCAGGAGCCTGTGACAGTAATGGATTAAAGCGACTCAAAAATAGCTTCTTGAAAACAAAGTGTCACAGTTCTGGGATTAACTGCACCTCTGACCTCTTCATGGCCCTTCTTAGGTCTGTACCCATTGTCTCTCCATGAGTGGGAATCTATAGTTCCTCCCTCTGGACTGAGGATTTAGGCTGCAATTCTTTTTTTAATTCACTGTGCCTATCCCAGCAGGGCTGACTTTAGTTCAGCACTTGCAGTCGTGCTATCTCCCAGGGGCTATGACCGCTTTTGCCAGTGAGCAGCCAGCTTTCACAAAGCACAGTACATTTATTTAGAATAAAACATTACAGAGAAAGCATATAATAAGCAGGCTATACATATGTTAAGCTTTTTAGATGTCTCCTGTCTTCCATGTGGCAACCGTGGTAAGTTACCAAGTTCTTCAAACTCTGCCAGCAGAGTTCTGCCCTCTTGATTAAAGTCTTATGCCAGTTCAAGGACTGAGTGAGTGTCCCTCTGAGTCAGTTAAGGCTGATTCTTTATACTATTCTTGCTAAATTGTTTGCTGGGCCTCTTGAACCCAGTCAGAACTAGTATATGTAACTTACCGGAGGGGGGGGGGGTATTATCCAGAGCTGTTTAGCTGCCCAGGGACTTGCAATAATTTCCTCCCCAAGGATTTTATTTCTGGCAGGAAGCTTTGTAACCCTCTCTCATGGAGCCAGAATACAATCCCTAGCTTGCAGATACATTTAAAATGTGTACAGTTGATACAATAATCACAAAGATATTGCATATGTCTGTAATGTGGCATAACTCGATATTGTAATTTTGTTTGAAGTGTTCATGCTTCAGAGGTTTCACATCTGTTGCACAAAGCATTAGTTATTCCTTCACATAAAGGTATATATAGTGTGCAGAGCAAACAATAAAAATAATAAAAGCTTAATACATATTTCCCCTTACATATACTTTAATCTTTCCTTGCCAGCTTTAGTATGTTCCATTCAGCCTAATTACCTCCATCTCTGGGTTGGAAGAAGCAGACTGCAGTACTACAGCATGCAGTGTGTGCATGTCTCTGTTAGAGACTCATTTCCAGCCACTTCTGACAGCTGGCCCAACCTCCACTCCCATTCCTGCAGAGGCTAGACTTTTTAAGGTTTTAACATACCTTTTGTTTCTAGGTTCAGCCTGGGAACAATAAACTCTGCCAGCCAATAAATATGAGATGTAACTCAGTTTACCTGTGTGACATTATCCTGCCTGATGTATAGAGTTAAATCAAAGGAGGCCGTAAAGGGGAATTGGACAGGAAATAAAACAGTGGCAGAGAAAGCCCAGGGTCCTTGGGGAGTCAAGTGGGGAGCTATTAAGTGGGAAATACCCATGGACCCTTGGCTTTCTCTGCCATTGTTTTATTTCCTGTCCAATTCCCCTTTACGGCCTCCTTTGATTTAACTCTATACGTCAGGCAGGATAATGTCACACAGGTAAACTGAGTTGCATCTCATATTTATTGAACTAATATCATTCTCCACAGGATAGGAGTGTGAAGAAAATCACAACCTTAACTGACATAGCTATGCCAGCAAAAGCCGTACTGTAGATGCAGTTGTCCTGGCAAAAAAGTCCTTTTGCCAGTATAGCTTATTTTGTTTGGGGAACTAATATAAATTATATTGGCAAAAGAACTCCTTTGCCAATATAAGGTCTGGTCTACAATTAAAAGTTTTACCAGCAATAGCTATGTAGCTTAGGCGTGTGAATTAAAAACAAAACAAAAAACTAATATAGCTAGGCCCTGTAAAAGCCCTAGTGTAGATATACTATTATAAGTGTGCTTATTCTGGTGTATCTTCTTCCAGTTGGAGGGAACCTGCATAAGCTGTACTGGTACAAGCATATTTATTCTTTAACAGGAGCTGAAAGTCCATGCTGTCACACAGGTGCAATTTGTAAACTCATGGAAAAGCCAAAAATGGCTGAAAACTTAAAAATGGGATGGTAACACACTGCGAATGCTAGTAGTGATTTAACATGGTGATATTCTAAAGAAAAAAAACCCATGCTTGTAGATATTTCTATTGCTTCACATGGACTGAAGAAGGCATTTTAGGCTTCGGAGTGATATTTGGGGATGTATTATGATCTTTCTGTGTAGGTGGTCATGTTGATTTGTAAATGGGTTGTGCTGTGCCGGGAGAGTTGTATGGATTTGTGTGGGTGGCAAATGAGAGGTGTGCAGTGAGGAGCTATGTGTATTTTGGCTTTATTGTGTATACTGACTGCATTGATTTGTGTCTGGGAGGGAATTGTACTGGGAGATTTGTGTTGATTTTTGCAGGTAGAAGTTTGAGTACGTGGTTATGGCAGTTTAGTCCAAGTAATCCATCATCTGAGCAGTCTTCCACATACAGCCAATGAAATTGCATGCAAACCAGCTGTAGGAAAAGGGCCTGATCCTTTTCTATCTTGAGCTTATGTTGTCAGTTATTCTAGTGTTGAATGAATATAAAACACTACCATGATTTAGTGGCATATTATACCCTGGCTCTGGGCGGGGCCAGGGATGAGGGGTTTGGGGAGCAGGAGGGGCCTTCAGGCTGGGAGGTGGGGGTGAGGGGTTCAGAGTGTGGGAAGGGGCTCTGGGCTGAGGCGGGGGTTGGGGTGTGGGAGGGGTATGGGCTTGGGGTGCGGGCTCTGGGGTGGGGCTGGGGATGAGGGGTTTAGGGTGCAGGAGGAGGCTTGTGGCTGGGGCCAAGGGGTTTGGTGTGTGGGAGGGGGCTCTGGACTGAGGCAGGGGGTTGGGGTGTGAGAGGGGGTACTGGCTCCCGGCTGTGGATACAGGCTCTGGGGTGGGGTCAGAAATGAGGGAGATCCATACTATGTAAGGTGAAAAGAAAAGGAGTACTTGTGGCACCTTAGAGACTAACCAATTTATTTGAGCATAAGCTTTCGTGAGCTACAGCTCACTTCATATCCGATGAAGTGAGCTGTAGCTCATGAAAGCTTATGCTCAAATAAATTGGTTAGTCTCTAAGGTGCCACAAGTACTGCTTTTCTTTTTGCGAATACAGACTAACACGGCTGTTACTCTGAAAACTATGTAAGGTGTAAACTATGTAAGATCAAAGTAGTGGAGAATCAAGCACTTTACTCAATGACTTGACTTTGAATGTCCAGTTAAGCTAATTTAAGGAATGACTTTTTAGGTGATAAGATCAGCATGAAGATGTAATTCCTTCTTTGCCATTCAGTGTACTGGCATCAAGAGTCATATTGGAACATCTTTGGATGCTACCATAATATAAACGTTTATTATTACTAAATTTAATATTCTCCATTATCTGTAGATTTACTTACTTAATTATGGATCAGTTTTACTCTCTGATATGAAAGTTATTAGTTGTGAATTAATCAGTTCATACTGAAATATTTACTAATGCAAGATTACTATAGCTTTTATTATTGCCTCTTCCCCTATGAAATGCTTTATATACATTTAAATCTGAGTCCTCAGATTTAAACCTTGGGGGAACAGGAATATGCCTATAAATATGTCATCCTTTGTTGCATGCCTGATGCTCACTACTTCATGCAATGCCTATTAAATTTGATTCTTGTACAATTCTTTGAGTTACTGCATCTAATCAAACTCTCTTGTTTCTTCCCTAATTCTTTTCTGTTTCTCCTTGGTGTAATCTTGAAAGACCTGCTATTTCAAATGATTTACTTTGGAAGACTTTAACTTCATCCTATGAATCATAGGCTGTGATTATAGGCTTAGATCTTTATATTCCCCTCCAAAGACCTATTTTCTTATAGTGGATAACCCCTTATCTAACTGAAACCTGTCTTCGAGGTTATCTGGCTTTTTCCAAGACTGTTTGTCTTCTCTTCCTGATTAGAGTCCACACCCTCTTGATTCACAAGAAAAAGCCACCAATTAAAACATAATTTCCCAAAACTTTAATGCCAATTCACTGCCGTGCCTAAAATCCAGTTTATATATTAAAAGGTTGTAGCCTCTCTTTTCAGAAACAGTGAATAAGGGAGGATGTACATTAAATCATGGAACTTGATGTGCTTGGGCATATAGATCAAAATATTACAGAATGATTTGATTTATATTATGATAGTTTTTCAGTTGATCGGCTCTTTTCTGCCTATTATATTCCTTTTAAAGAACGAAAGAGACTTCCAGATATGCAATAATAATAAAAGCCACTTACAACAAACTTTTGTCAGGTACACTTTCATTCTTTTTGTGGGAATAAGACTCTACTAGAAGTATAACAGTACAGCACACACACTTATTTTCTAGCATGAGCTTGTATATGTAGATTTAGTAGTACACTGTAGGATCTTTTAAGAAAAATAATGATCCTATAAAAATAACGAGATAGTAGAAACAAGTGTTTTCTTAGCACAAAAGTAATATCACTTTAAAATAAAATAAAAGTACTCTTTTATAAAAGGAAAATACCTTTCCGTTCTTCCTATGCCACTCCAACCTTAATTTCTAAATTAGGACTCAAGCAAGTATGGGTCAGAGTGGCAAAAAGTTCTAAGGGTCACAGGCTGACATAGGTTCATTTCTCCTGTGCAACAGGCAAATGCACAGGACACACAGATCAGACAACTGATAGGAGGCTGCCAACTGGCGCTATTTTGACACTCCCTGTTTTTAAACCACAATTATCATTCTCATATGTGCTTCTTGGGTGTTCAGCCCTGCTACAATTATTCATGTTAGTTAGTCCCATTGATTTAATTAGGGCTACTCATGTTAATAAGGATTTTTGGGATGGGGAATGTTATTTGCGCAATGTCAGCTGCTTCTAATTAAAACAGTAAAGTGTACCCAGATACCATGGTGACCAGCACTCAATAATAAACTATAATAATGAAAAGCTAGGTTTGCAAATACTTACAGGTAAGTAGTCTCACTGACTTTAATGGTACTACTTACCAGGGTTTGCAGATCAGGCCCGAAGACACTTTCTATCAATGGACTGTCTTTTCAGGGTAGCCTAATGTACTTTGCAAGTCTAAGCTAATGACACTATGTTGCTGTAGGGAACACCTCTTTTTCTTACTTTGCATTCAGCTAGGCCTACCACAGTATTCTTAATGTACTGAGCAAGAATTGGATGCAAGGTAGGAATGGTGAAAAGTTTTACATTTTCTGGAGAGCCTAGGCCACATTTGATTTTTCCAGACTTGCTTGGGGGTGTGTAGATATGCTTGCATTTGGCTAATATTTGTGTTAGGATCTAAAAATTAGTCGAAACATCTGACTACAGTATGTATTCTTAGGTACATAGTCCCTTTGTTATTTTGACCTTGCCTACTATAGCTGTGGGACACTTGTGGAAATTACAAGGTCTCTCCTGTTGGGGGAGAGAGAGTATCCATTGTGCTGCATGTTCTCTCTCTAAAGACATGTTAGCAATAATATTTGTATAAGTTTGGTATTTAGTTCACTTATTGCCACATTCTGTACATGTTGGCTATTGGATTTAATGTAACGTATATCACTATGCTGCTAAAATGTTTGAAATAAATACATTTGGTTCCTTGAGTTTCTATTACAAACCTTTGATTGTTAAATTAGATATTTTAGCTTTTTGGTTCTATTGCTTTTTCTTAAGATCATCTTCTCTTTTTTTCCATGATGAATTCTGGAAAATCGTTTTATCTTAATCAGGGCTTTGGAGCGGAGCCTGGAGCTGGAGCGCGGAGCAGCTCTGGAGCAGTGGAGCTGCAGGTTTTTGTGTGGAGCTGGAGCGGAGCCGGAGCACAGCTCCAAAGCCCTGATCTTAACAGCTATCCACTGAAAAATACTTCAGCTTTAACCTGTGTTTTAAGGCAGCTTTCAGTTATTGAAGCTTTTCCATATGGGACACTCACGGTTTTTGTCTGGAATGGCATGAACAAGGAAGTCTCTGGTCAAGTGACTTTGTGTCTAGGGTTTCCAACTTTCTAATTTCACAAAACCAAACATCCTTCCCCGCCCGCTTCCCTACCCCTTCTCTGAGGCTCCACCCTTGCTCACTCCACCCTCCTGTCACTTGCTTTCCCCCACACTCACTCACTTGCTCATTTGCAGGGGGTTGGGGTGTGGGTGTTTGAGGGTGTTGGCTGGGGGATGCGGGCTCTTGGGTGGGGCCAGGGATGAGGGGTTTGGGGAGCAAGAGGGGGCTTCGGGCTGGGAGGTGGGGGTGAGGGGTTCAGAGTGTGGGAAGGGACTTTGGGCTGAGGAGGGGGTTGGGTGTGGGGGGTATGGCTCTGGGCTTGGAGTGCAGGCTTTGGGGTGGGGCTGGGGATGAGGGGTTTAGGGTGCAGGAGGAAGCTCGTGGCTGGGGCTGAGGGGTTTGGTGTGTGGGAGGGGGCTCTGGACTGAGGCAAGGGGTTGGGGTGTGTCAGAGGTACTGGCTCTGGGCTGTGGATGCAGGCTCTGGGGTGGGGTCAGAAATGAGGGGTTCAGGGTGCAGGAGGGAGATCGGGGTTGGGGTGCGGGGGTGAGGGAACTGGCTGGGGGTGTGGGCTCTGGGTGGGGCTTGGAAGTTTGAGGTACAGGAGGGGCTCTGGGCTGTGGCTGAGGGGTTCAGAGTGCAGGAGGAGGTTTTCAGCTGGGGCAGGGGGTTGGCACGCAGGAGGGTGTTCAGGGTGCAGGCTACAGGAGGGAGTTTGGATGCAGGAGGGGGCTAAAGGGTGGGGGTTGGGGTGTGGGAGAGGGTTTGGGGTGTTGGCTCTGGGAGGGAGTTTGTGCGTGGGGGAGCTTGGGGTTGGGATGCGGGGGTGGGGGTCCAGGTACAGGAGGGAGTTTTGGTGTGGGAGAAGGCTCAGGACTGGGGTAGGGGGTTGGGGTGTGGGAAGGGTTTTGGGGTGCGGGCCCTGGGTGGCGCTTACCTTGGGCATCTCCCCACAAGTGGTGACATGTCCCTCGGCTCTTAGGCGGAGACATGGGCAGGTGGCTCTGCGCGCTGCCTCCACCTGCAGGTGTCTACCCAGCAGCTCCCATTGGCCGTGGTTCCTGGCCAATGGGAGCTGCAGAGCCGGCACTTGGGGTGGGGCCAGGGCAGTAGACAGAGCTCCCTGGGAGCTGAGGGACATGTTGCCACTTCTGTGGAGCTGTCTGGAGCCAGGTAGGGAGCCTGCCAGCCCCACGCCAACCAGACTTTTAACAGTCCAGTCAGCAGTGCTGACCGAAGCCGCTAGAGTTCCATTTTGACTAGGCATTCCAGTTGAAAAATGGACACCTGGTAACCCTATTTGTGTTCCATTTTATTTATTATAATTCTGGTAATGTCCAACAGAGTTTGGTTTGAATATTAAGCAGGTAATAAACATCCTGTAAGCAATTTTTAAAAAAACTTTTAGAGGATATTTTTCAAGTTTCAGTGGATATAATACGGTGAATTGGCATCACAATTGTTATTTCAGGAAACCTCCATGGAAAGGGACACAAAACTCCATAGCATTTATTCTTTTCATTTGTGCAGTAAGTTGTTTCAATGAAACCCTAATTCCCCAAAGTCCTGTGCTGATCACTGAGAAGAGCAGGCGGTCTTGGGGACAAACTGAGAACGCTTTTGAGTCACCATAAACCTTAAAATAAACATACAATCACTTTTCTATGCCCGCTACTTTTTCATTAGCTGGCATTGTAAATATTTTTAAAGGAATCATGGGGGAAATCAAAATGTGAAGGAATATTGCATTTTGAAGGCAAATTATAAGTAGGTGCTCTGGGCAGCAGGAGTTGAGCATAAGGCACTCAGCAGGTGTACAGAGCAGCAGGAAGGTTGTGCAAATCAATATTTGTCTTCATTCTGCAAAATTCATTAGTAAAACTGAAAGAAATGTATTATTCTTTTATAATAGGGATCTTGTTAATACTGAATTACAATGCATCGGGGAGATGTGTATAAGAGTAAATCAGATTTGTCAAGTTGAACAATTTACAGAAATTTAAATGATATACATTTATATATAATAGAAATCACAGAATAATTTAACAAAATAGGAAGGACTTTCTTTTCTCCTAAATTTGTGGAATGCTACAGGTTGTTACTGGTTTGTTCATGCAGCCATTGCTCACATAAGTAATCAACTGGGGCTCTGTTTTAGCCAGCTTAGTATTACAAAAAGACCCACTTCAACCTTGTTTTCCTTCAGTTGTAAAGTTACCTTAGCATTCTCTGAAATCCTTCCATGTGCAGGGCCAATTAGACAGGCAGGACTGCAGGGTCTCCATGTGTGGATGAGACAATGGTGCTTGGAGGAGGGATTTAGGTTTATTAGGATTTAGGTTTTATTAGGATTTAGGTTTATTAGGAACTGAGGAACCTTGAGAAAGGAGGTGCCTATACAGGAAAGATGGGCTCCACCTAAACCAAAATGGAACCAGATTGCTGGCATGTAAAATTGAAATGGTCATAGAGGAGTTTTTTAGATAAAGGGCTGGGGGAAAGCCGACAGGTATGGAGGAGCACAGGGTTCAGACAGAGATACCCTTTAAGGAGGGATTTATTAAAGGGATACTCCATATCCTAGTAAAGAGGAGAGGATAAGTTGATAAAGTACAGGTGGGAACTGAAGAGAAACAGCCAAACAAAAAAGAGTCCCATACAATTTACATCATTTTATAAGTGTTTGTGTACAAATACTAGATGTCTAAATATAAATACTAAGATGGGTGAACTTTAGTGACTGGTATTAAATGAGGAGATTGATATAACAGGAAGATCACAGGAACTTGGTGCAACAATGATAATCCAATGGACCATTGTCATTCCTATATATTTTGTACCCTGGTATCCATAAAGATTCTATGGTATAGTTTGATTCAAGATTTTTACTATATTTGACTCTGTGCTTTCACATATAGTGCCACTCCCCCATTTGGTTATGCTGGCTGGTGGGGGAGTGGCACTATATGTGAAAGCATAGAGTCAAATATAGTAAAAATCTTGAATCAAACTGTACCATAGAATCTTTATGGATAGAAATTCCATGCTTGAATAACAAAAGTATAGCAGTAGGAATATACTACTGACCAAGATGGTGATGGTGATTGTGAAATGCTCAAGGAGATAGGAGAGGCTACAAAAACAGAAAACCAAAAAATGGGGATTTCAGCTCTCCCCATATTGACTGGGTTTGTGTCACCTCAGGATGGAATGCAGAGAAAATATCTAGACACCATTAATGACTGTTTTGTTGAGTAGCTAGACCTGGAATCCACAAGGGGAGAGGCAATTCTTGGTTTAATCCTAAGTGGCGCACAGAATCTTGTCTAAGAGATAAATATAGCTGAACTGCTCAGTAATAGCAACCATAATGTAATTAAATATAACATCCTTGTAAGAGGCAAAATGCCAAAGAAACCCACCACAGTAGCTTTAAACTTCAGAAAAGGGAACTATATAAAAATGAGGAAGCTAGTTAAATGAAGATTAAAAAGAACAGTCTCAAGAATGAAATGCCTGCAAGCTGCATGGAAATTTCTTAAAAACACCACACTAGAGGCTCAAGCTAAATATATAGCCCAAATAAAAAAAATAAAAAAAACCAGCAAGAAAACCAAAAAATGACACCATGAATGAACAACAGAGTAAAAGAGCAAAAAACAACGAGGGGTCCTTGTGGCACCTTAGAGACTAACACATTTATTTGGTCATAAGCTTTTGTGGGCTAAAACCCACTTCATCAGATGCATGGAGTGCAAAATACAGTAAGCAGTATATATAATACAGCACATGAAAAGATCGGAGTTGCCTTACCAAGTGGGGGGTCAGTGCTAACGAGGCAAATTCAATCAAGGTGGACATCTCCCATTTCCAACAGTTGACAAGGTGCGAGTATCAGCAGAGGGAAAATTACTTTTTGTAGTGACCCATCCACTCCCAGTCTTTATTCAGGCTTAATTTGATGGTGTGCAGTTTGCAAATTAATTCCAGTTCTGCAGTTTCTCGTTGGAGTCTGTTTTTGAAGATTTTTTTGTTGAAGAATTGCCACTTTATTCTGTTATTGAGTGTCCAGGGAGATTGAAGTGCTCTCCTACTGGTTTCTGAATGTTACAATTCTTGATGTCTGATTTGTGTCCATTTATTCTTTTGCGTAGAGACTGTCTGGTTTAGCCCATGAACGTGGCAGAAGGACATTGCTGGCACATGATGGCATATATCACATTAGTAGATGTGCAGGTGAACGAGCCCCTGATGGTGTGGCTGGTGTGGTTAGGACAGAGTTGGCAACAGGGTTTGTTGCAGGGATTGGTTCCTTGGTTAGTGTTTTTGTTGTGTGGTTGCTGATGAGTATTTGCTTCAGGTTGGGGGGCTGTCTGTAAGCGAGGACTGGCTTGTCTCCCAAGGTCTGTGAGAGTGAGGGATCACCCTTCAGAGGTCATTAGGGACAAAAAGGCATCCTTCAAAAATAGAAAGAAGTATATCTCTGATAAGTCAAATGTAAAAGTTTAATTAGGCAGGCCAAAAAAGAATTTGAAGAGCAACTAGCAAAAGACATAGAAACTAACATCGGAACATGTTTTTAAGTACATCAGAAGCAGGAAGCCTGTCAAACAATCAGTGGGGCCACTGGATGATCCAAGTGCTAAAGGAGCATTCAAGGAAGAAAAGACCATTGTAAAGAAGCAAAAAATTCATTTAGCATCAGTTTTCAATGCAGAGGATGTGAGGGAGATTCCTACACCAGAGCCATTCTTTTTAGGTGTCAGATCTGAGGAACTGTCCCAGACTGAGGAGTCAGTAGGGGAGATTTTGGAACAAATTGATAAATTAAACAGTAATAAGTGACCAGAATCAAATTATATTCAGCCAAGAGTTCTGAAGGAACTCCAAAATGAAATTGGAGAACTGCTACCTGTGGAGTGTAACCTATTCCTTAAATCAGCTTCTGTACCATATGATTGGAGGATAGCTAATATTATGCTGATTTAAAAAAAAAAAAGCTCTAGCGGTTGGTAAGCCTGACTTCAGTACCAGGCAAATTTATAGAAACTATAGTAAAAAAACAGAATTATTGGACACACAGATGAGCACAATATGTTGAGGAAGAGTCAGACAGAGATAGACAGCAATCTGTGAGATTTCCTTGAGGGTGTCAACAAGGACAAGGGTGACAGTGGACATAGTCTCCTTGGACTTTCAGAAAGACTTTGACCAGGTCCCTTATCAAAAGCTCGTAAGCAATCACGGGATAAGAGAGAAGGTTCTCACCTGAATCAGTAACTGGTTAAAGCATAGGAAACGGTAGGAATAAATGGTCAGTTTTCACAGTGGAGAGTGGTAAATAGAAGGGTCCCCCAGTGCTTTGTACTGTTCAACATATTCATAAATGATCTGGAAAAAGGGTAAACAATGAGGTGGCAAAGTTAGCAGATGATACAAAATTATTCATGATAATTAAGTCAAAAGCTGACTGTGAAGGGATACAAAAGGATCTCCTAAAATTGGGTGACTGGGCAACAAAATCGTAGGACTGGAAGGGACCTCAAGAGATCATCTGATCCAATCCCCTGTGCTCATGGCAGGACTAAGTATTATCTAGACCATTCCTGACAGGTGTTTGTCTAACCTCCTCTTTAAAAATCTCCAATGATGGAGATTACACCACCTCCCGAAGCAATTTATTTCAGTGCTTAACCACCCTGAGAGTTAGGAAGTTTTTCCTAATGTCCAACCTAAACATCCCTTGCTGCAATTTAAGCCTATTGCTTCTTGTCCTATCTTCAGAGGTTAAGAAGAACAATTGTTCTCCCTCCTCCTTGTAACAACCTTTTGTGTACTTGAAAACTGTTATCATATCCCCTCTCAGTCTTTTCTTTTCCAGGCTAAACAAACCCAGTTCTTTCAATCTTCCCTCATAGGTGATGTTTTCTAGATCTTTAATCGTTTTGGTTGTTCTTCTCTGGACTTTCTCTAATTTGTCCACATTGTTCCTGAAATGTGGCACCCAGAACTGGACACAGTACTCCAGCTGAGGCCTAATCAGCATGGAGTAGAGTGGAAGAATTACTTCTTGTGTCTTGCTTACAACATTTGTGCTAATACATCCCAGAATGATGTTTGCTTTTTTTGCAAGAGTGTTACACTGTTGACTCATATTTTGCTTATGGTCCACTGACCCCCAGATCTCTTTCTGCACTACTCCTTCCTAGGCAGTCATTTCCCATGTTGTATGTGTGCAACTGATTGTTCCTTCCTAAATGGAATATTTTGTATTTGTTCTTATTGAATTTCATTCCATTTACTTCAGACCATTTCTCCAGTTTGTCCAGATCATTTTGAATTTTAATCCTATCCTACAAAGCACTTGCAAATGGCAGAGGAGTTGAGAAGTAGAGAAGTGCAAAGTAATGCACATTAGAAAACATAATCCCAACTATACATACAAAATGATGGAGTCTAAATTAGCTGTTACCTCTGAAGAAAGAGTCATTGTGGGTAATTTTCTGAAAATATCTGCTCAAAGTACAGCAGGAGTCAAAAGAGCTAACAATATTAGGAGCCATTAGGAAAGGGATAGGTAATAGGACAGAATTTCATAATGCCACTATATCAATCCATGGTATACCCACACCGTGCATAGTGTGTACAGCTTTGGTCATGCCATCTCAAAAAAGCTGTATTAGAGTGGCAAAAAATACAGAGAAGAGCAACCACAATGATGGGGTTATGGAACAGCTTCTGTGTGAGGAAAGATTAAAAAGACGGGGACTGCTGAGATTAGAAAAAAGATGACTGGATGGGGGTGGGGATATGATCGAGGTCTTTAAAATCATGAATGGTGGGGAGAAAGTGAACAAAGAAATGTTATTTACTCCTTCACATGACACAAGAACCAGGGGTCACTAAATAAATTAATGGGCAGCAGGTTTAAAACAAATATAAGGAATTACTGCTTCTACAATGTACAGTCAACCTGTGGAACTTATTGCCAGGAGATGTTGTGAAGGCCAAAAGTATAACTAGGTTCAAAAAAGAATTAGATAATATCATGGAGAATAGGTCCATCAGTGGCTATTAGCCAAGATGGTTAGAGAGACAACCCCATGCTCTGGGTGTCCCTAAGCCTCTGACTGCCAGAAGCTGTGACTGGATGACAGGGGGATGGATCACTCAATAATTCAACCGTTCTTTTCATTTCCTCTGAAGTATCTGGCACTGGCCACTGTTGGAAGACAGACTACTGCGCTAGAAGGACCATTTGTCTGAATCAGTATGTCCATTCTTATGTTCTTACTTTGGGGTTCTGCAGGTATGTTGTCTCAAAGGTTTATGTATCAGATGTTCTTTGAGTACAAGTAAAAAAGAGTTTTCCCCATCACCACCAACATGCCTCCAGACTCCTACTGATCTCAGTGAAACTTGGTTCTTTCCCCTTTTATGCATCACCAATAATGAAAAATGATCTGCCACACTGTGGCAGAACTTTTATCTGTGCATATTTGATACCAAGTAGAATTAACGTTAAGGAATGATAAAATCTATCTTTAAAAACAAACTTGTTTCAATTTGACACCTTCAATTAAGACCATTAACTTGCATAAAATGGTCGTATTTAGGATCGGACAAAGGGCAGAAAAACTTTGGAAGGGGTGCCTACATGTAAATAAAAATTGGAATTATTCAGGGAGTCAATATTTTGTGTATATGCCTCTCAAGTTGTATAGGGAAACCATTGTTTATGAAAAGCAGTGAGTACAACCCTGAAGGGATTTTGGGGACACATTTGGCATTTCACAAGAAACTGTCATCTCTTCCTCAGAGGATACATATAGGTCACAGGGGGTGGATCAAAGTAACTCTGGAAGGTATAAGTGAGGGACAATGACTCCAGACACTGGAACCTAAAGCCGATCACTGACAGGATGGCCTATTAGAAGGATAGAGGAGAGAACAAAGATGTCTTCTAGAAATGTAAATTTTTAAAAATTCATTGAGTGTCCCTTGACTGCTGACTTCCAAAGGAGATCAACAGTGAATAGGGTAGCTCGGTGCACGCCTTCTTTGTTGGTAATTTCAGGTTTGGGCGAGTGTGGAGGTTGTGGTGGAGAGACTGTCTGCATATGATGAATGCTCTGCAAACTATCTTAAGCTTTTCCCTTTCATCGCTTTACTCTTTGGAGCAGATATGAACCCAGAACACATTAGAGGTTCTGGGTGTACACATGCATTACTATTTGTATTGTTCATGTGCTGACAGTTAAAAGGCAAATAACTTTTTGTTGGCTGTCTTTGTTTTTGGTATCTTTGGGACTAAAGATCAGAAATTCTAGGCAGATTAGGGGAATGTGCCAGGAAAGAAACTGCATTTTTTGGTGCTCAGATGGTAATGAGAGTATTTGTTTTTATCTTAGTGAAAGTTCAGGAATCTTAAATTTACACCATTAATAGTGCGATTCTGCACAGTTCTGAAGAGAATATTGCTTTTAGTGTATTTGTACTGAACCACATTTTTAAAGCTCGACATTCTGCGAAGGTCCCTTATCTACCAGGGCAATAACATTATCAAAGAACTCTAGCAGATTAACCATGACCTCCTCTTCCTGAATCCATGCTAGCTGTACTTAATCAAACACTTTTCCAGGTGTGTCCTCTAGATATCCTAGAATGGATTCTTCCCCAAAACTGATGTTAAGTCAGTGAGTCTATAGTATCTATAGTATAGTAAGTCTTCTTTGTTTCTTGATAATTTCCTAAACATGGTTGTGTTTGCTGCTTTCCAATCTTCAGCGCAGTCTCCTTAATCTTACTGGTGACAAAAGGCTAGTAAGTGCATACAGGTAAATAGTGGGGTGGGTTAAGAAAAAAAACCCTATTCTAAACTTGTTGCATACAGAAGGGCATAATATTATGAGGTCTAGTAGCAGGAAGAGTTGCTTATCAAGTACAAGTAAGTGAAGCATTAGTGAAGGAACCTCTTTAACACAACAAAAACCACAAACTACAGTATATTTTGAGGGATAAATGTAATAGCTGTGCAAATCTATTTAAAATTCATCATTTTTATGAACATGTTCTTTTTGTTCCATAAGATGTATTTGACAAATACATTCTATCCTCACAATTATCTTTCTTTTTACACAACTTTATTGCAAAGCTGCTCTAGCAGTTGTATTTCAGATATACTGATTGCTATTATAAATCAAGACAAACTGATTTTTTTTGTCTGTGGTCCTATACTAGGTATCAATGGTAATACCTACCCTCCTGCCCCAAATCATTATTGCAGCTTTCTGCCCTCTCTTCCCCCATACCCTCAAATCCAGTCTCTTCCTGCTGTGGATTCCTAACAGAGCGCTTACTACATTGTCAGACAGTACAAAGGGCTTCTCATAGGCAGTCAATACTGCTACTCAGGAATATCTTAAAGAATAATACAATAGCACCTTTCAGCATATATAGTAAGCTAAATAACTGGGGTGAAATCTGAGCCCCAATGAAGTCAGTGGGAAAACTCCTGTTGACTCCAGTGGAGGCAGGATTTCACCCCTGGTCTCTGACAACTGACAGGATCCAGAATTGCTCCTAAAGATAGGTTATTCCCATATTTGGGTTTCTCCTCTCTTGGATGACACTCCTGTTGATTTCAGTGGGATTTGTGCCCAGTAAGGAGTGTTTGATAGTTCAGTACAATGCTCAACACTAAAGGCTCTACTCATCTGCTAGCAAGACATTTGTGTAATATTGAGAGTGTGGTTCTCAAAGTGGATGAGGTAACAGTGGAATCTGTCTTTTTTGGTTGGTCAGTTGACGTAACTATACAAACTTGGCCAAATACTTATAACAGAGGTCTTATTTGATGTCATTATCTTACATATGACTAACGCTTGGTCCAATTTTTTTGTGCTGTATTAGATGCCTTGACTGAAGGCAACAGACTTAAAGAAAAGTTTCCCATATCAGAACTTAATTTGCCTTTTTCATCAAAGAGGTAATTTCATCTAATTCTTGGTTATGTAACATTTTATAAACATCAGAGATTCTTCATAATAATTTGAAAGATTCCTTTTAACAAGATGGAACTCCATTAATCTGGTCTCTTTATAACTTTACAGTACCTCTTTGAAAGCTGGTATTGGAATGATGGAGAGCTTGTACTTATTTCTAATGTAATTTTGTATGAGTTTCTTCTGATTCCTGTTAATATGCATGCCACTGCTTGTATTCAGTTCCATCTTCCAGATCCAATGCTGTAATGCTTCATAAGCAGCACTTACTTGTTGAATTTTAATTAGATTGTAGAGTAAATCCATGAGATATTGCTATAGAGGGTTTTCTTCATTCCAAAGCCTGTATATCTGCAGCAAATAAAGAGTAATCTAGTGTCACTTCTACTTTGGCAAAAATAAATGTGTGCTATTTCTACTGGTGTTCCATTTTTTATTAGATTAGAAATAAGTTAATTCAGGTTGCAAAATACACAGCTCAAAAGTCAAGTTGGATATTTGCAAAGATGTTGGAGATACAATAATATATAAAAATACAAGGCAACTTTGGTTTTACAGTCATGTAGAGAAAATGTACTGTACTTCAGCCAAAAATATCAGCATCTCCCATTGACTTCCAGTGGAGCCGTGCTTACTAAGTAGCTCTGACGATCAGTCTACTTTTATTTAGATGTCTAAATAGGTACCTAGCATCAGTCACCTAAATACCTCTGTTTTGAAGCTTTGGGCCTTACTGTGTATGAATCTG
Source organism: Lepidochelys olivacea (assembly GCF_965140295.1). NCBI lineage: Eukaryota > Metazoa > Chordata > Testudines > Cheloniidae > Lepidochelys > Lepidochelys olivacea. The sequence continues at coordinate 81,142,609 of NC_140417.1, read as the reverse complement.
GGAAAAGCATAAACCTCTATATAACTCAGAATCAATTCTGTTTATTTGAAAGTCACGATGAACAATTCTATATAGAGCCTGTGTCGAACATTTATAAATTTCTTTATACATTTTTTCTTTGCAAAATACTTCAAATGCCATGGTTAGAACTATTCAGAGGAGACAAGAAAAAAAATCCAGACTAGTTAGTTGTGCTTCTAATAACCATGTTTAAGGGTTACTACACAATCAGTTTAGAGGCTCTCTGTGTTTAATGCTGACTTCCGTGAGATTTATATCCTGGAGTTAAAACCAGTTATTAACCCTTGTATCCTATCTGGAGAGCTAGGCGGCAGCCTTCCAAAGCCTGGCAGTACAGCTGCTTCATCACAAACACACTGTATTTCAGAGACGTTAACATTCAGTAACTGGATTTCTTGTGTGTACTGCTGCTGTTAATTATAGCACTTACCGCACTTGAAGAGCATCTGTTATATAAATCTGTTAAAAACTAGACCTATTAAAGTCTTAGGGTATGTCATAAATATAAAGGGAAGTGTAAACCCCTTTAAAATCCCTCCTGGCCAGAGGAAAAATCCTCTCACCTGTAAAGGGTTAAGAAGCTAAAGGTAACCTCGCTGGCACCTGACCAAAATGACCAATGAGGAGACAAGATACTTTCAAAAGCTGGGAGGAGGGAGAAAAACAAAGGGTCTGTGTCTGTCTATATGCTGCTTTTGCCGGGGATAGACCAGGAATGGAGTCTTAGAACTTTAGTAAGTAATCGAGCTAGGTATGTGTTAGATTATGATTTCTTTAAATGGTTGAGAAAAGAATTGTGCTGAATAGAATGACTATTTCTGTCTGTGTGTCTTTTTTGTAACTTAAGGTTTTGCCTAGAGGGATTCTCTATGTTTTGAATCTAATTACCCTGTAAGGTATCTACCATCCTGATTTTACAGGGGTGATTCCTTTACCTCTATTTACTTCTATTTCTATTAAAAGTCTTCTTGTAAGAAAACTGAATGCTTTTTCATTGTTCTCAGATCCAAGGGTTTGGGTCTGTGGTCACCTATGCAAATTAGTGAGGATTTTTACCAAACCTTTCCCAGGAAGTGGGGTGCAAGGATTGGGAGGATTTTGGGGGGAAAGACGTGTCCAAACTACATTTCCCAGTAAACCCAGTTAGAGTTTGGTGGTGGCAGTGGATATTCCAAGGACAAAGGATAAAATTAATTTGTACCTTGGGGAAGTTTTAACCTAAGCTGGTAAAAGTAAGCTTAGGAGGTTTTCATGCAGGTCCCCACATCTGTACCTAGAGTTCAGAGTGGGGGAGGAACCTTGACAGGGTATGTCTACACTGCAGCCGGGAGTGAGCCTTCCAGCCCTTGTACACAGACTCAAGCTAGTGTGCTAAAAATAGCAGCGTGGACATTATGGCTCAAGCTCTTAAGCCCACCCAACCGTCTAGGCTTGAGAAAAGAAACTAAAAAGGAAAAGGAGCTGCTCTTTATTTCTATAAATTTTAGTTTCAGCTTCTCTGTCCTACCCAGATTTCCTAGCCATCTGTCCTATTACTCTGTGTTCACGGTCACCTAAGGTAGCTTGGCTCTCTGTCATGCTCCTCTCTGGGAGATGAGGAAGAGAGGTCTGTCCTCCTCTCCAGGCTGGGGCCTTCTGAACAGAGTCCCCTTTTATTTTATTTTTAGGGCTCCTCCAAGGCATGGCTTGCAGATGTGGTGGGGAAGGACTTCCTGAGCCCAAACCTGCCCTTTTTAACCCCTTTTTTGCTGCGGGGTTTGCAGAGTCTGCCATAGAGACCTTGCAGGAAAACTAGGGTGCTGCAAGAGGTGATGAGACAGTAGATAGTTTTCTTACCTTTATGTGCAGGGATTGTTCCAGGATGGTGCTGAGCAGCTTAGTGGTCAGAACTGTGCTCAACTTAATAATTCTGGGTGGTCCTGTTAAACATCATCTTTAGTTTTTCTGCTTTCACTCCCCCAGAAAGGTAACTGAATTCCGTCCTCCATGGCCACTATGTACACGACTGAGCTTAGGAGTTCTGGCAGGTTAGAGGGAATCTTAGCAGGACCCATATATTAAACTGACTACATTTATATAAAGAGATGACAATATCTATGGCAGGCACAATGCCTTCAAGAACACTGGGGACACTGGCCCTACACTACCTTATAATTGGATGCAGCATGCACTTCCCTTTCCCTCTGCAGCATGGGGCAACAGCTGGTTTGCTTCCATGCCCCTTCTTGCCAAGTTTGGGGAGTGTAGAGTTGCTGGTGGTACCAAGCTTATGCAGTCATTGTGTCCTATCTTTGCTGAGGAACACAAAGTTATAAAAATACACATTAGATTTAACTTTGACCTTTGATCTGTTGAAAACTATACCCTGTATTTGAGAGAGAGACACACTCAGACCAGAAAGCATATTTTTGTAAACTGATAACCTTCGGGGAGTAGGAACAAATGAAGTACTGAATTTGTTTGCTTAGCAGTATTTCCCCTAACTGCAGCACAGATGTCAGAATTTAGAGTACTCATACAATTATGATGGCTGCATTTGTGAAGTAACCTAAAGCAATCAATCAAGGTGAATTAATAAACACTTTATTCCTAATATTAAATATATATTTAAGAATAAAAATAAGATACTGAATTCAACAATGAATACACAAATATACTAAACTTCAGATATACGTTTCCCAAGGTGAACAAAGAAAACATGTTTTTTTTTCTCCATGTCCACACAGGCAGTTAAAGTCATATTCAGAATGAACTGTTGTTTATTAAAATTCTCCTAAGCAATACAGACTAAAAGCATGCCCAGCATGTTGTGACAGCATGAATCCTGCTCTAGTGAATGCTTGCAAATTGTCATATCTGATGTTCTGTAATGTTTCAGTGATAAATTGTTTTGATTGTTGTTTGAGCTCCTACAAACTGTAGTAACTTCCTCTTCTTAACTGGAATCTTTGATCAGTAACTTTAAATTATTGGTAGACAGACTGAGTCTGAGCACAGGGACTAGGAACTCCTGAATTTTAGTTCAGCTCTCATGGCCTTTGGTAAGTCACTTTACATCTCAGTGTCTATTTTTTCCTGTTTGTTAAATGGGAATAAAAATATTACTTGCCTACTTCATGTGGATATTGTGAAGATGCAGTGAGTTAATGTAAAGTGCTTTATTGTCAAAAGCAGGCCTGGATTAGGATATAGGTACTGTAGGCCTCTGCCTTGTTCCCCTGCTCTTGGAGTCATGTGATAGTCAGACTAGTGGTTATTTAAAAAAAAATCTCTAGCTCTCATGGATGCAATAGAAAAGCTTGAAAATGTAAATCAAGCATTACAGATGTAATGATGTCTTAAAGAATAGCTTTGGAGTGATCTGCCTCATTCGTCTCAGTGAGGTGTTGCTGACTCTAAGGGCATGTCTACACTGCAGAGTGCACATGCATGTGCACACATGCTTGCCAAATGCACCTTTGAGCATCCATGCTGCAGAGCTGCACACACTTCAGACCTGTATACCTATGGGTGCTGTAGTTACATGTGTTTGGCACTAAGATATCTGGGGACATATCCCAGAGTTCTTAGCATCTTGCTAACTTGAGCCACACTAGGAATTCGTTAATGATATATTGTGGGAGAAGATGTCTGTTGTTTCTGGGCCCTTGTGCAGAAATGTCTTAGCCAGACAATACATTTAGTTGAAGCACATCTCACTCTGCAAGCTGCACATTCCTGTCTGATCCAGCTGCTGCCAGTCAGTGGATCCAGTACAGCTGGATCAGCTGTTCTTGCTTGTGACTGAACTGTTTATTGCAGCAGGATACTGAGAGAAGGTTGTGGGTGGCATTTAAACAGTAGTTTCTGACCGGAAGGTGGCAATGGGGCCTTGGATGGGAATTAATCGATGGTAGCCTGGAGACAACTCTTGCATACTATGTTCCCTGTGGATTTGCCACATGTAGGCTGGTGCTTCTTATGCAAGACAACTTGGACAGATGGTGGAATCACATTGTCATGCAGACTTAGGGTGACCAGCAATGCCTACAGAACTTCCATGGAGCAAACCTTCATGGAACTATATCAAGAGCTTGCCCTAACCCTTCAGCTCCAGGACACTCAAATGAGGGAGGCCACGCCAGTTCAGAAACAGCGTCCTATTGCTATCTGGAAGTTTTCTACCCCAGGCTGCCGTAGGACTGTGGCTAAATGGTTTGTTGTTGGCAAGCCAACTGTCAATGCTGTGGAGGATGTGAGGCAAATAATACTGTGATTTACTCACAGGGGTGGACATAAGAGCTGACTTTGAGAGAATGGGATTCCCAGATTGTGCTGGGGCCATTGACAGTGCTCATGTGCATTCTTGTAGTTTTCTGGCTGAAGGAGCACATGAATATATCAACTGGAAAGGATACTTGATTGTCCTAAAGACTCTGGTTGACCACAAAGGCAGATTCATGAACACCAACATAGGCTGTATCAACAAGGTACATGATGACAGGGTGCTGAGGAGATCTGATCAGTTTGGATGAGCAGGGAACTTATTCCCTCCAAATTACATGGTTATCAATAGGGTATCCCTGCCCACTGCTACTTTAAGGGACCACGCTATTCTCTTCTGCAGTGGATCTTATTGTATTCTGACCAGAGAGCACCTAGGAGAAGGTTTAATTAAACATTTTAGCAGTTGCAGGATGCTGGTGGAGTATGAATTTGACAGGCTGAAGACCTGTAAGGATAAGGGTGAGCATTTTGCTTAGAGTGGGCTGAAGACAGGGCTGCCAAAAAAAACCCCAACAACGTAGAAAGTGCACCTGTCATCGCTGGGTCTGGGTCTGAATCCAGGAGAGCAAGGAAAATAAAGAATGCCTTGTGTGGTGACAAGGAAATGTAAAGCTATTATGGGGGATTGTACAGTTGGCTTTTTGTTGACATTTTGTTTATTTGCTGATGGTTTCATCTGAATGTAAAAGTTTGATTCTTTACTGAAAACTTTGGATATAACTTCCTGACTCTGTTTTCCCCAAGCATTCACATGCCAAAGTATTGTACAATCAAACCAATTTATTAACAAGTATTAAAATAACAAAATATTTTCCTAGGTGCCCGTCTACAAATAACTGTTTATAAAGGTGAACAGTGAAATATAGTGCAAACTGATAATCAGGTGCCAAGAGGGGTTTTCCAGTCACTAGGTGTTAGATCCATCAAAAAAATTTAGGCCATGGAGGTGTGCACCTACATTTTATGTATTTTAAATCTGAACTCACTGTTATACCTTTCACAACTTATTAATACATTCATAGATTTTATATTGTGACTGGACATCAGTCTATCTTGGTCTTTCAGGTTGAATGCCCTCTAAAATACTCACTACAGGTGACCGAATGATTCCAGGGCTAGATGCCTCATTAGGAAGGCAGTGTAATTCATAAGTGTCATCATCTATTAGACTTAAGGCCAGAAGGGACTATCATGATCATCCAGTCTGACCTCCTGCACATTGCAGGCCACAGAATCTCTCCCACCCAGTCCAGTAATAGACCCATAACTCTGGCTGAGCTACTGATGTCCTCAAATCATGATTTAAAGACTTCAAGTTACAGAGAATCCACTATTTACTCGAGTTTAAACCTGCAAGTGGCCTATGCCCTATGCTGCAAAGGAAGGTGAAAACCCCCTGGGGTTTCTGCCAGTCCTCTGCCAGCTGAAAATTCATTCCTGATCCCAAATATGCAGAACACACAATCATCACTCTCAGAGCTGGAACCATGCTGGAGAGGGCAGTGAAGGATGCCATCCGCTGCCAGTACATGGAAAATCTGAAACAGAAGCCGGACCAGGCCAAGACGTTTGAGGTGATGTGCAAATGGGATGGCAGAAATCACTTCCTCCCTGCGGGGGAAGCTTCACACGATTTGCCAGCTGGAGGTTCATCCACAGGGCCTGGCTCAACTGCAATCGGGACAAATGATGCAGGGAGTGCAGCTATGCCAATGAGACACTACCCCATGTCCTGTGTAGCTGCAAGCCCTATTCCAGAGCCTGGCACCTGCGACACAACGCAATCCAAAAGCATTAGCCAGGTCGAACCATGCTATGGCACATTGCTTCTATGCCCTGAGCATTTGGCAAGACTCAACAGCCAGACACTGGGAAAGAATTCTCTGTAGTAATTCAGAACCCTCCCCATCTAATATCCCATCACCAACTCCTGGGGATATTTGCTACTAAGAGTTGCAGATTGGTTACATGCTGTTGTAGCCAGTCTCACCATACCACCCCTCAATAAACTTATCAAGCTCAGTCTTAAAGCCAGTTAGGTTTTTGCCCCCGCTGTTCCCCTTGGAAGGCATTTCCAGAACTTCACTCCTCTGATGGTTAGAAACCTTTGTCTAATTTCAAGCCTAAACTTGTTGATGGCCAGTTTGTATCCATTTGTTCTTGTGTCCACGTTGATGCTTAACTTAAATAACTCCTCCCCCTCTCTGGTGTTTGTCCCTCTTATATATTTATAGAGATCAATCATATCTCCCCTTGGCCTTTGTTAGCTTAGGCTAAATAAGCCAAGCTCCTTGAGTCTCCACTTGTAAGGTAGATTTACCATTCCTCTCATCATCCTAATAGTCCTTCTCTGCATCTGTTCCAGTTTGAATTAATCTTTCTTTAAACATGAGAGACCAGAATTGTACACAGTATTCCTTCCAGTGCCTTGTATAATGGTACTACCTATCTCTGCTGGAAATACCTCGCCTGATGTATCCTAAGATTGCATTAGCCTTTTTCACAGTCACATCACATTGGTAGCTCATAGTAACCCAGTGACCAATATACCCAGGACTTTCTACTCCTCTGTCGCTTTCAACTGATAAGCCCCCAGTTTATAGCAAAAATTCTTGTTGTTAGTCTCTAAGTGCATGGTCTTGCAGTTTGCACTATTAAATTTCATTCCATTTTATTACTCTAGTTTTCAAGGTCATACAGATCTTCTTGTATGATATTCTGGTCTTCCTAGATATTGACAATACCTCCCAACTTCATGTCATACACAGATTTTATTAGCACACACTCTCTTTTTTGCCAAGGTCATTAATAATTTTAAATATGATTGCTCCCAAGACTGATCCCTGAAGAACTCCACTACTAATCTCCCTTCAGTGACTGTTCACCTTTCAGTATGACCCTTGTAGTATGACCCCTGTAACCAGTTCCTTTTCATTCTCATATTAATCCCCATCTTCTCCAACAAGACTAATAATTTCCCATGTGGGACTGTAGCAAATACCTTACTGGAATCCCAGATAGATCAGATCTACTGCATTTCCTATGTCTAACAAATCAGTTATCTTCTCAAAGAAAAGATCAGGTTGGTCTTCTTTTTGTAAAACCATGTTTTATTTTATCCCAGTTGCTGTTTGCCTCTATGTCCTTAACTACTTTCGCTTTCAAAATTTGTTCCAAGACTTTGCATACAATTCAGGACAAACAAACTGCAGGTTCCCAGATCACTTTTTCTCCTTTCTTAAAAATAGATACTATATGAGCAATTCTCCGGTTACAGGGTATGACCCCCTGAGTTTAGAGATTCATTTAAAATCCTTGTTTTGGGCTTGCAATTTCATGTGCCAGTTTCTTTAATATTCTTGGATGGAGATCATCTCAACACCCTGATTTGATTCCATTAATCTGTTTGAGTTTGACTTCCATATTGGATGTGGTAATTTCTGCTTCTGTATCCTCACTTCCACTAGCTACCCTGTCACTACCCCAAGCTCCTCGTTACGCTTATTTAAAAATGAACATGAAGTATTTGGTCTTGGGCCATGCCTAGATAATCTTTAATCTCCACCCCATCCTTAGTGCATAGTGATCCCACTTCTTCTTTCCTTGTTTTCTTTTTATTTATATGGCTATAGAACCTTTTTACTACTGATTTTAACTTCCTTTGCAAGGTCCAACTCTGCTTCGCTTTTGGCAGTTCTCACTTTTCCCATACACTGTCTGATCTCCAAGGTTAGCTTTCCTTGCGGATCAATCCCATCTTCCATTCCTTGTGGGCTTTCTGCTTTCTCTTAACCACCTGATTCAGATACTTACTCATCCAGCTTGGTCTGCAGTCCTTCCCTATGAATTTTCCCCCTTGCTTGCGATGCTTAGACTATTTTGACTTAAAGTAATTCCAAGCTTCCTCTGCATTCAGATCCCTGAGTTCTTTAGTTCAGTCCACTTCCCTAATTCCCTTAATTTTTTTAAGTTTTGCCCTTTTGAAATCAGTTTTTGTATTCTCTTCCATTTAGTTTAAACTGAATTAGCTCATGATGACTCGAATCAAGGTTGTCCCCTATAGCCAGTTTTTCTATAAGGTCCTCACTACTCACCAATACCAAATCTAAAATGGCATTTCACCTTGTTGGTTCAGTGACTATTGGTGAAGAAATCTATCAGCTATCACATCCAGGAAAATCTGGGCTCTACGTTATTAGTAACACTTGCACTCCAATCTATATCTGCAAAGTTAAAGTCTCCCATAATTACACAATTCCCAGTAATATTTATTTCATTAAGACATTAGAGGTCTCTATGCATATCCAAAGAGGATCATCGGGGTCTGTAGCATATCCCAAACACTGTCCTAGGGGAGCCTCTGGCAGCTTTCTTCCCCAAAGTGATTTAGATCCAGCCAGACTGTTTTATCCACTCCATCACTTCTAGTTTCTTTCCTCCTTATTAAAATACAATGTTACTTCATTACCTTTACCTTTATTTCTGTCTTTCCTGAACTGCACATACCCTTCAGTTCCTGTAAATCAGTCATGACTACTAGCCCTTTATAGTAAATCATAATATAAATTTTCAGCACTCCAATTTCTTAAAGTTCCTGAATATATATATTGAATATTTTTCCTTTCTTCAGTGGATTTTTTTATATTATTCTCTTAGTTTATAAAACTATCTGAATTGATACATACGTTTGCTGAATAATTTACTCCATGAACTTCATGATTTTTTCCAAATAAAATATTTGAATATTTTTTCCTATTTACTGACTTCTATTTAATATATATTGGGAAGATAACATTGTCAAAAAGGAGAAGATATTTTAAGTACACTCCAACAATTCTGACGTATAGTAAACTTTTTCAGCTTTCTTTAGTGAGTCTCTTGAGAGGCCAGACAGTATGACCAAAGTGAGTGTTTCTCTGAGGACTTCACATTCCCAGCACACGTTAGGTCAGATGCTTGACTATTTGTCACTCTTTGTATGTTTTAGTTAAGTTACTGACATGCTGGTCAATATATAGGAACAGTCCCCTATATATATTTCAGCGATTATGTTTTGACAAAAGCCATGCAGGTGATCATTGTTTCACTCTTCCTAAAAGCTGCAAGAATTACTACCTTCCTTCCTTGAATGTGGAGGGATAGCTCATACATGGTAAATTCTTTTCTACAACCTAAGAGGAATAAAAATAATCTTTGTCTTTCTTTCAAGTAAGAAATCCTGGATACCACAAGACATTTTGTCTTTATAATTCTCTTCTGTCAGCTAGAACAGAGAATGAAATCCTGGCTTCATTGAAGTCAATGACAAAACTCCAGTTGGCTTCAGTGGGGCCAGATTTTCACCCAGAGTCTCTTAATGTTGTTTCTACAACACTTTTTGGTCCAATATTTTGGAATTGCATTAATTATAACTGACCAATTCTGTTCAGCAGCAGCTAGTGTTTAGGGGACATATGGAGATGCAGTCAGGAGCTTTATTCTTTTTAACTGTGTAAATCATGAAAATAGTGTTTCTGGAGTAATACTCTTCACCCTTCAGTTTTGCTTGGCTGGTTTTTTGGTTTCAAGATTTTTCACTGGTTTTTGATTAGTAAGGATAGTGGATAGAGCAGAATGCAAGTAAGGTGAAAGTGTTAAAACACTACAACCAAAGCCCTTCTCTTCATTTAAAAATAGCAACTTTCAGCAACTGACAGGCTTTGACTTGAACAGACTACTCTGTGATGTTGATCACCTGGATCTGTCTGAGTCAACATAGCACAGAGTGATTTGCATCAACAATAAATATTGTATGAAAAGGAGGGCTGAAGTACAAAACGGTTGTTTTAATCAAGGCTAGATTTGTTGGTTTCGGTTGCCTCAGAATGTGCTTTCATATACACAAACTTCTTGTCATGTTTTTGCATGTCCTGAAAGTGGAGCAGATAGAGTTGAAAATTTATGATGAAACCTGAGCAGGGACTGTCCATGCCTATTCAAAAAAAATTATGTGTTGGCCCCGGTTTTGACAGACTATGAAGACAGCCTTCAGAGTAATGAATACTGGCCGTGATATGAGACCTTGAGGTTGGAAGATTCGTACAAAGTAACTGACATGTACCTGAGGGTGGGAGTTTGTTTTATCTGTATGTTTTTCTTTTGGACACAAGACAAGTTTGATATTTAGCACAGAATTCATAAATAGTTCTGATTCATAATACATACAAGAAAAGCATTTAATTCTTAGCTAGTTATTTGTGTAGAAGGCTTTACTTCTTCACTGAGCAGAATTCTGGATAAATCCTTAATCTAAAAATATATCCCCAGCTTCCAATAAACAGACATTGTGAAGGATAATACATTAGCTAATAAATATAAAGGTCTGCACACAAATAAACCAACACAAACACTGCATTACTCCTCTGTACATACCTCCTTTTGGAAAGTCAGTTACTTTTATATTGTCACTAGGACTTGTTGAAACTTTTAGAAGACAAATATATTGGTTAAATGTTTTCACTTCACTACCCTTATTTCCTTCCTCATATCACAGCAGTCATGTGAAGTTCTGAGATAGACAGAAGGCGTGTTAGGATATAGATATTCAGGCCTGTCTGTAAAGGCCTATTCTCTAAGAATTTAGGTATATTCTTATCACTTGGCTAGTTTTAGAGGTATAAAAGAAAGAATCAAAATCACTTTCTGCCGGTGTAAGTGCCTTCTCTTACTGTGACAGTCTGAGGCCCTGTTCTTAGGCTAAGGCCTTTGGCTAAGCAACAGAGGCAGCCATAAACTGGGAAGGGAACGGTCACATCCTCACATTCCAAACTAGTCACACTGAAATAAGGTGTTATTGGGCTGTTAGGAATACAATCCCGTCCTGATAATGCCTATTGCCTCCAGAGAAAGGGAAGTGCCTAGAAAATGTAAAAGGAAACTTAGTTTGATAGCATCCTGTCTGGCAAGAACTCACTTATCAATAGCTGGGATGTGAAATCCTCACTTCTGTATTGTTTTGTCATTATAGTTCCCACCTTGCTATTGTTTGTCTGTATAATCTCTGTCTGGTTCTGTGATTGTTCCTGTCTGCTGTATAATTAATTTTGCTGGGTGTAAACTAGTTAAGGTGGTGGGATATAATTGGTTACATAATCATGTTACTATATGTTAGGATAGGTTAGTTAAATTTCAGGGAGATGATTGGTTAAGGTATAGCTAAGCAGAACTCAAGTTTTACTATATAGTTTGCAGTCAATCAGGAAGTGGGTGGGTGGGGAAAATGGGAACAGGGAATGGGGGTGGGGAAATTGGAATCATGTTTGGCTAAGGGCAGGAATGGGAACAGGGACACAGGTGTAAGGCTCTGTGGTGTCAGAGCTGGGAAAGGGGACACTAAGGAAGGAAACTGGAATCATGCTTGCTGGAAGTTCATCCCAATAAACATCGAATTGTTTGCACCTTTGGACTTCGGGTATTGTTGCTCTCTGTTCATGCGAGAAGGACCAGGGAAATAAGTGGGTGAAGGAATAAGCCCTCTAACAAGGTGCAATACAACTTTGTGGTAGATATGAGACTCAGGAAGCATAACATTCTTTCAGGATAAATAGACAGAAATCAGACGTCAAGACTTGTAACATTCAAAAACCAGTCAGAGAACACTTCAGTCTCTCTGGTCCCTCGATTACAGACCTAAAAGTGGCAATATTATGACAAAAACACTTCAAAAACAGACTCCAACGAGAGTCTAAATTGGAATTAATTTGCAAACTGGACACCATTAAATCAGGCTTGAATAAAGACTGGGAGTGGATGTGTCATTACACAAAGTAAAACTATTTCCCAATGTTTATTCCCCCCCTCACCCCCACTGTTCCTCACACATTTTTGTCAACTGCTGGAAATGGCCCACCTTGATTATCACTACAAAAGGTTATTTTTTCTTTCTTTTTCTTTTTCTTTTTCTCCCTCTCCTGCTGGTAATAGCTCACCTTACCTGATCACTCTCATTACAGTGTGTATGGTAACACCCATTATTTCATGTTCTCTGTGTATAGAAAATCTCCCTACTCTATTTTCCACTGCATGCATCTGATGAAGTGAGCTGTAGCTCACGAAAGCTTATGCTCAAATACATTGTTAGTCTCTAAGGTGCCACAAGTCCTCCTGTTCTTTTTGCGGATATAGACTAACACGGCTGCTACTCTGAAACCTTGCAGCATGATGTACCCTTTAAAGTGTCACATGCTATGTCTGAAGAATACACACAACTTTCCTATTGGACCTAAGATAGACACAGTTAAATTACTTAAAGTAGAGAGCCTAGTGCTAGAGCATCCCCAAGCATTAGAACATGAGTGGGTGGAGCTGAACCAGTGGATTCCTCTTGCGGGAGGGGAGGGAAAACAAAAGAGAGAGTTGTAGTTCCATTTCGAAACTTCCATGCTGAAGTTCCATGGTAATCTTCCTTCCACATGGTCTGGGCACCACGAAAGGGAGGACCTTGAGACCAGTCTCTCTTCAAGATATTGCTCCTGGTGGACTCTGCTTATATGGTGTTTGAGGGGTCTGCAGTATCAGCATAGAATTTCCTAGTGCATCAACTCTTAGTCTATGGATATTTCTGCAGGAGGGGCAATCTAGATTTAGAGTACTTGTACTGACTGGCTAAATTTTAAGCCATTTAATGTGATTTAAATGTCCAGTGCAGAGAGAGATTTCCAAGCAATTACTGGCTTGGCCTATTTAAAAAGATAAAGACCTACGAAACCAATAACAGCTGTATGTAAATGGTAATTGTTACATGCTTGCAAGAAGAGAATAACAAGGCTTTGAAAACATGACATTTAGGAAAAATTGAAGTGTTCTTTTAATAATTGCCAGCTCCCTCACAAGGAGAATCAAGCAACCAGATAAAGAGCTCTTAAATGAGGAAATTAAAATGGAGGAAGACAAGATGGAGGGAAAGGCAAAATCTTATTTTAATCAGGGAAAACTACTGTTAGATGGGATTCCTGTTGAGTTCTATAAAACCTTTAAGATTTATTAATTAATGTTTATGTTGATGAATGAATTTAAATCCCTGCATATGGTTAGTCATTGCCAGGAAGTGGTTCTCTACCACTTTCACTCAGGGTAGCATTAATTACAGAGTTCTTGCAATTTATAAGGATCCTGTAGATAGTACAGACTCTGACAGAATATGGATATGAATTTTCTCTCTAAAACTCTAGTTGAAGATACATAACTATAAAACTAATACTCAATGACCTGTCAGGATTCATGAGTGGCTGTACACTAGTCTAATGGGCTAATGTGGAATATTATCAATTTAATTTTCTTATTTTATAGTGTATAATACAAACCCTCAACAACACTTTCATCTTATATTTAACCAGGCAAAAGGTGTAGCACCTTTTGATTACATCAGCTCTATGAGCTAAGTGAGATCAGGCTAGGTCTGTATGTAGATAGAACTGGAGACCACCGAGGAAGATCTAGTGTTTGACATGCTTCTTCCTGGATCTGTATTGAATTGATGTCCTAGCAACGTGTTAGGGGACACTATGTTGCTAAAAGGGCATCTTTTGGATAAGATGTAGGACTGAGGTCCCAGCTACTTGTGGTTATGAATGATCCTGTAGGACTTTTTCAGGGTGGGTAACTGTGGTGACCCCATACATTTTAAATTGTCATTATATTGTGACAAAATATCCCCTGTAGTTTTATTTGCATAAGTCAGTCATCACTTGCTGGCCTAAACTGCTCTATATTGTTACACTGTGTTAAACAGAAGCTGCATTGGATACATCTCTGTGATGGATGGATTGCTTCTTGTGTATAGTTGGTAAAATACTTGAGGTTCTGTCTGGCTGAAAGATGCTTTGCAAATGTAAGATTTTAATATTTTATTGTTTATTATAATTTATTTAGTTTAATACAATTATTAGTTGACTTGCTTTTAGTACATATCTGCCTTTGAGTCCTTTCTTGTGCATTAGCGTCACCATTCACTATGACAATGCTCAGTTCATTCAGTATATCATCATCATCATCATCATCACCCATAAGGAACTACATTCATATATAGACATGGTAGGGAACTATGTAATGATGCTTTGTGTTTGTCTAAGTGGTGTGATAAAACTTAAGACTCTGAGTTTTGTGAGTGCATTGAGCATCTCTCTGAAGTCAATTTAAAGATTAACAAGTGAGCTGCAGAGGCGAATACTGCTGAACTCTACTGGGTTACAGAGAAGAAATTCTAAGACCAAAAAGGAATTAAAACCCACGCTAGACTTTCATAGTACATTCGAAGCCTACTTACCCCTTGGCAATAAGAAGTTGAGAATCTGTGTTATGTTATATGACACTTTTTTCTTTTTAGAGTCCTACATTCAATAACAAAAACTAGACAAGCCATTTACAACACACACTTTGCTTCTCTACAAAAGAAAAAGGACACTAAACTATCTAAACTACTACATGCCACAAGGGGCCACAACAGTGGTTCCCTTAACCCACCCAGCAATATTGTTCATCTATCCAACTATACACTTAGCCCAGCAGAAGAATCTGTCCTATCTCGGGGCCTCTCCTTCTGCCCCTCCACCCACACGAATATGATACAGTACTGTGATGACCTAGAATCCTATTTTCGATGTCTCCGACTCAAGGAATATTTCCAACACACCTCTGAACAACTTACTAACCCACAGAGACCTTCCTACCAACACTACAAAAAGAAGGATTCTGGGTGGACTCCTCTTGAAGGTCGAAACAACAGACTGGACTTCTACAAAGAGTGCTTCCGCTGACATGCACGGGTTGAAATTGTGAAAAAGCAGCATCACTTGCCCCATAACCTCAGCCGTGCAGAACACAATGCCATCCACGTCTCAGAAACAACTCTGACATCATAATCGAAAAGGTTGACAAAGGAGGTGCTGTCGTCGTCATGAATAGGTCGGAATATGAACAAGAGGCTGTTAGGCAGCTCTCCAACACCACTTTCTACAAGCCATTACCTTCTGATCCCACTGAGGGTTACCAAAAGAAACTACACCATTTGCTCAAGAAACTCCCTGAAAAAGCACAATAACAAATCTGCACAGACACACCCCTGGAACCCCGACCAGGGGTATTCTATCTGCTACCCAAGATCCATAAACCTGGAAATCCTGGACACCCCATCATCTCAGGCATTGGCACCCTGACAGCAGGGTTGTCTGGCCATGTAGATTCCCTCCTCAGGCCCTACACTCCCAGCACTCCCAGCTATCTTCGAGACACCACTGACTTCCTGAGGAAACTACAATCCATCGGTGATCTTTCTGAAAACACCATCCTGGCCACTATGGATGTAGAAGCCCTCTACCCCAACATTCCACACAAAGATGGACTACAAGCCATCAGGAACAGTATCCCCGATGATGTCACGGCAAACCTGATGGCTGAACTTTGTGACTTTGTCCTCACCCATAACTATTTCACATTTAGGGATAACGTATACCTTCAAATCAGCGGCACTGCTATGGGTACCTGCATGGCCCCACAGTATACCAACATTTTTATGGCTGACTTAGAACAACACTTCCTCAGCTCTCGTTCCCTAATGCCCCTACTCTATTTGCGCTACATTGATGACATCTTCATCATCTGGATCCATGGAAAAGAAGCCCTTGAAGAATTCCACTATGATTTCAAACAATTTCCACCCCACCATCAACCTCAGCCTGGACCAGTCCACACAAGAGATCCACTTCCTGGACACTATGGTGCTAATAAGCGATGGTCGCATAAACACCAACCTATACCGGAAACCTACTGACTGCTATTGCTACCTACATGCCTCCAGCTTTCATCCAGACCACACCACACGATCCATTGTCTACAGCCAAGCTCTACAATACAACCGCATTTGCTCCAACCCCTCAGACAGAGACACACACCTACAAGATCTCTATCAAGCGTTCTTACAACTACATTACCCCCTGCTGAAGTGAAGAAACAAATTGAAAGAGCCAGAAGAGTACCCAGAAGTTACCTACTACAGGACAGGCCTAACAAAGAAAATAACAGAACGCCACTAGCCATCACCTTCAGCGCCCAATTAAAACCTCTCCAAAGCATCATCAGGGATCTACAACCTATCCTGAAGGACAACCCGTCGCCCTCACAGATCTTGGGAGACAGGCCAGTCCTTGCTTACAGATAGCCCCCCCCAACCTGAAGCAAATACTCACCAGCAACCACACAACAGAACCACTAACCCAGGAACCTGTCCTTGCAACAAAGCCCATTGCCAACTGTGTCCACATATCTATGCAGGGGACACCATCATAGGGCCTAATCACATCAGCCACACTATCAGAGGCTCGTTCACCTGCACATCTACCAATGTGATATATGCCATCATGTGCCAGCAGTGCCCCTCTGCCATGTACATTGGCCAAACTGGACAGTCTCTACGTAAAAGAATCAATGGACACAAATCAGACGCCAAGAATTATAACATTCAAAAACCAGCTGGAGAACACTTCAGTCTCTTTGGTCACTCGATTACAGACCTAAAAGTGGCAATTCTTCAACAAAAAAACTTCAAAAACAGACTCCAACGAGAGACTGCTGAATTGAAATTAATTTGCAAACTGGATACAATTAACTTAGACTTGAATAGAGATTGGGAGTGGATGGATCATTACACAAAGTAAAACTATTTCCCCATGTTTATTCCCCCCCTCCCCACTGTTCCTCAGATGTTCTTGTCAACTGCTGGAAATGGCCCACCTTGATTACCACCTCAAAAGGTTTCCCCCACCCCCACTCTCCTGCTGGTAATAGCTCACCTTACCTGATCACTCTCGTTACAGTGTGTATGGTAACACTCATTATTTCATGTTCTCTGTGTATATAAATTTCCCCACCGTATTTTCCAGTGAATGCATCTGATGAAGTAAGCTGTAGCTCACAAAAGCTTATGCTCAAATAAATTTGTTAGTCTCTAAGGTGCCACAAGTCCTCCTTTTCTTTTTGCGGATACAGTCTAACACGGCTGTTACTCTGAAACCTACATTCAATATGTAACCCACCATCTAGCTGTCAAACAAATTTTGCATTATTATTGAATTTATTTTCTTTCTAACATTTAATTAGTTACTTATGAAAGGTGCTGGCTGGAAATTCCTTGAACTTAAATCTGTTTAGTTACAGGGTAGGAGCAGCATAAAAATTGGCAGTGCCATTATGCCTGTACTTTTATGTCAATCACCATACTGCCCGGAGTCTATATTTGACATGAAATCTTTGTCCATTTAGGCTAGTGGAGCCATATTGTGGTCCATCTTGCAGGCTCATTCGGTGTAGTAAGGAATCTATGCTACCTCTCCTGTGCAGGTGGCTGAGGAGTTGGTCAGATGGAGTTAGAGGGTAAAATTTACAAATTATCTAACTGAGTTATGTTCAATGGGACTTTGGTACTTCTAAGAATTTTATTTGATGTATTCGCTATGCCTCTCCAAGAGCAGTGGGGAAACAAGGAGCCAGATTGTGACTGTGGGTCATAATTTGCTTCCCAGCTGCTCCTGGGCTAGCACAACAATGCACTGTCCCATACATAGGGCTTGTGGCAAAGCTATAATTTAGTCCTTTATTCGTATAACTAAAGTGTGGACGTATTCATTTTCAAAGATAACCTATTCTTTTAAAAAAATATGCCTCCTGATTCTACTTACGCCTTTGAGATGAGGTGATCCAGTGAGGGAAAATTTATCTCTAGCACCAAAAGTTCAAATTCCACTCCATCATATAAAGATTCTTTACATTTCAGTCACCAACAATTATTTTTCACGAAGCACCTCATTGCACAGACACGTTACGTAGAAGAGGCACTCCTCTCCTCAAATATGTCTACCCTGTCTCCGTTTCAGTCTGATAGTCTGATTAAAGCTCCAGAGCAATAATTTTTGTAGAAACAATTTGGCAAATTTTGATTATTCAATCTGAATATTGTGATCTGATCATGCAGTTCATGAATTAAAGAGGCAAAATTTGTTTGTATAAATTTTGTTCTGAGTTAGTTCTCCAGGTCTAGTTTTTAACATCACCTCTATAGAAGTACCTCTGGATGCTGGATTTCTTTGCTTGAAATTTAAAACTGCTCAGTAGGGCATTATGAATTGATGGTGCATAGAATTTCATAAAAATACACTGGAATGATGTGAGTAGCAATAGCATATTTATCTGATCTTTAAAATAATTAAAGAGCAAATGAATTACAGCAGCACTCTTTGAACCACAGCCACAGGATTTAGAGAATTGGAGATGTGTATACACAAACAAGTGCTCTCCATAGTAGTTTCACTAATCAGTACCCCCAAAACAAATTCTCAATTTCATCCACTAGTGGGTAAGGTGGGGGAAAGTTTTATGTAGTTTTATTAACTTGAAATATTAGAGAGTTAGTTGTAGTCACTAGACTGTGTGTATATAGAGCCATGGAAATGTGCAGATACCCACTTTATATCCACGGATCATTTTTGCGGATCAGATGCAGATACAAATTTTGTATCTGCGCAGGGCTCCAGCTATATATTGTGTTGTGAGTCTAAGGCTGTTTTTGACATTCTAGCAATTAGAGTCTGGATCCGGTAAGGTGCCGAGCATCTTCTCTAAGATATTGAATAGAGCTGTGTGAATAATGGGATTTTTGCTTTGCTGTCAATTCTGAAAAGTCCAAAAAACTTAGTTTTGGATAGAACAAAATGTGTTGGTTTGATTTTAAGCTTTTAAACTATTTTAAATCCTTTAAAAATAAGGGTAATTTTGAAACAAAAAGTTGTTTTGAACTGTAAAATTGGAATGTCTGATTTCCAAAACATTAAAATGAAACATTTTTAATTCTGGGGGGGATTTTTAAGTGTACCAAAACAATTTGGCAAAAATGACACAAATTCCCAACGCATTTTGATGTCACCCAATCTGCTTTTTTGCTGAAAAAGGTTTTCACTAAAAATTTTCACCCAGCTCTAGTGCTGAGTGTCCTCAGCTCCCATTGATTTCAGTGAGAATTTAGGATCCTGAGCACCTCGCTAGACTGAGCATTAGAAAGGCAAGGCATTTAAATTGTTACCTGTGCTCACAGGAGATATTCTGGCGAGTGGTGCTGTGCAGTTTTTGCATCTGAAAGCTCTAGTATCAGATTAAAAGCTAAATTTTAAATAGGTTCTAAAGTAAGTTTAATATTAACCTAGCAAATTTTGCTAACTGTACTCATTTTAAGTGGTGGAATTAATTCATTACTGAATAGGAAGACTTGCTAGGACCTAAGATTTTTAAGATATACTATTTGAGATACTATATGACTTGGGGAAGTTATAAGAGTGTATAGAGCCTTCATTTCAAGACTGCAGGCTAAAATCTGAAACACATTGTTAATGATCAGAGTTATTAACATCTGACAGCTCCTAACTGTCCAATGGGAAATAATATGTCTGTTTCTTAATGGACAAGAGTCCATACCACAATTTTTACTAATTGACATTATCAGCATTGAGGGTAAGTATTAAAATCTTGGGCTTGTGATTAGTCCCATTGAAGTCAATGGCATTACTCATGCGTAAAGTTAGATATATGCTTAAGTACTTTGTTGAATCAGGGCCTGGGTGCGATGCTGACTTCCATGGAGGTTGTATACGCAGCACCTCACCGGTTGGGTCCCTATATTGTCATGGAAACTTGGCTACCTTATCACTAGAGCAATTACATGTAGAAGGAGTCATATTAATGGCTCAGGGTAACAATAGCTTTTCCAATAGTTATGCCATTCGTGTGGATAGAGGACTTGTGTTTCTCAGGTTAGTTATCTAGTTCCATTCACAAAACAATCACATAAAAAGTTGTTATAAGAATTAACTAGTTTCCCAGTAAGTGAAAGATAAAGCTTACTAAAACTGGAAACAATATAAATTGTCTCTGCATGTCTAAAAAAAATACTTGGTGGGCATCATTAGAATTTTACAGTGGATTTTCAGTTTAACATGGAATGTGAATAAGCTTCTTTTATAAGTGGCTAATTCAGTACTGATACAAGGGACTTGGATTTTAAAATTTACTTTTCTCTAATATGTTCAATAATGCTGAACTGTCAGAGTAGAAGCTGATCAAACAATATCTTTTGGAGAGTGGCATTAGAATTGTCTTTAAAGTAATTTTCCTGCATCTCTTGGTTGATATGTAAGTTAGTGGTGCCATGGAATTTTCAAAAGAGAGAAATATGAAAAAAGGTGGGAAGGTGGTGGTGAGGGAAAACCCTACAGAATGCTATTGTTGGCATTTTCCTTATTCAGTTACTTTTAATGATAATTTAATTACCAATTGCTGTACTTCCTTGTAGGTGTTTTAAAATTGACTGTATCAGAGTTGTACATGAAGTTGTAACTAAATATTTTATGGCTGTATATAATGTAAATAAAGGTTGAACAACATTGTTATCTTTCAGGATATATGGATCTCAACTTTTTTTTTTTTTTTTTACTAATGCAAAAGATTCTGACTCTGTGGCATATGCACTAAAAATGTCAGGAGATACCTTAAATAAAAAAATTTACCATCCTATAATTTTGCTAGAGTGGTTTGCTTTTGCTGTGATTTGTGAGGCTTTAGTTCAATATTTTTGAATCATGTTATCAAGCAGCCATGTTTGCTTGGTTGTTTATAGAAGCTATGAAGTTAATAATGAGGAAAATGGATTGGATATCTTAGCGAGGCTTTCTGTACTGCAGGCAGGGGAAGGAGCAAACACTCAGGAAATATCTTTCATCCTAAGAATTCAATTTCTTTAATCCTTGTTAGCTAGATGTTATAATCCATGTATGAGAATTTCTACACATTCATACAGAAGAGTGGTCATTTTTAAGTTATACCAGTTGGAAAGATTCCATCAGTTCTTTCCTTCATTTAAAATGTGGAATTCGAAGACAGCTGGTTTTATAGAGGACCCTGTGTAAATGGTGGTTTACATCTATTTGCTCATGTAACCGGATTAACCTATAAATAGATTATTTTGACACACAGCTGTCTGGATACAGTCTGTCATTAGCAGTACTGATTTTTAGGAATTTTTAAGGCACACATCACCATAGTACTGGGTGTATACTGCATATGGCACATTAAATACTTGCTTAACAATGGAACAAATCCAAGTGGCGGTCATCCAGAATATTGAGATTCTCTTTGGAGAAGGGCTGAAAAAAAGAGGATTGTTCAACATATCCTATAAATGGTAACATTTGTGTTCAGTTTTTCAGAAGGAACATGTTTCTCACATAGGTTGCATCTTGCGGGCTAAAAGTGGAAGCATCTTCTCCAGTTTCCCCAGGATTGGTTGATAAAAGAATAAATGGACACAAATTAGACGTCAAGAATTATAACATTCAAAAACCAGTCAGAGAACACTTCAATCTCTTTGGTCAATCGATTACAGACCTAAAAGTGGCAATACTTCAACAAAAAAACTTCAGAAACAGACTCCAATGAGAGACTGCTGAATTGGAATTAAATTGCAAACTGGATACAATTAACTTAGGCTTGAATAAAGACTGGGAGTGGATGGGTCATTACACAAAGTAAAACTATTTCCCCATGTTTATTCCCCCCCACCCCACCCCACTGTTCTTCAGACGTGCTTGTCAACTGCTGGAAATGGTCCACCTTGATTATCACCTCAAAAGGTCCCCCCCTGCCCCCTCGGTTCTCCTGCTGGAAATAGCTCACCTTACCTGATCATCATCGTTACAGTGTGTATGGTAACACCCAATGTTTCATGTTCTCTGTGTATATAAATCTCCCCACTGTATTTTCCACTGAATGCATCTGATGAAGTGAGCTGTAGCTCATGAAAGCTTATGCTCAAATAAATTTGTTAGTCTCTAAGGTGCCACAAGTACTCCATCTCCTTGGTGTATACAAGCCTGAATGTAAGGAATCTTGTATACTGGAGAAAGTCAGGTTAGTCCATCATTGCTTTCTTGATTCATTCTCTCTCTCTCTCTTTCAGGAAGTAATAGTCTGTTTATCAAGATTGTTATTGAATAGCTTTCCTTCAGTAAGGGTTAGACCATTGTGTCTTTAGGATTTTTGGAAGCTTCTTTTTCTCACTTTTGGCATTAAAAATCTGCAGCAGCAGTGAACTCAGGCACTACTTAATGACTTTCACCACTCAGTCTGAATCTTTTGTGTGAGTTTAACAAAATTTCAAAACTTTTGAGTTTCAGACACTATTCTGTGCTCAGATAATTCATCAGTGACTCTGTTTTAAATCTAGAACTTGGCATCCCATTAATCCTTAGTGAGGACAAATTGCTTTGTCTACGTCAGACAGTTTATAAAGGATGAAAAAGCTGGTGATAGTGATCAACCAGAAGATGTCACATGTCTGTCAGGGGTTTGAATAATTGCACAGAATGAGGGATATCTGCATGATACTGAAAATCATTAAAATAAATCTTTTGATGTGCATACAGCTGCAAAATGAGGACAGACACATATGTGGAATTAAGTGGCAGGCCCCAACTTTCATTAAACTTTTAACCCAAGTAAGGAGCACTACCTGCCCATCACTCACTCTCCAATACTAGGCATTTAATTGATTCCAGTGTAGGGGTTACAGGCTCCTTACCATATAACCCATAACTTGGGGTAGGCTCTCCTCAGCCTGCACACCAGAACATAGCTATCTCTGAGTCCTACCACCCTTCTAACACAAGGGGGACAGAGGGTACAACAGGATGGGGACCTCAGCCTGCCAGGTCCAGAAGGTCTGACCTAGGCCCACAAAGGCCACAAGATCTCACCGTATCATATGAGCTCAAGGCCCATCACCAAAATCCCAGGTCTTTTACCTCTGGGAACAGTTCATTTTATTCTCTTAACCGCACTGGAAACCAGCTGCATGTTAAAACACATAAACACTATGCCACTATCTCAGTTAGGTACCATGTGCATTCCTACTTAACCCACTGTGGCTTTCAGGTGCTGTGAGGAAGGCAAAAAACTCCCTCCAGGGCCCATGGGAGAAAAAATTCCTTCCTGACCCCCTAAAAAGGAAGTTGCCTAGACCTACTGCATCTGTCAGGCCAGGTTCCCATTTCTAGTTCAGGTGGGTAGGGTGGGCTGTGGGAAAAGAGCTGAAAGAGGCTCCATGTGGCCCCCAGTGCTGGGCTAAATCCTGGAAGCTGGGGAATCCTGGCCAATTGGTACCAGAGACTCGGGGAGGAGCTACCTATTGTCCCAAGGTGAGTGTCTCCCCCCTTGCCACTGGGACTGTTCCCCTTTCACTGCCAGCCCATCAATTTCCCTCACCCACTGAGGGAATGGCTTCACTGACATTCCATGGCCACCAGTGCAGCAGGTGGGCTGAAAAATCCCATGTGACTTCTGTGCCTTCCCACTCTTTCTCCAAGGGTAATGATTGGTTAGTTGGATCCACTAATGCCCCTGCTGTTCTTCTGGCTTAACGCCCCAAAGATGTGTGCTGGGGTGTGCCCCTTTGAGCTGTTCTCCATAGCAAGTAAGTCCAGTGTTCCTCCTCCGTCCACTACCAGTGGTACCATTGCACTTTTTATGAAGACCCTCTTTTCCTAGGGAAGGAGGAAAAATGTAATGGGACAGGATTTGCTTTTTAGATTAGTTGATGCTGAATGTTTCCTTTAATTTACCAGTGGCAAGTATAATTTCCATGTGCTACTCTCCTCACTTACAAATAGCCTTTAAAATTGCTTTTTTTATTGTATAACACTAAATTAGTGTCATTAGGTTAATATCTTACACATCTCAAGATCTCACACAAAATATCAAAAGTATTTGCTATTTTATCTTGCAGAAATGAACACCTCCTGCTTCCTTCTTCCCTCTTCTTTTCCTTCTCTTTCTAGCTAGTTAATTCCCTTTAAGCGTGTCCATAGTGAAATGATTTTAAAGAACAAAACAAAAGCAAAAAAAGGTTGTGGAACTAACATGATATTTAGAGTCATTGCATTGTTCACGTTGCTGTTATATCACTTTCTCCTACCATTGCCTCCTTGTCTAGATTGTAAACTTTCTGGAGGGGGGATTCTCTCTCTGATGTTTGTACAGCACAATGCAGCTCTGTTCTTAGTTGGCCCTTAGGCATACCTGTAATAAAATAATAAGATTTCAACATCAGGAAAAGAATGAAGTACTGTTGTTGCTATTCTTAAGACAAAATTAATATTGCATCTGGATAGTTTGCACATGACAATTGAAAGAAAACCAAGTTTTGAACAATTTGAATACTGTCCCTTGCAAATTGCAAGCATATCCCATGTTTGTTTGACAAGAAATAGATGTTTATGTTAGAAACTGCAAGTGGTTTCTTTTTTCTGATCAGGAACACCTTTTTTCACACGGTTTAAAATTCTGCTGGTTCAACAAAACACAAAAGATTTGTTCCTCTTTCAAAAAACTGTTTATGCCTTTTAGCTTTGAAGATGAGGTCTCTGAAGGATTACAATTTTGAAAAATTTGGTTCATTTTGCAAAAGTGATATTCAAATCTTAAACTAAGAAGTAAATTGATTAGATAGTCATCCAGTGTGATTTATCATTTTAATAGTGAGGTATTATCCCATGACAAAAACTTTTGTGTTATATCAGATATATGACAGGAGCAATCCAGAAGACAAGAAAGATTATTTTCATGCCAGATAAACTTTTCCAATGCAAAAAATCTTCTCTTCTCCATCTTTTGGAAATGTTATTTAAAAGCCTGCAAATTATAAAGCATGCTGATGGCGGGGCAGCTTAGTCTGAACAAAGAATACAATTTACAGTATTTTTTTGACTTCTAGTCTCAGCAAGCAGGCAAACTACATTACTCACTCAGAAGTGTAAATAAAAAGCCCTCATACTTTGATATCATCGAGTTGGTGAATATGCTTCAAAAGGAAATTGAAGGACTTGCATAGGTGCTGGAAGTGGTGAAGCTTGGGGTGCTGCCGCAATCACTGGCTTGAAGTGGTTTCCATTATATACAGGGTTTACAGTTTGCTACATTTAAATGACTTAGACAATACATAACCCACCAATGAGAGAAATGCCAAAATAGATATTTGCTTAAAAATAAGGTTAAATACTGGAATGTAAAAGAAGGCTGTTTTTAATGTTAAGCTGATCACAATATTTGGCATATAGGGCCTGATCCAGAGACCTACCTCTATGGGAGGCTTTCCCTTAACTTCAGTGGCCTATGGATCAAACCCTTATTTAGTGTTCATGATTACTAACTGAAACTATGACCATGTGCTTTCATTGATGTGTTCAAGCCTGCAGGCTTGTGTGGAAAATGGAAGTGAAAAATACACAGAGAGGAAAGGGATAATGCTGTACTTTATTAAGCACCTGTAAAGAGAAGCTTCTGCATAATAAGAGTAATTGTGGATTTTTATATACACATGCCACATACATGGAGTTGACATTTATTTGATAAATTGCAGGGTCATGTGATAAACACATTTCATGCTCCTTTTGACCGATTCATATGTCCTCCTCCTACTAATCCCTCTGCCTGGGACTAAATCTAAAATACAGTTTGACTCATGGTTACTAATGCATATGGATTTACACATGGAAGAATATGAAAAATAGTCTGATGAACATTTTAAACACTCTAAAACTTTCCTAAAATACCTGTCTCAAAAACTGATGGACTTTAAGGTCAAAAGGGACCATTATGATTGTCTAGTCTGACCTCCTGCAGAATGCAGACCACAGAATCTCACCCACCCATTCTGTAATAAACCCCTAACCTATGCCTGAGCTATTCAAGTCCTCAAATCATGGTTAAAGACTTCAGGGTGCAGAGAATCCTCCAGCAAGTGACCCGTGCCCCACACTGCAGAGGAAGATGAAAAACCCCCAGTGCCTCTGCCAATCTGCCCTGGAGGAAAATTCCTTCCTGACCCCAAATATGGCAATGAGTTAAACCCTGAGCATGTGGGCAAGACTCACCAGCCAGACACCCAGGAAAGAATTCTCTGTAGTAACTCAGATCCCACCCCATCTAACATCCCATCATAGGGATGGGACATATTTACTGCTAATAGTCAAAGATCAATTAATTGCCAAAAGAAAAGGAGTACTTGTGGCACCTTAAAGACTAACCAATTTATTTGAGCATGAGCTTTCGTGAGCTACAGCTCACTTCATCGGATGCATACCGTGGAAACTGCAGTAGACATTATATACACACAGAGACCATAATTGGTTAGTCTCTAAGGTGCCACAAGTACTCCTTTTCTTTTTGCAAAGACAGACTAATTCAGCTGTTACTCTGAAACTTAATTGCCAAAATTAGGCTATCCCATCATACCATCCCCTCCATAAATTATCAAGCTTAGTCTTGAAGCCAGATATGTCTTTTGCCCCCACTGCTCCCCTTGGAAGGCTGTTGCAGAACTTCACTCCTTTGATGGTTAGAAACCTTCGTCTAATTTCAAGTCTAAACTTCCTGATGGCCAGTTTATATCCATGTGTTCTTGTGTCCACATTGGTACTGAGCTTAAATAATTCCTCTTCCTTCCTAGTATTTATCCCTCTGATATATGTATAGAGAGCAATCATATCTCCCCTCAGCCTTCTTTTGGTTAGCTACAACAAACCAAGCTCTTTGAGTCTCCTTTCACAAGACAGGTTTCAGAGTAACAGCCGTGTTAGTCTGTATTCGCAAAAAGAAAAGGAGTACTTGTGGCACCTTAGAGACTAACCAATTTATTTGAGCATGAGCTTTCGTGAGCTACAGCTCACTTCATCGGATGTCACAAGACAGGTTTTCCATTCCTCGGCTCATCCTAGTAGCCCTTCCCTGTACCTGTTCCAGTTTGAATTCATCCTTCTTAAACATGGGAAACCAGAACTGCAGACAGTATTCCCCATGAGGTCTCACCAGTGCCTTGTATAATGGGTCTAACACCTCCTTATCTCTACTGGAAATACCTTGCCTGATGCATCCCAAGACCGCATTAGCTTTTTTTCATGGGCATATCACATTGGCGTTTCATAGTCATCCTGTGATCAACCAATACTCTGAGGTCCTTCTCCTCCTGTGTTACTTCCAACTGATGAGTCACCATCTTATAACAAAAATTCTTGTCATTAATCCCTAAATGCATGACCTTGCAGTTTTCACTATTAAATGTCATCCTATTACTATTACTCCAGTTTACAAGGTTATCCAGATCTTCCTGTATGATATTCTGGTACTTCTCTGTATTGGCTATACCTTCTAGCTTCGTGTCATCCGCAAACCTTATTAACACACTCCCACTTTTTGTGCCAAGGTGAATAATAAAAAGATTAAATAAGACTGGTCCCAAACCCGATCCCTGAGGAACTCCACTAGTAACCTCTCTCCAGCCTGACAGTTCACCTTTAAGTATGACCCGTTGTAGTCTCCCCTTTAACTAGTTCCTTATCCACCTTTCAATTTTCATATTGATCTCCATCTTTTCCAATTTAACTAATAATTCCCCATGTGGAACTGTATCAAATGCCTTACTGAAATGGAGGTAAATTAGATCCACTGCGTTTCCTTTGTCTAAAAAATCCGTTACCTTCTGAAAGAAGGAGATCAGGTTGGTTTGGCATGATATACCTTTTGTAAAACCATATTGTATTTTGTCCCAATTACCACTGACCTCAACGTCCTTACTACTTTCTCCTTCAAAATTTTTTCCAAGACCTTGCACACTACAGATGTCAAACTAACAGGCCTGTAGTTACCTGGATCACTTTTTTCCCCTTTCTGAAAAATAGGAACTATGTTAGCAATTCTCCAGTCATACGGTATAATCCCTGAGTTTACAGATTCATTAAAAATTCTTGCTAATGGGCTTGCAATTTCATGTGCCAGTTCCTTTAATATTCTTGGATGAAGATTATCTGGGTCCCCCGATTTAGTCCCATATCTTGTAATGTGATACACAGGACTCAATCCCACAATGTATTGAGCCAAGGAGTTTTAAGTTTCAGAGTAGCAGCCGTGTTAGTTTGTATCCACAAAAAGAAAAGGAGTACTTGTGGCACCTTAGAGACTAACAAATTTATTTGAGCATCAGCTTTTGATGCTCAGATAAATTTGTTAGTCTCTAAGGTGCCACATATACTCCTTTTCTTTTTAAGGAGTTTTAAGTGACTTGTCCAGCATCTCTTATGATCTTTGTGTGAGATGCAGAAATAGAATCTAATTGTATGAGATTGCATTCAGCTGCCTTAACCACCAAACCTTCCTTTCTCTTCCTCTAATTGACTGCCTCATTCACTGTACACCTTCCAACTTCTGCAACAAAGTACAGACTCATTCATTACAGAACATTGATTCATTCCCTGAGTGCTGTCTATTCTGTGCAGTGAAAAAGGAAGGAGTCCTGTGGAAACAGTGGCCTGGTCATGGGATGGGGAGCTTGAAGAACACATGAGAGAGTTACCCTGCTCTCCATTCTGGTGCCTGATGTCATAGTTTTCCCTGGTACTGGAAACATTAGTTGCAGGAAAAGTCCTATTAAGTTCCTGCAGCCCTGGGGTGGGGCATGTTCCATCTGATCAACCTATAGGAGCTATGTGGGTGCAGTGCTGATGGAATTTTCAGAGAATACTACTACTAGCCTCTAACAGGTCTTTATGGGGCATATATAAATTGCAGTTTTCAGCAGCTTGATAACTTGGGTAAATTAGGGTGAATTTTCACGAGGATGGCAAAAGGCACATTTCCGACACTGCTAAATGTTACACCCCTGTCCAAAGTATGGAAGTGCTAGAACTTCACAATGAAATAGCTGTAAGAAATATTTAACATATTTCTCCCTTGTCTTGTTCTTGGAAATGGCTGAACTATTTTTGCTGAAATTTTAAAAATAAATTAGCCTGAAGCAGATACCTGGGAGGGAAAAATTTCAGCCTGAACAGTTAGGTTGTCAAAGTTTTATAAGCAACTGAAAACAACAATAACAGTGGAAAATGTTAGGCAACCTAACAACCTGTTAGTATACAATATTGTGGTCACACAGTGGCAAGGCCATAGTTAAGGTTGTGTCAGAATTTTCTGTTTTATAGAGGAGGCTTGAGCAAAAAAAAGCCACTAAAAGTGGCAAGCAACTAGAACTCAGATAGCATTCTGGATCTTTTCTGAGGCAGTGAGCAAATTGTAGGTAGCAAAAAGATAATCCAGAGGTGTTTGATTCTTGCTAAGACTGTGACTAGCCCAAAGCTAATAATATCTTAATGGACTGAGACTGGGAGGAGTAAAGGGTAAAACCTTCATGGATTCAGTTGTGTCCCGGTGGCTTTACAAACTGTTAGACTGGCTTCCATGACTGAGTTAATAAAGAATCACATTTGTGTAATGGATAGCATTTTTACTGAGCACAGCTATCCTTGAGGGGTTGCCTGCCGTATCCCCTGACGTAAGATTTAGGATTATATTAAATCCAGTGAATCATAGCAGCTACTGCAATATGAGGCAGTGATGGTGACAGTCTCACTTTTTGGTGTTACAGAATGATATGGACAACTCACATAAACGCTATTTGATAATGGAATAAAGCTAAATTCTAGAGGTTGTTGGGAATTTTCATTGGAATTATTTTCTGATGTAATGTGTGTAAAAAATTACATGTTCTGTGGGAAATCTCAATTTCCCCACAACATTTTTGATTTTCAGTCAGAAAAATTGAAATGAAATATTTTGTTTTAAGTTGGCTTGACCTGAAGTGAAATTTTTCATTTC
Organism: Lepidochelys olivacea; assembly: GCF_965140295.1. Classification (NCBI taxonomy): domain Eukaryota; kingdom Metazoa; phylum Chordata; order Testudines; family Cheloniidae; genus Lepidochelys; species Lepidochelys olivacea. The sequence goes on along the minus strand of NC_140417.1, from coordinate 81,112,549 downwards.
ATTGAAATAACCTGAAACATTGCATTTCTTATCCATTAAACCCCAAAACACTAAACCAGAGGTGGGCAAACTTCGGCCCGCTGGCCACATCCTGCCCATGGAACTGTCCTGTCCAGCCCCTGAGCTCCTGGCCAGGGAGGCTAGCCCCCAGCCCCTTCCCCACTATCTGCCTCCCCCACAGCCACGCCAGCAGCGCGGCTTGCGCCTGCCCACCTCCCAGGCTTTCCAACAGGCCTGTCCTGCCGCTCTGAGTGGCATGGTAAGGGGGTCAGGAGAGAGGGGGCAGGAAGTCCTGGGCGGCAGTCAGGGGACAGGGGGTGGTCGGATGGGTGGAGGTTTGGGAGGGGTGCGGTCAGGAGACAGGGAGCAGGGGGGGTTGGAGAGGGGGTGGGGTCCTGGAGGGGCAGTTAGGGACAGGGGTCCCAAGAGGGTACGGTCAGGGGACAAGAAGTGGGGGTGTGTGGATGGGTCAGGGGTCCCGGGGGGCCTGTCAGGGGGCAGGGGTGTGGATAGGGGTCGGGGTGGTCAGGGGACAAGGAGCAGGGGTGTTGGATGGGTGGGGAATTCTGAGGGGGGCAGTCAGGGGGTGGGAAGTGGGAGGGGGCGGATAGAGGGCAGGGGCCAGGCTGTTTGGGGAGGCACAGCATTCCCTACCCGGCCCTCCATACCGTTTCACAACCCCGGTGTGGCTCTCGGGCCAAAAAGTTTGCCCACCCCTGCACTAAACGGCATTCCCCTAGTGCATTGACCTGTGGGAGTAATAATTTGTGCCCCCATTGTCTCCTATGAGGACTACATCTCCCACAATGCAATGTGGACCCAGCTGCAAATGCAGTTTAATGTTTAACAAAACAAAATTAAACATTCTGGTATGTCAGAATGTTTCATTTTGATCAAAAATGTTGAAACTAGAGGTTTTGATTTTTCTGAATAGAAATGGGGTTTTAGAATTTCAGTTCTGCAATAAAATTGGAAAATTTCAACTTTTTGTCCAATTTCAGGCCAAAACCAAATATTGAAATATTAGCATTTCCTATGGGATGGAAATTCCAAATTTTGTTCACCTCTGCTAAGTTCCATTGACTGAGGTTTACACAAGGAAGTCATACTGAACGATTGAATGGACATCTAGCTTGAGAACCCTTACCTTCATTTATTAGAAGCTACCTCACTCATGTAAAACTAATGAAATTCCTTCACTTCTTTTGTGTATTGGTGCACAGATGTAGCCCATTCTTAATTATTGGCAACATTATAGATTTCTGCAGTCTATTGGCTCAAACTTTCATGCTGCTCGTATTATCTATGTATTCTTTAGAGCCAGAATCCTCTCAAACTTTAAGCAATGGGTAAAAATGTGTGCCTTGTGCCTGTCTCTTGTACTAATGGGTGGGGAAGAGTTTTGAGAGAAATCCAAAGTTCCAAACCTCTGCCTTCCTGTTACCTTAAATATCTCCTTTCTGTATGCATCTCTGTGTTATGCAAGTCATTTGATCAGAGTGCTTTGTTTTTCAGACATTATTAGAGCATATCCATGGTAATGCATAATAAATCAGAATTAATTAACTTTAAACATTTTTTCATTTGTTTATTAAAACAATCTTGCTATTTATGCTTTTTGGATTTCACTTGAAATGATAAAAATTAAAGAGGCTGATACATTTTAAGTGGCAATCTGCAAGATGAATAAATGTGCTTATCTAATAGGTTCTTTGCAAGGATAATATCTAATTTTTGCAGGAATGTGTAGTCTAAAAACCAAGAAATCAACTCCTTTATTTGCAGTTTTTCTTGAGAAATACTAATGCTGTAAATTATACAGCTGTTCTTCCCCTGTATGGATTTTGTAGTACTCAGAGCGATTTATAGGTCCAGAGTGCAGCTGCTCAAAGTCATTTATTCTCAGTTCTGTATTAAATCTATCATATACAAATCCATTAACATTCAGTACAGAGCTCAAGGGCTTAAGACCTTTTTTTCCCTCTGAGTTGCTATCCTGAAAATGTTCGCAAGGTTTTCAGAAAACATTTTTAAAAAGATTAAACTGATATATTAAAAAAGGGAGCCATTCTTAGTGTTTCTCTTTGGTGAATATTTGAAACCAGCTCATTTTGCAATATGGGCTGAACAGCCAAGACAAAAATCTTCTGTGAACATTAACAAATTGGGAATGCTAGTAAGTTTGTTTTGATGAATTACAATTTCAGTTTAGTTTGCTTGTGTGCCACCTTTAAGGTATGTCATCTGTGTACATATGTTCATGTTTCATAAATTTAATATCTCCTGCAACTTTTTTAGGATCATGTGTCTATCCTTGAAGGAGAGAGTGCAGCTTTGATTCAGTTTATTTAACCATACTGAAGTTTTTAATATAAAAATGGGACCTATGCTTATATGAAATATTTGGGAAGTATAAAAAATGTGTATGTCAAGTTACATACATTGTAGTTATAATAGTAATTATGATGTGACAAGAAAACCAGAGGCAAGGGGGCACAGCTATTTCTCAAATCAGGGGTGTCCCTCGGAGGGTGCGGGGCCTGGGACAAATCAGCCTCCCCGCTAGTGTCCTTGCCGTCCGCCCAGTACACCTGCCCACCTGGCCTCCGCTTGCTGCCTCCTCCCCTGCTCACTTCCCTCCCGCCTGCCTGCCCACCATTCTTCTCCTCACCGTCCGCCCGCCCACCTGCCTCCACCCACCTCTCGAATGCCTGCCTGCCGCTCACCTCCCCGTTCACCTCCTCATCCCGCTCGCCTACCCACCTTCTGCCTCACCTCCCTGCCCTCCTCCTCACCTGAATATCGGGACAAATGGCATCCCAATTGTACATCGGTTGGGATGTGGGACAAAGAGCTAAATATTGGGACAGACCCGATTTTATTGAAGCCCATGGGCCACACAAAGCATGGGGCCCATGGCAGTCACTCCAGTTTGCCCTACCCAAGGGATGGCTCTGTCTCAAATATGTATTATCTAACAGAATAGCTCTTGAAATGGCTGCCTGATAGCTATGTAGCTCTTTATCCTTGATGATTTCACATTGTTGAAGCCAAGCTATCTAAAAAACTTGAATGGATCTGTGTCCAGGACCATGAGAAACTGATAGCTGGGTGAGTCTGACCCGATTTATTATAGAAAGAAGATGCTGAGCTCTTTGTGTAGATCGGATATAACACAAAGTGTATGCAATGAAAAGAAGGATAAGATGCACCTGTGCTAAAACAAAAAGGCCGATCAGAGTGGCATCTGACAACTTGGAAATTAATGGAAACCATTGAGGATCTCTCATATCATCATGTATCGGTATTCATGACTATACATTTCAGGTGTTTCTAATGGCCTATCACCATGGGTATGAAATAGTTTTCCCATTCAGTGAGAATTTTTGAGATCTCTAAAATTTTCCTATCTTGAATTGGGACAAAAAGGTGAATCTTAAATTTTTGTGAACTGAAAATCTGGGGAAAGAAATATCAGATGAAGTGAGTTGAAATGTTTTTGTTTTGATGTTGACTTTTTTTTATTTTTTAGGCTTTTTAATTGTAAATTAATTAAAACTTCTAAATAAAGTCATTTTGACCTGAAAAACTGAATGTTTTTGTTTAGACAATGTGTAACCTGGACATTTTGACAATTTAAAAACTGTTTTCAATTTTTTCCCAACCACAAATGTGTCTAAACCAACGCTTTCTCATAAACTATTTTGGTTTTGATGAATCAGCATTTTCTGATAAGTTTTGTTGAAAAATTCCCAAACAGCTATAATCACTGATATCCAAGTGCCCACTTATATCATATTTACTGATGGTATTTTGTGCTTTTCATACCTATGACATACCTAAAAATGAAAGGCACTGTATAAAATCCAATTCTAAATATTATAGTTTTGTGTTTTTATAAGACTTTGACATACAGAATTTTCCCAATCCTACATTCCTTTCAGACCTCAAATTCCCATTTGAATCAACAGAAGTTGGTCCTACTTTATCATATCTTCCTCTCGCCTTTCTTGGCTCTGCCACAGAGTTGGAGTATAAACCTAGGTATGCTATTTAAACTGTCTGTGCCTCAGTTTCCCCATTTGTATAATCTCAGAAGTGCTATGAAGTTTTGAGATCTTTATCATAGAAATATAGGGCTGGAAGGGACCTCAAAGTCATCAAATCCAGCCCTCTGTGCTGTGGCAGGACCAGGTAAATCTACAGCAGCCCTGTCAGGTGTTTGTCCAACCTGAGTTTAAAAACTTCCAGTGATGGGGATTCCACAACCTCCCTTAGAACCTTATTCCAGATCTTAATTACCCTTATAGTTAGAAAGCTTTTTCTAATATCTGACTTTAAATCTCTCCTGCTGCAGATTAAGTCCATTACTACTTGTCTTACCTTCAGTGACCATGAAGAACAATTGATCACAGTCCTGTTTATAATAGCCCTTAATATATGTGAAAACTATTTTCTTTTCTCCAGACTAAACATGCCCAGTTTTTGTAACTTTCCTCTTTGGTTGGATTTTCTAAAGCTTGTATCATTTTTGTTGCTCTCCTCTGGACTCTCTCCAATTTGTCCACATCTTTCCTAAAGTGTGGTGCCCAGACCTGGACACACTACCCCAGTTGCGGCCTCACCAGTGCTGAATAGAGTGGGACAGTTACCTCCCATCTCTTACATACAACGCTCCTGTTAATACAGCCCATAATGATATTGGCCTTTTTCGCAGCTGCATCACTTTGTTGACTCATATTCAGTTTGTGATCCACTATAACCTCAGATCCTTTTCAGCAGTTCTACCATCAGTTATTCCCCATTTTGTAGTTTTGCATTTGATTTTTTTTCCTTCATAAGTGAAGTACTCTTCCCTGGACTTTATTGAATTTCATCTTATCTAATTCAGACCAATTCTCTAGTTTGTCAAGGTCATTTGGAATTCTAATGCTGTTATCCAAAGTGCTAGCAACCCCTCCCCTCTTGGTGTCATCTGAAAATTTTGTAAGCATACTCTCCACTCCATTATCCAAGTCATTAATGAAAATATGAATAGTATCGGACCCAGGACTGACCCCTGCAGGACCCCAATAAATATGTCCTACCAGTTTGACAGCAAACAATTGAGTACGGAGTTTCAATCAGTTGTGCACGCACCCACCTTATAGTAACTCCATCTGGACTACATTTCCCTAGTTTGCTTATGAGAATGTCATATGGGACAGCATGAAAAGCCTTACTAATCTCAATAGATTTCACATCTATTGCTCCCCTCACCCCCATCCACGAGGCCAGTAACCCTGTCAAAGAAGGAAATTAGATTGGTTTGCCATGACAAATCCATGCTGGCTATTCCTTATAACCCTGTTACCCTCCAGGTGCTTATAAATTGTTTAATAATTTGTTTCAGTATCTTTCCAGGTATTGAAGTTAGGCTGACTGGTCTATAATTCTCTGTCTCCTCTTTGTTCCCCTTTTTAAAGATAGGTACTATGTTTGCCCATCTGCAGTCATGTGGGACTTCACCCACCCTCCATGAGTTCTTGAAGATAATTGCTAATGGTTCCTAGATTTCCTCAGCTAGTTCCTTAAGTATCCACGGATGAATTTCATCTGGCCCTGACAACTTGAATACATCTAGTTTATCTAAATATTCCTTTGCCTGTTCTTTCCCTAATTTGGCTTTCATTCCTTCCCCTTTTTGTTAATATTAATTGAGTTGAGTATCTGTTCTTCATTAACCTTTTTAGTGAAGACTAAAGCAAAATAGCCTTTAAACGCGACAGCTTTCTATGATGCTAGCCAAGTATAGAGTGCCATTACTGTTGTTAAATTTGTTCTTAGAGATGCTTTGTTGTCCTGCGTGGCCCTTACCTTTCCCTTTGTCCATCCACTTTTTTCCCCTCTCCATTTGTTTGTTTTAATGTTTTGCTCGGTTGGCTTATTCTCTTGCATACCATACCATACCAGCTGTGCAAATAACTGATTTTTTTGATTCATTAGAAATTCATTAGAATTTCTTAATTTTTAATTTTCATTAGAAATTAAGTGTTTTGGGCTGATTCAAAGAGGAAATTTTTGAAGACTATTGGTGAATCAAAAAGTTAGAAAAATTAATTTGGGGATGAACAATATGAGTAAATATTAAATATTAAAAATAAAGTGGAAGGAAAAATTGAAACAAAGTTGTTTTGAATTAAGAAAAGTCAAAACAAAACATTTCATTTTTTGGGGGATTTTTTTAACCCCCCCTTTTTTTTAATGGAAAAAATTGGTGAAATTGACATGAATTTGCAAAATGTTTTGATCCAGCTGAATGTGCATTTCTTATCAAAATAGGGTTTTGGTTGAAAAATTTCACCAGCTCTAATGTACAGTTAATCTCCAGGTTGTCTTGATATGGAACAGAAAAATTATTCTTTACATGCCTGTATGTATGTGTTCTAAACAGTTCCTGTTCTAGCCAATTGTTCTTCTGTTTTATATTTATTTGGAAATAGCACCAGATTTCAAAAGCCTCAGACTTTGTCTTTGTATTTTTCAAGGTCCAGGGTGTTAGATCACTACTTTGTGAGGCTGCTAGTGGCAGCTATTATTTTACCCAATGTAGAAAACGCTCCTCACTCATAACTTTCAGCAGTTGAATTATGAATCATTCTAACTGACTACGAAAATGCTTTTTAATGGTTGTGGTAGTGACTCATTAAAATGTTAGAAAAAATAATACTGGTACAGCTATTTCTACAGGACGGATCTTGTTGGCTGATATGGGCTATTGCTGTGACATCAAGCACTGAAAATAAGGCCCTGTACAGGCAAAGACTTGTATACTAGGAGTAGGCCATTGACTCACAGGATGAAATTTTGGTCATATTACAGTCAATAGAAGTGTCACCATTGATTTCAATGGGACAAGATTGGATCCAGGCCCTTATTCGTGATAACACTGAATTTGGAAAATCATGATAATACTTGAGATATGCAGTTTATACATTTGTCTTCAAAATGTAACAAACTGACAACAGAAGGCTACCAGTAAATCTAATCTTTTTGAAATTGTGCATACACTTACATTTTTGTATAAGCTAGCAAACAGGCTGCTTGAATTTTAGAGTTCCAATCACTTTTTAATCATTATCATGTGTCTTAAGTTTATATGTTTCTATTATACCGCATTCCTGGAGCAGTATGGGAACTTTCCAGGAGCCAAAATAATTGAAATATTTTGATGATTAAGATAAGATAAGATAAGTCAGTTTTTGAAATGGACTCAGTGAGAAAAGATATGGTGTAAATTAGAGATGAAATCTTTTGACTCAGGATCCTGATTTAGAACACTTTAAACTTTGGGATTGTTTGGATCTGTGGTCTGGTTTTGGCTTCATATAATTATGGGGGTCACTTGCAATGTTTGGATCCAAATATAGGTACACACAAGCCCAAAGTTCAGAGGAGCTTGGATGTTATTTTTATTTTGGTCCATTTCAATCAAAAATACAATCACAACAGAAGGTTAATGCAATAATTTAGAAATAGAAAACAAATCTATCCACGAGATTAAAGTCCACAGGAAATTTATTGGTAGTGTTTGGCCACTGAAGAGACTGGGTTCTTGAAGTTGCTGTAGATGCACCAAAAATAGAGCTTTCCCCCACTCCTCTGCAAAGTCCACAAGCTCCTGTCCAGTGGAACAGTTGCATTAGTTGACAATTTGATAAATCCAGCTCAGAAACAATGGCAGGCATTTCTTGTTGTGGGTTTTTTTATTCATTTCATGGATGAAATGAACTGGATTTGAACCAGGTTTCCTGTGTCTGTGATGGTGGGTCTGTGCCTAGAGGGGACAAATGTAAAGACTACTGTCTCTGGATTTAGATCAATATAATTTACAGAAGTTCTAGAGGTGTCAGGGGAAGTTTGGCTTCTGATCTGTGGAAAAATTCTCTTGATCTCTTTGAGATCCTTCATATCCAACAGAGATCCATTCCTCACAATCTTTCTATATCTCATCCCTTGAGATTTTCCCGTTCCCCCACCTGTTCTTTCTATTCCCTATCTCCTCACAGAGATTATCCACTTTGTCATCTTTCTTCCCCTCCTTTAAAAATTAATTGTGTGATACAGTTCTTAAGTTTTTGTATCTTAAAATGTGCTGTTGAACATTCATTTAAGTGAATCCTTTCATTCTGGATTAACATATTAGCTGGTTGCTTCTGCTGAAGTGATACCAGTGAAACAGTTAAAGAAGTTAACATTTAAACTGCCATCATTGGAATTTCTTCCAGATTCTTCCCTCAGGAGGTGTCAGGGTGAAGTTTTCCCTCCTGCTATGGAGGTCAAACCTCCTACTTCCACCAAAGAGGCTACAAAGTGCCTTATTACAGGCCATCTTCATGGAGTCCTCAGGTCTGATCTGTACCGTCTTTGGTCCCCTGCTATTCTTCTGTGACTGACTCTGCTCTTTAAAGAGGGGCTCTCTTGGTGAAGTGGGGCTACAGGGAAGCCTCAAGCTATACACACTTTTGCAAGTATTCGCTGGGAGCTAAAGGAAGAAGGAGGGAACAGTGTGCACCGAGACCCTGTACCTGGTAAATCCCTTCTCAGCCAGCCCTGTTGTTGTTTGGTGTGCCTAGGAATACCTTCTACAAGATGCTATGAGGGGGACAGTGACATAGAGGCCTGTAAAGGACCCTCTGTATGGATCTCAGAAGGATGATTAGATCATAGAGAAATAATAAATTGTTGTAAAAGCATTAAAATAACAGTTGGTGTTAAAAACTTCCTCGTCTGGCACCTACACTGCTGGTGTTTCTGTATGAGTGTAGCCATTTGTCATTCATTTTTTCAAGGACCAATCGTATACTTCCACGTTCTGCTGTGACTGATGCAGCTTTGCTTTCCATCACTCTGTGAGGTGTACACACAAGTGTTCCCGTTTCTGTCAATCTGTTGCCATGATTGGTTGTTTTCATATTTAGTCTTACAATGGATTCTAAACAGTCTTGGTCACCACACGATTATGTCAAGTTCAGACCTCTTTACTTTCAATGGTGGACATTAACTTGACAGTTCTGACATATCAATGATTAATATATGAGTGATTTCTGACAATGAAGACTGGATTCTCTTTTTTACTGAAACAAATGCTATATTTGGCTTAAAAGATAACATGGTGTTTAAATTACACATGTCAACTTGTATACAGTGTTGTAGCTGTATTGGTCCCAGGATATTAGAGAGACAAGGTGGGTGAGGTAACATCTTTCATTGGCCCAACTTCTGTTGGAGAGAGACATGGACTGAATAGAGACACTGGATTTATTTATTACAACAATTTATAACCCACGAAACCCCACTATTCTAGCTTTTTCCCCCTTTACCCCCGATGAATGGAGAGGCATTCATGGGCCATTTTACCTTGAATGGTCCCTTGAAATATGTGTTAACTACTTGTGCTAAACAATCTGCTCCACCTTGTATTTAGCTGTGACACTCTGGGTACATTTGCCAGACCTGAAGAAGAGTTCTGTGTAAACTTGCCAGCTTCTCTCTCTTATCAACAGAAGTTGGTGCAATAAAATATATTACCTACGAGTCTCTCTAGTACAGTGGTTCTCAAACTATTGTACTGGTGACTCCTTTCACATAGCAAGCCTCTGAGTGTGACCCCCCTTATAAATGAAAAACACTTGTTTATATATTTTAACACCATTATAAATGCTGGAGGCAAAGCGGGGCTTGGGGTGGAGGTTGACAGCTCGCGACACCCCATGTAATAACCTCGCGACCCCCTGAGGGGTCCCAACCCCCAGTTTGAGAACCCCTGCTCGAGTATGTAAACTTAACACTGAAAAGTCCAAATGCAGAGCTGACTACAGATTCTGAGCAACTCGTTACTAATTCCAGCCCTTCAGTGTCCCAGAAATCCAAACCGAGTTAAGATTTAAACACTGAAATGTTGACAAAAGTAGATAGGGCTAACAATATAATGTCATAAAATGCCCGGCCTTTTATAAAACTTAGAAATGTCTTACTGCAACAATGTGGAAATTTGGGCAGTAGGTTCTGCATTGATTGTGCCAAGATGTTAAAAAGGAAGCCCTGGGCAGTGCATTAATTAGGGAAGGGTAGAAAAGGTTTGGAGGCTCTAGGACCCTGGATAAGGATGCAGATCATCCTGATATCAGGAGCTGCATGTGGGTGCACATTAGTAATGAATTATTGGTGAGTCTTAAAAGCAGATAGAGTCAGTTGCAGGCAGAATATAAAAGGAGTTGGCGCCTTGTTTAATATCTCTTTTTATTTCTAAGGCTCCTAACACTTGTATTTGAGTATCATTATTTTTATTATTCATTCCTCTTGTTCTTGCCATTTTTCTCTTGAAGTTTCACACCATCTTAAAAGAGAAAATTGTATTAATTTGAATACCTAGCCTTTATACAGCACGTTTTATCAGTAGATTTGAAAGCACTTTCATCCACATTTTTCAGATGGGAACATGAGTTACAGAGAGGTGAAGTGACTTACCCAAGATCACCTATCAAGCTGGTGAACTCTAGGGTACAGATGTGGGGACCTGCATGAAAACCGCCTAAGCTTATTTTTACCAGCTTAGGTTAAAACTTCCCCAAGGTACAAACTATTTTACCTTTTGCCCTTGGACTTTATTGCTGCCACCACCAAGCGTCTAACAGATATATAACTGGGAAACAGCCCGCTTGGAAAATATCTTGTCTCCTCATTGGTCATTTTGGTCAGGTGCCAGCGAGGTTATCCTAGCTTCTTAACCCTTTACAGGTGAAAGGGTTTTTCCTCTGGCCAGGAAGGATTTTAAAGGTGTTTACCCTTCCCTTTATATTTATGACATCACCAACAAGTAATAGCAGAACTGAGACTAAAGCCCATGTCTCTTTAGTCCAAGTCCAGTGCTCTGTCTACCAGATCTCACTGCCTCACCCTTTATTCTGCTTTTCTTCCTTTTGATGAATTCATCTAGTTTTTCTGTGTATCTCAGTCTACCCCCTTCCCTCCCTCCCACATTGCTTCAGAGCTCTTTCCTTTGCTCCTGATCTTCAACCAATGACAATTTCTTCTGCAGCTGCTCAAGGTCACAATGGGTTTTTGAGTTTAAGGACCTTTCTTCTGCTGGGTGAAGCAGGGGTTTTGTGATTCCTTGTGATAAACCTGCTCCCTCTGTAACTGTGTTGGTATATGACAGTATGTCTACAGTAGGAAAAAAGGTTGTGTTTTTAACATGTTAGGTAGCATGTTAACTAGTGTGTGTTCAAATTCTAGGGTACAAAATGCAAGTTGTAGTTTTAACACATATAAGCTGGTTAACATAAACCCTCATTTCACCCTGGCTAATGTGTGTTAAAACTACACTTGCCTTTTAATACATTTTAGTTAACATAAATTAGCTGACTAAACACATTTAAAATACTTTCCCCCCTTCTCCTAGTGAAGACAAGCCTTGAGAGGGTGGCTAAGGTGTGGAATTTTGCTGCAAGCTGGCTCAGTTTGAGCACCAGTGATGTTATGCTGCTTTGATGCGTTTGCTATGGATAAAAATCCAGATGTGGCATCTACTTTCCTTTTATATCCTAATCTGATAATTGACTGAATTAAACTTCCAGAATATTTAATATTCTGCATTTTTCTATTTTAGTGGGAGATAAATTAAATGAAAACACTTGGAGGTTTGCCAAAGTAATCTTTAAGATACCTGATTACTAACTTTCAACTATGTTTATAAACTGCTTTAAGATCTGAAAAGATACAGAGAGACTTCTGTGAGCTAACTATTTCATTCCCACTTAGTCAGATGTGGGGAAAGCAGGAGCGCCCCTCCTTGTTGCTTTAAATTTTAAAATTCTAGCTTCCTGCCATACGGCACTATCGGAGAAGACAGCTAGTCTCTATGATAAAAGTGTTGGCTTCACGTCACAGGAAATGCCCTTCTGCTGTCATTCAGTGACAATGAAGTCCAGAGGCTCTCTTCTCCTGTCAAAAAAGAGAGGAAAATAATTAAGTGAGAAAATCCTGTTTGATCTCCTAAATATTTTTGCTCTTCATTTTGTAAAGGCTTCAAACAGTATTTTTAACTGTTTTTAAACCAAGGGAATCTCTCTCACTTCCTTTACCCAACCCCATGTTGCCCTGTCCGCACTAGGAGCAGGAATGTTGTGTTGCCAAGCAGGGCTCACCCAAAAACTACGATGTAAAGTTTCCTAATGCAATTCTGCTTAGCATGAGTTTAACACTGTTTCACTGACCAGTGTGGACAGGAAGGCTTTTGAAAAAACAGCCACACAGAAACAGTATTGAGAAAGTAGGGATAGGGATGGATTTTTTAAAGATGATTTAGGTACCTAAAGAGGCATGTAAGTGCTTATTGAGATTATTAAAAGTGTATCAGCAGGGGAAAACAATGGGATTTAGATGTCTAACCTGTGTCTGAAAGTCTCACTTAAGTATTTGTTTGCCTCTTTAGGTGCCTAACTACCTTTGAAGATTTGGTCCTACCTCTAGTTTCTGAATATAGTTGGGTTATTGGTTCTGTTACTGCAAACAGATCTGCTAAAATTTTGTTTGACTTCATTGGGATTCCTCATAGTAGTAAAGATTTACTTAAGTGGGTTTGTTTTCAGTATCAGGGTTATAGTCCATTTGTAAAAGCAAACAATGTCATAGCCATATCTTTGTTTGAACATTGTTTCTCGCACTTTTACAACTGCTTGTGTGGATGTGGCCTCTCTATATTGGATGGGTTTAAATGTGTGGTTGGTACTTGGGTATAATATCTGCACCTTATTCTAGAAGTCAATGAAGAACTTGGGAGAGAGGAGAGATTCTTCATAGTAGGTAGGTTAAGTCTTAAGTATGCAAAATCATCAGGAAAAACATTGTGTTCCAAAAGTAGAGCAGCAAATGTCCCCTGAAACCTGAAAAAGTTTAGGGAGTGGGATGCTGACAAGGAACAGGTAGGTTTTGTAATGGTTTGTATTTTAATTGAAAGGCTCTATCTTCCAGACTCTAAAGGTCATGTTGTAATCTGGTCTTGCCTAGTTCAGAGAGATGTGAGTATTCTGTGATTCTTTAAAGATAGCTGCAGGTGACTTTGGAATAAGCTATTAAAAATGTTGACTTTTAAAACAGTATCCAAATTCATTTGCAAATATTACTACTTTATTTATATGATGATTTTACAAGTTACACATCTCTTTCCATGTCACTAAAATCCAACCCATCAGTTTGGCCCAGTTCCCTAACTCCTTGTTCTGTTCATACTAGCATTCCATGAAGGTACTTCCCTAGGTTGTACTAAGACACGGAATGAAAGTGTCTTGATTTTGACAAGTTTCCTGTCTGCTTGTGCCAAATGCTTACTTCCATAAATGTAAGGTGTCATGGGTTACTTAACATAAGTGAACAGGATTATAGTAATAGGCCAGTTTAGGCTATATCATTGTTACCATATTTGTGCTTAATGTTATTGATGCTTAATGAGTGTGTGTGTGTGTGTGTGTGTGTGTGTGTGCATGCGTGCACGCACGCACTTGCTAACCAGCATATATTAGTCAACAAAAGAAAACCAACTATGTGCCTATGTACCATTTTGGGGGCACCTAAGACCTGTGTTTAGGTATCACTGTGATCCATAAAACTCTCGCTCGTCTGCGTCCTAACCTGTAGGTGCCTAAACTCTGTCAGCTTCTGGCCATGTGGGTGCCCAGGGACATATCTCCTTCCTGAGCATGTGCACTATTGCTCATGATAGGTGTCTTGACACCTAAGCCTCAGAGCAATTCACGTTTGGCGGCCTAAGTCATGTGTGTATGGGGTTGATTCCAGTATGTGGCCCCTGAGCATGCCTACTGAATTGAACTGCTCAGGTAAGTTCACACAAAATCATCAGAGGGAGAAGGACCTCTCTTATAACCTTTATGCTCAGTCAGGATGTGGGAGACCCCTATTTCAAGTCCCCCTCTCATCCAGGGGAGAAGGGATTTGAATGGGGATCTGCAACCTCTCAGGTGAGTGCCATGGCTACTAGGCTATGGAATATTCTGACATGGGGCTCTCTCAATCTCCTCTATTGAAGTTTTTCCACTTTAATTAAACAATGAGATACTTACATATTAATTGGGCCAGAGAAAGAGAATGATTCAATAGTCTAATGTTTAGGGCACTCACCTGAGATGTAGCAGATCCCTCTTCAGATCTTTTGTGGGGACTTGAATTGGGGTCTTCCACATTCTGGGTGAGTACCTTATCTAATACGCTAAAGGTTTAAGGAAGGTCCCACAGTTGGTTTGTTTCAGATCTTGCATGCAACTTAGGCAGCTGAGCATTGATCTTCCCCCAGTTTGTGGATCACTAGCAGAGCAAAGTGCTTTCATGTAGCCCAGACTTAGGTATCTATATCTGAGAGAGGAATAGAGTTTACAATACACTCATTCTGGTCAGTGTCTCCTATTGGCTAGCTTAGGCTTCCACTCCTAGTCTGTGGCTTTGTGGACTGTATTCGTATGCATCTGTCTCTCCCCTCTCATTGCATCAGGAGACTACGAACCTAACTCAGGCTTTGTGGATCAGTGTTTTCCTGAGATTTTCTAGGTGCCACAAAACTGAGCATTGCAATGCCCAGGTCCCTGCATGCATCCCACCTATGGAGAGTGGATGTTGAGAAGAGATTTTTAGTTCAGAGAATAATTAGGATATGGAACAGGCTGATAGAGGCTATAACTGAAGATCAAATAATTTAATTGTGGAATGGATGAATATCTAGAAACTTGGAGCATTTCTGAATAAACCTGCATATAGGTTGCTGTGATAACACAGCTCATTAGAAACCCTAAAAATATCTGTACTATCCACAGAGCTTCATGTTCTTGGATGTTTAGTTTCAAAAGGTGGAGCTTCCTCAGAGAGCTGGTGTACTGCCCCTGAGTCAAATATAAGGTGCCTGCTTACTGAGTTTGACATGAAAAGTAGAGGGGCTATATGTATTTATATAACATGCCAAGTGTTGAGCTTATTGTTAAGCATGATTGCCTTTTTATGGTTTTTGATTTCACTTGTCATACCTACTTAAATCCTGGAGTCCTTACTGAGGCACAAATCTTGAATTTTGCCATGAGAAGGACTTAAGGATTTGGCTTGATACAAGGGCATGATTCAATTCACCCAAAGTGAGAAATACTTAGGAGTAGTAAAAATCCAGCTAACTGGAGTGTTGGATTGACTTAACATTGACTCCAGGCTCTCTGACCCTCTATAGCATAAATCAAGAGAATTCTGTAATGACATACAATTTTGGGCATGTGGTTATAGGGAAACATAAAATCATGAACTATTTGAACTTAGACCTTGTCTACACCACAGGGGAAATTTGATCTAAGCTATGCAATTTGAGTTATGTGAATAGCGTAACTCAAATTGACGTAGCTTAGACCTACTTACCACGGGGTCCACACTACACGATGTTGACAGGAGATGCTCTCCCGTCAACTCCCCCTACTCTTCTTGATCAGGTGGGAGAGCGATTCCACGGTTGATTTAGCAGGTCTTCGCTAGACCTGCTAAATTGAACGCCGATGCATCAATCACCTCTCATCGATCCCCCAGTAAGTGTAGACAAGCCATTAGTAACTTTATTGGATACCTACAGAGTCAGAGCCTTTGCTTTCCAATCCTTTTCATAATGATTGTTTTATTTATTTGTATATAAAAAAATTAAATAACATTCTTGGCTGCATAGTCACTAGACACCTTGCTAAGACCACAACAAGGTGCAGCGCAATGTGAGGGTGGGATTATGTTGTATGAAAGAACCCAGCTCTGTAATGTGGGATTTCATTTATACAACAGCTTATTGATGATTAAAAAGACATATTACGCAATAGTTCAATTTATCCTAAGCAAATGATCAATGAGGGAAGCAGTGATCTGCTTCTGTTTAAGGCTCCCTCTGTGTTGCTTTGCCCCTGAGTCTTCCAAATTATCCTGAGGAAGCAAGATCTGGTTTGGTGGTCCCCCAGTCCTCCACAAAAATATGGGCTGGAAGAAGGGCCCTGTTTATTCAGTATTGAAAGTGCCATTTTCCAGCCATCAGCTGATGGCGAAAGAAGTGCCTACTGCATTTTTTTTATAATGTGTTTAGATTCAATGCCAATGGAAGGGCTTCTCCTCAGCTTGCCAAGGACTCACTGCTGCCCCCACAGTCTTTTGTAGGCAGTTTTATTGTCCAAACTTAAACAGTTCCTCAGCTCTCATTTTACATCTCAGGCTTTTGCTGCCTCCCCTCCCAGAGGAGTCTGAGGGTCCTGCTTTTTTTGTGTTCTGTGGGTTTGTCTCTCACTTGGTCTCTCTTTGACCCTTTATAGCTCCAGGTGCAGCCCCGTCCCCTAAATTAGCCCAACTGGGAGCACTTGTTCTGGCACAGGGACACTGGACCTCCTTCAGTTATGGGGCCAGCCACCCTGTGACAGGTCCTTATTGACTTCAATTGACTTTCAGGCTGTCAGCAACTCCCTTCTCATTTTCACACTCATTCTTGTGCCTTTCACTTCACTCTTCTGCCCACAGTTTGAAGGAACCGAGGCTGGAAGCAGGGGCTTCAACTATTCTAAAAATCCCATTCTCCCCGCCCCCCGCCCTGTTCCTCTTCCTTTCCCTCAATTTAATTTCTGCTTTCATCTAAGTTATTTTAAAAATAAGTAATAAAGTACTGCAAAAGAAAGCTATAGTAAATCAATCTTTGTTGAAATTTAAGTCACTGTTTCCTTTAGCAAATATAGTGCAGAATGGAATACTTTGGTTCTACATTACTTGTCAATTTTAGTGTGCTTTAAAAACTGTTCTTTTGCTGGCAGGATTTGAAATCTAGCAATCAACGAGATGAAATTGCAGCAGCACGTGCTTCTCTGAAGGAAAATTCGTCTCTTCTACATTCAATTTGTTCAGCTTGTTTGGAACATTCAGATGTTGCATCCCTTATAGCCAGCAAGGACTCAATTTGCGATGAAATACAGAGCGCTCTCAATGTCATTTCTAATGCTTCTCAAGGAATTAGAAATCAAAAGGTTCATCCTACGACTCATTCAGCTATGCTAGGAAGTGCACTTGATGAGCTTGAGGTAGGTAAATATGTAAACATGTACCAATGCAATGTACACATTTATTTTAAATGAAGGTAGTGCTTGCTAAAGTGACACTGAAAGCTTTAGAAACTGAAGTTCAGTTTATTCAGTGTGGACAGTATTAATACAAGCTTTCTCATAAGGTGCATCAACCCTGACCTTGGTGGGACCTCTTCCTCCAGATGAGGTGGTGGTTAGGTCTACAAGCCTGTTCAGTTTTTGGATTCTCTGATATTGCCAAAAAGGGTGCTAATTAGTTCTTATTGAGTTGCTGATGGAAGGGGTGCACACATAGGACAGAAACTGGAATAAGCCTGTCAGGGTTCCCTCCCGACTCTGAACTCTGGGGTACAGATGTGAGGACCTGCATGAAAGACCTCCTAAGCTTATTTCTACCAGCTTAGGTTAAAAAATTCCCCAAGGCACAAATCCCTTCCCTTGTCCTTGGACGGTATTGGTGCCACCACCAGGTGAGTTAGACAAAGATTCAGGAAAAGGACCACTTGGAGTTCCTATTTCCCCAAAATATCTCCCCAAGTCCCTTCACCACCTTTCCTGGGGAGGCTTGAGAATAATATACCAACCAATAGGTTAACAAGGTGAGCGCAGACCAGACCCTTGGGTTTTGGACACTAAAAACCAATCAGGTTCGTAAAAGAAGAACTTTATTATAAAAAAAAAGTAAAAGAAGCACCTCTGTAAAATCAGGATGGAAGGTAATTTTACAGGGTAATAAAAAGATTTAAAACACAGAGGATCCACCTCTAGGCTCAACTTCAAAGTTACAAAAACATGAATAAACCTCCCTCTTGGCATAGGGAAAATTCACAAGCTAAAACAAAAGATAATCAAATGCATTTCCTTGCTATTACTTACAATTTCTGTAATTTTAGATGTATCATTTCAGTAGGAGCTGGATTACCTGCTTGGTCTCTCTCTTTGTCTCTTGGTCTCTCTCAAATCCCCCCAGATTTGAAAGTATCTCCTTTCCCCATTGGTCTTTCTGGTCAGGGGCCAACTAGGTTAATTGATCTGATTAACCCCTTACAGGTAAGTGATTCTGTACCTCTGGCCAAGAGGGATTTTATATTACTACATACTACATACATAAAGGTTGTTACCCTTCCCTTTATATTTATGACAAAGCCCATTTTATAAATGCCACTAACCATTTATCAGGTGAAAACAATTTTGGTGATCACTGGCCTGGGCTGGATTTCAGTTGGTGTGTTGGAATAAAAGATTCTGCCCTAATGCTGTCATATATGAGTCACATAATTGAAGTTTAGAATTTGAATTATGCTCTTTTTCTGTCATTTTCATTTAATGAACAAAGTGGTTAAATTAATATCTTTTAACTTCTGTTGGTGAAAGAGACATGCTTTTGAGCTACACAGAGCTCTTTTTCAGATCATCCTGGGACCAACACAGCTACAACGACACTGCAAACTGTTTAATGAACAGACATAATGTGACTCATACGATTAGACAAAAAATGTGTTTCTGTTTTTAGCAGTTAAGAATATGTTTGAGGAAAGTCACGTCTTTCTCTTCTCCCAAACAAGTCTTAATCATCTGAGTGAGGTTTTCCCTTTGCATGTCTGTCTCCGACCTGATCTATTTGACGCCTTAGGTGACCAGAGTTCTAGTTCCAGCTCGGCCACTGGTCTGCTGCTTGACACTGGACAAGTCACTTCTCTTTGTGCCTCAGTATACCCAAATTGGTCATGATGATACTGACCTCCTTTGTAAAGTGCTTTGAGATCTACGGATGAAAATGCTATATAAGAGCTAGTTATAATAGTAATAATGTTGTTAGTATTCCTTCTGGTGCTTGAATTTACTCTCTGCACACACTTTCCCTCTAGTAAAGAGTCACTAGTTCTGCATTATGGGCCTGATCCTGCAAGGTGCCCTCAATTCCCATAATGTTAGCAGGAGTGCTCCACCTTGCACAGTTTGGCTCTAACTCTGCTGCCAGAATGACAAGTTATTTTGTTATCAGGAGATAGGGATGACTGCTGAATGGGTGACAGACCCTTCCTGTCTAACACTGAAGTATCCCAGCACCACTGTACGTCTGAGTTCTGCTGGTCTGGTGAGCACACATTAGACAGATGCTGCATAATAAAAGAGAATGGCTTTAACAGTAGGGGCAATAGAATGATCTGGCTAATGATGTCACTGGGTGCCATTGAACTATGCAGTATGTCTTGGAACTAATTGCTCTCCCTTTAGCCTTTTCTATACTGGGGAAATTTAAAAAAATATTCCCACCAGTATTACTATTAAGCTACATCTATACTATGAGCTAGTGATGTGATTCCCCTGCTCGTATACACGTACTTGGGGGAGTTCTCATTGAGCTAACACGAGTATGCATATATGAGCAATGGAATCACACCCCTAGCTCATCATGTAGATGTAATCTTAGGTGAGCTGCTAATACTAGTGAAAGTCCTAATGTAGATGAGGTTTATTTGGCTGGACCATGCTAAATTAATCTGTTTTTCATTAGGTATAACTGATTTAGTGCTAAAAATACTCGAAATTACCAGTTGTTTGCCTACACTGGGCACCCATTGTTGCTAACACTGATTCAGGAAGACCAGTGTTATATCGTTGATGGTAATGTTTTTCCCCCCTAAAATTCTCTAGTGAAGACAGGCTATACATGCAAATATGAGAGAAATCTGTTGAAGTCCATGGATGCAACTACTAGTGTAGAAATTTACTAACCATTAACAGAAACATCAAATACACCTTCATTGAATTTTTAATTATGTTTTAGCACGTTAACTAATAGAAATTTGCAAGAGGGATGATTTTTTCTGACCTCACACAATCTATATTGACTATGTGAAATCTATATCATTTTTGTATTTTTCAGTTTTACTGTTACTACATTTGTTGCTTTTTAAAACATAGAGAACAATGGTAATTATTATAAGATCAGAAATCCTCCTTTTTATTGAATTTATTTTTAGTTAGAAATATAAGAACATAGAAGCTCAAACTACTGTTAAATATATTTTTTTCATTTATTTGTATATTTTTTTACTGATCACAAATGGGAGCTGAGGCTGTATGAGCTAGATAAAGCAAAATCTATTGAGAATTTACCATTTTTAAGGATTTTACAAATTTTAGGGTTGAGTATGGCAAGGACCCAAAGTAAACTTTGCTCTGTCTTGCTCTTGCAAATATAGTGCTGTGAAATAAATTGATGTAGTAAATAATCTGTTGAAAGCAAATCTCATTAAATCTTTATCATGTGGAAATGTATCAAGGAGTTTACTCAACAAGTACTATCCAGAAGTTTTGCAATATCTTTCACCATTACATGCAACTGGCAATCTGAAAGTAAACAGAGATTTAGTTGAGCAAAACACAGGTAGAATTAGAACATTTTACCTCCTAAATCCTTGTGCATCAAGAATTCCACAATAAACTCCATAGAACTCCTATGACATTCATAATTAAACATAGACTAGTAATGTTTGGTTCTTATAATTACTAGGGCTGTCAAGCAATTAAATTCATTGATCAAAAAATGAATCGTGATTAATCACGCGATTAATTATGCTGTTAAACAACAATAGAATACTATTTATTTTAAATATTTTTGGATGTTTACTACATTTTCAAATATATTTATTTCAATTACAACACAGAATACAAAATGTACAATGCTCACTTTATATTTATTTTGATTATAAATATTTGCACTGTAAAAAAACCAAAAAAAGTATTTTTCAGTTCAACTCATACAAGTACTGTAGTGCAATCTCTTTATCATGAAAATTGAACTTCCAAATGTAGAATTATGTACAAAAAGCCCTGTATTTAAAAATAAAACAATGTAAAATTTTAGAGCCTACAAGTCCACTCAGTCCTACATCTTGGTCAGCCAAAAACTCCGACAAACAAGGTTGGTTACAATTTGCAGGAGATAATGCTGCCTGTTTCTTGTTTATAATGTCACCTGAAAGTGAGAATAAGCGTTCGCATGGCACTGTTGTGGCTGGTGTTGCAAGATATTTGCATGCCAGATATGAATTTTTAGCGCATGTCCCTTCATGCTTCAACAACCATTCCAGAGGACATGCGTCCATGCTGATGACAGGTTCTACTTGATAACGATCCAAAGCAGTGCGGACCAACGCATGTTCATTTTCATTATCTGAGTCAGATGCTACCAGCAGATGGTTGATTTTCTTTTTTGGTGGTTCAGGTTCTGTAGTTTCTGCATCAGAGTGTTGCTCTTTTAAGACATCTAAAAGCATGCACCACACCTTGTCCCTCTCAGATTTTCGACCACACTTCAGATTCTTAAATCTTGGGTTAAGTGCTATAGCTATTTTTAGAAATCTCACTTTGGTACCTTCTTTGCGTTTTGTCAAATCTGCTGTGAAAGTGTTCTTAAAACGAACATGTGCTGGGTCATCATCTGAGACTGCTATAACATGAAATATATGCAGAATGTGGGTAAAACAGAGCAGGAGACATACACCCCCCCCCCACAAGGAGTTCAGTCACAAATTTAATTGACACATTCTTTTTTTAATGACCATCATCAGTATGGAAGCATGTCCTCTGGAATTGTGGCTGAAGCATGAAGGGGCATACAAATGTTTAGCATATCTGGCATGTAAATAGCTTGCAAAACCGGCTGCAAAAGTGCCATGCGAACATCTATTCTCACTTTCAGGTGACATTGTAAGTAAGAAGCAGTATCTCCCGTCAATGTAAACAATCTTGTTTGTCTTAGCGATTGGCAGAATAAGAAGTAGGACTGAGTGGACTTGTAGGCTCTAAAGTTCTACATTGTTTTGTTTTTGAGTGCAGTTATGTAACCAAAAAAAAATCTGCATTTGTAAGTTACACTTTCATGATGAAGAGATTGCACTTCAGTACTTGTATGAAGTGAACTGAAAAATACTATTACTTTTGTTTATCATTTTTACAGTGCATATATTTGTAATAAAAATAATATAAAGTGAGCACTGTACATTTTGTATTCTGTGCTGTAATTGATATCAATATTGAAAATGTAGAAGAACATCCAAAAATATTTAATAAATTTAAATTGGTATTCTATTGCTGTAAGTGCAATTAATCGCAATTAATTTTTCTGAGTTAATCGTGAGAGATAACTGTGATTAATTGACATTCCTAATAATTACATGTTGAAAACTGTATTAAAATAACATGCAGGGCCAGATTCTTCAATGCATTCTCAGGGCCTTTGCATCACCAGAGTGTAGGGGAGCTCACAGCTGTTGCAGAGCCACTATGTCTGTTTCCTGAGCCAGCCTTGTCAGCCCCCACTTGGCCTCAGCATGTAGGGTGTGGCCAGAGTGCAGTGCAACTGGCATGAGACCACACCCAGGTGGCAAAAATTAGAGAAGCCCAAAGGCAGCTTGAATGTACACCAGGGCTTAGGATGGCACAAATCTGCTCAGAACCTCAGGATGCTGTAGCCAGCTTTCACATTGTGCCAATCTTTCTTTTGCATGGAGCAGAAGCTCAATGAAGCAGGGAATTTGGGCCTAGCCATCCAATTTAAATACTCATTTTCTTTTGAAACTTGTTTTGCTTACTGCTCACTGCATTAATTCAGTAGCAGAAAAAGACATTCAGGCGAGACACATTAGCAAATCTGTACTGTAGCTGCTCAATCTGTCTACTTTTGTAGGTTCTGGTTCATTTATATTGACTCTTCTACCTGCCACTACCTCTGAATTGATCAAGGAAAAAACAGTCCATTATGTATCCTTTGTCTTACACCTGACTGGGAATATTTCCTGTTCTTTTGAGCCCCTCTACGCTGTTGAAGAGAGCATATATATCTGATTAAATTATTGGAAGAATTAAAACCACAACCAGAATCCCTTTGAGTGAGTCACTTCTTTTGTTTGTTATTGCCCAATGTATAAATTCTTGATTTATAAGTGAATGTTGTAGCCATTCATTCATGTATGATACGGATCATCAGGTCGTTTAGATACCGTTACATAACCGGAACTTAAGAGGTCTTCTATGAGAAGGAATCCCTTTTGTTTCCCACATACTTTCAAGTTGCTTCTCTATGAGCATTTGGCCCTATTGGTTTACGCTCTGAGCACGTTGCCAGGCCATTCTGCAGCTTAGCCTCTGTCAGTGCATTGGAGAAAGTAGCAATGGCAGCAGTAGCAATGTTTTCTCTGTGTCAAGCCGTCCCAGGTCTGAAGCCCATTTAGGTATCATGATGTTGTAGGAGTTGAGATATTGCAGTTGGCAGGCAAACACCTGGAACCAGTATCTGCACACCACTCCATGGGGTGGTACCTCTCTGGAGCTGTTTAGTTTCAGTGATTGACTTTAATCACCTCCCAGCATGTTTAAGTCCTGTGGAAGCTGTGGTAACCCCTCCTGCATGGAGTAGAACACAATCATACATAAATCATTCACAAGCGTAATACAATATGGTCCCTAAATACATTGTGTGCAATTGTATGATCTGTCACAGTGGGTACCCAACATTCCTTAAAGACAATAGGAGATGTGGGTGCTTATTACTCCTGAAAATCAGGTCACTTTTATTTAAGTGCTTTGTTTTAGGCACTGAAGTTTGAAAAATATTTACAACATTACTTATTATAATTAAGAAAATAATCAAATAGCATTGAGGCAGTATTGTCAGAAGTGCCATGTCATAAACTCTTTATGCAAAGAATTAACTAGACCTCCCTTGACTATATCACACTACCTTTTTTCATAAATACAAAAGTACTTCTCCAGTTTAAACACCTTTGCCTGCTTGAGGCCTATGTGGAATTGTACATTTACATGCACAAACAATATAAGGAAACTGCAGCACTCAGCGAGATTAGTTTCTATTTTTGACTTTTTGTCATCTTTTGGCTATTGTGGTGCTGACTGTTATCCATGCTTAGAAGAGCCATAGAAGATTTGCACTTAGCTGAATAAACGCTTTGAATACTTAGGATACTCTACAGCTTCTTTGTTTTGACCACATTTCTGGATTCTGTATTTAAAGGTTAATTTTATACAGTACTTCTTTACAGCTCTTTTGGTAAGCAGTAACTTTTATCAAAAGTTAGTTTAGACTTATTAACTTTCAGGGAAATATGTTTTTGTAAATGTAGAGATTGATATATTAAGTAGACCAATATGCTATAGTATCTCTGAACTGTTATTTCGGTGCTTACTGCACCCAGCTGTGCTACTTTAAAATTACTATATCAAGTTATAGTGATAATATAGTATTTACCTCTCAATAGAGCCAAAGAGCAAAAGGACAGAAACAAAGAAGAGAACATGAAAAAAGATTTTGGAGAAATTCCTCACCAGCAAGTACTTTCGCCTGCATCCTTCTCCAAATGTATCATAATCTAGTGAACTGGCATATGCTAGTTTTGCAGATAGATCATCATCAACAATTGATTGTGGCTGTATTTATGAGCCAGCACCTGTACATTGGTGGGGATCACAGCAGTTTCATTTCACAGAGAGAAAGTAACAGACTGAAAACTCAGACCAGAACTAGTAAATTATTACTGATTACTCTTATTGACAAGAATAACTCCATCTGACTGGCAAATTGTTAATAGGATTGTGAAGTTTTCTCATCAAAAATAGTACTAGCTAATGTGGGGCAGTCTCCTCTGGCTTCTGAAAAGTAATCATCCTCTGCCCCACATATCCACATATCATATACACTTTTTTAGCCATTTTGACAAAGTTCCTCGTCTGCCTTGGTGGGTCCTGTGCTTATTGGCGAATTTTCTTGCCTCAGAGGTTCACGGCAGCCCTCAGTTTGGCCACTTTCGTGGCTCAAATCTGCCGTTCACTCAGTTAGCCTCATCACTGGCCAGCATGGGGAAAGGAAGAAGAACAATCCCCGCAGTCTCTGCTGATCCACCTAGTGGATCGGGGAACAGGCCAGAGACCTTCCCCTCTGTGGAACCCACAGTCCAGGTCAACTCCTCCGGTATCAAGTAGGGAGGTGGGGGATGGAGGGATGGGGGAACCCAGGCCTGCCCTCTACTCCGGGTTCCAGCCCAGGGCCCTGTGGATTGCAGCTGTCTACAGTGGCTCCTGTAACAGCTGTGTGACAGCTACAACTCCTGGGCTACTTTCCCAGGGCCTCCTCCCAATACCTTCTTTATTCTCTCCACAGGACCTTCCTCCTGATGTCTGATAATGCTTGTACTTCTCAGTCTTCCACTAGTACGCCTTCTCACTCTCAGCTGCTTGCTCCCAGCTCCTTGCACGCACCACAAACTGAAGTGAGCTCCTTTTTAAAACCCAGGTGTCCTGATTAGCCTGCCTTAATTGATTCTAGCAGCTTCTTGATTGGCTGCAGGTGTTCTGATCAGGCTGTCTGCCTTAATTGTTTCCAGAAAGTTCTTGATTGTTCTGGAACCTTCCCTGTTACCTTACCCAGGGAAAAGGGACCTACTTAACCTGGGGCTAATATATCTGCCTTCTGTCACTCTCCTGTAGCCATCTGGCCTGATCCTGTCACACCATGTACATGAACATACAGCTTTTGCTAGTTGCAATATATACTATTTTCCATTTGACATGTGACATAATCAAACCCCCAGATTTGACCCAGTTCATGATGGTTGGCAAGAAGTAGAAAGGTTTATGAGTTTCCACTTGCTTAAAGTTCTTTAGTGTTTTCATGGCAAGTAAGGTAGCTATCTGTTGAGAGGACTTAATGATTTATTACAAAATTTGGAACAGTTCGACTGTTCAACATTTAGTTGGAGAGTTCTTGATTTAGTTCTGTTGCAAAATTTTCTAGACAATATCGGAGGCCGTGACTGAAGTCTCAGGGTGAAATTCTGGCTCAATGAAGTCAATGGGAGTTTTTCCATTGATTTTAGTCGAGTCACGATTTCAGCCCCATGTGCCCATTCCATTGTAAAGAGCAGATGCAGTATTGAGGAATCTGGGGCATCCACTGAGAATAGTCCAGGAGACTTGACACTATTGTGGAAAAGAAAAATAAAGTGCCAGTGCAATTATTCATATTAGAGAGAATCTAAAATAACAAAAAGGCAGATTAAGTTCACCCTCCAAAAAAGCAATACAGTACATAATACAAACAGAGCTTCACCCATCAAATAACTAGCTTAATAGTTTGCAGGCCAGAAGTCTTCCTATTTGCTTTCTGTATCTGTATGGGAAGAGGGGAAAGCTTTGTTATTTAAAGGCACCCCATTGTCCCAGCCATGCAGTAAGAAAGACAAGACACGAGGGATATGGTTTAATTAGGCTGCAGCTTTATTAACTCAGCTGGGTAATACTAGGTAACAAGTTGTACAGTGCAGGTCTAGGTGTTCCTCAGTTGTTTCCACCTATTTCGGAAGGCTGCCTTCAGCCCTCCCCTTCCAGTTCCAGCCAGTTGCTGGGGTCCCACTGCCCTCCCCTTGTTTGAGGGATAAGGGGAGCTGGGATGGGGGTACTTATCTCCCTGACATAGGGAGCCACAATCATGCTTCCTTAGGGGTTGCAATTCTGGTTTATCAGGGAACCAAATCTTCTGTGGAATGAGTACCTGCACTGGACATCTACCAAAAGAAGGTCCCAACAAGTAGTTTGGCTGTCTTGAAGGAGCCACTAAACCTTTTCTTCTCACTGTCCACACAAAGTCCCCTGCATTCAAGGTTGCTTACTCTCCCCCTTACTGTAGATCACTTCATCAATAGTTTGCAGGCCAGAGGTCTTCCTATTTGCTAGCTATACCACCATGGGAAGGGAGAATAGCTTTGTTATTTAAAGGCACCAGACCATTTTCTCACTTTCACTGTAGGTCACTGTGTTCCAGGGCTAGTCAGCTTCCTGACTTCTCTAATACTTAACTCACTTAGAAAATAAGAGAGGAGTGTTGGATTCCACAAATCTGCCAAACCCTTGTAGAGGGGAGGTGTAGGCTTCTCCTAGTCTCACTTCCTAAGAGGGGCAAAAGCAGTGTTTCCCAACCTGGAAGGAAGGTTCCCAGACTAATGAAGGTAGGGTTCTCTGAATTATTCAAATGGTAGTGCAAATGTTGCCCTAGCAAAATTGTATTTCACAATTGAATGTTTCAGTATATATTAGTTGGAAATCAACTATTTGTTATAAGTGAATTACCTCTATATGTTAATAAATCAGTAAATACTTAAACATTATTTACTAATTGTGTATGCAATTTGCAAAACCCTTATTAGTCTGCTAGTTATTAAAGTATATGTTTTTTCTTTTCTCTCTCATGCTGTGGTAGGCAATGTCTACATAAGCAATCAGAGTAAGATAAGGCAGTGATTAAACATCTGTGATGCAGAAAAACACAGATCTCACTTCCGCTTTTTAAATTTTTCATTCACACGGTCTGTAGTGTAACTGCTGAAAGGTTAGTTTCCTCTGCATTCTAGGGTCCCTCATGACACTTCTTACCATATAAATTCAATTAGTTATAGTACATTTCCTCGATTTTCTCAAAAGTAGAATGATACTTAACTGTTGTCACTGCATTAAATATAGCTGATTTTGGTGAATCATAGAATCATAAGACTGGAAGGGACCTTGAGAGGTCTTCTAGTCCAGTCCTCTGCCCTCAAGGCAGGACTAAGCATTATCTAGACCATCCCTGTCAGGTGTTTGTCTAACCTGCTCTTAAAAATCTCCAATAATGGAGATTCCACAACTTCTCTAGGCAATTTATGCCAGTGCTTAACCACCCTGACAGTACGTTTTTCCTGATGTCCAACCTTAACAGCCCTTGCTGCAATTTAAGCCCATTGCTTCTTGTCCTATCCCCAGAGATTAAGGATAACAATTGTTCTCCCTCTTCCTTGTAACAACCTTTTATGTACTTGAAAATTGTTATTATGTCCACCCTCAGTCTTCTCTTCTCCTGACTAAACAAACATATTCTTTTCGAACTTCCCTCACAGGTCATGTTTTCTAGACCTTGAATAATTTTTGTTGTTCTCCTCTGGACTTTCTCCAATTTGTCCACAACTTTCCTGAAATATGGTGCCCAGAACTGGACATGGTACTCCAGTTGAGGCCTAATCAGTGCGGAGTAGAGTGGAAGAATTCCTTCTCGTGTCTTGTGTATGCCACTCCTGCTAATACATCCAAGAATTATGTTTCCTTTTTTTTTTGCCACAGTGTTACATTGTTGAGTCATATTTTGCTTGTTTTCATCCACTGTGATCTCCAGATCCCTTTCTGCAGTACTCCTTCCTAAACAGTCATTTCCCATGTTGTATGTATGCTCTTGTTCATGGTATAATTTCTTTCTAAAGCTGAAGGAATTTCCCTTCATAGAATAATGCTGACAACATTAATATTTTATACATATTCCAAACTGTAAACCTCCACTACTACATTGGAGTTGGGAGAGCTTGGCACAAGAGCAAGCAGCAAATTGTTAAAAGCCGTGGGAGAAAATGCAGAGAGTAGATCAGAGGTACTGGGCATTCCCATGGATGTGTCAAGCCTCTGCATGTTCCCCAAGATGTATGTTCTTGTGAAATTTTTTTGCAGGGCTCTGTACTTTTCCATAGTTGAAATTTTTGTGACCAAAGCTGGGATTTAAAGAGGTTATTTTCAAGATCAGAATCCTCATGGGTTTTAGCATTCCACTTTGCTGTCTTGGTCTACTGCCAATGTGTTGTGCTGCATTCCCACTTTGGATTGCAGCAAAGATGCTGACTGGCAATTCAGACTGTGTGCTAGAGTGGTCTGGGGCTTTTGTGAAGTTAGGGGAGGTTTTTTGCTCTTGAAGAAGTTTCTGTAGGTTATAAAACTCTTGTGTTCATGCAGGTATGACTGAGTGAGTAAATGGATACAAATGTAGTACTTTGTTCTCTTCCCCCACCTTTGTCTGGTTATGTTGCAGCATTTTCCTGATCTAGTTCCTTTTCACTTTCTTTGGGAATTAAATGAGTTCCAGAGGTGTGGAGTACTGATACCTGGTCATTAGTTGAAATTGCCATAACAATTAGCCAGGATAAGTAGAAACTAATTGTCTTGATTTAACTCTGAAAAACCAGGTGAGGCTTGGTGAGGAAAGTAGAGTCTGGTCCAGTCAGGACAGTGGAAAGGCCATACAAAAACAAAAAGAAAAGGAGGACTTGTGGCACCTTAGAGACTAACCAATTTATTTGAGCATAAGCTTTCGTGAGCATAAGCTTTTCGAAAGCTCATGCTCAAATAAATTGGTTAGTCTCTAAGGTGCCACAAGTCCTCCTTTTCTTTTTGCGAATACAGACTAACACGGCTGTTACTCTGAAACATATAAAAACAGCTTTCCTGAGTTTGTTAAATCAGGTGGTTCTGAAAGAGTGGGAGCCTTATGTGCTAATAAGGCTGAAGTCTGTGAATTAGAACTGTTAATTTATCAGCTCAAACCAAGATGGTCAGACTGTGAAGTTGAGCACAGCGTACTAGAATTGTTATCCAGACCATTTAAATGCTGAAAGCTACAGGCACACTCGATGTGGACGCTAGATGAATTAAACCTCATGTGCTGAGACTGAACCAGGCCAGATTCTCGGTGTGAAACCTGATTTTTTTTAAGGCTTTGGGAATAGCCTTTCCTAGTTCAGGGAAGGATGAATACATTTTTTAAAAATTTAGCCCTCAAGAAAGAAAGCACCTTTAGTTCTGTTTTCTCTTTTAATTAGGAAATAATTAAGGGCTGCAGTGAGGATTAAAATATGAGAAGAAAATTAGCTCATTAGGAATATTTTTGGCCATTGGATACACAACATTGGTTTTCCCTCATCATAGAATAATGCGTCTTATTCCTTACCACATATGTGTACGCGCGTTTCTGACCATATTATGTATGTATGTTTAAACAGAAGGACACTGATTTTAAAAACCAACTAAAGTTACATAGTTGGCACTTTCCAAGTTAACTGAACAGCCTCTATTGGATGCATATAAAACCTACTGAAATCATACCATTCATCATTGTATCCTGTCTCCTACTGAAACAAATTGTTAAATCTAACTTCAGACGTTGTAACTTTCTAGGCTCTCTTCTCAGAAACTATACAATAGCAGTAACCACTTTTTTGACAGTTTTGAATATGTGGTCTTCACCTTGACTGTTGCAAATATTGATAGTCTAATATTGATAGTCTTTCCAAAAATTAAAATCAACATTCAGAATTTCGATCTCTGTGTGTGTATCTGTGTTTGGGGGATAATGGTTCTCTGAAATTTTTGAAGCTTCTGTGATGATATCATGGGAGGGAGAAGTGAGGAAAAGAGCTCCTCTGTTGCTCAAATATACAAGAGTGCCAGTTAGCTTTGATCTGCCTCTGTGTACACACCCTACTCTGGTCCTGATCTGTACTACCTAGCACCCTTGAAATGAACAGGACACCAATGAGGATTTGAGGACTTGGGGTGATGTGCTCTCATTTCCAGGTGGCGAGCAGAACATAAACTACATACCACGGCCCTGAAAAGTGCAGCCGGTAGGACTTGCAGAAAGCACTACCTGTTTTATACAAGTTGTTTTATGTATTGAGGTTATAGAGGGGTCATACTCGGTAAATTTCATATCTGCTAATGAATAGTAAGGATAAAGCTGAATTGGCACAAGTCCATGAGAGTTCTCGAGCAACTTGAGCGTACTAGAGCATGATATTTGAGCTTGAGCTTTAGTGCTTTAAGCATATTTGGAATATTACACTATTTCTGTGCTGTGGGAAATGTCAGGTCCATGGTCACTTTAGTGCAGTGAGAAGCGGAAGACCTAGACTGGTCAGAATTCCAGTTTAGATGAAAAATACATTTGTATTTAAAAATACATTTGTATTTAAGGAGATCTGCAAAACAGTTTTTAAAAATATTATACTGGTACTCTTTTAAAAGTTGCATAAAGAGGACCTAATGTTGTTTTCTTGCTCTCCTCCCCACTTATAAATATTTAGAAAATTAAATCTAGTTTTCCCTGGTTTTGCTAGAGGATCTCCTAGCTTTCTAAAAGTAACTCAGCATTCCTATGTTTTCAATGAATAAGAGAATCGGTATCAGACTTTCTTTCTCTAAATCATTCATTAGTTATTGAAGTTAGGTGTTAATGAGTTTTAAAATGACTGACTAAACACCTGTCTCGTCTCAGTAGTTCACACTTGTATCTTCTGATGCCACCGTGTCACTATTTCTCCACTCTTAGAATTCTCCAGTCAAGACAGGACATGAATTTCTAATGTAAAACATAAGCAGAAAAAATGACAATCTTCCATGACTTTGTTAAATACCAAAAGAAGCCCAATTATCTTTCCCTTTTTATAGGCCACCTTTAAAAGTCTGTAAAAAGTGGACTACTCATGTTGGATAAGTACAAGTAATGACTTCCCCTTTCAAACACCAAATTTGATTAAGGAGCTCAAGCTCTTAGTAGGGGTCTGGACTTAATTTCCTTGATTTGGGAGGGAGACCAATTTTACTTACTTTGGCTTCAGCTTCTACTGTACTCTTTTTAGTTTTTTTATAGCAGTTCTTTTGTTTTAAACATGGTACTCAGTTTAGCCTTAGATGGTAAGAGGCTACCAGCATCCCCAAAAGACTAATGTTGAACAAAAATAAGGAATAATAATACAGGCTAATATTTTGCAGCTTGCCCATTCAGCCTCTTGAAGTGGCAATGCTGCTTTTTTGGCCCCACAGAATCACAGAAATGTAGGGCTGGAATGGACCTTGAGAGGTCCTTTAGTTGACCCCTAGCACCGAGGCAGAACAAGTCTACTAGGCTATCCCTGATAGGTGTTTGTCTAACCTGTTCTTAAAAATATCAAATGAAGGGGATTCTGCGATCAATCTTTGAAGCCCGTTCCAGTGCTTAACTATCTTTATAGTTAGAAAACTTTTCATAATATCAAACCTAAATCTGCCTTGCCCGTTACTTCTTGTCTTACCTTCATTGGACATGGAGAACAATTGATCACAGTCCTCTTTATAACAGCCCTTAACATATTTGAAGACTTATCTTTTCTCCAGGCTAAACGTGCCAGGTTTTTTAACCTTTCCTCATAAATCAGGTTTTTCTAAATCTGTTATGTATTTCTGTTGCTCTCCTCTGGCCTCTCTCTCCAATTTCTCCACATCTTTCCTAAAGTGTGGTGTCCAGAACTGGACATAGTACTCCAGCCGATGCCTCACCAGGGCTGAGTGGAGCAGGACTACCTCCTGTGTCTTGCATTCAATGTTCCTATTAATATGCCTCAGAGTGATATTACCTTTTTTTGCAACTGCATCATATTTTTTGATTCTCATTCAATTTCTGATCCACTAAAACCCCAAGATCCTTTTAAGCAATACTACTGCCTAGCCGTTTATTCCACATTTTGTAGTTGTGCATTTGACTTTTTTTCCTTCCTAAAAATAGTAGTTTGCTCTTGTCTTTATTGGATTTCATCTTGGTGATTTCAGATCAAATATCCAGTTTGTCAAAGTCATTTTGAATTCTAATACTGTCTTCCAAAGTGCTAGCAAACCCTCCCTGCTTGGTATTATCTACATTTTATGATCATACTCTCTACTCAATTTTCCAAGTCATTAATGAAAATATTGAATAGTATTGAACCCAGACTAACCCCTCAGGACCCCCCAGGCACTCTTCTCCCCTCCCCCCCTTTGACAGCAAACCATTGGTAACTACTCTTTAAATATGGTCTTTCAACAAGTTGTGAATCCAGCTTATCTAGAACACATTTTCCACTTTGCTTATGTCAAAAGCATTACTAAAATCCAGATACATTACGTCAGTAGTTAGTATTGTGTTCTAATATCAGCAGAACCCATTCACATGATCCAAGATGGCATCTTTCAGCTGTGGGCAAGCTCTGCTGGCTTCTTTTTTATATTCAGAGGAGACCCAGATCTCTGAGAGCTCAGTCGTGGGAGGTTTTGAATATCCCCAGGCTTTGAAATGAAAAAAAAAATCCACTAATATAAAATCTTGTGCCCAGGCAAAACGTATTGTAGAAGGATACTAAGTATTAACTAATAGCATTGTTTTATAGTACTATAAATGTACACAGGCAATTTCTAGCTTTTGAGAGTTTACGATCTAAAGTAGACAAGACAAACACATCATGTGGAGGAACAGTTCAGGAAAGGGGAGGGGAAGGAAGTGGAAGACTTATGGCCCTACTGAAAGGTGTTTCAGGGAAGGAATTGAAGGGAGAGAGGAGTTAGGTAGACAAAGGGTGAAATCCTGCTCCATTTAAGTCAGTGGCAAAACTCCCAGAGGAAGGATGATCTAGTGATTAGGGCTTGACATGAGACTCAAGAGGCTGGATTCACTACCCTGCTCCACTACAGACTTCTGATGTGGCCTTGGGCAAGTCACTTAGTCTCTCTGTGCCTCAGCTTCCTGTTTGTAAAATGGGGATTTTAGCACTTCCTTACCTCACAGAGGTTTAGATAAAAACGTTAAGTATTGTGTGTGATGTGCTCAAACATCACAGGGATTGGGGTCATATAAGTACCTAGAATAGGGTGAAATGCTATTTGAGGGGAGGAAACAATAGCAGTAATGTAGGAGTGGGAGTGATTTTATGATCCAAAAGGTGAGGATGAAGATCTTGAATTTTGATGTCAATGAAAATATTGAGGGCAAGGTAGGTATAGTTAGAGTGGTGGAAAGGGAAGATGCCTTGAGCATCATTATTTTGGATATACTTGAATGGCAAAGAAGTGGTAAGAGGGAAGACTGGAAAATAGAATATTACACTTAGCCAGGCAAGAGAAGACCAAATCATGGACATTTTTTCTAATTTTTTTCTAGAGTTTAATCATATTGGATCCACTTACAATGAATGAAGAAAAAATAAGGCCATCACTAGAGAAACGTTTGGAAGGGATTATCAGTGGGGCAGCACTGTTAGCTGACTCTTCCTGCACGCGTGACTTTCATCGAGAACAAATAATCACAGAGTGCAACGCCATCCGCCAAGCTCTCCAAGATCTTCTGGCTGAATACATGAATAATGTAAGTGACCAGTTCTTTCCTTTTGTTTTTTGTGTGTGCTTCAAAGCACATTTTCTACATTGCCATGCATTATGTATAACTAATCTGGTAATCACCGGTGCCTTTTGACCTTTTACTGTAGTTTCAATAATTCAGGCTACTTATATATTTATTAAAGTGCCAAAAGTAGTAGTTCTCATACATGTATGTGGTACACAAAGCTGGATAAATTTTTTTGGATGAATAGTTTATTCACCAAAAAATGCAGTTTCAGGTAGACTGAAACTACTCGTGAAATAGGGTTAGTTCAGTGACTAGTTGGCCTGCACTTCCTCCCCCTTCCCAAATTGATGTTTTCTAAACACAATGTTTGACTTTCCATTTTGAAATGACATTTTGTATAGAAGTTTACCCCTATGCATTTAAAACAAAGGAGAGAGAGAGAGAGAGAGAGAGAGAGAGAGAGTAAAAAAACACTTGACAATGAAACAAAATGAATAAAATAAAACAAAAAAAATCCTGTTTCGGGTTGTCCTGAAACAATTTTTCCCCCCTGAGATTTTTTTGGTTTAGCCACTGAAATGAAAGATCAGTGTAGCTCAGCTCCATCGGTACGCTAAGGGAAAGCCAACTATTCATCTTCAAAATGAGCAAGATTTATCCTGTCCTAGGCAAACTGTGAAATATCCTATATCACAAACTGAGGGATATGTAAGTTACTTTATCTGTGCGGTAGGTGTCTCAGAGATACTAAGTTTCTTTGAATGCTGGGGACTTTCTTTATAATTTTACTTCCTGATTGTCTCTTAGAATTTGAGGACTGGGATTCTGGGATTTTATACTTATTTCTACAATAAGCAGCAAATTTTATGAAGTCTTGTTTTATATTGTGTTAAATTCTGAGTAATCCATTTCCATATATTCTTAACATAAACATTCAGGCAGTCATAACTGATCAGTATAAGAACAACAAGCTGTACAAGGTGAGATCCTCTAAATGCAAAATTGTAGGGCATGGAATTTTGAGTAAATCCAGAAATCTGATTGCCTGGCATGCTTTATAATGTGTCTGTGATAAATCTTTGAAAAAGTGATAGTTTTTATAACTTTTTTTTAAAAAATGATTTTTAGTTCTAAGTAACTAGTTTGACACATAGCTAAGTGCACTGCCAGACACAAAAAATAAAGTTGGTAGGACAGATATCATTAATATGGGGACAGTGTATTAACATCATGGGTTTCTTCTGGAAACATAATCATCATTTTCAGTAGACACACTGATCTTATCTAAGATGATAAGAGATGCATTTGAGATGATGCATCTGACACAGTCCATTGAGGGGATAATTGTGTAATATAGCTATTTGTTTCTCCTTATGGGAGCTGAAATTCTTTTCTTTTTTGTAGGTACTGCTAGTCGACATATTCAAGGCCATTCTGTAGTGTGTATGTGTGTGTGTTTAAGCTCAGGATAATAAAGTAGAGAACTTTAAGAAAATCTTTGTATTCCCAGGTGTGTATTAGTCTCACAGAGATTATACCTGCTGATCTCTTCCTCTAGTCATTTATTATAGTTAGAGAAAATCTACAGCAATCTTAAATTAATGTCTGTGAACTCAACTTGGTATTTCAGGCTTGAAATCTATAAAGATACTTTTAGTTCTGATTCTTTTCACCGTCAGCATTAATTTGTCTGAATCTACAATGAATTGAAAGCCTCTCTGGCAATACTTTCTGAACATGAGTAAGAAATACAATATTTCTTACTTAAGCTCAATTTGAACTGTAATCATTGTTACATGCACAAAAGATTTAAAGTAATCTTAAAACATTTGTGATCCCTCTTAAAACAGCTTAGAGTGCATTTGTGATTTATTGTAGATAATTCTTCAGTGAGTTGTTTAAATATAAAAATATAAGAAAAATTCTGTCAGTGTTTTATTATTCTTTTCAACATTATTGCAGAAATTATGTTGAGGCCTGTTGTTGTTACTGGATGTGATGATAGAAGAAGCCTCTTATTCAAATTATTATGGTCCCTTTTGTCTGTTCTCACACAGTAAAATGCAAGTGTGGCAAGGAGCTCTGGGTGAAGAGACTTGTGTGCCTGTGCAGAGCCCCACTGATTTCTGATACTTTGATTTCAGTAGGGCTTTATGGCAGAAGGATCTGCCATTGCAGATATCATTGCAGGATAGGGGCTTATTTCTGTAAAGTTTGCTGCAGAATTGTATTGTAAAAACGACATCTTGTTTAGCATTGTAATCCTACAGAAGTAATGCCTATATTTTTCCACAAGAAGGGAATAATTTTGTACAGTTTAATCACAACTTCAAAAAAAAAAAAAGGCAGAGGCAGTTCTGCTGCAGGTGGGGAAATTAATTAACTGATTAGAATGAAAGACACACATCTTTCAATCTATTGTACTTACCTTTATTTCCCAATATTCAAATTGAAATCCCTTTACTTTCTTGCAAGATGTTGTCTTTTTATTTTGATTGCAGAATTTGGAAAGCTGCCTTCATTTGTCTTGTTCTGATGCCATTATATTCCATTTCTTAGAACTAATCCATACTTTGCATCTATCATTGACGCTATTTCACCTTAATGGGTCTATTTCTATAAAAATGCCCAATTTTTATATATTCTGTTAAAACTTTCTATTCTCCTTTGAGTGATGTCCCTGTGGGTGCTCCACTTTAGGTATTGAGCGCCCCTGTGTTTTTCATTGGAAATTTGTGGTAGCAGTGCCTGGTTGGGTCTCACATGCACAGTCCCCGTCTCGCGCCGCCTCAGGCGGTTAACTGGTGCTGTGTCACCAACACCCCCTCAGTTCCTTCTCTGTCGCCCTTGGCTACGAGTAGGAGCATTCAGCAGCACCTCAGAGCTTAGTTAGCATAGTATACCCTTGTTAGTTCTAGTTTTGTTATACAGTTAACTCCTTTCATTTCCTTGTCCCCGTTTATTTTAAAAAAACAAAAATCCAAAAACCTTGTTTCCCGACTAGAAATAGGTTTTCGTTGAACTGTTACTCCTGGATTTCCCCTCAGGGGCATGCCTGGTTCTCTGGGCTTCAAACGTTGCCTCACATGTAGGCTATCAATCCCAGTGTTGGACGGGCACGCTCAGTGTGTTTGCTGCTTAGGCGAGCCACATGTGCCTCAAAAGTGCCTTCATTGTCACAAACTGACAGCCCACATCAGGAAAGCTAAACTGCTGCTCATTGAGAAGTCTCTCTGGCCGGCGTCTGAACCAGAAGCATGAACATCCCCGGGACACAGTTCACCGACTGCAGCCTCTGACAGGGGCTCTTCTTTGTCTGTGACTCATGTGACAGACCATGAGCTAAAAAGGTGGCTAAGAAGCGTACGCGGTCGGTGTTCCCCAAACTGAGAGACCTTGTTGGTACCAACAGGCTCCTGCCAAGATAGCGGGACCTTCTGGTATTGTGGGTAGCATGAGAGCTAAAGACTGCCCCAATGCAGGCACCAAGGGGAAATAGAAACCCCATGCCTTGGCACCAGCGGAGCCATCCTGACACTGCACTGGGCACATCAAAACAATTGCAGCCTATGCTGCCACCTCCTGTCAGCATAGTACAATTGACAGGTGCACCCATATAGACAACAGCTCCACAGCAGCTGGTACCCACCATTATCACATCAACGGCACCGAGGCTGTCGGCACCACAACAATTCTTCCTTCCCAGAAACCTCATGGTGTCCTCGACACCTGACTCTCCCATTCTCGGCACTGAGATCACCACACCACCATCGGTACCGAGCTGCCCCACCACTCCACCGCCATCTGCTCCCCCTTTTTTGAGCGATGACGAGGATGGGGACGAGGGAGAGACATACCCTTGCACCACTTTTCCCCCGCCCACAAAATGATCAAACCAGCCCTGCCACACAAAGGGTACTATACAGTGTCCAAAGAACAGCAGTGGTACAGGCACCAATGGATGGCACTTATGCCCTTCCCTCCACAGTGGCAGTATTGGGCCCATGGGTGGCATATCCCCCACACCATCTCAAACCTCCTAGCCCACTCAGGGAGTATACACAGCAGTCACCTGTGCCATTGGTACTGGGGCCATCTGAGCCCCCTGAAGAGATGATGGGAGACCAAATAAATCTCTGATCAGGATGTTGAACCAACAACTCATTTTTCTTCATCATCCCGAGACAACACCATCATGCCCCCTGCTCACAATGTGGGGGATGACTTTAGACATTTCCAATATTTCTATAGGAAAGTTGCAGATTCCCTTGACATCTCACTGGAGGAAGTGCAGGAGACACAACATAAGCTCGTTGACATCCTGCAAACATCAGCATAATCTAAAATCACTTTACCCATGAATGATGCAATCATGGAACCTGTCAAACACATCTGGCAGACCCCTGCAACAATTGCTCCAACCTGCAAGAGGTCTGACTGGAAATATTATGTCCTTGCAATGGAAATAGAGTTTCTTTTTTTACATCCCAGACCAAATTCCCTGGTAGCGGATGCTGTTAGTGGAAAAGGCAGACAATCATATCTCAGAAACACACCGTATGACGAAGACTGGAAGAGTCTCCACATCATATGCACACAGACACAGGCAATCTGAGCCACAAACCCGGAAACAACAGCCGCCAAGGAGACGACAACTGTCAAATCAGTCTACCACATCTCATCAACCATCCACCAGGCAGCAAGTTTGAGATGTTGGTTGAGGCCCTGAGACCCCCACATCTCCCAGCACCAAGAACTCCTACATCTCCCAGCCATTCGGAGACTGTTTAACCCCCTACTACTCAGTCTGGCAATCTATCACTACAGACAGATGGATGCTGGAGATAATCAAAGTTGGATACTCCATCCCATTTACTTCCAACCCCCCCTCCCCATCCTCCCTCTCCGTCCCTCTTCAGGGACCCCTCTCAGGAAGATCTACTGCATCAGGAGGTAACCCACCTCATCCATCTAGGAGCAGTAATAAAACTACAGAGGGACGGGTTTCTACTCAAACTAATTCCTCACAAAGAAAAAAACGGGAGGATGGAGGCACTTTCTCGAAGGGCACAAGTGCTTCACAAGATCAAAGAGGACAAGGCCACAGTAATACTGATAGCCCCCCACATGGCCTCGTCAAACATGGTTCCCCTACATTCCCAGAATGTCAGTGTGCAGACCTCTCCTACCTCATCTCCTGTCCCAGGACTCAGGACAAACCCTGCACCCAAACTTGGAGACATTCTGCCTCAAAGAATGGTTGCTTCATGGCTCTAGGGACCTGAAATGACATGCTCCAAAGAAGGACAGAGCATTTTATTAAATAGTAGCAGACCAACTACCTGCCACATTAGCCACTCGCTCACTGCTCCACCTGTCAATGAAGATGGCCTGTCTAGTCGCCATTACATCTGCAAGACAATCGGCTTGATCCAACCTACACAATATTTTCCAAAGATAAAATCATTCTGATTGCATTTCAAGTTTTTACCTAAGGTCGCCTCCTCATTCCACCTCAACCAAGCCATCTACTTACCAGCATTTTATCCTAAGCCACATAAGGATAGACGAGAATTATTCATTTCAATCACAGAACAATCAAAGGGAAATGCTATATCCAAACAGAGGTTCTCCAAATGGAATTCAGAATGCATCAAACTGTGTTACCAGCAACAGAATCTGCAACTCCTTATGGGGATTTGTACACATTTCAGCAGGGCAATGTCAACTTCGATAGCTTTCCTGAACAGTCTTCCCATTACGGACATATGTAGAACTGCGACCTGGGCCTCTGCCCATGCGTTTAAGTAGCACTACACATTAGAGCAGCATGAAACATCTGATGCATTATTCGGACTTACCATATTATCCTATGCCACGACTTCAACTCCGAAGCCCCTTCCTTCCATTGGAGGGCACGGCTCTGAAGTCACCTAGAGTGGAGCACCCACAGGGAGAAGAAGAAGAGAGCGTTACTCACCTTGTGCAGTAACTGAGGTTCTTCAAGATGTGTGTCCCTGTGGGTGCTCCACTACCCTCCCTCCTCGCCTCTACTTAGGAGTTTCTCACTTTGCTTTGCAGTAGAGAAGGAACGGGGGGGGGGGGGTGAGGGGGGTGGGGGAATTGATTGCAGAGGATCTTGGGACTACACATGTGTGACCCAACCAGGAACTGCTACCACAAATCTCTGATTACAAGCACAGGGGCGCTCAACACCTAAAGTGGAGCACCCACAGGGGGACACATCTCAAAGAACCTCAGTTACTGCTCAAGGTGAGTAGTAACCCTCTCTTCTTGGCTGTGCACATAATTTTTTTTTATTTTGATTTGAACATCAATTTCAGTTGATCTGTGTGTGATCTTAAAGTGTCACCAGTGTCAGAACTGCTAAAATGAAAGCACAATTTGGATCATGTTAACCCTATGTCATGTATCATAGTCATTACTATTTGAAAGTCAAAATATGCCAACAGGTACCAAAAGTTACCACAATGATTTCTTCTTGTTAAGTACATGGGAAAACTATACTAATCTAAATTGGTGCAATGGCTGGGATAGGCTGCATTTTTCATGGAGACTATGCTATATTAGTTCACTGCAATAACTGGGAGAGAGTGGGAGGTGCTGATTGGTGGGGCCACTGAGAGGCGCTGTGGGGGAGGGTGGGAGCTGGCTGCCGGTAGGTGCTCAGCACCCACCATATTTTCTCCAAGAGTGCTGCAGCTCTGCAGTACCCATGGAGTTGGTGCCTATGCCCCAGTGCAATTGTCAAACCAGGTGAAAATAGGTGTTGCCCTGCCTATCTGTCTAATCTGTGGGCCCCAATTGGGTAGGTGTGCTCTGCCTATGCTTAACCCCATACGAAACGGCCAGAGGGTTGGAGTTGGGGACAGAGGAAGACTCCTTTATAACCTATAGCCCAGTGATTAGGGTATTTATTAGGGCAATCCTAGGTCAATTTCCCCCTCTGCCTGATGAGAAGGGTTTGAATAGGAGTTTTCCACTTCTCAGGTGATGACTCTCTAGTCCAATGGTTAGGGCAATTTTCACTCTCTGGTCTAAATAAATATTAATTATTTATACAAATTGCAACAGCTTCAACATCAGAATGTACCATAGTCTGGTGGCTAGTTTACTCACCTGAGAGGTGGAAAACCCTGTTCAAATCCCTTCTCCTCATTAGGCAGATGGGGCAATTAAACTGATGTCTCCCATATACTGAGTGAGTTCCCTTACAGTGGACTACAAGGTATGAGGGGAAGTTTCCTCCTCCTCTTTCAT
Organism: Lepidochelys olivacea; assembly: GCF_965140295.1. Lineage (NCBI taxonomy): Eukaryota > Metazoa > Chordata > Testudines > Cheloniidae > Lepidochelys > Lepidochelys olivacea. Next base: position 81,071,140 of record NC_140417.1, on the reverse strand, counting down.
TGCAACACCTAAGTCCCTTTCTGGATCCAGGTGTTTATGCCCTGATTTTCAGAAGTTCTGAGTGCTCAGCAACTTCCCTAGATATTATTAACAGCTACTTGGTGGTCAGTACTTCTGGAAATTATGCCATAAATCCATTTAAGAGACTAACTTCATGCTCCTATTTTTGCAAATTGTCACCTATAGTTTCTGTGCTTAATTACTACCAATTCCTAGTTAGGGAGTTCAGAAAAGACTAATTCTACTTTGATTGCTTATTTGTTTGTACTGAGAGTGTTTTCATTTTATCTAGTTTTGCTTTTGGAGGTTGTTTACTTGCCTTGAGGGAATGAAAGAGTTAAAACAGCGTAATTGACTCAGGAATAAAGATGATGCTGTTTAAATTTACAAATTGAGCCAGCAGCTATCATGGAAATATAGTAAAAAGAGATATTAATTTGTGCCTATATTCTGCTTGACTGGTGAAGTCCAGAGAGGAAATATTGGTTCCATTTTTGGAGGACTTTTGGGGTAAGGAAAGGGGCAGGTTTCTCTTAAGGAAATGTAAGTCGCTCATTGTGGCACTCTGTCTCCCTCTTGTCATGGCTTGGCCAGAGATAGAGGTTGATAAGTCTGCTGCAGTGGGGTCTGTCAGCCATAGCTATAGCAGGGCCACCACAAAATGGGGACTGAGGGTATGTCTACACAGCTGTTAAACACCCACCACTGCCCTGTGTCAGCTAACTTGGACTTTCGGGGCTTGGGCTGTGGGTCTGTAAAATTGTGGTGTAGATATTTTGGGTCGGGCTGCAGCCTGAACTTTGGGACCCTGGACTCTTGGATCCTCCCAGCCCTGCAACCTGAACTAGTTTCAGCTGACCCAGGTAAGCTCTGGGTGTTTAATTGCTGTGTAGACATATCCTGAGTGTCATATGACATCAGTGTGGTTACATAAGCAATTGTTATGCCTACTTTAAGACTCAATCACTTAATTTATGTTAATGTCAAACTATCAGCCTGTCTCTAATCTCTTTTTGCAATGGAAAGTTATTGACACAACTGTATCAAGAAGCCTAAGATTTCCTTGATCTGTCAGTCTTGTTTTAGCCCCAGTTATGGTACAGAGACAGCACTTGTGCTTTTGGTCAATAGTGATAATAGTGGTGAATGAAGATCAGGCATCCGTGTTGGTTTTAGTGGAGCATTGTGGGTTACACTGTCTTCATTATGAAGGTGACACCCAGGTTTGTGTGTCTCTTCATTAAACTGGGATGGTGCATTTGAGTAATTTTCCCTCAGCCTACCTGAGACAGGTGTTTTGGCTAATACTTTATCTAGGCATGAAGGAAATAATGTTGTGTACAGTAGATTGGAATAAACCACTCGAGGTATAATATCTGATGTCTTGATTAGGGGAGTACACCTAGTTTGCCAAGTTATGGGTCTTCTCAACTCCTTATGCCTGTTGGATCATTGGGCATCTGTTCTTGGTCAGAATATTGTGTGTCTGTCCCTTTGTAATTTTTATTGACTTTTGGAGCATCTTGAAAGGCCTCTCTTTCTTCACAGGTTTTTTCTTGATGTTGAATGCCTGGGTAATTGTGATGGGGAGGTATTGGGTTGCTAGGTAGAGTGATGGGAGCCACTGAGTTGATGGGAAATATCTATATATTTAAAATGATTTCTAAATTTGGAGAGGATTTTTTCCAAAAGCCTAAGTTAATCTGAGGTTTAAATTGCCAATACCAGGACAACCCTTAGGATCATGGGAACATGCAGAGGATCTGAAGCCACCCCAATGTTGCTAACACTTGAGGTGGTGGTGTATCGCAATTCTGGGGGATGCTGTGATCTCTCAAACTGTAGGCAACACAATAAGTTTTGAGTGAGTAGCCTACAGTTCCCCCTCAGCCATTAGAGGTTGGTGTACTGCTTGTGCCATAGGTCTCAGCAGTAGCCGAGTATTCCTGTGCACTCTGAGCAGGGCAGAGCCCTGGAGCAGGCAAGAATAGCAGGGCCAGCCCATCCTGAGCTTGGTGGTAGTAGCCTCATCCCTCCACCACCATCTAGCAAGGAGAGTGTGTTTAACAGCCCATACAAACAATCTTGCCTGCTCTTTGGAAGCTGGACTCAGTTTCAGGGTTTTAGAAGAGGAGAGTGTGGCTGTTGGATCCGGCTAGGGGTGGAATAGGGTGTGGGGAGTAGAGGAAGGGGAGTCAAGGAGCAGGCATGCAGTGGAGGGTCTGCAGTGATATGGAGGGCCAGGGTGTGAGAGAATTAGAGTGCGGGTGTGCAGGGGAGTTGGGGCCTGCGTATTTGTTGTGCTGATCTTGTATGTATGTAGGGTTCTGTTTTCAACGTGGGATTGTTGGATACAAACCAGGGCTGGGGAGGTGGAGTTCAAAAACGAAACAGACACAATTTATTTTAAAAGAAAAGTCATGATTTTTAGGCTGATCATGCTTTTGTTGTGTTCTGACTTGTGAATTGGAAGACTCTCCTGAGCTGTGTGGAGCACTCCTCAGCCTTAGCTCAGGAAGTGGCCCTCTATTTCTGCACAGAGGCTACTTTTTGTATTTATATCCATACTTCCAGTGATTGATAACATTTTGTGAGGTATTTTATTGCCACTCTTACCATTAGAGCTGAGGAATGTATAGACACTTCAGGTTTCATAATATCTGTGCTTTATGATTTCTTGCTGAAGGAAGTTTTACCACTTCCCTGGGTAGAGAGGAGAGACCATTTTGGATTGTAATCATAGTGGTGCAATGAATCTAATATTTGAGCTTATCTACTATATATACTTGCATCTTTTGGGGGTATTATCCTTTATTAATTCATATGTTATACTTGCTATAGAAATGGGCTGGCTTTACCTTTAAGATAGCTTGAATGTGAAAATGATTGGAACTCTATAAACTCAAAATAAGGAAAAAAAAATAATCTCTTATGACAGATGTAGTATTGCATGAATCAAATATTAAGCAAACTTAATAATTGTACTAGATATGGAAAAGATCTGTAGCTGTTTTATATCTAGTATAATTCTTCACAATAATGTTTACATCCTGCATCTCTCTAAAGACTCCTTTAATCTTCTTCTGTTTTATGGTTTTACAGCCATATTCTAGAGCACTTTTCCTGGGAGAGGCAGTAACATTAAAATGTGATCAGACAGACTGGTTGGATTCATTAGAATCAAGACTGGCAAGCTCTGGATATTATAGTTTCACTTCACAACTGTCCGTATTCTGATATCAGGACTTTTCCCCCCTGTTAATTAAAACAGGAAGTATCTGTTTGTGTTATCTTTCCTCCCCACCACACTGGGAGGATTTTAAGACTCAGATGTTATGGAGCAATGCAGTCCAGTATATATTGATTTGGACTGACACCTGCTAGAATATATGTTCAGCAATTTTCTGAATCGTTTTATTATTCCCCATGTGTACAGCACTAAAATCAGACAGGCTGCTTTTTCCTGCTGTACTGGCTTAAAAGCACACTGAGCAAACACATCAACCCATTCATAGGCTCACACAGAATTTGGGCTATTCAGGAGACGGAACGTTCACCATTCCTTATTCTGCATTGGTTTTGTGGGGGAGGGAGAGAGGGTGATTGGTGGTGGTAGGGGAAACAAATGTTCTTATGTATAAACACTGGTCTTTAATCTGCTCAAATATATTTGGGGTTTATTTTTCCTCAATGGACAAGTTTTCCTGGGTATTTAACAAACACCCTTTTTATTTCACTGCCTGTACGCAAGTAGTATGCGTTTGTTTTCTCCTCTATGCAAAGCTGCAATGGTGACGTGCATAAAATGTTACCCTTGCAGGAGCTCACTGTCACCACCAACTGGCGTCTGAGATATCACAGATGCTCCATAGTACAAATTTTACTATTGTCTCAGATACAAACGTGTCTTATTGCTGGCAGAGGTTAGTAAATACCACTCACCTGCCTCAACTGGTGGGGGGAACTTGATGGGGCCAGTGGTGAAAAGGGACAGTCCCAGCAGCAAGGGAGGGAGACACTCACTAAGGCAGTACACATACCCCTGGGGTATGCAGATGTCTTTCAGAAGGTACATCAACTCATCTAGATATTTGACTAGTTTTACAACAGGCTACATAAAAAGAACTAGCAAAGTCAGTACAAACTAAAATTTCATACAGGCAATGACTTGTTTATACTGCTCTATATGCTATACACTGAAATGTAAGTACAATATTTGTATTCCTGTTGATTTATTTTAAAATTATATGGTAAAAATGAGAAAGTAAGCAATTTTTCAGTAATAGTGTGCTGTGACACTTGTATTTTTATGTCAGATTTTGTGAGCAAGTAGTTTTTAAATAAAGTGAAACTTGGGGGTACACAAAACAAATCAGACTCCTGAAAGTGGTACAGTAGTTTGGAAGGGTTGAAAGTCATTGTGCTAAGGGACACTAGATAGCTTCTCCCCCCCCCCCCCCCCCGGGAGTCTCTGGCACCCATTGACCGGCTGGAGAAGAGGGGTACTGATTCCCCAACTCCCAGGATTTAACCCAGTGCAGGGGCCATGTGGAGCCTAGTTTGGTTCACTTCCAGCAGCCTATGCTACCCCTCCAAACTAGGAATAGGAATCTGGCCTGACAGATGCTGCGGGTCTAGCCAGTTGCCTATTTGGGGGATGGAAAGGAATCTTTTCTCCCATGGGCCAACTGGCAGATGGCCAGAGAGCTTTTCACCTTCCTTGCAGCACCTTCAAGCCACAATGGGTTAAGTAGGAATGTCTTTAGTACTTAACTGAGGTACCTGTTTGAAGAGTTTATTTGTCTCAACTTGCAGCCAGTTTCCAATGGGTTAAGAGAATAAAACTAACTGTTCCCAAAGGTAAGAGGCCTGGGATTTTTGTGATGGGCCTTGGGCTCGTGGGATAGGCTGAGACCTTGTGGCCTTCGTGGACTGAGGTCAGACCTTGTGGCATCCCCTATCCTTCTGCTCTCTCTGAGGAGAGCCTACCCTGAGTTACAGGTTATATGGTAAGGAGCCCTGCAACTTCCCCACTGGAACCAATTAAATGTCTGGAATAAGAGAATATGGGTGGTGGGCATGTAGCACACCTCCCCTGAGTTAAAGTTTAATAAAAGTTGTGGCCTGCCATTTAATTCCATACATATGTGTGTCCTCATTTCACTGCTGTCTACATTAATTGCTGTCTGTAATATGGAAGCCCGTGTATCCCTTGCCCATTTTTTTTCAATCCTGAAACTATTTGCTTAGGGAGCCCAGATCTATTGGTTTTTCTCCAAAATCATGTTTGATTATGACTGCTACTGAAATTATCTCTGTAATTGAATGACTCCCAGTCTCTGCATAACTAGTAATTCAGCTGATCAATTAGAGACTCTGAGTGTATTAACAGAGATCTGCACTTTTGTGAATGTCTTTGTGTTGCTGTGTTTAGCATGCTATCAGTGTGGCTTTATTCTAGGGTAAAAAGAAATCTGTATCAGTCACTTACGGTACAATCAAAGATCACTGCAACTGTATGAAGTTATATATTATGGTGTCCAACTATTTAACTGCTACATTGAGCTATTATATGATATGTATCTCATTGTCAAGTGCGTACACCAGTGATTACTCCAGTATGAAATAACTAAAAGGTCACAACCTTATTGAATTATAACCAAAGAAAACCAAGATCCAAAAGTCCTAATGACTGTGAAAAGAAGACTGTTTGATTTGTCCTTACTGGCTGCTCCCACTTTCTTTTAAAAATAAATTTGTTGAGGAGATCTGCCTAATTTCCCCAGAGTCAAAGACCATCTGGGCAACGAGCCTAAGCCAAGTCTTTCTGGACCGATTCTGGCTCCCAGCATCGCTAATGCAACTTACCCTCATTCGGTGGGACTGGACATCCTGTGGAATCTGATCCTAATTGAAAGTTTGGTTGATGCCTATTTCACATAAAGGAACATGTTGTCTTTCTCTCAAGTGCTGCATGTTTGAGAGAATACTCCCACACTCCACCTTTGAATTGTCCTATATGTTAGCTATTTGGAGCCCTACTTCCAGGAGCCACTTGTCTGCTGGTAAATGGCCTATGGTTAAAATCATGTGAGAAGAAATAAGTTAAGAAATCCACACTGCCATATCAGAAATGGAGAATGAAATATCAAAATCTCTGCCAAAAAGGAAAAGATGATTCCAATAATAAAGAGAAATCACATTGAACCAAATTCGCATTTGTTTTATAAATCAAAGCTTATTGTAGAACAAACCTTCCAGTCATTTTGTTCTAATAATATATGAAATCAACAACTTGCATTTCTGTTATATTTTACAGCCAGCAGTTGAGGATGGTGTCCAAAAAGGGAGCAATGCATTTGGCCAGTGCCATTTTTTGTGGGTGTTCGGAAGAGGGGAGAAACATTCTTCCATATTGTCCTAGCTACAGCTGTAGAGCTGTGAACCATTTGTTGATCTTGTAAAATAAGTAAAATGGATTTAAAAAAATTTCAGTTAGGTGATCCTTCAAGCACAATGGCATTATTATGAGATGGTTGACTCAGTAGTAGTGCTTGCACCTTTGACTCTCAGAATTTCTTTATAGTGAAGGATTTATGACTTATATAGTGCAATAGGTATGCATAGCATTTCATAATTTGAATGTAACTTTGTTCCAGCTTTGTCCTTCTCAAAGTTACCCATTTGACGTGAAACCTTTTGGAATATTAAACATTTCAAGCTACTGGTTACAACTCGGGACTTAAACTACTGAGCGACTTCTCTTACTGAATTTAATCCAAGATGATAAAGATTTCTATGTTAGTGTTGTGACAGTCTCATTAGAGGAGAGTCTGCAAACAAAGATTGCAATTGTGGTTTGTGTTCTCATGCTCTAGAAACAGACATGTTATAGTGTAGAAAAGTCAAATTATCTCTTTTGATTTGTGTTCCCTCAACACTGTCTCTCCTCCAAACAAAAGTGTTGTTCCTAGACTCATTCAAGGGTCAGATAAATGGAAGTGTAAGCTATACGACTGTAAGTGTGTGGTGGATGGTGAGAATTAGCTCATGTTTTTATTTATGTTTTTTTGCTTTGTTGCCATGGTATCATAGGTAACTGTGCCCAAAAAACTAGCATCGCTAGATAGCATTTTGTATTGGCATTTATACAGAAGTTGTGTGGTTTTACAGTGGTGTCAGATATTGGTGCAGCGTTATTTGGTTTGACTTTAAATAATCTTGCAGTGGATTGTCTTACATTTCATATACAAAATTAGTGGAACTGAGAATTATTATTGCATTGTCATTTTTATCAGAGATTTAGCTTTAATGTGTATTTTTGTTATGAAATGTTTAGGAAAATAATTTATTTAGTATGTTAAGACAGAAGTTGAACCCTGAAATTCATTAGTAGATTTAGAGTTGAAAAACAATCTGCAGCTAAATTTACTTGGTTTATTTAGCTTTATAGACTTGCAATAATCTGGGAGCTAAGCACATGAGCTGGAGAAAGATAATTAAAGATTTTCTCTTCTTAAGCCCTGTTCTTCATTTATTAGTTCTGAGCCAACTCACTTCAGCATTAATCGGATGCTTACTTAAGGATCACATTGAAATAATGTAGGGTGATGGGCAGCTCATGGATTTAGAGAAGCTGATTCAGTACAATTGTCAATAATTTGTATCTGGTATACCTAACAGTGCTTGAAATGTATTAGGCACCTAAACACTATTTTTTTCCAGTAACCCTTCTATGAAGTGGCGTTTTCTGTCTCTGCAAGGTAGAATAAATTCTATGACAACCAAATGTCACAAATAAATATTAGAAGTGTTCCTTGACTAAACATCTAGTTTGCTTTTTAATCCACAAGGATTTTTTCCACGGTTCATACAAAATTAATGTCAATAAATGACTTTAAAAAAAATCTAGAATGTAATGTCAATAGTGCATTCATTTTAATTGATTTTTTCCTATTTCTGTTTTTAAGGACTTCATAGATTGTAGCCAATTTTCTCATATTAATTTGCCATTTCTAATAACTGCTTGTAAGCTTAATACTGGAGCTTGTATCCTTTTGGGTTTTTTTTTCTTGTCTGCATACCATAGACATACCTTCTGTTTGTGGCTGTCCATCTGTCTGTCTGTCTGTCTCTTTCTCTAAATTTCCCTTTCTGTTTCAGGTTAGATAAGATATTTACTGTGTTTGATACTTTTTCACATTTATATATAAAAGTAGAAAGAACACTTATCCCAGGCTTTGGGGACTATTGACAGAAAATTACAACTAAAAGCAAACTAAGACCTAAACAACAGTAGAAAATCAACAACTTTTCCCCACACAAAAGAATGAAATGCACAAAACCAAAAACCTTAATCCCCAAATAAATATCCATAGCCGCTCTTCACCCTCCTCTCCCACTGCCACCACCTACTTTCCCAAATACATGCTCAAATAGGTGAGTATTGTAACATCCCTGAAGGTCAACAAAACTGGACGGTTTCAGATCAAGAGTGAGTATGAATTCCACAGCCTAGGGTACCTCATCAAGAATGCCCCACCAGCAGTAGCTCTCTCTTATGTGATGATAAACACATCACTTAGCACGCTACTAGAAACCACTACTGAAAGCCATTTAGGGCATTTTTCAATGTAGCAGGTCAGAAACAATATTTGAAACACCTGAAAACGAACAAGTAGCCAATGCAGATTCTGGAGCACTGATGTCAGACTTGTACAGAATCACCATTTTACAAATGGATGCTGCCTTCTATACCATGTTGAGTGTCTGGATTGTCCTTAAGGTAAAACTGTCAGTTTCAGGGGTAACTGCATCTGTGTTCTCCCTCCAGGGTCCTTGGACACTTAAGATTTCAGACTCCCAGCCAAGGTCTCTTGGACAGAGACCTGTGTCTCTCCCTCTCCTGACCAGGGTTTTTAAGGCTACAGAGTTCCCTGTCATTAGGGTTGCCAAATTTCTAATAGCACAAAACCGACCATCCTAGCCCCGCCCCTTCTGCGAGGCCCTGCCCCTGCTCACTACATCCCCCCTCCCTTGGTGGCTCGCTCTCCCCCGCCCTCACTCACTTTCACTGGACTGGGGCAGGAGGTTGGGGTGTGGGAGGGGGTGAGGGCTGCAACTAGGGGTGCGGGCTCTGGGGTGGGGCCAGAAATGAGGGGCTCAGGGTATAGGAAGGGGCTCCGGGCTCGGGCATGGAGTTGGGGTGTGGGAAGGTGTGAGGGCTCTGGGGTGGGGGCTGGAGATGAGGGGTTTGGGGTGCAGGAGGGGGCTCCAGCTGGGGTGTGTGGCCAAGGGATTTGGAGTGTGGGAGGGGGTTGTGTGTTGAAGCAGGGGTTGGGGTGAAGGAGGGGGTGCGGGGTCTGGGCTGGGGCAGGGGATTGAGGTGTGGGGGGCTGAGGGCTCCAGCTGGCGGTGCACTCTCTGGGGTGGGGCTAGGGATGAGGTTTTGAGGTGCAGGAGGGGGCACCTGAGGTGCAGGTTTGGGGGTGGGGCTCAAGGCTGGGGCAGGAGTTGGGGCATGGGCTTACCTTGGGTGGCTCCTGGTCAGCAGCTAGTCCCTACCTGTCCTGACTCCACACTGCATTCCGGAAGCGGCCAGCAGGTTTGGCTCCTAGGCGGGCTGTGGTTGCTGGCCAATGGGAGTGCGGAGCCGGTGCTTGGGACGTGGGCAACGCGCGGAGCCCCATGGCCTCCCCGCCTAGGAGCTGGACCTTCTGGCCGCTTCTGGGGCACAGCGTGGTGCCAGGACAGGTCGGGACTAGCTTGCCTTAGCCCTACAGCACTGCTGATCTGACTTTTAATGGCCAGGTTGGCAGTGCTGACCAGAACTGCCAGGGTCCCTTTTCAACGATACACCTGGCAACCCTACCTATCATACACTGATATCCCCAGCAAGCTAATCTGCCTAGAGGACAGCCTCTTCATTGTTTTTTCTCCTGGGACAATAACAGTGTTTTTTCAGTGACTACACAGCTCTTCCAAAGCAAAGTATATTATTCTTAGGAAAAAAACATTAAAGAGAAAAAATAAAAATGGGTTTAAATTCACACTATAAATAACAGGTTTAAATTCACATATACTTGAAATTGCCCATCAGTCTTTATGGAGCCCTAGTAGACCAAAGTCTTTCCAGTCTTCCCCCAAGGGTTGGGGTTCCCTTAGAGCCCAAGGTCCTGCTCATTTGTTGAATCAAAAGGAAGACCCTGAATCAGTTCATGCTCTTCTTCTTATACCAAAAGCTCCTTTTTTGTTTCCTGGGTACTTCACTGGAGCTGTTAGAATCTCAAGAACTAAATCACCACCCACTATGTTTAGTTTATGAATGAGCTGTGGTAACCTTCCCACTGGACTTGCATAAATCTTTGGCCTATAATGACACATACAGTATGGTCCCCAGAGATACCGAAGGCAGTTGCAGTAACTGTCATAATATTCTGATATCTGTCATATTGCAATAGTCTGATCTTGCAGTGATAAAGGTAAAGAAAACAGAAGAAAGGTATGCATCCAAGAAACATGCTTTTAGTCTCCTTACCACACTCAGGTAGAAGAAAACAGTGTCCTAGTCCCTGCTGTCTAATAGCAGTTGGGAATTTCTCATGACTGTAGGTGGGCAAATAACAGGGGTTTTTTTTGTTTTGCTGATTATTTTGAAAAATGCAAAAAAAAAAAAAAAGTTTTTTGGAACGAACCAAAACCAGACTTTTTCAAAATTCTGGTGAATTGTGAAGTGTCTTCTTCTTCTTTTTTTTTTTAGATCATTTTGGGTCAAATAAAATGTTTTGTTTTTATTTTGATAATTTTAAAATGTTTTGTTTTCAATACAATTAAAGACAATTTTGAAGGTAATTTTTGAACAAAAAATGAACTTTTTTCTTTTAAATATATTGAAACAAAACATTTCAATATATTGAAACAAAACAACACTTTTTTTTTAGGTTTTATTTTTCAACTAAATCAATTTTAAATTCAACACAGATCAATAAATGATTTGGTGTGCCAAATCTGCATTTTTCACTGAAAAAAGTTTTGAGCGAAATTTTTTTGCCCAGCTTGAATTATGACAGAAAAACACCTTTTGGGGGGTAGAAATAACCTGTAGCCTCTGACTATATGTCTCAATTTCCCAACTATTCAGTCTTCTCTGAATTGATCCTCAGGCAGCTCACTTATATCCATTTTCCAATCATTGCCATACACTTAAAAAATACTCAGCTGCATCCTCTGGAGATGAAGAAAACTGAATGTAGTCACGATATTGAAAACTCTTCAATGTAGATCTCATCAGGCTACCCCTACCCACATGACGCGGAAGGGGGTGATGGGGTCGAAATATTGAGGAACACTCATGAGTGAGCCGCTGGAGCAGAAAAGCTGTTGCCCAAAACTACCCTCCGGGATTTCTGTGAGAGAAGTTTGAAGCCACTTCAAGGCCACACTATTATGTTTGTATTGCAGGTGAGTGAACAGCCCTTTGTTGTAGATGGTATGGGAGGCAGCTAATAGGTCTAGTAACATTAGCATGGAAACTTGGAGGCAGATCCTCTGAGGTCAATGTACTATGCCAATTTACACCACCGGAGGATCTATCCCCTCATTTTTATCAATGGTCAAGAAGAGATCTACAACCATGCTGGTCTTTGCTATCCTGAAGCTTTTGCACTGCAAGATGCTTGCAAAGAGTGAGAATACTTAATCTGATAGACCAATGGTTAGAAGTGATGTGGTGGAACTCCTACATTTTTCGGTACCATCTTCAAGGAGAAGAACAGTTAGATTATTTAAAAAGAAAAGCAGATACATAAAAATTGATATTTGAGTACTAATTTGATCTCAACATCTTTACAGCAATACCTAACAGCAACAAAAACAGTTTCAGCAACCCATTCAAATACATTGAAGCTGTACTAACTTATATTATTAACTATTAATATTATATTAATAATACCTGTATTAATAGTTATTATAAATGGCCTCTCAAAATGTCATTTTCTGACTATACCAGTTAATGCTGTAAGACGATGGCTTACACTAACAATTATTTGTTCCATTTTACAAATGGTTGGTAAGGTGATCTCTGTGGAGTCGGTCAGTCTGTATGTATGTCTAGAGTTAACGTATGGGTGTCAGAGCTAATTCTTTATCTTGCAAGTACCCATGTTTGAAATAAAAAGGATTCCTGATGAGTAACCAGACAGATTTGCTGTCATAAGTTGAGAAGACTGAATATGATTATTCTTGACACATGCTGTCCAATAATTTTAGCTGATAAAGGCCAGTTGGAAACTCTGATACTATCTCCCACTTTCAGCAATAAACAAACATCAGAGTTCTATGTGAAATAGCTTTTGTGGTCATTTCTGATGGATTTTCCACTAGCAAATAGCTATAAGTCATTGTGTGTGTGTTTATACATACTATAGTTTCAGGCTGATTAGTTTTGATGCTTCAGGAATTTTTTTTTTAAATGATGAATTTGTTAGCTACTTGTCTGAGCTGTTTTTTAAGGCTGTGAGGTTGACTTTGAATGTGTTTTATTGGCATCTTCTCTTTTAAAATGTAACTTCATATGGCTCATTAAAATATTTCTATTAACTTACAGAGATAACTTACAAATGAATCACATGATTAAATTAGTTGTGTATTTGAAATATGTTCTGATTAGTGAAATGTGGATAGTAAATTTTCTATTAATTTAGCTAATGAATAATACATGTTCCCAAGAATATATCCTATACCAAATTATAATATTACAAACAAATAGGTAAAATCTTCTGTTTTTAGAAGCTTTTATGTTTGGTATTCATTTTGTGATTACTTGGGATTTTCTCTGGAAGCTTCCCCTCACTCAAACATATAACTGTATATTTTCTCCAGTCCACAAAATTCTAAAGCTGGGCCTGAACTAAAAACTTGGAGTTCCTATGCCCCAACTGCTGGAGAAACAGTTCCTGATGTGAATTCCAAAGCTCATGGACACTTCTAAGAGCCTTGAAGGACAGAGTGTCTGGATGCATTTCTGGATCATATGCATTTCTGTCATACGTCTCTTTAAAAGAAAACAAACAAACAACAAAGAATAGCTTAATGAACAAAAACACAGGAGCGTCTCTATCTGTAAACAACATTTGCTGGTTCTCTTTTCTTTCAGCCCTTGCTCCTGTGGTATAATTTCATGTAGTTGTTCCCTGCCTGAAGTGCCAGTCTACTTCCGTTTAACTGTTGTTGACCATTTGGTTCAATCATATAAAATATTATTTTAACCAATGTAGAATTACCAGAGGCAGAAAAACAGGTTTCAGAGCAGCAGCCGTGTCAGTCTGTATTCGCAAAAAGAAAAGGAGTACTTGTGGCACCTTAGAGACTAACCAATTTATTAGAGCATAAGCTTTCGTGAGCTATAGCTCACTTCATTTTGTAGCTGGTACTGATTTAACAAAACACATAGCAAAAAGATGAGGCTATTCATTCTCAACAATTACTTCCTGTGGTTGTTTCTAACCCTGTGGTGCCAACTGGCACATTTTCTTGCTATGTGTGTGTGAAACAGGGAGTGGGAGAAAACAATGTTTTAACTGACAGCTGGAGACCTTAATGGACTACATTAATTTAAGTAAATCTTTCTAACTATGGATTTACTGAAACAATTCTTGATATTGTAGATTATTCTAATCTTTTTAGCACTCTTGTTTCATTACCAGTAATAAAAAATTAATGCAAATTTATACAAAGATGGAATGAAAGGAGAACCCAGCTACCTAACTATAGGCTGTACCCCCTAATACATAATTATATTTTCTGTTATTTAGCAGCTATCTAATTTTTAAAACATGGCTGTTCTGTAAGAATAATTAGCAATTGCATAATGAAGGATATCTGGCAAAGGAACATTTTTTCCATTCTTAGTTCAAAGAAAAGATAAAATTGTGGATTTATAGTACTCAGAGACTTGCATTTTTAACAATGCTCAACAGGAAATCTTCAGGTTAACATCCTATTATAGTCAACAAGAGATATACCTGTCATAAATATGAAGGGAAGGGTAAACACCTTTAAAATCCCTCCTGGCCAGAGGAAAAACCCTTTCACCTGTAAGGGGTTAAGAAGCTAGGATAACCTCACTGGCACCTGACCAAAATGACCAATGATTAGACAAGATATTTTCAAAGCTGGAGGGGGGAGAAACAAAGGCTCTCTCTGTCTGTGTGATGCCTTTGCTGGGAACAGAACAGGAATGGAGTCTTAGAACTTAGTAAGTAATCTAGCTAGATATGCGTTAGATTCTGTTTTGTTTAAATGGCTGATAAAATAGCTGTGCGGAATGGAATGTATATTCCTGTTTTGGTGTCTTTTTACAACTTATGGTTTTGCCTAGAGGGATTCTCTATGTTTTGAATCTGATTACCCTGTAAGGTATTTACCATCCTGATTTTACAGAGGTGATTCTTTTAGTTTTTTTCTTCAATTAAAATTCTTCTTTTAAGAACCTGATTGCTTTTTCTTTGTTCTTAAGATCCAAGGGTTTGGGTCTGTGTTCACCTATGCAAATTGGTGAGGATTTTTATGAAGCTTTCCCCAGGAAAGAGAGTGTAGGGTTTGAGAGGATTTTGGGGGGAAAGACATTTCCAAGCAGGCTCTTTCCCTGTTATATATTTGTTAGACGTTTGGTAGTGGCAGCAATAAAGTCCAAGAGCAAAAGGTAAAATAGTTTGTACCTTGGTGAAGTTTTAACCTAAGCTGGTAAAAATAAGGTTTTTCATGCAGGTCCCCACATCTGTACCCTAGAGTTCAGAGTGGGGAAGGAACCTTGACAATACCTAACAGAACATAGTTAGTTTTCACTGATATACTTTATTTCTATAAATATAATTGTTAAGGTTAAGGCTTCCATGTTTTATGTATGATTAATATATTTAATCATAAGTGTAGTGTAGAGTTACCATAAAGTCAAGGTTGCCTCGCACTTTCCATTATAATTCTCTGTTTCCAGTTGCTTATAACTTTGTTAAACCTTAAACATTTGAGATGCAATTTCCCTGACTCAGTCTTTGCTTCAGAAAGAGGTGTGCATGTGTGTGCATGTACGCATGCATGTGTATACACCTGATTGCACCATTTTTGCCCTTTTAAAATATATATAAACAAACTTTTTAAAAAGAGCAAAAATGTTGCAGTCATTTCCAAGAATGGGGTTAATGAAAAAATAGATGTTTTTGCCAGCATTAAAATATTTTGATAACCTTTCATTTTAATAGCTTTATCATAGAATCATAGGAGTGGAAGGGACCTCGAGAGGTCATCTAGTCCAGTCCCCTGCACTCATGGCGGGACTAAGTATTAGCTAGACCATTCCTGCTCTTAAAAATGTCCAATGATGGAGATTCCACAACCTCCCTAGGCAATTTGTTCCAGTGCTTAACCAACCTGACAGGAAGTTTTTCCTTATGTCCGATCTAAACCTCCCTTGCTGCAATTTAAGCCCATTGTTTCTCATCCTATCCTCAGAGGTTAAGAAGAACAATTTTTCTCCCTCCTCCTTGTAACAACCTTTTATGTACTTGAAAACTGTTATCATGTCCCCTTTCAGTCTTCTCTTTTCCAGACTAAACAAACCCATTTTTTTCCATCTTCCTTCATAGGTCATGTTTTCTAGACCTTTTATCATTTTTGTTGCTCTTCTCTGGATTTTCTCCAATTTTTGTCCACATCTTCCCTGAAATGTGGCACCCAGAACTGGACACAATACTCCAGTTGAGGCCTAATCAGCGCAGAATAGAGCAGAATAATTATGTCTCGTGTCTTGCTTACAACACTTTAGAAAATTGTCACGTGCACATGCTTCTGTAGAACTTGCTGTGTGCTTGCTGCGTCTGGGCCTGACCCTGACCCAAAGCCCATTGATATTCTCATTGGCTTCAATGGACTTTGGATCAGGTTCAATTTTTTAAGGATTCCAGCTGCACTGCATGTGTTTCTAGGAGTTGCTGAGCCTCCTACATTGTATCATATGTCTATGATATGCGCAGAGTTACTGAATGGTTTCTTTGATCCTAACTATTGGGATAAACTTAAAGCTTCAAATGCCAGCCTTTTATATCACTTTATAATTATGAAGTTTTGTGATTTTCTCTTTTTTATTCTTGTGCTTTGTACCTGGTACACTTGTAGAGATTTGGGAGCATCATTGGTGTGTGTGTGAGTGTGTGTGTGTATTTTTTTTGAGGGGGGAGATTTGGGACCCTCTAATGGCAGGGATACTCTTAGTACTTGTACAGGTCATTGCAAATGTTTATAAACCAGCCTCACTACCCATTCACTGTACTGACATATCTCTCATTTCTAGATGTATTATTTTTTGCTAAATGACTTTCAGTTCTAGAAATGATATTTTGATGTGGTCTTTGTTACCTAGACAATACAAGAGGTACTCTTGAGTATTGCATCACCTGTACATCTCAGCATGAGAACATAAGAAAAAGAAAAGCAGAAGGCAGCGAAAAGAGTTCTTGTGTTTAACATAAGAAGTATACTTGACTGAAAGTCCTTATCAAAGAAATATTCTTGCAGGATAAGTCTCCGTATTTTTGGAAAACCATATTTCCTATCTTTTGGTTGCCCTTCCCTTACCCTTTAGTGTTAAAGTGTATGGTGCCTCATACATTAAATCTAGCTAGCACAAGTAGGTTTTTATCTTGAAGAATAAAATGTATTGTGTTGTGGTCAACTATTTATTTTCTGGTGGACATTCTGGAATAAACATTACATAGCTAATATTGATTTTCACCTGACTTAATACCACCACTTTGCCACAATCATAGCAAAGCAGAAATTGGAAAAGTAAACCTTTTATTATTTTTAAATGTTGTTATGGGACAAGGTTGGTGTGGAGAAAGGAAAGCATGAGTATTTGCCTGAATGCTTCAGTGAACTCTTGAAAAATGTTTGAATTCACGTAAGAACGGTCTGACCCAGTATGGCCAATGGTTCATCTAGCTTAGTATTCTGTCTTCCAACAGTGGCCTGCACCAGATGCTTCAGAGGGAATAAACAGAACAGAATTATCAAGTGATCCATCCCTTGTTGTCCAGTCCGAGCATCTGGCAGTCAGAGGTGTAGGGATACACAGGGCATGGCGTTGTATCCCTGACCAGCTTGGCTCATTGCCACTAATGGACCTATTATCCACGAACTTATCTAATTCTTTTTAAAATTTAGTTATACTTTTTTCACAAACAGACAAGGCGTGTTGCGTATGTTTGACTTTTTAAAATCCTGTGGGGAAATCAGAAACAGGATAAAAACTATGGCCACTTGACATAGGACACCGTCATTCTTTACTTGATGATGGTTTTATAAATGCTTGATTCTGAAAGGAGCGGAGCGCACCTGTGGTGTGCTGAATGCCCTCTGTTCCCTTTGAAGTCCGTGAGAATTGAGGGTGCTTAGCATCTCACAGAACTGGGTCCAAATTGTGCATGCTTGTTTTCTACAACAAATAATTTCCTGGCAGATAGTATCTAATAGAAATGTAACATCACTTCATCTTGAGTAAAATGTCACACCATAGGCTGTGTGTGCTTTGTCAGCCACTTGAATTTGTCTCAACATTTGCACACAAGGTCAGTTTTTAAAACTATCTTTAGTTGGCTCTTACCAAGCTATGGACTTGGAGATGCATTTTTAAAATTTTGGAACCATGGATCCCCTCCTATAGCAAAAATGCTGCCATCAGGTCAGGCTTTTTTATTGTGAGATATTTTTCACAAAAGATCATGGAGTGTCACTTTAACTTGGTTCATCAGGATGCAGAGTGATCATCCATAGACCTACAAAAGCACATCTTCATTAACTATAGTCTACATTGTGTGACACTCAAGCTGTGTCTCTCCAAATTATACATAGTCATCTGGATTGGGGGCTAGACTACACATGCTCAAGATACTTTGGCTGCCTTTTCTGTCTCTGAAAAAAAAATCTATTGATGTCAAAAGTGTACACTTATATGGCACTAATTTTAGATCTATACACTTTCAATGCATGAAGTTAGGATATTATACATACAACACATTGCAGATAACTTCATTAGGCCAGTGTTCCAATTATATTGTTCTTGTCCTTTCTTATCACCACAATTATTTTTTATAATAGTGCAGAATTAAAAGATTTAAGTTAAGGTTTCATTCATTCAGCAATCACAATGCCCATCACTTGAATTTTGGTGTTACATAACAGCGTAGGCCCATGCATTTTGTTGAAATAAGTTACATACAGATAACTTTTTCTGCACTTTATAAAATGTTGTATATCTCAAGGATTTTGTCAAATATCTGTGGAAGGCCCCATTCAGGAAAAAAGGCAGAGATTCACACAACCTGCTATTTGAATATAATGCTGCAATGTGAGCAAATATAAAAACATAATCCACCAGATTTGTAGCAATCCAGAAGTCTAAATTCCTTCTGTGCATACTGCCCACATGAAACAGCTATCCTTAACAATGATCCAACTATCATATCAGTAGAACATTTTTGGCCAATGGAATGTATAACTTGGTTAGAAAGGTTTATCTGAATGTGTCATTCTTTTAAAATCCAAGTAGGAATATTACATTTTATAATCTCAGGTTTTTAAATTTGGGAAACATGACAACTGAAATTTGCTTGTACAAGGCTATAACTATACTATAATGGCCAATAATTGAATTTGTACAGTACTATAAATATATCTGCTACTATTAGGAGATACATTTCCCAACCTGCTCTGAAACCAAGTTCACACAATGTGAAGAAATGAACAATATCATAAAGTTCAGTATGACTTAACTGCTACTAGGATTTCTTCACGAGGAATGCTCAGCCCCCGCCCTCCCCGTTCTTTTTTCTCTAGAGAGAACACAACTTCAAATGACTTTATATTTGATGGGAGCAACTAGGGACCTAACCCTTTTAAAGCAGGATGAAACATCTACTAAAAGAGTAGGGTGTTTGAGGCAAACTCTGCCAGCCTGTTCCGCCATGTCATTTTTTAAACGTGGTATACAAAATAAGCAGATATATAGGTATGAATGACCACTTAAGGCAGTTTGTGTAACTACTTAGAATTATGTACTCTCTGTGCACTAAATAAGTTTGTCATTCAACAATCTTGTAAGTAGTCGTGTATGAAAGCATACCAAAACAGCCCCAGATAGGCAGTGTATTTTGGTTGTTGGCTGGGATTGCTAGTGATTGGGGATAATACGTTATGGACTTGGGTGCTGACATTTTAGGAGTGTCACACCGGCAGTGTGGTGTGACTGAGATGCAACCCCTTCAGAAGCTACTCTGCCCTAGACCACATTTGTAATGCATTAGCACAATGAAACTTCCAGAAGGTCTTATACGATACTGCTCTTTAGATGTCAAAAGTGCAGAATATCAGGCAGATGACACATATTTCAAGCTTTTACAGCACAAGTATGGCCAAATTAGAGACATGTATAAAGCCAGAAGGTCAAAGTATGTTCCTGCACAGCATATATCAATAGAAGATGGTCATGGGTGAGATTTGACGACTTCCCATACCATTGATGAGATCATCCCACATTGTCCTGTTCTCTGGTTTATAAACCCTGTACATAATAGTTCAAGTAAGCAGAAAAATCTCTTTATATTGGTTGGTTGACCTTTGAGATAATGTATGTAACCCCCCCGATGTGTATAGTCATTATGGGACTGATTTCCAGCAAAAAGTAAACCATTACAACTCTGTGGCAGCCCCCTCAAAAATATTTTCTGCAGCCTTATTCAAGAATCAGATATTTTTCTCCTGAATCAGATTGCAGTTTGTTTTCCTTTATTCTGGTTAAATAAGTTTAGTAAAGTTATAATTTTTATATAATTAGTTATTGTTAAAGAGAAATTGCATTATACATCACAAATATTTTTTGATAAACTAGTGAAGCTAAAAAGCCATACTATTAATCAGAATTTTATTATTGAAGAATACAATCAAATATTCTATGGAATGAAGATGATGTATTTCACAGCTTTAAACATGATTTTTTCCAGAGATAAAATTAAAATTGCTTATGCTGCTAAGGAAATAAAAGCGATTGATGGACTGTTTACACTTGACCAGCTGGTAATGGATTCTCATTCAATACATGTTTGCTTTTGCTAAAATGACAGATAAGGCAAGCTAGAAAATAACCTGAAGCTGGTAAAAGTACTGGAAGGAAAAATTTAACTTACTGTGACATGTTTGATTATCAACTGTTCTGTGAACTGTGAATTTTATTTTTCTGGGAAAGATTCAAAAAAATCTTCTCAGAATGAATCATCAAAAAATGAGTTCTGAGGACACTATCAGAACATAAAACTGTACCAGAGCAGTATAATGGTACATCCAGTCTGTCTCTTGACATTGGTCAATTGGTTCCTTCTACATCAGAAGGAAACACTTTCCATCTTGCCAAACAGTATTTGTTATAGGGAATATCTCAGAATATTTCAAATGAATACTTCATTATTTAATTAGCTCAGGTATTTGGAAGTTAAGGTAGTGGCCATTGTGCTATCTCTTTCATATTACTGCATAACATACACTTTTTTTACAATGTTGCTGCCTGATCTTGCCATTTTTACTCGGGTCAAATTCCCATTGACTTGAACAATAAAGGTGAAATCATGGCTTCATTGAAGTCAGTGACAAAACTCCCATTGACTTCAGTGTGGTCAGGTTTTCACCTTAAGTTTATTTAAGAAAATGCAGGCTCTGATTCTTAGATACAGTACATGTATGTAGCATCTTGTAAACTTTTGTCAATCTCGTATTATTAATTTCATTGTCATAATGGACAAATATATACCTATTGATTTAAACATTTGTATCGTAAGATCTGTCCTAAGGTATTGTGTTGGGATTATTTTGTCAGCACCCTTGTAATTTACCTTGAACAGGATTTTGTTCCCCTCTTGGACACTGATGACACTCAAGAGTAATATATTATTGGAGGTTTCAGAGTAGCAGCCGTGTTAGTCTGTATTCGCAAAAAGAAAAGGAGTACTTGTGGCACCTTAGAGACTAACCAATTTATTTGAGCATAAGCTTTCGTGAGCTACAGCTCACTTCATATCTCACAAACTGTTTCTCTGAGAGATACACTTCAAGATTTGTATAAAGTGTAAAATATAATTTTGATTTCTTGTTTCACTGCTTCTTCTATGTAGAAAGTGTAGCAAAGTTGTATTCTTGATATTCCCCATCTTCAGACTGTCTTCATATAGCTCAGTTATTATTTTCTCCGTGTATTGGAACTCACCATGCAGGACAGAAAATTCTCACTCAAGACAAAAGAAACTTAAACCGATGTTCCAACACCATATAGAAGGAGAAACAGGAATTCTGGTCTGGCCTTCCCTGTTAAAGCCAGTTGGTCCACAAAATCTACTTCATCATTGTTAAATCAGGCATGTCATATACCAAAGCTATTGTTTTTATAAGAACTTCAGGAGGAAACTAGTGCATGTTTCCTTTTGGTGCTTTTAGGTGAAGGATGTATCTTTTGGCTTGTTTAGGTTTAAGAGTATTGCCATGAAGTAAAAGACTTTTTTGTCACATCAACAGTATTGTGCCAATTTTGAGATGACCAAAACTGAATGCAAGATGCGGAGGTACCATTAATTCAGATAGTGGTATAATATATTTTGTATTATTACACTACCAATCTGATGTAGTGGAACATCTTATTCACCTCTGCTCACCACTGCAGATGAGCCAGACAGCTCATTAAGCTGTTCACAATGACATCTAGAGCTTTTTCCTGAAGATTACAACTAATTTGGAACCCATCAGTGTGTACGAGTAGCTTAAGTTGTTCCTTCCAGTTTTCATTACTTTCCCCTTGTCTGTGTTCAGTTTAATCTGCCATCATAGTGACCAATTATCTAGTTGTGTTAGGTACTTTGGAGTTCTTCACAATCCTTCCTCTTCTTGGCAAATTTAAGTAATTTAATTTTGCTACCCTCTGTCCAGTTGTTTCATTGAACAACACAGGTAGTACTGATCCCTGGGGCATTCCACTATTAACCTGTTTCCACAGCTTCAGAATATTTCTGTTAACTTTTATTTTAGTGCCGTTCTTTGTTTCCTAGCTGTTAACAAGCTTTTAATCCATGATAAAATAGAAAATTCTGCTTCTTAGTTAACAAGTTTCCTTAATAGCCTCATGTGAGGATTTTTTTGAAAGGCTAAATTCACTGGTTTACCATTATACACTGTCTTGTCCATTAACTCTTTGAAATAACTGGTAGGAGAAATTAGCTAAATTGTATTGGGAGTGTACAGACATTCTCTGTTAACAAAAAGGAAATGTCCACAAGAATTCCTGCAACTTCAACTTCAATGATTGCAAAAGAGTTGAAAATAAAACTAGGATCAAGTTACGGATCAAGTGATTTTATATTAGAATGTTCCAGGACGTATGCAGACATCCTTTAGCTGTCACCCTTCGTTGCCAACACTCCTGTTAGCAGTCTCAGAAAAGGATCAACCTTTAATTCTCTCTAACCAAAGAAGGACTTAATTCAGCCTATGCTGGGCCAATACCTGTCATGTTCCTGTACCAGATATGGATTGGTTGCAGAGCTTGTTCATACACACCAGATTTGGTCATTTAAGATTCTTTAATGCTCTGCCAGGTGTGGCTGAGGTTTGTTTAAATAAGGTATTTTTACACACATCACCATCTACTGGCAAAATGGTATAATATAGTTTAGCATTCTATTACAATCCCTATCTTCTTAAGCATTTCCTCGGTTCCTTTTTACAGTCTTAGTCCATCTCTGGATGTAATTCCTACAGCCCCAGGCTCTGTAAGCATTATACTCTGTGTTTTGTATAGATGCCAAGTTCTGTGTGACTCCTCAAGTCTCACTCTGAGCGGAGGTGAGTCAGTGAAGTGCACAAGCTTTTTCTGGTTCTGCCTGACTCTCCATATTCATATCGATCTGTTTATTTCTCTCCTCATTTCTTTTCCCTCTGTCCTACTTGTCTCCTAACTCTTGTTCCCAACTATTATCTCTTGCTCCCTTTCTTCCTATTCTTTGCTGCTGTTCCTCTCTGTCCCAATCTTTGCTGTATCCTGGCCCTCTCTCCTCACAGACATGCTGTTACTTTCTGGTCTTGCCTCACCATCCTCATGTTTCTTTCTGTGTCTATCCTTTTTTGTTCCTCTGATTTCCCCCTCATGAGTACATGAGTACAAGATCTTGCTCCTCATGGTTGCTTTGAGAGCAGTGAGGCAGTCGGTTATATTGAGGCTGTGACTATTCAAAATGGAAGACAGGTGAGTAGGCATTCTGCACCTCCTTCCCACTTTCTCTGCGTCTCCTCCTGACTGCATTAGTTTTTGTCCTGGAAGGAGAATTGTAGCAGGAGTAAGGGGCTCAGAAAGAGGAGATAGATAATACTTAAAACAGAGAGTTCCAAGAACTTCCCTTAGCAAGCAGGATTATGATTGGAGGCTAATAACATCTGAAAACAATTAGGCAAAATTGACTCATAAAAGTATGGATACTTGTATTCTTAGTCAGAATATAGGACTGAGAAAAGGAGAATACTGTATCAGACACAAAAAAGCATAGGCAAAAGCCTATGCTGTGCTAACTTGAAGAACTACCGCTGGAATGAATGCTCTCTCCCTGAAGCCTTGCTGATTTTTTAGTATAGCTGAGTTGACTGCAAGGAAAAATGAATTTTATGCCAAAAGAGTGACACTTGGCAAGAGGTGTACACACACAAAATATAATCTGTTTTTTCTGACTGGCTGATGAATAGTCCTTTTACGAGTTCTCTTTCCTAGTTCCTCCAGTATTTGTCTCCTCCAGATGGCACAGAAATGCTGTCTTATTCAGTAATGTTTCAGTAATTTCAAGTCAACTTTTAGACAGAGGGAAAAAAAGCCAATTTAAGGTAACATAACTACATAAAGATGATATTGAAAATATAATCCGCAAACCTGAACCTAGTTAAGAACACTGAGTAACATAATATTTCTCAGATCTTCCACTCCCTCATGGGCTTCACTCTTTCAATCAACATCAGCTTTATAAAATACTTAATATTGATACTAGACCAGAGAAAGAGAAGCTACTGGCCAATGATTAGGGTGCTCATCTGGGAGATGGGGGGTCCTGGGTTGAAGTTCCTGCTCCACATCAGAGTGGGGATTTAAACCAGGGTCTCCCTAATCGTGGGTGAGTGCTCTACCTACCGGCTTATAGGACAGAAGAGACTATCACCACTACCTCTTCCTTGAATCCAGTGTGGATGTAGCCCAAAAAAATCAGTGTTTTTGATTTTGTTGAAATGGTTCACCTAAACATTTCCAAATCTTTTTTTGCTTCAGCTGAAATATTTCACTGAAGTCAACACAAATTAGCAAAATATTTTGATGGAGCTGAATCTGCATTTTTAGTGGAAAAAAGCATCTGAAAAATTTTACCAGCTCTAGTCCTGACCTAGTTGCCCTCTGGGTACTCCCACAATATGCATCTTAAAAACACTGCATTGGTTATGCTCATTTTCTGTTTTCAAGGTTACCTTCACAACCAGGAGAGAGAGAGAAACTTTATTTTTAATGCAAGCTTAGATTCTGTAAAATCTGAATGTGCCACGTGGGCCACAAAAATGCAGGAGAGCTGGGTATTTGACAGCTCATGGTTAGTGGCATTGTGTTCCCTCACTGCCTGCAGGGGTGCCGGAACAATTTCTATAGCGTGGTGCTGAGGGCCATTGAACCAAACTATAAACCCTGTATTAATGAAAACCACTTCAAGCCATGGGCTATATTCTTATTTATATTATAACAATCTAGATGCTTTATAGTTCTATAGTGAATGACTTTTCACTTGTGTTTGTCCTGGAGTCTTCGCTCATTCACCTAGAATTTCCAGAACCACTCTTAGCATCTTGAATAGGTATAATATCAGTCACCTTTCAGTCCTCAGTAATAACAGCTGTTTTTAATGGTAAGTTACATCATTTGGTTAGTAGCTCAGCTACTTTGGCCTCTCAGAAATCTCTGCAGTCAATTATTAGGACTGTTTAATTTCTACATGTGTCAAGGTTCCTCCCCCACTCTGAACTCTAGGGTACAGATGTGGGGACCTGCATGAAAAACCTCCTAAGCTTATCTTTACCAGCTTAGGTCAAAACTTCCCCAAGGTACAAAATATTACCCCCGTTATCCTTGGACTGGCCGCTACCACCACCAAACTAATACTGGTTACTGGGGAGGAGCTGTTTGGACGCGTCCTTCCCCCCAAAATACTTCCCAAAACCTTGCACCCCACTTCCTGGACAAGGTTTGGTAAAAAGCCTCACCAATTTGCCTAGGTGACTACAGACCCAGACCCTTGGATCTTAAGAACAATGAACAATCCTCCCAACACTTGCACCCCCCCTTTCCTGGGAAATGTTGGATAAAAAGCCTCACCAATTTGCATAGGTGACCACAGACCCAAACCCTTGGATCTGAGAACAATGAAAAAGCATTCAGTGTTTTACAAGAAGACTTTTAATAAAAAATAGAAGTAAATAGAAATAAAGAAATCCCCCCTGTAAAATCAGGATGGTAGATATCTTACAGGGTAATTAGATTCAAAAACATAGAGAACCCCTCTAGGCAAAACCTTAAGTTACAAAAAAGATACACAGACAGAAATAGTTATTCTATTCAGCACAATTCTTTTCTCAGCCATTTAAAGAAATCATAATCTAACACATACCTAGCTAGATTACTTACTAAAAGTTCTAAGACTCCATTCCTGTTCTGTCCCTGGCCAAGACGACTACAGACAGACCCAGACCCTTTGTTTCTCTCCCTCCTCCCAGCTTTTGAAAGTATCTTGTCTCCTCATTGGTCATTTTGGTCAGGTGCCAGCGAGGTTACCTTTAGCTTCTTAACCCTTTACAGGTGAGAGGAGCTTTCCCCTGGCCAGGAGGGATTTCAAAGGGGTTTACCCTTCCCTTTATATTTATGACAACATGTAATGTCAGTTGTTCTATCACTTTTTAAAAAACCTTTATCTCTGATAGTGTGTCATCTTCATTGCTAAATATACATAAGACCGTCTAGACTAGGCAGTACTAGAGACAATGGAATAAACAAGTTTTAAAATCTGAAATAAAATACAGTTATACTCAAAAGAAATGTATATTTAAATATAGAAATTTTATACCAGGAGAAGCCTTTTCTTATGCTTAGATGTTGTTTGCTGTTAAGTCTTTTCCCACCCTAGACTTAAAGATCTTTAATCCTTCTTGTGCCCTATTTCAGTTGGTCTTCTTTCCTTACAGGTCTTCCTGATATATAACCTTAAATGTCTTCTCTTTTAGCTTCAAACCATGGCTTAGAATATAACTTGTCCTTGCAGTTTCAACTGCTTCCATACTGGATGCTAATATGTCCCTCAGGTAGTTGTATAGTATGATTAAATTACTTCTGTCATCTTTTCTTATTCATCAGAGCATTTAAGCCCATGAAGCTTTTGCTTGGAAGATGAATCCTGTATTCACATAATTATGCTCGTTGCACTTCTCTGGATTCTTTCCAGTACTTGGATATTATTTAACAGCTAGCCTACCAGTACTAGTAGTATAGTATCAAAATATATTTATAAATTATATATAATTCTTGGGTTTTTTTATATTCAATTAATGCACATTGAAAGTCATTGCATATATTGCGCCCTGTAATATTGTGCACAGTTTTCAATAATCTTTTAGGCTTTAATGAGCACACATTAATGCAACAAGAGTTGGATATTAATTCAGGATGGGTTTACTATGAATTTGGTGTACATAGCTGGACAAACTGTTAACAGCATCCTTTCCGGTTCTCACTTGTAGTCAAGTCAGCAAGGAATTGAAAACTCATTTATTTAATTTCTTCAGATATGCTTTCCACATCCCATCCTGTCTCTCCAAGGGGCATTAGGATACTTTTACTAAAGTTTGAATTTGCATTCTAAGAGAGAATTCAGATTGTAAATCTGTCTGCACTGTAAGGCTCATAAATTTAACAATTGTTTATATTCTAACACAGAGAGAAACTGTGCATGAATATTGATTTTATAGTTTTATGAATAAAACAGATTTGTATTAACATGAGAACGGCCATACTGGGTCAGACCAAAGGTCCATCTAGCCCAGTATCCTGTCTTCTGCCAGTGGCCAGTGCCAGGTGCCCTAGAGAAAATGAACAGGATATCATCAAGTGATCCATCCCCTGTCATCCATTTCCAGCTTCTGGCAAACAGAGGCTAGGGATACCATCCCTATCCATCTTGGCTAATAGCCATTGATGGACCTATCCTCCAAGAACTTATCTAGTTCTTATTCTGTTTCAATACAGTTTTTTATGACCCATGGCTAATCTCTCTAAAAGTTACTTACACCTAAATTTGTAAAATTATCTTTGGAAAAATAATCCAAATACCAATGAATATGGAAATCATTTCAGAATTTTTCCATTAACCTTTTATTAAAATAAGTCTTCAATAAGTTTCAGAGTAGCAGCAGTGTTAGTCTGTATCCACAAAAAGAACAGGAGTACTTGTGGCACCTTAGAGACTAAGTAATTTATTTGGGCATAAACTGTAGCTCCCGAAAGCTTATGCTCAAATAAATTTGATAGTCTCTAAGGTGCCACAAGTACTCCTGTTCTTTCTTTAATAAGTGCAGAGGCAAATTATGAAGGAGACTGAGAAGAAAAGAGAGAACACTAATACAATTGGCCAACGTTTGAGGATATGTTTGAGGAATGGAAATCACACCTGACAATCTGTGGGATGTGAAATGTTTTATGTCTAGGTTGCCAGTTTGAATCTAATCCATGGCATGATCCTGGAGTGGGATGCACAGTTAGATCCTTATGCTTATATCGCAGTCCACTGACTTTAACTGGACTCCGCATGGATGTAAGCATTCAGACATAAATATCTCATTGCAGAGTGTCCAGCTTGAAGTCATGACCACCGGTTTGCGTTTTAATGACCCATGTATAATATGCCAATAGATTAAATTCAGCTTCTAAAAGGAGAACTGTCCACACCACCAAAACACCAGGATATTTGACATTAGTTCAGTTAGTATTTTTACTAGCAGTTCCAGCATGGTCTCCAAAGAAATAATGTGCTAAGTGTCAGAACTGCTTTCCCTCTTACACGTGACCCTACCAGGCCAAGGTTAAGGCACACCCTTAGACAAATACAGAGACGCTTGTATTGTCACTGCCCATGTTTTTTCCTACTCTTTGGGTAAACAGAGGAACTCACTCTCCAGGGCTGTCAATCTGGCACCTATCACAGATACTAATTCTGGTATTTGCCAAAGTTCAGGTGGGCACAGGGGTCCTGAGGCACACTCTCACTGGGCCTCAGCTCAGATTTACAGTTCAGCTTGTTAATCCTCTGAGTCACATTGAGGGCACAGCGAAAACAGCAGGTGAAGCCACTCAGGCACCATTCACTCATTGCTCTATCCACTACACACGCACATGCACGCACGTATGTACATGGCGGGAGAGAGCAAGTGAAAGCAGTCCTGAGATGCAAAGAGACCAAGCAGTTGTTTACAGCCAGAGGAGGGGCAGGTGACTTGCTGGAAGCATAATGGAAGGGAGTGAATCTTGAGTTTTGCGTTTCTAAATACGTGCACGTGGGGGAGGCTGCACCAGTTACTGCAGCCCACCATGAAATGTGTTAGGATAGTATGTCTCAACTTTGCAGAGTGCAGCAGTCTAGTAATAGAAGCCAACCCCATAAGCCATCATACTTTTCTCTGACGAGCAGAGGGTTGACAAGGAGAGAGTGACACACAGGCACTCTCCCAGTCTATGTCAGGGTCACTGCCTAGGCTTACTTCCCACAGGGCTCCTCTAGATCAGTGCTTCTCAAGCTATCTGATGCGGGGGACCGGCAATTTTTTTTCCCAACGTGCGCGCAGACCGGGAGCTGATGGCTTGCGGACCGACACCGGTCCGGCGACCACCACTTTGAGTAGCACTGCTCTAGAGGACTATAGAGACACTCCTGGCATAAGGCAGCTAGAAGACTTTCTAAATGCCATGGTGAAGAGGGCAACTGATTACATAACCTTCCTCATGGGCAGAAGTACAACTGTGGATAACTGGGAAATATTAGTATTTTTAGAAATACTCTATACCCTGAGTGCATCTGGTGATATTATCCTACCTGACTGCATTGTTCAAAACAAGTTGTTAAAGAAACTAGGCAGGACAGGTAAAACAATTGGGCTACATAAGGTATGTCCCCTCAAACGTAATAGCAAGGTTTATATCTGTGAAGAGGTACTTCTCAGCTGTCACCGTGGTGACAGGGCTGTTCTCCAAGGCAGAGAATCTGGAGGTCAAAGGGCCCTGATCTGTTAAAGGATCTGCTCGACAGAGAGGATGGGGGAAAGTGGTCAGTGTACTGGGAGGCTGACTGAGAATTGGGGGTCTGCAGCAAGCAAACGGTAACTTGGTACCAGGGAGAATGGTGAGGCACCAGGACTATGTCAGGTCTACCAGGAGGCTTGAGGTGAATGCTCTGTCTGTGTAAGACAATATGTGTGTAGGTTACTTTAAATGTACTTCTCTAAGTACTGTGTGTCTTCTGGCAAAATAAATCCAACTTTATTTTGGAGAAGCTACTTCTGTGTCACTGCTCATTATTACAGTTCACGAGCTCCCAGAGGAAAACTCTTGCAGGTGCCAAGCCTGTTGGGATCCCACCCCGAAGGAAAATGGAGGCACAGGCCTGCCACTTGAAAAAGGGTGCACTAAGGGGACTGGAAAAGGGTTTCAGGAGGGGCAGCCTACTCAGAGCTGTGACACACACAACTGGAGATAATGCAGGAATTCTGAAATTGCCACTTTCTCTCAGTGCTAGGCGTACTAGAAGGCGCTCACATACTCCTACAAACTTCCAGTGCTGCCTGCGGAAACGGGAAGTGCCCACACTCAGTGAGCATGGTGAATATGTGTGACCATCTATTGACATATTCCTGGATTTTTCTACAGCTGCAGTGTGTTGCGTCTTTGCTTGTGCTGTCTAAAAGGGGAGTCAAAGTCCAAAGCATTCATGGAGTAGGGAAATCTACTTAACTGAGTCAGCCAGGAGTATTCACATTCATTCCTTTCGCTACATCTACTCATATCCATCCAAGCAATACTGGCACGTCTTCTGTTTTGTGTGTTCCTTAGGTCTGAATGGATTATTTCTACTGTCCATTGGTAACCAGATCAGCGCTTGAGGCCCAGAGCAATTGAGGAACAGTTTGGCGCAAGTGTGCACAGGAGAAGCTGGATAAAATTTATGACTGTAATAGATGCATTTTTGAAACTCCCAGGGATTGAGCACTCAGCTAAAGTTAGAATCTGAAAGCTGGATGGAATTTTCAGAACTTCTGCAGAGCCCTCTTCACCTTTGAAAAAATTCTCTGATTTCCAAAGTCAGAACTGAGCAACTGGATTTTCTGCTGCATATCCTTATGCTATCCTCTCTTTGATATTTCCCCAGCACATTCATGAAAAGCAACACCACAAATAAAAACACCTTCCACAATTAGCTGTATACTAGGGCTGTCAATTAATTGCAGTTAACTCACACAATAAACTAAAAAAAAATTAATTGTGATTAAAAACATTAATAGCGATTAATCACAGTTTTAATTGCACTGTTAAACAATAGCATACCAATTGAAATTTACTAAATATTTTGGATGTTTTTCTACATTTTCATGTATATTGTATTCTGTGTTGTAACTGAAATCAAAAAGTGTACAAAAACAAAACAATGTAAAACTTCAGAGCCTACAAGTCCACTCAGTTGTCCTACTTGTTCAGCCAATCGCTAAGACAAACAAGTTTGTTTACATTTACAGGAGATAATGCTGCCCTCTTCTTAGAATCGTAGAAGATTAGGTTTGGAAGAGACCTCAGGCGGTCATCTAGTTCAATCCCCTGCTCAAAACAGGACCAACCCCAACTAAATCATCCCAGCCAGGGCTTTGTCAAGCTGGGCCTTAAAAACCTCTAAGGATGGAGATTCCACCACCTCCCTAAGTAACCCACTCCAGTGCTTCACCACCCTCCTAGTGAAATAGTTTTTCCTAATATCCAACCTAGACCTCCCCTACTGCAATTTGAGACCATTGCTCCTTGTTCTGTCATCTGCCACTACTGAGAACAGCCTAGCTCCATCCTCTTTGGAGCCCCCCTTCAGGTAGTTGAAGGCTGCTATCAAATCCCCCATCACTCTTCTCTTCTGCAGACTAAATAAGCCCAGTTCCCTCAGCCTCTCCACGTAAGTAAAGTGCCCCAAGCCCCCTAATAATTTTCATTGCCCTCTGCTGGACTCTGTCCAATTTGTCCATATCCTTTCTGTAGTGGGGGGCCCAAAACTGGACACAAGACTCCATATGTGGCCTCACCAGTGCCAAATAGAGGGGAATAACCACTTCTCTCGATCTGCTGGCAATGCTTCTAATTTTGTAGCCTGCGTTACAAGGTATTTACGTGCCAGATACGCTAAACATTTGTTTGCCCCTTTGTGCTTCGGCCACCATTCCAGAGGACATGCTTCCATGCTGATGACTCTCACTAAAAAAACGTGTTAATTAAATTTGTGACTGAACTCCTTGGGGGAGAATTGTGTGTCCCCTGCTCTGTTTTGCCCACATTCTGCCATATATTTCATGTTATAGCAGTCTCAGATGATGACCCAGCACATGTGGTTCATTTTAAGAACACTTTCACAGCAGATTTGACAAAACACAAAGAAGGGACCAATGTGAGATTTCTAAAGATAACTACAGCTTTCAACCCAAGATTTAAGAATCTGAAGTGCCTTCCAAAATCTGATCGGGACGGGGTGTAGAGCATGCTTTCAGAAGTCTTAAAAGAGCAACACTGCGATGCAGAGACTACAGAACCTGAACCACTAAAAAAGAAAATCAACCTTCTGCTGGTGGCATCTGTCTCGGATAGTGAAAATGAACATGCATCGGTCAACACTGCTTTGGATTGTTATTGAGTAGAACCCGTTATCAGCATGGGTGCATGTGCCCTGGAATGGTGGTTGAAGCATGAAGGGACATATGAATCTTTAGCACATCTGGCACGTAAATATCTTGCAATGCCGGCTCCGACCGTGCCATGAGAACACCTGTTCTCACTTTCAGGTGACATTGTAAACAAGAAGCAGGTAGCATTATCTCCTGCACAAGTAAACAGACTTGTTTGTCTGAGCGATTGGCTGAACACGAGTAGGACTGAGGGGACTTGCAGGCTCTAAAGCTTTACATTGTTTTACTTTTGAATGCAGTTTGTACATAATGCTACATATTTAAGATCAACTTTCATGATAAAGAGATTGCAGTACAGTACTTGTGTTAGGTGAATTGCAAAATACTATTTTTTTTACAGTGCAAGTATTAGTAATCAAAAATAAATATTAAGTGAGCACTGTACACTTTGTATTCTGTGTTGTAATTAAAATCAATATATTTGAAAATGTAGAAAACATCAAAAAATATTTAAATAAATGGTATTCTATTATTGTTTAACAGTGCAATTAATCTTTTGTAATTAAATTTTTTAATCGCACGATTAATCACAATTAATTTTTTTAAATTGCTTGACAGCCCTAAAATATACACATAGGGCAGTGTCAGAAAAACTGATGTGAAAGTTGCTCCCATTCCAGTCATTCTTAGCAGACAGAACTTTCAGAAGCTTCTTTTGAATAAAAGGTACCATTAAACACTGTTATATCAAAAATGTAAAGCCTCACTAGGTTTCACTCACTACATGCTACATTACTTTTTAAACATACAATTTTTCAAGGATTTAAAGGACTTGCAAAGTACTGAATTGGACATCTACGCCAACCTATGAAGAGACCTATCCCACACCTTGCAAAATATCAATCTTTCTTGCCTTCCACTCCAAACATCATAAAAGGTTTCCAGTCAATAATTATCTATAACACTTTTGTTAGGCTAGATGTCACATATTGATAAATGTATTGGGCCAGATCCTCAGCTGATGTAAATTCTCCTAGCACTATTTGCTGCAAAGGGGGCCAAGACAATTAGCACCAGCTGGGAATCACCCCGTAGTATTAAAGGCTTTGTGAATAGAAGCGAACAAGGTGTGCGTTACTGTTTGTAGTAGCAGAAAACCAGAAAACTTTGCTTTTTGGTGGTTTTAGAATCATTAAAATGTAAGGCTGGAAGGGACCTTGACTAGTCATCTAGTCCATTTCCTCACTCTGAGGCAGGATTTAAGTATATCTAGACAATCCCTGACAGGTGTTTGTCTCACCTGTTCTTAAAAACCTCAAGTGATAGGGATTCCACAACCTCCCTACGTAGCATCTTCTAGTGCTTAGCTATCCTTTATAGTTAGAAAGTTTATCCTTAATATCTAATCTAAATCTCCCTGGCTGCAAACCAACCCAATCACTTCTTGTCTTGTTCTCGGTGGACATGGAGAACAATCAATCAACAATCTCTTTATAACAGCCTTTTACAGATTTTCAGACTTCATCATGTTCCCCACTCAGCCTTCTCTTCCCTGGACTAAATAAGCACAGTTCTTTCAACCTTTTCTCATACATCATGTTTTCTACCATATCATTTTCTTTCTTATCATTTGTGGTGCTCTTCTCTGGACTTTCTCCAATTTGTTCACTTTCTTCCTGAAAGTGGGGTGCCCCAAAACTGGACCCCTATATATCAGCTGAGGACGCCGCAGTGCTAAGTAGAGCAGGGCAATTACCTCCTGTGTCTTACCTATTATATATTATATGCCTTTTAATACATTCCAGAATTACATTTGCCTTTTTTACAACAGCATCATCTTGTTGACTCACATTCAATTTGTGATCCACTATCACCCCACATTCTTTTCTGCAGTACTACCTGCAGCCTTGCTTGTTAAAAAAAAAGTACAAAAATTAATAATTTTACTGTTTGTTGTTGTCGGTTGTTTTTTTTTTTGTAGATCTCGCAAAGAAATTGTAATCTGGGTCAGATAAACTATAGTGTGCTCACTTGGGAACAAAACTTTTCTGCTTTGGAAATGGACAATTGAAAATCAATTGATATATTTTTCTGGCTGTGTTAACCCAGAGTGAATGTCTCCTCTCCAGCATTCTTAGTTGACAGAGAGATCTGGGAGAAAGAGCCAAGTTTTTTGAAAGTAAAATGAGGAGAAATATAAGCCATCTTGATAAAATTAAAGTGATAGACCAGAAAAAAAATCCCGGTATTTTATTTGCACATTTAAAAATGGTTTTTGTTGTGTCTGAAAATAACAGCTGTAGTTTTACTTTTCCTGGAAAGAGGAACTGTTTTTAGGGACGCTGCAAATAAGGTTTGTTCTAACTGTGGGAGTTTAAAGACAGGGAGCTTAAATATTTAAAGGAATCAATGTGTTGTTGCACTCACTGTTGCAATGCCTAACTCAGGAGCAGAAGTCTCATTTTCAAAAGGGATTTAGGCACTCAGGGATTTAGGGTCCTAAGTGACTAAATCCCTTTTGAAAATGAGACATCTGTTCCAAAAGGCAGGTATACACTTAAAACAGTGTATCGGTGCAGCTGCACTGCTGTACTGCTTTAATTAAGATGCTTTAAGATGACGGGAGAGAGCTTCTCCCAGGGGCTCAGTTAATCCTCCTCTACAAGACCGACATAGCACTGTCTACACTGGCGCATAGGACAGTATAACTGTGTTGCTCAGGGCTGTGGATTATGCACACCCCTGAGCGATGTTGTCATACTAAAGTAATTCTGTAGTGAAGATCGGGGTAAGTCAGTTAAACATTGCAACGGTGAGTGCAGCAATGCATAAATACCTTTAAAAATCTGAGCCTGGTTCTATAAAAATAAAACTATCAATAACAAAATGCAATAGGGCAAAAAGGGGGTTATATTATCATCATTACTAAGGAAATAACTCAGATCATTATCTCTATTGAAAGAACAAGATGGCAACAAAATCTATTCATTGTGAAAGATTCAGTTAAGAGCTTTTCATGCCTCATTTATGACATACTTTGGTATAAATCTACTGAAATGACTGAAGTATACAGTGCTGGAGTGACACTTAATTTGTTATTAATGAATATTCTTTCTAATTGAAGAGTTTTTCCTTCTCAAAGGAGCACAGCATCAGTATATCCAAAGTCTTAAACTATTTGACTTTGAAATATATTTCCTTGGTGCAATCATCTTGTGATTAGACTGTAGATTGAGTAGTTGTTGAATTCTATCAACCATAAAGAATTTATTTCTTTTGGAATAAAAAGTGTTTAACTGTTATTAGGTGGATACTGTATAGCTGAAGCTTGGAAAAATCACTTACATAGGATAACTCAACATCCTGAATTCCTTTGCTGTTTATTGCTGTAATGTAAGTCATACTGAGGTTATTTGACATTAGTAAGGATGTAATGTGTATCCACAGAAATTCCATGGTAATGTAATATTAATTAATTTTCACTTGTAAATTATTACCCTTACATATGTAATATCTAAATTGGTGACACTTGAAAGTGTCCATTATTATGAATGTATTAGGTCTTTAATGTAATAGGACTAGTTATAATTAATTCAATGTTGCAGGCTCATTTACTGGCACACAGCCTGTGCTCCATGGTAGCTAACATCTAAAGAGACAGGTTTTAGAAGTGATTTATTTATCTACAAAATTGATGTTGAGGAAGTAGACTATAAGCACCATTGCATATGGGATTTTGACAGTTGTACTCACTGCGCTTCAGCTTATGTAAAAATTCACAGCAACATTCGAGTAGCAAAACATTAAAGTACAGTAATTCCTTTGGCATTCATTAAAATAACATTAATCATGAACTCTGCTGGTGTTAATGTTGATTTATTCTGAAACTTTAAAATCAATAAGAGTCCATAATTAACCAGAGCAGGAAAAAAGACTTTGACCGAGTTACTTTATATTAACTCTGTCAGTTCAGTTTAGTGTTAGAAACTTTTTGAGGCATTTTAACAAGAATCTTCCTTAAATATGGATCAAACAGTCAAGCCTGTAGAGAGAGAGAGAGGAGGTTCTTGCACATTCTGGCATTGGCTAGTATTAAAAATTCCTTTAAAAATGTATGTTAAAAAATATATGGCGGCACTTGATGACAAATGGGATTATTTTCATGTTAATTGGTGCAGTGGGATTGACAAAACTGATAAGTAAATGCTTTGGTTTTGTGGAGCACTAAAATTTATAAACATCCCAGAAGGGAATTCTCATAGTGTAGTGGTTCAGAGTTTGGATTCAGTTTGGATGAAATCTAAAATTTTGGACTGTGATCCATACCTTATTCAAATTTTCTGAATTTATCAGTCTTCCATGCCCGCAAACGTGGTCGCTTGGTATCAAATATAACAATTAAAAGTAACTTAAATATTGTTCTGCTATAAAATCTGTTCATTTATTTTAAATAAAACACTTTTTCTGAACTAGAATTAGGGACGGAGCCAGCACCACTTAACAAACAAATTTATAGTAAGTGCACTTGCTGGAGATGTACTTTGTTCCTGAAAAATACACAGAGTTTATTGAAAATATATCAGAAATGTTCAGCTTGTGTTGGGAGAAGCATACGTGTGTTTTGAAAGAGAGAAGTCCTTGTAGAGGGGTTCAGGAGTATCCTAACTTAGGTACACTTAAAAAATACTTTGCACTTGGGCAATTTGGTGTATGCCAAAGAGAGAACATTTACAAGTCTTTTCAAGACTCATGAGGCCATTCATATCTGACAAAGATGATTTAGCAAATCTCAGGGAAGAAGTGAACTATATCAATGGCAGAAAGAAAAGGAGTACTTGTGGCACCTTAGAGACTAACCAATTTATTTGAGCATAAGCTTTCGTGAGAAGTGAGCTGTAGCTCACGAAAGCTTATGCTCAAATAAATTGGTTAGTCTCTAAGGTGCCACAACTACTCCTTTTCTTTTTGCGAATACAGACTAACACGGCTGTTACTCTGAAACCTATCAATGGCAGAGAAATCCTTCCTACCTTCACTTAGATTTTGTAACAAAATAATAACAAGGAGCTCTGGAGAACTCCTGAGAGCCACCTTTAGTACATCACTACCTCTAGATTCTTCTGCATATTTATTATCAGTGGCAGAGAAACCTAGAGTCTGGATAGTAGTGTTCTTAGCTGCTAACTCCTTTGGACTGTTTTACATTAATAAGATGTGTACAGTTAGTATGTTGGAATAAATAACACGTACATTGTTCTGTTTATTTAAATATGGTGCATTAAATTAATTTAAGTAACACAAATGAACAGCTAGTAGTTCTTTTGGGGTCAGCCACAGAAAGTCGTATGATGACTGCAATTGTAATGAACATTCAACTCAGTAAAGCTTCAGAAATCCAGGACCCCACTCCAGTATTTAAAGGAGCACTAAATTCTACAGTGCTATGGCTTGAGCTGAAGAACTGTTAATTTATAAAATCTATTTTCTCTCGGCAGTCATTATCAACACAGTCATGTGCCTGTGCAACATGTGCCAGTGCATGAGAGATGCCCCCCTCAAGTTTGTAATTCTTGAGATAACTACATTTTCTTAGGTTACTTTGCCAATGAACTGGCATGACCTGGGTATTTCTTATGTGCCTTGGAAAAGTAAAAATGGCTCTGATAATTGATGTTATTGTCCAAAGGCAGCATTTCCTCTCTCTGGTGAACAGAAGATCTAGTGAGAATTATTGGGATGGAATTATTGCAGTGAGACCTGGCACACAACAGCGAAACATGCCAAATAAGGGTTTCCTCCCTCCCAGCCTACTGTACCGGGAAGTATGGGAAGATTGTTGGTAAGTATGTAATAATATATTTAGCCATCTAGGGTGCTGTACAGTCAATTTTATATGAAGTGTTACATTTGTTGTACACTGCTGAAACGTGTGGTTAAATGTAGTGAAATACATATTGTACACATACATAAAGTACGAAGTTTTAAGAACTGGGAAAGCTGTCCAGTCTCACACTTGTGTCTTTAAAGTGTACCATAATGTGACCATCCTGGTTTTTCATTAGCCTTACCAGTCCCCTTTTCAAACAGCCTAGATATTTTTTCGACTCCTTTTCTCTGAGTCAGTCGCTTTCCTTGTTAATGTATTCAATATGTTTATCACCCTTTGAATGCAGTAGTAGTTCCTGAATTCCTTACTGATTCCTGGATTACTATATTGTGGCCCCTAGCTTTGAATGTCTTACTGGTTTTAAAAAATGTACATTGAGCTTTGTAACAGGGTAGCAGATTTTAGGAATACTGGGGCTGCTCTTCTGAGTTACATTAATACCAGATGCTAGAACCCTGCACAGAGATGCAAAATTCTTTTTGTTGATTTACTTTGTCAGATCAGCTGAGAGTCCAATTAGCTTTTACCCAGGAAGAATAAAGGGTTTCAGCCTCTCTCAGGCAGACAGGACCAGGGGTCAAGACAAGAGAGGTCCTGTAGGAAACAAATGTCAGAACAGTTAAGCTCAACAGAATTCTTAGGCTGAGGTTTGTTTTGTTGTTGGTATAGCTAACAATTAAAGTAAACACCAAGAACAGCGTAAGATTGTATGAGATTGCATGTGCTAGGATATAGATATTCAGGCCTGTCTGTAAAGGCCTATACTCTAAGAATTTAGGTGTATTCTTATCACTTGGCTAGTTATAGAGGTATAAAAGAAAGAATCAAAATAACTGTCTGCCGGTGTAAGAGCCTTCTCTTACTGTGAGAGTCTGAGGCCCTGTTCTTAGGCTAAGGCCTTTGGCTAAGCAACAGAGCTGGGAAACGAACGGTCACATCCTCACATTCCAAACTAGTCACATTGAAATAAGGTGTTATTGGGCTGTTAGGAATACAATCCTGTCCTGATAATGCCTATTGCCTCCAGAGAAAGGGAAGTGCCTAGAAAATGTAAAAGGAAACTTAGTTTGATAGCATCCTGTCTGGCAAGAACTCACTTATCAATAGCTGGGATGTGAAATCCTCACTTCTGTATTGTTTTGTCATTATAGTTCCCACTTTGCTATTGTTTGTCTGTATAATCTCTGTCTGGTTCTGTGATTGTTCCTGTCTGCTGTATAATTAATTTTGCTGGGTGTAAACTAATTAAGGTGGTGGGATATAATTGGTTACATAATCATGTTACAATATGTTGGGATTAGTTTGTTAAATTTCAGGGAAATGATTGGTTAAGGTATAGCTAAGCAGAACTCAAATTTTACTATATAGTCTGCAGTCAATCAGGAAGTGGGTGGGTGTGTGGGGTGAGTGGGGGAAATGGGAACAGGGAATGGGGGTGGGGAAATTGGAATCATGTTTGGCTAAGGGCAGGAATGGGAATAGGGACACAGGTGTAAGGCTCTGTGGTGTCAGAGCTGGGAAGGGGGACACTAAGGAAGGAAACTGGAATCATGCTTGCTGGAAGTTCACCCCAATAAATATTGAATTGTTTGCACCTTTGGACTTTCGGGTATTGTTGATCTCTGTTCATGCAAGAAGGACCAGGGAAGTAAGTGGGTGAAGGAATAAGCCCCCTAACAGCATGTGTATTAGGAAAAGGGTAGAAATGTCACCATTTACCAACTTCTAAATCCCTTTCAGTAGGGATTTTCAGGTTCCTTCAGTGTTTTTTTTTTCTTTAAGTTTAAATCTTTTATCAGGTTTTTGTGTCTTTTCCCCTCATAGTTGGGTTTACTTTAATAACTTTATCTTGTTACTTGCATTTTTAAGAACTGGCATAATCTGTTGAACTGCAGAAATAGTGGGTCATGATTCCATGCCTGAGGGCAGAAG
Source organism: Lepidochelys olivacea (assembly GCF_965140295.1). Lineage (NCBI taxonomy): Eukaryota > Metazoa > Chordata > Testudines > Cheloniidae > Lepidochelys > Lepidochelys olivacea. The sequence continues at coordinate 81,031,245 of NC_140417.1, read as the reverse complement.
ATAAAAGGGCCCAAAATATTTTCTGATCTCAGCTTGTTCCATTCATATGATTTCCCCATTCTTGACATTTGTCCCATTCCTTATTGCTACGATACCATCTGGGCGTAAAAGCATATCAAAGTGCATTAACTAACTGTGAATGTGCATCAACAAGGTCCACATAGACAATTAGAGTTCAGTAGACTAGTTCTGGGTAGATTCACACCCCAATTTGCTATGAACTAAATTTTCACGTATACACACCCTAAATGTGTGATAGGCTCTTCCATGTTTTCTTTTCATATTGTCTCATACTTTGAGAGTCAGAAGCACATCACATCTCTGAACATACAGCAATTTCAAAATGGCATAAGCAAGTCTGAGCCCCACATTTGTTCCATAAAAGTTCAAGGGGAAATGGGCCAGAGGTGGTCACAATGCTCATGGAAGGTAGCAGTAAGGGTAAGAGGGGTTTAGTAACTGAACATCCATTCCCCTCAAAAGATCAGTTCTTATTTTACCCCAACCAGTTAAACCATCCATATTCATCAGAACAAAGCTGGATGTGAAACCTAAAACCACAATGCTGAAGTAATGGGAAGTAATTTGTTTCCACACAAATATAATTTTAATATTTCAGGCCTGCAGCTAAGTTTTTTGTTCCCTTTTATAATTAGCTGAATATATATTTTTCAAACTCTGCATAGTAAAATTCCAAAATAGAGAATGATGATCAGAAATCCAGGAACTCACTGGGTCAATGCAGTAAAGAAATTAGAAACTGAAAAAATATGAAGGTTAAGATGAGTCTTAAACATGACAAATAAAATGTTTTGAATACCAAATAATTTATGCAAAACGTTACAAAATCTGAAGTGCTAAATAAATTGTTGATACAATGTACTCTATTTTGACATTTTGTTTACACTTAAAAGATAGTGAATGTAGAGTCCGTTGTATACAATATTCTAAAGGTATTTTTCCTATAATAGTTGCTTTATTCTTTTGTACAAACAATTTGAAATGCAATTTTAAATTTAAATCTTATTTTGTGAAGGCACACTAAAATATGTTGGGCGAAACATCCAAAAATAGACTTGTGGTTATGTAATTTCTCTTTATTTTTTAAAAAGTTGCTACTACTGTACAAAACACTTTTTTGTTTTAACCCTTTGAAGGCTCTTGGGTTCCTTTTCTATTTTTCACTGTCAGCATGGCATATTATTTTTCTAAACTATGTAATCTTTCATGATTACCACATGAGTGTATTGTAAGAAATGTTGTCTCAGGATGGTGTTTATAGAAGCCTTGAAGCTTTAAAACAGAAGAATGAGACTGAAGAATTCTTCAATCCATAGATTAAATGGTAGACATATTATGGGCTCATAGAATTATTATAATTTGATTTATCTTTTTGTATTTCAAGGTTTTTTTTCATAACTTGATCTATCAGAACATTGAAGGACTATTTATCTTTACCTTTTGTTCTAAATTACTTTATCTTTTTAACAAAGTGGATGTTTTCTGCTTTTGAGTTTTTATAATTTTAACCATTAGAAAATGATAAGAGTAGTATAGCTCTGCACAGAAAGGAAAAATAATGGTGGGCCTGATCCCACTGAGGTCAATGGTAATTGACTTCAATGGCAGTAGGTTTTGGCCCTAATAAACTGGCTTGTCAACTTCTGACTGTGTTTTCAAAATACTATGTGGGAGGCAAGAGGAAAAGTTCTGATTTTTGTGTGTGCGCTCGTGTGCATGGCTCATCCTCAAGACAGTTTTGAAAATGAATCCTAATATGTGGAATGAAACCTTAAAATAAAAATCAGATGCATCTGAGGTGATGGATGATTTCATTCAGTGCAAATCTTGTAAAGAGACAGCTGACTGTTATGGCTACCCACCCATTTTATCCTGCAGTACAATAAAACTTAACAAAAGTGTATCCTTGTCAGTTAACCACGGCATCTTGTAAGTGTATGAAACCTTGTTGCTGTGGTTACTGCCTTTGTCTCCAGTGTTTTTTTTATCCATGGTTCATTTTTTCTTTAATACAGTACTATACAAAGGAATAAAATAATGAGTCATTCAGAAATGTGTTGTTAAAATATCCCTCTTTATCGTTACATTTCACTGCTTTAGAATTAACTTTCACAGGCTGTTAATTCAAGGCAACAGTTAAGTCTGAGAAGATCTGTTAAAAATTCTGTGATTTTTGTTTTTGTTTATAAGAAAAACTTGTCTATGTAATTGAAGAACTTCTTACAAGTTTGAACAATTAAACCCTTCTTTTAGTGAATGTATTATTTCTGGTACAAGTAGATAAAATTCTACACAGTAAGCATGGTAAAAATTGTGCATGTTCTGCACAGCACAGAATTTTAGAGTAAAGTTTTCTGGGCACAAAAGCAGTAACAAAACTGTCCCTACAAAACTGAGTAGCTGAATAACACAAGAAATAATTTTTGTTAATTTAAAACTTTAGAAACTGAAATTTGTAAAGTGAGATGTAATTCAGTTCTGGTACTGTACATACCAGCTGTTCTCAGTAATTGAAACTTTACAGTATGAAAAAATACATTAGATCTGTACAGTTTTTACAGGTAGGTAGGATGAGTTTTGAAAAAAGATTTGCTTTAAGGGTCATACTCTGCTTTATGTCAAAAATACTGCACAACTTAGCTAATTACAAATTGTAGACTTGAAACAATTCATGTCTTCATGTATAACTCTTGGTTCTCTTTTAATTAAACAGGGGTTTCAGAAACCATTTTAGAACATCTTCCTTGTTTTGTCCTTCAAGTTACATAGGTTGGTTGCAGCCCTCTGTTACAAATGAAGTCAGTTAAGCTAGCTGCTGACTGTGTTCACTGATTCTTGCGGCTGTTGTTATTGTGCTGAGATCCAGATCAGTCTCTAGGTGTGTTTCCATTGTTTCTTCCTGTGCATTACATTCATAGGGCTTATGAGCAAGGAGTTCATGATGCACACCACAGTAACTTATTGTGGGTTGGTCATAGGCGAGAAATGTTGACACATTCATAGATAAAGGTATCTGGGGAAAAACGGATATGAAAAATAGACAGTTAGCAAAAGACATAATTAACTTTTGTGATGTGAATTTGATGATGATGAAAGTGAATATCTAAAAACATTGGCTAGCGCCAAGAATAGTGCTTCCCATGAGAACTTCCCCTCACACCTTTGCCAATGCTCTTCAAACCTTACTGGTATCATCTTTGATGCCTGGTGCTGGGCCTAGGGATTTGTTTGTGAAATTTTGTGTATGGCAGAGGAGCCACAGAAGAGTCTTAAAGATGCAAATCAAGGCAAATAAACTTTCATAATATATTTAGCAAATGCAAAATGTAAACCACCAAAAATGTATAGGGGACGGGGAAGAGACGTTACCAAATTGGTAAGACATGGAATATTTTAAGTGGGATTTACTTGGCTGCCCAACTGCAAATAAGTGACTAGTGGACATTTCCAGACTGTATCAGATTTTGTAGCAACTTTATAAAGTGGATAAATATCTACTACAGGTTACCACTTTATTACTATTTATGACTTAAGGATAGATTTGAATATAGCAGGTTTCCATAGGTGAAAGGCCTGTTTGAAGAAATAGCTGCATTTCATTATTTTTACCCCTACAGTTGGAGCCTCCCCTCACTTTATTTCATATAAATTAGGATGACATTTAAATTTTTTTTGTGACTATTTTCATGAGGATTTCAAAGAATGTCATATATAGTTATCACAAATATATTTCAGAACCAGAGATGAAGAGAATATAGACCTTAATTATAAACATTTCTACTAGCAATTCTTTCTTGCTAATAATATAAATCTGAAGGATGAAAAATACAAAAAATGATTATAGTAAAACGGTTGATATGAGTAATGCATGTATAGTATTTTTTTTAAAAAGATTTAGTCAGCTATCAACTTGCATTTTATGTATGCCACAGAGAACAGCTTGTAGATTTGTCACTTTTATTGTTCTGTTTCTGCTCCAAAATAAACCTGTTTTGAAGCTTGACTGGAACTTTATAGAACTAAATATAAAGACAATTCCAACACAGAGACTTATATTTAATGATGACTGCTATTAACTGAGTGTGATATTTTTAATTTTTTTTAATTCTAAAAGCATTCCAAATATTAAATGGTTGAAATAATAAAAAGCATGAATGTTTCTCCCTTGCAGTAACAACTTGATGTACTGGGGATGCTGTATTTTAGAATAATTTCAACAAGAGGACAGGGTTCAGAACATGTTAATGTGTCAGAGCAGTAAAATTGACCACTTAAAAATGATTTTTTTTACCAAATTCAAAGAATCAAAATAAAAAATCTCTTTTTAAGCATAGTTTTAAATCTTATGCAACTCATCTATTATGGCCTGTGGTACATGATTTTTGTCTATTGCTCAAAAGTTTTGGTTGATCCCATACATATTTTTTTTAAGTAGGGCTAAAATAAAATCCTGCAGTCATTAGGCTTTTTGTAAGGAGGACCATGAGTCAAAACTTGGCGCTGACTGCAGAATGCAAGCCCCGATTCAGTAAAGTATTTTAAAATATACTTAAGTGCCACTGATTTAGGGTCTAATTCAGCTCCTAGTCTTTTTATTAACTTCCACTTTGGGAATAATGAATTGAGAATGGTCCTTAAATCATTCCTCAACATTTAGATGACATTAGGAAAACATGTAAAATTAGACTAATTTATCAATTTACAGTATTTATTCTCCAGTCAGATGTAATTCTTACTATTGAGGAGAGTGATTTTTCCCTTTTTTTTATACTCTGTCACTGTCCCGTGCTTGTACTCCTTATGTAGACAAAACTTAATTAATTCAAGCAATTCTGCATATGCTCTGTTCCCTAAAGGACAGGTAACTTAAAGTACAAAACATAAATATGGAATTGAATCCTAATAGAAATGTCTTCATGGTCTCTTGGATTTTAATGAAAAACATATCCTTCCTGTGTCACTCTTTTTGGTTTTCATTACTAGTGCAGTGCTGTGATACTAATTATCCTATATACCTGTGGATGCCTTCACTATCGTATATATGTCTAATCCTTTTTTGTGAACATTGTTAAACTCTTAGCTTAATTGATCCCCTTCCTGTTCTTTAAGGAATGATCAGACTTCTCTGGTTCAGTTAGGTGGAACCCAGCTAAGGGAATTACCTCTATTGCATCTTTGTTTCCTCCCATCACGAGACTACCTCCCTTAACTGGAGGTTCAGAATCACCAATTCTGAGGTGGGCCTTCTCTATAGTATCCCTATATCTGCCACACTAAATAATCTCATCTCTCTCTCTCTGCTGCACTATTTCAGCAACTCTGGTTTTAAGCATCTATGCTTGGGCCCTGGGAGCCACAAACTGCTTCTACCAAGTGTGTACATGTACCATTTGGCCATAAAGTAAATAGCAGTACTTTTTTGCATTGTGCACGGGCTAGTCCTCCCTACCTGATTAATTTGCTATTGGTGTTCTAGTCTAGGTCCATACATAATGTGGGCTTTGTACTCTGTGGTTATGTACTAAGTTTTAGCTTCTAGTTCTTTGAGTGATGGTCTCTATGTGTATACCACTTTGGGGGTGCACATGCACCTAAGACCAGAACATTTTTATTTGCAGTTTTGATGCTGCCTCATGCTCTGAACTAAGGGCATAAAGGAAGGCACAGACCACCTCTCTAAGTCCTTTCTACCACTCGTGGTCTGATACAGAGCCCCTCAGTGTTCACAGCTTCACTAGCATTCCTTAGTGGCCTTCCTGAGTGCTATCACCTCTTTCGGAAGAGTGGGTGAGCCCAAGGCCCGAATGATGGACCCTCCCTTCATGGCCTTTCATAAGGATAAGGTTTCTTTGAGGTTACACCCAAGTTTATTCAGAAGGTTCCCTCCCAATTCCACATAGTTCATGTCAAACACCTGCCTGTTTTCGAGCCTAACCTCACATTACCATTCTCTGTTGAATCTTAGCTTTCTACCTGCAAAGGACGTGACCCTTCAGTCTCCAAGACTTTGTTTCTATCACTGAATGGATGAGGGGGAAGCAATCTCCTCACAAAGACATTCTAAATGAATTTCAGATTGTGTCCTCCTTTTCTATAAACTCGTGCAGACTCCTTCACCTCAAAGTGTCAGGGTCCACTTGGCCAGACTTTTCTTCAGGGTTTTCCTCGCCTGGAGATCTGTGGAGCAGCACAGTGGGTTCTGTGCATACGTTTGCTAGACTTTACACCTTTGCTAGACTTTACATAGGGGCCTCTTCTGTGGATTTAGCCTTCTACAGCAGTCCTGCAGTCTGTGGGGTAGCATTGTTCCTCGCACACTCCACTTGGATGAATACTGTTTGGGTGCAGTGGACCATTGCTCAAAGAAAAATGAAAGGTTACTTCCCTTCAGTAAATGGAGTTCTTTGAGATGTGTGATTCCATAACCCACCCTCCTTTGCTTTGCTTCAGATCTTTTCCTAAGGTGATTTGTGCTAGAGAAGGAACTAGAGGTCTGTGCCTCTCCTTATGCTCTCAGTTTGGCATCAAGGAGGCTCAGGACACAAGCATGGGCCAACAGGTGCTGCTAGTAAAAAAAATATCCAGTCTTAGGTGTATGGAGTGCATGTACACTCCCGCAGTGGAATGCAGGGAGGGAATCACACGTCTTGAAGAACTCCAGTTACTGTAAGGTAAGTAACCTTTCTTTACTTGTTTATTACATTTAATCCAATGAACTTTCTCTACTCCACTAAGAATTTATTAAGCTGTCTACCTGAAGGGCTGAATTGCAACTCAGTCCTAACTCCCCTGTCTTTTCTCTGTGCCTTGCGGTATCAAGGGTGCCCCAGCTAAAGACTATATGCTCACTAATTAAATTTGTGTCTATATCTAACCATTTCAAAGCATGAGGACTTTACACCCACATGAAAAGAAATCTTTAAAAAAAATTATATGTGTGTAAGCTTTAACATGACATCATTCTTTTAAGGTTCATTTTATTTGTGAAGCTTGGGGCACCCAAGGGACAGCCAAGTGAAGTTACCATGTGAGGACTAGAATAAATCTGTAATGAATCCACAGTGTAAACTCCCACATATCGTAATCTTGAGAGTCAAGTAATCCTTGATGTGGAGAGATCACCCTTTTGGAAAAGTGAGATGTAATTCAATCAAACACTAATTGTGTCAGCAGAGGGTAAATATTTGTTGAATTATTTTGCACTGTAGAAAATTACATTGTCCTGGACCCATGGGCAGAAAGACAAGATGCAAGGCATGTGATTTAATTAGGCCACATCTTGAGTAACTTAATTCATCTGGGAATCATCCAGCAATAACTTGTATAGTGCAAGTCATGATTCCTTCCTTCATCATTTCCACCTGGTAGAGGATTGTTATCGCTCCACTTCCCCAACAGCTGGTCTCCAGCCCGTTGTTGAGATTCCACTGCCCTCACTCATATAAGGGCTAGAGAAAGGGAGTTGTATCTTTCTGACTCCTAATGACTGGAACAGCAATCCCATTCCCCAGCTTCTTTAGAGGATATGTTCCCTTAATCTAGAAGTGGAAATAAACTTATCAGGAAACCGAATGCTCTATGGAATGAATACCTGCATTGGACACCAGTCATAAGGAGGCATCACCAAATATCTTGGCTGCCTCCTCCCAGCTTAGTTCCCAGATAATTAACAATTCCCTCTTTAACATCAGCCAAAAATATATCTGCTTCCTGGTCAGAGAGGTGTACCCCAACATCCCTCAATAACTCAGATACTAAATATAGTTTTGGTAGGGTAATTACTGATCCTCCCCATTCCCAATGATTCACTCATCTGGCCTTGTCAACCTGTGGTGGCCTGGTGGCTCCCACCGTTCCCTTTAAAGCAGAATTTCAGATTAGTTTACAGCAATGTCTGGGAAAAGGTCCTGGATCTGCCCTAAATCTTTTGGTTCCCTGATGATTAAGTCATCCCCCTTACAAAATTCACCTTGTCATCAAGGCTCAGCTGTGAACATCCAGGGAAACTGACTGCCCACCTTTTGGCTCAATATTCACAAATCCAAACATCAGTTCTCATGACCTGTTACCCTGTAGTGTGCCCCTCCGTTCATGCCAGTGCAGAGCTATCTCATCAATGATGCCCAGCAGTGAGTTTCCAAGAGGAATTGGCCACTTCCTGTGGACCAAATGCACAATATTATGCTCGCCCATCCAGTCACCATATCTTTTTTACCTGTTCGCTTGATCCCGAAGAAAGGGATAAACAGGAAGAGTTTAACAGATAACCCACTGAATTATCCTCCCCAACAGTGGTCTCTATACCCTTCTATGCATTTGGATGCTATAACTGATAGACAAAATCTGTTGGGCTCCTATTTCAGACAAAGTTGTGGATGTAACCAATCCAGTTCTGAATAAATCCCATTTCACCAGAGGAACCTCAACAATACATGCTCTTTGACATTGCCATGAACTGACATGTCCTTTTCTGAGGTAACTCCCTTTCCCTATGAAGAAAGAGTGGCCTGGCACCAGTAGCCTTGACACTAGCCCATTCTGTACTGCTTTGACTGGGCATCTCAGACTTCCCACATTTTTGTAGTAGTATGAGTCACCTTGCCTCCCTTTTTGTTTTTTGACAGTCTGAGAGTCAGGAGGTCAAATCTCTGCCCCACAGGATCAGCCTGAATCCTTCCTTGCTTAAAAAGAACAGGAGTACTTGTGCACCTTAGAGACTAACAAATTTATTAGAGCATACGCTTTCGTCAGCTACAGCTCACTTCATCGGATGCACCTTCTTAAATTCCTTATTAGCCCCTTCAATAGCCATGACACCACAAATTATAGCATCAGATTCTGAAAGGGTTTATCCCCTGCCCTCAACTGGAGTTCAGTACATTCTTTCACACCCCAAATATATACCTGAACGATCAAGGTGCCTAGTTGCTTTGCACTAAGACAAAATTGGTCAAGAACCAAGATTCTATAGCTCTAGAGATATCTGAATGGGCTCCTCTCCGGAGAAGTGCATGTTTTATCCACTAGAAATGGAGAATATCACAGCAGATTTGTTTACTGCTACATAATTTAATGCATTTATTTTGCATATTTTAAACAATAGATTATTGATTTACCTCACAGTTCATGAAGGTTCATCTAGAATAATCTGCTACTGGTTCCATGTGGATGGAGCCCCTCAGTATGGCCAGAGATGCATCCCTCCACCCCACAGATCCAGTTGCAAGATTAAGATCTAGAATTTAGTATAAGGACTTTTTTGTTTTGTTTTATTATTCTACAGTTCTTTTTATAACTCTAAATGTGATTAATATAATCCCACTCTGAAGGAAGAAATTTACTGAAATTCAGATCTTTCCAATATCCATCATAATCTGGCAGAATATTTAATTACTGTGTTTGACCTTTTAAATGAATTGCATTTTATCTTTAAAAATCTTAATTTTTCTCTTGATGACACATTAAGATTAGAAAACATTTTCATTTTATAAATTCTCTAACACGTGTTTAAATTTAATCAATAATTTAATTATTTCCATGTGTTATATGACAGAAGTGAGTTATTCCTTCTGTCATGTAAAATATCAGATAGGCACTAAGTGAATGATTTTAGAAGTGGACCATAATTGTTCAACCATTCCTAATAATACTTTTCAGTATTAAGTGGCATAATGATTAGATTTAGAAAAAAAAGTTGTAACTACTTCATGGTTAAAAGGAAGCTGAACATCCCACATACAGATTTTTTTGGAACAAACATATTGGGATTAGGATTAGCAATCAACATTAACAGGAAAACAAGAATGTAAATCATATATGCCTTGTTTGTTCTGTATAGCATAAGCACACCCAAATATTTAGGATACCATTTCTTCTAGAAGATGGGTATATTCAGGAGAAAATGTGATCACACTCTACCAGCTTGAAGGCTAACAGTAAAGCCCGTTACAAAGTTGTATTTTTGTAGATGTATCTTTTTATTTTCTCACTGATTAATTTGAAATACATATTAAGGATGAAGACACCATAGTATATAGTATGTGGTTGGTTATTCAGATCTGTTTACTCGTAAAAATGCATGAATCACCTCTACTTTCAAACAGCCATCTCCACCTTTTTATTCTTGGTGGAACATTCTATAAAGCTTTTTGTGCTTTTCTTAAAATAATAGAACTGAATTTACCTTGAGAGGCACTGGGGAATTTTGAAGCAAATGCGATGAGCGAAGAAGAGACCCTTGAGTAGCATTTTATAGCCTCTCCATCAAAATTTAGTGTTTGTTCTCAAATTAAAATATTGAGCATTCTCTTTCAAAATTCAAAATCTATTTCCTATAATATTTTCATAGCATCTGGTTTGCAATGTCTAGCCTATCTAACTGAAATTTTCAAGTGTTCATTTCACTTGAACAGTAAACAACCTATTTCTTCTTTTAATCATAAATACTCTAAGGATGGATTATGCCCCATTTTATGTGCCGCTGCAGGGCGAAGGAGGGACAAATGACGCCCCAACACCTCCTTGTGTAGCTTGCTTAAGGACAGCTACAATCACATTCCTCAGAGCAATGGAATAGGGAGTAGGCAAAGTAATGGTTCTTGCCGTGGTCTGCTGACCAGCTGTGTGTTCATGGGAGAAGTATGTTATGCCTCTTTAATAAGTGTAATTTCTCTCCCATCTCAAACAGTGAGCCTGAGAGGTACTGTGCTTACTTTTAAAATACTGTGACCAAAATGTTAATATCCATCAACATTCATCGTCTTCCTCACCAAGTGATTCACTTGGCAAATTGCAGCACTTAGGTCGAGATAACTAGAGCTGTTAATGGGTCCTGGAAGTGGTGAAAATTAGCATGGAATTATCAGGCCATTTACAATCCTTAATGAAAGGACTAAACATCAAATCCTGACCACATTCTCCAGAGGTTGGGAACAGTTTCTCAGCACAGCAGAAGAGCTGTGGTTCTGCTGGAAACAGGTAAGGTGCTAGAGGCCGCTGCAGGTTGTGAGGAATATCCATGTGCCATGGATTATAGCTCTACAGGGGCTCCTGGTACAGCATTAAGTAGGGACAGGGCTGGAGGATCTGCCACTTTGTGAAGGGCAGCAGGGGCATAAGGGCTGAGGAAGCCAAATCTCTTTGATGCAGCTGTGGATTGGCTTACTGACAGTCCATGGTTTCAGGGAGAGGATCCCCCCTCACTGTCTGCCCCTGCAGGCTCTCTGATTGACTTACTCAGGGCTTGTCTACATAAAAAAATAGCCACCAAGAATAATTATTCCACACTAGCTCGTGATGTGGACACTCTTATTCTGCAGTCAGGGTATGTCTACGCAGTAAAAGCTGTACATGGGCTTGAGCTTGAATCCAGCTAGCATAGGTAACAATAGCAGTGAAGACAACACAGTACAGGCTTCAGAGCGGGCCAGCAAGCTGAGTAAGTACCCAGGGTCCATGCTGGGCTTGTACTATCTGCGCTCACTGTTGTTAGCTGGATTCAAGCTAGCATGGGTAGTCCAGCCCATGCACAGTGTTTGCTATGTAGACATACTTTGTGTGCCTTTGTGCTATTTAGCTTTAAGCCACTTTTGGAAATGGATTGTTAAATTACAAAAAAAAAACCAACCAAACCCCAATCCCAAAAACACAACCCTCAAAAAAACCACACAAGACAACCCACTCAGTGCAAAATAAATGTCCACAGGGGAGTGTGGAAGGTCTATTGTGCTTTAAATTCATGCACCCTAGCTTATTTTGCAGTAGTGGGGGAAAGTTTTGCCCCTAAATTGGCTTCATGTAAACAGAGGCCCAATGGAGTTAACCAATTTATACCATCTGACCCAGACTCTCCCACAGTTTCAGGTAAATGTCAGGGTGCTGAACGGAGAAGACAAGTTGAAAAATAAGTGCTCGGGGGACTACCTATCTTAACATTAACAGGGCCTGTAGGAATTTGTTGAAAATCCCTGTAAGGTTAAACAGGGATGATGCAGAAAAAAGCAGACATCTCAGCCCCACTGCCTCCAGCTGCAGCCTGCTCCCTCCTAACATGCACAGCCCACTCAACAAGGAACATTCATGGAAAGGCTTCTTTGGGGCCAGGAGGAGGGAGAACCATGTGGCTGTGCTGACGCTCCCTTGTTCTCTGCCCTTTGGGCCTATTTAGTCAGATTTCAGTTGCCTCTTTCTCACAGAAGCAGAAGGTAGCATATGGCCCTCAATTCCTTATGCCTAGCCACACTCCTACCTCCATTTGGAACCCAGACAAAATATTATACAATCTGGCTTCCAATGCAAGATGCACTATTACCCATATTTCAGTTGGAATTGTTAATTCAGAGAAATTTAACAACACATCTGTCAAGACAGATGAAAACTGTGCAGGATAATGCAGTTTATATAATTAAAATCTGTGTCTATATGTTGGAAATAATACTTGAGGCCCAGTGTACATTTTTGAACAGTTTTGTTGCAGTTGGCAAGTGGTACCCTTAACCTGAATAAAGCTGTCTATCTTACCCACAGCTGTGAATCTGAATATCTGGCCTGATGCATATTCTGTGCTGTTGTTTTATGAAATTTGTCTGATGTATTTAATCAGTTTTATTAAATTGTTTTATTCAATTTTATTTTATTGGTACTTGCAACGTTAGAATGGAAGTGAACACAAAAAGGGGAGAAGAAACATTTTAATTTTCTTTGCCCTGTAATCAGAGGGCATGCTGTTTACAATAATGGTCTCACCATCCTTTCCCCACTTATGTCTTCTGAGTGGGGCCCTGGTGGCTTTTATCCCCCTCTCGCAGGTCTTTGTGGGTGGATAGCTGGTCCGATAGCACTGCTCCCCCCTTCCCTGTCTAATGAAAATCTCAGGGTAAGGAGACTTCCAGATCTCTCCATCTCACCCCACAACTCATTTGTACCAGGTCAGGAGAGACCACCATTACTGCTGCTAACTCTGCTTTGTCTGGTAACCTTGGGCGTTTGCAATTTACAGTCCTGGTGCAAAGAGATGTCAGCTCACACTCCATGGTTATTAGACACAAGAAATATCTGTCATGATAGCTTTACATATTTTCTTTCCCGTGATTGTTACTTTTTCTGATTCTGTTATGTGTCTAAATATTCTGTTCTCTAAACAACCGGTTTCTTCTATGATATTAATTCAAATAAGAAATACTGCAGCCTTTGTGATGATATATTTCATCCCTTGACAGCAATTCTGGAGTAAAATCCAGTGGATTGTTTCATTACTAGTGAAGTGTGAACTTCAAACTCTTTGGAGTTTAGATTCAGATCAAGTAACCATCCAAATGGCAGAGGCTTATCTTAAATTTACAGGACATTTAATTTAAAGAAAAAAGAAAAAAAAAAGGGCCATCTTGATTATCACTTCAAAAGTTTTTTTCCCCCCTGCTGATAATAGCTCCTCTTAATTAATTATCCTCTTACAGTTGGTATGGGTACTTCCACCTTTTCATGTTCTCTGTATGTATAAATATCTTCTCACTATATGTTTCATTCTATGCATCCGATGAAGTGGGCTAAAGCCCACAAAAGCTTATCCTCAAATAAATTTGTTAGTCTCTAAGGTGCTACAAGTACTCCTGTTCTTTTTGCTTAAATTTACAGTTCTGAAGCCTTAACATTCCAATTACAATTTAGGGGAGCTCCTGTCCTGCAGGCTGCATTTCATTGAATAACACTGAGTTCCTGTAAAACAAAACAAAAATATTCTCTTTTCCTGTAAGGAATGTTAAGACCCAGCACTGATCTGAGCTAGAGAATCAGTACATTTTATATTTCCAAGACTAAGATGCAAAATAGACATTCTTTTGAAAATTCAAAACTACTTTGTTCAGTCTTGATCAGAAATATTGTCCAAAGAGCTGTCATTGCAATATTTCTGCACTCAGAGTTTGGATTTCAATGGAGCCTGAAAATACAAAGTTGCCTAAAAATTAAAAACAAAATTACACGTCTGGTCCCTTAATACACCTTAGACCATGCATGAGGAATTATGACCAGAAATCTTTTCTGCTGCTCCTGGCCTAATCCAGATTTTGGGAGTCCATATGCATCCGCAACATGACTAGCTTTCACGGCTATTCACACTGCTTCACAGCTGTTCACCTCACTATACATTTGCTTAGTTAGTACTACGACATAAATTACCCTGTTCTTTCAGCCTACCTATAGAGGAGAGGTAAAAGTAAGAGTGGCTTAAAGGAGGGCAGAAGAGAAACAGAGGTCTCTTCAAAGAGGAGAGGGAAAGAACATACAAGTAACACACACAGGCCCCATAAAGGCCTATGTTGGTGTCTCTCTCTCTTGTGAATGAATATAAATTGTGGTGAGGGCTGAATACAAAGTGTGTGAGAATAGACTAGGGTGAGTGAGTGTGTGTATGCGTACATATGTGTATATGTATTTGGGGAATGAGTATGTTGAAGAAATTATGAGGAGTGGAAAGTAAGAACAGGGGGTTTGGGAGAGAATGTAATATATGGAAACAAAGATGACAGGGAAAAAGGTAGAGAGAAGACTTTGAAGTCTTAGAGGAAAAGGTATGTCAAGATATACAATGAAAACAGAGAGGAAGTGGAGTGAAGGAAGGAAAAGGGAAAGAGAAGAGAGATCAAAAGCAACAGAACCACAACAGTAAAGTGATGAAAATGTAAAAATGCAGGATGAAGGTTTCTAACCATCAGAAGAGGGAAGTTCTGGAACTGCCTTCCAAGGGAGAAGTGGGGGCAAAAAACCCAAATGGCTTCAAGACTGAGCTTTATAAGTTTAAGGAGTTGATGGTATGATAAGATTGCCTACAATGGTATGTAACTGATCTGCGACTGCTAGTAGCAGCAGATATTGGCAGTAGCAAATATCTCCAATGGCCAGTGATGGGACACTAGATCGGGAGGGCTTTGGATTACTACAGAGAATTTTTTCCGTTGTCTGGCTGGTGGGTCTTGCCCACATGCTCAGGTTCTAACTAATTACCATATTTGTGGTCGGGAACAGAGGTGCTGACTCCGTGGGTGCTCTGGGGCTGGAGCACCCGTGGGGAAAAATTAGTGGGTGCTCTGCTCCCACCGACAGCCAAGCTCCCTTCCTCCCCCCCACCTCCTCCCTCCCTGAGTGTGGTACGTCCCTGCTCCTCCGCCTACCTCCCAGCACTTCCCGCTGCCAAACAGCTGTTTGGCGGCACTTAGGACTTTCCAGGAGGGAGGGGGGAAGAGTGTGGACGTGGCATGCTCAGGGGAGGAGATGGAGAAGAGGCTGGGCAGGGCGGGGACTTGGGGGAAGGGGGTGGAATGGGGGTGGGAAGGGGTCGGGGACTTTAGGGAAGGGGTGGAATGGGGGCAAGGTGAGGGTGGTATGGGGCGGGGGTGGGGTCAAGCACCCACTGGGAACAGTGGAAGTCGGCGCCTATGGTTGGGAAGGAATTTTCCCCTTTGTCAGGTTTGCAGCGCCCCTGGGTTTTTTTCACTTTCTTATGCAGCGTGGGGCACGGGTCACTTGCAGGTTTAAACTAATTTAAATAGTGGATTCTCTGTAACTTGAAGTCTTTAAAGCATGATTTGAGGACTTCAGTATCTCAGCCAGAGGTTATGGCTCTACTGCAAGGGTGGGTGGAAGAGGTTCTGTGGCCTGCAATATCCCAGAGGTCAGACTAGATGATAACGATGGTCTCTTCTGGCCTTAAAGACTGAGTCTATGTGACTATTATATAAACAAAATTATAGTGCTCAATCTTCCTTGCATTGAAATCAATAGGAGTTTTGCTATTGACTTCAGTGGGAGAAGGATCAATCCATGAATTGAAATTAAGTGCATTTTTCATGACACTTGTGAGGAATGTTTGTCCCAAATGAACACCATTAAAGTCTTTATGCTATGCCACCAGCTTTTTAGTTTATGCCATATATTTAACATATTTTAAAAAGGTGCTAGAGAGGTTTTTTTTAAAAAAATAAGTGTTTTTTTTTCATCTCCTGTCTGTAAAACCAGTCTGCTTTGGTTATCATGACTAAATTGGAACAGGCTTTGGAGAAATAAACACCTAGGTACCAAACTGATGGGTTTATTAAAAAGGTAAATTCTAGATTAGAAAAAGAAGTATAATGAATCCATTTTAGAAACCTCTACAAACCATCTACATTAATGTTTTTCCCATAACATCCTGACTTCAGTCTATGATCTACTATGTGAAAGACAAATTTTGACTTCCAATGGGAAACCTCTCAAATCCTATCTTTCACTGCTCATTTTTTATCTCCAAGAAACTTCACTCACCTTTCTCCCTTTCACCCTTCACCACCAAAAGCCCTGCCCCTCACAGCAAAGCAACAATCTCGCCAACCACAGTCACCCTCACGTGATTTCTGAATTCTTTGCTTCCTCCCCAATTCCCCTGCTCAACCACATCTTCTACCACCTCTCACATTCCCAGATCTTTAGAGCACTGCAAATCCACAAATATCCACTTTATTCCCACAGATATCCACATCTGCGGATCGTGGATGGCTGCAGATCCAAATTTTATATCTAAAGCCCTGCAAAACTCCACTAGATATTCGCATCGGTGGATGCAGATATCTGTGGACCATTTTTGCGGATCATGGGTGGATGCGAATCCAAATTTTATATCTAAAGCTCTGCATTATATCCACAGATATCAGCATCTGTGGATATAGATATTGGCGAATCATTTCTGCAGATCTTTCCTATTCTTACCACACACTGACCACTCCTACCTATTTCTGTCACTAGTTACCTGTTTTTTCAGCCCTCCCATTCCCCACTAACTTCCCTGTCTGACTCACTCATTCACTCAGCACCTCATATACCCATGTCTCCACCTACATGGACCTTCGTTTTACACCTCTCTCCACCCACTTCATGATCTGTGTCTCTCACTCTCACCTTCCCCCACACACTCTCTCCATCTGCCTCTCAGGGTCCTGCTGGAAACTGTCTGCCCATCTACATCTTGCCACACATTGCCCTCTCTCTCTACTCTTTTCCTCCCCACAACCCACCATCACTGGGTCATAAACTCCTGCCCTGTCCGCTATATACTGTAGTTACTTCTCACCCCTCATTGTGAACTGTCTTTCCCCAGTCCCCTCCCACTGCACTCTGCCCTTCTGGCCAGGCTTTCTTGCTTAGAATTGTCTCCCAGACCACCCTCTGCCCCCCTAAAGCCTCCTTGCTGTGAAGTACCTCCTCAGACTTCTCCAGTGCTCAGTCCCCCCACTTCACATCTGTAAACAATTGTCCCAACAGCGCCCCCCCATCTTACATCTATCACCCTTCATTGCCTCTTGCTGAGAACTAGCCTCTTCAGATGCCCCACGTGCTCTTTGCCCATCCCATTACTGGCATCTGTAACTCTCAGTTTCCACCTTTACTAACCTCTGTCAAGTTTAGACCCCACCCTACCCTCACTGGGATTTGTGCCACTCCGCTGTTCCCTCTTCACTGTCTTCCATAGGTCCATTCTGAGGGGGAATTAGTGTGTGTGTACACAATGCGGCAGCCAGTAGTTTCAGCAGGAAAGGAAGTAGATGATGTAGGTGAGGAGGTCAGTGTGAGAAGGCTTTGTGAACGATGGTTTTTAAGGAAGCATTTAGAGGAAGAGAATAGTTGGCACACAAGGAGGAGGAGGCTGTTCTAAGTGTCAGAGAAGAGGACACAAGCCAAGTGAGAAGGATATTAAGAGACAAGGTAGGAGTGGGATTAGGCTGGAGTGCAACAAGTATCAGAGCTCATGGTGTTTTGAGTGTATGTGATATATACCAGCTTCTTGACCTTCCTGCTATTGACTGCTGTTCAAGTATTCACACATACTATGTTAAATTATACACAAAAAAAGCCCTAAGAGTCAGCACCTTTCTCAAATACAACTACAGTAAAAAGGGCAGTTTTTTGAATGTCAGACTTTTGGAGCTGTCATAAGGCACAAAATATTGGGACTGATTTTCAGTTTTCTCAAGTACTTACCTAATGAATAAAACGTGTAATAAAACTTGACTCTAGTTCTGACATTCTACAATGAAATATTTTAAATTTAAATGGTATATTTCTATAATATGTTTATTAAAATTATCTTCAATGAACATTCTCTCTGCCTTCCACAATTTTCCTTGCCATACCTCAATGAGCTTGTTTCAAATTCAAACAGTAGAATTCTAATGAAAAGGAGAAACTAACTTGCTGATATTTTTTCACATTGCTATAAGATAAAAAGAAAACATGTAGTAAGAACCTAGTCCAGCAGAAAATGAGACTCCTGTGCTGCTGGGCTATAAATATTTAGTAAATTCCTGGATTCACTAGTTAGTGGCTACTTTTGTGTCCTGAGGGAGAGAGTTCCTTTTAACAAATACTCCAGTAAAAATCCAAAAGCATTACCTCTTATTGTTTTACTGTGGTTAATTTGGCCTGTAGTATGCTGTTCGGTATGAATGCAAAATAACCCTTCTTTTGCAGAACTTTGGATCCAGAATAGGTTAACCTATTGAGGGACTTGATCCTGCATCTGTGTGGGTGCCAGACTTTGCATATGTGGAACTCCTTATAGGGTTAAAGCCTTAATTACAGTTGTAAAGTTCTGCATACATGTAAAATATTAAGACCAGCCAGTGACAGAAGTGGAAATAAAACTCAGACCCTCCTAGCTCCTATGCCTGTGTTGAAACAAAGTTACTTTTGAGCATCTCAGTTTATGGCTATGCAGTATTATACACTGTAAAGGGGTCTGACTTTCAGAGGGTAGGTGGCTCAGCATAAAATCAGGCCCTTGTAATGTGTTAATAATTGAGGTACCCAGAAATCACTGGTCAACTTTGAAAATCTTGGCCTGTGGCTTTTGGAGAATGAACATTGTTTCATGTTACTTTTTAACTACATCTCTATATTTACAACTTTTTAAAGTCAAAATTCCAAAAGGTGGAATAAGTCAAATTACACTGAATCAATTGGAGAACAATTCTGCATCATTGTTAAAAAATGTTTTAATGAATTTCACCCAGCTTTAGTTGTACCTTCAAAAAGAAAAGAGAGGCTGTCATTTATTTTCAGTTTTACAGTGAATTATTTCCAACTGGTTCAAGCAGTTACTAATATCTTTTCAAGAACCGACAAGGTGGGTGAGGTAGTACCTTTAATTGGGCCAACTTCTGTTGGTGACAGAGACAACTTTCGAGCTGTACAGAGATCTTCCTTAGCTTGGTGTAGCTGGAAAGCTTGTCTCTCTTGCCAACAGAAGTTGGTCCAATAAAAGATTTTACTTTGCCCATCTTGTCTCTCTAATATCCTGCAGCTGACATGGCTACAACAACACTAAATTGTCAAGGATTGTAAGTAGCTTCCATCCAATAACAAGAATGATCCTTTAATACACTGTAATTATAGTGCTTGCTGTGAAGAAGAATTGGTATTGTTTTCCATGCAGAAGGCAAACTTTTCCAATTTGATCTATGGGATTTTGTGTGCACAAACTAGATTGTCACTCAGCTTGGCTTGAGTAAAGAGTTTTGAATAGTCTTTTGTGAATGTGTGCTTGTATGCTATTTGTTCCCATCATTTTTCTCTTTTATTGGATATATCTATTTATTGCATCCAATTCCAAAGTCTCTCTCTCCCACTGCTCCAAAGACTTTAACGTTGCTCTAATTTTTCTCCCATGCAGTTAACCAGGGCTTTAAAATAGTGTCACTGGGTTGCACATCCTCTGCTAGGGTTTAGTAATTTTTCAACTCCAGCTTATTAGTCTTTGGTTACTGTGCTCTTCCGTCTTAGAATAAGAACAGCATTTGCAGGTACAGTGGCAGATAAGGAAGTAGAAATCAAGCACTCATTTATACTGAGTATATATGGCCCAACTCTCTACAGTCATGTAAGGCCCATGGGCACTGTAACTGGGGTGGTCCCACTCCACAAGGGCAAGAGAGAGGGCAAATCTAGTAGAGGATAGGTCCTTGTGCCACCTGAGTGCTAAACTGTGTTCCAGGGGCCTCCATCTGTGTAAGTGCAAAATGAGATTTTGGGGATATGGCCAGTGACTTTGCAATCACAGTGCAAATCTTCAGGCTGTGGGAGAATTCTTGAACCCCCACAGAATTCCCCTATGCAGAGCTGGGAATATGTGTAGGGACAAGAATTTGTCTCTACGGCAACAGAAATGGCGATATGAGAAGCAGATGAATTTTAAGCTCATACTGAGGGAACTTAATTTCCAATGTCATGCTTTGCGTGCTCTTTCAGTGCCTACTTCTGTCTTCATGCTTATAGTGATACTGCATAAATTCAGCTTTAGATCTTGCTTGATTAGTTTATAAAGTAGTAACACACAGTATTTTCTCTGCCAGGTCACTGCTTAACATAAATGTTTTGTCTCTTTGTAATGCAGAGAATTTAGTTACCACTGTGTAAGCCTGAAATGTAGCTTTTGTATCAACACATGTGGCAGTGTACTCTGATTCTGAGCAATGTATGGTGGGAGATGTTTTCTTTAGAAAGAAGTGTATGCAATTACGTTCAAAATTAAAAGTCAACATTTTTGAAATTCAGTGTCTACATTAAGGCATCTAAATCCATATTCAGCCTCCTACATAAGTGCCCTGAATTTTCATAGGCGCTGGATACCTGCAACCACCTTTGACTTCAATGAGCATTGTGGGTGACTACCTAGTACTTCGGAAAATGAGGCCATTTTTCATTGAGGAACTTTTCCCTAATTTTAGGACAATAGGAATTTTCATACTGGTTGAGGCCAATGATCCATCTAATCTAGTGTACTCAGTCTTTGACAGTGGTCAGTACCAAATGCAAGAAACCCTGAAGTGGGCAATTATGAAATATAGAGCCCATAGGGGAAGCTTCTTCTGAACCCCCTCAGCTAGAGATTGGCTTGTGCTTTTCAAACTTTTAGGTTCATTTTTAGGCATCCAAGACTGAAAATATTGGTTAATGACTGTTTATCCCAGTATTCATTGGAGAGAATTTTTTAAAAAGACAGCCTATTTCCCATATTGTGAAAATGAAGTGTAAACATTTTAATTACATCATTTTTAGTATAATGGGGCTTTAATGTGATAGTCTGTCTATGGTGAATGTGACTTTCTGTTTTCTTTTTTAAAAAAAGGAAAATTCATTTTCTTTGTGATTCAGTTCAGTGAGAAGTTTATTTTCATAATCACTAAGAAATAATGTTAGCTCTACATTATAGTTCAGGAAATTAAGTATAGCTATCTGCACTAAAACACAACCCCCCAAATTTGAGTCCAGTTATGGTTTTTTTAGAGTCCCTATTCAGTCTTTTTATATCTGAAAAGGTAGCAAATCTGTATGCTGATGACCTTGAATTATGCTTTCAGCTATGTAAATTCTTTGCTATCTCAGTGACTCCATCACAGTGTACCTCAGAGAGTTCTACAAATGTAGCTGGATGTATTGTGCTAAAGTCTGAGAGGTGCTGAGCACCTGAAATTTGAATTTAGGAGAACAGGAGTTGCAGATTCTTGTTACCTCTCAGGATTTGGTGCATGGCTGCTAGACTTTCAATCTTGCATGTTTGCTCCCTTCTCAAAATGTGGAGAGAGGTGGGATTTCCCTAAGATCTTCTGTTTCTCCCATACAGAATTTGGCATTCTTGGGACAGGAACAACTGTTGTCTTTATTTGCCTTGATTGCATACTTGCCTTTAATTGCTGTCCAGTTTGAAAATGAGTTCATTTTTGTTTTATTTACTATTAATTTCTACCAATGTATAGAGTACTAATCAGTTCTAAAAATATGAGTCAGCCCTGGAGAACTGAGTATTGTCTATGCCTTTTTGAGAATTAGGAGAACCCAAGTTTAATCTCTTCTGTAGATTTTATAAAAGAATTGTTGTGACCTTCTTTCAAAATTGCAATATTTAGGAATAATGTGGAGGAACATATGCAAAATGTCTAAGATATTGTCATGTCAAACACAGTTATACACTAAATAAAGCAATAGTGCTTGTGGCATGCATGTCTAGACACTGAGCTTCTCTTTATTTTTCACTTTGTCAACCTTCAACCTTGAATTTTTAAGATGCCAGCAGCTTTGCTGCAATTTTAACATTAAAACTAGTCACATGAAGTACCAGAACCCCAAAAGAAGCAAGATCAGTTATATGTTTGCTGGTTTACTATATGTACCTAAAAGGAAAAAGCCAAGCATGAATAGAATAAAATAATTTAAAAAGAGTATTCATTAGCTGACAGCACTTTCTCAAACAGGTTATCAGCCATGGGGTGGCAATCCAAAGGCACATCACAGTTGTTTTTGGGACGTGTGAAACTTTTATTAAAAAAGACCCCAACCCTCTAAGCTCACACTAAAAAAATGTTCCTAACCCTTCTGGTTGTGAAGACAACCATCTGAATGCAAATAGCCCCAATCATGAGGTTTACTGAATATGTGCTATAGCACTAGGGAATTTATAAGTCATTAAGGGTGAAATTGACCCTAAATGTCAGAAGGCCTGTGCACCACATAAGCTCTATTTTGAGGGCTTAATAGGGACTTAAGTGGTGTATAGACCTTGGACTGTCTCTGCATAAGCAATCCAAATGTGTAAATTACACTTTAGTATATTCTTAAAATGTAAAATTGTCAAATTTATATGTATTGGGCCAAATTCTGATATCATTTACTTCTTCTGGGGGAATTCTGCATCACTGCGCAATGCAGAATTTTGCAGAAATTAATGTGCCTGCAGAATTTCCTCCCCCTGCTCCCCCGAAATGGGCTGCAATGCTTCTCACCGCCACTAGGGGCTGCTGGACCCAGCAGAGCCCAGCTCACATATAGAAGACACTGATGGGGAGGGGGAGGGAGCTAGAGGGTTCCTTACAGCAGTAGTTCCCAGCCCTGGGGGAAGGAGAGGGCAGTGTTCAGAAAACTCTGTACAAGCCTGAGACCAAGCATCAGGCTGTTTCTCTCTCTGGATCCCTGGGCTCGGGGGGGGGGGGGGAGAGGAGGGAGGGTGTCTGGGCTGAAGGGAGTCACGGCTGGGCTCTGGGGAGGATGGGGAATGGATATCTGGGCAATGGGGGGCCCACAGATGGGTTCTGGGGGGACAGGATGTGGGTATCTGGGCAAGCGGGGGCTGTGGCTGGGCTCTGGGGGGGTGCGGATGTATTGGCTGGAGGAGGGCCATGGCTGGGCCCTTGTGGGAGGGGCTGTGGGTGTCTGGCCCCTGGTTGGGCTCGGGCGGGCGGGGAGGCAGAGAAACAGGAACTGGTTTGTTATAGGAGTTTCTTTAAAACTCTACTCTTGGGGGAATTTTTTTGTCTGTATCGTTACAGACATACTTGTTGACAGGTACTTTGAAATAAATTACCACAGTAATTGAAACTGACATGATTATGTAGTTTTATTTTGACAAATAAAATTTGCAGAATTTTGCAGAATTGTAAAATATTTTGCGCAGAATTTTTTGGTGCAGAATTTTAAATTTTTTGGTGCAGAATGCCCACAGGAGTAATTTACATTGGAATAACTCAGCTGACTCAGTTGTGCTATTGTAACTGAGTGGAGGCCTTTGCCCTTTATTTTGGCAAAATAGACTTAGGCTCCACACTTGCACAACTTGCACACATGCAACTTTACTCATCTAAGACATTCCTTTGAAGCCAATGGGTTTAGTCATGTGAGTAAAGTTATGCACATGTATAAGTATTTGCAGCATTCGGATATTGAGCATTTTACAAATGATTGTTTTGCAGATGATAGAATTTTTGTTCTTTTTTAGCTGAAATGGCAGGATTCTTAGAAACAGGGTGATAAGAGGAAGTAGTGAAGGTTTGGAGGTCATGGCTGAAGAAAAAAGGTGTTTCAGGGCCAAGAGGTGAGAAAAAGTTAAAACCCCCTTGTGGCAGAATATTGATTTAAAATATTTCTGTACAAGGAACTATTCTGGTGAGGGGATGAACCTAGCAGATATTTTCTCTCCCGGTCAACTGTGTTTCTCTGAAAACATTAAATAGTGGATTCACATACACAGCTTATTGTATCTGTCCTCATCCTCTTTATAAGGACAGGTTGTGGCTGGACAGGCACAGATGTGCCAAGGAAAGGAGAATGCCTTTCTTCTTGGAGCATAAAGACTGGGAGAGTCCAGTGGTGATCTGATGTGGAGAATGAGTGTGGTGGTGGAGATCTGCATTATTTTTTATGCACTTCAATTTATATGCTTGATATTATCCTGCCTGAGTGCAAGGAATTAAAGGAGGCTATTAGTGGGAAACAAATAGGAAATGAAACAATGGCAGAGATAAGGTACCATCAGAGAAAGTATCAAGACTACTTGAGGAAACACTGGGGAAGCTATTAATTGGGGAATACTCACCTGCTTGATAACAAGACTAGCAAGGTTTATTTTTCCCAGGCCTGAATCTTGGATCAAAGGGCATACTAAACAATTGAAGTCTCTGGTCTTGGGGGAATGGGGTTGAGAGTCATCTCTAGCTGCTGCTCAGAGACAGAATGCTGCAGGGACTGTGTCACTCTCAGTGCAGGAATGGGGATGTCTGGGCTCAATGGAACTTACCCAACACTTCCAAGGAAAGAATAAAGTATACATAGGAACCAGACCAATAGGCCTTTATGCGTTTATCCCTTTTCCCTACTTGCGTATTTGGGTGAATAAATAATACGTTTGTTTTAATGGAACTGTTTTCAGTCTCTTCAGTGAGCTGCTAGTCACACACTCCCAAATAAAAGTTTTCTTGCAGGTGCCATGTACAATTGGGGTGTCATAGTAGGGGAACTGCAACACAGCGATCCAGGCCAAAAATTGGATCGTGGCATTCCATCGCTGAGAGAGGATAAGGAAGCTAAGTCTGTCACCTGAAAAGTGCACTCAAGAGAGAGAAAAAGGGATCTAAAGTGCAACTTGCTCTGTGACTGTGACACTGCCTTCTCAAAGAGAGGTGGGAAGGGGTGAAAGTGAAGCCATGGCCCAGGGGACTGGAGCTTTTGAGGAAGGAAATACAGTTTGAACCCCCTCAATGTATGCAATACCCATTGTCTCTAGAGGAATTGTGGCTGAATCTGCCAGAGTACCTGAAGACTCTTGCTGCTACGCAGACGCTCTGTCTGTTCTGGCCAATCTGATGTTAATAAATTTCAATCACCATGATGAAGGGCAGCGTGTTATCTCTGTAGCATGGAGGAAGTAGCAATCTAGATTAAATTTGGGAGTACTCTGATTAGTATAGGGTATGTATGGTTTTTGCTAACAAATTACTCTTAATTTTTTGAATATGTAGTTGAAAATGTAGTAACCAATTAAACAATTTTCCTAAATTATCAAAATTAGATCCATATCTCACACGAAATAACTTTTTTAGCCATTTCATTTTTTAGTCATTTGTATACCAGACTCTGACATCTGTTGAAAGCAAATTATGGAAATATGGTTTTAACAAGATAATCATGAACTTTATAGGATTAGAAAAGAATAATCAAACAGAACTAAAACTTTTATGTGATGAATAAATATTAGATTCAGATCAAAGTAACCCTATTCATGCCTGGGGCTCCTAAGTGCTGCTGCAATACAAATAATAACGGTGATAATAACAATATATTTACAGTAGTTTTTGTTTAGCCCAATGAGATCTTTTTTGGGCATAGTTCTTCCTCCACCACTGCAATTTTGGGACTCTTAAAACTAAGGCTCATTTTACATTTAAAATAAAAGGCCATCAGCCACCTCTAGCATCCTTTGTTCAGTTGTAGATTGTGCTGGGGTCTGAATATAATTGCTGTTACTTATCATTTTTGCAAGGGACAGTTCTTCAAATGAAAGTCCCTATCCACTGGGAGCTCTTGTGCATATTCTAAGAAATTTCAGGTTATTGTCTATCTTTTTCTCCAATTATTTTCATGTAAAAAACAAAATAGCCTGCAATGTTAATATCACAAGTGCTATAAAGAACCCTCTCATGGCTTTTTCTTGTACATAGATAGATATGAGATGTCATCCGAGAAATAAAATAGGAGCATAAAAATTCAATAACATTGACTAAACTAAAAGCTTCAGAACTGCCAACCCTAAGCACTCAGAAATCATGAGTCAGGCCCTTGAAAATCAGGAGACTGGCTTCAAAATAGGAGACTTTTAAAATATCACATTTGGGTTTTTTTTCCCCCTTCACTTTCTGGTTTCTGAGCTTTTAAGTTACACTCATCAGATTTTTCAAGCTTTTCTTTGCAACTTTGAGGGCTAGAAACTTACTCTTTTTAAAATGAAAGCTGAGTTTCTTAGGGTTCCAAGAGCTGGCGTTTTAAGGAAAAACACCAAATATCATGAGACTCATGATTAAAATCACAAGAGTTGGCAACACAATTATAAGTATCTTCTCTTACTTCCACCCCCTTTCAATTTATCCCTTTTTCTTTGTCTCCCAACTATTCTCTTTTTTATTTTGTTTTGTTGTC
Source organism: Lepidochelys olivacea (assembly GCF_965140295.1). Lineage (NCBI taxonomy): Eukaryota > Metazoa > Chordata > Testudines > Cheloniidae > Lepidochelys > Lepidochelys olivacea. Next base: position 81,004,740 of record NC_140417.1, on the reverse strand, counting down.
TTTCCTCTTCCTTTCTTTCAGAAGCCTCTATCATTCTTATTATTATTATTCTTATTCTCTTATTTTTCCCTGTTTTCTGGCCAGTCTGACTCTTTTCTCTCCCATAATTGTCTGTTCCTCTCCCATAATTGTCCCATAATTCTTGTCTCTCTGTCCCTTTAGCTCTCCCTTACATTCCATTATCTCTCTTCTGTCCGCTTCTCTGCAAGTGACCGCCTGAGGTGCCTCCATGGTCCTATCACTGAAGTTTAATTCGCCCCATCATCTTGGGATGCTTTTGTTGTTGAGCTGGTGCATAAGCTGTGTGTTCCCTTCTTTTATCCCCGATGTTCCCTCCTTTCACCTTTCCTCTGTGTAGTCAGTGTTCTATGGTTAGAGGCATCTGGATCCCCCCATTGGTTCATCCCCCTACCCACTTTGTGTCCCTGAACTATGTTGGTGTTTAGGGTAACTGAGGCGTGGGTCCCCTCTTCCTTTACCATCTTTGTGCTGGCTGCCTGTAGCTGACTCATCTCCTCCACTGTCTTTTCTCTTTGTGGCTACACTAAATGGTTTGCAAAGAAACCATATAAAAATCTATCTCCCCAGTCCTAAATTGGTCTGTATTCATCTCCCTGTAGATACCAAAACAAAAGGGATTGACCAAAGCTTGTTTTCTAGGTACCAAAGATTAGCTTCAGGCATCAGTGTCTGAGACCATGGGAAACCCCCCCGCCCCTTTTCTTTGGTGGTGGGAATTCCTGAGAAAATTTCAGCCATAGTAACCTGTTTTATATTTTGAGAATTAACTTTTAGCATTGATATTTAAAAATGCCAACGGTTGGGTAGATTGTAGATGTTGGCTTCATATCCCAAGGCTGGCTCTGTTAACTGTTTGACACAAACTTGATTATATTGATGGAATGAGGGTGGGAGCAGGGGAATATAACATTAATTTGGTTAATATAGAGTTTGTATAAATGGGAGTGTTTTGGGAGTCTGGGGGTCTTCAGATTTTTAGCTCTTGAGGAGAATAGCTGTGTATGTGTGAGAAAATGTATTACACAGTACTTTTCTTAACTCCTGAAAGTTTAAGGATTCCAGTATATAAAGTAAAGGAGTACTTGTGGCACCTTAGAGACTAACCAATTTATTTGAGCATCAGCTTTCGTGAGCTACAGCTGTAGCTCACGAAAGCTCATGCTCAAATAAATTGGTTAGTCTCTAAGGTGCCACAAGTACTCCTTTTCTTTTTGCGAATACAGACTAACATGGCTGTTACTCTGAAACCTGTCAGTATATAAAGTAGTCAGTATAGCAAACTATGAGATCAAGTCAAGCTTTAAAGGTGTCATAAATATAAAGGGAAGGGTAAGCCTCTTTAAAATCCCTCCTGGCGAGAGGAAAAATCCTCTTACCTGTAAAGGGTTAAGAAGCTAAAGGTAACCTCGCTGGCACCTGACCAAAATGACCAATGAGGAGACAAGATACTTTCAAAAGCTGGGAGGAGGGAGAAAAACAAAGGGTCTGTGTCTGTCTGTGTGATGCTTTTGCCAGGGACAGAACAGGAATGGAGTCTTAGAATTTAGTAAGTAATCTAGCTAGGTAGGTGTTAGATTATGATTTCTTTAAATGGTTGAGAAAATAGCTGTGCTGAATAGAATGAATATTCCTGTCCGTGTGTCTTTTTTGTAACTTAAGGTTTTGCCTAGAGGGGTTCTCTATGTTTTGAATCTAATTACCCTGTAAGGTATTTACCATCCTGATTTTACAGAGATGATTCTTTTTTACTTCTATTAAAAGTCTTCTTGTAAGGAAACTAAATGCTTTTTCATTGTTCTAAGATCCAAGGGTTTGGGTCTGTGGTCACCTGTGCAAATTGCTGAGGATTTTTACCAAACCTTCCCCAGGAAGTGGGGTGTAAGGATTGGGAGCATTTTGGGGGGAAAGACGTGTCCAAACTACGTTTTCTAAGGAACCCAGATAAAGTTTGGTGGTGGCAGTGGAAGTCCAGGGGCAAAGGGTAAAATAGTTTGTACCTTGGGGAAGTTTTAACTTAAGCTGGTAAAAGTAAGCTAAGGAGGTTTTCATGCAGGTCCCCACATCTGTACCCTAGAGTTCAGAGTGGGGAAGGAACCTTGACAAAAGGTCTTATTTGATCTTCATATAACTCAGCGTGTGAATTAAATGTGAGCTCAGAAAAATTGAGGCTACACTATAGTTGTCTCCCTTATTTTTTAACTATGTGCTGCTTCCTAGGTGTCCAATCAAGAACAGGCTTCTCAGCCATTTCTTAGCTGACATAACAGAACTGAGTGGTTAAGCCAGGTATGATTATAGATTATCAATTCATACCTCGAACCTATTTATCTGGAGCCTCAGATATGTAAGTAAAATTAGGGAATGTCTAAAAAGATGTGATTAAGGTTATTTCTTTTATTTCTTATTGGCTTGTGGATGCCTATATGCTAACACCAGATGCTTTTGTTTGCTTGTAACCTTAAAGCTGAACCCCCAAGAAAGCTATTTTGGGTGCTTGATTTTTGGAATTGCTCTTTTAAAATCTAGCAAAAACCTAAGTTCCAGATGTATTTATTTTCTTTTTGTTTTTAATAAAATTTACCTTTTTTAAGAACAGGGTTGGATTTTTGGTGTCCTAAGAGCTTTGTGAATATGCTGTTTGATTAGCTGGTGACAACAGCCAATTTCCTTTGTTTTTTTTCTCAGCACTTCCCCGGGCGGTGTGTGTGTGAAAGGGCTTAAGGGAGGAATTCCACAGGGAGGAATTCCAAAGTGCTCCTTCTTGGGTCCAAGGGGGTGGCAGTGGTTTTTTTGCATTTGGCTGATGGCAGCCTTTACCAAGCCAAGGTCAGAGAAAAGCTGTAACCTTGGGAGTTTAATACAAACCTGGAGTGGCAAGTATTCATTTTTAGAATCCTTGCAGGCCCCACTTTCTGCACTCAGAGTGACAGAGTAGGGATTCAGCCCTGACAATTACTAATTATAATTGGTTTTGTAAGGTGTGTAGTAAATACTTTAAAGAACAGAAATGTTAAAATGTGTATAATGAACCAGCCACTGGGGGAGTGGGCAGATAGTCAAACAAGGAATTCCCCTTTCACATTTTGTATAATCTATGTCCATTGAATGTATTCTCTGGTACACAGTGTACTGAAAAAACATGATACTTTTTTTAAGAGTTCCAAGTGACTTTCAAACTTGTATCAGTTTACGGTATCAGTAATATTATTTTAATAACTAATCCAGGTATATCTGTCAGATGAAAAACCTACACTGAGATCAGTGTAATCTATTTGCTGGTTTATGGTCCCAAAGTCCCTCAAAATGTACATCTCAAATCCAAATGATGTCCCCAAGTCCTAGGCTTTGCATCTGGATCTTTGAATTAGCTGGAAGATGTGTAAAGTCATATGTAGGCAGACAGTTCCTGGGGGTCTGAACATTTGACAAAGCTCAAGTGGATTGTTTATTCCAGCAAGCCCTGTACTTATACACACTGTATACTACATTGCACACATGCAATGTTCTCCTGGTATGCTAGTTTGAGATATTAGTATCTGTTGCATAGGATTTCACGCACTCCTCCTTGCTTTTAGTCACATTATCACCACTTTCCAGGCTCTTTGAACAAAATTAAAGATCTTAGCAGGAATTGCTGACAGTTTTATAAGGACTGGACAATTTAAACAAAATAAAATAGCTGGTAATGGCTGATTATTTAAATACTATGAAACTTAAACATTAAGGAGATTCACATAAAATACTTGATATGACAGACTTAGTTCTTGGAATTTACCACATAAGCAACATTTTTTATTCATACCTAATGGTATAATTTCATAAAATTCTCCAGAGTTAAGTAATTACAATTACATTAGCACTTGCAGTGAATAAGCTCTACATAATTATTTGTAGTCTTAAAAGGAAAAATCACTGCAGAAAAAAGGAATGGAACCTTAACAGAATACTAATATCCTATGCAGTTTTGAAAGCAAGACATGGGCATCAGAGTTGTGGTATGTAACAGCTTGTAATCATAATAAAATAGTGTTTACACATTTCAAAGCAGAAAGTGATATAGTAGTAAGAGGAGGCACTAATTAAATAGCTTGGTAAGCAGTGCTGTGCTAAGCATATCAGTTTTGACATGCAGGGGTTCAAGCAAATATTTTCCTCCCCTGGTTTATGCAGGTTTGCATCATTTTAGTTTTGCTTTGAATTTGTCGCGGATTAGCCAAAAACTTAAAACAAAATGCATAGCCAAATCCACCAAAACTTGCCGGCTTTGTCTTGCTTCCAAAATGAAAACTACAAATCAGACTACTCAGGTTCACTCAGAACTCAGACCACATTTGTCAAAACGCTTATGAAACTCAACCTAGTAGCATTGCTTCTAGGGTGGAAATTAATTAGGAGAATTTTTCTGGTTTGAGTTTAGAGTTCAGATGTCATGAGAAAGATAAGTGAATTTTGAATAGAGACTTAGAGGTTCTGACAAAAGTGTTTCTCACAAGAAGTGAATTCCTAGCATTTAGTGGCTCTATGTAGGATACATATAGCCTGTTTTTGAAAAAAGCAAATCTATCCCTCTTACATCTTTGGGTGCTGCTGGCTCCCAGCTAATGTAGTTAGAGCTCTGAGACTTTCCATCCCCATGCATAATTCACTGTATATTGTGAGAGTTCTGCAGAGCAAGCCTTGATCAAGCAGCATTGCACATGTTAATGTAAGCCACTTGTGGTAGGATGCCTTCCTATGTGTTAGAGCAAAATTATGTCCAGAAATTGTTTATGGGAGAAACTTGTACTCAACTGTGCGTGCATGGGAAAATTTCTTTCCTCTTTTTTAGTCATCAAAGCAGTTCTTTTGCATCCTTTTAAAAAAAATGTTGTCTTCCCTCCCCTCTTCCGACTCCTTTTCCTTTTAGCCTTGGTTTTTTTTTTTAAAGTAATAGGTCTGCAATACAGCAGCCTCAGTGAAAATGTTTTAGCTAGTTTGAGTGCATGTCTTCCAAAAAGGCAGTGGTTTTTATTAATACCCTTTTATCAAAAAATCAGTTGATGATTCAGTGAGTTTAGGACAATTTGGGAATTATTTATTATATAGTGATTCTAGCATCATAACTACTCAGTCTGTCCATCACATGCATATCTCCCACAATTCCTGTGCTTCTGATCAAATGGTGCCTGATAAATTCTGATGATCTATAAATTTCAGATTGTCTCTTTAATCAGCAGCACAGGAACCTGTGGAGTGTAACGGAACCAAAACAAAAAGGCACATTTAGAGATGATAAAAATCCTGAAATGCTCATCCGGTCTGATAAATCTGAACTGAGAAAAACAAATACCAGCTCAACCTTTATTCCTCAGAATATTACTACAGCACAGAGTTACCAAACAAACAAAATAAAGACCAGTTCAACCAATCAAGAACCACATATTGCTAAAAGATATCAAGCACCATGAGGTTGAGGCTATTATTAATGTTGCCCTACACTTCCATTTTAGGACCCTATATTCAGTTGCTCATAACTTTTTAAAGCTTTAACCATTTGAGCTGATATTTTCCATGCCAGGTGTTTACCTCAGTCTGATTATTTTGGGGGAAATTTCAGCCAAAATGGCTCAGCCATTTCCTAAAACAATACTAGGGAACAAATCTTTATATTTCAATGTTAAAAAAAATTCTGCTGACCTTTTCTTTGGAAAGTTCTAGAGTCGCTATACTTTGGAAGAGAGACTTGAAATTTAGCAGGGGGTAGAATTTGTGTCAGATATTTGCATTTCATCGTCTCTGTGAAAATATGCCCAAATTTGGCTACGTTACAACCCTTTGAAAAATCACAGTTGGCATGTGCTCACTCAGTGAGACTTCTTAGTGCTTAACAGCTAAAATCTCCAAAGATTTCATCCTCACTGAGCATGCTCGAGCCTCTCACAGCTCACAGTGCTGATTAGACTATCCAGGAACCATTCTAACAGAGCAAGTGAGCATACTCCTTCCAGCCCAGGGCTAAAGCTGGACTTTCCTGGTAATGGCTGTCTTGCTGGTAACCAGGCAGCCTGGAGGAGAAAGCTGTTTGATTCAAATGCAGGAGGGTGAAGAATCAAAGAAGGGGTGGGGGAATAGTTTGGGAGCTCAGAACAGGAGCTGGTGAAGGAGTTTGGCACTGGCTGGGCAAGGAGTCTGGGCCTTGAAACCACTGGGATGGGGGAAGGATGTGGAAGGGTGGGAGACATGTCTAACAAGGAGGTAGGGGACAGAGGAAGAACTGGGACTGACTGGGCAAAGAAAGTGGGACAAAGAGGCAGTGGAAGTGAGGCCACAAAGACTGCATAAGGAACCTGTGGTGGGGTAGAGACAGGATTGTGACAGGGACAGGTGGGAGGGGACGTGGAAGAAGGGATCAAGCTTGGAGGCAAAAGGCAAAACAGTACATGCTTACTACAAGCACGCTCCCTTCCAAAGCCTGTAATGGAACCCAAGATCCCTGAATCTCCCCATTTCTCTGCTTTCAGCAAATATCTGTGAAATCCCCTAGTAAAATGTACCATCACATTCTTGGTGCTAGTCCACATAGCAGAAGTAGGTTGTTATTCTTGATCAGTTATTCAATTAGCTCAAGTGGCAGAGGTCTTTGTGATAGATTGACAGGTTCCAACCTGATGAACCACGTGAGTGTCAATATAATTCTCCATGATGGAATTTGGTTTTCCAGTTTGCTTTTTTTTAAAATGTAGGAAATTACAAACAAAACTTTGTTAAAATAGCATTATCAAGGTCACAAAATTAAAGTATACAAAAGTTAGGAAATGCCAGAACGAAGGTTGGCTCTGCTAACTTAATTTACCACCCTTGTATCTATGCAATATGATGCAGTCTTGAATTACATGGTCACAGACTTGCATGCTATTTTTTTTCTACAGAACCCATGCCTTATTCAGTGCACAAGGTGAATGGTGCTCGCTTACTGAGCAGCTAGTCAGTATTTTTCCTTATTGTTTTATTTGTGGCCCATACCTTATTTACTCTATATTACATTACTCTGAAGACCGAACTATTAATTTCCTCATGGGCTTTTCTCTGGTGCTCTTCAGTACAGTTTGACCATGTGTCACTGTCATAAATATAAAGGGAAGGGTAAACCCCTTTGAAATCCCTCCTGGCCAGGGGAAAGCTCCTCTCACCTGTAAAGGGTTAAGAAGCTAAAGGTAACCTCGCTGGCACCTGACCAAAATGACCAATGAGGAGACAAGATACTTTCAAAAGCTGGGAGGAGGGAGAGAAACAAAGGGTCTGTGTGTCTGTCTGTGTGTCTGTCTATATGCTGGTTTCTGCCGGGGATAGACCAGGAATGGAGTCTTAGAACTTTTAGTAAGTAATCTAGCTAGGTATGTGTTAGATTATGATTTCTTTAAATGGCTGAGAAAAGAATTGTGCTGAATAGAATAACTATTTCTGTCTGTGTATCTTTTTTGTAACTTAAGGTTTTGCCTAGAGGGGTTCTCTATGTTTTTGAATCTAATTACCCTGTAAGATATCTACCATCCTGATTTTACAGGGGGGATTTCTTCATTTCTATTTACTTCTATTTTTATTAAAAGTCTTCTTGTAAGAAACTGAATGCTTTTTCACTGTTCTCAGATCCAAGGGTTTGGGTCTGTGGTCACCTATGCAAATTGGTGAGGCTTTTTATCCAACATTTCCCAGGAAAGGGGGAGTGCAAGTGTTGGGAGGATTGTTCATTGTTCTTAAGATCCAAGGGTCTGGGTCTGTAGTCACCTAGGCAAATTGGTGAGGCTTTTTACCAAACCTTGTCCAGGAAGTGGGGTGCAAGGTTTTGGGAAGTATTTTGGGGGGAAGGACGCATCCAAACAGCTCTTCCCCAGTAACCAGTATTAGTTTGGTGGTGGTAGCGGCCAGTCCAAGGACAACGGGTGGAATATTTTGTACCTTAGGGAAGTTTTGACCTAAGCTGGTAAAGATAAGCTTAGGAGGTTTTTCATGCAGGTCCCCACATCTGTACCCTAGAGTTCAGAGTGGGGGAGGAACCTTGACAGTCACAAACTTTAATTAATTTATTTTAACTCTGAGATGAATGGAGTTTTAATATCCCCATGTCACAGATGCCAAACTGAGGCTGCAAGAGATAATGTCAAAAGTATCCACTAATTTTGGGTGCCCAGTTTGGGACACCTAGGATTTTTCAGAGTATGTGATGTTACACTCCATATTCTTCATGGAAATATGGCTATGATATGGATATGACATAACTGAGATGTACTTTATGCAAGATGGCTCATGTAAGATATCATTGGAAAGGTTATGATTTACTGAATGTGATTATCCAATTTGAATGCATGTATTATTTCTGTATCTAAAGTTAGGAATATGGACTATGCAACAATTACAACTGGATGGGTGTTAGGAAGACAGCCACCAGACAATAGGTCATTTGATTTGATGGGCCATTAGGAAGGAACAAGAAGACTGGGAAGATATTAATCTCTCTTTCTCCTGGGATGTAACGGGGACACTACTAAGCCAGGTGGTCTTGTCACCAGATACTAAACATTATCTTGGGCTTCTTGTAACTTTCCATTAAAAGGGGAGGGGCATTCAAGTTTGGAAAACAAAGGATTCCCGCCTCATGTAAACCTTATTTAAGGAGGGGGAGGAAGGCAAATGGGACTGTACTCCATGGCCTGTCTGCCCAAGAAGAAAGACTGTAAAAGACACCTGAAGACAGGCAAGGGGAGAGTCCAGGATGAGATGGATCCAGACTGAGAAGAAATATAACTGGAACTCTAAGCTATAGAAACTTTGCAACCTGCCTAAAATAACATTTAGGTTAAGAAATTATATTTTGTAACCTGTTTCTTAAGTATATTGAGCTTAGCTTATGTATTTTGTTTTATTTGCTCAGTATCTGCTTTGTTCTATTTGTAATCTTTTACATTCACTTAACATTCAACTTTTGTAATTAATAAACTTATTTCTTGTTTATAACATAGCCAAGTTTGTGCAATTCATAACTGGGGGGGGGGGGGGATTAAGAGGCTGTGCATACCTTCCTCCACATTGAACGAGGAGGCAGATTTCATAATATACCTTTGGGTCTGCACTCCAAGGGAGGTGGACACCTGAGTGCTGGGGCAAGTCCCTTAAGCTGAGTCTTTCCAGAGCTGATCTCAGTATCTGTGTTGTTCTCCAGTTGGGTGTGGCCCTGCCGGTGTGTGTGCTGTAGGAGGCTTAATAGCCTGGCTCAGCAAGACAGGTAAAAAGGGTGCCCAGGCTGGCGGGACAGGCAGGCTCAGTGGTATCTCAGCACATCAGGGGGGGTAGCCTGTCACATATATGGCCTTATATTGCACATTAGATGTTCAAAGCACACCTTCTATTGTCTTCAGTTGCAGTTGTGAGTGCTCAGCACTTCTGAAAATCAGATCCTAGGGCCTCACATTGGGCATCCAGAACTAAGGAATGCACAATTAGTGACCACCTGTGAAATATTTGGTTTCAGTGACTTGCCTATCATCAGACAAATGCGTTTTCAATTATTTTAAATGAAATTTTGTCAAAATAGATTTCAATGGAAAGTTTTGATATGTATTAACTGGCATTTTCAGATGGAAGTGTTCTGTTGAAAAGTTGTTGACTAGCTCTGACTGAGTGCCATGAGAACAGTATTAAGGGGCAGTGTTCAGATTAGGGACAGAATCCTGTGATGTTGATGAGGGCTCTCAAAAAATACTGTCCCACTTTGTTTGAGGAATCCAAGTCAGAAGCAATCCAGCAACAGCAGACTGAGTTACTAGTAGCACTAATGCAGTGCTTAGTGACTGTGCCTAATTAAGGAGTTAAGTAAGTTGTCAGGGAAGAATAAAGATAATCACTTTGTCAGTTCTTCCTTTTTTGTATCCAGCCATATGAGCAAACCAGTACTCAATACACATTCCATTCAAGATCATCACACAGCACTACCTTTTCTACCTAAAAATTTTGTAGCCATGTCCGCTTCCCTTTCTTGGGCAATATAGACTGTAATAATAATGGATTTTGAAATGTGCCTCACACAAAGGGCTCAGGTGCCCCTGATTCTTGTGGGGGTGTTTTTTGGATACAGAGTAGGGGTTGACCAACACATTTTTAATTTATGTTGGTTCATATTATTCCAGAGTTATTTTTCATCTACTTTGAGTAGTTGTTAATAACAAATTTACATAATTCTGGTAAAGTTCCAGTTATAGTATATAGCTACGAATTACCCATAAACATAAAAAGTCAGTTAGTAAATAAATGACATTTATTTGAATTTTAGCTCTTTTTGCATGGAATAATTGAGAGAAGGGTGCTAATCCATTTCTACAAACACACATACTCATACACAAACACTTTATTTTGGGTTCACATTTTCTTACTTTGCTTCTTGCCACTGGAAGGATAGATTTTCCTCTACTTGATTAGTCACTGTGAATCACTCTTCTGTTTACTATAGTACCTACAGTATGATAGACATTGAATGCCCATATTGCTTCCCTTGATACCTTGGATCCCCTCGGAAAAGTTGCTTTTGGTTTAAAAAACTGTTTGTTCGAACTATTCCTTGTGGAGCTTCTAAATGCTCAAAGTAAGATTTATGATTGATTTATGATTTCAAAGCAGTCTAAAGGATTTAGAGACACTTTTAGTGTTCCTTTGAAAACATCAACCTATATTCCCAACAGGAACATTTTATCCTATATTGACAGAAATATCATTCACTTTTAATATTTGTTTTCACAAATAATGCTGCTAAATATTTTTTGAAAAATTTAACAAATGAGCTGAGAACTTGACAAACACTCACTGGAAATTGTAAGTGTCAGTTTTATAAAAGCAAAGTAAATATGTAGGGTGAACTTAAGAAAATGTTGCTAATTTTATTGAAAAATTGGGATCAAAATGAGATGTTTTATATTACTTTACTACATGGTAGACTTGTGTCCCCCCCCGCCCCGGTCTTCTTTGAGAACTGTTTATTTTTTATTCTTCTACTCAGTTCAATAGTGTGTTCCATACATTAAAGATAAATGAAAAGAGAACCACCCAGCTGAGCTAACCAGAAGCTCATCTGGCTAATATTGAAATCAGTCAGGCTCTCAAAGCCATATGATAGAGTTCCTTTTGAATGACTTTTTGCCATGAAGGTAGAGAAATTGATTGGATAATAGGTTTCTACTTGGGAACTAAACATTTGCTCAGATGTAATTCCTCTAACCTTGTGAATGGTAACGGGACATTTATAAGCTCAGTTTTTCCATGAAAAAGTTTCTAAATGTGGCATCCAACAAGCAGTCACTTGTAAAATTCCTCTGTGAATATGTGGCTCAAAATCCACCTGAGGGTGTCAGAGCACTCCCTTCACAAACACTCCTCCTTATGGGAGGCTTTTCCAATTGTGAAATAGCAAAGTCCATCACTAGTAGAGATGTTGAAGAAGCCCAAGACTTATACAGTACTCATGCTGTATGTGCCACTATGACTTTTGGGTCTCTTGGTTTCAAAGGAATCATAGTAATTAGGTTATCTGATACAGATGTTTTGGTCCTTGCTGTTAATTTCTTTCCCAAAACGGAACACAAAGATAACATGTGGATTGAAACTGCCATCATTACTAGCACAACTGACAAGTGTTGCTTCATACCTGGGCATGCAATCTGTGACACACTCCTGATTTCCGCACCATATTTCCTGCAGTACATTCATTAAGAGTATGTGAGTCTGTGTCAACCCTGTTGGTATTGGGGGAAAAAAATCTGTCAAAGCAAAGGGACCTTATGACTTCAGAGATCTTGCCAATTTGGGAGAGAGTGGTGGAAAAGCTGCAATTTCTGCAGCAAGGAAATTAGTGGCAGGGCTGTATGACCATAACAAAAAAAGAAAAGGATACCCACAGAAACCTGAATTATTTGTGTCTCAATCTAGCTATCAAAAGGACAAGTCACTGGCCTAACTCCCACCATGCAAAGACAATTGTTGAAGAGCATGTCAAAAGAGCATCTTACCAAACAAAAGATTTGGATGTCTTCACATATAGGCAAACTAGGTATGCACAATTTTATTCTTGGAACATTAGTAATTTTCATTTTCTTAAATGTTTTCCCTCAATCAGGGCCAATTAAACCTAATGGAACAGTTGGTTGCTTAAAAAGCAAATTGTCTGGTAACAAGACAGCGAGGATACAGCTCCTTATATTAAAAGGCTTTTTTACTGCTCCTGACAGTCCATCTTTTTCATTGCTCTTTGTCCTGCCATTTCAGACAGAATGTGTATTAACGGAAAACAACAACAACCACCTTCCAGCGTTAACCCTATTTCATCCAAATCACCGAAGGTTCTCTTTTTAAGTATGGTGCTAATGTTAGGACTACACTGAACTGAGTAATAATCAACTTCATGTGTTTCAGGGGAAAGCTGTTTTTGTGGCTACTTTTTACCCAAAGAGAACAGAGCATTTCTATTTGCATCTCAAGAGAGGTGTGAGGGTGGGGTAGAGAAAGACACTTAGCAGAACCTGTTCTCCCTTGCAGTGGTAATGCAATGTACTGCTGTAAAGGGAGCCACATTTAGACCCAGAGGTGAGCCCCAGAATAACCGGCTAAATGTGCCTCTAAAATGTAGCCCCTGAAGGCCCTGGGAGGGGAGGTAGTTCTGGAGGCAGGCAGGCGGGGCTGGCTGTGTGGTGTGTCTTGTTTTTGGCTGGAGGTGTGGGAATGGGGACATCAAAAATGTTTTGCACTTTGGTTGGCAAAATGGCAAAAGCCACTTCTGGTGCCATTGCCCTCTAGTCAATGTCCTGGCTGTCTCAAAGACTGATACTGTTGGCCTCTGGCCTCCTTTTTTCTTAGACCGGAGCCTGGGTTGAAGAGGAAGGAAAAATAGACTACCAATGGAGCTGAGAGAGAATAAAGCTAATGTTACACAATTTCTTTACGTTTTGCTAATATTACTTTGTCATCTGTTGTTTGAAGATATGTTCAACACAGCTAGGATACTTACCCTTGACAATCAACTGCCAAAGTGAAACAGTAGCTACTTTTTAGAAGACTTTTAATATAAACCACTATTAACTTTCTGAATGTAGGAGTCAGTGTTACAGAAACTTATGAGGCAAGCAAATGGGCTCCTCTCTCATACAAACAATAATAATACCATCATCATCATTTCATAGCATTTTGATTTCAACTCACATAAACAAGTAAATGTGGCTCACACAGGGTTTAACTCTGCTCCTTTGTGCTTAGACATTGCATAATCTATGCTTATAACTAGTAGTTTAGAAATAATGATTATAAATCTAATGTGCAGCCATACTAAGATACATCATGACCCAAATCAGACAATAGCCAACTGTGATGCCCGGTTTTCAGTATATCATTACCATGTAATGTAAGCCTGAGTTTTGATGGAGGTGTGTTCAAGTTAGAAAAGGAGCACTATCACCTTTGACAGAATATCTGTACAGTAATCCCAATATGATGGGGTGGGGGCAGAGGAGGGGAGTTTGATGCCTTATCATAAAACATTAGATCTCCATTTTCTGGGCTTGGGTGTTTTTGGATTCACCCAGTTATTAACACTATATATAGTCTTTTAGTAGATGCTTGAGAAGGATCCAGTGGTAAGTCTTTGGTAACAACTCTTGTCTTGGTCATCAGCAGGGTTTGAATCAGGCCCCTACACAGACCCACAGACACACACACACACGCACCTGTTTTAATTCACACCTTTTGTTTTGGTGCATGTGTGTGTACATTTTTAAATAAATATCCTATTTTGATTTTGTTTAAGTCAGTGAAAAATGAACAGGGGGTTGCAATTTCTTTCCAGGAAACAGGGAGTTAACACCCTTCTTAGACTTCACTTTGAAAACAAGGATTTAACTTTTTTTTTGTTAAGCAGCAAGACATAATATACATCCTTTAACCCTAATATTGAATTTTTATTAACAGTGATCTTGTTTGCATTGTGGAATGTAGTTTGTTTGAACTTGATAGTCTTTAGTTAATTTTTACATGTCCTTGTAACTGTCAATGTCTTGTAGTAATTGGAGAAAACTGAGAATACTCTAGCTGCTAAAGTAGTAGCTCTAAATTCACTTGAATGTTTAAGTAGAGACTGTAGCTTAGTGGTGGGCAACCTGCGGCCCATAAGGGTAATCCACTGGCGGGCTGCCAGACAATTTGTTTACATTTGCACGGCTGGCCGCAGCTCCCACTGGCTGCGGTTTGCTGTTCCTGGCCAATGGGAGCTGTGGGAAGAGGTGTGGGCCGCAGGGACGTGCTGGCCACCGCTGCTTCCTGCAGCTCCCATTGGCTGGGAATGGCAAACCATGGCCACTGGAAGCTGCAGGCAGCTGTGCAAATGTAAACAAACTGTTTGGTGGCCCGCCAGTGGATTACCCTTACAGGCTGCATGCGGCCCATGGGCCGCAGGTTGCCCACAACTGCTGTAGATTAATGCAGTGGCTCTGAAACTAGGCATCATATCTCATCCATGGCAGGACTGACCTTTTAAATACTTGGATTTCTATAGGTGTAGTGATTTGTGTCAGATAATCCTTTAAATGATGAGCATTATGCATCAATCTTGAGCACCAGTGTGTGATACTCTTATGCTGAGTAGTACCTTGCTCCTTGAATAATCCAGTGGATTTCAACTTGGTATCACAATCTGGCTCTATGTAAACACAGGCTAAGTCATTTCTTAGAAATCAAAACTTACTCAAGTGTCACAGCATACTGTACTATATCCAAACTGCATATCTGAAAATTGGAATGGCCTTGTTGAAATCTGCCACTTCTGTATTGCAGCAATGCTTAATATACGGAAAAGGGAAATACGTTATCATATTAAAACAGTGTATGCATAAGACTGAGCGTCTCTTTGCTATAAAGGAAAAAATTAGGTACATAATCAGAATTTACATGAACCTGATTTCTAATATGTGGTACTCTGCTATACAGCTTCTGTCTATGCTTGTAATTTTCAACTGGTTATATTTCACTTGGTTGCAGTGTAGGTATAATATTAAATCCACTAACCCTACAGTTTAGGGATTCATAACAATCTGACTATGAAGCATCTGTTAACTAGTTCCTATCATATGTTAGAATTGTAAACACCATTTAAAATGATAAAAAGAACATCTGATGTAATAAGATAATAAAAAGAACATCTGATGTTGCTACTTTCTCAGGAAGATCACTGAGTAAAGGAGAACAGGGCATTACCTCCCTAGCCAGCTGGTAATAGCAGTTCTTTATCATTTAGAAATGCTAGTCCTGGGCACTAGGAAAGTCTGGTAATAGGATGCTTTGAGTTGTCAACATTCAGGACTTAAGTATGCTGGAAAAGGTGAGAGGTGTCTTCAGAAAAAAGAAACTTTTATAAAGACTTATAGGGTTTTTGTAGTTTGTCAGATGTTCATATTTTTTCATAATTAACTGTGAATTAAGTGCAAGGAAGTACATTAGTGTAACATTATGGCTGATACATTGAATTGAAAGGTCAAATAATTCAAAATTGTGATTCTGTGACAGCAGCTTACCTGAGACACCATCAGGAGCAGCCTCAGACTCAATTTTCCCTCCTTCCTTGTATGTTAATTTGTTTTGGCACTTTGGTCAAATCAACAAAAGGTCATCTGCTGACTTATTCATTGTCCCAATGGAAGCCAAAGGCTTCAAACCACACCTTGTTTCTTATCTTGGGTTACAGAACTCTCTGGAAGGATCTCCAGTCTGCATCCTTCTCCAGCTTAAACGAGAATCCATCTGAACAAAAGTCCAAAAGCCACTGGGACAGGTCTAATCCCTCCTGGTCCAGGGTTTCCAAGAAATCTTACCAAGTAAAACTTGTCCCTCTCTAGGGACTTTCTGCTCTCTGCCTCCTGGTCTCCTCGATGGCTTTTCCCAGGCTTCTTTCCATGAAAACACCTCTGTCTCTTTGCCTGGCTAGTCCTAACAGACTTTGCTATTGCTCTCATGTCTCTCCCTGTTCTGGGACAAGACAGCTGCTTACACCATGGCAACTCGTCCACACACTCCTTGCTGTTCCAGCAGCCAATTCTCAGGGATCCCTCTTCGACTGCAAAGAGAAAAATCTAGCACTTGGAACAGGAATGTGCTGGACCAGGCCCTTAAAGAGCAGGTACACTCTGTTACAGTTTCCCACATAATTGTAATTCTGCCCCTTTGTACCTGTTCAGCATTTTGTGTTACTGTGTATGGTGTCATCTTTCAGACCATAATATAGATGTGCAATATGATAGTTAGTTGTTTTGGGAACCATAATTTCCACTTTTCTGATCTATGTATTTAAGAATCTCAACCAGAATGTTGTATTAACATATATAATTTTTTCATTTATTTTTGAAAAGGATGCATTTCAGGCTCTAGCCTACAGCTACAGCTGGATGAATGTTTCTCTCTGGCACTACAGATGTATACACTTTAAATAAATTTGCTTTGACCATACTCAGTACCCTTTTTGGTTTGCTTTCCACATACACTTGAATTCTCAAGCTTTACTGGCATGGAAGTTGGTGAAACGCAATTTCAAAGCTTCATGCACCAATATTCACAGAAACTGAACTTACTGTTTGTAGAGATGAGCATTCATGTTTGAAATTTGTTTTATATTCATCCTATCAGGGCTCAGAAGCAGCACCACCAATGAAACTAATCAATTTAGCTCAAGTAGAGTGCGATACACATCTCTGGAGGGGGCCTGCACAAGGCATAGGCACCACTTACGTGCCATTTAAGCACTACTTGGAGGGTTCTGTTTGCATGTCCCCTATGTTCCTCCCTCCCACTGGTCCTTCTCTCTTTCACACTGTGTGTGTGTGTGTGTGTGTGTGTGTGTGTCTCACACACATACACTGAGTCACACCACATACTTATGAACTGTTCTAAATTAATCTCCGTTTGGATAAAAGTAATGCTTAGAATCTTGGTGTCACCTTTGCTGTATTCAGTGGGATGGGTTTTAATTTATTATAAAGAACCATAATTTGGGATAATATTGCTCTCTGCTTTGGTTTGTTATATTTATAACACAGTCTCAGAACATAATTTTATTTTATCTTGTATCAGTAAATATTTAGGAATTAAGATTTAAAGTTTTGTTCACTAAAAACCACAAAACTCTGATCCTGAAATTCTTGTTCATTCTGAACTACTGTCAACGTGAAATATTTTGTCATGAATACTATACTTTAGTGTGTTTTCAAAGTAACATTCCATATAATTAGTTATGTTGCAAAGTGATTTATATGACATAAAATTACTGTAAAATAAGTGTGGAAAAAACTGATGAACAACAGAGGGCACTCTAAATAGGTTAAAGGAGCACAAGAAATCAACAGCAGTGGAAATAATTAAAATTCTACAATGTGTAAAAATAAAATAGCAATAGGAAATGTTGGAATCAGCACACAGTGTTTAGTCACTCTGCTAGAAGGTTAGAAATCTGAAATGGGTGGCTGAAGGACAATTTTGTCTGAGTATAGTCTATTAGTATATGCTAACAGCTAACTGGACAAGAAATGTGTAGGAAAAGATTGAATATGAAAAAGAACATGTTAGGAAATATAAAATCAAAGCATTTAACATCTGTACTGCAGATGATGGAATATGATGAAAGTTCAAACATTAGCTGTACATACCTGTTTTATATCTTTTTAGTTAGAATGGTTTAATATGGTGTGGTGTTTGGCTAGTTCTCACAGAACCTCTTCAAGAATAGCCTTTGCCTCTGAATCAAAAAAGATCCCGTTTCCACATTTTGAAAATCCTGCCAATGCCATGTGCTCGAGTGTGTGTATCTATGTATGGGAGGGGTGTGGGGGGGAGACCTGTTTCCCTTACAGAACAATCAGGCTGAAACACAGTGATTAGAAATGTGTACTGTGTTTCGTTTCTGGGAAACTTTCTTTACACCTGAAAAACTTAGATTTGGGTCGACTGAATTCATCAAATTCATTTCAATTTCAGTGAATTGTTTCAATTGAAATGAGATTTTTTTTCCAGAAATGTCAAAACAAAACTGCTTTGACATAATGAAATGTCTTGTTTCACATTTTTGGGTTAGATTCATACATCGAAACTGGAGGAATAGGTGGTAGTCCACCTCCAAATTTCTTTTAGTCCAGTAGTTAGGGCACTCACCTGAGATATAGGAGACCCATGTTTGAATCCCTGCTCTGGAACAGGGACTTGAATTCAGGTTTCCCCCATTCAAGGTCTTTGTCTCTCCTGTTGAACCTGTTCTACTTTGTTTACATACAGGAATAGTCATTTGGCCAGCAACAGAGTGTGAGAGAATGACTCTATAGCCCAGTGGTTAGGGCACTCCAGGGCGGGGTGGCCAACTGGGGTTCCAGTCCCTGTTAAATAGTTATACAAAGTAGAACTCCAAAAAGGAGAGAATCATAGAATATCAGGGTTGGAAGGGACCTCAGGAGGTCATCTAGTTCAAATCCCTGCTCAAAGCAGGACCAATCCCCAATTTTTGCCCCAGATCCCTAAATAGCCCCCTCAAGGATTGAACTCACAACCCTGGGTTTAGCAGGCCAATGCTCAAACCACTGAGCTATCGCTCCCCCCGAGAGACTGATACCCACCTCAGAATACCCAAACAGCCTGGTGGTAGAGCACTCACCTGAGAGAGAGAGAGAGAGAGAAGTGTTCAAGTCCCTACTCTGAAGCATGGATTTGATCTTGAGTCTACAATGATAATCACAAATGAGTGTCCTATCCATTAGGCTAAAGGTCATATGGGGGCTATTGCCACCTCAACCACCTCCTCTATGAATGTAACCCTTCATTTTCTTTGTTTTTATTAAAACCTGAAATAACAAAAAATGTTTCATTTTACCTATGGCAACTCTTTCTGATTATTTCAGTTCAAACATTCTGAAGAGTGTCGGTTTACTTCAGGTTGAATCGAATTAAGGCTTGGAACTGCCAATGAACTGAAAAATTAGTTATTGGCTCAGCTTTACCTAATCTTTTGTTCTCGTTGATCACAGGATGACTATGAGCCATCAATGTGATGTGGCTGTGAAAAAGGCTGATGCCGTCCTAGGATGCATCAGGCGAGGTATTTACTACAGAGACAGGGAAGTGTTAGCACGATTATACAAGGCACTGGTGAGACCTCATCTGGAATACTGTGTGCAATTCTGGTCTCCATGTTTAAGAGATGAATTCAAACTGGAACTGGTGTAGAGAAGGGTTACTTGGATGATCTGAGGAATGGAAAATCTACCTTATGAGAGGAGATTCAAAGAACTTGGCTTGTTTAGCCTAACCAAATGAAGGCTGAGTGGAGCTGTGATTGCTCTCTATAAATACATCAGAAGGATAAATATCATGGAGGGAGAGGAGTTATTTAAGTTAGTTAAGCTCCAATGTGTACACAAGAACAAATGGATATAAACTGACCATCAACAAGTTAAGGCTTGGAATTAGACAAAGGTTCATAACCATCAGGAGGTGCAAAGTTCTGGAATAGCCTTCCAAGGGAAAGGTGCGGGCAAAAAAACCTAACTGGCTTAAAGACTGAGCTTGATAAACTTATTTAGTTTATATGATGAGACTGCCTATAATGGCATGTAACCGCTCCGTGACTGCTAGCTGCAAATATCTCCAATGGCCAGTGATGGGACATTAGATGGGAAGGACTCTGTTTTATTGCAGAGAATTCTTTCCCAGCTATCTGACTGCTAGATCTTCACCACATGCTCAGGGTCTAACACCATATTTGGGTTTGGGAAGGAATTTTCCCCTGGGTCAAGTTGGCAGGGACCCTGGGGTTTTTTTTGCCTTCCTCTGCAGCATGGGGCCTGGGTCATTTTCAGATTTAGTGTAAATGGTGGATTCTCTGTAACTTGAAGTCTTTAAATCATGATTTGAGGACTTCAGTATCTCAGCCAGAGGTTAGGGCTCTCTTCCAGGAGTTGGTGGGTGAGGTTCTGTGGCCAGCAATGTGCAGGAGGTCGGATTAGATTATCATAATGGTCCCTTCTGACCTTAAAGTCTATGATATATCTCAGGGTGTTTCACAAATGCACCCTATCAGCCAGAATATTCATATAAGTTGTAGAAATATGCATGTACATACTGTAATACAGAGGGTATTTTCCAATACTTCCAGAGAATTAAGCAGCTATTTAGGTGGTGCTCCTCTATTGAGAAACATTTACTTTGGTTGTGTTCTGTGAGGATTGTGGTGTTGGTTGACCTATGGCAATGAGTTACATTTGCATCTTAATTCTAAGGAATGGTAAGAGGAAAAACAGCAGAATAAAGACAATGGACTTCAAGAAGGCAGGCTTCAGTGAATTCAGAATTTTTAGGTAAGATCCAGTGGAAAACAAGTATAAGGGGAAAAAGAGTTCTTGAGAGATGGCAGTTTTTTAAAGAGACATCATTAATGGCACAAGAGCGAACTATCCCGATACATGGGAAAGATAGAAAGTATGATAAAAAATTCACCCTGGATTAACAACAGGATCTTAAACAACCTGAAACTTAAAAAAAGGTAATATACAAATTGGAAACCAGGTCAAATAATGACAGATGAACATAAAAAACCCCAAAAGCATGTAGGGACAAAATTAGAAAGGCCAAGACACAAGATACAACTAGCTAGAAACATAAATGGTAACAAGAAATTTTTTTATAAACATGTTTACAAGTAAGATGACAACACAGGCCCATTACTCAATGAGGAGGGAAAGACAATAACTGAAAATGCAGCAATGGCTTTGATGTTAAATGCTTTTTTGTTTCAGTTTTCATCAAAAAGATTAGCAGTGATCAGATGACTAACAATAAACATTAATGTAAATGAGGGTAGGATCTGAGGTAATACAGAAAAAGAACAAGATAAGAATTATGGAGACAAGTTAGTTGTCTTTAAGTCTGCAGGGCCTGATGAAAAACATCCTGGAATACTTAAGGAACTGGATGAAGAGATCTGAGCCATTAGCAATTATCTCTGAGAACTGAGGAGGATGGGAGATATCCCAGAGGACTGGAATAGGGCAAATGTAGTACCTAGCTATAAAAAGGTAATAAAGACAACCCAGGGAATTATAGACCTGTCATCTTAACGTCAGTACCTGGAGAGATAACGGAGCAAATAATCAATCAAATTGTAAGCACTTAGAAACGAATAAGGTGATAAATAGCAATTAACATGTATTTGTGAAGAATCAAATCATGTCAAACGAACCTAATATCCTTTGTTGACAGGGTAACAAGCCTTGAAGATGTGTGTGTGTGTGGGGGCGAAAAATCAGTAGATGTGATATATCTTAACTTTAGTAAGGCTTTTGATACTGTCTCACATGACCTTCTTTAGTTAATTTATGAGAAATGTAGCCTAGATGAACCTGCAATAAGAGAGTTTGAAAACCACAGTCAGAGAGAAGTCCTCAATGGTGATGGTCCAGCTGGAAGGGCATATCGAGTGGATCCTGCAGAGATCTGTCCTGGGATCAGTTTTATTCTATATCTTCATAAATGATTTGGATAATGGCACAGAGTACACTTATGAAGTTTGTGGATGATAGCAAGCTGGGAGGGGTTGCAAACATTTTTTAGGACAGGAGTAGAATTTGAAATGGTCTGAAAAAAATAGGATGAAAATTGATAAGAACAAATGCAAAGTATTACGCTGAGGAAGGAATAATCAATGGCCCAAATACAAAAGGTGAAATGATTGCCTAGGAAGGAGTACTGCAGAAAAGGATCTGGGCGTTATAGTGGATTACAAACTAAATATGAGTCACCAATGTAAAAGTGTTGGGGGAAAAAAGGGAACATCATTCCAGGATATGTTAGCAGAAGTGTTGTAAGCAAGCCACAAAGTAATTCTTCCATTCTACTCAGCACTGATAAAGCCTCAACTTGCAGTATTGTGTTCAGTTCTGGGCACCACACTTCAGGAAAGATCTGGACAACTTGGAGAAAGTCCAGAGGAGAGCATGTAAAATGATTAAAAATCTAGATAATGTAACTTAAAGCAGGATTGAAAAAAAATTGAGCTTGTTTAGTCTTGAGAAGTGAACACTGAGGGGTGGATATAAGTATGTAAAAGATTGTTATAAAGAGGAGGGTGATAAATTGTTCTCCTTATCCACTGAGGACAGGACAACAAATAATTGTCTTAAATTGCAGCAAGGAAGATTAAACTAGACATTAAAAAAGAAAACTGTTCTAACTGTAAGGGAGTTAACCCCTGGAACAAATTACTTATGGAGGTTGTGGAATCGCAGTCATTGGCGGTTTTTAAGAACAAGTAGACAAACTCCTGTCTAGAATGGTCTAGATAATACTTAGTCCTGCCTCAGTGATGGGGACTGGACTAGATTTATTTACTGAGGTCTCTTCCAGCCCTACATTTCTGATTCTATGCTTAACGTTATAGAACAGATGAGGCAGCTCACATATAGCTCACAAGATCTGAATGGTTTGAAGTGATTTTACCCATGGATTTTAGATGTTAGAAGATTAGACCCTGGCTCAGACCAGTGAGTGGAAAATGCTTTGGCTGTTCTCAGGCCCCCACCCCCAAGCCACATATGCTGTATGTAAGTGCTTTCCTTCCATGTGGTTTTAGTCAAAAGGAAGAATTTCTTTGTAGCTGTTGGTCTGCAGATATGTTTTCATTTTTCCAAATCAGTTTGTCCTGTGTTTTTGAAAACACAGTTTGCTAAAATCATAAGTAAGAGGGAAGGCTTTTTTTTATCTTGGACAACTGGTAATTCAAAAACATTAAATAAGGTAGAATTACAATGTTAGCATCACCATTACGGCTACATAACACACTAGTGGAAAGCACAGATACATAATGGTTCTGAGTTGCCTGTGGGCACATGGATGTGTGCAATTTCCACCCATGTGTCTGCGGGACATCTGCACCTAAGTAGGAATTGCCCTCATGAGGACAGGTGATAGCACTACTCTCACCTTCTGCAGGGGAAAGCCAGCTTTAAACTGCTTCAGACGCTACCTAAGGGATTTGCTGAATCAGCAAATCCTGTGGTGCCTCACACACAACTCCTCCCCAGTAGGCTATGTCCAGTTTGTGGGCCTCACCAGTCAATACCTTTCCTACATCAGAGAGGGTAATTTTTATTTGGTTGGGCCACTGCTTCCACTCACTAGGCATCTCCATCCACTAACTTACTTTTGTTTTTGACAGTGGAGTTGGGAATGTGTCAAAAGACCATATACCAAAATGCATTTTTTTTGCATCATATCACATTACAGCAGCTATTTTCCTCCCTGCAGTAGTTCTGCATGTTATGTTATCTATGCTGCATCAGGATCAATGTAACCTGCTTTATGATTCTATCCAGAGTTTCTACTAGGATATTAAACACCAGTACTGAATCTTTTAGTTGAAACTGAACTGTTAAAGTCGTCTCTTGTTTCAGACAGTTTGCTCCAAGGATTGATTGGCTACCCACACATCTCTAGCACGTAACACATTCTAATAGGGCAATTTATAGATAAGTAGTGTGATTTTCTCTAAAATACCTCTATAGGGATTATGCTGACTATAATAGAAAACTTGTGATTCATTTCCAGTTTTTCATATAAAATTATCATTATAGTGATGAATTCTTTTTAACTTGGAAGCAATCTTCATTGGAGAGCAGGCTACAGAAAACTTTGTGATTCGTTACATTGTTAACTCCAAACTACTTTAACAGTCTCACAACTTCCCTAAAATAGTTGATCACATTTGACCAGGGGAATAGAAGTTCCACAGGAGGTTATTTGAAGTAATGAAAGGATATTAAATGATATTAAGGATATTAAGGATATTAAAAGGATTAAAAGGAAAGGATATTAAGTAATGAAAGGATACTAAACTGGGAGGAGTGGTAGATACGCTGGAGGGGAGGGATAGGATACAGAAGGACCTAGACAAATTGGAGGATTGGGCCAAAAGAAATCTGATGAGGTTCAATAAGGATAAGTGCAGGGTCCTGCACTTAGGACGGAAGAACCCAATGCACAGCTACAGACTAGGGACCGAATGGCTAGGCAGCAGTTCTGCGGAAAAGGACCTAGGGGTGACAGTGGACGAGAAGCTGGATATAAGTCAGCAGTGTGCCCTTGTTGCCAAGAAGGCCAATGGCATTTTGGGATGTATAAGTAGGGGCATAGCGAGCAGATCGAGGGACGTGATCGTTCCCCTCTATTCGACATTGGTGAGGCCTCATCTGGAGTACTGTGTCCAGTTTTGGGCCCCACACTTCAAGAAGGATGTGGATAAATTGGAGAGAGTCCAGCGAAGGGCAACAAAAATGATTAGGGGACTGGAACACATGAGTTATGAGGAGAGGCTGAGGGAGCTGGGATTGTTTAGCCTGCAGAAGAGAAGAATGAGGGGGGATTTGATAGCTGCTTTCAACTACCTGAAAGGGGGTTCCAAAGAGGATGGCTCTAGACTGTTCTCAATGGTAGCAGATGACAGAACGAGGAGTAATGGTCTCAAGTTGCAGTGGGGGAGGTTTAGATTGGATATTAGGAAAAACTTTTTCACTAAGAGGGTGGTGAAACACTGGAATGCGTTACCTAGGGAGGTGGTTGAATCTCCTTCCTTAGAGGTTTTTAAGGTCAGGCTTGACAAAGCCCTGGCTGGGATGATTTAACTGGGAATTGGTCCTGCTTCGAGCAAGGGGTTGGACTAGATGACCTTCTGGGGTCCCTTCCAACCCTGATATTCTATGATTCTATGATTCTATTCATATATTAATGGAAATGTATTTTTGGAGGGGTAGGGAGCAGAACTCCACTATTACTGAGTTATAGATAAAATTGAGTTTAAAGGGTCCAATAAGCTAGTTTGAAGTTCAAAGAAACTTGTGCTTCAATTTTGCCTGCCTGGAGTTATTGCATATTAACACCTATAACTGGATCAAAAGAAAAGTAGAAATAGAGTAGTTCCAGAACCCCAGACTAATTAAATCAATCTTTCTTGCTCCACGATGGAATTAAAAAAAAACCGTATGGTCTTCTTGAAAATATTATCCTTCTGAATCAAAGAATGTATCCTCTAGCCATTCCAAAGTAAGTTTTTTACACACACACACACACACACACACACACACACACACACACACACACGCGCGCCACCAATCCTGGAGTAAAAGAAAGATTGTCTTCCCTGTCACTTAGCTGTTCCAAGAGATGCTGTCTGGAGATGTGTTAGAAATGTTTCTGTTCCCCTTCTTCATCTATAATGTCAATTTCTTTATAAGAAAAAGCTTTGAAATATAAATAAGTATATGTACTGTTTTTTATATCTATTGTGTATTTCTCCAATTTGATTTAACATTGTAAAATACAAACTCTGATATATTGCTGAATAGGTTCTGTTACATGTTTTTAAAAGAAAGGTGGGCTAAGAGCAGAACGGAACAACTACAAGGTATGGCCATGAATACTTATAGCTGACTTATCTACATTTGAATTAATGCTTTTAATGCTTGTCAACTAACTTGATTGAAAATTTGGGGATAGAAAAGTGCAGGTCATGGTTACTTCTAAATGCCATTTTCAGAACTTCTAGCTTCTGAAGGTCTGAATTTGAGGAAACATTAAATTGTGGCAGATATTTAAAAGTATAAACCAGAGGTGAAGATGGATAATGGATATATGAAAAAGGAGAAAAGGAAGGTAATGAGAACTGATCTTTTACAATACAGAGATTATTCACTACAAAAAAAAATTCTCCAGCAATTTTTAACACTAACAAATACGGTATGAAGGAAATTATGCAGTTCAATGCATGGACGATGTACAAAAAAAACAAAACAAAAAATCACAGACAAACAGAACCCAGCCTACTGTATGTAGGTCCACATTAAGGGATTGATTATGAAATTAACTTGTGTAGGTAGAACCCTGAGCCTGCATGGAACTCCATTGACTAAAACAGGGTTCTGAACAAGTCCGGGAATCTGCTACTGTGGAGCTCATTGCACTCTTGTGGGCCTGAAACACTAAATATAGAAAAGGAGGACTTGTAGCACCTTAGAGACTAACAAATTTATCTGAGCATAAGCTTTTGTGAGCTACAGCTTACTTCATCAGATGCATCCGATGAAGTGAGCTGTAGCTCACAAAAGCTTATGCTCAGATAAATTTGTTAGTCTCTAAGGTGCCACAAGTACTCCTTTTCTTTTTGCGAATACAGACTAACACAGCTACCACTCTGAAACTAAATATAGAAATAATTGAAAAACCAATACCTTCTTCTGCAATGATATTCCTTTCAAAACCTCATAAATACTATTTAATAGTAATTAGCAAAATAATAATGATGATACCCCATTGAGTAAACCTATTCCAGGCGTGTAATAAGAATATCTCTTTCCCTCCCATCAAATGTTACTTCAATCCTAGCACTCAATAACAGTTACCAAGGAATTGACTTTTTTATGGATAGAGGGGAAAAAAGCATTGTAGCTTTTCTTAAGAATGCCTCTAATATTACTACATGTTCAGTAAGATACTAAACTTTCTTAAAAGTTTGCATCTATTTGAGGTGGTATAATTCTTTAATTCCATTAGACTATACAAAATAAGATAAATATGTTCTGTCCCCACTTTTGACAGCTTTTTTAAATTGTCTGGTGGTTTGGGTTTAAAAGATTTGTGGGGAAAAGTGACTTTGATGCAGTCTTAAATGCAGTACTTCTTGACACAGTGGAGTAGAGCAGCAGTATTAGTATTAACACAATTATGTTGTTAAATGCACCAGAGATGAATTACTTAACACAAATTAAACAAGTTACATTCTTATTTCATAAACTGCATTTATTCTCATGACTGACTGTCTCTATGATAGAGTTACAGCAATATAGGAAAATAAATATGAATGGAAGAGTACCCAAAACCTTCATAAACAAATGTTTTGTGTTCGAACTAAAATTGAGAAAGCTATATTTTAAAAGTCATTCAGGGCAAACCCCTTTGAAATCCCTCCTGGCCAGGGGAAAGCTCCTCTCACCTGTAAAGGGTTAAGAAGCTAAAGGTAACCTCGCTGGCACCTGACCAAAATGACCAATGAGGAGACAAGATACTTTCAAAAGCTGGGAGGAGGGAAAGAAACAAAGGGTCTGTGTCTGTCTGTAGTCGTCGGGGATAGACCAGGAATGGAGTCTTAGAACTTTTAGTAAGTAATCTAGCTAGGTATGTGTTAGATTATGATTTCTTTAAATGGCTGAGAAAAGAATTGTGCTGAATAGAATAACTATTTCTGTCTGTGTATCTTTTTTGTAACTTAAGGTTTTGCCTAGAGGGGTTCTCTATGTTTTTGAATCTAATTACCCTGTAAAATATCTACCATCCTGATTTTACAGGGGGGATTTCTTTATTTCTATTTACTTCTATTTTTTATTAAAAGTCTTCTTGTAAAAAACTGAATGCTTTTTCATTGTTCTCAGATCCAAGGGTTTGGGTCTGTGGTCACCTATGCAAATTGGTGAGGCTTTTTATCCAACATTTCCCAGGAAAGGGGGGGTGCAAGTGTTGGGAGGATTGTTCATTGTTCTTAAGATCCAAGGGTCTGGGTCTGTAGTCACCTAGGCAGATTGGTGAGGCTTTTTACCAAACCTTGTCCAGGAAGTGGGGTGCAGGGTTTTGGGAAGTATTTTGGGGGGAAAGACGCGTCCAAACAGCTCTTCCCCAGTAACCAGTATTAGTTTGGTGGTGGTAGCGGCCAGTCCAAGGACAACGGGGGGAATATTTTGTACCTTGGGGAAGTTTTGACCTAAGCTGGTAAAGATAAGCTTAGGAGGTTTTTTCATGCAGGTCCCCACATCTGTACCCTAGAGTTCAGAGTGGGGGAGGAACCTTGACACAAATGTTTTGTGTTCGAACTAAAATTGAGAAAGCTATATTTTAAAAGTCATTCAGGGCAAACAGGTGAGATCCCATATAATTGCTGAGTAAAGTAAATTTATATTTTAATGGTTATTTATTTTGTGGTAGTGCTTCAAAGCCCCAACTGAGATCTAGGCTTCACAGTGCAAGGCACTGTACAGACTCATAGTAAAAGGCAGTCCTTTTCAAAATGTTCATAGTTCAAGTAGGCAAGGTAGAAGAAGGATGAGAGAAACTAGTATTATTACTGTTTTACAGACAACCAATTGTGGCATAGAGAGATCAAGTGTCTTGTTCAAGGTCACACAGGAAGTCTGTGTACAGCTGGGAACTGAGCCCAGAACTCCTAAATCCCAGTCCAGTGCCTTAGATCATTGTTCTATTTTTATGTAAAAAATGGTGGCCAAATAATTTCCAAGTATGAAAACTTATGTAAAGTTTAATGTAAGCAGGTGTGGCCATCCCTCAGTGTCTGCCTCTGAAGGAGGCCACATCTCTTCTCAGTCTGGTCTGCTAGAGTACACTCAAAACAAAGAAAGGGGAATTAGCGGTACTCAGCGGGCCCCAGCCTTCAAGCAAGGAGGGACTGCAAACAGTCTGAGCTCTGGCCAGCGGTCAAGACAGAGCGGTACTAAGTTATAAGCTCAGCCCTCAATCAGGGCAGGGCAGTAAATGGTCAGGGCTTTGGCCTGCAGTCAGGCAGAGCTGTAGCTCCAAACACCATCTGTGGGGTTCTGGCACGGGTGACTGAGGAGCACAGACCTCCTGGCCTAAGGAGGGGGAGTTCTTCTACCCCATGGGTGGAGTGGCAGGGATAGAGGGTTGCAGGCCCAGCCAACTCCACCACATGCGAGCCCAGGACCCTAACAGTGGCAGAGTGGTGTGCCACGGGTCAGTAGGGAATTCACCCACAACATGCTGACCATGTTTCTGGTGGCACCACAGCCAGACAGTAGTTTGGGTCTCCTGGGCTGCTTCCTATTGTCCCCCTCAGGTGTACCCGCATCCAGGGGTCATCCTCTATCTCCCTGAGATATGCCACCAAGGGTAGTGGTAGCAGCTTCTCAGCATCAGGAGTGGCAGGGCACTCCGGAAGCTTGGGTTGGTCCTTGAGGCAGCAGCGGTTCTCCTTGGAATCCTGCTCCAGCAGTGGGGAAGAACAGTCTGTCTCCCTCAACAACTCCCTCCTAACTCGGGTGACCAGATTACAAGAACAAAATACCACAGACTCACCCCTCCACCAGGGCCGGCTCTAGGTTTTTTGCCACCCCAAGCAAAAAAACAAACAAACAAAAAAAGCTGGAGAGCCGCCGAAGAAAAATATCAGGACAAATGGTGTCCCGACTGTACATCGGTTGGGACGCGGGACAAACAACTAAATATTGGGACAGTTCCGATTTTATCAGGACGTCTGGTCACCCTACTCCTAATTGAGCTGCTGGGCTGGCCTTTTATACTTCCTTTTCCTGTCCGGGCCCTCTGCCTCCAGCATGTGATGCATGACCCTCCTGGTTCTGTCCACCAGGTGGCTTGCAGTGTTCTTTCCATGTCTGCCCCTGAGGGAGGCCATGCCTCCTCGCTACACAAATCACTGGTTGACTTCAGTGGGAAAAGTATATCATCCAAGTTTTCTACAGATCATCCTTTTCAGAGGAGGGGGTTGCCACCTTCCTGAGAGCAGGTTCCCTGGGATTTCTCTGAGAGAACAATCTATCCATAATTAGCTGATAAAACTAAATGAATTGCAGAGAGATGTACTGTGAAACTATTACTAAGAGGTCCATGAACATTCAGAAATATTATAAATATATTGATCCTATTTTAAAAATGCCCTTGCCCTTTTCCATATGTGCTGAAATATGAGGCAACCAGGAACATTCAAAGGAAGGGGTTACCAGTTGTCTGATTATTCCTTGTGAAGGAACTCAGCAGCAATACTGTAAATTGTCTAGAGCTGCTGGTAGATGCATCCGATGAAGTGAGCTGTAGCTCACAAAAGCTTATGCTTAAATAAATTGGTTAGTCTCTAAGGTGTCACAAGTACTCCTTTTCTTTTTGCAAATACAGACTAACACGGCTGCTACTCTGAAACCTGGTAGATAACTGTTACATGTGCCATGCAATGAGTAGACAAACATAATTAGCTGAAAATATATGCAGAAAGTGACAATCAATGCACATATCCTTCCAGGGCTTGCACACTTTATTTGAAAACCTACCAGAAAATTTTTTTAAAAATGAAAGCAGTAAGTATACACAGCATTGTAGTGTCTTTATAACATGCTACCTTTTATAAAACTGAACCAAAAAAGGAAATGACAGGCCCAATCCAGCTAAGAAAAGGTTTTTTTTTAGAAAATAAATTATTAAAAATAGATAAATTACTCTTTAATTGTTAAGACAGGACATGAGACCAGGTTAATTGTATAACTATTGATGTTAAAGGTGGAAAAAAGATCTATCATGTTACCCAGGCAATTGCCCTGCCGTTGTAGGAGTATTCCCTATACATACAGGATTATTTGCCAAAAATATTACAAGATGTTTTATTGTATGTGTGTAAATTGCGCTTTTATGTATTTGCCTCTGAATGTTAATATTTCTAGTGATAATTAATTAGCTATGGAAAGCAGGTGCTTACTGTAGATAGTAGCACAATATGTTATTTATGGAGCGCTGGCTTCTTATTCATATAAAAATTTGACAATTACCAGAGCTATCTACTAGGAGCCAAATATTAGTAAATTTCCCCCCAACTCCCACCCCTTGTGTGTATGCACACACGCCCTTATAGCTTGACTCGGAATGGCAAAAAAGGGGTTCTGCAGGCATGGAAGGAAAAGAAACTCTTCCCTTTTAATCTCAGGGCTGCAGAGCAGGAGCTTAGTTGCTCTGCAGCCAGTGCTATGACCCTGCTCATTGTGGGCAATGGTTAGTCTAGCCCAGCTTTACCGTACCTCAACTCCCTTGCACAATGGGGTAGAGGAGCATCTGGGGAATAGATGACTGTCGCTACACAATCCCCTACACAGGGTCTCCAAACTCTGCACAGCAAAACCATTGCTGGTTTCATAGCATTTGGTGCCCTCTGATGTCAGGCAGGATTTGGACCGAACATTCTTAAGTGAATTACATAGTAGAACAAATATTTGATTAAAAAATGAAAAAATAAAACAAATACACTGTCCCTTTTGCGTCTAGCCTAGGTCTCTAACTGTCTCCTAGTAAACTTGGCACAGGGCATCTTTTCAGATATAATAGGGAATGGGCCTGATCCCAAGAGGTGGTGCATGTGCAATTCTCATCTCAGTGGGAACTGGAGTACTTAGCATCTCCAAGGTTCTCTGTTTTAGGGCTGTTCTCTACTAGAAAAATTATAACTGTGTCTGTTAGGGGTGCAATTTTTTTCAGGTGTAGTTATATCAGCATAAGCCCTAGTATGGATGGACTTATTATTCAGTTTATTCTACTTCCTGAACTGTACAAACATTTTTATACTGGTATAACTGCATCAACATGTTGGGGGCAGGGGGAGGAGTTTGCCCTTTTAACTATTCTGGTATAGTTAAAGTGGCAAAGTTTTCTAGTGTAGACTAGCCTTCCCCCCTTCCATCCCCCCCTTCCAAAATTTTGTGGGAGATTACAATTAATTGTAACTGGGATTCCTGAACTTCACAAGAGTGCATGTTAAAGTTCAGTCCAGGGTTAGAAGTATCCCAAAAATTCCAAGGGATGAAATTTTGTTAAAGGAAATGACCACCAAAAAGGACAGATATGAGATGGACATGGCTCAGTAACTAATATGACCTTAATTTCACTCAAGTTCAGTTGTAGACAGTTCTGATATGTACAGCACTTAAAGCCATCTTGCTCAAAGAACATTTATATCCTCTGTGCAAGATGACAAAGGAGAAATTACTTTTTAGCCTTTTAGTTTTGAAAAAGGTAGAAGTGTTAATTTCTCTTGGCCCGGTCATCACTCCAACTGTACCAATGGAGCAGACCACAAGCAAGTGCACAGGCAACCTTAATTCTAGCATTTCCTAACTTTTGAAGTTGACTTTCCAACATTAATAATGTTCTTGTAATGTAGTTCTTTTTGTGGGTAATAATACATAGAAAATGCCCCATTTTTATCCATTAAGACAGATCTAAATCCAATACTAATTTTTTTTTTGGCAGCAGATGCAGGATGTAGGCATGGAGGCAAACAGATAGATGGTGTTTTATACATAATTAATTTTCGTCATCTGCTCTGATTCAGTGTTGCTTGAATTTATTTAATGTAATATGTAGATGTCATAAATATAAAGGGAAGGATAAACCCCTTTGAAATCCCTCCTGGCCAGGGGAAAGCTCCTCTCACCTGTAAAGGGTTAAGAAGCTAAAGGTAACCTCGCTGGCACCTGACCAAAATGACCAATGAGGAGACAAGATACTTTCAAAAGCTGGGAGGAGGGAGAGAAACAAAGGGTCTGTGTCTGTCTGTAGTCGTCTTGGCCAGGGACAGAACAGGAATGGAGTCTTAGAACTTTTAGTAAGTAATCTAGCTAGGTATGTGTTAGATTATGATTTCTTTAAATGGCTGAGAAAAGAATTGTGCTGAATAGAATAACTATTTCTGTCTGTGTATCTTTTTTGTAACTTAAGGTTTTGCCTAGGGGGTTTCTCTATGTTTTTGAATCTAATTACCCTGTAAGATATCTACCATCCTGATTTTACAGGGGGGATTTCTTTATTTCTATTTACTTCTATTTTTTATTAAAAGTCTTCTTGTAAAACACTGAATGCTTTTTCATTGTTCTCAGATCCAAGGGTTTGGGTCTGTGGTCACCTATGCAAATTGGTGAGGCTTTTTATCCAACATTTCCCAGGAAAGGGGGGTGCAAGTGTTGGGAGGATTGTTCATTGTTCTTAAGATCCAAGGGTCTGGATCTGTAGTCACCTAGGCAAATTGGTGAGGCTTTTTACCAAACCTTGTCCAGGAAGTGGGGTGCAAGGTTTTGGGAAGTATTTTGGGGGGAAGGACGCGTCCAAACAGCTCTTCCCCAGTAACCAGTATTAGTTTGGTGGTGGTAGCGGCCAGTCCAAGGTGTAATATTTTGTACCTTGGGGAAGTTTTGACCTAAGCTGGTAAAGATAAGCTTAGGAGGTTTTTCATGCAGGTCCCCACATCTGTACCCTAGAGTTCAGAGTGGGGGAGGAACCGTGACATGGTGGCACAGTGGTGGGATTAACCTGAAATCATGTTGAGATCCAGTTGAGATTTTTTGAACTAGAAATACAGATTTTAAAAAGGAATTTTTAGGAAGTCCAGGAAGCAGCTTTGAAACTGAAAGCAGCTTGGTTTCTCTCTGCTTTGTGGCCAAGCAGAGACAAAAGGGGATTATCTTGTGAATTGCAGGTTGTCTTTGCCTGGAGGCAGGGTACTTAACTCCTGCAGGGAAATTCACAGTCTTCCAACCCAGAGGTTTTTTTTTCTTTTCTTCCTAAAAGTAAAGAGGGGGTGTGTGCTCTACCCATTTGCCTGGAGACAAAAGTGGCAGGGTTTTTTTTAGGATTTTGATTTTTTTTTGTTTTACAAGGAGCACAGGTTTGAAAAGAAATTTTTTTTTTCCTTTGGGCTGGGTAAACAGGTTTCCAAGTAGTTGGAGGTTTTTTACTTTAATTTGGGCCCAGAGCAGAGACAAGGGAATTGTCTTTTTCTGTAGGCTGACAATCACTATCAGAGAATAGGTATTCTATTCCAGCACAGCAAAATTTTACAGCCAAGTTTTGTTTGTTTATTTCTAAACCTCGGGTGTAAAGTTAGTTAAAAACAGAGAGGTTAGAATGGCCAAATCCTCGGCTCGACTACAGCTGGAATTAGCCAAATTTCAGGCTGAGGAAAAACAAAGGGAACATGAAAGACAGATAGAACTCATGCGGCTGGAGAAGGAGGTACAGGAGGCTGCCCACAAGAGGGAAATGGAGGCAAGGAAGCATGTGGAGGAGATGGAGAGGATAAAGGCCCAGCAGAATATACCAACAAACCCTAGCAATCCTTCTCCAGGTACCACTTCCCATCCCAGAAAGTTCCCCACCTACAAGGCAGGTGATGATACTGAGGCCTTCTTAGAAAACTTCGAAAGGGCCTGCCTTGGGTACAACATCTCTACTGACCAATACATGGTAGAGCTGAGGCCGCAGCTCAGTGGACCCTTAGCTGAGGTGGCAGCTGAAATGCCTAAAGAACATATGAACAAGTATGAACTGTTTAAATCCAAGGCGAGAGTCAGAATGGGGATAACACCCGAGCAGTCTCATCGGAGGTTCCGAGCCCTAAGGTGGAAACCAGACATGTCATTTATCCGACATGCCTACCACATTGTGAAACATTGGGATGCCTGGGTATCAGGAGCAAGTGTTGAATCTCCAGTAAATTTGCCCTTCCTAATGCAAATGGAACAATTCTTAGAGGGTGTTCCTGAGGAAATAGAAAGATACATCCTAGATGGGAAACCCAAAACTGTAATCGAGGCAGGAGAGATTGGAGCCAGATGGGTGGAGGTGGCAGAGAAGAAGAAAACTGGTCGCAGTTGGAGCGGAGACCAGAAGGGACCACCCCAGACCACACCCTATTACCGGGGGCCGCCCAAAGCCCCACCTACCTCCCAAAGAACCCTCCAGACCCCTTATCGTCCCACCACCCCGTTCTCCAGCAACCCACCTCGCCCCGGTGACCCGTCAGCTGGACGATGTTTTAAATGTAACGAGCTGGGGCATGTAAAGGCCAACTGCCCCAAGAACCCCAACAGATTACAGTTCATTGCACCGGAATCACACCAGAGGTCCACAGGCCCAGATACCTCCCAGATACCCTTGGAGCGGAGGGAAACTGTGAGTGTGGGCGGGAAGAAGGTCACCGCGTGGAGGGACACCGGAGCACAAGTGTCAGCTATCCATGCTTCCTTAGTGGACCCCAATTTAATCAACCCAGAGATCCAAGTGACGATTCAACCCTTCAAGTCCAACTCTTTCAATTTGCCTACAGCCAAGTTGCCTGTCCAGTACAAGGGCTGGTCAGGAATGTGGACTTTTGCAGTCTATGATGATTATCCCATCCCCATGCTGTTGGGGGAAGACTTGGCCAATCACGTGAAGCAGGCCAAGAGGGTGGGAACGGTCACCCGCAGCCAGGCTAAACAAGCCGTGAGGCCTAGCTCTGTTCCGGAAACTTCTATCAGGGCCCGGTCAGAGGTGATGGACCCGGACCCCAGGCCAATGTCTGCAACAGCAGTAGTGGATCCAGTCCCAGAGACCCAGACGGAACCAGTCCCAGAACCGGAACCAGCCAAACAACCAACACCAGACCCCGTGTCAGCACTGAATCCAGTACTTGCAACCTCAACACCAGAGGGCCCCACCGAACCTGAACTGGCAGCAGCCGATAACCCTACACAAGAGGCTCAGCCGGAGCCTGAATCCCAACATAGTGCACCAGCGGAGAGCGGTTCACAGTCAACAGAAACAGCTCCATACCCTATCTCGCTTCCAGAGGGACCAAGCCTATGTCCCCAATCCAATGAGGAACTGATGTCTCCAGCATCAAGGGAACAGTTCCAGACCGAACAGGAAGCAGATGAAAGCCTCCAGAGAGCGTGGACGGCGGCACGGAGCAACCCACCGCCTCTCAGCTCTTCTAATCGATCCAGGTTTGTTGTAGAAAGAGGACTTTTATACAAGGAAACTCTTTCTGGGGGACACCAGGAAGACTGGCATCCTCAGAGACAGTTGGTAGTTCCAACTAAATACCGGGCCAAGCTCTTGAGCTTAGCCCATGATCACCCTAGTGGCCATGCTGGGGTGAACAGGACCAAAGACCGTTTGGGGGGATCATTCCACTGGGAGGGAATGGGCAAGGATGTTTCTACCTATGTCCAGTCTTGTGAGGTGTGCCAAAGAGTGGGAAAACCCCAAGACCAGGTCAAAGCTCCTCTCCAGCCACTCCCCATCATTGAAGTTCCATTTCAGCGAGTAGCTGTGGATATTCTGGGTCCTTTTCCGAAAAAGACACCCAGAGGAAAGCAGTACATACTGACTTTCATGGATTTTGCCACCCGATGGCCAGAAGCAGTAGCTCTAAGCAACACCAGGGCTAAAAGTGTGTGCCAGGCACTAGCAGACATTTTTGCCAGGGTAGGTTGGCCCTCCGACATCCTCACAGATGCAGGGACTAATTTCCTGGCAGGAACTATGAAAAACCTTTGGGAAGCTCATGGGGTAAATCACTTGGTTGCCACTCCTTACCATCATCAAACAAATGGCATGGTGGAGAAGTTTAATGGAACTTTGGGGGCCATGATACGTAAATTCGTAAATGAGCACTCCAATGATTGGGACCTAGTATTGCAGCAGTTGCTCTTTGCCTACAGAGCTGTACCACATCCCAGTTTAGGGTTTTCCCCATTTGAACTTGTATATGGCCGTGAGGTTAAGGGGCCATTGCAGTTGGTGAAGCAGCAATGGGAGGGATTTACACCTTCTCCAGGAACTAACATTCTGGACTTTGTAACCAACCTACAAAACACCCTCCGAACCTCTTTAGCCCTTGCTAGAGAAAACTTACAGGATGCTCAAAAAGAGCAAAAAGCCTGGTATGATAAACATGCCAGAGAGCGTTCCTTCAAAGTAGGAGACCAGGTCATGGTCTTAAAGGCGCTCCAGGCCCATAAAATGGAAGCATCGTGGGAAGGGCCATTCGTGGTCCAGGAGCGCCTGGGAGCTGTTAATTATCTCATAGCATTCCCCACCTCCAACCGAAAGCCTAAGGTGTATCATATTAATTCTCTAAAGCCCTTTTATTCCAGAGAATTAAAGGTTTGTCAGTTTACAGCCCAGGGAGGAGACAACGCTGAGTGGCCTGAAGGTGTTTACTATGAAGGGAAATGTGCTGGTGGTGTGGAAGAGGTGAACCTCTCCATGACCCTTGGGCGTATGCAGCGACAGCAGATCCAGGAGCTGTGCACTAGCTACGCGCCAACGTTCTCAGCCACCCCAGGACTGACTGAACGGGCATACCACTCCATTGACACAGGTGATGCTCACCCAATTAGGGTCCAACCTTACCGGGTGTCTCCTCAAGCTAAAACTGCTATAGAACGGGAGATCCAGGATATGTTACAGATGGGTGTAATCCGCCCCTCTGAAAGTGCATGGGCATCTCCAGTGGTTCTAGTTCCCAAACCAAATGGGGAAATACGTTTTTGCGTGGACTACCGTAAGCTAAATGCTGTAACTCGCCCAGACAACTATCCAATGCCACGCACTGATGAACTATTAGAGAAACTGGGACGGGCCCAGTTCATCTCTACCTTGGACTTAACCAAGGGGTACTGGCAGGTACCGCTAGATGAACCTGCCAAGGAAAGGTCAGCCTTCATCACACATCTCGGGCTGTATGAATTTAACGTACTCCCTTTCGGGCTGCGAAATGCACCCGCCACTTTCCAAAGACTTGTAGATGGTCTCCTAGCGGGATTAGGAGAATATGCAGTCGCCTACCTTGACGATGTGGCCATATTTTCGGATTCCTGGGCAGACCACCTGGAACATCTACAAAAAGTCCTTGAGCGCATAAGGGAGGCAGGACTAACTGTTAAGGCTAAGAAGTGTCAAATAGGCCTAAACAGAGTGACTTACCTTGGACACCAGGTGGGTCAAGGAACTATCAGCCCCCTACAGGCCAAAGTGGATGCTATCCAAAAGTGGCCTGTCCCAAAGTCAAAGAAACAGGTTCAATCCTTCTTAGGCTTGGCCGGTTATTACAGACGATTTGTACCGCACTACAGCCAAATCGCTGCCCCACTGACAGACCTAACCAAAAAGAAACAGCCAAATGCTGTTCAGTGGACCGGAAAGTGTCAGAAGGCCTTTAACAAGCTTAAAGCGACACTCATGTCTGACCCTGTACTAAGGGCCCCAGACTTTGACAAACCGTTCCTAGTAACCACAGATGCATCCGACCGTGGTGTGGGAGCAGTTTTAATGCAGAAAGGACCTGATCAAGAATTCCACCCTGTAGTGTTTCTCAGCAAAAAACTGTCTGAGAGGGAAAGCAACTGGTCAGTCACTGAAAAAGAATGTTATGCCATTGTCTACGCTCTGGAAAAGCTACGCCCATATGTTTGGGGACGGCGTTTCCACCTGCAAACCGACCATGCTGCACTAAAGTGGCTTCACACCGTCAAAGAAACTAACCAAAAACTTCTTCGGTGGAGTTTAGCTCTCCAAGATTTTGATTTCGACATCCAACACATCTCAGGAGCTTCTAACAAAGTGGCTGATGCACTCTCCCGTGAAAGTTTCCCAGAATCAACTGGTTAAAATCGTCCTTGAGATGTGGAAAATATTGTTTAGTCTTTATGTACTTGGTAGTATATTTAGAGATGCATGTGTCTTATTAACTCTGTTTTCCTAGAGCTCCAGGAAGAAATCCCAGCCAGTGTTTCACCCTAGCTGAGATTTGGGGGGCGT
Source organism: Lepidochelys olivacea (assembly GCF_965140295.1). Classification (NCBI taxonomy): domain Eukaryota; kingdom Metazoa; phylum Chordata; order Testudines; family Cheloniidae; genus Lepidochelys; species Lepidochelys olivacea. The sequence goes on along the minus strand of NC_140417.1, from coordinate 80,966,259 downwards.
ATCATAAATATAAAGGGAAGGGTAAACCCCTTTGAAATCCCTCCTGGCCAGGGGAAAGCTCCTCTCACCTGTAAAGGGTTAAGAAGCTAAAGGTAACCTCGCTGGCACCTGACCAAAATGACCAATGAGGAGACAAGATACTTTCAAAAGCTGGGAGGAGGGAGAGAAACAAAGGGTCTGTGTCTGTCTGTAGTCGTCTTGGCCAGGGACAGAACAGGAATGGAGTCTTAGAACTTTTAGTAAGTAATCTAGCTAGGTATGTGTTAGATTATGATTTCTTTAAATGGCTGAGAAAAGAATTGTGCTGAATAGAATAACTATTTCTGTCTGTGTATCTTTTTTGTAACTTAAGGTTTTGCCTAGGGGGTTTCTCTATGTTTTTGAATCTAATTACCCTGTAAGATATCTACCATCCTGATTTTACAGGGGGGATTTCTTTATTTCTATTTACTTCTATTTTTTATTAAAAGTCTTCTTGTAAAACACTGAATGCTTTTTCATTGTTCTCAGATCCAAGGGTTTGGGTCTGTGGTCACCTATGCAAATTGGTGAGGCTTTTTATCCAACATTTCCCAGGAAAGGGGGGGTGCAAGTGTTGGGAGGATTGTTCATTGTTCTTAAGATCCAAGGGTCTGGATCTGTAGTCACCTAGGCAAATTGGTGAGGCTTTTTACCAAACCTTGTCCAGGAAGTGGGGTGCAAGGTTTTGGGAAGTATTTTGGGGGGAAGGACGCGTCCAAACAGCTCTTCCCCAGTAACCAGTATTAGTTTGGTGGTGGTAGCGGCCAGTCCAAGGTGTAATATTTTGTACCTTGGGGAAGTTTTGACCTAAGCTGGTAAAGATAAGCTTAGGAGGTTTTTCATGCAGGTCCCCACATCTGTACCCTAGAGTTCAGAGTGGGGGAGGAACCGTGACAGTAGATATATTGAAAAGAAAAAGATGTGAAGTGAAAAACTGTTGGAGGCCATAATAATAAATTCTTAAAAGTTTAACTTTATTGCAAATAACTGAAAACAAAATTTTCTCCTCGTAGAAACTGGGGAGTTGGGGCTAGGTGTTAAACAAAAGACACAAGACAGTGCATGGGAGATTTTAGTGGCTGTGTGAATGTCTGGTTGTACATAGTGGGAAATACACGTTCAAAACAACATAGAATACGTCTTTTCAAAAAGACCAATTAATTCAAAATGATTTTTTTATAATGAAATTGAGGATTCAGATATAGCTACTGAATATAGAGATACTTTTTATTATAAACCAAAAAAGTCACATTGCGAAAAATTTAGACTCAATCACAAAAACAATTCCAGCTTTCAGAACTCCAGTTTCAGGTCTTCTTTTTGTCAGTAATCACCTTAGGCCAGATTGTGCTTGGAGGGCTCTTCCATGGACCCATTGCCATTTAGAAAGAGAATTCAGGAGCCTCCATGGGACTATCCTGTCCAACCTTCCTGACTGGGATGGTGTTTTGTGTGGAGATGGAGCAGGGCTAGGGTAAAACATCATTTGAAAAAGTTAACCCTGCCCTAGTAACTTTTCCACAGATCCCCTGTGTTCTAAAAGAACATGAGGACTGTCGTGGTCAGGGGGTAGAATGGTTCCAATGGCTCCATGTGGGATTAGGGCCCAATCAGTGCATTTTAGTTGATGGTTTAAATCCACCTAACGGCGGACATATTAGGCAGATTCCACAAATACAAGGAAGCCATGAATGCTGGCTCCTGATAGAATCATAGGACTAGAAGGAACCTGAAGAGGTCATCTAGTCCAGTCCCCTGCTCTCATGGCAGGACAAGTATTATCTAGACCATCCCTGACAGGTGTTTGTCTAACCTGCTCTTAAAAATCTCGAATGATGGAGATTCCACAACCTCCCTAGGCAATTTGTTCCAGTGCTTAGCTACCCTAGTAAGTAGGGTATGTTGGGGAGGTTCAGATATGCATTGCCAAATATAAATTTAAGGTTACTTACAAAGTAGCCTAAGGGAATTAGATTGCCAACTGCCAGTTAGGCACTCAACTTCCTTAGTCTCTCTTAAAAATTCCTGTCTACATTTTCAGTCTTTGCTTGTACACTTACAAATTGTGTTCTGTCTGTACAGCTTTGTGTGTAGAATGGGATGTATTATTTAAAAATCTTGAATAAAACTTAATTAAAAAGTAGCATAAGAACCTGATTTTATTTTTCAGGCTTCCGCTAGTCCACAGCTGCTAGAATGTGAATTCATTATGACATTAGTAATCCTGTAGCTGAACTGTGCTGGTTTAAATATTGTGAAACCACTGTATGCACATTCACATATGGTATAATTACTAATGCTACAGTACAGTGAATGATTGCATTTTCATCAGCAGTGACAGCTCTTGTTAAGGCATTTAAGGCAAAGAAAAGGTAACCTTTTAATATTTAGAAAAACAATAGCCTCAGGTTAGGGGATTTGCCTTTTTTCATTTTTTAAGCTTATTTTAAAAATGCTGTCATTAAGGAGCAAGGAAAACCTTTTTCAGTAAAAAGTCACGCACCATTGACACTGGGATTTTACATATTTTACCTAGAAATTATGTAGGCAATATGTTTGATTAATAAACCTTTTGGCTTTCAGCTGGTGAGTTAGGGCAGTGTAATGCAATTTGCTGAAACAGAATGAGGCAAAAAGTAGGCATGATAAGATAAATTGTCAAAACATTGAGCGAGGATATAGAATTTCACATTAGCTTCACTATTTAGCTTTATTTTTATGTAGCACATACTGTGACAAAGTCAGGGCGGGCGGCTGCAGGAGGGTCTGCGAAAATAGGTATGTTAGCCCTAGAATTCTAAAGGACAACAAGTGGGGAAGGGGTTACTTCAGGTCAATTAGGGACACCTGAGTCCAATTAAGGGCTGCCTGAAACCTGTTAAAATACCTCTCCTGGTGGGGAAGGGGAGACAAACTGCTGCAACGCTGGAGGCAACAGGGAGATCAGCTTCTCCGGTGTGAGAGACTGAGCTCCTCTCCATATGTAAGGGGACTGTTGCCCCCTTACTAACATTCAGTGGGGGTGTTTTCGTTGCTAGTTCCCAGTACTAAAAAGGGGGAAGGATCAATGGGGAATCAGGACCCTTAGACTGATAGTCCCCAGGAACAATGGGGAGAGACCAATGCTCCAGATCAGTCTGAATGACAGGGCGGGCAGGCTAATCAGGGAGTCAGGAGGCCAGGGAGGTCCCATCTCTGTGTGAGCTGGAATTACCTGGGTCAGACAGAGCGGGGCCGAGCTAAGGAGACAGCAAGGGCCCGAGCTGAGCTGGGGAGCAGAGTCGTGCTAGATTCAGAGAGAGCAGACCCTGTCCTGGGAGCAGCGCTGCACCCCAAAGCCAGAGGCACAGCCCAGAGAAAGGATGAGCAGCTGGGGAGACCGGTGAGCAGCTGGGGAGACCGAAGGGGACCCTGGGCAGCGGGCCCAGCACAGGGAGACGCCTCAGCCAAGAGACTCTGCAGGCCAGGTTTGGATCGTAACCCCGACAGGGTGGGGGCGACACTGGGAAGAAGGGTCCTACCACTTAGAGCCTGAGAGCGTCTGGTCACCACCAGAGCAAGTGTCCAACCCACAGCATCCCTGCATCACAGCCAGGGCCTGAGAAGAAGGCCTGGGACTTACAAGGAACAGACTGTGAACTGCCCTGACGTTCCAGAGATGCTGTTTGTGATGTTCCCTGCCACAGAGCGGGTTGATGTGTTTCCTTTAATCTTTCCCATTTTTCCTTATTCTTTTTAAAATTAATTGTTGATTAAATAACTTGCATTTGCTTTAACTTGTATGTAATGGTCAGTAGGTCAGAGAAGTGCCCAGTGCAGAGAGAGTACCCCAGAGCGGGGACACCCTAGCCCCAGTCCTAGGTGACCTCAGCAGGGCTGGGGGTCGAGCCCCCCAGAAATCCTGGGCCCAGCCTTGTTGGGGTTACGAGGACTCTGCCAGACAGGAGAGTGGAAGGGGAGTCCTCAAGGACAGGGAGGCCACTGGGTAAAGGAAGTGGGAGCGAGGACTCGGATCCTTTCACTAGCCCATTTCACTGGGGTAGTGCAGAAGCCAGGAAAGTTCCCCACAGCAGCGGGACTATTCCCCACTTACACATAGGGGAGACACCCAAAACCCAGTGCCTGTTTAGAGGAAGGACTGACATCCTGGGGCCAGCGATAGGACAACACCTGTCCCAGTGAGGGGGCCAGGGAAAGGTATTCCCCTTTTGTTTTGGTACAGTATAGACTTTTTTCCCTTTGTTTGGCAGAGGAGCACTCCTCAGGCCTGCCCCGAGGCCTACCGGGAAGGCTCTGAGAAACAAATCCCGAAGAGGGAAGACAGACATGCTCCAGAGTGGGGGGCTGATTTACCCTAGGCCTTGTCCCTGCCAGAGGAGGAAGCAGTGCTAAGTTCAGCGAGGCAGAAGGTATGCCTTGCCACAGTACATTTTCAGACTTCTCCCATCACCACATAAACACATACTCTTTATACCTATAAATTATGTAATAGACTTCAGTTGATTAGGAGAACTTCATGTAAATGAAAAGTGGATTATGATTGTTGCAATTAGATGAGAGAGATTGCATGAATAAAAATGGAGAGGTCCCAGCAAAGCTTAACTTGGCTTCCGCTGCAGCAAAATGGACATAATTAAACATTGTTTCATACTTAGGAGACAATTCTGTCTCTGCCTCTGGCTGTAAAAGCTTCTTAAGCAGCAGATCCTGAGTGGGTACACCCTCTGCACTGCATGAAACTGGGCTCTCCAGGGTACTGAAACACTGGAGATCACCCTATCTTCCCCTTGAGAGGGAGGGAGGTGTAGGGAATCCATATAAGGTCTCTACAGCCTGAGGATGGACTGGAGGGATTCCTTCTTCCATCTCCCCTGTGCAGCTGCCCAATGCCCAGATAGAAGTTTTGTTCCATAAGACATTATTTGCTGTATATTGATTTGTTCTTTTGTTCCATTTAAGATCATCAGACCCACTAAGGGGAATTTCTGTTTTCCCATTTTAGCTTATATTTTGAGTTAAAAATCAGGGAACTTAAACAAAACCCATAAATGTGAGCTATGGCAGATATTTGCACCTACAAAACCACTTCCCTCAACCCCCTATGATATAGAGCCATAGGTGTATTTTTGACTGTCTCAGATCTAGGTACAAATAGAACTACAGCTATGGTGTATTATGTATATTTAAATAATTGCTTTTGAAGCAAGAAAATTTTCATATTGCAGAAGACTTCCCCTTTCTAACTACAAACATCTGTCCCCTGCCATCTAATAAAGCCTTATTTTTTGTTATATATTCCACATGACAGCTATATAGTATTTGGTATTCATTTATATAATTTGCTGTACATACATACATCATCACATAGCATTACAGCAGTTACATTTCTCTGTTTCTGAATCACGCAAAATCAAGTGTCTAAAGTCTAATCCAAAATAAATAAATAACCAATGCTGAAGTCTTAAAAAAATCACTTAGAAAATAGGAATTGTCTACAAGTAACTATCAAAGGAGTTTGGGGTTTGTCTCTTGAGGGGGAAGTGAGTGCCAACAGTGTCATTTATCACATATTTCTGGGTAATGTGTCTCTCCAAATTCCCATTTATCCTGTCCATTGCTGTAGGCTATTAATCTGAAATGATACTGTCAAACATAATGAAAAAGGTGAAATGGCAAAATAGAAAGTTTGTCCATATCCATTACTATGGGATATACATCGCAGGCTTGACAGGCTCTGAAAGATCAGCGGAACCTAAGCGATTATCTATTGTTATGTTGAGTGTAACTGGGGTGCTGTTCAACAAAACACTTGTGAAAGATCAGTCTGATATCCTAGGTTTCAGAGTTGCAGCCGTGTTAGTCTGTATCCGCAAAAAGAAAAGGAGTACTTGTGGCACCTTAGAGACTAACAAATTTATTAGAGCATAAGCTTTCGTGAGCTACACCTCACTTCATTGGCTATCATAGTTTTCCAACCTGATTTTCTTATCCTGGCAATGAGCAGAGAGTTTACTTCATTTTTTTCATATACCACAAAACAGATTTGGCAAATAAGACTTATAACATAAATAAGAATTAAGTAAAACCTGGCTACTGATGTTTTGTACAAGGCAGTAAGCATTATGATGGATAACTATATCGATATCCTGCAAAAATAATCTTCCAGCTGGCTGGAAAAAGGCAGATTGTTAATAGTCCTGCAGAATCATAGCAGAATCAGGACATCTTGCTCATGTTCAAATTTTGTGAAGAATGATTAGAGAAACCTCTCTCCAAAAAATGCGGTTTTCGTGTACATGACTGTTGATTTATTTAAGATTAGAGATAGGCTTGAACTACAAAATTTAGATCCATATCAGATTTTTAGAGCCCTCAAAGTTGTGGATGAGGGGATGGATTTGTTTCAGAACATTTAAAGTCAGTCACTAAGCTCTGGATGAATTCAGATGAGTTCAGATTTTGAATACTCACAATATTGATTTGGTTTGGTCCAGGCGAATCTCTAATTTTGACTGGTGCAGAGCTAGGGAACTCTTCCATAGCAATAGCATATCAAATTAACTCATTTCTTCTTGCTGCTCTTCTTACCTAGTTAGTATTCTTTGAAAGTTATTTTTTAAATGTTAAGGTGGTAGTGAATGATCAATGCCTCTGAGTCTATGCTTGATCAGTTAGCAGCCAATCATGCATGAGTAATTGACTTAGGTGCCAAACAAATCCAATTAAATTTTCACAGTACTATAGCCTTAATAGAACAGCAATGAAATTCTGTTGCTGTTGTCTTGCTGCCATCCCCCAAAACTCAGATTCCCATTGACTGTTATAATGCCATGTACATAGATTAGCTCTGACATCATTCTACCATAGTAAAGTAGTCTCTGTTGTCTTTCATTGCCATTTGTATCACTTTTTCTTAATTTTGTAACAGCACAACCATTGACTTGCATTTATATCTGCATTAAACCTTTTTGATGGGAAAAATTGATTAAATAAAATTAGGTTTGTAAAAAAGCATTTTCTATCATGGATATATGGAAAAGTTTTCTGTTGCTGCAGTGGCAATGTGTTGAAAAGAAGATTATTGCAGAAAAGTAACTTCTCTTGTGGCAACATGAAAAATGACCTCCTGTATTTTCTATGTACCTATGTTATCTGGCAAGTATACGTTAATTTAATTACAAAAGGTCTAGAGTGATTTAATCTGTTAGAAAATAGAACAATGTCCCTTCATTCAAATACACCCCGTAAGTGAAGATTTGGAAACCCATGATTAGGTTAAGAATCTTTTATATGATGTAAAGCACAAATATTTTTAAATGTTACTGATGTGGTGTCAAATTTTACTGAAGATACTTACGAAGTGCTGTTTCACAATGTATCTTATTTTTTGCTCTTTATATTTAAAAGAAAATAAAAAATACTGAAATGTTTATACTGCTTAAATACAGTTCACCATAGATGAAATTAATGGCAGGTTAAAATATTTAGGTTCCTTACATTTTGAAGGGTGCTACCCATACAGGAGTATTTATATCTCTGGTAATGTGTCATATTACTAATCTAATATTGCCTATGTGCTATGTATATGAGATGGACCATTGTGCCAAGGTTCAAATTTCACTCCAGCATATAAAAGCTTTACCTTCCAATGCCAGATTATTTAGTTTCACTTGACACTCATCAGTGTGTGGCTGAATGGAAGGTGTGACCTCCTGACTGTTTTCCTAGTGGTTTTACCCAGTTTTCAGAGACTGTGGAAGAGATGGTAGAAATTTTGCCTTATGGGACTTATTTACATACAATCATGACTTGGTTGCAGAACACTGATATACCTATTTAGCTATGGAAGACTTTGGGGAGACTATTGAGGGTAGATTTGTGTTCAAATCTCCCCTGTCTAGTCAAATGTGGGTGTCCTATTGCTAAAATTATTTGATTCCAATCAGATGTCAGGAGTCCACATTTCACAATTAAATGTGGACAGCGATGTATCTTCCTCTTGGTAAGAGTTGACTATAGCTCCAGATCCATAAATATTAGAAGTGATACAAAATAGAAACATTCCAGGATAATGGATAACCTCCACATTCATAGTCCTCAAGTGTTACTATTCTATTCCAAATTGTAAGTATCCTGAACTGTTAAATGTAGTGCTCACCTTTCCCCATGGACTGTCTGAAAGACTTAAAAGGGATTAAAGAAAAACAATTGGCCTAAGCAAAGCCTGCCTGGCAGTCACATACTTTCAAGCTTCTAAAAATTTCTAAGATTCCCCTAGAATGTGTAGTACCACTGGAGAGTAATGGTATTTAGCATCTGCATTGCCTCAAGAGTATTTTTCATTATTAAGAACAGCCATTCTCTCTTAAGATCCCTGACAATAACAAAGATTTTCTACTTAGTTTCTGAAACAATGCAGTCAGAAGAACTCCTGGTGCTCCATATTTCACCTGCAGTACATTTGTTAAGGGCTTTGGGGGTTTGGTAAATGTTTACAATGGATTTTTCTACCCTCTGTCAGTTTAGATCGTCTGGAATTCTCTACAGAAACCAAAACTCTGACCTTAAGCATTCCTGCTCCAAGAGGGAATCCATAACAAATATGTATCAAGAGGTAATGTCTGTACAGCCTGTCATTAGATGAATATAGCGAGACTGCTGGGTTTTCTAGGAGCTCTGCTTGTTCTATAAGCAAGATACTTATTATCTATCACAGGGGCTTCTAGTAGATGCAAGAAAATGTGTAACTGATTAGAAAGCAGGTGTTTATTTAGCACTGGTTATATGACTAGACTTCATGGTGGTGAAGGAACACACTCTTAAATCCTGGGACAGATGCCTTAAAGACAGTATGGGGAGTCTCCTTTGTCCACAAAACTAAATGGGTTATAGCATGTGTCAGAAGCTGGAGGTTTCTGATAAACAAGATACATAGAGGTGCTGCCTCATAATGATATAGTGTATTACCCAACCATACTAGGTCAGTATGAATACCCAATTTGGCTAAGAAAATCTGGAAGCTATCCCAGAGCATGATATACTGTCAAACACATTCTGGGGAATTGAGATGCCTTGTCCAGGAGCAAAGGTCTGTGGAATGAGGCCTTGCTGGACCCAGACATTTTCTTCATATTGTGTCTCATAAACAGGGAACCTTGGATCAAGAACTGCTTGCAGCCACTCAGAATCCCCAAACTCTATTGTTCTTGATGGGAGATTCCCTGAAGGCTCCTAGCAGTGGTGTTGGGGAAGGCATGAGTCTCCATTCCATACAGCATGGTCTGTTGGGAATAGCGTGTTTAGGGACTGTGTGGCAGTTGGAGTCGGAGGCCTATTAACTGAGTGTGAATGAGCAAGGTTCTAGCCTCCTGTTCTATGATCCTTGATCATCCTTGTGATCACCCTGCCCCTGTGTGTTAACGAGGTGGCAGGGCTGAGCTAGGAGAGAAGGGCTTAATAGCCGGGCACTAAGCGACCAAGGGGAGCTTGAGAGGGAGGGTGTAGGATGGAGAGAGAACAAAATCAGCATGGTTCGAAAAGGCTGCATTCTGGTGACAACACTACTCCTGGCTCCTCCACCTGCACCTGTGTCCGGACAGAGAACCTGACCATGGATGCCTCTACGCATGGACTGTGGCCTTCATTTCCCCATTACAGAAAGCCAAGTTGGGGAGACCATCCAGTGCAAGAGGAGTCTATTGGTAGAATCTCACAGGAAGCAAGTGGGAGAACTACAGGAGGAGGTGGCTAGGGTGAGGAGCATACATGCACATGAGGAATTCATTGAAAATATGTATATGGAGATCTCCAAGTTTGAGGAAGCACTTCAGCTGGAGAGAATTGCAATAGCACCACCGGGGACGGAGGAAACAGCTCCTTTTCAGGGAGGAAGCTGTTGCTAGTTACTTACGGCAGCAGGCAGAGCTCAACCCCTACTCCCAACCCACTGTACATAAAGATGATAGAATCATAGAATATCAGGGTTGGAAGGGACCTCAGGAGGTCATCTAGTCCAACCCCCTGCTCAAAAGCAGGACCAATCCCCTATTAAATCATCCCAGCCAGGGCTTTGTCAAGCCTGACCTTAAAAACTTCTAAGGAAGGAGATTCCACCACCTCCCTAGGCAACGCATTCCAGTGTTTCACCACCCTCCTAGTGAAAAAGTTTTTCCTAAAATCCAACCTAAACCTCCCCCACTGCAACTTGAGACCATTACTCCTTGTCCGGTCCTCTTCTACCACTGAGAATAGTCTAGAACCATCCTCTCTGGAACCACCTCTCAGGTAGTTGAAAGCAGCTATCAAATCCCGCCTCATTCTTCTCTTCTGCAGACTAAACAATCCCAGTTCCCTCAGCCTCTCCTCATAAGTCATGTGTTCCAGACCCCTAATCATTTTTGTTGCCCTTCGCTGGACTCTTTCCAATTTATCCACATCCTTCTTGTAGTGTGGGGCCCAAAACTGGACACAGTACTCCAGATGAGGCCTCACCAATGTCGAATAGAGGGGGACGATCACGTCCCTCGATCTGCTCGCTATGCCCCTACTTATACATCCCAAAATGCCATTGGCCTTCTTGGCAACAAGGGCACACTGCTGACTCATATCCAGATTCTCGTCCACTGTCACCTCTAGGTCCTTTTCTGCAGAACTGCTGCCTAGCCATTCGGTCCCTAGTCTGTAGCTGTGCATTGGGTTCTTCCGTCCTAAGTGCAGGACCCTGCACTTATCCTTATTGAACCTCATCAGATTTCTTTTGGTCCAATCCTCCAATTTGTCTAGGTCCCTCTGTATCCTATCCCTGCCCTCCAGCGTATCTACCACTCCTCCCAGTTTAGTATCATCTGCAAATTTCCTGAGAGTGCAATCCACACCATCCTCCAGATCATTTATGAAGATATTGAACAAAACCGGCCCCAGGACGTCCCCTGGGGCACTCCACTTGACACCGGCTTCCAACTAGACTTGGAGCCATTGATCACTACCCGTTGAGCCCGACAATCTAGCCAACTTTCTACCCACCTTATAGTGCATTCATCCAGCCCGTACTTCTTTAACTTGCTGACAAGAATACTGTGGGAGTCCGTGTCAAAATCTTTGCTAAAGTCAAGAAACAATACATCCACTGCTTTCCCTTCATCCACAGAACCAGTAATCTCATCATAGAAGGTGATTAGATTAGTCAGACATGACCTTCCCTTGGTGAATCCATGCTGACTGTTCCTGATCACTTTCCTCTCATGTAAGTGCTTCAGGATTGATTCTTTGAGGACCTGCTCCATGATTTTTCCGGGGACTGAAGTGAGGCTGACTGGCCTGTAGTTCCCAGGATCCTCCTTCTTCCCTTTTTTAAAGATTGGCACTACATTAGCCTTTTTCCAGTCATCCGGGACTTCCCCCGTTCGCCACGAGTTTTCAAAGATAATGGCCAATGGCTCTGCAATCACAGCCGCCAGTTCCTTTAGCACTCCTGGATGCAACTCGTCCGGCCCCATGGACTTGTGCACGTCCAGCTTTTCTAAATAGTCCCTAACCACCTCTATCTCCACAGAGGGCTGGCCATCTATTCCCCATGTTGTGATGCCCAGCGCAGCAGTCTGGGAGCTGACCTTGTTAGTGAAGACAGAGGCAAAAAAAGCATTGAGTACATTAGCTTTTTCCACATCCTCTGTCACTAGGTTGCCTCCCTCATTCATTAAGGGGCCCACACTTTCCTTGGCTTTCTTCTTGTTGCCAACATACCTGAAGAAACCCTTCTTGTTACTCTTAACATCTCTTGCTAGCTGCAGCTCCAGGTGCGATTTGGCCCTCCTGATTTCATTCGTACATGCCCGAGCAATATTTTTATACTCTTCCCTGGTCATATGTCCAACCTTCCACTTCTTGTAAGCTTCTTTTTTATGTTTAAGATCCGCTAGGATTTCACCGTAAAGCCAAGCTGGTCGCCTGCCATATTTACTATTCTTTTGACACATCGGGATGGTTTGTCCCTGTAACCTCAACAGGGATTCCTTGAAATACAGCCAGCTCTCCTGGACTCCTTTCCCCTTCATGTTAGTCCCCCAGGGGATCCTACCCATCCGTTCCCTGAGGGAGTCGAAGTCTGCTTTCCTGAAGTCCAGGGTCCGTATCCTGCTGCTTACCTTTCTTCCCTGTGTCAGGATCCTGAACTCAACCAACTCATGGTCACTGCCTCCCAGATTCCCATCCACTTTTGCTTCCCCTACTAATTCTTCCCGGTTTGTGAGCAGCAGGTCAAGAAAAGCTTCCCCCCAGTTGGCTCCTCCAGCACTTGCACCAGGAAATTGTCCCCTACGCTTTCCAAAAACTTTCTGGATTGTCTATGCACCGCTGTATTGCTCTCCCAGCAGATATCGGGGTGATTGAAGTCTCCCATGAGAACCAGGGCGTGCGATCTAGTAGCTTCCGCGAGCTGCCGGAAGAAAGCCTCATCCACCTCATCCCCCTGGTCTGGTGGTCTATAGCAGACTCCCACCACTACATCACTCTTGTTGCTCACACTTTTAAACTTAATCCAGAGACATTCAGGTTTTTCTGCAGTTTCGTACCAGAGCTCTGAGCAGTCATACTGCTCCCTTACATACAGTGCTACTCCTCCACCTTTTCTGCCCTGCTTGTCCTTCCTGAACAGTTTATAACCATCCATGACAGTACTCCAGTCATGTGAGTTATCCCACCAAGTCTCTGTTATTCCAATCACGTCATAATTCCTTGACATCACCAGTATGCTAAAACCAGTATGTTACCCTGGCAATGAGAGATGAGGAATTTCCCCCTCAAAGGTAGTGGAGGAGAAGCCATATGTCCCCATGGCTGGGAGGATCATGGCCATCACTCCCAAGAGGAAATGAAGGGGGATGACAGATGGTTACTTCCTTCTAAGGGGGATGAAGGTAGCCATCTGTCATTCTGAGCTGGCATCCTGGGAGGTGCTGCCTGCCAGGGCTGTATCCGAGACATTATGGAAGGATTGCCGAGTATCCATCCCTCTACTACCCAGTGTTGCTCATCCATGTAGGCACTAATGATCCTGCAGGGTGTGCTCCTGAGCAGGTCAGAAGTGACTACAGGGCTCTGGGAATGAAGTAGTTGTGGGTTGAAGGTGATGCTCTCATCAGTCCTTCCAGTCAAAGGTAGGGGGCCTGGCAAAGAGAGGGAGACATCTCAGAGATGAATGCATAGTTGTGTGGATGGAATCGCCAGGAGGGCCTTGTCTTGCTTAGGATAGGATGCTGTTCCAAGAAGGACAGCTGAGCACAGATGAGGTTCACCTATGGATGAAGGGGAAGGAAGTATCTTTGGACACAGACTAGCTAACGTATTGAGGCGGGCTTTAAACTAGGTTTGATAGGGGGAGGAGACAAAAGCCCACAGATAAGTCCAAAACATGGAGAGCTGGGTGAAGTGTTGAGAGGAGCAGCAGTTCCCACCTTACAAAATCTTCTCACTCTAGCAGCACTCAAGCCCACCCCACCCAATAAGTGCACACATGCTCACCTTTTTTGATTAACAACCCACAAAATGGATTAAAATAACTCTGTGACTCTCACAGTCTTTTGCTGCTGCAATTTCTTTTGATATTTTATAGGTTGTGGACCATAAAAGATTGACACAATTTCTGGCCTTAATAGTATTCTGGGATGATCTGCTAGGACTACACCTCTTTCTGTCTGTTCATGGACTCAGCTGGACCCCTCCCTTCTTTACCTTTTTAAGGGAGAGGACAAAAAGCTCACTCCCGACCTTTACTAGCTGGGGGGGCACTTGTTGGGTTTCTTTGTCCTTGAATTTTATCTGAGGTTCATGGCAATATTGTAAGAAGTCATTCTCAGGGTAGTTTGTAACATCTGGTTCTGGCTTTGGTCCTGGATGGAAATTAGAAGTCAACAAAGAACCAGCTCTAAAAATGAATGAAGGTTTTCTTTATAGGAGCAGATTCTTATTTTATTCAAACTGATATTCTGTTTTGACTGAAAACTGCAAGACTGGATCCTTGCCTTCTCAGTCATCTATAGGGCAGTACTGTGGAATAATATGATATGAGGGTATTTTGTTAATTTAATCTTAGATGGCTGGGTGTGCCCATTTAGCATATTCTGAGTCCATTCCTACACGTGTGTAAATGCAGGAGGAGATCTGTTTCAAAGCATGTGGTCAGCTTGGTGACAAAATGAGCCCTATAATTAAAATCTAAAATATTTCTGCATATAGTGCCATAAACTTTATTGCTTTTACAGCAGAGAAATAATATACTTCAGTTGTGATTAGGATAACAGTATTTAAGAATCTGAAAGCAAATTAGAAAAATAACAGCTGCTTTTATTAAGAGCTAATTTAAAATGAGTTTAATGGGAGCTACATGATCAAACTGTAGGATCTTCTGGCTTATGTAAGAACTCCACATGCCCTGTACTCCTTTAGTAAATTAAAACATTCAACCAATTAAGCACAGGAGAAAAACATTACATTACAAGACCAAACTCTTACTAGCTGATCATGTCCTGAAAGTCTGCTTTCATTTAGGAGCTTTGGCGAGGTGATTAAACATTTCATGGTTATCTCAATATCCCACATCATAAGGGCAACAGAAAGCAAATGGTATATCCTGTGCTCTCTGCGGTTTCAGAAAGGAAATGGTGTGGAACAGTTGTTAAGAAAGAAAGCTGGTACTTATGCTGAGGAACTACAGTAAAGAAAATTAGATCTTAGCAGGAAGGACATGTTCATGGTGTAATCATCCCCAGGGTTCTAAACTGAGGAACTAGTGCTGCATAAATAGCTTTGGTCTCTCCTCCACCTTCTTCTGCTCCCTCTTCAAACAAGACATTTTGAACTTCCTACATCAAATCTGGTCAGCAGATGATTACTGGAAGATGAGCTTAATATTGTTCTTGCCTTAGTTACCTGTTCTGCTTAGTCCATACTCCCTGCTCAGAAACATTTCCTCCACCGGCATAATGCCATTGTCTCTCTATGTCTGAGCCCTACCGCTTTGTGTCTTGTATGAAAGGTGAAATGTGGAAGTAGAGGGAGCATGGAACATGTTGGGAGAGCAGGATGGGAATGAGGGTAGAGTTAGTTTGAAATCACTGTAGTCAAGTATCTTGCCACGAACCCCACAAGTTCCTATGATTATCCCAACAAAAACTCTCTGAAATGGGCCAATCTGCAAGGTATTAATCACCTAGGAGCAAGTTCCCTGCCAGTATGAATGGGGGGAAACTCCACTGACATGTGGGAAATGGCACTCCTTTAGAAAATCAGAGAATCTGCCCCCTAAGGATTCACTAGTTTCGTAAGGGTAAACAATTTATATCTGGATTAGGTTTATCCAAGAGACAGTGTTGCTTCCAAACTGCAGTGTTTTGATTATGATTTATGATACTCTTAAGAGAAAATTCTGTAAAACATTAATTTAAAAAATAATTTTAAAAAATTCTATTGTGAAAAACAGTAATTTAATCTGTTAGCATGAAAAATGACTCTATTGAATTAAAGTTGGCAGAACAGTGATCAGTACAATGCAGTCCTTGATCTAAAGTAGATACTGCTGATCAGGTGACCTTCAATGACTTTTGATTAACACTGCTATATAGTTTTTTATTATCAGGCAGGGAAAGGTATAGAATAAGCAAGATCAGTTGTAGCAAGCAAAGCTGAGGGACTGGTGCTCTAATTAAGGATGCTTATTAGAGATCCCAAAACAGAACACTGCTAAAAATTTAACATAGTAGATAAATTTGGTATCATTGAAGATGTTGCTAATTTTGCACAAAGGCCAGAAAAAGGATGTGCTTTACCCAGTATTTCCTCCAAGGAACCAAAGTTTGTCTTTTTGAATTTACCATCTCTCTGGGCCAGATTATGATCTCTGTTAAATGATGTAATTCTGGAGTATCTCCATGGACTTCAGTTACTCTGGGTTTATTCTAGAGTAAAAAAGACCAGAATATAGCAAATCTACAGTATCTTTTATGGGTTGGAAAGGCTTTTTAGGAGTTTTATTTAGCTTTTTAGGAGTTTTATTTAGCTTTTTAGGAGTTTTATTTTACTGGTATGATCATTAGCTGTAGAGTGTCATTCCTTGTTCAAAAATCAAGTCTGCAACTTGGAAGTAGAGTTATTGAATTATCTAGGGGATTTAAGAGACTAAGGAGGTCTTTCTGTCAGACTCATCTTTCGCTTAATTTAAATGTTTAAAAGATTTTAACATTGAAAACCAGCTTATAGGCCATGCTATGGCTGCATTGTGTTGCTCCCCAGTAGTGCAAATTAGCCGTAAAGCCGGAAGATCCTTCCCCCTTAGGACTCCTTCATAGGGGAATCCTCAGCTGATGTAGAGGCATCATGTGGAAACTATCCAGTTCAGGGGGTGTTTTCTGGAGAAAATGGGTACTACTGGGATGTCCCTACTCTTCATTGTGGTCATCCAGATGTAAATCAGAGTGGCATGCTTTAACTTGCACCAGGGACTGGATCATCATCCTGCTAGCCCTAATTGTGGGTGAGTATCATGATGATTTAAAATGCAGTCTGGCACGACTAGAGGATCTGTCCCAAAATTTCCTTTAATTTCTTTCTTCCTTAATATCTTATTACCCTGAAAAATAACCTGCAGTATACAGAAATCTCATCAGTTCTCATAGCCTTATTAAGGGGGGAGGGATAGCTCAGTGGTTTGAGCATTGGCCTGTTAAACCCAGGGTTGTGAGTTCAATCCTTAATGGGGCCATTTAGGGGTCATGGGCAAAAATTGGGGATTGGCCCTGCTTTGAGCAGGGGGTTGGACTAGATGACCTCCTGAGGTCCCTTCCAACCCTGATATTCTATGATTCTAAGTTTGAATTAGACAGTTGAGATTCACTAGTCTCAGGAAACCCACAACAGCAATATCAGAAGTCAGGAGTATTTGCAGAACTTTGTAGGAAGGTTTGTAAAGGACCTGCTTGGCATTACTCAGTAATGCCAATGTTTCAGTTTCATAAAGACTACATTTCACATTCACATTTCCTATGCACCAAATCTGTGCTTCCAATAGCAAACCATGGTGCTACCTGAAGCTTTCAAATCCACATTTTAAGGTACAATTACTTTAAATGAGTTTGGTACATTTTTTGTGTATTAAATGGTGGACTGTTTGCAATGATGTACTAAGCTAAGCCTATATTATTCTAAAACTTAGTCATACAATCTTGCTGCAGCTCTTAACAAAACAAAAAATACATTCAGATGGCCTTTTGCATTAATTTTCCTTAAGTAGGCAACAACCCATTTCTATTGAACACTGTATTACATTTTTTTTAACACTTAGGGCCAGATTCACAAAGGTATTTGGGTGTCTAAAGATGCAAAC
The DNA here is from genome assembly GCF_965140295.1 of Lepidochelys olivacea. Classification (NCBI taxonomy): domain Eukaryota; kingdom Metazoa; phylum Chordata; order Testudines; family Cheloniidae; genus Lepidochelys; species Lepidochelys olivacea. The sequence continues at coordinate 80,948,864 of NC_140417.1, read as the reverse complement.
AGATGTCTAGTGTGAGTCACAGAAGCCCCTAAATGAGTTAGGTGAATGGGCAGTTCTGAAAATCCTATCTGCATCTTTAGGTGTCTAAATGCCTTTGTAAATCTGTCCCCTATCCCCATTGAAACTGAAAGTTTTAAGCTGATCTATATTCTTATCCATTGCAGGGGAAAAGAGCACAGTTAATGCAACCTCTCTATAGGTTGTCATGTGTGCTTTAGTGACAGTCAATTCCTGTAGGCCTCTGTCAGAAGAAAAGCTATACAAATCATGCACATGAATATCCAGACGAACATAGTATACATATGTCCAAATAGCACATGCTGTCAAACATCATGAAAAAGTTCAGATAGTTCACAAAAATCTACTCATGGTTGGAATCAGTGGATTTTAGAAGAGAAAAGTCTGTACTGAGAGGTTTATGAAAGCAAGGTGGAAATTCTTGTCAAAATACTACTACAAAAATATAGCACACACACAATGGCACTTTCCTGCTTCAGCAAAATACAGATGTAGCTGGAAACAAGACAGCTATAGGTTGTGAGAAAACAGAAGGGGCATAGGAGCAGAAATATGTGTAACAGGGTGGCTTGCCCTGTGGGCTGGAGAGCCTGGGCCTAGCCTACCCTGATTACAGGATGGGCTCCACCTGAAAGGAATCAGGTGATTTCTGTAGGAAGAGACTGCAGCCGTGCCTTCAGAGACAGCAGGGAGCAAGAAGGCTTCTCAGTTAGCAAGGGAAAAAATTCAAAGTGGGTAAGAAAGCTGCAGGCAGGAGAGTGAAGAAGATAAGCCATTCAGGGCGGGAGGCCTGAGAGAGATCCTGACTACCCAAGGAAATGACTGGGAGACTCAGTGGGGAACTTGAGAAGGTAGTAGGAAGTGGCCCAAGACAAACTGCAGCACAGGTAAAGGAACATATCTAGCTCTTCAAAACAGGGGGTGGGACTAGGTTCCTCTACTGGCCCCTAGGAAGGGGGAGTACAAGTCCCTTGTAAGGGTTGTTGAGCCTAGCAAGGGAGCAGCAGGCTGAGCTGAAGACTGGCTGAGGAAGTGGCACAGAGTGGGCAAAAGGTTTGGAAGACGGTGACCCAGTCAGAATAACCACCAAAAGACTAAGTGGAAGGTGTTAGCCCAGTAAGAGAGCTGTTGAGGGCAGCCATGCCTATCCACAAGGGGTTGCCTAGTGATGAGTGAATTTAGTTACGATCTAGGGGAGAGAGGCTATTTCTGACTGCCACAATCGGGGCTGAGGTACTGCAGTGGATTATTGAGTTCTGCTGCTGGATTTTGTAACACAGAGGAACATACTGGCACTGAAGTTACTCAGAGCCATAGTCATCACCACTACATTTGGACTGTCAGAAAGGAGAAACTGGCTCTGTTTGTATAGCAGAATAAGAATCAGCAGAGTTAGAGAAGGTATCAGACAGTAGTTTTAACACTCTTTTCAAAGTCATCTGAGACTATGCCTAGGACAAAAGAGCAGAGAGAAAAAGTGTGTCAAGGAATTTAAGAGAGTCTTGAGGAGCTCAGTAAGGAGTTGTGAAAAATACACTGGTTTCACTTCACAAAAGATTTCCACAAAAGTTTGTCGTTACAGGATGAAATGCCTGCATTTCTGTATGATGGTTTGAGAATTAAGTGAGCCTCCTCTGTTTGGAATTCTTGGTGGTGTGTGTGCATCCCAATGGTTAGCTCATAGACTTTTGCGCGTGTGCTCGTGCTCCCTCTCTCTCTCTCTCTCTCCCAATAAAAAAACTGGCACAGGTCAAAGAAAATGCTGATGATAATTTTAGGTTTGCTCATAATTTTAATGAAGAAGCAAGTAACATTAATAAAGTTTTCCTCAACCACAAGGCCTTTCAGTAGCATTCTCAGCCATCTACAGCCATTTGTTTGGTTTCATTTCTCTGATGTCCTCACTAAAAATACTAAGTTAAAATTAAGGTAAAATTGAAAAATTGTATCAAAGACAGAGCTTCCCACTTTAACTCCCACATCCATGTGCATAACAGAAATGCTTTCAGAAATCATTCTTCCTGATCTTGAGCCTACTGCCATTGTTAAAAATTGGCTTTAGAAGGCTGCTGAAAGAATGAAATCTAAATAAGCCTTTTATCTTTCTTCCGTTTTTATGGTGCATTGTCTCAAGTATATACCATACAATACAAGATTGAGGAAAATTTGAAGTCAAGAATAAAAGAGACTAAATGTAACAGGATGCTTTTCTCTATGAAAACATGGTTCAGTGGTGTCAAAGATCAAGCTGTTCGATTCCAACTGTATGATGAGTTACGCACCATCATTTCTATCACTCTAGAACTGGCAGAATACTCGTTTCAAAATCTGTTAATAGAGGCCAGTTGTAGGCTGGGAAAGCTTCCATTAGCAAGTTGGTTGGCTTGACACAGCCTTTATATCAGAATGTTTGTCACAAACAAACTGGCCAAATTCTGAAGTTCTTAATTGTTAAAAAATTATTTATTTCAATGAGAGTTTGCATAAGTAAGGACTGAGTAGGTACAGGGGAAAGATTTCAAGATTTTGCCCAGTGCCATATTGAATACTCAGAGTGATGGCAATTTGACTTGCTTAGCTTTTGTGCACATACTTGCATTGTACTTTTTTTTGAAGCAGCTTCTCAAGCTCTGATAAAACTATATGCAAAGTTAAACAGAGATCTTGTGGTATCTGCAACTCTCAAGTCATTCTGCTACTTAAAATACTGTAGTCAGAAATTGGTTTGCAATCAGTTTTGTGGTGTTGGGTAATATCCATATTTGGTGGCAATTTTTAATGACAATCCCAATCATTCAAAAATCATAAGTCAGGCCTCAAATCATAAAAATATTTTAAAAACATATTTTATTTTGGGGGCTTTATTTGCTTTTTGGTTTTTGAGCCATTAGTACGCAGCAAGGCCATGTTTTCAAGCTTTTCTCTGCAACCATGAGGAGTAGGACATTTTTTCTTTTTTAATTCAGAAAAAGCAAAGGGGGAAAAAAAGACTGCTGACTGGCCTATAACTGACATGACTCTAAACACATACTGTGAAACTCATGGTAAAATCATGAGAGCTGACAATAGTGAACTCCAGTTTTAATAAGGTTCCAAGGGACACCTGAAAGTTTCATGAAACGGATGTTTTGGATAACAGATATTTGGGTTCTATATTAATTTTGAAAATGAGAGACAGAAATGAATTCCAGATAACTAAGTTCTGGCTAATTAGACTTTGCAACACTAAAGGTTACCTGCTTCACTGAAATGAACTCTGGTCTTTCTAACCTGACACTTATTTTTCCCACTCTATTTTACTTGATTATATTGCAGATGTAAAAGTCAGTTAATACTTACTGAAATGAAATGTTGTTGTTGTCCTATATGCGGAAACAGTAACAATGAGTTCAGAGAGAGATGTATTCTAGTGGTGTAGATACGGGCCTAGGCACCAAGAGGTCCTATGTTCTAATCCAACATATGAGTCAATGTGCAATTTTTGGGTGCTTTAAACTGAGGGACTGATTTTTCAGAGGTTCTCAGCACCAGTATCTCCAATTCATGTCCCTGGGATCTAAGGGTGGACAAAATTTCTGATAATGAGGACCAACATCTCAAATTGGATTTCCAAAAATAGTGCATATTTTTGAAAATGTTGGCCTAACCTCTGCTTTAGTTTTCCTATGTTGTAATATGGAAAGTGCCATATACTGTCCTTGCTAAATACAGCAGAACCTCAGAGTTACGAACACCACAGGAATGGAGGTTGTCCGTAATTCTGAACAAAATGTTATGGTGGTCCGTTCAAAAGTTTACAACTGAGCATTAACTTAATGCAGCTTTGAAACTTTACTATGCAGAAGAAAAATGCTGCTTTCGCTTTCTTTTTTAGTAGTTTACATATAACACAGTACTGTACTGTAATTGTTTTCTTTTTTTGTCTTTGCTGCTGCCTGATTGTGTACTTCAGGTTCCAAATGAGGTGTGTGGTTGACTGTTAAATATGTAACTCTGGTGCTCATAACTCTGAGGTTCTACTGTAGTCCTTGCAAAACAAGACTAGAGAATGTTTCATTTTCACATGGTCAAAACCAAACAGCTGATGCCCTGATAGCATTGGTTGAAAATGCACATATACTCTTACTGGTCCAGAGTCTCAATTATATCATCAAGTAAGTTACAGATTAGCCATTGGAATGCTACATCCCCCAACTAAGGCTTCTGCCTAAAAAGTTATGGCAGGTTATACCACAGAGCTAAAGTTGATTTAAAGCAGACTGCTTTTTGACTAAGTAGACTTTCTAAACCAGCAGTTTGGCCACGCTGGCTGCTATTGCTTTATATTGCTTAGGATACCCTCCAAATTTAGCTCAAAGGGAATTTGGAGCAAGGAATTTGATAACATAGTCTCATGCCATTGGATAACAGCATACAACTGTTTCTTGCTGAGATCAAGATTTTAGATCTTTTGCAAGTCAGCCTACAATGAGTTAAATTTTAGTTTGGCTCCTCCTTAAAAAACATCCAGCAGTGCTTTAGAATTTGAACAACTCATCATCAACTATTGTGAAGCATCTAAACTCAACTGAAGTCCATGGAACTGTGTTGGTTTACACCAGCTAAGGATCTGGCCGGGAATCCTTTAAAAGCACTAGGGATAGTGCCACTCCTTTTGTACCTGCTTCTAGTTTGTGTATGTTTGTTGGTGAATTCCTCTGCCTGATGAGTTGGTGAGCCGCAAACACAGTTTTACCCAGTTAGACATATTGGCAATGGCAAAATGGGACAAAAAATAACAGATGGATGCATCCGGTTTAGTTGTGTCAAAGATATGGCTGCATCATGTGTCAGCTAGAGATAATCTAATGCTAATGTTCCCATCTCACAAATATTCCTGTAACTCATTTCTGCTAAATATATGCTAGTGTCAATACTAAGCCATTGTGCAAGAACTATATCTTTTAGAGTGGTAGTGACTCGTACAATATCTATCTGCAATTTCCAGTTACTATCAATCTCCTAACTAAGTTGTCTCTCTCTCTCTCAGATTCTATATCTATCTATCTATATAATATATATGGAGAAAAGAAATTACCCCAAATTTCTGATGATGATGATCCTTACCCTTTTATATAGTGCTTTCTGTCTCCAAGCCAGTCTAAAAATACAAATTAATGTTCATGTTACCCTTCAAAGTTAAGTTTTACCATCCCCATTTTACAAATGAAGTAAAGAGATTACGTAACTTGCCCAATGCTATAAAATGAATCAGCAAGAGCTCCCTGTACTGTATTCAGACTGCACCTCAATTACCCTTTTGGGTGCTTCTGTATTTATAACCATTGTCAATGTGATATTGGGTTCTGTGTTGTGTAACTAATGGTGATATTGGGGGGATTTATGCTCAGGATACAACTCCAACTAACTGTGTTTACCTACTGTCAGGTGCTACTTAGAACTTCACTAGCGAATTCATTTATTTGTGAAAAATGTGCCCAAATGATGGTCTCTCTAAATGTGCTTTATCCAAATCAAACTCTCAAATCAGTCACTTAGTTCTTTGGTAATTGCTTAAAAAAAAGTCACTCTGCATACACTTATGTTACTATGCCAAAACTGTGTAAGCAATAGTTTGCTTTGTAGGAACCTGGCCCAAGTCCCACTGATTGAAGTGGGGAGTCTCCACTAACGTTAATGGGCTTTGGATCAGGCCTTAAAAGTGCAACTTCTCTGGGTGCAACTTTATTCTTTGGAGTTTCTCTCTTCCTCTCCCCTTCCTTGCACTTTTTTTTTGGCATCTCGCGAATAAGAAACAAACAAAAAAAGCTTTTGCTATATTGATCTAAATCAAAGCCCAAATAATGCATTACTTCTACCCACAACTACAGAATGACTTTTATAAAAGATAAAAGGCAAAAATGTTGTTTGCTATACAAATTTTCCAGTGTTTGCAGCAAGTATGAGCTATCAGTATGATACACAAGTTACAACGGGCAACAAACAAGAGATCACTTTATTAACTCCTAACATTTCAACAGGGTTCTGGAATGCTTAAATTGAAGACCCAAATTGAAGTCAAAGGACATCATTCTAACTAATGCAAGGCACTACAGAGGCCACATTTGGATAAATATATGTAGTGTTCTTGTTACCATATAATATGATATAAAATGCAGAAAATATTGAAGAGCATATTCAGGATTATATAGGAATTCAAATATTTTATTCTAATATGATAGACAAATTACAGTAGTTAACCATTCTTTGGAAAAGTGAAGATTTAGAGCCTTATTTTGCCATTGCAGGTGAATCACACATGTAAGATTTTTGAAATTAGTCCGTATTCTGCACAAAATAAACGTGCATACACTTGAAGGATGTGACTTGCTATGCATCCCATCAAAGTACTTAGAGTGTGAGTAAAAGTGGTTAACTAGGGAAATGAGCAGGTTGAATTTATTGTAATTAGATGAATTTCATATTTGTGAAAGTGAGAAGCAGTGCATTATCAACAGGCAGGCATGGTACAGAAACACACAGTGTAAGCTTGCTGACAGAGTTCTTAGTACATCTCAATCCTGAGCTTGACAACTCTGCTATTCCAGATTTTGTTCTCTTCTAAGAGACTTCTGACCATATTGAATGAATTAAGTAGTAGTTTGTGATGTGAATAACATTTTAAAAAATCTAAATTCTGCAAACTAACACTTTGGTATCACGCCTTTGTCAGGGCATTAACTCTGTGGTTCCAAGTGTTCTGTAGGTGACTGGTGAGATGGAAGGGGAACTGAGAGATTAAAGTTATCTGGGACATATGAGAAAGGGGACCAAAAAAATCAAATATTTTAGCCAGTTATGAAAATGGAGAAAAAGGAAAGTGAGATACAATATTAAGGGGAGGGGAATGTCAAATAGAGTAGACTTTCTGATTTAGAAGAACTAAAAGAATAGCAAGTTTAAAATGTCCATACATTCTCTTCTTCTAGTGTAAACTTAGGGCATTGAAAGTGAAGTTAGATAATCTGGGTTTGAGTCTCGGCTTTGTTGCAATCTGTGCTCAAGTCATTGAACCTCTCTGTGCCTCAGTTTTCCCATTTGCAGACTGGATATGATACTTTTGTAACTCACGGGGATGCTGTGAGACTAATACTAATTCATCAATGTTCGTAAAGCACTTTATGGAAGACGTTATTGATGTGCAAGATATGATTATCTTGGTTCTCAGTTAATTGCACGTGAGGGCAAGTGTATTAAAATTCTGATTCCTGCGTCTCTACCCTAGAGTGCCAATCCTTCCCCTAACACCTAAAGCCTCCCTCTACCTTTCCACTATAGGAATGACCTGAAACCTGTCTCCTCTTCCCAATCCCCACTTGCCGTTTTCTTCTTCTCTCAGTTTTGGCACATTACTGATTCTTTCCCACTTTATGGACATGTACTCCCAGATGAGCCATCTTTCCTCTGCCAGTTCCCAGCCAAAACAAACATCAGTGTGAGTTAAACAAACAAGAAAAGCTGGAACAGTTGGTTTGATCCCTAAACTAAGAAAAGTAGCAAAGTACATTTACTTTTCATTTTACAACCACAAAGCTGAATGCATGGTTTTGCACTTAACTAGATATATTTGTTGATTAAAAACTGTGTTACTTCAGCTTCAAGAAAATGACTGCCATTTATCATCACAGTTAGCACAGTTAGTAGTCAATGATTTGCAATCCAAATGTACTCATTTTTAGAACCTGTGATTGATAGAGTGTATCAACTGGTTGCATAGTTTGCAAAGAGGGGAAACAAGTACTTATCAGACTTCAAGGGCTCCTTTTTCAGTGCCTGTAAACAACTTTTGTACATTTATTTGGAGCATTAGGCATATTTCCAAAAGTAAACTTTTTAATGACAATTAATGACTGTTGCTGTTGGAAGAGGTGGCCAGAAAGCTTTCAGTAAATCGCAGTAACATCCTTAAGAGCTCCCTAACTATTTGGGGGAATTTTTCGGAATTAATAGATGCTAAGCTATAACACGAGCACCAGAAATCCTTCTAAAAATGAAGCATCTGAAGTAAAGTAACATTCTTAACATGAACTTCATTTTGTTTCTTAAAGAATACACGCAGCACAAAACAAACCCCTACCCTTCAAATTTACAGCATCCCGAGAGTAGAGATTTCACTGTTAAGAGCATCCTGGGAGAAGCAATAAGTAAAGGCAACTTTCACACAGCTATTTACTGGAGCTCTTGGGAAAAGTTAAACAAAATATGCTTTAATAAATAAAACAGAGTTAATTAAAATCCACTTGAAAAGCTAGCATAGGGGAAAAGTCAAAGGAAAATTACCCATTACCATGTGGTTAGTGGAAACATAATTCTGTTTGGAATGAGACAGTATCTCATTGAGGGATTGAGTCTGCCATCCTTTCTCATGTCGGATAGTATCTTTTTTTAGCAAGTGATCCCATTGAAATTATTGGAACTATCTGACAGCATGAGTGAGGGGAGCAAAATAGTGCCTGCAGTATGCATCTTGAAGCATCAAGCTGGTAAATCCCTTAAAAATTATGGGGGGTGATATTGTATAATTATAGGTAGAGAACATTTTAATATTTTTATTCAAGTACTAAGTGTGGTACTATTGAAGAAACATTAATGAAGAGTTGTCTACTATAATTTAAAGTGAAAAATGTATTTTCTAAATCTAGTTTCAACCAGGACAGTCATGCAGAGAACCAAAATAAACCTAGTACTCTGGGGCTGGATGTCTCAGAGGATAAATAATAGGATATAGAAAAGACCACCTCTTCTTGCCGGTAGAAATCTAGCACTGGTCACTAGTGATCGAAAGAAATTACCATCTGGTTGCTGTATGGTGGCCTCTGACAAATAAGTTTGGTTTGAATCCATTTTGTAGTAGATACTTGACATCATCACAAAAATTACCATAGCAATTGACAGTAGTTGGTACTCATGGCCAGTCTGTGGCACATTGGCAAGATGATGTGGGAAAACCACCACCTACCTGATCTCTGGATATACAAAGATCTTCAGATTCCAAAGCTCTGAATCTGGCACCTTTCACCTGCACTAATATCACATCAGAGAAAAAAATCTGACCCAATATTTTGCATTGTAGACAAGATCTCTCCTATACTGCTTATTACTATAATGTATATTGCTCAATGGAGAGGAAGGGTTGTAGGTCATGTATCCTCCCCTGCCCTATTGACTTAATGGTTCTGGTTTCTGAACACTTTGCCCATGGATGACGTGAATAATATTGCCTGAATGCATTTTTTACCAGCACTGACATCTGCAATTTGACATGTAAAATTTGGACTCAACCACCATTTTGAGTTCAGATTTATTCATAACTTGGTTAATATATAATGCAATATCAAAGTTGTGAAACAGTGTGAAGACTTTTTAAAATCATGCTTGCTGAGCTTTGTAGAGCACTTTGAGACCTACTGACAGGGGTGAAAGAAACTCCGAAGACTTACTGGTATGGGGGCTGGCTCGGGCCCCTCGAAGGGGTGGGGCCTCGGACAGAAGAGGCGGGGCTGCGGGGGGGGTCAGCATCCCTCAGCCAGCCCTTCCACACGTGTTCCAAATGAAGTGTGAAGAGTCAAATTTCAAATACTTTATGCATCTTTTCCCTGCAGAAATAAGTAGGCTTCTTATAATTGGTAAAAAACTAATTTATAGGTATCATAGAATATCAGGGTTGGAAGGGACCTCAGGAGGTCATCTAGTCCAACCCCCTGCTCAAAGCAGGACCAATCCCCAAGTTTTGCCCCAGATCCCTAAATGGCCCTCTCAAAGATTGAACTCACAACCCTGGGTTTAGCAGGCCAATGCTCAAACCACTGAGCTGTCCCTTCCCCCCAAACAATTTGGAGATGCCAGGGATTGTACCCGGGACCTCATACATGTGAAGCATGCACTCTACCACTGAGCTACATCCCCTTCTCCACTGAGCTACATCCCTTTCTGGTACTGGGCTTCAATCTTCACCTTTGGTGCATGGGCATGTACTTGTGTTAGTAGGGTCAGCTGTGTTCAGGGATGGATGAACCCTCAAAAGAGGATGGGTTGTATTAGGTCAGCTGCCTTCCCCAGGGGTTTCTAAAAAGAAGGGCCAGCTTTAATTTGCAGATAGAGCTGGACAGAAGCCCTTCAGGTAGAGGCTGTTCAGTGTATGCACATTTTCAAAGTGCAGGGAGCTTGTCAGATCTAGGATTTTGGTTCAGGCCTCTGCTATTTAGTTAGAGTTTCTGCCATTTGTTTTATCTGAAGTGGTTTGCTCATCCCTAGTACCATAAACTACTACAGACAGCCCTAACTGGTTCTTAATCAACTTCTGTTCCCAGCGTAGGAGCCAACACAAACTTTGTACTGTTCTGTAGGAGGTATTCCTTTGATTGATGCTGTTTCCAGTAGCATTTGGCAGAGTGCCTGTAGCAGCTGAAGTGGTAGTAGCCTACGCCCTCTACTTCAGGTTTAGCTGATAACCCAGAAAAAAACTGTCATGCCTCTGGTGGCTGAGAAACATAGGAAAGGCCAAGGCCAGTTTTTCATTGTTACATTCTTTTCCTTATTGTACGACAGCTGAGTCTGGTTGCAGCACAGACTATGGCAGTTCAAGATCAGACTTGTAGATAGAGAAAAACAAAGAAGTGTGGAAGGAATTGAAAAGACAATATATTGCTGTAACAACTTTAGCTCTGATATAATGTCTAAGAAGGATACAACGTAGGAATTTCTTGTGATACAGAAAATTAAATTTTCTATTTAAATTTTGTTGTGATACAGCAAAGTATCGGAAAGAGAAAATTGAATTTTCTATCTCAGATACTTTGCTGTATCACAGCAAACTCCAGCCCTGTACCCTCCACAGACAGTATATCGGCACTAATGCTGTAACAGCAATCTTGTCTTTTCAATTCCTTGCACACTTCCTCTCTTTATTCTTTATTTTGAAATCTCATCTCACAGGCCAACTGCCATAGGCTGTGTTGTAACCAAACTCAGCTGTCATGAATGAAATAAATTGTACTTTGCTGTTTAATGGATGTGTGGTTCATCAAAATTCATATGAAGTAGGGGGTGATCTATAGTTATCTCTGTTATATTGCAAAACAATATAAATACAGTTTTTAAAATGAAACTATTTACAGAAAAATAGGTGTTGGTGTCTGGGCCTGGGGAAAGAGGCTTAGGAGGGGTGGGTAGCTCAGGAATTTTCTGTGGGAAACCTGTGTCCTAATCCTGACCAAACCACTGACTTGCTGTTTGGCCATGAGCCTGCCTGTGCTTTCATTTCCCTATCTCAAAATTATGCATAATACCCCCCTCCCTCACAGCGGGGTTATAAGGATGAATCAGTTAATGGGCCAGATGTGCCCCATGAGTTTGGCTGGTGGAAACTGGCAGAACCCAGTCTGTGGACCCCCAGTGACAGCGAGTCTGCCTGGAGGCTGAAAGGCTGCGACAGCATCAATCGTCCAAACTCTACCCAGTTTGGGAGCTTGGAGCTAGCCATGCAGTACCAACAGCAGGCAGGGCCAGGCATGTAAAATGCACTGATTCACTGGATCTCAGGGAGTCTCATTTGGTAAGGCTTCTATGGATGTCTAACTGGATTTCCCCTTCCCTTTATCTGGTCAGTGGAGTTCCTACATGAAAGGGTAGTGGTGTGCCGTCTGCCCCACACAGGAGTAAATATTTTCCTCCAATGCAATTGGCCCCCAAAGATTGAGGGAGCTGTTATTTTCACCCACACCTGTACACAGGAGAGTGAAAATGGTCCATCATTTGGAAAATGTTATAACATGTAAGCGCTAAACGTGATTGCTTTGACTTTTTTATTTATTCCTTCACTACTTTTCTTTGCAAACACCCAGTTTTTAGCTTTAGGAGATAAAACACTCTTCCCAAACAATCCGCACAGCTCCTGTTCAGTCCAATAAATCAATAAAAATCCCACATCAACACTTAGCCAGAATTTCTAAAGCAAAATCTGAGATTTTCAGAGCAGTCTATAGGATTTAGACACACATCCTCCATTGTCCTTAATTTTAATGTGTACAAATCCCCAAGATTGTTCTGAAATCTCAACCCTTGTTTTCTTTCCCATTTTTAGAACTATCATATTTTACATCTTATGTACTATTTCCCCCCACCCCTCCACAATCCAACACCATGGACTGGATGTCCCAGAGAGAGACTGAAGTGGTTGCATGCACAACTGGTATCCACAGGTGAGGAGAAGACTTTTGAGACAGATTTCACCATCTTTGTGTGAGCTGTTTGCAAGGGTATTTTAATTGATTTAAATCACTATTCAGGTTATACAACCAGCATCAATAAGTAGGCATAGAGTTATACAAAATGTTCATCTTGAGGTCATGTGAAACCTGGCTTCAGGTTTTGTCCCAAATGCAAAATTCAGTCCAGTTTCATAGAATGATTACAAATCTTTAAAGTAACCTGAGCCAATTTCTGTGTTTACATTTGAACCATGCAAAATTCAACAGGAAATCCAGTAACACTCAGCAGTTTTCATTGTTTTTCCTTGACTTGAGGTTCATTGAAACCCAAAACCTCACAGTGAAATGCAAAGGAGAGAATATACATGGAATATACATGAAGAAAACATATGCAGGACTCCCTGTCAGAGGAAACCAACAAGTTTCTAACCGCGCTAATAGGTTGGTCGCTGTTTTGCAAGTAGTAACATAAGGCTCATCCACCAGTACCTAAATATTTGGATTCACTCAGAGTTTTCCAAAAGTGGTAAAATACAACATAAAAGCTTTTCATAAACTGTTTCACAAAATGCTCTTCTGAGAATCAGTCCCAAGTTACAGAGAGAAGATTACATTGAAATCAAAGGAGCGACTCACTAGTTTGGGGTAAAATGAGGAGGCTCAATTTCCGGCAGATGACTATAAATGTAATATTTGGCTGTCTTAAGTGAACCTGTCTCCACTATGGAAAAGATAGCCATGGAAGACTATTTGGGAACATGTCCTCTAGCCTCATTAGCTTGTCTTGTGGCATGGTGAAAGACTTAAGAAATTATATTTCTGTTTTCTTCAGTGGCTGAGCTAGACCTTTGTGTCTCCTATCTGAAACTTTTATGAATTTGTAGAGTACCATTATGTGGAATACCAACTGTTAATCTTTTGTCATGTTGAAAATTAACCAATCCATGATCATACACTAACATCTCAACTCATAACTGTTTAGTTTCCATAATAGCCTATTGTTAGGGACTTTATCAAAGGCTGTTTGAAAGTTCAAATGAATTATATCTATTTGTTTTCTTTTCTATTCTGAAGGAGATATTTTGGCTTGGTTATGATCTCCCCTGACATCCAGGAACCATGCACAGTTCTGAATAGAAATTGTACTAAGCTACTTTAGCAGTAGGATTCTCCTTCACTGATGTGGTCCACAGAAGGCTTTACATCCATCCAAGGATGCATATTTTCATGTGTGTGTGTATTATGACTGGGACGTGGGCAGTCTGACTTAGTGGTCGGGAATCAGGAGGGAGGCTGGGTCTGATACCAGAAGATCAGAGTCTGAGACAGGCCAGAGGGCAAACTCAGGTCAGGAGGCAGGCATTGTCAGGTTATCAGATTGGCAGCAAGCACTAGGAGCAGGTATCTCAGGGGAAGCAGTCCAAAGTAGGGAGAACCCACTTGCATGAACAACTTCCTGTTCCTGTGCTGGTTTTATATAGAAGTTGTGAACCAATCAGGATGCCCAGTATTCTGCCAATCAGATTTCAGGACTGGGGTCCTCTGCTGGAGTTCAGCTCCTATTCTGATGATAGTTAGCAGTCACTGGGTGGCAGGTTGCAGCTTATTAGCTCTGAAGTGCCCTGTGGACCAGGTTTCAAGACCCACGGTCCCCTGACAGTAAGGGAGGAGCATTAGGTGACCCGTACCCCACATCAGAAAATAATATAGAGAAAACTGCAAATAGAACCTCAAGAGTTTCCTGCCCTGTACATGGATCTTATCACCTAGGGACACGAGCTGGTTTTGTTGCCTAACTAGCAAGCTGAGGTTCTAGCAGATAATAGCACGTACACAATCTGTTTGGATGCCCAATTCTTTTTGTAGGTAGCTGCAGAATTTTCAAATATGGTTTTTTGTTTACACCTACACATACAGTTTACTTGACCCCTTCATTCAAGATATCAAATTTGTGGCCCTTTTGGCCTCCAGTTTTCAAAGGTAGCCTTGTAATTTGCCACTCACAAATTTGTACAGACAAATGGATGGTCTCATTTTTGGTGGGGGCCAATAACAGTAGGTAAACAATATCCTTCCTTCCTTTCATGCAACTGCTGTAGTAACCCTTGCATTGACTTTAGGGGGAGTTGGTTCAGACACTTAGGGTATATGTCCACTGCAATAAAACACCCGCACCTGGCCCCTGTCAGCTGACTTGAGCTCATGGGCTGTGGGGCTGTAAAATTGCAATGTAGATATTTGGGCTTGGGCTGGAACCTGGATGCTGGGATCCTTCCCCCTTCATGGGGTCTGAGAGCCCAGGCTCCAGCCTGAGCCCAAATAGCTACACTGCAATTTTATAGCCATGCAGTCCAAGCCCTGCAAGCCTGAGTCAGCTGATATGGGCCAGTTGTGGGTGTTTTATTGCAGTGTAGACCTTAGAGACCATCCGTTACTTAGTCTGAAGTTTAACTGTCCTTTGGTAGGTCTTCACCTGTACTTAGGGCTATATTTCTTCTCCATCCAAGATTCCTACTGAAGTCAATTAAGTTTAGTGTTCACTTATTGTGCAGTTGTGGGATTTCTGTGTGTTACATCAATTACGTTTGTAATTAACTATGATAAGAAAGTAATGTCTTATTAGGATGGTATATTTGTACTATATAAAATTAATACTATTTTAAAATTACACGAGAACTATTTTTCTTTATACACAAAAGTCTCACTTGCATTAGAAATCCAAAACACATTTGAAGGTTGTTCCCGAGGTGCATTTTGCATGCATTTCTCTTCTGGAGATCAAAGAGAGCTGTGCATGTGGAAACCCTAAGACTCAGACATTTAATAACTAGTGTCCCTGTCCCTGGATTTAGACACAAATGTATATGACTTAGATTTTTCTCTTTTAAAATGAAAAAGTTACAGTTTGAACTCATTTACTTAATAATTGTCAAAATATAGTAACATTCAGTTTTACAGCATAACCAATGAAACCGTGACCATGTCTGCTCCTTTGTATATTCAGCCATTTGCAACAGTATAATCAACTATTGCCTTCCATGGGGTGTATTTAGTCAGCAAAGAGCTCAGATGCTAAACTGTGATATACATTGTACCACAAGCAGCATATTGTTTTCATTCAGTCTTTTTAATACCTGTAGTTTTCTCTGGATATGAAGACTCTTTGTCACAGAAGCTCCTTTTTGATGTGGTTCACCTTTGATTGTGCAGAATCAACTGCTTTGAATTATTTTTCTGAATTATGTCCTGTGCACCGTTTTTTTTTTTTTTTACAGTGTTTACTTGCAAAGTGATTTTCATGCAAAGGAATTTCATAGTGGAAGCAGTTGAATATTCACAGCAGGAAAATGTCTCTTTCCTTAAGTGGGAGGAAATGAACTTTTCACTGCACAACTCATTATTATTACCTCTGTTAACTCAATGATATTTAAAAAGTTATATTTTTCCATTACTGTGCCATTAAGATATTCTTAACTACTGTCTGTCACACTTGGGTGACGAAATGTTGTAGTAGATGTTTAACTATAGTTGCACTGTACGGTAGGTAAGGAAATGGTCTAGTTACCCAACTTAGAGTAAACTAGTGCACTTAGTAAACTTAAACTATAGCAAATTCAGGTGCATGTTTCAAAAATCCTTCATTTACAAGGTCATACACAATTAAGTAAAGTGAAGAGAATATAGTTATTTAGTAGCACCTTCGTTTCTTAAAACAATCTGAGGAACAGAACTTGTTCAGTAATTATAATTTATAGGGTACTGATAGCTTAAAAAGTTCCAAGCACTTGCAGATTTCAAGGAGAACCCATGCAGCTTCAGAAAATTCTGCAGTAGCTGAAAAAAAAAATCCCACTGGCTTCCACCATGGGAATTCAGAGGCATCATCCATCATTTTAGGCGTAGGGAGGTTAACATTTTATAGTACTAATCTTCTGAGGCTCTAATTTGTACTCTACTGTGAAACTAAAAAGAAAAAAGTGGTGGTGGTGGTTAGTAAACCTGCTCTGGGGGAGATTTTTGTAATTTTCCCTTTTTACTTCTTTAAACCCATTAATATATTTCTGTCAGCCAAGAAGGAAGAACTATAGCGAGAGCTATATTTTTGTCCATTCTCACATGCCATTTTATGGAACAAGCTTCTGCATGCAGCTGTTTTTTCCCTCAAGAAAACTGAGGAAGCATGTTTTGGCTGATTGTGAGAGGTGTGATGATTAATTACATTAATCTGTATGCTGCACTGAATTCCACTTGATTTTGCAGATTGGAAAATTATCTCATGTGAATGTTATGTTATTTAAAACATGAATTTTCATTTGTATTATGTAACATTAATACTGTTCTGTGTGTTCTGTTGTGCTATGTACTCTACAGACATATAGTAACTGAAAGTCATGAATAGTGTGAATTTTTCATGCAGCCTTAATCCAAGGTGTGCTGATATAATTTTAAGTGCAGTCAGTGTTCTTGAAAGGTCCTAGGTGGACGGTAATAGAGTCCATAGTCCTCCCTTGTACAATTATGGCTTAGGCAGCTAATGTGTAAGCTTTGTCAAATTGCCTGTCACCTATGAGGTCTTAGAATTCATCCTTGTGAGGAAAATTTTAAGCGGGAGAAGATGGCTCAGTCTGCATGTCCACTCCATTTTTGGACCTCTGCTTGGATTGATGATGATGGTGCTGGGTTTCATGATGAGGATCAATCACTGGTAGGTTGACTCGAGAGCTGTGAACAGAGATTGTCAAAAGAGAATAGTTGCAGACTCTCTGTTTGAAGGTAATGGGACTTGGCGAGCGTTTGGTCAGTCTGTCTGCATTGTTTGGTTGACTGTTCTGCAGCTGGAACATGGGACGCTGAGTAAGCAGCCGAGACAGGGCTGTGTGACTCAGCCGAGACAGGGCTGTGTGACTCTGACACTTTGATCAGCTCTGTTGTTTCAAGTGTCTGGTTAATTAGAGGGAATATGGAGAAGAAATGTGAGAGGCTTTCCTTCTAGGTTCAGCTCTACGTGCAATTCCATGATGGCCAGCAATCAAACAGTGGTGGTGACATGCAACTAATGTGCTGGGTTTTCTTTCCTACCTAAAGCTGGAAGGGGCTTCTTGTGCATGGATGCAAATTGGTGGCTGTGCTGGAGGAGCAGATTCTTGCATTGGAGGGGCAAGTAGAGGAACTACTGAGAGTCAGAGGATCTAATTCAGTCTGGCCTTGGAATCTATAAGGTTAAGACCCTTGTAGCAGGACAGCCTGCCACTTTAAGAGCCAGGAGGCCTAAGTTAGCCTCACCCTGCCCTGGGTATTGGACTGAAGAAGATAAAAGCCCAGCAGTTAAATCCTGACTGGGGAGGAGAGCAGACCGATGGCTCTTAACTGGGGGCGGGGGGGCAGGGGGCAAGAAGCCTGGTTAAGGGTCAGGAGTTGTCTGCAGACTATTGTTTGGTCAGATGCCTTGTTAGGAGGGTAGGTTTGGCTCAGATTGTAGGTTTGATCAAAGCCCAGGTACCTGTTGATGGGTATTGAGACACTGTTGCAGCTGAGGTCAGGCTGTAGGGAAGGGAGTTGGATGCTGAATCAGCCTGGGCTGAAAATTCCTTTGTTTTTTGCTTTTCTTGGACTTTGTCTAAAGGATTCTGTTACCCCCAGAATGGGTTGAACTCTCTAAAGCAGCTTGGCTGGAGGGCCAAGCCATATGTATGACTGGAGTAGGCCAAAGAGCATGGTGGGGAAGCTGAGGCAGAGATGCTGCAGTGCCACATTGCAGATTGGGGCATTCCAGGATGGTGAGTTGTGTACAATGCTATAAGTAGCTAATATGATAGAGGTATAAGGTGGGTGAGGTGGTAATTTTTTTATTGGACCAACTTCTGTAGGTGAGAGAGACAAGCTTTCAAGCTTACACAGAACTTGTTTCTCTTCTCTCTCTAATATCCTGGGACCGACATGGCTACTACAACAGTGTATACAGATATAAGGTGAAAGACAGAACAATTTTAAGGGAAATGTCTAGTCCAGATGCTTCCAGCTAGTTTCTGTGAGCACCTTGCTGTATTGTCTCTTCAAGTATATCTAACCCCTTCTGATGTCATTATTGTTGTCTAGGACATATACTGTGACACCCATGCACTAAGTAGTGCTTTCAAAAAGGAGCATTTTGCACTAGGTTACAATTTGTTTCCAGTGCTGTTCAAAATGGTGTGTTTGATTTATAAAGCCCTTGTGGTTTGAGTCCTGGTTATCTCTGAGACAGCATCTATTCTTTCATTCCATCCCAAGAGATGAGATTAACTGAGATACACTTGCTGATAGTCCCCAGATCTGAACCATGTAGGGCTGGAGCCAGGGCTTTCTCACTGGGGATCCTCGGTTCTAGAACTTCCTTCCCCATTGACCTTCAGGGCATTTGCAAGGTATCCAGTATATTTCTATGCAGGCCTTTGCCTGAGAGCATATTATGGACGACTGAATTTTTTGTTGCAGTTGGGGAGCTGTGTTTTCTTGAGGTTTTCTTTAGCTTGACCCTTTTTGAGTTAATATCTTGATTTTTTTCAGAAGTGCTGAGCATTAAAACAATGGAACCTGCAGGTGCTCAGAAAGTCTGGAAAATCAGATGTGTTTTAATTGGCATATTTTTTAAATGATGTACATGAAACTAGAGTTTGAAATAGGCACATCTTATAAATTAAAAGGTAAATGTTCAGAAAATTTTATAAAGCTGATGAGAGAAAATACACTGACTTGTTAATGCTATGCTCATGGGATAATCTTGAACAAATACTGGAGTCCCAGATGGTTAGAAAGTTGTGTGATATCTGCTCTGTACAGTGTCTCTCTGTCATTTGTATGGGCCATTCAGTATGTGGGCCATAATGATTTCTGATATCTACTACTCTGTGGTTTTTACTCAGATGAGTGAGTTTTATGCCCATAGAAGTAATCTTGGGAAACTGAAATAGTTCCTTGAAGTGTGTGTTGCAGGGGTGGGGATTCCCACTGAGTGATGCTTCATGGGAAAATAAAATGCTTAATAAATAATACTATCTGCTACTGTATAAAAAACAGATTCTACCCTCAATCTTTATACAAACCTTCCATTGACATAGATACTTCCATTGATTTTAATTAGCTTTGGATCACGTCCCAGACGAGTCTGAGATATACAGCCAGATTTTTCAAAGATCATTTTTAAATGCGTATGTTTGTTGCTGTGTCAAAGACTCTTGTTGTTTTATGAGTCATCCACAAATCCCACAAAACCTTGATCTTTTCAAAAAATTTTCACCAGTTTAAAAATAGAAAAAATATACCAAAAGTTAGATGTTGGCATTATTAAAAAAAACAAAACAAAAACTCAGGAATACAGCAGGAAAGAGTGACTCTCAAATGGCTAAATACATATTAGAGATTAGAGCATTTGTAAAATGCTGTTCCTTGATCTATTCACTCTATTCTGTAACCTTGATAAAAGTCAAAGGTGGTCTCAACACTGGCTTTCTGTGCAGGTTGTGAAATGAAGTACATCACTTATACAAAAGAATACCAGTGACAAATCTATTTGTAGGGAGAATTTTACTTTATTTTTCCATTATTACATCTCCATTTCAGAAACTGGGATTGTTGTCCTTTTGATCTCTTTTTAATTCCCCATACAGATTAACTGTCAAGCCTTCCTCATGGGAATTCCATCTATTTGCATCTGGGCAGGGATGTGGTCTTCCAGCCAGTAGTCATCAGACTTTAAGTTGGAGATATTGGTTTACTGGAACCTTGTGAGGATGCTCTGAGGATAAGTCCAGTAACAGAATAAATCATGTGTAAGGCTTTAGTGCCACAAGGAAACTTTGTAGGGAAACCCAGAGTAATGAATACTAATGGGAGCAGTGTTTACAAACTAAAGAGCCAATAAAACAGAAGTGGATATTAAAACGAGGTTGGTAGTCCACCCTGGATTACTTTATTTAAGCTAATGAAATAAGGAATGGAAAATAGAAACATTTTAAAAAATCAAAAACCTTAGTTAAACAACTCTTTTTTTGCAAATTGACTAATAAAACCCCATAATCAAATTTTCCTCCAGATACCCCACTGAGTGGTTCCCCCTTGCACCAAGTCTGACTCTTATCTCATACTATGCATTAGGTAGAACTACTGAGTGCTTGTTTGCAGCCTCTTAAGGGCACAAAGTTTGGCTGGCTTGTTTGGCTAGATGGTGGTAGGGCCTATTGCTGTGAATAAGCAACTTCAGTAGTAGGAGAAAGAATGTGCTTGCAAGGCAGAAATAAGTGGAGTTTTCTGAGTCTCCGTGTAAGGCTGAGGTTGTGGAGCCTAAATCACGGCAGGAGATGACCCAGATTTGCCTGCTTATGGCGCTACCTGGAATGTGAGAAAGTTCGGTTCAAATCTCTGCTCTGTCTGAGTGAGTGATTTGGGATAAAAATAAAACAAAGCCCCTCCCTCTGCTCCCAACCAGGCAGAGCAAGGACTTTAACCCTGGTCTCCCAACACTTCAGGCCACTGCACTAACAATCAGGCTATAGAGAGTGTCCATGGAAATTTTTTTTGAAAGGTCTCATTTTCATTCCAGTGTAGAACAAAAACAAATTTTGAAACATTTAAATGTTTTGCAAAACTGATTTTCTTCTCTGGCCAGCCTTAGTTGCAAGTGGGGATTCTGTTTACATGAACCCAACTAGCTCTGTAGAAAATGATTATCGATGCTCAGAAACAAATGATAACCCCATGAGGTTTACATAAAGGAATCTTTTTTTAAGGGTTTGGAATTTTGTTCTTTTACTCAGATATTGTATAGTCATGACCAGGACAGGCCAAAAAAAAAAAAAAAAGCACTGATAAGAGCTGGGTGAATATTTTTTGTTCAAAAATTATTTAAATGAAAATGGCCCTTTTTTCCTCTAAAACTACATGTTTGAAGAAAATTTTGGGGGCTTTTTTGGGGGGAAATCTTGATCAGCTTTTTCTCCCATCTCTGTCTGTTTGTTTTTTCTCTCCTCCCCACCATCACCTCTTTTTCAGTGACAAAATTAAAAAGGAAAAAGTTTGGGTGGGGAGAAGCAGAGAGAAAAGATAAAAGCAAGAGAAAGGCAAGAAAATGAGATTAAAAAACAAAATATTACCAGTTTCAAACCCCCAAACATTTCCAAAGTATGGGTTTGTTGGTGAAAGTTTCAAAATGTTTCTCAAAACATTGTTACCATCTTTTAACCAGTTCTAGTACTGGCTTCATTAAATCTCTTATATAACAAGTGAAGCTTGGTGATAACACTTAAATTATTTTCTTTTAACAAAAATGGTGCAATGTATAAGTTTATAGTTAATATATTAAAAAACAGGAAGCATTAAAATGTTAGAATAGTTTAACAAAAATGGAATTAACTTTACATCTTATTACTTAGCATATATCAATGTTTTTATGGTAGCTGACCTTATGGCCAATACCAGAAATCTCCAGATCTCAAAGCGAGTCTATCTTGAGCTAAAGAGCCAGGCCTCTTGACTTGAGTACTAACAAGTCAGAGAAAGGGCTGCATAACGTACGCTGACCAGTAGGTTATACTTTTATTTCTCAGAGATAATATACCACAGAATCAAACAAAGATACAGTTAGAGCTGGTCAAAAATGTTCCATCAAAACTTATTTATTAAACAGAATTTTTCACAGGAAGTGTCTGCTTTCATTGAAGAAAATTTTTTCAGTTGGAAAACCAAAAATTCAATTTTGTGGTTTTGATTTTTTTGATGAAAAGCCAATTTTTCTACTGAAAATCTTGAATAAATGAACATTATTTTGTTTGTTCCTCTTGGGGAGAGGGAGACAGATGTTTTGTGACTAGCTCTTGTTTCTATTACGGTAATAGTAATATTAATTCTCTAAGGAATCGTAAATATTAATACCAATAAACTGGATGAGTTCTATAACTCAGGCCCTCATTGTGCAGAGGAAATGCCCAGTGAGTTTAATGGGAGTTTGGCTTGCCTAAAAACTGCTGGATTATGCAATGTATTGGTTAAATGTACGAGCCCAGATTGTGGTGATATCCCTTACACACACTAGTGAGCAGTGACTCAGTGGAACCATTCATGTGATGAATGCTTACCAGTTCAAATAAGGAGGTCACAGTCTGACCCTTAAGCATTTTTGCTTTTTTATTTTTTTTTAGTAAACAGCTAAAACCTGTTTAAAGAAGAGCTACATCTGCCCTGGCTAATTGCATATCTGAGCAAATAGTTTTCAATACATCATTTATCCAGTTAATCTAGACTGTTTTTTCTTATCATAGAATATTTATAGGTAGAGCATGATTTCCTCATTTTATTGGAGAGGTTTTTGTGTGTTTTGTTTTAAACTTTGCTGATGGATTGTGAGTTGTTCACTCTGACAACTTGATGCTCGATATTCAAAATTGGAACAGTATTTTCATTTGGATTAGTCAGATAAGTCATGTGGAAAAACTTGTTTCCAAACTGGATGGGTGTGCATTATTGGTTATATGTATTCTATATACTAAAAATTATAAATGTGATTATGAAGTGTCAGTAAAACCTAATCACTCAAGTTTGTGGGAAATGAACAATAAAAGGGGAGTGAAAATGGCTGTAGTGAATTTATTTTAAAAAATTATTGTTTTCTGGAAAACTTTTTGCAGAATTTTTCCAACCCTAATTATTGCTTAAAAATGTGGATGTCATCTGGGTGCAAAGCTTGGTATTTGGCTAGTTTCTTGGAGCATTACTGTGAGTGGGTTGAGTACCCAGAGTGTCCAAACTCTGCATTTTCCTGGTGTTTGACATTACTGGTAATTCAAAAACAATACAACATACACCTCAGCCTAAACTTCTTCCCCGAGCTTGATTTTTCCCTAGGCTTTCTCTCTACAACCATAGTGGTCTAGTTTCCTTTCCCAAGTGAGCCACTCCCACCTCACTTATTGGTGGACTTAATAAGAGTCACAGAGTCGGTAGAATTTCAGCAACTTTAGGCAGGATACTTGCTAACATGATAGATCAAGAGAAGAATGCTACCACCCATGCAGAGAAAAAGAAAAAGGTAGTTTTACTTTAAAAAGAAAAAAAAACCTCCTGCAAATAATTTTTCAAAGCATGGAAGATGTACGCATTATCAGCATTCAATCCTGTATCTTCGCTGACTTTTTTTGTTTTGCAGTATTGAATACATAACCATCTTGCCTCTGAGTATTAATGATGTATCAACGAATATTGTATGTTAGCTGAAAGACCACAATACTGATTAACATTAACCAACGCCTACTAGGGCCTTCTTCAAGGTTGAACCTACTTCTATTTCATTTTAGGGTTCCGAATTAAACTGGTTGGAAAACTAGTCAAACTTAGCTTGTATTCTCCACACAGTAGCTGGTCTTATAGCTATCTCCATGGTAGAAAGCTTATGAAATGGGAGTAATGTTCGTCTTTGGGACGTGCATTACCGCAAAAATGTTCAATGTGTTTGGAAGTTATGCTGGCAGATTTTTTGTGTTAATATAGTGAAATAAAAAATAGGGTACAATTGCTAAACCCTAATATATTTTCCAGATTATGAAGCTTATTCTTTTGTCTCTTTACTGTAGGACAAGAAATATTAGCATGGCCTATTATATTAACTTTTTTTTTTTTGGCTAGATCACAGTGGCAAGGCTTAATTAGAACTTGTTATTTTCAAAGTTGGAATAGATAAAGTACTGAAAGGCTGTAAGATATCCAGCTAATATGTGAACTGCCTTACATGGCTGTGCAAGGGAGAAGAAGGGTAAAAGTGCCCCTCTACTTTCTTGCTTGGGGTACTCACATGAGTAGTAGCCCAAGAGGAGTTGGCAGAAGCAGCCTCAGCACTGCTGAGCATCTCTATGGGGAAAGGATGGGCATGGTTGAGGAGTGGGCAGAACACTAGCTCCATCCCCTCCACCAGTAATTCACGAGCAAATACTCACCAGCAACCACACATCACACAACAGAACCACTAACCCAGGAGCCTATCCTTGCAACAAAGCCCATTCCCAACTGTGTCCACTTATCTATTCAGGTGACACCATCATAGGGCCTAATTACATCAGACACAGTATCAGAGGCTCATTCACTTGCGCATCTACCAGTGTGATATATGCCATCATGTGCCAGCAATGCCCCTCTGCCACATACATTGGTCAAACTGGACAGTCTCTACGTAAAAGAATCAATGGACACAAATCAGACGTCAAGAATTATAACATTCAAAAACCAGTTGGAGAACACTTCAATCTCTTTGGTCACTCGATTACAGACCTAAAAGTGGCAATTCTCCAACAAAAAAAAACTTCAAAAACAGACTCCAAGGAGAGACTGCTGAATTGGAATTAATTTGCAAACTGGATACAATTAACTTAGGCTTGAATAGAGACTGGGAGTGGATGGGTCATTACACAAAGTAAAACTATTTCCCCATGTTTATTTCGCCCCCTCCACCTTCCACTGTTCCTCAGAGGTTCTTGTTAACTGCTGGAAATGGCCCACCTTGATTATCACCCCCCCCCACGTCTCCTGCTGGTAATAGCTCACCTTAAGTGATCACTCTCGTTACAGTGTGTATGGTAACACCCATTGTTTCATGTTCTCTGACTTTATAAATCTCCCCACTGTATTTTCCACTGAATGCATCCAATGAAGTGAGCTGTAGCTCATGAAAGCTTATGCTCAAATAAATTTGTTAGTCTCTAAGGTGCCACAAGTACTCCTTTTCTTTTTGCGAATACAGACTAACACGGCTGCTACTCTGAAACCTATATTTTTACAGGAGAGATTTTGGCCCTATATCCTTAATGCATATTAGTTTAACGTAATTTATGCCTTTTTATTGTAGGAGCCTGTTCATCTCATCAGCCTGTTCACTTGTGTGCCTGATTCGTAGGTTGGACAGGATTAGTCAGTCACAGGCACCACAGTTCAGTTTCAATACCCCATTGTTGGTGTAGTCATATACGTTGGGATCAAAATCGGCTGTTTTTTTTTTTAATTGCAAACCTAGGCTTTTGGGAACAATATCTCTGAAGTCTATAATATTGTATCAGATAGGACTAATGCTAGAAACCCAAAAGAGGTATTTTTAATGGAGACTGCAACTGTTTTTTAAGTCTAGCATCATAAACATAAAGCTGACACATTAACCCAGAGTCAACATTTCCTAAATCTAAACGTTGATGTAAAAGAAGAACTCTGGACTCAAAGTGGGTGAGGTAATATCTTTTATTGGACCAACTTCAGTAGTAAAAATAAAATATATTACCTCATCCTCTATGTCTCCCCAATATCCCAGGACTGACACAGCTACAACAATGCTGCATACAAATCTACACTCAGTCATTTTAGTAGGAAACTATTTTCGGAAATTTTTCTGAATAAGTCTCCAAAACAGAATTTGCAGTTGTAAAAACAATCATCCATGCATCCACTTCCGGTCTGCAGTCTGCTTTGATATAATAAGTCTTCAGATTAAAGGCTCATCAGTCACAAAGTTGTATAGGGCTTTTAATACTATAATTAGAAACATAGGTTAGTGACACATGCTGGTCATAATTGCTGTATTGGATATTGTGGGAATTTTATTCCATTACTCTAATGAAAAGAATACAGAAGAGTCCAAGTCAGTGATGTTCTGCTGACTTGCAGTCAGAACAATATGTTTACTCTGAAACTCTTCAAACCATCTTAATTTGCATCATATTTGACAAGCTATCAAAAAAGCTTTTAGACCTACAGGCTTTCTGTGGTGATTAGGAACATTGCTTAAAGAAAAGTATTTTATGTGCTGGTGGGCCCCAGATCTTGAAGCAACACTTTTAAAAATATAATTCCCATCACAACATAATCCTAATAACCACAAAATAAAAATAAAACACATGAAAGTATTTCATTATGAATTAAAGGTGGCCAGGCATCCTTATTTCTTCCCCTTCCCATGTCTCCTTGTCTCTACCTTCTTTTCTCAGGTAAAATCAGTTTTGCGTAGTGTGTGTGTGTGTGTGTATATATATTCCCCAGCATAGAAGCAAAAAAACACCCCCCTCCCCCCAAAAAAACTTTGATTAGTAAAATATTAAGGCTGAAAGTGTTTTTGTTTTTGTGGGGGAGGGGAGTGTCAGATAACACCCCAAAACAATGACAAAGTTCTACATCTTTTAAAAAACCCCAGATGCAAGATGTTTGCAAATGCATAGGAAAATGATCCATCCAGTTCTCTGCAGCTGTGTGATCGCTTTTGACTCACTAGCAACCAGTCTAACTCATGTCGCCCACCCAACTTCAACTTTGTATGCAAAAGACAAGTGGCATGATTTTTTTTGGTACTTTTCAGCAATGTTCTGAGTTAAGGGTGAGTTAGAGTTTTGGGATCTAGGTTTTAAAGGGGGAAATGTGTTTACTGCGTAAGTGGAGACAATAGCCATCTGATAAGATGGAGAAAAATGTGCTTAAGCAGATCTGGTGATGTGGAGAGCCTGAGGCTAAGGTGCTATCTTTAGTATAGTTGAAGGAGCAGGAATTAGTTACTGTCTGGGCCTCTTAAGCTTCACCAGAATGGAGCATCGGTTGGAAATTCAGGTGTGCACCTCCCTGGCCTCTTGCAAGTTTGAGCTGTCTCAGCACCTCACACAGCCCCTAACAGAGCAGCTACAGTGTCTTTGCTACTAGAAAATACTTGTACAGATGAGCAGATATTTCACAATCAATTAAAATAACCCAAAACATTCATACCCAGTTGGGAGAGCTCATCCTAAAGCTCACTGAAGAATGAAAGGAATAGCTGAAAGTTCCATGAAGCTGCTGTTGTAGTAATAACTTGTGTAGATCACCACTTAATGTGAAAACATTAACCAGGCACCAGTCATGTGCCCAGGGGAGGAATACTTTGAAATAAAATCATTCTATAACTTTTTTTGAATAAAGGAGGCAGCATGTTCCAGTGGGTCATGCTTGAGACTGGAAGTCAGGAGACTTGGTTTC
The DNA here is from genome assembly GCF_965140295.1 of Lepidochelys olivacea. Lineage (NCBI taxonomy): Eukaryota > Metazoa > Chordata > Testudines > Cheloniidae > Lepidochelys > Lepidochelys olivacea. Next base: position 80,921,595 of record NC_140417.1, on the reverse strand, counting down.
TGGTCCAGCTCTGCCATTGACTCTCAATGAGCAAACCAGTTAACCACATGGTGCCTCTTTTTAGTCTTTTATAAATAATAATTAATTAATTACCCAGCCTGGTGAAGTGCTTTGAAATTCTGTAATGAAAGGTGATACAATGTTTTTGTTGTTAAAATTATTTAGAGGAGTGAAATTGATTTCTAATTACAACAACTTTATTTTATTATGTAGCAAGAGGCGGGGGAGGTTAAATTCTTAATTAAAAAAGTCTAAAAGAATTAATAAATAGCTGACTTCATGAGCTATTACTTTGAATTAGAATTTGCTGGAAAATCAAGTAGCTTTTTTCTTTGATACAGAAACTAATTGTATAAGAATAATAATTACTTGCTGGAGTGACATCTTTTATTTCTTACATCAAGCAAAGCAAAGGAATATGTAGTTGTTTTTTTCAGAGTACAATATAATGCAAAGCAAAGCTGTGTCTTTATGGCCTTATCTACTGCTAAACATTTTTCAAAAGAATATAAGGGAGAGCAGGAGAGAAACAAATCTGGTTTTGACTCAGGGCAGGAGTCACTCAATTTTATTTAAAAAAATAGCTTTCACTGGCTTTCTAGACCGTGCAGCAGGGGGTCCATGAAGAATCCAGTAGCCTAAATTCTCCTTATCTTAGCAGTGGCATGGTCAGGGCTGTTCCCTATGTCATAATGTTGCATGTGTCCTTTCCTGACACACATCTGGACTTGCTAGGGTGAGGACAACAATCCAGAGCCTTACAGAAATGAAATGTTCAAGGCTGTCAGCATGAAAACTTCTGAGAGAAGGTGTAAAAACAGTTACCCTCTCCCCTTATGCTGAACAGTGGTCACCAAACTTATACTTCTCTGGAGGCTTGGGATGCTATGAGGGCATTATCAGCATTTCTTGACCTATAGGTCAACATGGCCTGAGACCTTAAAGCTGCATCTTGTAAGAGGAAAAATAAAGACTCTATCTAGTCATCCTCTTTGCTAAATAGGTTGACCAGCCTTGCATGGTGCAGAAGGCAATCAGTGTATTCTGATCAATCAAGGCATTTTGAGAGGAGCGTATAAAAAGGGACTCCCACTGAGAAATCCTTTTTTCCCTGGAGTGTTATCTTCCTTTACACATTCTATTTACAATCATCATCCGTTTTCTACATGCTGGATCACAAGTGACCCAATGAAATTTAATAGAGACGGTATAGAAAGGTTGTCGGTTTAGTCAGTAGGTCTAGTGGTCAGGACGTGCTGCTCCAGTCTGTCTCTTTGCCCAATGTGTCCAGGACCCCTGGATGGAGTTTAGCTGGGTCAGCTTCCTTATCAGGAAGCCTCTAGTCCTGCCCATCCCAAGGCTCAGCATATGGGAATCTGGGGTGGGTAGAGAGACCCAGGCCCTCCCACTTCACCAGGTCCCAGTCCGGTGCCCTGAACATGTAACAGCACGGGCTGGCCTCTGCTTGGCCCACATCTTTTTCACTTTTCCCTGGGCCACTTCTTACCCCACATGATGTCTCAGTATTGGCTCTGGCTGCTGTTTGATTATAGTTCTTTGCTCCAGACCTTCAGAGTTTCAGGGCTGATGCAGGCAACCCTCTGATGCCCCCACCCATGGTTCTCCCTTCCTCTGGAATGAAGTCTCAAAGGTTAGGGGCCAGGGAGGAGAAGACTGGCAGCCATGACCTCCTCAGTAAGAGGTCCTTCTCTTGTCTCAGAATAGTGCTTCTCCCAGAAATGCCTCCTTTCCTTTTTCCCCACCTACTTGAGCTGCTGGAGCTTTTTTTTTTAATACCGCTCTTCTCTCCAGGAGCATGCTCAGCAGTGCCTAAGGGGTGGAACTTTCCTGGCCCAGTACCGCTCCAGCCTTTCCCCTGCCTTTGCCTTAGTGAGTGGTTTGTAAACCCCATCGCTGAGAGGAATTGCCTATGTTTTACCATATTATACTATATTAAGGACCTGGTGCCACTACTGACAGTTAACATCCTCTTTTGAAAATCGCTATGTCCTATGTTCCACTTTTGGCGTGAAACAAGAGCACAGATCACCACAGTTCTGTAAATTTGAGAGTCCTGAGTCCACTGTATTATCCTTGTGGGACTGAAGGAGAGTGTGTGGCCGCAGTTTGTCATGTCAGTTGGTGATCCGGTGAGGCTGCCCGTCAAGGCCTCCCTAAAACTTAAGCCATACACGGAGTCCTCCTCTGATGCTGTGTACTCCCTCACATATGCCTCTAGCATTGGCAGCATTGGCAAAGTTGCCATATTGTCATTTTCAGTCTTCTCCAGTCTCCCATTCACGTGTCCCATCTCCGAAGTGTGTGAAGATCATAGGGGGTGGGGGGCAGTTATTGCTGTTCAGAGCACTGTAACTTATTCTGCAGACTGTACTGAGAGGGGAACATGGTGTACTGAGCATCTGTAACATGAGCCTTACCACATCCCAGTAACCATGCCCCTCTTGCAGTACAGATAGGCTTGCTCATTGCGGCTGTGTCTGGAGGTGTTTCTTTTTTGAGGAAATGGTACTGCTTAGCTACTTTTCCCCACTGCTTGGCTTCTCTGCCCTGAATTTCTGGGAATTTTAACCTCTCAAACTGCATCATAAGACAGTTTTATGTAAAATTGATAAGATAGCACTAAGTTTCCTTTTCTGAGAGTATTAATTTATGAATATGATGTAGAAGGCTGAACTTTTAGAAACCTATCTTAGCCCTGGTCTACACTGGGGTGGAGGGGGGATCAATCTAAATTATGCAACTTCAGCTACGTGAATAACGTAGCTGAAGTCGACATACTTAGATTGACTTACCGTGGTGTCTTCACTGCGGTGAGTCGACCGCTGCTGCTCCCCCATCGACTCCGCCTGCGCCTCTCGTGGCGGTGGAGTACAGGAGTCGATGGGAGAGCACTCGGGGATTGATTTATTGCATCTAGACTAGACGCAATAAATCGACCCCTGCTGGATCGATCGCTGCCTGCTGCTCCGGAACGTAGTGTAGACATACCCTCAGACTTTGTGGTAAGCATATTTGCAAAAGCACCCATTGTGTGTACAGCACTGGTAAGCTCCAGGCATGTCCATTTTTGGCTTATATGGAACATTTATCCTCTGAAGAACTGTTGGTTAATATTTGCTATCTAATCAAATAACCAGAATGGAATGAATGGTGGAGAATTTCGATTAATGAGTGAGAGATTTTCTAACCTATAACAAGAGTCCCCAAAAATTTCCACAGCATTCATGTTATTGGCCTAAAGGTAAAGAGTTGAACATTGCATTCCAAATCCCCGCCTTAAGCCATCCAGAATGCTAACAAGGAGTTGAAAACCTGAGAGTTTATCAGATAATTGCCTCCGCATCACTGCTTCTCTGGGTCGTTTGGAGAATTACTCTAAACTGGGCCATGAGAAAAATGTACAATATTTTCATGATAGGAAGCATCTTGTGTAGACAGGTGGCAAGTAAAATGATAAACTGCTTCAAAGATATTAGAAAATATGTTGAATGCCTTAGCATATTTTTTGCCTTTGGCCTGGGGGAGAGAAGTACAGGCTGAGAAAGGGTGTGGTCTCTAGAGGTGTCAATTAGCTGCCTGGATTCAAGGATTTCCTTTCATTGCCTCACAAGTCAGAATCCACCACTACAATCCTGTCTTTGCAATTTGAAAACATCACATGTTTGTTTGCTCTAAACTGCATCTTATTGAAGTTCCAACTCCACAGGCTGTAGGCTACAATATTGGAATTAAACTCCCAAACGTTAAAAAGGAAGTAAATAAAGGGAAGATTAATGGTCACTGACATGGCTATTGGCTCCACTCCCTTTGGTTCTGAAAATCTTGATTTCTGGAAAGTTAATGGAATTAGGAAAGCATAAGGCTGTTGCTATTATCTTGTTGTTGCCATATTCGTTATTACTACTGTCAAGGAAAACAGCACTTCTTAAAGAACAGCCTGTGTCTGTGCTGGTGGTTAACCTGAGAAAGCTAATGATCCTACTGAAAAACTCAAAGGGCACAAGGTCTTCTCCATTAAAGAAAATCAAAGTCATGCTAGAGATAGGGAAAAATGATTCTTCACTGTCCGATTTTTTTCTTTGCTTTCATAAAGGGAACGTAAAGATAATGGATCTACCCCCCGCTCCCAGTAGAATACCCTTAGTGCATGGGTTTTGCTGAGTAGCACAAGCCACCATCTGACAATCCCCATCATAGGATATGAGCCGAGTGAATCCAGGAAGGAAAAGGAGGGTGTGGCTGGAGCATTGCTGCATTTTAGGTAATCTTAGCAGGTCTTATTGGGCAGCTGAATATAAATTAGGGCAGTTCTGAGGTTTGTCTAACCTACCTATGAGGCCAGCAGACTCCTTGACAGCCTAAGAATATAGGTAGGTCTGAAACCACAGAAAAGAAAATGTCTTCATAAAAGGAAAAATTTCAGCTTTATGGATCAGAAAAACTTCTGAATCCTCAGGAGACCTCAGTGCAAAAAATTAAATAAATGGCTTGATTCCAGGCTGAGATGTCCTTTCCAAAACTACACAGGGATCTAAATATCATATTTTACATACAAAGGACTGATCCAAGCCTATTGAAATCAAGATCAGGTCCATGTAGCATCTTTAATCCAAGATCACAAAATGCTTTACAAATATTGAATGAATAAGCTGTACAGATCTTATAAAGATTTTACAGATGGCTAAACTGAGAAACAGGAAAGGAAAAGGCTAGATTTTCAATTGTCCACCATTTTTGGATGCCAAATTTGAGACCATTTTATTCTAGACTGTTTCACATCCTATTTCATCCCCACAGACCTGCAAAGCAAATTCTCATTTAAAAATCTCCTCCATACTTCCTCCATCTGTATTGGTGCCATACATCACCATGATATATTTGCAAATGCTAAATTAAATGTGAATTTTCACTGCACTTTCAATTCTGCTGCATCTACTGCCTGGAATAGATTTTCTATCAGAATTGCAGCTGTCCCCCTTCTCATCTCTCCTCCCAGACTTGTCTGAATTCTTTCAGCAAGAGTATACTTAATGATTTATTCTAAAAACAATTTGTTAGTCCCCTAATATGCTGGTTTTCTTTTGTTTGGGAGGGAGGGTCTCAAGTCACCATTTCCAGTGCTGATACAAAATGGGGTTCACTCATTTCATTGTATTGAAAAGGGGGCACAGCTAAGAGCACAGGTTACAAATATTCAAGGGATTCTTTACCAAAATGACAGGTTTCAGAGTAGCAGCTGTGTTAGTCTGTATTTGCAAAAAGAAAAGGAGTACTTGTGGCACCTTAGAGAGGAACAAATTTATTTGAGCATAAGCTTTCGTGAGCTCAGCTGCACTGAATGCATCCGATGAAGTGAGCTGTAGCTCACGAAAGCTTATGCTCAAATAAATTTGTTAGTCTCTAAGGTGCCACAAGTACTCCTTTTCTTTTTACCAAAATGCTTGTTCTTATTTGGAAATCTTACAGGAAAGGAAGGAATCCCTGTCCCAGAATGTAGGTTATAAATCTTGGATTAAACTGTCTTAAAATAGTCCTATTAAATAGACCCAAAGTGCATTATGGCACTGAGGAAAAAGGAGTCACAGATTATTCAGCTGTAACTCTGAGAGAGCCTGTTATAACCATGCATTTTAATTAACCAGATCAGCTGAAGAAATGTTGTCTATACACTGCAGTATAGCTGTCTGCCTTGTAAAGTACCCTGTCGATAAATAGAGGACTTCTTTTTCCGAGGCTGCCATTCCCCCAAGCCTTTTCAAGTACATAGAAAAAATGGAAGATTTTTTTTAATAATTAAAGTACTATGAAATTAGCCTTAGGCAAATCTGCTGCCTTTTTCCAGTGTAAAGACGTCTTGGCTGTAATATACATGTGGTACCACAATAAATCATTGACATTAACATTACAAATCAATTTGGTTGAAATGTGAGACTGCTACAAAACCCTGACAGTGGCAGCACTATCAAAATACAGAGTGGCTTTAGGAAATCAAATTCTTTCTTCTAAATTAATCAGAATACTGTTAAACTAAGGCCAGTAACTCAGCAATAACCTAGATATTGATTTATAGTTCAGAACTCTTCTTTGAACATTATGATGATGTTTCATGTAAAACTTGTCTGGCTTGCTGGCACAGGTTTCATAACGAAGGTGTGGATTTTGGAAATATTGCTTGATTTTAGCTTTAAGGAAATCAGTTGTTTCACTATGGCTCACATGTCTCTTATTACAAAATCAGTGTAGTTCTACTTGAGAACCATAAACAAAGGTTTCAACCTTACAACATCAATTCTCCATTTAAAGAAATTACTAAAAAATAACATAGGACTAAATGGTTTTAACCAATATCAATAATATTGGCCTAGAAACAAAAGATATTGCCCAAGACAGAAACCAAAAGGTGCATAACATTGACCTTGTTACCAGTATGATAGTTAATATTAGGAAAGGGGTCATGGAGCAGGGCAGAAACCAGTAATGAAGGAAGTGTGTATATAAATTCTGCCATAATGAGACAACGTACTATATAAATCACTTGCACACAGAACTGGGAGCAGAACCCTGGATCTTTTACCTACTAAAGGACAGGCCTCTACCACTTAAGCTAAAGGACAACTCATTTATCTGGGGGAGGTGGCTGTAGGTCTCTTTTCTTCTCTGTGGACCAGATGGCCACATCACCCACGCAGGCACTCAAAGCCAGGGCTTGCCACTACTAACAGATACTATCTAGAGCCAGTTAGCATGGTGCTTGTGAGGGTACTTATATGTCCTTTTACAGGGAGGATGGATGTAATGATTAGTGATCAATAAATGAAATTAAACATTCTGACTATATTAACTATTCAAGCCATAGTTAACATGAAACAGTTATGCACTTGAGAGTTTGCTTGCTTCTGTGCTTGAATTTGGTTATAGCCAAAGGACCTTTTTTCCAACTTGCATTTCTCAATGAAACTTTTAGATACAGGCAAACTCCTGTGTCCCTTATGAATAAAAATATTCAACTGTGTCACCTTAACTACCATCTGTTAATGTCTGACAGTTAACACAGAAGTTGCTGTGGCCAAATTATAGCTGCCCTAGATGAAGAGAGTTCCCTCTCTTAGCACTCCTAAGACTGCACTCCATGAGCGTGTACTGCAGGGATGTGCATTTTTGCTGAAGCTGTTGTCAGCACTGCGTCCCTCGCAGAGGTTGTGGCTGGGTGAGGTGGTAATGAGGCAGTGGATCTGTGTCCCCAATACTTCATTCTCTCTTCCTTACAGTGCAGCTCCACCGGAAATACAGTCGGGTCCTTTGATTTAAGGAGTCTAAGTGGTAAATGGGAGTAAAGAAGTTGCATGCATGCAATGAGGAGCCAACATTTCTTTTTGCCCATCGAGTTTCTTATTTTCTTTCTACCTGGCCACCCTTACCCATTTCTTTTCTAGTATGGAGAGTCAGAGCAACCTCTATCCTGCCTTTCTGCTTTATCTTTTTCCCATCTCTTTTTCCCCCATGTTCCTTTCTTGTTACCTACTGAAAATTAAAATCTCTATTGCTGGAATACACTTTCCCGTGTAACTCTTGCTCTGGAGGTATAATCAGATGAGGAATTCTGTCCTTTGCTTCACAATTAACTAACGTTTATTTGTGTCTGGGAGCTCCTTTGCAATTGGAAGTGCATTTGTTTGGGAGTAAGGAACTTTGGAGACAGAAGAATCTTTGCTGGATTGGGGTCTAGGGCTTTCAGAGAAGCTGACATCTATCTGTAGCCTTTGGAGTCTCTCTCATTTCTGAGATATAAAACATTAAAACAGAAAAGAAGATTATGAAGAGGCAGAAAAGCCTGACAAAGTAACAAATGGTAACATTTTACCCTATTGTAAAAATATGCCTGACCTGAACAATCTTTGTAGATTCACCTAACCTGGGACTGTGGAATTCTTCCACTGTAACACAGCTCTCTCCACAGGCATGACCGCATTAAAAATCTGTTCGGGGTGGAGAACCGCGGTGAAAATTAATAAGAAGTCCTGTTGCTGACACATTGAAAGGAACTAGATAGTAAACTGTTGGTGGGAATATGACATGTTCCCCTCATGGTTGCACTTATTACTTTTTTCACATCCTTCCATGGATATTATTAATGAACTAACCCAGAGCAGCCTTTCAATATCATAGTGAAAATGCATGAGCTCAAGCGTGTTCCACCACTTATCTCTACCGTTACGATGACGAAGGAAGAATTCTTTTTTTGTCCAGATCTGGTGAGTAGAACTCTTCCCAGCTGCCTTTAAGTCAAATTTTGACAGCATCCTTTGTTCTACTTAAAGCCTCTTCTCCTGTACAAGTTCAAAGAACTAAATGTACATAAAGAACCTCATGTTCTTCTGTGGCAGAGTTTTGCTACCTGTGGGTATCTACTAGCATAGCTTCCCATTGGAGACCTTCTGTCTGCTGGCTGCCTGAGGAGTGAGTGTTTCACAAATTTAGCAGCTGTGACTGACTTCAGCTTCAAACAAATGTTTAAATAATGTTGCTTGATGGCAGGCTGCAGTAAGCTCCATGCAGTGGATGTCTGAGTTTTAATCAACGCCACCATACCAGACAGCTAGCAGTCAGACCGAATGCCACATTAGATATTTTGGGAGTCCTGGGGGATAGGGAAAGGCAGCCTCTCTTGGAAAGTGTTTTCTATACATTTAGGGAAGCTTGTATTTTTGTATCTTCTTCCTTTTTTTGATAAACAGGGTATTGCAATGAATATAGGCTAATTTCTTAAGCATATGGACTAAATGGAAATGATGAATACTTGTAATGATTTCTCAGTACAGAGTCTGTATCTGGGAGCATTTTCTTTTACCACCTCATTAATGACTTGGAGCCACTAAGGTTATAGTGCTCAATAAGGATTTAAATTTAATTGAAGTCCTCTGTTCTTTACTGACAAAATGTATTTTACACACTAGATGGATGTAATTAGTGTGATGAGGCTTTAAAAGAAATTGGCTTTGTTAAATTTAGTATTTGCCATGTCAGTTTATACATGAAACCAAACCATACAAATCACTAGTTCTATGGGATTGGGGAAAGAAACCAGTGATTTTTATGTAGTTTCTGATATGGAGTGGCTTTAATTCAAAATACTATTAAAATCCAAATAAAACATAGTCTCAAGTTTGATTATTCAACCTACTATTAAAATTGTTTTACACTGCCATAAAAAGATTATTCCTATTGTAAATGGACCATCTGATTTATATATTGTAGTAGGTGAAGAAAAGACAGCTTCCATTTTACAACAGAGAGATTTCTGTGATTGTGTTCTTATTAAAACATTCATAAACACATCCCCAACAGAATACTGCTGGTTTATGCTACAGATGATTTAAGGACATGCAGTTCACAGTTACCTTTCTCACTACAAAGTCACCACCTTCTGGTCAACTGGGCAATAGTTTATTATTTAAAAATAACTTCATGTTCACCAATGACATTAGTTATAGAAATTCAGAATGTTGAGAGACTGTATTTGTGTTTAGATTTCCTTAAGCTATAAAATGAATGTTTGGAAAAAGCTTTACTAGAAAATATCAAATGCATACTGCTTCACAGAGCTAACTGCTCCTCTATAGCAGCTCGATTTTTATTTTTGACATTCTGTTGTTGAGAACGTTAAACCAATAATGAAGATTTAGAATTTGTAAAGCCTTAATGTGGGACTCTATTTAAAGGAAACACATATGCTTTTATCATATGTTCTTATAGCTATTCATTACAAAACATATTTTTATGTGGTCATTTTGATTTAGGTAGATAGAAGCTTACTATCCAAAATCATAGATTTGTGAAGGGGAAGTGTTTTTTAAACAAGGGCAAATAAACTATGTGGCAATAGCAATGTACAGTATTATTAATACTACCAGGTAGATTTTGCTGCATGCCCAGTATAATGTTGACATTGTAGCTTAGAAATAACTGTCAAGTGTGATCTTGCACTTAATATTGAATCTGAATTCAAATAGAGAAATAACAAAAAATAAGAAACTAGTTAATCACAGCTGTAGAGGCAATTAAGGACTGGCTCCACAGTTCCTACTCAGTACTGTATATTATGAATCTCTCTGGTGTTATGAAATTGGAAGACAGTATATTGCAGTGTGAATCACAGCTGCAATATGTGACCCTAATCTGTGAATGGTGAATTGCTAATATATGGTATGTATTTGTATTCAGTATACTACAGTGTGAATGAGAAGAAGCTGGTTGGTATAAGGTAATGCAGAATAGAACCTAGTGACTCATATATTACTATATTTCTAGAACACTGTGATGTGGAAGGATATTATACTCTGAGTAACATTCTGTGATTTTCAGTAAAAATCTAATATGCTGGAATATTAAACTGAACTTGATACACCTTAGAGAGAGGAAAAAGCCTGTTCTCAAATAATCACTAAATGTTTTGGGTGAGTATGATACGATAGCAATTAATAGTGGACTAACTAGCTTGGTTAAAATAAGAACTTCTGAACCTTTGTCAAACACTCAAACCAAGCCCCAATAAAACTTTTTTCTAAGGCTCAAATAAGCTCAGTTACTTTAAATATATAGAGAGAATCATCAGTAGCCACTCTTTATACATCCTATTTTCAACCACTTTCCTCCTCCACCAAAAAGCAACCAATTTTCCTGAAATTTTGCTGCATCTCATCCCAAACTAGAAGACAAGAACCTGGGATAGATAGCCCATTGGTCCGACCCAGTTTGGCCATTCTTATGTTCTTAGAGTTTCTAGGAAGACTAGTAAAAATCAGAAATGCTGGTATAAATAGATTTCAATGGAACTATGATTGTACGGAGATGAGGACCTTGCCATGGTGTCCTGAACATTTACTTGAAATTCATAACTATTTCTGGCTCAGCCTAGAAATGGTTAGGGGAAGAATTGGATGCATGGGAAGAGAACACTGGCAGGGCATGGAGGGTGGGATGACGGAAGTACAGGAACCAGCAGGACATTAATGGAGTGCGAGGGATTGAGTGAAGTTTGGAGGAGTGGTACAAAGAAGTAGGTGAAGGGACAGGGAAAAAGCAGAGGCTCTTATCTACGTTAATTTTTTTTTTTTTGGAAATGTAATGTTAAGCACTTAATACAGCGAAGACTTCCACTCTGCCATCTATTCCACTGAGATATAACTGTTGTCCCTCACCTCTGATAGACTTGCCAAAGCCTTCAGCAAGGTAGCCTTGCTTAGATGGGCCTTATATAGACTGTCAGAGCAAAGAATCCCATCTTGTGGAGGAGTTTAAACACCAACCAAATTCAAACTTTTCTGGGAAGATTTTTAGACACAAAGGGCAGTTAGATGCTCAACTTCAACTGAAAGTCAGTGGGAGATTTACCCAGCATTAATTGTGGCATAGGTGGTTAAGGAAGAATCACAGAAATACTTCAAAAGCTCTTTTCATGGAGGATCCTTGTCATACCCATACACGGGAGCTGACAGCCTGCCACTTTGACATTAACAGCAGAATTAATACTTCTGAAACTCAGCACTGCTGGGTATATATAATATTATATCCTCACTGATTCATCATAACTAGCAGCATGACATCAATGCAAGAAGTACTAAAAACCATTATGCGGGAGGTAACAAAATAGTCAACGCAAAAAGTTTGAATTGTTCACAGATCAATTCATACCCAGATTTCCATGCAGATACCTGTAACATCTCCAGAAAATAACTCTTATCCACGCTGAAGGCAGATGTAAGGTAAAAATGGGTAAAAGATTGGTACCAAGGTTTATATATGCCCAGAGCACTAGATGGGAATATTAAAAAAATCTAAATATATAAATATTTTTGGAAATGCACAAATCTTTTTTCTCTGAGTAAGAACTTAAGCACTTTTTACTTAATCTTGCCCCCCTTTTAGCATATGTGTAACCACTGGGGAAATGGGACATGTACCCACAACCCTTTACTATAACTACAGGACTCACACATTCCCACTCTTGAGCACTCCCCTCTTCAACTAATATTACATGGTGGCACCTACACTAGCAGCCATTAAAAATTTACCAACAGTTGCCACACCATGGTATTGACTATACCACAGTTATAACCTATTACAAATATAGGAAATGCTGCCATATGCCAAGAGACATAACTGTTAGAAAATGCTGACTTAATAATGGTGACTGCTACATGCTCATTGCTTTAACAAGGTGTGCTAGTTTCTAAGATGTGAAATTTTCTAATTGCACTGTTAGTTAAAATATTGGTCCACAGCTGGTCATCTCTCTGTAGAGCTACTGCCAGAGTATCTTTAATTCATGTATTTCCTGTTTATAAGCCCTTCGGAATAGTCATGTGACGAAACTTTTCTGCACCCTATTGTCCTCATGTCATGCCATTATGCCACCAGTTAGATTGGCTACCGGTTAGCCTGAGGAGAAAATTTAAATCTTTACCCATATAATTTTTTTCTGTGATAACATCAAATCTTGCAAGGTGAGATGGGAGAAAAATCAAGGCATGAAATCACCAATGTAATGGGACACCTGAAGACAAACATCTGAGTACATACTTGTCATCACAGTTTTCTATGTTCCTCCTGAGTCATAGTTAAATGAATATTCAAGTAGATTAAGGGACACTGTACTCTAAAGTTGCCATCTTTCAGATGAGGTGGAAAGTCAAAGCCATTGACTCCATCTGGCAATTAAAGAGCTTGTAGTATTTTCCAGTATAGGTAGTGAGACTGGTGTCCTGGCAAAATTCAACCTCAGATAATTTGTTTCAGAATTCGGTTTACTTACATTCTTCCTGCAGTTTCAATTGGACACACTGGGTGAAAGATTGGGCCACATTGAAGTCAGTGTCAAACCCTTTCACTGACTTCAGTAGGCCACTTGTTTGATCCACTTGTTAAAAAACTACTTCTACTTTTTGGATAGAGTTGCTATGAGTTTTATTAAACAACTGCTGCTCTCCACTCCAGAGATTGCTGCAGTTCAGTGTTGGCTAGGGCTAGTAAGTGTTTGGTTAGGCTAAATAGTTAATGATTTCAAAGCTACTTGATATCCATTGACTGACAAGCAAAGCATTAGTCTAGTGAATAAGTCTTAAATCCCTTGGTTAATAGTGTTGTTGTAGACATGTTGGCCCCAGGATTTCAGAGAGACAAGGTGGGTGAGTTAATACTTTCTTTTATTAGACCAACTTCTCTTGATGGAAGAAACAAGCTTTCAAGCCTCACAGAGCTCTAACAAAAGAAAGTATTGCCTCACCCACCTTGTCACTCTCATACCTTTAAGTTAGTTTTTGTGAATTCAATTCAGGTTTATCTTACTGGATGGGTTTTACACTCCTGGTCAGATAATTGGTTTGTTGTGCTTTCTCTAGCATGTACATTTTCCAGGGACTGGGCTTTTTCTAATTTGGCCTCAAGGTGGTTGAATGTCCTCCCCTTTGATATCTGATCAAGTGTTTCAATATTTTAAAATTGCATTTAAAATATTTCTCTTCTTTCTTGATGTTGAATGTACTTCTATGTTTTGAGTTTATTTTATATCATATCTTGATGTTAGTTAATAGTGCTTTATAAATATATAATAATAATAATTTAATTCTTGCCTGCACCTTGTATTTCTTATATTATATGAACCTTTCATTAGCTGCTAGTGATGTAATAACAATTACAGCCCTGCACATTTCTTGCCAGCATTTTTATACTGCTGCCACTTTCTTCATTCACTCACTGAATTAATTTAGATTAAGACTCATGCAGAAATGTGAAATAAATGTGATTGCAGTGCAGTTGAATACTTAGCATAATACAGAGTTGGAAGGGAACTGTATTCTACTATTATGATGTATAGCACAAGACAAATTTAAAGCCAAAACATGAGTGTGAACTGAAATAGAGAGACATCTGTGATTAATCTAATCAGCCACTGGATGTCACTGTGGTTCCACACAAATTCAGCTGAAAGAATATTTATCTAGAGTTGGGTGGCTAACTTTTATGCAGACCATTAGAATGTAGTAAACTATGTCAAAATATCCAATTGCCTTTTCAGGAAAGTTATGCAGTACATTTTTTTAAATTACATTTTTATATTGGACTTCACCAGGTCACAGAGCCAGGAAACTGTGTCCGCCTCTCCCTTCCTTTATTACCTTTAGCCCAATGTTTAGAGTCCTTGCCTGGGTTGTGGGAGACCAAGGTTTGAATTCCTGCTCTGGATCAGGCACTTAAACTCATAGCTCCTCCCTCCTAGGTAGGTGACCTAACCACCAGGTGAAAAGCTGTGCTGGGATAAGTTGCTCTCAGTCTCTATTTTTGGAAACTGTTCCACTTCTGAGTATAAAAACTTAAATATTCAGTGGAGCTGGAACTTGAACTCAGATCTCCCTCCTGCCAGGTGAGCATCCTAACTACCAGGCTATAATATAGGCTATTCTGCTCAGTCTCTCCTGTTGAAACTGTTCCACATTGAAAAAAATACTTAAATGTTCAGTGTGCCAAAGAGAGAGAGAATGCCTCTTCAGCCTGATAATTCAGTAACTTATCTAGGAGGTAGGAGATGTGGATTCAAATCACTCCTCTGAATCAGGCAAAGAAAAGATTTGAATCTAAATTCAAGTCTTGCTCCGGACTGGAGATTGAAACCTGGGTGTTCTACATCCCTGGCAAGTGCCTAACCACTGGGCTAAAGGTTGTAAAGGGGGAAATGTGCTCCCACTTTCACTCTCTTACACTTTGCTGGCCTGAAATAGACTTTTCAAATTTGTGAGAAAATCTAAACATTTTTGGAACTAAACCAAATATTTTCTCCTGATTTTTTCAGTTTGCTGGCTGAACTGAAAAATCAGTTATTCACCAGCTCTGTTTAGGGTTTCTGGGGTGCTGATTTTGTGCTTGCTTCTGTTCATATAACTTTTTAAAAATATAAAATACAAATACAGATCAAAAGAGAATAAAAAACCAGTAGACAGGGGCCTGGCCTACACTAGGAGATTACTTCATATAGCTACGACTCACGGGTGTGTGAAAAATCCACCCCCCGGAAACATAGTTATACTGACCTAAATCCTCATGTAGACAGTGCTAGCTCAATGGAAGAATTGGGGAAGTGGGGGTACCTATGCTGATAGGAGAATCCCTCTTGTTGGCATAAGTAGTGTCTATATAGGTATATAGTGTCTATATACCTACATGCCTGCAGCTTCCATCCAGGACACACCACACGATCCATTGTCTACAGCCACGCTCTAAGATACAACCACATTTGCTCCAATCCCTCAGACAGAGAAAAACACCTACAAGATCTCTATCAAGCATTCTTAAAACTACAATACCCACCTGCTGAAGTGAAAAAACAGATTGAAGTTGAGAGAAGAGTACCCAGAAGTCACCAACTACAGGGCAGGCCCAACAAAGAAAATAACAGAACACCACTAGCTGTAACCTTCAGCCCCCAACTAAAACCTCTCCAGTGCATCATGAAAGATTTACAACCTATCCTGAAAAATGATTCCTCACTCTCACAGATCTTGGAAGACAGACCAGTCCTCGCTTACAGACAGCCCTCTAACCTGAAGCAAATACTCTCCAGCAACCACACACCACACAACAAAAACACTAACCCAGGAACCTATCCTTGCAACAAAGCTGATGCCAACTCTGTCCACATATTTATTCAAGTGACACCATCATAGGACCTAATAACATTAGCCACGCCATCAGGGGCTCGTTCACCTGCACATCTACCAATGTGATATATGCCATCATGTGCCAGCAATGCCCCTCTGCCATGTACATTGGCCAAACCGGACAGTCTCTACACAAAGGAATAAATAGACACAAATCTGACATCAGGAATCATAACATTCAAAAACCAGTAGAAGAACACTTCAACCTCTCTGGCCACTCAGTAAAAGATTTAAGGATGGCAATTTTGCAACAGAAAAGCTTCAAAAACAGATTCCAATGAGAAACTGCTGAGCTTGAATTAATATGCAAACTAGATACCATTAACTTGGGTTTGAACAGAGACTGGGAGTGGCTCGATCATTACACATTTTGAATCTATTTCCCTATGTTAAGTATCCTCACACCTTCTTGTCAACTGTCTAAATGGGCCATCTTGATTATCACTACAAAAGTTTTTTTTCTCCTGCTGCTAATAGCTCATCTTAACTAATTAGCCTCTAGCAGTTTGTATGGCAACTTCCATATGGCAACTTATCTGTATGTATATATATTTCTTCTTACTATATGTTCCATTCTATGCATCCGATGAAGTGGGCTGTAGCCCACGAAAGTTTATGCTCTAATAAATGTGTTAGTCTTTAAGGTGACACAAGTTCTCCTGTTCTTTTTATATTGAAGTGGTGCAGGTGCAGCTGTTCCCCCGTAGTGTTTTAAGTGTAGACATACCCAGGGATATAGCAGATTATATCTGGAATGAAGGGCCTCAGGTTCCGATCTGTGATCAAGGAGCAGTCTTTTGGAGGAGGAATAGGAGAAGGCATCACTGGCTTCAAGCCACCTTGGCGCTCCTCTATTTCTGGAGTGTCCTGACACTACTCAAGTCCAAGGTGTAAATAAGGGTACCTGGAGATCACTGGCACATAAGGGTATCCTGTCCACACCCACTTCCTCCAGTCATGCCTATACACTGGCAATCTGGTGGGGTGGCATAAAAGGGACTATGGCTGCTGTACAACACCTGTTGATTTCTCTGCATAACAGAAATTCTCCAGTTGCACGGTTTAAGGTAGCTTTATGACAGAGTGGCACAAAGTTGCCCTACGTAAAGCAAAATCTGGGCCAGGATCAGAGTTATTTGCTCATATTTGAGGAAGCATGAGAAGAACCGTATGATCCTGAAAACTTAAAAAACCTCCACCTGTTTTTCAGGAAAGGAGAGTCTTTTTAACCAAAACTTACTGTAGTTCAGTGGAATTTACCCTGTAGGACTGGAAATCAAAACGGTTAGGATTTGCGACACCAGGACTGTGCGGTATAGACAGCCAAAACGACTGGTTTTAACACAGTTGTTAAATTGTGTAGCTAAATGGTAACACGATTTGGTCAACCTAGGACTCTACCTAGATTCAAACATGGTATTTTTAATCTGTAGATAACATGGTTTGAGGCTAGAGTAAACCTTTTTATAACCCGTAGTCACCACAACTGGATTTAATAACCATTATTCAACTCAGCCCTCTTAAGCTGTTCAGTTGGGGATTGTTGGCACAGGCCTTTATGTTCTGCACAGTGAGCCAGCAGTTTCTTTATCAAATAACTGTAGTGATAATTACCCATCCATCTGTGTTTACCACTGAAAATATGTGAAAATGTAAATATAAACTATTAGGCATCTTTCATATAATAATTGACTAAATTGCCTTTCTAATCATGTCTATACTTTAATATAAACATGTTGAATTTTCATTATTATCTTAACCATCTACGCTGAAGAATTTAGTAATAATGGTTTCAGTGGCTGGTATTTGAAGAGACTCCATAGTTGGCCTCAGTTTTGTGCCTGTCTTTCTTTCACACCGACACACACCTGGATTTTAAAAAATGCAGTTTGTTTTTACATGTATTTTCCCCTGGAAGAGATTGTAGATTGTTTTCTATTTAGTATTTTCTTCATATATGGTCAGATTGAGGCATTAAAAAACTTGACACATTTTTAAAGTCAACCTTATAAAATATTTTAAACATATTTAACATCATATTTCACTGAGGACACAAAGTTACTTAGAACATGTACTGAATATTTTTATATAGAAATGATCCTGGATTAGTTTGTATAAAATAGATTTTTCTAAGTATATGAATCACCCCAAAATAGCGTTCTTTATCCTTTTGTTTTTTGGTAAATGTATTTTTTTCTGTTTGGCTGCATATAGTGTTAGTCACCATTTCAGGCACTGGTGAAGCCAAAAAGTGCATGCCTTTTAATCCTGTCTTTCTGGCAAACCCTAATCCTTCATTTCAGTCATAGGCAAGGTTTGCTTGTAGAAAATATAGTTCTTTAATGGATTTAGATGTGTTCATTTTACTGACATTTTATATATATTTCAAAACTACAAGTTGGAAAAATTACATTATGTTCAGCAGTACAGTTCAAAGTGCACCAAGCACCTGCATTATTAATCATGTTGGAATCGAAGACTCTTTGCACTCAGTAAACATATGGTACCAGAATTACATGGTACATGGTTCAGTTTTTTTATGAATAATCCACTCTCTATTATTTTCTGTTTATAGACCTTAAAAAGGAAAATAATTTTACTACACTAAAATGAGCTTAAGTGCATTAGTGCTGTTTAAATTATGCGTTCTGACCTTGTTTCATGATATCCAGTATAGTTCAAGGTGATTTGTTTGGATTATTTTTCCCCAGTAAGCAAAGAATCCACAAGAACACCCTGTTAAAAGATTTTGCTTTTTCTAATCTGCTGCAGTGAAACTGCGCTGTAGAAACATTCCCTCCCAAGTGGTCAAAGACGTGCAATTTACTAAGCCAAATCAAGTTACAAAATAGAGATAATGAAATTACTGATTAGCTTCTTTAATGATGCTGTTGTATTTGAAAAATGAGAAAGAAGAGAGTTTAAAAGATCCTTTGTCTAATATGTTAGGGTTATAACTTATTTTAATATATGGGTGATGGTATATTTTGCAATCAATACAGTTTTGTCAATGACTTTGAGGGAGAGGGACAGTGATCCAGATTACAAATAGCCATCTGGATTGGTCCAGAAACATACTGATGAATGACTTCACATTAAAAATTAATATCTATGAATTCTTGTAATGTCAGCAGGGTTATGATGATAAAAATCATTTGTCATTTTTTTTAAAGATCATTTACATGCATTTTTCCTCTGGTTAGAGAATAACCAGTTTTCATTATCAGCTCTTTCCAGTTGCTGTGGTGTTTCTAAAATGTACCCTGATTGGCTTTCTAAATACTTGAAGCTTCATTTAGCTATAACATGGGTGGTATGCAAAGCACATCCAGATACTCTAATGAGCACAGACCACAAATAAAAAAATGAAGAAAATGACAGATTTAATGGTTTGATTAACCACATTAATGTCTTTGACAGTCTTGAAAAGAGAATTTCTAATAAGCACCCAAACAAATGTGTGCAGGAAGTGGTCTTGCATTTGCTACTGCACATTTGAGTTCCTCTAATTACATCAATAAGGAATTTCTGCGCCTGGTTTAATGAATGCCTTTTGACTACTTTCTGAAAGGCAACTGGATGTAAGAAGGGATAAACACTGGCACCTTTTGTATGAAGCCACATGAACAGATTTCTATTAGTAGTTATCAGCCCTAGAAACTCTTTGTATTTTCATATAGTACAGTAAACTGCATTCTACATTCTTTTCTGTTTTCTTTATTAAGCCTGGATTTTTCTCTCCCCTTAGCTTTCTGTGACACACACTGGTCTCCTGAAACTTTTACTTAGCATTGGCTTTTTGATCATGCTTTACATGGCACAAAAATCAAGCATTCTTTCAGGGCTGTTCCTGCACCATCTCTAAGCTCAAGCAACTCCTAGAATTTATATGAAGCTATAGTACCTGGCTCATTCAATGTGTCTTTGATTCATAAAGTGAACTTCAAAACATTTTTCTTTGTATTGTTGTCATTTTTCTCCCCAAACAGAGGCACACTCACTGCAGATGTGGTGGATTAGTTATGAAAGAAGTTTTCTATTTGAAAACAAGTGAGATTTTAATGAAATCAGTAGGTGGTCTGTACAATAGAGCTGAAGGTTCATATTATTTGTGGTATTTAAATTTCAATGAGTTGATTATGTATGAGGGTAAAATGACCGGTGTTATGAATGTACCAAAAAAGTGACATGGAAGTGCTGTGCCAAAGGAGTGAAAACCCCCCCACGTTCCCTTTATAGTCACTAGAGTTCAATAAAGCACCACTATTTCCCAGCTTTTAAAAGCTTTTTTTATCTCAACGGTTCATACCTCACATTCCCTGGAGCCTGATTTGTTATACGTGCAGGGTCCCGTTCCATTCAGCAACATCTCACTGGTTTCAGTGTTGGTAGGTTTATAATCTACATAAAATTCCTGTGTGGTTGGAGTCATTTGCTTCAGTGACTGTCGTTTTTTTTTCCTGTGCCTTCGCATGAGAGAGTGTTGCTGCAGCTGCTTCATACTGGCTGGGTAACGCTTCCATGACACATAGATCACCAGCAGGATCACAAGCACAGACAAAAAAAGGGCCACACTCCCTGCTATTATTTTATGAAAGGAGATGTGTTCTGTGTCATGCTCGAGTTCTGAGCTGGATTCGGTGGTTCCGATAGTTGGGGGCAGAGGAGGCTTGCTGTCATGTTTAGGCCTGGTGAGTTTTGGTTTAAATGTTGGCTTTGGGGGAGCTCTTGCTAATTCAAACCTCTCTGTAGTACTTTTGCCACAGATGCTGTAGTTTTTCACTGCATCAATAACATTCACCCCTTGCAGCTCTTTGGGGCTGGCACAGATAATTGTATTTTCCCTCAGTCCTTTAAAACTTTTTAGCCAGTTTACCAGAGAGCAAATGTTTCTGCTGCATTCCCATATATTCCCAGCAAGGCTGATATCATTGAGGGATATCCAAGAATCCAAAATTTCTTGACCAATAAATGTGAGCTTGTTTGAATCCAGGTTGAGGCGCTGTAAATTGGGCACACACTGAAAAACACTAGGTCCACTGAAAGCTTCTATTTCATTACCAGATAAATCAAGCCTTTGTAATGAGCTCCAGGTCCAGGACATAGTTTGTCCTATCACACTGATTTTATTCCACTGTAAATAAAGGTTTTGAAGGCTGACTAGTCTTGGAAAAAGTGCCAGGTTGAGCTTAGAAAACTGATTGTGCTCCAGGTGAAGCTCCTTCAGCCTGATCATGCCTGCAAAGACATTCCTTGCTAAACTTCGGATGCGATTGTAACCCAGGTCCAGAAGTTCAAGATTCCTACAATCTTGGAATATTCGAACAGGGATGGTTCTTAGGGAATTGGATCGCAAATGTAAACTCAGCAGCTTCCTTAAGCCCCTGAACTGTTCAGATCCCAGAGACTGCAGCTGATTGTATGACAGATCCAAGTTACGGAGATTTGTCACAGGTCTGAAGGTATTATTAAGAAAAAAGGCGATTCTGTTGGAACTCAGGATCAACTCTTTTAGTCTGCGTATTCCATTGAAAGCATTTTCGTCAATATTGCTGATGTGGTTATGGTCTAGATACAGCCAGGTGAGCTGATTTAGACCTTTAAACTGATTATGTTTTAGTTTTTGGAGGCTGTTATAGCGAAGGGACAAACCTAAACAACCAGCAGATATAGTCAAGGGTATCTCCTGTAATTTCTGAGATTCACAATATACCATTTTTCCTTCACACCTACAGCTCTTAGGGCATCCTCGTTCAGCAGAAGAAAGCATTGTCAGTAATACAGTAGGGGCTAGTACCAGGGATACAGCTGATCCGCTCAGTAGCCTAATTACATTGAAACCTGGAAATAAAAACAACTTAGAAAAGTTATCCCCCCAAAAGATCAGTCATTTTAAAAATCATGCTAAGACTCTTTCTTTTAAAAATCATTTAAAAAATTTCTAGCTTGACAGCTACTTTGCACATTATTTTCTTTTACTCAGATTTAAAAAATGTCTTTATAAATATTGTAAAATAGTTAAAATGTCTATTGATTACATTTATTTAAACTGTGATCCTAAATCATATCAAGGTAGGTCTATAGAACAATTAAAACAGGGTCTATGCAGAAGCTATAAACTGTATATTTAAAAAAATGAAAAACATACCCATCCTTTGTGTTGTTCAAAGGTCGTCCTTAGGTCTTTTGTTTTTGGTTAGGGTGCCACAAGCATGACAGTCCCTGTCAGCTGCACTGTTGTGAGTCAGGGCTTGCTGACACCCAGGAAGAAAAATTGGACCCCTCGGGAGATGGACTGATTTTGGAACATTATTCTTTGCCAGCCATGTAGAACACTCCAAGAATAAATAAATCCCAACACACCATTCACAGCAAAATGTCAGATTCTTCCTAGGTAATAGGATCTTCATGGATATTACGGTTTTGCATCTTTACAGTTAGAAACCTGGCTTTTAAAATCTCTCTTTATGTGAAAGCATGATAGATTCCTCAAAGCAACAATTAGCTATCTGAATTCACACCTCCATATTCCATAGTACAGCAGTTATTGTAGTTAGCTCCCGATCCAGCTATGAAGCTGCTTTGGAGCACAGAATAACAGAATAACACTGTACAATGAACAAGCTCTGTTCACTTCTGCATACTGTCATTCTGAAAGCTCCTCCGACTGTTGCTTTGGTTTCAGTGAATGCAGTCTTATGTATAGCTGCCCCCAGTGGTGAAGAATATTATGGGCATGTGCAGAAATTTCTTTCTTTTATCTTGCAAATGAGTAAACTCTGCTGGGAAATGTGATTGTTCTGGGTAACTAAATGGGAGTGGAGTGGTCAGCTTCAGTGTGAACTAACAAAATATTCCGAAACTTACAAATCCTCTGTCTCTTTTGATTCTGTCAAAGAGTTTTTACACACACAAACACTCGGTTTTCACAATAACTCACTACTTTTTAACTACATCAACTACTTACTGTGCCTGTAATCCAGCATTTTAACAAGGATAGACTATTTATATCATGACAAATATTTTTAGGCTATCATTTTGCCTTTTGCCTTTTTTTAAAAAAAATCACAGTGGAAAGGAAGTTGGGGATAAAAATATCAGGTTCATTTTATTTCATAACTTGCTATCACAGTATTAACTGATTTTAACTAAATCTAGCTTGTGTTTAAAATATAGTCCTGTGAGCAAACGAGCCAAATAGATTTAACATGGAATCTGGTCCCACTGATTTTGTCGTATTAAGTAAAGACATGCTTAGGAAGGTTTTTAATGTGTATTTACTGTAATTAAAGAACTTTTAACATGTATAACTTAATTTAACAAACCCAGGAATAGATTTTTTTTATTTCTGTACAATCTAAAGAACATAAAAATTAAGATATAAGATATAAATACATTTATGTGTGAGACCAAGAATCCTCCATCCCTCCCCTTCCTCACTGCCTGGGATTAAGGAGCCTCTACTCCCTGTGTGACCTGTTGGAACAGAGCCTTCCTCTTTCCTGTTGCATGCTCAGTGCCAGGGTATGATGGAATTATAGCACTGGGGCTGCTACTGAGATTCTCCCCCTCAATGAAGAATGTGTCTGAAAGGTGATAGAGAGTAGGTGGAACAATGGCTCAGTCTTCTGCAAGAGGTAGCCAGAGCAAAAGAGTATACCATATCCTTTAATGGGGTGGTGCTGATTGCATTCCCCCAAATGTAGCTGGGGAACTCTGAGCTCCTTGAGGCAGAATACCTTCAGTGATCTACTGGGGTACTGTGGCTCTGCACTTTGTGTCTTACTGTGGGCTGTGGCTTGTGTCACAATGAGGCCTCTTGTGATTTACAATCAGATGAAAGCATACAGCTTCATGTAATACAATTCCTTCTGAAACACACCACATTTTGAAATGTGATCAGTGCACTGGGAATGTTCTAACATTTTACATTGTGGTTCTAAAAAGAGCATGAAAACCCTGAGGTAGTTTTCTAACATTCCCCCTTACTAGGCATGGCTTTATCAGTAACTAATAACAAAAATCACTCATACAGCATAAATCCCAACCAGAGCTTTATTCCTGAGCTTGCTGTCCCAAGGATTTTCCTCCAGGATCTGCTCTGTCCTCCTGCCTAGGGACCACTCCCATCTCTCTGGTTGAGCTAAGGAGTAGACTCAGCCACCAAAAGTAAGCAGAACTTCAGTAGCTTTTTTCATGATTCTAACGATTGCCAATAGGGTGAGCAAACAAAAGAGCCCTGCCATCCTGTTATTCTGTTATTTCTACTTTATAAAGTAGAAAATAGTGATGAGGCATTGCTGAACGGAGCAAGTGTGGAACATGATGTTAATTGCTTGTCAAGTTCAATTTTCTTAACTGAATCTTTTTTGAATTATACAAGCAGAAAAAGTGCCAGTATCGGATAACCACTTTTTCTTCACTTGCATTCGTGTCTTCAGACAGCTGAACAGATTTTGTTTAAATTGTGCAACCAAAATCACTTCCACCACAAGACCTTGTATACCAAGTTTCAGCATAACATTTTACAGCCAAATTGTAAACTTTTGAAAATCAGAGGCTTTAACTGAAGTCCTGACTATATCTTAGCTATGAAAGTACCTGAGAATTTGTACATGATTGGCCTGCTTCACATCTCATTGATACTGGTTGTACAACGGTATACGGTGCAACTGATGTCAATGGAGTTACCTCCCAATTTACAGAACCGTGAGAAAAAAATTGGACCCAAACTTTTTGGTTGACTCTTGTTCTACACCCTGGTTTTCTTCACTTTTTATGTATAAACTCCCTTTTGTAATTATGATGACATATATGTTAGAGGGATTATTGCAATTTTGGGGTAGCTGAAGTATAGTAGTGTCTTCATATAAGTACACTAACTCAAAATTTAATAAATTCATTGTGAATTTAATTTTATGTTATTTATACATTAGTATTCCACAACGTTGCTCCTGAATGTTGATATTGTTCATACTGGATTGTAAATTATTCACTGTATTTTGTCAATCAATCTTCCATTCTGGTCCACTGGGAACAACAGTTCCAAGCAAGAGGAGACTGCAAGTAGCAGAAGCAGGAGACTGCAAGTAGCAGAAATCTTGAGGGCCACACACCAACAGGGTATTGCTGCTCAGAGGGAATGTTTGTCACTTTTCTTTGTCTGATAGGAAGGTGTCTCCTGAGATGTCCCAAAGCCTCTGGAAGTTTCAGTCAGTTTGTTTCTGTGACTTTCTCAGGGATTTCAGGACTTCTGTTTTTGACATAGATTGTGATTCCACAGAAGCTGTGGAGGATGGTATATCTCACTAGTCATGAACTGTGCCTTAACAGCTATGCATCTACTCTTTGAGAGCTAACTTTTTCTTCTAGGCTTTGACTACATTGGGAAAATGAAGTGTGTGAGCAAATGTGCTAGCACCTTCTTAAACCTGACTTAGCACCTGTAATGGGTTGGGTCACAGAAACCTCTTTGGGACTGCCACCTGATGTGCTGGGACTACCTCTGAGCCTGTTTTCCCTGCTAGCTTGGGACTTCAGTACCTTGCCTTGTTTGAGTCAGACACACTTGCCTGTTACAAACACAGACCCAAGTCTGAACCACATCCCCGACAAGCTGCAGGCTTAACTGAAAACCACTTAAGAAGTGCCCCTATCTCCAGCACTCAGATACCCAGCTCTCAGTGGTGTCCAAACCCCAAATAAATCCATTCTACCCTGTATAAAGCTTACATTGAGAGAGAGAGAGAGATGCACAGCTGTTTGCCCCCAAGGTATTAATACGTACTTACTCTGGGTTAATTAATAAGTAAAAAGTGTTTTTATTAAATATAAAAAGTAGACTTTAAGTGGTTCCAAGTAATAACAGACAGAACAAAGTAAATTACCAAACAAAATAAAATAACACACAGAAGTCTAAGCCTAATACAGTAGGAAACTAAATGCAGGCAAATATCACCCTCAGAGATGTTCCAATAAGCTTCTTTGACAGACTAGCCTCCTTCTAGTCTGGGCCCAATCCTTTCCCCGGTACAGTCTTTGTTCCAGCTCAGAAAAGCTATATAAGGAGGTGGAACAGAACTAGCTAGGGGATTTCTGCAGCCCCCTTTGTTCTGTTCTACTCCCTTATATAGCTTTGGCACAAGGTAGGAATCTTTTGTCTCTTTGGGTCCGCACCCCTCCTTCTAAATGGAAAAGCCCCAGGTTAAGATGGATTCTAATACCGGGTGACATAGTCACATGTCCTGTGAGACCCCAAGCCTTCATTCTTCCCAGCCTGACTCACAGGAAGGCTTGCAAGTAAACAGATCCATTACGGTTAGTTGTCCCAGTTGATGGGAACCATAAAGATTCCAAACCACCATTAATGGCCCACACTTTGCAAAATTACAGTAGGACCTAAGAGTTATATTTCTAGTTTCAGATACAAGAATGATACATTAATACAGATAGGATGACCACACTCAATAGATTATAAGCTTTGTAATACTTTACAAGAGACCTGTTGCATGAAGCATAGTCCAATTACATTATATTCACACTTATTAGCATATTTTCATAAAATTGTATGGAGTGCAACATCACAGCACCTTGTTAAACCTGACTTAGCACCTAGCATAGACAAAGACGGACACATTTTAAAATGTGTTAGGAGTAGAGCTGGGTGAATAATTGATTTTTTTTAACTGAACTGCCTCTATTGTTTTGATTCTTTCTCTGAAACAAATCCATCACTTCTAACTTGAGAGCAAAGGTGGTCAAACTGCCATAGAATATGCTCTTTTGTGCTTTTTTTTTTTTTGCTGGATAATGTAAATGCTGTCATAAAAGATGATGGGGTCTAGATGTGACACAAGGAGATGCAAACTGTAGCCCCCAACATGTCTCTGAGCCAACAGGAATAGATACATTCAGCTCTGGAAATGGACAGATCGAGCATCTCTGCCCTCCCAGACACTTCAACCACTGGATTTTCACTTCCTGCCTGGGCCAGCCCAGGCCACTTTTGGGGCAGCGCTGGTTTGCTGCAGCTTCTAAGTGGAGCAAGGTAGGTGGTTACCTTGCATGGCTGCAACACCCCTCAGGGAGGATGTTCCATCACCAGGGGCCCAGCAACTTGGTTTACACTAGCGGAAGCTGGCATAGCCAAGGGGTGAATCAAGTACCTTATATTGTTTTGTGAAACTCAGTATGTGTACCCTCATAGAGCTGATTTGGAATTGGGGCAGTTTAGGAAGTACAATAAGAGAAGTCCTTGCAATTTTTCAGGCTCATTAAAAATAGCTGGGACATGCAGCAGCTGCCACCATTTTCTGTCAACATTTGGCAATAGAGGTAGGAAGGCAGCACATGGAGTAAATGATTTATGAGGCCCACAAACAAGGGGAAGAAGGATAAATGAAGATAGTTACAAATATTTCCAGGACTATATCAGCATAGGGAATCAAGTGTTATCGGATTTTGCTCACCGAAATAACAGTAAATATTTGCCTGTGCCATCACGGGCTTCCCATCTTCCACATTCAGTGTTCTCTGTGTAAGAGGTGATCTTTTTTTGTTGAAGCATTTGATCAGAATGAGTTTTTGGTAAAAAATGTTTTTACTTCTGTAAGGCTGCTAAGAAGTCTACAGGCTACAGGTTACTTCACCTTCTGAAAAGCCACAATGATCCTTTCCCACTGCACTACCCTCATTTCTTACTGCACAAATCCAATAATGTAGGATTCTGGATTTAGAAGTTTTGTATCCAGAGATACAGTTGCTGTATCTATCACCACTTGCTTGTTTTTTAAACACACATACCTGTTCAGAACTGTGGTTGACAAATATCCTCACATTACTCTCTTTGGATTCATGAAGTGGCTAAATACGTCGTTTATGAGGTGGTGTTTGGCAATAAGGAAGGCAGGAATCAAGAGGGTTAGAAATTGTAGTTTGTTCTAAATTGTATTGTAGTATGTGATCACTGTTCATTTAAAGGTAGATAAGTCTAATAAGATGTGTTCATCATTTTTGGCAGCACTGATTAAAGGAACCTGCTGTTCTTTGAGGATAAGATTAGAACTGGTTAAGTACACCAAACAGGCTATAAAATCCCAACATAAACATCTGATCATGGGAAAGTGAGAGATACAGACAGGATTTGGCAAGGGCTGAGAGGAAGAGGAAAAGGAATGTAGAGGAGGGTCAGTGGTTTAGGATAGAATATAGGTGAGGCAGAGGGAGGAGGTGAGAAGGTTCAGGGTTCACATGCAGGATGCAGGTGTATGGGGGATTCTACAGAGGATGGTAATGGATGGAGGCATCAAAGTGAGACTTCAGTGCAGTACCTGAACAGAACCTGGGTATTTACATAATGTGGAAACTTAGGTGTTAGGCAAGGGAGGCTCAGTCTCCAAAGAAGAGCTTCCTTTGTATGGCTAATATTCCTTGCCTTCACTGCAGGTTAAATCATCCAGAGGTACAGGCTCTGTGATGAGCTGAAGGGAGACCAGAAGCAGGAGGGGAGCCATGCTCTTTCTGTACCAATCACTCTCAGCATTTTGCCTCCTAGGCTTTGAGTGCTTTCAGAGGACACTGGGGACACTACCCACATCAGTCAGTCACGGCCTCTGTATACCCCCAGGATTTCCCCAATTCCACGCAGGGCTACACAAGGCATTGTGTTCTCCATGCACGGTTGCACACAACACCAACATGATGCAAGGATTTATGCAGTTGCAAACATTCCTTCATTGTGTGCACTATGGATGGAACACAGAGGGCTCTGTGGTGCCCTGCTGCATACAAGAATAGGAAGCATACCCGTTCAATGAACGTGATGCCAAGATTGTGCTCATGACATGCAATGACTAGATTTCCAGGATCATACCATGACTCCTACATGCTTCTAGGGGACTGTGATACTCCTCTTGGGTTTCTTATACTATGATACTGAAGTTGCCTTAAGGGTTGGCAGCTTCCCTCAGTTGTTACATCTGGTGGTATGTTCACTTGGAGATACAAAATTCCCAGTTGACTTACTCATAATGATGATGGGGAACCTTTTTTTTTTTTCAGTTGTTTAGTGACGGCACACTTTCTCACTGGTTATGCGGCATCTCACTTAAAAGAGGGATCTGAACAGCAGAAGTACAGGGCCTCAAAAATGAATGCTTGCGACTGTGTCTGCAGCCTCTCTCTTTGTGTGGGTCCACTGTAGTGTTTGCTGGAAAGAGTGCCTGCTGTCTGGTTGCTCATGTAGTGCACACTCTTTGCATTTGTTCTTCAGAACTTAGTGGTAGCCATCTATGAGATCAGTCTTCCCTCCAGTTAGTTCTCTTAGGGGCATACATCTCTAGGCTGCTGTGAGATTTCTGCGGATGAAGTATGTGTATCAGCAGCAGAGCATGGTGGGTGAGAGCTTGTCACACCAGTGCTCTGTAGTCAGTAGGGCACTGGTTTCTGTTTCGTATATGGGTGGGGTTTAAGGTGTTGGTTTTCACATATACAGCCATAAACAATGTGTATGGTATCTCTTGCCATGTGATCAGCACTTTCAGCAGCGGTGCTCTAGAAGTAAAAGGAAAGTGGCTATAGTGGAAGGATGTTTTTCATAAGCGGTTCCATGCTCTAGACTGCACACACCACTGCCTTACAAATTGTGTCCTTGATGCTCTTCAGGCCCTGGTGGTGAGCATGTTATAAATGCTTAGATGAAAATGCAAACTGCAAGTCTCCACTTTTGCCTGGGGCTTTTCCTGGTGGATGGTTTGATGGATTTGAAATAATTGATTTGGGAAGGCCAGTATTTTATGGTAGGTGGATTCCTGGGGTAGTCCACTCGGAGATGTTGAGGTGCTTTGGGGGGCATGCTATATGATACAATGATAATATTTTAGCCTTGTATGTTAGTGTCTTGTACCAGTACAGAATTTAAGATAGGTGATTTGAAATAAATGTTTATATCTATCTATCTCCTTCACATAAGGAAAGTGATATTTAATTGTTTGGGACAGAGTGAAAGGTTTCAGATAAACCAAGGGCTAAATTCTATGAGCTTTTCTCATTTCTTTACTTCTATAGGAGTTTTGCCTGAGTAAGAACTGATGGACTGGTCCCTAAGTCTATTCGTGAGAGGTGTTCTATATCTGAAACTCCCATTGATTTCAATGGGAGTTGTAGGTGCTCAGGACTAATTTGAATTAGCCTCTAAATTAGTAGGTAGAAACAATTATCTTTTCTAGTTTCGAACCACTTGTTTGATCTACAGGGTCTTTTAGTCATTTAATTGCTCTTCAGCATAAACAGATATACAGGTGCAAGCAATTAAAGAGCGCAGTACATCTTGATTTCATTTAGCCTATTAAATATTTTAAAATCAGTTTCAATTTCTCTTTGTATCCATTTATTCCTTAAAAACTACAAAGAGCAAAAACGCTCCAATCTGGCCATATTAAAACCCATACTCATCCTCGAGCTTTGGTACTTTCGAACTGTTAGGTTATGTCATTTACAAAGCCCACAGATGGGCAGAATACTCTGTTACCACAGAAAGAATTAATAGTATCTTGAACTACACATGACAGTTGTGTAGATTTGCAGTTGAAAGAGAAAAACATGAACACAGTAAAGAGACATATAATTATGTTCATTCACACTGTGTCTAACATTAAAATGATCTGTTCAGATGTTATATTTGCCTTGTTAGTCGCCTCCTTCCTTGGCTCCAAACTTATGCTATTTTTTGGCTTTTTCCCGCAGAAAATATTTGTTCTGTCTCATCAAAGTGAATTTTATTGAGTTTCTGTAGTCTTCAATAATTCAACCAAGCCTTTTCCAATTATAATAGTGGTTGCTAGATATTCTAGTTATAGTAGCTGGTGTTTTTTTAATAGGATCTGAGGATCTTAATTATACCAACAGCCATGGTTAGTTAATTAGCTCAACTGTTTTTAACATAGCCTTGTGTGTCACTGTTTTATTAGCCGCTTAGGATATAGAAGAGCATTTTGGTTAAAAAATAGAGACAATCTGGTGTAGAGCTTTCTTTAGTAGCTATCCAATACTGCCATCCCTTTCTTCCCTTTCACTGTTAACACACATGGTAAACAAGCTTTGAAGAAACTAAGTGTGATTTAAATGACTTATAGCTTGTCATCCTTTGAGGTCATGTCTATCCAAGAAAATTATCTAGATTGTTTTTCAACTGTTTAATTCCATGTGATTAAACTAAAGTACAATATAGCTAATTGGCTTATATGAAAACAGACTCCCAGTTTAATTCATTTAAAAATAAAAACTTTAGTCTTTGCAGATTTATTTTGGTCTGTTAAAACTGATGTCATCTTATTTATCCAGTATACAGGGAAACAAGTAAAATACGGAACCCAGTTAAAGGAAACAAGAAGTAACATATGACATTGTCTTGCCATGTTACAATCTAAAATAGTCAAATCTCTGACGTAGTAGTTTTTAATTGGCCGTTTCATTTGGGAGCTTTATAATTATCACTTCCAATTCTTCCTCTCACACTATTAAGAGGATGGACAGAAGAAATTTTTTGAAGTTTTTCATTTATTCTCACCTTGAATACTTCCATCTTAATGCCAAATTTGTCATATCAGTATAAAGTATTAAAATGTAAATTATAAGTTGCAAAAAAACAAACATAGGGAGGCACATTAAAATTTTCAGATAAATGGGCATAATTTAGTTGGCATAATTAGAAAGGATATCAGGGAAGAATGCTTTGTTCACATAAAGATCAATCACATGTTAATACTGGAATTTGTATAACTTTGTTGCTATAGTCTATTTCAGTAAATGGTGTCATGACCATTATCTGTGGCCTTAACTTTTGAAGCTCTGCCATCACATTTCCTAATCCTTTCTGTTCAGTAACTAAAACAATCTCTCCTTTTTTCCAGTGGCTCTCACACTCCTGTTAGTAGCTGTGGCATAAAGGTGTAGATTCCTTTAAATCCTATAAAAATTGAAGGCAGTTCACACACAAGTGTCACACACAAGTTCACACACAACATGTGGAACTCATTGCCACAAAATATCATTGACACCAAGAGCCAAGTTTACACAGGTATTTAGCAGCTTAAAGATGTAGATATGTGCCTACTGGGATTCACAATATCAACTTTGTGAGTTAGGTGTCTAACTCCCATCAACTTTCATATAACATAATGTAATCTCATGTCATAGTAATAAATACAGTAGCAATCTGTGTACTGTCAGGAGCACAAAAGCTGTTTATTCCTCTTCTCTCTGAGAAACAAGGTGCCAAAAAGGGGGTCAAGTTGAGTGGAGAATAAGGCAGGATGACTGTTTCTCCCCCTGCCACCTTTGCATTGGCCTGAAGATCAGGGCATATATGGGAGAACAATTTGCTCCATCCTAATTGATGTAACAGATTTCTCACTCCTCGTCACTGAGTCTGAGTGTTCCCCTTCTGAGATGATGTGATTAAAAGCCTCAATCTAGCCCTAGATGTATAAGGAGTTATTTAGATAGGGTAACAAAAGTTAAAGCATATGACTTGTGCTTCAGAGAATATCTGTTGGGCATTAGAAAAAAAAATCCTATGGGCATGTCAGTGTATTATTTTCCACTACCAGTTGTTTTTTGTTTTTGTTTTTGTGTTTGTTGTTTTGGGGTTTTTTTTGAAGGGGGTATTGTGGGGTTTTTGTTTGTTTGTTTTTGTTTTTTGAATTTCCCCCTGAAATATCTGGTACTGGCTGGTCTAATAGGCAAATGGAAGAGATGGACCAGTGATCTGATCTGATATGGCAATTTCAATGTACGTCTGTTCCTACATAATTTAAAGTCAAGTGAGCATATGTTAACTCAACAGATACATCCATGCATGAAGGAAGACTCTTGGAAGTTATTTTATAGATCATCCTTAAAGGGAAATTATATGGATGTTCTTGAACAAACTTGGATAGCATAAATATTGTGTTATTTGTCATTCCGCATTGGATGCTCAAAAGTGTTAGTTTCATTAAATTTATTGTAGAAGTGTTTATTCAAAGACCAGATACTTTATACTCCACCGCACTGTGCAGGCAGTAACATGAAAGAGATGTGGTAGAGACTGATTTAATCTACAACCATTCTTTATAGTAGAAGGCATTAATTTCAAAGAACACCATAACTTCTTTTGCATATTTGGGGGAAACAAAATGTATCCAGTTTTGGGAAAAGTCACCAGTAAGAGCTGTTGCTCAGGGTATTTACTTTTTGTCACAAAATTTGAATTTGGTTGTGGCCTCCTCAGTTGAGTGTCAATTCCAGAGCTCTGCAAATAACTGATTTTTTTCGGTTCACCGGCCATACCAAAAAATCGAGGGGGAACATTTTTTTCAAGTTAACCCCAAAAATTTTTTTTCTAAATTTTTGGGGAGTCAAAAAGTTGAATAAAATTTTTATCTGTTACAAAACTTTTTGCTTCTTTGTTGGGCTTCTAAAATTCAATTGAAGTAAGCTTCAAAATGAAAAGTTGTTTTGAATGAAGAATCAAAATGTTAAAAAAAAATTTTTTTTTGGCAAAATAATGTGGTGAACTTGATACAAATTTATAAAATGTTTTTGTTGGACCAAATTTGCATTCTTGGTGGGGGAAAAAAGTTTCAGCTAAAAATTTTTACCCCACTCTAGTCGATTCACATCTGTGATTTTATTTGTAGAAAGCATTTTACTGGCCTGCATGCCTGGTCATCAATCACTGACTCAACAGGAAGATCTTTAGTGCCTCAGGTGATGCAGTGGTTCCTTGGTGGTCCAGCTGGACTCTAAACATATGTAGCACCATGTGTTTGTGAAAATGAACTTATTGCTGGTAAACTTCAAACACTGATCTTGTAGCAAAAATGCTGCCCTGAGAGAGAGAGAGAGGGAAAAGACAGAAAGGGGAAAATTCATACCAAACTTTTTTTCATGTATATATTTAGTACAATTTTTTACAGCCAAGCACTATAATACAAATTATCGTGCAGTAAATCATTTTTTTTTTTTTTAGAATTTCATTTTGGAGGTGGACTCTTCATTGGCAAGTTTGTCTGTTTTCTTTTTTTCAAAAATCCCTTATTTTAGTCTCTGCCTAAATTAATAGCACAAATTGACTCAGTGACATAAAAAGGACTTCAATGATCCAACAGTGACAGCAGCACTAGCCTCTAAATCATTAATCCTAGTGGGTGTGCAAGGTGAAACCAACAGCATTTGCTTCTGTTTTTATTATTTTTCACAATGGTTGATGGGGGTGGAGGAGACGGAGGTACTTAATCTATTTTTTTTTAATCCTGTTTTTACTGGCCTTACTACCTCTTTGCTCTGAAAGTCAGGCTTGGATGTGGTGCATCCCATTGCCACCCAGGCAGTGTTTTTTTCTTTAGGCCAGTTTCCAGAAAAAACAACAACAAAAAATGTATCAGCAATAGAAAGGCCAGCACTTCCCCTTTCATGTAGATTATGGTTCAGGGAGGGAAATATCTTTAGTATTTACAGCCTCTGCCATCATTTGGGTTTGTCATCATCTGCTTGGTGCCACGGGCATTGCTTCTTGTCACTGACTGATAGGAACTATTGTATGTGACAGTCTCAGTGGCCTTTTCTACTCATCATAATCTGGTATGAAAGATGGACCCTAATCTTCAGCAGTAACGGTCCACTTGTCTGAACTAAACACGTTAAAAAGTAACTTGCTTTGCTGCAGTTCTTTTCCTTTTCCATTATTATTTTGTAGCAAAGGTGATAACTATTAATTAAACCAATATGAACTGAAGTTTCCCATGTTCCAGGGTCAGACTATCATGAATTAGAGCATGTTAGTTTGTGTGCAGAGATGTGTGGTAGCAATATGTCAAATAGACTACCTGGTGAGGAGAGTATCCTGGAGCATTTAAGAAAATGCCCCTGTAAATTCTATATACTCTGATTTTGCTTGGCACACTTTTTCCATTGATGCTGATTAACCTAGTGGGCTGGCACCAGGCAATTCTAATAGATTGTGAGAATTTAGACAGATGAGTGATCTTTTTTTAAGTATGACTTCTGATTATTGGTTTTTACTGCAAGGACCTTGAATAATAGTCTCCTTGCTTATAGTATAGAATACCTGCATTTAAAGCTAAAGAGTTACCCTGTATTACTCTAGCTTCAGCTCACATCTTAATTAACTTTGAAATAAAACACAGTTTGACAACATGAGGTGAGCTTTTGTGTCCAATTAATCATGATTAGTGTTCCACAGGGATGGAGAAAGAGATAATAAAATTTTCACCACTTACTGACTCTTCATGAAAGAATCCTCAGTGGTTAATATATATATATATTTTTAAAGGATGCATTTCTGCTAAAAGTACAAGCCCTCATGATTCACCATCCTCAACTTCTTTTTTAGGCCTACAATTTTGCCCTCTCATATATCCATGCAAATTGAAGTGAGCAGTGTGAGCAATCCTGTGTATATCAGAAGGCAAGAGCAGTCTATAAGTATAGAAGTAAAGTATCAACACCCTGATTCATCACAGCTTTGTAACAGTGGTGTCCGTCATTATTGGGGAAAGTTTTCTAGTGCAATGTCGTACTCTATCTAATCTATATATTAGAATCATAGGGTGAGAAGGCATTGCAAGGGTCATCTAGTCTACCCTCCTGCAAGATGTCCAATTTGTTGGGTCTAGAACATCCAAGACAGATGGCTATCCAGCCTCCTTTTGAAAACTTCCAGCGAAGGAGTTTCCACCACCTCCCTAGGCAGTCTGTTCCATTGGCCTACTCTTCTTACAGTTAGGAAAGTTTTCCTGAAACGTAGGGTACACTAGAGAGTTTACAGCATTGATGCAGCTGTGCCACTGTAAGCTCTCTAATATCCCCACTGTAAGCTAAGGGGAGAGAGCTCTCCCATTGGCCTAACTACTCCAGCCCCCACGAGCTGCAGTAGCTATGGTGGTGGGAGAAGCTCTCCTGCCGCTATAATGCTTTCCACACTGGCACTTATGTCTGTGTAACTTACGTTGCTCAGCGATGATTTATTTACACCCCTGAGCAACATAAATTATGCCGACAAAAGCTGTAGTGTAGATATAGCCTTAATCTAAATCTGCTATGCTATAGTTTGAACCCATTGCTTCTTGTCCTGCCCTCTCAGGCAAGAGAGCACAGCTTTTCTTCATCTTTTTTTATGGCAGCCTTTCAAGTATTTTGAAGATGGCTATCGTGTCTTCCCTCAATCTCCTCTTCGAAATTAAACATACCCAGTTCTTTTAGCCTTTGGTCATACAGCTTGCATTCCATCCCTTTGATCATCTTTGTCACTTGCCTTTGGATCCTCACCTGTTTCTCCATATCTTTTCTATACATTGGTGACCGAAATTGGACACACTGCTCCAACTGCGTACTCCAGCTAGTTAAATCATTTTAAGGGTTTTCTAATGTATCTATGGGTTTAGTATCTGTATCTAGGAGTCTTTGTTGTAGAAAGCAAGAGGTGTCTCTTGTGATTTCCTGACTATTATTGTACAAAAAAAAATATTGCACTAGAGGATATAGAGGCACTTACAGAAACCATGGGAAACTAGATAATATTGTAATCTTTTTTGCTGAATACTTGGTCCCACTTAAGCATAAGTGACACAATAATAAATGCTGCCAAAGAAATTTAATGTTCAGAGCCTTTCATCAGATAGTTCAAACACAATGTACACATCATCAGCTCTTTGTGACTTTTGTTTTGAATGGATTCAATTCCCATTTTAGGTTAAACACTCCTAAAAACTGCAAACCTCCTATTCACATAGCTGAAAAGGAATTCAGTGTGTTATGAAAACGTGCATTGTGTTTGGAAAACTAGCACTTACCATTTTTCAAGATGCTTTAAAATGTGTGAAAATTGGATGCACTGTTCAACATAATGTATTTTCTGTGACTCAGACCCTTGTTTCAATAGCCGGGAGTTAAGCATGATCCAGGCGAAGGAGTGAAGCTTCGTATTATGCCTACAAATTGAATGGCTTTCTCTCATTTTATTAAAAGAAATGAGCGCACGATATAAAATGTTGCCTGCAAGTTTAGTTAGATATGTAATCAGAAATATGCTATATGAAGTGAGGAGACTATTTAGGAAACTTCCTTTTTTAATATTTTGTTTTTAACTTGCTGAACTTCCCAAATCAGAAGCCAAAAAAATAAAATAAATGTGCCATCATGATTTCAGGAAGACCTAAAAATAAGCTCCTACCAATCTGTTCATAACTGTTTTTCAGTCCCAGAAAACACAAATGTAAGTAAGGAACGATGCAGCATCCTACTCCCACATGAGTAACTCTCTGGCAGGATGAATTTGATGAAAACCATTCTAATCAGTGAGGAGCAGCACCAGTCCTGAAGTCTCCCTGGAAAATATTACTTGAAAAATTCTGTGAATTTGTAGCTGGGCAACTTGCCACCTCTGTTCACTCTCTATGTGGGATCCTTAACAGAATAGTTAGATGAATTTTTAATTCTCCCACCAAGATGGCAATGTCCAGTTCCACTTCCAGAATATTCACTTATTGCAAGTTAGCTTATTCTACTGCTATCTCCTTTGAAATTTCCTTTTTATCTCAGCTTGTAACATGGCCGGACTCCTCATAATGAGGAGAGTGCTGTGGTTTTGTGTGTCGATGAAAAGGATGCTTTCCCTGAAAGGAGGGCAGGGTATCTTTTAAGGTCTTATAAAATAACAAGCTTTAAAACCCTTGCCATAAAGATGGGTATCATGTCCACCAGTTGGGAAAACTCTATGCTTCCAACTCCTTTTATCCTTAAAACTGGCCCAGTAAGTATTTTTAATTTTTCTCTTCCTACTACAAGCTTAGCAGGGAATTTTATTCCTTTGCCACCAGAGAGAGAAAAAGAGTCATCCAGTCTCATGCTTTCTGAAAGTGGTTCTCTCAGCTTCCTTTGGGAAGTTCAGGGGAAAGGATGAATCATTTTGCCTTTTGAGACTATGAGACACATTTCTTCTGTCTTGTGGGCCCCCCTCCCTTGTGTCACAGGATTCTTTCATAGAGTCTCTGGATCTCCCTCCTCTCTCCTGTCTTTGCTGATCTCTCTGGGAACGGCCAGGGCCTCACGCACCCTGGGGGACTCTAGCACTAGACTCAGAAAGTGCAAAGATAGCAGTTGTGTCCAGGTCCCTGGACACAAGTACAATGAGAGTGTGTATACAAAGGGTGTGTGTGTGAGGAGCAGGCTTCTTGCTCTCTTTCTCATTTATCTTGGGCACCTGTGTAGGTCTTGTCATAATTGAGCTCTAAATTAACAGTAATTATTTTGAAAAAATAAACCAACAAAAAACACATGAAAGTCATCAGCTAAGATGATCAACTGCCAGTGGGAAAATGTCCTTCCACAAGAGCAGCATTCCCCTCCTTGCATTTACATACCTCTCTCCCAACACCCTCTTACACCAACTCACCATGCCTTTTTTGAAAGTTCTTTATCCAAAAGAGTACCAGACTGTAAAACTCTTTTCATGAGTACTCCTTGACTGCTTGCATGAGTGTTGAATGCTCACACAAATAGAGATTAAAGAATTGCTCCCTGAGTTTATAAGCTTTTGGGGCAGGGACCTCATCTATTTAGCTGCTTGCTAAATCAGTATCACTCTCCATTGATTTCAATGGAGCAATGGATTTCTATTAGCTGAGAACATGATCCATTACTAATAATGTTGGCGAATCTCTTCTTCCTCCTAACAGAAATCAAGTGTTTTAATATCTAGGAGTTCCTATGTAACATCCTATTTTCTTAGAGCTAGGTGGGCAACCATTTTTGTGTCCTGTGAAAATTGTGGTGTATGTGTGTGTGTGTGTGTACACACATATATATATATATATAGTGTGTGTGTGTGTGTGTGTGTGTATATGTATATATATAAATTCCCATCACGTAGCAGGATAAAAAGTCGAAAATCTCAAACTTTCATGGACAATCAAAAAAATTTTTGGTTTGGGCTGGTAAAATGTTTTGATAATTCTGAAACATTTCATTTCAACTTTGACTATATATATATATATAAACAATAATTAGCTTAGTTTAAAATGAGAAGTTGTTTGTACTGGAAAATTGTAATTGTAATAGAAAATGTCAGTGTTCATGTTAAATTTTTTTCCAAAAAATTTTCAAGTAAAAAAATTGTTTCCCACAAAAGTTTTATTGTTGATTAAAAAAATGGGCAATTTCCAATGAAAAACCTTAAGCTGAGAAATTCCTAGCCAGCTCTAGTATGATTAAATATCTCACTGAAACTCAGCAAATATATGCCCAGATGGTAGCAATCTTCTAATGGTAACCTGTTGTGGTTTGTTGCAATTTTGTAGCGTTGGGCTACTCACCTCAGCGGTTTCAGGGGATTATTGCTCTTGGAGATTGGCTGAGGGAAAACTGCTTTGTGTATGTACTGTAATTCAATACTGTAATTTATTTTTGTTTATCTTGCACTTGTGGGAAGCTGAATTCTCTATTTTATTAGATATCTTGTTTCATATCAGTTACTGAATGTATGCGTAATACAAACTGACAAGATTTATTATCGAGAGAATAGAGACTCAGAAATAAAGTTAAGGTCTTTTTTCTTTCTAGTAAACTGATATCTCGTGGCTCATTTTTGGGCAAGATGGATTCTTATGTCTGTTGTTTACACTTCAGTTTGGGGTTGAGTGTGTGAGATGATTTACTGTGTCACATCCTGTCATAAATATAAAGGGAAGGGTAAACCCCTTTAAAATCCCTCCTGGCCAGAGGAAAACTCCTCTCACCTGTAAAGGGTTAAGAAGCTAAAGGTAACCTCGCTGGCACCTGACCAAAATGACCAATGAGGAGACAAGATACTTTCAAAAGCTGGGAGGAGGGAGAGAAATAAAGGGTCTCTGTCTGTCTATATGCTGCTTTTGTCGGGGACAGAACAGGAATGGAGTCTTAGAACTTTTAGTAAGTAATCTAGCTAGGTATGCGTTAGATTATGATTTCTTTAAATGGCTGAGAAAAGAATTGTGCTGAATAGAATAACTATTTCTGTCTGTGTATCTTTTTTGTAACTTAAGGTTTTGCCTAGAGGGATTCTCTATGTTTTGAATCTAATTACCCTGTAAGGTATCTACCATCCTGATTTTACAGAGGGGATTTCTTTACTTCTATTTACTTCTATTTCTATTAAAAGTCTTCTTATAAGAAAACTGAATGCTTTTTCATTGTTCTCAGATCCAAGGGTTTGGGTCTGTGGTCACCTATGCAAATTGGTGCAAATTGGTCACCTATGCAAACCTTGTCCAGGAAGTGGGGTGCAAGGTTTTGGGAAGTATTTGGGGGGAAAGACGTTTCCAAACAGCTCTTCCCCACTAACCAGTATTTGTTTGGTGGTGGTAGAGGCCAATCCAAGGACAAAGGGTGGAATATTTTGTACCTTGGGGAAGTTTTGACCTAAGCTGGTAAAGATAAGCTTAGGAGGTTTTCATGCGGGTCCCCACATCTGTACCCTAGCGTTCAGAGTGGGGGAGGAACCTTGACACATCCTATGGGCATTAACATGATTGCCTTAGCCAGGCCTAAATAAGGAAATAATGAGTGGAAAATTTGTGGTATTTAAGTATATACATGTACAAGTCATATTTGGGGTTATCAGAGTTTCATATATACACACAAAGGTATTTTTAAGGGAAGTTTGTGCTATGCTATGCTATGCTGAGCTACAAAGTGTCTGTTTATTTTTCTAGCTGGCTAATCCAATCCGTGAGCTGATCAACTTTTTATTTAGAGTTTTAAGAGAGATTATATTTTGCCTGATTTAGAAAGCATACATGCTGCAAAAGGCTAGCATTCTGGTTGCATGGCAGTTTGTGGCCAAATTAGATGCAACATGGGGCATAGGCATACAGTAAAGAAAAAGCCAAAATATATTTAGGTTCTTGAGGAGCTCAGCTATCATGAACTCAATGGTATCTGCTGCCAAACTCCACCTCTCTGTAAGTCTTCTTATAAAGCTTCTGCACAGCTTCACACCAGGATAAGATTTCACAAAACAGAATATAAAGAATATTACATTTGCTAATGGACACTGGTGAGTGTCATGGAAGGCTGAAGTCTAGTTACTTAGTCCAAGATGTTCATAAAGTAAGAAGAATTCTGGTGTGCTGTAGTGTGTGAGAGTATATGGGGATATTTGTTTATTTAGTCAATGGTAAAATTGATTTAAAAAAAGTTCTCCTTTTAAAAATTCATTATGTCTATAGATTTGCCAAAAAATGAATCTGATGAGTGACCTCATAAATTCGGAATTTTGGATTGAATTATGCCAACAGTTGCAGTACTACTCCAAAATGTATCTGAACATACCTGAGTCTTTTAATATTTCATGTTCCTTTCTCTTTCCCATTCTGTTTCCTTGTCAAAACCCTATTATTTTCTTTCCCTTGGTCACCTTTTCTCTTGTCCTGGCCCTTACAGGTTACATATTTCCCCTCAGCAGGGTTTCCTGGTTCCAACTTTCTTCTCAGCTAGAGGTTTTGACTGTCATTTCTCCCACACATTCTCAGGATCCGGACACTTTAATAAACACACTTTCCATTACCATTTTATAATATCTAATTCTCTTTTTGTCTTTATTTTGCATGATTCTTTCTCTCATCCTCCCTGAGCGTCTAGACAATTTAAAGGGCTAGTCCCCATGTTGCTGGCTATCAGATCCTCCTACTGTCACTTGCCCTCTCAAGTCCATGTCCTCCTACAACAGCGGCCTTCACAGTAATGTGAAGTGCATCTTGCTGATGACAAATAAGAGGGTAAAAGGAGAAGAAAAGAAATGCCCCCCCACCATAATTTACCCCCTCCAACACCATCCTTTCTCATTTGTGCCCATTTAAGGACCATCATGCAAATCTTCTGAACTCAGATGCCAAGCTCTGTGGATCTGGAGAACTCAGACACCAGCAACTTCCAAGTATCTGGAACCCAATTACTCCATACCTTCCAAAATCGCCACTATGACTGGGTTGAGAAGACATCTTCCAAGAACATCACTAGGATACTTCCTAAAGTTGGGGGTTGATTGGTAACCTCATGAAACAGAGGAGAATAAAACAGCCTGAAGCTCCTGTGCTGAATACAAGGTAAGTCATCAAAACAAAACAAAAAAACCCTGCACTATCCATGATCTCTCTTTTCATGAAGCATCTGGTTTTGCGTGCATGACTGAGGCATATTTTAATACCACTCCTACCCTATCCAAGCAAAGCCAGTCCCCACAGAATGGTAAAAGTCACAAGCCAAGATAGACTCCAGTTTGCACTTGGAAAAAGAAGGTAGGAGTTGAATAGCAGTCCCATTCTCCTCCATCTTTAAATGCAGAAGATGTTCCAGTATAGAAATAATAACATTAGAGCGCATCCATTTGACCCAGGAGGTGTGAAGGGCAAGAAGAACCCAGGTCTTGTGGTATACAGGTCTACAGATGAAAACCATAATTTCTGGGGAGGAACTTACAGAGCTGTTCCCTACCATGATATTGGAATCCAGATTTCTTGTCCTTGATGAATTCAGCTTGCACATAGACAGTCTCAGTGATACACTATCACTTGATCTTAAGATCTACATGGAAACCAGGATATTCTCACAGTCTCTGGACCTGTACATCCAGCTGGACACACATGACCCTATTTTCTGCCTAGGACTAGATAATAGAGATGTCACCAACATACCACTCTCCTGTCTGATCACCACTTCATCCATGGAGGCAGCAATCAAAGCTTTTCCTCCTTCCTACCAGCAAAGCTGGCTCATTTGTGAAGACTTCTGAACTCCCTAGGTTTTCAGCTAGCCTTAGAAGAACAAGCCATCCAGATACAACACCATGATGCCTTAGTCTCACACACTGACTAAGAAGATTGGCCTGGTTCATAGATGAACTATGACAGATAAAGCACACAGGCAGAAGGTTATAATGCCAGTGGTGCAAAAAACATTCTCAATCCCTTTGCCATCATCACTACACCACTGCAGCAAAGAAGGGAAAACAAGTCTTAAGCTTGAGGCAGCAGAGCTAGTTTGTGTATTGAATGAGCTAAATCTAGACTGCAAAACACAGACCCAAACATCAATCACTGTGAACAGCGGTCAACTTCACTGATAAAAATCAACAGAATATGTATGGAACTAACTCTAATACCCCGGCATGAGTTGGGACCAATCACACATCCCAAAGCTCAAGATGTCCTAAAAATATTAGTCACAACCTGAAACAGATCCAGCCCCCTCCTGGCTAATAAAAGCCAGTGAAGAACAACTATCCCCACCATTAATGTAAATCGTCGATCAGTCCTTCAGAGAAGCACATTTACCAAACTTCTTCAAAATGCAATAGTTGACCCAGTCCTCAAGAAGCGACCACTTGACCTTGAAGACCTCTCCAGCTACTCTCTGGTGTACTGAAATAGTAGTAACCACCAACCTTCAACAGCCTGTGACATCAGACAACATCCTGGATGCTTCACAATCAAAGTTCAGACCAGGGCACAGCACAGAGACTGCTCTAGTAGCACTAAAAGATCACCTCCCCAGGGCCATGGTGACAGATAAGATCTCCATGCTCACACTGCTAGGCCTCTCTTCAGCCTTTGACACAGTGGGTCACAAGTTACTGTTAACCCACCTTCATGACGTTGCAGGAGTAGATGGCCCAGCACTACAGTGGCAGTTGTCATTTCTCTACAACTGAACTCGGAGAGTGTAGGTGATAACTGTTCCTCCTCTCCAAAGACCTCATGCGTGGGGTTCTGTATGAATCCATGTTATCCTCTCTTCTCTTCAACATCTACATCAGACCCCTAGGAGAGATAGTGAGATGCCATGGCCTTAGATGATAAGTATGGTGATGCCACTCAGCTATGTCTCATTCTCAACTGATGCAACAATCACAGGTACTAAAATGTCAGAATGCCTACAGGAAATTAATTCTTTGATGAAGAGCAGATGGCTTATGCTGAACCCAGGCAAGACTGAAGCAATGCTGGTTGGAAAGGGGAAATGTTTTGAAGAACTGGCCAAGACCTGGTCTCCACTAAGTTATACAGTCCCCAAAGTGGGTTGGGAGCCTCGGGGTCCCGTTTGACTCCTCACTAAGCTTGATGACCAGATAGCCTTGGTTTCCAAAAATGACTTCTCTCACTCTAACTTGCTAGGAAACGTCATCTTTTCCTTCTAGACAAGGACCTGGCTACAGTAATTCATACATTTGTCACCTCAGTCTTGATTACTGTATCTCACTGTGTCTGACGCTGAATGTGAAGACAATGCACAGGCTCCAGCTGGCATAGAACACAGCTGCCCACTTTCTGCATGGCTCAGGCTGTCATGAGCACATCAGACCTATGCTCAAGTACCTCCATTGGCTTCCAGGCTGCTTCCAATGCCAGTTTAAATCCTTTGACCTAACTTTCAAATAAATTAATGGATAAAGCCATAGCTACCTCAAAGACTGAACTTCAACCTAAGAACCACTGCAACAGCTGTGCTCCTCTAGAACAATGAAGACCACTAAGCCCAGGAGAAAGAACTTGAGAACTAGGGACAGAACATTCACTGTTGAGGGATATGGCTATGGAATAATCTTTCAGAGGAGATCAGGTGAATCCAGAGAGTGATGAACTTCAGGAACTGTTACAAAACCTTCCTTTTTGAGAACACCTTTTCACCGTAAGTGACACTTGCTGTTCAAACTTCCCTTTTATTCTCTCTCCCCACCTCCCAAAAAAATTAAATTTAAAAAATCCTACCCCAAGGATTATTCTGACCCCCATAAATGGAGAAATTACAGACACTCCCTGAAGTGTACTGGAGACTTTTGCTGTTGCTACCAATTTTATGTGGAAGGTGCTCAGATGCTATGGTGATGAATAACGGTATAAAATCTAAAATAGATTAATTATGAAGGATTCTAGGGCATTTCCAT
This sequence comes from Lepidochelys olivacea, assembly GCF_965140295.1. Taxonomy (NCBI): domain Eukaryota; kingdom Metazoa; phylum Chordata; order Testudines; family Cheloniidae; genus Lepidochelys; species Lepidochelys olivacea. Next base: position 80,876,886 of record NC_140417.1, on the reverse strand, counting down.
ATATTGTACTAGTGAGAGCTGCTGTTGTTTGAGTGCATTCCAAATCCTAACTGCTATGAACTCTGCTTTCAGTCTCAATAGGAGTCATTTAAACAAGTCAAAAATTGCTAAGAGATTATTTTATATTTTACATACTGGGAGCTCTAATAACCACCTCTAATCCGTATTACTAGTAGTTACTGAGATGGATGTTTGTTTGGTATTCTCAAATACTCACTGACTGCTGCTTGAGGCTTTTTGCATAACGTGAGGCTCTTCCTTCACAGTAAAATAGGGTTTGTTGGACTATTCCTGTTCTGACATAACTTATTCTCTCAGTTAAGTAGAACCCTTGTGGTATACTTTACAAAAGAAAAGTTTATTACTGAAGTTTGGATTGGAACAGCATCGAAACAGTCTGGTATCATGCTTTTTTTTTTTTTTTTTTTTGAAGTTGAAGTCTCTGGTTTAATCCTGCAACCAGATAGATGTCAAGTGTTAGACCAGTCATCATGATTTAGCATTGTGATGGAAAGTCAAGTGTTCTCATGTCAAATAGCAGCTTGCTCTCTGAGTTGAGGACCATTGATCAGGAAGCATTCAAAGAAGAAATGGTTCTGGACTGTCAGTCTGCAACGCTTGCTAAATCATTTTAAATTAAAATACATATTTTCTTTGACCCTTTATTTAATAAGCTATTGGTTAGATTGGCTGCAATATATGTTATATAATTACATAAGACGATACCATCCCTGCCCCCAAAGAGTTAATAATTTAGTTTGAGACAAGATGTGGCAAGTGAATATGGCAAACAAAAGGAATAATAGTGATACACATAGGCGCTGGCTCTGTGGGTGCTCCGGGGCTGGAGCACTCATGGGGAAAAATGTAGTGGGTGTCCAGCACCCACCGGCAGCCCCGTGGATCAGCTCCTCCCTCTCCCTCCCAATGCCTCCCATCCACAGCGATTAGCTGTTCAGCAGTATGCAGGAGGCACTGGGGAAAAGGGATAGAATGGGGCAGGAAGAAGTGGGGCAGTGATGAAGTGGGGACAGGAAGAAGCAGGGCAGGGTTGGGGTCTTGGGGAAGGGGTGGAGTGGGGGCAGGGTCTGAGGCATCAAGCACCCCCCAGAAAATCACAAAGTTGGTGCTTATAGTGATACATTCATACCTTACATAGAATATATGTACAACTTGATGGCTTAAAAGTACTGCGTCTGGGGTCTTTTTAGTTGTGGATGATTGTCATCCTTGGTTAGATGATGTCCTATCAGTATCACAACAGAAAGATACATCAAAGCACAGCAGTTTCACCAACACTAATAATAATAATAATAATAATAATGGCTTGCATTGATATTAGAACTTTTTGTTTTCAAAGTGATTAACACACTCAACTGGTGATCTGGTATCATTAACCAGCTTTTACAGTTGGGGAAACAAAGGCATGAAGAGGAGAAGTTATTTGCCAAATGTCAAAGAGGGAGATGCTAGTAAAGTTCAGAACAGAACACATGGTGTCCTGGATTTCAGTCATGTGTTCAGTATCGTAGACCAAGCTGCCTCCTTATGAAAATTAAATCTACAGTTGACATTCTTTGACTAGAAATTATCCAGGATTGTTCTTATGATCAGTCAAATATTTAGCAGAATGGCTATTGCTAAGGGTATGTCTACACTACGGAATAAGGTCGAATTTATAGAAGTCGGTTTTCTAGAAATCGGTTTTATATATTCGAGTGTGTGTGTCCCCACAGAAAATGCTCTAAGCGCATTAACTCGGCAGAGTGCTTCCACAGTACCGAGGCTAGAGTCGACTTCTGGAGCGTTGCACTGTGGGTAGCTATCCCACAGTTCCCGCAGTCTCCGCTGCCCATTGGAATTCTGGGTTGAGATCCCAATGCCTGATGGGGCTAAAACATTGTCACGGGTGGTTCTGTGTACATATCGTCAGGCCCCCGTTCCCTCCCTCCCTCCATGAAAGCAAGGGCAGACAATCGTTTCACGCCTTTTTTCCTGAGTTACCTGTGCAGACGCCATACCACGGCAAGCATAGAGCCTGCTCAGGTAACCGTCACTGTATGTCTCCTGGGTGCTGGCAGACGCGGTACGGCAATGCTACACAGTAGCAGCAACCCATTGCCTTCTGGCAGCAGACGGTGCAATACAACTGGTAGCTGTCATCATTGTGTCCGAGGTGCTCCTGGCCATGTCGGCTGGGAGCGCCTGGGCAGACATGGGCGCAGGGACTAAATTTGGAGTGACTTGACCAGCTCATTCTCTTTAGTCCTGCAGTCAGTCCTATTGGACCGTCTTATGGTGAGCAGGCAGGCGATACGGATTGCTAGCAGTCGTAGTGTACCATCTTCTGCCGGGCAGGCAAGAGATGAGGATGGCTAGCAGTTGTACTGTACCATCTTCTGCCGAGCAGCCCTGAGATGTGGATGGCATGCAGTCCTTCTGCACCGTCTGCTGCCAGCCGAAGATGTAAAAGATAGATGGAGTGGATCAAAACAAGAAATAGACCAGATTTGTTTTGTACTCATTTGCTTCCCCCCCTCCCCTGTCTAGGGGACTCATTCCTCTAGGTCACACTATAGTCACTCACAAAGAAGGTGCATCAAGGTAAATCTAGCCATGTATCAATCAGAGGCCAGACTAACTTCCTTGTTCCAATAAGAACAATAACTTAGGTGCACCATTTCTTATTGGAACCCTCCATGAAGTCCTGCCTGAAATACTCCTTGATGTAAAGCCACCCCCTTTGTTGATTTTAGCTCCCTGAAGCCAACCCTATAAGCCATGTCGTTAGTCGCCCCTCCCTCCATCAGAGCAACGGCAGACAATCATTCCGCGCCTTTTTTCTGTGCGGACGCCATACCAAGGCAAGCATGGAGGCCGCTCAGCTCACTTTGGCAATTAGGAGCACGTTCAACACCACATGCATTATCCAGCAGTATATGCAGCACCAGAACCTGGCAAAGCGATACCGGGCGAGGAGGCGACGTCAGCGCGGTCACGTGAGTGATCAGGACATGGACACAGATTTCTCTGGAAACATGGGCCCTGCCAATGCTTGCATCATGATGCTAATGGGGCAGGTTCATGCTGTTGAACGCCCATTCTGGGCTTGGGAAACAAGCACAGACTGGTGGGACCGCATAGTGTTGCAGGTCTGGGACGATTCCCAGTGGCTGCGAAACTTTCGCATGCGTAAGGGCACTTTCATGGAACTTTGTGACTTGCTTTCCCCTGCCCTGAAGCGCATGAATACCAAGATGAGAGCAGCCCTCACAGATGAGAAGCGAGTGGCGGTAGCCTTGTGGAAGCTTGCAATGCCAGACAGCTACTGGTCAGTTGGGAATCAATTTGGAGTGGGCAAATCTACTGTTGGGGCTGCTGTGATGCAAGTAGCCCACGCAATCAAAGATCTGCTGATATCAAGGGTAGTGACCCTGGGAAATGTGCAGGTCAGAGTGGATGGCTTTGCTGCAATGGGATTCCCTAACTGTGGTGGGGCCATAGATGGAACTCATATCCCTATCATGGCACCGGAGCACCAAGCCGCCGAGTACATAAACCGCAAGGGGTACTTTTCAATAGTGCTGCAAGCTCTGGTGGATCACAAGGGACGTTTCACCAACATCAACGTGGGATGGCCGGGAAAGGTACATGATGCTCGCATCTTCAGGAACTCTGGTCTGTTTCAAAAGCTGCAGGAAGGGACTTTATTCCCAGACCAGAAAATACCTGTTGGGGATGTTGAAATGCCTATATGTATCCTTGGGGACCCAGCCTACCCCTTAATGCCATGGTTCATGAAGCCGTACACAGGCAGCCTGGACAGTAGTCAGGAGCTGTTCAACTACAGGCTGAGCAAGTGCAGAATGGTGGTAGAATATGCATTTGGACGTTTAAAGGCGCGCTGGTGCAGTTTACTGACTCGCTTAGACCTCAGCGAAACCAATATTTCCACTGTTATTACTGCTTGCTGTGTGCTCCACAATATCTGTGAGAGTAAGGGGGAGACATTTATGGCAGGGTGGGAGGTTGAGGCAAATCGCCTGGCTGCTGGTTACGCGCAGCCAGACACCAGGGCGGTTAGAAGAGCACAGGAGGGCGCGGTACGCATCAGAGAAGCTTTGAAAACCAGTTTCATGACTGGCCAGGCTACGGTGTGAAAGTTCTGTTTGTTTCTCCTTGATGAAACCCCCCGCCCCATGGTTCACTCTACTTCCCTGTAAGCTAACCACCCTCCCCTCCTCCCTTCGATCACCGCTTGCAGAGGCAATAAAGTCATTGTTGCTTCATATTCATGTATTCTTTTTTCATTCATCACACAAATAGGGGGATGACTACCAAGGTAGCCCAGGAGGGATGGTGGAGGAGGGAAGGAAAATGCCACACAGCACTTTAAAAATTTACAACTTTAAAATTTATTGAATGACAGCCTTCTTTTTTTTGGGCAATCCTCTGTGGCGGAGTGGCTGGTTGGCCGGTGGCCCCCCCACCGCGTTCTTGGGCGTCTGGGTGTGGAGGCTATGGAACTTGGGGAGGAGGGTGGTTGGTTACACAGGGGCTGTAGTGGCAGTCTGTGCTCCAGCTGCCTTTGCTGCAGCTCAACCATACACTGGAGCATACTGGTTTGGTCCTCCAGCAGCCTCAGCATTGAATCCTGCCTCCTCTCATCACGCTGCCGCCACATTTGAGCTTCAGCCCTGTTTTCAGCCCACCACTTACTCTCTTCAGCCCGCCACCTCTCCTCCCAGTCATTTTGTGCTTTCCTGCACTCTGACATTATTTGCCTCCATGCATTTGTCTGTGCTCTGTCAGTGCGGGAGGACAGCATGAGCTCGGAGAACATTTCATCTCGAGTGCATTTTTTTTTCTTTCTAATCTTCACTAGCCTCTGGGAAGGAGAAGATCCTGTGATCATTGAAACACATGCAGCTGGTGGAGAAAAAAAAAGGGACAGCGGTATTTAAAAAGACACATTTTATAAAACAGTGGCTCCACTCTTTCAGGGTAAACCTTGCTGTTAACATTACATACATAGCACATGTGCTTTCGTTACAAGGTCGCATTTTGCCTCCCCCCACCGCATGGCTACCCGCTCAAGCCTCCCCCCTCCCCGTGGCTAACAGTGGGGAACATTTCTGTTTAGCCACAGGCAAACAGCCCAGCAGGAATGGGCTCCTCTGAGTGTCACCTGAAGAAAAGCACTCTATTTCAACCAGGTGACCATGAATTATATCTCACTCTCCTGAGGATAACACAGAGAGATAAAGAATGGATGTTGTTTGAATGCCAGCAAACATACACTGCAATGCTTTGTTGTACAATGATTCCTGAGTACGTGTTACTGGCCTGGAGTGGTAAAGTGTCCTACCATGAAGGACGCAATAAGGCTGCCCTCCCCAGAAACCTTTTGCAAAGGCTTTGGGAGTACATCCAGGAGAACCGCGAATGTCAGGGCAAAGTAATCCTTTCACATGCTTGCTTTTAAACCATGTATAGTATTTTAAAAGGTACACTCACTGGAGGTCCCTTCTCTGCCTGCCGGGTCCAGGAAGCAGCCTTGGGTGAGTTCAGGGGGTACTGGCTCCAGGTCCAAGGTGAGAAACAGTTCCTGGCTGTCGGGAAAACCGGTTTCTCCGCTTGCTTGCTGTGAGCTATCTACAACCTCCTCCTCATCATCATCTTCTTCGTCCCCAAAACCTGCTTCTGTATTGCCTCCATCTCCATTGAAGGAGTCAAACAACATGGCTGGGGTAGTGGTGGCTGAACCCCCTAAAATGGCATGCAGCTCATCATAGAAGTGGCATGTTTGGGGCTCTGACCCGGAGCGGCCGTTTGCCTCTCTGGTTTTCTGGTAGGCTTGCCTCAGCTCCTTAAGTTTCACGCGGCACTGCTTCGGGTCCCTGTTATGGCCTCTGTCCTTCATGCCCTGGGAGATTTTGACAAAGGTTTTGGCATTTCGAAAACTGGAACGGAGTTCTGATAGCACGGATTCCTCTCCCCAAACAGAGATCAGATCCCGTACCCCCCCGTTCGGTCCGTGCTGGAGCTCTTTTGTAATTCTGGGACTCCATCATGGGCACCTCTGCTGATGAGCTCTCCATGGTCACCTGCAGCTTGCCACGCTGGCCAAACAGGAAATGAGATTCAAAAGTTCGTGGTTCTTTTCCTGTCTACCTGGCCAGTGCATCTGAGTTGAGAGTGCTGTCCAGAGCGGTCACAATGGAGCACTCTGGGATAGCTCCCGGAGGCCAATACCATCAAATTGTGTCCACAGTACCCCAAATTCGAGCCGACAAGGCCGATTTAAGCGCTAATCCTCTTGTCAGGGTTGGAGTAAGGAAATCGATTTTAAGAGCCCTTTAAGTCGAAATAAAGGGCTTCATTGTGTGGACGGGTGCAGGCTTACATCGATTTAACTCTGCTAAATTCGACCTAAAGTCCTAGTGTAGACCAGGGCTAACTCTCTATTCACAGATCCAGCTATCCAGGGAGTATGGAGTTCCCAACCCCTATTATTTACTACTTCCTTATATATGGTTATTTGATGCTGTTGGATAGTTGCGTTAATCTGTTATTGGTACATGAGTATCTAATGCTGCTGGGTGCTCATGATTAAGCTGTATGTTTTTATGGTATCTAGAGCTTTTTGTATAGGTGGTTTTATTCTTTAAATGCAAGCAAATGGTAAAATATAATAAAATAAACATATTTAATCACCACATCCCTCTCCTCCTGCTCACTCTTTCCCGTGCCTCAGGTTCATCCTACCCCTTCTGTCTTAAACTCATATCCCATTCCATCCCCACCATCAGGCTGGTGGACCAGACTCAGCCCTCTTTCTGATTCATTAACTTGAGGATGAAATTGCAACATTATCTGTGTGCATGTCAGGACAGGCGGAGGAGAGAGAAAACATCGTCACACTGTAGGTTAGGGGATTTTATGTCTGTGTATGGCAGTGTCTAAATGTAAAACACACAGAAGAAAGAGAATAAACACTGAGTTGGGCAAGATATGTTGTAGAGATGAAATTTAACATAGTCAAGTAAGAAATAATGGACTTTATATGGAATAATTTAATAATATTAAACCAGAGTCTTGGAGCTTTAAAATTCTACCTGTTCTGCAGAAAGGAAAGGCCTCTCTCTCTTTAAAGGATTTCAAGATTATCTAATGAAATACATTCTGCAGGGTAAGGAATCCCCTGTAGGCTAGATAGAATTTTAAGGCTTCAGAGCTGTGCCCAAGAGGTAAGTCACAATGGACACAACACCTTGTAAAATAGCATTGTTTTGAAGAGTGTGTGACAATTATTTCTTTCAACACTTGTAGTGGTAAAAATCTCAGACCTTAAGCAAATTTTCTCTCACAGTAGAGGTTTCTTGAAGTGAAAATAATTAGAAATTTTTTTGGAGAAAGCTGCAACTCACAAACCTAGCAAAAAGATTATTCTTTGCTTGGAGCTACAAGAGGCTCTAATGTTAAAATCAACATGTGATGCTGGGTTTAACTAAAACTTAATTAAAATCATAAAATATGTTTGTCATATAGCATAGTTTATTTGTTATACTTATGGCATGAAAACTGAAATGACATTGAATTGTAAATCTCATAATGTATGAATAAATACATCCCCTGAGATTGCAAGAAACTCACTGTTACTACAAAGTATTGTTAACAACCCACAAAAGAAATCAGTCAATAGTTGTCTTGTTTGGATTCTGCAACTCAAAGAGGAGGAATGAGATAGAAATGTTCAGTATTACCATGTATTTTATAAGCAAGTATCCTCATTTTCCTTACATATAACCCAATTTGTGAGAGATTCAAATGTGTTGATTCTGAAGCAGGATAAATAAACAAACAAAACTAAACTAAACTAACTCTTGGCCTTCTAGTCAGCCTGTGGGTGCTATTGTGCTACTTTATTGTACCAGTTCTGATTAGGGCACACTATCAAAAGGTTTATTTCTTGTTTCAGTAAAAAAGAACAGAAAATGTCACCAGTGCCATGAAACCCAAATACCTACTGGTGGCTAAGGGACCTGAACTTAACTCACAGTCATCACCCCTGGCATGTTCATGGCTTGTATTTAAGTGACACGTTGCAATCAGTGGAGAAGTATAATTTGTACTCTACAATGTATCTGTGTGCACATGGAAATACTCTTTCCTGAAGGTATGCTGCATTTCCAGGGCATTTAAAAGGCTAATTAAGGAGGTTTAAGCCTTACATTTCCACCATGTATTTGGCACAACTTCATATTAATGTTTCAGGATTTCTATTCTGAACTGTATCTTTCTACAATATACAGAGGTCAGTTTGGAAGGAACAGTAGAGCTGATGTTGAGCTGCTTTTCCTATTAAGTTAATGTTTTGTTGTGATTATTGCTGTTAAATATAAATTCAAGTGAAAACTCAAATGTTTATAGCTTTTCTGCTCTTGGTAGAGATTCATATTGAGTTAATGCTTTGTTACCGTAGATCAAATAAGTAAATTTTTCAATTTGCATTAACTGTTGGAGATATGTAGGTTTGCATATTATTGACACTCCTTCACATAAAGTCAGGTTATCTGAACAGTCTGTGTGGTTTTGATGAGATGCTTTCCTTAAATCTTTGTGGACCACTGGATGTTAATTGTGGTTGTCTGCTTAGTCATCCCACTTTCAGCACTCCACTTTAGTCATTTTCAGGGGGCTGAATTTGAATCTCTTCCTTCATCTGTTTGTGGTATTTAATTGTATTCTTCTCTTCCTAGCCAAAGCACTGACTGGAAACTTCATTAGAAAAGAGTCTTAAATGTGCTATAGTGATGGTAGGAAATTCCATGGTTGCATGCTGTCTATAGAAAGGCAGTTATGTTTTACAAAAATGTAATTTATGAAAAAAATGGCCTCATTGTTTAGTATTATGTTTGAGGGCCAAATTGAGGTCTGTGCCTGCATAAGTGTATGCAAGATGGGAAAGTTAAAAAAAGAATAAAAATAAAAAACCAAACCATTTTTTCCCATTGTGCACAGGCATTAGCTACATCTGCAGTCCATGTTTTCTGAGTAGGACTACTTCCTGCTAGCATGCCTTACCGTGCTAGCCTCCCCAGAAATTGGGAGGTGGAGAGGAGGTGAAATCAGGGCTTGCCATGCAGGTGAGTGTCTGATGTCTTTTTCAAATGATTCCTACAGCTCTTCATCATCCATTTTAAAGTGTGAACACCAGAGCTGGACATAGAGATAATATCATTTGCTAAATCCTGATTGATACTCCCCTTTTTATAGAGCTAAGGGACCTAACGCTTTTCATATCACTGGGAATCTCATATTCAGCTGATCCTTTACTATGACTTGTACATTTTTTTCAGCTCCAGTAGGTTTCACCTCCAGTAAGTAGTCTCCATAGCAGCAGAGTATTTATCTGGGCCTAAGCTATGGTTGATTTTGTTAAATTGTGCACAGGTTTTGTGGTGGTAGTGTGATGAGGCTTTTGGTCCAATATGGAATTAGCTGAGTTTGCAAAACTTACTTGTGTCCTCTACTTGCCTTATACTTGTTGCCAGAGATGCATAGCAAGGGTGCAGGCACCACATCCTTAAATAAGAAATAAAATTTACAGGGATTTTACTAGCAGTTGATCTGAGATGCAGAAATTTAGAAAGTGTCTGCAGCAAATGTGCAATGTATTCTTGTTAAGAATGTTTACATCATTGCATTTCATAAAATAATTACACCTTGCAATTATTTGATTACATGTATTTACCCTAACTACATAATAAGGTATAATTATGAAAGTATTTGTGCATGTGATCACGAAAATTAGTTTTAAAGAAAATTCTCACACAAAAAAAATAATTAGTGGAGCATCACAGTTGTGTGGTAGAACAATTAAAGCTGTTAAATTCATACCTCTGGATGCCTAAAGTGGGCAGAAGACAATTCATCCTTAACTCTGAATTTCTAACCCATTGTCAATTTGTCTCAATATCCAAGTATTGTTTCATCCTAGTGTGTTTGGTGGGGCAAATAACATCTTTCTATAAGAACTGTATTAATACTCTGTGTTTGAAAGAGCTACATTCTTAATACACATTGGTAGCCACGAGGAGACAACTGTGGTAAATATAGCTACCACTGTGTGGTAACTGTTAGTGATAACCAGTAAAAGTCAGAAGTTACTGTGACATTATTTTAATGCATCTTTATCGTAATCTCTGGAAATGAAAGGCATATGAATATTCATGCATCTATGCAAAATTAAGGTCTATTTCTTTACTAGGCCTCCCAGTAGGTGGGCATGCCAAATTTACATACACATCCATTTACATGTGCAAAAACTATGTTTGCGTTTTCAAAATGCATATATGTATATGTAATTAGGCATTCAGTTAGCCAATTTGCACATGAAAAATATAGATTTTTGATGCACAAATGTTGCTCTCACATTTTTGCACTGAAACGAATTGGAAACCAAATGCAAATTTCAGCTACAGCATGTATGACATAATGTGATTATTCTGGTGACAAAATGGATCAGGGCTGTGGTGTTTTGAAGTCAGGACTTGCTTACAGCGTAAGGGACTGCAGAATTCAGATATTTTAAAGAGGATGTATGTCACTAGGGTTGCTAGGCATGAAGTTTTTGACAGGAACACCCAGTCGAAAAGGGACCCTGGCAGCTCCAGTCAGCACTGCTGACCAGGCCATTTAAAAGTCAGGTTGGTGGTGCAGTGGGGCTAAGGCAGGCTCCCTGCCTGCTCTGGCTCTGTGCGGCTCCTGGAAGTGGCCAGCATGTCCCTCCATCTCCTAGGTGCAGCGGTGGCCATGGGGGCTCTGCAGGCTGCCCCTGCCCTGAGCGCTGGCTCTGCAGCTCCTGTTGCCGGGAACCACGGCCAATGGGAGCTGCAGGAGCAGCACCGGCAGGCAGGGGCAGCATGCAAAGCCCCTATGGGCACCCCTGCACTTAGGAGCCAGAGGGTAATGCTGGCTGCTTCTGGGAGCCATCTGAGGTAAGCGCTGCCCCCAGCCCTGAGCATCCTCCCACACCCAAGTCCCGCCCGGAGCCAACACCCCTGCCCCAGCCCAGAGCCTCCCCCTGCACCCAAACTACGCTCCAGAGCCCACACCTCAACCCTCTGCCCTAGCCCTGAGCACCCTCCTTTACTCTGAACCCCTCTGCCCTAGCACGGAGTCCCCTCCCACAACCAAACTCCTTCCTGGAGCCTATACCCCAACATTCTGCTCCAGCTCTCAGCCCCCTCCTGCACCCAGAGCCCACACCCCCAACCAGAGCCCTCCCACATCCCAACCCCCTGTCCCAGCCTGGTGAAAATGAATGAGTGAGTGACGGTTGGGGAGAGCGAGCAATGGAGAAGGGAATGAACAGGGGTGGGGCCTCAGAAGAGGCAGGGCCATGGGGCAGGGGGGGTGGGGCAAGGGTGTTCGGTTTTCTGCAGATTCAAACTTGGGAACTAGGGCTGTCAAGCGATTAAAAAATTAATTGCATAATTAATTCTGCTGTTAAACAATAATTTTCAAACACATTGATTTCAATTACAACGCAGAATACAAAGTGTACAGTACTCACTTTATTATTTTTCATTCCAAATATTTGCACTGTAAAAGTGATAAAGAAAATAGTATATTTCAATTCACCTAATACAAGTCCTGTAGTGCAATTGGTTTATAATGAAAGTTCAACTTAAACGTAAAATTATAAAGTAAAATTATAGACAAAAATAACTGCATTCAAAAATAAAACAATGTAAAACTTAGTCTACAAGTCCACTCAGTCCTACTTCTTGTTCAGCTAATTGCTCAGACAAAACAAGTTTGGTTAAAGTTTGCAGGAGATAATGCTGCCCACTTGCTGTTTACAGTGTCATCTGAAAGTGAGAACAGGTGTTTGCATGGCACTGTTGTAGCCAACATCACAAATATTTGTGTGCCAAACGCGCTAAAGATTCATATGTCCCTTCATGCTTCAATCACCATTCCAGAGAACATGCGTCCATGCTTATGATGGGTTCTGCTCAATAATGATCCAAAGCAGAGCAGACTGATGCATGTTTTCTTTTCATATTTTTGTAAAACAGTAACATACAGCATCTTCTTTGAGTGCTTGCTCATGTCGATTCCATTTTAGGTGAGCTCCCATATCTGGCTGCTACAGCAGGAATGACAAGGCCAAAGGGCCTAACAAATGCTACTTGTCCACCTCTCACTCATCTGCGCAGCCTGACCCTCCCGAGAGTCAGGGGGCCAGAAACAATCAGCTTGAGGGTGCGCTCAAGGACGGCGCCACAGCCAATGCACTGGATCCACCCTTCCTTTTCCTTGATCGCCTCCACCCTTTGCAGTCAGCCTGATCCCGGGTTGGGTACTAGACACGGTCTCTTCAGGCTACACCCTATAGTTTGCAGTCGACCGTCCCTCTCACCCCTTCTTCTCCACCCCTCTTCAGGGACCCCTCTCATGAGTAGCTCCTCATTCAGGAAGTTGAAAACCACCTACACCTGCGGCAGTGGAAACAGTCCTGCGAAACATGGAAGGCAGAGGATTTTACTTCTGCTACACTAATTCTAAAGGCAAAAGGTCGCCTCAGATCTATTTTAAACCTACATCACTTCAACAAGTCTCTCAAGAAGTTGAAGTTCCGCATGGTCTCCCTAGCCTCCATCATTCCCTACCTGAATCTGGGAGACTGGTATGCTGCCCTTGATTTGAAGTACGCATACTTCCATGTCTCCCTCTTCCCGGGGCACCAGCGCTTCCTCCATTTTACGTTGGGCGGGTGCCGTTTCCAGTTATGCCCTTCGGTCTCTCATCAGCCCCAAAAGTATTCACAAAATGCATAGCACCAGTGGCTGCGTATCTGAGACATCAAGGGGTCCAGATATACCCATATCCGCAGGTGGGGAACTCCCCAGGTGGACCTGTTTGCATCCTGGCAGAACAGGAAATGCCATGTCTTCTGCTCAGTTGGGGGGTATGGACAGAGGATCCCTGTTGGATACCCATCTGCTCCCATGGTCAGGGGCCCTGATGGATGCCTTCCCTCCTCTACCGTTGTTACCCAGGGTCCTCGCAAAGATCAAACAGGATAGGGCAAGAATCATCCTCATAGCTCCAGGATGGTTGCGCCAGCAACGGTTGGCATTTTGCTGGACCTCTCGGTGGCGACACTGTTCTAGCTACCATTCAGATTGGACCTGTTGTCCCAAAACCACAGTAGTCTGCTGCACCCAAACCTAGTGATGCTACATCTGATGGCCTGGCTGCTGCATGGCTGAATGCACAGGAACAGCAGTGCTCAGCTGATGTCCAGTGTGTCCTGCTGGGAAGTAGGAAGCCCTCCACCAGAGCAACTTACTTGGCAAAGTGGAAGCAGTTCACCTGCTGGATCGCAGACAAGGATGTACGTCCTGAGTGGGCTTCTCTGCAGCTTATTCTCGACTACTTCCTGCATCTCAAGCTCCAGGGCTTGTTCCTTTCATCAGTCAGGTACATCTAGGGCCCATCTTTGCCTTCCACCCACCATTGGAGGGCAAGTTGGCTTTCGCTCAGGATACCATGGCCATATTCCTTAAGGGACTAGAGCATCTCTACCCACAGATAAGGGATCCAGTTCCGCTGTGGGAGTTGAATCTGGTACTGTTGCAGCTCACGGGTCCCCCCCTTCGAACCTATTGGCTTAATGCCCTCTCCTCCTCCTTTCTTGGAAGGTCATGTTCCTGGTTGCAGTGATGTCAGCCTGCCAAGTACCCGAGATTCGGGCATTCACCTCTGAACCGCTGTACACGGTCTTCTACAAGGACAAGGTCCAACTCAGACTGCACCCGGCATTTCTTGCCAAGGTCATCTCTCAGTTTCATTTGAGTCAGAACATTTACCTACCAGTCTTCTTCCCGAAGCCTCATAAATTAGAGGTGGAGCATAGGCTACATGCCTTGGATGTCCAGAAGGCTTTGGCTGCCTTCACTGACAAAACCAGGTCGTTCCATAAGTCAACTCAGTTATTCATTGCAGCGGCCGACAGGACGAAAGGTTGCCCCGTATCCACTCAAAGAATTTCTTCTTGGATCACGGCCTGCATTCACTTTTGCTATGACCAAGCGAAAGTGCCGCCTCCGGCGATCATCACCGCCCACTGTACCAGGGCATAGGCCTCCTCGGCAGCTTTTCTGGCCCATGTGCCTATTCAGGACATCTGCAGAGCAACCACCTGGTCGTCTGTCCATACCTTTACGTCCCACTATGCACTGACACAGCAGAACTGGGACGATGCTGGCTTTGGCAGGGCAGTACTGCAAGCTGCTAAGCTGTGAACTCCGAGCCCACCTCCGTGGATACTGCTTGTGAGTCACCTAAAATGGAATTGACACAAACAAGCACTCGAAGGGGAAAAACCGATTACCTGTGTGGCTCATGTCCATTCCATTTCCTGCTCTCCTACCCTGCTGTCAGAGTTGCTGGCAAGAAGAAACTGAGAGGGCGCAGAGCTGGCGGAATCTGATATGCTGCCACCTGGGAGCACCACTACAGAGGGTACCACAGCTGTCCCTATGGATACTACCAAGGCAGAAATCTCCGGCAACTGTGCACGTGGGCACGCACACACCTAAAATGGAATGGACAGGAGCAACACATCTCGACGAACAACAGATATGAAAGGCTGGTAACTGTTTTTTCTCATTAGAGACCTCCTTAGACATATCTACTCCTAGTACCCATTAAAAGTGCAATAAATGTACTTAACAGGAATGATAAACTTTTCTTGCAAAGCAGTAGAGACTTTGTTCTTTGGCATTAACATTAAAGAAGGAAAAAGGGAAAAAATCAGCAATAGTACAGTATAATTCTGATATTTTAAAACCATATACACATTTATCTGTATTTTATAATAATTTTTTATTGCTCATAGTAACTTAAAAAGTATTTCCCTGTACCATGTTTTAGATTTGTAGCCTATCCTTTTGCATTATATTGTTAACACAAAACATGATACAATTATTGAGCAACATAAAAACTCATTTTACTTTTCATACCATCAATAGCAAAACCCTTTAAAGAAGTCCCTCTTTACCAACATTAATGTTTTATTCCCTCTAGAAAATAAAAATGTATACATGTACTAGTTTAGATACCAAAACAAATACTGTATGTAGATGATTTTGATGAAAAAAAATTTCTATATGCAAAAGTGATAACCTCTTCAAAACAAGAATTTTGTAAGCATCAATAAAGGAAGTACAGGAACAGACATAGGCTCCAAACTAGCAAAATATTTGAATACCTGTTTAAATTTAAGTATATAAATTGTCTCATTGACTTCAGTGGAACCCATCCCATGCTTAAAGTTAAACATGTGCTCAAGTGTTTTTATGGATTGGGGCTTTTACTAACTTCCCTATTTCCTGGATAATTTTTGCTTTTTAATCAATATGGTTATCTACATTTTTGTTCCTTTATCCTATGCATTTTTAAGAGGGACAAATGATCCATCCTTCAAAACACTACATGCTTTCCCTTCCATCTGGAGTTATGAACTACCCACAATGGTTTATACAATTTCCCTGAAGCCCTTTCATATCAGACTTTGTGTAATGTATTAAATATGTGATACAATAAGTTAAATAAAACCAGAAAATAATTCAAGTGAGTTATGTAAGCATCACTGTTGTTACATTATTGTTCAATGTGAGACTGGGATTAGAATATAGCATTGATACCTTCCAAGGATATGTAAAAAAAAACAACCCACTGTTTGTTGTTCAAGGTCTTCATCATCCCTGTTGTTATGATGCATTGGGTTGTCTTTAATAAGTAATAAATCATTGTACGTTAATTTTAACAATGTCGTCATGTTCTTAGTATTATAGTCAACCTAATTATAATCAATGTACAAATTCAGATTTGAGAGCATACTTCAACTGGAAGAATGTGTTTTTTTTCTATTGCTAGGTACAAAAAGTATCTTGTAGTACTTTAAATAAAAGAGGCAATAGTGAGAGGCAATAGAAAAAGGAGAAATAAAGTAAAAAATAATTGTCAGACAAAGGAGTCTAAGATACACTAAGACATTTATCTCCAGGTAGTGCTGGAGTGATAAACACTTTGGGAAAGGGTCATCTTTTCTTGTGTCTGTATCTGTACAGTGCCTAGCACAATGGGGTCCCAAGCCCTCACTGGGGTTTCTAGGCAGTTACTGTAATACAAATAAATGATGGTAAGAGACAGAGGTCATTTTGGGATGCGTGCAGAGACCATGCTGCACTAGGTGTATTCAGTTATAAGTTCTGTGGTGGGGTCCCCGTAGAAGCACACAGTGGAGCAATAGCTCTGCCTGTTGGGATTTTAGCAGAGGACAAGGGCTTGCTCTTCACAGCACCTGTCGAAGGGTGAGAAGGGGTGCAGGGGAATCTACGTAGCCATGCAGGGGTCAACTGGAAGCAGCACGAGAGAGGTTGCGCTAGAGGCAATCAGGCACTGATTCCATTTAGAAAGTGCCACAATTGGCAATATTATTGGGATTGGGTACCTAGAACATTTGTATCCAAAGAAAGAATACAGCTGTTATGAGATTATTTTTCTGGGATGTGCCATTTTGTTTTTACACTGCGAGTAGTGAAATGATAGGTAGCGTCTTTGAAACCCATCAGTGTAAAATGTATTCAGACTTTCCCCATCTCTACAGCCCTTCTAGATAAATGTGTACCCCCTCCTCTAACATGTTCAAGTGAGGGGTTGTACATGAGTGACTTGTCATACTCAGCTTTTGCTCTGAATTATATTCAAAATTAGCTTAATAGTGCAGAGAAATGTGGTGTTTTACTAATTTGGAATGAATTGAGGCAGGTCTTTGTGGAAAATGTACTGAGAGTCTTATTGTTTGATACAAAGAGATTTGCATACCAAGCACCAGATCCTCTCCACTGTTAGGACAGTTTTGTGCCACTCCGCTGGCACAAAGCATCCTAAATCTGCATTATCCAGTTAGGATAGGCTATTCTCTGAGCAGAAGATTGTCATGTAACACAGAGCTTTCATAATGGTTCCCCATCCTCCATGCAGCTGATTCAGGGGACATAGTTGGTGGAAATGGAGTGTGGTGGGATCATCATTGAATGACTTGGGATCAGTTGGGAGGGTGCCATAAAGGTGGCTTAAAGTTACATTTGCAAAAACCCCTCCTGAACTGTATCACTCTTTGACTGGAACTGATGACTGAGCTCCAACAGCTGAATTTTCAGGGCAGGCAATGAAATATTCTACACAAAAGGTTTTGAAACTTAGAGCATGTTTATTGCAGTAGGTGAACTCAATTGGCGCAATTTTGAGCCCATTTGCAAAATATGGGCTGAAAGTGCAATCAAAGTATAAAAGTTTTAGGTTTTCCTGAGCAGAATACAAACTAACAAAGGAGCTGAGAGATGAAAAATAGAAGTGTGTGTACACCATATACAGTTTATTATATATATTTGTGCTAGTCTAGCCTATAAAGCCTAGTTTACACTAGAAAAGGTTTGCCAGTATGCTATACTGGCAAACCTTCCTAGTATAGACATAGCTTATACCTTCAAAAAAGTGCTTTTGTTGGTAAAGCTTATACCAGTTCTCCAAACTAAATAAGCTATAGCAGCAAAAGAATTTTTCCTGGTTTCACTGTGTCTACACTAAGGCTTCTGATGGGATAAAAATGTCATAAAATCACACCCCTAATCAACATTATTATACTGGCAAAAGTTTCTGGTATAGAGCTGGCCTATTACATTGAACAGGTTCTCTTTATCTAGAAATGCTGGCCCTTTTAAAACTAATCAAAGAATGTAGGAAGAGGGTTAATATCATGGTTTTATAGTGTTGACTAAAAGTCCACAAATTTGGAGCTAGTTTTATGAACCCAAAACACAGTTTTGAGAGGTATAAAAAGCATCAAACTGCATGCAGTTTGCCCATCCCTGCTCCTTATTGAAACCAAAAATTTTCCTGGGAAAACATCAATTCCAAAAAGTATGTTAATTTATCTGTTGAAAATGCTGAATTGAAAATTTTAGTTTGCAATTGACATTTCTATGTGAAATCTGGAATTTACAAGTGAGAGAAATTCTGGCATTTCAACTTTGTTTTTGTACTGAAATGGGATGAAAGGGTGACATTTCTTACCAGCTTGGGTTAAAACTTCGCCAAGGCACAGATTTCTTTCTTGCCTTCGGAACCAGCTTAGGTTAAAAACCTGATAGGTTGCCACCACCGAGCGATTTAAACAAAGAACAGGGAAAGAGACCACTTGGAGACGTCTTCCCTCAAAATATCCCCCCAAGCCCTACACCCCCTTTCCTGGGGAAGGCTTGATAATAATATCTTCACCAACTGGTACAGGTGAACACAGACCCAAACCCTTGGATCTTAAGAACAATGAAAAATCAATCCGGTTCTTAAAAGAAGAATTTTATTTAAAGAAAAGGTAAAACAAACCCTTCTGTAAAATCAGGATGGTAAATACCTTACAGGGTAATCAGATTCAAAACATAGAGAATCCCTCTAGGCAAAACTTTAAGTTACAAAAAGACACAAAAACAGGAATACACATTCCCTCCAGCACAGCGAATTTCACAAGCCAAAAAAAAAAACCAAAAGAAAATCTAATGCATTTTCTAGCTAGGTTACTTACTAACTTTACAGGAGTTGGGAGGCTTGCATCCTTGATCTGTTCCTGGCAAAGGTCCACATAGATAGACAGCCAAAAGATTCCCCCCCCTCCAGATTTGAAAGAATCTTGTCCCCTCATTGGCCATTTTGGGCACGTGCCAGTGAGGTTACCTTAGCTTCTTAACCCTTTACAGGTGAAAGGATTTTGCCTCTGGCCAGGAGGGATTTTATAGCACTGTATACAGAAAGGTGGTTACACTTCCCTTTATATTTATGACAATTCCTGAATTCAAGATGTTTTATTTTGTTGAATTGACCTGAAATGCAGTTCTGTTGGGGATACTGGCCCATGGGAGAGAATTGAGGTATCAGGCTCTCTGCTTGTCCTACATCTTTCTTGATGCACTGACTGTTGTTAGACTTCACTGATTCAGAATGTAGCTTGGTAAGCATTCTATTGTTGGATATATTGTTCTCCAGGGAACCCAGCCATAAAAGACAATGTGGGCCTGAACTATATTTCCAATAAGGTAACGTGCTCATAAAGGAAATGCAATTTAATATTTTTTTACCTGATTCGAAACAAAACTTTTCAGATTAGTTAAATAAAACAAAATGTTCCAGGTCTGAATGCTTGCATTGACCTAGAAAATTTTTTTTAAGTCTAAACAAAATGAAAATTGTTTTGTTTGGAAATACGAATTTGAAACAAATGTTTTCATTTTAAATTGGCTCAAGACTTTCTGTGGGAAAACGGAAAAATTTCACCTGAAAAATTTCTATCAAAGATATCTTAAGGTAAGGGTTTCTGATTATCTCTTTTAATCAGTTGGTTCCTATTTCTGCTACCATTTAAGTCAATGGTAATATTACCATTGACTTCAGTAAGTGCAGGATTGTGCTCTTACATTGTTTTCCACTCACTATTTGGACCCACTTTTAGTATATCTTACTCATTTCTACAGTCAAGACTTAACCTGGGTCTACTGATGTCCAAAAGTGAACAGCCCTACTAAGTTAGAGGCAAGGGACTCTCCCTCCCTAACTAAACTTGTAGGAGTTGTGCTAAGCTTATTTCATCTAGAAGACACATTTTCCATGATTTTACAAAGAGAGCGTAGGGAAACTATTCAAATTATTTTGTCTATAATTCTAACCAAATTTAAACAGCTAAAACAGTTCCATGTATACCCTAGCAGCATTGGAGGCTCTCTGTGGCCACCACTGCAGCACATGGCCAGTTGATCACAAACCTCTAAGTGTTCTCAGAAGGGAAGTGTTCTTAGAAGATAGAATATATGAAGTTGAAAAAAGATTCTTGATACTTAAAGACAAAATTCTGCTAAAAGGCTAAATTCTGCTGTCAACTATGCTGGCAAAATCTTGACTAACTCTAGTAGAGTGAATAGCAGAACATGGCTCATTAATTTGCAAATGAGACCAAACTGACTCGAGGGATTTCTTTCAGTGGTGTCAGGCTATATGTCTTTCTCCATCATTTGAGTTTACACACCTTCACAGATCCATAGATCAATCTGTTATTAAACAAGACTGTCTTTAAAAACAACAAGAAAAGGATACTTCACAGTTATTTAGATAATTTAACTTAATATTGCTAATTAATATTGTTGGAAAACAATACACTTAAGCAAAAGTATAAAAGAATAGATTGAGGTAGAATTTGGCAAGGATGTGTCTGTCCTGTAAATCAGTAACATTAGAAATAGCAAACCATGAATCCCTGCACAGATACTTCCTTTCTTCTATCAATTCTTCAATTACAAATAAAAACAAAAAATAAATCCTGAAATGTCACCAGCTGGCTGGAAACTAGATACAAGTTGTTTGAAAGTATCCAAAAACAAATCAGAAGTTCTGAATGTAATATTATACCTCCATCTAGAGTGCAATGGTTGGATGTAGAAAGTTTATTTAGTCTAGCTTTATTCTCCATTCTAACTATGGGAAATATCTCTCAAGCCAGTAGAATTTTTTAGAAGGGAATGAACTTTCTAAGTGCTACCACTGTACCCAATTAACTAAGCCTACAAGCATAAATCCCAGTGCTGTACAAATCATTTAACAAAGCAGAAGGAAAACAAATGGATCTGACCTTCTCAATGGTCAGATGCATAATTGGGGGGGAGGGGGCGGAAACTGCAAAGGCTCATCTCCTTCATCCAAATTGGCGTAATTATAAGCACAAGTCAAAATACACTGTGTATTAAAATTAATACCAGAGGCCGAATTGGAACAAATATAAGAAATAAATAAGCACAAATGGAACACTGTAAGATCTGTGGCCTAGAAGCTGAGAAAGTTGGCTGTAATAAAGACACTGTATCATAGTGAAGTGTAACACACTTGTTGTTATATCCCTTTTGCTGAAACAATTAAAAAATCTTTAAAAAGGGATTCAAAAAACCCTTCCAACTTTGCAAGCAGACCCCACAAATATTTCCCATTGCACGTAACACACATTAGGCCAAATTCACTGCTGACATACCACCCAGTGCAGTCTCATCAGTTGTATGTTACTGCTGAATTAGGCCCTGTGCTTTCCAGTAGACACTCTGAACAAGCTGAAGTGCCATATTTATATTTTATTTAGGTATTTCTGGGAATCCATCACCTTTCCCTGGAACCGTCTTCTCTTGCACACTCATGCAAGAGCCAGTCACAATCTGGCCCAAAGACTTCTTTGTAATCACCAGATATTTGTGTTAGTACTTTAAGCAAAATATGAATTGTGTCATGGGTATGCCTTTTGTATGATATGAAATGCTATATTATATAATTGTTCTATTTAGGTATTAACAAAGGCTGGGATAGCCATAAACATTTCAGAACTGCAAACATTTGCTGTACAAACTGGATATTAAATATTTTAGTACTTCATGTTTATCAAACATAAATGCTCAAGAGGATGATCTATTTATCTCCATTATTAGTGCACATAGGGGAAAATCTGTTCCTTAGGGCTCTGTGTGAGTAGCTAAACCAGGGACATTTGGAGGAGAAAATGAATAATTCCTGGTAGGCCACAGAGCAGCACTGGAGGCTCTCTGTGGCCACCACTGCAGCCCCGATGCAACAGTAGCCTATGTAGCATCAACATGCACCTCCTCAGGAAAGAAGGACAGGATGATTTTCTGGCCCCATCCCTAGCCTACACATGCCCTGCCCTCTTTTTCTGGTATGCAGGGAGCCACGATGGAGCTGAACTCCAGTCTACATAGGGTATGCATACTCCCTGCTCAGCTCCCAACTCCTGCCTTCCCCAAACAGTAAAACTGCACCAGCTTTCAAACAGACAACACAGGGCTAAAAGAAAGTTTTGTCTGCTGGGGTACTGGGTGTTAGTTAGTAATAGGACTGATAGGACTTTTCACCTCTGCGTCACTGGTTCAGATCTTGTTTGGGTCATCAAGTTGATAGTGATCAAAAGTTACTAGACTTTGACGACTTTATATCTGCCCATGTGAATTGTTGATCATAGTCAGGACTATGCAAAAAGGTTAGAAGAGAACCCTGAATATACCATATATCTTGGATAGGTTTGGAGTTTTAGAAGCTCAGTGAACATCAGCTTAGATCCACAAGAGTTCAGTGGACCATCTGTCTGCTCCCTGACTCCAGCTGAACTCTTTCTCCCAGGCCTTAGAGATCCCTTCCATTCTACCATTCTCTTTCAGTTTCCCTATAACCATGACCTTCACTATCTCTTGGGCCTGGAATCTCCTCTGTAAGTATTTGAGGTGCCTTTCCATCCCTTGATATTCTCCCCATCTTGTATGTTTGGTGGGGTGTATTTACTCCTGTATTGTCCAAGCAGCATGACCCTCAGATGTTGCTGCTGGTAGTGTATGGAGCAGCAACCCTGAAAAGCTACGAATAAAGACAGATACCTTCATAAAGACTGTAGGCCAAGCAGGCTCGAAATTAATTGTGCCAAAACAAGCACCCTTGAAACAGGGATGGATTAACCTTTTGTGGGCCCAGCACCAAACAGATTTGTGGGCCGCCATGGAGGCAATAGAGCATGGCGCAGGGAGGTCAGTCCCCGGAACAAGGGGCCAGCCAGAGGCAATGGGGCATGGCATGGCAGGGGCAGCCCTGCTCAGCCCAATGCGAGGGCACAATTTACATAACGGTAGTTGCCAGACGCACAGTGGCCTACCCACCCCTGGGCTGCCAGCATGTCCCTTCCTCTTGGGGGTGGGCCTATGCCACACCACACAGCCCCCACCCTCCCTGCCAACACTTTATGGCTAGAGCCCCCCCCAGACCCACCCACAAATGCACAGTGCCCTGCACAACGCCACCCCTGTCCACAGCCCCACCACAAGTGTCCAGCATGGCACACAGAATCCCCACTCCCTAGTGCCCCAAAGCACACAGATCCTCCCCGCCCCTTCACAGCCCAGTACCCCCCCCATACTCACCACAGACCCACTCCCCCAAGCCCTGCCTCCCGGTTGCACTCACTGGCCCTTCTGGGAAGCGACTGTGTCTGCCAGGCTGAGCTGTCAGTGCAGCCAGGGCTGGTCCCAGGGCCAGGAATCGCTCCGTCCCCTTGGGAGTGGCGTGATCAGCCAGGCCAGGACCTGCCCCGGCTGGGGTCCCTCAAGATGCACTTGCCTGGAAGGGCCCAGCCAAGCCCTCCACACTGTCTCTCTACCCCCACCCCCCGCAGCTGGATGAGATTGGCCAGGCTTCTGCACCTGTCCCAGGTGGCTCAGCTCCGGGGAGACAGGCGGTGCCCTACAGGTGGTAGGAAGCAGAGACTGCCCAGAGCCGGAGGTGCACTAGGGTCTGGCCAGGGGGCAGAGAGGAGCAGGAGGTGGGGCCAGGGGGCAGAGAGGAGCAGGGGGTGGGGCCATGGGGTAGAGAGGAGCCCTCGGCCAGCTGGCGGGCAGGCCGAGAGGAGCAAGTGGTGGGCGCGGGGATTCAGCAGGGTCTTGGGGCACACTGCAAGCAGAACAGGCTGGAGCCCCTTCTAAGCATGGGCCCAGCTCCCTGGAGCCACTGGAGCCATTGTAAACCCGATACTGCCTTAAAACCCAGATGCCAAGCAGTAACCTCATATTAGAAGGCAAAAACATCAAGAAAGTAGCACAGTTCATTTACCTGAACAGCACCATACTAGCCAAGAAGTGACATTAAGGATAGGAAAGGTATCCACAGCATTCACTAAACTCAGCAGCATATGGAAATCAAAGAACCAAAACAAAATGGAGAATTTTCCGCTAAAATGTGTAACATATGGCTGTGAAAACTGGAGATGAATTAAGATATGAGATTGAAAAGTAGACGCCTTTGAAAATAAGGGCCCATGAAAGATTCTGGGCATTGGCTGGTGAGACACTATTACCCATGAAGAGATCTGAAAAATTAACCAGTAGATCATCTCCATTAGAATTAGAAGAAAGTGGAGGATACATTTGGGGCATGTAAGCCAGATGCCAACACTCAGATTCCCAAATGAACTCTGTCACATGTCACAACCCCTCAAACCCAACGGGTGTGGGGAAACAAGGATGCCCAAGAGAAACCTTAAGAAGAACCCTTAGCAAGAGGGCAGAACAGTCGATCTCAACACCATGGGGCAAATGGAAGAGCAGTTAATGACAAAGGGGGATGGAAGAGACTAGTTTCTGTCCTGTGTGCCAGCACTGGTGCTTGAAGGGTATAATAATAATAATAATGAACCTCTGCAAGTTGTTTTGGTGAGCAAACCCCTTGGCCTCAAGCAATGAGCCTTTCTGTGCCACAGTTATACTGTCCTGACTTTTCAGTTTGATAATCACCATAAACTATGCAAAAAGCCAGTGGCTGTATCCTTGAAACCACATTAATGCACCCAGGGAGTATGAGAGGGTTGTTCTGATCCGTATCCTAGCTAGGTTTCATGACTCCCTGAGAGCAACACTGAAAATGTGTGGGTTGGGTTCCCTCCCTGTCATGCTTTTCAGGAGCTGGACAGAGGGTAGCTGAGGTTTACCCATGATTCAGCAAGTCAGACCCATTGAACTATAAAACAGATTCTTCACCCCTGAGAAACAGGGGGAAGGGAATGGTTTTGAGAATAAGAAGTGGCTGTGTGATCAGAAAGCCACTGAAGTTCAGAGATAGTAATTACTAACATATTCAATAAAATATGCTGTGTTGGTCCCAGGATATTAGAGAGACAAGGTGGGTAAGGTAACATCTTTTATTGGTCCAACTTCTGCTGGGGAGAGATACAAGCTTTTGAGCTTCCACACAACTCATCTGAGAGTTTCTAAGAGTTCCATGGAAGCTTGAAAGCTTGTTTCTCTCACCAACAGAAGTTGGACCAACAAAATATATTACTTCACCCACCTTGTCTCTTGGATATATCCAATATGACAGAATCATTCTCCTGTGTTTTGGGGGATTCAGGTTGTCTACCTGAGTCTCCATCCTAGATCTTTCAGTTTGTCTGTTTTATTACCTGTCTGTGTTTAATCTGTAATTTGGTATTTTTTGTTTGTTTGCGTTTTTAAAGCAGCATGAAACGTTGTGACTGATGTCATTGGATGTTGACTCATGATGTCTGATGAAGTATTATTGTTTTCAAATACTAACTAGAGGCAGAACACAGTAGCGCTATCTGCAGTAACTTCTCATGTTATCAGCAAAGGTTTACCTCGCTATATCTTGTTAGACAATCATGAGTATCTCTTCTTCCAGCATAGGCTGGATGGTTTTCTGTGTACGTGAGCTTATTTTCCTGTTTGTAATGTTCAGCTCACAGCTGAAATACTCTTTCTTATACTTAGAACCAGACCCCTCACATTTATTTCATTCTTGCCTGTGTAATGTGAAGTGGTCTGACAGTTATGTAGCAAGAGACTGCCATCCCTTTTGTGTCAGGTGGTTTCACATCTGAAAAGAGAGAGTTCCTACTTCAGAATTAGGCTCAAGAGAGTGGCCTTTAATTGCTTGTGTTCAGTTCCGTGTGAGTGGTGATCACCAGCTTCAAAATGAGGGTATTTCAGGTAACCTGGTTGATATCTGTTGAATATCAAAGTGCTCAGGGTTGTTGGTTTTTTTAGTCACTCTCACCAACAAAACTTGATCCAATAGAAGATATTACCTCACCCACCTTGTCTCTCTAGCGTCCTGGGACTAACACAGCTACGACACGTCATACAGTTTTTTTCTGTTTAATCTATTGCTCTTTCTTTTACAATAATGATTCAAAATTACAAAAAGTGCTCTTTTGAAAAGTAACACCATGTTCAACATAATGTGGAGGTTGTTTTAGCAATATATAAGAATCCATGAGAATGCTAGCTGAGTTTTTTTCTGAATGGGGGCTTTGGGGTTTTTTGTTTTTGCTTTGTTTGCACTTAAATTCTCAACTATAATATAACTTTGAATATTGACTCTGTGTGTGTGTGTGTGTGTGTGTGTGTATATATATAGAGAGAGAGAGAAGCGTTTTACAGTAGGACTATATATAGATATATCTATGAGAGAGAGATGTTTACCAAAAGTATTCTGGTGCTGTTTGTAAAATGGACTCAGATTCAGCAAAGCGCTTACACATGAGTTTAAATTTAATCCCATGAATAATCCCATCTCTATTCAATAAAGTGCCTATGTTTTGAAAGACCACGGAAAGGATCCCATGGACTTCAGTGGGGTTTGATCAGGACCTTAAGCACGTAGTTAGCAAATAGTTAATGATTAGCCAACACACTGGATATAGTTGCCTAGTAATTAATTTAACCATAATTTTCTTAAATTTTGCTGTTTATCTTCGAAGATATATAAGAAAGACGTATTTTAGGGAGTCACTCAAGTAACCACAACATACAGTCTATATATCTTATATAGTCTAAAGAGCATCAATGACAGCTGTTAGTCAGTAACCACAACATACAGTCTATATATCTTATATAGTCTAAAGAACATCAATGACAGCTGTTAGCTAGAGCATTTTTCTGACTAACAGCTGTCATTGATGTTCTTTAGACTATATAAGATATATAGACTGTATGTTGTGGTTACTTGAGTGACTCCCTAAAATACGTCTATCTATTGGATAAGGAGATAATTAAGGACTCAAAAGAATCTTCTGATTTCTAGTGGGGTAAAATGGTCTATATATAATTTACAAATTATTATTTTATCTATCCACTTCATGTGTTATGGTATTTCTAAGGAACCTCTCCCCGCTAGTCCTTTGGTATCTAGTATAGCTTATGTCCCAAGGGGTAACTCAAACCTCCTTGCCTGGTCCTTGCTACTTGTAGTACTTCTCCCTTCTCCTTGCATGGGTTGGAATCTAGGCTATTTTTTGTGAAGCTTGGTGCCCTCACTCCTGGTGACTTCTCACCAGGACACAGGGGTGCTGTTTTGGGAAAATAAATAATGCTACACCGCTGGAAAGGAGTATAAAACCTGGTATACAAGAAACTAAAAAAATATGTTAACACAAACCCCAACAAAGAAATGAGGAGTGGGAGTTAATCCCAGAGACTGTTCTATTTCTCTGTCAGCTCCCAAACTCAATGCTCAGAACTGCAACTAAAATTAGTCTTTGTCTCTGAGTCAGGCTGTCTCTTCCCACTTAGGGACTGAGCAGCCCTGCCTTATCATTGGTGCAACAAACTTCTTGTCCATATTAACCCATTCAGAAGCCTCCCCACTGGCCTCAACAGGAGTCTCTAGTCCATTCTGTCGCAGTCCCTGACTCTAAGAATGCTGGGGAATGGTCAGGTATCAGATGGTGCTGGTAACTGCTGTTGTTGTAGGCTAGATGGTAGGACCTCCCAAGTTGTGCCTACAGACAATGGAAGCAAGCCTCCCAGTCCCAGTCAACAGACTCAGGGGAGCAGGCCTTGTACTCTAAAATAGCTGTGTAGACAGTGCTTTTGTCTGGCAAGATAAAAGTAATACTGTAGATTAAAAACAAGAGAAACAGAAAAGGGGAATAAAAAATGAGAAAAAGAGGAACCATATTTCAAACAGCTGCAATGTTGTGAAAGCCACTGTGCTCTGGCTGACAGGCCACATTTAATTTGGCCAGTCCTGCCCTGGGCTTAAGGTCATAGGACAGGGATCTTCTGTACACCCCTCAGGGTCCCTGTTTGGGCACAAATTCTGTTTCCTGATCTATGATTCTGTATTAATTCACAGTTAGCATTCAGTGGTTTGGCAGGGTTCTGCCTCATGATCAGACCCAGAAATATTAGTTATTAGGAGGATCCTGGTGTGCATGAAAGAGACAATTACACTTAAGAACATAATTTGTCTTTGTAATATTTTTATTAGTATAGTTAACAAAATCACAAATGCTCCATCCCAACAAAGTAGATATATGAGACCATCAAAATGTCCTGAGTCTTTGATCTTCCTTTCAGAAAAAAAAACAGTGTTAGTCATCCTCCTTGTCCTCATCCCCACCACCACGATTGGTCATCATCTTGGCATCACCAAAGGCATGCAAGCCATGATACAGCTTTTATAATGTGTTACACTGATGCCCACTATGCCAAATGTACGTTCAGCAGGGGTTTCATTCCCCTTTCCTGATACGTAATTCCTCACCCTATTAATGTTGGAGTGCCCTTCTCCATAGGTTACTAGGCTTTTTACCTCACACCCATTAGCAAATATGTCAGTTAGTTACCATGACATTCTTGTAGTTGGACACCTGATGATGTTCCTAACTTAAAATATCTAAAGCTCATATCACAAAATGGAATGCTGTAATGAACAAGTATAACTAGACTTCTGACAGGTAACTACAAGATGCTGATTGATATCTTATGATCAAGGGTTACTCCTGGTTAGCTGCTTACATTAAGGCCCTATCTACACTAGTACTTTTATTGGGAAAACTTGTGTCAATCGGTGGTGTGACAGACATAAGTTTCACTGACAAAAGGGCCAGTGTGAACAGCTCCCCCACCGACATAGCTACCACTGCTCATTGTGGGTGGTTTAATTATGCCAATGGGAGAGCTCTCTTCCACCAGCATAGAACAGCTACATGGGAGACCTTAAAGCGGCACAGCTGCAGAGGTATGGCTGCATCGCTAAGGTCCATAGTGTAGACATTGCCTAAGGCCTTTTGGGCCATTATGCTTTGATTAATTTACTAAGTTCTTGTTTTACAGGCCTTGAAGCTTATAGGCTTGTTGTGTTACTGTCCTAATTTATACTTGTGCCTTACCTATCTATACCTATGTGCTACACTTTTAAGCTGTGGCTTGAGCTGGAGCTGGTGCTCTGAAGCCTACAGATTGGGGTGGACTTTAGCTCCTGCCTCAGTCACAACTTCAAAGTGCTATCTGCAAAGCTATTTTTAGAGCACTACTGTAAGCCCTGCTACTCCAAATCTGTTGACCGCTGCTGAGAGGCTTGATTTCGTGGTTTGTCTAGACATATCCCTGGAGACTCAGTCCATAATTCCAGTAGCTGGCAAACTCCAAAAGGCGGGGGTTACACTAGTGAGCACTATACATAAGAGAGTGCATAAAAAGCTATATACCTGGGATATGGAAGAAATGCATACACATGCCAAGTATGTGTGTCACAGGTCTATTTGCTCTTTTTTTCTGGGGAGTAGGAGAGGGCGGCTATTTCAAGTCATTTTTCATCAGAATTATTTCTATTATAAATTCCAGTCTAGAGGTAAGGGTGGGGTGTCAAAATTCTGAGATCAAAATCTGACTTTGTAAAGGAAATTTTTGGAGCATCACTTAACAGATGATAGAGATTAATCTTGCCTTTCTTGTGGTTGTACTATTTGCTATTTACATGAAATGTCTGTCCTGCAAAGAACTAGACGGCTATTGTTTAAATTAAACTCTTTTATATATCAGAAACTGGATATTCAGGAGAATTTATCTAATAATGAGCATAATATCAAAGTGGTTGCACATGAACTCATATGTATGAAGTTTGAGGTGATCAGAACATGAGACCATGCTTCCAGTGAGTGATTAAAAAAAAGACACAAAATGGGAAGCTGATGATTTTCTTGGATATTTTCACATTTCTAACTTGGTTCTTCAACTCTGGCTGAAATTGATAGTAATTATGTGATCTAAAGGGGTGAATGTTTGGTGACCCTTGTGACTGTGACATGAGTTTGTCACTGTCCAGCTTCTAGTAGACAAATACTTTGCATCACAAAAGCACTCCACCAGTTAAGACGGTTGGCAGTTTCAACAAACAAGCCAAGAGGTAAACAGGTATTGACAGAGATTGAATTACTCCTTCACCCCTAGACATGGTGGCTCTTCATACACAGACGCTGGCATGGCAATGTTAGAAAGATTGCATTTCCACTTGGCTATGTTTTCTGACTAAATAAAAGACTTCGTGTACAACACCATCAGTCTTGCACAAGCACTGGATTTATGTAACGTTTTCTAAAAAAAGCTAATAATCACCTACTTTGCCCTTTCCCTGTTCCTTTCTTACAAACCTGGACATTTAGAGGTCATTGACATTTTTATTTTGCAGAATTGCTAGCGATTCTGTGGAGACAGAGGTATAGGATCTATCTTTAACCCTGAGAGCCTTACAATTCTAGCTTCTTTGCTGTTTTGAATGATCATGGAAGAGTTAGCTATACATACTTTTTTATGGGACATTTGGACTCTAGTCTAGATGGACAGTATTGCTGAAAAATTTTATTCCTTTGAGGTTCGTTGGATAGTACATTTACTGCCTTTCATTTCACTTCTTTATATGGAGGGTGACTTTATATTGTTCAGTAGTTGTGTGCACTGAGAATTTCAAAGCATTTGTTTTCCATTCACTTCTGTTCACCTATTCAGCTCCCACCTGTAGGTTTCTTAACTTTTATACCCCTGTTTCTAATACTGTACTACTAATGTTGTAGCCTGACTGTCAAACATACTCTAACTGCCTTCCCACAATAATGTACAGAGGCCAACAGCCTCTCAATAGATACTAATAATTAAACAGAAAATATCAAATATGATGAAAATTGATTGGCGAAACTCATGTTCTGGAGATTCAGAAAGCATCTAAGAGTGATTAGTAATTTTGGTTGCTTCAGTTTTTGGGTGTGCAATTTGGGACTAAGAATGGCCATATTGGGTCAGGCTAATGGTCCATCTAGCCCAGTGCCCTGTCTTCTGACGGTGTTCAGTGCCGGGTGTTTCAGAGGGAATGAACAGAACAGGACAATTATTGAGTGATCCATCCCCTGTCAAGACCCTAAAGGGTTTTGATTTTTTAGAGGGGATGCTCAGCACTTTCTGAAAATCATAATGTTGGGCACTCAAAAATTGAGGCACCTAAAATCCCTAGTCACTTTTGAAAATGCTTATTCAACCCTTGATGGCTTGAAAGTGATGGTTTCATTGTGGAGAAATTGTACAGTTGAATATCATCCACATGCTGTATCTATGGCATGAGGCCCATGAGTTGTCATTATTTCTCCAAGTAGTCTCTTTTGAGGTTAAGGAGAGGAAGAGAGATTACATGAGCCTTGTTGAAGACCAGGAATTATGGGATGGGGTGATGAGGAACAATTGTCCACTAGAAGCCTCTGGGCTCTGTTTGATAGAAATTATTAGATCCAGTATAGCACTGCCCCATTGATTCCTGCAAGATCTATCCAGGTCACCGGTGCCATAAATTCAACAGCAACAAAAGTGACAGAGAGGTCTAGAAGAATTAGCAAAAATACTAGCAGGGCTGTTTCTGTGCTGTGTCCAAGTTGGAATCATCTTCTTATTAGGTGTTGATGTAAAGAGCTGTACAAAGGAAGTCATTAAACTCAGGAAGCTTTTTATAGAGCGTACAAGACTCAGCAACAGTTGTGCATGTTCTTGAGCACCACCCACTGCTACCTTACCTATTCCCTAATTATTTACATATATACGGACACCGGTATTTTATAGAGCACTCTTTTAACATCTCTCTTCCATCTAACGTCTATAAGGGAAACTGAATAGTTTCGATTAGCTGTATAGTCTTTGAAATGCCTAGGCAACTTTACTGCTCTTCCACTTTGTGTAATTTTATTTTAAGTCCTTTCCTTCTCTTGCTCTTTGCACTCAGGAGGTTTCTGTGCTGCTAGAGTGCTGAGTACAACTGGTGAGAAATTTCTCATCGGAATAATTTTCCAGTGAGAAATGCCCATATGCAAAATAAAAATTTTCCACAAGAAATTTTTTACAGTTTGCTGGACATTTTTGATTTTCCATTGGGAAAATCGCAATGACAGCTTCCTGACTGCCTACCTAGAAAGCAGAAAGTGAAACTGACAAACCTTTTTTCTAGGAGAGCCACCAAGGCTGATCACTCTGTCTCTCTGCTTTCGTGGCTCTCAGCCTTCCAGGGAGGTAAAGAATCCTGGCACTCAGTCTCCCCACCTTGTCCCCCACAGATATGGGCCTATCAAGCTTTCTAGCATGTAATACAAGTTAAATAACAAGTAAATGTTTTCTCTAAGCACTTGCATAAAGATAACCCAAACATTATCCTGTGATATACTTTTTACAATAGAATTATGTGGAAATATTATTACAATGATGTTGGTATAAAAACATCTCAAAGTAGGGTGACCAGACAGCAAGTTTGAAAAATTGGGGTGGGAGTGGTGAGTAATAGGCACCTATATAAATAAGACTAAGCCCCAAATACCAGGACTATCCCTATAAAATCGGGACATCTGGTCACCCTATCTCAAAGTAATCCTAGCATTTATAGTGTCTCTTTTGATAACTGAATTGTTAATGTATTTGATATTTTATGTAAGAAGTGCTTTTCAAAAGGTCTTAAAATAGTAAGCTTGTCTGCCAGGTCCCAAGTATCTAGCCTTCATCCTCTCCTGACCAGATAATTGCTGCTCCCATTTTACCCAGAACTGAAGGGGAACACTACGGGAAAACTAACAACATGGAACAGCTTAACTAAGGAGCAACAAAGGTGGGTGTGAACAGATTGCTCCACTGCTCCATGACCTCCACTCTTGTTGTTAAGTATTGTCCTTACTACTACTGTTTCCAGAAATGCCCACAAAGTGTTGGGTCCTGTTCAGACATATAAGAACCAGTCCTTGCCCTCAAAAGTTTACAATTTAAGATTAGCAAACAAAGCATATAGGAACAACATAGTAAAGTGCCAGGATGATGGATGGTCATATTTTGATAACAGTGCTGCTTTTAATTAGTTATATAAACTATCCTCATTTACCCTTCAACCTTGATAATATTCACTGGTAATTCATATAGGTGTCCTGATAGAATTGGATTTTCAGGAGAGATTGGAATACAGAGAGGATACTGGCCTTGCAGACCAGATCAATAAGATAGTTTAACCAGAAGTGGTGATTTTATTTACTCCCCAGTGCAAACTTCCTGCTGCATTCCCTACTTGCCTCAACTTCTATTCACTGACTTCTTGGTTCCTTCCCTTCACTCTAGTCTCGTGTTGCTGCAGTGGCTTGTGTACTTTACAAATCCTTGGTTAGAAGTGCTTTTATAATGTTCATTTGGGCTGCAATTTTATCATTTCTACTTATAAATTATTTAACAATCCCCTATCAGGTAGAAATAGAAAGAAGTATATTTGCATACACCTATAATGTACTGTTGTCAGTACAAACACAACACACTTCCACATAATGCATTTGTATAGCCCAGATAAACAACCTCTGAAGCACTCAAAAAGCTCCTAGCGCTGTCTCTCTTCTGTAAAGGATGAGAAAGAAGATAAAGTATTGTTTGTGCTGATGAATCCATGAGTATGGCTCTCCAAGTTGATGTGATACCTTGGTTCTAATTTCCAGTTGGGCCTTTACTTCATAAATCACTCTCACTCCATATATTAGTCAGGAAGAGCCTTCTCTGCAGCTTTACCCACCACAATCTCTTCCTGAAGAGATTGAATTTTAGCACTGTCAAGGTTCCTCCCCCACTCTGAACTCTAGGGTACAGATGTGGGGACCTGCATGAAAAACCTCCTAAGCTTATCTTTACCAGCTTAGGTCAAAACTTCCCCAAGGTAACAAATATTACCCCCGTTATCCTTGGAATGGCCGCTACCACCACCAAACTAATACTGGTTACTGGGGAAGAGCTGTTTGGACGCGTCCTTCCCCCCAAAATACTTCACAAAACCTTGCACCCCACTTCCTGGACAAGGTTTGGTAAAAAGCCTCACCAATTTGCATAGGTGACCACAGACCCAGACCCTTGGATCTTAAGAACAATGAACAATCCTCCCAACACTTGCACCCCCCCCTTTCCTGGGAAATGTTGGATAAAAAGCCTCACCAATTTACATAGGTGACCACAAACCCAAACCCTTGGATCTGAGAACAATGAAAAAGCATTCAGTGTTTTACAAGAAGACTTTTAATAAAAAAATAGAAGTAAATAGAAATAAAGAAATCCCCCCTGTAAAATCAGGATGGTAGATATCTTACAGGGTAATTAGATTCAAAAACATAGAGAACCCCTCTAGGCAAAACCTTAAGTTACAAAAAAGATACACAGACAGAAATAGTTATTCTATTCAGCACAATTCTTTTCTCAGCCATTTAAAGAAATCATAATCTAACACATACCTAGCTAGATTACTTACTAAAAGTTCTAAGACTCCATTCCTGTTCTGTCCCTGGCCAAGATGACTACAGACAGACACACAAACCCTTTGTTTCTCTCCCTCCTCCCAGCTTTTGAAAGTATCTTGTCTCCTCATTGGTCATTTTGGTCAGGTGCCAGCGAGGTTACCTTTAGCTTCTTAACCCTTTACAGGTGAGAGGAGCTTTCCCCTGGCCAGGAGGGATTTCAAAGGGGTTTACCCTTCCCTTTATATTTATGACAAGCACCAATCCAGCAAATGCGTGTGCAAGTGAGTTAAATGGGATTACTTAGGTAGGTGAAGTTACTTGTGATTCTGTGTGTTTGTAAAATTAAGGGCCCATTGGTATTTAATGCGGTTATAATCTGAAGTTATTCTTATTTATTGTGTATTGTGATTGCACCTAGGAGCCCCAGTCACGGGCCAAACACACAACCTAGCTCTCTTCTTATCCCAACAGTCCATGTGTGCATTTGCAGTAGCTTTCTGTCTCTCTGTCAGTGAGCTAGACACCTCTGGCTTTATGTCTCTGGGATAACTTCTCTTGTCCTTCCTTCTTTGTTTTGAAAACCGACATAAATATTTTACATTTCCACCTACTAATATGTGAACTGCCATATCTTTCCACAGTTTTAAAATGCTTCAATCTAACAATTACATTGCAAAATTTAGTAACATTAGCTGTTCTCCCAGTACATATAGCTGAACCATCTATCTTAAGAGGAGAAAGGTATAGTTTAAATGCAGTCAGTGTATAAAGCTAATGGAGTTTCTGGATTTCTCTCACCAATTCAAAACAGGCTACATGGGTTTTTGTAATTTTAGCTATAGCAAAATTCTGCTGTGTGTGTGTGTCAGGGCCAGCCCACAACATTTTGGCACCTGAGGCGGGGAGCTCAAATGATGCCCCATGCCTCCTGGCTTGGGCCAAAACATTGAAAGGTCTCAATTCTGCCTTCTTCCTATTCTACTCCTCTCATGGTACTGCTCTGCTGCCTACCCCAATAAAGGAGAACTAAGAACTTAAAATGCCTTGTTCAAAAATTTTAAGTAACACTTAACTTTCAAACACCTGAACAGCAAACGTAACTTTTCTTGTCTGCAATAGTAAACACTGGCATTTTTATCAGTTTGAATAATCAAAGTGGTGCTTTCCATGCCTTCTTGGTTGCAAAGATTTGAACTGCTTCCTGAAGATCCACAGTCTGGGCCAGCTCCTGCTCTAGTGAGATGGTTGCAAGGCCGACCCAACCTCTCCTGTGTCATTGTGGAGTGTAGATGTGTTTATTAACTTCAGCTTGGAGAAGCTGCGTTCTCCACTGGCAGCTGTTACAGGAAGTGTTAGAAGTATGCGCAGAGCAACAAAAGCATTTGGAAAGAGGGTGGTCATGTATTCCAGAACAGCCTTTGGTGTTGATCCTGCTGAAATGTATCTTGAAAGGGCTTTCAGTTCATCACCTAAATCACTCACATCAATATTGCGCATGTCATCATTTGTCAACACTGTCTCTAGTGCCCTGCATTGCTGGTGTAGGTCTTCTTCAGGTATAGTGAGGAGTTTTGGAATATCATACAACATCCCAAATATACTGTTGTGTTCCTTGAGCTGCATGAAACATTCTTCAACTGACTGTATTGCACAATCTAGCACCTGGTTAAAGAATTCAACTTTGAATTGTTTGCGGTCTCTTATGGGATTATCCCATGCCTCATAATCAAATTGTCGTCTTCTTCGGTGACTCTTGTATTCTTGAATGGGTGGGAAAATAGCTTCCATGTGAAGTTCCTCTGCCAATTTCTGTGCACTCTTCAGAACCTTTTTGAAATCCCTCATCTGACCAATAAGACTGTAGATATGACTTTGCTTTGTCCAGTTGTTCCATTGCTCCAGATATATATACCTTGGAGTCTCTTGCTTACAACATTTATTTCAAACAGCATGTCATGCCACAACACTAAGCCACACAGAAATTTGAAGTTATGTATGTTTCTGGTGGTTCCATTTCCCTCTGCCACTGTTCTCCCGCGAACAGTTCCTGTCCTAGCATTATCCTCCATAATGGCAACTATGGCATCATCTATCTTCCCAATTTGGTGTTTGATAGGCTTTATTGCCTCCACTCGACTTTCCCATCATGTGGCACTCAGTGGTTTCAGTGTCAGAGAAGATGTTCCCAGATGTTGCTTCAAAATTTGCCATTGATGAGTTGATGCAGAGAAAAATACATAGATGCTTTGAATTACATTAAAAAATTCAGCAGCCTCACTAGAAGCTGATGCTGCATCACTGACCACCAAGTTCAATGAATGAGAACTGCATGGGACAAAAAAAGCTCGAGGGTTTAATTCTCGGATCCGTGTCTGCACTCCTATGTTCTTTCCTCTCTCATGTTGGCATCATTATTGTAGCCCTGACCTCTCATGTCAGCTATTACAATACCCATCTCTTCCAGCTTTTTAAGAAGCACATTTGTCATACCAGCTCCTGTAGTATCATCTATGTCAATACATTCTAGAAAATGCTCTCTGACAGTCACCATTGCAGGGACATTTTCACTAGGTTCTGTTGTTGTTACAAAACACACAATTAAAGCAATTTGTTCCATACGGCTGATGTCAGGTGTGCAGTCTAGAATAATAGAGTAATATCTTGCTGACTTCAGATCTGCCGCAATCTTCTGTTGGACTTCTGTTGCCAGTGACTGTAGGATCTCATTTTGAATTGTTTTTCTAAGGTAGTGGTGGGTGTACATTTCTTGGGTGGTGACTCTTCTTAGATGATCCTGGAGTACAGCATCAAACTCAGCCATCAACTCCACAATTTTAAGGAAGTTTCCATTGTTTGGCACATACAGCTGATCTGAAGTGCCACGCACCATGCAGTGCTAGGTTTTGGGTAGCAAGCATTCTCACAATGGCAATGAGCCTTTTCCGAACGTTTTGCCAGTAAAGAGACTGATGCAATCTTTTCTTGATGCTGATCATCTATGGTGGCCTTTAACCTTAGTGTCATCTCAAGTTCTTTCCACCTGTGGAATGCTCTCTGGTGATTTGCTGCCTTCTCATGGCATGCCAGATTTCTATCCAGATTTTTCCAGTCCTTTGTTCCTGTAGAACCCAATGTGGCTGAAACATTACATTGGAAGAGTTTGCAACAAAAACAGTATGCAGCATTCTGGGTTTTTGAGTACATAAGCCATGGCCTCTCCACTTTATCACCACTGGAGATTTCATGCCAGTAATGTGTTGGATGGAAACTTCTATTTTCATTGTCTTGAGGGAACATGAAGTTTTTTACTTGCTGTGGCCCATGCAGTACAAGGAAGTCGCTCAGTCTACTGCTCAAGTGGGTCCACAGTCCTGGATCATCTAGACTTAAGGAACTAAACTCAGCAGCAGCTGTTTCTTGCACCTCCACCACACTCTTCTCTGATCTACATTTTTCTTCAGGAATGTGCATGGTTACATCCATTTGAGATGGAGATATGGATGCTGCAGTAACTGCCAAGTCACCTGCACTCCGACAAACTGGAAGATCAGGCATCTCCTCACCACTGACATCCTCACGGGGGCCGGAAGGCTCATCGTGAACATTTGTGTCTATGTATCTCAGGAGAGCTCCTTCCTGCTTAGATAGAAAAGCAAAGGAAGCTTTTCTTCTTTTTCTGAATGCTGCCCCAGAGGGGCATTTTGTTCTTTCACTCATGACTGCTGTTCTGTGCCAGCTATAGTGGCTCTCAATACTCAATTGAAGGGGACAAATAAGCAGGCTGGTAGCAGGGGCTGAGTGAGGGAAGATATCAGCCTCTTAAGGGCCTAACTGGCTCCTACTACTTCAGTTGACTGCCTGTTCTCCTCAAGTGGGTTCAGGGAAGCAGCAGGACACAGGAAGCTCCCTGAGAAGCTGGTGTTAATTAGTCCAGGCTCCTGAGGGTGCTAGAGAGGTATATAAGAGGCTTCTCATCTTCTCTCTCCCTGCAGCTCCTGCTGCTTTCTGTTATTCCCTCTCACCTTTTCTCCTGCTTGCCTGTTATGTCTCTTGTGCCCTCCTTCCTCTAGCTCAGCACTCCACCATCTCTGTGCATCTAGAGCAGAGAGAATACATATGCACCGGCAGCAGACACAATTTTCTACACTCTGGGTCCTAGCAGTGCCCCCCTGCCAAGTCTGGCACCTGAGGTGGCCACCTCAGTTCGCCTCATGGTAAGGCTAGCCCTGGTGTGTGTTAATGTAAAATCTTCCAGAAGCTCGTT
Source organism: Lepidochelys olivacea (assembly GCF_965140295.1). Taxonomy (NCBI): domain Eukaryota; kingdom Metazoa; phylum Chordata; order Testudines; family Cheloniidae; genus Lepidochelys; species Lepidochelys olivacea. The sequence continues at coordinate 80,838,379 of NC_140417.1, read as the reverse complement.
GTTGAAGGAGTCTCCTCTCAGGAAGCTCCTCTTGAAGTGATAGTAATTTACAGGTAGATAATTTGTCAAAACAGGCAGCAGGTTATAATGTCACAGTCTAATTCCCTTCCCTGCTGTAGTAACAAACAGGGTTATTACATAAGTGAATCTAGCAACCCAGTGGGAGGGTCTACTAATTGCTAATCATGTTTATTACAGCAGTGCCTAAGGACCAACCAAGAATATGGCTCCAAGGTGCTAGGCACTGCACAAAAAGGAAGAGATTGTTGGCAAGAGAGCACATGTCAAGCCCCAAGCAGAGAGAGTTTGGAACATACCCCACACATACCCCAGAAAGATTCCTGTTGAAAACACTGGAGATTGAAACAGGCATTCTCTCTTTCCCTAAAGACATCTGCAGGAGATAGGAAGAACATACTGAGGGATGGGCATTGTTTGGGGCAGAGGAAAGCAGAGGCTCAAAACTATGGTATGTCTTGAGAATTCTTTATAGTAATCTATCTAGGAATTATAACTAGTATTATGAGAAGGCCAAAGAAACAGATGAGTGCCACAGTACTGAATAGACATGTTGTGAGATACATGATAGAGATTCTTGATAACTTTTTGAATGAAGTAGCTCAGCTTTCATAGGCTTTTAGATTTTTCATAAAGGCACAAAGGAATGAGAGGAATGGACTCTTATAACTTACCTTTTGATCCTGTAGCAGAGTTTAATAAAATTTACAGCATTTTTAATCTGCCCACTGGAAAGTGGCAGATTGGATTTTTGAAAGTTTCCAAGCAGGTCTAAATTCTCATGGCATAACATTTTTATAGTCATTAGGCAGAAAGGGAAGTTAACTGCAGGCTGCTGACAGGAAACATATTTTACAAAACTCCCTGATCTTGAATGGCAATTGAATCAACCCATAGTCATTGAGCTTTAGGTGAATGAGTTCTTCTAGTTCACAGAATTGAATAGGAAATGCTTTAATTTTGTTTTGGCATACATCCAAAAACTAAAGAGAATTTTGTAGGGTGGAATTAAAGCTATGCTGAATGACTCAAACTGACTGCTATGTAGGTTAAGGTCTTGACGAGGTCACTGATGATTGCTGGCATCCTTTATATGAATGCCTCTCAAGTTTTTAGAGTTTAAGCCTGAGCATTCTATGCTTACATGCAATACTTTGCAACACATGTCCTAACGAGAATTTATTTTAGAGGATAAATTGTTTTTGATACAATAATTTAATAGATTTCATTTTCTTTAAAAAGAACTTGGTATAGTTGGTTATGTGCTTCAGAATCAATGCTTACATAAGCAGAAATTGAATATTCTAAACAGATGGCATTTTCCATGCTAAGGTATGAATGTATCACATGCTGAAATCTGGCTTTCCTCCTCCTCCTAAGAAAGAATTGGCTCAGTAGTCTTTTCTAATTTACAATTTGACTCCCCAACTTTTTTTTTTAGTGCAGATCATTGCACATACAAGTGAACAATGACCAAAGGTCTGATTCAGCACCAGTGAAATCAATGGGAGCAGAGTTGGACCGACAGTCAGTAGAAGATTTGCCCTAGTCTCCCAAAGTCATAATAGGCTAAATTATCCCTTTATGTAACATCAGAGATAAATTTGGACCAATAGGCTTTGTGCCTGTGCCTCAATTCCTCTTCTGATAGTTTGGCAGTATCCGATCAATAAAGCTCTGCAACATCATCTCGTGAGCATGTCAACAGTAAACCTGCTTAAAACTGAAAATTCTCTTTGTTGTTCTTCTGGGCTTCCCAAAAAATGTTTCTGCCCTCTGTCTTGTTGATTCTCACCTCTCAGTCTTCCATTTCTACATTAATTCCTGAAGCGGAAAGGTGTTAATTTTCTGTCTGAGTCTCCAGAAAAGGCTGGTACCTTCACTTTTTGGCTATATCTGTTCTTGCCAAGTTTTATGTGGATGATGTTACTGGTTCCTAAGTAATGAAGTTCTTTAATTCAATATTTTATAATTTCTGGGACATTATTGGTATTAAGCCCGCCCATGGAAAAGTCTTGGATATATTTAAAATATTAGCAAGAACTGATAATTGCTGTAGTTTCTATACTCTGTGTTGAGCATTTTTTATTAAACCACAGACTCCAGTAGCCTAGTTTTTATTTCTTTCCTTGTTCTCATCATATATCGTTTATTGCCTCTGATTATTTTAGTTTTTGGTATTTCAATTACATATGAAAATGAAAGCAAAGTGCTTGCTTTGTGCTACTTAGAAACTTAGTCTCATTTACCATTTTAGCTTTATCGACAAAGAGTTTCCTACGATATATTTAACTTTCGTAGCCCGTTTTGAAGGTGCATTGTAATGGAGCTTTCAGTTTTGTCGTCTTGTTCTTATTTGAACTTGATTTCCAGGAGGAATATACATGTATTTATCTTCCAAAGGAGATATTTGAATACCATTATATAGGATGATTCTTCAGTAGGTAGATTTTGTTAAAAGCTTAATGCTCATATGTTGCCCATGCTTGAGAACATCTTGGTTTCTAACAAAATATAATGTAAAAACTATATTAAAAGAGCAGTGGTTCCCTATAAATACCGCAAGGGACATCAAGAGTGGTAAAATACTGTTGCGGCTCTGATCCATGAAGAAATGTTTTGGATTTCAAGAGTGCATACTTTCTGTACTGGTGGAGAAATGGTTCAATATATTCCTTTCTAGCCTGTTTTGATTTATACTTTGCACATAGTTCCCATTATTGCTTGAATAATTATGGTTATCAGCAGCAAAAAGCAACAAATTGAACACAGCTGTGGCATCACCTTTTGAATTTCAACAAAACAGGTTTGTGCTCATGTTCCCAGCCAAACTGCATTCTGTCTCTCTTAACTCTTCCACAAACAAAGCCTTTTTAAGAACACGAATCTGAGGTATTGATAAAACCCCTGGACAAGACACCTACCCTTTCCGGAAAGCTCAATGTAAAGATCCAGTTCTGTGCTGCCTACAATAAATCTAGTTGCTTTGTATTTAAAACAAACAAACAACCCCACTGTTTGTTTCCTTTTCTCTAATCTCTGTCTACCTGGGATTGATTTGACCAGACCTTGTCTAAGGCTGAATTTGACATCCCTGAACTCTGGACCTGTGATATTTAGTCCATGTGACCACTGGAGCAAAGGAGTCCACTAGTATCTCAAGCCATAAATGCAAGTTCATGTCCTTAACAGAAGTCTTAGCATATTATTCAGGAGGCAGCACGTGATCTAAATCAGATGTAGTTATATCCTTGGTCAAGTTGCTGGGAAGGTCTATAATGGTGAAAACATCACTTTCCTTGCACAACAGGTTCAGGACACTAATAGGGCATGGAAGGAGCAGATGCATTCCAGCAGGGATCAGTGTTTCCGATTGTAGCAGGATCAGTCAATATCTGTGGGAATAGATTGCCCTTCTGCTACAGTTTTAGCTGAGTAGCATGATATACCTTTTCAGTATTTCACTTGACCAGAACACAAATCTTATACACAGAGGAGCTAAGCTTTATTGATAGTACAATAGGATCATAGCCATCAGTGACACAGACTATGCTCTGGGGCTGCTCACAGTAGGAGCATAACCAGATCATCAACTTTCCAATTACTTTCCTCCTGTCTCTGATCAAAGTAGGTTTTAAACTTTCTTCTGGCCTTTCCCAGTTTAACCGCCACATACCAATGTAAATCTTGCAAGGGAGCATGCAGAGATTGCATATAGGTGTCCAGTTCGGTTCCTTCTAATTGAGAATCACTGGTTTGCCAGTTCACATGCTCAGGCAATCTCATTTCTCATCTTGCCTTCACTTCAAAGGGTGATTAATCAGTCAAGGATGCAGGAATAGCTCAGAGGGCCATTATCATTGTGGACATCAGGCCATCCTAGTTTTTACCTTTAGCATCTACCAGTTTCCTTAGCAATAATGTAATGGTTTGACTGGTTCTTTCCACTATCTCTGATGATTGTGGATGGTAAGGAATGTGCAATTTTTGTTGAATCCCTAACAATTTCAAACATTCTTGGAAAACCCAACCAGTAAAATGGGTGCCTCAATCAGATTCTATCTTTCCTGGGAGACCCATTAGCTGTGGCAGAATCAGTATTTACCTTAAAAGGAAACGCCTCCATCCACTTGGAAAAGCCACAACAACAGAAGTTTGTTCCCTTTCCTAGGGAAGTGGTCCAACAAAATCTCTTTGGAGAGCAGACAGTGATTCTGCATACCATTGTGGCCTGAGGCGTGCACTAAGTTTCCTGGAGGGTGGATTGTCATGGGCACAGAACAATCAATTTCCACAATGCCGTTGAACATCCTCCTTAGTAGTTGGCCAACCAACTGAAATTAGAAACACTATGGCAGATTTTCTCCATTCCCCGATGTCCCCCAGAAGGAACCTCATGATTTCCCTCTAAATTTGATGTGGTACTACCCATAGGGGTAAGTCCTGCCCGATATACATTAACATACCTTTCACCATCTTCATCTTAGATTCAAAAGCCTTAAACAATGAATCAATGGATAACCATTTATCTATGTTTTCTTTTGAGCCTTTTTCTGTTTCTCTGGGAATTTCTGATTGTCCAATTGCTCTTGTATAGGCTAATCTTCTCTTTGTAAAGCCTGAATATCAAGGGGTAAATTTTCCTGACTTCCTTTAACAGAGGACACTGTGGGTGGGTGATTGGCTGTGCCACAAACATGTGGTGTAGGTCCAGACCACGCCTCCGTGAGCACCTTTCTTGGCTAACAGGTTTGCTGTTTGATTTTCAGAATGAAAAGCATCTCATTTACAATGAGCTTTCACCTTGCAAATATAGGGAGGCTCAGCAAAGCAAGAAGCCAATTTATTAATGTATGACAACAAAGTGGCATGCTTGAGAGGCGACTGACCATCTCTAGAAGATGGTATGTGTTAGTGTGGCCTGCGGTAGCTAACACTGGGGCATTATCTGTCATTACAGATACAGTGGCATTACTTAAGGGTTGCCACTGCCTCAGTGTATTCTGCCCATTCCCATTGGACCCTGTCAGGGTTCCCTCCCCACTCTGAACTCTAGGGTACAGAGTTCGGACCCGCATGAAAGACCCCCTAAGCTTATTTCTACCAGCTTAGGGTAAAACTTCCCCAAGGCACAAACTCTTTGCCCTTGGAGGGTACGCTGCCACCACCAAGTGATTTAACAAAGAATTAGGGAAAGGACCACTTGGAGTTCATATTCCCCCAAAATATCACCCCAAACCCTTACACCCCCTTTCCTGGGGAGGCTTGAGAATAGTTTCTTAACCAATTGTGATCGCAGACACAAACCCCTGGGTCTTAGGACCATAGAGAAATCACTCAGGCTCTTAAAAGAAACAGAACTTTATTAGAAAGAAAAAAGGTAAAAGAAGCACTTCTGTGAAATTAGAAGTGAAGCTAATCTCACAGGGCAATCAGATTTAAAACACAGAGGATTTCCCTCTGGGCAAAAACTTTAAAGTTACAAAAAGAAAACCAGGAATACACCTTCCTCTCGGCACAGAGAAAATCACAAGCCAAAACAAAAGTAAACTAATGCATTTCCTTGCTAGTACTTACTAATTCTAATGGAGTTGGATTGCTTGCTTTCTTGATCTCTCTCCAGCAAGCACACACAACAGACAGACAAAAGCCTCCCCCCACCCAGATTTGAAAGTATCTTGTCCCCTTATTGGTCATTTTGGGTCAGGTGCCAGCGAGGTTACCTTAGCTTCTTAACCCTATACAGGAAGGTTGTTACCCTTCCCTTTATATTTATGACAGACCCCTTGCTTTAAAAGCTGGTACAGGGGGGCAGCTACTCAAGGCATGTTCAGGAATGCAATCTCTATGGTATCAATGAGCCCTAGAAAGATCTATGGGTGATAATTCTTGCTGGCAATAGCAATCTCTGTCAGCTCTATCTTTTGCTGTGCTGGTATCTGGCTTTCACTTGACAGAGTGATTCCAAGGAAGGAAACTTTCTACATTAATAGTTGTGCCTTGATTAGGTTGAACTTGAGTCTTGTCCTTGGAACAGCTGTAAGAAATCAGCCAGTTTCACAAAATGTTTCTCTTGAGTGGCAATAGCAAGACAAATGTCATCAACATACTGAAACAAAGCAGAAGGGTTAGAAAAGATAGACAACTTCTGTTTCATTTGCCTGTGGAATATGAGAGACTTTTGTGGAATCATGGTGGGAACCTGTTCCACATTAATTGTTGCCCTTTGAATGTAAATGCAAATTTATATTGGGGTTTCTCCCCTAAGGGCAGACTCCAAAATCCGTTTGAAATATCAAGGGTAGAGAACAATTTTCAATCTGGGCTAAATGATTTAAGGAAATCTGGCATTCTTGCAACTGCGGCTACACATGGTGGGGCACCTTGGTTAAGTTATTGATAATTAGTAGCTAGATGCCACAAACGACCTGGTTTCTTGACTGGCCAGCTTGGGGAATTGTTCACTGAACTGCATCCCTGAACTATTATTTGTTCTAAAAGGGAGATGGTTAGCTGCAAAATAGGGCTTTTCTTCACTGGGGAATGGGTACTGTTTTTGTGGGGGGAGGATCATTCCCTTCAGTCAAATTGCAGTATCCATTTACTGCAGTCACACTTTTATGTTTAGTAAATGCTGCTACGTTTGCTTACACTAGAGGCCTTAGGTCCTCTTTAGAAGGGTGGTTCCTGTATAAGACAGACATATCGTAAATAGCTGGTTTCTTCAGCACTGCAACACCATATGAGTCCAGGATAATCACGGGTCTGTCATCTTAAAATCTTTGTGGGAGTAACACACAAGTGGTTAGTTAAATCAAGTATACAGTCACTAGAACCAAGAAGTCTGAGCGCAGTAAATTTTGTTTTTAGGTAAGTTTACCAATGCAAAGCTATGAATTTTATGGACGTCCCCAATTTCTATTGGCACTAGTTAAGATACGGTAGATGTCACAGGGTTACTTGCCAATGTCTCTAGAGCAAGTGGTTTCCCTGATGACGAGAATTATGTCTTTGGGTCTGGATCATGAATGATACTGACAGCAGCTCCTATGTCAACTAAAAAACTTAAGGTGGTGGCCGCTTACCAATGCTGACACAGTGGAAAGACTGCTTTTTAGCTGAGTTCAGTGAACACAGTACATGGTATGGAGCGTTAACCGTCATTTCCTGATCTTCTCCTGAGTCTTCAGGGTATTCATCCTCCTCTTCAATATCAAAGGCTAAGGCCATGTCTTGGTAGTTTAATGTTGCAATATCTTCCTATGAGTAATCAGTAGGAGCTACGGCTGCTATGCTGGGACTGTCTAGAGTTCACTTCACTGCTTCTGCTTTACTCCTTTTTTAGTTGACTTCTTCCTGATGAAGGCGGTTGGAGGTCAAAGCATCTAGCTATTCTCCGATTTGGCACAAGTCTTGTTGTAGGGCCAGGAACGCATTGAAGGAATGACTTTGGCTGCTGAGTTGCTGCTGCTGCTGTTCACACACAAGTACGTATTCTCTCCTAGGAGCACCATAGTCTCTCTGAGGTGGTTGTTTGGGGTGATATACTACAACTTCTCCTCTGTAGGCCACGTCCAGGAAACCTTTCCTTAGTTTGGTTTGAATAGATCCTTTCTTGCTGCTGCTCCCTCTCTCCTTTTGGGCCTTCTACCAGAATAGTGGCTTATGCTGCAGCTGCAATAGGTCTTCACTTACCTCATTTCTCCTGGTTCAGCTCAGCCCTCCTGGCACTGAGCCTTTGCTAAAGCATTGGTCAAAGTCAATACTTTGGAGTCTGGTTTCACAAACATTTCTACGCTGTTCCGGATTGTCGGAACAGGAGAGTTGCTGACAAGCAAGCTAACAAACTGATGAGGCTGGTCAGATGGCATACCATTACTATCCCAAGCAAATCCTAGTTTTTCATTAAAGGTGTGGGGAGATTCCCCCTCCTACTGTTTTTGGTTTGCAAGCAGAGAAATGCAGCCTGTCCAGGGTGTATTATTTGTTACACTTGTTTCACTTTTCCCTTAAAATTGTGTGCCCCAACCTTATATTCAAGGAGTAGAGCACCTCACAGTCCTTCGTCCACAGTCATATACAGTGCTTACACCCAGTCTTGAGGGGGAAAACCCAGCATTTGGACCATTTGTGCTACCCAGAGAGTATGTAAAGATATCAGCTCTCTTTTCTGAACATTTTGATCTTGGTGGTGGTGATGACCCTTCTGCAAAGTCTGGGTGTAGTTATGGCATGCCACGACTACTCTGAATCTAGCCCATATTGTCTGTATTACCTGCTGGTGGAGCCCCATCCTGGCATCCCTCTGTGAAGGAAGTTCCTCCGGTGATTAACAGAGAAGTCCAGAGTGATTGAGTTAACCTTTTTCTCAGGGTCTAGATTTTGTCAGTGCCTGTAAGAGGGTTTGAGCTTATTGGACCTGTCTCATACCTATCCTATCCTGTAAAGGGACAGCACTCTCCACACGGTTGTCCAACCGTTCCCTATCCTGATGCCCAAAATCCTGGAGGGCATACTTTGATAAGAGCTTGTTCTTACAACACTTCTCTTAAAATTTTCCCAGCTTGTTTCTGTGCTTAACTATTTGGTCTTTACTGAGGTTTAGGGTCCTGAGCTCCACCAACTCTGTTTCCTTCAATCTCTTAGTCAATGCAGGATCTGAGTCTGGGCTGCAACTATTACTATCCGTATCCTCATTATCAGTATCTATGCTTCCAACTGCTCCCTGGGTCTGGTTGGCTCCTTGTGTTGTTTAACCACCTGCATCCCTGCATGGCGTCTGCTCACTCCTGATTACAGGACTCTCCTGAGGTGTGAGGTAATGTGTAGGGCCACATGATTTCTTCTGAACCTGAGGGTTTATCCTTATCTTGGCTTCTCACCTACACTATGGCTATTGGGATTTTTTCCCCTTCTGAGAGTACATTCACCTTTTCATCCCCCTTCCCCCACTGGGGAAGAAGTGACTAGCTTCTCCATGGGCTGATTGGTGCTAGGCTGAGACACCAGCTCAGTCAGTGCTCTAGAAGCCGGAGTGGGAACACTCTTGTCTCTGGTGTGAACATGCATTTCACTAAGAGAACGTGAATTGTGAACATGAACTGAAGCACTCAGCCAGTCTGGAGGTATGGAGGAAAAGCTGAAGCACTGTCAGAGTCCCACTTTGCTTTCCATTCCTCTCTCGTCATGCAATACATATCCTGCTCCCTTGAGGAATTCTGCCACACTGGAAGCAAGGATTATGTAAAATTAACAATGTTACATTTACAATGAAGATTTTTTTTGTCTATTTTGTTTCACTATTAAATGATTCAGTTTTAGTTTTTGAACGGAGTCCATTTTAGAGCTGAGCAAACAATGAATTTCTCCGAATGAAATTCTGGTTTTGAAACAATTTTTTTTTAAATTTGTTTTCAATGAATCAAAAAATGTTTGTTTTAATTGACCAAAACATTTTGACTTGACTTGAAACAAATGGTTTTTTTGTTTGTTTGTGTGTTTCAACTCAATTGAAACATTTATGGTTGAGTCTAAACTAATTTTGTTTTGAGTTTCATTTTGATTCAGCCTTTTGAGTGTTCCCCCCCACACTTTTTTTAAATTGGACAAATATGAAATAAAAATATGGGTTTGAATTGAAAAGTCAAAATGAAATGTTTCAAAATGAAAAAGTCTAAACAAAATGTTTTCACTTTTGGATATTTTTCACATTTCAAATTTGACAAATAATTTTCCAAAAGAGTATTTCTGGATGCAAAAACAATTTCAACCATCTCTATTCCATTTTTTTTTGTTTGGAATCAGCTAGTATGAAAATTTTGTCAATAAACTTTTTTGATGAAAAATGGGAAAAAGTTTTGAAAGAAAACTTACCTAAAATATTTTTGTTTTTTCAACCACCTGTACTTGTTATTCAATGTTGGGCATTTTCTTTTGTTTTATATGTATCTTTAAACTGCTGCAGAAGTAAGATGTGCTCATCTAGTAATCATCACCTTGTCCCATATTTCAAAATCTCATTCTCAGTTTTACACTGTGAATTGTACCAAGACAGGATGCTTAGATACACATCTGCTTTTAATTTGCAAAACTTGAACATATGGCTCTCAAATATGGTATTTTGTCAGAAGGTTAGTCCATCACTTTTATGCACTTCCTATTTTCAAATTTCCATCTGAGATAGCATTCAGCATTGTTGTTTTTTCAGTGTAAGGTATCCTATATAGACAGATAATTCAGTCTGTGTATTATATAATTTATCTGATGTGTGCTCTAATATATACAAATCCCTACAATAAATTAATATTAAGGTTGCAAAATCTAGCATTCAAAATTTAGGCAATGCTAGAATTAAGGTTGTTGCCTATGGAATATTAATCCAACTCCCTTGTGTGTATGCCTTATGAGACAGTCTTTAATTCTATGATTTCAGTTTACATTTTTCCCCCACCCTGTTTCAGTCAGTGAACTGAAGAAAGGGTGGCTGAAGAAGGGCAGTGAATTAAAGTTGCATGGGCAACTGTGTCATGTGGCATTTCCTAAATTTTGAGTGTTTTTCACTTTGTAACCTGAATAATATTCTTTTAATGTCATGTGTGGGGGGATAAGGTGGGGGGTAAAATATGTATGTATATGTATAACTTCTATCCACTTGACTTTTTATATTAATTTTCTGAAAACAATGTGTGTTTACATCTTTAACATCTTTTAAAAACTTAAAAAAACTATTCAACAATACACATATTTACAGAATGAATTGATTGGAAACAGTCTGTGCAAAAATCACTGAATATGAGCAAATGAGTGGAAAACTTCAAAGGGAAACCTTCACCTGCATTGATGTCAATGGCCTTACACCAGTGCTGCTTATGATGGCAAGACGTTTTCTTAGCCATCTGCATTCAGCTGTTTGTCCATCTCACCACTTGAAGCAGTGTACCAACATATATCTGAAAGCATCAAGTGGGCCAAGAATGCAAGAAAGGTTGTGGTGCCCTAACATGACACTGCCTGAGCTACAGTACGGTCCTCTCTTCAAGCCAGCATCTGTTGTTCACTGATTATTCTCACATTATTCTCAGTCTAATTTCTGGGATGTTACAAATTATATATTATCCCTCAATAAAACTTAGTCTGAAATTATCTATTTTTTTGTCAGGTTTCAGAGTAACAGCCGTGTTAGTCTGTATTCGCAAAAAGAAAAGGAGTACTTGTGGCATCTTAGAGACTAACCAATTTATTTGAGCATGAGCTTTCGTGAGCTATTGAAATAATCTAATGTCCATGAAGCTAACAGACACACCATTAAGTTTCCCTTTCTTTGTATACAGACCAAGTCAAGTGGGTATCACTACAAAGTCCTTTTAGAAAATTACCATTCAGTTTAACTTGTGTGTTAATGAGCATTTATGTTAGCTCTTCTTTTGCTGGTCATGTCTACCTGGAGATCTTGCCTCTGTGTTCCTTAAATTTGCTAGGCCCAGTACACTTTACAGGCCATCCCCCCCCCATTTGCTCTCTAAAGCCTTCCAGTCAAGCACCTACCACCTGGTGCAGATCAGGTCTGGACTATATGGCATTGCCTAAATCAACTCCACGCTGGAGTTGGCTGGTTTAGAGACATGATGATCAAGTAGGGCTACATTGTTGGTCCCAATGCCAGCTACTTGAATACAAATGCTCTTCGGTGACCTGGGAAAGTGCAATGATCATGCAGTCATGTGTACAGATGTGGCAGGAAGCAGTATGAGGACACAACATGAGGAAGACCTTCTTAAGTCCTCAGAAGTCTTACCAGGAGAGTAACCACAATCCTTCCAAGCATCTATAAGATAGTCTTTCCTGAGCTTTATACTAATACCAAGAACTCTTCCTCTATTTATTATCTTTTTATTTGATCCCTTCTGCTGCTTATCTGTTAAAGACTTACTTTTTGACTACTAATGATGCATTAACATGAGAATTGTACCATGCACATTTTCCTTTTAAGCCCTTTGCTGAATATTTCTTTTGTTCCTAGCTTTCTATAGTGCAACTCTTAACTTGTTTTGAATTGCTGACCCATCTTTTTAATTGAACTCTATTAGGCAATTCTCTTCTCCTGTTTTACGCCCTCCTCCTAATCAGTTGTTATATGCTGGCTTAGGTTAATTGCTAGCAGGTGAGTCTATTGATTAATTAGGAATGTAAACATCTCAGTAGAAATGAAACACAAAACTTTTAAATCTTACCTGATAAAAAAGTATTTTTAAAGCTATAATTTAAAATTCTACAGAAAGGGAACTTCCATTGAAAAATCTGGCCCTTCCACGCAAGTCCCCAAAGAATGCTGTCTACTGAGTTACTGATCAGTTTGAATTTTTGTCATAGATATTTTTTTCTCTTATGAAAACAAATAGATGAAAAGCGCAGAGAATTCCTGCAAGGTGCTGCAGAGGACAATGCTCTGAAAAGCAGACTTTTTTGATCCTTTGCAGAATTCTGCAAATCCCTATCCTGTAGGGGACATTGTAATTTTAGTTGTCTTCACTGCAGGCCATCACATACAACCTCCCTTGCTCTGTTGGTTAGGACAATTTGTTAAATGTAGCAGCTATCTTTTTCTTTTTTTTCTTTTTGCAGCAGAGACGCTCGGGTTCTTCAGACTCATACTGAGAATTTAAGCCAACATCCAGACTAATGCTAAGGTTTCACCCTGTCCAAATCAATCTGTACAGCCTGTTAAACAAATGGTTATGTGACAGCCTCTTCTCTGGCAATCACTGTGTAAGGATCATTCAAGTCTTCTTTTATCAATCTCCTTTTTTCCCACATAAATGCTACTAGCAGAAACTATCAGTAATGAAACAGATTCCTTCTAGTTAACAGTAGTTAATTTTTAATTACATGTGGGTATTGAAAGCAGTTAGCCACTGGTTTTATAAAATAACACCTTGGACTCCTTCAACAAACTACACTTGTGGTGTCTAAGAATATCAATATTTTCTTCAGGAATTTCTGGAAATGTTTCATTCACATGGCAAAGTGTTTTTATTTACTTTGAGAAATTCTGAAAAAAATAGATTACAGTCCCATGCCTTTTAGCCTCCATATGGACAGTGCATATAAAGAGAAAATAAACGAGAACCTGAATTTGGTATATATATGAGCCTCTGAGTGACCAGTTGGAAGAGCATGTGGCTTAGACACTGAGGTCTGAATATTTAAAAACCTGTATTTGGATGCCTGAGTGTATTTTAAGTGACTCATGGGAACTTAGATGCACAAATCGTATTCCAATATGGTGTTACTCTGTGTGAACAGCATTGTGTAACCTTTTCAATACTTTATGCAGATAAATATACAGAACTGTGCAAAGATCTTGGTTCACTTGAGTTTGTGGAAAACATTAGCTGGCCTCAACTGCATCCTGACTTTCCTGTCCATTCCTGAATGCTTTCCCCCTTCTTCTCCCCCGACCACGTTGCAAGGGAGCCCTTAATGGGGCAGTGTCCCTTTTCTTCCAGCTAGATGGACAAAGATCCATTTGCATAAAGGTTTTAATGGGTACATTGACTGGTTCTTTTTGCTCTGTTGTCTCTGCAGACCAAGAATTCACTGTAGATAAGACACAAACCAATTTTCTGATTCTTTTTACAGCCTTTGAAATCTGTGTTAACAAGACACATAGAGAAAGCAGAAAAGTTCCCTTTTACATTTTCTTATAACATATATCTGCTTCTCTAACATTATTTAATAATATTTATCTAACAAATTTTGTTATACTTTTCTTTACCCCAGCATGTGGGTCTTAGAGGAAAATGTTTCCTGGAATGAAGATTGAATTAGAAATGTTATATTTGCATATGTGAGCAATATTCCTTTAATCACACAATATAATTTTAAAAAGTTAACTGATTTTATATTATTTAGATGATAATATTGTATAGATACAGTTTATATTCATGGGGCTATAAATTACGTATAAGAATTCATTCACCTGGTGCATATATCCATTAAACTACCCATAACTCAGGCTACAATGGGAATTCTTCTGTTTTCTTGAAAAAATACACAAATACATGTTTGTGTTGCTGCAGAAAATACTTTTGGAAGTTATACCAGGCTATTGTGTCCTTAGCCAGTGGAAGAGTTATGGTAACTTAGCTCTGGACAATCTTGCCTGTTTACAATTCCATTTTGATTTAGCTTATTGATAAAACTCTCAATCAGTCTGTATGGGAAGCAGTTTCTTGCTAAATCATATTGCAAACTGTAGTATTTTAATGTTTTGTTTTAATTTTTCCTCACTCTGGTTTACCCTATAAACATATAGTCTTGAAGCCATTTATATGATAGTTCATCACAGGAAAATCTTATGCTGCTGTGTTTTTAGGATGAGCTTTCTTCCAACCAGCTGCCTATTTTATTGGTGTGAAAGCGCCAAAATTATTCTGGTGAATGTAGATATTCAATTCAAAACTTTTGTACTAGGAAGTTAGAAATTTGGCTCTAAGTAAGTAAAAATCAGGTACTATGCTTGCTTTTGACAATTTAATGTTATGGATATTTTTCTATAACATTTCTTGTTATGTTTTTTTCTTCATGTCATCAGTGGGTAGGACTTTCTGCTGGTCCCTCAGATAATTTTAAAGTTGAATTACAAAGCAAATTGAAAATGTTATTGCCCTTTATGGTTCCTCTGTGAGGCATAAAGGCTGTCTCAACTTTTTTCAAAGAAGTTATTATGGCTTCAGTTTTTACATTAGAAATATGAGGCAATCACTTTCCTCTCTTTGCTATAGAACACCACAACCTTCTTGGAGGACTTACTTTGTGTGACCTCACTATTTAAGTAACCTCGGCTGCATATTTCCCTCCCGCAAACTGAACATGGAAGAGGATGTTGATTTTTAGACTGCTTCAGAATCTGCCTGAAATATTCCACATAATATAAAAGTGGGGGGCAGAATGGGGGAGAGAGGAAAGCAGAAGGAAACATTTTAATGAAAAAAAACCTATAATTTGAAGGCATCTTTATATATCAAAAATAAGAAATAAAAATGGCACTCTCAAACTGAAGCAAACAGGGAAATATATAATGAAAAATGTTCTACATGGAAGTGTCCTTATTTACTCAATTGGGCATGAATTTCCTCTCCATGGGCTATGTGTGTGTGTGTGTGTGTGTGTGTGTGTGTGTGTGTGTGTGAATATACTCACCTGTTCTTCACAGAAATTGCCTTTCAAAGTCTTTCTTGCATCAGGTCTGTGTTTGTTAAGCTTTGCTAGAGTGAGGTCTGAGTCTGCATTATAATGGATAAAAATGAAGGAGTTTGATTTACTTATGATTTATTCCCCTTTTGCTGTAGCTATGTCAACCAAATTAAATAAGAAAATAATTAAAGGATACTTTTAGGTGAGTTTAGTTTTGCAGGCTTTTGATGTACAAAAAACTGACATTTTTGTGAAGGGATCCTAAAAAAAAAAAAAAAAAAAAAAAGGATGTACATTTGGAGCTTTCTCAGTCCTTTCTTAAAAGGGTTAGGTTGCCTAAAGACCCTAATTCTGGAAAAAAATTACATATGTGTGTAACTTTATGCATCTGAGTAGTCCCACTGAGTTCAATGGGATTACTCACTTGTGAAATTACTCATGTGCATACATGTTTCTAGGATGGGGGCCAGAGACAGTTTTTCTTTCACATGTTTTAGTTAAAAAGGTAAGAAGTAAACAAAAATTAAACAAGTTTAAAACAACCAGAGAATTGTAAATACTCTGAATTAAATTTCTCTTTCCATCTGGACCCGATCTGAATCCCATTTAAGTGGTTGGAACCATGTCCTTTTAGTTCAGTGGGCTTTGGATCAGGCCCTGCTTCTAATGCCTTATTTTTTTTCATGCCATAAACCTTCTAGTTCTGCAGTTGTCCATAGAGTCTTCCAGAGTAGGCATGACCTGAATTTCTAATTTAAAAAACCAAGATGCTAAGAATGACTTTAAAATAACAATGTTAGGCTTCACCAAGAATCAGAAAAGAGGTCAAGTTCAGGTTTACTTGTTGTTTAATTTTGCAGTTCACCTTTAACAAGAGACACCTGATTTACTTTCATGACTATAGAAGTTGTCTATAACATTGTGAGATGTAAAAGGGGCAGTCTGAAAAGGTAAAATGTGTTCCTTGTTTCTGCATTCACAGTGAAAAAAATCTCCATCACAGCAGGGAGGGTTTTGCAGCATTACATGGAAGGAAAATGCTTCCTACAAGGTTGTGAATAATGAATGAAAATCACTTCATATTCTTTTACTTTTGCTTGTGTGTCAAACGGTTTTGAAAAGCCTTGTTTCTTCCGTTGGGACACGGATGAAACTGAGGAATTACTCAGCTGAACGCAAGACAAAAAAGACAACAAGGAGAAACGGCTACTGAAGGAGACTCTTCCTCCTTTGACTAGAATCAGGTGAGGGAGCCAGCTGGATTGGGAGGTGAAGAGGTAGATGGTGGACTTTGTTAGCGAAGAGCTGGAGGAGACACGCTTGGGTCTAACAGTCTCATAAAAATTAAATAAAAACCCTGCAACAGAAATAGGGGTCTCAGAGGGGGAACAGCAAGGGATAATGTAGAAAGCATCTGTGTGCAGTACCAATACTGCCCCTGGTAGTGACACTGCAGAGAACAAGGAAGTGGGAGCATGCTCACGTGGAACATGGCAGGCAGTCTGAACAGGGAGCAAGTAACATTAGTTACAGGGATTTTCATTTCCTATATTGAAAGGATATTAACAATGGATTCAGCTGTTGGTCAAGAAAAGGTATCAGAGGTGAGGAAGGTATCCTCATGGAAACAGCTGCTCTGAGAACTCATTTGGACAATAACCAGGAAATGGCATGGGAGAAACATTTGCACAGTGGGCAGCAGAACACCATCATTACTAAAGCAGGGAGGAGGGCAGAGATGTTAGAAGTGAAAGCTGCAATATATCACAGATGGTGCACATCAGCAGACATACTGTTGAGTGACATAAACTCTATTATCCTTTGCCAGTTGCACTCGCCAGCCCCTGTTGTGTTGTAGAATTTGTTATAAATGAAGTTATTGTGGCTGATAATGCTATTGACATTATCATAGAACTTGGCTGTGACATTAGGCACAGCTCTGAGCAAGAGATGGGATGTGAACTGTACCATTCCAGGAGTAGCCATGAGAGGCAGCGTGACTCACTTCTGAGTCGCCATTTTCCCCCTGCTTCCCCCTTGCTGCTACGGGGTAGTAATTTGTTCCTGGCTTATTTCAGAAGCCAGCTCTGGGAGACGTGAGGCAGGCAAGATAGGAAGTGGTGGTTTAGAAAGGATATTTGATGGTTGGTTTCGTTGGGTGTGTTGGTGTGGAGGGAAGCAGTATCCTGTCCTTCTCATCCACCATTTAACTTTCCTGTTGCCCCAGTGTGCGTTTCCTCAGGAGCATCCCTATCCCTCCTGTGCTCTTTGTTCGACTTGACTGGCAATTCTCACAGGACACCTCCTAACCAGACATGCCAAACCTATGAAAAAAATGCAGAAATTGGGCTTGTTTTTGGCTTGTTGCTCCTTTTTTTTTTATCAGATCCTGGCAAGCGGGGAGAGAACCAGGGGTGCACAGCGGGCCCACCATCGTCCCAGATAGCACACCGGGGGGATCCAGTCACCTAGAGTGTTGGGGTTCTTAGGGATTGGCTTGTTTTGGCCTTGTTTTGAAATGGGATTAGCTTGATTTTTGACTTAATGTGAAATTTGGGGTGCTTATTTACTACATGAAAGTTGGCAACTGTGCTCCTAACCCTACTTGCTGCTTAATGTTGTTTCTCCCCTCCCAAATGCTGCTAACCTTTACTGGGGCTTCTTCTGGGCCCTGAACTGCTTCCCTCTAATCTCCCATCCTCCATTATACTCTTCCCATCTGAAGGCTTCCTCTAGGGCCCCCTTGCCCTTCTGGCTTCTGCTGCTGCCCCAAACTGGGGGATTCCTCCAGGTGATTTCCACCCAGCCACTTCATGCTGCCCTTTATGTGAGCTTTCTCTGGGGCTCTCCTTCTTGTCAGTTTATACTTTCTTGACTGTGGGCTTCTCAGGGCCTCATTGGCTGCCAGCAGTTCATGCTGCCTACTGCTTCCTTTCCTTGTTCCAGCATCCTCCTCCTCTGCAGGATTCAGACTGGCATGTATTCAGTGTTCCTAAACCCCAGTCAATCCTAATTCATAGAAGCTTTATGTTATACCTATAAAACCAAATAAATTATGAAGATGGGAGGTGTAAAAGTGATTAGACAGTGGTGCCCCAGTCAAGTAGGTCTGCAGGGAGCCCTGCCAATGAGCTATGGGCCCATGGGTGAGTTTGTCTTCAACAGAGAGATGGCTTGCACTATCTCTCTTGCCAGCCACATGGAACTAGGTACCTTCTAGCCAAAAATGTGCATCTGCTGTGCACATCTTTTTCTTTGTACAAGTATTCTGAAATTACATTTAGATTTTCAGACCATTGTGGAGCTGCTTATTATTGTTCTGAGATCAGAAAGATATCACTCTTATAAAACATGATATCATTGTCATAAAATGGCTGCCAACCCATAGTTGTATGCAGTGTTGTAGCCGTGTTGGTCCCAGGATATTAGAGAGACATGGTGGGTGAGGTAAAATGGCCCATTAACACCCCTCTAGTCATAGGACAAAAAAGGGAGATTAGTAGGTTACAGATTGGATGATGGCTTATTACAATAGTGTTTTTATTATGACCATGATTCTTTGTGTCTAGCAAAGTTATGAATTTAAGTCCCTAAGCTCATCTATTGAAAATGTTGTGCAAATTTTGTTTGAGGATGAGGACTGAGAGGTCAGAATATGGAGTGATAATTTTATGAAAAGTATTCACCTACAGGTGATACAGTTTCTTTGTCTTTTATCATTTTCATGTGTGAGTGTCTGGTTTCACCCACTTGGTGGTTGGTGGGGCATTTCGTGCACTGCATGAGGTATGCTCCATGTTGTGATTGGTATGTGTAGGACTCATGGATATTGAAAGGTGTGCTGTGGGGAGTGTTGATCTTTGTAGCAGTGGAGATAGGCCTGCAGGTTTTTCATCTGTTCTGAAAGAGTCTGGTGCTGCTTTGAGTTGGTGTCTCCTGGTCTGTGTGGAGCTTGCTTCTGATGATGAGGATGGGGGATTGTTGAAGGCCAGAAGAGGGGGTTCCTGAAAGATTTCTTTCAGGATGGGGTCCCAATGAGTATGAGTTGTAGTTGTTTGATGATACCCCATATGGGTTCCAGTGTGGGGTGGTAAGTGACAACTAGGGGTATGTGGTTAGAGGGGGTTTTATTTCTATATTGAAGCAGGTTCTCTTGGAGTATTTGGGTGGCCTGTTCTATGATGCAGTCTACTTCTCTGGAGTGTCCTCATTTGGTAAAGGCAGTTTTGAGTGTGTTAAGGTAT
Organism: Lepidochelys olivacea; assembly: GCF_965140295.1. Taxonomy (NCBI): domain Eukaryota; kingdom Metazoa; phylum Chordata; order Testudines; family Cheloniidae; genus Lepidochelys; species Lepidochelys olivacea. The sequence continues at coordinate 80,818,922 of NC_140417.1, read as the reverse complement.
ATATCCTCGGAGGTACATTCTAAGCCCTGGTCTACACTAGGACTTTAGGTCGAATTTAGCAGCATTAAATGGATGTAAACCTGCACCCGTCCACACGATGAAGCCCTTTATTTTGACTTAAAGGGCTCTTAAAATCGATTTCTTTACTCCACCCCTGACAAGTGGATTAGCGCTTAAATCGGCCTTGCCGGGTCGAATTTGGGGTACTGTGGACACAATTCGATGGTATTGGCCTCCGGGAGCTATCCCAGAGTGCTCCATTCTGACCGCTCTGGACAGCACTCTCAACTCAGATGCACTGGCCAGGTAGACAGGAAAAGAACCGCGAACTTTTGAATCTCATTTCCTGTTTGGCCAGCGTGGCAAGCTGCAGGTGACCATGCAGAGCTCATCAGCAGAGGTGACCATAATGGAGTCCCAGAATCGTAAAAGAGCTCTAGCATGGACCGAACAGGAGGTACGGGATCTGATCGCTGTTTGGGGAGAGGAATCCGTGCTATCAGAACTCTGTTCCAGTTTTCGAAATGCCAAAACCTTTGTCAAAATCTCCCAGGGCATGAAGGACAGAGGCCATAACAGGGACCCGAAGCAGTGCCACGTGAAACTGAAGGAGCTGAGGCAAGCCTACCAGAAAACCAGAGAGGCAAACGGCCGCTCCGGGTCAGAGCCCCAAACATGCCGCTTCTATGATGAGCTGCATGCCATTTTTAGGGGGTTCAGCCACCACTACCCCAGCCGTGTTGTTTGACTCCTTCAATGGAGGTGGAGGCAATACAGAAGCAGGTTTTGGGGATGAAGAAGATGATGATGAGGAGGAGGTTGTAGATAGCTCACAGCAAGCAAGCGGAGAAACCGGTTTTCCCGACAGCCAGGAACTGTTTCTCATCCTGGACCTGGAGCCAGTACCCTCCGAACCCACCCAAGGCTGCCTCCTGGACCCAGCAGGCGGAGAAGGGACCTCCGGTGAGTGTACCTTTTAAAATACTATACATGGTTTAAAAGCAAGCATGTGAAAGGATTACTTTGCCCTGGCATTCGCGGTTCTCCTGGATGTACTCCCAAAGCCTTTGCAAAAGGTTTCTGGGGAGGGCAGCCTTATTGCGTCCTTCATGGTAGGACACTTTACCACTCCAGGCCAGTAACACGTACTCGGGAATCATTGTACAACAAAGCATTGCAGTGTATGTTTGCTGGCGTTCAAACAACATCCGTTCTTTATCTCTCTGTGTTATCCTCAGGAGAGTGAGATATAATTCATGCTCACCTGGTTGAAATAGAGTGCTTTTCTTCAGGGGACACTCAGAGGAGCCCATTCCTGCTGGCCTGTTTGCCTGTGGCTAAACAGAAATGTTCCCCGCTGTTAGCCACAGGGAGGGGGGAAGGTTGAGGGGGTAGCCACGCGGTTGGGGGAGGCAAAATGCGACCTTGTAACGAAAGCACATGTGCTATGTATGTAATGTTAACAGCAAGGTTTACCCTGAAAGAGTGTAGACACTGTTTTATAAAATGTGTCTTTTTAAATACCGCTGTCCCTTTTTTTTTTGTCCACCAGCTGCATGTGTTTCAGTGATCACAGGATCTTCTCCTTCCCAGAGGCTAGTGAAGATTAGAAAGAAAAAAAAACGCACTCGAGATGAAATGTTCTCCGAGTTCATGCTGTCCTCCCACACTGACAGAGCACAGACGAATGCGTGGAGGCAAATAATGTCAGAGTGCAGGAAAGCACAAAATGACCGGGAGGAGAGGTGGCGGGCTGAAGAGAGTAAGTGGCGGGCTGAAGACAGGGCTGAAGCTCAAATGTGGCGTCAGCATAATGAGAGGAGGCAGGATTCAATGCTGAGGCTGCTGGAGGACCAAACCAGTATGCTCCTGTGTATGGTTGAGCTGCAGCAAAGGCAGCTGGAGCACAGACTGCCACTGCAGCCCCTGTGTAACCAACCGCCCTCCTCCCCAAGTTCCATAGCCTCCACACCCAGACGCCCAAGAACGCGGTGGGGGGGCCTCCGGCCAACCAGCCACTCCACCACAGAGGATTGCCCCCCAAAAAAGAAGGCTGTCATTCAATAAATTTTAAAGTTGTAAACTTTTAAAGTGCTTTGTGGCATTTTCCTTCCCTCCTCCACCATCCCTCCTGGGCTACCTTGGTAGTCATCCCCCTATTTGTGTGATGAATGAATAAAGAATGCATGAAAGTGAAGCAACAATGACTTTATTGCCTCTGCAAGTGGTGATCGAAGGGAGGAGGGGAGGGTGGTTAGCTTACAGGGAAGTAGAGTGAACCAAGGGGCAGGGGTTTCATGAAGAAGAAACAAACAGAACTTTCACACCGTAGCCTGGCCAGTCATGAAACTGGTTTTCAAAGCTTCTCTGATGCGTACCGCGCCCTCCTGTGCTCTTCTAACCGCCCTGGTGTCTGGCTGCGCGTAACCAGCAGCCAGGTGATTTGCCTCAACCTCCCACCGGCCATAAACGTCTCCCCCTTACTCTCACAGATATTGTGGAGCACACAGCAAGCAGTAATAACAGTGGGAATATTGGTTTCGCTGAGGTCTAAGTGAGTCAGTAAACTGCGCCAGCGCACCTTTAAACGTCCAAATGCACATTCTACCACCATTCTGCACTTGCTCAGCCTGTAGTTGAACAGCTCCTGACTACTGTCCAGGCTGCCTGTGTACGGCTTCATGAGCCATGGCATTAAGGGGTAGGCTGGGTCCCCAAGGATACATATAGGCATTTCAACATCCCCAACAGGTATTTTCTGGTCTGGGAATAAAGTCCCTTCCTGCAGCTTTTGAAACAGACCAGAGTTCCTGAAGATGCGAGCATCATGTACCTTTCCCGGCCATCCCACGTTGATGTTGGTGAAACGTCCCTTGTGAACCACCAGAGCTTGCAGCACTATTTAAAAGTACCCCTTGTGGTTTATGTACTCAGCGGCTTGGTGCTCCAGTGCCAAGATAGGGATATGGGTTCCGTCTATGGCCCCACCACAGTTAGGGACTCCCATTGCAGCAAAGCCATCCACTCTGACCTGCACATTTCCCAGGGTCACTACCCTTGATATTAGCAGATCTTTGATTGCGTGGGCTACTTGCATCACAGCAGCCCCAACAGTAGATTTGCCCACTCCAAATTGATTCCCAACTGACCGGTAGCTGTCTGGCGCTGCAAGCTTCCACAGGGCTATCGCCACTCGCTTCTCAACTGTGGGGGCTGCTCTCATCTTGGTATTCGTGCGCTTCAGGGCAGGGGAAAGCAAATCACAAAGTTCCATGAAAGTGCCCTTACACATGCGAAACTTTCGCAGCCACTGGGAATCGTCCCAGACCTGCAACACTATGCGGTCCCACCAGTCTGTGCTTGTTTCCCGAGCCCAGAATCGGCGTTCCACAGCATGAACCTGCCCCATTAGCACCATGATGCATGCATTGGCAGGGCCCATGCTTTCAGAGAAATCTGTGTCCATGTCCTGATCACTCACGTGACCGCGGTGACGTCGCCTCCTCGCCTGGTATCGCTTTGCCAGGTTCTGGTGCTGCATATACTGCTGGATAATGCGTGTGGTGTTGAATGTGCTCCTAATTGCCAAAGTGAGCTGAGCGGCCTCCATGCTTGCCTTCGTATGGCGTCCACACAGAAAAAAGTCGCGGAACGATTGTCTGCCGTTGCTCTGACGGAGGGAGGGGCGACTGACAACATGGCTTACAGGGTTGGCTTCAGGGAGCTAAAATCAACAAAGGGGGTAGCTTTACATCAAGGAGTATTTCAGGCAGGACTTCACGGAGGGTTCCAATAAGAAATGGTGCACCTAAGTTATTGTTCTTATTGGAACAACGCTGCACCTTCTCTGTGAGTGACTGCAGTGTGACCTAGAGGAATGAGTCCCCTAGACGGGGGAGGAGAGGAAGCAAATGAATACAAAACAAATCTGGTCTATTTTTTGTTTTGATCCACTCCATCTATCTTTTACATCTTTGGCTGGCAGCAGACGGTGCAGAAGGCCTGCATGCCATCCACATCTCATGGCTGCTCGGCAGAAGATGGTACAGTACGACTGCTAGCCATCCTCATCTCTTGCCTGCCCGGCAGAAGATGGTACAGTACGACTGCTAGCAATCCGTATCGCCTGCCTGCTCACCATAAGACGATTCAATAGGACTGACTGCAGGACTAAAGAGAATGAGCTGGTCAAGTCACTCCAAATTTAGTCCCTGCGCCCATGTCTGCCCAGGCGCTCCCAGCCGACGTGGCCAGGAGCACCTCGGATACGACGAGGACGGCTACCAGTCGTACTGCACCATCTGCTGCCAGAAGGCAATGGTTTGCTGCTACTATGTAGCAATGCCGTACCGCGTCTGCCAGCACCCAGGAGACATAGGGTGACAGTTACCTGAGTGGGCTCCATGCTTGCCGTGGTATGGCGTCTGCACAGGTAACTCAGGAAAAAAGGAGCGAAACGATTGTCTGCCCTTGCTTTCACGGAGGGAGGGAGGGAACGGGGGCCTGACGATATGTACACAGAACCACCCGCGACAATGTTTTAGCCCCATCAGGCATTGGGATCTCAACCCAGAATTCCAATGGGCAGCGGAGACTGCGGGAACTGTGGGATAGCTATCCACAGTGCAATGCTCCGGAAGTCGACTCTAGCCTCGATGCTGTGGAAGCACTCCGCCGAGTTAATGCACTTAATGCACTTAGAGCATTTTCTGTGGGGACACACACACTTGAATATATAAAACCAATTTCTAAAAAACCGACTTCTATAAATTTGACCTTATTCCGTAGTGTAGACATACCCTAAGGTATCTGAGTGTCTGGCTGTAAATAGCAGATTTCTTGGTGTGTTTGATGTGGTTACTGGATCTCTGAAGATAGGTGTGATCCATGGGTTTCTTGTATATGGTTGTCTGTGGGGTTCCATTATTGAAGCTGATCATGGTGTCCAGGAAGTTAATGCTAATGTGGGAGTGTTCCAGACAGAGTTTAGTGGACAGATGCTGGTTATTGAAGTTGTGGTGGAAATCTGAGGGAGTTTAATTCATCTGTCCAGAGGATGAAGATATAATTGATGTATCTCAGGTATATCCTTAGTTTTGTGGTGCATATGTCCAGAAGTTCTTCTTTAAGGTGACCCATCAAGAGTTTAGCATATTGTAGAGCCATTGTAGTACCCATGGCTGTTCCTACGGTTTGAACAAAGTGTTTGTTGAATGTAAAATTGTTATGGTGTGGATGAAATGGATGTGTTTGCGGAGGATATCTGATGGCTGTCCATTATGTTGCAAATATTTGTGGCAACCCATAGGACTGCAGTATGGGTGTATATGGACTCTGACCCTGATCCAGCAAAGCATTTCAAGTCCTATCAGAACAGCAACTTTGATACGGGCAAACCATAGCACCTGAGTTGATGAATCTGTTGTCCATCCCTATTACACCAAATATTTCATTATATAGAAAGATTAAAAACAACAGTGTGTGATAGGTAAACTCCGCCCCCACGTCAAAGTAGGTGTTTCTTAGTCGAGGCACTGCAGTTTATCATCATCTTTGCTTTTGTGCATTACTTTCAACCAACAGTGCTCCCATAAACCAAATATGAAAGTAAATCCATCTTTTTCTTTTAGTCTTTGTACAATAAATTTATGTATGGAAGTTTCCCAATTATCTTCATAATTATCAGAACTTGGAAAATCTCTTTAAATTTAGTGACCTTGCATAAAATTTTAAACTAGTGGCAGTTGTTTTCACACACTTCTTTTATAATTCGGTATGAAAACTGTAACTTTTTACCAGTTCTGCCTTTGGATAAAGTTTTATCAAGGAATAAATGATAATAGATCTTTGTTTCAAGCTAAATTGTAAGAAAGGATAGGAAGTATTTTTTTAGCCATTTTTACAAGGACTGTGATGTCAGTTTTATTGTGTTTCTTGGTTCTTGCTCAGTCAATGATCTGTTATCTGTGGAGGTCCTATGGTTGGTGAAAATAATATTGCCAGTTTGATTACTTCCTTGAACTAATGTCAATTATTTAATTATAGTGTATATATCTATTAACATATCACAGTTAATATTTTGATTGGTGTTCATATTTTTACTTGAGATTTTTTAAGGTAGTTTTCTTTCCATAGAGAACTGATCTAATGAAATATAGCTTCTATTTACAGTGGGGTTTGTTTGCTTTAGTTTTGTCTTTTGAAACTATAAACAAAGCAAAAGACATTTATCATATAGTCATACTGTAGCTGGTAGGGAGGGAAAATTTTCACTCCAGTCATTTGCTCATAAAGTCTCTCACAAGCTCTGCAATTAATGTTCAGTATCAGTACAGTCCCCGAAAAATCAAATTTATGTGCTCAATATCTAGCCTCAGCTTTTAAAAAATTGGAATGTAGGTCTCCATGCCATGTTAAGAGAAAGCTTTGGGTACAACTTGACCTTGATTTAGCAAGGTGCTTAAGCACATCCCTAATCTTGTGAATAATCTCATTAAATTTAGGACTGTTTTTAAATATTTCACTGAATTAAGGTCTGTCTGCATTTTGCTTGGATGAATTGAAGTCAGGAAAAATAGGGTGGTCTTGCTTTCACGTGGAATGCCACCTCTTGCTCAGGCCATCGATGGAATCTATTCCCGGTTGCTTGTGCATCTGACATAGTACTGACAGAAAGCAGAAGCACAGGACTTGCCTACTCCCTTATGGAGGGAGTCAGAGGAAATGATCTGAGAAGTTCCTTTCAGTTTTCCTTTTTCTAACCCATTTCAGGAGTTTTCCGGGTGTGTGTGTGTGTGGGGGGGGGGGCAGTGGTGAAGAAAGAGTATTCTGGGCCTACATTAAGCTGAGAGATTTATGGGGGTTGAAACTATAGTGATCTGCCTCTCCCTTAGCCATGGGACATTGCAAGATCAATACACTAAAGCTTTGTCTACATTGGCAGTGATGCATAGGATATGCGTAGCTCCCTACCGTGTAGAAACGCTCCTCTGTGGTGGGGAAAATCTCCAGTAGCGGGGAGCTGCCAGAACCTGTCCCTGCTGCTGCCCTCCCTTCCCATCAGTGGGGAAAGTTTCCGGCAGCAGGGACATTGCACTGCTAAAAATAGCAGTGTAGATGTGGGAAGTACTGCTTGGGCATGTAGAGAGCCATGCAGGGTATATACCATAATGTTTGGCAATCTTTGCTCCGTTAAGAAGTGCTCACTATCTACATTGCTATTTACACCTGGGCTACAGGGGTGTGCAGTGTGCGTACCCTACATGGTGCCCTAAGTGTAGACGTAGCTTAGGTTAACAAATGTTAGGCTAACATAGAAACATTAGACTGGGCAAAGATGACCCTGAACCAAAACCCCATTTCTGAACATCCTCACACATCAGGATTTTCCTAAATACGAACCCAGATCTGAAGTTCATAAGTGACTGTTATTTTTACAGTGGGTTGAACTAAAACTAATTCTGACCACCTCTGGTATTTGAAACCTGGATCCTAATCCAAACGTTGTAGCTTGGGGCTATGTCAAATGGCGAGGGTGGAATTTCACAGACAGGTTATTGCTATACTAATGCATGGAATACATTTGTTGTAGGAGTCAGTTAGGCAAAACCCAAAATATTTTAGTCTTGTATTTAAAGTGAATAGCCTCCAGTTCTACCAGTCAGAACATTCTGTGTTTCAACTCCCATGTTCTGAAACAAATTGAGTTTGCTCCCTTGTCCTCTGCAGGCTACTAACCAAATCATTTCTGATCATGTCTTATCTAATTTGTTCTTGAATATGTGAGATTCATTGTGAAAAAGAATGGTTGTATATCTGTGAACATATATATTTCTCAGTGAAGATGAACCATTTTCAGTTGTATTTGAAATAGACAATGTATTCTGTATCCGTATGTTTGAAAATTGAACAACACTGCACATCTAAACCCTCTGGTTCCATGTGATTTGGCCAGTAGAGCTATTTCATTTATTATAGGTCCATTAGAGAGAGCACTTCTCAACTCTGTGGTGCAACTGAATTCCTGATCACAGCGTAAAGGGGTATTGTTTATTGATTAGCATGGTGAATATTAATTACAGCCATGTGCACTGTTATGATATTTGTGGATAATTGTATCCTTATTATAGAGTTATCAGATATCTATTAACCTCAACACTTGAAAAGGCTGTATCATTGCTTTTCTAGAACAACTCGAGCTAAATCTTCTTTTTACTCTCCTAAAGAGCAAAACACACCAGTGCTCAGAAGAAAGGCAGAAGGCAGATTAGTGTGACTGTTGTAATACTTCAGAAATATCAGCAAAACTAAATTAAAAGCCTCATCTCAAAAAATAGTTTGCTTTTGTCAAGGTTCCTCCCCCACTCTGAACTCTAGGGTACAGATGTGGGGACCTGCATGAAAAACCTCCTAAGCTTATCTTTACCAGCTTAGGTCAAAACTTCCCCAAGGTACAAAATATTCCACCCTTTGTCCTTGGCTTGGCCGCTACCACCACCAAACTAATACTGGTTACTGGGGAAGAGCTGTTTGGACGCGTCTTTCCCCCCAAAATACTTCCCAAAACCTTGCACCCCACTTCCTGGACAAGGTTTGGTAAAAAGCCTCACCAATTTGCCTAGGTGACTACAGACCCAGACCCTTGGATCTTAAGAACAATGAACAATCCTCCCAACACTTGCACCCCCCCACCCTTTCCTGGGAAATGTTGGATAAAAAGCCTCACCAATTTGCATAGGTGACCACAGACCCAAACCCTTGGATCTGAGAACAATGAAAAAGCATTCAATTTCTTACAAGAAGACTTTTAATAAAAATAGAAGTAAATAGAAATAAAGAAATCCCCCCTGTAAAATCAGGATGGTAGATATCTTACAGGGTAATTAGATTCAAAAACATAGAGAACCCCTCTAGGCAAAACCTTAAGTTACAAAAAAGATACACAGACAGAAATAGTTATTCTATTCAGCACAATTCTTTTCTCAGCCATTTAAAGAAATCATAATCTAACACATACCTAGCTAGATTACTTACTAAAAGTTCTAAGACTCCATTCCTGGGCTATCCCCGGCAGAAACCAGCATATAGGCAGACACACAGACCCTTTGTTTCTCTCCCTCCTCCCAGCTTTTGAAAGTATCTTGTCTCCTCATTGGTCATTTTGGTCAGGTGCCAGCGAGGTTACCTTTAGCTTCTTAACCCTTTACAGGTGAGAGGAGCTTTCTCCTGGCCAGGAGGGATTTCAAAGGGGTTTACCCTTCCCTTTATATTTATGACAGCTTTGTTTAAATTCTCTTTAACTTAATGCAGTATTAATCTTGTAGAATTGCTGCTATCACTAACACTGTTCATAATACAGTAATAATAATGTAGAAAAACAACATAGAAATACCTTAATAATCACCCTCCACTCATGGTATCTTCTTGGCATTTAGCCACTGAAGAATCCAGGGGAGTGCTGTGCTTGGGTCTTTCCAGATTTTATATCAAATATATATTTTACCACAATTGAGTACAGAAGGAGCATTTATGCTTATTCAAGGCTAAATCCTCAGCAGGTATAAACTGTCATAACTCCACTGAAATCATAGAGGTTATGCCAGTTTACATCAGCTGAGGAGCTGGCCTTTATTGTGAATTATAATATTATAGGTGGGGCTGGTAGCATCATCTATTATTAAGGTTGACCTACACTTCCCATTAGCAGCCCCATTTTCAGGTGCCACAAGTGTTGCCAAACTAACCATTTAGGCAGATTTTTTTAATGTTCGGTGTCTGCTTGTGAAAAATTTCAGGCAAAATGTTTCAGCCATTTCTGAGAATAAGGCTAGGGGAAAATATGTTGTTTTGCTCATGTTAAAAAAAAATTCTGGTGATCTTCTCTTTGATAAACTCAAATGCCCCATGTCTTTTGCCAACCTACTATTGCTATCAGTTGTTCCATTAGGAGAGAATATTAATTCTATGTAATCTTAATTCAGCCTCCTTGTTGTTATATATTATGACACACCCTTTAATTACACGCTTACATATTATGTTTTATACAGGAACCCTTTCTCATTCAGTACACAGGGATGAATCAGGACTGGGTAGTAAAAGAGTCTATTGTCTCTAGGACTGCTGCCTCATTTCTTGCAGAAGTTGGAAGGTGTTCAGGGAATGAGCCAGGGGATTGCAGGGAGAGAAAAGATGCTACTCTACCCCATCCCTGCTTCTGCCACATAGTTCTTATGTGATACTAAGTCAAAATGCTTAAATAAAACTTTTTATGGATGGGAAAACTGGGAAAACCTAAATTTTGCAGTGTAATGTCCATTTTCTGTCCCCTGCTTCTGCATGAGCAGTAACATTGTGATGACAGAGAGAACCACTCATCACTCCTTCCCCTCCAGTTCCTTTGCATACTTTAAAAGAAAAGGAGGACTTGTGGCACCTTAGAGACAAACAAATTTATTTGAGCATAAGCTTTTGTGAGCTACAGCTCACTTCATTGGATACATACAGTGGAAAATACAGTGAGGAGATTTTATATACACAGAGAACATGAAACAATGGGTGTTACCATACAGACTGTAACAAGAGTGATCAGGAAAGGTGAGCTATTACCAGCAGGAGAGCGGGGGATGGGGAGGGGAGACACCTTTTGTAGTGTTAATCAAGGTGGGCCATTTCCAGCAGTTGACAAGAACAGTAGGGGGGGAAATAAACAAGGGGAAATAGTTTTACTTTGTGTAATGACACATCCGCTCCCGGTCTTTATTCAAGCCTAAGTTAATTGTATCCAGTTAGCAAATTAATTCCAATCCAGCAGTCTCTCGTTGGAGTCTGTTTTTGAAGGTTTTTTTGTGGAAGAATTGCCACTTTTAGGTCTGTAATCGAGTGACCAAAGAGAATGAAGTGTTCTCCGACTGGTTTTTGAATGTTATAATTCTTGACATCTGATTTGTGTCCATTTATTCTTTTACGTAGAGACTGTCCAGTTTGGCCAATGTACATGGCAGAGGGGCATTGCTGGCACATGATGGCATATATCACATTGGTAGATGTGCAGGTGAACGAGCCTGATAGTGTGGCTGATGCGACTAGGCCCTATGATGGTGTCCCCTGAATAGATATGTGGACACAGTTGACAACAAGCTTTGTTGCAAGGATAGGTTCCTGGGTTAGTGGTTCTGTTGTGTGGTGTGTGGTTGCTGGTGAGTATTTGCTTCAGGTTGGGGGGCTGTCTATAAGCAAGGACTGGCCTGTCTCCCAAGATCTGTGAGAGTGATGGATCATCCTTCAGGATAGGTTGTAGATCCTTGATGATGCGTTGGTACTCCTTTTCTTTTTGTGGATACAGACTAACACGGCTGCTACTCTGAAACCTGTCATTATGCAAGGCACTGAATTTAGCCATATGAGTGGAAATCTATCAACTTCATGAAAAAATTCGTACAGATACAGGAATCATCATCTTCCTTTCCAAATGCAAGCAGATGGACACCATACCAAAAGGACTGAAGGTAAAAAATCCATTATAATCTACATACCACACAGACTATGCTGACAGCTTGTGCCACAAACTGTCAAAGAAACTGCAGAACTACCTGATCAACATCCTCTACAGCAAACAGGGAAAGATTAATAATGAGCTCTCAAAACTGGATACTCTCATAAAAAAACAAGTTTCCACACAAACTTCCTCATGGCTGGACTTTACAAAAACTAGACAAGCCATTTACAACACACGCTTTGCTTCTCTACAAAAGAAAAAAGGACATTAAACTATCTAAACTACTACATGCCACAAGGGGCCACAACAGTGGTTCCCTTAACCCACCCAGCAATATTGTTAATCTATCCAACTATACTCTTAGCCCAGCAGAAGAATCTTTCCGATCTCGGGGCCTCTCCTTCTTCCCCTCCACCCCCACAAACATGATACAGTTCTGTGGTGACATAGAATCCTATTTTCGATGTCTCCGACTTAAGGAATATTTCCAACACCCCTCTGAACAACATACTAACCCACAAGGACCTTCCTACCAACACTACAAAAAGAAGGATTCTGGGTGGACTCCTCCTGAAGGTCGAAACAACAGACTGGACTTCTACATAGAGTGCTTCCACCGAATTGCACGGGCTGAAATTGTGGAAAAGCAACATCACTTGCCCCATAACCTCAGCCATGCAGAACACAATGCCATCCACAGCCTCAGAAACAACTCTGACATCATAATCAAAAAGGCTGAGAAAGGAGGTGCTGTCGTCGTCATGAATAGGTCGGAATATGAACAAGAGGCTGCTAGGCAGCTCTCCAACACCACTTTCTACAAGCCATTATCCTCTGATCCCACTGAGGGTTACCAAAAGAAACTACACCATCTGCTCAAGAAACTCTCTGGAAAAGCACAAGAACAAATCTGCACAGACACACCCCTGGAACCCCGACCCAGGGTATTCTATCTGCTACCCAAGATCCATAAACCTGGAAATCCTGGACACCCCATCATCTCAGGCATTGGCACCCTGACAGCAGGATTGTCTGGCCATATAGACTCCCTCCTCAGGCCCTACGCTACCAGCACTCCCAGCTATCTTCGAGACACCACTGACTTCCTGAGGAAACTACAATCCATCAGTGATCTTCCTGAAAACACCATCCTGGCCACTATGGATGTAGAAGCTCTCTACACCAACATTCCACACAAAGATGGACTACAAGCCGTCAGGAACAGTATCCCCGATGATGTCACGGCAAACCTGGTGGCTGAACTTTGTGACTTTGTCCTCACCCATAACTATTTCACATTTGGGGACAATGTATACCTTCAAATCAGCGGCACTGCTATGGGTACCCGCATGGCCCCACAGTATGCCAACATTTTTATGGCTGACTTAGAACAACGCTTCCTCAGCTCTCATCCCCTAATGCCCCACTCTACTTGTGCTACATTGATGATATCTTTGTCATCTGGACCCATGGAAAAGAAGCCATTGAAGAATTCCACCATGATTTCAACAGTTTCCATCCCACCATCAACCTCAGCCTGGACCAGTCCACACAAGAGATCCACTTGCTGGACACTATGGTTCTAATAAGTGATGGTGACATAAACACCACCCTATACCGAAAACCTACTGACCGCTATACTTACCTACATGCCTCCAGCTTTCATCCAGACCACACCATATGATCCATTGTCTACAGCCAAGCTCTACAATACAACCGCATTTGCTCCAACCCCTCAGACAGAGACAAACACCTACAAGATCTCTATCAAGCGTACTTACAACTACAATACCCACCTGCTGAAGTGAAGAAACAGATTGACAGAGCCAGGAGAATACTACAGGACAGGCCCAACAAAGAAAATAACAGAACACCACTAGCCATCACCTTCAGCCCCCAACTAAAACCTCTCCAACGCATCATCAAGGATCTACAACCTATCCTGAAGGATGACCCATCACTCTCACAGATCTTGGGAGACAGGCCAGTCCTTCCTTACAGACAGCCCCCCAACCTGAAGTAAATACTCACCAGCAACCACACACCACACAACAGAACCACTAACCCAGGAACCTATCCTTGCAACAAAGCTTGTTGTCAACTGTGTCCACATATCTATTCAGGGGACACCATCATAGGGCCTAGTCACATCAGCCACACTATCAGAGGCTCGTTCACCTGCACATCTACCAATGTGATATATGCCATCATGTACCAGCATGGCTTCTGACTTTGTACTGTGGTAACTTACACCATTTCTTTGCTAAAGGTAATCGTTAGTTTTCTTTTTTTAAAAAGGGTTACATGAAAATTCCAGCTCATTTTCAATTATATTTGTTTGTTTGCTTCTTACAAAGTTGAGGCTATGGCTTTGTGAATATTTACCTTTTCAAAAAAGCAAGGAATTATAGCTGAATTATAGCTCAATTTTCTGTTACACAGTTTCAAAAAAGTCATTTCCAGTTTACAGTAAAACTGAAGTTTCATTAAACATGTTTTGTTTGACTACACTATAATTTAAATATTTTCAATACATTGGTCAACATGGCATTGAGTGGTAAAATACGGAGGTTCACAAAGATAACAATGGCAATAAAATGTACTTTGAAGACAACATTGATCTGTAAACAGCACTATGATGGTGTACCAGGCATTTGCTGCCCCATCAGAGACGACACTGCCTTGTTGCACCTCGCCCCGCCCCGCCCCCAGGAAGGTATCCTGCTAGAAGGAAAAAGCAGCAAGTTCAGACTTTAAGTATTGCCTCCTGAGGCCTCCCGTGATCAGCTGCAGGCAGAACCTGCAAGAACTGGTCCTCCAGCACCTAGAAAGGCCAGAAGCAGACAGGCCAGATAAAAATGGCTAGCTGCTTCTATCAGGGGCAAATTTTGAGTGAAGTTAGGATAGGGAATGAAGCCTTTATTGCACTAATCAAGTTATCTGGCCTGGTCAGGGGCCTAACCTTGAAAATATTTGCTTTCAATCTCTGTAAAGAACTATTGCTTATATTAAGAACTTTAATGCCCAGTAGCTACTTTGAGTTCAGTGTTAATTTGTTATTTTGTAAACCTCTGGTGAACCTGCTCCATGTTGCACCATGCTCAGGTGAACTCTTGCCAAGCACCTAAGGGAAAAAAATTCTGCCTATTAAAAAACAAAAAAACCCTAAGGAAATTCACCAGCAAAAACTTCATTTAATGTTAGTTAGGGCTGCTCTCATCAGTAAACTAAGACATACAAAATTAGGAAATACAAAGTTAACTATTAAAAAGGACTTCAGCAATTGAGTGGAGAGTATGCTTGTAAATTTTGTTGCTGACAGCAAGCTGGGAGGGATTGCAAGCACTTTAGAGGACAGGATTAGAATTCAAAAGGAAGAATTATTCAGAAATCAATAAGATGAAATCAAGAAAGACTTATACTTAGTAATGAAAAATCAGATGCACAAATGCATAATGGGGAATAACTGGCTAGGCAGCAGTACTTCAGAAAAGGAACTGGGAGATATAGTGGGTCACAGATTTAATATAAATCAATAACATGATTCAGTTGCAGAAAAGGCTAGTATTTTGGAGTTTATTAACAGGAGTGTCACAGATAAGACACAAGAGAGAATTGTTCCACTCTACTTGGCACTGGTGATATCTCAGCTAGAGTATTGTGTCCAGTTTTAGGTAAGAAATTTTAAGAAACGTTGTTAAATTGGGGGAAGCAAAAAAAAAAGTAGAAAACATGATTTCTGAAGAAAAGTTAAAAAATTTGGGTATGATTAGGTTTGAGAAAAGAAGAGTGAGGGGGTACCTGATAAGTGTTCACTGTCCTCTTTATAACAGCCCTTAATATATTTGATCAGTTGTTCTCCATGTCCACTGAATGTAGGGCAAGAAGCACTCAACTCAGTCTTTAGAAAGATTAGGTTAGATATTAGAAAGTTTTTCCTAACTATAGGGATAGTTATGTACTTGAACAAGTTACCAAGGGAGAGTGTGGAATTCCTGTCTTCAACAACGATTTAGACAAATATTTGTCAGGGATGGTCTAAGTATCCTTGGTCTTGCATAGGTGAGAGGCAATGGACTAGATGACCCCTCGAGGTCTCTTCCTGCCCTACATGTTTATGGTTCTGTGAAGTCAAGTACTTTCAACTAAGAATATGTCAGAATGAACATCGCCCATACAATGTTTGGTTAGCTTGGTGGTTTTGTACACATGCATTATGATACAGCCTTTAATTACCTGATCCTTTTTTTTTACATAGGACCTCTGGTTCATTTAGTGCCTAGGAAGTGCCTACTCTGGGGATGAATTGGGGTTGCTAAAGGGCAGTCGTCATTGTAGAAGGGCCCTTATGTTTAAGGCTTTTCCTACGCTCACCTTTGTGTCTCCCACATACTGTAATAGTATTAGCACCCAGTTTTGAAATACTGTGTAAGGTGAGAAGTCACACTTTTAAATAAAGGATTTATCCTAGCAGTAATAGAATTTTCTTCTACTGGAGAAAGATGATTTATTAGTTTGAACATATCCATGCATGTTACCTAAATAAAGTTAATCAGAAGCTGCATTTTATAATTTGTTTAGCCTTGCAGTAAGCAAGGTGAAGAGTAATTTATGTAGAGTTATCTTAGCTTAACAGACATTGCCCATGACAGTAAATTCACAAATAAAGGACTTTCTTTAGATGTACTATTTTTATGCCATCTCTTCGATGGAGGAGGATATTTAGCTGTAGCTGCATCAGAGAACTAGGTGATCGTAGGAGCCAGTTTACATCATTACTCACCACCTCTGACATTACATCCTACTGGAAAAGTTCAGAAATCCCAATACTTGACATTGATTCTGTCTCCTTAAAAAAAAATCACCTCTCTATATAACTCTTTAAAGGATGTGGTGATGTGCTATTGCACCCTTTAGTTGGCAAATGCATAGCTATGTGCTGAGTTAAATACCATTCAAAATGTTTTTATTGGTTCTTTTTAACTAGCAGTTAGGAAGGATTAATTTTGCTGCCAGGGCTGATTGTGGCATTGCTAAATGCAGTACAGGAATCATTATTTTCTTTGTACCTACACAGGTATTGATATGAGCATCTAGTTACATTACTTCTATGGCATTGTAGCTACCTTTGATCATTCACTCTTTATGAAGATTGTAGACTCTGATTGTGAGGCTGCTGCAATAGCTGGAAATAATGAAAAATGTCAAAGACAGCCCTAATATAGATTATTTATACTGGAAAGAGAAAAGAATTGTTCCTTTCAATCAGTGGAGAATATGACCGTTATTTCAAGGCATTTGTAACATCCAGTGACAACATTTAAAGTAGTAGGACTTCATCCTAATAGGCTTCCCTAAACTTTCTTCCTCTCATTTCCATTCTTCTGTACCAAACTGATTAAGCATTGTGCTTTTTTTCTATTGGCAGATCTTCTTTTGTAATAGAAAATGTATCTATTTGTATGTATATACACTGTTGGATTATCATATATATCGTATACAACGGTATATGTGTATTTATAATCAGGTTATATAAATATAGAGAAACAAACTTCTTTTTAAGAAAGTTTAATGAAAATGCTTCATACCATTTTTCAAAGTGAGATAGTTTCAACTAGGTCCACATAAAATGGAGTTGCTAATGTGCTAATACTATGGTTCAGAATCTCAGCTGGTATACATTGGTGTAGCTCCACTGACATCAATCAGAGTCTGTCCCTGTATCTTGAAATATTTCACATATGGTAGGAAACCTGTATTCATGATGTTTTAAGGTTTCAGAGTAGCAGCCGTGTCTGTATCCGCAAAAAGAAAAGGAGGACTTGGAGCACCTTAGAACCAATTTATTAGAGCATAAGCTTTCGTGAGCTACAGCTCACTTTAAGTAACTGAGTAGGGAAAATACATGTGTGTCTTTCTTTTGGACTAGAACAATACAACTTTGATTGGTAAACTATGTCAAATTCCTTTGGAGAAATAAATTTCATAAGACTACTTGCAACCTTACATACTGTATCTGTTGTCTTAAATATATAATATGACATAATTGTTAGACAAAATAAACTAGGAGTAAAATTATATAGAGTAACTGTTGGCTAAGACAGTAAAAATATCAACTACTAATTTCAGACGTTAATAATAACCCAACCATTTTGCATTAGCAGCAATAGTTTGAAGAACAAAAACGAGAATACCGCTATACTAAAAGTGTGAAGCTGACACACACAGTACCCTCTAAAGTATCGCAAGGCTTTTTCCATATCTTCTATGTTCCGATGATTTTTTCATTATGTGCTGTCAGATGAAAGGCGTTTCTAATTTGCACAGATTACATAAATGGAATTTACACTGCACATCTTTTACGTTTAACGACTCACCAGTGCAGTTCTATAGAATTATTAAAAATACTGTAGATTAAAACAACTTAAAAGCTATCAAACTGTATCATGTGTGTCTGGCCCTTTTAAACTGCTTGCTATGAGAGAACAAAATGTTTACATAGGTGTGGTGATAATGAAGTGGACATTCGGTGCTGTGCTTCTAATGTCATGTGGAATGTATCGCAACATTGAAAAAGCAATAGTACAACAGTTCAAAGTATAAAAAATATGATATCTATGTAATCTTTTTTCCACTTAATATAAGCAAAGTGTGTATTCATCATATTGAATGCTATATGACACTAGCCGTTGATGCTTGAAAATGTAAGCTGGTGGTTTGCACACATGCAAACCCATCTCTATTCAGCAAAACACTTAAGCACATGTTTAAGTCCCATTGACCTTAATCGCATTTAAGCACATAGTTAGTTATCCATGTGCTTAGGTGCATTTCTGGATTGGGGTCACAGAGAGAGAGAAATTGTTAAAAGATGTTAAATAGTCACTGTATACGTAACAGTTTTGTTTTCTATAATGTTTGTTTCAGGCTGACAAGAAAGAGAGGAGTAATGCCCTGAATATTGCAATAGATAATATGTGCAAGAAGACAAGAAACCTTCGCAGACAGGTAAAGAACTTGGGGACAAAATGATGGGAAAGCAGATTTATCTAAATACAATTTTTCCTGCTTTTGATATCCTGCTTTTGATATTATAATTTTAAAAAGAGAGAGGAATTCTCATCCAGAGCATTTATAATGTTGTTAGAAATATGTAACCCCCCAAAGGTCCAAGACTATGAATAAGGCCCCAGAAGTGGATACATATAAATGTATAATTTTTACAGAAATTTGCTTCTTATGGCATTTGGAAATTTGGAGTGA
Organism: Lepidochelys olivacea; assembly: GCF_965140295.1. Lineage (NCBI taxonomy): Eukaryota > Metazoa > Chordata > Testudines > Cheloniidae > Lepidochelys > Lepidochelys olivacea. The sequence continues at coordinate 80,800,165 of NC_140417.1, read as the reverse complement.
TTTTATGAAATTTTGTACAGGATTGATGAAATTTCACATATCTTATTCTCGTCTGTCTGAATTTAGCCCTCAAAACAAGTCTTGAAAAGCCATTTTTGCTTGAATATTAATACTTATGAATTGCATAAGAACTGCTTGAGGAGGAGGTTAATGGTGCTGTCTACCTTGTGACCACACTGTGTGGAGGAATAAGGCTTGAGCTGGAAGGCATGAAATCTTGAGTTCTATTCCTACCTCTGCCAATGTGTGGCTTTAATAATTTTTTTCAATTATAGCACTTGACAAACATTAATTATGGCTCACAATGCTCCTATGAAGTGGATAAAAGTAATTACTTTCTGGTTTGTTTCTGCAGTTTTCATAAGATATTTCAGGGTCTACAAGGCCAAATGAAATATGGAATTAGGACTTCTCCAGTAGCTGGTTTTCGGTCCACATGACTCAACTGGCAAGATCAGGGCCATAGTGTACTCTGTCCCATGAGTAATGAAATATTCTAGTGTTCTACAGCTTCCATCATTTTGGTGCTTCAACTTCACACAAAATTTTATGAAGGCAACACAGTGAAGTTATGTTTGAAACTAGCTTTAATGAGGTGATGTAGAATACAGCACACATGTCCATCATAGACACATTGGTCCAGTCACCAGCTAGCTGGTAGGACATCATGAGCCATCCCACAAGCCCAACTTCAGTGAAAAAACAAAATAGGGAAGGACGGATTCAAAAGTGGGTATCTCTCATTTTGGAATTGTATATTCCAGGAATTTCTAAACATGTTAAAATATTTTAATATATTTCCTGTGGCTTTTATTTATTATTATTTGTAAATGTGTATGGTGCCATAGATGTTCATGGCACTTTCATAATTTAGTTATTTGTGTGCAGTGTACCCTAGATCAGTGCTTCCCTCACTAGCAGAGCTGTATACGTTTTAAAGGAAGGGATGATGGCATACTGATTCCTATGTATCTTGAAATATTGCCAGTGTTAATACTCCCATCCCAGCTCTTTCCCATTGTACTTGTGGATGATCTGTTATGCTTTGCCCAGATGTTTTGCCTACGGTTATTGTTTAGTTATTTTCTGGAAGGGATCTTAGGGCAGATGTTCCCATGTCTGTCCCCTTCTCTTATCTACTGATAGCTTTTCTGCACACAGTGCAGGTTTAATTGCCAATGTCCTTTTGAAACAGGGAAAAGAGATTTCCTCACTAATAATTACTCTGTTTATTTCAGGTCTTTTGCCAACATTGCATGTGAGAAAGCAGTTTTCCACACTCATCACAACATTGGTTCTAACAGCATCACACACACACATGCTGAGATTCCTTCTTTACCTTCTGAGGACAGTATACCCACAGATTTTATAAACTATACTTTTCTATATCTTCATTTTTGCCTCCTGTGACGCTTCGGTCACCAAATACTTCATAAGGGGGAAAACCTTACACCGTAAACAACAGCAATAAAAAAGTTTGCCAAAAGTCACCCCTCTGCCTCCTGCTTATAGCGTCTGCCACATCTTTCCTTTTCACTATATAATATGATACATTTACTGTCCCAGTAACAATCACCACCATGATTGTGCCTGTTCTTCTTTGTCTGTCTGCTTGCCTTTCTGCCAATATTATAATGTAGTTCATGGGATTCTGCCTCATAGGTGGTAGGAGTTAGAAACAGACCCCTTAAGGTATAGAAAAAATTGCTTGCTATGATCATGTTGAAGAGAAATTGATACTGCTTTAGACATCACAAAATAATTTTCTGGACTTTGCCTTTCGGTCTTTTCCCCTTCCCTTCTCTTCACCTTTTTATCCCTTTCCTTGTTTTTCCATTATTTTGTTTCCTTTCTTTCTGCGTTGCTATAAGAACTATGTTTCTAAAATCCAAGCACCATACATAACTCAGCAAAAGTAAAGCACAGCAACAATATTTCATAGTTTTATACACCACAACAAAAGGCATGGCAGTGGGTCTGTTCTCTTAAAAGTAACTGTTTCATTTTGCTGAATTTCAGGATAGAGAGTTCCTCAGAACCAAAATATAGCAAGAACTAAAATCTCCATATATGAAAGATTAATTAAGCCAATCAATCAATAAACAGCTAAAGAGAAGAATTATGCAACAGGAGATAAAATAAAGTGTTGATTAGAAAGCTGGTTTTAACTTTCTGGATGCTACAGATATGTTATGCATTGACGTGGTTATTAGAGTACCTGTTTCTAAAATGGAACTGTGGTGAAACTCTGTACAGATGCAGGTATCTGTGTTATGCAGGCCTTAGTATGCAATTTGGCATTTATGGTGTTCTTGTGCAGCATCACATGATAGAATGAACTGTGCATCTATTAAAATATTATCTGACAAGCTCCAAAGGGCCTGCTGTAAAGGGCCTGCTCCTGCTGAAATCAGTGGGAGATTTGTCTTTGACTTGAATAGGTGCAGAATCAGGTTGTCCTGTGAATACATTAGTTCAATGCAAGTGAAATGCAGTAAAATGAGTGGAAATTTAAGTAATACACACATTTTTAGATGGCATTTCCTGATTTGGCCCTTACCTGAGCCAAAACAAATCTGTCAGAGAAAATGAAACAGCATCCATGGGTACAGTGCTGCTGTGGCTTTTTTATGTTAGTATTGTAATGAAATTTGGCAAGTTCAAGATCTCTCCCTTCATAAAGAAAATAATGAAGTAGATTGGTGTGTATTTAATTGGAATAGCAATATCTTAGACCCTAATCCTACAAAGACATACAGACATGCTTAATTTTAAAGAGATGACTTCACTGACTTCAATGGCACTAGCCACATGACTAAAGTCAAGCATGTGTTTTTGCAGGATAGGGGTCTACATGTATTTTGCTCTTGTTGTTGAAACTCATACTCTCCCTTTCTGAGTTGTTAAACTGGAATATAAACCAATGTAGGTAGGTGCTGAATGTGCAAATGGAGACTCTAATACCGCATTGGGATCTGCTAAGCTGGACCCCTATGTGTATGTTGACACTGCACATCAAGGCTACCTCTACATGACACACTGATTGTGGTGGCATGTAGCGTGTGTCTGTGAAGCTACACATTGAAGTGAAAAGCAGGCTGCATCCACGCTGTGGTATGTGTCAGTGAAAGGCTCTGATGGGGGGAAGCAGTAGGGAAAGTTTTCAGAAGCTCCCTGCTACAAGATTCTTTCTGGGGAAAGCCATCAGAAACCTTTCCCGTTTCCGGACTCTTTTCAAATAGCAGAAGGCAGCTCTGGCAATGGGGAGACAGTGTAGGGTGACCAGATGTCTTGATTTTATAGGGACAGTCCTGACATTCGGGACTTTGTCTTATATAGGGGCTTATTACCTCCCATCCCCATCCTGATCCTTTGGACATGTTTTTACTCGCCTAAGCTGTGTCATGCCAGCTACACTGCTATTTGTACGCATGCTGGGGGGTAACCCGAGTATGTACATTACATGCCACCAAAAGAAGTACGCAGAGTAGATGTATCCTACATCAGGGGTCTGTGGAACTTGGGTTTGTGGACTCAGTGTTTCCAAGCACATGCTTGAGCAGCTCCACTGCATTTTAAACCTGTGTGTACAATTTCTACACCCAGGATTCACAGCCATGCTAACGTGCCCATGCTGCACTAGGCAGTCCTTTCATACTGGGGTCTGTTGCTTGATCTGAATTCAAGCTGAAGAATGACAGGGTGTCAAGGTTCCTTCCCCACTCTGAACTCTAGGGTACAGATGTGGGGACCTGCATGAAAGACCCCCTAAGCTTATTCTTACCAGCTTAGGTTAAAAACTTCCCCAAGGTCAAACTTTGCCTTGTCTTGAACAGTATGCTGCTACCACCAAGTGTTTTAAACAAAGAACAGGGAAAAAGACCACTTGGAGACATCTTCCCTCAAAATATCCCCACAAGCCCTACACCGCCTTTCCTGGGGAAGGCTTGATAATAATATCCTCACCAATTTGTACAGGTGAACACAGAGCCAAACCCTTGGATCTTAAGAACAATGAAAAGGCAATCAGGTTCTTAAAAGAAGAATTTTAATTAAAGAAAAGGTAAAAGAATCACCTCTGTAAAATCAGGATGGTAAATACCTCACAGGGTAATCAGATTCAAAACATAGAGAGTCCCTCTAGGCAAAACCTTAAGTTACAAAAAGACACAAAAACAGGAATATACATTCCCTCCAGCACAGCTTATTTTACAAGCCATTAAACAAAAGGAAATCTAATGCATTTTCTAGCTAGATTACTTACTAACTTAACAGGAGTTGTAAGGCTTACATTCCTGATCTGTTCCCGGAAAAAGCACACACAGACAGACTAAACCCTTTGTTGCCCCCCACCTCCAGATTTGAAAGAATTTTGTCACCTCATTGGCCATTTTGGGTCAGGTGCCAGCGGGGTTACCTTAGCTTTTTAACCCTTTACAGGTGAAAGGATTTTGCCTCTGGCCAGAAGGGATTTTATAGCGCTGTATACAGAAAGGTGGTTACCCTTCCCTTTATATTTATGACACAGGTCTTAGCCAAGTCACAGCAGGACTTGGGGTCTGATCCTCCCCCGTAGCTGGGTCCTAGGACCCGAGTCATGAGTGCTTCCTGACCTGGATCAGATTGATTTGTATGTGGAAGGAAGAGGGGCTTGGGCTAAAACCTAAATGAGAACCAGAGCTTAGTGTGCAGTGTAGACATTATGTCTGTGTAGCATCCCATTGATCTGGGATCTTATAATGTATATTATGTGATAAGCTAGTTTAAAATAGATTTGCAAAAAGTTCCAAAAATGGCTTGAACGTTTTTCAGGAATGTCAGAGTCTGACTCAATGCCTATTGAAGTCAATTGGATGCTTTTCTTTGACTTTAGGTATCTGATGAGGACTTTAGATTGGAAAATACTTGTCTAAGTAGTAGAATCTGTATCCAAAGCTTGCCTTGCAAGCACAGATTTCCCCATATAAAGGGAGAGTAACATCAGAAAGGCTTTGTTTTTTCATATCTGCCTAACCGTAGGAGTGCTTACCTGCACTGAGCTTTTTCACAGAGGGACATTGGAACTAAAATGATATATAAAAATATTTTCCTTTGGGAGCAAACCAATTAGTGCCTTTTCACTTCAATATTACTTTTAAGATGCTTTTATTTTCTGTTACAATCAGCGTCTTCTAGATTAGTATCAGCATTTTTATATGTACTGATAAATGGGCTAGAACAAATAAGTACATATTTTGCACTGGGGAACTTAATACAATTGATAATGTTAATTATATTCCGTGTAATGCTTTGATTTGTGTACTTCCTAGAGTGTATGATTACAATGAACTCATTTAGATTTAGAACCTAGAAAATATCCTCTGAGTAATTTCCCAAAGGTCAGTTATAAGATTATAGGAAATCTAATTTAAGAGAACTAATTTGTACTGGAATGCTACACTTGTTTAATAATTTAAGATGGAAGTTGAAGAACAATTCATGCAAATGGAGAAAATTGGACATCAGATTTGTTTATTATTCTCCTTGCTGTATTAATCTATTATCAGATGTTCTTATCAGTGATCTCATTGGTATAATTACCATGCCACATACAATTTAGCTAATCAAAATATATTTTTTGACCTGAAACAAGGTAGAAAACATCTGGGTAATTTTACGGTTATGAAAATATATGATGTAGAAGATATGGACATGTAGCTTCAATAATTTCCATTTGTATACTGCCCTTTTTATAGGATACAAAGAAATTCATAGAAGTACTGATAATTTATAGTTCAGATTGCAATTACTGTATATTGATCTTATTCAACTATGATCGTTTTTATAATTACTGTAGTGGTCTATAATACAGAGTATAATATAATCTGCTGAGGGGAAGATGATGCTTTATTTTTCAGCTTCGGAAAGCTATTATAGATCATGTCTCAGACTCCTTCTTGGATACCACTGTTCCACTTCTAGTTCTCATTGAGGCTGCTAAAAATGGAAGAGAAAAGGAAATAAAGGAATATGCTGCTATATTTCAAGAACACACCAGCAGGCTTGTGGAGGTAGGTTTCATGGATCTGCAGCTGGACTGAATATATGTGATAAGTGACTTCATACTGCACTACATTTTTTTACCTGATTTGATAACATAGTTACGCACAGTAACTCAGCAAAATGCATCAGTGACTAAATTCAGTAACAACATATGCTTTCTTTGTTCACTACCTGCATAGCTCTAAGATCTGGATTTATGTGATCTTGGCCTCATATAAGATTTCATGACAATGGAAACTAGTGGGTTATTTTCTTCCCTCTTTAAATCAACGGGAGGCTTCCCAAAGAGTAGTTCAGAAGGAGTAGGATCAGATGCTAATAGGATAAGAAACAATAACTTGAAATATTTTGGAACTCTACTACCTGGACTGTTGGAAGCCACAAGTCAGTGTTAGTTATTTGCGAACTGTTTCACCCTTAATGTGTCTAACATGCAGGATAATGTGAAATGTATAATCAAGCTTCCTGATCAAGGACTTGTTACTTGACCCACAGTTTAAAGCCATGTTCCTGGAAAACCGATCCATGGTGGGTAGATGGTTGTGTGGAGCCTGGGGCAGATATAAGAATCTGTCTGTGTGTACTAATTTACAGGATTTGGTCCTAAAAATATACTCAAATAGATGCAAAAATAATTTTAATTTTATTCAGAGTGGAATAATTTTATATATAAAAGGTAAGAACATTGTCTTCTATTACTTGATAAATGTGCTGAATAGAATTGTTTGGGACCTTGAGACCCAATCCTGTAAACACTATGCACATGAGTAACTATACTCAAAGGGACTATTCACATGGATAAAGTTACTTGTGGGTATGCAGCACTGGGGCTTTAAACACTAAAAACACTAGAAATGCCCAAATTGGGGTTCTCAAAGCAATATAATCTCAGATGCATGTTATAGGTAAGCTGCTGCTTTTTCCTTTTCTATCCAATGTCAATGATGTAAAACTTGGGGAAAAAAATCAATGATTTTTCTGTGTGGCTAAAAATTATTCAGTAAAACTGTTTGTCTCAGAACCAAATCATTAGTCGTGGCTGATCTGCAGATAATTAAAAAGAAGACATGGCTAAAGAGGAATTGGGATATTTTATTTGTCTCTCTTTTCATGTACTCCTGTAATTAGGAAGTAAAGCTAGATGTACCATTCTCTAATTCACTAGACTGTCTTCTTTACATCCGATGAAGTGAGTTGTAGCTCACGAAAGCTTATATTCAAATAAATTTGTTCATCTCTAAGGTGCCACAAGTACTCCTTTTCTTTTTGCGAATACAGACTAACACGGCTGCTACTCTGAAACCTTCTTTACATATGTTACAAAATAAAATTAAAAGCTAGAAATTGTAGCCTAGTGGGCTAGTTTGCCTTTGTTATATCCCCTGCTACTGTAGCTCAGTGGGCTAGTTTGCCTTTATTATATTTATTGCTTTGCATTATGTTCACCAGTAATGCAAGAAACCTACAGGCCTGTATCCAGTAAAACATTAGCTTCAGCAAGTTAGCATAAAGCTTGAGGGCAATGCACTTTGAACAGATAAACTTTGCACAGATAAATGGTCCAACGGAAAACCCCAAATATTTGGGGAGCTGAAAATAGAGTTTAAGGTGAAGTTCTGACCACAGGTACATGAGTCAACCACAGAAGTGTCCTGGCAATGAACTGATGTACATAACAGGTACATGAGATACATCTAAGGTTAACCTGTTTGTTTGCCTATATAGATCTTTTCTTATAAGTTTCTTATTTTCTTATGGGCTTGATTATTTGTTTTATTATAATAGGTTATATTAGAGTATATGTTGGCAGTAACACAAGAGACCTGCAGGCCACATCCTGTATGTTGAGCTAAGGCAAGGTTAGCATACATACGTTTGGGACCTTTCAGCTAGATAGATGGTGATAAGGTCCATATATGGTTGTGACCTTTAACATAGAGGATGCATTAAAGCAGGTTGGCATAGGGGATTTCATAAGTTCATACCCTTTTAAACTTAATAGGTACACCACAACTTGGAAAGAACTGAAATAACCAGTTAGGATAGAAATAACAAATATGATACCTAATCACAAAAGGACCATGGTAACGAATTGCTATATATGATAATAAGTTAAGATCATTGATATACTAACCTATAGGAAAAAGCCACTCCAACATTTAGTAAGGTGAGGAAATACAAATAAGGGAAAGGGGAAAAATCCCCTACTGAATATGCATCTAGCATAGCAGTATCAGCATAACATATTATAAAAGTGGCATCCCAGCCTAGGGGCAGGAGGAGAAAGAGATGTAGTCCTTAGGAAGTGCCAGAATGATGGCGACTGGTGATGATGGGGAAGGTGATGGTGATGAGAAAGACAATGGCTAACACTTCAGGTAGTTCTACAAGGGATGGTGTGAGTATATGGATGTGCAAATGTACATTCTGTAGTATCTCCGTCTACCTTACTGAGTTGGGGTGTTTGTGACTGTGCTAAATGTTTTAATAAACTATATTTGTAAATATAAAAGAGTTCCTATAGAGTGAGTGTTGCAACTGTGCACATCGGGGTTCCCAACTATATAATAATTTGAATAATACTGGGCCTGATCCTGGGGCAAGAACCTGTCAACCCTCAAAGTCATAAATAGGGATTCTTAAGTAATCAATATAATTAATACATAATCTAAAGATCAGACAACAAGATTAACCTAAATTTTCAAAAGTAACTAGTGACGTTAGGTTCTTTAATTTTTGGGTACTCAACTAGAGAACTTGGAGTGGCCTGGTTTTCAGAAAATGCAAAGCACTCAGCCTCTGAAAATCAGGCCCCCCTTTAAGGTGTCTGGAGCTGGGCACGCAAGGGTTGAGACAGCCAAAATCCCTAGTAAGTTTTGAAAATATAGGCCTACAAATCAAATAGTGCTTTCCTTTTGGCAGTTTTATATTTTCTTTCTCCAGGTAAGGAGGAGAGGGTCTCGCGGTCGGCAGGGGTGTGGCCGCTGGGTCCATGACTGTACAGATTAACTGACTACAAAAATCCCTTGGAAATGGAGTGCCAGTAGAGCCAATGGACTATAGTAGTGACCAGGAAGGAGCGGTTCTTGTGCTCTGCAGCTTGTGTAAAAAGCATTCTGGCTTTTGCAGGGATGGCTTCTGCACAAAGCCCATTTATGTGGTCCCTGAAGAGTTATTTTTGTTTGCATCAGTTTTCAAATTCTTGTTTAAAATCACGCATTCTCACCCATGTGAAGATGCACCTGCCTGCAAAATCCAGCAAGCACATAATTTATGAGAACACTGTCAAGGCTGGCAAAGCTAAAGCATAAATGGTGCTTTTTCTTATGGCTTTGAAAAGTAAATGAAATTCTCTTTTTTAATTGTCTTTTTCCCCCTTTCTTTCAAATGTAATTTTATTTAAAAATAATCAGTGCCAAAATCCTAACTCTCATGCTTGTTGCCAGGGAAAATTATTGGCAAAAATCACATCATCTATGATTCCAGCATGTCTGTAACGTTTTGACTGGTAAAAAAATCCAAGTCCCTTCTTCAAGTGCTTGCTCATGTCCATTCCATGCTAGGTGTGTGCTTGTGCCCCATGCACAGTTGCTGGAGATTTTTCCCTTAGTGGTGTCCATAGGACCGGTTCTAGGTCCCTCTGGAGCTGCATGTGCATGCGCTGGTCTGAGGAGTGCCTCTGGCTCTGCACCCTCTCAGTTCCTTCCTATTGCCTGTAACGGTTGCTTGGACCAATCCTGCTTGCTCTTTGAAGGCTTCTTTCCCCGTGGTTTGGACTCTGTAGTATGTTGTATAGTTACTGTAGTTAGTGTATGTAGTTCTTAGTTAGTGTATATAGTGTGAATAGTGGTCCCTGTCATTGAGGGACTTTCAGCCAGGGGTTGGGCATGCCTTGGTCCCTGGGCTTCAAGCAGTGTGCCTCCTGTGGCAAGCCCATGCCTGTGACTGACCTGCACTCTAGCTGTCTACAGTGTCTCCAGGAAACTCGCTTTAAAGAGAAGTGTCAAATCTGCAGGTGCTTCAGACCACACAATCAAAAAGATACAGACATGCGTCTGAAGGCCTTGCTCATGGAGGCAGCTCTCAGACCAGCCTCAGAGCTGAGCTGCTCTGAATTGGTGAAACAGTCCACCAACACCATGCTCCTCTCAGCACTGTTCTTCATCCCTAGTGCTGAGGAAGAAGCATAAGAAACAGCATACCAAGAGAGGGTGCTCTCCAGTGCAGAAGAGGGACAAGTGGGGAGTGGCTGGGCCACTTGTCCTCCCCAGAGCCACTGTTGGTCTGGCAACTCCACCTAGAGCACTGTGTGTGGTCCAGGACCCACCTCCGATTTCTGGGAGCAGGCTCCTTCAACTCCAGAGGTTTTCGAGGGCATGATGTTCAGGCAAAGGACATGATGTCCCTTCGGATCCCCCCACCCCCAAGACCCTCTGTTTGCCAAGGCTACCGGGTATAGAAGGGATCAAGGGGCGGTGAACTCCATCACAGCACCATCCAGAGGAAACTGCTCCATGGTCTCATTACAGCAGTCTCTGACCCGTCGTCAGTCACCGGTTCCCCAGAATTGCCTGGAGGTGGAAGCAGGTACTTCATCGCCATGGTCTGTGAGGGAAGCATCCTTCTTAGAGTCTGAGCCAGAATCCTTCGCCTTGCCGAAGAAGTACTGGTACCTGACCTAAGCATTGGACTTTCGGTACCAGCTCCCCAGCCGGTGCTTGGACACTGGGCTACAGGCCAATAGAATGGCAGTATTTGAACCCATGGGGATTTCCCCTGGTACCGACACCCCCTTTACATAGCTGAGACTTGGTGGTGTCTGAGAGGCAAGCCACTGCTTTGTCCCACCCGGCACCAGACCCTAACTCCAGTACTGACCTCGTTACTGAGGTCCCAGAAGTGGTCCAGGAAGAGGAGGCAGTCCCTCTTCCGGTACTGTCCTCTTCTTCATTATCCCTGGATGAGGTGGTCGCAGGCCTCAGTAACCCATTGGGTGATTTCAGGGCCCATCAAGAGCTCCTGAAACGCAAACTTGGGGCTGGAAGCTGGAGAGCTGAAGGAGTCTCCACACAGCCTAATTGACATCCTGGCTGCAGTGGCTCTCTCCAGATTGACTCTGCCAGTTAATGAGGCAGTATTGGGACCTATCAGGGCACTGGGCACACCCCTTTGTCTCTGCCCCCCACCTCAAAAAGGGTGGAGAAGTAGTACTGTGTACAGGCCAGTGGGTTTGAGTACCTGTACTCACATTCCCCCTTCCCCCCACCAGTCCCTGGTGGTGTCAGCTACAAATGAATGGGACAGATGGGGCAGTCAAATGCTACCCCCAAAAATAAAGAGGCTAAGAGATTGGACCTGTTTGGATGAAAAGTTTATTTGATGGGCAGCCTCCAGTTACGTATCTCTAACCAGCAGGCTCTGCTGAGGAGGTATGATTTCAATGGCCAAATTTAAGGACTCGCTGCCACAGGAGTCAAGGCAGGAGTTCATGACCATTCTGGAGGATGGTGGCCAGAATCTCCCTCCAGGCAACTCTGGATGTGGCCGGCTCAGCAGCCAGAATGATGGCATCAGGGGTGACCACGAGGCGCTGTTCATGGCTCCAGTCATTGAGCCTCTTTCACAAAGTGAAGCAGTCTGTCCAGGACCTCCCCTTCGAGGGTACCTCCCTGTTCTCCGAACAAACGGACTCCAAGCTGCACGGCCTCAAAGATTTGAGGGTCAGATGTCACACTCTGGGCGTTAACATAGCCCCAGCCTCCAGGAAGCATTTTAGGCCTCAGCAGTCTCCCAGATTCCCAGCACCTGCCAGGCAGGAGCCCTACAAAAGAAAGGGAAAGGGCTATAAACATTGTAAGCCTCGGCTTCCCAGTCAGGCTTATGAATAAACCCTGATGGGCCCAGGCAGGCCTTTTGAAGGTATGCCCGAAGACAGCATACCAGTCTGGACTCTGGATCCATCCCCCTTTTGATTTTGGACTACCTGTCACCCTTCCGCCCAGTGTGGTCTTACAAAACATTGGAATGTTGGATGCTCAGCACTGTAATAGTCGGCCCCACCCTCCAGTTTTTTCCACCCCTCCCTCCCAACCCCCTTTTCCATCCCTCTTCAGGGATCCTTCTCAAGAGCAGCTTCTCATCCAGGAAGTGCAAGCCCTCCTATGTGTGGGGGCCGTGGAGGAGGTTCCTCAAGGCTTGAGTGGGAAGAGGTTTTACTACCAATATTTCCTAATCCCGAAGGTCTAGGGCCCATCATGGATCTGCGTAGCCTCAAAAATATCTACAAAAACTGAGAATCTACGTGGTCTCCCTGGCCTCCATCAGGAGCCACACTTGATTTGAAGGATGCTTATTTCCACATCTCCATCTTCCATGGACACAGGAGATTCCTCAGTTTTGTGGTGGGTCAGTGCCACTACCATTTCACTGTGCTTCCCTTTGGCCTATCAGCAACCCCACGGGTTTTCATGAAGTGTATGGCAATGGTTGCACCCTTCCTCAGACGTCAAGGCATACAAGTCTTCCCGTACCTTGACAACTGTCTGATCAAAGACCACTCACAGCTTCAAGTCCAGCACAGCATTGGCATTGTACGGGCCACCTTTCAGGTGCTGGGCCTGTTAATAAACGAGAAAATGTCAACTTTTGTCCCAGTTCAGAGAATAGAGTTCATCGGGACAGTGCTCAACCCCACCCAGGCCAAGGCCTATTTACTGGAGGCCAGACTCCAAACTATGTTGGACCTGATCTCCCAGGTCACAACCCACCCTCTTACAACCGTCCGGGTTTGCTTCAAACCGTTGGTTCACATGGCAGCATGTACCTATGTGGTGCAGTATGCATGGCTACAACTCAGACACCTACAGATGTGACTGGTGTCAGTCTACTCCCTGGGTAGATGCCACTTGGACTCAAGATTCTGCCACCTGTCCTAGTTTTGATGATTTGGTGGAGAGATCTAGGCTCTGTAATGAAAGGGATACCCTTTGCCGCCCTATATCCATTGGTAATGTTGGTTTTGGATGCATCAGACCTGGGGTGGGGAGCCCATCTTTACAGTCTCAGCACTCAGGGCCACTGGTCCCAGGAAGAACTCTCCCTGCATATCAATGTCAGGGATCTCAGGGCAGTACACTTGGCTTGCCAGGTGTTCCTTCAACAAAGTGGTACCAGTGTCGGACAATACGTTCCTTCCCCAAAGTGGTACAAAGTGATGGACAATAAGCCTCAATGTTTCATATCAACAAACAGGGAGGAGCTCGATCTTCAGCCTTGTGCCAAGAGGCCTCAGCTGTGGGGCTCCTGCGTGAAACACGCCATTCAACTTGGGGCATCACATCTCCCGAGAGCCCAGACCATACTGTTGGGTCACCTCAGCAGGTCCTTATCCTCTCACCACATATGGTCTCTTCACCCAGAGGTCACAAATGTCATCTTCCAGGAGCGGGGGGGCCTCTGTTTGCCACCAGACAGAACAGGAAATGCCATCAATTCTGTTCACTGCACAGGCTCAGCAGGGACTACCTCGCTGATGCCTTCCTGCTCTCATGGGCAGACCACCTACTGTATGCCTGCCCATCACTCCCCTTGGTTCACAAGGTCCTCCTAAAGATCAAGCGGGACAAGGTGAGGGTTATCCTGATGGCTCTGGCTTGGCCACACCAGCATTTGTTCAACATACTTCTGGATCTCTCAGTGGCATCTCCACTCATGCTCCCACATCGTCTGAACTTGATTTCACAAGACCACTGCCAGTTGCTTCACCCAAACTTTACCTCCCTGCACTTGACAGCATAGTTTTTGTTTTGTAATTCAGCTCCTGAATAATAATATGAGATACTGTTGCTGTAGTTTGGCAGAAGATACAGATAATGTGGTAGATTCAGCCCTTGGTAACCCTATCTTCTACCAGCATACTTCCAGTTGGAGGGACCTCAGTGGTGAAAAGTCTGTCTGGGGAGGGGGTTGCAGAGGAACAAGGTACGCACAATCCCTGCTCAGGCATAGGGCCTGCACAAAACCAAGAAGAACCAAAACTGGGCAGCAAAGTCCAGCTAAGGGGACAGGACAGTCAGGAGATAGGATCTCAGCCAGTGGAGGTTGCTTCAGCAATGTACCCATGCAGCCTATGTCCCAACCACAGATTGATTGATTGTTTATTTACCTTGAAGCTTCACTTCCCTAATGAAACCCCAGAGGGAAGGTAGCTGTCCAGACATCACTTGCACACTCTTGGGGGTTGCATCTCCACTTGGACACAGACACCTATAATTTACACCTTGCTGTAGTAAAGGACTTTGTCAAAACTAGTACGTCTAAATCTCTGAAGCCTCTAGCTGAGCTGGTACAAGATATTGATGGCATGCAGTGTATCCAGAAGCCCTTTGAATGTAATAATCTGTTTCTAACTGGGTAACTAGCATCATTCTGTCACCAGCAGGAGAACCTTCATTTTCTTCTTTGTCTTTCTTTACTTTGTTCTTCTTATTTACAATTCATTGTTTACAAAAGCAAGCAAACAAATACCTCTTATGGATTAGAAGTCATGAAGGGTAGTTACTCATGTCTATCTTTGCAGGATCAGGCCCTTACAGTGGCCTCTCACTGGAGAAAATAGTATATCCTGGTTTGTTCCCTTGAATCTGCATACGAAGAAATACAAATAAAATTTGTGGTATTTTAGAACGTGATCATATGAAATACAGCAACAAAGGGGAACACTGACCAATTTATTTTATGACTGGTGCATGATTGGGCTATGAAATCGTAACTAAAGTAATAGTTCCATATAAATAATATATTGTTTGGAAGGTAAGCAGTTAAAAAGAACATTTTATGTTTAATATGTAATAAAACAGTAGCCATATTACAGAAAGATTGTATGATACTCTGGACAACATTCCAATAACTGAGTATAGGTTTATTGGTCATATTGCTATTACATAATTATCACGTAAATATGAACCGAACACTAAAAGAAGTATTTTAAGAGGTTCCTTAAATTGACCACTGATTTTTATGGAGAAAATTTTAAGTGATAAACTAAAAATTAGGTATGATGGTTACACTTCAAACATCAGATATATTCCACGTCTTTGGCCTATTTAGCATAAAAGTGTACCAATAAAGTGTCTAGTGCTTGAGATCTGACTGCATACACCCTATGAAGTGGTTAAATCTGGCAATTTTAAAGCATTCATGGAAGTGAAATTCATCTGTCAAAACTGCATTGAATCAACCCTGGGGATTTGGATATCTTTTTGGAGTAAAAAAAAAGATTTTTTTTGTTAAAATCGTGCTGAGTGAAATATTTTCATTTTAATATGGTTGCACCCTTGACTATCTCCACCACACCAAAACCTGTGTAGTGGCACTAGGCATGGTGCAACACAACAAAAAACCTATTCCACGCTGAAGAATAAACTCCACTTTCCGCTTTCTGTGAGATGTTGTTCCACCCTCATTGGTCCCAGCATAGTAGTCTCTGAATCACTGAGGGTAAGTCTATGCTGCAATAAAAACCCCACAGTACCGAATCTCAGAGCCCAAGTCAATTGACTCAGGCTCACAAGGCTTCGTCTGTGGGGCTAAAAATGTAATGTAGATGTTTGGGCTTGCGATAGAGCCCAGGCTCTGAGGCCCTCCCGCTTTGTAGGCGCTCAGAGCCCGGGCTCCAGTACAAGCCTGGTCATGTACACTGCAATTTTTAGCCCTGCAGACCAAGCCCTGCAAGCCAGAGTCAGCTGAACGGGGCCTGCCACACACCTTTTATTGCTGTGTAGATGTACCCTGAGGGACTATATGATTGCAGTTTGCCTAGGATAGGATTTGGTTATAGATTGTGTGGCGGGCAAATGAGGGAGTTATATGTATTGTTTGTTATAAATATCAGGTGCACCTCACTTTACCTGTGTGATCCTATCTTGCCTGACCGCAAGAAGTTAAATCCAGAGTCACAGTTAAGGTCTGTGAAGTAAACTGGAAGTGAAAGAATGGCAAAAATAAGACTCCTTAAAGGAGCCAGGGAGGGAGCATTAGTTGGGGAATACCCCTATGTGGCTTCCACCAGGCTAGCAAGGTTTACTCTTCCCAAGGCAGAAAGAGCAATGGGGATCTTCAACCTTAAAGATGTTGGCTCTGGGAAGAAGGGAGCTGAGCGAGATGTCATTAGCAGTTTGCTGAGATGAGACTCTGGCAGACTGACTGACACAGGAACTGCAGCAAGTGGGTTGGCTTTCCCAGCCCAGAAATGGGAATAAGTTGGACCTACCTGAGTTATGTATAGAGAGGTTCAGTTTAGGCAAGGGAATATGTGTTTTGGTTTCTTTGTGGCTTTAACCCATTTTCCTAGATGCTGTGTTCCTTTAGTCAATTCAATGCTATTTTGTTTTGAAATTGCTGTCATACATCCCTGGAGGTAAAGGGCTTACAGGTGTCAAATAGTGTCAGATTTACATGGTTGGTAATCAGGGGAGCTGTGGCCCAGAGATCCAATCTAGGAGTGATAGGCCTGGATGGCTCATTCAGAGGGGAGTGTGTCAGGGTCAGGGTCTGCAGCAGAGCCACTCTCTGGGCAACCTGAGGAGGATAGTCCATAGTAGTCTGTCTGTCTGGCTACACTGCCTGATTGGTGAGAAGAGTTAGCAGGCCAGCTTTTAAGTCCAACAGTTTGATGGCTACTCAAAGCATTTGTCTACATCTACAATAGCTCTGCGCCTGCCTTGTTCCTGCCCATTCCATGCTTCACTCCAGGTAACTCCTGGCTTTGACCCTTGGCTGCAGTTCCTGGCTTCTGACTTTGACTTAGATGCTTGGTTCTGTTATCAGGCGTCTGACTCTGCCTCGAATCCTGGGCTCCTATTTCTGGCTACCAATTCCTGCTCCAACCAATAGCATGACTCCTGACTCCAACCACTAGGTTTGACCACCCACATCCCAGTTTCTGACTGGGGGATGGTAGGGAAGCCTGTCTCCAAAGGAGTGCACTTGAGAGGGCCAAAAAGAGATGTAAGGGGTGGCTCACCCAGTAACTGTGAGAGATGGCTCTGAACCAAACTCATGTCTGTAATAATGGGCAAAAACAAAACTCCAGATCTGAACTGTTCCTAATGTGAGGGTTTGAAATCCAGATCCTAATTTAAACCTTTCCCAAACTTGGGGTGTTCAAATCAGCCCATTCTATAAGTAGCTTTTAGCTGCCAGCTTGAGTCTTGGGTTTGGTTTGTGACTAGAGCTGGGTGAGAAAGAGTTTCCTCATCCTGCAAAAATGCTCGCAATTTAAAAAGCTTTTCCCATTGTGCATAGTGATGAAACAGAGACCTTTCTGAAGTTTTTCATGAAAACCAGATGAGACCCCATGTACAGCCAATGGCATGGTGTATAGAGCAGTCACCTGAGGGAGGACCCAGATTCAAGTCTTTACTCTGAATCAGGCCAAAAACAGCTGGGTGGTTAGGGCACTCACCTAGGAGTGGGGAGACCAACATTCAAGTCTCTGCTCTGCCTAATTTAGGTCTCCCACATCTCAGGCAAATACCCTAACCACCAGGCTATTAACTATTCTGGGGTGGGGCACTCTCTCTTCCTCTGACTAGAAATTCTCTTATGGACCTGAGATCCCTTCCTGATGAAAGCTTTGTCAAAAATGAGAGTGTTTTTTGGAAGTCTGAGGCTATAGGAGGCACCAGCAGCATCTGGAAGATGTGGTAAATTGGAAAACATTAGGGAAACTAATGTTTTATTGATGTTTCAATCAGTGCAGAAAATGTTGAGAGAATGTTCAGCCCAGAGGAAGAACCACCCTATGTTACACTCCTTCCATCCCAGATTTGCTCCCTCCTAGTCTTCCCTTATGTCAGGGCTTGTGACAACGGGCAGAGCATGGCTGCTTAGGCATAGACATTATGCTGTTCCTGAACCAGGGAATTTCCTTTGGCTAGTTGTGTCACCTCTATGGCCCCTCTATGCAGTCACAGCAGTGTGCAGTGCCCAGAACCATGGGAGACTCTTTCCTGTAGTCTCTGAGGCTTAGACAGCTGAAAACTTCAGCAGTAGAAGCCATAATCTTACGTAGTTCTGGGTTAATAAAGGGAAAGAATGCTATTAAAAGTTGCAACACATATTCACTAAAGTTAAATGGGGAAAATGTTGAGTAAAAAAGGGTATTGAGATGAGCAGGAGGCATAGTCCAAGCTAAAGAAATGAAATGACAGAGGAATAAGATAAAAGGGAGAAAAGACCCACCGGATTGCATGAGTAAGAATATAATAAAATATATCATGGGGAAGAAAGTACATAGAGGAAAAGAGACTGATCTACTAAGGAACAGTGAGAGAAATGTAATAACACAAGAAGAGTTTTTAGCTGGAAAAAGTAAGTTCTTTCAGTGTTCAGAAAGAGCATGCAAAATGCCAGAAATGGAAATCCAGGGCATAATTTTAAAAACTTCAGTGGGATGTGCTGTGTGCTCAGCACTTTTGAAAATAGGCCACTTATTTAGATACATAAATATGGAGTTGGAAGCCTGGCATAAGGTGCTTGACTTTAAAGGTTTTGACTACAACTATTAGAATCAGGTAATTATTAATTACATCAGAACAAGTTTGATTTAAGTTGACATAACTGAAGCTGAGAAAACTCCAGGGCTATACTGGCCTTGGAATTCAGTGAAAAGTGGCAGAAAATTTCATTAGTTCAAAAAGGAGGGTTTTTTTCTTATGTCAATCCCCTCTACTTTAGCGCAAGCCTATTTGTGTATCTCCAACAAGGCGGTGACTGTGTAACCAAATCCTGAGAGCTATGCTCTTCTCAATCACTCCCACACTTCCTCGTGGATACATTATTCCTGCCTTTGCCGAATTTCAATAATTTTCTGCACAGAAAGAGTGAGCTAGAGCAATGACATCCACATTTGGGTGCTGATAAAAATTTACGCTTCAAATATGAGTGTGTTGCCAGTGTGTCAATTTGACCCCCCACCCACCGCCCATGTACAGTACTGAGTGCCCTCAATTGGCTGTCCACAGCTGAAACTGGGCTGAAA
Organism: Lepidochelys olivacea; assembly: GCF_965140295.1. Taxonomy (NCBI): domain Eukaryota; kingdom Metazoa; phylum Chordata; order Testudines; family Cheloniidae; genus Lepidochelys; species Lepidochelys olivacea. Next base: position 80,781,081 of record NC_140417.1, on the reverse strand, counting down.
TTCTGAGTAACTGTCAATATTGTAATGCTTATTTCTTCCTTCCTCCTTAAAAATACAAGACACAGGAGGCAAAAAGAATCTGTTTTGTTGCTTTTTAAAAATAATTTGTATGGTCTTTTCACTAACAAAATGGCAACCATCAAAATATGTTGCTATTTTAACTACACACATTTTGACTGCCAAAGTTTTGGGATAGATTCTGACTTGGGACACAGCCCTGGTCAATGGGTGGTATGTAAGTGGCACCTCTCCAGGAGTAACACCAGGAGACATTGTAATTCAGAGACACCCCACTGGGTCATAATTATTCTTGTGCTTCCTGCTTGCTTGGGTTGCGGTGGAATAGCAATTTGCTGCTCGCCTATACCAATAGCAGATTACGATCCTCACCCTATGTTGCTTCAGCTACTCTGAACATTGGCTACCTATTCCCCTCCCTACCTACCTGCTGTGAGGAGAGGGTAAGCAGGTGAGTAGCCCCACTTATACCTGCGTGACTGGACCCAAGATTTGGGTAGCCTGTAAAGAAAGGCTGTAAGGAGAAGAGCTCTTATTTGACCCTACTACTTTGCACATAGTCCAAATACAGTCTAGCCCTTGCTTTGCAATTGAAAAGTGTAGTATTCTCTACTAGAGCCTAACTAGAGCCAGTGAAACTTTTTGGATAAATAGCTTATCAATGAGCAATGCAGTTTCTGTACCTGAAATTATTTCTGAATTTGACATGAGTAGTTTTGTCTATTCTGAAAATGGCCAGAAGAAGAGGAGATGGTTGTGGTACTGCTGCTGCCCTCCCACCCCCAAGTTCAAATCTCCACTCTGGAATAGATCCAAATTGGACTTTTTCAATTCACTAAAAACCTTCAGATTTGATTCAGCTCAAACCATTTTTTTGTTTATGGTTTGGAATGGCCCTCTGTCAAGGTTCCTTCCCCACTCTGAACTCTAAGGTACAGATGTGGGGACCTGCATGAAAGACCGCCTAAGTTTATTCTTACCAGCTTAGGTTAAAAACTTCCCTAAGGTACAAACTTTGCCTTGTCCTTGAACCCTATGCTACCATCACCAAGCATATTAAACAAAGAACAGGGAAAGAGCCCACTTGGAGATGTCTTCCCCCACAAAATATCCACCCAAGCCCTACACTCCCTTTCCTGGGGAAGGCTTGATAAAAATCCTCACCAATTTGTACAGGTGAACACAGACCCAAACCCTTGGATCTTAAGAACATAAAAAGGAACCAGGTTCTTAAAAGAAGAATTTTAATTAAAGAAAAAGTAAAAGAATCACCTCTGTAAAATCAGGATGGTAAATACCTTACAGGGTAATCCGATTCAAAACATAGAGAATCCCTCTAGGCAAAACCTTAAGTTACAAAAAGACACAAAAACAGGAATATACATTCCATTCAGCACAACTCATTTTACCAGCCATTAAACAAAAGGAAATCTAACGCATTTCTAGCTAGATAATTTACTAACTTAACAGAAGTTTGAGGAGTTATGAAGAGCATTCCTGATCTGTTCCCAGCAAAAGCATCACACAGACAGACCCTTTGTTCCCCCCCTCCAGCTTTGAAAGTATCTTGTCTCCTCATTGGTCATTTTGGTCAGGTGCCATCTTAGCTTCTTAACCCTTTACAGGTGAAGGGGTTTTGCCTCTGGCCATGAGGCATTTTAAAGTGCTGTATACAGAAAAGTGGTTACCCTTCCCTTTATATTTATGACACCCCCGAACTGAAAAATCAGTTATTCGCCCTGTTCGAACAGCCCCAAGTGTGGGAAATGATGCATTGTGAGCATGCAGACTCTGTAAATCTCTTCTGCAAGCCAAGTGCTGAGGCTGACTGTGTGCCATTTCCCTGTCTCGCTTCAGAATGGTTCTGCTGAGCTGGTGTATAATGAGGACGGCACATCCCTTGATGAGATATAATAATGATATGTACATTATATGTCTATGACATGACTCCATTGTGAGTACGATAGACCACTTATATTTGCAGGGTCTCCAATTTAGAGCTTGGTGATACAGGTTAAATATATATATATATATATCCCCCAGCCTTGATCCATCTGTAAAGCTGCTTTTTTTTTTCCTGAGGAGAAGAAACTCAGTGGCCTGCTAGCCTCCCTCATGGGGATGTTCAGGCTGTGGCCTAACTAAGTATTTGATTCAGTAAGTAGACTTCCTACTACAGCTATTTGAGGCACTAGCAATTTGACTTGCTCCTTCACTCAGCTGAAATTTGGAGGATTGGGGCCTCTTTTCCCCCCTCCTATGAAACAACAAGACAGAAACACGATACTGGATTCCACTGCTGCTGGCGCTTTTACAATTATACCACTGTGAGGGACAAAGATATTAATGTATAGACAAGTGGTTCTCAGGTACCTTGGTTAAATACTTTTGCTCTTGGATTTATTGGTCCATGTGGCAATGTGAATGAATAAACCAGTTCTGTGGGGTGTATATTTTTTAATAAAAAGAATAAGCAAACAAATATAAAATTAAACAAATATGTCACTGAAGCTAACCTACCATAATTTTATTAAATTAATTAACAATGAACAATGCAATAATGAAATCAAGCTCACAAGTGTGATTGAATCAATAGAGCAATGGGTTAACAATGTTGTTTTTGATCATTAAATTAATACAGCGGGTAATCAAATCAAATCCATGAGGTTGAACTGGATTTCTTTTTGTTAATCCTGCTTTATGAGATTACAGGAGGAACTTTTTTCAAAACCCCAGATAATGTTCCAGCCACAACAATAGCTTCAACCTAGCTGATGAAAGACATGAATGTCCATTCAGGTTTTGGACCCTGGACTAAGGGAGACCACCCAGGACAGGTGGTGAAATCAGCTTGGTGAGTCTTAATGAAATACAGGGACTGGAGTGGTTTCTTTATAGATCCACTTTAACACTTCCTGATATCTCTCAGCTGTTGCCATAGCTATTGTTTGTTTTATTCTTCTTACTCTTCCCCTCCTTGCCCCCACAACACACAACAGCACAGAATTTACAAAGACTTAAAAACAGAAATGATTACTGGAGAATTCACAACAACAGTTTTTGATTAACACCATTTTAACCTCAATAGAATTTACTTAGATGACAGACTTGGGGATGGCGGATTTATTTTTAGGGAAGTATTAATGGTGCTGTTTCCCCACAAACATACATACACACACCCTCCATATATGCACACACTGCATAAAGCGGTGTCCCTCCCATGAGGCAAAACTAAAAGAAAGCATTTACACTTCTGCTTTGTTTCCTTGGGATCCATGGAGCAGCATGAGGTTTGCATTACTAAATAAAGGAAATATTGACTTTGCAATAGAAGTTTGTTTAACTCACTTTATTAAAAGAGGACAAATATAGTCCTGGTACAAAATTACTCATTAAAATGATATTCAGAAGCTATATTGTATTTTTTTTAAGTGTAGCCCCTCCAAAATTAAAAAAAATAAAAAAGTCTATGCCCCTAGCCTTTCAGCTCTTTTTTAACTCTAGATGGCCTGCCCAGGAAAGACAGGCCTTTGCTTTAGATCTTGATGAACTGAGCGAGCACACACATAGCCTTGGTCTTTAAAGGGGAGAATTCCCACTTTCTTTGCCTCAGGGACCATCTTTGTAGCTTCAGGACAAATTAGATGGTCCATAGCTCTGGATAAATTTAATGTGGTTCAAACCTTTTGTACTCGGCAGACTTTTAGGCCTTATGTCACTATGTAAAGTCACACTGTTGCCTTGCAAAATCTGCTGTTGTAAGTGAAAGCCATGTGTGTTAAATATAAAAATATATATAAAATGTAAAATGCATGGGATAAACAGGAGATGACTTTATGGAAGGTGTCTCAGGTGTCCCCTCATTTGGGGTAGTGGTTGAGTTTTCAGATGGCTCTAAGTTTGTTAGGCCTTGATATGTTCATGGATGTGTTAAATGGCCCAAAAAACTGTAATTGACCCTTGCTCACATATACTACTCCCACATTCTCTCAGCATTTCTTAAAATAAGTTTTTGGGCCTCTTTGCAACCATCATGTCTCATTGCCCCTTAACTGTTTAGTAATTTGGGGAACTAACTGTTATGGATTAACTGGGTGAAGGCTCACCTTGCTCTCAGCCACTTTAACCCAGAGATAGAGCTGCCTTAGCGCCTGTTAATATAAATCCCACTTAAGAAAAAAAGAAAATTAAAATGCATAAACACCAAACTGCACTCCTTATTTCCCTCACAACACCCATGAATACATGAGGTATTCAGAAAAGTCCTGATTTTCTGTGGGCTCAAGGTTTTCCTGATACAGTAGCCAGTTCCATTCTGAGATGAACTAGATGCTCTTCAAGGCTTTTTCCAACAAGGAAAGCAAAAATGAAGAGTCCCTCCTCCCCGATTCCCTTCTGACTGGGCTATAACACCACACTTTGGTCTCAAGGAGGAAAGAAAGTTAAGCACTCCTGTCAAGGTTCCTTCCCCACTCTGAACTCTAGGGTACAGATGTGGGGACCTGCATGAAAACCTCCTAAGCTTACTTTTACCAGCTTAGGTTAAAACTTCCCCAGGGTACAAACTATTTTACCCTTTGCCCTTGGACTTCCACTGCCACCACCAAACGTTTATCTGGGTTTATTTTTATTAGGAAAGCGTTGTTTGGAAACGTCTTTCCCCACAAAATCCTCCCAACCCTTGCACCCCACTTCCTGGGGAAGGTTTGGTAAAAATCCTCACCAATTTGCATAGGTGACCACAGACCCAAACCTTTGGATCTTAAGAACAGTGAAAAAGCATTCGGTTTCTGAAAAGAAGGATTTTAATAGAAGTAAAAAGTAAAAAAGAATCACCTCTGTAAAATCAGGATGGTAAATCCCTTTAGGCAAAACCTTAAATTACAAAAAGACACACAGACAGGAATATCCATTCTATTCAGCACAGCTTAATTTCTCAGCCATTTAAAGAAATCATAATCTAACGCATATCTAGCTAGATTATTTACTAAGTTGTAAGACTCCATTCCTGTTCTGTCCCCGGCAAAAGCATCACACAGACAGACACAGACCCTTTGTTTTTCTCCCTCCTCCCAGCTTTTGAAAGTATCTTGTCTCCTCATTGGTCATTTTGGTCAGGTGCCAGCGAGGTTATCCTAGCTTCTTAACCCTTCACAGGTGAAAGAATTTTTCCTCTGGCCAGGAGGGATTTTAAAGGTGTTTACCCTTCCCTTTATATTTATGACAACTCCATACTTTGGATATCCAGTTGTTGGGTAATCAGTCTAAGTATGTCACTTCAGGAATTCTCAGTTAATTCTTAAAATTCTTTATTATGATAGTTCAACACTCTTTTCCATTTCAGACAGGCATAGAATTTGTCGGGGTCCATCAAGTCTAATACCTTGTCTCTGAACAAATGAAGATACTTCACAGAAAGTGCAAAGATCTGCCCCTTCCCAAAAGGAAAGCTTCTTCCTGACTCCTATCAGATACTGATTGACTTAAACTGTGAAGAACAAGGGCTTAGATCCCTTCTAACAAGTCGTTTGAGTTGTTAAAATTATGTCCTGCCTAATGGCATATGCATCCAATGAAGTGGGCTGTGGGCCACGGAAGCTTATGCTCAAATAAATTTGTTCGTCTCTAAGGTGCCACAAGTACTCCTGTTCTTTTTGTGGATACAGACTAACATGGCTGCTACTCTGAAACTGGTCATTGTAAATAGAAGCTCCCACTTTACTTTCTCTGTTCCATTCATTATTTTGTATGCCTCTATCTTTTGTCTCTTATTCTCTAAACTAAACAGTCCCAGTTTTTTTCAATCTCATCTCAAATGGAAGTTTCTTCATTCCTGTAATTATTTTCATCCCTCATCTCTGAACCTCTTATTTGTTTGATATTTCTTTTTTTGGAGAGGCAGAACTGGAATATAGTATCTTTGGTGAGGGAGTACCTTCTGTTTATTTAGTAGAAATATAATATTTTCAGTAATATTTTCTGTCCCATCCTTTTATATAGCCTAGCATTTTGTTTCGTTATTTGACCACTGCTGCACACTGAGCAGATGTTTTCGTTGAGGTTTCCATAAAGATTTCCACCTTGCAAAGGGCACAAGAACATTTTTATGAGCCCTACGAGTTTTCAGTTACACAGAATGTAATCCATCCGAAGCACACAGTGTACAGATTCTCGTGTAAATGGACTGGAATGATCTGCATAAATTACTTCTCCTGGTGCAACAACAGTGGGACACAGCAGCAACTATTTTTATATCCCCTTTAGTTTCAATGAAACTATATTAGGAAAGGGGTCTTCTTTTATTATTACTATTAGCGCCAATACCTAAATTTCACAGAAAGCAATTTTCTGTTCTTTTCTCATTGTTCATTGAAAGAAAATGCACACTTTACCAATCACGTGCCCAGCCTTACAAACCTTTGCTCACACGAGTAGTCCTTACTTATGTGAGTACTTCTATTAAAGTCAAGTGAAAGGCTACTTATATAAACAATGGTATGCAAGACTGGTCTTATTTGTCAGAAGCTTTCCAAGATAAAGATTATGAAAAACATTTAGCTAGATTCTGCCCTATGCTATGGACCCCTATACCCTCCTCTGGTGGTGTGAAGGAGCCACATAGGTAATAGAACTGGCTCCTGCAGAACTTGAGGTGCCATTTGGGCTGTGGGTTCTTCACCTGGCTTAGATCAAATGTAACAGCCATACATTCACTCCAGTCACAATAAAGGAGAACAGAAAGATCTGGTCTCAATCTTTAATCATTTATTCAATCCCTGAGTGATGAGTGTTTTGGTTTTTTGAAGAACATCTGATATCTTATAATTTTTTCTCTTCCATATCTGTAGTTGTCATAAATATAAAGGGAAGGGTAAACCCCTTTGAAATCCCTCCTGGCCAGGGGAAAGCTCCTCTCACCTGTAAAGGGTTAAGAAGCTAAAGGTAACCTCGCTGGCACCTGACCAAAATGACCAATGAGGAGACAAGATACTTTCAAAAGCTGGGAGGAGGGAGAGAAACAAAGGGTTTGGGTGTCTGTCTGTAGTCGTCTTGGCCGGGGACAGAACAGGAATGGAGTCTTAGAATTTTTAGTAAGTAATCTAGCTAGGTATGTGTTAGATTATGATTTCTTTAAATGGCTGAGAAAAGAATTGTGCTGAATAGAATAACTATTTCTGTCTGTGTATCTTTTTTGTAACTTAAGGTTTTGCCTAGAGGGGTTCTCTATGTTTTTGAATCTAATTACCCTGTAAGATATATACCATCCTGATTTTACAGGGGGGATTTCTTTATTTCTATTTACTTCTATTTTTTATTAAAAGTCTTCTTGTAAAACACTGAATGCTTTTTCATTGTTCTCAGATCCAAGGGTTTGGGTTTGTGGTCACCTATGCAAATTGGTGAGGCTTTTTATCCAACATTTCCCAGGAAAGGGGGGGTGCAAGTGTTGGGAGGATTGTTCATTGTTCTTAAGATCCAAGGGTCTGGGTCTGTAGTCACCTAGACAAATTGGTGAGGCTTTTTACCAAACCTTGTCCAGGAAGTGGGGTGCAAGGTTTTGGGAAGTATTTTGGGGGGAAGGACGCGTCCAAACAGCTCTTCCCCAGTAACCAGTATTAGTTTGGTGGTGGTAGCGGCCTGTCCAAGGGGTAATATTTTGTACCTTGGGGAAGTTTTGACCTAAGCTGGTAAAGATAAGCTTAGGAGGTTTTCATGCAGGTCCCCACATCTGTACCCTAGAGTTCAGAGTGGGGGAGGAACCTTGACATGGTGGCACAGTGGTGGGATTAACCTGAAATCATTTTGAGATCCAGTTGAGATTTTTTGAACTAGAAATACAGATTTTAAAAAGGAATTTTTAGGAAGTCCAGAAGGCAGCTTTGAAACTGAAAGCAGCTTGGTTTCTCTCTGCTTTGTGGCCAAGCAGAGACAAAAGGGGATTATCTTGTGAATTGCAGGTTTTCTTTGCCTAGAGGCAGGGTACTTAACTCCTGCAGGGAAATTCACAGTCTTCCAACCCAGAGGTTTTTTTTTCTTTTCTTCCTAAAAGTAAATAGGGGGTGTGTGCTCTACCCATTTGCCTGGAGACAAAAGTGGCAGGGTTTTTTTAGGATTTTGATTTTTTTTTTGTTTTACAAGGAGCACAGGTTTGAAAAGAAATTTTTTTTTCTTTGGGCTGGGTAAGCAGTTTTCCAAGTAGTTGGAGGTTTTTTGCTTTAATTTGGGCCCAGAGCAGAGACAAGGGAATTGTCTTTTTCTGTAGGCTGACAATCACTATCAGAGAATAGGTATTCTATTCCAGCACAGCAAAATTTTACAGCCAAGTTTTGTTTGTTTATTTCTAAACCTCGGGTGTAAAGTTAGTTAAAAACAGAGAGGTTAGAATGGCCAAATCCTCAGCTCGACTACAGCTGGAATTAGCCAAATTTCAGGCTGAAGAAAAACAAAGGGAACATGAAAGACAGATAGAACTCATGCGGCTGAAGGAGGAGGAGAAGGAAAAAGAGAGGAAGCATGTGGAGGAGATGGAGAGGATAAAGGCCCAGCAGAATATACCAACAAACCCTAGCAATCCTTCTCCAGGTACCACTTCCCATCCCAGAAGGTTCCCCACCTACAAGGCAGGTGATGATACTGAGGCCTTCTTAGAAAACTTCGAAAGGGCCTGCCTTGGGTACAACATCTCTACTGACCAATACATGGTAGAGCTGAGGCCGCAGCTCAGTGGACCCTTAGCTGAGGTGGCAGCTGAAATGCCTAAAGAACACATGAACAAGTATGAACTGTTTAAATCCAAGGCGAGAGTCAGAATGGGGATAACACCCGAGCAGTCTCGTCGGAGGTTCAGAGCCCTAAGGTGGAAACCAGACATGTCATTTACCCGACATGCCTACCACATTGTAAAACATTGGGATGCCTGGATATCAGGAGCAAGTGTTGAATCTCCAGTAAATTTGCCCTTCCTAATGCAAATGGAACAATTCTTAGAGGGTGTTCCTGAGGAAATAGAAAGATACATCCTAGATGGGAAACCCAAAACTGTAATTGAGGCAGGAGAGATTGGAGCCAGACGGGTGGAGGTGGCAGAGAAGAAGAAAACTGGTCGCAGTTGGAGCGGAGACCAGAAGGGACCACCCCAGACCACACCCTATTACCGGGGGCCGCCCAAAGCCCCACCTACCTCCCAAAGAACCCTCCAGACCCCTTATCGTCCCACCACCCCGTTCTCCAGCAACCCTCCTCGCCCCAGTGACCCGTCAGCTGGACGATGTTTTAAGTGTAACGAGCTGGGGCATGTAAAGGCCAACTGCCCCAAGAACCCCAACAGATTACAGTTCATTGCACCGGAATCAAACCAGAGGTCCACAGGCCCAGATACCTCCCAGATACCCTTGGAGCGGAGGGAAACTGTGAGTGTGGGTGGGAAGAAGGTCACCGCGTGGAGGGACACCGGAGCTCAAGTGTCAGCTATCCATGCTTCCTTAGTGGACCCCAATTTAATCAACCCAGAGATCCAAGTGACGATTCAACCCTTCAAGTCCAACTCTTTCAATTTGCCTACAGCCAAGTTGCCTGTCCAGTACAAGGGCTGGTCAGGAATGTGGACTTTTGCAGTCTATGATGATTATCCCATCCCCATGCTGTTGGGGGAAGACTTGGCCAATCATGTGAAGCAGGCCAAGAGGGTGGGAATGGTCACCCGCAACCAGGCTAAACAAGCCGTGAGGCCTAGCTCTGTTCCGGAAACTTCTATCAGGACCCAGTCAGAGGTGATGGACCTGGACCCCAGGCCAATGTCTGCAACAGCAGTAGTAGATCCAGTCCCAGAGACCCAGACGGAACCAGTCCCAGAACCGGAACCAGCCAAACAACCAACACCAGACCCCGTGTCAGCACTGAATCCAGTACTTGCAACCTCAACACCAGAGGGCCCCACCGAACCTGAACTGGCAGCAGCCGATAACCCTACACAAGAGGCTCAGCCGGAGCCTGAATCCCAACATAGTGCACCAGCGGAGAGCGGTTCACAGTCAACAGAAACAGCTCCATCCCCTATATCGCTTCCAGAGGGACCAAGCCTAGGTCCACAATCCCATGAGGAACTGATGTCTCCAGCATCAAGGGAACAGTTCCAGACCGAACAGGAAGCAGATGAAAGCCTCCAGAGAGCTTGGACGGCGGCACGGAGCAACCCACCGCCTCTCAGCTCTTCTAATCGATCCAGGTTTGTTGTAGAAAGAGGACTTTTATACAAGGAAACTCTTTCTGGGGGACACCAGGAAGACTGGCATCCTCAGAGACAGTTGGTAGTTCCAACTAAATACCGGGCCAAGCTCTTGAGCTTAGCCCATGATCACCCTAGTGGCCATGCTGGGGTGAACAGGACCAAAGACCGTTTGGGGGGGTCATTCCACTGGGAGGAAATGGGCAAGGATGTTTCTACCTATGTCCAGTCTTGTGAGGTGTGCCAAAGAGTGGGAAAACCCCAAGACCAGGTCAAAGCTCCTCTCCAGCCACTCCCCATCATTGAAGTTCCATTTCAGCGAGTAGCTGTGGATATTCTGGGTCCTTTTCCGAAAAAGACACCCAGAGGAAAGCAGTACATACTGACTTTCATGGATTTTGCCACCCGATGGCCGGAAGCAGTAGCTCTGAGCAACACCAGGGCTAAAAGTGTGTGCCAGGCACTAGCAGACATTTTTGCCAGGGTAGGTTGGCCCTCCGACATCCTCACAGATGCAGGGACTAATTTCCTGGCAGGAACTATGAAAAACCTTTGGGAAGCTCATGGGGTAAATCACTTGGTTGCCACTCCTTACCATCATCAAACAAATGGCATGGTGGAGAAGTTTAATGGAACTTTGGGGGCCATGATACGTAAATTCGTAAATGAGCACTCCAATGATTGGGACCTAGTATTGCAGCAGTTGCTCTTTGCCTACAGAGCTGTACCACATCCCAGTTTAGGGTTTTCCCCATTTGAACTTGTATATGGCCGTGAGGTTAAGGGGCCATTGCAGTTGGTGAAGCAGCAATGGGAGGGATTTACACCTTCTCCAGGAACTAACATTCTGGACTTTATAACCAACCTACAAAACACCCTCCGAACCTCTTTAGCCCTTGCTAGAGAAAACTTACAGGATGCTCAAAAAGAGCAAAAAGCCTGGTATGATAAACATGCCAGAGAGCGTTCCTTCAAAGTAGGAGACCAGGTCATGGTCTTAAAGGCGCTCCAGGCCCATAAAATGGAAGCATCGTGGGAAGGGCCATTCGTGGTCCAGGAGCGCCTGGGAGCTGTTAATTATCTCATAGCATTCCCCACCTCCAACCGAAAGCCTAAGGTGTATCATATTAATTCTCTAAAGCCCTTTTATTCCAGAGAATTAAAGGTTTGTCAGTTTACAGCCCAGGGAGGAGACGACGCTGAGTGGCCTGAAGGTGTCTATTACGAAGGGAAATGTGCTGGTGGTGTGGAAGAGGTGAACCTCTCCATGACCCTTGGGCGTATGCAGCGACAGCAGATCCAGGAGCTGTGCACTAGCTACGCGCCAACGTTCTCAGCCACCCCAGGACTGACTGAACGGGCATACCACTCCATTGACACAGGTAATGCTCACCCAATTAGGGTCCAACCTTACCGGGTGTCTCCTCAAGCTAAAACTGCTATAGAACGGGAGATCCAGGATATGTTACAGATGGGTGTAATCCGCCCCTCTGAAAGTGCATGGGCATCTCCAGTGGTTCTAGTTCCCAAACCAGATGGGGAAATACGTTTTTGCGTGGACTACCGTAAGCTAAATGCTGTAACTCGCCCAGACAACTATCCCATGCCACGCACAGATGAACTATTAGAGAAACTGGGAAGGGCCCAGTTCATCTCTACCTTGGACTTAACCAAGGGGTACTGGCAGGTACCGCTAGATGAATCTGCCAAGGAAAGGTCAGCCTTCATCACACATCTCGGGCTGTATGAATTTAATGTACTCCCTTTCGGGCTGCGAAATGCACCCGCCACTTTCCAAAGACTTGTAGATGGTCTCCTAGCGGGATTAGGAGAATATGCAGTCGCCTACCTTGACGATGTGGCCATATTTTCGGATTCCTGGGCAGACCACCTGGAACATCTACAAAAAGTCCTTGAGCGCATAAGGGAGGCAGGACTAACTGTTAAGGCTAAGAAGTGTCAAATAGGCCTAAACAGAGTGACTTACCTTGGACACCAGGTGGGTCAAGGAACTATCAGCCCCCTACAGGCCAAAGTGGATGCTATCCAAAAGTGGCCTGTCCCAAAGTCAAAGAAACAGGTTCAATCCTTCTTAGGCTTGGCCGGTTATTACAGACGATTTGTACCGCACTACAGCCAAATCGCTGCCCCACTGACAGACCTAACCAAAAAGAAACAGCCAAATGCTGTTCAGTGGACCGGAAAGTGTCAGAAGGCCTTTAACAAGCTTAAAGCGACACTCATGTCTGACCCTGTACTAAGGGCCCCAGACTTTGACAAACCGTTCCTAGTAACCACAGATGCATCCGAGCGTGGTGTGGGAGCAGTTTTAATGCAGAAAGGACCTGATCAAGAATTCCACCCTGTAGTGTTTCTCAGCAAAAAACTGTCTGAGAGGGAAAGCAACTGGTCAGTCACTGAAAAAGAATGTTATGCCATTGTCTACGCTCTGGAAAAGCTACGCCCATATGTTTGGGGACGGCGTTTCCACCTGCAAACCGACCATGCTGCACTAAAGTGGCTTCACACCGTCAAAGAAACTAACAGAAAACTTCTTCGGTGGAGTTTAGCTCTCCAAGATTTTGATTTCGACATCCAACACATCTCAGGAGCTTCTAACAAAGTGGCTGATGCACTCTCCCGTGAAAGTTTCCCAGAATCAACTGGTTAAAATCGTCCTTGAGATGTGGAAAATATTGTTAGTCTTTATGTACTTGGTAGTATATTTAGAGATGCATGTGTCTTATTAACTCTGTTTTCCTAGAGCTCCAGGAAGAAATCCCAGCCAGTGTTTCACCCTAGCTGAGATTTGGGGGGCGTGTCATAAATATAAAGGGAAGGGTAAACCCCTTTGAAATCCCTCCTGGCCAGGGGAAAGCTCCTCTCACCTGTAAAGGGTTAAGAAGCTAAAGGTAACCTCGCTGGCACCTGACCAAAATGACCAATGAGGAGACAAGATACTTTCAAAAGCTGGGAGGAGGGAGAGAAACAAAGGGTTTGGGTGTCTGTCTGTAGTCGTCTTGGCCGGGGACAGAACAGGAATGGAGTCTTAGAATTTTTAGTAAGTAATCTAGCTAGGTATGTGTTAGATTATGATTTCTTTAAATGGCTGAGAAAAGAATTGTGCTGAATAGAATAACTATTTCTGTCTGTGTATCTTTTTTGTAACTTAAGGTTTTGCCTAGAGGGGTTCTCTATGTTTTTGAATCTAATTACCCTGTAAGATATATACCATCCTGATTTTACAGGGGGGATTTCTTTATTTCTATTTACTTCTATTTTTTATTAAAAGTCTTCTTGTAAAACACTGAATGCTTTTTCATTGTTCTCAGATCCAAGGGTTTGGGTTTGTGGTCACCTATGCAAATTGGTGAGGCTTTTTATCCAACATTTCCCAGGAAAGGGGGGGTGCAAGTGTTGGGAGGATTGTTCATTGTTCTTAAGATCCAAGGGTCTGGGTCTGTAGTCACCTAGACAAATTGGTGAGGCTTTTTACCAAACCTTGTCCAGGAAGTGGGGTGCAAGGTTTTGGGAAGTATTTTGGGGGGAAGGACGCGTCCAAACAGCTCTTCCCCAGTAACCAGTATTAGTTTGGTGGTGGTAGCGGCCTGTCCAAGGGGTAATATTTTGTACCTTGGGGAAGTTTTGACCTAAGCTGGTAAAGATAAGCTTAGGAGGTTTTCATGCAGGTCCCCACATCTGTACCCTAGAGTTCAGAGTGGGGGAGGAACCTTGACAGTAGTTTAATTAAAGCATCTCCTACTCTTCAGTGCATCTTAGTGCTTCTCTTGTCAAGAGACTGAAGAGTTCTGAATAGTAGATATAATTGCATGTATAAATACAATAGACAGAGATTTGGACTTGTGAAGGTGAAGGTTCCTGCTGTGTACACAGTTACCCAGCAGCAAATTTGAGATGGAAATTAGAAGAGATAATTAAAATATCAATGGATGTTTTCACATGGTTTCCATTTTAGTCTGAGCATGGACGTTCCTCTTAAATATGAACAATAGGATTTTAGAACGAGAGTGTTCAGTTGAGTTTGCTTTGAATATAGAATGTTAATTGAGCTAAGTCAAATTGTCTGCTATATTGACTCATTAGTGATATTGTAAATTAAGGAATGCATTAACTTCTTATAGGCCAATGACCTTTCTAATTCAACTTGGAGATTCAATCTCTGATGATCAGAGGCATACCTAGATTCAGCATTAAGAAGCTCTTTCTTTCCTTTAAAAATAGATATAAGAAATGTAAATTATAATTGAACAATTTCTGGAAACCTATAATATCAGTTTGTGATGTGATTTTCCTTTTGCAGGAAATGTCAAAAGTCTTTGTTCTGATTTGGAACAAATGAAAACAAATTTTGAAATGAGGACATATCTTCCTCCCCACCTACCCCCACCCCACCCTACCAATGGTAATGGATCCTGTACAGCTCCATGCTAAACACACTTGGGGATCAACCCTGCTTTCAGGGAAGTCAATGGCAGAACTTAAATTCACTTCAGTGGCAGCACTTATTCTTTTCCTCTCAGTAGACTAAAATATAGTGGGCCAGATCCTCAGCTGATATTGTAAAATGTCATCATTTCAGTGGCTTCAGCTGAGCAATCCAATTTACATAATTTGAGTATCTGGTCAAGTGTCTGCTTCTTGGATTCCTCCCCTTACTGTTCGAGTCCTGACTGTGTTTCAGTATTTTTATCCGATCAGTTTTTATGAAAAATAAGGCTCATATCTTGATTCAGTGTTGTCAAAGCCAAGACAGCTATCAATTCTTTTTTGTGAAGTAAATTTTCCTTCAACAATTTATCCTTTCTTAACCAATTTGGAAGACATAAAGAAAAATATTCTCTAAGTTATAAAAATGAACACAGAAATAGTTATATTTTGTCACTTCCTAGAACAACAAGAAACAGGATACATAAAAGAAACTCTGACAGAATCTGAAAGTAGTTTTATTTCATGAAAATGTATAAAGATCTTTCAGAGTAGAAGCTCTGTTAGTCTGTATCCGCAAAAAGAACAAGAGTACTTGTGGCACCTTAGAGACTAACAAATTTATTAGAGCATAAGTGGGCTGTAGTCTCTAAGGTGCCACGTGTACTCCTGTTCTTTTTATAAAGATCTTGTGACTGATCCTTAGTTGGTCCCTTATTTTTAAAGTTTGAGTGAATTTCTAGCTATTAACAAAATAATTCATGCAACAGAATTATGAACTAGAGGTGTTTGAACTTCATCCCACAACCTGTGCTTTGGATCCATGGCCAGTGGAGAAGTACTGGATCCCTTACTTGTGGAGCTTATCAATGGCTCTCTTAGAGAGGGCTGGCTATCTATTGCTTTGAAGGAAGCAATCATGTGGTCTTTTTACAAGAAGCCATCACTGGATGCTCACAGTTTTGCTAATTATCCACCAGTATCTCATCTTCCCTTTTTGGGTAAGATTGTGGAGGCAGTTGTGGTGAGACAATTCTCTCAGTATCTAGATACTTCTGTTTGTCTTGACAATTGTCAGTCTGAGTATAGACCTGGTTATATCACAGAGACTGCATTAGTCAATGATCTCTCCCTTGTAATGGATCAAGACCAGTTGTCCCTGCTGGTTGATTTATCAGCCACCTTTGAGAGATCTATCAGTTGCCTTTGAAACTGATGATCATGAGATGTTGCTGACTCACCTACAGACCCTGGCTGGAGTGCATGAGGCTGTTCTTCAGTGGCTTAATTCTTTCCTCTCAGAGATCTCAGTCGGCAATTGCTGTTTTCCCAAAACCCTCTCAAGTGCAGGGTGCTACAGGATACCATTCTGTCACTCTTCTGGTTCAATGTTTATATAGGGCCCTTAGGAGGCTTAGTAATGAGACCTAGGATTTAGTGTTGTCAATATGTTGATGAATGTCTGTGAGGGGAGGGCTCCTGCCTCTTACTGGGAATGAGGGGTGATCAACAGGTTATCTCAAGTGCTTTTTTACAAATGCACAAAGTCTTGGAAACAAGCAGGGAGAACTGGAGGTCCTGGTGATGTCAAGGAACTATGACGTGATCGGAATAACAGAGACTTGGTGGGATAACTCACATGACTGGAGTACTGTCATGGATGGTTATAAACTGTTCAGGAAGGACAGGCAGGGCAGAAAAGGTGGGGGAGTAGCACTGTATGTAAGGGAGCAGTATGACTGCTCAGAGCTCCGGTACGAAACTGTAGAAAAACCTGAGTGTCTCTGGATTAAGTTTAGAAGTGTGTGCAACAAGAGTGATGTAGTGGTGGGAGTCTGCTATAGACCACCAGACCAGGGGGATGAGGTAGATGAGGCTTTCTTCCGGCAGCTCACGGAAGCTACTGGATCGCATGCCCTGATTCTCATGGGTGACTTTAATTTTCCTGATATCTGCTGGGAGAGCAATACAGCGGTGCATAGACAATTCAGGAAGTTTTTGGAAAGCGTAGGGGACAATTTCCTGGTGCAAGTGCTAGAGGAGCCAACTAGGGGGGGCGCTTTTCTTGACCTGCTGCTCACAAACCGGGTAGAATTAGTGGGGGAAGCAAAAGTGGATGGGAATCTGGGAGGCAGTGACCATGAGTTGGTTGAGTTCAGGATCCTGACGCAGGGAAGAAAGGTAAGCAGCAGGATACAGACCCTGGACTTCAGGAAAGCAGACTTCGACTCCCTCAGGGAACGGATGGCCAGGATCCCCTGGGGGACTAACTTGAAGGGGAAAGGAGTCCAGGAGTGCTGGCTGTATTTCAAGGAATCCCTGTTGAGGTTACAGGGACAAACCATCCCGATGAGTCGAAAGAATAGTAAATATGGCAGGCGACCAGCTTGGCTTAATGGTGAAATCCTAGCGGATCTTAAACATATAAAAAGAAGCTTACAAGAAGTGGAAGGTTGGACATATGACCAGGGAAGAGTATAAAAATATTGCTCGGGCATGTAGGAATGATATCAGGAGGGCCAAATCGCACTTGGAGCTGCAGCTAGCCAGAGATGTCAAGAGTAACAAGAAGGGTTTCTTCAGGTATGTTGGCAACAAGAAGAAAGCCAAGGAAAGTGTGGGCCCCTTACTGAATGAGGGAGGCAACCTAGTGACAGAGGATGTGGAAAAAGCTAATGTACTCAATGCTTTTTTTGCCTCTGTTTTCACTAACAAGGTCAGCTCTCAGACTGCTGTGCTGGGCATCACAAAATGGGGAAGAGATGGCCAGCCCTCTGTGGAGATAGAGGTGGTTAGGGACTATTTAGAAAAGCTGGATGTGCACAAGTCCATGGGGCCGGACGAGTTGCATCCGAGAGTGCTGAAGGAATTGGCGGCTGTGATTGCAGAGCCATTGGCCATTATCTTTGAAAACTCGTGGCGAACCGGGGAAGTCCCGGATGACTGGAAAAAGGCTAATGTAGTGCCAATCTTTAAAAAAGGGAGGAAGGAGGATCCTGGGAACTACAGGCCAGTCAGCCTCACCTCAGTCCCTGGAAAAATCATGGAGCAGGTCCTCAAAGAATCAATCCTGAAGCACTTGCATGAGAGGAAAGTGATCAGGAACAGCCAGCATGGATTCACCAAGGGAAGGTCATGCCTGACTAATCTAATTGCCTTTTATGATGAGATTACTGGTTCTGTGGATGAAGGGAAAGCAGTGGATGTATTGTTTCTTGACTTTAGCAAAGCTTTTGACACGGTCTCCCACAGTATTCTTGTCAGCAAGTTAAGGAAGTATGGGCTGGATGAATGCACTATAAGGTGGGTAGAAAGCTGGCTAGATTGTCGGGCTCAACGGGTAGTGATCAATGGCTCCATGTCTAGTTGGCAGCTGGTATCAAGTGGAGTGCCCCAAGGGTCGGTCCTGGGGCCGGTTTTGTTCAATATCTTCATAAATGATCTGGAGGATGGTGTGGATTGCACTCTCAGCAAATTTGCGGATGATACTAAACTGGGAGGAGTGGTAGATACGCTGGAGGGGAGGGATAGGATACAGAAGGACCTAGACAAATTGGAGGATTGGGCCAAAAGAAATCTGATGAGGTTCAATAAGGATAAGTGCAGGGTCCTGCACTTAGGACGGAAGAACCCAATGCACAGCTACAAACTAGGGACCGAATGGCTAGGCAGCAGTTCTGCGGAAAAGGACCTAGGGGTGACAGTGGACGAGAAGCTGGATATGAGTCAGCAGTGTGCCCTTGTTGCCAAGAAGGCCAATGGCATTTTGGGATGTATAAGTAGGGGCATAGCGAGCACATCGAGGGACGTGATCGTTCCCCTCTATTCGACATTGGTGAGGCCTCATCTGGAGTACTGTGTCCAGTTTTGGGCCCCACACTACAAGAAGGATGTGGATAAATTGGAGAGAGTCCAGCGAAGGGCAACAAAAATGATTAGGGGTCTGGAACACATGACTTATAAGGAGAGGCTGAGGGAGCTGGGATTGTTTAGCCTGCAGAAGAGAAGAATGACGGGGGATTTGATAGCTGCTTTCAACTACCTGAAAGGGTGTTCCAAAGAGGATGGCTCTAGACTGTTCTCAATGGTAGCAGATGACAGAGTAATGGTCTCAAGTTGCAGTGGGGGAGGTTTAGATTGGATATTAGGAAAAACTTTTTCACTAAGAGGGTGGTGAAACACTGGAATGCGTTACCTAGGGAGGTGGTAGAATCTCCTTCCTTAGAGGTTTTTAAGGTCGGGCTTGACAAAGCCCTGGCTGGGATGATTTAACTGGGAATTGATCCTGCTTCGAGCAGGGGGTTGGACTAGATGACCTTCTGAGGTCCCTTCCAACCCTGATATTCTATGATTCTATGACACCCAACTGTGTATGTCTGTCATCTGATTCAGATGATACAGGTCAGCTGATGTCTGAGATTGGGGCCTGGAAGAAAGCAAGCTGACTAAGGCTCAACCCAGGTAAGCGTGAGGTGACAGAGGGATGGGGGAAACAGTTGGAGGACATAATTCCTTTAAGAGGGTTTGTCTCCATTAACCACCATTGGTTAATAGTGTTTGTAATTTATTAAGGGGCGCTTTTAGATCCCCAGATATTGTTGGATGATCATATTGCAGCAATGACCCAGTGAGCTTTTGATCCACTGTGTGGCTAGGACGTTGTGACTTTGTCTTTCAGGTCCTTTCAGGACCTTGCCACTGTTATCCATGTTTTCATCACATCAGGATTAGATTATTGCAATGCACTCTATGTGGGGCTACACATTAAACAATTCAGAGGTTGAATCTGGTGCATAATGCAACAGCTCACTTACCAAACAGGGTCTCCCTTGGGGCACACGTGACACTGATGCTCTGGAATCTACACTGGCTGCCCATTGGTCTCTGGGTGGAGTTTAAGCCTTAAGTTAAGCCCTAGATGAGTGGGACCAGGCAGCCTGAGGGATTGCCTCTCTCCCTGTGCCATACTGCCACAGCTGTTGTCAGCTGGGGTGCTCGAGCAGGCTCTCCCTCATTATAAAAGAGATGCGTGTTCTCTGTGAGGACTCTGAGACTCTGGAGCTTGCTCTTTCCCTTCATCTGAAACAGCCTGATTTTGGTGACTTTTCAGACATGGTGCAAAAGACATCTGTTAGGTGGGTTTCTGAAGAAGGCTGAGAGTATGCTTTCTAGATGATAAAGGAGGTAGGTGGCTGGTTGGCGAACCAGACAAGTTGAAGTTGAAGCTGCTGAAGTTTAATTTAATTGTATTTGTTGCATGATTAATTCTGTTAGGTGACCTAGAATCTTGCATAGGCATCTTTATTATTTTAAATCTAAAGAAATGAATATACACTATGAAAAACTGCTACCCTAGTACGTTCCTACACAGTACTAACAGCCACAGCCAGGGATTATGGATAACTAAAGTGGGCCAAATGCTAAAGAGTGCTGAGCATTCATGAATCACAATGAATTAAAGGAGAGTTGTTGTCTGTCTGTATTATGGTCAGGGCCGGCTCCAGGCACCAGCTTTCCAAGCAGGTGCTTGGGGTGGCACTGAGAATGGGGCGGCCGCCCGTGTCTCGCGGACGCAATTTGGTGGCAGCTCCGTCACTGTTGCGGCGGCGGCAATTCAGCGGCGACTGCTTGGGGCGGCAAACTTGGTACAGCCGCCCCTGATTATGGTAGCACTTATAGGGTCCAGCTGAGAGCAAGACCCTCTTGTGCTATCTAAAGAGGCAAGACAGATTAACGATGGGCGGTTAGAACAGAGGCACAGAGAGGTGAAGTGACTTTTCCAGGGTTACATAGTAGATCAAGGGCAGGATTAAAACAGAGGTAACTGAATTAAGCTAAATCAAAATTAGCTACTCTTAAACTGTTTTAAGAGTGTTCATATAAGGGGTTGCACTACACTGATTTAGAAACCAGTTTCATTAAATCACTGCAATTTCTGTAGACAGGCTGGTCCTTACTATAGTGTTGCTTTAAGAGGCATAGGAATATCTGTTATGCTTCAGTGAAGATTAATGCTAATGCAGCTAAAAACTCCATAATACAGTTTTGGCAAAGAATACAGAAACTACAAATGAAGTTTTTCTAGCTTAATGTATTTATCAAAATGTTTGCAAATCCCCAGGAAGGTGAAATAATAATACAGAGCAAAGCAATTGAATCTGTGTTCAGTACATTGTATTAAATAATATTGAAAAATGAACAAATACAACACACACACACACCCTCCCTGTGCAGCAAACAGTCGGATAGATTATTGCAATAACTTTATGGATCTCAGAAAAGGGTTTTAGTAAAATCTTTTACTGTCCTCCCCAAAGACATGATAAAAAGACAAAAGAACGCTAACCCTGTCAAGCACAAGTTCTTAGTTCCTAACTGCTCAGTGGTTGTGAGGAACTTCCTCCTTAGGCATGAGATGTGAGACTGGGGCTTTTTGAGTCGTTGTTGGGACTTTCATTGTTGCTAGTCTTCTGTTTTACATGTGATATATTTCGAGTCAGAGAGACAAGGTGGGTGAGGTAATATCTTTTACTGGACTAATTTCTGTTGGTGACAGAGACAAGCCTTTGAGCCACAAAAGAGTTCTTCAGTTGTCATTCTTGCATAATTACCTCCATAGGTATGCAGTAGATACTGTCAGTGGTTTCTTGGCTTAATATTACCTGGTTTGTCCTATTTTTTGAATCATAGTTTTGCTTTTATTATTTTACTTATTTATTTGTATTACCATAGCCCCTAGGACTTGGAGCCCTAGTCATGGACCAGGACATCATTGTGCTAGGCGCTGTACAAACACAGAACAACAAGATGGTCTCTTCTCCAGAAACCTTACAATCCTACATATAAAACAAGAAACAGGTGGATGCAGACTGATGGGGGGGTTACAAAAAAAAACAGTGAGACTATATCAGACAGCATGATAGGCAGCGGTCTCAGCCAGTGCTTAATTTGTGCCAGGGCTGAGCCATGGCACCTCTAGGATTGACAGTTCATAACCCCAGCACCTCTGGGCTTGCTGCATCAGTTATGCATGTAAAAAAAAATTGCCTGAGCCCTGCAACTTAATCGCTTGAGCCCAGCATCTCTTTCATTACAAATTAATCAGTGGTCTTGGCCCACCAGCAGCCTTCCCTTTGTCAAGATTTTGTAGGCATCACAAGAAAGGGGAGTTCTAAGGAATAGGAATTAAAGAGGATAATGAGGTAGCTTTGCAGATGTTTAAAAGCATGAGGGACAGCATGGGAGACAGCATGAAGGTGCTTGTTTGAAAATTTAATAACCTGGGTGATGGAGGCTGACATCATGGGCTGATCGGCTGTGGGAGTCAAAAACTTGATAGTGAATGAGAGATGATAGGTTTTGAAGTGCCTTGAAAATGAAAATCAGTATCTTATTTTTGATGTGATAGAGACGGGGGAGCCAGTACAAGGGTACAAAAAGAAGGGTCACATAATCAAAGCAACAGGCTAGGAAAATAAATCTTTGCAGCAGCATGCTGGATGGATACGAGAGGGCAAGACTGCATTTGTCTAAGAGAAAACGATGTTGCAGTAATCAAGAAATGATGGGTGAGACCACAATTTTCATGTGTTGCTTCCAGGAAGATTATGCACCTGCATCAGGATTTTTAGCAGGAAAGTGGTGCTAAAGATTAAAAGACAAAATAGTTCCTATGAGTTATAAATATATGTCCAGATTTATAGAATATTTATGGACATGAATGACTTTATGCATACTTTCATTGGAAAAATTGAGATTATTTTTGTAATTGCAGAGTATGAAGATGACAATGCTTTTCTGAAACAATGAGATATTAGTGAACAATAAAAACATTTCTGAGTTCTTCTCTCACACTGAATCTATTAGTATGTCCAAATAATTGTGATATACAACATATGACTGCTTATTTCTTATATGAGCATTATTTTAAGTATTCTACTTCAGAACTCATGAACAGCCTTGAAACTGTAAACAAGGTATTTGTCCATCCATATATGTAACTCTGGAAAGTGCCTGCATGTTTTATTTATATCCTGCCGACAGGCTACTTAGAAAAGGCTGAATCCTGCAAGGATGCTTATCAGCCTGGTCTCAGGCCAGCAAAACACTTAAGCATATGCATAATTTTGAGCACATGAGAAATCCCACTGAACTCAAAGGGACTACACAGGTGCTTAAAATTAAGTACAGGATTTGCTGCATTAGGACTCAAGTGCAGAGTATTTTGCAGGATTGAGCCCCAAATGCAAATTTTGTCCCCTTGATGTCATTCATCAAACAAAGCCTAATTCTTCTATTACTGAATTGAGCTTCAAGCTATAAATGGTGACATTTTCATTAATCTCCTTAATCACTGTCTTTATTGCATAAGTGCATTGCAAAGGAACAAAAGATAAACAACTAAAAGATTTGCCAGACTCAGTATGTCTGAGGGATATATTTCAACATCTAGAAATGTCAGTCACCAGATAGGACATGTTCTATGTTGTTCAATCTCAGAAAGGCAAACTGTCTTGGTTGAACATTGATTCTTCATCTTTGTACAATTTGTTAATATTGTCATATGATGATAATATAAGGGTGTTTGACATAGAAATTACTGCTATATGTTCACTTATATTTATACGTTTCCTGTGATACTGGAGAAATAAAGTATCAGGACAAGACCAATTGTCATGATGAACAGGCTTTAATGTATTTTAGAGGGTGAGTTTCTTCTTTCTCCTTTTCCCAATTTGCCATGCTTTATTATTAGAGAAGTGTGATGATAAGGATGACTCTAAAGATAATGGGCCAGATGGTTGGATCTATCCGTTTATGCACCTGGCATGGTTAAGAAGCGATTTGTGCTGGGACTGACCTTCGGACCAATATATGTCAGAGCAACCTTGAAGAAGCAAGAAAACCACAACTCATCAAAGCAAATGTATTAAGGCTTATGCCTCTCAAAATATCTATTTATAAAATATCGTATGTATCATATGTAGGTTTGTTTATAAAATAGCGTATTCATTTGCCTGATGTTTTTCCCCTAAAGGATATTTTTAAGAGACCATCTTTTTAAACTAACACAAAATATTGGGCTTTCACAGCTTCACTTAGGAGACTATTCCACAGTCTGACAGAATTTACAATTAGGATCTTTTTCTGATATTCAGCCAATGCTTTTGTTTGCATAATGAAATTCTATTATTACTAGTAATCCTCCTTTGAGGATGACCTCCTGAGGTCTCTTCCAACCCTAAACTTCTATGATTTTCTAATTGCTAAACAATTGTTGTTCTAATGTTTTTCCCATTAAGTGTGGTACTCTTTTAAAGGCATACATCTAATGGTATGAATTCTTTGAATACATTGAAATTGCTGAGACATATTCATGCTGCTGTTCATCTCTGCGCAGATATTCACAGAAGGATATCTCTTACTGTCTGTTTGTACAGAGCTAGCAAAATGGACCCTCAATAGTGATTTGGGATCTGTGGGTATTACTGTAATACAAAGCATAAATAAAATAATAATAAAGTAGCAGGTGAAGTGTCCTGAAAAACACATCATGGGGAAGAGTGTCCTAGAATTCCTCATTGTGAGGAAGTGCCAACTAATTACTGAATAATGAGAGATGTCTGAAGTTTTTCTCCCGGAGAACTGTTGGTGGCTGAGAGGGAAGGAATATACATTTAAGTGTTTCCTTTCTTTGAAAAAGTGATTCTCTCTTTCAAGAGGCTTTATTATAAAATATATATGACAAGAATTTAAACATGAAAACTGTTCTCTGGGAGATTAAATTTCAAACTTTGATTTTGAAGATCATCATGTTAGTGTAACAAATGTTATCCCCATATTCAAAATGCCGAACAAACAGTACAGTTTCTAAAATTTTGCACTAATGGAAGCTGTAGGCAGGAATTGCTAAACAATTAGGTGTGATTAATGTTTGCAATATAACTGCTCTGTTTAACAGAATTCAAAATGAGAAGATTGGGTTGAATTACATTTATATGGTTAGATATTGTATATGCAAAAAATTGTTGCTTTTTGTAAGCTAACCTCAGTTATGAAATAATCAACTCTCCTTTACTCACCCAGCTCTGACTGGTATATTCATTGCAAAGTCTCATTTCTAAAGCAATGGCTGAGGATAATACATCACCAAGCAAAAGTTTCAATTAATCATTTAGAGCTGAATCCACACACATACAAATCCTCTCATTTTGTTGTTCACAACCATTTATGAACTGTTGATCTACTACTATGAGGCCAGACTTAAATTCCATTTAAAATGAATTAACAATCCATACAGCTCATAGCCAGTTGTTAATGATTACATACATAGAATGGATTAAACTGCTGTACTTATAAGCTGAGAGCATCCCTTCTGCTATGTAAACTGTCCCAGTTTACAAGTAGACTCACATATAGTGGTACTTTCCATGCCACTTGATGAACCTACAACATTTCAGTATTTAATCTTGCAAGGTGGTGAGCGCTTGGGCCCCGATCCAGCATATCACTTAAACAAGTGCCTTAACTTTAAGGATATGAGTAGCCCTATTGATTCACATCCTTAAAGTTAAGCACTTGCTTAAGTGTTTTTCAAGGTTAGGGCCAGGAGCCAGTGGATGAAATTTGGGCTCCTCTGAAGTCAGTGGGGCTAGGATTTCACCCTTTGATGATTTACATGCTTAAATTAAGCACCTGCTTAATTGATTTGCTGAATTAGTGTCCGAGTGCTCAACATCTTGCATGTTGGAGCCCTGAATGAATTTTATATGTCAATTTTGTTTGCAGTGGTTATAAATGGTTTTAGTGTATTCCTTTATGGCCATTTTTACCCTTCCTAGTGCAGTGATTACATTATACATAATAAGTGAGTGGAAGAGCCCTTATCAAAATATTTTATGAACCTTTAAACTAAATTAAGATTAAATATTGACTTCCTGAGACACTTACATATTTTATATTTTATTTCATATAATTTATGCTCACTTTGAAAAAAAATTCTGCAACTGCTACTCACTCTCTCTCTGTCTCTTCCATGGTATCTGCAGGAAGTAGATAACCCTTATCTTCTATTTCTTCAACCAAAAAACAGCAGGAAGAATTAATAAAGTTCAAGGAGAAACTGCTAACGCTTTATCTTAAAGGCTGCAGTGCTACATTTTTAGGGGTAGCTTAGAAATAATAACCATAATAATACCTAGCTCTTATATAGAGCTTGTCATCAGCAGAGTTCAAGGTGCTTTACAAAGGAGAATCAGTATCATTATCCCCATTTTACAAATGGGGAAACTGAAGCACAGGGAGATGAAGTGATTAAGAGATTGAAGTGACTTGTCCAAGGTCACCCACCTGGTTAGTGGCAGAGCCGGGAATAGAACTCAGCTCTCCTGAATCCCAGTCCAAAGCTCTGTACACTGAGAGTATTAATTAGATATTTACAAAATATTCTACAGATAGGATACAGTAAATGGATGAATAAATACTGTAATTTGCAATGTATCAGCAGAACAGAACAATTAAACATTTTACCATTATGCATTATAAATAGTTTAAATAGTCTTACATCCATATCTGCATGTAATTCATTATCATGAATTATGGATCAGTTACAACGCTACAAATGCATTTATTTTAAGGGTTGAACATGTTGTTATAAATGGCTTACTGAACATGTCTACAGCTTTAAAAAAAGATACCAGTAAGAAACCACTTATTTAAAAAAAAACAGTAAATAAATAGACCTTTTGGATCTACTGATCTGTTAAGCCTTTTCAGCGCTAATGCTTTTCACCTTGTGTTTACATTGGTAGCACAGTTTGAAAACGATGCATAATGCAGAATAATGTTTCAAGTGGAGGAGGGGGAGCACATGTTCAACTAACATGGCTTAGCACATCTGACTAATTCATGGAGAAACAGTGTGGATGCTCTAAATCAATCTCAGACTTGGTTGATCATTTACAGTACTGCTGTAGTATTTTTCCCCTGGGTAACAAGGTATTGATTCCTCTTCTTACACTAGCTCAAAAGCACCCTCTTTCCAAGTTTCTGTTATAAGCTCTTCTCTCCTCTGACCAGCAAGTGCTTTTCTGGGGGTCTGATTGACTTAGAAAGACTATGCTGTACCTTGTGGCATGGAGGGCCAAATCCTAGACATAAAAAAAAAAAAATCACTGATTTTGGTTACTCTCTTTTGTAGTTTTCTTTGGTAAGAGATATTGTTTCCTTTTCCAGGCAGTAGGCTCTGTTTGGTGCTTCAAGACAGAATTTGTTCAGAGTACCAGCTAGAAAACCACTCTAATTGCAAAGAAACTGTGTGAGATAAGGCAATGTAATAAATATTCTTTTTGTTCCTTTTTTCAAAAACTTTTTTTCTACTCTTCTCCCTTGTAACCTTTTGTTCCCTTCATGTTAAAATGTTTCCAATTAATATTAAATTCTTAAAGATAAGGGTGCAATAAAACCCAACTTAGTTTCCAAGTTTGAGCCTCTAGGTTGATTACAAAAAAATTATTTAGTAGAGGACTGCTTGATTACACTTTGAATGATAAAACCAAACTTTATTTAAAAGGGAAATGATTAGTTAAGCAAAGAGGCATGCAATTACCGCTTGCACAATATTACAATTATACTTGCACTTAAAGATGAAATAGGGTATCAGTGGGTGACCAATCCACTGACAACTGAGTGAAGTACAGCCTTATAGTCCTGGAACCTAACAGTACCCCTTTGATGTTAATTGGAGCTCTCCTGCTATTTAGCAAGGCTACTTATTTTACAATCAGTTACAATACTAATTAACATTAAGCTGCGATTTGCCATAATTATATTTCTGCTACCTCCTCATTGGCTCTTTACATTATTTAAATTCATATCTGCACCAAAGCCCATACTATCCATATAGATATCTTTTAAACAAAATATTCACAATTCTTAAAAATGCTCATTACAAATCTTGTTCAAACCGGTTATAACCAAAACATAATGGTAACACAACCCTGGGTCATGTCCTTGCTAACTCTTACTTTCCCAAAACAGTCAGTCTCCAACTTATCTCTAACTTTCTAGTGAGCTGTAGCTCACGAAAGCTTATGCTCAGATAAATTGGTTGGTCTCTAAGGTGCCACAAGTTCTCCTTTTCTTTTTGCGAATACAGACTAACACGGCTGCTACTCTGAAATTTTTCACACTAGCAACTTAAATTTCCCTGTACATTTAGGCCCCAAATTCAATTTATTTCTTCACCTAAGCCATCCTATAGCTTATATTCTGCTCCAACTGTTACCATCTTAGATTTATTTTCCTAAAGATCAGATTGTGAATCACATTGGTGAATCCTTTAGGGATGCTCATGAGTAACTGCTTGACCACAATCTGGCCCCAAATAATTAATAGTTGATACCTTAAATTTGTATATTCATTGATAAAACAACTTTTTTCCTTTTGGATAATGTCATTTTCCTTGAGTGGACAGTAATCTGAAACACCATCAGTGTGAGGCACAGGTAAAACAGAACAGAGATTGAAGCCGAAGTTCTGATCACACTAGGCCCATGATTAATTGTTCTGTAAATTAATATTTCTGGATAGAACAACTCTATTAATTTAAATGGAATAAATGGGGCAAAGGTGTTAACATAACCCAGTCACTATCCAGTATTAAACAAGGGCTGGGGTTTTGTATACAGAGACCTCAGTCTGCTTAGTACCATGGTGCAAACTCAATTAAAAATCCTTTTAACTTTTCATTTGAGATAAAGAAAAGAAGGAAAATTAGGTAAAATATCTGAAATGTAAATTATTAAATAAGGCTTTCATTTTAACAACATCTCTTTTTCTCTTTCCCTTTCACTGCTAGAGAGTTTTTAGAAGGACCGTTCTTCCCCACGCCTGGCTTGACAGTCTCTTAGATGGTAATAAAGAGGGTAATGTGTGTCCTTTTTGGGAAAAGAAGTTAGTTGAGATGGAAGGAGCTGTTTTTGCTGCCACTGCTGTTAAAGTCCAATTCTGTTTTATCCTAGGTAGTAC
The DNA here is from genome assembly GCF_965140295.1 of Lepidochelys olivacea. Taxonomy (NCBI): domain Eukaryota; kingdom Metazoa; phylum Chordata; order Testudines; family Cheloniidae; genus Lepidochelys; species Lepidochelys olivacea. The sequence continues at coordinate 80,752,364 of NC_140417.1, read as the reverse complement.
TTGGGATTCAACTGGACCCAATAGAGATGGGGATATCAACTGCATCCCTCTCTTTGGCTCTGTCTAGTCAGGTCATCTCTCAGGATCACAAAGGCCAAGCATCCCAGGAGATGGTGTGGGGGTAGCAACCATAATGGTGAAGGCTGCTCCAGTAGACAGTTCTGCTGCTACTTCTTTTTCAAGTGATTGCACATGTCCATTCCACAGTAGGTCTGCACGTACCTCATGTACAGTTGTTGGATAACTTTTTCCCTCAGTGGTACCCATCAGGGCAGCTTGAGTGTTCTCTACCACCATGTGTCACTGCATGCCAGTATAAAGAGGGTGGAGCAACCCCTATCTCCCTCAGTTTGTTCTTATTGCTAGTGACAAATGTTGGAGCACATCCAGTCTTGCTATCACAACTTTATTTCTCTCACTCCTTGTATATAGTCTGTTTCTTGTTTAGTACTTAGTAGTTAGTTAGATATTGTATATTGTTAATGTTCCTCACCTATCTGAGTTGACTTCCTCGAGGATACACCGAGATCATCGGCACCTCAGACCATGTTCTCAGACACCTGGTACCGGTACAGGTATCGAGCAACTGGAAGTTGCTGAGACAGCTCCTCCTTTGCAAGAGGCAGACCATCAATTGCCTCAGCATCCTGGTATATCGTCTTCCTCATCATCAGATGAGGCTGTAGAGTTGGTAAGTGGATTCTGAGGCTCACGAAGAAAGACTTAAAAGGGTTTGGTTTTAGACATTCAAGTTGAATAGGTCTATGAGAAATCCCACAAGCTAGTGGACATTTTAGCTTTTGTGGTGCTTCTGATTAATGAAGCAATCCTAGAACTGGTTACAACACTTTGGCAGACCCTGTCTTCCCTCCTGCCTATGGCAAAATGGGCAGACAGGAGATATTGTGTTCCTTCTGAAGGCTTCAAACACCTCTACTCTCACCTGCACCCAGGCTCTTTGGTGGTGGCAGCAGCTGATGAGCAGGAGATGCATCGAGAATTTGCCATTTGCAGGCTTGTCCGTCTTTTCAGAAAAGATGGACGAGAGGCTTCAAAGCATAAAATATTACAGGGCAACACTGAAGTCCCTTGGAATTTACATGCTGGCAGTGATGAGGAGCCAATTCCAGCCCAGAAGGCTCACAGATATCAGAGCTTTATACCTCAGTCCCTAGACCTGCCAAGAAATAGGGAGAGGATTTATAGGAGGCAACCACTACCCCCCAACCAGTGGCCCAGTCTAAACATGCATTTTGATGGGCTTGTCAAGGGCAGTGTACCAGCACTTTTGGACAAATCTGTTCCTACCCATACATTTGCCAATCATCTATCTCACATCAGATTGATGGGTCCTAAAGATGGTAGATCTGAGATATTCCTTTCAATTTATTTCTATCCTTCCTTCTTCATCCCTCTTCAGGGACCATTCGCATGAGACCATTCTTCAGTGGGGGTTCAATCTCTCCTTCTAGTGAGAGCAATAGAAGAAGTTCCCATATTCTTCAAGGGGAAAGGTTTTTATTCCAGTTATTTCCTTATTCCCAAAGCAAAAGGTGATCTCAGGCTATTTTTAGATCTAACAAAGTTAAACAAATACCTGAAGAAAATGAAATTCTGCATGGTTACCCTAACTTCCATCATTCCTTTCCTGGAACAGGGCAACTGGTGTGCTGCCCTTGGCTTAAAGGATCCATCCAGAGCAGTTGGGCACAAATTCCTCAGGTTAATAGCAAATGGAACACATTACCAATTCATAGTACTTCTATTTGCCTTATCAGCAGCCCCTCTCGTTTTCACAAAGTGCATGGCACTGGTAGCTGCACATCTGAGAAGACTGGCAATCCATGTGTTCCCCTACCTGGATGACTGGTTGGTGGCCGTGCTCTCAAGTGCTGTCCAGCATGGTTGGCTTTCAGTCTACTGGGTCTATCGCTCAGTCGAGGCAAATCAATTCTAAAACCTGTGCAAGGAATTGAGTTTGTCAGAGCACTTCTGGATGCGGTCAACCTTGCATCAACCTTGCATCAGTCAAGGTTCCAGATGCTCTGAGACTTGATACTGGATCTAAAAACACACCCCATTACTACAGTGCATGTTTGCCTAAGACTTCTGGGGCATATAGCAGCATGAACCTACATGGTGTAACATGACAGATGACACTTTAGGAGGCTTCAAGGATGGCTAGCATCAGTGTATGCCCCAAGTCATCTTTGTCTAGACAGAGTGATTCACATTCCAGAGGTAATGTTTTCCTCTTTGGGCTGGTGGACAGACCGTCAGAAGTTTGTGTGAGAATTCCCTTCATTTCTCTGCTATCAACACTCATGTTAGTCATAGATGTCTCATTCCTTGGTTGGGGAGGCACACATCAGAACCCTACAACTCAAAGGTTGTGGTCCTCACAGGATCTGAGGACTAATATAAACAGCAGGGAACTATGCTCTATCCATCTAGCTTACCCAGCCTTCACATATTCTGGGGAAAAGTCTGCTAGTGGGTATGGACAGTACGGCAACTATGGTTTATGTAAACAGACAGGGAATGACATGTTCATCCCAACTGTGGCAGGAGTTCTGTATATCCAACTGCCTTTACCTCAAAGCTGCCTACCTCCCAGGAGAGCCGAACACGTTGGCAGATCACCTAAACAGGTCTTTCTCCCCTCACTAAGAATGGTCATTATATCTGGATGTGGTAAGGCCCATCTTCCAGCTCTGGGGAACTCCCAAGTGGTCCTGTTTGCAACAAAGGCCAACAGAAAATACCATCAGTTCTGCTCACAACTGGGTTGCCGACCTGGGACTTTGATGGACACTTTCTGCTATCATGGACAAACTCCCTGCTGTATGCCTGTCCTCCAACCCCATTACTACCCAGAGTCCTATTCAAGGCCAAACTGGATCATGTTTGCATCATACTAATAGAACCAGCATTGCCTTGACAGCACTGGTTCACATCCCCGGTATCATTATTGAGGCCTCCTCTGCCTCTCCCGTTAGATTCAAGTGTGATTTCTTGGGACTGTGGCTGTCTGCTACGTTCCATCCTACACACCCTTCACTTGACATGCTTCATGGCTTCATGGATGCTTCATGGCTGCATCACTAGAAGTTGTTCAAAAAACCTTCAGGAGATGTTTCTGAATTGCAGAAAGCCTTCAGCTAGGCATGCTTACCCAGCCAAACAGAAATGTTTTTTATCTGGTCTCAGAAAAGTGTTTTTCCAGTGCAGGCTTCTATTAACCGTGTTTGGATTCTGTTGCACCTAAAAGAGTAAGGCCTGATTGTTACATTAAGTACATTTGGCAGTGATGTCAGCATATCACCCTCCAGTGGGTAGTAGATCACTACTTTCCACACTTAACTATTACATTTCTAAAAGAATTGGACAGATTATATCTTCCAGTACAAGAACCTGTTCCTCCAAGGGATCTCAGCTTTGTGATAACAAAGTTAATGGGGCCTCCCTTTGAACCTCTTGTGTCTTGCTCCCTATTCCACCTGTCTGTGAAAGTGGTATTTCTGGTTGTGATAACCTCAGCAAGGAGGGGGTCAATTGAGAGCTTTGGTTTCAGAACTCTCCTCATACAGTTTTCCATAAGGATAAATTTACCTACCCCACACCCAAAATTCTTGACAAAGGTGGTTTCCAGTTTCTACATAAATCAGGCAATTTCCCCCGAATCCTCACATGCATATGGATGAACAGACGCTTCATTTGTTGGATGTGAGGAGAGTACTAGTCTTATACTTGGACCACACCAGACCCTTTAGATCCTCAATGTACTTATTTGTCACTATTGTGGACAGGGAGAAAGATAAATCACATGAGCAGCATGTAGTGGAGGCTGGGGGAGGCTAACCCTCCCCAAACCTCGCACTCCTGGGGGATTTGGGGTGGAGTTGGGGCCCCTGAGAAAATCTCCCCCTACCATGGCCCCAGCACTGGGGAAGCTCTCGCTCCCACCATGGTCCCAGAGCAGTGGTGGGAGCACAGAGCTTTTCGGGTCTTGGGGCTGCAGTGGGGCGGGGGGAGAGGTGGAGTGGGGGCACAATGGGGTGGGACAAGGGTGGGGTTGTGAGAGCAGGGATGGATTGGGGTGACATCATGGGCAGGGCTGCGGGTGGAAGGGGTGGAATAGGGGAGTGGATCTGGTCTCAGAGCTCCAGCCAGGGCCAAGAGCTCCACTGTGGTCCTGGCCAGGGCTGAGAGCTCGAGCTCTCAGTCGCCGAACCGAGCTCTCAGCCCCCTCTGCCCCAGGCGGGCCATGGCGGGGAGTGGGGATTGAGAGCAGAGAGTGGGGGCATGGTCTTTGATGGAAGAGGCAGGGCAGGGGGCTAGCCTCCCAAGGGGAAGCTTCGCTCACCGCCTATGACAAACCAGTTACCAGTCAGAGGACTTCCTCCTGGATTTCCTCTTGCATCCGTTTATGCTAATAGTTAGCTAACGACACACTGCCCCCAAGACAATTGGCTCATTCGACTAGAGAACAAGCAGTTTCAGCAGATTTCCTAGCTCAAGTACCTATTTGAGACATTTGCAAAGCAGCAACATGATCATCAGTGCACTCTTTTGCTGCTAATTATGCCATTTCCCATTAGTCCAGGGATGATGCCAGTTTTGGAAGGGTTGTTCTACAGTCCCTGTTCAGGTAGGCTCCCTGTCTGCCTCCATGTTAATCTGCTTGTGAGTCACCTACAGCGGAATGGACATGCGCAATCACTCAAAGAAGAAAAAATGGCTACCTGCCTTTCTGTAACTGTTGTCTTACAAACTGTGTTGCATATGTCCATTTCACAGCTCACCTTCCTTCCCCTCTCTGTCAAAGTCTAGGAAGGAATTGGGGAGGATCAGAGAGCAGCTCTGCCCGTTTATCCTGGCATTCAGTAGCACATGGCAGTAGAGGGTGCTCAAGCTGCCCCAACAGGTACCACTGACAGAAGTAGTTCTCTGACAACTGTATGCAAGGCATTTACTCCCCCACAGTAGAATGGACATGTGCAAAACATCTTGAAGAACAATAGTTATAGAAAGGTAGATAACTCTTTTGTCTTGCAAAGCCTCTTTCTTTAAGGACCCACAAAAGGAATGGTGTTTCAAATAGCACACCCCCTCATTATTGTGGCCACCAATTAGACCTGGTTTCTGACACACCAATTTTGGTTCACTGATTTCTGGTTCCACACTTTCCTTGTTTACCAAACATGATCTTAAGACAGTCCTTGAATTATATCCGTAGGCCTTTTTGTTTGGACTAATTCAGTTTTTGTTTCCCTTTCATACATTTTCCCATCAGTCCTTTGTTGTTAATGGTTATGTGACATCTTATGACTCTTATGTACTTCTTACAGTGAAACTCACCATTAGGTAAATTTGGAGGCTCAATTATCACAACAGAATTCCTCAGAGCAATTGCTGAAAATAGGTCACCCTGTGAGAAGCAAGAAAGGTTCAGCAGCATTGGTGTTGTCTCTTGTCCTCAGAGACATCTCATTCTGTGTCCAATATCAATGTCCTATCATTTTTTTTTAAAATGCTCACTTTATTCAGTTAATTCTGATGAGCACAGTATAAAAACTTAGAGACACAAATTTCACCGTATAGACATAAAGGTAGAACATCTATATTCTCTGCAGGACTGGAGTTGCTGTTGTAAGTTTTGGTCCTTCCAGTTGCAAAAACCTTCAGATGTCCTGCAGTTAAAATTGCTGGATGTTTGAGTTGTCACAGAACAAAGCAAGAACAGATTAAAGGTCTTTACAATAGAACTGAAAACTCTGAGACATATTTCACCTGGTGTGAATCCATAATAATTAATGTATGTTCTATTGATTCTTTGCAAAAGATTTTTTTAGTGTAGTCTGAAAAGAGTATGCATATATGTTGTAATGATCATCTCTGTGTCTATAAAAAGGGCTTAATTTAGCTAAAGACAGCTGGCACTTCCAATAATTGTATATGAAAGGTAATATCACACCTCATAGTAATGATCAATGTTCTGTTCCCCAGGGAGTTGTTCTGAATAAGTTTCCTTTTTTTAATTTCCAGAATAGCACTCATAGATTTTGAGAACTGATGAAAAAGTGAAATAAAGAATTTGCTTGTGGCAAATAACCTTGATTGTTATGATTTGCAATTTATTTTAAAAAGAAAAAAATAAATTGCCATGTCTTGATCCTTGCACTGCTAGGAATCCATAAGGTTAGCACTTATGTTAGCACTACTGTGTGCAAAGAGATGGCTGAGAGTCAGGGTGAGGCCTGAGTATTGGTGCATACTGTGCCCTACTTAATGGTGCTGTGCAGTTACTCAGTGGCTGTGCTTTACAGGACCTCTCAGGAGAACAATGCCACCCAAAGCTGCTCCCTCCAGAATGGTAAAGCTCCTCACTATTGTTGGTGTAGGGCTGTGGCTAAGTGCAGTGATTTAACAGTCTGTACAATATGCTTCATATTAAAGGTGATCTGCTAAGAAGTGCCAAATTCCAGAAACTTGACTGAGATGGGCTGAATGCTCCCCTCCTTAAAAAAACCGATTGAAATGACATAAAATATTGATGACATTTTTAATACAAATGTTGGGGAAAAAATTCCAATGTTTAAAAAGGTGAGTTAATCCACAATAACTGATGTGCTGTATGCTCCCAGTCCTCGTTATTGAGGGCATTCAGTATACATTGTTAAAGCTTTGGGTACTTTGCCTTTGTATGTCACCTTTAATGGAAACACTAAACTCTTTTTTTTCCATCCTAAATTGCCTTTAATACATTTAAAATAATTTAAATTTACCTCTTGGAATTTTAACTTATTTTTAAATGTTTCTTCTTACCTCCTTCCCTCATGTAACTGTCATCTCCTTTTACTGCATTGTCCTGCTTCCTGTCTTTTACCCCCACTGTCTCTTACAGTTTTCCTCACTGTTTATAGATTTGTCGAGATTAGGGCAGAGGCTGCTAGATATCACCAGTCAGTTGTCATCTTTCTACTAGGCAGATATCAGAGCTGACTCATACAGTTTGTCTCACATATAGAATAATTTACACTCACAAAACAGCTACATCTTATATTGTAATATTTGAACAACACGCAGCAGGTTTTGATAAAACCCAAACCTCCAATTTTATTGGAAGCCGCAGCACTAATTAGTGAGTGCAGATGTCGATCGGGATTCCAGTTGCTGTAGCATCCATTTTGGAACACCTCCTGATGTTATGGATATTCAGTTTAATATGTAGACTCACATACCCCTTGCTCTCATTTCCTGATGATATGGGTGTATCTAAAGTCAAGATTGTATGTGAAGTTTTTTGAAAAAGGAATACAATTTCCTTCCTTCAAATGAAACTTAAATCCAGTTCTCTTTGAGCCTCAGTCTTACACCACCCTGTTTATTACTTGAACAGGATATGTGCTGAGTAAAGATATAACAATCTACAGGCTGATTTGGTAATTCAAATGTCTCTCTTAAAATCCAGTTTGGTATATATTTTCCTCCCAATTTCAACTACAATCTTGAAAACAGTTGAGAATATTAGAGCAGTTGCCTGTGCCCTGGACCTCTCCCAATTTGTCTTCATTGCTTTATTTGACTTCCATGACCTTTTATATGTGACATGATTAATTTACACTATCTGTGTGCCAGCTGCTCCCTTCTCCTGCATAGTGCTGAAGGCAGGAAATAAATGGGAGTTTGGGCACAAAAGGCAAACACGTGAAGGAGGGGAGCAGGAGTTATAGACAACATGCTCCTGAGAAGCATCTAGTAAGAATGAATAGTGTGAAAATGAAGCTCCATAGCTTTTAGATTGGAGGCATATTGGGGAGGAGAAGCACAACCACTCTCTAGGTTATGTTCCCCTGAAAATTCAGCAGACAGGCAGGAGAAATCAGTGTGGCAGGTTAAAGCTGCTTATTTAGTATTTACTCTCCCTCCAAGACTACTAATCCTAGTGCTCCATTCACTATTGTCTGGCAACTTGTCTGGTCATTTACACCAGTGCAAAGTGGGTGTAAAAAAACCTACCATTCTGATTTGGTGGCATTTAATGCCCACATTGCACTGATAGGCAGCAGTGAATCAGTCCATCATGTGTAGCTGCAGAAGAAGCAGCAAATTGCAACACAGCTCCTGAGTGAGTCATACGTACTTGTAGGAAGAGGTCAGATTTGGACAGCTGTCCTCTTCCTACCCATGGTAAAAGTCCCTCTCTCGAGGGGCAAAGTGAACCTTGCAAAGGTGGTGGTAGGAGGGTTGAGCACCTTTCTCCTTCCCTGGGTTTTTCTGAGTAAGGGCAACATTTAAGTGTGCTGCAGCTATCTCTCAGAGAAGTGCCTTCTACTTTCAAGTGTCTCTGTTCTATTTCTAGAGAACCTTTCTCAGGATTAGCAACATTACCAACTACAGCCATGTCTAATCCTTCCTATCTGTTAGAAAAACAAGCAGCAGTTCAACTGCTACACCCTCTCACATGTGCCCACACTTTTCTCCTGCCCATTTGTTTATTTTTTTACTTTGAATTTTCATAATAATACTGATTAGATTGAACCATTTTGAAATATCTGTTAGCAAATATTGCCTTTGTTAGCATTATATTGTCCTTGTATCATTAGACATTAGTTGGAGCCTAGATCCCTACGTACAATCTTGAATGCAATTTCAGTATCTGTTTTACAATATTGATTTGGTTCAATGTGATCTTAGTTGCATTATGATCCATGCACTGACAGTGGATCAGAATCTGACGTTAGTTACACCTGTAGGCATAAAGCCTAATTGAAATCAGTGACATTACTTTGGATTTACATTGATGCACTTGAAATGAGAATCTGATCCCATAACCGGACGCGACCAGCCTCTTCCTTATCTCTCAGTTGTCTGTTTTTAGATCTATTATCATTCAGTTTTTGTTAGACAGTACATGTCTCATATTTTCGTACATTTTGCAGTGAGTTACAGGGTTGCAGTAAGTACAGATGTAAGACAGTTTTCCAGCCTAAGCCTGATTTTAACAACACCAATAAAACAAATGATTTTGCATATTTTTTTTCCATTGAGTGTTTGTGTATAGATACACTTATCAATTTAGAGTCTATAAGAGGGGAGAGTTTCAAACAAGAATAAATAGGCATGAGGTGCCCAATTTCCATTAACTTTCAATAGGGTCTGAGTGCTTACCTGCTCTTTGTGCTTTTGTAAAATCTCCCCACAAATCTTTAGGGCCAAACTGTGCCCTTGTAGCACAGGCTTGTTTTGAAGCCAGAGCGGTGCTGCACCACTTCACCATGACAAGGAGGGATTGTTCCCTATTAAAGTTGTGACAAGAAGGGGCAGCGCAATTACCATCCCTTAGGAATGCACGGTGTGTGCTTCCCTCCCTTGGATGGGCTACAGATTGTGAATAGCTGCTGCATGAGGAAAGCAAGATTCCTGGTGTCCTCCCTCCATCTGACCCTTAATTATTAGGTTGTTGTGTTAGAAGAAATGTTAATAACTCTGCGTGGAGTCTGCAGACCTCAGTGAGCTCTGAGGGAGGCATTGTAATCCGTAGGAGCTCTGATGTGAGTGTTGGAGTTTCTCCTGGCACGACTTGCAGACAGTATAATCTGTAAGATCCTCTCATATAGGAACTAACCCATGGGAGAGGCTTCAATGCATTTACCACAGGGGGCCATGCTGCAGACTTTTAAAGTCCTGCATGAGTCAGAGGGCCAGATTAACCTTTCCCCTGCATTCGTGTACATCAGGTGCACCTCTTTACTCAGTGGAGCAGCACTGGTGTAAACCCCATAAAGCCAAATCCTGAGGAGGGTATAACCACTTTGTGCTGCACCAGAAGCAGATTCTAGTGTCGCTGTTCCGGGGAGGATGGCCTCAGTTCAAAGGTGGTAATCTGGTGGCACAGAGCCAACATATATGTTCCTACATATACTTGTGTGAGTGGAATTGGAGGAATAATTAGAGAAACGGGAGTATGTCTGTGCTGTTTCCTAGCTGTTGTTGTGACAAGAAAATCAGATATTTAAAGATTAAGATCTATCAGATTCTGTATAGTATGTTCTATGGCATCTTGTCCTGTTGTTTTTAGTGTCCCAAGCAATGTTACTTCCATCATTTTCCTGATACTGATTCCTATATGTCAAGGTTCCTTCCCCACTCTGAACTCTAGGGTACAGATGTGGGGATCTCCATGAAAGACCCTCTAAGCTTTTTCTTACCAGCTTAGATTAAAAATTTCCCCAAGGTACAAATTTTGCCTTGTCCTTGAACCCTATGCTGCCACCATCAAGCATGTTAAACAAAGAACAGGGAAAGAGCCCACTTGGAGACATCTTCCCCCAAATATCCCCCCAAGCCCTACACCCTCTTTCCTGGCTTGATAAAAATCCTCACCAATTTGTACAGGTGAACACAGACCCAAACCCTTGGATCTTAAGAACAATGAAAAATCAATCAAGTTCTTAAAAGAGGAATTTTAATTAAAGAAAAGGTAAAAGAATCACCTCCGTAAAATCAGGATGGTAAATACCTTACAGGGTAATCCGATTCAAAACATAGAAAATCCCTCTAGGCAAAACCTTAAGTTACAAAAAGACACAAAAACAGGAATATACATTCCATTCAGCACAATGTATTTTACCAGCCATTAAACAAAAGGAAATCTAACGCATTACTAGCTAGATTACTTACTAACTTTACAGAAATTCTGAGTCTGCATTCCTGATCTGTTCCCAGCAAAAGCATCCCACAGACAGACAGACAGACAGACAGACCCTTTGTTTCTCCCTCCACCCCCAACTTTGAAAGTATCTTGTCTCCTCATTGGTCATTTTGGTCAGGTGCCAGCGAGGTTATCTTAGCTTCTTAACCCTTTACAGGTGAAGGGGTTTTGCCTCTGGCCATGAGGGATTTTATAGCACTGTATACAGAAAGGTGGTTACCCTTCCCTTTATTTTTATGACACCATAGTACCTCAATCGACAACTATCCTTCAATATGGTACATTAGCTTTTATTATCCATCTTTCTGTCTCTTTACCTTATAGCTTCTCATTTTATACTGTCAGCCATCACTGCAGAATCAGAGCACCTTCTATGCAAAATAAGTCACAACTTGTACGTGATCCATCAGCCACTTTTCAATACAATGACACTGTCCCTATCAAAACCAAAAATGGGGTTAGGATTGGAATGCAACCTTAACTAAAGAAGGGAGTTATTGGGTGTAGTGCAGAAATTACTATTCAGATACCCAGGTGTTTGAAAAATGTTTAGAGCCAAACACTGCAAGAACACATACTAAAAAAAGTGGCATATATAAGACTGAGAAAAAATATATATGATTGAGAACAGTTTACTCATATTTTAAAGAGAAAACCAATCTTCATTTTCACTGGACTCCTTTATTAAGTGTTAAAAAGTTCAGTGCAGTAGAAAACATGGGCCAAATTCTGGTCTGTCTTTCAGAGATGGTTTTGGCTGAGTTGTGAGAGTGACATTGATTGAAGCAGTCGAATAACTGAGCAGAAATTAACTTCAGCCATTTATCGTCTCCTCTGCTCTTTTCTCCAGGGCAGGCCAGTTCCAGATAAAAAAAGTCACCTTTAAAACACTCTTTCACGTTCATTTTCAATAAATCTTTCCAGCAATCAAACATTTTAAGATTCTGTTTCCAATGTTCGTTAATTTCTAACTACTTTTATTGAGTAAGAATTAAATTCACCACTGTGTAGAGGGTCTGCACAAAGTGTATGCAGCAGTGAATTCTGTCAGGACTGAAGTGGGACATGAATGGTGCATAGTCCTTGTGCTGGCCTGTTGCGCAGGAGTGAATTTCACCCTATGTGAAATAATTTTCAACAACCTTACTTTGTACTGTATTTTTTAAAATTGCATTATAGTGATATCAGATAATTTGAACAATATCTCAAATTGTTATTGATTTTTTGTAAGGTGAAGTTTGCTAACAGGAAACATCTCTGGCAGGTATGAGCCATTGGCAAGCAGACAATGTTATCTTGAATTAATGGTGAATCTGTTTTTTTTTTAAACTTGGTTATGAAAGTTAACAAATCATTGGGTTCATTAAGTACACTAAGTACTAAGCACATTTAATAACTATTCAGGTGAATGACCTATGAGGATTTTATAAACCATAAGAGAGGATCTCAGTCAGTGGAAGGAAATAGGACACTGGAAGAATCTTTCTAGATTTTACATGGCCATTAGGTTGTGATGTAATGTTTGTAGTATGTTCAGTATAACTCAAAAGTTGCAAACTCTGAAGTTCTACTGGGATATTAAAGATTAAAATACTCTCTTTATTAACAGTAACTATGTATTTTGGGTTATTCATCTTCCCTACTTTGTTAAACTTTTCTAACAAGATTTTTCATCAAGGAAAGTACTTTCCCCAAAAGTCCATCTTAATCTTATGTGAGAACTTATAACATTAACAGAGCTGTGCATATACTTTAAAAGTTTTATGCATTTGTTTCACTGAATTTAACAATGAATTCACTTCAGCCGTGGTCTTGCCCCTTTTGTATTTACCTTCCACAATTATTTGAGCAATCAAGTTTCACTCTCATGAATGTTGTTGTTTATTATTTCTATTACGGTAGCGTCTAGAGGGGCTGATTGGGGATCAGGGCCCGTTGTGTTAAGCATTGTAAATGCATCAAAAGACCATCTCAGCCACAGAAAGCTGACACTCTATGCAGGTAACTAGACAGCAACAGGTGGAGAAAACAAACAAATTGGAGAAGGGGCAGGAGGGACAATGACAAAGGTAGGCAGTGGAATAATTCTGATTAGCTTAATACAGGGGTTCTCAACTTGGCGATCAGATGGGATGGAAGCCCTTTGTATGGGAAAGGATTCAACTATTGGTTCAATAAGTCAAAAGTTATTTTTCAGCCCTAACAGTCAAGTATTTGCATCAGAAGTGTTATATTTTATATCGGATGGACTGCTTGGCACAGCAGGATTCCCCAAACTCTTAAAAATAGCAGTGAGACACAGGCAACTAAATCATCCAGATGAGGATCAGAGTGTACCCTTTGCAATTGAGGACCAAATATCCATCCATAAATCTTAGTTGCTTGATTTTCTTTTAGGAATTACACCTCATACATGGCCTGTGTAGCCTAGAAAGGGAAAAGGTTTAAAATTTTCTACATCTGTTTATCAGCAGTCTAGCTCTAGTGTCAGGTTCTAGGACCCTGTGCAGATGTCCAGAGCTATTCTGCTTGCTGAACTTGTCAGCCCAAACCATAGAGGGTCTTATGAGAAACAAAAAAAGTATGTATGGCACCTTAGAGACTAACCAATTTATTAGAGCATAAGCTTTCGTGAGCTACAGCTCACTTCATCAGATGCATATCGTGGAAACTGCAGCAGACTTTATATATACACAGAGAATATGAACCAATACCTCCTCCCACCCCACTGTCCTGCTGGTAATAGCTTATAAGCAGGACAGTGGGGTGGGAGGAGGTATTGGTTTATATTCTCTGTGTATATATAAAGTCTGCTGCAGTTTCCACGATATGCATCTGATGAAGTGAGCTGTAGCTCACGAAAGCTTATGCTCTAATAAATTGGTTAGTCTCTAAGGTGCCACAAGTACTCCTTTTCTTTTTGTGAATACAGACTAACACGGCTGTTACTCTAAAAAAAGTATGATATACTTCTGGATTCATCACAATGCAGCAGTGATGAAAATTGCTTTCTTCCCTGTTTGTCTAGAAAGAAAAATAAAATCTTTCTCCTTGTGAGGGCCTAATCACCATGATTCACTCCCAACACATTTTTGCAGTGCTCTTTCCCTGAAGATGAAATTACAGGTCATAGAGGAGCTCCACCTGGTGCAGTATGCAGCAGCCAACTTCTTTATAGTGTGACGAAGTTCCTCCTCTGCCTTGGTGGGTCCTGCACTTTTTGGCAGATTTGCTCACCTCAGAGGTTCCCGGCAGCCCTCAGTTTGGCCACTTCTGCTACAGGCTCAAACCTGCTGTTCATTCAGCAAACCTCATCACTGGCCAGCATGGGGGAAACGGAGAACAATCCCTGCAGTCTCTGTGTCCCACCTAGTGGGTCAGGGACAGCCCAGATCCCTTTCCAAATTAGACTTTTCCTTCTGGTGTTGCTCACAGAGCAGGTCAACTCCGCCTGTATCCAATCAGGAGTTGGGGGATGGGGGGATGGCCCATCCTCTACACCAGGTTCCAGCCTAGGGCCCTGTGGTTAGCAGCTGTCTACAATGTCCCCTGTATCAGCTGCATGACAGCTACAACTCCCTGGGCTACTTCCCCATCGCCTTCCCCCAGCACCTTCTTTATCCTCACTGTAGGATCTTCCTCCTGAAGTCTGATCACACTTGTACTCTTCAGTCCTCCAGCAGCACACCTTCTCGTTCCTTGTGCACCCCACCACTAACTGATCTGAGGTCCTTTTTAAACCAGGTGTCCTGATTAGCCTGCCTGTCATAATTGATTCTAGTAAGTTCTTAATTGGTTCCAGGTATCTTAATCGACTTGCTTGTCTTAATTGGTTCTAACAGGTTCCTGATTGCTCTAGGGTAGCCACTGCTCTGGTCACTCAGGGAACAGAAAACTATCCATCCAGTGGCCAGTATATTTGCCTTCTACCAGATTCCTGTACCCCACTGATCTGGGTCTGTCTCTTCTGTCTGTACTGTAGTAAAGACAGAAGAGAGCATAAAAACTGAAGAAAGTGCTCCATTGGCTTCTCATTTAATTCCAGATGCAATACATAGACTCATAGAAGTGTAGGACTGGAGGGTCGTCAGTAGGTCATGTAGCTTAGTCTCCTGCACCCAAGACAGGGCTATGTAATAACTAGACCATCCCTGACAGGTGTAACCTGTTCTTCAAAACCTCCAGTGACGGAGATTCCACAACCTACCAAGGCAATTTGTTCCAGTACTTAACTACCCTGATGGGAAGTTTTCCCTAATTTCTAAACTAAACTTCCCTATCCTCAGAGGTTAAGAAGAACAATTTTTCACCCTCTTCTTTGTAACAACCTTTTATGCACTTGAAAAGTATTATCATGTCCTGCTACAGTCTTCCGTTCTCCAGACTAAACAAATCCAATTTTTTCAATCTTTCCTCATAGGTCATGTTTTCTAGACCTTTAATCATTTATGTTGTTCTTCTCTGGACTTTCTCCAATTTGTCCACATCTTTCCCAAAATGTGGTACCCAGAACTGGACACAGTACACCAGTTGAGGCCCAGTCAGCATGGTGAAGAAAGGAAGAATTACTTCTCATGTTTTGCTTACAACATTCCTGCTAATACATCCCAGATGTATTTGCTTTTTTTGCAACAGTGTTACACTATTGATTCATATTTAGCTTGTGATCCATTATGACCTGCCGATCTCTTTCTGCAGTACTCATTCCTAAGCAGTCATTTCCCTTTTTGTATGTGTACAACTGATTTGTTCTTTCCTAAGTGGAGTACTTTGCCTTTATTGAATTGCATCCTACTTACTTCAGACCATTTCTCCAATTTGTCGAGATCATTTTGAATTTTAATCCTATCCTCCAAAGCACTTGTAACCTCCTCCCAGCTTGGTATCATCCACAAACTTTATAAGTGTACTGTCTGTGGCATTATCTCAATCACTGATGAAAATATTGAACAGAACCAGAACTGATCCTGTGGGACCCCACTCGTTTTGCCCTTCCAGCTTGACTGTGAACCACTGAAAACTATTCTCTGGGAATGGTTTTCCAAGCAGTTATGCACCCACCTAACAGTAACACCATCTAGGCTGTATTTCCCTAGTTTGTTTATGAGAAGGTCATGTGAGACTGTATCAAAAGCCTAACTAAAGTCAAGATAAACCACATCCACTGCTTCCCCCCATCCACAAGGCTAGTTATCCTGTCAAGAAAGTTATCAGTTTGGTTTGACATGATTTGTTCTTGACAAATCCATTCTGACTGTTACTTATCTTATTATCTTCTAGGTGTTTGCAAATTGAGTGCTTGATTAATTGAAGCTCATTTTATTCATTTTAGAAATCCTTAGTAGACTGAGACCCGGATAGCGTAGGAAACACCTTTTCTTCCAAGGCTGTTCTTGTCAGCTGATCAGAAGGTCCGAGAAGATGAGGATAAGCCCAAACCTGACTGCCTTTTGGACATGAGGCAAGAGCTACCTTTGAGTGAAAACCTTCTTTTAGTGATGTAGCAGAGACAGTCCCAGAATATATCTCATGGACCCAATAATTTAAAAAATATTTGCAAAAATAAAAAATAATTACTGAACTGTGAAACATGGAGCTGTGTCTCCTTTATGGATAATTTTGCCTTTATTTAACTTTGCAACTTGGCTAGATTTGGTCAGAAAAATTCTGATGGAAACTTACTTGTTGTCTGAATTTGCTGATTTGTTAAAATGGAACTGTTTCACAGCAATATTCCAGTTTCTATGAACTTCTTGTGGAACTTGTCCAACAGGCTGTTAACTTGACAACAAGAGTCTGGTTAGTTTCATGGCGCTATTCAGTGGTGAGCAGCCATGAGAATAATAAGAGTCATATTATTTTCATTCAGCAGCTATATCAGGTTTTCCAGAGTCATGGGCTCTGCTGGGACATACCAGATGGGCAGCTGGGGACATGAAAGACCATATTTTATTTTGGAAAAAAACACCTATTGGTGTTTTCAAAATAAACTTGAGGGATTTAAGTGCTATGAAACTTTCAATGTTTTTGACTTTTCAACCTAATTTGGGACATTTTTTTTCCAAAAATGTCATAATTTTCACAAAATTGAAATCGTTTCCCAATGAGCTCTAAGTTGGAGTCTAGGCATGGACAAAATAAATTATTTGCTGAGTAAGTGGGCGAGTAGAACTTTCCAGGGCTGGTGTAGGTAGGTAGATGAAAAGATACTGTAAAGGCTGTTCGATCCCAATTTTGCCTTTCTCATTTCCAGAGCCATAGGTTGTTGTTCAAAGCTTGTTTGTATATTTAAAGAATCAGTGCCAACAATCTAAACTCTTGAGCAATTCTACAAATGAATATATTTGGATGGGTGATGGAGAGAAAAACTGTCTGTATGGAAACAGATACAGTTTCAGTTTTAAGCTTCCAGGAAGTTCATATACATAGCCAAAAGAAGAGGGACAGAGAGTATGCATCCGATGAAGTGAGCTGTAGCTCACGAAAGCTTATGCTCAAATAAATTGGTTAGTCTCTAAGGTGCCACAAGTACTCCTTTTCTT
Source organism: Lepidochelys olivacea (assembly GCF_965140295.1). Lineage (NCBI taxonomy): Eukaryota > Metazoa > Chordata > Testudines > Cheloniidae > Lepidochelys > Lepidochelys olivacea. Next base: position 80,735,105 of record NC_140417.1, on the reverse strand, counting down.
TTTGCGAATACAGACTAACACGGCTGTTACTCTGAAACCAGAGAGAACATGGCATTTATACTCTGAAGGAGATGGCACACAGTGTCCAGTAGGGGGCCTGGCTTACATTTTACCTTGTTTCTGCTGCCCTCAAAGGTAAAAATAAACTTAAGTGCTAAGGGAGTTCCACCAGTCTCATCTAAGGAAACCAATTCTATAAGATGAAAATTATAGTATGTTCAAAGAAGCAGAATCCCAAGGTAAGTAATTGTTCCTTTTTTGTTGCTCGTACTATAAATACATTCCTTTAGGCAGAGTCATACACATATAGTCAATTTTCATCAAAACCTGGCTCAGCATATTTTAAAGAAAAGCGAAAATGCTGCTTAGCTACCCTAGAGAACAAAAAGCATCTTACAATAAAAGTTTTTTTCCCTTCTCTCTTTCCAACTCCCCCCTTCTCTCTCCCCCCCCCCCCCCCAAAAAACCCCAACAAACAAACAAAAAAGCCAAAACCAGGACTCAAGTTTTAGTAAGTCCTTCAGCCTTTCTGGTCTTACTGGAAAACATTGGATCATATTTAGGATACTTAGTTAACACACTTAATTAAATGTACTATACATTTCCCCTGTACTGAATCTTTTAGAAGCTAAAGTCTGGTGCTAGTGTAAAAGTAATGATGATATAAAAACTCTAAGTAACTGATGTGGATCAAAATAATCAGTTGTTTTATTTGTGTCGGAACTTTAATGATGAATTTAAAGTGCATCTCTGAATACCTTTATGCTTCTATCACCCTTTTTTGTTTGTTTTCACCTGTAGAAAACAAAACAAGATTTTTCAAATGAATTTTACTTTGTTTGATAAATAAGAATTGATTTAGATGTGTGCACTAACATTCCACATGGCCACATAATTATATTGTACTCACTCTCATCTAACCCTTCCCTGTGTTGTCTCCGCCCATTGTTCTCATCTTAACTTAGACTGTAAACTCTTCTAAAGTGCCATGTACATCTGTGGTTCTGTATGAGTGATACATAGTAATGATGATTTGTGATAGACCAGAATTTAAATATCTGGTCCCCATCAGACAGCCATGAATTTGAGTCAGCCAAGCTGTGACATATTTTCTAAAAATCCAACCAACTTTAATGCAGGCAGGACACAGCACCACTGGAGCTGGAGACAGACAGCACCACCCACCACAAGAACACTTGAGTTCAATTCCCATTCCCCAGCCTTTCTCTCTCAAATGTCACCAACCTGCAAACCCAGCCAGTGTGTGTGGGAAGAGCCATTACAATATGTTTGGGCAGTACCTAGGACATAGTAAGGATTAGTGCAATATCAATAATTATTATAGTAAGGAATAGGGTCTTACTGTATATGATTTTGGGCCTAATCCAACAAACATTGCTGTGAGTAGTGTTTACCACCTTGAGCAGCATGTAATCAATGAGTCTGCTCACAGCAGTAAGCAGTACAGTCAGTAGCCAGTATTTGCGGGATCAGTTCCTTGGAATGGTGAATGGAGAGTACTTTTCATATATTTAAATGGCCTCCATATAATCATTTATAACTTGTTGGTTGGAAATGTTCTGACAAAAAAACAAGTTTCATTGGAAAATACTGCATTGTTGAACCCCAAATGTTTTTCAAAAACACTTCAGGTTTGATGAAATTTTCACCAAATCACAGGCAGGTTCTGACTGAACCTCGTCTGCCATGCAGGCTTCCATTTGAAACCAGGAGCTTGCCTGGTTCTCTGTCAGATTGTCTAACAGGTTGTTGGAGAGCCAGGACTTCCAGAGATCCAACTGCAGAGCCAACTGCTCGACCATGCAGTCTGTCCCAGGGCTCCCAAGTCTTCCAGGCCTCCTGCTGCTGGAACCGGAAGCATGGCAGCCCAGGAAGCCTTGGCCTCAACCCATGGCTCTCAGGTTTCTAGGCTTCTGGCACTGCAGCAGGAAGCCTAGAATCCCTGAGAGCCCCAACGTGAGCTAAAGCTCTCAGGGCTTTCAGACTCCTTGCCACTGAGCCGGACATCCTGGCCATCTGGCTACCTGGGCTGCCCAGTTCCTGGGGTAGTTGGTTTCCCAGGCCACAGGAGTGATGCTGATATGAATTATGTCAATCTCACTGAGCAGCTGCCAAGGATATTGGGATATTTGTTCCGGAAATCCTGTGAATTTTTTCAGAATCCCCAGTTTGTGGGAAATTTCAAAATGCTGATATTTCACATGAACCAGAAATTCCAAATTTCAGCCAGCTCTAGTTTCTAGTACTGCTCAGAATGTGCAATATTCTGTACATACATACAGGAAGGCACAGTCCCTCCCTCAGAGAACTTATTGTTTAAGGACTTGTCTACATGGCAAGTTAGTATGCAGCAAGCCCTGGTGAGAATGTACAGCTCACTAGCCTGAGAGGCACTAGCTGACTGTGTGAATGCTGCTACCACACACTAAATATTCCATAGCGTACTCCCTAGTGCTGTAGCAGGGACCGTGTAGCAAGTTAGTGCACGGCAGGTGAGCGCACTGTGCGTTCACATTCCAGCCTGCCACACGCTAATTAGCATGTCCAAAATAGTAAGAATACTATTAATAATAGTTAATTGTGTTCTTCTTGTTTCAAATAATTTAAAATCTGCTATTCTTACCAGTAGGCACAACTTAAACTCAAATAACACTTTTAGAATGAGAAATTTGGATAAAATTTGACATAACTTCAAAAATGCAGTTAGGAAAAAAACATCTTACTTTATATATCACAACTGTTCTTTGGTTTCAGTAAGCAGAATTCTTCTGAGATAAGTAAACTTATGTATCTAGTGGTTGTGAATGTTAATATTTATAGCTGATGCGCTTTGCAAAAGACTGACAAACCAAATGGGATTTTTGTTTGTTTTAACCATAGTGTATTTATCTGATGCTGTTAAGACCTCATTATAGTTCCTTTTCTTGAACAATTCTCATGGGTCAGTTGAAATGAAAAGGTGGTGTCAAGCACCTTATATAGCCATTTAAACTGAAAGGTCTTACACTTCGCAGCATTATAAATGTCAGTCTTTGCTTTTTTTAGCACTGCCTATATTAATTACCAGTTTGCCCAATGTCAAAATGATAAAACTATACTTTTTTCCAATTATATTAAAGTTACCAGAAGATTATTGAGAGGGTATTATTTTAGCATAGATACAAACATTTATTTTAAAGTCTCTTACTTTTAAAATGCAAAAACACATTGAAGCAAACTAACACTATTATTCTTTTTTCCAAATGGTAGGTTTAGTATTGTGATGTTGTTCATGATAAATGTAAACTTACTAAAATGTTTTGTATATTATTATTTATTTGTATGATGATAGCACTTAGAAGAGAGATGAGGGCCCTGCTGTACTTAAGCACTGTAGTAAGAGACATTCCTTGCCCTGACCAGATTTCAATATAAATAGACAAGACAGATAAAAAATGAGAGGAGAGAGGAAAAGGCATAGAGATGTGACGTGACTTGCCCAAGGTGTCACAGCCATTCAGGGGCAGCGCTGAGGATTAAACCTAGGTCTCCTGAATCTTGATGTAATACCCTTATCTATTAGATCATGCATCCTCTCTAATGGTTGTAGAAAGCAAATGCCTCATTAACTTTGACTTACATTAGTGATTTGATCCTACCTTCCCATAAGGGCATGCATTGGTAAGAATATGGATGTGTTCTGTGTAACAGAGAGGGGATTAAGGTCTAAGTACTGTATAAACAGAATTGACCTCATCTGATAATCTGGCCCCATATGATTAAAATGATCTCTTTCAAAATATCCATACTCCTGTCATACTCATTTACATTAAAATTAGTATAATCTAAGAATAAATATTCTGTAGTACCCTAATATTTATTTTGGAAAAATATCAGCCATTATCCTGCCAAGAGTAACAATAAACTATTTGCCTCCACTTTTATGTGAAAAATCAGAGAGCTGCTCTAAAGGAAGCTGCTATTGTGTAGTGGTGATTATGATGTTTGCTGACTGAAAACTTTCTGGCAGAAGTTTCCTATTGGAAAATGTTCATTTGATGAATTTTGCAGGAATGTATTGGTGTTGTCAAAATTTCTACTGGAATGAGTCATTTCAACTTGATAATTTTGACTTTGTTATATATGTTAAGATATAAACGTTGAAATGCTAAAGTGAAAATGAAAATTTTCAACCTCCTCAATATGAAGTGTTTCAAAATAGTCATTTAAATGTTTCTGAAATAAAATATTCCCAAAATTTCATTTTCTGGTAAATTTTGAAATTTCAGCTCTTTGTTCTGATTTGAGTTGAAAGGAAATTTTGACATGTTGGCATGTCCCACACAATGGAAATTCCATTTCCCAACCAGCTGTACTCCTATCTGATAATTACTAACTACAGACCTTGTGCCTTCCACTTTACATCTTAGAGGAAATGTTCAGCACCTTGCAATATTATGCTCTGAATCAAGAAAGCTGGGCTACAGACAAGAGAAATGAGGAGGACTGTCCATGATTCTTAGAACAACTGGTATCCAGTACTTTATGGTTTGGCAAAAAAGCCCACTCCTAATACATATAGTAAATTGTGTATTGCAGTCATGCTGTGTTTGGTTTAATAGAAATGCAGAAAATCTGTAAAACAGAGATCTAGGGTGTGTCATAATGTACAGCAAAATATACAAATAATAAAAGTAGATATAAATGAAGATTTATTGATACATGTGTAGTGTTTCCTGCCTTTGCTGTTAGAAGTTAGGCAGTTAAAAAAAGAAGATTATTTTTGACAATCAAACTATTGTTAGATTTTTAAAAAGGACTTGAATGCTTGATTATTTTAATAGTTATTAGTTATGTGTGTAGGATTTGTTTCTTTATTGTTAGATGCAAGATGATAAATTAGCAATTAAATAACAGTGAGAAAAGGAATTTGCCAACAAGACAAGATAAATATTTACAGAGATGGATATTTGGAGGATTTCTATTGCAACATCTAAGGAGATATTTGAAATGCTGTAGAGTGAAAAATTTCAAACATATTGATTAATATGAGATGACAATACCTTTTAATTATATCTGGAAGATGCTTGGTGACAAATTTGGTCCTGGAATAAATTAGCATAGTTTTCACTGAAGTTAATAAGAGTTCTGCCAGTTTAAACCAGGGCTCAATTTTACCGATTTGCTCCATTTTGAGCACACAGTAATCTAATCTATTTATTTCCCAAAAATTTCATGTGACAAATGTTTATTAAATTATACTAAGGATAGATATATAAAGTGTTTCCTCTGCCCACTGATTCAGTTGAAACAATGAACTACATTTCTAATGCATGGCTTCTTTATTCTGTTGTCGATCCTGGCTATGAGTTTTCACTTTTCTTTCTCTTGCAAGTATTTTAATTAATGATCTTATTCTAAACATAAAATAAAGTTTCTGTTGTGGTCATAGATTATTGCTATCCTATTTATTGTGTTAAAAGTTAAACTCTGAGATAAAGAATCAAACAATCAGTTCATTTTATATTGATGGAATGGGATGTTCCCTCATTCATTTTGAAAGCCATGTTTCTTCTTTGAGTGCTTGCAAATGTCCATTCCACTGTAGGTGTCTGCCTGCCAGTGCACCAGAGCTGGAGAACTTTTTCCATAGCAGTACCTGTCAGGGCATCAGATGCGCCCTCACACACTCATGCTGCTCGCTGAGAGTATAAAGGGGTGGAGCCACCTGCCCCTCCTCAGTTCCATCTCCCCACCAATGGTCTGTAGTGTGAGCACATGTGAGATTATCACTGTCATAAATATAAAGGGAAGGGTAAATCCCTTTAAAATCCCTCCTGGCCAGAGAAAAAAATCCTCTCACCTGTAAAGGGTTAAGAAGCTAAAGGTAACCTCACTGGCACCTGACCAAAATGACCAATGAGGAGACAAGATACTTTCAAAAGCTGGGAGGAGGGAGAGAAACAAAGGGTCTGTGTGTCTGCCTATATGCTGGTTTCTGCCGGGGATAACCCAGGAATGGAGTCTTAGAACTTTTAGTAAGTAATCTAGCTAGGTATGTGTTAGATTATGATTTCTTTAAATAGCTGAGAAAAGAATTGTGCTGAATAGAATAACTATTTCTGTCTGTGTATCTTTTCTGTAACTTAAGGTTTTGCCTAGAGGGGTTCTCTTTGTTTAGAATCTAATTACCCTGTAAGGTATCTACCATCCTGATTTTACAGGGGGGATTTCTTTATTTCTATTTACTTCCATTTCTATTAAAAGTCTTCTTGTAAGAAAACTGAATGCTTTTTCATTGTTCTCAGATCCAAGGGTTTGGGTCTGTGGTCACCTATGCAAATTGGTGAGGCTTTTTATCCAACATTTCCCTGGAAAGGGGAGGTGCAAGTGTTGGGAGGATTGTTCATTGTTCTTAAGATCCAAGGGTCTGGGTCTGTAGTCACCTAGGCAAATTGGTGAGGCTTTTTACCAAACCTTGTCCAGAAAGTGGGGTGCAAGGTTTTGGGAAGTATTTTGGGGGGAAAGACATGTCCAAACAGCTCTTCCCCAGTAACCAGTATTTGTTTGGTGGTGGTAGCGGCCAGTCCAAGGACAACGGGTGGAATATTTTGTACCTTGGGGAAGTTTTGACCTAAGCTGGTAAAGATAAGCTTAGGAGGTTTTTCATGCAGGTCCCCACATCTGTACCCTAGAGTTCAGAGTGGGGAAGGAACCTTGACAATCACTGTTGCATATTTCTCTTTATAAATCTTCTCTAGAGATCTTTATTGTAAGTAGCTAGTTTTGAATACTTATAGATGTGGCATTGATAGTGGTATTTGTTTTTGGAGCAGTGGTTCCCAAACTTGTTCTGCCACTTCGGCCGGTCCGCCAGGGGTTTTCCCTGCACATTTGTTTGCCTGCCGCGTCTGCAGGTTCAGCCGATTGCAGCTCCCAGTGGCCGTGGTTCGCTGCTCCAGGCTAATGGGAACTGCTGGAAGTGGTGGCCAGTATGTCCCTCGGTCCGCGCCACTTCCAGCAGCTCCCATTGGCCTGGAACAGTGAAGCGTGGCCAGTGGGAGCCGCGATCGGCCAAACCTGCGGTGCGGCAGGTTAACAAACCGGCCGGCCCACCAGGGGCTTTCCTTGCACAAGCAGTGGAGCAAGTTTGGGAACCACTGTTTTAGAGACTTTATTTTCTTTTTGCTTTGCTTTTTTTCAAGCTGTTGGCTCAGTAGCGGGGCATACCTAAATCCCCAGGATTCAAGCATTGTTCTGGGTGTAACAAATCTGACAGTCAGTGATCCTCACTGTTTATAGGGTTTGGGAGAACAACATGTCAGGCATAAGTTCCCCATTTGTAGGGAGGAGGGTTAAAACCAGAAGTAAGAAGTTGAGGGAAGTTCAACTTAGAGACATACAGGTGGAAGCAGCTTTGTGCCCCTAGTTGGTACCCAGCCACCCAAGGAGATTCAGACTCAACTCCTTCCCTGAGTGCACTGCTGTACTTAGCAGATTCCATTTCCTTAATGGAGCTCTAGAGACGACACCATTCTCCTTCAAGTGTCTTTTGCATATTCCTCCTCATGGGACACTCCAACTGGTGCAGGCTGAATAGTAGAATTCTAGCTAGTAGTAGCTGCTGGAGCACCCATACACCTTCCCCACTCCTCTCTTGAATAAATGTCAGGCATTGCAGGAATAATCGAAGGGATATGACACTTCAGCTGCAACCAGCTGAATCGTTTAGAAGGTTGCTACAGGTTTCTTCCAGATCCGTGTTAAGAAGTTAGTTACTAGCATTTGTTAGCAGTGTGTATTACTGTTTTCTAAGTTAGTTACAGTAGTTACTTAAGATGTTAGAACGAAAAGCTAAAAAGCCTGGATTTAAGTTGCATCTCATGTCATGTGTCAGAGGCATGTGTCAGGTGCTTGACATGTTTCGAAGGGGGACGGTCTTCCTCAAAATGCTCTGGTTGCTCAACTTTTACAATATGAGCAAAGAAGAAAAGATAGAACAGACTTCAGGCAATTGTACTGCAGAACGTGCTGACAATGAAACTACCTGGGAAGGAAAGCTCATCTGGATCTCAAAGTTCTGCTTTGGTGCCAAACAATTCAGCCAAGATGAAGGATAGATCCTCCTTAGTGCCCAGTACTACAGGATTTGAGAAAAGTTCGGGTTCAACGAAGAAGATCACACCGGTGGAGGTCTGTTTCCAGAGCCAGCTTGATTCAAAAGGATTCAGCTATGGTGCCAAGCAGCTCTGGTCTGTGTCAGCCTCTTTGAAAAGAGCCAATCTGTGAGATGAATCTGTCTCATCTAGACACACACTCTTTAAGGAAGTTGGTTTGGATACAGGTCCTCGAGATAGGATCATGAGACATTCCTCTTTGGATCCTGTTGTGCTGGATCCAGATGAATCAATTTCAACCAATGAATCAAGAGCTAAGGAACTGACAATGAAGGAAATTGATTAAGATTTGGTAACTGACACCAGCACAGTAGTATAACATATAAGGGAATTTAAGGGAATGGTCCACTGATTGTGTTCATCTCTGTTTCCATCAGTAGCTGAGACAGGTTTTTCTTTTGAGTAGATATAAGATGTTTTGGTACAGCTAATTCAGCTAACTGCTTCCCCAAGAGTCAGCAGATGGCAGGAAGAAGTCTGGATTTCTGCTCCATTTCTACCCCCCAAGACCCCTTCTGGATCAAAAAAGTGGAAAAATTATACAATTGCCTCAGGAAGAGCTTGCTATGTTTCATACCTGTCCATCTTCTAATTGGCTGGTTGCTGAGGCATCACTTCAAAGACTGAAAAATGCCAAAATCCATTCTATTGCATCTGATAAAGAGAGGAAGAGACTGGATGTATTTGGAAGAAAAATATTTTCTTCAGCTATATTAGTTATGCACATATCTAATTATAAAGTTGTCGTGGTTAGATGCCAGTGTCATCTATGGGGAAAAAATGTCTTTGTTTCTTAATGACCTACCAGAGGAACATAAAAGACTAGTGAATGCTACTTTGACAGAATGTTGCTTAGCAGCAGTTGAGAGCAGCATTTGACTCTTCAGATGTTTCATTTAGGGCACTAGTTTCAGTTCTCACACTAAAAATATGTGTGGTTCAATTCAGTAGGACTTCCTCACGAGACAAAGGTGAGGACTGAATATCTTCCTTTTAAAGGAGAGGGTCTGTTTAGTGTACAGACTAATGAGGTGTAGATAAAATGAAAAAATGTAAGTTCTACAGCTAGATCTTTAGGTTTCTTTAATATAGCAAAGAGGTCATATTCAGCTCCTCTGTTTAGACACCAAAGGCAATACCCACCTTCTTAATTGATTCTTTATAATTATCAAAGAAGCACTATTATTACTATCCTCAACACCTCACCCCCCAACTTCAACAACAACAAAAGAGGTCATTTAAATCTCATAATAATAAAGGGAAAGCTTCCACTTCTTTGTCTTCTGTGATTCCTGCAAGATTTGACCTGAGGACATGGAGCTACAAACCAGTCCAGTTGGACATTGTTTAGCCACACATGGGGACCATTTGTCCTGTTTTTATCAGCAATGGGAGCTAATAACATCAAACAGGTGGATCCTGGAAGTTATGGCATGCATTCAACAATTCAGTTCAGGACCCTTCCTCACTATCAATCTACCTCTTTCAACCCTGGTCACAGGTTGTCAGGGATCCAGTTGAACTTGAATTGTTAAGGAAAGGGGTTTGCTTTCTGGTGCAGTCAGACAATAGAAATAGTACTGCGAAATCAGAGAGGGAGGGTTTTTACTCATGTTATTTTCTAATTTCAAAAAACCATGATAACCTTTGCCATGTTTTGGATTTAAGGAAATTAAATAAGTATATAAAGTGTGATACATCAGGGCTAGGGAGCAGTGGGAGAGTGGTAGAGGGGAGATATATAAGCCCTAGGCTAATTAAGGTGTGGTTCCCTGTAGACTAGGGAGGGTTGCTACAGGTTAATTGGAGCACCTGTAGTCAATGAAGACCCTCTCAGGAACCTAATAAAACCTCCTGCTTCAGGCAGACAGTGTATGTGAGGAAGGAGAGAGGACTGGAATTTGGAGGTGTGTTGCTGAGACTTGAAAAACCAGAGAACCGAAAGAAGGAAGACCCTGCCCCAGCGTCAAGGACTGAGGGTAACCCTACCCAAGGGGGAAGAAGGTAGGAAACCTGCAGGGGTTGAGAGGCGCTAGTGGCTCACTAGCGGGGCCCTTGGCTGAGGCGGGGGCAAGGGATGGCATCTTAATCCCCCACCAAGGAAAACGCAGGACCCACCATACCAATGTCGGCCATTTTGCCACAAAAGGAATTGGATTTCTGCATGTTATTTCTAACTTCTATAATCCCTTCTGTTTCCCTTCAGAATTGGTTTGCAGCTCTTGATTTAAAAGACACATATTTCAATAAGACCGTGTCATTGGAAATATCTACATTTCATGGTAGGAGAGGACCATTTTTAGTAGCAGGTTCTCCCTTTTGGATTGTCCACAGCACACAGCCTGTGTACAAAATGCCTGCCTGAGTGGCAGAATACCTAACAAGGCAAGGGATGTATGTGTACCCATACCTAGATGACTGGTTAATAAAAGCACTGTCCAGGGAAGGCATTATATTACATGTAAAACAAATATATTCTTTATTTGCCATTCTGGGATTACAAATAAATTTGAAAAAGTCATTCCTAAACTCAACTCACAGGATCCTTTCTATAGGGGCTGAATTCAAATCAAGAGTGGCAAGAGCTTTTCTCCCAGAGGAGAGGTTTAGAAAAATAAAAACAGCTATATATCTCCTTCTCCAGTCCCCACTACACCAATTCTCTTTTTTTTTCCTCCACCTGCTGACCTTCTGGCATCAAGTAAGTCCATAACACCACATGCTCAGCTTCAGACAAGAGATGTTTAACATTGGTTAAAGATAAATTACAAACCAGGTTTGGTCAGGATGTATTGCAAAACAGTAATCCCACAGCAGGTATTAACATCACTACGGTGATGAACAAATGCTCAAAATGTAATGAGGGGTACACTTTTCAATTTCCATCTGCTATCAGTAATACTTATTTCTGATACATCTACCCTGGGATGGGGAGCCCATCTGAACAACAATTTGTTACTCAGAGCTCATTGTTCACCAAAAGAAAAGAACCTAAATAACAATATAGTAGAGCTGAGAGCAATCAGACTGGGTCTAAAGTAGCTTCTGCCTTGAGCAAACAGGGTAGTTCCGGTGGTAACAGACAATATGATAGTGCTAAATTATCTGAATAAGCAAGGGTGACTTATTTCTTTCAATTACGTGTGGAGGCAAAGATCCTTTGGAGTGGTGCATGGCTCATGATGCTCACCCAATAGCAATCCAGGTAAACGAGGAACAAAGCACTTGCAGATCATCTAGGCAGGTCGAAATGTCAGGAGTGGTCTCTGAAGGACAAGTAGTAACATACCTCTTCAGTTTATGGAGGAATCCAGTAATACATCTTTTTGCATCTAGCAGCAACAAGAAGTGTCAGAAATTTTACTTGAGACCAGGCACAGATGGGCAGTCAGTATAGGATGCCTTTCTAATACAGTGCGGTCAGAGCTTAACGAATGAATCTCCCTTATTCAGAGAGTGGTAAACAAAGTAAGACCGGACAAGGCTAGGGTAGTTTTAATAGTGGCAGCATTGGTATCTGGACTTAATTCACCTGTCAAGGACTAATGGAGCCTTTGCCACTGGGACCAGACTGTTACCAAATGTAACAGCAGGGGAATAGGAAGGTTAGGTTAGGAAGGTTAGAAAAAAAGTTGTTAGAGGTGCAGAGAGTACTGTTACATTTGAGGAAAGAATCCACATGGAAGTGTTATAGTCATAAATGGAAAATATTTTCATTATGGATTTCTATGTATGATATAGATCCATATACAGCACCAAACTAACTATATATTAGAATATTTGTTGTATCTTAAGAAAGCAGCTCATTTACTACTTTTTTCACTATATTCAGTGAAGATTAATCTCCCAACCATATCAGCATACCGTGAACATGTGAAGGGCAAACCTAGTTTTTGCTAATGATATAGTTAAGAGGTTCTTAAAGGCCTTAATAACGTATACCCTCCAGTGAGATGCCCTATACTGTCTTGGGATCTGAATTTAGTGCTATCATAATTGGTGAAACTTCCTTTTGAACCTTTGGGGAGTTGTTCTCTATTTCATCTGTCTATATAGACAGCATGTTTGATAGCACTCACTTCTGCAAGGCATATAAGTGATGCATGCATTAATGGCCTGCTCACCATTCACTGTTTTTCATAAAGGCAAAGTAGTTCTTCGTATATGTTGTGTATTTGATTGTCGTGGTAATGGAATCTTGTGTTGCTATGGTAACTGAGTTAGATTATTAGGGGATAGCCCAGCGAGTTTTGGCTGGTTTTTGGTTAGTTCAGTGTGTGGCAATAAATGGCTACTTTCAGGGTTTAGAGCTCTCTGTGTCTCCGGTGATTTCTTCCTAAAACCGTTGCCCCCAAGGATATAACAACGTGGTGACGAGGATGGGATGTCTGTGCTGACCCAGCAACAGAAGAAAGTAGAAGTTAAGGTACAACCCCCCCACACACACACACCTTTTTGCTGCTGGAAGGGGGTGAGAACTGGCTTGTTTGCACTGACTGTGAAAACTGAAACTAAAATCATGGCTACACTTACAAGGCCACTGGAACCTTTTGAGGAGACTGTAGTGCAATGGCATGTATATACTGAGCGTTTTGAAATTTTTGTTATTGTAAATGTCATTACAGAAGAGAAGAAAGTGCCAGTATTCTTAAGTGTCTCCATGGAACTGGCTACAAAGGAGGTGCAATACATTGGTGCATCCCCTAAGGTGCATAAAGTGTCACAAGAACCTACCCACAAAACTGCAGAGTCAGGAATCTTATCGCTGTAGTAAGCCGAGTCACCATGCATCAGAATGCTGGTGTAAGGACCTGGTGTGTTAACACTGTGCCAAAAAGGGACATGTTGAGTGTGCCTGTAAACAAAAGAAAAAGAGGCTTGTGGTCTGGCCGACCAAAAAGGGAAATCTGCATACCCAGGGTATATCCAGGATGACAAAGGAGACACCTCATCACAAGAAGAAGTGCCACTCCACATTTTGTCTTTTGCAGTGAGCTCACATGAATGCTGGCTAACTCTGTTATTGGAGGGCAAACCTATACGCATGGAACTGGACACCAGTGCAGCCGTCTCACTGGTCTCTGAGACTGTGTATAAAGAAAAGCGACAGCATCTTCCACTTAAAACAACAAAAACAGTTCTGAAGACATATACGGGAGAAGCTGTGCCCATGTTGGGCACTACTGTTGTGAAGGTGGAGCTCAATGGACAGGCTGCTAAATTGCCACTGTTTGTGGTGAGAGGTAATTACCCAGCCTTAATGGGTAGGTCTTGGCTTAGGAAGATCCAGCTGGACTGGGCAGAAGTGCACCGAATGTCTAAAGAAGAAACCAGTCTGCCCGCTATACTAAGGAAACATGCTGCTGTTTTTGGAGAGGATCTGGGAGGTATGAAGGGAATCACTGTGACATTGAACATTAAACCTGACAGTCAACCAAAATATCTGAAAGCCAGAACTGTGCCATATGCCATCTGGCTGAAGGTTGAAGTGGACCTGGAGCGCCGGGTCACAAATGGAGTCCTAATACCAGTTACCCATAGCCCATGAACAACTCCTATTGTTCGAATAATGAAGAAAGATGGCTCCCTCTGGATTTGTGGTGATTTTAAAGTCACTGTCAACCCAGTGTTGTGTGCAGAGCAATACCCGCTTCCCCACCTTGATGACCTCTTCACGGGCCTGGCTGGGGGACAAAAATTCAGTAAGATTGATCTGAGTCAAGCGTATTGACAGATGCATGTCGATGAAAAGTTCCAAGAGCTGTTGACTATTGTGATGCATAAGGGGCTTTATCGATACAATCGCCTACCCTTGGGAATAACGTCTGCTCCCGCCCTGTTCCAGAGGGCTATGGACCAGATCTTGTGTGGCTTGCCAGGAGTCCAGTGCTATCTGGATGACATCCTGGTCACTGGAAGGAATGAGGAGGATCACCTAAAGGATTTAGAGGCTACCCTACAAAGACTGGAAGAGTATGGCCTACAAGTCTGCAAAGGGTATGGCCTAGAGTCTGGATGAATTCTTCCAGCCCTCTGTTGAATATTTGGGACACATCATTGATGCTACCGGCCCCTGCAAAAGTTAAGGCTATTGTGGAGGCTCCCCCTCCTCAAAATGTTAGCCAGGTTCTCTCATTTCTAGGACAATTGAACTATTATGGAAAGTTCATCTCACAGTTAGCCACACTACTAAAACCACTTCACAAACTCCTTGGAAAGAACAAGGCCTGGAAATGGACTGAGACCTGTGATGTTGCATTTAACAAAGCTAAGGATGCATTGCTAAATTCTAAAGTTCTGACGCACTTTGATCCCTCCTTACCCCTACAGTTGGCCTGCAATGCATCTCCTTATGGAGTGGGAGCAGTCGTGTCCCACATTATGCCTTCAGGAGAAGAAAGACCTATTGCTTTTGCTTCACGCACTCTAAGAAAAGCAGAAACTAACTATGCCCAAATGAAACGCGAGGCATTGGGAATCGTTTTTGGAATTTGGAAGTTTCATCAGTACCTGTTTGGATGGAAGTTTATTCTTCTCACAGACCATCAACCCCTGACTTCAATTTTTGGACCCCACACAGGCATTCCCCCATTAGCTGCTAGTCTGGCATTGTTGCTTTCCGCGCACACACATGAAATCAAATATCAGAAATCCACTCTGCATGGCAATGCAGATGGTCTCTCAAGGCTGCCTTTGCCAGTCAAATGTCAAGATATTGCCCAGAAGGAAATCTTTTACTTTGAACAGGTAGAGAATACACCCATTACTGCTACTCAGGTAAAGAAGGCAACTCGAGTTGACCCAGTATTGTCCCAAGTTATGGACCTGGTGATGCTTGACAAACCTCTCCAGTCTCACCCGACCTTGTTACCTACGTGTCCAGGAGGACGGAGTTATTGATCCAGTGTGGTTGTTTGTTGTGGGGGAGATGTGTCGTTATCCCACCACCACTGAAATCACAGATGTTAGAACAGCTACATTCCGGTCACTGTGGAATAGTGTGCATGCAGGAAATTGCATGAAGCTATTTTTGGTGGCCTGGATTGGACAGTGCTATTGAAGAGAAGGTAAGAGCTTGTATGTCATGTGAGGGTGTGAGGAATGCACCCCAGTGGGCACCCATGGGACTGGCCTGAAAACCCATGGCAACGTATTCATGTTGACTTCACTGGCCCCCTTGATGGAAGCTTGTTCTTGATGGTGATAGATGCCCATTCTAAATGGCCAGAAGTCTCTGTAATGCAGTCCACTACTGCAGTGAGTACTATCCAAAACCTACGAGGACTCTTTAGTCATTTCGGTCTGCCAGAACAACTTGTGAGCAACAATGGACCGCAGTTAGTCTCTCAGGAGTTTCAAAATTTTATGAAGGCAAATGGGATACACCACATCACTTCAGCACCATTTCATCCATCCACCAATGGACTGGCTGAAAGATTTGTGCAGACAATGAAACAAGCTTTGAAATCGGCAAGGGGACAATTATCCATTCAAAAGCGTCTGGACACCTTCTTACTGTCCTCTAGAAACACACCTCATGCTATGACCAAGGCATCCCCGGCCTTTCTAATAATGGGCCGACAACTGCGCACTTGCTTCGATCTGCTGAAACCTTCTGAACCCTGACAAATTGTGCAATGTCAGCACCAAGATCAAGTCATCAGGCGTGCACCCAGAGCAAAAGACTGAGGCTTTAGCCTGGGACAGCCGGTTTGGGCTCAAAATTCTACTTCTGGAGCTAAATGGGTCCCTGCCACTGTCGTCACTGTGTAGAAACAGGCCTACACAGTCTGGACTGCAGAGGATCTCACCTGGCGGTGACATGTAGATCAGCTGCTGCCAGGTCATACCAGTCCTCAGGACACATCTTCAGTTGAGTTGCCTGACTTCACTACTTCCAGCGAGACACCGAATCAAGAGTCACCTGTTCCTGACTTTTCCCCTCCATTACTGCCGGTGGCAGAGATACCCCTCTGCCCTGCACGAGCTGATACCACATCCTCACCAATTCACCCTATGAACCTTGAGCCCATTGTCAGGCCCACGCCCAAGAAACTTTAGGGTGCAACAACACCAGAAGTCCGCTGTAATCCACCTAGAGACAGGAGGCCGCCTCAATGGCTGGATCTTTAGCTAGGGCGAACCCACTGTTACGGAGCAAAATAATCCCCAGGGTTTAGCTGGGAATAGAGGCAGTCTACCCTCCTTCTCTAGTTTAGTGTTTGTTTTATTTAGGGGATGTTCTTATTAATGGGGGAGGAATACGTAGTGTATTTGGTTGTCGTGGTGATAGAATCTTGTGTTGCTATGGTAACTGTGTTAGATTATTAGGGGATAGCCCAGCCAGATTTGGCTGGTTTTTGGTTAGTTCAGTGTGTGGCAATAAATGGCTGCTTTCAAGGTTTACAGCTCCAGAGATTTCTTCCTAAAACTGTTGCCCCCAAGGATATAACAGTACACACCTTAGGTTTTTTCCAAAAAATGGTCTCTGATTTTTATATAAACCAGTCTATAATGTTACTGGCATTCTTTCCCAAATATCGTACTCAGGATGGAGAAGCTAAATTACATATGTTGGATGTTAGAAGAAGGTTAGCCCATTATTTAGACAGGACTAAACAATGTAGACAGTCCCCAAAATTGTTTGGTGCTTATGAAAGGAAGAACAAGGGAAAAGCTGTTTCTGTGCAAATGCTTTCAAGATGCAGTCTATCATGTATTAATGAAGCTTAATAATTGAAAGGGTTGTTCCTTCCTCAAGGAATTATAACACATTCTACTAGATTGAAGGCAGACTCTATGGCTTTTTCTAGACACATTCCTCAAACACAGATATGTAGAGCAGCAACATGAAGGTCTGTTCATACCTTTACTAAACACTGTTCCTTAGATTTAGAATTTAAATCTCTTTTAAGATTTGGAAAAGCAGTCCTTATTTAATTAAGACTCCATGGTTCCATCATCCTGGGTCAGAGTACAGTTTATTAATCTATATCAAGCATGGGAATATGCAGAGGACACTCAGGAAAAATGAAGGTTACTTACCTGTAACAGAGGTTTTTTCAGGATGGACTGTGTATATTCATATTCCCGGCCTGCCTTTTCCTCACTACCCTTGGAGTCTTACTTACCAATGGGCTCGCAGGAGGAGGAACTGATGTGGCTGGAATGCCATATCCCTTGTATAGCCTCTCCCTGGAATGCTCAACGTTCACTGAGGGGAGTTGTGGCAGAGCTGTGCAAGCACTCCAAAGGCTACTACTAGCTAGAGTTCTACAATTCAAGCTGCACCAGTCAGAGCATCCCATGAGTGGGAATATGGAGAGTCCACCTTGAAGAAGTTCAGTTAAAGGTAAATAACCTTCATTTCTCTGGTACTGTGCAAGCACCAGAATTCCAGCACCTCAACTTTTTCTGGCCAGAAGAAGTCCTCTTCTTCAAGGTCTAGTCCTCTTCTTCTAGGTGTCCATTAGCTTCTCACCAGATGAAGACAGTACTGAGATTAGAGCAACGCCTGTGAGGCGCTTTCTGGTACTGCATTCTAGCAATGTAGAGTGGTCAAATCTGGTGCACATATGGTACTGTCAAGACCGAGCTCCATTGCCTGGACCTTTAATGACATTAACTTTCTCTGCATCGCATGCTACGTTATCAGCATCAAGGATGCCTGAGGTGTATGAAGCCACCAGAGATCTTTTGTGCCTGTTGGTATTGGACTCATCACTGATGCAAGATAAGGCCCTATTCAGTCTTTGCCTTGGTACCTGTTCATGTGATGACATTGGGGACTGACTATTTGTACCATCCGAGTCTGGTGCTACTTCCATACAAGCTTATCATCCCTTTAGCAGGAAAGCCTTGGATGATTCCTCCTGTACCATCTCCCTCTTGCCAGTCCAGGTTCTGGTGTGTGGCTTCTCCACCTGGTACTAGACCACCTTGGCATTCAAATGCTGAGTCATCTTCTAAATCAGGAGTGGGGTCCTACTGGTAGGAATCCTATTATAGGCAGTCCTGTGCATCTCCTTAATACTTGTCATGCAAATTGAGAAACTGCTTCCACTACTTCTTTAGGAGCAGATCTAGAGAGAGATTGCTGTGGGGCTTGGTTCTGGTACTGCACTAAGTTCAGCAATGGCCTTTTTGGAACTCATGGCCGGTTCCTCTATATCCAGGGCTTCTGTCCCTGGGCACTGCACTATTATATCTCTGTCAATGTGCTATTTTCTGTCCATTACTGTTCTCAGTAGTGACACCAGGACCCAGCAACCAATACAGTTGGTCCCACCTGATTCTGGTTCTCCTGCTTTGGAGGTTCAACAGGCACCAAAGCAGATAGCACTCTACTACCTCTACTCTACTCAACACTTCCTCATCTTTGCCAAATGAAGCTACTGTGTTGGAATTGTCCTCCCCTCTTTTGGGTGACTACAAAAAGTACCAGGATCCAATGAAAAGGGTTGCAACCTCCCTGAGTCCCCAGATTGAATTGGTCCAGGATAATCCACACATACTGGTGAATATTGTTCATTCTACTGGACCTGCTAGGTTGACTCTGCTAATTAATGAGGCTAAGAGCCCACTATAATTCTTTGGCAGACTCCTTCTCATATCTATTGCATAAAGAACAGAGAAGAGGTACTAGGTTCCTTCTCAGGGACACGAATATTTTTATTCACCTCCAGCCTTAGATTCTTTGGTGGCAACAGCTGTGAATGAGAAGGTGAGGCAAGGGTGCTTTAAATCTACTCTCAAAGAAAAAGTCACAGCAATCTGGATTTATTTAGGAGAGAGGTTTATTCATCAGGTTTACGGTTTAGGATTGCAAACCATCAGGCTCCGTTAGCTCACTATGATTATTCTAACAGGGACACAAATGTCTAAATTTGCAGTCGAGAAGAATTCAGGGCCCTTATAAATGAAGGCTATCTAGTTGCATGTTCATCTTTACAGGCAACACTGGATGAGGCAGATTCAACTGCTCGAATGATGATAGCAGTGACTCTTAGTTGTGCTTCTTGGCTTGCGTTATTAGGCATGCCTTCCGAAAACCAACAGACAATTGAGGACTTGGTGTTTGGGGGCCCTAATTTATTTTCAGGCAAGATAAGCAAAGCTCTGCATTCTTTTAAAAATTCTAGAGAAACCCTGAAATCATTGGACATTTATACCCCAGGTCCTAAGAGAGCAGTTTTACCCTCAGGTTCAGCTGAGGTATCCTTTTATCTAATAACAGCAGGACCAGTCCAGGAGACACCATTGGTCTCAGAAGAAGAGATCTCCTCCTCCTCCTCCACCTTCTGCCACCTCCAAGCATTCTTCAACATCAAAACAGTCTATTTGACTCCTTAGCTGAGGCCAGTAAACCACTCTCTTCAATTTGCCCTCTTTTTGACATCTGGTTGTCCGACTTCTGAAGGGTATGGACCCACAATACAACAGTCTGGTATGTTCTAATAATGGTGGAACTGGGATATACACTGCATTTCAATTCGATCCTCCTTTTCCACTCCTCCTCTTCCCTATCCCTTTTCTGAGACCACTCACCCGAGACTGTACTGATTCAAGAAGTTCAGTCTTTGTTACAGTTCAGGGTTCTGAAGGAGCTACCTACTTAACATTAGGGAAAGGAATTCTATTCCTGCTCTTTTCTCATTACAAAGTCCAAGGGAGGCCTTGTACCAATTGAGAAACATCAATACAGGCATAAAAAAGATAGATGTGAGAGTAACCATACACAACTATTATTCCTTCCCTACATTCCAATGGTTGGTTGGCTGCCCTCATCTGAAAGGGTGCAGATTTGTCACAGCAGATGTCCATTCTCAGTTTATGGTCCTCCCTTTTGGCCTGTCATTAGCTACCTGAGTTTTCATGAAGTGGATGGTAGCGGTGCTGGCACATATCAGGAAGGCAGGGATCCAAGTGTATCCAAATCTGAGTGATTGATTGGTTCGATATCAGTCCAGAGAGCAAGCAGAGGAATCCACTGAGAAGATGCAGTCCCTTTATTCATTCAATGGGCCTCTTGATCAACAAGGACAAGTCAGTTCTTCTCCATGTACAGAAGATCGAATTTATAGGAGCAGTTCTTGACTCAACTTTGGTGAGGGCATATTTATCTCAGGTCAGCTTTAAAGTGGTATTTGACCTGTGCAAAGATTTCAAGACTTATCCTCTTACAACAGTGAGGAATTGACTGAAACTTCTAGGTCACATGACAGTTTGTACGTATGTGACTCAGTATGCCAGACTTCATCTCAGAGTCATGCAGAGGTGGATGAACTCTGTCCATCAACCCTGTTGTCATGTGATGGATATGATGACTCATGTACTTGCAAGTGTTTTGTTTTCCCTGGACTGGTGGAGGGATCCTGCCAATATATGCAATTCAGTTCCATTTCCTCCTACTCTTCCCTCTGTGACCCTAGTCATAGATGCTTCTTGTCTTGTGTGGAGAGCTCATTTAGGGGACTTTCAAACTCAGAGTCTCTGGTCAGATTAGGAGCCCTCCCGCCTCTCAATGTCAGAGAGCTCCAAACTAGCCACATGTGCTGTCATGTGTTTCTTCCCCAGACTCAAGGTTGTTCTGTGCAAGTGATGAGAATAGTGCTGCAATGTTCTGTCTAAACAAACAGGGAAATGCCTGGTTGACCCTTTTTTCCAAGAAGAAACAAATATCTGGTCTGTTTGCATGAGGAATGAGATTATGTTTAAAGGATCTCACATTCCTGGTTCTCAGAAAGGTGTAGCAGGTCATCTCAGCAGATCATTCAGCACAGATTGTGATGCTCCCTCAGAAACATAGAAACTTCTATTTTTCAGATCTGGGGAATGCCAGAAGTGAAGCTGTTCATCACCCGACAGAACAGAAAGTGTCGTCATTTCTGTTCAAGGGGTCCAGGGTCTGTGTCAGACACCTTTCTATGAACCTATAACGAGAAACTTCTTTATGCTCTTCCCCTCCCTCCACCACCCTGCAATTGCTTTGGTGCCAGCAGTGTTGAGCAAACTTAAACAAGATCAAGCTCTTCTAATTGTGATAGCACCATACTGGTCTCATCAGAATTGGTTCTCAGACCTGTTGAATCTTTTCATTCAAGATCCTATAACTCTTCCTCAGATCCTGGACATAATTTCACAGGACCATGGTCGGACTCTGCATCCCAATACTTTCAGCCCGCCCCAACAGCTTGGATTCTCTGTTGTTAACACCTCAGTAGTCTATCTGTTCTAGTGGAGTGCAAACCATTCTTTTGAAATAGCAACAAGCCCTCCACCAGGCATACTTGCCCCATGAAATAGAAGAAGTTCTCTAGGTGGTCACACCAGACAAATACCTCCCCTTCAGTCTCCCATTCAGTGTATTCTGGATTACCTGCTTCACCTAAAGAAGAGAGCTCATTCTGGCTTTTCCCTGAGGACTTACCTGGCCATTATCTCTGCATTCCACTGTCTTATAGATGGAAGGTCTGTTTTCTCCAACCCTATAACTATTAGGTTTTTGAGGGTTTCAACATTCTTATGGTGTATTTTGCATTCCGACTTCATTTTTATTGTAGATTCATGCCCAAGTTTTCAACAGTTTCCACCAGGTTTGATTGTCCAATTTGAGGAGACAACTTTGGTCTCATTTTCACAGCACCCACAGCTCAAAATAAAGTCAAAAGAAGCTGCGGAAGCTGACATAAGTGGAGTCAGTCTAGATTTATACTGATGTAGCAAAGATCAGAATCTGACCCCTGGTATTCAAGTAATCTTTATTAATTAAGTGCCTGATTCAACTCTTCAGCATCCTTGACAAATAAAATTACAGTTAACATTTCAAGGTTACATAACACCCTCAGGAGTTTAACCATGTTAACAAGATGGATACAGCTGAACAGGGACAAAAGTAAACCTCCACAAGGTAAGGCAGCATTAATCATATTAATAATGAACATGATGTTAATAACATACTGAATAACTAATATCATCCTGCAAAAAGAGAGAGAACTTGATCTTCTCCATCAGGAAAATATAAAGGGGAAGCAAAGGGACAGGGTGAGGATCTTGCAAGGGTGGGGAGATATCCAATACTTCTCAAGAGTTAAAATAATTTTTCAGGCTTAAAAACACCCTGGAAGTGTCAATTGCAGAAATGATGGTGTTGGCTTATTCTGAGCAAGGACGTGAAACAAAGAATGAATTTACAGTAGTCTTGTCACCTTGTAAATATGTAAAAAATGTAATTAGCAGAAAAGAGCTGGTTGGTTAGCAAGCAATGTGTGATAGCTTGCAGCTTTGACCTAGCATGTAGTGCAGTGCTTGAACAGCTCATGATCTAGATGGGGATTGGTTACAAAAATCAGTTGACAATCATCAAGTGTGTGATACGATGTATTAACCAATAATATAAAGTGTAAAATTTGTGTAAGCTGATTAATGATTATGTAGGTTGGTGATATGCCCTATGTCCACCTATGCTTGAGCCTGATCAGCTCAAGTGTAGTTTGACTGCATGCCAATAAAGAAACCTCAGAGTCCAGAGTTGAATTGATTTCTTGGATTCCAGAGACCTGGATAAAGTGTTCCCCCAGAACTGGATGAGGTGCATTTGATAAGCCAACTGGAAAAGGTCTCGGAGGGAATCCCAACAGATGGCAGAAACCAAAGTTTTAGAGAGAGAGGGTAAATATCTGTGTTCAATATCTTTTGAATATTTTTTTTCTAACCTCAGGCTTATGAAAATAACAAATTATAATACAAATTGCAATGATATTATAACTTTCAGGCTTACAGATCCTAAAGTATTTTACCAGCTATATACAGAAATAACTGTGTGAGCTTTGGCAATGGCTTAAAAATGGCTCAGTACTTTATATATATATAAAATCTTGGATGAAGTTGAGTTTTACTGTGAAAATGAGTTGAAAAACAAGCAACATTGTAATATTATTTCATTGCCCACTGGAGGTCAGTTTTTTCAATCCAAGGGAATATAGTTTTCCACTATAAACCAAATATTCCTGTCTACATAAATTTTATTAAGCCCTGTAAAAATGCACATAGTATTCATAAATACACATAACGCATTGATGAATAGCAGTTTTGTATACATCAATGCAGCCTTTTCCTTTAAAAAAAAAAAAGAGAGAGAGAAAAAGAAAAAGGAAAAAAAAATGGAGAATTATTATTTATTAGTAACTTTCCTGGTTCCCTTGACCTTTTAATATATGAATAAAATGTATCATCACATATTGTCTTTACAAAAATCCTTATGTATATAAAAGTTGTTTAAAAATAGAAGCAAAAAGAACATGATGAACATATTATAGAAGACACATGCATCATCGATAAGCTGTAACAAAAAAACAGAATCAAAGACTGTGCAGAGACTAACTTTATTGTTTTTCAAATTACTGCATGTAGTGTACCAGTTTGGAGCCCTGGGAATGAAAACCCGCATTTACAGTAGATAAAACCGTACACTCTACACAGCATGTTTTGTGTATATGATTTATAGCCAGAGCTGTGATGATCACTGTAGTTAAGATTGAAAAGCAAATTATAAGCCCCTTTTGTCCCTTTTTCAGCTGTTCGTAACTCTTCTGGACAAAATTCCTTTTGGATTACAGTTTCTCATGATTAATCTCTTCCTTCATGAATTGTTTTGGCTTGTTTGTGTAGAATATAGTCAGGCTGTTTTGAGTTCTGTATTTGTTTTTGGGTGCAGAGTATTGCTAAAAATCAGGTCACATATGTTGGTGCCTAACTTTAGACAACCAAATCTGAAAATCTTGGCCCAAGTTATCTAATAGGCCAATGCCTAATTCACAGTACCCTTCAGTCAACTTGCTTTACCTCTCTCTGTTTGCCCATCAATAACACAAGGATAATATTGACTAACCTCACAGGGATACCCAGCACGTGGCCCACTGCCTTCATTTATGCAGATTTGAAAAATGTGCCTATCTTCTAGGTGTATGAAAAATACAGTAATTACAAATATTAAAAAAAATAAATTAGTTTCTTAATTCTTCCATCAAAACTGTCCAGGCCAGTCATGAGAATCTTTCAGTTTACTGTCACTTTAATTTGTTGACTTGGGAAGATGTGTAAGAAATATAGTTCAATTCATAACCAACAAATATACAAATCAGTTATCAGAGCATTAATTCTACATCAGTGTGAGCATCAGCTGTATCAGTTTTCTGCAAATAAATTTTGACAGGCAGCGGGAAGAATAGTAAGGCAGATGCATCCATCTGGATGTCACACTGTGCAGGCTTCACAGATTCCATATAGCATGTAATCTGTTGCACAAGCTTTGGGAGATGATAGATAAGTGGTAACAAGCTTATCACTCACTATTGGGTTTGTACTGATTGTAGTCTAGAGTTGTCATTAGAGAACTAAATGCAGAAATCCAGTTACTAGGTTTGGGAGCATAGTCGTCTTTATCAGGTGTAGACACAGGAGAACTAGATTCGAATCCTGGGTCTAGCACAGATGTGATGTGTGGCCTGTAAATCTACAGTGAATGCAATGGGAGTTCCTCAACCAACAGTCAGAGGGAATGGCTGAACTAGCCGTGAAACTGCAGCAGCAAAGGTTGGCAGCATGAGTTAGGTGCTTTGTACATACTGAAAGTCCCAGCTGTGCTTATACTTGAGCAGCTAGACCAAGCTGCCACTTGTGCTGCCATAGCTTCACTGCTATTTTTATCTAGTTAGCACGATCAAAGCTACGTAGTGTAGGGTTACATGTGCTGAAACCTCACTCCCCAGTTGCGGTGTACTCTTACAGTACTCTTAAAGGCTTTTGTATTACAGAAGCACATGGAGGTCCCAACTGAAATCAGAGCCCTATTATATCAGGTACTGTACATACATGTAATAAGAGAGAGTCTCTGCTACAAATAATTTATGATCAAAATCAAAAAAGAAGATGAACGATGGGAGAAAGGGTATTAATATCTCCATTTTACAGATAGGGAACAGATCCACTAGAGCTAATAAATGATTTGTCTAAGGTTACACAAAGTCCATGTCAGCACCAGCAATCCAGATCTCCTGAGTCCGAGTCTTGTGCATTAATCACAAACCATCCCTCATACCTGTGGCATTGCAAGAAACAAAGTAATACTTTGCTGCTGTATTTACCCTCCCCTATTTGAGCAGCCCAAGCTGTCCTCATGCACAGTTGATGCAGGAAACTCACCAGAAAGTCTGCCACTTACTGGCTCTCCTGCAGCCATCGGACCCCTGTGAGCCAGAGCCCACAGTTTGAGACTGTGTGGCCAAGATAATTGACTACAGTTCCCTTTCAACCCAAATGCTTTGGTGCTGCAATGCCAGCCATATTAAACAATGGTATTTCACTGTACAGATGTATTTGGGCTTTGAAGTCAGTCTCTGCTGGCCATCACAGAAAACAGAGCCTGGGGAATTGTAAGCTCTTCAAGTCATGGGCCATCTTTTACTCTTTGTACAGCACATAGAACAGTAGTGCCCTGACCCTGAGAGGAGCTGTCTTGGTCCCTCCCAAGCCACAGTCATCGAGTTAGTGGTTTGTTAAATTAACAAAATATGATGTTAGTGACAGTATATCCAGCATATTGTGTTTTCAGGATGTATATACAGGACAAACTTCATGATATTAGGTTTTAAAAATTCAGGTAGGTTTGTTTATCATATACATTTTAAGAAATGACTGACCAGAAGTCAAATTCATAGAATTTGAAAATATTTCTTTTAAAGACCATGCTTGAATGTCTGTGGTACACAATAGTAAGTAGCTTATACTGTAGTTATAGTACACTGAGCAACAGTGATAGGTTAAGTGCATTGTAACAAATTGAAAAGAGGGAGGTGTGCCAAATACCAAACTTTTTGGCAGGGTTTCAAATACAGCTGCATTTGATGACACAACCGGCTTCTGTCAATCGATGTGCAGTGTAATTTTCTGATTGATTTTCTTGTGAAAAAAACACAGTGAAGTTTCCGAAAGGTGGGAGCCTAATATTTATGTGCAGGAAAATGCTACTTTCCTATAGCAATCATACTGGGCTATATTAGGAGTTTGTGCCAACAATATCTAACAAATAGAATGTGAGTGTTGGTCTCAAAGTAAAATTTAAAATACATGTTTTTTTTTAACTTTTATTAGATATGTTTATCTACTTATTACCAAAATGTACATACTTTGTAAATTCACTTTATAGCCTCAAATGGCTCCTGCCTCTGAATAGGGAAACATAATCTTACTAATATTAAACTTATTCTCTGAGACCAGCATTGTTGATTTTTGTGGCTCTAGTCAAAATTGATATATCATCTGGTCTGCTGTAGGTTTTCTCTGTTTATTGAATAACTACAAGGAGTGAAAAACCTGCTCCTTAGAAGTAATAATATCCCTAGCTTATATCTTAAAACATTTTCATCTCTGGAGCAACAATGCAGAATATTGCTGTTTTGCCAGACACCTTTACATCTGCTAGAGCACATCACATTTTCTTACCTCCTTTCTCCCACCTAGAAATACAGTGTATTGTTTTTGTTTTCATTATAAGGGTAAAAATAACAGTTTATTGAATCTACATCAGGCAAATTTTAATACAATTGATAACAAGTTGTCTAGAGTTTTTATTTAAAAAAGAGTCATAATGATCTTTGTTCGAGTTAGTCAGCAGAGTTATTCTGTGTGGCTTTGGCACAGAATAAATAGTTCACCTTAATAGTCTATCTTGGAAATGATGTTATGGCAGCTCGATCTTAAATCATTCTGTTTCTGAAGAAAACACAGTAAATAAGTTTGCTGCTGACTGATGTGATCTTTTATTTGAGAGCATATTTAAATTTCAAACTTGACATTCTCTGCAAGCCAGACACTCCTCTTTGCTGCATAGTTCAGTGATGGACAAAAAGAAGTAAAAATGGTATAGAGGGCTCAACATTAGCAGAAAGGGGGAAATGACACCTTTCCATCTCGTTGAAGACACACAAGCCCTTCTAGATGATTGCTATGCTTAGAGGTCTCCAAGGGTTTAGTGCAGGTGTTTGGTGAAGTGGGGACAAAAATGGCAGACACATACCAGATGTTGGCATGGTTCCCAGCAGTTTTAGGCACATGGTAAACAGGCACACCATAAGCAGATGAATCAAATAGAATATTGTCTCTCTCTATTAATATTATTCCCTGCCCTGTGGAGAGAGGTCTTGTATTTCCACAATACAGAGAAAATGGCAGCATGAATTTTAAGCATTTATGTGTTCTCAGAGGAAAGGTAGAGGCTGGAGCATGTTAACAATATGAGAGCTCACTGCAACTTTCTGAAATTAAGGGCCAGATTCCCATCTCGTGTATACTCCATTGACACCGTGGTACACACTAGTAGCACAGCTCCATTGATGTCAATGGAGCTATGCTGATTTACATCAGCTCAAGATCTAGCCCTTGATCTTTGCTGAGAGATGACCTTCTTTTATGTATGAAGTATGGGTATGAGGAGTAGTGAAGAATTGTTCTACTGCAAAATGGCACAGACCAGAAGCACATTTATTTCAAAATATAATAAATTTCAAAGATTTCTGTGTGGTTTCAACTTCTCTTTGATGATAGTGGGCATGTGGAATATTTGGAACATTTGACCATATTCAGATCTGCCTATTTGGATGACATGCAGCATAGGACATGAAAGCATGAAAGGAATTAGTTAGTTATCTGATTTGCAGTACCACTGATGATTGGTGGTGAAAAATCATGGAGAATTGGGAAGTATAGGAATGATAAAAAAAAGCAAGCAGTAGTGCTTGAGGTGGGGGGAGGAGGGAAATAAAAGTGACGGTGACAGTCAGCATCCTGTAAGTCTAATTTGTTTCTCTAAACAAATGGAAGAAATATTTACAGAAAAAATAACTAAATATCTAGAGGATAATGGAACCATGAGATATAAGCAGAATGGATTTATTAACAATAAATCTTTCCAGACAAACCTGATTGCTTTTTTGATAGAATTACAAAATTAATGGATGAAGGGAGTACGGTAGATGCAGTATATATGGATTTTACTAAAACACTTGATGCTATCTCATCAAATCATACTTGGAAACTTAATTAAAATCTCCTTGGATAGGAATAATGAAATGTGGACTGAAAATTGGCCAAAGGACCATAAACAAAGGGTTATGATAAGCAACAATGATATCAAGTTGGAAGGTAAATGTCTTTGGGGCTACAGCTGGTTGAAAATGTTTTAACAGTTTTCTGCTGGAAAATACCATTCTGTCAAAATTAAAATGCTTAATGGGAACTTGTCAGTTTCAATAAGTCAAAGTCAAAATGACTTCTTGTTTCATTTCAATTGTTTGAACAACACTTGATCCCTTGAATGTTCGTGGAAAGCAAACACAAAAGTATCAAAGCAAATTAATTAAACATTGAGTTAATTTTTATGGACAATACTTTGCTTCTTTTGCCTTGTCCTTGGTTTCAAATAAACAAAAAATTATCAGAATTATCAGATTCTCTTACTGTATGTGGAAAGTTTAAAAGTGGCAAGTGTAGTTTGTCTGAGAGACAACTGAGGACTTGATAACCTCCTTCAATTATCTGCAGAATCTTAACTGTAAGGAGGGAAAGGAATTATGTGGGGCTAAATCCTGGTGTTATTGAAGTAATTTGCAAAACTCTCTTTTAATATAATAATAGCTCAGATGAGAGCTAGTATGAGAATGTCTACTTGAGCTAGGAATCACATCCCTAGCTCATAGTGTAGACATACACAAAGAGTTACTGCATCATTAGGATTGTCATAATTCATGCTCCCAGCACAGGTTTAGTGGCAGAGAGCCAAAAAAACCCCACCTTACAATGGGGGCTCCTTAAGGGACTTGGAGCATATTTACATAAGCTGCCCATTGTTTCAAGCAGTACTGCTTCTGCCTGCTGTGCAATGACTAAGTTTGATTTTTCCCTGCCCTTGAGCATGAGGTGGACTTTCTTATGATATGCTAGTCCAGTGTGAAGTCAATATAAGCAGCCTTCTGGAGCTTCTGTACCTGACAAGGTAAAAGCCTGACTTTCCATTGAATTCAATGGCAAAACTCTCAGTGACTTCACTGGAGCCAGAATTTTATCCAGAGTCTTATATGGGCTGGATAGGGGCAATGTGTGATTACATACCATTCCCGCTCTGTATGGCGAGTCTGAATTACTTTGGGGTGAATAAGTATAAAGCGTTAAATCAGAAGACAAGGGGAAACACTGTTTCCCCCTTTTTTCATGATATAGTTAATGAATCTGTAGTCACAGATATTAGGATTACGATATATTTATGATTTTGATTGTGTGATTTTTTTCCATCTTTCAGTCAGTCATAGTATAATATGTAGTGATTTTTGTTCTTAAGAGCAAACCACTTTGTACAAAACAATACAAAAATTTTATTATTGTTTACTATTGTTTATTCAGGTTTCAGAGTAGCAGCCGTGTTAGTCTGTATCCGCAAAAAGAAAAGGAGTACTTGTGGCACTTTAGAGACTAACGAATTTATTTGAGCATAAGCTTTCGTGAGCTACAGCTCACTTCATCGAATGCATCCGACGAAGTGAGCTGTAGCTCACGAAAGCTAATGCTCAAATAAATTGGTTAGTCTTTAAGGTGCCACAAGTCCTCCTTTTCTTTTTATTGTTTATTCAGTACATGTTTCATTGTTCTGCTTAAACTATTGATTTCTTTATTACATTTTATATAGTTGATAGCACATAAAACAGCAAGAACGGCATTATTCTAATTAAAATCATACCCACCATGTCCACTCTGTTTTTGTTTTATTTTGTTTTTTATAGATTAGCTATTGCAAAGAGAACAACTTGAAAATATGTGTTTTACACTTGTAGTTTAATTACGTATTAGTTAGAGGGTGAGTCAAGGGTGGGGGGTGATGGGATTGCAGTCTCAGAGCTTGGTGTTTAAAAAAGCTGAACTGGGAACAGTTCAAGAGCTCTCAAATCAGCAATTTAAGTGAACGTAAAACTTGAAAACTGCCAGCTACCCACCAAGCCTTGCTGAGCTTGGTGACCACACTGGTGAAGGAAGTAGCATTGACTTTAAAGTTTAGTCATCCGCAAACTAATGTGGCAGATGAACATCACAGAACAGTGTCATGTTTCTTTTCCTGCTCATCCATTGTAGACATGCATGCACAGTCACAGGCTCATTTTGTTGTTTGTGTGTGTGTGTGTGTGTGTGTGTGTGACTTTTGCACACTCTCACACTGTAAGATTGCTTCACATTGACTGGCATATATTTTAAACAGATAGCTCTTTCTGCTCCTTTTTGAACCATTTCTAGCATGGAGAAATTGGTGGCTCATTGAATTATAAAGTGACAAAAAAGCAGGAAATATAGAAGTTTGGTTTTAAATCAGTGGTGCGTATGAAACAGCAGATTCAAGTGCACATAAGGAGCTTCATTTCAGGTAGCAAATATAAAACAAATATGTATTAATGCATCATTTTGTTCACAGAGACTGAACATTGAAGAATATTGTTTTTTAGTTCCTTTGTTTTCTAAAAATCAATCAGATTTAAGGAGCGGGTTATACCTATGGGTAATACTGCACTATTCTATTCTGTTTGTGTGTTTATACTACCCACATCACCTTAGTATCTGAATGCCTCCAGCAGAGCATGAAGTGATATGACTAATATCTGTCATGTATGATTAATTCTCTCTCTCCTTCTCCTGAAGAAGTTACCGAACTCAGGGAAAGCAGGCATTTATTGGCGGGTATATTAGGAGCGGATCCATGCTGTTTGAGAAACCTTCATGCTTGTGTGTGGAAAGGAAGATGATAGTTCTTCACAATGCTTGGTGCATAGTTCTTCTGTGAGCTATAGGCATTCAGGATGGATGAAATAGTTCACCCCCTGCTTAGCTTCTTGGAGCAAAATTTAACAGCATCAACAGAGGCTGATTGGAAGGTTTTCCTGACCTGTATTACAGCCTCACCATAGGCTTGGATAAATTCTTGGTACTTCCATCTGCCTGTTTTCTACCAGCCTTTGTTTTCTACCATTGGCTTAGGAGTCTGTCTCTTCATGTGGCATGGGGTGTCACAAAAGAACAAGGAGATCTCTGTGGACAAAGGGGAGGGAGGGATGGACTCTCTGGGGGCCAGTGTGTCAATGTTTAAGGCTAGTATACAATGATGAAGATTCACCAGATCCTTGACTCCTTGTCTCGTAGGGTGGAGTGCTGCTGTTAATCTAGTCACATTCAATAGAAACTGGCAAGCTGTAGTGTAAAAGTGTAGTTTTACTTGTTTGTACAGACTGAAGTTGTGCTATCCTAGCATGAGTCATAGACATGTCTACCCATTTTGCTAAAAAGAAATGTAATAGATTTCTTAGTGTTAGTCAAAATGAATGATGAAGTGCAAAATTCACCTTTGGTATAGCTCCATTGACAGGAATCACAATTACCCAGCAGAAAAGTTGTAAAGCAATAAAATAGTTGATCTCTGAAGGAACACAACTATTTTCTCTAGTACTTGATTGTTTTTAAATACCTTTGGCTGTGAAACCCCCTTAAACTCTTACAAAATATGTTCTTGTCCTGTGATTTTTATCCTTTTCCACATGCGAAACAGTCATATTTTTCTGTTCCTAGTGGAACACAAGCCTATATAGTTCCTTGTGGTTTATTTCCTTATTCCTTATTTATGCTTTATCATCATTATGGAAGATGTCATGAATTTGCCCAATTCAAGGGAAATGTTTGTTGTGACTGAAGAGCCAACAGAGGAAGCACATGACCATAAAATATTCTGTGTCAAATATGATGTTAAAATGTGTTGGTACCTGAATTCCAGATAAATGAGAATCTTTCTGGCTCTCGAGGTCATTCTCAAACCAAATTATAAGAATGTTTATCAGCATCCTTGGGCCCAGAGGAAGCACAGAGACATCTACAGGAAAGCCAGACATTCCTTTCTGGCCTTTTGCATAGTGAGATGAGTATGGCCATGGTAACATGTGCTTGAATGATTCTTAGCTGCTGTTATGGTCCATAGTAACTGCTGCCCACTGGCACAGATTGAGTCAGCTTTCAGGCTGATCAAATTTATGCCTGGACATCAGTGACCCCCCACAAATTGGGGAAGGGGGCAAAAACTTACTTGAAGATACTTTTGCACCTCCCATCTCCCATCCAGACTCACATTGTGCAGTCCTTGGCTGTATCAGGGAATTGAGGCTTGCAGCTTTAAAAGCTGTGAAGATTTCCCCACCAGACATGTGATCATGATGGATCCTATATTGAACATAGTTTTCTTAACTTTCCTGTAGACTATGAAATGAAACTGGAAACACGTAGGACCATGTAGCAGAGTGGAAATGATGCTAAGATGATTTATTTTAATTTGAAGGAAAATCTCATTGGTTTTTTATTGTATTTTTTTTATTGCTTTACGAAAAGATCTATAATTTTTGCACTTAACCTTTTTGAATGTTTCTTTACATGTGATGGTATATTAATGCAGAGCAAGTGAATGTAATATACTTGAAAAGTGGTTACATTACCCACATAGGCAGTTCAATGTGCGTGGCAAACAAAAAGTCAATTATTTTTAAAAACAGTATATAATTACACTTATTAGTTGTCAAACACGACTGCAAAGGAATCCTGACTTCAAACCAACAAGGGAAAACAACTTTTTAAAGTGAGCCCTTTTTTAGAATTAATGAAGTATCTACTAATTTTTATGATGCTACCTATACCTAAGAACATAAGAATGGTGATAGTGAGTCAGACCAATGGTTCATCAGGCCCAGTACCCTGTTTTCTGGCAGTGGCTTGGGCCAAATGCTTCAGATGGAATGAACAAAACAGGGCAATCCATCCCCCATTGTCCAGTCCCAGTTTCTGGCAGTCAGAGGTTTACGGACACTCAGTGTATAATGTTGCTTCCCTGACCATCTTGGCTAATAGCCATGGATGGACCTATCCTCCATGAACTTATATAATTCTTTTTTTAGCCCAAAAAGAAAAGAGTACTTGTGGCACCTTAGAGACTAACAAATTTATTTGAGCATAAGCTTTCGTGAGCTACAGCTCACTTCATTGGATGCATTCAGTGGAAAAACCCAGTTATACTATTGGCCTTTACAATTTCCACTGACAACAAGTTCCGCAGGTTATGCAACATGTGAAGAAGTACTTCCTGTTGTTTGTTTTAAATCTGCTGCCTATTAATTTAATTGGGTGACCCCTGGCTTTTTTGTTATGTCAAGGGGTAAATAACACTTCCTTATGCACTGTCTTCTCATGATTCATTATTTTGTAGACTGCTATCATATCCCCCATTAGTCATCTCTTTTTCTGAGATGAACAGTTCCAGTTTTTTTAATCTCTCCTCATATGGAAGCTGTTTCATATGTTAAACATTTCTGTTGCCCGGCTCTGTACTTTTTCCAGTTGAAATATATCTTTTTTGAGATTGGGCAACCATAACTGCTTGCAGTATTCAAGGTATGGGCATACTGTGGATTTATATAGTGGCATTATGATATTTTCTGTTTTATTATCTATCTCTTTCCTAATGGTTCCTAACATTCTGTTAGCTTTTTTGACTCTAGCTGCACATTGAGCAGATGTGTTTAAAGAACTATCCATGATGTTTTCATAGAACCTTTTTTAGCAATTGTGTATTATGTACACAATATTTTAGCTAAATGGAAGCCCTGTATAGTACACTGAGGATGAGACTGGAATGCAGGAATTGCAACTCCAGTTATGACATTAACTCTTAGCATTGTCGCCAACTCCTGTGATTTGCAGGTCTTGTGATTTTGAGTGTTTTTCTTAATGTCTCAGCTTTCATTTTGTAAAATATTAAGTTTCTAGATCTCATTGTGGAAGGAAGCTTGAAAACATGATCCTTAAAAACTCAGAAACCCAAAGGCAAATGAAAAGAACCCAACAATTATTATGTTTAAAAAATCATGATTTTTAAACCAATCTCATTATTCTGGAAGCCTTACTGATGATTTTTGAATGCTTAGACTGACAAGGCTGTTTATGTGACCTTGGACAAATTAATTAACTTTTGTTTGTTTTTTTCTAATTGTAAAATTAGGATAATAATAGCCGGTGGCAATAGAACATGATTAATTTACTCATCTTCTATAGAAATAATATCCCAGGAAGTTGGTAAATGAAGATGAAATTAATATTTTTACATCATTTGCAATATGTAAAGCACTGTGTAAATGTTAAACATTACTATATATCGGGGTGGCCAACCTGAGCCTGAGAAGGAGCCAGAATTTACCAATGTACATTGCCAAAGAGCCACAGTAATACGTCAGCAGCCCCCATCCACTCCCCCCTGCTCCCAGCGCCCCCCACCCACTGGCAGCCCCACTGATCAGCACCTCCTGCTCCCTCCCTGCACCTTGCACTCAGCTATTTCATGGCAAGCAGGAGGCTCGGGGGAGGGGGCGGGAAGGGGTGGAGTGGGGGCAGAGCCAGGGGTTGAGCCGTGAGCACCCCTCCGGCACGTTGGAAAGTTGGTGCCTGTAGCTCCAGCCCCAGAGTCGGTGCCTGTACAAGGAGCCGCATATTAACGTCTGAATAGCCACATGTGGCTCCGGAGCCACAGGTTGGCCACCCCTGCTATATACTAAAGGGTCATATTTATTACGGGTATTTAAAGCATTGCATAGGCCACATTTCATAGCCCAGGCCCTGGCCCCAGTAGCCAGGGTGGACGTTGGACAGATGCATATGAAACAAAGCCATTTTGTGGAGATAACTGCAGCCTAATGGGTGAAATAGCTGATGTGGGGAGCTTTTGTGACGTCTAAAGGCTGGGGATGGGAGGATCCATGCTGTTGCAGATCCCGCAGCTCCATCTGTCCCCATGCCTAGCCTCCACTTACCACTTTTGTGTGCTGCCATGCACAGCAGGAGCGGGTGTGCCCCTTCTTCTCTCACATCCAACCACACCTCTTGGGCAGTCAAACCTCTGGAGAACCACCCATGGAAGAGGAGGCTGCATTTGCCCTATGCCAAATAGTAAAATAAACAAACTATACTGGTATAAGGCACCTTTATACTGATATAACCATGTCTGCACTAGGAATTACTGGTGTAACTATTCTGGTAAAAATTAGTGCTTCCCCACACTGAAGTAGTTATATTAATACAAAAACTGTGTGTAGACAGAACTTAGTCCACTGTGTCTGTCAAACAGACTACTCCACCTATTCACACCATGCCAGATCAAGAGTAATGTTGTTTAATGTTTAGGAATCTGCAAGCAGAAAAAAATGGGATGGCAACATAAACAGAAGCCTCTAAGAAATAATAAAACTAAAACCTCATGCAATTTCAAGCTTCCCAATGGCACTGGGGACAAATGTTCTCCCCGGCACTCATTCTAGAGAAAAATCCAGTACTCCGTTGCCAGTGTGCATCGGACCCTAATCAGGAAAGGTTCATAAGATTTCTTCTTGTTTCTACTTACTTTTTCCCCCCCACCCCTTTTCTCCCATAGTCACAGTGTCATTGTTCCAGAATGTTCTTTGCCAAATTAACTTATCAAAGTAAGGCTTCTTGCATGGATTTCTTTCAGTTTAGCAACACAATATTTATTTCTGTGCAATTTATTTTTATGAAAATGAATGCATACTTAAAATACTTTTTTCTTTAAGGTGGCTAATCTTGCTTGTTCACTATCAACTAATGAAGATGGAATTAAAATTGTCCAAATGGCAGCTAATCACATAGAGACTTTGTGCCCACAGGTATGATTTTTTCAATTAATTCCCATCACAAGGCATTGTGTGTAACCCATATCTAGCATAAACTCAATATATAGGCTCATTCACTCCTAAAAATTCAGGCTAAAACAGTAATTCAAAGGGAAACTATTCCATTATTCTCTTTTTACTGTTTGTAAGAGATTGAAACTAAAGAGTAACTAATAAACTGTATAGACTGACAGCATTAAATAATTTGGAAAAGCATACTTTGCTAGAGATATTGCTAGAAATTAACCGGGTTGGATAAACTATGCCAATCCCAAAGCCTAATTGTGGATTCTCTTTGCCCACTATAACAAATACATATTTTTATTTTTATTTGTAACTTTTATATAATTTGATATTTTTTTATTCTTAATGCACATGGGTTTGGGATCTGCTGATTGTCTCCACCCAAGAATTATTGGGCTTTTCTTTTGGGAGGATAAATGACAAGCAGCAAAATAGCAAGTACATTTTCACCAAGAATATTCATGTAAAGGACCAAACATGCGTTTAGTATATTTGAAGGATTCAGTTTGAGTATATTATCCTGTTGAAGTAAACTGAAAGTAAAATTGAGAAATTATATTTCCTCTATTAAAAGAACTATACAGGTTTCTATGTATAGGATAGAAGTGCATCAGCCTTGAGTCTGTTAATTCAAGAAGGTTAGATCTTTAAAGAATAGTACAGCTGATGCAACACCTTTAAGGTTCTTCTCTTTTAACATGTTTGAAAGATTACTGTAGTTGAAATGGGCCACTAAAGACCAAAGATTAACAGTATTTCCTGTTACAAGATCAAGGGATCTGTTCTTCTCTCAGGTTTCAGAGTAGCAGCTGTGTTAGTCTGTATCCGCAAAAAGAAAAGGAGTACTTGTGGCACCTTAGACTAACAAATTTATTTGAGCATGAGCTTTCGTGAGCTACAGCTCACTTCATCGGATGCATGTAGTGGAAAATACGGTGGGGAGATTTTATATGCACAGAGGACATGAACAATGGGTGTTACCATACACACTGTAACAAGAGGGATCAGGTAAGGTGAGCTATTACCAGCAGGAGAGCTGGGGGTGGGGGGGGGGCTTAGTAGTGATAATCAAGATGGGCCATTTCCAGCAGTTGACAAGAAGGTGTGAGGAACAGAAGCAGGCGGGGAATAAACATGGGGAAATAGTTTTACTTTGTGTAATGGCACATCCACTCCCAGTCTTTATTCAAGCCTAAATTAATTGTATCCAGTTTGCAAATTAATTCCAATTCAGCAGTCTCTCATTGGAGTCTGTTTCTGAAGTCTTTTTGTTGAAGAATTGCCACTTTTAGGTCTGTTATTGAGTGACAAAAGAGATCTATCCTTGCAACAAAGCCTGTTGCCAACTGTGTCCACATATCCATTCAGGGGACACCATCATAGGGCCTAATCACATCAGCCACGCTATCAGAGGCTCGTTCACCTGTACATCTACCAATGTGATATATGCCATCATGTGCCAGCAATGCCCCTCTGCCATGTACATTGGCCAAACTGGACAGTCTCTACGTAAAAGAATAAATGGACACAAATCAGAGATCAAGAATTATAACATTCAAAAACCAGTTGGAGAACACTTCAATCTCTTTGGTCACTTGATGTTTTGAGTATGAATTATTAATGATTGTGGAGCACTTCCAATTAAAACAACAACATAAAATAAAATAAAATAAAACAGATGTACATATGCCAAATACTAATTATTAATAATTTATTAATACTGCAGAATTTATTCTTCTCTTACTAAAGCAACATTCCTAGTGAAAGCAATGAATATTTTACCTGAGTAAGGACTAAGAGCAGCACAATTAGGTCCATGGGCTTTAATAATGGCCCAGATCATTTGTTATCAGAAAAAACCCTCCGAAGGGGGAAAGAATGCTCTGAGAATCCCTGCAGCCTCCATGGAACCTGGAGGGAGGAGATCTGCATGCAGCATGTCCCCTATACGCTCGAATCCCTGTGGGGGACAAAATTAGCTGTGGATTGTTTTTACCATTATGCCATGTAGGCATTTCTTTGTGTAAACTAAATTGTTTGATGGGAACCATGGTAGTTTAATTGAAATCTGAAAAGGTTGAATTAAAAAAATCCTTGGGGCCCCAGAATGCTGCAGGTTTGAACAGGAACATTATACTGTGGAAAAATAGATATAGAATTTTCCACCCTCAGAGGAAAAATATTCATATCATTAGAATTCATAGATATAGACTCATATTACATAGCTGTCCTGCACTGCAGCTACAATGAGTAGGAGTGATTCTGAACTGTGGTAGCAATGCGGTTACTCAAATGGAGACTATAAGCATATGTCTTGATATTGCTCACATATAAAAAATACATTGTGGATCTACACCAGAACAGATAGATAGCATTGCTGTTTACATAATTACAGTAGTTCCTGAATTATGTGCCTTCCATACACTTAATGTGGGGGATCTCTTTGAAGAACGTTTAATGTAGATAAATGTCATCACTAAGATAGCAAATAATTAAATAGTAGCTGCAAATAAAAAAGAGATACTTTTCTTGTTACTAGTTGTTTTGTTTTGTACTAAATAATTCTTTTACAGACGCTTTGCAGGCTCAGTAAAAATCCAATATTGATGAAGCTTCTACATAGCAATCACATGTAACTTTTCTTGTATATAGTGAAAAACATGACATTGGCACACGTGGGAAATATTCCCCTTTTATGTTGCAGAGATAGAAATTTGGCAGAAAATTTCCTAATCCATTTCCTAATCCATCTATTTTACACTGTGTGTACAGTGATTCTCACTACAAAGGTTCTTGGGTTTCTCTACAGGTGTTGCTCTAGGACAGACTGGGACCCTCTTACAGATGGCAACTAAACTATTCAGAAATGGGGGAAATGTAGAAGTTAAAAGATTGGGATTTCCCAGAGAAAACAGTACTATATGCAGTACTAAGCTGTTGGAGTGGGTGGGGTTGAAAAGGTTGGGTTCCTTTGCTTCTAGGTTCTTGAGGTTTCTTATTGCTCTCCCCTTCCCTGCCCCTGCCCCTGCCCCGCGGGTAGATGAAACAAGGGATCTGGTCTGCATAATTGTCCATTAAGAGGAGTTGGACAGGAAAAATCACGAGAATTTAGGAGAACGAAGAACCAGCCTGTCTTCTATGGGAGAGTCAAATCCTCTTCTCTAAGGCCTTTGTGATTCTTCCGCCTTTTCTTCTTGTTGCTCTCAGGGTTTGTCTACACTGCAATTAAAAACCCACAGCTGGCCCATGCCAGCTGACTCAGGCTAAAGGGCTGTTCACCTGTGGTGTAGATGTTCAGGCTTGGACTCTAGGATCCAACTTGGGCTGCAGCTGGAGCCAGAATGTCTACACCACAATTAAACAGCCCCTTAGCCCAAGCTCTGTGATCCCAAGTCAGCAGGCATGGGTTAGCTATGGGTGTCTAACTGTAGTGTAGACATACCCTCAGCGGTCTGATCTACTGATAGAGCCCAACAGCAGGGCTGCTGGCTCCAATTAAATCCCCATTCTTTCCCTTCTGACTCCTGCTTCCTCATCCATATTCTCAGTCTCTGCCCATGTGCAAAAAGTGAAAAACTGGAAGAAAGTTTGAATTCATATTTTTTCCTAACATTTTGTTTTTCATGGCAATATGGTTAATATAGTTATGACTTTTACCATGGTTGATGCTCTGTTAAACATCCCCATCAGAGCACAGCTTCTTAATTCCAATGCCCCAATCTGGAGTAGAGAGAGACTTGACATTTTGTTCACATGCGTGTAAATATAGCTTCTGTAAATTTATTCTTTTAGTCAGTTTATCCTTTCTCTGGATATGTGGTGATAAATTGAGAAAAGCTGTATTAGGAGGATATATAAGGAGTTCACCTCTTTTGAGTGTGAAGTTATCTTTAACAGTTTAAATACTAATAATTAAATAATAATCATGGAACACCTTCCTGGTAAAACAAAAACAAGTTTATATCCCTTGACTTGCCAGAAATGTATATAAGCTATTACTACCAGTCCATTCTTTCTTTGACTTGAACCCAATGACAGGATATTTCTAGAACAGGTTTATGAACTAATGCAG
Organism: Lepidochelys olivacea; assembly: GCF_965140295.1. Lineage (NCBI taxonomy): Eukaryota > Metazoa > Chordata > Testudines > Cheloniidae > Lepidochelys > Lepidochelys olivacea. The sequence continues at coordinate 80,695,032 of NC_140417.1, read as the reverse complement.
AAAGTTTGCAGAAAACACATTTACAGCAAAACAAAATTTCCTTTTCCAGAGATTGGTCTTATCTGTGTAATATAGATAACATGGAAAGAAAAATGATTATCTTAGAAAAAGTGAAAAACAATATTAAATGGGGCAGGACACAAAAACTGCTATTTGTATTCATGCCTGATTTTGGGTCAGAGCCAGTGTTCACGTTCAAATATGAATATTGGCTCTAAAGGCTGAGCATATTGAGAACAGTTTATCATTCCAAGAGAAATATTGTTTGTTTGTATTGGGCTGCACTGGGCAATTCTGTGCATGCAAAAATTAGAGCCAGGGACAATTATGTAAGAGATGAATGGTGAAATCCTAGTTTTCTATGAAGGACCTATGCAAGGGTGAACGTGTGGAGCAGGATTATACATATTTGTTACAAGAGCCCCCTTGCCCAAAGAGGCCTGAATGGATTGAGGGAAGAGAGACTTATGGGGCAGGATATGCTGCAGGGGTTACCTTACTGCTCACTTTTGAAAAAGAACTACACACCCGACTAAGCACATGCACACACACAACCAGCAAACATGCTGCAGATTTCAGTGTACGGGGTAGCTGGCTGAGAACCAAGATATGTGCCCTAGCTGCCACTGATGCTATGTTACCTGATATGGAAGCTGGCTTCCTCTTAGTCTCCTGACACTCTCCTGAGTCCTAGCTAGGGATTCTACTGCTTGTGAGAAGCATTCAGACCTCCATTCTCCTTTCTAACATCACAGCCACATATTACAGGCTGGGCTTTGCCTCTAGGTATTTATAAAGCAAAGGATAAATGGGGATTTTCAAAGGCACAAATTATGGTTAGGCACTTAGCTCCCATTGACTTTCAATTATTCCTATTACTGTCAATGGTAGTTACACAAGTAACTGATATTTGTGAAATCACCCCTGAGGTCTATGGATTTATTAATTTGTTTGGTTGGGTGTAGTTGGAGTGGTCAGCAGGCTTAGGATGAGCTAAGGAAAGAGAATGATTTATTCCCTTTGCCTTAGAAGCTGTTGTGGTCAAATGTGATACTTTTCTTGAAAATACAGAAGGCATAGAGCACTTGATACAGACACAGCGGCGAAATGAGGACAGACACATGGATGTATTTAAGCGGCAGGCCACAATTTTATTAAACTTTAACACAGGGAGAGGCCTGCTCCCCACCCATTGTCCATACTTTGCTATACCAGGCATTTAATAATAGGTTCCAATGTGAGTGTAAGAGGGCTCCTCCCCTGTAACCTGTAATTCTGAGTAGACTCTGCTCAGCCTACCCCCCAGAACTCACCTAACTCTAAGTCCTGGCACCCTCCTCCCCAAAAGAGGGACAAAGGGTACAGAAGGGTAGAAACCTTGGCCTGCGAGGGCCACAAAGTCTGATCTCAGGGTATGTCTACACTGCAATGTAAACCTGAGCTCTGATTCAGGCTCAAGCCTAACCCCACTTCTGTCCACATACAAATCACGCTAACCCAAGGCACGCTAACACAGGGTCCCAGGACCATGTGTGGCTGCAGGGTCTGAGCCCAGGTCAGGCATTCTCCCAAGGTTCAAGCCTCATTGCTTTGCAATATAGGTGCAACCCACTTGATTCAGGTCCTGGAAGTCCTCCAAAAAGTATCCCACAATCCCATCTGTCAACTTCCTTTGTCCTCTTTATCCTAAGAATCTTGAACCTACTGTATTGAAAATGAAAGCAACCACCCTTGGTATACTGCAGCAGCTTAGTAAGTCAATATTAACTCATCTGTTGTCTTCTGACCACTGAGCTGCAAACACACCATCAGAGAACCTTCTGTGTTTGCAATGGAAACCGAAGACGATTAATGGGAGTACAGCCTGATTTTGGAAAAGCTCTGGTGCAAGGCCAGCAAAAGTGTGGACTTTAGTAAGAGTATCAGGAATGACCACGCATGCTAGCAAATAGTGAACAAGCTGTCAGCTTTGCAAATTTATTGTGCTCATGACCAGTGCAGGCAGCAGATTAAGCCACTCAAGAGTGAGTACTGGAGAACCAGGAACCAGAACTGCACCACTGGCAACTTGCAAAAAATCATGCCTGTTTTATGAGGAGTTTGACCAGTGCTGGGCACTGCACCCAGCACGGAGCCAAGGATGACCTGGTCAGTTGGGATGGTGCCCTGCTGGCCCAAGAATCTAGCATGGGGGCTTATGACAGCCAGCAGCAGGCACCGAGTGGGGACAGTGAAGTTACTCTGTTGCTGAAACTGGTTCCAGAGCAGTTTTTGTGGCAGGAGCAGCACATTCTGGGTCCATACTCAGAGGAGCTGATGCACCCTCCAAGGAAGAGCCCACTGTGGAGCCTTCAGCAAACAAATACCAGACTGAAGCTGCCCCTAAGCCTGGTAAGTTTCTGGATCCGTATTAATGTTCATTAATACTGTAATGGGAGGGATTTCAGCTCTATGAACCAATGCAAAAGTTATGAGAAGCTCCAGCTAGCAGTGTGTATCTGCTAATGGCAAATTGTATGCCAGTGGCGTGGCTCCCTTCCAACTCTCCTCTCCCTTCCCCCTCCCGTGTCCCCGATGTGGAGTTCAAAATGGGGACTGGGACATGCAAACAGTAAAGAACACCTTTAATGTATTTTTTTACTGGAAAGGCAAATATTTTTGCTAGGGCCATTCCTGTTTCTTAAAAATAATAACCTTACATGGGCATGCCTCAGATAGATACTAAGCACATTCCTTCTTAAAACACTGTGGCTTGAAGGCAAAAAACTCCCTGGGCCTATGGGAGGAAAAAGTTTCTTCCTGCCCCCCCCCACCCGCCCTCATCCCCACCCCAATGAGCGATTGGTTAGACCTGCAGCATCTGTCAGGCCAGATTTCCATTCCTAGTTCCAAATCAGTAGGGCGGTGCTGCCAGAACAGAGCTGAGAGGCTCCACATGGTCCCCATTCCAGATTATATCCCTAGATCTGGGGAATAAAACCTAGCACTCCTCTTGGGGAGCCAGTTTTGAATACAGCTGCGGAAATCTGACCAATGAGCACCCTTCCCTCTGAAACTGGCCAAGAATCTATCCGGTATCCCTCTCAGAAAATGTCTCCTAATTAGTTCCTCACTGTCTGCTGGGACTATCCCCTTTCACAACCAGTCCTATCGAGTTTCCCTACCTATTGAGGCAGGTGGGTGGCATTTCTATGACTATAAACTTAATGGCTTATTTCAGATGGAACCAACAAAGTGAAGGTTTGGGGTGTGTAGAACAGGTTTAATAGAAATCATAATGACTCCCAGCTGAAGTAAAATGCTACATGAAGCACTGAGATCACATTTTGGCTTCACGTTTATGGGGGAAAAGTGTGTTGGGGTTGATTGTCTAATGTGCTGTCAGTGTCTGTAATGTCTTTTTTTGTCTAGTCTCGCAAATACTCCATAGTAGAATGTCCATTGAGTTCAGTGGGAATTTTGTACCTGGACTACTTACAGTGTCAGACCTTTTGATTGCATGTTAGGAGGAATTAAATACTGGCAGTATATTTCTATTTGCACTAAGCTTTAAACTATTTTTATTGATACAGTAAAATTGAACAATGTCCGTAAGTGCACCCTTTTTCTCCAGTCTTCACACTAACCTGCCCCATCTATTGATTTTATTAATATTCAATATATGGATAACTCAGTATATTGAATATAATTTCTGTCTTACTTCTCCATAGCAGCTCTCTCTACTAGATAGACTTTTACAATACATTTCAAGTATGTCCAAGCAGAATTAGATGTGGGCAAAGAGAATCTTATTTAATAAGAGCCACTATGAGTCTTCAGTAAGCCCTTTGACCTAAACACATTTTCAGGTTCAGAACAACTGGGTTAACTATTTTTCCCCTTTTTTTGTAGGCCTCTGCATTTCTTGATTCCAATTCTAGTCATGGCCAGAAGCCTTGAAATCCTGTGAGATAAACTATTCTGGCTTAATTGGAAATGGGAGATACATGAAATCTCTTTGTTAATCCTCTTCCTGTGACATTTCCAACCAAGGCTCAGAAAAAGGTTTGGATAAGCATCCAAAGTTTTCAAAGATTATCTGAATCGACTCAGAAACCTGTACATCCATCAGAAGGAGAAGTAAGAAAGGCAGATGGGAGGTGTTTGGATCATGGCAGCTTGATCAATAGAGGGGAAAGATGGGTCCTGGCTAGAGCTGGGCAATTTTTTTTTTGACAGATTTTTTGTGTGTGAAAAAAATTTGACAACACTGAAATATTTCAGAAAGTGTGCGAACAAGTGCAAACAGTGAAACCATGTACACGAGAGAAACCCCCTATTGTGGCACGTCACCTTTCCATCCTTCTCCTTTCTCTTCTCTCCCCAATTACCAGGTTCTTGGCACTTTAGAAGGAGGGTGGAGGCATCCACAGAGGAGAGGGGTCAATATGTAGGGTTGCAGGGGGTGAGGTTGTCTCCCCACTCCTGGGGCACAATTATATTTGCTACCCAGCCATGGAGTCTTCCAAGCTGCTTCTGGACTGCAGCACAGGGTAGCATACAGAGGAGTCAGGCCGTGTGAGTGATGCAGCAGGAGCTGCTATCTTGTGGTCATTCGTGATATGAGCTGCTCAAACAGCTGTTTCTGCTGAGCTCAGTCCTCCTCCCTTAGCTCCCATTCATGTTTCAGAAACTGCAAAGCAAGTGCCTACTCCTGTGCTGAAACCCTGTTGTCAAGCTGTGCAGCCAGTTTGAGCCTTTCCTCCTACTTCGGGATACCTTTCCTCTAGCCACAAGTCCTTCTGTCTTTGTTACTCGAATCTGCTTGTTGGCGCTCTCCAGAAACTGAGCTATAAGTTAATCAGGGAAATGCTTCCTCTTTGAACAGTCCATGGAGGTATTTTGGCCTAAGCTCCTGCTGCAGTGTGAGCAAGCTGAGGAGGTACTGCAGCTGGTAGAGGTTGAGGGGCCTGGAACAGGACAAGACACAGAGGGTTATTGTTTCAAATAGTTCAGTGCAGGAACACAGAAAAAATCCGTGTGGAATTCAGAGGACATAAAATGACAGTTTTACAAACTGAACTGAAATGAATGGTAGAGGGTTGCTTCGGACCACAGAAGATTCTTGGACAGAGCCTCGTTAATCACAGCAAAAGAAGCGCAGGCACAAGAGTAAGTTAAAACCACAAAGCTGCTTTTTGATTTTAGAAAATTGCAAAACTACTTGGGTTTGGCAGTGGAGTGGGGCCAGGGTGTTAATGTCGTCAGCGGCTGTGCTACAAAAGCTCTTTCTATGATTTCAAGCCATTTTTTGGATGACATAATTCTTGTGGTACCTGACTGGGAAAGGAAGATGCTATTGAATACTGTCTCTGAATTTAAGGCCATAACTCTTCTAAAACAAGTTTAATTCTATAATAGTCAATATTAAAATGCAGTCAGTAGTGAGACCCTTAGTATTTGGTTCCAGGTTGTGTAAACAATGTTGTTGATAAGCACATTGACAGTTACGTCTGTTCCTATTTTTATATACGCCATTCCTTTTTTCACCTTTTGATATTAATGAAAATAGCAGAATAAGTGGCATGTTCCTGGACAATATAATTATCATTCCTTAATGTCATTCTCTTTTTGTGTTTGTGAACCTTGTATGCTTTAACTATCGTTGACATTAGTCCCTCACTTTAGTTGACTATTAAAACACCAAAGAGCATGCTTTGTATAAGCTGAATCTTCTGACTCTGTAAATTTGTTAATCCTTTTAGTTGCCAGAGTGGCATAAAGGAGCCTTAGTGTAACCAAGAATCAGAACCATAGTAGCTAAGGCTTTACAAGCAGTGAGGGTATATATATGTCACATAACCTTTCTAAAAAATCTCATTAAACTATTTGAAAAACTGTTTTTCTCTAATGTATGTGTCATATGGGACTGTATCATGGTGTTGTATGATATAAACATTTTATGGTGATACATCTTGATTTTAATAAGGTTTTGGATGCAATCCCATGTGACATTCTCTCATAAGAAAACTAAGGAAATATGGCCTAGATTAAATTAATATAAAATGGATGCACAACTGGTTGAAAGATGGTATGCAGTATAGTTATCAATGGTTCACTGTCAAACTGGTGGGACATATATACTGGAGTCCTGCAGGGATCTGTTCTGTATCCAGTGCTAGACAAATATTTTCATTAATGACTTGGATAATGGTGAAGAGATTATGCTCATAAAATTTGCAGATGACACCAAGCTGGGGTAGGAGGGAGGGCTGCAAGCACTTTGAAGGGCAGCATTAGAATTCAAAATGATCTTGAGAAATTGGAGACTTGGTCTGAAATCAGTAAGATGAAATTCAGTAAAGACAAGTGCAAAGTACTGATGTTGAAAGGAAAAATTAAATGCACAAATACAAAATTGGGAATAACTGGCTAGGCAGTATTACTGCTGAAAAGGAACTGAGAGTTATAATGGATCACAAATTGAAATGAACCAACAACATGATACAGTTGTGAAAAAGACAATTATCACTCTAGGATCTAGTAACCAGAGTGTAGTATGTAAGACAGGAGGTAATTGTCCTGCTCTACTCAGCACTGGCAAAGCATCAGCTGGAGTACTGTATTCAGTTTTGGGTCCCTCACTTTAGGAAAGAGAGAGATGAATTGTAGAGAGTCCAAAGGAGAACTAAAATTATCAAAGGTTTAGAAAAACTAACATATGAGGAAAGGTTTAAAAAACTGTGTATTTAGTCTTGAGAAAATAAGACTGGGGGGGGATCTGATAAGTCTTCAAATACATTAAGGGCTATTATAAAGTGGACACTAATGAGTTGTTCTGTCCACTGAAGATAGGACAAGAAGTGATCAGCTTAAGCTTCAGCAAGGGAGATTTAGGTTAGGTATTATTTCTAACTTTAAAAATAGTTAAGCTTTGGAATAGTCTTCCAAGGAAGGTTGTGGAATCCCCACCATTGGAGGTATTTAAGAACAGGGATGGTCTAGGTATTCTTTGTCCTGCTTCAGTGGAGAATGCTGGACTAGATGACCTTTTGAGGGCCCTTCCAGCCCTATATTTCTAAGACTCTGTGATTCTATTGCACTCATTTGGGATGACCAGCATAATTCAGTTGTGGCTTTGTCACTAAAATGATCATCCAAAATGCATGCTGATAATATCTTTATGCCACAGCACGCCCTCTCTATATAACATGTAGAGGTGTCCACAGTGAGGGAGAATGGCAGGAACTGCCAGTGATTTTGGGGCAGGTTTTATATCATGAGGATTCTGCCCTCCTGCAGCCCTCCCTTCCCCTGAACACTAAGACCTTGTCTACGCTAGCAGTGGTATGTAGGGTACGTGTAGCTACAAATGGTAGTAAAAGGCTCTTGTGCAGGGAGGCAGCAGGAAAAGGGTCTGGCAGTTCTGATTTGCCTGAGCCTTTCACAGCAGCAAAGAAAGATTTTAGCAGGAGAGTGCCGCTAGAGTCTTTCCCCACTGCCTCACCTCCTTCCAGAGCCTTTCCCCATTGCTGGAGCCTTTCGCTGCAGTGGGAAAGGCTCTGGCAGCAGGACAGTGCAATGCTGCAAATAGCAATATAGACATGGGAGGTACTGCTTGGGTATGTAGAGAGCCATGTAGAGTATATAGCCTTGGCTCACCATTTACACTGCTATTTATACATGTGCTAGTTGGGTGTACAGGTGTAGCTCTATCCTAGTAACACGGGCTTCATTGCATTTGCCTTTTTTGTTATTATCTTTCTCACATTCATCCCTAAATCTGTGATGTGAGTTTGGCAGGTACAGGTGGAAGGACACAATAGGTAGCAATGGAGTGAGCTAGGAGCCTGTGGCAACAAGACAGATGAGATGTGGTTGGGAAAGGGGGTATTAAAAAAGAATCCAAAACAAAAATTCTGAACCTAGTAAGACGGCTGCCAAACTCCATCCAGGCATTTATTGATGTATTTTATTCCATCCCACATCCTTTGTCTGTTTGGATTGTAAACTCTGAAGGCAGGGATCATCTATTCTCTATAGCAGTGATGGGCAACCTGCGGCCTGTGGGCTGCACGCGGCCCGTCAGGGTAATGTGGTGGCAGGCCATGAGACAGTTTGTTTGCATTGACCGTCCAGAGGCACGGCTGCCCGCAGCTCCCAGTGGCCGCAGTTCCCCATTCCTGGCCAATGGGAGCTGCAGGAAATGGCAGCCAATACGTCCCTGCAGCCCACACCTCTTCTCGCAGCTCCCATTGGCCAGGAACGGTGAACCGTGGCCACAGGGAGCTGCAGGCAGTTGTGCCTGCAGACGGTCAATGTAAACAAACTTTCTTGTGGCCCACTAGCGGATTATCAGGTTGCCCACCACTGCTCTATAGCCTTATAAATAGTATGGCCATCCCAAATGAAAATCATTATACTATTGCAGTCTAGTAGATGTTCTCTATATACATCACTCAGGCTTTACAAGTAAATACTGTATAAATATTCCTTTTCAAAGATTGTTGATTAAAAAGGTTCTTTTTTTCCTATTAACTTCCTGTTCTTGATTTTTATCTTTTCTTTATTCCTTGCCCTGACTTTACTTTGAATTGTTTTTCCTTCTTTGGTTTTACATATATTAATTTCATGTGTATTTTGTTTATAAAAGCATGCTGTATATTTAAAGAAATTGCATAATACTCCTTTACAAAAAAAAAGAATACTCGAGTCAGCTAATAAATTTACAAAATCGTTCCCTTAATATATTGCATTTTTCAGATAACAGAGAGTTTAAAAATCTTTTATGCTGCTATGGATTTTTGCAGCTAACAAAATCTCAATTTCCTATGTATTATATTTACTTTCATATCACAGAAAGTCACCCGTTTTGTTCTCTTCCCTCATACATAAAATGGGTGGGGGATGGAGGGAGTATTTTATTAGATAATCATAAAAACTGTTCACCAATGTCATCTTAATAATCACAATTGTTTCATCCTCTTGGCTGAAGTGTCTGGTATCACACCTTTTTTTTGTGTGTGCCTAATACAATTTTCTCCACATAGCACAGTCTTTTACAAGGGCAGAAGTAATAGAGGGGAAAATGGGGAATAAGTGATTTCCCAACCATCTGCTTTAAAAGAGATAAAACAGATGTTAGTATCTCTGACAATATCAACATTCTTCTTCAGTATTGTCTCCAGACTTTCAACAGACAAATTAATTAAAAGTACATACCATGACCTTAATGATAATAATAATAATACTTCTAAAATGGAAAGGATGACATTTTGGTATAAGAAAACCAAATATGTTTGTGTACAGCTTTTTAGCATGTTATCAAGACACGCTCATGCTACTGATGAAGTCAATGAGAATTTTGCCATTAACTTCACGAGGTGCAGTAGCCTGAAGGAATTTTACAACTCCTGGATACTTCTGTTAGCCTTATTTTTACAAATGTTAAAATAAATATAGTTGACAGTGCAATGATGGCTGTGCCAAAGAGTTGTGTTTTGGGAGGTTACCATCAGAGTCATTAATGAGATGATTTCCTTTGCTAGTACTGCAGCAATCTGCAGACTGCTAGTTCCCCTATTACATTTCCAGAAACACCACTATGTAAAAACAACATGCAACTCCAGAGTGATGGCTGTTGTCTGCTTTCCATTTCCTGCCTTTGGGCTCCCAGACTGTCTTTTGTGACTGCTCTCTCCAGGCCTGCTGGGCTATTCAGTCACTGAGCCAATATAAAGCCAAAAGGGGGTATTTCCCCCAGGAGGCAACTCTTTAATACCAATTTTGACATTGTACATCTGCCTAAACCTACCTCACTACCTCAGACCTAACCACAACATATAACTATTGAGCTCATGAGAATAACTATCAAGGGATGCTCCACATCCATGACTTTGCTTATAAATTATGGCAAATAACTTAGGTCTAAATTATGGTTGGTTCCTGTGATGGTGGTCATGGGAATCTTCCTCATCTCTTGCAGCCCATCCTTTATGTGGGAGACAGTCACAAATACAGTCTGTGATCTTGTGAGCTGAGCAGGGGGGATCTGGAGAGAAGCACTGCTGCCTCTGTGCACCAACCAGCAGAACTGGCCAGTTGTGTCAGAGAAATGTATCCTGCACACCCGCTCAGAGACTCCTGATAGACATTCTCTCTGCTCCCTGAGGCACAACGATGCCTGCTGTTCCCACTGGGATGGCGTGACTCTGAACTGTAGCAAAAAGTTACAACAGAGCTTAAAGCTGTTATTGTCGTTGTTAGTTCTTCTGTCCTCCTCCCTCTGCCCAGAGCAGAACTTGGGTTTTTTTTAGCTACCCATTACATCTTGTCTTTTAGATATTAAGCTCTTTGGAGCAGTTCTTTATTATATGTTTGTACATTGCCTAGCACAATAGTGGCTTGACTTATCTGAGGCCTCTAGGCACTATGCAATAAAGATAATTACAAGACTAATTTAATATAATTTTGTGTGATAACTGAAATATAATTTATAATTAATATAATGAATGTCATATAATTTATCATTTAATATAAGTACATAGTGCTGCAAGGAACAGATCCTACACAAAAGGAGAGAACATTAGCAGTAGATGCAACATCCAAATCCCATGCTCTTGAGAGAATGATCAGTAGTGCCAGACAGGGAGATTAATGTTGGGATAACTCATCCTTTGAATTTGGCACACAACATGACTAAGTATAAAATGGAAACAGGTCTATGTACTTTTGTTTGTTTTATTAGTTTTTGTTGTGTTCATTATCATAGCATTTACCTGGCTTAAATTAAAAAAGAAGATTTAAAACCCACAACTAGTCCCATTGTGATAGCACTGAACAGAGAAGTAGGACAAAAGACAGTCCCTGCCCCAGAGAGTTTACAGTCTAGGTGTCTGACAGGACATGAAAATAAGTTGAAGTAGACAAATGGTGTTGGTGTGGGATGGGAGGATGAGGAAACAATCAAATGAAAGTTTATCAGAAAAACAGAAGACTCAGCTCGGAGCTTTATTCTAAAATCTGATAGCAAAAATATGCCAGTTAATCCCACCTGTCAGGAGAGTTTTACAGGGTGAAAAGTGGTCTCTCGGGTAATTGGGTCCTATATTATTCAGTGTTTGAACTGCACGTGTAAGTAAAAAGGAATCAAATGTTGAGATTGAAGCACTCATGTTACAGGCTCATTGTAGGCTACTTTATCCAGGAGGCATGTAGCTTCCTTTTTTTGCCAGCTATAATTTCTGAGTGCTCTTCAGGTGTATTCTTAATAAGACATATTATAGTACTCTAACCTGGTGATGACAAAAGCATGGATAGCATTGCAAGGTCTATATAAGAGAGGAGTGGTTGAACCCTTGTGATCAGTTACAGATAAGAAACTAAGTATCCATCACTGCTTCCACATCTAGTGTTCCAAGAGCAGTAATAAATCCAATGTAATCATCTAATGGGGACCCTCTGAGACCGTATATAGGATTGCAAGATTCTCCTATTGAATCGTCCTTGGCTCTGGTACTAAAACTAAGAATGATGGGAAATTATTATGGCCTTACCAAATTCACGGCCCATTTTGGTCAAATTCACAGCCACAGGATTTTTTAAAATAGTCAGTTTCACGCTTTCACATGTTTACATCTGAAATTTCACTGTGTTTTAACCATGGGCATCCCAACCCAAAAGGGAGTCTTGGCAGGATCACAGAGCTGTTGTAGCAGGGTTGCGAGATTGGCACACTCACTTCTGCACTGCCTTAAGGGCTGGGCTGTTTCTGTGGGCTAGAGAGAGCAATGTCAGAGGAGATATAGGAGGTAAACCCAAGAAACAGCCAAGCTTAGAGGAGAAGCTTGGGTTGAGGTTTATGTTGTATTACTCTTTCTGAATTACCAATAAAGCCACACTCAAGAAAGGGAATGATATTGAACACTCCAAGGATGTGGTGGGGGGCTCAGCTCATTCACAGACCCTGAGAGAAGCATTTTGGCACAAGGCAGCACATGTCTCCTAATTGGTGCAGAAATTGCTCTCCTTCTCTAGAATCATTCACTATATCAAAAAGCATCCCACTCCCATCTTGTCAGGGTTGAGGTGTCAGCTAGCTCACCTTGATCCCTAGCACATCAGTCATTGCTAAAGCAAAGAAATTCATGAATCTGGGTTCAGGAAAAAGGCAAGAGAGCTGAGCATTTTGTCTGTCTTATCTGCCCTGCACACACATCCGTAGTATCCGAGTCTCACATCTTCAAAGGCATTTAGGTGCCCAACTTCCTTGGAAATCATTTGGAGTTAGGCACCTAAATACCTTTGAGGATACAGGCTGCAGGGCCTTATGTAAGTCGCATAAATTCAGCAAAATGCATATAAAAATGTTGATTTTGTTCTCTCCTTCCCATCCATGAACATGCACGGAAACAATCTTCTTTATCATCCTTTTCATCTAGCATAATCTGTTGACTTAGTATAGTAGGCTTTTGTCTGGCCCCCTGGAAAAAGAGATGAATTTTACATTTTGTTCTAAAGGTGGTAAGATTGCAACAATTATGATCTGTTGTGGCAGGGTGTTCTATCGCCCTGGGACATTGAAACATATCCAGAGGCCTTTGAACTTATGAATTTATGACTCTGATAGACTTGATAACTCAAAAGTCTTTTCTTATTTATTTGACTGCTTACGTTTGCCTTAGATTTTCAGTAAAGTATAAAAGTATGAAGTAGAATTCTTACCTAAAACTGCTTAACCTTGGAATCCCCAAAAAACTTCTTGAGAACTGTTTATCTGTTTCATGACAGTTGTAGAAGACAGAGAATAATTAACAATAAAAATGTCTTGAGGTTTTCTTTCTTAACTTTCATCTTTCAGGGTCTGTCATGTTAGAAAAGAATCCTCAATAAATTTCAAATTTAGAATATTAAATTAAAAAAAACCCTGAATAATATATATGTTGGTGCATTTATTTTCTGCAGCACGGCTATGGCTGCTCCACTTTAGCTTCTCTTTTGCTTACCCCACCTGCAACTAGTGCAGGTGTTGACAAAATATACTGCAAGAAATGACTGACCACCTTAAAAAGATAATAGCCACTTAAGTTTTGAGTTCATACACTACAGTTGTATATTGCATAGAGCTATTACTGTTACATGCCCAGACCAGGGACAGTTTAAAACTTAAATTTTATTAAACTTGATATTAAAAAAACCCCACTGCTTGAACAATCCCCATTGCTGCTCAGTACTTTCTAAGCGCATACCCCTCTGTTGCTGCAACCAAAATTATCCCTTTTGCCTCCCTCAGCAAACCTTCAATCCTTAAAGGGAGAGGGCACAGGTAAATCTAACCCTGACATTCTCTGTCAGTGCTACACTTCCAGCTCATAAAAGTAATGTCATCTCAGCATTTCTATTAACAATATGCAGCATACAGTCCATTCACTTTATTTATTAACAGTAGTCTACAAATTCTGTAAACTTATAACTGTCCTTCTCAATTGAATCTTTAGGTATCTCCACTTTCACAAGTCCTGGTACTGTTGGTGAAAACTGCATCTCTCCAGTTTATTTCACATTAAGCAGAATGTTTCTGCGGCAACAGAATAGCCATCTTAAATTCCCAAAGATATTCCTACATTATTAAATTAGTTACCGTATAATAAAGGGTTGTGACAAAGTTCCTCCTCTGCCTTGGTGGGTCCTGCACTTTTTGGCGGATTTGCTCACCTCAGAGGTTCACGGCAGCCCTCAGTTTGGCCGCTTGTGCTAGAGGCTCAAACCCGCCATTCACTCAGCTAACCTCATCACTGGCCAGCATGGGGGGAAACGGAGAACAATCTCCACAGTCTCTGTTGTCCCACCTAGTGGGTTGGGGACAGGTCAGATCCCTTTCCAAAATTAGACCTTCCCTTCTGGTGTTGCTCACAGACCAGGTCAACACCTCCCGTGTCCAATCAGGAGGTGGGGGGATGGGGAGAACCTGGGCCCGCCCTCTACACTGGGTTCCAGCCCAGGGCCCTGTGGGTAGCAACTGTCTACGTCTCCTGTATCAGCTGCATGACAGCTATAACTCCCTGGGCTACTTACCCATGGCATCCCCCCAGCACCTTCTTTATCTTCACTGCAGGATCTTCCTCCTGAAGCCTGATTATGCTTGTACTCCTCAGTACTCCAGCAGCACGTCTTCTCACTCCCTGTTCCTTGCACACACACCACTAACTGATGGGAGGTCCTTTTTAAACCAGCAATTCTGTAGGTAGCTGCCTGGGAAGAATCTGTGACTGTGACAAGAATAATTTTTTTTTTGCAGTGTTGTAACTGTGTTGGTCCCAGGATATGAGAGAGAGACAAGGAAGGTGAAGTAATATCTTTTATTGAACCAACTTCTGTTGGTGGAAGACACACATTTTAGAACTACACAGAGCTCTTCTTCAGGTCTGAGAGAGAAAGGAGAGTGTTTTTGCTAAAATCAAGTTGGGGCAGATTGTTAAGCAGAAGAGGTAACATGTTGGAGGCAGTTGTGGGTTAGATGGTTATTCATAAAGGGTTTGAAGTGGGCAATTAAGGATAGCAGGCAGTGTGATGTGTTACAAATTGTTGTAATGAGCCATGGTTTTTGAAGTCAAGCAGAGTTATGAATTTAAATTCCCAGCTTCACCTTTTGAAGGTGTTGTGCAGGTTTCCTTTGAGGACAAGTATTGAAAGATCAGATATGGAGTGATTACTTTGTGAAAAGTGTTTGGTCATGGGTGATATGGTGTTCTTATCATTTTTCTGTATGAGTTCATTTGAGAGTAATAGTGATTATCTGTTTTCACCCACATAGCTGTTATTGGGACATTTGATAAACTGGATGAAGTATGCCACATGTGATAAGCATGTATAGGACCCATGCATTTTCAGAAGTGTATTGTGGGGGGGTGTTGATCATCATAGGAGTGAAGATATGTCTGCAGATTTTGCAATTCTCATAATTAATTAGGCTACAATCATTCTCTTCCATATAATAAATAGAAATGTGAGACCCCTGTAACCTCATTTTGTGTACAGTATAGACATAATTATTTTACTAAGAAACTCTTTCCAGTTGTGTTGGGGTTTTTTTTGGGGGGGGGGCGCGGAGGAGGGGTTGTTATTTTGGCAAGGTTCGCAGCATAGCCAGCAGAGTTTGGTTCAGCCTTTCTACTTTCCCACTGTCCTGTGGGTGGTATGGGATTGTGCATGATGTTTCAATTTTACAGTAGTGCTGTAACCTTCTGAATAAATTATTTTCAAACTCTGCCCCTTAGTCATGATGAACACTTCTTATCTTAGCAGATTTCTCATCTGTATTCCGTTGCAGAGACTTCAATCCCCCAGTGGTTGAAGGATCTGTCTTTCTCAGATTTCAAGAGCTCTGGCCTCTTATGTCTATCTAGTGATGGATACCAAAGGTGGCTTCTCTCCTTGCTTATATCTTCTAGAGTTCAATTAATTTGTTCAAGAGGCAGGATAACCTCATGCTCTTCTTCCCTTCCTGTGGGCATCCTATCTTTCTACATAATTTCTATGTCAACAGGATTTCCATTGTTTCTGATTCCACTATGCTTAATTTACATAGAATCATAGAATATCAGGGTTGGAAGGGACCTCAGGAGGTCATCAAGTTCAACCCCCTGCTCAAAGCAGGACCAATCCCCAAATAAATCATCCCAGCCAGGGCTTTGTCAAGCCTGACCTTAAAAACCTCAAAGGGAGGAGATTCCACCACCTCCCTAGGTAACGCATTCCAGTGCTTCACCACCCTCCTAGTGAAAAAGTTTTTCCTAATATCCAACCTAAACCTCCCCCACTGCAGCTTGAGACCATTACTCCTTGTTCTGTCATCTACTACCACTGAGAACAATCTAGATCCATCCTCTTTGGAACCCCCTTTCAGGTAGTTGAAAGCAGCTATCATATCCCCCCTCATTCTTCTCTTCTTTCAGATTAAACAATCCCAATTCCCTCAGCCTCTCCTCATAAGTCATGTGTTCCAGTCCCCTAATAATTTTTGTTGCCCTCCGCTGGATGCTTTCCAGTTTTTCCACATCGTTCTTGTAGTGTGGGGCCCAAAACTGGACACAGTACTCCAGATGAGGCCTCACCAATGTCGAATAGAGGGGAAAGATCACATCCCGAGATCTGCTGGAAGATAGTTGATAGATAGCTGTGACATTCCCTCCTGTCTGGGCAAACTGTACAGCCTAAAATCAATGAGTATCCATAATTCCTCATTTAATGTTCAATATCATTGTGAAATGTATATATTATCACCAGTGTGTCATTAGCTTTCATAAAGGACCTCACTCAGTACACTTTCATAATACAGTAATACTGTATACAATCAGTTGATTCAGTTGCTTGTCACTTGAGGTTCAAACCCACCCCAACCCCAGTGTTTATAGACCAGTAAATCTATTAAATAGATTCTTCTTAGAAGTAAAACCTAGACCAAGCTTCTCTTTCCTATTTGATTTAGATGTATGCTGTCTTCTCCCACACTTGTTAGTATGAGGTTTGCCTCCATCCCATGTTAATTGGTGGGTCTGTTTAATGCTTATATGTAAAGTGAGTTAAACACACATTTGTTTAGGATAAACCTGTTTAACAAACACCCTCTCCTCCTCCCCCAATATGCCTGGCTTGAACACATTTTCATTATAATTGCGGCATATATTCATAACTCTCAAGAACCACTGCATAGGTACACATGCAAGAATATTAATAATCAATGAGTTATTAGTTTTCAGATGATACCTCACAAAGCATATTTTGTACAAAGGTTATTAGTGTGTAGAAAGTGAATACAGGTGTGCTTAGGGTCACACATGTAAGGACTCTAATGACAAAATATTTGATGTTCCACTTCATCTGTGGCCAGTAAAATCAATGTCTTGCAAGACTGATTAGTCACTCTGCTCCTGAATGTCCCAGCTCTTCATAGAGTTCTTGATATACCTGCCTTCAGTGGTTTTTTAAAGGTTTTCTGATAACGTATTCCACCTGTATCGAAATGCAACGGATGCTGCTAACCAAGGTTCCTTGCCCTTTCTTTGTACATCCAAGGACTATAAGCCCTGGTCTACACTAGGAGTTGAGGTCGAATTTAGCAGCATTAAATCGATTTAACCCTGCACCCGTCCACACAACGAAGCCCTTTTTTCGACTTAAAGGGCTCTTAAAATCGATTTCCTTACTCCACCTCCAACAAGGGGATTAGTGCTGAAATTGGCCTTGCTGGGTCAAATTTGGGGTATTGTGGATGCAATTAGACGGTATTGGCCTCCAGGAGCTATCCCAGAGTGCTCCATTGTGACCGCTCTGGACAGCACTCTCAACTCAGATGCACTGGCCAGGTAGACAGGAAAAGGCCTGCAAACTTTTGAATTTCAATTTCCTGTTCGGCCAGCATGGCAAGCTGCAGGTGAGTGCAGAGCTCATCAGCAGATGTGACCATGCAGAGCTCATCAGCAGAGGTGACCATGATGGAGTCCCAGAATCACAAAAGAGCTCCAGCATGGACCGAAAGGGAGGTATGGGATCTGATCGCTGTATGGGGAGAGGAATCCGTGCTATCAGAACTCCGTTCCAGTTTTCGAAATACCAAAACATTTGTCAAAATCTCCCAGGGCATGAAGGACAGAGGCCATAACAGGGACCCGAAGCAGTGCCGCGTGAAACTTAAGGAGCTGAGGCAAGCCTACCAGAAAACCAGAGAGGCAAACGGCCGCTCCGGGTCAGAGCCCCAAACATGCCGCTTCTATGATGAGCTGCATGCCATTTTAGGGGGGTCAGCCACCACTACCCCAGCCATGTTGTTTGACTCCTTCAATGGAGATGGAGGCAACACGGAATCAGGTTTTGGGGACGAGGAAGATGATGATGATGAAATTGTAGATAGCTCACAGCAAGCAAGCAGAGAAACCAGTTTTCCTGACAGCCAGGAACTGTTTCTCACCCTGGGCCTGGAGCCAGTACCCCCTGAACCCACCCAAGGCTGCCTCACGGACCCGCCAGATGGAGAAGGGGCCTCTGGTGAGTGTACCTTTTAAAATACTATACATGGTTTAAAAGCAAGCATGTTTAATGATTAATTTGCCCTGGAATTTGCGGCTCTCCTGGATGTACTCCCAAAGCCCTTGCAAAAGGTTTCTGGGGAGGGCAGCCTTATTCCATCCACCATGGTAGGACACTTTACCACACCAGGCCAGTAGCACGTACTCGGAAATCATTGTAGAACAAAGCATTGCAGTGTATGTTTGCTGGCATTCAAACCACGTCTGCCAGCACCCAGGAGACGTACGGTGACAGTGAGCTGAGCGGGCTCTATGCTTGCCGTGGTATGACGTCTGCACAGGTAACTTAGGAAAAAGGGTGCAAAACGATTGTCTGCCCTTGCTTTCACGGAGGGAGGGAGGGAACTGGGGCCAGACGATACGTACCCAGAACCACCCGCAACAATGTTTTAGCCCCATCAGGCACTGGGATTTCTACCCAGAATTCTAATGGGAAGTGGAGACTGTGAGAACTGTGGGATAGCCACCCACAGTGCAACGCTCCAGAAGTGGACGGTTGCCTCGATACTGTGGACACACTCCGTCGACTACATGCACTTAGAGCATTTGTGTGGGGACACACACAATCAACTGTATAAAAACGTTTTCTACAAAACCGACTTCTATAAATTCGACCTAATTTCATAGTGTAGACATACCCTAAGACAGCATTAGTAACATCTTTGCTTATTTCTTCTGTGCATCCTGTGCTATATTTTTCCATGTCAAGGATCATTCCGTATAAACATCTGCCTCCATTTTAGATTTCCCTGGATGATATCTAACTTGAAGTTAAAGTCAGCTAATTCTGCAACTCACCTATGTGCTGTGGCATTCAGCCTGGCAGAGGTAAATACATAGGTTAGAGGGTTGTTATCACTGTAAACTGTAAAGAGATGTGCATAGTCAAGATAGTCACAAAAACCATCAGTTATTTCCCATTTCAAAACTAGAGACTGCAGCTTTCCTGAGTGAAGGTACAACCAATTCTGCTGCAACTGAATTGTCCCCTTTGACCCCCTCAGCAGACCTTCAATCCATAAAGTGGGAGTACACAGGTATACCTAACCATGACATTCCCTTATGAGTGATATATTATTAGTGCCATTTAAGCTTCTTCCTTCTTTTCTTTTGTGACAGAAACTTTGAAAGCTTTTCTGCTGGAAGCGTAAATCTTTATCTTTTCTTCTCCCTTTTCAAGCAATTAATTATCATCCCATTTCTAAATTTACCACTTTCACGGAAAATTTTATTTTTTTATTTGTGGACAGTTCTGGAGCAGAGTGCTAGAAAGGGAAAATAACACAGCATAACATAATTATTAAGAGACTTGTAGTACAAAAACTGCTCAGTTGACAGTGGAAGATGGCCATACAATAGGAAAGTTTGGAACAGGGCATGACAACAAAATGATAGAAAGACTCCTGTGAGATTTATTTTTGTATGGCTTTCAAAAGAGGAAAGATGGGCAGGAGTAAAAAGCCGAGAATGGGTGTAGCAATTACACTGAAAGGAATTTAAATAGCGTATATTGACAGGAAGCGTGTTCTATTAGATAAAGCAAGAGACGGACCCCTGCACTACTAAAATATGAGCCCATCTTTGCTGCCTGGTCTTGGGCAGGTCACTCATGCTAACATTTTCAAAAGTGGTCTCTTAATTTGAGAGCCTCAATTTTGGAGTCCCCATTGACTTCAGCTGGAGTTGTAGGTGCTCATCACTTCTGAAAATTAGGCATAGTGGGTAAAATTCTGACCCCACTGAAGCTGATGGCAAAACTCCCATTAACTTCAGTGGGGTCAGGATATCACTCTGTATGTCTTAACCTTGGGCACCCAAACATGGAGGCATCCAAAATCAGAGGCTGCTTTTGACAATGTTTACCTTAACTTTTATGTTTTAGTTTCCTTATCTGTAACACTAACAATTTACCTACCTCATGTGGGTTTGTGAGATTAGTTAGTTAGGGGCAAAATGTAGCTGGCTCTTGTGCGGATATGCAGAGCAGGAAAGGTGCAAGAAGCCTTTCTCTCCTCCCGCACTCCTCTGGCACAGGGACCAACCACAGTGTCTGGAAATGAGCCTCCCAGCACGGTTAGGCATATTTATGTTACTGGGGCTTTTAGCATGCTAAAAGTAACTGTGTAAATGTTTCTTTGATGCTGAGGGTCTCAAGCTCCACTCTGTCCCAAGGCCTGAGAGCCCGAGTTCCAGCCTGAGCCACAGCATCTACATAGCTACTTTTAGAGCACTAGTATGAGCTCTGGTTACACGAGTTTGACTGCCCAGGCTGAGAGGCTCACTCCCAGATGCAGTGTAGACCTACTGAGTGAGTATGGGGGCATAGAATGTACTGCTTCAAGGTGTGTGGGTGAGCTAGCTGATCTGGCCAGGTGCAGAGGCCCTTAAAGGAATAGTGTAGTGGCTATGTCAGTGTGCGCTACCCAGGCACCTCTAAGATGGAATTAATCTGATTTACACAGAATTGTTACTGCTCTGGTTGCAGTGCAGCCCTTCCCACACTATCTAGAAAAGTAGAAGGCACCTTGGGCACTGTCTAAATTTAATGCATTGTTTTTAAAATGTACAGGATAGCTGTAAACTAAGTGTATAACTGTAAACTATATAGCAATACGTGTTATATTACTTAAAGCTGGAACTGAACCAAAATCCTGGATCTAGGTTGAGACAAGTTTTCTACTTCTATCTGCCTCTGTATTAGGCTTATTACAAACACTGGATCCATTAAAAACAGTCCTTTAAAATTAAATTGTCCATTTACTGTGGTTGACTGGGCATGTGTATCCTCACCCTACATGTGCAGTTTATATGCTCAGTAGCATGTCTGGAAGTGAAAGAGGTGTGAAATGAGAGAGAATAATGCCAGAGTTTTCTGCAGCAGATGTGAAATAAAATTTGAAAGTATGTAGGAAATCATCCCTAGTTAAAGCTCATAATTAGAATATTTCAGAGTTTCTGTTGGACTGACTTAATCATTTAGTGCCAGATTTGAAAAAAGCGTCTGACCTGTGCCCACAAAAAATGAACATACCCGGATGAACACACATTTATGTGCACAATACCCACATTTACACACATACAATTCAGGTGATTAGGCATACAAGTGCATATGATATTTATATATGCATATGTGCATACAAAAATATGTGTATATGTTTTGTTTTGCAGGCATATCCACCTCCAGTTTTCAAAACTGGGCCTTAAGATGATTGCCGTAAAAGTGCATCATATTCATGGCTGCAGATGATTACCCTTGCTGTGTTTTCATGCTTTCTTATTGGAAAGGTTACTCTAAAACTTCATAAGAGACATATGAGGAATAATGACATCTGAAAGCAGCTTCTATAACATTACATTATAGTATTTGTACAGTGATTAAACATATTACATGGCTCACAGAGTATAGTGGGCAATCTTCCTGTCTTGTCCATTCTGCCATACTAAGTTCCAAACCAAATGTCAGGAACAATGTAGCATTGTGTACAAAAGATCTCAAAATAACAATGTTGCTATCAAACAGAAGGTGCAATTGCAACACCAGTTTGGAGTGTGCCCTATCCCTGTATCTATTAGACAATTGGGCATTAACATTGATCAGTAGGATCTTGGAATACTATACTTATTCTGTACAAACTAAAAAAGCTTGATCCAACTCCTAAACATTATTTAAGCAAAGCATTATTTCAAGCAGATTTTCATTTCCTTGGAATTTGATGTGCAATGCTATATTCTTGAGAGATGTTCTGAATCTGATGAAAATGCATATTTATATTGATGCTCAAAAATAGTATGGCAAAATGAGTTATCACTTCCAGCCATTACCTTATTGGCAATTTAGCTAGCTAATCTTTTTATTTGCCATGCTCCAGCCATTTATAATTTGAACGTCACTGCTAATAATTCAGGTATATTTCTTACGATGCCACTTATCTTAGTCCTCTCCCACTTTGGCTAGGAAAATGCAAAGTGAATTTTAAACTAAAGTGTGAGATTACTGTAGTCACGCTAAATTGGCATTAGCCTCTGTAACCAGTCAGATGTTTAAAAAGGGAAGAATATATGTGCTGCCAGCAAGGCTTGATCCATGTCTCAAGGGCAGAATTATCACCCAGGCAGACTCAGATTGCTGGGAGGGATGTTCTCATAACGAATTAGGTTCTGGATAGTGTTATGCATACATCTGACATTCAGATTCATGTTCAGGGGTCTGATATTCAGATTTATTCCATATAAATCATAAGGTATATATATAATTGTCACCATTTCAAAAATCATTCTCTCTTTTGTATTCATCATTTTTATGACATTGTTCTGAATATTCCGCTAGAGGTACACAACCTTGTACTGGAGTCCATGTCATCTTTGTCTCTATATCCTATATGTAATTCTATATTTATAAATATATGAAACATGGTGCAGAATGCTCTGCTGGGATATCAGTGAGTCCAAAAAATACTAATGAAGTTGAAATAAAAACAATTTTACCAGCAATAACATACCATGCTAATGTGCCTATATCAGTTTGACTGCAGATAAATATACAGTATGGATTGAATTGGCCTTTTTTCTTTAATTCAGAATGTGAATTATGTGTGTACGTGATCTATATGTGCATCAGTGGACAAGTCTGTACAGTGGGTTTCAGGGAAGATCCTTCAATATATGAGTAACAGATTTTTTTTACTAGTTCTGCCAGACAATGTATTTCCCCTTACTTTAACACTATCCAAGTGGACTCAATTCATGTTTTTAGTGCTATTTACAGAAGGAAGTGCAAGTGTTGAAAGTGTTTGACTTTGTAAAAAATACTTGAATAGTCATTGGAACTAGAGGACTAGAACTCAGGCTTATTTTGTTCCCTTGTTCTTATACAGAATGAGAGAGTAAATAGGAGCACCCACCTGCACTTCTCTATATCACTCATTATTGTATATGTCACATATCTTTTCTCCTGCTTTCTAAACTATACAGTCCTACTTTTTATTAATCTCTCTTCAATGGCATTCTTTCCAGGCCTCTGACCATTTTCACTGCTCATCATCTGACCTTTTAAAATTTCGCTATATCCTGTTATGAGATGTGCTGACCAGAATTAGAACATAGTATTCCAGTTGACGGAATACCAGTGGTTTATATAATGGCATTATAATACTTTCAGTGTTATTCTTAATCTCTTTCTTACTGCAACCTAACATCTGTTTTTAAACCACCTATGTGCATTCAGAGGATGTTTCCACCGAGCTTGTCCAATCTGATTCCTAAATCTTTTTCCAGAGAGAGAACAATTGATATTGAAAGCATGAGTAATTCTCCAACCTCTGTCTCACATATTTGTATATATTTTCCCCACCCCTTCATTCTGTGACATTAAAACTGAATCTGATGCATAGCACATTACTTAGTCCAAACCTCAGCTGCTGCTGCTAAGTTATTTCCTCATATTTTAAACATTCAATCCAGCCTCTTTCTGATGTCAAGTAATTGGCATTGCCCCTGGGTAATGTGTTGGTATAGTTACCAAATATCTGTGCTAATCAGGTATTTTAGCCCCGATTCCCGTGTCTGACCCTCAAAGGATGTGCTATAGAGTATATTATGCTTGTTCAAGTAAATTGTGCATCAATGTTTTATGAAGCCATGTTATCCCATGTATTTATGAAACCAAATATAATTGTAGCATTAGTGATAAAACTAATTTGTATCAATTATTTAACTGTTAGATCTTATAGTTTGCCCATAAGTGTTGTTAGTTACAAGCAGAACCCTCTCCATCTCCTTTCCTGTTAATAGTTGGAGGCAGATGCTTTACCTAAAGCTATATTCTGTAGTCAGCCCTGGTAGTCAATCATCATTTATATTATGGCCAAATTATGCCCTTGACATTTGCTTTATTCAGGACTAATGCATATAATTAGGGAATTTTACTGTGATTGCATTTTTATTTTATGTGCTTCTATTTGCCTGAAATGAAAACAAACATAACAGTTGTTTCCCAGAGATGTGAAAATATTCTAAACAAATGGGAAGAATTAAGCAATTTATGCCATTTAGAGGAAGAGCCTTTGCATATACAGTTAAGACAGGCACTAGTTCACCTGAGGACATAATTTACATGTTGTTTTTGAATGGGGTGTGTGTCAAGCAGGCTTTTCGTATACAAGAAGCAATGATCCACTCATTCATTTAATGTCCTCGTACAGAAGTTATATGTTTCTGAGTAGTGGACTTGTGATTATGGTGTATGTACCCTGACACCAGCCAGGAGAGGAAAGAGTTAATAAGCTTCCTTGGAAAGGAGGGAAAGTACCTGCCAAACCCAAGTTGTTAATCCCATGGAAGGGGCTGACATATGGCCTTTGTTAAGGAGATAGTCCCTTAAAAGGAAGGGTTAGGGCAACGGGAGAAGCCTTTGCTCCCAGGGAGGAAAGTACTCTGGTTGATCTTAGACAATTCTACTTACAGGGCTCAGGAATTTACTTGCATTTTATCATTTGTTAGTGAGCCCAACTCATCCCCTGCAGAGCCAAAGGGGCATATAAAATGCAATACCTCTTGTAATAGTGAATCCAAGATCAAAAATGTCCCTCAAAATGGCAGCACTGTGTTTGACTCTAAACTGCTATAACAATGAGAACTCACCTCTTTAGAATATAACTAGGTCTCACCAAGAGACCTTTTTCAACCAGGCCAAAGCCAATGACTTTTGCCAAAGGGAAGGAGGAGAAAAGGGATGTTGAGAGGCAGCATTGAAGTTTGGGAAAGAGACAGGGAGGAGAACAAAGGGCACAAACAGAGCTCTTGGCTCATCTTGCAAGACCCATTTCCTGCTGCTGACCCAAAGTACTAAGGGCCCTGAGCACTGCCTTTTAGGACTTCAGGGAAAATGACAGACCAAGAAAAGAGAGACTCATCTCAGGACAAGAGAACTGCTGGTTTCTGCCCACCGCCAAGTCCCAGCCCAGCCAGAAGGACAGAAACTGTGTGTGTTTGGGTACCCACTACACACTCTTTAGTATCAAATTGACAGCTTCCTTCTTCTACAGAGTCAAAAGTACCTTCGAGACCTCTGCTCCATTGTTGCTTTTTGCACCCTCATTTTTGGAGCCCCCCTTCTGAGGTAATGAGACCCACTGTCTATAAGCCAGCATGTATTTGTGCCCATTAGACTCAGGGTCTTGTTAAATGAGCACTAAATGACACTAATGTCTGACGGAAGTTAGTTCTTGAGTAAGGGAAATTAATTCATTCTGATATTGGGCAAGGCAGGATGGTAAGGTGCTACATCAGTGCAGCTGCACCGATGCACTTGTACCACAGTAGCACATCCAGTGAAGATGTGCTAAGCTGATGGGAGAGTGCTCTTTCCTCCGCATAATTACTCCACCTCTGCGAGAGGCAGAAGCTGTGTCAGTGGGACATCATCTCCTGCCAGCCTAGCACCGGTGTGGACAGTGCTTAGGTCGCTATAACTTACATCACTCAGGGGTATGTCTTTTTCACACTCTTGAGTGATGTAAGTTACATCGACTTAAGCAGTAGTGTAGACCAGCCCTAAGAAACACTGCACATTTTTTAATCTACTAAAACATTCTGGCCAGCCTGAAGACTGCTGCCTAGAAACTGATACCTTTGTCTACAGGCAAATGGGTAGCGTCTCTCTGAGAAAGATGTTGCACTGAATTTGGCCCATAATTTCCAGATTCCTATGAATTCCTAGATTCCATCATAATCCTTTATACTTAGAATCACGGTGGTCTGGGCCCTTTACTCCTCAACCACCCTAGACTGACTTCTGATACGGAAAATGAAGTGATTCTGGTGTTGACCATCTTCCCAACTGACAGTGTCACCTTCAGGTCAAAGGTTTAGACTGGGCATTGAAATTCTTCATAACTGCCTCAGGACTTATTAATTTGAAACAAATTTGAGAGTGCCCATCAATCCCATGTGCTCACCATACTGTTCAGTGAAGTGCAGGCTTTTGTCCTGTAGCCCTTCTTATGCCACTTTCGAATCCATAGAAGTCAGAAGGCAGGCAGACAGAGGGAAGAAGTAGTGGGAATAAAGCTCCACCCACAATACCATAATATTTGGATGTTTCTGATAAACAGCATCAACTATTCCACTGCTGTTCAATTTAATAATGTATCTGTTATCATTAGGGTTCAGAATCACATTGATAAAAAAAAAATCACACTTAGTACCTCTTAATACCAAATTTATGCCTCTTTGTACCAAATTCTGAACTCGCTATGCAAATCTTGGGTAAATAGGACTTTGAATGGAATATCTAAGAAGAATGGTGAGAGAAGGGATGCAGACAATTTTCCTCTCCCCACTGTCAGCCCAGTATCTGGGCATGGAACAGATATGTAGCCACTCCTCCTAACGCCACCAAATTGTTACATGTGGAAAGCCTGGCTGATTTGTCTGCTTTGAAGAGTGGGAAATATTGGGAGTACTAGCACTTACCTTTAGTGCTTTTGTTTCATCCTCCCTATCTGAGGACTCAGCACTGCATCAGTTCTCATTTGTAACAGTATGTTTGTCGTGTTCTGTGGTGATCCAGACCAGAGTAACCCTGGGTGCCTTAAATGCTGTGCTGCTGAGGCTCACAGCCTGGACACCAACAACTAGCAGACAAACATACAGTCCTTTGAGTGTCTGAGTGCTCTGGTTCAGCATTCAGACAACAGCAGCCTGCCTACAACAGGTCGTCATCCCTATTTTAGTCTCTATTACCTAGTTACCTACCTTATGCAGGAGTGATTCCAAGCCTACTCCTAGTCCTGAATTTCCCTAAACCCATCTGCCCTGACATGTCCAGCCCTATACTGGTACACTTGGAAAAGATATTACGTTCACTAGTCCCTTTAAAGTAATAATACATCAATAGCTTATCACCTTTCTGGAGTTAACAAACACTATTTTAATCAAAGGACTGGATTATAGTAAAAAGTAAAAGAAGTTTATTAAACAAAAGTAATAGGTTAACTGATACCAAGCAGAAGGAATAAAGGATAGAAACGGTTATGGTTTCTGACCTATAATCAATTTCCAGAGACTTCAGTCCCCTTGGTGGAAGGGCCCATCTTTCTGCAATCTCAAGAGCTCTGGCCTCTTTAGTCCTTCAAGTGATGCATGCCAAAAAAAAGCTTTTGATCTCTCCTTATATATTCCCAAAAGTACTGTTTTTGTTCTCAGGCTGACCTCCTGTTCTTCTCTCCCTGTGGACTTCCCATCCCTTTGCTGATTCATATGTAAATAGGACTTCCATTGGTTTTGGTCACAGCTTGCTTAATTTAATTGGAGACATCTTGATAGATGCCTTCCCAAAAAAAACCCCAAACCTTAAATTCTGCTGAAACCAATGGGGGTATCCAGAGAAGTACTAATATGACTATGATCCAAGGCAAACTCTGTATGCACATGTTACGCACTGCTTCAATATTTATACAAAAATGCCTTGTGAGGTATCACATGAAAGCTAATGACTCACTGGTTATTAATATAGTTGTAAAATGCATATGTTAATTTTATAGGTGAAGTTATTAATTCCCTCTGTATGTTGTTGCTAGAATATGTTTAAGACCAGAAAGCCTAGGCTAGGCAACGGTGATAAACAGGTGTGTCCTAGAAAAAGGAATGTGGATTTACCTCAATGTACATATTAACAGTAAACAAAGCTATCAAGCTAAATGAGTGGAAGTTATTTTGTTCCTGAACTTGAGAGAGAGAGGTTCTCATGCACCCCAGAGAAACACTAGCAGCTGAATCCCCAGGAGACCTTCTTGACTTGTAAGACAAAGCAATCTCTTTGGTGACATAAGGAACAGAGAGAGAGAGAAATTTGATTTTATCCTTCACCTTAGGAGACAAAGGCACCAAGTGATTTGATCTCTGTGATGGGTCCTGGCCAGGTTGACTAGTAAAAAGCTGGAAAAGGAGATTGTGGTAAAAGAAATAATCTTGAACAAAGACTGTATCTTGCTAGATTTAAGTTTTATAAAAAGAACAGGAGTACTTGTGGCACCTTAGAGACTAACAAATTTATTAGAGCATAAGCTTTCGTGTGCTACAGCTCACTTCATTGGATGCACAGAATGGAACATATAGTAAGAAGATAGATATAGATATATATATAGAGAGAGAGAGATACTGTGACAAAGTTCCTCCTCTGCCTTGGTGGGTCCTGTGCTTATTCGTGGATTTGCTCGCCTCAGAGGTTCACGGTAGCCCTCAGTTCGGCCACTTTCGTGGCTCAAATCTGCAGTTCACTCAGTTAGCCTTATCACTGGCCAGCATGGGGAAAAGGAAGAAGAACAATCCCCGCAGTCTCTGCTGATCCACCTAGTGGATTGGGGAACAGGCCAGACACCTTCCCCTCTGGTGGAAGCCACAGTCCAGGTCAACTCCTCCGGTATCAAGTAGGGAGTTGGCGGGATGGGGGGAACCTGGGCCCGCCCTCTACTCCAGGTTCCAGCCCAGGGCCCTGTGGATTTCAGCTGTCTACAGTGACTCCTGTAACAGCTGCATGACAGCTACAACTCCCTGGACTACTTCCCCATGGCCTCCTCCCAACACCTTCTTTATTCTCACCACAGGACCTCCTGATGTCTGATAATGCTTGTACTTCTCAGTCTTCTAGTTGTACGCCTTCTCACTCTCAGCTTCTTGGTCCCAGCTCCTCGCACGCACATCACAAACTGAAGTGAGCTCCTTTTTAAACCCAGGTGCCCTGATTAGCCTGCCTGTCTTAATTGATTCTGGCATCTTCTTGATTGGCTGCAGGTGTTCTAATCAGCCTGTCTGCCTTAATTGTTTCCAGAAAGTTCCTGATTGTTCTGGAGCCTTCCCTGTTACCTTACCCAGGGGAAAGGGACCTACTTAAACTGGGGCTAATATATCTGCCTTCTATCACGCTCCTGTAGCCATCTGGCCTGACCCTGTCACAATACATACAGAGAAGGTGGAAGTTGCCATACAAACTGTAAGAGGCTAATTAATTAAGTTGAGCTATTATCAGCAGGAGGAAAAAAAACTTTTGTAGTGATAATCAAGATGGCCCATTTAGACAGTTGACAAGAAGATGTGAGGATACTTAACATAGGGAAATAGATTCAATATGTGTAATGACCCAGCCACTCCCAGTCCCTATTCAAACCCAAGATAATGGTATCTAGTTTGCATATTAATTCAAGCTCAGCAGTCTCTCGTTGGAGTCTGTTTTTGAAGCTTTTCTGTTGCAAAATTGCCACCCTTAAATCTTTTACTGAGTGGCCAGAGAGGTTGAAGTGTTCTCCTACCAGTTTTTGAATATGATTCCTGATGTCAGAATTGGGTCCATTTATTCTTTTGCGCAGAGACTGTCCGGTTTAGCCAATGTACATGGCACAGGGGCATTGCTGGCACATGTTGGTATGTATCTCATTGGTAAATGTGCAGGTGAACAAGCCCCTGATGGAGTGGCTAATGTGATTAGGTCCTATGATGGTGTCACTTGAATAAATATGTGGACAGAGTTGGCATTGAGCTTCGTTGCAAGGACAGGTTCCTGGGTTAGTGGTTTTGTTGTGTGGTTGCTGGTGAGTATTTGCTTCAGGTTGGGGGGCTGTCTGTAAGTGAGGACTGGTCTGTCTCCCAAGATCTGTGAGAGTGATGGATCATTTTTCAGGATAGCTTGTAAATCTTTCATGATGTGCTGGAGAGGTTTTAGTTGGGGGCTGAAGGTGACAGCTAGTGGCTTTCTGTTATTTTCTTTGTTGGGCCTGTCCTGTAGTAAGTGACTTCTGGGTACTCTTCTGGCTCTGTCAATCTGTTTCTTCACTTCAGCAGGTGGGTATTGTAGTTTTAAGAATGCTTGAGAGAGATCTTGTAGGTGTTTGTCTCTGTCTGAGGGATTGGAGCAAATGTGGTTGTATCTTAGAGCTTGGCTGTAGACATGGATCGTGTGGTGTGTCCTGGATGGAAGCTGGAGACATGTAGGTAAGTATAGTGGTCCATAGGTTTCCGGCATAGGGTGGTGGTTATGACCATCACTTATTAGCACAGTAATGTCCAGGAAATGGACTGCTTGTGTGGATTGGTCTAGGCTGAGGTTGATGGTGGGATGGAAATTGTTGAAATCACGGTGGAATTCCTCAAGGGCTTCTTTTCCATGGGTCCAGATGATGAAGATGTCATCAATGTAGCGCAAGTAGAGTAAGGGCGTTAGGGGACGAGAGCTGAGGAAGCGTTGTTCTAAGTCAGCCATAAAAATGTTGGCATACTGTGGGGCCATGCAGGTACCCATAGCAGTGCCGCTGACTTGAAGGTATATATTGTTCCCAAATGTGAAATAGTTGTGGGTGAAGACAAAGTCACAAAGGTCAGCCACCAGGTTTGCCATGACATTATTATTTATAGTTTTAGATGTGTGTTTTCACTTTTATTTGCTTGTAACGCTCTCAACCTTTATCTCTCTTTCTTATCACTTAATCTGTGGTCTTTTGTTAGTAAACTTGTTTTATTTTTACTATAATCAACTCAATGCTATATTTGAAGTGAAGTGTGTATTTAACTCTGTTAAATTAATAAACTCTGAGGTCCTGATTCTATAAAAGAGTAACAAAGTTAATATCTTCTGTGAATGCACAGTGGTAGAGGCTGCGCATTGTAGAGGAACATTTCTGGGGAGCCCAGGGACTGGAGTTCACTGACTGTTACATGCTAGGTGAGGTCTGGGCCAGGAGAGCCTTGAGAAGTTTGCTGGTGAAAAAAAATTACTGATCTGGCAGTAAGCTGACACACCATCTAATCACCAGCAACTTTCACTTTTACTGAGGCAGAGAGGTAACATGGTGGTTCACAGCTCTAGGTATCCCCAACAGCATGTTACAATGACAATCTTGACAAACTGGCTTGGTTGGAACTCTGGGCACTGTTGTATTAATTTAGATGGACTATAGGGGCCCAAAGATATCAGCGTAACCCATTTACTGTTCAACAAGGTTCCTGCACACAGAGATCTCAGATTGCTTAGTATTATCGCAAGCATACCATTACAATCTTTTACATCTTTTTATTAAAGGTACAGAAAAACAGTAAAGCATTTTTAAATGTAAAGTATTAAATAAGGTTTACATTTTAACAACATCCTTTGTTCCCCTTCTCTTTAGCTGGAGAAAGTTTTGAGAAGGAATACCCCCTTGTCTGATAGTCTTGTAGATGTTATAAAAGATGGTAATACAGTCTTTTGCCGGGGGGGTGGGGTGGTAAAAGAAGTTAGTTGAAATGGGCTGGAACTATTATTGCTGCTGTTAATGCTAAAGTGCAATCCCATTGCCTACAAAGACTCAACAAGACAGACACACACAAGGGGAGAGAAAAGAACAGCAAAGATAGAAAATGCAACTTTTGTCTCTGGCATTGACTCTCACTTCAACCTCACTGCTGGAAAAACACAGCACATTGTCATATCAGCCACTCCAAGTCCTGGCAAACTTGTACCAGCACCAGGCTGTTCAGAACATTGCTTTTAGCTACCTCTTATATTTGGACCCAGCAGAGAACGAGATGGACACAGAGGGAACTGATTTAAGCACAGCTCTCTGCCATGGAGACTTTATTGTTCTGGCAGCAAAACTGAAACAAAACCAAAGTGAGGCTTTTCACTGGGAGGGGGCAGTACAGAGCAACCAAACATTTAAAGTGACAAGACATCACATTCCTCCATCCTCCTTTAAAATACTTTCCAAACATATATACATTATCATTAAATGGCTAACATAAAACAGTATATAATCCAACTAAATGTTGTAGGTTGACTACAGCAGACTCATAAATTGCAAGACTCATAAATGTTGCCCTGGAATAGCAACTCACTAAACAATTTACCAGTTCAGGCCAACCACTGGCTTTTGCCTCTATTGGAATAATGTGGTGATGATGGTGAGGCAGTGTCCTCCACAACAGGAAAAAACACTGATAAGGAATCAACTGGATCTGATACCCACATTTCTACCACCAAGTAATCAAAATTAGGAGTTGTAACAGAATGAGGTTCGATTAGAGGAACAGAAAATCCTACTGGAACATCCCTGGACTGCAGTACTTGTCAAGGCTGCAACCGATACATATGCCATTTCCATAAAGTACCGTTGGATAGTTTCACCATGAATAAAACCGCCGCCATGTATTTTACAAGTTCTCCAGGTACCCGTTTTACTCTACAACTGTAGTTACAAGTCCACACAAAGTCTTCTACTTGAAAAGAATAATGACAGGTTCCATGTCAATCAAATTACATAGCTTGGAATTTGGCTACCTGTGAGGCAACATCAGAATGTAGCAGACCCAGCAGGTATGCAAAGATTGCTTCAAGAAAAGAGTTGCAGGTGAAAGTAGCATGTGGTTTATTCCTGTAGACCAAAAAGAAACTTTCCAAATTCTACTGATGACTCAAAATAGATTGGTTAGCTCTTAAGACCTGTTTAAGTGTCTGTACAAAGTCTGTTTGTAGCAGGATGGTATGGAGCAGAGAATATGATATGAATTCCATTGAAGCTAGAAACATCTGAAATCCTACTGAATAGAACTGAGATCCATTGACACTCACCAACTATAATGGAAAACCAAATTGGCTAAACAAGGTACAAAGATGTCCAGTAGTCTTGGTAGCTGTAGTAGAAGTCATTCTAAAAACTTCTGGCCATTTGAATGGGCATTGACTATGACCAAAATATACACCTTCTAATGGTATGGCAAATATACAACTTGGATATATGTCCAAGGAGTTAGAGGCCATAACCAAACATGTAGATGAGCCGGGCCGGGATCATGCTGAATTTGCTGACACATAGTACAGCACTTTGCCGTCCTCTCAATGTCTTTGTTCAACCCCAGCTACCAGACATGACTTGAGGTGGCCTTCATCTGTATAGTGCCAAAAATACCTTCATGAAGAGCATCCAAAACCAGAGGTTGAAGTGATTTGGAATGATGACTTGCATTCCCCATAAGCTGCAACCTTGAGCCACAGATAATTCACATTAATGTGACATGAACTATATGAACTGGGGATTCTTATGATCCAACATTATACAACATAGTACCTGTCCCAACACAAGAGAGAGACATCATCCTTAGAAGTTCCTTCATTGATATATGTGCTGGTGATGGGTATCCATCAAATTGAGATAACACTTTGGGTTAATGGGAGCTTGGGCATGGCAGGAGTGACAGTCCATCAGCATTGCAGTGTTGAGTCCCTTTATGGAATTGAGTAGTACAGGAATGCCCATTATCGCATCCAAGCAGCAGCTAATGTTGAAACTCCATGTTTCAGTCCAAAACCTAAAATTAATGGGTGATGATCCATCAACAAGGTAAGATGTCTACCATACAGATAGGTTTGGAACTTCCGAATTCTGAATATAATGCTGAGAGCTTCTTGCTCTATTTATATATAGTTCAACTCAGTGGTGATGAGTGTTTTTAAAATGAAGGTAATTGGTTTCTCTCTGCCATCAGGAAAAATGTCAGAAAGAACTGCATCCACTTCCTATAGTGAAACATCACAAGTCAAAAAAGTTGCGATCATAGTGAGGTATCAAATTGTTGACTGAGGTCAGTAGGTTTTTTTTGCTTCCCCAAATGCACATTCACACTGTTTAGTCCATTTCCATTTTTACTTTGCTTATCACAGTTAATGTAAATGTGCCAATACTGTTGCCATATTGGTTTGAAATTTACCATAGTGGTAAAGTAGCGCTAAGAATGAATGTAGCTATGAAATGTTCTTTGATGAAGATGCTTGACAAACTGCCTTCTCTTTCCCTTGCAATTTCTGTAAGCCTGTGGCATCAATTACTTGTCCAAGGCATTCAACTGAAGGCATGAAAAACCCATATTTGTCTCAAAGTACTCTGTCCAAGGGCTTCCAAACATTGCAAGACAGCGTCCAAATTTCAAAAATGATTCTCTTGATCCTTTCCTGTAAAAAGAATGTTGTCGAAATAGTTCTGAACTCCCTTCAGTCCCTTCAGAATTTCATCCATGGATTTCTGGAACACAGCAGGGTGCCAATGTGATACTGAAAGGCAACCTGTTGTAGCAAAATAAGTCTTTTTGCATACTGATTGTGAGATCAGCTCAATCTCCATTTGTAGGTATAAACTGAGCAAATTCAATTTACTGAAACACTGTCCTCCACTAAGAGTTGCAAACAAATTTTCAGTACTAGGTAGTGAATCTGCACATATAACTGGATTCAGTGTCACTTTGAAATTTCCACAAATTTGGATGGAGCCATCCTTCTTGATCACTGGTATGATGGGTATAGCCCATGATCTGTTCAAAACCTGTGACAAGATTCAAATGTTTACTAAATGGTCTAAATAAGCTTCCACCAGAGGCTTCTGAGCATAAAGCACAACTCTGTGCTTGCAATATTTCAGCTGGCTGTCAGACTTAACAGAGAGTTTCACTGACATGTTGCTCATCTGTCCAAGTTATTTTTCAAAATCTTTGGAGTGTCTGTCCAGTGTTTCTTGAAGGTTTTGAGGTGCTGTCTTGATTCACTTGCTCTTGGTCCAATTCACCTTGAGCTTCTCAAGCCAAGTTCTGCCAAATAATGGTGCATACATTTTAACTTTGTATATGATTGAAAGAACATATGTCCATCCAGTTGAACTTTCATCTGGAGTGTCCCTTTTGGGACTAACTTTTCTCCAGTACAAGTCTTCAAACCCTTGGAGGTTTCTTCCAGATGAACTTGTGATAAATTGTGGTGGTAGGTAGATGCAGAAATCAGTGAATGGCAGCTTCAGTATAAAGTTTCATTCTTCTATGAACTACCTCAATCAAGGGTGTGACCTAGATGCCATCTCTGGCTTCAGCTTCTGATAACACATGCAGTACTAGGTCATGATCAGTCTCACTAGAGCTGTTGTCTTTTTTGACATTATGAATTCCCCGTGTCTGTCATTTCTTAGCATCTGTCTTTACAGGTGTCTTCTTGGATGGATGGTTATTGCGTGGTGGGTTGTTGAACTGTGTGACAAGTCACAGCAATGTGTCCTTTCTCCCGGCACTTCCTCCGAATAACCTAGTATGCCCAGCAATCCTTCCCAGCATGTCTGGTCTGTGCACAATGGCTGCACAGAAGTTCCTTATGTTCCCGTGATCCTCTGTGTCACTGATTCAAGAGGTGAACTTCTTGGTCCACTCTACATTGCAGAGAATTCTTCAATAGCTATTTCAGTAGCCTTACTGAATGTAAGCACTGATACAGTCCATAAATTCTTTCCTATCTGGTCATTGAATAGTCCAGAGACAAACCGGTCATGCAAGGTATCACTTAATATTTGTCCCAACTGACAATGCTCTGACAACTTCCTTACAGGAGCAATGAACTGTATTACCAACTCTCCACTTCCATGTGTCACTGATGGAGCTGATATCGTTCTGATATCCTCAATGGGGTAGGAGAAAATACCTCTTATCCTGAAGTTGCTCCAGTAACTGCAGGATACGAGGTATTCCAGGCACAGTTAGAGATAATAGGTCATGAAATAGTCCATATGGCTTTGGACCTAACATGGTCAGCAAGGTTTGTCCCTCTGGAATGGAATTGCAAGCTACAAATTGCTCAAAATGTTTCAGGAAAACCACCAAGATTTGTTGTTTCCATCAAATTCACCAATATTGCCCACAAAAGTTGCCATTTAACTTCTCTCCTGTTAACTTTGTCCCCTCCTGAATATTTTCTCTTCCACAAAGAAGCTTTATTTTTTAACTGTGCAATATTTGTGCTTGATCTCCTTCTGCTAGCTCTGTGTTTACATTGCAGACTGCAGAATCTTCCCTCTCCTTGGGCTTCCTCTGCTGTTGGTAGACCCTGAGTACAGGTTATAGACCGTCTGCCTATCTTGCTTGAGAAAAATAGCTGTTCTCCCCTCACTGCTCTGTTTGCAGTACAGCAGCCTCTTTCTTCATTACATTTTTAGTTAACTCCCTCCCCTCTTTTGCTGGCTGGCTCTTACTATCCTTTACAGCAAAAACAGCAGTCTGCCATCTTGTGCCACTAGGTGAACTTTTTTCCTTTTTATAAAAAAAAAGTAAGCAAATAATATTTCTTCTTTGTTCAAGCAGCGGAAGCACAGGATACATGTGGAGTATAAATTCCTCATCACCAATATGTTATGTTTGGACACAACAGAGAATGATATACTCACAGCGGGAAGTGATTTAAGCACAGCATCTCTGCTATGGAGATTTTATTGTTCTGGTAGTAAAACTAAAACCAAAACTAAACTGAGTCTTTTCACTGGCAAAGGGGTAGCACAGAGTGACCAAACATTTGAAGGAACAGGACACCATAATGCCTCTTCCTAATCACAGGCTCACAGCAATGTTGCAAAATATGCTATCTTGGTCAGACAGCATTAAACAGAAGAAAAAAATCGGGGAGAGGGAGGATAGAGGAGAAATAAGTTAGGAAAGAAAAAAGGTACATTAGGGTGGGGGGAAGAGACAAAGTCTCACATCCTTGGTAGTATGCAGGATTTAGCTGGAGCTGGGTGAGGTGGCAGTGTCATCGGGTCAGAACGTCTCTCAGGATTCAGACAAAGATAGTCTGGGGTCAAAGGAAATGGTGGGAGTGGCAGCCATGATGGTGAGGCTCATTCCAGTCAATATTTTTTCTCCCCAAAATCTCTTTTTGAGGAGGACTGATGGATGAAATAGACCTTCCCCTCAATATTTTGTTCAACAATTAGGCCTAATTTCCAACACACCAGTTTTGGTTAATTAATTTCCAGTTCCACACTCATCTTGTTTACCAGGCATGATCTCAACATAGTCCTGGAATTATATCAGTAGGCCATTTTGTTTGTATTAATGCAGTTTTTCTGTCTCACTTTTGCACCATTTCCCATCAACATTTGTTGCTATAGGTAATTGTGACATCTCATGAATTTATATTCACTTTTTACAGTTGAACTCACAATTAGAGTAAATTTGTAGGCCCAATTATCACAACCGCGCCTCTACTGGAAAGCACACTGCACAGTCTAGTGCACTGGAATAATTGACTGCTCAGGCACATTTATTTTGGAAGATCAAAATGCAACGTTGTAATCTCGTCCAAGTGCTGCACAGAATTGGAATAAAGATGAATGTATTTCAGTTGGATTTTATATACTAATTTTTCTGACAAGTGACCTAAATGGTAGATTTACCACTGGCAGCTGGCTCTTTCCTACCCTATGGGATTGTATTCCATAAAATGAGTGCTCCTGATGAAGTGGGTTCTAGCCCATGAAAGCTTATGCCCAGATAAATTTGTTAGCCTCTAAGGTGCCACAAGGAATCCTCGTTGTTTTTGCTGGTACAGACTAACATAGCTACCACTCTGAAACCTGGCCCCATTCTGTTTTCCAGATGCTTTTACTAATGATGATCTTGCAGCTCCACTCTCCCACCCCTCCTAAATCTCCTTAATCTTCCTGGATGTCCATTTAGTGACTAGTCCTTTTCTCAGCAGTCTGACAGCTCGTTGTTATCTTCACTTCTTGATATTTTTCCTCATAGAATACTCCATAAGTGTGCGCATAAAGCACTTAGAAAAGTATAATGATGATATTCAAATCAGCAATGAGCACAATCTTAAGGGATATCACTGGGGAATTATCAAAAGGTGAAGACAGTCTGCCAGTTTTATAGCTGTAAACCCCGTTGACAAACATGTGAGGAAACGGCTAGATTTAGATATCTTTACTGGAAAAACTAATCTTGCATAACAGTACTACATTACACTTACAGTATTCAAGCCCCCCAATGTATACTGTATTTGTTTCTAGCACATTTGCCTGAATTTTGTTTGAGCATTTTATTGCTGGTCTAGTTTAAGATCTAAATTAAACTAGATCTCTCTTTGCTTTTAGATTATACCTTATTCAGGGATTGTAACTGCACTATAGTTACAATGCAATTAAAACATAGCTATACTGTGGTGAGTTTTTAGTACCTGTAATTGTCACTACTCAGGATGGATTGATTTAAATCAAGGTGATTGAAATAACCAATTTTAATCATGATTTAATCCAGGAAGCAGGAAACCTGGATTTAAATAATAAATTTGAATCTTATTTTGCACTTGTAATTTTTAGTTATTTTCTTAAAGAAAAGTTGATTCTCATAGATAAGTAACCATTAAAACATGTTGATTTGCAGCTATATATAGCTTTTATACTGAATTTGGTACTTATTTTTGCTAACCAGGATGGTACACTATGTACAAATATATTTAACCAATTATGTAGCTAAATATACATTTATTCATATTTCAATAGAAAGTGGTGAATGATGTATTATTAACTAAGTGATTAATTTTTTATTTGTGATTTAGCTAGCTCCATTGGGATAGAAATTGAATTCAATTAAAATATGCAAAAACATCTTTATTAGTTAAGTTTCAGAGTAACAGCCGTGTTAGTCTGTATTTGCAAAAAGAAAAGGAGTACTTGTGGCACCTTAGAGACTAACCAATTTATTTGAGCATGAGCTTTCATGAGCTACAGCTCACTTCATTGGATGTATACTGTGGAAAGCTGTAGCTCACGAAAGCTCATGCTCAAATAAATTGGTTAGTCTCTAAGGTGCCACAAGTACTCCTTTTCTTTTTATTAGTTAAATAAAACTATCTTAAATGTGAAGGATATATAAGGGGGAAAGTATCAAAACATGTTTTGCATTTAAAGTAACTTATTAAACAAAGGAAGTATTATCAGTAGATAGTAAATTGAACTGATTGTTTTTGGTAACCTTGTTCTTCAAGTTTTTAGAACTAGTAGATCTCATTCTTTCACACTTAGTTTCTATTTATAAATTGGAAGAGGAAAACAAGCAGCTTAGTGGTTTGACACTTTTTAAAACTTCAGCAATAAACATGTGCTGCTTAATATTAATATTTGTATTTAATGTGAATGATTGTAATAAATTACATTAAGTTTAGGTCTCATCATATATTGCCATAGTTTCAAATTTAATTTTAAATAGATTTATTTAAAAAACAAAGTATTTAATTTAGATTTTAAAAAATTGAAGAAAACCTGATTTTTTTTTAAAAAAATCCATCCTCTTACTATTCATATGACTGGATGGTTAACTGCATGAATGAATGGTTTTAGCATTAGTATCATTAGTAAAAAGAAAAGGAGTACTTGTGGCACCTTAGAGACTAACCAATTTATTTGAGCATGAGCTTTCGTGAGCTACAGCTCACTTCATCGGATGCATACCGTGGAAACTGCAGAAGACATTATATACACACAGAGATCATGAAACAATACCTCCTCCCACCGCGCTGTCCTGCTGGTAATAGCTTATCTAAAGTGATCATCAAGTTGGGCCATTTCCAGCACAAATCCAGGTTTTCTCACCCTCCAGCCCCCCCCCAACTCACTCTCCTGCTGGTAATAGCCCATCCAAAGTGACCACTCTCTTCACAATGTGTATGATAATCAAGGTGGGCCATTTCCTGCACAAATCCAGGTTCTCTCACTCCCTCACCCCCCTCCAAAAACCACACACACAAACTCACTCTCCTGCTGGTAATAGCTTATCCAAAGTGACCACTCTCCCTACAATGTGCATGATAATCAAGGTGGGCCATTTCCAGCACAAATCCAGGTTTTCTCACCCCCCCATCCCCATACACACACAAACTCACTCTCCTGCTGGTAATAGCTTATCTAAAGTGATCATCAAGTTGGGCCATTTCCAGCACAAATCCAGGTTTTCTCACCCTCCGCCCCCCCCCCCCAACTCACTCTCCTGCTGGTAATAGCCCATCCAAAGTGACCACTCTCTTCACAATGTGTATGATAATCAAGGTGGGCCATTTCCTGCACAAATCCAGGTTCTCTCACCCCCCTCCAAAAACCACACACACAAACTCACTCTCCTGCTGGTAATAGTTTATCCAAAGTGACCACTCTCCTACAGTGCGAATACAGACTAACATGGCTGTTACTCTGAAAAGTATCATTAGTATTAGTACCTCTCAGTTTTATACATGATATACATAATACACTGTAATTAGACTGAGGTTATACTTGGATACAAGTAACTAGAAAAAAATCCTGTCGACAGAAGGTTAAGTTACATGCATCTGTTACACACTGTAATTTCAGTATACTAATACTTTAACTGACATAAAGGGGGCTCCATGCAGGCAATGGGGAATGCCTATACTGAACTTTCAAGATCAGGACCTGAGATTGTAAATTCCTTCAGACAGGAATTGTCTTTTAGGCTTACTCTAAACCTAGAAGTTTGCAAGTATAACAATACTGGCAAAACACACCTAATAATTTTATTAAGATAATGTTGAAATAAAAAGAAAACGGTACAGAGTTTAGGCATAGAAGTTTCTGGTTATCAGGGAATAAGGTACAGATTATCAAGGGGTGTGAAATTCGGTTTAGGAGCTGTGGAGTAAGGATTACATAATCTGCAGTCTCCCCGATTGGGGGTAAAAGTTTAACGGGTCAAAGTACAGACATTGAGTTATGGGGGTAAGTTATGCATATAATGGCTATGTTCAGGTGTGGAGTATAATGAGTGGATATGATGATGGGGATGGATCTACCCTCATTTGGTGGGATTTAATTTTCAGTGAGTTTATGGTTCCAGTTCCTACGGTCCAATGGGAAAAGTCTCTCAGTCCCTTTCCCATAGTTGATGCACGATGTCGTACCGGCTCACACTTCCTGGTACTGTCGGTGGCCGGTGATGTGTTCGATGTAGATGTCCCTGGACCATTGGATGGTGTCCGAGAGCAGGAGGTGCCGCATGAGCCGTGCGTAGCTAATGGTTCAGAGATAAGTATATAGGAATTGCTTCACGCACTTTTGAAATGCAGTGGAATTTCACTGCTGTTTAGCTGTACATAAGAGTTCAGGGCAAAAAATGAAGACTATTGCATGCAAATAAAAACGTTAATAAAATTAAAAAGGAAACGGTCAATGTGATATTTTAAAAAATAGGGACTGGGAGTGGCTGGCTCATTACAGAAGCAGCTTTGCCTCTCCTGGAATTGACACCTCCTCATCTGTTACTGGGAGTGGACTGCATCCACCCTGATCGAATTGGCCCTGTCAACACTGGTTCTGCACTTGTGAGGTAACTCCCTCCTCTTCATGTGTCAGTAAATTTATGACTGCATCTGTAATTTTCACTCCATGCATCTGAAGAAGAGGGTATTTTACCCACGAAAGCTTATGCTCAAATAAATCTGTTAGTCTTTAAGGTGCCACCGGACTCCTTGTTGTTTCAATAAAAGCAGCAACTGCTCCTCAAAATGGCCCCTGTCTTTCCCCTCTTGCATGGAGGTGCTGAAGCTTCCTTTATACTAGTCTTTTCCCCAGGACCCTGCTCAGTGGTGCCTGAGTGGCAGGGCTTTCCAGACTCAATACTGCTCAAGCCCTTCTCCTCAGCCTTAGTGTGGCCAAGTGTGTTAGACCCAATTAAACATAAATTAATTTTCTCACCCTTGCTCTGACCTCCTATTACACTGGATTTGTGGTATTTTGTGTTGTAGCTGCAAAAAAGATTGACTAGAATAAACAATGGTGAAAGGGGAAAACCTTGCCTTGTGTCTCCCATGAATTTAAACTGATTTGCAATATTAGAATATGGGAATATGGATGCTAGTGTGTTAAGGTAGAGTATGGATCATTTTAATAAAATACACACAAACTTTTTCCCACTCATAAATAAAAATGTATTTCCACTCATCACCATCAATACTTTCTAGGCATTAAGAGATAAAGCCAAGCATGGCTTCAGTTCATTTCTAGGCGGAAGGATCAGATCAATAAAATTTCTAATATCGTTGGCTTTTAAAAAAAACCTCATTTGTTTTTGAGTGATTATTATGCCTATATATTTGTCATTTGTTTGCAAGCCTCTT
The DNA here is from genome assembly GCF_965140295.1 of Lepidochelys olivacea. NCBI lineage: Eukaryota > Metazoa > Chordata > Testudines > Cheloniidae > Lepidochelys > Lepidochelys olivacea. The sequence goes on along the minus strand of NC_140417.1, from coordinate 80,653,014 downwards.
GCACAATATCTTGCAATCACATTAAGAAGTGAAAATCTGCCTATAACTGGGTGTATTAAGAGGGTCTTTGTTGGATTTTGCAATAGGTTTATATATATCACGTTCATGTACTCTGGTAATTGACCTTTCATCAAAACGTAATTAAAGGTGACTAGTAAGAGCAAAGCCAGCAAATCTATATTTAATTTTTTTTAAACCTCACATAGCAGCTTCTGAAGTTCTTATTTGAGGGAAATTCTTCAATCACTTTGTTTATTTAATCTATATTTACTGGAGTCTCTAACTCAATTTTACTTTTTTTCTTTTAAAAGATATTTTCACAGAAGTGTCATGAAATTGATCTCAAACAGCACCTTCAGATCTGGATATTGTTCCATAATATCTTTTAACTGTTTTATTTACTATTTTAGGATCACTGTATCATCATTTCTGTTTTATTGCTGGAATTTCTGATTGGGCTTACATTTTATTCAATGAATGTGTCAAGAATTTTTACATTTTTTTAATGGAAAACTTTAATTATGACCGCATAACACCTTTCATCCTTATCCTGTGCATGTAGTTAGGCATGAATATTTTCTAATGTTGCTGAGATTAAAGTTTTTCATTTATAATATGAGGGAGATTACTATGTTGTGTGTAGTGTGTCCCTCCATCAAAGGTGTTGGAGGCATTAGTGTATTGGTTAAAAGGTGTCCCAAAACTTGTCATTTCCTTGCAGCTAAAGATTTGCATTGGGGTAGATTTCACTGTTAAACAGCCTTGATACTTTTAAAATTAAGTTTTGTTAAGCATAGAATCATAGAAAAATAAGGATAGAAGGGACCTTGAGACCGTTCCAGCCCCCATGCACTAAAGTAGGACCAACTAAACCTTCACCGTCCCTGACAGACGTTTTTCTAACCTGATCTTTAAAACTTCCGAAGACAGGGATTCCACTGCTTTCCTTGGTAAACTATTCCAGTGCTTAACTATCCTTAGAGTTACACATTTTTTTCTAATATCAGATCTAGTTCTTCCTTACTGCTTTTCTGCCTTCAGTGGACATGGAGAACAATTGATCACCATCGTCTTTATAACAGCTATTAACTTATTTAAAGACTGTTATCAGATTCCGCCCTCAGTCGTCTTTTCTCAAGACTAAAACATGCCCAGTTTTTTTTTAAAGCTTTTCTCATAGGTCATGTTTTCTAAATCTTTTATAATTTTTGTGGCTCTCCTCTGGATGCTGTCCAATTTGTCCACATATTTTGTAAAGTGTGTGGTACCCTGAACTGGATACACAACTCCAGCTGAGGCCTCAACAGTGCTGAGTAGAGCAGGACAATTACTTCCCATGAGTGGGTATATTCAACAGTCCTGTTAATACACCCCAGAATGATATTAGGTTTTTTTGGCAACTCCATCACTTGTTGGCTCATATGCAATTTGTCATCCACTTAAACCCTCAGATCCTTTTCTCAGTACTACTGCATAGACAGTTAATTCCCTATTTTGTATTTGCACATTTAATTTTTCTTTCTTAAATGTAATACTTTGCAATTGTCTTTATTGAATTGCATCTTGTTGATTTCAGACCAATTCTCCAAATTATCAAGGTACTTTTGAATTCTAATCCTGTTCTTCAAAGTGTTTGCAAACCCTTTCCGCTTGGTGTCATCTGCAGATTTTTTTACTCTCCACTCCATTATCCAAGACATTTGATGAAAATATCGAATAGCACCAGACCCAGGACAGACCCCTGCAAATCCCCACTATATATGTCACCCCAGTTGTACTGTGAACTATTAATAACTAATCTTTGAGTATGGTTTTTCAACTAGTTGAGCTCCCACTTTATAGTAATTTCATGTAGGTTACATTTCCCCAGTTTACTTTTGAGAATGTCATGTGGGACTGTGTCAAAATCCTTACTAAAATCAAGATTATCATGTCTACTGCTTCCACACTAGGCCAGTCACCCTGTCAAAGAAGAAAATTAGGTTGGTCTGGCATGATTTGTTCTTGAGAAATCTATGTTGGCTCTTGCTTTTCACCCTGTTAGCCTCTAGGTGCTTCCATTTGATTTCTTTAGTATTTTTTTCCAATATCTTTCCAGGTATCGAACTTAGGCTGACCAGTCTATAATTCCCCAGGTCTATTTTGTTTCCCATTTTAAAGTCGGTACTACATTTGCCCTTCTGTTGTCCTCACCCATTCTCCATGAGTTGTCAAAGACAGTTGGCAATGTTGCCAAGATTGCTAATGGTTCAGAGATAAGTATATAGGAATTGCTTCATGCACTTTTGAAATGCAGTGGAATTTCACTGCTGTTTAGCTGTACATAAGAGTTCAGGGCAAAAAATGAAGACTATTGCATGCAAATAAAAACATTAATAAAATTAAAAAGGAAACGGTCATAGTGATATTTTAAAAAATTGATTAATTACAAAAATAGATTTTTGCTTAACGCCCCCTTTAAATAGAATGTCCTGATTTTTTTTTAAAGTTTCTTTAAAAATCATAAGGATTTTTCTGCACTTCTGCTGTTGTTTAGAAGGTTTGCTAGGGTCAGAGGGCAGAGCAACAGCACCAAATATTCCCACTTATCCTCCTATTTACCATCTGTTACCTTTCCCATTTCAGATTCAGCTTTGTTGCTGCTTTTACTGGTAAATATTTTCTTGCAGAGCCTAGGGAAGAACATACATGTGAGCTTCCCAGTGCAGCGTGTAGGTTATGTCATCGTCCTAATAAATAAGATGGAAAGTTCAAGTGAGCATAAACAAAATTTTGCAGAAAGTGCTGGCAAAGTGAACACTGAAAAAATGCTTACTCTTTCAGTGGTATTCTTCAATAGTTATTTGTAACACCAGTAGGTACCCAATCTTCAGATAAAAATATGATTTCAAGTTGATGGTGTCCCTTTATCAAGACTTAGTATTTATATAATAACTTTTCTTTTTCAAAGCACTTTACAAACATTATCTAGTTAATCTTCACAACAGTACTGGGGAGTAGATAAGTGAGAGGATCAGATAAGATTTTACAAATGCGGAAAGTGAGGTAGAGAAAGGAAGTGACTTGTCCAAGGTCACAGAAGGGGTCTGTGTTGGAGTTAATATTTAAGTAGATGGAACGTAATTAGTTATGGTGAGATGTGGCCAGAAGAGTTTGGTTAATGCCTCTACTATTCAGAAATAGACCACAAGTGGTTTGGACTTTGATTTTATATCTCGTTGAGAAAGTATTGTCCCAAGCAGTACAGTTCCTTTCCTTACTGGTTTATTAGTTTAATACTGATTTTGTCTACACATGAAAATTAATCTAGATTAAAATAGGGTGTGACTTGAAAGCAGAATAAGAGTATCCACACATGGATAGTTAATCCCACACACATGGGAGTTAATCAGGAATAGCTACTCCAGAATAATTCTCCATGTTCACAATGTGAAGAAAGCCATCTTCTGAATGGTCAGCATCACTTTGTGTAGGATTTAGGTCTCCCCTCTAAGGACTGACCTCGACAAACCCTGTTTGTAGTGAGATCCAAGAAAAAACAAAACCCAGAATGGGCTTTAGTCACATTATGTGAATAAACTGGGGCTAATATAAAATCAACACATTTATTTCGACTTTAAGAAAATATTTGCACCATGGACTCCAGAGGTAAAAAGATCACACACTAAACCTCCTGCATCATGCATGTTAATTATTAAGGAATGACAGGTATGACTTTCTAATAAAATCTCTTATCTATATATACAAGTTAAGTATACAACGCTAATCATAATTTAATAAGGGGAAAATGGTTGGTAGAATTGTTGGGGTCCGTATTTTCCTATTATGTATTAAAGATTTTAGATGTGCTAGCTCAGCACATAAATTAGACTGCCAGATTTGCTGGCATTTACACACTTTAAGAACTGAAGCAGTCTTTTTAAATTGCTACATCTCCGGCTATTATGTCTGCCAACTGCTGATGTGCAGAGTCCCCATTTGGTAACTGAACTTGCTGTGCGTGCATCCCGCACATTGCTGCAACATAAACTTGAACTGGGATCATTGTGTCTGTAGAAAGCAGCAGGAGCAGCTCTGCCAGGTGAGCCAAAAGGAGTGTCCCTTGGCTGAGCTGCTGCTAAGCTTGGTTCAAATATAAGTTACTGTTTGCTATCTATTTATCTATCTATCTTAGTATTAGATAGGTAGGTCTTTTTGTATGATTATTTAAGCTTCCTTCAAAAGACACCCCAGCTCTGCACACATGATGGCAGTAACTGAATTGCATATCTTTTTCTGCGGACTGGTCTACATAGTGTCAAGTATCAGAGGGGTAGCCATGTTAGTCTGTATCCACAAAAACAATGAGGAGTTTGGTGGCATCATAAAGACTAACAGATTGATTTGGGCATAAGCTTTTGTGGGTAAAAACCCACTTCTTCAGATGCATGGAGTGAAAATTACAGATACAGGCATAAATATACTGTCACATGAAGAGGAGGGAGTTACCTTACAAGTGGAGAACCAGTGATCACAAGGCCAATTCAGTCAGGGTGGATGTGGTCCACTCCCAATAATTGATGAGGAGGTGTCAATACCAAGAAAGGGGAAATTGCTTTTGTAGTGAGCCAGCCACTCCCAGTTCCTGTTCAATCCCAAATTAATGGTGTTAAATTTGCAAATGAACTGTAGCTCTGAAGTTTCTCTTTGAAGTCTGTTTATGAAGTTTTTTTTTTGAAGGATGGCTACTTTTAAATCTGTGATTAAATATCCAGGGAGACTGAAGTGTTCTCCTATTGGCTTTTGTGTTTTACCATTCCTGATGTCTAAATTTGTGTCGATTTATTCTTTTACATAGAGACTGTCCAGTTTGGCCAATGTACATGGCAGAGGGGTATTGCTAGCACATGATGGCATATATCACATTAGTAGATGTGCAGGTGACTGAGCTCCTGATGTTGTGGCTGATGTGGTTGGGCCCTCTGATGGTGTCACTAGAGTAGATATGGGGACAGAGTAGGCAACGGGGTTTGTTACAGGGATTGGTTCCTGGGTTAGTGTTTCTGTGGTGTGGTGTGTAGTTGCTGGTGAGTATTTGCTTCAGGTTGCGGGGGCTGTCTGTAAGTGAGGACTGGCTTGCCTTCCAAGGTCTGTGAGAGTGAGGGATCGTTTTCCAGGATAGGTTGAAGATCATTGATGATATGCCAGAGAGTTTTTATCTGGGGGCTGTACATGATGGCCAGTGGTGGTGTGTTGTTTTCCTTGTCGGGCCTGTCCTGTAGTAGGTGACTTGTGGGTACCCATCTCGCTCTGTCAGTCTGTTTCCTCACTTCCCCAGGTGGGTATTGTAGTTTTAAGAATGCTTGATAAAGATCTTGTAAGTGTTTGTCTCTGTCTGAGGGAATGGAGCAAATGAGGTTGTATCGTAGAGGTTGGCTGTAGACAATGGATCGTGTGATGTGTCCTGGATGGAATCTGGAGGCATGTAGGTAAGAATAGCGGTCAGCAGATTTCCTGTGTAGGGTGGTGTTTATGTGACCGCCACTTATTTGCACTGTAGTGTCCAGGAAGTGGATCTCTTGTGTGGACTGGTCCAGGCTGAGGTTGATGGTGAGATGGAAATTGTTGAAATCCAGGTGGAATTCTTCAAGGGCCTCCTTCCCATGGGTCCACATAATGAAGATGTCATCAATGTAGCACAAGTAGAGGAGAGGTTCTAGGGGCTGAGGAAGCATTGTTCTAAGTTTGAACAAGAGCTGAGGAAGCATTGTTCTAAGTTTGCCATAAAAATGTGGGCATACTGTGGGGCCATGCAAGTACCCATAGCTGTGCTGCTGACTTGTGGGTGAGGACAAAATTACCAAGTTCAGCCACCAGGTGTGCTGTGGCCTCATCAGGGATACTGTTCCTGAATGCTTGAAGTCCATCCTCATGTGGAATATTGGTGTAAAGAGCTTCTACATCCATTGTGGCCAGGATGGTGTTTTCAGGAAGATCACCAATGCATTGTAGTTTCCTCAGGAAGTCGGTGGTGTCCCGAACACAGGTAGGAGTGCTGATAGCATAGGGTCTGAGGAGAGAGTCCAAATAGCCAGATAATCTTGCTGTAAGAGTGCCAATGCCTGAGATGATGGGGCGTCCAGGTTTATGGATGTTGGGTAGCAGATAGAATACCCCTTGTCAAGGCTCTAGGGGTGTGTCTGTGTAGATTTGTTCCCGTGTAGTAGCAGGGAGTTTGTTGAGTAGATAGTGTAGTTTCTTTTTGTACTCCTCAGTGGCATCGGAGGATAGTGGAATGTAGAATGTGGCGTTGGAGAGTTAACTGGCAGCCTCCTGTTCATAATATGACCTGTTCATGATGACTACAACACCTTCTTTGTCAGCCCCTTTGATTATAATGTCAGAGTTGTTTCTGAGGCTGTGAATGGCGTTGTGTTCTGTACAGCTGAGGTTATGGGGCAAGTGATGCTGTTTGTTCACAATTTCAGCCTGTGCACGTCTACATAAGCACTCTGTATAGAAGTCCAGTCTGTCATTTTGACCATCGGGAGGAGTCCATGCAGAATTCTTCTTCTTGTAGTGTTAGTAGGAGGGTTCCTGTGGGTCAGTGTGCTGTTAAGTGGTGTGTTGAAAATATTCCTTGAGTTGGACATGGTGAAAGTAGGCTTCCAGATCACCACAGAACTGTATCATGTGCATGGGGGTGGGGGAGCAGAAAGAGAGTCCCCAAGATAGGACAGACTCCTCTGCCTAGCTAAGTGTGTGGTTGGATAGATTAACAATATTGTTGGGTGAGTTAAGGCAACTTTTGTAGCCTCCTGTGGCATATAGGAGTTTAGATAGTTTACTGTGCTTTTTCCTCTGTACCATCCTTTTCCCACTTGTAAGGTAACTCCCTCCTCTTCATGTGACAGTATATCTATGCCTGTATCTGTAATTTTCACTCAATGCAACTGAAGAAGTGGGGTTTTTACCCATGAAAGCTTATGCCCAAATAAATCTGTTACTCTTCAAGGTGCCACCGGACTACTCATTGTTTTGTCTACATAGTTACTTCAGGAGGAATTCTATGCCAAAAAATTAAAAAATTTGCATATTTTATTTGTCAAAATAACACAATATAATCACACTAGTTTCAATTATTTTTTGACATTTATGTCAAAATACCTCTTAGCAAGTATGTCTGTAACAATACAGATAACAAAAAAGATTCAGGAAATGTTTTTTGACAAATAGATTCCTTACTAGTCATATTAATACAGAATTCTGAGTAATAATTCATTCAAACTACAATACAAAACTGTATTTCCCGTGCCCCTCTGAATCAGTGTAAAGTTTTGGGGGAGTCAGAGATAACAGAGGAGCTAAGGGGGAGAGATTTTATTTGCTGGGAAGGTGCCTGGGTGTGAACTTAGAGGGTTGTTAGGTATGGGTAAGAAAAGTATGGAACAGGTCTTTTGGGGGGAGCAGGAAGGGATTGTTAGGGAGCTTTCCCCATGCAGACCCTGGCTGACCCCTAGCCTCTCTGTTCAGTCAGGCACATCTGTCTCTGTCCCCATGTGTTTCTGCACCCCCATGTGTCCTTGCACCCCCTGTCCATGTGTCCCTCCACCCCCCTCAGACACCCACTCCCCTCATCCCCATATGGCTGTGCACCCCTCCTGCTGTCCCCATGTGACTCTGTATCTCCTCCCAGACACTCCCCTTTTTTCCATGTGTCTCTGTGCCCCCACCAGCCTCTCCCCTGTGCCTATGTGTCCCTGTACTCCCTTCCTGTGCCCCCACCCAGCCACTCCCCTGTCCCTATGTAACTCTGCACCTCCTCCCCCATCACCATGTGGCCCTGCAACTCCCTCCCCCCTGTGGCCCTGTATCTCCACTACCATTCAGCTCCTCTGGGGCTACTCCTACGAAAGTTCAATTTATGCCATATATGGCAGTTGGAGTGAGATGGAGAGGACAAAGGCTGGTAGTCTCAGCCCAGCCAGGCCTGTGGCTCTAAGAGTCTGATATCTAGCCATGTAGTTTTCAGTTTAATGCAAATATACAAAGTCACTAAGTAATAATTTTTGCACCAATTTTTTTTAGGGGATTTTTTTTTAAAAAGTTACCTCCATTTATTTGCATGATCATATATCTATTTACTTTTCTGATTGCACATTTAAATATGCCAGTGTCCCATGATGATCAGAATTTTTTAAAAATACATGCAGGTGTATCTAATTAAATATGTGATTTTTACATTCTTCAGTATATGTGCTGTGACAAAGTTCCTCCTCTGCCTCGGTGGATCCTGCAGTTATTCGCGGATTTGCTCACCTCAGAGATTCACGGCAGCCCTCAGTTTGGCCACTTTTGCAAGTGGCTCAAACCTGCCATTCACTCAGCTAACCTCATCACTGGCCAGCATGGGAAAAGGGAGGAGAACAATCCACACACTCTCTGCTGACCCACCTAGTGGGTTGGGGGATAGGTCAGGGACCTTCCCCTCTGGTGGGACCCACAGTCCAAGTCACCTCCTCTTGTCTCAAATGCGGAGTTGAGGGGGATGGGGGGAACCCGGGCCCACCCTCTACTCCAGGTTCCAGCCCAGGGCCCCGTGGATTGCAACTGTCTACAGTGTCTCTTGTAACAGCTGCATGACAGCTACAACTCTGTGGGCTACTTCCCCATGGCCTTCTTGCAACACCTTCTTTATCCTCACCACAGGACCTTCCCCTGATTCTGGTAATGCTTGTACTTTGCAGTCCTCCAGCAGTACGCCTACTCACTCTCAGCTTCTTGCACCTCTTGCTCCCAGCTCCTCACTAACTGAAGTGAGGTCCTTTTTAAAACCAGATGCCCTGATTAGCCTGCCTGTCCTAATTGATTGTGGTAGCTTCTTAATTGGCTCCAGGTGTCCTAATTAGCCTGCCTTAATTGGTTCCAGAAACTTCCTGATTGTTCTCGAACAGCCCATTATCTTACTCAGGGAAAACGGACCTGCTTAATCTGCAGCTAATATATCTACCTTCTATCACTCTCCTGAAGCCATCTGGCATGACCCTGTCATAGTGCTTACTTGTGTATATGTGGATATCCTACCCATTTATGAATTGTGTTAAACTTCAGAATATTAATGTACCATACATGTGTCTCATCGTATTTTCAAAATCCTTTAACTGTATTCGCAAAAAGAAAAGGAGTACTTGTGGCACCTTAGAGACTAACCAATTTATTTGAGCATGAGCTTTCGTGAGCTACAGCTCACTTCATCGGATGCATTCAGTGGAAAATACAGTGAGGAGGTTTATATACACAGAGAACATGAAACAATGGGTGTTACCATACACACTGTAATGAGGGGGATCACTTACGGTGAGCTATTACCAGTAGGAGAGTGGGGGAAAAGACCTTTTGTAGTCACTACAAAAGGCCCCCCCCCCCGGCTCTGCTGCTGGTAATAGCTCACCTTACCTGATCCCTCTCCTTACAGTGTGTATGGTAACACCCATTGTTTCATGTTCTCTATGTATATAAATCTCCCCACTGTATTTTCCACTGAATGTGCACAACACAGCAACTGTCACTGTGAATGACACTAAATAGTTCCTTTTGTTGACAATCTTAGTGGAGAGGCCAAGACTTGAATGACCATGGAATTAAAACTACTAACACATCCATGCAAAGGACCTTGCTGGATCTCTGCTGCTAATTTATCTTGGATAGTGAGACAGTTTGAGGGCTAATGTCTAGTCAACATTTTAAAAGTGTAAACAGGATGATCTGTGTAATTTATGGGCCTGTTAGCTTGACATAGTTCCCAGGGAAAATAATGTAATGGCTGATATTAGACTCAACCAATCAACAGCTCAACGGTGGCAATTTCATTAATGGCAATCAACATTATTATATGGAAAATAGATCTTGTCAAATAAACTTGTTGAAACTAGACAAATTCAAACTGGAAGTAAGGCTCATATTTTTAATGGCAAGTGTAACTAACCATTTGAATAATTTTCCCTGGGGGATGTAGTGAATTCTCCATCACCTGAAAACTTTAAATCAAGATTGTATGTCTCTTTGAAAGATGTGACCTAGTGCAATGTCAAGTAATTACGCTTCATAAAAGAATTACTGGGTGAAATTCTATGGCTTGTGTTATTCAGAAGCTCAGACTATGTGATCATAGTGGTCCCATTTGGCCTAAAAATCTGTGCCTTTGCATCTATCATAGCGATCCCTGGAGAGAGTTGAGACAAAAATGTGGGGCAGCGATGGGAAAGCCAGCCCTCCTGCTGCCTGGGCTGTACCTTTTCTTTAGTGAAGATCTGAGGACTTCATCCTTCAGGGATGTGAACCTGGTGTCTGTCTTGAGTCCTAAATTCACTTGTTAAATAAAATTATAACAACATAGCTTAACAAATTTTGATCAAACTTTCCAAACCAATTCACATTTTTATTATATTTGATTTGCTAGAAATTTCACTTTATCACTATATATTGAGACATGTTGTGGTAAGTCCAGTCATTATTTCTGACAGAGCCTGTCAGACTCTGGTGAAGAAATCTACCAAACAAGGAAGGCACAAAGGGGAAAAAAGGACAGCAAGAAGAAAAAGCCCTCCTGGACACAAATGGAAATAGAATTTGACTCTCAGAATAATAATTTATTGGAGGCTTGGACAGAAGTGTTTGCACTGAAGTGACATTTACAGTGTTTCCCTCTTGACAGACACATTTTATAACTTAAGTGGTTGGTCAGCATAGTGAATGAAAACTGTATCAATGTAACCTAAGAATTATTGAGATGGAGCACTGAGTCCCTGGCTTGGAAAATTGATCACATGATACTGACTTAAGCATGACAAATGATGAGTGCTGCTAAATCTTAACTTATGGAGGCTCAATGGAAAAGGGAGTTGGGGGAGAGAAAAAACTACTGTATAATTAGTATATGAAAGGAAATGGAGCAATAATATTTCCATTCTCCTGAAGATGTTGATATCTTGTGTCCTTGGTATTTATTAACACATCAGGGAGTAACTGGAAACTAGTGAGCACCTCTGTATATGCAGTGCAGAATGCCAGTCTGTGATCTGACCACTGTAGACATTATTTGGTCCTATGGAAATTACAACATGCACTGTAAGTAAGAAATTCTAAAATTGCTTAGTAAACAGACTTGTTTCTGCTCCCCTCCCTCTTCTGCTTCTTCAAAATGAACAACCTATCCGATGCTAAAAGATCAAATGCTGAACAGGAATATGGAGTTTATCATGTAATGTCCATATCTATGTTACTTTCCTAAGCATTCTCTGCTCTTAGGAATACATCGTGCCCCTCCTGGTCTAAGGTTCACCCATTGTAGAATGAATGCATTACTGCCCTGATGGTGGGGAGCAGGATTTGCAGACCTTGCAAATCCACAGAGCTCAGCTGCATGGGGACTTTCTGTGCACCCTTGCACCGTAGGAATTTATAGTCAGAGCCCAACGTCAGGATTTTTGGATATGTTACTATACAGACTAAACACGCTTATACAGAACAAACACACTTATCCCCCTTCAATGCCAGAGAAGCTATTCTAGCCCTGAAGCTAGAGTAGCAACAGCAGAATAGATTTGCTGCATCTGTGTTGCCTAAAGAGGATTATTCCTTCATCTTAACCGCCAAAGGTCTCCTGATCACACATTCTGGCAGCAAGATTTAGACTTAATTTCAACAGTGGCAGGAAGTACAAATCTCTTATGGGATGTGGGGGGGAAGAGGGGTGGGGGAAGGGAGATCTTCCAGCATGTACAGAGATTGCCTGGGAATTTTCTTCAGTTTCTTGGTTAAGTTTTTAGGACTCATAGTGTAACTTTATATCCATTCATGCTAATTTCTGGGCTCCATCTTCCTAAAAAAAACCCTAGTTTTTGAGACTTATATGCTAGAATCACTAATTATTTTTCTTTCAAAACAATTTGACTGATGTGATTTTTGATACTCATGGGTGCCATTGCCAATGGTAATTTTGAAATTCAGTTAGAATATAACTGTCATAAATATAAAGGGAAGGGTAAACCCCTTTGAAATCCCTCCTGGCCAGGGGAAAGCTCCTCTCACCTGTAAAGGGTTAAGAAGCTAAAGGTAACCTCGCTGGCAGCTGACCAAAATGACCAATGAGGAGACAAGATACTTTCAAAAGCTGGGAGGAGGGAGAGAAACAAAGGGTCTGTGTGTCTGTCTATAGTCTGTCTTTGTCGGGGATAGACCAGGAATGGAGTCTTAGAACTTTTAGTAAGTAATCTAGCTAGGTATGTGTTAGATTATGATTTCTTTAAATGGCTGAGAAAAGAATTGTGCTGAATAGAATAACTATTTCTGTCTGTGTATCTTTTTTGTAACTTAAGGTTTTGCCTAGAGGGGTTCTCTATGTTTTTGAATCTAATTACCCTGTAAGATATCTACCATCCTGATTTTATAGGGGGAATTTCTTTATTTCTATTTACTTCTATTTTTATTAAAAGTCTTCTTGTAAGAAATTGAATGCTTTTTCATTGTTCTCAGATCCAAGGGTTTGGGTTTGTGGTCACCTATGCAAATTGGTGAGGCTTTTTATCCAACATTTCCCAGGAAAGGGGGGGTGCAAGTGTTGGGAGGATTATTCATTTTTCTTAAGATCCAAGGGTCTGGGTCTGTAGTCACCTAGGCAAATTGGTGAGGCTTTTTACCAAACCTTGTCCAGGAAGTGGGGTGCAAGGTTTTGGGAAGTATTTTGGGGGGAAAGACGCGTCCAAACAGCTCTTCCCCAGTAACCAGTATTAGTTTGGTGGTGGTAGCGGCCAATCCAAGGACGACGGGTGGAATATTTTGTACCTTGGGGAAGTTTTGACCTAAGCTGGTAAAGATAAGCTTAGGAGGTTTTTCATGCAGGTCCCCACATCTGTACCCTAGAGTTCAGAGTGGGGGAGGAACCTTGACACAATTTTGAAATTCAGTTAGAATATAACCATAAGAGGAAATTCACATGTGATCAACGTGTAGTATGCTTAAGATTTTTAGAACATAACTCTTCCAAATGCACTAAATCAGCACTTAAAAAGAAGAAACTATTGCCCAGCATTTAGTAATTAAATGGAGAAGACACAATAGAATGTTTTTCATACTTGGCACCATAGATTGGCAAATTCTTTTTGCTTAATGACAAGCTCACTTGAACATTGTGCATTGATTTAAATATTTTAAATATTATTAGGAGAGACTGTGGGCTAGGGGAATGAAGGATAGAGAGAAAAAACAAGGGAAAGTAAATAGAAAAATGGGTTGGAGACTGGGCAGTGTTGGGAAAAGATATAGAGAACCAGTACAAAGAAAACAGAAAGAGGAGAGAGAGAGAACTCAAATGAAAAAATAAATGCAATGGGCAAAATTATATGGTGGAGATATGGAAAAGTAAGAATTGAGCTCAGGCAGATTTTCCTCTGGTGCTTCCCCAGGTGTGGAGCATTTTAGCCCTGCACTCAGTTGAAGGACTTCCATTAAAAGAAATGCTGAGCCCTTTATGTTTATCAATTTACACTCACTTTGCACCTCACACCTTGCCTTTATTGGCACAAATTAGATAACTTTCATGACTTACAGTTCTTTTCTTGTCATGTTGTACTTGACAAGTGACTTTTACAACCCATGTAAGTCATTGCAGAATTTTGCCAAGTGTGTATAGGGAAGCCATTTGTATCAGTCTTGTTTTATGGGGTGTTTCTTTTCTCCTTAACACATAGCAGGGGCTTCCCTCTACTTAGAAATTGCTTGCTTGGTTAGTTTTTGAATGGAATCATCCTTTGTGGGGAAAAATTTACTTAAACTGAAAAGGAAAAAATAGTTTGAAAACTCCAGCTAGTTTGTGAACCTCTCTAAAAATTGTTTGAAAGGTTTGCACAAGGATCGCCCATCTCTAGTGGCCTCTAAACTTAGTTTAAGAGCTGTACATCTCTAGGCTGTGCAAGGAGTTCTGCTGTGACTGAGTCCCTGGTGATCCATAGCTGGTCCTTCCGGAGAACAAAAGCAGGGAACCACTGCTTTTCCCTCTTTTAACCTTATTTTAACTGCAAATCTCAACATGGCTTTAACTATTGTATAGAATTTAGCAATGCCTCCATAATTATTCCAGGAATTCTTTCCAAGTTTCTGAAAGTGGAAGTGGGCAAAAATACAAACTAAAGCACTCTAAAATGGTCTCTCTCTTGCTAGTTGTTGCAATATTTAAAACCAATGGAGCAAAAAATTAGCAACTCTTCCTCATTAACTTACACATTTTCCATTTTTTTTGGACTGATCATCCTTCTGATCTGCATCCCTCTGCACATAGCTTTGACATGGTGCTGCTTCGTCTGTCTGAGAGAACCCTATAGCTGCAGGATTCAAATGTAAGGAAAAAGCAGGCCTAGGGCAAGATGGGAATGACTGGGCAGACACGTATCATTCCCTTCCAAGCCCAGTGTGGACCTGTGCATATAAGGTAATACAGCCCAGTGCTCCCTACATGCTTGCAAATTACAATTTGCTGGAGGTTCTGGTAAATGACACTGGATCATGAGACCCTGGCAGTTGCCTACAAGCAAGGATGTGCTAGAGCAGCTGCCAAGACACAAGGGGTCCTGTTGATCTCTAGTATCCAGAGGAATTGAAGGTAGAACCCCTATACGTTCTGCAGGAGCCAAACCACATAGAATGATTTTATGGAAATGCTATCGGGGGATCCTGGAGAAATTTCCTTTCCATGCTGATTTCTGTGGGAGGCAGAAATCCAGGCCATTGTTTTGGTGAGGTGGAAAAGGGCAAAGTTTGTTGTAACAACTCTATGTCAAGCCCAGAGTGGCAATGGTAATGTGTATTGTATTCATATACCTCCCCCCAACTGATGGCTATCTCTTATGTGGTTGCATTTCATGTGTCCCATATTCTATAACTTGATCATTGTACAAGTCTGTGGATATCCTGGGTAGCAGTACGTTTGGATATGCTAAAGTTGTTGTATGTGTACACAATATTAAAGCTATATAAGATGGGCTGTACATCCTGTGTAGACTTGTTTCCGTTATTGCATCACTTTAGGTGTGTCATTTAGAAAAACATTCCCTTTTGTTTGTCAAAAGGAAAAACAAAGAATCCACAACTGTAGAATTGAAAGAGACAACATGAAAGAATGCATTAAAAGTTAGGTATTATATTTAAAATATTTGTGTCATAAAAGTAAGAAGCAGAACTAACTCAATTTGTAGATTAGATTTGAGGTTCAACTGCTGCCAAAAACAAAGGAAAGACAGCTACAAATTGGAAGAGTGAAGACAGTATTATTATTATTATTATTTATTACTTATTATAAAAGCTGAAGATGCATTGTTTTGGTCATAGACAAAAATAAAATATACTGACAATGTCAGCAGAGGTTGGTCCAGATGCCAAAATGACAGCAGCCATGTCCTCTCCTCACTGTGCATCCAAGGCCAAAATACCCATTTAGGTACTGGACATGCCTCCAGGGATGCAGCTGTGGAATTCCTTTTCCAAGAACATAATCAGACAACCTTAGAGTCAACTCCTAGGCTAAGCAGTTGTGCCACTGTCCAAATTGCACATGTAGTTTCTGAACAGGATTTTCAGAGGAATGAAGCAGGATTGCTTAAGGCAGATTGTATGACAGATATTAGGTGAATAATATAGCCTGTTCTTTCACTTTGTTTTCTTATGGGTCACTGAATTGTGTGCTACAGGAAAATCAAATGTTAAAGTCTTATTGTATGAGCTGCTTCTAGTCCTTGGCAGTCTGGCACTTCAAAAGCTGTTTCATGGATCAAGAGTGGAAATAGTTTAGAAAGAAACTAAATCTGTTAAGGGAAGAGTCCAGTATTTTTGCTTCAGATATTTTGTATACTTTTAGTTCTGTGACAAATTCTCTGGGTCAATGTGCAGTATGATTTATTTGTAGGCACTGCACAACTAGAGACTTAAACATAAGTTTCCCTCATCCAGTGTACTATACAGGGATTGTGCTTTCCAATACAGCACCTGTCACAATAGAACTCTCATCCTGATGGGGGGTCTTTGAATGCTGCCATTTTTAATATAAATGTTAAATATATGCAAAATCAAAACAAACATGACCTATGTTAAAATAACATTATTAACGTTACAAAGTCAAGCACTCAAAAGTTACGAAATGCCAGAATTAAGGTGGCCCATATCATCTTTATTGTCAGCCTTGTGTGTTTGCAGTATGATACAATCTTTATTACATGACCACATACTGGTTTTCCCACAGGATCATTCAGTGCCTAGGATGATGGATGGTTCCTACTTAATGAGAAGCTATTCAATATTTTGTTTTTTCCTCATTGTTCAATGTGTGGCCCTAAGCCATGCAGACTACTCAATCCCTTCTCTGAGGGCAGGCGTATTAATTTCCTCATGGGCTTTTGAATGGTGCTCATCACTGTAGTATATGAGAGTTCACAAACATTAATGAATTAATCTTCACAACACCCCAGTAAGATGTGGGGTGGTATTATCCTCAACAAGCACCCAGAAAATGAGGAACACACCATTGGTGAACCCTATGAAAAGTTTGATTTAAGTGACTTGCTCAGTATCACGTAGGAACTCTCTGGCACCAACAGGGAAAGAATTCAGTTGTCCAGGGCAGCATTCAACTGCTTTAACCAAAAGACCATCCTTTATTTTTCTGTAATCCCCTGCCCCATTCAATACACAGCTTCCAACTTCTGTAACAAATGAGGTAGGGATCCTACATACAACAGCCTTTTGAACTCCACCACCCTGATTCATCCCCAGAGCAGGTCCATCCTGTGCTCTGAATGAAAACATAATGTCTTACCTGTGTTTAAAGGGGAAAATAGTGATCTGGGCAATTACAGACCTGTTAGTCTGACCTAAGTAGTAGGCGAGGCTTTTGAAAAAATTGTAAATAAATAAATAAATAAAAGTATTAAATTCACAGAGGTAAATGCTAAAGAGGATGTAATACATCATGGGTTTACCAAAGTTAAAATCAACCTGATTTCCATCTCTGAGAAAATAACTCATTTTTTAGATAAGGGCAATGCATGAGATCTTATAAATTTGGACTTCAGTAAAGTATTTAATACACTACCACACTGAAAATTAATAGTTAAATTAGGGAAGATGGGATCAGTACAAGAATTGCAAGGTGGATAAGGAACTGGCTAAGGGGGGAAGGCAAAGGGTTGTGCTGAAAGGTGAATTAATAGAATGGATGGAGGTTACCAGTGGAGTTACTCAAAGATTGGTCTTTGGACTAATCTTATTCAATATTTTTATTAATGACCTTGGCGCAAAAAGTAGGAGTATGCTGATGAAATTTGGCGATGATACAAAGTCGGGAAGTGTTATCAATACAGAAGAGAGTTGGAATATTATAAAGAAAGATCTGGATGACCTTCAAGACTGGAGTGACAAAATGGGATGAAATTCAATTGTACATAGTGCAATGTCTAATAAGAATTTCTGCTGCAACCTGGGTGCTCATCAGCTGGAAGCAGCAGAGGAGAAGAGACTAGGGTGTATGGATTGACTCCAGGATGACTATGAGCCATAATGTGGTGAAAAAGACAAATGTCCTAGGATGTGTCAAGAGAGGCATTTCCATTAGAGAGAGAGAAATATTAATACCTCAGTATGAGGCACTGGTACGGCATCATTTGGAATACTGTGTATAATTCTGGTCATACATGTTCAAGAAAGATTAATTCAAACTGGAACAGATGCAGAGAAGACATCTAGGGTGATCAGGGGAATGGAGGGCATATGAGAGGAGACTGGAAGAGTTTGGCTTGTTTAGTTTAGCAAAAAGAAGGCTAAGGCTGGGGGGGAGAGAGGGGTAAACACCAGGAAAGATGACAAGCTATTTAAGATAGAAGACAATGTTAGTACAAGAACAAATGGATATAAACTGGCCATGAACAAATTCATGCTGGAAATAAGGTGATTTCTAAGCATTAGAAGAGTGAGGTTCTGGAACAACCTCTGAGTAGAAGTTGTGGGGGCAAACAATTTAATTAATTTTAAGAAAGAGCTGCACAAATTTATGAGTGCAATTGTATGACAAGTTGCTTATGACTGGGTGGATCTCAGGAGCTCTAGAGCTCACTGCTGGTTTATGTCTTATGTTCTTGAAAGCTCATGCTTCAGGATTTCAGGTGGTCACCACCAGGAATCAGGAAAGGATCTTCCTCCTCCTTCCAATGAATTCTGGGTTGTTGTTGTTTTTTTTTTTTTTTGGTCTCCTTCCTCTGAAGCATCAGAGAAGGCCACATCTGGAGATGGGACTTTAGGTGGGGTTGGGCCAGGGCTCTGAGGTGGCACTAAGCATTGTCTCTCAGGTGCCAGGCTGGCTGGTTCTTGTTCACATGCTCAGGGTCTAATTGATCACCATTGTGTGGTCGGGAGGACAGTGACCTTGCAGATTATCTGGATATATTTTATTTAATTATTTCCCTATCATTGTGTGGGGCCTTCGGCATTGGTGTGTGTCAGTCCCTCCTATTCTCTCTCTGTGGCACACGATAGTCCAGTCTCCTGTGCGGTGTAATACTTTAGTCTAATTTCAGTTGTTGGGTTAGTGTGGAGGTGCTGGGGGCATGTGATGTGCAGGGGTCAGATTAGATTATCTGGTAGTCCCTTGCAGCCTTAAACTCTATGACTCTATAGTATGTGATTATGTAATTAAACAACTGTATCATAATGCAAAGACACAAGGGGGCTGAATTAATTTACACAGGCAACCTTAATTTCAGCACTGCCTGACTTTTGAGCACTTGGCTATGCAACCTTAATAATAGGTTTTATGTAGTTTTGTACATGTAATTTAATAGATTATTAAAAGAATAATCTGAAAAAAAAACCCAGAAATTCCATCTTGTGGCATCATAACACCCACATTGGTCAGCAGCAAGATTGGTGCCTTTGATGCCACTACACTGACCTCTGCCACTTGAGCTAATGGAATAATTGATAGCAATAGCAGTGGTCATCATCTGTATGGTCCAGCACAAGAGGACACTTTGCCAGTGGATTTCACAAATATTTGGTAATAGCAGAGGGATGGAGACACTCAGAAATCTTGGGTCCCATCGGAGAGGAGTGCACACTAGCATAAACAGACTCTATTGCTCATTCCCCACAAGCATAGCCCCTTCTGCCCTGTCTGCTCCACCCTGTGCCTGTCCCAGTCCCAGACCTGTCTGTTCCCCACTCCTGGCTCTTTGTCCCAGTCCCATTCTCTTCACGTATCCAGTGCCAATCTCCACTCATCAGGCAATTCATCCCAGCCCCAGTCTCCTATCTCCTCATCCGAGTCTATCACTCACTAGTGCCACTTTGTCACCTTCCCCAGCCATTTTCAGTTCCCTCCCACTGCCCAGCTCCTTGGCCAGTTGTTCCCAGTTCCCTCCCAGCTTCTCATACAACTATCCATCCCCCACCCTGGCCACCTGTCACCTCCTTGTTCACATTCCCCATCCCCACTGGCTCCAGGTCTCCTTTCTTTGGCTCATCGTTTAATTTCAGTATGTCCTCCACAGCTCCTTCTCCCAGTCTATTTTCCCAGCCAGTCCCAGTTCTCCTACACCACAGCTACTCATCAGTTCTGCCTCCCCTTCTCTCCATCCTACTCATTCTTCTTCTCACTCCTCTTCCAGTCTCAGGCTTCCCCAACCTACTAGCCCCTTCCTTCCATTTCCCTCACCGGCTCCCTGTCTGAGTCTCCTAGCTTAATCTCCCCCACCACCCACAACTATGAGTCTGTTCCCTGTCCCCCAGACTCCTTGTCCTAATTGTCCCCCAGGCTCATCCTAATTGAATTCCCTTGCTTCCCTTAGCTCTGACTCTTATCCCCTGTGCATTTGAATCATGCAGCTTTCTGCACCACATTCCCTGAGGCCAGGTCACTGAGAGTGCTGGAGAGAAAATTTCCCTGCTCTCAGTTCAGGTACTCAGACCTAGACCAGCCCACAGCAGCACAGAAATCCAGTTGCAGGGGAAATCCTGCATAACCCCAAGCTGGAGCATGCCCAATAAGGTGCAGTCTTTGGGGTAATTTAGCTCCTAAAACCTAAAGTCTCCATTGAGCAAGTAGAAACTGACTTGTCAGAGGCTTAGAACTTGGCCACGTTTGGGTAGATTTCCACAGGGTCGCAAAAAGGCATATCTCTGACAGAAGGCCCATCCGACTACCAAATTTCAAGTCCCTGCTCAAAAGCATGGAGTACTAAATAAACTTTTTTAATGTGGCCAACATGTATTTTCCCTAGCCTTGCTCTCAAAAACAACTGAATTGTTTTGATTGAAATTTCCACCCCAGAGATCAACCCGAGGCAGACCTCTGGCATGGAAAATTGCAGCACAAAAAATGAAAGTTTGTCAACATTAATAGCAACTGAAAACAGGGTCTTCTTATGGGAAGTGTTGGGCAACATTAAAAATAGCTAAGGCTATGTTTTAGTCACGAGTATTTTTAGTAAAAGTCATGGACAGGTCACAGGCCGTAAACAAAAATTCATGGGCCCGTGACCTGTCCATGACTTTTACTAAAAATACCACCCTGACTAAAACTTGGGCAGGGGCCATGGGTGCTCGGGGTGGCGGGGAGCGGTCCAGGGGTGCCGTGGGTGCTGGGGGAGGTGACCTGGGACCCCAGCTGGTACTGGGGGCTAGGGGGTTGGCAGGGCTGGCAGGAGCTTCCTACCCAGCTCTGTGTCCCTACAGCTCCTAGGCAGTGGAGGCAGAGGCCAGGGCAGGGACTCCAATGCTCCCACCACAAGTGCCGGCTGCCTCAGCCAATGGGAGCTGCGGGGGCAGGGCCTGCGGGCCCAGGAAGTGCGCGGCACGGAGACTCTCTTCCCCTTTGTTGCCTAAGAGCTGCAGGGGGCCATGCCAGTGGGATCTGGGTATCCTCCAACAGCATGCTAAGCGCCCCTCCCCTGCACTCCCCAACCTCCTGCCCCTAACCCTGAGCCCCCTCCCACACACCCAAACTGCTGCTGCTGCTGACCCAGGGGCTGCCCGGCTCAGGTAGCTCCTGAGCCAGCACCAGATGCTGCAGAAGTCACGGAGGTCATGGAAAGTCGTGGAATCCGTGACCTCCGTGACAGACTCGCAGCCTTAATAATAGCATGTGCTACTATAGCCCTGCCTATAATAAGTGTGACATACACAAGTGCTAGTAAGGGGCTGGTATTTATTTGGAAATGCCAAAGGTAACATTCCCACTGTACACAGGAACATTTATTGGTGTATTATATTACTTTATTCTCTTGTGGTTTTCTTTAGTACCCAGTATTCTAGTATCACCATGCTTCCCAAATAAATCTGGTCTGTATGGTGAGCTCCCTCACAGACTTTGTCAGTCTTTTGCTCTTCTCCCTTCTCAGGTGGAAGAGGCTCTGCTTGTGATATATATGTCTCTGGGGTTGATTGGGCACTTTTCTTCATTTGCCACTCCCCTCCACACTTTTCAATTCTCTTCCAGTCCCCCATTGTTTTGGCTATACTGATATTATCCTTTCGTTGTCCAAATTGTACAGTTTCTTCATATAATCTTGGCAATCTTATAGGGATTCAATATAAAATGGCTCATAATATGTACTATTCCTCGTTTTTATTTTCTTGCTTGAGATTTTTACTGAATGTCTTTGATCCTTATCATAATGCATTATGTACTAATGAAAAGTTTGCCTAGGGTTCAGTAGGATGAATCATATAAGCAATGATACCCATCATTATGGACTGCACAAATGAAATAATAGACTGTGACATTAATCTTGTTCCAACCCCATAATGAGGGTACATAACAGAAAACAATGTTCAGTTTTTTATAAGATTTAAAAATACATTTTAATATATCAGGTTTTCCCTTGGTAAATTCTCGGTTCTATGGAGACAGAGATGGGCAAGATCATATGTACAGCCTCTGCAGCCAGATGGGTTAAGTCAGAGGCTGAATAACCTTAGATATACAAGTTTAGTGTGTGGAAATCCTTCCCAATTCCATTGCAGGGGAAGAGGGGGACGGGGGGCAAATGTTGGCATTTTCCTGTCCCTGTTAAGAAGTAACCTGTGTAAAAGAACTGTCTGCCTCTAAGTCACATGCTATAGTCATAGGCTATGGGTTGTGATCTATAACTTTAAAGTAAGGTGTTCTTTTTCAAATAACTGTGCTTTATTCTGACTGCTGAAGTAACTCCAAACAAGCATATATACTTAGTAAACAAGTCTTTTGACACAGATGCTGAGAGATGTTCTAATAAAATAATTGAAAATGTCATATGGGCCAGAGTACCCATGCTACATCTAAGAGACTTTATTCTCTGAGAGCACTTTTAGTAGATCTTAAGCCTTAAAAAATACATAACATTAGGTATCAAGAGGAATCAGTCTGCTTCTCCTAAGGAAGAGTAATCTTTTAATCATAATAAAGATACAGGCAAGGGAACATATTTAATTTCCTGCGGAAATAGAAGATGGTTAAGGCTGGTGTTAGGATAATGTGCTATTCTGTGTCTGTCATGTCTACCATGAAGTATTTACTTAAAGTGCATGTTTAGTGCCAAAGGTAATACAATAACTGATGGAAATGCTGAGCACTTATCTTTATAAAAATGAATCCTAATAACCATAAATGTTCCACCTTAACTGTGGGGGGGGGGGAATGGCTGTGGTGCAGTGCCTTCACTAGAGCCTGTGCATCATAATGGAGATTTAAATGTTTTGCGACCTGAATACCCATGAACTCATTTAAGAAGACTTAGTAGCAATGGAATATCAAAATACTAATAAAGGATGAGACCCTACATTAACTAAAATCTGATGTTGCAAATTAAAACTGTATGCAGGGTTGACAGTATATACTTGAGTGTTGTGATGGTCGTGGGCTTATAGAATCATAGAAATGTTGGGTTGGAAGGGATCATGAGAAGTGTTATAGTCCATCGTCCCCAAGCTGACACAGGGCCAAGTACAAGACCATCCCTGACAAGTGTTTGTTCCTAAAAACCTTCAATGATGGGGATTTCATAACCTCCCTTGGAAGCCTATTCGAGTACTTCATTTTCCTTAAAGTTAAAAAAAATCCTAATATTTAACCTAAATCTCCTTTGCTGCTGATTAAGCTGATTACTTCTTGTCCTGCCTTTAGTGGATATGGAGAACAATTGATCAGAGTCCTCTTTATAACAGCCCTTAACATATTTAAAGATGTTATCACATCCCCTCTCAGGATTCTTTTCTCAAGACTAACCATGCCCAATTTTTTAACCTTTCATTATAGGTCAGGTTTTCTAAACCTTCTATCATTTCTTTGCTCTCTTCCAGGCTCTCTCCAGTTTGTCCATATCTTTCTTAAAGTGTGGTGCCCAAAACTGGACAAGTTACTTCAGCTGAGACCTTCTCAGTGCCGAGTAGAACAGGACAAGTCCCTCCCGGGTCTGACATACAATACACCTGTTAATACGCTCCAGAATTATGTTAGCCTCTTTTTTTTTTTTTTGGCAACTGCATCACTTTGTTGACACACATTCAGTCTGTGATCCACTATAACCCCCACATCCTTTTCAGCAATACTACTAATTCCCCATTTTTATTTGTGCATTTGATTTTTTGTTCCTAAATATATTTTACATTTCTCTTTATTGAATTTCTTCTTGTTGATTTCATTCAGTTTCTCCAATTTGTCAAGATTGTTTTGAATTGTAATCTTGTTCTTCAAAGCGCTAGCAAGCTCATCTTGGTATCATCTGCAGTTTGGTGTAATCTGCAGATTTTATAAGCATGCTCTCTACTCCATAATGCAGGATATTAAACAAAATATTTTGAATAGTTCTAGACTCAGGACAGACCCCTATGGGACCTTTCTAAACGTGTCCTGGTTTGACAGCGAACCATTGGTTACTACTCCTTAAGTATGGTCTTTCAACCAGTTTTGTATCCATGTTATAGTAATTTAATTTAGACTGCGTTTCCCTAGTTTGCTTATGAGAATGTCATGGAGGACTGTATCAAAAGACTTATTAAAAGCAGGATATATAATCTCTACTGCTTTCCCCCATTCAGTTCAGTAACCCTGTATGACAGGGTCAGGCCAGACGGCTACAGGAGAGTAATAGAAGGCAGATATATTAGCCCCAGGCTAAGTAGGTCCCTTTTTCCTGGGTAAGGTAACAGGGAAGGTTCCAGAACAATCAGGAACCTTCTGGAGACAATTAAGACAGGCTGATTAGAACACCTGCAGCCAATCAATAAGCTGTTAGAATCAATTAAGGCAGGCTGATCAGGGCACCTGGGTTTTAAAAAGGAGCTCGCTTCAGTTTGTGGTGTGCGTGTGAGGAGCTGGGAGCAAGAGGCACTAGGAGCTGAGAGTGAGAACGTAGACTCTTGGAGGACTGAGGTGTACAAACGTTATGAGACACCAGGAGGAAGGTCCTATGGTGAGGATAAAGAAGGTGTTGGGAGGAGGCCATGGGGAAGTAGCCCAGGGAGTTGTAGCTGTCGCACAGCTGTTCCAGGAGGCACTCTAGGCAGCTGCATTCCACAGGGCCCTGGGCTGGAACCCGGAGTAGAGGGCGGGCCCGGGTTCCCCCCATATCCTCACAACTTCTGGTCAGACACAGGAGGAGTCGACCTGGACTGTGAATTCAGAAAAAACGGCCAAGCTGAGGGCTGCCATGACGCTCCAAGGAGAGCAAATCCGCCAATAAGCGCGAGACCCACCAAGGTAGAGCAGGAACTTTGTCACACCTGTCAAAGAAGGAAATTAGGTTGGTTTGGCATGATTTTTCTTGAAAAATCTATGGTGGCTATCGTTTATCACCATGTTATGCTTTAGGTGCTTACAAATTGGTTAATACTTTGTTCCAGTATTTTTCCAGGTATCAAAGTGAGGCTGACTGATCTATAATTCCCCAGGTCCTCTTTGTTCCTCTTTTTAAAGGCAGGTACTATGTTTATCTTTCTTCAGCCTTCTGGGACCTTCCCTGTCACCATGATTTTTTGAAGATAATCACTAATGGTTCTGAGATATCTTCAGCTAATTCTTTTAAGTACCATAGGTTGAATTTCATCAGGCTCTTGCTCCTTGAATACATGTAAATTATCTAAATATTCTTTAACCTGTTCTTTCCCTATTCTGTCTTATATTCCTTCCACTTTGTTGTTAATATAAATTGTGTAAGCATCTAGTCACAACTGACTTTTTAAATGAAGACTGAGGCAAAGTAAGCATTAAACACTTTAGCCTTGGTGTTGGGGTCCATAATTAGCTCTCCTTCCCCACTAAATAGTGAACCTTTCTCTTGTTCTTAATGTATTTAAAGAACCTCTTCTTTATTGCCTTTTATATCTCTAATTAGATGTAACTCATTTATGTGCCTTAGCCCTTCTGATTTTGTCCCTAACTGCTTGTGCTATTATTTTGTACTTATCCTTAGCAATTTGTCTGTTTCCACTTTTTGTAGGATTCCTTTTTTATTTTTGTCATTATGCGTGGAGATTGGCATTATGTTGGCTGTGAATGTGACTGATGATTTACTTCTTTTTTTAGTGTTTGCAATTATGTGAAAAGATGCATTAGAGCAACCTTTAATCTAAATTACCAATGTTATTTCTGTGACATTATTATATTCTAAATATTAAATGTGTATAATTTTATAGCTAGCTTACTCACTTTCCCCTCTAGCACTGTTCTAGGAGTTAGCGAGTGCTAAAAAAATGGTACTTCACCTTTTCAATACTGAGAAGCCCTCCCTCCTAAATGTGATGAGATCTTGCAACGTGTCCCCCTTCCCATTTGGGCATATGAGAAGGGCAAGGTGGTCATGAACCCAGATTTTGAGAATGTCTGCTCTAATATATATAATATATAACAACACCACAAAAAGACTTAATTAACTTAGAATTAAATGAAATGCATTTCCTCACAATAATACAGATAGTAAAATGAGGGTTGGGAGCTGGGTTTGGGGTTCTCACAATTCAAATGTGAATGACATGTAAAAAATCTGCCCTGTTTTATGGATAGGATCATGTTAGTAGAAATAGTAGCCATTGTCAGTCCCTTAAACACATAATCTCTTTACCTCTAGATTCTGGGGACCAGCAGTGTGGATCAAATGAGCATATAACTCACTGTGAAGAGTATTTTTTGTAATGATATGTTAAATATGGAAAGAGATTAGATGTGTCTTTAGTGCAAAATTAATTAATAGTCAAAAAGGGAAAAGCTTAAGTCAACTGAGGACCCAGCTGGACCTGGCTTGGGCAGTCCTTGTTTGGCATCAGAGAAGGTTGTGACAACAACCTATCATTTCTAAAGTCAATGTTTTTGTTTAAAGAAAGTTGCATGAAATCAAGAGTTTTCTTTACATGCTGAATGACTAATCTGTACAGCACTACATGCAAGGAAACTACATTTTTTGTAATTATTTCAAGGGCTGCTTTAATAATAAAATCACCAGGTTTAGCTTCAGTAAAGTTTTTTTTTTCTGTGAAGAGTCCATGTCATCTTAACTGGAAATCAAGCAATTAATTATTGGCAGATATTTTTTGTTGAAAACATAGGGCATGATGCTTTTAAACAAAAACATTCAGATCTGAAGACTTTTGTACTGTAACTGCTCAGGTTTTTGGCATTCTTTCCCTTAGTACATTGTTCTTACATTTCATCAGAGTTAAATCAGTTGCCCTTTTAAAAATTGTATAACTATGTTTCTCTAAATTTGAAAAGTTTAATAAACACATATTGTTTGTTAGCTGTTGATGGTGCAACACTGATATATAGAAAGGCAAATGTCCCTGTGTCAATGAGCTTAAAATATAATGTAAACAGGTAATATAATTGTGGAATTAGTAAGCCAAAAACCAAGGGGAGAGGGTGAACTCACATCAATAAGAGTCCCTTTTTTATATTCAGCAATTTTTGGTAGAATTTAACTTACACTAGTGAAAAGTCAAGGTAGGGAGATTTTTATTGGAAATCTACAGAATGGTTCAGTAGTAATTTGAATAGCATGGAGACCTCTTGATTGCTTTTCCTTCATGTACAATGAAACAGGTCTTTTAACATATTTATTCATTTATTGGGTATTATTTAAGATTGCCTCCCTAATGTACAATGTAGCACTGCTATACTGTAGGTTAGTACAGTAGGTCATATATATTAGTAATAAAGTTGTTCATAGTTCATCTATTATAGCATAGTTTTCTATTTTATTCCTTAACCAATGTATTCCTTGTCACATGCTGGCTGGTCCATCAAGGGAAGTCAGGCTCAGCTTTGCCTGTGATGAAGCAGCTATCCTCCAGCTGGTCCTGATTCAGTAACTTAATTGAAGTTATTGGATACGATGTGAAATGAGAAACTTTTTGTTTGCCAGGAACTAAGTTCAGGATTCTGTGTGTTTTTTCCCTCCTCCTGCAAAAGTTGATGATGATATACATTTACTATGTATTTTTAATTTAAGTTTTATATGCTTTTTGTGTCTAGGGAAGAAATATTTTAAAACACTTAAAACAGGGAAAGAGTCTATCAGCTTTAGTGCAATTTTTCTTTATTACTCCCCTGGGTACACTCCAGCATAAGGTCAAGAGGCTTCCTTAAGATCATATAATGAGAAGGCATTTCAGCTGAATTTAGAACCAGGAACTGCTCGGCTATAACCACTCGATCACAGTGGAGCAGAGTTGTGAATTCTTTCTAATTTGTATGTTTTTCTCCTAATCTACCTTGCCAGACTAGATATTACACTGAGATGTAGGATATGATTAATTATTTTGTTGTTTAATTCTTCAAGTGTCTTTTGTTTGGTGTTCTGTTTTTTTTTTCTTCATTTGATGAATACATAGCAGGGATAATATGATATCTTGTACTGGTATACACCTCCCTATACCATGTCTATGCTTGAAAGCTTTAGGGTGTTAAAGTATCCCTTCAGTGAAAGTAATTTACAGTATGATAGGTGCTACTCTTAAGGGTTTATAAACCCCAAACTGCAGTGACCTTATACATCTTTCTAATTATGTATTACGTAGTAAAAGCGTATTCGTACCTAATAAAGTGGGATTGTACGTAAAAATATTTTGAAACTATTTTATACTGACAAAAATAGATTTCATGTTACTAAACAGAATTGTTTATGTCATGAATTCTCCAATTAAAGAATATTTTGTAGTCCTATTCAATTAAAATTACAACTGAACTCTAATTCAGTTAACAGGAAGGTTAATATGTACAATATTTTACAA
The DNA here is from genome assembly GCF_965140295.1 of Lepidochelys olivacea. Classification (NCBI taxonomy): domain Eukaryota; kingdom Metazoa; phylum Chordata; order Testudines; family Cheloniidae; genus Lepidochelys; species Lepidochelys olivacea. Next base: position 80,624,739 of record NC_140417.1, on the reverse strand, counting down.
GTATTCCTCCTTTGAATATAATGAAAGGATGAATATCTTCAATGCTCAGAAAACAGAAATACTGCCTTAGAATCTGTTATGCATTTTAGTTATTTCAGATGAAGTCAAGAATATAATTTTATTTTCTGCAGGTTATTAACGCAGCTTTAGCTCTTGCTGCCAGACCAAAAAGCCAGGTGGTAAAAAACAGCATGGAAATATATAAGAGCACATGGGAGAATCGCATACATGTTCTTACTGAAGCTGTGGATGACATTACAAGCATTGATGATTTTCTTGCTGTATCAGGTATATTATTTTTCAGAATCTGATTTTTTTATTTTAACTTCCCTGTTCTTCATTTTAAAAAAATGGAATTAAGTATATTCTCACTTCCCTAGAATCCAACAGGAAACCAGTGGGAGATTAGTCTGAGTAAGGATTATAATTAATATTCTTAATAGCTAATGTAGTGCCCATCTTCAAAAAAGGGAAGAAGGAGGATCCTGGGAACTACAGGCCAGTCAGCCTCACCTCAGTCCCTGGAAAAATCATGGAGCAGGTCCTCAAGGAATCAATTCTGAAGCACTTAGAGGAGAGGAAAGTGATCAGGAAGAGTCAGCATGGATTCACCAAGGGCAAGTCATGCCCGACTAATCTAATTGCCTTCTATGACTAGATAACTGGCTCTGTGGATGAGGGGAAAGCAGTGGATGTGTTGTTCCTTGACTTTAGCAAAGCTTTTGACACGGTCTCCCACAGTATTCTTGTCAGCAAGTTATAGAAGTATGGGCTGGATGAATGGACTATAAGGTGGATAGAAAGTTGGCTAGATTGTCGGGCTCAACAGGTAGTGATCAATGGCTCCATGGCTAGTTGGCAGCCGGTATCAAGTGGAGTGCCCCAAGGGTCAGTCCTGGGGCCGGTTTTGTTCAATATCTTCATAAATGATGTGGAGGATGGTGTGGATTGCACCCTCAGCAAGTTTGCAGACGACACTAAACTGGGAGGAGAGGTAGATATGCTGGAGGGTAGGGATAGGATACAGAGGGCCCTAGACAAATTGGAGGATTGGGCCAAAAGAAATCTGATGATGTTCAACAAGGACAAGTGCAGAGTCCTGCACTTAGGACGGAAGAATCCAATGCACCTCTACAGACTAGGGGCCGAATGGCTAGGCAGCAGTTCTGCAGAAAAGGACCTAGGGGTTACAGTGGACGAGAAGCTGGATATGAGTCAGCAGTGTGCCCTTGTTGCCAAGAAGGCCAATGGCATTTTGGGATGTATAAGTAGAGGCATTGCCAGCAGATCGAGGGACATGATCGTTCCCCTCTATTCGACATTGGTGAGGCCTCATCTGGAGTACTGTGTCCAGTTTTGGGCCCCACACTACAAGAAGGATGTGGAAAAATTGGAAAGAGTCCAGCGGAGGGCAACCAAAATGATTAGGGGACTGGAACACATGACTTGTGAGGAGAGGCTGAGGGAACTGGGATTGTTTAGTCTGTGGAAGAGAAGAATGAGGGGGGATATGATAGCTGCTTTCAACTACCTGAAAGGGGGTTCCAAAGAGGATGGATCTAGACTGTTCTCAGTGGTAGCAGATGACAGAACGAGGAGTAATGGTCTCAAGTTGCAGTGGGGGAGGTTTAGGTTGGATATTAGGAAAACTTTTTTCACTAGGAGGGTGGTGAAACACTGGAATGCGTTACCTAGGGAGGTGGTGGAATCTCCTTCCTTAGAAGTTTTTAAGGTCAGGGTTGAGAAAGCCCTGGCTGGGATGATTTAGTTGGGGATTGGTCCTGCTTTGAACAGGGGGTTTGTCAAGGTTCCTCCCCCACTCTGAACTCTAAGGTACAGATGTGGGGACCTGCATGAAAACCTCCTAAGCGTACTTTTTCCAGCTTAGGTTAAAACTTCCCCAAGGTACAAATTAATTTTATCCTTTGTCCTTGGAATATCCACTGCCACCATCAAACTCTAACTGGGTTTACTGGGAAACATAGTTTGGACACGTCTTTCCCCCCAAAATCCTCCCAACCCTTGCACCCCACTTACTGGGAAAGGTTTGGTAAAAATCCTCACCAATTTGCACAGGTGACCACAGACCCAAACCTTTGGATCTGAGAACAATGAAAAAGCATTCAGTTTTCTTACAAGAAGACTTTTAATAGAAATAGAAGTAAATTGAAGTAAAGAAATCACCTCTGTAAAATCAGGATGGTAGATACCTTACAGGGTAATTAGATTCAAAACATAGAGAATCCTTCTAGGCAAAACCTTAAGTTACAAAAAAGACACACAGACAGAAATAGTCATTCTATTCAGCACAATTCTTTTCTCAGCCATTTAAAGAAATCATAATCTAACACATACCTAGCTAGATTACTTACTAAAAAGTTCTAAGACTCCATTCCTGGTCTATCCCTGGCAAAAGCAGCATACCGACAGACAAAGACCCTTTGTTTCTCTCCCTCCTCCCAGCTTTTGAAAGTGTCTTGTCTCCTCATTGGTCATTTTGGTCAGGTGCCAGCGAGGTTACCTTTAGCTTCTTAACCCTTTACAGGTGAGAGGATTTTTCCTCTGGCCATGAGGGATTTTAAAGGGGTTTACCCTTCCCTTTATATTTATGACGGGGTTGGACTAGATGACCTCCTGAGGTCCCTTCCAACCCTGATATTCTATGATTCTATAATTCTATAGCCTTCATGTATTATGTCTCAACACAGCACCCTTCTTCTCATTCCATGCTTGGGCAAGATGCAATATGGCATTTGAAGTGTAATCTTCTAGGTTTTGTGACTATAAAGACATTTTCTTATTGGAATTCAGAAACATTTTCAGATAGGCTCAGGATGTCTTACGCGTTTTTAAAAACAAATTGCTGATTAGTGCACAGTCTGTTCTTAAATACAATTATTTTTGTGGGTGTTTAAAAAGCCAACGGAAAATGGATGTCCAAATACTTTACTCAGCTAACAAGCCCTTTCCTTGCCCTCACTAAAATAAATAAATAAATAAATAAATAAAAATGTCATGTACCTCAGAAGGGTCTAAATGTGGTACTTACACAAAACCAAAGCCACAGCAAGGTATAAAGAATGTATATCGAAATGCCAGTGTACTCATGACTGTTACTAGAGCCAAATCCTTGTTTTGGCAACCAGTTTCTCAGTGAGGTGTGTTTAAGGAATTTGCCAGTCTTTTCGGGCATGCGCTTAGTCACTTGTTGGATTTTTGTATAAAACAAGTAGCCACAAGTTTCCAGTTGGTGATAAATTCTTTTAATTACAGCTGGGTAAATTTGAGCCTACCATCCTGATGTCAGATTTACAAAATACTATTAGGAAGATTTGATATACTGTGTTCATGAAAGTTAACTGGTTGTTCTCATTACTTATATAAAAATTACCAGGCCTAAGCGTTTCCTTTATAGAGAACTGTATTGGTTCATGTTATCAATTTGTCCAATAATTTCAATATAGAGCAATGTTTGAGTTACTTTATCTTACATGGGATGCCAAAAGCCCAGCTAAGTTGTTCTAGCAGCCAGGCACAGGGATTCTAGCACCCAGACAGTGTAGCCACAACCCCTATGCTAGGGGAGAAGGAAGTGGAATAGCTATTCCTACATCTCTGTGTCACCGGAAAATTCCCTTTTGGAAAGAATTTTCCCATGGGTGTTTAGCCAGATTTGATTTTTGCTTTGTGATGCCTGAGCACTGCTGGGTCTGATTTACCATTGCCATGTACCTTGTGTAATCATGCACACCAGAACAAGGTCAGTGCAAAGCTACCTGATGGGAGTGGAATTGTTTTGACCTCATTTGCACTGATGTAAATGACTACACAAGGTGTAAAGTAACAATGAATTGGGCCCCCAAATTTGAGTTCCCTTATCAAAATGTGTAAATTAGGCTGCAGACCTGTTTGGTCAAAGAAACAAATACAAAGAAAACAGCTACTAAAATAATATGCTTCCCCAGACTGTTTGTATAGCTTTTTCACTCTTTTTCACTCTTCACATTCATGCTAAGATATATTTCAAATGCTTCCTAAATGACTAGAGGTACTGTACTAGTTCCACATTTCCATTTTGTATCTCCAGGATAGAAATATCTGGTCATGAAAAATGTACTTTTAAAATAGTATTCACTAAAGACATATTCAATATTAATAAACTGTATTTATTGCATTAATAAGAGTATTCAGCATCTAAACAGAGGATACAAACTAGTTATCTCATTTCTGACATATTATGGGCCATATTCTTCCACCTCTGACACCTCTGCAGCTCCATTTAAGTCAACGGAGTTGCTAGAGCATAAAGGCATAATTTGACCCAGTATGTCTGAGCAAAATGTAACTATTTTCTTACTGGTTTCAGAGTAGCAGCCGTGTTAGTCTGTATTCGCAAAAAGAAAAGGAGGACTTGTGGCACCTTAGAGACTAACCAATTTATTAGAGCATAAGCTTTCGTGAGCTACAGCTCACTTCCTCAGATGCATATCGTGGAAACTGCAGCAGGCTTTATATATACACAGAGAATATGAAACAATACCTATTCCCACCCCACTGTCCTGCTGGTAATAGCTTATCTAAAGTGATTTCCAGCACAAATCCAGGTTTTCTCACCCTCCACCCCCCCACACAAATTCACTCTCCTGCTGGTGATAGCCCATCCAAAGTGACAACTCTTTACACAATGTGCATGACAATCAAGCTGGGCTATTTCCTGCATAAATCCAGGTTCTCACATCCCCCCACCCCCATACACACACAAACTCACTCTCCTGCTGGTAATAGCTCATCCAAACTGACCACTCTTCAAGTTAAAATCCAAGTTAAACCAGAACATCTGGGGGGAGGGGGGGTAGGAAAAAACAAGAGGAAACAGGCTACCTTGCATAATGACTTAGCCACTCCAAGTCTCTATTTAAGCCTAAATTAATAGTATCCAATTTGCAAATGAATTCCAATTCAGCAGTTTCTCGCTGGAGTCTGGATTTGAAGTTTTTTTGTTTTAAGATAGCGACCTTCATGTCTGTGATCGCGTGACCAGAGAGATTGAAGTGTTCTCCGACTGGTTTATGAATGTTACAATTCTTGACATCTGATTTGTGTCCATTTATTCTTTTACGTAGAGACTGTCCAGTTTGACCAATGTACATGGCAGAGGGGCATTGCTGGCACATGATGGCATATATCACATTGGTGGATGTGCAGGTGAACGAGCCTCTGATAGTGTGGCTGATGTTATTAGGCCCTGTGATGGTGTCCCCTGAATAGATATGTGGGCACAGTTGGCAACGGGCTTTGTTGCAAGGATAAGTTCCTGGGTTAGTGGTTCTGTTGTGTGGTATGTGGTTGTTGGTGAGTATTTGCTTCAGGTTGCGGGGCTGTCTGTAGGCAAGGACTGGCCTGTCTCCCAAGATTTGTGAGAGTGTTGGGTCATCCTTTAGGATAGGTTGTAGATCCTTAATAATGCGTTGGAGGGGTTTTATTGTGCCAAGCCTAAAACTATCTTGGTGAGTGCAGCCACAGTTCCCCATGCCAGTCATTGGGACCAATTTGGATCATGCAGCAGTGTAAAGCAGGAGGAGTTTCACTGTTGTCAATGGAATTACAGTAGTTTGAAATCATTGTAAGTGGTTATTTATTGAATGGGTAGATCCACTCTGTTATAAAGAGAGTTAGCTTGGATAACCACTGCCTTAAAAAGGTTCCTAATCCCTTTGGGAACAACACATTCACTATAGAAATTGTAACCTGCTGGAAGTAGAATTCTCATGAGTAAACCACACTCTTCTTGGCACTAGGACATTGATGGAGCCGACCTAATTTTGTGCTTGGAGACAGAAAGTTCCCCACTCTCCTGGCAAAATAATTTTATTGAGAGAATTTTTACTTGTGTTGCTTCTCTTTGGGGATAGGGTATTTTTTAAGGATGTCACCAGGGGCATTTCCCCACCAAGCAATAGTAAATTTGTAGGACAGTTCAGGAATGGTGCTCTATCTCCAGCTTTTGTAATCTTCACCTTGAAATCACCAGCAGCAGCAGTATCTGTTCACATTGTATTTCTATTGTGCCATGGAAGAGAATCATGGAGATGGCCCTATTTCAGAAATTCTATGACACTTCTACTTTACAAATACATTATTTTAAGTATTAGCTAATTTTTTAATCAACATAGCACTCTATTGGCACATAGTGGCTCATCAAGTGGCATTACGGAGTTTAATTTAGAAAAGGGATAAAATATGAATTGTCTTAAAGTTCTTGGGTCTGTAACATGAAGTTCCACGTGCCTTGACAGTATCCTGTTTGAATAATTTTTTTTATTAAAAATTATGTTGTATCGATCCTGACAGAAAAGATATTGCACTAGAGTTCAGAGGGTTTTTTTTTAAATTTGGGATGCATTAGTTGATCTTGCACAGTATATTTCATGCAGTAAAAATAACATTATCTAACATTTCAACTTTTTAAAACTATATTTGTGTGTATTATTCTATATGAAACAAAAGTTATGGACTGGCCCCAAGGTAAGAAAAATGATATACTGGTAAATCCACAGCAGCTAGGGAAACATTGATATATTGGGTTCCTACAACAGCTATACTTGAGACTATCTAGAAGATTAACTCTCGCATATGCCTAGAATCAACAACCCATCATCATTCATGATAATATTTAATCACATCCCTAATTTGAAGAAGATGTTTAAGTTCCATTTCAGCACAGGCTTAACTTTAAGCATGTGTCCTGGAATAGGGATGGATTTAAGCATATGCTTAAATGCCCAGCTGAATTAGGGCTGTTGAGCTAAATTCCTTCCCTGAGCTCTGATTCTTTCTGCTGTTGTTTTTTCACCATTTCCTTAAATGGGATATTTAATCCCAGCCTTGCTTTTCCTGGGTGATGTAATCACTTTCTGCACATATAATGTGTGTACAGTTCCTGTATTTCACATAGAATAAAGTCCATTCTGCAGCTGATTATTCCAAGTTGGTTGTTCCACAAAGAAGTGGCTAGATAGTTAATCCTTATCTGTTCATGAAACCATTTTACTGAGTGTGTGTGTGTGTGTATTTATAAATTATATAATCCCTCATCATATAGCACATATTACATATCTAGCTGATAATGAAATCTTTCAGATCCATAGATATAAAGGAAACCCAAGCACAGCACAGCCCAGCCAGGTGTGACTGTACTGTACAGCATTTCACTTTCAGGCTCCATACATAGCAAATGCATTTACTTCACTGAAAAGGTTGGTCGTTCTGTAATAGTAATGCCTGTGATCCTACGTCCTATCTCTATGCAATGAGAAATACGAATTCCCCAGGATACAGTATATCAGCATTTATGCGATCTAAGAAAAGAACACTTTAGTGAAACTGTATTTTCAGAGTTCCCACAAGTTCTTGGAAAATAACTGTGAGAAATGAAACCCCCTGACACTTTAAATATTTCTAAATAATTGAATATGTTCAGCAAAAAATGAAATACATTCCAGACTTTGATATCTGCAAGCAAATCTTCATGCTGATATGTGCATTTTATGTTTCTATAATAAAGTGCATATAAATTCTGCTCACTGACTTAAATGGAAAATTTAATGGAAGCGAAGCACCTAACCTGCTAAATCTTTTTTTGTGAACTGGGGCCTAAAAATACAGTATCCTAAATTGTGCAAGATGCTTAATGACCATTGCAATTTACTGTGATAATATATTAGGAATTGAAAAAGATGCTGAGGAATAGCTACAGTTTCCAGCTTTTAGGATCAAATCATTAGTCCAACACAGAGTCCAAATAGCTGGGAAGATGCAAAGACAAGCTCTTCCTCCCCAAACCCTCAACCCTGAGGTGCAGGTGCCAAGGTTCTTCATAGAGGTTATTGTAGCCCAAAGGCTGAATACCCTGTAACGTGTCCCTGATAAAGGGTAGAGTTGGAGAGACCAGTTGGATCCATTTAGCAGTGATTAATCTTGCTCTGTTCTCACGTTTCCTTGCCCACCTGTATCCTGCCTTCACCCACCACTTGTGCGCTCCTACACAGGCTCCTGGAGAGCTGAGCTCCATGTCCATGTTCCTGAACAGCTCACACACACTTATGCAAGAGAACTATAACAGCCCCAGTACTAGTAGTTGTGCAGGCTCGATTTGTCCCTTACAGAAGAATATTATTTATAGTTAGTTCATTTAAAACCACTTCAGAACACAAACCTCTTCATTCCTGGGGCTACTTGTCCTCGAGTAGAAATGAACAGAGACCACAGGAAAAAGAAAATGGAATCTGCTAGAATTTCCACTGGTGCTAGATCTAAGTAAGTGTGGTTCCTGAGTTAAGGAAGGGTCATTTAAATGGCTCATGAACTCCTGCAGTTGCTAGACTTAGCCAATGGTAAGCAGTCTCAAGTTTGTGCAGGAGCATGGAGCCAGATCCCTGGCCACATTCTTACTCCACTGGGCCCCTTCATCAACACAAAGGGGTTGGAAAACTAGCATACTTGGTCAGCTGGTGATTCTCCCTGTAGAAAAATCCTTGCATTGTGTAGAAAAAGCTACATGGGGGTCCAAAACTAACCTCTTGTTGCCATGGGGATCAGGGAAGCCAGACCTGAGGATGAAGGCCATGGATTCCAGTGCATGTGTTCTTTCTGTCTTTTTCTTTTTTCTTTCTTTCTTTCAAAATTATGTATAATCCTGCCCAAGAAATCCAGCCAGGCTGAGTTAGCCCTCCAGCTCTCTAGGTAAGACCAGTCACCACATGGTCAGCTCTGCTCTGGCTGCTAGTCCAGGGCTACTGCCTGCTGTGTGTGTGTGTGGATACTGGGGTAGGAGAATACAGTTTGGATTTTAGTACTGTATAGTTGTGTAATCTGCACCTTGAACCCTGCACCCGTTTGTGGTGAGGGGAAATCCTGGGACCAGAAGCAGCCTGACTCCTGCCTGAAGAGGATCCCTGCCAGCAGAGATCAGCCCCTCTGCAGTGACCGAGGAGTCCAGAGTTATCTCTGAACCTAAGGAGCATTCATAGAGTTTATCTTTTAGTTTTTAGTTAGTTAACATCTTTTAGTTAGTTAATCAGGGAAATTATTTTGGGGACCCCCTACTCCCTGAACTGTGTCCTCAAGCCAGGGAGTAAGGGTTTGGGGATTTTATAACCTGCTGCATATTAAACCTGTGGAGGGACTTACCACCTCCTCCTCCCACTTGTGAGTCTTTTGGGTTGTACTGAACCGAGTCAGCCATACTGCTAAAGCACTGCAGAGAAGATATCATGGTCATAGGTCATCAAGGGCCCCAACAAAGTACGTGTACCAACGGGACACTGATCTTACATTTGCCACATCAGTCATGTGACTGGAGGAAGTCATGGGTATTATCAGCGTGGGCCTAAGAATAGTGTTTTACCCTGTTATGTTACATTTGTCTCCTGTTCCATATAATTACTGTGTTGAATATATTGTATGTGTTTTTGTTATTTCTTGGGAGCCTCCAACTATCTGGCAAGTAAGTGGACATTACCCTGTGGTTAGAATTTTCCTCTCATGCTGCCCTGGTGACCCTGCCAGGAAGGAGCAAGTGTGGGACGGGAGGCACCGCCAAATAAATTCATAGGGAAAAATAAAGAAGCTACACCCTGCTGAGTGGGTGGCAGGATTCAGAAGAACCCAGACCTGCCCATCAAAACCTGTAAGCAGATTGGCATTAAAGAAGGTAACCGGGTGGAGAGGGAGCACTACATTTATAAATACCTGCAATAGTGTTCCTCAATCTATAGGTATATAAACTCCTATGTGGTTTCATTAAAGGTGGAAGGATAGCAGAAATTACTGAGCTGGTGGTTTGTTTCTTTTAAAAAACAGCAACTTTGTGTTGGGTGAAAGGATCTCTCCCACTGATCATTATAGCTGTAGGATGACTGTGAGAGGTGTGTGACCTCTCCTGTATAAAACTACTGAGACTTTCGTGCCTCCACCTCCCTCCTGTTGTTTTGCAGTAGGAGGGGAAATACTTAACCCAATGTTCCTCCCTTCTTCTCCTTGGCTTAAATTCACTCCAAATTTAACTAGAGAGATGATGTTTAACTAGGGCATATGATCTTTTAAAATTTATTGCCATTTCTATCTGACGGGAAGATTTTGTTCAAGAGGTCATAGCATGTGCTAGCATGCTGTGACTTTGCTGCAAGGAAGGAGGACTTTCCTTGTGGAACAGCCTGTATGTCTTTGCATTGCAGCAGACTTCCTAGGCTAACCGGTGCAGAGGGGATTTAGAGCTGGATAGAGCTTATGAAACAATAATATTGGTTTATTAATGCAAGAAAGCTTATTTACCAAAACCCACAATAAATTGACTTAGAAAAATATGAGAGGACATTGCAGTTTTAAGCTGTTAGAGTCACATACTCTTCTGTGCTCTTGCTGTAGTGTTTTTACTCCTTTACAGACATGGAGCAAAACATTTGCAATCTGCATTTGACCACTGAATTATTAATAACTCATTAGCCTATTATCAAATCAAAACTGGGTAAAATTTGTGGGATTTGTTGATGATTGAATTAATGAAATATTACTCATTTTGCAAAATTGTAGTGTGACATTTTGTTTGACTTTACAAAATCACCATAATTTGCAAAAGTTTCATTAAATTACATTTTCTTCTGACTTCTGTAAAATCTTCTCAAAGGTGTTTCTTATTTTTGTAATTTAATAAATCTGGTGAAAAACCAAAAATTACCAGTTTCACTGTATGTGAAAAATGATTTGTATAGTTCTTCTGGGAGGGGAGGGCTTTTCAATGGGAGTCAGGAACCTAACTTAGACACTTTTTAAAACCCCACTAAGCACCTGTCTGTGATCGTTAGGCACCTAAATACCTTTGTAAGTCTGGCTCTGAGGCTTTTGGAACATGGGGAAATGTGCTTCAATGTAAATACCTAGTTATGCTTGGTCAAAGTAGGGTACTGAACAAAGAAGGGTAGCCCTGCTTAGCAGCATGCCAGCACTACTTATCTTGCTCACACAGGTGGCACAATCTCAGCAATTGTTTTAGGACTGGGTCTAGCATAAATAATTGCAGAATAGAGCGTGTAGCTTATTTGATGAACGATTCTCCTCCAAGTAACTTCTCATCTCCCTGGCATATACATGTACAGCCTGGTATTATTTTGCCCTCTGTAGAAGGTCAGCAATGTTACCTGGATTGATCAGCCTGTTCTGGAACCAGCATCAGAGCCTTTCCATGGCTTACAGAGCTCAGGAATACATAGGGATTTTCTGCTGAAGTGGTCCCAAAAACTTTATGTCTAGCACTATCCATGTCAATGTGAGGAAAAACGGAGTCCATTTTCTAATGTGTTAAAGTGTTCAACTCTGTATCTCCTGGTGTGAAATCTGCTTTTTAAATTTAAAATTTGCCTTTTGAATTTATTGAACATTTTTTGGCCTAATTAGATACTTATATCTAATTTAAATGGCACGCTTCAAATAGCTTTCAAAAATTTTTGACAAGTAGAACATAAGTTAAAGATTGCTATATTAATAGGAAAAAACTTTCATAAATCTTTGGGAAACTAGCTTTGAAAGAATAGAAGCTCTATTCTTTTAGTGTGTATTATGCCATGTGGCTGAGCACAGGTGCATTATTCATAATTCTTCACACTAAGTAAAAGCAGATACTGTAGCTTAACTACTAATGATATGTAAGCATAGGCTCGTAAGTAAATAAACATTTCTCCAGTGACTTTGCAAAAATTCTTATAGTTATGGTAAACAATGTTTAGAGCAGCTTCTTTAGGTACCACTTTCATCAAGGCACTTAGACCCAGATTTGTAAAGGTATTTAGATACCTAACTCCCAGAGGAGTTTATAATCAGGCCCATAAGCACATGTTTATAATCAGGCCCACAAGCACATGCACTTACGTCCCATTGAAGTCAAAGTTAAGCCTGTGCTTCAGTGCTTTGCTGAATAGAGTTCTCTGTCTGACCATATCAGCTGTTTATTTGGGAAGATTCCTATTGTCTTATATATTATTATTAAACTCCATCTTAAATACATAGGGCAAAATATTATGTCATGTGTTTTGTTTTGTTTTTTCTGTGCAAACCAGTTCAAGTGTATCCCTTAAGTACATAAGAGCTGACACCATATTGTTTTCAACAAGGGTGAAAAATTGTAGTTCAAATCTGTTTGTAAGAAAACTTTAGAACATAGAGCATGGGTGTAATCTTGAATTCTAATGCTCAAATATCATTAGCTCATGCAGAGGGAATTGGGTGGAGTTGCTGTGGTGGGTTGAGGGGACCAGGAAAGCTTGGAACAAAAGTGGCATAGGTGAGCTAAAATAAGGATCATCATTGTCACATTTTAATCTGTATTCCTCCGTATCGTCATTAAAATTAGATAACTTACTTTGTGTCTTGTCCTTCCATAAGAATCTCAATAATCCAGGTTTCAGAGTAACAGCCGTGTTAGTCTGTCTTTGCAAAAAGAAAAGGAGTGCTTGTGGCACCTTAGAGACTAACCAATTTATTTGAGCATGAGCTTTCGTGAGCTACAGCTCACTTCATCGGATGATTTCCTTAGTAAGTATGACTGGAATCCAGCACCTGTGGTTAACCTCTCTCCAGGGGCTATAACCATACACAGCAGTTACCAGCCAGCCTTTACAAAGGAAATTGCATTTATTGTTAAGGTAAAAGCATTACAGGGAAAGCCATATAAAAACAATGAATGAACCTACATACATACTAAAAGCTTACCAGAGGTCACCCCATGTCCAACCTAGGGCTCTGGGGGGTATCAGTCTTTCCTACCCCACAACTGGGGTAGTTGAAATGAAACATGACACTTAGAACAAAATTAACGACTTGCTCTCATTCTGAATGTAATCCTTTATTTTAAAAAAAATATGTTGATGTCCACAGAATAAAGAAGGTATCTTGACCTTGTGACAGAGTGAATCAATGTTAGGAAAAGTGAATCAATGTTTTGTACCCACAGGAAATAAAAAAAGAAACTAATTTGGTACTGATTTATTAAAAAAAACAATTATAAATATTAGTAAAGCACTAAAGAAGAATGGGATTACTGAATGAGCCATATTTTTCTAAACCCACTAAATATTGGCATTTTTTTCTATGACTTTTTTGGACTTTCTTCTTCCGTTTCCTTATGTTCATAAACTTGGAGAATTTTTCTATTTGTCTTGTTTTATTTTTATTACTAAAGTGAATTTACTACGTCAGTGTTAATTCATCTCTAACCCCATTCCCCCCTTAAAAAACAGAAGCTCTTAAAAAATTTAGGAGTTTAATGAACAAGCCAAAAGGACATCCAAATCCAAGTAAATTCAAATAGATACAAGCTATTTGCAAAGTAAAGAATGCAATTAATGAATTATATTTTTAAAAAGTCACTGTGATTATCATATATTATAAATAATTATAACATTGTTCATAGCCCTGGTATAGCTGTAGTTCTCAAATAACAGAGAATCCATTGCAAGCTATTGGTTTCGGTTAGCTAATTTACACAAGGAAAATGTGGGTATTAATCTTTATAACTCAATGACATTAATGTAAAAGAGAGATGCATCTACTTATCATGGTAATGTGAGATTTTTTTTTAGAATGAAATCAGTAAATTGAATATACTAAGGCAACTGATGCATATATTCCCAGGAGAGACTAGTTTTAATTGTAGGTTGTAATTTTGTTTTTGTTGGTAGGTTGTAATTTTGGTGGGTTTCTTTTTTTGGTAAAGTATTCTGTCTTTTTCCTTCTTATTTTACCATTGCTTTCTCTTTTTATGAGCTATATATATTCAAAACTGGGGAGGGTATGGCAGAAACACATCTGGGGGTATTCATTTTCTATTGTTGATTTTTTTTTTAGTTATTTTACATCCTTTAATCAAAGTAGTTGTTGTTAACATTTGAATGTGTGTGAGGGAAAAAAAAATTGTCAAAACTTTCTTACATTAATAGTTATATATTCACCTCTCCTGACTCTAAACTGTTATACATATTGAAAATTCAAATTAGAATTCCAGTCATGTAGAAAATAGTCTACCCCGGCTGCTATCTTTTAACAAAAGACAGACAAAAAACATATTTTTAAATGATCTAGTCTATAGCTTAACATAACTTATACCAGTATTTTTAGTAAAACAAGCATTAGCAATGCTGAATGTGTCTAGGATTGGCAGGACCTGTGATTGTTTTTTTGTTGTCTCATTCAGATTTAGACGTGTAGAATGCACACTTCTTGCTCGATATATCTAAACTTGCAGAGGAGATAAGCTGCTTTAAACATTTCTCAAAACCTGTTATTGTCTTTTGGCTTCTGTTGCAGGAACAGAAACTTTTGTTTTGTTTTCTGAGAGTACTGTTTTCACTTCTGAGCAGAAGCCTGTCTCTTAACATCTGTCTCCTTGAAAATGAAGTTTCTTTAATAGGTTGTTCTGTGATATGCCATTTGTGTTAAGGGATGCCTCTCCAAAATCCATCCATTATCCATTCCACTGTAAATATCCTTGCCTAGATCTTCATTAATTTAACTGTTGCAGCCTTCTCCTCTCTGGCCTCCCACATCACATCCCTGGGTTTCAGTCTGTCAAAAATCTACCTTACCCTCCACTGTAGCCGCATCCAGACCCTTTCTAATCCTTTTACTGGCTTCCCCGTGCCATCAGCATCAAATTCAATTTCTTTATTCTCCACTTCAGGGTCATACACACCATGGCTCCTCTTTATATTTTGGTCCTTGTCGTAGATTGCTACAGGTGGGGATGGAAGGCTAACATCCCTAAAGGGGCAGAGTTAACATTGCAGTGAGTGGTATGTAGTGCAGTGGTTATCAAACAGATTTGATCATGCCCCCCTTCTTTGTGTGTGTGTAGCAGTTTATGCCCCCGCCACATACATACAAATATTGATTAAAAAAATCAACATGCAACTCTAACTAAATGTTAAAAACAGTAATTCAAACATTCAAATGGAGCCATTTTTTCTGTTGCATGAATGAGCCAACAATCCATTGTTAGAAGAGCAAAACTGCAATTGCGGTCAATGCTTACAATCAAATGTGCACACTGCGTCGTAGCAAATGCAAATGGATTAACGTACATACGGCAATGACTTTGTTTAATTCTATGCAAGCTTAACAGAAATCTGGCAAAATGCACAGTGTCCTCTAGAGTCAATGCAGATCACCATCTGAAGACCTGATGGGTCTGGAGGAATCAGCTTTGCTAGTTATTCATTTCTGGGGGTAAAATGTGCTCAGTATGTTTCCCTCCACCAACGCTTCTCACGCTCCCCACCCCCAGAATACATTCTGTGCCCCCAGTCAGGTTTAGAACCTCTGCTGTAGAGTATGGTAGGTTTGGTGAGAGTCAAGTGTGGGCTTTTGGCTGTAGAAGTGAAGGGTGTGTATTGTAAATGGCTTAAATTTTCATTTCTGTGTTTTGGGGCATTTGTCAGAAATGTTATGCATAACTCTACTCCTTTAGGGATGTTAGCTTTCCATCATCACCTGCAGCAAACTACCACCTTGCAAAGAACACACTGCTTTAGCTACCGTCCACAACTATTATTATTATTAGTTTGGTAGAGAGGTTTGTGGACAAGGCTAGATTGAGGGGGCAGAATTAAGGGTGCAGTCTGTGATGGATGATAAATGTATGTGTAACATGAATGTCTAACTCTAAAAATTTTAATTTGTTAAAAAGCAATACCTGTTAAATCTAACACAAAGTGTGTATGTATCGTTATTTTATAGGTAGTCTTTCAATATATGCAGAAGTTGTCTAAGATCCATCGTTCTGATTATCCTGTTAGCACATGGCTCAGTAATATGTTCCCTGCCACCCTCGCTAGTGGGTGAAATTGTAGATAGTTATATTTGCATACATCCGCTAAGGTGTGAATTTATATAAAAGAAGAAAAGAAAAAAAAATCCCATGTGAGTTTCGCTCAGCAATATACATTTGCTTTTCTCCTGAGAACTTATTATTTATGCTTTATTCCCTTTCTTTTAATTTTTCTTTTGTTTGTTAATTAAAACTCCTGCAGCCCAAACCATCTCCACTGCTAAATATAGAGTAACAAGCCTGGAGATGTGGAAGCTTGTAGACTGATGGACAATATGCTGCTTTCAATATAGTGCAAAAAATAAAGTTTATGTCAACACAACATTTTTTATAGGTGACACTGCAAAGTCTACACTTAATAGAAATTAGACTGGGAGAGGGTTGAGACTGTTCAGAATGAATAAATGTATTCAGCCTGGACTGTTGAGGAAATTCTGTGGTAGGGCTAACGGACATGCAGACTGTCTCAGGTGTAGGTGGACGGGAATAAACTTTTAACTGAAGAGTTGCCATGAATCAGATAGCACTGCTAAGGGGAGAATGGATGACTCAGCATTGACCTTGCTATAACTGCTGAGTGCTGTATGACTGACTAACAACTGACAAATGAGAATTAGGAAAATGTCAGGTTCCTTTCCCCTTGAATGGAGTTGAGAAGATGCTGAAATGGAAGCAAAGTAAAAGGCTGAACTGCCGACAAAGTGCTAATAGTTTTCTAAAATTCTCCTTTGGAACAGGCTTGAAATTTGTCTCTAGAGCCTACTAATCCTCCATGTAGGCACCTAGCAATATATCCCTTATAATAAAGGTAGATGGTTAGAGGGTTTTTTCCAATCATAATGGAAGTCAGTAGACACAGCAATCTTAGATCAGAAATAGTCTGATATTAGAAACTCATATACCATAAAAACTAGTTTTTAATACATGGAAAGTATTAAGAAAATGGAGAGCAGTAGAAAACAGGATAGCATGAGAGAGCAGCTGGAGGTAACTCAGAAGGCATTTGCTATATTTGCAAAGGGATACAGTGCCCCCCTGGAAAGTAGGAGCGAATGGACCAAATTCTCTGCTGGTGTAAATTTGCAGCTCTCCAGTGACCTCAGTGGGGTTGTCCCAGTTAACACCAGCAAAGAGTTTGGCTCTGTACCTTTTAAAAAACAGTGCTACAGATATAATCCTTGATTATTATTAAGAGCCCACAATCAGAGCAAAGAGGCGTTCTTTAATAGTCCACTGTGGTGTAGGAAGTCAGATAAATATGATTAACATACAAAATACTACATTTAAAACTGCAAAATACTTAGAGGATACACCTGATGATCCTAAAGAAGCAAGGTGTGTTACAGTAATGTGATTGTGTGGCACATAAGTGCCTCTCTTTAGAACTTGCTTCTGTTCTGCCTTTCAGTGATATTTGTCCCCTTCCTAGCACCCATCAAAATTGCATCTGCTTCCTCTCCCACCTTCCAGCAATTGTAGAGCTCACTTGTATCTGTTAGGCACAGCCCTTCTTTGCAAGCAGCCCCATTCTGCCTGAGCTTCCAGGCATGGGGCAGGATGGGGATGGAACATGCTTACTGCGCCAACCCTTAGGATGGGTAGTGTGGTCTCCCTTGCATATCCAGACAGATCTGCTTTGTACCTCCAAAGGGGGTGTTGGGAGGGAGCTATAATTATGGCTGACCTTTGCATGGAGGGTGGGTAAGTGGGGGTAGGATCCGTTTTCTCTTCATTCCCAGTCAGATTCTGGCCTTTAATGGGAAGGAAGGAAGAGAGCAACTGATGAATTCTGCAGTCTATTCATTAGTTAAATGGGGGACAGATTTTCACAGAATCATAGAAATCAGAGATTAAAACACCTATTAATACATATATCCCAACTCCTTACCAATGTGGGATTTGTCCTTCCTAATGTATCAATATTAGGGCTATTGATTAATCCCAGTTAATTCACATGATTAACTCAAAAAATAATCATGATTAATCACAGCTTTAATCGCACTGATGAACAATAGAATACCAATTGAAATGTATTAAATATTTGTGGATATTTTTCCACATTTTCAAATATATTGATTTAAATTACAACACAGAATATGAAGTGCACAGTGCTTACTTTATATTATTTTTATTACAAATATTTGCACTGTGAAAATGATAAAAGAAATAGTATTTTTCAGTTCACCTCATACAAATATTGTAGTGCAATCTCTTTATCGTGAAAGTGCAACTTACAAATGTAGGTACTATTTTTGTTTCATAACTACACTCAAAACCAAAACAATGTAAAACTTTAGAGCCTACAAGTCCATTCAGTCCTACTTCTTGTTCAGCTAATTGCTAAGACAAACAAGTTTGTTTACATTTATGGGAGATAATGCTGCCCGCTTCTTATTTACAATGTCACCAGAAAGTGAGAACAGGAGTTTGCATCGCACTTTTGTAGATGGTGTTGCAAGGTATATACGTGCCAGATATCTAAATATTCGTATGCCATTTCATGCTTTGGCCACCATGCCAGAGGACATGCTTCCATGATAATGATGCTCATTAAAAATAATGCATTAATTAACATTTGTGACTGAACTTCTGGGAAGAAAATTGTATGTCTCCTGCTCTATCAATCTTTAGTGCAAACTTGTTTGTCTTAGCGATTGGCTGAACAAGAAGTAGGACTGAGTGGACTTGTAGGCTCTAAAGTTTTACATTGTTTTGGATTTGAGTGCAGTTATGTAACAAAAATAGTATCTACATTTGTAAGTTGCACTTTTACGATAAAGAGATTGCACTACAATACTTGTATGAGGTGAACTGAAAAATACTATTTCTTTTGTTTATCATTTTTACAGTGCAAATATTTGTAATAAAAAATAAATATAAAGTAAGCACTGTACACTTTGTATTCTGTGTTGTAATTGAAATCAATATATTTGAAAATGTAGAAAACATACAAAAATATTTAAATAAATTGTATTCTGTTATGGTTAACAGCATGATTAATTGTGATTAAATATGGCAGGCGACCAGCTTGGCTTAACAGTGAAATCCTTGCTGATCTTAAACACAAAAAAGAGGCTTACAAGAAGTGGAAGATTGGACAAATGACCAGGGATGAGTATAAAAATATTGCTCGGGCATGTAGGAGTGAAATCAGGAAGTCTAAATCACACCTGGTGTTGCAGCTAGCGAGAGATGTTAAGAGTAACAAGAAGGGTTTCTTCAGGTATGTTGGCAACAAGAAGAAAGCCAAGGAAAGTGTGGGCCCCTTACTGAATGAGGGAGGCAACCTAGTGACAGAGGATGTGGAAAAAGCTACTGTTCTCAATGCTTTTTTTGCCTCTGTCTTCACGAACAAGGTGAGCTCCCAAACTACTGCACTGGGCAGCACAGCATGGGGAGGAGATGGCCAGCCCTCTGTGAAGAAAGAAGTGGTTCGGGACTATTTAGAAAAGCTGGACGTGCAGAAGTCCATGGGGCCAGATGCATTGCATTCTGAGAGTGCTAAAGGAATTGGCGGATGTGATTGCAGAGCCATTGGTCATTACCTTTCAAAACTCATGGCGATCCAGGGAAGTCCCGGAAGACTGGAAAAAGGCTAATGTAGTGCCAATCTTTAAAAAAGGGAAGAAGGAGGATCCTGGAAACTATAGGCCAGTCAGCCTCACCTCAGTCCCCGGAAAAATCATGGAGCAGGTCCCCAAGGAATCAATTCTGAAGCACTTAGGCGAGAGGAAAGTGATCAGGAAGAGTCAGCATGGATTCACCAAGGGCAAGTCATGCCTGACTAATCTAATTGCCTTCTCTGATGAGATAACTGGTTCTGTGGATGAAGGGAAAGCAGTGGACGTGTTATTCCTTGACTTTAGCAAAGCTTTTGACACGGTCTCCCAAAGTATTCTTGTCAGCAAGTTAAAGACGTATGGGCTGGATGGATACGCTACAAGGTGGGTAGAAAGTTGGCTAGATTGTCGGGCTCAATGGGTAGTGATCAATGGTTCCATGTCTAGTTGGCAGCCGGTATCTAGCGGAGTGCCCCAAGGGTCAGTCCTGGGGCCGGTTTTGTTCAACATCTTCATTAATGATCTGGAGGATGGTGTGGATTGCACTCTCAGCAAATTTGCGGATGATACTAAACTGGGAGGAGTGGTAGATACGCTGGAGGGGAGGGATAGGATACAGAAGGACCTAGACAAATTGGAGGATTGGGCCAAAAGAAATCTGATGAGGTTCAATAAGGATAAGTGCAAGGTCCTGCACTTAGGACGGAAGAACCCAATGCACAGCTACAGACTAGGGACCGAATGGCTAGGCAGCAGTTCTGCGGAAAAGGACCTAGGGGTGACAGTGGACGAGAAGCTGGATATGAGTCAGCAGTGTGCCCTTGTTGCCAAGAAGGCCAATGGCATTTTGGGATGTATAAGTAGGGGCATAGCGAGCACATCGAGGGACGTGATCATTCCCCTCTATTCGACATTGGTGAGGCCTCATCTGGAGTACTGTGTCCAGTTTTGGGCCCCACACTACAAGAAGGATGTGGATAAATTGGAGAGAGTCCAGCGAAGGGCAACAAAAATGATTAGGGATCTGTAACACATGACTTATGAGGAGAGGCTGGGGGAACTGGGATTGTTTAGTCTACGGAAGAGAAGAATGGGGGGGATTTGATAGTTGCTTTTAACTACCTGAAAGGTGGATCCAAAGAGGATGGATCTAGACTATTCTCAGTGATAGCAGATGACAGGACAAGGAGTAATGGTCTCAAGTTGCAGTGGGGGAGATTTAGGTTGGATATTAGGAAAAACTTTTTCACTAGGAGGGTGGTGAAACACTGGAATGCGTTACCTAGGGAGGTGGTGGAATCCCCTTCCTTAGAAGTTTTTAAGGTCAGGCTTGACAAAGTCCTGGCTAGGATTATTTAGTTGGGGATTGGTCCTGCTCTGGGCAGGGGGTTGAACTAGATGACCTCCAGAGTTCCCTTCCAACTCTGATGTTCTATGATTCTATGAATTTGTTTAATCGCTTGACAGCCCTAATCAATATATATTTTTCTTTGACTAGGCTAGGTCCAAATGTCCCATGTGACAGGGCCTCCACAACTGCTCCTAGGAGACTATTCCACAGTCTAATAGATCTAATGTTTGGAAGGTTTGGAGATATTATTGATTGAGCAAAATCAGGCTTCATGCTCAACTGAATGGCATTTCTCTGTCTGTAACGCAGAAATTTTTGAAGACTATGTACAATCAATTCCAAAGGTTTACGGAGTAATTTGGACATGAGTGGGAAGTATCCCATTGATTTTTGGTGATGATCAGAAAACCAGAACACTGGACAAGTCAGATTTCCACACGGGGCCCATTTGGTGCTGCAGGGAGGGGAGTATTGTGGCATCAGAGATAATTCTGCCAGTCATCACTCACTCTCTCCAGTTAATTTGCATACTTCCGCAAATGAAACTGCAGACCAGGACTGCAGTGATTTGACAGAGTTGGAGGGTTCAGGGGTGCAAGAATGAAATATCAGGGGTTCCTTCAGATCAGGTGCAATATTGACAGTGTAGGATTTAGGATATTTAAGGTTCTCTGCTATCAGAAGTAAAAAGTCTCAATGTTTCTGTCACTAACATAAGTGGCTTTGACTCAGTACACACAGGAATCCAGTCTCTTAAGTGAGAAACTGTCATTTCTTTTCAGACCCTTGTTTCTCCATCACCCTGTTCTTATTTTCAAAAAGGTCCTTTGAAACATTTAGTTCTAGGTTACTCCCTGTAGCTGAGCTTCTTAAAAACAATAGCAGTATATAGTGTGTCATCCTCAGACATGGACAGAGTCCCTAATCCTCCTTCATACATCTCCCTCTATTACTTTACTCTCCTTTATCATAAGTGCATCCATTCCCTTCCTACAGATACTTGCTAGTGCCTTACCCTTTCTGATCCTTGGTTCATCCAGCTCTTTTTTTATAATGCTGTTTCTGTTTTCTCTAGCTCCCTGGTACACACATTGCCTGCAGCATATCTGATTTCTCCTTGTATAGCTCTGATCCATACAAACTAGAGGAAAATGGGAGGTATGGCAGTAACAGTGGTTGAACCAGTTAACTGATCCCCTATTGTTCAATGTATCAATATGCTGACCAAGAGAGGTTGTCAGCTACACACACACACACACACACACACACAATGAATACTTCGTTTCTTGAAACAGTCAATCTGTATCTATGCACTGTCCATCAGACATTTTCTACCCTATCACATACTTTAAAATGAGCTTCTTATAATGTATCATCTAAGACAGTGGTTCCCAAATTTGTTCCGACGCTTGTGCAGGAAAAGCCCCTGGTGGGCCAGGCTGGTTTGTTTACCTTCCGCGTCCACAGCTTCAGCTGATCAAGGCTCCCAGTGGCCATGGTTCACTGCTCTAGGCCAATGGGAGTTGCTGGAAGCGGTGGCCAGTACGTCCCTCGGCCCGCGCCTCTTCCAGCAGCTCCCATTGGCTTGGAGCAGCGAACTGCGGCCACTGGTAGCCGCAATCGGCCAAACCTGCGGTCGCGGCACATAAACAAACCAGCCCGGCCCGCCGGGGGCTTTCCCTGCACAAGCGGCGGAATAAGTTTGGGAACCACTGATCTAGGATATTCACTGTGACATTTAATTTTTCACGTAGCTATGGTATATTGTCCAACTCCAATACACTTAAAGTAATTTCTAAATTTAGCTGAGTTTTTTTAGGACACACACTTCAAATGCTGTCCCATCTCTCTTTATATCCCAGATCCTGGAACTCCATCCTTACAGAATCACAATAACCTTTCTACTGTGCTGACCCTTCGTATAACAGTCACAGGTAGAAAACCATAAATATCCATACCAGATGTGCTTTAAATTGCTGCCAACATATGGAATGCCAAATATAGGGAGATTTGGATATGCTCTGGATTTGAGACCTATCCCATACTCTAGTGTGGAATAATTTAGGCCTGGTCATGATTCTCCTTGATACTGTTGAATATTACCTTACTCAGCAAAGAGTCCCACTGGTAATGTAAATAAAGGTATCAAAAGCTGGCCTTTAATTTTTTGCTTTGGAAAATAATAACATTGTTTTATTTTTATATTTTTTATATTTCTAAAATAAACTTAAGTTGACAAAGTATAATCAATTGTATAAGTATTTTTGTGTGCGTGCACACACTTTAAATGATTATTCCCTAAGTGAGGAGGTTTTAGACAGTATTTTCTTCATACAACATGAGGGTAGATGTGGCAATCAGATAAAGTACATTTTTCATACACATTTTGTTTTGCATTAAAGTATTTTTAGAATTTCTACCTGCTCGTGATCCTGCTAGAACTAGATAGTGACCCAAAAATGAATCATGACCCACTGGTTGGGAGCCACTGACTAAAAGAATAAAAGTGATCCAGAGCATCATTCACAATTAGACAGCACTCTCAGGGCATAGATCAGTTTGTTAGATTAGATTGGCTATAAGCCACAAATTTGTCATTTCTGCTCAACACAGATCACAAATATGTTTAAAAGCAACAAAAAACATCAGAAAAGTAAGTACAGAGCAAGAGAGACTTTCCTGAAGAGATTTTGTTTTAAATTATTTGGTTTATGCTTGATACACAGCCACATACAGTTTTTCTAAATATTTTTCTTCATGTCCTTATTTCTTTAATATAAAATTAGACTTAAATGTTGTTTTGAATTATATCATGAATATTTTTTCTGCTACAATAATTATTTTAAAAATATTGGGCCAAATCCTGTTTAATTACAACAGTGCAATTAACTCCATGGATTTCAACTGAGTTACTTGGGAATGACACTGGAGCAATTCAGAGCCAACTTCCTTTTGTGTGTTCATTACCATGAATCAAAAGCTGTATAGAAAATGATTGAGTTCAAGATTAGACTAATATGTAGTTTACATCATTTGGAAACAAGTAATTTTGATTAGTTCCCTCTAAGCAGTCTGTTGGTATAAATCAATATTTTTGCTCATATGAAATAAGACCAATTATTAAATTATATGTTTAGGTTTGGAATTTTTCATTGTTCACTTCAGCTGTGTCCTGTTTCTTATATACAAACTACAAAGGGGATTTTATGTAACTACTCCCAGATCTAAAACAGCAAATTAATATTATTAAAGTAGCATATTAAAAAAAGAGAGAGAGAGAGAGAGGTTGCCGGGCTCTGAGCCACTGAATGATTTTGCTAAGATGATGGTGTTAGCTGGAATCGGGATTTGCTGGATGGATGCCCTTTGGTAATGTAGTAGTTGCTGCATTATACTGAAGGTTATAATTTATATGAGCCAAAATGCATAGCCTTTCCTGTAATTGAAAAGGTTTTCCAAAGGCATTGCATTTGTAATATTTTACTTAACATTATTTATTAAACTAAAGCAACAAGTGAAAAAAATCATTTTCAATTTTTGTTTCCTTTGTTAGGCTCTGGTAGCACATAGTGACATGGTACAAAATGACAATACAATTAATATTCTTTCATATCCTTTTAAACATTCAAGATTTCAGTTCACCTCAAGAGCCATGAGTGTGGAAGGCTGAAGATTTCTTGGTTACAAGTTGGTATTATGTATATGCAACCACAGGCAGGTTTGCAGGGCTGCAGCCAGGGCAGGCATGTTCCAGTGCTTTCTTTCCTAGTTGCTGCCTTGCAAATCTGCCTTCCGTTTATCAGTAACTGCTGGATAACAGCAACTTTTTTCTGGCAGCTGAGGGTTGCTAATACGCGTCATCTACTGTACTACTTTGAAATACATTATGTGATGGGGCAAGGCCAGATGGCTATAAGAAAAGTAGTGGGAGATAGATATATTAGCTCCAGGCTAAACAAATCCCTGGTACCAGGATAAATTAAATGGCAGCTGCTCAAGGTCAATTAAGACAGCTGGGGCCATTTAAGAACTTCCCAGAAGGCAGGGAGGACACTAGGTTGATTGGGACACCTGAAGCCAATCAGGGGCTGGCTGAAGCTAGTTGAAAGCCTCCCAGTTAATCAGGTGGGTGTGCATGTCAGGATCTGTGGGAGGAAGTTGTGCTGTTGGAGAGACTGAGCAGCACACACCATATCAGGCACAAGGAAGGAGGCCCTGAGCTAAGGGTGAAGTGGAGCTTGAGGAAGTAGCGGGCTGCTGTGGGTAAGTAGCCCAGGGAATTGTACATGTCATGTTTCTAAAAGGTCAGCTACCATAGCTGATACTATTAGGGTCCCTGGGCTAGAGCCTGGAGTAGAGGGTGGACCCAGGCTCCCCCCTTTGCAAACCCCCTCCCCCCGATTAATCACTGAGACTGGGAGACAACAGAGACTGTGCAAGGGAGGATAGCTTCTCCTCACTTTCCCTGCTGGCTTATGATGAAAATGGCTCAGTAGACTGTGACCCTTGTCTCTAGAGAGAGAAGGGTTACGTGGAGGGTCACAGTGAGCCTCTGAGGGTAGCGAAATCCACCAGGAAACGCGGGACCCACGGAGACAAGGACAGAGCTTTGTCACAATTGATATATCGTAGTTTTGTACTAGAGCTTGGCAAACTGGTTCGGGGGGAAAGGTCCCCTCCCTCCCCGGAAACCACCTTTCATTTTTAGACCAAACTCAAATCAAATGTTTTCTAAGGTTCTGAAAAGTTCATAGAATTGTTTCTCTTCCCCCTCCCACCCCTGACCATCTTTCCAGAAGGGTCTGGAACTGGAAATACTAAAGTACAAGAAGAAAATCAGTTCCTTGTTGTTCCTTGTTAGTTCCAAAAGCAGAAATTCTAGAAACCTTTTAAGAAGTTCCAAACTAAGCAGTTTTGTGAACTTACATAAGCTTTGGATAAGCATGAATTAGATGAACAAGAATTGCAAACTCTGTGTAAAAAAAATAAATTGTAAGGTTTGCAAAAAATTGGGAACATTGAAATTTGGATGAATATGGATTGCAAACCTTTGAGGTTCACCCTAAATCATGCTAACCTACCATTCCCACCAAAGTCAGATGGACATTACTCACTCTGGGACCCATCAGGGCCATTCTGTTGGTTAAAATGGGGTTATGTTTGAGGAAATTGAGGTGAACTTTTCTCTCAGGGTCTGTGTGCTGACTCACTTGCATGCCGAAATCTTAGCTCAGGATTGAATTAAGGATCCAAACTGAGCTCCCAATCATAAATGTATTGTTACTAGATCTTCAGGCAGGTCTTGTGGATAGATTTTAATAGAAAACATCCAGCCCACAGAATTACCTCTGTGTCAGAGCCACTTTGTGTCATGCTGATGCTGATTCATTCATTTTCAGTTGTATGGTAAGAGTTTAAAGATTCCATGATATCAAAATGACAGGATTTCAAGAATAAGTTAGTCGTGCACCAAGAACACAATACATGGTAAAAACAAGTTGATTAACCAAAGTTAAAGCTAATATGACAATTTACAATATTTTTCTGGCACTTAATAATGAATAAGTTACTAAATAACCAACTGCCTATTTTTACCTGGTGTGGCTTATATGTTTTGATTACTTCTGAGTAATTGTTGCACCACTAATTAGTTGCCAGAAGATGTAGGCAGCAGGAAGAATTGTTTGTTACCCTGTTCACTTGAACTTCTGACAGATTCTGGATAGCAGTCAAATGGGATATGAATAGGGAGTAGGTAACATGGCTTATGCAGCTCTTTCCATGCCACTTGTTCCTGCCAAAAGAAGGATTCTAATTCTCTAGGTATCATCTGTCCCTCACCACACTAAATCAGTATCTGGAAACAGACTGTACTGCTTAACTGTGTACCATTAATACTAAATGCATCGCTCATATTAGACCTAAGTTTACCTTTATCCCACACAAACCCTCTGTTTATTGCTGTGAAGTATTGACATCCGAAATGTTGAATTGTCACACTGAGGTTATTGAAAACTTTGTACATTTTGAGTAAATGGATCCTCCATCATTTCCAGTTACATTCTCTGTTGTTTGATGATGTGATCTTTGTTCTAGGTTTTTGATCATCGCATGTTCTAAAGACTGATTATCACATATTTTGTCCAAGGCATAGTAAGAACTATATCTGGAAGGTGCCATTTTTGGGGTGAGCTAAAGTTAAGATCACTGGAATTCTGTTGGGGTGGAGGCAAACAGTAAATTTTTCAAAAGTGCTTAAGTTCTACTGAATGTCAATGAGACTTAGTTCCCCAAGTCATTTAGGTGCTTTTGAAAGTTTTACCCCAATTCTATAGAACCGGTTTAATCCTCCTTTTCCATGGATTCTACAGAATTTTAGGGCTTGTCTACATGGTACAGCAACACACATTAGAGGGGTATGATTTCTAAAGCACAGGGACATAATTGCTCATTCAGTGCCCCAGGCAGACCCTGCTGGTGCAAGCTGAAAGTTTCCTACTGTATGTGTGTTAATGTAATGCAATTTCAAAACAGCAGTTTGAAACAGCACTATGTTAATGTGCACTAGGGAACTTCTAGTGCATGCAGGCAGGGTCTACATGGACAAGTTAGTACACAGCATGCTGGTGCACTTTAGAAATCACATCCCTTTAGCGTACATTGCTGTGCCAGGTAGACAAGCCCTTAGATACTCTGGGAAATGTCTTTAAGACAAATTAAGTGAACACACAAATGGAATCACTACTCGGTTCTATAATAAATTGTTTCTATCTCTTGTGTAGTTTTAAAATAAAAGTTATATTTGTCCTTAGAAAAAAATCTTTCCCCAATTCTCTGAGAACTTGCATTTCCCAATCAAGATTTTTCACTCTCACCTAGATTTTCCCATATCTCTCCTTCAAAAATTTCTTTTCTAAAGCCACTAGATCTCCCCTTCCCTTCCATCACTGCTCTCCTGTATGTAATGGTATGTAATATGGCTTTCAAAGTTTTATAGCCTTGTCTGATTTCTAGGCACAAGCATATTAATGAGTGAAACTCGCAATCAAAAACAATAGAGATTGTTTTTTTTTTCAGTAAGCACTTAATAGTTCTTATTTTATTAATTACTGTTGCTGTTATTAACATAGCACCTAGGAGCTCTGGTTGTAGACCCAGGACCCCAGTATGGTAGGCACTATACAAACAGAACAAAAAAATGGTCTCTACCCCAACAGGCCTTACAAGTCAATTATATGACAAGACACACCTGATGGTTACAGATAGATGAGAAATTACAAGTAAACAATGAGAAAATATTGGTCAGCATGATAGGCATCAGTCTCTGCATACTAGCAGCCTAACCATTGTCAAGTTTTATGTAGTCATCAAGGCAAAGGTGAGTTTAGCAGAGGGATTTGAAGGTGGATAACAAGGTAACTTTGTGGATATTTACGGGAGGAACACCCTGAGCACGTGGGACAGCATAGGAAGAAGCACAAAGGTGTTTAAAAAAAAATTACAAGTGGGGAGTAGAAGCTAGCACCATGGGCTTGTCTTAGATGAACATCGATAGCGAATGAGATCTGAATAGCCTGGGTATTGACTGTGAAAGGCAATCTGACAGCGTGTGTGGGTGGGAGGACTTATAGCCGATTTTGAAGAGCACATGTGATGATCAGAGAGGGGGAACTCAGCAACAGAGATCAGAGAGCGAGAACAATGCTTAGTTCACTGGTGATTTAGTGAGTGATCATCCTGCTAAACACCAACCCATGTGAGGTTGCCTTTACCATGGTCTTAGGTTCAAAATATTTCAGAACAGGTATTTCTGTGACAGCTTTTTTAATGCTCAGAAACACTTCTCTTGCCATTCATCCCAAGTTCATTCTGTACCATGATTAAGCAGCATTAACTGTGACAAATTGGAGATGGCTTTGTGCAGATGTCAACATGCCCATGATTCTCTCTAAGGCATTGTTACTTGGGGGTCTTTCCATCTGTATAATGTGTCTAGTGGTAACAGCTGTCTAAGGTTTTATGATAGGAATAAGGTTGTTTGATGAATGTGGTCCTTCAGATGTATCTGATCAATTTGCATGAAAGCCCATCCCCTCCTCCTCCAGCTGACTGAATGAATAGTTACTATATCAACTACCTTAATCTGCTGTCATATAACTAGTACATACTGTAGGTATAATGAGCACTATTAAAATAACAGCTCAATACTCAACACCCTAACGTTTCGTGCAGTAACTCGAGTTACTTTTCTTTCTAGTTTCTTGCTCTTTGAAAGAGGAGATAGCAGGGTACTGCATTCCCTGAAGAGCAGCAAATATTACATTTTAATGGTATCAATTTAAAACATCTGTCATAACAATATGAACAATCTCATGTTTGTGCTAAACTGGGTCATTGTGGGTAAACCTGTACCATCTTTAATTTCAGTTAGTAACCACTTACAAGAGACTGTGATGGTGTCTATTGAATGAAAGCATAAGAGTATTTAGGGACCTGATGCAAGGCTCACTGAAGTCAGAGAGCGTCTTTCCATTGACTTTAGTGGGCTTTGTATCAGCCCATATAGGAGGATAAAAGTGGACTTGTTACACTGATCCAGTAATAAAGAATGAGGCTTTAAAAGTATAAAATAAGCTTGTGATATGAATGTCAAAATTCTGGTATATTAAATGCAATTTAATTCAATCTTAGTTCAATGTACTATTTTAAATTACTTGATGTGGTCAGATCAGTGTGTGGACGGGACCCTCTGTCCACAGATCTCACTAGCCTGTGCAGAACAGTGTAGGAGTGGAAATAATGGCCTTTACGGCACCGTTCTTTCCTCCCCAGGATACTGCAGAGGTGGAGGACCTGGAAGAATGTGTGCATATTCCACCTGACTCCCTTCGATCCAACACATAATTTGTGTAAAAACATCATGCAGCCCCAGGTTTTATTAGTTTCTGCACAGAACCCAACCATGCAGGGGAATCTCTCTTTGAAGGTGTTTTCCAGAGGAAACTGCTTGTGTAGGAGTCCCAGGCAGTGTGGCACTCTTTAGATATGTTTCCATGAAAAGAGAATCACTCAGGTGATCCCATGTGGTCTGAGAACCAAAGGATGCAGGAGGCTCTGGAGCCTGTGTAGAGTCATGTGAGCTGGGTGCATCAGCGCCTTCACTGATTGGGGGAATTGAACCCCCTGGTTCTTGGATGAGCAGCAAATCTTATCAGCATATTCTATTTCTCCAGTGGAAGAAACTCATGGATTTTTCCCTCTCTTTAGAGAGCCTTCTTTTTTCTGCAGAAGTGAATTATCTCCTCTAAATCCCATAGTTAAGGGTGTGTTGTTGTCACTGAAGTATTGCACAAACTTCAATCAGGATGTCATATTTTTTTCTGAAATCAAAGGCTCATCTGCTGGGTTTTTTTGGTGCATGATCTTTGAGTTCAAGACTCTGGGTGGGAAGGTGTCCCCTATTAATATTTACAAAAATATGTATTTTAAATAAAATTCATGTATTAATATAATCTATTTACTTTCAGATATAGAAAAATTCACATTTAGTCAGGGGTTTAAAGGATCTGAGCTGGCTTGTTTGGAAAGCTCAGATCACCCACCCTTCTTTCTTTAACCTTGTTAAGTAATTGTAGCTTACATTGTATTAAATAACACTTGATTAATAATGTCCATATGCAATAAAACTTAAGGTCAAGTATCAGTCTGTAAGTATCTGTGGCATTAAGTTCTAGTGGATGGTTGGGCTCATGTTTCAAATTAGTTCGGACCGTCGCAAGCATTAAGATAGCAATCAGAACATTTCAAGTAACTTAAAACAAATTGCACAACATATTGTAAGTACTCAGATGATGCCTAACAAGATGAATCAGATTTCTGGCTTGCTTATCTATAAATATCTATATAATTAGTTTTCCCTCCGTGTTCAAAGGTCTGGTTGACATTATTACATTTTCCCCTCAGTCCATATGACAAGTTTTCAAATGATTATGCCACACACAGTGCTGATCATTGGCTCACTTGTAGCATAGCTATAGATGGGGGTGAGGGGGAAATCATGTCACCACTCAAAACATATTTTTTTGGCTTGATGATAACTACATTAGAAATATACCATGGCATACTTTCTGACAATACGTATATCTAAATTAATCTAATAAATCTAAATAGAAGCATATAAAATAATTGTTTAACTATTTCTGAAGGAACAGTGTTAGAGTGGGAAGGTAAAAAAAACCAAACCATTCAGCTTTACTCTCTTTTACTCTGAGGCCATGTTAGACCGCTGTGACATTTTAAAGGTGCCTTACCGGAAGTGAGAATCAACCCCACTAGGTTACATTTACACAGGGTTTAAATTGTGTGATGCCATTTTGAACTGTAACAGAGTTGCCCCAAAGTGAAAAGTCTGCTGAGGAGATGGAGGAGTTTTCAGTGGCAACTTTCCTTGTGCTGGTGTGCGGTGGAAGGCAAGACAAATAAAAAAGTAGGGACAGTGCTAACCGGGAAAGGGGTGTACCTAAAGACAGGCTGAGTCCGCCCATCCCCTCAGAACCTATCTGTTGGACTCTCAAGGAGCCCTGCCCATAAACTAGGTCTACATCTGTACTTGGAGCTAGCAAAGTTATTCCCAATTCACATAGCCATACTCGCGCTTGCTCTCCTCTGCACAGCTCTCTTATTTGAGGACCACAGCATTTGGAATTCAGTTCCTCATCAGTCTGATAGAGCCCAGTTCTGGCAGCCTTTAGAGTATGAGGCAAGAGACATTTATTTGATTTAGCTTTGCGTTGTTTTTTTTAATCTCCTAAAAGCTTGGTTGCTGATGTATTTCTAGATGCAGCCATAGCAGTAGTTTTTAATGTTACTGTGGAGCATCTTATAACTTGTTTGATTAGCTTTTGTAATAAGGCCTGCTTACATATATAGGTGCTTTAAAAATTGCTATTTGAATAAATACAGTTAATAGTAACAGAAACCTCTTTTGGTTATTGGTACAAATAATTTCAAAAAAAGTTGGTCCTTTGGTACAGAGTGCAGATTTTCAGGCTCCTATATGCTTTGCTATGGAGCTTGAAGTCTAAGTGGCAGCTGCTTTTGGTGTATTTGCTGTAGTTATCCATTTTCTAGCATACATTTATATAAATGAAACCTAGCCAGCAAGGTGCCAATATTCACATATGGTTAACTCTTCTTCCTTCCCAACTTGAGCAGACAGCAGATATACAGTATGTGCTAAAGCACATCACTGAATGTAATACTCTGTATTAAGCTCCCTGCTGGTGAACTTAATAACAAGCCACGGGACATTAATGAGATTTTTGTAATTATTATTAAACAGTATACTCTTCAGAATCTTCAGCAGCTGAATAGGACATACAATTATTCTTGACCAAGTTGAGGATCCTTAGTATATTGGAAGAAAACATCCAGGGCAAAATTCATGAACTCAGTGTCCAACCTGAGTTGCAGGCTGTGTGCTGGATAGCTGTATGGGAGGTACTTCAGTCCAACAGCTGCAATATACCTTTGTGATCCCAGTGTGCCCCTACTGCAAGAGGAAGTAGGAATTGGAGGAATGAGTCAACAGTGTGCCATCGTTGCCAAGAAGGCCAAAGGCATTTTGGGATGTATAAGTAGGGGCATTGCCAGCAGATCGAGGGACGTGATCGTTCCCCTCTATTCGACATTGGTGAGGCCTCATCTGGAGTACTGTGTCCAGTTTTGGGCCCCACACTACAAGAAGGATGTGGAAAAATTGGAAAGCGTCCAGCGGAGGGCAACAAAAATTATTTGGGGACTGGAACAAATGAGTTATGAGGAGAGGCTGAGGGAACTGGGATTGTTTAGTCTGCGGAAGAGAAGAACGAGGGGGGATTTGATAGCTGCTTTCAGCTACCTGAAAGGGGGTTCCAAAGTGGATGGCTCTAGACTGTTCTCAGTGGTAGCAGATGACAGAACAAGGTGTAATGGTCTCAAGTTGCAGTGGGGGAGGTTTAGGTTGGATATTAGGAAAACCTTTTTCACTAGGAGGGTGGTGAAACACTGGAATGCATTACCTCGGGAGGTGGTGGAATCTCCTTCCTTAGAAGTTTTTAAGGTCAGGCTTGACAAAGCCCTGGCTGGGATGATTTAGTTGGGGATTGGTCCTGCTTTGAGCAGGGGGTTGAACTAGATGACCTCCAGAGGTCCCTTCCAACCCTGATATTCTATGATTCTATGAATATCTTGCATAGGTAATCTGTACATAAATTATAATGGGCCAGATCTTCAACTACTGTCAATCTGAGGATCTCAATTTATTTCATTGGAGCTATACCAATTTACATCAGCTGAGGATCAGGCTCCTTGTCTTGATCTGTTTCAGAAGGCATACAACATGTTCATACATGATAACTTTAAATATCTCAAAGTCTGCCATCTCAGGTGACAAATACCACCTCTTTTACAATATATTCATACAAGTCATAGGGCTTATTTACATATGGAAATTGCACCAGTGGAAAGTGCTCCCAGGGTACCACTCTGTTTGCCTGCAACACCATTCTGAGCAGGATCCTCCATCATGGGAATTCCTGTGCGCTATTTTGTAGTTCCCATGATACAGGCTGATGTGTGAACTACAAGCCTACCAAACATCTAAGTAGTAGTGTGTCATTATTGGAACCATTTATCTGAACTGCCAGCCTACTCTCTGTGAACTGTTGGTGGAGGGAAGAGGGCAGTTCTGATAAATGGGAACGAGATTTGCATCACCCTTGTTCATTTTGCCATATCATCTTTTTTCATGGTTTTCATAAAAGAAACCAAATAAAGAAGACTGGCTAAGGCTGGCAAACCAAAATCACCGTCTGTTTTGCCATCTGCATAAAAATATGCCAGGATGGTTTGTGAATGTCCCTATTTTATCAATCATATTTTAATAGCAGCTGGAGTTTGAAATACTTTGTAAGTGTTTGCAGATTCCCTCAAAATAATGGAAAGCGAATGAACAGCCCCCATGAAAATTAACATTTACACAGTTGTGAGAATAGCAGCCTACTTTTGTTTGCCTACCAGCACTTTTGCAGTCAGGCTTGTTTGTAGAAAACATCATTATGATCAGCCAGTGTGACTTTGATATACCATATGAAGCTCAGATAATGCTTTATTAGAATCTTAATAGTCAATAATGGCATGAGAAAGAGAGCTCTGTTTGCCTGCAAGCACTTTTTCAGTCTGACTTGTCTGCCCAAATGTTTATTACCAATAAGCTTGGCAAATCTTCTGAATTTAGCTTCATAAAAGTGGTGTTTTGAAAAATCAAAAAAATGAATTTTGTCCCTCTATGGTACTCTACCGGCTAAAATAGTGATTGGGTCTGTGGGTCATTTGGAAATTAAAATGCAGCAGAGGAGAAACAAGCACAGAGGTGCCCCTAGCATTGTTTCAGAGAAGTTCTAATAGAATCCAAGTGCATGTAGGGACAGACCCATTGAATTTACCATATTCTTGATTAGAATATAAAAGTGGGATGGAAGATGCAGTCTTAATGAAAATCTTAATTCCAGGTTAACTACTTTTTTGCCCAACAGTAAGTTTACTTTTTTTATATATAGAAATATATATACTGAAGTAATTGCATGTAAGTGAGCCCTAATTTTCAATTTCCTTACTTTTATGCTTGTAAAATCACAACAATAACTCTTTGATGTTTTCCACATACAGGTCCTTACCAGTTATGGTAAGTGTACTTCACAATCTGTCATCTATATAAATATGTAATATGTGATTGCACAGGGGAGAATCAGGGTCCCAAAGAAATATATACAAAGCAACTAAGAAAGGGGATGACAAAGTCAGGACTAATAGCATGGGCACCTTTAAAAAAAGTAAACCTTCACTCACTGTCAGACAGTATAAATACTTTGCTGGAGTATGCATTCCTAATATAGGAAGTAATACATTAAAGTCAATTGTGCAGTTCAGGATTTGCTTTCTCCTTTTGTAAATGGAGGCCTAGCACAGCAGATACATCAATCAAAGAGGACCAAGGAGGAAACAAAATGAAAGGGAAAAGAAAGGAAGACAGAATCTTTTCATTATAGATTGAAACTTATGTATGTGATTGGTATAATTTTACACAGGTACCAATTTGTGAATGTATACTTTATGCATTTTTGTTGAATGATAAGCAGCCTGTCCACTCATTCAATCTCTAGGATATGTTGTTAAAATTAAATAAAAGGGAAATATTGATGATGAGATAGATAAAAATGTTGATTTTTAAGTGATTGCCATTCACACCACTGATTCATGTGAAGTATCGTGGAACACATCCATAATTTATTTTATTGACTCTTAAGATTAATCAACTAATAGATGCTCTCCATCTACAGTCTGCCTGGTTCTTGTGCTATATTGACTTCTGATCTAAAAAAAATAGACAGTGAAATAAGGATCAGTGAAATTACTATGTTCAGGCTAATAAAGATGATTGGAAAAAGCAACAAAACAAAAATTAAAGTAAGACAATATCAGAACAGATGTTGTGAATCTTTTTTTCATGCAGAGATGCTTAAATGCGAAGAATGGCCTTCCAGGCAAGATTGCTGAGATGATAACACTGAATTTGTTCAAGATAGTT
Source organism: Lepidochelys olivacea (assembly GCF_965140295.1). Taxonomy (NCBI): domain Eukaryota; kingdom Metazoa; phylum Chordata; order Testudines; family Cheloniidae; genus Lepidochelys; species Lepidochelys olivacea. Next base: position 80,589,328 of record NC_140417.1, on the reverse strand, counting down.
TGTGTAGATGGCATGACAGGGGATGTTTAGTACTAAAAGGAGAATAACTTGATGAGCCAGCTGGTCTTTTCTCATTGCTTCAAGATTTCTCTTGCCTTTCTTTAGGAGCTCAAACCAAGTATTAAACAGCCTCTGCTGTGTATGAACATCTGAACTGTTTCTCTGTCTTAGAGACTGCCAACTCTTTGCACACACTTAAAGCCTTTTCGGCTTCATTGTCCTAATTTCAAATATTGTTCTCTTTTAGCTCATTATCTCTTTTTTCCCATATCAGGTGTTTGTTTTTGCTTTGTTTTGTTTCTGAATTTCCTGCTATCTTTGGCATTATGGTAACATCTTACTCATTTATGTATTCATTGCTTTCTGTACAGCATAGCCTTATACTCAGTGAATTTCATATCTGTACTATACAGAGATATTAAGTCCTTGCCACCCTATTGTATTTAACCTTCATATCTTTTATTATCAACCAACCAGTCAGATCACTGGACAGCTGATCCAGAGAATGAGTAATGTACAGATTTTCACTTGGAGTGAAAATATTCATATGTGAAACTTTGAATACATATGTAAATGTTATGCAAGGTGCATGTGTATCAATTCTACCACCAAGAAAAATCATGAGTTAATCACAGGTAAGAGTTTATCGTATTTGTGTGGAGTTTCTGTGAGGTTTCTATCCCAAACCCGCTTTTGCTGACCAAATGACAGTTTTTACCTGCTGTTCAACAAAGGCATAGAGGACAAATTTTACTGCATCAGACAGACTTATCACATTTACGTCTGTTGTTTGGTATAGAAGACATAAAGCTGTTCTAATAGAATGTTACCATGGGATGAGCATCTTCACCTGAGCAATTATCTAAGAGCGGCAGATGGCCATTATCCTCTGACAATATTTTATTGACATCTCTAAAATAGCTGGCATTTAACATAATAGGGTATGCACCGTTATTAACATTGTAAAAGAGATTTAAAAAATTATATAAAGAAATCTGCAGTCACAAACTGCTAATGTAGCAGAGGGAAATAGACTTTCCATTTACAAAGTGAATTTGGTATCCCTGGAAGTGCTGAACAGACTGAAGCCCTCTCTTTACCCACAGAAAAAGTATTGCACAAGCAGAAGTGATGCAAGCTTCCTAAATACTCTTCAGCCCTGACCTGAAGGACCGAGCAAGTCTTCATTCCCTGGTCTTGCCCCTGAGATTATCAACAAGGGTGTCTGCTGTGTATTGTTTTTAAAATATTAATTAGGAACTGGAGTGAGTCCACTGTTTCCCATAGACAACTGGAAAGCTTGTCAGATTATAACAGCTTTTTCCTCGCCACAGACTTGGACCAGATTTCAACTGATTATGAAACTAAAAGTTCTATACCTCATTATATATCCCTGGCTCCATATCTCATTAATGTCCATTGTCCCACCCATAACTCAGATAAACTATTTTGTAAGAAAACTGATTTTTTTGCATTTTAGACTAAAGAATTAATAAATCCTAAAACTCTCCTAGATTTTTATAAATATTTTTGTGAACCCAGACAATTTCTTAGCTAGATCTTGTTTTTAGAATACAAAATTAAGTACGTCAACTATAAGCTTTCCATTTCCTATCTATGGGGAGGGGAGCGGGCAGAAAACAGATTTATTTTGCCTGATCAAGACTAAGTCATTTCTCACCAAAAGCAATAAAATTGCAATCTTCAGACCTTTCTTTATGAAGATCAAGTAGAAAGGAAAATTGAATCCTTACTTTTCTGTCAGTGGGAATGTAACTTGTTAGTTTGTAGACCCTACCTACCTAACTTATTTACCAGCTCTCTAAGCAACTCTGCTCCTCAAAACGCCAAACATGCTGAAAAAGGCCAAGCAATCAACTTGGCTGTTTGATGTATTTAACGTGTGGCACAAGCCTCTCTCCATGCTCTGAAGGACAGCTATTTCTTTTGCACTGTAGAATCCCCGTCCAAACAGCTTTCCAAATAGATTCCTTGTCACAATGCTGGTAAAGCTCACCCGCAGGACATTCACCTGGCTGCTGGGTTTGGATCCTACCATGCTGCACCCATTTGCACTTAATCTTCCCTTGGTCTGGGTTGGCTCCAGGACTGTCTCTTTCTTTGGCCTCTCTGGCACGCTTCCTAGGCACACACTTTATCTGTTACCCTTTCATGGAAATGGGACAGTCAGGGCCCAGCTGCCCCATATTGTCACATTGTTCAAAATCTAACGAGCAAATCAAAGCAACAGAAAAGGCAGAATTCTCCTTCTCCAGTTCTGTATGAGCTAAGGAAGGAAAATTCCCTATATCTTAGCCAGGGGATTGGGGAGAGAAGAATCAAGAAAGGAGTTTTCCTCCCAAATTCTGTGAGACCATGATGGATATTCTTCCTCAGAAAAAATGAAGAAAAAGACAAGGTCAAAGCATATAAAGGAGCATTTTTTCCAGCTAGCTCCCCTATATTTTTCCAGTTATATGCCAGATGAGATGTCAAACCTATATGAATACACCATGGGTTTCAGAAGATCAATAATTCTGCATGATCCGGTAGTCAAAGGAAAGTGTCAAAAACTCATATTACCAGATGACTTATAACATGTATATCAGAACCAAAGGTTTATGACCTCCAGAGGAAATCGAAGCACAATTTACTAAGCTAAGTTTGACATCTTGTGCCAAACAACCCTATTCATTTTATGAGGAAATCTGCAAAGCAACTCCCTGTCCAAGGTACACAGACTTCAGTAGGCACTGGAGATTAGATATATCGACCTCAGCAGATATCTCTTGTCGCGAGGGGGTAAAATGCAGTTTATTCCCCATCCTTTGCCCTTATATTAATATCCTTACCTCTGTTGTATATAGTGCCAGGAGAGTATCTTTTTTTCCTTTTTTCTCGCTCCCTTCTCAAGATACTTCTTAAGTGCTGGTACGGTCCTATGTGTGAGGATTAGTGGACATTGACTGTGTTTGAGAATAGGAATCTGGCAATTTCCTTTGTCTGAATGGCCACCTGGCTTTTGTACTAGTCAGTCACTGCCCCCAAAGAAAGCAACATTCCTTTCTCTCATGGTGTTCTTTTGTTCCTTCTGGGGAGGAATTCTTTAGGGTAGAACCCTCATAGGATTATGTTTTAAGTAGCCTGTTAAAGGATAGTGAGTTTGCTATTCAGTGCAGTTCAGTGTTACTTTATGCTCAATATGTTTTTACAGCTTTGGAAGGGATCTGGTGGCAAGCCTTTTCCAAGTTTAGTTCCGAGCAGGGGATAAAATTTGGTTTCTACATTCAGTTGGCTAGGAGATGGAACATCTCTTCCAGGGAACGCACTGCATACAGCCACGAAGAGAGGGGATTATCGTGTGGACACCAATTTCCCATTATGGATTAGTGGTGTCTTACTAAACCAAACAGGGATAATGATGTGGTTAGATTTGGTCTATGTATGAATGCTTTTTCTTTAGCAGCATTTAAAATTGTGGGTCACCTGTTGAAATTGAAGTAATATAGGAAAATTTACTTAAAAAAGACACAGATAAATATGTCCATTTAAAAAAAAAATAAAATAAGGAGCAAAGCAGATCAAATAATGTCATATTAAGGGTGAGAGTAAGCTACAGGGCCGTGCTATAGAGCTTTGTTAATTGAGTATTAATGGGAAGAAAAGATAACATGTTGGTGCAATGCAGGCTGCTGAGAGTTTTATATAACTCATGAATGGACATGTGAGTGTTGTGAGGTACTGTCTGCCTAAGTTGGGTAGATGATAAACTATGAAGCTGAGATCTGAAGCACTAATCTCCCCTTCTTCCACAATTGTGACTGTACGGGCCTGATCCAAAGCCCATTGAAATAATTGGGAATCTTCCCAATGACTTCAATAGACTTTGGCTCAGGTTCTGACATGAAGGACCAGATCTTCAGCAGGTATACACTGGCATAGCTTCAATGGAGCTAAACCGGTTTATACCTGCTGAAGTTCTGGGTCTGAATATCTTAGACTGAAGTTGATTATTTTAACCAGGACAGACAGGATCAAATATTGCTCTCAGTTACATCCATGCAATTCCTTTAACTTCATTGGGAATCCACAGGCGTAAATGAGGGCAAAAAGTTGATGATCAAACTGCTAACCTCCCAGATCCTCCAACATTTATTATAAGTGGTTTAAAATAGGGCCGTCAAGCGATTAAAAAAACTAATCGTGATGATTAATCACTCTATTAAACATAATAGAATACCATTTATTTAAATATTTTTGATGTTTTCTAAATTTTCAAATATATTGATTTCAATACAACACAGACTACAAAGTGTACAGTGCTCACTTTATATTTTTATTACAAATATTTGCACTGTAAAAAGCAAAAGAAATCGTATTTTTCAGGTCACCTAATACAAGTACTGTAGTGCAATCTCTTTATCATGAAAGTTGAACTTACAAGTGTAGAATTATATACAAAAAACTGCATTCAAAAATAAAACAATGTAAAACTTTAGAGCTTGCAAGTCCACTCGGTCCTACTTCTTTTTCAGCCAATTGCTCAGACAAACAAGTTTGTTTACATTTGCAGAGGATAATGCTGCCCTCTTCTTGTTTACAATGTCACCTGAAAGTGAGAACAGGTGTTCTCATGGCACTGTTGTAGCCAGCATCACAAGATATTTACGTGCCAGATGCACCAAAGATTCATATGCCCCTTATGCTTCAACCACCATTCCAGAGGACATGTGTCCATGCTGATGACGGGTTCTGCTCGATAACGATCCAAAGCAGTGCGTACTGATGCATGTTCATTTTCATCAACTGAGTCAGATGCCACCAGCAGAAGATTGATTTTCTTTTTTGGTGGCTTGGGTTCTGTAATTTCTGCATCAGAGTGTTGCTCTTGTAAGGCTTCTGAAAGCATACAGCACACCTCATCCCTCTCAGATTTTGGAAGGCACTTCAGATTCTTAAACCTTGGATTGAGTTCTGTAGCTATCTTTAGAAATCTCACATTGGTATCTTCATTGCATTTTGTCAAATTTGCAGTGAAAGTGTTCTTAAAACTAACAACATGTGCTAGGTCATCATCCAAGACAGCTAAAACATGAAATATATGGCAGAATGTGGGTAAAAGAGAGCAGGAGACATACAATTCTCCCCACAAGGAGTTCAGTCACAAATTTAATTAATGCATTATTTTTTTAACAAGCATCATCAGCATGGAAGCATGTCCTCTGGAACTATGGCCAAAGCATGAAGAGACGTATGAATCTTTAGCGCATCTGGAACATAAATATCTTGCAATGCCAGCTACAACAGTGCCATACGAATGCCTGTTCTCACTTTCAGGTGACATTATAATTAAGAAGTGGGCAGCATTATCTCCCATAAATGTAAACAAACTTGTTTCTCTTAAGTGATGGCTGAACAAGAAGTTGGACTGAATGGACTTGTAGGCTCTAAAGTTTTACATTGTTTTATTTTTGAGTGCAGTTATGTAACAAAAAAAATGAATTTGTAAGTTGCACTTTCATGATAAAGAAATTGCACTACAGTACTTGAATGTGGTGAATTGAAAACTACTATTTTTTTTGTTTATCATTTTACAGTGCAAATATTTGTAATAAAAATAATATAAAGTGAGCACTGTACACGTCATTCTGTGTTGTAACCAAAATAGATATATTTGAAAATGTAGAAAAACCTCAAAAATATTTAATAAATTTCTATTTGTATTCTATTGTTTAACAGTGCGATTAATCAAGATTAATTTTTTTGAGTTAATTGCGTGAGTTAACTGTGATTAATTGACAATCCTAGTTTAAAATGAATGGGAGCAAATTCCTTCAGTTTTCCCCCAGGGGTTATAAATATCCTTGGAGGCTTAATATTGCTATAAAGCTCTTACCCAGACAGTTGATGATCCATTCTAGTGTAAGCTAAAAAACCTTCAACCGTCAATTAAACTGATCCCTCCCATCTGCCAAATGTTTAATTAATAGACATTCACTTTCAGAAACATTTTTTGTTCATTTTTTAGCTTTTGTGTGTGTGTTTTTTAAATGCTGACACCTTGAAACCATTTGCTTGAGAGAGAGAAAATTAATGTCAAGTAGAAGCTGCCAGTCCAATCAATTATTTGTGCATCCTAAGGTAAAACCAAAAGAAATATAAACTTAAATTATTGTTTTCTATGTGCAATGTTGAAATTAATGTCTCAGGCAACAGAATGAACCTTCTGAAAATGCATATCTAAGAAAATATTTGTCCTGTTTAAATTGTTAATGCTTTTTTCTTCAGAAATTATTGTGTTGTAAAATGTAATTGACATTAGTGATTAGTAATCTAATGATCCTGAAGGACAGTTTTTCTAATTGTATTTTTTGTCCTCTATATTTAAGTTTGCTTTCTTTTTCGAATTGACATCCTTTCACATTCCCTGGTCCTCTTTGTGTTTCTGTTCTATTCTATATAAGTACTTATACCTCAGTTATCAACATACTGCATTAAGTGACATGACTGACATCTGTCACGTGTGTGTTCTGTCATCCTTTCCCCGGAGAAGTGTGTGAAGTGGAGTGTCTTCTTTTGGTAGGATGTTTATTATATCGATTTGCTTTTTGTTTATATTAGAGGAGAAGGCAAGGTCAAAGAAATGTGGCTTGCACTTGGAGTGGATTGTGGTGAGGTTTGTGATGGTCCTTAATGTTTGAGGAGTTTCTGCATTGTATTCAGTTAAACGCTTTGTGATTATACACTGGTGGGTTTTGTCTGGTATGTTCTTTTGGGTTTCTAAATGACTATAGACATAATTCCCTTTTTATAATCATGTAATAATACAAGGTTTAAATGAATACTGACATATTCTTTATGTAGTGTTCAACAACATACATCCAGTATTAGCATGTGGGGTGTAGGAACTGGATGGTTTTATTGTGTAGTGTAGGAGACTATCTGTTCTTGATGGCACTCTTAATGGTGTTACCAAAATCTGTTTTCTTCACATCCTCTCTTACTGATGTTATTTTACAATACATCTGAGCGGAGAAACAAGGCTCATTTTAGGTCTGTGTATGAAATGAGGTAATTCAATAACAAGATGTATATGAAAGAAACTTCTAGGGTAAAAGGTCAATAAACATGTTACCTGTGACTTTTAAGAACCGTTTATTTCTAGTAGACATTTTTCCCATCATGAGTAATCATCTATTTCTTCAATGCCCCAATTAAGTACATTAGTTAAGCACATACTTACCATTATGCACATGAGTATTTCCACTGGAGTCAGTGAGACTACTATCATGCTTAAAGTTAGCCATATGCTTAAGCACCTTGCTGAATCAGTGTCTTAATTGGCAGGTGCGAGCTTTGAGGCCCTTGAATTAAAAAAGAAAAAATCTTACTTTTCTGTATGAAGAGCTTTGCAAGTCACCCCCTTCTCTAATTGTATCATTATTTTTAGATTAGAATCAAAAGTTGTCTATAAAACATAAATATACCTTGGTACAATAAACATAATTAATGATATAAATTGAAACTGTCAAGGAGGGTAGCTGTTTCCCATACTGTAATCAGGTATTAGATTACACATCTGTATAGATAATAATATATCCCTCTATATAATATATACATTTCCAAGAAGCTTGGAATCCATGGCACAAAGAATTAAATACTTAGGGACGGGTTTCTAAAGATAGAGGATACAGTGCAGAAATATACACAGCCCCTTTGAAAGTCAAAAAATTCCTTTGGCATTAAGGTTTGAACCAAATAATGGCTTGGGGGTGAAGACGACCATCCCAGTAAAAGGCTCAAACAAAATAAAAACATACAAAATCAGCATATAACAAAAAGGGTAAGTAGACACAATAAAATAGGATAATCACTCCATAACACTACAAAAATAAGTATACAGCACGGTAATTGCTACCTTTCACATATAGTTGATATTTAACATTCATGAGGACCCATCAACATTTTGTGAAGTGAGTTAAGGAAACATCTGGTAGTTAAAGAAGCATCTGCTAAGTGTCTAACCAAATAAGCATTTCACAGTCTCATCACAGAAGACATGATTATAACCAAGGTGACTCATTATCTTGTTTGAAGACCGAACATATTTAACCTAGCAGGAAATGGAGATGATCAATTGAGATGAGATCTCAGGGACAAACTCATGGAAGTGCAAAAATGGTTTTGTGGTTTTTTTCTTGATAGATTGGATATTTTATGGAGAATGAAATAGCAAGCTTTGGTACTAGCATGCATGTGGAAGGAGAAGCAGAGGAAGGAATCAAAAATGGACACCTAGGCTATTAGTGGAAGTAGGAAGGGGAAAAAGTTTGGAAGGCAAAATAGGGAGTTCAGTTTTATTATTGTTATAAAGCAATATAGGAAAATATGGAGAAATAGCCAGATATGCTTAGCCTGCAGAGAATTTTGTAAGTCATCAGCATAGATATTGTTTAAAGCTGATGGTCCTATTTCCATGAACATGGAAAAGATTAATTCAGTTATGGCAATTCTTATAGATACACAATTTATCTCTTTATAAAGCACTTTGCCATAGACGTTTACACAGGACACCTTCATGATTTTAGACATTTAGGTCCAGACCCTCAATGGTATTTAGATGCTTAACGTCCATTTATTTCGATGGGAGTTAGGCTCCTAAATGCCTTTGAAGATTTGGGCCTTTGTAACTATTCCTGACTCCTTACTGCATTGCTATCTCAGCAAATGGAACCGTATTGCACATACAGCTGAAAGGGGGAATACTACTGGAATGTCAATGAACAGTTTTAACCATATCAAATGAAAAGTATCAGGTGTCACAAGAGAAGGAAAAGCTGGAGTCTTATGCCTAAGTAAGTGTTGTGCACTATCTCCGAATTGGCAAGAAAGTATGAACTCATTGTTGGACTTTGTCTGAGAGGAATCACAGCTAAAGGAATCAAATCTAAAAAGTAGCTATTATTTTGTTCACAGAAGGCCACATTCTGGAGGATGTAAACAAGTGCATCCTTGCACTGAGAGAACAGGCTGCTGATGATTTAGACCGTGCAGCCGGTGCCATCCGAGGGCGTGCTGCAAGGGTGGCTCATGTTGTCTCTGGTGAAATGGATAGTTATGAGTCTGGGGTTTACACTGGAGGAGTGATGAAAAATGTTCAATATCTGACAAATACTGGTAAGTCTGGATTTAAAACCAATTTAATTACTTTTCTGTTATACGCTGTTTGTGCTACTGATTTAAAATAGAATAACTCCATGATCTAATGAGTTAACACCAACTTTGTCTTGGGTTCTGTTATCTCCTCTCAACAAACACAGTATCTTTTTGTGATTACAGCATACAACTTTAAAAATTGAATCTTTATAAAAATATTGTTAGCCTACCAGAAATCCTTTTCACCATTTTTTATATAAATCCAAGTGACACCATCTAGCCAGCTTGTGACGAGTGAAGCAACAATTTTTAGCCGTGTTCTGCCAGCTGCCTCGTATTTCTTAAACATATTCGTGACAAAGTCATTGATATCCCCCGTTTGCTTTTATAATCTGTGTGCAGTATAAATGAAGCCCTTAGTGTTAGCAACAAGTATATTTTTAGTTCTTAGCAATATGAGCTCCAAGTGTAGCAGGAGCACCTTTTAGTTACAGGAAAGTTGAAAGTTTTTCAAAAAGAGAAGAACAATCCCTTTTGTGATCACACGTTGTATCTATGGTTATATGAAATGAAAAGAGAATATTAACTATGGTTAAATATCCACCTCTCCTTTGCTATGCAAAGTCTGATCCCTGTGCATCCAGTGGAGAGAATATATTATTAATTCCTTTATATATGGTCCTCAGCTGGGCCTGTCAAAGAATAGAAGATGAAGCCACCGTATTGATAAAAGGATTTAAATTGCTTTGTTGCACAACACTTTCTACAGTATCTACTTTAAAGGCTGATTTAAGATTGATGAAAAACAAATGTACAAAGTATTTTACCCTACATGGTGCCTTTGAGGCTTACAAAATTCCATAATTTGTCCGGCCATGCTGGAAGAAAAGCAGGAGGCAATGGATGTGGTTTAATTAGGCTGCAGCTTTATTCACCCAAAATATCTGGGTGTACCTGGCAATATAGTGTACAGTGCAGGTCATCATTATTTCCTTAACCATTCCCACCTGTTTGGGGAGCTGCTGCCAGCCCTCTCACTTTCCAACCTGGGCCTATTGCTGGGACTCTGCCGCCCAACACCTCATATAAGGGTTAAGGGGACTGAAATGGAAGTGGGTGGGGGTTGGCTCCACGCTGTCGCAGATACTAGGAGCCCTGAACTCCCTTCCCCATCTTCCTTAATAGATGCTTTCCTCGAAATCCTCTTCTAATCCATTTTATCTGATCACCATATCCCTTCTGTAATGAGTACCTGCACTGGATGTCTGCTACATGTTTTACATTACTGAGTCATTACATTTTAACTTAACCTCTCTGCCCACCCCACCAGGTCCCTGACCCACTGTGGAGAAGGTGAAAGAACCTACACTGCCTCAGCCAATCTGGCAGCAAGGGAAAAAAAATCCTTACCAGCCTCCAGGGAAAGAGGGCAATTAGCTTAACATGCACAGCAGATCATAAAGAAGCCCAGTTCTACTCTGATTCCATGGATGTGATGAGGAGTATTGGCAGCCTGATCCCAGTGAGATAGGGCTTCTCTGGAACTGCCTGGGTTATAAATACCCTACCAAAGTCATTGGGAAGGGCAGTGTACCTTCCTACCCCAACCTGGTCCAGCAACTTCCTGTTCCTCCTTGCCCTGCCCAGGTAAATCTTGCCCCTCTGCAATCAATTGCAGAGAGAGCCCTTACAGGGTAACAGCATTTTTTGTCCCAATCAGCCAGACAAAGGGGCCATCACATGCTGTTGTGGTGAGCAAAGTTTCATAAGGGGAAAGTAAATTGAATGTTCAGCCTTTCCTCCTTCCCCCTATTTCTATCATCACTTCATTGGGACACTGTAAGTCTGTTGGATGTAAACTGGATCCTTAATATCTACCTTTTAAACGGAAAAGCCTTTGTCTTCTATAAAAGACACCAAATCAAAAAGGAACTCCCAGGACTTGTGCGTTCTTTGACTAGATTTGATTTCAAGAGCCAACCTCTTCCCAAATTGCCCTTATCCAGTTTTCTGGTGAGTGCAGACTGCTTTAGAATATAACCTTTAATTATATAAATGTTGATGTCTAAAGCCTACATCCATCAGCAGAGTTTCCTAAACAAGTCTTCAATGTGTTAAGCTTGACTGACATTCACTTAGTGTACATTCAAGAAATGAGGGGCATTTTTTATGAGCTCATTCTTAGAGTCAGTCAGCTCAAATAGGTCCAAGTTGGAGCTGCATACATTGGGAACAGGAGTAGACTGAGGTCCCAAGAAGTTGCAAAAAGTGGGTATGATGATGTATAGAGCTTGAAATAAACATAGCCTTTGTTTTCCCTCTGACATTTTGATGAGGAGAAAGCCTAAGAAATTGTAGAACAACACACCTTTCTCATTACCTCTTAAATGAAACAACAAAGACAAATAACCGAATAAATGAGCTATAGAGAAGCACAGCCATCTGTTTTCTGGTGCAATCTCAGCCCTTCCTCCTTGCGGATGGGTAGTGTTTAAACACTGTGGGAACTGACACTGATTTCTGTTCTGTTGCACTGCAGTGACGGAATATATCCCTAAATTGGTGTATCTAAGACAGACAGGAAGAAAAACAGCCTTTTTTGTTGGAAAATGTGGTTTGTGTCAAGGCACGTTGGGCACAGTGTCATGAGTCTGAATTTCTTTGTAATATATTGAACATCAGAATCCAATATCCCTAAATTATTCAGTAAGAGTGAAAAGAAGGAACATACATTTTTCATTGTTATCATTATTTGTACATTCTTCAGTGAACAAATATGAAATCCTGAGAGGTTGTTTTCCCACTTTGACTTCAGTGGAAATGGCAGGTGCTCAAAATCACTCAGAATTTGCCCCAATAAGCATTGTCATTGTGGGGTCCTTCAAGCAAAAACCAGCCAATAACCAGGTGGGCTTTTACTTAGAGTTATTTGTATTTATGCTGCCATTGGCTGCTAATTTAGTTTGCATAAATTACCCAGGGCAATGTAGTGATCTCTCTGCTTCCTCTATATCTAGTGCAAATGAAGCATGTTTCCGATGGCAGATCACTGTTAGGCCCATCTTTTCCCTGTTATTAATACTGTCTGAATAACTATGAATAATCGGACACAAGGGTAAGGTGAATAGAAATATTTATTACTTTATGCTAACATACTAGGTGTACAAAAAAAAGCAGGAACACTATTTACAGTGTTAGCCAAGGAAACACATTTGTATGTAGGACAATATACAAATTATTGTTATGAGAGTAGATATTCTATTTCACAGTAAAATCAATGGGCTCATTTCACTCCACAGAGGGGGAGGGATAGCTCAGTGGTTTGAGTGTTGGCCTGCTAAACCCAGGGTTTTGAGTTCAATCCCTGAGGGGGCCATTTAGGGATCTGGGACAAAAATTGGGGATTGATCCTGGTTTGAGCAGGGGGTTGGACTAGATGACCTCCTGAGGTCTCTTCCAACCCTGATATTCTATGGTTCTATGAACTCATTTAAAACCTCTTTGAGTAGATCTACAGAAAGCCTTATAAAATACTAGCAATCCTCTCTCTCTTTTAATTTTGTTCTACTGGATGGAAATCTGGGAGAACATTCCCTCTCTGTAGTCCTTGGAAGGGTTTAGCAACCAGGGAGTCCAATATCCTTCTGTTAGAGGCTGTCAGGAATCTTTACATTCAGTCCTATCACTACCCTTTCTGAGTTGGTGGCAGCACATCCTATCAGAGCAATGTCCAAAACTCAGCCAATGTCCACTGTAAGTTGCAAAGAACTCAAAAGATGATTTGGAATCTACAGTTGACTGTTCATTCCCTTTGGGGCACCTGGCACTGGCCACTGTTGGAAGACAGGATACTGGGCTAGATGGACCTTTGGTCTGACCCAGTAGGGCCATTCTTATGTTCTTAAGACACGTTTTTATTAGAGGCTTCATATTTTCATTGGATAATTAAAAACTTTTAAAATTTAGATTCACACTCCATTTCGTGACTGTATACAGTTTTACAAACATAAAAACACCTAGTTTTGTACAATTCTTAAAACAATTCAAAATCCACAGAGCTTCTTGTACCATCTTTAGTGTGTGTGTTTACTTTTTAAACAATATTTAGTGCTAACAGTTTTAGTATTTTTATAAAGAAGTGCAAATACCTCTCTGGGGCTGTGCAAGTGTCCAAAGTGCTGGTGGAGAGAACTTATCTGAAATACAAAAGTACAAAAACATAGCACGAAGGAGCTGAAGCACTCCAATACACCCTGTACAATCAATCTGTTTGATTTAATGAGATACATTAAGGTAGATGCAGGGATAAATGTTTTAGGCCTTTGGTACTGTATCCATTTTTCCGCAGAATTGTTTGTTATAAAGTTTGCTCTTAAGGCTATGTTTATTTTTCCAAGAGCCCATTCACAGGATTCACAGCAGTAGTCCAAATGACTTCTAAACAGCAACATACCCGTTCTTGTGTTTACTTGTATTTTGCTTTTGTTGTCCTCTCATATTAATCTTTGCTGGCAGTTATTTCCATGGAAGCATTTGTGCCTAGGAAAGCCTACAGAGATTCTGCTCTTGATAGTTTGTGGAGAGAGGCCATTTTTATTTGATATTACAAATCTTCATCCATTGTACGTGAGTTGTTTTCTTTCTTAGGCCTGGTACATCAAAACCTTTGAGAAACACAGCATTCTTTCTGTACCAGGGGTTAGACACAGCTACTACTGTGGCCAGGTTTTGTAAATTCTGACCCACATTAAAAAGACTATCCTGGAACTTTTTTCAGCCTTCCGTTCTGGCTGCAGAAAAGTGAAAGTAACTAAATCTAACTGACAATCACTTTTATGTCTATTGGCAGTTAGTCACCATTTGAAGTGTGTTGTGCACAGTGTGTACAGCACAATCAGCATCCCTTACATTTAATCACCCCCTCTGTTTCTCCTCCTCTTGTAGAGAAGTTTCCTTCGCTGAAGGAGTTCCTTCCTAGCAACAAAGCTGGGCTTAGCATGCCACTAATGTAATCACTTCATAGGAGGTTGAAGATTTTTTGGGCAGGATTTGAAGAGTATTCTTTGGATTGTTATTTACTGGTGGGTGGATGTTTGAGGCAGACAAGGATTTTATTATACGGTATTTTGACTGTAAAAGTATACTTACTGTAAATGTACTAGGGCCAATTGGCCAAGTATTTACTGCGAATTAGAATTTAAAAAAATATTCACTACTTTTTACTTCAAAATCTATGGAAAGAGCGGATTGAACAGCATGATTACAGGTCTTGGACTATTCACCTACCATTTTGTGGTCCTTCCTGAGAGATGGGGCCAATAACTGTGTATATGCAAATTATATGTAGACTAAGGGTCCATAGGATTAGATTAGCGGGGGAAACCCCTGTAGCTCTCAACCCATCATGCTAAAGGATCCAGATCTGGTTTTTTACTGGCAACTCTTTCAGGGGATGGTGCCAATAGTTTCTTTCCTCTCCAGACACACCTGTCAGAATCATATGTGCATTAGTCCGGTTCTAATTTTCAGTCAGTTTTGTAAAGAAGCTCTGTTAGGATGTTAGCATTCCTAGAGACAGTTATAGATGGACTGATTTAGATAAAATAAAAACAACTTTAGTCTTCAGCTGTCGTCTGGACCAAGTTTGTTTGAAGGTTTCAGAAAATTGGAGAAACCCCCATCTCTGCCAAGAGATGCTTTCCCCACTACCCTTTATTTTAACCCTGACTGTACCCTGCGTAGATCTGGGAAGTTTTGCACAGCACTTGGAAGCAGAAACAATGATTTCCCACCACCACCACCACCTTTTTCACAAACCTGGTGGAAAAAAATCAATATTCACTTTATGTGCATCAATGTTCACTGTGCCGAAGATGACAACTGCATGTCTGTACATAGCAGCACCCCCTTTGTGGTAACAGTGTTAGTACTGATTTTGTTCACTTTACACCTGACTCTCCTGAAAGAAGGAATATTTTGAGTGATGACAAAATGTTTTGGTTTTGCAAAACTGGGATGGAGAAGCACTGTAAATAGAAAGTGTGATACAGTTAAGAATAACTTGTATAAAGTAGAAATAAGAGAAAATAAATGCCCTACAGTGTGTAACAGAATATAGACAAATATACAGACACTAGAATAAAAAGTAAATAAAAGTGAGAGGAAGAGCTGTGGTTCACAGTACTAGCAAGAAAGGTATCTGGACAGAGTAAAACTCTCAAATCTTTGGCACAGAGCTAAATAGCGGTAATAAAATAAAAGAAAACACTGATATATAACCTGAGGTATAAAATAGAAGACAGAGGAAATTATTTTTGTTCTGTATACAGGATGAGTGAAAGCACATTTGGAAATCTGTACACTTTCCTGCTCATTTTGGAAAGGATATTATGGAAATATTATGTATCAAAAGGCAGCTGACATCACACATCCACTAGAGGATCTTTAAGCATTCAAAAAGCTTAGAGACACTACTCTTTGGAAGATAGTAGCTTAGAAAAAAACTCACCAGTGAATATAAAATTCTGAAGGGAGTTAAAAAGATGCAGATGATGGCAAACCTTCTGCAAAAAGGCTATTTAAATTAGTGCCAAACACAAGAACACAGGAGCCCAAGTATGAGGGTAAGAGCTTATTCACTCAAAATTTTAACAGTTTTCAACACAATAGATTAGAAAGTGTTAATGACCTAACCCCTTATATGGCAGAGCTGGAGAAAATGAAGAACAATTTTTTGTTTCATTCCTCTCAAAAAGGACCTAGAGAATGATGAGGGGAAACTAACCCTCACTCACACAGTCTCTCTATCCTGTTCTCCCTTCTCTTCTGTCATCTATGAGAGCACTTAGTGTGGTTGAGATGCCACAATACATTGATGACATCCAGCTTTATATCTACTTTCGAAGTGATGCAACAAGCACCCTCACAAAGATTTCACAAAAGACAGACCAGAGAGATGCTGGTGGGGAGTGGGAAATGTTTCAAGGTGGTCTGCCCCTCATTTGTCACAGTGGTTTGAAGTTCTAAGGTTCTGCTTCTGTCATAAGTAAGCTTGGATGACCATATAGTGACAGTGGCAAGAAATGCCTTCCATCTTCAGCTTGCTAGGAGTTGTCTCCCCTCTCAGTTGAAGATAATCTCAGTGATTCATAGTTCTTTCCTGTCCCTACAGCATTTTTGCAGCAACAACACAGAGACTCCCGATTGCGCAGGACAAGTCTGGCTCTTTAGCAAGATGAGCCACTCTGAGCACATCATTCCAATGCTCTCTGCCTTCCATTAGCTCCAAGTAACGTCCAGTGCCAATTCAAGGCTTTTGTCTCAGTCTTAGGAATATCTAAGAGTTTGTTTCCCCATCTATGACCTACCAAGACATTTGTGCTTCCTTGGGGCAATGCAGTTAACAGGATGAGGCCTTTAAGAATTGGCAATAAGGTTGCTGAGGGAGTTTGACAGTGAAAAACGCTAACAGGTGATTAGAATTAGACAAAGTCTGACCTTCATTAGAATGTGCTTTAAGACCCACCTATCTGCTAAAACTTGCCCACAATAACTTTAGGCAAGATGACCAATAAACTAACCAAATAAAACTGAAGCAGGGCTTCCAAGAATCTTGGAAGAGCACAATCCACTATACAGTCTTCTTTAGATTATCAATTTGCAGATATAATGTTCTTTTTTCCATGCGTGGATACTCCAGCAATGGATGTTACAGAAATTCTGAAGATATGTTGATTATGGCTGGACTGAAAGAGAATAAAAATGTAACTAAAAGTCCTACTGAAATTATAACTCAACAATGGGGTACTGTAGATTTTCTGGGTCTCCTCTAGTGTAAAATGTCTGATTTACAGAAAGTCCTTGTATTATTGTGATTCTACTTTGTAATATTAATTAACCAAGAGGACAATGCTCTATGAAATCAGCAGGGAGCCACTTCCATCCCTGCCCTACTTTTAAGCAGGGCAAATCAGAGTCAACCCCAAAGGGAAGGGACAGTTCTCCAGAAACGTTCACAACTCCTTGATTACTGACCTCACTCTACCCTTTTCTTTCTGAACTTCATCTGGTATCTTTTCAAAAGGGTCTTTCTCTGCTACTTATGCTTGCTTAGCATTACTTAACTGATCTATTGGCAGACCTCTCATTGTAACCATTTAGTACTTGTCACTGACCTTGGTCTCTAAAAATGGAAAGTATTTGTTTTATCTTGTGAGCTAATCATTTCTAACAACTACACAGAAATAAAATTAAAAAAACCACAACAACCCATCAACAAATATTGTAAAGCCCATACTCAGTGGTAAACTTGACCTACCCTCTACAGAAGCATGGAATCATAGACATATAGGACTGAAAGGGACCTTGAGAGTCCATCCTTCTGCACCAAGGCAGGACCAAATAAACCTAGACCATCCCTTCTTAGAAACCTTTAAGGATGGGGATTTTACAACGTCCCTTGGAAGCCTATTCCAGAACTAAATTACCTTTATAGTTAGTATGTTTTCCCTAATATCTCACCTAAATCTCCCCTGCTGCAGAGTAAGCCCATTAGTTCCTGTCCTACCTTCAGCAGACATGGAGAACAATTGATCACCATCTTCTTTATAACAGGAAGGTCCCCATGTTTCTATAGCACTCTGCCCCCAGCCCAGCAAAGCAACCAAGCACATGCTTAATTCTGAGCAAATTAATAGCTCTCCACTGACTTCAGATGTTCACTTCCTTGCTTTGTAAACACCATTATTATATAGAGCTGCTCATCCACCTCTTCCTTCTGTTCTCCCTCTTTCCTTTGTAGTTTGTCCATCTATATTGACATTTCAGTTACGAGAAGTTTCTGTTATGCACATTAGTTCTCAATCTTCGTAATGTAGCACTTGATTCAAAGCCTGTGGAAGTCAATGGAATGACTTCACTGTGCTGTGCATCAGATCCTTAAGGAGACTTCTCGTTCCCTTTGCTTAATAAATATTACAAGATACAGCAAT
The DNA here is from genome assembly GCF_965140295.1 of Lepidochelys olivacea. Lineage (NCBI taxonomy): Eukaryota > Metazoa > Chordata > Testudines > Cheloniidae > Lepidochelys > Lepidochelys olivacea. The sequence goes on along the minus strand of NC_140417.1, from coordinate 80,571,182 downwards.
GAACTTTGGGAGATGATATACAGCAACACAGATGGTGTAGAAAATGTACAGAATTGACAAGTAGATCTTATATTTAGTGTTACTTGAATCATCTTAAGTTTATACTCAATATTTGGCTGGCGCCATTTGGAAGAGATCTGTTTTGCAGCTGACAGTGATGCGTTTTCACTGGTATTTAAGTATAATTAAGAATTTCAGTGTTTTATTTTGTGTATCACACCGTATTTTTTCTCCTGCTTACCTTTAAATGTCTACAGTCTACCATGAAACATACCTTTCCTTGATGAAATTGTTATTTCAGTTATTGCAAGTTATTTACTGTAATGGACATGGCACTAAAAAACTAGAATGACCTTTTTTCCTAATTTAGGTTTTACCAGAGACCATTCAGTCTCTTTATGTTTTTGCCATTTGTAACATGTATCTCATGAAAACAAAGCATCTAATTTTTTCAAAATTAAAGTTGTTTCCGAAGTTTTCCCAGCTTGGGTGGGATCTGTCTTCTGTGGGCTAAATGCATGCTGGGAACATTGGGCAAGAGTATCCCTTCCACTATTTCACTTAGTTTCAGATTTTAAAAGAATCTAGCACCTATAATCAAAACCAGATTTTCAGAATGGCTCAATTTCCATGTAGCAACCAAAATAAGTGGACAGATTTTCCAAAGAGCTCAACATATTGGGTGAAAATCTGTCTGTTACCATCACAATGGGAGCTGTTGGGTACTGAGCACTTTTGAAAATCTGGCCCAATTGTAGGTGCCGAGCATTTGGAACTGTGGCCCTGAGTTCTTTTGAAAATCTGGCCCTGTGATGCTAAGATAGACAGATGCTATGTAGGCACAACTCACCCTCCCCATCTATAACAGAGGAATGCCACATCTATGGCACCATCTCTGTCCCCATTGCTACCTAATAAATGACTTCCTCTGAGGCTTGACATGGAAGTAGCTTTGCTGGGTTTTGGGGGTGAAGATGAAAGAGTATAGTAGTTGCTAGACAACATTACCATTCCTTGTTCATCCAGTGGATATTCTAGCTGGCATAAATGCTGCTTTTGGTACTTACTCCTGTTAAGTCCTCACCAGATCTGTTACTCAGGCTCAGGGGGAACTGGTCACTGGCATTACAACTCCTGCAGATTCTAAGGGGGTCCCTCATAGTTAGATTTCCAGGCTCCATAAGAGATGTGAGACCTCACCTTAGCCAGCTCCAAGTGAGCAAAAACCTTTCAGGGAACTCTTTTTAGAAGACTGCAAGATTAACTGTATGTTCTGCTCTCTCTGCCCATGTGAACATTTCTGTGCAAGCGGGTGATGTGGCCCTTTATGAAAAGAGGCATATTTATGGGACTGAAAGGGTCATTTAATCTTTGTGCTCACTTATAGCCATCTCCTGTGAGTTTTTCCTATTCCCAACATTTCCTCCAAAGTTTCACTCAGCCTAAACTGTGTTTTGGAACTGAAGGTATATGAAACTGCTGAATCTACTATGGTCTCTACTTGAAACAATAAATCCCTTCCTGGCCCTGTGAAGATGAAGAGGGAGAGAATTAGTCTGAAATTCAGCCTACTTTTACCTAAAAGGATCACAAACATCTTCACAAACTTGGGCATATCCAAGTTTCAGAAGTATGCCTGAGAACAGGTAAATTTCACCTGGGTTCATTACAAAAATGTTCATAGCTGTTGCACCAACATATTTGTAACAGCACATGTACAACAAGTGTGCATCCTGGAACATCACTGTTTACACAAAACCATGAATATTTCTAATGACAGCTTCTAACTATAATAGAAATGAAACCAAAGAGTATTTTTGGAAAGGATTTGATTAATTATGAATGCAAATTATAGCTGTCAATTTACCATTAAATCTCCCAACCTAATTACCCGAGCATTTATTTGCAAGGTGTTGCCTTCCAATGTTCACTGATTATATGCATTATTCCAAATTTTTTCTTCCCTATGCCTATTGGACCTTAAAACCTATGCTTATAAATCAAAAATCTAGCGTATCCACGGATTCCACTCATGATACACTAAAAGTATCCTCTGGCGGTGTCTTTAAACGGAATTAGTTTGACGGTGTCAGATACTTGTCTTAATTTGTTTGCAGGGTCTATTTTTTAGTCTATTTTTGCCCTCAATAGCACAAACTCTACAAATGTCCACTGAGTTGTCTTAGGTAACATTCATTTGTAAGTGGTTGAGTTTTAGTACTCCTGTCAGAACTCTAGTAATGATTTTGCTTCTAATGATAATTCTTTTTAATTAAAGGAGTACTATATATATATATATATATATATTACACACTAAAGACTAACTAACCCAGATTGAGGTGCCTGTAGCGATGATTTGAAACATCTTGATACATTAAACAGTAATAAGTCACCAAGACCAGATGGTATTCACTCCTCCCCAGCATCCGGACCCAGCCTCCCTCCTAACCCGGCCCCTTGTCCCAGTCTCTGCACAGCCAATCCCAATTCTCTCCACAACCCAGCTCCTGGTCAAATCTGTTTACCTTCTCACTGCTTCCTGTAACGTTGGGTTCCTTGTCCCAGTCTCCTTGTCTGGCCAGTCCGGGTATCCTCAGTCCTGTAATGCCTCAGAAGATTTCACTGTTTCCCTGCCAGCCTCCTGTTTCTCAGCCCCCACTGACTCCCAGCCTCCATTCCCTCGCAGGTCCCAGTTTCCTTGCCCAACCACTCCCGGGCTGGCCCTCGGCGCACCCCCCCCATCAGCACACTCCCTCCAGAAGCCCCCCACAGTGGCCCCAGTGCACCCCTCCAAGAATTAATCGTGGGTGTTTTTAATATAAGTCATATACAGGTCACGGGCTGTGACTAAATCATCACCTTACCTAAAATCAGGGAAGTAGCTTTCAGTCTTATGCCACTAATTCAAAATTCTTACTTGGCTGAATGATGTTCATTTGGCTAGGGAAATCCCACCTGCATGTTAAAATTACTGGAAATGACCAGCTCAGGGAATTCGTCAGTGTCATTTTCAAGATTCCACTTGCCATTCAGGGCTATCAAACAGGACAATAATATGTAATGACTTTCAGCTCGAAAATCAAAGGTTTATGTCAAATGAGCTAAAGGTGCATCCTCTGTAGCTCAGCACCTTGAGGGAATAAATACGTGGCAGACACAAATATACTTTACATATTTCAGAGTAGCAGCCGTGTTAGTCTGTATTCGCAAAAAGAAAAGGAGGACTTGTGGCACCTTAGAGACTAACCAATTTATTAGAGCATAAGCTTTCGTGAGCTACAGCTCACTTCCTCAGATGCATATCGTGGAAACTGCAGCAGGCTTTATATATACACAGAGAATATGAAACAATACCTATTCCCACCCCACTGTACTGCTGGTAATAGCTTATCTAAAGTGATTTCCAGCACAAATCCAGGTTTTCTCACCCTCCACCCCCCCACACAAATTCACTCTCCTGCTGGTGATAGCCCATCCAAAGTGACAACTCTTTACACAATGTGCATGACAATCAAGCTGGGCTATTTCCTGCATAAATCCAGGTTCTCACATCCCCCCACCCCCATACACACACAAACTCACTCTCCTGCTGGTAATAGCTCATCCAAACTGACCACTCTTCAAGTTAAAATCCAAGTTAAACCAGAACATCTGGGGGGGGGGGGGTAGGAAAAAACAAGAGGAAACAGGCTACCTTGCATAATGACTTAGCCACTCCAAGTCTCTATTTAAGCCTAAATTAATAGTATCCAATTTGCAAATGAATTCCAATTCAGCAGTTTCTCGCTGGAGTCTGGATTTGAAGTTTTTTTGTTTTAAGATAGCGACCTTCATGTCTGTGATCGCGTGACCAGAGAGATTGAAGTGTTCTCCGACTGGTTTATGAATGTTACAATTCTTGACATCTGATTTGTGTCCATTTATTCTTTTACGTAGAGACTGTCCAGTTTGACCAATGTACATGGCAGAGGGGCATTGCTGGCACATGATGGCATATATCACATTGGTGGGTGTGCAGGTGAACGAGCCTCTGATAGTGTGGCTGATGTTATTAGGCCCTGTGATGGTGTCCCCTGAATAGATATGTGGGCACAGTTGGCAACGGGCTTTGTTGCAAGGATAAGTTCCTGGGTTAGTGGTTCTGTTGTGTGGTATGTGGTTGTTGGTGAGTATTTGCTTCAGGTTGCGGGGCTGTCTGTAGGCAAGGACTGGCCTGTCTCCCAAGATTTGTGAGAGTGTTGGGTCATCCTTTAGGATAGGTTGTAGATCCTTAATAATGCGTTGGAGGGGTTTTAGTTCCAGGAATGTACATATGACAACTGATCATACAACACTGAAGTTTAGCAAAAGGAAGAGTTTTGTTGGTTTGTCTCTGTCATAAATATAAAGGGAAGGGTAAACCCCTTTGAAATCCCTCCTGGCCAGGGGAAAGCTCCTCTCACCTGTAAAGGGTTAAGAAGCTAAAGGTAACCTTGCTGGCACCTGACCAAAATGACCAATGAGGAGACAAGATACTTTCAAAAGCTGGGAGGAGGGAGAGAAACAAAGGGTCTGTGTCTGTCTGTATGCTGGTTTCTGCCAGGGATAGACCAGGAATGGAGCCTTAGAACTTTTAGTAAGTAATCTAGCTAGGTATGTGTTAGATTATGATTTCTTTAAATGGCTGAGAAAAGAACTGTGCTGAATAGAATAACTATTTCTGTCTGTGTATCTTTTTTGTAACTTAAAGTTTTGCCTAGAGGGGTTCTCTATGTTTTTGAATCTAATTACCCTGTAAGATATCTACCATCCTGATTTTACAGGGGGGATTTCTTTATTTCTATTTACTTCTATTTTTTATTAAAAGTCTTCTTGTAAAACACTGAATGCTTTTTCATTGTTCTCAGATCCAAGGGTTTGGGTCTGTGGTCACCTATGCAAATTGGTGAGGCTTTTTATCCAACATTTCCCAGGAAAGGGGGGGGTGCAAGTGTTGGGAGGATTGTTCATTGTTCTTAAGATCCAAGGGTCTGGGTCTGTAGTCACCTAGGCAAATTGGTGAGGCTTTTTACCAAACCTTGTCCAGGAAGTGGGGTGCAAGGGTTTGGAGAAGTATTTTGGGGGGAAGGACGCGTCCAAACAGCTCTTCCCCAGTAACCAGTATTAGTTTGGTGGTGGTAGCGGCCAGTCCAAGGATAACGGGTGTAATATTTTGTACCTTGGGGAAGTTTTGACCTAAGCTGGTAAAGATAAGCTTAGGAGGTTTTTCATGCAGGTCCCCACATCTGTACCCTAGAGTTCAGAGTGGGGGAGGAACCTTGACAGTCTCAAAAAAGTTCAAGAAGCTATGGTTTGAAAAGTGTTTCACTAATTCGAGATGATTTTAGTGCATAGTGAGTACAGTGCCAAGAACTTATGCTTAGCTCATATAATGTTGTAAACTTAATATATGGCTTAAATATTGTACAGAGACTATGGGCATATTGCAAATATTACATCTCTTGTTGCCGCAAAGAATGCTGCCTGTTTGAATGGGTGATAAAATACAGTGTGTGTAATTAACCTAAATAGAGATAAACCCATGGTGTTTTGCTGGCCTGTGTAGTAACAATAGTATTTTACTATTTAAGGTATTGTATAAAATGCTCAGGGGAAACACGTCTTTTACTATGCGAGATGCAAAGTTTATATTGCATTAGGTGAACAAAATTCACGTTTAGTAAGATACAAAATATTTTAAAATCCATTAAAATAGATCATTAGCGCTGCAAAGTTGATATTTTGTAGTTCTCCATAGGCAGACATGAGTAATAAATACCTTATTGTTGGCAGATCTACAGGGTGTGCACAAATCCCTTGAGAGATTTGAATAGAACCTTTTCTTAAGTTTAATTGAGAATATGTACCAAATCTGGAAGCTCTAAAGAGACAGCAAAAGGATATTATATTTTTTCCATATTGTGCTTCATTGTAATTTGATATTTTTAATGCGGCTGAAGCTTCCTGGATGTACAAACACACACTTATATTGATAAGAGTATTGCCATTTATGGGTTGCTACCTTTAGCAACCTTTAACCTTATACTTGTAGCAGAAGAAAAAAAATGCAACAAGGATATCTTTATCTGGTATCCTAGCTTGGGTGGTTCTTTCACGGTCTTCAAACAGCTGTAGAAAGTAAACAAACAAACAAACAAACCCTCTAAAACAGATTTATATGTTATTTGTATATTTTTAAAGTTACAGTGGATATCAGCCAGAGTTGGGTTATACCATATGTATGTTTTTATCCATTGAATAGCATCACCAGCAAGGGAATCAGTGTTCACCAAAACCTGTATATGAAGCAGTTTAAGTAATTTTTAATTCTCATTTTTCATACATCAAAGCAACCACCAATCCAGAAAAAACTAATAGCTCTTGAGAATCAATGTAGCAGATGGAGGGAGAAGTCTGAAGAAATTTGGAGTTGAGACTCCCCGTGTATGCAGGAAGTGGTTCAGTCTGAATCCCTTTTTGTTGCCTTTGTTACAGAGACAGTTATAGGCTTTCCTGGCTCTCCCCTGTTGGGAGCCTTTCAGGTATTCCCCTCTCAGCACTAAGTGGTTGATTCTTTCTGTGCTGGGTCTCCTATGCCATAGTTGATTGGGTTAATGTTAGTTCAGAAAGCTATGCCTTGAGGCACACTAACAGTGATGCTATTTGGACTCATTTTGATTTCCTGTGGGAGTTTGTTCCATGGTTGTGGGGCTATTTTACCTGAAGAATCATTTGAAAAACATTCATTCATATATCAAAGATGTAGTTCCCTTCACAAGATAATCTTGTTGCTGCTCGGGGCAACAACTAAATTCAACAGCCTTGCTCCAGTCACTGGAAGAGTCAACCCTGGAGAACTGTAGTTTTCTCTTATCTTTGGTCAAACACATGTCCACACACCTTTCCAAACTTCCCCATTCTAGCAAGGGAAGGCTTGAAGAACATAGCCATCCTTTACAAACTATGGCATCCTGGGTTCTTTCAGTTGTTGAGAGCATCAGTCTTTAGTCCATGGTGAATCTTTATTTACGAGGATCTCTTGAAGAAAGGACCTGTCCTTTTGGATATTCAACTTAATGGTCTGGAGCTTAAAAGGCTGAGGATAACCTTGAAAGCTAGCTGACCTACTTCTACAATTGAGGAAATATTTTACTTCGAGGGCTCCGTCCTCTGGTTTTCCAGAACTGTAGTCAGGGTCCTAAAGGTTGGGGTGAAAAAGTAGCTTTATGTCACCTTCCTTTTCCACATCTTCCCTATTTTGGGGACAGCGAGGAGCCAGTTCAGCTCTGAGGCTGATTTAGAGCAATCTCAGGTCTGCTGTAAATTGCACCAACCTGTAACAGTCACCTAAGCCAAGAGGGGTTTTGTAGAGTCAATATCTGGCTCTATACTAGGCAAGGATTTCCCACTGCCATTAGGTTGGTGCAGATAACTATCCAGAATAAGATGGCTGTGCTCCATAGGGCCTCCATCTTTTTCCTGAGCCTTTTGGCACCTTGCTCTGCAAAAGGGAGCAGGATCAAGCATAATCAATATTATGCCACCTATAGCTTCTACAAAGGAATGAATCTGGATATATTTTAACAACAACAACAACAATCAGTTCAGTTATGAATTAGTCCCGGAAAAGATGAAGCCACCTGAAAAGAATCGAGACTCCATTTAAAGTATAGTATTGGCTCCTGTGCCCAGTATGTTTGATGTTTAGGAGAGCAGAGACTCACTGCTTAATAGTGCTGAACAGCGGGCCTCATTTCTTGCCATGCTTTGCAAAGAAGTTCAGCCTCCAGTAGGAAACCTTATTTAGGAGAACTTAATGTTTTCCATTTTTGTATTTGCAAAAGATATGCTTCAGGCAGATGTGTCAAAATGAATTCTCTGGGATCCAAATAAAAATGAAAGTCAGGGTTTTTTGCTCTTAAATTCTGTTGCCTTTGTCTTTTATGAACTTCATAAAGAATGTCCTGGTATGCAAATGGTAATCAAGAACATGCCATGTTTCCCCTTTGGAAATAAACAATAGTATTAGAAACTGCAAGTACAAATGGATGAATAATGAAAAATGTAAAGCAGGGCCATTTATGGGGGTCTGATGTGTTATGGTAAAGTAAGGCTCTGCATGTTTAAGACCCATTCATGTGCCTTTTGAAAGGAATAGGAGTTTTGCCACTGACTTCACTGGGATTGAGGACTGAAGCCTTACTGTAAAGTAAACTACCTAATTAACATTGTATTGTGGGATTTTCAAAAGCATTTAGCCTTGGCCTAACTCTGCTCCATGACTTCACTGCCTTTGAAAATGCCACTGTAATAGTCTGGACTAAGCTGTTTAACTTTCACTTACCTTCATATTGGAACATTATTGTTCTCGTGAAATTTGAGGCTATTGAAAGTGGAAAATAAAACTAAAAGCACAAACTCCCCCAACATCTGATCTGTTATCTTATAACTTCACTACTGTGATTACACAGAAGAGTTATAGTTAATTTTGAGAGAATTAACATGTTTTGTGGGTGGTTTGATAGGTTTCATATAGTGGAATATGTGGACTACTTGTATGAGTGTTTATGTGTTTGGGGATAGATGAAGGCTGAGGTCCAGCTTGAAGAAAACATTTAAGCACATGCCTAAGTCCATCCCTATTCAGGAAAACAGTTCAAAGCATGTTCTCAACAGTTTAGCAACGTTTTCCTGAATCGGGGCCAATGGGCAGAAAGGTGCAAAGAGTCTTTTCTAACTTTGTAACTCTACTCAGGGTAGCAGCTGCAATTATAGTACTTGTACTCCCTGGATGCAACACTCCTTGTCTGTGAGTGTTGGGGTATATAGGCTTCACACTTTGACAGGCATGAAAGAGTTAATAGACCGACCAATGACTCCTGCTGCTGCCACAAAGGGTATGTCTACACTGCAACTAGACAACCTGCTCTAGTCTGTGCCAGCTGACTTGGGATCCTGGGGATCATGCTAAGGGGCTGTTTAGTTGCCGTGTAGACATTTGGACTCAAGCTGCAGCCCGAGCTCTGGGACCCTCCCACCTCGCAGGGTCCTAGAACTTGAGCTCCAGCCCAAGCCCAAATGTGTACAGTGCAGTTAAACTGCCCCTTAGCCCGAGCCCCACAAGGCTGAGTTAGCTGATGCGGGCCAACTGCAGTTTCTAATTACAGGGAAGACCTACCCTAAGGGTCCAGTTAGCAACAGCTGGCGTAAAAGGCTGAAGCTCAGGCAGAGAAGGGCTGCAGGCATGGAGGAGTGGCCCTGAGGAAGGTCCTCAATTATGGGCTAAGAAAAAGCCTCACAAGGAGACGGATCTCCAGCTCTGTGGTAGATGCTGACAAACTGGGAAATGGTCAGAGCAGCTCAGGGAACCAGTATGGGAGTATGGGATTGTAAACAATCTCCTTTAGCTGCCAAACATATGGTCCCTGGGCTGAAAGCCAGATGAAAGAGTGGGCCTGTGTCCTTTCCCCTTCCCTAGCAAGAGGGGACAGGACAAGCCTCGGGACCAAAAGAAGGAAAGCCTGAATAGCCCCCGGGGGGCGGAGGCAAAGGCCTGGCATAAAGGCCATTAGGGTTTTCTTTCTTAGACTTTTCTGATATCGCGGGAAGGAGACTGAACTTGAAAACTGACCTGGCTGGAGGGCGAAGCCATGGAAGCTGCAGGCAAGAGGTCTGCTCAGGCCTATTTTTAAAGCCTGACCCCGACCTGAACGAGGCACAGCCAACCCAAACCCGACCTGAGACTGTTGAGTCCTTTTCAGACCCGCTACTTCCCCCACACTGGTGCTGCCACTGTGGCTTCACTGCTTGGGGTCTCTTCAAATTTAGGGACAGACCCTTTGAACTTCATGGTGCCACTGCAACCTTTTAGTGCCTAATGGACAATGTCTTGTGACCCCATGCAGAATACATGGCTCCTTAGCTTGACAGCTTTGTAATATTCAGGACTCAATGGGGGAGGTGTGTGATGGACCCCACAGTGTGAGAGCCAGGAAAGAGTTAAAAGATGGAGCAATTACTTTTCCAGCTGTGACTAAGCAGCCAATTAGCAACAGCTAGCATAAAAGGCAGCAGCTCAGGCAGAGAAGGTCTGCTGCTAGAGGCTGCGTGGGGCCTGGAGGAAGCGCCTCAGTAGCTGGCTAGAAAGAAGCTGTACAAAGAAACAGAACCCCAGAGTGGGTATAGTGGAGTCCACAGCCCTGTGAGAGATGCTGATGAACAAGGATAAGGTAGGAGCAACTCAGGGAAGTGGCATGGGATTGTAAGGAGCTGCCCTTAGCTGGCTATCCCAGGTCCCTGGGCTGGAAGCCGGAGGAGAGGGTGGGCCCGGGTTCCTTCCCCAGCAAGAGTGGACAGTAGAAGCCTCAGGACTGAAAGAGGGAAAGACTGAATAGTCCCAGAGGGGGGCCAGAGGCCTGGCATAAAGGCCATTAGATTTTATTTCTATTTGGCCTTTTCTGTACCTAGAAGGGGAATGAACTTGAAAGGTGATCTGGCAGAAGAACTGGGCCATGGAAGGTGCAGACTGCTAGAGAACCAGAACATGCAGTAGGGGTGCTAGAGTAAAAGAACCCATGCAATATGGTGTCCTGGCATGAGGGGTACTCTGGTGGTGAGTGCCACTTGTTAAACAGTGCCAACCCAAGTACTAGCCATCCTGGGTGGAATGGGGTGAGTACAGATCAGACCACAATGCCGAGTTCATCAGGAATAGCTATATAAATAAATTGGTCTATGTAGGTCTGTAAACACAGGGTCGGGTGAGTGAAGAGTGCAGCCTTTAAAGGATGTAAGAACTACTTGCTCATATTGTGTAAATATCCCAAGAGTCCCAGAAGGAATATCTGGCTGAGTGAGTTTCCACAAGGTGGGCTGTGCATAAAAACCAGAGGTCTTCACACATGTCTTGTGTCTTCACACATACATAAACATAACATAAACCTACATTTTGTTATACATAAAACATAACAGGGACTTTAACTATGCAGAATGAAGATTTACTTGTCAACTAACTATTTTCTTTTAATTTACTTATAGAAATGTAAAACTGCTATGGGTTGGTTTGGACAACTTCAGTTGAATCTTATTTGATGACTGAGTGAGGAAAGAGAGATTACAAATACCTTCAGAGTGCTGCAATTTAGCTTATGTTCAAATTTGTGTTCGGAATGAACAACAGAGCAAAATGTATGAGAGACAGAGTTCTAGCATAACATAGATAATGAGACGGGATTTTTTTCCTGCTAACAAAAGGTGCCCTCTTTTCAAGCTAAATACTACTGTTTTTCAAGCTGCCATCCTGCTCAAGTACTACCATACCTTTAACCTTCATATCCTTTCTCTGGGCCATTTTTAATCTGCCCTACTACATATTTCTTTACATGGCATGACTAAAACTAAATATGAAAGTAGAAAGTACCACTGATCATTATATCTATGTAACACACTCCAGGGCCAGTTCTGGTATCTGCTCTGTCATGTATATGCAGCTTTGGCAACACATAGTGATATTGCTGGAGCCATCATGGGTCAGGGGAGAGTTCCCCAGTGCAGGAAGAGCATAGGGCCAGCATAATCAACCCTACACTACCCTCCTTGCTGGCCACAGTGTAAGAGATCTGTGAGGAAGGCAGGTCGGAGGAGGCAGTGTCCATGGTGCTCAGAGCTCTGTGGAGCTTCTGGTCTATTACACAGCCATTTTTAGTTTGTTGTAAGTAGCGGCTCTGATTTGTGCCAGAGACTCTCTCATGCAGCAGTCCAAAAGTGAGAGGACACAAAGGTGACTTAAAGTCACCTTGGGGCCTCTGCTCCCCCACCCCCATCTCCTTTCCACCTGGCATGTTGCTTCTGTGTTACGTCTCAGGAGACACAGTGTCACAGAATCTGCCCATATATATTTTGTTTTTATGATGTTTTCAGATGCGCCCCATCATTCTGTTTATTTGCTTTTCATATTGCTGCTGTATGCTGCCTTCACATCATATTTGAACTATCCATGAAAACTCCTGCATCTTTTTCCTCTACATATCTGAGATGTTTTGACTATATTTGTCAGTACACATGACCTTAAACACAGACAAGTTAAATCTTATTTACCTTTGTGCTGCCCAGTTCCCCAAAGTGTCTAACTCGATCTGATGTTTATTACAATCTCACATTTATTACAATGCTGCCACCACCTCTGTATCTTATTTACCTTTTCTAAAAGGTTCCCATGTTAAGCACAATATTAATTTAAATATCCAGGCATCTTGCTGCTTCTGTGAACAGAAGCATATTTGCACTCATGGATGTAAGCTGAGACGAACAGCTGGGAAGTGGGCATACCACCTCCTTTCAATGCTGAGGTGATTCTTAAATATAAAAGTATTTTTTTAAATAACAGGTTTCACCCTTGCTGATCTCTGGAACACTGCACTCCTTTCTGCTCAGTGGAAATGCTTTTATCTACAAATCTCTTTCCTATCACAATTTTTTAATCCATGACAAACCTTGGCCCCTAACCCTGTGGCAACTTATTTTTCTTAATAATCTGTTTTGTTTCCATTCATCTTTTATTAATAGTTTCAGAGACCTGTAGCAGGTTAGAGAGGCACACTTTTCCTTCCATAAACTTAGATCGTTTGACCCTGGAAGGGTGCATTTATCCAAACATCGCAGTTTTGTCTGTTTAATTAGATACTCTCATTTTCAGCTGAACCACAGTGAGTCATGCTGGGTGTAATTCCCTAGATGGCCCATGGCTCGGCTTTTAAAGAAAGGCAACATGTTAGCAATGTTAACGGTAGCTGTTTTTTGAGATCTGTTGCATTGAGTTGCCTGAAAAAGGCATAGACTTATTACAGTGTGACAAATATTATTATAACATGATCCTCTGCAAACATTAAAAATAAAAGGAAAAGAACATATCCATATCTAAACCAACCATTTACTATAAAATTCAGCATGGAAGAGTATGATCCTTGGCCCCAAATAACTGCCATTTACTACACTGGCAAAAACTAATTTCCCCCCAAACAAACATAATGCAAAATGTTTTCCAGTTACCCCCATTGTTGACAGTGTATTTTGTCAAGGCAATTTAATTTAAATCCAGGGAACTAAATCCCCAGCTAGCATAAACTGGGATAGATCTATTGACTTCAGTAAAGTGAGGCTGATGTACACCATCTGAGGATCTAGCCCCAAAATTTTTTCTTAAGTTCTTTGTCTTTTTAAAACAAACATTATGATTTAGTATAAATCTGATTAAATGTATCAACACTCTTCGAATCATGAGTCCACTCACAGTGTAAATTGCCACTCATTCTGAATAAGAGTATGAGAATCTGGCCTTAAAATTAAAAAAAAAATGTGGAGTGACTTTTCATGAAACAAAATCCAGAGAGTTTTTGTGTTTGTCCACTGATGGTTTTGTTCCTTTTAGGTGTAAATTTTGCTATTAGTTTCACATTTACATTTGTAACTAACCAGCTCCGTCATCCTCTTGTTTTAAAAATAAGCAGAAGCTTGCCATATGTCGCCTACTACAAAATTTCTAAAAATCCAAAGAAATTGAAATATTGGGCTTTTATGAAGGGCCAGATGCTGCTTTCACCTACACTGACAGAAAGCTGGAAAAAGTCAATAGAGCTCCTCTGGAGTGCAACTGATGTAGTCTGAGAGCAGAGTCAGGCCCTAAATAGGAGTTTGTTAGATAGGATAATCTGCAAAGATTTTAGGAAGATCCTTTCTCGGATTATTGCAACCCAATAATCCTCTTTCCTGTTACTCAGAAGAGTTTTTATCATTTGAATCCTTGTAAATGCAAATAAAGATCTTGCAATTTTCCAGAACCATCATATATTATGTGCTTCTTTAAAGGTTAAAAATGATAGGGAAAGGCTTTGAATCAAGCCCATCTAAGACTCTAAAAATGTAATCTTTCAAACATAAACTAAAGGAGATAATTGTGCAGGATTTTTTTGCTTTTGTTTACAAATGTTATTACTTTCTCACAACCTCTACATTTTATATCACTGATTCAGAGAATCCCCCAAAATATGTTAATAATAGTGTCTGAGTGTTGGTTCAATCATGGGATGATCTGGCATAACTAAACTAACACCATTTATTATAAAGAAAAGGAGTACTTGTGGCACCTTAGAGACTAACCAATTTATTTGAGCATAAGCTTTCGTGAGCTATAGCTCACTTCATCGGATGCATACTGTGGAAAGTGTAGAAGATCTTTTTATACACACAAAGCATGAAAAAATACCTCCCCCCACCCCACTCTCCTGCTGGTAATACCTTATCTAAAGTGATCACTCTCCTTACAATGTGTATGATAACCAAGGTGGGCCATTTCCAGCACAAATCCAGGGTTTAACAAGAATGTCTGAGGAAGGGGGTGGGGTTGGAAAACAAGGGGAAATAGGTTACCTTGCATAATGACTTAGCCACTCCCAGTCTCTATTCAAACCTAAGTTACTTGTATCCAATTTGCAAATGAATTCCAATTCAGCAGTCTCTCGCTGGAGTCTGGATTTGAAGATTTTCTGTTGTAATATCGCTACTTTCATGTCTGTAATCGTGTGACCAGAGAGATTGAAGTGTTCTCTGACTGGTTTATGAATGTTATAATTCTTGACATCTGATTTGTGTCCATTTATTCTTTTGCGTAGAGACTGTCCAGTTTGACCAATGTACAAAGCAGAGGGGCATTGCTGGCACATGATCGCATATGGTGTAGAAGCCCTCTACACCAACATTCCACACAAAGATGGACTACAAGTCGTCAGGAACACTATCCCCGATGATGTCACGGCAAACCGGCGGCTGAACTTTGTCCTCACCCATAACTATTTCACATTTGGGGACAATGTATACCTTCAAATCAGCGGCACTGCTATCGATACCCGCATGGCCCCACAGTATGACAACATTTTTATGGCTGACTTAGAACAACGCTTCCTCAGCTCTTGTCCCCTAACGCCCCTACTATACTTGCGCTATATTGATGACATCTTCATCATCTGGACCCATTGAAAAGAAGCCCTTGAGGAATTCCACCATGATTTCAACAATTTCCATCCCACCATCAACCTCAGCCTGGACCAGTCCACACAAGAGATCCACTTCCTGGACACTACAGTGCTAATAAACGATGGTCACATAAACACCACCCTATACCAGAAACCTACTGACCGCTATTCCTACCTACATGCCTCCACACCACACGATCCATTGTCTACAGCCATGCTCTGCAATACAACCACATTTGCTCCAACCCCTCAGACAGAGACAAACACCTACAAGATCTCTATCAAGCATTCTTACAACTACAATACCCACCTGCGGAAGTGAAGAAACAGATTGATAGAGCCAGAAGAGTTCCCAGAAGTCACCTACTACAGGACAGGCCTAACAAAGAAAATAACAGAACGCCACTAGCCGTCACCTTCAGCCCCCAACTAAAACCCCTCCAACGCATTATTGAGGATCTACAACCTATCCTGAAGGATGACCCATCACTCTCACAAATCTTGGGAGACAGGCCAGTCCTTGCCTACAGACAGCCCCCCAACCTGCAGCAAATACTCACCAGCAACCACATACCACACAACAGAACTAGTAACCCAGGAACCTATCCTTGCAACAAAGCCCGTTGCCAACTGTGTCCACATATCTATTCAGGAGACACCATCATAGGGCCTAATCACATCAGCCACACTATCAGAGGCTCGTTCACCTGCACATCCACCAGTGTGATATATGCCATCATGTGCCAGCAATGCCCCTCTGCCATGTACATTGGTCAAACTGGACAGTCTCTACGCAAAAGAATAAATGGACACAAATCAGATGTCAAGAATTATAACATTCATAAACCAGTCGGAGAACACTTGAATCTCTCTGGTCACACGATTACAGACATGAAAGTAGCGATATTACAACAGAAAAACTTCAAATCCAGACTCCAGCGAGAGACTGCTGAATTGGAATTCATTTGCAAATTGGATACAATTAACTTAGGCTTGAATAGAGACTGGGAGTGGCTAAGTCATTATGCAAGGTAACCTATTTCCCCTTGTTTTCCAAACCACCACTCCTTCCTCAGACGTTCTTGTTAAACCCTGGATTTGTGCTGGAAATGGCCCAACTTGATTATCATACACATTGTAAGGAGAGTGATCACTTTAGATAAGGTATTACCAGCAGGAGAGTGGGGTGGGAGGAGGTATTTTTTCATGCTTTGTGTGTATATAAAAAGATCTTCTACACTTTCCACAGTATGCATCCGATGAAGTGAGCTGTAGCTCACGAAAGCTTATGCTCAAATAAATTGGTTAGTCTCTAAGGTGCCACAAGTACTCCTTTTCTTTTTGCGAATACAGACTAACACGGCTGTTACTCTGAAACCATTTATTATGTTACACTATTCATAATTTTTAAAAAATCATTTTTCCCCGTAATTTCCCAGCCTTTATTTGCTATGGGATAAACTATTTATGTGTTTGGAATAGTCTAGGGTTGTATGGGTTGGATTGATCCAGTTTTGAATCCTATATTTTTAGCTTTTGACATTTTCTACTTTGATTAAGTTGGAAATAGGTGAGACTGGAACTTCCTGCCGCTATTTTCCTGTTACAGGTTGGAAGGGGAAATACACAGTTATGTTAAATGGCACTATGACTGCACAGATGCTCTTAATGAAATATATTAGAATTTCAGCATCCAGTGATATACGGATTTTATTCAAAGCATTTTCCATTCACATAAGAACCTCATCCAAACTTCTAGTACTCAGACTATAAGGTCATACTTAATTTGTACACTCCTTAGGACAAGGACTGTATTTTTGTTTTATTTTCCTATAGTGCCTAGCACAAAGAGAGCCTCATCCCTGACTGCATGTTAAAGCCATTGAACCCATTACATAGAATCATAGAACTGGAAGGGACCTTGAGAAGTCATCTAGTCCAGTCCCCTGCTGGACTACATACGATTATATGTATAATCATATAAATGTGTGTAATGGGTTCAAACTATTTGGAGCAAAAAGATCAAGTCTCTGTGCCCCCAAAGTCCTATCTCAAAAGGTCAGGGTTGGGGCAGTTTAATATCTGACAAATGTCTCTGTGGTAGATCAGCCAATCTTCCTGGAGTAACACATGGGCATAAGTGATACGAGATCCATTCTTTGGTGATGGCAGTGTTCTCTTTTTCCTGTCCTGGTACAAAACCCCTAAACACC
This sequence comes from Lepidochelys olivacea, assembly GCF_965140295.1. Lineage (NCBI taxonomy): Eukaryota > Metazoa > Chordata > Testudines > Cheloniidae > Lepidochelys > Lepidochelys olivacea. The sequence goes on along the minus strand of NC_140417.1, from coordinate 80,553,925 downwards.
AAACAAACCCAGTCTGTACAGTGCAGTGCAGGGTGGCAGTAAGTATTCAGGATTCCAGTAAATCTACAACAATCTTGTATTTATAGCATTATTATATTTGACCTCCAAATCAACTTTCACAGCTAGAATAATGCGTGGCACATAAGTCCTTAACATATTTTTTCAGCTTCATTTCTCTGAATATGATTTCAATTTTTTTTTGTTGAAAATGGTCAATTACCATTATATCTGTTTTTAAATAACAAAATGATTCAACTCTCATCAAATCATCTTTATATACTGGCCCTTAAGTGTTCATAGGAATTACCACATTAAACATACAATTAACAATAAACAACATGTGATAATGCGTATAGGAGTTTGGCTGCTTTAGGGATTTTTTTCCACTAGTTAATTCTTAGCTCCCTAGCTTAAGCAAGACATAACACAATATTCATTAGAAACAATCCAGTTTCACAGAGTTTCTTTGGGTTCCAAGCTTGTGCCTTTCCTTTTCTTTTCTCTCTCTTCCCCTCTCCCCCAACATAATGAGAAGCTGTTTTCTTTTCTGTTCACAGATCCTCTCCGTGAATCAGGTGAATCAAATAAAATGGCTGCTCCATAGAAAGACTATTCTTGCAGCTACACAATTTTAAAGTTTAGGGACTGTCCATAAAGTTCAAAGATCCCACTAACAATCATCAGAAGAGTGAAGCCCTTTCCTGGGTTACATAACAATGCATAATCAGTTTAAAGTTACAAAAAGAAGGGTAATTGATTTTAGTTATAATGATTCATGGTACTTACCTGAACTACATATCGCCCATGACAGAATTCTAGGTATGAATGTGTACTAGAGATCTGATTCAGCTTCCATTGATGTCAATGGAAAGTCTTCTATTCACTACAGTGGAGATTGGATCAGTCTTTTGGTGATATAGGTCTGTGCAAATGGCTGCATAATTCTTTCTTTTGTTATCTTCCTGCATAAATCTCTTTTGCTCCTTATAAGTGGCTAGTTATTTGGCTTGGTTCATAGGAGGCTAGAGTAGTCTAAAGAAAATGCTGGCAGCTTGAAGAATAGAATGAAACATAGAACTCAGGTTTAACATTAAGAGTTCCCAGTTGCAGCCCCCTTTCTGGGGACCCTAGAGACTCAACTCTCAGGAAAGAGATGTTATCATTTCCCCCACCTGGAAAAGTTTTCTTTATTTCTTGGGGGTCTGGGAGGACATTAAAAAGGGAAAAATAAAAAGAAATATCAAGAGGGTTTTATGAACTGAAATGAAAGTGCATACTCTGTGATTCACTTCTCAGCATGTGTATGTCTCAACCATAATAAGGCAGTCATTGTTTAAAATGAAATGCATACAAATCTGTAAGTAAAAACACAAGAATAGAATAATCAAATCTTCAGTGTGCTAACTACTGAGGCTTACCACTGTTTTGCATCAGTCCTTGTGTATCAAAACGCTATCACCAACTTACATGCTTTTATGGAATGTTGCCAATTACAACATTTTGACCAAACTGATTTGAAAGATGCTGAAGTCGTTGGGCTGAAGTGTAAATCTTACAACATTTTACATTTTGAATTTAATGTCCTGTCTTCTGTGAATTTACTTTCAAAACTATGCATGATTTTGATGTAACAAATTTGAAAATACAGATTTGGGATAAAAAGAACAAGGAGTACTTGTGGCATCTTAGAGACTAACAAATTTATTTGAGCATAAGCTTCCGTGGGCTAAAACCCACTTCATTGGATGCATGCAGTGGAAAATACAGTAGGAAGATATATTTTTCCACTGCATGCATCCAATAAAGTGGGTTTTATATATATACACAGAGAACATGAAAAAATGGGTGTTGCCATACACACTATAACGAGAGTGATCAATTAAGGTGAGCTATTATCAGCAGAAGAAAAAAAGCTTTTGTAGTGATGATCAGGAGGGCCAGCTATGTCTCTCACCAATCATCATTTCTTCTCATCCCCATCTTCTCTAGGCTTCCTCGTAGTTCTGTAGTTTTCTAATTACTTCCTAATAGGCATAGTAAGAACCTTGGTATTCTCATCACATCTCGACTTTTTAGAATAAATTGTAATTTAAAGTGAAACTAGAGCATAATGGTTTTAGTATGAAGAAAACCTCTCTCAGAGAGAGGTTATGTTAAGAGTGGAAAAAGTTAAAAATAGGGAAGGGAGGGAAGATAAACATTAATAAAACCTGGTGGGAGGAACACTGAGTTGTTTTCCCCTAGGGGGCGGGGGCGAACCAGCCCTTTCACAGCCCTGCTGTCAAGAGAACTACCACCATCCACCCCCACAAGCAATTTCTGCTGCCACACATATACTAGGGAATTATGGAATCTTACATCTCCTGCAAGTTACAACAGTCTGGGGAGCAGAGGGTTTATAATCTGTGTTGGGCTAGTGTATGTCTGAAAAGGAGAGAAGACGTTTTTGGCAGCAAACAATAGGAAGAGGTGGTACAAAGTGATCTTTCTCTCTGCTGGGTCTTACTGCATAACTATGGGGAACTTGCTGCATAATTTGTCTGCCATGCGAAAGAGTACAAGTGACCTTGATTGTTTGTACACAGTTTCATTGTTTCTGTTAGGTTAAGCTTTCCATACACAGAAACTTTAGCATGAGATGCTAAATTAATACAACAAAAATCATTTATAGTTCTTTTTCTTCTACATAATCAAGAATGGGGGAAAAACCCCAACAGGATGTTTTGTGATCTTTTATGTCACACTCTGCTCCATGTTTAAGAATGCAGATGAAGATGAAGCAAAGTATTTTATGCCTTCACAGCTTCAATTAAAAAAACAAAAAAAAGTATTAATCAGCCTTCCTGATGGTAACCGTTACACTTGTTATTACAGAATCTGTGATTAAATATGAACAATAATATTTTAAGATGTAAAAGAGATATCAAAGGCACAAAATGAGAAAACTTCTAGTCCTTACTTATGTAAGTCCTCACAAGCTGTTTGATATCATAGTGTGATAAAATGTTAAGTGACATTTAATTACATAAATATTAGCAAGCTTGAAATTAAGTGTCTGTAAGAAAATTTAGGAACTATTTAATCCTTTTTTATTTATTGTATTGTGTGTCCTAGTTACAAAAAAACCATAGATTAGGGTTTGAAAGTACTGCTTGCACAGGGTTGAACTGAATGGCATAAGATACCATGGTTGTCTTCCTCTGCACTAATTCTATAATTATTTTGGTCTATTTTTAAATGCATCTAATGAAGGTGTATGAACTATTTGGGTTTCCAAAACTGTATGGAGGGCCGGTTAGGGGCGGCTGTGTCTTCCCAAACAGCCAGGTGTGGCCCTGCCCCCCGCCTCCTACCCAACCTCACTACTTCTTGCCCCCTGATGGCTCCCCCGGGACTCCTGCCCCATTATAAATAGCCCGCTGCTCAAGTCTGTGCCAGAATACCCCCATTGTATTTCAAATCCAATGAGCTGGCCAATGCCGATTTCTTAGTTTCGGAGGCTATTCTTTTAACATACCATGAGATGATACACAGAATGCATTCATAAAATTCATTTCCCAAAGGATACTAGTAGTGCACAATTACCAGACTCATTTTCTGCCCTGACAAAAGGGAAAACTGTAGCATCTCAGTTATCATTCTATATGTAAAGACTAACAAATGCTGACCTTTTATTTTTTAAATCACAGCTAGTGTAATTCTCCAAGGAAAACTAAAATCAAGATTATAAACCAAGAGTAACTAATATTTTTGAAATAAAAATGAACATTTTAATATTTTGGTGGAACTGGAAAGCTGCAACAGTTCAGCTAACTTGAAAGGGGGTAATGTAATGGAAAGTGTTATCCAGAATGGAAGTACCACAGTAATGTAGTGCTAGTCAATCTTACTGATGTGCAGAGTGGAGGCAGATATTAAAAATACTAATTAAAATTCTATCTTAATATATACCAAACAAACCCCAAATGCTGATATCAACAGAGAAAAGTGAAAGCACAAAGACAAGAATAATAAAAGTTGAGATTCAATTAATAGTAGAGCCCATGGCCAGAAGAAACCATTGTGATTGTCTAGTCCACAGGTGGGCAAACTATGGCCTGTGGGCCACATCCGGCCCGCAGGACCCTCCTGCCTGGCCCCTGAGCTCCTGCCCCAAGAGGCTAGTTCCCAGCCTCTTCCCTGCTGTTCGCCCTCCCCCTCAGCACACCGTGCCACACTCTGGGCAGCCAGGCAGCACAGTTGCAGAGCTGCAACCTGACCCTCTGCTCTGGGTGGCACAGGTGCAGCGCCGCCAGCCACTGGTGCTCCAGACACTGCAGTAAGGGGGCAGAGAGCGGGGGGGTTGTATAGAGGGCAGGGAAGTTTGGGGGTGTGGTCAGGGATTGGGGGGTCAGAGGGTGGGGAACAGGGGAGTTGGATGGGGCAGGGTCCCAGGGGGGTCATCAGGGGACAGGGAACAGGGGTGGTGGTTGGGGCAGGAGTCCCGGGGGAGCCATCAGGGGGCAAGAAGTAGTGAGGTTGGGTAGGAGGCGGGGGGCAGGGCCACACCTGGCTGTTTGGGAAGACACAGCCACCCCTAACCAGCCCTCCATACAGTTTTGGAAACCCAATGTGGCCCTCAAGTCAAAAGGTTTGCCCACCTCTGGTCTAATCAGACCTCTTGTATAACACAGGCTGTAGAACTGCCCCAAAATAATTCCTAGAGCTTCCTTTTTGAAAAGCATCCATTTAAAAAAATGTCAGTGATGGAGAATCCACCAGGACCATTGGTAAAATTTGGTAAAATGTTCCAGTGGTTAATTACTTGCCGTTAAACATTTACACCTTATTTCCAGTCTGAGTTTGTCTAGCTTCAACTTACTTTCAGCCATTGGATCATATTATACCTTTCTCTGCTACATTGAAGAGTCTATTATTAAATATTTATTCCTCATGTAGATACTTATTACTTAGGCTGTAATCAGGTCACGCCTTAACCTTTGCTAAGTTAAATAGATTGAACTATTTGAAGATTGAGCTCTTTGAGATACCATAAATGATAACAATTAGTCTGGGAGCACAATGTAGTAAAACCTCATTCTGCGGGCAAGTGAGTGATATAAAGATAAGGGTCATGTCATTTGATTTCTAAAATCTCCAGAATCCTAATTTCAGTGGTGTCCCCCTCTGCAGTGTGGTGGGCGGACTTGATGCCCTCCCCAGCTCCAGGTCCACCAGTTGGCGGAAAGTTTGATAATACAATGTCATCACAAATTAACCAAGTTGGGTAGCATTCAAAAGCCCTTTCTCCCCAAGCACAATAGTATCAAACCCAACAAACCTGGAATGATTATGTAGAAATATTCAAGAAAATGTTTAAAAATAAAACAAAATTAATTATACTTAACATAGAAATGCCTTACTTATATTTAAAAAAAAATTACCTTGTTTAATCCCAGAGAAGTTAGCCTTGACGTGTAAGACTGAAAACATTTATTCATCAAAGCCATCCGCAGTGCCATCTCTGTATAGGACTCCATCACTTTGTCATGCTGATCCTGTGTACGCCACGGTCGTATCTCCATACAAGGTAGGTATTTCAGACATAACTGGTGTGAACAGTCCATCCTCCAAGACCCACCTTGAAGGTGCTCAGAATGGCTGAGACAGGCAGTTATGAGGTCAAAGATGCACTGGAGTCATATGCTGAGTTTACCATTTGAAGGCCAACATTAACACTTGCAAAGCTAGGCTGGTTGATGTTTTCCAAAAAGCAAACACAGGAAAAATTGCCACTGACCTGGGGTGCGTTTATACCTGCTATCAAGATCGCAAATTATCACGCAACGGACTGGCTCTGGGATGATCAAGTATATCCAAAACTACCATCCGCTATCTAGCATGTGTGGATCCTAGAGGATGGACTGATCCTGCCAGCTATTTGTGAAATACCATGCACATCCAAATCAGTCCTTCAAGTAAGCAAATGCATGTATGCAAAGAGTTGATTTTTAAACATTTTGTTGGCTTTACCTACATAATTGTTCTAGGTTTGTCTTGTTTAATATCATTGTGTAAATGGGAGAAAGCGCTTTTGCATGATACCCAACTTGACCCATTTTTGACAGCATTGGTGAAAATTTTGATAATACTATCAGAGGACCTGAAGATAGGAGAAGGGGCAGGCAGTGAATTCCCTTTCCCGCCATGCTGCAGAGCGTGATGCCACTGAAGTTATGATTCCGTAGTCTTTTACCAATGATATCTCCCTTACCTTTCTAGCCTTAACTTACACATGCTCTCAGAATAAATAGTGCTGCTGCATTTCTGCCTGTCTGGAGCATTTACCTCAGGAGGCGAAGCAGAAGCCTCAGTACCCATGAGACCTGTCTTTCCCCATTACATTGGATTAAATTGAACCCACCCATTACAGTTAGATAAGAACATCTGGAGTGTCTCCTGAAACGCATATCTGGATAGCCAAAAGGCAGAGTCTGAGGGCACTGGTCATCTCTTGGTTGGAACTGAGTGGTTCCTTAGTCTAATACAGATGACAAGGTGGAAAAATAGACTTGTTAATTCCTTCCCTTGCCCCCCTCACACCGCACCATCCTCATCAAATTCTTGAGTTGAGTGAACAATTTGAAAATACTTTATTATCTTCATTTATTATGGGGATAAAGAGTTTTAAAGGGATACGTTTTTATTTAAAAACACAGAGCAATGAGCAGAGACCTCTCTTAAAAATGTAATCTAAGAAATAGTAGCAACAAAGATAGAACCTTGGTATTTGAAGATACAGATTATGGAGTTATAAATAACATGGCATTTAATAAAGCTAATGTTAAAATTATATAATACATAGGTTAAGAAAAGAGTGTCTGTACAGGTGACTATACAACCTCAATCGGAGCCTGATTCAAAGCCCATTGAAATCAGTGTAAGACTTCCAGTGACTTGAGTGGATTTTTGGATCATGTCCTCAAAGGTCAATAAAGGTTTGGAAGGGATAGTGAACAGAGAGTGAGAAATTAGAATCTCATTTTTCAAAATATTTTAAAAAGCAAAAGAATATGGAAAAATTTGAGATTTAAAATCTATTGCTTGGCTCAAAATACCTTGAGTTTTCATCGTAAGGAGAAAGATTCCTGTTATGTAAAATGACTTAATGATCAAGGATCATAATTAAATGTTACAACTGGGTTTAGAAAATTGAACCTTAGATCCCTGATTTTATATAAAACTCAATATTTTGAAACTCATGGCAAATTAGTAACAGAACCTTTAGTACAGTAGATACTGCTGTTAAAAATTACACTAGATTAAAATATACTGACAATGCGAAGGTGCTCTCAGCTTGGAAAAGAGAAGAAAAACGGAGGGGGGGTGTCTATAAAATCATGACTGGTGTGGAGAAAGTAAATTAGGAAGTGTTTACTCCTCATAACACAAGAACTAGGGGTCACCAAATGAAGTTAATAGGCAGCAGATTTAAAACAAACGAAATGAGGTATTTCTTCACAGAACACACAGTCAACCTGTGGAACTCTTTACCAGAGGATGTTGTGAAGGACAAGACTATAACAGGGTTCAAAAAAGAACTATATAAATTCATGGAGGATAGGTCCATCAATGGCTATTAGCCAGGAGGGGCAGAGATGGTGTCCCTAGCCTCTGTTTGCCAGAAGCTGGGAATGAGCGACAAGGAATGAATCACTTTATGATTACCTGTTCTGTTCATTTCCTCTGGGGCAGCTGACATTGCCCATTGTCAGAACACAGGCTACTGGGCTAGATGGACCTTTGGTCTGACCCAGTATGGCTGTTCTTATATTCTCTCATAGCCACAGCAATTGGATCAATCTCAGTTTTCCATTAGGAAACATGTAGTTAGAATAGGGTATGCATTGATTTCTCTTGGGCTTCATTCATGTTATGGAAACATTATAGATAGAAAGAATAGTCATACTGAAGTGGTTTTTTTTCCATTGAAAGTAAAACTGATATTCAGAAGATTTAAATATCAGATAAGGAACTCAGCATACCTACATTAATTAGAAATCTGGGACTACAGTTTTTAGAGCCCTTAAAAGAGGAGCTGCCAAAGCTCCCTAAAAGTGGGGAGCCATGGGCTTCCAAACCATGGCCCTACCCCTTCTCCCTGAGCCCCCGGTACCAACTTGCTCCTCTCTGCCTCCCACCCCCTGTCACTTGCCCTTACAGCCAGTAAAAAGTGATGGAGCCATGGCCCCCTGATCCCTCCCATGTTTCAGTGCCCCTGCATTAAAGAATATTGTTTGATGTATATTCTGTTTATATTCTGTCCTCTTCAAAATGTATGTGGTGCTTTCAGTGTTTTCATTTGAAATTGTATATTCTAAGAACCTTTTCCAATTAGCTTCAACAGCATTTGACTATGGTACCCTCAAATGACTGGCTCTTTAACAGAGAATGAAAGCCATAATTATTTATTAAAGCACAAAAGAGTTCTTTTTAAATTCTCTTTAACTGAAGGTTGCATTTGCACAAGAAATAGATTTTAAATTATCTTGAACATTCTAAATTAAAGAGAGTGCATGAGCCAGGTGGCTGCTTCATCAGTCAGCCTTGAATGGCCAATATAGTACGGCCATTTTATTTTGTATCTCATTTCCATTCCTTTTAACATTATGTGATATCAGAACTTAAAAGGCACCTACAGTTTTGTCTGAATCTTTGGGCTCTGATTCTTTTCCTTTCAATATTTATGCCTCTAATAGTCATTTTGTTTGGTAGTTGTGGTGCAGCCCTGTTGGTCCCAGGATATGAGGTAGACAAGGTGGGTGGACTTTTACTGGACCAACTTCTCTTGATCCATAACTTTGCAAGACTCTAAAAATTGTGTTCTTAACAGAAACGCAGGTTTTATGGTTCATTACAACAATTTGTTACCTGTTAATTGGCCACGTCATTTTAAGTTGTTTCTTGCAATATGTTAACCCCTCATGCTTAACAATCTGTCCCAACTTGTATTTAACTGTGACACTCTGGTTACTTTTTTGAGGTCCGAAGAAGAGCTCTGTGTGGCTTTAAAGCTTCTCTCTTCAACCAACAGAAGTTGGCCTTGCCCAATAATTAACTTTTTTTCAGTTTATATTTGTGCAGGTCATGTACTTTATCACATGCCTATGTTATACTCAAAGTTGAATTTAATATTTTTAATCAGAGGCATTAGATGGTAGCCTGAGGGCCTGTAGATGTAATAACACAGTTACTAGTGATAGTAAAGAAATTATTTCCTTTCTCACCATCACACCCCCCTCCCAAAAAAATCAGTGATTTTTTTTAGAAATTTTTCAGCATTTTGTCAAGTAGAAGGAATTTTTTTTCACTTTGCTGATAAAAATCTGAGCATTTTAAATGAAAATTGATTTTTTTTAAACTAAAGTTTCCTTTTAATGGAAAAGCCATTTTGTATTTGTGGGGGACGACAAACTTTTGGACAGCCACTAATAGAGAAACCTGTTCTGGGACTGTCTTTTAACTCATACAGTACTTTTGTGGCATCCTTTTTATTATAATTTATTTTGATATCTATGCTTGTAATTCTCTCCCTAGCATAGATTAATTTTGTCAACCCACCCTCTAAATGAGTTTACTTCAAGTGCAGTGATTTTACTTATTTCAATATCAGATCATTCTTTAACTGAAACTAGTAGTTCACAATACGCACAATAATGGATGCTTAACCAAAATTTATTTTAAGACATCAGCTATCTTTATTTACACCAAATAAGGGATCATATCCTCTTAAAGATTTGAAACCCCTGGTCCAGTTGATTTTGGGTGACTATTATAAAGTTCCAGGATTTGTTGTTTGGACTTTGGTTTAAGATGTTTTCTGTATCTCTAGAAGAGAGGGTATTCTTGAGTTCCTGTAATATTGCTTCCATCTCTTAACATCTTAATGTTAAAAGGGTAAAGACCCTGAGGAATATGCTTGGTATGGTAGTTTCGTAAATTAGTTTGCATGTCATTAGTGATGCAGAAACCTGATGCTCCAGATACCATTTATCATGTTAATATTTTTTTCCACTTATGGCTCCAAAATTCAATATATGGGACATTCTATTGCATTTAACTTACTACGAAATTATTCTCTAGATATTTAGCTTGTTGATGATAAATTACAAAGACCTAAGAACCTGGCTTTGTCATTTTCACTCTCTCTTTGGTCATTAAGGGCTTAAACTGTTGAGGTTGTGCTGGGCATACTCACCTTGCACTGAAGTAAGTCCATATATCTGACCAAAATGGTGCTGTTTCCTCAACTGTTATATAATTTGTGAATGCTCCCATCACATTATTAGTTAAAGATCTCACAAGGCTCAAATTTATCGGTTATGCTCTAGTGCATAAAGAAATTATTTTGGGGAAGTTCTGTGGCTTGTGTTTATAGACAGAAGGTCAGACTAAATGGTTACAGTCTCCCCTTCTAGCCTTGAAAGCTATAAAGCATATGCTTATAAGATTTATTTTGACAGAAAGGGGGTTATAACACTGCATTAGTTGCTGCTGGGTGTTCAATATTTTTGTAAATCAGCCTGCTTGGGGGTGGGTCTAGCTTTTCCCTCTTATTTTTTTAAAACTTTGGCTCAACTTTAGCTCAGTTCCATCAGTTTTCATCCTAGCTGACTTCAGAGGAACCAATATAATTTTTTGTCTAGAGGTTTCACTTCTCTGGCCCTGTGCTTTAAATTGGGAATTTTGCAACTGGCAATTTTTCAGCCTGAAACCTGTTTAAAATGTAGTTTAACTAACTGTGCATTTTGGTACTATTTCTGGGACATCAGTTGTGTCTGATTGGGTTTCAGGTGCACTATGTCTAAGGAAGTCAAGTGTGAAATACTCATTCACCTCTTTTTGTTTACTACTGTATTGGCTAAATGGATAAATGAACTTGGCAATTTTTGTCATACACTTCATTCATATCTTATAGTATATTTATAAACTGAAATAGGAAAATCTGTCCCAACATTGGATTTTTAGATTTTAACATTATTGCATGATATAACTTAACACTTGTTGTTCTTTGTTAGTTCCATTCTTACTGAAAATACAGAATATTTGGGATTCCATTTTTTAACTGTCACTGGGAACCTCAGCAATTTGGTTTGTTTAGACAGGGAAATCTTTTGCATATTCAGTGAATAGCAGCTAAATGACTGAGTAATTGATGTATGAATTGACATGTTTTTAGACTGCTAAATAAAAAAGGAATGGAGCAGACATTATTACATGGTCCTTGCTCAAATGTATCTGAGATATAGAAAAACAATGAGGAGTCCAGTGGCACGTTAAAGACTAACGGATTTATTTGGGCATAAGGTTTCGTGGGTAAAAACCCCACTTCTTCAGATGCATGGAGCGAAAATTACAGATACAGGCATAAATATACTGGCACATGAAGAGATGGGAGTTACCTTACAAGTAGAGAACTAGTGTTGACAAGGCCAATTCAGTCAGGGTGGATGTGGTCCACTCCCAATAATTGATGAGGAGGTGTCAATACCAAGAGAGGGAAAATTGCTTTTGTAGTGAGTCAGCCACTCCCAGTCCCTATTCAAGCCCAAATTAGTCGTATTAAATTTGCAAATGAATTGTAGATCTGCAGTTTCTCTTTTAAGTCTGTTTTTGAAGTATTTTTATTGAAGGATGGCTACTTTTAAATCTGTTATTGAATGTCCAGGGAGAAAGAAGTGTTCTCCTATTGGCTTTTGTATGTTACCATTCCTGACGTCTGATTTGTGTCAATTTATTCTTTTACATAGAGACTCCCGGTTTGGCCAAGGTACATGGCAGAGGGGCATTGCTGGCACATGATGGCATATATATATTTTGATTTAGTTGGGGATTGGTCCTGCTTTGAGCAGGGGGTTGGATTAGATGACCTCCTGCGGTCCCTTCAAACCCTAATCTTCTATGATTCTATGATTACATTAGTAGATGTGCAGGTGAATGAGCTCCTGATGGAGTGGCTGATGATGTTGGGTCCTCTGATGGTGTCACTAGAGTAGATATGGGGCCAGAGTAGGCAACGGGGTTTGTTACTGAGATTGGTTTCTGTGGTGTGGTGTGTAGTTGCTGGTGAGTACTTGCTTCAGGTTGAGGGGGGTTGCCTGTAAGCGAGGACTGGCCTGCCCCCGAAGGTCTGTGAGCACGGGGGATCATTTTCCAGGATAGGTTGTAGATCATTGATGATGTGCTTGAGCGGTTTTAGCTGGGGGCTGTACGTGATGGCCAGTGGTGTTGTGTTGTTTTTCGTTTTTGGGCCTGTCCTGTAGTAGGTGACTTCTGGGTACCCATCTCGCTCTGTCAAACTGTTTCTTCACTTTCCCAGGTGGGTACTGTAGTTTTAAAAATGCTTGATAAAGATCTTGTAGGTGTTTGTCTCTGTCTGAGGGATTGGAACAAATACAGTTGTATCTTAGGGCTTGGCTTTAGACAATGGATTGTGTGATGTGTCCTGGATGGAAGCTGGAGGAATGTAGGTAAGTTCTTTCTGAAACTGAGCTATGGGTAGTAGGCAGTTATCAGTCATTGAGAATGCACCAGACAGAGGTAAGGGGAGTTAAATGATTCCATGGTGCTGCAGTCAAGGAGATACAGATATAGTAACTAAGGGGAATGCTGCCACAGGCAGGCCCCTGAAAACATTGTAGAAATTCCTGGAGCTCTCTGAAACCTTTTACATTACCTTTAGATTACTCTGTTCTGAGTGACTGAGCTGAGTATTGAACTTCACATAATCAATGTATCTGGTGACTAGTTCAAAACGACCCTACTTCCCATTATTTTATTTACCAACTCATAAGCAGCTTTGTATAACTTTGGCTAACTGAAACTATCAATTTCTGTTCTTAAATTATGACAAGCCATTTAGATTCCTTTTTTAAAAATACAAGTTTGAGGTTGTGTTAAATTAAAGCTTAGCACCCTGTTAACTATTAAATCTGATCACTGGTGAAAACCACCTTCATATCTTGCTGTCAGTTTCAGAGAAAGGTGAGGAGTGGGAAAGGAAAGTTTTTATTTATTTGGAGTGGCATTCCTCTGTATAGAAAGTTTGGTGAAAAGTCAGTTTGACAGGGTTTTTTCATGTATTTGATTAATATTAAGACTGCCTTTTCTATGAATGGCTGAGTTACCACTGTTATCAAGTGGGTCAAACATAATCTTTTCTTACTATCCTTGACTCTATAGTTAAGTACAGCATGAAATAACAATGTTTTAAAAGCACTCACACAGACTATTATGTGAACCTTGAAAAACTGCATACAATGCTACACTGATTGAGTCACCATTACTATAGCTTGTATAGATTAGGGTTTCTTAAAAAGTTGTATGAGTAATTAATCTGTCTGATCTTTTACTTAAAATTCATTTGAAGAAATTTATGCTTTACACAAAGTCTTCCAGTAGGTTAAAAATAATTCAGGAATAAAAGGTTCTGAACATCCTTGTTTTTAGAAGTCATTGGTATTCCCTTATAAAATGTAGACAAAGGACCTGATTTTAAGGTATGGCTAAGCCTTGCAACTCCCACTGACTATATGTGGAGCTACAGGTGTTCACTACTTCTGAAAATCAGGCCATAAGGAAACAGTTATCATCTTCACTGGGAACATGATTGATCTCTGAAGCAGCAAGGCTGCTTTAATTAAAGTGCAGATTTGAAGATCTGTTTTATAGCTATTAACATATTTTGAAAGCCCCATGAAAAATGAGGGGTTGGGGGTTAGATCATGAAGTCATTACTGAGGCAGAGTAATATACACTACCAATCAACACGGTATGTCATGACTGATCATATACTTCAGGACTTATATACCTCAAATTATTTAGCAGTTAAAACACAGGCAATGTTGCTCTCAAGTGGTTGCTTTTCACACACTGGGGGCTTGTCTATGTTACCTGCAGGATCGACAGGTATTCTACTCTAGACGCGATAAATTGACCACCAAGCGCTCTCCCGTCAACTCCAGTACTCCCCCGGAGCGAGATGCACAGGCGGAGTTGATGGGGGAGCGTCAGCTGTCGACTGCCGCAGTGAAGACACCGCGGTGAGTGGAGCTAAGTACATTGATTTCAGCTACGTTATTCACGTAGCTGAAGTTGCGTAACTTAGATCGATCCCTGCTCCTAGTGTAGACCAGACCTCAGTAACCCGGGTGGACTCTGGCTTTCCATTGATACATATTTTCAGAAAAAGAAATAAGCAAAAAACCAGCCAACCAAATGAGTGTTTTGCTCAGATGCCAGAATGAAGAAGGATCAGAAAGTTGGAATGTCTCCCATTCCTTAGGTTATGTCTAGAGTTGCTCAGGAATTGTCCATCAAAAATGTGTTTTTGATGGAAAATTGCAGTTTTTGCAAAATTTAAATTTTCTGTGGAGAAAATTCAGTTTTGCCAAAATGTGTTGAGTTTTTCACTGGAAAAATTAAAATGAAATATTATGAAATGAATAGAAATACTTTCAGTTTGTCCAAGCTAATTAAAATGTTTTTCACTTCAAGTCAGTTTGATATTAATTTGTGTTTGCCTGTACTGTGTGCTTTGTGCAAAAATGAATATTGGGGTATGGTGTTCTGTCTTCTCCTTTCCTATATTTCTGTAGTACCTCCTTCCACCTCCCCTCTCTATCTCCTTTCTCTTCTCTGTCGTCACCCAAACACCAAAGTCACAAATGACAAAAATTGTTTCCATTGATGGTCATTTTATTGTTTTCACGTATTAACTTTATTTTTAAAAGTTTTCATTCCACAAATTGATTCCCTCTTTATTTTTTCATTTATTATAACTTTTTAAATTTTACAGTGATTCCAGAGTTTGATACTCAAGTCAATATTGCACTGGAGGGTTTAAGCAGGAACACAATGCATAAGTTTGATGACAGTCAATTTGTGGACATCTCAAAGAAGGTCTATGATACAATTCATGACATCAGATGTTCAGTCATGATGATTCGGGTAAGTCTCTTCATTCATACCTTGACTGTTCATTAATAACATTATTGAGGAATTGGGACACCAAGGAACATTCACAAGACTTTAGAGCTAAATAAGGTACTATTGCCACAAAGTTCAGATCCAGATTTGCATAGTTCCAGACTATGCTGGTGCTTTGATTCTGGGTTACTTGAATAGACACGAGTATAATTCTAAAAGGTCAGAACCAGAACCGTGGAAGTGAAGAGATGGTTGTATTAACTCCACTTGTGGTGATGGGGCCAAAGTGAACATTTTTAGGTGAGGTCTGTTGGAAGGTAGCTGTTGCATTAACTTGGATGGAATATATGGGCCAAAAGAGCCAAAGATGTTACCATTACTCTGAAATTGTCCATCATGAAAGCATTTTAAACGAGGTTTAGAGTCCTCAGCCTGCTTAGTATGATATCAAACACCATTAAAAATCCTTTTCAACCTTTTATTAGAGATACAAAAAACCCAAGGAAAAACAGTTAAGACATTTGAAATGTCAAGTACTAAGTAAAGCTTTCATTTTAACAACCTTGTTCCCTTTCGTTGGAGAGAGTTTTTAGAAGGAAAAAGGCCCTTATGTAATGTCTCTTAAATGATAATAGCTGTCCGTTTTTTGGAGGTGGGGAGAAGATACAATTGAGATGTGCTGGAGTGGCTGTAGTTGCTGTTAAGTCTGATCTTGTTTCCTAAAAGACAAAACAAGACAAAGACACAAAAAAGAGGGCGAGAAAAGAACAATGATAGATAAAGCAGTTTTTGTCTCTGATGTTCACTTAATTGCAACCTCACATGCTGGGCCTGTGTTTTTCCAGCAGTGGTCTTATCAGCCGCTCCAAAACCTGGCAAACTTGAACTGGCATTGGGCTATTTAGGGCATTGCTTGTAGTTGCCTCTCCAGTCAGGGGTGCTGGAACAGTTTTTATGGTGAAGGTGCTAAGAGCCATTGAACCGAACTGTAAAACCTGTTACGATGGGAACCGCTTCAAGCCAGGGGCTACAGCAGCACCCCTAGTTCCAGCACCTAAGTCTCCAGTCAGAGGCTCACAGCAGTGTGGCAAAATATCCAGTCTGGGCTGACTAACCTGACTCTTATGAAACAGAAGGCAAAAGGAGAGAGCTAGGAAAGAAAATACATGAGGTGAGGGACGGAAGAAGAGACACTGGGGGTAGGAGGGAGATGAAATCTCACATCTCCGGTAATATTTGGGATTTAGCTGGAGTTGCGGGGGATGACAGTGTCATTTGTGTCCAGGCCCAGACTGGGCAGGACTACTCTCAAGAGTAGGATGAAGAAGAGAAGAGTAGTCGCAAGAGACCAGGGTGGTAGCAGCCCGGATGGTAAAGCTCACTGCAGGCATTGTTGGCGGACAGCTGCTAATTCGTCACCAACATCTTTTCTTTTTAAGAACACCCGAAGTGTTGGGTAGAATAGTCCATCCTCTCATTATTTTTGTCTCCTAATCAGTCTAATTTCCAGCACATGAATTCTGATTTCTGGTTCCACACTTTTGTTGTTTACCAAGCATTATCTTAAAACAGTCCCTGAAGTTATATCAGTAGTCCTTTTTGTTTGGAATAATTCGGCCTGTCTCTCTCTCTCACTAGCATCTTTTCCTATTGATATTTTTTGTTATTCTGACATCTTATGAATTTACTCCCTTTTTAGAGTTGAGCACACAATTAGGGTAAACTTGTAGTCCTTTTATTACAACCTCTGTCATTTATAATGAAATTCCTTTTATAACAAAGTGTGTCTGTGCGTGCACATGAAAAAGAGACATCACTACCAGTGGACTCAACTGCATTTGAATGGTCACCAGTAAGCAAGCAATAACAAAGTCCTAACAAAAGCTCAGGAGATCAAGAAAAGATTGTCATGAAATAGGACATCTGGACTTTTCGACTTCATGAGCTCCACCATGCAAAGAGTGATGTGAGAAGCTTTTTAAAGGTTCACTGGAATGACAGCCGACACTTCCCCCTCCCCAAGGAACATTTAGTGGTGTATGCTGCCAAATCAAGAGTAAAGCATGGCATTTATTTTGAGTAAGGATGCGTTTGTATTCCTAATGAGAGACAGTCCATTCAATGCCAGGCTTATTTCAGTCTACCTATAAGGAGCTTTAGTAAATCTGACTTATTCAAGCATCTGCAGTAACCATAGCAGCCAACATGAGGAAATTTAGAGTGTTCTGTAGCAAACTGTAGGAGCTCATTGATATTGTGCCAAAGAACAACGTGCTTCTGATTACATGGGATTTCAGTACTAAAATGAGGGAAGGAATTGTTGATCAAAATATAATTGGAAGATGTAAATGAACAAGGACACCAATTCAGAGTTCTTTTCAACATCAAAGCAGAAGCTCTGCAGATCAGCTCCACAGGAACCATTTCAAGCATGTAGTTAGAGAGAGAATATTTTAAAAAGTAGTTCTTATCTGCAAAACCCTGCCAGATCCCATTATTAACTCAGTGTTTCAAAGTTAAAGCTTCACTTCAGATGTGTAAAAACACTCACTCCAGCCGTGCAGGTATAGCCTCAAAAACACTGGAAAGAAGCTTATTGTCAAATAGTAGTTCAGCAATGCACTATACTATGGGGGGACAGGGTTTGAATCTGGGTCTCCTGTATCTCAGCTGAGTGCTCTAATCACTGGGCTGTTAAGTATTGGGGGATAGAGTATGTGCCAGTAGCACCTCCTCCTCCTCATTTTTATCAATGGGAGCTAAGTCCCCCATACATCTAGCCCAAAAATTTGAAATGTTTTATTTGGAAAATATCAAAATGAACTATTTTAACACTTTTTTCCAAGTGTTTTTTCTGACCAAAACAATTAACCAGAAGTGACACCGATTAATGAAATGTTTCAGCCAACCTGAATCTGTTTTTTCAGTCAAAAAAAGTTCACCTGACACTCGTGCTATACTTGATCACTCTAGAAAGGGATCCAGTCTAACAGTCAAAACAGATATTAGTTTGGTGGAGTATGGAAACAGACTTCTAATCATTTCAGTGCTTTCAGGATACAGAACAAAGCCAGAAAAGTGGCCCCTTTATGGCACTATACAGACACGCTGAAAGTTCTGGCATTTGATAATAGGTGGCTAGCTATGATTTATATCTGAAATGTCTGTAAACTATAATAACTAATAATGAATATTAGTAGTTCCAAGACACACAATTATGTTAAAATGGAGTTAAGGTTGAGGGCATCAGTAATGTAAGGATAAAAACCATTACAAAGAAGTAAGTTGTAATTACTTCAAAACCCAGGAAATCCAGAGATGAGGTTACGGTTAAAAGAAATCCAAACATGTTATGGTAAAAAAATGCAATTAAGGCACCTATGATTGACGTATTTTTGTGTGTGTGTGTGTGGTTTCAGATTAAATTGATGTTTAAAGGTGTAGGGGTTGACATTAAGATTTAGGGCTGGGTGTTTTTTTTGTTTTGTTTTCCTTTCATGGTGTAACAAGAGGGCAGAGTGAAGTTTGGCTGAGTTGGTAGGCTGCTGGAATGTAACCCTACTCTGTATTTCCTGCTGGCCAACAGAGGCAACTGTAGGCAATTAGGAGAGCATATTGCACCAGTTTTAGGAGTGGGTCACTGGGTAGTCTCCTGTTTCATGCTTGGGAACTCCAGGAACTCCTTTGGGACACTGCAGCTCCACAACATGTCTAATATGGGCTGGTGCCTAGAGGCTAAACTCAGAGGAGGAGATGATAATATCTGGAGATAATTGGTCCAAAGGTGCTCAGATGACCCACAAATGGTGGTTGGTGTCTATAAATGAGGCATAGGTGAGAAATGGGTGTCCATACTAGTCTAGAATGAGCCCTCAAGTGTTATGGTGTCAGGACAAGGTGGCTCATTGTTACATAGTCCATTCATGTGTCATGTGGTCTTTACCACGATTTTTTTTACCTCTTAGACCTTTCAGTGCCACATGGAATGAAACTAAAATAATACAATCAGTCAACTGTAAATGTATTTTACTTGTATTTGCTACTCACCAGCGTTGGCTCTGTTATGTAGATCTGACCATTTAGCTAGTGCATTTGATCAACACTCTCTTAAATCTAAGTATTGTCAAGAAAGGAATTCTGAGTAACAAAATATATCTTAGACTGATCTGGCATCATTAAAGGAGTTTGGTAGGGTTACACAGTTGCTCTGCATCTGTTCAGTTGCTGGAAATAAATACTTGTCCACATTGTTCTTTTTGGGTATAACAGCATTGGTTTTGCTGATGCAAATGCTGAAATACATTATTCTAAGGCTATTTTTAGTGTGCCTAAAGCTATTGATTAGACATAATATGGAATTAAGATTTTACTTGAATATGAAGTGGGACATTGGCTCTTCAAAAACAGCATATGGGTTCAAAGTGAAAACAGAGTTGAGTTTTGGATCATGGAACTGTTTGTGAATAAGGTGAGCAGATTCTGGCCTGTTATCTGTGCTCCATTTTGTTTGATGTGAAACTCAAAAGATGTAATATTTTGAACATCTACAAAAGTGACATAGATACCATCTGGATGAGAGAATGCTGCCAGGGACTGTACTCGAGAATGGAGAGAGGTGATATGAAATACAAAGTCAAAAGTGTGTGGAAAGCACAGAGGAGTAGGACAGACACTGCTGCATGAACAACATAAATAGGAGGTATTCACCAGTACTTTTAAACCAGGGTGCACATGGCTCACTAGCCTTAAGTTACTCTTGTCATTAGTTTATAAGACGTGGTCTACACTGGCGGGGGGGGGGGAATCAATCTAAATTACGCAACTTCAGCTACGTGAATAACGTAGCTGAAGTCGACATACTTAGATCTACTTATCGCAGTGTCTTCACTACGGTAGGCCGACTGCTGCCGCTCCCCCGTCGACTTCGCCTATGCTTCTCGCTCCGGTGGAGTACCGGAGTCGATGGGAGAGCACTCGGCAGTCGATTTATTGCGTCTTCACTAGACGCGATAAATCGACCCCCGCTGGATCGATTGCTTTGGAGGTAAGTGTAGACATGCCCTAATTCAGTTGACTTAGTGGAGTGACAGCAAGGATGTCACCTGAAAGTGAGAACAGCATTCGCATGGCACTTTTGTAGCTGGCGTTGCAAGATATTTACGTGCCAGATATGCTAAACATTTGTATGCCTCTTCATGCTTCGACCACCATTCCAGAGGACATGCTTCCATGCTGATGATGCTTTTTAAAAAAAAATGCTTTAATTACATTTATGGCTGTACTCCTTGGAATATTGTATTGTCTCCTGATCCATGGTTTCTCCTACATTCTGCCACATATTTTTTGTTATTGTAGCTCTGATGATGACCCAGCATATGTTGTTTGATTTAAGAACACTTTCACTGCAGATTTGACAAGACAAAAAAAAAGGTTCCAATATCAGATATCCAAAAATAGCCACAGCACTGAAGACAAGCAGTGCAAATTTAGTAATTGATTCACCACTTTGTCAATGGAAAGTGGATATACACCAGTCTTTGCAAACCTGAGCAACACCCTTACCAAACACTTCAGGCCAACTCACTGATAATGATAAACAGTTAAACAAATTTATTGACTACAAAAGATATAATCACTTAAAATCTAAGTGATAGGCAAAAAATCAGAGTTAGTTACCAAAATAAAATGAAATATAAGCATGCACTCTAAACTCTCACCCAGTCTAATAGGGTTAACATCTAGATTAAGCAGTTTTTCTGGATATTGTAGTTTGTAGTTGTAGTTTATAATATATGGGTTTGTCCCTTAAACCTGGGCCAGTCTCCTCTGTTGGAGTCTTCAGTCTTCTGAGTGTCTTTACTGCTTGCAAGATAGGCGGGGGCAGGAGAAAGGCCCAGCATGTGGCTACTGTGTTCTGTTTTATAACCTTAGTCCATGTGCTTGCAGAACACAAGTCCGGGCATGTCTGGTGGACATTGCTGAGTCCCTAGGCAAGGTTGAGCAATTCCCCTCGTGTGGCCTTCTGCAGGTGAGTCATTGAATTGTAACTCCCTTGCTGGACAGTGGCTGGTTATGTCTGTTGAGCACCCACCTGTGTGTTGGTTACCTCCCTTGTCATTGTCTCTGGAGAGCTAGTATCTGGGCACCTCCCAAACCCACAGCATATTTTAGTGACAACCATGCAACACAATTCTCATAATTTCATATGCATTAATGACATACATATTTTGATAGAACAGTGACTTTCAGCAGATCACATGGCCTGCTTCCTATGCAATATCACAATTATATATAAATGAGGAATATGGGGGTTACAGGACACTCCCCCAAGGTATAGAATGTCACAAATATATTTTATTTGATTTCATTTGGATATTATGGTTCTTCAAGTAATGCTCCTATGGGCGCTCCACTTCAGGTGTGCATGTGCCCCACGTGCCTTTGATCCAAGATTTTCATTAGCAGTGTCTGTCCATTCAGTCTGTGCATGCACTGCTGATATTCTCATGCCCCTCACCAAGGCTATATATCAGGCTGTGGGGCAATGTGCCCTCACAACCATCTTGGCTTTGACGGGGAGCTTAGCTTGTCCGCATTGAACTCAGCCAGCAGTTGAGATGCACACATTCTACTTAGGTTAGTTAGCAGTAATAGTTAATTACTGATGATTGAAAGATTGTGTTATTTCCTTGGTGGAAATCCCCCCTGTGATTTCCAGCCTATCCCAGTCAGTGACACACTGTAAGTATGTTTGCTGCCTGGGAGAGTGGCACGTCCCACAGAAGTGCAACTTCTGTTTAGTCCTCAACTCCAGGTCATGGAAGAACTAGGAAATCAAGCTGTGACTTTTAATGATAGAGCTCTCTCTTTGCCCTGCTTTGGAGCCAGGTTAGGAGAACACCTACTGCCCCCCACTCCCACTGTATCTGTCCCTGGGGGGGGGGGGGGCTAGTGCCTTTTTGACTTTAGCGCAACCATCTCCTAGAAAGGGAGACGTCTTAAACACCGCCTCTAAAGATCATAAGAAGAGGACCCCCAATTTGCCTCTTAAGGTACTCACCTCAAAAAGAGCTCACTCCTGCAACCAGGTCAACAGCCTCAAACTTCATCACTGAGGCTCAGTACCATAGAGGCAAAAGGCTCCTTCAGTACCAGATAGACAGGAAAATCTAACAGTACATGTGGCTCTGTTGCTGGAAGGTACCAAGCATCTCTCATTACCAAGAACTACTTGACTCTTTTATACAACTCCAGGACCATCCCCTTCCTTTTTGTTTATAGCTTCCCCCATTAGAGGAAGAAAAGGACAATGGAGGCCTCCTTTCATTATCATCAGTCTCTGTTCAGGGTTCTCCTGTGTATCCATATGTGAATCCCCCTTTCTCGAAGAGACAGGGAGATGTCCAGGGACCTCATCACTTCTGGTGGGAGCAACCCCGAATGCCACCGCCCCCCCATGGTCCTCAATGGTCATATTTAGAGCCCTACCAAATTAATGGTCTATTTTGGTCAATTTCACAGTCCTAGAATTTTAAAAATGGTCAATTTCATGGTTTCAGATATTTACATCTGAAAACCCAGTGTTATAACCATGGGCGTCCTGACCCAAAAGAGGGTTGTGGGGGAGTCACAAGGCTATTGTAGGGGGGTCATGGTATTGTCTTTCTTACTTCTGTGCTACTGCTAATGGAGGTGCTGCCTGCAGAGCTGGACAGCGCAGAAATGAGGGTTTCATGGTATGGGGGATCATCACTTTATTGGGGTTGCAGGGATGGCCTTGTGCATGGTGACTGCTCAGCATCCCATGGTCTCCCCCACCACCTGCAGCCAGCTCAAGGCCCCTTTAGTCCCCGAGCGCTGGGCCTGGAGCCAGAGAGGGGCAGCGCTCGGGGCAAGGTCACCAAAACCTTTGTAGAAGGGGGGGCCATTAGTGCCATAACTGGGTTGGATGGGGGCATGCCCCTCCTTTTTAACATGGGTGTAGTTTGGGTGTTGCTGCCTCCAACTGCAAGCCTCAAGCAGGCATGGAGGGGCGCCGACAAGGGCTGCAATCTGTAGCAGCGTTGCCCCCTCACACCAGCATTGTCAGGTGATCGTAGTATTCTTGTACCGCAACATTGTTTGTTCAAAGGTCAGTCATACCTCTAAATGTTGTCTACCACACAGAAAGCATTTTCTCTGTTCTTGGACTCTTCAGTCTTCAGTTGAACGTGGGAAAATCCACACAGATTCCCATGTAGAACATATAATTTATAGGGGCATCCCTGGATTCCTTGGCATGCAGGCCCTTCCTTCCCATGGGCAGATTCCTCATGCTATTGGACCTTGTCAGAACTAGTCAAGGGATGCCCCAGACTTCAGTCAAAACTGGATTCAGCTTCTAGGTCACCTGGTGGCTCGCCCTTTTGTGAGAGAACATGCAAGATTATACCTTTGCTGTTTCCTTGGCTAGCTCAGATCAGTTCACTCACCAAACACACAGCCTAGACAAACAGGTGTCAGTTCTTCAACCAGTCAGACAATCAGTAGGCCAATGGAAGGTTCATCACAATGTAGGGGTGGATGTCAACTTCCTCCAACCAATGCCAGTGGTAACCATAACCACAGTCACATCTGTTAGGATGGGGTAGGGGTGCTATGCTCAAATCTCTAGCAGGACAGGGTAGATGGTCATCCCAAGAATCCACCCTCCATGTCATCCTGTTGGAGCTCAGAGCAGTCAGAAATGTCTGCCCTTCATTTTCTGCCTCTCATCAAATGCAGGTCTATTAAAGTCATGACAGACAATGTGGCCTGCATGTTCTATATCAGTTGGCAGAGAGGCACGAGATCCCCTTCCCTCAGCACCAAAGCAATAAAATTATGGAACTGATGTATAAAAGAATTTCAGCAATGTATCCCCTCATGCAGGCAAAATGTCACAGCCAATGCTCTCAGCAGGTGTCTTTCCCCCAAGACTATGAATGGGAGTTAGAGTCCCAGGTTCTCGTCAGCCTATTTCAGATGTGGGGATTTTTAGAAGTGGACCTCTTTGCCACAGCTATGAATAGAAAATGCCATCTATTCTGTTCAAAGGGAAATTTGGTATCTCAAGGAATTATGACCTTTCTTCCTCACCTGGCCAAAGAAGCTATTTTATTAATTTCCCTTGATGCCTCTGATTCTCAAAGTCATAAACAAAATCAGACAGGATAAGACCAGAGTTATCCTAATAGCCCTGGTGTGATCAAGGCAGGTATAGCTTCCTTACCTGTTTTGCCTGTCTCTTTGTCCAATGATAAATCTTTCAGTAACTCCTCAGCTCCCCTACCAAAGGGCCAGTCAACTGCTGCATTCCAATCTCCAGGCATGGCTTCTCAATTGTTCACAGGGTTAGAGTAGGTCTATTCTGCAGAGGTACAACAGGTCACTTGCTGGAGGATTCTCTGCTCCTTGAGGTCTTCAAACTACAATTTGAGGACTTCAATAGCACAGATATAGGTGTGAGGTCTTTTTTAGGTGTGGTGGGTGAAATTCTGTGGCCTGCATTGTGCAGGAGGTCAGACTAGATGATCATAATGGTCCCTTCTGACCTAAATATCTATGAATCTAAACAGATACTATTAAATGGTAAAAAGATTCTACCAGAAATACTTACCTTCAAAGGTGGAGATGAGTTAGTCAGTGGTGTGAATTCCAGAATGCTGTCCCCTGCCTTGGTTCCTCTTGTTCTGGAATACCTGCTGCAACTAAAGAAAATGGGACTATCACTTAGTTCTCTCAAGGTTCATTTGGCTGCCTTAACAGCTTTTCTTACCACTGTTACGGGGTTTTTGCTGTTTGCTAATCATACAACTGTAAGGTTCATGAAATGTCTGGGTAATCTCTTACCAGTGGTAAAAGTCCCCATCCCAGTTTGGGACCTTAATTTGGTTATTAAAAGTCTCATTAAATTTCCTTTTGCACTGATGGCTATCTGCTCCTTACTGAAAACTGCCTTCTTAATGGCTATTAAATCAGCCCACAGAGTTGGAGAGATTCGGATCTTAATGGCAGACCCTCCTTTCTCAGTATTTTACAAGGACAATGTTTCCTTATGACCACACCCCAGGTTTCTTCCTTAAGTGTCTTCTGAATCAGATAACTTACCTACTAGTTTTCTTTCCAAAAACCACATAATTCCAACCTGGAGACCACCGTCCATATTGTAGATGTCAGGAGGGCATTATCAAGATGGAAGGCAAGGACTAAATTATTTTGTAATGCTCCTAGCCTGTTTTGTTTGCAGACAGAACTAAAGGCTCTGCTACTTCTACTCAAAGACTTTCAAAATGGATATTGGGGTATACTAAAGCTCATTATAGTGTTGCCAGCATTCCAGCCCCTGCAGGCATGTCAGCTCACTTGAGAAGGTCAAAATACATTTATGGCTCTACTTAAAAATATACCAGTATCTGAGATCTGCAGAGCTGCTGCATGGTCTTTCATATATACCTTCTCCAGGCACTATTCCTTAGCTGATGCCTCTAGAGTTGATTAGGCTGTTGACAATGCAGTTCTTTCCTCTGTGCTGGACTCAATTCCAAAACTCCCTTCTCCTTACGGGGATACTGCTCGGGGGGAGACGGAGGAGGGGGAAATCACCTGAAGTGGAGCACCCATAGGGACACTACTTGAAGAAGAGAGAGGTTACTCACCCTCTGCAGTAAATGTAGTTCTTTGAGTTGTGTTCCCCTATTGGTGCTCCACTACCTTTCTGAAACGCAGTGGAGAAGGAACTGAGGGCATTTGCCTATGCAGCCTGCTATAGCCTTGGTGTAGGGCATGAGGATATCAGCAATGCATGCATAAGCCTAACAGAAGCTGCTTGTTACAGGGCTTTCCCTTAACCTTCCCCCTTGGTTCTTGTCACACAGAAAGAAAGCAGAAGACCAGAAGTCTGAGGTGTGGACAATGCAATGTTTATTGGCGTTAGTTTCCAGCAACCGTGTTCCATAACTGTGACACCGCAGAGCCTTGTTTTCCAGTGTTCCCACTCCCTCATCCTCAGCAGGAATAATTATACCTGAAATGCACACCCATAGTCCCACCCCTTACAACTTATGGTCATATTCCGTTTTGGGGGACCTTAGGGCTGGGATCTTCATTCCCACCCCTTTTGTACCCCATGGGAGGGGTAAGGAGTGCGGTTTTGCTCCAGTCAGGGGCAGGCATTTCTTTGGTCTTTTAGAGTTTACCTTCCCCCGCCCCCCAATTCCCTCTTGCCCCTCCCAACTGGTTGCTTGACCTTGCCTTAAAATATGGAGTTGAGGCAGTCTTCAAGTGTGCACTCATATATTACACTCCCACCCTGCCCAGTAACACTTTAACACTGATCTATTCTCATTATACTAACAAACCCATCTGGCTTAGGCAAAAGCAACATTTACAGTGTCTGTTTCTGTCCTTAGTAATAATCCCTTTGTTCATACATATTAGTAAAAATGTACATATATCAAAAACCAAACAGGCAAGCAGAACTTGAAGTGCTATCTCAGGTGAAACTACAGGCCTGGATCCTACATTGACACTAATACTCTTAACAACTCCTAATGTAAATATCCAGTCACAGTCGCATAGGGCACATGTGCACCAGAAACGGAGCAGCCATAGGGGGACACATCTCTAAGAACTACAGTTACTGCACAGATTGAGTAACCTCTCTTTGTAGTAGCTTTCTCTCTCTCTCTCTCACCAGTATTATCACTCTCTACATTGCTTGCTCGGTGAGTGACATTTATAAATCAAATCCCTGCCATTGGTATTCTCTATTCTAAGCACATTCTTTAATGCTTTCCACTTCTTTAATAACATCAAGTTGTTATGACACATTATTGGACTGGATGATGCCCTGATATGTCGAGATTGAGCCCAGATGGCCAATCCTTAGCTGGTGTAAATTGGTGATGTAAATCCATTGACTTCAATGAAATGCCACCTGAGGATCTGCTGAGATTCTATAATTAATTTCAGTACAGTGGAATACTGGCCAGCCTTTACATTATGTAAGCATATAGTCCAGTAATTGGGTAAGAAGTAGGGCTGTTAACTGACTTCAAAAAATTAATTGCGTTGTTAAACAATAATGGAATACCATTTATTTAAATATTTTGGATGTTTTCTATGTTTTCAAATATATTAGTTTCAATTACAATACAGAATACAAAGTGTATAGTGCTCCCTTTATATTTATTTTTATTACAAATATTTGCACTGTAAAAACAAAAGAAATAGTATTTTTCAATTCACCTCATACAAGTACTGTAGTGCAATCTCTTTATCATGAAAGTTGAATTTACAAATGTAGAATTATGTACAAAAATAACTGCATTGAAAAATAAAACAATGTAAAACTTTAGAGTTTACAAGTACACTCAGTCCTACTTCAGCCAATCACTCAGACAACCAAATTTGGTTACAATTTACAGGAGATAATGCTGCCTGCTTCTTGTTTACAATGTCACCTGAAAGTGAGAACATGAGTTTGCATGGCACGGTTGTAGCCAGCATCACAAATTTATGTGCCAGATGCGCTAAAGATTCATATGTCCCCTCATCTTCAACCACCATTCCATAGGAAATGCATCCATGCTGATAATGGGTTCTGCTCGATAATGATCCAAAGCAGTGCAGACCGCTGTATGTTTATTTTCATCATCTGAGTCAGATGCCACCAGCAGAAGGTTGATTTGCTTTTTCGGTGGTTCGGATTCTATAGTTTCTGCATCTGAGTGTTGCTCTTTTAAGACTTGTGAAAGTATGCTCCGCACATGGTCCCTCTCAGATTTTGGAAGGCACTTCTGATTCTTAAACCTTGGGTTGAGTCCTGTAGCTACTTTTAGAAATCTCATATTGGTATCTTCTTTGCATTTTGTCAGATCTGATGTAAAAGTGTTCTTAAAACGAACATGTGCTGGGTCATCACCTGAGACTGCTATAACATGAAATATATGGCAGAATGCATGTGTAACAGAGCTGAAGACATACAGTTCTCCCGCAAGGAGTTCAGTCACAAATTTAATTAAGGCATTATTTTTTAACGAGCATCATCAGCATAGAAGCATGTGCTCTGGAATGGTGGCTGACGCATGAAGGGGCATATGAATATTTAGCATATCTGGCACATAAATATCTTGCAACGCCAGCTACAAAAGTGCCATGCAAATGCTGTTCTCACTTTCAGGTGACATTGTAAATAAGAAGCAGGCAGCAGCATCTCCTTTAAATGTAAGCAAACTTGTTTGTCTTAGAGATTGGCTGAACAAGAAATAGGACTGAGTGGACTTGTAGGCTCTAAAGTTTTACATTGTTTTGTTTTTGAGAGCAGTTATGTAACAAAAAATATGCATTTGTAAGTTACATTATCAGGATAAAAAGCTTGCACTACAGTGCTTGTATGAGGTTAATTGAAAAATACTATTTCTTTTGTTTATCATTTTTACAGTACGAATATTTGTAATAAAATAATATAAAGTGAGCACTGTACACTTTGTATTCTGTGTTGTAATAGAAATCAATATATTTGAAAACATAGAAAAACATCCCAAAATATTTAATAAATGTCAAATGGTATTTTATTTTTTAACAGTGCGATTAATCGCGATTAATTTTTTCAAGTTAATCACGTGAGTTAACTGCGGGTAATTGACAACTCTAGTAAGAACATTTAAGATGTTTACTTCCCTTGTAAAGCTAAGGATTGTCTGTCAGTTTTTCTACCTGTTATTTACTTCACTTTGGTCTGATCTAGTATATTGCTGTGTTGTGTATTGCTCACTTAAAACTGTCCCTTTGATGCTTTTGTATGATGGATTGTTCCCAACAAAAAAACACAATGGTTTCATCTCTAGCTGCCACATTTATTCTAGAAACTTCTTCCTGCTACTGAGCTGGTCTGTCCCTTTACACTTTTCCATTATTTTGAGTCCTTTAAATTTACAGCCAAAGCCTAGAAATAACCTCTGTTTACTTGGTAAAAAGAAAAGGAGTACTTGTGGCACCTTAGAGACTAACAAATGTATTTGAGCATAAGCTTTCGTGAGCTACAGCTCACTTCATCAGATGCATTCAGTGGAAAATACAGTGGGGAAATTTATATACACAGAAAACATGAAACAATGGGTGTTATCATACACACTGTAAGGAGAGTGATCACTTAAGATGAGCTAATACCAGCAGGAGAGCAGGCGGGGGGCGGTGGGGAAGAAAAGCTTTTGTAGTGATAATCAATGTGGGCCATTTCCAGCAGTTGACAAGAACGTCTGAGGAACAGTGGGGGTGAGGGGGGCAGAATAAACATGGGGAAATAGTTTTACTTTGTGTAATGACCCATCCACTCCCAGTCTCTATTCAAGCCTAAGTTAATTGTATCCAGTTTGCAAATTAATTCCAATTCAGCAGTCTCCGACTCAAGGAATATTTCCAACACACCTCTGAACAACATACTAATCCACAGAGACATTCCTACCAACACTACAAAAAGAAGGATTCTGGGTGGACTCCTCCTGAAGGTTGAAACAACAGACTGGACTTCTACATAGAATGCTTCCGCCGACGTGCACAGGCTGAAATTGTGGAAAAGCAGCATCACTTGCCCCCTTACCTCAGCCGTGCAGAACACAATGCCATCCACAGCCTCAGAAAAAACTCTGACATCATAATCAAAAAGGCTGACAAAGGAGGTGCTGTCGTCATCATGAATAGGTTGGAATATGAACAAGAGGCTGCTAGGCAGCTCTCCAACACCACTTTCTACAAGCCATCTGATCCCAAAGAGGGTTACCAAAAGAAACTACACCATTTGCTCAAGAAACTCCCTGAAAAAGCACAAGAACAAATCCGCACAGATACACCCCTGGAACCCCGACCAGGGGTATTCTATCTGCTACACAAGATCCATAAACCTGGAAATC
The DNA here is from genome assembly GCF_965140295.1 of Lepidochelys olivacea. Taxonomy (NCBI): domain Eukaryota; kingdom Metazoa; phylum Chordata; order Testudines; family Cheloniidae; genus Lepidochelys; species Lepidochelys olivacea. Next base: position 80,524,028 of record NC_140417.1, on the reverse strand, counting down.
CTGGACGCCCCATCATCTCAGGCATTGGCACCCTGACAGCAGGATTGTCTGGCCATGTAGACTCCCTCCTCAGGCCCTACGCTACCAGCACTCCCAGCTATCTTCGAGACACCACTGACTTCCTGAGGAAACTACAGTCCATCGGTGATCTTCCTGAAAACACCATCCTGGCCACTATGGATGTAGAAGCCCTCTACACCAGCATTCCACACAAAGATGGACTACAAGCCGTCAGGAACAGTATCCCCGATAATGTCACGGCAAACCTGGTGGCTGAACTTTGTGACTTTGTCCTCACCCATAACTATTTCACATATGGGGACAATGTATACCTTCAAACCAGCGGCACTACTATGGGTACCCGCATGGCCCCACAGTATGCCAACATTTTTATGGCTGACTTAGAACAACGCTTCCTCAAGCTCTCGTCCCCTAATGCCCCACTCTACTTGCGCTACATTGATGATATCTTTGTCATCTGGACCCATGGAAAAGAAGCCCTTGAAGAATTCCACCAGGATTTCAACAATTTCCATCCCACCATCAACCTCAGCCTGGACCAGTCCACACAAGAGATCCACTTCCTGGACACTACGGTGCTAATAAGCGATGGTGACATAAACACCACCTTATACCGGAAACCTACTGACCGCTATTCCTACCTACATGCCTCCAGCTTTCACCCAGATCACACCACACGATCCATTGTCTACAGCCAACCTCTACGATACAACCGCATTTGCTCCAACCCCTCAGACAGAGACAAACACCTACAAGATCTCTATCAAGCATTCTTACAACTACAGTACCCACCTGCTGAAGTGATGAAACAGATTGACAGAGCCAGAAGAGTACCCAGAAGTCACCTACTACAGGACAGGCCCAACAAAGAAAATAACAGAACGCCACTAGCCATCACCTTCAGCCCCCAACTAAAACTTCTCCAATGCATCATCAAGGATCTACAACCTATCCTGAAGGACGACCCATCACTCTCACAGATCTTGGGAGACAGGCCAGTCCTTGCTTACAGACAGCCCCCCAACCTGAAGCAAATACTCACCAGCAACCTCATACCACACAACAGAACCACTAACCCAGAAACCTATCTTTGCAACAAAGCCCGTTGCCAATTGTGCCCACATATCTATTCAGGAGACACCATCATAGGGCCTAATCACATCAGCCACACTATCAGAGGCTCGTTCACCTGCACATCTACCAATGTGCTATATGCCATCATGTGCCAGCAATACCCCTCTGCCATGTACATTGGTCAAACTGGACAGTCTCTACGCAAAAGAATAAATGGACACAAATCAGATGTCAAGAATTATAACATTCATAAACCAGTCGGAGAACACTTCAATCTCTCTGGTCACTCAATTACAGACCTAAAAGTCACAATATTACAACAAAAAGACTTCAAAAACAGACTCCAACGAGAGACTGCTGAATTGGAATTAATTTGCAAACTGGATACAATTAACTTAGGCTTGAATAGAGACTGGGAGTGGATGGGTCATTACACAAAGTAAAACTATTTCCCCATGTATATTCCTCCCCCCTCCCCCGCCGCCACCACCACTGTTCCTCAGACGTTCTTGTCAACTGCTGGAAATGGCCCACATTGATTATCACTACAAAAGGTTCCCACCCCGGTCCCCCGCTCTCCTGCTGGTATTAGCTCATCTTAAGTGATCACTCTCCTTACAGTGTATATGGTAACACCCATTGTTTCATGTTCTCTGTGTATATAAATCTCCCCACTGTATTTTCCACTGAATGCATCTGATGAAGTGAGCTGTAGCTCACAAAAGCTTATGCTCAAATAAATTTGTTAGTCTCTAAGGTGCCACAAGTCCTCCTTTTCTTTTTTGTGGATACAGCCTAACACGGCTGCTACTCTGAAATCTGTTTACTTGGAAACTTTTATACTCTGAAAGCTATTAAAGAGAGCTTCCATTCTGTAATTATTATTATAGTACTGGGTTAGCAAGGCATAGAGCTTAAGGTCATTTTTCTGAGCCCCATGTAATACTTCCATTTGGTTTTTTTTTCCAGTTAGTGATTAGTGTAAGCTTTTGCATTGCTGGTCTCTCTTTTTTTCTGTTTCCTTGGCTGCTGTGTTGCTTGGCTTTCTCTCAAAGCCTGAATTCTATCCTCTATGAAAAAAAAACCTCCTATAGAATATATTTGAAACTAACCTTTGCATAGATTTATTTTTGAATAAGCTTACAGAATGCTACATCAGAAATATAATTATTACATTTTATCGGATGTGTAATGTTCTATTTTTCAGTTTTCGGTGTTCTATATTAAATTATATGGTGTAGTTCCTCAGCTGGTATAAATTGTCATATCGCTATTGACTTCAATGGAGCTATGACAATTTATGCCAGCTGACAATCTATCCCATATGCGTTTGGATTATTTGTTTCATCACTGTGTAAATTCTTAGAATGTTCTAAATTGTAGTAGTATTAAGACACAGTGCCTAGCAGGAGAGGTGCAGAGTTTTCTTGCCCGAGCATGAGCTTCTGAAGGTATTGTGCCTTCAGTATGCACAACAGTCTAGATTTTGTGTTGCTGTCTTCTCATTTGGTGATGGAATGAAGTAGTCAGAACACTTTCACCCCATCATGACAGAGGTATTCTGTCAGGGCCATTTAAGCCCTCTTTGTTGTGCTGGAGAAGTGTTAAGGGACCTCATTGTGAGGGGGAATTTAGGTAACTGCCTCCAGGAGTTCTGGTGAAGTCCCACCCTTTTGGGAGAGTAACATCAGTACTAGCAATGCCTCACATATGCTCCTTGTGCACTCGTCTCTTGTGAACCTATGCAGGGACCAGACACAGCCCGAGTGACTTTGTTTACTTCTGTCTTCAATACCTTCTCCCCTACACATCACAATGAATTCATTTATAGGTTAATGGCTTCTCCTCTGACTGGTCTTCCTTTATGTCTCATGGCTAGTTGTCTCTGTATGTTCTATTATGATGGTGAGGGTGAAGAGAGATTTCATATTATACTACCTCTTATATACTGGACTAAGGCAGTGAGTACCACTTTTACAACAAATGATAGGTGTGATGGATTGGTATGTGTCTATACAAACCTTTATTAAATTGTGTCCTCCAGGACACAATTTAATGACACTAACTGCCATAGAATCATAAAAATGTGGGGTTGGAATAGATCTCAAGAAGTAATCCAGTTTATTCCTCTGTGTCAAGGTAGGATTGATTATGCATAGACCAACCCTGACAGGTGTTTGTCTAACCTGTTCTTAAAACTTCTAACGATGAGAATCCAAAAACCTCCCTTGGAAGTCTATTCCAGTGCTTAAAAAAAAACTTTTTAAGTACAGTATAAGGATAGTTGTGGTTAGTTTTTTTTTAGTTTAACCCGAATCTCCACTGCTTCAGATTAAGTTGATTGTCTTGTCTTTATAACAGCCTTTTACATATTTGAAGACTAATGTCCCCACCCCCCACATCCTTCTCTTCTCTAGAATAAACATGCCCGATTCATTCAACCTTTCTTTGTAAGTCATGTTTCTGAACATCTTATTTTTGTTGTGCTTCTCTAGACTCTTTCCAGTTTGTCCACAGCTTTCCTAAAGCTTGGTGCCCAAAACTGGACACAGTCTCCAGCTTAAGGCCTGACCAATGTCATCTAGAGTGGAGCAGTTACCTCCCTTGTCTTACATACGATACTTCTGCTAATACATCCCAGAATTATGTTTGCCTTTTCTCATGGCAGCATCACTCTGATCACTCATATTTAATTTATAATCCATTATAATCTCCAAATTATTTTCTGCAGTACTGCTGCCTAGTATTTGTACATTTGCCTTTTCCTTCCTACATGTAGTTCTTTGCACTTGTCTTTACTGAATGTCATATTTCAATTCCTGACCAATTCTCTAGTTTATCAAGATAATTCTTAATTCTAATCCTTTCCTCCAAAATGCTTGCAACCCTTCCAAGCTTGGTATCATCCTCAAATTTTATAAGCATACTCTCCACTCCACCATCCAAGTCATTTAATGAAAATCTTGACTAGTATTGGACCGAAGCCAGACCTCTGTCTCATCCTCCAAGTATGACAGTGAACCATTGACAATTACTTTTTGAATGAGTATCGTTTTTTAACCAGCTGTGCACCCACCCTCTTATAATAGTTTCGTCTAGACCGTATTTCCCTAGTTTGCTTATGAGAATGTCATGTAGTAGAAACCTTACTAAAGACCAGATACATCACATCTACTTTTTCCCCATCGACTAGGCCAGTAACCCTCAACGAAAAAAGTTAGATTGGTTTTCCATGATTTGCTCTTGACAAATCCATGTTGTCTATTACTTATCACCTTATCCTCCAGGTTTGAAATTCTTGTTTAATATTTTTTCGACCATCTATTGGGATATCAGACTTAAATTTACTTCCCTGTAATTCCCTAGGTCCTCCTTTCCCCTTTTTTAAAGATAGGTACTATGTTTGCCCTTCTCTAATCCTCTGGGAGCTCACCCATCCTCCATACTGTCTTCTTCATCCTCTTGTGAATTAGCTCTTTTTGTTGGTTTGATTATCTTGTTTGTCTCTGGTTTACAAAGCTTGACCCTGGCAGACTGGTGAATCTACATTCCTTTGTCTAGGACAAACCTGTTTATCTGCTCTACTCAGATTGCTTGGTCTGACCATATTTTAGGAACATATTTCCAGCACACACATGTAACTCTTTACTACCTACTTTAATGAAATGAAACACAACCAAAACAAAATCCCACAGTTTATGATATTTGCAAAATACTAACATTGAAAAAATATTTTCTAGAGAGGCATTTTCTCCAATTTTATATCCAATATTGTATTTATTTTTAAAACACACAATAAAATGTCCCTAAAACCTCTATAAGGAGAATTTCAGATGGGGTGGGGGGATGGGAGGGGAACCCCTTTTAAGATGAATGAGAACTGTGTAGGTTGCAGAACAGTGATATACATTTTCATCATGGCCTAGCTGGGGTATTTGGCATTTTAAATCCCAGTTGAAACAGGAACAGAGCAAATATTATACAATTGAGAAGAAGAAAAAATCTAATCCTTTCCCATGAAACAGCAGTGGGGAGATATACTGCTTTTAAAGAACAGTTTCTAGCCTGCTTGTTAAAAACCAGTAGCACAATTACAGAAAGCCAGAAATATAAATTATTGTTGCTATATCTCCTTACCAGCAAGAGCAGATGTAGGGACCCTTTACTAGAGGGTCCTCTGAACATTATTGGGAGTGTTCTAGGGGAAAAGCCTTGTGTGCAGCAATCTAGCCTCAGAGACTACAACTCCCATGATGCCTTGGGGAAAGAGGGAGAGACTTCCTCATGCAGGGAGAGCAGGTGATGGACTGCACTGGGAAAAGGAGTGTGATTGCTGCTGTGGAGCTCTGCCCATGCCAGGAGCTGCTGCTAGGAAGCCAGAAGCTGCTGCTGAGAGCCTGCGGGGCTTTGATCGAGGAAGGAGCCTCAGAGGCTGTTGATGGCTTCATTGAAGTCAGAGCATAGACTATTGCTGTGCCTAGAACTGACTGAGGTGGGCCTGCAGTGAGGGAACTGTGAGTAACCCCCACCATTGTTTGGAAAAGTACTTGCAAGGGAAGGGGCACAGCAGAGAGACTGAGTCTGAGGAGAGTTAGTGATCTTCCCATCAAAGCAGACCTCAGAGCTGCTGGCATTTGGTGGAGCCAACTCCAATTTCAGACGGGTTGTATGGCTTGTTGCCTTGGCTGGACTGGTGCACGCAGCCAACGGAGAGCTGTCTCCAGCTTCAGATCATCAAGCGCACCCATGCAAGCAAATGTCTAGGCCTCTGAAATCCAGAGGAGTGTACACTGCGGGGTATGGTGAATGGTGGCAGTGTAAATGCCAGTTGCATAAGTTTAATTTATTACTATATTAGTATATTATGTTTGTTAATTGATTTTATTTAACTGCCCCTGTGGATTTAAATTAGTAGTGACATTTAATCTTAGTCTGTTATACCCGGTTTCTTAAATTGTTAAATAAATGAGTGTTAGCTCTAATTTAAGTATATTGGATGTATATTATTTATAATTGGTATTTGAGTTAGACCCATACCACAGGTTATTATTACTATCTGAATGGCCTTGTTTCTGGAGGTTCCCAAGGCATGCCACTGAGTGTGTACAAGGGCCAGCCAGGTAAAGGCACCACCAATTTTAACTTCATTTAGGAGTAAAGGGACTGCAGCAGAGGTGTGGATAGAGGATTCCCACCTATCCAACATCACCACTAGGATACTCAGGATCTCCTTTAATGTCAACATCAGGCACACAGGTGAGTGTTGCCTGTTCCTGAGTAACCCAGAGAAGAAAGGGGGGTTACACAGATATATCACAAACATCGACTGAGTCAGATACTGTATGCCTCAAAAGAGAACTCGATCATGAAAAAAGATTTGGGGTAGAAGTTTGAACAAATTGTGAAGTAGCACCCAAAGCTGATTTCCAGAAGACAATACAATTCTGTTTTAGTAGTTCACATGTGGTATGAACAGCAGATGAGAATTAAGGAGTGCTATAGGAAATTTCCCTGAGAGCAGCCAATGTTGTTAAGCCTCCTGAAGCATAAAGCATATCCTGATCACTGAGCTGTTTTAGCCATACATCTCCTATTAAAGTCAATGAGAGATGTACAGCTAACATCCCTTGTGCTGCTGCACTCTGCCCTACCTAAGAGGCAGTGTGTAACAGTGCCAACAGAGAAGCAGGAAAGGAATCATGCTTTAGCAAGACACCTTTCCCTGCTCCCCCAGTTGCTTTAGGAGGTAGTAATCTATAGATTATCATCACTTATATCTTGCAATGTGTCAGTAAACTCCCAGGCCTCAACCTCCTCAGTGGAAGCTTAACAATGTGCACCTGGACCTAGTCCTACTCCCCTCTAAGTCTCTGCATGGGTGTGTGTATCTTAAACCATGATACGTCCCATAATTAATGTCAATGTGTTCTCCTCTCTGCCATGCTGTAAAAGAGCTGCCAGAATTTATTTATTTTTAATGAGTACAATAATTTTTCCATGTGAATGTAAACCATTTTTACTTTTAATCTTGGGTATTTTGAAGTATTATCAGTTGTAGGTAACAGCTGATGTGAAACTAACCTTTGAAATTGAAAGCTGGGGAAAAATAAAACAAAATGTGAGGAAAAAGTTTGGATAAAGAAAACTTAGAAAAATATTTTAGTATGCCATTGTAGTTTCAGTGATCTGAGGTCTGGTATCAAGGAGAAAAGATCAAGAATACAATTACAGATGTGGAGGGACACATTTTCAAAAGCAGCCTTTCTGTTTGCCTGGTTAAAATGTAATAAGGGTGCTAGCTCACCACAAAGAGATCTCATTTATTTTGTTTAACTTCTATTTTAATTTAAAAATCAATATATTTTTAAAGTCAAAATAATTCAGCAGTTTTCTGTTTTTGATTCGCAGCAAAGTACTAGTCATCCATCATAGGAATATAATGTGAGAAGTTGGTTGTTAAAAGGACAAAAAAATGAATTAAATACAAAAGGTCTTTGTCCTATAGTATTTTGTTGGGAATAGTTGCAATTAGTTCATTAATGTTATTACTATCAGAATGTATTTTTAGTATCCTAGAAATTATGAATAGAAAAGATTTAAGTAATCTAGTGTGTCACATCTGAAGTGCGGAATTGTTCCCTACAGTACTTTTTCTAATGTTCTGCTTAGTCTGGCCTTAAAGGTGACCTGTAAAGGGGGAATAAAAAATTGCTTGACATTTTTGCTTTTTTTTATGATCTTTGAAAAGTTTTTTCCTTCTGCTTCTCTTGTGCATTTAGAATTCCACATTCCTTTCAGACACTACAGATAGATAACTAGTGGATTAGGACATCACATGTACCAAGCTAATGAAATTTGATTGAGAAGGGAAGTGATTTTTATTCAGACTGTTTAAAATGATTTTGGTGGGGGATTTTTGTTTGATTTTTGATAATGCATAACAGAAAATCTCTTTTTATTAAAGCTTCAACAACTCTGATCCTTTCAGGGTTAAGAGATCCCATTTCACATTTCTGAGACTCCTAGCTGGTTCTCCAGCAAAAGCAGGTGAGACCAGACTTTGCATTTCTGGTATTTTTAAAGCAAAAAAAAAAAGTTGCCTTTTTAAAATCTGAATCCTCCAGACCTTTATACATAAGGAAGCGAAAAAGGCACTAATCTGTCTTTCCCCTTTTCCGAGTAACTTTTACATTAACTAAATTATGGAATTTTCATCAGTCAATAGTTTTCTCCTGCTTTAATACTGTCCATTTATCTCACCATAGTGTAGTGATTAAATACCTCATCCATTGATTCTATCTCCACAGAATTTCACAAAAATTTAGAACTTATTTTCACATTTTCCTTGTATTGTAGGAAAGGGCCTAACAAGCTAAATATACATTTGGGTCAATAAGTAGTGTTATCCCTATTTTTATTGCTGCATGAAAACAGCAGAAAGCTATTCAAATATTTCTGTAAATAAACCTTGCTCTTGCTGATATTCACAACCTGTCTTCCAGAACTTTTGGATGAGTTATTGTTAATCTCAAGAAAGCACATGTGTTGCAAATACCATGATGAATAAATATTATTACAGTAGCACATAGGAGCCCCAATCATGGATCAGGACTGTATTGTGCTAAGTGCTATACAAAGACAGAACAAAAAGACAGTCCTGGACCCAAAGAGCTTACAATGTAAGTAGAAGACACGAGGAAACAGATGGATACAGACAGATGGGAAGTACAAGGAAATAATGCAACAGTATTTGTCAGTATGACAGCCAGTGATCTCAGCACATCAGCAGCCTGACCATTGTCATGTTATTTTGTAGACTTCAAAGGAAATAAGAGTTTCAGGTCCTGGAAGATCAGTCCTTTCCCCCTCTATATTACCTGACGGTTGGCTTGGGGAAAAGTTGTTGACCTGGTCTTTCACAAAGATTTTTAAGAACTCTTTCAGACTATTTCTTTGGGCTTGTGTTGCTGAGCTTAGAACTCAGTGGCATGTTGTCATTTTTTTCCTATAAAAAATGAGTAACCTTCAACATGTAGTCTAAGCAGGTCAGGGAGCACCAGGAGCTGACAGGCCTTTGGAGTTGGAATCCATGGGACTTTTATTGCTTGGGGCACATCTGGTATCTCTCCTTCTCTCAAGAATGGTATCGATCTTTTTCTTAAAGAATGCTTTAGTATATGAGAATGTGCTTCATACTCACATTGGGCCAGATTGCAAACCCTTTACTCCCAGTGAAGAGTAACTACTTATATGTCCAGTCCCATTGACTTAATTGGGCCTACTCACATAAATAACTGCTCACCAGTGGGAATAAGTAGTTCACAGTTTGATTCAGAGGTATTTCCAGAATCAGACCCATAGTTTTTGTATGCAGTCACTATTTGTTGTGCTTTCTGTTTATCTCCATTGAATTATTTCCATATTGTTTGGTCTTTCCAACTTTGACTGTGTCAATTTTTGTCCTGGAAATATTACAGCTAACTGAATTTGCTCCATCATTTCCTCAGTCAGTGCTTGCTTTCCATCCTGTGACATGTTCCATTCAGCACAGGGCATTATTTCTATGGAGGCTACATTTTGAGAAACATTTTCCCTTTGCTTCTTTTGTTCTGTTTTTTTGAATAATTTCAGGTTGAATTGGTTGAAATAATTTCAGTCTCCATTAAGAGTTCACCAGAGAAGATCCTTTTATGAAATCCTAGTTTTGTAGGTTTTTCTGCCTGAAGTTTGAGCCCTGATCCTGGAAAAACACATATGCTGAATTTATACACTTTGAGTAGTCTTACTGAAGAGGACTATGTACAGAGCATAACATTGAGCACATGGGTAAATCTTTGCAGAATCAATACATAACTGAATTAAAATATATGCAAATGTCAAATAAAATCTTTACACATGCGTTTGCAAGCACTAAATTTTACTGCATTATTCACGGTGGGCACAGTCCTACAACGTGCTGAGTATCCAGCCCCCACTGAACTCAGTGGGAATATTCTTGTGCTTAAGTGCTTTGTTGGATTGGGGCCAGACTACTCAGCACCTTGCAGGATCAATTCCAGGCATTTCTTATGTCATCTAGTCTGACCTCCTGTGAACTCCACTAAAATAGTTCCAGAACATATCTTTTAGAAGAACATCCAGTCATCATTTAAAAGTGGCCAGTGATGAAGAATCCACCATGGTCCCTTGGTAAATTGGTCTAATGGTTAATTACCCTCATTGTTAAAAATTTATACCTTTTTTTTCCCATCTGAATTTGTCTAGCTCCAATTTCTAGCCATTGGATTGTTATGCTTTTTTTCTGCTGGATTTGAAGAGCCCACTTCCAAATATTTGTTTCCCATATAGATATTTACAAATTGTGATCGTAACCCCGTAACCTTCTCTTTGATAGATTGAGTTCCTTGAGTCTGTCACTATAAAGCATGTTTTCTAATAATTTAATCATGGTTCTTTAAACCCTGTGCAATTTATCAACATCCTTCTTAAACTGTGAACACTAGAACTGGACACAATATTCCAGCAGTGGATCCAAGGACTGCATTAGGCCCTTGGACCATATCATCGCACTGGGAGCTCATGCTCAGCAGATTATCCACCACAGCACCCAAATCACTGTTTCGCAGAATAGAGTGCCCCATGCTGTAAGTATGCCTTTAGTGACTGAGTCACGCTCTGGTTCTTGCCCTTTTTCTGGGCAGTGCAGCTACATGCTACTTTTATTCGGACTGGATTGTAATCATACACTTCTATTCATCAATTCTGTATTCAGTTTACCAAAAAAGAAGACTAAAAACACTCCCCTCCCCCACTTCCAGCCACACTGTCAGACAGCTCACCTGCTGCTTTTACCAGCCTTTAGAGGAGGTTCTCAACTCCATGGCCCTGCCTTGGTTTCCTCATGGTCTACCATGATTTAGTAATGTCCATTGGTTGAAATAGCTGTGCAAGAGCATGGAAGGAAGAGGGCTATGGAGCCACCTGGATTGCAGACTTTTTTTCTCACATGATTTTATATGGATGTACAGATAAGTTATATTCACTGCATTTCACTTTTCCCCTTCTCCACCTACATGATGTTATCTACTGTCCTTTAACTCCTCTCCATTAAGCTTCCTTTCTGATTTTGATTCCTGGCTCTGTCATCCTCTCCTTTATAATGTCACTCACCCCTTAGCTTCACATTTTCTTGCATTGATGTCTTCATTTGACATGCAACCCTGGTTCAACTCTCACACTTACCAAAAGGGCTGTTCACATGACTTGGTCTTTGATCATTGCTTTCTGCTGAGTTCTCTCTCTCCAACCATCAACTGGTCTCTTTCACAATCTCTCATCCATCCCCTCCCTCATGCCCTGTCTCTCAACCTTTTTCACTCTAGTCCATCAGCACTGAAGATTTCTCATCTGCTCTCAACTCTCTCCTCCCTGCCTTTCTTCCATTGATATTTTTGTTGAATCTCTCCTCCAGCCTCTACTGTTTCCCCCCTGTCCCCCATCACAAGGACAGACTGCAAGCTCCCAGCCATGGCTCTTCATCATCCTTTTTCTCCACTCTGATCACATGCTGCATAGCAATAATACTGTGATCAAGCTGACTTCATCTGCTACACATTCATTCTCTTCTCCTTCACTTCTGCAGTCTTCCTAGATAAAACAATTCTTATTCTCCAACTTAACTGAATCCCATGTCCTCAGTCCAGGCCACCTTTTCACACCTTTGACTCATTCTTCAAACCTTCCTCTCTACCAGCCTCCACTTCTCTTTCTTCATAATAACTCATCTTTTTCGTCAAAGGGAAAATTGGACAAAATACAACATGACCTTCCTCCTCCCCTAGGCTCGTGTTCTCTTTCCCTTCTACAATTCTAAACTTTTTCCTAGTGATAGAAGCAGAAGATTATCTTCTCTCTTCCTCTACCCCTTCCACTTGCTTCAGTGACCCTATCCCATCTCCAGATCTCTTTCCTTCCTTCTCTCATTGCCTATCTATCTCTTCTCCTTAATCTCACTCTCCTGTATGTCCTTCTCACAATACAAGCATGCTTTAGTGTCTCCAATACTAAAATAAACTAAACCCGCTTGCTTCTCCAACCACTGCCCCATCTTCCATCTCACTTTCATCTTTAAACTAATTAACATGCTGTCAACACTCACTATCTGGAGTTCCTCTCCTACAATTCCATCCTAGACCATCTCCAATCCAGCTTCGGCTCCTAACACTCCACTGAAATGGCTGTCACCAAAGTCTCTAATGATTTCTTCCTAGCCAAAGCTCAAAACCAGTACTATGTTCTAATCCTCCTTGGCTTGTCAGATTCCTTTCTTACCGTCAGTCATGCTCTTCTGGAAATCTTGTCCTCCCTTGGCTTCCACAACTGTCCTCTTCTGGTTCTCTTCTAATTGCTCCTTCAGCATATCCTTATAAAGATCCTCCTCATCTTCACTCCAACTTTCAAGGATTGGGGAGGGAGGTTTGGGTCTGCAGGCTGCTGTCTTTCATCCCCTTCTCTTCTCCCTGTACATCTTATCTCTGGATAGTCTCATCCACAGACACAAATTTAACTACCATCTCTATCCTGATAATTCATAGATCTGCATCTCTGCTCCAGACCAGTCTCCTTCCATCCAAACTAAAAGCTCAGCTTGTGTTTCTCAGTCACCTCATGGATGTCTAGCCATCAGATTTAAGAGCTCTGTTTCAGCAATGTTGAGCTTGATTCTCCTCTCTCCTGCCTCCAAACACTGCCCTGCCTCCTCTTTTTTCAATCACTGTGGACAATACCACCATCCTGCCTGTCACTTGAGCCTGTAACCTGGGCATCAGCTTAAACTCAGATCTCTCTCTTGAGTCTCACATCCAGGCTGTATCTCAATCTTGCTGATCCTTTTTACATAACTCTCTAAAGATCTGATTTTTCCTATCCATCTATGCAGTTAAAACTCTTGTGCAGTCATCATCTCACGCCTGAATTTCTGCAACATCCTTGACATATCTTGACAAATGCAAGCTTGCCCTGCTCATATCCATGCTGAATAGTGCTGCAACAGTCATTCTCCTAGCCTATCACTTTGATCATATCATCCCTCTCTTTGCATCCCTCTACTGACTCCCCATTGTTCATTGCATCAAACAATCTATGTGTCTTCACTTTCAAGGCCCTTCACAACCTATCCACACCCTACATATCATGATTCATTATTGAGATTTCATCTCCCACCTCCAATCAGCCCATGATGCCAGCCTCTAATACCCAATTTTTACATTTTCACACAAGCACCTTCATGATTTCTTCCCTGATGCCCTTCATGCTTGAGTGGAACTCCTTCTATACATATACAGAGTTACCTCATTATCCTCCTTCAGATCCCTTCATAAAATTCTCCTTTTCCATGAGGCCTACAAAAACCTTCATCACAATTAGACAGCTGATGCACTGACATTGCTGTCTATATCATGGTGACCAATATTGTCTCATTGTTTCCTAATACTCCCCCCATCTGTATATATCTATCCATTGTCTCTGGTTTTATACTTGGAATGTAAGCTCTTTGGAGCAGGGACTATCTGTATGTTCTTTGTCTGTACAGTGCCTAGCACAATGGGGTTCTGGTCCATGACTAAAGTTCCTACATACTAATGCAATGCCATGTAATGCAAGTAATATGTGCTCTAAACTGGTCTCTCCATCCCATATGACTATGGCAGCTGCTTGCTCCCACACACTCTTGTCTCTGTGTTGGTTTGTGATGGGATCATTTTACTCTTTATTGGACTCATAAGGGAGACTGTATTTATACTGTGCAATGAACAATAATTTAATGTGACAAGCTGCTTACCAAAAATAATCCCAAAGAATAACACAATCAGATTTAGTTAAAAAAAATCAGTGTGCAGATGGTTTTTTATTCAGATTAATAAATATTTATGATTTACATTTGCTTCTTCTGTGTGGTAGGATTGACTACTGCTGAAACCTTCAGAAAAGGTGTCCTCTCATATGGGAAAATTAAACATGGGTTAACTAGTTGTCACTACATACACTAGATTTCATGAATGCTAAAAGAAAAGGAAAAATATTCTAAGTGTTTGTATTATTAACACAGTGAAAATAGAATTGTAAGAAGCAATTTGGGAGAATGTCAAGGATAAACTATAAAATCTGCTGATTTCTTTATCACATTTATGTAAGAAGACTATTTCACACAGTGCATACAAATAAAAGACACTATAAATAATACACCCACCTTTGTTTGCTGTTTACACACAGCTGGTTACAACCAGCACAAACTCTGAAATCCATTTTCATTTTTTTCCTCTGTTCAAAAATGTTATCTTAACTCAGCCTTCTTAGGTTACTAGTTTGGAGAGTCTGTTAATGGGAAACTATTTCTAAAAAGAGCTATATGGATTTGTATAGACAAAAACAGGGAATGACCTCAAATGCTGATACATTGACCAATGCTGAAGTAGTCAACTATGTACTGTATCCGTTACAGTATAAAAGGGCAGTTATCCATTCTGGCAACTCTGCATTGTCCCCTGCCCAAGCTATACAGCCTTAGGCATCAGGCAAGGCTGTGAATTAAAGGCTTTGCAACAGCAAATTACTATATGGCTTACCACTAAGTCTCTTAGCTCTGGGGTTACTAGATCAGACAGTTGAACCAACATAATGTATACAGAAAAAGCTGCTCATACACTTTACCATTGTGTACTACTTAAACTTGTACAACTTACTTGGAAATTGGATAATACTGCAGAGTGGGTGAGGGCTCTGGGCTGGGGCTGCGGATGAGGGGTTCAGGGTTTGGGAGCGGGCTCTGGGCTGGGACAGGGGGTTGGGATGCAGGGTGGCTGAAGGCTCTGGACTGGAGGTGCAAGCTCTGGGGTGGGGCCGGGTATGAGGGGTTGTGGTGCAGTGGGCTGCTCTGGGTTTGGAGGGGCTCAGGGCTGGGGTTGGGGCGTGGGCTTACCTCGTGCGGCTCCCGGTCAGCGGCGCAGTGGAGAGGCTAAGGCAGACTGCCAGCCTGTCCTGGAATGACGTTGAGTTCGCCCTGGAAGCGGTCAGCAGGTCCGGGTCCTAGGCGGGGAGGCAAGGAGGCTCCAAGCGCCGCTCTCGCCCACAGGCACCAGTTCCTGGCCAATGGAAGTGCGGAGCTGGCACTTGGGGCGGGGGCAGCACGTGGCGCCCCGTGCCCCGCCCCCCGCCTAGGAGCCGGACCTGCTGGCTGCTTCCAGGGCACAGAGCAGTGCCAGCCAGGACAGGTAGGGACTAGCCTGCCTTAGACCTGCAGCACTGCCGACCAGACTTTCAACGTCCCGGTCGGCGATGCTAGCCAGAGCCGCCAGGGTCCCTTTTCGACCGGGTGTTCTCGTCGAAAACCAGACACCTGGTCACCCTAGTTATCACCCCAACACAAAAGTTCATCCTTCTCAAATACAGGATCATCTTCCCTATTGCCCGTGACAAATTAGCTACCAATTCAGTGATCCTTGACATCTGTCCAAAAGGACCGAGTGAGGATTTTCACCGAAGTGCCATCTGAGCTCCACACTGACTATAATGTGGAAGGCATGTTCTCTGATGCAGACACCATCTGTTTCTTTTCGAAATGTGACTTTTGACAACAGTCATTTAGCTGTATATACTATGGGGCTCTCAGAGCTAACACAGTGGTATGGATAAAGGTCAGTTGTTACTCTTTCTTTAAAAAGGTCCAAACTTTTCAAGAAGAGATCCTAACAAATTTAGGATCCCATGTCTCCATCTCCCCCCATTCCCTAGACATCTGCATCCAAGTTAGTTTATTTATCTTTTATTATTTTAAAATACATCTGTAGGTGCCCATCCAGAGCTCTGGGCACCTATCCCATAAATTAAAAAATACAATCTAAACATAGACTGCCTCACTGTATATTTGTTGGGGGATAATTACGTGGGTTAGAGGCCTCTTTATATTGCTTTTAGCACAACTACATTGTAAGATCACATAACAGATTAATGACGCCACGCTTACACAATATACTTCGAAGCTATAATGATATTAGAAAAAGAAATTAACTATGTGATATGATTCTGTGTAGACCTGGAACAACAACATGGTAGTGAGGGGCATTATTTTGATTACACACTGAGAGCAGAATCTGATCCCGATAGCTTAAGGGTCTTCTCTGATCCACCAGCAAAACAAGGAGAAAACAAGAAGGTTTAAATAATTTTTCTAAGTGATAGTAGTAGTTTGGATTTCTTTTTATAGAGAGAGACCTTTTAAAAAGCTTTAATGCACTGTGTAAGGGTATTTAACTGTTATTTAACAGTTATGGCCACCTATGTACTTTTTTCATGCTATTTACTGATTTGGAAGCTGAATATTTCTTTTGTAAAGGGATCAGCATGGCTCCATCCCTTACTACCTGGGTAACCCTGTTAACCCCATGATGACCACTTTTTACTGCAGTTTCCTTTGAATCATACTTTTAAGTCACAGAGCAAGTGGGAATATAGAGCTAACAAAGTCAGATCTGAGCATCAAGAAGGATAGGTAATAGCAAGGAAAATGGTTCAAAAGAAAAAGAAACCATGGAAACAAGCCCTTTGGACAATAAAAATATAATCCACAGGATATGATAAAAGGAAGACTGTAATTTTAAGTGCTGGCTACTTGAAATGATTTCTTCAGTGGTTGACAAACCAGTTGCTATCCTTCTAATTAGTTGAATGCCCCTGGAACCGAGAACGGTGTTCTTTAAAAGAGATGCGTCATTATTCTGTATTAATGAAGGCACCATATATCAGCAGTAAAATAAGGTGTGTGTATAGCAAGGGAGTATTATACAACATCTAATGGATTGATTACATTGAAAGTATATCTTTAGAGCACCATTGCTTTGATGTAACTAAGCTATTAGTTTTTTTGAGGCCCTCTTGTTGCTCAGCATAGCAAATACAGTAGTTATTAGGAAATTACAGTAGTCATATTAACATGATATTCTAAATCAGATTCATCAAGTCCACCTAGTCTGTTATCCTGTCTCCAGAAACTAGCCTGTACTTTGACATTATAATGTATCTAACCAATTGCACAATACTCTGAATAAAGGGGGAAAGAATGCTTCCTTATGCCTGGTGGTGATCATTAAAGCCTTGTAATACTGTGTATTAGATACATAGTATTATAGGACAAGGTTTACCCACATAGAGAAAAATATGAAGTCTACTTTCATGTTACCACCCAAAAAACCATATCTCTGTGGCACACTGTAGTTGACAAACAGCCAGCCTTTGTGCTCTAGAATGGGGCTGCAAACATTTAGGATCTTCTGTTATACCACCTCCACAGGCTTAGCCAGTTGTTGTCCACTGTGATCACGTCACTATGCACATAACCAGCAGTAATGTTCTCTGAGGGGCCCCCAATTTTTACTGACTGATTTTAGACAAAAGTCTGAGGATAGGAACCTTTGGCTGCCAGCCTTCTCTGCTGCAGAAGAAGTGGAGCCTGGTTGCTTCTCCTGGTGAACGCATAGTGTTTTCAACACTTCAAAATGTTTCAAAAGATAATCTCTGTCCCTAAGGATAACATTAATACATCTATAGCACATTACAAAGATCAACTCATTAGTTACTTCCACAACATGTTTATGAGGTAGATGAGTAACTGTCAACCCACTGACAAAGACAAGGAAACTAAAGCAGAAAGTGTACTGAACAGGGTCACAGTAATCAATGTCAGATACAGAGCTTGAGTTCTTTGCTCTCACACTCATGTTTATTCCACTAAGCATATTGCCTCTCTCGCTACTGAGCTGTGCTTATGCTCTTTGGGGCAGGGACAGTCTTTCTGTTTGTGTTGGGGTGGGAAGACCCCGTCCAGTGCAGGGTGAGTTCACCCCATCCTTCGAGCTGCCCTCTGTCTGTAGACAGTGAGACCTAGGGGCTAAAGTCAATAGAGTTGCCCTGATCCGCAGGGCGGTAGAGTCTCATGACCCATGTCAGTGGGGTAACCCTTCTTTGCAGGACGGTGAGGTCTAGCAGCCAGAGCCCATAGAGATATCCGAGGTTCATAGGGCAGTGGGGCCTAGCAGCCAGTGTCCATAGAGTTACCCTGTTTTGTAAGGCAGTGTGGCCTATCAGTCAGATTCAATAGAAATACCCCGTGTCTGTAGGGTAGGGGGGTCTAACAGCCCAAGTCAATAGAGTTGTCCTCCAGGGTGGGGCTGTATGGCCTAGCAGCCAGTTGGGGTGTGTAGGCTGCCACAGGGGGAGGGAGAGCAGCCAGGGTAGGGGGACCTGGACCCTCCATGCTCCACTGGCTCCCAGCCCAGGGTCCTGTCAGTAGCAAGGGGCCTGCCACTGAGTCAGCAGGGATCCATCCACAACACACTGAGTATCATGAGGTCAGTGGCTAATCCCGCCTCCCAGTCTACTCCCTACCATGATACTCATAGGGGTGGTCTGTGCATCTTTGGGATCTCTGGGTTCCTCAGCTGGTGCAACTCCCTGTAGCTCAGATCTCACTGGGGCATCCACAGGTGCTTGGACATCCGCTTGGGTCTCAGCGCCTCTGGCTTCTGTGGTCTGGGGTTCCAAGTGCTCCTGGGTCAGAGCCGGCAAGGAGTGTCTTTCCTCTCCAGCAGTCAGCCCAGATTGAGCTGGACTGCTCCCTCTCATATTGGTGCTACGCCTGGAACATGCCTGGTAGGGACGTGGTGGCTTCTACATCCTGTGCGGGGTGAGTTCACCCCATCACACTGTTCTTTTTGTACAGTACCCAGCAGTGGTCCATGAAGAGAGCTCCTAAGCATTAAGGTAATATAAATAATAATAATAATAATAATATAGTCAGGGTGTAAGTTGTTTAATAAGGGACAGATGAACTAAAGACAGATAACCGTGTCCTGGTTGCACATATGGCAGCCTTATCACCATGTGTGGGTCTATCCCCTCTGGCATAGCCTCAAAACAGTCTGGGGATACCACCATAAATCTACAACCCTGTGGCCATAGGCTTCACTGGTGCCAAAGACTTGCTTTGCCAGGTATGAATTAATATCTCTTTACACTAGATTTATGAAAGGATAGCTGTCAGGTTTAATTAACATTTAGTAAACAAAGAGCAGCAATGAAGTCCTGTATGTAATTTCAATCCAGAACAAAACAATAGGAGTCTTTTTTCTAGGACTACAGTAGTTTGTTGTTTAAAATGGGGTCAACTTGTCCCTAAAGCCTTGTCTAGCCTGGGAATAGGCCCCTATCTCCTCAGTCACAGGCCATCAGGTGCTATAGCTGTGCCAGTGCAAACATCTCTTGTAAACAAGAGAAGCCATCGTTTCCATGGGTGGAGCAACACTTTTTCCTTTGCCCACTCCACTGCTTTAATAAGGCCATGCCACACATCTTGCGTCCTCTCCATCCACAGGGTTGCCTTGTTGTGTTCTTGTTATTCATAGGAAGCCCCACTGAGCGGAATCAAGGTGACTCACCCTTTGGCCTTCCAACTGCCAACAGAAAACAGCCGAATGAAAGAATTGGTTTTCCCTAATAAAAGTATCCTCCTATCAGATGTTGCATTTCTTCATTATGTGTGGAGTTGTTCTGGTGCCTCTATAAAACAGAAAATACTTCCAATCTGTTATGCTGTTGTGTAAGTAGAAAAACTCACACATGGCTCTGCACTGATGTAATTAAAGCTATGTTACATTTTATGCTGTGGTTTGTCAACAACAACAAAAAAACTTCTGATATTTTACATTCTAGAAAACGAACAATGAACTGGAAAAATGGGGGAATAGAATGGTTTACTCAGACCGAGCTGTAGGCTTGCCAGTTAGTTCAGTATTTCTGGCAAGTAGTTATTACCTTATTTAATTGGATTTTAGTCTGTGATATTCCTCGTGCTCCTTTTCTATTTATTCTGGGATATGATGAGAACTAAGGGATTTATCTACTGTCCAGAAAAAAAGAATCTTCAGAGCATTAATTGTCAAAAATATCATCCTGCCGAAATGGAAAGGAAAGAGCAAATTCAAGTTGCTATCTAGGGCTGTGCAACCTGTGTAAATCAGAGTTTAGCTTTCAGTGAATAAATATGGTTAGTGTCCTCAGAAGAATAATTAAAATGTTGCATAGGAGCTATAACTGTGTTGTACATGTTGTACAGGTAAATGAAATAAAGAGGGGAGAAGAAAAGGGGGAAAAAGGAAAGAGGGAAATGTAAAGAGGGTACAAATGTACACGAGGACTGTACATTTGTACCCTCTGTACCTTTCCCTCTCTCCTTTTTCCCCCTTTTCTTCTCACCTCTTTATTTCATTTACCTTCTCTTTTTAGAGTCACTTTCATATATCTGATTCTTATGTAGCATGAGAATTATTTTCTGTAAAACATAAGGGCTGGGGTTTTCCAAGGAGTTTAAGGTAATGCTTCTTTGAAGATCCTAGCTGATTTTTGTAATACATATGTCTGATTATTATATCAGTTAAAATGGATATTTTTTTTAAAAAAGTATATTAAACTATGTAGTTAAAGGGAAGAAGGGGAAGTTTGTTTATATAAGGTAGTAACCCTAGCCTAAATTAGTCTTATTACCAGCAGGAGAGTGAGTTTGTGTGTGTATGGGGGTGGGGGGGGTGAGAAAACCTGGATTTGTGTTGGAAATGGCCCACCTTGATTATCATGCACATTGTAGGGAGAGTGGTCACTTTGGATGAGCTATTACCAGGAGGAGAGTGAGTTTGTGTGTGTGTTTTTTGGAGGGGGGTGAGGGGGTGAGAGAACCTGGATTTGTGCAGGAAATGGCGCACCTTGATTATCATGCACATTGTGTAGAGAGTTGTCACTTTGGATGGGCTATTACCAGCAGGAGAGTGAGTTTGTGTGTGTGTGTGTGGGGGGGGTGGAGGGTGAGAAAACCTGGATTTGTGCTGGAAATGGCCCAACTTGATGATCACTTTAGATAAGCTATTACCAGCAGGAGAGTGGGGTGGGAGGAGGTATTGTTTTATGATCTCTGTGTGTATATAAAGTCTGCTGCAGTTTCCACGGTATGCATCCGATGAAGTGAGCTGTAGCTCACGAAAGCTCATGCTCAAATAAATTGGTTAGTCTCTAAGGTGCCACAAGTACTCCTTTTCTTTTTACTCCTAATCAAGACTCCTTTGGGGAACTATTGATGTAATCTGTAATTATTGTTACACTTATTGCCACCTGGTGGCCAATATGAGAATAGCTATTTCATTTTAGAAGCTCAAAGGCTATACTGAGCATGCTTCAGCGGGTTGTAAGGTTAGAGTGAGGAATTTTTTCAAGATGGAGGCTGAATAGCTGTCTAGGTGAACCCGTACCAGAATAAAAGATCTTCCTTTTCAGTTCAGATGCATTTTGGATTTAAATATATGTCATTAGTGATTAGAATAAACTGAAAACAACAACCAACAAGTTGCATACACTGTGAGTAAGTTAAAGCCTTTTTTTAATTGTAAAGAAAAATGGCTACATATGGGAAAATAAGAGCATGATGCAGAAGAGGAGGACTGGATTCAGTACTCAGGGAGACTGAGTATTTCATTGCAAATGATGTAGAGAATGATAACAAGAAATGTGTCATTTTATTGATTGTTTGTGCAGCAAAAACATATCCTTTATTAGTCGTTTGGTGGCACCTGAAAAACCCAGTGCCAAATCCTGGTTAAAGTTGTCACGCACCCTCATAACGTCATGCCATCAGAGATTGCGCTACCTTTTACATTTAAATTTTTTTCCCACCAATATGGAATGTCCATGACGGTTTTGTACCAGAAATATTTTGTTTTGGAGTTAAATTAAATGCCATGCAATGGGTTAGACTTGTCTGTGGTATCAGTGATGAAAGAATTTAGATACAACTGTTGGTGAGTCCACTTTAGTTTTTTAAAAACCCTCTGGAAATAGCACAAGACATTGAAATAGCTGCACATGATGCTTTGTATTTACAGGGTAGCACAAAGCAACATGTAGACAGCCAAAGAATACGAGGCACCATACACAAACTGTCCAGCATTCCACACCAAGCAAATAAGGAAGTAAACAGAGGTACCTCCTTAAGAACACAACAGATGCTTTAAATGGGGGGAGAAGCATGTCCGTATCTCCTGCCCATACAAGGATATGGAGTGCTGAGTTTGCTGGAAGTGAGATCATCTTTCAAATGCATGCTGTAAAGAAACAGACACATGGAAGGGAAAGTGTGAGTCACAAGAAAGAGGCTCACCAGACTTCAGAGGAAGAAAAGCAGCCAAAAGCTGAGGACTCATATACTACATTTAATATTACTAGCAGAAGCCAAAAGGAGAACTGACTGCGAGGGAATGTGGCAATGGACAAAGAATAATAATGGAGACTCATTCAAGAGCTTCTCTGTCTATAATCAGTGAGGCTACTTATCACCAGTTGTAGCCACAGTTGGCAGTGGCAAAGGTGGTGTTACACAGAGATGCAGGAGAATAAGTTCCAGTGAAAGAGACAGTCAACATGGAGGTGGGATACCAGTACCAGAAGCTATGCTTTATCTTTAGTAGTAGTGAAGGGGAATGGCCCCAGTCTCATGGGGTGAAACTGGTCAAAGCTATTAAAACTTGAGTGGGAAGATATGAACCATGTCTATACACTAAGCATAGAAGCAATTCTTGAAAAACGGAA
The DNA here is from genome assembly GCF_965140295.1 of Lepidochelys olivacea. NCBI lineage: Eukaryota > Metazoa > Chordata > Testudines > Cheloniidae > Lepidochelys > Lepidochelys olivacea. The sequence continues at coordinate 80,501,252 of NC_140417.1, read as the reverse complement.
CTGTTCAGGGAAGGTCTTGGTACTCTTAATGGTAAGGAAACTAAGAACTCATGTGGACTCTTTACACCCTGATGAAGCTGATAAAGAGAGGGAAAATCAGGCAGCACAAAAGTTAAATTATGATGTACAGGCATCACCACAAACTTTAGATGTAGGTAATGCAGTATATGATCTTAATTTCCTCACTGGCCCTCACTGGTGATCACATTGCAATGTAACACTCATATGACCACTTTCTCGGGTTATTGAGTTACCAGATGAGAGGCACATTCATAGACATCGCAATCAGGTTAATCTATAGTACCATGAGGAGTTATCCGTAGAGAACTCTCAATTGGCTGTTGATGTAGCAGGTGTTGTGGAGTAATTAGTCCACCCAGTTGCTATATCCAGAAATAGCGGACTTGCTTAGGACCCTGTACCAACTCTGTAGCAGACTTGGAAGTTTAGCTTACAGAGACATTTATCAGAAAAGCTCTTCTGCATCTGCTGCTGATCAAGGGACACAGGTGTTTTCACTGAGCTGTTCCAGAAGATTTCCCAAACTCGAGAGGGCAGAATAATTTTCTGTGACAGCCTGAGGATTAGGGTAGTCTACCCCAACCTCTTAGTTAGGATGTTTTGTTTTGTTGCTATAATCATATTTTTAAGTTAATTATTACCAATAATTTAAAGGGGGAGGAGTGGAATGTTGTAAGTATTTTTGTTATACTTATTACTTCTTGGTGGCCAATGTGAAGATAGACGTTTACTGTTAGAAACCCTAAGACTGTCCTGAGCATGCTTCAGTGGGGTGTGGGGTGGGGGAAGAGTGAGGAAGTTCATAGATTCATAGATTTTAAGGGCAGAAGAGGCCACCATGATCATCTAGTCTGACCTCCTGCACATTGCAGGCCACAGAACTTCACTCACCCACTCCTGTAATAGACCCCTAACCTCTGGCTGTGTTACTGAAGTCCTGAAATCATGGTTTAAAGACTTCAAGTTACAGAGAATCAACAATTTACACTAGTTTAAACCTGCAAGTGACCCGTGCCTCATGCTGCAGACGAAGGCGAAAATCCCCAGGCTCTCTGCCAATCTGACCTGGGGGAAAATTCCTTCCCGACCCCAAATATGGTGATCAGTTAGACCGTTAGCATGCAGGCAATATACCTGGGAAAGAATTCTCTGTAGTAACTCAGTTTTTACAGATGGAGGCAGATTATTTGTGCAGGTGAACAGGTACCAGAATAAAAGATATCCTCTTTTAGTTCAAATCTGTTTTGGGTCTTGATATACTACTTATCCTCACACTGATACACTAATGAACTCTATCACCTGGGACTTGATAAGTAGATAGGGTGAGGGCTAGGGAAGATACAGCAGGGAAAGGCTGTCAGGTTTGATTAGAAAACAATCAGATAATAGAGATGATTTTTAGAGGAGTATAGATTTTCTTTTCTTCTTGGTACCTGATGGGTACCTATCCTACTGGGCTTTGCAGAGCATTCAGATGAAATATCTTATATAAACCATTTCTTTTGTTTAACTGTCATTTTCTTGTTTTTGTTTTTAAGAACAACGGTGAGTTGTTTTGAGTCAACAGTGTGCCCTTGTTGCCAAGAAGGCCAATGGCATTTTGGGATGTATATGTAGGGGCATTGCCAGCAGATTGAGGGACGTGATCTTTCCCCTTTATTTGACATTGGTGAGGCCTCATCTGGAGTACTGTGTCCAGTTTTGGGTCCCACATTACAGGAAGATGTGGAAAAATTGGAAAGAGTCCAGCGGAGGGCAACAAAAATGATTAGGAGGCTGGAACACATGAGTTATGAGGAGAGGCTGAGGGAACTGGGATTGTTTAGTCTGCAGAGGAGAAGAATGAGGGGGGATTTGATAGCTGCTTTCAGCTACCTGAAAGGGGGTTCCAAAGAGGATGGATCTAGACTGTTCTCAGTGGTAGCTGATGACAGAACAAGGAGTAATGGTCTCAAGTTGCAGTTGGGGAGGTTTAGGTTTGATATTAGGAAAAACTTTTTCCTAGGGGGGTGGTGAAACACTGGAATGCGTTACCTCGGGAGGTGGTGGAATCTCCTTCCTTAGAAGTTTTTAAGGTCAGGCTTGACAAAGCCCTGGCTGGGATGATTTAGTTGGGGATTGGTCCTGCTTTGAGCAGGGGGTTGGACTAGATGACCTCCTGAGGTCCCTTCCAACCCTGATATTCTGATTCTGTTCTAAGAAGATTACTGTTGTATTGAGTTATTTCACACACATTGCCTCAGAAGAGGGAGAGAATCCTTCAGCCTCTAGAGAGGTGCTAAAAGGGTAAGGATTTTGAGGGCCTAACTTCTATGCATGATCTGTCCAATGGACAGAACTGTCCTCTCCCATTAAGGTGTCTTGCAAGTGGCTACAGGACAGGGGAGAAGCCCAAATACCAGGGAGGAGACATGAGTTGGTGCGAGTGCAGGTGACGCTTCATGTAGTCAGAAAACATCTTAGTAATCAAAATACATTATAAATTCTTGGGAAGAAACTCACTTTCTTAATGAAATGGAGTCTGATGGGTAGAATCTCAACACTTGCTCCTTCCGTGCTCTTCTGCTCAGATTCACATCTTTTCTTCCCTTTAATGTTTGCTCATGGAAGTCTCACTGCTTCCTTAAATTATGGCTAACCTAAAAATGGTTAAACTAAACGCAGCTTTCCTCCTAACTCCCCTTAACTCTCTCCTTTCTCCGTCATCGTTGAGAACTCATTATATAAGCTTCCACCTGAGGCTGTCTTTGACTCTCCCTTTCCTTCAGTCCTTACATCCAGACACTAAGTAGACCTTGTTACTTCTTACTCTGTAATATTTCTAAACTAGTCTCCATCCTCAATGCCAAAATTCTGGTTCATGCCGTACCTATCTCTCCCTTGAAATACTGTTAATTCCTCCTGCCTCCTCTTCATTGATTTTCCCTTTCTTCTGTCTATTCGTGTTTGGCCATTAAGATAATCTTCCTCCCCTTCCACTCTGGTTATGTTCCTTGCCCCTCCATGCACTCTACCCCTTTCACTGGCTCCCTGGAGACTTCTAAATAAAGTTCAAATTTCTCATTATTGTAAAGTTCAGCACACCTCCCATCCTCACCATCTCCATTTGTTCCTCATATTGCCCCATTGTGCTTTGCCCACTCTTCACACACTATTTCTTTTTTCTTCTCCAACCATTTTGACTTTCATGCATTTTTTCATGCTTTTCCCTGCATTTGGAACCAGATCCCTTTTCTAATGCAGCATGCATCCTCACTCTTCTCCCTTAAATCCCTCCCCAGAACCACTTTGCTTTTCACTCTAAGTTGACTTCACTTCTGTCCAAGCTGCTCCTCCATGTTCATCTTGTCTCGGTCTATAGTTAAATTACATTTAGAAAATCCTATATGAAAAGAACATTAAGGTTGCAAAAGTCAAACACTAAAAAGTTAGGAAATGCCAAAATTGAGGTTCCTGTGCAATCTTTATTTAGCCCCATTGTGCATATGCATTATTAGAAAGTCTTTAATTAAATGGACATATACTGTTTTTTCCACAGTACCCCTGCTTCATTCAGTGCAGCTTGACCAAGATACTTAAGTTATCCAGGTATCTGTTGTATGTAATTTGCTATAATATATGATTATGTATGACATTAAATAAATACAGAATAAGCTTTTAATAACAATGCTGAATGAATTTGTGTTTTGCATACAGGTAATTCTGTAAAAGTAAGAAAAGATGATTTTCAATCAAATCTATGATTACACCTATGTTTTACTTAAGGTGCTGCGTGACTGAATTATTTCATACTTTACTGGGTTTCTGATCTGCATTCAAATCTGACAAAAACTCTTTTGCATGAATGCAAATGCTGTTTGCAACTCTTCAACTTGTCAACAGTGAGGTTACTATATGGATCAGTAATTTATTACCAGTTATTTTTCTATTCTGTTCCCAGCTATAAGAAAGTATGTATTTTTATTTTACCTAAAGCACTGTAAATCCCATTCTGTAATTTCAAGCAATAATATTTCGGAGAGGAAATTAACAATATGCTACAATAATGAAAAACAAGCATAATGATTATTGCCTGGTTTTGCATCTATTTGACAGGACTTTCATTATCTAATTAGAATTAAATGTAACTCCTATATAGCTCTAATTTGTATTTAAATTTATGGTCCTAGTAGAAAAAGAACACTTGCATACCTCAAAAGGAAAATGTCATTGAAGTAGTACTCTCAGGCTGATGGCATGTGTTCTCTAGCAATGTGCTACTTGATTTTGTGTAACAATTTATTTTTGCTTTTACAAAGTAATGATAGAGAACAATGCTTACAAAGTCACATAATGTATAATTGCTTCTATTCGATTTATGTTTAATTGTATTTAAACAACTCAAACAAAATGGTCCATGTCAAGTTTTCAGATGTTTCATGTTATATTCTTCCTTCAACTTGCTATTTCATTGGCTTGAATTATCTCGTTCTTTCTGGTAAGTGCCATTGCATTGACCTATGTCATGTATTAAGCTACACAAATACAGGAGATACAATTTTCTATGGAATCAGTACCAGCACTGACCGTTTGATTGACTGAATTACAGATGAGGCTCTCCAGTGTGTCCTTCACAATTCCACATAACTAAAAGTACTGTAAGATGTCTCTCAGACTGTACATAGTTTGATTTAAAATGCAGGTTCACCCAGTTCGTAGCACAAATCCCTGTTGCTGTCCCGCAGAGTGATATTTTCTTAGTTTCAAATTTTAAAAAAAATCAGTGTTCGTGACAGAATTAAAGACCGTGAAGTTCTCTGTTTACACACAGAATAACAATGGCAGTAGGCACAAGCTTCACCCACATTGCCCGATCAGTGTGACTTATGGGAGTCAGAAGGTAGATCAGGTTTCATGCCTGTTTTACCAGAGGAGCATAAGTTATTCTGCTCTCCCACAGGCCGTATTCTAAAGCTGCCTTTGGCGAAAGACTACTGAGATTGTGAGGTCTCAGGGAAGCCCGTGGGACTATTCACCTGCTTAAAATTAGATGCATCCTTAAGTACCTTGCTGAATGAGGACTTCAGTTGGCTTCAGTGGTATGCTACTGACTTTCATGATCTCCTCTATTGAGATATCTTGCCATCATGCTAGAAATTGCATTAGTCAGTCTATGAAGCTTGTGTCCAACTTCTGGTCTTATACTCAGTTGGAAAATTTCCAACCAGCTCTAATCTTGTGGGCACTCTGGTTTACCATTTCAGGGACACATGATAGTGGAGTCAAATAGATATAGATTTTGCAGAAAGATTTCTAAAATAATCACTGTTTACTTTAGATAGTTCAAGAGTTCTTATACAGATCCAGGAAAAACAATAAACACCTGTATACCATTCCCTGCCTCAGTTTCCTCAGCACTCTTGAGCATTCTTTGGGATTTAGATCAGTGTCCTTTCAGGATTTCAATCCAGCTCCCAACTCCATTTCTCCAGCACAGGGACCTTCTCTGACCCTTGCAGTCAGTGTTTGTCAGCTCCAATTGGCCCAGCAGTCAAAAATGTTCTATCTTGCTCAAAAAACCTCCGCCCTTTTTGTCCCTCTCTGAGTCCCTCCTCAGCTTCTCAGTGTGTGTTTTTATGAAACACATACTCTTGTATCTTTGTCCCCTTCTGGGAATTTTCTACTCCTTAAAACCCTACCTCTCTGCAGACTAGCTGAAGAAAACTGGTTTATCTTAGGATGCATCCATCCCATTATTCTCTTCAGGCAAGATCTGTTTAGTTGTTGATAGACTTTAATGACTGTCCTACTCAGAGACAGACTCAGACACCTCTCTTTATCTCCCTACCACAAGGAGTATGAGGGAAGAATACAGTTAAGATAATCATAAGGACTTAAACATACAGACAATTCATACTTTCCAACAGGATTCATTAATTATACATAGATAGATAGATAGATAGATTCCCCAAATTGTCACAATATCCTAGGGATCATGCTTGTCTGCTTACCACACTGCTATTCATTCTTCTATCTTTTTGTCTATTTTTGTCTGCGTGTGCTCTCTCTCTCTCTCTCTCCCTCTCCATATAACACTTTTGTGTTTGGTCTCTCTACTCCTCCTCTCACTCACCATCTCAGACTTCCAAAGATGTCTGGCATGGCACTTAGTGAACAATTTTGCAAAGGAGAAAGTGCACCCCAGAAGTGAATTACCCAAACTGATATGTCAGGGCGATGGGAGGGGAAGGGAAGAAACTTTGACATTTCATGTTTCCTGAAATTTCAGGATTTGAAACCATCCAAAATGAGCTTGTGAAAAATTTTACAAATAAAATTGAATCAATTTTCTGAAGTACAGTAATTATAAAAGCAGCAAAGAGTCCTGGGGCACCTTATAGACTAACAGGCGTATTGGAGCATAAGCTTTCGTGGGTGAATACCCACTTCGTCGGATGCTGCGCAGTAATTATAGTAACTTTTGTACATTCTTTTAAGTATAACTAAATTAATATAATTGTAGTACATTATTCTTTCATTATGAAAAAAATGGGAGCTTTATGTGTGCTGGTAAGGCTGAAATTTATGAACTAGAATTGCTACCTTATGAACTAAAATCAGAATAGTCTGACCAGGAAGTTGAGAACAGTATACAGTACTGGAACTGTAAGCAGTTAAACCTCGTGTGCTGTGACTAAACCAGGGAAAAGACTGCATATGGAAACCCCGCCTGTGAAACCTGTTGTGTTTTTTTAAAGACTTTGGTTATATGCTTTCCAGTTTGGGGATGGATGAATAACACTTTTAATTAACAATCAAGCTTTTCTTTGGTTGACTTTGTTTTATTAAAGCTAGATTCACCACTCGAGGTCCCTCTGACATACAGAAATAGCAAAGACTGTAATGGGAAAATTTAAGATTTCATCTGTTTGAAATATTATTTTATGTGGAAAATCTACTCTGATAATAAAAGCTTATCAGTGTCTTGTTTCAGAGCCAAGTTACGGATTTGTGACATGAATGTTGGTTTCCCCAGTAATGGGCTTAATGGTGTGTTTAGTTCCACCTGAACTGGCAGCTGACATGGAGTACTCAGTTAAATAATTATTGGTTACAGAATGACAAAGTGGGGGTGGATTCATGTTGAATGACTTGGACCCTCCTGATCATTAAAAATTAGGAGTGAAATATTCCTGTCTATAATTATAAAGTTATAATAAAAGGCTAAGTAATACAGGATTAGCAAATGTTAGTTTGTGTGAAGAACATGTGCTAAAACTGAGAGGTCTGTACCTCAGCAATAATTAGAAAAAGTTGAGGATAGGATTATGAGGGAAGGATAGCAGTGGGTGTTACCCATGCATGGAAACCTCGTCTTGTTGATAATTTAACTAGATTGTACATAGATGGAACAAAATGTTATAGTTGTGGGGGAGTTTGTGACTGCCTGGCTAATTTTGTCTGCTCTATGTTAAAAAGGATTTATTTAAGAGGCTTGTGGTAAAGAGCCGGTTTGAAGCCCGGAGGCTTGAAACACTGTGCGTTTGTGTGCTGAAATAAGCTCTTCCTTCATGGTGTTGGGACACTTATGTAAAAGTTACAAAATTAGGGTATCAGACTGGTAAATAGCAATCCAGCTGGGAAAATACAATTGAGTTGTCAGACTGTCACAATCGGCGCCCAAAGTACTTTTGGACAGCTGAATGTTCTGCAGGAACTCCTTGAAAGACATGACAGAATCATATGCAAGTTGGTGAGGGAGGCATGAGTCCACAAGCTTTACAAACAAAGTAAGTAACGGAGTAGCCAGCCATTCCCAAGGTGGTAGCAGATTCCATGAGTCTTTGTATCTTGTTCCTGTTTAAGATATCATTGCTTCTAGTGTGAGGCCCACAAACTCACACCTATTTTAAGAATGGTTATTTATTGATGATGTATGCAGGATACACTGGGAATGCAGGAGTAGGCTTATTTTTACAACTTAATTTTTATGTCCGTTTTTTTCTGATTCCTGATGCCTAATGTTGTTTCTGGACCAAATGTTCAGAGATGTTCTGTACAATCATGCTTAAACTTATATGGTTTTAATTTTAATTCAGTTTTAGTGCAGGGTATAATATGATTTGTGTTTTATCTTGCAAACATCAAAATATGCTTAAAATTTGATTAATTAAATGATGAATGTTCCAGAGGTCAAAACTGACTGACTGGCATTTAAATAACATTATATGGGCACTAGTGAAAGACATGTAGGAATCAGTGTGGGGCTAAATTAACCCATGGTGGCAGAAAGAAAGGCACAATATCCACCTCCCTGTGCCAGCTAATCGCCCTGCCTTGGTGGTTTTCTACCTTGAGAGGGCAGCTTATATTGTGATTGGGGCTACATAGGAGTCAAGGCAACAGAAGTTGCCCTGATCGTTGCCTTGTGTTCTTGGCCATGCCCCCTGCTGGCCAAAACAATCCACTTTTTTGACAGCACTGCATCCCAGCAGACAAGAGAAGCTACTGCTGCTGCTGCATCCTAGTAACAGAAATTCTATTCTTAGATTCCTCTGCTGGTTTAAGCTGAATGCAGCCCATGGTCTGCTACAGTAGTCCAGTAAAAATATATGCTGTATAAAATTCTACTTGTTTTTAAGCATTGCTGCTGCTGCTGATTATCTCCCCCATGATTTTCAAAATAATTCAGGAATATCCACCAGAAATATGATAGTAGTCTCTTTATAGACCCAGACAACATTCAGAGAGCCTAAAACCCTGATTCAGCAAAGCACTTAAGCATGTGTTTAAGGAATTTAAGAATGTGCTTTCCTGAACTGGGCCCTAAAATACTGGTTGTGCAAGGGAGTAAATAGTCCCTGAACCTGTTTATGTGTAGCTCACAAAGTATAAATTACTGGAACAATCTCAGCCAGAGCATTTAGTACAGTGTTCTACAGCAGTGGTTCTCAAAGCCGGTCCGCCACTTGTTCAGGGAAAGCCCCTGGCGCTCCGGACTGGTTTGTTTACCTGCCGCACCCGCAGGTTTGGCTGATTGCGGCTCCCACTGGCCGCGGTTTGCCGCTCCAAGCCAATGGGGGCTGTGGGAAGGGCAGGTAAACAAACCGGTCCAGCACGCCAGGGGCTTTTCCTGAACAAGTGGCGGACCGGCTTTGAGAACCACTGTTCTACAGGCCATTATACCTATAAAGGAACACACCTGTTCTCACAGTTATGGCACTGCGGGTATTAAAGCTAAAATTAAAGGAAATTGCACTCACTAGAAGAAAAGTACGTTGTAACAGTTTGTGGGGCACCCAGGACTGTGCCCGGGTTACCCCTGTCTCCACCACAAGGGAGTCTTTCTTGTGGTATCTGGGGTCAGCTCCCTGACACCACCAGCCTTTCAGCCACTCAAGCACTCTCCTCTGGGCTATGCCAACCCTAACTTTGATTTGCAAGTGAACGATAGGTGCACCCCAATCCCTGAGTCCCTTTGAATCGTTCCTCTGTGATATCCATCAACTCATACTGGCTAGTCACAGAAATTCCAGATCATCTGAACCCAAATGTGTAGTGTACCCCAATTTATCAGTTTTACCTTAAACCACCACGCCTGTAAACCACACAGCACTTGTGAGCACTTTTAATAAAACAAAAGTAGGTTTATTTAAGAAAGAATAAAGACTTAACTAGAATTGAGAGAAAGTGATGGAAACAACTGGTTACAACACACAACAAAATCATGAAAGGTGAACCTGGGTCTACACTTATCAGTAGTTACCTTTCCTATCTAATAAAATAGGCTTTCACCCCAAAGCCTCAATCTGTTGCAGAACTAGCTGGTTTCACAACGATCAGGATCCAAACGTTCATGAAAGCACCCTAATCCTTAAGGAGTTTACTCAGTGAATGGATATGGAGTGCCTTTCCCTACACTGTTATACTAAAACAGCCTTTTGTCTTTATTCATAGCCAGGGAAATCTCCTTCCTGCTATAACATTCCTTTTCACCTCCAATGGTTTTGATTGTTGACAGTTGTCTTTGATGGTTTTTCATTAACTGCTCTGGGATGTGGCAAGGGTAGACAAAAGAACCTTGAAGAACCTTGCCAACTACTAGGGAGGGGTGACAACTCCATCTTGCTTGAATGGGTCATCACCCAGACGCATTACCTCCTAGTGACTAATTTCTACTCCAACTCCATAAATCACACTTTCATTACAAATACATTATTCCATATATATTAAGCGTACATCCATCTCACAATGATTATGAATCGTGACAAGTTATGAGCTTTCTCTAGACACCTTACATGTTACTCTTTATAGATAAATATCCTGTAAGATGTGTTTTTGGTGTAGAGAGTTTATCAGGCCTTCAGACTGTGGTTTGCTCTTTTTTGATAGGTAGGGGTGAGGGTGAGCACTAAACTTACCTAGAAATTGTGAGTTTGCTGACATATTCCTTCTTGGTAAGAAAGTAAAGTAATATGTTTAAAGAGAAACGGACCTGTGCAAAAAGAGATTTCAAATCATGCTCTGGGCTTTGGAAATATCTGGATGGAATCTTGCTTCCTTCGCCACCCATGAAGCATCTGTTTTGTACAGAGAAGGAAGGTATGTCTCAGAGTCCTGATTTACTAGATGAAAAATTTGATTCAGTGCGGATCGTCTTTTTAAATACAGATAACAGAATTGAAGCTGTTTTGGGAAAATGTCAACATACTGAATTTTGAGTAAGATGTAGAGAATACTTTGTCAGAGTTGGAGGAGATTATCATTGTATTAATGAAGGACAATGAATCTATACCAGCTAAAATGGACAACCCAGAATTAAAGCCTAGCAAGGAATTTGAGACTGGTGAGGAAAAATAAAGTCTTTTTGTCAGTGACTGGCCATGCTTCAAAAGACATTTCACTGATGAACCAAACTCATTTATTTTTGCTAAATAAGCACATTTTAAGAAGGATATTCAGATAAATTTCCCTAATGTGGTCCAAATTACCCTTTCATAAAACATATCACATGAGGAATCAAGATTTTCAACCTGCGTTAGATCATTTGATCACACATAACCCAAAGATATAATTCTTTTGATGCGAGCTTGTAAAAGCATATGGGGGGGAAAGGATTTCTAGAGACCAAACAATGTTTGCAAAAATTGATGGTTTTTTTTAATTCTCTGTTTTGCATCTAGCCAAAACGTTCCAAATGAATCGCTCTCTATTAATGATTTAAAGGATGCTGAATTGATTGACGTGTGAGAGGAAATAGAAGATGTGGACTGAAAAATCAGGCTGATTTCTTCATTGGGGTGTAGTTATAGGCCTCACCAGTGGTGGAATTTAAAACCTGATCTGATCTCAGGGAAATCATTATGCTAGGAGTGTGCAAGCACATAGTAAGAGATAACAATGCTCTGAAGAACTTACAATTTAAGGGCTTGATTTTCAGTATGATGGGCAACTGCGGCTCCCATTCATTTCCATTGGAATTATGGGTGTTCAGCAATTCTGCCAATCAGGCTTTAAATAAACAAGACAGACAAAGGTAGGGAGGGGAAAACAGAGGCACAGAGAGGCAGAGTGACTTGTCCAGAGTCACACAGCAGATCAGTGACAAGAGCTGGGAACAGATTCCAGGTCTATTGAGGTCCAGAACAGTGCCTTATTCAATGGACCATTGCCTCTAAGCAATGCAGGATCAGGTACTTAAATATTTTATAAACCAAGAATTCAGTCACAGTTATGATCAAAGCATCAATGCTGCAAGCACACAGGTGCTTAACTGTTACTCATATGAGTAGTTCAATTGAAGTCAATAGTATTACTCATGTGAATAAAATTAAGCACATGCATACACGTTTTGTAGTTTGTATATTTCTCAAGGAGATTTTTTTTTCATGAGTTCACATTGTTAATCCACAACTGGGGACCTAATTGGTTGGTACTTGCCTGGTTTCATTTTTTTCAGCAATGATTTGGGAGGAGCAAGTATAAAAAAGAAAATACACTGTAATTTCTGTAGTATTCTCCATTCATGTAATTGCTGGTAAAAATTTAAAAGTCAACTGATTTGGTTTGTCACTATGAGTGTTAAACTTCTAAACAGCATTTTCATTCTGAATCATATTTCTAAATTAGCTTCCCACTTGATGGAGCAAGTGTATGTCAGCCCAGCAAAGAAGACATGCAGTATAGTGTAGATGATGGAGGTGAAACGCTGCAAAGCTGTTCTTTTACAAAATGACACACTGCCTATTTTTTTTCCATTTAATATAAAAAGTGCAGATTAATGCTGTAAAGTTTTTAAACTAATCTGCACCAGATTAGGATAGATTTTCTACCTGTAGCAGAATTAGATCCAGGAGAGGGTTCAAGACTTGAACATAAGGCCATTCTGTGCTCCAACCTGGCTGTTACCCTCCCTCTTGACCCGTTAACTTTTTCCAGGGAAAAGTGGTGAGCGAAGGCGAATTATTTTGAAAAATGAAAGAGAAAACCACTTAATTATTGAATAATGCAAAGTAAATTGAGATGGGGGAAAATACACTTTTCCTGGTTTTTTTATATTCATATACATATATAGTATAGTTGGCCTGTTCAAATGAAGGCCATTGATGAAGAACTGGGGCTTAAAGGTCAAACTTGGGATGGAAATAGTTGTGAATCAGGAGAAGTGCTATGGCTTGCCCTTAAGGAAACTGCTTGTGAAGTGACAGTTCTAAAACTCATGTGCTGATCATGTATAGTAGATTTTTTTCCTCATGGTAAATTGCGTGTCTAAATTATACACAGTGAAAAATGTGGTCAGTGGTATTGCTGAAAATGAGTAAAAATAGCTGGTGTAAGAAAAGGGACTCCTAGGTCCTTTGTAGCATAGAAGGAGGTTCTGAAAGAGTTGCTGGGCACTTTGAATGATGTGTAGGAGAGAGCCACTTCTGATCCAGTTTAGTAGTTCCATAGGAGAGTTCTAAGGCTTAGAGATGTGGATAGCAAAGCTGTAGGCAGCTAGATGCAGTCCCATATTCGCCAGGTGTGTCACTGATACTGACTGACATTCATATATTTGTCCTAATGTCGCTGTTATTTGGGTCAGGAAAGAGGCAGAATTTCCTCCTCAATTCCTTCTCTGAAGGATAGCTCCAACTATCTGCTCAGAGCTCCATCTCTTCTTCTTTCCCTCACACTTTCTTTTAATAAATTCCCTGGGCCCTGCTGTACCCCTCAGTGCAATACAGCTGGAGAAGAAACAGAGACAGCAGGGAGGAAAAGGAGACTTGCACTGAGGGCCAGATCTTTAAAGGTATTCAGGAACTCTAATTTCTATTGGAATCAATCGGAGTCAGGTTCCTTTGAGGAGCTGGGCATGTTTGTCTCTCAGCTGTCATGGTGTGTTGCTGGTAGAAGCAAAGAGGGGCACAGTGGAGGTACATTATTGATAAGGAATAACTAGGGGTACTTAAAAATGTTCTGTCAACATTTGTTTCAGTGAAAAATCGGGTTTCAATTTAAATAAAAGTTTTCAGAACATCTGTTTCCTTGAACATTTTTCATTTTTTTCATCAGAAAACGAGTAACTTGAAATTTGTTTGTTTTTTAGCAATTTTTGGACAAAAAAGATTGGGTTGCATACTTTTGGTTTTCAGCAAAAGTTAAAATTTTCAGCAGAAAAAAAAAATTCTACGCGACTCTTGCAATAACCGGAAAGTGACATGTAGAGTTAGTACTACCTCTATGCAGTGGAGGCCCCAACAAGCCCCATGGACAGGAGAAAAATGGAGCAAGGAGGAGGCCTCCAACAAAATCCACGTAGCTTAGAAGAGAGTGGGTGATGGATTGCCTCCAGGCCTTTCTCTCCAGCTGTCACCTCTTGCTTCATTTTGTCAGCCTTGGGGATGTCACTGCTTGGAGGTGTCGTGAAAGGGATTTGATCATCCTCCCTTCTTTATGGCTAAGAAAATTAACTTTTCCTGTTTATAACTGACTTTAACTGTTAATATTTTGCCACTGTGTATCTATCATGACTTTTATCACAGCCACTTTTAATAAATTAGAAGTAGTTCACCAACATTTTATCACTATGTTTTAAAGCAGTTTTAGACAAATATGGTCTATGTGTTTCCTCCTTCTCCCACACCTATGTATAAACACAGTGCTTGGCAGTAAGTATTAATATAATTCAGGTTTAAAAAGTGGTGCTGCAAGTCAAGAATGGCTGGTAAGTAATATGTCAAATATGTGTTCCCTACATGATTGTCTAGGGCCAGATTCTGACACCATTAACTCACACTGAACAGTAACTTACTCCAAGAGTAGTTCCGCTGTGGTTAATGGGATCTCTTGTGGAGTGAGATGCTTCATAACATGACTAAATGTGTTAAACTCTGTCCCTTAACCAAATATCCAGAATAGAACAAATAAATTAAAGTAGTCTCTTTGCATTGGTGTTTTCAAAGTAGAATGTAGTGGACCAGATTCGAATGACATCAGAGTAACTGTGGAGTAAGCCTATTCATTGCAGTGCAGTTACTCCACATTTGCACTGGTTCAATTGGGATCAGAATCTTGCTCAATGATGCCTAATGAGCTGTTACTCTACCATATTTTAACATTTATTTTGAAAAACAATTACTTGTAAAGGAGTGTTTGATTAGCAAAGAGAGCCTGAGCACAGGTTAAGTTGAACAAGTGAAGAAACAGATTGACAGAGCATTTTTTTTAATACAGCATACCAAGTTTGTAATTTTTTTTGCTGTGCTAAGCTTTAAGTTTATTCACAAGTAATAGTCCATGTGACTGTGTTGGTTCCAGCCTAACTCCCTGCATTCCCTGTTTTCCTAGTATCCCCTCAATAATAGTCCTTCTGGGAAACACGAGTCCTCTGACTCCAGTTGCAGAAACCAAGAAACCAGAAAAAATTAAACCACACATACAAATTTTAAAAAAGGCTTAGAATTGAGGGTCATAGCTAAATTCAAAGCTACATATTAGGCTGATATATCTTCCTTCAGTTACACCATTGTGTCTGTCATAAATATAAAGAGAAGGGTAAACCCCTTTGAAATCCCTCCTGGCCGGGGAAAGCTCCTCTCACCTGTAAAGGGTTAAGAAGCTAAAGGTAACCTCGCTGGCACCTGACCAAAATGACCAATGAGGAGACAAGATACTTTCAAAAGCTGGGAGGAGGGAGAGAAACAAAGGGTCTGTGTGTCTGTCTATATGCTGGTTTCTGCCGGGGATAGACCAGGAATGGAGTCTTAGAACTTTTAGTAAGTAATCTAGCTAGGTATGTGTTAGATTATGATTTCTTTAAATGGCTGAGAAAAGAATTGTGCTGAATAGAATAACTATTTCTGTCTGTGTATCTTTTTTGTAACTTAAGGTTTTGCCTAGAGGGGTTCTCTATGTTTTTGAATCTAATTACCCTGTAAGATATCTACCATCCTGATTTTACAGGGGGGATTTCTTTATTTCTATTTACTTCTATTTTTTATTAAAAGTCTTCTTGTAAGAAAACTGAATGCTTGTTCATTGGTCTCAGATCCAAGGGTTTGGGTCTGTGGTCACCTATGCAAATTGGTGAGGCTTTTTATCCAACATTTCCCAGGAAAGGGGGGGTGCAAGTGTTGGGAGGATTGTTCATTGTTCTTAAGATCCAAGGGTCTGGGTCTGTAGTCACCTAGGCAAATTGGTGAGGCTTTTTACCAAACCTTGTCCAGGAAGCGGGGTGCAAGGTTTTGGGAAGTATTTTGGGGGGAAAGACGCATCCAAACAGCTCTTCCCCAGTAACCAGTATTAGTTTGGTGGTGGTAGCGGCCAATCCAAGGACAATGGGTGGAATATTTCGTACCTTGGGGAAGTTTTGACCTAAGCTGGTAAAGATAAGCTTAGGAGGTTTTTCATGCAGGTCCCCACATGTGTACCCTAGAGTTCAGAGTGGGGGAGGAACCTTGACAGTGTCTATTTGTTTATACATTATGGCAAATTTAAGACAATGCCTACCTTGAAATTTAACCTTCACTCTAAATTTCCTTGGGGTTTTTTGGTCTTTTATTTTTGGTGGGTTTTTTTTAGTTGTGGCCCCTTATTACAGTTCTGATGGCTTAATAGATGCTTTTGGAAAAAGCTGAATGGACAATTGTTTGGATTTTTTGTGTGTATTAAAATGAATTCCTGAATAACACTGCTAAAAAGCAGCCAAACTCTTCATTCTGTATTCTTGGATTAAAAACCAAATAAACAAAGTTGCAGATTTATCAGTTTTTTTAGAAAGATAACCTGGAAATACTAAAGGTATGCAAATATCTGAATTCTAAAGTCAAACATATTTGTATTCATTATTTTACCTAAGATGCTACTAGTAAATCAAATATAGGGGATATGTCATCAGAAGGGGCCTTTCATTTCATAGAATCGAATCCAAAGCTTAGCTCAGGGTCGCAATTCATCTGGGTGAGGTATGACTGACTTACTGTTGCACCTTAGAGCGAGCATAATGTCAGCAAGTTGTAAAATGCATCAGTACTGGACTTGGCTATGAATATAATAATAATTTATAGCCTTCAGCCTGGGTGAAATGTCTCATGAGGAAAAACAGTGAGAATGCAATGGTAATCTCATTCTACTCAAGTCTGGAAGGGAAAATGCATTCTTATTACTTGTACAGCACTTCAGCAGTAATACTGTCATAATACTCCTAAATAGACAGGGACATATTTTGGATGCATCTTTGATGGAATAGATGGAAAATTTTAACAGATAAACTGTCAAAATTCAGCAGTTTCTCAATCTGATTGCTGAGGGTAAAATATTATAGGAGAGCTGTACAACTGTAAATGTTTTTTTTTTATAGTTTACCTAAACCTTCAATTTCTAAACTCCAAAAAGTTAAAGATGGTTGTCAGTGTTCTCTCCCAACTCTGAACTCTAGGGTACAGATGTGGGGACCCGCATGAAAGACTCCCTAAACTTATTTCTACCAGCTTAGGCTAAAAACTTCCCCAAGGCACAAATCTCTATTTGTCCTTGGACTGAGGTATGCTGCCACCAACAAGTGATTTAGACAAAGAATCAGGGAAAGGACCACTTGGAGTTCCTGTTCCAACAAAATATCCCCCAAAGCCTACACCCCCTTTCCTGGGGAGGCTTGAAAAATAAACAAGGTGGGCACAAACCAGACCCTTGGGTTTGTAGGACACTAAAAACCCAATCAGATTCTTAAAAAACAGAACTTTATTATAAAGGCAAAAAGTAAAAGAAGCACCTCTGTAAAATCAGGATGGAAGGTAATTTTACAGGACAATCAGATTCAAAACACAGAGGATTTCCCTCTAGGCAAAACTTAAAAGTTACAAAAACCAGGGATAAACCTCCCTCTAGCACAGGAAAAATTCACAAGCTAAAACAAAAGATAAACTAACACATTTCCTTGCTTTACTTACAATTTTTGTAATCTAGATGCTAAGTTCAAGTAGGGCTCTGGGAGATGTATTTTCCCTGTCCTGATTCCTCGCTGACCCGGAGAGAACCAACAAAGAGAACAAAGCAAAAACCTTCCCCCACAGATTTGAAAGTATCTTCTTCCCTTATTGGTCCTTTTGGTCAGGTGCCAACCAAGTTACCTGAGCTTCTTAACCCTTTACAGGTAAGGAGGGATTTTATGATACCCTTAGCTGTATGTTTATGACAATGGTATTACAATTGGTTGAAAAATTTATTATTTTCTGAAACACTGTTTGACTAGCTCAATGTAATAGCAACTTATTCTTTCTATATTGAAAAATATTGGTGTAAACTCAGAAAATACATTTCCTATAAACTGTTCCAAACATTTTGTTCACAGAAAAAAGTAGGAATTCTTAAATTGGAAATAGTGATGCTTATGAATTTCCTTACTCAAGAATATCTCATGTGGCACAGGTGACTCGGAGTGCATGATTAAAGCTGCTCTTAAAACCTATTACTAAAATACTAAAAAATAAACTACTAAAAATACTTGGGCAGAATACTTGCATATGTTCATTGTCATACAACTGCTTGTAATAAAGGCAGTAGTTCTTTTGACACGTGGTACGTGGCTGTGAGCACTGTCTTTTATCCGGACATAAACCCAAGACAGGGAAACTCCAGTTGGAAATCTAGACACCTGGCTGGGGATGGACTTTGTGTCTTGACATAACAAGAGTTTGTGACATAAATCAGAACTGAATACCGAAGGGCAATTTTTCTGCTGTTAACTACATTGTTTGACCCCTTATGGGCTTGGGGAAAAAAGAGAAGTTGCTGCTGACTAATGGTGTTGAGTAGAGCTGATGGGAGAACGACAATTCCATTTCGTGGCAACTTTCAAGATTTTGAACATTTGTTTCTGCACTGGAACAAAACTAAAACCTTTTAAACTTTTTGCAAAAATGGAACAGTGTCAAAATGTCCATTTTTGGATTGAAACTTGAGGTTTTTTCAAATTTGGAAAGGCATGTGGGTGTGGCTTGATGGTTAGGGAATTGGTCTGGGAGGTGAACAAACACATAGGTTCAAGTCCCTGCCCATCTGCCTGATAAACAGTTCATTCCAGATCACTCTGACTCAGCGGAGAAGGGACTTGTACCCAAGTCTCCCCCAGACTAGTGCCCTAACCACAAGCTATTGTGTGTAAAAGAGTCTTTCTCTCTCTCTCTTCCCCAGCCCGCACAAAAACTTTGGCAAAACTGATATATCTCCTTGACATTTTTTGGCTTAGGAAAGAATGCTGTGAAGACATCTCCCATTTCCCTCCCTATGAGAAATTAACACCATCTAAATGGCCTAAACATAACTTCAACTGTTGGAAATTAGGACGTTAATATTGTGTGTTGTTTATTAAACACCATCCCTGTTTTTTGATGTGCCCAAAACATAGAGGAAGACCCGGTCCCTCCTCTGTGTTCCTTTCAGTCTAACAAAATAGACAGACAATGTAGTCTGGACACTGGAGGAACTGGCTTGTGCAGAGGAATAATCTTTGAGTGGCACAGAGCTGTTACAGAGTGTCCTTTGGCTATGAAAAAGGGAGCTCGGACCAGTGAATCTTTATGCCCAGCTGATCCCAGCTGTTGGAAGGGCTGCTGGGGTCTGTTGACAGAATAAATTAGATCAGCCTGAAGGCTGATATTTATGCCAGGACAAATATGGTTCCTGGACAAAATCCAGTGCTAGTGGGGTCATCCAGTGTTCCTCAGACACACAAGAGAACCTGAGGCTGGATCCAGTTACAAAGCTTCTATCATTCTATCAGTGACCAAACTGAATGGAAGGATTAACAAAAATAAATCTGCAACTAGGGTTTTTGATTTCAAAAGGACTGACTTTCAAAAATTAAGGAAATTAGTTAGGGAAGTGGATTGGACTGAAGAATTTATGGATCTAAAGGCAGAGGAGGCCTGGGATTACTTTAAATCAAAGCTGCAGAAGCTATCAGAAGCCTGCATCCCAAGAAAGGGGAAAAAAATCATAGGCAGGAGTTGTAGACCAAGCTGGATGAGCAAGCATCTCAGAGAGATGATTAAGAAAAAGCAGAAAGCATGGAAGATGGGAGGGATCAGCAAGGAAAGCTACCTTGTTGAGGTCAGAACATGTAGGGATAAAGTGAGACAGGCTAAAAGTCAAGTAGAGTTGGACCTTGCAAAGGGAATTAAAACCAATTGTAAAGGTTCTACAGCCAAACAAAGAAAGAAGTGGGACTGCTAAACACTGAGGATGGAGTGGAGGTCAAGGGTAATCTAGGCATGGCCCAATATCTAAACAAATACTTTGCCTCAGTCTTAATAAGGCTAAAGAGGATCTTAGGGATAATGGTAGCATGACAAATGGGAATGAGGATATGGAGGTAGATATTACCATATCTGAGGTAGAAGCAAAACTCAAACAGCTTAGTGGGACTAAATCGGGGGGCCCAGATAATCTTCATCCAAGAATATTAAAGGAATTGGCACATGAAATTGCAAGCCCATTAGCAAGAATTTTTAATGAATCTGTAAACTCAGCGGTTGTACCGTATGGTTGGAGAATTGCTAACATAATTCCTATTTTTAAGAAAGGAAAAAAAAGTGATCCTGATAACTATCGGTCTTGGAAAAATTTTTGTAGGAGAAAGTAGTTAAGGACATTGAGGTCAATGGTAATTGGGACAAAATACAACATGGTTTTACAAAAGATAGATCTTGCCAAACCAACCTGATCTCCTTCTTTGAGAAAGTAACAGATCTTTTAGACAGAGGAAATGCAGTGGATCTAATTTACCGAGATTTCAGTAAGGCATTTGATACCGTGGCACATGGGGAATTATTAGTTAAATTGGAGAAGATGGGGATCAATATGAAAATTGAAAGGTGGATAAGGAATTGGTTAACAGGGAGACTACAGCGGGTCCTACTGAAAGGTGAACTGTCAGGCTGGAGGGAGGTTACCAGTGGAGTTCCTCAGGGATCAGTTCTGGGACCAATCTTATTTAATCTTTTTATTACTGACCTCGGCACAAAAAGTGGGAGTGTGCTAATAAAGTTTGCGGATGATACAAAGCTGGGAGGTATTGCCAATTTAGAGAAGGACCAGGAAATCATACAGGAAGATTTGGATGACCTTGTAAACTGGAGTAATAGTAATAGGATGAAATTTAATAGTGAGAAGTGTAAGGTTATGCATTTAGGGATTAATAACAAGAATTTTAGTTATAAGCTGGGGACGCATCAATTAGAAGTAACGGAGGAGGAGAAGGACCTTGGAGTATTGGTTGATCATAGGATGACTATGAGCTGCCAATGTGATATGGCTGTGAAAAAAGCTAATGCAGTCTTGGAAAGTATCAGGCAAGGTATTTCCAGTAGAGATAAGGAAGTTTTAGTACCGTTATACAAGGCACTGGTGAGACCTCACCTGGAATACTGTGTGCAGTCCTGGTCTCCCATGTTTCAGAAGGATGAATTCAAACTGGAACAGGTACAGAGAAGGGCTACTAGGATGATCCGAGGAATGGAAAACCTGTCTTATGAAAGGAGACTCAAGGAGCTTGGCTTGTTTAGCCGAACTAAAAGAAGGTTGAGGGGAGATGTGATTGCTCTCTATAAATATATCCGAGGGATAAATACCGGAGAGGGAGAGGAATTATTTAAGCTCAATACCAATGTGGACACAAGAACAAATGGATATAAACTGGTCATTGGGACGTTTAGACTTGAAATTAGATGAAGGTTTCTAACCATCAGAGGAGTGAAGTTTTGGAAAGCCTTCCAAGGGAAGAAGTGGGAGCAAAATACCTATCTGGCTTTAAGATTAAACTCAATAAGTTTATGGAGGAGATGGTATGATGGGATAACGTGATTTTGGTAATTAATTGATCTTTAACTATTCATGGTAAATAGGCCCAATGGCCTGTGATGGGATGTTAGATGGGGTGGGATCTGAGTTACTACAGAAAATTCTTTTCCTGGGTATCTGGCTGGTGAATCTTGCCCATATGCTCAGGATTTAGCTGATTGCCATATTTGGTGTTGGGAAGGAATTTTCCTCCAGGGCAGATTGGAAGAGGCCCTGGAGGTTTTTTCCTTCCTCTGTAGCATGGGGCATGGGTCACTTGCTGGAGGATTCTCTGCTCCTTGAAGTCTTTAAACCACAATTTGAAGACTTCAATAGCTCAGACATAGATGAGAGGTTTTTCACAGGAGTGGGTGGGTGAGATTCTGTGGACTGCGTTGTGCAGGAAGTCGGACTAGATGATCATAATGGTCCCTTCTGACCTTAGTATCTATAAATCTGTGAAAGCTAGGAATCTTCCCTTCTCCTTTCAGTGATTACAGTCTTTTGTTTCTACGTCCTCATGTGTCCCAAGGTGCTGAATGGATCTGAAGTGTGATATTATAATATATAGAAAACCTTTTTCAGGGTATATTTTATTTAGAGATTTCTTAAATAAATGTCATTTCCTCTACCCTTCACCCTCCAAGGCCTCTACACTTAGGCTTATGATACTAAGTAAGTTTGGCTATAGAGAAAAATGAAAAATAGCACCCATAAAATTTTGAAAAACTCTCTCAAATATTTCTGAAATAGTCTTTCTGTAAAATGTGTGGCATGTAGAGAATACATGATGGCTTGGTGTGTTTTAAAGGCTTTACTAAAAGTCATTTGGGATGATCTAAATAGCTCGCTTGTGAGTAATGAGACCATTTCAAGTTCATGCCAGTAAAACCGTTATACCACACAACCAAGTATTCTGCTATTTCCATATATTTTACAGAAAAACTATTTGGGAAATGTTTGACTTTCAAACATTTTTATAGGTACATTTTTATTTCTTTCACTTATAAAGCCATGCTGCCTTTCTACCATGAGTCCAATTGTACAGTCGTCAGAGGTGGAGAAAAAAAATTAACTAATGTTTAGAAAAATCTCAAAATTATTTACAATAGCTTTCTATACTTAATGTAGTAAATGTAAGGTCCAATATCTTGTGTTTTACTAGAAGAAACACAAGTCTCATAATTTTGGAATGGGAGAATTATTTCTAGCCCTGTTTGGTTGTTATGAACCTTAAAACTAGATGAGGACTGACTTGATCTAGATAAAAATTTTTGGCCAAATGTTTTTTTTTGGCAGAAAATGCAGATTTGGATCCACCATAACATTTTCTGAATTCATGTCCACTTTTTGTCATTGTTACGGTTGGAAAAAAAACCATTAAAAATAAAAAAGCCATTGTTTGTACATTTTTGAAATGGAAACATTTTAATTTTTCCATTTGAAACTTGTCATTTTGAAATTTCCTTCAGTTTTATTTAAAAAGTTTGTAAAAGCTTGAAATGAAAACGAAACATTTCATTCAATGAAAAACGTTATTTTTTTACATTTTGACTCACCAAAGACAAATTAAAAATATAGTTTCAAATCAACTGAAAATGAACTATTTTCAATTTTTCAGAACTTCCAGCAAACCAAAAAATCAGTTATTCGTACAGCTCTAGGATTGACTTCTGCCTGTCTTTATGCCAGCCAATGTAATTTTGGGGAGCTAAATGGTAGTTTGTTTTTTATGCTCTTCAATTCTTGGCCTCTTTACCTAGACTGCCTACTAGGGTCTCAATTAGTTCTAATTCTAGTGCTGGCGGTTTTTCTTGAACGGAGATATGTCCACTAAGAATCTGACTTAGTTCACACTGTGGGCTGTCAAACAGCTTTTAGATGGTAACAACTTTTAGTTATTATTAACTTATACAGAAGTCTAACCTGTGGCCTAAAGCTAAAAGACTTCACAACATATTACCAATCCTCCGAGCGTTCTGGCTCACTGTAACCATTCATATTTTATTTATTTATTTTACAAATGAAGAGTCTTAAATGTTGTAGGCTTTACAATCATATTTGCCTGAACAGTTGATCATACATAGTAGAGGCTGTAAATATTGTTTAATTATTATATCTGGACACGTTTTCCAAAGCTTGCAATTTACTGGTATCAAACTCTATACTAGATCCAGGTAACTTATCTCCTAGAAACATTGTTTTGTATATTGGATGAAATTCATTCCTTTGTGTAGTTCATTTTGGGCATCTGACAAAGATTAAATTTTAGGGTAGTGCTTGATCTATACATACAAAAAATACCAATATTTCTTTCTGACTGAAACTATAGAGTTAGTTCAGGCAAGTACTCTTACAGTTGTATTAATCTCTTCATAATGGATATATCGTCCATAGATGTGGATGTCCCAGATATATGCACATAATGTGCATTGTCCCAGAGTCTCTGTTTTTATTAATGTAAATTGGAGTGCACCAACAGAAATCTCTTTTCTATAATTACAGTGCTCTCCAGCTCATTTTCACAGCCAATGTCTAATCCTGTACACTTCACAATCACATGAATTTCATGTTTTTATTTGCTTACACGGTTTCTTTGGACTGGTACCATAAAACAGCAAAACTTATCATTTGTTTTTTTGTTTTTTAGAGTTTTTCTGCAGCCACATCCATATTGTTTTATTTGCTGGATTATTTGGGGTATAATTCAGGATTTATGCACATGGCCTGAGTTACCTGGGTAGTAAACAAAGGATTGAGTAAAAGGACAAAGGGAGAAAAGTAGGGGTCTTCAGAGCAGGAGACTGAGTGGAGGGAGAGAGAGAGAGCCACAGTGGGAGTTTAAGGGATCTGGGACATATATAAAATGGCTACTACCATGTGGAGGTGAGCATTGTAATTACTGTTGCTCAGAAACTGATGTGTCCAAATCAGTTCCAAATTTGGGATTTTTACATCACTCTACAAAATGACAGCTCTGAGCAGGAGCAATCTGTTTTTGCACTAAAGATGGGCCGAAATCAGAACTCTAGTTCTGAGCATCCCCTGTATTTTCAGGGGTGAGGATATTGAGAACACAGGGAGAGAATTTGGGGGGCATTTTGAGAAAGGAGAGAGGGAAGGGAAATCACATTCTTTCCCAGCACATACAACAGCTGTAAACTGCCAGTGGTGCTGGAACAATTTGTATAATGGGGGTGCTGAGAGCCATTGAACCAAACTGTAAACCCTGTAAAAGATGGAAACCACTTCAAGCCTGGGGTGCAGCAGCAGCATTCCCAGCACCCCTACTTCCAACACTAGCACAGAAGCAGAGTCACACGGAACAAGAGGAGGATTTCTAGTTCCCTGCTTTGTACAAAAGAGCTTGATGTTTTACAGACAATTTGGGAAGTCTTTGAGGTGACATTTTAAGGAGCCAGGGCAGGGGAGAGTGTGCTTGCATAGTGTACGACTGAGGGGGCAGGGAAGAAGCAATTGTGCAGCCACATAATTCTGCAAGCAAATGCTTTGTTACCCAATAGCCCAGTCTAAACTTACTCTTCACTGCACGTAACTCCTGTGGAACCTGTTTCTTGGCATTACAGAGGGGCTGTGCGTTACTGTCCCATTGAGTGGTTGCTGGCTGAGGGATGAATCTGAATTACCTATATACATTGGTGGGCTCTACAATGAGAGGAAGATTGGTCCAGTGGTTGAGGTGCTAGCCTGCCACTCAGGAGACTTGAGTTCAGTTTCCAGATCTGTTACAGACTTCCTCTGTGACACTTAGCCTGTCTGTGCCCCCAGTTCCCCATCTGTAAAATAGGAATAATCATACTTCCCTACCTCACAGGTGTGTTAAGAGGATAAATAAATTAAAGCTTGCGAGGTACTCAGATATTAGTGCAAGCGTGACCATTAAGAGTGTAACATAGCTAGAATGAACTCTTTTTCACTCAGGAAAAAGACTTGGGTGTGCATTGTGGATATCTCTGCTATAAAAACTGCTTCTCAGGGTCCACCAATAGTTTAAAAAATTATTAAAAGGTAATGTTATTTTTATATATATATATACACATATACGCACTCAAAGCTACACTCTTACATGCAATATTCTGTTCAGTTCTGGCCACTCCATCTACAAAAGGATATGGTAGAAATACAGGAGTTCAAATATAGGCAACAAAAATTTTTAGATACATGAAAAGGCTTCCCAGTGAAAAGAAATTTAAAATATTGGGCCTATTTAGACTACAGGTGAGAAGAGTAAGAGGGAATCTGTAGCGATATACAAAATGAATCCTCTAGAAATGGCAAATTGAGGTCTCCTATTTGCCCTTTCTCATAATGCAGTAACTAGGAGACATTCAATAAAACCAAAAGACAACAAATTCAAAACTGATAAAAAGAAATGCTCTTTGTCACAGTGCATAATTAACCCATGGCACTTGGTATCTCTGAGGCCAAAAGTTCAATAGGATTCAAAAAGGGGTTGGACATTTAGTTAGATAATGAGAACATTCAGAGTTACATTAGATAGGATAATAATTTTTTTAAAAGAAAAATAAATTATACAAACCCTGATGTTTCTGGGCATAAGCCAAGCACTAATTGATGGGGGGGTTAGGAAGAAACTTCCTCTTTGGGCAAGTTATTTCACAATAGTCTACCTTCCTCTTAAGTACCTCATGTGGACACTGTTACTGACAGGTTACTGGGCTAGATGGGCCACTGGTCTGATCCAGTATGGCAATTCCTCTCCTCCTTGTGTAGCAATGGGTGGATGGCATAGATATTTCTTTGAAGTGAAGAGAAATTAAAATTTTTACTTTTTATTAATGAAAATGCTGGCTAAATCTCATCCATCTCTGATCATATAGGGGTTCCCTGTAATATATTCTTTCTAGTAGCAATAATGCCAGACTAGAATACATGTAAACACAGACAGTTTACTAAATGTCTTCTCCAAAATAGAACCCACGACCATAAAATGGCTATTATGATATAATCCAATTTTTTTCAGGCTATTTTTTTTTAACATTTACTAATAGCACAGCTCTGTTGGTCTTTTAAGTGGACACTTAGGACAGGTTTAATATATTTTTGATAGGTTTCAGAGTAACAGCCGTGTTAGTCTGTATTCGCAAAAAGAAAAGGAGTACTTGTGGCACCTTAGAGACTAACCAATTTATTTGAGCATGAGCTGTAGCTCACGAAAGCTCATGCTCAAATAAATTGGTTAGTCTCTAAGGTACCACAAGTACTCCTTTTCTTATATTTTTGATGTTTTCTAATATTACAGTTGCTAACTATAAAATGGAAAAACATCATTTTTGTCATACTTTTCTCTTAGACGCCAGAGGAATTGGAAGATATATCGGACCTTGAAGAAGACTACGATGCACACAGTCTTACCAGTGTTCAAACTGAAGGGAAAACTGACAGGGTATGTATCAGACTAGTTTAATAAAAAGCAGTTTGGAGAAGGTAACAAAAAAACCCTAACCTATTGTATTGCTGTTCCTGCGAAGCAATTTTATGTCAGGAAGTGAATCATCAGAATGTTGTTGCCCTCTTAATACATTTTTGAAAATATGCACGGGACTTAGAACTGAAATATATATGTATTTAAGTGACAAAGACAGACCTGATTAAGTTGTAAATATCCTTTGAAGATTTAAACCAGCCAGGCAACTTCTTACACATAAACACATACCTATGTAGAATTCAACTTGCTAAAGTTTAATAATCTTTGAGTTTGCCTAACCAAGGTTCGGTTAACCATGTATTTTGGCATTCCGGTTTTATTTGTGCTTTAAGTTTGTGATGCACTGTATCCAAAATATGACTTCTATATAGAACAAAAACAGCCCTGCAGCACAAAAAGGACTTGGTTAGAGGCTTAGCTGCACCAATGTGTGCATAATGGGATTACTTCCTGAGGAAGGAGAAAGTTCTTCGACAACTAATATAATACTATTATAACAGAAATAATAAATAGATCTAGTAAAAATAGTTATGAAACCTTTCCGTAATTTAAAAATGGATTTCACAAGAAAATTTACATTTTCCAGCAGTGTTTTTATTTTTTTGTTTTTGATAATCAAAAATATTTAGCCTTTTTATAAACATAAAAAATCAGTGAAAATTTTGAATGAAACAAGAAACAAAAAACAAAACAAAAAATACTGCATTTTCCACACAATTTTTAATACATTGTTTTTGACCAGCTTTAATTATAAATGAATATTTTTTAAAATAAATTTAAAAAATAAACTTTTGGGGCAGCATGCGGTCAAGTCAAGCTCTTAAACGTGATAATTAAGGATTAGATTACTCTCATTCACAAGTAGTCCAACTGTAAGTGTTTCACAATATAGTCATAAAGAGTTAATAATCATAGTTGTCATACAAATTTACTAGGAATTGTTTGAATTAATTCAGGTATAGTGGATAACTGGCTGCAAATCTACCTTTAAAAATTAGAAAACTATTGTTAATCTAGGAAAGTATTTACTAGGCCTGTGGTGAAAAAAGTTAAACTGACACTTTTTAAAAAAGAATTGCAGTGTTATTGGATGTATTTTTTCTTTCTAAGTAGAATACCAGTGCCTAATAAATGGTACCATTTTGCCTAGGTCTCATTGAGAGAACTGGATAAAGTTGGAGAAAAAGCTTTTCAGGAAAATACACATGAAAATTTTGGCCAGTTTGTTCAATGTGATTTTACTCCCCTTGAAATATTGATTTTCATTTTAGTAAAATTTTAAGATCTTGAACCTTTCTTTTTTTTTCTTTTTTTCTTTATTTTGGGGGGTGGGGGGTGAAGCAAGAGAAAACTCATCCCCTTAACACAAATTTTCATAACACTTGAGTAGGCGTTCCATCCGGGCACACCCCCGAGCCATACTTTCTGTCTGGATCTAAAAATCTCTTCAGTTTCTGTTTGGTGCGAAGGCGCTAGGGAGTGACTTCAGCTCCCATCACCAGGGTCTTCAGCCTCAACAATCTCTGCTTTTTAACTGACCAAGGCTAATTTCAGTTTGACCAAATCCTTTATCAGGGCAGCAGCATGCAATATTATGTAGCCCTTGGCAAATCACTACAAGGTGCCCTTCATCTAAATAGTATGGTTTTGCTTGTTTTTTGGAAAGCAACATTGCGGGACCAAAATGGCTTAATTCCCCAGGTTCAGTTACACGATAATTAATTATCAATTGATTCTTAAACCATAGTGTGAGAAATGTAACTACTGTGTGAAAGATTATCTCCTACAAAGTTATTACTCAATAAATACAGTTGGCAAGTAAGATATAACAGCTGCCCTTTTCAATCTAAATTATGCCTAGAAATTTTTACCATACTTCCTCCCTATTACAAGCTAAAAAATTCTATTGTAGCTAAGGAAAGCAAGGTCATTCTCTAAAATACTATCCACATGTTTTGTCTGTTAACAAAACAAACAAACAAAATACCTCAGACCAGTCCTTGAAGGTCTCAGGCTAACATAAATCTTGACATAAGCATTTTTAAATAAATGTTTAAAAACGTCCAGTTGTCAATAAGTCACAAATATGAGAAATAGTTGAGGTTTATTGGTTTGGGATGCGTTACTGCACTCAGACCCGACAGAGTCTAGGTGTGAAGTAGGTCTCTTTATAGGGTTAGTCATTAATTTCTGAAAAATTGCCACACTCCTTCCAGCATATCTTTCATTTTTTAAAAACAAATGCCCCAAATAATGCAAAAGCCATCTCCCATGGAGTGGTATTAAATCAAACTTTATACTATAGTGTGGAACAACAAAGACTGTCACAAAAATTGTGTAGCAAGCTTCAGTTATTCTAAATTAAGGGTGTGGAGAAAAAAATGTGAACTGAGAGGGGAGAAGACCAGTACACAAAATCTTTTTTTTATTGACCCTCCTTACACTTGATGTTTACCTGTATAAGAAAGAAGCAACCAAATATCTAAGCCTAGCTACAAATCAGAAGGTATGTCTATTGCAGGCTGTGATTGCCACTTGAGTAGACATAGATTAAAGCTAGCTCGGGTCCCAGAGCAGTGAAGCTGCAGCAGCTCATGCTCCAGCCCAGGCTAGGCACATGAGTAAATTGCCCAGGCGAGCTTTTACAGCTCATGCTAATGCACAGGCTCCTGTGGTTTCACTGCTCTGGGGCCCACCCAAGCAACCTAGCTCAGGTATGTCTACTGGAGCTGCAATCACATCCCATAACTGCAATATAGACCTACCCAGAGACTATTGGCAAACACTGTATCTCTAACCTGTATCTTTAAAAGACAGTTTACAGTGCAGTGATTGCGTTATAAGGACTCCATTACATGAGTTCAGAGTAGCTTTTGCTTACTCTTTGATCTCTTTCTGACTGATATTTCCACATTGAGAATTTGTTTTATATGTACATATTAGTCTCAAAATCAGTTGTCCTTGAGCATAACAGCAGTCCTGACTTGACTTGTGCATTCAAGAGAGCAATGATTTATTTTATGTAAATTCCTCCATGCCAGTCTGTGTGTTTCCACCAGCAAGCAGGCCCCTTTGAAATTACCTGTCTTATTTCACTTCTCTATTAATCATGTTGTATTTAATCAATAGGGTAGGAAAAAATCTGCTATACATCAGCCACTGTGACTGAAGCTGCATATTCACTAGCAAACAGTGCACGATGCAGAGTATTCAGAGTAGGGATAGACATCACTACAGCGAAAAGCTCTAATAAGGTCAAAATTGTGTCTTTCATTTCTCATCCTTGATAGATATGGAGACCTTATAAATGGTATTAGTTATTATTTGTAACTCTTTCAGAAACCAGGAGGAGAGAGTGGAGTTTAGTGTTGAGAGCAGGGGACTGGGTATTGACTTCTGGATTATATTCCTGACTCTGTCACAGACTCGTTATGTGGCCTTTGGAAAGTTATTGCACTCCTCTTTCCCTTCGCTCACCTATCTGTGAAATGAGTGGAGCAATACTCACAAGTACCTCAACAGGTTTTTCTGAGGTTTAATTTAACTTGGTAAAATGTTTTAAGATCTTTGAGAAATTACAGAAAATAATAACCATTAAATGTTTGTAAAAACAATTTTACACCCTTGAATGAAAGACATGGGGCCAGATCCTGAGCTGGTGTAGATTGGTACAGCTTCACTGAAGTCAATGGAACTATGCCAGTCCATTTCACATGAGCATCTGGTCCACCAGGCACAAAGTTGTCTTCTTATAGATCTATGGTTATCTGAATGAAAATTCTCAGTGCCTTGCAGTCATTTTTTTGGAAGAAATGCATGCCATCATGATCAGATACTGAGACTAATTATGTCATATATATAATGACAAAGAGAACACTCATATTTAAACATCTGTTATGAAGAGGCTAGGGAAGATAAAAGTACCTAATTTAATTTAAAAATTGTGATTTTATTCACATCAAAAATGCAGTGTTTCAGTGCACACAGAAATCATTTTACAAAAGACTGAAGCAAAAGTTATGCTTTCTCTCAGGTAACTCCATGCCCACTCTTAGTCTCAGAGTTTCTTTTACACTGCTTTCTTCTTGAATGCATTCAGATAGGGTGCTCCAGAGTCCACCTGTCTCTCTATATGAATTTGTCCTTTGTTTTGTTTGCACAGCCATTGGGAGC
The DNA here is from genome assembly GCF_965140295.1 of Lepidochelys olivacea. NCBI lineage: Eukaryota > Metazoa > Chordata > Testudines > Cheloniidae > Lepidochelys > Lepidochelys olivacea. The sequence continues at coordinate 80,470,291 of NC_140417.1, read as the reverse complement.
CAATGAAAAGTTAACGCATTGTGTGCAATATTGTGAATGAGAAAATCCATAAACTTTTTATTTGTTAGCTTGTTTCACATGTGAGATCTACATTCAATGTAAAGAATTGTGCCTATTTAAGGTTTACACATTCTTTTTAAATTAAAGTTTGTATTCATCTTTTAAATTACTATTATGTAACTGTAATAAAGGAAAAATAGACAAGCATTTATAAGATTTTTATTCATACAAAAAGCTTAAAAAAATCCAACCTGGACCAGAATTCCATTAAACATTTACCAAATGCAACAGAGATGATGGTGACGACAACAACAGAAAACATTGTGTAATTCAATGACAAAATCTAAAGGTACTTGCATCACGTTTTGACACACAAAGCAATAGCAACAATAGAAATCAATTTATCATTAAATATGTCAACTATTCATATTCAGGTAACAAAGAATTATCTAAAACATTCTTTATATAAAACATACATTGTTATTTTCATTTAGATGAGCTTTTTTTTTTTTGGCCCAACTGTGTTAATGGGAAGATTTTGGTATCTTCATAAGTAAAAAAAGTCATTAAAAAAACCCAAAAACCTGTCATAAGTTTAATTTTGCCAGAAGCAACACAGAATCTTGAAAGCGTAATGACAAGAATTCAGGGCATAGTGCCAATAACTTTCTTCTGTAATTTTAAGTACTTCTGCTAATAGTGGCTTTAATGTTTAATACAGAGCACAATAATCCCTATCAAGAACAATGATTCATCAGCAGTATCACATTTCCCTGCATAATTCATATGTTCTCATAATTTCAGTAAAGGAAGGGACTGGAGTTATTGGATGGCTCAGGGCATTAGCAATGTGATATGTAGCCTTTCATCTTCGGGTTTAAAATCTCGCCCAGGCTTGGCATTTTTAAAGGGTGCTATTATGTGGTAGCTGTTCAGTTTCCTGTGCAAAATGAGTTTGGTGACCTCAATCTGATTCTTTGTGGCTGGATACCTGCCTACATCATAAATAGTACAAAAGTTGTCACTTACTGGAATCCATCTTGGTGAGCTCAGCAGTTGAAAGAATGGGCAATGGTGGCATGGAAGCTAAACTAACTTCTCACTCCTGAAGTAAGTCTCCTCCAGGATAGGGCTGAATCACATTAGCAGGGCAGTATAAGGGAGATGGCTAAAATTAGATAAACAGAGTGTGCTAAGTTAAAAAGTAATGTGTAAAGTGGTGCAAGAATGGAATCCGTAATCGATGTCATGAACACACAGGGACATGAAGGAGGTTCAGGTTAAAATACTGTGATGGTTACTTATTTTAAACTTTCTTTTATTCTCACATTGGTTGTTTTTCTTTCCCCTCCCCTCATCATTTAAACCAAATTTCAGTGGAATATACTCATTAGGGCTGGTCAAAAAAATTCAATTTTAAGTTATTTTATTGAGAAACAGTATTTTGTCAATGATGACATTTTTGGCTTTTTCATTTTCTATGAAATTTCAAAATGAAAAATTTTGATTTTTTTTAAAAAGTGGGAAAACTGCTACTTTCTCTCCATTTATATTCCGTCTACCTCTGCAATGGAAAAAGTGGGGAAAGCTAAAAAGAGATGGGAAAAATACTTCCCCCACCAATTTTTTTAATACTCTAATATTCAGATACTTTTTTACACTCCAGTAATTACCAGCAAAATGAATTCAGAATGTACCAATCTTCATACCCATCTTCTGGGACTGTCAAAATATTCAGTTTTGTTCCAACACACAAAACACTTTTGACACAGAGTTTTAAAGGAAATTAATTATTACATGTTGAGAGAGATTCTGTCACTGTAAAAAGACCCCCAAAATAGATATTTAAGATGATATTGCAAGAAGCAGAAAACTCAACATGCTTACAAAGGGGAAATGGTTCAACTTGCCACATTCCTTGTAAAGCTGTCCAAGTGTGCGGCACTTCTTCTTTTCCTGCTCTTGCTGGCTCCCACATTAAATGCATCTTACTATGGATATGGAAGCCTGACCACCTGTCTCCTTTGCTGTAGTCTCACTGGATATAATTCTGGGGGAGTTGTGCCTCTTGTGACTTTCATCCTTTCTCTTGAGGCTTCTGCTGCATGCCACATGTCTAAGCATCTGTCTAATTCAAGATCACCTTCCTGGAACAGCTGCTCCTGTAGGTGGTGATCCTAACTGCTGCAGAGTATCCTCGTCCCAAATTAAGGAGTCTGTCAAGTCCCCAGAATTACAGGTAGCAGTCAGTATGTCTCAGGGGTCTGTCCCCTCCCCTTTGGAGTGGTCTGTAATGAAAACTATGTTTCATTCCATAGTTTTATTCCACTTTGGGAGGCAATAGGTCTCCTATGACTGCTGTGAGGATTGAGGCAGTGGTGAGGTGGTGCCTTGTTTCCAGTAAAGTAAAAAATACTGTTTTACTTTCCAGCTGTTGTTGTTCTCCTGTATGGCCAAGTCTGTGTATAGCTCGAACTCCTCCTTCTACCAGGTCCATTGCTGGGCTAAGACTGTGCCTGCAAAGTCCACTGGGGAGGCTACAGAACAAGTTGCATTGCTCATGCTGTCAGCTCCTGCACTTAAAAGAACTCAAAACTCAGATTCTGCCACCATGTTTCATTAGCAAAGAGTGAAGCTAACTGCACATTATGTTAAACAAGGGGAACTTTATTAAAAGCTGTGTGCTGCTCTGTCCATTTTGCTTCCAGCATAACTACCCATGTTCTGTGTTCCCCTAGTGCCCAGTCAATAACCATCCCTCCCCTCTAACTCTAGTTACAACCGATGAAAATACACTCTGTACTCTTTCTTCTATGAATTCTTGAATCTTCAGATTTCTATGTAGTATTTCTTTGTCAAAAAACCTTATGGCTGTACACATACTAGAAAAAATAAGACTTTTAATTAAGAGATAGCGGACAGGACTTTTGTTATCTGTTATAAGAGCAATCCCTTGCCACACTGTGTACTATGCTCAGAAAAATATTCACTAGAGTCTTGCATACAAAACACATATCTGTGTTAGTAACCTTTACCAAATACATACCTGTGTACTTGGTAAGCTGTGCATATCTGAAAAACCTACTTTTGAATGCAGCCAAATTTATGGTCATACATCTAGGAAGAAAGAATGTAACTTACAATTAGAGCTGGTTAGAACTTTTTTGCCTAAATATTTGGTTTTACTGAAGTGTTTTGCACAGATGAACCACTTTCCACAGAATTTTCATCAGAGAGAGAGAGAGAGACTGACTCTATTGATGAGAGGCTAGGGTACTGGGCTGGGATATGGGAGATCCTGCTATGCATGATATAGAATGACCTGGGATAAAAAACTCTGCTCTGAGTCAGGGAGACCAGGGACTTGAATCTCCCATATCCCAGGGCAACACCCTAACCACTAAGCTATGGACACACATGTTTTTGAGAAAACATTTGAAAGGTTTGGTTTTTTTTCCACAGAGGAGTGAAAACAAATTGTGAAACTTCAAAAGTTGCCACAAAATGGAATTGCTGTCCTCTGATCTGCATGAATTAAAGTACAGATTACACGCTGTGTCCTGAAAAGCAATGGCTTTGGAAAGTAGTCATACACTGTGTGAATCTATGACACCAAACTGATCTGAAACTTAAAGATGGTCAGATTCAATGAAAGCCTAGTTTTATTTGTCATATGCCAGTTTGCCCATCCCTAGTATTATGACTAATGAGGTGGATAACAATAAGGCTAAACCTCTCAGAAGTCAGCAGATAATACCCTCTTTGAAGTTACCCAAATATCACAGAAAAACAGGCTAACCAATATATTTAACTGAGTTTTATTTTAAAAAAATATTTTCTTTTGTAAAAGAACCAAAATGTGAGCAAGATGGTTCCCCATCACCACTCTCAACTTCCTAACACCATTATCTTTTTACTGTAGTGAAGAAGTTTGCAACTATTTGTGCTTGTTATGGAAGTAATAAAAACTTGCTTTCATTTGTTGGGCAAAATAAATCTGCACTTTCATCACAGCAGATTTTAAATTTAAATCGTTATTTCACATTTACCTTTACATTGTATCTCGATGCAAAATCACACCTGTCATAAATATAAAGGAAGGGTAAACCCCTTTAAAATCCCTCCTGGCCAGAGGAAAAATCTCTCACCTGTAAAGGGTTAAGAAGCTTAAGGTAACCTCGCTGGCACCTGACCAAAATGACCAATGAGGAGACAAGATACTTTCAAAAGCTGGGAGGAGGGAGAGAAACAAAGGGTCTGTGTGTCTGTCTATATGCTGCTTTTGCTGGGGATTGACCAGGAATAGAGTCTTAGAACTTTAGTAAGTAATCTAGCTAGGTATGTGTTAGATTATGATTTCTTTAAATGGCTGAGAAAAGAATTGTGCTGAATAGAATGACTATTTCTGTCTGTGTGTCTTTTTTGTAACATAAGGTTTTGCCTAGAGGGATTCTCTATGTTTTGAATCTAATTACCCTGTAAGGTTTCTACCATCCTGATTTTACAGGGGTGATTCCTTTACTTCTGTCTACTTCTGTTTCTATTAAAAGTCTTCTTGTAAGAAAACTGAATGCTTTTTCATTGTTCTCAGATCCAAGGTTTGGGTCTGTGGTCACCTATGCAAATTGGTGAGGATTTTTACCAAACCTTTCCCAGGAAGTGGGGTGCAAGGGTTGGGAGGATTTTGGGGGGTAAGACGTGTCCAAACTACGTTTCCCAGTAAACCCAGTTAGAGTTTGGTGGTGGCAGTGGATATTCCAAAGACAAAGGGTAAAATTAATTTCTACCTTGGGGAAGTTTTAACCTAAGCTGGTAAAGGTAAGCTTAGGAGGTTTTCATGCCGGTCCCCACATCTGTACCCTAGAGTTCAGAGTAGGGGAGGAACCTTGACAACACCACACTTAAAAAGCTGTGGATGTAATTTTGGGTTTGTTGCTACATATGTTTTCAGTGCAGTATCAGAGAGCTTAAAGAAAAATCAAGGTCAGCGGGATAGCATTTTATGATTTTCCTTGGTCACTTCGTTCCAGTGAATAAATTGTCATATTCCACTTGGAAAACGTTACTCTGAATGCACAAGCAAAACATCATACCTCATGGTTCTCCTATTAAAATCTCCTCTTTTTTATGGTTGCTAAACATGGCTCTCCATTCCTAGACTCAAACATTATTAAAACTGTGGGCTGGGAGTGTTAGACCTCTCCATCAGCTGATAGAAGATAAGAAATATGATAGTTACATATTTGCTATGTCAAATGGACAGTACTCTCCTGCTTTTGATCCCTTTTCCCTCTTTACCCCTTGCTCTCCTTTCTTTCCATTTAATTTCTTGCATTATTTTCAGTTAGTAGAGCTCCCCAGTCACAAACAAACACCAAGTTCCTCAGTTACAAAGATCTTATCATGATTTTGATCTGCCCGTATATTTGGTCAGTTTCATGCTTTTTTACATTTTAAAACAAACATTGAAAATACTACATAAAATTGTCAGTTACACTTTCTAATTTGGTGCCTGTAATTACACCATGGATATGCTTTATGAAACCTATAATTGCTAGTAATTCATATAACTAGGAAAATTAACTGTGTGACAGAGTAATCACAGTGTAAATAAAATCTACGTCATGTATGTGGATTCCAAAAGTACATGAATTACTTATAAAACCAAAAGGATAATATAAGTAATTCAGCCACCTTCTTAACCTTCCAGTTATATGAATTAGTGGTAATTTGTTATAAACAAGAATAACCACAGTGTAATTATATTGTAATTGCAGTGTAACCACAGTTTTGTAATAACTGTCACCATATTAGAAGATAGATCCATTACTTAAATGTGAGTGACTATGCAATAGCTACACCACATCATTCACTTTGAGAGAAGGGAAGGTTAGTAGTGGGATGAAAGGGATCTATGAGCTCAGAACCATGGAGGCCAAAGTTCTGCAAGGATTCTTGGACCTCAGGGTATCTGTGTAGAGTGCCTGTCCTGCTGCTTGCTTTCCAGTAACACCTCCAGGACAATATTCTTTTCTTTTAATTATTTTTATAATAGTCTAAGAACCACTTGTTTTTTCAACCTATGATGATATTGACTTAGATCCTCGGCTGCAGCTGAAGGAGTGCTCGGTACAGTTTAGGAAAGTGATGCAAAATTGGCTTTAAGCCTGCCTTTTGTATCCACAAGCTTTGGGTCATCCTGGCATTAGTCCAGTCACCTAAAGGCTGCTCCAGTTACGCTGACTTCCAATGGTTCTGAGAAACCTTTATGGCAGCCAGGGATCATAACAGGACTAGGCTGGATATGCCCCTCTGTACTGGTCACAGGCACGGGAGGGAGCACGGGAGTATCTATGGTGCGTCTCATCTACCCTTTTAATAGCTGAATTCATGCTTAAAAGTGCTTTGTGCCAGTGGAGCAATGCAAAATGGCTTGCATACGCCAGAGTGTCCAGCTCATTGATTTGAGTTTTTGACTGGCTGTAATAATTTCACAGAGAATTTCAGGGTAATTTTTTGCAAGAATCTGATTCCTATGCAAAAACCTTACCCAGAAATAATGTAAAAGAAATTATTTTGTAATGGGTTTGGCATGCAGGCATCCAACACATCATTTTGGTAATGATGTTCTCAGTATGCATGGGACTATTTGGTCCTTCACTGTTTTCAGCTGATTCAGTTCAAAAATTATTCACATCAAGGCCAGCCAGCCTGCAGAAGTCATATTGTTCTCTTTAAAATCAGTGTTTGAGTTACTTTAATTCTGAAGGGAAGGGTAACTCATACAACTGTCTTTCCTTATCTTGGAATGGTTTTTATACCTGATAAACATGCATACTGTATCCAATGGCTGGAGTATTTTCCCATTTTGGCTGTGATAATGTAGACCTGGCGTGTTGGGCTGAGTCCATAAACTTATAAAACAATTAAGAAACCAAAGTGTTATAAGTGAGAGCATGGTGAGAGTACCACTTCCCCATCTTTTGGAGATAATCTAATTTCTGGTCTGAATATGGTATATTTTAAAAATGATTTCCAATTGACACTTTGATAATCAATTTATCATTTAAAATACTGGCTCAATTGACAGTACAGAAATTTTTGTTTTGACTTGTAGTTAAGAGTTTCCAATTCTATAGAATAGACATCAGGGAGACTCCCTGAGAGGTCAAGAACTCCAATGCCTGGCTACATTATATGATTTAAATCTTTAAAAAAAGGGAAGAAGGAGGATCCTGGGAACTACAGGCCAGTCAGCCTCACCTCAGTCCCCGGAAAAATCATGGAGCAGGTCCTCAAAGAATCAATGCTGAAGCACTTACATGAGAGGAAAGTGATCAGGAACAGTCAGCATGGATTCACTAAGGGAAGGTCATGCCTGACTAATCTAATTGCCTTCTATGATGAGATTACTGGTTCTGTGGATGAAGGGAAAGCAGTGGATGTATTGTTTCTTGACTTTAGCAAAGCTTTTGACACGGTCTCCCACAGTATTCTTGTCAGCAAGTTAAAGAAGTATGGGCTGGATGAATGCACTATAAGGTGGGTAGAAAGTTTGGCTAGATTGTCGGGCTCAACGGGTAGTGATCAATTGCTCCATGTCTAGTTGGCAGCTGGTGTCAAGTGGAGTGCCCCAGGGGTCAGTCCTGGGGCCGGTTTTGTTCAATATCTTCATAAATGATCTGGAGGATGGTGTGGATTGCACCCTCAGCAAATTTGCGGATGATACTAAACTGGGAGGAGTGGTAGATACGCTGGAGGGGAGGGATAGGATACAGAGGAACCTAGACAAATTGGAGGATTGGGCCAAAATAAATCTGATGAGATTCAATAAGGATAAGTGCAAGGTTCTGCACTTAGGACGGAAGAACCCAATGCACAGCTACAGACTAGGGACCGAATGGCTAGGCAGCAGTTCTGCGGAAAAGGACCTAGGGGTGACAGTGGACGAGAAGCTGGATATGAGTCAGCAGTGTGCCCTTGTTGCCAAGAAGGCCAATGGCATTTTGGGATGTATAAGTAGGGGCATAGCGAGCAGATCGAGGGACGTGATCATCCCCCTCTATTTGACATTGGTGAGGTCTCATCTGGAGTACTGTGTCCAGTTTTGGGCCCCACACTACAAGAAGGATGTGGAAAAATTGGAAAGCGTCCAGCGGAGGGCAACAAAAATTATTTGGGGACTGGAACAAATGAGTTATGAGGAGAGGCTGAGGGAACTGGGATTGTTTAGTCTGCAGAAGAGAAGAATGAGGGGGGATTTGATAGCTGCTTTCAACTACCTGAGAGGTGGTTCCAGAGAGGATGGTTCTAGACTATTCTCAGTGGTAGAAGAGGACAGGACAAGGAGTAATGGTCTCAAGTTGCAGTGGGGGAGGTTTAGGTTGGATATTAGGAAAAACTTTTTCACTAGGAGGGTGGTGAAACACTGGAATGCGTTACCTAGGGAGGTGGTAGAATCTCCTTCCTTAGAAGTTTTTAAGGTCAGGCTTGACAAAGCCCTGGCTGGGATGATTTAATTGGGGATTGGTCCTGCTTTGAGCAGGGGGTTGGACTAGATGACCTCCTGAGGTCCCTTCCAACCCTGATATTCTATGATTCTATGATTTATGAACAGCAAGGATCTATGCTAGTGAGAAAGACCGATAGTAGCTGCCTTCCATATCTATTGCCAGTTTGGGATGTAAGCATCTGAGTCATTGGCTTTAAAACTGAGGAACTCTCTAAATGTCTGCATCTGTGGTATCTATTTTGTACTGAATTCAATTTTTTACTGAAGTTGGATAAAACTCACTGAAGTTGGATAGAATAACCAGAATTCAAGATTGGAGGAAGCCTGCTTTCTGTTCCAGCTAAACTAATCTGCACAATTTTAAATAACTTACTCAACATAGCTGTAGATTTCTTTTCATCAGACTGGTAACTGAACCATGTCTGCATTTGTGTTTCCTTCATTCTGACAGCAGTCGTTAAAATTATTCCTATTTAGTTGATGTAAGTTGTCCTGCATTTTCTGGTGGAAATGAAATGCAGTATTTTCTGATAAGGAAAAAAAAAAATCACTTCGTGACGCAATCCATAGCAGTTTATGGGGTTTTCTGGTACTACAAACTTCAGATCTTGCAGCCAATATTCATCATTTATCAGATTAATGACTTTTTATTTAAAATGTATTTTAGAATAATATGTGTGGGGAGCACATTTTCAATATTTTTGTGAGTCCCACATAAGTAAGGTAACTTTTCACCTTACATATTTTTTAACAAATTCCATAGATGTTAATTTTCAGGTGACACTGGACACATTTGGAATGTTTGCACTGGCTTGAAACCCAGGGGAAGAGTGGGGGGAATAGCACAGTGCCACTACTTCCCCCTCCTTCTGGAGCTGGGAAGTGGATGGGTCCTTGGCTTTACCTCTTCCTAATGCTCCAGCAAGTATTGCTGAGTCAGCAGGGCAGGGGAGGTAATCTACTTCTGATACTGACTCATGGTAGGTTATTTTCCCTGTGAAGCAAGGTGGAACCTGGGGTCACATTGTGACTCTGAGTTACAGTCAGTTCCCTGCTGTGCTCCTGGGCCAGTTCAATTACATGCTGAATGTTACTTGGGGCAGATTGCTAACTGACAATCTTGCTCATAAAGGGGGGGGGGTAGCCCTTAAAAGCTTCTAACTGCCAGCACTCTGCGTTACCAGGAGATGTTAAAAATGAAATCAACCAAATGCAATCAAATCAAGATTTATTTTAATGAAACAACTATAGGAGTGGCAGTCTTTCTCTCACAGGATATTGGGCAGTTCAAGCAATCTAAGAATCCCTTTTCCAGAGAATTCTTTAAAAGGAGTTTACGCTATATTTCTGGGTGTGGTGATGGCTGTAGGACATACATTAATATCCCTTCAGGAAGAAAAGAAACCTTTAAAGATTTAAGTCACCATTTAAATATATAAAATGCTCAGAATTTTCCATACTGTAAAAGTTAAATACAGGAACATGGGGAATCAACATAGATCCCTTGTGTTCAGACTCAATGGCCCAGATATAAAAACATACCCCGACACCTTCCCCATCCTACAAGATAAACCCTACTGGACTAAAACTGCCAGCTGGGTTCCCTCACAACATTTAGCCCCCTTTTCTGTTTTCAAATTGTCAGCACACAGTCATTTGTACATATTTATTCTCAATTTGTATCTGATTAAATGCTTTGTCTGGAACACTTCTAGCCAATGGATTTAGGGTTGCCAACACTCCAGATTTGTCCAGGAGTCTCCAGGAATTAAAGATTAATCTTTAATTAAAGATGATGTCATGTGATGAAACCTCCAGGAAAACATCCAACAAAAATTGGCAACCCTAAATGGATTGTTTGTGAACTACTCACTCTGGCCCCATCCTGCAATCAAGTATATGATGGTTATTCCTCTGCCCAGCCAGAGCCCCAAGACTGTTTATTTGAGTATGCAATATTTATGATTTGCTGCTCAAGGCATTAATCTGGTTACCTAAGTCACATGCTAGTGTCTGTTTTTTTTTTTTAAATCCTGATCGGATTAATTAATTTTTTCTAAATAGGATAAGGGCCTAAATGAATTATTGGATCTCAGTTCTTAAGATGAAGGTTGGGGAGCATTTTAGGGAGAGAGAGAGAGAGAGAGAAATGGCAGGTGGCAAGCCAGTGTGGAGAATTCTAGGACATTTAAACCTTTTCTTTTACTCTTTTCAACAAGAAAGAGGATTACATTTTGCTGTGTATATGTATCCCTTATTTTAAAAGACTGGACTCCTTCATGATTTCGGAAGAAAGACACATAAGTCATATTCACTAGCGGCTTTTTATCCATTTTTTCTCCTGTCACATTCACACTCAGTAATTTGTATGTAGTTGCACAATCCTAATTGCACGTAGGCGCAGTCAGCTCTCTGTGTGTATTTTTTTATTTGATTGTCTCAATGCCTAAGCTCTCTAGCTACAGAGGTAACATGGGCAACTGCATCCGATGAAGTGAGCTGTAGCTCACGAAAGCTTATGCTCAGATAAATGTGTTGGTCTCTAAGGTGCCACAAGTACTCCTTTTCTTTTTGCGAATACAGACTAACACGGCTGCTACTCTGAAAAATGGGCAACTGTGGTATATTTTCCATCTCTCATACAACATTATTTCATATAAGAATATTGTGACATTCTGAGGGCCTTTGACAGTTGCCCTGAGGTTCATCAGCAGCTATGACTCTAATATTAGCCAGTGCATTCCACTGATCTTTCTATTGGAGAAAAATGTGAACTCTCTGCATGGTATGATCAGGCAAACGACAACAAAGGTCTAGAACTGCCCTCAAAAGTGCTGTGTGTTGCCTCAGATGAATACATACTCAAGGACATTATACTTTTGGCTTTTTTTTGTTCATGGACCCAGGATTTAAAGAGGCCATTGGCGCTTACCTCCTCAGGCAGATAGAGACATTAACAAATGGGAGCATAAGTTTATTGGCTTGATGGCTGTGTGCATTTGCAGGGGCCTGATCCAAACCTGCTACTGTACTTCTCTCGGAGGAGGATGTGGCAGATCAGATTGTGGAGAGTGTTCCTTTTGGAACAGTCTGGAGGACTTTTGGCTTGTCCTCATTGTCTCTAAGCTCCAAGTGGATTCATCCAGTGTTAGGACCACAAAGATAATGGATGAGATAGAGTATGAGTATTGGTCTCAATAGTAGGCAAGTGGTACTAGGGCCAGGCAGCATGTCATAATTATTTCTCTTTACCCACTGTTTTATTGTTATTGAGCTTAATTATGTTACAATTCTTTTCATCTGCATCTCTGTATGAATGTATAATCGACAAAAGGGGTGGGTGGGAGAATCTCCATTTTCCGATGCATTTCTTCATCCTTCATTTCTTTTGCTGCATGTGGAAAAATTGCTTTGTATTCCCTTGAGCCTCTGTACTTTGCTGTTGAAAAGACCAACATACTTGCCTAAGTTACTAGACCACACTGGGACTGAAGCTAAGCAGAAAAGAGCTCCTGGAGCAACTGGCAGCTATGACTTCCGCTCTCTGTGATGATGATACTTTTCTGCCGCTGGTCTAAGTTTATGAGAGAATCCTGTAATATGGTTTGTGGCTTCTGATTAGTTTGTGTAGCAATGTATGACGAGGATAACAATGCTGTGGTTTCTGCTTTTCTTGCTACTTGCAGGGCTCTAGATTTGAGTTGCTGGGCCTTGCTTTGTATAAAAGGATGTCCCCACATCTTTCAAAAACTAAGGATGGAAACGAAGCCTACAAGAGCAAAAATAGTTAATTTGGTCAGATGAGTATCACATTATGAGTGTGACACAGATGAGTATCACAGTACATCCATACGGTAGCATGTGCACACGTTCTCTCTCAGTGAGAAGAAATTCTGGTGGCAGAACCAGTTAAATGGGGGGGGAAGGAAGAATTGAATAGTAGAGCTTCCTCCAACTCAGTTTTACAGGGCCCTGTCCAGCTTTGAACCACAAATAGCTTTCAAAATAGCTGCAAGTGCATTTCTGGTGTGAATACAATCATAGATATATATTAGTAGCGCCCTACCAAATTCACGGTCCATTTTGGTTAATGTCATGGTCATAGGATTTAAAAAATCATAAATTTCATGATTTCAGCTATTTAAATCTTAAATTTCACAGTGTTGTAGTTGTAGGGATCCTGACCCGAAAAGGAAATGGGGCGGGGAGTCACAAGGTTATGGGGGGGGGGAGGCTTGCGGTACTGCTACCCTTACTTCTGCGCTGTTGCTGGCGGCGGTGCTGCCTTCAGAGCTGGGCAGGGGAGAGCGGTGGCTGCTGGCTGGAAGCCCAGTTCCGAAGGCAGAGCCACCGCCAGCAATAGTGCAGAAATAAGGATGGCACGGTATGGTGGTTGCCACCTTTACGTCTGCGCTGCTGCCTGCAGAGCTGGGCCCTCAGTCAGAAGTCGCCACTCTCTGGCTGTCTAGCTCTGAAGGCAGCAGCAAGGGTGGCATGGCATGGTATTGCCACAGTTACTTCTGTGCTGCTGCTGGCAGGGCGCTGCCTTCCAATCTGGGTGCCTGGCCAATAGCCGACGCTCTCTGGTCATCCATCTCTCAAGGCACCACAGAAATAAGGGTGGCAATACCGTGACCCCCCTAAAATAACTTTGCGACCCCCCTGCAACTCCCTTTTGGGTCAGGAACCCCAATTTGAGAAACGCTGGTCTCTTTGCCCCCCCCCCCCCCCCGTGAAATCTGTATAGTATAAGGTAAAAGCACAGAAAAGACCAGATTTTATGGGTGGAGACCAGATTTCACAATCTGTGACATGTTTTTCATGGCTGTGAATTTGGCAGGGCGCTATATGTTGGTATTCAGGATGCTTTTGTGTTTGAATATTCTGGTGAAGAAAAAATCATTTGCGTAAAAGTTTGCAGAAAAAATGAGTAAAAAGGGCCACAAACTAGGGCAAAGCAGAATAGTGGGCTTTATTTACAAGAATGATTAGCAATTTGTTTCTGCATTCACCCAGATCACCTTCATATTCAAGAAGACATCAGCATCTTCAGAGTTCTGCATATGTGGGTTTGATGGGTTTTTTTTACTATTATTCTCATAGGTACAATAATTAATATTTTAGTCCTTTTAGATGTAGCTTGCGCTCAGAGTTTTGTTATTTGAGCTGACTGGCGATTCTGATATGCTTCTCATCATGAATTTCTTAATGGAGATGAGAACTGACCATAGAATGGAAGTTGACTTTTCCCATTGTTAGAATCCCTGCAGAAAAGTTCCAAAGACAATTGATGATTACCGTTAAAAAATAAGAGGCGTCATCTTTGGTTAGAAGGTGAGTATTGGAGATGGACTTGAACTTCAAAGCATGAATTTGATTTGGATCTACTCAAAATTCAGGAGTATTACATTTCAGAATTTCACTTCATATTGTTCTAGAGATAAGGCCCAGTTATGAAATTGAAAGGTGTTCAGATTGGAGGTGTTGGTTCGGGCCCATGTATATTTAAAACATATATTTAGTAATGTCCAGTGATTTTGACAAAAAGAAATTACTCTTAGAAACAGACGTGCATTTTGCAAATCAAATTATCTTATGTTTCAGGCTAAGATGACTCAGCTGCCAGAGGCTGAAAAAGAAAAGATAGCTGAGCAAGTGGCTGACTTCAAGAAAGTCAAAAGGAAGCTTGATGCAGAGATTGAAATATGGGATGACACCAGCAATGACATCATAGTTTTGGCTAAGAGGATGTGTGTGATTATGATGGAGATGACAGACTTCACAAGGTAATTATGCGGAAAATGATCTTCAATATTTATAAGTGTTAGGGGCCATTGTCACGTTGGTAAAATGAGAAATCCTAGGAGTTTACAATGGCAGGTGACAAAATCTTTATAAAACTAATTGGCAAAGCTGATATAATGGAGGTTTAAAGAATTAGATGTGAAAAGCTGAAACACCAGAAGGGATGTTCAAAGTTTTGCACTCTGTTTATCCTTGAAAGAAAAAACATGATGCCTATCTCTGTCCTCATTTTGATTTATTTTTTCCCACATTTCACTCAGGGATGTTGATCCAGTTGATCCTCTTAGCATTTTAACTTCTTTTCTTTCTTGCTTGCTTTCAGTGAAAGGAATAAACTGATGTAAAGTAATTTAAGTTCTCTAGTCTTTTGCAACGTGTACCATAGCATGCTGTCAAACATACAGTACACAGCAGACATGCATACAACATGTACTGTACATTGCAAATGACAAGGAAGTAGACACTTGGACTGATACATATCTAACTTCACATTTCTTTTGATTACTTACATTGAGTTACCTTAGCTCTTTGCAGTATATGTTATGCTGTATTATATAGTATAAAAACATTCTGCCGTACTGCAGACAGTTTTAAAGGTAGGCATTTCTCTCTGGTGTTGTTAGTAACTGATCACACTACTACATGAAACAGTCTCTGTTTTAGAATTCTATTCTGTCTTGCATTGACTATATGTATATTAACGCTCATTAGGCACAATGATATCAAGGGGAGGTTCATTGTTTGTTATGTGTGTTTATTAATAAAATACTTGTGGATATGTCAAATGTTCCACCATTTCTCCTGGGAACTTCATGCCCTATATGGGGTGAATACCATCAGATACCACTGGGTTCCTTTAAAAAAAGACAATCCTTTCCTGTAAGGCAAGGGGAAAATTTAAGGCACCAGGGGCTAGATCCTTACCTGATGTAACTTGATTTAGTTTCATTGGGGTCAACAAAGCTGAACCAATTTACACCAGCTGAGGATCTGGCCCCAAGCTTGTTCCTGTGGAAAGACAGTTTCTATATTTCCTCATGCCAGCAGTTCTCAAATTCTTCATAATTTGGAATTCCTGAAACTCAATGCTTTTTAACTTTATTTTATGAGCATATCTTGCATAATGATATATTACACTTCTATAAAATAAAAAGATGTACTGTAAAGATGGAGATATGTCATACACTTTCACAATTAAAAACTCTCATGCTGCATCTCTCTCACCAAAATACATGAATTAACGGATTTAGAAATAGGCTCCATTAATCTTGATTTATCTTTTCCCAGTTTCTCTGTATGGCTCTCATTGATTTCAGTGTGAGCCACATTTGGTGTCCAACATCATCAGATGTTGCTCTTTTGGTGCTTATTCCCATAAAAACCATTACCACTGAAAATGGGTTGGAGCATAAAACTCAGAAAGATAACATTAAAATCTGAAAGGATGGCAGTTCAGTAACTGGAAACAAAATTTTTAGTGGAAAAAATAGTATTTCTTTACTCTCAGGCCCTACAACTACAGCACCAGATCAGAAATCACTTGTATTCCAGAGACTCTCAGAAATACTAAGAAACATGCTACACCCCACCTCTTATATCCAAAAAGGTCTGAGCACAAGCAAACAAATTAACAGCAATTTAGTTATTTGCAGTTATTGAGCCAGATCCACTACCATCTGGCTCATATGCCCCGCTCTGCCAGTGCAAAGCAACTGGAAATCAAGCTTATACAGCAACTTATACTCAAGTTGCAGTGGGGGAGGTTTAGATTGGATATTAGGAAAAACTTTTTCACTAAGAGGGTGGTGAAACACTGGAATGCGTTACCTAGGGAGGTGGTAGAATCTCCTTCCTTAGAGGTTTTTAAGGTCAGGCTTGACAAAGCCCTGGCTGGGATGATTTAACTGGGAATTGGTCCTGCTTTGAGCAGGGGGTTGGACTAGATGACCTTCTGGGGTCCCTTCCAACCCTGATATTCTATGATTCTATGATACTTGGGGATTCCCTTTGCATAAGAGGTGCGTCAGTGGGTTTGTGTGTGTGTGTTCTTTCAGTGTTCTGTTCAGCTCTGCACAGATAGCTGGCTTAGCAGACCTTGATAGTACCACCCAGTGTGGTTAAGTGCTGGAAGCTGGAAGGCTGTTGCCTCGGTAATGCTGTAATGCAGTAATGCTCAGTGCTTCTGCTCTTGGAGCACCAATGTAGATAGTGCAGCATGTTAATTCAGCAGGCCTGGATGCTACTCATAAAGAAAGACCACTGGCACGGTTTGGTGACAAAGCACTTTCCTAGGTTTATTGCCCTCGAGGCACAGTCCTAGCACCCTAGCTCCATGGTTACAGGTACGCTAACATGAGTGCCCCCTGGCAAGGAGTGGTAGTTTCTGGCCACACAAAGGGCTAAGGCAGGGTACCCTGACCTCTATAGACTGACTCAAACAACTGGAATACACAACTGATACACTACCTTATGTATTTCATGACATCTTTGTTACCTCCCTTTGGGCTGATATCTTGGGCAAAACATTCCTATTAATTATTTTGTCAAATCATCTTATCTTGTACTAGATTGGGATGTATATTCTACTTGCTGGAATATATTTATGTAAATATTTAGTGCCTAGTGCATTAGCAACAACTTTGCCATGTTCATATACTGGTCAGTGAACTTGTAAGCATTTGCTTTAATACATGGTCTGACTTTGTTTTATAGCCTTTGGTTCAGGCCTCAAATTTTGCACGAGGCCCAATGCTCTTGGCGTTCTCTCTCCCTTTCTCTGTCCCTCTCACGGTCTCTCTCCACAATAGGCATCTTGGATAACTAAGAGCTGACATACACCTGGCACCGAATGTGGGACTTTGCCAGAGGGAAGGAGGTGTGGCCTTAACACTGCTACACTGAACCTGTCCTTTGCTCTCAGAACAATGCCTTGATTCTGATTCACAGATGTGCTCTGCTTTTTCAAGTAATATTTTTTCTCAAAGCCATATTCTGAGGGAACTGAATAAGTTGCAAATAAATAGGCTTGGATACGTTACTGATTCTATGTCCTATGTCAACTCATTTCTCTTCCAATAAGGAAATAACTCACTTCTTGAGTCCAGACAATTCTGACCATTCCAAAGTTATGACAATTGGTAAGGGACTTTTCAATGCCTTTTTATAATTGTTTTCTTTCACTCTCTTGTCCCCAGACGTAGGGTTGAATTGTACTTTTAAAGCACATACCTGCATTAGGAGAAGTGTGGAGATGTACTCCAGAAGAAACATTTTGTCTACTGGCAGATCCTGACAGTCAGGGGCGGTAAGCCTGTTGCTATGCCCCTTTACAAAATGCAGCATATTACTCACTGGATGGCAGTCCCATGTGTGTGATTGATACACACACACACACACACATATCTGGGGAGGACTGGTATAAATGTGAGGAATGAAAAAGTGTAGCAGTGTGTACATGTGATGGCCAGGCTCCACAGAACAGGGATTGAATTAGGGTCCTCTTTAACAACTTGCATCCTCTGTGGATCGGCATAGAGGGAGACCTCTAACACATTCTCGCCAGTGGGTTATACATGCTTCTCCTACGGCAGGCAGAATGTTCCCCCTGGGGAGAGAGTGAGTGTACACAAGGGTGTGGTGTGTGGGTGTACACACACACACACAGCTCCAGAAGTTCTTTTGTTTGTTTCTTTTTCGTACCCTATCATTTTACATGTGTATTAGAACCACTGTAGAGAACCTAGGAATAATATAGCTTTCATTTTTGAGGGGAACATTATTTCATAATTTAGGTCAGTCATTATTGTGCTTTCTTCCTTCTATTGGTTGTCTTTCCGTACATAGTAAGAAATTGGCCTATCTACTGCAATAGTTTTAATAACATTCTGGAAAAAAATATTCAAATTTCACTTCTGGTTGGCTAAAAAGGCCCCATGAAAAATTACTCTTTTTTTTATTGATCTTTTCAAAGCTTTAGAGTAAATGAGATCCGTTTTTCCCCCCAGCAGACTTTCAGTCAGGAAGATATTTATCAATGTGTGAAGAGAAGTTTCTTTTTGCTGAAATAAAAGGATATATGTTTGACTGAGGAATTGCTAGTAGGGAACACTACACTCTGATTTTTAATGAATTCAGATTGGGATAATAGTAAAACAGGGCTCACTTTTTAGGTGGGGAGGGAAGCCCTGCAGGATCAAGGTTAAGATTACTATGGCTAGGGGGACCCCAACCCTTAATGTTTAAATCCAGTTTGCCATGTGGAAAGTTCACCCATGAATGAAAGCAACACAGGGGGTCTACATGCAAGAGTTCCACTGCATTAAGGGAGGCCAGCATCTGATTGTGTGCTCAGAGGAATGCTATAAATTATGCATCAAACATAGCCAAAACTCTTTCATAGTCATCTTTGTGACTGTCTTCAATAAAGGTAAAAGGTTTGCTCTGCCTGCTTCCCCATAGCATAAATTAAAGAGGATACCAGTATATCTTCAGTTTCCTTATAAAGTTTTGCAGCAATTCGAAATCTTGCAAAATACTGCTTCTGGTCTGTCCGTTCTGTAGGTCTATCAAAACATTAGTTCTCTGGGGGCATTGAAGAGTGGCATGTTGATGAGATCGATCCTGCAACCTTTGTTGCTTTGTTCCGTCTGTTTGCAACCTTTGCTACTTCTTTCCTTCTGTTTCTGCAACCTGTCATCTCCAAAGGGACTTACAATCACCTTCTACCCCCCTGCCCCCACAGCTGAAATAATTTGACACAGCCTGGAGAGATTGTGGAATCTCCATCATTGGACATTTTTAAGAGCAGGTTAGACAAACACCTGTCAGGGATGGGCTAGAAAATACTCAGTCCTGTCATGAGTGCAGGGGACCAGACTAGATGGCCTCTTGAGGTCCCTTCTCATCCTATGATTCTATGATTATCCCTAGAGATATTCTGAACTGCATGAGCCAGTTTAACATAGACACGATTATGAAGACAAAAGCTATGTATACAAAGCGTATGTGATCAAAGACCAACACTCTTCTCAGCCTCAGTGTTGCAGTCATGATGAACCTACTGAAAAAAGTGGAAGAACACAATGGAATATTTGGTGATATTCAACTTTTGAAAGTAGAGCCAGTATAAATAATCTTCAGAGAGACCACGTTGAACCATATGGTATACATACACTTTGCAGGATTCCTATCCCGTTACTTCATGAAGAGGTACAGGATTAAAGAGAATAGAGAGGATTGGCATAATTGAGAAAATATCTGATCTAATAGCATGGTATGCCCCAGTGAGACCAATTACTAAGAAATATAGAAAAAATACTTATCTGTATGGATCTAAAAGACTTAATGAAGCAGTTGTGAGAGAAAAATGTATCCTCCCAACATTGGATGACTTCCTCCCCAAAGTGAAAGGAGTTACAGTATTCTCCAAGCTGGATACCTTGAGTGCATTTGGAAAATTCCTTTAAAGTGCTAAACTGACTATATTTATCACTATTTGGGAAATTTTGCTTTTGAAGATTACCTTTTGGGATTACCAGTGTACTTGAAATTTTTCAAAGAAAGATGGCAGAGTTGTTAAGAAATACAAATGGAGTTGTAGTTTTCATGGACAATATTTTAACATATGGGTCTTCAATGGAAGAACACAACATCTCCCAGATATGTTAGGGTCAGCTGGGCTATGTGTATAAAGAACATTGAGGTAGTGACAAGAGACTACTGTCTGGTAGATGGACAACTAAGAGGATCATGATTAAAGGTGACTGCATCATAATTCTGAAGAAAATGAGAGGAGAAATCCTAAATCTTATCCATGAAGGTCATCAAGGATTAACAGAATGCCCTGAAGAGACCAACCAGCTGTTATCGTGGCCAGGATGAGCAAATACATAAACAATAAAGTATCTGCATGTGAGTACTGCAGAGCTAACAGACCAACACAAAGAACCTTTAATAACAACACCTCTATCAGACAGACCTTGGAGAAGACCAACTGCAGATGTATGCCAATTCAGAAGACTTCATTACCTGGTCGTAGTGAACTATTTTTTTGAAGGTATTTAGAAACAATGTACTGGAAAGACATAACATGTCGCAATTTTAACAAGAAACTGAAGTGCACTTTTGCCTATTTTGGTATTCCAGAACAACTGGCGGTAGAAAATTGACCACAAATCACTGCAGCCGAATTTGAGTCATTCTGAATGAAATATGATTTTTGATCATATTACTAGCAGAATCACATTACTTGCAAGCCAATGGAAGGGCTGAGAGAGCTGTACAGACAGCCAAGAAAACCCTACCAGAGGAAGATCCATTCCTTGCTCTTCTGAGCTACAGATCAACACCGATAGCAGCTATTGGATATAATCCAGTACAACTCCTGGTGGGAAGACTACTCAGAGCAGCTATTCCAACTTTGGAAAGGAACCTATCTCCAAAGTAGCCACATATGAAGAAAGTAGCCACATCGGATAAAAAAATCAAAAAAAGCTTATGAACACTGTACAACAGACATCACTCCGTTGGAGAACTGCCAGGTCTAGAAACTGGTGACTGTATTTGTGCCAAAGAGGATGGAAAAAAAGGATTGACAGCTTCAGCTGTTGTACATAACAAGAATTTAGTGCCCTGATCATACATGATCAAGACCAACAGTGGAGAGTTCAGCAGAAACCATAGACATCTACAGTTTGTTCCTCAGAAACAACAATCAACAGAGCAAACTCTACAGGTTGCAGATGCAGAAGAAGGAGAAAATTCAAAGATTCCAAACTGATCACAATGAGTCATTGCAACGAATGGTCAGCCAGATGACCAAGTTATGATGCATTCAGATCATGTAATTAGGAAACCGGTATGATTCAGAGACCCTTAACAGGCTGATCTGTTCTGAAATTCAAAGACTGTGTGATAGTGTATGTTTTGTAAATGGTAGGAATGTAGAGTGTAAAGGGGGAGATGCAATGGAATGCTAAACTGTATTATGAAAAGGAGTACTTGTGGCACCTTAGAGACTAACAAATTTATTTAAGCATAAGCTTTCGTGAGCTACAGCTCACTTCATCGGATGCATGCTTTAGCTCACGAAAGCGTATCCTCAAATAAATGTGTTAGTCTCTAAGGTGCCAGAAGTACTCCTTTTCTTTTTGCGGATACAGCCTAACACGGCTGCTACTCTGAAACTGTATTATAGTATTCAACCACTAGGTGGCGATGTGTAACATACCTTATTTAAACTAATTTCAGCCTTACCTGGCAATACATTAAAGGATCTTATAGAAGACATCTCTGGAGTATCTCTCTGAGAAAGAAGCTCTGTACTCAGTCCATCTCTGATACAGAAGCCTGACCTGATAGTAGCAGACCTGCAGCCTGCCATGTACAAGGTGTATGTGACACTCTCTATGCAGAGCATGTACCCCTAAGAAAGAGGGGTTTGTGGATGGGCCCTAGAGAACCCAATCCAGTAACTGTGAACCTCTGTATGTGGCCTGCATAGGTGCCATGGCAGTTATTCCATGCCAGAGTCTGCAATAGTGTCTGTAGATGGGCTGCAGAGCTGCCCACTTCCCTGCCCTGCCTGAGGGTCAGGAGTGGATTCCATCTTCCACATTGTTCACTGTATGAATCCCATTGATTTAGTTTGGTGAGTATGGTGGGTGAATTTTACCGCATCACAATTTGAATGGATAAAAACTGCGTGTATAGGTTTGCTTAAGATATATGTAGGGATTCCTAGTTGAAATAATGTAACACACAATTTAAAAGGATATATAAATATCTGCAACCTGTCCATATGACCCATCTCACATTTACTCTTGACAATTGAAATTTGTTAATAAAATGCTGTTAATACTGAGGTTGACCCAGTATAAAAGACTGGAAAAAAAGGCAATGCCTGTTGTTTGTTCAAAAGTAAACCTAGGGAGATTGTCTCTTGAAGAATCCTAGTCTTAGACATTACTGCAACTATAGTCCTTAGGGTAACCCTAAATCTAATTCTTACCATGACCACAAACTCTGCACAAACTCTAACTCTAGCCCAAACATTGGCCCAGATGTAAACCTTAATTTTATTCCTAGTCTAATCCTGTCAAGGTTCCTCCCCCACTCTGAACTCTAGGGTACAGATGTGGGGACCTGCATGAAAAACCTCCTAAGCTTATCTTTACCAGCTTAGGTCAAAACTTCCCCAAGGTACAAAATATTACCCCCGTTATCCTTAGACTGGCCGCTACCACCACCAAACTAATTCTGGTTACTGGGGAAGAGCTGTTTGGACGCGTCCTTCCCCCCAAAATACTTCCCAAAACCTTGCACCCCACTTCCTGGACAAGGTTTGGTAAAAAGCCTCACCAATTTGCATAGGTGACCACAAACCCAAACCCTTGGATCTGAGAACAATGAAAAAGCATTCAGTGTTTTACAAGAAGACTTTTAATAAAAAATAGAAGTAAATAGAAATAAAGAAATTCCCCCTGTAAAATCAGGATGGTATATATCTTACAGGGTAATTAGATTCAAAAACATAGAGAACCCCTCTAGGCAAAACCTTAAGTTACAAAAAAGATACACAGACAGAAATAGTTATTCTATTCAGCACAATTCTTTTCTCAGCCATTTAAAGAAATCATAATCTAACACATACCTAGCTAGATTACTTACTAAAAGTTCTAAGACTCCATTCCTGTTCTGTCCCCGGCCAAGACGACTACAG
Organism: Lepidochelys olivacea; assembly: GCF_965140295.1. Taxonomy (NCBI): domain Eukaryota; kingdom Metazoa; phylum Chordata; order Testudines; family Cheloniidae; genus Lepidochelys; species Lepidochelys olivacea. The sequence goes on along the minus strand of NC_140417.1, from coordinate 80,447,255 downwards.
ACAGACACAGACCCTTTGTTTCTCTCCCTCCTCCCAGCTTTTGAAAGTATCTTGTCTCCTCATTGGTCATTTTGGTCAGGTGCCAGCGAGGTTACCTTTAGCTTCTTAACCCTTTACAGGTGAGAGGAGCTTTCCCCTGGCCAGGAGGGATTTCAAAGGGGTTTACCCTTCCCTTTATATTTATGACACGCCCCCCAAATCTCAGCTAGGGTGAAACACTGGCTGGGATTTCTTCCTGGAGCTCTAGGAAAACAGAGTTAATAAGACACATGCATCTCTAAATATACTACCAAGTACATAAAGACTAACAATATTTTCCACATCTCAAGGACGATTTTAACCAGTTGATTCTGGGAAACTTTCACGGGAGAGTGCATCAGCCACTTTGTTAGAAGCTCCTGAGATGTGTTGGATGTCGAAATCAAAATCTTGGAGAGCTAAACTCCACCGAAGAAGTTTTTTGTTAGTTTCTTTGACGGTGTGAAGCCACTTTAGTGCAGCATGGTCGGTTTGCAGGTGGAAATGCCGTCCCCAAACATATGGGCGTAGCTTTTCCAGAGCGTAGACAATGGCATAACATTCTTTTTCAGTGACTGACCAGTTGCTTTCCCTCTCAGACAGTTTTTTGCTGAGAAACACTACAGGGTGGAATTCTTGATCAGGTCCTTTCTGCATTAAAACTGCTCCCACACCACGCTCGGATGCATCTGTGGTTCCTAGGAACGGTTTGTCAAAGTCTGGGGCCCTTAGTACAGGGTCAGACATGAGTGTCGCTTTAAGCTTGTTAAAGGCCTTCTGACACTTTCCGGTCCACTGAACAGCATTTGGCTGTTTCTTTTTGGTTAGGTCTGTCAGTGGGGCAGCGATTTGGCTGTAGTGCGGTACAAATCGTCTGTAATAACCGGCCAAGCCTAAGAAGGATTGAACCTGTTTCTTTGACTTTGGGACAGGCCACTTTTGGATAGCATCCACTTTGGCCTGTAGGGGGCTGATAGTTCCTTGACCCACCTGGTGTCCAAGGTAAGTCACTCTGTTTAGGCCTATTTGACACTTCTTAGCCTTAACAGTTAGTCCTGCCTCCCTTATGCGCTCAAGGACTTTTTGTAGATGTTCCAGGTGGTCTGCCCAGGAATCCGAAAATATGGCCACATCGTCAAGGTAGGCGACTGCATATTCTCCTAATCCCGCTAGGAGACCATCTACAAGTCTTTGGAAAGTGGCGGGTGCATTTCGCAGCCCGAAAGGGAGTACATTAAATTCATACAGCCCGAGATGTGTGATGAAGGCTGACCTTTCCTTGGCAGATTCATCTAGCGGTACCTGCCAGTACCCCTTGGTTAAGTCCAAGGTAGAGATGAACTGGGCCCTTCCCAGTTTCTCTAATAGTTCATCTGTGCGTGGCATGGGATAGTTGTCTGGGCGAGTTACAGCATTTAGCTTACGGTAGTCCACGCAAAAACGTATTTCCCCATCTGGTTTGGGAACTAGAACCACTGGAGATGCCCATGCACTTTCAGAGGGGCGGATTACACCCATCTGTAACATATCCTGGATCTCCCGTTCTATAGCAGTTTTAGCTTGAGGAGACACCCGGTAAGGTTGGACCCTAATTGGGTGAGCATTACCTGTGTCAATGGAGTGGTATGCCCGTTCAGTCAGTCCTGGGGTGGCTGAGAACGTTGGCGCGTAGCTAGTGCACAGCTCCTGGATCTGCTGTCGCTGCATACGCCCAAGGGTCATGGAGAGGTTCACCTCTTCCACACCACCAGCACATTTCCCTTCGTAGTAGACACCTTCAGGCCACTCAGCGTCGTCTCCTCCCTGGGCTGTAAACTGACAAACCTTTAATTCTCTGGAATAAAAGGGCTTTAGAGAATTAATATGATACACCTTAGGCTTTCGGTTGGAGGTGGGGAATGCTATGAGATAATTAACAGCTCCCAGGCGCTCCTGGACCACGAATGGCCCTTCCCACGATGCTTCCATTTTATGGGCCTGGAGCGCCTTTAAGACCATGACCTGGTCTCCTACTTTGAAGGAACGCTCTCTGGCATGTTTATCATACCAGGCTTTTTGCTCTTTTTGAGCATCCTGTAAGTTTTCTCTAGCAAGGGCTAAAGAGGTTCGGAGGGTGTTTTGTAGGTTGGTTACAAAGTCCAGAATGTTAGTTCCTGGAGAAGGTGTAAATCCCTCCCATTGCTGCTTCACCAACTGCAATGGCCCCTTAACCTCACGGCCATATACAAGTTCAAATGGGGAAAACCCTAAACTGGGATGTGGTACAGCTCTGTAGGCAAAGAGCAACTGCTGCAATACTAGGTCCCAATCATTGGAGTGCTCATTTACGAATTTACGTATCATGGCCCCCAAAGTTCCATTAAACTTCTCCACCATGCCATTTGTTTGATGATGGTAAGGAGTGGCAACCAAGTGATTTACCCCATGAGCTTCCCAAAGGTTTTTCATAGTTCCTGCCAGGAAATTAGTCCCTGCATCTGTGAGGATGTCGGAGGGCCAACCTACCCTGGCAAAAATGTCTGCTAGTGCCTGGCACACACTTTTAGCCCTGGTGTTGCTTAGAGCTACTGCTTCCGGCCATCGGGTGGCAAAATCCATGAAAGTCAGTATGTACTGCTTTCCTCTGGGTGTCTTTTTCGGAAAAGGACCAAGAATATCCACAGCTACTCGCTGAAATGGAACTTCAATGATGGGGAGTGGCTGGAGAGGAGCTTTGACCTGGTCTTGGGGTTTTCCCACTCTTTGGCACACCTCACAAGACTGGACATAGGTAGAAACATCCTTGCCCATTCCCTCCCAGTGGAATGACCCCCCCAAACGGTCTTTGGTCCTGTTCACCCCAGCATGGCCACTAGGGTGATCATGGGCTAAGCTCAAGAGCTTGGCCCGGTATTTAGTTGGAACTACCAACTGTCTCTGAGGATGCCAGTCTTCCTGGTGTCCCCCAGAAAGAGTTTCCTTGTATAAAAGTCCTCTTTCTACAACAAACCTGGATCGATTAGAAGAGCTGAGAGGTGGTGGGTTGCTCCGTGCCGCCGTCCACGCTCTCTGGAGGCTTTCATCTGCTTCCTGTTCGGTCTGGAACTGTTCCCTTGATGCTGGAGACATCAGTTCCTCATGGGATTGTGGACCTAGGCTTGGTCCCTCTGGAAGCGATATAGGGGATGGAGCTGTTTCTGTTGACTGTGAACCGCTCTCCGCTGGTGCACTATGTTGGGATTCAGGCTCCGGCTGAGCCTCTTGTGTAGGGTTATCGGCTGCTGCCAGTTCAGGTTCGGTGGGGCCCTCTGGTGTTGAGGTTGCAAGTACTGGATTCAGTGCTGACACGGGGTCTGGTGTTGGTTGTTCGGCTGGTTCCGGTTCTGGGACTGGTTCCGTCTGGGTCTCTGGGACTGGATCCACTACTGCTGTTGCAGACATTGGCCTGGGGTCCAGGTCCATCACCTCTGACTGGGTCCTGATAGAAGTTTCCGGAACAGAGCTACAGAGCCTCACGGCTTGTTTAGCCTGGCTGCGGGTGACCATTCCCACCCTCTTGGCCTGCTTCACATGATTGGCCAAGTCTTCCCCCAACAGCATGGGGATGGGATAATCATCATAGACTGCAAAAGTCCACATTCCTGACCAGCCCTTGTACTGGACAGGCAACTTGGCTGTAGGCAAATTGAAAGAGTTGGACTTGAAGGGTTGAATCGTCACTTGGATCTCTGGGTTGATTAAATTGGGGTCCACTAAGAAAGCATGGATAGCTGACACTTGTGCTCCGGTGTCCCTCCACGCGGTGACCTTCTTCCCACCCACACTCACAGTTTCCCTCCGCTCCAAGGGTATCTGGGAGGTATCTGGGCCTGTGGACCTCTGGTGTGATTCCGGTGCAATGAACTGTAATCTGTTGGGGTTCTTGGGGCAGTTGGCCTGTACATGCCCCAGCTCGTTACATTTAAAACATCGTCCAGCTGACGGGTCACTGGGGCGAGGAGGGTTGCTGGAGAACGGGGTGGTGGGACGATAAGGGGTCTGGAGGGTTCTTTGGGAGGTAGGTGGGGCTTTGGGCGGCCCCCGGTAATAGGGTGTGGTCTGGGGTGGTCCCTTCTGGTCTCCGCTCCAACTGCGACCAGTTTTCTTCTTCTCTGCCACCTCCACCCATCTGGCTCCAATCTCTCCTGCCTCAATTACAGTTTTGGGTTTCCCATCTAGGATGTATCTTTCTATTTCCTCAGGAACACCCTCTAAGAATTGTTCCATTTGCATTAGGAAGGGCAAATTTACTGGAGATTCAACACTTGCTCCTGATATCCAGGCATCCCAATGTTTTACAATGTGGTAGGCATGTCGGGTAAATGACATGTCTGGTTTCCACCTTAGGGCTCTGAACCTCCGACGAGACTGCTCGGGTGTTATCCCCATTCTGACTCTCGCCTTGGATTTAAACAGTTCATACTTGTTCATGTGTTCTTTAGGCATTTCAGCTGCCACCTCAGCTAAGGGTCCACTGAGCTGCGGCCTCAGCTCTACCATGTATTGGTCAGTAGAGATGTTGTACCCAAGGCAGGCCCTTTCGAAGTTTTCTAAGAAGGCCTCAGTATCATCACCTGCCTTGTAGGTGGGGAACTTTCTGGGATGGGAAGTGGTACCTGGAGAAGGATTGCTAGGGTTTGTTGGTATATTCTGCTGGGCCTTTATCCTCTCCATCTCCTCCACATGCTTCCTCTCTTTTTCCTTCTCCTCCTCCACATGCTTCCTCTCTTCTTCCTTCTCCTCCTTCTTCAGCCGCATGAGTTCTATCTGTCTTTCATGTTCCCTTTGTTTTTCCTCAGCCTGAAATTTGGCTAATTCCAGCTGTAGTCGAGCTGAGGATTTGGCCATTCTAACCTCTCTGTTTTTAACTAACTTTACACCCGAGGTTTAGAAATAAACAAACAAAACTTGGCTGTAAAATTTTGCTGTGCTGGAATAGAATACCTATTCTCTGATAGTGATTGTCAGCCTACAGAAAAAGACAATTCCCTTGTCTCTGCTCTGGGCCCAAATTAAAGCAAAAAACCTCCAACTACTTGGAAACCTGCTTACCCAGCCCAAAGAAGAAAAAAAAAATTTCTTTTCAAACCTGTGCTCCTTGTAAAACAAAAAAAAAATCAAAATCCTAAAAAAAACCCTGCCACTTTTGTCTCCAGGCAAATGGGTAGAGCACACACCCCCTATTTACTTTTAGGAAGAAAAGAAAAAAAAAAAAACCTCTGGGTTGGAAGACTGTGAATTTCCCTGCAGGAGTTAAGTACCCTGCCTCCAGGCAAAGAAAACCTGCAATTCACAAGATAATCCCCTTTTGTCTCTGCTTGGCCACAAAGCAGAGAGAAACCAAGCTGCTTTCAGTTTCAAAGCTGCCTTCTGGACTTCCTAAAAATTCCTTTTTAAAATCTGTATTTCTAGTTCAAAAAATCTCAACTGGATCTCAAAATGATTTCAGGTTAATCCCACCACTGTGCCACCATGTCAAGGTTCCTCCCCCACTCTGAACTCTAGGGTACAGATGTGGGGACCTGCATGAAAAACCTCCTAAGCTTATCTTTACCAGCTTAGGTCAAAACTTCCCCAAGGTACAAAATATTACCCCCGTTATCCTTAGACTGGCCGCTACCACCACCAAACTAATACTGGTTACTGGGGAAGAGCTGTTTGGACGCGTCCTTCCCCCCAAAATACTTCCCAAAACCTTGCACCCCACTTCCTGGACAAGGTTTGGTAAAAAGCCTCACCAATTTGCATAGGTGACCACAAACCCAAACCCTTGGATCTGAGAACAATGAAAAAGCATTCAGTGTTTTACAAGAAGACTTTTAATAAAAAATAGAAGTAAATAGAAATAAAGAAATCCCCCCTGTAAAATCAGGATGGTATATATCTTACAGGGTAATTAGATTCAAAAACATAGAGAACCCCTCTAGGCAAAACCTTAAGTTACAAAAAAGATACACAGACAGAAATAGTTATTCTATTCAGCACAATTCTTTTCTCAGCCATTTAAAGAAATCATAATCTAACACATACCTAGCTAGATTACTTACTAAAAGTTCTAAGACTCCATTCCTGTTCTGTCCCCGGCCAAGACGACTACAGACAGACACAGACCCTTTGTTTCTCTCCCTCCTCCCAGCTTTTGAAAGTATCTTGTCTCCTCATTGGTCATTTTGGTCAGGTGCCAGCGAGGTTACCTTTAGCTTCTTAACCCTTTACAGGTGAGAGGAGCTTTCCCCTGGCCAGGAGGGATTTCAAAGGGGTTTACCCTTCCCTTTATATTTATGACAAATCCGAACCCAAATTCCTAATCCTAGCTCATCTTTATGCCCAATCTTAACTGCAGCCCTAACCTTAATCCAGATGTAGCCGCTTACCTCTAGTCTCATTTCTGTTAAAATCACTTCTGTAAAACCCATCTTACTTGGCAAAAATCTGTAAACATCTAACGCATAAAAGGACTACTTAATGAAATTAATGGATAAAGGAAAGTGTGTGTGTGAGAGTGAGAGAGAGAGAGTGTGTGTAATATGCTCTAGAAGAGCATTCGATCCACAATAACAAATTCAAAATATCATACTTGAAAAATAAACTATAATTTGCTTGGGATGAGAGCTGTGCAGACAATACTAAATTGGAAAGGATTGTTAACACTAATGAGAGCAGATAAATAATAGAAAATGATTTAACATAATTATAAATATTTGAATAAAATATCAAAATGTGTTACAGCCTGGAAAATGCAAGGTAATACAGGGGAAAATAATTTAAAACACAGACAGTTGGGGTGCTGAGATATTCAGAAATCTTTAAGGCTGTATAGTTATAGCAATGTAGGTGAGTTTGACATGCACAGTGAAGCCAGAATGGTAGGTTTTATGATAGATCTCCATAGACACCATATTATGGAGCACAAGTTGTGTTCTCTCTCTGTAAAGCACTGGCCAGTACCTACCATGAATGCTCTATTATGTTCTGAATGCTTCAGTAATGAAACCCTCATGAGCCAGCACACAGTAATAACCAAAGTGACTGTGTGCTCTTATTCTGGTAACCCGAGTTCTGTCTTTTTTCCTACTTTCCCAGTTTTTGTAACCATTGCTTATTATGATCTGTCTCTCTCAGTCTTGTATACAGTATTGTTGTAACCATGTTGGTGCCAGGATATTGGGGAGACAGAGGGGATGAGGTAATATCTTTTATTAGGCCAACTTCTGTTAGTGAGAGAGACAAGTTTTTGAGCTACACAGAGCTCCTCTACTGCACCTGAAGAGCTCAGTCTAGCCTGAAATTTTGTCTCTCTCGTCAACAGAAGGCGGTCTAATGAAAGATATTGCTGCACCTCCCTTGTCTCTCTCAATAAGGAATTGTAAATCAAAATTTCCTCTCGAAATGTGTGAATAGGTAGGTTTGGTCTCAACAGCTAAGCGACACGCCGTAATGCGGAGGTTAGGTGAGAAGGATGATGAATATGATCTCATAAAATGTTTGCCTTTTTGCAGATAAACAAGGCCTGTTAAATGGCCATGCACCAGTAGAGTGAACGGCTGTAGAAAAAGTAATGCAGTCAACCCTATTTTGTTTCCTTAGCAACACTACTATGGATGAATATGACTAATCTATGTATAACTACCATGAGCACATGGATTTAACTCATAAGAGGACTAGTTTACTATTCAAGGATATAATCTCAGTGGTTATATTAGGTTGCATAGGTTATCTGTTGGGGCTTATTATCAGTAAGTTCATTTCTAAAGTTGGCTTTGTTTTGTTTTGAATCTGCATTTTACGTTCCTCAATCTTTCAATCCCTCATGCTCTTTTGTGTACCTTTCTTATCATCAGTACTGTTTGCTTTAACCAAATTCCATTATTAAACCTTTTTTCCGAAATCCAATTAGTAACCTCTATATTCTGCACTTTTTCTCCATTTTTCCCAGCTACCCAGCCCCTTGTGCTTCCTTGTAAAAATTTTTTGGGAAAAAAAAGACTGCATCATATGAAACAAAACTCTTTTATGGCTGTGGCAATCTCCTCAGTTTCACCAATGGATATCAATTAACTTTTTCATAATTCAGAATACAACAAGAACTCACTGATGTTGGACAAATTCCTCTTCTCTCCCTTCCCTCACTCCTGATCCTTTCTTTGGACTGTTGTGTTCACATCTTTTAGGAAGGAAGATCAAAAATGGATATCTGTGGGCTATGTTATGGTTTATTAGCCACATCCCACAGAGGATGCAGCACTGGGAATCCTCATATGTATTCTGGCTAACTTAGTGTGAGGAGCTCTGGAGGCCCTGCGAAGCTCATGCTAGAGCAGAGCTATACCACCACAGGATTACACCCTCTCTGCCATTTTCTCTAGTGTAGAACGAGGGGGCAGCCATGAGCCAGACCTTTTGGAGAGTCTAATGCTTCTGTTCTGACAGGTTCCACCACTCCTTGCATTAAGGGAGAACAAGCGTTGGGATTGTGTCTGGCCCCTTTGCAAGGAATCACGTTGGAGAAAGTTAAATTTCCCTCCTTGAACTTTCCCACTTGGCCCAGCCACAATTTGGATATATGTGTGTGTGTGTGTATTTATATAAATAATATGTATTTGTCTGTACATTTTATATACATGTAATATGCATTTAACCTCTCTCCTATTCTTTCTTCTTCCTCTTTGCTCTTGGAAGTGTGGAGAATTCACAGCTATGTTTTTACAATTTTGAAATAAAGAACCTTTCTGTGTATTTGTGCACCTTCCATTTCTTTCCAAGTACATAACTGCAAATAAAAATACTACATTTTTAGTTTAGTTTAATGGGTCAAATTTAGTCCCTTGATAAAATAAAACATAATAATCTATGCTTCTGCCAGGTCTTGTCATCCTTCCCATTTAATATTTCTACTCCAGCCTTTATTTTAAAAATTCTTGTTGAAACTCTAGTAAACTATTATACAATATTATTTTGTCAAAAATCCTTAATATTATTCAGTGTTTTCTTTACTATACTAATAATGATGTTTTTGGGTACTTAGCTCTCCTTTTTACATCCAGCCTGCTTCTTCCCCCTACATGCTGCTCATTTTGCAATGACAAAATATATAAAAGTGATATAAAAGGTCACTACACTGGGAAACACTGTGATGTCTCTAAATACTGTAATGTGACTAAAGCTAGGTGAAATTTTTCAGATGAATAGTTTATTTACCAAAATATGCAGTTTTGGTCAACCTGAAGCTATTCATGAATTTGACTCCCCTGTATATTTTAGGTCAGGGTCAGAAAACCACATGTGCCTCTTTCCCCCTGTATCTCAGTGGTTCAGGAACTTGCCTGGGGTGCTGGAGACCCAGGTTTGAATCTCCATTCTGGATAGGGTGACCAGACAGCAAGTGTGAGAAATCAGGATGGGATAGGATTGGGGTGGTGGTGGTGGGGGGGTGTTATAGGCGCCTATATAAGAAAAATCCTCAAATATTGGGACTGTTCCCATAAAATAGGGACATCTGGTCATACTAATTCTGGAGCAGAGGCTTAAACTCAGATCTCCTTTAGCCAGGTGAGCACCATAGTCACCAGGCTATAGGTTAATTTGGGGTGGGTTGCTCTCAATCTCTCCTTTTGAAGCTGTTTCATGTGGTATAAATATTCATTAGGCAAAAGAGAGAGAAAACAAGAATGACTCTATAGCCTGGTGATTAAGCCGTTCACCTGGGAGGTAGAGGAGATATGGATTCAAATCCCTCTGCTGAATCAGACAGAGAGAAAATATAAATCCACATCTTCTACCACCCAGATGAGTGCCTTAATCACCAGGCTATAAAGTATTTTTCTCTACCTCTCAGAAAGAGTAACCTGTAATAAAGAAGCATATGCAAGCTTCACAGAGGGTGCATTCTTGCAGAGATGTTAGCAAACAATGTCTTAAAAGGAGAGGATTTCAGGTAGGTCTGTTCAAGAGGAGTCATTGGGAGATGGAGTGACAAAGAAAAGGGGGCAAAAAAATCAAATCTTAAATTTTAGATATAAGACTAGAATTTCAGCCTGCCGTCCTTTAGTAGTTATATTTGCACTGATTTCACTGCCAGGGCAAAAATATGGATGTTCTATTGCTCCTGTGAAAATAAGGCCATTGCTAAAAAATTGGTCCAGAATGTTTTTTTTTCACTTTTAAAATTGTGATGCTTAATTATTCTTTGCACAATGTTGTTGTTGTTGTTGCTAATTTACTGCTGTACTGTGCAAAGCCGCTCATCAATCCTATTTCTTTTATGAAACAAAATGCCTCTTAGTTGTATAACTTGCGAAACAAAATGTCTCTCATTATTAGTACAGCTGCATATTCCATTTCTGAAAATGTGTTTATACATTTAAGGCCAGGAAAATGTATTCCATTTTATGTAATTACCCCCTTGGAGTTTGCTATTTCCAGATATTGTAAGTACACTGCTTATAATGACATGTGTGAGTAATAGTTCGTATACAGGTGAACAAATAGCATACATAAAAAAAAGAGCAATATATTATGCATGGAAGCACTTTAAAAAGATTTTTTTTAAAAGACTTCCATCTCAGTAAAAGAGCAACCAGTACTTCCTTCAGAATATTTCCTATAGCAAATAACAAACATTTCCTATTTCCACCTCTTTCCTTTTCCTACTCGCTTATTTGTTGAATGTCTGTGACTAAGGGCTTGTTTCTGGGGCAGCAAAGTGCACCAGAGACTGTAATTTGTAAGACTCTGAATCATAGGATATCAGGGTTGAAGGGACCTCAGGAGGTCATCTAGTCCAGCCCCCTTGCTCAAAGCAGGACCAATCCCCAATTTTTCCCCCAGATCCCTAAATGGTCCCCTCAAGGATTGAACTCACAACCCTGGGTTTATCAAAGACTCTCTGATGTGGGGTGCTTTACTTGCCCCATACAGCCCTGTTGGCATGCTCTATAAACGGTGTGTACACTACATACCACTGGAGTCTTGCACTGTGGTGGTGGAAGGGCTCCTGCCATGGGGATGCTAAAAATAGCAGTGTGTAGACAGAGAGGCATGGCCTGGGCAAGAAGAGAAGAGAGCACCCTTTAGGTGGGTCTTTACTTGCCTAAGCCACGCCTCACCGGCTACAGTGCTATTTCTATCCATGCCAGGGGAGCTATACTCAACACACTGCTGAAAGAAGCATGCAGTGTAGCAGGATCCTATGAAGTATCTAGTTTGCAAGGCAGGACTAAGGTTACACAAACTAGGTATCTTTTAGAGCGTGCCAGCAGATTGTATATGGGGAAGGTAGAGCACAGCATGTTAGTGCACTTTAGAAATCACACTAGAGTTGCCAGGCGTCTGGTTTTCTTTAAATATGAATCTAACTTTAATATTAAAGTAGGCCTGCTCTGTAAATCAGATTGCATTATTTCCATTCCTGATATTGATGATTTGTTATTAACCAACAATAGAGCAAATAGCATATTCATATGTAAAATTCACAGTTTACCATGTGAAATTCACTCGTCTCTTATGGAGCTAAACAATTTAGAATATAAATGCTCATATGAGCATTTATATGAGCATTTGATTACTGGCATTAAAACTTACCTTTTTAAAGAATTCATGCTAGTAAAACTTGAATATTTATGATAAACACAAAAAAGTTTGCAAATATGGTCAACTGGAAATTGTATTTCCAATGTAATGGCTTTACAATAATTTTTGCATAGATTGCTCAGCTTTGTGTAGGCAGATCAGATTAAAAACAGTAGTTTCTTGTGAGAATAACGGCAAAAATATCAAAATGTTTGTCTCTAGTAACATCCCATAGTTGTACTAAATGACCTAATCATATACTCTACAGATTTAAACTTAGTTTCAATTTTCCTGTCTTCTTGAATTTCAGGAATCATGTAAGACTCTGTGATGCATGTTCTAAAAAAAATTGCCATTTTGATCTGAAAACACTGAGAAAGAAACAATCATTCTGAGTTAGCAGAAAAGAACAGTCTTATGATCTTTATAACTTACACATTTCAAAGAACAAATATACAGCTGCAATACTAGAAAATTTAATTATTGTACATTTGTAACTTGTACATTGATAGCTAGGCATGTGTAACTTGTGATATCCTCTTTTATGAACTATACTAGAAGATTTTTCAGACACAGAGAGGACGATGCCATGTTCTAACAAAATTAATTTTATGGTTTAGCTTTTTATCTGACAGTTTCCTAAGTTTTAGTACTACTATGAGAGACTATTAATTGTAATAAAATGCATAATTGGATTATAAATTGCCCCAAAACACCAAGAAGTTCACTGGTGGAGTTATCATTTTTTGCTTGCAAGGCCTATTTGCCACTTGAGTTATAAAAGTCTTACTCTTTATTGTTAAATACACACCGACACACACACACACAAGTGTTTATTAATACCTACATTGTTATTGGTCTTTGCATCTGTCTGGTTTGTGGATATAATCCCTTGCTTTTTCTAACTACCGTAGATTCTTTCACCAATGAAAAATGGAATCTACAGTTTGACAACTTTATTTTTAATTCATTATACAGTGTTCTGAGTAATTTACATTTGTAACTGGTCAAAGTGTTTAAAACAAAGAACAAAAAAAACAAACCCCTTGTGTCATAACTGATTCTCATTTGTCTTACCCACAATCTAAAATTCTCTGTTGCCACATTCACCTGAGCAGTCCCTTGTATCTTCTTAAGTAGGGTGGTTTATCAAATTTAAGTATATTTCTGCATCATTTAAAACATTAACAAATATGGCAGAAGATATCAGGTTGTAGTAGTCTGCATAGAGAAGCAGTGTTGTTTTGCTGACACATCTTAGTGAGTCAGGTGCAGCAATCTATTACTTATCAGCCTGCCTATTATGTAAGATAGAATGTGAAGAATATTTTACACCAGTGCTGGACCCTGGCTCCATTTCAAGGTCTTGAACCTAATCTTCAAAGGCCTTAATAAGTCATGACCTAACTGTATTAGAGACTACCTCTCTTTGACAGCTCTGATCAGAGAGGCATCATCGTTAATGGGTCCAAGGGTAAAATAGTTAGGGACAGGGCATTCTTTGTGGAATGTCCTTAGCTCTGGAATTCCATGTCTGAGGAAATCAGAATTGGCCTGAACATTGCCACTTTTAGGACACAGTGCCAGACCTATTTTTCATTTTGCTCAAGCCATGATTCATAAGAATGGCCAATCCATACCTCCCACAGAAACAAACTAAAGAAGAGGGAAAATGCTTCCTCTTGTAACTCTTCCCTCCAAAGTAAGTTAGCAAAATCCTTGGCCATAAGTTTAAGACCATACCTATTCAGCAAAGCACTTAAGCATATGCTTAGATTACATTGTCCAGGACATGTCAGGAAGAAAAACAAGACACCAGGAATGTGACTTAGCTGACTTTACTAAGTAACACATCTGGGTACTATCCAGCAATAACGCTTGCAATGCAGTCATCTTTCCTTTGTAGTCTGTACCACCTGGTTGAAGGCTGCCATCCGCCTCTGTCCCCTTCCCCTCTTAACCTGGTCCTAGCACTGTTGCTGGGATCCCTTCACCCTTCCCTCACAAGAGGGTTAAAAGGGTGGGTCAGAGAGGTTATTTCCCCACTGTTCCCAACTTTAGGAGCCCCAACCCCATTCCCCAGGAGATCCTCTCTCCTCATCTGCTTCCAGTTATCAGGAAAGCAGACTCCCCACCTCGCCCCCCACCGGGCACCTGAAAGTAGCAACAAAATGAATTGTACAGCCTCACTTACCCATTGGGTCCCCTGCGCTGCTGAGAGGGAGGCAAAAAAAACTGCAGTGCCTGGGCCCAGCTGGCAGCTATGGAAAAAACTCTACCCAGCACCAAAAATCCCGTCCTCGCACCCGACTAGCATGGTGCCCACAGCCAGGCCACAATATCCAATCCAACTCTAATCTCAAGGGGAAGGGGGACTTTTCTTCCCAACACAGAGTGGCACCCAATTATAAGACCCTTTTAAGGTATCACTGGTTGGGCACCCAAAACTGGGGGAACCAAAATTCCCAGTTGCTTTTGAAAATCCCCCTGTGGACAGAGAAGGCCCCGAATCCAGCAACATAGTACAGTTCCACTCTATGGTTGGGAGAGAGGGGATGTGGGGAGCCTGTGTGCAGACAGCTTCAGGGAGGTTCCATGTGCCCCAATGCACCTGAATGGGAAGGGTCCAGGCAAAGGAAGAGAATGTAGTTAGTGGGGTTGAGGTTGTGTAGATTCAATGTCAGAAAGAGAGTGCAGTATCTTCAGACGTGATCAGATCCTTCAGTTTGACTAGAGTAGTCCCACACTGTTTCCCCTTCCTAATGTAACCAGCATTCTCTCTGTTTTAGTGCCGGCCCAAGTTCATGGGGAAATAAATTTAAAACCTTTCCCCTCGTATGCTTTGTCCAAAAACTTGGACAACCCAGAGAGATCACCTCAAACCAAACTAATTTGCTCTATTGTTTATGAGACCACTTAAGTCATGCAAAATATAACTTTTGAATAAATATTTTCTAGCCTCTCCCTTATATCTCTAATATAAATGCTTTTTCCCAGCAACTCCCTGTGATTTTCTGGTGACTCTCACACCCTTTCCAGTTTCTGTCCATTCCCCTGAAACTTCTTGAGCAGTCCTGTGGATCTTCCCACTCCTACTGCAGCTTCCATCTTTTTTCCAGTGACTCCCAATGTTCTTTCTCTTCATTCCTTGAGTGACTCTTTTCACTATATCCTGAGGTCTAAACTAAGAAAACTATTGTCCACTCATTCTGAATTACGTTTCATCTTCCAAACAGTTTTCCTAACTGAAGTCTCAATCTGGACTTTTCCTAAGTGAATTGTTATTCTGCATATTGGATGAGTTATTTCTCTGATGCAGCATGTGGTTCACCGTGAAAGAAGCCTTCTTAATTCAGTGGTTGAGAAGTCTTCTGTATTTGGTGTGTTGTGTAATGGATGGTCCTGTGATATCTGTTAAGTACAACATTGCTGCTGTAAAATCAAATCTCTTGGCTAACCAGAAAATAGATGACATTTTCATGAGTAGTTTGCTTTTTACTCAAACATAAACTGTTTGTTTTCTTGTTTATGCATTTATTAATGCCATATGGACCGTCATCAGTATTACTGCTTCGTTAAGCTGGTCATAGATAACTGATGATAAAAACATGTGTTTTAATACTAATACAGTAAACATTTTCCACATGTACCTACAAATAGGAGTGAATAGGAGTCAGTCATTTTTTTCTTCAGTTTTTCCCTAATGCCAAAGATTCATAGTCTCTCACATTCCCGGGAGGTTTGCAAATGCTTAGTGTACATCAGAGCAAATGATTGCAGTTCTTGGCTTTCAGTTCACTCTGTTTACAGGAGATCCTCTTTAAAGTTTTTGTTTTAAAGGTTAGTGAAATTCTAAAGGCCGCATTAGTCTTCTTGTCAGTCTGCCTGGAGTGGCTCACGGCTGTGAGTGCCTACCTCAGGACAGACTGTCAGAAACAGGGCAGACACCCTAAACTGGTGGTATGTTCTATAATTAGATTTCACCAAGCCAGAAACAAATGTGAATTCCTGGATCATATTCATGGTTGCTTCCAGTCCCAAGAGACAAGTCACTTCCCCCAGATCAGTTGGCACCCTAGGTCTTACACCAAAGACAATGCCTGTTGCCAATCCTGTAATAAACTATCTAAAGTTTTATTAACTAGGAAAAAGGAATGGGAGCTATCTACAGGTTAAAGCAAGCAAACATATACACACAAATGATTTACCATCTATGGTTCCTAAAGATGATAGAGATGTGGTAATCTGTCAGTTCAAAATGTCTTTCAGGCAGATTCTGGGGTAACACCTAGGGATCTCTGCCTTAGTTTAATTTCTCTAGCCCTGTGAGAGATGAACATTTTTTTCAAATTTTTTTTTGTCCTTTTCCCATCATTCAGCCAGATTGGAGGAGGCCTTTTGCAAGGTGAATGGAGCAACTCACAAAGCTTTTGTCTTATGATGGTCCACTTAATTTTTGAGAGTCCTCCTGGATGGGCTGTGGTGGGGGACAATTCCCGGTGCCTGGGTTCACAAGTTCAGAACAACCATTTTCAAAGTTATAAAGCAATAACATGGAAAGTTATAACATGGAAAACAAACATGACAGGTGAGATTAATTCATGCAGCAATTTACAAGCATTTCATAGAGTCTAGATACTAAATATATTCTTGTAAGACCAATACCTATATTGTACAAAATTAACATACAGGTGAGCTGGTTGGGTTTCTAGCCATGAATTTGTCAGTTCTTAGCTAAAACCTACAGTCTTGGCCAGAGCTGGCACTTGGTTTATAAACCTGGGTGAATAATAGAGAATAAATAATTTTTTGATGAATTTCACTACTTCTGTTCTCATGTGGTCTTCAAATACATTGTAATTTTTTTTCCAAAACAATTGTTCAGAACAATTTATCAAATTATTTCTGAGAGTAATTCTTGGCTGGAAACTGGCTGCTCTGTTGCCCACAGCTCTGAAGAGCCAGTGTAGGCCTCTAGGAGGATTGATGAACAAAAGTGGCACCCTTGCCCTACCACACCCTCAGATGAGATCCATCCAAATAAGATCTCCCCAGTATTTATGGTAGGTGGAGGGTCTCATTAGGTCCATAGACATATATTATCCTAGAAATCTTTAACCACTAATATTCTGTTAGTCAGCACTATTTGAACTAGAGGTCATCAACTTTGTTACACTTGACATTTGAGATCACACCTATCATTTATAGGAATAATCATTGGTCAATGTTTTTTTTCCCTCTGAAACTGGTGAGATAGGCAACATAGAATTAAAGTGTCCTGTGGAAAAAAAAGAAATCCTGTCATTAAAAACCTACCTCACAGATATAAGGTAGTATCTCTTATTGATTAGAAGCCTCAACCAAGACTGGGCCCCCTTATTCTAGGCACTGTACAAACACATAGTAAGAGGCAGCCCTTGCCCAGAAGAGTTTACAATTAAATTAGATAAGACAGACAAAGTGTGGGAGAAAGGAAGTACTATTATGCAAATATTACATCTGGGAAGTGGCCAAATCATTTAGTCTTTTTTTGTGCCTCCAAGGTCACGTAGGAAATTTGTAGCAGAGACAGGAATTGAACCAGATGACTTGAGTCCCACAGCGGTGCTTTTACCATAAGGCCATCCTTCCCGCTTATACATTTGTTCTTACAGAGTCCACCTCCACAGTTTCCATTTCAGAGTCAGCTTGCGCAGTGTTCAGTTGACTAAATCCTTCTGTTGCATTGACAGTCCCAGATGCGGAAGAGTTGCCTTTCAAACCAAGCCTAAACCAAAGCACAGCCCCTACAAATGCTCAGGCAGTGAAGACTTCATTATAAAAATATATGTATCCTTCAGGTATTGCTTAACTGGCATAAAAGCTGTTTTTTTCCTCCTCAATAAAGTGGGGTTATAAATTTGGAAAGAGGGAAATTCTCAAGACCTGGAATAGAACATTGACCTTAGATCTAGCAGCCGTAAGGATTTATACAACTTAAATGAACAGCAAGTTATCAGTACTGTATGTCCTGACAAAGCAGTAACTTATTTCTGAAAGTTCCCTTCAATTGTAAGTCCAGCCTGCAGCCAAAGAAACAGACTGCAGCTGTAATTCTAGTGCTGAGAATAAAGTGTAGTTTAGTACTGGTGAAAAATATGTAGAAAAATAGCATATTGCAAGCCCAGCAACTTGCATTTTTTTGCATCTTGTATTTAACAGGAATATTCCCCAAGGATAGCTCTCTAATTCTCAACTCCTAAAGGATAATTTCAAAGTATCTTCTACACCAGAGAGTCAGTGTCAAGCTTCTTTTCTTATTCTCTCATCTCAATATAGCGAAGAGAAACAAATCCAGGTGCTAATGGCAAGTAAGTAACTTTCCCTGTGAAGGGGGCCTTACATACCAGTTTCTGTGGAACCAGCAATTATGGTTGTGAAGAAAACCTTTCAAACATGAAATGAATGTAACTGATTCAGTATTGTCATCCTGAGGCAGCAGTCAGAGAGCCTAAAACAATAGATTGTCCTATAAAAGGCCCACATCCTGTACACAATCTCTGCAGCTAAGCAGTGACTGGGTGAGCTCCTGCAGAAATGTATGGGAAGAAATCTTCCACCTGCTGGGCATTCTGCAGCAGAAGAGCCTCTCTCTGGATCCAATTCCTGTTTCAAGATTGGAGAAATCTGTTTCTTGACAGTAGTGAATTCAACAGTGTGAAGACTATAAAATGAGCTAACCAGCTTCATATAAAACAGAAGTCTGTAGATTCTACAAACAACCCCCTAAGCCTTATAAAGTTCCACCCAATACCCTCTTTTCAGCATCCAAAGACAGCTGATTTCTAATCAGTAGCCATACTCCGCTTAACAAATAACTAATGATGCCACTCAATTCACCTTTTCCAATAGGTTTCAAGATAATTCTATTATTGTTGCCTAATAAGCACAATAAGAACCTTGATATTTTCATTACTTCTCTTTTAGCTTTTTAGAATATTTAAAGCTTTCACTGCTGCCAGCTCTTGAAGTTCTACTGTGAGTCTTAAAATGTTTCATGTTCTACTTAAAGCCTTAGTTACTGTGAGAGAATCTTACCTTTGGTTTTAAAAAAATAAATAAGTTGTTAGTTTTCATGGCTGTGGATAAAAGCTTGAAAATGTGAATCCTACAGGCTCAAAAACTAGAAGATGAACCCATTTTTTAAAAAAAATCTAATGAAGTTAAGGAAATTTCATGATATTTGAATGCTTGCAGTCAGCAATACTGAGTTTTCATTCACAGACTGAAATTGGAGCCTAATGTTTTTAGTGTTTTAAATTCCCTTCTCAAATATGTGTTATGTTCATATAAATATTTTATAGTTCAGAGTGACATTGAAGTTCACAAAATAAAAACTGGAGGGGGGATGGGGAATGTGGGTGGAGGGATGTCTGCTTTCCTGTGCGACTTAGACATTGTAAATGACAATATATTTGACTAGATTATTTTTCAAAGCACTGAAAAGTCAAATACATGTATACAAAATGAGGCAGAAACATTGAGGTAGATACAATTCAGACCTTGTCTAAAACAGTTTTTTTACATGCTGGTATTATGTATTCTTTTTCCAGTGATCTGAAGTTAGTTTTCTTCTGTTTGTCTAGCATTTTAAAATATTAAACTGTGTAATTTTAAAAGACAGCCATTTAAGTAATGCTACCACTGAGACTTCCTATGGTTAAAATTACTTCTCCTTGACGTATTCATAAGTACATTTCAGCATATATATATATATATATATATATATATATATATATATATATATATACACACACACACAACTTCTCACTGATATTACTCAAAAGATTTGCTGAAGGTCACTGAATATGGCAACACCAGTCTCTCGGCTCTGCAATGGTCTTACTTCAAACTAAAGCAGCTGGATGATTTAGATTGAATTTGGTTTTCAAGACAACACTTTCAGAGAGCCTCAGGTACCTTTAAACTGAGACTGGTGATGCCATATGAGATACTGCAGTTTCCATGCTGTCAGTGAACTAGTTCATGTCCCTCAGGCCTAGCCACAGAGTTCAAAAATGGCATAGAGCAGGGGTTCTCAAACTTCATTGCACTGTGACCCCCTTCTGACAATATAAATTACTACACAACCACAGCAGGGAGGACCAAATCCTAAACTCACCCAAGCCCTTCTGCCCCAGGTGGGGGGACCAAAGCCAAAGCCCAAGCCCCACTGCCTCAGGCCAGGGGACCAAAGCTGAAGCCCAACCTGAGCCTTGCTGCCCAGGACTGAAGTCCTTGGCTTTGGTTTCAGTCCCAGGCCCCAGCAAGTCTAAGCCACATTAAAACAGGGTCCAGACCCACTTTGGGGGCCTGAGCCACAGTTTGAGAACTGCTGGTATAAAGCATCACTATCCAGTGGGCAATGCCAGGAAGTTTTCTGGTTCCCTGAACTCCCAGGTGAGCTGAGGGAGCATACCTACTATTATGTCTCTTTATGGGATACGGCAAAATCTCCCTGCTCACCACTCCCACTATGTGGAACAGTGCAGGAGCATGGTTCTGCTTCCTCCTTGCCTCTTTAAAGGACCAGGGAATAGGAATGAGCAGTCTCTGCACGCAAAATCTGTCTGATTCTTATGTGAGCCAGGCAGGACAGATGAATTCAGAATTCTATTTTAGGTGTATTTTCAAAATTAGTCAGCTCAGCATCTCAGGAGCATGCTTTTAGTAAATTCAGTTTGGGCAATACTTCTTAATAGATGTATTAATAGCTTAGATGCTGAATACACAAATGAGTTGGTAAAAATGTATCAGTATCTAAGGCCAACAGAAGAGTGGTCTACACCACTAGGGATAGCTCAGTGGTTTGAGCATTGGCCTGCTAAACCCAGGGTTGTGAGTTCAATCCTTGAGGGGGCCATTTAGGGATCTGGGGCAAAAATTGGGGATTGGCCCTGCTTTGAGCAGGGGGTTGGACTAGATGACCTCCTGAGGTCCCTTCCAATCCTGATATTCTATGATCACTACTTATTACACTGGAGATTTGATTGTTGTGTTCTTGTGGTTACTGAGAGAACTGCATGATTTTCATTCTGGACAATGAGTGTCTTTGTGTTTTTGAATAATAAATGTGCTTATAACATGAATCACGTAGGCATTGGCCCTGCAATTGACTCCATGCAGGCACAGAGGTCCACCCGCTAAGAATCAATTGCAAGAGCCGAGTGATGCTGTGCATATTTTATATTTCACTTCATAAAATATTCATGAGTTTGGGGGAGTTATTTACTGGATTTTTTTCCAGTGGTATTTTCAGAAAAATGATTCCCTCCTCCATTGCCCACCTGGTATGGGAAAATTGTAACATTGATGTCCATCTGCTAACAAATCTGCCAATAATTATATTTATCCTACTGGCTGTACATTAGCAAAAGGAGTGGATGAGTTGGCTTACCCAGGACAAGGATGGTGGGAGTGTACTAGAATTTCTGGATGCAATGGGCTTGATTCACAAAAGGATATAAGTGCCTAACTGCCACTTTAGGTGCCTAAATCCCAGAATCAGGCCTGACTGAATTAACAAAACCCAAGTTCAGCTGCCCCAGTACTCCGTAGGACAGATACCTAAACTCGCTCTGTGCCTAAATTTTTGCAATAAATATTCCCTAGCTCTCTGTGTTTCTGCCTGTGCACACGTGCACTGCAGCCCCACGCCAGGCATCTGGATACCTAAGCCCCAGACCAATGCATAAACTGGGAGAATTAGGTGTTCCTTCACCTAACTCACCTGTGGGCCCATTTGGTAAGCATGCTCAGATCTTGCCTATAAGATTGGGCCCCATAGACAAGTTTACACAGGGAGAGGGGGAGCACAAGGAGAAGACCTCCTTCATAATTTTTAGTCCATTGGTTAGAATATTCGTTTGGGGTGAGGTAGATCCCTGGTTCTTCTTCAAGTGTTGGTCCCTCTGTATATTCCACTGTGTGTACACATGTGCCTGTGATGGAGGATTCTTGCAAGTAGTGTCCATGGGTCGGGCCTGCATCTGCACCCCTGCCCTCCTTGTTCTCCATACTGAGTGAATAAGGAGTGGGGCAGACCAACCACCTCTCCAGTTCCTCCTTACTGTGGATGGCCTGAGTCAGAACCTCCAGTGGCTGGATTGTCTCCATTCTTTTCAGCCTTGTCTTCAACCTGTGAATCTTTCGAAGTTTTATCTATATAGTATACATAGTATGAATCGTTTGAAGAGTGTAGTTAGTGTTCTCCACCCCAGGGGACCCTCCCCTGTATACCGATATGGGAATCAGACTACGGCCAGAACACTGAGCTTTAAAAATGGTGGTTCCTCTCCCTGCTCCTTCTCCATCAGTAACAACCACCTGCCTTTACTACCTCAGGGAAGTGTATATCTCCACCAGGTGTAGTATTTCTTGCTCCTTCCATAGCTGGATGTGACAGGTGTGGGAGTTGCAACTTAAAAAGCCCCTCATGGAAAAGGCTATGATGAACCAGGCTGGGGGACACCCTGTGGACACCAGCCAGAAACAGCGAGGAGTTCACTTTTTGCTGCAAGGTCTGACTCAAGAAGGAGAGAATTCAGACCCATGGACCTTCTGTCAGGGTCTCACCAGGACAGCAGGGAATGCTCTCATAAATAGTCCCTGGAGATGTGTGTGTGTGTGTGTGTGTGTAGAATATCTCCTTATGAGACTAATCCATGAAGAAGGATGGGGAATAGGGTTTTGGGAGTGGGGTAGGAAGAGAAATTCAGTAGTACAGCCAGAAGGGAGGGTGGAGACCCATTCTTCACCTGTGTTACTGTTTTTATTCACAAACTAACATTTTGGGTGTTTACACTGACATCAATAATACAATTCCTAGAAAAGAACACATAGTTCACAGCTCTTGATATGAAAGATATAAGTTTACATCAATATTCATCTAAGGTTTATGGTGAATTCTGACTAGTATTCATACAGAGTGCTTCCATTTGGCCACATTTAGGATCTACATCAAAGGAGTAGCAGCACAGTTCAGACAAAGCAGTTTCACCATTTTTTAGACAATTGACTTCTTCTTGGCAGAACATGTCAAGAACAATTTGCATCAACCTTGTTGCTGCTTCATATTCTATTAACCTTAAGAGTCTCTGAATTTGGAAAGTGTATTCTGACACCAATGCAGACTATAAAATTTATAGATGCAACCTTAGACTCCATCAAGGCAAGAGCTTATCTCACAATGGAAAGATTTCACACCATGAGCAACCTGATAGACTTCATCTCTGCTTCCTGCATGCTTGGCAAAGAAGCCGAGCATGAATACTATAGTGACAATTCCCACCAGGCTGAGGGCCTCACTAACTTTTTGGAAATATTCTGGACAAATCTGTATGTGGGTTCCTTTCCTATCCTCCATATCTGAGAAGAGGATCATTACGAATGCCTCCCCAATAGGCTGGGGAGTCCCCATGGACAGTTACACAGCACAGGGCACTTGGATGCCCTGAGAGACCAGAAAACACATCAATCTTCTAGAATTCTGGGCAGTCTGAGAGACTTGCAAAGCCTCTCTACAACTCATCCTATGCCAGACAATAAAACAACTTTATTCTATGTAAACAAGCAGGGAGGAGCAGGATCCATGCCCCTGTGCATAGAAGTGGTCACCTTGTGAAACTGGTGTATCAAGAACCACATCGGCAGTGTACTTTCCAGGAACCCAGAATTCATAGGCATATAGCCTCAGTAGACATTTCACCATCAATCACAAGTGGGAGTTACACGATTCAGTAGTGAACAGAAGTTTCAGTGGGGAACCCCTGCTTGGGACCTGTTTGCCTCCCAGACAAAGAAAAAATGCAACATTTACTGCTCCCATGGAGCTCAAGGAAAGCACTCCAGAGGTGATGGTTTTCTACTTCTTTGGTCATATCCCTTGAGCTATGCCTTCTCTACTATTCTGCTACTATCTCATGTTTTTTAGAAGATTTGACAGAAGAGGGTACAAGTCATCCCCATGGCCCACAAATGGCCCACACACTTCTGGTTCCTAAGCTACCTACAAATGTCATTCAGTCCACCAATCACCATGCAGTCCTTTCTGAATCTCTTTACCAAAGAGAATGGCAGAGTCAAGCATCCCAACCTGAGGTGCTTAATCTGACAGTTTAGTATTTGGATGGACATCAAGTCTAGAACCTTCCTGCTCTCAAGCCATGCAAACCATTCTGAATAGCAGAAAGGACCAGAAAATGTTACCTCGCCAAGTGGAAACATCTCTGTGTCTGGGCCAAGCAAAATCATATATCTCCTGAGACAGTGGATATTCCCACTATTTTAGACTATTGTATCTTCTTACTCTCAAGATGACAGGTCTATCTCTCAGTTCACTGGGGGTTCACCTGGATGCAGTCAGCACGTGTCACCCACCATTGGATGGTTACTCGTGGAGGATAGGTCCATCAATGGCTATTAGCTAAAACAGCCCATGATGCCACCCCATGGTCTGGGTGTCAATAACCTTTGACTGTCAGAAGTTGGGAATGGACTATAGGGGAATGATAACTTGATGATTGCCTCTTCTGTTCATTCTCTCTGAAGCAGCTGATATTGGCCCCTGTTGGAAGACAGGATACAGTATTAGATGGCCCATTGGTCTGGCCCAGAATGGCCGTTCTTACAGTCTTTTGTACTCCATCTTTACTTACTCATTAACAGCCAGGTTTTTAAAAGGTTGGATCCGAAACTTTCCAACAGTAAAGAATCCAACACTTCCTGGGACCTTAATTCAATGCTTTCAGCACTCACTAAGTCACCCCTTGAACTGTTAGCCACCTGTTCCATGTCTAACCTTTTGATTATTTGCCTTCTTCATTGCCATCACCTTGGCCAGAAAGATAGGTGAACTTGGGGCCCTGACAACTGATCCACCATACATAATATTCCATAAGGACAAAGTCTCGCAACAACTACATCTGAAATTCACTCCTAAAATAGTTTCAGAATTCCACATAATACAGTCAATGAATTCATTTGCCTGTGTTTTTTGCCTCACACCTCTGGTGCGGAGAGGAGACTCCATTCCCTCAAAGTGCGATGAGTACTGGAATTTTACCTGCAGAGAATGAAACTGATCAGAAAATTACCAAGACTGTTTGTTGCCATAGCAGAACAAGTCTGAGGTCAAGCTATATCCTCTCAGAGAATCTCTAGGTGGATCTCTGGCAGTACCCTTTTCTGTTATCAGTTGGCACATCTTCCTCCCCTACTTGGGCTAAGGCTCACTCTACAACTACAGAAGGGATCTAAGTGGCATCACTTCAATAAGTACCCCGCTTGACATTTGCAGGTCAGCTACGTGTAGTTCTTTCCACACATTCACAAGACATTATGCGTTGGTCCAAGACTCTTCTTCTGACACATCCGTTGAGGCTGCAATTCTACAAGCAGCTATGCCATCTGCATCCTTGTACCCACCTCCTCTCTGAATACTGCTCACCAGTCACCTACAGTGGAATACACATAGGGACTAGCACTCTAAGAATACAGGAAACTTACTTACCTTTTTGTAACTGGAGTTTTTTGACTGTATGTGTGTTCCATGACCCATCCGCCTTCCCATCTGCTTTGAATCATGGCTGGATTCATGGTAGAGAAGGAACTGGAGAGGCAGTCAGTCTACCCCTCCCATTATAATCTTAGTACAGAGCACAGGGAGGGAAGGGGCGCAGACATGAACCAACGGGCACTGCTTAAAAGAATCCTCCAGTCTCAAGTGCCTGGAGTACATGCATACCCCTAGTGGAATACAGATATAGACTGCACATCTCAAAGAACCCCTGTTACAAATCAGTCTTCCCTGATGAAGTTGTTCCGCTGTGGACACAGAGTTTTTAAAAAGCCACTGGTATAGCGGGGACTGGATCCTGGGTTTCCCACCTCATAGATGTGTGTTCTAATAACCACACTAGAGAATGCTTGCATTCTCTCTGTGGCCAAATAATGCTACGATACAGGTTATCTATTAAACCAAGCTTGCTTCATTGCAAACATTGAAATGATACATTTCTATATTGGTCTTTGAAACATAAAATAGTGCAGAGCCAGGGCATTTTCCCATGGGCAATACATCCGCAAATGAATAATGCTTTTGAAATATTTTGATAATTGTTTTAATCAGACTCATACAGTATTTGGAAGATAAATTACTGAGCCATTAGCAACTTAGCAATATGACTAGATACCCATATTAATAAACACCTGTCACAATGAGATAACAGATGTTCTAGGTACATATCTGACACAAAATGTAAATTTTTGTAAGTTCTTGTTCTTCTGCTACAAAATGTGTTAATTACATTACATATCCTGCAATTTGTTTGTTTGATTTTGCTACATTACAATTGCTAAATTCATTTTTATCTAGGAGGAAAGTACACTGATAAATTCCCGTAGTGACTCCACTGACTGAAATTTAAACTCTTTCCGAAAAGTTAATTTTGTTTACTTCCATTTTCCATCTACAGCCGATCACTTGTTTTTCTGTACAGCAGTGGTTTTCAACATTTTCAAACTGTGGGCTGTGTGACAGACCCAGACTAGTGGGGTACAGGAGTCTGGTCGAAGGCAAATATACTGGCCACTGGATGAATAGTTTTCTGTTCCCTAAGTAACCAGAGCAGGGGCTGCCCTAGAGCAATCAGGAAACTGCTAGAACCAACTAAGACAGGCAAGCTAAATAAGACACCTGGAGCCAATTAAGAACTTACTAGAATCAATTATGGCAGGCAGGCTAATCAGGACACCTGGTTTAAAAAGGACCTACCATCAGTTAGTGGGGTGTGCAGGGTGCGAGAAGGCGTGCTGCTGGATGACTGAAGAGTACAAGTGTGATCAGGCTTCAGGAGGAAGATCCTGCAGTGAGGATAAAGAAGGTGCTGGGGGAAGGCCATGGGGAAGTAGCCCAGGGAGTTGTAGCTGTCACACATCTGATACAGGGAACATTATAGACAGCTGCTATCCACAGGGACCTGGGCTGGAACCCAGTGTAGAGGGTGGGCCTGGGTTCCCCTCCATCCCTTCCAACTCCTGGTCAGGCACAGGAGGAGTTGATCTGGTCTGTGAGAAACACCAGAAGGGAAGGTCTAATCTGGAAAGGGATCTGGCCTGTCACTGACCCACTAGGTGGGACACAGAAACTGCAGGGATTGTTCTGTTTCCCCTATGCTGGCCAGTGATGAGGTTAGCTGAGTGAATAGCAGGTTTGAGCCTCTAGCAGAAGGGGCCAAACTGAGGGCTGCCGTGAACCTCTGAGGTGAACAAATCTGCCAAAAAAGTGCAGGACTCACCAAGGCAGAGGAGGAACTTTGTCACAGCTGCCTCTTAAGGTGGCAGCCCCTTATGGACCCCCTTACTTTGCCAACCTCCCAATCCTGCTATTGCATGCCCTCCCTGAGGCAAACAGAGCGCTTCATTACATGGAAAAGTTCTATTAGAAGAATAGAGAATTCACAGTGAAAATATAGTAACTTTAATGTAATAGTTGTAGCTGTTAGGTTACAACTGCCTCCATTTTGTAACTCTGTTTTTTATTTCTTCTTCCTGGATGTTGGGTTTTACATTTATTAATATATTTTCTTTCCTTGTCTCTTTGCATTTTGATGCTGTCTCTGTGGTGCTTTTCTTAACCAGTTTTGGTGTCTCTGATCACAGTTGAATTGATGGCAAAGAAACATCCAAGAAATGCACATTTTTCTTTATTTCGTGTGTGTGTGTTCTGTTGTTTTGCTATCAATTGAACTGGTCAGGAAAATAAAACATTGGAAAGTGGTTTTGGAATAATCTACAAGTAGCACCAGTGAATCCTACAGTGATGAGGCAGAGTCAAATTTAATGTCACAATGCTCTGAGAACTACTGGTTCTTGTTGCTGAATTATTTGCAGAGCACTATAAGGAGGCTCTGAGCTGTCATATTTTTGTATTTCTATATCCCATCAGCCTACATACAGCCTTCCCAGTGCCTAGTTACATAACTATTTTTCAGTAAAATCATTTTTATTTCATAGCGTTTTTATTTACAAACATGTATACATGAATTACTAGAACTGAGCGGGATGATTTTGAGAGAGTGCAATTACCTTCAAACAAAGAGGGATTTCATGTATTTATTTACAGTTAAAAGTACCTATCAAGGGTTCCCAGAATTTGTATAAATGATTTTCAGTATAAAATTCTATTATAAAAAGGCTGATGTCCATAGTTGAGGTTCCTTCACAAAAGATGCTCTGTGATTGATTTCTTCTTTTGAATCAAAGGGCTTTTAGTTCTAGGACACTTCCTCTTTGCCCCTCCCCCCACTGGTCACAACTACATCAATAACATATGAGATGAAAGGCCATTCCTCACGTGCCCAAGTACTAAACTACTTTTGACTTCATGAGTTAGCTCCTTAGCCTATGATGAGTAAAAACTTGCATGCTATGACTCATTCTGGAGTGTATGCTTTGGCTGAGGTAAACACACGTAAATAAGGAGTATTATAATGGAGGTGGGTGAAATATTTATATTATGACTGTAGTTACACTATTTGAAAAAAGAGGAGAGAGAGAGAAGCAAGAAATTCATAGGCCCATAAGATCCCCTGTGGTGTAAAAACAAAATAGGAACAAAATAACAAGAAAGCTCCAAGCTCTGTTTCTGGCACAGTCGTAACCCTAGCCCATGAGATCAATACATAGTTTTCCCAATTCTCATTATTTTATCATGTGTCTCACAATATCTGTTTTTTTTCTTCAAGTCCCAGCTTGCGAAGGTATGTGATTAGGTAAGTATCTCAGATTTCATTAAAATAAATAAAGATGTAACCCTTATGGTTGTAGAGAAAAACAAAAAAAAATGACCCTTAGCTACTCTGAGTCTATTCCCAGGGGAATCACAGTTTATGCCTCTTACATCTGCACTGACAGCATTAACTAAATTTCTTATTCTGTGTGGTTTTCTACTTATGGTGCATACAGAACATTCTACATAGTGCAGCTCCACCCCTTATGAATTAGCCTCGCCACTTTTTCTATATCAGATTTTGAATCCAGAAGTGATCATTATGATCTTAGAAATGTGGGGCTGGAAGTGACCTCAAGATGTCATGTAGTTCATCCCCATGTGCTGAAGCAGGACCAAATTTGCATGTACTCTCCCTGACAGGTTTTTGTCTAATTTGGTCTTAAAACTTCCAATAACTGGGATTTCACAACAAACCTTGAAAGTCTCTTTCAGAGTTTAACAATCCTTATAGTTAGAAAGTTTTTTTCCTAATATCTAACCTTAAATCTCTCTGGCTGCAGATTAAGCCAATTACTTCTTGTCCAACCTTCTGTGCAAATGAAGAGCAATTGATCACCATCCTCTGTGCAACAGCCTTTAGCATATTTGAAGACTATTATCATGTCCCGTCCCCTCCTCAGTTGTTTCCTACATTTTCCTCATAGGTCATATTTTCTAAACTTTTTTTTGCTCTCCTCTGGATTCACTCCAGTTTGTCCATATCTTTCTTAAAGTGTGGCTCCCAAAACTGGACACAATACTCTAGCTCAGGTATCACCGGTGCAGAGTAAAGTGGGACAGTTACCTCCCATGTCTTTCATATGACACTTCTGTTGATACACTCCAGAATAATGTTAGACTTTTTCACAACTGCATTTCATTGTTGGCTCATATTCAATTTTTGATCCACTATAACCCCAGATCCTTTTCAGCAGTACTAATACCTAGCCAGATATCCTCCATTTTAAATTTGTGCATTTGATTTTTTTTCCTTCCTAAGTGCAGTTCTTTTCACTTGTCTGTACTGAATAACATCTTGTTTATTTCAGACAAGTTCTCCAATTTGTCAAGGTCCTTTTGAAATCTAATCTTGCCCTCCAAAGTGCTTGAAATCCCTCACGGCTCAGTGTCATACACAAATTTTATAAGCATTCTCTCCACCCCATTATCCAAGTCATTAATGTAAATATTAAATAGTACCAGACCCAAGTCAGACCCCTATGGGACACCACTACATCCTCCCAGTTTGATGGCAAACCTTTGATAACAGTCTTAGTTGTGAACCTACCTATAGTAACTTAATTTAGAACACATTTTCCCCAGTCTTCTTATGAGACTGTGTCAGAAGCGTTACTAAAATCAAGATCTACCATATCTACAGTTTTGCCCCCGTCCAATAGCCAGTAACCCTGCCAAAGGATAGGTTTGGATGAGCTATTACCAGCAGAAGTGAGTTTGTGTGTGTATGGGGGTGGGGGGGGGTGAGAAAACCTGGTTTTGTGCTGGAAATGACCCACCTTGATTATCATACACATTGTGAAAAGAGTGGTCACTTTGGATGGGCTATTACCAGCAGGAGAGTGAGTTTGTGTGTGGGGGGCGGAGGGTGAGAAAACCTGGATTTGTGCTGGAAATGGCCCAACTTGATGATCACTTTGAAAGATAAGCTATTACCAGCAGGACAGTGGGGTGGGAGGAGGTATTGTTTCATGGTCTCTGTGTGTATATAATGTCTTCTGCAGTTTCCACGGTATGCATCCGATGAAGTGAGCTGTAGCTCACGAAAGCTCATGCTCAAACAAATTGGTTAGTCTCTAAGGTGCCACAAGTACTCCTTTTCTTCCTGCCAAAGGAGTAAGTCATGTGGTTTGGCATGATTTGTTCTTGATGAATCCATATTGACAGTTTCTTATTGGCTTATTATCCTCTAGGCCAGGGGTAGGCAACCTATGGCATGCGTGCCAAGGCGGCACACGAGCAGATTTTCAGTGGCACTCACACTGCCCAGGTCCCGGCCACCGGTCTCGGGGGCTCCGCTGCTGGCCTGGGGTCCTGGCCATCGGCCCAGGGCTCTGCAGCCACTCCCAGCTGTGGCCCACTGGCCCCAGCCTGGGGCAGTGAGGGGTGCAGACAGGGACAAGAGGGGGCACAGCTCAGCACCCCCACCTTAAAAATTTTTCCAGCACCACTGTACTGGGATTTTTTTTTAAGTCCTGATTTGCTGCTTACATCACTATCCCGCCACATAGAACAGCACACTGAGTTTGACATTGAGATTAGAATGTACATGCAAGAACTGGAATCAGAATTTTCTGACAGATTTCAAGCGATTTGGCCCAATGCTTTCTTTTCTAATTAAACCTGAAAAGTTCAATGGAAGCGACTTGGATTTGTCTGTATATCAGTGGATGGGTGTTGAAGATTTCAAAATGCAGCTCATTCAGTTAAAAAGCTCAGAATTGTGGGCATCAAAGTTTGGAGATCTGCGGAGTGCACTTGAAGCTACCGAGAGAGATCCTGGGGCCTCTGTTCTGACCAGCTGGATGTCCCTGCCAGTGAAATTTAACTGAAGAAAATTGCATTGGAATACTTTCAGCATTTGGATCCACATACCTGTGTGAACAAGTATTTTCACACATGAAATGTGTCTCTGTCCCTCCTGGAGCCGGTTAACAACTGATCACTCAGAAGCCTGTGTGCAGCTTAAAGTATCCAAATATGTGCCAGACACTGGAAAACTCAGCAAGGAAAAGCAAGGGCAAGGATCACACTAAACTGATAAGATCTGCATTTTAATTTAATTTTAAATGAATCTTCTTAAACATTTGAAAAACCTTATTTACTTTACCTACAATAATAGTTTAGTTATATATTAGACTTCTAGAAAGATACATTTTGACATTTTTAGAAGGTATTACTGGCACGTGAAACCTTAAATTAGAGTGAATAAATGAAGACTCAGCACACCATTTCTGAAAGGTTGCCAGCCTCTGGTCTAAGTGCTTACAAATTGATTGTTTAATAATTTGTTCCAGTGTCTTTCCAGGTACTGAAGTTAGACTGTCTGGTCTATAACTCCCTGGGTCCTTTTCATTTTCCCTTTTAAAGTGGCATAGTGTGATGATGATCTAGTCTGATTTCCCTAATAATAAAGACCATGGAATATGACCCATTGGCCTATGGATATTTGCAAAGGTGACAGTGGAGTGGGAAAACTCCACATTGTCACATTTCATATCCATATGGTTTCCCACCCATCACAGTTTTTCATCAGATTTCACTTCCCTACACACTGCACGGTCCGAGTTCCCTCTAAGCTGTGCAGCTGCGCAGCAGGCTATCAAGGGCTGTGCAGGCAGGGAGAGGTGCCTTTCCCCCAGCCCCAGAGCTGCTGTGGCGAGAGAGGACTGGGGGGAATCCTCTCTCCCTGGCACAGACCAGGGGCAGCCTGAACTGCCAGAGCCCTCACCCCCCTGCACCCCACCCTCTGCCCTAACCATGAGCCCTGTCCTGCACCCTAAACCCCTCATCCCTGGCCCCACCCCAGAGCCCTCACCCCCCCAACACACATTCCAACCCTCTGCCCCAGCCCATCCCACATTCGGACCCCCTCGGCTCCACCCCCGCCACACATCATCTCCATATTGATGCACTTAACAAAATTCATTCCGCACATGGATGTAAATATTAGAGGGAACATTGTGCACAGTGGTAAGGGAAGCATAAAAGTCAAGACTGATTGACCACCTAATTAACAGATCAGATATATAATGAGATCAGTTATGTTGTTTTAATTTAGGAGTTGACTATTTTTCCAATGAAAAGTAGTTACTTGTTGAAGTACAAAATCAAAGTCTTCATCTATGCCCAGGTCAATTTTAGCAGGGATGATCCAGTCGTTCCCCCTTTTTTTGGCTAATGAATTTTAACCCTGATCTAGTTAGACAACCATTTCTTTCATGACAGTTTTTAAGTACAATCAATCACTGGCAAAGGGATCTAATTGTCTGTCTGAAAGGTACCTCTGATTTTATTATATGAACTACGCCACATTCAAAAGCAAACTGAAATCATTAGTCTGACTTTTTTTGCAATTGTTATAATCATCTGATTAGCAAGATTGTGGTTAGTCTCATACAAAATAAATCAAAGTTATGATTTCAGAAATGCTAGATTAGCTGTCTGGCCCATAAATGTAGAATTACAGTTATTTGGGCATATAACTTTATCTGTACTATTTTCATCCACTTAGTGAATCAAGTGGTTAGCCTCATATCACATCTTCTAGTTCACGATTGCCAGTTTCCTCTCTAAGAAGAATTAATCCGTAGAGACCTCTGATCTCAGACTCAGGTTTGTGCGTGTTTCCTTTTGGATTATGAAATTGCCACCTCTTTGGTTTCCCTTATGCCCAAGAATTAGAGGATATGAAATCCATTAGAAGCTATTTCTTTGTCTGATATCTTCTTTATCATTTACATCTTTTTCTTGTTCCCATCACTTTCTGAAGTAGATTTGTCACATTAGTAAATCTAGTTAATATAACTTGATTTCTTGTTTGGCTGTGGTTCTTTTGGGTTGAAATATAATTAAATTGTTTCTAGTACCTTGTCTTCAAAATGTCTTAATCAAGGCTGAATACTACTTTCTCCAAGTACAGCACATCTGTTGTTTAAAATATTGTTACAGAGTTTAAGGCTGGAAGGGACCACCAGATAATCTGTTCTGACTTCCTGTATATCAAAGGCTGCCACCTCCTCCCAGCACCTGTATACAAAGCCCAACAATTGAAATTAGACCAAAGTATTACAGCCCACAGGAGATTAGAATCTGCACTGGCAGAGAATAGGCGGTACCAAGGTGCACCAGTGCCTAAGGCTCCCACAGTGACAGGGAAATGATTAAGTGAGAAATACCCAGATAATCCTGTCAAGTGACTCATACCCACACTCTGAGCAGGAAGGTGAAAACCCCCCAAGGTCACTGCCAACCTGACCTGGGGGTGGGAGGGAGGATACTTTCCCAGCCCCACATGTGGCAATCAGCATGTGAGCAAGAACCAGCCATCCAAACATCAGAGAGAATGCTCGGTGCCACCTCAGAATATTTTTAAAAAATCAGAAATAGAGAGGAACAAAAACAGAAAGGAGGAGCTCCAGCCTTCAGAGCTTCAGTTCTGTGGACTGGTTGTAAATACAAGTTCTATTTACCTGTTCTAGAACTATTTAGGAAGATACCACTGAAACATAAACATCCCTGACTGATACCACAGGTCTAGGTATCTAAAGTTTGTTGTTCGCTTTACTTAATCTTGTAACATTTGGAGCCAGGTCACACCCAATGCTAAATTATCTTTGTGGCACAAAAGGAGCACCAATCTGTTTTAAAATGTATTTCCTTGTGTAAGGGAATACCACCTGGCTCTTGCCCTTCCTGGCAGAAGGGGAAGTCTAGAGGTGAGAATGATCATGGCCAGTGCACACTGGTTATCCTCACCAGTGTAATAGCTCCTAGGAGGCTCCTATGGTACAGGGCTGGGCCTTACCATGAGGCGAACTAAGGCAGCTGCCTCAGGTGCCAGACTGTGGGGGTGGACGCCACTAGGACCCAAATTGTATCTGCTGCTGGTGCATATGTATTCTCTCTGCTCTAGATGCGCAGAGATGGTGGAGTACTGGGCTGGAGGAAGGAGGGCACAAGAGACATGGCAGGCAGGAGAAAAGGTGAGAAGAAATAACAGAAAGCAGCAGGAGCTGCAGGGAGAGAGAGGAGGAAGAGCCTCTTATGTACCTCTCTAACAGCCCCCAGGAGCCTGGACTGATTAACAATAGCTTCTCAGGGAGCTTCCTGTGTCCTGCTGCTTCCCTGAACCCACTGGAGAAGAACAGGCAGTCAACTGAAGAATTGGAGCCAGTTAGGCCCTTAAGACGCTGATATCTTCCCTCACTCAGGCCCTGCTACCAGTCTGCTTGTTTGTCCCCTTCAACTGAGTATTGAGAGCCACTTTAGCTGGCACAGAACAGCAGTCATGAGTGAAAGAAGAAAACGCCCCTCTGGGGCAGCATTCAGAAAAAGAAAGCAAGCAAAGGAAGCTTTCCTATCTAAGCAGGAAGGAGCTCTCCTGAGATGCATAGACACGAATGTTCACGGTGAGCCTTCTGGCCCCAAAGAACATGTGAGTAGTGAGGAGATGGCTGATCTTCCAGTTAGTCAGAGTGCAGGTGACCTGGCAGCTACTGCAGCATCCATATCTCCATCTCAAATGCATGTAACCGTGCACATTCCTGAAGAAAAGTGTAGATCAGAGAAGAGTGTGGTGGAGGTGCAAGAAACAGCTGCTGCTGAGTTTAGTTCCTTAAGTCTAGATGATCCAGGACTGTGGACTCTCCACAAAGTGGAGAGGCCATGGCTTATGTACTCAAAAACCCAGAATGCTTTTTGCATGCTGTTTTCATTGCAAAGTCTTCCAGTCTAATGTTCCAACCACATTGGGTTCCACAGGAACAAAGGACTGGAAAAATCTGGCTAGAAATCTGGCATGAGAAGGCAACAGATCACCAGAGAGCATTCCATAGGTGGAAAGAGCTTGAGATGAGACTAAGGTTAAAGGCCACCACAGATGATCAGCATCAAGAAGATTGTATCAGTCTCTTTACTGGCAAAATGTTCTGAAAAGGCTCATTGCCATTGTGAGAATACTTGCTACCCAAAACCTAGCACTGTATGGCGCTTCAGATCAGCTGTATGTGCCAAACAATGGGAACTTCCTTAAAATTGTGGAGCTGATGGCTGAGTTTGATGCTGTACTCTAGGAGCATCTAAGAAGAGTCACCACCCAAGAAATGTACACACACCACTACCTTGGAAAAACAATTCAAAATGAGATCATACAGTCATGGGCAACAAAAGTCAAACAGAAGATTCTGGCAGATCTGAAGTCAGCAAGATATTACTCTGTTCTTCTGGACTGCACACCTGACATCAGCCATATGGAACAAATGACTTTAACTGTGCATTTTGTAACAACAACAGAACCTAGTGAAAATGTCCCTACAACGGTGAGTGTCAGAGCATTTTCTAGAATTTATTGACATTGATGATACTACAGGAGCTGGTATGACAAATGTGCTTCTTAAAAAGCTGGAAGATATGGGAATTGCCATAGCTGACATGAGAGGTCAGGGTTACGATAATGGTGCCAACGTGAGAGGAAAGAACAGAGGAGTGCAGACACTGATGCGAGAGTTAAACCCTCGAGGTTTTTTTTTGTCCCATGCAGTTCTCATTCATTGAACTTGGTGGTCAGTGATGCAGCATCAGCTTCTAGTGAGGCTGCTGAATTTTTTAATATAATTCAAAGCATCTATGTATTTTTCTCAGCATCAACTCATCGATGGCAAATTTTGAAGCAACATCTGGGAACATCCTCTCTGACACTGAAACCACTGAGTGCCACAAAATGGGAAAGTCGAGTGGAGGCGATAAACCCTATCAAACACCAAAGGGGGAAGATAGATGATGCCACAGTTGCCATTATGGAGGATAGTGCTAGGACAGGAACTGTTCATGGGAGAACAGTGGCAGAGGGAAATGGAATCTCCAGAAACATACATAACTTCAAATTTCTGTGTGGCTTAGTGTTGTGGCATGACATCCTGTTTGAAATAAATGTTGTAAGCAAGAGACTCCAAGGTGTTGACCTTGATATATCTGGAGCAATGGAACAACTGGACAAGGCTATTTTCCCACCCATTCAAGAATACAAGAGTCACCGAAGAAGAAGACATTTTGATTACGAGGCACGGGATAATCCCATAAGAGACCCCAAACAATAATTCAAAGTTGAATTCTTTAACTAGGTGCTAGATTGTGCAATACAGTCAGTTGAACGTTTCATGCAGCTCAAGGAACACAGCAGTATATTTGGGATGTTGTATGATATTCCAAAACTCTCACTATACCTGAAGAAGACCTACACCAGCAATGCAGAGCACTAGAGACAGCGTTGACTTATGATGGCATGCGCGATATTGCTGTCAGTGATTTAGGTGAGAACTGAAAGCGCTTTCAAGATATATTTCAGCAGGATCAACTCCAAAGGCTGTTCTGGAATATATGTGCACAAATAAGATGACCACCCTCTTTCTAAATGCTTTTGTTGCTTTGTGCATACTTCTAACACTTCCTGTAACAGTTGCCAGTGGAGAATGCAGCTTCTCCAAGCTGAAGTTAATAAAAACACACCTACGCTCCACAATGACACAGGAGTGGCTGGTCGGCGTTGCAACCATCTCAATAGAGTATGAGCTGGCCCAGACTGTGGACCTTCAGGAAGCCGTTCAAATCTTTGCAACCAAGAAGGCACGGAAAGCACCACTTTGATTATTCAAACAGATTAAAATGCTAGTGTTTACTATGCAAACAAGAAAAGTGACATTTGTGATATGAATTTATACTGATTGATAGAGAATAGCACTGATAGGAAAATTGCTTTAACTAAGAGTACTTGGCAATACGCAATCAACTAAACAGTGTTGTATTAAAGGATTTAATTATTGTTATGGATTTTTGTTAAATTGTATTTTATTTTAATATTGTTTTGCCCACAGTCACATTACAGCTGTGTGAAGAATTCTCCATACACAGATAAATAGGTCAATTCGGCTTTTTTTGCCTATTTAGTGTAAAGGGAAAAATCTAAACTCTTACTTGGCTGTTTTTATATGCTGTGTCGGTCCCAGGATATTAAAGAGACTACGTGGGTGCAGTAATATCTTTTTTTGGACCACCTTCTGTTGGTGGGAGAGATGAGTTTTCAAGCCACACAGAGCTCTTCTTCAGGTCTGGGAAAGGTATTCCCAGCCTCACAGCTAATGCAAGATGGAAAAGATTGTTTAGCATAAAAGTAGATAGCATGTATTGTAAGGGACCATCCAAGGAAGAGTGGTCCATGAATAGGACAAAAAAGAGGGGATTAGTGGGTTACAGATTGTTGTAATAAGCCATAAATCCGGTATCTTTGTTCAGTCCATGATTTTTAGTGTCTACCGGAGTAATGTATATAAGCCCCAGGCTTGTCTTTTGAGGCAGTCTTCCTTTGAGGATGAGGACTGAAAGGTCAGATACAGAGTGATCACTTCATGAAAAGCGTTCACCCACTGGTGACAGAATGTTTTTGTCTTTTAGTATTTTCTTGCCTTAAGCTAAACATACTTCTTGGGGGTTTTGGTTGTATTTTTCCCCAAAAAAAATCTCTTACCTGTACAAATCCCACAAATCTTATAGGATAGATTTGATGAGGTCTCCTAAATGCCTTTTGGAGACTCAGCCTGATTAAAAACACCCTCTGCCCCCAATGGTGTTACTATGATAACAAAATGTAATTTGTTTTGCCTTTTTCAAAAAAGCTTCAAGAAGCCAAAGTGTGTTAGTTAAGGGAAAGGCTCTCTTTGCGTATAAGAGCTGCTATATTAAATGGTATAGATAAAATACCTGGACAATAAATTGCTAACTACAGCTGGTTGAAATATTAGCATGCTGGTCTGCAATGTAAGTGAGCCAGATTCAGGTCTCCTCTCTGTCTGAATTTGAACCAATTTTTTTTCATCCCAGATGACTCTGAATCAAGCAGACAGACTTAAAACTGGATCTCCTACATCCCAGGCCAGTGCCCTCACCACCGGGGTATGGTGTATCAGGTTCACTCTGCCACCTCCTCCAGGTGATGGAAAGCAAATTCTGTAACCTCAAAAGAAGCTGCAAAATGGAAGTGTCATCTTCTGGTCAGCTCTATTGCTAACATAGCCTTGAATAATTGTCATGAAAATGTACCAGCCCAGGCATTAAAATCTATTCACCCACTCTTATCCTAAGGATGATGGTAATGAAGACACTAATGATATTTCATTTGTCTGTCAACAAAACTTCTTATATTCCTCAGGAAAGTGGACAAGAAAATTTTTGGAAAGTAGTGTTAAGTCATTGGATGCCTTCTGCTCAGAACTGCCTAAAATACATTTTCATGGCTCCTCTCTGAGTACATTTTATAGGGTTAACATTATCTATTTTCTCATATGTTTTAGGTCAATATCTTTTACATCAGTGATAGCCATAAAAAAGAAATTCAATTTATTTTTAAGAAGCAAAAGTTTCAGCAGAGATCTTCTATATGCCACTTTGTATGGCTCCTTTTCATGCATAATACTGAGTTTGGGATTTGCAGATACAAATATGTAAACTTTTAGATGACATTCCAAAAACTGGAAGAAATAACAAAGGAAACCCAAATCCATATATATTCTATACCCAGAAAGATGTTCAGAGTGAATTATGCTACTTAAGAGAAAACTTCATATTAGTTTTGAAACTTGTATTTGTGTTAACAGTGACTCACCAAATCTACAGCTCCCATGGAAATGTTGTTGGGGACCCAGGTCTATTCTTGTCTACACCACATTTTCTCATATATACTAGACATACTTTGAGCAGTCCCACTGAAATCAATATGTAAATCTCTGCAGGATTAAGGCCTATGAGGGTAATTTCTTCTTTCAACAAACAGTGAACAAGTATTATACATATTTTTAAAATGAAAAGGAAATGTTAGCCTTTCCATGCCAGGAGTCAGCATAAGACATTCACTGTGTATTGTTGGCTGTGAAGTTGTGGTGTAGTCCTAAACTGCAGCATCTCCCCACCATCTTGGCCCTCTAACCCTGCCCCGACACTGTGAGGCAGGGTGGCCCAGTGGTGTAATGGAACTGGAAGGCTGTGAACAATGAAATCACTAGGAGGAGCAAATTGCAGTAAATGCCATAATAAAGTTGGTAAGGGGAACATTTTGACCTTCTTTTGAAGATAATTGAGGATAGAGAAATATGCAAAGGGACCTAGAGAGATTGAAAATAGAAAAATGAGATTGCACGTGGAAAACACCTTGGGGGGGGGGAAAGCCTAATCCAAATGCCAGGGAGAAACCTGGAAAACACTAATGTGAGAAGAGACTTAGAGGTGATAGTAGCCAGCAAATTGGACAGGTGACTGTGACATTTTTGGGTTCACCCAGGCCACTGAGGGGTTTGGTCACCATCTGCCTTGTAACCCTGGATGTCTTGTGGCTGTGTAGCTGTGGTCCAGAGCTTTGACCTGAATAGCTTTCCAGCAGCCCACAAGCAGGGCTTTGCCCAACCTGGTTACCTCTTCCAGGCTGACTTTAGGACCTTTCCAGTCCCGAATTCACTGCAAAAATCATCCTACTGCAGGGACTGGTGCCTCCCAGAGAAAGTGTTAGGTTCTCTGCCTTTACAGAGACAGTGAAACACTCCAACCCGTTAGCTTTCTAGAAGCACACACTTTACTGAATTTGCACAGTGCTAGTGATTTATAATCAAAAGGAAACAAATTTATTAACAAAACAGCATGGGTTACGTAATAACAAGTGAAAACAAATAACAATAGAGATTATTACAAGCTTAGTCTAAAACTTAATATAGCAAGATACAGCTTTTATTTGAGATGGTTTCTCTCACCCACAGTCTCCTGGCCAGCTTGGCCAGGACCTATTACAGAGCTTAAATTGCATGGGGTTTTTTTTTTTCCGTCTCCCAAGGTGAAAGATAAAGATGTTCTCTCTCTCTCTCTCTGTTCCCCTCTTACAAATCAGGAAGGCCTGCTGAGGACTCAGTGTTCTGTGTGGTGCAGGAGCCACGTTAATTCTCTGTCTCTGGAGGTCAGGTGCAGGATAACCTCTGCTGGCTCAGCTCCATAGCTCTGTTTACTGCTAATGTGTATATTGAGGTAAACTCACATTCTTTTCTGTAGGACAGACCTGTTTATCACCTTTACCTAGGCCAGGGATAGGCAAACTTTTTGGCCTGAGGGCCACAGCGGGGTTCCAAAACTATATGGAGAGCCGGGTAGCAAAGGCTGTGACTCCCCAAACAGCCTGGCTCTCACCCCCTATCCACCCCCTCCCACTTCCCGCCCCTGACTGTCCCCCTCAGAGCCCCCCACCCATCCAACCCCCCCTGCTCCTTGTTCCCTGACCGCCCCCTCCCAGGACCCCCTGCCCCAACCGCCCCTCCCAGGACCCCACCCCCTATCCAACCCCCCCTGCTCCCTGACTGCCCCGACCCCTATCCACACTCCCAACCCCTGCCAGGCCCCCTGGGACTTCCATGCCTATCCAACCCGCCCCTTCTTCCCCCCCCGTTCCCCGCTCTCTGTTCCCTGACTTCCCCCCGGAACCTCCTGCCCTTTATCCAACCCCCCTGCTCTCTTACCATGCCCGGCTGGAGCCAGCCATGCCACCATGCTGCCCGGCAGGAGCTCGCAGCCCCGTCGCCCAGAGCACTGGTGGCACGGCTAGCTGAGGCTGTGAGGAAGGGAGGACAGCAGGGAGGGGCCGGGGGCTAGTCTCCCAAGCCGAGAACTCAAGGGCCATCCTGCGGGGCCATAGTGTGCCCACCTCTGACCTAGGCTGTCTTGTCTTAAACATATTCCAGTAATGTCATACAGAGGGAATTCATAACCTCATATATAACATTAACTCATTGATTCTACAATATTAATAACTAGCATGGTATTAGCATTCAAATGGTACCTCACAAGGCATATTTTATACAAATATTGCAATAATATGAAAGGTGTGAATACAGAGGTCATATATGTCTATATGATATAGTAACAAAAAAGGAAGTGGAATTTGGATCTGTTTGCACTGTGCAGTGGCCTCATATTGTTACACCACAGGAAGATTACAGTCCCATTATGCACAGATTATGTGTGGGTTTACATTTCCACAAACAAGTAGTCCCATTGGCTTTAAAGGGATGTCTCATTTGTGTAAAGTTATGCAAATGCATTAGTGTTTTTGGGAACAGGTCCTGAGAGTTAAATATGTATAGTTGAGCTAAGAGATAAGTAAGAGAAAATATGAGAACAGATTTT
This sequence comes from Lepidochelys olivacea, assembly GCF_965140295.1. Classification (NCBI taxonomy): domain Eukaryota; kingdom Metazoa; phylum Chordata; order Testudines; family Cheloniidae; genus Lepidochelys; species Lepidochelys olivacea. Next base: position 80,405,893 of record NC_140417.1, on the reverse strand, counting down.
TATACTTGAAGTGTGTAAATGCTAAGGATCAGATTCTGCCATCCTTATCACCTTGGATAGTACCTCTCTCCACAAGTAGTCCCACTGAATTCACTAGGTCAACATAAAGTGCATAAGGGTTCCAGAATTTGGCCATAGAAAGGACAAACCTTATTTAAGTTTGTACAAGGGATAAGAAAAGAACTTGGTCTAATGAAATGAAGTTGAGAGAGAAAATGTAGGCTAAATATCAGGTAAAACTTCCTGACAGTGAGATTTATTACTCCATGGCACAATCTTCTAAGGGAAATGGTTTGTCACCCTTTAAAACTAGACAGACAAAACCCTAGTAAATTCAAAACTTGTTAGAGACCTGCACTTACTGGGGAATGGATTAGATGATTTAAAAGGTCTTTTCCTTCCTAGGTACTGTGATTCACTGGTGTCAAGTAGTTAATTGGTGAGGGTGGCACTGTGAGTCAGTTATTCTGGCATTAGATCATCTTGAGCCCAGTCAAATCAGCACCTGCACAGGTGCATTTATTAAAATGCAATGTACTGTGCACTGGAGTACATAAAAGGTGGGTGTTTCACCAATCACTATAACACTAAAAAGTTCACCTTAAACCATGATGACCTCATGGATTAGGGGTAACACCTCAAATATTTTTTAAGAGTTTAATGGATGAGATAACAAAAGGGCAGAAACTGAGCCCACTATATGTAGTTTTCCCAGTGGAATGAAACCTGATTTTATGTTTTAAAAAGTTTGATTTACCCAAAGATAGAAGATGTAGAATAAACTATTTTTCCCTATGTAGAAAAGTATTTTAGAAGTATTTTATTTTCCCTATTTAGAAAAGTATACTTCTGCCTGAAGTATTTTGTGCCCTCCCATTACAATTTGCACTGGTTTCTTCTGGCATTGTCACTATTTATTCATGGATTCCATTCCTAAGCATTTGGTTCGCAATCCAGTTGTGGGTCATGGACTATGTCTAACATCCTCCACAATACACAGAAGTGTGACATGTCAGTTCTTAGAGAATGTTGGTACAGAGGAATATCAACACTTGCCACTAGCTACTCAGTGGGACAGTCATCTGCTTCCTTTCCCCTGCTGACTTGTACAGTCAAGGTAAATATCTCTACCACATTTGTAGTAAGAGGATACAGAGAAGTGAGTGAAGGCCTTATTGGGGTGGAACTGCTTTATTCCCAACAGCAAGATGCTAGGAGAGAACAGATGAGAGAGAGAAGGTAATTTCTAATTCATACATCTATGGCTGCCCCTCTCCACACAATCTCCCTTAGGATCAGAGAGGCAGTGGATTTACATTCTGAGCAGTTACCAAAGAAAACTGAGGCTACGTCTACACTATAGAGCTTACAGGGGCACAGCTCTACCGATGCAGCTGCGCCACTGTAAGATCTCTCGTGTAGCTGCTCTATGCTGACGGGAGAGAGCTCTCCCATTGACAAAATTAAACCACCTCCAACAAACAGCAGTAGCTATGTCAGCAGGAGAGGCAGAAGAAGCTCTCCCAGTGACATAGCGCTGAGCACACTACCGCTTGAGTGACATAAATTTTGCCGACATAAAGTGGTAACATAGACATGGCCGAAGAAACAGTCATTGACTACTGTTATCCTCGCTCTCCCTCCTCGCCCACTGTTAGTTACATTCAGTTTTTATCTTTCAGCTTATATTGGCTTGTAAGCTCTTCAGGAGAGACACCATGATTTCCTGTGTTTGTACAGACCCCAGTAACTGGCCCTGATTGTGGCCCCTGCATGTTTCCCTACGATAACTAAAATAATGACGAGCAAACTAAACTTGGGGCGGGGGGGAGAAATAGCCTTTAATGGCCACTTGTGCAAACATGAAACAAAGGGAAAATTCAGGAAAGGCAAATAAAGGTTAAAAGATGAAGGTAAAGTTTAAATTATTGGGACTTTTACATAAGGGATCATATTTGCTTGTTTTCTGTTTTTTCTTTGAATTACAGCATTTTTTCATTTATAACTTAAATCAAATCACTAAATAGTTTTTCCATAATAAAATTGCTTTCTGTACAGCAGTACAATGGAAATAATTCAAAAATCTATGTTATTGTAGCTTTCTTCAGATATTGTCTTGATAGTTTGGAATAATAAGGAATTGTAGTTTGTAAAATACGATTTCTGTTCAAGGATCAATAAGTAGTTCTTTGCCAAACAATGCATTTAATTAACAACACAAGTAAAAGATTAATCATTATATGTCACAGTGTATTATCATCACTATTTAGGTATTTTTACTGCATATGATTTTTGCATGAGTATGTTGGAGGCTAAATGAAAAAAATTACTGCAATGGTTTGGCTCATTTGGCTCATTACACTAAAAACTGTGCCTCTAAGCAAAATGGCATATTATTCCCATTATCTGTACTCTGAAGTACAATTATTAAGGTAACTTTTGTCCAGTGTTGCAGACTTTAAAATTTAATGCATTGCCTTTAAGAAGCCTAGCTAGCATTGTACATGTTTAAGTTCTCTATAGATGCTTGATAACAATGAAATTAAATGTCTTTCTATGAAACTGGTAGAAAAGCAAAGTCTGTTTTGATAAGGTGCATTTCACTTAGGTACTCTGTATGGTGTATTTTGATATTTGCGTGAAGAATAATGAAATAGTACATAAGGTTTATTTTAAATTGAAGAAACATCCATATTTCAATATTAAATATGCTGAGATATAACATAAAGATCAGATATCCTGGTAATGGGTGTCAAATAACTGCTTTAAGTACTACTGCTATTACTAATTTGTCTTTTTTGGACAATTTGCACTTAGGTCACACAGTTTAAAAACGCAACTCACACAACCTTTATAATTACACTTCTCTTCACAGAAAAGTAACCCTCAAAATGTCTGACCAAATAATGTGTAAGAACTAATTTTGGGGCAGGGATTATCTTTTTTCTTCTGTGTTTGTTTAGTACATCATAGAACGAGGTCCTGGTGCTCATAGGCACTATAATAAAATAATAATAATAATAACAAAATGCAGTCTCCTTGCAAATTCCTGTCATGCATCTTAGGGGTCTCAAATTTGAAATCGTTCTTCAAATCATCTGTGAGTTTAATTGTCAGTCTGTAGATTATTTTTGAAGTACCAAAAGTATTTGATGTCTGAAACTTGATCTGTATTGGTGAGTTTTTACTGGAGCATATTTCATATTATATTGTTTCTGTTTCCTTATTGGATAAGTATAAGTCTTAGAATTAAGTTTCCAGAGCAAATACCCACATTTACTGTTTCAAAATTTACCTAAAATTCAGTGCTTTTGCAACCATTCCACTGAACTCAGTCACTTGAATACTCATGGAAAGTGAATGCAAAAGTGATTTGAACACAGGGAAAGCAAATTCAATTTTTTTATTTGAGAAAATGATCACATTTTTTCACGTACTTGCTCATTTCTAATTCTGAGGTTTGGCTAAATGTCCACACCTTTTGTATGTTTATCTGAAAGTAGTCCAACCTCTTTGGGTTGGAAATGTCATATACTCAAGGTTTTAGTTTGAGTGATTTTGTTGGTGAAATTTTCTAATACATTGTGTTTTGACCAGGCCAAAAGTAGTAATATTGTGTGACACTATTCTAATGCTTCCTCTTCCAGCTGAAGCGATGAAGTACAGGATTGTGGGGCATAAATTAAATCATGTTGATTGAACCTCTAATAAGGTTTGGTTTTAATTCTGAATGAGTTGTTTTATTTAAAGTTTTTTCCTTCCCTATTTTTCATGGGTACTATATTCCTATATGCTATATGATGAAATAAACTTTGTTTCATTTTAAGGGGCAGAGGCCCACTGAAGAATACATCTGATGTGATCAACGCAGCAAAGATGATTTCAGAGTCTGGATCCAGGATGGATGTGCTGGCGCGACAGATTGCTAACCAGGTATTTCATTTAAGGTTTGGTGCAGAGGTGTATTAAGATTACATCAGCCCCAGATTCAATCCAGCCAACTAAAAGGTCACTTTGCAAAAGTATGCCTAGCATGTCTAGATCTGCCTTTCCTATTCTTTCTCCCTCACTCTCTGGCACTGACCACATCTCCCATGGATCTTTGGGTCTCAGATTTTCTAGATCCTTCCTTAATCCCCCCCAAATGTGTGTATTGGTTCTCTAAACCTAAGTGCGACTCCTGTTGCTAAACTAAACAGAATGCAAAGTTTTAGCTGCATGGTAAAACATATTTATGAAGACCCCCCCATTGTCTTCAACAACAATTGAAGTCATATGGGCTTTTATACAAATATTCTACAGTATAGTCAAAGCTTTGCCCTCCGCTAGTCTAAAGAATAGTGCTTAGGGGTTTGAGTACTCGCAGGGAATATATATCATTCTAATTCTAACGAGACAGGGTTCACATCACACTAGGTGAATGTAACATGAATGTTCAGACCAGTGGTTTCTAAGAAATAGAATGTGACTGATGCTCCTCTGTGCTGTCTTCAAGCCTTGCTTCCCTTTCTTTTAGCAATCACCACTGTGTGCTGTGGGCTGCCCAGGACAGGTGTCCGTTATGACACCTCTGCAGGGCATAGTGCTGAAAAAGGGGAATTCATGCAGTTTGGACTGGAGTCAATCTATGTGGCAGTCCGGTGGAAAGTTTTAGGGCCAGATCCTAAAATTCAATTACACAGAGCAAATATGTGTAAAAGTGACGGAGAGCTTGCCATTACATTCCCCTGATCCTGGTACTGCTCTGTGCAAGACTGTCCCAAAGTGATGTGTTAGAACAACATGAGGGTTGCTCTAATTTATGATGGATTACAACAGACCCAGATAGTTTAAAAAAGCATCCCAGCATCCGCATAGCTCACAGGTGTCCAGGCCATGTGCCCTTTTCCTTGTTGAGCTGGCAGCACGGAAGGTGAGTAAGCAGAGACCCTACATTAGCTGTGTGCCACCTCTTCACTGAGGTGATCTTCCCCAGTGAAACAGGCTTTAGGACTAGATTGTGCCAGTAAGCAATGCAGTGTAATGCAACCATACCACACAGGAGGAGCCAGTCCTTAGTCCTTATCTAGCTGGGGCATTCGATTCCCAGTACCGCCCCATCCTGGCCATCAAGCAGCAACTTTGTGGCTGTCTTACATGTCCAAGCAAACATGGCCCAGAGTCTCTGCTCTTCTACTTTCTAACACACTACCCATCTTTCCCTCAGTTTTGAGTATCTTCATGGTGTAGCATGTGGCTCTTATTTATTTATATGCAGCGGCGAAAGTAACTTAAAGGACTTACCGGTATGCAGGACCAGGGTCTTGAGCTGGGGGGGTGGGATTTAGAGGGCTTAACCAGAAGGGGCAGGGCTTCAGGCCGAAGGGGCGGAGCCTTTAAATCCCCAGGCCTTTAAATCGCCACCACTACCCCGGGGTCCCGGCAGTGATTTAAAGGGCCTGGGGCTCTGGCTGTGATAGTGGCGGCCAGGAGCCCCAGGCTCTTTAAATCACCACCGGAACCTCATGGTAGCAGTAGCTATAGTGGCAGACGGGAGCCCTGAGGCTCTGACGGAGATTTAAAGGGCCATGGGCTCCGGCTGGGGGCTCAGGGCCCTTTTAAATTGCTGGCCTGGGGAAGCTGCCCTCTGCCAGTACCGTACCAGCTTACTTTCACCTCTGATTATACAACATATGTAACAGCAGCAGATTGTTCATCTTTCTTGTCCTATGCCACATTATTCTCAAGACTCCAGTTAAGTAAACACTTCAAAAGGTATACATTATTAGTTTGTGCACTTGTGTTCAGAGAAACAATTAAGTAGGAAGGTAGAGGAGTCATCCCTCTTTCGGGTCTTGACAGAAGTTCTTTCAGCATATACATCCTTTCACCATCAGCACTACGCTAGAGCATGGTTCCTTTTTTCTCTCAAGATTCTCTTTAGCAATTGTATATTGGGGTTTAAGAATGACTGTCACAGATATGTTGCAGAGTAAAATGTGACATCAAATCTAAAGACAAGACTTGTAAACTATTTTTCAGTCAAGATGTTTAATAACAGAAAACTAAGCTTCAGTGAAATAACTTTCTTTTCCACCATTTTACTACTTGTCTTATAATTTCACCTACAATGTTATCATTTTATATGTAGCTTAAAACTGGATCTTAAATTAGGATTAAATTATGTACTGCAAAACAAAAGGTGTGTACGGAAGGGATTTTTCCTCTGTTGAACCAAAAATAAGCTCTAAATAACATTAAATTGTTTTCCCTATTTTCTTTTCAACAAAGCTCTAAATGCTGTCTACTCCTTTGGCACACTAAATAATTGTTGAAAATATTGTTATCAGCATGAATTTATGAGCACATATTTCTCTCAACTATGTTTCTATTCACCACATCCTATGCAGTTCAGAAAGCTGCAGCCTGAACTGAGAATAACTAAATCACTTTTATTTGTTATCACATCTATTGTCATTTAATTAGACCACATCACTTTGCTATTCACAATCCTCCTGTAGCCCAAATATATTAGTCTGACTGCCTTTGCAGTTAAGAGAACAACAGTAATGTAGGATAGTGTTTTCCGTATCCAAACCCCCTAGTTTATTTCCTTTGTCTAGCTTCAAAAGTGAGAGAAAAGCTGAAATAAGCAATTGCTGTGTAATGAAGAATCAGTGCTGTAGCTCTTTGACCTTTTGCAGTTAATAAAGAACAGTAGTTTCAAATGAATGATTTTGGTTCAGGCTGCATGCAGTTTCAGAGAATCAAAATTGAGAATTGTGAAACTCTTTTAGTTCATGTAGTTTTTCAGCTGGAAAAATTTCCCATGAATTACATTAAGTGAATCTTACAGGTTCTCCATCTGAACAATACCTTTGGTAGTACTGTTCCTCACTTAATACTACACTTTTTCTCTTATTCTTTTTAAATAAATGTGACGGTGCTGTACAATTGGCATAATTGAGTCACATTGCAACCCATTTTTATTATTAAGATGATTCAGGGTTAACAACTCTGAACATACTCAGTAGAGTAACAATGTAAAAACACATTAGTCACAAAGAAATAATTAGCAAACTTAGTTAACATAAGATTGTTCTAAATCAGTTGTCTAAAATCACTTGTCTAATTTGTGACCTGAAAGTCATATGGCAACATAAAGTAGCCTGTACATCTCTTTTTTATTGAATGTGCTAGAGGTTAAAGTCGTCGTTGAAGATGCCCACAATACTATATAAAATTCAAATTTAAATAATTGTTGTGCTCTAAAAATTAAAGAATTAAGGCCAAACATTATATTAATAGTTAGGAAATCTCCTCATCAAGATACAAATGCCACGCAGTGACAAAATTCCTCCTCTGCCTTAGTGGGTCCTGCACTTTTTGGCGGATTTGCTCACCTCAGAGGTTCATGGCAGCCCTCAGTTTGGCTGCTTCTGCTAGAGGCTCAAACCTGCCATTCACTCAGCAAACCTCATCACTGACCAGCATGGGGGAAACGGAGAACAATCCCCGCAGTCTCTGTGTCCCACCTAGTGGGTCGGGGACAGGCCAGATCCCTTTTCCAAATCAGACCTTCCCTTCTGGTGTTTGTCACAGACCAGGTCAACTCCTCCTGTGTCCAATCAGGAATTGGGGGGATGAGGGGAACTCAAGCCCACCCTCTACACTGGGTTTCAGCCCAAGGCCCTGTGGATAGCAGCTGTCTACAATGTCCCATGTGTCAGCTGTGTGACAGCTATAACTCACTGGGCTACTTCCCCATCGCCTTCCCCCAGCACCTTCTTTATCCTCACTGCAGGATCTTCCTCCTGAAGCCTGATCACACTTGTACTCTTCAGTCCTCCAGCAGCATTCCCTCCCCCACTAACTGATGGGAGGTCCTTTTTAAACCAGGTGTCCTGATTAGCCTGCCTGCCATAATTGAATCTAGTAAGTTCTTAATTGGCTTCAGGAGTCTTAATTGACGTGCCTGTCTTAATTGGTTCTAGCAGGTTCCTGATTGCTCTAGGGCAGGCCCTGCTCTGGTCACTCAGGGAACAGAAAACTATTCATCCAGTGGCCAGTATATTTGCCTTCGACCAGACTCCTGTACCCCACTAGTCTGGGTCTGTCACACATGCATATAAACAAACTGTCCTAAAAATGAGATTAACAACAAATTCTTTAAAATGATTATCTGATAAATAAGAGACAATCAGCAATGTTAAATGTTACATTAAACAAATATTTTGAATGTATGTACATCTACTGAGAACATACTGCAAACTACTACTGTGATACATCGCATTAATCATCACTAAACTCAGTTCAAGTGCAAAGGAAGTCACATTTATTTCTTTGGTAAAGTAGTAAAATCAAAACCCAATAAACTTATGGTCAAAGTTTCCTGCAGAATAACTTTTATTGATCTTTTGTGTTACCGTTCTGCCAGCAGCTAATGGAACTACTTTTTCACCTTGATTTTCAATATAGGTTTCACTGTATTCACAACTAACGCATCCTCAAACCATGTGGAGGATCTTACACAGATATTATTTCTGTAAACCTCCTCCACTCCTTGCCAATCTTCTGGTTGAATTTAGGATTCCATTGACTTGAATAGGTACAGAATCAAACCCTTTTGTTTGCAGTGTTGTTGTAGCCGTGTTGTTCTCAAGATATTAGAGAGACAAGGGGGGTGAAGTAATATATTTTACTCGACCAACTTCTGCTGGTGAAAGAGACAAGCTTTCAAGCTACACAGAGCTGTTATTCTTGTCTCTCTAATCAACCCATTTGTAATTTGCCACTATATCTAACTGAAACTTATTTCTCAGTGTGAGAAATTAAACTGGTAACTAGCAGTTGTTCTCTGGGATGATAAATGCTAGGAACATAGTAATTACCATACTAGAACAGACCATTGGTCCATCTAGTCTGGTATGTAATAGTGGCCAGTACTAGATACTTCAGAAGGATGTGTAGGAAACCCCTAATGGAATAACCTGCCCAGAAAGGAATTTGCTTTCTAACATGTGTTAATAATAATTGGCTACTTAATCCCTGAGCATGAGGGTTTATGTCCCTTGTATCATTTTATCGTGTTTAATGTAACTCGGATTATCTACATAAATGTCTCATCATTTTTTGAATGCCATTGAGCTCTTGGTTCAATCATATCATTTAGTAATGAGTTCCACAGGTTTGAGTTGTGGAAAATATTTGTCACGTTTGGATGTGGTGCCTTTGTTTCACTGGCTACTCCATTTTTAATTCTATTATGAGAAAAGGTTAATGGCCTTCTCCATGAAATTCATTATTGTATAGATCTCTACCATACCCATAACTTTTCATCTTCTCACTGAACAGACCTAATGTTTCCAATCTTTCCTTATATGGAAGTTTTCCATGCTTCTCATCATATATGTTGCCTATCTCTGGAACCTTTCTATTTGATATATTGTTTTCAGATGGGGTGAGCAAAGCAGAACACTCAAGGTGAAGTCTTAACAAATAATATAATGGTATTATAATATTCTCAGTGGTATTTTCTAACCTGTTATATGTTATAACCTTTTTTTATTTTACCTCCATGGCACACTTAGCAGAGCTTTCCGCTAAGTTATCCACAGTGATCCAGGCCTTTTTTCAGAGTGGTTACAGTTACTTTAGAACTCAGTAATGTGTATCAGTAATTAAAATTATTCCTTCAAATGTGTATTGGTCAACACTGATATCATGCTATCCATTTTTCTAGCTTCGTTATGTCTCTGGACTTTACAATATACTTGTCTAATTTTACCTATCCTAATAATATGGTGCCATCTGCAAATTTTGCCACTCACTGTTCATCCTATTTAAACATACATTGGATTTTAAATACCATTGCCTCTGCACTGGAGACTTATATGATCAATTTTACTGCTCTTTGAAGTCAATGAGAGATTACACTGAAGTCCTATCTGCCCATCTCTGGGATCTGCCCAAGTGGAAATAAATATCACAGGTCATTTTACAAAAAACTGTAGAGGACTGAATAGATGGTTCCAGTCAAAATATTTCATATCCATACAGTTAGTCCTGATGCTTACAGCTGTTTATGACTGGAAGGACAGATTTTATGGAACTGCAATTAAAGAAATAAACAATGTTTACACAAGCTGGCTACATTGTACTGTGATAGCAGTGTTAAACTCATTAATTACAATGTGCATTGAGGCCAAAAAGCAGTACCAAATTTGCTTTTTCTTTTTTTTCCCCCAGATCTAGGAGGAAGTGCTGAATCTCTCAGGTTTACAAGCCAGTGATTCACTTTTTTAACTTGTGATTGTTCCTGGCTTTCTTTTTCTAAATCTCAAGCATACAGTTTTTTAATTCATAAATAGAATTTTAAATTCTGCTCTGTAATCCTGTGGAGTGAATCCTGGCCTCACTGGGAAAAGTACCAGTGATTTTAGAAGGACCAGGGTTTTCCCCGAGGTATCTCATGAATTAAGCAGTCTGATGCTCCTTCATAGTGTTACCTATTGTGGATTTTATATCAAAGGATCTTTGTGTATAACATGCATCATTGTGGAAGACACACTGGAGTCATTTCTCTTCAACAGCAGAAACTTGGATGGGCCTTTATGTTCTACTGATACTGACATCACCAGTATTTTCTAACAGTAAGAATACCATGAACAGCAAAAGGTCAGGCCTACCACAATTGGTTGAAGTGTATCTTTTTTTAAAAAAATACTAGTATTGACACACTGTTCCATCAAAGGAAACTGACTATATTTTCATGGTATCTACAGTAAAAAAAAAAAAACTACAAATAAATCTCTCAAAGACTGTATTGGCCTTTACAGTAAGGCTACTTCATACTGCTCCGGCAGTGTATCGGGATTCAATAACCCCTTCACACTGCCATAGCAGTGAATAGTAGCCTTAGTGTAAATGAGAATCCGATACTATGTTGTCATAAATATAAAGGGAAGGGTAAATACCTTTAAATCCCTCCTGGCCAGAGGAAAAACCCTTTCACCTGTAAAGGGTTAAGAAGCTAGGATAACCTCGCTGGCACCTGACCAAAATGACCAATGAGGAGACAAGATACTTTCAAAGCTGGAGGGGGGAGAAACAAAGGCTCTCTCTGTCTGTGTGATGCTTTTGCCGGGAACAGAAAAGGAATGGAGTCTTAGAACTTAGTAAGTAATCTAGCTAGATATGCGTTAGATTCTGTTTTGTTTAAATGGCTGATAAAATAAGCTGTGCTGAATAGAATGTATACTTCTGTTTTTGTGTCTTTTTGTAACTTAAGGTTTTGTCTAGAGGGATTCTCTATGTTTTGAATCTGATTACCCTGTAAGGTATTTACCATCCTGATTTTACAGAGGTGATTCTTTTACTTTTTTTCTTCTATTAAAATTCTTCTTTTAAGAACCTGATTGCTTTTTCATTGTTCTTGAGATCCAAGGGTTTGGGTCTGTGTTCACCTATGCAAATTGGTGAGGATTTTTATCAAGCCTTCCCCAGGAAAGGGGGTGTAGGGTTTGGGAGGATTTAGGGGGGGAAGACGTTTCCAAGCGGGCTCTTTCCCTGTTATATATATTTGTTAGACGCTTGGTGGTGGCAGCAATAAAGTCCAAGGGCAAAAGGTAAAATGGTTTGTCCCTTGGGGAAGTTTTAACCTAAGCTGGTAAAAATAAGCTTAGGGGGTTTTCCTGCAGGTCCCCACATCTGTACCCTAGAGTTCAGAGTGGGGAAGGAACCTTGACATATGTGAATAGTCTGTTTCATCAGAGAGAGATTTCCCACAAAGTATACTCCATCACTCCTCTGAAGTCATGAGTAAAGAGAAGATTTCATAGAAAGTATGAGCATCACCATAAAAACCCGAGAATTTGCCATGAGATATTGTTCACAACTATGACCTACTCCTTCTCCCAGCAATGTCAATGGGAATTTTGTCATTGCCTTGAGTGGCATCAGGATAAAGCCCATAACCTAGAGTCACTTATAGTATAACCGTCTATTAATGTGGGTTTCCATTGTTATTAGTCCATGTAACTTGCACAATAAATGGTAAGTAATACTGCAAAAATGAATGCAGAGCTTCTTAGGTGCTGAAGGAATAAATAATTTCATGCACTAGTGAAAGCTACTCAGCTAGAACTATGGCTAAGGCGATCCCAGTAGTCTTGAATTAAGGATGGGTGAATGCAATGAAGTTTGGGATTACTGTGCACCTCTTTGTTTGCAGAGTTTAAAAAGGTTCACAACATTAGCAAATAACCAAACTTTAGAGCAGTGAGAGCAAGACTACATTAGAGAGCAATTACAATGAACATTCCTAAAGGGAACATGAATGTGATAAAAGTCTGGGTCTAAATTTTGAATGCACGTTTGAAATACATTCACTAGTTTGGACATTAACATGGTCTGCTGGAGAGCTGAGAGTTTAGAAAAGATTAAATCTTAAGCTTTAATAATTGAAAATTGAAGTGATTAAGAATTTGTAGAAAGTGTTTTATTCATTATTCTTTTTCATGTGTAGTGTCCAGACCAATCATGTAAACAAGATGTATTGGCTTACCTGGAACAGATCAAGCTCTATTGTCACCAGCTCAAAATCTGCAGTCAAGTTAAAGCAGAAATTCAGAATCTCGGTGGAGAGTTCATCATGTCTGCTGTAAGTAAAAAGAGTCCAGAAGATACTTTCTGTGCTAGATACAACTATAGATTTTAAATTTTGGAGTGAATTTGTAGCATTTGTGAAATGTAGTCTCATAGTCCTGAGGTCCTTATTTTATTTCCCACTGGTTTATATCTTGTGTTGTCATTTATACCCAAGCAAAGTGAGTAAAAGATACTATCAAATCAGAAAGAAAACATTTTACACCCACGTTGTACAACTGTGTAATATCACAGATGATACAAGGCAGTGGAGAATCAGGCCTGGTGTCTTTAAAGATATCAATTGGCCTGATTCTTCATTCTGTTACACTGAAGTAACTAAGTTAACTTAAATAGAGAGACCCTGATCTAAAATTGGTTTAGAAAATCAGACCCATTTTGAGGTAATGTGTGTTCACTCAGTGCTGCATCTTTCTCATCCCATGGATATCTCTCTATATATTTTCACTTTTTGATTTGGGAGCTGTTGTTCCCAGCTCATAAGGAATTGGCTGGGGAGGTTCTAGTCAGGCTGTTGCAATGTGAGAGTAAGAGAGCAAAAAAACAAAACAAAACCCTGAGAACAAGGGAAGTTGGTGCTTAATTAGATTTCTGGATCTGCATTAGCCTGGGGACATCAGGTTAGGGTAGATAACTACAAATTAGCCATTGCTATGATTTTGAGCACCAATTAGTAGAATTTTCTGTCCTCTTGCAAGAGAGTAACTCACCTAGCAGAATAGTCTGACCCTGAGTATTCAAATTATTCCATCAGTGAAGAAACAACCTTTTTCATTGTGCTATTATTATTTGTGCTGAGGTAGTGCCTAAGAGCAGGAGGGATCTGTCATGGACCTGTGCGCAGTGCTGTACAAACACATAACAAAAGTGGTCCCTGCCCCAAAGAAATGATTAATCTGAGTAATACTTATTCCTTTCTGATATCTCCATGCTCACATATGCTTGAAGGTATATAAACAAATACATATTAGAACGTAACTACAAAGGTATACAACCAATAATTACTAGAATGCAACAATGATTTTCTCTGTGGTCTTCATGAAAGCACTGGTTAAATTTTCAGGGACTGAAGTATTTTGTTTTTTAAACCTGGACCTCTGAGCTGTTTTTATTTGTTTTATAATTTAACTAGAGGTTACATGAATTCTTGTCTGCTTAGACAAGCCTTAAATTGGATCAGTTTTTGTAGTTTATGTTGAGGGTCATATTGGATGAGAATTTGATGACCATATTTCAATCTTTGGAGACTGCAGAAATGTAATCCTGCATGTCGTGGTAGTTTTTTATTTGAAAGCAATGTTGGATTTTAATTAGGTTGTAAATTAATGAAACTGTGTTTTATTTTTCATTCTTTCTTTCTTTTTTAAAAAATGTTGCTTTAAGCCACATCACAATTAATACATAATTTGCAGTTCTGAATACTGCGGTCAGTGATGGATTTGTGACAATTTGCAAAGCAATACTGTCTTTGAAAGATAGAACTCTGCATTTTTGTTTAATTTTTCTGGTCTTGTCTCCTCTACCCATCATTTCACTGGGTGCTCTCATCGGGAAAGTTCCCCCACCCCCCACAGTTGTAATATAAATATCAAGTGATATTAAGTAATACTATATTTATTGGGTATCCTTCTATTGCCACTTGCTTTTCTTCCTCAACATTCTAAAATGCAAAATAAACAACAAAAATTATATTAAAAACAAACCCAACGTAACTCATGAATCCAAGAGAAAAAAACAGGTTCAATTCTGTTCCTGTTCATTTGAATGCAGCTGTATTACATCCCAGAAGCCCTGGTTCAGCAAAGCACTTAATTACATGCATAAATCTATCCCTAGCCAGTAAGGGCATGTGCCTACCTGCTTTGCTGCATCAGGGCGAGGGGCAGTGAAATCCTAGCTGCTATTCTACTAAAGGATTAAATCCCTGCAAATACTCATGAAGTATTTTGTTAAACGCAGATGTGTTTGGCTCTGTACAAAAAACAAAGAAAAGCAGCCCTGGCCCTGAGAAATTGACAATATAAAGTCCTGATCCAAAACTCACTGAAGTCAATGGAAAGACTTCCAGTCTCTTCAAGGGGCTTATGATCTGGTCCTAAGGGACTATATACTTATCAGTACTTAATGGTTATCGCTAGTCCTTACTGTTGTGAGAGTATAAAAGTACAAAATGCCCTGGCACAGCACAGGTGGTGTGTCAGCTTAAAACTTAATAATTTTTCCCATTGTCATTTCCTCCCCAATTATTATTGTTGGGGTAGAGAGAGCATTTGAAACAGGCTGTGCTCAACTATCATTTTCAAGTAAAAACGGAGCACCAAATCCACTTTGCTGTCTTATTTGAGTAGTTCCAATGTATGTGTAACTGGAGACTCTTTGGATCCAGTGTTTAAAAGTGACTGCAGGGACTCATTTCATCTTGAGGGGAATATGAGAACTTGAAATGCATCAGATGGGGAAGGCTCTAAAGCAAGCAGGGCTGTTAATAAATTGAGAGGGAGACAAAATCAATGACTGTTCAAAAATAACTGAGCTACTGCACTGGGGGGTTTTTTTAATAGTGGTTAAAAAAAATGTAAGCAAATCCTGCCTCTGCAAGTGGGCCTCCTGGTATTAGAATTGCTAGGGTTTTACTGTACAAGGTGAAGGCCAAAGATCTGGGTGGAGAAACATGCAAGGTGGAGCAGCCCCTCAGCAAAGTCCTTCTTCCTTCCAGTAATGGGAATGCCCAAGTTGCATTTGGGAGTATCATAGAGACAAACTGTGGGAGTGGGGACAGTAGTTCCACTACTATATGAATCCTCTGCCTCTATGCCCTGCAGTGAAAGCTATGAAGGGTGTGAAGGGCTACCTCAGCCTGTTGGTTGATGTACTCTCTGCAGCCATCTTCCCATTTCCAGCCCAACCACTTAGGCTAGTGGATTTGGCCCTTTTATCTAAAGGTCACTATAGTATCTGTGCACCTTCCACATAAAATCATCATCAGTGTCCAAATTCCTAGCAGACTTGATAGAAAGTCTGTCTGTTCTCCATTTTTGGGGTCAGACCTCTATTTGGAGTGGGGTTATTTATTTTGATTTTTTTTCCATCTGAGAACTAGCTAATCTAAGAATGAGAAGTGGAAAATGAGAAGTTTAAGAATGAGAAGTTTATGAAATGAGAAGTTTAAGAATGAGAAGTGGAAAAGAAGACATGGTCAGCAACACTCCATAATTTATCTAAGGACACCTCAGTTTACCTACCAGACTAACAGTTGGATTATATTAGTTTCTGGCAATACTATGTCTGAGGAGGTGCTGGTGAGCGTGGTGGAGTTCTGGCATCATTCCTTTCATATGTTAGAGTATCATCAATACTTGATTACTTACTTACTCAGGCATCTGAGAACACGGACAGATGTACATTACTCTCACTAGCACATCTTACAGCAGAACAAAAAAGAGCAAGTAAGTATTTTGAGGTGGTCTCTCCTATGCCGCGGGCTTCCCCTCCATATCCAACATTCCTGTGGCCATGTCTACACTACAAACTTTGGTTGATGCACATTACATCAGCATAAAGCCACTACCAAATAGTATATCATTTGTGCATGTGTATACTTGGCTCCTTGCACTGGAGCTGTATATGCTCACCAGGAGTGCTTGTGTCGATGCACAGTGTTGTCCACCATGAGTAGGTATCTGAGTGTGCAACCCACCACCATCCAGTGTGCTGATTTTTGGGAAGTTTTTGGCAATGAATGGTGGGGCAGAAATGAGTGACTCGTGGGTGACTGGGAGCACGGGCTCAACTTTCCAGCATGCAACTGTCTCCATCCCATAATGTCTTCTATATCCCATCATGTTTGTGCCTTTTTTAGAAATCCCATGAACCCATATGGCACTCCTCACTGTTCACCCAGAAGCATGGAGCCTGCACTGCTCTACACTGTTGTCATACGCATTGCAATCAGAGGACGCGCAATCCTCTGGTATTTGGACAGCTGTAAGCAGAACCAAATCCATGTCAACCATGCTGATTTTTTGCACGACAGATTGCTGTGGGACACAGTGAGAACCAATTTAAAGTTGGTGGTGGCATTCACTGAGCAGCTTCAGATGGTGGAGCACCATTTCTGGGCCTGAGACATGAGCACTGACTTGTGGGATTGCATCATAATGCAGGTTTGGGATGATGAGCACTGTCTGTAGAATTTTTGGATGTGCAAGGCCACATTACCAGATCTGTGTGCAAACCTCATCCCAGCCCTCCAGTGCAAGCATAATGCCAACAGATCCCAGTTGTCGGTGGGCGGGATCGAACCTGGGACCTCTGGAGCTTAGTGTATGAGCCTCTACCACAGGAGCTAAAAGCCAGCAGGCTGTTAACTGTAGCGCAGACTGTAGAGCAGACTCATTTTAGCTCTCTTTTTAAGTGGTCTTGGTGCCACTAGATGGGACAGAACACCACACCCAGAAGGTGTGTGGGTTACACAAGGACATTAAAAAGAGAGCTGCACTTGCGACACCAGGTAGCTATTAGTCAGTGGGAAATCATTCTGGCATTGGAAAATCTGTTCTGGGGGTGTTATCATGCAAGTGTGCAGCGCCATTAATGGTCTCATGCTGTGCAGGGCTATGACTCTGTGGAGGAGAGAGTGGATTGATTTGCAGCAGCGAGGTTCCTGAACTGCAGTGGAGTGATAGATGGCACCAGATCACCTTTCCACAGAGTACAGCAACAGAAAGGGCTATTTTCTATGGTTATGCAAGCATTAGGGGATCACTGGGGATGCCTCACCAACATAATTGTTGGCTGTTAGGGAAGGTGCACGATGCTTGCATCTCTAAGAACACAGGACTGTCCAGAAAGCTACAAGCAGGAACTTTCTTTCCTGACCTGTAGTTTGTCATTGGGGATGTTGAAATGCCAATAGTGACCTCTGGAGGACCCAGCCTGCCTCTGGCTCATGAAGTCACACACTGGCCACCTCAACAGCACCAAGGAAAGATTAGCTACCAGGTGCAGAATGACAGTTGGATATGTGTTTGGCAGATTGAAGGAATGCTGGCATTGTTTACTCACAGGATAGGATCTCTGTGAAAAAATATCCCAATGGTTATGGCTGTCTGCTGTGTCCAGCATAATATCTGAAAAGCAAAAGGGGAAAAGTTGCTGCTGGGGTGAGCAGCTGTCTGCTGCGTTTGAACAGCCAAACACAAAGGCTATTAGAAAAGCTCCCCTAAAGTTTTAAACAATACATGCTCATTGGCATTTCTGCTTGGGATTGCTCATGCATGGTGCCACTCTCAGCACCAGTCATGGTAAATATGGCCCACCAGGGTGAGAGAAATTGTTTGGTACTGAATACTGGCACCATTTTCCACAGGCGATGGTGATCTCTCACTCCTGAGGGTAACAATCGCAGAGAGAGCACAGCTGCTTCCCGAAGGCCTATATGCTTCTAGTCTGCCATGGTGCCTGCTGAAGTTATCATTGACTGGCACTGGAAAGTGTCCTATGGAAGGCTGCCATCCACAGAAACCCTTGGGAGTGGGTCGCAGAGCACCTCCTTGCAAGTTTCATTGAGATCTCTCAGAAGTCTTCAAGGGACAGCCCTGGGTACATAAACAAACTGGTCTGCATGCCCCCACTGCACCTAGTCTAACTCTACAGGGAATGAAAAGCAAATAAAAATGCTAGCTCTTTTAGTTGTATCGCTACTTCTTCTTGCACTGTAATGGGAAATAAATTTACACGCTTACCTGAAGATCTGTCTCCTGCATTGGGTTCACTCATGCTCGACTGCTGGGACTGACTGGATAGCAATGAAGTCTCAAACAGGTTCTGGCATAGCTTATCCCTGGTTTAATGTCCCCCACGTCACCCTGGTCCTCACTGTTCAGGCCGGGGCCTGTGGCTTGTGCTTCACTGAAGTATCTGTGGTGGTGTGTGGGGTGCTGGTGGGGTCTCTTAGTAAAAGCAGCAGGTCTGTGGCTCAACACCAGGTTAACTGTAGGCCTCCCTGGCCGTCTGAGATGTCTGACACAGTTCCTTCGCTTTCACATGGCCCTGATGCTGGTCCCTGTTATGCTCCTGCATCTCCCCTGCAATCTGTTCATATCTGCTTCTCCTCACAGCCCAGGAGATCCAATATTTCCTGTCTACTCCAGGCTGGTGTGCATCTGGCATGTGTAGCCTGACTGGTCATCTGGGCAATTGTGCACAACAATGGGGAACTGCTAAATGCACTCACCAAGCTGGACAATCAGGAAAAGGTATTTCAAAAATTTGCTGGGCTTGAAGAGGTAGGAACTTCCAGGTTCTATGACAAGTCCAATCAGAGCAATCAGTGTTGGGCTGGAGGACAGTTAGGGTTGATATAAGTAACATAGTGTCTACCTGCATGCATGTTGTGTTGACCTCAGTACATCAACTGTGGCTCAATATCGCTTTGGGGTGGTGGTGTTATTGTGCCTCTATAACAGGGCACTTACATTGGCAGGAGAAAAATTTGAGTGTAGACAGATGCACAACTAGATCAATTCCAGGTGGCTTATGTTGACCTAATTTTGCATCAGCCTACTTTTAGAGAGACACAGTGGGACCAACTTCTGTTGTCTCTCTAATATCCTGGGACCAGCACAGCTACAATACTGTGTTCAGCATATCTTGCAAGGTTCATATGTAAAATATGAATATATTTATATTAAATATTTTAATATTTAATATTTTAATATTTATATTAAATATCCTTTATATTAAAATATAAAACCATGCCATAGTGCCAGTGTAGGTTTAATTGATAGGCTTGGCTGAGGGCACTTCTGGAGACTCCAGGTGTCATTCCGTTTTACTGCTGTTCTTGATTTACAGAGTCTTGACTTTAGGCCAATTTTAAACATGTGCAGCTTCTCAACAGTCTCACTTATGTGGACAGCTTCTGCTTATTCCTCACTTCCTTTCTCTGCTCTGCAGCACTTTTCATTCTACTGTGCAGCCTGCCATAGATGCTTCAGATACCACAGTAATGGCTTTGATAGAAAAACAGATTATAATGTTCTCTTGTACACTTCGATTCTGATTTCATTTATTTAAAGAAACACACTGTCTCAAATGAAAAGTTGCTTCAGAGCATAATCCTACAGGGATGTAAATGAAGGACTAAATATTGACTCAATCAAAGTGGTAATTAAGCATGTAAAATGGGTATTGAAAAATATTAAAGTGGGTGAGCTAATAGCTTTGGTCCAATAGAAGATATCACCTCACCCACCCTGTCTCTCATCCTGTTAGAAATTTGTGCTCAGCCATCACTTGCAGTTTAGGAAAATCTCTTAAATTAAATCTACGAGTGCTCAGACCTCTTTCTGGGGTGGAACCTAGGGTGTGGATCTTGCTCTTCCCTTGACTCTAGTCTCAGTCCATCTTTCCCCCACTGGCCAAAAAAAAAAAGTTTGTTTACCAAGGTGTTGAGTAATATACTGATTGTTGGCTCCATATTTATTGCCTTTCCCTTCAACATATTCCCCGGTCATTGGAGCCCCTCAGCTGAGTTTCTTTGAATAAGTAGCAGATGTCTTTTTTGTCATGCTTTTAAAATGGCTTTATCATGTTTCACACAACCCTGGATACCATTAATAATAATTATGAAAAATTGAGCTTGTCTATTGCTATATATAGGTATTTATACCACAAGTCATCACCATAGTATCTGAGTGCCTTCTAGTAGTGCAATATGGGACATGACCACACATCTGTCACATGGTGTTTCCACCCCCCAAGAGGGAAGTTTGTGATGGTCTTTAGTTCTTGTGGGTATTCATTTCACAGTTTCAGAATGCCCCAGAGAAAGTTCTATGTCTCACACAGATCAGATTTACTCTTATTACTGAGAGTTCTTTTGTGCCAGAGGAGCATATTTGTTGACCACAGTCTGCATTCTGGAGCTTTAAAAAGCCTGGGCCTGGCCCATGCAGCACTTTGACCGTGAACTCAATTCAAAATTCTATGGGAAGCCAACATACAGAGTGGTGGATGGGTTTTATGTGTAAGCCTGTGAGATGTGCTCCAGCATTCTGTACTAGCTGGAGTTTCCTAAGTGCTGAAGGTTGCATGGCCAAGTGTACAGCCAAGAGGCAATGCATGACAGAGGCCTGAGTCTTAATGAGGTGGAGTCTCCTAATCAGCTAGGTATGGTAGAAAGTATTATCATGAATCTTGCTATGTAAGACCCCCACCCCAACTTCAGCGAGGAATCCAAGAGTACTCCTAAACTATGGACTGAATTGACCATTTGTGGATGTTCACCTTCAATCAAAGGAGACTGCACTGTGGTTGCAAATTCTTCCAAATGCTTGCCTCTGCCTACCGGCATCTCTTCTGTCCTGATCTCTTCCAAGCGCTGGGCTCTTGTGGTTGTATGTGGGGAAGAACAGATAGAGCTGTGTATCGTTTTCATACTGCAGGCATTTGAGTCCATGTCAGCTGACCGGTTCACCTAATGGTTGCATATAAACGTTGAACAGGACCAGATATTATTTCTGTAAACATCCTCCACTCCCTGCCAATCTTCTCAATTTAGGATCCCATTGACTTGAACAGATACAGAATCAAACCCTTTTGTTTGCAGTGTTGTTGTAGCCGTGTTGGTCTCGGGATATTAGAGACAAGGTGGGTGAGGTAATATCTTTTATTGGACCAACTTCTGTTGGTGAGAGAAGGACGAGCTTTTAAGCTACACAGAGCTCTTCTTCAGGTCTTGGAAACATATTGAGAATGTCACAGCTAAATATATGATTGAACCGATAGTTTAGCGTAAGTAGTACTCTAAGGGACAACTCCAGGTGAAGTGGCCCGTAAACATCCTGTAGTTGTAGGACAAAAAAGGGTGGTTAGTGGGTTACAGATTGTGGTAAATATTACCTCACCCACCTTATCTCTTTAAACATAATCAATCAATGACTTCCTTTGCAACAGTACCCCCAAAGGACAATTGACAACAGCAAACATACATGGACAATTTTTTTTGAAAAGCAAAGCTTAAAGTGAAAGCACAACTTAAATACTTCTTTAGCTTAAGTTTAAAAATAGCCTGGTGCTCGGTGCTGTATATAACAACATAGAATTCCTATTACTTCCAAAGTTAGTTATCAAAAAATAATCTCATTAGGATAGTGTGTCACAGCAAAATAGCCTCTGTCAATGTATTCACTGTAACTGAACCAGTGGTTGTATTTTTGTACAATATTAATAGCAATTGACCTTTATTCTGAAAGGTTTTAAATAGTAAGTAAAGAGTAGATTTTTTGATTCACTATTCTTAGTTTCTACCTCTATGAACAAATAGGGTTCCAGTCAATCCACAACAGGAATTCAGAAATCTTATACACTTAAGCTTTGCAGCAAAAATGAGATTTTAGCTGTCTGCAAAATTAGAAGCATATTCCCATTCACAAGGCAAACGAAACCCCAAAATGTATTTTATTAAAGATTAAACAAAATAAAGGTTTCCAATTTGAAGAAGAGGAACATAATCTAGTAATACGTGCACATAATATTTTCAGTGTTCTCTACAGCAAACTATATACAGTTGCCATAAATATAAAGGGAAGGGTGACCACCTTTCTGTATACAGTGGTATAAAATCCCTCCTGGCCAGAGGTAAAGTCCTTTTACCTGTAAAGGGTTAAGAAGCTCAAGTAACCTGGCTGGCACCTGGCCCAAAATGACCAATGAGGAGACAAGATACTTTCAAATCTGGGGGGGGGCGGGTGTCTGTCTGTGTGATCCCTTTGCTGGTATCACAAGCTTGATCACAACAGATCAAGAATGCAAGCTCTCCAACTCCTGTAAAGTTAGTAAAAGTCATCTAGCTAGTTAGGTTTTCTTTGTTTTTACTGTGCTGGAGGAAATGTGTAGTCCTGGTTTTGTGTCTTTTTGTAACTTAAGGTTTTGCCTAAAGGGATTCTCTATGTTTTGAATCTGACTGCCTGTAAGATTATCTTCCATTCTGATCTTACAGAGTTCTCTTATCTTTTTTTGTTCTTCTAATAAAGTTCTGGTTTTTTTAAGAATCTGATTGGGTCTTAAAAATCCCAGGCTCGTTTGTGCTCATCTTGTTTATTCTCAAGCCTCGCCCGGGAAAAGGTATGTAAGGGCTTGGGGGGATATTTTGGGGAAATAGGAACTCCAAGTGGTCCTTTCCCTGTTCTTTGTCTAAATCACTTGGTGGTGGCAGCATACTGTTCAAGGACAAGGCGAAATTTGTGCCTTGGGAAAGTTAACCTAAGCCGGTAAAAATAAGATTAGGGCGTCTTTCATGCGGGTCCCCATATCTGTACCCTAAAGTTCAAAGTGGGGAGGGAACCCTAACAGTATTTCTTAGGCCATGGCTAAAGAGGAAGTTACTACATAGCAAGCCAGAGCGTGAATCTACAGCATAGTCCGAATCCTCATGAGGAACTTGGGTGTGTCTGTGTTTGGAGAATGAAATTATAACATGGTGGATAGTTATCAGAACTCCTCAAAATCTTTCCTTACCAAATAAAAATAAATCCCACATGTGTACAAAATAGCACAAACTTGCAAAGGTTTTTGACGTTTACAGCAGATGTCATGTGCTTTTTAGACAAAAGTTCCTGAATTCTTTCCTTGTTGTTAACATAATGTACATATGATCATAGATTTAATACGGATTGATACCTGATTGTTGGACTTCAAGTCTGTGCATGAGGGGGGAGTAGTTTCACTTCAGTGAGCTTGAAGTATACTGGTCAGTGGGTGAATGTTGAACAAATTCAGGGGGTATATATGTGTGTCTGCATGTGTTACTTTCTACTGGCATCTCTACAAGGAAATATTTCATTTTGTTTGAGCTTTTAAAACCTTTTACAAAAATAAAATATAATCAAACTAAATTTCAAAACAAAGTAATTTCAAACTGAAAAATAAAACATTTAATTTCAAAATTGTTGACATGAAACACTGATGGTTTTTTGTGGGGTGGTGGAGGGCTTTGACTGAAAGAATTTGGTGAAATTGACACAAATATACGTAATAGTTTGGTCAATCTGAATCTGCATTTTTGGGAGCAAACAAAGGTTTCAGCCAAAAATATTTTCCTAGCTCTAATCCTCAGACCTGGCCCTACTTCACCTAAGTGTGAAGTCCATGCAATCAAATAATCATTTTCCTATCTCTAGTCCCAATGTAACCAAAACAAACTACTGATAATTGCTTACCAGCAAAGTAAAGGTTTACACTGTTGACTTCAATATAAACAATGCTCTTCCTAAATCCTTCCATGATTTTTTGTGTATTCTGATTTATACTTTGAGACTGGAATATAAAAATGATACGTGGTGTGTGTTAAATACAGGAATAACAAAACCAGTATTCAGGTGAAGACTAATTTCAACCTTTGCATATACACACACAAATATATATGTAATTTTTAGAATCCACTTGCAAAAGACTGAAGAGGGTGCAGCTACGTCTCTAAATAAAATGAACTTGAATGCATGATGAATAAATATTTTATCAATTTTCCGTTTATGCCAAGTCTCATTTCATCAGTTTTCCCTGATATGTAATGAGACCTTGAAGACTCTATTTGGGAGAGATAAAAGCATCCAAGTGAAAATGGGTCTTGAGTACATTATAGTACATTCATAGTAGAACAATACATTTACACCAAATTGTATCATGTTCTGGGCACTAAACAATATTTTTTTTAAAAAAAGCTACTGTGTCTATAGACAAACTGCATGAAGTAAAATTTGTGGCCTGACTTTTATTAGATAAAGCCTCCCCTAAAAAAAATCTCTCCATGACATTGAAGTTCAATTGATAAAAATGATTAATTTTGTTTTCAGACTCCATATTTTCCAGATTGGTGTGAGGTGCCTCAGGGAAACTGAGCCAAACTATTGACACTAGGATGCTGCAAATAACACTGATATCCTAAAGGGACATATTAGTAAACCTGCTAAAATTAAGTTGCCTGTGCTGAGGTGCCAATGGCAGAGTAAATGCAATGGAGATTTCCGTCTCCCTAAACTGTGACAAATGCACCAAAGCAACTAATTTAAACAGGCTTAATAGTAGTTTAAATATTTAGCTTCTTCACCAGGGAGGTGCACAGGTTCTGGTATTTGTATTTGTGTACAACATTCTTGAAGCCAATGATGCTGTGCCAATGTACCAGCTGAGGAGTTGACCCTTAACCTGTAATCTTTGGATCCTAGAGTTTACAGTGCAGTGGGATGCATGTCTCTGAGCTGCTGATACAAGCTGTCTGCAGACTCAGAAAGTCACTACTGTATTTTATACTCAGTTTACATTTAAAAGTTTAGCAGGGCTAGAAATCTCAGTTTTGTTTTATTTTAAATATGAAAGTTTAGTTTCTTGAACACAATTCTCTACGTGCCTTCCACTCAGCGGAGACACTTCTGGCCGCAGCCCACCCAGTCAGCAGAACCGCCAAGATGGCTACAGAAGGCAGAACAGAAACGGCAGAAGAAGGTCACATCAACCTTCTGGCCAGAGCTTGGGACAATCGAAACCATCTTCAGGACCTTGAATGGTATCGGTCAGGGCCTGAAACCTCTTTTGCGGGGGGTATATCCTGGCCTGGGTCAAGTCCAATACTGCCCCTATAAACACTATCCTCTGGATGGGGGACAGAGGGGACTTTGCTTCATTTAAAAGGAGACTCAGGTTGATGAAGGTGGCTCTGATAAACTTGACCTGAGCCTCCACTTGATCAGCCAGTCATCGAGGTAAGGAAACGCCTGAACCTGGTGCCTGTGCAGAAACGCAGCGACGACTGCCATGCACTTGGTGAAAACCCGAGGTGCTGCTGACAGGCCGAATGGGAGAACTGTGAATTGGTAGTGGGTGTTGTTCACCATGAACCTGAGGTACTTCCTGTGGGGCTGAATGATCTGAAAGTATGCATCCTTCAAGTCGAGGGCAGCATACCGGTCTGCTGGATCCAATGGGGGAGGCCAGAGAGACCATGTGGAACTTGAGTTACTTTATAAGAGTGTTGATTTCCCGCAGGTCCAGGGTGGGCCTGAGGCTGCCTTTGACTTTTGGTATTAGGAAATACCAGGAATAAAAGCCCTCACCCCTGGGCTCCTGAGGAACCTCCTACGCTGCCCTTAAAGATAGGGGTGATTGCGCCTCCTGGATAAGGAGTTGCTCGTGAGAAGGGTCCCTGAAGAGGAATGGGCAAGGGGAGTAGAAGGGCGGGAGGGCACAGAATTGGATGGGGTATCCCCTCTCTACCGAGCGGAGCACCCATCAGTCTGAGGTAATAAGGGACCATGCATGGTAGAAAGGAGAGAGTCAGGATAAGAAGGTAAGGTGGGGTGAATCCATTTCCAGGTGTGGTACACCGTCCTTGACCAGGCCTTGAAAAGGCAGGCTTCGATTGTGCCAAGCTCTGGCCAGAAGGTTGACGTGACCTTCTTCTGCCGTTTCTGTTCTGCCTTCTGTAGCCATCTTGGCGGTTCTGCTGACTGAACCTCTGAGTGGGCTGCGGCCAGAAGTGTTTCCGCTGAGTGGAAGGTGTGTAGAGGCCCAAGGACCTGAAGGGGCTCTGGAGTTCTTCAGGTTGTTTAGCCTTTTGTCTGTCTTTTCTGAAAACAGAGTTTCACCCTTGAAAGGCAGGTCCTGTATGGTCTGTTGGACCTCAAAGGGAAGACCTGGAGCCACAAGCCCCTTCTCATGGCTACACCCATGGCCATGACTCTAGTGGCAGTGTCTGCCCCATCAAGTGCTGCTTGCAGAGATGCCCTGGAGATCACTCTCCCCTCCTTGACCAAAGCCGAGAATTCAGCCCGGAAGTCCGAGGGAAGTAACTCCGTAAACTTAGCCACCACTGAACAGGTATTGTAGGCTTTCCTGCTGATGACGGCCTGGTGGTTGGAAATTTGGAGTTGCAGTCCTCCTGTGGTGTATAGCTTCTGACCGAATAGGTCCAGTTTTTTTGCATCCCTATTCTTGGGGGAAGGGCCCTGGAAACCTTGTCTCTCTGACTGGTTAGCAGCGTCCAACACCGGAGAGTCAGATTGTGGGTGAGTGTATAGATCAGGGGTGGGCCACACTGGGGTTGCAAAACTGCATGGAGGGCTGGAGAGGGAAGGCTGTGCCTCTCCAAACAGCCTGGCCCCCGCCCCATCCATCCCTCCCACTTCCCGCCCCCTGACTGTTCCCCTCAGAAACCTTAAACCATCCAACCCCCCTTGGCCACTGAGCTGGGTTCTGCCATTGAGGGGCCCACTGCATCAGCCGGGACCTCCTATGCTGCCTTGAGTTTGATCTTCTGCTCCTGCTATAGTCAAAGCGGTATGAGTTCGACTTGGAATATGAGGACCAGGGCAGCGCTGCATCTCTCAACGTGGAGCATCGGGAGCCCAGGGACTGACTGTGCTCCCTGGATGGAGGCCCTGGCATCTGTGGTTGCCGAGGCGATGAGCGGCGTGACATCATAGCTGGCTTTGCCTTTAACAGCACAGTGTGGGATGGAGCCTGCAGTGCTGATGCCTTCTCCTGTCTCGGGGCGAGAATGGCACTGTGAGTCTGAGCAGGTCCTGTGCTGCCTCAAACGCTTCAGGAGTGGAAGGAAGCAGCAGGCTCTCCGAAGGGTTTGGCGCTCCAAGTCTCGGAGCCGTGGCCCGACTGTGATGCCACTGATGGCTGGTGTCTGGATCTAGACAAAGGGGATCAGCCCCTTTCGATCCTCTTCTTCTTCTGCACTGGCAATTGGGACCGGTGCCAAAGGATGGAGTGTCCCCGAGATGCTCCATGATGGTGCCTGGAGTCCTTGGGCTGTGTCTTTCTTTGGCACCTGGTCTCTTGAAGAGGGCGCTGGCGTGTTCCGCGCTGAAGAAGACATGCTGATGGTGGGATCCCCGGCACCAGTGTCTGACTGCAGTCACCAGTGTCTGACTGCAGCTACCTCCATGAAGAGAATTTTAAGCCACAGCTCTGTCTCTTTCAGGGTTCTTGTTGGGAGTTCCCAACAGATTTTACAGCGGTCTTTTTGGTGACCCTCACCCAGATACTGTAAACAAGAGCTATGGGAGGGTCACTTTTTGGCATGCGCTTCGCGCAGTCCTTGCAAGTCTTGAAGCCTGGGAATCGCGGCATACCCCAGAGGCAACAAATAAGGGAGAGAAATGGGGGAAAACCCCTTTAAATGAAACTTACAACTGACTAACTAACTATACTAAACTACACAATCTGAATAAACACGGTGCGGACAACAGAAATCGAACTGCTAAATCACTTGCCGGAGCAAGAGCAAGGGAAGTTCCAGCTACTGTCACTGGAGATAAGAAGGAACTGAGGGGTGGCGGGTCAGCAGGGCTATATATGGGCGCCATGAAGGCACGACTCCAGGGGCACCCAGGCTGATCCTATGGTTGCTGCTCGGGAAAAATCTTCCGGCTAGTGTGCATGTGCACATACCTGATTGGAACTGACATGAACAAGCATGCGAAGAAAAACTTTTTTTTAAACAGAGAAATCATGAATTAGTGATTATAGGGCTTGCTCAGCTGATTCAGGTGTTCATTCATTTCCCAAATGAACCCAGCCATTATTCAGGTTTGGTTACGAAGCCCTATACACACACACACACTCTCCTCTATAAACGTGGGAGAGAGGGATTGGAGGCTCCTACGTTTGCTAAAATCCATGTTGGCAAATCTTCAAATTTCAAAAGGACCAAGGAAAGCCTTGCTGCTGAAGGAATTTTAATAGAGCAGCCAGACAGAACTTCAGACCAGAGACCACACTAAAGGTGAATGTCCCCATGGGTGAGATTTTATTTGGAGTTTGAGAAGGGAGAAAAATGTGTCTGATCAGGAAGAAAGGATGTGCATTCAAGTGTGTCTTCCAAAATGGTATTTTTTTAAATTCTTATATAGACCTTATTAGGTTTTCTCATCACTAACATACGCACAAGAAAAATCTGAAACAAACTCCATCCTATCAACCTCTATCACAATATGTCATGAAGAAAAATATAAAATATTTCCCTTTGCAGCTTGTTATGCATTACTTTCAAACTCAAGCTATTCCCATTTTGGCAATCTGACTAGGACATTGTTAAATGTTCTATTCCTTAAATGTTTCTGCAATAAAGAGTCTGTCACAATATGCCATGCTGTCTCACTAGCAACCAAACTTCAAAAATAATAAGTACGCAGGTAAATTGGAGGGTAAAAAATGAAAGCAAGTTTTACTTTAGGTTATTCAAAATGGAGATGCCGTTCCAAATTGAAATTGTCAGCCTTACAATTAAATATGAACATGGTGGCTCCTTCCTTGAAGATAAAAGCTACTCATTCAAGTCACTGATCTGATTTATACAGTATATGTATCCCCTACCAAGGCGCTGTTTCAATATGACAACAGCAAAGACAGCTTAAGTTGAAGGCAGAAAGAATCTTTCTGTAATAAAATACTAAAGGGAAATAAATACTAAAGAATTTTAACACCAGCAAGGGGACCACACTCAAAATGAAATATGGTATTGTCCAGCTGTTAGCTGGCTCTGTTATAAACTATTTCCCATATAAAAAGAAATGAAATTGTAAACATATCACCTAACCAGGTGACACGTCTCCTGGTCCAGTATTTTATAAATGTTGGGACAACTCCTCAAGTGCCCTGATCTGCTATGGAAGGCCCAACCATGGTCACTAGGGAATTCTGCACACCCTGTTTTTCACAGACCTTGGGTCTGTGTTGGCTCTGCAGGGGAAAAGGTAGAGAGCAAGAAACATGTGTCGTCGTCCCCAGTTTGGCCTGTAACAACTTTCCTGACTTGCAACTGCAATGCAACACAACACAGCCTAGGACTTCTCAGCCACGTACATGTGCTAGTTAGCGCTGACATGATTGTCCTAATTAGCAAATTTTTAATTATTATATTATCGTGCCCACAAGTATTCATCAAAGATTCCTTTACTTTAAAATTTGCATGAGGATGGCAGAAGTTCTTTAAATACAGGGAGTTAACAACATATGCCAACAAGATAAGGGTTATACTGTACATTCTACCTGTTTTCGCTGGGATTTTCAGAAAGTAATATCAGAATGAAGGGACGAGTCTGCTCATCTAGTCTGACCGCCCGCAGAACAAGGCCATAGAACTTCCCCCAAATAATTCATGTTTGAACTAGAGCATATTTTTTAGAAAAACATCCAATCTGGCGCCGAGTTAGAAGAGTGAAATGACTTCCCCAAGGACACACTTCATAGCTGGAAATAGAACTTAGGTCTCCTTAGTCCTTTTCTATTTCCTATACAGCCCATGATGCCTTTCTCTCTTAAATAAACCTCATGGAATTAGGCATGCATTTCCCTTTGAATTTCAACGGGAGTTGTGCACCTAACTCCTAGTCTCCTTTGAAAATCCTAAAAAAAAATAAAAAAAAGATACCATACTCCTGTGGAATACATTTACTTGTCACAATATTCCTACATTTCTCTGGAGCATGCAAGGGAGACATTGAAATACCGTGGGAACAACTGGAGAATTTTGTCTAGTGCTGGTTTGTAAGGAACCAACATGTAGCACTTTCATTGGTCTTCTGTATGGTAGTCTCCTTACCATCAATATTAAATGCAATGATACATTGCAGAAAGCCATCATGAATTCATGTTAAAAAAGAAACATTTTTACACAGACATTTATATTCCAGCATCCCAAATTACTTTATAGCTGTAAAATCTGAGTAGTGGAACAACATGAATACAATGATCAAACATTCCTGGCAGAAACAAAGAAATCAGGTTATACTATGTTAGTCTTATTTTTAAAATGTTGTTTATTTCTGTGTAAATTGTTATTAAAGCCAGACTGATTTTCTAGGCTAACAGCAATGTTTCTCATTACAGTTGGATAGTGTCACTTCACTAATTCAGGCTGCCAAAAACTTAATGAATGCTGTGGTGCAGACAGTGAAGATGTCCTATATTGCCTCCACTAAGATCATCAGAATTCAAAGTCCTACTGGCCCACGACATGCTGTTGTGATGTGGAGGATGAAGGCTCCAGAAAAGAAGCCCCTGATTAAAAGAGAGAAGCCAGAGGAAATCTATGCAGCTGTCAGAAAAGGTTCTGCTAAGAAAAGAATCCATCCTGTTCAAGCTATGAGTGAATTTAGAGGAAGAGCAATAATCTAAAATTACTATTCTGCCACTGTGCACATTTCATACCTTGCAACTGCTCATATGGCATCTTTATTTTTCCACTTGTTTAATTCTAGAAGTATGCTAATGTTTGGAAATGCTCTTCTTTTTGTATGTTTAACATTAGCGGTAGCGTATTTCATCTTTAAAAACAGATATTTAAAATGCAGATTTGATTAGTTAATAGTATACCATTTAAAATAACCTTTTAAAAATCATCTTATGTTATTGCTCACTCTTTACAATGCCTTTTTTTTTGCAGCTGAGCATTTTGAATGATAGGTTAGGATGCTGTGTTATAACAAGAGTTAGCCTTCATGTAATTGAAAGGCAAGGCACAAGTAGTCAACTTCATCACTGGTGTAACTCTCTTGACTACAGTGGGGGTTACACCAAAGATGAATGTGGCCTGACAGTTTTATATTCAGAGCGCTTTATGACATACAGGCTTCTATGGGTAGGATATATTGGGCCATCTCCTTAGCTGGCCTAAATCAAAGGAAATGTACTGAGTCACACCACATAGGGATCTAGCCCATTCACTTATCTAAATTGAAAGACATTTTAAAAGATTTTTCTTCATAAACATTAGGTATAAACAAAAATGGAATAAAAGTTTTAAAATATTTGACAGAACAAAAGGTGGATTGTAACAATGGGGGTTGTAATAATATAATATAAAATAGAGCTGATTGTAATGAAACTATAGCAATAGTAATAACTCTAAAATTTAAAGAGCTCTTTGAAACTTTTATATTAATCCACATTCTGCTTCCTGGCCTGCTCTATGATTGTCACTCATCTTCGTAAGTCCTAATAAATCAGGTAATAACAAAATTATTTTAGATTATTTTGTTAAAAGAAAGAAAAGAAATAATGGTAAAAATGATACAAAGAAACATATGACTGGTCCTGACATCAAGGAGAGGTGTAAATGTTCAGGAAGTACCCTATAAATATCAGTCTTTGCAAGATAACTGCAGTGGATTAAACTACGTGTCCATGGCACCAAACAGCACAACTAAATTAGTTGTAGCCAGCTTGCTAAATTACTTTATTTCAAAGTATGCCATGAAGCTAAAAATGGTGTTAATTGTTAAAATTATCACCTTATTCCTATAAAACATTCAGTGAAATAAACTATTTTCAAGCAAATGCAAATCTTAGCCTATGTTCACAATGAATTTGTGACCATGAGCTGAAGTGAGTCATACAGCTACATAGCCAGGAGCTTCCCTTCCTGCCCAGTCATCCACATGCCTCACCCTATGTCCTAGGCATCAGTACTTAGCTAAAACACCTTTGGCCAGAAGGATTGGTGGTCCACCTCCTCCCGTCGCTGTGTGTTAGTGTCTGCCTAGGAATCCCCTCTCATTCCACACATTCATGATGAATAAGATCGCTGCTTCTTCCTCAAGCAGATTTTTCCGGAAGCCAAACACTATGTCTGCTGCCTATCCACACTTTATTAAAATGTTACAGAGAACAGGATGAGCCAATTCCTTTCCCCCATAGGGGAGGATGGTCAGGGAAAATATTCCCCCCACCTTCTGAAGCCATCTTGTAACTAAGCTCAGGGTCATGACACATCATAACCCCAAGGGTGTTTGCTAAGCACCCCCATTAGTACTCTAGCAAACAGTTACTAGGGATAATGAGGTTTGTTGTCTCTCAGATTAGTTACTTAGGCCCAGATTCTCAAAGGTATTTAGGTGCCTAACTCACATGAGGGAGGTGGCTAAATATCTTTGAGAATCTGGGCCCAGGTGGCTACAGAGATGAAAGAGGTATGGGGAGGCTGGCACAAGCTTGCCTCTTCACCCCCTCAAAGCATTTAATGGTGTGGAGAGCAGCCCATAGCGCTTAGCAAGGTGAATGGGCACCTGCCATTCCTTGTAGTTCTAGCGAGAAGGGGGTCAGCTGTTTTGGACATTCTTTGTGGAGTTTTGCATTTTGGAACTCAAACCTCCATCTGCTATTTCAGGTTCTCTTCCAGCCCCTGAGAGCAGAACTGTACAAGGTTAAGTTTGTGCATCTACCACCGGGGGGCGGGGGGTGTCACACAGTCATCCGCATTGTCCTTTCAATAAAGCCTTTAGGCTCTTGGAGGCATGCATTTGTTATGGGTCACTTTGGTATCAGATGTTTGTAATTAATCATGACTTCAGGAATCACATTAATAATAAAAAGCATGTGGCACACCCCAAAGAAGATTTCTCAGATTTTGTGTGTCCTGATTAGTCTCCAGTACTAGTCACATGTAGAACAGATGTTGAGTCACTTTATACATATCGCTCTCACAACTACATACCACACTGAAATTAAAAGCATGGCCTGAGATGGTAGCATGAAAGTGAGTTTACAAAAAAAAAAGTTCTAATGGGAAACCTGGCAACTTAGCTTCAGATTAAAAACACTCTTATTGTTAGCGAAAACAGATGTTGAAACCTTAGGGCCAGATTGTACCTACAACCCCAGCTCATGTTGGAGGCTCTAGCAGAAGCTCTGCAAGGCATTGTGCCTCAAAATCCAAAAGGACTGCCACACCACCACCCGGTAGGAAAGTGCACTGTTGCTTCTCCTCCCTCCACCCATTTGCGGTAACGAGCCTGCAGAAACACTACCAGGGATCAGTCCTTGTACTTGAAATGCTGGATGATACCTCTGGGGTGTGGGAAGGGAGACCAAAAAAAACCCCTCATGTCCTCCCAATTTGCATACCTGCATTGTAGCCATTCACCATCTGGCCCTTTCTATGCTCTTGCAACCCTACCAATCCAAGAATATTTGAAGAAAAGGAGTTTTAAGAAAAGAGTATGTTTTCACTGCTTATTTTCGTCCAACATAGTGTCTAAGTCCATGTTTGCTGGTATGCTTTACTTTTAAAATACACAGGCAGTGTGCCCACACATGCTTAATACGAAGAGCATCATGGAGAAAAGATTGGCAGGTATATTTATAGACTGCAAGTACCAAAAAGAGATGAGTTTTTAATCTATGTGCTTTATTTGATGTAAGTTACAGTTCCACAGAGTGACTATTATTAAACCACCATCTCATTGCTTAACAACTCTGCCTGCATTTGTATTCTCCATTCTTTTATAACATCAGTTATCTATATCTGACACCGCTATTATAAAATAACACTGATGGCCTCTGAAAGAAGACATACGATGATAAAAGGGACATTGGCTGAATATTTCTGTAAATCATTTGATACAAGTTGAAATCTGTGGGAAAATATAGCAAATTACAATATATCTGGAACCAAACCGCAGCGCAGGATATTTTGATTCAGATCTTCTGAATCCAAATGTCAAAGCTTACTTTTGGGGCACCCCTGCAGAAATTCAGAATGCAAGCTCTGACCCATTTAGCTTGCCGTAAATATATTATATGTATCTTACAGGAGGTACCTAGAAGGCCCAAACAAGACTTGGGGCCCATTGTGCTAAGCACTGTACACAAACATCTAGCAAGAGTGACACAGCAAGGAACTGAAACCCGGCCTCTCAAATCTCAGGCTACTACTGCATCTTCTTTTCTGTCTCACCAGTGTCAGCAAGGTGCAGTGGAAATCCTTCAGCGAAATAACATATAATACTGACAAGAAGCAACATTAACATATCCCAGCTGTAGTTTACATATTTAAAGATGTACAAATCATCAAAAATTAAATGTATGCTCAGTGCATCCACCAAGATCAGGGGCATGTCCTTCCTCTGCTTACAGAATATTAACCAGCCAAAGAAAAGTTTTATATAAGACCTAGCCCAATAGACATCACTTTCTTCCTGGCTGGAAAATGAGAAGTCAGTCTCAAAGTTTAAAAAAGATGTGTGGGATTGGGGGGGAATATGGGCAAAGGTTTATCACCTCCAGTCACTCTGAAGGACCGGTACAGTAAGATTCAATTTTTTTTTTTTAATGTGACGGAAGGCCTCACTCTTAACCAACCAGCAATCAGAAGAGGTGGTGTTTCTCCCACACCCCCCACATACATTTGTGACTATTATTTGTTAGCTCAGTGCATCAGTTTTGTCATCACTCAGAACACCCAGCCATTGTGTTTGGATGGCTTTGGTTTTTGTTTGGTGCCACTAAATAGCAGTCATCATTTCCTTTGAAAGCTGAACTGTCATAGAGCCAACATCTGCAGCTTTCCAGGGCTTGCACAGCTCAGGGTCTCTGATGCTTTCCATCTGACCTGTGCCTATTGTTGAATAAGTGAAGCAGTTAACAACAAGCTCTGTCATTACTCAAACAGCTTTCTTTTAAAATTCAATGAAATAATACAGACTATACGACGTAGATGGAATTTTTCATTTTTTAAGCACATGGTACAAAAGGAAGCGTGCATAATCCAGTTCTGTGAATCCAGTGATATTTTTCTTTAACAAATAATTTGCCTGTTTCAGTTTTCACAGGTGTTGTCATGGTTTCCTTCAGTGTTTAATATTTTTAATTAGAAAAAAGCCACAGTCTGCCTGCTTAGGCCGCGTAATACTTTACTCTGTAAATTTTCCCAATGATTTCATTCCTCCCTAAACACAGTGAGCCATTGCTAATAAACACAATTCCTCTGCGTTCTTTGTCTCGAAATCAGTTTTACCTCTACCTCTTTTACTCGTCTTAGGGCCTGATCTACCCTACAAACTTATGTTGGTGTCACTACATTGCTCACGGATGTGGAAAAGTCAACCCCTGAGCAATGTAGTTATACCGATCTAACCACCAGTGTAGGCAGGAGGGCTTCTCCTATCAACATAGCTACTGCCTTTCAGGGAGGTGGAGTACCTACATTGCTGGGAGACGCTCTCCCAACCTAGTGCTGTCTACACCAGGGATTAGTTTGGTATAACTACGTCGCTCAGGGATGTGTAAAATCCACAGTTACACTGCCAAAAGTTTGTGGTATAGATCAGGGCATAGGAAGAGCAAAAGAGGTAGAAGTGAAACAGTGATTTCAGAGACAAAAAAAATGTAGTTATACCAACATAAGTTTGTAGTATAGGGCTCAAGGTATAACTCGGGTGTGCCACTAATCTGACTCCTGTCCACAAACAAAAAATTCAAGCTGGAAGAAAGTGGTACTTTAAACCTGAGCTAGGTGGGTGGGTGCGGGAGCTGGAATGTTTCTGAACCACCAGCTATTAAGGCAAAGGAGATGTGCAGGCGAGTTTCACTATGTATCACTCAAGTGCTGTTTCACAGTGGTGGTCACTTTCATGCAAGCCAGGCTAGCTTGTGTGCAGTAACTTACACTAACTCTTGCAGTGAAGACAAGCCTGAGTTGGGAAAGGTGCCAATTATTTGTCCCTGTGCTGATATCCTATGTCAGTTTAAAATTTCTGTAGCTCTTTTAAATGTCTTCTTGTTCTAGCTACTTTGTCTGGGTCCACTATTGTAGAATTTAAGAAAGGTGTGTTTATCCAACAATGTTTTATGAGGTTTAAATAAGCTTTAGAAATTATTTGAAGTCTTTATCAGCTGTGAACAGTAAAATTCCATGCTGTCACACCTCCTTTCATTGCTGGAGGCTTGTACTTAACCTTGGTGCACAACCTTACAGTTTAAAATATCATCTTGGCTGTACATATGGTTGTGGGGGCCAGTAGCTAGATAAATTAAAGTCTAACACTTAGGTTTGTTATCATTTGTTTTGTTTTCTTCATATACAAAAAAACTCACTGGTGCAAAAGGTGAACATTAGTATGACATTAAGACACTGTCTATTGATCAACCCCTCTCCACCCCATGAGAATGTATTCTGGTAGCATAGACTTTATATTTGTCTGCAATACCTCATCAAAACTAGTTTCCTTAAAGAAAGAGCAACACAAGTACATAATGTTTCATATAACAAAATCCTAATGTCTAATTTTAAAAAATCTCCTCAGTTCAGGACCCTAACAGTACTCAGTGGAGACCCTGGAAGAAGAGCTCTGTGTGAGCGGGACACTTGTCTCTCGCCCCAACAGAAACTGATCCACTAAACGATATTTCCTCTCCCACCTTGTCTCTAATATCCTAGAACCCAACATGGCTACAACAACACTGCACACCACACTGTGGTGTCAGGAGTCTCTTTACATCCAGTTTACAGAAAAGCAAGAAAGAATACATGGTTCACCAGAGAATCACGGAAGGATACTGTATCAATCATATTCCCTGTCATTTGAGGTAAATGGTTTGGCACTCCTATTAACTATGCAAAGTTACAGACAGCAAACAAACTACCCTGAGACTAGTATGATCCTTCCTGTCCCCTTTGCAACAGTGACTCCCAGGTTACAGCGTGAAGGAGAAGCGGGATCTCCTCTATATCCTGATCCGACAGTTCTAGTAGTTTTGAAAACCAAATAAACATTATGCCTGCCATAGCTGTACCTGTATTTTAATAAGTTAATCCCTAACTGTATCTGTGAGCTACATGTTCCCTTGGTCCTCTACCAGACTGGAAATAAGGCATACATTTTTGACAGTGAGGGTAATTAACCATTGCAACAATTTACTAAGGCTTGTGGTAGAATCTCCATCACGGACAATTTTTTAATCAAGATGAGATGTTTTTCTAAAAGATCTGCTCTAGGAATTGTTTTGGGGAAGTTCTATGGCCTAGGTTACACAGGAGGTCAGACTAGATGTCTTAATGGTCCATGCTGGCCTTGGAATCTATGTATAATTTTGCTAAGTATAATCTTCCTAGGTAATAGACACTGCTTAATAGCACCAAGTCCAGACACAGGGGCTGCCAATAAAAAGTTTGCACTTGCTAATAGTGTCCTCAAAGTGATATCTGAGATATGGCAATTTAACCTTATAGTAAGAAAAGCATATAACTCCAATTTTTAGCAAATGTTGATTTTATTTAATGGTTTTTTGGTCAGGTATGAGTAAAACAAGTAAGAGAAAGGGATGGCTGTGAGGAAGCCATAGGGTTAAAATGACTTTTTTTTCCTCCCAAGCCCTCATTGAATAACATCCTATTACAATTACATGGGAAAAAGCCCTTGGGCCCAGATTTTAAAGGTGCTTAGGCGGTGCTGCGTTCGCTGTTGCAACTCCCGATTTAAAAGCCTAAATCCCATGCCTCTTAGCATTCTTCACCCATTAACATGGGAAAGTCACTGTGAATAGATCCAAGTATATATTACGCCCCAATTATGACGACAACAATAGTTTTATTTATATGCCACCCTTTAGCTCTATAATAGCTGTTACCCATTAAAGCCGTCATGGTGCTGCTGTACAATAGAATAAAACTACTATAATAAAAATGTAATCTTCTTCGGAAATTGTCCAATAAAGTGTGATTTAAGAGAACACTGGTAAAGTGATTACATATTAATTAAAAAAATCAAATAGAAAATGTCCAGATGACCTACGTCTTTGTTGCTCCCTTACAGGATATAAAATGGTTCATACTTTGTTTTCATGTCTTATTTTTTAAAGCAACATTTTATTTGTGAAAGTAACAAAATTTGACTGACTGATGAAGAGTGTGTGGATCTTGGTAGGGGGCTAGAAGAACTGAAGTGAACAGATTTTTGAATACATAAACTTTTGTGATGGGTACAATGCTAATCTTAGCCCCAAGAAGTGTTCTCGTCTAAGTGTACCAAAACATAAACTGACCAAAAATGTATGTATACTTTTGCTATTTAAAAAAGTCTCTGAATTTCTACAGCAGAGAAATTAACAGAGGAAAGATGGCCTTGTGGACTGGGCCTCCAAAGATCTGAGTTCTATTCCAGACTCCAGCTTGCTAGAAAATGTTCTTGTAAAGGGCCCTCCCACATTTGCAGGAGACAAATTGCATGACTTGTGCATTTTTTAATAATCTCTAATTTATAGGCTTCAAAATGTCTATTTTTTTCTCCATTGGCAAAAATGATTGACTTTAAATAGGTAGGAGATTTCAGAGGTGCCCTGTCATACATGGACCACACCTCTTCTGGAGTCTCATGTACCTCTGTCAATCTGGCCTACACTGTGAGAGGGCATTTGCCTTTTTGGTATCAGTTATGTAACAGAAGGTGAGACATGATTTTACACAGCTGAAAATATCCCTGTGGCTCAGAGTCTGTGGGTAGACTGTGCCTCTCCAGCACAGCCCCGCACTGAGGTAGGGTGGGAAGTGGGTGTGGCACTGCACCACTCAAGTGGCCACACTGAAGGCAGCTTGTCTCAGAGAGGCAAACTGTTACCTGGAAATCCCTGCTGGGGGGAAGTAAACTGCCTCCCCTCTTTCAGAGGTGCAGCATACTCCCCTTTACATAGCTGGCCTGCTCTGCTTGCTGGTGCACAGATGAGGGGACAAAGAAATAGCCATGACTCGGCCTATTCTCTACCCCTCCTCAGCCAATTTGTGGGACCACATGTCTTTGAGGAAGATTTTCAGTATCAGGTTGACACTCCTTTGACGGCTCTGGAGGGAGTTCTGGGTAGACCTCACACAACTCAGGGAAGCAATGGAAAGAGGAGTTCTTTACTCCCTTTCTTCCCTCACCTGGGAGCCCACATAAGGATTAGCCGTAGTGTAACCCTATATTGTCTCTGTCATGAAGCAGTTCCTGATTCCAGACCATTCCTCCTAGAGTATAAATTGTCCCTGGAATTTTTACAGCAATGGTTGAGCTGCACATGCTGGAGACTTCCATAGCACCTTGTAGCCATCTCAAATCAATTAATATACAGTGTTTTCCATTACCTCTATTAATTTCTATTAGAAGCCCTAAAGGCCTGATCCTGCATTCTTTGCAGAACTCTCGTGGCCATTATTCAGAATTGCCCAAGCAATGCAGGATCAGGCCCCACCTCTGCTGCTGCTAACCTAATTTTTTGTGCTTTTTATACCATGCTTTCATATTCAGTAACAAACTTCACACCATACAATTACATATTTAAAAGCACTTTAAACTAAAGGCATGCCTCCGGGGGTGGGAGGAAGAGAATGAGCGGGAGTGCAGTAGGGCTTGAATATATGATCCAGGCAGTAAATATTCAAATGTTAAGATTCTAGCTGCCACAGCAGGCTGCCTATTTACACAACAGCCGCTGAAGTCCCATACATTTGGAACGTATTCGCTTTCACAACCTCCTACATTTTTAAACACAACTGAATCCCATCAGTCAGTTTGTCCTTTACTGTCAAGAGAGAGACTGGGATTCTAGCTCCAACACTGCAGGCAAAAATTATTACAACGTGTGCTAGTCTGTAAACTCCTTTCAGGATTGCCACGAGGCAAAGTGAGGATAATACTTAGTCCTGCCTCAGGGCAGGAGACTGGACTAGGTGACCTATCAAGGTCCCTTCCAGGCCTACATTTCTATGAGTATATGAAGTGATTCGAGGACTGAAATTTTGGTTTGACAAGCAATACTAGGCTATTCCTATAGGGCTAGTTTAGCCCATTCTTCTAACATAATTGAAACACAGCAACAACATTTGATTTGGACCCCAGTAAGACTTCCTCTGCTCAGCTGGGCTCTCCCCTACTGGGCCCTGAACACTTCCAGGGTGGCCCCCTATGAGCCTGTGATCCCCTCCCCACACTACTTTCAGCCTCATTTGCATGTATTGATCATGAACCTCATCTTGTCCAACTCCTTTCCTCCCACCCAAATAGCTTCACTGCATCTCTGCCTCCCTGTCCCTCTCCATTTCTCTTCACTCCATATTTTTTAACCTCTCGTAATCACCCATTTCACTACAGCATGCTCCTCACAAAAAACTCTGGGGCCAGATCATTGGCTGCTGTAAAGCATATACCCCTCTTTGACTTCAGTGGAGTACATATTTAAACCAGCTGATGGTCTGGCCCTATAATTCTAGCCATTAACATATGGAACAATGTCTTTGATAGAAAATTTTATGTACTGTGTATAGCCAAAGCGAATTGCCACCTATTGTAATTGTAACTCTTCCCCCTCAACGTGTTACTCCCTTAATGTGCTTTGTCTAATTTCAGCTTGTAAGCTGCTCAGGAAAGGGTGTCTTGCTATTTGGTTGGTATAGTACCTCCAAGCCTGCTTTGGACACTGCATTGTAAAATAATCAATATTGCTGTTACGTAAAACCCGGCTCCGGTTTGTGGTGGGAAGGGGCCCAAATCCAAATTCTGATTTGCAAATGCTCCATGGACTTTGAGGAAATTTAAATGTGAAGCAAATTCTTCCTCTCTTCAATTAGATCCCCTAACAAAGCCTCTGCTGCACAAGGTCTCATTTCAAGTCTTTGTATATCTGTCCCTTCTATCTTGGTGTTATGGCTCTGGTTTTGAGAGGGTGCTGGAGGACCACATTCCTCCTGGACATAATATGGTAGCTACTGTAGTTCTTCACCAGTGGTAGACCAAATATAGGTAGGAATTTGTGGTTTAAGGTCCCACACTCTAGCTGGCTAATACTGATTTGACTCCTTCCTTCCTGTTTGCTAGAGGGTACAAAGAATGCCACTGTAATAGGGATTGCTCCCACCAAAGAAAGTTTTCCCTCCTTTCCCTTTCTTCCGGCTATATTTCAAACAGATTGCCATGAAAGTCAGCTGTATCCCCCTATGCCTTGCCCATCGCAAGGCCAATGCTAAAATATCAAAACACGAAATATGAAGGCCAATGATGTGGCTATTCAAAGGAGAAAGTACCAATTGATTGTATGGTCTACTGAGCCAGGCGGATGGTGATGGCACATCCCCAAATCTGTTATTATCATAATGCCTGGGCTGAAAATACTGTTAATTAATTTTCTACATCACCAACAGCTGAGCACCAAAGCTGAGAGCCAACAACAAATGACACAAAGTACACACACAAATAATTCCTCTCAATGTCTCCTGAAATATCACAGAAATGTGCAGCA
The DNA here is from genome assembly GCF_965140295.1 of Lepidochelys olivacea. Classification (NCBI taxonomy): domain Eukaryota; kingdom Metazoa; phylum Chordata; order Testudines; family Cheloniidae; genus Lepidochelys; species Lepidochelys olivacea. The sequence goes on along the minus strand of NC_140417.1, from coordinate 80,364,193 downwards.
AAGTAACGCAGATGATGAAATGTGTTCCCAAGTAAAATAACCCCTCCAACATTCTATCTGGACTATTGAAGAGCCCTGAATTTATCTTTACACAAAGAAATGAATTAAAACTGCACCAGCTTCATGCAGAAATGGCAGCCTGGCAATTTGGGTGAGGGAGCAGCTCACAACTGTCACTTTTCCCTCTTTGGCCCATCCTGCACTTGTCTCTCTTCCATCTCCTCCGCACAGAGCACCTTATTATCTCTGTCCTCTCCTTTCCAACATCTCCACTCAGCCTGTTACACATCATGGGTAGGGCTGGATTAACCCATCACTGGGCCATTGGCCAACATACACTTCTGGTCCCCTCTTGTGTCCAGCTAAACTAGATGCTCACACATAGAATGCATGCATTCACAGTAACCCTGTTATGGCCTGCACAGCTGCACTAATGATCTATTAATCCAAGCACATCCAGCTCCTGCTACACCAATATTCTTTAGCTAACCCTCTCCTATCCATACCAATGACTGGCTCCCGCTGCACAGACTCTGCCCTATTAACCCCTTTGTGTCTAACTGCCCTCCCAGGGCTCCAAAGAGTGAGCATTTTCCTACAAAAACTAAGATAAATTGAAAGCGAGCTAACCAAGTTTTGCTACAAAGTTCCTATCCATGAGCTTAAAGCTCAAAGGTTATTTTGTCCTGTGTTTGAAGAAAGGAAGCATTTACATTGATAACGTAGAGGTGGGCCTGAACCACCAAGATTGGACCCAGTACAATATGGTTTAATTACAATTTCTCTCTTATGGGCAAAAATCATAGTATGTTTTTATATTACTTACTTTTAAAAATATCATCCAAAAAACGTCATTAACAGCGTTAGTAGATATTAGATTATTATATAAACTGACTGAAATCAGATAACTGTTAGGCAATGTGCAAAACACCAGTACAGTTTTCATGTAATCCAGTCACTGTGCCTGGTTATTAGATTTTCCACTTGGTTTTGCTTCCTATATTTTTAGACAGTTGACTATAGTTTGTCTCTGTAAATATTACAAATCACCCTCATACCAGATGTGTGACACACTATACCATTCAAATGTTGGTTTATGCTTTGAGGGGAAAATATATTTCTAAATCTTGGCTGAAATAACGAGGATGAGTAAATTTGGGTTTTTTTCATACAATAAAAAAATGGGTTGGTGTCTGAGCCAACAATGATGACCACTTGGTCGGACGCGTGATAACATCCATTACCTTCCTGAAAAGAATGACATGATGTCTCATGCTGCATTGTCTGATGACGAGCTGAAACCATGATTTTCATAGACAAGAACTTTCATGGGTCTGCCTGTGCTGTAATCATTATAGTTAATTAAGCACATACCTAAGCGCCTTGCTGAATAGGGATGGATTTAAGGATGCACTTAAAGCAGAGCAAGTGCTTACACACTTTGCTGAATCAGGGCCAGGGTGCTGGAATATTTATATAACAGCCTGTCTCAAGTAACCACTCCCGAGCCTGGCAAAACATGGTTGCCTAGTAGAGATGACGTTCAACTAAAAGTCAATCCAAGCAGAAAACTGCTGGAAGCCTGGAGGCTAAATTAAGTGGTAGTTGCTAAGGTTTCACGATTGGGGATGGTCCTTAGGGCAAGTTTTACAGCATGTAGGAACTCATTTCTTTTACATACTGATTGTGCACATGCTGCACACCTCATATTGAAACATGTCAGAAAACCTTGATCCACATTTGAACCTCCTTGGATTAGCTGTCATATGTCTTAGGTAAATGTGATATTAATAGAAAAAATGATGTATTAGTTTGATTTCTGTAGGAAAAACGTAGGGAAAAGCCACTTTAGTATATTTCTAGTACTACTGAAATCACAGAATATAAAGAATTAAAATATAGGCCAATCTTAGCCCGTGATCGAGGTGTAATAACTTTGATTTCCACCTTAGTTTTCTGCTTTTGACATAACCTATCAACTTGGCAAAATAAAGTCTCATTTGCAACCCCTTGCAAAAATGAAAAAAACCCAACACATTACTTATCAACCTCATTAGAGACAAACTCTAATCTAAAAAGCCTGTAATTAAAAAAAAATGTGTACACTACAAGATAAATAAATATTCATATAAAAAGCTTTAAAACCTGGGAAGAGTTTGATTAGGGTATTCATACTTGAAAAGGCCAATGTAAAGTAGTGCACCTTTGTGACTGTCAAGCAGCAGTGTTTCCTAAAAACCTGAGTCAGAAGAAAGCAAAAATTCAACACAGCTTTTCACTGAACAAGCCAAACAAAGCACTTGAAAAAAATCCTCTCATTCAGTCTTGACTATTATGGAGGCCAAACTGATTTCTGGCTGGTCTCATCTCACATAATAAAAATGATTACATCCCTTTGATTATTCCAATCCCCAGGTTTGGAGCATTTGTTTAAAAACTTGGGTGGAAACTTTGAAGACAACCTTTTTTCCTAGAAGTTTCTGTTTGAACAACTACCTCTATTTTCCTCCTGTTAATCTGTTAATCAATGTTTCATCACCTTTTTAAAGGCTTTTATATTTATACCCATCCAAAATGCCTATTGTTTATGTAAAACACAAATTAAGTGGAGATATTCTAAAGACTCATGGAAACATTCATAGAATATCAGGGTTGGAAGGGACCTCAGAAGCTCATCTAGTCCAACCCCCTGCTCAAAGCAGGACCAATCCCCAACTAAATCATCCCAGCCAGGGCTTTGTCAAGCCTGACCTTAAAATTATCTAAGTAACTACTGCATTAACTACTCCTGTCTATCAAGTGGTGTTAATTGTGACCAATTTGAAATGGTCCAACTTTAGGGTCTAGTCTTGCAAAGGTTTAACACTGTGACAAGTCTCATGAAAAGTCAATGGGGTTATTCACTTCAGTAAGCAGAGCACGTGGTAGTAAGTAAACGACTGCAGGATTGAGACGTCCCTGCTGTGGATGAGTTTTTAATATTGATGTTCTGAATTTAAACTGTAATCCAAATTGCATTCCCTCAGCACACCAAAACCTTGAGTTAATGCATACTTAATATACTAAAAACAGATGTGCTAAATAATGGGTGGCCTAGGCCTTATTCACCCAAGAGATTTGTATCAGTTTAACCAAATCAGTTTAGAAACTGATTTAGTTAAATCAGAACAACCCCTTTGTCTGGAGCCCCTTATTATGGACTAAGAGTGCCTTATATCAATGTATCTTAAATCGCTAACAGCTGAGGATCTGGTTTCCCCTGTTGTATTATAATGAAAATTACCACCCATATAAATAAAATACTCTGAATGAACAGGCAGTGCTACAGCAGTACCATGCAATTGATTCAGCCGTTCAAACTTAAAGCATTACCAAGTCCACTGCATACTTTTAAACACACCAATCCCACAAAAGTTATGGAATAAACTGTAGTGGAGATAACTAGCTACTGCATCAAAAGACCATCTGCCTGCTTTTAGCATGATTATGCAATACTATATGTAAAATAGCCATTAATGTAACCCTAAAAAAATCTTGTAAATCCATAAAAGCAGACAGGCACATCTTTAATTCACCTCCATAAAGTCTGACTCTCAGAGGAACAGGTGATTGCATACAGTATGACAGTGGACTGGATTGTGCCATTTAGGTACAGCCCTCAGTAGGGTACAGTGTGCAGCTGCACGGGCCCTAGGGAAGCTCAGGAAAGGACTGGGACTGTGTGTGTGTGTGTCTGTCTGTCTCTCTCTCTTTCTCTCCCTTCTGTTGCCTTCTCATACCTCTTCAAGTGCCAGGGGCAATCTCAATCAGTCTGAAGGCCCCAGTTTCCAATTAATCTATAACCACTGAGATGTAATTTTTGTTTTCTTTTTGTCTTATCTTCAGAGATCTTAAGGACAGAACATAGCATTATGATCATTTAGTGTGACCTGCTGCATAACACAAGACATAGAATTTCACCCAGTAATGCTTACATCAAGCCCATAACTTTGGGCTGAGCTAAAGTGTTTATTTAGGATTTGTTAGAAAGACATCATATCTTGAGTCAAAGACTCCACAGGATGGAGAATTTATCACATCCCTAGGTAAGTTATTCCAGTGGTTGAGAACCCTCACCATTAAAAATTTGCACCTTATTTTCAGTCTGTTTTTGTCTATCTTCATCTTCCAGCTATTGAATATTGTAGATCTTGGTCTGCTAGATTAAAGAGACCTCTAGGTCAGAAATCTTCTCCCTTGTAAGTACTTATAGACTGTGATCATCCCCTCAACCTTTTCTTGGATAAACTAACTAGATTGAGCTTCTTTTCTCTCTCACCAGAAGGCAGGTTTTCTAGACTTCAAATGTTTCTTAGCGTTCAAAATTACAACCTTTTGTTCTACTTTCATACGGACCACTGTTTTAAGCAATATTTCCATCTCTTATGATATAAGAAACCTTGCATTAACAATGTGGTTCATCTGCATAAGTGTTTGCAAGATGGAGGGCTAAGTGTATCCACTCTATCTAAATATATTGTTGCCCCTCTGCCGAGTGGTAGCACATCTCTGGGGCATTACGGAGCAGCTTCCCAGTGGAAGAGAACACAGTGATACAGAGTGAGTATAATTCTAAATGTAACTTGTTTTATTTACACATACATACCAGTCCTGGAATAGAGATAGCCACAAACAGCATGCAGACAATCTTCTTTCAGGAATCTTAGCCCAACACCAATGATCCCTTCCCATGCAATTCTGTCTCAATTAGAGACCAAAGTAGAGAGCAAATTCTCCTGCTGCTCACACAGCTCCCTTTTCCCAGAAGTTTGCATAACCAAAACTGGCAATACCACAGCATATCGCTCCACAACTAAACATTTGCTCATTATGGATAAGACTCTGAAGACTGGGAGGAGTGGTAGATACGCTGGAGGGCAGGGATAGGATACAGAAGGACCTAGACAAATTGGAGGATTGGGCCAAAAGAAATCTGATGAGGTTCAATAAGGATAAGTGCAGGGTCCTGCACTTAGGACGGAAGAACCCAATGCACAGCTACAGACTAGGGACCGAATGGCTAGGCAGCAGTTCTGCGGAAAAGGACCTAGGGGTGACAGTGGACGAGAAGCTGGATATGAGTCAGCAGTGTGCCCTTGTTGCCAAGAAGGCCAATGGCATTTTGGGATGTATAAGTAGGGGCATAGCGAGCAGATCGAGGGACGTGATCGTTCCCCTCTATTCGACATTGGTGAGGCCTCATCTGGAGTACTGTGTCCAGTTTTGGGCCCCACACTTCAAGAAGGATGTGGATAAATTGGAGAGAGTCCAGCGAAGGGCAACAAAAATGATTAGGGGACTGGAACACATGACTTATGAGGAGAGGCTGAGGGAGCTGGGATTGTTTAGCCTGCAGAAGAGAAGAATGAGGGGGGATTTGATAGCTGCTTTCAACTACCTGAAAGGGGGTTCCAAAGAGGATGGCTCTAGACTGTTCTCAATGGTAGCAGATGACAGAACGAGGAGTAATGGTCTCAAGTTGCAGTGGGGGAGGTTTAGATTGGATATTAGGAAAAACTTTTTCACTAAGAGGGTGGTGAAACACTGGAATGAGTTACCTAGGGAGGTGGTAGAATCTCCTTCCTTAGAGGTTTTTAAGGTCAGGCTTGACAAAGCCCTGGCTGGGATGATTTAACTGGGAATTGGTCCTGCTTTGAGCAGGGGGTTGGACTAGATGACCTTCTGGGGTCCCTTCCAACCCTGATATTCTATGATTCTATTCTATGATTCTATGACTATGTGTAATGGTGACACCTGGTGACACCTGCCATAACAATAAGATTTATTTTGACAGGATGTTACTGATACTCCTCTCTCCCTCCCGCCTTCCCACATCACAGCCTGTTAATTAATATGATGTCTGATAAACTCACATTTTCTGATTTGGTAAAAGGGATTTACCTTTTATAGTACATATAATGCAGTTTTGGAGAAGCTGAAACTCGGATAGAGATGAAGAAGCCCAAAGAAGATGCAGATTTAAAAAATATTTTCGTTTGACCCATGATGGGCTGTTTGTTAAATTTAAAATAGTCTTTCATTCCATAGGATCCCAAGAAAACTGACACCCAGTATATCTTAATAAGAATCAAGGTAACTAGATAAATACACTAATTACAATATCTATATTATTAAAATAGATATATTTTTAAGGATGCATAATCTGAGTATATGTCTGAGATCAGAGCTCTGAGTTCCATTGTCCACGCTCTGATATTAGATTACCGAGTTTCTTTAGATAAGTCTCTGAATATTTGTACCGTAGTTTCCCCATCTATAAAAAGGGGATAACAATATTTACCTTTCAGATGTGGTAAGGATAAATTGATTAACATTTGAAAACCACTTTGATATCCTAGGAGTAATAATGATACAAGTAGTTAAAAATTCTGGTGGGCGAGCTAGCACTGAGGTAAGAATATTTTAAAATGTTGAAATACGACTTTAATGTGTGCCTCTTGCACAATGGAACTCTCTACAATAAAGATAAATCTAATCTGTGCAGGTGACAGAACTTTTTCAAGGGCTGCTCCAAGATTGTGGAATTAACTTTTCCAGAACAAAGGACCATGACAAACCTTGCCATCTTCTATTACAAGTGCAAGGCACATTTCTTTGACCTTACTCCTCTAATATAAATACACAGTTACATGCATATTTAAAAACAAACAAAACCCTACCAAACAAGACACTCCACTGCACATGCTTCTCCCAGGAAAGAGGATGAAACAACAAAACACAAATGATGGATGTGCTCAACGGAAGGTACTCATACACTATGGTGATGAGCACTGTATGATAACCTATATGGAATGGAATAGAATAGAACCACACTATGAAAAGATTTTTGTGACAATGCAGTTCTGGTAAGGTGAAGCACTTTGCATTTCTAAAATAAGCCTAACTTCATAAACAATATCTGTCCTGGGTGATGAAATGTACAAAGGGCCAGACTTTTAGGGGGGTTGATTTAGAGAAGTGCTGAGCACCCACAATGCTAATGAATTCAGCATGAAATGAAGGTGCTCAGGGTCCCTAAAAACGCTGGTTTCCATTTCTGCACCATATTTACTTGAAATTGCAATTGGTGGTGTTTCGATGTCTAAGTGCTGCTCTCTGACATCAGTTGCACCCCCAGAGAATTGTAATTTGGAGCAAAATGCTTCCCACCATTATTCGCATTCACAAAATTTCAGTCACTAAAAAAGTGAGGTAAGATTAAGGGTTTGTCATTTCATGTGGCTCTTCACTAATCTGAGGCGCAAGCATGACCCCATGGCCTAAGGCAGTATTCAGCCAGGGAAGTCTCCGGAGTTTCCTGGAAACTATGTTAGGAAGGGAATCCTCACAATTCTCACTATGTCGGGGGTGGCCAAACTTACTGACCTGCCGAGCTGAATACAACAAGCTTCAAAAATTCGAGAGCCAAGGCGCACCTGCAGGGGCTTGTGTTTCAGCCCTGCTCCTGCTGAAGCCCCAAGCCTGGCAAGCATGCCTCACAGGGCTGAAGTCCCGAGACTCCCTTCCCACGGGGCAGAAGCCCCTACCCCAGCACCCCACTGCAAGGCAGAAGCTCTGAGCTTCCCCCCTACCCAAGTATGGTAGGTGGAGAATGGGAGGGGGGCTCCGTGAGCTGCACTTTAACTGTAAATTAAAGTTATTCCAACATGTTATCTTTTTAATATCTTTGAATATGGGAGTAACATAAGAATTCTGGTAATGAGGATGACATTCCATAAAAACCAAAGTGGTGTGAGAGAGTTTAAAAAAAAAAAGATGTAGTTTTCTGGTAAAAATAAAAATTACAAGAGGTAATATGGCTATTAATAACGATATGGAGGGTTCTGATTTGATGAAGATAGGAGAGTAAATGAAATGTATAGCAAAATAAGGCTGTTGAGGAAACAAAATCAAAATAGAGTTGTTCTAATGTATTGGTGAATTTCAATTCAGAGCTTTTATGCAGTTAGTGTAAAACACATTTCCAACAGAGATATGAAAGCAATAAAAGAGAGCGCACACACATGAAAAGATGGAAGAGTAAACTCCATGGTGCTTACTTCTTGAGCACTATCAAAATCTGAGAGGAATTACCTTCAAGTAGAAATAGAATGGGGGTATTTACATTTCATATGTACTGGTTTGTGAACAATATTCACCATGATCAGCAATCACAACCCCCCCCCCCACACCCTCCCTTTTAAATATACTGGACCAGAATCATCTTTGCCTTGCAGTCCTTTATACCTGTGTAAAGTAGGTGTAAATCTGCTACCAAATCAGAATCCTCCATTCTCTCATGCTGGTGGTAGCACATGTAAATGACTACACAAAGTATAAAGCAGTAAAGAATCAGTCCCCCCTACACCACCATTTCAAAGTTACATACACCACAGCAACAAATACAGACCTGAAGACAGATTCCTAACCTCAGTTATATGGATGGAAATCTGGAGTAATTCCATTGTCACCACTGGAGTCATTCCAGATTTACCCCAAGCAAAATGAAATAATAATCTGGCCTCTCGAGCCCAGAATCAGTTCAAACACTACCAAAGCACCTACAACCGATGAGCATCCTTCTAGAAGTAGGTGGATTAGATTTGTTTCAAAATGTAACAAATCACTGACATTTCTATGCATTACAATTTGGAATGGATCAACAACATATAGATCCTGTGACCAACATCTATATTTGGGGGAAAACGGCCTTTCATAATATATAATGAATAATAAATAATAGTAATAATAAATAATGCTTATCACTTACATAGTTAGAATGTCTTCCAACATGAATTAATTCCTAAAAATTGATATATCTCCAAAATCCCTTCGGAGAGTCAAACTAGTGATCTGCTTTAACCAATATCAGTTCAAGATCAGTTCAGATCAGTTCAATATTAGTCAGAACAGGTATAGTAAGCAGTTTTTCAGATGCATTATATGAAAGTCAAGGAGGATATGAACAATTCATCTGTGATATTTTTAGGCTATCATCCTCAGAATAATTCAACTGGCCATTGGATTTTTTCATAGAGTGTTTGAACTTTTATATGACAAAGATTCCCAACTATTAAAGGAAACTGTTTAGATGTAATATTTAGTAGCAAATTGGCACATTCCTAAATGAAATAATACAGGAATAAGCTAAACTATTTCTTGTAGACAGTACTGAAAGTCATCTCTAATAATACTAAACTAGACTAAATAAAACCAGGAAATTGGCCCAAAAAGAAGGCGTGTGCGAAAACTCAAAGGGTTAGTCTGGACGTCCTTCAGAAAGAGCAATGGAGTGGTTCTCAAACGATTAGACTGTGGAACACTTGCTGGTGGTGTGGCAGTGTGTCTCCACTGCATCATTCTGTGCAAAGACTTTCAGATCATTCCTTGTATTTGAGTCAGTTGAATAAGTATGTTGGGAAAATGTGCTTTTAGGATTCTTGTCCACAAGCATGTCTACTATGCTATACTCTTAATATTTAATTATTTTTTCTTGTATTAATGTTGAAATCCTGGAACCAGCCTTGCCAAATTGCTATGAAAGTTTACCAACGCAGACAGAAAGCTATTTATCTGTCCTTTGCCTTCTTAATTGAAGATAATGAAAATGCAAATTATATTTTACTCACCCTAGCCAAGAGGAATTTTAGAACACTGCTAATCACCTAAAACCTGCCATACAGAGAGCTCCCACTAAAACAACGGGCAGTCTCCTATGTCCCACATTTCTTTGTGATATACTGGCTTTATTCTGAAGCTTCCTGATCTAAGATGACAGGTTTCTGTCAAACAGCTGTTTTCTTCCTGCATCACTTGTAACACACATTTTCCAGGCTTCATAATATAGGAAGTGACACCAGACTTCTACCAACATCCTTAAGTAATGGTCAAACCTTAAACGATTTGGAAGCGCTTTTTAGAAATTCAATATTTACCTGACCCCTACCTAGAACTCTTTAGTCAGAATTCTCTCTCCCTCCAATCAAGCCAGATGAGCCTTCATCCCCCCAACCACATCAGTTTGGTACAAGTCCCTCCTCCCAACAGAACCTCCACCTGTCCCAGTAAATAAATTCCAAATCCACTATCCACTTATGCTTCCACCAGACCTAATTCTCAACATTTTCCTCATTGTCACTGGAATGCAATTTTACCTTCTTTTTACAAATGTGGCCAAGCAGGTCTGTTGACCTCTTTTCTAGGTTCCTGCATGTTGTACATTATTCCTACCCCAAAGAGCTCTCAATCCAAAGATGGAATAACAAAAAAGATGGAATAACAAAAAAATAATCACTAGAGAACAAATACAGAGCATGCGCAATGTTTGCAAGATCAGGATGTTTGATTTTACACAGAGCAAGTTATGATTGCCTAGGTAGCAGATGAATTGCAGTGGCTCATAATAGGATGATTTTTCTCATCTTGATTTTATTAAACATCATATGATTTATCATCAAAAACAATATTTTCCTGATTATACTTTTTTAAAAATTTTTCATCTTTACACTTCTTTGCTGTGGGAGCAGATGGCAAATCACATGTAAAATAAAATAAATTCAGAAAATGAATAGGAAAAATGTGTCATCTCCTTTAGAAATGGAAAATCATAATTAGCCTCCCCAATCGTGAATTATAATACCTCTTAATATGTAAGACAGTCAGCCAAATCTCAGAATAAATTTGGCATCTACTCAGAACTACAGAAAAAAAGAGGGAAATAACAAGCATCTAAAGCATAATTCACCTCTCATTTCTTTTGGACTATACAGCTGCAGACAAGTACCCCTGAAGAACAGCTACATAATATTGGTTCAGATACGCTGTGACAATGAAAGTCTGTCCCATGGTTGGTGGGGAAAGCTGTATATTCTGCCCATTCTGTTGGTAATTGAGATCATGAAAATAGGGGGAGGAGACATATGGAGTTGTTGAGGGAACAGTTCCATTTCCTCCTTTTCAGTCATCCAGGGAAGTCATTCAAAAGGGGCTATATGACTAAAGGAGTGACTCTAACAGCCATCAGAAAAGGATATGAAGAGGGCCTACCTATCTTACCCCACTAAAATAGTGATGGAAGAAGATAATGTCTCCACAGATCTCCAGAGGCAAACTCCCTACCAGGATTCTGTGTACTTGATTGGATACAAGGAAGTCTTTCCCCTTGTAGACTCAGAATTAGAATTTTACCATGTTTCCCCTGACACAAACAGAACAGGAAGTATTCAGTCCCTTCACAATCAGGCTGCTATGTGGAAAGGTTATTTCAGACAGTAGGGCTTTAAGAAATACCAGAGATTGCCTGAGTTCTTGCAGAGGGAAGGGTATAATGTAAAAGAGTGCCAGATCGGCACGTGTATTTTTAGCATGCAGGAGGCAGGGAATTTACATAGATGAGGCTCCTCTCCCCCTTATTAAAAACCCAATCTATCCCTGAGAAGTTCTGCAGCCTTCTGCTGCACAGCTGCATTTTAAAACCTGTCTTTGTGCAGTGGGCCACCAACAATTCCTCTGGATAGACCACCCCACTGGGCAACCAGCATTTGCAGCAATCTTGAGTTTGTGTGTTCCAAAAGAACACCCTGAACAGATCCCACTACAAATGTGAAAGGCATGAAAATTCATTACTAGGAGGATAAAGTATAGTTAATGTCAAGAATTAATGTCATGTTAAACCTACTGCAAAAAAGCCAATGCTCCAATATATTCAATTGTAAAAATCAAGACAATTAGTGATGTCCAAGCTGTGGTGCATGTCTGATGTCTGAAATCAGTAGCATTTTCCCTGTACTAAGTTGAGCTGTGATGTATGTTATTCCGACAGAGGAGTTGATCATCATCAGCACCTGGACTAAAAGTATCTATTGCACTGTATGAGTGTAAATTGCTTTGTTCTGGTATGGGTATTTAGTGAATTAGTTTAGTATGTGAGTTTATGTAATGTACAGAGATGGAGAATGAATTTTTCTTCAGTAAATTCTTTTCACACAAGAGTTTAAATTCACCCAGACTAATGCCATCTTCTTCCATAATTTTATTATATTTTATTGAAGAAAACTTGAAATATTTGAAGGGCCAGCTGAATGAATTATTAAATCCAGTTGAACTTTCATTTACCAATTACTGGCTATATTTGAGAGAGTGGATTTTTAAAATGGAACTGGATGTAATGAAATTCATAAAATGAGGAATTGAAATGAATAAAATTGATTTTTCATCTAAAAATATATTTTCCCTTGACATCTCTCTCACTTTTTTCACTCTTTAGTGGGAATCACCAAGATCCCTGTTCAAGATGTACCTGGCATCTACAAAGCAGAAATTGATTTTCCACTGGCCATCACAGTGCAGAAGCAGAGCTGACATGTTTATTGAACTATCTCCCTAGTTACTGTTTAATATATTTGTATGTATGCACATTTTCAAGTGATTAAAGTGATAGAAGGATCTACATTATTACTTATGTATTGATCATTTTCTATATATTATACACATGTTCCAGGAGTATTTTACTGTTTATAAGAGCTGTGTATTAAGGCTGTTTGTCTCGTGGTTAGAATAGGGTTCAGAATTACTGAAATCCATCCTCAATATTCCAACTAAATGTGTGAAATTGGGAAAGTCATGGAGACTTTGTGTGTCTCAGTATAAAACAACAACACCAACATATCACACGATTGGTTTGTGAAATTTATGTAATTAACTTTGGTAAAGCATTTTGAAATCCTCAGATGAAAAGTGCAACATAACTATGATCATTATTTTTAAACATTTTTTTCTGGTGTTTTGGAACCAGATTTTTTACTCAAATATATGTAAATAAATAATCACTTTAAAAAGCAGAATGTATGCGTGTGAATTACTTCTATATAAGAGAGAAAGCTGAATTTTAATTTTTTTCTAAAGCTAGGTAGTGGAATTATTAGGATAACTGGGGCATCTTTAGTGTTGCCTGCCTAACGTCAAGTAAAATGAAAAAAATACACCTGTTGATAAGTTACAAAAATACATATGCTTCTAGCTCACTTCACAGTAAAAAGAGCTTTTAATCAATACCGAATTCTTTGAAATATAAAAAATAGCAAGAAAAGGTGAACTCATGTATAATTTATTTCCATTTTCAAATATCCTAAGACACTAGTCCTCACAAGATGATACAAAGACAATAATGAGTGAAATGATGCCTTCACAATGGACAAGAGAGCAAAAGCAGAGCAACAGAGAGAAGGGATTTTAGTCAGATAGTTTACAAGTCTCTGTTTTGTTTTTTTGTTTTAATTTAGATCTACTTAATGTCAATAACTACTGAACATTTTGGAGAAATTTCCTCTTTGTTAAAATTCAGCATTTTCACCTCTACAATCAAAGTGGGAGAGCTAACAACACAGCCTCTTCGACATTCAGGAAGCCCTCCCCTAGGGAAAACCAGAACTGGGCACAGACTCCGTTCTTTCAAAATCCTTGGCACACCTGTAAGAATGTGTGTGTGAACAAGGGACATAGGGTTTGGGGTGCTCCTTACTCATGCAAAATTCCCAGTGAATCTACTAGAAGTTTTGCTGGAGTAAGGAGTGCAGAAATGGAGTCATGATTTATCTACATGAAGTACTGATTGATTTAGAATGATTTTATGCGGAGGGCATGGATTGACAGGTAATGATTTTGAACAAGGAACTAGTGAAGATAAGGGGCTGATAATAAAAAAATGTGGTTGTCTAACCAGTTGTCCCCAGAGCAGAATCATGTTTGGTATTTTTGCCAAGGAAGGGAGCACTGGCTGGTGATGAAGACTTAAGGAGGACAAGCTGAAGGATAATAGGTTGCAGTATAAATGGGATAGAAAATAACACAGAAAATATCAAAGTGGCCTTGTATAAATGATTCTGTCAGTGCTCTGAATCTTGTCTCTAGTTTAGTTTATTGTGTTACTGCATTCTCAGAAGGACATTGCTGAATTCAGAAAAGAGCTACTACAGTAGGAGATTTCTGAAGGCTTATCAAATAAAGGACTAAAAATGACTTGGTCTGTTTATTTTAGAGATGTAAACAACAGGTGACATTGTAGAGATATGCAATATCAAGTGGTTTACTAGTTAACTAATGACTATTCTACTTCACTGTGTCCCATAATTTAAGGACAAGGGACCTCCAAGGTGCAATGTACACCTTCCCTCTTTATCTTTACCCCTAAGGCTTCATATAAGGTTTCAGAAAAGATTTTACTATAGCAGGGATTTCTATAGTAATCCTTAAAGAGCACTTTCCTTTGGTCAGGGGTCTCAGCCTCAGTGGACAAATGCACCATCATGGAATTTCATCAGCAAATACAAGAAGTTTTTATTCTGGGGGATCACAAAGAATTAGAGAGCACGAAATCTACTGGGAGAGAGTTACTTGGGGTTCAATATGGGGAGTGATGATTGACTAGGGAAAGACTGGAGAAGAGGAAGGATTTGCTTTGGCTGAGGGCAGGGTAAGACAATGATTGGTGTTGCAGAAGCATGGATAAGGCATAGAAAAAAGGAGATGTCAAAACAGTTAAATATCAAAACTATTCAAAGATTAAGCAATTATTCAAATCATTTGACTTTATTTGTCACTAGAAGCTGAGCATAAAACAAAAGTTTGGTGTTTGGAAGTCCCCTTGTTATAATATACCTTGGCTTCTACTTACGGAGAAGAAAGCCATGAACAAATATATACTGCCTAATAATATTTCCGTTTTAGGTGGCACTCTGATTGTATCATAGTGCGATATCTGTGTAAAGACTTGAGCCATCTGTGTTACCCAGGGTTCTTTCAACCCAAAACTCTTGGTAACTTTTACTCTGTGCGAGGTGGTGTCAGGAAATAAATCAGGGGAGACCCAGACGTCAGACTGATAGATGGCTGGCACAAACAGGACAACCAACACAAGAAAGCTTTCACTTAAAGCTAAACTTTACTTAGTCTCAAGCACTTGCACACATCCGCAAAAGGCTAGTAAAACACCCCCAACCCTTGATAATTAACGAAGCTGAGAGTGGCTCTCGAGTGACGCAGCGGCAGGCTTTCAGTAGCCAAATCTTCCGTCTGCCGGTGGGGACTGCAAGAAGTTTCCAGAGGGAGAGTCCAGAAGAGTTCAATTACGTCAAACTTTGCCCCCTTATTTACACATAAGTAATAGAATCACATGTCCCTTAAAGAAAATTTGTTAAGTAAGCAGTTTCAATGGTCAAGCAAGAGGTTCCTTCTGATTATTGATTAACCAGGTGTGGGTTTTTCCAGAGTTTGCAGCCTTGAGGCCCCAATAGGCATTCCTGGGGCACATCCTACTCTTCTAAAATGTATGTATCAGCAATTTCAACACAATTCTTATCAGGAAGAACCCAGAGTCAAGCTGCCCTTTCTGTGGTACCCAAAACTCCCTCCCCTCCTGCCTTGGTCAAGCTGAGACTGCTGAATGGCCAATTTACAGGCTGCTGACTTTGCTGCTTTTAGCAATAAGCCATAGTGGTTACAAGCACTTTACAGGTTTGCTGACATCTCCCCATACATCTGAGGCAACAACCCACAGAATTCATACGGTCAGTCTGTCTCAATCAAATCGGCTAATGTCTCTGAGGTTGCAAGGAAGGAGAGCTAATTACGGACAACATCAAGAAGACTGACATGTTTAATCCCTATATTGCTTGTCTTCAGCAAAAAAAGTAAATTACATCCAGATGCTTAACCCACGTAACATTAACAACAAGGGAAAAGAAACACAAGCCAGACTAGGGAAAGAACAGGTGAAAAATATTTTGTGAAATGATATGTATTCAAGTCATAGTCATAGAGTTTAAGGCCAGAAGGGACCACCCAATATATTGACGTCCTGTATATCACAGGCCACCAATACCACCCAGCACCTGTACTATAAATCCAACAACAGAAATTAGATCAAAGTATCACAGCCCACAGGAGATTAGACTATTATGTGCCACAGCAGAGAATAGAAGGGACCGAATGTTTTATGCTTCGTTGAGTCTGGATCATCTGCAATATAAGGTCTCAGTCTGACACAAGGTGAATTGACAAACTCCAGCTTCATTGTGGATGCTTGCAAAATGCCTTCTTCACCCTATGGCTTCCCAGACACTTATATAAGAGGTGTCCCTTCCAAACAGTTCTCTCCAGCATCTGCTAGAACTTTCATATTGTTACATTGAGATGCAGCAGAGCCTGAGGACACTGGAATGGGGGGGGGGGAGGAGAATGATTAAGTGAGATATACCCAGACAATTATGTCAAGTGACCCACATCCACCTCCTACAGAAAAGGCAAAAAGAACCCAAGGTCACTGACAGTCTGACCTGAGGGAAAATTCCTTTCCTACTCCACATATGGCGATCAGTCTGTGCATGTCAGCTACAACCAGCCAGTCAGGCACGTGTGTGTGAGAGAGAGAAATCTCAGTGCCACTTCGGAGCCCTGGCTCTATCCGCCGAACATCCCATCTCCAGCTATGCCATCCCTGATGTTCCAGAGGAAGGGGATAAAAAACCCTCCTAGAATACATTGTGTGTGGTGGGGGAAAAGGAATCCCTTCCTGACCCCTCAGGTGGCTGGCTGAAAACCTGAAGCATGAGCTGTTAGTAACATAAAACAACCTGGAAGTAAGCCCCTGGGCTGCTGAGCCCTGCGACCTACCATCATAAGCAACTCCATCATACAATTACACTCAGAATTTTGTCCAGCTCTCTCTTGAAACTAACTAAGTTGTTTTCCTCCACACCCCCATTGGGAGGTTGTTCCAGAAACTCACCCCGCTGATGCTTAAAAACCTTCTAATTTCCAGACTGAATTTGTTCGTGGCCAGTTTATATCCATTTGTTCTTTTGCCAACATTGTCCTAAACAGCTCATCACCCTTCCTGATATTTCTCCCCCTTCACCCACCAATGTATGTATAGAGAGCAATCATATTCCTCTCAGCCTTCTTTTTGCTAGACTAAACACAACAAGCTTTTCCAGTCTACTCTCGTAAGGTTCACCCTCCAGTCCCTTGATCATCCGGCTACTCTTCTCTGCTCCTGTACCAGTGTGAATTCATCTTTCTTGAATGTGGGTGAGCAGAATTGTAAAAGTATTCCAAATGAGGTCCTACTACTGCCTTGTACAATGGCATTGATACTTCTCTATCTCTACTGGAAATGCCTCACCCAATGCTTCCTACTATTGCAGTTGCCTTCTTCATAGCTGCATCACATTAGTGGCTTATAGACATCCTGTAATCAACCCACAGATCTAGGTCTCTCTCATCTGATGCTTCCAGCTGATCAGCCCCCAGCTTGCACCAGAAATTCTTATTATTAGAACCTAAATGCATGCCCTTCTATTTCATACTTTTGAATTTCATCCCATTGCTGCAATTCCAGTCTTCAGGGTCATCCAGATCTTCCTGAATAATATTCTGATCCTCCTCTGTACTGAAGATGCCTCTCAACTTTGTATCATCAATTTCACTGGCACCCTCCTACTTTTCGTCCCAAGCTTTTAATAAAATATTGAATAAGAATTGTCCCAAGTCCGATCCCTGAACAACTCCATTAGTAGCCTTCCTCCATGTCTCACAAAATTCACTTTAGGGTACTTAAAAACAAGCTGAACCAATCTCTGAACCATTAGCAATTATCTCTGAGAACTGAGTCCTGGAGGACAGGTGAGGTCCCACAGGACTGAAGAAGGGCAAACATAGTACCTATCCTAAAAAGAGGAACAAACTGGACCGAGAAAATTTCAGACCAGCTTCAATACCTGGAACGATACTGGAGCAAATTATTAATCAATCAATTTATAAGAACTTAGAGGATAATAGGGTGGCAAATAGTAGTCAACATGGATCTGTCAAGAACAAATATAATTTGTCAATCTAATTAACTTCCTTGACAGGATTACTGGCCTAATGGGTAGGGGAGAAACAGTACGTGTTGAAATAGTCCCACCTGACATTCTCATAAGCAAACTAGGAAAATATGGTCTACACAGCTGGTTGAAAAACCAGACTGAAAGAGTGGTTATCAAAGTTTCACTATCAAAGTTGGAGGGTATATCTACTGGGGTCCTGCAGAGGTGTTTCTTGAGTTTGGTACTATTCAGTATTTTCATTAATGACTTGGACAATAGAGTGGAAAGTACACTGATAAAATGTGCGAATGATGCCAAGCTGGGAGGGGTTGCAAGCACTCTAGAGAACAGGATTAGAATTCAAAACGACCTTGATGAATTGGAGAACTGGTCTGATTTATATCAACAAGATTAAATTCAATAAAGATAAGTGAAGAGGACAAAGCACAACCAAAAAATGGGGAATAACTGACTAGGCAGTAGACTGCTGAAAAAGTTATAGTGGACCACAAATTGTATATGAGCGAATAATGTGATGCAGTTGCAAAAAAGGCAAATATTCTGGAGTGTATTAACAAGAATGTCATGCATAAGACAAAGGAAGTAATTGTTCTGCTCTACTTGTCATAAGTAAGGCCTCTGTTGGAGTATTGGGTCCAGTTTTGGGCACTACACTTTAAAAAATCATGTGGACAAATTGAAAAGAATCCAGATGAGAGCAACAAAAATAGTAAAAGGCTTAGAAAACACGACCTATGAGGAAAGTTTAAAAACACTGAGCATGTTATTCTTGAGAAAAGAAGTCTGAGGGGTGGAGGAACCTAATAACAGTCTTCAAATATGTTAAAAGCTGTTTTAAAGAGGTTGTCATCAATTGTTCTTCAGGTAGGAAAAGAAGGAATTGGATTAATCTGCAGCATGGGAGATTCAGGTTAGATATTAAGAAAAGCTCTCTATCTATAAGGTTAGTTAAGCACTGGAAAAGGTGTTGTGGAATCCTCATCACTGGAGGCTTTAAGAAGGGGTTAGACAAACAGGACAGTGATGGCCCAGTCAAGTTGCAGTGGGGGAGGTTTAGATTGGATA
Source organism: Lepidochelys olivacea (assembly GCF_965140295.1). NCBI lineage: Eukaryota > Metazoa > Chordata > Testudines > Cheloniidae > Lepidochelys > Lepidochelys olivacea. Next base: position 80,345,204 of record NC_140417.1, on the reverse strand, counting down.
TTAGGAAAAACTTTTTCACTAAGAGGGTGGTGAAACACTGGAATGCGTTACCTAGGGAGGTGGTAGAATCTCCTTCCTTAGAGGTTTTTAAGGTCAGGCTTGACAAAGCCCTGGCTGGGATGATTTAACTGGGAATTGGTCCTGCTTTGAGCAGGGGGTTGGACTAGATGACCTTCTGGGGTCCCTTCCAACCCTGATATTCTATGATTCTATGATTATACTTGGTCCTGTCTCTGCACTGGGGGACAGATTAGATGACTTCTTGAGGTCCCTTCCAGCCCTACATTTCTACAATTTCTTGATTCAATACTCTGGAGAACAGACTGACACATCAGGCCTTATTCTGGTAGATGATGTATCTCAGAATCTGGCTAGTTAGCTGAAATAATCATCACGATGGAGTATACACTGCCTCCAGCCCTTGGTATGCATTTTTAAGAGAACTGTTGGCCCTCATTCTCCTTTAAATCCAGGCAGAGTGGTGGTGGTCACAAGATATTGACTCCAACTGCCTGGCCCAGGCCCAGGCACTAACTTTTGGTGTTGGCACTGCTGCTGTAAAGTCCCTCAGCCCATCAGAGAGTCAGGCATTGTACAGCTCAGCTCTGCTACCCCTGCTCCCATCCCCAATAACCCTCTAGCCCCACCTCTGATATACCCCATTCTTCCCCTTATGGTGAGTGGGGGTGGGCAGCGGGTGTAGGAGGCAGCTACACTGTGTCCCCTCGCTCAATGCCCATGAAGATTCCACCTCCATGGGGGAATTCTGTGCCGGGAATCCCCAGCTGGTTTAAGCCTACTTCGTACAACATGAAGCAAAAAGTGGCCACAGCAGACTGGGGAAGCAAGTCTATTAGGAACATTTTTCCACTGGCAGGATCAAGGCGAGGCCGTAGGAAAAGAATTTGAGACCCCAACTCTATTAATTTGCTTGAACTCTGAAGAAGAGGACCCCACTGTTGAATATGATTAAAGCAGGCTGACTGCAAGAAGGAGAATTAATTTTCCGTAAATGAGCGGGGGAAAGGGGTGGGGGGACTTGTTTTTCCCGTACGCTCCGGTCCAAAATATGGCTGGCATTGAGAAACAGCCAAAAGCTTTCTAAAAGGGCTCAGTAACATAATCTGTTATTATCTTATGGACAGAGATGTAGAAATTATTATTTTATACATTGACACAGAAATCCAGGAAGTACATCAGAGCAGAAGTTTGGACCACTATATATGAAATCCACAATGTGAGTGGAATAGCCCAACAACAAATTTTCTCCTCTCTTTCAATACCCCTTGCTTTTGTAACTATTGTCTTCTTTTTGAGTCTGCCTGACTTTGTTAAAAAGACCTATGTCACCTGTACAGTATGTAGTCCAAAGAATGGAAAAGTATTGTACGCTTTGTACAAGTTAGCCAGCGTTCAGTCTGCCAGCACAATGTTTGTCATTAAGCTTTGTCTATGCATTGCACCGGTACTTTGCTAATTCAGTGTGACACAGAGCCATTTTCTTCTCTCAGTCAGTCCTCAAACTACAATGAGCTACTGCCTGAACCGTCTCCATTTGGACTCCTATGAAGCCATACGGCCTGCAAAGCTCTCTTGCCTGTTTTAATACATTAAGCCGTCTGCCAACAACAGAGCATGAATAACAAGATTCAAAGCATCTCTAATATGAGTGTAATGCTCCTCTGTGTCATTTCTATTCATTTGATTGGATTACCTTGCACTTTTGTTCAGGCTAGAAAAAGGGTTAGATTTTCACTATTCCATATTTTCTGCCAGAAAAAAATGTATACATTATTCATTTTGAAACCCAGCCTAATTTAAACATTTTCTTTTTGATTAACTTTGGATGAGTAGGATAAAGGAAAGGCTGTGCCATCCACTGATGAACAAACTAGAACATGGTACTTATGACTAATTTTTACACATAGCTTCAGTCTTTCACTTGAGACATATAGGCAAAATACTAAATTTAATTGGACAGGAAACCACTTTTGGCTGCCTCAGATCTTAGAGGATGTGCACAATAGCAGTTTGGGTAACATACATACAACAGGAGCTGAATAAACTTCAGGAAGAAAATTTTAATGTGAAGACTGTTATGGGAGGAATAAAGTTTCCATCGAGAAAGACCTGAGAAAAAAACCCAAACTAATTTGAATTAGCTATGCATTGGGCAGAGTGGATTAATCCACTGTAAGATTGAATTATTTTTAATATTAACAGTTTAAATAAGTGGACTTCTGAATTTCCACATGCAGATACAGGGCCCAGAGAAGCAGTAACCAACATGATCTAGCGAGGCATTTCATAGCTCATCCAGATGAGCATAACCTGGATAAAGTGGGAGAACTAGCAAGATAACACCCAACAGAGTCTGAAGATTAAACAAATAATTATAATGTGAGCAGTGTGACGGTTGGGAACCTCATTAAGAGGGCTGCTGGCAAAGCAGCACTCCTGTGAAATTAACTGGTCAGAATTCTAAGCAACTATAGCCAGATTTTCAGCTGGTATCAATCTGCATCGCTCTGTTGATGTTGATAGCCCTACATGCATTTATACCAGCTGAAGATCAGGCCCCTACTTTCTGCATTCCATGCTGAAACTTACCCTGTGGGGACAAATTCTGCCTTATTTTTACACCTGTGCTTATAATATTCACACTTGTCATGTCTGAGGTTACTTATACATCTATACAACAAAAACAATTCCAGGGCAGCAAGTCTCAGAGCTAGGGTGACCACCCATGCCAAACTGGGTGGAACAGTTCCGAAATGCTGACTTCAAGTCCCGAAACCAGTCTGAACGACTCTGGGACAGCATTTGTCCTGGATTCCCTGCTGGAGGCTCAGGGAAGGCACCAGCCTCTTCCTGATGTGTGTGTCAGGGGGAATGAGGTGGGCCTTAGCCCCTCCCTCTCCATGAGTCTTCACCCCTACTCCTCCTCTTCCTCCCCTCCCCCCTGAGGTCCATGCCAAGGGCAGGAGGCAGCTTTCAGGCACCCTGGCACCCTTCCCAGGGTATGTGGACGGTCCAGGGCTCCCCACAGCAGCCCAGGCTCCTGGGGCAGCTCTTACTATGGCCTGGCTCTGGCTTACAGCCTGGCCAGGGGGCAGGGCCTCGGGAGGAGGAGGAGGAGCAGGGGGCAGGGTCATGGAGTGGGGTGGGTCTCTTGCATGTGTCCCGCTTTTACCTTTTGAAAACGTGGTCACCCTACTCTGAGCCAGTCAAATGACCTAGGCTTGCAGGGCTTGTGCTGCAGAGCCAAAAATACAAGTGTAGATATCTAGGCTCATGCTACAGCCTGGGCTCTAGTACTTGGCAACAGGGGAGGGTCTAAGAGCCCAGGTTCGAGCCTTAGCCCTGTAGAGCAAGCACCATGGGCCCAAGTCACTTGTCCTTGGCTCTGAGACTTGCTGCCCTGTTTGGTTTTTTTTGTTTTGTTTTGCTATGTAAACATACTTCATGACCCCATTCTGGTTTGTATTAGTAAGATTCAGAAATCTTGCTGAAGTCTGAACATTTATTGCAAGATACAGTTCTGAAAGAGAAGATATGGGGTCTGAGTCTCATTTACACTACGGTCACACTACACCACTCTGTCAGTGAATACCCACTTTAAGACTTCTTAGCACAGCCAGGCCAGTTTAAAGGGGACCTAGTATGAATAAGAATCAGAAGTACTGCATCCATTTCTGATACAGATTCTGCTGCCCTGGCTACTAAGGCACACTGTTTTCACATTCTGCAGCTTGTATGTCAGGACAGTCTTGCATGACTATGGGACACGTTGGTTTCTCCACAGTAAAAAAGAGAAAACTTAATTTTCTGCTTCAGGAAACAGAATTGCTGGTGCAAAAGGTCATCAAATACCAGTTTCCTCTACAGAGTAGAAGCAGTGAGGGAGTGTCCACTAAAGGGAAACACTCTTCTGCAATTGATCCTATTAACCAACTTTTAGTGGAGCACAAAAAACAAACCAGAAAAATATATGAGGCCAATTTAAGACACCTCCCAACTTTGGTGTGGCGGGGAGAGAGAGAGAGAGAATGTCAGAGGGCCACATAGAGAACTGGGATTGAGGTCAGACATTTTTTTTTATTTTACTTCAGTAAAATTAATGTTGTTAGGACATCAAACATTCAGACACCCTTGGACAAAAAGAGGAATGGACTCATTCAGAAGTGGAGATGGTTAACCAATCTCTCTCCTTATTTTACCAACTTCAAGGAGTCAATTTTAAATGTGTAATATTTAATATTTCTAAAATGACACAAGATAGATTAAGTGCTATATCATGAACACAAATTCATAATTAGGAATGAAAATAATTGCATTAACTCATGCCTTTTCCTCATCTGAGCACTCAGTACTAGAAACTGCATACAAGGGATTGAATTGTATTGTAATCACAGCAAATTGTTAGAACTAAAAGAAGTATCATATGTATTACTATACACCAATGACAATATCCATTTAAAGCAATTCTCATTGACATTTCAGTTTTATTTTGAGATTACATTGGGCCAAATTCTCTGTTTCATCAGAGTATATGTGGAGTAATTTGACTGAAGTCAAAGAAACGAAGACATTTGAACATAGGAAAATGAAGTTAAGGCATCCAAAGACTACCCAAAAAAAAAAAAATCAAACTTCAACACTACCTTCTCCACCAATAGCAAGTAGCTGGCTCTCACCAGCAACTACAAAAATTCAGAAGACTTACCCCTAATTGTACAAGTGATTGTACACAGTCCAGCTTTCTTAATGGCCATACGCAATCCACAGAAAAATGTCCTTCACAGACTTTTGAGCAGACAAATGGCATATTGAAAGCAATCTTTACTCACTTTTCACAGTGCACCCATACAGGAGAATAACAGGCCATAAGGCACTTCCCGAATTTCCCACTACAGCTACAACACCCTGCTCTGAAAAGGTAGAGGGAAGCTGCCTCTTAGACACTGTTACACCTCGACCCCGCTATAACACGACCCAATATAACACAAATCCGGATGTAACGTGGTAAAGCAGCGCTCCGGGGGGGGGGGGCAGGGCTGCGCACTCCGGTGGATCAAAGCAAGTTTGATATAACACGGTTTCACCGGTAAGTGGTAAGATTTTTAGTCTCCCAAGGGCCAAAAAATCTTACCACATTATAGGTGAAACCGCATTGTATTGAACTTGCTTTGGCCTCGAGCATTTCTGTTATTAAAGCAGCCCCGCCCCTTAGAGCACTGCTTTACCGCGTTGTATGAGAACCCATGTTATATCGGGTTGCGTTATATCGGGGTACAGGTGTACTTTCTTTCACGTCCAGAAGGGTGGGCATTGGTTGAGTTTTGGGTCTTCTATAATATATGCCCCAGCTCAAACAGACGTTACAAGTTTGACAGAAATTACTGGGTGAAGTCCTTTGGCCTATGTTATGCAGGAAATCAAAATGGTCCCTTCTGACCTTAAAAATAAACTAATCTTCCCCTACAACATCCTGGCAAGTAGAACTGGGCCAGTGCAGAGGGAGAAATCAATCTGTTGCTTTTATAGACCAACAGGCACTTCAAGTTTCATGGCTGAATTGTGAGATTCACTCATTTGAACCCCGTCACATACACTCACACCTACCCTCTGAAATCTCACACATCTGGACCAGTGCTGAGGAGCTGGAGTGACCCCCGCTCCCCACAGTGCTGGTCACCTCACTCTGACATCACTCCCCACCCCGCATGTGGCCCAGAAGCACCCCCACACACACTTTGCTCTTCGTTCAGCTGGGCCAGCAGCAGCAGCAATGCAGAGGATGAAGCTGGAACCAGCAGACAGACAGCTGCAGCATCTGGTAGTGGTTGCAGCCTGGCCGCAGGGAGAAAGGAGCCATCTGGGGCTGTGGAGGGGACAGGGCTGGGAAAGCCAGAGCAGGGAGGCTAGAGGAGCAGGGGGCAAGACAGGGAAAGCATGGGGCTTAGGAGGGGAGATGAAGGAGCGGAGGCTGGAGGACTGGGGATGATGTGCCTGAAGGCAGAATTTGCTCGGGGACAATGGGGTCCTCGAGTGGAAGGCTTGCACGAGGTATGGAAGGATATTGGATGCGGTGAGCTGAGGGCTTCAAGGCTCTTCCATCCCAATAACTAACCACCCTAACTTGCCCCCTTCACCCACCTCTGAGCATGTTCCTCCCCCATTATGTCCCTGGAATTAAGTGGGTTTGCTTTTTGATGGGCCAGTCAAACACCATTAGCTCTTGGGGCAGACTCTGTGCCTGAGCTGGTGAGTCTGCGAGCCTGTTCTTGCGAGGTGTAACTGTGTACTGAAGTCCACTGTACTCCCAAGTCTGGGGTAGTCATCTTAGCCTAGATAACTGGCCCCAAAGAGGCACTAGAGTCAGATCTGCCATATGTATTTTAAACAGCTGGTAGTTTTCTGGAGTTTTTTTTTTTCTTTTAATGATCCCTGAGCTGAAAATTAAGCAAATTGGAGCTTGCCTAGAAAGTAGATTGGGTTTAGCTGCCTCATCTTTAAATATTGTTCAAACAAACAGGAACTAATTTGTTGGTCAAGACTTAACGCATCTTGTAGCTGGCTAGTAGTCAGGGCCTGCTGCATATTTAGTTCATTTCTGTGGACTGTGAAATCTTTTTGATTATCTACATTGGTGTGTGCTGCTAGAAACTGACCAATACAGCAACATCATTGTTGTTTATTATTCAGATAATAAAAATATTTATTGTATGTGACAAAATACGTTGCCACCTAGCTTTCTCAAAAATCTGGAATACATTTTCTTCCTTATCTTTCACTTTTGTTTGTTTGTTTTGCTTTTCTGACAATCAGTAGGTTGTAGATGTTTTGCAGTCCTTGTTTTGTGACTTATTAATGGGCGTATTAATAGGTAACCTGTTTTATTTGATGTGATATATTAGTACTGAGAAAAAATCACTCATTACAACTTTGCAAACTTCAGATTTCTGGATAGTATGCAACTTCCCCCCCGTAGCAACAAGGTAGCCAATAGAGTAAGACAACATTTTTGGATGACTAATTTATTCACTCAAAAAGACAGTTCGGGGCCAACTAAACTTACTCATGAACTTGGATCAAATATGGTGAATAGTTTTGACCAAAGCAGAAAGTCAAAACATTTCAACATTTTAAAAACAATACGTTTCATCTTTTCTATTTGAAACATTTTGTTTCAACATTTAGATAGCTTTAAAACTGTAAAAAAAACAAACAAAACAACAAAAAACCCACAAAAATGGAATGAAAATGTTGGGTGGGTTTTTTTTGCGAGAAAAAATTTAAAATTTCCACTTTGAGTCAGCCCAAAATGATTTTGTTTTCCTGATTTTTTAGTTCAGCCACCAAACCAAACAAAACAAAACAAAACATTATTTGCTCAGCTCTAGTAGCCAGGGAGGGAATTGTGACTTTGAAAGTCCTAAGTCTGGCTCTCAGATGACTTGTAAGTATTTGGAGATATAACTCCACTAGCAGATGAAAGAGCCTCTGTTCTAGGCTTTAGACAAAATGAATTAAATAAGTAACAATTGGATGGTTATTAGCCCCATTCCTGCCACCATTGACTTTAATTGGATCGTGCTCAGAACACTAAAGCTACAAAATATTAGGGAACAAGCAGAGTTTACTACCCGCCTCCCATACTTTCTGCAGGGCACTTTGGCATGGCTGATTTATACTGAACAAAGTAGAAAAGATTAAGTTTGTCATTCTTGCCCCAGTGGAATCAGTTCTCCATTCTGTCTGTATTTCAGCTGAAAATATTTAAAACACTTTCAAACTATAGATTTTAAATGACAACTTTATCATTAAATTATCTTTTCCTAAAAGCTTTAATCCTGATTCTTAATGTGTGGATATTGTACATTATTTTGTATTTGCTCACTTAAATCAGAAAATTTAGGCAGTAATGTGCTGCTAATTAATTGTAACCAGAGGGTTTCTTCCCAGTTCCCCCATCCCTTATGAATAAACCTTACGTATAATGGGAGTATGTGCTCAAAGAGAGGCAGTGTGAGGGACAGGGCAGTTCTCATTTGAACAAATTTGCTTTCCCATATCCAAGTGGGCAGGCAGTACCCCTCAGAAAAACTTCCATGAAGCTGCATTTCACTGGAAAGGGTTTATATTCTGCTCACAAGCAATATAATGAGCATCCTGACAGTACAGCACAGGATACCACTCGCCCCTCCCGTTTCCCTCTGAGTTCCTTTGTTGACTGTGATATTGTCTACACGGAGACTCAGTGCACAGCAAGCCAGGGTGTAAATCTACACTGCACTAGCTGTAACATTAGCACAAAACTGGACCTCCAGCCAGGACACAGACAAAACACGTCTTCCTGATCCTCCCATCAAAATACCTGTTTTGTCCTACAGGAAGATGCAGTGAGCTGGAAGCCAGAAGACCATGAGTTCTAGCCTCACTTCTTCCATTGACAGGCATTCACAACTAAATCTGAAATTAATGCACTTTAAGTATTTCCACTGTACACAGAGCTGACTCCTCAGATGTGCAGAGCAGGGCTTGGAATCTCTGCGTTTTTGAGTGTGGGCAGCCAGGTGCCAGTTTTGCTTTGGAACAACTTAGGCAACTAGTTTCATTGATCTAAATTTCACTGATTTCATAAATTATACAACCGGAAGAGTCAATTGTGATCATCTAGTCTGACCTCCTTCATAACACAGGCCATAGTACTTCCCTGAATTAAGTCCTGCTTGAACTAGGCAACTTTTTTTTATAAAAACATCCACTCCTGCTTAAAAAATTTCCAGTGAGGAAGCACACACAGCACACACAGCCCTTAGTAAGTTCCACTGGTTAATTACCCTCACAGTTACAAATATGTACCCTTAGTTGTAGGCTGAATTTGACTCGCTTCAACTTCCAACCATTGGAGCTTGATCGTCCTTCGTCTACTAGATTGAAGAGCACTTTTTCATCAAATTTTTTGTTGGCCAGGTAGGTACTTATAGACTGTGTTCAAACCTTCGCTTTGCTAAGCTAGAGAGATTCAGTCCCTGAAGCCTTTCACTATAAGGCATGTTTTCTAATATTTCAGTCATTCTCGTGTCTCTTCCCAGAATCCTATCCAGTTTATCAACATCCTCCTTGAACAGTGGACACCACAACTGGACACTGTACTCCAATAGTGGTCACACCACTGCCAAACATAGAGGTTACATAACCTTCCTACATCTTACTCAAGAGTCCCCAATTTACACCATATATCTAAGCAAATCACATATCCAAAGATCACATTAGCCCTTTTGGATGCTGCATCACATTGGGAGCTCATATTCAGCTAATTATCCACCATGACATGCAAATCCTTTTCAGCCATTTCTCCCCAGAACTGATTCTCCAACCTCTAAATATGGCCCACATCCTTTGTTCCTGGATGTATGACTTTATATTTGCCTGTATTAAAACGCATATTGTTTGCTTTCGCCCAGCTTACCATTGTGATCCAGACCACTCTTTAACAGTGACCTGTCCTCTTCATTATTTACCATTCCCCCAATCTTTGTTTTACTGGCAAAATTTATCTCTAATTGTTTAAGGTTTTCTTTAAGGTAATTGAGAACAATTTTAAATAGTGTAGGGTCAAGCACTGATCCCTGTGTGACCCCACTAGAAACATACCTGGTTGAAGATGATTGCTCCATTTAATTACATTTTGAGACCTATCAGTTAGCCATTTTTAAATCTATTAAATGTGTGCCATGTTAATTTTGTACGGTTCTAGTTCTTAATCAAAATATCAGGTGTTACCAAGTCAAACATCTTACAGAAGTCTAAGTACATTACATCAACACTATTACCTCTATCAACCAAACTTGTAATCTCATAAAAAGATATGGGTCAGTTTTCCATGTTGATTGGCATTAATTATATTACTCCTTTATAACACTCCTTTAATTCTTTATTGAGTCCTGTATCAATGGTTCCATTATTTTTCCAAGGATAAATGTCAGGCTGACAGGCCTATAATTACCTGGGTCATCCTATTTACCCTTTTTAAATACTGGCACAAAATTAGCTTTCTTCCAGTCTTCTGGACCTTCCCCAGAGTTCCAAGACTTGCTTAAAATCAAATTAACAGTCCAAACACTCCTAGCCAGTTCTTTTAAAACTCTTGGATGCAAGTTATAGGGATCGGCTGATTTAAAAATGTCTAGCTTTAGCAGCTGCTGTTACACATCTTCCCAAGTTACTGTTGGAATGAAAAGTGTTTGATCAACATCACAGATCACTACATCTGTTTTTTCCCTCCTCCCCCAAATTCAGAACAAACATGTTTATTAAACCCTTCTGACTTTCCTGTATAATTATAGTCAATTCTACCATTTTCATGGACCAATACAATTTTTAGGATTCCTTTTGTTCTTAATATACTTTAAAAACTCCTTCATATTGTCCTTAACCACGCTGGTCATAAATTTCGCCTTTTGCTTCCCTCAACAATTTTCTACAATTCCTAGCTTCTGTTTTCTATTAATTACTATACATTTATAATAGCCCTTAAGAGGTTGTTATGCCACGAGGCATTGGGAGATCATAGTACACTGCAGCCACATCTCCTCTGATCCCTGGCATATTCACTACTCACCGCCGAGGGAGGGATGGGTGTGCAGCAGGGACCAAGTGAAGTAGAGCTGATGTAGCTGGCTCGGCTTCCATTAGAGGTTCCTCACACTGGGGAATCCTCAGCTGCCAGTTCTCTTTATGCCACTAGAGTGATGCAATGAGGACTTAGTAAAGCTGAGGTACTTGTTCTAGAAATGGAAAAGTCCTATTAGGACATCCATGTAATGCATGTCACTACTCGTACAGGATTGCTTCCTGTCATACTATTATTACAATGTCACCCGGTCCAACATCAATTTTAAATGTACCAAGTAGTGAGCCTCTATTTCCTTTTGGAGATATTTCCATAAGTGAATGCATCTCTCCACTAGACTGGTCAAAGTTGTGCGTCAGGACCAGATAGGCACTCAACAGGCCAAGGATCAGGAGGGTACAATGCTGGATGTAAGCTACCTCTCGCCATCTCCAACCCCATCCTTCAGGTGCACAGGGTGAGCAAAGGATAGCTTGAAGAAGCTGACCCTCTGTGTCTTGCTGATTTCCATACAACAAACTCAGCCCCTTCTGGGTAGCACAGCCTGGGGAATATATGAACACATTATAGTCTCATTGAGTCCAAGCTTTCTTGTAACACACCACATGCAAATGTGTTTTGATAAGCTGCTGACATTAATTATCTGTATCAACAAACAGGTGACTTCATTAAGTTTGTCAGCAGATAGCATTTGGACTCCCAAATTATGATGGTTTGGGCTCTTTTCACATTGTCCCAAATTAACTTTTCAAATATTTAACATTCTTGTTGCACAAAGTACTTATTTCAAATCTGTGTCAGAACAGCAGTCCTCTAGACGTTGAAGGTCCATTTTTAAATTCCCCAGAACTGTATTCAGTTAAATACAAGCCCTGCAGTGAAGCTGTTGTTGCTGGGTGTTTGGGGTCGGCACAAACACCACAATACAATTTGACTAACAATCAAAACCAAAGCACAGATATTTTCCTTATGACTTTGTTGTGCATTACGGAACCAATCCATAATTTTAATTTGCACATTTTCTTTAATCCATGTTTAAGCATATCTTTGTGAGAAACCTATTCTGACAATCCTCCTTTGGAAATACTGGGCCTGATTGATCCTCAGTTGGTGTAAACTGGCATACCTGCACTGATGTAACTGAAGTCCAATGAAGTCAGTCAGCTATGTTGATTTATACTTGCTGCGGACCTGGCCCATTGTCTTCAAGAAAGCTAAATACAGTAACCCAAGGTTAATTCTTTTCCCCGTCATTAAAACAGGAAGGGCAGAATGATGAGCAATCTATCCTCCAACACTGTAGCTCTTTATAAATGCAGGTGTTAACCTTGAATTCCTAAACAAATAGCTTACTGTTTCTCAATAGGTTAACTGAATGGACATATATTCTGCGAACTGATTAACCTGATGTTAAAAGACTTGGTTATAGAAGTGGAACTCGGTGGGAGGGGAAATCAAGACTTACACTAGATTTAATGATATAAGGACAGCTCCAGAGGGAGCAGCTGAGCAGCTGCCAAAGCAGTAATCAGAGGTAAGCTAACTGGCATAGTGGCAGGGAGAATAAGATGGAAAGAAACTGGGGAAAAAAAGATTAGAACCTGAGGTGTCACAAAACAAAACAAAATCCTACACCCTTGCTGGGCCACTGATTGCAGGAGAAGGAGACTGGATAGGAAACTGAAAAAACAAGAACCATCAGGGGAGGATTCAGAAAACAGAAAGGAGGCAGATCTATTCAGAGAAATTAGCGTCTCAAGAGGAGACTACGTTTTAGGAAATTGCAAAAATAAACTAAAGGAGGGAGAGTTTTTGCAGCAGGGGGAACACTTAGTCAAGTGTCTCCCTGAGACACATTGCTAACTTCCACAGCATTCAGCTTACATTTTTCTGAGATGCATAAACATATTTCTATAATGAATCTATGTCTCTCTCCAGTGTCTATCTTTCTTTTCTCTTATTTCTTACTCGGTTTAATTACCTCCAAAGCCTGTTTAAAACACACAGTAGTGCAAAATATCCTAGACTGAATTACTCTATATTGCAGGTACCCATCTGTGTCTTTGGTTGTTGTTCCTTCTTGCTGCCTGTAAGTCATAAATCCTGTTTTCTCCAGTCTTTGTTGCCAACTTCTATAGTTTCTTGCCACTAAGAGCAGAATTGATGGTCAGTTCCTTTTGCTTCAGACCACAGAGAGGCTTAAAAGCAGTAAAAGGAGGAGCAGCAAGTCTACAATATAGTGCTTCATCGGCACAGATGCGCCACTGTAGCCCCTCTGGTGAAGACGTCCTATGCCAATGGGGGAGCTCTCTCCCATTGACCTAATTACTCCACCTCAGCAAGAAGCAGGAGCTATGTCAGCGGGAGAGTGTCTCCCGCTGACAGTGCTGATGTGGATAGCATGAAACTTGCATTGCTCAGGGGCGGCAAGTTACATACATTACATCGACTTAGGCTGTAGTATAGACCTGCCCGTAGACAGACACATTTTTTCTAATATGCTTTATAGTGCAATATTTATATTTTATTGTAATTTCACATTGCTTTTGTGTTCCGCCTTTCCTTTTCTAAACTTTAGGGTGAATTCAATGTGCATTAAAGAGTGCTGGAGTCTGAAGAGCTCTGTTCATCCACAGGTCAAATAGGGCACAAGCGAGAGGTATGAAAGTATCCCTGGTCCTCTTTGCCAATGTGCCTCAGTTCTGTTGGGAGGGGTTAGCTCTGGGATGAGAAGGTAATTCAGTCAGATCTATTTAGTTCTTAGTCTTCCTGCTGTGAATGCCACCAACACTGTCAATTAGTGCTGATTGCGATGATCGCTTTTGTCTTAAGGTGAAAGGTACCATATTCCTTTACCAATTCCCTGAGTTATTTAGACCCCCAGACTGAATTTTAATTAAACAACCATATTTCATTAGAATTTCACAAAAAAGTGTTAACCGTTATTTTGGCTTGCTGACAAAAATCCAAATTAATCATTTTGTCGGTCCTAAATGTGCTGCTTAATTGCTCAGAAATCAAATTACATTAACTCTACCATTAGCTATTGAAAACCGGCACAAATACCATTAACAGCTGAGGCATCAATTCAATTAAATGCTTCCTTTTTTTCCTATCAGAATTAGTGCATAGGAAATGGACATGCTCAACTTGAAAGATAATATTTCTTTTTGGGGAGAATGAAAAGTGAAAATGAAGCTTCCATCAATGAGTTATTCCACCAGAATAAGGATTGATATTCATATTTTTTCTTATATCTAATTTTAAAAAGGAAAATAAATATCTGATTCCTATTATTTTTCATTATTTTTTAAAAAAATAAACAAGCACTTTTGAAAAAAATCAGGCCATTGATGTGTGCCCAAAGGCAGATTTAGGTACCCAATTCTAAGCAGCTGCTTTTGACAATTTTACTTACATATATGTTATTATTATTGTAATTATTTATCTTGTGATAGCAACCTAGTAAACCAAACATGATTGAGGCCCCATTGTGTGAGGCATAGGTACAGGGAATTGCAATAGCTGCAAAGGTTTTAGTGATCAAGAGCAACCTTTCCAAGTCTGAAAGGAATGTATTTATCTGTATTTAATTGTTCTTTGTTCTCAGTGACACCGAAGGGTTGGCTTCATATTGAAACTACATAAAACAGAAGCTGGGACTCTATTCCAGAGCACTGCATAGTGCTTTGTCTCACTCCAGGTTTTCAGTAAGGGCTAATATTAGCCGTCAAAAACTGCAGCTCTAAGATTATGTCCCATAATTAGTGAAGCAATAGGCATTTTGCTGCACAGTTATACAGATTATTTTGTCTTTTTCCTTTGGAAAAAAGGATTTAGTTGTATATTAGTTGTAATATAAAGTACCCACTGTACTTAGTCTTAGAAACTCTCAATGGCATACATGTAAACATTAATTACAGATATGTTTTTAGGAACTTTCTGAATGACCTTTTCATAGCTAAGTCTAAAGAGTTCCTCTCTCCACTTGCTTTTCTTGATCTCTATGCTGCCTTTGAAAAAATTAATCACACTTTCTCCTCCTTAGCTTTCTCTGCTCTAAGCTTCTATAAATGGTACTCTCCTATGTGATAACCAAAGGCTAATTAGACAGAGCTGGTCAGACTGGTAGGCTGACTGATGACATCTATCCAGGTCATGTTGCTTATTCAAAAAAATGTGACTTAGTTTATTTTTTTTAAAAAATGAAAAAGATACTAAGAAATGAAATAATGAACACACATCACCAAAGATAAGCAATTATTAATAATGCTAAGACTGAAGCAATACAACAATCAAATCAAAATCAAATCAGGGTCAGATCAATAAATCATCAAGTTAGTTTTTATAGGGTTGGAATTAAATAATCAGTGACTTCAATATCAGATTAACGCTAAGAATAATCAATCTTTATAAATTCTAAAGACGATTTTAAGGAGGTGGCTGTCTGTTTGGTTATAAATCTCAACTAAAGAAGTGCACCAAACTCAATCAAATCTAACCTGGAGTCGGTTAAATATCCTAATAACAATACCAAATTATTATCTAACATCTCAACCACATTCCCAAACCCAAGCTTCCTTCTTTAAATTGGAATTCTAGTGCAGTGGCTAACCCTGGCCTCTCACTTCCTCACCCTCATACCACAGATATTATAACAGACTTTAACAGAAATTGATATACAGAAATTTTACAACATTTGTGACCTTTAAACACAAAACTTATTTAAATGAGTATCTTTATGGAGAAAATGTTTAGGGCTGTTAAAACCGTCATCTCCTGTCAGCTGAACTTTCCCAATCCATCCCACACGGGCTAACTCCCCCATTCTAAGCAGGTTCTGAAGCCTTTCCCTTACTCTTTTTTAAAATCACCCCCTCTCCCAGGCTCAGAAATCTTTCCCTTATTTCCTAGCCAACATTCCCACTTCACAGAACCCTCCCTTACTTTGAAGCCCCTGCTGTTTCAGCCTGTCTTCTCCCAAGCTCAGAACCCTTCTCCCTCCTTCACAACCCCCCAGAGGAGCTAAACAAATGGTAGCAATACTGGGTAATTATTGAACATTTTCCCTACTTTAGATAAACCCTAAAATTGAATACATTCATCCTCCGACAGATATCCTGCTTTGCACAGAAATATGGGTATTCATTAAAAAAAATTTCCCACACATTTGTGGACTACACACGCCATCCCTGTTCACCAGAGGGAAACAGAGTCAACCTTCACAACATTTTAGAATTTGAGTATATGTTTGTAAATACTGTGTTGCAGTATTCAACATGCTATAATTTATCATTATTTCTGTTTGATAGCTATTTAAAACAATACGAAGATAGAAAATTGATCTTAAGCATTATTTATATACATTACTTTCTGGTTTTCAAGAGTTTTTTCTAAGCCCAAACTATTAACAGAGGACAGACTTTTAAAAAACATCTCTTCTGAGATTTCTCTACTCCTTGTCATAGCTTAGTAATGTATCTAGGAATGAACTATATGGAAATCCATTTATTATGGGTTGGCTATTTTCACAGAATTTTGTAGTCAATATTTCCATGACACCATTCAGTTGATAAGATATTTATTTTGGAACTGGTGTGGGAGCTTTCTCAGCCTTCACTTGTGAGACAGAAGTGTTGAAACAAAGATTTGCCCCCAGAGATTGTCAAACTTTAAATTTTGATTAAATAGGTGTAAAAAAAAGTTTAAGCAGTGTCACTAACACCCCCTTGATCTCTTATAATTTTTTTCTTTTTCTTTGGTGATGTCATGGCCTCATTACTTCTGCAGCAAACAATCTGGGAAGTCAAGACCTCATTCGTTTGATTTTCAAAAGTGGTGAACTCCTGAAGCTCCCATTGGCTGCAAGGATGTTTGCTGCTACTCAGCACTTCGGAAAATTAGGTCATATATTTCTAATGTAAAAATACAAACAAACCCTCCAACTCCTTTCAGGCCTTTTTATCAACATAAAGAAGCCAAAAAGGGCACAGACACGGCTTTTTTCTTTTGCAGGATGACCTTGAAAACTAAGAAAAAAGGATAATAAGTAAGTATTTGAGCAAAATCAAAAAAGAAATTACAAACGCTTAAGTAGTGTATTGAAGCATTCTTGTCTTGACATGCCAATAAACCAGGTATTTGTATGTTAAAAATGGTACAAAGTCAATTTTCTTTTTCAGAACTTTGGGAGTACATATGGATGCAAAATGCATTTCTTCTCTAAAGGACATATTTCCATTACACTATCCCTTTAAGTTTATCTGTACATTCAGTTTCTGAAAACCTTATGTTATAAGTACAGTTAGGATACTTCTCTGGTTAAAACAAATGTCCAGCAATGAATGTCAACTGTTAAGTTACATAATCTTGACCTCCAATTTCTCCAATATGTACCTTACTAGAAAGGTATTTGATTATATATTCTGACTCTCAAAGTCAGTATTGCATGAGATTAATTCTGATGACAGTATCCCTGAATAAGGGTAATAAAATATGTTCCTTCGTATCATATTAATACAAGCAACCTACCCGTTTGTGATGTGGGAAGTTCCTGAGGTTCAAATCTGCCAGATAATGTTTTAGTTAGCTGCATCTTATATCAGAGTAAATTATCACAGCCCACAAATCCTCTCTCTCCTTTGACAGAGAGAATATTAAAGACAAAAATAAATCAAGAGAAAATTCATTAGACACTTTTCCAGCAACCCACCAACCAATTCTCAATCCTATGTGTTGTAACATACAATTACTGTCACAAGAACATCATAAATAATATTACCCTTAAAACCTGCAATGTTTTGAGAAATTATGACAAATTAGATTTCACTTACAAAAAAATGAAGGAATAGGATGCAAATGTTTGCTTTCTACGTATCTATGAAATAAATAAATAAATAAAACCCCTAGAAATATATATACAAAGACAAATTATAGGAAATAATAAAGCATCATGTTTTTATTTATGAAATTTGAATGTTATTTAGCCCAAGGTTGCCGGGGTTGCTGTGTAAAATATTTGTGAAACCATAAATACAATATTTCCCAGCCCCCAGCCCCCCGCGCTTTTTTTTTTTTTTTTTGAGTTCCCAGAGCTAATGTGGAAAGGCAATGTATCTTGCAAAATTCTTGTCATGTGAACATGATTCCCCCCGCTTTCCCCGCCCACTGCCTGAATCTCACTGTGAAATTTCCTGGTGCATTTTAAAGTTTCAGGATGGGTTAACTGCATACCATCATGTGATTTAAATCACATGGTAATTCTTCAAAATCCTTGATTGTCAGATTCTGCCTCTTGAGCTCATGAAGGACATAAGCAGACATTTGACTTACGTTCTTAGGCCTGAGTGCTTCTTGTGAGAAAGGAGGAAATATTCTTTATCAATCTATCTGGGGATTGATACTGTGCTCGTAACCCAGGATAATAATATCTGAGCATCTCTAAAAACACCAGTGCGTTGAACAAGCCTGCTATCCATCAGAGGCATTGAATAGAGCTAGCAGGCCATCAGTCCTGTGAAACAGCTACATAAAAAAACCTAAAGCTGTTTTAATTTTGTTGCTTCCAGAAATTACAGAAACTGGGGGCATAAAGGCAGCATATGCTCACCTGTGCATACCCATTGGAACTGACACCAAGTGCAGCTCAGACAGACCTGAGAAATAGAACCCAAAATCCCTGTCAAGACACAGTTGGTCCAATTTAGGTGTGCATTTATAGTCAGACTAGAGACAGGCAAAACATGGGGATAGTGTTGGTTTTTCAGAGTAATTCATATACAGGTCCCATTTTATTGGATATGACCCAAAATCACTTGGATTTTGGGCCATATCCAGTTTAAAGTAAATCCAGACAAATTTCAACAGCAAAATTATGTTAGTTCAGGTCAGCCTAACTTGAAAAGATCAGACCTTGTGTCAGAGGGTTTGGAGACTGAACTGTTTTACATAATATTAATTACATGAAATCATCCTGGTATAGTTCACGTGAAGGATAATTTTGCATTAGTGATGCATACTGTATTATGACAGGTTTCAGAGTAACAGCTGTGTTAGTCTGTATTCGCAAAAAGAAAAGGAGTACTTGTGGCACCTTAGAGACTAACCAATTTATTTGAGCATGAGCTTTCGTGAGTTACAGCTCACTGCATCCGATGAAGTGAGCTGTAGCTCATGAAAGCTCATGCTCAAATAAATTGGTTAGTCTCTAAGGTGCCACAAGTACTCCTTTTCTTCATACTGTATTAGTTTCACTACAGTTTAGAGTCTGTCAGTGTTTTCAGTTGTTTATAGCTTGGCAGTAAAAATTTGGACAGATAAAGAGCTTCCAAGTAGGCCATAAATACTTTCATGGTGGACCATAACTGCTACAAAAGAGCCCTGTTTATGGTGGATTGTGTCACTAATTTGCATACTAAAGAGTCAAGAATGTATGGATTAAAAGTCCTCAGATATATTGTGAAACAATAGACTTCCTGCTCTGAAGGCACTATTACAGTCAATTGTGTCAAAATATGCATAGTTAGAGTCCACAATAAGCATTATAAAAATCCCCTAAACATGTATTTATATAATTGGAGCTATTATTGGTTATTATGTCAATTACACATGAAGTGTAGAAAAAAATCAACTGATTAAAGCAATACTCACTAACAATGTGATGTTGGCAGCTACATGCAATGCAAAGAACCAATTTTCTTTTCAGCAGTGCTGAAGTGATCTTTTTATGCAGTATATATTGCTTATTTTAATTTTTCATCTGAACCAAAATACTAAAGATGAGCTAAAATTAGAACCATGTACCCACCAACCTCCAACTTCCACACCCTACACGCATCTAAAAGGGGACCTTGTTCTATACTACCCTAGCATGAGTTTTGCAAAATCAAAAACTCACCAGTGAGATTTTGCCAAACCAGAGACAATCCCCCGATTTTGTACTTCTCTACAAATAATAGAGGAGAAAAATCAGTATAGGGTATAAAACAGAAATATATCAATATGGTGGGTTATCCTCAAAGAAAAAAAGAAAGATTCAAGGTCAATCATGACATGAAAGAGCTCTGTTTCAACGTTTTGTTATTATAGGGATTACATAGAGTAGTTATGTAATTCAGTAATTTCTGGGTCGACTGCAAGATATCAGAATGAGGTCCATGAAACAGGGAAATTAGGATTTGAGCGTCAGTCACTGGGATTTTCTATTTTCGCTCAATAATCTTTACATGTGTGATTAACTGTCATTTCCACACAGTAGTCCAATGATATACAGGTTCCAAAAAAGGAAGAAATTAAAGAGAGATGTAGCCCTAATACTGAGGCCATGTCTGCACTTACAAGGTTACAGTGACACAGCAGTTCTGATACATCTCCCACCAACATAGCGCTGTGCACCCGAGTGCTTATGCTGGCAACATTTATGTCGCTCAAGGGAGTGTTTTTTCACACCCGAGCGACAAAAGTTTTGCCGGCATAAGTGCTGGTGTAGACATGGCCTGAATTAGATTAAAATAACTGTAGATTACTCACTCCCACAATATTTCCAGATGTGGAACTCAAATAAGACTTAACAAGCAAAACAACTAGCCAACAAAACACACAAAAGTTTGACACCAAACTGCAAATGGAATTAATATTTCTAAACAATTTATTAATTTCCTTTAACAGAAGTCACCATAGTAGTAGAACAGTTATGAGACGAATAAAAAGATAATCTCATTACACAAAAAACTGTTAAATGAGCACAGTTTTTTGGAGCAGTATTTTCATATTTTCTACCAATATAAGCCCTGATTCTAAAAGCAGCTCTGTGCAGTCCCATCTCTGCTACTCTGAAAATCCTCATTGACTTCACTGGAACTCTGTGCAGGCTCAGGGGTCCAAACACCTCAAGCTCCTCGGAATAGGAGTTCCATGTTCTCTATTTATAAAATATTAACTGATAGTTTGTTGGTCTGAATCAATCTTTGTACTAACAAAGTGTCTTTACACCCATGTTTTCATCTCCAAGGTTTCTATTTTTTAAATCAGTGGACAGCATGTATTACCATGTCACCATAAAGGGCTTTATTCTGAACATGCTGTTTACAAAATAAATAAAATAAGAGTCATTATAAAGTCAATGTTTTTCACTGATGGAACAACATAGTTTCTGCTTCTTGGCCTTGTTGCTTTGTTACCCTGGTCTATGTCAGTGGTTTCTATGAAAGTCCTACCCAATACAAAAAATCCCCAAAGAAACTTTGGGTCCAGAGCAGTACCTAGAGAAATACAACTGTTTCTTAAAAAGAGCTTCTGCAATGTGCTTCAATCCATGACCTAGGAGGGTGATGGTAGTAACAGAACTGAGGGGAAGAAATCACACCAAATCAGACGATGTAAGAGCTTGATGGAGGAAGGGGAGGTTGAGAAAGACCCAAAGAGGAGACGGTAAAGGGTATGGGTTGCAGGTCATAGGGTTAATCCCACCCCACTAAGACAGGCAAGAGAGAAAGAGAGGTCACTCACAGCTGGTGAAGAAGCAGGAAGTTCTCAAAAGGAGAGGAGTGGCAAACAGTATAATATTGTATTTGGATATCTGAATATTACCCTATCACCATGACCTCTTACAGTGGCCATTATATCATTCATCCCTAGTGATTGATGCATTTCATCTGATTGCAATATTTCAGCAGAGTGTTTCTTCCTTAGCACCACCCACCCTCCAACACTCATTCCAGGGTTCTAGTTGAGATAAAAAGAAAAGGAGTACTTGTGGCACCTTAGAGACTAACCAATTTATTTGAGCATAAGCTTTCGTGAGCTACAGCTCACTTCATCGGATGCATACTGTGGAAAGTATAGAAGATCTTTTTATACACACAAAGCATGAAAAAATGGGTGTTTACCACTACAAAACGTTTTCTCTCCCCCCACCCCACTCTCCTGCTGGTAATAGCTTATCTAAAGTGAAGGAGGAGCAAAGGACCATTCAGGAGGCTCTCTTCCTGCTGCAGCAAGGTTTTCCCTCCCTCTGACTAACTCATGTGGTGGGGGACTGGGATTAGACCAAGTAATTAGTTCTTATCCTCAGGAAATTGTATTGGCATTGTTGTTGACTGTTCATTGCATTCTCTTTTCTGTTTGGGTCAAGCTAAAATTGCATTCTGGTTTTCACAGATTCCACTACATTATGCTGCAACTTTGGGGGTGGACGTAATCTTTGTAGGAGGGTAGATTTATTCATCTGTTTTGTCTGGGATGGTAAGTAGGACTGGCTAAATCTCTCTTAGAAATATGGGATTCATGTAAACTGAGACCAAAACACTCACCAGAAGATTATGCCTAGAGTGTCCCCGTGGTGGCTCTAATCTTCTCTGCAGGGATGGAATGTGATTTGGTTTGAGCTGTGTATCCAGACCTGGGAGGGCTGGATGGTAACTCTGGCTGGGTAGGCATTTTAACCTTAGGGTCTGCCCATGAAAACAATGCTCAGGTTAAGCAGCTACAGCCAGCCTTTACTGCAAAGACAATGTTAAATTTTCATCTTTACATTTGTTTACATTCTTGTTCTTTGTTTGTTTAACGAAATTGCAGCCTTTTGCTTGGGAGGGCTGTACGGGAATTCCCTTGGCAATTACTGTATTATCAGTCAGACAGTGATTCAGAGAATGATAAACCATTATTAACAAGCACTTCATGTAATGAGTAAAAGTTTCTTTAAAGTTATAGCGATATGATCGTTGAAAAAGGGTCATCACAAATACAACCACTCCCTTTACTCCCTGCAAACCATCTACTGCTAGGATGAAATAATCATGACACAGTTAGTATAATTCCCAAAATATTAATGTTCACTATCTATTTTAACTGGTTAATATAGGAAAAACATGCAAGCTAATAGTTTGTATCTAAAACTGCAAATAGAAAAGTGTTGTGTTTTAATATTTTTTTAAAAGATTCAGATTCCTGTTGCAACTAACCTAGACACACTTTCAGGATTCTATTCATCTCTCCTCTCACACATCTCTCTGAATATTCTTTCTGATCTTCTCCAATGCTCCAGGTATGTGGTATATACTTTGCCCATTTTTTCTGATACCATAGTTTTAAACTTGCACCTGCATAATGGTCTCTAGAAGAGTTTTAAGTAAAACAGACATGACAGAGTGTGACTTTTATTGTATTTAGTTATATTCTGTAGCATAAATTTTGCTGTTCGTTAAATGTGTGTAACCCCATTGGCTTCAAGGAGGATTGTACAGCAGAACTTCAATATGACCCATAAATAATACTTAATAATTCTCCAACTAAATCATTTTATTGCGATTATAAAACATAATATTTAACTACAAATATTTAAGGGTTTGGCTTTCAGTATGACATGTCCATACTGTCTTCCTTCCATACAACCTGCCTCACAAAAATCCTAAGTATCTTTTTGCCAGAACAATCTGAAACCAAGATCTATTGACACAGCGCAGCCAAGAGGATATTAGCACCATCATTGCCAGGAGGCGTTGGAGAAGGACTGGCCATGTGCTTCGGATGGAAACTGATTCCATCACCAGAGTAGCAATAAGATGGACACCTGAAGGCAAACAAAAATGAGGCCACTCGAAAACAACATGGCTGTGGAAGCCAAGTTGAAAAACCTGGGGCAAGAGCTGGGGAACCACTGAAAGACTTGCCAGAAACAGACTTGCCAGAAACAGGAGTGGAGGAGCTTCATCGCTGCCCTAAAAGCCAGAGGCATAATGGGAACATGATGAGGATGATGATGATTTAAGGGTTCGATTGTGCCCTGGTTCTAAGCAGCTTCACACGGAAATAAGGGGAGCAAGGTGCCACACAAGGCTAGCATAGCTACACAAAGTCTGTGACAGTGCTACTCATGGAATGGAGCAAAAATGCTGTTAAAGATTGTGAAACTTAGGTTATGTCCCCACTGCCAAAAAAAGGTGCTTTTTTTACAGTGAGGACATAGTTAGTTTGCATATTAGTTAGCTTTCTGTAAAATCCTAGGAGACAAGGATTTCCTCTGTAGTTTTCACTGCAATTTATCAAGGTGAAGTGGACTATAGGGGGGCAGGGGAAGAAGGGAAATAACGATGACATTGCCTAGCTACATCATGGTAAAAACTACCTGTGCCCTGTCCTCTCTAGCATTTTACAGCAAGATTGCTGAGGTCTTCTTTATACAAACAATTAGTGCACAGCAAGCTAGAGTGTAAATGTACAGCACACTAGCCTGCCATGCACTGTCCACATCGACCTTGCTACTTCAAACAAAACGTTCCATAGTGTACTTTGATCTGCTCTACTTTCAAAGTGTACTACATAACTTTCAATGCATGGTAGTCGGGTCCACATGGACAATTAGTGCACAGCAGGCCACACCCTAACTGTTTGTGTAGACAAGCCATTAGTTATCTTGCTGTAGAAAACCCACCATTAAATGTTAAGGATGGGATTTTCAAAGGAACCTCAGTCACTAGGAACAGAGTTTCCACTGAATTTTAATGGGATTTATGCTCCTCAGTCACTTAGGTACTTTTGAAAATCCCCACCCTAAACCATAAATTGGAATACTTTTAGCTTATAACTGTGTTAAAGTCAGTCATATTTTGGTCCTAAATTCTTGATTGTGTTTCTCATACAGAATAAATAAGAAAATCATAGGCTTTAGGATCTTAAAGTCTGAGACATCTCTCAGAATCCAAACCTAAACAGCTCTGACTCTGCTAAATGACTGAAATTGGAGTAACTGAGGGATAAAATAGTCTTTACATAGGAGCCAGGGTTTTTTTTAAATCCATAATCTAATCTGAGCCGAGTTTTAAAGTAGTCATTTTTGTATTGTAAATGTTCATATTTATTCAAATAACCTGCTTATAAAATGTACTACTATGAAATATGTTAAATTTTATAAATATGGATTTACACATTTATAGCTAGTAAAAAACATCTTTACATTATCCCTGAATTAAAATCCAGACACAGTTAAAGTCCTTTATAAATGCTTAAAATATTTCTTGTAGCTTGTGGAAACTGAGGGAGCTAGGTGTATTATATTTTACAAATATCATATGCATCTCAGTTAATCTGGTTTGTATCATCGTGCCTGTCTGTGAGGAGTTAAATCAAAGGAAGCTGAGCAAAGGGAGGAAGGAAGGGAAATAAAACAATGGCAAAGACAAAAACTGTCCAGAGAATAAACTGTCCTTGAGGAAACAATGCAGGGAGTTATGAATAGGGGAATGCCCCTGCATGGCTCCAGTTTCACAGGTAAGGTTTACTCTTTCCTACTTGAGCCCCCTATCAAAGGGGATACTAACCCATTCAATTACTCCAGGCTTAGAAGAAGAAGGGGGGTCAAGTGAGCTGCTGGGGGGACTGCTCAGAGGTGTCAGTGAGCACTGACTGGGATTCAAGGAGACACACCCAGAAACCCAGAAAGCATGCTGGAGCAGGACAATGTGCTTCTCCCAACCCACAAGTGGAGGTCACTGGGCTGAATGGAACAAACTAAAGCGCACAAGGAAAGATTAAGATTTCAGTAAGGCCCCTGGGCCTTTAGTTGTTTCATCCCTCTGCTCTGCTTGCTGTGTGCTTCTGAGTGAATGAATACTTGCTTGTTTTGAAGAAGCTGTTTTTGACTCAGTTTAATCAGCAGCTGGTCATGGGTTCCCAAATGTATAGGTGCCAAACCCAGTTGGAACTGTCAACTTAACGTGGCTGATGAACAGGGGGGCTGCAACCCAGCCATCCAGTCTAAATGTGGTTGGACTGTGTAGTTCAACCCCTGAGAGAAGTCAGGTGTGTCACATGAGGCATGCACTCGAGTGGAATGAAAAGGGGTCTAAAGTACAGCTCACCCTGTAACCA
This sequence comes from Lepidochelys olivacea, assembly GCF_965140295.1. Taxonomy (NCBI): domain Eukaryota; kingdom Metazoa; phylum Chordata; order Testudines; family Cheloniidae; genus Lepidochelys; species Lepidochelys olivacea. Next base: position 80,319,697 of record NC_140417.1, on the reverse strand, counting down.
TTTCATAAATACAGTAAATTTAATAGATGCTATGGGGCCTTTTTGCCTCCTGCTTTTTGGGAAACCTCAGTCCAAATAATTGCGGTGTTTTGTTCAAGTTTTTTTATTTTTCTTTTTTTCTAAAATGGATGCTAGTGCAGCAGAGCGTTGTCCTAAAAAGGTGCAGTCCCCCCCTTGGAAAATATGGTTCTTCTTTGAACAGTCAAGTAATTCTTTTATGCTCAGAGTAGCAGATCATATCAGTGTGGACTCTTCTACTTAGGAACATTAGGAACATGTTTCTAACACATCTTGTGAGGACAGATGACATATGACAGCATCTTCTAACATTCTGTACCAACCCTTATGATTTAAGTCAAACCTCATTGAATTATGTTTAGTATCTTTGGAGTTCACTATATTAAAATTCACTTGCTTATGTGTTATTGTGAGATTGTATGCAACTTCTCTAGGAGTGGGTATACTAATATAATTCTTCTAGTTATCAGTCCTTTGGAGCTTTGCCCTGGGAAGGGGACCCATTGTTTGGCTGATTACCTATGCATAGTCTCTTCAAAGGTTCAAAATGGATTCTCTAGAGCCCAGCAGACAAAAAAGGACATTGAGGTGCATAACCTGGTGGTGAATTGACTTCAGGCTTTTGTTCTGATCCAGGAAATGGACAGGACTTCAAGTCCATGGAAGTCCCCAATCCTTAGGGAAGGTTTGAAAGGACTGATACCAACCAGAGCTCTTGTGGAGATGGTGGGGGTGATCACTGGTGAGCTTATTACCATGTGTGTCGGTTCTTTTATTGTTTTTAATATGTTTTTTTCTGTAGTACTTTTATCTTACAAATAAAATATGCTAGCTTAGAAAGAACTGTATTGTAACATACAACTGGGGCAATTTCAGTCTTATTAGTCTTCGGAAAGAAAGCAAGCAGGTCTGTTTAGGCAGACTGTCTTTTGATGGGCATAACACAGTGAAGGCAAGGAACTGTTCAGCCTGGAGATACCCCTGTCAGGAGGGAGAGAGATGCAGGTCTCCACCCAAGAAAGGCAACAGCAGGGGAGCCAGAAGCCTCACAGTGGGTGCCTTTGTTGAACCACTCAGGGGAAATACAAGTGCAGTTGCCCTCCTGTGACAGTTACAAAGTGGCAGATCACAGCCATCCTTGATCCTTAATGGGAATAATTAAGAATGGAATAGATAAGACAGAAAATATCACATTGCCTCTATATAAATCTGTGGTATGCCCACATCTTGAACACAGGGTACAGATGTGGTTACCCTATCTCAAAAAAGAGATATTGGAATTGGAAAAGGTTAAAAAAAAAGGCCACAAAAATGATTAGGGGTATGGAACAGCTTCCGTATGAGAAGAGGTTAATAAGATTGGGACTTTCCAGCTTGGAAAAGAGACGACTAAGTGGGGGATATGTTAAAGGTCTATAAAATCACGACTGGTGTGGAGAAAGTAAATAAGGAAGTGTTATTTACTCCTTCTCATAACACAAGAACTAGGGGTCATCAAATGAAATTAATAGGCAGCAGGTTTAAAACAAACAAAAGGAAGTATTTCTTCACACAATGCACAGTCAACCTGTGGAACTCTTTGCCAGAGGATGTTGTGAAAGCCAAGACTATAACAAGGTTAAAAAAAACTAGACAGATTCATGGAGTATATGTCCATCAGTGGCTATTAGCCAGGATGGGCAGGGACGGTGTCCCTAGGCTCCGTTTGCTAGAAGCTGGGAATGAGCGACAGGGGATGGATCACTTGATGATTACCTGTTCTGTTCATTCCCTCTGTGGTAGTTGGCATTGGCCACTGATGGAAGACAGGATACTGGGCTAGATGGACCTTCGGTTTGACCCAGTATGGCCATTCTTACGTTATGTTCTCTAGGCCACATCCTGAGCACCTACATCTGCTACTGAAATCAATGTCATAGAACAATATATAGTGGGGAAAAAGCAAAGCTGAGAGAAAATCCCTTCTCCTGGTTCACTTGCCAAACCTCTAGTTTTGCGTGTATTGTTCCTAGACTTATCAAGACTTCTTAACATAACCATACAGGTTGAGATGCCTGAAGCAGAGCCAAAGCTCTAATCCAGTGTATATGCTGCAGTATATATATCCAAGCTGGAGGGAGCTTTTAGATATCTATAAGTATGTCTTTAAGGGAGATTTTACCCACACACTGTTTCAACTACACTGGCCTGAGCTGAGTAACTTGTTTGAGATGATGCATTGCAGCTACATTTTTAAGAGATGTGGCCCAAAGTTTGACAGGACTACCTGTCTGTCGCTACCTAGAGGCAAGCCTAGTGTTTCTGAGATCAAGATGGAGAGTTGTTTTTGTCCATATGAATGAGCTAGCTGATATATTGACTTCTGTTTTGTTTTTTAAATGTCATGGGTAGAACAATGTGAATGTTAATGGGAAGATGGTTGAATTTAGGGAGAACTGCCACTTGGAATTGACTGATTCACAGTCAGAGTTGTAGGGAAATGGGTTCCAGCTCATGAGGGAGTCTATCATAGTATCGAGGCTTGGTTTGCGGTTAAGGTAAAATAGGGTAGATACGTAATAACATTTATGTCTAGATACACAATTAGACAAGAATATTACCTAATCAAGCTACAGAGGGAGGAGGCAAGAATGACTGTCTAATATTTAATACTTCAGTTTTGTCCCAGTCAGGCTTGAGACTGGAATACTTTACAGGCTTGTACAGAATGTTAAATATTTCTGGCAGAATGGAGTGGGCATGTAAGAAGTTAATTAAGAGTTTCTCTGAATGCACAGAGACTTTACTTCTAGCATGCTTGAGATCTATAAGATTTCATACTCGAGATACTTGAATTGATCTCTTAAACTTTTAAGTGGCTCTGTAATGATCGCAAATGGTAGTGGCTACAGAGGACATCAATTACTTTTGTATGAAGTCCTCTGGTTGGTACGGATAGCACCATCTAACAAAATACTGATAACAATTTGATAAACCCTGGACAAAACACACTCTGTGCAGTGCATGGAAGAAGTAGGTCTACTCAGTGGCATACATACCTAGAAGGATTTTGCAGCAACATAGTCCTGAATCAACAGAGGCTCTAAGGACAATTTAAAACAAAAGAAAACAAAAAGAAAACCCAAAACCATAGTATCAGTGCAAAGTTACCAAATCACAACAAAAGAAGAAGTGAAAAAGAAAGAACTCATTAGAATACCAGGACTGCTGATTTTAATTTAATCTGGCATACAAATATTAGACAGGACTAGCACATTTGTGTTCCCTCTACTGAGTAAAGAACAGTACAGCAGAAAGCAGTATGTCAACTAAGAACACTTAAGCGATACTAGTTGTAAAATTACAATTTTTGAGAAAGAAAAGGAAAAGAAATCAGATATGGGAGCTGGAAAATTCAGATCTGGATCCCAATTCTAAACATGCCAACATTCAAGGATGTTGAGATCTGTAGGCCTGATTGATCACGTTAGCAAGATGGGCTACTTTCAAAGTCAGAATCTAGATTCAGAGTCAAATTTCATAGCACTGCTAAGCTGGGGTATTTGGCTCCATACCTTTGGTCTTTCCCACTCTTCAGGCAGCTACTGCCACTGACTCAGTTGGCCCTAACCTTTGTAAACATACAGGTGTCTTGGTGGGGCTTATTCTTACCATGAGGAAAAAAGAGGAGAAGGTCAGTCTGAATAGCCTAAATATCCACAATTCCCATTAGAGATGTATATTCTCTCTCTCTCTCTCTCTCTCTCACACACACACACACACACGGTTAGACATTTACCCATGCTCACTTTTTTCCAAAAATATGTGTGGGGGAGGGGAGGGGGGAGAAAATAGAACCACCCTTTGGATCAGTGTATCAGTATGTTCTAAGTATAGGGAAATGAATACATATCTATTCATTAATATTCAATTAATAATAGCTATTAAAGGAGTCAAATTATATAGCATAATCAACTGGCTCCCGGAAAGTTTTTTTTGCAGTATGATTTAATATTTTTTCACCAATTACTTTTTCTAATATGTGTTGGTCAGATGGATCACTGCTGATAATACCAAAATGATTTTACAATGTGATAAATACCCTTTAAATGTGACATATGTGTTAGAATAAAATGGTTTACTAGTGACAGTTTTAAGCTTTTTTAGTTCTGTAGAAGGAGCACTGTATTAAAATGGATAGTTTTTTATTTCGGTACTTTGCTTAGAAACTAAAGGCATAAACTTCTTGTGTTATTTGACATTTCAAAGATAGTCTCAACATTTGTAGTAACTGTAAACCAGGTGGAACAAATCTCTGAAGAATCTAAAATAGAATATCCAATCTTTTCTAATTATTTTCAAAACTCTTTGTCTACTTCACATCTGCCTTCTCCGTACATGCTGCATTATTTCCCTTCCCCCATTCCCACAAGTAAAACCCTGAAACAGTTCTATTTTCAAGCTAAAAAGAAATTTGACATCTGGATCTAAAGTCAGCACAGATGGCCACTATTCAATGAGGATGTTTAAATTTCACTTTTCATTTGACCTGGCGTAATCAGACTGTGACATCAACCCCACTAAAGTGGGATGCCTCTCTGTTTCTCTCCAAGTACTCTTCAGTGCTCTTTGTATGCTGCTGGAGTTACTGAAAGCCAGGTAATAAGGTTTGCTGCTTTTTATGCTGGCACATTGCTCCAAAGACTAGATAAACACTAGTTAAGAAGGAGGAATTTATACTGAATAAATTGAATTCACGACTGCTGAAAATGTTTTAAATCCTGAATTAAATATACATTATTTCGGGAATTAATTTCAAGAGCAAATAATCTTAATTATTCACTAAAGGCTGGATTGTGCAAAACTTTACTCACATGAATAACCCCACTGAAGGAAACAAGTTTGCTCATGATTATCAATTTGCAGGATCCGGTCTAATATTATAAGGTCACAGGCATTGTGCAGCCTTAATAACTTACACTCTTATATATACATACACACACACACGTATAAATACATATAAGAAATATACATGTATAACTATATATGAGTGTGTATAATAGCTTACACTCTCAGCAAAAGCTGTCAATAATGCTTTAAAATGGTTTCCATTATAATTCCCAGTTTCCAGGTGTTCCTGCCTTTCTGAAAGCTTTTTCTTTTGATCTGAAATTTTCTATGCATGCAACCATGCAGCCCAAAAAGGTAATTTCCCCCAGCCTGTCCCTTGGAAAATTCAAGATTTCATTCAGCCATTTCGGAAATAGGTGAGGCTTTTAAAAATCCATATTTCCATTTTCATACACATTCTAAGCATAAAAGGTTTTGTGACAGCTACAGCAAAAGATGGCTAAAATTAGCATGTCCTGAAGGAGAAGTTTGCTTGGCTTTAAAAGCGGGGGTGGGAGGGTCAGTTTAAAGGTATTGAAAGAAAAAACACTTCTGAGCTTGGCCAACAAATTGCTAAGACCTTTAGCAGTAAAATAAGCCCCGCCCACCTATGAAATAGAATTTACAGTTCTCCCAGCCACTATGCTAAATATTTAAGGTACAACATATTTAGCACACCAAGAAAAGTCATCACCAAACTGAAATTTATAGCAAGAAGATGACAGGGAATTTTCTAGGTCAATATAAATGTTAGCCTTCAAATACACAAAAAGTAATGACCAAATACATATGGAACACCAATAGTAAACAAACACAGGGCCCTTCCCCAGAAGGCAAAACCCCCATTTAAGTCAATGGTAGTTTTGACTAAGTAAAGACAGCTGGATTAGGCCTAAAATAGGAACAGAATCTGCCTGTCCCATAAATGGGTGTGCAGTGGGGGACAAAGGAGCAAGGAATATCTCTCCCTTATCCAGGTATGAACCAGACACAATGACAGTCCCTGCATTCATAGAATCATCATAGAATCATCACAGAATATCAGGGTTGGAAGGGACCTCAGGAGGTCATCTAGTCCAACCCCCTGCTCAAAGCAGGACCGATCCCCAATTAAATCATCCCAGCCAGGGCTTTGTCAGGGCTTAAAAACTTCTAAGGAAGGAGATTCCACCACCTTCCTAGGTAATGCATTCCAGTGTTTCACCACCCTCCTAGTGAAAAAGTTTTTCCTACTATCTAACCTAAATCTCCTGCACTGCAACTTGAGACCATTACTCCTTGTTCTGTCAGCTGCTACCACTGAGAACAGTCTAGAGCCATCCTCTTTGGAACCCCCTTTCAGGTAGTTGAAAGCAGCTATCAAATCCCCCCTTATTCTTCTCTTCTGTAGACTAAATATCCCCAGTTCCCTCAGCCTCTCCTCATAACTCATGTGATCCAGTCCCCTAATCATTTTTGTTGCCCTCCGCTGGACTCTTTCCAATTTTTCCGCATCTTTCTTGTAGTGTGGAGCCCAAAACTGGACACACTACTCCAGATGAGGCCTCACCAGTGTCGAGTAGAGGGGAACGATCACGTCCCTCGATCTGCTGGCAATGCCCCTACTTATACATCCCAAAAATGCCATTGGCCTTCTTGGCAACAAGGGCACACTGTTGACTCATATCCAGCTTCTCGTCCACTGTAACCCCTAGGACCTTTTCTGCAGAACTGCTGCCTAGCCATTCGGTCCCTAGTCTGTAGCGGTGCATTGGATTCTTCTGTCCTAAGTGCAGGACTCTGCACTTGTCCTTGTTGAACCTCATCAGATTTCTTTTGGCCCAATCCTCCAATTTGTCTAGGTCCCTCTGTATCCTATCCCTACCCTCCAGCATATCTACCTCTCCTCCCAGTTTAGTGTCATCTGCAAACTTGCTGAGGGTGCAATCCACACCATCCTCCAGATCATTTATGAAGATATTGAACAAAACCGGCCCCAGGACTGACCCCTGGGGCACTCCACTTGATACCGGCTGCCAACTAGACATGGAGCCATTGATCGCTACCCGTTGAGCCTGACAATCTAGCCAGCTTTCTATCCACCTTATCGTCCATTCATCCAGCCCATACTTCTTTAACTCTGCTGGCAAGAATACTGTCGGAGACCGGTTTCAGAGTAACAGCTGTGTTAGTCTGTATTTGCAAAAAGAAAAGGAGTACTTGTGGCACCTTAGAGACTAACCAATTTATTTGAGCATGAGCTTTCGTGAGCTACAGCTCACTTCATCTGATGAAGTGAGCTGTAGCTCCTTTTCTTTTTGTGGGAGACCGTGTCAAAAGCTTTGCTAAAGTCAAGGAACAACACGTCCACTGCTTTCCCTTCATCCACAGAGCCAGTTATCTCCTCATAGAAGGCAATTAGATTAGTCAGGCATGACTTGCCCTTGGTGAATCCATGCTGACTGTTCCTGACCACTTTCCTCCCCTCTAAGTGCTTCAGAATTGATTCCTTGAGGACCTGCTCCATGATTTTTCCAGGGACTGAGGTGAGGCTGACTGGCCTGTAGTTCCCAGGATCCTCCTTCTTCCCTGTTTTAAAGATGGGCACTACATTAGCCTTTTTCCAGTCGTCCGGGACTTCCCCGGATCGCCATGAGTTTTCAAAGGTAATGGCCAATGGCTCTGCAATCACATCCACCAACTCCTTTAGCACTCTCGGATGCAACGCATCCGGCCCCATGGACTTGTGCTCGTCCAGCTTTTCTAAATAGTCCCGAACCACTTCTTTCTCCACAGAGAGCTGGTCACCTCCTTCCCATGCTGTGCTGCCCAGTGCAGCAGTCTGGGAGCTGACCTTGTTCGTGAAGACAGAGGCAAAAAAAGCATTGAGTACATTAGCTTTTTCCACATCCTCTGTCACTAGGTTGCCTCCCTCATTCAGTAAGGGGCCCACACTTTCCTTGACTTTCTTCTTGTTGCTAACATACCTGAAGAAACCCTTCTTGTTACTCTTAACATCTCTTGGTAGCTGCAACTCCAGGTGTGATTTGGCCTTCCTGATTTCACTCCTGCATGCCCGAGCAATATTTTTATACTCATCCCTGGTCATTTGTCCAATCTTCCACTTCTTGTAAGCTTCTTTTTGTATTTAAGAGCAGCAAGGATTTCACTGTTAAGCCAAGCTGGTCACCTGCCATATTTACTATTCTTTCTACACATCGGGATGGTTTGTCCCTGTAACCTCAATAAGGATTCTTTAAAATACAGCCAGCTCTCCTCGACTCCTTTCCCCCTCATTGTTATTCTCCCAGGGGATCTTGCCCGTCAGTTCCCTGAGGGAGTCAAAGTCTGCTTTTCTGAAGTTCAGGGTCATATTCTGCTACTTTACTTTCTTCCTTGTGTCAGGATCCTGAACTCGACCACCTCATGGTCACTGCCTCCAAGGTTCCCATCCACTTTTGCTTCCCCTACTAATTCTTCCCGGTTTGTGAGCAGCAGGTCAAGAAGAGCTCTGCCCCTAGCTGGTTCCTCCAGCACTTGCACCAGGAAATTGTCCCCTACATTTTCCAAAAACTTCCTGGATTCTCTGTGCACCGCTGTACTGCTCTCCCAGCAGATATCAGGGTGATTGAAGTCTCCCATGAGAACCAGGGCGTGCGATCTAGTAACTTCTGCGAGTTGCCGGAAGAAACCCTCGTCCACCTCATCCCCCTGGTCCGGTGGTCTATATTAGACTCCCACCATGACATCACCCTTGTTGCTCACACTTCTAAACTTAATCCAGAGACTCTCAGGTTTTTCTGCAGCTTCATACTTGAGCTCTGAGCAGTCATACTGTTCTCTTACATACAGTGCAACTCCCCCACCTTTTCTGCCCTGCCTGTCCTTCATGAACAGCTTACATCCATCCATGACAGTACTCCAGTCATGGGAGTTATCCCACCAAATCTCTGTTATTCCAATCACATCATAATTCCTTGACTTTGCCAGGACTTCCAGTTCTCCCTGCTTGTTTTCCAGGCTTCGTGCATTTGTGTATAGGCACTTGAGATAACCCGCTGATCGCCCCTCTTTCTCAGTATGAGGCAGGAGTCCTCCCCTCTCACACACTCCTGCTTCCTCCCAGTGTCCCACTTCCCCATTTACTTCAGGGCTTTGGTCTCCTTCCCCCGGTGAACCTAGTTTAAAGCCCTCCTCACTAGGTTAGCCAGCCTGCATGCGAAGATGCTCTTCCCTCTCTTCGTTAGGTGGAGCCCGTCTGCCTAGCACTCCTCCTTCTTGGAACACCATCCCATGGTCAAAGAATCCAAAGCCTTCTCTCCGACACCACCTGCGTAGCCATTTGTTGACTTCCACGATTCGACGGTCTCTACCCAGGCCTTTTCCTTCCATGGAGAGGATGGACGAGAACACCACTTGCGCCTCAAACTCCTTTATCTTTCTTCCCAGAGCCACGTAGTCTGCAGTGATCCGCTCAAGGTCATTCTTGGCAGTATCATTGGTGCCCACGTGGAGAAGCAGGAAGGGGTAGCAATCTGAGGGCTTGAGGAGTCTCGGCAGTCTCTCCATCACATTGCGAATCTTAGCTCCTGGCAAGCAGCAGACTTCTGGTTTTCCCGATTGGGGCGGCAGATAGATGACTCAGTCCCCCTGAGGAGAGAGTCCCCGACCACCACCACCCGCCTTCAATACTATGCTGGGACTGCTCTGTCTCCTCAGTCATGGTTGCAGACTGTATGCAAAATGGGAGCAAAGAGGAAGAAGTGGACCTTGTCTCTGCCCACACTAACCAGCAGAGCTACAACCTATAGAGGTATATGGCAGCAACTGTTTACCCAGTGTGTCAGCCTTGTGATGTCCTGAAGCCAAACCCCTTTTTCTGAAATGTGCCTACTGGGCATAATATAGTCCATAAGAACATCCCCTAAGAGATCACTGTAGCATAGGGAAGGCCGGCATAATACTATTATTTTATTGTGAGAACATTACATATTAGAGTATATATACACTGAAGTTTTTCATTTCCTGAAACTGTAAGATGTGTGTCATAGCTGGTGTGCATCTTAAAGCCAAAGCTGAAATCATTTGTTGGTGAAGCCTTGTGAATTTCCTAGACTTTATTTTGCAGGAACATCTTAGTATTTCTTCATTTCCCTTTTGTGTTTTTTTGTATTGTTTTGATCATAGACAATTTATTTCCAAATTTCTAAAATTTGCTTTCACTTTGCAAATTATTTATTCCACAAGATTTTGTAAAAGTGCAATTCCTTATAATAATTTCCAGTTGTAGGACATAATGATCAACGTGTACTGGGAAATTTTCTTTGTCTTGTTTCGTGAATTCAGTAAACAGCCAAAGGGCTTCAAGGGAGATATTGTTGAGTATAGAATGGCTTCCTCTTTTGCCTGCAAATCCACTACATACCTGTTTTTGGTGTATTACTTTGTGAAACTTTGTGAGTATGTATAAAATCAAACTCTCTAATAAAAGATTTTTTTTCATTTCACACTGATCTCAGGCTGAAGTTCTGCCTGACGTTGCTTTTGTAGTTATCCATAAAGGAAACTGATGACTCAGAGATGTGGTCAATACAGCCCACTAGTGCCTTTAAATGTGAGAAGATGGGGTGCCTGAAGACATCTCTCTTCCTGTAGGAACAGTTGTGTGTTGGAATCTCTGGGAGTCCAAAGTCACAATGTTTCCAGTCCATCCCAAGTGGAAATAATCTCTGTAGCTGACCATATGGCTATAAGTCTAAAATGCATTCTCTTTTTCTCTAAATGAACTGAACAAGGAAAACACACTTTGTTAACTGTGAGCAAGAGACTCTCTTATCCACTCTAAGACACAGTTAGAACCCTCTGTAGATTCAAAACACATCCTCTTCCTAGGTTTGGCTTAGTTAAAAAATAAACTCTAAAACATAAAATCCAGTCCACCCTTCTCATCAGGCTTGGCTGATCCCAGGGTTCTTAGCTCAGCACTGCTCCATCCACCCCCAGATACTTTCTGTTTCAAACGCATTAGCCCCATGTCAGTGCAACTCCCCCCATAGTCAGCCTACTCTTTGTCATTCCTTCCAGCCACAGAGACATCCATCCAGGCTCAATATTGATGGGAGGTATTACAAGAGAGGCACCAACACCTGTCTCCAGGACAGACTAATATTCCTTTCCTGACTTGATTTGGTGTGGGGTTCCATCACAATAATGGAACATTTGTATTGTACACTTCTCTCCCACTCTGAACTCTTCTAGTTGACTTGGAGCATCTCTTCATGTGTGTAAGGTTTAGCAGTCAAAAACGTGTCAAAACAATTTTCCATTTGACTTGCTATTGCTCCCATTAGGATGCAGAAGTTTCATTTTTTGCCATGCAAAGATCAGTTCTCATTGGGGAATTAGCAGTACTTTTCAATTCACTCAAACATGAGCTAAAATGCACTGACACATTTGTCTCTCATTCTGAAAAAAAATGAAAACTAAAATCTTTAATATCTGTGTGTGACATTATTGACATAGATCTGCTTCTGGTAGTGGGTAGGGCAGCTGTATTTGCTGCACTATGTCAGGGTGTGGTCACAGCTCCCAACCCAAGCATCAGTTCTGGCTAGCTCCAGCTGATAGCATCTGAGAAGGGCCTCTCCTCAGGGTTACACGTGAAGGCCACCAGTGGACTTCTGGAGAAGGGAAAATATTGGTGAAGGAAAATGAACTATGGCTTCAACCACCTGCTTCATGCAAAAGGAATTCTGGGAAGGGGGATGTGTCCCTGTGATGGGGTGTATAAATCTCTCACTGGACTGGGGGGGGGCGCTAAGGAGCCGCTCTTGGCTCAGGAAGCTCCGACCCTCTGCCCTTGCCGAGCATGCAAGAGTTGGAGGCAGGGTTTTAAAGCCAGCCAGCTCAGGCAGGGGCTGGCAAGCCCGGAAGGAGGACATGGCCTGGGAGCTTCAGAAGAGGACCAGAATTGAGCCAGCACCAAGCGGGGGAGCAAAGGAGCTACAACACCCAGTGACTGAGGCTAGGGCTGGAAGACCAGATGGTGATGTTCCCCACAGATGGGCGGTGGTTGGAGCTGGTGCAGACAGAGGTAGGAAGTGGCCCAAGGAAGCTGACTTGAGGCTGACACCACACACAGACTGGTGAGCAGCTGAACGAGCCTCCCAGGGCCCTGGGTCAGAACCCAGTGGAGTGGGAGGGCCTGGATTCTCCTCCCTCACTCTGTACCGTATTCCCTAGGAGGAGTTGCCACCCTGAGGATTGCGCTCACTCGGCAGAGTTGCTGTCCCCCCTGAACTGCACTCATTAGGGGAGACTGCCGCCAAAAGCAACAACCACTAGGCAAGAGACCCTGTCCTTCCGCCACCAATCACAGTCCCCAAACAAAATTACCACTCTACATCTCCCCTGTTCCAAGGAGCCAGAGTGAATCAAGGGGCATCCGATAATACATGGTACACACTTTAGGCCAAGCTCTGCAATATTTATGGCATCCACGACTGATTTAAGAAAATCCACCAGATTTGCCACCTGGAATGTACTAGCCCTAAATGAGGATGGGTACTAATTTTTGCGAGGCTGAGAGTTGAAAAGATACAATGTTGTGGTTTCTGGAATAACCGAGGCAATACTAATGAAAAATGGTAAACTTTCTGTGGAGGATGCAGATTTACTGTAGTCTGGAGCAATGTTTTTCAATGACCAGTCTGTGCACCGCCGCCAGTCCTTGAGATCTCTCTGAGAGAGTTTAGGAAGTCAGCAAGTAGGTCCCTGGTATCAAAAAGGTTGAGAAACGCTGCTCTGGAGGAAACAGCTGTGACGCTGGCAGACCAGGTACCAGCTCTGTAGCGGTCAGCTGAGCACTGATCAATTCATAGCTGGAAGCCAGACCAACTCACCTATGTATTAATATTATTTAAGGTGGGTGTTAGACTTGTAAGAATGTGTTTAGTTTTTAAACTATCAAATACTTATAGGTTGTTGCATACATTAATATTACCTGTAATGTTTGTATCCCACACTACAAAGTAAAATATAAGTTTCTTTCTAACTATAAAAGTGCCTGCTCTGAACTTAACCATCCTAAAGAGACTCCATGCAGAGATCTGGCTGCTTTAGTAGGAGGTGCAATCCCTGAAACCTCTTTAAATGTAACTATTCTGGAAGTGGTTCATTCTGCACAAAGAAACTATAAAGCAGGAGTGTTGCTGAACCTGTTGGTATAACACCAGAACTTCTCAAGTGTGCCACAGAGCCCATATATGTAGCATTACACCACTAAGAAGGAAAGTGGAAGGAAATGATCATCACCCTCCTTTACAAGGTGAAAGCCCCACCCGCTGAGTGCAGCAGCTACAGGCCAATAAACTCTGCTTTCTGTTTCCTACTTTCCCAGCTCCAGTCTCTCCTTGTGAAACATCATCACACAGAACAATCGGGTTTGACTGCTGGGTAATATACAATCTGTACTTGCTCTTTGCCTTTTATCTGAGACCTATCAAAAATTCAGTCTTCCTTTGACAGTAGCATATGTAAACCTAAAAGATAGACTTCAATTCTACTGATAGAGCTGCCTGTGAAAGGCTCTATTTACTGTATGGCTTTACTCCATGTGTCCAAAAGCTCCACAAGAATATTACTGATCTGGTGGCCCCCACCAGTCTGTGACCAGGCAAAGTCACCTCCTGATCGCAAGTCTGATTTTTGGGGCTCAATGTGTGCCAGATTTATCTCTGAGGTGGGCTATGTTACCCAAAAGTACCGGATGGTGTTGACTAATGATGACTTCAGTCCTCTTGAGGCCAGTTCCCAATAATACATTCCTATTACTGATACAATCAAACCATATTATGCCCAATAGTCACTGCTGCCAAATGCCTCCAGCCTCCTAATGTCTTGTTTAAGCAATATCCGTGGAGCTGTTCAGTGTGGCCATGGACATTCAGTGCTACAGACCCTTGGAGTCTAAGTATGATGTTGTTGTCTGCTTCTGGATAATGAAAACTATGTCAACAATAAAATAAAATTATATATATATATATATAAACAAATGGGAAAAGGGGAAGATGATAGTAATGAATAGAAATCAGAAACCAGAAATTGTAAAAAAAATTTGATAAGGGAAGCAAAGAAACACAAGGAGAAATCTATAGTCAGCAGAGTATAAGATGGAGTTTTTTAATCATATTAGGAACAAAGAGAATCCTAACAATGATATTGGTCCATTACTGGAGGAAAGTGATAGAGTTATCAATTATAATACAGACAATGCACAAGTATTCAATAAATATTTCTGGTCTGTATTTGCGGAAAAAACAGAAGATGAAGTCATATCATATAACAACAGTCTTTCTATTCCATTATTCTCTCAGGAGGATGTCAAATAGTATCTACTAAAATTAGCTTGTTGGACTGTTAATGTTGATTTTCTATGAGCCTTGGAACACCAGGGAACTTCCAGAAGACTGGAAGAAAGCTAATGTTATGCCAGTATTTAAAAAGAGTAAATGGGATGACCTGGGTACTCAGAAACCTGTTTGTCTGACATCGATCCTGGGCAAGATAATGGAGCAGCTGATGCAGGACTCAATAAAGATTAACTAATGCCATTCAGTATGGGCTTATGGAAACTCCCATCAAACTAACTTTCTCTCTCTTTTTGATGAGATTACAAGTTTGATTGATAAAGGTAATAGTGTTGCTGTAATGTACTTAGACTTCTTTAAAGCATTTGACTGGTTACTGCATGATGTTTGGATTAAAAAAACTCAATCTATTTAGCTTAACAAAAAGACGGTTAAGGGGTAAGTTGATTACAGTCTGCAAGTACCTACATGGGGAACAAATATTAAATAATGAGCTCTTCAATCTAGCAGATAAAGGTATAACACAGTCCAATGGGTGCAAGTTGAAGCTAGTCATACTGAGACTAGAAATAAGGCATACATTCTTAACAGCAAAAGTACTTAACCATTGTGTAGCCCAAGGTTGAGTGTGCTTCCCCAGCAGCCATGGGAACTACAGGTTGTGGACTGCAAACTACGGCATGTTGGGAGAACTTCCTGGTTCCTGCCAGCATGTACTCTCTGCTCTCCCAGCAGAAGGTCTCAGCACTGACTCAGCTGGGAGCACGTAGCAGGCATGGAACAATTTACACAAAGGGTCATGGTGGAATGTTCCTAGCTGACAATTATTAAATCAAGATTGGATGTTTTTCCTAAAATACCTGCCCTAGGAATTATTTGGGGAAGTTCTTTGGCCTGTGTTATACACAAGGTTAAATTAGATAATCACAATGGTGCCTTCTAGCTTGAGAATCCATGAATTTCCCATAGTACCATTTCAGTTGCTTCACATGTAGATGAGGTTTTAGGTAATTAATTTGTTTTTTTTTTGCTTCTGTGTCCTCATGTTGATATTTCTATGCCTTTTCATGTCATCTTACAAAAATACACTCTCACTGTGAAAATGTGCTCCCTACCATACTAATGGTATATCCAGTTCACTATACGCCAGATTCTGTCACACTTCACAGAGTAACATCTCATTCTAAGTGGACTATCATTGAACTCAATGGGACTACTTTCAGAGTAAAGAGGTTCTCAACATAAGGGTGGCTGTATAAAGCTAGCATTGATCTCTGTGCTTAACAACCTTCCTTTCACACACACACACTAACAGAATTAATAATAGTTTTCATTCCTTTTTGAATCTGTCATAAAACCTAATTTGAATAATTTATTTCATCTGTCTAATCTAGCTGTCTCTCTTTCACATTATAGGGTGCTCATCACTGATGCATTTAGGCCTTGAATTGCAGAGACTAGTATTTGCATAAAAGCTTCAAGACCTAGTGGGCCCTGCTCTTTCCCTTCCTTTGATTAACTGTTTAATCATGGAATGATCTTTGGTTTTTTTCCCTTAAAAACAACCTTTCTGTTTCTTGCTCCTTGTTTTGCAGTGTCTGTATTTGTGGGAAGGCTTCTGGGAAATAAAGGGGCGGGGAGTTGCTGTGGGTACTGAAATTCATCTGATTTGGGCTCATGGTGATTTCGCTGAGGAAGATGTTCCATATACAAAGACTTTACACCAAGAAGACGCTTCCTGCAACTCTCCAAAATTACTCCCTGCTTCCCTGTTCCCAATGAGTACAGCTTTCTATCTGAGTCGCAAATAAAGAGGTGGTATTTGAAATAACCTAGTCCCTTTTCACTGAGAGACTTACATATCAGGACCAGGACCTTAAACTGGACCCAGCAGAGACCAGGAAGCCAATTGAAGACATAGAATGTGGCATAACTAAGTTCCTACAGTAAGTTCAGCAGCATCTTCTGCAACCTGAACTACAATGGTGTACTCTGTATAAAATCCTAGGTATTTCGTCTTGAGTTAATGTTAACTCATGCTGCAGGTTAAATGCTGTGACTCCAGGATCTGTTGACTGCTTCATCAAATGTCTCATTGCTGTAATACTTTACTGTGATATTTTACTGTGATTCCCATACCATGTCTTCCTTTTATCTCTAAGCCTTAGTTAAGATACCTGAATTAAAATAAACAACTTTAGGACAGGCTTTAAAAAGACAGTGTTTTTCAGTTGTTCTCTCTCGTGTGTGTGTATATATGTATATATATATATATATATGAATTTTGTGACAATGATAAATCCATGTGTGTTTTTACATATAAATATAAACATATCAAGCAACCAAGTGGAACAGAGGGCTTGCTTTTAAAATCATGTTAGGAAGAAACTCACCTCCTATGAAGAGGGCCAGTACAAGAGCTATGCACCACTCAAGTTCCACTTTAAACCCTATTTTTGAGGGCATAGAGTAAATATTTTCTTTACCATGGATGTGTTTGACTTTTGGGCAAGTCCAGATAATCGAAAAGGATTTAGTTTGGGGCACTATTTTGACCAAAGCCAAAGTCCACTCAAAACTATTCCACATGAGCTATATTCCTATGGTCTTTTACAATAGACTTGAAAAATATGGAGTTCATTAAAGACAGAATTACCATTGTTATTATTGGGTATTGAATGCAGTGTAATCAATACTGTGTAACTGGGGAAGTAAAGTCCCTTCCCCAAGTCATAGAGAATTTAACTCATGTAGATGTCAGCCTGATCCAGCTCGCAAAAAGCCTGCAGTCTCGGGGAGCTGAACAAGAGGTGGAAAACTCTACATTTCATGTGGTCCAAATCATTTTAAAATATGGTTTCACAATGTATATTCTAATCCACAATAAACTGCAACAGAACAGAAGGTGGAGTAATACCTCAAATCACAGAAACAAATTGTGCTTTATATAACACTGGTATAAAACAAGGAACAAGGTAACACTGCCTTAAATATTTCAGACCTGATGATCAAGCCTCCAAACCATCCGCTCCAGCTGCAGAGTGACAGGAAGGAGCCTAGCATAGAACCAGATTACTAAACCTATCACTAATATCATAGAATCATAGAACTGGAAGGGAACTCGAGAGGCTATCTAGTCCAGTCCTTTGCACTTAGGGGAGGACTAAGTATTATCTAGACCATCCCTGACAGGAGTTTGTCTAACCTTCTCTTAAAAATCCCCAATGATGGAGGTTACACAACCTCCCTAGGCAATTTATTCCAGTGTTTAACCACTCTGACAGTTAGGAAGTTTTTCCTAATGTCTAACCTAAACCGCCCTTTCTGCAATTTAAGCCCATTGCTTCTTGTTCTATCCTCAGAGGTTAAGACGAACAATTTTTCTCCCTCCTCCTTGTAACAACCTTTTATGTACTAGAAAACTGTTATGTCCCCTCTCAGTCTTCTATTCTCCAGACAAAACAAACCCATTTTTTTCAGTCTTCCCTCATAGGTCATGTTTTCTAGACCTTTCATCATTTTTATTGCTCTTCTCTGGACTTTCTCCAATTTGTCCACGTTTCCTGAAATGTGGCGCCCAGAACTGGACACAATACTCCAGCTGAGGCCTAACCAGTGTGGAGTAGAGTGGAAGAATTACTTGTCGTGTCTTGTTTACAATACTCCTGCTAATACATCTGAGAATGATGTTTGCTTTTTTTGCAACAGTGTTACACTGTTGACTCATATATTACAGCTAAATCTAATTGATGCTGCTTGATTTTAGCCATCTGCTCATACTAAACTAGACTTCTGGATCTTGTAAGAGTAGAAAAAGCAGCATTTAAAAGCCTTTTTTCTGCTGTGTGGTATTATCTGGAAGCTTACTACAATTTAGGATTTCCCTCCGAAGTGTACCATTTTACTTAAAAAAAAAAAAAAAGAGAGAAACTCTCCTCAAACACACTTTCCATTTATTTACTGTGAAAGGAATCTTCTGAATTTGTAAGTAAAAATATGCAATTATTATTTAATAGAGATCATGCCTAGAGGCTTCAATAAGGGCCCCATTCTACGAGGGGCTGTAGACACACCAAAAAGACAATCCCTGTCTCCCCCCCACAAAACAGTAAAGTATTTAAAAAGAGTTTGTTTTAGAGGTCTTTGATACTTCAGATGCAACTCTGATCTAAACCCAAGCAGTTTCTTGTCAGCACTTGCATGGCATTTAACTCTAAAACATCAGAATTAGAATCCTTCGATTCCACACGACTTCCCCCATTTACTGTAACAAATGTAAGGTTAGTTTCATTTGGTGTCTTACTCAATTTATAGTATCCTTTAAAATATTTAAATTATGTAGTTAGAGAATGGAAAAAAAAGTCTATTTGAAAGGCTTTCAATTAGCATATTGGTTCCGCTGAGTAGTAGCCTTTTTCTATGCATGCAGCTGGGCTATTTGTAAATTTGAGTAAATTTACACTATCGAGTAAATTCTGACCTCATTTTCACCTTTGCATTATCTGGCATAGCTCCAAGTGAAGTAAATGGAGTTCTGTGAAAGTCAGTGCCACCATTCACATGCTTAAAGCTAGGCATGTGTTTAAGTACTTTCTTAAATCAGGACCAGACACAAGTAATTAAGTGTAGTCACCAGCAGTAGAGTAATTTATGAAAATAAAACTTTTCAATATTTTTTTTATAATTTGTAGAATTTAAAACATTCTGCTAATTAACTGAATCACAGGTCATAAGTGAAAAACATCTTGTGAGAAACAAGATTATTTTCTTGAAACCAGAGGTCTGTGAGCTCCATTCAAGTGGTCCGCAGATAGATCCCTCTAAGGTGCGTGCCTGGGCGGCTGCACACAAGAGAATGAAGGGCCACATACCTAATTAGTGGAGCCGTACAGGGATGGCTTCACTAATTAGGTGCCTGGACTCTGGAGAAGACGCACATATAAGGTGAGGTGGTGGCCTTGGGGGGGGAATAGGTGAGGGCGGGTAGGGGGGGTGAGAAGAGCTGGTGGGGGGAATTTGGGACTTGCAGGGCTGTGGCAGCCAGAGAAAGAGGCGACTTTCCCCAGCTCCAGGGCTGTGGCTGCTGGTGAGAGATGGCCCTCCTTCCCAGCCTCAGCTCTGTGGCTGCTGTGGCGGGGGAGAGACCCCCGTCCTTCCCAGCTCCAGCTTGGGGGCTGCTGTGGCGGGGGAGAGAAGGAAAAGACCGCCCCCGTCCTTCAGAGCCCAGCTTGGTGGCTGCCATGGCAGGGAAGAGAGGGCACATCCATCGCATTAAAAAGGTAAGTCTACTGATATTAAAATGAGTTGTGTACTTTTATTTGTAGAACAAAAAAAGTTAATTATTATTAAGTTTTTTTTAATATAGCACTTTTATCCAAAGTGCTTTACAATAGTTAGCTACCAGTAAAAACAACATTTGGAAAGATCATTAAGTGGTCCACCGAGACCCTCAGCAATGTTCAAGTGGTCTGTGAAAAAAACGTTTGAGAACCACTGCCCTAATGCACTTACAGCAATTGTTCACTACTATCTCATAGATATATTGTGCAGAGTTTTTGAAGGGTCTTAAGGAAATTAGGGGTTTTGAAAATTCTATCTATAGGGTACATATACTATATAAACATAGTTTTGGAATATGGATTTTTACACACACACAAAGCACACACAAAGATATTTTTGTTACATTTCTTCTACTATAGCAGAACTTTTTAATAATTGCATTGGGTTATGGAATATAAAATATATTTGTGTCACATGATTAACTGAAGGCAAATTGTACAGATGAAATTCCCATTAACTTCAATGAAACCAGGATTTCATCCATTACATGTCTGTTTCCTGTATGGCCCAGAGATTCAGTGTCAAAGCCAGATAGACAACTGCTTCATGACCAGGACTGTAAGCAAATGCCCTTTTATTGGCCAAGCATTTTGTGATGATTGCAATTTTAAAACAACCAGAAATATACCAAAGAGATTTTGCAATATGAATAATTTATCATTAATTCAATGAACCCCCCCCAACGAAAAGTGGATGTTGTTAATTATGTCAGAAGAAAGACACAATCCTTTGTTATCTTGCAATTCAAACCACAGAAATTCATCCAGTTAAGAAAACATATGATGAAAAGGAACCCCTCCCCTGCTACAAAAATCAAAGTGAACAAACTGACATGACAAGGCAGGTGTAAGATGAAGGAAAAGGCTCAGTGAACATAAAAAAACCTCTCAGAAAACTAATGAAGCAACAAAAATTAGTAAAGAGAAGTAGGATGATTATGATAGCTAAATCTCTTTAAAATAAGAGGGTTTGAAATGGATGATAATGTGTATGAACAGTTTCTGTTTCCTTAACTGACTATGCTAGTAGAATAAATTGTTTTCCTGTATCTCAATTACCACAACATCTCTGCTTCAGAGAATTCTGAAATATTACATATTCAAAGTACAACTATTCTACGGCGTTAATGATCCTGAACTCCATATTTACATATTTCTGCATAACAGTTTCCAAGAGGATACAGTAGTCATATCTCCAGTTCTTATAACTGGCAGCATTTAGTAGACTGGAAACAGAAAATGCCAACTAGATGTTTTGCAGCATTCAGCAAAGTTGATGGATATCACTAAAAACAGTACATCCGTGACTCTGCACAATCTTTCATTTTGAATATTGGTTCTACTGTGTCACCAGGAACATCATATAAATGCATTTTGAATAATGTTTTTTCCATCTATTTTGGCTGTATATTTAGATATTCTTTTCAATGGCACAAAGGGGAGATAGCACCCACCTCCCTTGATGACTTATGCTTCCTTACTCTAGAACACTGGCAAAAATCACACAACCAAGCAGTTGTCCAGAATTTAAGTCTCCCTTCTCACTTCTAGTACTGCAAACCCCCTTCTCTTGGACCTGATGAACTTTCAGTTCACTTCTTTCACCTATCCAAAATGCTCCATAAAATCCTGTATCTTGACAACCGTAACCATTTGGCCTATGTCCAGTTCTTCTTGAAATCTCTTTACTGGCTTCCTCTCAGGCTTGACTTCATATCGAATGTATTCTTGTCTTCATCTTCAGGGTCCTACACAGCTTTGCTCCTGCCTGTCTCTGCTATCATCTCCTTTCACTCCCCATATCACCCACTTCACTCCACTCAAGCGGCTCTTTTTGGGTCCTCACCTGGGAGCTGACTCATGATTTACCAACCTTCACCATTTTATCATTTTGCTTCTTTGTTACATCCCTTCATCTATCTTTTATGTCTGTATTTAGACTGTAAGCACTTTGGGGAGGGGAATTTGTCTTCTTATTCATCTGTAAAATACAAGCAGACTTTCACACTGGTGCTATATAACTATTCAGTAATTATACAGCTCCTTTCGTCTAAGGGTCTCAAAGTGGTTTATATAAAGTTTAATGTCTTCAGCCTCACAACATCCTGAGGGCTGATAGGTATTATTAGTCCTCTTTTAAAGCTGGGAACCAAGGGTCAATGCAGTTAAATGACTTTCATAACATCATATGCTAATCCTATGGCAGACCAAGGAATACTTGCTTCCCAAAATAACCACAAGGCTTTGCTGTCTTTCTGTGGACTGTTCAGTAAATATAGTGAATACAGACCATGTTGATCCAAAACCCATTTGATGAAAAAAAAATTGATCCCCCAACAAAGGGCTTTAAAAATTTTAAAAGACTCCAAAGGTACATGAGCATGACATTTCTTATATTTTAGAAAAAAAAAAAGATGTCTCATATATACATATTAGTGTTCTCAGTTCCAAAGGCAAAAAGCATACGGATCAACACTAATTCACCTGGGGCCAAATACTGGCTAATGATTACATGGGAGTGGAACACTTAAAACCCCTTTAAAACTATACAACCAAGTTTTTCACTGCCCTGACAGATCCTGAGGAGATAGGACACAATGTGAAAGGGGAAGCACAACAGGGTATGGATCTTTTAAAAGGAAACAGGGCCAGTAGTTTCGTTAGAACAGCTCCTTGCCTCTCACAAGCAGCTTTCCACTGGCCACTCATGGAGGCTGGGTTTATAATAATCCCCGTGGATCTGCTGGGAGGAGAGGGGAGACTAGAAACCAGGCCTCTACAGTGGGGTTTCCTTATCAACAAATGGTTTGTGTTGGGGCAGGAGAAGGAGGTAGGTTGAAATGTTGGTAAGTATTAACCTTTTCTGATTTGTGTATGTTAAACCCTCATAATTCTTTGTACAGAGACTATACTCCCCAAATCCTTCCTGTATTAGCCAAAAGTGTGTCTGGATCATAAGACCCTCATAGTGTTTGTCCTTAAACTGAGCTAGTATGTGATCAAATTAAAGAATGTGTACAATCTAACTCCTATAACCTATTCCAGATATTAGTGTCCATTCTTGAACAAGGGTGTCAGTCACTACAGAAGTGTATTATAATAAACAATACTGGGTAATTGATAAGAGGAGTTTATAATCCAATTTATGTTCTGTGATTGATAGGGAATATTTGTTATTATGTGTTTTCCGTGATTTATGAAATAATGACGCATTGAAGTATTTTAACTCACTAGGAAATGCTTATTGCAACAAGTGTTTTTAACAACAACTGGGTTAGAAATCCCTTTAGTTTATCAGTCAGGTAAACTAAGATACCGTAAAAGAAATTCCATGAATAAGTAAAACAAGACACCAAAAACAGAACACATAGTGAAATTAATTCGGGGTGGGGGAGTTTACCTTCCCCACAAAGGAATTTGCTGTAAAAGGAAAAGAGGTTTGAGGAGTTATATTGGGGATGAACACTGCTAGCACTCCACTAGTTCCTGAGGAAGAGAACAGGACACCATTTCTTCACCATTCACAAAGGGAGGTAAGGTATACTTTCTTTCTGTATTCTCTATAGCGCTGTGTTTAATCTTTGACTAATAATCGCTGATTAAATTATTCTACTTGAGCCAGTTATCTGACATTTCAAATTGTTATTAGATTCAAACATGCAACAGAGCTTATATATGTTCACATTTATGTGAACTCCCAATGGTGGTGTGGGGGGGAGCTCTTTGCTGTCTCTGCTTAAGTGACCTTGTGGAGTGGGTTCCTTACAGGGCTGGAAGGAAAATAACAATTCAATGACAAATTTTGAGGATTTCAAATTTGTTTATTTTGTTTTCCAATTTGGGGGTGAAAATGAGACCTTTTGAAAATTTTTGCGAGCAACCACTTGAGAGAGAGAATCCAATAGTCTGGTGATTAGATCTGTTGCCTAGAATGCATGAGACCTAGGTTCAAGTCCCTGCTCTGCTTTATTTGGAGCAGGGACTTGAAACTGAGTCTCCAACGTTACTGGTGAGGGTCCTGGCTGTTCTGGGATCTCTGAATTCCATCCTGGACCTGGGAACCTAATTGACAAAAATTGCACTGAAACAGATACATTTCAGTAGAATGGAATTTTTGACAGGAAGAAAACATGTAGTTGAATTTTTTTTGACCAGCTCTAGTTATTTTTGGCCTTTTTCTGGCTGACAGCTACAGATAAATTGGTCCTTTACAGTTCCTTGTGGAATTCTATAGAAACATGAACACTCCTATCCCCCACGCCAAGTTAAGAAGCTTCTGCACAGGTGTAATACCAAACATCTCTCCAAAATACTGGAATATTAGGGCAGCCCTGTCCCTTAGTAATTATGTAATTGCATCTGAGAGAGAGAGGGCTGGCCCTCTTGATGCCAGCAAACTTCTGTATGCAATATATTTCCAGACTAGTTCAGTATTAGGGAAGGAGCAGGGCTAGGAGTGAATAAAGTGTGGCCTTAATAAATTATGTCTGGGGGATTTTTAACCTTCTTATGTTTTACCCTCATTTATAAATTGTTCCCCTTTGGCGACATCAGCAAATCAAAAATGCACAGTTACTGGGCCAGATTCTGACCTCTGTCACGTTGGTGTAAATTTGAAGTAACATCCCTGTAGTCAGTGGAGATACTCTGGATTTGAAGCACTGTAATAGAGACCAAGGGTGTGTTTAGTGCCTTGGCCAGCTGAGGAAGGCTCCAAAATGGAAGTAAATCATGGTGTAGAAAAAACAAACCAACCAATCCAGAAAAAAAAATTAGAACAAGAATTTCACCACCTTTCACAACTTAACAACATTTAATAAAGATGGCCATTGTGAAGTCCCTCTCTCTCATATAGAGACCTGTGCCACCTCAGACCTTAAATATACAGGAATTTGCTGCTGTGGGAGAAGTATAGAAGCTGTATCAGCAACCCTAATACTTCCACGTATTGTAGTTAGCTTTTGTTGCATATTTAGGACACTCCAATCTTTTCTGCTTAGGATGACCATTTGTCCCATTTTGGCTGGGACAATCCCCTTTTTAAACCCTGTCCCAGCCATTCTTTGCTCTTGCCAATTGGGGGAACATGCAGGGGGCAAGTGGCAATGGGGAAGTGTGTGTGTGTATGGCGGGGGTGGGAGAACAGGGCTCCAGTGAGCAGTGATGTCGGCCACGTGGGGTGAGGAAGGGCTCGGGTGACACTAGCCGCATGGGCAGGCCAGGCAGGGCTTGGGTGAGCAGTGATGCCACCCCACACAGGGAGCAGGCTGGGCTTGGATGGGAGCCCTGCATGTGGAGGATGCAGGGCTCAGGCCAGCTACTTGGATCACCCTGGTGCACAAAGGGGCGGCGGGGGGACGGACGGACGCCGATCAGACTAATGCGCATGGGTGGGGGAAGGGAAGAGGCTAGCCTCATGCACAGGGCTCAGTCAAGCAGCTCGGGCTAGCCCTGCACAGCATCTCCTTTTCCCTTTGGGAAATATGGTCACCCTAGTTCTGCTAGATGATTGACTGATTAGATATTCATCTGACCAGCTACCTTATCACAGAACTTACAAGTTTTACTAATTGTAACACATCTCAGACAACTTATCAGTTTACTACTCTGATGTGACTGCCTGATTTTGTTTCACAGTGTGTTTGAGAGCACTGATTTAAAGAAGTATTTATAAGCACATGCAGGAGGTAAGTGCTTCAGCATTTCTTTTTTCATTAAGTAGAAAATTTTTGATCTAGCATCATGTACAGTAACAAACTCCATTCAATTTTATTGCAATTTCATAAGACACAAATGAAATAAAATACCACAGAAGCATTAGCCAATGTTTTCCTGTTGAGCCGATTCTGCTGAGACAGGGTAGAACACTGAACCCTATTTAATGTACTCAGCAAAACTCTCATTCAAGTCACTAGGAACACTGAATATGAAGTAAGGAGTGCTGAATAAAGTCTGTTGTCTAGACAGTGTGGAAAGGCCAGCATTATTATGATTATTCTCTGGATAAATGGAGGGCTGCTTTTTTTGAGTACAGAATAATAAGACAGACTCCAATTAAGGAAAACTTCAGAGAAACCCCTGTTGTACTGAGAAACGCTTAAAGACCACATATCATAGGATAGAAGTTCCTGAGTGGTTTTCAAGAATGCATTTAAGTTTGAAATGTGGTGCAATTGCCCACCGAATTGCATGTACAAATAAATATACATCAATTCATGAGAGTAATACATGCATCTACTGTACTCCAAGACTTTCACTGCAGTAGGAGTATTCATCTGAGATGTTACTAGACAGCTAGCTGGTGCACTGTAGATTCGCACCCTGCCTTGCAGCAAAGTAAGTTGTCATGTAGACATGGCCTCAGGGAGAGACTTTTAAAGGCACAAAAAGGGTCAACGGCCATGTGACTTATTTTCCTATGTAACTGAAGCCAGGTCTACACTGGGGGGGATGGTGGGGGCAGGGGCATCGATCTAAGATACGCAACTTCAGCTACGAGAATAGCGTAGCTGAAGTTGACATATCTTAGATCGACTTAGAATCACTTACTTTGTGTCCTCGCGGCGCGGGATCGACGGCCGCTGCTCCCCTGTTGACTCTGCTTCCACCTCTCGCTGTGGTGGAGTTCCAGAGTCGACGGCAGAGCGATTGGGGATCGCTTTATCGCGTCTACACTAGACGTGATAAATCGATCCCCGATATATCGATCACTACCCGCCAATCCAGCGGGTAGTGTAGGCATGGCCTGAGTGCCTAACTGACATAGGGACACAAAACTAACTTGACTGAAAATCAGGGAAAAGTTTGTCTATGCCAGTTAACAATCCCTTGCTCATGAACATACAAATAATTTTGTTTTATTTGTGTGATTATGTACACTATATAAATGGCCCCTGGCTTGCAGGAAAATGCTCTTTTTACTTATCATTCAAAGAAACCATGATATTTGCAAGTCAAATGAAAAGCCACAGAAAATGAAAACCTGTTTTAATGGAAGCTGAAACAGAGGTGTTGATATGAAATCTAAACAATTTTCTTCTCCAAATCTCCTTGTAATTTGCAGAAATCATTCTATATACGGTTATACCCACACCTCTGAAAGAGTCAGAAAGCAAACCTTGCTTGTATATACCACTTAGCCGAGCAAAAATGCCTCTCTTTCATCTTGTTTTCACACCACAAAATGAAATTTTCAATTTTATCCCTCCTTTTTATTTAGAAAAGATGGATAATAAAGTATTAGTCTTTAAATAAACCAAAATTGCATGAGAAAATAGCTGGACACACACTAGATGGCCATTATAAACAATGGAATTGCACATGTAAACAGATAATGTTGCTCCTCGGTCATATGGTTGTCCTTGCTCTTTCGTTTACACAGGCAATAGTTTGCTGCTACATGTTTGGAAATTGAATGTTCCAACAATAGCAACTGCACATTCATTTAGAGGAGGAGAATACAAGATTGACTAAACTACAGTATGCATACCGTGACATAGATGCATCTGTGTCTAAAAATGAGCACGTAGTGCATGCAGTACACCTAAAAGCCTCTACCAAAGATACCCACCCACCTTGCTATCGAGCTCTGCAACCACCTTCCTTTGCAGCAGCATAAGAAAACACATCCGAACCTAAAATGGAAGGAACGGAAGAGGAGCTGGCATGTAATGTACATTAGTGGGGATACCACTGGATTATACCAGCTAAGCATCTGGTCCCTGGAATATAATGAAAACATGCAGACTCATGCTGCTCTATATTTCTAAGTGACCCATAAACAATATGGCTAGACTAATTCCATTCTCCAACTTAAAATAAAAACAACTAAGCAGAAAATGTCTGATTATATCAAAAGATTGGTTCAAATTATACCTTGATGGCTGGACTGTACTATATAATAATCATCACTAGAAATAAAAAGCCAGTGGGTCAACACAAGAGGGAAGAACTCCTTGCTGTCAAGGAAGAGAGCACCACAGAGCTGCCAAGGAGAAGGAAGGAAAGTATGGAAGCTCTCCAGACCGAGGACTGTATAGTGGAAGCCCACCAGGATATAGAAAGAGTTGCCCTTCTCTTCAATGTATAATTTGTTCCACCTATACACGCCCAGCAGAGAACACACACACTGTTACAAGATCTAAGTTGTTACATTGATAACTTCTGGAACAAACTGAACAGAAACACCATTAACTCTTCCAAAGTATTGAAATTTACTCAGCTATTATTAAGAACACAAGGGGAAAAAATAAATAAGAATGAAACTGAAGATAAAAGCTAATGACAAATATTGAACTGGGTGCAGTAAATGCCAGTTCAATACACTCTTCCTGGTTGTTCTGTGCTAAAAAAAAATTTAGTAAGCACTAACAGAATCCATCTGATCCTGAGGAGTGATTTCTATTAACTAGGGATGGTGGGCAGATATAACTAGTAATTTGCTGAAAGCATGAATGTTTGTTCTCTTTGCCAGCTAAATATTTTTGAATATCAATAGGAAAATATTTAGTTGCTGCTTATTAGTTTTGACCATCCTCCCGCATCTGCTGCTATCATCATCATCCATGTGCCTCTATTAGCAGGAGGCCTGAGCCAGGGTAATCAGCTTTCACTGACCCATCCTGCAGCCTTAGATCCCTTCACTGGACCAGGCACTTTTCACAGTGTCCTGACCTGGTCTACATCTAAAACTTAGGTGGACCTAGCTACTTCGCTCTGGGCTGTGAAAAATTTCAAGCCCTGTGCAATGTAATTAGGTCAACCTAACCCTCCTTGGGCTCTGTGCCACTATATCAGTGGCTGGCATGGGAACCCAGGCCTGCCTACTATACCAGGGAACCTATAACCAGCAATCTAGGTCCTCCGTCCCTGTTGTTGCCATGAGCTCCTTCTTACCAAGCCTCCTTATCTTCTCTTTCCGTCTTCAGGGTTTACCACTGGAGCTTACTCAGCTCCTCTTAGCTACTTCACCCCTTCTATCCTCACATCAGAACCCTTACTCCAGGGCAGGATGTCAGTGCCTACTCTCCCCGTGGGTTCCTTCTTGCTCCTGAACACCTCCCTCCTTCCCAGGCAGCCCCCTTCTTTCTTTCTCTCTTTGTCTGTCATTTTATAGTGCAGCGGCCTCAGCATTCGAGGTTACGACTGTCACCTAGTCCAGTTTTCGAATAAGCAAAAGAAGTGAAGTAATACCTTTAATGATACTCCACTTTCCCAGTACTCTGACCAATCCTTTCAGACTATATTCTTCCACCTTGAGCCATCTCAGTTCTTTGTGCTTGTTGAGTAAATATAAAATTACCATTGAGGTCGCAGTGATCTCTTAGCACTCTAAATATAGTTACTTCACATCTTCTCTTGAAGTTATTAAGTATACCCATTATCCTCAAATTTAGAGCACATCTCATAAGATAATTCTTCCTGTTTTCTTCTTGATCCATAGTTCTTGCCATTCTTTCTTAAATTCTATCTTAACCAAACTTTAAAAGTCCTGTTTACTCAGAGGGATCTTTATATCAGCATCCTCATTTTTAAGGCTATTTTTGCTGCTTTATCCTCCATGCCATTGCCCAGTATCCTGACATGTGCTAGAATCCACACTATTACTATATGTATACCTAACTACACTATCTCTGTAGTTAAGAACATTTCATTGATTAAGTCATTCCTGCTTTCCAACACTCCCTTTCTAATTGCCATTATACATGATAGAGTCGGATAGAATAGCTGTCATAGCTAGGTGAACATCCTTTATCCAGGTGAGTGCCAAGAGCATGCCCATCAATTCAGCCATCATAATGGCCACCTAACTGGATAGTCCAAATTCTTTATAGAATTTTCAGTTGCTATATTTCTTGTTGCAGTTCCCAGAACTAAACATGAAAAGGTTCCCTCCACCAAGTTAAACCTAGTAGGTATTCCAGTAATAACCAGTACTAATAACCAGGTAGCGCATGTCAGTGAACAGTTTCAGGTATTTGCCCTTATAATTGGTTTTCCTGCTTCCCAGTAATTCATTATCGCTATCAAGGTCTCCACAAATATATGGGCCCTTAATAACCCCTTTATACAAATCTATAATGTTTACAACTCATGTAAAACACTAGACAATCTAGAATTGGAAGGGTTAGTCACGGTTGTCACTCTGCAGAGGAATCTCAGCAATGTTGTACACAAAACTAAAGTTCTGTACATCTATTTCCGCTAACTAAGACATTCCTTCATAAATATACAGACATCTACTCTTGTTATTTCTCTGTCATATTTGATTACATCATACCTTGGAAGCTTAAAATAAGTTCTCACTAACCATGTTCTTGTAAGCCTATCACGTCAGGTTTGTTTTCTATTTCAAAAGCAGCTTTCTTTAATTCCTGACTATGTATTATTAAAGTACGTGCATTCTAGCCAAAAACCAAACCAACCAAAAATAGAACCATGTTGTTTACATGACTATTACTTTCATTTAAAATTGCATGAATGCAATCTATTGGGAGATTGCCTATATGCAAATATTTTTTCTGCCACTCATTATCATTTTTATTCTTTCAGTCTTCTTCCCTGTCTGTAAAGTGCAATGAATCACTTCCATCATAAATGCTATAAATTCCTCTTTGCCTACAAGCAGTACATCTTCATCTAGCCCCATTATATTATCTTTCGTGCCCTGCATTGCTTATTGTTGTACCAATCGCTCTGCTCTCACTGGCATTTTTTTCTTTGCCCATGTTCCGCTGTGAATATATTTTGATAGCTCCTGCAAAGGATATTTTATGGATAGTTTTAATTTTCTGCCTCTCTCTAGCTTATTCTGCTGCCACACATGCTTTGTATGATGTACTCTGCTTATCCTCCCAATTGCTGCATTTTAGTTCTGTTCCATCCATACAGTTCTCTGATGAATATTCTCCTCCACATTTACCACACCTCATTTCCCCTTTACAGACAGTCATTACATGCCTCAAACTTTGACATTTATAACATCTCAAAGGGGCCAGGATCTAGCATTTAATCCGGAAGAGTTGATATTCTATATGAACCCTATGGAGTAGCATTGCACCTTTAAATATTACTCATATGAGTGTTCTCCCCCTCTTCTGCCAATCATTCACTTAACAAACAGCACTTGCCTATACCCCTTTTAATTTAATCCTCAGTCCTGCCTAGTGGAACACCATACATTACCTGTCTTGCTTCCATCATAAATTTAGGCAGCTGGCAAATTACATTTATTTTCTCTAAAACTGTAATTTTAAGAAGTTTTATCAGACTGTTCCTTGTGTACATTCTACTAATAAATTACCATCCTGCATTCTTTTTAGCTGTTAACATATTTCCAATAATTTGCCTCATCCATTCTGCTGTTTTCAAGGGATTAACATTCTGTATCCTAACATCTTCAGCTAGTGATTTGATAATAAGATATGGATCCTTTGCCTTACTCTCTTTTTCTATCCCTGTCTGCTCCCTCTTCTTCACATACAGATATTTTTATTGTTGCTTGTTCTTAATCATTCCTCATCCCTTGCTTCTTCTCTCTCATTTTCCAACAAAACTTCCAACCTCACCCTCTTGGCCTGTGCTTCCAGCTCTGTTCAGCTAGCCACCAGCTCAAGCCACCCCTGAGTTTCAAGCCCAGCTCTCATCTTCTCCTAGCCTAGCCTACTCAGCCAGCCATAGCCATACTAGCCCAGCTAGCCTCCTTCTCCTACAAACTTTCTAGCTTTATACCTTAACCCAGCTTCTCCCCCCCCCCTTTCTACTCTCAGCTTCCAGGTTTTATTGTGTTGTCCCAGCCCTTCCACAGTTGGACTTCATTCTTAATTCTCACCTTCCTCCTCAGGTGATGCCAGGTGACCTAATTGGCCTCTCCGGCCCTCTTTAACCCTAATAGGGCTGGTGTGCAATGCACAAGCCATCACAGGAACCAAAACAGGTGGAGCACTCAGGTGATCCTAGCATAATAACGGCCCCTAGCAAGCCATTACAAGTCAGAACAGGTTACAACAGCTCCTAGGCTGCTCTAACTTGTGTCATGAGTCATTCCAACACCTGGTCTTAGGAAACAGGAGCTGGAAAGGAAGATTAAAACCTCCTTTGCCTCCACCTGCCTTTAGTTGTGCCAAGAATGATTGAGGGCAACTAAGGATTTGTGGTGTTTAGATGTTGCTTGTAATTATTAGAATTGGGAGCACTGGCTGTTGGGAGTCTGAAAGAACAGGAAGGAGGGGGGAGGAGTTGAAGAGGCTGAGGGAGAGCTACTGAGGGTGCAGCAGAAGCTTGGAAAACAGGTTTCTACTTTAAAAAATAAAGTTCTGTTGAAGTTTGTTAGTACCTTGCCTGGCTACTACAACATTTTGGAGATGAGGATGGATCTTCTGCCTCTGAACCCACCTGCACCCTTTCTACAAAGCCCAGGTGAGCCTCCACTTGCTTTTACTGCCTGGATCCATATGTTTGAGACTTATCTGCTTGCAATCAGTGCTACAGAGATTTGTGAAGTAAGAAAGTGTGCTCTGCTAATCCATTGCCTTGGAGCAGAAGGGCAACATATATTTTACACTCTTCCCCTTGCAGACGATAAATGAGACTGCACTCACTGCATTAAAGAACTTTTTTGTACCAAAAGTGAATGTAGTAGTTCATCACTACAGATTTCGCCAGCGTGAGCAGAAACGAGGGGAGATTATAATGCAGTATATTGCTTCCCTGAGGAGTCTGATTGTAACTTGTGACTTTGGGAATATGGCAAATGAGATGATTAGAGACCAGCTCATTGAGAAAACAACCATGCTTCGTGTAAGAGAACGTTTATTTCTAGAACCACAACTTACATTTGAAAACACAATAACCATTGCAACCCAGATTGAGTCAGCTACAGCTGAAGCCAAAAGAATGAGCACGGATACAGGAGGCACAGTCCAGGCTGTGACTCCTTTGCAGAAAAGTTCACTATCACTGCAGACAAACTACAAGAGGAAAACTAATGAAAAACCACCAAATCAGCAAATTCGAAATACAGTAAAAGCATGCTTTCACTGTAGATCCCCACAACACCTTGCAAGCTATGCAGGATGTCTGGCAAATGTAGCTCAGTGCAATCATTGCAAAAAGATTGGGCATATTGCTAAAGTATGTCGCAGCAGCCAGTTCAATCAACAGGTGCATGCAGTTACAATACCAGATGTTACTGTGCTGAGTGTGGACAAAAATCACTACTGCACATATTCCAGAACAAATAAAGTGCATGATAAACGTTTCTGCCATACCCTCAGGCAATTCGCACTCTATTCAGCTAATGTTGGACACTGGCTCAGCAATATCTATACTATTGGATTCCATCTAACTATCCATCTATTTGCATTACTTTAAAGATGTGCCTCTTACTGAACCCAGGCTTCACTTGGAGTGCTATTTGAAAAACCAGATTCCAGTACGTGGCTGCCTTCCAGCAATAGTTACTTTTGGTGATTGCTGTGTAACTGCAGAGTTCTGCATTGTCCACAAAGGCACTCCTATCCTTGGCAGAGATTTATTGGCCGCTTTAAATCTCAGGGTAGTTAATGGATGGATTGATCTTCCTCAGCAAAGCACTCTTGCGGTACACACACCAGTTTCAGCTGGGACCCAACACCAGGTTGAGGAGAAACTCAGCTGGGCTTATGGGTTTTTGCATAAAGTTAAAATGCAGAATAATGTGATGCCTGTATGACAGAAATTACAGTGCTTACCATTTTCAGTCAGGGAAGCTGTTTCAGAGGAATTTAGCCTTGGTCTACACTAGGAGTTGAAGTCGAATTTAGCAACGTTAAATTGATTTAACCCTGCACCTGTCCACATGACGAATCCCTTTTTTTGACTTAAAATCGATTTCCTTACTCCACCCCAGACAAGGGGATTAGCGCTGAAATCGGCCTTGGTCAGGTCGAATTTGGGGTACTATGGACACAATTAGACAGTATTGGCCTCTGGGAGCTATCCCAGAGTGCTCCATTGTGACTGCTCTGGACAGCACTCTCAACTCAGATGCACTGGCCAGGTCTCCCCCTTACTCTCACAGATATTGTGGTGCGTACAGCAGGCAGTAATAACAGTGGAAATATTGGTTTCACTAAGGTCTAACCGAGTCAGTAAACTGCGCCAACATGCTTTTAAATGTCCAAATGCACATTCTACCACCATTTGCTCAGCCTGTAGTTGAACAGCTCCTGACTACTGTCCAGGCTGCCTGTGTATGGCTTCATGAGCCATGGCATTAAGGGGTAGGCTGGGTCCCCAAGGCTAACTATAGGCATTTCAACATCCCCAATGATTATTTTCTGGTCTGGGAATAAAGTCCCTTTCTGCAACTTTTGAAATAGACCAGAGTTCCTGAAGATGCGAGAGTCATGTACCTTTCCCGGCCATCCCACGTTGATGTTGGTGAAACGTCCCTTGTGATCCACCAGTGCTTGCAGCTCCATTGAAAAGCACCCCTTGCGGTTTATGTACTCACTGGCTTGGTGCTCTGGTGCCAAGATAGGGATATGGGTTCCGTCTATGGCCCCACCACAGTTAGGGAATCCCATTGCAGCAAAGCCATCCACTATGACCTGCACATTTCCCAGGGTCACTACCCTTGGTATCAGCAGATCTTTGATGGCGTTGGCTACTTGCATCACAGCAGCCCCCACAGTAGATTTTCCCACTCCAAATTGATTACCAACTGACCAGTATCTGTCTGGCATTGCAAGCTTCCACAGGACTATTGCCACTCGCTTCTCAACTGTGAGGGCTGCTCTCATCTTGGTATTCTGGTGCTTCAGGGCAGGGGAAAGCAAGTCACAAAGTTCTATGAAAGTGCCCTTACACATGCGAAAGTTTTGCAGCCACTGGGAATCGTCTCAGACCCGCAACACTATGCGGTCCCACCAGTCTGTGCTTGTTTCCCGGGTCCAGAATCAGCGTTCCACCGCATGAACCTGCCCCATTAGCACCATGATGCCCGCACTGCCAGGGTGCGTGCTTTGAGAGAAGTCTGTGTCCATGTCCTCATCACTCTTGTCACCGCGCTGCCATCACCTACTCGCCCGGTATCGCTTTGCCAGGTTCTGGTGCTGCATATACTGCTGGATAATGCGCATGGTGTTTAATGTGCTCCTAATTGCCAGAGTGATCTGAGTGGGCTCCATGCTTGCCGTAGTATGGCATCTGCACTGAAAAAAGGCGCGGAACGATTGTCTGCCATTGCTCTGACGGAGGGAGGGGTGACTGATGACACGGCTTACAGGGAATTAAAATCAACAAAGGGGGTGGCTTTACATCAAACAAAAACTGTCACACAGAATGGCCCCCTCAAGACTGAACTCAAAACATTGGGTTTAGCAGGCTTTCACAGACAAGCGACGGGGTGCTAAGGAACCAAAGTTTCAGTGTGGGTCCTTTGTTAAAATACGAAAACCTGGAATTTTACGCAAAGGGGACCATAAATTCACAGCTCCTCTTAAAATCATAGAGAAGAAGGGACCTTACACCTATTTACTTTCTGATTGGCTGGTATGGAATGCGTCTTATCTTGCACCTGCCTATGCACCAAGCGGAGATTATGCCAACACCCAGTCTGCATTGGATGACTTCACCATAGTATCAACACTACAGACATTGCACTGGAACTGGGGCTTGAGAGACGGCCTGTCAGACCCAGACAACCACGTGTCTGGACCAGAGACTATGTTATGCAGTACCTATAGTGTTTTTAGTGTAATATTTCTGTCAACAGTACAGTGCTTTGTTTCCCATTTGTTCCTGTGGTTAGAACAATAATGTTTATTGTAATTGGGAGAGTTTCTTAAGAGAGGAGGGAATGTGGTGTTTAGATGTTGCTTGTAATTATTAGTATTGGGAGCACTGGCTGTTGGGAGTCTGAAAGGACAGGAAACAGGGGGGAGGAGTTGAAGAGGCTGAGGGAGAGCTACTGAGGGTGCAGCAGCAGCTTGAAATAGAGGTTTCCACTTTAAAAAATAAAGTCCTGGTGAAGTTTGTTAGTACCTTGCCTGGCTACTAAAACAGCATTGTATCTTTCTTGTGAAATCTAATGCAACTGGAACTCTGATAGAAGAAAGACTAGAAAGCTTAACAACTACACACCTATCTCTGCACAACAAATATGGGGCAGAATAGCAGTGAATGTTTCCATTTTCATTATGTCTTTCTTGTACACCGCTGTCATCATTTTGCCCCTGACTCTGTAATTCAGTATCTTGTTGAATTTACCTAAAATAAAAGGAACAGCAGAAAACATATTTTATGCTGTTGACTTACACATTCTGGGTCAGGTCCAGAAACAGCAGATGGCTGTGACCTTCTGCTTCCAAGTGAAGAGACTCTGCCAAGACAATAAGAAGTGTGATCCTAAACTATGCTAGTATATAAACATTTCTGGATTGGGTTTAGGCACTGCTGTATATTATTGCGGTGGTAGTAGTAAACCCAAGGGTTGTTATGGAAGAAGTTTTCTGTTGGAATATGGTCCTGATCTTGGAGATGAATGCAAAGGGTACAGCGGTGAATTAGATTTGTGATGTAGTGTATGAAAATGGGGGTGTCCTTTGAAGACTTCAGATAGTGACTTGTTCACACAATAATCAGAATAGTGTCAGTAAGCCATGGTTATGAGATTTACAAGAATCAAACATAGTATTAGGTCTGACAAAAATATAACTACCAACCAATAATTTAGAAATAGAGCTACTATAATTCTGGCCAGTTTAAAAGCATTTACTGACTTCTCATAATTTCTGCGGGGGATGATTTTATGAAGTATAGGGAAAAAATACACTATCTTGATGGAAACAACACACACTCACTCACTCAGGTGAGTATCTCCCGGGGGGGGGGTATTTTTTAATTCCATTGCTGAAATGAAGCAAATATTTTGGTTTTACATATTTATGTAAAAAGTAGTATTTCATATACCTAATTTATCCATTTCCTCCTTCTCAGAATGTATCTACACTGCACAGTATAAAAACACAAATTACTTATTGTTTGAGGCTGAAAAAGATTTGGCTTGATCCCATAATAATAAAGTTATCCAGGCTATATAAATGTGTTGTCTTATTGACTTTTAGCAATGAAAAGCTTTGCAGGAATATATCCAAACTTCAGCATTTTCTCTCTCAGGTTCTAGTCATCCCTGAAAAAAAATTATATTAGCTCTAGCACATCAAATTTTATCATTTTTGAATTTCACTTTTGTTGGGAGAAAGGGTAAAAGTGTATCATGCCTCCTCATTTCTTTAACTACCATCATTTTGTGATAGCCTTTCTGCTTACCAGCTTTATAAAATATCTGGATGTGGTGAAATACTAAATCTCTTGATCATTTTTATCCCTCATTCTCTTCCTTGGTGCCAGCTTTATTAACTAATATCTTGGGATTTTTACAATAGGTGTAGTTGTTATGAGCAGTCATAATCTATAATGAAGCCATGCAAATTATGATAAAGCAACACTTCTATTCTATAGACAGACTAATTTATCTCATCTTGATTACATGACTAAATCCTGCTAGAAATAAGGTGTTATTGTGAAAGTGAAGCTCTTTTTTTAAGACTTTTTTTAAGAAGTCTTCTAAAATTAATGTTGTATTGAGCTAACCTATACAAAGATTTCTTTAAAAGTGTACTTTCTGCAAACCCAATTTTAAACATTGAAAAGTATACAGCGACAGAGGTCCTGATAATGTTAGTATTGTGTCCCCATGATATATTCATTGCTCTCAGGTTGCACTGATTATGCATGGAAAATTATTTAAGTGGTAGCTTTACAAACATCTATACATAACAAAAATAAAAAGGAATTGTTAGGGAACAGACAGATGAATAATAGTTACACTAACCATGACCAATAAGTGCCAAACTCACGATGTTTATATGATTTATAAGATACTTGGTCCAAAATTTTCCAACCTGAATACCTAAAAGTAGACTCCTAAAGCCATATTAAAATCATGTACCACCAAAATCAAGGTGACTTTTCCATCTCATGTGTGTATGAGTGGTTGCATGTTTGTGTGTGAATATAGGTACACTGGATTGATCATTGGTCATAAATTATTAAAGTATGGGATGGGAGAATCAAGCATATATGTACAGTAACTAGTTGAGCAGCAGTATTTGAGGCCAGAAACTTGTTTGCAATTAACTTGGTTTTTCCCTGAACTGATATTTGAATGAATTAGTGGGATTTATTATTTATCCACACAAACTGGGAGCATGATACCAACATGTGCTTCCACAATAGCATTAAACTCTCCCTCTGAATCTTGCAAAGAGCTCTTCACAGATCCCCAGAACTAGTGGTTTATTCTAAAATTAGATTCACCAAGCCAATAACAAAAGAGCTTCTGTAGTACCACACTGGTTAACCAGAAGCCAAACAGTCCCCTTCAGGTATCCCAGCCCTCTGCTCCCATCCAGACAAACAGATCTAATATAGTGAGATGTTACTGAAAACTCAGTTCACCATATGTGATGTTCTACTAATCCCAAAGGATCAGACACTTACCCGCAGGACAACACGTATCTCAGATCTTACCGAAATATCACGGTCAGCCAATCTTTAGTAAACAAAAGATTTATTAATAAAAGAAAAGTGTTATTGAATGGTTAAAGAATCACATATACACAAGAGATTTTCAGTGTTCACAGATCAGGTTTGTAGCAGTGATGGAATAGTCTGCTGGCTTGCAAAAGTTTATCTGGTAACTTCCAAAAGATTGGAAGGTCCTCAATCCACTGTTCAAAATACTCCTTTTAGTAACTCCACCATAGTCGAAAAGAATTGGAACAGGAAAGAGGCAAAATGGAGATGTCTTAGGTGTCTTTTATATCCACTGCCATGTGCATGAAAAGATACTGACTTAAGATAGAGTTTAGGATCACAAGAGCATGGAAAGTTACTGGTAAAAGATGTGACCTAAAAGTACAGGTCTTCACCACATGTCCTTAACATGGTTTGCTGAATCATATGGGTGGCCATTGGCTCCTTGCTGTCTGAGACATCCACAGGAAAGGCCTACTGCGTGGGATGAGTTTCTTCAATGGCCCATTGTGAGAGTGGAGTGTCTTGAATGAGCCACCACCACATAGTTGGCTAGCCCTGATGTACATCTATCTGGGGGCAGGAGCGTGTCACCAAGGCATACAACACATGTTTGAGATACAGATATATAGCCAATATTCATAACTTCAGATACAGAGATGATAAATGCATATAAACAGGATAATCATACTTAACAGAAAAGTTATGAATTGCTGATACCTTACATGATAGTTACCATAAATCTTGCCCAAAGCCTAACAGTGGTAATAACAGTGATATAAACAGTTACCTTTCTTATACACAGTGTGGGAACACATTACACAGATTCTCTGCAGCATGGCATTTCTGCTCTGTATAGCATGGGTGCAAAGCTCTCTCACTGTTAGCTTGGGAAGGAGTCAGGGAGGGCAATGGGCCCTCAGACCAGGTCTACAGTACAAACTTTTACCACCATAGCTATATTGGCCAGGGGTATGATGTGGTGTGATTTGTGACCAACAGAGCTATGCCTGCAAAAAATTGTGTTGTAGATTGCAGTTATACCAGCAAAGTGATTTGAGAGTGGGGATTCAAATAAACTACGCTGGCAAAAGCACTGTTTTACCAGCATGAGCTGCATCCACACTAGAAGCTCTTTATGGGTATATTGGTATTCTTATACTTGCAAAGTGTTCTTAGGGCAGACAGTCTAAGGGACAACACACCACTCTGGATCGCTGGACTCCAGTGCTCTCTGGCCATACTCTCAAAATGCACTGATTTACCCTCTGTGCTAGGACTTGTGGGAGGAGGTGCATGAGAGGAGTATGCTGGCTGTGTCAACTGACTTCCCCACCCTAGGGGAATTCCCAGCTGGCCAAATCCAGCTGCTTTCCACCTAGTGGATCAAAGATCAAGATCACCAGGGGATCAAAAGGGCCAGAACACAATGGACAGCCAGGACTGGTATTTATCTACATTTTCATATTATACTCCTCACTGTAGTGTCTGAGATAATGTACTCAGTAAAATACATGTTTAAGGTACAATGGCAAGACCTTCTTTATTTGGTTTTATCTTAAACAAAGGGTCTGATGTCTGAAATTCAACATAGCGTATGTGTCTGCATTACTTACTGTGGCCTTTCGTATGCAAAAATCTCACCCATTTGTTATTCCACCATGTTTTATGCAAAATAACTGGTAACATTACATAAGATAAGACTATTATAGGAGCCCTTATTCATAACTATTGTTGCTATTATAATTTTGCTACCCAAATAACCACTTCTCTAAGCCTTTCCTCTCTAGAAAGGCTTTTTTTTTTTTGGTTAAATATATTTACCCAATTAAGTACAATGATCACCTTAAAAGTCATCATGCTGGGTAAATGCTATCTGCAGCATTGTGGTACTTCACAATACTTAGAATAAGGATGAATTCTTCTTCATCAAATAGGGTCTGCTCTCCAAGTCCTCTCCCTCCAGAGTGCTCTGTTTAGTGTCATATCCTCCATCACACAACATTTCTGACATGCCACCGCTTCTTCTTGGGTCAGCCTCTGTCTTTTCCCTTCAATCTTCATCTTGTGCACTTTCTTATGCACATAGTGGTCAGGACTGCACTTTACATGGCTAAACCATCTAAGCCTGCACTCCCTCATTTTTCCCCCCTTTTAAGGTGATTACTGTGGGCATGTCTCCAACATACACATTCCCCACAGGGTCTTTCTTGCTTATACCATTCATCCATCTCCACATTTGCATGTCTGTGGAACTGATCATTTGCTCATGTTTCTTCTTTTTTGACCAACACTCAGCGCCATACATTAAAACTAGACAGACCACAATTCTATAGACTTTCCCTTTCAATCTTACTGGTATCTTTCTGGCACACACTACATCACTTCTCCCCATCTGAGCCAGGTGTCTATTATTCTAGCTCTAATTTCATCCCGTTTCCCCATTGTCCCAGATTCTGAAACCTGGGCACCGGAAACTTTCCTTTTTAATATTGTCTGGCCATCTATTTTCAAGGATAATCCTTCAGCGATCATAGTACTGAAATTACATACCATATACTGTTTTTCTTCTTTTTTTAAGAGTCTGTCTTCCCAACGTGTCTCTCCATTTATCAAAAAATAAGGAATAATTGTGGTATTTCAAATACCAATGTGCACTAGCTGTAGACAACTGCTGACTTTTTAAAGGTCACCACTACAGTAGATCACAATGCCAGCCTTGACTTACCATGCTTTGTTTCAATGCACTTTTTAGCAGCAATGAGAAAATTGATGTGAAACAAATAAGATTTAGGACACATTCCTGTCTCCATAGAAATAAATGGCAACACTCACATAGACTTCAGTCTTATCCCTTGAGGAAATGTTTCCTTTTTCTTGCAGCTGAGCAAGGAGTGTTCTAATTACAGACTCACAGGGCCAGGTTCTCCACTGGTTTAAACTGCAATGACTTCAATGGAGTGGTCCTGATTTCTGCAAGCAGAGAATCTGGTGAATGTGAACCTCTGTGGGAGTCTTGGAATAGCTATTCATAGAGTCAACTTGCAGAATTCAGAAATCCCACACACATACACCACACAATATATATATATAAATACACGTTGAAAAGTTGCCAGTGATTGAGAAAATTTAATCTAACAAACTTTATCTGCAAAAATTAAAAATATTGAAATGCAAAACCAAGATGGAAAAAATTCTGCTAAGTGAGGTATTTTTATATTTAGCTTGATTGTTCTTGCTAAACTACCTAATTACACAATCCCAGTTTATGCATAATTGTGTGTACGGCAGCTCCCTAAGCAGAATAATAGGACCTACTCCAATTACAATAAATGAGTAATGACTATTTTCAATATAATTGTATTTTAGATTATGTTTATCTATTAAAACAGCTTGGTGTTTTATTATTTTTTGTTAGGAACAACAATAAGAATAAAATCAAAACAATGTACCATACTATAGGTTCCACAGCACAGTGTGCACGTCACACTGAATTTAGCATACTGAAGCTTCTCTGTGGATGATCCACCTCTCAGGCAAACCTCTACTGCTGCGAGTGTAAATCTGAATTAGACTATGTGATTCAAAAAGTAAAGTATTGACTTCTTGATAGAGGCTCTCCATATTATATAAATTGTACAGCATGTATCAGCCTTGCCTTCACCCAATATGCAGTTACTAAGGGAGCAGTATTTCAGCGCAGGCATTTTTTGTGTTGTTATGGAAGTTTACCCAAGTGGTTTCAATTCTGAGTATTCATTGATTAAGGAGCAACATAAAGTATCCATCTAAGTCAATACTTTAATATAACGTTATTCTTTTCTAGTGTGCATGCTGTCTAAACCACTAAAAGGTTACTTACATGTAGAATGGGGTTCTATAAAAGCTTGATTTTTGTTATCTGAAACAATTCCTAAGTATCAAAGAAATATCCATCCTAAATGGAAGATTTCTGACTGGGGGGCGGGAAGAAAGCTTCTCTCATGCATAAGGAACATAATTATTGTTAAAAAGTGGGCTAAAATATTAGGGTGGGAGAGAAAACAAACAGTCCCCTAAGTTGTAAATATTGTCTACAATTTTTAGTGGTTAAGAATTCATGTTGTTCTTATTTAACAAGTCACCTGACCTAAAAAAAAAAAAAAAAAAAAAACCCATCCTGAATTGCCTGTTTCCTTAACAGGTTAATATTTCCAGTTCAACATGAACAGGTTTCATGGAATAACTTCAAATATAACTACCAGTATGGTAATGGTGATATTATTGAATCTGAAAATTTTAAAGTGCTGGTTTGGGGCAAATATGGCTTAGACTGGCCTGGTATACAGCTGTATGGAATACCAACACCATTCTGAAGTTGCCATATTATTCTCATGCTAGTTGGGGGTGGGGAAGAAAATTCTCTAACTTATGATTGTAAAGAAAACCTCAAACATGTGACTGAGTATAACTGTTGCAGAGATGTCTGTGGGTATGTCAATGCCACAAGCACCACAGCAGAGTTGCAGGTACCCTGCTGTACCACTATAATGTAGATCTTTACTACAGCAACGGAAGGGGTTTTTCCATTGCTTTAGTAACTCCACCCTCTCTCAGGCCTAGTTGCCGTCTACAGTGGGGGTTAGGTTGACCTAAGTATGTTGCATAGGGCGTGAAATTTTTGGTATCCCTACACAGTGTTTTTGGTATCCCTACACAGTGAAGCTACGGCTATTAAAAAATAAGTCATGCTCTGTGCGACAGGCCCAGGTCTGGAATAGCTTTAGCTGTGATTCTGAGGTAACTCAGATAGTTAA
Organism: Lepidochelys olivacea; assembly: GCF_965140295.1. Classification (NCBI taxonomy): domain Eukaryota; kingdom Metazoa; phylum Chordata; order Testudines; family Cheloniidae; genus Lepidochelys; species Lepidochelys olivacea. The sequence continues at coordinate 80,276,746 of NC_140417.1, read as the reverse complement.
TGTTTACATTTAAATTATACCATCTGTCATGTAAGAAAGGAAAGGAGGGAGATCACATATTTGAATGTCTCATTTTGGTGCCAGTAATGAGTGGCATTTCAGGCTTCACAACAGCCCAACAAGGTCTGTACTCCAATGACACAACTGGGCCCTGAGGAGGAAGCAAACAGATGAGGTAAAACACAGCTGTGGTTTACCTTAAGTAATTTGTATTCCTCTAGCATTTGTAGCAACACAGATGGCACTGTTTTTGAACAAAAGCTGAATAAGGAATATTTAAAATGTATATCCTTATATAGGCACTTAGAGTATTGGTAACAAGGAAGAACTAATACGATCTACTGGGCATAATTTAAATTTGGGAGGATATCACTCTAGAGGCCTATAGTCTCTATAATAGACACAAACAGGGAAGAAGAGATGGAGGGTAGGCGCTGGAGCTGGCTGGAAAACAAAAATTCTATTTTACCAAAACTTTAAGATTTCAAGATTTGTTTTACAATGAAATGCAGATGAAATTGTGTGTGTGTGTGTGTGTGTGTAAACCTCTTCCCCCGCCTTCCCTACCCCAAAAAACCCCACCAACCCCAGAGTGACCCTTTTCCCAGAATAGCCAATAGCTCAGTGGCTAAAGCTCACACCTAAATATTTGGGAGAGCCAGGTTCAAGTCCCTGCTCCAAATCAGGCAGTATTTAAACCTGGGTCTCCCAAATCCCAGGTGAGTGTGTTTACTGACACTAGAGTTTAGAGTCAGTGTCACATTATCTCTCTCAATGTCTTGTGTTGGAGATGTGCCACTTGATATAAAATGCTTACTGGACCAAAGAGAACCTAGAGCCCAGTGGTGAGGGTACTTGAACCTGGGTCTCCCATACGCTATGTGAGTGCCATAACCACAAAGCTAATAAAGTCAAACATACATAAGATTTGAAAGATTGGTGCAGTATACGAGTAATAGTTGGATCATGAAACTCAAATGTCTAGTTTTATTTTCTGTGGTGGATCTCTTTCTTGATGAAAGTTTCACTGAAACTGCATATATGTTTCCATGAATTGTTTACGTTTTAATGAATTGGTACTTTTAGACAAAAAAAAAGTCAAAAAATTCTTAAATAGCTCTACCTTGCTGTATTTTGTCAAAAAATGTTTATAGTACCAGTAGGCTTCATTAAAACAATCAGGGTGCATTGGTGGTGGAGGAGTCAGTTAGTTAGGTAATCTCTAGTCTTTAGTAATGAAGATATCTTTCCCAAAAATTTAAATTTAAAATTTAAATTGGGACTGGATGTTTTTTTTTTTAAATATATGCTGTAGCTCAACCTGAAGTTATGGGCTTGATGCAGGAATTACTGCGTGAAATTCTACAGCATGTCTGACTTCTGTACATCACTGGATGATCACAATGCTCCCTTTTTAGCCATAGAATCAGCTCTGAAAATACTTGGGAATTGTTTCAGGAAACAGAAATCAAACTTATAGAACCCCATTCTACATGGAAGTAACCTTTTAGTGGTTTAGACAGCATGCACACTAGAAAAGAATATTATATTAAAGTATTGACTTAGATGGATACTTTATGTTGCTCCTTAATCAATGAATACTCAGAATTGAAGCCACTTGGGTAAACTTCCATAACTCCACAAAAAATGCCTTTGCTGAAATATTGCTCCCTTAGTAACTGTATATTGGGTGAAGACAAGGCTGATACATGCTGTACAATTTATATAATATGGAGAGCCTGCATCAACAAGTCAATACTTTACTTTCTGAATCATAGTCTAATTCAAATTTTGCTTAGGGAAATGAGAAGGAGACTTCAGCTATGGGGCATTTGATAGATGTTGAGATGCATCCCTCAATAAAAGTCATTATTAATGTGATGAAATGCTTAGAAAAATTAAGTAACTGGTGTTTTAACTGGTCAGAAAATGGAGATAAATATTCAGGGTTTATTAAACATACCGATTATATTTACTGTAAATAAGAGCAAAAAACCAGACTATTAATCAAATCAATCATCAATATACTCATCATGTGACAATGCTGATTCAATTATATCTTCCTAGCTACAGGAATGGTTCCCTTACTAATAATTAACAACCTGAGGCAAAGTCAAACATAGTTAGTATGAGATTTTCTTTTTCCCTTTTAAAAGGGAAACTTTCCTTACAATGTGTTCTGTTGAGTCGCACTCAAAACCAGATTCTGACAAGAAAATGCAGTTGCAGAAGTTGTAAGTGCAATTTTAGATATTTAGATATGTAGTCCTCTTTTGGGCTGCTGCACCACAGTATTGCATCTGACATTGGACTCACTTATGCTAATTCTTCCATCCCCACTGGTCACACATTTATGTAAAAAAAAAAGTTTCTGCTAACAAGACAAAGCTTTTAGAAACTTTTACCTCCACCCATATGACTATCTTAGTTGATAGAGGGTGAACTCTCAAAGAGAACATGTACTTTGAAACAATTACCTAAAATGAATGAATTCTTCATAGACGTAACAAAAGTAGCATATGATTGATGCATGGCCTCTGTTACAAACACAGGGTTTGCCTATGCAGTCTTCAAGCCTACAAGCCAGTTATATGCTAGACGTGATCTTCACGGATGTTGGCACTGGGACCATTCTAAATACCCCCTAAATCATGGTCTGATCACCAATTCCTTCAAGTAGAGGTCACAGCCTTCTTGCCTTCCTGTAAAGGATTGATTAACCAGCATGCTACACTGGATGCCATTCAAAATCTGGGTCAATTTCAGGGTTCTTGTCCTACTCTAAGAGAATTGGCTCCCAACTATATCAGTGACTGTCTTTCTGCTCCTCACCATACATGCCAAATTTATCAGGGACTAATTCACGGAATCAGCATTTGAACTCATGATGATCAGAGGCAGGGCGTTCTCAGTGGCATGTTCAGGATTATAAAAGCCACTTCCACCAGAAATCAGGCCATGCCTAAATCTCTCTGCCCTTTAGAACAAGTTGCAAAATGCACCAATTCAGGCAGACATTTCCCTTGACAACAATATCATAGATGTGCTACGTAGCTCAGAGAAACCACTGTCCAGCATCAGCTTTTACAGCCATTTTTATACAGAAATCTAGAGGATAACTAATGCAATAACTGAATCTGGTGGAGAACTCAGGCAGAACACTGATGGGGTGTTTTAGAAATGCATATTGTAATAATAAATAATTAGTAGTAGTAGTAGTATTCATTGTGTATTTATTTAACAATGTTAATATCCAGTCAAACTTGGCAATAGCATGCAAAACCCACAGATAGTTTCTCTGTTACTGAAAACTTAGAAATAAGAACTAACATGCTTTAATACCCAGACATATCAGGAAGCAAAATGAAGATAAGGCTGTTATTCACATAATATTAAAGTTGTAATAAGCTGGCTGACAGAAATTTGGACTTGGCTAAGAGAAGAGCTAACTGTGTTCTCTTTAACAATCATAGACCAGAGAGGCCTCTGTTCATCTGGTATCACCTACCTCTGGAATGTGGAAGTCAGCACTTAAAATAAAAATTATAATAAAAAGTTACAGTCCCAAATTGCATGTGGGAAGGGAGTGTCTACTCCTCCTGTCTGAGTGTAATACTCAGTGCCTAGCTAACTGTGCTTAGTCTTAAGCATAATGAAGCTCAATATAGATGTTGGTAGTCTGCTTTGAGAAAAGCCCTCAACTCACTAGGCTTACTCCTTCTACCAGAATACCACTGGGCGCAAAGAAGTATATGCTGATCTCCCTTCTGACCATATTATGAGAAAGAGGAAAGGAGAAAGGAGAGCTGTAAAGGGAAAGGAGAAATTGAAAGGGATAGGGCTCCCCAAGAATTATTTTTTCTGCAAGTCCTCAAAATCCTAATGTTAGCTCTATATTTGGGGCAGCTTCAATTGTAAGGTCACTGGACATAAGCAGAGAGCAGTTAGGAGAAAGATATTTGAAAAGGATTCCCATATTCAAAAATGGCATTGTATTGAACTGAGTGGGTGACATTAAAAAACACAACACTTGTGACCACATGGATATTCTACAAGACATAACCCATTATAACATTTTATAACTGTATCCCAAATTGTTTACAGAGTCCTATAATAGCTGCAAAGTTTAGTAGTATTTCAGCCTTCTCATCTAAGCCCCCACCAAATACTGTTCTTTTCCTTACAATGTCTTCACATTTTCTCTTTTTCCATATTGACTGCCAAGATCCTAGTTTACATTCTGGTAATTTTCTGCCTCAGATACTACCTGCAATTCTATGGTTTTCTGCTCTCTCCATCCCCCAATCCATTGAAAGTGCTGCTAAAATGATAGTTTTCTTAATTTGCTGTTTTCCTGACTTTCTATTTTCTCCTTTCTGTCTTTATACACAGGCATCCCCTCTTCTCCTACATAAAAGCTCAAGTTTCTCACTTTCAAAGCAATCTACATAGCCCTTATATCAAACTTTCCATTCTTTCCTAACACTTTTGACTCCTTTCCAACTATGAAGTCAGTTCCACTAATACACAACTGCCACCTCTTTTGCTCCTCCTACTCCCATGCTCCTGAAACCCCTGAGAAAGTTCAATGATTACATGCGTTTCCTCCTTCTCATACCTTCCTTCAAACAGTTACTTTTCCATCATTGACTCATGTTCCAAACCCCATTGCTTATATGACTTTTGAGCCCCTCTTTAAGCTCTTCCTGTCCTTCCACCTTCCTCAACTCTGTGCAAGATCTCATTGATTTTTCAAGAGAAACAGTGACAAGTTCTACTGTGCTCTCCCATCCTTCCCTTCTTGTTTACCCCCCACCCCATCACTTACATTGAGGTCTCTTACTTGCCCCCCACCTCAAACTCTTCCAACTGCCACTTGACTATATTCCCTCATGTCTGCCGATATTCTTTGTCCCCAGTCCTCCACCTTTCCTTTTATCTCCCTCCTTACTCTCACTCTCTTCTGGCTCTCCTCCTCTAAATACAATGTACCCTTGTCTCCCTCCAGCCATAAAACTCTACCTGCCACTACAACTACTCTTCAGCTCCAAACTCATTGAATACTGTGTTTACAAAAGTTGTCACAGATTGCTCTATTCGGACACCATCCTTTACTCCTCCCTTTATCTTTGTGGCAGGTAGAAAATAAGCATCCCTCAAAACTTTAAAAAATGATAAAATGTATATGAAGAGTATTTGTAAATTGTTGGAAAGGAAGAAATTATGCTCAGCAGTATTGCAGACAGCACTGGTATTTGAGGGGGAATCTTCCACAAAGATAGCAGTTTGTGGGTGTACTATCTATCTATATATATATACACACACACACACCCCGCACCTGTATAACGCGCTGCCTCTGTGATCCTTAATCACCAATTTTTTCAGTTTATAGATTTAACCACTGCAAAATTCTAGATTACACAAATTAGATTTTTAGAACATCCTGTTATTAACTATTTAAATCTTTGTATTTCCTGCTGCAATTTTATTTCATGTAAAGGAGAGAGGTAAATCAGAAACTTTTCAAAACCAATTATCTTTCTTACAAAACTTCAATTTTTTGAAACTGAGAATAAAAATCCTACCTCAAAAATCTCCTTGTGGCTTTTTGTCACATGCCCTCTCCTTTCAGCCAGAGAACTCCCAGACCTGTGCTCTTGATCAGTCAAATAGATGTTATAGGTTCAGTCTGATTTTTTTTTTTTAATCTTTGCTTTTCTTCCTGAAAAATAAACTCAAAGAGGCAAAATGTAAAACTAATAACAGGGCGCTATTTATACCAGGACGCTCAGCTGGTATAAATCAGTGCAGCAACACTGACTCCATCAGCACCAGCTGAGTATCTGACCCACTCGATGTACAATTTGGCAATATGAAGAACAAGACCACACTTCTGCTTTCACTGAAAAAAAGAAAAAAACCAACCCCAAAACAAAACAAAAAAAAAAAAAACAGAATGTTGCCACTGACTTCACTGGGAAAACAGTCAGACCCTATGATACTTCACTAGAGTCAGTCTATATGTGGACCACTATCATTTCTAGAACTTCCACAACCTCCAGAACCACCTGTAATTACTATGAAGGAGAAAAGTCTGGACTATATCCTGTGTGTATCTCCTTTATTCGGAGCAGGGTAGGAATGCCACATGCTTACAACCACATATGCACAAAATACATACACTCACAGCAGCATAGCAAACCACAATATATACACACACATGTCCAAAGAATTTATGAATGCCACATTTTTCAAACACTACCTCAGTAATACTGTAATATAAATATGGACATTTCATTCCCCCCTCCTTCTTTACTAGAGTCATATTGAGACTAGCTGGGTCCAAAGAGTTGCAAAAAAAAAAAAAAAAAAAATCTAACAGCCTTAGTAAATGGAAAAAGAATAAGATAATAAAATAATGAATGCATCAAATCTGCTTCTTGTGAATTTAGAGATGAAAATTTAATTTTACCCTTCATTTAAGTGGTTTCTTTTTTTCCCCATGAAATCTTCCTAAATGACTAGAAACTTTGCTAACTTAAATTCAGTTGGCACTTTCACACGCATAAAACTACCTAATTCTCTTAGCACAGTGGGATATTAAAACCCTTTAAAAATATAACATTAACTACAATTAAGGCTGTACTTCTTCCAGTTATCATAGGTTTCATTAAAAAGAGTTAAACTGAACATTTGCCATGGAAAAAAATGAATTCAGTGAAAAATGTGAAATTCAAAATTCCTGCCTTTTCACTTAAGGCCCATTTCCACTCCCATTGACTTTTATTAGACCCTTACTAAGCATGGGCAGAGTAAAGTCAGAGAGATGTGGATGTGATGGATCTCAATGAGGCTCCAATTCAGCAAAACACTTAAACATGCTGGAAATATTTTGCTGAATAGGAATGAACCATTGAATCAGGACCTAATCAGTAAGCATATGGAAGGGGAGGGGTTTCTCTGGAGACAGCTGTTCTGCTCTTTGGCCTTCTCAGGCTGAGCCTGCAGAATAGAGCATAAGAACGGGGACAGAAGCGGAGCGGGGGGTGGGGGAAATCTTTTCAAAAAGCCTGAGCATAATCAAATTGTGAACTGCAAGTTTTGCTCTTCAAAATTCCCATTGCTGTTTGTTAGCTACTTCAATCTTTCTGTAAGGGAGCAGGAACAAAATCACAACTTGTGAACTGATCTTGGACAATCTGTAAGACCAAGAATGATTTGCTGAAAATAAAATAAATAAATCAGAAATAATCTTGTTTAATGGACATAGTCAAGAATGCTGCAATCTGGGCAAATGTTATATTTATAAACACTTCCTTTTCTGATCATAAACCGTATTCAGTATATATTCAGTATTCAAAGACCATCTTGTGGTCAAGGAACCAGATCAAGACCCTCCTTTTATTTGTCTTGTCTGTGTAGATTGTACGCTCTTTGGGGCAGGGACTACTAACTATGTGTCAGATCAGCATTTAGCACAGTAGTACTACTGGAAACCAAACAAATATAATTATAATCTTCATCTAGAATTGCATTAAAGAGAGAGATGGGAAATGAGATATTTATGAGGCACCACAAATACGGTCTTTTTTTTATAAATGACTACAGAAAATGTAATTAATAGATATTTTCCTACAAAGGAAATGACCTACTGTTCAACAAATCCAATAAGCTTTTTTCAACTATGGAAAAAAGATAGCTTCAGCGAAATGATTTTTTTGGCAAGGAAGCTGCTATGCTAATTGGACTAAAACCCAGCAGTCCTAAAATTCCAAATTAAATAAATGCTTTCTGCATGTTCACTGTAGCAGTAAATTACATAATGCATTATAAATTACAGGTAAGATGACAGTTTGCTTTTCAAGTGTGCTATAAAGGGAACAACGATAAGGAATGTAATCAACATCTAGCTGTGTTTGCTTAGCAGAAGGATAATGTTACAATGCAGGTATGGGAATACAATATCAGGATTCCTACAGTCCCGAAGACCTGCTTTTAAGGTCTGATATCAGATTTGTTTTGGACCTTACATGATAATTTCTAATATATTTTTTTAGAGTATCACTCTTCTGCTGCTGTCTTTTCATCATGCCACCTCCTATTGTATACAACTTACTAAAAGTGTCTCACACAACATTTTGCCATGTCATTTCATCATGGAATATTTGTTTCTTCATGTTTACTTCAGTTTTTCATGTATGCATGAATTTAGGAACTGTAGATCAAGATCCCTGTAATAAGTAACATCAAGGTTGATGTTTCCATTAGGAAGTGCAGAATAACATACAATGTGGCAGGAGATTTGTAATGGATCTCTTATTGAATTATAAGCTTTTTTAAAAAAAAATCATGCTACATCTGTTCATAACATGACATAATACAACAGAATGGAATTTGAAAAAAACTTGAGACGCACGTTAGTAAAAGTTACAGTCGTAACATCACAAATCACGATGTGGCCACATGGGCTGGAAAGAAGACCATCTTATAAAGAAATTCAGGTTTACATATATTAATGATGGCTCAGGTCTTTGGCTAAGACTAAGAAACAGCGTCAGAGGAGAAGATGCAACATCAAAGTTTGTGACTTTCTGAACCTATTTCTCATTGTGTGTTTATGTTCTGTACAAAGCAATGGGCCCTGAACTTGGTTGAGGCCACCTACTTGAATTTCCATTTGATGATTTTTAAGTGTAAATTCATACCTTACATAAGAGCAAAAATGGGGGGGGGGCGGAATTAAAAACTTCAAGGCCTGAATTCACTACAGGTGCCATTTAGTTCCTGCTCTGCATAAGCCTTGAAAAACCCATACTATGAACACACATAAAACAAAATATATTATTCAGTCTTCTGCACTGGCAAAGTGAAACCAGCTCTAATTATTCAAGATGCACTTTTTTTCATTTGTTTATATATATGGTGGAGATTTTCAAAGCTCAGTTGAATGAGTTATCCACACAACTCCCATTAATTACAGTGGGAGTTGTCTGGCTAAATCCCTGGCGAGCTTTGAAAGTCTCAGCCACTGGCTCTCTGTGTCTGGATACCATATTAAGATCAGGTTTCAGAGTAACAGCCATGTTAGTCTGTATTCGCAAAAAGAAAAGGAGTACTTGTGGCACCTTAGAGACTAACCAATTTATTTGAGCATAAGCTTTCGTGAGCTACAGCTTCTTCATCGGATGCATACTGTGGAAACTGCAGAAGACATTATATACACAGAGACCATGAAACAATACCTCCTCCCACCCCACTCTCCTGCTGGTAATAGCTTATCTAAAGTGATCAAGTTGGGCCATTTCCAGCACAAATCCAGGTTCTCACCCTCCGCCCCCTCCCCCCCCCCCAAACTCACTCTCCTGCTGGTAATAGCCTATCCAAAGTGACCACTCTCTTTAAAATGTGTATGATAATCAAGGTGGGCCATTTCCAGCACAAATCCAGGTTCTCCCCCCCCCCCTGCAAAAACAGAAAATTTGGATTTGTGCTGGAAATGGCCCACCTTGATTATCATACACATTTTAAAGAGAGTGGTCACTTACATGGTGTTGGGCTTTAGCGCACACTAACCCTAGCCATTGAAAGTGATCAGGCTTTATCCCCTGGATACTACTAACTTTTTAGCTAACCAACACTTGCACAGTTGTGAAATTGACCCTTTTCCTACTCTAGACTCTTTGCTGCAAGAACCACCCACTCACCTCTAATATTATATTACATTGAGAGAACCATGAATAGAGAAATGAAGCTGTGCTCTTTATATACAATGTGCAGTGTTAGCCACATGCACAGAAGACATTGAATGAATGTAAAGGCAAGTGAAACTAGTCAGAGTTTTTTAAAGAGTAAGTGCAAAAACATTCAACAGATGCTTGTAATTTCTGATACTGCAGCAAAATTACAAGTAGATAAACAACAGTCTGGGATTACACTATAGGAAAAGGGCACAGACATGCACATGAGGAAGTGGACAGCAAAACAATGAGTAGTGCAGGTGACGGCAGCAGAGAATGACTGTCTTTGTACCTTCTCTGTATTTTCATGGTTTAGCGAGGTGTGGCCAACTGTTTGGGACGCAGGACATGACTCAGCCTAACCTTCCTTCTTGTTCAGCCTAGTTATCTCTACCTTGTTCCCTCTTGATTGGGGGCTTGATTGGTGACTTTTGGCCACAAGCAGAACTTGTGATCCTTGCCCTAGCCAACTGAAATGGTGCACTGCCATTGTTAGTGAAGAGTTGCACCTTACATGGCCACCCCAGGAAACTTGTTCTCCGACATTATCAGTCAGAGGTGAAACTGCACTGGTGCTTTAGTGCAAAGGGTTTCACTAACAGAACTTTGTTTTCAGGTGGTCTAGATATTACTGCCAGTTCCTTGTTGATTTAAGCTCAGCCATAGGATCTATGACTGAGCATGCTACTAAGTCTGCAAGGAGAGCCACTATGCCGGAAATGTGCTGGGGAAAAAGAAAAGCCCCAAAATTCTTAGTGTGCATGGAGATGGGACATGGTGAAGAGCAACATCTTCATTTCCAGAGGAATAACTGATGCTCCTAATCAAGCTCTCCTTGCTTTCATTTGTCTTTGCTGTTTCTTGTTGCCTTGCTTACCAGAACAGTGGAGACAGGTCAGCCTAGAGTCTTCCAGTAGCAGTAATAAGTGATATCATCCTGTCGTTGACTCCCCTGCTTGTATGAGTATCAAACTACCTTATACTTCACTTCTGCAGACAGAATCTAAGTAGAGAGAATTCAGAGACGTTGGTAGACAGTGAGGTCAACAATGCACATCTACAGATTGTGAAATTCTCAGTGGGTAGAGAACTACTCCCGTGCCAAGCAAGACGACGACCCATGATGATTTCACTATAGAAAGAGGACATGTAACACAAATTCAATATGAAGGTAGAAAAAGGGAGAGGAGCAAGTGTGTTTCATCCTCCCAAAAGCAGTCAGGTATGCCCTTTACCACAAGGGAATTAACTCATGATCCAAGGATCAAAATCTATTGAAAAATAATGAAAGGAGATGTATGGAATAGCCACATTGGACAGCTGCTCACCTAGGAGTCAGTCATCCATGTAGCATTGTAATTGAGCGATGGATAAAAACGGAGTTCATTTAGGGTACCGTCTCATCTTGTTCTAGGGGCTTCTTAAGTGTGCACATGCACACATGTGTGAGTGCGTACAAGTGGCATTAGCATCCCATTTCTCCTTTTTTACTGTAAAGGAAAAAAAGACATGGTAAAGAAAGGATTAATATTGGTTAATGAATTATTGAAACGGGTTAATTACTGCGAATGAATCATTTTAGATTACAAATCCATTTGAGCCGCTTCGCTGACTGGGCATTTAAGAAGACATTTTCCAAACAGTGGACACCCTTTTGCAAGTGCAAGTTACGCTCACAAAACGTGTGCCTGATTCTCCTGCGGGGATGAATTTTACAGAGGCACCTTTAACACAGCTGAAAAGGGATTTGGGGGGAGAGGGCTCAGGCTCTTAGAAAAATCCACCCCTTGCAGTCTTTATAAACCTTCTTAAAAAAGAAAAAAAAATCTTTCAAACTTGGTGAGTATCTTTCAGATATTATTCACTCCTTTCTAGATGGTCTTTTAGTACAATACACCATGTTTTACTGGACTTGAGAAATATTGTCTCTTTCTTGCTCTTTCCAAGTAATTTCTCTACACCGTTGGAGGCTTGTCATTGACATAACTCTTCCTCAGGGAATAGTGTAAGAGTTCAAACATGGGAGATGTACTGGGAACAGATGGGATAAAATAATGCAAGGCCAGTATAAACCTGCAATGAAAGGATATTAAGAAAATACATGTTGGATTTTATCTATATTATCTTCTTTAAAATGTCACCTTTTGGTCTTCCACATCCTATTTAACTGAAGTAGGTGATGAGTTCTGTTCATATTCCCCTAACGGGAATGTGTTGAAAAAAGGATGAGTGAGCATTCTCCACTGTATTAAAACAGATGGGTACATTTTGCAGAGACAACTAGGAGTTCACTTATTGTCTGTCTCCCCATTTCCTTGATTTATATCACTTCCTGGAATATAGTAAACCTAGATTACACCCCCCCACACTCTAATATAAAATGGTCAAATCCTGGAGATAACAATTCTTACCCTTTTTAAAGCCAGGGTTTCTGGGTCTTTGTCACATTAGGCTTATGTTATTGTCACAGATATTAGAAGGATTACTTTAATTTCTTCCCCTGTTGTTACCAGTGGATTTTCAGCTTCTGCTCTGGAAAAAAAGCAAAAGACAAAAAGCTCTCACCTCTTTATAGGCCTAACAACTTTCACTGTGTGCTCATGAGTCTCTTTTTAATGAGAGAGTCAACCTCAAAACAGTATGAAAAACTCCTTTATCAGCTTCCTTCCTGCAGCTTTATTTCAAGCCACCCTGCAGTAGGTTATAATATTTCAGACATTGCAGACCAAGTGGCAAAGATTGCTTCATAGATTTAAAGCCAGGTGGGACCATTATGGTCATCTGACCTCCTGCATAACACAGACAAGAGAACCTCACTCAATTTCTGTACCAAACCCATAACTTCTGTTTGAGTTAGAGCATATCTATTAGAACGACATCCAGTCTCGACTTAGACGGCAAATCCACTGTATGTCCAGGTAAGTTATTCCAATGCTTAATTACCCTCACTGATAAAGCCATGTATTGTACCCCCACAATGGATTTTTATTGTATCTCCCATAGTCAGAAAGGGAAAATTTTTCAAAATCTGGCCTCTTTGGTGTATGCACAATTTTTGTTCAGTTTTGTATACAAAAAATGATAATGTGTATATAGGGAATCCCATTTGCATCTGCAAAAACAACCAAAAATGGATTTTCTTCATTTAGAACTTCATCTAATGGCCATTAAATTCTGTCACCTGTGCAAAAGTATAATATTTTTTCCTATATGGGCTTTGTGAACAAGTCACCGGAGGCTAGTTTCAAGCTCCTTTGAAAATTTCACCTCATAAGTACACAAATAGATACAGTGAAAGGTAAACCGGTCCGTTCATGGACCTTTTGCAAAGTTAGGGTATTCTTAAAAGAAAGTGAAGAGAGAGAAGGGAATTAAATTAGGTGAGGACATCAGCACACAGATTACTACAATTAAAATAAATCCTGCTAATACAGAAAATCCCAAAGCCTTGAAAGCCAGAAATATTTAGAATTGCTAAGAACGTTTCCGTCTCTGAAAACCACCATTACCAGGAGAAAGAAAAAGATGTGTGTGAACCACTTAGCATATATAGGGATGCCATATTAATATGCCTTTAAGTTAGTAGTGTAATAGAATCCCTGTCTGCCCATATATGAGTCAAGTTTCTAAGTACCACCATTGTATATGGCAGCATAATGCATGTGCTGTTAGCACGTATACTTAACTGCCTCTAATAGCAGCCTCAGATCAGAATAAGATAAATTACACTTGTTAATCCAAAATTGTATGTTTAGGGGCCTGTAACGGGGTCAGCACCTGCATCTTGTGGGTGCCCCCTTTTCTCTGTCCAATAGTGCCTGCAAACAGTTCTTTCCACAGGGAGTCAGGGTACCCACCTCTCTCAGATGGCCCCCTTTCTCTCGGTTAGGTGTGACCCTGGTTTTCTCTTTTGGTCTTACATCAGGGTGGCACCTGCTTCTCGGAAGCAGCTCCTGGCTGCTGATTCTCTCTGCTGGTCTTTGGCAGCTCAGCCCTCCGGCTGAGCAGCACACGCTCTCCCCACTTCCAGGGTGTACAGTCCAAGTTCTTACCTCAGCCCTGGTATGGGGCCGTAGCTCTAAGGCTTCTCCCACAGGCACTGCATTCTTCAACCACTCAGCCGGGGCCCATCTTGGGACCTGCAGCTGGTGGTGTTTCCGGAGGCCTCCAGGGGCTCAGTCTCCGACCAGACCGGGGGGGCCCATCTCGGAACCCTTGCTGGCCTGCACAGGTTCTGTGTTCAATCCCCCCTGGGCTTCAGCCTGCCCACACTGACCTATCACTGGTCCTGCTGCTTCTCCCACCAGACAGACACCTGGGCTTCAGTCCTGTCTTCAATGAGCTCTTCACAGCGACCTGTCTATGATACTGCTGCTCTTTCAGCCAACCAATCGCCCAGCCTTCACTCCTCAAACTCCACCCAGCAACTGAACTTCTCTACACTGCTGATTGTCTTTTATCTGGCCCTTCTGGCCCCTTATTGGTCGCTTCAGCAGCCCCTCTGAATGGCTGCTCTTCTGCAGCCACTCTAGGCTGCCTGGAGGATTTCTGGCTGCTCTATTCTGGGAGAGGGTGATGCAGGGCCAGAAGGCCTCCAGCAGAGGGCCTCCAGACCAAGTCCACCCTGCCACAGGATCTTTATAGTATATAGCATTTTTTTCTGAGGACTCAGAGTATTATTTCAAGAGGGACAGATATTGTGTAAAGTGGTTGGTAGGTATTTGAATAGTTTCTTTTGTTTTATCATGCCATCTGCTTCTCCATCATCAGAATACAGTCAAAACCAGCTCTTTTAATTCATTCAGTATTTCCCAGCTCTTTTCACTTCTCTTTAACCAAGGAGAAGTGAGTACAAAGTATCCTCCCACTCCATTGACTATGATATTACATAACATGGCCTGTAGAATACAGCAATATTGTAATGGATACTTTGAGAGGGCCAAAGGCCGATACTTTATCCAGAATTATTATTTTGGGTCCAAGAGGAAGGCATGACAATATACAGCATCTCTGAGACACTTGACAGTAATGTTTAATAGACAGCATGGGCTGCTAGACTGAGAATCAGCAGATCTGAGTTGTATTCCGGGCTCTTCCACTGATCTGCTGTATGACCCTGGACAAGTAATTTCACCTCTTGTATGTGTCATTTTCCCTGTCTGCAGAATGAGGATAATGATATCAGGATGCTTTGAGACCTAGGAATGGATTATTATTGTAGCACTTAGGAGGAGCAATCATGGAGCAGGACCCCATTGTGCTAAGTGCTCTATAAACACAGAACAAAGGTGGTCCTTGCCCTAAAGAGCTTAACTCTATGGAGTACATAAGAGCCCAATATTATTAAGGCAACTTGCACTAGTTATGTTTAGACTCGAAATGTGAACATTGAGAAGGTAAAAAAAGTTCTCAATAGGCAAAATATGAAACTTTGTTTAAATAAACTTCTTAACTGCTCAATAGGGAAGCCGTTTTACTTAATTCAGACATTGTTTGAGACTAGAGCTGGGCAAAATGTTTTGGACAAATAATTTATTAGTTGAAAAATGCAGTTTGACTGACCCAAAACTATTAATAAGTTTGTTACAAATTCACTGAATAGTTTTGTCCTCGTTTTTTTTTTTTTTGTTTGTTTGTTTTTATGGAGGGTGGATTTAGACAGCAATGGCTTCCCTTATAAACCTTAGCCCTGTGGTTAGTGCACTAACCTCAGATATGGAAGACCCAGGTTCAATTTCCTACTCTACCAAATGTGCCCTGGCCACTAGGTTATGGGATATTTTGGGGTGGGTCTCTCTCAGTGGCTCCTATTGAAGACGTTATACTGTGTATAAACTCGTCACTAGAGCAAGGAATTAAAGTTGGATCTCCCATATCCTGGGTGAGTGCTCTAACCACTGGGCTAAAAGTTATAAGGGAGACCTTTTCCTCAAATCTGGTTCGGGTCAATTCATTTGACTTCAAATTTATTTCTTTTCAATTTACTGAAATTATTCACAAAATATTTGATTCAGCTTGACCAGAAGTGATTTTTTTTTCCCTTCCAATTTTTTGGAACTGCCAGCGAGCCCAGTTATTCACTCAACTCTATTGGTGACACTGGCAACAGGGACCAAATGTAAGATACAAACATAAAGTACAAAAGTTTCAGTTCCATTCTCTCTCTTTTCTAATAATCGTGACAAGCTTAACTATTTATTTCATAGTTATGTAGAGCACAATTTTCTGGGCAGAAGAATTTATGTTGCAAAATATAGCTACAAAGCAGTAATAATTCCTCTGTAGTTTTAACAGACCACAGAGAACAAGTGACAGAGAACCAGCCAATGGCAGCAAGGCAAAGCAGACTGCCATGTTGCCAGAAGAGGTGGGTCTAAGCACAGATTGCCTGAAATCAAGAACTATCCCTGTTGCTTTTGTGAACCTTTGGCCTTTGCAAGAACTGACAACTGTATACCTTGCGTAGTCCAATCTGCCCTGGCCACCCTGCCCATAGGAGCTGATGTGTAGGAGCAGCTACTCAAAAAGCTGGGTGGCCCAGTGCTTTTTTTTTCCAGGAGGTTTCCTGTAGACGGGGGATCAGTCTGCACTCTGTGAATTGTGAAGTGTCAAGCAGCAATTATACAGACTGGGAAAAAACAGTTACACACCTACTCTTCTAAGAATGACAGGTTTACTCCACTGACAGCACTTTGCTTTCTTCATGCTTCCCTCCGTCCCCCACACTTTTGTGATTCTGCTTCATTCCCCCATCTATTTCTCTCTCTCATGTGCACACAGACAAAGACACACACACACAGACACAGAGTTTCTTTCTTCTACACCTGCTGTCCTCCACAAGCCCCCTCAATTTCCTCAGGGCTTCCAGGATATAACTATGAGCAGGCTCCAACTTGGCAAACTATTTAAGCACATGCCTAACGTTAAGCATGTGAGTAGCCCCACTGATCTCAGTGGGAGTACCTGTGGAATAAATTGCTATCCAGCATCATCAAGCATATCAAAATCTGACCCCAATCTGAGCTACATGATTTACTTCAAAATAACATCAGCACCTCTTGTCAATTCAATTTTACATACATTGCTGTGTGTTCTATGACAGTGAACCATGCCCTCAGACCACTGCTACAGGCAACACGTTTATTACAAAAATTCAGATTTGAAACTGTCAAACATAATGGAAAACTTAACATCACCAAAGCTGTGTACAGCTTCTTTCTTAAGTCTTACCGTGCAACCATTCTCTCTCTCTCTCGTCATAGAGTTAGATGGGCAAACTTTCAACTGCTATTGCTGTGTAAAACTGAGGTAGCAGTCGTCAAAGATTTTTTCTTGTGAACAGTAGTATCAGTGCTCCCTATCACCCAGAAAAAGTAGTCATGCTACTGAACTATATACCAAGTGTCATCTCCAGTCTTCTTTTTCCTCCATCTCCAACAAATGAGAAATCCGCCATTTTTTTCTGTTGTTGTGATAAGTCTTGCAGGTGTCATATCTGGAGGCACAGAGTATAACAATATCATCTAATCCAAGTAAAGATAGTTTAAAAAGGCTCCCACACAGCTACAGATAAGGGAAATAAAAAATCTAAGTGACCTTAAGACCTACATGCATTTCCAGCTGTTTTTTTTTCCCCTATGGAGCATATTGGGAGAGAAGGAAGACAAATGCAATGTATTTGTTACAATTCTAAGAATGAAAAACATTCAGCCATTTCTTATAATGGTCACCAGCTCCAGGCAGCAAGACCCCAATATTATACAATACTCCAAAAGTCAACCTGGCAGTTATTTTTAATATGATTCTTGCTGTAATGATAGTGGCCTTTAGCACTGTCTGACAAGCAAGAGAAAAAGTCCAGTGCTTCAGGAAGAGGTGTTAGTGATTCAGTATTTAACTTTTGAGTACTGAACCTGCACAGAATCAATGCCAGACCATGGTATTGGGAGGCATTTGTATCTTACAGTTTCCTTAGAGTAAGGTATTCTGCTTTCACTTCCCATCCTAAACCATTGCAAAGTGTTCTTTTGTACTGTTAAATCGTAATTGTGTCTCAACCCAGAAATAGGTGCACATCAGCAATGAGTAAAGGAACTTCTTTCCTTACTTAGGGACTGATCCTATTCCTATGTAAGTCAATGGCAAAATTCCGACTGACTTAATGAACTCAAGACTAGACCTATTGTTTGTGCAGTCAGCTAGTAAAGTTTGTTTAGCAGTTTGTAATCAGCCTGGGTGAAAGGAACAAACTACATGAATATAAGATCATTATTATTACCTAATGTTAGCAGAGGATACCAATGCTGAAAAAGCTGCTGAAAGCAGAAGAAGCCTTACAAAAACAAATGAGATTAGTTGCCTGACACAGCACCCATTGAAATCAATGGAAAGACTCCTATTGACTTCAATATGTGTTAGATCGTGCCCTGTAGCTGGTTGTGGTTATTTAACTTTTCTTCCTCTATTCCCATGACCCTCCTCTAAAAAGTAGCACTCCAAAAAGTGAGGAAGATATTAAGTCATTTCCAAGCAGCTCAGAGTCTTCGGTAGAATAAATCCTAATCACAGAACTGTGACAGTACATGAGATGATGATTATGAATCTAAAAGCAAATGGACAGTGAATTAAGTGTCGGAAAGTGGATTGGATTAAAACTAGTGCAGAGCTCCTGTATGAATGGATACTGCTATTTAAAATGCAGTTTCCAATTTACTACCAAGTATTTATATAATTTATGGCTATAGTTGACCCCTATTATTGCTCTCTGTGCAAATTCTTTGGTAAAGAAAAAAACAGTGCAAAGCCATTCTACAGCTTTTGAAGCTGTAGAGAGAAGATTATCAGTAGCAAACTGAAAGTGTGATGCTCCTATCACTTATCTACGTCAATATAATACCACTACATTTCCACTGAAGATATTTTTCTCTCTCTTCCACTTTTGCCTCCATAGCACTCCTAATTCTTCTAGCAAGAGAAATTAAAACAGAACATGGAAGACAAACCAAAGAAGCTGAACTCTAGCAACGGCTTGTGGCTGAAAGTTAAATGAGAGATGTGACACATTGAAAAGCCATCCTTATTCTAACAGAATATTACTGTACATGTTTCTTATAAAATCAACTGACAAGATACCTGAGGTATTTTCTAATCACATACATGTTTTTAGTGTCAGACAAAAGCAAAATGAGTGAAGCCTAAATACTCCTTTTTTGTAATATAAAGAACATACGTGGACTCAGGAAGCATGGTATACATTTGGTGATGATTCATTATACAACACTATAGTCCCCAGTTGCAAGCATTAATGTGTGCATGAATTACCTGTTTGTTCTTAAATGAAATTCAAATGATTTAATTTTACATTTTTAACATTTGTATGAAAATAATATATCAATATACCAGTGTGCATGTGTATCATAGCAGGAATAAAATTAGCTCATGTCAATTCTGTAGACAACACTAAGTAAACTGGTAGTGACTTCCCACGTGATAAAAACTGTGAACTTTAATGTATGTGGTGCTAATCTGCACTACTATTATTGTTGTTGGTCTTCATTACTATTTTATGCATTAATTTCATTAGTTCTGACAGGAGATACTAATTCTATTGATGTCAATTGATATCATGCTTGGAAATATTAATCCATTTATAAAGGATAACAGAGAATAACCCTCCTACCTTCAACTTCCAAATAAAGTAATTTTTAAAAAGGACACAGTCACACTGAAAATCACATTTCAGGTATACAGCAGTCACACGTTGAAGAGAAGCAAAGAGTTCAGAGATGGTTCTAAGTTTGTATTGTATTTTGAAATGAATTAAAATCTGTTTTATCAGAGAATTGGTTATGGCAAACATCTCCTGCTCCTCAAGAAGACTGTATCCACAGTCAACCCCATGGATATAAAGTTTGAAAGTGCTGGAAATAAAATGGTTACTCACCTTCTTGTAACTGTTGTTCTTTGAGATGTGTTGCTCATCTCTATTCCATTTAGGTGTGTGCGTGTAGTGTGCACAGTCATCGGAAAGTTTTTCCCTTAACAGCTTCTGTCGGGTCGGCTGTGGAGCCCTCTGGAGTGGCACCTTCATGGCACTGGATATATGACCCTGCTGACCCGACCTCTCCTCAGTTCTTTCTTGCTGGCTACTCCCACAGAGGGGTAGGAGGGTGGGTATTGGAATGGATATGAGCAACACATCTTGAAGAACAGTTAGTTACGAGAAGGTGAGTAACCGTTTTTCTCCTTCATGTGATTGCTCATATTGATTCCAATTAGGTGACTCTCAAGCCCTACCTTGGTAGTAGGGTTGGAGTTATGGAATCACTGACTGAAGCACTGCTCTGCCAAATGCTGCATCATCTCTGGCATGTTGGAGGATGGCGTAATGAGAGGTGAATGTATGCACCAAGGGCCACGTTGCTGCCCTGAAGAGCTCTTGCACTGGGACCTGGGCCAGGACTGCTGCTGATGAAGCCTGCACCCTTGTGGAGTGTGCCATCAGAGCCAGGGCTGGAACCTTGGCTAGCTCATAGCACATCCGGATGCAGGACGTGATCCACGATGAGATTCTCTGAGGTGAGACCGGGAGCCCTTTCATCCATTCTGCCACCATCAAGAACAGCTGGTTCGACTTTTGGAATGGCTTTGTGCACTCGATGTAAAAAGCTAGTGCATGCCAAACATCCAGTGAGTGGCTTGAAGATCAGCGGCAGGTTGGGGATGAAGAGCGGACTCCATTAGGAGCTGTTTCAGGTGGCAATCCCGCTCCTTCTTTGTCCTCAGGTGGAATGCCTTGCAGATTTTGCACCTCTCTGTTTGGTGTGCCTCCCCCCAGACACTTGAGGAAGGAGTCATGGGGGTTGCCTGTAGTCATAGGCTTACTGCAGGTTCCATTGGGCTTAAACCTTTGGGATTGAGGCATGCTCCGGGACCCAGGGGAAGGATACAGGATTGGGGCTAGACCCCACTCCCACTATCTAACCTACTAACTAACAACTACAAAACATAACTACTAACTAACAAATACAAAGTAAGCTAAGGGAAGCACTTGCTATGCAAGCGACCACAGTTCCAATGACCATTACTGGCGGTAAGAAGGAACTGAGCAAGGGCCGGGTTGGCAGGGTCATATATCCGGCACCATGAAGGTGCCATTCCAGGGGGCTCCACAGCCATCCTGATGGGAGCTGCTAAGGGAAAAACTTTCTGATGACTGTGCACGTGGTGTGCACACTCCTAATTGGAATCGATATGAGCAATCACTCTAAGAAGAATGTACTTTCTTGGTTGGAAAAACAAGAGCTCACTTACATGAGCTTTTGCCTTCAGCCCAGATTTTAAAATGTATTTAGGTATTGCTCTACTCAGCACTGAAAGACTTAAGTGCTAAATCCCATTTTCAAAAGTGATTTAGGCCCAGATCCACAAAAGTATTTAGACTCCTAACTTCTGCAGACTTCAATGGAAGTTAGGACTCTAAATACCTTTGTGGATCTGGGCCTCAGAAGCCTCAGTCCCACAGAGCAAAATGACTCGGTTATCCATAGGCGCTGACTCCGTGGTGCTCTAGGGCTGGAGAACCCATGGATAAAAATTAGCAGATGCTTAGCTGTGCTGTTATCCAGCAGTTAGGATATCCAGCACTGGGGAGTGGGAGGCCTCCTGCTCCAACCACAATTTTGTTATTTGTCCAGAATGCAACAGCTTCAACAGGAGAGACTGAGGAAACCCCACATCCTAGCTTCCCATAGTTCACAGCGAACTCTGCTGAGGCTTAGGGAGACCCCTGTTCAAATCCTCTCGCCCCTTCTGGCACACAAAGGGCAATTGAACCTCGGTCTCCCAAATCCCAGGTGCATGCTCTACCCACTGGGCTGAAAGTTAATAAAGTGAGTACTCATACCACCTCCACCGCCTCCTCTTGCTATTTTGTGTGGAATGAAGCAGGTGCCTAACTCATTCCCACAAGAAACACCTTAGGTGCCTAAGCTGCCTGACTGCAGGCAGCAGGTTCACGTTTGAGGATCCATAAGATGATACAGGTGCCTCCCTGCATCCCGGATTTAGGCGCTAATCTCTGAGAGGGGGGCAGGCTGTAGCACACACACCTCTGTTCTGCATCTTTCATTGGCTCATTTAGGCAACTCCCCATCTTGAGTACTGGCTTTTAGGGATCACATTCTGAGCTGCCTGTGTGCCCCATTCATTTTATAGGGAACCTAGGCACCTCACTTAGCTTTGTGAATTGCAGTGTTGTTCTTGTGATTTTCTAGACATCTAAAAGTTGGGCGCCAACAGGCTTAACATTGCAGTGCCTAAATCTCTTTCACCTTTTGGCCTTGCAATGCTGAGTGGAGCAATACAGGCCTTCCTGACCAGCTCTGAGGCTTTCACCTGTGGAAATGTGCATTTTTACTTTGTCTGAAGGAATCTGACAGCAGACTTACCTTTCTTCTGAACAGATTGGCCTCCCCCATTAAGCCAGAAAGACATTCTCAGGCTGGCAAAGGCAAGAAGGTCATAGGTATCTTCTGAATATAGAGTCCTTAGTTTCCACTGTCTGACAGATATGGTAGGTTGCACTGTAGATGTAGCAGTGTCAGTCCCAAACAGAGATTACAGAGACTGTATGAGTGAAGTAATATTTTTTATTGGGCTAATTTCTGTTGGTGAGCGAGACAAGCTTTCAAGATTACACAGAGATTTTCTTCTGGTCTGGGCTGAAGAACAGCACTGTGTAAGCTCGAAAACATGTCTCTCTCACCAACAGAAGTTGGTCCAATAAGAGATTTTACCTCACCAAGCTTGTCTCTCAGTTATTGTAGGACACAGCGAACAGCTGTTGTGTCACTGATGCATCACAGCCAAACAAGAATGGCAACCATATTCTGTTTTCCAACATTTACAAGCATAATTCTAAAAAAGGTGGAGGGAAAGCAATGTTGGTTAATAAAACTCTGGTCAAGCCTGAATTAATCTCAGAATGTTATACTTTAAACTTTTAATTTTGCCTCTGAAGTTTGAACAAAATTCTGAACAAACAGTTATCATACCAGCTCTGATTAGTATTGTATGTAGGGATATGTCCTCTCCTGTTTTCTCAGTATTTAAAAAGCCCAGTTCTGAAATTCAGTGTCTGATACATTTTGGATGCATGTAAATATTTAAAATACATTGTCCCTTCCCATTTTCCTCGTTTAGAAACAACACTGAACTTAAAACCACCAATTCCCAGCATAGAGACATGAACATCCACAGTGCAGTTAAGATATTATTTAAGACTCTCAGCATACACAGCTTTGAGTCTGTCTGCAGATTCTCAAATGCTCCAAAACAGTGACACCTAACTGTAAAATAATTTAGCTTGAACATTTGGAGCAGCTATGTATTGTGTAGCTTTTACATATATAGCATGAATATACAACATTGTTACCTGATAGTTTGCAGTACACAAGCAAGAATTAACAAGCAGATCCTGTATGTTTCAATGAAATATCTTCTGACTTATGTATGTCATTAAATGTAAGTCATTCTCCCTAAATAGGTAAATTGCTCTGCTTTGAGTTTTATATACAAGTGGGGAAGAGGGGAGGGTGGGGGCGATTGGCTGTTTAGGAATCAATCATTTAGGCATATTCTTTAAACCACTTCTTTGTTTAAAAATAGTACTACAAATCCATTATTAACATAATTATTGATGATCTGCACTCCATTAGTTCATAAAACTTGACAAACTATCAACAATTCAACTACCATCAGCATTTTCTTGACTGCTTTACGATACAGATAGATTGAGTAGGCTGAGTCTTAATTCCAATTTTAGAATAATGCTATGAGTAGACGTGATCTGGCTTTCAAACCACTGCAGCAATGCAGATGTAAAAAAAATAAAAAAACATATTTTACTGTGAAAGAACATACATAAATCATTTTCATGTCACAGTTGTAGCATTAATTTTATTTTTATGCAGGTTAATCGTCTTTCGCCCTTGTTTATTGCATTGATTATTTGCTTGCTAGAAATCCAGGGATAAGGAGTAAGTTAGGTCAGAAATTACTGTCTGGATTTGAACTTTCGTAATTGACAGTCTAAGGACTGCATGCATGCTAATGACAGACCTATCATTATGATTCCTTATAACAGGAAATGTGAGCTACTTTGGTTTCTATGGTTCTCCAAAATACTACTATTAGCTGATCCCCTGAGAAACTGCCACACACTTCCACATATATGCACACACAATTATGATAAAGAATTGTGTGCGGGGGAGGGAGTAATTTATTTATGACGATTTACGGGAAAATGATTCCAACTGGGTAAAGTCAAGGTTGACTTACACAAGAAGTTACGAAATCTTGTAAGCGCAAGTAAGCTTTAACTAAAATTGAATTAAAATGGCAAAATAGGGCAATTTGTCATGCTGTCTGGAGTGGTTCATGTCGGTGAGTGCCGACCTCAGGGCAGACTGTCAAGAAGCAGGGCAGACCCCTCAAACTGGTTGTATGTTCTATAATTAGATTTTACCAACCCAACTCCTGAAGCACTATAACAATCTTACAGGCAAGCTGAACTTAGTGATAAATGGTTGCCATACAACAAAGATCACAAAAGACTCAGGTTGCGCCCAGTCCCAAGAGACCACTCACTTCACCCAGGTCAATTTGTACCTCAGATCTCACAATGCTGGTAGCCAATCCTACAGTAAATTAACTATGGATTTATTACCTAGGAAAAAGAAATGAGAGAGTTATTTACAGCTTAAAGCAGGCAACATGTATACGCACAAATGAGTCACAATCTATGGTTCCAAAAGGTGACGGAATTTTATCAATCTGTCAGCACTGAATATCATTTAGGGCTAATCCACACTGACCCTGGGTATCTCTGCTTCTCTTTCGTAGCTCCAGCCCTGTGAGTGTCCAAACAGCAAAAAAGAGAAAAAATATTTTCTTGTGTCCCTGTTTTATCCCCTTCTTCCAGCACTCAAGCTGATGGGACAGGCTTTCTTGCATGTAGAACTTCCATGGGAGTGAGAGGGCCATTAACCAATTCTTTGTATCATGATGCTCCACAATGACCCATATAGTTTTGATAGTCCTTGATGGGCGATGGACCATTCCTCCTGATGTTCACAGGTTCAGGGCAAGCATTTTTACAGTTATAAAGCAAAACTTACATATCACCTTATAACACGGGATACAGACATTGCAAGTAAAATGAATGAATACAGGAACTTACAAGCATTCCATAGAGTCTAAACGCTAAATACATCGTCATAAGTCCAATGCCTATCTTGAACAGTACTAATATACAGGTGAGCTGGTCTGGTTTCCAGCTATAAATTTGTCAGTGCTCAGCTGACACCTACAGCCTTGGCAAGTTCTGGCACCTGGTCTGCCCTCATCACACAGTAGAAGTAGGAAATTGATTTACAGAATGAGCAGAACAATGATGAATTGAGATCCATGGTTTTTCATTGAAAATGCACTGCAAGAGGATATGGGTCATGTCTTATTTGTAATAGTTAAATGAATTACCAGTGATGAATTACTGTATTCTAAGACATTATTTACATTTATTATTTGCATTATATTGCTTAGGGGCTTCCACTGTGCTCAGCACTTATATATATTAAGAGACAGCCCCTTCTCCAAAAAGCTTACAGTCTAATCAACAAGACAAACAAGATGTTAGTAGAAAGGAAATATCCTCATTATAGAGATGGAGAACTGAGACATGAAAGCATTAATGCCCCAAAACTGCACTAACATATGCATAGTGCAGGATTGGTGCCTATGTGGCTTGACCAAGGTATCACAGGAAGTCTGTGGCAAAGTTGGGAATTGAATCCAAAACTTAAATCTATTCCAATGCCTTACTAGTCAAACCATCCTTCCTCCCTAGTGATGCTCATGTTCTTACTCATGGGTAGCACTTTAATCATCCCATCTTGAAATGTTATGTTGACAATCTTAGTTTTTTAAAAAAAGAACATTTCGCTCTCCAAGACATATGTCAGATACTGTACACCAAAATAAGTCTCCCCCAACACACCCACAATAAAACTAAAAGAAATAATAAGACAATTGTTTATATTAGGTCCAGCACTCACAAAATCTCTCTTTTCTCTTACTGGATCATCATTCAATTAAAAATTAATCTGGTAACAATGACTTTGTAGACTAAAGTGAGATTAGAAGACCAAAAAATATCTGCTCTCTCAATACCGTCCACATTCATACGTATTATACATATTTTCACTAGAAATCCAATACTGTATTTTGTTGCCCTCAAGGAAGTGTCTTTAGTAATACCCTGAAACACTAGGCTGCTGTATACTTCAAGAACGTGAAAGCATCTCCCCAAAATGAAAAGCATGTTAAAAAAAATTGAACACCCTAGGGAAAAAATTGAACACCCTAGGAAATGTGCTCTTTATTAATTCAATTCACACCTCCCCTCCTATTGTCTTTCTGCCCACTAAGCTTCTCCAGGGAAAAAAATTCTGAAGTCATTGATCTTTGTTTGTGCTCCTATTATATGCTCCCTAGTGTGTCAGAAGTTAGCACGAAATGCAGAAAAGACGCATAATTAAAACTTTAACAGTAAAAGGCATTGAGTAGTTCAGGAAATTATCAGGTAAAGATGTTATGGTGTCATTGGAATAAAAGCTGCTGTACCTGCACTTTATAATTTTGGTGGTTCATAACCCAATGCCACTTTCTCACTTTTACTGGTGGTGTTGAAGCCTTAGCATTCACTCCTACACACACATGATTTTCTCTCACACTAGCACAGTTCCACTGTGAGCATTTTAATGATAGAGATTTCCTTTTGGCTTCTGCAGTGCCTTTGGGACTCATGGTTTGAGCAATCTGAATTTCCCAATAGCTGGCAGGTGTATTTCTTTGGCAGATATATGAAATTTGCTTTTCATTACGACCCTGACAGAAGGCAAGCAGCCTGCTGCAGCTCTAGTTTTCCCCCTCTTTTCATTTAGATTTTGTTCACTTTTCCCCATTGATCTTGACCCCTATAAAAACAGCATGAGAAGTTTGTAACCTAACCTAGGAGAAATCCCCTAGCAACTCCATGTCCTTGTCAGAACACATGTGCATGCCTCATCATCTCTCTGTGGAGTTATCTGGGGGATAAGACTGCTCCTCAAGTCAAATTATTTATATTTCTCTTCTTTCCCTACCAGATGACAGGTCTCTTCATGAGTAAAGATGATAACAGCATTGTCAGTGAGGCAGAAGTTTTCTGCACTCTCATTGTACAGTTTAAATGTAAAGCAAAGAGCATGTCTTGGGAAATACCTGTCACCCTCTTAAATTCTTGAACAAAAGAGAATCTGCACTTTACCTAAACCTGATGATTCTCTGTGAATTTGTATTTATCTCTGTGAACTGAAGTAGTGAATTTTAAACATCTTTAGAGCTCCTACTCTACCTCCCACGTATGTAGAAGAGAGGGGCAGAGTGAGTGGAACCACAGTCTAGGTAACACAGCTGAGTTGACCAGGGTAATCTGTGCCAGTTATAAGAATGGCAGAGATTATACCTCCCCACCAAGAGCAAGAGGGAAACCAGGTGCCAGATTGGGACTATGTGGGCAGGTCTACTCCGCAATCAGAGATGTGACTGTGGTACATAGAATCATAGAATATCAGGGTTGGAAGGGACCACAGGAGGTCATCTAGTCCAACCCCCTGCTCAAAAGCAGGACCCATACCCAATTAAATCATCCCAGCCAGGGCTTTGTCAAGCCTGACCTTAAAAACTTCTAAGGAAGGAGATTCCACCACCTCCCTAGGCAACGCATTCCAGTGTTTCACCACCCTCCTAGTGAAAAAGTTTTTTCCTAATATCCAACCTGAACCTCCCCCACTGCAACTTGAGACCATTACTCCTTGTCCTGTCCTCTTCCACCACTGAGAATAGTCTAGAACCATCCTCTCTGGAACTACCTCTCAGGTAGTTGAAAGCAGCTATCAAATCCCCCCTCATTCTTCTCTTCTGCAGTCCAGCAGAGGGCAATGAAAATGATTCGGGGGCTGGGGCACATGACTTATAGAGAGGCTAAGGAAATTGGGTTTATTTAGTCTGCAGAAGAGAAGGGTGAAGGGGGTTCCAAAGAGGATGGAGTTAGGCCTTTCTCAGTGGTGGCAGATGACAGAACAAGAAGTAATGGTCTCAAGTTGCAGTGGGGGAGGTCTAGGTTGGATATTAGGAAAAAACTATTTTACTAGGAGGTTGGTGAAACACTGGAATGGGTTACCTAGGGAGGTAATGGAATCTCTGTCCTTAGAGGTTTTTAGGTCCCGGCTTCAAAAAGCCTTGGCTGAGATGATTTAGTTGGGGTTGGTCCTATTTTGAGCCGGGGGTTCAGGGGGTTGGACTATATGACCTCCTGTGGTCTCTTCCAACCCTCATCTTCTATGATTCTATAACATTAGGCTTTGGATACGGGTTCAGACTCTGAAGACCCTCAAAAATTCGTGTGTGTTTGAATCTGTGAGTTGGTTCAGCTTCATAGCACTATAAAATGTTTGAATGAATCATTTGTGCCTTATGTTTTTTAATCACTTGGCCTCTAAAAACAAAGCCATGTAGAGCGTCCATTCCTACAGATACAAGGAAAACATTCCTACAGAAAACTCTCACTGACATTAATGGGTATGTTGCCTCTATGAAAATGCAGAACTGGGTATATACATCTTGTTTGCCTCTCTTAGCCCTCCCACATCTTTGTTGTTGTTGTTGTTGTTGTTATTGAGAACTGTAAACCCAATTTTGCAGTCCTTACTCAGGCAAACTTCTCCCTAGTCATCACCACAACCTCACTGTGATGTAAAGTGAAGTCCATCATGAGCTCCCCCACCAGCCCTGACCCATCCTGGCCTATTTTAGCAAGGTGGCTCTTAAAACATGTGTATATCCTGTAATGTTTTTTTTTTCCTCATGCCTGCACAACTCTCATGAGTAAATGGGGGATTTTGTCCTGAGCATGGATTATAACATAAAAAATACATAACTGCTATCGACCTAATATGTGTTAATCATAACAAGAAAACAATTATTCAGATTGATCTTTTCACAAACGTGAGTATCATTTACATAGTCATGGATCATGGAAAATGAAAATAAATAGATTTTCTTTACTGTTTATTATCTGTGTTGCGCTAATGATTGTTAGTCTTGTTTCAAAAGGTTACCTTGTGGTTTTTGCTTTATTTTGATATTTATTTTTATTAAAAGACATTGCAATGTGAATGCATGTTATTTACTTTACATCAACATAGGCCAGAAAGAAATAGCTCTTCACTAACAAGGCTATAGATTATTCCTCATATTTCCAGGTTAGAAATGAAATATTCACTGTTTAGAAAAACAGTAAGTAATGAAAGAGTAGAGGTTGCCTCTAGCCATCTTGTAACAATGAACTCTGAAATAATTTTGTTTTGTAAAGATATAATTTAGATCTGCAATAATAAAGGCTTTAGAAGTGATAAACGTTTGAATCTACCAAAAATCAAACAAAATCACATGATTAATAAGCTTTGTGCTTAAAGGATTTTTGGCTACATTTTTAACAGACAATGCTTTGTTGCAAATAGAACTGCCTTAAAGCAATTAATATTAAATAAAGGACAGAATGTTTAACATGAAGATCTCAATTTGTGCACAACTCTTTTTTTAAAGCTGAGACAGCAGTACTATGAGGCAATAATGTCAGCCAGGTTATTTTTCATTTGCATTAGTGGGAATTACGCATCTAAAGACACACACATTGAGACGAGAGCATAACCCTGTATTAGAACATAGACTCACAGACTTTAAGGCCAGAAGAGACCATCATGATCATCTAGGCCAGTGGTTTTCAAACATTTTTCTGCAGACCCAGGTGAAGAAAATTGTTGATACCCGTGACCCAACAAAGCTGGGGTTAAGGGTTTTGGGGTATGGGAACGGCTCAGGGCTAGGGCAGAGGGTTGGGATGTGGGGGTGAGGGCTGCAGGGTGGGGCTGGGAATGAGGTGTTCAGGGTGTGGGAGGGGGCTCCGGGCTGGGGCAGGCGGTTGGGGTGCAGGAGGGGGTCAGGGCTGTGGGCTGGGGGTGCAGGCTCTGGGGTGGGGCCAGGGATGAGGGGTTTGGGGTGCAGGAAGGGGTTCCAGATGGGGGGGGCTGGGGCAGGGGTTGAGGCACAGGCACTGACTTACCTCCGGTGGCTCCTGGTCAGCGGCACAGTCAGGGTGCACTGCCGACTGTGCTGCACCCCACAAGCAGCCAGCAGCAGGTCTGGCTCCTAGGCGGAGGTGTGCAAGTGGCTCCCCGCAACTCTCGACCTCAGGCACTGCCCTCCCCAGTTCCCATTGGATGGTTGCCAGCCAATGGGAGTGCGGAGCTGGTGCTCGGAGCAGGGGCAGCACGCGGCGCCCCATGGCCCCCCTGCCTAGAAGCTGGACCCTCTGCTGGCTGCTTCTGGGGCAGAGCGTGGTGTGGGAAAAAGTAGGCACTAGTCTGCCTTAGCTGGGCAGCACCACCAATGGGATTTTTAACATCCCGGTCAGCAGCGCTGACCAGAGCAAGGAAACCCAGCACCTTTCATGCCATGACCCAGTAGTGGGTTGCAACCCACGGTTTGAAAAACACTGATCTAGTCTGACCTCCTGCACATTACAGGCCACAGAATCTCACCCACCCTCTCCTGTAACAGATCCATAACCTCTGACTGAGTTACTGAAGTCTTCAAATCATAGTTTAAAGACTTCAAGTTAAGAGAATCCACCATTTACCCTAGTTTAAACCTGCAAGTGATCCATGCCCCATGCTGTAGAGGAAGGTGAAACCCCCCCCAGATTTTCTGCCAATCTGACCTGGGGGGAAATTCCTTCCCAATCCCAGATATGGTGATCAGTTAGACCCTGAGCATGTGGACAAGACCCACCAGCCATACAACTGGGAAAGAATTCTCCATAGTAACTCAGAGCATGCCCTGTCTAGTGTCCTGTCCCTGTCCATTGGAAGTAACAGTCGCAGATTGGCTACATGCAATTGTAGGTAGTCCCATCATATCATCCCCTCCATAAATTTCTCAAGCTCAGTCTTGAAGCCAGTTAGGATTTTTGCTCCCACTGCTCCCTTTGGAAGGCAGTTCCGGAACTTCATTCCTTTGATGGTTAGAAACCTTCATGTAATTTCAAGCCTAAACTTCTTGATGACCACCTTATATCCATTTGTTCTTGTGTCCACATTGTTGCTTTAATTAAACAATGCCTCTGCCTTCCTGGTATTTATCCCTCTGATGTATTTATATGGAGCGATCATAACTCCCCTCAGCCTTCTTTTGGTTTGGCTAAACAAGCCAAGATCTTTGAGTCTCATCTCACGGACTAGATTCTCCATTTCTCGCATCATTCTATTAGTTCTTCCCTGCACCTGTTTCAGTTTGAATTCATCTTTCTTAAACATGACAGACTTGAACTGCACACAGTATTCCTGATGAGATCTCACCAGTCCCTTGTATAATAGTACTAACACTTCCCTGTCTCTACTGGAAATACTTCGCCTGATGCTTCCTAGGACTGATTTAGCCTTTTTCACAGCCACATCACATTGGTGGCTCATAATGATCCTGTGGTCTTTCTCCTCTTCTGTCACTTCCAACTGAAATGTCCCCATCTTATAGCAAACGTTCTTGCTGTTAATCCCTAAATGCATGACCTTGCACTTTAGATTATTCAATTTCATCCCATTTCTATTACTTCAGTTTACAAGGTCATCCAAATCATCCTGTATGATATTCCCATCCTCCTCCATATTGGCAATACCTCCTACCTCCCAACTTTGTGTCACCTGCACATTTTATTAGCACACTTTTGCACCAAGGTCAGTAATAAAAATGTTAAAATTGGTCCCAAGACTGATCCCTGAAGAACTACACTAGTAACCTCCTTCCAACCTGATAGTTTACCTTTCAGTATGACATGCTGTAGTCTGCTCTTTAACCCCAGTCCCTTATCCACCTTTCTATTCTCATATTAATCCCCATTTTATCCAGTTTAGCTAATAATTTCCTGTTATAGTTAAACTGTTAGAGTTTGACTTCCACCTTGGATGTGATAATTTCTACCTCCAATTCCTCATTCCCATTAGCCACCCTGGCACTACCTCTAAGCTCCTCATTACCCTTCTTAAAAATTGAGGCAAAGTATTTTAGTGGTTTAAGTGTTAGGCCATGTCTAGATTATCTTTAATCTCCACCCCATCCTCAGTGGTTAGCAGTCCCACTTCTTCCCTTGTTTTCTTTTTATTTATGTGGCTATAGAACCTTTTACTATTGGTTTTAATTCCCTTTGCAAAGTCCAACTCTGCTTGGCTTTTGGCAGTTCTCAATTTGTCCCTACACTTTCTGACTTCTAAGAGGTAGCTTTCCTTGATGATTCATCCCATCTTCCATTCCTTATAGGCTTTCTGATTTCTCTTAATCACCTGTTTGAGATGCCTGCTCATCCAGGTTTGTCTGCAATCCTTCCCTACAAATTTTTTCCCCTTGCTTGGGATGCAGGCATCAGATAATTTCAGCTACTTTGACGTAAAGTAATTCCAAGCCTCCTCCACATTCAGATCCTTGAATTCTTCAGTTCAGTCCACTTCCCTAGCTAATTCCCTTAATTTTTTTTAAAGTTTGCCCTTTTGAAATCAAAGATACTAGTTGCAGATCTTTTTTTTTTTGTATCCTTCCATTTAGTTTAAACTGAATTAGTTCATAATCACTTGTACCAAGGTTGTCCCCTGCAACCAGTTCTTCTTTGAGGTCCTCACTACACACCAATACCAAATCTAAAACAGCATCACCTCTTGTTGGTTCAATTACTACTTTGTGAAGAAATCTGTCAGCTATCACATCCAGGATAATCTGGGCCCTATTATTATTAGCACTTGTTCTCCAAGCTATATCTGTGAAGCAAAATTCTCCTATAATCACACAATTGCCAGCAGTATTTATTTCATTAGAAACAATAAAGAGGTCTCTATCCATGTCCAAATTGGATGGGGGTCGGTAGCACACCCCAAGGACTGTCCAAGGGGAACCTCTAGTATCTTTCTTCCCCAAAGCGATTTTGTCCCAAACAGACTCTGTCTTATCCATTCCATCACTTCTAATTTGCTCACAGTCTACCTCATCATTAATATACAATGCTACTTCATCACCTTTGTCTTTATATCTGTCTTTCCTGAACTGCACATACCTTTCAATACTGGCACTCCAGTCATGACTATTATTCCACCATGTTTCTGTTATTTCCTATAATATCCTATTTTGTATAATATCTGGTTTCACTTCCTGCACCAGTAGTTCTAGTTCCTCCATTTTGTTACCCAGGATCCTTGCATTGATGTACAAACATCTTGGCTTCACCCATCTTCCTCGCCTACCTCACCGCTAGCTTCATTGGTATCAGCACTATCTTTTCTTTTAATGTCCATTCTTCCCACATGAATCTTACTGCAATGATAAGATACATAGGACTGAAACTATGAGACATTATTGTCCTCTTACTCCAGGACAACCTCACTGATGTCACTGAATGGAGATTTTGTTATATGGTTATTCATATTAACATTTACATGTGTTTCAGTGAGAGCAGTTTCAAAGCAAGGGGGGAAAAACAAAGAAAGATTATTTTTAAAATAGTAAAAAATAACCAATGACTTTGGCATAGCATGCCTATACTATCCCTCTGCTATCTGGGAAGTAACCTATACAGCAGTAAAAGTAATGATTATTTGTCACATAGAACCAACCCCCTAACAGACAGGAGCAGTATGGACATACAATTAGACAAAGCCCTTTCCCCAAACGGCTTGCATTCCAGGTAAACAATATAGAGAAATGGGGATGGGGTGTAACAAAAGGCTTTGAGAGTGAACAATAAAATTTACAAGGTGACATGTTAGTGTCACCATTTTTGTTTTGATTTAAAAAAAAAAGTCATTAAATTTACTCCAAGGGGAGGGATTGGAGTTCTTGGGCCTTCTAGAAAAAGTTTACTTTTAGGAGGGATTTGAAGGCAAGAGAGCTGATGGGTGGTAGACCAGGGCAGAGACTGCCAGATATAATATCTATTAGCTCCTCTGGGAACTCTTTAGTTTCTGGAATTTTATAGATGAGTGGATGCTCAGAATAAGTAGGCACATTCAAATGATTTTGATGCAAGGGAGCTTTTTTTTGCATTTAATCCTAGATGAAATTCAGTGATTACTCCATCTCTATATTTTTCCTTCTCAGACCTAGGTATCTTGTGAATAAAAAAGTATTCTGGGGAAAGAGGTGAGT
The DNA here is from genome assembly GCF_965140295.1 of Lepidochelys olivacea. Taxonomy (NCBI): domain Eukaryota; kingdom Metazoa; phylum Chordata; order Testudines; family Cheloniidae; genus Lepidochelys; species Lepidochelys olivacea. The sequence continues at coordinate 80,242,664 of NC_140417.1, read as the reverse complement.
TAACACTGGTTTTGCAGTATCAGTAAGCCATATTTTTGTGGTGCAGACCAGGTCACACACTGACAATAAGAGCATGGGTTAAGTCAGCAGGTTATCTGAGGTCCTTTCTTTATGTCTGTTTAGGCCCTTTGTGAAGAAGCTATTTGTAATCTATTGGAAGTAGATATCTAAAAATCTTCTTCCAGGCATTTGGTGACATTTCCCCTATGACTTAGACTGTAAATCTTTCAGACTAGGGACCATCTTGTTGCTATGTTTTTCTACTGACCATACCTAGCACTATGGGGCTGTGACCTCCAGACACTAATGCAGTACAAATAAATAAATAAAATTGGGCTGTTGATTAATCGCCGTTAATTCATGTGATTAACTCAAAAAATTAATTGTGATTAAAAAAATTAATCGTTGTTTTAATCGCACTGTTAAGCAATAGAATGCCAACTGAAATTTATTACATATTTTGGATGTTTTTCTACATTTCCATATATATTGTATTCTGGGTTATAACTGAAATCAAAGTGTATATTTTTATTACAAATATTTGCACTGTAAAAATGATAAACAAAAGAAACAGTATTTTTCAATTCACCTCATTCAAGTACTATAGTGCAATCTCTTTATCGTGAAAGTGCAATTTACAAATGTAGTTTTTTTATTACATAACTGCACTCAAAAACAAAACAATGTAAAACTTCAGAGCCTGCAAGTCCACTCAGTCCTACTTCTTGTTCAGCCAATCATTAAGACAAACAAATTTGTTTACATTTACAGGAGATTATACTGCCCTCTTCTTAGTTACAATGTCACCAGAAAGCAAGAATGGGCATTTCAATGGCACTTTTGTAGCTGGCATTGCAAGGTATTTATGTGCCAGATACGCTCAACATTAGTATGCGCCTTCAAGCTTCGGCCACCATTCCAGAGGACATGCTTTCATGCTGATGACTCTTGTTAAAAATATAATGTGTTAATTAAATTTGTGACTGAACTCCTTGGGGGAGAATTGTATGTCCTCTGCTCTGTTTTACCCACATTCTGCCATATATTTCATGTTACAGCAGTCTGAGATGATGACCCAGCATGTTGTTCATTTTAAGAACACTTTCACAGCAGATTTGACAAAACACAAAGAAGGTACCAATGTGAGATTTCATAAGATAGCTACAGCACTTGATGCAAGGTTTAAGAATTGGAAGTGCCTTCCAAAATCTGAGAGGGATGGGGTGTGGAGCATGCTTTCAGAAGTCTTAAAAGAGCAACACTCCGATTCGTAAACTACAGAAACCGAACCACCAAAAAGGAAAATCAACCTTCTGCTGGTGGCATCTGACTTAGATAATGAAAATGACCATGTGTCGGTCTGCACTGCTTTGGACTGTTATCGAGCAGAACCCATCATCAGCATGGATGCATGTCCTCTGGAATGGTGGTTGAAACAGGAAGGGACATGTGAATCTTTAGCGCATCTGGCACATAAATATCTTGTGATGCTGGCTGCAACAGTGCCATGAGAACACTTGTTCTCACTTTCAGGTGACATTGGAAACAAGAAGTGGGCAGCATTATCTCCTGCAAATGTAAACAAACACTTTGTCTGAGTGCATGACTGAACAAGAAGTAGGACTGAGTGGACTTTCAGGCTCTAAAATTTTACATTGTTCCATTTTTGAAAGCAGTTTTTTTGTACATAATTCATTTGTAAGTTCAACTTTCAAGATAAACATATTGCACTACAATAGTTGTATCAGGAGAACTGAAAAATACTATTTCTTTTGTTTTTTTACGGTGCAAATACTTGTAATCAAAAATAAATATAAAGTGAGCACTGTACACTTTGTATTCTGTGTTGTAATTGAAATCAATATATTTGAAAATGTAGAACATATCCAAAAATATTTAAATAAATAGTATTCTATTATTGTTTAACAGTGTGATTAATTGCACGATTAATCACAATTATTTTTTTAACCGCACGATTAATCATGATCAATTTTTTTAATCGCTTGACAGCCCTAAATAAATATATTTCTTCCTGTTATGTGGAGACATAAGTCCATGATCTCCCTAACTGGCATAGTGTGCTCAACTACTTTGGGCACCATGATGTCACTGGGGAATGAGGTATGGTTGATAAGGCTCCACACCAGACTAGAATGGAAACCGGGTTTGAAAATCTGAGGCTTAAAAAAAAAAAAAGAAAAAGCCCAGGCATTAGGCTGCATCGGGACAGCTCATGTCCTGATGTAGCGCTGATAACTGGCCATGAAGTAAAGGCCTAGAGAATGAGGTGCTGCCTTCCAAATCAGGGCTTCAGGAAAATCAGCTGCTAAGTAGGTTCAGCTGCTGAACCATTTCCTATCCATCAAGAAAATAATGATTTAAAGAGCAGCACATGACAATGCCAGTAACTAAAATCACAATACTCTGCTTAATCAGAATCTCTAACCTGGGAGTAAGCAAAGAGGACTCTGGGGAAGCAGTATAATGGAAAGGTCCAAGATTCAAGGAAAAGAAACTGTCCAGAGGCTTATCTATATGAACTCAGGGGTCTCATTATTCAGACACAGGGGGTCACTTTGGGCTCTCAGTTAATCAAGTTTAACTGCACTGATTTACCGACTTAGATAAATTATTATGGATTTATATCTGTGTAATGGAGAGTAAAATTTGACTCATGTCTGAGAGATGTCACACAAAGTTATCCAGAGAGAAGAGATTGCTAGTATAACAGAGAGTAGGTGCAGAGAATTAAACACATCCCATTCTCTTTATAAAGCTCTTTATAATAAGATGCCTTCAATTGTACCCTTTAAACTACATTATAAATACCATTTCATAGGAAACAGTTATCGCTTCCCATAACATTAAAAAATTCTGGGGCTGATTTGCCACTCTGATATTCTAATTTTGAATCATATAATTCAATCAATAGAGTTTATTCAATCAATAAACTAGTGTAGAACTGGAGTAACAGTGATGAATCAAACCCACAACCTCAGAAGCATGCGTACATAAGAATTAAGGGTGAGAGATGGGCTAAATCCTCAGCTTGTGTCAATCTGGATAGCACCATTGCCTTCTGCAGACCAATGCCAATTTACACCAGCGGAGGATCTGTTTCCATATATTTTATTGTAGGTGAAATATTGTTCTATATGGGGTGAAGTAGTGACCATTCTAGTTGACTGAAAGAGCATTTCCTTTGTAGCTCGTTTTAAGTTGCTTATAGTGCTCACCAGAATCGTTCATCTATTGAGCAGAAATTTCCTAGGCTTGGGGCTTGCTCTTTGATCAAAGGTGATTTATTTTTAATTTAAGAATTATTTTTTGAAAGAGATTTCAGGGGGAAACAGCTCAGGGTAGAAAATTGTAGAAAGTATAGCACTATTTGGGCCAGATCCTCAACTGACAAAAATCAGTGTCGCTCCATTGAAGTCAATCTTCAGCTTTACTGACTTCAATGGACCGACGCTGATGTACAAAGCTGAGGATTTGGCCCACTGAGTGGAAGAGCTGTGAGTATTTTGTATGGCCACTTACTTTTTTAGACTGATTATAAATCAAACTACAGAAAAACTTAACTCCCTTTGTGATAAGGACATCTGACAGGTATACCATGGCTGTTTTCTTAACAACAGTCAGGGCACATTAGTGACTTCTGTCAGACATTCTGCTTCGCCAAAGGTTACTAGTTTAGAACAGTTTTATTTTCCTGTGGCAATCATGCAGGTGTCCACCTCATTTTACATTTACCTTTCTTTGTGAAATATTGTGACCAGGAAGCAGTCTTCTCAACTGTTTTAAAATTAATTGACTGAAAATCTTCAGGTAGTGCAGAGCACGGAGGCTCCATTCATGAGATTCTTCTCAGAGCTTTTCTGTCACAAGTGGATTTTAACATACTCAATTGTAATTAAAAAAAAAATCTGTGGATTTTTGCAGCATGGATCATAGAATTCTCTTGCAACCCATTCAGAGAGTATTCAGACATCATTCTTTGAGACACAGCAGTGTCATTTTAGCATCACATAGGTATTTTTCTTCTGAGGGAAAATTACCGATTATAACAAACCTCTATACTGGGACCATTCCTCCCCCCCTCCAGTATCTAATTGATGCCTATAGCTTTCATCATTCTCCAATAATATTTACAGGCATAACTTTTGTGACAGACCCAGACCAGTGGGGTACGGGAGTCCGGTAGAATGCAAATATACTGGCCACTGGATGAATAGTTTTCTGTTCCCTAAGTAACCAGAACAGGGGCTGCGCTAGAGCAATCAGGAACTTGCTAGAACCAATTAAGACAGGCAAGCTAATTAAGACACCTGGAGCCAAATAAGAACATACTAGAATCAATTATGGCAGGCAGACTAATCAGGACACCTGGTTTAAAAAGGACCTCCCATCAGCTAGTGGGGGTGTGCAGGGAGTGAGAAGGTGTGCTGCTGTAGGACTGAGGAATACAAGTGTGATTAGGCTTCAGGAGGCAGGTCCTGTGTTGAGGATAAAGAAGGTGCTGGGGGGAGGCCATGGGGAAATAGCCCAGGGAGTTGTAGCTGTAGCGGTCATGCAGCTACTACAGCAGATGTAGACAGCTGCTATCCACAGGGCCCTGGGCTGGAACCCGGTGTAGAGGGTGGGCCTGGGTTTCCCCCATCTCCCCCCAACTCCTGATCGGACACAGGAGGAGTTGATCTGGTCTGTGAGCAACACCTGAAGGGAAGGTCTAATTTGAAAAGGGATCTGGCCTGTCCCCGACCCACTAGGTGGGACAACAGAGACTGCAAAGATTGTTTTCCATTTCCCTCATGCTGGCCAGTGATGAGGTTAGCTGAGTGAATGGCAGGTTTGAGCCTCTAGCAGATGCGGCCAAACTGAGGGATGCCGTGAACCTCTGAGGTGAGAAAATCCGCCAAAAAGCACAGGACCCACCAAGGCAGAGGAGGAACTTTGTCACACTTTACACTGATTACTCTCAGACACATTTATCGTCTCTGGCAAATTTTCCAGTAGCAAGCTCAGAACTGTTGCCTTTGCTGGCTGGAGTTAAAGACTTTAAGGATCAGAAAATCTGGACTATAAATTTAAATGAGCTGACTTTTTGAAGGAACCCCTCACATATTCATACCTATCATCTCAATCAATATCACCGTTTGTGGAAACAACTTTTCATTTTCAGAAATAGATTAGAGAATCAACCCTTCACTATTCCTCATGGCATTGGTTAGCTGGAAAGTTAAATTTCTTTCTGCCCTTCATAGGATTACTTATTTGGAAGTAAGTATCATTCATGACTGATCAAAAACTGGTTGCCTTTGTTCTTAGGATATTCACATTGGAATAATGCAATAATAGATATTACCTGCCTGAAAAAAATATTATGTACCCGACAGCATGCTTAATGTCTAACATTATCCTTGCTATACATTCAGCCCTAAAATATGCCAACAGTACCAACCAATATCTCATAAAATCAATGACTGCACATTTAAGCATACAGGTTTGAGCTTTTACAAGGTAAGTGTTGATGCTTGCTCCCATATCTGATAGCAGTACTGAGAGCAGAGACTACTTTTCTATGCACAAAAGGTTTCTGTAGACTTCCTGTTATAAGGGATATCATTTCTAAGATTGTATTTTCTTAACTCTGATATCTCAAGACTTAATGTTGTGAGCCTTTGAATATTTTTGCCCCCCAGGTATGGCATTCCATTCCATACAGCATTTCTATTGCTAAGACATATATTCTTTTAAATATGAATAGTTTTACTCCAGTGATGGTCTTGACATTGCATAAGACACAAAGAGGGACAGTCTGTACCCCACAGAGTTCACGATCTAAAACCACAGTCCTGCAAAGCTTTACACACGTTTCACTTTACCCACATGAATAATCCTTTGGACTTTAATAGTACCATCCATATACATAAGGCTAACCCCAAGCATATAGCTCCACAGGATTGGGGTCGAAAGATGGGCACAGAAGCTGTGCTTGTGATGCAGGCAAACTGGGTGCCAGCTCTTGCCAAGGCTTTAGGTCTCAGATGACCACTGACAAATTCATTCTGGAAACCTGTCTGTTTCACCTGTGTGTTAGTATGGTTAAAATGGGTATTGAACTTATAACCATGTTTTTAGCATTTAGACGTCATGAAATGCTTGTAAGTTGCTGCATGCATTAATCTCCCTTATAATATGTTTATCACATGCTACAAGGTAATATTTAAGTTTTTGCTTTGTAACTGTAAAAAATGTTTGCCCTGAAACTGTCAACCTGTCAGGAGGGATTATCATTAATCACAGCTCATTAAGAAGGCTATCAAAACTACATGGGATATTGTGGGACATCACAATACAAAGACTTTGTTAATCCCCCCTTCACACCCACACTGAGGCTATTTGCAAAAGGGTTCATCTCATCCGCTTGAATTCTGGAAAAAGGAAATTAAGATAGTGAACAAGAAATTTTTTCATTTCTTTTTCTATTTGGACTCTCCCGGGGCTGCAGATATGAAACAGAAGCAGAGATACCGCGAGTTAGCCCTAAACGATATTCAGGGCTGACAGATTGCTACAACTCTGTCATCTTTTGGAGCCACAGACTCCTCATTTCTGTATATATGTGTTGCCTGCTTTAATCTGTAAACAACTCTCTCACTTCCCCCCCGCCCCAGTTAATAAATCCTTAGTTAGTTTTCTATAGGATTGACTACAGGCATTGTCTTTGGTATGAAATCTGAGGTACAAAGTGACCTGGGGTAAGTAACTAGTCTCTTGAGACTGGAAGCAACCCAAATTTTTTGTGATCTTTGGCATATAGTAACCAACTATCACTGAGTCCAGCTTGCCTGCGTGGGAGTACAGACTGGAGTGCCCAAGAGGACTGTTATAGAGCTTCAGGAGTTCACATTTATTATTGGGTTGGTGAAATCTAACTACAGAACATACCATCTGCCCTGTTTTCTGACAGTCTGTCCTGAGATTGGCCCTTACTGTTAGGAACCACTCCAGACAGCATGACTGGACACTCCAGACACAGTGCCAGAACACCCCAAGGAAGGTTTAAGAGACTTACCCCAATTCCTGTTTCTTCCTCCCCTTGTGAAATTTTGGGGTGAAGACAGTTGTGCTTAAGTTTGTGTAGACATGAAAGAAGTAGGTCTTTAGGAGGGATTAGAATATGGAAATGGAAGGAGCCTTATATTAAACCCTACATTTCATTTATTTGGCTTAGGTTTTGGTTTACAAATGTAGCAATTTGTATTTCATTCATAAGATGTACTAAGATGCTTTTGCACACTACCCAATTTTGAAAAGTAGCAAGGTTGTGTGTGACCAAAAGAGTGAGATCTCCAAAGTCCCATAAGATCTCTCCCTTGTTGTGCGATTTCTTGTGATACGGCCTGTGTTAACTTGTGCTTTTTAAAGAGTGGGCACTGTAAAGGGGTATTATACACTATAAGTGGTGCTGGTAACACTACCTATTATTAAGGGTTCCAGACACTTATTATTAGAAGCTGTTTTCAGATGTTTATAATTTTGCCAAACTAAGCCTTTGGGCTGATATTTTATATCCAGAGTATCTGCTTGGGGCTGACTTGTTGTGGAATTTTTCAATTAAAACAGTTCAGTTGTTTATGAGAATGAGGATAGGAAAACATATGGTTTGGTCCAGTTAAAAAAAAAACCTGACAACCTTTTCTTTGAACCGCTCTTGGAGCAGAGACTTGAAATTTGGCGGGGCAGTGGCCTTTGTGTCAGGGATGTGCCTTTTGCTGCCCCCACAAAAGTCAGCCCAAATGTGGCTAACTTATAAGTCTTTGAAAAAATGTAGATCACACATGCACAGACATTTCTTCAGTTTTGGCAACTAAATGCTCCAAAGATTCCATCTTCACTGAGCATGTTCAAGCGTCTCACAGCTCCTGATGCTAATCAGACTGTGGATGCACCATCCCCAGAGCTACAGGGGCAAATGCAGACTGCCACAGCAGCTTCCTGCCGCTCTGGGCCTGAGTAGGGCAGGTCACTGGAATGGAAATCAGGGAGACCATCTCGCCTTCAGTAACCCTCGGCAGGTATCCCCACAGTGTGGCAAAGATAGCAATCTGATCTGAATGCAGAGGGGATAAAAGTTAAACCAGGGGAAAGAAAATAATTAAATTAGGACAAGGTGTCTGGTGAGATTGCAACTGGAGGGGAGGGAGAAGAGTGAGGCTGGGACTGAGAGCCAGAAGGGGGAGGCAGTTGGCTGTTGTGGAAAACAGTGAGAGTGAACAAGATACTGTGGGCAGGAAAACTGGAACTATCTGGGCAAGGAGACTGGGGCAAGAAACCAGTGTGGGGAAGAACAGGGGAAGTGGCGGGGAGACCTGACAAGGAACTGATGTGCAGGCTGAGACCTGGGACTGGAGAGGCAAAGAAACTGGGACATGGAGCTAGGGAGGGGTAGGAGTGAAACAGAGATTGAATGAAGAGCTCGGGAAGGAAGATTAGGACTGGGAGCCAGTGGTAAGGGTGAGGGAGAGAGATTGGAAAGGAGCTAAGAGGGGGAGTTTGGGACTGGCTAGGTGAGGAGATTAGGGTTGGGATGAGAAGCCTGAAGAGTGGAGACTGGGACTAGGTAGATGAGGAGAATGGGAATGGGATAAAGTCTGGGGTAGAGAAGACACATAACTGGGACTGGACCAGATAGGAGGGTCCAAGTTTTGGATGAATTGGCAGAAAAGCCAGTAGAGAACACTCCCCTCCACAGCTTAGAATGGGACCCAAGATTCCCGAGTCTTACCATTCCTCTGCTCGCAAATATCTGTGAAACCCACTGGGAAAGCATGTGGCTCATCCCCCTCTAGTGCTGGTCTATACAGAGGAAGACAACCTACTAACACTATCAGTTACTCATTAGCTCTGGTGGCAGAGGTCTGTGTGGTTGAGCTAAAGGTTCCAACCCTGCAGATGAACCATGGGGGTGTCAATGTGAAGCCACATGATGGAATTTCTGTTTTCTCTACTTGGCTTTTAAAAGTGCCTAGGAAATTACATAAAAATATTAGAGACATTAATAAAGTTGCAAATTGAAGAATTAGCGTTTCCTTGCGACCTGAATAAAGCCCCTTTGTGCCTATGCATTAAGATACAATCTTTAATTATATGATCATATGATTTTTTTTCCACGGGACCCATGCCTCATTCAGTGCACAAGATGAATCTGTTCTGGGCTGTGTAGTAAAAGAAGCTGTTGTCAGTAGGACTCTACCTCCTTTGTTGCAGAAGTCAGAAGGCACGCAGGGAATGAGGCATGTGATTCTAGGAAGAGAAAAGATGGTCTTGTGGTTAAGGCAGTTGAATGCTGCCCTAGTGAATTGGATTTTTTCCCTGACATTATCACAGCATTCCTATGGGATGCTACAAATGCCACTGCAACCAAACTTCTCATGTGGTCATCAGCTGTGTGTTCCTCATTCTCTGGGTGCCAACTTGAAACCCTTGTATCTGATTTGCAGAAAGGTTCAGCACTCAAAGCTGCAAATGACGTGCTGTGCTTTGAGCATAGCTAGTGCTATATAAACATCAGGTACTAGGCATATCAAATTGGTCACCCAAAATTAGTGGATAGTTTTGATCTCTCTCTTTGCCTCAGTTTCCCATTTTACAACTGGGGATTATACCACCCCTCACCTCACAGAGTTGTTGGGAAGATAAACATTAATTAATGCCTGTGAAGTACTCAGATACTCTACTGACAACCACCATAGAAAAGCCCATGAAGAAATTAATAGTTCTGTCTTCAAAGCAGTGTTTCAACAGTGTGCAGTAATTAAGGCCTGGGGCACACATTAAACAATGAGGAAAAAACAAAATATTGAATAGCTCCTCATTAAGTGAGCACTGTCCATTGTCTGCACTGAATGTGACGGGGTCTTATGGAAAAAACAGCACATGGGTATGTAATTAAAGACGATCCCAATGCATACATGGGGCAGGGGAAAGGAGAGGTGCAGACAAAGGTTGCACAGCATCTCTTAACTTTTGAGTGCTTGACTTTGCAACCTAAATAGTGTTTTTACAGCTTTTCATGTGCAATATTATATTTCCTTGTTTGGGGTTTTTTAATTTCTTTCTAAATTGAAGAAGAACATCTCTGTAAAAAGAACATGATGATTGACCAGATACAGATAACTACATATTCTTTGGAATTACTGTATGTCAGCTATATAAGGTCCCGATCCTGTACTATGGAAGTTAAAAGGAGCTTTGCCATTGAGTTCAGCGCGAGCTGGATCAAGACCTAAATGTATATTTATTAGAAATGGTCTGCTTAGATGTGATCTATTTTCAGTTCCTCCAAAGTTTGGGGAAGGGAATGAGGGATTCAGATACTGTGATCTAGTTCAGGCCCAACTCAGTTTTTTCTCTTATGAAAGGATATGAAACATGCAATCTCCTTTATTGCATATAAGGAGAACTGCAATAAGTATTTAAAACTATTTAATTTTTAAAAATAGTTAACAACATTTAAATTCCAATAGTCCAGTACATCCAATATTTAGGGCCTGATCCTCCACTCCTTTACACCATTTTTATATTGCACTAACTCCACTGAAATTAGTGGAATTATATTAGCTTTATACTGATCTAAGAGAATGGAGAATCGGGCCCATCCAGAGCCAAACTTGTATAAATTAAGGGAGGAGCCTTGCTCAGTAGCGGGCTGGGTAAGGGGAACAAAGACCATGATTTTTTTGGAGGGGGAAAAAACTTTAAAAGGTGCAGCTTTGTCACAAATACCATGGCCATGACAAACATGCAGCCCCCCTAAATAATGGTCTGCCTCTGTTGTGATATTTCAAGCAATTAATTGGTATCTTGGCCAATGTGGGTAGAATTCATTATTTCCATAAGAAAAAATGCCAAACTTAAATGAGAATTTGCACTGCTTTTTTAGTGCTCAATAGATTAATCAAACACAAAAGAAAAGTATGTCATGACTTTTGATGCTTGTTACTATAGACACTGTTGGTGAAATGTTTAAAAACATGACTTAAGGCTCTAAGCATTAGATTTAAAACTTTCAGTGGAACTGTCTTTGGGGATTTGTATTAAAATGCTCATGTGCTTTGTAGTAAGATGTGAGAATATATTATCTTTTTTTTACAAAAATAGCCAATCTCGCCAAATCTAGCATATTTGTTTTTTAATTAGGTCCGTTGATTGGCTCTGGCCATTCAGATGGAGTTTTTTAGTACAAAAAGTCTCTCAATAGGCCTATCCTCTCTTTAATTTGCATTGCCTACTGCTCTAAAACAGGATTCATTCTCCTCCAAGAATGCAATTATTAAGCATAGAAGGGACAAACTTGACACATTTGCCTGCATGTTTTTCAATTTTGAATTACTGAAAGCTTGCTCATTACTTGGTAGTTACTGGGAATGGAATAGGAAATAACCTTGTGACAAGCAAATCCCTTTTCTCTTCCATCCCATGTATATTATTTATTAACTGGATAATGTATAATTTAAATAAAACAGCAATCACTATCTGCCTTCTAATTATCTCAACAAAAAGGGAAGCTTGTTACATTTTGAAAAAAGTTGTAAAAGTGACATTCCTATAACTCTGAAAATCTCTTATTGTCTTTAGCTCAAGACGTTTATTCTAAAAGAGCATTTCTGATTCATCCAGCAAATAAATGTTTAGCCAGTGATGGAAAAAACCTGACAATTCCTTTTGGTGTTTCACAAGATAATAACGGATTTCCAACTGGGTTTTTCTTTAACTAATGATATTTGTTAAGTATTTCCTGCATATAGACATGAAAGCTTCTTTTCCGTACTTCAAACAGAAACATTCATTACAAAGAGACAGTCATACACCCTATCAACTGTAGTTAAGCTGAGAATGAGAAAAACATAAAAAATCACCAACTGACCTTTCATTCTGAATAACACAAAAGCTAATTGGTTGCCAACTGGCTATTTATGCTGAAATAAGGGTAAAAAAGGTCCATTGAAAGGCATGCACTTTCTCTGTCACTTTTAATATTTATTAATTTCCAAGGAGATACAGAAATGGAATCAAAGCAGAACTTCTTTTCAACTTCAGCTTGGCTTTTTGTCAAGCAAACTCCTGTCACAGCTCCCCCCAGTCAATGTAATATGTTACTGCATGCAAAACAGCTCATTACTTTGCATAAAGTGGCACTTTTCAAATGGCAAAATGATTCAGAAAACACACTTTGCTAAACAATTAGATGTTACTGGCTTATGCATTTGTATTCGAGAGAAACTTTTTTGGGAGGGTGCTACAAAATTCGCACATAGCTTAATAACAAAATTCATGCTTGTTTGAGAAATCAAAAAAAAATCATAGTATTTTCACACCCTAAATCTGGGCCAGATTTTTATAACTGTTACTCACATTAACACTTATATAAAGCAGTTCCATTGAAGCAATCCCACTGAATTCAAGTGAGCAAGTACTACTCAACTTGAGCAATGGCTGCATAAACTGGCCTTCTGTTAACAAATGTTACAATTGTTGATTCTTGCACCAGAAAAGGATGAAGGGAAACTAACTCATAACTGTAACACTAAGGGCCTCATTCTGTCACCTTTCCTCATACTGGGTGTAATTCACCTCTATACAGAGAGCCAGCATAAGATCCAGGAATTACTTAGGCCTTGTCTACACTACAGGGGAAATTCGATCTAAGCTACGCAATTTGAGTTACTTACCGCGGGGTCCACACTACGCAATGTCAACGGGAGACACTCTCCCATCTACTCCCCTTACTCTTCTCGATCCGGTGGAGTACAGGGGTCGATGGGAGAGCGATCTGCTGCTGATTTAGTGGGTCTTCACTAGACCCGCTAAATCGACAACCAATGCATCGATCGCCGCTCCCCACCGGTAAGTGTAGACAAGCCCTTAGTGTAACTTTAGTGGAGCATAATCCATGCACTAGCCTTCTTGGGTGAAATCTCAGCTCCCTGAAGTCAATGAGAGTTTTACTAATGATTTCAATGGGACCAGGAATTCTATAATTTTACTTGTGCAAGTAAGCTGCTACTCAGCATAAGTAAGGACAACAGAACCAGGCCCTGAATAAATACTTCTGTGTGACATTCTGCTTCTTACATGTTCTAGCCTATTACAGAAGTCATCTCTTTTCACTTCTTTATTATTTGGAATTTTTTATATAGCAGTAAATAAATTTTATTAGGTTTCAGAGTTACAGCCATGTTAGTCTGTATTCGCAAAAAGAAAAGGAGTACTTGTGGCACCTTAGAGACTAACCAATTTATTTGAGCATAAGCTTTCATGAGCTACAGCTCACTTCATCGGATGCATGGAGTGAGCTGTAGCTCACGAAAGCTTATGCTCAAATAAATTGGTTAGTCTCTAAGGTGCCACAAGTACTCCTTTTCTTTTTGTAAATGTTATTAGTGAATGGACTATATACACCTATAATCAATGCATTTTGCTTATTTTATTATGGTTTGATAGTGTGGACAAAATCCTGTTTGCCTTTTCTACAAAAGACCTGCTGAATGTCAATGCCACCTGAATAAGAAGAAAAAAAAGAGATCTGACTCTATCTTACTCAACCATTATTCCGAGCATTTCACTGCTATTATAGCCCATCTCCAAGAATAATAAAAACTATTCTCCATTAATAAAGCTATGATTTTTTGAAAAAAGTCACGTTTTATGAGCCCTATAATTCATAAACCTTGATGTTATTTAATAAGCAATTGTTTTATTAAAAGGTTTCCAATAAACAATTTTTGTATATCTCAATTTCAGAATTAATCTTTAAAAAAAAACACCCAATTTTTCACATGATCCAGCTTTTACAAAGCACTTAAACATATTAACCTGAAGCTTGTGTGTAATCCTGTTGATTTCGGTGGGATCACTGAGACATGCTTTAAAGTTAAGCACATGCCTTACTGTTGTGCTGGATTGGGGTCATGCTGAGAAACTTTCATAAACAAACAAAGCTGCTATCTGCTTAAACCCCCAAGTCTGCATTCACATGTGCACAGGCAGATTTTTTGGTCCCTGCAGAGGCCCACTGAAGTCAATGGGGTTTTGCATGAGCACTGCAATTACCCGACTGCAGACCAGGGCGTCACTGTGTATACTAACTGAAATAATTATGGGAGACAGCACTGTATGCAATGTTCATGTGACAATGGGAATATCAAGGTATGTATTTCCGATATCTGAGTGGAAAACACAATAAAAGGCAGAACGCTAAAGTTAGAGTTCTAAGAAAATAATGTGTATAATAAGAAAGTGTATAATAAGAAAATACCCCTGCAAAGTAATGTATAATACAGAAAGTGTCTCATTAAACTGAATAGACTGCAGCATTAAATGGCCATGTTTTATTGTTGTGATTTTCTCTTTATTTTTATTAGAGAAAATATTTTTGAAATCTGTGCCATTACAGAAAGTTATTTGGGTTAAAAAATGCCAGATTAAATAAATATATATGGCACCTGCTATAAAGAAAACAACAGTTTTCCCATTTTTGTTGGTTTAGGAAATACTTGCTGCATGTTCTATCTAAAGGTAAGGGCAACTAGACTATAATCTCTTTTGAGTTCAGTGTGGAAAGTTTTGGTTCTTGTGTGTGTGAGAACCTCTTTACAACAGCATGGTGTACGGAGCTGTACAAAGGCAGGCTCCAAGGTTATGATTCCATTTTCTGTTTGTACACATGTAAATGTGTTCTTTTCCTGTCTGCCAGGCATGGATCTGAGAGTCAGTTTAACTTGTCTGTTAGCATAACACACCATTCTCTCTCTCCCCACACCTTGGGACTTGCATTTGCTTTCTATTTCTTTTATTCTTTTTCTTAATCTCAGAAGTTACCCAGACCGAATTTGTTTTCCCCTTTGTATACAGTAAACCATAACAATGAGTTGGCAATCTATCAAGTTCAGACCTCAAGCCCCCCAAATTCTCCACATAGTAAATTTTTAAGAAAAGTTAGGACCTGTGTACATGTGTTTGCTAGTTGACAGGAAGCAGAATTAGAATTAGACCCCAGGTCTAAGTTAACAACAGATTTCTGACCACAGAGAAACAAATGTCCCCATGTAAAACTGAGCAACAATTTTGATATGAACCAACCTTTAAAATCATGATACAGTTCCCTGTCACTGGGAGAATCACAGCTGTACTGGGCTCATTGCCTGACAACACAGACACAAGGGCTAGAAGAAAATGAATTAATATTCTCTGACTTTTCCTGGTGGATCAGAGAAAATTAAAATACAGACCCTTTTCCTGGAAACTGAGTGAAAATAGCATGAAGAATACATTTCCTAATCCAGTTTGAATCCCTTACCTCAGAAAATGATGGGCTGCAGCACCTTGCTGCCTAGTGAGAGTCTGACCAGCTCACTCCACCCACCTGCTTTTCCCTTTCTACCACCAAACAGCTCTCCCCAAGAGCCTCCTGTCCTTGTAGAAGGGGTGAAGAGACTTCCCACAAGGTCCCCTCTCATAGTGCCTAATCCCCAGGCTGGTTCTCGATTGACAACATCCACTCTGCTGGCACCAAATCCCCAATCTCTTCCCAGAAAACCCTCTGATGGCTCCATATCACCAAACCCACATTTCCCCTTGCTCCAGTTTCCCCTTGGGCTGGTGGAAAGGATGTGTGTGTCTCAGAGGGGCTTTTCCTCCTGTCTTGGGAACAAACATGGAGTGTTCCTCCCACCTTCTTATCCTCTTTGCCTGAGGAGAAGAATCCTCAGCTGATGTTTACCTCTTCCTGTATTGGTGAGGGTTTTCCAGCTGGGGTATTCTCTTTACCCCCCAACAACTGTGGCTTCCTGTCCTGGAGTCTCCTCTTGTCATTCCCTCTTAAATCCCCCTTTCCTTATACCCATTATGAAAGGCAATGAAAAAAGAGCCATTGACAGGACAGGTGCTCCTGGACACCAACACGGGGAAAGGCCTGTTGTTCATCTCCAAAGACAACAGCAGACAGTGAGACTGGTTTCCTGTGTGCATGCTTAGGCAATGATGTGCCTTGTGACTGTGTGTGATCGTACCTGTATTCTGACAATGCTGTAAGCTCCTCTGTAGAGCCTTCAGAGTAACAGCCGTGTTAGTCTGTATTCGCAAAAAGAAAAGGAGTACTTGTGGCACCTTAGAGACTAACCAATTTATTTGAGCATAAGCTTTCGTGAACTACAGCTCACTTCATCAGATGCATATCGTGGAAACTGCAGCAGACTTTATATATACACAGAGAATATGAAACAATACCTCCTCCCACCCCACTGTCATGCTGGTAATAGCTTATCTAAAGTGATCATCAGGTGGGCCATTTCCAGCACAAATCCAGGTTTTCTCACCCTCCACCCCCCCACACAAACTCACTCTCCTGCTGGTAATAGCTCATCCAAACTGACCACTCTTCAAGTTTAAATTCAAGTTAAACCAGAACATCTGGGGGCGGGGGTAGGAAAAAACAAGAGGAAACAGGCTACCTTGCATAATGACTTAGCCACTCCCAGTCTCTATTTAAGCCTAAATTAATAGTATCCAATTTGCAAATGAATTCCAATTCAGCAGTTTCTCGCTGGAGTCTGGATTTGAAGTTTTTTTGTTTTAAGATAGCGACCTTCATGTCTGTGATTTTGTGACCAGAGAGATTGAAGTGTTCTCCGACTGGTTTATGAATGTTATAATTCTTGACATCTGATTTGTGTCCATTTATTCTTTTACGTAGAGACTGTCCAGTTTGACCAATGTACATGGCAGAGGGGCATTGCTGGCACATGATGGCATATAGCACATTGGTGGATGTGCAGGTGAACGAGCCTCTGATAGTGTGGCTGATGTTATTAGGCCCTGTGATGGTGTCCCCTGAATAGATATGTGGGCACAATTGGCAACGGGCTTTGTTGCAAGGATAAGTTCCTGGGTTAGTGGTTCTGTTGTGTGGTATGTGGTTGTTGGTGAGTATTTGCTTCAGGTTGCGGGGCTGTCTGTAGGCAAGGACTGGCCTGTCTCCCAAGATTTGTGAGAGTGTTGGGTCATCCTTTAGGATAGGTTGTAGATCCTTAATAATGCGTTGGAGGGGTTTTAGTTGGGGGCTGAAGGTGACGGCTAGTGGCGTTCTGTTATTTTCTTTGTTAGGCCTGTTCTGTAGTAGGTAACTTCTGGGAACTCTTCTGGCTCTATCAATCTGTTTCTTTACTTCTGCAGGTGGGTATTGTAGTTGTAAGAAAGCTTGACAGAGATCTTTTAGGTGTTTGTCTCTGTCTGAGGGGTTGGAGCAAATGCGGTTGTATCGCAGAGCTTGGCTGTAGACGATGGATCGTGTGGTGTGGTCAGGGTGAAAGCTGGAGGCATGCAGGTAGGACTAGCGGTCAGTAGGTTTCCGGTATAGGGTGGTGTTTATGTGACCATTGTTTATTAGCACTGTAGTGTCCAGGAAGTGGATCTCTTGTGTGGACTGGACCAGGCTGAGGTTGGTGGTGGGATGGAAATTGTTGAAATCATGGTGGAATTCCTCAAGGGCTTCTTTTCCATGGGTCCAGATGATGAAGATGTCATCAATATAGCGCAAGTAGAGTAGGGGCTTTAGGGGACGAGAGCTGAGGAAGCGTTGTTCTAAATCAGCCATAAAAATGTTGGCATACTGTGGGGCCATGCGGGTACCCATAGCAGTGCCACTGATCTGAATGTATACATTGTCCCCAAATGTGAAATAGTTATGGGTAAGGACAAAGTCACAAAGTTCAGCCACCAGGCTGGCCGTGACATTATCAGGGATAGTGTTCTTGACGGCTTGTAGTCCATCTTTGTGTGGAATGTTGGTGTAGAGGGCTTCTACATCCATAGTGGCCAGGATGGTGTTATCAGGAAGATCACCGATGGATTGAAGTTTCCTCAGGAAGTCAGTGGTGTCTCGAAGGTAGCTGGGAGTGCTGGTAGCGTAGGGCCTGAGGAGGGAGTCTACATAGCCAGACAATCCTGCTGTCAGGATGCCAATGCCTGAGATGATGGGGTGCCCAGGATTTCCAGGTTTATGGATCTTGGGTTGTAGATAGAATATCCCAGGTCGGGGTTCCAGGGGTGTGTCTGTGCGGATTTGATCTTGTGCTTTTTCAGGAAGTTTCTTGAGCAAATGTTGTAGTTGCTTTTGGTAACTCTCAGTGGGATCAGAGGGTAATGGCTTGTAGAAACTCGTGTTGGAGAGCTGCCGAGCAGCCTCTTGTTCATATTCCGACCTATTCATGATGACAACAGCACCTCCTTTGTCAGCCTTTTTGATTATGATGTCAGAGTTGTTTCTGAGGCTGTGGATGGCATTGCGTTCCGCATGGCTGAGGTTATGGGGCAAGTGATGCTGCTTTTCCACAATTTCAGCCCGTGCACGTCGGCGGAAGCACTCTATGTAGAAGTCCAGTCTGCTGTTTCGACCTTCAGGAGGAGTCCACCTAGAATCCCTCTTTCTGTAGTGTTGGTAGGGAGACCTCTGTGGATTAGTATGCTGTTCAGAGGTATTTTGGAAATATTCCTTGAGTCAGAGATGTCGAAAATAGGATTCTAGGTCACCACAGAACTGTATCATGTTCGTGGGGGTGGAGGGGCAGAAGGAGAGGCCCCGAGATAGAACAGCTGCTTCTGCTGGGCTGAGAGTATAGTTGGATAGGTTAACAATATTGCTAGGTGGGTTGACGGAACCATTGCTGTATCCCCTTGTAGCATGTAGTAGTTCAGGCCTAACAAAGAAAATAACAGAACGTCACTAGCCATCACCTTCAGCCCCCAACTAAAACCCCTCCAACGCATTATTAAGGATCTACAACCTATCCTAAAGGATGACCCAACACTCTCACAAATCTTGGGAGACAGGCCAGTCCTTGCCTACAGACAGCCCCGCAACCTGAAGCAAATACTCACCAACAACCACATACCACACAACAGAACCACTAACCCAGGAACTTATCCTTGCAACAAAGCCTGTTGCCAATTGTGCCCACATATCTATTCAGGGGACACCATCACAGGGCCTAATAACATCAGCCACACTATCAGAGGCTCGTTCACCTGCACATCCACCAATGTGATATATGCCATCATGTGCCAGCAATGCCCCTCTGCCATGTACATTGGTCAAACTGGACAGTCTCTACGTAAAAGAATAAATGGACACAAATCAGATGTCAAGAATTATAACATTCATAAACCAGTCGGAGAACACTTCAATCTCTCTGGTCACGCAATCACAGACATGAAGGTCACTATCTTAAAACAAAAAAACTTCAAATCCAGACTCCAGCGAGAAACTGCTGAATTGGAATTCATTTGCAAATTGGATACTATTAATTTAGGCTTAAATAGAGACTGGGAGTGGCTAAGTCATTATGCAAGGTAGCCTGTTTCCTCTTGTTTTTCCTACCCCCCCCCCAGATGTTCTGGTTTAACTTGGATTTAAACTTGAAGAGTGGTCAGTTTGGATGAGCTATTACCAGCAGGAGAGTGAGTTTGTGTGTGTATGGGGGTGGGGGGGATGTGAGAAAACCTGGATTTGTGCAGGAAATAGCCCAACTTGATTGTCATGCACATTGTGTAAAGAGTTGTCACTTTGGATGGGCTATCACCAGCAGGAGAGTGAATTTGTGTGGGGGGGTGGAGGGTGAGAAAACCTGGATTTGTGCTGGAAATGGCCCACCTGATGATCACTTTAGATAAGCTATTACTAGCAGGACAGTGGGGTGGGAGGAGGTATTGTTTCATATTCTCTGTGTATATATAAAGTCTGCTGCAGTTTCCACGATATGCATCTGATGAAGTGAGCTGTAGCTCACGAAAGCTTATGCTCAAATAAATTGGTTAGTCTCTAAGGTGCCACAAGTACTCCTTTTCTTTTTCTGTAGAGCCTGGTTTTGATAAAATTTTGCATTCACTTACGTGTACTGATGAAATACTGAATATGGCATTGTCTTTACGTATATCCAGGCAATGCTAATGCTTAAAGCCATAAGAAAGGTGAATTTTTTTGGGTTCAAAATCGTGGCTACAGTTCATTAAAGTTGCAGTTTAAGGCACGCAGCCTACTTTCCAAAGCAGGGATGCAGCACAGAAGAGTTGCTGTGTGTCCTACTTGCTTCTCACAGGCAAGCATGATGAAGTGGGTAGCCATGCCAAATTTGAATGGTGGTGCAACCCAATAGCCCAGATCACAAAGCCACTCACTCAAATTCAGCCCCTCCATCGGGATGCATTCTGGGTCACAACGTCACTCAAATCTGCAGCAGCTATAAAAAGTTGCAGTTGTTGAGGTACCGTTAAAAGCAACTAAGTATCAAGGTCCTAAAATTGAGATACCCTTAAAATTAATTCACAGGAGAATTTCTAATGAAGTTCTCTTTGTAACGATTCACTAGCAAAACTGGAGTTTGAATGAAAAACCAATGCTTAAAGCTGGTAAAAGATGTTGACATTACAGAATCATAGCATGCTCCCCCAAATCCCTTCCCCAACTATATGAAGGGAATAAGAATATAGTGATTTATATCATTGATATATAAAAATGAAGGATTACTAAATGGTAAAATTAAAATCTTTGTTAGTTGTATTTTACTGATGTGTAATTATGGATAATGAATGAGTACAGATGAGAACACTTAGGCCAAGGCCTTGTGACATAAGTGTGGTTTTGCCAATTCTTCTTTTACACAAAATTGCTAATCTACTTAAAATGATGTTATTGCCGACAGAACAAATGTAATGTTGTGCTGAAATTTTGAGATAAAAAAACCACAAAACCCTGTAACAACAAAGTCCTCTTTTTCTGGGAATATCTACGGCAGGGTGATGCAAAAACCACGACACCAAAATTGCAAAACCAGCACAAAAAATATGCAAAAGTTTGGTAATTGAAGCTTGTCCATGCATAATGTACCGGTGACTAAAACCAAAAGGGCTGATGTGTTAAAAGCCAATTGGATAAAGGTTAAGTAATCTGTAATGCAGAAATGTATAACAGACATAACTGAACATGGGCTCAAACTGGAGAAACACTGGATCAGAAATGTAAGGACAAAACTGAAAAACCAGACCCAGGGATCAGAGAAGTCAACAACTACCAGGGAAGGTGGAAGGAGTTCCTGGTGCCCCAGAATGTGGTAACTTGGGCCAATTTACCAGTTCTGTCTTACCTGTTATTTGTCTGGTATAAATGTATTTCCAGACACTATAAGTGACAATAATTCTGTCTGAAATTTTATAAATGAAGGTGAAAATTGATGAAGCCTAAATTGGGTAGATTTGTGACTCAGTTTCCCAACATTTACCCCCAACAAAGTGTGCATTAAAAGTAGCAGTTTCTGCAACCAAATTGCAGCCTGGGATTTTCTTACAGCCTTAATTCATGGTGCATTTACATGCATATTGTTCTATTCCTAGGACATAATCATAGAAGCAGGCAAGAATTATTTAAATGGGCAAAGATGATGAGTTTAAGGCTAAGTCTGCCAAAACCGAGTAAGGGATAGTTGGAAAGAGTCAAAAACTCCCTCCCTACTCCTAGGGGCTAGGAATCCCAAACTAAAGCTAGTGTTGAGTTTGGGGTTTTTTTTTTTGCAAAACCAAAACAAAATGACAGATTTTGCCAAAGCCTAAATGCAGCCAAATGAAACCATGTTTAGTGGCAACACAAGATTTTCCCATGAATAAATCACCTGCTTTACCACATTTTGTTTAAAAAAATTGATCCCTTACTTTTCACATAAAGTACAGTGTTGATTTAAGCAATGCCATCTTAAGTGGCATCAAATCCTCAGAGAATCTGACATACCCTAAAGCAAAAGCATGTTTCTATTACATCAAATGTTTAAAGAAATGCAGCGAGCTGCTGTAGACAGTATATTACCCATGTTCCCCTGTAGGATTTTGCATATCAGAAGTATTTGTATTCCCAAGGCACAGTTTTATTCTCTGTTGATCTCCAGCACTGAATCCAAAACTGTGACTCCTACTGCTATTAGTGTCATAGAAAACTTGGGCACTGATTGGCAAAAAAGTCAGTTCATAGAAATTAAAAGAGCAGCAGTGTGTGGTGGGGGGGAGGGGAAGGGGGCAAAGACATGATACTGTTGCATACATTTTGTAGAAGACTGTAGAATTAAACCCACGATAACAGGAGGCAGACTGACAACACACAATATATCTTATTCACAGTAACTTCTTTCTATGGTAGCTTTTGATTCAATAGGAATACTTAAGTAACTTGTGTTATTTACACATCTTTAATTTAGCCCAAACAATTCATTTACAAAACTGGGAATAGAGGTGGTTGGAAAACAGGAACCTTTTCCCTCAAAATTTCAGCTTTTTTCCCACGAAAATGAAAAGCTATGGGGGGAAGGGGGTTTGGCCAAAAATTGATATATTGTTTCAGCATTTAGGTTTTCAATTTTGCAATGAAAAACCTCATTCTCATTCCAGTGAGAAACAATCTTTTTGATGATAATATAGACTTTCAATGAAAGTTTAGTTGGATCAACACTCTTGTTTTCCACTGGAAAATTTTCAGGTGGCTCTTTCAACACCATTTTTATTTGGACTGAGATCAGTAAGGAAATAAAGAACACTTTTAGGTTTCGTTTTCCATCATTGGATCTGGAATTTTATTTTTGGCTTGGGGAGACATAAAAATATATTATCATTAAGGCTACGATTTAGTCATGGGTATTTTTAGTAAAAGTCATGGACAGGTCATGGGCCATAATCCCTAATTTAATCTTAGGTGCTAAGGGGTGGTGCTCCCATGGATGCTGCTGCTCCTGCGTGGCGGATGCTCCAGGGCCCTGCTGCTGCTGGGGGTGTAAGGTGGCCCAGGGCTGCCTGGATGTGGCCCAGGGCCCCACTGCTGCTGCTGGGGGGGTGGATGTGGTCCTTGGCTCAGCCACACGGGCTGCTGCAAAAGTCACGGAGTTTGTGAAAAATCACAGAATCCATTACTTCTGTGACCTCTGTGAAAGACTTGCAACCTTAATTATTATTACTCCCTGCCCCCTGGAGGGCTAGGTTTTCCATCAGTGATCAGCTGGATCATCTTGTTAATTCCATTGCTATTACGTTTTCTCCATTATGGTATAAAAATTCTGTCTTACAAGCAAGACATTAAAAAATAGTACCCCAGATTCCCAGTTTGCCAGCCTAGGTGAAATAGTTCATCCTAATAAATTGGCTTAGTTTAGGGTAGTACTAACACATTGGAAGTATTACAGAATATAATCTGCAGGTTCACCCTTTCATGTGAATTTATTCAGAAGACTCAACTTTCCATTAAACCCACATGATTACTTTATGGCTGTCTCTATTCTCCAGCATCTCAAGTTTGCCATCCAGGCGCTGAATCAGTGCTTCTGTTGCCTGGAATCATTGAGTCACTGTCTCATTGGCGCTGCAGTAGTCTACACCAACTGAACATCTGGCCATTTGTTCTTTGGGCCCCTCAAGGAACACTATTGTTATGAGATTAATTTCCATTGCTTCCTTTTTGGCTAGATATTTAAGCACCAGGTCTGACTGTCCCCGGCCAAAAGTCTGGCATTGTACATGTTAAGTAGTTCCTGCTTTTTCCTCCCCACTTCCTCCCATGTATGCATTAGTTCAGTTGGTTCGTACACTTATCCATTACAGAAACATTCCCAGAGGTGTTATGTATGTTATTATTATCACATGAAATTTTGATCACCATTGTATTTTAGAGAGTGAGCTTTGATGAGCTAGAAAGTAGAATTATTTCATATTCCAGATGAGCTAACTGCAAACATTTTTAGTGTTCATGACTTCCCAAATACAGTTATTGAGACCATTGTCCTGAAATCCAAAGCACTTAATAAAAACAGCCATGTTTTTAACAGTAACCCATAGAATGCAAGTCTCTTTACTTTAGGACATTTGAACTAAAACAAAATTATTAATGGAATGGAAAATAATGAGTTATCATTCATTTTTGCTCATTCACTTCTCACCAAATACTCTTGTCATTATTAGACAGTTTCTTAGCAAAGACCACACTCTTTATTGTTCCCTTGTCTGCATAAAATCAAAAGCCCTTTTAAAACTAACACCTGGAATCCCACAAGCATGTTATTTAACAATCTACTTTAGACCTTTCTTTCCATTAAATCTTACTAAAAGGCATTCTTTGCAATGGAGATTTCAGTACTGTGGTTGTCTTCATTGCAATTGGATTTATCGTATAACCTTTAAGATAACTAGAAAACGTTTGGTAAAACATGAAGACTAGTCATTTAACAATATTTATATTTTTCTGTAAATCTTTTATTTCACAGGAATAGTTATTCCTTTTATAATTGTGAAAAACCTGAAGTCAAACAGGACCTGTCAAAATGAAACTATATATATGTATATATGCGCATGTACACACACATACACAGAGAGAGAGAGAGAGAGAGCAAAATAAAATATTAAAGAGACAATCCCAATAGGCTAGAAGAGGGGGATAGGGTAGGTAAAGTGCTTAGTTCTTGGACACAGAGGTCAAGTCTCTCCATACAAAACCGCAAAAACGTTGGAGCAGTCTGAATTACAGAAGGCCAACATATCCCTTCAAAAATCCACAGCAGTGATATGAAACATTTTGGAAAGTTACTGAAAATTTCTAATAGAGCAACTTTCCCTGAAGAAAGAATCTAGACACCTTCAGGGAGGGAGGGGAGAGAAAGGGACAGAGAGAGACGGACCCATCTTTTCCCTCCAACACCAAAAACGTCAGTCTTTTAATCAGGGTCTGAACAACACTATTAGGGAAAAAAAAGTCAGTTATAATGCATAGGATTACTGGATTTAATGTTCAATTTAAAATATACATATAAATACAAATAAGCCTCAGCAATGAGTGGGCAAAATATGGTGGTAGAAATATAAATGCCAGATTTTCAAGAACTGATTTACACCTTTGCATTGAGCTAGGAATATGAAATTTTTGTACACATGCCAAACAAATGGTATGTTCACAGGCATTTGGAACACTCACAGTTCAGCTGAATATCAAATTTCAAGTGTGAGCGTGCAGAAGGCAGGTAAGTTTTATTTGTGTGCAAAAATGCTGTTCTGTGATATGTGTGTCCAACTGCGACTCCCATGCTGCGTACGTGCACTTTGGGGCTGTGCTTCTAAACAATCTGAGGCTCTATGTACATTAGGTCAATGGGCATGGCCTACACACTGCCTGATAGTTGTGTTGTTGCAAACTGATAAAAGTAAGAGCAGCAGGCAGCTCACTTTGCAGCCAAAGGACATTTGACTGCTAGCCTGCCTTGGTATGCCCAATGAATTCACTCTGTCACCTCCCAGTGAGACATTAGCCTTCTACCCCAATCAATCAACATGGATCTGGGGAAGATAAGGGACCATTTCAGTACAAAGGTCTCCCACCATCCCTGTGAGGTGGAAAAACCCAAGCATGCATTGCAAAAGGGGCCATTGCCAAGACTATCACACTGACAGGATGGTTTCAGTTCATACTCTTGGTGATTCTCAAGACAATTTCAGAGTGGTAGCTATGTTAGTCTGTCTCACCAAAAATAACAAGGAGTCCTTGTGGCACCTTAGAGACTAACACATTTATTTGGGCGTAAGCTTTTGTGGGTTAGAACCCACTTCATCAGATGCATGAAGTGAAAATACAGAAGCAGGTATAAATACATGCCCCTCTGCCATGTACATTGGCCAAACCAGACAGTCTCTACGCAAAAGAATAAAGGGACACAAATCTGACATCAGGAATCATAACATTCAAAAAACAGTAGGAGAACAATTCAGTCTCTCTGGTCACTCAATAACAGACCTAAAAGTGGCAATTCTTCAACAACAGACCCCACCGTGAAGCTGCAGAACTGGAATTAATTTGCAAACTGGATACCATCAGATTAGGCCTGAATAGAGACTGGGAGTGGTTGGGTCATTACAAAACCCAAACCTAATTTCCCCAATACTAATTTCTCCCTACTGGTACTCACACTTTCTTGTCAGCTGTCTGTAATGGGCCACTCTCTTACCACTTCAAAAGTTATTTTTCCTCCCTTGGTATCCTGCTGTTAATTGATTTATCTCGTTAGACTGACCTCACACTTGGTAAAACAACTCCCATCCTTTTATGTATTTATACCTGCTCCTGTATTTTCACTCCATGCATCTGATGAAGTGGGTTCTAATCCACGAAAGCTTATGCCCAAATAAATGTGTTCGTATCTAAGGTGCCATAACGACTCCTCGTTATTTTTTCTCAAGACAGAGGTGATGGGTGGCTCTAAGAAAGAAGAAAATTTCAATAATGAGATAAATTTCTGTGTCACTGACATTTTTCAGCAGGAAAAATGCTGTTATGGAACCTCTTGTTGACTTTTGGTGTGGGTCAGAAAGAGTGTTCAATTCTCCATGATTCCAAGAAGGGATGGAATTCCTTTCTCTCAAGGATGTCAGGCCCTGCAGACAGCATCTAGTGAGGAGGCAAAGAGCATCTAAGAGACATTGAGACAAATTCTGATCTCAGGTTGAGTAGGGCTGTACATCCATTGTACCAGTAACTGAGATGGGAAAATAAAGTGAAGCAAACAAAAAGGCCAACACAGAACGAAGAAACCCAGCAAGAGATGTGGGTTAAAAAAAAGTGTGAGGGGAGTGAAAGATGGGTGTGTCTGAGGAAACAAGCATGATCATCAATGTGCAGAAGAGGCACTTTCCTGCACAATACCCTCTTCAGCTTAACTCCGGCTTTGAGGACGGAATCACCTGGAAATCATACAGCAGTACTTTCATCAATGTATACTGGGCTCTCCTGTGCTCACGATTCTGCTCAACTTTCTTGATGTGTTTTTAGGTGCAACACTGCAGCGTGCTGTGTAGAATGAGTTGGCCCGTTTTTGTTGCCTAGAAACAGTCTTAATTTCAAATGTAGTACCTTCATAATGTTAATTATGAGAAGAGTGTAACAATCCATTTCTTTGCTACCTATTTATTCTTCTTCACTTGGATGACTGTAATTTCCCTATGGATTTCTGGAACATGTTTGGCTAATCACCCCACGAATTGGATTCACAGTAACAAAAATATGCACCAATTTTTGCTTAATGAAATCCTGGGACTGCTGCTATTCTCTGATTTATTTAAACATTATAAGCGTGTGCACGTGTGAACCACATAAAAGTTAATGACAAGTTACTGTATCTCTCTAGATGATAGCTAATTGCTTTTGATAGCATAAAGTCTATGCTGATTATTCAGTATCTTGGTAACTTTAAAAAAATGCACAACCTTATTTCATCTCTTATTCACCAATGCATGAAATGTAAACCTGGTTCCATAACATGTCAGCCCTCAGAGGTATGGAACATTAGCTTGTTAGAGTGTATTAAACAAATCTGCATTTGTAGTAGTAGCTCAGACTATTTTGTTTAAATATGATAATCTCTTGTGGGCCTTACATACCAAGAACACTTTTAATGGTTTAAAATAATACACAGCACCTTTGAGAATGGCTTTAGACAGTTTCCATAGTTTCCAGCTTGCCTGGAAATGTATGATTGGAATTCACTGTTCAGGGAAGGGGGGAAAATATTACAAATGATTTTTAAAATGCAAATTTTCAAAGGGCTGAAATATTAAAATACTTTATACAGCACAGTTTGAAGTGATAAATAAGCATTTCTGAGGGATAGTAGCAATTAGTTTACATAATGAGTATGCTGTGATGAACTGAAGTGTCAGAATGTAGGAATATTTATTTTATCTGGTCTTTAGTTTGTTTACTTTATACAGACAGTGCTAGACTACCAAACATGGGCTCTCCTTCATCCAGTATCCAAAGCAGAGCTAGGATAACTAAACCTTTTTTTAAAAAATCATATTTACGTCTATTTTCTGTTCAAAAATTGTCCATAAACAGATCATGGTTTCTATTATTTTGTACGTTGGATGCGTTGATCTGATGAATGTTCTGTGAACATACTTCACAGTTCATTGCAAATAGAGGATATTTGCAATTTGATACTAAACTTTGAGATTAGATACCTTAGCTATGTGGTTCAATTTTCTGTTGCCTGTCTGGATTGTTAGAACTTTCCCAACAGCAGAGACTGAATCACTGAGGCTCTGATTGCCTCAAGAAAAAGATGGTAGCACTTTGGGGGGAGGCAACAGGGAAAAAAAAACACTTCAGGCCTATGGCACTTTTCCTTTCCTGTTTTCCCAAGAACATTACCATTTTGGCTACATATATTGCCTTCAATTTTAAAATGCCCTTCTTCCTTCCTGGCAGACAGAGAAAGACAAATCTCTGGAAGCAAGATCTCAAGTCCTTCTACTCTGCAAAACTTCCTGAAAAAAAAAATGGTTTTGTTCTTATGTAGATTAAAACAATTTTGCAAACCTCAAAATGTTTTGCAAACCAGATTTTTTTTTCTGGCCAGCTCTAATTTCAAACATGATCCTATCAAATTCAAAATCAAGTATGATTGAATGTTTCTGGAAATTTTTGTTCACCCTTCACCAAGGTCTAGTCCCAACAAAGATGCAATCAGCTCTTGAAATGAAGATTCAAAGTTCGTATGGTCACCAATTGTAGTCATTGCAGTCTCTTTTCAGCATGAGAGTACTATTGCCGTGCTTCATCATCTTGTATTCTAAATCTCTTATTCAGAACAGCTTCATATCTTGCAGGCATCACAACTATTGCATTTTCTCTGCACAAGAAAACAGTCCCATCTAAGGAGAATATAATGATATTTTATAAGCAAACCCAGAAGGCATACAGGAGCAAGTCAGCTTTCTCCTTTCTCCCCAATTTGTTTCTCAAAACTAACATCCTTTCCACAGTACTCCCCGCTTCTGTCTCTGAAAACTCAAGGTGAGAACACATCAGTTCCCCTGAATCCAAGAATTTTATGGCAGCTGAGAGTCATTAGGGGTTTTTTTATTCATTTTTTTCTGTACATCTTAATGCAAAGGACTAATGCTGTTAACCCAGAGCATTTCATCTGGTCTTTCATCTGCTCTCAGAAAATCTGTTCCTTGATAGTTATACTGTCTGTAGTGATACATATTAGCATAAAGAAAATTAGAAGACACACCTCTTACATAGGACACCATATAGAAACCACAAACAATAACCTGCCTTATTCTGAAGAGAAATCCAGTGCAGTGATTGGTTTTCTCTAAGGTTTGCCGGACAAGACAAATCCCAAAGTACAAAACAAACATGTCAAGTCTGTTAGTTAAATGATGTATGAATCCATTAATTTACTACAGGTGAAGACGCAATCTAGATAGCTTTCAGAGTAGCAGTCGTGTTAGTCTGTATCCGCAAAAAGAAAAGGAGTACTTGTGGCACCTTAGAGACTAACCAATTTATTTGAGCATAAGCTTTCGTGAGCTGTTTGTTTATCTAGATAGCGATGACAATTGTATAAGCATAGGGTGCTGATCTCTGAAAAAGAAAAGGCAAGACACTTTCCCACCAAAGGAGAGTGGGGAAAAGTTACAGCTCAGATGAAAAAAATTACTGCAGAAAGAAAAATTAAAAGGCATTTGAGTAATTGTTGCAAAAGAAGTTAGAGCAGCTTGTCTTCTGCCAACAATATTTTTCTTCTGTCACTTCTCTTGCTATGAATACCTGGTTCTTAGACATTATGGTATACGCTTTTTAAAATGCTACACATTACATTGGTAATTAACATCTGTCCTCCTCTCATAATTGCTTTTATTTTTTATTGTTTCCAGTAGCACCCACAATGTGCCACGGTCCTTCCTCAGTGATATGCAATTATAAATGTCCAGTAAAGGGCATGGCCATTAAAGAGGTCAGATGGAAATTTCAACTCAAGAGTACACGCTTCTGCATCTGCCTCCACTACACTATTCCACTCATTTATTAGCATTGCTTCCAGCAATAAACATGGCTAAATAAATTATCCGCTGTTTGTTACATAGAAACAGATACTAGTGCAAGATCTGTAAAGTTCGGTGTTGGGTTATATCTAGGGGAGGGGTCATAAACAGAATTCTTAGTTATGGGGTAACCTTATTACTCCATAGAACTCCTTATCACTATTATTATTAATTATTATTATTATTATTATGAATAACACATTGTCCATACATAATTTCTTATAAACTCAACAAAACAAGACATCTTTCCTACAGAGTTTACATTCAAATTCAGACTGACAAAAAGATCATAACAATCAATTCAGATGGACTGGAGAAGGATAAGTGAGACACAGTCAGGCTAATTTAGAGTTTCAGAGCAAGGCATAACCAAAATGCAGATCACGGTTCAAACTCTAGGGAGAAGAATTTTAGCAGTATTACGCAGAAAGCAGTTGCAAGTCTTGTCCATGAGACCTTAATGGGGGGCAGATTACCCCCATATGTGGCTACCTTGGGGCTTCTTGCACCTTTTCCTGAAGCATCTGGGGCTGGAAATTGTTGGAGGCAGGATACAGGACTAGACAGACAGCAGATCTGATCTAGTCTGGTAATTCCTACATTTTAGGCACAGCCTAGATACAAGGTGCAGGAGAAAAGAGCTTAAAGTGACTCTTATGTTATGAGCATAGGTGACAGTAAGGATACCACATCTAAAAGAGTTAGTGTTAATAAAAAATGGGGAGTAAAGGACAGGGATTCGGAAGAAGTTTTACAGGATGTTTTGTACTGGATCAGTTTTAGACATACAGAACCAAATTCATCCCTGATGTTAATCTTTAAATGTGAGTTGGATATGGTGCTGGGACATCCAGAAGATGCTGATATAAAAGCAGTAGCATAGGTAAAATCTGACAGAGTGGGGGAAGTCATCAGTATGGAGGTGGTAGTTGTAACATTGTGTCAACATGTATAGAAGGATTACTAGAGGGACCTGGGACAGAACTATGAGATATATCAAGAGTGGGAGAGAGAGAAGAGGGTAAATCACCACTGAAGGAAAAACTGAATGTATGGCCAGTGAAATAGAAGAGGTAACTGGATAGCACTGTAAGAGCCAAGAGAGAAGAGTTAGTGAGGAGGAGAAGACAGAGTGTAGAGAAGCAGCTTTGGGGTTTAAAGAAACAGGAGTCACTCATGGTGGAACTACTTAGCAAAACACAAGGCCTGCTGGAAAATGAACTAACTTACAATGCAGAAAGTCAGGGAAAATATGCAGGGTCAGTGGAGCTATTTATGTTCTTCAGGAGGATGTGAATGGGATGGCTTCCACCATTCTTTAGGAGAGAGTCTCTTTATGGTCTCGGTACCTTCCACTATGGGAACCAAGGACCCAGTTCAGCAAAGCTCTTAAATAATCAAGACTAAAGATTCCAAAACTTGGAGTAGCTAGAAAAACCACTGGGGCTGACAAACAAGCCCAATTTCTGAAATAGGAAGGTTACTCAACCTGTGCAGTAACTGAGGTTCTTTCAGATGTGTGTGCCTATGGGTGCTCCACAGTAGGTGCGGCAGTGCCCCCCTGCACCTGGGACTGGAGATCTTCAATAGCAGTGCCTGTTGGACTGCAAATGCACACCTCCCTCATCTCATGCCGTCAGTGGGATCTATATATAGCGTTGTGCGGTCCAACTGCCCCCAGTTCCCTCTCTGCCACAAAACTTATCGTTCAGCTCCAAATCAGAGGGATTCTCATCCCTTGATGAGAAGTAGAATGGTGATGGAATTTCCTATTTCTGTTCTTCCTCCTCCTCTACTATGGGGAAGGGTTGGGCCACTGGTGGTCGAGAGACCAACAGAGATGGTGAGCTTGAGGGTCTCTGGCTTTTTTGTGTGGGAAGCTTCCCAAATTGTGCTCTGTATATGGCCCAGTGATCCCAGTATAGCCAATGTGGGGGGTTGGCATGTGGGGTTGCAATCACAGCAGTCCATACCAGGCCCTTTGTCTGGTTGGAATTTGTGGGTAGTGAGGAAGTGTAGAGGACACCCTCTGTGCCTGCCCTGAATATGAGGGTGGGATGGAGTGCTCTTCCCTCTGTGCATGGCTGGGGGTGGAAGGTGCTGTCCTCAGAGGAGAAAGGAGGAATGGTGTGATTCTGGAGAGGAAGATGGAAGTGGAGGGAGGTCTTTTCTGAGGAGTGAAGACTCAGGAATATCAAATTTAAGGAGATCTTTTGGGTATCTGAACTCTTGGGGAGGAGCATCTTTGGCACCGGTCCATGTATTGGTTCCTAGTGAGGGGTGTAGTCCCCTGAGCAGCCAGCAGATGGAATTGAAGATACACTCAGTGTCAAGGGCTTGCCTCATGCTGACAGTGCCAAAATGAACATTGACGGTGTTGTCAGCACTGGTGGTTTTGTCTGTGCCTCAGTGCCTGAAGTTGGTCTGGTTGGGGCAGTCAGCACTGGTCTAGAAGGCGTCAGATCTCGGTCTCCAGTGTTGAGAGATGGAGCCGATGGCTGTAGTCTGCCCGGTTATCATCATTAGACCTGTGCTTAGCTTTGTTACCAGAGGTACTGGGACGGTCTCTGGAGCTCTATTCCCTCTCTGAGGATGTTGAGGAAACTGACTATGCAGGGCATGGCATTCTGGCAGGTGGTGTCTCAGAGGGTGATAAAGGAACCCATCTCTTCCCATCTATGTGGGAAAAAGAAGATTTTCTTTCAGAGAGACGTGGTGAATGAGGGTCAGTGGACGACCTAGTGGAGTGGGATAGCCACTCAGGGGAAGTATCTGGGCCACGGTCTGATGCTGGCTGCAATGATTTATCCATGAGGAAAAATCTTAGTCAAATGTCCTGGTCTTTTCTGGCCCCGGCAATTAGGTTGTGGCAATGAGCACACTTTTGCAGGACGTGGCCCTCTCCCAGGCAATGAATGCACTGCGGGTGAGCATCAGTTTCTGGGAAGGCATCTGGCAGAAGACACACCTCTTAAACCTGGGAGATCCGGACATAAGGGTGAGGGAAAAAGCTTCACAGTAGGGAAGGGCAGGCGGGAAGCAGGAAAATGGAAGTCTAAGCTATGAACTAACAGGGAGACCAAAAATGATGTATTTATTTTTTAAGGGAGAGGACGAAAAGAACCAAGTAACTATGAACTACACTAAAAACAAACAGGTAAAGCACTATCTAGCTAAGTGGCCTCTCCTGCAGATTCTGTTCCAGACCAAAGGTGATAGAGAAGGAAAACGGGAGCGGTCAGACTGCACATCACTATATATATATGTCCCATTCACAGCAGGTCCAATGGGGACTACTGATGAAGATCTCTAATCCCAGGTCCAGGGGGTACTACTGTACCTACAGTGGAGCACCCATGGGCACAACACTAGAAGAACCACATTAGTAGTTTTATTTGAATCTTCGTTGACAAGTGCTGGACTACTTTAGTAATTTTTTGATGTAATGTTACATTTTTATTCCTAATTATCTCTCTCTGGTTTATATTTTAAATTAAGTTACAGCTGAAGCCACAGAGTTATTCTATACCTCTCATTTGTGGCTATATCTCACACTACTAGCTACTATTCTTTGCCGCCAACTCCTCATAAAAAATAACCACCCAACAATGCCGTACCAAACGCCTTTGCATTTTGTCCTGCTCTTATTTTTTACGAGAGTGTATTTTGTTCAATCAACTGTGTCTTGGGAAAACCTGAGAAACCAGAAGAATATCTCAGTCCAGTTTATTCATAAGAATCACACAGTATCCACTACTAATATTATTATATTCATATTTGCACTTTCTGCCAAAAATCCCATTCTTCAGAATTCATCTTAAAATGAAATTATTCCTGTCTAATAATATTCTTCTTTATATATAAAATGGTACAGCAATTTAAGGTTATAGTTGGAGACAGAATGATTACATATTGTGTACATTTCTTTTCTTCTCCAACATTTTTGCAGCTAGAGAAAGCTAATAGTGGTAAGAAATAATCTAATAGGAAAATGAAGACTCCAGACTGGAAAAATACATATTTTTTGGATATTATTCTGACAAACTCTGGTATTTTAAACAAATGTAATCAAGAACAAACATATTATGGGTGAAATTTATACTATATAGTTAATTAATTGCCGGTATGAATTTCTTAAATTGTTGACTCCAGCCAAATTGGTTTTTTCCCCCTAAAATGATGTGCAAGTGTAGGGATACTTGGGGTGAAATGAATAATAAACCAAATAATTAAATCATATAAATAAAGAAAAAATTCCAGTTAAAACATATAATTCGTCAAATACATTAGAACGGTCTTTCTAGTAAAAGGAGGTTGACAATAGAACCCACACAATCCACATCAACTGCATCTGAATTGAACTAAAGCTGTGGCAGGGCTTCTGTACTGCAGATTTTAATCTAGAAAATCTTCACTTAAAATATTACGAAGTAGTAGAAGTAGGAAAGTAGTGCCTAGAGACCCCAAATGACATCAAACTCCCACTTTAGTAGGTGCCATAAAGACACAGTATGAGACAGTCTCTCCTCCAAACAGTTTACAATCTCAACAGATATGACCAATAAAGATGGGAGGGTAAACTGAGAGAGATGAGAAGTAAATTTCCTATGGTCACTGAGCAGATTAGTGATAGAGCTGAGAATAGAGCTCAGCTGTTCTGCAGCCCAATCCGGTGTCCTATCCCCTGGACCATACTGTCCATCTAATGTAGTTCACCCTTCACAGGAGTAGGGGTCAAATTCTATATGAAATTTGGATCTGTACTTGATCCTAGGCTCTCATTGAATGTAATGGGAGTTGGCTCAAGTCCAATGTCCCTTAGATACTGAATTTCATATTAGAAAAGGACCTTAGCTGCTTAAACCCAAACATGATAAAGTAGCTGAACTCTGTCCTCTTAAACATTTTGATCCTTTTGAGTTATCATAACAACAGAATAACTTTTCTTGTTATTATGAATTATTTAAGCTATTTCTTTTAGTTATTATTGTCAGCATCTACCCCTACAAACATCTCCTCATTGGTCTTTCAGCTTCATCCCTGTGCTCTGCTACAGTCATTTGAATTACAGTTTAATAAGAACATATGAACCATCCTTCTGGGTCAGACCAAAAGTCCATCTAAGTAGGGTGACCAGATAGCAAGTGTAAAAAATCGGGATGGGGTGGGGGGTAATAGGTGCCGATATAAGAAGCAGCCCCCCAAATAAGGACTGTCCCTATAAAATTGGGACATCTGGTCACCCTACATCTAACCCAATATCCTTTCTTAGGACAGGGGTCAATGCCAAATAATTCATAGGCAGTGAACAGAACAGATCACAGATCGACAATCAATCCCCTGCCATCCAGTCCAGGCTTCTGGAGCAGATGTTGAGGAACAACCAGAGTATGGGGTTGCATCCTGGACCATCTTGACTAATAGCCATTGATGCCCCTATACGCCATGGACTTATCTAATTCTTTTATGAACCTAATTATACTTTTTGCCTTCACAACATCTCTGCAATGAGTTTCACAGGTTGACTTTGTTGTGTGAAGACGTACTTCCTTTTGTTTGTTTTCAACCTGTTGCTTATTAATTTCATTGGGTGATGCCTAGTTCTTGTGTTGTTTGAAGGGGTAAATAAAACTTCCCTATTCACTTTCTCCACACCATTCATGATTGTATAGACATCTGTCATATTCTCCCTTAGTCATCTCTTTTCTAAGCTGAACAGTCTCAGTCTTTACAATCTCTCCTTACATGGAAGCTGTTCCAATCATTGATTAAAACTAATCATTTTAGTTGCCCTTCTCTGTACTTTTTCCAATTTTAATATATCCTTTTTGAGATGGGCTGACCAGAACTGCACACAGTGTTCAAGGTGTGGGTGTACCATGCATTTATAAACTCAACGATACAAACACCAGAGTTATGGACTTACCGGTCAACCAGACCCCTTGTGCAATCGGAAGTCCTCAATCAGGCAACAGAGCAGACCAAAAAGAAAAACAAGGCTAAAGCCATAGGAGGTTGGGGCTGCAGCTGCGGAGGTGGGGATGAGGGTATCAGGACTTCTGACCCTCAGGAGCACCGGGGCTCATGGCTTTATACCAAGCAGTGGACGAAATGCTGGGTCTCAGGGCTTTAGCTATAAGGTGAGTACCAGTTTCAGCCCCAGCGCTCCCCTGGTAGCTAAATCCCCAAGCCCTGATGCTGCCCCCCACTGAAGCTGGGAGCAGAGTGATCAGGAGTAGAGCAGAGAGAAAATTTTCAGAGAAAATGATTTTTTCCATCATAAAAATGAATATTTGGGTCAACAAATATTTGTTTCAGCAAAAAGAAAAAAAGTCATTTTTAAAATTCAAAATGGCTTGTTTTGAATTATACTTCCTCTTTTGTTTTTTTTTAAAGGTAAATAAAACCTCAAAAACAAAAATTTCATTCCAGTTTGAACCTAATGTTTTGTTTGACCCAAAACAATTTTCCTCCTACTTTTTGTTTTCCCAACGTTTTCAAAATATTTTTGTTTCGGGTTGACCTGAAACAATTTATCAATTCTTCCATTTGGCCACTGAACCAAAACATGGTTATTCACATAGCTGCCATCAGGAGTATCATCTGGAACTAATGCCATGGTCTCTGTCACCCATAAAAGGGCTACTGTCCTATTTATTCTAGGAAGTTTCCTCACCTTCCTGTCTCCAAGTCCAGTATTCCAACGGATACTTTGATTGCCACTTCCTTAGGTCAGAGACTTCTCACCAGTTAAGATAATTTCATTTTGATTTGTCTGTCCATTGCTTTTGGCATCAGGAGTGAGATTATACCCTCAAGATGATGTATCTAGTTTCTATATTAATGATTATTTTGGTAGGATGGATTTGCCTGTTAAAGTTCTTCTTATCAATTTTCCCTCACCTTGTAAAACTGACAGACCCCAGGCTGTCCTTCACAGCACTGAAAAATTCCTATTTTACTATAACTTACATGACATGGATATACCTTGTATCCACTTGGCAAGTTATTTTTAAATCATTAGAGATGCACTCAGTCAAAGAAAACGCTCATCTCTTTTAAATGAATAATAAAATTGGCCTATTAAAAGTAATCACTCACATGGATTGGAGCCAGAAGAATGGGATTGAGTGAAATGTGCAGTATTCGACTTGGGAGAGAGCACACAGAAAGAGGCTTGCTGCCAGTCAGCTAAGACTACAGAGAGAACAGCAACTATTTCTAAAGAGCTTCGTTATGTAAACACTTCCATAGGTGAGGAACGTTATGCATGTAAGAAGCTAAAGTTACTTATCTGCATAAGTCTTTGCAGGATTGGACCCAAAAGGAATAAGACAGGAACGCAATACACAGTCTGGAATAAGAGGATATTCACATCTTGAGAGTGACAGCAATAGCTTGCATCAAATTAAAACAGTAGCACCTGTCACAAGCAGTATAAAGTCAACCCTGGTCTACACTAGGACTTTAGGTCGAATTTAGCAGCGTTAAATCGATGTAAACCTGCACAGGTCCACACGATGAAGCCCTTTATTTCGACTTAAAGGGCTCTTAAAATCGATTTCCTTACTCCACCCCTGACAAGTGGATTAGCGCTTAAATCGGCCTTGCCGGGTCGAATTTGGGGTACTGTGGACACAATTCGACGGTATTGGCCTCCGGGAGCTATCCCAGAGTGCTCCATTGTGGCTGCTCTGGACAGCACTCTCAACTCAGGTGCACGATTGTTTGCCGTTGCTCTGACGCAGGGAGGGGGACTGACGACACGACTTACAGGGTTGGCTTACAGGGAGCTAAAATCAACAAAGGGGGTGGCTTTACATCAAGGAGTATTTCAGGCAGGACTTCACGGAAGGTTCCAATAAGAAATGGTGCACCTAAGTTATTCTTATTGGAACAAGGAGGTTAGTCTGGCCTCTGATTGATACATGGCTAGATTTACCTCGCCGCACCTTCTCTGTGAGTGACTGCAGTGTGACCTAGAGGAATGAGTCCCCTAGACGGGGGGCGGCGGGGGGGGGGTTTGCAAATGAGTACAAAACAAATCTGGTCTATTTCTTGTTTTGATACACTCCATCTATCTTTTATATCTTTGGCTGGCAGCAGACGGTGCAGAAGGACTGCATGCCATCCACATCTCATGGCTGCTCAGCAGAAGATGGTACAATAGGACTGCTAGGCATCCTCATCTCTTGCCTGCCCAGCAGAAGATGATGCAATAGGACTGCTAGCAATCCGTATCACCTGCCTGCTCACCATAAGATGGTTCAATGACTGCAGGACTAAAGAGAATGACTTGATCAGGTCACTCCAAATTTAGTCCCTGTGCCCATGTCTGCCCAGGCGCTCCTGATCGACCTCACACAGGCGACCAGGAGCACCTCGGACATGACGATGAAGGCTACCAGTCCTATTGCACCGTCTGCTGCCACAAGGCAATGGGTTGCTGCTGCTGCTGTGTAGCAATGCAGTACCGCGTCTGCCAGCACCCAGGAGACATACGGTGACAGTGAGCTGAGCGGGCTCCATGCTTGCCGTGGTATGGTGTCTGCACAGGTAACTCAGGAAAAAAGGCGCAAAACGATTGTCTGTCCTTGCTTTCACGGAGGGAGGGAGGGAATGGGGGCCCAGAACCCCCCGCGACAATGTTTTAGCCCCATCAGGCATTGGGATCTCAACCCAGAATTCCAATGGGCAGCGGAGACTGCGGGAACTGTGGGATAGCTACCCACAGTGCAATGCTCCGGAAGTCGACTCTAGCCTCGGTACTGTGGAAGCACTCCGCCGAGTTAATGCACTTAATGCACTTAGAGCATTTTCTGTGGGGACACACACACTCGAATATATAAAACCGATTTCTAAAAAACCGACTTCTATAAATTCGACCTAATTTCATAGTGTAGACATACCCTCAGATTCAGATGGATACAGGGAAATGAATCAACAGAATGTTAAAAAGGGAAAATAACCAAAGGATTCATTAGAATAACTCTGCAAAAGGCTATATAAAAAGGTGTGAGTCAGATGAAGGTTGTACAGGTAGAAACCACTAAGAGAAAGGAGAAAGCAGAAATGAGATACCGCTCAATGTCCCCCTTTACAGACACCAGTTTACTCCTGCCTCCCACTAACCAGGTTTACTGTAACTCACTTTTAATACGGCAATCGACAGACATCTGAAATACTGAATCATTAAATTGAGGTTGGAACAAAATTCATTCATCTTAAAGAAGCTTCTCTCTCTGCTGTCTGGCATTGTGCTCTTCATTTTGGGTCTCTGTAGCACATCTGAAGAGCCAGTAGCACATGCAGTCCTCAGCAGGTTGAGAACTATGCAGCAGAGGTCTGAAGAAGATGGCAAGAACTGGAAAAAATAGGTCTTCTAGCTATTCAAAGAAGTACACGGTCCTGGATGTTCTTGAAAAGGAGAGATCAAGAAAGATACCGAAGGGCTGTGTTTGTAATTAAGACAGATATAGAAAACAAACTAACAGCAGCAGCAAATTCTATTTCTTGGAGAAGCAGGGGTGTCACTGAAAGATGGCAATATGAAGCAAGGGTGCAATCCATCAAAGTATTTAGGTGCCTAAGTGCTATTTTTAGGCATCACTGCAATCCACAAAACTCTTGTTCAGCTGCTGCCTAACGCAGTTTTTGCCTTTTGCGCACTGCAGCCTCACTCTAGGCATTCACCGGAACCCCAGCGAGATTCACAAACCAGGAAAGATGGGCGTTTGGCTGCTGAAGTTGGAGGCAGGGGCCCAATCTGGTAGGCAAGCTCTACCAGTTCCAGACCCTCAGGGGAGTTCACACAAAACAGCTGGGGCAGGGGGGAAGAGGAGAATGGAGAAGGCAACATTCCCTTATAACCTTTAGCCTAGGTCATAGGTACTCACTCAGGATGTGGGAGATCTTCAGTCCAAGGACCCCCTCCTCCTGAGGGGAAGAAGGGATTTGAACAGGAATCTCCCACCACTCAGCTGAATACCCTAATGAGATTTTGTTTGTTTGTTTGTTTTGTGCTAGCAGTCACAAGAACAGAGAAGCACATCTGACTCCTCTTTCTGTTATATCCCAATAGCGCATGCATTTGCATTTTCTGTGGCAGCACCACGCTGCAGGCTTATGTTCAGTTTCCCACCCCCAAGATCTTTTTCTGTAATACTGTTTCTTAATCAGCTTTCCCACATGTTATGTTTTTTCAGTGGGTTCATTCACTGCAAGTGAACCTCTTTGTAGTCATCTTCATTACATTTTTCTCTGCATTAACATCTGCCACTTCTTCTAACTGCTCAACTTCCTGCTGTATTTTATATCCAATTCCCCACATGTTAGCAAGCCCTCCTAGATGAATATTGTCAGTTTCAATGATTGGTGTAGTCTCCATTCCTTCCTCCACTTGCCTTCTCCCTATGATCCTTTTGCTGTTATTTTTATCTCTGACACAAAAATTTTATCCAAATCATGCAGTTTATCATCTATCTGTGAGAATCACATGAGGAAATATGAGGAGCACCTTATTAAATCTATGTCCATTGTTTTCACCTCTTACACTAAATTTATTGTATTAAAAGACACAAATGGAAGGCAACCTAAAAACAGACAACATCCCAACTAAAAAAAACTAAAGGTTTTAATTAGTACCCATCATATACTGTCTAAGAGCATCTATTTACTGTAATTTTCCTTAATGCAATTGCCTAATTATATGCTCAAGTATTTTATCTTCAACTGACCTATAATTTCTGGCTTCTCTTCATCCCTCCTTCTATTTCCCTTCCTGCCCCCATTCAGGCTTCCAAGATGGAGGGCCTGATTCACCATTTTCTTACACCATTTGTATACATATGTAATTTCAATTAATTTATCCCAGCTCTACATCTATGTAATGCAGTAGTGAATTGGGCTGTGGCCCATTTGCCCTGTTTCATTCTATAGTACCTCCTGACATTCGTCAAGAGTTCTTAAAGATGATAGCCAACAGTTTTTAAATTTATTCTGCCAGTTCCTTAAGAATCATTAGATTATTGTAATCTTGACCGGCTGATGGCTGTTTATAATTTTTAAGTGAATCAAAGTTATATCTGCTAAATGCCAATAAATTGCAAATTCTGAATCATTCCCACTATTCCTGCAGGTTTCAGATCTAAAAGACTGCTGACAAAGGGATGAAAAAGATAACAGTGGGCACCTGGGTATTGTGTTAGACATGGGAGAAGATGCCGAAAGTTTTGTATTTTATGGAACTCCAGAACTTTGAAAGAAGTTCTGGAAATTGCCCCAACATTTTGGAAAAGCTAATTATCTGGGGGTAGAACCCTCCTCCCTCCCAAACCCTCATCCATTGTTTTTCTACATGGGAAACATTTTAAAATAAGTTTTAGTGTAGGAAACTTTGTGCAACTGAATAGTTTTTCCTGTGTCTGAACTAGTCTGAGACGCCTGTGGGGGAGGGGGAGAAAGAGAGAGAAAGAAAAAAAAAGAAAGAAAGATTACTAAAAATACAACCTGTAACATTAAAAGTTGGGCTTGTAATGTTGGGATAGGGGTACAAGTGTGTTGCAATGGAAGAATATGTGGGCAACACCCTGTACAGGGAACAGTAAAAGCCTGGCACTAAACATTTGCCAGTTGTATGCAGAGGATATGTTATAAAGAGTAACCAGTCCAACCAGAACAAATCAATGGTATGCATCCAGAGGGATCCAAATTATTAGGCATATACCCCCATTCTAAAAGAGACAGGAGTAGTTAACAAGCTATCATGCCATCCTTTGTGATGTTAAAGAAATTAATTCATACTATAGAACCAGATGTTTTACAGTAAAATGGGGCTGTTATAAGCGGTGTCCATTTTACACTGAATTTAAACTTCCTAGCTCTTTAGTGCTTCGTGTGTCCCTTTATTGAACTCTATTTTCCTCTTAAAAGAAATTACGCCACATACAGTACATATTCAGCAACTAGCTACAGATTCATAATAAAGATTGATTAAGCATCAACATGGGCTATATAAAACAGCTGGAGTCAAAACTTCTCAAGCTGCTGTAGTAACTGGTGTGGTATAAACAGAGTGTTCTCTTAAGGCTACATCCTGCTTTATGCTGCCCTGGTGTGCAGTTGGACCAAAATTTAGAGAGCCTCTGCCTACCCGCAGTGCAAACAGCATGACAGGAGTTCTAGGACAGAGAGCTACACACAACCCACATCATCCTTCATGTTTTGAAACCTAAGGGAAGGAAGATCTGGCAGCAGCACCACCCTTGCCCTCTTATCAGTCTGGGAGAGAAGGCCTGAAGGCAGCAGCATTTCATGATTCTCACCAAGCTACTTCTAAGGGACAGCGGTGAGAGAGAGCTGCAGGATGAAGGCCAGGGACTGCTGTATAGCCAGTAGGAGCTACTGTTCCTGGTGGGCTCTGAGTGAACATATACACAGCAGCCAGTGATGAGCTGCCAAAATCTTAACAACCGGTTCCCTCATCACCCCACGAGGGGGTTGTGGGCCCCCCCGGGACTCCTACCTCGCCCCTGCCCCCGGGAGTCCTGCCCCCATCCAACCCCCCGCGTTCCTTGATGCCCCCCTTCCCGGGACACCTGCCCCATCCACACCCCATCCCTGTCCCCTGACTGCCCCCAGAACCGGGCAGGAGGGTCTCGTGGGTCACTGTAGTGGGTGCCCACCCCACCCTGCCTCTAAGAGCCAGAGGGACCTGCTGGTGGGCGAGGTGGGACGACCCAGTGGTGCTTACCTGGGGTGGCTCTCAGGAAGCATCTGGCAGGCCCCTCTGGCTCCTAGGGGTGGGGTAGCATAACTGGGGGGGAGCAGGGGGAGCGGCCACTCCCCCACTGATCACATCAAAAGTGGCACCTTAGGCACCGACTCCATGGGTGCTCCAGGGCTGGAATTGGTGGGTGCAGAGCCCACACCGGCATCTCCCCACCCCACGCCCAGCCCACCTCTGCTCCGCCTCCTCCCCTGAATGCGCCACCCCACTCTGCTTCTTCGCCCACCCTCCCACCCGGCTTCCTGTGAATCAGCTGTTCGCGCGGGAAGCCTGGAAGGGCTAAGAAGCAGGCGGCGGCTTCACGCTCAGGCCCAGGGAAGCAGAGGAGAGCTGGGGCGGCGAGCAGTTCCCCTGCACTCCCCCCACAGGTTACCTGCTGCGGTGCCGGCGGCCCTCCTCGCACCCCCCTCCCCGGCCCCAGCTCGCCTCCACTCCGCCTCCTTGGGTCTGAGCGCAAAACCGCTGCTTGATTCTCAGCCCTCCCAGGCTTCCCACGCGAACAGCTGATTCGCGGGAAACCGGGCCGGGGGGAGGGGGAGGAGTGGCGGAGAAGCAGAGCGGGTCGGCGCATTCAGGGGAGGAGGTAGAGCAGAGGTGAGCTGGGGCCGGGCGCGGGGTGGGGAGCTGCCGGTCGGTGTTCTGAACCCACCAAATTTTCCCTGGTTCTAAAAGGGCTTCTAAATTTAACAACCGGTTCCAGCGAACTGGTGCGAACCGGCTCCAGCTCACCACTGATTCCAGCCCAGGGTGAAGACAGTGGACACTGACTCATTGGTTTTGCCTTCCTAATTATTCTGCCTCCTTAGTGTCACAGGGTGACCTTTAAGGGAGTTGACTGCTCAGCTACCTCCCCACTGATGCTGTGAGGCCAGGGTTCAGGTGACAGCTTCAAGATCACCCTGTCCTCATAAAAATCAGCAAGGCAATTAGTTCGATTGTGCAGGAGACCTGGGGTCATTGGAGAGAGAAAACCCAGTTTGTGACTTCCAGGTGGATGGTCTGCAGAGAGCAGGCTATGAAGGAGAAAGAAACAGAGAGCCTCACCAGGCAGATGGTTTGCATAGTGTAATCCTGAAGGGATTAGGTAGGCTGCTGCAGAAGACTCTGGGTCAGGGGATGGGATAAATTGAACTTGAGGTATTTTTAAAAAATTCAGTGAAGACAAAGACAAAAGAAATACTATGGCTGGAGAGTATTCTTTGGTGCATGTGTCAGTTAACTCACTGGTTTACACTCTGGAAAACAGCCAGTCAGAGGGGATTTTTCCCCATATATTGATGGGTTTTCCCTGTAGGAGTGTCAAAAAACCCACAGGCTTCATGACAATCTGTAGTGTTGGCCTCCCTGCGTTATAGCTTGTTGGATAAATACTCTCATTTAACAACGCAGTCCTGCAACCCTTATTCACATAAATTCTCCCATTGTCTTCAAGAAGATTACTTATAGGAGTAAGGATTAGGTGCATGAGGAATGGCTGCAAGATAGGGCCTTAAGGTTGTAGAAAACATATTATACTGTATTATTTGAGAAGTAGGATGTAGTCACATAATTACAGACTATTTTATAATACATGAGCAAGGGTACACAGTGAAAGGTACACATTCAACCTAGACTTTCACATTTCCCACCTTTAGTACTCAACTGTGCATACTTAACGTTGAATT
Organism: Lepidochelys olivacea; assembly: GCF_965140295.1. Lineage (NCBI taxonomy): Eukaryota > Metazoa > Chordata > Testudines > Cheloniidae > Lepidochelys > Lepidochelys olivacea. The sequence continues at coordinate 80,198,249 of NC_140417.1, read as the reverse complement.
AATGTGGGTTTTCCCATTTAATTTAATACCATTTCTCATAGTGTTTCAGGTGCAGCACAGTACAGAGCTATATGAAAGGCAATGAGGAAAAGAAAAAGAGCTATACCTTTTCAAACCACAAAAAATAGGCACATCCACCTGGAGTGCAGGTTCAGGTTAGTTATTGTTGCATTTGAACATGTTCATCTGCCCCTAGTTATGATTAGCTAAAGTTATGCTCCGTCTTAAGTTCACATCAGGCTCTAAACTTTTCTAGCCTTTCATTACCTGACTAATAAAAACCCAGAACAAAAGTAATTATTTAACACTCTGTATTATCATGTTAGTACAATATGAGCTCAATACTGAACTTAAATACATTAACATTACCTCCTAAAGGTTCATGAATAACTGAGTGCATTCTGATTTAGCTGTCCTTGTCTTGCTACTATGCAGAGCCACCTTAAATGAGTTATGGCTATATTGCTTCCATCTGTCTTAGAATTGGTGTATTCCTTGAAATAAATATCTGGAGTCAGCTGGCTATTGGTGACTAAATGCCCAACTTCAGTATCCACACAGATTGGTGAATTAATGAACCTGGACAGTTTCCTCTTATCTTTTAAAGACCCTATCGTGTCTCTGCATACAGCATACCTCAGAAAATGACCTCATTTGTGGATCTAAGTGCTTTAGACACAATTATCTATTTTTGCCTTCACAGACAACTTGTTGATGCTATTTAGGCACTTATTTTTATAATTTTAATATTTTTAATATTGATTACACCTAATATTTATAAAGCACAGTAAAATGCTAATTGGTTAATCTTCACAACACCCTATGTGAGGTGGTAAATACCACTATCCCAATTGTGAAGAAATTAAAGTATAAAGGAGTTGAGATTTGCCACCTACCACAGAGGAAATCTATAGTGGCTGGAAACTTCAAAAGCAACTAGCATCACTTGAGAATACAAGTTTGACTGAAAGTCAATGAGACTTGTGCTCCTAACTCATTTATGCACCTTTGAGAATCCCACTCATTATTACTAGGATTAAACATCATATGTTCCTGGCTCTCAATCTGTTGTTCATATCTCTAAGCCACACTTTGTTGTACAGTATATTCTTCATTTATAGAAGAAATTAAGGGGAAACCTGCAAAAGAAAAATTGTTTACCCTGTTCTATGATCTTCAGGAAATCTGCTGGTCTTCCAACCAGTCATCTGACTGAAGATGATATGCCATCAAGTGGCACATTTGAGAAAAAATGAATAAGGTTTTTCTCTGCATACACCCAATAGTGGCAGGTTCTTCTTTTGACCTACCTTGAGGACAGGTGTTGGAACTCTGCATGGAAATGTTGTGCAACTCCTCCTGACTCATTAATGCCACTCAATTAATTGGGGCGGGGGAGGGAAAGGAGCAGGATGTGTGGCTCCAAAAGGAATTAGGGCCTTGGACAGAAATGTACTGAGGGAAACCGTAGGAACAGCCTAACTTGAGGGAGTAGGGGCAAGATTTAGGCTGAGCTTTATGTTGTCATTTTATTACATCAAATGCCAATAAAAGAAGAGCCAGAGGAAGTGGTTGGACACTAACCCAAGGTGTGTATGTCCTGGGTGAGATGAGGACTCATCCCATTTGCATCAAACTACTAAACATATATGCCAACCCAGAAATTATTACAAATGCTATTCTTTGATATGCAATGCTACATCCAGTCAAAGAAAATTGTTTACCAATCAATGAGAAAACACATCCACATAAAATAAAGTGTTCTCAGAAGTACACATCAGTTGATTAGAGCAACATTTTTCTAGCTTTCCTATGAAATAGTTTCCAAAGTATTGGCTTACTGTAGGGCTGCCCCCTTGTTCCCATGCCCCAGCATGTTATTTTTTTCTCTCATTGTCTTAAAAAGCACTCAATTTCTTACACAAAATTCTGATGCAGTTTGGCTTAAATGTCTTTACTTCCATACTCCTAGCTTTGCTCTTCACACTGTTAGCATAGGGACTCTAAATCTGGTAAGCATGAGCTTATAACTTTTCCTTTACAACAAAGATACTGTAACACAGTAATGAGCACCAAAGAAATGTATGCTGAAACTAAACCAATAAATAAATGAGGGAAGACAGACAATGGAATAGATTAATGCCTGAGAGTGCCTGGAGGAGGACTCACCCTTAGGAGACTGCCGTTCTAAAATTTAGGAGCCCTACTGGCAGAGGCTGCATAGGAGAAGTGTTGACTTAACATCTTTCAGTGGGACTGGCCTTCACCAACTCCTAAATTAATCCTGTCCATTTCAGTGGCTGTACAGGGATACCCAGTGGGGTGAGGTTGTGGGTTTCTTGCACCACTGTGCTTTTATTCCAGGCAGATTAACTGCTAACATATTATACTTGTGCAACTGCCCAAAAAGTGTATCTTGCTCAACAGCTGGAGAGCCAGAATGGTCTGATAGGGTCAGAACTAAGGAGGGGAAGGCACTATGTTGTCCCAAAGAAAGAGAGGAATGGACTACTCATATGCAATATATTTCTCACTAGTTAGATACACAGGACCAGATTTCCAGTAGAGTAAATCAGCACATCACCACTGAATTCAACTGAACTATGCCAATTTACACCAGGTAGGGTCCTGGTTCACAGTACATAGAACATATTTTGACTATCTATTTATTCATACAATCAGAAAAGCCAGAGCTAGAAAATACTCATGAGGTGATCTAGCCCTGGGTTTTTCAATGACCATGAGATTTCCCTGACACAGTTTAGAAAGGCAGCAAGCTGGTCCCTGGTATCAAAAAGGCTGAGAAATACTGATCTAGCCCATCTCCCTACCAATGCAAGATTGTTCCCTATAACACATTTTCAGGTTATAATGGAGGTTTCTATCACGTCTTTCAAGAGACTATTTTGAAGTCAGATACATCTCATTGTCAGGAAGATTTTTCTGATATTCAGCCAAATATTTCCTTTTCTCAGTTGCATTCCATTAATCTTAGTTATACCTCCTACATTGCGAGCATTAAGTTGACTTTATTCTATGAGTTCTTAATTAACCTAGGATCACATTTGCAAAATAACAGCCTCTGAATTTTCAAATACAAATAGTTTTGTTCACATATTCAAGTGTTGCATTTGTGGGTAGAAAACTTTGCACATGTAAAACTGTTGGATTAAATTCAGACACCACACTGCAGACTTTTTAGTATTTAACATAGCAATAAAAACAGTTACTCATCCTGTCACAAATGTTGTTCTTCGAGATGTGTTGCTATGTCCATTACACTGTAGGTGTATGCTCACCGCATGTGTCAATCTGACTGTAGTAGCTCATGAGTGTGAATAGTGGCCTCAGGGCAGACTGTCAAGAAACAGGGCCCAAACCCCAAACTGGTTGTATGTTCAGTAATTGGTTCACCAACCAAGTAACAAGGGTGAACTCCTGAAGCACTGTGACAGCCTTAATATGGAGTCACAAACAGTACCCTGGGGCACTCTAGTCCATCTTGCCATGCAAGCAAATCTGCCTTTGTGATAGATAGTTCCTTACACCAAAAATCACAATAATATTCAGGTTACTCCCAGTCACTTACTGCAGATCCGAAACCAAAGGCAATGCTTGTAACCAGTCCTATAATAAACTAACTAAAGAGTTATTAACTCTATTTCTCTTTCCTAGTTATTTACAAGCTTAAACATGCATGCACACATGAGATACAGCCTTAGGTTCCAAAAGATGATAGTAGTTGCTATAAAATGCAAGCTTTATATGTCTTTTAGGGCTAACTCAAGCCAAGCAGCTTGGGGATCCCTTGCTTATACTTAGAAATTTTGTCCTCTCTGAATTCCAAGCAGGATAGCAATAATAATTTATCCTGAACAGGGATTTTTATTCCCTTTCCCCAGCATTTAAGCTGTGACAGCAAAAGGGCTTGTGTATGTACTCTATTCATGGGTGTGGGGAAAGCAATCTACAAAGTCTTTTGTTCATTGAAGTTCCCCAATGGTTTCATTGGGATCTACAGGCCTTCTTTGGTCAGGGAAGAGATGACATCTCCTGGCAAACTAGCATTTCACACTTGTTAATGCTTCTCCCCTGACTTGAGGGTTTACTGTCTTAGCAAATATTTTTATAGTTACAGAGCAAGCTCTTAAATATTACTTTATAACATGGGATACAGCTATTGTAGGTAAGATTAATACATGCAGAACCCTACAACTATTTAATAAAGTCTAAATACTAAACACATTCTTATAACTCGCATATCTATTTCAACAATAACACCACACAGGCAAACCAGACTCATTTCCAGCTATGCATTTGTCCGCATTCAGTGATGCCCAGGGGCTTTGGCATGAGCTAGCACCTTATCTGCCAACATCACAGAGTGCACCAGTGCTAGAAAGTTTTCCCTAGCAGTACCCATAAGGGTGGCCCTGCCTCTATCTGAGCTCCTTATACTACAAAGCAAGGGTATAAAGGGCAGAGTTGCCTCGTTCCTCCTTCATTTACTTCACACCAGAACTGATGGTAAACTTCAATGTATCGGGGAAGGATGGGGGTGGTGTAATGGACACATGCAACAGATCTCAAAGAACAATTATGAGAAGGTAACCATTTTTTCTTGTCGGAATGTTTGCATATATCCACAATACTGCAGGTGACTCTCAAGCTGTTAAACCAGGAGGTGGGGCTCAAAGTCTCATGGGAAAAGGCTATGTAGGAATGCCTTTCCTACATTTGCATTTGCAAAGGTCAGTGCAACACCTGGTGAATATATGAATGGAAGATCATCTGCTCTACAGATATCCATAATTGGGACATGTGCCACAAATAAGCTCTGGTCAAATGCTTGAGTGTGTCAGAAAGTTCTTACTCCTTCAGCAGCATAACACATTGTAATGAAGCTTGTGATAATTCTGAGTTGTAATTGGATGGCTTCTCATACATTTTGCGTAAAAGATAAAGAACTGGGAAGATACCAACACCAACGCTCAATAAATGTCCAAACTGTGGAGCCTCCACTTGTCTTTATGCATATGTGGTTTGGGGGAAAAAAAGCTGGTATGCAGATAGTCACCACCTTTGAGAGGAACCTGGGGTGTGAGCTCAACTGAAGCTTGTCTTTGTAGAAAACTGTGTAAGGTGAATCCATGACCAATGCATTCAGTTCTACCACCCTCCTGGTGGAGCTGATGGCCACTAAGAAGGCTACCTTTGCTGACAGGGATAGAAATGAACATAATGCTAACAGCTCAAGAGGAGGGCCCATAAGCACAGACAACACCAGATTCAAATCCCAGGAAGCTGTTGGGTCTCTGACAGGCAGAAACTATCTAACAAGACCTTTCACAAACTTGATCATGACTGCGTGAGTGAAACCAGTCTTATCATCTATGTGAGGGTGAAACCCTGAGATGGCCACCAGATGCACCTTAAAGGAGCTAAGGGCTAGACCTGACTCCTTAAGGTGAAAAAAAAAAAATCCCGAATTGACCCAATCTTCGTCTGAGTCAGGGCCACATTAGCGGAGGCTTCCAAAAACATTTCCATTTATTTATGTAAGTAGCTCTTTTGGGTTGCTTTCTGCTATTAAGGAGCATATTCTGGACTGCCATCGAACAACACACTTCCCCTACATTCAACCACTGATGAACTGTGCCATAAAGTGAAGCACTTGTGATTTGGGAGCAACACCTGGCCATGGTTCTGTATCAGGAGATCTCAGCTAATAGTAAATTTTTGCAAGTGGACAGTTTGCAGAGGTCTGAATGCTCTGTCTGTCTCAGCCAGGTTTGAGCAATGAGGATAATTCTGCCCTGATCTCGCTTGAGCTTGAGAATGACTGTGGGAACGTGTGGGCTCCATGGAAACAGGAAAAAATGTCCAGTATTGATCCTGTGCTGTGACCCATCCTGGAACAAAACCATGAACACCTCCTTTTCACAGTCACAACAGATCTATGGGCACGAAACCCCCTATATAGAATACCCACACTAGAATGTTCATGTTGAGGGACTATTTATGGTCTACACTGAAGAACTTGATAAGACAATCTGCCAGGTCATTCTGAACCCCTGACAGGTGTGGTACCTAGAGAGTGACCAAATTCCAAATGCACCAGTCCCACAGCTTGACTGACTCCTGATGGAAACCATCTGATCTTGCATGCCCTTGTTTGTTCACATAAAAACACTGCTGTGGTGTTGTTGATAAGCATCTGGATAGTCTTGTCCTGAATGTGAGGCAGGAATTGCTGACATGCACAGAATAGTCACAATACATACACAATTTGAGGACATTTATGTGTACCTGGCTTCATGGGCAGACCACAAACTTTGAGCTCAAAGACCACTAAAGATGTCCTCCTCCCACCCCATAGCTGAGGCATCTATTACCAAAGTCAAGGCCGTGAGAGGGGAAGGAAAAGGAACTCCCCTACACAGGTTTTCTTGGGTCATCTCTGACCTAGGGGATGATCCAATACCCTGTCTGGAATGTATCCTATCTTGTCTAGATGATGAATCTGAGGGTAATAAACCAAATTAAGCCATGCCTGCAATGCTCTTATATACAGCCCGGCGTGAGGTGACATAGGTACATGCTGCCATATGACCTAAGAGTTAAATAATTTCTCACAGTGTCTGAGGATGGTCCTCGAGGGATGCACTGAGGTCCTGTATAGTATGAAATCAGCCAGAGCTTCCTTGCCTCTTCACAGAAGTCAAATCCAGCACTGCTCCAATGAATTCTATAGTCTGCAAAAGCAATAAAGTCAACTTTAGTTGTTTGTTCAATTTCAGGCACAGGATGTTGAACAGACACAGAATCCAATGGACAGCAACCTATACCTGATGTCTGGAAGGACTATAAACCAACCAGTCATCCAGATAAGGATACATGTGGAGGTCTCTTTTGTGAAGGTAGGCTGCCATTACTGCCATGTCCTTGATAAAGACCTCCAGTGTTGATAACAGGTCAAAGGGCAAGATGGTGAATTGATAATGGTCATCTTCTATAAATGATCTCAGGAACCTCCTGTGGGCAAGATGGCTCACCACATGGAAGTGGGCAAACTAAGTCAAAAGCAGCATATCAGTCTCCCAGCTCTAGGGAAGCAATAATCATAGAGAGGGACACCATTTGGAACTTTATCTTCTTGATGCATTTGTTGAGGTTCTGAAGGTCTAGGATGTATCTGACCCCTCCTCCAGCTTTGGGTATTAGGAAATATTGGGAATAAAATCCCCTTCCAGGTGAAAAGGGGGCACCTCTTCTAAGACCAAAGAACATAGAGTCTCCATTTCTTGTTTTTGCAGAGTTGTGAGGGGGTCCCTGAAAAGGTATTGATTAGAGGGATGGAAGGATGGGGTAAAAAGGAACTGGAGGATACATCCTGATTCCACCATGCCCAGCACCCACATGTCTGAGGTGATGGACTACCAGGCATGTAAGAAATGGAAGGTTTAAGAACATCTTGTAGCCCTTGGGGGTGGTAGCTGACTAATCCAGTGCCAGGGCATCATTCAAAGATTAAAAGGTCATGCCTGGTGCCATCTGTCCTTCACCCTAGGTTTGTGACATCAGAGCCACCCACTCCTGGCACTAATCTCAGGGACACAGCTGGGACAGGTCCAGTCTCTCTTGCTGGACCCACAATGTTTGCTACCAGTGGTCCTAGTTCTCAGACTGGGTTGGTATCGCACTTCACACTAAGCCATGGGTATATGTTTCTTGTCCCCATGGGCTAGACAGAAACTGCAGAGTCCTGCAACCTGGCTGGGGAAAGCAATTGACTTTCCTGTGAGTCAGAAGACAAGATAGCATAATTCTCTGGGAAGTGTGGTGCTCACCCTGAAGGCATAGGGGAAGCCTGACAACATGATGGAAACATCCAAGTCACTGGGTCCAGAAACCTGGATGGCATATCAGGGGTGAACACAGCTCCTGTAGCCACAAGAGCTCAGCCCTGGCACTATAGCCTGGAGCGGTGGAGTGCCTACAGATCGGTGTGGTGGTGAACAAGCAGATACCATTGCTGAAGGCAACATGATAGCCAGTATCAGTCAGGCTTCTACCAGGTACCACACTAGCCAGTGATTGTTTCAACTGCTTCGGTACCAACGAGACTAGAACAGATACAATGGAATTTGGTGAGGCCTCTATCACAGCTGGGTCCTCTCGGCTGGTACTGGCTCCAGTGCTCAGGGAATTTTTCCTAAGTTTTGAGACACCCTGGTAATCTTCTAAGGCCATGAAGTTGGACCTGGGGATGGCAACCTTCACCTCTTCTCCTTCGAAGACTTGCACTCTGGTTCTGATCTGTCTCTGTTTCCCCCAGATGAGGAAGCCGCAGACCTGAGCGAACTCTCAGCTGTTTTGAAGTCAATGCCAGAGCAGAATTCAACAATCTCTAGTCCCCCAAAGGCCCAGATGCCTGGAACCCGGATCTGAGTCTGGCCTCACTGCCTGCTCCAGGAGGAAAGCCCTCTGGTGTACCTCCCTTAAGTACTGTGTCTGCTTTGAGAAGGACCTGTAGATTTCACAGAATGCCGGGTGGAGAGTTTTTTACAAGGCAGAACCGACACTACTTGAGTCCATCTTTCACCTGCATAACTGCCTTGTAGAATGGGCAGTTCTGAAATTCCAGGGACTTGCCATGGTGACTCATGCCACTGTGACCATAGGGAAGGGATTCCTTTCCTCAGAGAGTTCCACAGACTACCTAACTAAACTTGTCACTGCAGTATTGAAGTAGAGGTAAAATCCTGAAGAGAGTTGCTCTGACACATACCACAGATGGTAAAATAGGAACTAGGATGTGGTAGGGCTCCTACACTCTTTAAACCCTTGCAGAATGCAAGAGGAGAGGAAGGGCACATGTGCTACCCTGACAGATACTGCTAACTAAAAAATTCTCTGCCGTATGTGCCCTCACCAACTGTGAAGTCTGTAGACAGATTTGCACTCAAAGAGAATTGTTTGTTTTGCACTTCTTCTTCTTCAGCGCTTAGGTGAATGATTGGCTGTAACGATCGTTCACCATCTGGTCCATTCCCGGTCAGCCGCAAGGGCTTGACGGTCTGAGAATCCAACATCAGAACAGACTTGATGCACCCATGTAATAGGGGATCTGCCTCTGGGCCGCCTCCACCCCTTGGTTGGTAGAATTTTATCCTGGATGTTACAAGCCACCTGGAGAACGGCATTCGCTGGAACATCTTGTGGCATTCTCGTGACACGTCTGAAAAGTGTAAGACACAGTCTGCGGACAATGGCCCCAGTAGTCTGTTTGTTTTGCACTCCTCTTTTCAAATATAAAGTGTGATTAAGAAAAAAAATTGAACATCAAAAATATACCTGACTTCAGGTGAAACTTAATATTTCCCACTTCTGCCTACAGCAAACTTTATAACCAAGATAAAATGTCTTAGGAATGATGGAAAATGAATAAAAAACAACACTGCTGGGTGTTATAAGCAAGAAAAAATTGGTGCAAGACAGGCGTGACCAAATTCTTCTGACAAAAGGGCCACTTTCTGTTCTCAGTTCAATAGTATAAATCTTCTATTGACAATGTAATGTGGAATTACATGGAATTACTCCTGATTTAGAACAGTACAGCTGAAAACAAAATTTGACCCTTTGGCTCCACACCACCAATGTCCCAAGGCTGCTCCCCTCTCTCACACACTCTGAACAGCCTCAGTCAACTGACTCTTAACTTACACAGTACACTCTCTCTCTCTCTCCTTTTTTCAGTCTCTGTTCCTATTCACCTGTGACAAAGAAAGGAGTGTATGGAAGCCAACGACTGCATGCTGCAATGTGTCACACCTGCTGTTCCAAGTGCATTGTGTATATAATTGAAAATTAATCTACAGTGCCGAGTACTGTAGTGCAATGGTTCTCAATCTTTCCCCTTTCAGGAGCCTGATTTGTCTTGTGTACCCTAAGTTTCACCTCACTTAAAAACTCGGGCTTTGCGGGCATGGGCTTCAGCTTTCTGCCCTGGGCTCCAGAGAGTCTAACACTGGCCCTGATGACCCCATTAAAACAAACTCACCCATAGTTTGAGAACCACGGATAGTATAGAGAATAGTATAAACAAAATCATTGTCTGTATGAAATTTTAGTTTGTACTGAGTTTTCTAGTGCCTTTTATGTAACCTGTTGTAAAACCAGGCAAATATCAAAATGAGTTGATGTATCCCCTGAAAGACTTCTGCGTTGAGAATCACTGCTGCAGTGATAATGAAAGCTTATGCTCAAATACATTGGTTAGTCTCTAAGGTGCCACAAGTACTCCTTTTCTTTCTTCACTGCTGCAGCGTGTCACATTAAACTAAGTGGTAGAAAACAACAAGCTATCCAGTCCTCAAAACAACTTCAATAGGATGGTAACTACTGATGATACTTTAGAGTCAGTTTGCTTGTTGTAAGTAATGGCTACAATGCAAAAATAGCATGTGATATTACTCAAAGGATAAAGTAAGGGGATCCCTGATCATGTATGGTCAAATTCTGTGATGTTGTAAGGTATTCAATGGTAAATCACCATGAGTGTACGTTGGCATAATTAATGCACCATAGGTGAAGTTGTAGTAACCAATGAGAGTGTATCAGATGATGGGCAAATAATAGCCTGTCCCCTCTCCTTTATCTTATGTACTCATTCATGCTCCTATTGGTTATTTCTCTAGCTACACTCTTCTCTTCTGATCACTCAGAGTATAAAATACATCAGTAATTTGATGTATGTGTTCATGTATCCTCGAAATTTGGCCCTTGAGAAGAAGGAGTGAGATGAACTGCTGAATGGTATAGAAACAGACTATAATTTCATAGCCCAGTAAACTGTATGACAGAAGAATGCAATGTATGAGCATAAGCCTCCGATGAGGTTGTTTCAATCCAGAATGTCCAGTATCAAGTTTTTGTAACTTTAAATGCAACTCCAAAAGTTGGATCTGGGGATGGCAACCTTCACCTCTCCTAACAACAAGGTTTAAGCTAGATAAATTAGCTGGACTTGGAGTTTGCTAATGGAAAGCATCAATAAGATCAGGTGGAATTCTATTATAGCACATTGTCTAATGCCCTCATACTAGGGAAACATATAGCAGACAATATACTAAAGAAGAGTTGAAAGGCACCAGTTTTTATTTATTAAAATAGGAATTGTATATTTGTTTTGACAAAGGAACCTGTTCCTTTTAACAAATGGTTTGGGGAATTGAGCACAATGTGTGGGTACAGAGTATCTGTTAATGGTTTACACTTCAAATCCATTTCTGACGTGTTAGGGTATTTAGGCCATTGTTTCTTACTGGAATACTTTATTGTGTTAGAAACAAGAGGTTTCTGTCTCTTTAATCCTTGGATGGTTAAGGTTTTGATTAATTGATTATTGCTGGGGCTTGAGTCAACATTCACAGTAGGTGAAAGATTCATTACGTTCCTGGGCATGGTCCCTTTAAGAATGCTAAGCGAGCAGGGGCCCTGAGCAGGAAGTAGGCTATTGACAGACCTATTCTGGACAAATAAATTTGTGTTTACCAAATGCATGTTGAGCCTTTTTGTTCTGTATTAATCACAGGAAACATAATATTGACAATGAGGATAATGACTATCACTTTTTCATTGCCAGGAGATCCAATATTACAATGGAATCAATGGTTGAATGCCTTACTGATATATAATACCTGTTACTTGTCATCTTAAAACACTTAAGAGATGAACACAAATGTATCCCTTTGATCCATTGCTTCAGACTTGAAGGCCAATGCAATTTGCAAACTTGGGGCAGAGTTATATAAAAAATGTCATGGCAACTCATTCTAGGGATCTGCTCCAGTTCAAATTTCTCTAGGGAGGCTAGGTAGCAAGGAAATAATACGGTGGTTTGTTTTGGCCCCCTGTGAATTGATGATGCCTTGTAATTCTGAGATTGTGAGATCAGCTAGTAAGAAGCCAACTGATAAAAAGAAGTAGTCAACACCTACATTTGTGAATGCTTTCTATTGGACTCCCTCACCATCTTCAGGTCAGTGGATATGGATGCATATATTAACTTGGGGAGGGTGCCCTAGAATCTTATTTAGACAAGGAACCCATGTATTCTATAATTCTGTACTAATAGAATCTGCTTCAGTTGTTGCAAAATTAAACACAAGAATCTAGACTTTTGTATCCAAATGAAACTTCTAATCCTTATTGCTGAAAACCATGTTGCATAAAAATCTTCCAAATCACAAGTAAACTGGTACTGTGTTTTTTTCCTGAGTTTGAAGAAAATCTGAAATAATTTAGATGTGAAGCATCCCCTCTCATCTCAACTTCAATCTGAGACATGGCATTTTAACTATCAATGCTTAACTATTCCACCTGTAACAGAATCATCCAAATAATGTGTTCATCCAAAAATCCCAAACCCACAGGTCTTTCTGGATGCCAACTGCTCAAAACTGTCCTTTACCCAGTGGCCAAAAGCTCCAGCTACCAACTAGACAATTTCTACAATGAAACTGCAGAATATCAACAGAACTGGCTGAAACTTGGAATTTCCAGTTTGTGGGAAATTTTGACACTTTGAAATTCACCATGAACAAGAAATTACATAAAATTTGTGTGCTGGAGAACACTGATAGATGGTATTTCTGAAGTGAAATATTCTGGTTGGGACCCTAGCAACTGCTAACTGAAATTGACAAGATTCTTGTCAGTATCACTGATGCTATTCAGTGGTGGGCACAAATGAAACTGACTATCATGTTAATTTCAGACAGCAGTTGCCAGAGTTTCCAGGATTTGTAGCTCCAGAACAACCCTGGCATGCAGACTGCCCTGGGGCAAGTGTACCCTGGGCTTCCAGTTTCCTGGGCCAGCTGTCTCACCACTGTAACCTGGCCCATGGTTCATTGAACCCCATACTTTTCTGGAAACATTTCAAGTTCAACAAATCAGCATTTTCTAATGGAAACCTGTTATGTCAGAAAATTCCCAATCAGCTCTAGTTGTCAACACAAACATTTGAAGCGTGTTGAGACTCCTAAATTAAACTAAATAACATCAGGATACTGTGCCAATATTCATTTTCATATTTAAGTCAATAAAGCTCTCATTTTTAGTTTTCCTGAAATTGTTGCAAATTTCCAGTTTCCTGAACTTGCATTGCCACCAAAGTCAGGGGTCTTGCTGTTGAATAGAAATCTAGCTTGCCACAAAGTACGTAAGGCCCTAGATATATAGTCTAATTTTTTCTTGTTTGTTTATAAGCTGCTTTTGCTTAGAGGCATCCATGAGTATATAGGAGTTGTTCATACAATTCTGATTCCAACTGAGAGACGAGAGAAAAAACAAAGATCTATGTCTAAGAGTAAAAACAAGAATTGAGTAAGAGCCTTGTTTTAAACGTATACATCAGCATCAGATTTGTTTCTGACAAATGTTATTTCTTAGCTTTGACTAACCTCTCTCACATGTAATTCTAAAAATGTGTAAAATGTGTCATCTTACTGTGTGAAAAGAATAAAATTTATGTTGTGTGAAATAATTCTGCTATTGGAAGCTCAACTTTAAAGTTACAAACCTGACCCAAAATAAACTAGTGTAATTTTTGCATCCTTGGTTACTCAGTGACTCTTGGGATGCACATGGGGAGATAAAATATGGCGGGAAGAGACCGTCGTCCAAACAGATACCTAGAATTCAACAGCCAATATCAATCCCACTTACCAACCTGTGGTTCTATCTATTGTTAACAAATTGTATAGTCAATGCCTTCACCATACTGTGGTTCGTTATGAAATATATATTCAAGAGGCCAAATAACCAGTGTCAGTCAGGTTGATTGCTCCAGGCCAGTACTAATAATATAGCACAGGGAAAAGGTTCTATATGATACCAGCCTCCAGAAAGCAGTCTCCTGCAGCACTGTCACATTTACCTTACACAGAAGGTGTGTTCCCAAAGTTAGACATTTCAGCTGGTATTGTTTATGATGATTTTACAAGTTTCACATCATTAAAATCCAGCCCATTTGTTTCAGTTCCCTAACTCATTGCTCTGTTCCTTCCTTAGCCTTCTTTTTAAAAAAAAAAAAATACTACTAGCATTTCGGTATTGGTTCATGAAGGCACTTCTCTGGCTTGTACTAAGACACAGAAATATACCTTGATTTTGATCAGTTTCCTACCTGCTTATGCCAAATTCTTATTACAGCATATGTAAGGCGTTATGGTATACTTAGCATAAGTGACCAGAATTATAGTGTAAGCTAATTTAGGTTATGTCACTATCACAATAGTTGTGCTTATTGTTAGTAGTGCTTAATGCGTACACACAAACATATATATGGTATCGATAATACATATTAATATGATGTGTGTGTATATTTATATATAGCTAGCGGATAATCAGGTTAGCAGAGAGAATCCGAAGATGTGGTGTTTAGATCTGGATACAAGTTATGTCTAGGCTATAATTTGGAGTTTTTTTTCCAAGATGTTCAAGGGAGGGGGTACAAGGGAGAAGTATTCTCCCAAGTTTATAGCTTCCAATGGCTTAAAACTTGAATATGGAAATCTTGCAAAAAATTTCTGGAGTACATGCACCTAGGAAAGGAGTGTATCTGTGATGTGCTATTAGCGCCTTACCAAGTTACCATTAGAGACTGACTTAATTGGCCATGTGGAGTTGACAGCTGGGAGAAATCAGAACTAATCTTGCAGTTGATTACCTTTTTACTTCCCAACCCTACATGTCAATTGCAGAAAAGAGAGGAAGAGAGCTCCTCAGAATCCCCCAGATGAAAATTACCTTAGGGACACTTCTGAAGTCCTTCTCTTTCCTCTCCATGTAGGTGTTCCATGAAGTTTTCAGCATCTGCACTATGCTCAATTTTGCATTTCTTAGGTCCAAAATTGTACAGTGAGCAAGAGCAAAAGGAATCCTTAGGGCTTCGTTTACATGGAGAGTTGGGGCACAGCAAGCTAGAGTGTGACTGTACAGCACTGCCATGCACGAAGTTAATAGGTGGACCTTGCTTCCATGCATTACAAGTTCCACAGTGCAATTTTATCTATTGCTGTTTGAACCATTAGCGTATCTCTGAGTGTACATGATGGCCACATGGTGACTTTAGGGTATGTCTACACTATGAAATTAGGTCCATTTTATAGAAATTGATTTTAGACAGACAACTGCGTACGTCCCCACTAAGCGCATTAAGTTGGCAGAGTGCGTCCTCACTACCATGGCTAGCATCGACTTACAAAACAGTGCACTGTGGGTAGCTATTCCACAGTTCCCGCAGTCTCCACTGCCCATTGGAATTCTGAGTTAAGTGCCCAATGCTTGATTGAGCAAAAACATTGTTGCGGGTGGTTTCGGGTACATGTCATCAGTCGCCCCTCCCTCTGTGAAAGCAACTGCAGACAGTCGTTTCACGCCTCTTTTCCTGGGTTACCCGTGCAGACGCCATACCATGGAGCCTGCTCAGCTCACCATCACCATTGCTGTTGTGAGAACTGTAAACACCTCACGCATTATCCTGGACTATATGCAGAACTGGGCTAAGAGATGCCAGCACAAGGAGAATTTTGATGAGGACATGGACACAGACATTCCTGAAAGCATGGGCTGTGGCAATTGGAACATCCTGGTGGCAGTGGGGCAGCTTGCTACAGTGGAACGCCGATTCTGGGCCAGGAAAACAAGCACAGACTGGTGGGACCGCATAGTGTTGCGGGTATGGGATGATTCACAGTGGCTGCGAAACTTTCACATGTATAAGGCCACTTTCCTGGAACTCTGTCAGTTGCTTTCCCCCACCCTGAATCGCAGGAATACCAAGGTGAGAGCTGCCCTGAGAGTTTAGAAGAGAGTGGCAACAGCCCTGTGGAAGCTTCCAACGCCAGACTGCTACCGGTCAGTTGGGAATCAGTTTGGAGTGGGCAAGTCTACTCTGGGGGTTGCTGTGATCCAAGTAGCCAATGTAATCATTGACGTTCTGTTATCAAGGGTAGTGACTCTGGGAAATGTGCAGGTCATACTGGATGGCTTTGCTGCAATGGGGTTCCCTAACTGTGGTGGGGTGATAGATGGAATGCATATCCCCATCTTGGCACCAGACCACCTTGCCAACCAGTACATAAACCGCAAGAGGTACTTCTCAATGGTGCTGCAAGCACTGGTGGATCACAAGGGACGTTTCACCGACGACAATGTGGGATGGCCGGGAAAGGAGCATGACGCTCACATATTTAGGAACTCCGGGCTGTTCGAGCAGCTGCAAGAATGGTATTACTTCCCAGACCAGAAAATTACCATTGGGGATGTTGAAATGCCAATAGTTATCCTTGGGGACCCAGCCTACCCCTTGCTCCCATGGCTCATGAAGCCATACATAGGCAGCCTGGACAGTAGTAAGGAGCAGTTCAACTGTAGGCTGAGCAAGTACAGAATGGTGGTAGAATGTGCCTTTGGATGTTTAAAAGCTCGCTAATGCTGTTTGCTGACTAGGTCAGACCTCAGCACAACCAACATTCCCATTGTTATTGCTGCTTGCTGTGTGCTCCATAATATCAGAGAGTAAGGGGGAGACGTTTATGGTGGGGTGGTAAGTTGAGGCAAATCACCTGGCGTCCGATTTTGAGCAGCCAGACACCAGGGCAATTAGAAGAGCACAGCTAGGTTTATGTGCATCAGAGAGGCTTTGAAAACCAGTTTCATGACACGCCAGGCTAGAGTGTGTCAGTTGTGTGTGTTTCTCCTTGATGCAAACCCGCCCCCTTTGTTGATTTTAATTCCCTGCAAGCCAACCACCCTTGCCCCTTCGAAATAAAGTAACTATTGTTTTGAAACCATGCATTCTTTCTTTATTAATGTAAAAAAAAAAAAAGAGAGATAATGGACAAGGTAGCCCGGGTGGGGTGGGGGAGGAGGGAAGGACAAGGCCACCTTGTTTATTGTAGTCACACTAACAATCAAACTGTTTGAATGATTGCTTGGGCCATCCTCTGGAGTGGAGTGGCTGGGTGCCCAGAGTCTCCCCCCCCCCACAAGTTCTGGGCATCTGGGTGAGGCGGATATAGAACTTGGGGAGGAGGGCAGGCAGTTATACAGTGGATGCAGCAGGGCACTGTACTCTTGTTGGCTTTCCTGCAGCTCTAACAGACACTTCATCATGTCTGTTTGCTCCCCCATTAGCCTCAGCATCACGTCCTTCCTCCGCTCTTCACGCTCACTTAATTCTTTCCTAGCCTCTGCCACTGAATGCGTCCATGCATTAAGCTGTGCCCTATCATTGTGGGAGGACTACATGAGCTCGGCAAACATGTCATCGCAAATGCGGTTTTTTTGCCTTGTAATCTGCGACCTCAGGGACGGAGATGATAGGAGGAGCGTAGAAACATTTGCACCTAGTTGGAGATAAAAAGAGTAAAATTTAAGATAATACATTTCTCTGAGAACAAAAAAGGGAGACTCTTTCATAGTGAATCAAGCAATTCACAGCAGACAGCACATGTGCTTTAGGTACAAGATTGCATTTTGCCTTTTATATTGAGTGCCTGCCGGTATGGTGACATCATGCACACACGGCTGGGCAACAGAATTTGGTTTCCAGGCAGCCATGGTAAGCCTTTTGGTACGCGGGGTTGGCTTCTTACACCTTCATAACATGTAGGAATGTTTTCAAACTGCAGCACCCTCCTTTCCCAGAGCAAGTTATGGGTTGGGTTTCACATTTAAAAGGAGAGGCTGTGGTTTTCGGGTGGATGTGCAGCACACAACTCCCCCAACCCCTTCACGTGACTATTCTATGGGATGATCCCTTCTCCCCTCCCCCAGCCACGTGGCTATTCTCTGGGATTATCCCTTTTAGCCAAGCGCAAACTGCCCAGCATGAACAGGGTCCTTTTACTGTTTTACTGTGACAAAAATTTCCCTATTTCAACCAGGGGACGATGAATGATATCACTCTACTGAGGCTAACACAGAAAGATATAGACCGAATGTTGCTTGAAAGCGACCAAAACCCAGGACCATTCGCTGCCATGCTTTGTGCTACAGTGATTCCAGAATACTTGCTACTGGCTTGGCGTGATAAAGTGTCCTACTGTGGAGGACGAAATAAGGCAGCCCTCCCCTGAAACCCTCTGGAAAGGCTTTCAGAATACCTCCAGGAGAGCTTCATGGAGATGTCCCTGGAGGATTCCCACTCCATCCCCAGACATGTGAACAGACTTTTCCAATAGCTGTACTGGCTGTGAATGCATCTCAATTCTTCAGGGCAAATCAAACATTAAACACTATTGCTTTTAAACCCTGTACTGTAGTTACAAATGTGCACTCACCAGAGGAGCCTTCTCTGGCTTCAGGGTCAGGGATCCCACCTTGGGAGGGTATTGGCTCCAGGGTGATGAAAAGGTCCTGGCTGCTGGGGAGAAGGGATTCACAGTTTGCGTGCTGCGCATTCTTCTCCTCTTCCTCATCCACAAAATCCTCCTCCCTGTTGCATGAGACTCTCCCCTTGCAGGTGTCCACGGACAGTGGTGGGATAGTGGTAGGGTCCCCCCCAGAATGCCATGCAGCTGATCATAGAATCGGCATGTATGGGGGTCTGACCCAGAGAGACCGTTTGCCTCCTTTGTCTTTTGGTAGGCTTGCCTGAGCTCCTTAACTTTCATGTGGGACTGCTGTGTGTGTCCCTGTTGTAGCCTCTCTCCAACATGCCCTGTGAGATTTTGGCATATATATTTGCATTTCTTCTTTTTGATCAGAATTCAGCCTGCACAAATGCTTTTCCCCATACACCAATCAGATCCAGTGTCTCCCTTTTGGTCCATGCTGGAGCTCGTTTGCGATTCTGGGGGGACTGCACGGTCACCTGTGCTGCTGAGTTCGCCACGCTGACCAAACAGGAAATGAAATTCAAACGTTCCCAGGACTTTCCTGTGTACCTGGCTAGTGCATCAGAGTTCAAAGTGCTGTCCAGAGCAGTCACAATGGGGCACTCTGGGATAGCTCCCAGAGGCCAATACTGTCGATTTGCATCCGCACTACCCCAAATTCAATCCAGCAAGGTCGATTTTAGTCGTCGGGGAGGAGTACAGAAGTCAATTTTAAGAGCCCTTTCGGTCGACAGAATGGGTTTTGTTGTTTGGACGCAGTCATTTTTAAATAGACCTAACGTGGCTAAATTCGACCTAACCCCGTAGTGCAGACCAGGGCTATGACGGACGTTAGAATGGGGCAAAAATTAAAATTAGTCTCACTCCTTATTCTGTTTGTGAATTGTTCAAGAACAGACTTTGATTTTGAAAATCTTCTCCAGAGTTTAGTTGGCAAACTTTCAATGAGGAAAAACTTCATCTTGTGGATTGTTTGCAAATTGTGTGTTCAATATGTTTATTTTACTGCTGTGTGATTCCACCCCATTAGTCACATGCTCTGGCTTCTTTTTCTGATTGAATGATCTCACCTTCATAATAGGGTGAGTGCTGAAAGAAATCCTTGAGGCGCACTCTCAGGGAAAGGTTGGAGAGCATATTAAGACAATAGACACAACACAGGATAAATAGCCTAGAAAACTGTAGGATCTTTAAAATTGTTCCTTTTTGTTGCATAAGAAATAACATTATATCTGGTTATTTTGTGGACCCCAAATCTAAAAATGTGTTCTTCCTGGATGAAAGGAAAATATATAAACCAGATTTTTGCTGTCTAGCAGACTTAATTCAATTTTATGTAGTCACGTTCACATAAGTAATTGCATATTCATGTACAAGTGTGGTCCTAATGGAATGGCTGTGGTCATTTAATTGACCATGACTCTCTATTCCACATTAGCTCATACAGAAATATGTTATTGTTTAATATACTTTTCATGTGCCTGGACTGAGTCCACTTGTCTCTGTTTTGCATTGGTATCTCCCATCATTCTTCACAGTTGTGAAATTTGGTTACATTTACAGCACTGTTTGTAAAGTATGTGGTTACCTATCCCATCAATCTGATTTATTTGCCCTGCTGCAGGACTCTGGAGACCTGCTGTGTTAAGAATCCAATTTAGCATTATTTCATGTATCTACTAAGATAATTCATTAAGCTCATGTATCTTCTATCACTGTTCACTACAATTACTGCCAGTCACAAAAACAGCAGGTGGTGTGTTAGTGAGCATTCCTTGGTATGTGTCCTTATGGTCTGTTTATAGGTGGACATTTCTCCCCAGGCAATGATCAGCCACCCTTAATATCTGATCATACTTCAGACAGTCTGGTTTATGTTTTAGAACTGGAATGTGTTCAGTGTCTCCAGGCAATATATCTCTGGCACTTGATCATCATTATTCCTACTAACTGTTTTCCCTTCTCCTGCCTGCTACTGCTTCTCACTTTGAGGACTCAGCTGAATTAGTTTTGAACTCCTTACTGGCTTTCTCCCTCTTCTAGCTCCTCTTTCATTCCTGTCACTCTTCTTCCCAAACTCCCAGAGCCAAATGTAGGGGTGTTTAGCCAGGATAGAGGTAGTTTTGTGAGCCCTCCCAGTATGACTATGCTTATTCACATGTGGTATCACTTGCTCACAAATGAGTAGAGGCTCCACCCCAATCATTCATGAGAGAAATATCCAGCCACAGAGATGTCTGTGGAAGTTCAGGTGTGGTTAAAACTTACACTTTAGTTCCAGCCCACCTTTAATTAAAGACAGGAGCAGATGCAAAGTGAGCTGCAGCACTTCTCCTTTGTCACACTTCTCCCTGTATGGCAACAGGATTCTCTCTAACCCCTGCAGATACTATACATGAATTGTGAAAGTCAGCTCTCCTTTTGTGTATTTAAAAAAAAAAAACATTCTACATCTGCTCATTAGTAATATTCTGCCAGGGACTTCCTTTTCTCTGATCTGATGGACGAACCAGAGCTAGATTTCTTCCATTTAATCAATCTTCTACTTAATCACAGCATTCTCTCTACAATATAGCCTGTTAGGCAGAGATAGCTTGTTTTGTCCCCTCCCCTTGCTTTTTGGCAGCAATAGACCTCTGAGATATAAGCCACAAAGGAGTACACAAATGTTTGGTACTAAAACTGTACATTGTTCAGCTTTTAATGTTAACAACCATGCTCAGTCTCTTAGAATAGGGGGTGGAGAGACAATCCGCTGCATTAATGCTTTTGCCCTAGGTACTACAGTGATTTGAATCTTCTTTTTTCTAGGCCGTAGTAGAAGATTGTGGCAGAACACCTCAGAGATCATTTTAGTGCTTTAAAAAAAGCAGGCTTGAGCCTCTACAGAGAAATAACGTGTGCATTTAAAAATATTTGCTTTCTGTTGGCATTTCTACCATTCCCTGCCACACCCTCTCAATTGCCTCTTTTTATGGGAGACCCTCCTTATTTTTTAACCAGATTTATTTCTGTCCCACACAAAGCTGGTGGTGTTGTTTCTGTTAAATTATTTGCATCAGAAATGCAGGCTTGTTAAGTGACACTGTAGCCAGTGCTAAATAAGTATAAATCTCCCGCAGGGCTTTCTTTTCTTATGTCCTTTAGTTTGGAGTCTTTGTGCCTCATGGAGTAGCATGGCCACAGATAAACATGCTGTCTTTGTGAACCATCTATGCTTCTCCTATTCCTTTACCTCCTTGCCAATTCATTCCTCAAGACTACAGGCTTGTCTACATGGAGACTGTGTGCCCAGCAAGCCAAGGTGTTAATGAACAGACCTCCGGCCTACTGCGCACTAAGCGATACCTACTCTGGCCAGTGTTTTGTGTGTGTTTGTTTTGTTTTTGCACTAATTCTCCTTATATCTAGTATAGGGAGTATAGTAAAAGTGAACAGCCATAATTAACCAATTTTGTGCAAACTTTTTGAAAGTCTTAATCCTTTACTGTTGGAAAAAGCAGCAGGATGATTCTTTTCCCACTTTGCTTAAGTACGTTCACGAGCATCTCCCTTTGGAGTTTTGTATGCAGGAAATCCTGAGATGATCTCTCAGTTATTCTACTATGAAAACTTTGCTTATTATACTTCCTATGGGAATGTCTAATATCTTCATTCCAGAGCCACATATATAGTAATTCCAAGAATAATTACTGTATGTCCAGGTGGATGATGCATAGAAACTTTAAGAGTTTGGCAGAAGAAAGGAGAACCTGATTTTCAGAGGCGTATATTCATCCCTGGTACTGCAATGCAGTTTACTGAACAGACTGTTCTTATGGGCTATGTTCTTGCGCTTAATGAGGTGGAATTGTGGGAATAGCCAGCTCTGCATTTTCTAATATTATTATTAGAATGATGTTTATTCCATACATTGACTTTTTATGCTTAAATGTGGCTGGCTGAGTCTCTTAAAACAAGTTGACAGTGTCCTTTAAGCTTTCCAAACTAGGTTTTTTTTTTTTCAGAGTACCTTTTGTTATTATCGTTTCTTTTGGTTTAAAAAAAAATATTCCAAACAGTTTTGTTTTATTTTCTGTGTTCATCTTGTCCTTGGGGGTCAGGCAGCGGAAGGAAATGCGTACACGTGCATGCACCCATATATACACCCTTTACAGCGGTATCTTCTCATGACCTGAGCCTATAATAGAGCGTATATCTACACTGCAGTCTGGGAGAGGTGCCTGCAGCATGTGTAGCTGTACCTCGGCGAGCTCGGATCCAGCTAGCTCACTAAAAAAATTGCAGCAGCACAGGCAATGGCAGGGGCTGGCCGCCGAACGATGGACCCGGTGTCCTGGATGGGGTTGCCCCTTGGGAGGCCGCTCCATGCTGGCACCTGTGCTGCTACGGCTTAACGACTACGTTTAGCCAGTTCTCTCAATCAAAGCTATCTTGTATTTGTTTCCACATGCTGTAATCAGACCTTTCAACTGTAGTGGAGACCTATCCGGAATGTAGTGATTTTTTTTTTGAAAAAAAGTCTTATTGGGGAAGCATATAACCCTTTTGAAGCTCCTTTCCTATATAATCTTTGATGTGCTGTACCAGAAGGACATCGAGTCTTCCTCTATTTCACAAATATTTGCAAACTAAGCCCTCGCTGCTGGACATGTGTAACTTAAAGCAGGTGAGTAGTCTCACTGACTCCAGTAGGATTATTCACGTATTTCAGGTTAAGCACATACATTGTTGCTTGCAGAATCTCAATAAATAACTCAGTGGAATGCAATATAAGCCACACTACACTCAATTTTGGTTTCATAGTTTTAAGTTTCTAGAGTGTCGTCAAAACCATGGAAAAATATCCCCGAAAGCAAGATTGCTAAGGTTAACAATTTACCGCTTTATGGCAAGTTTTACTTTTTTCCTATTTTCACCTTCCCTTTCCTTTATGTATTGTTTAATTTGATTATTTGTGTGGATGATTTATATTGTGTTATCCAATTTAGGTTTCAATAAAAGGATATTGGTGAATGGACCAATAGGGCAGATGAGCATTAGGACCAACTCAGGAGATGAAGGTGAAGAGTATTCCATGTAAATAAACATAAATCAAACTATTTCAAAACAGTAAAGTTGATATTAAAAAATAACCAGGTAATAAATGTACTGCATAAAACACAGCATGATATAGTCTGGAGAGATAGAGGACATTTTTCTCAAAAACTGAAAAGTACTCATGAAAACTAATATTCAAATATACCTAAATACTTGGCAAGTAGATAGCACATTACAACTATGAGCTTCCTTACAAACATTAAAATACTCCCCACAATGCCGCTGTAGGAGAGGGGAGTATTACTCCTGTTTTCATTATTCTCAAAGAGACACAAATGCTAGAGGGTTAGATTCTGCCCTATCCTGTGCTCCACCTCTACTTCACCCCCAGTACCTTTCTGCCCAAGCAGTCCCACTGAAATTAATGGGATTACTCAAGGAATAAGGTGATGATTAACATGAGTAAAGAGGATGGAATTAGGCCCTATACTGAGCCAGTAAACTAACTGGAAAAAGAACCCACAGGGCAAGGTCCTTGGGTGTAGCTGAACTTTCTGCTCAGTACAGGACCTGGTGTGCGTAAAGGAGGCTGTACACCGTCTATATGCCCTCCCCACCATCCTACGAGTGTCCAGTATCTAGTCTGGCTCCTGGTGCAAGTTAGAGAACTTTCAGAGGTGCTCTGAGTGCACCCAACTACAGTGGCTCGGAAGGGAGTATAGTGGTGGCCAAGGATCACACAGCACATATTCCTTTTCCCCAGGCTGAAAGGGGACAGGGGGAGAGCTGAATTCTAGGTAAGAATGTAAGCCAGTTGTGCAGCTGCTTTGCACATGAAACAGCCACTCCAAGTAATATGTTTAGTCCATTAGCCCATGTTACCACTAGACCAGTGATTCTCAACCTATTTATTGTTGTAGGCCACATATGCAGCTATGTGTTATGAGGGTGGCATCCATACAATATATATACACTACTATCTGTATGACCCTGAGGAGGTCACATGGGCCATAGCTGCATGCTGATTGGGCCGCAAGCGGTCTGAGGGCTGAGAAACACTGTTCTAGACTATAAAACTCAGTTGACATGTATAGGAAATGCAGCAATTGATTTAAAAAAGTTTGTTTTCCTGGGCTGAAGTGTTTAAAAATGCATGACATTTAACTAAATAAACTGCATAGAAATTTGTAGCTTCATATGTTTTCGGCAGTCTACATTTCAAACACATCCCCCCATAATCTCCTTTTCTAATAAATACACCCCAGAGATGATTCATCACCCTTACTCCTTATTTTCCTTTCTAGATCTTTGTCCCATGTTCAGTAATCTGTAGAATTGTGTACAATACTCCAGGTGAAATCTCACTAGCTCTTTGTATCTTGCCAGATCATCTCCAGATTTGTGTTCATCTAAGGACTCTGTTTTCTTTACTGCTGCCAGACATTGAGCTAGTGATTTTTAGTTTATCTCAGAACCTGTGCCCAGTCTCACAGCTGTGCCTATTTAATATATAATTCCCTTTGTCATTGTTCACTCTCAGACTCATTACTTCACATTTCAAATATTAAAACTGTAAAACCACTTACCCAGCCGCACTGTTTCCAGATTGTTTTGGCTACAGCCTCCCTCCTGTTTGTCCTATACAAATCTCAACACTTCGCTGCATGTTCCCTCCTGCGTGTCCTTGATCTCATCTATAGATCCCTCATTGAAGCAACAGGCTTCCCCCACTCACCTAACCCAAGTGCTCTGATTGCTATAAACTCTTGTCTACATTTAAATAATGTAGATAATGTTATAAGGCAAAATTGCTTGGAATACCTTCTTCCCCTTTCCTCATGCTTCTATGGCTGCACACACACACTGGTGCTTCATCACTCTCCCAGCCAATCCCACAGCAGCTCTCACTTCTATCCCAGCCCCAACTCAGCACCAGCAATCCACACCAGCCGCTGATACGGTCCACAGACTCCGTACCACTTCCACATACTCCAGCACCCCCTACACAGACACACCCTCCCTAGAACTCCAACCTACTCCCAGCAACCATCATACAACACAAACATTTTCCTGTAGCAGCACCCAGAAAAAGATCATTCAGTTTCTTGCTAAGAATGTAATCCCATAGTCCCCTGGGAAGGTCACAGCAAACAACAGTGAAATCTCAGGTGGTTAAAAATTGAGAACCAGAAATCTAAGGCATTTATCACTGTGGTATCCAAGTGCTATAGTTTGGCCCAATGCACATCTTAAGCAGCTAGGTTTCTCATTGGTGAGTTGCTCATGAGCGGAGAGAGAAGGAATCCTTCTCACCCCAGGCAGGTGAGTAGCAACCTCACCTACCATATCCACTCCTCCATCTGCAGGCCTAGAATAGTATGCAATGCTAGAACCTTGTTATCTATGTAGTGATGATCACACTAATTTTTTCATTCTGAAGCCCCTACAGAATGAGGTTTAACAGCATGCAGGGGGTGGGAATCCCCTCACCCAGTTCCTGCACCAGCACACAGTGGAACTGGACCTGTTCTGCTTCATTTAGTGAGGCCCATAGTTTCCCATCTGCTGCCTCTCTCTCAAATGGAAAGAGATTTTCTGACCCATCCTTCTGCTAACTTCCCCTTTGTTATCTGTCCTTTTCACACCTCTTCATTTACCTTTTTTTTTTTTGCTGTCCTTTTCTCTTTCTTTCTGCTTTATCCTCTTCTTCACTTTCATCCAATCTCTCCTTTCTACAGGGCATCTCCCCTTTTATATTTTTTCACTCTCTCCTTCTCTTCCCTGGGCTCTTACTTTTAGAACTCTCTTCTCCCATTTCTTTTCATTACTGACAATATTCTGATTCCACTGAAACACAGTAGCACAAAATCCAGAGTGTATATATAAACTGTAAAACAACGTGTATCAAGCACTCATTATAATGCAAGTCTCCATGAAGACAAATGTTTTAACACCTGTGACATGAATTTACAAAACAAGAATATTCTAATAGTTAAAAACTGGCACCTGTATATCAGGTGGGATTTAGGGGAAAAGAAAGTGGCTGTACTGTATCAAAAGTGAAAGCAGTAACATTTTCCAAGTTGTGTGGGAGCCACTGCAGAATTTGTCTGCACTCAACCATGATCAATGCTGACTCAAGCCTTTGGTACAACTATCGAGTAAAAAAAATATGAACATAAGTTTTGATTTAGGTCTAGTACAGCTATTAAATGACTTTGAAAGTGATGACAGTGAGCCATTCCAGAATGAAAAAGGGACCGAGACGACTCATTACAAAAATGGCTTACCACAGCATAATTCTGTGCTCTCCTCCTCCTTCCTCTGCAGCATCCATGGAGACTGTTAGAACAAAGAAAAGAACAGTAGAAAAGGAACTGAGGCTTCACAGTTCATAGGAAAATTAAGTTTCAGTATTTCTAAAGTGTGTTACGCATGCAATATATTATCCATGAAACCCCCGCAAATTAACAGGATTTTGAGACCTGAAATTGATTATTCACTTTGAGAAGCACTGATGACTCTTATCACTTGCTCATGAAAGTTAGTTTTATAAAGGAACCTAGGATCTTTTTGGCAAAGGTTTACCTAGTTCTTCAAACTACAGTGATACAGAGCAGCTTTCTTTCTGCTCTCAGCATAGAAGCCTTTGAAATCCATCTGTTATAAATTAGTGGGGCAACTTGCTAAAGTTTGTTTAAAAACTAACTCAACTGACTAATTTCAGAAGGGTAGCTGTGGTAGTCTGCATCAGCAAAAACAATGAGGAGTCCTTGTGGCACCTTTGAGACTAACAAATATATTTGGGCATAAGCTTTCTTGGTCTATAATCCACCCTAATTGAATTGGTGTCATTAGCACTGACCCCCCACCTTGGTAAGGCAACTCCCATCTTTGTGTGTGCTGTATATTTATACCTGCCTACTTTTTTCCACTCCATGCATCTGATGAAGTGGGTTATAGCCCACAAAAGCTTATGCCCAAATAAATTTGTTAGTCTCTACGGTGCCACAAGGACTTTTCATTGTTTCAACTGACTAAGTTTACCATTGCTATCAAGTTCTTTGTAATTAAACAATACATTAACATTAACACCTGTAGGCTCTTTGATGGTCAGATCCATATCATGACAGTCTCATTTCAAGAGATTATTTAAACTTGTGCCTAACTTTAAGGATCGAAGGAGTTCCAACCCCAAGGGATAGACTACTCACATGCTTAGAGCTAGGCACGTACTTAAGCACCTACCTGAACTGGAATATATGTGAGCACAGACTATGTTCCACAATTTCTACAGAAAGTGACAGGCAGCCAAATACTCCATGAAAATTGTACAGAGAGTGGATGCTCTTTTAAAATATTCTAGAGATATTACTGGCTCTAGCAGTAGTCCCCATTGTAAGTGTAGGGAAGATCTCTGAAACCTTGTAATTACTCTAAAACTGGAATTAACTTATTAATGGCATCCTCCACAATTGAGTGAAGAGCATATATTAACCCTTGGATATGGGAACAGCGCTAAACACAACACATTACAGCAGCAGGATGGGGGGAGGGGGGGATGTGCTTCTGACAGCCCCAAAGGTCAGAAACGGATTGTGGCATTCCTGCATTTCCTACAGTTCGCTAATCAAGACTGGTGGCAGCCCCACTCTTTCCCTGGCACAATGACTATTCATTGTAAGAGAGAATGATTATCTAGCCTAGGGGTTAGGGCACTCAGATGGGACCCCCAAGTTCAAGTCCCTACTCCAATGACTACGTCATTATTTATCCACAGTAGAACAGCTTCAACAGCAGAAGTTGAGAAAGACCCATAACAGAATGCCCCATAGAGGGCAAAACTGAACCTGGTCTCTCACAGCCCAGATGAGAATTCTGCACACTGACCTAAAAATTATAAGGAGGGCAGCAGCAGCACCATCACCTCCTCCGGCCATTTGGTGACTCAACTTCGGTTGCTTGCAGTGGAATGCCCAAAATTGAAATGAAAAACTGAGTCAGGTTGAACAAAATTCTTTAACAGAACTCAGAATGTTTTCTGACTTTTTCATTAGTCAAAAATTTCGGGGGAAAAATAAAACGTTTCAGGTCACAACCACACTTTTCCATTCTTCGGAATTACCAGCAAACCAAAAAATCCATTACTCACCCAGCTTTACGTGTGGAACTGGAATATTAGGGATTGGAAAGGAGAGGAACCCAGACAGGTGAATGGACCAGCACAAACAACAAGGGAAGCCGAGTGAGCAGGATGACTCTGAAGCATATCTGGCTAGCCAACACATAATTAGTAGCTGTAATTGTGCTTGATAGCCCTGGGACGGTGATGCAACTTTTTGCCTGCTATGAAAAGCAGAAGATAATTGTGCCAGACAGCAGGAATGATGGGGAATAAAGATCCGGGGTTGATAAGAGTAGTCAGGGAGCTGGTTTTATGAAAGAAAAAGATAAAGGTGATGAACACTCAGCCCCCATCCACCAAAGCACATTGTGATGGGTTGGACCCCCCCTTCTGGCATGCCACCTGATGTACTGGGATTTCACTGAGCCTCTCAGCTCTGTGTGAGAGGACTCCCCCAGCACTCACGTGCACACCCCTTTTGGGAGATAAACCCAAAGTAATATTGTCTTGCACTGTATAGAAAAATCTGTGCAGCACAAGCTCATAAAAATCTGCCCTCTTCCTCAATGTGAACAGAGATGTGCACGACTTCTTGCCCCCCCCATTAGAAATTACATAAACTGGGTTTAATAATAAACAAAATAAGTTTATTAACTACAAAAGGTAGATTTTAAGTGGTTAAAGGGATAGCAAACAGAACAAAGCAGATTACTTTAGTAAATAAACAAATGCCACAAACTGAGTTTAACATACTAGATAGGTAGGACACAAATTAGCAAATTCTCACCCTGAGTGATAAACAGGCTGGCAGATTCTTAAGGCACAAGTTGCCTTGGCTTTCCCAGGTTTGTTTGTTTGTTTTTGTTCTTTTTAAACACAAGGTAAAAATCCTTCCAGCCTGGGACCATCACTTCCCACAGTTGAGTCTTTTTTCCGCAGGTGTTTTCAGGTGTGTTGTTGTATGGATAGTGAGGATGCCTCATGTTGTCATCTTCCCCCCCGCCCCACACTCGCTGGAAAGCTATTTTGCTGTGATCTGGGTCAAACAGTTCCCACTGTATAGAGCTATCTGACCTGAGTCAAACAGTTCCCAAAGCAGCACATTTGAAATACAGAGACATGGTAAATATTCCTGGCTTCAGATAAAAAAAAAAGATACATGCATACAAATTGTGTAGACGCATTCAGTAAATCATAACCCTTCCAAGGTTACCTTACATGAGCCATCTTTCATAAAGTACATCTCAGTTTTGTCATATCCATATCATAAGCATATTTCCATATACGGAGTGTAATATTACACACATGCTTAACTTTAACCACTGAATAGTTCAATTTAAATCACACAGGCATTGGTACATGAGTTGTTGTGTAGAGGAACTAAAAGGTCTAATAGGTCTGATGGGAGCTGAGTGCATTCAGGAACTCACAGGGGTCACTCGGCACGTTTTCAGATTGGTCTTAAAGTGTTAAGAATATGTGAAGAAAGGATTTTTCAGAAAGTATAACCATGCAAATTCCAGAAAAGGTATAATTTGTATAATTGGCACTATTACAAGTTTAACTTGGGAAGATACTTATTTTGCTATAGTTCTACCAGCTAAAAATAGTTGTAAATACTTGGGTTTTTTAAAGGGAAGAACAAATGTGACAAGCATAAGGGAATTTATTTCTTAACACTCAAAATCTCTGCAAGACAATTTGGAAAAGTCCATAATAACTGTATAAAGTGGTTGTGTGATTCAAGTGGAAACAAAATCTGTTGTTGGTTTAAAATATAGAAAGCTAGAAAGTCTTACATGAATCACTGATTTTTCCCTTTTCCCAGAAAATGTATATCTTTCATTAACAGATCTATCAGATAATGTTACTAAGAATTCAGATCCGTTATTCACTTTAATTTTAAAAGGGCTTCTTCAGAAGAAATATGGAAACAATGAAATACTAAGGAGGAGAAACATAAGTCCACATACAGTAGATCAATCTGTTTTGAAATTGTTAATGCTCCTCTTAAAATATGGTAGATACTACATCACCTATGAACTTATTTTTAAAGAATTATTTCAATTTCCACCTCCAAAAGACTACTGGTGAAATACATTGGCTTAAGAAAACAATCTACACATTTTCTGGATGCAGCAGGAGTGTGCACACACAATTATCTGAATTTATTCTACACCTCTGTACTTCCTATTGCTTTACCCCCCCCCCCAGATCTGCAAACACTTAAATTTACTTAATCCATCACTTGTGTAGTCCCATTGAAGTCAATAAGGCTACTCACATCTGCAAAGTTAGACACATGCTTAAGTGTTGAAGGGTTTGCCCTTACTGTTTCAAACAGTATACTGTATGCTTCCTAAAAAATTACCTTGATTCAGCAAAGCACTTCAGCATGTGCTTAAATCCATCCCTATTCAGGTAAGCACTTAAGTATGTACTTAAACTCCAGACTTGAGTAAGTGCTTTGCTGAATTGTGGCTCATGCTACAAAAATATTAAGGATGCACAGTTAAATACTCAGTCAGGCAATGTCCCCATGAAAGTTGCAGATACAGCCTTATAAATATGTATGACACTGTAATTATATGAGCTCTTGCTACTTCTCAAATAATAGAATGTCATCCAGCTTTCCCTATACCATTAGAAACATGCATATAGCATCTTTTACTGCTGTGCTCTGCTCTGTGACTACCAGGTAAAACAATCTGTCATGTGTAGGTACTAGATGTGCAGAGAATGGAAGCAGTATTCCTGTAGAGACCTGCTTCATTCAGAATGTAAATTCTGCCTACATTTGTAAAGTTTTTGGTACACAAACATGTTAGCCATGTGCTCGTGGGCAGTGCAACACACCTTTCTGTGCAACACTGATGGGTCACTGTTGAAAACTGTATCATAATTGGTGGAGGGAGGGGAATGTTAAAGTGCTGTATGCAATTTTCCAAGACTTATTCAGTCATGGCAAAACTTACACTAAAATCTGATCTATAATTGTCTCAATAATAAGTAAATAAATCCACATTTATCTGGTATGAATTCCCTCTACTATGCTTTACTTCATCTTACAGATAAATTTCAAAGAGTGATATAATTGAAAGGATGTCATGTAAAGATCACTATGTACTGTATGTGCAGACTTCCTTGATTTATAAAGAGGCTTTGGTTGGTTCAGTAAGCCATGTTGTTTAAATTCAGAAAAATATAGCTTGGGTAGTGCTTTTCTGTCACGGTATTCTTTGTACCTCAATCATTACAAAAAAAAGGTTACTGTCTTGCTTTCTTGAAGAAGGTTTATACTCAGAACCTTTCTAAATGTGTGAGTGATCCACCCAAAGCAGTTCTTAGTCTGGTTTTCATTGTTCTTTTCCTTTAATGACTTCACAAATATTAATGTATGCGGCTGACACCATTATCATTGCTTCAGATATTTCTTTTGTTAATATCTTTTTCCTCCAATTTAACCTAGATATTTAGCTCTCAACATTGTGTGAGGAACCTTTAAAAATGTGCAATCCAGTGTTCATATCCTCTTTGTGGCTGATCTACAGAAGATAGCTGCCTGCTACTCCTTCCAGCTTATGGTCAAGGACCAGATTGTTGAAAATAGTTGGGCACTTAGTGGGATTTTCAAAGCTACCTAGGCATCTAATTGCCATTGAAATGAATGTGAGTTGGGAATCTAGATGGTTCTATTAATCCAGCTAGGCATCTATCTCCATCTTCAGATACCTAAAGACCTTTAAAAATCTGGCCCCAAATCTTTTAGCTTGAGTTGTAGAGTCACAGGCTTTGGCACAGTGAATGCCCCATGTCCAAACCTTAGCACTAGCCTGGACTGGGTTATTATAACTAGATATGCTTCCCTTTCGTTTAATATTGTTTTAATTTGAAAATTGAAGTTGATTAATTTACTCTACACTGTTTCAGCTAATAAATACCTTGGAACATTTCTTAAGCGCACACTACATTTTAACAGGCACGTGCCTGGCCACCTGAGCCCCTCTGCTAGGTGATTTAGAAGGTAGCAAAATCAGTACATTAAAGGACCCAAGCAGCGGAGGAAAGAGAGCAACAGCTCTGCTGCATTCCTTCTCCTAACTTCAAGGAAACAATTTGCAGCTGTGGGGAAAAGTGGCAATAAGAAGCAGCCACTCTGTGCCATGCTCCCATGAAGACCAGGTTATTCTGAACCAGGACCAGTTGTGCCTTCACAGTTTCAAATCCCCTTTGTTGGGAGCTGTGTGGGAAGCAAAATGAGCACTGCAGATGCTCTGACCCACCACTTTAATCTGTAGTGACAAGATCCCCGGAGAGCTCAGGGTATGGATGACTTTGAGGCTGGAACCACCTCAGTTCTTCAAGACCAAAACCGGTTTCCTCCATCCCGATGAAAGTTTTTGAAGAAAGCAGGTGTAGACCCTTGTCTACACAAATGCTGCACTACGTTAATTATACTGGTATAGTTAAAATGGTACAACCCGCCACCCCTTATTGTTGAGTCAGTTATACTGGTGTAAAATTGCAGGGACCAGGATTAAGCACAATTATATCAATATAACTGCATCCACCCGAGGGATTCTACCAGCATATCTATACTGCTAACAAAAGAAAGCCCCCCCCCCGCCCCCAACCAACAAATAAGGTAATACAAGTACAAAAACTGTGTTTAGACTAGACCTGTGGGCAGCATATGACTCATTGACAGTAGTACAGAAAAAGTTGTGTTAAACTAACATGACAGACTACAGTTTTACTTCTGAAAGAAGTGTAAATTCAGGTTATTCCTCTTTTGGACACTTCTGCAGAATAATTTGGACAAAACTTCTAGTGCTTTTAAACCAAAGCCTTACAAATAGCATTGCAAAATGAATGCAACAAATTGCAGTGGTTACTGCTTGCAGCAGCATCTTATCACTACAGTGTACGAGTCTGCAAGTGACATGTCAAATCCTTAAAGGATACACTGACATTCATCTAAGACTCATTTAACATCCAGTCAGCAATTATCCTTCATTTAAAAAATCATAATATAGAAAGGTTTCAGAGTAACAGCCGTGTTAGTCTGTATTCACAAAAAGAAAAGGAGTACTTGTGGCACCTTAGTGTGTGTGGGGGGGAGAAAACCTGGATTTGTGCTGGAAATGGCCCACCTTGATTATCATACACATTGTAAGGAGAGTGATCACTTTACATAAGCTATTACCAGCAGGAGATTGAGGTGGGGGGAGAGAAAACCTTTTGTAGTGATAAACACCCATTTTTTCATGATTTGTGTGTATAAAAACAAACATCTTCTGTATTTTCCACAGTATGCATCCGATGAAGTGAGCCGTAGCTCACGAAAGCTTATGCTCAAATAAATTGGTTAGTCTCTAAGGTGCCACAAATACTCCTTTTCTTTTTGATAATATAGAAAGCACGCTTGGAAAGACAGCTGTAAGAGACAGTAACTCACAGAAATCTTTCAAAGATGACTTTTTGGGCTGGACCAAAACAACACACTGCCGTGCAAAGGATTCACAGTTGAGTCCCTGACACTCCTCACCTCAAAAGACAACAGCCCTTCTTCTCTCTACAGTGATTATTGCTATTGGCTCACAAACAGAACTGATGTGTTCCAGATATGCAGGATTTTTTAAAAAAATCTTTTCATGGTTTGCTATGTTTAAATTCAGAATCCAGTGATGTCAGCAAACACACCATACCATACCACAAAACCTAAACTGAAGTTTCTCTCAGAAATGATCAAGAATCAAAAATCACAGATCTGAACTTTGGGGAGCTTTATATTCAGAGGTCTCCTGGCAGACAAAATACTCTTCTTGAGGACACCGGGACTTCAGCCTAAGTGGTGGTGCTGGATCAAGCCCCGATCTAGATCCAGAATCAAACTTTGCGACTAGCTATGCAGTTCTACAAGGGACTGAGCCAAATCCCTGCTCCCAGATATGTTCAATCATTTTTTTTTTTTTAAAAAAAAGATATTTGGAGCCAGATTTAAACTGCGTGGTTTGGGCCCAACTCCAATTTCTTCTCAAGCCCTGACGTGAGCAAAGGATGATTTTCATGCTGTGCTATATGGCCTTGAAAGAGGCTGAGTGACATTGCTTAGGTTCAGAATAGGACTTCTGGAGAGACGTTGTGGGGCGAAAGAGGGATCTTTGTGTCTCTGAAAAAAGAATGAATTAGTCTAACCATTCTGAGCTACTGACAGAGTTCTGTGTCTTTAAACACTTATTTGCTATTGACTAAATCCTGCAAAGCCTTACATAGTTACAACTGCCATTGTCTTCAAATGGAGTCACAAGTGTTCTGCAAGCCTCAGGCCCTATATTACATGTTGATGTTTGGAGCCAATTTGTAGGTCTTGCTTTTAAGTCTGTGGGAGTTTGGGGAGCACAAAGAATACAGGATTAGGCCCATTATTAGTAGTAGTAGTATTGAGTATTGTATTGCTGTATTGTATTGTGTTTATGATTCTCTGTATGTTTATGCCATTTACTGGTGATGCTGAGAAGTGAAATAGCAAGTATGCCTCTCTGGAAAAGAGTGATTCATTGTAAATTAGCTACTATCACCAAATATGAGCTACTCTGTATAAAGACTTTAAAATAGAACATTTTTAGCAATATTAATTCTTCTCTCTATAAAAAAGCTGAAATGAATAAAGAAATAAAATGGCATGGCCATGAAGCCATCTTGCTATAAGTACTGGCCCCATGTGTACAAAGTGTATATTCCATCAGAGTGCTTGTGAAATTTTGGAGCATTAGCTTGAGAATTTGGCATTCACCTGCAGACTCCTGAATCATTGCTCTGAACTTTTGAAAATGTCCTGCTTTAGATATATCTGCTCCCTGGAGCCATTTATGGATCCAGAAAAAAGGAGTTATGATAAGTAACAGAGCACGGAAGAGACATGGAGTACATATAAAGAGGAAACAGATAGGAACACGTCAATTCTGAAATAAGACTAATCATTTAAATAAGAACTTGGCAAGGAAACACATACTAAGATAGGAGAAATACTGCTGAAAAGGACATGCTAACGGATGGAAAACAAATACGGCTGCAAATTGACACAGCCATTCTGCCAACTACTAATGGCAATCAGAGCTTACAGGTTGCCTCAGGAAGGAGGACACTCCAGGAACAGGAACCAGTCTAGAGGGAAAATTTAAAGTACTGTCATGGTCTCAGTTTGAGAGATA
Organism: Lepidochelys olivacea; assembly: GCF_965140295.1. NCBI lineage: Eukaryota > Metazoa > Chordata > Testudines > Cheloniidae > Lepidochelys > Lepidochelys olivacea. Next base: position 80,162,457 of record NC_140417.1, on the reverse strand, counting down.
TTTATAAAATACATTTAAATCTGTAACTGCTTAGTGAATATTTGTACATTGCTTTGGAAGTTTAAGCTACACTATATAGTGGTTGCCTTTACCCACTAAATAAAGATATGCTTACTTCACTATAGTACAAGGGTCAATGGAGCTAAAGATCTGAACATACCTCTCAACTGAAATTCATTTGAGGAAGATACCATTTTAATCCCAAAGTTACCTATGTTCCTCCAAAATTGGCATCTCCCTCTTTTTAATTGCTGAAAATCATTTACACAGAAATAAAGAATGAGCATACGTTTATAGGAAGAGTTGTTTAGCTTAATGAAGAGAATCCACAGCATTTAAAATTCCCTTCATAAATGATTGTGTGTCCTTTGTGTTGGGTTTTTGTCACGTCCCTCACCTGAGTCTTCCAGATTGAGAAGTATGCGATTGAACTCAATAACATTTTTATCCTTTTGCTAATTTGTCTGTAGTACTAAAAGCTTTAGCCATGAATTTACTTTAAATAGATCTGAATATCACTGAGGTAGAACAAAAACTCATTTATGAGGTAAAGAAACAGGTCACTGACATTATGTTTTGCAAGCTTATTACAGCAGGCTTTATCTTCAAAAAACAACAACAAAAAAACCAAACCCCACCACCGAAAAACAAAACCACCTCCAGTTAATTCCAAATACTGCCCGTTATACTTCAATTCATGACATGATCTCAGCAGGTCTCCTATGCTGTGTTTAGCTAATAGCTATCCTGAAATTTTATGTTTTTCATGTTTCATGTAAGTAACAGGGAATTAAAAGTTTTATGTAAAGGATGAAAAAAAGATACTTTTAATGGGAATATTGTAATTACATTTCTACTTGTATGGTATTTGTTTAAAATAAGCTGTGGCATAAGAAAAATACCCTAAAATAAAATGTCTTTTGGGTGAATGGGTCTTCTATAGTTAGAGTCACTGTAGTGTTTGCATCATCTATCAATGGTCTCATATTGATTCTTCTCTTGTCCCTTAAATCTTCTTTCAAGACTTTTGACCATCTTTTCTTCTCAGTCCACTATTCCCTTTCTTTTATATGGCCTGCAGCTAACCTAGCATGAGCGCTGGGGGCCACCCACACAGCCAGTTCCAGTATTGGGGCCCAAGATCTCTCACTGTTTTGTAGTTATTTGTTTTTCCCTGCAACCAGGTCTATAAAATATGATGATTAGTAAATATAAACCATGTCACTCAATGACTCTTCATGACTATGAATAAAAAACACTGCTTTCTTGCATCACTTTCCCTGAGAAATACATAGCTAGCAGGCTTGATGGGTAAAAATGACCATTTCTGGTAGGAAATAATAATCCTTTGACACATTTTGCACTGATATCCAATTCACACTGTAGTCACAAATTCATAGCCTACAAGATAGTCATTTCATTTTACACAGCCAGATGTAGCTGTTTTCTATATGCTTATTTAATGAACTTCACTCTTAATTAGAAGGGTTTGACAGTGGTGATCAATAAACTTCTTGGATATTTACAGAGCAAATATTATGACAAATAATAGACTAAAAGGCCAGGGGTCAGGGGAGATGGGGAAAGATTATGAGATTACATTACTCTAATTGTCAGCAGTCTCATAACCCTTCACAGAACAATGCTTCTAGAACTTAGTGATTTACTTTTTTTTTGTAACTACCTTAACCTTCGTAAGCAAAGATTAGTTTAATTAGTTAAGTGATTCAAGCAGCTTTGTGAAGTTTAGAATAGAGATGGTGGACCCTAGCAAGAAATCATTGATACAAATATTTTCTGGGAGCTCAGAATCTGAACCCAGAGTGGATCCAAAAACTTTTTGGCTAGCCCTTATCTTTTCAATGGGCAAAATCCTGGATCCAAACTCTGCAGTCTGGCCAGGCATTTGATCAAGATCCAGTTTTCACAGCTAGCCCCCTCTTTTGGTAATGGGCCAAATCGAAACATCAGCCAGAACACCACAAGGTTTAAGTTAATTCAAATCTGAATCCCTATCCTAATTTTTCCAAATCAAACATCTTGTACCCATAGGCACAAGTATCCAATGGCTGTTAGTTCCTTTGTTTACCATTTTATAATGCCAACAAAGAGGATGGTCTTGAATGTCAGCAATCTTATTATACTGTCCTCAAAAGTAGAACTTAAAGGAGTATTATCCTTACAATGTTATGTAACAGTGGTCTAAAGTATGCAGCATACCTGCACTTTGCCTAACTATAGATGAAAATAGTGTTTCTTTTGTTTGTTGGAAAAATATGGAAATTTTAAGCCTTCAGTTAATTGGATTATTGTAATTCAATGCTGCATTCAGGCTCATGCGAAATATATCAGGTGGACAGTCTGTGCATCATACCTGCAACTACCTTGCTTGAAGGGGGCTGGATGAGCTGAATGACAGAGTTGAGAGAAGTGGATATTTGTAATTTGCTCTTCTGAGTGATTTGAAAACTAGTTTTCTTTGCCTCAAACTTCTTCTCACCAAACTATATATTTTAATACCTCCTAGCTATTAAACACTTTTGGGAAAATCTGGCATTATTATTATAGTCCCGTAGAATGCATGTCATAAATCAGACGGGCTTTACTTGGAGATGAAAAATTACTTAATCGTCTCTCTACAATGGGTACATCTCAGGATGATTTTTATTTTTGCAAAATCTTAGACCCCCAGATGTGCAAAGGTATCCACTGGTCGAGAACCTTCCGGCAACAAGGGATTGTGGATCATTTTACAAGAGTAAAGTCTTAACTAAGTTTTGGTTTATTCCCTAAAACCTGGAATGAGGAGGACCTGGATCCTGTTTTTCCAAATCTTTCAAAATTTGCAGGTGAGGAAGATGGTACATCACATTTACAGTTTCAATCTCGGTCCATCTTTGCTTTTTCCCTTCTTTATTTCTCTTCTCTGTTTCTTTCCCTTTCCTTGTTCTTGGAAAAACGTGAGACAATGGTGCCCTTTGGTTCAGTACACCTGTGCCACAAGTGTGGGAAGATAGATGATGTCTACACAGCAAAGAAAACCCTGTGGCTGGCCTGTGCCAGCCTACAGGCTCATGGGGCTTGGGCTGTAGGGCTGTTTAATTGCTGTGTAGATTTCTGGGCTTGGGCTGAAGTCCAATCTCCAGGACCCTCCCACCCCTCAGAGTCCTAAAGCCCAGGCTCCAGCCCAGGAGTCTACACAGCAATGAAACAGCCCCACAGCCCAAGTCCCATGGCATGGGCCAGCCACAGGGTTTTCTTTTCCATGTAGAAATACACAAAGGTATTGCTGGGCCGTCAATTTCATCTATGCCCAGGGAGTCTGAGGTCAATCACATTGGTTTCATCCTCAGTAACTCCACTGATTGAGAGAAATATTTTGGGAATTATACTAGTGTAACTGAGATCAGAATCTGGCCCATAATAATAAATCCAATTTATGGGAAACTGAATAGGCCTGATTCTGGCCTCAATTATACCAGATTTACACTAGTGTGATTTCACTGTCTGGTTCTACAGTGCCTTGCAGCTTGTGTGTACATCTACATCTGTTCCAAGTGGATGTAAAATGCTGCCACTGGTGTAAAATGACCGAATAATTCTGACTTAGTAGTGTTTTATACCCACACTGCACAAGTTTAAATGAGTATGTAAGAGTGCAAGTCAATGGAGATTCAGGCCCACTGACTTCAGTGGAGTTGCTCGTGATTTGCTAGTGTATGGGTTTGGTCTGTGCAGACTTGTACCAAAATAAAACTAAATCAGTTTTAATTCACACCTTAGTTATTTTGGTGCAAGTCTGCATGTGGATACTTATTTCAGAGTAAGACTGCCCTATTTTAAAGTTGGGTTTTTTTTTAATCAAACTCATTTAGTTATTTGGCTTTAAGTTTCTTTGTAGACAAGCTCTAAGTGAGACTAGAATCAGGCCAAATGTGTGTAGAGATGCATGAAGGAAATAAAACCACAACACATACACTAAACCTGTAGAAGTTTCACCTATCTGGCTAAAAAGGCAAAGTCCCAAATTGTTCATCTGGGCAGTTTATCAACTCTTCAGCATGAACAAAGACTATTTTTGCCACTTAGTGAAGAATGTGACGGCTTTTCTCCTTATGGAATGTGTGGTACAGAACACTTAACACCAGCTCTCTGTAAACTGAATTGGCTTACAGACCTATTTGGGGTTTCAAGCCTATGAGGTATGAATCCTTTGTATCTGGGATACTCTCTTCCCTTGTGCTACACAAAGTCAATTCAGACTATTGCACTGTGCAGTTCCAGATAGACAAATCCTAGCACTGCCTGCTTGGAGTAGGCTATTCTCAATGGAGCGCCTTTACCTCTGGAATTATTTCCCCACTTTATCTGAGTCCAAAAGTGTATTCGCACCAGGGTACATAAGGTATGAACTGCAAATGGGGAGAGGAGTTGGGATTGGTCACAAATTAGCAGCACAATGGCACCTTTATAAATTGTGACAAAACTGTGCTGAGGTTTATGCTACGAACCTTTGCAATACCTGTGAACATTTTCTGAATTGGCTGCAAAGAAAAAGCCAGTATATCATCCAGTTCTGACTGGGTCAGCTTTCCCATACACAAATTGAAAAGCAACACAGATGCTAAATATTTCTGAAAGAAGAAACATGTAATAGTGCATTTACTTTCTGGAAGCGGATACACCAAGCAGGCTTCATTTTATTTCATCACAACCATTCAAGCTAGAGCACTTGGAAGCTTCACTTTCTAAGCAATTCAAAGAAACTGAACACTATGACTCCCATTTGAGATAATACATCTAAATGATCATCAACACTTTGGAAACATATGTCTTAGTACTGCAATCCGAGTGATTAAATATAGCTACAAACAGTGAAATTTACTAAGTGATTTCATAATGGTGTAATGCTCCGCAATTTAAATTTTAACTCACTGATTACAATTTTCTGTTGATTCATCATTCATATTGCACTTACCAAAATACCTGCTTAGACATCTTTTTATTTTAGCATTAACTGGTTATTTTCATAATAAATATCATATAAAGTATTAATGATTTTAGTGCTCAATCCTACAAAAGGATTTGCTTATACAGACTAGATTGTAAAGTTAGACTAACAGTTTATGTAAAAAAATAAAAAACCCACAGGATTTTTTTTCCCGTTATCAATATTAATATGATTCTGCACTTCTGCATGAGAACCATATTAGCTGCCATATACTATCACGAAATGTGTGAATTCTAAGTGTAGGATAATTGCACCCTCTCTACTTAGAGTAGGTTGTTGACGCCCACATTTCACAAAAATTAAACAAGAATTGACACCAAGGGGGTGGGCAAAACTTATTTCGGGGGATTTTTTTAAGTCAGTTCTCCACTAGGTGAAAAACATGAATCTGTGAATAAAAAGGATTAAAAAAAAAACATAAAAAAAATCAATGACCATTGCTATACTTAAGACCTGCTGGAGTTAACTAACAAACTTCTGTAGCTGTGGGTTTTTCTTTGGGAAAAGACCCTGCCAACACTGTATTTAATTTAACTCATTTCCTTATCCTTCACTCACATGGACGTAATCCCAACTTAATTCCTTACGCAGCATCAAGTTCAAACAAATCCAAAATATCCATGACCTTCAGGACAGGGATTTTTCATTTGCCTCAACTGCTGCATACTCAGCCACTGTTTGGCATTGTCTAAAAACAATCTAAAATCAATGAGATTCCCCTAATTTCGGGCCAGTGCCATTTAAAACTGTGATTTCAATATGATTGCAATGCAAAACCATAAACTCAAATTTTCTCAGAAAGTCTGCACAATTTACTGCATCTTTTGGCAAACACTGGGGTCCAGATTCTTGGCTCTAGCTGAAGAGCACAAGTTAGGGGAGATGGGTTACAAAGATCATTTTAAGCCACTTGTGCTGCTCTGATTTTGGGCTGGCTGGGCACTAGGTTTATCAATTTACAGCAGCCAGAGGACTTCTTTAAAAGCCTCCAAGGGGTCAATTATGACAGCCTGAATCATCAAGGTGTTGTAGAGAAATCCTCTTTTCCCCACCCAGTCCCCATATGCTGACCACAGAGAGGAATATAGCATAGGAGCCCTTATGCTGGCTCCACACTCACAGAAGATCATCCTGGGTCTTAGTTCTGTGGTCAGCTCAGCTAGGACTACTTTAGGGCAGCTTTGTGCTGGTGGCACAATGGAGAGCAGCTCTGATGTAGGGGAGAGTCGGGTCTATGGTTTCAAGTTTTTGGTGGACCCCTAAACCAGTTGAATTTCAAATGGTTTTAGGTTTCATTTTGAACATTTCCATGAGAGCAAGCGCATGAGAGAGAGATACCCCCACACCCTTTCTCCAGTCACTGATCTAGGGAGAATTTCCTCAGTATAGGACTTACCTAATCAGCCCTATGCTGGTCCACTCACAAGCCCTGGCATAGGAGAGGACTGGTGCTGAGGACTACAGAGGGCGCTTCTTTAGCCTGCACTGAGGCAAAGGTTCTGGGCTGTAACATACCCACAGGCAGCCCCAGAAAGGTTGCTGATATTACAACTGTGCCGGTCCCCAGCTGATCCACAACCCATGTGATATAAAGATGGATTAAAGCCACCTTTGTTCCCCACCCTCTGATGAAGTACAGAATGGATTCCAGAGGTCTTCAGAATTGCATTAACTATTCCCATTGTTGACTTTGGAAAGACATTCACCAGAGCATTCAACTATCAGATACAGTCCTTTCCTTTTTCTAAGTGATCTTTAATGTTCTGAAATTTAGCACCTGGAGAGTGCCATTTTCAAATATATCACTATTTACCTGAGTATCAGCAGGTTTTAGTCACGGTTTACTGCAAAGGTTGTAACAGTCACCTTACTGGAGGGCCTATTTCATTAACACTTCCCACACCTGGTAATTTTTCAAGTAATTACCATCCATACCGAAGATGGCTGATGACAGTAGACCTGTAAAGTCTGAATTACCACAGGCCTCCTGGCCAGGGTAGCAGCTTCCCCCGTCTCAAAGTTTAAATTCTGAGCTCCAGATTATCCCTGAATTAGGTTTAAAAATAATTCCACAGAAAGGACCAAAGGACCAAATCACATATAATATTAACAGTTCTGAGTGACTATTTTCCTTAGAAACCACAAACTTTCTCTTACCAAAATGACATTTGTAATATGTGTTACCTTAAACAGCTTTTATTTCTCAATGGTCTCTCAGTATTCAATTGTCTTAACAAGACATTGCAATTCTTATACAACAAAGCAACCAGTTTCCTGAGGACATGCCATCTCCTCAGCGATAAGAAAAGAAATTATGGGCACATAACTTCAGTTTAAAAGAATATTTCTTACCTGGATGGAAGTGATAAACAACAGGCAGCAACCCGTTACAAACTGGCTACTTCTGGGCCACAGCTGTATATCTTTATCAAATTTTTAAAAAGTGTCCAACCCCAATTAAAACATGCTGGTAAAAAGTCCCTTTAGGAGAATAACCCAAGACTAGGAAGGATTAGAAGGGATCTGATAGTAAAAAATGTAGTAGTTACTCCTGCATATTACCACTGTCTCACAGTTTGCAAGTGCCCTTATGCCATTAAACAAATGGAAAGTATTTGCCCTTTCTGTTTTTCATGCATACATTTTGTACACAATTATTTTAAATGTCTAAAGTAATCTTCCTGTCACTGAAATTTAACCAATCTACAGTTAGCTCTTCCAAAATAATCTGTGGTGATTTTAAAAAGTGGTTTCAATTTGTCAGAGAATTTACTGTGAAATAGGATTGTTTCCTAGCAGTATTACAAGAACTTTTAACTCTCTCTTCCCCTTTGTAAAGGCTGATAATTAAAATATTCTCAACACATTGTAGGAGTGTGGGTTTATAAATTAAGGGTTTTTTTAATTTATTTATTAGGTCCTTGGATGCAGTTATTCGGATAGCAAATAAGGGTCAGTTAGCAATTAGTCTGAGATTTCAGAGTTACTGTCGGAACACAAAATAGAAAATCAGAACGATATGGGTTCCTCCTAGCCTCTCCATCTGAACCTCTATCTTCAGACAGACATTGACAGCAGTATTCCTAGTTCCTCTCAAATAACTGTTTTAGTGGCCTACCACATTGCCTGCCTTACGCTGTTGTCTCTTGTCGCTGTGCCTCGGTTATGACTCCTTGGATACATTCTCTACCTGACCTATAGCCTCTTCACTGGTCATAGAGAACTTTTATATAAAAAAAAGCTATAGCTATGAGAGTATACAAAAATACCAAGCTCTTATATAGCACTTTTCACTGAAGATCTCAAAGCACTTTACAAAAGCGCTAAGCATCCTTAACCCCATTTTACAAATGAGGAAATGGAGACACTCAGAGGTGAAGTGAAGTGACTTGCCCAGGGTCACTCAGCAGGCCAGCAGCAGAGCTGCAACTAGGAGACCTATTTCCAAATACTTCATGACTCCCCCGTACCATTACAAGTGATTAACATCTGGCTCACTTATGGCTCTTCTGGTTAAAAGACACAATTAGTAGTTTCTTTTAGCAGCTTTTGACAAGTTGGAACATGACTTAGAGTTTCCCTCTACCTTTTTCCTACAGATTTTCCCCCCCTCTCATGGCGTTTACTACTTCAGATATGCTATGCTACCATAAGGGCTAGCTCCCATATCTTCTCTTACACACTCCCCTACCTGCACTGCTCTTGCTAACCACACCCAGACCCCTTTGTAGTGCTGTCTGCATTCTCAGTAAATATGCACCAGGGTTCTGCCTCCGAATTCCATTTCACTCTATTCCTCTTCCTTATATTTCAAAGGATAAGCGACGTAATTTTGTTCACATTTTCTTTCACAGTGCCAGTTCTTCCTACCCAGCCCAGACCACCACAAGGCTCACAAACTCCAAACAACATAGTGTCTAAGGGGGGAAATAAAATCTAACTCATATATGGACAACAAAATAAAGTAAATATGCTAGGATGTATGGCAATTTTCTGTAGAGATGGCTAGATAATTAAACTAATACTGAGTAACACAGTAGCAGTCTCCTTCACCAAGCGCATAGGCTCATGTGTTAGATATAACACCATCAGAAAATATCAATTTATTAAAAAAATAGAGGGGACAGGAAAAAGAGGCCTCATGCTTCAGTGCCCACACAAGTAAAACTGCTACTGAAATCACTGGAGAGCTCTATCCTTGATAAGACTGCAGAACCTTAGGGAAAAGATAATGATGCTCTGAGGATGAAGAGCAAATGAAAGGAAACCTCTTATCTTCTGCACCCTCTACCCTCATGTTATTGTATTAGTTTTTATATAGCATTGTAAATTTACATGGCATGTCTCACTCCCTTCTTCTCACTTCACATGTAGGTACACTAGCACTTTCCAAGCTTTGACAACCTATCTTTATGTTCCCAGTCATCTTGGGCAGCTGCACAGACCTGCTGTAATAACTGGGCCTACAAATTTACCCTAATTATAGTTCAACTGTAAAAAGTGTGTGAACATCCATAAAGTGTCACAATAACGGAGAACAAATATTGATGGGAAAAGTTGCAAAAGTGAGAGAACCACCCCCTGGATGTGAGCCTTTGTCTCTCCCACTCATCCCACATGTCCTTTTCCTCACTCATCTTCTTCCTCTCCCTCTCCTTTTTCCTTCTGTCTAATAAAAATTGGGTTTAGCTGTCCAAGACTGCATATTTTTCAACACTGCTGTAAGCCTGTGGCCAGGAAAAGGCAATTAAAAGCAATGCCCAAAACAGCCTAATGCTGACACAAGTTTGCCAGATCTCAGAGTGGCTGATAAGACTACATGCCGAACCTGTGGTTTTCCCCGCAATGAGGCTACAAGCGAGGGTCAACACCAGAGAGAGAAGCTGCATTCTCTCTTTGCAGTTATTTTCTCTCCCGTTTTGTGTGTGTTTGTCTTCTTAGGAAACAGGATCGGACTTTAACAACGAACAGCTCCAGCCCATCTCAGCTAACTTCTCTTTTCCCGCCAAAAAACAGGTATTACCAATTCAAAAGACTGTCAAACAATGGAGCAGAAGCAGGGGTAAGGCAGATTTCTTTCTAAAAGCTCTCTCCAGCTACAGGAAAAGGGGACTCTTTTAAAATGAAAGCCTTATTTGATATTTTACATTTCAAATGCTTCAACTTTTAGTCTCCCTATTCTGTATGTATAATAAAAGGTTAAAGGGACTTTGATGGTGTTTTTGCCATGGTACACAGCATGCAGAGACCTCAGCCTACCAAACGTCAAGCCTTGTTTAATGTTGGACAGTGACAGGCTCTTGTGAACACCTCTGACTCTTTGTGCCACAAATTCCATCTTAAATTAATTCACAGTAGTGTCTATTGTGTAAGATTCCTCAGGGTTGCTTGGACGTACACTCTGCTTCCTATGATTCTCTATAGGCAGTGGGAAGCACAGCCTAGCTGGAGTAAAGTGTGATCCTGTTACACTCTCTCTGCACTGTTTCATCTGCAAAGGCTGAAGGTGAATGCAGGTTAAGTTGAACAAGTGGAACTTTTTTAAACCCTGTGCACTGTTCTGTCCATGCAGCTGAGTTGCTTCCAGCCTAACTCTCCTCTTCCACTGGTGTCCAGCCAATAACAGTTCCTCTAGGAAGAATAGGCCCTCTGATTCCCATTCCACTGATCATGATACATCTCCCCTATTTTATAAACATCAAAAAACCCTCATAGTGACCCCTCTCTCTGTGGAGTATCTGCCTTCCCTATGGGGTTGGCCTCCGGATGGTTCTGTCTCTCCATTCTGTGGTGATGTCGGTAGGCTCTCTGTGTTGTCCGCTGTATGTGATCCACAGTGAGTCTGTATGTAAAAAAGTCCCTTTAACCCTTTAATTATACATACAGAATCATGTTGGATCACTTTAAACTGCTGGCTCTCTCCTTTTGGCGGTATTTCCATCCTTCTGGCTGAAGGGGTCTCCCTTAATTGCTTGCAGGGTCCTGGTCCTTCACCCCATAAGTACCTGTCATGGATTGTTTTGGCACCCCTTTGATGGGGGTATTCCTGTCCGCTAAAAATGCTAACAGCCTGGTGTCACAGGCACAGTTCTTTTCACAGCTGATTCCACCTCATCATTACTCTGTGGGTATGCGGGGGCGGGGGGAGGAAGCGTGGTCAAACACCTATTTGTATGGGCATTTTTCCTGAATTCTTCTGAGGCAAACTGGAGTCTGCTGTCAGTAAATGCAGTTTCTGGAATGCCAGATCTCACAAAGTGGGCCTCAGTCTGCCAAATCACTGACTTGTTTCTTGTATCAGACAGGGCATCAACCTCCCAAAAATTTGAGTAGTAATCCATTGTAATCAAATACTGTTTTTCTTTGAAGGTAAATATGCACATTCCAACCTTTTCCAGTCAGCTCATGCGGTAACCGCTTCTCTTTCAGTTGACTATTATCACAGGATCGGCAGCTGCTCTACCTGCGATTAAGGAGCAGAGTTGAATATTCATTGCAAGCTAGTAAATACACTCCTCTAGACAGTCAAAGACAGCTGCTTGTTAAAGGGTTCAGTGTCCCAATCCCCTTTCCCCAACTCACTGACACTGGTTACATAGGCCCTGCTGAGGGTGTCAGCTAACACTAGTAATCATCCTGGATAACATCTGAGTGCCGCTAGAGGTGCATCAACATGCAGTGAAATCTCTCTGGGGCACTAAAAAGGGGCTTTGATTGATTGTCTCTAGGGGTTTGTGGTCTGATTGCACTATTACTGGGGGGCCACTGGCGTACTGATGGAATCACTCCACTCAAAATACCACAGCCAGAAGCTCTCTTCCCCCAGTCCCATTTGGGCATACCCCTGTTCGGTGTCTGACAGGGCTCTACTGGCATAAACAACCGGGTGCTCCTGCAACAGAACTATACCCAATTTGGTCTCTGATGCATCACTCTGGAGTGTCAATCTCTCTCTCTTGGCTGGTAGTTGCTCAGGACAGCAGCATCCATGATCATTTTTTCAGCATCAAATGCTTGCATCTGTGGACTTGTGCAGTCCTACTGAACATCCTGCTTTGCGAGCGGATGTATGGTTCCGCTACTGCAGCCAGGGGTGGACAGAAGATTTATCATTCCTTTTAAGTGCTGCTCCCCTTTCTCATCCACTGGTGCTGACATGTCCGACTACCTTGATCTTGTTGGGATCTGCTTTCAGTCCTTTTGCAGTGAGCAGATGTCCAGTGTGTCACTTCATGCTGTTCTTGAGTCACATTTTTTCTTGGGTGAGTTATGTTCTTCTCCCTGCATTGCTGTAGAAAACCGTATAATTTTCTGTTATAGTCTTGTTCAGCTTCTGTATCATTGCTCCCTTCATCTACAATGAGGATAATATCTGCAATTATTTTGACGCCAGGCAGTCCTTACAGCACTTGAGGGAGTCTTCCCTAGAACACCTCTGGTGCTGGTCATGTCCAGCCACCTGTAACTAACAAATGGTGGTGCAAAAGTTGTCGGCATGCTGGGCTGTTTATCCAGGTTTACGTGGTAAACCTCAGATCACACTCCATGAAGATTCTGGGTTTGGAAAGTTCTGGCAAGATTATATCAATTGTGGGCAGTGGAAAAGTGGCACCTTTTCAATGCTTAATTCAGTGGCTTTGGGTAAATGCAGATGTGAAATCTGTCTGGTGGCTTCTTTACCATTGCCATGCTCCTTACCCAGGCTATGCTGGCCTCTACAGGTGCTATGATTCCCTGCTCTGCAAACTTTGAAGCTCCTTGCATACTGAATTATGTAGTGCCATCAGACTTTTCCTTCAGGGTAAGCACACAGGTTCCACGGTGAGGATCTACTTCCAGCTGCAGCTTTCCTTAGGAGGTACCTGTTGCCTTTGAAAATATCTCCACATGCTTTTAAAATTATCTCCATTGTCCAGGGGACTACCCGGTTTGCTTCTTGCACTACAGCTATAACATTTCAGTAGTGCTGCACCCTGATTAGATCCAGGGGTTGTATGGCTGTATTCCCCAGCAGTGGTGGTAGACCACAGACCCCAGACTTCAGTTGGTAACATCTTTTATTTCTCAGGTTGGTTATGAGGAATCACTTTTTCCTCTGGGCTGTATTATGCTCTCATTCTACATTATTAGATTGTGGCTGGTCTCTGTAATGGGTATATTTGAGTCCAAGTCTCCCAGATGAATCACATTACAGGAGCCCTGCTATGCAGCTGAAATAGAACAGTGCATTTCTCTATTAACATTGTTGAATGCACGGAGGTTGATATCGTGTCTTGTTGCTTTTCTGTCCGAAGAGCCTGACCAGATATGCTCTCAGAATCAAGGAGTGGATCAAGATGTCATCACAGTTGTCTGATGTACCATCCACCTCTTGTTCAAGACTAACTGAATCTTTCTGGGACCATCTTCTGTTCTTGCATACCCTGCTAAAACCATTCAACTTCCCACATTCCTTGCCATGATGTCCTAGTGTGGGATACTTCTTTACTCACTCATACTGTCTCCTACATTAAATGAATCTAACGACAGAGAGTCTGGACACCTGCTCTCCTTTGCTGTTGTCTCACTGCATGTACTTTTGGAGGTGCTGTGCTTCCTAGGGATTTCATCCTCTCTCGATACTTCCACTGACCGCCCCATGTCTAAGCATCTGTCCACTGTGAGACCACCTTCCTGGAGCAATTTCTCCCATAGGTGATGATCCCAAATGCTCTCCTGAATCAGGGAGTCTGTCAAGACTTTAAAATTACAGGTAGCAGCCAGTATCCGTAAGGCTGTAACATAGGAACATAGGATTCTAACTCCCTCCTTTTTGGATAGGCCTTTTGCTAGAGACCAGTGTTGCTCCACATTTTCATTTTGCTTTGGGGAGCTGATAAATTGAGGGAAAACCACAATGGAGAATAAGGACCCTTGATTTTAGTATTCCACCTTCTCTCAACTGACCAACATACTTGGACAAGAGAAACCACCATATACCACAATGGTCGTAAATCATATAGGACCTGATCCTTACTTACAAGAGTGGTCCCATTGACTTGAATTGGTCTACTCACAAATATAAGGGATTACAGAAGGTCAGGCTCTTACACTTGACATTTTTTAGTGTCTAAGGAGAAAGACGGTTCCACCATGGTTTCCAGAGTGCCATGAAGTTTGAGAAAACATCAGTCTTCTTTTCTTTACAGCTCTCCCATTCCTTAAGAATTAAATATTTGTTACCATTTTCTTATTTTTTTAAACTTCTCTGACACACAGAATGTGGAGTCTAGGGTAATTATAGATGATTCACATGAGAATTAGGAAATTTCGAACATTAGTAATGTTCATATTTGTTCATATTATCATAAATATCAGCTACTACTTGTAGAATAAAAAGGTAGCCACTAGCTATCTTGCTAGCAGAAGAAAGGTTATAATTCACTCTTCAGTCTCTTTTCAACAGCATGAACTGCTAGAGCACAGCTTGAATGGTTTATGAATGGCAGGAGAGCTTGAAGAATGAATCACAGCTAAAGTTTTTAAAAAGATTCAGGATTTATCAGAATTAACAGCTGCCTGAAACTCCTTTTGAGATAAAGGACTTCGCTGTGTAATACAGTGGCTGGGGTGTGGAGGTGAATGACACTTTGGAATCACTCATAATTGGCCTAACTCTGTTACCACAGACTTCAGTGGGAGCAGCATTAGGCCAATGCTGAGCACTTCTGAAAATCCCACTGTAGAGTAAATTTTATCAAGGGCAGACTCTGCTTTCACATCTCAGTTTGCATACTGCAGAATTTACATTATGGTATTGTATCCTTCATACTGATACACCTGTGAAGTACAATATGTTTTCCCAACATAAGAAAATTAATTCTGTTATTTGATACTGTGACCTTACTGGAGTTTTAGTTTATAAAATCAATAAGTGTTTAAACACTTATCGGTTTTATAATTGAAAAGGGCACAGTATCAAGGTCACAGATCAAACAATGGAATTACTTTTCTTATGTTGGGAAAACATATTGTACTTCACAGGTGTATCAGTATGAAGGATACAATACGATAATGTAAGTACTATATGTTATCTTTATATGTTAACACACACACACGTACACACAGCACTGGACAAACACATCTCTCAAACTTAAGACTAGAAGACCAAATCCTTCCCCTTCAGACTCCCAAAACTAGCTCTGATTTGCCCTGTGTTTGGTGAGAATGGAGAATCTAATGGAGCTTAGCCAGTTTCATCTCATCATGCTCCCTTCTATTCCTGACCTGCCATTGCCATATATGCAGACCTCTAGCTGGTTCCTACACATGACCCCCTCCACTCTCAGAAGTGAGGGAAAAACTAGGTAAGGACCTGAGGGTTTGATATCAAATTTCTTTGAGATCCGGGTTTTTATAAAGCCATTAAGATGGTTACTTGCAAACTGCATTTTTAATGGGCCTGCTCTGGTTGTTTAAGTGGCATTTTTATCTGACTTGTGTTATTTGTAAGAATTGATGGCAGTTTTGGATGGATGACCCTTTGTTTTATTTTACCAAATGGATTTTGCCCTTGCACTATTCTTTAGCTATCTCACAGTTTCTCACTTGTCTATATAAGTGCTATGTTCCACTGGGAACACATATCATCTTCCATATTAACAGGAGATAAAGTGATTGCAGTGCAGCAGGTTGGCATAAGTTGTCAGTTCCTTTTGCCATTGTTTCCTTCAGAATGAATGTCTCTAGTTACCATGGACCAACATGACAAATCACATGCTGTTTTTTCAGAGGTGAGGAAGAGGATGTGTTCCGTATCTCAATGTATTACATAAACAGCATCTTTAAATCTGTCTCCAAATTCCACTCTAAAATTCAGGCAGTTCACATTTGCTGACTCTTGGTTTTAAATGTTACCTATACATTGTGCAATACTGCAAGTACCCTCACTTACAATAAACAGAATATACTATTCTAACAAAACAATTACCCCTGGATAATAATAGCTATCAACATTAAATGGAGAGTACAGTAGCTTAGATTTGGTAAATACAAAAATGACATTTGGAAACCTCATGGCAGCAAATAAAATCAATGCTCTGACCTCATATGTTAAAACATTTATATCTGCACCATTTTGCACATGTCTAAAATTGCTACAATGAAATTCCTAACATAAAGTGGATGACTGGTATGCTGCAAATGCATCTTCTACTGAAAGGTTCCAAATCATTGCCTTTTCTTCATCAAAGCAATTCAGTACAAATGGTTGTTGTCAAACTGGCATAGACACATCAATGCCAGAAGATGACTGATTGATATTCGTCACCTTCAATGCCTCCTTAATTTTTACTACCGCCATAAACTGTTGCAGACTCGTGTTCTTTTTAGGGGCACTATTCAAAATGATGTACAACTCGTTATTCTCCAGCACAGACGTAGAGAGCACATTTCTGTTTTCATTCACTGGCAAAGGTGAAAACTGCATCCAATTTTCAGCTCTAACAAATACTAATTCTCTTAACTCCTAGTCAACATCAATACGCAAAAATTAGATTCTACATCATGTTGTAATAGAAAGCTACTTCCTAAAATGCGGCTTTTCTTACCATCAGCTAATATCAGATGCGTTTTGAAGTACTATACAATGAGAAAGCATTTACAAAGTATTCAAGTAGCATGCACGCTGGATGCTCATTTTGAAATTACTCATTCAGCAGTGTCCCCATATGTACCAAAAGAAATGGGCATTAAAATACTCACAATCCAGTCAGTAAATAAACCAGGTTTAGATGTATACACAAGTCATTGCAGCTATATCCATATAACTAGACATCTGCAGAGAATACCTGCAGTGCACAAGCTTCTCAACATTTTCTGTAGTTATAACATGCATCAGTTTTAGTATTAAAGTATCTCCTCAGCCATGTATATTTTTATTGTAGTTTTCACAGATTCTTCCCATCTTACAATGAAACCCTGGTGAGGAATCAAATACTTTCACAACTATGGTACATCTTAATATCTTGAATTACCCAAATCTATAAGAGCATCCACAAGGCTCTGAGGCCTTCAATCCCCAAGCAATTCCCCTTCCCAGTGCAGACCATTCCCTGACAATCTCCCTCACAACTGGGACATGGTAGTTTTGTTCTTGGGTGGAAGTGGGATTATAGGACAGATCTCTCCCCCTCCTCCCAGTTTCTTTAGAAAATGACAGGCCAGCTGTCCCCTCTGGTGAAGAGATGACCTAGAAAGTTACCAGACAAGGTCAGTGTCCCTCAGAGTATGATAGAGTTTGGGTATGAGCAACTGTAAGCATCCCTTCCCTCCATATAGTATAGGAACATCGCAGAGCCTATGTTGGGAACGGCTCTTTCCTCCAGTTTACAAAGATCTTGAGAAACACATAAATCAATCTTTTCCCAACAGTTGTTAGAGAAATTCCCAGTCTCAAGCCTCAGAAGACTAGCAAGTACCCTTCTTTTCACTGACGCAGAGAAAGTACACAAACTGCAGTCAGTCCCTTTGAGAAAATGACTCGTAATAGGTCCTGCTGACCTTCATGAGCTCATGGGGTAGAACCAGCCAGCCAATCAGTGAATCAGAAGAAATACCACATGACTTCAACAGTGAGACCAATCCCAGCTCAATATGTATTATGAAAAAAGTTTCAAAATTATCAACATTTCCAGAGGCTGCAAAAACAAACTGTGGCTGACTTCAACAAATGTGACACTGAAGTAAGCTGTAGTGCACAACAGTCCTTAGAATCATAGTATCATAGAATATCAGGGTTGGAAGGGACCTCAGGAGGTCATCTAGTCCAACCCCCTGCTCAAAGCAGGACCAATCCCCAATTAAATCATCCCAGCCAGGGCTTTGTCAAGCCTGACCTTAAAAACTTCTAAGGAAGGAGATTCTACAAGCTCCCTAGGTAACGCATTCCAGTGTTTCACCACCCTCCTAGTGAAAAAGTTTTTCCTAATATCCAACCTAAACCTCCCCCACTGAAACTTGAGACCATTACTCCTTGTCCTGTCCTCTTCCACCACTGAGAATAGTCTAGAACCATCCTCTCTGGAACCACCTCTCAGGTAGTTGAAAGCAGCTATCAAATCCCCCCTCATTCGTCTCTTCTGCAGACTAACCAATCCCAGTTCCCTCAGCCTCTCCTCATAAGTCATGTGATCCAGACGCCTAATCATTTTTGTTGCCCTTCACTGGACTCTCTCCAATTTATCCACATCCTTCTTGTAGTGTGGGGCCCAAAACTGGACACACTACTCCAGATGAGGCCTCACCAGTGTCGAATAGAGGGGAACGATCACGTCCCTCAATCAGCTCGCTATGCCCCTACTTATACATCCCAAAATGCCATTGGCCTTCTTGGCAACAAGGGCACACTGCTGACTCATATCCAGCTTCTCGTCCACTGTAACCCCTAGGTCCTTTTCTGCAGAACTGCTGCCTAGCCATTCAGTTCCTAGTCTGTATCTGTGCATTGGGTTCTTCCGTCCTAAGTGCAGGACCCTGCACTTATCCTTATTGAACCTCATCAGATTTCTTTTGGCCCAATCCTCCAATTTATCTAGGTCCCTCTGTATCCTATCCCTGCCCTCCAGCGTATCTACCACTCCTCCTAGTTTAGTATCATCCGCAAATTCGCTGAGAGTGCAATCCACACCATCCTCCAGCTCATTTATGAAGATATTGAACAAAACAGGCCCCAGGACCGACCCCTGGGGCACTCCACTTGACACCGGCTGCCAACTAGACATGGAGCCATTGATCACTATCCGTTGAGCCCGACAATCTAGCCAACTTTCTACCCACCTTATATTGCATTCATCCAGCCCATACTTCTTTAACTTGCTGACAAGAATACTGTGGGAGACGGTGTCAAAAGCTTTGCTAAAGTCAAGAAACAATACATCCACTGCTTTCCCTTCATCCACAGAACCAGTAATCTCATCATAGAAGGCGATTAGATTAGTCAGGCATGACTTGCCCTTGGTGAATCCATGCTGACTGTTCCTGACCACTTTCCTCTCATGTAAGTGCTTCAGGATTGATTCCTTGAGGACCTGCTCCATGATTTTTCTGGGGACTGAGATCAGGCTGACTGGCCTGTAGTTCCCAGGATCCTCCTTCTTCCCTTTTTTAAAGATTGGCACTACATCAGCCTTTTTCCAGTCATCTGGGACTTCCCCCGTTCGCCACGAGTTTTCAAAGATAATGGCCAATGGCTCTGCAATCACAGCCAATTCCTTTAGCACTCTCGGATGCAACTCGTACGGCCCCATGGACTTGTGCACGTCCAGCTTTTCTGAATAGTCCCTAACCACCTCTTTCTCCACAGAGGGCTGCCCAACTACTCCCCATGTTGTGATGCCCAGCGCAGCAGTCTAGGAGCTGTCCTTGTTAGTGAAGACAGAGGCAAAAAAAGCATTGAGCACATTAGCTTTTTCCACATGCTCTGTCACTAGGTTGCCTCCCTCATTCAGTAAGGGGCCCACACTTTCCTTGGCTTTCTTCTTGTTGCCAACATACCTGAAGAAACCCTTCTTGTTACTCTTGACATCTCTTGCTAGCTGCAGCTCCAGGTGCGATTTGGCCCTCCTGATTTCATTCCTACATGCCCGAGCAATATTTTTATACCCTTCCCTGGTCATATATCCAACCTTCCACTCCTTGTAAGCTTCTTTTTTATGTTTAAGATCCGCTAGGATTTCACCGTTAAGCCAAGCTGGTCGCCTGCCATATTTACTATTCTTTCGACTCATTGGGATGGTTTGCCCCTGTAACCTCAACAAGGATTCCTTGAAATACAGCCAGCTCTCCTGGACTCCTTTCCCCTTCATATTAGTCCCCCAGGGGATCCTAACCATCCATTCCCTGAGGGAGTCGAAGTCTGCTTTCCTGAAGTCCAAGATCCGTATCCTGCTGCTTACCTTTCTTCCCTGTGTCAGGATCCTGAACTCAACCAACTCATGGTCACTGCCTCCCAGATTCCCATCCACTTTTGCTTCCCCCACTAATTCTTCCCTGTTTGTGAGCAGCAGGTCAAGAAAATCTCCCCCCCAGTTGGCTCGTCTAGCACTTCCCTGATCTGAGATCTCAGGGTAGGGCCAGGCAGGGTGCAAATTGCACCTCTTTGATTCTAATGGTGCACCTCTGGCAGGCCAGTCCAACAGAATAAGTAGGAACAGCTTAGATGTTGCATTGCTTTACATCAGCTGACTTTGGTACCTATGAGAATGCTAGTTGAGAATTGATAAAGTACAGATACACCCCCTTCCACCTATGGCCCCCATACTGAGAAGGCATCTGGCTTATAGTTTATCCACTCTGCTTTACGTCAGCTGAGGTCTCTCCTACACTGGATAAATTCTCAACTGATCACATAGGGTTTCATGCTTTCTCCCAAGCTGCCACTTGCTACTGGAAGGAGCTCCACAAACATCTGCAAAACTAATTTATCAGCCTGCTTCAAAACCCTCCTCAGAACTCTCCTTTTTCCATGATGCCTACAAAAAAAAAATTAATAGTTGGGTGCTGATGCCACTGCCTATCATGCTTGCTGACTAGTATTGTACAATTGTGTCCTTGTACTCCATTTCTCTGTCTCCCTCTGTTATCTCCTATCTTATACCTTAGATTGTGAACTCTTTGGGGCTAGGGACCATCTTTTTGTTCTGTGTCTGCACCTAGCACAATGATGCCCGGATCCATGACTAGGGCTCCTAGGTGTTATGATAATACAAATAAATAATAAGAGCAATGCAAAGTAGCTGGGACAGGGGAACAATATCTGGCCCATCATGTTCAGATCTACAAATGGGTGCAGATCCATTGAATTTTGCATTTACCATGCAAAGTTTCTGATCTACACATCAGGTCTTGGGTCCATCATTGCTGATTACTAGCTAAGAACTGTAGCTTCCTTATTAAATTTTTTTTATTAAACTTAACATTCTCTCTAATCCCAAGGAAATAAATTGATGAGTAAGAGCGATGACAAGCATCCTGAAAGACACAAATGAGCTGGCGTTGACTTTTCCTAGAGAAAAAAAGTTTTTTAAAAAAAATAAAAGCCAACTTGAAAGAATTGATGAAGGCAGGAAAATAAAGAAATGAGGCTCGCATCCCACATACTATAATCTACAGTATCACTCTATAAACACAACATTATATACCACAGTATAAAATAACCATTTACGAGTGAATCCATTTACTGTGACTTTCCCTAAAACCTCCAAAATGTACATTTCAATTAGCTCATATTTTTACTCCTGAGTTTCCAGTGGTAAAATATGCATACGGTTAAACTAGAAACACTTCAAAATTAAATATTGGATCAGAGCCTTAGAACCTTAAGTGCTACTCAGGAGGACAGCAAAGTTGGCTTTAAGGTACCTAAGCAGCCCCCTGATCTTAGGGCCATCAGTCAGGGCCCTAGAAGTGACTTAAGCTTTGTCTTCACTGCTAAAAAAGGTACATTTTTACAACAGGGTAGCTAAAATGTGCTATTATTTTTTGCACCATCATAGTGCCTAGAAGCTTTAGTTATGAACCAGGACCCTACTGTGCTAAGAACTGAAAAACAGAACAAAATGGGGATCCTTGACCCAAAGAGCTTGAATGAAAGTATATCCATCTGTTATACCTTCTCTTACAGGCAGACGGGGGAGTACAAAGAATCAGACAATATCTGTCAGCCTGACAGGCAGTAGCATCAGCACCCTGGCAGCCTTAGCATTAGTTATCCTGCTGTAGAATCCTCATAGATACAAGGCACAGTGAGGTAAACTAGACAAGGTCAGCCATGGGCAGTGGGTATAGTACTGGCCTCATCTAGCTATATTGCAGTAAAAAACCTACAATTGCCTTGTATCCACTAAGACTTTACAGTGAGATAACCAATGAATACTAGAAAAGGAGTACTTGTGGCACCTTAGAGACTAACCAATTTATTTGAGCATAAGTTTTCGTGAGCTACAGCTCAAATAAATTGGTTAGTCTCTAAGGTGCCACAAGTACTCCTTTTCTTTTTGCGGATACAGACTAACTCGGCTGCTACTCTGAAACCTGTCACAATGCATACTAGTCATCTCTCAATAACCCCACTGTCACCCACACACCCTCTTCCCATTTCTGTCAGTGAAGATGAAGCCTGAGAAGAATCATAGCACTTTTGTTTTCCTTGCTCATACCCCCGTCATCAGGACGGTGATGGACGTGACCTAAAACTGGCCAGCTATATTATTAGAGGAGGATTCAAGTGGAAGCTTCTGCTGGCCCCTTAAGACAGTGTTCACAAATGCAAAGCAGAGCTGAGTACTACAAATAAAATTTAACAAGGCTGAGGATCTAACCTGTTGAAGTGTACACAGCTCCTGAGACCTTTTAACTTTGCCAATGACAGGGACTGCAGAGTAGCTGTTGTTTAGAGCACCTAGATATGACTATTGGCCACACTGTAAATGTTATCTATTGTATTTCAATACAGTGAAGACAGCGTAGACTGCGTCTTGATCCTAGAATCCTTAACTCCCTTGAATGGGAGTTGTGCCTGAGTACAGTCAAAGTCCCTTGCCCTACCATGAAGCATCTTGAACTCCTTTCTGTGCTAGTCCCTGGCCAAACCGGAGGTTTTTTTGATGTACTAGTACCTGAATTTTCATTAACAGTTCATTTCATTTCTCATGGGCAGGCAGATCTTTATTTGGGGGTAACAAGACAACCAGAGAGGTGTATTGTACAACCTGATATTGTATTGGGAGGCATAGGAGGTTCTGTCATTGGCCGGTGTGCCCCCTCATGGCTGGGCGTGGCACAACAGCACTTCTGTCTCTGTCACCCTCTGCGGACAGCTACTCAGGCTCTTTGCAATTATTATTGTTAATGCATGGCAACCTAGTGCACTGTAGATTTACACCCTGGCTTGCTGCACACTAATTCTCAGTGGTGACATTCCCTTAGTGATCATGTACCTGATCTGGGCATGATAGTCTTTGCCCCTTCGCTCACATACATTCCCCATCGGTGAGGGGATGGTTGGGGAACCCAGGCCTGCCCTCCAGGCCAGGACTCTTATAAGAAGCAGCTAGCTTCTCTGTCTCTCAGGTCCCCCGCACTGGTTCCCTGGGCTGCTTCCTACCTTTGTCTGTTAGGAGGCACCTGTCACAGAGCTGCACATCTTCTCTCCCTGGAGCTTCATCTCTCTGCAGCTTTGCCCAGCTCATTGCTGAGAGGCTCTCTCAGGGTGGCTCTTAGCCTCTCTGGCAGCTGCCTGGAACCCCTTTACCCCTGCTGCCCTCTCCCTTCAAGGCCAGTCCCAAGATATAGGCTCCCTGTTGCCTCTCTCCTCTCAGACCTCCCCTATTTACCCTGTAGTCCTTACTCTATAGCTTCCATCCAGTCAGGTAATTAAGGATTAGATCCAGCTGAGGAGAACCAATCTCCCCTCCAGGTGCCACTGAATGGGCTAACTGGGCTCTTTGACTGCCAGTGTGTAGCGATACATCCCATTGCAGGAGAATAAAGGCTAGACATTTTCTCTTTCTTGAAACATGAAAATTTTCAAATGAACATCTGAGCAGTACATTTGAATTTGGCTCTATATTCAACACATTAAGACCTGTACTGAGAAAAATAATAGGCATAGAGGCAGATTACAATAGCAGTTCCTGTGAGCAGGGATTGCTTACTCCTTGTTACTTCAGGGAGCAAGTTGCATGGAGAAAGACAAGAAGGGGGATGGGTCTATGGCCTGCTTCCTCCCATACTATCCAACAGAGCTGTTGAATCACAATACATGAGGCAGAGTGCAGAGACTTCCATGTAGTAGCCCTGCAAGAGACAATGCTTCCTGTGGCACAGTCTCTTGCAGGGCTGCCTTGGGGCTGTATGGCTCCCAACCACTGTGTAAATTACACAGTCTAGCCCTATATCGTAGGTCCTAAGCGCCTGAGACATACCATGGAGGAGGAGCATATCTGAGCAATAGTCCTGGAGGCACTATAGTTTTCTTAGGGGTGATCTAACGGTCCTGGAATAAGCATGCTGGGCAATGGTATTTGCTCAGTTTAAGAAAAGATGTAACCAATATGTGTGTATCTTCCCATTATTAATTAGTATTATTATAATAAACTGCTGGCAAAGAGCCTCTCTCATACTCAACCTTCTCCAATGCATGGGTGTTTCAGTGTACACATCAATATTAATTTGCCCTAGAGAGTTAATGTCCTATCTAATGCACAAGAACATGCTACACTACATGCTTTCTTCTGTGTTAACATAGGGTTACATAGTGTTTAGTTAATTCATATAACTAATAATAAATTTAAAATGTGGTCACTATTAAGAAGTCATACATTGTAGAATTTCATATAATGTGCACAAACATGTACAACTTTATCTTCCCTAAGGCTCTTTCCTGCTGCATGAAAACATTGGTTTGTCTTTACACTGTGTTATGGGGATTTGTGATCAAACAACAGACAATTATAGAGTTAGAAAGAATACAAACACAGCCTACCTATTTCACTACAAACAGAAGATTAAAATACAAAGGTCATAGACATATAGGATTGGAAGGGACCTCTAGAGTCCCCTGCACTCAAGGCAGGACTACATAATAACTAGACCATTCCTGACAGGTGCATTTGTCTAACCTGTTTTTAAAAAACTCCAATGATGGAAATTCCACAACTTTCCTAGGCAATTTGTTCCAGTGCTTAACTACCCTGACAGTTAGGAAGTTTTTCCTAATGTCCAACCTAAACCTCTCTTGCTGCAATTTAAGCCCATTGCTTCCTCTCCTCAGAGGTTAAAGAGAACAATTTTTTGCCCTCCTCCTTGTAACAACCTTATATATTTGTTCAGATATAAATATCTGAGAGCAATGAAGCACACTGCTGGAACTCAGCAATTATAATTCTAGACAAGGATCCTCAATTATAATCCACTAGTTTCTTAATTTTGAAATTCAGACAGATGAACCAAACATGAAATTGAAAGCAACAGTCTAAGAAATGGGTAGATTATCAGTTACTTCTGAGTGCTTGAACTTTGGGTTAGTAAACTTCTGTTCACTTTCCCATTCTCACCTGACTTGGGAAAGTACCCCAATGGCTACAATTTTGCAAGGAGGAATTACAGCACCATCAATGTGCATGGTGCGTGATAAATAAACAAACAAAATCATGGGATGAAATCCTGGTCCTACTGAAGTTAATGGGAATTTCACAAGCAACTTTAATGAGGCCAGGATTTCATTCATGGTCTTTGCTCCAAAGAGCTTTCAGTCTCAATTTAGTCAAACATGAGGAGTGAAGAGAAAAGACAAACATAGGAGAGTTTGGAGGACGGAAAGAGAATGCCAAGATTAATAAAATTAAACCAATAAGGGTAAAAATCTTTGATGTGGCTGCTTAGGTTTTTTATGCTGATATCTGGATTGATCATGGGGTTTGGGTTTTTGTTTTGTTTTTTGAAATTTCTTCATCCTCGTTTTCACAACTATGCATATAGAACTGAGGCAATAGGGAGAAGGATATGGATACTTTCTTATGTGTTACTTTTCCTGATTATCTCTGTTCAGGAAGCGCTTGCCACAATCAAAATAAATAATACAATTCTCTTCTAGCCAGCTAGAAAGTTACACCAGTATAAACTCTTTCTATTCAGTGGGACAAATTCAGTAGCGATGGCTAAGGAGTGTTAATTACATTCCTATGAGGATGCAAGTCTGAAGGATTCTAAGATGGTGAAACTTTCATGCTGCAGAAGACTACAGAAGTCCAGACTTCCTTAGCTTCCCTGCTGAATTTTAATCTACTAGAATTTCACTGACGAGACACCAGGGTGAATTTTGTCCTCTAGGATCACAGCAGTATGAGGGGAAACACTGTAATATTTCTGACATATAAATTCATATCATATAACTTGTACTGATGACCCAGTCCTGCAGTTTGTTGCCTACAGGTCGAATGCTAAGTCCATATGGAGCACCGTTTCACGGTAATGGGGCTCTGCATGAGCTGAGCAGTCTGCTTGTATTCAGCCAGTTGCAAGATCAGGGCCTGAAGGCCACCCTCTGAGATGCTGACATCACACTAAAAATCAGTCAGTACTTTGGTCCTTTTTCTACCAATAATGCCTCTCCTTGTTCCAGAGTGGGGTTTTTTGGTTGTTTTTTGTTTTAAAAGAATCCAGTGACATTACCAAACATGGCAGAAGGAATTTACTGACCACTTAAATCCCCTAAATATTGCAAGCCCATGTGCCTTTAAAACCTCAGACCTAAAAAGGATGACAATTTATATTTCACATTATGCTACATAGCAATATCCTGTATAAAAGAACACCTTTAAAAATATATTGTTTCCAACTTTTTAATCTATTAAAGCCACTTATGTTGTGATTTATCTTTTAACACAGAAAGGAGTATGTGATTATGCACATTTATTCTGTATTAAAGTGATAACCCATGAAACCTAAACATATATTATATAATTGTGTTTGACATTAAAAATAAGAACCATAAGTTCTTACTATAGGCATAAAGCAAGTTGAACAATACTGAGCAAAGTATGGCTTTAGACAGAAAACAGTTCTATAAAGGAGGTATCTTGTTATACTACCTATTTTCCAAGGATTCAATTATGTTTTTGTGCACTATAGAGACTGTGGAAGGAGATCTCCCTGTGTTCCCATACAACACTGAGGGAGGGGTTACGACTATGTAAATCATGACTACTCCCATTGAAACAGGATGTGTAGCGTGTCTTGCTACACAGTGTTGGAAATATGGCAGGTACACTCTACCCCTAAGATCCTGTTTCAGTGATTGGTGGTAAATTTTGGGAGGGGTGGGCTAAGACCGTGCTCATTCTAGTAGAGCTACCCACTGTCCCCTCTCACACTCCCCAGTGCAGCCAGAAAAACAATGGCTGCTTCCTGTGTGGATACACCGAGGTGTGGAGAGACCAGCTTGCCTCAGCTTCTCCTCTAGCAAACCAGGCAGGACCAGCTGTACTATCTGTCCCTTTGGGGCTAGGGGACCATTTATTGCTTGATATCCAGGATAAGAAAGTAACATGCCATTCCGCCCCAGACATCACTAGTAATCAGCTTTACTGGTGCCAGAAAGAATATGATGTCATAAACTAGCAGTGCTGGCAGCTAGTTAAATCCTGTTGTAAATGAAAAAAACAAACAAAAAACTCACACACTACCAGCATTCTCATGCTTCTCAGGAGATACACATTTTAAAGTCATAAGGACTAAACCTAATTTGACCACAGGGAGTGTAAATGAAATGATCTTCCCAGCCTGCCTGGCCCATGAGAGGGCTCCAGGAGCCAGATGGCATGTCTGGAACTCAGGTGAGCCCAGGTGCTGTGCATCAGGTGCCTTCCCCCTGTGAGCAAATGGGTGGAGAGTACGTGGGACTCCTTAGATTACTGGCAAAACCACTGATCCAGTAGCACCTTTTCAGATCATCCCCAAACTATCGAGATTACCATATCTGGTCAGATCAGTAGCCCATCCAATAGTGCCTTTCTCTGAGAGGGGCCGGCACCAGATGCTTCACAAAGAAAGTACAAATAACTATAGTTTATGGTTATGCAAAAATCTGCCCACACAGCAGGTTTCTTCCTAATCCTCATTATTTGGTGGATGGCTTGTGTTGTTAGATGTTCGGCTGCGTGCGTGTGTTCTCTCTGTGTGCTGCACTGGCTCTGGCCAGATAGCCTGTACAGCAGGCTCCAATCAAACTGCCCAGAAAGACCATGAGACTTAAACGTGGTGTCGTCTTCTTCTGACAATGGTCAACTGTCAGGTATCCATGCTGACTCACTTTTCTCAAAGGCTGCTGCACAGCATATTGTCAAAAGTCTCTTAATTTGATTGCCGACATTGGCTGGGAGGTTTTTGTGCTTGAGCAGTTCTGAATTTACCTCCCAGGGCCCACTGAATTCAATGGAAAAGCCCTCATTAACTTTAATGGGTGTTGCATCAGTTTCTGAAGGACAACAAGGAGTCTGGTGGCACCTTAAAGACTAACAGATTTATTTGTCCATAAGCTTTCGTGGGCTAGAACCCACTTCATTGGATGCATGAAGTGAAAATTATAGATGCAGGCATTATTATACTGACACTTGAAGAGAAGGGAGTTACCTCACTGGTGGAGAACCAGTGCTGACAGGGTCAATTCGATCCAGGTGGATGTAGTCCCCTCCCAATAATAGATGAAGAGGTGTCAATTCCAGGAGAGGCAAATCTGCTTTTGCAATGAGCCAGCCACTCCCAGTCCCTATTCAGGCCCAAATTAATGTTGTTAAATTTGCAAATGAATTTTAGTTCTGCTGTTTCTCTTTGAAGTCTGTTTCTAAAGTTTTTTTTTGTTCAGGTACAGTTACTTTTAAATCTATTATAGAATGTCCAGGAAGATTGAAGTGTTTGACTACTGGCTTTTGTATGTTACCATTCCTGATGTTTGATTTGTGTCCATTTATTCTTGTAAGTAGGAACTGTCCGGTTTGGCCAATGTACATATATAACGTTAGTAGACGTGAAGGTGAATGAGCCTCTGATGGTGTGGCTGATGTGGTTGGGTTCTCTGATGGTGTCGCTAGAGTAGACATGAGGACAGAGTAGGCAACGAGGTTTGCTACAGGGATTGGTTCCTGGATTAGTGTTGCTGTGGTGTGGTGTGTAGTTGCTGGCGAGTATTAGCTTTAGGTTGCAGGGCGGTCTGTAAGCGAGGACTGGCCTGCCTCCCAAGGTCTGTGAGAGTGAGGGATCATTTTCCAGGATAGGTTGAAGATCGTTGATAATGTGCTAGAGAGGTTTTAGCTGGGGGCTGTACGTGATGGCCAGTGGTGTTATTTTCCTTGTTGGGCCTGTATTAGGTGATTTCTGGGTACCCGTCTCACTCTGTTTCCTTACTTCCCTAGGTGGGTATTGTAGTTTTAAGAATGCTTGATAAAGATCTTGTAGGTGTTTGTCTCAGTCTCAGGGATTGGAGCAAATTCAGTTGTATCTTAGGGCTTAGCTGTAGACAATGGATTGTGTGATGTGTCCTGGATGGAAGCTGGAGGCATGTAGATAAGTATAGCAGTCAGTAGGTTTCCGGTATACGGTCGTGTTTATGAGACCATCACTTACTTGCACTGTAGAAGGAAAATACACTGGCCATCATGTACAGCCCCCTGGGTTGAGTTTATTAAAGGGTGAGACAAAGATGAGACTTTCTAGGACACAGTATAACAGTCCCACCCCTGGTTTGACAGCTGTGCTGTTGAGGAGGATAAAAGTCTCAGAAAAGAAGTACTGCAACTGGAGCAAAGGAAATGATCCCATATGTGGGAGCCTCCTTCCAGATGATGTTGTGGTATCCTCTCACACTGAGGATACCTCTACGGGGGAGGAAACCAGTTATTAGGAAGAGACGGGTATTCATAGATTCATAGATTCATAGATATTTAGGTCAGAAGGGACCATTATGATCATCTAGTCTGACCTCCTGCACAATGCAGGCCACAGAATTTCACCCACCACTCCTAAAAAAGACCTCACACCTATATCTGTGCTATTGAAGTCCTCAAATTGTAGTTTGAAGACCTCAAGGAGCAGAGAATCCTCCAGCAAGTGACCCGTGCCCCATGCTACAGAGGAAGGCGAAAAACCTCCAGGGCCTTCCAATCTGCCCTGGAGGAAAATTCCTTCCCGACCCCAAATATGGCGATCAGCTAGAACCAGTCCTGTATTAGTAATGGGTAATTAAATCATTAGAAACATATATAGCTGGGTTTCCAATGACCAGGAGAACTGCATGGTGACTTGCCTCCCTGGTGCGAAGGCAGGTCTCTCGAGGCATCTGGATAGATTTATGTATAGTGCTGGGGTGCAGCTGGTGGTCATGGTACATGTAGGTACCACTGACATAGGGAAAGATAGGAGAAAGGTCCTGGAGGCCAAATTTAGGCTGCTAGGTAGGAGATTGAAGTCCAGGACCTCCATGGTAGCATTCTGTGAAATGCTTCAAGTCCATGCCCAGGGCCAGTTAGACCGGCAGAAATGCAGGGTCTCAATGTGTGGATGAGACAATGGTGTGTGGATGAGACAATGGTGTATGGAGGAGGGGTTTAGATTTATTAGGAACTGGGGAAACTTTTGGGAGGGGGGGGAGCTTATACAGGAAGAATGGGCTCCACCTAAACTAAAATGGAACCAGACTGCTGGTGCTTAAAATTAAAAAAGGTCATAGAGCAGGTTTTTAAAAAAGGTCTGGGGGAAAGCCGACAGGTGCAGAGGAGCATGTGGTTCAGACAGAGACATCCCTTAGGGGAGGATCTATTAATGGAGATTCTCTATGTCCTAATAAAGAGGAGAGGATGGAAAATGATAAAATACAGGTAGGATCTGATGAGAAAGAGTCAAATGAAAAAAGTCCCATTCAATTACATCATGTAATGGCAGACAGCTAAAAAGTGGCAAGTTTTTAAAGTGCTTGTGTATCAGAAGTCTTGTATGCTAGAAGTCTAAATAATAAGATGGGTGAAGTAGAGTGCCTTGTATTAAATGAGGATATTGATATAATAGGCATAACAGAAACTTGGTGTAATGAGGATAATCAATGGGACACACAATAATACCAGGGTACAAAATATGCCAGAAGGACGGAACAGGTCATGCAGGTGGGGGAATGGCACTATATGTGAAAGAAAACGTAGAATCAAATGAAATAAAAAATCTTAAATGAACCAAACTCTATGGATAGTAATTCTATGCTCTAATAATAAGAATATAGTAGTAGGGATATATTACCAGTCACCTGATCAGATTAGAGAGGCTATTAAAATAGACTCAATAATAAATAATAATAATGGGGGATTTCAACTATCCCCATATTTACTGGGTACATGTCACCTCAGGACAGGATGCAGACAAAGTTTCTTGACACCTTAAATGACTGATTCTTGGAGCAGTTAGTCCTGGAACCCACAAGAGGTGAGATCATTCTTGATTTAGTCCTATATAGGGCACAGAATCTGGTCCAAGAGATGACTATAGCTGGACCACTTGGTAATAGTGACCATAATATAATTAAATTTAGCATCCCTGTGGCAGGGAAAACACCATAGCAGACCAACACTGTAGCATTTAATTCTGCAAGGAGGACTACACAAAAATGAGGAGATTAGAAAGTAAAAAGGTATAGCACCAAAAGTGAAATCCCTGCAAGCTGCATGGAAACTTTTTAAAGACACCATAATAGAGGCTCAACTTAAATGTATACCGCAAACTAAAAAACATAGTAAGAGAACCAAAAAAGTGCCACCATGGCTAAACAACAAAGTAAAGCAGTGAGAGGCAAAAAAGCATCCTTTAAAAAGTGAAAGTTAAATCCTAGTGAGGAAAACAGAACAGAGCATAAACTCTGGCAAAAGAAAATGTAAAACTACAATTAGGAAGGCCAAAAAATAATTTGAAGAACAGCTAGCCAAAGACACTAAAAGTAATAGCAAAAGAAAAAAAAATAGTACATCAGAAGCAGGAAGCCTGCTAAACAACCAGTGGGGGCCACCAGATGATCAAGATGCTAAAGAAATACTCAAAGATAAGGCCATTGTGGAGAAACTAAATGAATTCTTTACGTCAGTCTTCATGGCTGAGGATGTTAGGGAGATTCCCAAACCTGAACCATTCTGTTTAGGTGACAAATCTGAGGAACTGTCCCAGATTGAGGTGTCATTAGAGGTGGTTTTGGAACAAATTGATAAACTAAAAACAATAATAAGTCTCCAGGACCAGATGATATTCACCCAAGAGTTCTGAAGGAACTCAAATGTGAAATTGCAGAACTACTAACTGTAGTCTGTAACCTATCAGCTTCTGTACCAAATGACTGGAGGATGGCTAATGAGACACCAATTTTTAAAAAGGGCTCCAGGGATGATCCCAGCAAGCCTGACTTCAGTACCAGGCAAACTGATTGAAACTATAGTTAAGAACAAAATTGTCAGACACATAGATGAACACAATTTGTTGGGGAAGCGTCAACATGGTTTTTGTAAAGGGAAATCACGCCTCACCAATCTGCTACAATTCTTTGAGGGGGGTCAACAAGCACGGGGACAAGGGGGATCCAGTGGATATAGTGTACTTAGATTTTCAGAAGGTCCCTCACCAAAGGCTCTTAAAGTAATGTCACTGGATAAGAGGGAAGGTCCTCTCATGGATTGGTAACTGGTTAAAAGATAGGAAACAAAGGGTAGGAATAAATGGTCAGTTTTCAGAATGGAGAGAGGTAAATAATAGTGTCTGTACTGGAACCAGTCCTATTCAACATATTCATAAATGATCTGGAAAAAGGGGTTAACAGTGAGGTGGAAAAATTTGCAGAGGATACAAAACTACTCAAGTCCCAAGCAGATTGAAAAGAGCTACAAAAGGATCTCACAACCCTGGGTGACTCAGCAACAAAATGGCAGATGAAATTCTATGTTTATAAATCCAAAGTAGTGCACTTTGGAAAACATATTCCCAACTACACATATAAAATGATGGGGTCTAAATTAATGGTTACCATTCAAGAAAGATCTTGGAGTCATTGTGGATAGTTCTCTGAAAATATCCACGCAATGTGCAGCGGCAGTCAAAAAAGTGAACAGAATGTTGGAAATCATTAAGAAAAGGATAGAAAATAAGGCAGAAAATATCATATTGCCTCTATATAAATCCATGGTATGCCCACATCTTGAATACTGCGTGCATATGTGCTCGTCCCATCGCAAAAAAAGATATATTGGAATTGGAAAAGATTCAGAAAAGGGCAACAGAATTATTAGGGCTATGGAACGGCTTCCATCTGTGGACTGATTAATAAGACTGGGACTTTTCAGCTTGGAAAAGACAAGACTAAGGATGGATATGACTGAGGTCTATAAAATCATGAGTGGTGTGGAGAAAGTAAATAAGTGTTATTTACTCCTTCTCATAACACAAGAATTAGGGGATCACCACATGAAATTAATAGGCAGCAGATTTAAAACAAACAAAAAAAAGAAGTGTTTCTTCACACAACGCATAGTCGACTTGTGGAACTCTTTGCAAGAAGGTATTATGAAGGCCAAGACTAACAGGGTTCAAAAAAGAACTAGATACATTCATGGAGGATAGGTCCATCAATGGTGTCCCTGGCCTCTGTTTGCCAGAAGCTGGGAATGAGTGACAGGAAATGGATCATTTCTGTCCATTCCCTCTGGGACACCTGGCATTGGCCACTGTCAGAAGACAGGATACTAGGCTAGATGGACCTTTGATCTGACCCAGTATGGCTGTTCTTAAGCTCTTAAGGGTGGTGGTCAAATTTTTTTTGTTGCAGAGCAGTGTATCAAACTGATAAACCACTTCATCCCAGACAGACAAGTAAATATGTCCATAGTATGGGGAGGTGAAATATGTCATATATGATTAATGAAGACAATTTGGAATTGAACTTGACCACAGACCCTTAGAAGCCATAATTAAAAAAAATTGACTAGATTATCCTCCTGGAAAACAAAGAATGCTGTTGAGATACAAAGGTAATCGCTACATGGAGTTGTGTGCCAGGCAAACCTTAGATGCAGTATATTTAGTAATTTAGGATTTTTTTAAAAAAACTGATCATAGCAATGTAACATGATATGGAACAACAAAACCATATGCTTACTGCAGCATTGCCCCCTAGTCTGTATGGATAAAATACAGGAGTTGATACAAATCCCCAAAACTAATGATACTTTATGAATGGACACAGGCAAAAAGAAACATCTCATCCATGAAGTATATCTGGGTACGGAACGATGCAAAAAAAAACAAAAAAAAACAGCTTGTTGATTTTCTGGTATAAATACACAAATTGCTGATATAATATAAAATCTCATTACATCCTTAGCAAATACCAAAAATACCTTGGCAAAATGTTTTCCCTAATCTCTTTTACTTTGAAGGCAAAGACCTTTTAGGAATAATTGATTTGTATCCCAGCTGCTTTGAATCTTTCTGCTCGATAGCTGGACCAAAACAGTGATTTGTCATTGGAAATCTATCTTTGCAAAAGATTTAACTCCTGATCAAGTGTTTTCTGATAATGGTTCACAATATAGTTGTAGAATACAAAGTCAAGCTTTTGGAAAGCACTGGGGGTTTGGATGTATTGGGTCCAAGATCAGATGGGAGAACAGGGTGAATTATTTGAGCTGTCAAAAACAAAAATATGAGGATAATCAATGATTAATCTTTGATTATACTTGCATATAGAAACACACCACCAAGGAGCCTACTTGAAATGATATGCTCCGCTGCTCATGAACACATCTGAAAGCTTAAACCAAATAAGTGACTATTAAGAAGAATTCAAACAAACGTAGAAAAGCTATTTCAGTGTGACAGCAAACCAACTCTCTTCAGAACACTGATGAGTTGTGGTGAGTGTTTCATGTAGGCAAATAGGAAATTACTCACTGTCAGTCAAGAACATGTTTCCCAGATCCTATGCAGTATAACTATCTACCAGAGATGAGTTCAGAAGGAACTGGAAAGAAGTCTTGAATGGTTCATTAGGCTCACAGACCTACTGCAGAAATAGCGCCATCAGTTGAGTACACTAATAGGACTATTAAATCACAAGAGACAGACAGTTGATTTGAAAGTTAACATGAAAAATATGGTATTCTGTAATACACCAGACTTGCGCCCTTTAGCCGTTGAAATCACCCACAATGGTCAAGTACTGGTAATTAGATGATCTTCTAGATATAGGGTAAAATTCACTCCAGTGCAGATAGAACATAAGACAACAAGAATGGCCATACTGTGTCAGATCAAAGGTCCTTCTAGCTCAGTATCCTGTCTTCCAACAGTGGCCAATGCCAGACACTTCAGAGGGAATGAACAGAACAGGGGAATTATCGAGTGATCCATCCCCTGTCATCCAGCCCTGGCTTCTGACAGTCAGAGGCTCAGGGACACCTAGCACACAGGGTGCATTCCTCAAAAAGGACAGGAGTACTTGTGGCACCTTAGAGACTAATAAATTTATTAGAGCATAAGCTTTCGTGGGCTAAAGCCCACTTCATCAGATGCATAGTGAAGTGGGCTGTAGCCGACGAAAGCTTATGCTCTAATAAATTTGTTAGTATCTAAGGTGCCACAAGTACTCCTGTTCTTTTCATGGATACAGGCTAACACGGCTGCCACTCTGAAACCTGTCAGGGTGCATTCCTGACAACGTTGGGTAATAGCCATTAATGGACATATCCTCCATGAACTTATATAATTATTTTTTTAACCCAGCTATACTTTTGGCCTTCACAATGAGTTCCACAGGTTGACTGTATGTTACATACAGAAGTACTTCCTTATATTTGTTTTAAAACTGTTGCCCATTAATTTCATTGGGTGTCCCTTGGTTCTTGTGTTACGCAAAGGGGGTAAACAACACTTTCCAATTCACGTTCTCCACACCACTCCTGATTTTATAGACCTCCACCATATCCTCTCTTAGTCATTTTTTCTCTAGGTTGAACAGTCCCAGTCTTTTTAATGGAAGATAGGCACAAAGTGCACTCTGCTGAACCCCTATTTTGAGGTGTGAAGGGAGAGAAAAGCAGTGTATAGACCCTGTATCTGTGAATTTAATGCACCAATGTTAAGTTACATTGAAGAGTATACAGGCAAATTCTTGCTGCTGCCTTGTTTTTTAAATACATGACTCAGAATGGCTGCCTCCTGAACATAACAGTGGGTGAAAACGGTTCATTCTGACATTAATGATTAGGAACTAACAAAAGCTATGAAGTCTTTCTGAAGCCATCACTCTGTAGGAAGACTGACATTATGATTATCAGTATTGATATTCATTTAATTTTTTGCCAGTGTTGATTCATGAATAAAATTCTCTTTGACTACAGTACCATAAACAACTTTGTGCCAACTACAAAAATAATTCAGGTCACTTCTTTCTAGCGTAGAAAGGGAGAATCAAAGTTTAGGTGCCCCAGCCCGGGGGGGGGCGGGAGGGGGGGAGACAGCAAAAATAGTGAAATCTCTTCTGACGTAGATTTAAAATGTTATGTTCTAAAATGTACTTTTATGGAAGAGAAATACTTTTAAAATCATAAAGAAATCACACTCCTATAAACCTGTTATCACAAATATTCCCCAAAAGAGAAGTCGAAACTCCAGATGAGAGTAAGAAATCAATCTTGGACTACTATTCTTCTATGCTTGTCAAGCAGCCATAATGGCTCTACTGGTGTCAAAGACCGTATAAATTTTTATTAAAGACTCTGCAGATGTAGCAGTAAAATTATGCTTTTTGGCAAATAATCTAATTTGAAACAGCAGTCAGCAGATCATTGTGCTTAATGAGTAGGTTTTAAGGAAAGGAATGGAAGGAGTAGAATTAAACCCCTCAGTAATAAGGATTATTACAGAATAGTGAGAAACAGACTACAGTTAATCAAAATTTCTAGGTGTGGAGATTTTTGGCAGTCAGTTTCTCTGAACTGCTGCCTGCTGCTTGAAAGGTCAATGCCATTTATACAGTGAAAGAAAATAATTTTTTATTGGAAGAAACACCACTAGAACGTTTGGCTGACTCACTTTAATGGGGCAGCAATGTACCACAATACGGATGGGAGCCACAAGAAGAACGTTTTGCCAGTGATTCCATTAAACAGATAGAGAAACTGCAGCAGAGAGTAAGAGCAGCCTGATCAACATTACTGTTAAACTATTCCAGTTGCAAACCTTCTCAAGTCATTTGTACCCATGCTGAGAGACTAAATTATAGCATCAGTTCTAATTTTGCAATAAGTATGTTCTCTCTCTCTCACAGCCTTAAAGTATTTTTCTCTGCTTTTTGAGCATCTCACACTAAGAATGGTGTTCTTGAATATTCTCATCCCTGGAAATATATAGTTAGTGTTAAGCAAACAAATATGAATTATAGCACTTCATCACTTCTCATTGTCATTACCCTAGGAACATCACCTATCTCCCAAAACAAAATGTCTGGAGTTTTGAAGAAGATGGATTAACTGTCCCCCCTCCCTGAATCACACACACTTACACTGGAAAAGGATATAAACACAAATGATGCTATAACACGATGCAGAGAAAAATTTCTTCTTACTCCAGGAATTTAATGGTTGGCTTTATGTTGTTAAGCCTAAGGGCTAGATTTATATACTTTGAGTCATATAGACTTATAAAAATTGAGCTTGATCCTCCAAAAATCTTATTCTAACAACTGTTCATTTCAGAAATCCTACCAAAATCAATGGGGCTATCTGAATAAGGGTTTCAATGAGTGGAAAATTTCCCAAGGATAGGCTATGATTTATTTCTTGTTGCTCCAACCTTGTCCCCGTGGGTCCCGTGCATCCAGGTGGTTTATGCTAGCTGCAGAGGCTCACTGCGACCCTCCATTAGCCCTTCTCTCTCTAGGGCCAGGATTACAGTCTACTGAGCCCTTTTCATCATAAGCCAGCAAGGAGGTTAGTGAGAGAACTCCCAGAGTCTCTTGTCACTATGGGCTTATTCCCCAACAGTTTAGGCCCCTGTCCTGACAGGAGCCTGTCTTCCCCTCCCAGGTGGTGTTTCTGTAGTGTCGGGTTGGGGGGAACCCAGGCGCGCCCTCTACTCGGGGTTCCAGCCCAGGGACCCTAATGGCAGCAGCTGTTGGCAGCCGACCTTTCACTGCCAGAGTTACTACATTTCCCTGAGCCACTTCCCCACAGCTCTCCCGCTTCTTTCTCTTAACGTCTTCTTCACCCTTACCTTAGGGCTCCCTTTTCAGTGACTTGAGGGCGTCCTTATTATCCAGCCCTTCAGCCGCACTTCCTCTCCTCTGGCTCCCTGGCGCTCCGCGGCCTAACCGGAATGAGCCCTTTTATAGTATCAGAGGGGCCTTAATTAGAGTTAGGTATTCGCATTAGCTTAATGGCCTCACCTGACTTTGCAGGTTAATTGGAGTCATGTGTCCACCCTAGCCTAGAGCAGCCCCTACTCCAGTCAGTCAGGGAACAGAAAACTGTTTATCTAGTGGCCAGTATATCTGCCTTCTACTACTCTGCTGTACCAACTGGTACATATCCATATTCCTATCTATGGGATATCACATATCCCTCCCCCCTGCTCAACACAAAGGGGTTGGGCAGCTTGGGACACCAGTACATGTGATAAGCCATTGGCATTGCCATGGTGACTCCCCACTCTATGCTGCATGCAGAACTGGAAAGGTTGGAACCTGGTTACCCTGGTGTTCTTTTCCTTGTTCCGTTGCATCCATTGAAGAGGGGCATGGTCGGTCACAAGGACAAATCTATGCCCCAGCAGATAGAAATGCAACATTTCCATGGCCGATTTTATGGCAAGTTACTCTCTCCCTACCACTACATATTTTTGTTCCCTCGGAAGGAGTTTCCTACTTAGGTAGAGAATTGGGTGTTCCTCTTCCCCAACCATCTGTGACAGGACAGCCCCTAATCCCACCTCAGATGCATCTGTCTGTAGGATAAATTCCTTAGTGACATCCAGGGCTATCAATAGGGGATTACTGCAGAGGGCAGTCCGTAGGTCTGTGAAAGCCCTCTCTGCTGCGTCTGACCATTTGACTGGATCAGGACCAATGGCCTTCACTAAGGAATGCTCAGATTAGCTTCTCACTACTTGGCTGTGGCCAATTTTGGATGGCCTCTAACTTATTCAGTTGGGGTTTTACCAGACCTTTTCCTACCACGTAGCCAAGATATTTGGCCTCCGTGAACCCCACAGTGAACTTAACAGGGTTTGCCACAAGGCCAGCCAGCCTGAAGGTATCAAGGACCACCCCCACCTTCTTCAAATGGGTTTCCCAGTCTGGGATATGAATCACCACATCATCCAAGTAGGCCACAGCATAGGGGTGTAATAACTTGTCCATGAGGCGCTGAAAGGTAGCTGGGGCCCCATGTAGTCCAAAAGGGAGGATCGTATATTGGAAAAGATCCTCTGGTGTAGAGAATGCTGTCTTTTCCTTTGCATCTTCAGCTAGAGAAATGTGCCAATACCAGTTTGTCAAGTCTAGGGTCGTCAAGTACCGGGCATTCCCCAGACGGTCCACTAGTTCGTCTATGCGGGGTATAGGGTAGGCATCAAACTGGGATATCTCGTTTAGTCGACTGACGTCCTTGCAGAACCTCGTGGTGCCATCAGGTTGGGGCACCAACACTATTGGGCTGGACTACTGATTGTGGGATTCTTTGATGATCCCCATCTCCAACATTTTCCTGACTTCCACTTTTATTTCCTCCCTTTTGGCTGCTGGCACCCTGCAGGGCCTTATTGTTACTCTGGCCCCAGGGTTCATGACAATCTGGTGATATGTCCCAGTTGTGTAACCCAGCTTTGTCAAGAATACGTCTTGATATTGGGCGATCTTCTCAGTTACCTCTTTCTTCTGGGATGTTGTTAGATTGGGAGAGACCCTCACCTGAGTGTAGGTCTTCTTGAACCACTGTGCATGCCTCTTGGGCATGCCAGGGTTTCAGAAGGTTGATGTGGTATATCTGCTCTAGTTTTCAACATCCTGGTCGTTGCACCTTGTAATTTACTTCCCTTACAGGTTTGACTATTTCGTAGGGCCCTTGCCACTGGGCCAACAGCTTACTTTCAGCCGTGGATACTAGTACCATTACTCTGGCACTGTGTTGAAACTGACGGACCTTGGCTTGACGGTTTAGTAGGTTCACTGGGCCTCTTGGGCTCTCTCTAGATGCTCCCTCACTATGGGAGTGACCTGGGCTATGCGGTCCCTCATCCATAGCACATGCTCTATTACATTCTTCCCCTCACTGGGTTCCTCCTCCCAAATTTCCTTGGCTATGTCCAGGATGCCTCAGGGGTTGCATCCATACAACAGCTCAAAGGGGGAGAATCCGGTGGAAACTTGGGGGACCTAGCGGATGGCGAACATGAGGTACGGTAGTAGGTTGTCCCAATCTTTCCCATCCTTGTTTACCACCTTTCGTATGATGGCCTTGAGGGTCCGGTTAAATCTTTCCACTGGACCATCAGTTTGTGGGTGGTAAACTGAGGTCCACAGGGTCTGGACATGGAGCAGGGAACACAGGTCCTTCATCAACTTAGACATGAATGGTGTTCCCTGGTTTGTGAGGATTTCTTTTGGTAGCCCTACCTGGGTGAAGATTGCCACTAATTCTTTGGTAATGCTTTTGGAGGCTGTGTTTCATAAGGGGACAGCTTCTGGGTACCTGATTGCATAGCCTAGGATGACCAGCACATACTGGTGGCCTCAGGTCGTTTTACGAGGGACTTACTGGCCGCCGCTTCCAGTGGCTCCCATGGGCCTGGAGCAGTGAACAGCGGCCACTAGGAGCTGCGATCGGCCGAACCTGCAGACGCGACAGGTAAACAAAGTGGCCTGGCCTGCCAGAGTCTTTCGGAACAAGTTTGGGAACCACTGCGCTAGCGGCCCCACAAGATTCATGGCGATCCGCTTGAATGGAACTTCGATGATCGGCAGGAGTACCAAAGGGGCTCTTAGATGTGGACTAGGGCTGTGCAATTGACATTCAGGGCAGGAGGCACAGTACTGCCAGACGTCTTCATGTACCCCGGGCCAGAAGAATCTGCGTAAGATTCGTGCCTGGGTTTTCTCCACTCCCAGATGCCCTCCAAAAAGGTGACTGTGAGCGAGGCTTAATATGGTCTTCTGGTGTTTCCAGGGTACTAGGAGCTGGTGTACCTCTTGCTCCTGCATTTGCATGACCCGGTATAGGAGGTTCCTCTTGATCACAAAATAAGGCCCTGGCCCCCAGGCCTTTCCCTCTATAGGTACCACATCTTTCTTGTGCCTTGGGTCTTCCACCTGGTGCCGTCCAAAAGTCTCTCTCCCGGAGCTTATCAGCCAGAACTCTGAGGGATCTGTCTCTGCCCTCTCGGCCAGTTCTGTGAGGTTGGGGTTTGAACTGATCTCCGACACCTCCTCTGTCTCGAGGCCTTCCCCTTCAGTTGCCCATGTACATCTGCCTACACAGGCAGCCCTCTGTACTTGTATCAAGATTTGGGTACCCGAGGGCTTGGCTGCCCTTCTTTCTCTCTTGGGTCTTCCTGTCTTTCCCCAGGACAAGGAATAGTTCCATTTTTTGTGGAAATATCCCAGGGAGGCAACATTCTGCCGTGGAAGCCTCCTGAAGTTCAGGGAACTCCCCTCCCTCCGGTGGGAGCAAGTTTCCAAACCCGGGGAAATCTCTACCTATGAGCACAAGGTATGGGAGGTTTGGGACTACTCCTACTTTCATCCCGGTGATATTTCCTTGAATTTCAATTTTCACCTGAAAAATTTACCCGAAATTAGGGTGATAGCACTCCCTGAGTCTACGAGTGCCATGGTTTCTGCGCCATCCAACTTTACCTGCCTTGTATATTTATGTGGGGTGACTGCGACCCCTGCAAGATTGAGTAGGCTGCATGGGTCTGCCCCATTCCCCAGGTTACACTGCATGAGCTCTATGATATTGGGGCACTGTAATAATGTTACACAAGGACATGAATCACTCAGAACATTATTTTTAAAAAAAAACCACTCTTGTAATTCTTGTTTTATTCTTTGTTGTTTGCACTGTCCTTG
Organism: Lepidochelys olivacea; assembly: GCF_965140295.1. Taxonomy (NCBI): domain Eukaryota; kingdom Metazoa; phylum Chordata; order Testudines; family Cheloniidae; genus Lepidochelys; species Lepidochelys olivacea. The sequence goes on along the minus strand of NC_140417.1, from coordinate 80,120,767 downwards.
CAGATATTTGAAAATATTTTTCTACTTGTTGATTTTTATCCTCTCGTTTTACAAATATGGATCTTCATTCTCATTTTGAGTGGAGCTGATATTAGCATGCCTGTTCTATTTAACCATCCTTTTTAACTTACCCAGTCAACATGTTTATCATATTTGTGCAATGAGCAACATCAATTAATATTAGCCCTCGATTTGGTCAGGTTAACTGCTGCTGTAAACTAGAAGGAAGAGCACAGCAGTAGGCTCTACAGCACTACTGGAGCTTTGGTTCAGTTTTATTTTCTCAGTGATGCAATAGTTGTATTAAAAAAAATAAACGCACCTTAAAGGGAAGCAACCATTCCTTAAAGGGAAGTTATTTCTCCCCACTGAAAATCACTATAGATATTCATAACAACAACAGAAGAGTCCTCCTACTCCCTAAACACAAAAAGTTGCAGGGGCAATTGGAAACTATAGTGAGCCCTTGGTAGTTTCTTCACTCCCTGTGGAGAACAGTTGCATCAAGACTTGACTGATTCCTTCTGTCTTCCTGCTGGGAGCAGCTACAGAAAGATTTTGAGCTGCTAGGGATTCCTCCTTAGCTTCTCCTTACTAGATGATACCATTTCTCTCCTCATGGGACCTGCTTTAGAGGAGTAAAGCTTCAGTATCTTGTCTACATGGGGAAGCTGACCAGAATAACTACTGCAGAATAATCAGGCAGAACAAGGACTTAAATGTGGGTCTTCCACGTCCTAGAGGAATTTACCAAGAACATGATTAGAGTGTCACTCTCCTTTCCTCTCCAAACCCTTTCCAATTGTTCCATTTAGTATAAATAAAACTATTCATTGAGCCAGACAGCAAGCAAGAGAGACGGACTCCATAGTCCAGTGATCAGTTTACTCATCCAGGATGTAGGAGAATCAGAGTCCAGTCCCTGCTCCAATGAATATTTAATTATTTATACAAAGTGGAAAAGCTCCAAAAACATGTTAAGAAACTCAAGACATGTTTCAATGTATTGCACAAACCAGGAATGGAATGGTAGGATGATTCTTCTTCATAGCAACATCCCCAGGTTCCTATGGAAATTCTAATGGCTATCTAGTATGAAAATAGTACTGAACACTTGATATAATTCAGGGAGGGAATGGCTTCTCCCAGTTCACTGACTGCTCAGAAATAGAACACAAATGTTTGAAATGAGAACACTAGATTTGCTTAGCTGTATTTTTCCTTATTCATTCAGTACATCCTCAATGGTATCTTCACAGTCACTTTGCAGAGCAGAACCACACTTTAATATCACGTGTTATCTTTAACCTTTGGCTCACAGAATATTCTGTAAGCCATTAACTTCAAGGTATCCTGCAGAGGGGAAAAATGAGTTTGTACCTGCCCCGACTTTAGCTCGGAGAAATGAGTCTTGCTGGTTTTTGCTAATCCTCCTGACCTCAGAGGGTGGCCTCCATTAACCAAGGAACCAAAATTAATATCACAAATCAAAGTCAGCTAATCCATCTTGAGTTTCAAAAATGTAACCCAAAAGCATGCAGTTTTTATAATTGTAATAGCAAAAATTTTTGCACACAATTTTATCCTCAAACTTAGTAAAATTGCTTCAATTACATGAATTCAAATAGCCTGTGCACAGGGATTTGAATGTAGAAACCTAATTGAAACTCAGGAGTTTAGCTCAAATTCATATATAGATTCATTTAAAAAAAAGAACCTGAGACATTTATGTAGTTTTGATGAAAAAATCAAATTGGCCCAGATTTTCTTTAAAATGGGTGGTTCACAAACGTTAATAGGACTTGAAAAATCTGAACTGAATTTTAAGTTGGTAATGAAATATGAAGCCAGCTTCACAGCTCTGTCCATTATGGCCAGACCTAACTGCACAGCTATTTCTCTACATAAAGGAGATTTTATAATGACAATGTGGCAAGGACTATGGGTGTTTAAACTCCAAGACTAACAGGGTTCAAAAAAGAACTAGATAAGTTCATGGAGGATAGGTCCATCAATGGCTATTAGCCAGAATGGGCAGGGATGGTGTCCCTAGTCTCTGTTTGCTAGAAGCTGGGAATGGGTGACAGGGGATGGATCATTTTATGATTTTCTGTTCATTCCCTCTGGAGCACCTGGCATTGGCCACTGTTGAAAGACAGGATACTGGGCTAGATCGACTTTCGGTTTGACCCAGTATGGCCATTCTTATGTTATGTTCTTTGGAGGCTTAAAATCTACAAGTCAAAAATTAACAGAAAGCACTTTCATCTCAGTGTATACAAAACATCAGTGCTCAAAATGTACATATGCGCTCTGCAAGTTCATTAATGGACGCAAGGGTACGGGCCTCTTTGAAAGTTTGGCTCACACTTAGTATCCAGCCTCCTAAGTATAATTTGGCTGGCATTCCACAAACTGCCAGCATTTTAAGGTTTAACTGAAATCATTTTGAAAACATTGATTAAATTTGCATTACAAATTTAAGAAAAAACCTTGACTTTAACATGTCACTAGTACAGTATGTATTGTATATGCTATAAAATGCATCACAGGTTAATGTTCTTAGATACCTGGCTTCTTGATAAATCAAGAATGAATTTACTAATGGGAAAAGGCAATTCTGTACCCGAGAAGTTAAAGAAAGTAAAAGGTAGGATAGAATTAGATGAATAATACAAAACAAGAAACACAAAATAGGTGGGATTTTCAAAAGCACCCAGTGTTGGCTAACTCTCAGGCTTGACAAAGCCCTGGCTGGGATGATTTAATTGGGGATTGGTCCTGCTTTTGAGCAGGGGGTTGGACTAGATGACCTCCTGAGGTCCCTTCCAACCCTGAGATTCTATGATCCTATGAACTCAGATCCCACTGAAATCAATGAAAGGTTAGGCCAGTGCTTCGCTCTTTGAAAAACGCCACCCTTCATGAGACACAGGTATGGCAGGACATAGTTGAAGTGTGTGTGGCAGGGAGCCGCAGCTGCTGTTATTTTTGGAGAATATTGCTCAGGGCTTGGTTATAAAATAATAAATTGCAGAAATTAAAAACGATGGGCCACTTTCACTGGCACACTCTCGCTGCTTTGCATTACTCGAGCAACACAGTACAACTGAACTGTCTGGTTAAGCTGATTTTGCATCAGCTGCAGCATACTAGTGAATCTGGCCCACTATTTCTGTATTTGATCCAACTTAGACAAGGAGTTAAAAGATGCAGAAGATCCTCAGTCTCTATTTGTAAAACAATGTAATTTTGCTATGTCAGCATGTACAAAAATAAAGCATTATGTGAAGCAATATTACATACCATTGCATTCAGATGGAAAAACTATTTTGACCACTTCACCCTCACAAACAAGATATGGGTTTTTATTTTAAATATGGGTCCTAAGTAGTACACAAAATAAAAGTGCTCCCTGAAATTTGGAGATAATAACCATATTAAAAAGTGAACCCCTTATCTTTCTGCTCCCATCACATCTGTCCCCAGGACACTCCCGGGTACATCCCTGTGCCAAAGACTGCATTATATCATTGACATATCCCCCTCCACAAGGGGATCTCAAGTTGGCCACTTAAGTCCCTATTAAGGCTACTTTGTGCCATTATTGCAACACAAGTAGACTTAACAGAAAAAATAGTCCACCCCAGAGTTTTAATATTCTTTAAATAATACAAACAATATCAATTGCTTTCTACAGTACATTCCAATTATTTTAAACACATGATCAGCAGTATGCAGATATAAAGGGCTTCTTTCACTATAAAATTAAAGCTATAAAAAGGCACAATCCTTAAGGAAATCAAAGTGCACGTGAAGGGGGTCAAAAGCTTATTTCAGAAACAGGTTTAGTTAATAGGCAGAGTCTGCAGGATACAACCAAAAATAATTTTCCACCTGATTTTGATGCACAGTGTGTGTGTGTGTGTCCAGGCCCTCAATAGCAGATGAGTTAGGAGAGATAACAAAAATATAGCATCCAACAGGAACACCAAAGGTCAGGAAAAGACCTGATCTATTACTTGAAATTAAGAGGGAAATGGTAAGGAAGATGGACTTATTAGGTGCAAGACTGATCATTTTAATGAGGATTTTATGAAAAGTAGCATGGTTTCTGTCATAAATATAAAGGGAAGGGTAACCACCTTTCTGTATACAGTCCTATAAAATCCCTCCTGGCCAGAGGCAAAATCCTTTCATCTGTAAAGGGTTAAGAAGCTAAGGTAACCTCGCTGGCACCTGACCCAAAATGACCAATGAGGGGACAAGATACTTTCAAATCTGGAGAGGGGGAAATAGGGTTTTGTTTGTCTGTGTGATATCTTTGCTGGGAACAGATCAAGGATGCAAGCCTCCCAACTCCTGTAAAAGTAAGTAAGTAATCTAGCTAGAAAATACATTAGATTTTCTTTTGTGTTTTTGGCTTGTGAAATTCGCTGTACCAGAGGCAATGTGTATTCCTGGTTTTGTGTCTTTTTGTAACTTAAGGTTTTGCCTAGAGGGATTCTCTATGTTTTGAATCTGATTACCCTGTAAAGTATTTACCATCCTGATCTTACAGAGGTGATTCTTTTACCTTTTCTTTAAATAAAATTCTTCTTTTAAGAACCTGATTGATTTTTCATTGTTCTTAAGATCCAAAGGTTTGGGCCTGTGTTCACCTGTACCAATTGGTGAGGATTTTTATCAAGCCTTCCCCAGGAAAGGGGGTCTAGGGCTTGGGGGGATATTTTGGGGGAAGACGTCTCCAAGTGGGCTCTTTCCCTGTTCTTTGTTTAAATTGCTTGGTGGTGGCAGTGTACCAGGTTTTTAACCTAAGCTAGTTCCCACGGCAAGAAAGAAATCGGTGTCTTGGGGAAGTTTTAACCGAAGCTGGTAAGAATAAGCTTAGGGGGTCTTCCATGCTGGTCCCCACATCTCTACCCTAGAGTTCAGAGTGGGGAAGGAACCCTGACAGTTTCCATAAATATTGGTGCAGGATGGGATTGTGATGTATGCAGGAAAGTCGTTTTGAAATTCAGAAGCTGTCAATTTTAGCTAATATTAGCCATATTAGTAATGTTTTATTTAAACAAGCAGAAAACAACAAGAACATTTTTCTGGATGATGCATTGGGGATATAAATGTCACCAGATCTTAAATTATATTCCCAGCACTGAAATGACATGGACATGCAAATAAACTATCCCAATATTTCCCAGCACAGCAATCTAAAATTTCACATGGTCAGTAGCATGTAGTCTGATATTTGTGTAACATGAGTGTAGCATGCTATCACTGTGATTGAGCAACATTTTACCCTGTACTTTGTACAGTTATGAATGACTACACAAGATGCAAATCAGCAAGAATCAGTCCCTTGAAATCCAATACCTGGGTTTCAAAGGAAAAACCATTTGTGCAAGTGATGTACATACACATCTAAATTCTACTTTTTCAGTCTTCAGTTCACAATGCCAATAAATTGTTTGCAGAACCTGAAACTGCAGGTGTAAAATTTGAGGCCTCCTTATAATAAATATTTTGGTCTTGGACATGAATCTTACAGCCAATCTGATGTAGGGTTGGGAGTACATAGACTGAGCAAGAGGTTTTGGCTAAAGCCTTTATACATGTAGAGGCCAGAAACATGTTTTCTGCATCCAGAGGTAAAACATTACCTACTGTACATTATGTTTATGTCCTTCATGTAGCAGTAATGCAGCACTTGTATTATGGTGGCCATTTGTGTACAACTTTCTGGGAATTATTCACACCATGTTTACAGCTACTAGTTCTTCATTTTTCTACTGCATACAATACACTGGGCAACTCTCAGTCATAGCTGCACACAGATTACAACTTAAGCACAAAAGTTCCTCACTTTTATGGACATTACTGTGAAAACAACATGTACCTAGTCACAAACCTCTAACGCAGCTTCACAACCTAGGGATTTTGTTATAACCAAGGCAAATGCCTGGGTACTCAGGTAGCAGCTGTGGCCATGGCTGCTTCCCTCCTCCCCGCTTCACTTTGATATATTCATTCAGTATGTGCAGGGGGAAAGGAATAAATAGACTTAGATAGTTAACAGATTGTAAAGTTATTTTCTTGAATTGATGAATTACAAAACTGCTATCACAGCAGTTAGAAAAGGGAAACACCAATTAGTTCATTTAGTCCATCTCTCTACCAGAACAGATTTTTCCCCTACAGTATATTTTCTAGTGCATTTTAAAATGTCCCAAGTGATGAGACTTCTATTTCTGCTAGAAGACTATTCTACAGTCTAATAAGAGTTCACTGTCAGGATGTTAATTCTTTACAGAGCCAAAATTTCCCCTTTCTTGATTTCATCCCAATATTCCTAGTTATACGTTGTTTTACAATCCTAAATAAATACTCTGTCTCCTGGTCTCATCACTGATGAGGTTAATATAATAATAGCTGACTGTATCATTAAAGGGAGGCTTGACTGAAAATACAGATGTTTTAAGAATATACTAAATGCACTAATTTAATCTACCACAACAGAGACAAATTAAGCATGCATGAGTATGAGAATTTAAACACTAATCTGAACAACCCTGAATATAAAGGTGCCAAACGATATCCATTCAGAAAAAGCAGGCAAAAATACCATATAGCTTACACACTTTCTTTCTTCCTTTCTCTATATGCCTGCACCTGTAGCCTGGAAAGCAAAGTATAGAAATTGGATAGTTTCTTCTATATAGTTTGCAAGCCCTCTAGTGGCTCTCACTGTCTTCTATGTTTCAGAATCCTGCCAGAACAGTGTGTATATGTGGCTAGGCTTTGCATCTTGTACTGTATATATTTAATGTAAACAGTTATTCGGACCCCACTGTGCCTGTGTGGTTCCTTCATATTGTATAAATGGCAAAACACAAAGCAGAAAGGTATTTGAAAAGAGACATCTGCAAAATTCAAATTGATATATCTTTATAGCTCTTACTAGGGCTGGGCCTGAATCAAAATGGCTCTGAAATTTGAGGAACTTGTGTTCCAAAGTCAAATCTCACGAGTGGGCTTTTTCTCCTTAATGAAGCCAACCCAAATCCCAGATCTGGACTCCACAGAACTTTGTGGATTTAGATCCCAATCCTAACTTTGAGACAGAGGCCCACCTTTCCATTTTACAGAAGCCTGCTGCTAATCACAAATCTATTTTCTAGAAAACAGAGTAAGGTTCTGGATTTGTTGCTAGTCTACGGGGTCTTTGCATCTATGGCCAGATTTACACTACTGCAGTAAATTGATCTAAGTTACACTACTTCAGGTATGTGAATAATGTAACTGAAGTTGATGTGGTTAGATCCACTTACCACACAGTGTCTACAACATGCTGTGTCAATGGGAAAAACTCTCCCATTGACTTACCTTACTCGTCTCAGAGAAATGGAGTACAGAAAATCTATGGGAGAGCGCTTTCCCATCAATTTAGCACATCTTCACCCAACCTGCTAAATCAATGCCACTGAATCAATTGCAGTAGCACCAATTTAGCTCCATAGTGAAGACAGGGCCCAACTTACATGGGATTTCTAGCAAGTAAAATAATTTTAGCTATTTACTTTCAAAATGTTGGAAGAGCTAATCAATAGGGGACATCCTGTTTACACCCTTCCTGGCAATCTGTGCACACAATTCTGAAGAATATAGAAAAAAGAGCTGGGGGAAAGCAGGTTGCAAGTTATTTGATCCTTTCAGGTGTTTCTGTACCATACAAAATCATAAATGAGCATGATAGTACCTAAATTACACCACCATTTACATATGGCCCCAAATCCTGACCCCATTGCAGGCAATGGCAAAACTCCCACTGACTTCAAAGGGGCCAAGTTTCAGCCATTACGTCACCCCATTCTTCACTATTCAGACATAATGGATGGGAATATGTAGCGGACATAGTGAGAAATACAACAAAAGTTTCACTGTGAGGATTTAGTTTGTAGTTATAATGTAGTTTGTTTATTTTTGATTATCTTCTTAGATGTTTGTGATGGTGATGTACAAATGCTTGATAAACTGATGTGTAACAGTGTATGGTGGCCTGCTGGATATCCACTAGTCACACTGTATGCCTGAACGATGCTTTCAGCCATTTATTCACATCATTCATTCTAGCACAAAGCAGAGCGTAGGCAACTTTAGCACAATTCTTACAGTCATAATGAGGCTTTTAATCCCTTTATGAAACCAACACATCATATTTCCTTCCAATATTTCATGGTCATCAAGCACATAAAAAGAGGAAGAACATCTTATTTCCTTTAATTTCTAGTCAAGGGAAGTTAATCTCTTGAGTCTTGAGGAACTACAAGAGATTTATTTTATGCCTTGGTTCCCCAGTAATGAGAAACCATTACCAGTTCCTTCACTATTTTCTGAGTCATCTAATTCATCCTATCCTCACTACAGGATCCTATCTTCCTAGCCAGAATTTTTGTACCCGTCAGGCAAATCTCATTCCTAATAGCTTTCATTTTTGGCAGAAAATAATGTCCACTACACACACCACTGAATTACCGGTCTGTCTACAGGAGCAGAAATATAGGTACAAACCAGGCCTAGAAAAACAGTTCTATAGTCTCCATGAACATTAAACTCTCAATCTCAATACACTCACTTAGCGCTGTACCAGACCCAGCTCAAACAAGTCAAAGTAACTTCATTTACACCTATTAAGAAATCCCCCCTGAATACAGTAAGTCTTGTTAGCTCAAGTGTAGTTTCAAATTCTTACTCTCACTGTTTTTTATTGCAGAAATATGGTGATCTAAAGATTTTTAGAATATCCACCAGTACTAAAATTTTACTTCAGACCTAATGATTGGAGACAATGCAACTTGTATAAGTAACCACCCTCCTTGGGCGATAACTCCAAACCATCCACAAAACTGCCAAATACAGTTCTGTTTCTCCTTTTTAGAAAACCACCTCTGCTATCCAAAAAATTAAACATTTTGGATTGTAATGCATTAGGAAGTAGATCACAGAAAAAGGAAGACTTTTCCCCATGTCATATCTAATCAATGGTATACGAATTCTTGTGATGAAAAACAAACACCGAAGTCATACATTAATTACATTTTTAAACCTACTAAAATGATTCTGTGTTTACAAGCTCAACATTCCCAGTAGTTCTGTACTATGAAGGCTCCTCAATTCTCAGGAAACATTCTCCAGCAAGAGAGAATTGTTTTCAAGGAAAAATCCTTACTGTTTTGACAATTTCTTCTTATTATTACAGGATACCAAACAGATGTCCTATCTCCACAGACTGCACTGTAGTTTACACTTTCACCATTTTATTTACACATTACAACACTGATATATGAAAAGATCACTCAAAACAAGCAGCACACCCTCACTATGTCACTCAAGGACATAATGCTTTATGATTTTTTTAAATTGTATTAGTCTCTTCATAGTAATGGTAGGCAAATGTTGCCTTTTAAGAATGACAACCACACATATGGATCTTAATATTTAAAATTTTATGAATGTCAAAGATGAATAACCCTGACACAGAAAATAACTAAAACAGTGTTAACTTAATTATGTGTCTACATTAGGCCAGCCAACAAATGGAATGTTTAATATGAGTATTATTTTAGTTTTAAATTTTAAGTTAGAAGACAATGGGGTGATCCTCAGCTAGTATAAACTGTCATAGGTTTGCTGAAGTAAAGAGAGCTATAGACAGATTACATCCAGTAATGATCTTCCCCCGTAGGTTAACAAAACCCTTTACAACAACCCCAAGAAATTCACCATTAAAAAGAAATAACTGCTAAATCATAAATGATCCTTCTGCTATAGGGAAGCTGTGCCCCAGCTTTCTATTATTCTACAGCAAAATGTGCTTTTGCTAAGAAACTGGGTGTTAGAATTTCTCCCAAAGTAGAAAAACAGTAAAAGGTCATAATTGAACATGATATTTCTTATCCAAGTAGACAAAACCTCTTAATAATAAAGCTGTGGAGGTCCCAGATGCAGACATCTGGTTTTCACCCATAGAGAGATGATGTTAAAGACAAATTCTGAGTAAGCACCAGATAGTCATGGAACATACTTTTCGGAGTTAGAAGTCCAAAGAGCCTAGCAATGAATTCCGGATAATCTGAAGGGGTCGTAATTTCTAAGAACACACACAAGGTGGTGTCTTGATTGTCTAGTAGACTTTTGAAATACACACACACACACACACACTAAGTATTCCTTCCCTGTTTATTTATCAACATCTTCTGTGGGAGGAGATATAGGAAATGTAACATATCCATCTCAACTCTTGAGAAAAGGGCCTATCTGCCTCCAATGAATTGTTGTTCTTTGTGCCAGAGAACATCTAGAACAGAAGCTATACCTTTACAGACTTTCTATCTGAAGGACTCTTTGGTCATAACATAAAAGAGGACCTATCTGAGGCAGAGAATGCCACTAATAAGTACCTGTCTTCTAGCCAATCTGAAACACCTGCCAGTAATGCTGGCAAAAACACTGTACTTTATCCACTTTGTTTGCATCTCGCACAACTGATTTCAGCTTTGAATTTATGAACTGTCATGGAAACAAAGTCAACAATCAAGCAGGATCTAGTGATTAGCAATAAAACAACCATTTATTATTTGGATGATAGCCCATTTGTTTTATTGATCATTTCTTGAATGTAAGTACCATTCAATAAGGTATCACTTGTAAGTGATAGAAATGGTCACCAAGTTATACAGTATTTTTAGGTAAATGACAAGTTCCACTCAAGGGATTGAAAAGGAGCTTTTAGCTAGTGAAGTGTTATTACCAAATAAAAGCATGGAATGTTGTACATTGAATGAGTAACCAATAACTCGTTTGTTTTACCACAATATAGCTTTACTGAAATCAAAGGAGATATGCCACTTTATACCAGCTGAGGATCTGGGCGAGTTTTTAAAAACACTTTCCTTAGTCTATTCCAAAATACTTTAATCCAAATGTTTTCCTAATATCCAGTTCTAAATTTTCATTGTGTGACAATGTAAATAAATTACCTCTATGTAATGCTTGCCTTACAACAAAGCCATGGTTCAAATGTTTTCTCAGGTAGCCAGGAACCATTAATTATTAAGATTTTTGCAACTAACTCATGCTGTTTTATACAACCCCACTGACAGCAGGAACATGGGCTTAATTAAGCAAATTGACTACAGAGTGTGAGAGATATAAAACATCAGTGGTGACCATACCCTGCAGGCTGAAGGAGGAAGAGACTGTACGGATGTGCATCAAAACTAGCACTAATATTTTTACTTTGAGGCACAGGGAGCTCTGGTCTGGACTATACAGAAAGCTTCATGTTGTGGCAGTTTTCTTTTTTTGTTTTGGATTCGACTTAAAAAAGCCAAACTTTTCACTTCTGCTGTGAAATAACTGTGCTACCTAAACACCTGGCTGAAAACCCCAATGCCACATTCCCTTCTTGATGTGACTAGCTGCCACAAGGAGGAGCCCGTTACACTTCATTTAGCTTCATCCTCTTACTATTAATTCTTCCTTGAATCACTTTCCATAATTCCTCTCCCCATTTAATGCTGATGCTTTTCAAGTACTTGTAGACATTTTATCAAATCACATTGATGTGCCTCAAGCATGCTTCCTACCCAATATGTCTCCATTTAGATATTAATAGAGGTGTCTACACAAAAAATTGCCTCTAGGCATGAATGTGCATGACAAGTTTCATCTGTACAGGCCCCATGCTAAAGCTCAGACAAAAAGCTTGCACTGTAGTGTAATGGCAACTTTACCTGAATAAGGACTTTCTAACTGAAGCCTTTGGGAATTAAAATGGCCAGTCGTATACCTCTCAAATATCCAATTTATTATTGTTATTCACTACCACCACTGCAGTTAAAGCCAAAATGCCCTTTCCTCATAAGCCTCTGATTTTGATTGGTTTTAACTTTAGCTTTAACTTTAATTTTCCTTACGACTGAAATTTGATATATTCATCCAGATTTTATTTTAATTTATATTTAAGTTACCTTTTGCCAGTTCATCACATCAGAATAGTTACAAAATATTTACTAGGAAAAACAGCCTTTTGTATACAAACACATTTCTTTTACATAATGTCCAGCACTCAAAGTATGTTCTATTCCCAGCCATTATGTGATCCTGTAATAAAGATAGTATCATAAGTCAGACTGTTTACTCTGTTGTATCTCCTATGAGGTTAAGCCACATGGAGGGGGTGGGGGGGAGGAAGAAGCAACATTAATTTCACCATGGATTACCAATGAAATCAATGATAATTTTGCCTGATGTAAAAAAGGAATACGAGCTTTATGATTTTGCCATATGTTAATACACCCTAAAGACTAGTTTATGGTATGTATCCACATTCCTGAGAAAGGGGCATCAATTCTTTGGGCATTCCCGGAAAGCTTATTCCTCAAGAAGGGTACAAGAAGTCTCAGTTCTGTGATGCGCAGGAGAAAGTGCAACCAGCTTGGAGGGTGGGGAAAAAAGCATCCTTATTGTCCCAGCCCTTGTGTGGGGCACATGGGTGGTGGGAATGGGAGTCTCCATTTGCTTCCTACACAAGTATCGGGGGCAATCTGACAGTAAGTGAGAGATAAGAACCCAAAGCTAAGGCTCCCATAGGAACCCTTATTTCCTTTCTGACTCTGCACATACAGAGTGCTTGCTAGAAGGGGAGAGGCTGCTTAGAGTGCTTTGTCCCCACCTCCCTGAAAACTTACATGAATTGCAAGCATAATCCTTCTCCTATCCCTAGGAAAAGCTTGGGAAGTGGACTAGCAAGCACTGCCTGACTCCAGAGGGGGTGTTTCTGGCAAAGGCAGAGTCATGACCCGTTCCCCCCCCCCCGACCCTAAAATGCTTCTAGCTGAGGCAACACTTACAGGTGCAGCAAGACCTACTCTGCACCCTGCAGTGCTCACAAGCATAATGATCCTGACAAACATTTTGATCAAGCAGGCAAGACTTGCATCATTTTCAAAGAGCTATGTTGACGGGGATTTTAAACCTGAGTAATTCAAATGCTGATAATCATTTCTGCAGAACACCAAAACAGCAGCCAAAGTAGTCACAGCTGGTACAAATCATAGCAATCCCTGAAGCACAACACTTTAGGATGTGCTGTCATTATGAAGTAGTTACTTTACTATATTCCTTGGTTTTGAGAATGTTCCCTATTGGAGTGCAAAGAAATCAATTACCAGAAGATTTCCAGTCATAAGGAGCTTGTTCATTATTACCTCATACCACAGGTCCCTAGTCAAAGGGACTTGAGCATGTGCATTGCTAAGTGGGAGCCATTGTGCAAGATGAGCTCCAGCATGAGACTTTTTCAGGCTGAATTCAGAAGTCTTTCCATTTCAGATAATGTATATCAGGTTCTCTCTTATTAAGATCAGCAGCTCTTTGGGGACTATAAATAATTTTAAAAATTGTCAGTTTTTTTTGTTTGTTTTTTAAGACAGAGGGGTATATTTTGGAGGAGCAGAGTTGTGAAAAATGCCCAGAAATAATAAGGTAAAGAAGTGGATCACTTTACAGTGGAACAGGTGAATAGGTATAAGATAAAACTGAGTCCATAGCCCTGTTTGTTCCTCCAACAGTCATATTCTGTAGAAAAGCTTCCCTCAAGCACAGTTATAACATTGTCTATTTTAGTAACACTAAATCTCTTTCTCCTTTTGGGATTCAGCTTTACTTCTTGAGAGAGACATGCACAGGCAGGGGTGAAGCTTCTGCAAGGAGAGGGTTTCACTGAAGGCTCCCTGAAGTTGAATTGCAATAGAACTGTGATAAGAAAACTGATTTTAGTTTAACTTGTATTTAGGAATTTAAATTTATAACAACTGAGAAAGAACAGGACCGCCAACAAACAAAACAAAACAAAAAATCCCAGCAACTACCACCAAATCTGAATTTCAATGAGAATTGGGTACTGGGTCCTTAAAAGCTCCTTTGAAACTCCCAGCTGTAACTAAGACACATGCTTTTAATCACCTTGATCACTTGGCTTTGAAGATCTCTTTCCTCAACTCTCATATGTCTTTGTCTTTTCAGTCTTTGTGGGGCAAGGACTGTGACTTCTGCATTGTTTGGAAACTATGTAGCACATTACGGCCGCTATCACAATCACAGTAGTAAGTAATCATAAAAATTATAGTTTCTTGTAAGGTTTTAGATCTCTTACACCTTACTACAGTAGAAGCTCAGAGTTACGAACACCTCGGGAATGGAGGATGTTCATAACTCTTAAATGATTGTGTTTAAACATTATGGTTGCTCTTTCTAAAGTTTACAACTGAACATTGACTTTGTCAGGGTTCCCTCCCCACTCTGAATTCTGTGGGGGGACCTGCATGAAAGACCTCCTAAGCTTATTTCTACCATCTCAGGTTAAAAGCTTCGCCAAGGCACACATTTCTTCCTTGCCCCTAGTATCACTGCCACCACCAAGTAATTTAAACAAACATTCAGGGAGGGCCACTTGGAACCCTATCTCCCCCCAAATATACCCCTAAGCCCCTATACCCCCTTTCCTGGGGAGGCTTGAGAATAATATCCGAACCAATTACAAAAGTGAACACAGATCAAAACCCTGGGTCTTTAGGACACTGAAAAAAAATCAATCCGGTTCTAAAGAAGAATTTTATTATGAAGAAAAAATAGTAAAAGAAGCACCTCTGTAAAATCAGGATGGAAAGTAATTTTTCATGGTACTCGGATTCAAAACACAGAAGATTCCTCTCTAGGCAAAACTTTAAAGTTACCAAAAAACAGGGATAAACCTCCCTCTAAGTATAGGGAAAATTCACAAGCTAATCTGACGCCTTTCCTGGCTGTACTTACTAGCTTAGTAATTCTGGATGCTATTTTAGGCAGGTTCTTAAGAGATTTTTTTTTCTGCCCCGGTCTCTCTCTCTCTCTCTCTCTCCTTTAGAGAACACACACAGAGCACAAAAACAAAGCTTCCCCCACCCAGATTTGAAAGTATCTTCTTTCCCCATTGGTCCTTCTGGGCAGGTGCCAACTAGGTTAATGGAACTGATTAACCCCTTACAGGTAAGGGGATTCTGTACCTCTGACCAAGAGGGATTTTATATTACTGCATACATAAATGTTGTTACCCCTCCCTTTATATTTATGACAGACTTAATACAGGTAGCCTTGAAACTTTATTATGAAGAAACTTACTTATGAAGGAAAATGCTGATTTTAGACATCTTAATTTAAATGAAACAAGCAGAGTTTCTTTACCTTGTAAAGCTTTTTTTAAATTTTTTTAAAGTAGTTTTCATTTAACACAGTACTGTACTGTATTTGGGTTTTGTTTTGTTTTTTGTCTGTGCTGCTGTCTGATTGCATACTTCCGGTTCCAAATGAGATGTGTGGTTGACCCGTCAGTTTGTAACGGTGAGGTTCTACTGTACTTCATTTCTCTATAAAAGCAGAGAACTTTGGGGAAAGCAGAATGTTGTGCTCCCCCTTTCTTTCATTCTGAGAAATTGTCTGAGTTGGCTCATCTAGTGTTGTGGGCTGGGCTTCTCGGTGGAATCAGAGACTTACAAACCCAACTCCCAGCTCTTTTGGACCCCTGTGAAAATCTCTGCTGTAAAAATTTCTATAGAAATTCTCCCCCTCCTCCCACTTCCTCTTGATATAGAAATACCCATTCTGTAAAATCCATCTTCAGATAAATTACATAGGACATTTTGAATGACATTAGATATCTGTGCAACTTGGATATCTGTGAATACATATACTGTGGGTGTACTTTAAAAGGTCCTTCCGTTTTGTGAACTATTACAAGTTCCAGCTGTCTTTTCCAGCATAAATACAGGGCATCTGTCTCATTCAAGAGGTTCCTTGTGTTTTTGAAATATAAATGCAACCACTGTACATGCTACACAACAGACTCAGCCAGCAAAGAGTGTGTGTGTGTCTAAAGCTGCCATAGTACCAGAAGCTTGGTATTTGACTTCCTGTACCAGAAAGATGTGGGAGAGGAAAAGCAGTAAGAAAACATAAAAAGATTTCTGCAGAAACTGGTAATTCCCTAGTATGAATAATACAATCTACTGCTTGCTAGCTCAGCAAGAACCTGTAAATGTATTTTGAGTGTCAGCTTGATAAGTAAAAATGCAGAAATGCCCATGTGCATGATATTCAGATGTTTACATTTTCACCACAAAAATGCAAATCCAAAGTGTATCTCACAACATTAGTTTGAAAGTCTTTTCCGAGAACTTTTCCTGTTATTTTTCAATGCTTTCAACGTTGAAATAATATGGATGCAAAATATTAATATAATGGTGATTCATCAGTTCACTTTAATTTTCATACATACACAAAAATCTGCCAAGTTAGAGTACACAAGATTCTGGCCCAATCATGCATTCCTCAACCAAGCAAAATTCTCATTTACACAATGAAGTCAATTAGACTTTTGCTTCAGGATCAGGCCCTCTCTATGGACCATGCAGGCACAGAATGTATTGGGTTCTTCAGTGACTTCCCATATAATTCTTCCAAAGGTACCTAGTTGATAGACATACAGAAATTGAAGACAGTATTTTTTCCTCCATCACGCTACCAGTGCAGGACTATTTCCTACAGTATACTGTTCAACCTTGTGTTAAATATCTCAAGCAGACAAATTTCCATCACTTGCTCACTGTAAGAGATCTCACAACTAGGAAGTATTTTCTCAATACCCTAAGTTTTCTTTTCTTAATTTTACCCCATTTACACCAAATGCTACCCCTTATACCAACCTAAACAATCCCTATCCCTTCTTGGTGTTAACCAACCTTCAAAAGCCTGTAGACAGTTAAAATTCATCTCCCCTTCTCAGTTGTTGCTTAGCCAAGTTGTTCATCTCACCCAAACACTTAATTTTTTAGTCTTAACTTAAACTCTGGTTGATTAATTACTGTTGTTATTCACATCTGGGCAAAGAACAATCGCATTTTGAGGACCATTTTGAGATTTCAAAATTGAATTTCATTGTGATTTGTAATGAAAACCAAAAAAAGTCTGATTTTCCTAGGAAATGGAATAGTTGTATGTCTATTACAGTAAATTTATAAGAGTGCTAATGAGAAAGTCAAGTAAATATTAGTAAATATTCATTAAAATAAAGTTTTATCAGATGGGCCATGTGAATAACTGTACTGAATTTATTCCATTAGGGTTTTGAAGTTCAGTTTTTATTCATTCCAACCAATTGTCTGTACAATACTACTCATGTCCATTATATGAAAAGTAGAGAGTATGGCATTTGCTTCTTTTATTGTGGTATATTTTATTATTGCTGTATTTGAATTTAATGGGAAACTGAACACAAAAAGAGAGCAGAAGGTAAGTTATTCTGCAGCCAGAACACATTCCTCCAAATGCTAGTGAGCCCTTAAACCATACATGTACAATTTTCAAATGCCAAGTAATCACTTAATCCCTTCCTCTATGCTATTTTAGCACTTGTCATCTTACATAGCCCTGTTTATGGAGAACAATATGAATAAAGAACACTAGCTTCTTCAAAATATATTACTCTTGGCTTGTGTACTAAAGATTTATATACAAGCAGCACAAGTGAGAGATTCTATTATTCTACAAACCTGAAAGTTAAATAAATCATAAGCTTCAAAAGAGAGAAACAAGTCAGCCTACTAGTTGTGTTATAGGAATAGGGTCTTAAAGTTAGATTGCAGTCCCCTCAAACATTTGTTGTATGCTGCTTTTCAAGACAGAACCCTACACAATGCTTTTACACCTTCTCATAGGAGAGAATTAGGGTACAGCCTTAAAAGTGAATTTAAGTGTGATCATCAGAAACAGCAAATTATAAAGTTTTCATTCTACTCTCCATGAAACAGCTTCATATCAGTTTTGCTCAAAGCAAGTTAACATTTTCTTTTTTTTTTCATAGTAATGCCAACTATCACCAATAGGAAAGATTCTAGAATCAGAGTTTAATGGGTAATTGGGAGGATGATGATGCAGTATACTGAAGAAAATAGAGTTTATTCTTCTGTCTTTATTTTGGCTCCATAATATTAACAGCAAAATCTTATTGGTCTTCAGTAAATTGAGACATGCTCAGAAGACAAATGGGAAGCAGATAAATAGTTATAACAACAAGATGCACAGATGTACGTTGTCATTACTTTAACAGCGGCTGGCATCTGTGCCTGGAACAACAGCTACTGCCATTTGGAAGTCATTTAATCTTGCAATAGTTACTGTATTTTCAAAATGGCAGAGAGGCCTCTGATCAACTATTTGAAAATGACAAAGGCTGGAAGAAATTGCCAAAATATCGAGATTTAGCCAAATTATAGGAGCTCCTTGGGAGAGAAGCAGTTAGGGATGGGGGAGGAGAAGCAAAGGACGACTAAAGGAGACTCAGGGTGTTTAGAATGTGAAGTTCTGCTGGAGAACTGATTGTACTGTGGGGAACATAGGGGTCAGATTATGGGGATAAAAAAAGGTGGTGTCACAGAAAGGCTGAAGACTTCCGTTTTGTGGAAGAGGAGGAAAGTAGTTAAACACATCAAGAGGCTTGGGTAAACATCTGTATCCAATGCCATGTACAGAAGCTGATCCAATGATCCTTGTTAATATTTAATATTTGTTAAAATCATCACTTTGTTAATATCACCGGTCTTGTGTATTTACCCTCTTCACAGGAATTCAGCGAGACTTAATTCATGCATGTAATGTGTGTCTCAACCTTAAGATCTCACCATGCTACATACATGAAAGGTAGTATTCTCATCATTGGATTTGAATGTTTTTTGATAAAGAACTTAGGCAGTAGTCACAGCTGGCAATACAGTAATTGGGGTAGCATCTGTATTGTGCTGGCTTTCACCGATTTTATGAGGTTTTAGTCTATCATGATTGGTGGATATACTATGTGGCCTTTGTGATATATCTTAAAATAGCTTCTTCCTACTTCCACGGCTCTCATTTTACAGCAGCAACTTAGGACTTGTCTACTCAGACACTTAGTTTGTGGAAAGCTGGGGTATGAACCTACCATGCATTAGCCTATCATACACTAACTATCCACATGGACCCTGCTGACATGCCTTAACATGGTATCAAGTATCAGAGGGGTAGCTGTGTTGGTCTGAATCCACAAAAACAATGAGGAGTCCGGTGGCACCTTAAAGACTAACAGATTTCTTTGGGCATAAGCTTTCGTAGGTATAAACAAACAAAAAAAAACAAACACACCTCACTTCTTCAGATGCATGGAGTGAAAATTACAGATGCAGGCATAAATATACTGACACATGGAGAAGGGAGTTACCTTACAAATGGAGAACCAAACTCCCTTCTCTTCGTGTGTCAGTATATTTATGCCTGCATCTGTAATTTTCACTCCATGCGTCTGAAGAAGTGAGGTTTTTTACCTACGAAAGCTTATTGTTATGCCTTAACAGTTTGTTGGACTAGATCAAAGCACACTAACAAACTAATAAGGCATGTCAGTAGGGTCCACGTGGACAGTTAGTGCACGGCAAGCTAGGTTCACACCCCAGCTTGCTGTAAACTAAGCATTTGATTAGACAAGATCTTAGGTGCTCTTCCCCAAATTACATCACTGCTTGAAAAACAGAAGTGAATTTTGCATGGGACACACTTCCCTTATGACACTTGTAGAACATAAGTCCAAAAAGATGTGCACCTTTACATTTCTGCCCTCCAACCAAGATCATTTATGCCAGTTTTGCCTTTGCAGGATGCCTTAATTTACACCCCTCTGCCCCTTATGCCTCATGATTTTACACCAGTGTCAGATTTGCCCCAATGTCCCTTTTCTTGGAGAAAGACTATTATTGATTATTACACATGCATCTAGGGGCTCCACAAGTCTGAGGGCCTCATTGTGATAGAAGGTATGCCAACATGTAGTAGAGATTTATTATAGAAAACAAAACACTCAAATTAAGCCATAGAAAATTTCCTTTAGCACAAACTTCAGAACTGTTCAAAGGATGGTATAAGATTGAAAGTTTTGAGGGAAGTCTGCTGCTACTTCATGTGTATACAGCTTTGTTAGTATTAGATGAATTAACAAGATAAATGTCTCTGATCAATAGTGGATGAAGCAAAATGCAATGAAGAATTTACATCTTACAGCAAAGTTTTTTTTAATCTTATCATTGGTTAGAAAAATTGTGTTGGCTATCATGACCTATTTATGGGCTCAGCAATTCAAGAATAAAATATACAAGGATGCACACCAGCTTCTTCTTTAAAGTTAAAGAAAAGGAGCATTTTCCTGTAAGGCATCCGAACAACTGGTCAAGATTTGGAGTTACTGGTTATTAAAATTTTTCCCTTGATTTGAAATGTCCATGACTAGCGAGGTTAGGACCAGATTTTTCTATCTCAGACTGAAGTAGTGGGTGGGGCATGAGTCAGGGAAGTGGTGATTTAGAACAATACAGTAAATGGAGAAAAAGATGTTGGGGTTTCTTGACCATAGTGAGTAACTATGGAGGGTCAAATATACCCTATATGAAGGGCAAAGAGGAAAGATATTGAATTCTGGCTACTATGGGCATAGAACTGTAGGATGGTCTGTCAGTGGTGATTTGTCAGCATTTGTAAGAGTGAGATTTGGACTGAGTGAGCTAGCATATGAAAGCTGATTTGGTTTTGGAATACCCAATGCCATATTTTTCACATGTACACGTATTTACTTAAAAGACTGTGTGAACTATGAATGTATTTGAACCTTTATGCATTGTTGGGTGAAAATGCCATACACTTGGGTTCAAGAGACATTCAGGTTCATTAACTTTAACTTTTACTTGAGTGTAACTGGTTCAGCACCCACCTCTCATGAGCACCCCCTCTGGTTGGATGTGTCTGTGTTCTTTCAGTAAGTAGTCCTGGTCCCGATATGGGGCCTTACCCCCAGGGCTTCCTCCCTGGAGATACCATCTTTCTCCAGCCCTCCAGCTGGGCTCAGTCCTTACCTAGTCCCAGCAGCCAGCCAGGAGCTCCTTCATTACTCCCCCAGTTCCTGCTAGCAAATTGTCTTTGTTCCTGCTGCTCTTCCACCCAGGCACACACTTCTTTCTTCTCCAGCTCCAAGCCACAACTAATTGCTGCTCTGTTTTGCAGTGCCTTTTATATGGCCCTCCTGGCTCCTAACTGGCCATTCCGCAGCCCCTCTGATTGGTTGCTTCCTCGTAACCACTCTAGGCCACTTGGAGGACCTCTTAATTGCTCCTTTCCTGAGATGGGTGTGGCAAAACTTTGAGGCCTCCAGCAGGGGGCCTTTGGGCCTAGTCCACCCCATCACACCAAGCCAAAAGCATGCTTTGCTATACAATTACTCTTAAAGAAAGAAACGGCTGACATAGAAAAAAAAAACAATAGCCAGTTACATTCTTCTGGGACATAGATGGGTCATCATGGATTTCTCCTCTGAAGCGCCAACTCCATATAATCTCCCACATATCATACTCACTCATTAGTTCTCTTTCAATTATCATTATGAATATTACATCTTATGTAACTCATACAACACTGATGTGTAAACTTCAGTTGGCACAAGTTTTACTGTCCTTGCTATTATGTTATTTCTTCTCTTTAATTGATTTAATTTACCAGCGATCATGCACTGATCATGCTTGCTTGACCAGGCCACTTTTACCCTTTATCCAATATTAGGTGCTCCTTTTTCCTCTAACTGGCTTCTGGTAGCCTATTCTGTGTAACCATTGTCCTCTAATTTAAGCTCATACTATGGTCAAAACATCACCTATACAGCAGCAGCTGTAAGCAAGTTTAATTAGTAACAAGGTCACCAAGATAACACTCATGTCAAAACTAGGCTGAAGCCAGCCAAGTATCATTCAAAAGTATTCATTTAGAAAGGATTCTTGTATCAATTCCCAATAGTATCTTCCCTTAAGTGTTCATTTTCATACTTTTTACATTATTAGTTTCCAGTTTCTGATATTCAGTCAAATCCATAGCTTTGTTTCCCCCTTATTGTCACTTTTTATAATCACCAACCATGGATTAGTAATATGCAGTTCTGGAGGATTGTGTAAAGAGCTAATTACAGAAAAACTTAAGCAAAACAAAACCTTGGGCCCAATTCTCCTCTCACACTACCCATTCAAAGTAACTCCACTGAAGATTGACGTTAGTTAAGTTACCCAGGTATAAAACTTGTGTATGTGAGAACATAATCAGATCCATGGTCTTATTTGATTGAGCTCCCTCCAACATAAGAGGCTACCACACTGTCAGATTTTGCATTAAATATTCCAAATGGAAGGAATATTTATATAATTCTGTGCATTCTTGGGAATGTATTACTGTCACACAGCATATACTGTTGGGATGTAAGAAAAATCTTCTGTAATATTGCAAAATGCTAAATATGAATTATTGGAGACAAATAATCAAAACAAAATTTTAACCGACTCAATGAGTCTTCAAATTATTATCACTGAAGAAAACATTGGAGTCTGAAAATAAATGTGTTTGTACGTTGAAAACTTAGTTGTTCACCAGGACTCTGTAATTTGTCCACATTCACATATATTTCACATTAGGTTTAGGCATTTAGAGCTAGAAGGCACATAAAAATTTCACATCTTCAACATTTAATTGGTATTCGGAAATGCCTTACTAGCCTTTAACTGCAAACACCAATTGAAGTTGGATGCTGGTTAGATCTGATTGGTTTTAAAGAAAACAGTTATTGGCAGCACATTGTATTGTATCAGGTAAAATAAGTAAATGCAATAAAGGACATACAATTCTTATGTTATAATAATTCTTTCCCTTTACATTGGGATATTACCTTAATATAGTTGGATTTCTGATCCAGTTCTCATCTTAGTTTCCAGAGATAAAGCACAATCCAGTCATTCAGGAAAATAAAAAGGAGCTTTACATAGTTTCAGAATTGAGGCCACATCTACACTTACCAGGGATTGTTGCTGCTGTGATCGATGCAGCAATTTAGCGGGTCTAGTGAAGACCCACTAAATTGACCACAGAATGCTCTCCAGGTGACTCCTGTACTCCACCACAATGAGAGGAGTAATTTACGTTGACTGGACAGCGACTCCCACTGACACAGCGTGGTGTAGACACCACAGTAAATAGACCTAAGCTAGGTCACCTCCAGCTATGTTATTCACATAGCTGGAGTAGCATAACTTAGGTCTACACTACTGGGCTAAGTCGACAAGGCCTAACTTACGAAATAACCCTACAAAAGCAGATGACAAGTGTCCAGAACCTGTACATCTCACTATTAATATTTACATTTTAAAATATTTTAATTCTTCCTCTTTATTGCTCCCTTTCCCTGAAACTTTCAGCAAACATTCATTGTGTGCGTGTGTGTGTGTGTGTTCATATATATAATTTGTTGGTATACTCATTTGCTTCTTGAAATATTTTAGGCTATAACTATATTTTGTCAAATGAAGTAACCTAATCGAAAGGAATATGGTCTAGTTTGATAAACATTGTCAACACTTGAAACTTTAGGTGACAGTTCAGGAAAACTCCCCTATTCAGTAAGAGAATTTAAGAAGATGTATAACTTAAGCACATGTTTGAGTCTCATTGAAATCAATGGGATTGAAGCTCTTGCTCAAGTACTTCCTGCATAAGCACAGCTGTAAGACATACATAAGTGCTTTCTGAAAAACGCCCAATGCAGTTCAAAACTGTAAACTCCATTTTATGCACAGCTGAATCAGTAGATAAAGTAAAATATCACAGAAGCTCAGATTAATAATAGAGCCCACATTCTATTGTCCAAATATTAATACAGAGCTGCTGACTCAGACCCATAGAATCCACTTTTACAGTATACTATTGCCCAACAGGAGTCTCATTATCCCTTCGGTTTCTATGAAGTTTACCTCTGCAGGGAAACACAAGCTCAGTGCTTTGTACAAAGCTTCATTCAAGCCTGTTTTATCTTTGTTCCTTTCTTGATAGCACACTCTTCTTTTCTGTTAGGAGACACTGCTGTGGCTTATGACCACGTAGGCCTGTGGGTAATACAGCTTTTTCCCCCCAAGTACTCCATGCGGGATTCTTGCAGTTCAGATAAACAATATCTATTATTCATTTTAAACCACTGTGGTGTAACAAAGTGACAGTTGTTTTCCAGGAAAAGTAAGTAGTAATACAGCCTGTACTGGGATGCTGACATCCACATTCAAACCATATCAAAAATACTTGCATGAAGGAGTTTAACTCTGATTTTGGTGAATGTTTAACCAATTTGAATGGCTACAGTAAAAATAGATTTCAGAGTAACAGCCGTGTTAGTCTGTATTCGCAAAAAGAAAAGGAGGACTTGTGGCACCTTAGAGACTAACCAATTTATTAGAGCATGAGCTTTCGTGAGCTACAGCTCACTTCCTCAGATGTAAAAATAGAGGCTTCAGAAAGATTTGACATTTGATCTGACATTAAGCATTATGCATACATCACTGCAAAACAGTATATCACATTAAAAAAAACCCAAAGGGCTAGAAGATGATTTGTGTGTCACTTTAGCTGTACTCAGTGCAGTTCTTCCAAATACGATATTACTAAAATACTGTCAGAATCTTCCACACAAACAGTGGAAGTTAGTGAATTCTACACTATTCCACTCAAAGTACACATCTCTCTAAGTTACTAGGGCAAGGCTCAATTGTTTGCAGGAAATTTGAATTTAGTAATTGCTGCCACTGTCCCAGATGCAGTCCTATTGGTAGCATGAACTGGCTACTGTTGGGATGCTTCATTCCAAATGAGTGGTAAAACGCAAATACTCTTGTATTTTAAAAAAAGCTATTCCATGGTGTCATAAATATAAAGGGAAGGGTAAACCCCTTTGAAATCCCTCCTGGCCAGGGGAAAGCTCCTCTCACCTGTAAAGGGTTAAGAAGCTAAAGGTAACCTCGCTGGCACCTGACCAAAATGACCAATGAGGAGACAAGATACTTTCAAAAGCTGGGAGGAGGGAAAAAAAAAAAAAGGGTTTGTGTGTCTGTCTGTAGTCCTCTTGGCCGGGGACAGAACAGGAATGGAGTCTTAGAACTTTTAGTAAGTAATCTAGCTAGGTATGTGTTAGATTATGATTTCTTTAAATGGCTGAGAAAAGAATTGTGCTGAATAGAATAACTATTTCTGTCTGTGTATCTTTTTTGTAACTTAAGGTTTTGCCTAGAGGGGTTCTCTATGTTTTTGAATCTAATTACCCTGTAAGATATATACCATCCTGATTTTACAGGGGGGATTTCTTTATTTCTATTTACTTCTATTTTTTATTAAAAGTCTTCTTGTAAAACACTGAATGCTTTTTCATTGTTCTCAGATCCAAGGGTTTGGGTTTGTGGTCACCTATGCAAATTGGTGAGGCTTTTTATCCAACATTTCCCAGGAAAGGGGGGGTGCAAGTGTTGGGAGGATTGTTCATTGTTCTTAAGATCCAAGGGTCTGGGTCTGTAGTCACCTAGACAAATTGGTGAGGCTTTTTACCAAACCTTGTCCAGGAAGTGGGGTGCAAGGTTTTGGGAAGTATTTTGGGGGGAAGGACGCGTCCAAACAGCTCTTCCCCAGTAACCAGTATTAGTTTGGTGGTGGTAGCGGCCATTCCAAGGATAACGGGGGTAATATTTGTTACCTTGGGGAAGTTTTGACCTAAGCTGGTAAAGATAAGCTTAGGAGGTTTTTCATGCAGGTCCCCACATCTGTACCCTAGAGTTCAGAGTGGGGGAGGAACCTTGACATGGTGGCACAGTGGTGGGATTAACCTGAAATCATTTTGAGATCCAGTTGAGATTTTTTGAACTAGAAATACAGATTTTAAAAAGGAATTTTTAGGAAGTCCAGAAGGCAGCTTTGAAACTGAAAGCAGCTTGGTTTCTCTCTGCTTTGTGGCCAAGCAGAGACAAAAGGGGATTATCTTGTGAACTGCAGGTTTTCTTGCCTGGAGGCAGGATACTTAACTCCTGCAGGGAAATTCACAGTCTTCCAACCCAGAGGTTTTTTTTTTTTCTTTTCTTCCTAAAAGTAAATAGGGGGTGTGTGCTCTACCCATTTGCCTGGAGACAAAAGTGGCAGGGTTTTTTTTTAGGATTTTGATTTTGTTGTTTTGTTTTACAAGGAGCACAGGTTTGAAAAGAAATTTTTTTTTTTTCTTTGGGCTGGGTAAGCAGTTTTCCAAGTAGTTGGAGGTTTTTTGCTTTAATTTGGGCCCAGAGCAGAGACAAGGGAATTGTCTTTTTCTGTAGGCTGACAATCACTATCAGAGAATAGGTATTCTATTCCAGCACAGCAAAATTTTACAGCCAAGTTTTGTTTGTTTATTTCTAAACCTCGGGTGTAAAGTTAGTTAAAAACAGAGAGGTTAGAATGGCCAAATCCTCAGCTCGACTACAGCTGGAATTAGCCAAATTTCAGGCTGAGGAAAAACAAAGGGAACATGAAAGACAGATAGAACTCATGCGGCTGAAGGAGGAGGAGAAGGAAAAAGAGAGGAAGCATGTGGAGGAGATGGAGAGGATAAAGGCCCAGCAGAATATACCAACAAACCCTAGCAATCCTTCTCCAGGTACCACTTCCCATCCCAGAAAGTTCCCCACCTACAAGGCAGGTGATGATACTGAGGCCTTCTTAGAAAACTTCGAAAGGGCCTGCCTTGGGTACAACATCTCTACTGACCAATACATGGTAGAGCTGAGGCCGCAGCTCAGTGGACCCTTAGCTGAGGTGGCAGCTGAAATGCCTAAAGAACACATGAACAAGTATGAACTGTTTAAATCCAAGGCGAGAGTCAGAATGGGGATAACACCCGAGCAGTCTCGTCGGAGGTTCAGAGCCCTAAGGTGGAAACCAGACATGTCATTTACCCGACATGCCTACCACATTGTAAAACATTGGGATGCCTGGATATCAGGAGCAAGTGTTGAATCTCCAGTAAATTTGCCCTTCCTAATGCAAATGGAACAATTCTTAGAGGGTGTTCCTGAGGAAATAGAAAGATACATCCTAGATGGGAAACCCAAAACTGTAATGGAGGCAGGAGAGATTGGAGCCAGATGGGTGGAGGTGGCAGAGAAGAAGAAAACTGGTCGCAGTTGGAGCGGAGACCAGAAGGGACCACCCCAGACCACACCCTATTACCGGGGGCCGCCCAAAGCCCCACCTACCTCCCAAAGAACCCTCCAGACCCCTTATCGTCCCACCACCCCGTTCTCCAGCAACCCTCCTCGCCCCAGTGACCCGTCAGCTGGACGATGTTTTAAGTGTAACGAGCTGGGGCATGTAAAGGCCAACTGCCCCAAGAACCCCAACAGATTACAGTTCATTGCACCGGAATCACACCAGAGGTCCACAGGCCCAGATACCTCCCAGATACCCTTGGAGCGGAGGGAAACTGTGAGTGTGGGTGGGAAGAAGGTCACCGCGTGGAGGGACACCGGAGCACAAGTGTCAGCTATCCATGCTTCCTTAGTGGACCCCAATTTAATCAACCCAGAGATCCAAGTGACGATTCAACCCTTCAAGTCCAACTCTTTCAATTTGCCTACAGCCAAGTTGCCTGTCCAGTACAAGGGCTGGTCAGGAATGTGGACTTTTGCAGTCTATGATGATTATCCCATCCCCATGCTGTTGGGGGAAGACTTGGCCAATCATGTGAAGCAGGCCAAGAGGGTGGGAATGGTCACCCGCAACCAGGCTAAACAAGCCGTGAGGCCTAGCTCTGTTCCGGAAACTTCTATCAGGACCCAGTCAGAGGTGATGGACCTGGACCCCAGGCCAATGTCTGCAACAGCAGTAGTGGATCCAGTCCCAGAGACCCAGACGGAACCAGTCCCAGAACCGGAACCAGCCAAACAACCAACACCAGACCCCGTGTCAGCACTGAATCCAGTACTTGCAACCTCAACACCAGAGGGCCCCACCGAACCTGAACTGGCAGCAGCCGATAACCCTACACAAGAGGCTCAGCCGGAGCCTGAATCCCAACATAGTGCACCAGCGGAGAGCGGTTCACAGTCCACAGAAACAGCTCCATCCCCTATATCGCTTCCAGAGGGACCAAGCCTAGGTCCACAATCCCATGAGGAACTGATGTCTCCAGCATCAAGGGAACAGTTCCAGACCGAACAAGAAGCAGATGAAAGCCTCCAGAGAGCTTGGACGGCGGCACGGAGCAACCCACCGCCTCTCAGCTCTTCTAATCGATCCAGGTTTGTTGTAGAAAGAGGACTTTTATACAAGGAAACTCTTTCTGGGGGACACCAGGAAGACTGGCATCCTCAGAGACAGTTGGTAGTTCCAACTAAATACCGGGCCAAGCTCTTGAGCTTAGCCCATGATCACCCTAGTGGCCATGCTGGGGTGAACAGGACCAAAGACCGTTTGGGGGGGTCATTCCACTGGGAGGGAATGGGCAAGGATGTTTCTACCTATGTCCAGTCTTGTGAGGTGTGCCAAAGAGTGGGAAAACCCCAAGACCAGGTCAAAGCTCCTCTCCAGCCACTCCCCATCATTGAAGTTCCATTTCAGCGAGTAGCTGTGGATATTCTGGGTCCTTTTCCGAAAAAGACACCCAGAGGAAAGCAGTACATACTGACTTTCATGGATTTTGCCACCCGATGGCCGGAAGCAGTAGCTCTAAGCAACACCAGGGCTAAAAGTGTGTGCCAGGCACTAGCAGACATTTTTGCCAGGGTAGGTTGGCCCTCCGACATCCTCACAGATGCAGGGACTAATTTCCTGGCAGGAACTATGAAAAACCTTTGGGAAGCTCATGGGGTAAATCACTTGGTTGCCACTCCTTACCATCATCAAACAAATGGCATGGTGGAGAAGTTTAATGGAACTTTGGGGGCCATGATACGTAAATTCGTAAATGAGCACTCCAATGATTGGGACCTAGTATTGCAGCAGTTGCTCTTTGCCTACAGAGCTGTACCACATCCCAGTTTAGGGTTTTCCCCATTTGAACTTGTATATGGCCGTGAGGTTAAGGGGCCATTGCAGTTGGTGAAGCAGCAATGGGAGGGATTTACACCTTCTCCAGGAACTAACATTCTGGACTTTATAACCAACCTACAACACACCCTCCGAACCTCTTTAGCCCTTGCTAGAGAAAACTTACAGGATGCTCAAAAAGAGCAAAAAGCCTGGTATGATAAACATGCCAGAGAGCGTTCCTTCAAAGTAGGAGACCAGGTCATGGTCTTAAAGGCGCTCCAGGCCCATAAAATGGAAGCATCGTGGGAAGGGCCATTCGTGGTCCAGGAGCGCCTGGGAGCTGTTAATTATCTCATAGCATTCCCCACCTCCAACCGAAAGCCTAAGGTGTATCATATTAATTCTCTAAAGCCCTTTTATTCCAGAGAATTAAAGGTGTGTCAGTTTACAGCCCAGGGAGGAGACGACGCTGAGTGGCCTGAAGGTGTCTATTACGAAGGGAAATGTGCTGGTGGTGTGGAAGAGGTGAACCTCTCCATGACCCTTGGGCGTATGCAGCGACAGCAGATCCAGGAGCTGTGCACTAGCTACGCGCCAACGTTCTCAGCCACCCCAGGACTGACTGAACGGGCATACCACTCCATTGACACAGGTAATGCTCACCCAATTAGGGTCCAACCTTACCGGGTGTCTCCTCAAGCTAAAACTGCTATAGAATGGGAGATCCAGGATATGTTACAGATGGGTGTAATCCGCCCCTCTGAAAGTGCATGGGCATCTCCAGTGGTTCTAGTTCCCAAACCAGATGGGGAAATACGTTTTTGCGTGGACTACCGTAAGCTAAATGCTGTAACTCGCCCAGACAACTATCCCATGCCACGCACAGATGAACTATTAGAGAAACTGGGAAGGGCCCAGTTCATCTCTACCTTGGACTTAACCAAGGGGTACTGGCAGGTACCGCTAGATGAATCTGCCAAGGAAAGGTCAGCCTTCATCACACATCTCGGGCTGTATGAATTTAATGTACTCCCTTTCGGGCTGCGAAATGCACCCGCCACTTTCCAAAGACTTGTAGATGGTCTCCTAGCGGGATTAGGAGAATATGCAGTCGCCTACCTTGACGATGTGGCCATATTTTCGGATTCCTGGGCAGACCACCTGGAACATCTACAAAAAGTCCTTGAGCGCATAAGGGAGGCAGGACTAACTGTTAAGGCTAAGAAGTGTCAAATAGGCCTAAACAGAGTGACTTACCTTGGACACCAGGTGGGTCAAGGAACTATCAGCCCCCTACAGGCCAAAGTGGATGCTATCCAAAAGTGGCCTGTCCCAAAGTCAAAGAAACAGGTTCAATCCTTCTTAGGCTTGGCCGGTTATTACAGACGATTTGTACCGCACTACAGCCAAATCGCTGCCCCACTGACAGACCTAACCAAAAAGAAACAGCCAAATGCTGTTCAGTGGACCGGAAAGTGTCAGAAGGCCTTTAACAAGCTTAAAGCGACACTCATGTCTGACCCTGTACTAAGGGCCCCAGACTTTGACAAACCGTTCCTAGTAACCACAGATGCATCCGAGCGTGGTGTGGGAGCAGTTTTAATGCAGAAAGGACCTGATCAAGAATTCCACCCTGTAGTGTTTCTCAGCAAAAAACTGTCTGAGAGGGAAAGCAACTGGTCAGTCACTGAAAAAGAATGTTATGCCATTGTCTATGCTCTGGAAAAGCTACGCCCATATGTTTGGGGACGGCGTTTCCACCTGCAAACCGACCATGCTGCACTAAAGTGGCTTCACACCGTCAAAGAAACTAACAAAAAACTTCTTCGGTGGAGTTTAGCTCTCCAAGATTTTGATTTCGACATCCAACACATCTCAGGAGCTTCTAACAAAGTGGCTGATGCACTCTCCCGTGAAAGTTTCCCAGAATCAACTGGTTAAAATCGTCCTTGAGATGTGGAAAATATTGTTAGTCTTTATGTACTTGGTAGTATATTTAGAGATGCATGTGTCTTATTAACTCTGTTTTCCTAGAGCTCCAGGAAGAAATCCCAGCCAGTGTTTCACCCTAGCTGAGATTTGGGGGGCGTGTCATAAATATAAAGGGAAGGGTAAACCCCTTTGAAATCCCTCCTGGCCAGGGGAAAGCTCCTCTCACCTGTAAAGGGTTAAGAAGCTAAAGGTAACCTCGCTGGCACCTGACCAAAATGACCAATGAGGAGACAAGATACTTTCAAAAGCTGGGAGGAGGGAAAAAAAAAAAAAGGGTTTGTGTGTCTGTCTGTAGTCCTCTTGGCCGGGGACAGAACAGGAATGGAGTCTTAGAACTTTTAGTAAGTAATCTAGCTAGGTATGTGTTAGATTATGATTTCTTTAAATGGCTGAGAAAAGAATTGTGCTGAATAGAATAACTATTTCTGTCTGTGTATCTTTTTTGTAACTTAAGGTTTTGCCTAGAGGGGTTCTCTATGTTTTTGAATCTAATTACCCTGTAAGATATATACCATCCTGATTTTACAGGGGGGATTTCTTTAATAAAAAATAGAAGTAAATAGAAATAAAAGTCTTCTTGTAAAACACTGAATGCTTTTTCATTGTTCTCAGATCCAAGGGTTTGGGTTTGTGGTCACCTATGCAAATTGGTGAGGCTTTTTATCCAACATTTCCCAGGAAAGGGGGGGTGCAAGTGTTGGGAGGATTGTTCATTGTTCTTAAGATCCAAGGGTCTGGGTCTGTAGTCACCTAGACAAATTGGTGAGGCTTTTTACCAAACCTTGTCCAGGAAGTGGGGTGCAAGGTTTTGGGAAGTATTTTGGGGGGAAGGACGCGTCCAAACAGCTCTTCCCCAGTAACCAGTATTAGTTTGGTGGTGGTAGCGGCCATTCCAAGGATAACGGGGGTAATATTTGTTACCTTGGGGAAGTTTTGACCTAAGCTGGTAAAGATAAGCTTAGGAGGTTTTTCATGCAGGTCCCCACATCTGTACCCTAGAGTTCAGAGTGGGGGAGGAACCTTGACACATGGGTACTACACCTGCCAGATTCTTTTGGTCCATGAAAATTCTATGATAGTTTGGGATGACATCATACCAGGAATCTGATATATACTATAACACAAAGGGAAGGCTAACCACCTTTAAATCCCTCCTGGCCAGAGGAAAAAACCCTTTCACCTGTAAAGGGTTAAGAAGCTAAAGATAACCTCGCTGGCACCTGACCAAGATGCTTGGTGGTGGCACCAATGAAGTCCAGGGACAAAAGGTAAAATAGTTTGTACCTTGGGGAAGTTTTAACCTAAGCTAGTAAAAATAAGCTTAGGGGGGTTTTCATGCAGGTCCCCACATCTGTACCCTAGAGTTCAGAGTGGGGAAGGAACCTTGACAGCAACCTTACCTCTCTGCATGCTAAAAGGCAGACATGGCTAATTGGTTTTCTGGGTTGCTAGGATTTGGTTGGAAACTCATGAGGGAGATTTCTCGGATACTCTGACTTTACACACGTTCCTTCTTTTCTTCCCTTTGTGTGCAACTCTGACAAGAATTTGGCTCAAACGTTTAATACTTAGGGGTTTATCCTCTTTTTATTGAATATGAATGCATTTCATTACTATTAATTGGAGTTATACAGAGGTGTCATGGGGAGACCATTTAGCATCAATCAGCCGGCAAAAATGAAATGTCTATATGCCTGTATCATTGCCATTGTCATTACATGCCTTAATGTGTGCGCACCTTTTTCCTCATTTAGCAGGTAGGCCTCCCATTTATTCAAGAGTGCTTTATTATGTACATGAAATTTTTGTGGTAGTGGGCCAAATTGCCAGTAGCATAAATTGGTGCACATATATGGACTTCACTGTAGTTGCACTGATTTATACCAGCTGAGACTAACCCTATTTTTTTTAATTTGATGCACAAGGGAAAAACAGAATAAATATTTTCTTCACAGGTAAATAACTGTATGCGGTTTGCTGAATATTTACAGAAAAGTTTTATTTTAAACCAAAGGAATGAACTGATAGTTTCTTCCCAATGGATCAGGAAGAAAAGCTACATGCCAATATAGAAGTGCTTTATTTTGACACTTGATCATTTCATTGTAGCAAAATCAATTCTAAAATGCTGCTGATTAGATTCAATGTCTATTTCCACTCCAATCTACTAATTAGTAAAAAGAGGGCCAGGGTTTAAATACTTTACAGATATCTACAGAGATCTCCAGTTGAAACAGATATGAGACTGACACAGTGACAGTGCAAGACCCTTGATAACCTTCAATTAATCTCTGTCCATTGATAGGCATCCTATACAGCTACCACTTTAAACCACAATTTTAGTGCCAAAAGTTCTATCCCTCCACTTTTCCCCACTAACTAAAATACTAAGAATGGTGTTATACTACACAGCCTAATTTTTATTTTCTATTTACAATACTTTTTAAAGTTTCATTTTAAAGCAGCTTTTAGAATTTTGGATTGACTATATGACGACATCAGTGAACTAATTAATAATCCTAAAATGAATATTTATCCACATTAAATCCAGAGAGAAAAACTCATGGATGAGTATAATTCAGTCATTTGATTTTAACCATTTTCTTCAATGACTAGGAATGCCAGTATCCCTTACCATCTGTCACAGGGCACCTCTGTCACTACCCAGTGAACCTCACTGCTGACCAGTTCAGATCTTTTCACAGTCACAAACACACATCGGACTGTTTATCTTTCACCATGGTAAGTATTTATTCCCTCTTATATAGTAGTACTGTGCAACACAGGCAAGGGTAGGCTTCCCTGCTGCCCTCACTCCCGAGCTCACCCTCAGCTTCCTTTCGGGCTCCCCCAGAGCTGCCCCTTGCTTCCTGTTTCCTCCCCAATTATCTTGTTAGCCCAGTGATTGTCTTCAACATGTTCACAATCCCCTAATAGAATTGCCCTTAGCTGGGCCTGCAGCCTTCTCCAGGCTGCAGCAGTGTCAGTGATCAGGATGCCGCTGATAGCACCTTGACACACAATCCGGAAGCCTTATTACTGGTGAGTGAGGCAGGTTTTTCACTTCAAAGAAATTAAACATCTAAATGCAGTAGTTACCATAAGACACAAAAAAATCCAACATGAATGGCCCATAACTGCATTCAAGAGATTTCAACTGTTTTTCAGTCGATTAAAGGGCAGATTCTGCTGCTCTAACACTGAATGAAATCTTGGCCTCACTGCAATCAATCCCTTACTCTGAGAGCTGAGTTCAGTCACAAAGTCAAGTACTAATCAATATGAGTAAAATGAACAGAATCTAGCTCTAATTTTGCTGTATATTTTTTTTCCTGCTTTCCCTAAGCTAGTCCACTGTATGAAAACATTAGCAGCTAATAAAAATACAAATCAAGGTCGATTGCCACATGACGGAACAGGTTTCAGAGTAGCAGCCGTGTTAGTCTGTAGCTGTAGCTCATGAAAGCTCATGCTCAAATAAATTTGTTAGTCTCTAAGGTGCCACAAGTCCTCCTTTTCTTTTTACATGACGGAACAGTAAATTCTAAGAGCAAAAGCCTAAAACAGCATGTGAACTCTGTGTTTTATATACTTAAGTCTATTTTTCACATTTAGGTTACAGGAGAGAGAAAATTAACATGGGACATGCAGCTTTTTATTCTTTCTGCATCCTCATCAATAATTGGTTAAATTTTGTACCTAAGTGATTTCTAATGTGGATCATATTTGTTATACTGGAACATTTGAATAGAAATAATCTCTCTGGCTTTATTATCTCTAAACATAATACTAAGAACTGACTTTTAAACTATATGAATACCAGTATCTGGCTGAAGACATAGGTCTAGCGGATCCTAAATTCCATCAGCAAATTCTAGTTTTCCCTTAGTCTATGATAAGTAGACACATTAAACGTGCACTACCTTTCCTCTGTAGTGATTCAAACTTTCAGAGTTTGCAGAAATATATTCAGATCCTAATGTAGCCAGACAATTGTATGCAGGAGACTCGTGCATTAGGGGCTCCATCCTGCCGGATACTGAGCACTCTCACTCTGATCCAACAAAGCACTTAGACGACATATGCTTAGCTGTAAGCATGGGACTAGTCACAATACAGTCAGTGGGAGTACTCATGTACTTAAGTTCTGTCTCGGATGAAGGCCAGAGAGCTCAGCACCTTACGGGACTGAGCCGTAGGACATCATGGTGGAGTACTGGAACATGGACCGTCAACATCTCTTTTGCTAAAGTGCTCGTCTGACATATACATTTTAAATTTCTGAGCTTTGCATTGTAATCCTGAGGACAGAACTGAAAGGTATATAGAAACTGTCATATCAGATCAGACCAACAGTCCATCTTGTATTATATCTTTTCTCTGATAGTGGCCAGTACCAGAGACTTCAGAGGAGAATAGAAAACCCCCTTTGGTGGACAATTATGCAATAATATGCTTATGAAGAAGTTTCTTCCTAAATTGTAGGCAGCAAGTGTGCCAGAATGTGCTTTGAGAAACACAACTGAACAAAGATTTCTAAAGTGGGTGGCTTAATCTGAAAACAGCCTATGGGAAAAAAGCATTTGAAGATTCCATGGCTATTCTTTCTCATAGGATTTCTCTATCATGTTTGCTCTGTTTACAAAATGCTTTCTTTAACAGCCTGCCCTTCAAACGGAGCCTGGGACCTCTGAGTCAAGCTGGGTTCTTCCCTTCTCACATGCCATTTCACACAAAGGTCGGCACACCAAATTACGCTCTCAGTGACACCTGTGTAGGTCAATACAATTAGAACTCCACAAACCCATAGAGGGTAACTTAATAAACTGCTCTGTTGATGTACATGAAAGAGTAGAATGCAACATGTGGTGTTCACTAATCACTCTGGGACCCAGGTGCTTGAAAGAGATCCTTTTTATTCCCAATTGCTTCTGTATAATAGAACATGGACTTCTGCAATGCCCCTTCCCCAGACTTCGTGTCTGGGAAACTAACACACTTAAAGGTATAGTTTCCCAACCCCCTATAGCTAGCTTGCTCTCAGTTGACTCTTCAGTGGCCAATGGGATTACATTTTATCTTTAATCGCTCATGTAATTAAATGAGACTACCTACACACAGGGCTCAGGATTTGTTGTGCAGGAAGATGCCATTTTGACATTGTCCATTTTCAGACTAGAGTGTCATTGTAAACACCATAGGCTCTAGACTTATTAGATAGTACTACCTCATCAGCTAGGGCCCACTTATGCCCTGTTCATACACAATTGTGCAGGCAAGAAAAGTCCCCAGTAGCCACATGGGATCTTCTCTAGTTGCAAGTACAAGACAAAGAGCAGAAACTTTGCATCTGATATCCCTACCATCACCCTGGAAAGCAAGTGGCTGGATAAAGGGGAAAACACTGGGCTCTGGCCATGCACTACTCTTTACATAGGACTGAGCCTAAAGGCTCAACCTAGTCCTAAACACATTCATTTTATCACAAAGAATCACAAAGCATTTTAGGGAGGAATTTTCAGCACTTAGGCATTTATGAATGTCAATTTGTAATAGCAACCCTCCACAAATTAAAAATGAGATCATCTTGCTGCAGTCCTCCCTAGAACAGGCCTTCCAACAGCATCTGTAAGAGTCTCTAGACAAATTTGTCCAAGCCTTGTGATTTATAGTTAGGCAACTATTCCAAGTAATTTACCTATGGTATATTGAGATTTGCATTGCATCTATTTACTTGGTTTAGCACTTGATCAAAACTTCTGAGTTACAGAGGATCCACATGATTATTTTATCTAGGTTCTCATTTATGGGCTTAATTTTTCTGTTCATTTCAAAGAAAAATCCTTCATTACTCTTATCGCCTCATTTATAGCTACAGCTTCAACAAAATCTTTATGAACTTCTAAATTTGGTGGTAAGAGCTAAGTGATTTTATTTTTTTATAGAATTTAAACTGAAATTTTAATTCCTTCGGTAACAAGGTATTCCTGGTGGTAGAGCATTTAAATACATACCAATACTCTCTGTACATTTCTTCAGAGTTATGGCTTCAAATAGCATATATTCAGTCTATTTAAAAGATTTACTGGCAGACTCAAAAAATTCACTGCCCCAATCTGGTGCTGCAGTCTAATAATTCTTTTATATAGAAATGTAATGTCTTTTAGCTCAAATCCAATGCTGTACTTGAAATACCCTCAAGATGATTTATTCACACATTACACATCAATATATGGAATGTGTCCTTTCCAAGTTAATTTCTTCTGAAACCATGTTCCTTTTTAACTATTCAAATTTTTGGAACACATTAGTTGGTTCAATAGAAGCCAAGGCACGATTTAATATTAGCCTACATGTTTCTTGTGTAAACACTTTTGCACTGATTTGAGAAATTCTGGAATCCTGTTTTAACTTAACTTACTGCTATAGTTCATCCAGCACTTTTGGTATTGAGCAATTTATCAATGAGTTGTGTTTGGACAGTTCTTACTATTATTTTAATATGATTCAAGTGTCAATTTCCTAAACTGTCAAAGTCTCATGCCCTCCTGCATTTTGTTAAGTAAAACCTTCCCTAGCCGTGCAGTATTGTTTTTGTATTTTTAACTAAGTGCATACATTCTTCTGTTCAGATAAACTCAGAAGTCCATAATTTTCTGTGAAGTTTGGGCATACAGTGGCATAAAAAAGGTTCTTGCTGCAGGCAAAGCAATCATACTTCTGGCAGGTTTACAGAAAAGCAAGACACTTACATTTTCACCTCAGGTGGTTTGTGAAAACAAAAAGGCATTTTTTGCAGATGGAAAAAACTGTCATTGTAACAGGACAAGCTGTGTTTGCTGATAGAAATGAAAACATTTTGCTCTGTCAAACCTGGGAATACTGGAGGAAATCACAGTTTTCACTTGTGAATACTCAAAACAGAAGCCAGTATTTTAATTGAGTTTTACCTGAGCAGGCAGAAAGTCACACCAAATTGATTAAGGGCCAAGTTCTGCTTTCAGTTATATATATTATATTGTGACAGGGTTGGGCCAGATGGCTACAGGAGAGTAATAGAAGGCAGATATATTAGCCCCAGGTTAAGTAGGTCCCTTTTCTCTAGGTAAGGTAACAGAAGTTTCCAGAACAATCAGGAACCTTCTGGAGACAAGACAGGCTGATTGGCTGCAGGTGTTCTAATCAAGAAGCTGCTAGAACCAATTAAGGCAGGCTAATCAGGGCACCTGGGTTTTAAAAAGGAGCTCACTTCAGTTTGTGGTGTGTGTAAGGAGCTGGGAGCAAGAGGCACTAGGAGCTGAGAGTGAGAATGTGGACTGACGAGTACAAGCATCAGACGACACCAGGAGGAAGGACCTATGGTGAGGATAAAGGTGGTGTTAGGAGGAGGCCATAGGGAAGTAGCCCAGGGAGTTGTAGCTGTCGCACAGCTGTTCCAGGAGGCACTCTAGACAGCTGTATTCCACAGGGCCCTGGGCTGGAACCCAGAGTAGAGTAGAGGGCGGGCCCGGGTTTCCCCCAAACCTCCCAACTCCTGGTCAGACACAGGAGGAGTTGACCTGACTGTGGGTTCACGAGAACAGCCAAACTGAGGGCTGCCGTGAAGCTCCAAGGTGAGCAAATCCGCCAATAAGCGCAAGACCCACCAAGGTAGAGGAGGAACTTTGTCACAAGATAAATATATGCACACACACAATTACAGTTCCCATAAGCATCAGTGAGGATACACCCTGCCACCATCTCAAATAATTCTGCTTCAGATGGGAAATTTACCTTCAAGGCCCCCCAAATTCTGTCAGTGATTGGCAATGGGTCAAAACTGTTAAGCATAGATAGAGGTGGATGGAAAAAGTATGAAGGGAAGTCAGACAGAAGTGAAAAACAGGTGTACTTAATGGAAGAGGCAGGATGGGGAAAAAACTATGGACCTTGACTCTTTGTAGATATAGACATAACATTTTGACCATACACATTAAAAAACAAAACCCTAAAACAATCAAGAGAGAAATCTTCAGGAGAAGGACACTGATAGAGTCTTAAACTCCTTTGATCTTATTGGCATAGGAATGAATATATATTTTCCACTGTGTGGTC
The DNA here is from genome assembly GCF_965140295.1 of Lepidochelys olivacea. Lineage (NCBI taxonomy): Eukaryota > Metazoa > Chordata > Testudines > Cheloniidae > Lepidochelys > Lepidochelys olivacea. The sequence goes on along the minus strand of NC_140417.1, from coordinate 80,081,671 downwards.
ACTGGTGTACATCATGGGGAGTTAATGCACCGTTGTCATATCAGCCAGCCAGCCAATCAAAATAAAGATTTAGTCAGTCAGTATCAGGGAGAAGTACTCTGATATAATGCACTACTTCGTATTTCTTTACACCTGAACAAAACAGCCATCATGCAGCTGGAGTGATCTTTAGTCACCAAATCACAGGCTAAGTAATGCAAATAATTTCCCTCTTTTTGATCTTAAAACTGAATTGAGAACTACCCCAGACTGAATTTGGACAGCCAGTGAGTGAAGGGATTTTTTTTTTAATGCCGATTAATGTAAATAGAAAATAAATTTCCCACTGTCTCTTAATTAGAGCAGGGTGAATAATGGATTTTTCAGTTCAGTGGCAATTAAAAAGATGTGGGGTCAGACAAGACATCTTGCTTGACCTGAAACATTTAATTTTTTAATAAAACTGAAGGACATTTCTAAACAAAAAAGTTGTGTCAAACTGAAAAATTAAAACATTTCATTCTGAAACAAAATGCTTTGGACTTTTGTCAGAAACAATTTGGGGAGCTCTATATGAATGCACAAAATGTTTTGATGTTGCTGAATCTCCATTTTTCATGCAAAAAAGGTCTTGGCCAAAAAAAAGTTACCCAGCTCTACTCTTAAATTGGGTTTCTCTTACTAAGATAATCTGAGAAAGACCTTAAAGAAAGTCTTCTCTAATCTGATGTGTCACATTTTATATATGGACAACAATTGCATTCTACAATCTTTGTCTAATGTATTCAAATATTTGTTGGGGTTTTCTTCATTTATTTCATTAAATATCAAAGAAAACCATTAACTTCTGGCATACAAATTATGTATAAGGCAAAGCTATTAAAAGGAAATATTGACTATTGAGGGACAAAAACAATGAAATCAAAATTCCTTTCATATTCATACTACCAGGAATTCAAATATTAGCATCCTCTAAGAAGGGGGAAAAATTAATTAATTAATTACTGTACTAAATTCTGGTCCCACTGAAGTCATTAGGAGTTTTGCCATGGTCTTCAGTTTGACCCAAATTTGGCTATGTGAAAGGTTAATGGGGTTTTAAAAAAAAAAAAACAAAAACACAACCCCACATACACCACACTTCTGAATTGAAAACTGACTTTGTTTGTAAAAGTCATAAAACAGTCATCATTTTATGGTATCAGTAGGGTCCTACCAAATTCACGGCCATGAAAAACTCAACACGGACCATAAAAATCTGGTCTCTCCTCATGAAACCTGATCTTTTGTGTTTTTACCTGTACTGTACAGATTTCGATGGGGAGACCAGCATTTCTAGAATTTGGGTTCTGACCCAAAAGGGAGTTGCAGGAGAGTCACAAGGTTATTTTCAGGGGAGTTGGGGTATTGCCACCCTTACTTCTGTGCTGCCTTCAAAGTTGGGTGGCAGAGTCGAGTGCCCCCCGCCAGCAGCAATACCATACATACCATGCCACCCTCACTCCTGCATGGCTGCCTTCAGAGCTGGGCAGATGGAGAATGGCAGCTGCTTACTAAGGGCAGCGCAGAAAGGTGGCAATACCATACCATCATCCTTACTTCTGCGCTGCTACCTGCGGCGGCTCTGCCTTCAGATCTGGGCTTGCAGCCATCGCTCTCCAGCTACTCAGCTCTGAAGGCAGTGTTGCCTCCAGCAGCCACACAATTAAGGGTAGCAGTACTGCAACGCCCCCTATAATAACCTTGCGATCCCCCCAACAACTTTTTTGGGTCAGGACCCCTACAATTACAACACCATGAAATTTCAGATTTAAATAGGTGAAATAATGAAATTTACGATTTTTAAATTCCTATAACTGTTAAAAAGACCAAAACGGACCATGAATTTGGTAGGGCCCTAGCCATCAGTATACATCCACTTGAACTTTTTGGCATGCTTTGGGAGTCTAACATATTCTAGGCATTAGGTTGAAGGGGAAGGGGGAATATGTATGGAAGATGATTAAGAAAGTGACAACTATGAGGGTTAGAAGGGATCACAAGGGGCTAGTCTAACCCCCTGCCAACATGCAGGATTTGTTGTGTATAAACTATCCAAGACAGATGGCTATCCAGCCTCCTTTTGGAAACCATCAGTGAAGGACCTTCCCCAACTCCCTTGGTTCTATTCTTAGTACTGTTCTTACAGTTAGGAAGTTTTTCTTGAGATTTAATCTGAAGATGCTATGCTGCAGTTTGAACCCAGTGCCTTTTGTCCTGCCTTCTGTGGCAAGAGAGAATGTTTCTCCATCTTTTTTATGGCAGCTTTTCAAGTATATGAAGACTGCTATCATGTCCCCCTGAATCTCCGCTTTTCCAAACTAAACATAAGCAGGTTCTGTCAGTCTTTGCTCATATGGCTTGCATTCCATCCCTTTGATATGTCCTTTTTTAGACAATAATCTAAAATGTAAAGGTTGTAAACACCAAAGAGGATGAGGAATTGTTTAGTGTAGCACAAAATGTAGCATTAGGAGAAAGAAAATACTAGGACAGATGAAATTAAGGGGAAAACTTGGGTTAAATACCAAGAAAAACTCACAGTCAGACATAATGGTGACCCCAGTGAAGTCAACAGAAATACTTTCATTGACTTGAGTGAGACCAGAGCTTTACCATTAGGTGTTAGAGAGTCACCCTCGCCCATCCCTCCCCAAATAATAGTAGGATGACAATTTCTTGGGGATTTAAAATAAAGGGGTGGGCAGGGGGAGACTGAACTGTACAAAGTATTCGGAAATATTCAGTGAGGAACAATCCTACTTTGGCATGAAGATGGACTCCATTTACTAAATATTTCCATTTTTTGTTTATATGATTTTATCAATCACTGAAAAACAGCCCAAATAAGCAAGTAGCCAGCAATCCCAGCATAGCATAAAGCTTTCAGAAGAGTTATTTGTGTGCACGCTTCCTGTATATGTATGCTTATTGACACTTGCACAGCAAGAAAGTAATGGTCTGACTGACATAGATAGCACTACAGAGGATACCATTTTTTATAGGAAATAACTAATTTTCCATTTACAGATTACATTTTGAGGCTTTCATGTAAGCTAATATCATGAACACTACACTAAAACAATGGTCCCAACAACAACGATCAGATTACCTCAAAAAAGGAGTTTAGAAGTGTTCACTCACTAAAACATATTGCACACACTTTTCAGGAAATTCAGTATGATACATGGTATGTCACATGTAGTAATGAATGGTGACAGCTATGTTTATTCTTTTAACTAAAAACCCACAAAATACTTTAACACAATAGCGACCATAAAAAAGTAGTTCACCAAATCATACAGTCATGTTAGGAAATAAATTATTGACATGGATTGAACAGGAGTATTCATTTATAAAAATCATCTACATTTATCGGGCACTAGCTAGTATTTCTTCCATTTCTACAATATTTCAGATTGCTCAATCAGTAATTTATCAAATATCATTATCCCAAATGTACACTTTACATACAAACCTGTATGGAGAAGACCAGGTCCCTCAGTGCAGATACACAGAGGGACAGAGATCCACCCACATGCTTCTCTTTACAGGATCAGTGCCCAAAGAACTAAACAACCAGCTGAATAAAGGACAAGGCAATATTGAAAGCCAGCAAGAAAGCAGCTTAAGTTCCTGACTTCAGATCTCAATGAAGTCAGCTGCACAGCAGACCATGTCAAATAGGAATTGTTGAACACCTTATTTTAAGGTCAGGCTTGACAAAGTCCTGGCTGGGATGATTTAGTTGGGGATTGGTCCTGCTTTGAGCAGGGGGTTGGACTAGATGACCTCCTGAGGTCCCTTCCAACCCTGATATTCTAGGATTCTATGATTCATGAGTGTTGTATATGGATATAACTGGTTTGATTCTGGTTAATAAAATCTTCAACAACAGATTCAGGAAAAAGATTTGAGGCACATTCATTTTTTAGTTTACCAGCTTTAAACAGTCTTCTTTCCCATGGAAATTGAAACTGTTGCCTGATAAACCCCTTGTTGATAAGGTCCTAGTTTTTTTTAAAAAAAAAAACTATAAAATATATTTTACACTATAAATAAAACACGTAAAAATTCAAACAATTCTAAGAACATTGCAAGGAAAAGAGCTAATTTTTGTATTAATTCTGCATATCAGTTCACAAATAAACAACATAGAAACACCTCTACCATGTTGTTGAATAAGAAAACATTTGCCAGAACAAAATGATTATTCACTAGAATTCCTATTTCAGTCTTTAATCTAGAATGGTGTTTAAGTGTGACTTATAGAAACACCGAACTATCATTAGAATGAAACATTCATTGAAGATATGATACATTTGGATTTTTATTTAATCTGGCATTTCAGTGGTATTAACACAAGGATGAGTGTTATAACTTTTTCCTATGTTATGCACTCTGGTATTACTCTTAATTTTTTTTAAATATCCTACCTCATAAAAGAGCGGTATGGAACAGAAATTTAAGAGAAACTTATTTTATTCAAATAATTTGTTGACTGAAGGTGTGAGCTATAGCTGTTAGTCTTAACTCAGATTGTAGCCAAAGAGGTTGATCTAAAGTCCATTGAAGGCAACAGGAGTCCTCATTAACTTCAAGGGGCTTTTGATCTGGCCCAAAGTATGGTTGGAAAGAAATAGTGAGAGCAGTAGATACTGTTTCCTAAAATAGTTGATACATAAAACATTTAAGCAAAGGATGTTAAAATGTATCTTCATCTTTTCTATTAACTCTGCAGCTAAAAGATTTCAAGAAAGATCATAGAGATCGGTCTCAAGATGTAGGTTTTTCTTCAACTTTTTTTTTAAATTTCTTTACAGTCATGTTGTGTTTTAAACCCTTGCTTTCATGAAGTTTGTAAAGAAATTCTAATATTTAAGACAATGTGAGCTGCTAACATTAGACAGACACAATCTGTTGTTCAGCCAGGAGATGTTGACAAAGTGGATTCATGTGACAAAAGCTGGGAAGACAAGTTAGTTATTTGTTCAAAACCCATCCCTATCTCAAGAAATCCTCTTTTCCCCCTTTTAGGAGCAATTGGGAAGGGAAAAGAGAAGAGAACTGTTTCTCACTGGCCAGGGAATTCTATCTGCCCTAAAGTGCTCACTTGCGTCTTGGGACAAAAGACGAGTGCCTTAAAATGCATAAAAAAATGTGGAAAGAGCAGACACTATTATACAGTTGAATCAAAGTGGCGATCACGTTTAGATTAAATGTAGAAAAACCAACTTTTTGAGATTGAACCTGGGTTAGGAATTCCGGCTATAATTCGATGACTAGGGCCCTACCAAATTCAAGGTCCATTTTGGTCATTTTCACAGTCATAGGAATTTCAATTTTTTCTTCAGGATTTCAGCTATTTAAATCTGAAATTTCACAGTGTTGTAATTGTAGGGGTCCTGACCCCAAAAAGGAATTGTGGAGGGCTCACAAGGTTATTGTGGGGGCGGGGAGATGGCGGTACTGCTACCCTTACTTCTGCGCTGCTTCTGGCAGCAGCGCTGCCTTCAGATCTGGGCAGCTGGAGAGCGGCAGTTGCTGGCCGGGAGCCCAGCTCTGAAGGCAGAGCTGCCCCCAGTAGCGGCACAGAAGAGAGAATGGCATGGCATGATATTGCCACCCTTACTTCTGCTTTGCTGCCTGAAGAGCTGGGCCCTCAGTCAGCAGCTGCCACTCTCTGGCTGCCCAACTCTGAAGGCAGCAGCGCAGAAGTAAGGTTGCAATGGTATGGTATCGCCACCCTTACTTCTGCGCTGCTGCTGCCTTCAGATCTGGGCACCTGGCCAACAGCCACTGCTCTCTGGCCACCCAGCTCTACAGGCAACACAGAAGTAAGGGTGGCAATACCGTGACTCTGCTAAAAACCCTTGTGACCCCCCCCCCACTCCCTTTGGTTCAGGACCTCCCCAATTGGAGAAATGCTGGTTCCCCCCCGTGAAATCTATATAGTATAGGGTAAAAGCACACAAAAGATCAGATTTCATGGGAGAGGGGGGGAGGGGGAGGAGGGAGACCAGATTCCACAGTCTGTGACGTGTTTTTCATGGCCGTGAATTTGGTAGGTCCCTATTGATGACACTTAAAATCTTACTTGCTGGTCTCATGGGATTTTGATCCAAACTTCTGGAAATCTTTTTTCAACTATTTTAGTGAGTGTACTTTGACCACATCTGAACAGAAACAAAAACTGCCTACTTATAGTTTTGAATATGTCCCCAAGCCAAAAAAATCTTATTGATAGGTTTAGATGTGGAGATTTAGATCTGAAAAGTCTCCCGAAGAAAGGGAATCCAAGCTGAGGTTCTGGTGTAGACCCACCTCTAATACCTGAATAAATAAATTCAAACAGTCAAGTCCATCCCTAATGTTTTATGACTTCACAGACTGAGTCATACTACCTGCTTTTTTCCAAGTGTCAGAAAAAAATATTTACTGTAACCTTTTCACTATAGATTTTTTTTCATATTCTGTTTCTAGTTTGTGCTATAGCTTTAGTCATATTGCATTTTAAAACAAATGCCCATCTCTTAATAAAAGACATCTTCATTTCCCCTAATTGCTCTATTGCAATTTTCATTCTGCCATAGGGAATTCCCAGTAGAGTTTTACAGACACTTTTCTTGCTCTGTTGGCAGTGCTCTGCTGTTTTGATTCCCAATGCTGCAGTAGTTTTTATCTCTTAAGCAATTTATAAAATTCTACAGACCTACTGTGTGACAATTCAAAATAATGTTCTACAAGATTAACCCATAAAAGTGCAGAACAGTATGTGCTTTGAAAAGGTCACATAGAAGCTTTTCATTAAACAAATCAATATGATCACAAACAGATCCTTGAGTCTCACTACTATTTTAATTGGCTGACATTGCTTTCTGAAAATTCCACCTCAGAGGTGACATTAATTACAACTTTATGGGTTTCTAGCTTATGCTAACACAAACTGGAAAATAATTACTACCCAGTGACTAAATCCTTTGCTACTATCCAGACAAAGTTATCATATAAAATAATATCTAAGGTGATTGTGTATTCAAAGTATTCAACTATTTCCCAGATATATTTTATTCAGTTATTATACAAACAATATTATTAAGGTTGCAAGGAAAAGCACTCAAAAGTTAGAAAATGCCAGTGTTAGAGTTGCTTGAGCTAAAATAATACCCCCATCTTGTGCTGTTGCAGGAGGAGGAGAACACTTTCCTAGTGAGTTTACATATATTTACTAGCAAAGGAATGGTGAGACTCCAGAATCTTGGGTTCCATTCCAGCTTCTCATGGGGAGTGTTTTTTAGTGTGCACAGACTCTACTGCCCATTCCCCACCTCAAGTTCGGCTTCTTCTACTCTGTCCCATTCAGATTGTCCTTGTCCTATTTTTCCTACCCCTAGATCCTTGTCATAGTCCCATTCTTCTTGATTAACAAAACCCAGTCTCCTCTTCTGGACTTGCTGTCAGAGTCCCTATCACCCACACACTCTCCATCTCTGACTCCTTCCCCAGTTTCCTCGTCCAGCTATTTCTAGTTCCTCCCACACCAGTTCCTCATTTTCTCTCTCTCCACCCTCTGCTCTGGTTCCCATCCAATCTCAGTCCCCACCTCCGCTCAGGCTCCTTGTCACAGTCTTTGTCAGGGCAGTCCCAGCTTCCCCCACCCCCCAACACCCCAGGTCCTTGTGAGGTGTCTCCCTTCCTCCCAGTCCTGGTTTCCTTGCCTGATCAGTCCCACTCTTCTGCCTCCCTCCAGCTCCTCATGAAATCTCAATATTCTCTGCCCCCAGCCAACTAACTCCTAGACCCACACTCTGTTTCCCTCACCAGCTCCCAGTCCCACTCTCCTTGCCCAATTAGCCCCAACCACCCTCCTACTAAATTTCAAGTCCTTGCTCCAAAGAGTGGAAGCACTAAAGCAGTTCAGAAAAAAGGTCACCAGATTGTTTTTACCCATTTAAAACACTCCCCCCCCCCCCACCGCAAAAAAAAATCTCCCCTAGTCTTGTTCTTGAAAACAGCTGAACCATTTTCCAGGAGGAAAAAGAAATCAGTCCAGGGCAGACACCCACTATGGAACATTTCAGCCCAATGGTTAAAGTTATAAATAACTGAAAACATGGTCTGCAGGGCTGCCCAATACTTCCCATAATAATAGGCACCGCTAGTAGGCCCACCTATAATATAGTTTAAACTTATCAACTTTTATATATTTACTATTTGGATATGGCATTTTCTCCTAAAGAAATAAAGATTTAATTGCTTTTTGAAAGAGTTTAACAAAGTTAGTGGTTATGACGTATGGTGTCTTTTCAAAGTCATGTAACATTTCTTAATGTTATCCACAGCCATGAATTTAACAGACCCTCTTCTTAAAAAGAAAGTAACATCTGTACAATACCTTGCATATATAGGCTTATATTAGAAAAGCTACACTATAAAAAAAGAGGGGGGCAGAGCAGTCAGCCATTAAAATTCAATAAAAAAATGCTAGCTGATCTGTAATTGACATTGGAGATGGGAAGAAACCATCCTAAGAGAGGGAAGTATTAAAGTAGTAAATTTTTATATGACAAAATGTCTACATGTATTCTGTATAGCTAGTAACACGATGACAAATTGAGCCACTGGGCTTATAATATAGATAGGTTACTCAATATATTCCTTGGATCAAAATATATAGCCTACAGCCTGGAAATAAGTGTTTTGATTTACTGGGGTAATTCACTAAAAAAAAAAAAAAAACTATATTAGTTAAAGAATTATTCTGTAAACTGCAGAAACCACTGCAACTTACAGAATAATTCTTATTGTTCACTTATATAGTTCATTTTTTTAGTACTGCTATATTTACAACACAAAATATTTCGAGAAGAGGGTAACCTGCAATCTTTTCCCCTCTGACCCCAGTTCAGCAAAGTATTTACACTCGTGTTACTTTAAGCATGTGAGTAGTACCACTGACTTCAATGAGACTATTCATGTGCTTGAAATTACCATACTTTCACAGGATAAACTTAGGAGCAGATGCAGCCTCCCAAATCAGTGGGTGCTCTAAACTGCCAAGGGGGCACCAAGCACCTGCAGCATCAGCCTCTGGCGTGGCACCACAATCCTAATTCCAGCCGAGTGCCATTGCTTTGCTGACCAGGAGACCTGTGTCACCAATTTGATGACATTTACTGTGCTTGCTCATGTAGCAGGGGAGACTGCAAACAGGTTGTCATCTACTCCCCCAGACCATAGATTCATGGTGTATCTTGGCAATACTGTCAGCCTGTGAAGATTGAACAGTCTTCCACAAGAGTTCATTCTAGCTCCAGCACTTTTCAACCTATATATCAGCAATATTCCACCAACATCCTCCCATAAGTTCACGTACACAGATAACATTGCACTAACTACTCAGTCTTCCTGATTTGAAACCTCAGGAAAGATTCTAGAATGGAATCTAAACACACTAGGAATTTATTTCCAGGCATGGCACGTAAAGCCAAATGCCTCAAAACAGTGGTCTCAGCTTCCAATTTGAATAATACACAGACCAAGATGACATCATCAATTTCTGTGGGTGACTGTTCATGCATGATCATAATCTGTGGTACCTGGGGATAACCCTGGACCCCATGCTCAGCTTCTGTCCCTACTTTGAACAAACCAAAAGGAAAATGAAGGCCAGGATCAACATTGTACAGAAGCTTGCAGGAACATCTTGCGGAAGCGACACCCGCACACTCCAAATATCAACACTAGCTCTGGTCTATTCCGTAGTGGAATACCATGCCCCAATTTGGAGCGGAAACCCACACACCATTTTAGTGGACACAAAGAATCTTAAATGGTTTATATTGACCAGTTTTCTAGTTTGTTAGCCAAAGCATAGTCCAATATTATTTTTGTCTTCTCATATCCAATACTAGTAGTTGCCGTTAAGGATATTTAATAAGCCTCTAAAAAAAACCTAAAATTCAATCCTTGAATCCCTTTCTTTAGTTAATCAAAATTAAAAGACCCTAAGAAAGGTAATACATGCAATCAGTTAAGTAATTGCTTAACTAAGGTTTGTTTTATATCCTGTTTGTCTTACATTGCCTTCTTCTGTTTTTTGCCCCCAAAACCCCAACGAACCAATCACACAAACCTCCCCACAAAAAACTTTAAAAGTCTCCACATCGGGACAAAATGTGATAATTTTTGGTACTTCAAGAAGCTTCATGGGCCTGGAAATCAGTTTCCTAGTCCACACTTGGTATTAGTAAAGATACTGCTACACTGGGTGACAGCAATGGCAGCTACCAGAGCAAATCTGCAGTGTAGAGAAGGCCTTAGATGGATGTACTCAGGACAAATTACAAAAGCCACATCCCTGCTGAGTGCCCTAACCAACCACTTGGCTATTCTGAGGTGTATTGGTCTCTCTCGATAGCTCACCAGAAATTCCATCTTGGACCTGAGAAACCTTTCCTGGACTAAAGTTTCAACAAAAATGAAACGTTCCCATGAAAAAAGTTACTTTTGACAATTCAGCGTTTTTCAACAAAATGTTGAACTGGAAGATTTTTGACACAATGTTGCAATTGAAAATTTCTGAGTAGCTCTGCTCACAACATTCTGACCAGGAGAATCACATTTCATCCACTAGGTTCCAAGTGTTTGATAAACAGCTATGAATATTTGCAAGTGTTACATCAAACCAATGGTTCTCAACCCAGGTCTCGCGGGATGCTTGTCGCCAAATCAGCGCACAGCTGCGGCCCATCTGACATCCTCTGGGCCAAATAGGTAGTATATACATTGTGTGGATGCAGGTCACATAATTTATTGAGAGTTGCACATGCAGTCCACAGTGGTAAGTTGGTTGAGAATCACTGCAAACAGGAGATACAGCCTTAGGGGAAGAAAAATCATTAAAAATAAATAAGTCCATCTAAGTCAGCCTTAGTAAAAATGCTTTTGTCAAGGTTCCTCCCCCACTCTGAACACTAGGGTACAGATGTGGGGACCTGCATGAAAACCTCCTAAGCTTATCTTTACCAGCTTAGGTCAAAAAGTTCCCCAAGGTACAAAATATTCCACCCTTTGTCCTTGGATTGGCCACTACCACCACCAAACAAATACTGGTTACTGGGGAAGAGCTGTTTGGACACGTCTTTCCCCCCCTAATACTTCCCAAAACCTTGCACCCCACTTCTTGGACAAGGTTTGGTAAAAAGCCTCACCAATTTGCCTAGGTGACTACAGACCCAGACCCTTGGATCTTAAGAACAGTGAACAATCCTCCCAACACTTGCACCCCCCCTTTCCTGGGAAATGTTGGATAAAAAGCCTCACCAATTTGCATAGGTGACCACAGACCCAAACCCTTGGATCTGAGAACAATGAAAAAGCATTCAGTTTTCTTACAAGAAGGCTTTTAATAGAAATAGAAGTAAAGAAATCACCTCTGTAAAATCAGGATGGTAGACACTTTACAGGGTAATTAGATTCAAAAACATAGAGAACCCCTCTAGGCAAAACCTTAAGTTACAAAAAAGATACACAGACAGAAATAGTTATTCTATTCAGCACAATTCTTTTGTCAGCCATTTAAAGAAATCATAATCTAACACATACCTAGCTAGATTACTTACTAAAAGTTCTAAAACTCCATTCCTGTTCTGTCCCCAGCAAAGCAGCATACCAACAGACAGAGACCCTTTGTTTCTCCCCCTCCTCCCAGCTTTTGAAAGCATCTTGTCTCCTCATTGGTCATTTTGGCCAGGTGCCAGCGAGGTTACCTTTAGCTTCTTAACCCTTTACAGGTGAGAGGAGTTTTCCCCCGGCCAGGAGGGATTTCAAAGGGGTTTACCCTTCCCTTTATATTTGACAGCTTTATAACATGAAAATCCTATCATGTTTCCCAGCACATCACAACTAAATTAAAAATTCACCAAATCCTAGGGTTTGCAACTGAACAAAGATTTTATAGGGTTCAGATGTCAAACAGGCATACCTACACAAACACCACAACAACTCAAAGATCAGTCCCTGCAGAGAATAGTTTCCCTTAACAGTTTGTTGGTTTTCATTAAAAATAACGTGGTATAGAAACAGAGCAAATATTTTTCCCTTTTATGACAGTATTCTTTTCTTTAATTACAGAAAATGGGAAAATCCTGTACAAGTTTCAAAAGATGTACTTCAGTAAAGCACATTTGTGTCATCCCTTCCAGAGACAGAAGGAAAAGACTGAATAAGAGACAAAACCCATGTTACCAAGAGAACAGAGCAGATATCCCTGGACCTCTAAGGCACTTTGCTGAAGCAGAGGCAGAGACAAAGACAGAGACATCTTGTCACAGCCATTCATAGTCCCCCAAGTAAACGGCTATTTGCACCGCCAGCTTCTGTAAAAGAAAAAGATGAGATAGAGCTGAAATTCTTTCTCCACCTAAAAAATAAGAAGTTACAGTATAGGATTTTTCAATTTATCAGACTTGCAAATTACCTAGAAAATTTCAGGCTGGGTATTCAGTTCCTAAGCTAAGTACCCTAAAATTACTATCTTAAATTGGTCTAAGTACGGTATTTTCTCATTTGCATTCAGTGCTGCTGCAACAGTGAAATCGGGGGGGGGGGGGGGAGGAGGAGAGAGAGAGAGAGAACAACAAAGTGTTTTCTATATTAATTTTGCAGCATTTTTTCCTTCCTTTCCTAAACTATCCTGAAATAAAATAAATGAATGTTGCACCTGTACAACTATGTATAGTGGTATATTAGTTTGAAAAGAGTTAGCTGCTTTAATTTTGGATACCAAACACAATAAAGAGAAACGAACAACCAAAAACACACTCCCAAATACTACACAGCCAAAGTATAGAAAGTAAAAACAGTAGTTTTGTTGTTGCAGAGAAGAAATGGCAGCATAGTTGAGATTAGCAAAGAAGTCTCATTAAATAATGAGAGCTCTTTCCTCTTTTATTGTTTATACATTATCTGATCCTACATTTGTTTTTATTCATTATTTACTGAATAATATTGGTGAACAAATCTTGGTTTGCAGATTGTGTGCAAGCAGTTCATTGTGAGTATTCAAACACCAAAATTCAAAAAAAGGCTAGCTGGTTCGGATAGGACATAGGTCACACAGTATGTTTCTCAAAAAGAAAAGGACTACTTGTAGCTCATGAAAGCTTATGCTCAAATAAACTGGTTAGTCTCTAAGGTGCCACAAGTACTCCTTTTCTTTTTGCGAATACAGACTAACACGGCTGTTACTCTGAAACCTGTCAGTATGTTTCTGTTACTCAAGTAGGTGACTCCATTACATAACGTCTCAGACTCCGGTTTTTAGCACAGATACTTTTGCTTATGAATTAAATTCTCTTGTAAACATTCTCTAAAATTTGTTTGACACATTATCCTCTGGCATTAATATTAATTTGCTAGAATATTCATGGAGGGCAAACAGAAGTGAAGTAAATGAATGTAAAAATCCAAGTTCGTATTTATGGGAAATGTTCATTTACCCACTTCTAGAAGCCCCTGATCCTGCAACATTTGAGTCAATGGGTGCTTTGTCACAGACTTCGGGAGACATAAGAATGAGCCCCAGCACCTACAGAAAGGTCAGCTGTTTACAATCTTTACAGCCCTTTAACTTGAAAGCAGGGAAAATAAGACAGGTGTTAAAAGCGTACATATACACAGTGGTTTATGTTTCTGGAAGCACCTACAAAGTCAACAACTACATTGTGATTTGCCTTCAAAAGATGCTTATTGGTGGCCTTGGGGAGGGCTTGTGGTATCTTTAAGGGAAACGGTGGCTTCAAGAACAGCAGTTATGACGGTAGAACAAAGGTTTGCAGTTTCTTTCCTTGCGCACCATCACTGCCTAGCACCTTTTGAAGCAGCTGGGCTGCCCTCAGAGCTCAGCACATTTGTGACTATCCTTGCCTTTTGTTGATTATAGTAAGAATCCTGAAGGCAAATGGCTTGCATTGAAATAGGCTTTCCAGCTCACTCACTGTCCTCAACTGTTTCTATTCAGGCATGGACCTATGTTCTCAAGCCTGGCAAAAGTGATTGCAAAAGGGAATCCTGACAATATAGCAAAAGCTACCCTGACAATATAGATTCACATCTCTCAATCTGATGAGAAGAAAGAACTAAAAGGTAAAAGACCTGGATTTCATAAGCCCTTAAATCAAACCAAGCATTAGTTTCTGGGAATCATTTAAATGTGGCCCAGCTGCGAACCTAACAGAGTGTTTTTATATTGATAGCCATTGCCTCGTTTTCCCCCTCGCTCTTCCATTCCCACCCCAATTTTTAAAGTCCCAAGCTGTTTTTTTTAAATGTCTAGAATTAGTCAAATTCCCAGATGAAATTTTGTAACAATTTTCTTTTAAATATTTTGTTTGAAAAATTTCAATTTGCCCACAGGAAGTTCCACACACATTCAAAATGAAAATGTTCTTTGGTTTAGTTTTTCATTTTAAAGACCAACTTTCATTTTGAATCAATATTTTGCCTTAATTCACATTTTGCTTTTTTTTTCTTTAAAAAAGCAAAATATTTTAAGATTAAAAACACACTGATTTTATTTAAAAGTTTCCCCAAGAAAGAATCTGACATTTTTCATTAGAATCACCTTTCCCAGTGAAAAATTTCAGTTTAGACAAAAAACAAAAACAGCAAGAACACTTTCCAGATTAGAAATTTAACTAGTAATTCCAGAATCCCTGAGATTGTTACACATTTTTCAAATTCCCTTAGATTTGAAGTGTTTTTTGCCACACTCCTCATTAAAGTTTTCCTGTTGTAGAGCTTATCAGAAAAATTCCAAACCAAGCCATTTTTCCCTTGGAATTTGTTGGTTCATCAAAATCAGAAACAGTCAACAAAAGGCAGATCAGTTTCAATGAAATTCCAACAGGACCCATGCAGGGCTCTGACAGAAACCTTCTGGCAGGTTTACAAAAAAACTTTTTCCAGCTCACCCACCTAACTCATTAGCTGGGGAGAGATGGAGCTTCTAGGATATATGCTCATTGACAGGGCATTGCAATCCTGGAAGCCATGGCTTCCAGGTTCTTTATGTACCTAGGCTCACAGTCTTCTGCTTCAGAGCGGCCCACCATGCAGACTGACCCACTATCAGGGCTCCATACCCCTTCACAGATAATTTCAAAAATTGAGTTTTGTTCTGAACAAAAACTAAATTTCAAAATGTCAAAATCCTCCATGAAACAGAATTACATTTCTCTACTCAGCTGTAGATTAATGTCATGTTTTAGGAATGATGTACTCTAACAAATGAACTGACAACTTCTGCACCAGCTACAGAGTTGGGTTAGGACTGGAAATACAGGCAGTGGAACCATGCTAATCCACTCTTATAATCTGCACAAAATTCAGAGGTCTTTCTACAGTTCTCAAAGATGCAATAGAGTCTTAGATTCCAAGGCCAGAAGGGACCACTGTGATCATCTAATGTGCTCTCTTCTGTTACACAAACCACAGAACTTCTCCAAAATAATCCCTCAAGCATATCTTTAAAAAAAGCAAAAAAACAAAAACAAAAGAAACCCACACATCCAATCTGGATTTTAAAAATTGCCAGTAACTGAGAATCCAACATGACCCTTGATAAATTGTTCTAAAGGTTAAGTACCTTCACTATTAAAAATGGACACCTTATTTCTAGTCTGAATTTGTTTAGATTTAATTTCCAGGCATGGGATTGTGTTATGCCATCTTCCGCTAGACTGAAGAGCCCATTATTTAATATTTGTTTCCTATGTAGATCCTTATAGACCAGGGGTAGGCAACCTATGGCTTGCCTGCCAAAGGCGGCACACGAGCTGATTTTCAGTGGCACCCACACTGCCTGGGTTTTGGCCACCGGTCCGGGGGCCACTGCATTTTAATTTAATTTTAAATGAAGCATCTTAAACATTTTGAAAACCTTATTTACTTTACATACAATAGTTTAGTTATATAGACTTACAGAAAGAGACCTTCTTAAAACATTAAGATGTATTACTGGCATGCAAAACCTTAAATTAGAGTGAATAAATGAAGACTCGGCACACCACTTCTGAAAGGTTGCTGACCCTTGTTCTAGACTAATCAAGTCACCTCAGCCTTCTCTTTGTGACTCTATGGAACCTCTCCAGTTTATCAACATCCTTCTTGAATTGTTGGTGCCAGAACTAGATATAGCATTCTAGTAGCTGTTACACCAGTGCCTATTAGAGAGATAAAATAACCTGTCTAGCATTACAAAATGTCACCATTTATGCATCCAAGGATTGCATTAGCATTTTTGACCATAGGGTCACACTGAAAGATCATGAACAGCTCATTATCCACCACAACTCCAAATCTTTTTCAGAGTCACTGCTTCCCAATATAGTCTCCCATCTCATAAGTATGGCCACATTTTTTGTTCCTTACATTTACCCATATTACAACACAGTTTACTTGCATCCATTTTATCTAGTAATCCAGATTGCTGTGCCAGTGACTTGTCCTCTTCATTATTTACCACTCCCCCAATTTGTCATCAGCAAACTTTCAGTAGGGATTTTATGTTCTTTTCCATGTCATTCAATAAAATATTAAAGAGTATAGGGCTAAGAATCAATTCCTGCAGGACCCCACTAGAAAGACAGCCGCTGGATGATGATACTTCATTTACAATTAAATTTTGAGACCTATCAGCTAATTTTAAATCCATTTAATGTGTGCCACCTTAATTTTATATCTTACTAGTTTTTTAAAAACCAAAATGTTGTGTGGTACCAAATCAAATGCCTTGTACAAGTCTAAGAATCCTACATAAACAGTTACCTTTATTGACCAAACTTGTAACCTCAAAAATACATTGTTAGTTTGACAGGGTCTCTTTTCCATAAGCCCATGCTGATTGGCCTTAAGTACCCTCCTTTAATTCTTCAGGAATCAAGTCCTATATCAGCAGCTTCATTCTCTAGCTTGGGACCACAGCCACACTGACTAAGCCATCCTATTCACCCTTTTAAAATATGGACACAACTTTAGCAGTTTTCTGGAACTTTCCCAGTGTTCAAAGTCTGGTAATGTTGATTTCCAACAAGTCAAGCAAGCTCCTCAGCCAGCTCTTCAAAATTCTTGGATGTAGGTTATCTGGGACTGCAGATTTAAAAACGACTAACTTTAGTAGCTGCAGTTCAACATTCTCCTGAGCTATTACTGGAATAGAAGAGTATTATCACCATGATAATATGACTTCATTGTCTGTTTTTTCCCCCCAAATACAGAAATATTTAATAAATGCTTCTGCCTTTTCTGCTTCAATTTTGATAATTCTACCATTTTTCATCTGCTAATGGACCAATGCAATTGTTAGAATTCTTTTTATTCCTAATATACAATAAAAACTCCTCCTTATTGTCCTTAACTATGCTGCCCATAGATTTCTCCTCGCATCCCTTATCAGTGTTCTATCATTCTTAGCTTCTGATTTATATTCATTACCATCAACTTCCCCTTAATTCGGTTTGTAATATATTTTTAAAGCAGCCTTCACTTCCCCACTAAACCAGGTTGTTTATTTTACAAATATGATCTTCCTCAATTATGGGATTGTGTATTTTGGGGCATCTAGTAAAGCATTCTTTAAAAATTTGGAATTGTCATTCACATTCTGATTAAATTCTTCCTCTCAGCTGACTTGACTCAAAACGGTTTTCAGTTGTGTGAAACTGGCCCTTTTGAAGTGCCAAGTGTATGCGTGCACACACACGTGTGAGAGAGACTGACTGGTCTGGAGTCAGGTCTGTTTAGATACATGATCACAGTCCTAATCACTTACCTAAACTACCATCAATTTTTAGTTCTGTGATCAGTTCCTCTGTCAAGCAGAATGCAAAAAGCTGTAGTCAGTTCTCATTACTGAATCTGATGCCTACAACACATACCAGTGGTTTATGTAGTTATGTAATTGAAATCTGATCTCTAGAAACAGACAGACACACACTTTTTCCACAGATATCATGCTTGATCTATCCCAGTGTCTCAGAATGGGAGCATTCCTTAACTTTAGGTCAATTTAAAGAACTATAATTTTCTCAGTTGTGAGCTCACACCAGTCAGCATGGTAATAGAGTATCCAGTTGCCCAAGATGTGTACAGGATAGGTCAGCCAGTGTAGTAATGCCTATATGAGAAATTTGTTCCAGTTTACTTCTTGTTATTCAGCTTGATTCACACTTTGTTAAATCTGCGTTGCAGTTGTAACGACAGTAGGTTTATACAGTGACCTTTTAAGCCAATATAGAACTGTCCCTTTACCTGTTGTGATTGTTTTCCACATATTTTATTAGACTGCACTGACAAAGTTAACTGAAGAAAGAAACCTAAGGGTATTAGGGTTCAGACAAGATTTAGGTAATTAATTTTGAAACAAGTGGCTGTTTCAGGCGGTACATTATTTCCTCTAGTAAAGTAGATCAGTCATTCTACAAAAAGGATTCTACAACAATCCATTAACTTTACTGCCCGTGTTAATCTAAAGGCACAGGGCCTGATATAACCTCTAAAAATACTTTATAAACTTTGCATTCCTAACTTTTCAATATTATGTAGAACATATTCATTGAATTCATGCTTAAATTGTTTCAGAGTCTGACCTAACTCCATTGAAGTCAATGTGGAAAACAAAATCGCAGCATGTAAAGGGCAGGTCTGTATTGGCTTA
This sequence comes from Lepidochelys olivacea, assembly GCF_965140295.1. Classification (NCBI taxonomy): domain Eukaryota; kingdom Metazoa; phylum Chordata; order Testudines; family Cheloniidae; genus Lepidochelys; species Lepidochelys olivacea. Next base: position 80,062,935 of record NC_140417.1, on the reverse strand, counting down.
AAAGGATCAGGCCCTTAGTTAGTGGAAAAGTGGAATTCCAGTGGCAAATACTAAACACATTTTAATGGTTCCATTGGACCTTCATCTAGAAACAGCAGCCTAAAGCAAAGATAGGTTTCGGATGAACTCTAGTTTTTAATTGAAAATAGTGTTTAAAGGTTCATTACCTATTATAACTGTTCACTAATGTTATTGTTAGGTCATTGCTATACATTCATTGATGTATATTTCCAGTTTTTTGGAGAATATCTCCAAAGAATGCTATTTGTTGCCTCTACCCATAGTCTTCATCAGTGGTTCTCACCTTGGGGACCCCTGGGGGTCTGTGAATTATGTCTAAGAAGTCTGTGAAAGACAGACTGAGAACTGACTTAACAGAATTCAGCTATGTATACAGACAATAGATTTTGAAAGGGGAGAACACCTCCATTCAAAACTTTTTAGGGGTCCACAAATAAAAACAGGTTGAGAGCCACTGGGCTAGATTCCTACGTAACTGGGTCAGAACACAGAATTGACCATACTTGATCTATATTGTAAGTATAAAATATCCATGTATTACCTGCTCATTGTAGCCCAATTATTTTTATTTAAACAGTCTCAGCAATTGCATAGAAGCATTTACTGTACCTGAAGGTCCACACTCTGAAGTCCTTAGGCTAAACTCCTACCAACACTAGTGTCAAGTACTATTTTCGTAAGTACTGTTATTTATTTGTATTATGGTAGTTCTTATGAACCCTAATCAAGGATCAGGGCCACATTATGCAAGATGCTACAAAAGAATAAAAAGATTACACTCTTTGCCACAGAGAGCTCACAATAAAACACAAGTGGAACAAACAAACAGACAAACAAGGTTTGCGTACAAAGTAATGGTAAAATGAGTATATTTTGCCAAGTAACCAATAATCTCAGCTCATTACTTTCCTGAATATTAATTGGTATTATTTTATTTTAATACCTTAGAAATATGGATATTGTACAGGCAATATAATTTGCTTACATCAAGTTTATTGAAAGACTGATACAAACAAACAAACAAAAAAAAATCAAACATTAACATGAGCTTTGGTACAAAATCATATCAAAATTAATGAGACTGATAAGTTTTCAGGTTAGTCCTAGATCCATAAATAGAGATAGATATAGTGGAAGCAAATTTTCAGGATAATGCATACTAGCAGAAACAATCCTCACTCTGTACTGCATACGTCGGTCTTCAGGTGAAATAGTGGAACAGAATTCAACCCCTGCTTTGAGGATTGTAAACAAACAGGGGAGACAATATGGATCTAGCAAATTGGAGATATACCAATGAGCAGAATGGTGGAGTGTCTTCAAAATCATTTAAAAGATCTTGAAGTCAACATGGAATGCTACTAAGAGACAAGAAATATACCGTATTGATCTGTCTCTGGTGAGAACTGCTGATCTTTTAATAATCTGAAATTTCTTGCTGAATCAGTCTGTAGATAAGACAGTTGTCAGTCTAGAGTCTTATAAACAGTCCCATCACTGTAGTATGCCAGCTCCTAATCATTTACAATAAGCAGCTCAAAATGTTGCAATGGCACAAGTCCATATCTCAAGATTGGTTTTATAAAAATGATGATGTGCTCTAGCAATAGTAAGAGAAAATATACAAAATGGGTCTCTGATATGGTGCAGCACAGTCAGCTCAAGGCTGACCATTGTCATCAAAACTTTTCCAGAAAACACCAGCACAATATTCAAAACAAATCTCCATGGTAACAGAATTCAGCAATCATTAGTGGAACTCTATAGCCACAGAATAAGGGTAATAGCATATACAACCTTTCATCTTTGTGTCACCAGTTCAAATCCAGCTCAGGCTAGTAACAGTCAAAAGTCATTATAGTACCCTCTGACCATGCAGTGGCCTAATGTTACATTAGCAGTCCCCACACACTGTCACAACTAGTAATCTTCAAGGCACATTCTACAGGAGAGCAAGGAGTCAGAATGATCCTCCTATATTTGGAGATGGTCCATTCAGAAAATGATAGAAACAAATTGTTGGGCATCTTCAAGTAGTCTGCATTACTGCTTATTATATACTTATTCTTTACATAAAAGAGAAGATTGCACTTGTCAGACTAGATCTTTCATGCTTATTAAATCCACTTGTCTAAAGTAAGCAGACGTCACCTCTCTCATAGTGGACCAATCCACTTTGTTAAGGCTATTGATTAATCAATTTGTTCAGCTCTGCCTATTCTCAGCTCCCTAAATCAGAATTCTAACAATACATCGGTAACAGCTCTAAAAGCAGAGGTGAATGTAAGCTGGTTCAGTATGGTGTACCAGCAAGAGCTGGTACATACCGACCGTACCAGCAGAGTGCAGCTTCTCCAGGCTGGTGATTGAAAGGGCCCAGGGCTCTCGGCATTGTCTGGAGCCCTGGCCCTTTAAATTGCCACCAGAGCCCTGATGCTGGAGCCCCGGGGCTCTGGTGGCAATTTAAAGGGCTTGGGACTCTGGTCGCCACAGAGCCCATGGCCCTTTAAATCACCACCGGAGCCCCTGGGTAGCAGCAGCAGCAGGGAACCCCAGGGCTCTGCCAGTGATTTAAAGGGCCCAAGTCTCCCAGCTGCCACAACCGCAGCCAGAGCTCCAGGCCCTTTAAATCTCAATTTAAAGGGCCCAAGGATTTAAAGGCCCCACCTCTTCTGGTTGAGGCCCCCATCCCCCCAGCTCAGGACTCCGGTGTACTGGTAAGTCCTTTAAGTAAGAAGGCAACATCCAACTGGACAAACAAGTAGAAGCTGTGCTAATTAAACTTATATGAAATATGCTCTTTGAGTTTTGCTAGCTGCTTTTGGAGGGGCACTTTTTGTACCCCCCATGGCTAGAGGAGCTGGCCCTCCTACTCTCCTGTGGCCAAAGGAGCTGGCCCTCTCCGCTACAGCCCCAGAGGACCAGGTTCTCCCTTCCGCGGCCCTGGGGCTAGTGGAGCTTGCTCTCCTCCACTTCCTCTGCAACCCTAGGACTGGCGGCGCTTACTCTCCCCTGACAGCTGGATCTCCTCCCACTCCCACCCCACAGGCTGGAGGAGCTGTCATCACCCGGCTCAGGGCCAGAGGAGCTCACTCTCTTTGCCCCAGAGAAGTTCTGGGTCTGCACTGATGGGGGCAAGCAGGGGCCCAGGCCACCCCACTCTTGTACACACCCATATCAGTAGGTATTATGCAGGAAGGGATAAAACCTGCTGCACAGAGACTGGCTGTAAAGCCCCCTAAAACGCAACAGAAAATATAGCATTTCTGCTGCACGTGTCTGAGAAGTGGAAAGACCATGCAGAAGGCTTCACGGAACCAACTCCATGGTTGTTCTCTCTGTAGGTAGAGAGAGTGTCTCAGGAGGGCTCTATGCAAGTCAGAGCAGTAGCAGGAGTATAGCAAGTGGGTCCACAAACAATGCTGCTCTAATGAGCCACAGTCCCACGTGGGGTATTTGGGAGTTGGGAATGTGGTGCAATGGGCAGTGGTTAGCAGTACAGCCTGAGCTGTAGCAGCAGCTACAATGTTCTGTGCTTGGCTTTCAGATTGGAGGGAGAATCCCATCTCTGTCTAAACCCTCTACTTGTAGCCCTATGACTAAAAGGATTAGGAATTGACCCGAAATGCCCAAGGATGTACTTTTGTTTTTTTTTTAAAGTAATCAATTAGCTTTTTCAAAATTAATTATTTTCATTAGAATTAAAAAAGTTATAACCCAGAAATAAAAGGATGAATATTCTTTTGTTAATTTACATATTTTAATGAGTCTCCTTCCCCCCCCCGATATCTTAAGACTTTTTTCAATATTTTAGCAGTCTTACCCAGTCTTGTTCAAGAAGTTGCTAATGTGATTTGTCATAATCCTAATATATCCAGACTTGTTAAATCATTTAGAGTGTATTTTACTCTATTACAAATGGTCACGGATTTTTAGGAAGCTCATAAACCTTTGAGCAGTATTAGATGAAGAGTTCAGCACGCAGAGAACTTTTGCAACACCATTTGGTTGCTACAGATGGCTGTGCATGCTGATAGGCATAAGCCCAGCACCGGTGGTGTTCCAGTGAGGAGTCACCCAACTGTTGGAAGGACTGCCTGGAGTGAAAATAATTGCAAATGGTATCTTTATTGTAGATTATACAGAAGCTTAATGAGACAATGACAGAAAACTATAAGCTTTTCTACAATGATGCAGGTACAAAAACAAAAAACTCAACCGAGGAAAAAATGTGACAAGGTATGAGGTGACATACCTTGGACATCTGCTCACCTCAGAGGGACCAAAATCAGATCCCAACCATATAAAGGCAGTGAGACATGCCAGTTCCAATGGATGTGAAAGGGGCATAGTGCTTTATAGGAATGATAAATTTGCTTTCCAAGTTCTGTCATCACTTATAGGTAAGCTCACAAGGCAGGACATTGAGTGGGACCTGGCAGATCCCCAAAAAGCAAGCATTTCATGCTGAAACAAAATTAGAACAGATGCCTCTGTTCTGAAGTACCACCAGCCAAGAGAGCCATTGACATGTTAATGTGATGCATTACAGAAAGGAGTGGGTGTAGCTCTTTTGCAGGAACAGCTGGTCATTTTTGTAACTAAAGCCCTGTCTAAGACTGAACAGAGGTATGCCCAAAGAGGAAAAAAAGAGCTTCTGGCTGTGGTATTTGGAGTGGAGTAATTCCATCAGTACACCAATGGCCACCCAGTAATGGTGCAATCAGACCATAAAACCCTACAGACAATCCTGGCAAGACCCCCTTTTAATGCTCCAAAGATATTGCAGTGAACGTTGATGCAATTTTATCACTACAAAGTAGAGCTTGGATATTTGTACAGTACCTTTGAAATTAACAGTAACTTGTTCAGCTAAAACTACAAGACACTGTACATGTTTACCATAGTTCACGGTTTCATATTGCCTTTCAAGGTCTATGCGCATAGAGACATAAAACAGACCAAGTGTAAAATCCTCTTGAATTGCACTCAGTCTATACAATCTAGCATAAATATAGGAGTTTGTTAGATAATTAGGCATGTTAATCAGATCCTGTGGCTATTCTAATTCATTGAGAAACAGGCTGAAAGGTTTGACTGCTATAGATCCATTGGGAAGATGACCTTGGTGAATTGGCATAAGTAATCTTATGCTTTAAATTGAGTTTTAGATTGTCTTCCTCTGTTGGGTTAGCAACACTAGTGTTCATAACCAGGCACAAGAGAGACCTTATTCTGAGAGACTCTTAGAAAAAAAAAATCTAAACAAAAATCACCTCCCCAAGACAGTGTTTTAGTATAAGTGTTATTTTCTATTGTGATTTGATTCTGAAAACACATCAGTGGTTATATTGACCAATTTTATCCTTTGTTAGCCAAATCATAGTCCAATACTACTTTGGCTTCTTGTATCCTACATTAGTTGCCATTTGTTAAGGCTATTAACTAAAACTATAATGCTAAATTCAACTTTTCTTCAGTTGAGCATTCAACATTAAAATAACCCTAAAGATAGGGGATACCAAGGTATGCTTTTACTGTACATTTCTTACTATTCAAATTTTTGGGAATTTGATACCCTGCCTGTCACAAGAAGAAAGTCAACGATTGGCAAACTGAAGGCCCACTTTGTGAGATATGCCATTCAGATATGGTAGTCACCAAAAACCCATTTGCCTCAGAGGAGTTCAGGCAAATGGCAGTTTTAGCACCATATGTCTCTCCAGCATACCTACAGAATAATGGTAAAGTAGAATCAGCAGTGAAAACTATTAAGACAATTATATAAAGCTGTTTCTGCTGGTTCAGACCCCTTGTTAACGTTTTTGGTGCACGGGAATCCCCATGACAAGGGCACTAGAACTGTCCAGTGCAGGTACTGACGGCAAAGGACAAAAATCTTGCTACCAATTATAGGCAGCAGGAGGCAACACCACTGAGAGGAGATGGCCAACAATCAGAGAAAGCAGGCATTAGAGTACAAGAGATCAACCAAGAATATACTAGCCCTGGAGACTGGCACTCTGAGGATTCAGCATTAGGGAGATACCACAAGAAGCAGACTAAAGGAGTAGTGAGAGATGCGTTGGCACCCAGGTGTCACAAGGCAACAATGCAAGAGGAACAAGTGATCCAAAGGAACAGGAGGCAATTGCAAGTAAGCAGATGAAACCCAGAGAGCCAACAGAGGTGTATCATGATCAGTGGAAGTGAAGCCAGAGGGCCCATGCAAACTTGTCTGGACTTCCTGGATATGTACTTAAGCAGCTAGCCAAAGCCACTGGCCTTGCTAACCTCAGCTACACTACTATTTTTAAGCATGCTAGCTTGAGTGGAGCTAACATGCTCCCAGCTATAGTTTAGATAAACCATTAAAGACAAAGGAAAAGACACAAAGGGTACCAGAGAAGAAAGAAATGTGAGGTGAAGGAAGATATAAAATATGAAACTGTCTCTCTTGCTTTTGTCTAAGTACAATAAAGTGTCAGAAACAGGCTAATATATTTAATTGACAAGAACACTAAATTAAGCGTTTATAAAAGATGTAGTGGAAGTTTGACTCCAAAAGTGATGCAATGAAATGCATGTAAAAAACAGTGAAGATATTTCAGTGTTGAATTGTTAGGTGGATTTCCTCCTTCTGGTGGAGTGAATCCATCACTCTGAATGTCTAACTTATCTCTGAATTGGATCTCTAGCTCAATATGGTCTTCACACACTCACAAATAAAAGTTATTTATCCTACAAGATGGGAAGGAAGAGAGTTATTTACAAAGAGATGCTCGGGCCCAGATGCATTTTGGCACTGCTGCACTAAGTATTCCAATGCCTAACTGATTTAGGAGTCTAAATCCCTTTTGAAAATGAGATTGAAGCTCCTAAATCAGTTAAGAATTGCAATGCTGAGTGCAGAAATGCCTTTAAAAATCTGGGCCTCTTATACCATGGTGATGAGAACCATATAAACAGAAAGCAGAAGAAAAGGAGAGGAAGAAAGACAGTAGTAAATAAATAGCTAGCTAGCTCTTATATAGCACTTTGTCAGTAGATCTCAAAATGCTTTAAAAAGTCAGGATCATTTTACAGATGGATAAACTGAAACAGAGAGGTGAAATGGCTTGCCCATGGCTTATTGCGTGACTTCTGAATAGAATGCAGGGTATTTCAAGTCCCAAAAGTTTAAGCCACTGCGCCACTACCTGCCAGAAATTACTTTTATCTCTGACTCATGAAGATACTTCAAAACAGGGGAATTTGCCATGCACAATATTGTATCAAAAGCATGCATTTCCATACAGTTTCCTCAGGAGAAGATTTTTCAGATAGGGCTTTGGGAAGGGAAAACTATCATTCCCTAGGTCTTATTTCCCAAGCTGCCCACACACAACATCTAGAAATAAGTTTGTTTTGTGTACTGTCAAAAGATATTGGCCAAGTGATTTTGCATCGGCAATTCTAATACCATATCATGCTGTTAAATTAACCATTTGCTAGGCCCCATAAAAACTTCTGTGTCATATTCAGCCTTTGTGCAAGCACGACTCCATTGCTGTCAAGGAATTTGCACTAGTTTTGAGTTTGACCCAGTGATTGAAATAAAAGTATTGAGAATTACTATCACAGAAACACTAATAGATATACATTCCCAGTTCATACCAAAACCCTTATATATGGTATTCAACATTTCATGACAATCAAAAGTGTTCTGCTTTTTCAGCACAAAAAACAGTAGGGAGAATAGGGGGCAGGTTCCTTATTTCTTTTGGTTACTGAGATATTATAAGAGAGACAACTCACTACATGGGGTAACGTCCGGCTATTAATGAAAGTGCTCTAACATGTCTGTCACTCTCAGTTTAGAGTTCTCTCCTCTTCTGTTGCTAGCTAAAGCAGAAAATGCTGGGAAGACTAACAGAATCGATAAAGGGAGAATCTAGCAAAAAGCTATGAACAAAAAGGAAGTGAAAAGTAGTAATAATTGTCAAAGGGATATATTTAACTAGAGGTTTGTTTTAAAGGGGTCTTAGGTTCCTTCCACCTATTAAGTGAAATGCTGAAATCATATTTGTAGCTTTGCATTGAGACAAATGCTTTTTCGTAATTTTCTTAATAGCTATTGTAAAAGTGCATAATTTACATTTGTACTAAAATATTCTAACTGAAGAATTAGCTACGACTTAGTAGCACAATACATGTCCATTTCTTTATCTGTAGTACTTGGTTGAACTTTTATCCCCAAAAGAGGGAAGGCAATAAAATCTGCATTCTGTTTCCCAATGTCATACTATCAGCGATAAGTTATCAAGATTCATGAGCTGCCACATATTTATTGGATGGTGTGTAGTATGACAAAGACACAATGGGTAAGGCAATATCTTTTATTGGATCAACTTCTGTTGGTGAAAGAGACAAGCTTCTGAGCTGCATATAGTTGAAGATGAAGGTCTGAAGAAGAGCTCTGTGTAATGCAGAAGCTTGTCTCTTTCACCAACAGAAGTTGGTCCAGTAAAAGACATCACCTTACTCACCTTGTCTCTCTAATATCCTGGGACAAACATGACAACACTGCAAACATATAGGTATTCCAAAAATCAAGGAATTACATACACCACCATTTTTGAAAAATAGGCCAATGTGGTATCTCAAACTTACAATTGTCATGAGAGCAAATTCATAATTTAGTTTCTTTAACAGTTGTACATGCAAGATGTGAAAATGGCAAGTCATTGATTCGTTATGAACAGCTATGGCCTATGTCTCCTCTTTGCTGTATGGAGCCATAAGGGAGAAAAAAAATGTGTCTATCTTGTAGAAAAAAGGTCAGAGGGGAGACACACAGTGGAAAGCCAGCTATACAGAATGGTGTCTCTCTGTAGAGATCACCAACTCCTCCCCTTAAGCTCCACACACAGTGGTCTTTGCACAAATTATGGAGTACTGGAGATTCTGAAGTCTACAAAAAACTTAGGCCTGACTCCATCTTAACCTGGATCTTGGAGTATCATATCTGAGATATGGCCTTTTTCATTGGGATGTATACCTTTTCACCTCTCCAGAAGGTCATCATATTATAATATGCTACCTAGCTTTCAAATCCAATATTTTTATCTGACCTTTCTACCGGTCACTCTAAGCAATGATACTCCCCCACAGCACTGGAAAAGTGGTCCTTAGATCTGGTCAATCTAGTGACAAATGTCTATAGTTGTGCAATACAGCAATTCATTTTAAAAAACCCTCAGATTTAGACAAATCTCTTCCCATCCTTTCAAGGATCAGGACCATTTCTCTTTTGTGCTTTCTTCCCTGGTGATGAAAATCCACAAATCTTTTCAAAAAGATTTACTTTTGTACTATGGAATATAAAAATAGCAGAAGAATTATGGGGTGGGAGTTCAGTTTTAGGGCTTTGTCAATAGGATTGAGGTCTTGGAGATCAGTGGGAATGGGAGTAGCAGTAATAGTCACTTTCATGATTACACTGAAAAGTCTTTTCCTGAGCAGCTGAGTCCAGTATGATGCATTTGTCCCATTCAAAAATGCTGCCCTCTGACTTGCATAGAATTCTCCCTAACCTAGGATTCTACAGACTTTCTGGGCTTGATCTTGCAGTCCTTACTCAAGTACCTCTCATTAAAATTATTGGGAACTTTGCCTGAGTAAGTTCTGTAGGACTATGTCCTGCATTCACAGAGTCTCATTTGCCAATATGAAAAAGAAAAATTTCATTCTTCATATCTGAGGGTTTTTTTCTTGGTTATTCAGTTACAAATAAATACTGACAAGCAAGAGCCTGCTAAAATTGCTAGCTCATAAGATCACAAGTGAAATATTGTAAATATAGAAACGTTTAAATTGAAATCAGTGATGCCTTATATTCCCTGCCGATTATAACACTCACAGGTGTTCTACATCTTTCAGAGATTATATTATCAGATTTCAAACTGGGATGAGCAGTTGTGTGAAAGGGCTTCAGTCTCTGAATGACAAATCATTTCAAATATATTCAGCTGAGTTATCTCCCCAGGTAACTATTCAACTTTCAGGATGTTTAAAATATTTTTTCCAAGGCTCTCATCTTCTTTCTGAAACACCCAGCCAATATAATAAACAATTTCTTGAATAATAATTCAATATGTGGAATTAATCATATCCGAAAGCTTACTTCTGGCATGCAATTGTCTATTTTCACCTGACTCAAAGGACACAGATCATAGCATTTCAGTATTATTCAAATACTGATTTCTGATCTGTATTGGAGGGGAGGAGCTGAAGTATGTACTTGCTGAAGTACATATGTGAAGGAACAAAAACTGGAGAATGGGGATTAGTGTACAAGGCTTTGATCTGTTGCATTTAAGCAGCATCCCAAAACCAAATTTGTGTATTCACTTCTGGACAAAGCAATGATTTATGCAGTGAATCAGATGCTATTACAAGGTTTCTCACATCATAAACACAATTTATAATGGGTCTCATGCATGATATGCACCACTAAATCTCATTTGATGAAAATTGTTCTTATGCCTTTCATCATTCAAGCATGCTAACAAGTGCCCTCAAAAGATTAGTGCGTAGCCTAAATAGACCAGTTATTCATTTCAACAATTTTATACAATCCTTCATTGAAGCAAAGTGAGCTTCTCAATTTAAGGTTTCAGAGTAACAGCCGTGTTAGTCTGTATTCGCAAAAAGAAAAGGAGTACTTGTGGCACCTTAGAGACTAACCAATTTATTTGAGCATGAGCTTTTGTGAGCTACAGTTCACTTCATCGGATGCATACCGTAGAAACTGCAGCAGACTTTATATACACACAGAGAATATGAAACAATACCTCCTCCCACCCCACTGTCCTGCTGGTAATAGCTTATCTCAAGTGACCATCAAGTTGGGCCATTTCCAGCACAAATCCAGGTTCTCACCCTCCACCCCCCACCCCACACACAAATTCACTCTCCTGCTGGTAATAGTCCATCCAAAGTGACAACTCTCTACACAATGTGCATGATAATCAAGGTGGGCCATTTCCTGCACAAATCCAGGCTCTCTCACCCCCACCCTACCCCTCCCCCCCCGGGACACACACACATACACAAACTCACTCTCCTGCTGGCAATAGCTCATCCAAACTGACCACTCTCCAAGTTTAAATCCAAGTTAAACCAGAACGTCTGGGGGGGGGGGGTAGGAAAAAACAAGGGGAAATAGGCTACCTTGCATTATCCTTGCAACAAAGCCCATTGCCAACTGTGCCCACATATCTATTCAGGGGACACCATCACAGGGCCTAATAACATCAGCCACACTATCAGAGGCTCCTTCACCTGCACATCCACCAATGTGATATATGCCAACATGTGCCAGCAATGGCCCTCTGCCATGTACATTGGTCAAACTGGACAGTCTCTACGTAAAAGAATAAATGGACACAAATCAGATGTCAAGAATTATAACATTCATAAACCAGTCAGAGAACACTTCAATCTCTCTGGTCACGCAATCACAGACATGAAGGTCGCTATCTTAAAACAAAAAAACTTCAAATCCAGACTCCAGCGAGAAACTGCTGAATTGGAATTCATTTGCAAATTGGATACTATTAATTTAGGCTTAAATAGAGACTGGGAGTGGCTAAGTCATTATGCAAGGTAGCCTATTTCCCCTTGTTTTTTCCTACCCCCCCCGACGTTCTGGTTTAACTTGGATTTAAACTTGGAGAGTGGTCAGTTTGGATGAGCTATTGCCAGCAGGAGAGTGAGTTTGTGTACGTGTGTGTGTGTCCCTGGGGGGGGGGGAGGGGGCGGGTGAGAAAGCCTGGATTTGTGCTGGACATGGCCCACCTTGATTACCATGCACATTGTAGGGAGAGTGGTCACTTTAGATGGGCTATTACGAGCAGGAGAGTGAGTGTGTGTGTGGGGGTGGAGGGTGAGAAAACCTGGATTTGTGCTGGAAATGGCCCAACTTGATGATCACTTTAGATAAGCTATTACCAGCAGGACAGTGGGGTGGGAGGAGGTATTGTTTCATATTCTCTGTGTGTATATAAAGTCTGCTGCAGTTTCCACGGTATGCATCCGATGAAGTGAGCTGTAGCTCACGAAAGCTCACGCTCAAATAAATTGGTTAGTCTCTAAGGTGCCACAAGTACTCCTTTTCTTTTTCTCAATTTAAAGGATTCTTCCCTATTAATTCACACATGCATGGGTGTTGAGGTATTTTTAAAAAAATGTAAATTTATATTTATCAGCACCTGTATCAGTGAAAGACAGTTGCTCCAGAACGCTAGTAAGTTTCCTCTGGAAGGTAACCACCTCCTTTGAATGATATATAGTCTGTACAACCGTTTAGCTTCAAAAGCCCAGATCCTTCTCCCTCATACCATGGGGCAAGCCAGAGAAAATCCATTGAAGCTAATGGAGTTACACTTTTATAGCTTTTAAATCAGTGTGAAAAGACTGGATCCCTAAAGTTGCATTTTCTCCCTGGTGGGTGCGGCAAGTTTTCTGATTGAACACACATATTAGGAGAAACATTTGATTATCAGAAACATTTCCTATTAGTTATTTACCATTGGTCAGACCATACTGCCTCATGGGGAAGGAAGCTCTAAGGCAGAAAAAAAAAATCTCCTTGAGGATCCCCCATACAAATGGGTAGATGAGGTAATCCTCATATGCCCAGCAGATCCTGGAGATGGAGTACAGTCTATGGCCATCACCTGGAGGAATCCTGTGCCCCCACACCAGCTCTGACTACTCTAATCCCCACAGTGGTAGCACAGTTCTAGTGGAGCCATGCAAACAGAGACTGTCCCTTGTCCCACAGCTACTCTCAGTATACCTGGGCAGGAGTGCTCTGAGGAAAAGATGCCAGGCCCAGGCTGTATTTTCCCTGACTAGGCTCTGCAGGCTACACAAGGTTGTGTGGGGGGGGTGTAGAAGAAACCCCCGCGTCCCCCATGGGTCCTCGGACTCAAAAGGAAGGTACCGTCTAGGTCTCTTTGCTATGACCCTGATCCTCTGCCCATTTAAGTGAATGGCAAAACTCCATCACCTATGGTGATGCAAAAAAGTCAGACCCTGCATTATGTAGGCTTTATAGGTTTCCCTATGTAAAGTAGATCTTCCTTTCCTCACATTACGTTTGTGTCTACAGACATTACTAATGGCCTTCCTGTTATTTTTTGGAATATGCTTTCAGTCTGATGTACCATTTTTTCAAATTTAGAGGGTTTACCACTTGGATGGGTGAACTGGTTCAGATAAAGTAGTACAGGATATAACCTTAATACAATTTTAGCGTTCAATTTGTGTTCTTAGTAGATTAGGCTAGAACATAACACGAATACTCAATATGTGAAAGACTATTCTTGTAGTACTTCTAACTCAGCTCAAGCCTGGAAAAACTGGAATGTGAATGGAAGAAACTTTTCACATGGATCTCAATACAGCAAAGCATTTAAGTACATATTTAACTTTAAGAACACAAGTAGTCCCTGTGATGCTCTCTCAGAGTGACCAGAACTGAGAGTCACCCTGTTAGCCCTCTCCCTCAGTATAAAAGGGATCTGCTGGTGCTAGACTGAGTGATCACTCCTTGCCACTCCCATTTGTCAGCTAGCCCCATAGATTCCCCAGGACTCGGTCAGTCTTAACTTTGCCTTGTTCTTCAGGTCCCAAACACTCCAAAAGCATTTCCCTGCAACATCTAGCCCATCACAGGACACTTTCAGAAATTACCAAGTCTGCCATCTCCAAAGAGGGAGAATACACACCAGCCTGTTGGCTCAGCTGAGAAGGTACATCTCATTTTAAATAGAGCACATATGAATTTATGAACAAAACAAGAATTTCATTAACAGATTTAAGTGATCCTAAGCATAGACAAGAGAAACTGAAAATGTTCGCAAATAAAACAAGAGTATAATCACACTTCTAAGACAACATAGGAGGCTCCAATCTTTAGATAAAGCAGTTCTCATGGCCAATTGTCAGCATTATCAAGCCATGGGGTTGGGGATCCACTGTTCATAAATGAACAAAAGTGCTGTCTTTGTTATGCATCACCGAGGGAACAAAGGGGTTCTTCCCCTTGTAAGTCCAGTAAATATATATATATATATATATATATATATATATATATATTCAAATATATTCTTCTGAAGTGTTTCCCCACATACAATGCTTCTCTGCTGTTTGTGCTCCAGTGAACTGATCCTGTGCTTTTTTTAATCCTCCTCCTCATATGCATAAGTCAACATAAAAATCACATATAACAAATAAAGTTTTGTCACATAAAATGAATCCTTACTATAAACTCATTATGCTTCCTGTTTCCAGTTATATTTTTAAGTCATATAATTTGTCTAATCATTATTTTGAACTGACATACTTGGCAAGCAGTGCTATGCAAAACGTATTACAATGCAGTTTTCAATATACAAGCTTTGCTACAATGAATTTTACACAGTCTGCTCAAGGAAGGTCACACCTACATTTCTAGTTATTTCTTACATCGGTCAGTGTGATTAAATTGAAAATATATATCATTGAGTTATTGAGATGAATCAAAGACTATGCATAAAGAGGATATGCATCTGAGGAAGTGAGCTGTAGCTCACGAAAGCTTATGCTCTAATAAATTGGTTAGTCTCTAAGGTGCCACAAGTCCTCCTTTTCTTTTTGCGAATACAGACTAACACGGCTGTTACTCTGAAACCATAAAGAGACTAAGCCACTTATTAATTTTCCTCCTGTGTAGTGTGACAATTTGCTGTGGGGTTAATGGGGGAAAAATATTGTCAAGACCCTTATCTAACTTGCAAAAAAGTTTCTAATTTTCTGGTATGATATTTCATTATCTCCAGTTGCTAACTAGAGCACAAATCCAAATGATCTTTTTTCCTTGATTGGCACTTTAATGACACTCATTGTATCAAAGCCTTGCAACCTCGAAGTTATTTGTTCTTTCAGGGCTCACCATTGTGCATGCTGAATTTTCTTTCAGCATGGTTTAGGGGAGAAAATTGCAACACCCTTTGTCATTAACCTGATATTCATGCTGCATCCTCACTCCTGATTCGATTTCCTTTGAGGTCAGATGGCAGATTTCTTCTCTGCAAGGTGCACTATCAGTGATTATCCCAGTGGGAAATTCCAACCAAAAGGGTTCAGCTCTTTCCAAGAACAAGGGAAAACTTTTCATCTCTTAAAAAAATTTCTGGCAATATTTTCTTTAAAAAAAGAGGGAGGGCCTAGAGCAGGTCAAAATTTACCAATGGAACACTTTCCTGTTGGAAAGTATCAATCCAAAGGAATCAATGTGTTCTGTAAGAAAGTGTTGATTCTGTCAAAACCTGTAATAGAGTCTTGGCAGGCAGCTCTGCCTTGTCTCCAACCAGCCTGAGCTCCCCCAAAGCCCAGCTGTTGCCTCCCAATGCAGATGGCTCCCTAGTAAGTCAGGCAGTTGGGAGCAAGACAAAAAAAATATTTGATTTTGGTTCTGCTGAAGCAGATTTTCAAAATGTTTTGTTTTTAACCTTTCATTCAAATTGGGATGAATAATTTCCACCCCCGACTTCTGCAGACAGCTCTACTTGCAGTCCTATGCTTTGAACAGGAGTTTGAAATTTGGTAGGAGATGGCCTTTGTGTCTGGGATATGCCTTTTGCTGTCCCCTATAGAAATCCACCTAACTTTGGCTAAGTTATAAATCATTGAAAAATTGCAGTTTGCTGTGCTCAGTCAAAAAATTGCTAGAGCTTCATAACTTAATTCCCCAAAGAGTCCATCCACACTGCATGTGCTCTAGCTGATGTTGCAGGGGGCCAAGTAGGACTACCCCTGAAATTCCTGGGTACACACACTACAACTGAAAGCTAGGAGATGGTCTCTCCTCTATTTCCAATGCCCCCTGCACTTGCACCCTGGAAAGCCATCTGAACTGAAGGCAGAAGGGAGAAGAACCAGAGCGGAGGGCGAGAGTGTGGGGACAGGGAAAGACTAGGATTTGTGGCTGGTGAGGAGGTGTGGGAGAAAGAGGGATAGACAGACTGTCTAGACAAGGAGAGTGGGAGCCAAGGATGGAAATGGGGTTGTGCGGGGGGGGGAACAAATCAGGTGAGGAGCTGCAGGGGGGAAGAATGGGAACCAATGCAGGAGGGAGACGTTTCATAGATTCCAAGGTCAGAAGGGACCACTGTGATCATCTAGTCTGACCTCCTGTATAACACAGGCCATAGAACTTGCCTAACACAATTACTAGAGCAGATCTTTTAGAAAAACATCCAATCTTGATTAAAAAAAATCAGTGATTGAGAATCTCCAATGACCCTTGCTAAATTATTCCAACAGGTAATTATCCTTACTGTTAAAAATTTACACATGGCCAGTCTGAATTGGTCTAGTTTCAACTTCCAACCACTGGATCACATTATACCATTCTCTGCCAGAGTGAAAACTTGTTAAAAATTTGCTCCCCACATAGATACTATAGTCAATAGTCAAGTCACCCCTTACCATTCTCTTAGTTAAGATGGACTCAGAGATTGATCTGTTTATCATTATAAGGCATGATTTCTAATCCTTTAATAATTCTCATGGAGAAGTGAAGACAGACTATGAAAATCCAGGGTGCAGGTGGAAAATGGGCCTGAGTGGTCAAAGAGACTAGGTCCAGGAGTCTGCTGGGATGGGACACAAAGGATGAGGAGACTGATGCCAAGCCAGTGGAGACAAGGAGGGCATGGGAGGGGATAAGACAGATCAGACAAGGTGCCTGGATGAGGAACTGGAACAGATGGGCAAGGGGAATGGGATGATGAGACTGAGATTAGTTGAACAAGAGGTCCGGAGCTAGGATGAGAAGCTGGACGAGCTGAGACCGAGACTGGGTAGGCAAAGAAAATGGAACTAGGAGAACGAACTGGGGTGGGAAAGAAAAAGGGCAGAAGAGTCTGTGCTCACTAGAGAGCTCTCCCATCCAGAACCTGGAATGGACCCTACGATTCAAGAAACTGAACATTTCTCATCCATCAAATATCTGTGGTACTTCTCATTCCAGTACTGGTCCACCTACAGGTGGACTACCCCTACTACTGCTGCTATCAATAACCCATTAATTTCACAAGGTGGCTGTCTGTGTGGGGGTGGATCTAAAAGTTCCAGTGCTACTGATGAACCATGCATTTTCAATAGGATGCCTTATGCTTCCATTCCCCTGTTTTGTTGTTGTTGGATTTAACACACACTAAAAGAACCTTACTTAGGTTGCACAAATTAGCACTCAAAAGTAAGGAAAACCAGAATTCAAGTTACTTGTACAATTCAGGCAATGGGCTTCATCCAGTAGTCTTTATTCTCATGTGAAATCATTGAGCTCCATGAAACTGCATATCCAAGAAAGGGACTATTTAATGACAGCAAACATTGAGATTCAAAAAGTTAAAGCTTTAATACTGTTAAAATACAAATTATTCACATCATGTCAAAATATACAGAGGAAATATCCTTAAACTATTAAGTTCTTCAAGCAGCATTTTTTAGACTTTGCCTATCTGTAAGTTTCAATTGTCAAAATATATTTGTCAGTTTTTATCCGTGAAGGTCATTTTCACTGTACACACACAAATGCAATCCTTCCAAGCCTAGAAATACTGTAGAGAACACATTTTTGTGACCCAACAGTTCAATCTTTCAATTTGAACCTGAAGTGTATTGAACTGCATGGTGCAATTGCCAATATTTAGTTTGTACACTTATTATATAGGAGCAGAACATATTTCAGGTGAGAGAGGACAGTAAGTGCAGAGTCTATTCCTTATTTGAGTTACCATTTGTACATTAGCCCCACATAGTACTTTTTCCTGGAAAAAAATTATTAGACCAGGCCAGAGGAGAACAAACCTATTTCAAGTCAACATTTGACATTTGTCTTCATTCCAATACAGAATGAAAACAAACCTTTTCAAAAGAAAACAAACCCTTCTCACACTAAGTGGAATTGTGGCAAAGTATCAATTTACAGATGGAAACTTGAGTGTTTCAATTTGGGAAGGGATGCATGTGTGCTGGTAGTTAGGGCCCTAGCTTGGGATGTGGTAGTACCCAGGCTCAAGCATGTGCTCTGACTGATTCAGAGCAGAATTTCTCATCCCTGAATGATCACAGGGACATAAACCTGGTTCTTCCACATCCCAAGCTAGGCTCCTAATTTCCAGGATATTGAGCATGCAAGCTCTCTCTCTGTGGCTCCAAAATGTTTTAGCATCAACAAAACAGCACATTTAATTGAAAATGTTTCAACTAGCCCTAGTAATTATCCAAATCCTATTAAAAAAGGCTGTGTTCCTACTCACAGCTTGGATAATTTATTCTATACTTCATAAAAAAGTCATTCCTGTAAAATGGAAACAATCACCTAGTTTTGTTTAGTTTGTAATTCCTTTCATAGTACAAGGCCCCTGTCATAAATATAAAGGGAAGGGTAAACCGCTTTAAAATCCCTCCTGGCCAGAGGAAAAATCCTCTCACCTGTAAAGGGTTAAGAAGCTAAAGATAACTCGCTGGCACCTGACCAAAATGACCAATGAGGAGACAAGATACTTTCAAAAGCTGGGAGGAGGGAGAGAAACAAAGGGTCTGGGTCTGTATGCTGCTTTTGCCAGGGATAGACCAGGAATGGAGTCTTAGAACTTTCAGTAAGTAATCTAGCTAGGTATGTGTTAGATTATGATTTCTTTAAATGGCTGAGAAAAGAACTGTGCTGAATAGAATGACTATTATTGACTGTGTAACTTTTTTGTAACTTAAGGTTTTGCCTAGAGGGATTCTCTATGTTTTGAATCTAATTACCCTGTAAGGTATCTACCATCCTGATTTTACAGAGGTGATTCCTTTCCTTCTATTAAAAGTCTTCTTGTAAGAAAAAACTGAATGCTTTTTCATTGTTCTCAGATCCAAGGGTTTGGGTCTGTGGTCACCGATGCAAATTGGTGAGGATATTTACCAAACCTTCCCCAGGAAGTGAGGTGCAAGGGTTGGAAGGATTTTGGGGGGAAAGACGTGTCCATACTATGTTTCCCAGTAAACCCAATTAAAGTTTAGTGGTGGCAGTGGAAATCCAGGGTCAAAGGATAAAATTTGTACCTTGGGGAAGTTTTAACCTAACCTGGTGAAAGTAAGCTTAGGAGGTTTTCATGCAGGTCCCCACATCTGTACCCTAGAGTTCAGAGTGGGGGAGGAACCTTGACAGCCCCAATCCTACAAAAAGCTCACACACCTGCTTAAGCCTCTACAATGTTCATCGTTCCCCTGAAGTCATATTTTTGCTGGTTTATCATCTTATTTGCTACTGGAGGAGATGTAGCACAATGAGATGGTACCCTGACCAGAAAGGGTCAGTGAAGGCATGTGTCAAACTCACTGATGGAGAGGGCGTCCTCATGGCAAGACCCAGCATTACAGCCCCTCTGCCTCCAGAGTTCAGCAATCTCTGCGGCAACCTAGTGCAGTGTCTTAGCTCTCTGGCTAAGTCATTAGCCCAAGTGACATCTAGGGTGTCCAAGTCCAAAAAAACCAAACCAAAAAGTCTTTGTCCCAATCTCAAACTGGGCCCCAACCCCTCCTTCCCAAGGAGTTTATCTTCTCTACTCTAATTCAAGTACTCTTTTTCCCACCCTCTAGGATCAACTTGCACACTTCCTGGGCTCCTTTTCACATCCTCACTCAACCCCTCCTGAGCTCCTTTCACTTGCTACCTGCTCTTTCCATAGCAACCATTCAAAGTCTCTCTAGCTAGAGTCTCTCTTAGGTTTCTGCCTGCTTTGTGATCTCCTCTGGCGTCTCACAGCCTTCTGCTCTCCTCTGCAGCCAGCCCTCCATTGCTGGGTGTCATTCCTCTTAAATCCAGTGCAGGCACAGCTGCCCCACAAGATGGGGCTAATCTAAGATCTGACTGGCTCGAGGCCTCTTGCCCCTTGAAGGGGTAGAACACCCTGTCAGAGAGAGAAGTATTACTGTGACCAGAAAGAGGGGTGAACATATGACATAGTATTTTTAATGTCCTTTTCATAAGACACCCAGGACTGAGCACAGTGAACTACATGGAGCCTTATATTTGTCCCTTACACTTTCAAGTAGACTAAGGCAGGAATTCTAACAATGCTGGCAGATTAAGACATGGAAAGACGATTCAGATATTTCTCAGTCTGAAAGTCAGCTAAGCAGCTGCTGCTAATACAGAAGGGTATAAATGAAGGACACAGTAGGAAAGTAAGTGGAGACCACAGAGAAGCGATATGCCTGTTGTTAAACATGGTAATATTACTTAAACATAAAAAGGCATGCATTATTTGAATAAACCCCTTATGGTTGACAATGCATTTCATATCTCCCTACAGACACTTCATAATTAGAAGTCACTAGGTGCAATTTTTCAAAGCAGAGATGTGATTAGAGATCATGTATTTGTTACAAAGTAATGTAAATCAAGATCACCTGTGGTTAAAACCATTCTGAGCCTTCCCAAGCAAAGTTTATTGTCCTAAGATTCAGACTTCCTAGCTTTTTGGGTAAACAACTGCAGTATTTATGAATAATACACATATCTTTGTTTGCAAGGTTATTTGCACTGCCAGGAGCAGCAGCATCTGTCAGATGTAAAGTGTAATACTTCATAGAGTAACCCGAGTTGCTAGATGTGCTGCCATCCAATCAAAGTGGATGAGTGAAATTCTAGCCTTATTGAAGTCAATGGCAAAACTCCTATTTTCTTCAGTGGGCAGGATTTCCCTCAAGATAGGCAGCCAGAATTATTATTGTAAAGGAATTCTAGTTATGGAGGAGGAATAATGAATAGCAAGAGAAGTAGAATTAGAAATACTTTGAGTTTTCGCAAAGGTGGCTCAAATTTATCTGTAGAATAAAAGTTCACAGAATTCAATTTCCTCAATTCCTTTACAAAAAGCAAGCAAACAAAAAACCAAATACTGACTTCAATGGGACCAGGATTTCACCCCTAATATTAGTGAACTTAAATGTATGTTTTCCAAAAATCCCTTCTCTTTATAGAGCATCACATTTTTCATTAAAATATCCACTTAAGTGGTGTGATTCCATCTTGAGTTTACCTTCAGTTATCTTCTCAGCTTTCTTCAGATTTTTCTCTGTAGACTTCATTCTAAATCAGAAGTTTTAAGAGAGCCAGGCTTTGAATCAAGAGTCATATCTGGACTCCACTAAATATATTCTTAAAGAAAAAAAAGTAGCGTTAGCAATCCACTTGCTTATCAACCTGCTGATCTGCTCCCATGCAGCAGTGGTGAACAGGATAGGGACTGGGAAAAAGTAGAAAGTTGCTCCTATGATTAGCATCTTTAGGTGTGACAATAGCACCAAGTAGCTAAAAACAGGGACGCCGTTCTCTCTGCTGCTGTTTAGAACAGAGACAACTTAGAACAAAGAAAGGGGAGGAATAGAACAGCCACCTAAAAGCACAAAACATATAAAATATTGGGCTAACACCTCAGAGAGTGTACATTAGTACTGATCCACTGACTTCAAATTGGCCAGTCCCCACCTGCCATAAACAGATTTCTTTTACTGATGAAGAAGCTGAACCATCTACATTATATGGGTTCTGACAAGAGACGAGACAAGTGCCCCACGCTTCAGTTTCCCTTTTGAGTTCCCAGTAACTCCATACAAGTTTATCCTCCAGTCCATCATATAGTGTAACTAAAACACAGAGCAACATGCATAATCAAAAGTCCTACAACACAGTCTAAATCCCCCAGTGCATATAAATCTTCATTTATGCTTCAGTCCCACCAGCCTGGTGTCTTCTATCACACCTGGACTTTATCAGTCCTTCTCTGTCCCCCTGCCCAACCCCAGCCCTTCCCTCTAGGCCACAACCCCACTCCTTCCAGCAGAAGCTCCCACAAGGCCTCCACTAGGAGCCTTTCATAGTCCACTAGGGCCCAGCTCTCTGGCAAGGAAACATCAGCAGGCAAGTCCCACCACTGCTTCCCCTTCCTTCCTCTGCCCTACCTCCTGGCTCTGAGCTGTAAAGCCAGAGGCATCTCCCTCTTCTGGTGTCACCTTCAGCTCTCTCCAGCTCTGCTTCAGGGAGACCAGCCAACCAACTGCTCTTGCTACACTACCAGCTCCCAGGAACTGTCTGTCTGACAACTCCTCACGACAACTCATCTGCTCTGACGCCCCTTCTCACTAGGCCCCTTATAGCTCCAGGTGCTGCCTCACCCTCTTCATTGGCCCAACTAGAAGCACCTGGACTAGAACAGGAACGCTGAGCCCAGTTTAATTTAATGGGACAGCTACCTTGTTACATGGTCACATATTAATATAAAGGGCATTAAAGAAAATTAGTTCCCTATTTTATAAAAAAGCCATTGACAATTCACAAAAATAAATAAAAATCACACAAAGCAGATTTAGATGTGTTACAATTTCTTTCTCCCAGGACTAAAAAGTTGCAAAGCAAACAGAGCTGTCAATACATTTCATGTTTATGACAATAATTCATGAAACACACATGACCATCCATCTATCATTTATACTCTGTTGAAATAGTTTTAGTGTATTTTGCCCTTTGATTTCCTTTTTCTAAAATTGCTTCTTAGAGTTCTGTATACTGCCATATTTTAGTGATGCTTACCATTTGATCAGCCTGGTCAGCTAACCCCCTGAAAGTTGTAATCTTGTTAATGAATGCTACATAGCTATTAATAGTAACATATCAAAGCACTAGGTAAAATAGATGCTTATTTTGTATAGCACTGTTTGTCACCAAGATAAAACACCTTGTTATTTTATGCATGAAATCAATTGATTTCAATTTCTTGGCATATGTTTCAGTTCTCTTCACTTATTAGTGGCTTTCCCAGAGGAGAGGGAAGGGGTAGGAGTAGGAGAGCTAGAAGCAGATTTTGCCAGTTTCAGGTTAGCAGGTGGTGACACTTGAGGTAGAATGGTTTCAAAAATTCTCAACCCAAAGTTCTTGTATTTATTCAGAAGACAATTCCTTATCAACAGAACTTGTTCATATCTCTGAATGTGAGCACGTTTATAGGATACCATTTTTTTTTTGCCATAGAGAAAGCCGAATTCTTCTCTGATTTATGTTGAAACAGTGGGTCTGAGAGCAGAATCTGACCCACACTGTTTTATCTGGAGTGTCCTGACTTCACTGTAGAACTGCAGCAATGCAAACTGAAGTGATGGATTTGTACTGGTGCAAGTTACCTTGGTGCAGTATGTCCATACTATATATCTTGTTTCTGAACCAGTTCCACCGCACATAGCACTTGAATAAAATGTTGCAGTTGCTCTGCATTTGGGTACTTATTTCATAATTCCCAAGATAGCTCTCTGATGCAGTAAGATTATGGGAAATAGAGCAAAGTATTCTGGGAGTCTATAGGAATTGAGAGAGAGGTTGATACTCTGACAACTCACTAGAAATTACAGCCACTTTTCTCTCCTCATCCCCCTCCCCTTCCCCCCCCCCAACATATTCTCAGAATATTAGTCAAACAAACAATTGCTTTACAGAGTGAGTCAGAGTTCTGCTGCATGTCCTGAAAATTCGATGGTGAGACTGTCCACAGTATATTGCAGGCAGCCAGAGACAAAGATCTGGACATGAACTCAATGCTGCAATTCCTAGATGTTGATTGCTGCCCTAGTGCTAAACTATAGACTATCATTGACCATGGCAAGAACTTCTTTTTTGTAACATCTTATATTCAAAGAAGTTGGAACTTTGCTAACTTCTCTACTATTAGCCCAAACTGGAAGGCCTGATCCAAATTCCCATTCTTACCACCAATATGTCAGAAAGATTGATTTAGGTCTAAATTCACATACTGGGTTCATCTTTGAGAGTAGTTTAGTTTTATCATGATGTAAGGATTTCTGCCAACAAATTGATTTGTAATCAGTCCATTTATGGAAAATTAATTGGCCCATTATGCTCCACTTAGTGTCAGACCTATAGCAAAATGGAGTTCTATGTTACTAATCAATTTAATGACGGTGAGAGTCTGGCCTTACCCCTCAGGCAGTAATAGAAGTACCAAAATGCACCAGAACTCTTGTAATTCTGCAGTGCATGGGAGGACAAGCAGAGAGGCTGCACGAGGGCTTTTGAAGCCTAAAGTACACTAGGAGCTAAGCACTATGGTGGCTCACTCTAGAGGTAGGTGTAAGGAAAGTTGTTGAGAGAGAGGGTAGAGTGGCAAGGCATGGACAAGTATATTCACAAACTGTGTATATTCACTGGAAGTGAACTAAGTAAGGTGAGGTGGAAGGGAGGGGGTATGTGTACCATGGCTATTGCTGCAGCCCTTTTTTGGAGGGTAGGGTGGGGGGGCGGTAAAGAGGATTCAGTCATATCAGACTGTAGAACTGCTTATCAGGGGAAGCCTTGCTACAGTTGACATTATCACCCTTCAAGTTGTATCTTTTTGCTCTATTCTTTTATTCTGTCCATAAGGAAGACGGGACGGCTAACCTAAGCGTTATGATTAGAGGGAAATTTTACAATGTACCACAACTTTGGAATTAACTTTTTTGATCATGTTAAGACTAAGAGTAAAAGACTACTCATTTCACTGCAACAGTAAAAATAAAATCCTGTTTATGCACAAATTCCACCAAGATTTCAATGATTTCCACCCTACCATCAACCTCAGCCCACACAAGAGGTCCATTTCCTAGATACTAGAGTGATAATAAGTGATGGTCACATAACCACCACCCTATACCGGAAACCTACTGACCGCTGTACTTACCTACAAGCCTCCAGCTTTCATCCAGACCACATCACATGATCCATTGTCGACAGCCAAGCTCAAAGATACAACCACATTTGCTCCGATCCCTCAGACAGAGACAAACACCTATGGAATCTCTATCAAGCATTCTTAAAACCACAATACCCACCTGGTGAAGTGAAGAAACAGATTGACAGAGCCAGAAGGGTACGGAGAAGCCACCTACTACAAGACAGGCTCCACAAAGAAAGTAACAGAACGCCACTAGCCATCACCTGCAGCCCCCAATGAAAACTGTCCAGTGCATCATCAAGGATCTACAGCCTATCCTGAAGGACGATCCCTCACTCTCACAGACCTTGGGAGAGAGGCCAGTCCTTGCTTACAGACAGCCCCCCAACCTGAAGCAAATACTACACACAACAAAACACTAACCCAGGAACCAAACCCTGCTACAAACCCCGGTGCCACCTCTGTCCACATAGCTAGTCAAAGGACACCATCAAAGGAACTAACCACATCAGCCACACCATCAAGGGCTCATTCACCTGCACACCTGCCATTGTGATATATGCCATTTTGTGTCAACAATGCCCTTCTGCCATGTACATTGGCCAAACTGGATAGTCTCTATGCAAAAGAATAAATGGACACAAATCTGATATCAGGAATCATAACATTCAAAAACCAGTAGGAGAATACTTCAATCTCTCTGGTCACTCAATAACAGACCTAAAAGTGGCAATTCTTCAACAACAAAAATCTTCAAAAGCAGACTCCAATGTGAAGCTGCAGAACTGGAATTAATTTACAAACTGAATACCATCAGATTAGGCCTGAATAGAGACTGGGAGTGGTTGGGTATTACAAAACCTAAACTTCCCCAATACTAATTTCTCCCTACTGTTACTCACACCTTCTTGTGAACTGTCTGTAATGGGCCACTCTCTTACCACTTCAAAAGAGATTTTTCCTCCCTGGATATCCTGCTGTTGATTGATTTATCTCGTTAGACTGACCTCACACTTGGTAAAGCAACCCCCACCTTTCATGTATTTATACCTGCTCCTGTATTTTCACTCTATGCATCTGATGAAGTGGGTTCTAACCCACGAAAGCTTATGCCCAAATAAATATGTTAGTCTCTAAGTTGCCACAAGGACTCCTCGTTATTTTTGCCAATATACACAATGTTTTTTCAAGAATTGCTATTGCTTATGTTATGCTGCAAAGATCAGTGAGGGCAGACCATGATCTGCTGAGTAACTATTGGTCATGCAAGGCAAGTCGGCCTAGAAACTCTGATACAGATTTTTTTTTTTAAAACATTAAATGTCTTCTTTGAGCACTATTCTGCATACAGAAGATATGTTCACAAGGACAGTCTGCTAGACCTATGCACTGTCCCAGGCTCTTCTGGGGTGAAAGAGGGCAATGTGGATGAGAAGGGGCAAGATGGGGAGTCTCACTTTTGAACACTTGAGGTGAAATCCTGACCCCATTTAAATTTTGCCTTTGGGGTCAAGATTTTGTGCTTTGTTTTGTGATTTAGTTATAAAATTTGGGGAGGTAGCTGCATTCTTTGCCTCCCTATCATTGTCCTAGCCATCCCTCCCATTTTTCTCTCCATATTTTCCCCACTCCCATCTGTCCCCCTTCATGCTCATTTTCCCTCCCCGCTTTTACCCTCACAGCCTCATTCTTCACACTCTAGAGTACGTCCTTACATTCCCCTGTTCCCCACATTCCCCTGCAACCTTCTCAGTGTTCCTCCTTGTAATAGAGCTGGACTCACCCGGCGGTGCCTCCTGCTGGTTGTCCTTGGGAATTAGCTAGTCAGCCTCTGGAGCACCCCCTGCCTTCTGGTGATCCACCTCCCACTGCGGTGCTGCCCCCTGGCAGTAAACCCCAACAATCCCTGAGGGTCTCCCCGGGGAACCCCACCAACTACCCCCACCTCGCCTCAGTCTTGGCTTCCAGTCATCACTTGCGCCCGCCCACTTCCCGGGTTTTCCAATACGACCCCGCTACAGTCAGAGAGCAGGCCTCCTCCGCCCAGGTCAACTGGGTCAAGAGCTCTGGCCTGGTGGTCGGGGACGGGCGGCAGGCGAGCTCCCTCCCACTGCTGCTCTATCTTGCTGTTTACCTTTCTGCCATGCATCCATCTCCGCAGAAGAACTGGCATGGTTTACAGGTTCTGGCTGCACTTCTCCCCACACTTATTCCTCTTTGCACACCCTATCCATGGCCCCACGAAGTCGTGAGACCTCCTCGTCAACCTCCTCCTGGCCCTGGCCAAAGTTTCCATCTATAATACCAGGAGGAGAATACTGGACGAGGGGGTGCTCTGCAACTGTGGGGCCTATTTCCGCTCCTCCCTAGTTTCACGTATCCGGGCGGAGTTCCACTGGGCAGCATCCACTGGCTCCCTTGACAACTTTGAGGAGCAGTGGGCGCTGTCCAGGGTTCTCTGCTCGGTGTCCCCATCCGGTATCCTTGTTTTGAACCTATGACCTTCACTCTGATCCCTGTTTTTCATTAGTTGTCCCCCCGCATTTACTTGGTCCCTGGGTCCAGTGGTCCCTCCCACTAGGCTGGGGGAGGGGCCTTCAGAAGTGAGCGGGCTTGCACCCGCCCACCTCCTAGGTTTTCCAATACAACCCCACTACAGTCACACAGCAGGCCTCTCCTCCCAGGTCAACTGGGTCAAGAGCTCTGGCTTGGTGGTCGGGTGGCAGGTGAGCTCCCTCCCACCCGCGCGTCAGGCCATCCGGTAGAGCGCAGGTCCACTGCTCTATTTCGGCGTTTACCTTTCTGCCACTCATCCGTCTCCGCCGGAGAACTGGCACGGTTTACAAGGCAGGGTGACTGAGCAGCTCTGGTAATGGACAGGACTACTCTGGTGCCTCTCCCTTTGAGGGAAGGCACTGGTACTCAATCAACTAGTCCTATCCATGCTCTGGTACCGGCTCAACACCCTGGTCCCGGCCCCAGGCTTCCTGGCCTACCTCCAGACAACAATTCTGGAGTTCTTTTGGCCAGGACTGCACTGCGTCGCTGCAGGGGTCCTCCATCTGCCCCTGGAGGAGGGAGGGCAGGGTCTGAAGTGCCTGCGCACTCAGGTCCACATCTTCCACCTCCAGGCCCTGTAGAGGCTCCTTTATGGTGCAGGTAGTATGGCATGGAGAGTACTAGCGCATGCCTTCCTGTGCCACTTCCAAGGGCTCCGATATGACTGGCAGCTCCTTTATGTCGATCCGAGAGGTCTTCCGTGAGACCTCTCCAGGCTGCCGGTCTTCTACCAGGACCTCCTCCGGACCTGGAAACTGTTCTCAGCGACCAGGTCCTGTGTGGCCACTGAGGGGGCAGATCTCCTCACGGAGCCCCTGCTACACAACCCCCAGCTCCGTGTGCAGGTGGCAGAGTCCTCCTTGGTGCGCTAGAGGTTGGTGCTGGCTGAAGTCAGAGTCGAAGACCCCCTGGATTACGACCGGGGAGACTGGGTATATCCCCTGATGCTCGCTCAGCGTATGGGGCTCTCCAGGCCTTGTACTCCCCCGGCGTGTACTTCAGGAGGTGAGGGCCGCTTTGCCGCCTGCTGCTAGGGCTTACTTTGACTAGGTCCTGCACGAGGGCATGCCCTGCCTACCCTCCACCCCAAGCCCTCCAGACCTTTTCATCGGGCCCCTCCCCCATGGACCCAACCGGTCCCCCTGCCCGTTCTCAGTGAGCCGGCTGCACAACTTGCAGCCAGTTTGTTTCCAGACTGTGCCAAGGAAACACCTATACACTCTCATGCTCCACACCCTTTACTTCCTCACCCTCATGGCCCGCCCTGACAAAAAGTGGCAAGACCTCTTGCCACATCTAGAAGGTGTGGAGCCCTGGTGGGCCAGCCTATACTCCACCCTGGTCCTGGGGCCCGCCGGGGATATCAGCTGGCTGCTCCTTCATGGGTCAGTGAGCACGGGCATGTACTCGGCACGGTTTACCCCTATCCTGGATACCTGCCTGTCAAGGTTCCTCCCCCACTCTGAACTCTAGGGTACAGATGTGGGGACCTGCATGAAAAACCTCCTAAGCTTATCTTTACCAGCTTAGGTCAAAACTTCTCCAAGGTACAAAATATTACACCTTGGACAGGCCGCTACCACCACCAAACTAATACTGGTTACTGGGGAAGAGCTGTTTGGACGCGTCCTTCCCCCCAAAATACTTCCCAAAACCTTGCACCCCACTTCCTGGACAAGGTTTGGTAAAAAGCCTCACCAATTTGCCTAGGTGACTACAGACCCAGACCCTTGGATCTTAAGAACAATGAACAATCCTCCCAACACTTGCACCCCCCCTTTCCTGGGAAATGTTGGATAAAAAGCCTCACCAATTTGCATAGGTGACCACAAACCCAAACCCTTGGATCTGAGAACAATGAAAAAGCATTCAGTGTTTTACAAGAAGACTTTTAATAAAAAATAGAAGTAAATAGAAATAAAGAAATCCCCCCTGTAAAATCAGGATGGTAGATATCTTACAGGGTAATTAGATTCAAAAACATAGAGAACCCCTCTAGGCAAAACCTTAAGTTACAAAAAAGATACACAGACAGAAATAGTTATTCTATTCAGCACAATTCTTTTCTCAGCCATTTAAAGAAATCATAATCTAACACATACCTAGCTAGATTACTTACTAAAAGTTCTAAGACTCCATTCCTGTTCTGTCCCCGGCCAAGACGACTACAGACAGACACAGACAGACCCTTTGTTTCTCTCCCTCCTCCCAGCTTTTGAAAGTATCTTGTCTCCTCATTGGTCATTTTGGTCAGGTGCCAGCGAGGTTACCTTTAGCTTCTTAACCCTTTACAGGTGAGAGGAGCTTCCCCTGGCCAGGAGGGATTTCAAAGGGGTTTACCCTTCCCTTTATATTTATGACACTGCCTCTTCTGCAGCGTGAGGGAGACTCTGGCGCACGTTTATGTAGAGCGTGCCAGGTTGCAGCCCCTATTCCGGCTCCTCACAAATATTCTGTTACGTTTCTGGCTGCACTTTTCCCCTCACCTCCTTCTCTATACACTCCCTATCCATGGCCCCACAAAGTCACGGGACCTGCTGGTCAACATCCTCCTGGCCCTGGCTAAATCAGCCATCTATAAAACCAGGGAGAGGAGGTTGGCCGATGGAGACGCCTGTGACTGTGGGGCCTGTTTCCGATCCTCTGTCCATTCACGTATCCGGGTAGTGTTCCTCTGGGCGGCATCCAATGGCTCCCTTGATGCCTTTGAGGAGCAGTGGGCGCTGTCTGGAGTTCTCTGCTCAGTGTCCCCTGTCAGGCGCCCTTCTTTTAACCCTTTGACTGCATTCCTGTCCGTTATTTTGTTGGTTGTCCCCTGGAATCATTTGGTTTCCAGGTCCTGTGGATCCTCCTCTTTGGCTGGCAGGGAGGGGCGTGGCAGGGGGGGGGTCCTAGAGCAGTGGGTGGGCTTCTGCCTGCCCACTTCCAGAAACCAATAGGTACACTCCTACGCCCCACATCAGTCTTAGATTCCTGCCTCCAAACAGGATTGTCATCTTCACTAAGTGCTGCCTGACTTCTGTCAAATTGGGAACAATGTGTTTTATCTGTAATCTTTAACTGGCCAGCCTCACTTACTCCTGCAAATGCTGTAGGGAAATAGTGGCCATCTTAACCGCTGACAGCTTGTGGCTTCAATTGCCTTGAAGGTAATTATCAAGGTTCCTCTCCCTCTCTGAACTCTAGGGTACAGATGTGGGGACCTGCATGAAAACCTCCTAAACTAAGCTGGTAAAAGCAAGCTTAATACTTCCAAGGTACAAATTAATTTTATCCTTTGTCCTTGGAATATCCACTGCCACCACCAAACTCTAACTGGGTTTACTGGGAAACATAGTATGGACACGTCTTTCCCCCCAAAATCCTCCCAACCCTTGCACCCCACTTCCTGGGAAAGGTTTGGTAAAAATCCTCACCAATTTGCATAGGTGACCACAGACCCAAACCCTTGGATCTGAGAACAATGAAAAAGCATTCTGTTTTCTTACAAGAAGACTTAATAGAAATAGAAGTAAATAGTAGTAAAGGAATCACTCCTGTAAACTCAGGATGGTAGATACCTTACAGAGTAATTAGATTCAAAAACATAGAGAATCCCTCTAGGGAAAACCTTAAGTTACAAAAAAGACACACAGACAGAAATAATCATTCTATTCAGCACAATTCTTTTCTCAGCCATTTAAAGAAATCATAATCTAACACATACCTAGCTAGATTACTTACTGAAAGTTCTAAGACTCCATTCCTGGTCTATCCCCAGCAAAAGCAGCATATAGACAGACGCAGACCCTTTGTTTCTCTCCCTCCTCCCAGCTTTTGAAAGTATCTTGTCTCCTCATTGGTCATTTTGGTCAGGTGCCAGCGAGGTTACCTTTAGCTTCTTAACCCTTTACAGGTGAGAGGATTTTTCCTTTGGCCAGGAGGGATTTTAAAGGGCCTTCCCTTTATATTTATGACAGTAATGTAAAATGAAGGCCATTTAGGGCAAAGGCAAAAGTTCACACAAATTTTGTGGACAACAGGATAGATGGTAAACCAACTGACTCAAAACATTTGTCACAAGACTACTGATTATATTGAATAAGTTAACTGAATACTTACAAATGGTTTGGTGTGAGAGTTTTGAGTGAAGGTTTCTGTGAGATCTTATTTATATGTGACCCAGCACATCCAAACCTAATTGTAACATAGGGTAATCAATATAATCTGCAAGGTATAGAGTGGTAACTGCTTTGGCTATAAGAATCTGTATAAAGTCTCTGGAGACTTGATAGTTTTCCATATTCCTTCCAGAAATTATATAAATGCTCTCAGCTGTGTTGCAGCTTCTTAAATGAAGATCTAATACTACATTATGAAAACCTACAACTTTCTCACTGGGATATGTGGAAAGAGAAATCAAAATTAGACATACAAATGACAACATAATTATAACTTTAAGACAATAAAACAAACAGCCTATAAATCATTCTGTCACCAAAGTCATTTTGTCTCACATTTATTGAAGCTCTGAATACACAAATAAAAACAGAAATGCAGTACATTGGCGGATGATAATATGGATCCTTTTATCAGACAGCCTCGTCTTTCCTGTAAAGCATCATGTGCAGACAATTTTATGTCCTAGAAATAAAGATGATTCTAGAGTTGGTAAATAGTGTGGGTAAAATGACTACTGTGACCACAACATATACAAAGAATCTGAGCAACATTATTCATGTGCCCTAGTATAGATAATATAATGCTGAGAGCAGTCAGTTACAAATATGTCATTACAGTTTACCTACGTCTCTAATATAGATGCCATCACAGAGAAAACCACCAACTACAGTACTACAGAGGGAAAGGAAAGTCATTCTCTTTCTTAATGAGTTTGTATTTACAAGCACACAGTCCTTAGGTGTTGGAGGGGAGGCAGAAGGTATCTCTCCTGGCTCTGACTCTCAAAAGCCTGTCAGGTCTCTCTCTCTCTCTCCCCGCCCACACACCAGTATTGTGTGTGTTTTTAATTCTGTAATCCTACATCTTTCTTTCTGAGTTGTAACTAACTGAAGTACAAAAAAAATAAAATTCAAGGTTCTAAAATGAAATCCCTTAAAATAAGGAAGTGTGATTCCTTCCTTATTAATCAGCCAGCAACGGTATCAGCTTCAGCTGGGTATAGTACTGAGCTGTCTCCACCATTGCCTGCAACAGTCAAATGCCTGATATGTTAGCATTTCTGAGATACCTCAAGCAAAAACCATTTCACATATTGTGTGCTGGGTAATAACATGAGAGGATGCCAAGTTTGTAAAATTAAACTGGCTTTTTATTAAGATAACTATTTGCAGAGATGCAGCAACTGCAGCTAATGTTCCAGCCAGAGACGACTTGTACCTGCCGATAGGGTAGGGCGGACAATAGAAAGATGGGGGCGGGTAGTGAGGCAGTGTGGCTCCCTGCTGCCCCAGAGAGGGACAAGCCCATCCCGAGGCCACGGTGGGTGGAGCTAGGGAGCTCCGAGCCCACCCCCCAGAGGGTGAGGCGGCGACCTGGAAGTATAAAGGCGCGTGCTCGGAGCTCACTGGAGGGCCAGCTACCAGGAAGGCTAGACACCTCCAGCCTAGCCTGTGACTAGGAAGTCCCTGCAGCCCAAGGTGCATCCTAGGACTGGCCCGACTTGCCCTGTGCCCACTACCCGGAGGAGTTGTCAGATCTGCCCTGGGCCTGCTACCCAGAGGACCCCATGGGGCTGGACCCCCTGGAGAACACCACTGTGACTCAGGTACCACAAGAGGGGGAGTCAGGAAGTAGCCCAGGGGCAGCTGAACCTAGTCTGACTGTGACACTGCCAGAGCCCGTGTCAGTGTGTTGCACCAGGAACCCCACTGACACAGCAGCGGTCTTCTACCACTGCTAGGGTCCTGGGCTGGGATGCAGTGGTGTCCCCTGTGCCAGCCAACTTGTGGGTGGCAGTCTCCCCCTCTCCCAGACTGTTTGGAGGCCTGGGCTCACTATTGTTTGTACTGTCACTGCTCAGCCCTGCCTGAGCTCCTGACTCATTATTGGCCTGCCCTGACCTAGGGCCCTGGCATAACTGTACTTAATTTTCTGCCTCCATGAGAGCTGCCAGGGAAGACTTCTGTAGCTGAACTAATTCCCTAATCCTCAGCTGTGTTTAGTGAGCTGGTGTGGCTCCCCACCACCCTGGAGAGGGTCGAGCCCCAGCTAGCCCCTTTACAGGGGGACATGACCACCTCATGTTTCGCCTCTGGGAGGAACCTTCCAGGCCCACCTCCTGGTCCAGGGCAGCCAATCCTGCCAGCTCCTGGGGGGTTGGGGCCACAGGATTGGGAAGCACGTGCCTCTGGGTCAGGCTGGGTGGAGGCTCCAACACAGTTTGTTCCGGGAGCTCCTGTACTCTTGTGGACACCTCAGCAGGGGGAGAAGTGCCGGCACTACCCAACTCTGGACAGTTCGAACACAGGGAACCTGCTCCTGGCACTTTCCCTAGTGACTCCCCGCCTGTGCCTGGCCCAGGGCTGCCATGCTTTTCCTGCTAGAGTTACCTGTGGGAGGGTGGGCTCTGTCCTTCTCCCACTGTGCCTCCTCATCCCTGAACACTTCCAGCTCACTCGGCCCCTCTCCCCAGCAGCCAGGCCCAGGCAGGGAGTGAAAGGAGTGGGATGGAGCTGCTTCTGCCTCTGTGCAGTGCCCCTCTGCTCCCTGCCCAGGCCTAGGCCCAGTTGTCAGGGACAGGGGATGAGTAAGCCAGAAACGGGCCAGGGGAGGCGGTGAGGTGCAGCAGAAGGAGGACAGTTCTTCCCTCCCCCTCCCCGGCAGGCAGAGCAAGCCCTGCAATGGCAGCTTACCACCCACAGAAATCTGGGGGGCACATGACCTGGCATTCTCCCACACACACGTTGCCTCTGGTTCCAGCCATGTGCCCACACAATTGATTTTTTTTTTGTATCTCCTCCAAACTTTTCCCACCTGCAATCTGGGTTCCTCTTTCCAAGTTCTATACAGGTTGCTACCACCACCACTGAAGTCTTTCCACCTGTGTAACTTTTGAAAACAAGGCTGTTCTTTCTGCTCATCCTGCTTTGATTATTTTCAATGGCTCCATTATGCTGAAGCTATTGACACAGTGTAATTCATGCCTAAAAGCTGTACAACTACTTTTGAATAAGCACATAAATATAAAGCTTTCAAACAGTCTGGATTCTCTAACTGGAAAAATGCTTAAGGTGAATTTCAGAGGCAGCAAGTTTCTTTGTTACCCTGAAGCAGTAGATGGTCTTCAAAAGATCAGACTGCTGGTGACCTGCTAACTTTTCAGTTTTCTCAGAAGAAAAAAGTCAATGTCCTAATGAACATATGTAGCATACATTATCTTGACAGACAAGGACTAGCATTCATAGAATATCAGAGTTGGAAGGGACCTCAGGACGTCATCTAGTCCAATCTCCTGCTCACAGCAGGACCAATCCCCAATTTTTGCCCCAGATCCCTAAATGGCCCCCCCTCAAGGATTGAACTCACAAGCCTGGGTTTAGCAGGCCAATGCTCAAACCACTGAGCTATCCCTCCCCAGTCATGATACCGAACAAGCTGAAAAATACACCCTTAAGTGTGGAAAGATGCACTGAAACTTTATTCAGTAGCTTTGTTTGCAGACAAAATATAATCCTGACATTTCAAAATGGGGGAGAGAGAGTAGACACAAATTCACAAGTTCAGTTATTCAAAATGAGATAATGGCAATCATAGCTTTAAAAATCATGAAAGATATTTGAGAAGCTTTCTGTAAAGTGATATACAGTTATGGCAGGTGAAACTGACTTTAACAAAGAGCAAGTAATTTTATGCCTGCAATATGTGGACACGAATGTTCACGAAGAGTTCTTTGGACTGAACAGTGTAATCTGTGCATAAGCAAAGATAATGCAATCAGAAATTAGAGAGATATTGTTGCATCTAAATGTGAGGACTCGAGGACAATACTATGATGGAGCTGTTAATATGATAGGTTTAGTATCCGCTGTAACAACTAGAATGCAACAGGAAGAACCAGAAGTTATATATACTAATTGTGACGAGAATGCTTTGAATGTGGCTTGCCAGAACACTATTAAAAATGTTCTAAAAGTGAATCTTGAATCTCTTTAAAAAAATTTAAAAAGTTGCCCAAGATGCCAGTTTTCAGGAAATAAAATATCAAGTGTTAAGTTTGTCACCAGGCATGAACGGCCTCCGTCCAACGAGACTGACTCCCTATATAGAAACATTGACTTCAGTTTGAGAACTACTGTTTGCAACCTTCCTAGTTGCAAAGGATGCAACAGAAAGATCCGAAAAAATGAGAGCTCAAATTGTTGGCATAGCGGCTCAAATGGAAAAGTTTAACTTCCTCTTTTGTACTGAACTAGATTAAAAACCCACCATCTATACAATGTAGACAAGCTCTTCAAAACTCTGCCAGGGTAAGACTTTCAACAGGAGGCCAGTCTGTCATGAAAAGGACATTTAATTCAGTCCAACCAATCAGAGGAAAGGTACAACTTATTCTGGGGGCAAATCATCAGAAAACGCTGAAAGTTGGAGATTGAAGCTCAGGCATTCTGAGGAAGAGAACTTCTTAAGAGACATGCAAATAGATATAGGTAAGCCCAGTTACCTAAGGTCAGCAAAGGAATTTTACAAGCACATGTACTTGGAAGTAACTGAGTTTACAATGTCTACTATTCAAGTTTTGAACAGAAAGGTACAAAATTATTCAAGATAAAAAAAAAGGAGTACTTGTGGTACCTTAGAAACTAACAACTCCAAATATAATAAATACAAGATTAAGACATTTTTCAGGTGTATGGTTTCCGTTTCAACCATGATCAATGGATTACTCAGCTTCATTTGTTACAAGCCAGTTTACAGAAAGATAATTGAAGTCAGTTCAGAAATGTCCTGCTTTGCTAAGTCCAATTGAACATCAGCTGTTTTCTGAAGTGGTTTAAATTGGTAAAAATGATTTTGGTAGTACTGGCAACTAACATCGTAAATGAGCATAATTTCATTGCTTTATGTTGTATTAAAACATTGCTTCAATGTGCAATGAGACAATCAGGGTTTACGATTTACCAAGTATATCAGGTTAAAACTGATGAATACACATGAGTGTTTAGCATCCACAAAATTGTGCATAAATGTTTGCATATTCAATTAACTGAGTGTGCAAAATTTATACAAAATTACAGACTGCATTTTTTTTCATGTGGCCCTATATGCTTATTGGACTATCATGGTGCTGTTATTTGCAGTGCTGCTGAATATTTGAAAATTTGAGAGAGACAAAATTACCCTTTCAAACAGTGTTGCAAATTATGGTAAAGATAGCTATTAAAGTGTATGTCCCAACTTTTTATTTTAGAAAAGAACATCAATTTCAAGTTGAATTTTGCAGCTCTGGGTATGCATTCTTTCCTAAAATATTGGGGAGAGAATGTTGTACACTCCTGGGGTTGGGAAAGGAAGAGGGATGTATCTTAAGTTAGTGCACCTTTGGGACTTGGGTCAGGGGACATGCACTACACAAAGTTTAAATGAAAAGAGGATGCTAGAAAATTGATATATTTACTAGTGTCAGTTCTGAAAAAACAAAAGTAGGCTTGCAGAATAAGTACAGTTTAAGGTTAAGATATTATACTGACATTTAAAGATGAGTGTATCTGAACATTTATCTCCATCATTAAATCACCTTCTGTTGAAGCTTTGCCACAAATGTGAGTTTGATAGTTGGAGCTGATAAGCAGAAAGGTTTCCTTGCTGTTGTTTGGTCCATGCCGTTTTCTTCATTCAGCACAAAATCTACCAGAAGCAGAAAAAGACTAGCCAGTCTTCAGTCACACACAGCCTGTTAATCAGATTAGGTTTAAGATCCTGCTTAAAATCTTCCTTTGCAGATAAGACAATTTTCCTGAATCACAAGACCATAAGTTATCAGAAGCTACTTAAAAACCTCTAAAGAGTCATACACTTGAATGTGTATTTTTTGGTGCGATCTTCTCTATTTGCCAAATTCTACATAGGATATATTATAAAAACCAAATCAATCTTCTGGATAAAAGCACTTCAACACACATTCTGTGGCCTTCAAAAGCTTCTCTCCTGGGCCAATGTTAATTAACTATTCCAATAAAGTGGTAATACAAAATGTATATTAAGAAAAACCAGGTGTATATAGACTGGAATTGTCACACCATCCCCTATGTGATGAAAAATACAGC
Organism: Lepidochelys olivacea; assembly: GCF_965140295.1. Classification (NCBI taxonomy): domain Eukaryota; kingdom Metazoa; phylum Chordata; order Testudines; family Cheloniidae; genus Lepidochelys; species Lepidochelys olivacea. The sequence continues at coordinate 80,025,278 of NC_140417.1, read as the reverse complement.
CTGAATTATTTGAATTTCCCCTCTTACTTAATTGTTCCTTTAGCCATGAGACCAGTTAAAGTAAATTATCTTATTTCCCATACTCTGTCTCCAACTCAGCTGAATGACAATAATGGTACTTATGCAGTATTTTGGAGCTCATAAAAACTTTAAATATTTATGGCACAGAATATATTTCATAAGCACAGTTGACTAGATAAAAAGCTAAAGAAGAGGAGGGTTAGGATGGCTATCAGAAGATTTATTCAGAAGATTTATTTAAAAGATTCTTTATCAGTTTGTGAAACAGGCTTCTAAATGTGATAGCTGGGCCTGGTAAGGCAGAGAAATTATACACTACTGTGGCCAATGCGGGCACATTTCTGCCACTGTAACTCAGTGCCTTACTATGTAAGTCCAATTGAAGTCCATGAGCCTCCACAACATAAGGATGGCAGAAGTGGGCCTTCAGCAAGAAATAACAAGCTGTATTGTAATACTTGCTTATAGAAATCACAATGATTTACTGGAACACTGCAAGTATCAACCTCAGCATCACTGGCAAAACTTAGCTTCCTACTAACCTGTTCTCCTCACCCCACATCAAATAGCATTTCTACTGTATCCTTTATGAAACTCAGACCACAATACAATTAAACAATGACAAATAAAGGACAATGGTAAGGTTGCTGGTGTGCTCAGGCCATAGCCTTTCAGGCTGACCAATACTGTCTCATTGTTTCCTTCTATTCCATCTGTCTGTATCCATCTGTTGTCACTCATCTATAGCTTCTGTCATCGACATGGCAACTGCCACTCGGGTAGATTAACTATGCCAATGGAAGAGCTCTTCAGTTGGCATAGAACGTCCTCATTAAAGAGCTGCAGCTGCGTCGATGCAGCATTTTAAGTGTAGACTTGCCCTAAGATTGTAAACTCTTGGGGGCAGGGACTGTTTTTTGTTCTGTGTCTGTACTGCATCTAGCAAAATGGGGCCCTAGTTCATGACTGAGACTCTTAAACACTACAATAATACTAATAAATAGAACTACTATTACTACTAGTAGTACATAATTAAGGACAGTTTTGAGACTTAACGTCTCAGGTATCCTGCACTGGGCAAAAACTGGTCAAAATATCAGGAAAAATTTGCAGGAGATGTAACTGAAATTTGAATCTTTTTCAGTCTTCTAATAGGGTCTAACAATGGATCCTCTCTCTCTCTCTGTCACTTTCAAATGTAATGCAGATGAGCAGAGTGAGAATTATTACAATGTGATGCCTATTTGGTGGTCAATCTTTAATGAGTCTCCAGTTCCCAGTGGCGAAGTGTCCACATCAAAAAATCCATCACTGCCATTGGCATTACTTTGTACTCTTGCTGACAATCTAAATGTGGGGACTGAACTGCCATTTCTCTCTCTTAAAGTTGGGGCCACTATTGTTTAGGAAGAATGGCACCACAGTGTTGGTTAGACTGAACTAATGCTGTTCTCATTCTATAGACAGATTGAAGACTGAGCTGGAGACTTCTACCTGACACATTTCACAAGCACTAAAATGGAAAGAAAAAAATATCCTGCAGTTCTGCTAGGTCTCCCTGAACAGGCACAAGTATAATCCCTGAATATGAAATGTACCTATTTTTCAGTCAATTATATTAATTACTAGAAGAATAAATCAAATCCCCAGATCTGAACACCCTGAACTGCAGATGCGGAGCTGAACTTTGAGCCAGTTTCTAACTGCTAAGGTTAAGTCACTCATAAAAAGCAACTCCCTTGCATGAAAGTTAGTCTTATACCCAATAATCAAAAACCACAATGAAACAAAACATACTATTCCTTGACAATTACGATACCATTCGGTGTGAGCAAGAGTATCAATCTGGCCTTTAATGAACACTGAGTATATAAGATGTATTCTTTATACAATAATCACTATTCAGACACTGAATAAAATGTAGCTCTCAAAACCCCTTGTATTCATTATCCAAACGAACAACTGGTGATCATATTCAAAGTCTATATTCAGTCAACTCTGAACTTACAGTTTCAATAGCATTGTTAGCAGCCATTCTCTGAGCTATTTGAATGGAAGAGAGGCTCAATAGTGCTGCGACTGATTCTTCAAAACGTGCAAAATGAATGAAACTCAATCTGCCAGCTTTTAAGGGGAGTTTAGACAGATAATGGTTGGCAAGGGTCATCTTCTGATGATTGGCTTACAGTAGTGCTCCATAAAAAGTTTACTTTTCATTAATCTTTCAAAGGGATGACATTGTATTTTGTGCAAAATAAGGTCCATACATAATTATAAAGTTCTGAAGGCCTTGGGAACATGGGGAGAACTGCTCCTGATTCAATTCTATAAAATTGTAATCATTCTGGTTTTCTCTTTAGCAAAAATCTGTATGCAAGTTCTCACAAAGTAACAGAAGTTCATACTCTGTAGTGGAGTAAAGAGACATCTTGAGATTTATAGCTAATACCAGAGCTCAAATAAGCTGGATAACATTATCCATGATGGGAAGCAATTGCTTTGCTATTACTAACATATGCTCAGGCTCCTTCTGTTTAGTCATTTTAAAAGATCTTTTGTAAAGAGACTTCACGCACTGAAGAGACAAATCATAACTTTAAAACACCCTGCACCATGTGGGCACATTTTCATGGTCATGAAAACTGAGTATTAACACTGGCTAAAACCAGCCTAGGAAGTGGCAACTGCAAACGTCTCTGAATAGTTGGACCAATGTATCTCACAGTCTGCACTAGCAACAAAGCTTAAAACCAGTTCTGCGGAATGCAGGATTGAGCATATGTATTTGTGTCAGAGTATAGTGTTTTTGCCAATAGGTGAAGGATACCAACTTAAATTCTACTTGTGATTTAAGTGATCTTTGTTCTTTTTTTATTTAAGGCTCCTGTTACTTTTTAGTGGTGTAATTATTTTCTAGGAACCATGTTAACTATCCACCAACTAAACAAATCCGTCAACACCTTTAAATGTTTGTTGATACACCCATGGCATGATTCAGGTTTTATTTCCTGTTTGTTGGAACAACAAAATAAGTCACAATGACTTGAGTCCAATCTGAGTGACTCATTTTGAAAAAAGCTCATTTTATTAATGAGCATTAATATAGCAATTTCAATATTGCTGCTAGTGGAATGGGGATTTATAGTCCCTGAATAATCTAAATGTAGTGCTTTATAAACAGAAATTCAGATGCAGGCTTCCTATATGGTGACTGAGTGTGAACTTTTAAATAGTAGGATGAGACAGAATTCACGAACCTAAGGAAACCTAGTTCATCCGCAAGTGCTAACTTTTCTAACAACCAGTTCATTAGCAATGCAATTCCAAAGCCCACTGATGTCAATAGGAGCCTCTCGATTGACTTGAGGGAGCTATGGATCAGGCCTAAGTTGATTTGAAAGATTTACAATCCTAAGTCTCTTCAAGCAGAATGAGAATCAAACCTTAAGATTCTGTAAGACTCCCCATTGACCGAACTTCTATCCCACAGAAGTCAATGGTAAAAATACATTGATTTCAAAGGGAGTAGCGTTACAAACATTGAGTTTTGTTGAAAATCCTTACTCCGCATGTACGACCCTTGAAGTTCTAAATAATGAATTGCAAGTTCTCCACTTTCTAGTCAGAACACATCTGAACTTAAACCCAGTAATATTAATAAGATTCCATTTAATCATTTCATCAGTTGTATCCCCAGAAGGGAAGTCTCCGAACCAAACTAAAGTTGTTACTGTACACACATAGCAAGGTTTTCACTACAAAAGAAGTCAGGCTAGGTTTTCCCTTCCCATAAAAGTGACATGGGAAGAAGAGGGGCCAGAAAAAGCTGTCCTTACCGAGTTGCCTATTTTTGGGAGAGGATTCTGGGGTACCTTGAGGAAAAAGGGCATGTTGCATCCAAAGCTTGTAGTGCTTGGAGATACACTGGGTGGGAAGAGGAACAATAGAGACAGGCAATCTGCTTGCAACACTGACCCTCCTTGTCAGCACAGTTCCTTCAGTGAAGCCACTGACTGAATCCCACAGTGTCTGCACCAAAGTAGCCACAGAGCAGTCAGGTAAAAGTTAATGTTTCAAAGCAACATTAATTACGGATATGATTTGCACTTAGAAAGCTGTGGGCTTAAGCAGGGGATGCTGTCAGGGAGTTTACAGTGTCCTACTCACAAGTTCCTGTGGATCTCCAGCAGAAGAGCTTCTGCAGGAATCTTAAGTCTCAGAGGAGCTGAGAGTGGGAAGAAAGCTGTGGAGTTGGCAAAAGCAGAGAAGGACAGCAAGAGACTTTATGAACACTCTTAATAAGGTTCTATTACAAAAAATACCAGGGATTGATTATACTGATCTACTTTGACTCATCTGACTCACAATCTCAGTTAATAGACATCTAACATCTAGGGCATCTTTTTCTGGATTGAGAGATACCTTTTTTCACCCAAAGAGTCTTCAACTCTTATATCATTTCTTAGTTCAGTAGCTTGAATCCATTTTTCCTCTCACATGCAAACAGGCCAAAGTGACCCAGACAAAATGGCATTATGAATTTGTTTTATTTTACGCTATCTGAATTAGTTGTGGAAGAAGAGTGCAAATCATAACTGCCAATCTTGACTGTGCTATGTGGAGCAAAGATAAGAGAATGGGACTAATACTAGTTTGCTCTGACAATAAAGCAAGAGCTGTACATCTGTTTTATCAACTCCGAACAAGTTGGGAATTTCTTAGGGTTTTGTTTTGGTTTTTTTAAAACCAACTGTCAAAACCAAAATTATTTGCAGAAACATATTGATTTTGATGAAACTTTCATCAGTAAACTTTTAGGTCTGATACAGAATTTCTGGTCAAAGAAGTCCCTGCCCCAATGGAATCAGGCAGAGAAAGGACTTGAACCTGGGTGACCAACATTCTAGGTGAGTCCCCAAACACCAGGCTATTATAGGAGGGACCTCTTTTTTGTGAGCAATTTGAAAGGTCTAGTTTCTGTTCTGCATCAGAATGAGAAATAGTTAGCAACCTCAAAGTAGTTCATAAAAACTGAATAATTTCTTCCCCCCAGCCAGCCCTACTCATTAGCACATTGACCATTCACTCAATATTTGATGTGGAATTTAAGCAATGTTGCCGAATACAAAAAAGATTAGATTTTAACATGACATTTGCAGGTCACAAACCTAAACAAAGTGCAATGAAAACACATGTGCATGAAAGTGATAAGTAAACTTGAAACATTGAAAATTGTTAGAATTTTATCAGTATGTTACTTGTATAAGCATAATTTACTAATATGTGAATGCAAATAATTATCTTCAATTGATGGCTATAAGGTTAGGCATTGTGGCTTTTTTGATAACATATGGCTCACAATATGTCAAACTATTTGTTGGTTACAGATTATATGAACAACTGTGTATCTCATGGAAAAAGAATGATGTGAAGGAACATTAATTCCCTAACAAATTGATATAAGTTGACTTCCTGATGTTCCACACCATTTTTTAGTTTTAAAAATACTTGTGATTTACTAAAAAATATAGTTTGACTAACTACAGAGATTTTATCTAGATTTCAAACACACATTTTAGGGATGTTTGAATCTGGGGTTTAGCTTCAGCACCATCTCTGCTAAAAGTGCAAGTAACCTCTCAAAGTATAGGATGGTGAGGATGACCAGCAACCACAATATTTAATGCCTATTGATACATTGGTGATAATCTGATACTTGTACTTTTTCTGCCATGAGTCAAGTCTAAGATTTTTTCACAGTGAGAAATTGTACAAAGATCTCCTGGAACAATAGCAATTGTGGGAATTTGGAATATCTGCAGGGATTTACTACCCCAACCCCAAAGTCTTTGGAGATTTAAAAAAAAAAATCATCCCTGTATGCTTGGTACTACCCATATCTGGTATCAAATTGCAAACTGCCCTATTAATTAGAGGGTATGTGGTGGTTACCCCACCTGTGAAATATCAGGAAAGGTAAGAAGGTACTTGGTGCTCTCTCCAATATCCCTGGTGATCTGCATGTTGGAAAATAGCCTAGAGAAAACTCCTCAGTAATGACAGCCACAGGTATCAAGAAGAGTGAGAGAAAAGATGTGGACCTAGGGAGAGAAGCAGGCAATTGTGTTACCTAAGAAACCATCTGCTTGAGTCTCTAATCACCCTGCTCCCTCTCATGCAGTGGCATTGGTGGTCCCTTTACTACACTGTGGAATAGTTTATATATAAACACAGTCAGAAGGAATTAAAAAGGGAAAGAGTTTTCTTCTTAGCCCCTTCCCACCTTGAGTCCTCCTCCTGTGCTTTTGCCATGAGAAACCAGCTTCCATATTCTTAGTGCCTGTAATATTTCAGTACCTGTGACCTGCCTTTAACCTCTTAGCTAAGACTTCCAGTGAGATTGGCAATAATGATGTGGACATCCATCTAGTCATGGGTTACTGGCAATGGTGATATGGATACGTGTCTAGCGATGGATTAAACTTTAGAAGGATCAGGGATTGTGCTGTATTCAGGAAAGGAACCAAGAGCTTGTTTACTTATCCAAACTATCCATAACTACTTCCCTTTGTTATCAGGATACCTGACCTTTCTGCCAGCATCAGGAGTCCTCACCAGAAATTTTTGGGAGTAGGCTCTGAGACGTTATTGATAGCTGGGGTTTGGGGGAAGGAAATCAGGTAAAGGAAGGGGAAAATTTGTACCATTTACCCAGTCCCTCACTAGTAGCTCTAATGAAACTACCAGCAGTTGATGAGGCTGCCAGGCTCTACCTTCAACAGGCTCCAGAGACGCTCCTCTCTTGCACATCCATCTGCAACCATTTCGGGATGTCACTGCTATATATGCACAGACTTTTCATAGAATATCAGGGTTGGAAGGGACCTCAGGAGGTCATCTAGTCCAACCCCCTGCTCAAAGCAGGACGAATCCCCAATTAAATCATCCCAGCCAGGGCTTTGTCAAGCCTGACCTTAAAAACTTCTAAGGAAGGAGATTCTATCACCTCCCTAGGTAACGCATTCCAGTGTTTCACCACCCTCCTATAAAAAAGTTGTTCCTAATATCCAACCTAAACCTCCCCCACTGCAACTTGAGACCATTACTCCTTGCCCTGACCTGTAGAAAAGCTAACCCAACAAGGTATTCCCATTGGTAAGATTTTCCACCACTTATGAAGGCTATACTGCCACAGGCCCAGAAAGGCAGTATCAGCGGGGGCAGAGACCTCATTCCTCAGATTGCTTGAGCCCAATAATATGACCCTCTCTCTAAGGCCTCATGAAGGAGAACTAGCTATCCAGCCACCCCTGAAAACAATAGGACAGGTAAAGTCACGAGCTTTTTGAGACCACCTTTCCCAGGCAGCCTCAAAGCCAAGTAACTGTGAGAATGCTGGGTCTAGCAAAGTTGAGATTTTTTTGAAAGTATTGTGAGATCCTGTCAGTTCCAAGCAGGATCCTTAGTCTACCTTTCAGGCAGCTGGCCTGGATAATATTAATAGTAACAACACTGAGCTTTCGTCCCTAGATTTCAAAGCATTTTACAGAGGAGGGGCTCTTTATCCCCAGAAAACCTGAACACTCAGTCATAAGATTTTCTGTGCTTCCAATTAAAAAACTCTTTATAGTCGTTTTCACAGAGCCAGCTCTATTTAGTTAGGTGGGCAGCTCCAACCTCAGCTAGACCTTCCTCTTTCCTGTTATGTATTCCTCTTCCTCTCAACCTCATACCAAAGACCATGTTGCTCCTTCATTGTGCACAGCTGGCACAAACTGCAGCTCTCCCTCTAGGCTGCTTGGCCCATTGTTGTGGCTATATGTGCCACTGCTGGACAGTCACTTCAATGCCTGTACCCTCTCCAAAATAGCACCAAGAAATTAGCATATACCACGCTTGTTGTTTTGTGGACCTATTGGTCAACATGACCCTTAGACTGGGGGAGGCATGGGCAGCATTTCCACTAAGCCAGCCTGCCACAGCCTCATGGATCTTAAAAGGTCAGTTCAGCAGGACAGGGAGAAGTGTTTTCAGTGTCACTTGCAATAATGTGTGTGTACACATGTGAGAACGAATCTCCTAAGATTACTGTAATACGAAAGTGTTTATTCTGTACCTACCTTTATTAGCTAATTTCCTTTTATTTCTAAAAATATATTTTAGACAATTAGAATGAGCTAAAAATACATATGCATGATACAATTATGAAATCTAGAGGAGAGCCTCAGACCATTAGAGAAGTTTTGTTTTTATATATTCTAATCTTTCAAATTCAGCTGTTAATTGTAACTAACTCACTAGTCCAGAGTTTGATCATACTCTCTGAAATGGACATTATAAACAAAGTAATTAAGAACATGCAAAGCTATCTCTGCCTTGGAGTGTTGTATTTAGACTATCACTCAAACCCACTACAATGTCAATTTCTCTTTCCTTTAAAATAGAAGAGGCTTAAAAAGCCAACGACTTTGCTTTCTCAATTATTAGATGTTCTCCTTCACCTTGGTGGCAATTTGTGGATATCATCCTGAATAATAATAAAGGAAAAGATCTTTCTATTCTATTATTGCTATAGTTATATACTAGAAGTTCCAAACCTCTAAATTACAGTAAAGAAGAGGATTCATGTCTCTGTAGAAATCCTATATGAATATATACTAAAAAACAGAATAATTTGAAAGTGAAGATGAAGAAAAAACAATTAGATTTTTGCAAAATCCAATTAGGCTATATGTATTTCTTCAAAATTTAGTCATTCACAAATATTAAAAATAGCTTGCAGTATTTGACTATAGAACAAGTGTCTTCATAAATCAAAGCTAGCATTAGTGTAACTTTACTTGTGTTTAAATACTCCAAATCTGAGCAAATCATGTCCCTCTCAGTTTGAGGCCACAAAAAGTAGAGCCCAATCAGAGGGAAAGAGTCATTTGGATCATCATACTGTTTGATTTGTAGTAGGTTTTGCCACAACACAGTGGATCATTTTAGTTAGGTTATATTAAAAAACCTTTAACAAGTGGTGTAAAATCCCTCAGGTCTTACATAGTTATGCATTGAGATCTGCAGACACCATATGCCGACTTCATTTCAATACACTAAGACTAAAAGGTCAGGAAATCAATGCACTATTTTTGATTACTTAACTACAAAGGAAAATATTTTCTAGATAACCTACAGATTCTTCTGTAGTATATGCCTGATACAAGCTGTCATGCTTCAGAGCATCTGGATTTTGGATTTATAACTTAGTATTAGATTCTGACCTTTTATGTAAGTTATGTATGGTAGCTTACTGGAACATGTTGCATAGAAATATTTGCCTAGTGAACATGATCTGAAATGTATTACCAAAAGTACATTGGATTCAATATCAAAGAATAGTCTATCTGGAAAGTTTTAGTAAAGGAAGATTATGACTCGTGGTCATGAATGCAGGACTGGAAGACCAAGAGGAGAGTGCTCAGTGTCCAAGACTGATGGAGGCTGGGACAATGGATAAAGTAGTTCTAAGTTATGGAAGAGGATGTAGTGGGAACATAAGAATTGACATACTGGGTCAGACCAATGATCCAAGCCTAGTATCTCGTCTCTGACAGTGGCTGGTGCCAGATGCTTCAGAGTGAATGCAGAGAATAGTAAATGAGTGATCCAGTTGTCCACTCCCAGCTTCTGGCAGTTGGCAGTTTAGGGACAGCTGGAGCATAGGGTTGTATCCCTGACCACCTTAGGTAACAGGCATTGATGGATCTATCCTCCATTAACTTATCTAGTTCTTTTTGGAACCCAGTTATACTTTTGGCCTTTGCAGAATTCCATGGCAACAAGTTCCTCAGATTGACTGTGTTGTGTGAAGTAGTACTTCCTTTTGCTTGTTCTAGCCCTGATGCCTATTAATTTCGTTGGATGACCCCTGGTTCTTGTGTTATATGAAGGGGTAACTAAGACTTCCCTATTCACCTTCTCCTTACCATTCATGATTGTAAAGACCTCAATCATATCCTCCCTTAATTGTCTCTTTTCCAAGCTGAACAAGTCTTTTTAATCTCTCATTTGGAAGCTGTGCCATATTCCTAATTTTTTGCTGCCCTTCTCTGTACCTTTTCCAATTCTAATATCTTTTTTGAGATGTGGCAACCAGAGCTGCACACAGTAGTCAACATGTGGGCATACAATAGATACAATATTTTCTGTTTTTGTTATTACTCCTTTTCTAATGGTTCCTGACATTGCTGGCTTTTTTTAACTGCTGGTGCACATTGAGAGGATGTTTTCAGAGAACTATCCACGATGACTCCAAGTTCTTTCTTCAGTGGTAACAGCTAATTTAGCACTCATTGTATATGTATAGTTGGGATTTTTTTTTTTTGCTTGTGTATTACTTTGTACTTATCAACCCTGAATTTCATCTGCCATTTTGTTGCCCAGCCACCCAGATTACTGAGATTCCTTTGCAACTCTTCTCAGTCGGGTTTGGATTTAACTACTTTGAGTAATTTTGTATCATCTGGACATTTTGCCTTCTCACTATTCACCTCCTTTACAGATCATTAATGAATATGTGAAATAGCATAGGTCCCAATACAGATCCTTGGGGGACCCTGCTATTCACCACTCTTCATTGTGAAAACTGAAGATATATTCCTACCCTTTGTTTCCTATCTTTTAAGGAGTTACTGATCCGTGTGAGAAGCTTCCCCCCATATCACATGATTACTTAGTTGCTTAAGAGACTTAAGTGAAGGACTTTGTCAAAGGCTTTCTGAAAGTCCTAGTACTCTATATCCACTGAATCACCCTTATCCACATGCTGGTTGATACCCTCAAAGAATTCTAATAGATGAGTGAGGTGTGATTTCCCTTTGCAAAAGCTGTGTTTCTTCCAATGTATCATGTTTATTGTAATGTCTGATAATTTTGTTCTTAACTATAGTTTCAACCAATTTGAATGGTACTGAAGTCAGGTTTATCTGCCTGTAATTGAGAGCATCTCCTCTGGAACCTATTTTAAAAATAGGCATTACATTAGTTACCATTTAGTCATCTGGTACAGAGGCTGATTTAGTAGTTCTGCAACTTCATATTTGAGTGCCTTCAGAACTCTTGGATATATTCTAATATATCTGGTCCTGATGATTACTGTTTAATTGATCAGTTTGTTCCAAAACCTTCTCTAGTGCCTCCTCAACCTGGGATAGTTCCTCGGATTTGTCACCTAAAAATAATGTCTTGGGTGTGGACATCTACATCCTCTGTAGTGAAGACTGATGCAAAGAATTCATTTACCTTCTTTGTAAAGGCCTTCTTTCCCTTGAATGCTCCTTTCGCACTTCAATCATTCATTGGCCCCCACTGACAGTTTGGAGGCTTCCTTCTTCTGGTGTACTTCAAAAAAATTTCCTGTTAATTCTTGGGTCCTTAGCAGGTTACTCTTCAAATTCTTGCTTGGGCTACATTATTATATGTTTACACTTGACCAGAGTTTACGCTCCTTTCTATTTTCCTCAGTAGGATTAGACTTCCAATTTTTAAATGATGCCTTTTTGTCTCTAACCATCTATTTTAGTCATTATAGACAGTTCACATGCTAAGTATCAGAGGCGTAGCCGTGTTAGGCTGTATCCACAAAAACAACGAGGAGTCCGATAGCACCTTTAAAGACCAACAAATTTATTTGGGCATAAGCTTTTGTGGGTAAAAAACCCACTTCAGATGCATGGCTGGCTCACTACAAAAGCAATTTTCCCTCTCTTGGTATTAACGCCTCCTCATCAATTATTGGGAGTGGACCACATCCACCTGACTGAATTGGCCCTGTCAACACTGGTTCTCCACTTGTAAGGTAACTCCCTTCTCTTCATGTGCCAGTATATTTATGGCTGTATCTGCAATTTTCACTTCATGCATCTGAAGAAGTGGGTTTTTCACCCACAAAAGCTTATGCCCAAATAAATTGGTTAGTCTTTAAGGTGGCATCAGACTCCTTGTAGTTCACATGCTGTTTAGTCATAGCATCTGTCATTCCCCCACCAGCACAAGATCACAGTAGGATTCACAGAGATGGGAGTGACTCAAGGAACGGGAAACGAGAGTTAGGACAAAAGGAGGTTCTGAAGGAATACTCTGGGCACATCCAAGCATGGGAGAAAACTTAGGCTGAGTTCCATGCTGCATTTTTTGCTTTTAAGTTACCAATAAATTCCAGCCCAAGTTCCAGATACTAATTGTGGGCCTATGCATTCTGAAGACCCAGCTAGAGCTCAGCTCATTTGAAGGCAGATAACTAACTTCTGTTTAGGAAAGAAAACCACCCTAAAAATCACAGCCTTTGCTGCTTTCCACTGTGTTACTTGAAATACCCACATTTTCTCCCACCCTAGAATACAAAAAAGAATATCAGATTTCTTGGGTAACTGTATATCTATTCAATTTAAAAAATAAAATAATGAATTTGAAGTGTTTTATTTAAAAAACAATTCCCATTTAACAGGAAATTTCAAGATTTCAACTTTGTTCCATTTCAGAATGTTTTTTTAAATATCTCCTAGGGAATGGGAATTTTGCATTTTGATTAGCTCTATGCAGAAGATTCAGCGAGTCTTTGAAACAGACATTGTGCAGCTGGATTATTCAGTAAATTGAGTAAGCCCCTAACATTCTAACAATCTATATAATTGGCAATTTTCTGTGTTATACATTGGAAAAGTCTGGCTAGATTTTCAGGACAGCAAAATACATTTTCTGACCTCCTGCAAAATTTCAAGTGCTTTCTCCAAACCACCATTAGAGTTCTTAAAATGGTTTGAAATTAACATTGGCAAAGCTACTTACCTTTCTCCTGATATTGTTAAAAAAGGCTAAGCTGTTTTTGCGGAAAATTAAAACACAAAATTAAACCTGAGGCACAGAGTAAGGGGATCCTGTCCCCATTGAAGATAATGGCAAAATTCACTGAAGTCAATGGGGCCAAGATTTCAAACCAAGCATGGAAAGTTGTAGCCCAAACAGTACAGCACAGTTATAACCAAATGTAAACAGGGTGTAGATTTGGGAGTTGCTATTAAAGAAGGTTACTAACTTTATTAAAAGGGTCACTAACAGCTCTCCTATAATCCATAATTATTTAAAAACAACATCAACAAACAAAATCTAAAGCTCATTTTTTTAAAGCAGACCAAATTAATGTCCTTGGAAACAGCTTTAATGTCATGACTACCATCATCTCCTATTATCCTATTTAACTGCAAAGGCATGCGGGGAAATTTTGTGATAATATAAATATTTAGGAATTCTAACAATCCTTTGAACATCTTTAAATTCCACTCAAAGAATGTAGGGTCAGATAGCACTCCACTACTTGCATTTCAGGATTAATGGGGCAAACAGATGGTCAGACATCTGCTCTGGAAGCTGGTGATGACACCACAGACATCAGCAGTGCTTCTGTTTTTTTGCAATTGATTTATTCTCTGAGACATGAATGTCTGCTTCAATGCTTTCATGCAAGGGTTTAATAGAGTTAACTTGATGTAGAAGAGGAAAGATGCATGCTTACATTTTTATGGACTACGATTGCCAGGGGTTCAATTGTCAGGACAAGTAGGAAGATAATAAGCGACAACCATACTACAGTTCTCCTGCCTAGAGGGAAACAGGCAAATTCTAAACAATTAGTGGTTATTCATGCATGTCAAGAATTATACAATAATGCTGCCCCCCAGGTGACTGTATTTCAGTGCAAGAATGAAATCCCTATCAGACTACTCTAATGTGTTTTTGCTGTGCATTAAGACAAAGCATGGGTGAAGAAACATACCAGATACCTCCACCACCTAACACTACTAAGAGATTTTCTTTAGAAAGAAATCCATCTGGTCAGCATGCACTAGCTTACTGAGGTCTAGGTTGAATATTAGGAAAACCTATTTCACTAGGAGGGTGGTGAAGTTCTGGAATGGGTTACCTAGGGAGGTGGTGGAATCTCCATCATTAGAGGTTTTTAAGGCCCGGCTTGACAAAGCCCTCACTGGGATGATTTAGTTGGGATTGGCCCTGCTTTGAGCAGGGGGTTGGACTAAAATGACCTCCTGAGGTCTCTTCCAACCCTAATCTTCTATGATGGCAACTATGAACAGCTAGCAGCTTGAGCAAAGTTTAACTATGACTATTAATTAGCAAGATTGGTCTATGATGTGCAAAGGTGGGTACTCTGCCTTTTAATCAAATTATGTTGTCATTTCCAAGACAGAGTAACCATGCAGCCAAAAATGAATGTTTAAAGACAGTGGGTCAAGTTTTGCCCTGATTTACACACCCCACTAGTTTCAGTGAGGCTGCAGGTGAGTAAGTCAGTGTAGAACAGTGGTGGGCAACCGGCAACCAGCAGCCCGCGGCCTACAGGTGGCCCTTCAGGGTTATCCACTGGCAGGCTGCGCAACAGTTTGTTTACATTGATCTTCTGCAGGCATGGCTGCCTGCGGCTCACAGTGGCTGCGGTTCGCCATTCCCAGCCAATGGGAGCTGCGGGAAGAGGCGCAGACCATGGGGAGGTGATAGCCACCACTTCCCACAGCTTCCATTGGCCAGGAATGGTGAACCACGGCCACTGGGAGCTGCAGGTGGCTGTGCCTGCGGACAGTCAATGTAAATAAACTGTCCACCAGCGGATTACCCTGACGAGCTGCAGAATGTAATTGATTTAAACATAACTAAACTGTAAAAGTTAATTAATAATCTAACCATTTGTAATGAAATATAGAGCCCCTGAAGTAAGTTGCATATATCTTCAGTGCATCTAGGCATCTAGACATCTTTCAAGCTGTTCCGGTATGTGTTTGATGCCAACGTATAATGAAAAACTGTCTCTGGACAATATTATTTCTGAGGTGCTTAGTATTTATTTTAATAATTAATTAATGGACATTCCTTTTAAAAGCATTGCCTTCTTCCTCATTACATTTAGCTGGCCAGTATTATAAGGTAGTTCAAAATGGAGGCGTGCAAATTAATTCCTTTTTTTGCATATTATAGGTAATCCAATTCCAACTTCTACACAGTGACTAATCAGTGGACAAGAAACACTTTACTTTCGTACTGTAGGCTAGGAACATGCTGCCTTATTGAACTATATACAGAGTGGAGGAAAACACATACTAAACAAGAAGGGCTGGAGCATGATTCCAACCCATAATACTCTTGTACCCAATTAGCCCCTTGATGAGGGCTTCCCTGCATCCCTCCTCTCTTACTTTTCAGCCCAAATGTAGCCTATTAAATAACTGGGAGTTTTTCTTGCTTTGATGGGGTAGCAGCACCTCTCAATGGCAGCTGGGGCCACCTCCAGGTGCAGACACCCACTTGCCCCGATTTCTTGGTCCCACAGTTCTATACACACCCATCTTGGGCATTCCCAGCAAAACTGTGTCCTCTCTTGGCCTCAGCTCCTCCAGGAGAAGATCACCCAATGGCAAAAGCTCTGTTGCTTGCACGTCACTCTACAAGCAGACATGTCTGATGTTTTATAACTTGACCATCACTTAAACAGACTTTAAAAGACAAGGGTCCAGTGTGCTCTAGAATAGAATCCACACTGGCTGGCGAGTATTGAAACTTTTAGTATACACTAGATCCTTTGGGCCCAACTCTGGCTTGGTCTACACTATAGACTTATGTAGAAAATCCACACTCTTGGGTACCAACTGAATGCCTAGTGTAGACAGTGTTATGTTGACAGGAGGGCTTCTCCTGTCAACATAGCTACCACCTTTTGGGGAGGTGGAATACCTATGCCAACAGAAGAAGCTCTGCCGTTGGCATAGGTAGCACCTTCATTAAGTGCTACAGAGGTGCAGCTGAAGCACCGAGCACAGACAATCCCTCTATTTTTAGGAAGATAGTTATACTGTTTTCAAAAAACATGCTTCCTTAACATTTTCTCCTCTATGCTCAGAGAGATTAAATCCAAATGAGTTCTTATCTTCCCTTTCCAACAGCTGGGCCAAGTTCAGGCACAGTTTACTCTGAGGAGTGGTTCTGTATTTCAAAGTCAACAGAGCCAGCTTCATTTCCAAGCTCCCATTTATCATCATCTTCATCCCCTCTTTAATAGTCCTCCCGAAGTTGGATGATATAAGGAAATTTGAATATATTTAATCCCATTTTTGCCCAGAAAGTCTTTAAACTCCATGTTCATAAAATTTGGCCCACCGTCTGGAACAAGTACTACCAGTAATCCATGTGTGGCAAAGGTCTGTCTGAGCTTTTCAGAAGTACCAGTGGAGGTCACTGAGGTTATCACATGCACTTCTAACCACTTCAAATGTTAGAAACATTTTCATCCTAGATACAGGCCTGCAAAGTCTAATTGTCTAACTGGGGTATCCTGGCCATTCTGGAGGGTGAAGGGGTATCTGTGCTAGGATCTGCTGGTGAACCTGACACTGGTGACATTCTTTTACTCCTTTTTCCAGGTTCTCATCCATGTTTGGCCATGTAACAGGGAGCACTCACCCCTCATGAATGTCCCCTTGGCCAAGGGCGTGTGCCTGCTCTCTTTCTCTCAGATTGTCCCTGCTCTGGGATAGGGCAGTGCCACAGGACTCCCTCCCTGGAGACAATGTCTTCCCCTTCTTGGGCTTCCTAGCTACAGCAGTCCAGCTGGGCCACTATAGTTCAGTTCCCCCCTGGGGTGCCTCAGTGTCCACACCACTTCCCCCCAGCAGCTAATGGTGATGGGGGGGGGGACCTAGGCCCACCCACTAGTCCAGGGACCACCCCAGGGACCCTGTAGAGAGAAGCTGTCTGCAGTATCCCTTTAAGTATACTGCACAGCCTCTCTAATTCCCTGGGCAACTTCCCCATGCCATCTTCACCCTTACCTCAGGGCCTTGTCCTGATGGAGTCCCAGCAACCCACTCAGGGGTCCTTCTCGCTCTCCCTGGTTTCTGGTAGTGCTGCCCTGTCCGGGGTTCTGTAGATGTGCCATCCGGTCACACACCATCCACACTCCTACAGCTCCAGCAAGGAACTGAACTGCCTCTGCCCTTGCAGCTCTTTTTATACTAAGCTGCTGGGCCCTGACTGGCTGTGTCCCACACAGCCACTCTAGGCAACTTGGAGGACCTCTTTACTGCCTTTTTTGGGAGTGGGATGTGGCAGGGCCATGAGGCCTCCAGCAGGGGACCACAGAGGGTCTGGTATAGCCCATCACAGGCCACCATAGCTCTGACCCAAAAATTTCATACCTGAAATGCCATGGTGTACTTCAAGTAAGTCCATTAGGACTTTCTCTCATCTTCTGGGGGGGGGCAGTTATTATTGTGCCCCACAAATGCATCCATTCTCTATGCTCAGTTCTGTACTCCTTGTCTTAAATGGGTGAAACTTTTCCTGCTCATGCTGATTTTGTAGCCCTGCAGAATGTGCTGCTACACTCAGGATAGGATAGGGTCCTGTTTAGTCCACTTCCTTATCTGGGAAGCCTTAACTGGTACCTGCTATTCCAGGAATAAAGCAATCTCTCCTGGAGGCTCTGTAGCACCAGATTGTTCTGGTAATGGCAATCGACTGAGGCCATCTATGCTGGCATGCTGATGCCCCTGCCTTATGGGCTATCCTATATCCATAAATGGCTAAGGTTGAAGCCCAACACTGTAGCTCGTCAGCTGAGAGGACCATCACACCACTGTTTTCCCTGAAGAGTCCCACAAGTGGTCTGTGAGCTGTCAGAAGGGTAAAATGTTTCCCATGCAGATACTGATGGGGTTTTTTATTCCAAAAATATTAGCTAGACTGTCTGTCTTTCTCTACCAGAGAATAACCCCATTCATCTTTAGTCAATGAGCTGGAAACATCCAATAGTTCATTCTCCAGCATCCATCATGCCATGCGACAAAACTGCCACTACTCCATATGATAAAACATCACATGATAGGAATAATTCTTTGCACTGGTCAAAATGAACAAGAAGCTCCAAAGACTTGAGTAGCTTTTTAGACTCCTGGAAAGCAGTGTCTCTGTCTCTCTCTCTCTGTACCAGGGGGTCTCCTTCCTCAGGAGTTGATGCAAGGGCTTTACAAGTACTGAAACATTTGGGAAAAATCTGTGCTAATAATTTAATATACCTAAGTATGCTTGTACCTCAGCTGTGTTGGGGACCGTTCATTCACCGTGACAGTGTCTGCCACAGGGTAAAGCCCCTCCTTGTCTATCCTGTAGCCCTGGTATATCACTTTCAGCCTCATAAAAGAAGTGTTTACTTTTAAGCCAAACCTCATTGCCTCCAATCTTTGAAGTATGTTCTTCAGTGCTGACAGATGTTCAGCAAAGTTTCTGGTGCTGAGGATATTCCATATGGCAATCTATTGTACTGGCATAAGCCCTTATGAGTGTTTATATTGGTCAATGTCTTATAATCCTCCTCCAGTCTCGTCTGCTGCTATGCCTGAAACATGTCCAGCTCACTACATTTTTTACCCCATCTAACACTATCAGCAAGTTCTCTGTCTGTGGAAAGGGGTAATTGTCTACCTTGGAGACTTGATTCCCTGGGATTTCATAATCCCCACAGATGTGGATGGTCTTGCCTGATTTAACCACAGGCACTATAGGTGTGGCCTGTTCAGAAAACTACACTGGAGAAATCATCCTTTTCCAGCCTCTCTAACCCAGTCTCACTCTTTTCTCTGAGGACATAAAGAATTTATATTTCTTTAAAATATTTTGGTTTGACCCCATCCTGGGTATAAATACTGGCCCCCTGAGCCAGCCTGGTGAAAATGAGCGAGTGAGTGAGGGTGGGGAGAGCGAGTGACAGAGGGAGGGGATGGAGTGAGTGGGGGTGGGGCCTCAGAAGGGGCAGGGCATGAGTGGGGCAAAGGTGTTCGGTTTTGTGAGAGTAGAAAGTTGGCAAGAGGATACACTGCAGGACAGGTGTTTGTGGTATGAATGAGAGAATCCAAAGATGGCTGCCATCGGGGCCTCCAGGATCCCTTTTCAACTGGGTGTTCCGGTCGAAAACCAGACACCTGGTCACCCTACACCTCCCCCATCCCCAGTGTGTCATTTTCCTTCCCCATGTTATTTCTTTTTCCAAACCTTCTTCTTTTGCCTTCTGTCTAGTAACAGTCTGGCAAGACAGGAACACTATGACCAGAAGGAAAAAAACACAAAAGCTTGTCTCTCTCACCACTAGAAGTTGATCCAATAAAAGATATTACCTCACCCACCTTGTAAACCAGAAGGCAGACAAAAGAATGCCCTAAACAGCCCAACCCTGATATAAGTTTGCCAGGTCTTAGAGAGGCTGAGAAGACCATGTGCTAGGCTTGTGTTTTTCCAGCAGTGAGATTGCAAGTAGAAGTCAACATCAGAGACAGAAGCTGCATTTTCTGTCTTTGCTGTTCTTCTCTCTCCCTTCTGTGTATTTGTCTTGTTTTGTCTTTTAGGAAATGGGATCAGACTTTAACAGCAGCTCCAGCCCATTCAACTTAATTGTTCTGTTGGGGGGGGGGGGAAGAGAAATATTACCAGACTGTCAGACAAGGGTTTTTTTTTTCCTTTTAAAGATTCTCTGTAGCTGGAGAGAAAGGGAATAAGGGCTGTTAAAAAGAGAGCCTTATTTAATACTTAAAATGTAAAGTGCTTTAACTTTTTTTTTCTTTTCTGTATATTTTATTAAAGACTAAAAGGATTTTTAATGGTGTGTTTGCCATGATACTAAGAAGGCTGAGGACTCTGTTTAGCAAACTCTGTACATTGTTTAACACTGGTTAATATTGGACAGTGACTGGGTTATGCTAATGTAAGTGGGGGAATAGTCCTGCTATTGTGGGGAACTTTCCTGGCTTCTGCACTACCGCGGTGAAGTGGGCTAGCGAAAGGATCCTTTACCCAGTGGCCTCCCTGCCCTTGAGGACTCCCCTTCCACTCTCCTATCTGGCAGAGTCCTCGTAACTCCAACAAGGCTGGGCCCAGGATTCCTGGGGGGCTCGACCCCCAACCCTGCTGTGGTCACCTAGGACAGGGGCTAGGGTGTCCCCATTCTGGGGTACTCTCTCTGCCCTGGGTACTTCTCTGACCCACTGACTATTACATACAAGTTAAAGCAAATGCAAGTTATTTAATCAACAATTAATTTTAAAAAGAATAAGGAAAAATGGGAAAGATTAAAGGAAACACATCAACCCGCTCTGTGGCAGGGAACATCACAAACAGCGTCTCTGGAACGTTAGGGCAGTTCACAGTCTGTTCCTTGTAAGTCCCAGGCCTTCTTCTCAGGCCCTGGCTGTGATGCAGGGATGCTGTGGGTTGGACACTTGCTCTCGTGGTGGCCACACGCTCTCAGGCTCTAAGTGGTAGGACCCTTCTTCCCAGTGTCGCCCCCGCCCTGTTGGGGTTACGATCCAAGCCTGGCCTGCAGAGCCTCTTGGCTGAGGCATCTCCCTGTGCTGGGCCCGCTGCCCAGGGTCCCCCTTGCTCTCCCCAGCTGCTCACCACACCAAGCTCCGGACTGCTCCACCAGTCTGTCTCAGCACTGCTGCTGCTGCTCTGCCTCCAGCTCCCTGGGCTACTTCTTTGGCCCCTCTGCCTCTGGTTGCTACAGCTCTGCTCCCAGGACAGGTCTGCTCTGCAGGCAGCTTCTGTGACTCTGCTCCCAGCAGTGACCTGCTTCGTGGGCTGCTTTTCTGGACCCTTTGGCTCTAGTTGCTGCAGCTCTCTTCCCAGAGCAAGTCTGCTCTCTGGGCTGTGCCTCTGGCTTTGGGACTTCAGCTCTGCTCCCAGGACAGGGTCTGCTCTCTCTGGATCTGGCACGACTCTGCTCCCCAGCTCAGCTCACGCCCCTGCTTTCTCCTTAGCTAGGCCCCACTCTGTCTGATCCAGGCAAATCCAGCTCACATGGAGGACGGGACCTCCCTGGCCTCCTGACTCCCTGATTAGCCTGCTCGCCCTGTCATTCACGCTGACCTGGAGCATTGGCCTCTCCCCATTGTTCCTGGGGACTGGCAGTCTCAGGGTCCTGATTCCCCCTTTTTAGGAATTTCCCCCTTTTTAGCAGACCCTTCCCCCTTTTTAGTACTGGGAGCTAGCAACTAAAACACCCCCACTGAATGTTAGTAAGGGGGCAACAGTCTACTTACACTAACACCTTTGATTCTTGAGCCATTTATGCCATCTAAATTAATAAAACAGAACATTCAGACCTTCCTGAGTGCTGGTATTTTGCTAGGGTCTAAGTTGGAAATGTCCTCCCAATTTCTTGCATCCAATCTCTGCTTTTGTCACTAGGACAAGTAACTTTTTCTTTGGGCTTTTACATTTTACAGGGACAAGCACAGAACCCACCACCTGGATGGGTTCTCCAGTGTAGATACGTAGGTTCATTATTCAGTCCAGCTTTGCACTACTGAAATATATAGTGATTGATTACAATTGCTGAAGTCTCTGTATCTATTTCCATTTGTACTGACTGTTTAGCTCACCATTATGTTACTTCATGCGTTCCCACTTTCTTTCCTTTTACATAGCGTGTATTTCCTCCTCCTGTGTCTTCCTCCCATTCAGGGTAAAATTCACTCTGCTTTCTCCCTTTCCCTCTGGTCTTTTGCGGTATGCTCACCTGGGATTAAGATGCTGTTGGAGAGTCACCTTTACATTTGCAGGCTAACTGTCCAGACTTGAGGCATTTGTGACCCTGGACTGTTTTAAGTTTAAGAACTGATGCAAAATGAGCTCCTCCACACTGACAACACTGCTCAGGAGCCTGAGAATTTCTCTGCTTGCTTTGCATTTTATTTATTGAGTCAGTTTGATTTCCCCTGCATTCTAAGTGCAAATCTTGTAACTTTTTAACTGCTGCTTCCATAGCTGTTGCTAATTCTACTGCTTTGGGCTAAATTAAGCTCCCCTCTGAGGGCAACCATCTTTGGATTCTCTCAGTACCACAAACAAATCTGTCCTGCAGTATATCCTCTAGACCATTTCCAAGTGAGCATTAGTCCATTAATGGTTTTAGTGCCGCAACATACACAGCTATACTTTCACTTTGCCTCCTTATTCTGTTGAACTTGAAACGTTCCACAATAATGTTTGACTTTGGCATGTATGCTCCGTTACCATCTTCTAAACTTCTCTCCTGGTTTCTGAGGGCTAGTCTACGCTAGAATCTCTACAGTGGCACCGATGTAGCTGCATCACTGTAGCATTGCTAGTGCAGATGCTCTATGCCGATGGGAGAGAGCTCTCCCACACACCCCCAGGCAGTGGTAGCTATGTCGGCGGGAGAGATTCTCCCACCAACATAGTGCTGTCCACACCGGTGCTTAGGTCAGTGTAACTTACATTGCTGGGGGTGGGGGGCGAGGGGGGAGATTTAAGTTATACAGAAATAAGTGTTAGTGTGTACTAGCCCTGAAGTTGTAACAAACTCCTTAAGAGGGAGTAGGTTTGACTGCCACAGACACTGAGGGAAATTGCTTTCTGTTTGTCCTAATCTGTATCTCAATTGCAAGAAAATAGTGGGCCAGTTTTTCAAGATATTGCTGCCATTCCTCATTAAACTCCACAATTTTCCCATAAATTGCCATTCTTATGTTTTTCCTTTTGCCAATATATTCAACCACATGCAAACAGAATGGGGGGAAAACACATGCTAAATAGACTGGAGCATGACTCAAACCTATAATGCTGTGAGTCAGTTGTTCTCAACCTTTCCAGACTACTGTACCCCTTTCAGGAGTCTGATTTGTCTTGTGTAGCCCAAGTTTCACCTCACTTAAAAACTACTTGCTTACAAAATGAGACATAAAAAAATACAAAAGTGTCACAGAACACTATTACTGAAAAGCTGCTTACTTTGTCATTTTACCATATAATTATAAAATGTTGTACTTACATTTCAGTGCATAGTATATAAAGCAATATAAACAAGTCATTGTATGAAATTTTAGTTTGTACTGACTTCGCTAGTCCTTTTTATGTAGCCTGTTGTAAAACTAAGCAAATATCTAGATGAGTTGATGTACCCCCTGGAAGACCTCTGTGTACCCTGGGGTACACATACCCCTGGCTGAGAACCACTGCTCCAAGTAACCCAATTAACCCCTGGAGGGCCATTTTACTATACCAAAAGTTACTGTCTGTCCTTCAACACAGAAACCTGTTTATTTTAATCAGCACAGTAGCTTATGAGGATACAACCAAAGGTAGCTTGTTTAACATTTGAACGTAAGGGCTCCCTTGATGGTCCAGACTTTTGATCTCACTGTATTTCTTGCTAGAGGAACACACTATTCTCAGGATATGCATGCAACTCTGATAAGCATTAACAAGAGTTATACATCAGCAGTATGGGGAAACTATACCTTTAGGCTGGTGTAGCTAATACCTTTAAAGATTTGGCCCTTTGCCACACCATGAGGGTTTTAAAAAAAAGTTACTTGTGCATCCCTCTCTTAGTAGTTTTCTTAATTAAAATCAAAATTAGAGGGACACTGTTTGGTTTTGCTATATTTTTTGCTGGTGATGGGGTTTTTTAAACAAAAAACAAGTAATTCACTTTTATTCAAAACAATGCTTCCATTTACTTTAATCCTTTAAAAAAATGTTGTGTCAGCAGCCTTCAGCCTGTTGATCATGCATAACTCTAGAGTAACAAACTAGTGCATGTTTTCACAGTTCATGAGAAAAAACTTCTGTAGGCCTTTCTAATCTGAAAAATGAACATATACTAGTGACAGCTTCTAACTCAACACTTCTGTCTCTTGGGTATGTTCAGTCTTCTGTACGCTTTTTGACAGAAAATAATTTTTTACTCCCTTTTGTGTTTGTTAGCCATCTTGGTTCTTCAGTGGCTTAGAGAGAATGACCTGGATTCTGGTCCTCCCTGTGAATCATGCACAGAGCTGCTTGATTCTTTCCAGTCACTTTGACTTCCACAAACCCTTTGAAGATAACATGCTTTATTGAAAGCATGGGGTCATACAGCTATAACTGAGGGCCTAATTGGACATGTTCAAGTTTCACTGCTGGATATGTGCAAAAAAGAACATCATGATTTGAGTCTAGGTTGAGTTTGGAGAAGTGATAGTGTTTACCTCTAAACTGAATGAATTTTATATGAAAATTGGTTTGACAAACCTGGAAACAGATACTATTGTTTGAGTCTCTGTTAATAAGAGACTCACAGTATAGTGGACAAAAAGAATATAAGGAGACAACCCATTTATATTTGTCGTTTGGTTACATAATTCTATTTATAAATGTACTACTATTGCCCTGCATCTATCTTTCTCCTAGAGAAAACTTGTTGAGAGAATGGATGATAGTTATCTCTCAGTCATTTACCAGTCATACCTTAGTCATTTACTACTTTAACAGTCATCAACTGTTCGGGTTTTTTTTTTTGGTGTATCAGTGTGTTTTAAATCAAATTTCTCCCTTTTAGCCCTTCTCCTTCCTCTTCCCCCTCAAAAAAAGCCAACATACACACAAACCCAAGACACTTTTCAGTCATCCCATTTTATAAGTCGATGGAAAGAAAGAACAAGAAGATAAGAACCATGAACTATTTTTTTGAACAGTAGTACAAGGATGAGAATTAAATTTAACTTCACCTATTTCTTTCTTTATACTATTTCTCAGAGGCAGTACAGTATGTTCTAGTTCTGTCTCTTGTGAGCAATACAGGCTATACGGTTAAGATTGAGTTCAATAATGTGTCACGGCAAGCAGAATTTATTCTTTGGCCCTCAGCTTCCTCACAGTGACTCATTTTTTTTGTTTTGTGAACTGCAAAAAGTAGCTTAAATGATAGAAAATAATTGAAGATTTTTCTACGATTGTTTCAGTTGTTGTATTCAAGAGGTGGTAATAACGTTACTAACATCTTTATTTGAGAAGATGACTGATTTTTTTAGACAAGTGGTTCTCAAACTGAGGTATTCCAGGGGGTCCGCGAGGGTACTCCAGGGGGTCTGCAAGTGATGTCTAGTTCCAGGGGGGTCTGCGAGTCAAGTCTCGGACTGCTGGCCCCACTGATCAATTCCTCCCCTTTCCTCCCAGTACCCCCTGCATATCACAGAACAGCTGTTCAGCAGCATACAGGAGGTCCTGGGAGGGAGGGGAAGGAGCAGGGATGGGCCTGCTTCGGGGAGGGGGCGGAAAGAGGCAGGATGGAGTGGGGGCAGGGAGAGATGGGGTGGAGACGGGGCCTTGGGGGGGAAGGGATGTGTCAAGGTTCCTTCCCCACTCTGAAGTCTAGGGTACAGATGTGGGGACCTGCATGAAAGAGCCCCTAAGCTTATTCTTACCAGCTTAGGTTAAAAACTTCCTCAAGGTACAAACTTTGCCTTGTCCTTGAACTCTATGCTGCCACCACCAAGCGTGTTAAACAAAGAACAGGGAAAGAGCCCACTTGGAGACGTCTTCCCCCCAAGCCCTACACCCCCTTTCCTGGGGAAGGCTTGATAAAATCCTCACCAATTTGCACAGGTGAACACAGACCCAAACCCTTGGATCTTAAGAACAAGGAAAAAGAAATCAGGATCTTAAGAGAAGAATTTTAATTAAAGGAAAAAGTAAAAGAATCACCTCTGTAAACTCAGGATGGTAAATACCTTCCAGGGTAATCAGATTCAAAACATAGAGAATTCCTCTAGGCAAAACCTTAAGTTACAAAAAGACACAAACAGGAATATACATTCCATTCATCACAACCTATTTTACCAGCCATTTAACAAAAGGAAATCTAACGCATTTCTACCTAGATTACTTACTAACTTAACAGAAGTCCTGAAAAGCATTCCTGATCTGTTCCCAGCAAAAGCATCACACAGACAGACCCTTTGTTCCCCCCCTCCAGCTTTGAAAGTATCTTGTCTCCTCATTGGTCATTTTGGTCAGGTGCCAGCGAGGTTATCTTAGCTTCTTAACCCTTTACAGGTGAAGAAGGGGTTTTGCCTCTGGCCAGGAGGGATTTTATAGTTCTGTATACAGAAAGGTGGTTACCCTTCCCTTTATATTTATGACAGGGTGGAATGGAGGTGGGGCCTGGGGCTAAGCACCCGCAGGGAAAATTAGAAAGCCAACTTTGGGGCGGGGGGAGGTCTCAGAAAAATGTTAAATCAGAATTGGGGTCCTTGGGTCGCTAAAGTTTGAGAACTGCTGTTTTAGACAAAGGTCTAAAAGATCTAATCTACCTGGATGTCTGTAAGGCATTCGATACAGTTCCACATGAACAACAAGGAGTCCGGTGGCACCTTAAAGACTAACAGATTTATTTGGGCATAAACTTTCATGGGTAAAAAAACCCACTTCTTCAGATGCATGGAGTGAAAATTACAGATACAGGCATAAATATATACACTGGCACATGAAGAGAAGTCGAGAACCAGTGTTGACAAGGCCAATTCAGTTAGGGTGGAAGTGGTCCACTCCCAATAATTGATGAGGAGATGTCAATACCAAGAAAGGGAAAATTGCTTTTGTAGTGAGCCAGCTACTCCCAGGCCCTATTCAAGGCCAAATTAATGGTGTTAAGTTTGCAAATGAATTGTAGCTCTGCAGTTTCTCTTTGAAGTCTGTTTTCAAGTTTTTTTTTTTGAAGGATGGCTACTTTTAAATCTGTTGTTGAATGTCCAGGGAGACTGAGGTGTTCTCCTACTGGCTTTTGTATGTTACCATTCCTGATGTCTGATTTGTGTCCATTTATTATTTTACATAGAGACTGTCCAGTTTGGCCAATGTACATGGCAGAGGGGCACTGCTGGCACATGATGGCATATATAACATTAGTAGATATGCAAGTGAATGAGCCGCTGATGTGGTTGGGTCCTCTGATGGTGTCGCTAGAGTAGATATGGGGCCAGAGTAGGCAACAGGGTTTGTTACAGGGATTGGTTCCTGGGTTAATGTTTCTCTAGTGTGGTGTGTAGTTGTTGGTGAGTATTTGCTTCAGGTTGGGGGGGCTGTCTGTAAGTGAGGACTGGCCTAGCTCCCGTGAGAGTGAGGGATCATTTTCCATGATAGGTTGTAGATCATTGATGATGTGCAGGAGAGGTTTTAGCTGGGGGCTGTACATGATGACCAGTGGTGTTCTGTTCTTTTCCTTGTTGGGCCTGTCCTGTAGTAGGTGACTTATGGGAACCTGTCTTGCTCTGTCAATCTGTTTCCTCACTTCCCCAGGTAGGTATTGTAGTTTTAAGAATGCTTGATAAAGATCTTTTAGGTGTTTGTCTCTGTCTGAGGGATTGGAGCAAATGCGGTTGTATCTTAGGGCTTGGCTGTAGACAGTGGATCATGTGATGTGTCCCTGATGGAAGCCGGAGGCATGTAGGTAAGTAAAGCAGTCAGTAGGTTTCTGGTATAGGGTGGTGTTTGTGACCATCACTTATTTGCACTGTAGTCTCCAGGAAGTGGATCTCTTGTGTGGACTGGTCCAGGCGGAGGTTGATGGTGGAGTGGAAATTGTTGAAATCCAGGTGGAATTCTTCAAGGACCTCCTTCCCATAGGTCCATATGATGATGATGATGTCATCAATGTAGCATAAGTAGAGGCGGGGTACTAGGGGACGAGAGCTGAGAAAGCATTGTTCTAAGTCAGCCATAAAAATGTGGGGCCATGTAGGTACCCAGAGCAGTACCACTGACTTGAAGGTAGAAGTTGTTCCCAAATTTGAAATGGTTGTGGGTAAGGAAAAATCAAAACAAAGCTCAGCCACCACGTGTGCCATGGCCTGATAAGGGATACTGTTCCTGACAGCTTATAGTCCATCCTCGTGTGGAGTATTGGTGTAAAGAGCTTCTACAACCATGGTGGCCAGGATGGTGTTCTGAAGATCACCAGTGCACTGTAGTTTCCTCAGGAAGTTGGTGGTATCTTGAAAATAGCTAGGAGTGCTGATAGCATGGGGTCTGAGGACAGAGTCCAAATAGCCAGATAATCCTGCTGTAAGAGTGCCAATGCCTGAGATGATGGGGCGTTTAGGGTTTCCAGGTTTATGGATCTTGGGTAGCAGATAGAATAACCCTGGTCTAGGCTCTAGAAGTGTGTCTGTGTAGATTTGTTCCTGTGCTGTAGTGGGGAGTTTGAGCAGATGGTATAGTTTCTTTTGGTACTCCTCAGTGGGATCGGAGGATAGTGGCCTGTAGAATGTGGTGTTGGAGAGTTGCCTGGCAGCCTCCTGTTCATAATCCGCCCTGTTCATGATGACTACAGAACCTCCTTTTTCAGCCCCTTTGATTATAATGTCAGAGTTGTTTCTGAGGGTGTGGATGGCATTGCGTTCTGTATGGCTGAGGTTATGGGGCAAGTGATGCTGTTTGTTCACAATTTCAGCCTGTGCACGTCGGCGGAAGCACTCTATGTAGAAGCCCAGTCTGTCATTTTGACCGTCAGGAGGAGTCCACACAGAATTCTTCTTCTTGTAGTGTTTGTAGGAGGGTTCCTGTGGGTTAGTGCACTGTTCAGTGGTGTGTTGAAAATATTCCTTGAGTTAGAGCTGGTGGAAGTAGGCTTCCAGATCACTGCAGAACTGTATCATGTGCGTGGGGGTGGTGGGGCAGAAAGAGAGTCCCCAAGATAGCCTGGCAGAAGAGTCTGTCCAAAGTGCGTGGCTGGATAGATTAACAATATTGTTGGGTGAATTAAGGGTACCACTGCTGTAGCCCCCTGAGGCATGTGGGAGTTTAGATAGTTTACTGTCCTTTTTCCTCTGTAGAGAAGTGAAGTGTGCACTGTAAATGGCTTGTCTCATTTTTGTAAAGTCCAGCCATGTGAAAGTTTGTGTGGAAGACTGGGTTTGTATGTGAGTCTCCAGTTTTGAGAACTCATTCTTGATCTTCTCCTGTTTGCTGTACAGGATGCTGATCAGTTGGTTCAATCTCCCTGTACATTCAATAACATCCTTCAACAAAAAAAAACCTTAAAAAACAGACTTCAAAGAGCAACTGCAGAGCTACAGTTCACTTGCAAACTTAATACCACTAATTTGGGCTTGAATAGGGACTAGGGGTGGCTGGCTCACTACAAAAGCAATTTTCCCTCTCTTGGTAGTGACACCTCCTCATCAATTACTGGGAGTGGCCCACATCCACCCTAACTGAATTGGCCTTCTCAACACTGGTTCTCCACTTGTAAGGTAATTCCCTTCTCTTCTTGTGCCAGTGTACATAATTATAACTGTATCTAATTTTCACTCCATGCATCTGAAGAAGTGGGTTTTTTACCCACAAAAGCTTATGCCCAGATAAATCTTTTAGTCTTTAATGTGCCACCAGACTCCTCATTGTTTTTGTGGATACAGACTAACAGGGCTATCCCTCTGATGCTTAGTTCCACATGAGAAATTATTAATTAAATTGCAGAAGAGTGGGATTAATATGAGAACTAAAAGGTAGAAAAGGAACTGGTTAAAGGGAAGACTACAACAGGTTATACTGAAAAGTGAACTGTCAGGCTACAGGGACGTTAATAGTGGAGTTCCTCAGGGATCAACCTTATATAACTTTTTTATTACTGATCTTGGCACAAAAAGTGGGAGTGTGCTAATAAAATTTGCAGATGAGACAAAGTTGGGAGGTATCGCCAATACTGAGGAGGACTGGAATACCATACAAGAAGATCTGGATGACCTTGTAAACTGGAGTAAGAGAACTGGGATGATATTTAACACTGCAAAGTCATGCATTTAGGGACTAACAACAAGAATGTTTGCTATAAACTGGGGACTTATCAGTTGGAAGTGACGGTGGAGGAAAAAGAGCTAAGTGTATTGGTTGATCACAGGATAACTATGAGCCACTGATCTGATGTGACTGTGAAAAAGACTAATGCAGTCCTACAATGTACCAGGCAAGGTATTTCCAATAGAGACAGGGAAGTGTTAGAACGGTGAGACCTCATCTGGAGTATTGTGTGTAATTCTGGTCTCCTATGTTTAAGAAAGATGAATTCAAACTGGAACAGATGCAGCGAAAGGCTACTAGGATGATCTGAGGAATGGAAAACCTATTTTATTAGAGGAGACTCAAAGAGCTTGGCTTGTTTAGCCTAACCAAAAGAAGGCTGGGGGGAAATAGGATTGCTATATAGAAATACATAAGAGGTATAAATACCAGGGAGGGAGAGGAGTTATTTAAGTTAAGCATCAATGTGGATCCCAGAACAAATACGTATAAACTGGCATTCAACAAGTAAGTGAAGTTCTGGAGCAGCCTTCCAAGGGGAGCAATGGGGTAAAAAAAACCTAAGTGGTGTAAGACTTAGCTTGATAAGTTTATGGAGGGGATGGTATGACAGGACTACCTACAATGACGTGTGGCCCATCGGTGACTCCCTCTAGCAAAAATCCTCAACGGCTGGAGACCGAGTTACTACAGAGAATTCCTTCCCAGGTATCTGCCTGGTGGGTCTTGCCACATGGTCAGGATCTAACTTATTGTCATATTTGGTATCAGGAAGGAATTTTCTCCCAGGTCAGATTGGCAGAGACCGTGGGGGTTTTTCATCTTCTTCTGCAGCCTGGGGCCACATGCAAGTTTAGACTACTGTAAATGGTGAATTCGCTGTAACTTGAAGTCTTGAAACCATGATCTGAGGACTTCAGTAACTCAGCCAGAGGTTAGGGGATCTATTACAGAAGTGAATGGGTGACGTTCTGCGGCCTGCAACGTGCAGGAGGTTAGACTAGATGATCACGATGGTCCCTTCTGACTTTAGTAAGAATAGCTGAGTAAGAATATACATTACATTTTTAAACCTAACTAGTGTCCCATAAGTGACTTGCCACAAAATGTCAGAACATGTTAAACGTATTAGAGCTGAGTGAGTCTAATATTTATTTAATTTTCTTTCTTGATATAGGAACTAGATACTATGCTCTTGTCAGATATTTCTAAGTTATCTGCAAAAACACTAGAGCTTTCAGTTGTCTAAGTAGCCCCTGGAATCACAGTTAAAAGAACAAGAAGTACCTTGTGGCACCTCAGAGATTAACAAATTCATTTGGGCATAAGCCTTTGTGGGCTAAAACCCACTTCATCAGATGGATGGAGTGGAAAGTACAGTAGGAAGAGTGTGTGTATATATATACACATACACATACACACACACACACACACACAGAACATGAAAAGATGGGGGTTGCCATACCAACTCTAACAAGACAAATCAATTAAGGTGGTTTATTATCAGCAGGAGAAAAAAAATCTTTTGTAGTGATAATCAGGATGGCCCATTTCAAATCGTTGACAAGAAGGTGTGAGTAACAATAGGGGGGAAATTAGCATGGGGAAATAGTTTTTAGTTTGTGTAATGACCGATCCACTCCCAGTCTTTCTTCAAACCTAACTTGATGGTGTCCAGTTTGCAAATTAATTCCAGTTCTGCAATTTCTTGTTGGAATCTATTTTTGAAGTTTTTTTATTGAAGAATTGCAACTTTTAGGTCTGTAATTGAGTATCCAGGGAGGTTGAAGTGTTCTCTGACTGGTTTTTGAATGTTATAATTCTTGATGTCTGATTTTTGTCCATTTATTCTTTTGCATAGAGACTGTCCAGTTTGGCCAACGTACATGGCAGAGGGGCATTGCTGGCACATGATGGCATATTGGTAGATGTGCAGGTGAACGAGCCCCTGATGGTGTGGTTGATGTGATTAGGTCCTGTGATGGTGTCCCTTGAATAGATATGTGGACAGAGTTGTCGATAGGGTTTGTTGCAAGGATAGGTTCCTCGGTTAGTGTTTCTGTTGTGTGGTGTGTGGTTGCTGGTGATTATTTGCTTCAGGTTGGGGGGCTGTCTGTAAGCGAGGACTGGCTTGTCTGCCAAGGTCTGTGAGAGTGAGGGATCATCCTTCAGGATAGGCTGTATTTACTTGATGAGGCACTGGAGAGGTTTTAGTTGGGGGCTGAAGGTGACGGCTAGTGGTGTTCTGTTACTTTCTTTGTTGGGCCTGTCCTGTAATAGATGACTTCTGGGTACTCTTCTGGCTCTGTCAATCTGTTTCTTCACTTCACCAGGTGGGTACTGTAGTTTTAAGAATGCTTGATAGAGATCCTGTAGGTGTTTGTCTCTGTCTGAGGGATTGGAACAAATGCTGTTGCATCTTAGAGCTTGGCTGTAGACAATGGATGGTGTGATGTGGCCTGGATGAAAGCTGGAGGCAAGTAGGTAAGTATAACAGTCAGTAGATTTCTGGTATGGGGTGGTGTTTATGTGACCATCACTTATTAGCACTGTAGTCTCCAGGCAGCGGATTTCTTGTGTGGACTGGTCCTGGCTGAGGTTGATGGTGGGATGGAAATTGTTGAAATCCTGGTGGAATTCCTCAAGGGCTTCTTTTCCATGGGTCCAGATGATGAAGATGTCATCAGTGTAGTGCAAGTAGAGTAGGGGCATCAGGGGATGAGAGCTGAGGAAGCGTTGTTCTAAGTCAGCCATAAAAAAGTTGGCATACTGTGGGGCCATGCGGGTACCCATAGCTGTGCCGCTGACTTGAAGGTATACATTGTCCTCAAATGTGAAATAATTGTGGGTGAGGACAAAGTCACAAAGTTCAGCCACCAGGTTTGCCGTGACATTATCAGGGATACTGTTCCTGACGGCTTGTAGTCCATCTTTGTGTGGAATGTTGGTGTAGAGGGCTTCTACATCCATAGTGGCTAGGATGGTGATGCCAAAATCTGAAATGAAGCCCCTGTGGGCAGGCATGGAATTCCCCAACCCTGTTCCATGCAAGGTCCCGTTGGCCTGACTGGAGCCTCCGCCCGCCACCCCCAAATATAGAAGTCAAACTATACCTATGGCCCCATTGTGCCAAATGTTGAATCGACATGGTAAAGAGTTATTCTTCACCCCATATAGCTACCAATTTTGGTAAAATGACAAGGCAATGGTGTATTTAAAAAAATACAGCTACTGTATAGAAGCTTGTTCATAATTAGCTTAATTAAGTCAATTTGCCCTAGGACAATACAGAGGAAAGGTGGGTGCGGTAATATCTTTTATTGGACCAATTTCTGTTGGTGAGAGAAACAAACTTTTGAGCTACACAGAGATCTTCCTTTGATCTTGGAAAGGTGCTTCAGAGTGTCACAGTTAAACACAAGTTCAAACAGACAGTTTACCATAAGTAGTTAGCACATATTCTAAGGGACTTAACAGGCCACTTCACCTTGAACGGTCCCTTAGTTTAGCATAAGTAGTTACCACATATTCTATCTGTTTGAGCGTGTGTTTAGCTGTGATGCTCTGAGGTCTGGTCTACACTTCAAATCTGTATCTGTTGTGACAGGGCAAGGCCAGATGGCTATAGGAAAGTAGTGAGAAACAGATATGTTAGCCCCAGGCTAAACAAGTCCCTGTTACAATGGTAACCAAATGGCAGTTGCTCCACGTTAATCAAGACACCTGGGGCCAATTAAGATCCTTTCAGAAAGCAGTGGAGACAGCCAGGTTGATTGGGACACCTGAAGCCAATCAGGGGCTGGCCAAAACTAGTTAAAAGCCTCCCACTTAGTCAGGTGGGGTGTGTGTGTCAGGAGCTATAGAAGACACACTGCTGGAGAAACGGAGCAGTACAAACCTTATCAGGCACAAGTAAGGGTGACGTAGATCATAGAATCATAGACTTTAAGGTCAGAAGGGACCATTATGATTGTCTAGTCTGACCTCCTGCACAAGGCAGGCCACAGAATCTCACCCACCCACTCCTGTAACAAATCTCTAACCTATGTCTCAAGTATTGAAGTCCTCAAATTGTGGTTTAAAGACTTTGGAGTGCAGAGAATCCTCCAGCAAGTGACCTGTGCCCCACACTGCAGAGGAAGGCAAAAAAAAAAAATCCCCAGTGCCTCTGCCAATCTGCCCTGGAAGAAAATTCCTTCCTGAAATTTCAGCTAAACCCTGAGCATGTGGGCAAGACTCACCAGCCAGACACCCAGGAAAGAATTCTGTAGTAAAGCAGATCCCACCCCATCTGACATCCCATCACAGGCCATTGGGCATATCTACTGCTAATAGTTGAAGATCAGTTAATTGCCAGAATTAGGCTATCCCATCATACCATTGCCTCCATTGCCTCCACTTAGTCTTGAAGTCAGATATGTCTTTTGCCTCCACTACTTCCCTTGGAAGGCTGTTCCAGAACATCACTCCTCTGATGGTTAGAAACCTTCATCTAATTTCAAGTCTAAACTTCCTGATGGCCAGTTTATATCCATTTGTTCTTGTGTCCACATTGGTACTGAGCTTAAATAATTCTTCTCCCTCTGTGGTATTCATCCCTCGGATATATTTATGGAGAGCAATCACATCTCCCCTCAGCCTTATTTTGGTTAGGCTAAACAAGCCAAGCCCTTGGAGTCTCCTTTCATAAGACAGGTTTTCCATTCCTTGGATCATCCTAGTATCCCTTCTCTGTACCTGTTCCAGTTTGAATTCATCTTTCTTAAACATGGGAGACCAGAACTGCACACAATATTCCAGGTGAGGTCTCACCAGTGCCTTGTATAAAGGTACTAACGCCTTCTTATCTCTACTGGAAATACCTCGCCTGATGCATCCCAAGACTGCATTAGCTTTTTTCACAGCCATATCACGTTGGTGGCTCATAGTCATCCTGTGATCAACCAATATTCCGAGGTCCTTCTCCTCCTTTGTTACTTCCAAGTGATGCGTCCCCAGTTTATAACAAAAATTCTTCTTGTTAAACCCTAAATGCATAACCTTGCACTTTCCACTATTAAATTTCATCCTATTACTATTACTCCAGTTTACAAGGTCATCCGGATCTTCCTGTATGATATCCCGGTCCTTGTCTGCATTGGCATTACCTCCCAGCTTCATGTCATCCGCAAACTTTATTAGCACGCTCCTGCTTTCTGTACCAAGGTCAGTAATAAAAAGATTAAATAAGATTGGTCCCAAAACCGATCCCTGAGGAACTCCACTAGTAACCTCCTTGCAGGCTGACAGTTCACCTTTCAGTGTGACCCATTGTAGTTTCCCCTTTAACCAGTTCCTTATCCACCTTTAAATTTTCATATTGATCCCCATCTTTACCAAGTTAGCTAATAATTCCCCATGTGGAAACGTATCAAATGCCTTACTGAAATCGAGGCAAATTAGATCCACTGCGTTTCCCTTGTCTAAAAAAAATCTGTCTCCATCTCAAAGAAGGAGATCAGGTAGGATTGACACGGTCTACCTTTTGTAAAACCATGTTGTATTTTGTCCCAATTACCATTGACCTCAATGTCCTTAACTACTTTCTCCTTCAAAATTTTTTCCCAGATCTTGCATACTACAGATGTCAAACTGACAGGCCTATAGTTACCCAGATTGCTTTTTTCCTTTTGTTAAAAATAGGAACTATGTTAGCAATTCTCCAGTCACACGGTACAACTTCTGGGTTTACAGATTCATTAAAAAATTTTGCTAATGGGCTTGCAATCTCATGTGCCAGTTGCTTTAATATTCTTGGATGAAGATTATCTGGGCCCCCCGATTTAGTCCCATTAAGCTTTTCAAGTTTGACTTCTACCTCAGATGTGGTAATATCTACCTTCATATCCTCCTTCCCATTTGTCGTCCTATCATTATCCCTAAGCTCCTCATTAAAGACTGAGACAAAGTATTTGTTTAGATATTGGGCCATGCCTAGATTATCCTTAACCTCCACTCCATCCTCAGTGTTTCGCAGTCCCACTTCTTTCTTTGTTTTTCCTCTTATTTATATGGCTATAGAATCTTTTACTATTTGTTTTTAATTCCCTTTGCAAGGTCCAACTCTACTTGACTTTTAGCCTTTCTCACTTTATCCTGACATGTTCTGACCTCAATAAGGTAGCTTTCCTTGCTAATCCCTCCCATCTTCCACTCCTTGTAGGCTTTCTGCTTTTTCTTAATCACCTCCCTAAGGTGCTTGGTCTACAACTCCTGCCTATGAATTTTTTCCCCTTTCTTGGGATGCAGGCTTCTGAAGGTTTCTGCAACTTTGACTTGAAGTAATTCCAGGCCTCCTCTGCCTTTAGATCCACAAGTTCTTCAGTCCAATCCATTTCCCTAACTAATTTCCTTAATTTTTTAAAGTTAACTCTTTTGCAATTAAAAACCCTAGTCACGGATTATTTTTGTTTATTCTTCCATTTAGTTTGAATTGAATTAGCTCATGATTGCTCAAACCAAGGTTGTCCCCTACAACCATTTCTTCTATGAGGTCCTCACTACTCACCAAAACCAAATCTAAAATGGCATCCGCTCTTGTTGGTTCAGCAACTACTTGGTGAAGGAATCCATCAGCTATCACATCCAGGAAAATCTGAGCCCTATTATTATTACTAGCACTTGTCCTCCAGTCTATATCTGGGAAGTTAAAGTCTCCCATGATCACATACCTCCCATGATATCGAGGAAGTGGGGGCTGCTGTGGGGAAGTGGCCCAGGCAATTGTACTTGTCCTGTTTCCAAAAAGTCAGCTATCAAGAGCTGCTACTATCAGGGTCCCTGGGCTGGAGCCCAGAGTAGGGGGCAGGCCCAGGCTCCCCTCTTCTCCTCCCCAACTAATCACTAAGACTGGGAGACAACAGAGACTGTGCGAGGGAAGATAGTTTCTCCTCACCTCCCTTGCTGGCTTATGATGACGATGGCTCAGTAGGCTGTGACCCTTGCCTCTAGAGAGAGAAGGGCTGAGTGGAGGGTCACAATGAGCCTCTGAGGCTAGCATAATCCGACAGGAAGCACTGGACCCACTGAGACAAGGTCGGAGCTTTGTCACACTGTATAACTACATCTCTCAGGGGTGTGAAAAATCCACATTCTTGAGTGACTAAGGGTAGGTCTACACTATGAGGTTAAGTCGACCTAAGTTAAGCAACTCCAGCTACATGAATAATGTAGCTGGAGTCAATGTAGCTTAGGTCAACTTATTGCAGTGTCTACACCATGCTGGGTCAATGGGAGAAATGCTTCTGTCGACTTACTTTATGCTTCTCGTTCCAATGGAGTACTGGAGTCTATGAGAGAGCGATAGGTGGAAGACCTGCTAAATCGAACCCTGGTGGATCGATCGCCATGCATCAATCCCTCAGTAAGTAGACACAATTCCTAAATTATATCAACCTAACCACATATGTAGATAGCGCTAGGTCAGCAGGAGATCTTCTCCCACCGACATAGCTACCACCTCTCGGGGAGGTGCATTAATTAAGCCAATGGGAGAGCTTTCTCCTGTTCATTTACAGCATCTTCATTAAAGTGCTAGAGCAGTGCAGCTGTGGCAATGCAGCATTTTAAATGAGGACTTGCCCTGGGTACCTTTCCCAGACCTGAGGAAGAGCTCTATGTACCTCAAAAGCTTGTGTCTCTCACCAACAGAAGTGGGTCCAACAGAAATATTACCTCACCCACCTTATTTCTCTAATATCCTGGGACTGACACAGATACAACAACACTGCATAGGACAATACAGTCAGCTATTTTGAGAGAGAAGATTCTCTACTCCTTTACACCAGTTTTATGTAGCTGTAATTCAGTTGGAATTACAGCAGTATAAAACTAGCAGGACAGAGTGGAGACGCAGCTCCAGTATGTTCTTACTTTACAAGGACTAAGAATGATCCACACTTGTTCGCTTCTGCAAGATCCTTACTCACTAGTCCAAAGGAATGAATAGTAGCCAAATAATATATCATATAACAGAGATGGTAGATGTTTTTGCAAAGGATTATGAAAGCGTGTCTCAGTTTTGCTCCTGAAAGGCCAAGAAATTTCATTTTCAGGGTTTCATGTTGAAATATGCAAAAAAAAAAATGTCCGTGTATTTCAGTACAAACACAGATCTAGCAAATATTGAATGCTCACTTCAAAACCTTATTTGCTTAAAAACAGGATCATATTAATAAGAAAAGATCTTTCACTAAAAAATGACCATGTTCTTGAGAGGAAGCCTGCAAAATTTTACAGAATTTTGTTGAACAGGACAATTTTTGCAAATTTGACTTGAAATGTGAAAACATCTACAAGTGCTTGATCATGTAAGATACCAAGTACCCTCAGCCCCTACTTACTTTAATGGGAGCCAAAGATTTATTTCACAGGATCAGGCCCCAGGAAGTTTATCATTCATTGGAAAACCTTGCAAAACTGTAACAAATATATTAGTAAGAGTGCAAACTCTGAAAAGAAAGCAAATAACCTCAGCAATAATGAAATGAGCAAATGTATACCACATATAACTGGAGACTTTTAGTTTTGTTTGTCCTTCTATATAGAAAAAAATATTTAGACAAGCCAACAGGATTTCCAGGGTCAAAGCCCAGTAGGGAGTAGGGTCATCATCCCTGCAGACCACACAGTAGCCCTTGTGTTGAACCCCTGAAAGCTTCTAAAGTTGTTGGTCCTATATGCCAAGCAGGGTTGAACTGGGTCCTGTGCTCAGATGGGATACATCCTAGGAAAAATCCACTGCTGCAGGAAGTATTGGTAATTCAACAGACTTATTTGTCCTCAGACTTAATATTTATCTAGCATTGTGGAGTTGCCGATGGAGTGATATACAATACAGGTTCTGGACTACTTCCATTCATTTAAAGTCCAGTGGGACAGAAATTTTTGCAAAGGTATGGGTGTTTGACCTTGTGTCTTGCCTAGGCTGGTTATATTACCCAGACCAACAATTTCAATTAGAAGAGGTACTATTCATTCAATAGCAATGAAGCTAATAGGGTTCTTTTTAGAAAATACACTAAAAACCTGAAAATTTTTGCATCATCCTAAAACATTCTTTAGGATGGTATGTCTACTGAGATATGTACAGAGAGATATCATGTTTGTTACGAAGCAGACAACCCACACCTCTGGCACAGAAGGGGTTAAGGAGACCCTCTGGGCCAAACTAGCTCTGCCGTTATATCTGCAACCAATGCCAGGCTAGGAGGGGGAAAAAAAGGAGATCGGAACAGACTGGCAAAGAGGCAGACACTAACTGCCTCCCCTACCTAAGGGGAACGATCACTAAGCCAAGGCAGCCACCAGGAAATAAGTACCATCTCTCTGGCTAAAGGAGACTGTGGAAGATACTTAGGAGCGGCTGAACTAAGAGATAACTGAGTGACTGAAGCACTGAGACCTTTGGGGTTCTGGTCCCACCAAATTTATGGCTGCCCTGCCCAGAGGAATTAGGACTGCAGCAGGATGCCACCCAACGTCCACGAGGGGGCACTGCTAAAGACAAGCCAACACAGTGACTTTGACTATAGGGTCCATGTCCCAAACTGAAGGGACAGCGGTAGGAAGTAGCCCACAACAGTGGACATAGACTTCCTGCTGGGAGGTCCCCTATAGAGGGGCTGACCCACACAGGGCTCTGTGCTGAGACCCAGGAGACTCCAGCTGGAGTGAGAGGGCCAGGGTGCTCCTACTCCAAATGCCTTAAAGACCGAGGCATCTCAACCCGGGAAGCAAGAGGCTAGAAGTCAGGTGTGCCAACCACTAGATTTCCTGGCCTTCCTAGCCCTGTTACACTGTTAAAATATTATGGATTTGCACTTCACCAAGGGCCTAGAGAACCACAGACCTCTTAATTTAGACCCCATTTTGATTTCCTTTTTCTGCAGACTTTTGTGGTAGAGACTTACTCAGTGTGCTTCAAGCCAGTCCACTGCCACCTTATGCCCTCCAAGCAGACATCTACCAGCTCCCAGTCTGGCTAGGTCACTTAGGTTGGACATAGCCATCTGGTTAAGGCACAAAAGTCTAATCCTTCCAGACTTACACCACAGTCCAAAGTAAAACATTAAAATCAATTTCCTACTACAAACGTTTGCAGGGCACAGCACTTCCCTCCAAGGATCCATCCTGTTCCAACAATCTTCAGCCATGCTTTTGGCTTCAACTTCTCACTCTTCAAGTGACAAGATAGTAGCATAGAGAAACACACACCTACTCTTTATTGTGGATCCCCTGCCTGAAACCCCTAAACAATTGGGCTACCTTCTCCTGTAACACAAACTGTACTGTTTTTCTTCTTCACAGGGCCACTCCTGCAGTACTCAGCCTGGCTTCTTCACCAGTCTTTTCTTGGCTGTCATCCTTCAACTCTTCAGTAGAATGCCCCCTCACCAGTCTACTCTCCCTCAATGAGCACCAGCGGCCCTTATATTTCTAAGCAGGTTTGCATCTTTCTTAAATTCTCCTGTCACATGATCCTTCCATACTCATTTCCTCCTCCTAGGGAGATGATTAAACTGGGCACAGGTTAGGCAGAGTGGCAACTGCCTTAAAGGGTCTCTTCACCCTTTGACAGGAGTGGCCTGGAGCAGGAATATTTGTTTCACCAACCCACAGGGAACACTTGAAAAAAATTAAATGCAGTCTGACACTTCCTCAAATTTTTAGCTTTTCCACTCCATGACCTAGAACCATTGCCCTTGCAGATGGGTCACAAAGGTGGTTTCTTATATGGAAGCTGTAGCAGTGTGTTTCCACTAGAGCTGAACTTCCTAAGGATTGTAGTGTGTAGGGAACCACAAACTCAGATCTTCCCCATGGACAGACATGGCTCCTGAAAGTAACAACAGGATTTCGGATCAAAACACCAATTTTATTTCACTTTACAGTAATCCTCCCCACCACCACATTCCAAAAACAATTTGGGGAAAGTCAACAAGCCAGTTTTCCTTTACGCAGAGCCCCTTCTATGGGAAGGATGATCCGGCCCATTATTGTTTAGCATACATATGAATAATACCAATAGACCAAAAATATTCAGTGTTGAATGACTTCCCTCACCCATCTCCATGGGAAAGTGGTCTAGCATACAAAGGACTAATGTGAAACATGAGAATCATGGTCCATCTGCCTCTGGTACTGATGGTTCTTTTTAGCCCTTCTAAATTATTATTCTGTCAAACAGTGAGAATAAAAATGACTCACTGTAACAGATTACAGAAGACAGACAAGGAGAAAAAAAAAGGGTTGTTCCAAAGGAGCTAATAATAATGGGACAAGAGCCTTCAGACGCCTTATTTTCCTACAGGGGAAAAGATATGATTGAATTTAGCCGAATATTTTCTTTGAAGACTTTTTTTTTAAAAAAGTGATCAGTCTAAAATTGTCTATATAGGCACACAGAAAAAGATCAACATTTGATTGGCCAGACATATGCAAAGCCTGTGAAAAGAGATTCCCTGACTGACTGAGCTATGAAAGGAAATAATCATAAAGGTAGGACAGCCTTATCTCCCCCTTAAACAAGGACAGAACAAATCTTTGTGTGCGCTAATGCTTTGTACTGATACAGGGCCAGATGCTGGCATCCTTACTCCCATTGAATACTACTTTACTCATAGAGCTAGAAAGCAGGGGCTGAAGATGTAGGCACCCTTAGTGTGCCAGGTAAAAACTAGGGGTCCTTACTGAAGATCAATGGGAGTTTTGCTATTGATTTCAGTGGGGCCAAGATGTCACCCTACGTGCATCTTCCACACATACATCTTCCATCTGTGGAAGTTACTTATCCCCAGCTCAGAGCAGTTCATGAAGCAAGCAGAATGTTGGGTGGAAGAGAGCCCGGAATTCTGCATCATTTGCCATATGCAGAGTTTTGTACCAATCTTTTTCCATATGTGATTTTTTCCTCAGAAGGAAATGTATTGAAGATAACGTACTATGCATTTTGCAATTAAAATTTTTAATTCAACTATTCTTTGTGCCACACACATGCTATCTGATTTGTAGCTGTAGCTTTATGCACATGTCATTAACATACGCCTATCTTTGTATATATGCCCATTGTGCCAAATTCTGATCTCAGTTACTTTGGTGCAAGTCCAAAGTCCAGCTTCATTTGAGTTAAACTTAATTTACAGTAAGATAACAGCTGAATTTTGTCCACTATGTGTACTAGCGAATGTGCGTGTACACACGCACACACACAAACCCTTCAACAATTCCAAGATATATAAGATAAAACCAGGTAAATACAATTTTATAAATACCTTGACATACTGTGGTGAGTTATGGACCATATTTCAGACTTGAAAACATTTCTGTACTAGGTTAATTTTCCACTAAACAGTTCATGAAACTACAGCATAGATGATAGTTAAACTATGGCAATTTCTATACATGGTTTGAGAGAGATGTCATAACTAGTGCCTGCAAACCTCTAGTTCTTAATTAAGGATTCAGTAAATATTATTCCTAGCCTTCTCGGCTATTCAAAGCCATTGAGTATCATAGATCCTGCCTCCAAAGTGAGGCTTCTTACTCAAAAATGCTGCCTGCCAGAGAATCACATTTGTAGCACCAAAGTGTTAGCAAAATACCAGATTCATTTGCATTCATTGTACTCTCCTATCCCTATATGGTCATGCTGTAAATTATAGTGAATTGTGAGTCTGACGGGATCCCCAGGGTGCAGCCTGGCACTATGGGACTGCTGTGCCCCGTGAATTCTCTCCAGCCTGGGCTGTCTCTCACAATGCTTTGCTAGTGACCAGCAGCAAACCCCTCCAGGAGCTGTGATCACTCAGCACAACAGCATGTGGAGTCCCCGCACCGAACTAGATTGCATAAATGCTCCCACAGCCACTGATGAATCACACAGAGAAAGGTACCAGAGCCAAATCCCCCTAGATCCCAGCACTGTACCTCAGCAATATACCATCTTGCACTGCTCTTGCACTTAATACAAGTACTGTAGTGCAATCTCTTTACCATGAAAGTTGAACTTACAAATGTGGAATTATGCACAAAAAATAACTGCATTCAAAAATCGAACAATGTCAAACTTTAAAGCCTACAATCCACTTAAGTCCTACTTCTTGTTCAGCCAATCACTCAGACAAACAAGTTTGTTTACATGTGCAGGAGACAATGCTGTCCACTTCTTCTTTCCAATGTCACCTGAAAGTGAGAACAGGTGTTCGCATGGCACTGTTGTAGCTGGCATTGTAAGATATTTATGTGCAGATGCACTAAAGATTTGTACGTCCCTTCATGCTTCAACCGTCATTCCAGAGGACATGCATCCATGCTGATGATGGGTTCTGCTCAATAATCCAAAGTAGTGAAGACTTACTCATGTCCATTTTCATCATCTGAGTCAGATGCCACCAGCAGAAGGTTGATTTTTCTTTTTTTGGTGGTTCGGGTTCTGTAGTTTCTGCATCTGAGTGTTGCTATTTTAAGACTTCTGAAAGCATGCTCCAAACCTTGTCCCTCTCAGATTTTGGAAGGCACTTCAGATTCTTAAATCTTGGGTTGAGTGCTGTAGCTATCTTTAGAAATCTCACATTAGTACCTTCTTTGTGTTTTGTGAAATCTGCAGTGAAAGTGTTCTTAAAATGAACAACATACTGGGTCATTATCGAAAACTGCTATAACATGAAATACACGGCAGAATGCTGGTAAAACACACAGCAGGAAACATACAATTCTCCCCCAAGGAGTTCAGTCACAGATTTAATTAACACTTTTTTTTTTTAAACAAGCATCAGCAGCAAGGAAGCATGTCCTCCGGAATGATGGCCAAAGCAGGAAGGGGCATATGAATGTTTAGCATATCTGGCATGCAAATACGTTGCAATGTCAGCTATAAAAGTGCTATACACATGCCTGTTCTCTTTCACGTGACATTGTAAATAAGAAGTGGGCAGCATTATCTCCCGTAAATGTAAACAAACTTGTTTGTCTTAGCGATTGGCTGAACAAGAAGTAGAACTGCACGGACTTGCAGGCTCTAAAGTTTTTTTAGATTTTTGTTTTGTTTTTTGAGTGGAGTTATGTAACAAAAAAAATCTACATTTGTAAGTAGCACTTTCATGATAAAGAGATTGTGCTACAGTATTTGTCTGAGGTGAACTGAAAAATACTATTTCTTTTATCATTTTTACCGTGCAAATATTTGTAATAAAAATAATAGTCAGCACTGTACACTTTGTAGTGTGTTGTAACAAATCAATATATTTTAAAAAGAAAACAAAAATATTAAATTTCATGTGAGTTAAATCACGTGAGTTAACTGTGATTAATCGACAGTCCTAGTAATTACAGTATGTGTTCTTTCTATAGGATTTCTTTATTTTAATTTTTGACAAATGTAATAAAGTATAAGCAGAGGCAATTAAGCCTTAACACCACATGACTCAAAGGGTGAAGTTGATGATAGAAATTAGTTAACAGAAAGAAAGCTTGAGAGTGATATTAATAAGAATGAAAGTAGGAGGACAAAAACTCAGGTTGCACAATTATTTTCAGTAATCATTATAATTGCTGGGTTTTCCTACCTAATTTATCCCAACTGCTCTGACTTAATCAAGAGGCAGGAACAGAACAAGCGATATTTATTTACTGGTTCAGTCCTTTCTCCTAGAAAAAGTCTAGCACG
Organism: Lepidochelys olivacea; assembly: GCF_965140295.1. NCBI lineage: Eukaryota > Metazoa > Chordata > Testudines > Cheloniidae > Lepidochelys > Lepidochelys olivacea. The sequence goes on along the minus strand of NC_140417.1, from coordinate 79,980,871 downwards.
CATCATGTTGGAATCATACGGTTGTGTAGCATTACATCCTACTACAAGTCAAAATGATATGACATAACAACCTTTATTAACTTAATGTGAGGAGACCTACCATAAATGACATGTTAGATCAAACAACAAATATCAGAAATCACCTTCTTGTGAAGAACAGCAGCTGCAAAAGCTTCACTTGGTATAAACATACTTCAAAAATGATGCGTGCTTAACTGAAACCAGGGTTAAGCATGCAAATTAAATGACAAAATCAAAAACTGTAACAGCAGAGCTAGATTGGCAGGTGCAGACTTTCAAGACTAGTATATTGTGACCAGTCTATAATATACAGAGCAATTTGCAGAGATGGGGGAATCGAATTTGGTGAATTTTTGCTGTGGAAATGGATACAATGTGGTGCAATCTCGTGCATGACTGATAACCCATAGTTCCCCTTACCCACATTGTTTGGGAGTAGCCCTATGGGCCAAGAATAAATCAACCCAACCTAGCATTGAGCCTACATTAATATGGCAGAAGCATCGCTACAAACACTGATAGGCATACAGTTTTATTTGTAAGTAGAGCTGGTTGAAAAGTGGTTAACATGTTTAGTGAAAAATTTAAAAAAAAATCAGATTTTTTACAATTTTGAAGTTTTGATATTTTGACAAAGAAACTCAGCCTTTTTGCTCCCTCCCATCTTCCCAGTGGCAGAATGCAAAAAAGGAAGCCATTTTTAAGTGTTTGATTTTAAACATTGATTTTTTTTTGCTCTTTCTTGAAAAATTTTAACTTTTTTTAAAACAACCTGCAAACGTTTGTTTTAAAGAAAAGGATAATTTTGTCAGAAGTTTTAAAAGAAATTTCAAGCAGTTGTATTTGTATGTATTTTACCATAACATTTTTTAAATGTTCACTTATTGTATCTACTACTTTTTTTTCCTGTTCCCTTTCTTCACGCCACTTTCTCTTACATACTATAGTTCATTCTGATCACTGAGCATAAGACCATCCATACTTTTGGCAGCTTCCTCATTACACAGTGACATTCCCACATCTATCCCTCCATTTCAGAGTAATTAAAGTCAGTCCATTAAGTAAGAACCTATCAGAATTCCTCATTCTCAAAGGAGGGTTTCTAAACACAAGTCCCTTGCTCTCAAAGTCTCCCTCTTTATTTGGTTACAGGCAGAGATTGCTTTGTTTCCAGCACTAAACAAAGCCCATTCCTCCAAAGCAGTCTTTTCAGTAGTTTTCAACCCCAGCAGAAGCCTGGTTTTACAGCAGTTCCCCAATGCTTCAGTGTGGTGCTGGTTTCCAAGACTTCTTGAACTGAGTTCCCTCCCAGCAGGACATAGTAGTTGTGCATTCCCCACTGGAAGTCATTCTTCCTAGGACTGCCTGCTCTGTACTTCCTACCACCTCACAAGCCACAGCTGTAGCGCTGTTCGTCAATGACTGCAGCATTACCAACCCCAAGCATTAAATAAACCTCACCAGTTACAGGCCAAAAAATCATGATCTTTTTTTTTTAAAAAAAGATAAATTAGTTGTTTTTTATTTATCTTCTCATTTTATAGCCTTTAGAGTGCACTCAGTTCATATCATCAAGCTTTTCTTCATAACCAGAAGGAACACAGTATTAAAAAAAAATTAATGAAGGCTGAGATTCTTGTAATCTCATGAATTTGGGAGACGGCACTTCAATAAAACACCAGATACTGGAAGACTTGTGATAAAAATCATATGAGTTGGCAGCACTGATTTTGTGTGGAGTGAGATGGCCTCTCAGCATGCCTAGAAGATCAGGATCCACTGGCAAGATAGTTGGAGGAATGCCTATCTTCCCTCAGTTTATGGATTGTGCGAGGCCTCAGGCAGGAGATAGGTATCCAAGTGCTTGCCTGAAGCTGCCATGCACATACCCAGAGGCAGAGACTTAGGTGCCTAGGGATCATTTACAGCAAAAATGTAGGTGCCAACTGAGTTTAAACACCTACACAGTTAGGCAGCAGCCAAGTGGGGGGTTGTGGATTGCAGTGGCAACTGAAACGGGGATTTAAGCACCTAAATCTGGGCTTTAGGCACCTGAGTCTGTTCATGGATCTGATCCTGGGCACCAGTAAACAACCAGTTTGAAGACAGTCTATAAAAATTGGAAAACAATGAAAACAAAATATCAGCCTGCAGACAGAAGTACTCATTAACCTGACAAGTGGCCTGGTTAACTGTATGTATACAACTGGGGTTTTTACTATGTATATGTTCCACAATTAATATGCATGCTCAAAGGATAAACAAAAATATTAACATGTTCTTTTGGTTTCTAATGACATAGCTTTTGAATCTGGAATTCTATTGCATAATTTAGATTTGATTTATCAAGGCAAGTCACAGTTTAAAATCTACAGTTGTTCCCTTTTCTTGGCATTTCTGATAAAAATTGTTTTGCTCTTAAAAGAAAATGAAGGTGAAGTTTGAGTATTTGTATTGTGATATGAAGTAGGTGTAAAGAATTTTTGTTATTCTCATTTGGAGAATTCTTCCTCAAGCTTCTTGTGTAAAATGATTCATGTAATACATCTCAGCACACATACCTATAAAAGTAATTTATTGCACAAACAAAAGTAGCTTTGTATTGTGGTATCTGGTTGGAAATTGTGTATAATAATTTTGCTATTAGATGTTTCATAAAAGATTTCTAAGAACAAAGTACTTAAAGATAAGCAGATGGCTTCCTGGTAAAATGAATTATTATTGTTTTACAGAGCACAAAACCAGGAAGCTACAGATTTTAGTCTAACAAAATTAACATCTTACAATTAGAATGTTGATTTAAGATGTAACTACATATTAAAATTATGTTAGGTTTCAAGTACTTTATGAACATTAATTTGCTCCTAATGAAGGGCCACTACAGAAGTTCTGCATTACTAAACAATAGTTTATTTTTCACATTTTTTAGAACATAGAAATATTTTTGCAGATGAATTTTGTTGCTTCACTTGTGAGTTAGAGATTCTCGTGCTCTCAATGCAGTGCTATTGATTTAAGGATATTGCTCTTGAATATTAGTGAAAAACAGTGTGTGGGAACAAATTATTAAAATGACCATTCCTACAGTCCTCCTTTTACTAAACACACTGAATCTTTAATGGGGGTTTGTTTGTATTAGCATTTCTTTGCCAATATGCTGAACTTGATGGAACGCTCTCATTGAACATCCAGGATTCCTATTTTCTCTCTGACAAAGTTCTGCCTCATATGCTCTCATTTATATGCTAGTAAAAAATAAGGAAGTTCACATTGTCAACCACGCATAATCACTTGTGTGTGGAGAAAGAATAGCATTCTAATCTTGACTTCAGAAAAAAATATTCATAAGCCATTATTTTCAAACATGGCTATCTAAAAGGTAAGCACCTAGACCACAATCCAGCACAACAATTAGCACATGCTTAAATTCATCACTGGATCAGGTCCTTTCCTCCATATTTAGGCATTTAGATAAGGGGCATGATTTTTAGAACTGACAAGCACTACAGTACTCACGGAAGTCAACAGGTGTTGAGCACCACTGAAAGTCAGGCTATTTGTTTGTGGCCTAAATATAAGTTTAGATTCCAAACTTCAAACACCCCTTCTTGAAAATATTGGCAACTGTATACTAGAAAAATGCAACTATAGATTTTCTGTCTTATAGATTTTCCTGTCCACAATAGTCAAACAACATGTTCAGCCACAGACTTGGAATACAGAAAGGAACATGCACCAGTATTCCTCACAGTTCAATTTGTAGGACATGCACATTTCTGGGCATAGGACTGTTAGATCATTACCTTTGCTATCTATACTTGCTGCACATTTTCTTATTTAAAGCGTGGTCATGGGGTTTAAGTCATGAGTTGATGCCTTACACAGGTGCAGGCTGACTTCCTGCTGCAGGCCACAATTTTGCACTTAAATTAATGCTGCAGGAGTGGTTTTTCAAGAGTGAATATGGTTTGGGACCAGGTTCCATTTACCTGATCCCTCAACAAAACAGACAAACGAGAAAAGGAATGCAATGTCCCTGTTGAACTGAAACAAATACATATTATATAGATTAGATTAGATCTGAGTGAATTATTTATAACTATTTATTTATCCAAATTTAGCCTATTTTTCTGTTTATGAATTGTCAAACTCTCCTAAAAATTTGTTTATTATTCAACTAGTTTTTTGTTCAAATTTCAACCATCAGACTTCTTCTCAGTTGTCTGCTCTGAGTATTATTGAAGGTATTCAATATCAGCTAGTTAAATTGTGTCACTGGTCACCTTAGTCACATAATATTGTTTCTGTTCCATAAACAGATGATGTAATTCATAAGGAGGGTGTCATAAATATAAAGGGAAGGGTAACAAGCTTCCTGTATACAGTACTATAAAAACCCTTCTGGCCAGAGACACAAAATCCTTTTACCTGTAAACGGTTAAGAAGCTCAGGTAACCTGGCCCGCACCTGACCAATAAGGGGGCAAGATACTTTCAAATCGGGGTGGGGGCGGGGAGAAGGTTTTGGTCTGTCTGTTCTTTGTGCTTGCCGGACACAGATCAAGGAAGCAAGCAATCCAACTCCTTTAGAATTAGTAAGTACTAGCAAGGGAATGCGTTCACTTATTTTTGTTCTGGCTTGTGATTTTCTCTGTAATGGGAGGAAGGTGTATTCCTGGTTTTCCTTTTGTAACTTTAATGTTTGGCCCAGAGGGAAATCCTCTGTGTTTTTTAATCTGATTGCCCTGTAAGATTATCTTCCATTCTAATTTTACAGAGGTGTTTCTTTTACCTTTTTTCTTTATAATAAAGTTCTATTTCTTTTAGAATCTGATTGGGTTTTTTTTTAGTGTCCTAAAAAACCCCAAGGTTGGTCTGTGCTCATCTTGTTTATTCTCAAGCCTCCCCAGGAAAGGGGGTGCGGGGGTTTGGGGGGATATGGGGGGGGGAATAGGAACTCCAAGTGGTCCTTTCCCTGAGTTTGTCTAAATCACTTGGTGGTGGCAGCGTTACCTAATCCAAGGTACAACGGAAAATTTGTGCCTTGGAGTTTTTAACCTAAGCTGGTAGAAATAAGCTTAGGGGGTCTTTCATGCAGGTCCCCACGTCTGTACCCTAGAGTTCAGAGTGGGGAGAGAACCCTGACAGAGGGAGAGGGATTTTTATTTGACACCAATTTCCCCTTTATTTTTATTGTCAGCTTTTCTAATAAATTAAGAAGATTAAGAACTAAATCAAACTAAATCTCGCATGGAAAGTGGGAGAAAAAAGCTCAGAATAATGTGATTTTCCTCCTCATTGACTCTTTCATGTCTCCATAATCCATTTTTGGGACAGGCTCTAATATGAGACACAGCGTGGGCATGCCAGCATATCTAAAAAAAATCTGTTACTGTGCATCATGCGTGAGATTAGAATCTGGCCCTTGTACTGTAGATGCATAAAGTAGGTATGAATTTTTATAAGAACCGTATTTTCTAATATTTGCAACTGTGCAAATTTTTGCCTGAATTGTCTTTCCTTCCACAGATGGTAATTATGTGAAGACCCCACATATGGTAGCTACAAAAATAAATTTGTCTGAAGGTTAAGAACATACAAATGCTTTACAAAATGTGGATTCTAAATGTATTCTTTATTCTAAGCACTTGAGATATTCCTCCCCCGCACCCACACACCCACAAACCCCACTAGTGAATTGGTGGTGTTAGAAATTAATTCGGAGATAACTTCAGCTTACTGCAAAATTACTGCTATTTATGTCAAAAAGTCCCAAAGTTTATAAATGAAAACACAGACAACTTACCAGTGACTTTAGTTTGCAAAAGAATCAAGAGCTTGATCCTGTGCTCACTTAAAGGCAGTGTCAAAGCTCCCATTGACCTAATGGTGCAGGATTGGGGCCAAAAAAATCAGCAAAATCTTCCCTCCTCAGCATCACAATATGTCCAATTATTTACTTGACAAACATTCCTCAGTCATCTATTTATTAAATATTATAGGCACATTGCACAGTAACACCTTTAGCAAAGATTGTCCAGGTGGCTCATTCTAAAGAGTCATTTTCAGATGCTTACAACTCTGTCGATCTTATGCCATTGAGGCTGAAATATTGCACTTTTTCTATCATCCGAGGGTAAATTCTCTTAGGAAGTTTGAGCAAAAAACTGTTTAGATTCTTATAAGAATGTGGGTGGGGTGAGTATTTTTCCAACACCTTCAATTGTATATTAAAACAAAAACAAGTTTGAGGATCTTGGCCTATGTTCCTAGGGCATAAATGTACTTTTTGGATTGTCCAACAATGTTTTCATTTGGCCAAAGTTAACTGGCCTTGTTGAATTTCCTCTGAATCATTCCATAAGGCTGCATTCATTTTTTTCCCGGTTCACTGCAGGGCTCACTGGTGAAGGTTGTGTGTATCCCCATTTCCCATCCACTTGCCTTGGCATGGTCCCTTCCATAGGGTAGCTCCTGAAAGGTGCTGAGCACTCTGAAACTGATCCAGCAAAGCACTTAGGCATGTGTTTAACTTTAAGAAAGTGCGTAGCCCTAGTGAAGTTAAGCATATGCACAAGTACTTTTATGGATCAGGGCCACAGTATTTGGCATCTTGCAGGATCAAATCCCATATACAAATCTCTGAGGCACAGTATAGTCCATCAGTGTTAGGCTTTCAAAGCTACGACTTTCAACCACTCTTTTAGAAGCTTTATGGAAAGGTCCAGATAGACAAGAATAACTTGACAGGTGCTTGCACTTAAGGGCAGTGTCTGGGGAGATGTGCATCCCCAGGAGTGCACAGAATGAGTAATTGCTGCACCTTCCAGATGCAGGAATGTGACTGGCCCTTGAGCAGGGCATTTTCTTGCAATATCACCCCCTTTCTTCCTTCAGTAAGGTTGCGCAGCACATAAATCAGCACAGTATCTAGTTCACAATATCTAGTTTCTCATCACATGCCAATATAGTTGGCAGCCTCTCATTAACTAAATTCCTTATTACTTTGCTCCTATTTTACAGGCCACCCTCTTTTCTCTACAACATTCCTTACCTGTTATGTGTTGTTATCCTAGTTCTTTACCAAGATTTTTCCATGAAAATATACACTTCAAGTCTTTATTTTAATACTACAACTTAAAACAAAATGTGTATACTTTTCTAATGCCCTTCTCCATTCCCTTATCTCTTCGATTTCTTTGAAGTCCCTGACAAATACTATCAAGACCACTCTGGATAGTATATCTACATTGCAAGTTGGGCAGTGCCTCCCAGCCTGGGTAGACAGGCATGTAGCTAGCTCAGCTGGAGCTTGCATGCTAAAGATGGCATGTAGACGTTATGACATGGGTGATGGAATGGGCTAGCCACTCACGTTCAGCCCCCGGGGGTTGGGCAGGCTTGTACTCAGGTGGCTGAGTACTCATACCACAATATTCACACTGCTATTTTTTTTATTTTTTTTGGTGCACTAGCTTTAGCAAAGCTAGCCCATCTGTCTACCTGGGCTGAGAAGCATACTTCTAGCTGCACTGTGGACATACTCAAAGCCATAATGAGGCATTTAAGCGCCCAGGGTGAGCAAACATATTTGCACCCCCTAGAGGCAATGTATGGGGGGGTACGTGGGGTTACATGCCCCCCTCCCAGATTTCTGCCTTCCATTTAGCATAGAGGCTTTCCAAGGGGGGCCACACTCCACAGTTTGAAAACTGTCACCTCCTGCCAGGAGCCAGCGGATCAGAAGCTCGTGGGAGCCGCTCGGGCCCCTGGCTCTCTGCACTGTTGGAGCTGGAAGCTGGCTGGCTGCCTGGCAGCTCTCCCTGACCTAGGGTGACCAGCTGTCCCAATTTCATAGAGACAGTCCCAATATTTGGGCCTTTTTCTTATATAGGCACCTATTACCTGCCACCCCCGTCCTGATTTTTCACACTTCCTATCTGGTCACCCTAACCTGACCTGCTCTCTGAGTCAGGCTGCCTGTGCATGGCCGGACGCTTCTCTGGCATGGTGGGCGGCATAGCTCCGAGTTGCACCCCTGACGTGCTCTTGCCTCTCCCACTGGCTGGTGACACCCCCTAGAGGTGGACCCTGCCCGCGGAGCCTGGCTGCCATAAGATGCTCCCCAAGCACTTGCTCACCGCTGTCCCGGTGCTCCTGGCTCTGCTGCTGCTCCTCAGCTCAGAGGCAACATGTAACTCTCAATGGGGTGGGGACACAATTTAAAGGTTCTGGACTTAGGTTCACCCATCACCTCTTGGCTGAGGAGCAGCAGCAGAGCCAGGAGTGCTCCAGGGCAGGGGTGGGGTCTTTGAAAAACTCTATGCTAACTGGAGGCAGGAATCTGGGAGAGGCATGCGACCCTGCCTGTCTCCCCCACTCTGCCCCAGTTTTCCGCCCCCGTGGCTTTGCATCCCAGGTAGATGCCCTGCTTGCCCCACCCTGATTATGGCCCAGGACATACTCTATGACAGTTTCACTGCTCCCATGAAAGAAATGCCAGAGAGCATGACAACCATCTGTCATCACCTGTCACCATGACTATCTCAAAAACTACTTCAATCTCCTATAAAGCTAAACCTGGATATACATACAAACCTTTATTTTTTCCAGAGAAAAAAAGGGCAATTTTTCACATAAGCAGAGACAACCTGCCAAATTCAAGTGAAAGAGGGGTCAGATCATTTTAAATCCCTTCCCCAACTACTCAAAATATACCCACTACACTTTCTGGCCATTCTAAATAGGGAAGACCAGCTTTTCAAGCCATTCCCTGAAGTTTAGCCTTGGAATGGTGGTACTTTGGGGATTGGCATTAAGCAGAGTCAGACAAGAGGTGTCACTCAGAGCTCCAAAGTCATTCACTGCCTTAGCTAACTTTGTCATATATCCATGATTAACACAGATCACAGGGTTCACATTACAAACATCAGAGAGAATTTGAATCAGAAGCTTTGAAGACAATGCTGTGCTTTCTGGCAATAGCCTAGGGCTGTACAAAGACAGAAATAGTTTAAAACTTTGTGAATAATTTTTTAAATCAATGGAAAGCTCTTCAGGGCAGGGATCATATTTTACTCTAGAGTTTGTGAAATGCTTAGAACAATGGGATCCTGCTATTGGAACCTCTAGGTGCTACCTAATAATAAACAACAACAATGATAAATACTGTTGTAATGCTTCTGTTTTACGTAACTTCTAGTCTTAAATCAGGGGGAAGAGCAAGTATTTTTGTCTGTTTGGATTGAAAAGTCTAACAACAGTGGGGACTGGTTTGGGATTCTAGTGGAATCTACTTAAAGATAAATGGTTGGAAAGGAGGAGGGCAAAGGAGAAAGTGTAGTGCAGCCATGCTCCCTTTTTTACAAGCAACCTGAGAAAAAAGCCGCAAACAATATAGTTATCAAAAGGCAGAGAAAAGGCCGATGCTGCTGTAACTGTGACAGAGGTAACATCCATGTGTACATCAGTAACCATATATTTGTGTCCAGGGATAGAGAGACAATGGCACTTAGATGCCTAACTGACACGTTAGATGCCTCAGACCAACATTTAGGCACCACTGGCATTCACAAAACCCCTTCACAATGGGTGCCTCACCCTGGAGGCACCTGAAGTCCCTAGGCACCTAAGGGTCTGCTGTTAGATTCCTCTAGGTGTACAAGTTTAGATAGCAGGGCTACCTGCACACAGGATGGCTGGGGGAAGAATAAACAACACTCTCTTATATCGTTTAGCCCAGTGATTAGGGTACTCAGCTGGGATGTAGGAGACCCCAGTTCAATTCCCCTTCTGCCTCATGTGGAGAAGGGAGTTGAACATGGGTTTCCCAGTGCTCAGATGAGTACCTTACGCACTGGACAAGTCAGTCTGACTCTGTCTGGCCCAATGCATATTATGTAAGTATTTCATACACAGTGGAACTGCTTCAACAGGAGAGACTGAGGAAAACCCACACCAGAATGCCCCATACCCCATTGGTTAGGGCGTGCATCTGAAAAATTGGAAATCTGTGTTCAGATCCTTCTCCACATCATGCAGAGGGGGGGAACTGAACTAAGGTCTCCCACATCCCACGTCAGTACGCTAACCACTGGACTAAAAGCTACAGGAGGTGCTTCCCCCTTCTCCCCTGACCATTTTGTGTGGAGTTCGGCTGTGATGATTGCCTTTCTTGTAAGAAATGGCTTAGGTGCCTTACTCCAGGAGAGGGTTCATGGCTGTGAATCCCAAGTAGAGAGAGGTGACTCCCTCCCACCTGGATTTAGGAATCAAACTCCCTGAGAGGGGCAGGCTTTAGGACCTGTTCCTCTACTTGGCTTTTGCCATTGTCTAGCTTAGGCAGCTCTTCACTCAGCTTGCTGACTTTTGTGAATCCCATCGTTCGGTGCCTCTCTCTGCCTGTGCATTGCACACAGAGCCCAGTCACTAACTCTGGGTTTGGGGATTCCACCAGGTGGTTAGGTGCCTACAACTTAGGCGCTATAATGCTAAGCATTGCAACATCTTTGTTCCTTTGTGAATCTAGCCCTTTGTCTTCTGGAGACTTTCTTCAGAAACCCTCACAGTGAAACTCAGGTTCATTGTATTCCTGCACAGTATGAGCATATTAATCCATTTCTTCACAAAAAAAAGTCTTATTCAATATTCTGTATTTTATTCATCTAGTTTTAAGGAGTAGTGAGCTCACATTAATATTAATGAACTCGGTGACTGATGAATGACAAAAACACTTTTCCTGTCAAATGATCTATTGTAATTGTTTCAATGCTGCTAGAGCCCCTGTTTGCCCAGCTTCTATCACTGGCATGCTTCCAGACCTCTGACAGGCAGGGTGCTGTCCAAAGTCATTCACCTCATGGGCAGTTTTAACAGGATTTCCCATCAGATTCTTATGGCAGCAATATCTTTTTGGGACATGTAAAATGAAGGTTCCTAATTTGATTCTGACATCACACATTTGTCAGCGACAATTGTCAGCACTGTGCAGTAGTGGATATGGCACAATCCTAATTTTCTCATCCAAGTATGGATTGTACACACAGTGTAGTGGACACCTTCTCTAACAGTGAAATGAAGATGGAGGCTTATAGAACAAAATAGTTAATATAAGGTTAGGAAGTCAGTACTAAAACTTACTGTCAAAAAATCTGCCATATATGTGGGGAAAGAAGCCACCCCTCATCTCTAACAAAGCTTATCCAGTGGAAGGCAGAGCTGGCATTTAAACACAGGCTGTTGGCTTGTCCATAGAAAGAAAGGTCTGACTCCACCCTAACAGCATTGGATACAAGCTAATTATGTCAGCTATTCACTAGACAGGTGGCATAAAAGAAAAGAAAAAAGGAAAGAGATTAGCTGCAAAGCACTATGTAGAGCAGTGTGTTGTGGAGATGGGAGAGAGAGGAAAGTTATCTGGGGGTCCTCATTAGACCACAAAGAAGGTTAGTTCTTTTGGTGGAGCCTACATCATTTTGGTAAGTAGTAAAGGAAAATTCTTAGGAATCCCTTTAAGGCTGATCCTACCTTAAATATTGATACCACAATATACTATAAAACCATTTTCTAAGTATAATGTATGTCTGTTTTTAACATGATGTTTGAATTGGTGGCTCAAGTACCTCACCTGAGGATGGGAGGATGGCAGGTTTAATTAAATTACTATATTAATACCATGATTGCTACTGAATTGTCCCATCTTGACATATCTGGGTGCTCTACAATTATGTCTGTCGTCTTTGGCCCATTATGGGTCCCCAAGTGTACAAATCAATTAAATGAATTTTTTCTAAGGTGGCTGATGTGACTTGTTGCTTGTGTAACCCACTCAAACAATATGACTTTGTCTCCCCCTAAGAGCTAAACCAGTGATTCTGAATCTTTCCAGAGTACTGTACCCCTTACAGGCGTCTGATTTGTCTTGTGAAGTTTCACCTCACTTAATAACTACTTGCTTTCAAAATCAGACATAAAAATACCAAAGTGTCACAGCACACTGTTACTGAAAAATTGCTTACGTTCTCATTTTTACCATATACTTATCAATCAATTGGAATATAAATATTGTACTTACATTTCCATGTATGGTATATAGAGCAGTATAAAAAAGTCATTGTCTGTATGAAATTTTAGTTTGTACTGACTTTGGTAGTGCTTTTTATGTAGCCTGTTGTAAAACTAGGCAAATACCTAGATGAGTTGAGGTACCCCCTGGGATTCCTCTGCATCCCCCAGGGGTACATGTACCCCTGGTTGAGAACCAATGAGCTAGACCACAAAATGACTGGAGAGGTTTATAAATCTCTTATTGTCTTCAAGCTAAAGGATCTGATCCATCTCTATTACAGCAGACATGGACAGGACCAGCTGGTCTAGCTGACAGAGTGAATGAAGAGCAGCTGGTTGAATCATAACCCAGGGAAAATGGAAGTGAGCTGCTAAGGAATAAGTGCTTCAAAGAACTCATCTGAATAACATCCCCCTCTATCTAGAACACACTGATTAAGCTGAGTCACAGTGTCAGGATCCAGTAGGGTGCCAAAATGGAAAATGGTAAAGAAACCCTCTTCCTTCAGCAATGCAGATGATTGCATCCAGTCCTATCAGACACAGACTTGGCCATGGTGAGCCACACATTTGTGACCACCAGAGTCAGTAATGGCAATTGTTTATACCTGGGAACAAAGCTACAACTCCTGGAAAAAACTCCAACTGGAAAAGAAGGAATCAGCCCATCTGCGAAGTAACAGGTTACAGTGCACACATCACCTCCATGAGCTACATGCTTCACTGGCTTCCCCTTGAATTTGGAATCCAGCTCAAGGTCTCTATCCTGATGTTCAAACCCTACCCTACCTGGCTTCTTCCCAGACTGCACTGCTACCATATACAATAGGTAGGCTTGTGTAAGCAGAGTCTGAATGAGCTCTCACCTGACACCTAGTGGTGAGCTGTGGAAAAAGACTTCAGAAGCTGATCTCATTTGCATGGAGACACCTACCCTGCCTAGGTGCTCAGCATACCCGCAGCCTCTGCTTGAACCAAAACCGATCAGAAAAAAGACTTACAAAAAGCAATGAAAAGGCAGTGGGATACACACTTACACCCTGGGATAAGGGTGACAGGAATAAGGAAACCCTCCTAGCCTCATTTGCATCAAAGATGGGACAAGGAGGCATCTCCATTGGCATACAGAATGGAGAACAGAGATTCCAAGGCAAGAATTGCATGGAACTCTGGACCCAGAAAAGCAGAGAAGCACTGCATGATGGGGGATCTCTGCTCCAGATGTTAATGAACCCATGCCTACACACACAGAGCTCAGTAGTTATCAGATCAATTCTAGTAATAAATCTTTTATTGGTATCCAAAATAGTGAAGCTCCCTAATTGCACTGTGAGCTCCCTCCAAGGAAGACCGCCCAAAGCCACGAATGATCAGCTCCTGTCATAAATATAAAGGGAAGGGGTTAAGAAGCTGATACAGTATTATTAAATCCTCTTACCTGTAAAGGGTTAAGAAGCTCAAGTAACCTGGCTTGCACCTGACCAAAATGACAAATAAGGGGACAAGATACTTTCAAATCTGGGAGCAGGGGGAAGGCTTTGTCTGTCTGTCTGTGTGATGCCTCCACTGGGGACAGATCAAGAAAGCAAGCCGTCCAACTCCTTTCGAGTTAGTAAGTAATCTAGCTAGAAAATGCATTAGATTTTCTTTTGGTTTTGGCTTGTGAAATTTGCTGTGCTGGAGGGAATGTGTATCCCTGTTTTTGTGTCTTTTTGTAACTTAAAGTTTTGCCAAGAGGGATTCTCTATGTTTTGAATCTGACTGCTGTGAGATGATCTTCCATTCTAATCTTACAGAGTGTTTCTTTTATCTTTTTTGTTCTTCTAATAAAGTTCTGTTTTTTAAAAATCTGATTGGGTTTTTAGGGTCCTAAAAACCCAAGGCTGGTCTGTGCTCATCTTGTTTATTCTGAAGCCTCCCCAGGAAACAGGGTGTAAGACTTGGGGGGATATTTTGGGGGAAGACGTCTCCAAGTGGTCTCTTCCCTTATTCTTTGTTAAATGACTTGGTGGTGGCAGCATACTGAATCCCAGATACGGGGAATTTTGTGTCTTGGGAAGGTTTTAACCTAAGCTGGTAGAAATAAGCTTGGGGGTCTTTCATATGGGTCCCCACATCTTTACCCCAGAGTTCAGAGTGGGGAAGGAACCTTGACAGCTCCCATGGTCTAGCTCGAACAAAACAACTTTGGTATACTCCCTTGTTTACACATAAACAAATCTAGTGGTCTTCCTTGAAGCATTATTGTTTCTCTACAAAAACCCCTATCCATGCTCAAGTAAGTGTTCTGATGCCTGGATCCAAAATCAGCATCAGTTCCACGGGGACTTCATCTTTTACCTTTTCTTTAAATAAAATCCTTTTACCTTACTTGACTGATTTTTCCATTGTTCCAAGACCCAGGGGTTTGGGTCTTTGATTATTTTGTAACCAGTTGGTTAGGGTATTATTCTCAAGCTTCCCCAGGAAAGGGGGTGCAAGGTCTTGGGGGGACTGCTGGGAGAAGAGGAACTCCAAGTGGTCCTTTTCCCTGGTTCTTTGTTAAATCACTTGGTGGTGGCAGTATTACTTAAACCCAAGGTGCAAGGGAGAATTTGTGCCTGGGGAGTTTTTAACCTAAGCTTGTAGAAATAAGCTTAGGGGTTCTTTCATGTGGGTCCCCACATCTGTACCCTAAAGTTCAGAGTGGGGAGGGAACCCTGTGACCCCTGATCGATTCAAGCTTCACTGAGTGGTGAAAACCCAGCTCTCTCTCTCTAAGTATAGCCTTCTGACCCTGACTTGTGTGATCAGTTATGGTGTTCTAAACCTGACTTTTATAATCAAGTTTAATTTAGATTTAAGATTATAACTGTTTTGTTTGTTTGGCTTCCCTATGGTTATTACCTGGCAATAAATAACTTCTATGATTAAGCTGGTTGCTTCTCTCTCTCCCCCACTGGGTGAGTTTCCTCATTTTGGTTTCCTCATTCACTCTGCAGCAACGCTCCTCGTACCTCCGCTAAAAGATCCCTGCAGTGCCCCAAAATCCTGTGGGGTTTGCTCATCATATGGGTTACTACCAGAACAATTGTAACATGAAAGTGGGGATAGAGATGTACTGAACCTGGGACATAGGAGGGTGGCAGCTTGGAAGTGCTGCTCGACCCAGTCTGCTCAGGTGCGGTGCCCAAGGCATATGAGGGTGACAGCTTGGAGGTGCTGTTTGACCCAGCCTGCTGCGTTCAAGGGCCTATGAGGGTGACAGCTTGGAAGTGCTGTTCGACCCAGCCTGCTGAGTCCAGGGACATATAAGGGGTCAGCTTGGGAGTGCTGATTACCCAATCCTCTCAGACATGCTCTGTTAATGTCTGTGTGTGTGTTCGTCTGATTCTGGTGCTGGAAGAATCCAGCCCTGGTCAACGTAGGTCCTGCAGGATAGTTCCGTTAGGAGGGAACTTGCAGCAGGGAGAAGTAGAACTCCATATAAGAACACAAGTGATACAAGCAGTACATTGATAGAAATACAGAACCCCTCTCCCCAGAAGAGTAACCCTAATAAACGAGCATACCCCAAAGCAAAGCTTGTAACAAACGGCACTAGGCAGGGAACATCGGTTCCAAAGCCCAACGAGTTGAGAGAGGGTAGGGACACGTACTTGTACCTGGTGGTGTGGGCCCTATTTAAGGGTCCTAGACAGCATTTGACCCTTCCTCTCTCCACTGTACAATAAAAGAACTAATTTAGATTCAATCGAGAGTCTTGTTACATACTGCAGAACTGAAATCATTGATACCTAGGTCTAAGTATTAGACCTACTTTGGGACAGTGTTTCTATTGCAAGAGACTGTCCAGTGTGCACCAGCAGTGAGGCTCCCCTACTAACAGCTGAAATCACTGAGAGCTTTGTTAAGTACGGAGGTAAGGATTCTGCTTACACTTGGAAAGTTTAAAGTTTTAGTGGTAAATGTTGGTAAATGTTGATTTCACCGTACACACACAGAGACAAAAAATGTTTAATCAATAACAGAAATATACAGATAGGCAAAGAAAGAAAAATGCTGATTGAGAACTTAAGAGTATGATTTAAGAATATTTACTTTGTATGTTATGACATGTAAGGTTGACAAATTGTATTTGTGTATTAAAGCTTTCACGTTTTGAATCTCAGCATTTATTGTTATTAAACAATTATCGTGTGACCCACACCTCCATTGTCTGACCGCACCATAATTTCCCACTACTGTGAAAATTTCAACAGTTAAAAATGGGAAAAAAATGATTAAAGATAAACACTGATATCTGTCAAAATTATAAAATATAAAAATCAAATTCTGACAAGCCTAACAAGAGGAGACAAAGTCCCAGCAATGGCAGACAGTTTCTCAAAGATGATACTTAGTCATGTCATTTCTATAAAGTTAATGGAGAAATCTATAAAAGGGGGTGGGGTTTGCTGCATTTTTTATATTATTCCAAGTTGAAGGAGGGCTCTGCATATAGTAAAGCTGTGTGAGCAAGTAAAGTGTGCCATAATTATATGCAGTCTAAGAGGCAAATCCCCCCTCCTCCAAGCTTGTTGAGGGCTATAGGTTCAGAATTCCTATATGCAAGAGGAGAAGGGGGTGGGTGGGATATCTGCACAGAGGGTAGAATTCTATCCCCCCAACAGATTGACTGACTATTGATCCAAAGAGCGGGAACACAGCAGTCAAGGAGCTACTAAGGCTGCAGAATCAGCTGGAGAGTAAATCATCTGCAACCTGGGCAAACATTGATTCTCTCACTTGGCATCCACGCTATCAACTACCATGGCATGGTGCAGGGGCATTAGACTTTACCATGTACAGTAGCAGAGATTGCTTGCTTAACGACTACTGTAATGTAGTGATACCATGACTGTTACATGGAAATCTGAAAAATCCAGACTGACACTTGTATTAGCTAAACGTAGAGAGCGTTGGATATAACTGTATCTTGGGTAGAGACTAGGTAGAACTTCCTGCTCATATGGTCCAATAGTTACAAAGCCACAGTACCCATTAAAAAAACAAATCACACGCTCAGGAATTATGGAAAAAATCAGGCAGTTCTTCCATTGTTATCTCAAAGAGAAGATAAATTATTAACGAAAAAATTGTCTTAACCCCAAAATTTCCTTGTCACAAACACTTAATATTACCGTCAGCAACAAAGTGGTTAAAATCCTTTTGAAAGGACTATTTTCTATGTCCCCCTTCCCAATAAATATTGTATCAGGCAAGAGATTACTAGGTGCTCATGCTGATATTGAACAACAATTATGTTGCTTAAAAGCCTTTGGGGAAATAATCCCAAACAACAATAGCCTCATCTTCTTGGGAGCCTCTTGACACATTTCCTTTCTTCATATTGAATGAAGATTACAAAATAATACAAAGAAGTGTGAGAAAGATATATCCCCAAGGTATCAGAAATAGTATCATGTCTCCCACTAAAAGTAAGGAAGACAAACTGTACATAACCTTGGGAGAAAGGAAAGACTGCAGGAGCAAGATATACAATATATGGCAGCCTGCCAATGAATCAGAAACCTACAATAATACAAGATGGAAACACTATATAAAATCCCTCATCACCAGTATGAACTTGTTCCTAGACACAGATAAGACACCTGATGTATTAACTTTGGCAACATTTCTATGCCTTGTCATGTCACTGGAGTTATAGAAAATGAAACACTGATTGATTGGCCTGCGCATGATTGGCCAAGAGGTATCAATTGTATTGTTACTCACAAACCTGAAGGTATACTCAGTAGTTCTATTTTGTATGAAGCTGGTGTTTTATTTTTAACAACTTTAGCACCACAACGCACAGATGAAAGCAGTTTTATGGCCATGCCTTATTGTATTTTGTATTTCAAGGTAGTGTTGTGCTACAGCACGCTATATATCTAAGGCACTGTGGATAAATTGCTGAAGACCAAATTCATTAAAGTCTATGTTTGGCTTCTTACTGTGGAATCCCGAACAAGCTCTGAAAAATATTTTTTCTGCTTTGCATGGTGTTCCATGGCGAAGGCAGTTTTTACTGAATTTGACTTATAGACAGCAAATGATTTTATAGCTATAGCATTGTAAAACACTAGGGTTTCTGATTTCTGCAGTCAAGAGTGGATTCTTCATGTATGGAATTATGTGACTACAATTTCTTTCATGATGTTTTTCAGACTTCTCTGCCGCTTACTGCTAAGACTATTAAGTGTGACAAATAATTGCCTCTGAAGTATCACAGAATCCCAAGGACATTATTGGATTAGGGTGATCCAGCATCATCATGTGATTAACTTTACTGGTGTTAAATCAGGATTAACAAATAAGTTGGCTTGTCCCAACATGCTTTCAATATTAAAATGCTGGGAAACTATTTAAATATTGATGCCTTCATTACGAAAAAAATCTTGTTGGCATTTGTTTGCAATAAATGTCAGTGATTTAGCATTTGTACCATCAGAGTTTTCCTTATTATACTCAAATGGGATGAATGCGTGAAAAATAATATGACTCTAGAAATACTGGCACATATTTTCTGAAATGGATGCCTGTAAAGAGGATGTCAATTGGAAATATTTGGAAACCTATCAGATTAAGTGCATTTTACAAGGACATCTGTGCAAAAGAAGCAATCAAAATCAACAGGATTAGCAGACTGGCACATTGTATAATGCTGCAAAGTTGCAGTTGTTGGGCAGTATGTTGTGCTAAGAATATATATCGTTAAGCTGTATGATGGCACTGCCAGTCCTAGTAGTTACTATGGAAGGAACTGATAAGGAATGATAAAATATGACCCATATTTAAATCATGAGGCTGAACTACAGTTACTTCATATCAAAACGAACATAGTTTGTTTATTTTCAGAAGCTGAAGGACTAAGTACAGGGTCCGCTACCAAATGGTGTTTGCAATACAAAAGCCAAGGTTTTTCTGGCAGAGACACAATAAAATCAAGCCACAGCCATGTCCATACTCCCTAGTAGTTTATTCTATAAATTATTTTCATAAATTTTTGAACAGTCATGCAGGATTTAGCCACACAAATCCATTAAAGGAAATAATGCAGAAATACTACCTGGCTTACGACCTACTAGAATTTTACTTTATTTTAAACCCTTTGCAGATTTTATTTATATTGCTGCATTTTAAATTTATCTTTGAGTGAAACAGTGTTTATGAAACAGATGGGCTAATAATGTTTCCTTGCTCCAGGAGGGAATGAATCCATGAAATCTTGTTTATACTTCTTAACCAATATTCATCTCTGATAATCAACAACATCTCTTCAGGTTTAATTCCGGGCTTCTCTCCTGAGCAGTAACTTTCACTTGTGGCAAAATACTGGAAATAGCAAGCAGGCCAGTGAGAGGAAAGGCAAGAGTACAGACATCGGAAAAATAGATGAAAAAGCATCCATAACTCAAATGGCCCCATTTTAAGAAAAAACTACCTTCAAAAACATTTAAAAAAAGGTTCTGAATGACTTTTGCCTCTGTCACTACTGCAAACTTAGATCCAAGACCAAAAGTCACTGTACTATAATTTAATGACTATATTAAGTCCATGTCAAAAGAGTTGGGAGGACTCAGTCCAGCTTCTGTTAGAAAAGTATTCTCTATATCAGTATTTCTCAGTGACCGATCCGTGGACCAGTGCTGGTCCCTGAGATCTCCCTCACACAGTTTAGAAAGGCAGCAAGCCGGTCCCTGGTATCAAAAAGCTTGAGAAACACTAATCTATATCACAAAAGAAGAAAAAAAATCCCCCAAACACCATATATGACGATAGTAGGAACCCTCACTCATGGAGTGAAATCTGAATGGTCATAGCACTGAGATCAAACATTTGAAGAGGTTCAGTGAGCTATGACTGTTTACGGGCATTGGAAGGGAAAACTGATGGAGAAAGAACATGAGGCAGAAAAAGATACTGGATGGACTATGTGTTACCTTAGATGGATCAAAAGAACTATTCATCCACAGAGAGATTAGCAGAGGACCCAACAGAACGGGCTACTATGGTAGCAAATTTTCAGTGATGAAGATGCCATTTAAGAAGAAGAAGAAGAAACAATAAGGGCTCCTCAGCCATTAAACTAGCAGAGTTTCTTGGACTTAAATGGAGCTATGCTGATTGGTGCCAGCTGAGAATTTGGCCCTGAGAATGAAAACAGTTTTGCCTTCATAGAATC
The DNA here is from genome assembly GCF_965140295.1 of Lepidochelys olivacea. Taxonomy (NCBI): domain Eukaryota; kingdom Metazoa; phylum Chordata; order Testudines; family Cheloniidae; genus Lepidochelys; species Lepidochelys olivacea. The sequence continues at coordinate 79,960,576 of NC_140417.1, read as the reverse complement.
ATAGAAATGTAGGGTTGGAAGGGACCTTGAGAAGTCATCAAATCCATTCCTCTGCTCTGAGGCAGGACTATGTAAACCTAGACCATCCCTGACAATTGTTTGTCTAACTTGTTCTTAAAAACCTCTAAAGATGGGGATTCCAAAACCCCCCTTGGAACCCTATTCCAGAGTTTATTTTATAGTAAGTTATGGTTAGATATTAGGAAACACTTTTAATCAAATCTCCTTTGCTCTAGTTTAAGCCCATTACTTCTTGTCTTACCTCCATGGACATGGAAAACAGTTGATTATCATAGTCTATATTAACATAGCTGAAGACTTATCAAGTCTCTGCTCTGTCTTCTTGTATCTTAGACCAAACGTGCCCTTTCCTCAGAGGTTTTCTAAACCTTTCCTCATTTTCGTTGCTCTCCTCTGGACTCCCCAATTTGCCATATGTTTCCTAAAGTGTGGTACCCAGAAATCAAGCATCTGTTTTTCTGAGCTGACACACGTTTTTCTGAAGCTGACTGGACTTTTTCAATTTATAGACAAATTCTGACCATTTTTGGAACTGAGCATTTGTTCAGATTTTTCAGTTTGCTGGCTGAATCAAAAAACAAAACAATTATTCCTTCCGCTCTCTTCACAAAAGATATGTATATCAAGAACAACACAGCACACTAAATTGCTAGAGGATTTAAAAGAAGATAAGGTTTTCTGCTGCATAATATACTCAACAGAAGACATGTAGAAACCAGTATATCAAAGTGGCCTTTCTCGGCATACTTGATAAAAGGCTGATTTTCAGAGAAAACATCAGTAGCATGAATGCAGTAATTGCTTTCCATGCCTGAAGTGTTTTGTTTTATGTGCTTTGCCCATGTCACTGCCCGGATCAAGCTCCCCCTTGTTGGACCCTCACCGGTCTGCTGTGTTTGGATCTACAACGATGGGCCCATGTATTTTTTCAGCTTTCCTGCATGTAGGCCGGCTCCCATGAGTTTTTGCTTCCAGCCTCTCCAGCACACTTCTTGGGTACAGATTCTCTACTTGGTACCCCTCCTTGGAAGTGGATCCTGTGGCCCAATTGTCCTAGTCCCTAGGACCATGGCTGATACATACACCTCCCCCTGCCCAAGACTCCCAGTAACTTAAGCATATCAAGCTCCACCTTAGTGGGAACTCTCATTTATAAATTACCCTTTTAGGGATACATGATAGTTGAAACAGCTACAGACTTTGCAGAAGGATTTCTAGAATAATCACTAAGTCAGACAGTATCAGCAACATACAAATAAATGCAAAATAAGAAATACCTATATACAATTCCCTGCTTCTGTTTCCTCACCACTCTTGAGCACTCTTTAGAATCTGGTCAGCATCCTCTGGGGAGTCCAAGACCCTTCCTCTCACTCTTCTCCTCCTGCACAGCCTCCTGTTCTGGTTCTAGTCTCTTCTCCAACTGGTCAGTAAGAAACCTTTCCTTATATAGATTTCCATCTCCTCTGTCAGATGACCTTCCTGATGAGCCTCAAATCCCCATCAAGTGATCAAAGTGGTCACTACCCATCTGGAGTCGAGACTTGAAACACTGGTTTGTCCTGGGCCATAATTAGGTCTTTCCCCAAGTGTACTTCTACTGGAATGGATGATCATCAAATTTAATGATCCTTCACTATGAACCCTCTGTTAGGTGCAAGAATCTCTCGACACCTCATGTAGTCATCAGTTCTAAAAGGAAGCTACAGAGCCAAGGTGAAGGCACAGAATAGTCATACTCAAAATAGTGCTCAGAAAATAAGATGGAGTTAGTAGTTTGGTATAGATAGAGTTCATAATACCAGACAGAATCATAAGTGGCACATAGATGGGTCCCCCAAGCATCACAGCCCATAACCTACAACCTTGTACTAATGGATGCGTTATTAAAACAGTCCCTAGGAGATTCATGTTTGCATTCAAGTAGAAGCTAACCAACCATTTTAAGACTCTCTCCGGTTATTTCCAATCTAAGAAGCTACAAGTAAACCCGGGGCATCCCGATTACTCACTACTCCCAGGATTACAAGGCAGATGTTTGCACTGAATAAATCTGTAAACTAATGATTTCCCATACCTATTTGTCTGTTTGGACAAGGCAAAAGAAAATATGTTTGACACTGGGACCTTATTGCAGACTGTGGTTCAAGCTGTCCATGCTCTTTGAAGCATTAGTAGAGGAGAAAATTGTGGAGATGCATTTTACTGATTATATCAGCTATCCAGCCTACTTCAGTGTGGAGGTGCTGGATCAGAATAATGGAAAAAAATTACTTTCATTTCTGACCATTTTAATGATGTGACTGTGAGGAAGGTAGCCTGTCCACCCCTTACCCAGAACAAGAATCCTTAAAACCACTCTAAAGATGACTTGTAATCACTCTAAAGATCTAAGAAAGACTTGCAGAAGTTTTAGGGCTAATGGCTAACCAAACCACTTGAATTCAATGAGCATCACAATAAAAGCAATGTATAAACATTAGATTGTAAATATAAACACTGTCCAAAAAAGAATTCCCTATGTGGCATCCCATCTCCCCCGTAGTGCCCTGTCATATTGCTACTGGGCTCACCCCTCCTGTTAGTTTTTTGTTTTTTACTTTTGTATAGAGGGAGTCCTGAGTGACACAAAGAGCACCTACATAACTCCATTAGTTACACTGTGAATGGTCTCATGGGAGTCATGACATTACATTTTAACATGCTGACACGGTAGCATATAGAGTTATGGGAAATTGCCAAATTTTATTGTTTTGTGTAAATAATGTACAAGAAATTCTTTTGGAAGATAAGTCTCTCTATTCCACAGTGTGTTTTAAATCACTGCATCACACAAAAATAGGTTGGAGATAAATGCTCAGCAATAGGGTTATTTCCCATCTAAAATACGTTCTTTACTATTCTGCTGTGCCAACTCTTAATTCAGATGGTTCTAAATTCTGACCAGAAGTGTTGGACTCTCTCTTGTGCAAAACAGTATTATTTTACTGCAAGATGAATTTAGAGGTAGAGCTATCAGGCAAGCCAGATTTAAAAAGAGTAACTGAGTTCAAATAGGTTTCAGAGTAGCAGCTGTGTTAGTCTGTATCCGCAAAAATAAAAGGAGGACTTGTGGCACCTTAGAGACTAACTTGAATTTCTTTATATAAAACAAGGCAATTTATTTAGCTACTCCAATGAAATTAAATATCAAAACCCCACTGACTCCTTCAACTGTGCATAAAAGAGATGTGGCATGGATTTCCAGAAATGCTTAATTAGATTGTTTTTTTAATGTGCACATGAATAGCAGTCAGTAATCAGATTTGGAAATGAAATGATAAAACTGCTCTTGAAAGAGAAAGGGCAACCGGCAGTAGGAGTCTGTTGATGTCTATTTATTTATTTATTACATTGGAGATTGATAGCAGAAAAAACAGTATTCCTGATAGGATGGCTGTAGGCATACAATATACAATCATGATCCATTTTTCTTTGAAGTCTATGTCAAAACCATCATTGACTTCAGGGTATAGGACTAGCTCCTATTTTTCTGTAGTGTCCTTCATATTGTAGTCTCCATTAAAAAGTCTTGATTTCCCTCCAATAGCAAGATACCATTTCCTAATATGGTAACACTGGGCAAAATGTGGAGTTTCAGATACCACTGTTGAATAACCGTTCGCCTACGGTGTGCTTTTTTTTTTTTTTTTTTTTTAAACAAAGCCCACTGAATATATGTGTGAAATACTTCACAAGGAAAGGTGATTGTAAGCTAAGGAAAAGAAAGGAAATTTCAAGAACCATATCATAATCATCAGTGTTACACTACTGACTAGACTCCTTACCTGAGATGGGGCTGCACTGTGCTAGGAACTGTAAACATGTGGTTATAAGAGACAATCTCTATGCAGAAGAGCTTACAATCTAAGCAGCCAAGACAAAGGACAGGAAAAGAAACACAGGTAGAGAGAGGTGAAGTGATAATCAGGTTATTTTCTTTTTTAAATTATGTGTTCGATTGAATCTGCAGTATAAACAATTGTTTTGTTTTAATTTTGATCTTAAATTTATCATACTATGTTTTTGAAATATCAAGAACTTTCCCCCAGCTAAGTGACATGGAAACATAGACTTTACATTTCAGGTCTGGCCCTGCACTTCTTTTACAGGCAAAGCTCTGATTCACTTCAGTAGGATTTTTGCCCTTTGCTTCCTTTTGCTAGCTCTGCTTTACCCATACATATTCCCTTCCTTTGTCACCAAATCTTTGTTTTCATATCCCAGTATCAGACTCCTTGGGACAGGAACTGTCTCTTGCTTCTGTGTTTGTGTAGTGTCTAGGGCAATGAATGGGGCTTGTAGATACTACCACAACAGAAATAATACAGCAATAATCATACCCTCTTATGTTCCACTTCAGTATTATCATTACAGTGGCCTGAGCATTTGTCAATTGCCTGGACACTGAAGTAGATGAACTAGTCAAGAGCATGAAAAGCAGATTCCCACTCCATTCTATAGAAACTTCATGAGACACTATTTGAAATGTTAGGGTTCTTCTCAATTCAATGATATTTTCTGGTATGCCTGTTACCTGTAAGTGATATGAAAATGGTAAAGACGTAATATTGAAAAAACAATCCACTTCTGAGGCACAGTTTCAACAGTAATACCCTTTCTTGCAGCAAAAGACATTTCCCTGTGGCATCTCCCCTTGGTATCTCCCTGCAATAGCCAAGTTTATGATAAACTTTGGAAATTAAATACAAAAAAGCTATTTGCAAATGAAGAGTGCATTCTCTATACTGTAATTTGTAAGACCATTACCAAGTATTCAGATAGTGGCCAGTCTCTTTTTGAACATGTTCACTGATCCCAAAAGTTTCATGAATGTTAGCACAAAATATCATCTGAAAATTCATAACAGATGTGTATTCCTCATTATTTGCTGTTCAGTATGATTTTTTCCTCCAGTTCAAAGAGTTTTATCCATCCAGTTAATTATTGTGGTGTGTGATATTGTAACAGCAAGAAGCAAAAGAGAATGGTAAGTGAACAACCCATAGCCAGGACTTTGTTACATAAACTATTCAGCAAGTACTTATACTACCAAATTAAGTTAAATCTTTTAGAGAGTATCTTCAAATACCTCTCAATAGTATAGAGCAGTTCTCCCTTCAGAGACAATTTGAGAGATTGAAAACAAATTGTGATTAAGAATTTCTACATTAGGAGAAATCAGGATTGGTTCATAAACTAAAAAAAGAGGGTTACGTGCAGAATGAACAATTCAACCAACTCTAATTAACATTATTTGTCTCTCATGCTGGCAAATCAGATTCACTATTCTCACATTCAGACCCAGGAATTTCAGCTCCTGCTTATTATTCATTTGTGTCACTTTGCTTTTCTAAAATAAATGCCAGGTACATATTAATTGAATTCGGCAGCAGCTGATAAAATGTTTGCAGATTATACGGAGAAGCCTACTCAAATTTTAGTACAATATAATGCAAATCAAAAGTAATTGAAAGAAATGCAGGATGTCAATTTCACATAAACAAGAGCTTGCGATTAAAATACAAGCATTTCTCATACACCATTTTATTCCTTCTATTTGAAAAATCAAAGATTTACAACATAATTGCTTTTTCAGAAAAAGAAATAAATTAGCAACTGTGGAAAAAAAACTTTCATATCAAGGGACTGAAGTCGGTAGAAAAATTCCCAAATTGACTTCAGTAGGCTAGGTTCAGGCCTGAAATGAGATACTATAGCAAGTGGCATGAGAGTATGAGGAGAGTGCTAGATATCTAAATGAACTACCTGTTATTGCCACAGAGGGCTTGATCATGGGCTACCAAGAACTAAGAGTACTGTAGAACCAGTATAGATGCTTGGGTGATAGGGAAACCTTTGATAATGACACAGTTACTAATCCTATTGTCATAGACAATGAGATGCTCAGCTCATCATATAGAGTACAAGTGTCACTGGGGATGGAAATTCATGATCAGGCTGAAGGAATTATTATATATTCAAGCACCTATTTCTTTTCTTTCCACCCCAGCCCAAAAAAATCATACTCTGGATAGAAAAAAAGCAAGACCTGATGAAAGCACACTGGGGGGAAGTATTTCTGTTCTTACTTTCCACCACTTTCCCTTTCCACCAGAATGATTTCATACCCTCTGAACAAAATCACCATATAACTAATAAGATCATGCGGGGGGGGAGGGGCGCGGAAGGAATTATCTGGGGTAAGGAAGGGGCTAGGAAACTAATAACTACTCGACCTGCAGAATGAGAGGGGAAAGTTAATGCAGCTTGGAATAACAGCAATGCTGGTAACCTGTTTGAATTCATTATTCTCTGTTTAAAACAAATGAGGCTCCAATCTCTAAGAGGAGAAACTTGCTGAGATTAGAGCTGGTTGGCCAAAAAGAGAGAAAATGTGAAATATTTTTAAGTCAAAAGTTAAAAAAGAAAAAAATTATTATCTCCCTAGTTGGCAGAATCAGATTGTTTGTTTGTTTGTTTTGCAAAAGTTGTTAAAATCTTTTCTGATTGCTTTTGAATTAAAAAATGTTGAAATTCAAACAATGCCAGCCAGCTCTAGCAGGGATCGTATAGAAGCATTAGAAAAATCTCAGGGGAAGATTTTGCTTACCTCAGTAATCCCACAACATACAGTATTCCAGAGAGGAAATTGTTCCCAGATGTAAAATGTAGAGTACATTCATCCTGTTCCTAATCAGGTAGCTCTACACAAACGAAAGAACCTGGGAAACAAACAAAATAACAGAATATGATGTAGTGGGCATAAGAGAAATCTGATGGGACAAATGCTCACAACTAGCATGTTGATATCCAATCTAAGCACAGCAGAAACCATTGAAACATTTGCAGCATTACCACTGGTATCTGATATTTTAAATATAGGGTGAAAGGTAAAATCTCATATACCACTGTGTGCAACTGTTGGAAAATATGGAATCTTTCATTTTGACTCCTCAGAGAGGCTTGAAAGGAAGAAAAAGTTCAGGGATGGGATTACGCGGCAGAAATAGTTATAATAGCAGTGAGTTATAATTCAATAATAACGTACTCAAAATGTTTGGGACATTTTGGGACAAAATGTTTTAGGTGACTGTGTAATGACTTTGTAGTTACTGGCAAAGGGAATTTGCCCCCAGGATTCAACTACAGTTGTTCAGGCACAGATGATTTAGTTGGGGATTGGTCCTGCTTTGAGCAGGGGGTTGGACTGGATGACTTCCTGAGGTCCCTTCCAACCCTGATATTCTTTGATTCTATGATTACTGTTCAGCTGTTTACTACACCTAGGATATATAATTTTCCTATGGTCTGCATTCATTAGATTGACACACAATCATTCGATATAACCTTGCAGAAGATGTTTGCAAGTAAGAGATCCCTACCTACACTTGACCTGCTAAAACACTTGGTCAGAGCTGCCACACCTAGGTGTGATGGTCATCCAATTTGTCATCATCACACTCACCCACTATCGGAGCAGATGGTCCCTCTCATTCTGGATGTCCTCTATGCACATATGAAGCCCCACTTTCTCATCATCAAGGAGATCCACCTGGAATTTGAACTCACACTTTTCTTTTGCTTCTAAGGTCAGCTGAAAGGCATGGTCCAATGCCACCAGATTCTTTTGCAGACTTTTGCTATCATGACCACATGCTCAGTCCCGGTCCCCTTCAATACCTCTTCTACAAGGGCCTTCGTCTTTTTCACCCAGCTTCTTGCCCAATCCTCAGCAAACTGTAGAGGGCCATCAGTCATCCACACATTCCCCCACAGCATTTGAGGCATTGTCTGCATCCCCACTGTGAACTGTACAGCTTCTGTATTCATCCTGATTTTGATTCAGTTTATCTCAGGGGTAGTACTCCTCTCCTCCATGTTTCTCTAGACTCCTATTGGGTGAGTAGCTGTAAGAACCACTGTCATCACCACCAGATCTGCTTTACCTAAGCCATGGAATATCATATCATATGTGAGGTTGCCATTGGCAAGTTACTGGAGAAAGTACGCACCAACTCAAGCCTGCCACTGCATAATGACCTTTTTAAACCACCATCACGTCGCCCATTATGGTCTCATCTGCCACACCAGTATAGTAGGGTGGAAACACTCTGACGAGAGGAATGGATATCTCTTATAATCCCCAACCAGTCACTTGTCGCTGACCCCACAATTTGCCCGCCTGGTTTTGACCTTTCCATGTCACTAATGGTCCCTCTTGAACAGGTTCCGGATCAGGCAAGGTCTCTGTGCAGCCAACCGGTATCCCTGGGGCCTTGGTGACAGCCCTTTGTGTAGCTGCGGCACAACACAGAAGATGACGTACATTGTCGATGAATACCTGCTGACTAGGTTCAGTGGTGGCCTAGAACTGCATCATGCCACTGAAGATGCCATCGCTTGGCTAGACGACTATGCACACGCTAAATAAATACTGAATTTGTGCTGCTGGAGATCCACTCCTTTCTTTGCCTATAGCTTCTTTTTCTCTATCTGCAGTTCACTTTCTGTTGAGGGCAGCAACTTCTTAAAAGCTCACTTCCCAACAAACAAAACCAAAACTCTTGTCTACTCTTTAACAATAGGCTGAGCTTCTGTTGTTTATCCTGTGCTCTGGGCCCCAAAGTAAGCCTTCATATCCCAGTTTACGTAAGAAAGGCTTGCCGCTATGTGCCCCACTTGCCCACAGGCATTGCACACTCATGTCTAGGCCTCATGCCTTCTCCCCCCTCCCCCACCAATATATTTTTCCTACCCAGTACTGTGGCCACTAATTGTTTCCTTTTGCAGGTTCCGAAGCAGGTCTTGCTGCTGCTCTTCTAACATCATCAATCACCTCTGCTGAGCCAACTGCACTTCACACTGCTTCTCTTTGTTCTCCAGGAACAGCAGGAGGACTGCCTAGGTCTGCTTTTCTGCCTGCTGAAAATGAAGCAGGAACTCTGGTGGTAGTAGTTGCCCCACCAGCTTGGGAGAATGGACATCTCCCAGTGAAGAAAGCCCACGTGTTGATTTAAAGCTTTTATTCTGTGGCCCTGTGCTCAAATTTGGAATTCAAGTGCAGGTCATCAGAGATTTTCAAAAAAACACTTTGGAAGAAAAGTATTCTCCATTTCTATATTGTAATTCTGTGATATAAGGACTATTCTTTCACTGATAACAATGAGGTTGTCCTTCATGTTTGTTGTTAAGTCCTAGGCTTTTCTGAATTTCTCAAATTATATTTCTTGTAAGGGGAAGTACCTTGTACTCTTAAGAAAGTTATTTGCACTTCCTCCCTGAAATATGTGGTTTTGGTGGAGCCTAACACATACAAGCATCCAATGCTACTTGAGTTAACAAAGAGAAATAGATTGCTGCAACTAAAGAAGTCACTTGAGAACTATCTCACAAAGAAGAAAGGCTGATCTTAGAGACAGAGACGTTGAAAAAAAAAGAGATAAACTCTATTGGGAGATCTGATTTAATGACAGTTATTGGCAGTTTTGATGAGATTGCTTGAAATATCTGAATTTACATCAAATATTTCTCTGTTGCTAGCTATATGCTGTTGGATGAATTCACAAAACCTTAGAACTTTTTCCTCTAAAGAATTAACAGGAAAACAAACAAACAAAAATACTATGGCGGTACCTCAACCAGAGCTCTTCTAGAATGAAAATATATGCTAAATATCAAGAAAAGCTTCCTTATATAGAGCTATAAGAAGTGGTGGAAGCCTCATCCTTGGAAATATGTAAAACTAGATGAGTAAAAACAGGAGAAAATATACCACAGGGATGAGATGAAGTGACCCAGTAGCTCTGTTCTCTCTCTAATTTATGAGTTTATTATTCAACAAAACACATTCAACTAGTTTTAGAAGTTTGTCAGATTCCAGCCTAATCAGTGGTCTTTCAGATAAAAGTCAAAACAGGATGGTGCATTGACACAAGCCTATATGGCTTTTTCCAGTGTTAGCCATGGTATCCAGAATAAGACAATCCAACTCCTCCCTATAAATTCAGGATTGAGTTGGGACTTCCATTTCGTCTTGAACAGCCTATAGGATATTGGATCTGATTTACTAGATTTAAAACATGTAAACATCTCCAAGTAGAGTGATATTTAGAATTAAGGAAAATAGAGAATCAGTTATATCCCCTTCACTATATTAATGTATCAGTTTAGCTATAGTACCTTTAACAAAAAATAAAAAAGGAAAATAAAAAGGAAAGTCATGTGGATAGTTGTAGATATGTTCTTACATAAGTAGTGATGGAGAAGGTTTTGCTTTGCAAATGAGAGACTACAGAAGGATTGAAGCAATACAAATTATGGGTCACAGAGGCCCATAAGACACAGAGAAGTAATATGACTTCTCTACTCTTGGGTATCAATCGTGGATCAGTCCAGGGACCATGTGATCAAAAAGACCTGCATGATCAATTATGCACGAGTTTAGTTCAAAAGAAAGATGATCAGACTTGATAAAAAGAATTCCTGTCTTTTGAAAAGACCACTTGTTCTATTGTCCATGTTGGTTTTCATCAGAAAATGAACGCACAAGCACATTACACGGTAATAGCCTGTTTCATTTCTAACTTGTGAGCTCCATTTAATAGCCTTGCCAGTCTTTCTGCCTTTCCACAGATATTTAGCCCTCTCTAACACCTGTCCACTAGAATAAATAATCAATCTTTTTAAGGAATAAAATATAGCACATATTCAAACTTTAGAAGACAGTTTCTTTGGAATAAGATAACACCACAATTATACAGATTTCACTGTGGTAACCCAGATGTATATCTTTGCTTGATTTAATTGCTTATGCATTTGACATTGATGATAGGAGTAAATTACCTTTCCCAGCTACTTCCAATAATCATAAATCCACACTACCATCTGTTCATATTTCCATACAGTCCAGTAATCAGGTTGTTAAAAAGATAGGCATAGATTATTATTAAATAGTACCCCATAGATTATTGCTCATTAACCTTTCAAGGCTTGTACATGAGCTAGGTAGCTGTTCATGTGTGAAATATTGAGGGAAAATCCTGGAGAATGACAGTAATCACAAATAAATTAGGAAGAAAAAATGCTAAGTGAAAGGGTCAGTTTTGGGATACCAACATTATATTATCATCTTCATCATAGTAGAAAGGTAGACAAAACAGGTTTCAAGCATATATACATGCTACCATTTTGAAAGCCAGACTGGTATTTATGCATGTTGAATTAGCTTTTGAAAGCACATGCCTGAGACTGCCAGAGGAAACCATTGTTTGAGTGCTTATTGTATACTATTTTGTTCCTTCAAGAATGGCTCCCAAGGCTAAACGTGGCATCTGGTAAACTTTGCAATCTGTGTAGGGTCTTCTTTTCACTAAGACATTTTTGCTCCAATATTCATCACCACATCACTCAGAAACATCGTGCTGACATTAAATGGTGCTTAGGTAATATCTAGCATTTCAGTATTTTAGGTGCAAAATCTGTTACTCTTGATAGTGTGAAAACCACCAAAAACTGTTGTTCCGGTTCAGCTTTAGACAGCCAAATATGGAGGATATAGAATAAATATTTTAAATGTAGGGCAAGAAGACCAAAACTTAGAGTTTATCTACTAATGATTGTCCTACCTGTATGAATAAGGTTTCTTCTGTTGAGGGGAAGATTTTTCAGTTTTGCAATAAAATAATGTGGATCCTTCATACTCACACAACATTCCCACTCTCTCTCACACACAAATAAATAAGTACCTGAAAGCCAATGAACTGATCAAGCTGTTTCTTCCACAGGCTGGGAAGGAAGAAAGATTGTTAATACTATTTTATATATTTGCATGCACTCAGATATATGACAAAGAGGAACCAACATAACAATTGGACTAGTGATTACATAAAATATTGTCTACTGCATGAATGTGCTTGGGGTGGGGGGGAATATAATCAACCTTTTAAAATAAGTGACAAACAAAAAATGGAAACAATACCATTGGTTTTGATTGTTAATAGAGGATTTTTTATTAGCGTTTTGGGAAGGGACTTGTAGTGACTGAAAAATGGTTTTCTCCCCCATCCACAAGCTAGCTCCCATCAGAAATCTGCTTTTACAAGTGTATGTTCTTAAAGAGAAGTAAATTGTAATGTTCTACATAAAATAATCTAGTACCAGGGTATGATGTGAATGAATGAAGAATGAGTTTGGTTATTTTTTTTAGGAATGATTAGTCCTGCAGTGTTTATTTTTGAGAATTGTTTTAACAAATGGAAAGAAGGCTGTATCAATAATGTATCTACATTGCAGTAGAGTATACATTCAAAAGGGATTTATCAAAACATTGCCCACTTCTGACATAGTAAAATCGTATATACCTCAAGCTATTTCAGATAATATTTTACAAGATTTGACTATACTCTTTGTCAATTAGTATTTTCTACAGTCTTTTTAAGATGGCTAATACTGTTTTAAAAAATTGAAACTGAAAGGCAAACATTTTTTATAGGACAAAAGTGGTTCAGAGGGTCTTTAAAAATGACAGTGTGGGGGGAAAATAAGATAAATGAAAAGAGAAAAAGGGGCAGTGAAAGGAAAGGAGTTGAGGGGGACAGGGCAGTGGAGAAGAGTGCAAGAGGCACAGGTGTAGACAATCTGACATCTGATGTGAAGAGACTGTGAGAGGAGAGGTTTAGAAGCAGACAGCAATCAGCACAGTGCAGAGAAAGTCCAGCCAAAACTATAGAAAGTTCTCTAGCTGACAGACAGGCCCTGCTTTGGCTGCTCCTGCAGCTGCTGGCTCCTCCCAGCAGTTTTCTCCTTCCAAGGCCAAGTGGTTTGGCATGGGCAGGGAGGCACCAGGTGGGTTGCAGGGACCTGCAGAGTAAGGGGTCTCCTTTGCCCAATTCAGAGCCACCACTCACTCCAATTTACCCAAGTGATTTCAGTCTGTCTTTTCCTTTCCCTGTGTTGACTACGCTCCTGGAGGAGATGGTTGCTCATTAATTACGGGCACATTTGTCTGCTAATGATTTGTTACCAAGATCTGAGTGCTACTGTAGGTCACACCATAGCACTGACTGAGGCAGGTTTGCTTAAATGTGCTAAATAGTTTACCACATGTACTGCAGAGGTGACTAATGATTTCTTGCAATCCGCTGATTATTCTTTAGCTGTACAATTAGCTCTCTCTACTGCATTTATAGTAAGTGATAGGAGCCTGGTGAGCCCTTTGGAGGAGCTGCCAGAATGTGTAGTCCCCTGTGTACTGTTCTTGAATGAATGAATTAGTGGGTCTTCTTTAGGTCAGTGCCATTTAGTTACACTAAGGGAACTGTCAACACTATAACGCTGTTCAGCTTCTACAATAGATTTTGTAAACCATCTGTTTTAGGTACTGTTAGTTAAGAGTGGCATTTCCCTCCTCCCCCACCTTTTTATGGTGACAAAAGGTGCAAATCCAGGAGCATAAAGTACATACCTCAAATAAAAAGTGATGAAGGTTTATTACAACTGACATCTTGCATACATGAAGTTCCCTATTTTGAATGCATAACTTGATAGGGATATCTACATGTGCCTCTTTTATAGGGAACTTAAATGCCTTTGTGTTAACAAGGCAACTTAAGCTATCACATGGCTGCCTGTGGCTGTAAGTCCAATTTGAAACTCTGGTCTGAATACAAGCTTTCCATAGTCAAGATTTTTAATTAAAAATTTAACCTTCAAAGACTAACCTTCTAACTGGATTCTAAATGATCAACACATTCACACAGCCACTGTTTGAGTTATTTAAATAGAGGGCTTCATCCAATTAGCATTTTCCTCCTTCCCTTAACAGAGGCGGTAACTCCTAATATCAGGTAGCCCTAACTAGTCAAAGGCCAAATTTGTTGACAATTACTGCTTTTAGCAGATACAGTTGTGGTCTTCCCCTTTACTTAGAATGTTAGCCCTCTCCTGCCAACCCCGGGAGCACCTTATCACCTATTTTTGAAAGTTTGGCCAGATTTTAGTAAAATTTCAAGATAGCCCCATATGGGGATTCTAAAAGAGTAGTTATGATGAAAACTGGAAAAAGAACACTGTGCCGTGGATACAGCACTGGACGGTTAGCAGCAAAAGAGCAATTGCCTGATATCGGTTTGCAATTCAGTTCTGGTTCTAGATCCAAATCCAAACTTCTGCAATATGTTTAAGTGTTTGGTCTGGTGTTCTGCTAAAGGTCCTGTGGCATTTATGAGCAGATCATCAGATTGGATAGAAACCAGGTAGCACATAACTAGGGGTTGATGCTAATATTGCTGCAGGAAGTACAAATGTATACATTGATCATACTTGAACTCAATAATAACAAGGAGCAATTGCAAACACTGTAAAGAATGCATTATCTCATGGGTCCTTTTAGATTATATGCTATTCAGAAGAGCTGGATGAATACTGAAAATTTGAAAATAAGTTCCAGTTTTTAAATTAAGTGTATCTAGACTGGGTCTACTCTACTTTTGGAGTTATTTTCCCTCACTATTCTAATAATTTCACAAAGAATGTTTGCTGGAAGAGGTTAGTAAATATACCCCCTACTATTTTTATACCAATCCTTCCTGTGTATAAACCAAAGTGTATTGTATCTATAACATCTAGTGCTCTGTATCTATCAAACTGAAGAGGTCTCTTTTTTTTTTTTGGATTTAACTTAAACAATAGTAGGTGACCGAATAAAAAATAATTGTATTTATGTGATCTCTGACTCCGGACGTTTGGAAAAAATTCTCCAGAGGTCAACAGAGTCAGAGATGCAAATAAAAAGGATGCCTGTTACTACAAATGTGTATTGTAATGAACAAAATGGTTACTAGATAAGGAGGATTTATAACCCAAATATGTTTTGTGATTATTAAGGCTTATTTGGTACTAAAATGTTTTCTGTAATTTATAAAATAATACATGATTAAGAGATGTTTTAACTCATTGGAAATGGCTTGTTTAGTACTAATGAATGGTTTAAAATCCTTTTAGCTTGTCAATCAAGTAAACTAAAATACTATAAAAGTGTTCTAGAAGTAAAGTTGGTAGGGTAAACTGAAATATCTAAAAACAAAACACATAGTGGGATCAATTGTGGGAAAGTATCTTCTATTCCACACAAAGGAATTTCTTTGTCCCACATGCTGTAAAAGGGAAAACATTTGGGGAGTTAAGATGGAAGTGGACAACCTGCTATCACTTCACCAGTTATGGAGGGTTTCATAAAGTATGCTTTCTTTCTGTATTCTGCTATATTAATCTAATAATCTCTGATTAAATAATTCCAATTGAGCTGATTATCTGATATCTCATGTTGTTAATATGATTATTAAATTCAAACATGCAACATTTTAAGTGAATATTGCATAACGTTCGCAGACAGTAAGTTTCAAAATTTGTAATCATGGTTGTTCAATCAAAACCTGATTCCAATAATGATGTGCCTCTAACCAATGAAGAAACAGCATGCCCATCTTTAGAGGGAGCATTCAAATATCAAACTTCACAGTGAAATTGTCACAAGAATTTGTCACAGAAGCTATTCAGCAAATAATTTTGAATGATGAATAAATTAGAGAAAAAATCAAGATCTGTCTGACCATTTTACAAACAGAAAAAGGAAATTAAATAATCTAATAAATGATTTGTTATGAATTATTTGACCAGCTGTACTATCCAGTATCTGTTGCTTTTGTTTCACTCATCCCTTAGTGGCCAGAAGATATAAAGGTTCTATTTCTTCTGGGAAGCATAGCAAACCCTGTGTGGTCCTAGCCAGAACATCTAGGCCTGCATGTATCAGATCTGTCTTAAAGTTGCTAATGACAAATATAAAATTATGCTAATGGTGTCTCAGCATCCTCTTCATAACATTACATCCCCTACAATTTTGTTGGATGACAATTCGCTATCTTGTCCCACAGGTTTGCCATCTGGGGATAATTACAGACTCTGTCATGTAAATAAGCAGCTTGGCATCATCTTGGGAAAACAGAGATTAAATCCTTGCTGTGTAAATGGTTTTGTTTTGCTTAGCTGGCCATTCCAAAAAAATGGAAAACAATTTGGTTTGACCGAAGTTTTAAATTTCACTGAAAATTCTAAAAAGAGTCAGAAAAGTTCCATTTCAGGTAGAACAAAACATTTCATTTTGGGTATTTTTGCTAAAAGCTGAGGAAATGAGGGACTAGATTCACAAGAACACAGGAGAAGGAGCTGGTTTCAGTCCTCTCATGCCCAGTGGTTAGGGCACTCACTTAGGATGTGAGAGACCCAGGTTTGAATCTCTACTTTGGAGAAGGAACTTGAACTCAAGTCTCCCTCCATCTGGGTGAGTGCCCTAACTACCAAGCTATGGGACATTATAGGGTGGGACTCTTTCCTGCTGAAGCTGTTCCACTGTGTGTCAATACTTGACTAGTCATTGGCCAGAGACTGAGCATGACTGCATAGCCTGGTGGTTATGGCACATGCCTTGGGTGGCGGGGCATCCAGGTTCCAGTCTCCACTCCAATGAAGAGTTTAGTATTTATACCAAGTGGAACAGTTTCAACAGGAGAGATTGAGAAAGACCCCTCCCCACATACCTTACAGTCTGGTGGTTAGGGCACTCACCTGGGAAAGGGGGAGACCTGAATTCAAGACTTTGCTCCAGATCAGTGATTCAACTCTGTCTCCCCCACATCCCAGCTGAGTGTCCCATGCTCAGGGCTGTTAGGTATGGGCAGTTTTATGACTGGTGCCTGAATCAGCCTCCTCTTACCCCCACCAAAAATTACAGTGTTTTGATAGTGTCTAAATGGTTTATTTTGACATTTCCAGACCTGTCTGGAAATGTCAACATGCCTAGTGCCATGCAGAGTTTCTGTACTGGAGGAACTCTCCAGCACCTTGCACCTCCTTTACTACTCTTGGAGTGGTATAGGGACCGGAGTTGACCCCTCTAAACACAGTGTCTACCACAATAGAGCTCTGGGGTCTCTATATAAATAATAATGACCCCCCCCCTTCCCACAATCAGCCAGGTAGAGGTGGGTGCCTTTGGAGGGGGCTCAGAGGAGACCTGTGGTAAACTAGAGGAGGAAATGCCACAGGCACACTTATTGTAGCACTTTCCTTCCCTGCTCTGAGCCCACACTTTTGTCCCTCCACTGGATTTTTATTTTAATTTGGACCTTAAAACAGGAGGAAGCAATTTAGATTTGGGGTCCAACTCAAATGTCCTGATTCCACTTCAAAGTGGTGGCAAAGGGGGAGGCACATATTTAAGGTTTTGGCTGTTTCCCATCTCTACTTATACTGAATGGCACAAAATGGTTTAAGAGTTTGCATCCTTTTAGTGTCATTTCCACTCGTCAGATGTGCACTGGGAAATCCATTTCATTTTTATGTATCAGATTCTTAACACAAAATCAGATGTTAAAAGAGGTCATTGAAAGTGTCAGTCTAAAATGTTCACTAGAGGAAAATAAAGTAAGATGAAAAGCCACAGCAAAGGCTAGAAAATGTTTTTTATAAAAAAAAGCACTGCTTTAAAAAGAAGGAGATTCGGGTTGGTAGTTGTTCGGTGCAAACATTTCCAAAGGAACTTTCAATATTCCATTCTTTCGATAAGCCTCTCGTGATACTTGTAAAGTGTCTGATCAAACTCTGCTTCAGAAATAATCAAAACCATCATTGTTAGAATGGTTTTGTTTGACTAGTTTTCCCTCTACTTATAATTCATCTATCGCCTCTCCTTGCACTTTTGATTTAAGGAAAGGTCCCTACTGACAAGGGCTAAGCATGAGTAGGAACCAGTGGCCTATTTTTCCTTTACTGTTTAATGGTTTTTCAATTCAGGTATAGTTCCTTCACATTTTATGCTTGCATATATTCAGATCTTTTTAAAAAATTCTCATTTCTATTGCATCATATTGCACTACCTCAGACCTCCGGCTTTTTATTTATTAGGTGACCTTTTGTATCACTGAACGTGGCTTTCTTTTCTTGGAACAAAATTAGCATAACTGCAGCAACTGTGCCTTTTGCCCGCCTTTAAGTAGGAAATACATGGCAATAACATACACAAAAGGAGCAGCTGAAGTCCTGATAGCTAAATTTATTATTCTAACCAGCTTGAGCTAGTTGTGAGAGTTTTCTAAAATAGCAGCTAAGTATTATATATCATAATTTGATCAAAATAAATTAAGAGATTAAAAAAAGCAGCCAGGGCATGAAAAGAAAAGGTTGACTTTATAAAGTTGTGATGTCTACCAAAACAATAAAAGGCTAGCTATTGAAAGAATTTTAAAGGAGATGCAAATAGGCCTGATAACACCTCTTTGGGTCCAAGCTAACGTGTGTCTTGTGCAACTGTGACATTAAAGTGAGCCGCCTTTTCTTATTTTTTGTGGGGAGGGTAGCATTGATATTACATGTTAGCATTTTAATTACTTGACTGGGCTTGTCTTTACATGTGACTTGTTTTAATTAGATAGATTCATAAATTTTTATTTTGTTTAAGTGAAAAGCTTTTGTTAAGGGAGAGTTTTTCATCCATATCAGCCAGAAAGAAAAATTAATACCACAGTGGTTTGGTTAAAAGAACCTCCATCTCTGAACTTTCACCTGCCTTTTGAACCAATCCTCTGACTGTCCTGAAGTGCTGAAGAGTTCAGTTAAAGTTTGGTGCTTAGATATCAAAGCCATAGACTGCTTTAAAATAGACAGAACCCTACCCATAATTCTTCCACCCTATCTGTCATTCTTAGCTGCTATGTTGTCTTCTTGGGGAGACCTGGAAGACACAGCATTTACTGCTACCCCTTCTAATATTGGGGTCTTTTCTGGGGTGACTGGATAGTCCCGTACATCACTGGACCTCTTCAGAGGTCAGTCTGCTTCCCTTATATCTTCTCAAATGGTCTTTTCAGATACAGGGACATTGTAAGACCTAGTCTGGGTCCTTATTTTGCCACCTTAAAAGTCTGAAAAGCCCTTTAAAACTTGCCCTGTAGAATGCATCATGATTTCTCTCCCTCAATATCCATTGATATAAAAATCCTCACCAATTTGCATAGGTGAACACAGTCCCAAACCCTTGTATTTTAAGAACAAGGAAAAAGCAATCCAGTTCTTAAAAGAAGAATTTTAATTGAAGAAAAAGTAAAACAATCACCTCTGTAAAATCAGGATGATAAATACCTCACAGAGTAATCAGATTCAAAACATAGAGAATCCCTCCAGGCAAAACCTTAAGTTACAAAAAGACACAAAAACCGGAATATACATTCCATTCAGCACAACTTATTTTATCAGCCATTTAAACAAAACAGAATCTAACGCATATCTAACTAGATTGCTTATTAACCCTTTACAGGAGTTATGACCTGCATTCCTGCTCTGGTCCCGGCAAAAGACACACACAGACAGAGAGAACCCTTTGTTTCCCCCCAGCATCCAGCTTTGAAAGTATCTTGTCTCCTCATTGGTCATTTTGGTGCCAGCGAGGTTATCTTTAGCTTCTTAACGCTTTACAGGTGAAAGGGTTTTTTCCTCTGGCCAGGAAGGGTTATTTAAGGTGGTTAGCCTTCCCTTTATATTTATGACACGCCCCCCCAAAGCACAGATAGGGTGAAATGCTGGCTGTGATTTCTTCCTGGAGCTCTAGGAGAAAACAGAGTTAATAAGACACGTGCACCTCTAAATATACAACTAAGTATATAAACACTAACAATATTTTCCACATCTCAAGGACGATTTTAACCAGTTGATTCTGGGAAACTTTCATGGGAGAATGCATCAGCCACTTGGTTAGAAGCTCCAGAGATGTGTTGGATGTCAAAATCAAAATCTTGGAGAGCTAAACTCCACCAAATAAGTTTTTTGTTATTTCCCGTGGTGGTATGAAGCCACTGTAGTGCAGCATGGTCAGTTTGCAGGTGGAAACGGCGTCCACAAACATATGGGCGTAGCTTTTCCAGAGCATAGACAATGGTGTAACATTCTTTTTCACTAACTGACCAGTTGCTTTCCCTCCCAGACAGCTTCTTGCTGAGAAACACTACAGGGTGGAATTCATGATCCAGTCCTTCCTGCATTAAAACTGCTCCCACACCACGCTCGGATGCATCTGTGGTTACTAGGAATGGTTTGTCAAAGTCTGGGACCCTAAGCACAGGGTCAGACATGAGTGTCACTTTAAGCTGGTTAAAGGCCTTCTGTGGACTCTTCGGTCCACTGAATGGCATTTGGCTGTTTCTTTTTGGTTAGGTCTGTCAGTGGGGCGGCGATTTGGCTGCATTGTGGTACAAATCACCTGTAATAACCGGCCAAGCCTAAGAAGGATTGGACCTGTTTCTTTGACTTTGGGACAGGCCACTTTTAGATAGCATCCACTTTGGCCTGTAGGGGGCTGATAGTTCCTTGACCCACCTGGTGTCCAAGGTAAGTCACTCTGTTTAGGCCTATTTGACACTTCTTAGCCTTAACAGTTAGTCCTGCCTCCCTTATGCGCTCAAGGACTTTTTGTAGATGTTCCAGGTGGTCTGCCCAGGAATCCGAAAATATGGCCACATCGTCAAGGTAGGCGACTGCATATTCTCCTAATCCCACTAGGAGACCATCTACAAGTCTTTGGAAGGTGGTGGGTGCATTCCGCAGCCCGAAAGGCAGTACATTAAATTCATACAGCCCGACATGTGTGGTGAAGGCTGACCTTTCCTTGGCAGATTCATCTAGCGGTACCTGCCAGTACCCATTGGTTAAGTCTAAGGTAGAGATGAACTGGGCCCGTCCCAGTTTCTCTAATAGTTCATCTGTGCATGGCATTGCATAGTTGTCTGGGTGAGTTACAGCATTTAGCTTACGGTAGTCCACGCAAAAATGTATTTCCCCATCTGGTTTGGGAACTAGAACCACTGGAGATGCCCATGCACTGCCAAAGGGGTGGATTACCCCCATCTGTAGCATATCCTGGATCTCCTGTTCTATAGTAGTTCTAGCTTGAGGAGACACCCGGTAAGGTTGGACTTTAATTGAGTGAGCATTACCTATGTCAATGAAGTGGAATGCCTGTTCAGTCAGTCCTGGGGTGGCTGAGAACATCGGCGTATAGCTAGTGCTCAGTTCCTTGATCTGCTGTCGCTGCATACACCCAAGGGTCATGGAGAGGTTCACCTCTTCCACGCCACCAGCACTTTTCCCTTCGTAGTAGACACCTTCAGGCCACTCAGCGTCATCTCCTCCCTGGGCTGTAAACTGACAAACCTTTAATTCTCTGGAATAAAATGGCTTTTGAGAATTAATATGGTACACCTTAGGATTTCAGTTGGAGGTGGGGAAGGCTATGAGATAATTAACAGCTCCCAGGTGCTCCTGGACCGTGAATGGCCCTTCCCACGATGCTTCCATTTTATGGGCCTGGAGCACCTTTAAGACCATGCCCTGGTCCCCTACTTCGAAGGAACACTCTCTGGCATGTTTATCATACCAGGCTTTTTGCTCTTTTTGAGCATCCTGTAAGTTTTCTCTAGCAAGGGCTAAAGAGGTCCGGAGGGTGTTTTGTAGGTTGGTTACAAAGTCCAGAATGTTAGTTCCTGGAGAAGGTGTAAACCCCTCCTATTGCTGCTTCACCAACTGTAATGGCCCCTTAACCTCGTGGCCATATACAAGTTCAAATGGTGAAAACCCTAAACTGGGATGTGATACAGCTCTGT
Organism: Lepidochelys olivacea; assembly: GCF_965140295.1. Lineage (NCBI taxonomy): Eukaryota > Metazoa > Chordata > Testudines > Cheloniidae > Lepidochelys > Lepidochelys olivacea. Next base: position 79,938,806 of record NC_140417.1, on the reverse strand, counting down.
AGGCAAAGAGCAACTGCTGCAACACTAGGTCCCAATCATTGGAGTGCTCATTTACGAATTTACATATCATGGCCCCCAAAGTCCCATTAAATTTCTCCACCAGGCCATTTGTTTGATGATGGTAAGGGGTGACAACTAAGTGATTCACCCAAAGGCTTTACATAGTTCCTGACAGGAAATTAGTTCCTGCATCCGTGAGGATGTCGAAGGGCCAACCTACCCTGGCAAAAATGTCTGCTAGTGCCTGGCACACATTTTTAGCCCTGGTGTTCCTTAGAGCTACTGCTTCCGGCCATCGGGTGGCAAAATCCATGAAAGTCAGTATGTACTGCTTTCCTCTGGGTGTCTTTTTCGGAAAAGGACCCAGAATATCCACAGCTACTCACTGAAATGGAACTTCAGTGATGGGGAGTGGCTGGAGAGGGGCTTTGACCTGGTCTTGGGGTTTTCCCACTCTTTGGCATACCTCACAAGACCGGACATAGGTAGAAACATCCTTGCCCATTCCTTCCCAGTGGAATGACCTCCCCAAACGGTCTTTGATCCTTTTCACCCCAGCATGGCCACTAGGGTGATCATGGGCTAAGCTCAAGAGCTTTGCCCGGTATTTAGTTGGAACTACCAACTGTCTCTGAGGATGCCAGTCTTCCTGGTGTCCCCCAGAAAGAGTTTCCTTGTATAAAAGTCCTCTTTCTACAACAAACCTGCATCAATTAGAAGAGCTGAGAGGCGGTGGGTTGCTCCGTGCCGCTGTCCAAGCTCTCTGGAGGCATTCATCTGCTTCCTGTTCAGTCTGGAACTGTTCCCTTGATGCTGGAGACATCAGTTCCTCATTGGATTGTGGACCTAGGCTTGGTCCCTCTGGAAGTGATGTAGGTGATGGGGCTGTTTCTGTTGAGTGTGAACCGCTCTCTGCTGGTGCACTATGTTGGGGTTCAGGCTCCGGCTGAGCCTCTTGTGCAGGGTTATTGGCTGCCACTGGTTCAGGTTCGGTGGGGCCCTCTTGTGTTGGGATTGCAAGTACTGGATTCAGTGCTGGCAATGGGTCTGGTGCTGTTTGTACCACCGGTTCCGGTTCTGGGACTGGCTCTGTCTGGGTCTCTGGGACTGGATCCACTACTGCTGTTACAGACACTGACATGGGGTCCAGTTTCATCACCTCTGACTGGGTCCTGTTAGAAGTTTCCGGAACAGAGCTAGGCGTGACAGCTTGCTTACCCTGGCTGCGGGTGACCATTCCCACCCTCTTGGCTAGCTTCACATGATTGGCCAAGTCTTCCCCCAACAGCATGGGGATGGGATAATCATCATATACTGCAAAAGTCCACGTTCCTGACCAGCCCTGGTACTGGACAGGCAACTTGGCTGTAGGCAAATTACAAGAGCTGGATTTGAAGGGTTGACTTGTCACTTGGATCTCTGGGTCGATTAAAGTGGGGTCCACTAAGGAAGCATGGATAGCCGACACTTGTGCTTCGGTGTCCCTCCACGTGGTGACCTTCTTCCCGCCCACACTCACAGTTTCCCTCCACTCCAAGGGTATCTGGGAGGTATCTGGGCCTGAGGACCTCTGGTGTGATTCCGGTGCAATGAACTGTAATCTGTTGGGGTTCTTGGGGCAGTTGGCCTTCACATGCCCTGGCTCGTTACATTTAAAACATTGTCCAGCTGACGGATCCCTGGGGTGAGGTGGGTTGCTGGAGAATGGTGTGGCAGGACGATAAGGTGTCTGGAGTATTCCTTGGTGTGTAGTTGGGGCCTTGCGCTGCCCCCGGTAGTAGGGGGTGTTCTGAGGGTGTCCCTTCTGGTATCCGCTGCGACCAGGGTTGTTCCTCTCTCCTCCCTCCACCCGTTTTGTTCTGGTTTGCCCCACCTCTCTGGCGGTCTGGGACTGCTCATATCTATCAGCATAAGTAAGACTTTCTGCTGAGTCCAGTTCCTTATCCCATAAACACTGTTTTATTTCCTCCTTGGACATATTCAGGAATTGGTCCTGAGCTATCAAATCACACATTCCGTTAAAGCTAGTGACACCTCTTCCTTGGAGCCATTTATCTAAGAGATCCTTCATCTGGTTTAGATAAGCCACATTACTTAGTTCAGGCCCTCTCTTAAGGGTTTGAAATTTTACTCTGTACGTTTCAGATGTAATTTGAAATTGCTTTAAAACCAAATCCTTGAACTTATTATAGTCAGAAGCCTCATCAATAGGCATCTTATTGAATATGTACAGAGCTCTTCCAGACAATTTTGCGACCAATCTGGTCATCTTGTGAGCTTCAGGAATTTTATGGAGAGTGCACAGTCTCTCAAAGGTGAGAAAATATTCAGCAATATCACGGGATTCATCATACTGTGGACATAGTTGCTCCCATTTGTGGATTGTTGAGGAAGGATTGTTAGGGTTATCCAGTAGATTCCGCTCAGCCCTTACCTTCTCCATCTCCAGTGCATGCTTCCTCTCTTTTTCCTTCTCCAGTTCTTTTCCCCTTGTCTCCATTGCTCTCCTGTGGGCAGCCTCTAGGGCTTTTTCTGCCTCTTTTTCTTTGTTCTTTGCCTCCATAGCTCTCCTGTGGGCAGCCTCTCGGGCTTTTTCTGCCTCTTTTTCTGCCTCCAGTCTGGTTAACTCCAATTTGTGTTGTGCCTTGGTTTCTGTCATGTTAGCCTCTCTGTTTTTAACTAACTTTACACCCAAGAGTTAGAAATAAAACAAACAAACAACAACAACAAAAAGAACTTGGCTTGTCAATATATATAGGTTGTGCTGTAACTGGATACCTATGTTCTCTGATAGTGATTGTCAGCCTACAGAAAAATCCTAAAAAAAACCCTAACACCTTTGTCTCCAGGCAAATAGACAGAAAACCCTTCTAGTTGCTCTTAGGTAAAAAAAAAAAACAACTTCAGGTCTGTGAAGACTTGTGAATTTCCCTGCTGGAGGTTAACTACACCATTTGTCCAGCCCTGATCTGGATGAATGTCAGCCTAATTGATTTGTCCACATTTGCTATTTTGTGCTGTGTTATGAGATCAGCACCATACAGAACTTGCATCAAATAAATGCACACAGAAGATTGCTGTTAAGAGTTTCTAAGCACTGGAACAAGCAACTGCAGAACCTGTTCTCTAAGGCAAATGGAACAACTTTAAAACCACTTGTAACAAGAGTAAAAATGTTTTTGGTGCTACAAATATGATTATGCATAGATAACTTTCTGAAGATGGAAGTGAAGGAATAGATAGATAATCAAAAAGTGCCAAAATAAGTAGGCTGCTGGAGTAATTTGTACTTAAAGTTATTCTTATCTAAAGAACATGCTATAGGAAATGAGTGTGCTGGAATAGCTGCATAAGGAGCAACAGAAATAGAGTTCTCCCTTCTCTATCATTTTTGCCACTCAGTAATACATATATTTGGATCAATTTCTCAGTGTTTTGAATTATTCTTTTGTTGGCTCATTTATCTAAACCTCTCCTACACCAGTGTTTCTCAACCTTTCCAGATTACTGTACCCCTTTCAGGAGTCTTATTTGTCTTGTGTAACCCCAAGTTTCACCTCACTTAAAAACTACTTGCTTATGAAAGCAGACATAAAAATACAAAAGTGTCACAGCACACTTTTACTGACCAATTGCTTACTTTCTCATTTTGTCTGTACAAAATTTTAGTTTGTACTGACTTTGCTAGTGCTTTTTATGTAGCCTTTTGTAAAACTAGGGAGTAACTGTAGGCTACCCTCTATGACACCAACACACCACACTTCTTCAGGGAGTGACTGCAGATTACTGTCCTGCAGCCTCTTTCTGCTTTCAGCTGCTGGGCTTTATACAAGCTCCTCCTATTCCTGCCCCAGTGAGCCTCATGCCTAATCAATTCCCTGTCTCCTCCTGACCTGCCTGGCCACCTTAACCCCTTCCAGTCTTGTGTGGGTGCACACCCCATCACAGCTATTCTCCTGATTCACTAATACTCTTGTTCTGATACCTACTCCATAATTCAGTGATTCAATGAAGTCCATTAACGGCTATTAGCCAGGATGGGTAAGGAATGGTGTCCCTAGCCTCTGTTTGTCAGAGGGTGGAGATGGATGGCAAGAGAGAGATCACTAGATCATTACCTGTTAGGTTCACTCCCTCTGGGGCACCTGGCATTGGCCACTGTCAGTAGACAGGATACTGGGCTGGATGGACCTTTGGTCTGACCTGGTATGGTGACTCTTATGTTCTTATTCTCTATGATCCACCCTCTGCTCTTCCACTGCATCCAATAATGTGATTTACCTGATCATCCCTAAGTCCTCCTTAGGCTGTCCTTCTGATTTTTTTTCCTTCACATATGCTTGTTCTATTCTTCTTTATCTTTGATTTTACCTCTCCTTTTCTGATTGCTGCTACTTAAAGTTTTCCTCGTGTTTTTTTTGTTTTTTGTTTTTTTTTTCTATCTTGGTAATCATGATTTAGATAATGGCATAGAGAGTACACTTATAAAGTTTGTGGACGATACCAAGCTGGGAGGGTTTGCAAGTGCTTTGGAGGATAGGATTAAAATTCAAAATGATCTGGACAAACTGGAGAAATGGTCTGAAGTAAATAGGATGAAATTCAATAAGGACAAATGCAAAGTGCTCCACTTAGGAAGAAGCAATCAGTTGGACACATACAAAATGGGAAATGACTACCAAGGAAGCAGTGCTGCGGAAAGGGATCTGGAGGTCATAGTGGATCACAAGCTAAATATGAGTCAACAGTGTAATGCTGTTGCAAAAACAGCAAACATTATTCTGGGAATGTATTATCAAAAGTATTGTAAGCAAGACACGAGAAGTAATTCTTCCACTCTACCCCGTGCTGATTAGGCCTCAACTGGGGTAGTGTGTCTGGGCACCACATTTCAGGAAAGATGTGGAGAAAGTCCAGAGAAGAGCAACAAAAATTATTAAAGGTCTAGAAAACATGACCTATGGGGGAAGATTGAAAAAATTGGGTTTATTTAGGCTGGAGAAGAGAAGACTGAGAGGGGACATGATAACAGTTTTCAAGTACATAAAAGGTTGTTACAAAGAGGAGGGAGAAAAATTGCTCTTCTTAACCTCTGATGATAGGACAAGAAGCAATGGGCTTAAATTGCAGCAACGACGGTTTAGGAAAAAAATTCCTAACTGTCAGAGTGGTTAAGCACTGGAATAAATTGCCTAGGAAGGTGGTGAAATCTCCATCAGGGATTTTTAAGAGCAGGTTGGACAAATACCAGTCAGGGATCGTCTAGGTAATACTTAGTCCTGCCTTGAGTGCAGGGGACTGGACTAGATGACCTCTTGAGGTCCCTTCCATTTTACCATCTTATGTCCCTTAATATATCTTTTGCAAGCTAGCATAAACTCAGAGGACAGTGACAAAGCTGTTTCAGAGTTAAGGCCAGAAAGGACCATTAGATCTTCTAGTCTGACCTTCCTATCACAGACCATTAAATTTAATCCAGATACTCCTCTATGAAGCCGAAAGACTTTAGACTGACTAAGTCATTTCAGTCTGCAGAAGGCTAAACTCTGTGCCCCAAGCAGAGCACAGGAGACCCCCAGGTGCCACCAATGCCTGAGGCTGCATCAGTGGCAGGGAATCGATTAGGTGAGGTATACCCAGACAGTCAAAGTAAGCTCTACCTATGTAGCTAAACACATCATGTGTTTATAGATATGTTCAACTTGTACATTCCTCTATCATGTGGTATAATTTTAATGTTCCAAAATCTTATGTTTTTCTCATTTGGAGAAAATATTTTAATAATAATTTGAACAGTGATCACATTTGATGATTAACATGATCATCTGAAGGTCTTCAAACGTATTGTCTTTGAAACTGCTCTGTACTTTTGTAAAAGTTGGCATTTTTTACAGTTCGTATAGAAAACCTCATCTCTGAATTTCTTTTTTTCTGTGATTATTTCAGCTTGATTAATATTTAGTTGTCAACCATTGCATTCTTCTCAAGCTGTGATATTTTATTCTTCTGATGCTTACCATATGTTGGCTGTTCCTTTTATCAGATTTTTTTTCTTTGTTTCCTCTGTCACCCAATGGTAAGACATCAACACAGCTGTCTGCGTACTGTGTGTGCTGCTGATGTTTCAATCTGCTGCGACGACACCTTACATTTTGTTCTCTTTGGAGAAATATGAAGATAGTTTATCTCACGTACTTATCACCGTGGTTCTCTAATTGTCATTACTTAGAAGATATATATCCTGGTGAGACACAGTGTACAATTGTCTGTACATATTGTAACTTTATGCCTGACTTTTTTAGATATCCATGTGGAGTTGACAGTGCCATTCTCCACAAATATGCAGTGAAGAGGGTTATTTAAGATCTGATTTTGCACTATTAAACTCAGTGGAAACCTTGCCATTGACTTCAATGGGCAGAAAATAGACACCCCCTCACTACTGTCAGCTCACTGCACTATGGATGGGTTGCCAGTAAGCCACTGGACCCAGTTCAAATAAACTTCTCAGTTAATACCAAAAGGTACCTATATTATATTTTCTTTCCTTATATCCTTATATAGGTATTTGAGATTGCCTGAGTTATCCTTGGTGCCTGTCTGAAGGGACCATTTCATTCAGGCTGTGGTCTGAGCCTTCTCAGTTCAAGAATTGTGTCTGTGGAACTCCTCTAAGGATGTCCATAGGAATCCCTTTCCAAAAGTCATGACTCGATACAAAGACTTCCTATGCATATCATAATATCATTAAATAACTATTATCTTTCTAGGGGTTATGTTTTTATCTCCTGGGAATCATGCCACCTTATTTTTCATTTTGTGATTAATCAACTGACTCCATAAATAAATGTTGGATGAAGGCTATGTAACCTTCACTCTAGCATCCCTTTGTTTATAAAAGGGGTTCACCTCATTGCCTAAAATATTTTTCACCCTATGCTTGACAAAGAGTCGTGATGTAAATTAGGACATGGAGCATGCAGATCCAATTTAAATGCATCACTAAACACACAGCTTTCAAAGTTGCCATAATGTAAGTTCTATTATCTGACTAAAAAGAAAGTTAATAGAACTTATCTAACAACTTTGAAAGTCTTCAGTTTTATCATGCATTCACTGGTCAGATATGTTTTCGATGTAATCTATGTAATCAAGTCTCCAGCTGGAAATATTAAGACATAGCTCTGATAGGTTGCAAAATGTAAACCAGGAATCATCATTAAATGAGTGTTCCCCCTGTGAGGTCCCACAGGAATCAGTTTTTGATCCTACACATTTAACTTTTTATTATCAGTGACCTGGAAAAAAACAAAATCATCATTGATAAAGTTGGCTGATTATACAAAAATTTGGGGAGTGATAAATAATGAAGTGTATAGGTCACTGATTCAGAACAATCTGGATCACTTGGTAAACTGGGGGATAAGCAGATAAACATAAATATCTACATCTAGATATAAAGAACGTACTTACAGAATGGGGGACTCTATCCACAGAAGCAGTGATTCTAAAAAAGATTTGGGCTAGAGGGATGGATATCAGCTGAACATGAGCTCCCAGTGCAACACTGTGGCCAAAAGGAGAATGCAATCCTGGGATGCATAAACAGGGAAGTCTCAAGTAGGAGTAAGAGATTATTTTACCTCTGTATTTGGCACTGGTCCCTTCTGGCCCTGGAATATATGACTGTACAATTTAGAGCTTTTCACTGTAGCTCTCAATGCACTTTACAAAGGAGGTAAATATTATCCCACTTTTGCTGACAGGGAAACTGAGGCACCGAGACACAATGTGACTGGTCCAAGATCATTCAGAAGGAAAAAAACAGAAATAGAAACAAGGTCTTCTGAATCCAGCTCCCTATGCCTCTATCTCCCAGTGCTTTACTAGGAATCTGTCAGCTCTCAGACAGGAGAGAAACATTAGACTCATTCATGGTTGATAAACAGATTAGAATGAGTGCATTTAAGCATGTTTTTAAAAATTATATTCCAGACCAACATATGTCACAGTGTCTCCTTCACATTACATAAGTCAAAGCTAGTCCTTATACAGCTACTTAGTCTCTTCAGATTTTTATTTTTGAGTTGGTGGGGACATCCAGAAGCCAGATGAGTTATCACAGCGAAAGGTTAAAAGGTGGGGAAGGTGCAGCTATAAAGCCCTTTAAAAGTGACAAAAACTGGCAGTGGAAATAAGATAATGGAGGAGTGCTATGTGAGCAAACAAAACTGCACTTGGAAGTGAGTGCATTATTCTAATAATATCAGCATGTGTAGGTGGAAGAGGAAACAAGCAGAGAATGGGAATCCCTAACAGCATTTTCAAGTAGTTTTCTCCATTACTTTAGTCTTTTCCAGGCTCTCAAGCCAGGAGTAGTCAAACAGTTTTGAAAAAGAGACGAATTGTTTACTTGTTCAGGCAAGTCCTCTGCTCAACTTTTTTCGATTCTGAGCGCCCCACCAATTTCTGACAGTCACATTTGCCAGGGAGTGATCTTATTCCCTGTAATTCTCATTCTATACACACACTTTTATTTTAATAAAATCAATAATAAAAGATACGTTATGGAGTTACTCTTATCACACAGCATCCCCCCCATAGACACAGACATCACAGAAATCAGCATGAGAAACTTATAAACAACCTTAATTCCTGGTGGCGAGTTCAGTTTCATCACCACATGTAAGGTACACATCGGGGGGGGGGAGAGGAGCTTAGAGGGAAGTCATAGTTGCCATTATGTTTCTAGGTCACTTTCCAGTTCAGCCCACTTATCCATTAATTAGAACTACACCTACAGACAGTGTTTATCCATTTTGTGAACAACACCTTCAAAACTGACTGCTTTTTGCCACAGCATGTCCACTTTTCATCATAAGCCCGAACACATGTATGAAGAACAAGCTTTTAAAGCATTAAAATATCATACCACTGAAAGAAGAACACTCTGAGTGTGTGATGCGATGGAGAGAAGGGGAATAGTAGAAATACTACAACACCAAATCACGTTTAGAATGAAATAATTGAAAGTGTCCTCAGTATGTATTTTTGATGGTATGTGAAGTGGGGTTGGATTGGTGAATATGATGGAAAGACTGAGCTGCAAAAGAGAAAGAAGAGGAACTCCAAAAGCAGCATTTTTTGTTTGTTTTAGTAATGTTATAATCAAAAGAAAGAGAAAGTCCGCATAACATTTGATCTTTCCTTTTTCAGATATGCAGGAAAACTGATTTTTTTTCTTTGCAGATTTGTTTTATAATATATCTGAAGCCAGTAAAAGAACAAAACTTTTTGAATTTGAATTGCAAGGAACCTAAGTTTTTTGAAGGATGAAATGGTTAAAGGAAATGCATGAAAAGTTAACTAAAGCCATTTTTCTAGATTCTGCGGTTTCTGCAACCTCAAACAAGCCTGAGCCAGAGGGATATACAACCCCTTCTTCCACTGCCGTTGCTCTAACAGTCAGTCCCGTTCTTAAATAACCATCAGAAACATACCTTCAGAAAAACAGTACTATGTGGTCCAGCATTAGCGGTGAATGCCATCTCAGAAAACAGTGATCATTACAAAGCAACAACGTTAAAAGAGCTTGTTATCTTTTCCTCCTTCACAGGAGGAGAAAAAAAAATGTACTTTTGCCTTGACGATAGAAACATTCTCAAATTCAGAGCCAGATTCTGATGTCAGTTACACCAGAGTAAATATGGAATAACTCCTGAGTGCAGCTGAGTTACCTTAGTGTAACTGAGCTAAGACTCTAGCCATAAGTGTCTGATAGTAAGCAGTTGCTCTTACCACTGCAACATTGGTCAGGTCACTTAAAAGTTCAATCCCCCTCCAAGGTAACAAAAGGTCCTACATCCAAATAAATATCTAAATATTTCTTCTGCTCTTCTTAGGCTACCCAGAAGTCCTCTGCTTCCTGGCCCCTACTCCTGGGTCCTGTAGAGCTTCTCCTATGCTGCTTCCTTCCAGCGGGTCACCCCTCCACACTTATTGACGCTAGAGAATCTGACCGCTTCCCTCAGGGAGCGTCCTGCATCTTACAGGCCACCTCCCTTTCAAGAGCCTAACCTGCTCCTCCTATAGGTCTCTTCCAGACTGATTTCATGAAGCCCTTTCCAGAGAGGGAGCTCTGTTCACAGCTCTGTTTAAGTAGTCCTTTTTCCTGCAGCTGAGATCAGATACTTTGTTTAAGTCTCCATCACATTCAGCTGGGAGATAGCTATCTGTCACATGCAAGGCTCAGCGTAGCTTGCCAGCCAGCCTCTAACAGATATATGGAAATTTTTCAGCCTTACTACTACAGGTGTGGCTGATGGGATCTACTGTGAGCCAAATTTCATACTTCGTAATCCAGCAAATCTCCCATTAGCTTCAATGTGAGTTTTGCCCTGGCTGGACTTACTAATGACTACAGAATCTGGCACTGTACTGTATTTGCTAGCTCTCCACAATAGATGATAGCCTTGTGTGACCGAATGCACCCCTGTACTCATGCCCTACACACAACTGTATTAGTCTTTGTACAAAATATGCCTTTTGAGGTATCATTTGAAAACTAGTAACTTGCTGGTCAGTAACATCATGGTGAAATGCATGTGGCAGCATTATGTGTAAAGTTATGAACATAAACTGAAATCATGACTGAAATATGTTTACCAGACAAATCTGGGAAGTGAGTAAACCTGTTTCGCAAAGGACAAGTTGATGCCCCTAAATAGGAGTCATCAAAGCTAATGGACCATCACCTAGCTTTGGCATGGAAGTGGGGAGGAAGGCAAGAGATATACAGATCTGGATTTTAGCAAACAGAGGTGAAAAACAGCAGCATAACACCTCTTCCCCACCAGACTCCATATCTCCTTGTTCTCAACTGTAAAGAACTTTATCTAGGGGTCACTCTCAGGAAAATGGATTTCAAAAGGGTGACGGGACTATAAAAGTGAGGGACAAAACACCCCAAGTTATCTCTCCCTGTCCATCTGTCTTTTTTTCACCTAAGGAGACAAAACAAACAGCTGTTGGATCTTGGGAGCAGATGTTGGCCTGAGAGCTTGATCAGCAGTGTTACTGGAAACATATGGTAAGAGATTTCACCTTGAAACCAAGTCTAGTTTGTTAAGTTTAATACTATGAAGTATTTTATCTTTATTTTCTTGTAACCATTTCCGATTTTATGCCTTAGTACTTGTAATCATTTAAAACATCTCTTTGTAGTTAAACTTATTTTATTCTTTTATCAAAATTAATTCAGTTTGTGAACTGTGTGTGTAACTCTATTTAATGTGGAAAGCTGTTGTACCTTGATCCCCTTACAGGGGCAACAGACCCACTATATCTGGACTATCCAGGAGAAAGCAGAATATGCTAAACACATGTTTTTTGGTGAAAATCCAGGAGAGGGAGGGTGCTGGGGTCACTGTGCAAGTAATAATAACGGCTGGTGGAAGCTGGAGTGTGCTGAAGCGATACACAGACACTCAGGGTGTTACCCTGCATGCTGGCAAGCTATTTGTGAGTGGCATAGGTGGGAGCTACAACAGCAGAGAATTGTGAGGCACCCAAGGTTGCAGGGCAGAGGTTATGCATCCACTCACTGGTCTGGATTGCACCCAGAATGTCATACCTTGATAGCAGAGATGCAGGCAATATCTACAAACAACTGATCCACTACTTGCCCAGCTACCAAAGCTTTGCTCCTGGCAATGTCTATGCATTGTCAATAAACAAATCAGTGATATATCACAAACAAAGTGTAGGACCAATGTTAAATACACTGAATTTCATATGGAATACATGGGCTATGATACTGAGTGTACTATTCAATGTCTAATATACTGAGACTTCCACGTTTTTCAATTAAAGTGAAGCAGTTCCAGAATTTTTGTTCTGCTGCAAGTGTGTATTGCAGAATCCCGGAATCTTACAACATAATTTAGGTTCATCTTATTATACATTAAATAGTGTCTTGCATCCACTGATAACTGGCAACTCTATGGAAGAAGCCCAGTGACCACCTTCCCCTTCCTCTCATTCTTCACTATGAAAAAAACAGTAGCACTTATTCAGCTCCATAAGTCATTCAGTGCAAGAAGCAACTAGGTTTTAATGCTCAACTGAACATGAAAAACACTATAGTAACTCAGTTTAACTGTCCTTCTGGGTATGTCTACACTGCAATTAGACATCAGTAGCTGGCCGATGCCAGCTGACCATGGGGCTCAGGTAAAGTAGCTGTTTAACTGCAGTGTAGACTTTCAGGCTTAGGCTGCAGTCCAAGCTCTGGACTCTCCCACTTTGCAGGGTCTTACAGCCCAGGCACCAGTCCAAGCTGTAATATTAATATACACAATACAAAATACATGGACTGAGCATCCAAAGCAAAGAATCGGAGCCTAGAGGATTTTTTAAATAAAAATCTAAATAAATGGGAATCCAAAGTTAGAAAAAGTACAATTTATTTGAGAAATAGTATGTAATTGTATGAACACAACAAAAAGTATTATCAGGTAGTATTTCAAATAAAGAAGAGAAATGCAAATGTTTGGTCATGATTCAGCAAGGTACGTATGCACATGCGTAACTTTAAGTGCACAAGTGGCCCCTTTTAATTTAATTCTACGCATGCTTATTTACCTTGCTGAATGGAGGTCTTAAGGGGCTGAGATTTAGAAGGGTAAGAAGGGAATGTTTCCTCCTTCTCAGTAAGAAGGAAGGACTTGGCATATGGTATCATGGACATATGCCCTGTTTTTCCATTAAAGAGAAATCATATAATTTTCAGCTTTATCTTAAATACAAAAGTAATCTTCTCATCTGTTTAGAATGCATCTTTATCTCACTTTATTCTCTTCCATCCCATTCTTGTAACTTTCCAACTCTAGAGTTGTATACTTCTAGCCTTGATATTTCCAAGTTTGCTCACTGCACTGTATTTGAAATCCCCAGCCATACATGCAAGGCTAATAAAGTGCTTAGTGAAACCCAAATAACATTCACTCATGTATGCATTAAAACTTTTGTCTGAACAGAAGTACCACTAAAAATGTACACATATTCCCTATGGAACTGGCTTGAAAAAATGCAATTAAGTAGAGTTAAAATGAAAAACCAAAACACAAACAAACAAGACCACCACAAAGGTACCTAGAGCCTTTGGTAAAATTAAGGTGACTTATGTAGATTTTTGGATACTGTTGACATCATGGAATTTACTGTAAAACAATATCACATGGGAACATCACAAAACAAAACCCTGAGGTTCCACAGCATTCTAAATAAGACAGAAGATAGAAGCAATTAACCTTTTGAATATAAGTAGAAACTCAGGTATTACATTTCAGAAATGTTGCTGAAAACCCAGAATGTTTGGTTATCTTAAGAAATGAGTAAGCACAGCTTCATTCGATTGATCATTTATGTTCAGAAAAGAAGTAGGATTCAGCTTGCTGGGAATCTGAATTGCTTTTCAACAACATGGTGCATTTCAGCTCAGTCAGAAAAAATTTTCACAATTGTCTCCTTATGGATTTCTCCTCCTCCAAGGGCAACTTCAATAACCCTTGTCTGATTCTCTCAGATTGAGAAACTTACTATAATTAGTACTTGTGCTATGTGTGACTTTTTCAAAGGATGTAGAAAATAACCTACACTACGTTGACAGTGTGAAGCACAACGTATACACTATGTCACTAACATGCTTAAAATTTCTGCAGCATATGAATCTTCTCTTAAGCCATAAATCCATTCTGAAACTATGAGGAATTTAATTTCTATTTCTCATCAAAACTGGTGTATTTAATATTCTAAAGTTTTATCTGATGAGGCTAACAAACTAAATTAGTAGGTTTGATATGTTACTTATACCTGATATCAAGCTATTTAATATTCTCTTTCCAACAATATTGTCATTAAACAACATAAAATACACAGTTATTAGAAAACTTGGACCCACGAATGATGTACACAAAGCCTTATGTCCACCCCAACAGTATTTATGGGCCAGTTTCCTCACTTAGTTAAATGAATTTCAGCTGAGTTACTCAGAATTTACACCAATGCTATGGAGAGTAAAATCTCTCCAGTAGGTTAGGGCTACTTCTCTGAGTTCTTAGTATGTTTAAATACCACAGGATATCAATTTGTTACATTGATTGTTCCCTAAAAAGTTTATTATGCATGAGATTGACTTTAGCAAGAAGGGTTCACATATAAAATAAGTGACTATTCACAAAGATGGCTTATCCTTGAATAATTGTTTAATAATTTAACTCACTTAACTTTTGTAATCATGCCGCTCATAATTTACTTCAGAATTTAATGCATTTAGAATTTCTTCTTGCCTCTGGCATGCTTCAGAAGTGATGCCCTTGCATGATAGAAGAGGATGTTTTACTACCACATCAGTTTGGGGACACATTTACAGCCAAGGGAAATCAGTCTTCAGTTGTAGAGAATATATCATTCTAACCATTCTGCCTAGGGATGTTCTCGTAAGGGTAGATTTTACAATGCATTGACTAAGAAATTATCCTGGCCTGATTGTGCCAAACATTAATTCTCCTCAAACACGAAAAACTAGAATTCATATTTAAACCTGTGCAATTGCATCTATAACTGCTCAGTGGTTCATGCAGATAATGGTTACCTCATTTAGTATATTAGTAATACAAATAATTACACTGAAACTGTTGACAAAAGAAATGGAAATAAGATTAAGAAACTAGAATGGTTTTTAATGAAATACAAAACTGGTTTAGAAACATGGAGATAATTATATTAAAACTAATTGAACTAAAAACTATTTTTTCACAGAGTTTGGTATACAATTATTTTAAAATACAAGCAGGTACACTGGTAAATGAGCAAGAGTCGGGAAATACAAAATGTGAAAGTAAAAGCTGAACATGTAACCTTAACTCCGCCCTCTTGTTTCTTTACGTTATGACACATAATTAATCGATGTGCTATTCTCAGTAATTATTTATTGCATTCCACAGTTTATTATTTTATTTATAATGTGTGTTGAGTCAGTGCTCAGAGCCCTAAGTGGAATCACGACTCCATTGTTCTGGTCTCCCTACTAGAGCACACGATGGCACACTTCCTCCCCCCAAAGACTTTACAAAAGAATACAATACAAGATGCAAGAAGTGCGTGTAATAAATAATAGGACGGAAGTGGATCAGAGGATGAGCATAACCAAAATAATCTGCATTTAGAGTGAAATTCACCTGTAATGTGGGAGGGACACTGTAAGACCTTTCACTCCCCTTACAACTCATATGAGGGCTGCACGGGAACAGGACGGTGTGAAAGGACACTTTGGGAGAAAAATCTATGATTAAACAGATAGCCCCTCCAGCAGCCACTGCAACTGCTATGGAGGGGCTGACTGTAGAAGCCCCTATCCCTGAGCTACGGAAGTGTGTTTCATTTCCCTCAGTTGCTCCACAGTCTTTCGGCATAAAGCCCAAATATTCTGGCACTGTTCATTATGCAGATGGAGTGCATTTCAGCCCTATGGCCCCGATCCAGCATAGCACTTAATCACATGCTCAACTTTCATTGAAACTTCTCATATACTTAAAGTTAGACACATGCTTAAGTGCTCTGCTGACTAATGATAGATTGTTGAATTGGGGCCTGCGTGTATGGAAATGTGTAACTGAATTAGAATACAATTAATTATTTCTCAAATAATATATTATTGTACCTTTTCTATAAACTTAGATTCATATATTAATTTGCTTTAAAAAATCTCATCTCCCATTCCTTGCTCTGGATGGTCACCCCATAAATTGACACAATATAAAACAACTACTCCCCAAAACTTTGGGAAAGGAGATGGGCATTGGACTGTGCACAGAAGGCACTCAAATCCAGGCTTTGCCTGACTAAAGGGGAGCAAGTTCCCCAATGTAATACACCAGTGCACTAGCTGCCTCTCACTTATGTTGAAAGGGTTCCTGTTCAAGGCTCATCATTAACCTCAGCTGCAGCAGTACTATAGGGGGAAATGGGACAGAGGCACTCTGGTACCCAGGTCCCAGACCACATAGAGCTTTATGGGCCAATATTAACAACTTCAATTCCAAAGGAGGCCATCAAGTAACTTATAAAATTTGCAGATGGCACCATACTGGAAGGGGTTGCTAGTGCTTTGGAGGACAGCATTAGAATTCAAAATGACCTTGATAATTGGAGAATTGGTCTGAAATCAACATCATGAAATTCAAGACAGGCAAGTGCAATGCACTACACTTAAGACGGTAAAATCACATGCACAACTATAAATTAGGGAATAACTGACTCGACATTAGTACTGAAGAGGATCTGGGTGTTACAGTGGATCACAAACTGAATACAGGGCAACAATGTGATGCAGTTGTGAAAAAGGCTGATATCATTCTGGGATGCATTAACAGGAATGTCATATGTAGGGCATGAGAAACAATTGTTCCCCTCTACTCAGTACTGGTGAGGCCTCAGCTGGAATATTCTGTCCAGTTTGGGATGGCACAATTTAGGAAAGAGGTGGACAAATTGGAGAGTCTCCAGAGGAGAGCAACAACAATAATAGAAGGTTTGGAAAACAATACCTATGAGAAAAGGTTAAAAAAACTGGGCATGTTTAGTCTTGAGAAAAGAAGACTGGGGGGGGGGGAATCTGATAATAGTCTTCAAATATGTTAAAATCTGTAACAAAGAGGATGTTGATCAACTGTTCTGTATGTCTGAATTCAACATCATGAAATTCAAGACAGGCAAGTGCAATGCACTACACTTAAGACGGTAAAATCACATGCACAACTATAAGGTAGGACAAGTAGTATTCTGCAGCAAGAGAGATTTAGGTTGTTTATTAAGAAAATTCTATGGGGGCTGATGGATGCCACTGACGTAGGTACCTTCAATAGATTTAAGAACCTCACTTTGAGCATCCATTTTGGAAAACTTTGTCTAAGTTTTTAAATGGCTACTGATAGTCATATTTACTCATTTGTTACAAGCAGATGGTGTTTTCTTCAGAATAAGAGAAATAGTATTATATCTTCAATTTCAGAGAAATAGCCTAATACAGATTACTTGCATTATCAGAACTTTCAACAAAACAGGAGAATTGGGCCTTGATTCAGCAATACTCTGAAACACATATATAACAGCTTTGCTGAGTAAAGATGTAAGTTCCCAAGCATATGCTTTCCCAAGAATTCTGACAGGTTATTCATTGTGAACAAGCCTTAAAAAAAATCAGGGCTAGTGGAAGATTATTAAAATTCACAATTTTGACAAAAAAATTCAACCACATTTTTATGAAAATGTTATCCCAGTTTTGGACCAGATGTAATTCAAAGGTTCAATCCAATTCACATAACCACCCAGAAATACAGACATTATTCTGAGGAGTTGCATATTTTGTTGTAGACTGTTCAAATGTGGTAAAAAAGTTGGAAACTTTGACACAACCAACTTCAGAATCCATTGATTTTACCAATTCCCATATGCCCACAACTTACAAAACAGTTGTCAGACTAAAGCAAACAGAGGTAAAATCATTAGTCTTGCCCATCTTATTTGTTGTCACAGTCATGTCCAGCTTTCTGTTTTAAAAATCTCTCAAGTACTGTATCAAGTAATTGGAATTTAAATGATTTGCAAGTTCCTTCCCCATTTCACATTTAGGCAAGTTATTGACCAGCTGTCACTTCATGTTCTTAGTCTTGACAGATTTGCTGAATTGGTCACAGATTTTCAAAGACAACTATTTTTATGCTGTGTTTCTCACACAGAAAGATAATAAGCTGAAACACAGCAGTCATTTTGAAAGAACCAGAAGGATAAGCAATGAGCAGCTTCAATGGGAATCACAGCAGACTATCCCTACCTATCTCACTATTCTTAGTACATAACATTTCAAAACTCTAGCATATCACAGACACAGTGGACAAGGGTCTTTAAAAGCTTTAAAACTTTGAATATTTTGGGAGGGAAAAAAATCAGAGAACATTGTGTTCTAATTTGTGTAACATGTTTAAATGATATTTTCTTCCACAGCATCTCAGTTTTAAAAAAAGGTAAGACCCTGCAGGAGAGGTCTGTATCATCTGTATGTTACACTCCTGGTTCCCTGTAAAATAATAACTGAAAGATCCATATTTTTATGTACGGATTTCTCCAAAATGTTCATATTTTATGTACGAGAAAACTGATCAATAGAAAATAGGAAAGCAAGAGGAGAGAGAGAGCTATTCAAATTGTGGCTAAGAACAATTTTTTGAAAAATCCATATCAGTATTAAAATCCCCTTGTGCCTGGAAGATTGCTAACTTGGCTTCTTTTAAAACTTCTTGGTTTCATCATTAGTATAAAACAAAATCTCAGTCACAGATCATCCACAACTTCATGGAATTAAAAAAACACACACAAAAGGATCTCTCTCCTATATTATATATAAATTCTCATTCAAGCAGTTCAGATCTGCATCTCCTAGGTAGCATCCCTTTTCTGACATTAGAGAAGATAGGAATTCTGTTCTCTAAATAATCCTTTTTTTCCTTACTTCATCAGCTTTAATATATTACTCTTACCAGAGCCAAGATCAGAGGAGATTTGATGCACCCTCAACTAGGCTCCTGTTTCAAACTGGAGCATTTCATTAAAACTTTTGTCTGAATCCAACAGAAACAGCTTGCATAAGCCCCACTGGTGGAAAGTCTTCCAGGAGCACCAAACTCTTCTGACCACACTTTACTCCCCAAAGCCGTATCCTGTTTGACCTCTTTAGCACCATTCCAAACCTTAAGGGGACAAAGCCCAGTAATATATAGCTCTGGCATTCCATCCAGTTCTTACCCAACAAATAAAAAGGTCACGTTGACATTAATACTTTAGCATACATATTCTAACTTATGAGTGCTACCAAGACAATATATTCCCTTTCATTTCATTTATTAGAAACATAAAAGGGTTTTCTACTAATTTGGATTGGGGATAAAATATTTTCGTAAATTAAGCAGGGATCCTTACTCATGGGGTCATTACTATCTATATACTTGATGGAAAAGTCCTATACAATTTAACAGGGAAGAAACCTATAAGATTCCAAGGAAATATACTCTAAAAATATAAAGCATTTAATGGAGAATATCTGTTTTATAGGATGTCTCAAAGCCTATAAAATTCTTTGATAGGAATATAGTTATCTTTTAATTTTGCAAAACACACAGTAAGGTTACCTTTTCCCATTAAATTCTATAGGATTTTCCCCATAAGTGAGTCCTTTCAAATAAATCTCAAATATATAGATTTTAGTTAAATAAATTATTTCCTGGAGTATCACCTTTTCTAGGCGATTCATTATTATAATTTCCTCAGAGAACTATGGACAACTCCGTTTTTTCATATCAGATTTCATCTTTTTTTTAATAATTGCAATTGTACCTGAAAATTATCCACAAGTTCCTCAATGTTAATTATAGAACTAAAGACAACTAGAGTAAAATTTTCTAGTGTTCCTAAATGACTTAAGAGCCTAAATCCCATTTTCAAAAGGGACTTAGGCACCCAGGCGCTTTTGAACATTTACCCCAATCTAAATTGCTGTCATTAATTTTGATGGCCTCCACAAAAGATTCTATAAATTCTTGGCACATTTTAACAATATTCTTATTTAATTGATAGCACAACAAAATGGAGAACATTTATTTTTAGTACATCAATGACTCCCAGCTGCTGTCTCCCTTATCCAATCAAGCCATGGAGAATGCATAACAAAGTGGTTGACAGAGACTGGGATATGAAGAACTGGTTTACTGAAGCTCAGAGAGTGATTTCAGCGTGGCTCCATATGAGGTCAGGCTGCCAGCATAGATCAGCTTGCAAGCCTCAGGCCTTGATTCAGGAAATCACTTAAGCATGTGCTTGAGTGCCCTCCCTGAAAGAGATGCTGTCTATCCTTAATTGAGGCCATCTTCACATTCTATGGCCATCTAACTGTTTGTGCCAACTGAGTGCTCACTAAACGTTGCAGTGGGGTCTTCTAAGCCTAGGTCTTTGTGTTCCAATGGATTTACTGGTCTTAATATGAATCTTTTCTCTGCATTACAGAAGAGAAGTCAATGGTCATTGATAACAATTTTTCCTTTCATGTATTTCATGCACGCCTATCAGAGTCTTTTTAAAAATAATATTTATGCATGTCTGTTTAAAACAGTACTTCAACAAGCTATTTCCAAATCAATAAGAGTTTGAATACATAGGAAGGTTTCTGTTTGGTATTTTGTAGAATCATGGATACTCCACATCATGAAAACCCAAGTAATGTTTTTACCTATTTGCAATATTTCTGGCTAGCTAAGGACAGTGTTCTGAAGGATATTTTGATCTTATATTATTGTGGTGTGAAGGCTTCAGGACTTGATGCAAACACTTGTGTTATGGAATGGCCAGAAATGCTATAAATATGGACTGTGGCTTAATGCATTTATCTTCAGGATTCACCTTTTTTCACCATCTTCATTTCAAATTCCTCCAGCATGTTTATATTTAGACGGATTTCCAATTATCACCAGCCATGGCAGCTTCTTCTCTTCAGCATTTATTTGGTAAAGCTCAGAAAAAAATATGTCTGGCCATTCAGTCTGATAAACTGCTAATCTGTTAGGATTGGTAAACACCATGGGGGGATGGGGGACTGCAGCTACTCTGGATTGAAGAGTGGATCTGGTTGATAAGTTATCAAAGACTAAACCTCTGACTGGCAATCAACTAATGAGAGAGTTTGGTGTCTAGGTTTCATATCCCTAAAGAGCTTTATTTTCCATTTATCTCCATTGCCAAGAAAAAGAAATCTCTTGTGCAGCGCCAAGGAGACCATAGCTGTTAGGATTACCCCACAAGGTAAAAGCTGCCGGACTGCAAAAACCCAGTGTAAACTGGGGTTCCCAGCCTCAGATCAACTTTAAGGAGCCAGTAAAGTATACTAGAGCATACATACTCTAGCTTTATGATGTAAAATGATCAGTTATTCAGGTTACATTGTAAGTTAAAAGGGCAGCAGCTTAAGATGTTCAATAAAGGTTAGAGGAAAGTGATTTTAGAATTGTTTTTTCTAATACAGTAGGAAAAGCTCAGACGAGGCTTGAAAACTTTAACAACAGACATTTTAAAAGGCAGTCTGAGTTTTTACAAGTGCTTATCTTGTCTACAACTGAAAGGAATAGTGACTCCCACTCTCAGGGCTGAATTGCCTTGCTGTATTGTAACTTGCAATAAAAGAAAAAGGAGTGCTTCAAATATGAGAATGTTACTCATTCAAATGGATATTGATTTGTAATCATTTTCCTTTCATATATTTTCTTATTTCAGTAAACTTGGACTTTAGGCAGAAGTTATTATATATCATTCAACATTCAATCATATTACTTCACATATAGAGTAATGGATAGACATTCTTGATTGTGAATATTGGTCAACTGGTCCATCTAAAATAATTATTTTGTTCAGTGGTATATAATCAATAGTTCTGATAAAGAGAAGATTTCCTTTAGAAATGCTAAAGTCACAAGAGTCTCAGGAAACACCCCAGTGTAGTGGAATGGGACAGCAAATCATTAATTTAAAGAAGAACGGATAGTGTAGGGTTTTGTTTGTTTGTTTTCTTTTTTGTTTCCCAGATGTCAAATATATCCAGACTGGCCTAAACTCATATTCTTTAAATGTACTCTGGATCACTATCTTGCACCAATATCTCAAAATAATCAGCTCAGCATAGACCATGTTGAGATAACTGTGTAAATCCTCCTGAGTATTTTCTAGCTTCTTCCAAATATAACTAGATTTATTTGCACAACAAGACCATGTTCCATATAGCTAGTACTAAAAGGCAGAAATATTATTGATACTACGTTCTAATGTAGTTACTATAGTAATAACTTTGTGAAGGCTTGCAATTTCATGCCTCCCAGATGGTATTTGCACAATGTCTCAGCAGCCAGGAAAAGCTACAACTTCAGCCTGCCCACTGGCAGATGTCTTCTTTATACAATTATGGTACATGGCAGGAAGCACAGGTTTCTGAGCCAGTACACTTTTCAGTATATAGGTTTAACTTTTTGTACAGTTTCAATAGTTTGTATTAGATATTTTTGAGAGGCTAAGATCTTGTCTTTATAATGCAAGATTTCTTTGGTATGTGTCATACTGACTAATACATACTCTCAAGACAGTTGAGAGGGCATCTTTCCTTCATCCTTCTCATATTTCCTTCGTGAACATAGTTAGTCATTTGTCTCTGTATGAGAAGAAACTAATAATGATGGAGGAAATGCCACTGCTTATAGGTAGGGCTTCTCTTTTTCAGGGGTTAATTTAATTTTTATGAATTTATTTTATAGCAATTTTTGAGTTATATGTAGATGTCCAAAAACTGGTGTTTTTCCAGTGTTTATAAACATGTGTTTGTGAACAAGCTGTCTTGCGGCCCGCCAGCGGATTACCCTGATGGGTCACCTGCAGCCCGCGGCCACAGGTGGCCCACCACTGGCTTAGAGCATCTTCTTTAAAGCACTACAGTATTTTCAGTATACACCTGCCCTTGGGCACCCAAATAAAGTGGCCTGATTATCAGAGATGCTAAGTGCCTTCATTTAGACTGTACATAGAAATGGAGATCTACACAGGACAGGGTAAATTTAAAAGGCTTTATATTAAGCAGGCTTTTCCACTACACACACTGCTCTCAGCAGCACACTCACAGAAAGAGAGAGAAACCATGTAACGAAGTCCCTTACTGTGTCTCAAAAGGGACAGTGTGACGGTTATCTAAGTGTGTATAAATACAACACACTGAGCACCCACAATTCCCACTCTTCAAATAAAGCCACTTAGGTTCATAAAAATGGATTTAGCATCTTAACTTCAGTTTCCCAGGTTTGGAAATGTTGATCCATAGAAATAACAATATATAGCAAATATAAACTGTGTTTTCCTCAAGCCATAAACATGAACTAGTTATCAATAAACACCTCACCCTAACTAAAGTATCAGGTACAAAGATGGGTTATTTTGATAGTTCACTGAAAAACTGTTGTGGGCCCAGATCCTCAATTGTGCATCTTGGTGCCCCTTTCCTGGTGCAAGACTGCTCTACAGCTTCCTAATTCAACCCAATGTTGGATTTCCCACATTTGGGTGGGTCTTCAGTTGGGTTTGAAGCACCATCGTGGCCCTTACAACATCCTCCCCTTCCTTGCAGGCAGTGCACTGGGCATGATTGGGGCCTCCATATACCTCAGTAATCCCAGGCTGTTGTAACAGGTCCTTGGAGCCATAGGCAGCCAGCACAACATAAGCAGCCCTCATGCTGCTATATAACTTGCACCTAGGACCAGACCGGCACTCGGTGGAAAAGGATCAGGTTGTGGACTGCAAAGGTGATGTTAAGGCCACATCATTCAAGCATCCAGGCCACATTATTCAAGCTCACCATTCCCCTTCAATGAGAAATCAGACATCGCAAAGGGACCTTGAACAAGCCAAAGCACAAACATTACTCATTGTCCAGGTTTTCTGATAGGAGCACTGACTAGTCTGCATGTCAACCAAGTTTTCACTTCCTTTGATGCCAGAAAGAGGCAGCTTTACCCAAAGAAAGAAAGAAAATGAACGTTCGCTCCCTAAGCTTCCTTCACATGCTCAACAGGTACGGAAAAGTACAGCATAATCCTATCTTGCTGAGCTTTGCTTTTACTGGACCAAAGCTTTTCCTTTTGTTCAGTAGGAAAACACCACATACTGATGTTCACACTCTGAAAAGAGAGCTCATCTCTATCAAGTGGATTTCAAAATAAGATTGATTTTGCAAGAATGTAACAGTGCATGTAACCAGGGGTACTCTTGGGGAAGAAGATGAGGCTTTGCTCGTGGAAATCAAATTTAATGTTTCTTCGGAGGCAACCTACTAATTATAATTCCTAAAACTCAGTTTATTTTCATAAGAACATCACAGCTGCCCCAACCTGCCACTGCCCCAAGCCCCTGTGCTGAGATCCTGCATTCTGTGGTGCTTCCCTGAGTAGGTCCGGCTCTAGGCCCCAGCAAAACAAGCAGGTGCGTGGGGCAGCACATTTCTAGGGGCAGCATTCCGGCGCCGGCCATGCCGCCCCTAGAAATGTTTCCCTGCCACCCCAGCTCGCCTCCGCCTGCTCCCCGGAGCGCACTGCCGCTGCTCCACTTCTCCCCGCTCCCTCCCAGGCTTGCCGCGCATGAAACAGCTGTTTTGCGCAGCAAGCCTGGGAGGGAGGAGAAGCCGAGCGACGGCGCACTCAGGGGAGGCAGCAGTGGTGGAGCGGAGGTGACCTGGGGCGGGGAGCGGTTCCTCTACCCCCCCCCACTCTTGCTCACCTCCGCTCCGCCTGCTCCCCTGAATGCGCTGCCTCTCCCTCGCCTGAGAGGGAGGGGGGAGAAGCGGAGCGGCGGCATGTTCAGGGGAGCAGGCGGAGTGGAGGTGAGCGAGGGCAGAGGGTTGTGGGGGGAAGCCACAGGAAGCAATGGGGGAGAATGCGGCAGGCTCGGGGGAGGAGGCGGGGCTGGGGATTTGGGGAAGGAGCGGAGTTGGGGCTGGAGGGGGGGCCAACAATTTTTTTGCTTGGGGCAGCAAAAATCCTAGAGCCGGCCCTGTCCCTGGGGCACCAAAGGAGAAGCCAAAAATGTTTAAGGCAGCACCGATTAATCTAAAGCTAATTTTTTTGGCTAGATAAATATATTTTGTATGTGCCCCAGGCATCTGGATTTGACATTTGCCCTCTGCTGATCATTTCAAACAATGAAAAGAAACTGTCCCACAATGGGCTGGGAGGGGAAAAATCACTTTTAAGCTACTATTTTCCCCTTCCATCCTCCCTTCCTCTTTAATCAACAACTTGCATCAAAAGTGGCTCATAGGAACACATTAAACGAGGTACACATTTTTATATCCCCCCTTCCATCAGTCCAGTACTAAGTGCTTCAGTGCCATTAGGGCCTGATCCAGCTCTCATTAAAGTCAATGGAAAGACCTGAATTTCAATGGAAGTTGGATTACACTGTCCCTATTCGGCCTCAGCAGAAGGTTTTCACTTCATTACTGGGGCAAGCTTTCAGCTGAAGATTGCAAAGCATTACATAATTTTCTCTCTTCCTGTTCCTTTTTAAGACTGATTCTAATGCTTGACTCATATTGCCATTTAAAATACTGTGGTTGAAGCTGGTGAACTGTGCCTCGCAGAAGTCTGCTACCAGGATATGAACCCTGTGGAGGAGATTCTGTACTGCACCACTACGACGCATAGCAGCACAGAATTCACAGCCCCAGTGAAGCAGGGATTAATGGTAGTTTTACGCCACCTTTGTGCCTTCCTGATCCTCAGCTGTTCCAAACATTAGAGAAACCCCAGTGTAACTTAGATTTCCTCCCAAGACTGTCTAAGTTATGGCAGCCTCCCCAGGCTGCTCTGTGGGCTTCAGGACTGTCCAGAATCTCCACAATACTGAATGCTGTGACCCCACCCTGACATGCCTCTCCCACCCCCAGCCCCACCCCCCTATGCCTGGGCTTGCAAGGGGATTCTCAGGAGGTTGCCTTGTGGCTACCTTCCACTGTGTCTGCACCAGGGGAATGCTGGATATAGAGCTTTTAGAGTCCCTTCACGTTACTTCAGCAATTTTACACACCATAAAGGGACTGAAGCAGGGGTGAGGATCTCACCCTAGATCTCTGACTTCTATTTGATTATTTTTAATCACTTATGATTTTTTAAAAATTATAAAGCACAGTGCAACAAGCAAAATGCAATATAATTTTCTTTTGAGATTTTATAATCTAAGGCAACACTACGAATCCTTTCATAGCGCAGAGATAATGCATTATGTTACATTCAGCCAAACAGTAAAGTGCCTCATGAAATATGACAGCATTGCAGAGATGCAAACAAGTCTTCGCTGCACTGAGCCTTTCTATTGGTGAAGTTTCTTTGGGGGGGAAAGAGTTCTCCCAATTAATGACATTCTTTATCTATAGGATTTATACCCAGATAGTAATTCAATGTATACTCTTTAATTTCCTGATGCTACTACTGCATCTGCATGGGGGGACTGTGTATGGAGCCCCATTGCCTTCAGTGCAAATCCTGTTCCAGGACTCTGGACTAAGCTCCCACTGTAACTGGGTGTTCTGTACTTGCCTCATTTGCCATCTTCTGTGTTATTGAATTGCAGCTATTTTTATTTTACTATTGTATTTAGGTGACCATGCCTTACATTTCTCTGTATTTACAGTATTACAACAGCACCATTCCATATCATACATATTTCCAATGGGGCAGAATATACTCTAACTTGAATTTTGACCCTATTTATACCACATTATTACAGAAATTTTATTTTCTCCTTTCACATAGAACCATCTGAGGTTTTCGAGATCAATGTTTCCATTTGGGTAACATGTTGGTTGGAATGGCCTGTTCTAGAAGAGCAGCCTTTTGGGATCTGCACATCTTTGATAAGGGATTTATTGTATTGTTGTTTTACTCTACTTAGGGCTGCAGCTGCTCATAGTATTTGAACTTGAAATATTTCTTTTCTATTTCTTTTAATAGTTACTCACATTCACATGTGGAAGCTTTTCTTCCGATATCTTCAGAGGCTGATGGATTAACAAAATATTACACAATCTGTACTAGATTCACAATTATGGGTACAGCTGTTCTAAGTCATACTCCATGGCAACTGGGGGGGCAGCTATTACCAGAAAATTGTAAAATACTCTGAACCACCTGTTTCATCAGCTCCAGCTCAATCTCAGGGGAGGTCATTGGGGTACTGGTATCCATCCTCTTCTGGAGGTCTACTAGAACAAAGCTGCTTTACATTTATTTAGGTGTTCACAAGGAGCCATTGACAAGTGAAAACTACCTCAGAGAGATTAATGTCCACATCTCATCTTGCCCAAAGCCACTTTTGGAACTGCCTCGGGTGACTCTAGGCCCACTGGTGGAATAGAGACTGTGGACGTAGAGTCACCCTAGAGTTAAGGCAATCCAGGTTTTAGGCATGATTCAAGGCTCCTGTAGTTTCACTTCCATAGCTCCTCCGCTATACTGTGGCCACACACTCCACTTGGAGTATTGGTTGTCACAGGTTGTCCCAGTTCCCTTCTACAAGGACACTAGTCTGTTTTGAGTGGACCCAACCACTGGATCCCATGTGGTTCTAAGATTTGTAAGTCAGGATGGAACAGGATCACTGTTCCTAGCTCTGGATCTTTAAGGCAAACTCCCACATCTACTGCCTTTCCCTTGGAACATGAGGTTCTATAGCTCAGCTGCCGTGAACTCTGAAACCTGTGCCTCAGTGCCCCTGAGGCTCCATTTGCTTATACTTTCTCCCTCAGAGTACCACCTCTCCATGGGTGGAAGGAACACAGGCTTAGAAAAGGAACTTCTTAATTACAGTCGGAACGGAAGAGATTGACTTGGGCTGTGACAGGCTACAATACAGCATGGAGCCCCTGAAACAAAATGGCATTCAAGATTGCACTCACAATTCAGTATAGACATATCCCTCTTTGTTAGAGTGGTGACAAGCCCATTTCCCCCCCCAGGAACAGGATAACAGGAGAAGCATCTCCCCCCTCCAGAAGATAGGTCTGCTTGGGTGGGTGAGCCAGGCTTGCTGGCCATTGTCCTCTTGCCACACGCACAGTCCTCTGCTCTGCCCAGAGCAGTGTGTCTTGGAGTTAACAACCCATTGAGATGAAGAGGAGTTAGCACCTTTCAGCTATCATTACAGTCCTATGACACTATTCAGTTCTTTGTGTAGATTACCTTAATTTATCATAAAATTTAGTTGCTAGAATTTTTGGGGTGTTTTAACTAACAACGTTTGACGTTAAGAAATATAAATAAATACAATCTTACCTTTAACAAATTTCTTCATCTAAAATATTTCTTTTTTGTTTGTTTGATTGTTGCTTTTTTAAAGAAATGTAAGATGTACTTAAAACATATATGTTGGCTGCTTTAAGACTTCAAGTCTATACAGACTTGTAGGGATGTGCGCATGTCTCTCCTCTTCTGACGGGGTGGGAGACCGCGCCTCCTCGCTACAAGATTCCTGAAAACCTGAAATTGCTCTCCAGAGAAAGCTACATTTTGAAATTTGACCAGGTCTCTCACTCACAGCTCCTGCATCTCTCTCCAGATCAAAAATAAACCTGCAATTGCTTGTTGGCATTGTCTTTCAGCAATCCCAGTCTCAGATTCTGCTTCTAAACTATGCTTTACTGGAATTTGGAAGCTCATCAACTATACTACGTCCTGTAAGTTATGAAATCAGCACCCAGACCTGATTTCACCAGGAAAAAGCAAGGGCAACAGAGAAGAAAGGAGAACTGGACACCATGCTGTTCATAAATCTTCAGACTTCTTAGCTAGTCTATGTATACATTTTTATGTGCTGAAGTCTTTTTATTATATAAAGTGCTATTGTACAAAACAATAATGTTGAATTATTTTCGTTGCATAAAGACTTATGTCTAATACTGGAT
Source organism: Lepidochelys olivacea (assembly GCF_965140295.1). Classification (NCBI taxonomy): domain Eukaryota; kingdom Metazoa; phylum Chordata; order Testudines; family Cheloniidae; genus Lepidochelys; species Lepidochelys olivacea. The sequence goes on along the minus strand of NC_140417.1, from coordinate 79,910,215 downwards.
GCAAACACTTCAGGACATAAGTACTTATGTACCAATACTTCATGAGCTGAACTGTATCTTTTCCATCAGTTGACCCAAAACTCTCAGTCCAAAAAGTATGCATAAAGTCCCAGACCACATTTTCTTCCATTTGCTATAGTCAATGTAGTGCTTGAAAGCTCATCACAGACTGATTCTAATCTTGGAAGGATTATATAGCCTGACTGCACCAAGCATCTAAGTTCCATAACTGTCTTTGAGCAGCTGAATAGCATGCCTAGAGTGCAAGAGGAATGTGAACCAGAGACCATAGGTTAGGTTTGATTTGGTTTTGGAAGAGGAGAGGGAGTGTGGTACAAAGGGAGAATGGGGACCTTCAGCACATCCATACCAAAAAAAAAAAAAAAAAAAAAAAAGCACGTCAATTCACCTATAAAATTTCCCTGCTTAAATTCACCAGCATGCAAAAAGATCTTTATGAAAACATCTCAGCATGTCTAAAATATACCTTGTTGAAAAGATTCACTCAAAGTTCTCTCTCAAAAGAACTTACCCATACCCTTTTACCTATTAGCTTTGATAGTGACATTTTTCTCTGTGCACATTCAATTTTTATTCAGTCCCTTATTTGGGAAAAAAAATACTCCTGACTTTAATGGAAATTTGCCTAAGTAATGACCTCTATATTCGTCATTGTATTAATACAAATAAATCTTTAATATTCATTGATTCTATTAACTTTTTTCTACTGATTTAAGAAATTAATCAATCAGAATACAGAGATCGCTTCTTAAAACCAGTAGCATATATTAGCTGAATGTTTTTTATAACGCTATTATGTCATTTTATATTGGACAAAGGTATTCTAATGAATATATATTCTTGTTTGTTTGTTTTCCAATAAGAATTTTATTGTAACACAGAGAAAACAGAATGTTCTTGCATTTAGAAGAATGTATTTGGTCTCTTAGTGGTGAAACGTGGTTTGTGCTGACGACACAGAACTCTGTGTGGCAGAGGGAACTTGATTTTTGAATCATGGAATTGCTTGACTGTCGGTCTATGGCACTTGCTAACAGCAATGTCCTCAACCTTCATGACCTGAATAGAGTGAGCATGGGCATGATGGCGAGCACCAGCACTTGTCAAGTTCCTGTATTCCCTGTACATGTTGTGGGTTCCACTACAAGAATCATAGCGTAGCCAGATACCAGTTTTTCACCTGCAAAGGGGACTTTTCAAATACCTGCCCACAGTACACAATTTATCCAGAAGATTTCTTCATCTTCTTCAGTTGAGACACAAAGTACCAGAAATGGGACTTGGCAACAACATGATTAGGAGCAAAGATATGCATCTGGTAGAGGGATGTTGTTGGACATATAGGAGTAGGAAGCCATCACCGAACAACTTTGTATTCCCTCAGGGTGCCCGAAGCCTTATAGGCGTTTATATTTTCAGGAAAAAGGAAATAACCTTCTAGAGAATTTTGGCGGTTGGTACTTGATTCCAAGATTTGGAGTTGGTTGTCCCATACATTTTTATTCTGACCTCCCCACTGCTTTCAGTGGGGACTTCTGCTTAAAATAGATGGCAAAAGATACCCCTTTAGCCTTCTAGTTTGATTGCTTTTAAACAAAATCAAACAAATAATTTGTAATTAAACCGAATGGATAGCTTTTTACAACAGTGCTTTAAAGTAAATCAGTTACATTTTTAGACTGATGTGTGACCCATGAGATACATGTGTAATTATTCTGTTTATAAAACAGAAAAAATTGGACAATCTATGTTGACCTGCTGAATGCATAAATCTGTTTTATATTTTCCTTATACGAAGCCTCCTTTTAAATTGACAAAATAAAATTAAGTTGCAGTTTGTACATCCCATTTCTGTGCAATTAAAAGATAAACCATACAGTGCTATATTTTTTAGTTTGCTTTGCAAGTGCACTGTGACTTGATGGGCCATCATAGATTAATTGGCTATTACAGTGATCTATGGCTTTAGTAGTTATTCATCAGTGACTTTCATTACACAAACAGGAGCGAGATAATCTGTTGCAAATGTATTTTTTCTCAACTGGTCCCTAAACATTTGAATATGCTTTTTATGTATGAAGCTTTAGGTTGAAAATATATACAGTTGTGAAATGTTTTTACCACTGAAATAACTATTAATCTACATTTTGGCATGACTGACTTACTCATAATAAATGAGACAGACTGGCAGTCTGTTATTGTCCCAGGGTGAGGGCACTGCAGAGCCATGCCTTTCAGGGAAGCACCATAACCCCCCAGCACCTGGGGGAAACCCATTTTCTGTGATATCCCTTGGGAAGGTGTACCCTGCACTCCCTTCTGTAGAGAGACAGCTGCATTGGCCAGTGTGTGGTCCTTTTGTGGAGCTGGCATTAACAGACAGGAGTTGTCATGTTCAAGTGAAAGTCCAAGAGTGCATTTGTTACTAGCCCTTCATTTGTGTCTTCCCCTACCTCTGCATTAGCAACTTACAATCCAGTCCTATCTATTTAAGTTTATTTCTCATTAATGAAGGTTATTGGAGCATGGCCTATTAGTAGAATAGGTGCCCAGATGGCTACAGAATAAGCATTTTCAGATCAGTTGTGTTGCACGGCTAAAAATTATTTGTTGCACGGCTAAAAATTATTATTATGTTGGAGTGCAACAGTCAAACAATAAATGTTCATTGTGGAGTACCACTGACTGAACACAGTTCTCAAAGAGCAGATAGACACAAAAGCTATGGGATCCAACTGGCATGTACATGCGTAGATGCCAACTTTAAGAATTATGATTCCAAATGCCTTAGGCACCTGGCTCCTTGTTGTTCTCGATCCTAATAGAGCCGGCAGGTGTTGAAATGTCTCTAATATAAACTAGAGTCAGGCTGCTACAGAAATGGTTGGTTTGGTTCCTTAAGGATGTAGTTTTTACATATTAGCTTTTGATCATTACTTGCTGTTTTGGGGGGGTCCTTTTTCTTTACTGGCATACAAATTACATTTGAGAACAACATTCTTCACGAATCCCTCATGACCACTGGCTACTATGCCATTTTATTTTTAAAAGAGGTGGTCCCAAAAGCCCATGCCTGTCTTTGTCAAGAATTGATGAACTACCATAAGCACCACTGAAAGCCTGATACATGGGTCACTTGCACATCCATTTTTCTTGGTGAATTATTAAGCTATTAACCTACAGCTATCTCAGTTTTACACCATCCACTTTCACTGTGTGCAAAGGATGAATAGCTTCACTAAATTCCATTATACTAAAGAACAATGAGAATAGTGTATCTCTGACTTTAGGACAATGAAAGCAACATTGGGACGCTGATTGTTTTGTTGTGATTAGTTTGTTGTGATTAGTTACTCTCATTTTTCTAGATGACTGATTTTCCTCAGGAGGCATATACAATAGCTGAATTTCAGGACACTGTTACATTTTATTATTATTTGTATTACTGTACTGTCCAGAGCTTTCAACTCAGATGTGATCTCATTGTGCTGGGTGTTCTATATAGCAATAGCAAGAGATGAGGCAATCCCAACTCCAAAGAGTTCAGAGTCTAAATTGCTGACAAAGGGTCGGCACAAACAAGTGTTATTTTCCCCCTTTTTATAGATGGGGCATTGAGACAGATCCTGCCCCACATTGTCTGAGCGACTTGCCCAAGATCACACGGGAAGTGTGTGGCAGAACCAGGCATTGGAACCCCCATCTTGTGAATGTCTTATGCACTAGACCATTATAGATTTATGAAAATGTGGGCCAGGCCCCTCATGGTCTATTAGTATTAAACCCTACAAATAGTTCATTCTTTCAACTTTTTGAAAAGTCACTTATGTGGGTGCCTAAATATGATTTTAGGAATCTAACTATAGGCACCTAAGTTGGAAAATTTTAGCCTCTGCATTTTTATACCACTGCTATCATCAACACACCTAAGAGTATAGGGAGCTGAATAGCTCAGGAGACGACTAATGAGATATGGAGCTTTCACATTGGTTTCTGTTTCAATTCCTCCCCAGACACTGATGCCAATAACTGTTACCATCCAATAGTTGTTTCTCTTCCTTGCTGTTCAGATATCTACATTACAAAGCCACCACCACAGCTGACTCCCTTATTAGTAATCACGGCAGAAGTGAAGACGGAAGGATTGTTGTCATTCTTAGAAAACGTCAGTGGGTGCTAGCAGTTCCTACACTCTGACCACAAGGTCTGGGATTTTTCATTTTAGCTTTTCTCAATAATACACACACACACACACACAAGAAAAACACTTGGTAAAACTGATCAAGCTTCATTCCTACAGGCTGGAAATGAAGAAACAGAATGTGGTTCTGTCGTTTTTATTTTGAAATATCTGGGAAATACTCTGATACTATGCAGGGGGGAGGTCAGATGATAAAAATACAGACTTTAAGGCCAGAAGGGACCTCATGATCATCTAGTCTGACCTTCTGCACATTGCAGGCCACAGAACCTCCCCACCCACTCCTGCAATAAACCCATAACCTCTGGTTGAGTTAAAGACTTCAAGTTACAGAGAATCCATCATTTGCACTAGTTTAAATCTGCATGTCCGCCATGTTGCAGAGGATGGTGATAAAACCCTAGGGTCTCTGCCAATCTTCCTTCCTCACCCCAAATATGGTGATCAGTTAGACCCTAAACATGTGGGCAAGACCAAGCAGTGAGACAGCTGGGAAAGAATTCTCTGTAGTAACTCAGAGCCCTCCCCATCTAGTGTCCCATCACCAGCCATTGAAGATATTTGCTGCTAGCAGTCGCAGATTGGTTACGTGCCATCGTGGGCCGTCTCATCATATTATCCCCTCTGTTAACTTATTAAGCTCAGTCTTGAAGCCAGTTAGGTTTTTTGCACCCACTGCTCCCCTTGGAAGGCTGTTCCAGAACTTCACTCCTCTGATGGTTAGAAACCTTCATGTAATTTCAAGCCTAAACTTATTGATGGCTGTGTCAACATTGCCGCTTAGCTTAAATAACTCCTTCCCATCCCTGGTATTTATCCCTTTGATGTATCTGTAGAGAGCAATCATATCTCCCCTCAGACTTCTTTTGGTTAGGCCAAACAAGCTAAGTTTTTAGTCTCCTCTCATAAGGTAGGCTTTACATTCCTTTGATCATCCTAGGAGCCCTTCTCTGTACCTGTTCCTGTTTGAATTCATCTTTCTTTAAACATGGGGTCTCACCAGTGCCTTGAATAATGGTACTACCCTATCTCTGCTGGAAATACCTCACCTGATGCAGCCTAGGACTGCATTAGCCTTTTTCACGGCTGCACCACATTGGCATCTTATAGTCATACTGTGATCAACCAATACACCAGGTCTTCCTTGTTCACTGTCTCTTCCAACTGATGTGCCCCCAGTTTATAGCAAAAATTCTTGTTAGTCCCTAAATGCATGACCTTGCACTGTTAAATTTCATCCCATTTCTATTACTACAGTTTTCAAGATCATGCTTGTATCTTGATTTTCTTGTAGGATATTCTGGTCCTACTCCGTATTGGCAATATCTCCCAACTTTGTGTCATCTGCAAATTTTATTAACTCCCGCTTTTTGTGCCAAGACCATTAACAAAAATGTTAAGTAAGGTTGGTCCCAAGACTGATCCCTGAGGAGTTCCACTAGTAACCTCTCTCGAGCCTGACTGTTCACCTTTCAGTATGACACGCTGTAGTTTCCCCTTTAGCCAGTTTCTTATCCATCTTTCAATTCTCATATCAATCCCCATCTTCTCCAACTTGACTAATAATTTCCCATGTGGAACTGTATCAAATGCCTTACTGAAATCTCAAGTAGATTAGTTCTACTGCATTTCTTTGTCTAAAATATCAGTTCTCTTCTCAAAGAAGGAGATCAGGTTGGTCTAGCACTATCGACCTTTTGTAAAACTATGTTGTATTTTATCCCAATTACCATTTACCTCTATGTCCTTAATGACTTTATCTTCAAATTTTCTTCCAAGACCTTGCATACAATTGAGGTCAGACTAACAGGCCTGGTAGTTTCCTGGATCACTCCCCCACCTCCTTCTTAAAAATAGGTACTATATTAAAAATTCTTGAGTCATAGGGTATGACCTCTGAGTTTACAGATTCATTAAAAATCCTTGCTATTGGGCTTGCAGTTTCATGTGCCAATTCCTTTATTATTCTTGGATGGAGATTATCCAGGCCCCCCATTAGTCCCACTGAGTTGTTTGAATTTGACTTCCATCTCGGATGTGGTCATTTCTACCTCCATATCCTCATTCCCATTAGCCATCCTGCCACTACCTCTAGGTGCCTCATTACCCTTATTAAAAATTGAGGCAAAGTATTTCTTTAGGTGTTAGGCCATGTCTAGACTATCTTTAATCTACACCCCATCCTCAGTGTTAAGTGGTTCCACTTCCTTTTTGTTTGTTTTCTTTTTATTTATATGGCTATAGAACCTTTTACTACTGGTTTTCATCTCCTTTGCAAAGTCCAATTCTGCATGGCTTTTGGCAGTTCTCACTTTGTCCCTACACTTTCTGACCTCCAAGCAGTAGCGTTCCTTACTGATTCATCCCATCTTCCATTCCTTGTAGGCTTTCACCTTTCTCTTAATCACCTGTTTGAGATGCCTGCTCATCCAGGTTGGTCTGCAACCCTTCCCAACACTTTTTCCCCCCTGCTTGGGATTCAGACTTAGGATAGTTTCTGCAACTTTGACTTAACGTATTTCCAAGCTTCCTACACATTCAGATCTTGAATTCTTCAATCTAGTCCACTTCCCTAATAAATTCTCTTATGTAGGATTCATGCAAGGTTCATGCACTTGGCAACATTCAGGGCACACCCGGAGTGTTGTGTAGGAGCAGTGCACACACGGCTCCTCTCAAGGGCATGAACCTTGGAATCTCGCCCGGATGACATGAACCGTGGGTAGCCTCCCAGGACTGGGCTTAAGGCCCGAGAGCAAGGAATGCGGTAGATAGATATTGGTAAATAAGAATATTAAAACAAAGCCAGTGTATTCCTTTTATCTGTTGGAGCATGTAATGCGCAGGAGGGAGAGAAATAAAAGAGAGGGTGGAAAGCTGACAGGCAGACCAGCCCGTCGGCAGACCAGCTTGCTTGCTTGCTTAAAGCCTTGTTCTGTCTTGTATTTGAACCGCAACAACTGGAGCCCAAACGTGGGGCCCTCAGCACTCACCTCGCCTGGCAAGGGTTTCAGACGCGTCACTCATCCACTTCGCGGATCCCGGTGAGTACTTCTTCGTCGTGGTAAGTATGGGAAGTTCCCTCTCTGCTTTGCAAGTGCAACACCGCAATGAGCTACAGTATTTGCTGCGTAAGGCTCAGCATGATTGCCCCACTCGAGAACTCACTCTCCTGCTACAGGAGGTGAGTGCCCAATGCCCGTGGTACCCTGAAGCCGGAACCCTTAAGCTAGCGGACTGGGAGCGGTTGGGCCAGACATTGCACAAAGATCCTCAGGTGCCCGTGCAGGCTTTATATGCCTGGCACCTCTGCCGCGATGCAATACAGCGTGTCACTTCGGACAGGCCCTCCCTCGCGGGGCTGGTGCTCTCGCCACTCCTGTCCTCTCCTGCAGCCATCCCCCCTCCTGGCGATGCAACACAGCGTGTTGCCTCAGAAAGGCCCTCTCCCGCGCCAATAGAGGGACTGCCGATCCTGCCATCCCCGACCGCTCCTGCAGCCATCCCTCCCCCTGCTTCGCCCCCAGTGCCTCAATTACTGCCGCCTCCTTTGTCTCCCCCTCTCGAGCCTGTGAGTGGTCACCGTCCCCCCGTGGGGCCCCATGCTCCGGGGCCCCCCGGGGGGTCATTTGCATCTGCTCAGGGGCTTTCGCTGGTACAACAAATGGTTCACGCAGCGAAGACTCGCCCAGATCTTACAGCAGAGGAATTAGCTGATCTGGTCTCAGTTTGTCCAGTGACCTGGCAGGATGATGGCCAGGGCAACCAGCTTGCAAACTGGGTCAGTTTGCCTTACTCAGTGATCAGAGAGGTAAAGAAAGTGATTCGCGAGTTCAGCCTCACTAGCACGTATGTATGTGGTCTCCTTGAAGGGCTAGGTACTGGGTACACCCTGGTCCCTGAAGATTGGAAGGCGCTGTTGCACATGATGCTGACGCCCAGTCAGTATGTTATTTGGCTTAGTGACTATTGGCAGCTGGCGGAACGCCAAGCCCAGGTATATATAGCGCAAGGTGTCACTTATGAGCAATTAGCAGGGGAGGGTCCATTTGCTACTGTTCAGATGCAGTCTCAACTTCAGCAGGCTGTCTTCTCCATTATTTCTGCCTGCACCCAGCATGCTTTCCGGAAGGTCCCGGATTCAGGCAAGCCTACCCAAAGCTTTGCCAGTATCCGTCAGGGTGCATCAGAGTCCTTTATGGATTTTACCAACAGATTGCAGGAGGCTATCCTCCGACAGGTGGATAACCCTGCAGCAGCTCAGGAGATTCTGTTAAAAATGGCGGTTGAAAATGCGAACGAGGATTGCCGCCGTGCTCTCCAGGCGGCACAAGCTGCTGGCATTCTAGAGCTGTCGGTCATGCTGAGGGTGTGCCAAAACATCGGCACACAAGCACATAAAGCTGGAGTCTGGCTGCCGCCCTGCGGAAAAGCAGGAAGGAGGGGAAGCATTGTTACCGCTGTGGTAAGGAGGGTCACTTTCAGCGGGAGTGCCGCTCATCGACGGCGCCCGCCCGCCCCTCAAAGAAGTGCCCTAAGTGTCAGAAGGGCTATCACTGGGCTAATCAGTGTCGTAGCAGGTCGGGAAACCACACAACGGGTCCCCCCAAACCCAGGGCCAAACGGGGGTGTTCCCCACTCAGTCAACTGTTCCTCTGCCTTAAAATCCATAGACTCCATGAGGGCGACGACTGCCGGAAGTGCAGGGCTTGATTTGATTATGCAGGAGGACGCTGATTTTCAGTTGCCTGGGGAGGTTTGCACCATACCTACACAGGTGACGGGACCTCTCCCTGCCAGATTTGTGGGTCTGGTTCTCCCTTGCTCACACGCTGGGAAACAGGGTTTTTTTGTCATCCCAGGGGTCATTGACGCCAATTACACCAGCATTAGTAAGGTTCAGGTGTGGACCCATCTTCCGCAGTCGCTCCCGCGTGGACGGTCAATTGCACAATTGATTTTAGTCCCCTATCAGGTGCCAGCCGCAGAGGATCGAGCCCGGGGCGGAGGCGGCTTTGGATCGACGCTGTCTCAGTCGCCGCCTCATGACACGTCCTCTCAATTTGTTGCTCTAACAATGTCGCTCCACCCCTCGAAACCTCAGTTAACAATTCTTTTAAATAATTTTCCTTTTACAGGGCTGGTGGACACTGGAGCTGATGTTACGGTGATTCGTGATCAGGACTGGCCGGTCCGTTGGCCAACAGTTCCTTCTAAAGACTTGTGGGGGATCTGGGGTAGCAAACAAGGGCGCCAAAGTTTGTCTTGGGTCACGGTCTCTAAACCAGGAGGCCATGCCCTTGCTACAATCCACCCTTTTGTGCTCCCTGTCCACCTCAATATTTGGGGCTGTGACTTTCTTGTAAAGCTAGACACCATCCTCGATATTAATATATAATGGCCCAAAACCCTTCCCCAACCACCTTGCCCTCCGCATTACGATTGGTATGGCAATCCTTAGAGCCCATATGGATTGACCAGTGGCCCCTCCCCCTAGAAAAGCTGAAATCACATCATTCAATTGTACAACAATATTTGCATGCACAGCACTTGGAGAGCTTTACTAGTCCTTGGAACTAGCTGCTGTTATTTTGGCCTTTCAATTTTTTGCTGATTGTCCTTTTAATTTGATTGTGGACACTCATTATGTTTATCAGGTAATTGATCATTTACCCCTTGCCCTCATTACCCCTCAGGTCGATGCGGACCTTCTTCGCCTGTTTTTGTCCTTACAGTATCTCCTCACCACTCGTAATTTCCCTTATTTTGTTGCTCATATTTGCAGTCATACCCCTCTGCCTGGGATACTCACTGAGGGCAATGCGCACGCTGATCACGCATTATGTGGTCAGGTAAATTCCCTTTTTTCTGACCCCATCGAAAGCCATTCCTTTTTTCATCAGTCTGCCTCTGTTTTGGCCCGACAGTTTCACATTCCTGCTGATCATGCATGTTCTATTGTTCTTTCCTGCCCCCACTGTGCCGCTGCTGCCCCTACCTTTTTTTATGCCGTTAACCCCAGAGGTACCACAGCGAATCAGCTGTGGCAAATGGATGTCACTCACGTGCCACAATTCCGCCCCTATTAGTTTTTACATGTTTCCATTGATACCTATTCGGGATTCCTCTGGGCGACCCCACAGCATGGGGAAGCCACTCCCAAAGTTATTCACCATTTGCTAGCCTGTTTTGCCGTTATGGGTCGCCCGAGCCAGATAAAAATGGATAATGCCCCAACCTATTGCTCCACAACCCTCTCCACCTTTTGTGCCCAATGGGACGTCCGTCTCAAACATGGGATCCCTTATAATTCCACAGGCCAAGCCATTGTTGAACGTGCAAATCGCACGCTAAAAACCTTGCTTGACAAACAATTAAAACAAGGGGAGCTGCGTCTCCGAACCTTAGGAGACATTCAGCAACAATTGCATGTCCTTTTGTTTACTTTAAATAATTTAACACTGAATACAGATCAGCAGACCCCCCGCGGATTGGCATTTTCACAAATCCGAGGTACTGGAAAGACCGCGTGTCTACTGCTGTCAGCTGCCCGATCCACAATGTTTGGGCCCAGTACCTTTAATTACTTGGGGTCGGGGATATGCTGCTGTGTCTCTCCCTGCAGGACCGTTGTGGGTTCCGGCCCGGTGTGTGCGACCGGCACTGAAACAGCATGGCATGGCACCAGGGGCTGTTGAACCCCATACCGGAGTTTCAGCTGACCTTGGAGGAGAACGCGGTGCCTCCCGGGTCAACAATGGCGAGACGGAGACGGAGGAGACGTAGCGTCCCAAGCCAGCCCGTGACATGGGGAGCAGTGAAAGCATTGGTCGCCGCGGCTCAACGAAGACTGGCAGCAAACCAACAGCCAGAGACTCCTGAGACTCTGTTTGTGGCCATTCTCGCCCAAATCACTGCTAATTCTGTATTGATTGTGTGCCTTATGTGCCTGCTATTTCCTGTAGGGGTTGACTCGGGAGCGCCTCCTCCGTTACGGGCCCGAATGACATATAACCTATGGAAAAGATTGGCTTCAATAGGAAATGTTACCCACTTTTGTTTATTTGATTTTGTAGCAGCTGAAGAATTGTTAGGTACGTGCCTTATTCCAGTATGTCATCACCCTGAGGAAATAGGGAATGAGATGATGCTCGCTGCTTATGCGAACCTCTCTTCCCAGTACTCTAGCATGGCTAATTGGGGCCCGGCCAATTACACTTTACCTTCTTGGGCTTATTTCTTGCTGTTGCTGTGTGCAATGTATTTCCTTTTTGTTAAGGCTCTGTCGAGAACCGCCCTGGCAGGCTCCACGAGTTATGACCTTGTCTGTCTGGGAGTTAATTGGCTTGCAAAAGCAAATTGATGGCTACCATGAGATGGCCGAGCACAAATAAACAAAAAAGGAGGGGATGTAGGATTCATGCAAGGTTCATGCACTTGGCAACATTCGGGGCACACCCGGAGTGTTGTGTAGGAGCAGTGCACACATGGCTCCTCTCAAGGGCATGAACCTTGGAATCTCGCCCAGATGACATGAACCGTGGGAAGCCTCCCAGGACTGGGCTTAAGGCCCGAGAGCAAGGAATGCAGTAGATAGATATTGGTAAATAAGAATATTAAACAAAGCCAGTATATTCCTTTTATCTGTTGGAGTATGTAATGCGCAGGAGGAGGGAGAGAAATAAAAGAGAGGGTGGAAAGCTGACAGGCAGACCAGCCCGTCGGCAGACCAGCTTGCTTGCTTGCTTAAAGCCTTGTTCTGTCTTGTATTTGAACCGCAACACTCTTAATTATTTAAAGTTAGCCCTTTTGAAATCAAGACCAGTGAAAGCTTTTTTTAAAACAATATTGTAGCGCTTCCTACTTTTCTCTTTTTATTGTCCCTCTCAGCATATAGAATAAGTACTGGATATCAAAACCTTTGATGTTAGCACATTAAAATATTTCTTACTGAAACAAAAGAAGCTTAAAGAAGGGGACAGAAACACCAATATTTCAACTTTTAGGCCTACTCTGTCTGTTACGGAGATAATAACTGACAAAGAAGGCCTAACGGCTGAAACACTGATATGCCTCTACCTCTTTGCAATTGTCTTTTGTTTCTGAGTGTAGGACATTTAACTATTCTAACTGTTGAATGGCGGCATAGTGCATCTTGTAAAGATTGACACCACAGCTGGTGGGGAGAAAAATATCCAAGGGAGCTTTGTCTCAGTACAGACACATCAGCTTTTAATGCTCATGAATTCCCAAACTGGTCTGTATGATTTGGTCGATGTACAGCAGTAAACCAGTATGTTGTAAATGCATTTTTTTAATGTCATATTCCCACTAAGATATTTGGGTGACTGATAAACACTTTGTGAATGTATCATGGACTGGTATCTTTCCACTCATGATTTTCTTCAAATATTCCAGAATATCAAATAGGTTTGCAAACTATGAGATTGATTCAAACCTCCAAGAAAAGTAAACCAAATTTTGTATTCAGTGGTATCATTCAACCAACTCTCACTAAAATCCTGTGGAAAGATGAGTAGCATTCTGATTGTTTGAACAGAAGTTGATAAACTATATCACTGACACCAAGTTTAAGTGCCCTGGCACATCTTCTACCATCTGTAAGCAAGATTCTATTATTCCTAACACAGGAAGTTAGTATATATAGGGAGCAGCAGAATGTGAGCAGACATTCACCCTGAGATGAAGGGCATGCAGCTTACTGCTGCAACCTTCCACAAGAGAAGGCCAACTTTCAACTCTGGCTCCACCGAATCAGCACTAGAGCTGGTTATTTGTGTGTGTTTAGCTTTGTTTTGTTACATTTTTTCAATGAAATTTTTTAAAAAACAAATGCTTGGTTCATTTTGAAAATTTTCTTAAGGGTTTATTTATTTGTTTATTATTTTCACCTATTCTCTCCTGTTACTTCCCCCCCACACACACCTTTATTTACAATGGAAAAAAGTGCAAGTGGAAAGTGAAAAAAACAAAAGATAAATCTTAAAGATAAAATGAAAATTTGTATTTTGATTTTTTGTCAAACCCATCAGAACATTCTTGAAAAAACTGTAATTAAAATATTTTCATTTTTCTTGAAATCTTTTGCCAAAATAAAAAATTAATTTTTGGCCGTCCATATCAACACATTTCCTGCTGATAGGCTTGCTCCTTTCTGGTCAGCCCAAACACGTTTGGGGACACCTCAGACAATTCTGGACCCAAAGCATTTGGGGGACTGAGGGTCACGTGAATGACAGCTCACAGTCCAGGTACACCAATACCTGGGGCCCACCACCGTTTTTTCTCATGGTGGATACCAGGCAGAGAATCTGGCCAAAGGTTGCTGGATAAGAGACCAAGGGTGAGACCATATCCTCCACTCCAGTCTCTTTACACTAGGGAAAAGCCCCAGATCTAGCCAGGGGAGGATTCACCCAGTGCAGGAATTGAGGAAAACAGGCATAGATTGCCTTCTGAGGACATCCCCTGCTAGCTCTAGAGTCAGCGGTGTAACAGCTGTGGGAAGGAAGGGTATGTCAGGGTGGGGCTGCAGCATGCAGAGCTACAGAGATTTCAGGCAGTACTGCAGCCCATCATGCTAACTGGGGAGGCTGCCGTAACTTAGGGATAACCTACATGAGGAAATTTACTGTCACTATTATACTGCTATAACCGACAAATTAAACTGGAAAAAGACAAGCCCTTAGACACAGTATTTGAACTGTTTTCCAAGGGATCCGAGAACAACCCAGGATCACACAGGCACAAAGATGGCTGCAAGTTCTGTGCATCTTTGAGAGGCACAGCATAGAACTTCACCCCCCCCCCAGTACTTCCACCATTATCTAATCATTGCTGCTCGTAATCTGAAAAATTGCTTTTGATCCTTTCAGTGGAAAGTATCAAGACAAAATGTTTTGACATTTCCTAATCAAAATTTTTGGGAATTTACATTCTACAAAAAGTTTCAAAATTTCAACTATTCATCCTATTTCAGGATGAAAAGAAATTGTTCAAATGTCACGCAGCTCTACTATTAACATGAACAACTTTATTTATCTACTCTCATTTGACAACCACAGCAGATAGCCACCTAAGAAAACATAATACTGGCATGGCACCTTTCACTTATTTGAAGGTAAGCCCATCATGGGGTGTATTATTTTATTTCCTAATTTTTTTTGTCCTTTTATGATGAGTGTGTATCTGATACAACATACTGCATTCTATATCACCCCATAGTTAGAACAAGGGACTGACAGTCAAAATTCACTGTGCAGCTTTGGACATATCACTCCGTCTTTTGTCCCTCAGTGTACTCATCTAATAGATAGATAGAATTCTGCTTACACATAAAAACATATCACAAGGTCATTGAGAGGCACCGTGGTGCTGTGGTTAAAATATTAGACAGACTCAAAAGACACATTTTCATTTCAGAGCTCAGCCACTGACTTTCTGGGTGACCTTAGGCAAACCACTTAATCGATCTGTGCTTTAGTCCCCCATCTTTAAAAAAGGATAATAGTACTTATTTTTCCCTGTCTTGTCTGTTTAGTCACCAATCCAGCCAATACTTATGCATTGGTTTGCCTTTAAGTCAATGAGACTACTCATGCATGCAGTTAAGTACATGTATAAGGGTTTGCATTTTAAATAGTAAAATCTTTGGGATAGGAACTCATTCTTACTATGTATTTGCACAGTGCTTAGTACAGCTGGACACTGATCTCATTTGGATGCTCTAGATGCCACTGCAATACAGATAAGGAATAATAAATATGTTTGTAAAGCACTTTGAGGTTTTTTTTGGATAAAGGTCCAATATCAGTGAAACAAATTATAATAATTGCCTGCCATGGGAGAACTTCTAAACCTATGTACTTTTGAAATGTGTATCACAAAAATACTCTATGATATGGGAAAGTCAACTTCCAGAAGATAGTTCTTCTCTAATAAATATTTTTCATAAACTGTTATTTGATTAGAAAATGGAATAGTTATGATAATCCTAGGACTAGCAGAACCATAAATAGCACAGAAATGATTCATTCCTGAGAAAACATAAAGTTACAACAAGAAGGCAAAATGATTTAGACAAATGTTATACACTATATTAAGAGATGCATATGCTGTATAACCAAAGTAAAGTATTAAGGACTCTAATGTTTTGATTTTTTAAAGATGCACAATAACCATCTGCCAATTTTCCCCAAAAAATATCCTTTACTGTGTCTGACTGAATAGATAAACACAACATATATTTCATCTGTCCCTTGAACTTCAGTGCAAGTGTCTGGGATCTGGAGAAATCCTATTCACGTTTCATTCCAAAAACATTTCAAGCTCCATTTCCTGCAAAATGCTGATACTTACCATTACCTGAACTAATTGAGAATCATTATATGCTGCTCTAACTAACATCTCCCTGTGATCTCTAAACCTCCTCTAATGTCTTGATGAGAAACAGCACATAGGGAATGTGATTGGTGTATAGAACAAACTACCAATATACAGATAAGACCGAGGATAGAGTTTAAATTTATTATTACAAAACAGTGTGATTGGACCTTTATGACTTTGTTTTAAAAGTATATTGAGATTATGAACATATAAGTGGCTAATTAACATTGTTCTGTACATTTATATTTTAGATATAGGCTAGTTTATTTGGTATTACTCTCTTTGATCATTTATAATTTTCATTATTCATAGTAATTATGAGATAGTGCAGTGAATTTAATAAACAGAAAAACTCTTAGGTTAAAACCCATTAAGTGAATAAAACCACAATGTGTTTTAAGAATTAAGGATTATTAAGCAAATACTGCTACAAAGGAAGTTTATAAAAATAGCTATTACATTTAAATAAAAATTCCATTTAGTTATTGAACAATATCATGCAAGAATCACAATATTTAAGGAGAAAAATTTGTATTTTCTGCTTCAATTATATTCCTGTTGCTAGGAAACAGTTTTATGCTATCTTTTTAGACTTTTAAATAAAATGGTTTTGGCACATGAAAGAAACAGACAGCATAGACAGGCCTGGGTGGAGACCGTCGAATCGTGGAAGTCAACGAATGGCTATGCAGGTGGTGTCGGAGAGAAGGCTTTGGATTCTTTGACCATGGGATGGAGTTCCAAGAAGGAGTGCTAGGCAGAGACGGGCTCCACCTAACGAAGAGAGGGAAGAGCATCTTCACAAGCAGGCTGGCTAACCTAGTGAGGAGGGCTTTAAACTAGGTTCACCAAGGGAAGGAGACCAAAGCCTTGAGGTAAGTGGGGAAGTGGGATACCGGGAGGAGGCACGAGCAGGAGCGCATGAGAGGGGAGGGCTCCTGCCTCATACTGAGAAAGAGGGGCAAACAGCAGGTTACCTCAAGTGCCTATATACAAATGCACGAAGCCTGGGAAACAAGCAGGGAGAACTGGAAGTCCTGGCACAGTCAATGAATTATGATGTGATTGGAATAACAGAGACTTGGTGGGATAACTCACATAACTGGAGTACTGTCATGGATGGATATAAGCTGTTCAGGAAGGACAGGAAGGGCAGAAAAGGTGGGGGAGTTGCACTGTATGTAAGGAAGCAGTATGACTGCTCAGAGCTCAAGTATGAAACTGCAGAAAAACCTGAGAGTCTCTGGATTAAGTTTAGAAGTGTGAGCAACAAGGGTGATGTCATGGTGGGAGTCTACTATAAACTACCAGACCAGGGGGATGAGGTGGACAAGGCTTTCTTCTGGCAACTCGCAGAAGTTACTACATCGCAGGCCCTGGTTCTCATGGGAGACTTCAATCACCCTGATATCTGCTGGGAGAGCAATACAGCGGTGCACAGGCAATCCAGGAAGTTTTTGGAAAATGTAGGGGACAATTTCCTGGTACAAGTGCTGGAGGAACCAACTAGGGGCAGAGCTCTTCTTGATCTGCTGCTCACAAACCGGGAAGAATTAGTAGGAGAAGCAAAAGTGGATGAAAACCTGGGAGGCAGTGACCATGAAATGGTTGAATTCAGGATCCTAACACAAGGAAGAAAGGAGAGCAGCAGAATACAGACCCTGGACTTCAGAAAAGCAGACTTTGACTCCCTCAGGGAACTGATGGGCAAGATCCCCGAGGAGAATAACACGAGGGGGAAAGGAGTCCAGGAGAGCTGGCTGTATTTTAAAGAATCCTTATTGAGGTTACAGGGACAAACCATCCCGATGTGTAGAAAGAATAGTAAATATGGCAGGCGACCAGCTTGGCTTAACAGCAAAATCCTTGCTGCTCTTAAATACAAAAAAGAAGCTTACAAGAAGTGGAAGATTGGACAAATGACCAGGGATGAGTATAAAAATATTGCTCGGTCTTGCAGGAGTGAAATCAGGAAGGCCAAATCACACCGGGAGTTGAAGCTACCAAGAGATGTTAAGAGTAACAAGAAGGGTTTCTTCAGGTATGTTAGCAACAAGAAGAAAGTCAAGGAAAGTGTGGGCCCCTTACTGAATGAGGGAGGAAACCTAGTGACAGAGGATGTGGAAAAAGCTAATGTACTCAATGCTTTTTTTGCCTCTGTCTTCACAAACAAGGTCAGCTCCCAGACTACTGCACTGGGCAGCACAGCATGGGGAGGAGGTGACCAGCCCTCTGTGGAGAAAGAAGTGGTTCGGGACTATTTAGAAAAGCTGGACAAGCACAAGTCCTTGGGGCCGGATGCGTTGCATCCAAGAGTGCTAAAGGAGTTGGCGGATGTGATTGCAGAGCCATTGGCCATTATCTTTTAAAACTCATGGCGATCGGGGGAGGTCCAAGATGACTGGAAAAAGGCTAATGTAGTGCCCATCTTTAAAAAAGGGAAGAAGCAGGATCCTGGGAACTACAGGCCAGTCAGCCTCACCTCAGTCCCTGGAAAAATCATGGAGCAGGTCCTCAAGGAATCAATTCTGAAGCACTTAGAGGAGAGGAAAGTGATCAGGAACAGTCAGCATGGATTCACCAAGGGCAAGTCATGCCTGACTAATCTAATTGCCTTCTATGACGAGATAACTGGCTCTGTGGATGAAGGGAAAGCAGTGGACGTGTTGTTCCTTGACTATAGCAAAGCTTTTGACCCAGTCTCCCACAGTATTCTTGCCAGCAAGTTAAAGAAGTATGGGCTGGGTGAATGGACTATAAGGTGGATAGAAAGCTGGCTAGATTGTAGGGCTCAACGGGTAGTGATCAATGGCTCCATGTCTAGTTGGCAGCTGGTATCAAGTGGAGTGCCCCAGGGGTCGGTCCTGGGGCCGGTTTTGTTCAATATCTTCATAAATGATCTGGAGGATGGTGTGGATTGCACCCTCAGTAAGTTTGCAGATGACACTAAACTGGGAGGAGTGGTAGATACGCTGGAGGGTAGGGATAGGATACAGAGGGACCTAGACAAATTGGAGGATTGGGCCAAAAGAAATCTGATGAGGTTCAACAAGGACAAGTGCAGAGTCCTGCACTTAGGATGGAAGAATCCTGTAGGATTCGTTCAAGGTCCATGCACTTGGCAACATTCAGGGCACACCCCGAGTGTTGTGTAGGAGCAGTGCACACACAGCTCCTCTCAAGGGCATGAACCTTGGAATCTCGCCCAGATGACTTGAACCGTGGGAAGCCTCCCAGGACTGGGCTCAAGGCCCGAGAGCAAGGAATGCGGTAGATAGAAATTGGTAAATAAGAATGTTAAACAAAGCTAGTGTATTCCTTTTATCTGTTGGAGAATGTAATGCGCGGGGGGAGAGAAAGAATAAAGGGAAGGTGGAAAGCTGACAGGGAGAAGCCCGTTAGCAGACCAGCTTGCTTAAAGCCTTGTCCTGTCTTGTCATTGAACCGCAATAGAATCCAATGCACCGCTACAGACTAGGGACCGAATGGCTCGGTGTTAGAGAGCTTATTCCTTCACTCTCCCACTTCCCTGGTCCTTCTCGCATGAACAGAGAGCAACAACACCCGAAGTCCGAAGGTGCAAACAATTTGATGTTTATTGGGCTGAACTTCCAGCAAGCTTAAATACAAGTTCCTTTTTCCTTATTTTCGAATCCCAATTTACTTCCTGTTTGCCCCTAATTTATATAGTAATATTCTTAGCTATACCTTAACCAATCATTCTACTGAAATTTAACTAACCAATCCTAACATATTGTAACATGATTAGCTAACAAATTATATCCCACCTCCTTAATTAGTTTACACCCAGCAAGATTAATTATACAGCAGACAGAAACAATCACAGAACCAGACAGAGACCATGCCAATAAACAATAGCAAAGTGGGAACTATAATGACAAAACAATACAGAAGTGAGGATTTCACAACTACATCTATAAAGACATAAGAGTTTCCCAGCTGTGTCTATTGATAAGTGAGTTCTTACCAGACAGAAAACTATCAACCTCAATTTTCTTTTACATCTTCTAGGCACTTCCCTTTCTCTGGAGGTGATAGGCACTATCAGGACAGGATTGTATTCCTAACAGCCCAATAGCACCTTCTTTCAATGTGACTAGTTTGGAATGTGAGGATGTGACCAGTCGCTTCCCAGCTTATGGCTGCCTCTGTCGCTTAACCAAAGGCCTTAGCCTAAGAACAGGGCCTCAGACTGTCACAGTAAGAGAAGGACCTTACACTGGCAGACAGTGATTTTGATTCTTTCTTTTATACCTCTAACTAGCCAAGTGATAAAAATACACCTAAATTCTTAAAGTACAGGCCTTTACAGACAGGCCTGAATATCTATATCCTAACACTCGGCAGCAGTTCTGCAGAAAAGGACCTAGGGCTTACAGTGGATGAGAAGTTGGAATGGAGTCAACAGTGTGCCCTTGTTGCCAAGAAGGCCAATGGTATTTTGGGATGTATAAGTAGGGGCATTGCCAGCAGATGGAGGGACGTGATCGTTCCCCTCTATTCGACATTGGTGAGGCCTCATCTGGAGTACTGTGTCCAGTTTTGGGCCCCACACTACAAGAAGGATGTGGAAAAATTGGAAAGAGTCCAGCAGAGGGCAACAAAAATGATTCGGGGACTGGAACACATGACTTATGAGGAGAGGTTGAGGGAACTGTGGATGTTTAGTTTTCAGAAGAGAAGAATGAGGGGGGATTTGATAGCTGCTTTCAACTACCTCAAAGGGGGTTCCAAAGAGGATGGCTCTGGACTGTTCTCAGTGGTAGCAGATGACAGAACAAGGAGTAATGGTCTCAAGTTGCAGTGGGGGAGATTTAGGTTGGATATTAGGAAAAACTTTTTCACTAGGAGGGTGGTGAAACACTGGAATGCGTTACCTAAGGAGGTAGTGGAATCTCCTTCCCTAGAAGTTTTTAGGGTCAGGCTTGACAAAGCCCTGGCTGGGATGATTTAGTCGGGGATCGGTCCTGCTTTGAGCAGGGGGTTGGCCTAGATGACCTCCTGAGGTCCCTTCCAACCCTGATAGTCTATGATTCTATGATAAGAACTCTTCAGAAACTGAATTTCTGAAAATTTCAATAGTGTAAAAATTAGAGTAATTTTAAATGTAAAACGCATTACAGCAATTCTTGGGAAATTTCTGATTTATATTATAACAAATAATTTTATTTAATTTTATGTATTCCCTTTCCCTCCTGCCAATTTGCTTGGATATCTTACAGCAGAATAAAAACAAATAAAATATCATTTTCTTGAAACACAAATAAGGGACTGGTCTAATTTTAAAGTGGGAAGGAAAGGGAAGCTGATAAATATAGCTCCCAAACTAGCCATTTTAAACAATTTTATGGAGGGTAAACAATGGACAGCTAATAGGTGTGGTTTGTTTTTAATGAAAAGGGATACAATACATTGTATTTCAAAGGTGGTACAATTTCCACATAGTAGCATACACCACAGCAAAAGCAGGTTCCTCGTCCACTACAGGCAGAATGATGGATTCCTAAAGCCGTGAATGGCACATGAGTTCAGATTATCATTCAAAAGAAGACTCAAGGCACAGGATTTAAATATATCCAGAGCCAACAAAATTAAGGAGTTTAAAAACCAATAGAGCCAACTCAAATGAATCAGTGGTTGCATAGGCAGACAACACAAATAATTTAGGATGTGCATAATGTCTCTATGCCAAAGCCCACTGAAGTCAACTGAAGGAGTTCCACTGACTGCAGTAAACTTTGGATCAGCCCAATATGATCACAATAGCTCAAACCATGCTATTTCACTCTGAATAAGCTTCATGTGAGGAAGTAGCTCTACTAAAAGCACCACAAAAAGTGTATTACGACAAATGAACCTGGTGGGCAAAAGAGCATGTCTTGACGTTTCAAGAGAAAAGTGAAGGCACAGGAACATAAATAAATATCACTTTTGAACCACATCCAGTACATGGGAGAGATCCAAAGAAAGAACATGCTCAGAAGTGCCGCTAACATTCAGAACCTAACTCATGGCATCAGAATAAATCCCTCACTGAGTGGGGATTAGGAGGAGTGAGTTTCCTCAGATACAACAGCCAGACTTTGCACTTCCAGAGTAGAGGATGAAGCAGTTTCAGTGCATCCAGAGAACAGTATTATTAAAAGCATTTTTCCAGAACAGAGACTGAAACCGTGGGGCCCAGAAACAAAACTTACATAGTTGTCAGTGTCATCAGAACATTGATGGTATTGTTGCACTTTTTTGATCCGAGATGCTAGACAAAATTTAGGGCCCTATGGCATTCCAGTTGGGAGTACAAATTGGTAAAAATTGGTGGTAGTCAGGTATTTCTTTGGTGCAATTTTGTTTATTTACAAAGAATGTACAAAGTTATATGTCTCAACATAGAGGAAATCCAATAGCAGGAAACAACTTCTTTTGCTCACAGTGCTAACCACATTTTTTTCAGCCTGCATCGCTGACACAAAAACCTCTTCCCAGGCCTCTTCCAGGGTCACCAACACTCTTTTTAGCTGCTCCCCCAGGCTGCGTCTCTTAGGGTATTTCTATACTTAAAACACTAAAGAGGGTTCTCCCGTCACTGTAGTTAATCCACCTCCCTGAGAGGTAGTAGGTAGGTTGAGGGAAAAATTCTTCTGTCAACTTAACACTGTCTACACTGGGGCTTTGTCTACACTATGCACCTTTCAGTGACACGGCTGTGCCGCTACAGCCATGCTGCTAAAAAGTGCGCAGTGTAGCTGCTGTTTGTTGGCGGGAGAGAGGTCTTCCACCAACAAAAATCTTCCACCCCCGAGCGGCAGTAGCTTTGTGGGCAGGAGAGCGCTACTGCCAGCAAAGTACTGTTCGCACCAGCACTTTTCGTTGTCAAAACTTTTGTCTTTCGGTGTGTGTGTGTTTTTAACTCCCCTGAACGACAAAAGTTTTGTCGTTCAGTTGCACTGTAGACAGAGCCTGGGGGTTAGGATGGCATAGCTACATCTCTCAGGGGTATGGATTTTTGGTTGTTGCTCTGGTGACTGAGACATTCCTGGTGAGACTGGGGCGGCTTCCAGGAATTCAGTCAGTAATAATAAATAGTTGCTTCATCACCAAGGAATCTGAAATATGATGTCCCTCAGCAACTGATCCTGTCTCCCATGTTGTAAAATGTATATACAAAACTGAATTAGATACTTTCTAACATAATGTTATGTGCTGGACAAAACCTTGTGATGGGTTGAGTTAAAACCCCAATTAGATCGGTAGGTGTGAACTCAGCGGTCAATTAACATAACGAAGCATAAGCTCCACTTAAGACAGCAGGTGTGTATGAACCCACCCAGGAACTTTTGGCAGAACATTGTTCTGGGTAGGGTATGTGTGTGAGAGAAGTGAGATCTCACATAAACTGAGGTCAGATCAGAACAGATGGAGTGAGGCTGGTCTACAAAATTTACATTGGGCTAGCTACATCTCTCAGGGGTGTGAAAAATGCGGGAACCCTGCTCAGAACATATTCAGAATATTGCTAGAGTCTAAGTGCACCTACATTTGAATAACCACCACCTTCTACTCACCTTGGAATGTTTGTGACTAGACAGTAGTAGGCAAACATTCCTGCATCCTGCATGTAAAAAAGTTTAGATATATTCTAATCTGTGACCTGTTTATTGGTTTTCACTGGGACCATACACTTGATTCAATAGCGTTTTCATTCTGAGTTTTATAGTTCTGTTTGGTCATAGTACTGTTTTAATCCAACTTCAACAGCCTTTAAAAATGGAAATGTCATCGCACTACTACTAGATAATACTTAGGCCTGCCATGAGTCCAGAGGACTGGATTTGATAACCTCTCAAGGTCCCTTCCAGTCCTATAATTCTATAATATTCTATCAAAAATAAGCAAGTACTTTTCCAGTTCATATAGGCTTAATCATAATGTTTCTCCAATGTAAAATAATCAGATACTGCCACAATTATCCATGTCTTTATCTCCTCCAGACTGGACTATTGCAATAAGCTCTACATGGAGCTAACCCTGGAAAGACACTGCAAATCTTCAGCTAATGAAATGCCCACTTTGTAAGTAGAGATGATTGGTAATAGGAAAGTTTCCTGGGTAGACATGGTGCATAGGTCTGAGTAGCATGGCTGTCTCGGGCAAGCTGGAGCTATGAGAATCATCCTGCCAAGATCTTGTTTGAGCTTCAGGATGACTCTGGGAATCAGAGGCACTGGTGGGTATGCTTACAGGAGGTCCTTATCCCATAGGAACAGAAAAGTGTTGGATATTGATCCTATCAGGAAGGAACCACTGACATGAACAGAAGATTGCACACAACTCAAGGATATAGTTGTCCACAAACCCTAAGCCTGAAGATTGCCCAGATTTGCTCCCCACTTCATGGCTGAAGAGTCTCTTATGAAAGTCGTGGAAGGGAGCAGTAGAAAGAAGGGCACTCCCCTATACACATTGTCTTGGCTCATCCACGAGCTCAGAGATGATAATACCCTGTCCAGAATGCATGCTGCTTATCTAGAAGGTGACTTAGAGTGATTGACTGACCATAACCATGCCTGCAATACTCTGAAGTGCAGCCTACCATAAGGGGTCATGTATGTACATGTGGACATGTGACCTAGGAGTCTGAGGCAATTCCTCACAGTGGTCTGTGGATGATCCTTGAGGGATGTATATAGGTTCCCTAGGGTC
Source organism: Lepidochelys olivacea (assembly GCF_965140295.1). Taxonomy (NCBI): domain Eukaryota; kingdom Metazoa; phylum Chordata; order Testudines; family Cheloniidae; genus Lepidochelys; species Lepidochelys olivacea. Next base: position 79,885,866 of record NC_140417.1, on the reverse strand, counting down.
TGAAACTGGAAAGATGCAGAAATACTTCAGCAGAGATCTAGTTCAGGACCACACCTATGAACTCTGCCCTTGCAGAGGCGATACAGTTGACTTTTTAGGTCCAGGACGTTGAACAGACAGTGTTTCATGGACTGTGGCATGCACCTGTTTCTGAAGTGACCCCCAAACCAGTACATCCCTCTAAAGATACGTATGGACGTCTCTCTGGCAGACGTAGGCTACTCCCACTGTCATGCCACCATCGTAAAGACCCTCAGTGCTAATGATAGGCTGAATGTCAGAACAGTGAATTGGTAATTATCATTTCCTATCATGAACCTCAAGGACTTCCTGTGGCCAGGATGGATTTTACCACAAAGAGGTAAAAATCCTTTAAGTTGAGGGCAGCATACCAGTCTCCCAGATCTAGGGGAAGGATAATCATATACAGGGACACCACACAGAACTTTATCTTCTTTATATATTTGTTGAGATTCTGCAGGTCTAGGATAAGTCTGAGACCTCCCCTGTTTTGGATATTAGACAATAGTGGGAATGAACCTCCCTGCCCCAATGCAGAAGGGGACCTCTTCTATGGCTCCCAAGGAACGTACAGTCTGCACTTCTTGCCTTAATACAGACTTGTGAAGAGTGACTGGGTACGGTGGGAAGAAGTGAGTAATAGAAAGAAAATGGAAGGTATATCCATGCTAGCACCCACTCGGACAGGCAGGCATGTAGAAAATGGAACAATCTGTCCTAGAAAGGAGAGGGAAGGACCATTGAGATCCAGGTCTCATAGTATGCTGTCTTCAACATAAGAGTCAAACCAACTGCTTTGAGCCTCGGGAGTCTAGACAAAGAGACCTCGGAATTAGAAGGCATCAGCCTTCTCCTCTGAGACTTCTGCTTTCTCTTAGATCGGTCCGCCTGACAGAAGGGATAATACTGCTGTCTAGGCTGGTAACAAGGACAATATTTTGTCCTCTCTGTAGCTGGATTTTAGAGGCCCAAGGACCTCAACACGGCTAGAGATCTTCAGCGTGTACAATGACTCACCTGTTTTAGGCACAGCCCTTGAAGGGAAGATCCTCAGTTGTCGGTTCCACAAGGGTCCCCGAGAGCTGTAACCAGGAAAAATGGTGTATTGTGACTGCCATAATCATAGCCATGGCTGCAGAATCTGCCAGGTCCAAGGAGCCCTGCAGAGCTGATCAAGAGACAAGGCAGCCCTTAGCAACAAGGGACTGAAATTGTTCTCTGGAACCCTCTGGCAGCTTATTCCCAAACTGAGAGATTGCTTCTCAGTTAGAATAGTCATACCTACCAACAGTGTGTAGTGACTGGCAATACAGAGCTAAGAATATGCTGTAGAACAAGTCTTTACCGTAAGGTCCAGCTTCTTAGCATCTTTTTCTTTAGTTGTCTTCTTAGCCCAACCCTGATGGGTTCTCTCATTCACTGTGGCTACACCTAGGATTAGGATGCAAGTAAAACTGCTCAAACCCTTGGGACAGAACCTGGTATTTACACTCAGTTTGCTTGGCCACAGGTGGAATGGAGAAAGGGGTTTGCCACAGAACTTTGGCTGCTTGCATAATATCTTTGTGTATAGGCACAGCTACTTTTCCTGCTGAAGTGGGTTAGAGAACATCGGTTTGTGGGTATTCTCCTCCACTAGTTCCACTTGATTCCGAGAGAGGCTGCTATTCTCCTGAGCAGCTCTTGGTACACCATAAAGTCATCCAGTATGGTAGAGGATTCTTCCAGTGCCACGACCTCATCAGGTGATGAGGTGGATGTTTGAAGGGGAGAGCTCCCAAGACTGGTCCTGCAATACTGGGGCGGGCTGATGCTCCAAAGCAGGATGAGGCAAGTCCTGTACTTGAGAGACCAAAGGCTGATAAGTAGCAACCATCATCACAGTCTCTTGGTACAAGCAGGAGAAGATTTCCTCCTTGGGGATCTACCTGTGCAAGATATTGGCAATGTAGATCTGGATTCCGGGGGACATCCCCTATGGCATCCAACAGGGCCAATGAAGGGGTTGGTACAGTCTAGCCCAAGTATCCCCATCTCTGGACATTCTCTTCTCAGACCTATGATGAGGAGTTTGGGAATGGGACTGAAAGGAAACTTGAGACTCTTGGTATCATGAAACCTGAGAACCCATCTCGGAGTACAAGGAACGATCTGAGTATTCTGAGAGCCAGGGGAGTGCAGTGCCCGGAGGGATCCTCTGCAATTCTGATCCAGATCCATGCCAGGAATGCATTACTGGAGGATTCATGGACACCTTCTTAGCTGCTGGTAACATGCAGCACAGAGGAGCTGGTACCCGTACTGGGGAAGTCGAAGGAGGCAGTACCAAGCCTGAAGTTGCTGGCCCCAGAATTGAACTGCCTGGTGACAATAATCTTAGCACCAGCAGCAGTGCTGGATGGGAGTCTTTGCCCTGAAGCAATGGCAATAGTGGCACCAATAAGCATAACAAGCCCCTTGCTGCAGCATGAGCCTCTGCCGTTATCGGTATTGATATGGGTGGTTGTCACGCCAGGGTCAGGGAAGTTTGCTGTGTCTCAGCTGAGCACGTAGCCCATTTCAAGGGTCCCTGGGAGGGCACTGGAGTCTACAGCTCTAGTCCACCTGTCTGAGCTGGTACTAGGGAGTGGCATGCTGAAGGGTGTGCTCTACCATTGGTACTGGAATGATCTTCTATGGAAGAGTCCTGCACCTTGGACTTCAAAGAGACCAATGACAACTTCTTCTTAAACTTCTGGGCTTGAGTGACTTCTCTCTGCAGGCATGGCTGATGCTGGGGTGGGAGGGCACTACAGGAAGGAGTTTTTACAGAGCTTCCCTTGGACGACCATTGGGATTCCAACCCTGGTCTAAGGACAGTCTCCATCAGGACACAAGGTGATCCTCCATCAGCTTCTTGATCTTGGCCTTTAAACTGTGACAAATAGAGTGCCTGTATCTAATGTGGCCCTCACCCAAGCACTTGAAACAGCACAAATGCAGGACATTGGCAGGCACAGGCTTTCTGCAGCCCATTCCAGGTTGATACCTGGGGGCCTTGGCATGAACTCCACCAGTACTGCCTGACTGAAAAAAAATTACCCAAGACCTAAATCTGAAATAAAATAAGAAATACAGAATCAAATGAAAAAGTCTTAAGAGTCAAGTGGGGGAGAGAGTGTATTACTAGGTAGAAACTCAGTAGAGAAGTTTTTGTTCACAGGGAACACAAAACACTCCAACCATGGATGGTAAGGAGCTGAAGAAGGGGGGGGAGGAGGTAGGGTGGGAGGAGGTAGGGTGACCAGATGTGCCAATTTTATAGGGACAGTCCCGATTTTTGGGTCTTTTTCTTATATAGGCTCCTATTACCCCCCATCCCGATTTTTTCACACTTGCTGTCTGGTCACCCTAGGGGGAGGCAGCTATGCCTTTTATACCCTTGCTTCCAAACACAAGGAGGTTGGATAGAGGCAGGACCTATTGGTACTGCTAAGGAAACTCCAGCACCAGTGCACAGGATACACACACACCTACAGTGTAATGGATATACACAAGCACTCAAAGAAGCTCTCTTGTGCAGGGGCGGCCTTCTTTGTTATTTACCCGGACAGTGCCTAGCATAATGCAGTAGAGTTCTGATCCTTAACTGAGGTTCACAGGTGTTAATGTAATATAAATAATAGTACCTAGTGGTCCCCATTCCCAGCAACACTTCTTTCACTGCCATTACGAGGTTCAGTGGGAGGGGAGGACTTGGAGGGTGTTCCCATTTCATTTACCCCCTCCTCCTCCTCAACTAAGGCTGCAGACTGAGCCCATCCTTCAGTGTCTCTCTCAATATAATTATTTGCATTTGGTCAGAAAGTGAGGAGGCTGATCAAAAGTGAAGCAGGGTATTTCCCCTCCCAGAGAGTAGCATGCAAACTGGTTAGTTCAGGACAGCATTAATTTAAGACAGAAGTACTTTTCCAGCACATGACATCATATTAACTACAGGGCCTGCTCATATACAGCTTCCATCATTTGTGTGAGTGTTTTATATAAACAAACACTTGCTAAGGGTATGTCTTCACTACCTGCTGGATTAGCATGCAGCGATCGATCCAGCAGGGATCGATTTATCGCGTCTAGTCTAGACATGATAAATCGACCCCCAAATGCTCTCCCATCAACTCCTGTACTCCAGCGCCACGAGAGGCACAGGCAGAGTCGATGGAGGAGCGGCAACAGTTGACTCACCGTAGTGAAGACACCACGGTAAATCGACCTAAGTACGTCGACTTCAGCTATGTTATTCACATAGCTGAAGTTGCGTAAGTGAGATCAATCCCCCCCTCACCCAGTGTAGACCAGGGCTAAGTGAACCACTAAAAAGAACATACTTTTAAATTGAAAAGTTACAAAACACAGTAGAGTGATAGCATGTGTTGTATTTAACTCATCTCTCTATTGCCTGCCTGTGAGGAATGATGTGGCAAGGGAATCCACACTGAATTTTAAATTCTGAATGCTAAGACACTGGTGAGAATAGATGTGCCACTATTCTATAGACTATTGTATTGTCACGCACAGAGCAAATACAGTATAGATAGGCAAGTATGGTTACAAGCGAGATAAGTGCTTTATTAGTAATAATATATAAGTGACACACAGGAGGCGAGCATTACTTACTATTGGTATTTATATTACAGTAGTGCCTAGATATCCCAACCAAGTGTATGACTCTATTGTGCAAGAAACTTTACAAAAACATATACTAAGAGAGTCTCTGCCCTAAAGAGCTTACAACTGCGTTCCCTCTCCCAAACCCCCTTCATATTGTTGGAGGAGAGGAGAAGGCTAATGTACTACCCAGAGTTTTTTCCCGGCTCTAAATCCACCTTCTGCTCTTGATCCCTCCACAATCTGCTTTTCTTTCCAAAATGTGGCTGCTCCTCCTTGAACTCAGTGCCTCAACCTTAGACAATGTTGTTCAGCTCCCACAGCTCAAACCACCAACTGTCCACCGGTGCCCTTATCTCTTCTTCCTCCAATCCTGCCTGATTGCTCCAAGTCCCTGTACCGACTGCCAGATCCTCTGAATCCTCCAGTAGAACTGAGTGATTTATTTGGCAAAAGTACATTCACAGAAAACCGCACCTCTCAGGGCCCCACGGCCATTTGTAAATTTGGGTCAAATTCAGCAAATACTTTCAGCTGAACCTTTTTTCCTATGGGCTGGAATAGCAGCTGCAGCACAACCATGACAGTGGTGCAAGGACTGAGGCGAGTGGATTCACATAAACCTGGATCCTGCTGCACCTCTGCCACTTTGGGCTTTCATGTAGAGGTGGCATGGAGACTCTTTACAGAAATCAGGGAATGCATGCAGGCAATACTGTGCAGACACTTCTCCAGCAGACACCTGCTCAGCGCCTAGGTGCCTAGTGCTTTTCAGAGGCCCTCTGCACTGTGGATAAATTTCACTGTAGATGATTAAGTAGTAGCATAACTTTCATATATTGCTGTATTTGCCTGCAGGCAGGTCACTGATCTCTGTATGTCATCTAGATTTTGTCCCATATTTACCTTAAAACACATAAATATGGCATTGGGAGAAAATGTTTACCTTCTAAGTTGATTTTTCACCCCCAAATATTTTCTGCTCACTTTTACAGAGGTCTCTCACTTTTGCGAAAATTAAGCCATGTGATTAAACAAGCCAATTTCTCTTTGACCTTCAGTTTACCTCCTCTTGGGATACAATTTGCAGTTTCACTCAATGAGAAAGAGAGAGGTTTGGAAGGGGACGGAGGGATTTGTTAGCAAAACTGCTAAACAAATTTTTGCCTGCAGCAATATGCGTAAATCTACTTCAGACAAACCCTTAAGCCTTTCACCTGCTTGCAAATTTAGTGGGAGAAAAGCATTTTCTAAAGCCCCATCCAAAACAAATGTATACTATTTTTGTGTTTAACTTTCAGCTGCAGAGGAATGAGATCTATGAGAAACAAGAACTGCACTTTGAAATGAAGTATTAGAGGGTTGTGGGGTTTTTTTAAACATAATGCTTGAGAAGGAAAGCAGAGCAACCTTTATACCCTTCTTTATGCAACTGTCTATCAGATGAAGCTGTTTTTTGGGGGAGGGGGAGAGGCAAAATGCTATGCTACATTTATCTGTCAGCATAAAGCTAAACTGGTCTTTAATGAGTACAGGTGATAGAGGGTTTTTTTTGTTTGTTTCACTCAATCCTCTTTAGCTTGCATTTAATCATATTACAGAACAGCCTTTTGCGAACACTGTCGTGCATCCTTGAAACCTGTCATTTGTTTTCATTGTTCTTTAGACAAGTATGGATGAGGGAGTAACTGCCTGGCCTTATCACAGAAAAGATGTATATGATCTAAAATAGCTCCAGTAGGACCTTTGTGGTGTGAGTCACATTGGCCACACCAATCTTGTGGGCTCCTATGTAAGGAAAGTCTATTTTTCTGTTTAAATGTAGCACAGTGGTGAACACAAGCAGATTGGACTAGCTTATTTTACCCGTTGTGAGAGAAATATTCTGCTACTCACATTTTACTCAATCTAAAGTTGTGCTATGCATTTATGTGATGAGACTCTGTCAAAGAATCTAAATCTGCTGAAGTTTGGTAAATCAGATATTCCAGGCAGAATAACTTTGACTTCAGTCAAGCCTGATAATCCACTGATTGGCAATGGTGTTACATGTGTTTGTCAGGGTAGAGAACTTGGGACGAACAATGGGCTTGATCTAAAGCTCATTGACTTTGATGGGTACTGGCTCCAGCCCTATCTGATAAGGTCTTCAGTTCTGTCAAATACATTTTCATGGGGGGACATCCTCCACAAATCAAAAACCCTGAGAATGTAAATGTTACATTATGGTTGTTCCTCCGCTCAGGGTGAAGCTGAAGTTAATTCTGAACAACCACCACTGGAGGATGGTTTGGGGCACTGATTGTTCAAAGCCAAATTCTGATTGGCTACTTAGCTTGGTTTAGTTATGCAGAATTCCCAGCAGTCATAGTTGGAAAAAATATCCCTATGTCCGTTGTCAAATAAATGGGGTGGTGGGAGTAAGCAAGAGAAGCTCTCTCTCTGTCCCCTCCCCTGCCATCCTACACAATGGTTGTAGACAGTCAGAGCTAGTCATCACCCTTCGGCCTCTCTCCTTCTGCCAGACTTTTTCTTCCTCACAAGCTCCTCAGTGTGATCTTCTCTGTCCTCGCCCAATCCCCCGTCTCCTCTATTTCTTTCCCATCACAGTACAGGTTAATGGAAAAGCCGCCAGATTGTTTCCAGCTGTTCCTCAACACTGCTACCCGGCTGCGGGATGACATAGAAAATTTAATTTGAAGCGCAGCTACTAGTGCTTATCCTACAGAGGTGCTTCAAAAAGGAAGTTTCTGCTCCTGTGCAGTTTTGGACCTGGTGCTCAGAAGCACCTGGAAGCACCCAGGCTGCTTGTCAATTCAACTTTACACTGGTGGAGTAAAGATCCAACAGCCACAACTTAAAGGGAATTGCAGTCTGTGTCCAAATTTTGCAGCTTGGTCCCATTTCTAGTTACCATCATTGTCTGGAAAGAAAAATATATGAAGCCCTTTGAGTGATCCAAACATAAAACCAGGTATTGCAGCTGCTTTTGAATGTTCCCAGAGGCATGTGAGTGAGGGAAATGGACCACTGTTTCCTATTGTGTGGGCTTCTACAGTCTAATTCTGGAAGAGACTATCCCAGAGGTGGTGTTGCTAAAACTAACTCAACAAGCTACTATGAAATGGTTTGGCCGCTTGTTCAAATTTCAGTGATAAACTTTATGCATTTTTCCTCTGCTTCTTTGAGAACGTGGCTTAATTTGAGCTATAAACTGTCACATCATAGCAATGGCAAAGACAAATTTTCTGCTTGGGAAGGAACAGTATGGCTGTATAACAGGCTTTGGAAGCTAGTATGCTCTAGCAGGGCTGCAGATTAAGAGCAAAAATTTCTGCAGCTTTCTGGTTCACAGTTACTCTAGTGGGATGATTTTGAGACTGCTTCAGTTTACTTTGGTAAGGAAATTGTCTAGATTTCTGAGACTAAGCTCCTTTCTGCTGTGGTGGTACTAATGCTAAGTGCTTGTGGAGTGCGTCCGAGGACTGATGGTAGACATATCATTGAAGTAGATGCTGTGAAACTTTTATGGAGGAAAGCAACAGGAGCAATTCCTCCTTCTCTAACTACACCTCTATTTTTCACAAAGCTTTTGATTTGCTGTCTTTCAGCTGCAGGTCTCTTTTCAGAAGCAGCACAAGTCACTATGTACTAAGTCACTTTTCTCCCTTGAATTATGAATATTTTGCAAGAAACACAAACCTCATGGCAAGGCTCCTCGGTGCTCTAAGAGTGACCCAAACACTGCTAATGTTGCACTCCTGCTACAGAAAATGCAAGCTGATTCTGACCTGACAGAAGCTGTTCGTTTATGTGGGAAATAGAGGCAAGGAGTATTAAAACATATGTGGTATGGGGGGAGGTGGGGCTTTTCTTCTTTGATTTCTGAAACAAGCTGAACTTTGTTCTTTTCCAGTGGTCTTTTCCTACCATCTGTTTCTTGCTACTTCCTTTGCTTTGCAGACTAGCACGATTCATCACATGCACTAGTGTCAGTCTCTGTTTGCTCTGTACTGCTTGCCTGTCATCATCACCAGCATCATCTAAAGCAAGATATTCCTCAAGGTCAGCAGCAGCCTTCCCTCTAGCTCTCTTCCTAAATAGTGTTTCCTTCTATGTCCATCTCTATCACTGTGCTTGTAGCCATGGGAATATTTGAAGGAACTTGCAGAGAGAGTAAGAGTGAGCAGAATCATGATTTATGGGTGATAAAGGATTGGATGCTGATGTATGTTACTTTCACCATAGAAAGATCCATTGTTTGATTTGGGGTCTACCTAATTCTCTCAAAACAATTTCAGTTATAAAAATAGAACACAGCAAAACCCCAAAGGCCACACTTCACTTAATATAGTCTAAGGGTATGTCTACACTATGAAATTAGGTCGAATTTATAGAAGTCATTTTTTTAGAAATCGTTTTTGTATATTCGAGTGTGTGTGTTGCCACAGAAAATGCTCTAAGTGCATTAAGTGCATTAACTCGACGGAGTGCTTCCACAGTACCGAGGCAAGCGTCGACTTCCGGAGCGTTGCACTGTGGGTAGCTATCCCACAGTTCCCGCAGTCTCCGCTGCCCATTGGAATTCTGGGTTGAGATCCCAATGCCTGATGAGGCTAAAACATTGTCACGGGTGGTTCTGGGTACATATAATCAGGCCCCCATTCCCTCCCTACCTCCGTGAAAGCAGCAGCAGACAATCGTTTCGCACCTATTTTCTTGAGGAAATGAGATTCAAAAGTTCGCGGTTCTTTTCCTGTCTACCTGGCCAGTGCATCTGAGTTGAGAGTGCTGTCCAGAGTGGTCACAATGGAGCACTCTGGGATAGCTCCTGGAGGCCAATACCGTCGAATTGTGTCCACAGTACCCCAAATTCGACCCGGCAAGGCCGATTTAAGCGCTAATCCACTTGTCAGGGGTGAAGTAAGGAAATCGATTTTAAGAGCCCTTTAAGTTGAAAAAAAGGACTTCATCGTGTGGACAGGTGCAGGTTTACATCGATTTAATGCTGTTAAATTCGACCGAAAGTCTTAGTGTAGACCAGGGCTAAAAGAGAGTGAAAGTGCATACAAGCACTGAATTGGGTTGGTTCCACTGGTCCTCTTGCATCTGTGAACAGTAGCAACCAGTTGTGCATACAGTTAAACTCAATAGTCTCCAGCAGATGAAAAGAACCTGCCAGCAGCAGTACCTTAATAACAGGGCAGAGAGCAGCCCTGCTTGTGAGGAGGTGCTCTCAGACACACACACACACCATGTATATTAGAGTTTTTGCCTAGCACCAAGTTGGAAAATTACTGCTACTTTTAATATTGCATTATCCTCTTATTGGAAGATCAAAACAAAAATTTAAAAAAATGCTTTGTTTTATCTGTTCTACTGGAAGGAATCATGCACAGCCACAAAATTGGGTTCTATTTATCCAGATCTTGCAAGAGACGGCATCCAGCAGCTTTGCAGCCACTGATACTTTGTGAGAAAGGGAGTGCTTTTACCAAATACATTGGCAGGCACTGACAATTATTAAAATGTACCTGTTTGGGGAAAAAAACCCACTAGACTGAAAGAATGAAACACATTATTTGAAGAGCAGCAGAGGAGGGAAAAGGCAGGTTCGTCTGCAGGGGAACCAGATGGGGCTTTGTGCCCTGAGGCTGCTCTGAAGGGCCAGGGTCAACAGAGGGCTATGTCCAGCAAGGGGACAGCACTCCTCAGGGAGCCTTCGGGTCTCCACTCAGAATTCCTGCCAGCCTGAGGTTAACTGGTAGGGCAGCTATAGCAGTGGGGGAGCAAGACAGAAAGAGAGTCCTGGCCGGACAGCACAGATCACCTGCAAAGGGCCTGCTTACTTCTCCTGCCAGACAGAACCCCCTGCAAACTCCAGCCCTTCAGTGCGGCCCAATCAGGTCCTTATGTCCCCCCTAGGGGGAGGGGCCCCACACTTTAAAAACCTTTGGTCTAGGCCAGCAGTTCTCAAACTATGAGGTGGGCTGTTTTTGTCTTTTTTTTAAGGGCTCTGGCTGGGCCGTGCACACCCAGCAGAAAATGATAAAGGGGACAACCAGAGGCCTGCCACCCGGGCTCGGGCTCTCCTTTCCCCTCACCCCCAATCCTTTACCTAGAGGAGTGAGGCTCCAGCTGTTAGCCCCAGCAGCAGTGCAGAAGCAAGCGTGGCAATGGGGCACTAAGTCTGCTGTGAAAAGTGCTGTTGCTGGTGCAGCACTGCCTTGAGAGCTGGGTGGCGGTATATGGACTTGGAGGGGCATAAACGACTACGGACACAAAGAGTGGGGGGCCAATCAAATAACTTTGAGAACCACTGGTCTAGGCAAAGGATTTTGTTTTCCGGAGATACAATGCTAGCACCTTGTATACATACAGGAAATTGAGTCCTCTAGTCTCACTAGTGGCAAGTGGAAAAGAGACAACGTTTCTGATTCATGTGAAAGTCTGGCATTGCTTTGGGAGTTAATTTGGGGTGCAGTCTCAGTGAAACCTTATCCTTAAGGAATGAAGTGTATGGTCAACCAGCCATAAGGGCTTCTAGTTCCCCTACCCTTTTGCTGAAGGGATGGCCACTAGAAAGGCAACCTTCAAGATAGAAGGGTCAGCAAGCATGTTGCTAAAGGGTCAAAGAGAATCAGTTTTGAGAGGACCAAGTTAAGATTCCATGTTGGAATGTTCCTACTGGAGGAAAGGTTCTGAGCAGACCCTTGGGAAGATGTACAGTTCCTGGATGGGTGGAAATGGAGTGGTTGCCAGTTGGATGGTGACTGGTGCTGTTAGCCATCAAGTGTACATACAAGAAGCAGACCTGAGGTCCTCAAGGCAAATGGATGGTCTAAAAATAGAGGGAATGTGATGCTTCTACTTCGCAAAGTAGCACTTTCTGGTGGATTCCTTCCTGCTATTGTTATAGACATCTTGAATGGCTTCCACACGTCTGTTTTAGGTTTAACACTCATCCAACTACCATGCCGTGAGATGGAGGGAGTCTGGATTGGGATGTCTGAACTCACCCATGTCCTTGGTCATGCTGATGCTTGGGGGATGCTTATGGGTGCATGAGTTAACATCTGGAGAAGCTCAGGAATCACAACCATCTGGGAGCAACGAGGACACTCACTGACTCATCCAGCTGGACCTTCCTTAGAACGCAAGGAAAGATTGGAATGGGGGAAAGGCATACCTTAAGTATCTTGACCATTAGATTATTAGAAGGGCATCTCTGCTGGAGTCCTGACCTTGAGTCCCCCTGGAGCAAATACATCTTGCATTTCCTGTTCTCTTGAGTCAGACGGGTTCCAAGACTGAGACCCCGATACTGGACTATGCATCTCTCTACAGAATAATATAGCTTCTATTTGTGGTCATTGGAGAAGCTCCTGCTGAGTCTGTCCACTAGTGTATCCCTGGAGGTGGACTGCTGATAGGGTTATTTAGTGACAAAGACACAGGTTCAAAAGATTGAACTTTTCTGAGCAAAGGGAGGGAGGGAGATTTCACTCCTGGTTGCTTGCTGATGTAAACAATGTTGCCATGTTGTCTGACATCACTTGAATATGTTGGGATTGTATATGCAGTAAGAATCTTTTGCAGGCTTCTCTGTTCTAAAAGATTTTTGTACATCAAGGACTCCCAAGGAGTACATGTCCCTTGTGCCGTATGCTCATCCAGCTGGGTACCCCATCCTAACAGGCAGGCATCTGATCAATAATTTTCCTTGTGAGGGGAGGTGTAAAGGGAACTCCCATGCACATATATGCCCTGCTCTCCAACCAAGACAGTCCCACAGTCTGACTAATTTGGCCATATGGTATTGCTTTGCATGGATACTGTCCAAAGCCAAACCTGTAGACAGCAATGTCAAAGTCTCACCAAAAGTCTCATGTAAGTACAGGATTTCTTGTGACCTAGGAGGATTAGACAAAAATTAGTTGAAGTCTATGGGCTCTTTCTGCATTGATTGATCAGATTCTGACCTGAGAGAGGTAAGCCCTGGCCCTGACAGAGTCTGTTCCACCTTATCCTGCCTCTGGGTTTTCGCAATAAAAAGGGCTTTTTGTCATTACAGGTTGTTGGGGGTTTTTTTTGGGTGGGAGGGTGGGGGGGAGTTAACCTCAAAACTTCCTGCACAACATATTACCTTTGTCTTGTCCACAAAAATATCATGTTCAGCATATCAACAAATCTATATAAAAAGGAAAAGAAACGACAAAGCAACATATGCCAGGCAAAGCCTTGGCCTAATCATTATTTTCATCTAAACTCATTCACTATCCATAATTATAAATTAAGGTATAAATAACAAAGGTCTCGATCTTACTTTTTAACAATTCATCATCTTTATGCCCTTGGTTTGCAGCAGGAGGAGAGGAAGGGTACAGGTTCAGACCAATGAAGACGGCTACCAAAAAATCTTCCTAGCTCAGGTGCACAGGGTGCACGTGTTAGGGGCCAGCAAATGAAGAACTAAAGTTCTCAAACAGAAAAAGCTGAACATTTGTCATAAATGTCTCCCACACGATACAGGCCACATCTGCACATGATTAAAAACAAGGCACTACTTAAGACATGTACTTCTTATAATACCAGAATGAGCTGCTCATTCCGAGAAGGATTAGAATTTATAACATTGCATATAGAAAGTCAGTAGCTTCACACTCAAGTCTCTTCCACTCTAACAACTCCTCCTCACAATAAAGTCAAAGCCAAACCAAACTCTCCCCTACCCACCAAAATGTGCCACACTGATGTCATTGGATTCCACCCAATCTGTTGCTATGGTCCCAGGTATGTCATCGCAATCAGAGTACTTGAGCCCTAGATTGTCATATTAAATTAGCCATCCAGCAGTTTCACAAAACTGACCCACTCAGTCAGAGCATTGCTAACTCTCTGATCACAGTCTAACTTGACTTTAACACTGATAGGCTGCAGTAAGAATGAATTCCCAATAGGAGTCTTCTACTCTAAGTTCGTAAAGATACACTTTGGCCCAGTTTCCTGGTAGGTAAAAAAGGATATCAGACAGGAAGCAGCTGGGGGAGGGAGTATCTTGGGTATACACATGTAGAGGCATTTGGCCATTCAGGTTGGTGAGGGAGGTGGATGGGAATCTGCAGACATTATTGTGCATACGTACTGTGAAACCCAGGACCAGGCATAACGGTAATCACTCCACAGATATTTATACAAGCATTGTTCTTCATATTTTCTTCCATTTCCCTAATTGTTGTAGTTCACCATTTGCTTTTAGATATTTTGTGAATAATTTACAAACTTCTAACATCAATATCTTAAGCTAATAGACCTTAAGATCTTTTCCATGTTCAATTGAAAACTGGCAAAGCTTCTTAATTATTCCTGTTGCTCTAGATAATTTGTTCATTTCAGTAAAGTTGCCCTAATATGTGCAAGAGCTGAAAGTTAGAACTAATTAACCTGTTCTTGAAGTACCCTTATACCACTGTTATCAAAGCAGGTGTGCTTTTAATGTGAAACATGGGCTTTGATTTCTTAAGTTTATTGACTTTTGCTCCGTGAACATATCACATGTTAGCACTAGGGTGGCTCAGATATGATTAGCCTGTGCTAATCACTGGATGATGATGTACAGCACTCTGTTTTTATCTGCTTGGTAAACAGTCTAGATAGTTTGTAATCCCCTCTGGCACTCTCTTTTTAATGGAGGGGAAAATCCATTTTCCTCCCGTATAAAAATATTTTAAGGATGGGTATACCACCAAATTCCAGTGACTGGGATAAGGGCCCATTTCATACTGTAGAAGATTGTTTGCAGAAAGAACAAATCTGTGTTAAACTAGTCACTGAAGCTAGTGGTCTTGTGCTAGTGTAGCAGAGGGGAATTTGTCCCTACCTCAGTTAGAATTAGTATTACATACCCAAGCAACATGATGGTGGATGATGCTGGTAACCTCACAGATTAAAAAAAAAAAAAAGACAAGAACCTGTAGCCTTTATGCTTCTTTTAATTATTAAAGTGAAATTTACTCCAAAAACTAAAAATGAGTTTGAAACCACATGGTGCAAATATTACTATAGCTCCCAAATTAGATTCTGAGAACATGTCCCAGTGACTCACAGGATCGTGTCAAAACAATGCAATTAACGCTTCCTATCAGTCAAAGAGAGAACCATGCTAATATGAAAATAGCAGTATCAGTTCTAATAATTCTCAGAATTTTAATGCTAAATGAAGTTCTATTGATCCATTCTGAAAATATAAATATAATTTTAAAAAATAATCATGAATAATGGAATTGAAAGCTGAGGTCCTGATCCACAGGTCCAGTCAAGATGACCTCAATATACCACTGCCCTTTAGGTCCTGCACCACTTCCCCACTCTCCTGGACTGCTGGAGAAGGACTGGCCCCAGTGTTTGTAAGAGTAGCCTCAGAACTGCTCTAACAGCTGGGGTTCAGAGTGTAGCACCTCTCTAACCACGTCCCCTATCCTTGTGCATGTCTCCCCAATATGTCCCTAAAGCACCAGGCAGGGAAACTCCCATATTGAGGAAATCTACCCAGTTAGAGTAGCTTTACGGTCGTTTTGTGCTATCCTGGAGGTGCAAAGGGGCCACATTATGGGCCAGGGTCTAGCCTTGAGATCTTGAAATTTTTTAAACAATGGAGAAAAATACCTGTGTTATTCATCAAAGTAACCACAATCTTGAATAAAATTACTAAAGAGGATTTTCTAACATAGAAAGTATTTGCTGGTCTAATAGCCAGAATTATTTTTAAACCTGGAGATAAAAGGTTAAGATCTAGCCCCTGGACTTTATTTTATAGAACTCTTTAGGGAGATGAAATTTTTTTTCTTTTTCTTTGATGGACACTGGTTATTTTTGACTCAGTTTACCAGCTGAGTGTTATTGCTCTTGACAGTGAGGTATTATTAGGGGCACAGTAAAAGCGGGAGCTGTGTAAACTTTCATGTGACACAATGGCTCCTTGATTGAAATTTTTCCCAGTGTGGAGGACCAGTCCAAGGCCCTCCATGCCATTTAACCCCCCACACAGAGAGCATGGGGGCCGGGGAAAGGGCAGCAGGATGCGGCGTCATTCAGGGAATCATGGAATTGGTCTCTGTACTGGCCTGTGTACGGCTAGCACAGAAAGTTAATTTGGGGGTAGGCTAAGGAAGTGGCTATGGATCTGCATCCCGTGGTCCCCATATCCTGTGCAGCCATCCTGGAGAGGTTAGTTGTGGCCATTAATCAAATTCAGCAGATGTCCTGGTTCATGGGTGTGGGGGGAATTTCTCCTCCCAGCCCTTCTCCCAAAAAGATCCCTCATTAGAAGCATGTTAAACTAAAATGGTCTTTTCCAGGAATTTTCATGCATTTGATCTAGAACACAGTTCCATTATTTCTCATAGCAATGAGCTAATGTAACAAATAAAATGAATTTCCACACTTTGAGCATATATTAAAGTCCATCTTTTGTTTTCCTGAAGCAGAAACAAGTATGCTTTACTTGTGTGAGCCTGAGCACACAATATTTCAGAAGGGGCAAGAATATCTTCCACACAGCTTTATAGTCCTTAATTTAGTGAGATGGCCTTACTGGTCTTTCATCACATCACCAGGTGCCTCTGCTGATCTGCCAGATTCAACAATTGCTGCCAGTCCTATCCTGCACCATATACCACATGTTGCCTTAAAATGAGTCCTCATTGACTCCCTGCCTAGTTGCTGCATTCAGCCTTTATTTGCTAGTGCTGTTAGTTCTGTGCCAGACTACATGTGTTTTTATGAAATTCTGCTTCAGTGTTATTGCTGGTTGAATAAACAACCACCCATGATTCACTCATATTTTCACATATAAAATGCTATGTTTAGTTCACTATCATATTTGGGATCATATTAGTTATTATTTGCAAGTATTCAAATAACTGCCTGGTATTGGTGAAAGTGCCCATGAATCCCAAACCTTTAACAAGTATAAACACAAGTATTTGGTGCTAGCACTGTGCTGTTCATTATTTGCTCTATGATATTTTGTGGCTAACATTTTGGTCATCTAATCAGAGAACAGAAACAATACCATATGACTTAAATGACCAGCTGTGCAGCTACAAATAATGAATAGCAAACAGGCAAAACAAAAAATGTACAATCTACAATTTGAAAATGGGTTATGCAAATTAATCAGTGATAAATATTCGTAACAAATATTTCAGCTACCTCTGTTCACTCCCTTGACAAGATCTTTAATTTGTACCATTTAATGGGATCCTGCCAATCCATCCAAAACCAGTGATACAAAAGTAACGTAACAAAGATTAAAGGCCCAATTTTGAAGCTGCTGTGAACAAAGAAGTCCCATTGACCTCAGCGAAAGTTTTGTGAGGCAATGCTTACTTTTACTGAGTTCCTAGCAGGAGATGCTCAGTACCTCAAGTTCCAACCCTGAGTATTGACGTTATCATCCAATAAATACAATATCAAAGTGCAGATAGGAACTCCCCCAGTTTACACACAACGGTTCCAGGCACCCTCTCACAAAAAGGATCAACTTTTATCTTCCTGATACCAAGTTAGGGCACAATACAGCTTGTGTTCCTGATCCTAATTTCTTAGGTTTCTTCTTTTACCTTCAGTCTCAGTATTTTGGTGACTGGTGTGGAAAAAGCGGAAGTACTCAATGCTTTCTTTGCCTCGGTCTTCACAGACAAGGTCAGCCACCAGACTGCTGTTCTGGGCAGCACAGTATGGGGAGGAGGTGAGCAGCCTTCAGTGGTGAAAGAACAGGTTAAGGACTATTTAGAAAAGCTGGACATGCACAAGTCCATGGGGCCGATGAAATGCATCCAAGGGTACTGAGGGAGTTGGCTGATGTGATTGCAGAGCCATTGGCCATTATCTTTGAAAACCCATGGTGATCAGGGAAGGTCCCGGATGATTAGAAAAAGGCAAATATAGTGCCCATCTTTAAAAAAGGGAAGAAGGAGAATCTGGGGAACTACAGACCGGTTAGCCTCATCTCTGTCCCCAGAAAAATCATGGAGCAAGTCCTCAAGGAATCCATTTTGAAGGACTTGGAGGAGAGGAAGGTGATCAGGAACAGTCAACATGGACTCACCAAAGGCAAGTCATGCCTAACCAATCTAATTGCCTTCTGTGATGAGATAACTGTCTCTGTGGATATTGGGAAAGACGTGGACATGTTATACCTTGATTTTAGCAAAACTTTCTGATACAGTCTCCCACAGTATTCTCGCCAGCAAGTTAAAGAAGTATGGATTGGATGAATGGACTATAAGGTGGATAGAAAGCTGGCTCGATCGTTGGGCTCAACAGGTAGTGATCAACGGCTCAATATCTAGTTGGCAGCCGATATCAGGCGGAGTGCCTCAGGGGTCGGTCCTGGGGCCAGTTTTGTTCAACATCTTCATTAATGATCTGGATGATGGGATGGATTGCATCCTCAGCAAGTTTGCAGATGACACTAAGCTGTGGGGAGAGGTATATAAGATGGAGGGTAGAGATAAGGTCCAGAGTGACCTGAACAAATTAGAGGATTGGGGCAAAAGAAATCTGATGAGGTTCAACAAGGACAAGTGCATAGTACTGCACTTAGGAAGGAAGAATCCCATGCACTGCTGCAGGCTGGGGACCAACTGGCTAAGCGGCAGTTCTGCAGAAAAGGACCTGGGGATTATAGAAGAGAAGCTGGATATGAGTGAACAGTGTGCCCTTGTTGCCAAGAAGGCTAAAGGCATATTGGGCTGCATTAGTAGGAACATTGCCAGCGGATCGAGGGAAGTGATTATTTCCCTCTATTCGGCACTGGTGATGCCACATCTGGAGTATTGCGTCCAGTTTTGGGCCCCTACCCCACTACAGAAAGGATGTGGACAAACTGGAGAGAGTCCAGTGGAGGGGAAACAAAAATGATTCGGGGGCTGGGACACATGACTTATGGGGAGAGGCCGAGGGAACTGGGCTTATTTAGTCTGCAGAAGAGAAGAGTGAAGGGAGAGTTGATAACAGCCTTCAGTTACCTGAATGGGGGGGTTCCAAAGAAGATAAAGCTAGGCTGTCCTCAGTATGGCAGATGACAGAGCAAGGAGAAATGGTCTCAAGTTGCAGTGGGGGAGGTTTAGATTGGATATTAGGAAAAACTATTTCACTAGGAGGATGGTGAAGCACTGGAATGGGTTACCTAGTGAGGTGGTGGAATCTCCATCCTTAGAGGTTTTTAAGGCCCGGCTTGACAAAGCCCTGGCTGGCACGATTTAGTTGGGGTCGGTCCTGTTTTGAGCAGGGGGTTGGATTAGATGACCACTTGAGGTCTCTTCCAACCCTAATTTTCTATGATTCTATGTTTAAGTTACACCTTTTTTAAAGAGACAAATAACTACAACTTAAGGCACCTTAAAGACATCAATCCTTATGCAAGTTTGTTTTCATTAACCTAAAACAACTTATTATGCAGTGCCTTTGAATGGTATTGGGAGATTCACATTTAAACTACGCTCCCAAAGCTCTCTCAGGACCGCCATAACTATAAAAATATGCTAGATAAAAGTCTGGGTGCTTATCTGAATGATTTTGTTTTGGTCATTAGGCAGAAGTCTGAAGAGCAGGATCTCTCAAACATGCCGATATTTCTGGTTTCAGCTGGATTAGTCTGTCTCATAATTTTGATATTTCTAGTTCTTTACTTTACTCAAGTAGCAGGGAAATCAGTGAAACTTTTCTGAAACACAAAATTTTGTATTTGGTTTGAGGTCTGGGATAGTTCTTATTGTTTGAATCATCCACAGTCACTATGTTGTGAAGGTTTCTAGGAAACATTCTCTTGAATCTCATTTTATAGAATTTCTGTTCAGTTTATTCAACAATCTATGGATTCACTGAGCAAAAAAAACTTCCTTAGAAGCTCCATACTATTCCTGAAAAGGAACAAGCTTTTCAAGGATCATTCATCTTTATGTTGTTGCCATTAGTATTGTATATTCTTACTGGACAACGTCATGGAGAACAGTAAGTGGAATAAACACTGGGCCAAATTCTGCTCTCCATTATACCCAGTCAAAGAATTAAAACAAAACAGTCCTGATATAACACCGAGAGTACAGTGTAGTTACACCAAAGGTGAATTTGAACCATTGTCTCAATAGGGTGGAAAGGAGGAGAGTAGGAGGCCAGAATCAAGTCCTTTAGGCTTTTAAGTGGAATAAGTAAGATCATATTCAAAAATGTGTGAACAATATGAAAAATGCTGAATTTATTTCTTTAAAATCTAAATTTTTCTTACACGCAGGACTCTCCTACTCATCGAATGGCTCTCAAAGCCAATCTCACTGACCTTGCATTTCATCTAATTTGTTTACAAGTAAGAAGGGCCAAATTGTGCCCTCATATATACCCATGCTACTCCATTATAAAGATTGAATTTTGTGAGCTAATTGTCATGTGATAAAAATTCCTACATATAAGAAAATGCATGATATTTAAAAATTCAATATAGAGTTTTTTAAATTGTTAACACTTTTTAAGGTGACTGTATCAGAAGCCCAATTGGACTGGTACATTTGGTTCTTCATTAAAAAAATATCTAAGAGTGATAATTCTCTGGCCCTGTATCTGTTCTCCCAAGACCTACTTCTGTGATTCAATAAAATGAAAATGAGATTCGAAAGCTCTCTATGCTCCTTGAAATATCTGTACAGATTGCTGATACTAACCGCAGTATTGAGTTTTACTACTTATTCATGCAAAATTCTTATTGATGTCAACAGGAGTTTTGTTTGAGTGTACCATTCAGAGTTGGGACCCCTCATAGGTCCCAATCAACCAAAGCTCTTAAGCATATGTTGAAGTGCTTTGCTGAATCGGGGCGATAAAGAATATGGACTGTCTAAAACAACTAAAAATCACATACTTGAACATTCTGCTACTATATCCTTTTAAATGATACTGAACACACACTTTTAGAACTCGACAGTACAAAATCCATCCCTTCTGCCGACCACAGCCCTCTATCCATAGCTTCAGCAAGCTGCCTCTAGTTCCCTATTCTCCTTCCCGCACTCAGAACAGCTCTTCTAAAGTCTTTTCTGCCACACATCAAAAAAGGAGGTTGCTAGCCCAGTTGGATACATTCTCTTTCCCACAGGCACACTGGCAATAGGACCAAGGTCCCACAAAAACATCTGCCACAGCTCAGCCAACCTTCAGTGCCTGGACACCTCCACAGAAGGCTGGAGATGAGTCATCTCTGTAAGACCACCCCTACCCCCATGTCTTAAGAGGAAGTGGATTGATCCCCTTTTATCACTAGTAGGAGAGGTCTCTGCAATCTAGAACTGAAGTTCCTAAGGGGAAACATAAAGTAAGAGTATAGAAGTTGTACATATTATTATAAAGACTGGAATTTGACTTGCCAGGACTTTTCAGTAACTGAAAGTATAAGTAAAGGACTTAACCGCTCTATTATATGGAGAGAATCTGCAGTTAAATATTTTGCTTTTTAGTCTGAATTTGAAGAATTCATGATTCTCAACCACTAGCTTAGGTATCAGCTAAAACACAATCAGAGTGGCTAAGAGATAAAGGGTAAATATGGGAAAATGGATCAAGAAGTGTAAAGGTTTCTGAAATGATAGAAAACTGCCTAGGGTTTTGTTAATTTAAAAAAAAAAACCTTTCTGTAAAACAGACACTTTGTTAACCTGTTATATCTGCCTTGACAATCATTTGATTTTTAAACGAACGTTTAAACGTTTTTTCTTTGAGTATTAGGATTATAGAGCCTACAGTTGTGGGTTTCTTACCTTCTGTAAAGTTTTAATGAGATTTTGGGTAGCCATATTTTACTATAAAGATTCCAACTCAGGACAGGAAGATGTGGATAAGAAGTTTCTTTGTTTTAGGCTTTTTTGTGGCATTGGCAAATATGAAAAAAAAGTGAGCCAACATCTTTCAAGAGAATTGGGAAAACACGGTCTTGTCATCTTATTAATGTGAGGAAAATTTTCTAAAGCATGTGTGTGATTTAGGAGCACCAGTCATATAGCAAGCCAATGGGAGTTTTGTTCCCAAATCCTGTAAGTGTTTTTCAAAATCCTACCCATACTTGACAGCATCACGGCCAAATCCTGTTCATTTTAACTCACACATATAGACTTTGTGAAATAAATTGAACTGTTTGATTAAAATAAACAAAGCTCCCCCTCCTAGAGTCAGCCTTAAGGTTTGAGAATGGAGAGAAATAGCTTTGCTCCATCCACCATCATCTGGGTACTAAATCTGACCTCTTAGCAGTAGATTGCCAGTCAGTAGCACAGGTGAGGCAAACCCCATGCTACTGTGCTCTGACTTGCTACTAGCTGCTGCATTTGGCTAGGACTGAGTCTTCTCCAACCACTGGGTCCAGATCCTAAAGATCCATTATTAACCCTCTCTTGCACACTCATGTTATACCCCAATAGCACAGCAGTCTTGTATCATCTTTCCAGTGTGGTGGATCTACAGATCCATACTAACCTTGTGGCTGTTTTGCAGACTCTCCTCCCACACAAAACGATCGGTTCTTCGGTAGAAAGTGGGCACAATGCAATGAAATTACAACATATTGTATGATATTATGAGGACATTGGATTTTCTATAATAAGCAGCATTATTTACTGCCAACCTGAGTAGCATTAAGCTGTCTGTATTTCCATATTTATTAGTATGTAACTGAAATGGATGCACCCATGTGTGTATGGAGATTGGTTCCAACAGGTGAATGCAAGAAAGTACAATTACATGAGGTCAATGGGTAGTACCTTGGGAGGAATAGCACAATGTATTTGAATACAACACCTGTGGTGGGAGAGTACAGTAGCTGTCTAATTTGCAGGAATACATTTAATGACAGTCTAGAGAGATTTTGAGAATGTGAAGCTGAGTTGCACTGGACAGAAACTGCTTGCTAGACGATATGGAAGAACAGTGATTTTGTAATTTTTTAAGCTCTATTGATGTATAGTTACTCATGTTGCTCATTTACAGCAAATAGATTTCTGTATACTTCCTATATAGTACAAGACCCACGACCATAGTAAAACATCTCTTAGATTGTCTGTCAATCCTGCTGAATCCATGCAAGTAAGTGTAAGCTTTTGCTATGGTGCAACCTGGGAAAGGGCTGCACAAGTTTATCAAGCATTTTGTCAGTTCTACTAAGCTCTTATGCAACTTTCTTCACTGTACTAGTGAACACCGTAAAAGGATTACCATATACGTGCTGGCCAAGTGTCATGCACACAGTGATTCAATGCACTCCCTCTTCTGTAATGTTAAATATCATGTGTTAAAGCTGTAGGAATGATTGGTGTTTTTGTTTTTAAAAAGAGCTGCATACATTAAAATAAATCATTCATCCGTGGTCTGTTCTCTTCTTTCCCACAGCATGGTTTTCTCATTCCATACCAGTACAAATAAAATATAAAGAATAATAGATCAGTGTGTGTGGCATTATGCAAGAGGTCAGACAAGATGATTATAATGGCCTTAAAATCTGTGCATATATGAATATCCTATGACAATGGTGCTAATGTGCTGATAGCTATTTGTGTTCTTTCAATTAACAAGGTTTCAATATGAAAAAATACCTTTATTCTGAAAGTACCTGGGCAACAGCCATGTTTAGCAGCAATAATATTAAGAAAAGGAGTACTTGTGGCACCTTAGAGACTAACCAATTTATTTGAGCATGAGCTTTCGTGAGCTACAGCTCACTTCATCGGATGCATACCGTGGAAACTGCAGCAGACTTTATATACACACAGAGATCATAAAACAATACCTCCTCCCACCCCACTGTCCTACTGGTAATAGCTTATCTAAAGTGATCATCAAGTTGGGCCATTTCCAGCACAAATCCAGGTTTTCTCTCCCTCCAACCCCCACACACAAACTCACTCTCCTGCTGGTAATAGCCCATCCAAAGTGACAACTCTCTACACAATGTGCATGATAATCAAGGTGGGCCATTTCCTGCACAAATCCAGGTTCTCTCACCCCCTCACCCCCCTCCAAAAACCACACACACAAACTCACTATCCTGCTGGTAATAGCTCATCCAAAGTGACCACTCTCCCTACAATGTGCATGATAATCAAGGTGGGCCATTTCCAGCACAAATCCAGGTTTTCTCACCCCTCCACCCCCATACACACACAAACTCACTCTCCTGCTGGTAATAGCTCATCCAAAGCCCTTGAGGAATTCCACCATGATTTCAACAACTTCCATCCCACCATCAACCTTAGCCTGGTCCAGTCCACACAAGAGATCCACTTCCTGGACACTACAGTGCTAATAAACAATGGTCATATAAACACCACCCTATACCGGAAACCTACTGACCGCTATTCCTACCTACATGCCTCCAGCTTTCACCCTGACCACACCACACGATCCATCGTCTACAGCCAAGCTCTGTGATACAACCGCATTTGCTCCAACCCCTCAGACAGAGACAAACACCTACAAGATCTCTGTCAAGCTTTCTTACAACTACAATACCCACCTGTGGAAGTGAAGAAACAGATTGATAGAGCCAGAAGAGTTCCCAGAAGTTACCTACTACAGGACAGGCCTAACAAAGAAAATAACAGAACACCACTAGCCGTCACCTTCAGCCCCCAACTAAAACCCCTCCAACGCATTATTAAGGATCTACAACCTATCCTAAAGGATAACCCAACACTCTCACAAATCTTGGGAGACAGGCCAGTCCTTGCCTACAGACAGCCCCGCAACCTGAAGCAAATACTCACCAACAACCACATACCACACAACTCAACCACTAACCCAGGAACTTATCCTTGCAACAAAGCCTGTTGCCAACTGTGCCCACATATCTATTCAGGGGACACCATCACAGGGCCTAATAACATCAGCCACACTATCAGAGGCTCGTTCGCCTGCACATCCACCAATGTGATATATGCCAACATGTGCCAGCAATGCCCCTCTGCCATGTACATTGGTCAAACTGGACAGTCTCTACGTAAAAGAATAAATGGACACAAATCAGATGTCAAGAATTATAACATTCATAAACCAGTCGGAGAACACTTCAATCTCTCTGGTCACGCAATCACAGACATGAAGGTCGCTATCTTAAAACAAAAAAACTTCAAATCCAGACTCCAGCGAGAAACTGCTGAATTGGAATTCATTTGCAAATTGGATACTATTAATTTAGGCTTAAATAGAGACTGGGAGTGGCTAAGTCATTATGCAAGGTAGCCTATTTCCCCTTGTTTTTTCCTACCCCCCCCAGATGTTCTGGTTAAACTTGGATTTAAACTTGGAGAGTGGTCAGTTTGGATGAGCTATTGCCAGCAGGAGAGTGAGTTTGTGTGTGTGTGTGTGTCCCCGGAAAAAAAAAAAAAGGGGGTGGGGTGGGGTGAGGTGAGAAAGCCTGGATTTGTGCTGGACATGGCCCACCTTGATTACCATGCACATTGTAGGGAGAGTGGTCACTTTGGATGAGCTATTACCAGCAGGAGAGTGAGTTTGTGTGTGTATGGGGGTGGAGGGGTGAGAAAACCTGGATTTGTGCTGGAAATGGCCCACCTTGGTTATCATGCACATTGTAGGGAGAGTGGTCACTTTGGATGAGCTATTACCAGCAGGATAGTGAGTTTGTGTGTGTGGTTTTTGGAGGGGGGTGAGGGGGTGAGAGAACCTGGATTTGTGCAGGAAATGGCCCACCTTGATTATCATGCACATTGTGTAGAGAGTTGTCATTTTGGATGGGCTGTCACCAGCAGGAGAGTGAGTTTGTGTGTGGGGGGGTGGAGGGTGAGAAAACCTGGATTTGTGCTGGAAATGGCCCAACTTGATGATCACTATAGATAAGCTATTACCAGCAGGACAGTGGGGTGGGAGGAGGTATTGTTTTATGATCTCTGTGTGTATATAAAGTCTGCTGCAGTTTCCACGGTATGCATCCGATGAAGTGAGCTGTAGCTCACGAAAGCTCATGCTCAAATAAATTGGTTAGTCTCTAAGGTGCCACAAGTACTCCTTTTCTTTTTGTGAATACAGACTAACACGGCTGTTACTCTGAAACCTGAATAATATTAAGCAGCAGTCTAAGTGAAAATAGACGTTTGAGAGACCTATAACCATACATTTCTCTTTTATTAAAACTGATTATGTGTAAAATGTAAATGTAAAAAAATTCTAAGTATTAGTTCCACATGTAAAATAGATTTTGATCCTTTTTATAGCTCTCTTGGGTTGGTAAAAATGTTCCACTGGAATTCTAGTGAGAACTCTGGCCATCTTCCCAATGAAACATGGAATGTAAAACAGATGAATACTTATTTTCTAACAATAAGGCAAAAGTGGGATACCAAGCATATTATTAATTTCAGAGATCCTGTTGCCTTATGGCTTATTAATCTGAAGACTGAACTGGCATTCTGAACGATCCTTACCAGGGGGACCATTCACTTCCATTCCAATATATATATTGCTCATCATAAAGAGAGTTTTCCTAATTTCCCACTACTCTTACAGAAGAGAAGTTATTTAGATTAGGGATGACTTTAGACTAAAAAAATTGAACACTGCCAGGTTGAGCCACTATGAATCATTAGATAAAAGCAAGACTAAGGATCTGAAATATAAAATGTATAAATTCCTGCAAAATGACCAAACTATCTGTGCAGAATTTAGGTACTATGGAGAGAGGTGCTTCCAAAAAAACCAAAAACAAACGAACAAAAACACAACAACAACAGCCTCTCAAGCTTGGGCAGTATTTTTTGCTGACTGCTAGAGCCCACAAGATACTTCACACTCCTACTAGTTTTTATGCTTCTGCAAACCTGTTCAAAATAAATCAGTCTTCTGCAAACACACTGTAAAACCAGCTCCGATTTAATGCTGAACTTACAAGCCTTTTAGAACATTAAGTAAATTGAGTTTGATTCCAATCAAAGCCAAACCTTTGGTAGGTTCAGATATCCCCAGTGGATATGCTACCTTATCAAATAGGATTCTGATTAAGTAGATGCAGCATAGTATCAAATGGAGTCAAGCCAAGCCGGTCATGTTATTTTCTATATTATTTGTTAACAAATCTTTTATTGTTAGAGAAGCATCTGAACCACAAAATTTAGCTCTAAATTTAAATTCAAAGGTGACAAAATTAGGGGAGAGTTTGGATCCAGCATCTTGATTCAGGCCCATACTTAATTAGATAATGTGAAGAGGACTTTCATAGACTTTTAAAGCAGAGGTATTTCTCTGCTCCTCAGAACGCTGTCTGCTTAGTGACATCTCTGCTAGTTCAGGGATGTATCTATCACTCCAACTTAGAACCCAGTTCAGGAAAGCATCGGTACTCAGGAAAGCACTTAATATGCTTTACTTTAAACATATGCTTAAATCCCATTTAATTCAATGAGAACATTAAGAGCTTTTCTCAATAAGTGCTTAGGGTCCATTTCCACCCCCATTAAATTTGATGGCAAAATTTGATTTCCGTGGGAGCAGGATCAAGGACTAAGTAGCAAATGGAAAACTACATGCAAGTCGTGTAACAAAAATGGATGCAATAAAACCATCAAAGCTAAAACCACTCAACTCTTGTGAGACAGTAATTGGCATTTAACACATTCAAGGCTTTTGCTGTTTTGTCATCAGTTGGTGACACACACTTTTAGACTCATTTACTTTTAACTGATAGATATCTTGTACAAAAACTAATTAAGTCTGCATCATTCCATATGTACCTTCAATGAGCTGCCCATCATATTGTAGCCTCTAGGTCTTTCTGTACTAGATCTATTAACTTGCTTCCATTTACTTACCCCACAATTAGAACAGGAGTACTTGTGGCACCTTAGAGACTACCAAATTTATGAGTCTCTAAGGTGCCACAAGTACTCCTGTTCTTTTTGCAGATGCAGACTAACAAGGCTGCTACTCTGAAACTTACCCCACAATTGTTATTCTTCTGTTAAGGAGTTATGAGTAAAAGAAATAAATACGAGTAAATAGGTTGTCTTCAGTTATCTAGGCAAGTAGCACCATAGCCCCACTGCTCCAAGTCACTAAAACAAGAAATAAAAATAGGCTTTGATTTATCATTCCCCTTATCCACAAGGAGCTAAGAACCAAATTTGGCTGTTGCATAGCAACCATGGTTGTCTCAGTGCTGGGGCTGTGGTCTCATCGTCTCAGGTAAATCAAAATGAGACATCAGCACTCCTGTCTCCTGCTTGTGTTGTATTGGTATATTGTGCCCGTGTTCCTCATTTTTTAGTCTCTGGTTCTCAGTATCTCTCTCTCTCACTGGGTTTCACAGTATATGTTTAATGTAAATTAAAACACCATTGCCACCAACAGCCAGACTGCATTGCAACAGAGACAACTTCAAGGAGAGGGGGAGAAGGGAAAAAAGCAAAAGAACCTACTTCCTCCCTCCCACCTCAAAAATCCAGTCACCATTTCTCCCCAAATCAACTCTCCTTCTTGCTACCCCACCCAAACTCTATATTTTATCATTTAAAAGGAGAGTAAGTCTGAAATGGAATAAAGGGGGATGCAGAGACAGCACACATCTGCCACTATCAATCAGAGGGAAGGGACTCAGGGTGTCCTGCAAACCCACTTTCATTCAGGGATCCCTGTGCCTTGAGACCTGTCATACCCTTGTACTAAGTCCAATGGGAGAGGAGCTGTCATGTACTCCCCATACCATTGAAACCACTGCCCACATCAATGGAGAGGAGCTAGAATCCTATGTACTATCAGCAAACAGTTTAATGAGTTCTATGAATTTGCATAAAACATCATGAATTTCATGCAAATTTAAAATCTACTTTAGTTTGGGGTTTTTTGCCAGCGAAAGTTAGAAGGGATGTCTTCTGCTGCACACGGTGACTGTATTCATTGATATGTTTTATTCCTGATCCCCCTTCAAACCTGTAGAGAATCTGATGAAGCTGGAAACCAATGACATTTAAATCACTCTTCTAGGGCATCGAGTCCTGGTGTGGGCTTTGCTGCATATATCTGTACCAGCTTACAGTAATAGCCCTCTGGGGCTGGAAAATATTCTACAGAGGAATCTTCCCCTTCCTTTCTTCTCCATATCCATATCTGAAGTATAGTGAATCACATCCTTTAAAACAACCAGTGTGATTGTGTGCATGTATACGACCCTACACGCACCCACACATACAGGCCAAGAAAAAACTCAAGCAAAAAATTCCTGTGGGAAACTGTTAAATTATCACTGCGTGAACATTGTAAGTTATTAGAAAGATTGTAGTAGAAAATATGGAGGAGTGATTGTCTTGATTTCCTCCAATAGGAACTACTTCATATCAGCCCATAAATAAGCCAGAATAATTTTCATTGTTATGCCAGTTTACAGTTCTCTGTATGGAAAAATAAAGTCCACTATATTTCAAGAAAATAGTGTATTAAAATAAATATTTATATAGAAAATGGATGTCTTGGGTGTCTTTTCACTATGTTGATGTTTACAGGTCTTGCAAAAATCAGATTTAGACAGGTAATCTTGTTTCCATCCAAAAAAGAAAAAAAATCACAGTATTGAAACATCCACGTCATTTATTGTTATGCATCAGTGTTCATCACAAACTATTATGGGAATCTATAAAAAGGTCTGATCATCAGGTTATTGCTATAAATCATGGTCCATCAACTAAACAGAGGTTCTTAATCTTACAGAACTGTGTCCTGGTAGTTACTGGATTTATCTTTAAACAATGATTTAGCAAAAGTTATAATAAAAACTTAGTGGACATGCTATAAATTACCCTGAGAAACTGTAGAATAGAACACCTGTGAAATGTGCCAAGTACTGGATCCAGCCTCAGTGAGATCAGCCAAATTCCGGGTATAAACAGCAACAGGTACTGGAGGCATTATTCTGTTCAAACACTCATTTTGCACCAGTGTAACACCACTTATTCCTGACTTATATGTGTGTAAGTGAGAAAGCCAAGTTCTGCTCCCCTACAAACATGGTGCCAATTTCCTACACCTGGTGTAAATACACCAGTTTATACCAGAAGATGGTCTGGCCAAAGGTGTTCAGAGAATTAAGGTTTTCAATAACCTTAGGTTTCCATATAGTTCTGTCACTGTGATATCTGGGGTCCAACCATCATAGTAAATTAAAGTTAGTCTTTTGCTTTTGATTTGATTACATTACATAAACCTACCACACAATTTGTTATACTTTGGTGTAATTGGTATATAAAAGACTTAGAACAATGGGAAAAGAATCCAGAGGGTGTATTTGCAAGACAAAGTATAAGGA
This sequence comes from Lepidochelys olivacea, assembly GCF_965140295.1. NCBI lineage: Eukaryota > Metazoa > Chordata > Testudines > Cheloniidae > Lepidochelys > Lepidochelys olivacea. The sequence continues at coordinate 79,855,856 of NC_140417.1, read as the reverse complement.
AGCTTGCAGAGCACCTTAAAACACTATGCCTTATAATAGCTAGTACAAATAAATAACACCCATTTGAATCAACTTATGAACTTTTAGTATAGTTAAAATTAAATGTTTATGGCATTCACTGCTCTACTACTAATTAAAAGTGAAAATAATAATACAAAATGTAATAAATACTTTAGCTTATGAATTGACAACTCTAAGAATCAACATTCATTACAAACTGTAAGCTAGGACTGTCACTATGAGGATTTTCCTACATCTATTCTATTGTGCTCTTATGCAGCTTTATATCTTAATGCAGCAGATTAGTGACTAATTTAATTCATATGGTATAAATAACAGAGTACCTCTTCCTCAAGCACTAAAATTTAATGAACACTGATCATGAAAAATAATTCAAATATGGTATCATCATCATCAAGGGAGTCTTGGATGCTCAGCACCTCTCAAGATCAGACAATCTGAAGAGCTGTGGCCTCACCATTATAAAAAGCCAGGCAGTCTTCCCACATCCCCAATTCATTTTATTGCTGAAAGGAAATAGGATTGTTGTTTCTGTGGGGGAAAAGATTGCATATGAAAGTGGAGCCGAGCAGGATATACATACTCTCTTCAAAAATCTGGATTGTCTGCTTTACAAAGGTCCAAATGCAATTTGGAAACGTTGGAAGGCCACAATTCAGGTAACATTATGTTTTGTGAATCTGTTCATACATCCCTAACACCGCCTAGTGCCCTGAACCTTTTCAAATGACTTCATACAAATACCAAGCTATCTATCAGTCCACAGATACTTCAGATAGTATTTTAGCTACAACCCTTAATTTGTCAAGGTTCAAAAAGAAAATCCTTGGTCTCAGATACAACTGGGAAACCTTTAAAAATGATCATAGAGGATTTATTTTATTCTTTTCAGCAGACCTTTTGTGCCAAATATTAAAATATTGTGTTTATATTTCTGATATACATAGCAGGTTTCACAGTAGCAGCCATGTTAGTCTGTATCTGCAAAAAGAACAGGAGTACTTGTGGCACCTCAGAGACTAACAGATTTATTTGAGCATAAGCTTTCGTGAGCTACAGCTGACTTCATCGGATGCATGCAGTGGGAAATACAGTGGAGAGATTTTATATACACAGAGAACATGAAACAATGGGTGTTACCATACACACTGTAATGAGAGTGATCAAGTCTTTATTCAAGCCTAGGAGTGAATATGTCATTACACAAAGTAAAACTATTTCCCCATGTTTATTTTTCCCCACTACTGTTCCTCACACGTTCTTGTCAACTGCTGGAAATGGCCCACCTTGATTATCACTACAAAAGGTTTTTTTTTCTCTCCTGCTGGTAATAGCTCACCTTACCTGATCACTCTCATTACAGTGTGTATGGTAATACCCATTGTTTCACGTTCTCTGTGTATATAAAATCTCCCCACTGTATTTTCCACTGCATGCATCCGATGAAGTGAGCTGTAGCTCATGAAAGCTTATGCTCAAATAAATTTGTTAGTCTCTAAGGTGCCACAAGTACTCCTTTTCTTCATGTAAATAGCATCAGTCAGATTGCATTCCACAAAATGACATGTGTGACATTACCCAAAATGTATGTGTCACTGAGTGAAGTGCCAGCTGGAATGCTAAAAAATTTTTTATTAAAACATCAACAAAATGTAATGGAAAAGAAATTATAATTGAAAATAGTTTTATGTGAAATAGATAATTCTGTACACTCACTACACTGTCCTTTAAAAGACAACTAGCTCAGAGAACTATTGTCAACAAGTAGAATCTCCTTTCAATACTCTTAGGCTAAAAAAATCAAGTAATAGAAGCTTCATCTAGTACCACTATGGCAGGTGACAACACCTCTGTCCATCCTTTATTGTAACAGATAGATCTGTACCTATCTTTTTTATTTACGGATTAGCAATTTTGGAACAACTGTTCACACCTAGAAGATGGCCATGTTAAATGTTAAAATGACTTTTCTATGTGCCTTCCAAGTTATGCAAAACTGTTGAGCCATAATCACACAAACCCAGGTGGATTGTCTCAAGGAAAAAGGCCCTTATCCAGTCACATTGTGTTCTAATTATGAAATCCGGAGTCATGGCAGGGAGACAGCTTTTTTATTTCCCCCCCTCCTCTCTGCATTGGCAGGGAGACAGCTTTTTCAAAGAAAGCATCTAGGTGAACAAAGCCTTTTTGGTGGAAATGCTACACTCTGCACAGCTGTGCAGTTGGACTGCTGAACCGCCTTGGGTCAGCTTTTTTAATGTCATTGTTATTTAGGGTGACCAGACGTCCCGATAAAATCGGGACTGTCCTGATATTTAGTTGTTTGTTCCGTGTCTCGACCGTACATCAGTCGGGACGCCATTTGTCCCGATATTTTGCTTCTGCAGCACTCCAGGTTTTGGGTTTTTTTTTTGCTTCGGCAGCACTCCGCCCTTATATATATATATATTGGCTTGGGGCAGCTAAAAACCTAGAGCTGTCCCTGGTGGGGGGGTGAGCCTGTGGCTGTCCCCCCCCCACATGTCCTGATATTTTGTTCTTGTCATCTGGTCACTCTATTGTTATTAGTATAGCAGTATCCAGAGCCCCAACCAGGCAAAGGCGCCATTGTGATCGTCGCTATACAAGCAAATACAAGAGAGAATCCTGATCATGAGTTCACCCCAGCTTTTCTCCTCCTACTTAGAGGGACTGATGATTAGAGCGGCACAAAAAATTCTGGACAGTTAATTTGCTCAACCATACAGTTTCAGGTCGACCAAAACTATTTGTTTCAAGCTGGTCAAATATTCTTCACGGAGCCAAAAACGTCAGTAATGTCAAAATGAAACATTTTCTTTAGACTTTCAGGCATTTTGACAAAGGCATGCAAAGGATTCCAAAAATGCTCAGAGGTGTAGTGGGCACATTAATTTTTGAATGTCAGGACTTGTATGTTAAAAATGTGTTTTTGTGGAATTATTTTGAGTATAATATTTGCATTTAATATAAAAATATAGGATGGCATGTTGGACCCTCTTCATTTAAAAAATGTATTTCATTTATAATGATAATGAGTTTCTGAAAACCTGTAGAGCATACAACACTCCCAAAGGCATGAAGTTTGCAGTATGTTTAATGTCTGTTCTTTTAGCACACATAAATGCTTAACAAGTCCTCCCTGACCTCAACAAGAAATCTAAATTAAACAGAGGGGTTGGGTGGCACTGAAATAGGGTCCCTGGATACAATTCAGATTCAACCCCCTAAAATAGGACCCCTTTCAGAACTAATTGCTTTGGGTGTCAACTAGTTTGCTAGAAAGGCTTCCTAAACTTTAATCTGCTGATTTGTATGGATTTTCACTACAGTGATCACTCAGTCTATGGTGGAATAATTACTAATTATTCTAACAGTTATTCTGTGAGTCAACAGAAATGGAATTACTAAACTAATTCCACCTACATCAGAGGAGTGATCGGACATAAATGCACATACAGGTAAAACAAACATTTAATCAAAAATAGTGTTCACAATAATTATACTTTCACTTTTGAATAAAAGAGAATATTTACAGCTTAGTTCATTGTAAATATTGTTCGCTTCCACAAAAAGAATGAACTAGAAAATGTAACACTAACATTGCAAAATGCAGTTTATATTTAATCTACATGGGGGTCAATACACTCCTACAGCACACTAAGAACACCCCTGTAGGCAGTAGCTTAATGTACTTTGGAATTGAACTAAACCCACGTGGGCACTCAGTACACTATAAGAGTGTCCACCTAGGGAGTTAGCCCAGAGTAACTAGTGAACTAGCCTAACTAACTGTGCACTACTTCCTCATGTAGACAAGCCCTTATTCTCATAAAATTAAATGTTGACAAATGTTACTTTTTTGTTGTGTCATTAGCTGAAATTCACACAGCATTTATTTGCAGATGAGTGAATTGTAATCACACTTTAGAAGAACAAAAATGGCCAGACCAAAATATTTCTTCTGTCTGTAATAGTGCATTATGAAAACAAAGAATATATAAACTATCTTATTTTTAGGAACCATTTGTTGGATTTCTTTTCAGAAGTGGATAAAACTGAACCTGAGAGACATCACAAAGTATTTGTACTAGTTTGGGTTAATGTGCTGCCCTCAGAGCACCTTGTTTAAACAACTGTTTTGTAATTTTTTTAAAAAAGAATTAAATGTTGGGTATTTGGACTTTCCTTACCACTGCACCTCAGTATTTTTGATGCATTGAAGGTATACAAACAGTTCTTTCACCCCTTCCACTCTACCACATCTTCTATGTTATCTTACAATGCCACATGGAGTTAACTCAGAGGACCCTAACATATGAGAAATATCAATACATCAACTGTTCTCCTCATCGGACATCATCAAGTGAGCCATGTGTCATCTCACAATGACATATGGAACTGAATTCCGGAATAAACACAGTGGGAAATATCTACATGCAAAAACAGTTCTGCCAATCAGAATGAAGTATTTCTTAAACTCTCTTTACTTTTACAAAAAAGTGAAATTAAACTAAGACATGAAACAGAGCTGGCTACTATCTAATACTCCATTTGTTCAGTAGATGCACAAATTCACCACACTACCCTGTATATATTATTAACTCCTCCAGAAATGGCTTATGACCTAAAATAAATTGGGTTTTTGAGTCAAGAGAAATAGCACGTAGAGTGTTGAAATTGCTCAAAGCATAAGTTACAATTTAGAACATTTAACAAAGCAAGAGATGGATGGTAAGAGAGCAAGTTTTATATGAAGAGTTGGCTGGCATTGTCTAAATGAAGTTAGTTGCCAAAATGTTTTCCCCACCAATAGTGAGTGTTAGATTTTGAGATTTACATAAATGTGAGCCTGATAGACAACTACACTAAAAAAAGTGGAGATTGGCAGATGAACTTAAGAGATGGAAAAATAACATCCCGACATGAAAAAGAACCTCCAGAAAGAAAATGCAACTCAAAGGGCATGGTAAAAATTCTAACTATTCACAGGCAGGCTGTATGACAAGACACTTTTAAAAATTATTTTTAATTCTGTGTACATGGTCTAGGACTTACTGATTTAAATTTTAAAAATAGCCTCAATTAACCAGAGTTAATTTAAGATGTTAGTTTGCCATTTCTGTGTGTTCAAACCTTTGTCTCCATACAAAATACCAGCACAAAAAGTACCAATTTGGATAATTCCTGAAATGTTGGCTTTGAAAAATACAGATACCCTTAATTGTCTAATTCACAAACAGAAAATTAGCCTGTGGAAGTCTCTTTAGAAATTACCATTATATCAGAAACTTTTGAGAAATACATTTTGCAGCTTTTGGGGCTGACTGAACAAAATAGTAACAGATCTATTCCAGGGTTTACTGTCAAAAATTAAGCCATTTATAAAACAAAATGCTGCAAAACATTAAGTTACCAGTCCATCAATAAGCACTAATAAAGCTGCTGAGATACTTTGTTCACTTTCTAAAGAAAACATACTGGGGAAATAGAAGGCATAGTAAATTGCCATTGCAGCATTATTGCGGGTAGCTTTCTATTTCAGTAAATTATATTGACTATCAAACCCCCAAGGAGTCCAGAATTATTATAGCACAGTGGTTGCTACATTATACCGATGGTGAGAATTCCCTTTCTGAACATCCATTTTCATTTGCTTATAGTGTCCTCAGATAGACAACAAAGAATATACCGCAGTTGTTCATGGTTGCCCATCCAAGTTTGACAGCCACCATCTTGGCCAACATTGGAGACTGAACTGGTGACACCCTGGGGAAAAGCATGAGTTTCTACAGCTTGAGCTAGAGAACCACCCTCCACAGCTGGCATTTGTAACATTCACATCCTCTGGTGATTTAGGTACAGAGGAGGACGCATAATACACCCTCAACAGTGAGTGACACTAGTAGAAAGGCCAGATTCTCACCTGCTGTGCTGCTTTTTTTTTTGTTTAGTGTTGCTGCTTTGCTGGCAGGGCTTGCCAGCACATTTTGTTACAGTGTATGCTGGACCAAAACCAACAATAACAAAATTAAGTATGGCAAGGAGGTGCCTGTTCTCTTTTCTTTGCCAGAGACATATGTGGCTAATTTTGGAGCATCCATTAATTTAAATACCTTCATTAGTAGATTTTCCTCAAGCTCAAGGAGGAGGAGGGGGAAAGCATGCAGTGATGTGCATAACCTGGACGGGATAATTAACTTTTGATCAAACGTTCATTTTATTAATATTTACCTAGGCATTCCAGGATACAAATTGTCTTTACTAATGGTTCAGATCGTCAGTCATACTTTGAAAAAGAAGGAAGTAATTTACTGTGAATAAAACAGGCAGACTTCAATATTTTAATTCCTAACTAGCAGATAGCATTTGGAGCTAATATGAAGGGCAAGTTATCTCTAGGGATCTCCATAAACAGGTGAGAAATGGTAGTGGGTGGTCACAGTTCTGTCTAATTTTGAAACAGGAGATGGAACCATTCCCACTCCCCCCCTCCCCCGGGTTTTAAAATATAAGCAGAGAAAATACATTTAGTAGCAAAACCAAGTGTGTCAGCCACACACTGAGTTACTTTTGTCATTACACCCCTCCACTGATGTCTAGCACAAAAAGTTGTTGGATGCTTAACACTTTTCAAAATCAGGCCACTTGTTTAGGTGCCTAAATATTGATTATTAAACATTCATACTTCAGTACCATCTAAAAGCTACTATCAGGTTCGGTCCCATTGTGCTAGATGCTGTACAGACATACACTAAATGACACTTCTTACCTCAAATAGCTTACTGTCTAAGAGAAGACATAATTGTTGTTTGAGACAAACCAGGAGCAGGGTGCGGTCAGAGATACAAAGGGTGGAATTCGCAGACAGTCAGTTGTAATGATCACACAGTTCTCCATCTGTCTACCAGTAATGGGTATACTTCACTGAATGCTTTATGGATGAAATGTGTTTTGAGGAATCAGTTAGAAGAGAACAAGGTAACAGCTTTAAAGATTTTGATTAGGAGCTTTACAGTTCATCTGAGACAGCATGGGAGAGAGCACAAAAGTGCTTGCCAGAGACTGAACTTCAGCAACCCTTAAAAAAAAAAAAAAGCCTTGGCCAAAGAAACCAATTGTTTGCTTTAAAAGATAACAAGAGTCTGATTCTCCTCTCAGATAAGGGCTTAAACACTAGTTTAAGTCAGGAGTAACTACCCTACAATTGCAATGCTGCAAAACTTGGCATAAGTAAGAGGAGAATGAGGCCCTTAGAGTCTGGAAGCCATGCTTCTGCACAGTTCACCTGAAGAATTAGAGTCCAGATCAGTCACAATTTTGGTAAACAGTGAATAGGTGTCACTTAACAAAGCTGGTATGTCTTTGGTGATCAGGGCCTTCCAGAATTCACAATCATGGCGACCCCAGGCCCAACTCCATACTTTTCAAGAGTCTCCATAACTTGCTCAGAGTCAGAGAATATTGTCTCCCCTTTATAGTTTAGTATCAGGACAGCAGTGCATATTGCAATTTTCTTGACTTCCCTCACTGTATAACTTGGGACTGAATGCCCCAGTGTTATCTCAATTAAGATTTGCAGCTCTCATTTTAGGCTTTTTCAGTAAGCCCTCTGTCTCTGTTCTACATGCAGCAGGAACAGGAAGAGAGTCATCTTGACCCAATAATCCTTTAAGGAAGTTTAGTACAAAATCCCCCATAGAGCCTTTTTTTTGAGACCCCTCTGGGATTCTATTTACAGAGTCGTTTTCATGCTGTGTTTGAGATACTTCACCCACCCCCGCCACTTTATTTTCTCCATATATTAGGTCATTACCAGAGCCTTCAGTAGAGTAAATTCTGCTCTCTTCTACTGCCCTTCTTGATGCAAGCTCATGATGGATTTCTGCACTGGGGAGATGTCAGCTTTTAATGCCACAGTTTGGCCAGCTGAGTACGATTTCAATTTTTGAGTTCTTTACAAAGCAGCAGTATGCTACTAACAGCCTAGTTATTCTTTATGGATAGTTGCAGATCTTTGCCTTGTCTCAGACATTTCCCCTAAAAAAACGTGCTGAAACCAGAGCCCAATATAATTTTGGACAATACATTTTGAGCTTTGGCAGATTGAAATCCCCACACCCAAAAATGCAAATCAGGGCCCCAAAATTCTACAGCATCACATTTGCCCGCTAGGCAGATCTTATACAAATGCTAATGCCTTTTTTTCTTGTACATATTAATACTCATAAAAAGAACAGGAAAAGGAAGTTAATATTGTTGGACTACAGCAAAATTAAAATAAGCAGCGAGGAGTCTGAATCATTAAATACATTCACCTCAGGAAGAAAAATTTAGAGAGTCTCAGTATGGTTAAACTGTTAAAATTACAAGCTATCATTTTAAATTGTAAGGGGCATACAGATCCTGCTTGCAGGCTGAGGAGTTACAGGAGGAAACTGTGAGTTCTGGATCTGTTTGGGCAGTCTGCAAAGAGCCAGCCTACAGCAAGGTGGGTTGAGTTATGCCTCTCTGTTTGAGGTAGCAGCCTGCTATGTCTCTCCCTATTTTGTGGTTATTGTATGTTATGGTTCTGGATACTAGAAACAAAGTAGTGTAACATTGCAACCTTTCAAAAAGAGCATGTTTTGGGTTTTTTTCCAATAATTCATCTGAGCGTATATCATAAACATAACCATTGGGGATCGTCAAACCACAGAGTTCAAGGTTTTGTAAATCTCAACCTCTGAAGTTGTTTGCGGGATTGCAAAGCTGATTTTATGTCCAAACACATTTGTATTTATCATTTTACTCTAACCCACTCTCTTCTTTCCAGAGTTATTCAATTAAAAGACAAGCATGTTTCTCTAGCTTTAAAGGGGTCTTAGGCTGGGCACCCAAAAATTCCAACACTCAAAATCACCAGTCACTTTTGACAATGTAGGGCAGACATATATAAGTTTCGAACTATACTCATTAGAAATCTTACAAAAATCATGTCTGTCATTCTAAAAGCCAAATTTCTGCATTTATTGCTCAATAAGGTAAAAGTTTTCCTGGTTATATAACAGCCACAATGCATGAAAATATTAGTTGATTTTATTTGTATTTTTTTTGTTTTCTAATATGGCAATTTTAGACTACATGTAGTCTCAGCAATCCTATCAGTTCACAACAAAGCATGATTCATTAACGAGTTCCTATCCATCTGTAAAATACTAAGGCAATTAAAGATGAGTTGGTGTTTCTCAACAGAAGTTTTTCCAGCTAAAAATAAAATACAAGATAGACAGTGATTGGCATCATTTGTATCAACAATTCCACTGGAATGATAATTCAGCAGCTTTCACATGCAAATATACATACATTTAAATGATTTCAGAAGGATTATAATAAGCAGCTTAATACAGTTCTTTTCCTGAGCTCAATCCTTTCATTCACTCAGAACTCTTCTCAGAAGATAATTCTGAAGATGATTCTTCGGGATTTTGAAGAAATGTCAGTAACACTTAATTTAAAGGATTCTAAACTGTGAGAGAAGAATTACTATACAAAAAAGATATAGCAAATAGATACTAAGACATATCATGGATGAAATTATGCCAATATTTTGCTGATAAACAATTAAAGTTTTCCCTATAATCAGTTTTCAGAAACATGCTGTAATAAATATAAAGGGAACGATAACAACTTTCCTGTATACAGTAATATAAAATCCCTCCTGGGCAGAGGCACAAAATCCTTTTACGCAGGGCCGGCTCCAGACACCAGCTTTCCAAGCAGGTGCTCGGGGCGGCATTCAGAATGGGGCGACAGTCCGCGTCCCACAGTGGCAGCTCCGCCGCTCTTCTGGGCGTGGTGGCAATTCAGCAGGAGCTCCGCCACTCTTGCGGCAGCGGCAATTCGGCAGTGACTGCTTGGGGCGGCAAAATTGGTAGAGCCGCCCCTGATTTTACCTATAAAGGGTTAAGAAACTCAGGTAACCTGGCTGGCACCTGACCAAAAGGACCAATAAGGGAGCAAGATACTTTCAAATCTTGGGGTGGGGGGAGGTTTTGGTCTGTCTGTTCTGTGTGCTAGCCCCACACAGATCAAGGAAGCAAGCAATCCAACTCCATTAGAATTAGTAAGTACTAGCAAGGGAATGCGTTAGCTTACTTTTGTTTTGGCTTGTGATTTTCTCTGTGCTGGGAGGAAGGTGTATTCCTGGTTTTATTTTTGTAACTTTAAAGTTTGGTCCAGAGGGAAATCCTGTGTTTTTGAATCTGATTGTCCTGTAAGATTATCTTCCATTCTAATTTACAGAGGTGCTTCTTTTACCTCTTTTCTTTATAAAAAAGTTCTGTTTCTTTTAGAATCTGATTGGGTTTTTTTTAGTGTCCTAAAAAAACCCCAAGGTTGGTCTGTGCTCATCTTGTTTATTCTCAAGCCTCTCCAGGAAAGAGGGTGTGGGGGGTTGGGGAGATATGGGGGGGGAGTAGGAACTCCAAGTGGTCCTTTCCCTGAGTTTGCCTAAATCACTTGGTGGTGGCAGCATTACCTAATCCAAGGTACAAGGGAGAATTTGTGCCTTGGGGAGTTTTTAACCCAAACTGGTAGAAATAAACTTTGAAGGTCTCTCATGCAGGTCCCCACGTCTGTACCCTAGAATTCAGAGTGGGGAGAGAACCCTGACACATGCTTATTAAACCTAAAGAGATGCAGAAAGTTGTAATGTATTAGAAGAGTTTAGTTAACATTTATTTCAGTCCAGAATTTTTCACAAACCTGAAGTTGGAAAAAAAATTGAATCATATAACACATCTAGATTTGTGCAACCACTGTTAAACTTACAGCAGAATCTACTTTAGTTGCAGAGTTCTGCAGTGACATATCATCCTCTAAAGCAGTGGTTCCCAAACTTGTTCCACTGCTTGTGCAGGGAAAGCCCCTGGCGGGCCGGGCCACTTTGTTTACCTGCCGCATCCGCAGGTTCGGCTGATCGCAGCTCCCACTGGCCGCGGTTCGCTGCTCCAGGCCAATGGGAGCTGCTGGAAGTGACAGCCAGTACGTCCCTCAGCCTGCACTGCTTCCAGCAGCTCTCATTACCGCTGCATGACCTTCCTCACAGACAGATGACAGAGGTCCATAACTGAAGGGAACCATTCAGTCCACCTTAAGTTGTGTCAAGGACCCCAAAGTTTCCCTTTGCTTCTGTAAGTCGTGGGGAGCTGAAACCCACAGATCTGAGTCGGAGGAAGCATGGACTGAAATAGTGGCAGCCCCGTTGCATGCTCCCCCAATCCTGCAGAAGTCCTTCCTCATGAAGCTTTCTCCATGGTTGAGCGTAGACAAGACTGACTGGCCTGCATAGTACATTCACCTCCAAGCCCTGTGAGTAACTTGTGCTAAGTGGCACAAGTTACTGCAGAGGAAGGAAGGATTCTAGGGGCAGCATGAGATGGGGGAACTTCTGACAACAAGGTTCCTTCTAAAGCTGTAGGAGCCAGGGAGGAGGTAGCGGGTGACACTTAATAAACAAGAGCACTTTGCTTGTACCTCCGTTAGGTCATGGTGAAGGAAACTGCAAGTATAGGTAACCAACCATTCCCATCTCCTGAGCCTCTTTGGGGAAAGGGGAAGAGGTAATCACCCCCATGGCAACTCTATCTCACCCCCATGGGAATAAATCATGTAGGAGGTCAAATGTGTATCCTATCTGTCACACGACAGAGGGCTTGTCTAGACCAGTGTTTCTCAACCTTTTTGATACAAGGGACTGGCTTGCTGCCTTTCTAAACTGTGTCAGGGAGATCTCAGGGACCAGTGCCGGTCCATGGACTGGCTGTTGAGAAACACTGGTCTAGACAAATAATTAGCGATAAGCTGCGGTGTAAGTCTACAAATCTCCAGTGTGCCATGCACTAACTACCCCTGTGAACCCTGCTGCTGTGCATTACAAATAGGAAATTTCTAGTGTGCAGCAGCACAGGGATAGTTACTGCACGGCATGCTGGAGCTTTTAAGATCTACACTGCAGTTTGCTGCACACTCATGGTTTGTCTAGACATGCCCAGAGATTAGTATTACTTGGTAGATTAAAAATAACCGATCTTTTACTTCCTCCCATTGCCACCTTCCCACCATTCTTCTCCACAAACTCTGGGATTTCCCCTCTTCTTGCCTTAGAATCATCAGAAGATATCTGAAGCTTGTTGTGGTTAAGTGGTGAAACTGAAAAGGTGGCTGGTGGGCGAGGGAGGTTTGACAGCATTACAGCTCCATGAGCCACCTTCCTCAACCCAAGTTTGCCAAACTTTCAAAAACCTGGAATGAGGCTTTGGAATGCACTAGATCTCAAATCCTGGGCCAATTTCAAGTGGCTTTTCTTTTTAAAAAGTTCTCTGTAGCTGTTTTGGCTACTCTACTGGCCATAAATTATAGCTTTTTTAAGTGTGAACCAAAGGAAACCTCTCAATAGCAGGAAAAATCACAATTTTATTGCTCTGTAGGCAATCCAAACCATATGCCTAGAATTAATTCTAAACTATTGAATTAAAGCAGATCACAGCATCAATACATCTCTAGAAGTGATATTTTCCTCAGGAATCTGTGCTCAAATTATTCAAGATATTTGATGGGAAGTCTTTTAAAAGCCTAAATTAAAGGACCAAATAGTCTATTTATTTCACATTGGTAAAAAGTCAGCAATACTATGTATGGGTAAAATAAGGCATATATAGACACATCTCAGCTAACTCCAGGATTACCTTTTTGAGGCTGGGTAATACAGAAAAAAGTGAACTCAGCTCAGGTCTTCAAATTGTGAAGTGGAAAAGTTACATAAATACTCTCTGTTGTCTTCGTTAGCCCCACTGAAAAGGAGACCTCTACTTTGGCTTCTGGTTACATCACGAATGTTTATAAGTTGTGGCATTGTGGATTTAATATGATCATGTTTCAATTCTAAGGCTAACCCATGTTCATCTGTCCCCTACAAGAAATTAGATTTGAGTCAAGAGGAAGAGTCAAGAGGAAAAGGAACAGAGTCAGAGCATCATCAGTGCACATAACAAGTTTGTTTTCTCTTCTAGTCACATTCAGGCCTCCAATGTTAGTGTTAATAACTGTGATAGCTTAGTTGCCAATGAAATCAAAAGTAAACAACCCTGACTGGTCCTTTTAGTTTTGCAACCTCTTAAATTCATAGAAAGAAAAGGAGTACTTGTGGCACCTTAGAGACTAACCAATTTATTTGAGCATGAGCTTTCAAATAAATTGGTTAGTCTCTAAGGTGCCACAAGTACTCCTTTTCTTTTTGCGAATACAGACTAACACGGCTGTTACTCTGAAACCTTAAATTCATAGGGCAGTTATGGCTTTCATGGATCTCTCCTAGATCCTGTAAGCAAAGAATGCATTACAGTGGGAGTATCCCACATTGATTTTGAATTTTATGATATTATGGAAATATGTGATGAGCAGTCTGCCAGAATAAGGATGCAATGTCACTGTGCAGTGATGCAATGTCTTGACACAGAGACGCAAATGATATGGTGCATCATAATGTGACTGTTTGGGGCTGCAGTACAAATATATAGGAGTCATCTAATGTCAAGTTTTGAGCCTTAACATTTTAAGCATAACCTTTAAGAATATTTCATGAAAGTATTTTTGAAAGGAGGTCAGAATATGCCATGAACTTTAAAAAATAAACCTCTCAAAGTAGAAGGTTTGACAACATTATTATTTATCTAGCATCAAGCATGCTAGCCATTTAACAACCAAGTTAGAAAATTTGATTTCTGATTCAAATGCCTTGAAGTCATTAATTATAACTTGCTGCCACATTAAACTATCTTATTTCATTGACATGGCATGGTGTTGAGAAACAAATAAAGTATTTTAAAACCACTTTAGAGATTTGTGACTCTTGAAAATACACTAAGGTTTCTCAGATTAAGAGTATTCAGCATTTAGCCACAAATGTTAGTTTAGAAATTGGATTTCTAATGTCCTCTTGTCAAGGTTCCTCCCCCACTCTGAACTCTAGGGTACAGATGTGGGGACCTGCATGAAAAACCTCCTAAGCTTATCTTTACCAGCTTAGGTCAAAACTTCCCCACGGTACAAATATTCCACCCGTTGTCCTTGGACTGGCCGCTACCACCACCAAACTAATACTGGTTACTGGGGAAGAGCTGTTTGGACGCGTCCTTCCCCCCAAAATACTTCCCAAAACCTTGCACCCCACTTCCTGGGCAAGGTTTGGTAAAAAGCCTCACCAATTTGCCTAGGTGACTACAGACCCAGACCCTTGGATCTTAAGAACAATGAACAATCCTCCCAACACTTGCACCCCCACTTTCCTGGGAAATGTTGGATAAAAAGCCTCACCAATTTGCATAGGTGACCACAGACCCAAACCCTTGGATCTGAGAACAATGAAAAAGCATTCAGTTTTTTACAAGAAGACTTTTAATAAAAAATAGAAGTAAATAGAAATAAAGAAATCCCCCCCGTAAAATCAGGATGGTAGATATCTTACAGGGTAATTAGATTAAAAAACCTAGAGAACCCCTCTAGGCAAAACCTTAAGTTACAAAAAAGATACACAGACAGAAATAGTTATTCTATTCAGCACAATTCTTTTCTCAGCCATTTAAAGAAATCATAATCTAACACATACCTAGCTAGATTACTTACTAAAAGTTCTAAGACTCCATTCCTGGTCTATCCCCGGCAAAGACCCAGCATACAGACAGACACAGACCCTTTGTTTCTCTCCCTCCTCCCAGCTTTTGAAAGTATCTTGTCTCCTCATTGGTCATTTTGGTCAGGTGCCAGCAAGGTTACCTTTAGCTTCTTAACCCTTTACAGGTGAGAGGAGCTTTCCCCTGGCCAGGAGGGATTTCCACGGGGTTTACCCTTCCCTTTATATTTATGACACCTCTTTTATTAAATTGATCTGTCAATATCAACTTTGTTTTTCTTTTTTGAATAATGCATTTTAGGAGAATTTGTCTGCGCTGTGTGGGCATTGGAAAGTGTATTCATATAATCCTAGAACGCTAATTAGTCTCTCTCTCTTCAGGGAAGGAGAATAGTTTTCAAGTCAACATTTGCCACACAGTAAGATGAAACATAGTATTTCCCTATGCAGTGGTTGCACTGTAGAAGTTTCTTACATTTAATTTAAATATAAGAAATCTCACTTAAGGGGACATCAGTAGACCCAGTCTTGCCTTTCAAATTGCTAGAAAAAATTTAAATGTAAATAGAAAAGTGACTCACACCTGGAGGTGCCCTGTCATGGCTGGATGTGGCATAGCAGGCTTTCCTCATCTAGTGCCCTATGCTGACAGCCATCCTTGGGCCTTTTGTTGGTTGGCTTCTTCTTGGGACTCAGCCATCCAACCAGGTCACTTTCAAGTCTCACCTCTTCCAGGGTAACCAAAGCTTTGCAGTCTTTGGCTTGAGACCTGACTCAATAGTTCTTCCATCCTGGTCTCCAAGGTCTTCGCACCACCATTTCCAGTGACCCAGTAGGGGAACCCAGGCCCGCCCTTTTCTCTGGGTTCCAGTCCAGAGCCACATAATAAATAGTCAAGAGCTCTGTATTTAGGCCCCCTGTTTCCTTCCTGGACTTCCTCCTACCTCAGCCTGTCTTCCGGCCTGTCCAACCAGCCCCTTCCTGGGCTCACTGTGCACGTGAATTCCAGTGAGGCTTTACCATTCCTTCAGGGCAGTGTCTCACAGGATTCCTCCCTGGAGTTCTCCAACAAATCCCAACCCAAAAGTACGAACTCACTTCCACTCCTTCTGAGCCTGAACTTTAATCCTTCACAAATCTCCCCATTACTCTGCTCCTTAGCTGAACAGTGACACGCTAGAACTGCCTCTCTGGAGCCTTGTGCCTATTTTGAGACCCATCATAGGAGTGAACTCCCCTGACCTTTCCCAGTTCTCCTTGCTCTGACCATCTATCAGACCATTCTCAGAGAACAGAAACTCACAGCTTCCTCTCTAGGGTCTCTCCCTAGCTGAGATTTCAGTTCTTTTAAGGAACCCTGACTCCTTTCCAGGTGGATCAGGTAATTGACCAACTTAATGCCCCTCCAGGTGCCAGCAACTGGGTTAATTGAGCCCTCAGGCCACTGCTAACACGTTCAGTGCTAGTGTGGGGTTTCCACCCCATCATAATGTGCTTAGAATCAGAAAAAAGTACAGTACCTGAAATACCACTGTGTGTTTACTCCTGGTAAATGAGAATATGTTAATGATGACCCCTGTAGGTTTCTTCATTATTTTTGTTTTTATTTATACTGCTATAGCACCTCGATGCCTAGTTGCACTAGGCCTTGTAAAACATAGCATCAAGAGATGGTCCCTGCCCTGAAGAGTTTATAATACACTGTGAAATTCTGAAATAAAAAAAATATAAATCATCACGTTGGGTCAAATGAGTGGTCCAATTTGTCCACTAGCCCTTCTCCAACGCTGTTCAATTTTTGTCATAATTCCTGCATTAAAAGTTTGAACTTCACCATAATTATGGACACTTTTACTTACTGCATCTACTTCCTGAATCAATTCCTTCTGTGTTATTTCTAACTAACCTGAGAGAACTCTCTCTTGTCATCTGCTTTGTAACTAGATATTCTAAGCAGTAATTGTTTGAGGCATTGAGAAATTGCTTCTCTAAACTTTGACCTAATGTATTGGGACAAAGTTCCTCCTCTACCTTGGTGGGTCTTGCGCTTATTGGCGGATTTGCTTGCCGTGGAGCTTCACAATGGCCCTCAGTTTGGCCGTTTTCATGAACCCATGGTCCAGGTCAACTCCTCCTTTCTCTGACCAGGAGTTGGGAGGTTTGGGGGAAACCCGGGCCCGTCCTCTACTCCGGATTCCAGCCCAGGGCCCTGTGGAATGCAGCTTTTTAAAGTGCCTCCTGGAACAGCTGTGCAACAGCTACAACTCCCTGGGCTACTTCCCCATGGCCTCCTCCCAACACCTTCTTTATCCTCACCATAGGACCTTCCTCCTGGTGTCTGATAATGCTTGTACTCCTCAATCCTCCAACGGGATGCGTTCTCACTCTCAGCTCCAAGTGCCTCTTTCTCCCAGCTCCTTTTTAAACCCAGGTGCCCTGATTAGCCTGCCTTAATTGATTCTAGCAGCTTCTTGATTGGCTGCAGGTGTTCTAATCAGCCTGTCTGTCTTAATTGTCTACAGAAGGTTCCTGATTGTTCTGGAACCTTCCCTGTTAAGGAGCCGGAATCGTTCTTCACTCGCTCCTGAGCTATTTGCTTTCCTTTCTTTCCTAAAGCCCCCCGGCCCGGATTTTTCACACTTTTCCTTTTGCTTAGTTCCCCCCCCCGCGTTTGGGCCGGACGCTTTGTTTTTTTGGTTTCGTTTTTTCCCGTTTTTTTGAGCTGCGTCAGTGTGCTGGCCGGTCGCCAGCACCCCCCCCCGATGCCTGCTTTTGGATTTTGCTCCTTGCTTATTTGAAACCCCCGGAGGAGGGGGGGAGGACTGCCAACCTGCTGTCCGGAGAGGGGAGTGGACCCCCCCAGACCCAGCTGTTTTGCTTTTTGCCTGGACTTTTTCCGAGAGCCTTGGGACAGAGCCAACAGCTGTAGCAGACGCCAGAGGCCGGAGAACTCCCGGGCAGCTATGAATCATCGTGGAGAGAGGCCGTAAGACTGAGGGATTTCTTTTGAATTTCTACCCTCGGGGGGGGGAGTTGACTGCATTTCAGCTGCGCCTGCGGCGGCACAGGGGTGTAGCAGGGAGCTACCCCCAGATCCATCGGTGCCCCCAACCCCCCCCACCACTATTACAACTATCACGGCCCCCGCTGCTTCGTCCCTGCTGGCAATCTGCCATCTGCCTTCGGATCCAGCTGTTTGCTTTGGACTTTGCCTTTTGGACCAGGCATAACACCCAACCAAGCGAGACTCTTTGGACACTTGTGGTGGGTTGTCCTCCCCCCACCCCCCCCCCCGGATTGTTTACCCCATAGCCTACCCCTACTACCGGACCCCGATTTTTGCCCCCCCCCCCTCCCAGTGTTTCCCTGTCTCTCCCTGCTTACAATGGCAGAGAAGGAGGGACGCAAGGCCCCTCCACCGAAATTGGTTGCCCCTTCCCCATCTACCCTCCTGCCCACCCCTCAAGATTTCCCCACCGCCTCCATTGTTAGAACCCCTGCCACCGCCCCCGCTGGGGCATCGGCAGTGGGAGGCACCGGGGCGATTACTACTGCTGCTCTGGTTCCTGCCCCACTAGATTCTAGGAACCCCCCCCCAGTTAGACGGAAAAATCGAAGCGGGCCAAAAGGGAAGGGCCCCGCTAATGCCGCTGGACCCTCCGTGGCAGAGGCCGCCCCCACCACAGTGGCCTCGTCATCGATCGCGGCACCCCTCCCAGCTGTTCCCTCCACCAGCTCTGCGACCATCCCTCCCCCGGCCCCCAGGACGTATGCCCGGGTGGCGACAGGCCCCCCCTCACCTGCCGCCTCCTCATCTCGCCCTCCCACTGCCTCCGCTGCCATTACTAGTAGTCGGGGCCCTCTTCCCGCCCTGACCAGGAAGCACGGTGTTCGTTGCCTCCTAGTACCCGCCTCGCCCCACGTGGAGGCATACGTGCAGGCGTTGGCGAAAGTGGTAGGACCCATGGCCATTGTGGCGGCCTCCAAGATGTATGGGAAGGTCGTTCTCTTTCTGGCCTCGGAGACTGCCGCCCAGGAGGCGGTGGAGAAGGGCCTAGTGGTGGGGGGGGTGTTTCTCCCCCTGGAACCGCTAGAAGATCTGGGCGTTCGCTTCGTCCTCACCTCCGTTCCTCCCTTTTTACCTAATGTTGCCCTGTTACCTGCTCTTTCTGCCCTGGGGAAGCTTGTTTCTGTTATTAGCCCACTCCCGTTAGGCTGCAAGGACCCCGCCCTCCGTCACGTCCTATCGTTCCGCCGGCAAGTGCAGATTTTACTGCCGGCGGGGGTGCGTGACGGAGAGGCGCTCGAGGGGTCCTTCCTAGTTCCCTACCAGGGAGCCCGCTATAGGGTCTTTTATTCCACCGGAGAGGCCCGGTGCTACCTCTGCCGCTCGGCAGGGCATGTCCGCAGGGACTGCCCTTTGGCCCGGGGGAGAGGGGCACCTGAGACCCCCGAGACCCGGCGGGATATCGGCCCTGTTGTTGCCGACACCCCTGGCCACCCGGCACCCGACACCACCCCCCCTCCCACCCGATCCACCGCTGCCCCCGTCCGGGCTCAAGAGGCACCCCTCCAACAACGCCCGGGCGACCACGGGAGTCCCACTCTTGCCGTAACCACCTCGGCAGAGCCTATGGAGGGGGGTGTGGCAGAGCTTTTACCGGGTGCAGGAGAGGGCTCGCCCCAAGGAGAACCCCCCACCCCTAATGCTGCCTTACCGCTACCCCCCCAAACCCCTGAACCTCTGCCTCCGCGCCCCGCTCCGTCCCCTGCTACTCCACCCCCGGACGACGCCATGGAGGGCTGGACTGTAGTCCAGGGGAAGCGAGGCAAGCGGAGGGCTCGAGCTCCGCTGCATTCATCTGACGCGGAAGCCCCCCGGAAGACCAGGAAGGGAGGTACCGACCCTGAGCCTCCCGCCTCGGCCACGAGTGAGATCCATTCGCTGGTGTCGGGAGGTGAAGATAGACCAGCATTGGAGGGTGGAATCCCCCCTCCGCGGGGGACCCTCCCCTCCGAAGCCCCGGGGGAAGCCCCTTCTAACCAGATACCACCTGAACTCCCAACGAACCCCGACGTGACCGCCGAGGCGGGCCCTAGCGGAGAGGCCCCTGGGGTGGTGGGAGTCGGCCTCTCCTCTGTGTACGCAGAGATTGAAGCCCTGGATTTGACCCCGGTCACCCAGGGAGGGGATGATTTACTGCCGGCCGGCCTCGATTTGGGCAATCTCACCCCAGGCCCCCTCTCCCCATGCCCTTTCCCCCTGACTGCCTCTCCGGGTGAGCACCCCACGGAAAGTGGTTTACCGCCTGGGGCCATGGCTGCCACGACCACCCCGGAGCCAGTACCTAGCATTCCTCGGAGCCCCCTCCCTTGCCCCTTCACCCCCGACCCTGCTCGGGAGGCGCCTTCTTTTCGCTGTGCGCCTCCTGAAGCCCAGGGCCTTACCTCTGCCCCTGCCCCCACCCCTATTCCGGTTCAGTCTCCCTCCTCCTGCAAGGCTACCGCCGCCCCTGGGGTTATTTCTTTTCCGCCTTTTGCAGATTCCCCCCAGGGAGCAGTCTTTATGTTTTCTAGTTGCGACTCCCCAGGAGTTGCACCTTTCCCCCTGCCATCCCCGTCCGCCCCAAGGCACGAGATGGAGTTAGTAACCCCAGCCTGTCAGACACCCCGTCGGCGGTCCGCACCCTGCCTACCCGCCTTAACGGACCACGAAGCTGCATCAAAAGCCCCACCAGGGACTGCTCTGGGAGTTGTAACCCTACCCCCCCATGAGCTGCAGCATGCATTACGGGAGTTCTTGAAACGATGCCGTGGTGCCCGCGATAGGGCACAGCTGGCTCTCCAGCAATGGGGGGACTTTGATCGACTCCTTCGGGCCGCGAGAGCCCTTATGAGGGAGGGTAGAGGGCAAGGGAAGGGCGGTGCCGCGGCCTACGAGCGGGCCCGCAGCTTCCGGAAAGAGTTACTTACTCACGGGATGGGACACGGGTTGCTACGCGACCCGCCGGGGGCCATGAGTACCCCCACCCCTGAGAACTCCCCACCCCCCCAGCCCTCCGCATGACACCTCTCATCATTGTAACCCTGAACACCAGGGGCTGTAGGATGGCTCTCCGCAGGTCCCAGGTGCTCTCCTACCTTCGGGAGGGGAGGTACTCTGTGGTTTTCCTGCAGGAGACCCACACGGACCCAACCGCCGAGGATAGGTGGCGGCTGGAATGGGGGGACGGGGTATACTTTAGCCACTGCACGGCTTGGCAAGCTGGAGTGGCGACCCTGTTCTCCCCCACCCTGCGGCCCGAGGTGCTCGGAGTCACTGAGGCCGTGCCGGGCCACTTGTTGCACCTCCGAGTTCGTTTGGAGGGGCTTGTGGTCAATTTTGTTAATATCTATGCCCCGCAAGTGAGCTCACAGCGGCCGCAATTTTACCAGCAGGTGTCCGAATTTCTCGACACCCTGGATTCACACGAGTGCCTGATCCTGGGAGGGGACTTTAACACCACCCTCGAGGAACGGGACCGCTCGGGGGCCGAGCCGAGCCCGGCCGCCGCGACCATTCTTCGAGACATAGTCGATTATCACTCCCTAGTGGACGTCTGGCGTGACCATCACCCAGATGATACTTCCACGTTTACCTTCGTTCGGGTGGAGGCCCGTCGGTCGCACCGCTCTCGGTTAGACCGTATTTATCTATCCCGTCTCCATCTTTCACAGGCCCACTCCTCCACCATTCGGCCGGCCCCTTTTTCCGACCATCATTTGGTTGCCGTCACGGTCTCCCTCCGTGCAGAGGGACCGGGGCCGGCCTACTGGCATTTTAACAACAGCCTGTTGGAGGACGAGAGCTTTGTGATGTCCTTCCGGGAGTTTTGGCTGGCCTGGCGGGAGCAGTGGCGTGCCTTTCCCTCGGTGCGGCGCTGGTGGGATTTAGGGAAGGTGCGCGCCAAGCTCTTCTGCCGCAACTACACTCGGGGCACCAGCCGACGGAGAAATGCGGCGATAGAGCAGTTGGAACGGGAGGTCTTAGAGCTAGAGAGGCGCCTGGCCGCCAGCCCCGGGGACCCGTCCCTCTGCGGAGCGTGCCGGGAGAAGCGGGAGGAACTTCGAGCCCTCGAGGACCACCGGGCCCGAGGTGCCTTTGTCCGGTCCCGCATCCGCCTCCTTCAGGAGATGGATCGCGGCTCCCGCTTCTTCTACGCCCTGGAGAAAACGAGGGGGGCCAAAAAACACGTCACCTGCCTTCTAGCGGAAGACGGCACCCCCCTCACGGATCCGGAGGAGATGTGTGGGAGGGCCCGTGACTTCTACGCAAATCTTTTCTCCCCGGATCCGACCAATCCTGGCGCTTGCGGGGTGCTCTGGGAGGAACTCCCCACGGTCAGCGTGGGCGACCGAGACCGGCTAGAGCTGCCTCTCACCCTGGCCGAGTTCTCGGACGCCCTCCGTCGCATGCCCACCAATAAATCTCCGGGCATGGACGGGCTGACCGTGGAGTTTTACCGCGCGTTCTGGGACATCCTTGGCCCAGACCTAGTCACTGTCTGGGCTGAGTCCTTGCAGAGCGGGGCCCTCCCTCTCTCATGCAGACGAGCGGTGCTCGCCTTGCTGCCGAAGAAGGGGGACCTCCGCGATTTACGAAACTGGCGTCCCCTCTCACTCCTTAGCACGGATTACAAAATCGTAGCGAAAGCAATCTCGCTGCGGCTAGGGTCCGTGATGGCGGATGTGATTCACCCAGACCAGACCTATACTGTCCCGGGTCGCAGCATTTTTGACAACCTCTTTTTAGTCCGAGACCTTTTGGAACTCGGGCGGAGAGACGGTCTGTCGTTCGCCCTCCTGTCTCTCGATCAAGAGAAGGCGTTCGATAGGGTGGATCATGGGTACCTCCTGAGCACCCTGCGAGCGTTTGGATTCGGACCTCAGTTTGTGAGTTTTCTCCGGGTGCTGTACGCCTCCGCGGAGTGTCTGGTTAGGCTCAACTGGACCCTGACCGAACCGGTCAGCTTCGGGCGAGGGGTGCGGCAGGGGTGTCCCCTCTCAGGCCAGCTGTACGCTCTGGCGATCGAGCCTTTCCTCTGTCTCCTCCGCAGGAGGTTGACGGGGTTGGTGCTGCGGGAGCCGGAGCTGCGACTGGTCCTGTCGGCGTACGCCGATGACGTCCTCCTCGTGGTCCAGGACCCGGGCGACTTGGCGCGAGTGGAGGCATGCCAAGCCATCTTTTCGGCAGCCTCCTCCGCCCGAGTCAACTGGGTCAAGAGCTCTGGCTTGGCGGTGGGGGGCTGGCGGCAGGTAAGCCCCCTCCCACCCGCGCTTCAGACCATCCGGTGGAGTGCCGGCCCTCTGCTCTATCTCGGCGTTTACCTTTCTGCCACGCACCCTTCTCCGCCGGAGAACTGGCAAAATTTGGAAGGCGGTGTGATTGAGCGGATCAGGAAATGGACGAGGCTACTCCGATGTCTCTCCCTTCGGGGGAGAGCACTGGTGCTTAACCAACTAGTCCTGTCCACGCTCTGGTACCGGCTCAACACCCTAGCCCCGGCCCCGGGTTTCCTGTCCCACCTCCGGAGATTGATTCTGGAGTTCTTTTGGTCAGGATTGCACTGGGCCCCTGTTGGAGTTCTCCACTTGCCCCTGAAGGAAGGAGGGCAGGGCCTGAAGTGTCTGTACACTCAGGTCCGCGTTTTCCGCCTCCAGGCCCTGCAGAGGCTCCTTTATAGTGCAGGTAGTTCGACGTGGAGCATATTGGCGCATGCCTTTTTACGCCGCTTCCATGGGCTCCGATATGACCGACAGCTCTTTTATCTTTGTCCGAGAGGTTTTCCGCGAGACCTCTCTGGGCTACCGGATTTCTACCAGGACCTCCTCCGGGCCTGGAAACTGTTCTCAACGACCAGGTCCGTGGCGGCCATCGCGGGGGCAGATCTCCTCACGGAGCCCCTGCTACACAACCCCCAACTTTGTGTGCAGGCGGTGGAGTCCCGCACGGTGCGCCAGAGGTTGGTCCTGGCGGGAGTTACGAGGGTCGGGGACCTCCTGGACTACGACCGGGGGGACTGGCTGGATCCCCTGACGCTCGCTCGACGCATGGGGCTCTCCAGCCTTCGCACCCCCCGGCGCGTGCTTCAGGAGGTGGGGGCCGCTTTGACCCCCGCCGCTCGGGCTTATGTTAGCCGAGCCTTGTGCGAGGGCGCGCCCCGCCCATCCCTTACCCCAGGCCCGCCGGACCTTTCCATCGGGCCCCTACCCTGCCGATCCCAACACACCCCTCATCCTTTCACTGCGAGCCGGCTGCATGAACTGCAACCGGTCGGTTTTCAAGTTGCATCACGGAAATATTTATATACACTCACGCTCCATACCCTTCATGCCCGCACCCTGGTGTCCCGCCCCGATACAAAGTGGCGAGATCTCTTACCACCTTTGGAGGGTGAGCAACCTCGGTGGGCCAGCCTGTACTCCACCTTGGTCCCGAGGCCCGTCGGGGACATCAGTTGGCGGCTCCTTCACGGGGCTGTGAGCACGGGCGTGTTTTTGACACGTTTTACCTCCCTTCCGGAGACTTGCCCTTTTTGCAACGTGAGGGAAACCCTGGCGCACGTCTATTTAGAGTGTGCCAGATTGCAGCCTCTTTTTCGGCTCCTCACAAATATTCTTTTGCGCTTTTGGCTTCATTTTTCTCCCCACCTCTTTATCTATACACTCCCCATCCGTGGCCCCACCAAGTCGCGGGATCTCCTGGTTAGCCTCCTCCTAGCCTTGGCTAAAACAGCCATTTATAAGACCAGAGAGCGGAGGTTGGCTCATGAGGCGTCCTGCGATTGTGAGGCCGTTTTCCGACTCTCAGTACATTCACGTATCCGGGCGGAGTTCCTCTGGGCAGCGTCCACCGACTCCCTTGACACCTTCGAGGAGCGGTGGGCGCTGTCCGGGGTTCTCTGCTCGGTGACCCCGTCCGGTTCCCTCCGTCTGACCCTCTGATTGAGGGAAAGAGCGAGAGCCGCCAGTCACAGCCGTTAGTTGCTGTGAATACCATCATTACTGTCTTCTAGGAGGGGTCCTATAATACATGGGTGTACCCCCCTCCCTCCCAACCACCCACCCCGCAGCCGTGCCCATCTTGTCGGGCACTCTCAGGAGAGGGAGGGTCGGTGACCCTGGGCGCGGCCCTAGGTAACTCGAGAGGGTGGAAGACCACGAGTGTCGAGGAAGCCCCCCCGCTCTAGGCCACCAGGTAACTCAGGAGGGTGGAAGACCACGAGTGTCGAGGAAGCCCCCCCGCTCTGGGCCTGGGCTAACCTGAACACCTCTCCCTCCTGAAAGCTGTTGTGTTATACCTTTTGATTGCGTTGTTTTGTTGCTAAGTTTTTTTTATTTTATCCTTTTGTATTCTTTGTAACTGTTACAAATAAATTTCCTTTCTGTTTCAAAAAAAAAAAAAAAAAAAAAAAAAAAAAAACCTTCCCTGTTACCTTACCCAGGGAAGAGGGACCTACTTAACCTGGGGCTAATATATCTGCCTTCTATTACTCTCCTGTAGACATCTGGCCTGACCCTGTCCCAGTATTTATATTATGTTTAAGTCACCAATTATTACTGGTTTATTTGATTCTGTTTCCCCTCATCTTCAGCTTCAGCATTTCATACTAAATATCTTTTTTCCTGATCCAGAGACTTGAAGTATAATCCAACCATCATACTAATAAAGACTTGGAATTTGTAGGCCTAGAAATTGTATTGGATGGCTATTCAGTTATTCGATATCTACTTGTGTATTAGATGAGTCTTGAATTAATGAGATAGATTAGATTCTTCACTCTTTTTGTAAAGATGAGAAAAATATTTCAATACTATTAGAACCCAATATTTTATACTGTTTACATTAAAGGCAATATTGTGAGTGTAAAATGTTTTACTTATGTTAACCATAAGGGCTATAAATATGAACTAAGAAAGCAATCAAACAATTTAACAGTACAACAGCGATGTTGCTGATTTTCTTTTCCAGGTTTCTGAGCAGCGGACAGCAGAGGAACATGGTTTATATTTTAAAGTCCCATGGTAACTGAAAATGAGTACTTTGTTGCTCTTGTCTTTGGAGCAAGCAGCCTGGGAAACATTTGGGGCCTCACACCAACGCTTTTGACAACAGATTGTTAGATGGAAATTTCCAACAGTGTTACTGCGGAACTTTTCTCTTGTTCCCCTAAGCATGGAGTCAAGGCTTTCAGTCTCCATCAGGTGAAATCTTAACAATACTGACATTTCAGAGGGCATCAGTTACTTTCCTGCAATGAGAATAAATTTCTCACTTGGGATCATTCATGTGATTTTATATGATTATCGAATGAACTTCTGGTTGTTTGATCAAGCTGCAATGGTCAGCAGAGGCCAGAGCAGACACTACATTCTGTTACACCAAAAGATCATTCTAGTGTAGTTACACTGAGGATATTTAATACCAGCAACCACATGAAAAATAAATGTTACCATAAAAATCACCTCCTTTCCTAAGAAAAATAAATTCATTCACAAATAATTTTCCTTATGACCAAAATAATGCCCCCATCTGTATTTTATAGAATAGATATTTAATAATATTATAATTTATAAGATTATAATATTTATAATTATTTATAGAATATTCCATTAAGTGTAGCATTTGTCACGTAGGGTTCTAAACTGCGGCCAGAGATGTGACGCTTGCTGACATGTCTCTGGGAACCAAACACACAGACACAGACACACACACAGCATCATAAATTATGAACAACATTCTGCTGACACTGATTTACTGGAAAGAGAAAATATTTGAAAATGAGTTAATACTCCAGTGACAAGGTAAACTAAGAAAAATAGTCAGCAAAGGTGACATAGGGTTGTTTCCCTTACAACTGTAAAAAATACATAATCTCAAAATAAAAATAGCTGATATGTGAAAGTAAAAAACAAAATGGTGGGAGCTGACAATGACAAAACAGCTTTCACAGAAAGCGAAGTTATTTCATCACCACAAAGTCAACCATAAATTCCTCTGTCACATTCTCTGTATTTGAGGAAGTGGGATGATATTTATTATGGTTATTTTACTACACATTTTTAGATGCATGTTATCTTTGTTCTACTGTACCAGCATACAATATAGAAAGAAAGTTAGCTTATGCACCACTTGCAGTAACTACAATGAAAGCAAATGGAAACAGCACACATAGTAATTTAATTTCCAAGAGGTATTCAAAAATATATAAAAATATTACTGCCAGAAGTATACGCTGCACAAACTAATGGTATGTCAAGTGGGAAGTCACCTGCTCCACTGCTGGGTGATGAGAAATGCAATCTCTTGCACAAAAAGTTTGCTTGAAGTCCCAACCCCACATAATGGATGATTTATTATACGCAGCAACCCCTATGATTAGCTTACAAAACATTTTTCATTATAAAAAATAAATCTTGCAAACTTCTGTGCAGTGCTCCAGCACCTACATGGTTTGCAGCAGGTCTTTGAAATGTGTTTGCTTGTTTATTTTTGCCTAATTAGATCCATGGCTGTAGGATTCTTGCAAGGTTCATGCACTTGGCAATATTAAGGGCACACCCGGAGTGTTGTGTAGGAGCAGTGCACACACGGCTCCTCTCAAGGGCGTGAACCTTGGAAACTCGCCCAGATGACATGAACCATGGGAAGCCTCCCAGGACTGGGCTCAAGGCCCGAGAGCAAGGAATGCGGTAGATAGATATTGGTAAATAAGAATATTAAACAAAGCCAGTGTATTCCTTTTATCTGTTGGAGTATGTAATGCGCAGGAGAGAAAGAATAAAAGAGAGGGTGGAAAGCTGACAGGAGACCAGCCCGTTGGCAGACCAGCCTGCTTGCTTGCTTAAAACCTTGTTCTGTCTTGTATTTGAACTGCAACAACTGGCGCCCAAACGTGGGGCCCTCAGCACTCACCTCGCCCGGCAAGGGTTTCAGACGTGTCACTCATCCGCTTCGCGGATCCTGGTGAGTATTTTTCGTTGTGGTAAGTATGGGAAGTTCCCTCTCTGCTTTGCAAGTGCAACACCACAATGAGCTACAATATTTGCTGCGTAAGGCTCAGCATGATTGCCCCACTCGAGAACTCACTCTCCTGCTACAGGAGGTGAGTGCCCAATGCCCGTGGTACCCTGAAGCTGGAACCCTTAAGCTAGCGGACTGGGAGCGGTTGGGCCAGACATTGCACAAAGAGCCTCGGGCACCCGTGCAGGCTTTACATGTCTGGCACCTCTACCGCGACGCGATACAGCGTGTCACCTCGGAAAGGCCCTCCCTCGCGCCAATAGAGAGGCTGGTGATCTCGCCACTCCCGTCCGCTCCTGCAGCCATCCCCCGTCCTGGCGATGCGACACAGGGTGTTGCCTCGGAAAGACCCTCTCCCGCACCAACAGAGGGGCTGCCAATCTCACCACCCCTGTCCGCTCCTGCAGCCATCCCTCTCCCTGCTTCGCCCCCAGTGCCTCAATTACTGCCACCTCCTTTGTCTTCCCCTCTGGAGCCGGTGAGTGGTCACCATCCCCACGTGGGGCCCCATGCTCCGGGGCCCCCCAGGGGGTCATCCGCTTCTGCTCAGGGGCTTTCGCTGGTGCAACAAATGGTTCACGCAGCAAAGACTCACCCAGATCTTACAGCAGAGGAATTAGCTGATCTGGTCTCAGTTTGTCTGGTGACCTGGCAGGATGATGGCCAGGGCAACCAGCTTGCAAACTGGGTCAGTTTGCTTTACTCGGTGATCAAAGAGGTAAAGAAAGCAATTCGCGAGTTCGGCCTCACTAGCACGTATGTATGTGGTCTCCTTGAAGGGCTAGGTACTGGGTACACCCTGGTCCCTGAAGATTGGAAGGCGCTGTTGCGCATGATGCTGACGCCCAGTCAGTATGTTATTTGGCTTAGTGAGTATCGGCAGCTGGATGAACGCCAAGCCCAGGTATATATAGCGCAAGGTGTCACTTATGAGCAGTTAGCAGGGGAGGGTCCATTTGCTACTGTTCAGATGCCGTCTCAACTCCAGCAGGCTGTCTTCCTCATTATTTCTGCCTGCACCCAGCATGCTTTCCGGAAGGTCCCGGATTCAGGCAAGCCTACCAAAAGCTTTGCCAGTATCCATCAGCGTGCATCAGAGTCCTTTATGGATTTTACCAACAGATTGCAAGAGGCTATCCTCCGACAGGTGGATAACCCTGCGGCAGCTCAGGAGATTCTGTTAAAAATGGCGGTTGAAAATGCGAACGAGGATCGCTGCTGTGCTCTCCAGGCGGCACAAGCCGCTGGCGTTCTAGAGCTCTCGGTCATGCTGCGGGTGTGCCAAAACATCGGCACAGAAGCACATAAAGCTGGGGTTCTAGCCGCCGCCCTGCGGAAAAGCAGGAAGGAGGGGAAGCATTGTCCCTCAAAGAAGTGCCCCAAGTGTCGGAAGGGCTATCACTGGGCTAATCAGTGTCGTAGCGGGTCGGGAAACCACATGACGGATCCCACCAAACCCAGGGCCAAACGGGGGTGTTCCCCACTCAGACAACTGTTCCTCTGCCTTAAAATCCATAGACTCCATGAGGGCGGTGACTGCCGGAAGTGCAGGGCTTGATTTGATTATGCAGGAGGCAACTGATTTTCAGTTGCCGGGAGAGGTTTGTGCCATACCTAAACAGGTGACGGGACCTCTCCCTGCCGGATTTGTGGGTCTGGTTCTCCCTCGCTCACAAGCTGGGAAATAGGGTTTTTTTGTCATCCCAGGGGTCACTGACGCCGATTACACCGGCATTAGTAAGGTTCAGGTGTGGACCCATCTTCCGCAGTCGCTTCCGCGTGGACGGTCAATTGCACAATTGATTTTAGTCCCCTATCAGGTGCCAGCCGCAGAGGATCGAGCCCGGGGCAGAGGCGGCTTTGGATCGACGCTGTCTCAGTCACCGCCTCACGACACGTCCTCTCAATTTGTTGCTCTAACAATGTCGCTCCGCCCCTCGAAACCTCAGTTAACACTTCTTTTAAATAGTTTTCCTTTTACAGGGCTGGTGGACACTGGAGCTGACGTTACGGTGATTCGTGATCAGGACTGGCCGGTCCGTTGGCCAACAGTTCCTTCTAAAGAGTTGTGGGGGATCGGGGGTAGGAAACCCGGGCGCCAAAGTTTGTCTTGGGTCACAGTCTCTAAACCAGGAGGCCGTGCCCTTGCTACAATCCGCCCTTTTGTGCTCCCTGTCCACCTCAATATTTGGGGCCGTGACTTACTTGTAAAGCTGGACACCACCCTCGATATTAATATATAATGGCCCAAAACCCTCCCCCACCCACCTTGCCCTCCGCATTACCATTGGTATGACAATCCTTAGAGCCCGTACGGATTGACCAGTGGCCCCTCCCCCTAGAAAAGCTGAAAGCGCTTCATTCGCTTGTGCAACAACATTTGCATGTGCAGTGCTTGGAGAGCTCCACTAGTCCTTGGAACACCCCGGTGTTTGTTATTAAGAAACAATCTGGTGCATGGCGGCTGTTACACGATTTAAGGGAAATAAATAAACGCATCCAACCCATGGGCCCCTTGCAGTTTGGGTTGCCAAACCCGAATTTAATTCCTCAAACCAATCAGCTTTGTGTGTTAGATTTAAAAGATTGTTTTTTCACAATCCCCCTTTGCCCACAAGATTGCGAATAATTCGCGTTTACGGTGCCAGAATATAATAATCAGCGACCCTCTCAAAGGTGGAAGGTCTTGCCCCAGGGAATGCAAAATAGTCCAACCTTGTGTCAATTTTTTGTGGATCGGGTTCTCGCCCCTTTTCGTGCCCGATACCCCACACTAAAGGTCTACCATTATATGGATGATATTTTGCTTAGCGGTCCTCAGGTCACGGCCAACAGCTTGAATATTTGTCCCAGATTCTTGGCCAAAATGGCCTGTTAGTGGCACCAGAAAAAATTCAACGCTCTTATCCCTACCAATATCTCGGGCATAAGGTTTTACAAACCTATGCTGCCCCGTTCGCCCGGAAGTGGTCCTACTCCAACCCCTAACCCTCGTTAAATTACAGCAAGTTTTGGGTCATTTAAATTGGATTCGACCCTACTTCCGTCTCCTCACATTGATGCTGCAGCCATTGTTCGAGCTCCTACATGGAGCTCGGGCACCGGGAGCAGTTATTGCCATCACTGAGGAGCACATTGCCTGTATTCGACAGATCAATGCAGTGTTGAGTCAGCAGTTTGTGGATAGACTCACTGAGGTTCGTCCCCTGCGGTTAGTTCTCCTTGCCATCCCTCATATGCCTACTGTGGCTCTGTTTGTACCTTGTACAGACACAGCTGTCTCTATTATAGAGTGGATATATTTGTCTTCCACTCCTCCTTGGAACATTTATCCTTATTTAGATGCCCTCTCCAACCTTGTTCGTAAAGCCCGCCACCGTGCAGTGCAACTCACGGGCACTAATTACTTGCCATTGTTTCCCCTTATCACGTAGTGAATTTGATTCCTTGTACCACACCTCCTTGGCCTGGGAGGTTGCTCTTTGTGATTATGTGGGAGAGATTTCTTATAATCCCCCAAAAGAACCTCGGTTGGTGATCACACAAAAGGTGTAACTAATCGTACATTGTCTTAGCCGCTCTTGACTTATTGTTTCAGCTATCACTCTTTTTACTGATGGCTCTCCACATCGCGGTGTTGTCACCTATCAATTAGGTGACCCCCCTCATTGGCATTCTCGTTTTATGCTGCCCCAGCGTTCCGCGCAGCGCTCAGAACTAGCTGCTGTTATTTTGGCCTTTCAATTTTTTGCTGATTGTCCCTTTAATTTGATTGTGGACACGCATTATGTTTATCAGGTAATTGATCATTTACCCCTTGCCCTCATTACCCCTCAGATTGATGCGGACCTCCTCCGCCTGTTTTTGTCCTTACAGTATCTCCTCACCACTTGTAATTTCCCTTATTTTGTTGCTCATATTCGCAGTCATACCCCTCTGCCTGGGATACTCACTGAGGGCAATGCACGTGCTGATGGCGCGTTACATGGTCAGGTAAATTCCCTTTTTGTTGACCCCATCGAAAGCCATTCCTTTTTTCATCAGTCTGCCTCTGTTTTGGCCCGACAGTTTCACATTCCTGCTGATCATGCACGTTTTATTGTTCGTTCCTGCCCCCACTGTGCCGCTGCTGCCCCTAAGTTTTCTTATGCCATTAACCCCAGAGGTACTGCAGCGAATCAGCTGTGGCAAATGGATGTCACTCACGTGCCACAATTCCGCCCCTATTCGTTTTTACATGTTTCCATTGATACCTATTCGGGATTCCTCTGGGCGACCCCACAGCGTGGGGAAGCCACTCCCAAAGCTATTCACCATTTGCTAGCCTGTTTTGCTGTTATGGGTCGCCCGAGCTAGATAAAAACGGATAATGCCCCAGCCTATTGCTCCACAACCCTCTCCACCTTTTGTGCCCAATGGGACGTCCGTCTCAAACACGGGATCCCTTATAATTCCACAGGCCAAGCCATTGTTGAAAGTGCAAATTGCACGCTAAAAACCTTGCTTGACAAACAGTTAAAACAAGGGGAGCTGCGTCTCCGAACCTTAGGAGACATTCAGCAACAATTGCATATCCTTTTGTTTACTTTAAATAATTTAACACTGAATACAGATCAGCAGACCCCCGCGGATTGGTATTTTCACAAATCCGAGGTACTGGAAATACCGCGTGTCTATTACTGTCAGCTGCCCGATCCGCAATGGTTGGGCCCAGTACCTTTAATTACTTGGGGTCGGGGATATGCTGCTGTGTCTCTCCCTGCAGGACCGTTGTGGGTTCCGGCCCGGTGTGTGCGACCGGCACTGAAACAGCATGGCGTGGCACCAGCGGCTGTTGAACCCCATACCGGAGTTTCAGCTGACCTTGGAGGAGCACGCAGTACCTCCCAGGTCGACAATGGCGGGACGGAGACGGAGGAGACGTAGCGTCCCAAGCCAGCCCGTGACATGGGGAGCAGTGAAAGCATTGGTCGCCGCAGCTCAACGAAGACTGGCAGCAAACCAACAGCCAGAGACTCCTGAGACTCTGTTTGTGGCCATTCTTGCCCAAATCACTGCTAATTCTGTATTAATTGTGTGCCTTATGTGCCTGCTATTTCCTGTAGGGGTTGACTCGGGAGCG
The DNA here is from genome assembly GCF_965140295.1 of Lepidochelys olivacea. Lineage (NCBI taxonomy): Eukaryota > Metazoa > Chordata > Testudines > Cheloniidae > Lepidochelys > Lepidochelys olivacea. The sequence goes on along the minus strand of NC_140417.1, from coordinate 79,822,961 downwards.
CCTCCTCCGTTACAAGCCCGAATGACATATAACCTATGGGAAATATTGGCTTTAATAGCAAATGTTACCCACTTTTGTTTATTTGATTTTGTAGCAGCTGAAGAATTGTTAGGTACGTGCCTTATTCCAGTATGTCATCGCCCTGAGGAAATAGGGAATGAGATGATGCTCGCTGCTTATGTGAACCTCTCTTCCCAGTACTCTAGCTTGGCTAATTGGGGCCCGGCCAATTACACTTTACCTTCTTGGGCTTATTTCTTGCTGTTGCTGTGTACAATGTATTTCCTTTTTGTTAAGGCTTTGTCGAGAACTGCCCTGGCAAGCTCCACGAGTTATGACCTTGTCTGTCCGGGAGTTAATTGGCTTGCAAAAGCAAATTGATGGCTACCATGAGATGGCCGAGCACAAATAAATAAAAAAGGAAGGGATGTAGGATTCTTGCAAGGTTCATGCATTTGGCAACATTCAGGGCACACCCGGAGTGTTGTGTAGGAGCAGTGCACACACGGCTCCTCTCAAGGGCGTGAACCTTGGAAACTCGCCCAGATGACATGAACCATGGGAAGCCTCCCAGGACTGGGCTCAAGGCCCGAGAGCAAGGAATGTGGTAGATAAATATTGGTAAATAAGAATATTAAACAAAGCCAGTGTATTCCTTTTATCTGTTGGAGTATGTAATGCGCAGGAGAGAAAGAATAAAAGAGAGGGTGGAAAGCTGACAGGAGACCAGCCCGTCGGCAGAGCAGCCTGCTTACTTGCTCAAAGCCTTGTAATGTCTTGTATTTGAACCACAACACATGGCTACCGAGGAGAGTCTTTCCTCAGAAGCAGCCTCCTCAGTGGCATCTCTTGTCAGCTTTGCTAGCATTAGCAGCATTGTAAACCAGACAGATGAAGGAATAATTTGCTTTTCTCCCCAACTCCATCTTTGTTCACCTCAACAATGGCTCAGCTGTGGAGGACCATGGGAACTGTAAAGGAAAGACTGCCTCAGGAGCCACCTTCTGTCACTGCATTGTAGCAGGAGGCAGACACTGAACAAAGGAATAGAGCATTTCTGAAACTTCCCTTGACTACCTTTATGAGATGATTTCTTCCTTTCTGATTAGGGGCTTAGGATCAGAAAGACTGACACCATCTGGCTCAAGTTCAGTACCTAACCCATCCTCCAACGCCACCATGGTGTTTCAGTCTAGGTCATCCTCCTGAACTGCGCTGGTTGTGGGTTTCATTTATTTACATGTGACTGTTTTGTGATTTTTTTTAAAGTTCTTACTGGGGCTGGATCTTCCCCTCTTAGTTCCTTGCCCATGGAAGAGAGCTGAACACTGGACATGCAGAGCTCAGCACTGGCCCTCCACACCTGTCTCTCCACCCCTGCCTTCTCAGGCCCTTCTTTGCCTGTTTGAAACATAGGCAGAGGAGCAGGCGAGAGGAGATGTGGATACTGGAGTGCAAGGAGTCAGTCTTTCATACAGCTTCTGCAAGCAGCAACTTTAAAAAGAAAAGCTACTCAAGCTCAGCAACAGTCCCCTTTATCTATTCATTGGCACAGGCTCACTTAACTCCCATTCCAACTTCCAGCCTGCGGTGGCCCTGATTCTGATACATTTAATAGTTTCCTCTGTAGTTCAAGTACCACTTTCAAGTGAACGAGCCTTCAATGTCTGCTAAAAGACAAGTTGGCCTTTATCAGAGAAGTTGTGGTACTTCTAAGGTTACCCGATGTCACAGTCTGTGATTCAGGTAATAAAATGTATTCTGCTTAATTTAAAACTAATTCGGTCATCCATCAACAATATTCAGCTCATGTAGTCTTCTTGATAGTTACTGGAAGAGTACCTGAATAATTGAAGCTATTAACTGCATGGAAATTTAAAAAGCACAGCAAGCACGCTGTTCCAAATCATACATACTATTAATGGCTGGTTAAAATGATCCTGGCAAGAGGACGTATTGATTCAGTAAATTATAATGAGCTACAAAGGCTTTCACAGCTAGGGTTGCCAGTTCAAATCCAGATGAGCTTGATAATATCTTAAATTTGTGAAGTGTTGACTGTTCGGTGGATAAAAGTATAGGAAACAAGTGAGTTTCAGAGCTGGTCAGAAGTGATTATCTCCCACTGAAATTTTCTAATATTTTCATTTAAAACTGAAAAATGAAGATTACTTACTTGTGACAGATGTCCTTCAAGAGGGACTCTGCATATTCCCACTCAGGGGGTACTCTGACTGGTGCAGTCTGAACAGTAGAATTGTAGCTAGCAGTAAACACAGTAGCGCTCACGCACCTCTCTTGCCCTCCCCTTAGTGAACATCAAACATTCCAGGACGAGGGTATAAAAGGAGTATGGCGATCCAGCCACCTCAGTTCCTTCCTCTGCCACCAAATCCTTTAGTAAGCAGGACTTCAAGGAAAGTGAATTTGAAGAGTCCATCTTGAAGAACTCTGGTTACAGGTAAGTAACCTTCATTTCTTCTTTGAGCATTCTCTGCATATTCCCACTTATAGGACAGATTAAAAGGAGTAGTCTGATTCAGGATGATGGGACCATGCAGTGCTAATTGAATTAGGATTGCAGAAATGCCTTGCCAAATTTTGCATCAGATCTAGATTCTAAATCTAAGAAGTAACGTTTAATAAATGTGTGAACAACATTCCATCTTGCTGTTCTACATCTCTGTATTAAAGGAATATGTATAGAAAAAGTCATAGATACCCTGTCTGATCTAGTAGAATTTGTTATAATTCCCTGAGGAAGGAACAAACTACTTATATGCCTTGCAGAAGTGATAGCTTTCAAAAGTACTGTCTTAATAGACAGATGGAACAAAGCACCATCTCCCAAAGGTTCGAAGGGAAGCTTCATCAACTGTGATAGCACTAAATTCAAGTCCCAGGATGGCACAAGGTGTCTTACTAGAGTATATAAATTGTTACCGTCTTTAAGAACTTTTAACTGTATCATTAGTAAAAAGTGATTTACCATCCACAGGTAGAGAGTATTCTGATAAGGCTAAAAGGTGAACTTTCGCTGAAGATAGTGAAAGCTGCTTTCTTAAGATACAATAAATATTCTAATATAATTGGTGCTGTATATGGATCCATATCATACATAGAAATCCACAACAAAAATATTTTCCATTTATAAGTATAAGTTTTCTGTGGACTCATTCTTGAACTTATCAAAACAGTTTGCACATCTAATGAACAAGATTCTTTAACAATCCCAGGGGCATACTCCCCATGCCATTAGCTGAAGAGACTGAAGATCTGAGTGATAAACCAGCCCTTGTTGTTGTGACAAGTCCAGTACTAATAGCAGAAGCTCAATTAACCCCTGCCAGCTGAATTAAGTCTAGTTAGCACTGTTGTCTGGCCCAGGCTGACACTATCGAAACTACCCTGGCTTTGCCTTGTTTTATTTTGTTTATCACACTCTTAATGAGGGGAAATAGGGAAAAACATACATTAAGCCCCGACATCAGTGCATTAGAAATACATCTGATGTTGAGTCCCTTTGTCCCTCTGCTCTCAAACAAAGTTTGACACTTCCTGTTGTTGCTGTTTACAAAAAGATATATAATCAGATTCACCCATAAACTGAAGAGGTGTGCTACTACCCTGTCTTTCAAAGACCAGCTGTGCATCTGATAAGTCAACTTGCTCAGAAAAGCTGCAAGGGTGTTGTTTCCCCCTCCAATACACGGGTTGCTATTGAGTGAACATCTATACACCACTCCCAAAGATGCTTTGTCTCTATGCATAATTGTAGGGAAATGAGCCCCACGTTTTCTTTCCGATAATGTAATCATATCCTATTGTCTGTGTCCACCTCAACTGCCCTTTGTTTGACCTAAGACAGAAATGCCTTTAGAGCTAACCTGATTGTGCTCAACTCTAAGATATTCATATGTAGATTCTTTTCTTCTGGTGACCACTGAGCTCTGACTAACAGATTTATCTTTAAATTGGCTCCCCATCCCAATGTAAGTGCATGAGAAGTAAGAATTACTGATGGCAAATGAAGACTGAAAGGTGTAGTTGGCAGCCAGTGTCAAGTGGAGTGCCCCAGGGGTCGGTCCTGGTGCCGGTTTTGTTCAATATCTTCATAAATGATCTGGAGTGGATTGCACTCTCAGCAAATTTGCGGATGATACTAAACTGGGAGGAGTGGTAGATACGCTGGAGGGCAGGGATAGGATACAGAGGGACCTAGACAAATTGGAGGATTGGGCCAAAAGAAATCTGATGAGGTTCAATAAGGATAAGTGCAGGGTCCTGCACTTAGGACGGAAGAACCCAATGCACAGCTACAGACTAGGGACCGAATGGCTAGGCAGCAGTTCTGCGGAAAAGGACCTAGGGGTGACAGTGGACGAGAAGCTGGATATGAGTCAGCAGTGTGCCCTTGTTGCCAAGAAGGCCAATGGCATTTTGGGATGTATAAGTAGGGGCATAGCGAGCAGATCGAGGGACGTGATCGTCCCCCTCTATTCGACATTGGTGAGGCCTCATCTGGAGTACTGTGTCCAGTTTTGGGCCCCACACTACAAGAAGGATGTGGATAAATTGGAGAGAGTCCAGCGAAGGGCAACAAAAATGATTAGGGGTCTGGAACACATGACTTATGAGGAGAGGCTGAGGGAACTGGGATTGTTTAGTCTGCAGAAGAGAAGAATGAGGGGGGATTTGATAGCTGCTTTCAACTACCTGAGAGGTAGTTCCAGAGAGGATGGTTCTAGACTATTCTCAGTGGTGGAAGAGGACAGGACAAGGAGTAATGGTCTCAAGTTGCAGTGGGGGAGGTTCAGGTTGGATATTAGGAAAAAAACTTTTTCACTAGGAGGGTGGTGAAACACTGGAATGTGTTGCCTAGGGAGGTGGTGGAATCTCTTTCCTTAGACGTTTTTAAGGTCAGGCTTGACAAAGCCCTGGCTGGGATGATTTAATTGGGTATGGGTCCTGCTTTTGAGCAGGGGGTTGGACTAGATGAACTCCTGAGGTCCCTTCCAACCCTGATATTCTATGATTCTATGTGTACCCGTTATGACATTTGGAGTGCTTGTCCACCAGCCATGTTAACACCTACTATGGAATTACCAGTTTGCGATGCATGCGGTCTACACCTAGTTTGTAATCTTTTGCTAACCAGTAGTGAACTGAACTGAATTTTTTGCTAACCCAGATGAGGACAAGCATATGGTGTCACTGACATGGTCGATGCCAATAGACCCTGTCAAGGTTCCTTCCCCACTCTGAACTCTAGGGTACAGATGTGGGGATCTGCATGAAAGACCCCCTAAGCTTATTCTTACCAGCTTAGGTAAAAAACTTCCTCAAGGTACAAACTTTGCCTTGTCCTTGAACTCTATGCTGCCACCACCAAACGTGTTAAACAAAGAACAGGGAAAGAGCCCACTTGGAGACGTCTTCCCCCCAAAATATCCCCCCAAGCCATACACCTCCTTTCCTTTCCTCACCAATTTGCATAGGTGAACACAGACCCAAACCCTTGAATCTTAAGAACAATGAAAAAGCAATTAGGATCTAAAAGAAGAATTTTAATTAAAGAAAAAGTAAAAGAATCACCTCTGTAAAATCAGGATGGTAAATACCTTACATGGTAATCAGATTCAAAACATTGAGAATCCCTCTAGGCAAAACCTTAAGTTACAAAAAGACACAAAAACAGGAATATACATTCCATTCAGCACAACCTATTTTACCAGCCATTTAACAAAAGGAAATTGAACGCATTTCTAGCTTGATTACTTACTAACTTAACAGAAGTTCTGAAGAGCATTCCTGACCTGGTCCCAGCAAAAGCATCACACAGACAGACAGACCCTTTATTCCACCCCCCAGCTTTGAAAGTAACTTGTCTCCTCATTGGTCATTTTGGTCAGGTGCCAGCGAGGTTATCTTAGCTTCTTAACCCTTTACAGGTGAAGAAGGGGTTTTGCCTCTGGGCAGGAGGGATTTTATAGTTCTGTATACAGAAAGGTGGTTACCCTTCCCTTTATATTTATGACAGACCCATTGACCAAATGGAAGGTGGAAGGGAAGTTTGGCTGTTGCGGGAACTGGAGAAGGAAATAACACTGACACTTTTATTTTTATAAACCTCTCCTCTGGGAGAAAGGGATTCTCCAAGTTGAATTTAGGACTATTTTTTTCTCAGGTCACATGTAATCCACAACTGACAAAAAGCAAACATTTGTTTTATATGTAAGAGGATTTTCTCCCTTGATGATACTTTCATTAGCCAGTCACCTAGGAAAGGAAACACATACCTCCCCTGCCTCTTTAGATATGCTACCACTACCAACAGGCATTTTGTAAACACACTCAGAATTGTGGTAACACAAAAGGCAGGGCCTTGTACTGAAAAATGGTCCCCTCCACCCATGAAATGCAGATATTTTTATAACATAACCTTATTGAAAAATGCGTCTTTTAAATCCAGAGGGGCAAACTAATCCTGAAGAGAGAGAAGAGCTTATAGAAGTTAGAGATAACATGCAGAAAAGAATTTTTTTCCTAAGGGTGTTTAATTTTCTAAGATCCAAAGTAGGATGGAGGGCCCCCATCCTTTTTTGGAATTAGAAAATAACATAAATAAAAACCCCTCGTTTTCCGATCACATGGCACTACCTCCTTTGCTCCTGACTGCAATAGAGATTGAACCTCTTTTCTGAGTAAATTGAGATTGTGACAGACTGACAACTTCCTGAATAAACCTCAGGGAATTAAGATAAATTTTACTGAATAAATTAAACCTTATTGAATTATGTTAATATATTTGGGGAACATTGTATTAAAAATGCAAATATGTATGTATTTGTGGTGACATTGTATGTACCTTCTCTACTAGGGAGGGGGAATGCTAATGAACTTCCTCCATTATCAGCCTTTGAAGCCTCCTGGAGACATATGCATATATTAGTTCAAACTGGATTTTCCAGAGACCCGATAAAGCAAAGACTTCTGGATCAAAGCCTGGGTTTTAAACTGACTCAGTGCCTTCTTCCTGATCCAACAAAAGGGCAGGACTCCTGGTCCACAGAGGGTCCCAATCCTTATGGAAGGCCTCATAAAACTGTTTAAGCTTATTCTGAGCTGAAGCTGTGACGAACTTGTAACCAGAAAAAAAACCCCTAGGTGGGGTGTTGCTTGGTAAGCTTATTAGCATGTGTACATTTATTGTTTTCTCTGTAATGCTTTTTACCTTTACGACGAAGGAGGCTTGCTTAGAAAAAAATGTGAGGTAATCTTTATCTGTAGCATTCACTCTGTTATCATTCTCTGATGAGAAAGCAAGCAGGCCTGGTTAGGCAGTCTCTTTGCTGAGAAATACACAGTGCAGCCTGGGGAGCCCCCCAGTCAGAAAAGATACAGAGACAAGGGACTCCACCCCAAAATGCAACAGCTGGGGACCTGGAAGTCAAGAGTGGGTGTCCTTCCTGAACTACTTAGGGGAAATACAGGTGCAGTTGCCTTGAACAGTAACAGAGATTAACTGGATCCCGGACCAGAAATGAAACTGGTGAATTGTTGGGAGGAAGGTTCTTGAACTGTATAGAATAACTTCATGCACTAACTTCCAGAATCCGTTTGTTATTAATTCCCACTGATGATAAAAGTGGGACAAATAGCCCCCAAACAGAGGGATAAAGATGTCTAACTGGACTTCTTTGGAAGTTGTGTTCTTATGTCAAATCTGAGACCTTGCAGGAATCACAGAAGATGAAGAATTGGAAGTTTTCCCCTATTATTACAAATTGACTTTTTTCTTTGGTGTTGATGCTGGGAAGTACGATGCTAACGCTGGTGGTTAATTATTCCTTCTTTGATAGTAGTAAAGAATTGCTGAAGAAGTTGGGTATTGTCTTTGGTATCTGACTAGTGGAGCCAACGATGATCTCTTTGCTGTAATAAAGACACCCAAAGATCTATCTGTAGATTTTACATTCTTAATTTTTCCAGCACCTCTTCAGTCTGCACACTAAACAGACCATCTCCTTCAAAGAAAATATCTTCAATCCTCATCATTGTCTCCTGAGGGAAACCCACCAACCTCAGCCATGCATGTTTTCTTAATGTGATATCTGAAGCTCTTACCCTAGCAAAAGCAGCTGAAGAAGCTGCTCTTAGCTGAAGTTTAGCAACATTCTGTCCCTCCATCAGAAGCGCTTTCACAAACTTTTTAATGCTTTTCTGGCACAGCTTTTAAGAATGGAGCACTTTCCCCCATAAGTGGTATTGTTATCTAGTCATGACAGCTTCATAATTTGATATATCCATGAAGAAAACATTTTTCTCCCAATTACTCTCAGTCTTTTCCTTTCTTATCTGAAGGAGTAGAGTGAAATTGGGCATCTTTTGATCTTTGTTGTGTCACCTTTATCACTAACAATTAGGAGACGGGAGGATATGAAACACAACCAGGCTTTCCTGAGGAAACTGATACAATTTGTCAGCTTTTTTTTCTTTTTTTCTTTTTTATATAAAGGCTGATAGGATGAGGGAGTTTTCCAAACCCTTTTCTCTGGCTGAAACAATCCCTCCAACGAGGGAAGTGAGACCTGTTTTCTGGTAGATTGCCCAAAAAATATTAAAATCAGGATGAGACAATTCTTCAACCAAAATTGAGGAAATATCAATATCTTTATCATGTGATCGACCAGCCCATGGAAGGTCACCAAATCCTCTGATGGCAACAATGCTGAGGTGTCACCAACATTTTCATTTGGAGATGGTATCCCTCCAGAGTCTGTATCCAACTCTTGTAACTCCATTAATGCTTCCTTCTCTGATAACAAATCTGTTACCACTGTAGGATACTTGTCAGGACTTAGATGCATTACCAGATCCAAATCCTTTGGATCTGATAATTGAACATCCTCTCAATACCAAACTAGCAAGGGTCTATTCTTATACAGAGAGACCTCTTGATAAGGTGCAGTACATGGCCAATGTGACCATCCAACCTAAGGGGGCTCTTGCCAGTCAGGCCAGAAACCATACTCGGATCCAGCTGGAAATATTTTTGTCTATATGGATCGAGGGTATGTGAATGAGGATGTTAAAGTACTCTCTCTCTGGATCCAATTTATGATCTGTACTCCTTTTCTGATCAGAGTATATTCTTGGTTCAGAAAAAAACAGAGACAACAATCTCCTTCATTGAGTAAAGGACAGGGGAGAAAAAGTCTTCTCTGGGGACCCAGAAAGAGACTTAGGTGAAGGAAGTAGAGGAGAGATCCTAAGTTCTTTCACTCCTCCACTCTTCCCTGGGAAAACACGTAATTGAATTGGTTGTAACAATATGTCCAACTCCTTCTCAATTGCTATACCTGGCTCGATCACCAACAGATCTGATCAATGAACTTGTGCCTTGACTATCTGTTGCAGTGTGGTGTTGATACTGGCTACTGCCTCTATCATTTCCTCATCATATTGGTTTGTTAGCTCTTACTTTTGGAACCAGCTCATCCTGATCCAACACTATCAGTTGCAAAAAAAAAAAGTCTCCTAATTCTACTATGAGAATGTGTATCCAGAATGGATTCCTTGACGAGTTCTGGTTAGATGAGTCTTTTGGGTAGATTGGCTCTTAGTAAAGAGGCTGACACCACCGAGGATAGCATGTTCATGCTTGTCATAACAGCTGAGTCCTTTCTAACAGGACTGGCTCTGGAAACAGAGGCTGACACCCCAGTAGTTTTGCTCTTCTCATCCTTGTCACTACTGGATCCTTTAGTACTGGATATTCAGGAAGAGGGTTTGTCCTTCTTCCCAGCAGACTCACTGAGAGATGCTGGTCTCTGAGACCTGCTCAAACCCTGTCCTCTCTCAGTTCTGGATTGTTTTGCTGACAGTGCTTCTTTTACTAAAATCTCCTGAGGTCTACTCTGTCTCGCTCTTTGCTCAAGTTGTAGAAGTTAACCCAACTGAGCATTTCAAGGGTGAGTGTTCCTCTCCCAAGTATGCCAGGTGCCTAGCATGTGTGTCAGATGCACATGATACACATCTCTTGAAACCAGGTTTTTTATTCCGTGGTATATTCTTTTGTTTTGCCATCTCAAGTTCAACTATCTACACTATTTAAAGGAGTACTATTATAATAGATAAATAGATAGCAAAGTACAGATACAGGAAGACCCTGGAGCATCTCCTAAACGGTTCAGCTTGTCATGGTTGGAAGGAACTGAGACAGCTGGAGCGCCATGTCCCTTTTATATCCTCACCCTGGAAATTTTTTACATTCACCAGAGGGAGGAATGAGGGAGGTGCGTGAGCATGAGGCAGATGAAGTCTACCAATCAGGCTGCACTAATCAGAGCACCCCATGAGAGGGAATATGCAGAGGACACTCTAAGAAGAATATCTGGTAAAATCACATGTGCCAAAACAACATTTTATTTTTTTTGCAAAAATACCCATTTAGAAGAACATCAAAGGAAGATTTTCAACCAGCTCGATCAGTTACCACTGACTAGGTGTATCACCACAAAACCATCACCATAACTGGCAGACTAAGCAGAAAGCCAAGTTTTGAATAGCATGAAGCTGTAACTACCATCCTTACCCCAGTGGTGATCCTTGCAGAAGAGAGCTGAAACACATTCAAGAGGTAGTATATACACAGAGGATTTCAATCTCCAGGGCTGTTAACCTTCACAAGCTTTGGAAATAAATGAGCTAGCATACATTTCTCCCTCGATAGATAGATAGATAGAGAGATAGATAGATATAAACAATTTAAAATTAAAATTTTCAAGAGTCTATGGAGACTTTTTGCTACCTACAGATCTCCCAAGTTCTCAGGTGTAGACTTATTTTACCTACTGTACTAAGAAAAAAATTGCAAGGCTAGGTTTGCCAAGATGATGGAATTGTTTGCTGCTGCCTATATCTAATTTTAACCATTCTGTTTATCCTGTTGTATGTAAAGCACTCAAATTGACGTTTCTATTACAAGAAGAATGAAATAAAAATAGACAGACAGCGGCTGAGTTTGAGCGTGCTATAGTTCAGCACTCCAGTTTCCTTAAGAAATCAGATATAAAACTCAGGTGGCCAGTTTCCTGAGACAAATTGAGCCAGATGTCAAGTTGTTCTTTACAATAACGTGATGAGCATTTGTCCTCAAAAGGACAGGAAAAAATTCCTCATGGGCAGAATCACAGACTTGAAGCTCATCAGGAGGTAACAGTGGGGCAGACAATTATAAAGCTTGCAATAGTTGCGCACTCTCTAAGCAGGTTAAAATCTAATTTACGACAGATATTTTAAGCAGGGATAGGCTGAACTGGGCTTAATGAAATGGAGAATGAAATGATCCTTATATACATTAGAGATGTTGGGAGGCTTAATTAATGCACGTAAAGTGCTTTGCAAACTTCAGATGACATATCTCATAGAAGAATAAAGTATTACTACTACTCAGATGTAGTACTGCTAAGCATATGTTTGGCTGTAAATCAAATTAACATAATTTCTATCTACTCACAGTTTAAAGGAAAATATACTTTATTTTAAAGACTCCAGGAAAAGTATATGGAAAAGTATTGTTTTAAAATAAGTAATTAGGTTGAACTTCAGATATTTCAGAAGTTCTGTTTAGAAATTTAGGCTTTGTTTTTAAAGAACATCTAAAGTTAGGTATTTAAATGCATGTCTAGGAATCTAAAGAAGTGACCTGATTTTCACAGGTAACGTACATTCACAATTCGATTGAACCACCGTGAACAATGATTGTAGGACTGGAATCTTTACGCCTAAAGCAATAAGTGTATTTGTCTCCAGCATCTCTATATTCCTCCCTTCCACCTTCATCACCAACAGAATCCCCATCTCCTGCTCTAAGCCTTACCATAAAAAATCACTTACCTCTCTGGTTCCCAGAGATACCTAGATATATTCCTCTTTCTGAATAGGGATGATATTCATTCAGTTTTTCTATGGGCTTTGGACTGAGCTTGTAGTCAACACTTAAGAGGGGACAGAGGGGGATGTGGAGGTGCTCTACAATCTTGGGCATTATGATAGGGTTCGACTTACCACTGTGGCGTCTCCTGCTGGCTGTCCTGGAAATTAACTTAGTTCACCGGTGTGTCCTCATCTGGTGCTGCCTCGCCACTGTCACGTCTGCTCCTGGAAGCGTGTCATCCCAAAGAACACAGCAGCTGCTTCAGCACACAGCCCTCTGGCTGTGTCACATTCTGTTCTCCCCCATTCTGGGGGAACCATAGTCCATTGTCCCACCACTTCCTTCGTGGCAAGTGGAGGTGCAGGGGGACACAGGCCCACCCACTACTCCAGGTCCCGAACCAGGGACCCTGTAGATGGCAGCCATGTGCTGCATCCCTCCAACCTCGCAGTCTAGTTCCCTGGGCCACTTCCCCGCATCCCCGGAACCTTCTATGTCCTTGACTCAGGACCTCAGCAAGTCAGCAGTCAGCCAGGAGCTCGCTCTCACTCCCCTGATCCTGCCTACTATTGCTCTGTCCAATGTGCTAGCTGCCTTCCACCTGCAAGGCAGCCAGTCCTCCTCCCTCCTCAAGCTTCAGGGAGTGACTGACGTGCTCTGCCCTGCAGCTCTTCTTATATGGTCCTGCCTGGCCTTGACTGGCTGCTCCTTGCAGCCCCTTTCCAATAGGCTGTCTCCTGCACAGCCTCCCTAGGGTCCTCTCCAATTGGCTGCCTATTGCACAGCCTCCCTAGGGTTGCTTTAACCCTTTTCAGGCCAGTGTGGGACAGGCGCCCCTTCTCAGGCATACAATCCTATTAAAAACATGAACTAATCTTACAGTGAAGTGTTTTAAACTCTGTAACCACGGAGTATTATATAATCAAGAGTCAGTGACAAATAGCTTGAATTTTTTGTTAAACACATGTCATGTCATGCCTGTTATTGTTGCAAGCAAGCTATGATCACATAGCTCAAATGTAAACACCAAGGTCACTGATTAATAGTTTAATGGAGAATGCCAAATAGCCAGCATATTTCACATATTTAACTTAAACAAATAGAGGCCCTTTTCTTATTCAGCCTTCATGCTTCTTTCTATTATGGTATCTATTATGGTATCTATGGTATCTATTATGGTATCTTAATTTAAGAAACAAAACCAAAAAACACTGAACCAATAACACTGAACAGCACACTAAATTGCTATCCATCTATGCAATTATGTATACTAGAACTATGTTCAGAGAACATTATTCAGATTGCAAAGTGAAGCACTCAAATCCTAGATTTTCAATTGCCCATGCAACACTAGTTTGGCCCCCTTGTGCATTCCACACATGCACTGAATGAGGTAGAGATATTGTGTGTGTGTGTGCACACACAATATCTCATGTGTGAAATATATGAAATCATGTAATTAAAGTTGATAATTCACACACAAGCAGGCTGAATTAAAGTTGCATGGGCAACTGCAAATCTGACATTTCCTAACTTTTGAATGCTTGACTTTGTGACCTTAATGTTTTAATGTTTTTTGGTATATAATTCCCCAGATTGTTTTGTTGTTGTTTTTTAAATGGTCAAACAGATTATATTAAGTGCAGCTGTAACAACCTCTACACCATGCATCATCATGCAGGGTTTGACCCCTGACTCTTCAGCATTGTAGCATGGACTTCTGCCATTTGAGATTCAGGACTACATCAGCTTGGAGCAGAAGAAGGGGTCTTCTCAAATTGGGACATGGGCTGCTGGGACCACGAGTTTATAACTGGAGTCTCTCTCTCTTGCTCTCTCTCCAGCTCTAGGAGTTAGGATCCAACCTAGGGTAGGAGCTTCCTCAGATTGCATCCCTGGGTGGGAGATGGGATTCCGGAGCTTGGGGCCCTGGGTTATTATAAGGTAGCCTGGCTGGGCTCTCTCTCTCTGCCCCATTCCCACTACCCTGGGAGTTGGGAGAGCCTTGAATCATGTTGCACCCCAGGGGTAATTGTATTCCAGGACCACATGATGAGTCCAGTGGATGTGGGGTAGGTGGTGGAGGGAAATCAGTTGAAAATTTATTTAGACTTCCAAAAGCCTTTGAAAGAGTCCCCCACAAGAGGCTACTAAAGAAGCAAAGTCGTGATGGGTAAGAGAAAAAGTCTTGCCATGGATCAAAAGCTTGCTAAGAGACGGAAAACAGAGCAGGAATACATGGTCAGTTTTTAAGCATGGCTAAAGGTTAACAGTGGGATGCCCCAAGATTCCGTACTAGACACAGTGTTTTTAATATATTTATTAAGTATCTGGAAAAGAGGGTGAGTAGTGAGGTATCATCTTCAAATTTTGTTAAAGATATTTAGGTTAGACAAGTCCAGACAAGACTGATGAATTTAACCAAACTAGGTAAATGGACAACACACTGGCAACTGAGAAATGCAAAGTAAGACACACTGTAGGGGAAAACTTGAACGACTCATACATTTTATAGGCTTCTAAATTAACACTGTCATTTCATGAAAGGGACATGAGTCTCATTGGGGACTGCTCAATAAAGACCTCTGCTCAAGGTGCAGCTGCAGTTAAGATGGCAAATAAGATGTTATTATATACAAGGAATAGAATTAAGAATAACACTAAATATTATAATTCCACTATATAAATATTGTGTGCACTAATAGTCATGCATCACAAAAAGGATATTACACAATTAGTGTGTTCAGGGAAGGGTAATGAAAACGATTAGGGGCATGGAAAAACCCTCATATTGAAAAGAAAAAAATTAAGATTGTTTACCAGTAGCCTGATAAGAAGGGACATAATAAAAGTATATAAAATAATGAATGTAACAGAGAAGAAAGATCAGGAGCTTCTGATCTCCCTGATTCATTACTCAACAACAAGGGGACATTCAATGAAATTGAAAGGTAGCAAAATCAAAACAGATTAAAAGGAAATACTTTTCCATATAAGGAATAATTAGACTATGGAATGCATTGACTTAGGATGTTGTTGAGACCAAGAATTTAGCAAGGTTCATAGATGGACTGGACATTTAAATGGACAGTAGGAATAGCCAGGGTTATAACAACAAACTACTAGATACGCTAACAAAAATTTTAGAAGGGATATAAAACTTCATGCTTTTGTGCTTAAGCCAATCTCTAATAATTAGAGAGGATAATGAGTCTTTCCCTGAATGCAGATTACCCTACATCTGCTTACTGTAAGGTCCATTGCACCTTCCTCTGAAGCATCTGTTACTGGCCAGTGTGAGAGACAGGATACTGGACCATGGATCTGATCAAGGATAACACTGCCTATGTTAAAGGTTCCTATAAAATGGCCAGCCATTATACTATTATTGATTATTTTTCAAAATACTCTGGGAAATTCAACTTCCACCTGAATTGCAGGAGACTGGTAGGAAGGACCTCAATTAGATGTCTTAATGAAGTATTCAAAAAAAGAGACCAACTCTTAGTGTGGAAATGGAACCCAGGGTCTTCTGTTCCAGAAGCACAACAACATGCTCAGACTTTTTCAAAGGAGAATGAGATGTGTCAGGAATGGAAGTCTCAACTTCTACTGAGAGGTTCTATTTCCGGCTCGAGTGCCAACTCAGTCTCTGACCGTGGCAAATTAATTAGCCAAACCCTGTAACTTTGTATCCAACTTACCAATACTTGTGGGCATTTAGACCCAAAGTTCTGAATCCAGACAAACTTGATTCAGTCCATTTGGAGGAGCTACAGCAGCCGTCTTAGAATCACTGCTGTGATATGATTATGATTCATTGAATAAAATATTTTGTGCACTAACTACTTTCTATAAAAGTTCTACCATGGTATTGTAAAATTGTACTAATTCTTATGAGGTACCAGCAAGTATAGCTATTCAATAAAGGCAGGATTTTGGAACAGAATTTAGAAGAATTATACAGAAATAAAAATAAATTAGCAGCATACAAAGTCTGTTTCATGCTGTGGCAGTTACAAACCCACATCTAATTGTATTACTTTTTCAGCAGTTGCAGTACTGTCTTGTATATAAAACTACAAGTACAGCAGTATTCAAGGAATTTAATCCAAAGTTCAATCAAGTTGAAGAGATAACAGACTGAAATATCATCTGGGAGTGTGTTCAATATATTTAATGTACCTCACCTTAATATCTTCATAAGCAGGTAACAATTTTTCATTCCTTCTGTCGTTTCTCAGGCAAGGGTCCCAGTGAAGTCAAAGGGAGTATTACCTTTTAAAGGACTGCCCCTCAATACTTCCTTCAGCTATCTGACAGCTATTTAAACATCTCCATCTCGTGCTGTGTGTTTGTAGGTCTATCCCAATGGAAGAAATGGATTATTAGCTACTTTATCATTTTGACTCAATTTTTTTTCTTTATAAGCAAAAGTTATTTTGTACCTTCTATCTACATTGACTAAGTAATTTGGCAGTATCCTACTGAGGTTTCTCAATAATAAAACATAATATATTATTACACTATACTTAGAATTGGGGGAAGGCAGCTGTTGCTCTTTAACTAGTAGCCTTACACCTTGGTTTCACAACACAGATAACACATGAGAATACTACTGGATCTCTGCAGACCTACACTCACACTGCAGTCTTTGTGGCTATTTTAAAGTCTTATGTAGCACCTGAAAAATTCACTAATTTTGTTTTCTCTAATATCTCAAGTTCCAAAAAAGTCTTCACAGAATCCTGTACAATAATTATATTTATTGGTGCTATAATCTAAATAGCTATACTTTAAAAACAAAGAAACAAAAAGAAAAAAAAAACCCTGTGCCCTCCACAAATCTTTACATGACTAGAAACAAACAGTTAAATAACCCAGCCAGTTCCACACTGCCATAAAATCCTTTGTCACACTACCTGCCATAAATATCCCCCTCGACCTTTCCCTTCTGTAATGGAAATATTCTGTTGGATATATCTTATTGATGTTATTTATTTGTATTAAATGCATAGTAAAATGCATATAGTGCCAGGGTACATTAAATTATGTCAAAGTTCTATATGTTTGCTCATAGCACTATGTTTTGGTGAAGTAAAAGAATCCTTTCATGAACAGAATTGGAATGATTGATCTACTTTGTGTTATAAAATGTTGATTATATAGTGGTGTAGATTTATTCAAGTATTGGTAAGGCTTGAATTTTAAGGATATTAACTATATTATGTAGCAACCAGCATATGTAGGACTTTTGCATGAGTAGTGTTGCAGTATAGTACACTGGAAATGGAATGCTCAAATAGGAAATGGGTTTTTATAAATTATTTTGACCCATGCTTCTATTTTGTCAAGTTTTAATAGGTAAAAATTGGGTTGGGTAGCAGGTGTAAATTGGATGCAGTGATAATGGATGAAGAAGGAATAATATGAAAATGAGGCATTTGCTGCATATCTTAACTGTTAATTTCCAGACTTTTTAGCCTTTTGCCTTGTTTAAAGGTGTTAAATTTTTGTGAAGAAACAATATTAGTAGTTTGGGTGTCAGCTGAAAGCGCACTTTAAGCTGAAAGCGCACTTTAAGTCTTCATCTTCTTAAATAAGCATTTTGTGGGAAATTTCCGGGTTGAGCTACAAAAGTTTTAATCAGATTGGCATATAGGGCCTGCAGGACAGGAACTCTTCTCTGGCAGATTTTAAGGGACTCCATAAGGGGTGTGTGTGTGTGTTTACATCTGAGTGGCATATATGGGGAGAGTGGAATAAAATGTATTTTCTGATTTCCCTCCTGCTCCCCAAACTTTTCAGAAAAAAAGAATTCTAGGAAGAGATGGCATGTAACATTTCAGAGGAATTGGTTTCTGGTTGTGAAAGTTAGGGGAGAGGTGCTTAAAATCAGTGTTATAATGGAAAGTTAGTTTCAAATTATCTATGGAGAGGATTCTGCCACTCCATAAATAAGTACAGCTTATTTTCTAAACTTTTTTCAATACATTTACATTTTTAAGAAATATTAAAGAAGGAGAAAATTTGGTGTGGTTAGTGAAGGCTCATGAATGGTTTTATTGACTTCTCGCAGATCATGACCAGTAATAAGCAAACCAGCTTTTACTACACTTAAAGCACGTGATAGGGGAAAAAACGAGGCTGTAAACAGCATTAGTAATGTAAATGCATGGACATTTATAAATATGGGAAGTTTAGTCTTAACATGAGGCAATCAAAAGATGAAGCATATGGAAATATTCTTAATGACTTTTGAATAAGAAAATGTGCATGTTCCTCATTAGAAAAACTGAGGACAAGTGTATTTAGCAATTGGGTAGATGCTCGTATGCCTTTAGCAGAGATATTTTTGTATCAGTAGCAAGCATAGTGCCAGTGATCTTAATGCCAATAATATCAAAGTGTGACAGCAATGAGATGTTAAGTAAAGAGGGAAACTTAATAACTCTGCCTGTTATAGTGTCATTATGTATCTTCAGCATCACCCAGAAGTTAATTGAAGAAGCGACAAAAACTCTTTGAGATAAAAAGTAATGACTTCCCAGAATCAGGATTGGAGACTGTGTGGTAATTTCTGGGAGTGGTGATATTACACAGGAGCTCACCAATAAAATGCAACTTCACCAAATTTAGATAATCTTCATGATTATAATCACATATACTTTGGCTCAAGTATAAATATATACTATATGTACATATTATATATTTATATTGATCCAAGATGTTCATTTATGGCTTAGATAATAGAGTGGGGAGTGTACTTATAAAATTTGCAGATAACACCAAACAAGGAGAGATTGCAAGCATTTTGGGGAACAGGATTAGAATTCAAAATATCCTTGATAAATTAGAGAACTGGTCTGAAATCAGAAAGCTGAAATTCAATAAAGACAAGTGCAAAGCACTATACTTAAGAAGGAAAAGTCAAATGTACAAATACAAAATATGGAAAAATCGGCTAAGCAGCAGTACTGTAGAAAAGGATGTGAGGTTTACTGTATATCACAAATTGAATGAGTCAACAGCATGATGCTGTTGTGACACTGTTGTGGAAAAGGCAAATATTATTTTGGGGTGTATTAACAGGAGTTCTGCTCCACTTGGCTTTGGTGAGCTGCAGTACTCTGTCCAGTTTTGGGCACAACACTTTAAGAAAGATGTAGACAAACTGGAGGGTCCAGAGGACAGAACACAAGGTTCATAAAACACAACTTATAAGGCAAAGTTGAAAGAATTGGGCCTGTTTAGTCTCGAGGAGAGAAGGTGGGGAAAGGAGTAACAGTCTTCAAATATCTAAAAGGTTGTTATAAAGAGGACAGTGATCAATTGTTCTCCATGTCCATTGAGGGTCAGGTAAGAAGTAACCAGCTTAATTTGCAACACGGGAGATGTAGGCTCGATATTATAAAAAAAAATCTTTCTAACTACAGAGATAGTTAAGCTCTGAAATAAGTAACTAGGGCAGGTGCGGAATCCTGCTCACCGGAGGTTTTTAAGAACAATTTAGCCAAAAACTTGCCAGGGCTGGTCAACATATACTTTATCCTGTTGCAGCATGAGAAGATGGACTAGATTGCCTCTTGAGGTACTTTCCAGTCTTATATTTCTATGATTCTATGAAAACCCCTAGGATTGAAGGGGCAAAATGACTAGACATAAACCAAGGAGTTAATATTTGTGTATACAGTATCAGAGAGCCATCCTAGAGAAATGCTAACCAATCTGTGGTGCCCAAATACTTAGGTGAAAGGAATTACCCCATCTCTTTTCCAGTACAGTGTAAGGACTTTTTTTTTAAAAAAATGTTCTTCATGCTTGTGGACCCCAGTGATTCTTGCATACAAGTCTCGTTTGGCCTTTAAGGTAGAGCATTCTAAATAACAGAAAGCCCCCAAATTTACATTTTGTTAATTTCAGAACTATTTGCATTATATCTTTGCAGCAAATACTGAATAATTTATGCTGCGATGGCAAAACATAAAAATACATTTGAATTTAGTTCATATAATATGCGCACACAGTTTCTTCATAAGTTGAACTGAACCAATTCAATCTAATCTATTATACATATATTGTCAGTAGGTATTTTTCACAGTACTGAGCAATCTATCTTATGAAGGACAATTTTGGTGTGTTGACATAGAATCAGATTTTGATTTATAGATTTCAGGATTAAAGTAATTCAGAGCAATAACCAAAAGTATAACCTGATGTTTAACTGAGACAAGTTATATTGGATTCATAACTAAAGACACACACACACCAATTTCTAAGTTTAAAAATATGGCCCTGGGCAATTTAAGTTTGGTGATCAGCAGCAGGTGGACATCTTTTTGGGTCTTGCCCTGCTGGTGGTCCCATCCACCTTATATTAGGATGTTCTGGACAATGGGTTTGTCAGTGGAGTTTTGTTGTGCAAATTAGGATGATTCAGATGTTGTTCTAAAGGTATCTGAAACCTTAAATATTATAGCAGCTTTATTAATTAATGCTGAATAGTACTTTACTGCTTCCAAGCATTGTGTTTTGGATTGCATCCTATGGTGGTGATTGGTCTCTAACCTCAGAACATTATTAAAGGGTATGAAGACACCATACAATTTTATAATTTTAATTTTTTTAATGATTTTGCAAGAAGAATTAAAAATATATTAACAATATATTTTCTGTGTTAGAGAAGACATACTTAAGTTCCATGCATTTGAGAGCATGTGCACTAGTTGAATGTGCCAGAGCTAGATTTTAACTTTGTGAAGAAAAACAAAGAATCCAGCTCACCGAGTTTGTGCGTGGGAGCGGGATGTCTGGTCATACTACAACTTATTTCATCAAGTTCAAAAACCATAAATCAAGACTTTCTAATATGTGCACGTGATGGGAAGTACAAACCCTGCTCTAGAAAGAAAGTGGTTAAAGAGCTACTTTTGCCCCAGGCAGCCCGACCTCACCACACTTGCAAAGCATGCATGGGCTGGAGGAGGAGCTTAAAAGAGGAGCAGAGCAGCTCAGTAGTTGCTCACCAGTAGAGGTGAATGGACATACAGTCTTAGCTCCTCAGAAGGAGCTAAGCTATGGGAGATCCAGCTGCCTGGGGCCCCTGACTGTTGAGAATCTACTTAGTCCTGACCAGCTGAAGAAAAAGGACTCTGGACACTTGTAAAATCTGGGATTTATCCTTAGATTTGTTTTATGTGGCTTTGATTTGTCATTTTGTGTAAGGAGACTGGTAAGAAGCAATCCAGGGGAGTCATGATGGAGCACTTTTTGAGGGTGCAGAAACTTGCCGCCTACTACAGGGTTTTGGATTGGAGCGTGGTAGAAAGCCTCCCCTACCAACCTCTGGATGGGGCTGAAGGTGAAAATCCTACCCTGGATATAAAAGAATGTGGACTCAGAACACCATATAACCTGCAAAGTTATGATGTTGGGATCTTGGCCTGGTGAGGCCTGGAACCCCTTGCCTGACTCTGGGGCTAACTTTTGTTGGACTCTTTGTATATCCTGAGAGTGGCAGACATAACTCATGGCCTGGCCGGAGGGCTGAGTCACTAAAGGGGTAGACCACTGCAGGGCTGGAGCAGCTGTCGACAAGAGATTCCAAAAAGAGAGCGTGCTATGCCTCTGCCTGACTAACTATGCAGTGCCTGCAGTGAGTGACCCCCTTCACAGTGCACCAGAACTTGTAGGACATGATAAAGAGCTTCCTAGATTCTAAGGAAACCAGACATTGTCAGTGATATATCACACGACATTGATCTCCTTAAAAGTTGCTTTTCTTCACACGGAACTTCTAACATATTCTCTCTCCTCTGTCTGTGCTGCTGATTTACTCTATTTAATCATATCTCAGTTTTGGCCATTGCTTGACTCTCTTTAAATCCAGGTTTGTGCAGCTTTTTTTTTTTTAATCCCGATACAACACAGGAAGTTATTTCCACTTCTTCAAATTGCTTTTTTTTAAAAAAAAAAAATCCAGTGACTCTAGCCCATTTGGTATTATCTCTCTTTTCACTTAACTAAGCTTAAATAAGTTATCCATCTTAAATTCAGAAGTTCCCAGTGCAGACTGACTTCATTTGGGCTTGTTTTTTTTAAAAAACCTTTTTTAAGTATGGGAAATATAAGAATTGCATTTCTGCCTTCTGGTACATCCCAAGTCATTTAAGCAACCTATTTAAAATAGGTCATATTTTTTTCCTTTGGTACTGAGTTTGTCTGTTGAAAGTTCCTAATTATTTCCTCTCACATAATCATAAAAATGGTTTAATATTCTATCCCGTCATTTAAGAAGAGACTCCAGTCCGAAGTATGGGTCCTTATACTATTAAGACAAAGAATTAATTCATACTTATGATAAAAGCATAAGCATCTGTCACTAACTACTCTTTCAAGTCCTTTAATGGCTCTACTGATTCCTTGCCAGGCTGTATCTTTCATACGTATATAAAGAAATCACTCTTCATTTTTTGATCCTAAGTAATCTCTTATCTGAGTACATACCAAATTTAAGAAAAGGTTAGCTACAAATAACAATAGCAAGAAATTGGATTAAGAAGCTCTGGAAACTTTGGATGCTTAAAGACTGCAGAATCAGACCTTAAAAAGCAAAGTTATATACTTTGAAGCATAATAAATATTTATAAATATTTTTAATAATAAATAAATAAAGCTGAAGCAAACATCTAAATGGAAGACAACAAAAATGTAATCAAGATAACAACATGGAGGACTTAGCAAGACCCCAGGAAATACCAAAATGGAGCAAAGGTTAGTAAAAAAGGCAAGGGCCAACATGGAAGAGAAACCGAGGAAATTTTACTGCAATAAGATATTATGAGATTCATAAAGTGGGAGCTAAGCCAGCCAGGCTACACCTGTGGGGACAGGGGTTAGGGATGGGAAATAGCTCTTTGGAAATGTAAATGAAGGCAAACATCTAAAAATCTTAAGTGTCTGGAAGAGACTTTTAATAAAGGAGGTCAAATGGTGGGTTTAAAATGTTGACTTTGATCCTTTAAACACAGACTCATTTGAAGACTAGCTGACACACTCCAGTTAGTTTGCATCACTCAGGCAGCACAAAGGGAAACCTCCCTTAAGTCCTTTACTCAAGATGTTCCTGGCATGGGAGAGTCCACAGGGAGCCAACAGTGCTAGCTCCTAAGCCACCATCTCTGCAGCCCCTAATACAGAAACTGTGTCGTGGACAGGGAGAATGGCTGGAGTGAGAAGTGTTCCTGGAGCCTGCAGATGGTGTATGGTACCTAGGGGCAGGGCCAGCCCACAACATTTTGGCACCTGAGGCAGGGAGCTCAAATGATGCCCGCATTCCCCCTCACTTCAGCCAAAACTTTGAAAGGTCTCAATTCTGCTATCCTGTTCTACTCCTTTCATGATACTGCTCTGCTACCTACCCCAATAAAGGAGAACAAACAACTTAAAATGCCTTGTTCAAAAATTTTAAGTAACACTTATCTTTCCAAGGCCTGAACAGCAAATGTAACTTTCCTTGTCTGCACAGTAAACACTGGCATTTTTATCTGTTTGAATAATCAAAGTGGTGTTTTCCGTGCCTTCTTGGTTGCAAAGATTTGAACTGCTTCCTGAAGATCCACAGTCTGGGCCAGCTCATGCTCTATTGAGATGGTTGCAAGGCCGACCAACCTCTCCTGTGTCATTGTGGAGCGTAGTTGTGTTTTTATTAACTTCAGCTTGGAGAAGCTGCGTTCTCCACTGGCAACTGTTACAGGAAGTGTTAGAAGTATGTGCAGAAAAACAAAAGCATTTGGAAAGAGGGTGGTCATCTTATTTGTGCACGTATATTCCAGAACAGCCTTTGGAGTTGATCCTGCTGAAATGTATCTTGAAAGGGCTTTCAGTTCATCACCTAAATCACTCTCATCAATATTGCGCATGTCATCATGTGTCAACACTGTCTCTAGTGCCCTACATTGCTGGTGTAGGTCTTCTTCAGGTATAGTGAGGAGTGCTGGAATGTCATACGACATCCCAAATATGCTGTTGTGTTCCTTAAGCTCCATAAAACATTCTTCAACTGACTGTACTGCACAATCTAGCACCTGGTTAAAGAATTCAACTTTGAATTGTTGTTTGGGGTCTCTTATGGGATTATCCCGTGCCTCGTAATCAAAATGTTGTCTTCTTCGGTGACTCTTGTATTCTTGAATGGGTGGGAAAATAGCTTCCATATGAAGTTCCTCTGCCAACGTCTGTGCACTCTTCAGAATGTTTTTAAATCCCTCATCTGACTGGTAAGACTGTAGGTATGACTTTGCTTTGTCCAGTTGTTCCATTGCTCCAGATATATCAAGATCAACACCTTGGAGTCTCTTGCTTACAATATTTATTTCAAACAGTATGTCATTCCACAACACTAAGCCACACAGAAATTTGAAGCTATGTATGTTTCTGGTGACTCCATTTCCCTCTGCCACTGTTCTCCCACAAACAGTTCCTGTCATAGCATTATCTTCCATAATGGCAACTATGGCATTCCCAATTTGGTGTTCGATACGCTTTATCGCCTCCCCTCGACTTTTCCATCGTGTGGCACTCAGTGGTTTCAGTGTCAGAAAGGATGTTCCCAGATGTTGCTTCAAAATTTGCCATCGATGAGTAGATACAGAGACAAATACATAGATGATTTGAATTACATTAAAAAATTCAGCACCCTCACTAGAAGCTGATGCTGCATCACTGACCACCAAGTTCAATGAATGAGAACTGCATGAGACAAAAAAAGCCTGAGGGTTTAACTCTCAGATCCGTGTCTCTGTTCTTTCCTCTCATGTTGGCACCATTATCGTAGCCCTGACCTCTCATGTCAGCTATCGCAATTCCCGTATCTTCCAGCTTTTTAAGAAGCACATTTGTCATACCAGTTCCTCTAGTATCATCAATGTCAATAAATTCTAGAAAATGCTCTCTGACAGTCACCACTACAGGGACATTTTCACTAGGTTCTGTTGTTGTTACAAAACGCACCATTAAAATTATTTGTTCCATATGGCTGATGTCAGGTGTGCAGTCCAGAAGAACAGAGTAATATCTTGACTTCAGATCTGCCACAATCTTCTGTTTGACTTTTGTTGCCAGTAATTGTATGATCTCATTTTGAATTGTTTTTCCAAGGTATCGGTGTGTGTATATTTCTTGGGTGGTGATTCTTCTTAGATGCTCCTGGAGTACAGCATCAAACTCAGCCATCAGCTCCACAATTTTAAGGAAGTTTCCATTGTTTGGCACATACAGCTGATCTGAAGTGCCACACAGTGCTAGGTTTTGGGTAGCAAGCATTCTCACAATGGCAGTGAGCCTTTTCAGAACATTTTGCCACTAAAGAGACTCTCATGCAATCTTCTCTTGAGGTTGATCATCTATGATGGCCTTTAATTTTAGTCTCATTTCAAGCTCTTTCCACCTATGGAATGCTCTCTGGTGATTTGCTGCCTTCTCATGGCATGCCAGATTTCTAGCCAAATTTTTCCAGTCCTTTGTTCCTGTAGAACCCACTGTGGCTGGAACATTAGACTGGAAAAGTTTGCAACAAATACAGTATGCAGCATTCTGGGTTTTTGAGTACATAAGCCAAGGCCTCTCCACTTTGTCACCACTGGGGATTTCACACCAGTAATGTGTTGGATGGAAACTTCTAGTTTGATTGTCTTTGGGGAACATGAAGTTTTTCACTTGCTGTGGCCCATGCAATACAAGGAAGTCCCTCAGGCTACTGCTTAAGTGGGTCCACAGTCCTGGATCATCTAGACTTAAGGGACTAAATTCAGCAGCAGCCGTTTCTTGTACCTCCACCACACTCTTCTCTGATCTACACTTTTCTTCAGGAATGTGCATGGCTACATCCATTTGAGATGGAGATATGGATGCTGCAGTAGCTGCCAGGTCACCTGCACTCTGACGAACTGGAAGATCAGGCATCTCCTCACCACTCACATCCTCACTGGGGCCGGAACGCTCACCGTGAACATTTGTGTCTGTATCTCAGGAGAGCTCCTTCCTGCTTAGATAAGAAAGCAAAGGAAGCTTTTCTTCTTTTTCTGAATGCTGCCCCAGAGGGGCATTTTCTTCTTTCACTCATGACAGTTGTTCTGTGCCAGCTAGAGTGGCTCTCAACACTCAATTGAAGGGGACAAACAAGCAGGCTGGTAGCAGGGCCTGAGTGAGGGAAGATATCAGCATCTTAAGGGCCTAACTGGCTCCTACTACTTCAGTTGACTGCTTGTTCTCCTCAAGTGGGTTCAGGGAAGCAGCAGGAAACAGGAAGCTCCCTGAGAAGCTGGTGTTAATCAGTCCAGGCTCCTGGGGGTGCTAGAGAGGTACATAAAAGGCTCCTCCTCCTCCTCTCTCTCCCTGAAGCTCCTGCTGCTTTCTGTTTTTTCCTCTCACCTTTTCTCCTGCCCGCCTGTTAGGTCTCTTGTGCCCTCCTTCCTCCAGCCCAGTACTCCACCATCTCTGTGCATCTAGAGCAGAGAGAATATATGTGCACCAGCAGCAGACACAATTTTCTACACTCTGGGTCCTAGTGGTATCCCCCCACAGTTTGGCACCTGAGGCGGTCGCCTCAGTTCGCCTCATAGTAAGGCCAGCCCTGCCTAGGGGACCAGAGCCAACTGATGCAATTTAGAGCAGCTCTGAACTGTTTCAAGGCTGAGGTAGAGAATCGGGGAATCCTAGCCAACTAACTGATAGCCTCCAATTCTCTGCTCTGCACAGCATAAACTGGATGCAGCAGGGAACCTGGCCCAAAGCCTCTTATCTCTTGGTTTATGTAAAATGAAGCTCATTCCAGTACCTCAATAGACAAGGGTCCACATCAGAAAAAATACCACTACAAACTACAACTGTCCATGTCATCTGCTTCAATACAGAAGCCAAAAACTGAAATGGGAATTAAATTGAATCTCCTGGAGTGATCCCTCCAGTTTAAGGTTGAGGCATATTGCTGAGGTGGCATTAGGGAAATTAGCATAATCCATACTATGCCTGCTGTATGTGGATATTAAGGATTTCAATCTGAAGGCATGTGAATCTTGCACCTTTCACAAGCAATAACTGTGTGTGTGTGTGCACACGCGCGTGTGTATACCTACACACACCTGTACCCAGATATAATGCGGTCCTCGGAAGCCAAAAAATCTTACTGGGTTTAGGTGAAACCATGTTATATCAAACTTGCTTTGGCCCCCCTGCTCCTTGTCCCCGACCGCCCCTTCCAGAGACCCCCCCCCCGTCCCTAATCACCCCCAGGACCCCACCCAACCCCCCTGCTCCCTGTCCCCTGACTGCCCCGACCCCTATCCACACCCCCGCCCCCTGACAGGCACTCACCGGCAGCAGCAGGAAGTGGAGCACCAGCTCCCACCAGCTCCCAGCCGCGGCACTCCGCTTCCCACCACCAGTGAGTGCAGGGAGGTTGGGGAAAGGACACCCCCTGCACTCACCTGCGGCAGAAAGCAGAGCAACGTGGCCCCAGCTTTTCTTGCCCCGGCCCCAGCTGTGTCGCTGCGATGGTGGGGGGGTTAGGGAAAGGTCCTGCACTCACCTGTGGCAGAAAGTGGAGCAACACGGCCCCAGCCTGCTCCGCTTTCCTTGTCCCAGCCTGCTCCACTTCCGCTGCTCCCAGTGAGTGCGGGGGGGGGTGCCTTCCCCCAAACGACACGGCTGGGGTTGGGGCGAGGGAAGTGAAGTGGGCTGCTCCCAGCCCCCCGCTAATCACCAGGGCCACTCTGGGCCTTCAGGGCCCCCAAAAGTGCCCCCCACAGCTCCTGCCTCCCAGACTCTGGGGGTGGGAGGCCCTGCCCCTGACCACCCCCCAAGACCCTCTGCTCCTTCTCCAACCGCTCGGCCCTGGCCCGGCCCCATTAGCATGCCGCTCAGAGCAGCATGTCGGAGCCAGACACACTGACTCACTGATCCACTGGAGTGCGCAGCCCCGCCCCTTAGAGCGCCGCTTTACCGCGTTATATCCGAATTCATGTTGTATCGAGTCTCGTTATATCGGGGTAGAGGTGTATATATATACACCTACCCCAACATATATATAAAGTGTTGCACCAAAATGGATTGGATTATCTCCATTAAACTATCTTCACTTGGCTATAGCTGACAAGGAATGATCAAACCCAAGAAAGGGTTTAATCAAAGCTTATCAAACACAACACAGATACATACAGCAAAGAAATTGATGCCTCCTAAATCTGCTGCATGACTTCATGAATACGTCTTGAAGTATATAGCAATGACTTTCTGATTTTGGTATTTGAAGACATACTCTATACAGCATGTGACAAAGTTCCTCCTCTACCTTGGTGGGTCCTGCATTCATTGGCGGATTTTGCTCACCTCACAGATTCACAGTAGCCCTCAGTTTGGCCATCTTCGTGGCTCAAATCTGCCATTCACTTAGATAACCTCATCACTGGCCAGCATGGGGAACAAAAGAGTAAGAACCATCCCCGCAGTTTCTGCAGATACACCATGTGGGTCGGGGAACAGCTCAGAGACCTTCCCCTCTGGTGGAACCTCCTGTGTTGGGTCTGGAGTGGGGACATTTGGGGGGAACCCAGGCCCACCTTCTACCCCAGGTTCCAGCCCAGGGCCCTGTGGACTGCAGCTGTCTAGAGTGCCTTCTGGAACAGTTGCGCGACAGCTACAATTCCCTGGGCTACTTCCTCATGGCCTCCTCCCAACACCTTCTTTGTCCTCACCACAGGACCTTCCTCCTGATGTCTGTTAATGATTGTACTCCTCAGTCCTCCAGCAGCACATCCTCTCACTCCCAGCTCCTTACACACACACCTCACTAACTGGAGTGACAGCCTTTTTAAACCAGGTGCCCTGATTAGCCTTAATTAATTCTAGCAGCTTCCCAATTGGCTACAGGTGTCCTAATTAGCCTGCCTGCCTTAATTAGTTCTAGAAAGTTCCTGAGTATTCTGGAATAGTCCCTGTTATCTTACCCAGAGAAAAGGGACCTGCTTAACCTGGAACTAATGTATCTACCTTCAACCATTCTCTTGTAGCCATCTGGTCTGACCCTGTCACAAGCAACAATGCATATGTGTAGAATAAACATTTTACAAGTACTCTTTTTTTGTAGCCACACTTTTGTCAGTTTTCCAACATATTCTAAAATGTAAGTATTTTTTTCAGCTTAGCATAAGCTCAGTAGAAGAAATTGTCTGTGAGGAATGCAGATAGTTGGGAATAAGCCCAAGCTTAGACCATATTTGTTCAAATAATGTAATAGTATCTGTTTCAAAAAGGATCAACTCGTTCATCCAGATCCCAACGTCTTTGTGCATAGTACCTAAAGGAACTGAGGAAGACCAATTAGAAGCTAAGTTTTTTTCCCCCGAGTCAAATCCATGTGAATTTCTTTACCTAAATGATTTTTAACTTGCATAGGGTATTTGATCATTTTATTTAGTGCCATTATCCTGCTTGTTCAAATAGAGTAGGCATGGTACTTGGAACTGCTTGAAAAGTTATTTCGTCATTTGAAGTGGTACTTTTTATTATTATTGATTTCACATTGCTAGTAGGAGCACGATGTCTGTGCTAATACATTGCTGCTTTTCAGAGATTCACTTTAATAAGCAGCAATGTAAGGCTCCGGGAAGTGTGTTATGTTTTCACACTCCCCTCCAGGGCAGAAAAAATGGGATAATTGGTAGGGTCAGTAGGGATATTAACATTTTAGAAAGAGAGAGGTACCAACATGTTCACTCCATTTAAGCAGCTTTATTGAACTTTATATCAACATCAACAAGCCCTCCATCTCAAACCCTGAGTGCTTTTACTGAATTTAAATGTCCCTGTATAAAAAAGTCACAATTTGAATAGAGTGTTCATCCCATTCCAATAAATACCCAACAGCAAATGTGATAATTCAGCCTTTACATAAAAGACCTAATAAAAACTCATCACATGGTTTACCTTAAATCTACCTTCCTGTTTTTTCACTATACCTTCCAAATATCTTCTTCCCCATTCCTTTTGCAAATAGGTACACAGGAAACTCTGATGAAGTTAGGCTTTGAGCTGCTAATGACTTCCATCCTTTGTCCTTTCCCAGAGCTGTTTGCAAAATATTTTCTCCCTCCACTATGGTAAATTTCAAAATTAAAAAAAAAATTGACCAAAAAATGCAAGTTTTGATTTGGAAATTTGCAGTGCTTCATGAGAACTGTAATTCAAGTTCCTCATTCCTGTTCTCTTCTGCGGGCAGAGCTCCATGGCCGGAGCATACTTCCCATAATGCACAATGTTGTGCTCTCTTGCTAAGCTGCTGTGTTGTATCATCTTAACATTTTCTTAGGCATTGACTCAATTGTGGTTGTATTTTCCCTTCATATTTGGATTTTTTAGTTAGTATTGACACAAAATAAATCTCTGATCTTGCATCAGGACTTGCTGGTGTAAACCCTTATGTCTGTGTTAAGCTTTATAGGCTCTATTGCAATAACACTGTATCTTAAGATATGACATTTTACAAGGTCGTTTCTGGAACCTGATTGTGAAGGAATGGATTAAACATGGCTACTCCTCGCTACGCACAAGTGGTTGTACTAGTTACCAAGCAACTGTTGTATACATTCACAACTCAAAGTCAGTAAATTTACTCACATTTCCCCCACTCCAAAAGGTGGAATATTAAATTCATTAGCAATGTCTTCTGAATATCAAATTGTATCCCACGTACAGTGTAGACAACCACCTAGCACTCAAGACCCTACTGTTAAAGCTATCATTCTCTAATAGGATGACAGGACCCAGGCTCCTCCAGTAGGACAATCCAAGCTTTGCTTTTTTATATAAGCAATATGAAGCTACAATATAGCCTAGCTTCACAAACAAATTCTGTTTAACAAGCAGAACTGGAGGAACTGGTAGAACTGGATGTTATTTCTATTTTTTAGGCTCCAACTCTGCATTGTGATCTGCTATTGTGGAACCTTATATCCATGTAGAGTCCTACTGAAGTCAGTCCTATACCTACATATTGATATGTGTTATAAAACTATTTGGCTCTTTCTACCGGAAAAGAGAGACAGGTCAGATATTGGATTGGGATTTTTGTGTAGGCTGCTGTTAAAATGCTCTGCAGCTGAATGCATTCAACATTACATGCTATTCAATATTCAAGAGATGCAGCTAATTAATATAGTATTCCAGCTTGAGGGAGGGGAGGAAAGAATGTGAATAAAATTGATGACTTCAAATTTAATCTTGTAATTAAAAAATAAAAGCAACTGAAATAACCTGCGTGACTGTCTGCCAATATTGGGCTGGAGTTATCTTTGTCCTAATCTATGCTATTTAACATTTAAATTACAAATGTGTATAAATGTTTATAATTAACTACCATTAAACATTTTTCTCACTGGGTTGGACTCCTGAGATTCAAGTGCATTTTCAGTGAGGGCGTCGGGGACGGCAAGCCGAACGTGTACAGCCCTGAGTTGGCACACGAGGCCAAGACATAGTCACAGTGTTTGTGCTCAGGAAGCAGAAGTACAGGTGTCTAACAGAGCCAACAAGTAGCCCTCCGTAGGTGAATGGAGAGGGGATATGAAGCAAACTATCCTCGCACTAGATGCTGAAGAGAAGCATGTTGTATCCTTTCAAAAAGATATAGCCATGGTTGCACTTCTAAAGGTACTGTACCTCAAAGAGGCAATGATCCTTGGCATACCCACAGAAGCAGTTCTCCTCACCACTACTTGCTGAAGAGAATCTGACCCATACAGTATTACTTGAGCAAACTGCATTCCAATACAAATAATAAAAGTCAAGACGCTAAAGAAAAAAAGAACACTGGAAATTGCAACTGCTCATTCAGTAGCCATCTCTCTCACAGATTATGGATTTGTTATTACCTTCATGAGGAAGCCTAAATTATCTATAGCAAAACCTAAAGAAGACAGATGCTTTGTCTTTCAGAAGAAAGAAATACATGCAATGCAAGGCTTCAATTGTTTGTTTGTTTGAAATATAACATCTCTTGTTGACAATCTCTTCTGGTACCTGAAGAGTAGGAATGTCACTTTTGGACAACAACATCCTTTTATTGTATACCAGGTTTTCATAGTCAAATTGCTGACTTTCTTCTTTTCAACATCACAAGACCCCAAGTTACCCTTCATTTTTTCTCATCATACATATGTAAAGTGATTTTTTTCAGTATTTGTATTCTTATGATCATTAATCCTCTGCATTGGATTTCAAGTTCATTCACATTCTTGTTTATGACTGGTATCTGTATATGTTAGTTGCTACTGTTTTTTTTTCCTTTCATGCAACATGACTTTCTCTGGGGGTACAGTGGGTGCCCTTGAATGTTGTGTTTGTTCATTTATAAATCAATATTTATGGAAACTGCACTTATTGGTCTTTTGCTGCCTACCCCGACTAATAGATACAACCACTTATGTCTGCTTCTTTCTCCTCTATTCCCCACCTAGGAATACTAGGTTATGATCCTGCTCCCTTTGCTTGCTACATGCATCCCCAGACAGATATGAGCTGACCTGTGTATGTGCACTAAAGTTGAACAGTAGCTTTATTACTGAGGCAACCAGTTGCATACTGCAGGCAGCAGGCATACTTGCTTATTTTTTCTCACACAGACTGCCAGTAGCATCTCAATAACAGCCTGTAAAATTTTTATCAGTCAGGAGTGTTTTAAACAAGTCACTTTTCTGCCTGTGCAAGAAGCAACACAGCCATGGCTGACCCATTTTGGGAGGGAGGGCACGAAGGGAGGTTGATTCCTTTAATGTATCCCAACAAATATATTAATTCCCCAGTGTATCTTCCCAGGTTATGTGGTGAACATTCACAGCAGTCCTCTACCCCCATATATAGTCTCCTCCTACCCTGAGGTAGTTAGTGGAGAAATGGACTTTACAGCCTCTCAGTAGAAATGGCTATAATTTTCTTTGCAATATATTGCTGTACCACAGCAACCATGGATGGCATATTGCTTTACAACACTTACTATGTTTTTGCACTGTTTTCTTTTTAGGGACAAGCGGTGGGTTGACTCTGGGGAATCTCACCCAAGCACTGAGAGAACTGAATGGATTTTGCATATTCATTTAAAAGTTGAACAAAAATCAGGCAATGCTTTGAAGTGACCTCCAACTGTGCCTTGGCATGATGTTAAATTAATAAGTAGTCAGAGAGAGCCCTGTTTGTGATGTGCAAGAATGCAGTAATTACCAACCCATCAAGTTAATGAATCACATGATGAAATGTTAGGAAAGAATTATCGAGAAAAGACTTTGTAAGGAAAAGGAGCACCAAGTAAGTGACAACCAATTTGGGTTTATGCCAGGAAGATCAACAATGGATGCATTGTTTGAAGCCAAAATATTGCAGTGGAAGAACAGGAAGAAACGCAAGGAATTGCATTAAGTGTTTGTGGACTTACAGAAGGCTTATGACAAAGTTCTTACAGAATAGATGTGATGGTGCCTACAATTGTGTAATTTTCCAGAACATACATTCAGACTATCCTGGACACACACGAGAGTAACAACAACAGAAGTGAGAAGCAGCTGTAGTGAGCCATTCACTGTGGGATAGGTCTATATCAAAGATCAATCTTAAGCCCATTCCTACTTGTGATTGTAATGGGAACCTTGATGCAGAGTATTAGGAGAGAAGCTCCATAGAGCATGCTTTTCACCAATGACATTATATTGTTTTGTGAAGAAACAGTAAAAAGACCTTGAACAAAGGAGGGCTGTATTAGAAAAAAACGGTTTATGTGTCAGCAACAAAAGATGTCATATACATGATGCTTCATTGGGACAACAAGCCACCAGTGAAACTAGATGATATACAGTTAAAGTCTGTGCAACAATTCATGTACCTCAGTTGAGTATTGAGCTGTGATGGGAACACAGATGTTAAGAACCACATGAAGAGCGCTTGATGTAAATGGAGGGAGTTGACAGGAATTTCCTGCAATAAGGATAAATAGCAAAGTGTATGAGACCATGATTAGACCAGCCATGCTATACTGGTCAGGATGCTGGCCAATGAGGAAGAGAGAACAAGAACTATTTCACACTACGAACATGAGAATGCTCAGGTTGTTACTGGGTGAGACAAGACCTAATAGGTTACGCAATTTAAACAGTACAAGCCATGATGCAGGTAGCCCATATGACAGAAAAGATGAGGAATTATCAGCTGAGATGATTTGATCATATGAGACAATGAGATGTGGGATGTATTGGTTAGAGAGTAGGAGATCTAGTAGTTACAGGACAAACGTCACGAGGAGGACACAGAAAAAGGTGGTTCGAAATGCTGAAGGAGGACATGAAGTTCGGTGTCAGCTCGGAACACTGACTTCAATGGAACACTTGGAGATGACCTAGACAAATTGGAGGATTGGGCTAAAAAAAATCTGATGAGGTACAACAAGGACAAGTGCAGAGTCCTGTACTTAGGAAGGAAGAATCCCATGCAGTGCTACAGGCTGGGGACCGACTGGCCAAGCAGCAGTTCTGCAGAAAAGGACCTGGGGATTACAGTGGACGAGAAGCTGGATATGAGTCAGCAGCGTGCCCTCATTGCCAAGAAGGCCAAGGCACATTGGGCTGTATTAATAGGAGCATTGCCAGCAGATTGAGGGAGGTGATTATTTCCCTCTATTCAGCACTGGTGAGGCCACACCTGGAGTATTGTGTCCAGCTTTGGTCCCCGCACTACAGAAGGGATGTGGACAAATTGGAGAGAGTCCAGCAGAGGGCAACGGAAATGATCTGGGGCTGGGGCACATGACTTACGAGGAGAGGCTGAGGGAACTGGAGTTATTTAGTCTGCAGAAGAGAAGAGTGAGGGGGGATTTGATAGCAGCCTTCAATTACCTGAAGGGGGGTTCCAAAGAGAATGGAGCTAGGCTGTTCTCGGTGGTGGCACATGACAGAACAAGAAGCAATGGTCTCAAGTTGCAATAGGGGAGGTCTAGGTTGGATATTAGGAAATAGTATTTCACTAGGAGGGTGGTGAAACACTGGAATGTGTTATCTAGCGAGGTGGTGGAATCTCCTTCTTTAATAGTTTTTAAGCCCCTGCTTGACAAAGCCCTGGCTGGGATGATTTAGTTAGTGTTGATCCTGCTTTGAGAAGGGGATTGGACTAGATGACCTGCTGACGTCTCTTACAATCCTAATATTCTATGATTCTATGAAGAATAAGAGCCACCAACCCTGATTAACAGGACAATGCAAAAGCAAGCCAACAAAAACAAAACAAAAAATAAAAGGCGTGTTCAAGAGTTTGAGCTATTTCAGAAGGGTAGGGGCAAAAAACTACAGTCACACAATATTGCTTAAAGAAGTTATTCCTATTGATGTTTTGAATGAATGGCATTTGTATTGATTGTGGTTGTTTGACCCTCTTGTTTGTTCATTACTGATTTTGGAAAAAAAAACCTGACAAATAAGTTTGAGCCTCATTTTTACGTACATTATTAGCTCTTATTATATCAGTGGCATACCATTAAGAACAGGAATTGTTTTCGGTCTTCTCTGAGAATACCATATTGTTGGAATGCTTGCAGTCAGAATTGTGAACGGAGCAAGGGAAAGAGCAAACCTAATTTGGAGCAGCTACATCCCACCCAGAAACTGATATATGAGAAAGAGAAAGAGAAAAAGGATTTTGTTAAAGCACCAAAAGGGGTAAGGCTTAGGTAAAACACATGCCCCTTACAGCTAGAGCTGGTTGAAAAATTCTGAATTTTTAAATGTAAAGAGGGACACACATCTTTCACTTACTGCAAAACAGCCCTAGCTATGCTGTGGGAGAAGAATGAGTAGACCATAAAATACTTTGAGATGTGTCATTAACTGCATGAAATTATCAATATATCAATAATGTTTGGAATAAGCCATATATTCATACCAGCAAACCTAACACCCTGTATTTTTCAAACACAGAGATGAAAAACACAAAAGACAGGTGGATCAAGAATTCAAAAGTCATGAGTCAGGTCCCCACCCCTGAAAAAGATCATGAGCTTTAAATATTTAATAAATTTGGGGTGGTTCTTTCTGGCCTTCTGTTTTTTGAATCTTTAGACTGTGCTCATGTTTTCAAGCTTCTTTCTACAACCATGAGAGCTAGATTTTTGTTTTATTTTTTAATCAGGATTCTCACATAACTTCATGACTCTACGACCTGGGACTTCAATAAAAGATACCATATATCTTGAGACTTGCACTGAAGTCATGAGACTATCAACAATAAAACCACTACAATGGAGGCAAGCACAACTATAACAGGGGTGAAAGACAGTATTGCTGGATGTACTGCCCCACGCTGGATAGACATCTCTAGCCATTCTGGAAGATAATCCTTGCAGCTCATGAGCCACGCACATAAAAAGGAATGGCTAGGGGAATGAAGAGAACTATGAAAAGGAACTCCTTTCTAGGACAACAAGAGTAAATATAAAATATCTTCCTTTATTTTGTTTGAAGTATCATTAACTCAATATTGATGTGCTCAGTGATCAGGTCGTGATCAGAATGCAGGCCTAGCCAAGAAGCAACTACCGTACTACCTGAGGATAGTCTTTCCAAAAGCCTGGCTGGAGCTCTGTGGCAGTCATATTTTCATATGGGTCCCTTGCTTCCATTTTTAGTTCCCAGACCCTTGCTGCTCCAAAGGATAGGTGTGGAGACTGCAGCCCAAAATCTGAGCAAACATAAAATGGTGGGATTTATTACTACATTTCCCTCTCAATCTTTTATGAAGAAATGATACATATGGACCTATATGGGAGCAGACTACAGTAGCTAGAACCATTGTACTAACATGCTCTTTTCTTATGCCACCCCTTAGTAAAGTTTACGTGGAAGTTTGTGTGAAGATACTGTAGAAAATATATTTTTATTCACTGATCTTTTTTTATTCAGCTAAGGTTTTGACAATTGCTTAGGGATTTCCTGCCCCCCCCACCCCCAATGGAGGCCAACTCTCCAGTGATGGAAACGAAATATGTAATCGCTTTGATGTGGAATTGAAAATAGCACTCAAAGATAAGACTGTATACATATCATTAAGGTGTTGACTACAGGTGATAATTTGACTGCCAGCAATGCCTTCAGGACAGTGGTTTTTTACAGAATGAAGCTGGCTTCACAAATTTCTGACAGCTAGCATGGTAATAACATTATTTCTATCAAAACTAGCTTTGTAGTTTGCCCTTCCAGTTGATTCATAGCAAGCTTTTCAAATGTTTATTAACAAACTATATAAAATTAATAAAAGCTTGAAGATACACCAACTGCTATCTTAATTACTCTTGCTAAAATTGCTTTCTACTAATTCAAACTCCTTCTTGAAATCTAAGACTGACTCATTCAGATAGTTAATGGTGTATTCAGTTGATTAATTTAGCTGGTTACCACTAAGAACTCAGCATTTCCCAACAGTTACCATAGAGAAATTGATCCTGCATAGTGCCGGGGTGGAATGTTGTGTATATATGTGCACAATAAAAATGATTAATAGCTGTAGGGGACCTGATCCTTCATTGATTAGAGTGCTGTTGGGGAATCACAAAGTTACTCCTGCCTATTAGAAGGTTAGAAGGAAATGGGCAGCTAAGCATATTATCTGCATACACAAGATTATATTTGAATTCATGTCCCCTGAAACACACCTATTCTCTGCCCCTAATCTGCCCTGCTTTTACCCTCTGGTCTTGAGCGTAAGAGAGAAGGCACTAAAATGGCTTGAGACATTTGCTCAATGTAGAGTACTATATCTAGTATTTAACATTCTCTGTAACAAACCCACACATTGTTTTGATTCATATTTGTGCACACATTAAACAATGTGTACACTATGCAAGGGATCAACGCTACAGTTATGGCTGAGATGTCATATCACTATTTTCTGATATTTAGAACAGGAAATAATGGATCTCAGATGTTCCAGTGTAGTACAGGGTCCACTGGTAAATACTGAATTTTTAGTAGTGATTTCTCTATTTGACATAAGTGGTCTGCTATGGGGGAACCTGGACAGTGTGATTGCTGTAACCAAGCTTTGCCCAGAGTTAATTGCTCTGTAATTTGAGGGAAATAGTTTACAATGTATTTAAATTACTAAGTCTTATGTCTCACTGCTCTCATGCAGAGAACTGCTAAGTATTGTTAGAGTGTACCTCTCACTAGTAAATTTTTTCCAAAACATTTTAAAGTCAGAAAACTATTTACTACTTATTCTACACTGGAATATGATTCATGCATGTACTTGTTTTGCACAAAATATTAGTAAAGGTTCATTCACAAGCAAGTGTGATTCAGATCTCCACCATAGTAATATGAGCACTCTACTTCCCCACACTTCAAGACATGCAGAGAGAGCACACCTGCTGTCATAATCCTCAAGGACATGCAGCAACCACTCCTCTTTGTGGTTGTTATTTCTTCTAACGCAGAAGATGTTGGGGGCACATCCCTCTCCTCTTCCTTACCCTTTCTGAGAGAGTTAGCAGCCATAGGTGGAAGAAGCCGCCACTGTACTCTGTGTACAGAGACTGCAGTGATGGCCAGTGCCTGCCTCTTCCATCACCCCTAACTGCACTGAATAAATTGGGTAGAAGGCAGGTGCTGTATGTGTGCTGGAGACCAGTATTAATTGGGGACCAGTTTTGGGAGGGATTGGGGTATAGTGATACAGAATTACTGTCTGGGTGACAGAACTGGCACCTCTTCCAACCACAGGGGACAGAAGCTGGAGGTTCCCACACAAAATCACCTTGTACTCCAGTTCATCCACTTTCCATTTACACACCTTCAATCTACTAGTTTTTTGTTGGTCTGTGTTAATAGCTATGTATATGCAAAATGCCCAATGCAAATGGGGCCCTGATCTCAGCTGAGGTTCTTGGGCGCTACCATAATATGGCCCACAAAGTCTGAGGCAGAAATGGGAACTGCACCCACATCTCTAGAGGCCTAGTACAGTGCCTTAACCACACAGCCATTATTCCTCCCTCTTACTCCACCCCTCTGATATTTGATCATCAGTGTCAATTCACTGCTTCTTGCATCTGATTCTTTACCTTAATATCTAGATAACATGGTTGCTTTGCCTCTTTAACATTTCATCTCCCTGCTGTTTTAGTTATATATAATTATTCTAACTTTTTGCATATCTCTAGACCTCACATATGGTTGTACTTTCGAGAATCCTGTATTGTATGAAAGAAATATGGTTAAATTTTTCATTTTAGCCTTCTTAACATGTATCCAATATTCTTTTTACTCCCCCATCTAGGCAAATACACCAACACAAGCTTTAATTGATTCATGTTCATATCTTGTACCATTTTATCATGACAACGGTGGTCCATAACAAATATTTTTTTTTTAAATGTCACATCTACAGCCAGTTCTTTGGTTATAGGGACTCATGAATATCACTTCCTCAATATTATATTAATAATTTCCACTACTGAGGAAAATAAGTAAATTTATGTTGTAATCTTTCTATCTAGTTCTCCTTCAAAGCTAATTGCTAAATTATGACAGAATCACAAGCTATTTCATGCCAAGGTCAAATTCTAAGGTTTGCCTTGCTAAAGAAATTTTAGCAATTCCTCTTCAGAAACATGACTGATAAATTAATTGAGAGTCCAGTCTGTCTATGTCAGATAGCTGTATAGAGCACCAGAAAGCCTGTGATAGTCTTCTTTTATTTGGAAACAGTAAATTTACAAGTTAATAGAAAGATCTGAAATCCATTTGACAGCTCCAGGAGATGCAGAGTGCACCTTTTCTACACCTCCTGGAAATGAAAAAATGGGACACTAATTCACAATGTGTTTGATGATTTGGTGCTCCCTGCATTCACATTGTGGCAAATCCTTGATTCTTCATTTTACACCAGGTACACGTCTTCCATGTAGCATCCTAATATGATTCATGGTCATCCACTGTCTTCAGTGGAGCAAGAAACCAGGCAGTTTGATGGTGGGATCATCTATGAGGTACCTGTTTATGTCAAAGCCTGCCCATCAAATTAAGTCACATCAATCTCATCCAAAAGCTAGCAGGTTCAAGTTGGAGTCATGATGCCAAATGCTATCAGCAGCTTTAGTTTATTACATGGTTGAGTACTGCACACCTGTCTGTGGAAGAAACTCACACACAGATCTTGTCGATATCCAGCTAAATGTATCTATGAGACTTGTAACTGGCACCGTGAAGTCCATTCCATGTCCATGGCTTCCAGCCTTCGCCAACGCCCTTCCTCCAATCATCTGGTGAGAGATAGCCACATTGTGTAAGTACAAGAAAGTTCTTGCTGTGATGGAGTGTTCATCCCATACAGGATGGCCTGGTAGACTTATTAACTCCACAGGCTGCACCTGGGGGAAGAGCCAAGGAGCAGCGAATTGGTTGCAAGAAGGTTCAGCTGTGCAAGAATAGGCAGGGTCTACAAAGCCAGAAGCTGGCAACAGACAGGGGCTGCTGCTGGGATAGGGCAGTCACTCCTTGGGAAGAGGGTTTGGAGCTGGTACACCTAGGGCAAGGAGGGGAACCAGGAGTTGTAGGAAGCAACCCAGGGAAGGGCTGGGAGAAGAAAGCCCACAACTGCTAGGTGTAGGATCCCTGGACTGACATCCAGAGTAGTGGGCAGGCTCAGGTACCCCTACCAGCCACCAAGGACGTGACATACAGCAGCAGTGCAGTGAATGGGAAGACTGCCTGGGTAACTTTGATAGTGACAGAGAGCTGAAGGACTATACCCCAGAAACGGGGAAACACTGAGTGACCTAGCCAGAGGGCTGAGTCACAAAGAGGACGCTGCAGTTCCTGGGATATGAGAGGAGCTGCAGACCTGAGAAAGAGATGGTGTGACAGTTATTATACCACCCTCATTCCGAGGTGAAAAGGACATCAATGTTGATAAATAACTGCCACTACTCAAGGGAGTCCCCTGTTAATGTGATAGCTGAC
The DNA here is from genome assembly GCF_965140295.1 of Lepidochelys olivacea. Taxonomy (NCBI): domain Eukaryota; kingdom Metazoa; phylum Chordata; order Testudines; family Cheloniidae; genus Lepidochelys; species Lepidochelys olivacea. The sequence goes on along the minus strand of NC_140417.1, from coordinate 79,781,975 downwards.
ACATTTCAGCCAAGAAATTCTCTGTAATAAATGTTCAACACAGGAGGGCAAATAGAAAACAAATGATTTTTTTCCCTAACCCAAGTCACCTCTCCTGGGTTGAACTTTACTAAGTTCAATATGCCTGTTGTATGACAGGGACCCTTCATCCACCAATTCCAAAGGTTACTGTTACACCTCTGAATTCATTTGGCCTCTAATAGATCTTTTCTGTTGTAAACAAACAACAAGACACCAGTAACTACATGATTTATTAATATATCACATCTTTTGCCAGTCAGCTGCAACATGGGCAACACACTCCCCTAATTCAAGCATTCTCCTTTGTTTTTGATCTTGCTGGGTTGAAAGACATAGGTAGGGAGGGAAGTGGGGGAGAGAATGAGATCATTTCTTCAGAAGACTAGCTCAGTTCACAGTATGTGGTGAAAAACTGCCAGAAATAATGAGACTAATTTAATGATGAAGTTTTCTGTTTCAAAAAATGCCTTAAAGAGACAGCATACCAGAAATCTTTGAACCCTTACATTTATACCTAGAGCACAAATGTGTTATCAGATACCTGATCCCACCAATTTTGTATTTTACAGGGGTGGGTTTTTTTAAAATTTTGAACACCAGTGGTTTCCTAGGTGACAGCTACACTCTGTAAAAGCACCACAACATTGTAATTATGACTTCAATTATCTGCAGATGCAGCCCCATGGGTTCAGTTAGATAATGTTGTCCATACAGTGTGACAAGTGTGTGTTATGTACTTATGACCTAGATTCAGACACCTGCAGTTATATAGCGTGACCTTGGATATACTTTCAATTTATACAAGTCTCCCAGTGCAAGCTGCACATATTCAGTAATCAAACCACAAGACTTTTTATCTACCAGAATCTCAAGACAGAAATATACTGAGTTCGATATATTTGGGTTTCTCAGTTTTTATTCCATATAATTTTTATTTATTAAGGGCCAAATTCTGCCCTCAGCTAGTGATTTCAATGGAATTAGTGCACTCACATATCTGAGGGCAGATTTTGATCTATAAAGCAGTAAAATCTCCAGCCGAATATTCTAAGGACTTGTCTACATGGTGCGCTAGTCTGCACTAGAGGATCATAAATTCTAGTATGCATCAGCATGCTGTGCACTAAGGGTAGGTCCACACAGCACACTGAGCCCAGGTCTGTGTGACCGGCACCTGAAAACTTGGTGTGATGGGTTCGGTCACAGAGATGCCCTTGGGACTGTCACCTGATGTGCTGAGACTACCTCTGAGCCCGTTTTCTGTGCCATTTGGTCCTCCAGAACCCTGTCTTGTTGAGCCAAATATGCTAATCTGCTGCAACACAGACCCAGGGTCTGACCCATGCCCCCAAAGCTGCAGACTTAACTTAAAACAGCTTAGCAAGTGCTCCTGTCTCTAGCACCCAGACACCCAGCTCCCAATGGGATCCAAACCCCAAACAAATCCGTTTTACTCTCTATAAAGCTTGTACAGGGTAAACTCACAAATTGTCCACCCTCTATAACACTAATAGAGAGATATGCACAGCTGTTTGCTCCCCCAGGTATTAATTACTTACTCTGGGTTAATTAATAAGAAAAAGTGATTTTATTAAATATAAAAAGTAGGATTTCAGTGGTTCCAAGTAATAACAGACAGAACAAAGTAAGTTACCAAGCAAAATAAAACAAAACATGCAAGTCTAAACCTAATACATTAAGAAACTGATTACAGATATCAGAGTAGCAGCCGTGTTAGTCTGTATCCGCAAAAAGAAAAGGAGTACTTGTGGCACCTTAGAGACTAACACATTTATTTGAGCATAAGCTTTCGTGAGCTACAGTTCACTTTGCAGCTCACGAAAGCTTATGCTCAAATAAATGTGTTAGTCTCTAAGGTGCCACAAGTACTCCTTTTCTTTTTGTGATTACAGATAAAATCTCACCCACAGACACGTTCCAATAAGCTTCTTTCACAGACTGGACTCCTTCCTAGTCTGGGCCCAATCCTTTCCCCTGGTACAGTTCTTGTTAGCTCCAGTTCAGGTGGTAACTAGGGGATTTCTCATGACTGGAACCTCCTTTGTACTGTTCCACTCCTTTATATAGCTTTGGAACAAGGTGGGAATCTTTCGTCTCGCTGGGTCCCCACCCCTCCTTCTAAATGGAGAAGCCCCAGTTTTAAGATGGTTTCCAGTACCAGGTGACATGGTCACATGTCCTGTGAGACCCCCCAAGCCTTTATTCTTCCTGGCCTGACTCACAGGAAAGCTTGCAAGTAAACAGAGCCATTTACAACCAATTGTCCTAGTTGATCAGAGTCATCAAGATTCCAAACCACCATTAATGGCCCACACTTTGGATAATTACAATAGGACCTTAGAGTTAGATTTCATATTTATAGTTTCAGATACAAGAAAGATACATTTTTACAAATAGGATGACCACACTCAGTAGTTTATAAGCTTTGTAATGATACCTTACAAGAGACCTTTTGCATGAAGCATATTCCAGTTACATTATATTCACACTCATTAGCATATTTTCATAAATCATATGGAGTACAATGTCACACTCAGCATTTCCAAGCCTTGAGCAGCCACCCTGCCCTGGAAATCTGAGCCTTGTAACTCTACTGGCATTTCCACACTGCATTATGCAGACCTGAGTCAGAACGTCAGCTTATGTTATCGTATCCCAAGGTTCCTAGCACCCTCACCAGCTGAAGCACTACAGGGAATGGTTTATAGTGGGTTGTGAGAGAATTTGTCTGTAGGTCCCACAGGAGCTGGCCAGCAGTGTTTTGGGTAGTGTTAGCCTGCAAATGTATCAAGCTGAGCCACTTTGTGTTTTCATGCTCCGAGCAGCCAGAGCCAACATGAATCGTGACCCGGTGGAAGAACTTCTCCACCTCATGCTATCAGTCATATTTTGTGAAACAGGTGGAGCATATGCGAGACACTGCTGGACATTCTGGCAGCAGTATTTGAACTGCCGAAGTCATTTCTCGGGGTGGAGGAGGATACTGACATGCCAGTTGCAGAGCAGCTGATGCTTCTCATGCCTGTTGCCTCAGCCACAGATTCCCCCAATGTAGACAAGTGCTTCTGGAGCAGGGCCACAAGCACAGACTGGGATCACATTGTCATGCAGACTGGGAATGACCTACAGTGGGTCCAGAACTTCTGCATGAGGTAGTACACATTCCTGATCAGTTTCCACCTATCCTCTAGTGCCAGGACAACCACATAAGGGAGGCCCTGCTGGTCCAGAAATGGTTCACTATAGCCACCTAGAAGCTGGCTACCCCAGACGGCTACAGGTCTGCGGCCAACCAGTTTGGAACTGGCAAATCAACTGTGGGGCTCGTTGTGACAGAGGTTTGTGAGACAATCAGGACTGTGATGTACCCAAAGGTGATGGGTATTACAAACTTGCTGGATTGGCTTACTGTGCTGTGTAGACATATCCTAACTGGTTCCTGTGAACCCTGTTGGCATTCACTAAAAGTTCCCTAGTATGTGATAAGGTACTCCTGTTTCAAACAGTACTACATAAATATACTCTAGTGTGCACCAGCAGAGCCAGTTATTGAGCAACATTTGGCACATAGTAGAATGTACACCCCTCTACTGCAAACCAATGCACCATGCAGATAAGTCTAAATTTAAATCTAAATCCCAATTCTGTTTATCCAGAATGCCCCTATAAATGGTACTATAGATCATTATGCTTCGGTTATATCCTTTCTGATGCTTTAGTACACATATTAAATTAACCACTAGTATAAATCCAATGCATGTTTTCTTCTAAAACATTTAATGTGGGCTCCTGCCGATATTTTCCAATCTCTATCATTAAATCTCTCTGTACTCACATATCTCTTCTAAAAAAGTAGTCCGATTGAAATCAGCAGGACTAAGTAAATGGGAGCAGAGAACAGGCCCCTTAATAATAAACATTTTAAAGCTGCTGCATAGAACTGTAAATTTATAGTTCATCAGATGGGAAGAGACAACAGCATTCCCTTCCTCAGCTATAAATTTAATTTTTTAATACCACTTCTCTCCCATAAATCAAAAATGAAACTAATGTTCTCCGGAACTTGTGATCAAGGAGGACCTATAAGGACAAAACTTTCTGTTGTATATTTAGAGGACAATTTCATGCTGAATCTTAAAATTACAGGTATTCTTGAACCAAAGTCACCCTATCCGAATACTCAAGAACCACGGAAAACTTTGGATCCAGATCTGAATTACATGAGTGGTTCCTACAAGCAGAGTGGGCCTTATTCAGGCCAAAGTTCTACTGCAATTAGTGAAGGGTTTACCCAAGAAAAGGACTTCAGCATTTGGCTCTTTATCTTTAGATCATATTCTCATTTGTTCTAAGTTACGTTTCTCTTTGTCCTTTATAGTCTTGTTTGTGTTTCGCTTCATTAGAAAAGAAAGATAAAAAATCCCAAAGTCATCATTAAATAAAAAAACAGTCACACGTATTACCCCACTTTCTGTTTTCCTCTATATCAGCATTTTATTATTTTTAACTGTCTTCCATCCAGTATATTTCCTTCTGCAATACATATGGGTATGTCTAGATCTGGTGTGGGCAGAGCCATGAAAGAACATGGAATTCAAGGCTAAATGCTATAAGCCCCTTATTACGAAAGTTACATGACCACATCTCATGACAAAATGTCAGACATTTTGCTGCCTCTCCAATAATGTTGTTTACTACAATTAACCAGTCAGCTTGAAGTTAACTGTACAAAAAATTCAATTTTAAACATTATAAATTAATCACAATTGTTCAGATTAAAATGTTCCTCTATTAGGCCATCTAGCCAACTCCTCTGATTTGTGAGAAAATTAAATTGATTGCTGCTGTGCCATCCTCATTGATGAGTCTTGCCTTGACTATTGCCATGGGTAACAAATATCATAACCCTTCTAATGCTATAGTTTAGACTCTCTGATGCACACTAAAGAATTCAGGGTTATAGCTGTCCTTCATTTCCATTGTTAGGCATTTAAGATCTCATGCTACATAACAAGCAAGCACTTTCCCCAGACCACTAAAGCAGAAAGGTCTCATCATAACCTTCACTCCCAATCACCAAGGCCCCAATTCAGATAAGCACTTAAACACATGCTCAAGTTTAATCATATGAATGGTCCCATTGAAGTCAATAGGACTATTCCCATGTTTAGATTGAAGCATGTGTCTAAGGTGCTTTGCTGGGGCAGAGCACAAAGGCTTTGTTGGCTTCACCAAGTTTTTTCTTCTGACTAATAAGGAATGAAGTAGTGGCAGGGCAGAATAATGGGCCAAATTTCATAAAGTCCTCCATAAATGCTCCCATACTATTTGCAACGGAATCTTTATGTGAAGAAACCACATACATTATACAGACAGAAATATTTCTCATCTAATCTATCAAAGTATTACCAAAAATAAGCCAAGATTGTTGCTTTGGTTACTGAGAGACATGTGGGATGGCAGTTATACCTGCCTGCATCTGCAGAGAGCCCGGAAAAATAGCTCTGTCAGGTTTGAACTATCCTGCTCATCTCAAAGGGGCTAACTCAGAAAAACGCCCATGGTGATAATTCAAGTGCCTACATGATGATTATTTCACTGCTATTAAAGAACATGGAACAAGAGAGGATCACAGAACTGCACAATGAACTGTAACTGACGTCCAAGTTTGGTGCCACAAGTGGATGGGATGGAAAGAACCACCACTTTTCTTGTCCCAGTCTGATCTATGGAGCCAGAAACCTGGAGAAAAGCCCTCAAGTGCCCCTGAGCCTAACCAAGGAGAAGCCAATTGCAGAGAACCCAGTGCATCCAAGTCCAGAAACCATTAGCCCTACAGCCGGGACAGCAGGGATCAGGTCAGGTGGTGAGCATGAAGCCAGGTGGCTTCTTCCTTGGCTCTAGTGGCTGCTTCTGGAGACTATCTGCAGATTTGGGCAGACATCACAGCATTGGTGAAATTCAGCTGACATTTCCAAGCTTTTCCTAGCATTAATGAATGTTAGAAATGAGGTTTTTCTAAATGAAAGCTGAGATTCTGATATTTGACTTCGGGCGGCTTTAAAGCAGATCCCCATGTTGCTGAATGTAGAGGGGCATTGTGTCAATGTTCAGTTACTCTGCAGTTCCATCTAGCAATGTTGAAATGTGCATATTGGAGCCAAGCTGCTATGCTATTACACAGATACTGCAAGCATGCAACCAGTGAAGGATGCAGTCCTTCACACAACTATTACAAAGAGACTTTATATTGCTTAGTATTAGGTGAGGGTTAAGAAACATATAGGACAGCCTACAACAGTGCAAAGGGTAGTTAGAGGTGCCCTAAATGAGCAAGTGGGGATTAATCCATTATGAAAGTGGCATACAGCTGTAGCCCACTCTGCATCAACCCCTTTTGCTTTCTCCTGGTGCAGGTGGGATGACAAGGTGCCTAGAGTGTGCTGTTGATCCCTGTTGATGTAATGCTCCTAGGCAGTTAATGCAAGCTGATACAACACATTGCTTTAAATTTCACCCAGGGCTAAATCAGCCTCGGTCATCCCTGGATTAGGGAAGACAGAAACATGTCCGAAATTCATGCAGGAAATCACTGCCCCACCACCACCACTTCATGTGCACCATGCACTGCATTGATTCTACAAATAAATCAGATCACTACTGTCAGCCATAACAACTGTAGTAATATAAATTTAAAGACAAAACCCATTCTACACAAGCCACATTAGAGAGTTAACAAGAACACTGGCATGCTGAGGGGATGCATCATTTACCTAAAACTGTAACAGCATTGGTTTTGAAAACAAATATAGTTCTAACTGATAGCAGTCACTACATTTCTATTGTACTCGGCCACATTTTAATTAAATTATCTTACGGTAAATATACTGAAACCTCCATTGGGAGATAACATTTCAGTTTAGATTTCAGTTTCTCAGCCTTCTCATGAAAAGTAAGCTTACAAAATAGTGCCACCTAATGCTAGAGAGAGCTTAGGAATTTCAGATCTTGTTACATAATGTTGTTACGGTAAATGTGTCTTACACTGACTGATTTTCCATACAGGACCCTGACATTCTGTAACAGCTTAAATAAATATAAATTAAGATGTACTTGCCAAGCAACATGAATGAAAGGTTGACTACGTATGACTAGTTCTATCAGGTCTTCTGTGACTGTGAGTAAAGCTACGTCAGTTTGCTGTGAAATCATCATACGTAAATGATATGGGAGTAGCAGACTATTGAGGTATACACAGCGGTAGTTTGAGAGAGATCTAGTGAACTTGCGGACATGCACTGGACCTACACTGAAAGATTAAAAGGAAGACCATATAATATGATCTTCCAATTTCCTAAATATTAAGTTGTACTGTTGTTACAGCCATAAAGCACCTTTTCTAACTGCTGTACATGCAAAAAAAATCATTTCATAAAGTAAAAATGCAAACACCAAAATAATGACATTTGATCAGTCAGATCTTTATTAACATGCACTTTAAGTGCTCTTTTGGCTAAGCTTACCAGGTGTAAGAGTGACAATACAAGTTACCTCTTTAAGAAAAAGCATATACTTCTTTAGCATAGGGCTTTACACATTTGCTAACCTCACATTTTCTGAAGCTAAAATTCCTTCCTCAACTCTAGTTATTGTTGTTTTTTTCTAGCAGTTTGCTAATTCCCTCTGGGATCTTCATGAGGTAGGGATGGGGGTGGCAGTACTGGATTTTTGATTATTTGAAATAAACATCTACTAAGAATTCATATAAATGCAAAGCATAGATAAAATAGAACATCTTCCAGAAAAAAATAAAGCTATTATACTGATCAGACAGGGACAGATACTGCAAGTAGTGAAAAGGCCAGAAAGCTTTTGTCAACATGAGTCAAAAACAGACAAGACAAAGAATAACCTCTCCTTTATAATTCAAAGCATTTGTCACTTTGAAATCAAGCCCCAAATGTTACCAAGTCAGATAATTTTATGAATTGCTATATAATAGTGTTAATAACATTCACCAAAGGAGAATTCATCTGAATCTTGAGTGTGTAGCTTCCAACTCCTTTTGTCCTGATCAGATTGGTCAGAAAAAAATCTCATTTCAGGTCAAGAGACAGCAAGGGCCATTCAAGATTTATATTCAGGTAAAGCACCTGCAGCAGATGGCTTTCCTACCAAATCATTTAAAACATTCAAGGCTTTCTCCATAAACCCATATCACAACCCTTTGCTGTAGACAGTTTTCATTCCATGTGACAATGTTCTTCTCCAAACTGATTTAAATTAAACTCACAGTGAGATTTCTCACAGAAAATGTTTTCTTAAAACCCCAACATATTATATTCACAACTTTATTTTATTTACTATGGGCCTGATTCAAAGACCACTGAAGTTAACTTTCAAGTGACTTCAGATGGGGCTTTGGTTCAGGCCTAATTTCTGTAACTATCAAAGAAGTAGTCCGGTTTATCTGGCAAGTTCTATTCTTCAGAAACCAATTTAGCTTCATGCTTCTTATGCTCAAGGGACATATTGCTTAATCCCATCTTTTACATATGCTTAATAGCCTCTTACTTCATCATTAACCTCAGTGGGACTGCAAAAGAGTAAAAAATTCTACCCGGTGTGAGGAGTATCATAACCTGGCCTTACAGATGTAGCTATTTTTTCCCTCTCAGTACTTATTTAATCAACAAGGCCCTGATGTGCCCTCAAAATCCCATGTTAGCCAAGAATGTAGGGCTTGGGTGGTGCTTAGGACTTATGCTTTGGGGTGAATTCCATCTTAAATTTCTTAAGCCCTTTTACTGCTGGGCTCTGAACACATTTCTTACTTTGCTGAATTTCTTACTTTTGAATTCAACTAAATTATGGTCACTAGTTCTAAACTTCCGTTTCATTGTCCCACTCATGCTCAATTAGTTCCTACCTATCAGACATAATGGGTCAAATCCTGATCCCAGTGACGTCAAAAGGAGTTGTGCCATTGACTTTAATAGAAGCAGGATTTTACACCATATGTACATGAAACTGTAATTATTATTAATACAAACAAAACAGCATCATTCACACATCTGGTACTTCTAGTACCAGATATAATTACGGCTGTCAATTAATCTTTCACGATTAACTCAAAAAAATTAATTGCGATTACAAAAATTAATTGCAATTAATTGCAGTTTTAATCGCACTGTTAAACAATAGAATACCGATTGAAATGTATTAAATATTTTTGATGTTTTTCTACATTTTCAAATATATTGATTTCAATTACAACACAGAATACAAAGTATACAGGGCTCACTTTATATTATTCTTATTATAAATATTTGCACTGTAAAAATGATAAAATAAATAATATTTTTCAATTCACCTCATACAAGTACTGTACAGTGAAATTTCTTTACCATGAAAGTGCAACTTACAAATGTAGATTTATTTTTGGTAACATGAGTGCACTCAAAAACAATGTAAAACTTTAGAGCCTACAAGTCAACTCAGTCCTACTTCTTGTGCAGCCAATCACTAAGAGAAACAAGTTTGTTTACATTTATGGGAATGTGACAGACCCAGACCAGTAGGGTACAGGAGTCTGGTAGAAGGCAAATATACTGGCCATTGGATGAATAGTTTTCTGATCCCTGAGTGACCAGAGCAGGGGCTGTTCTAGAGCAATCAGGAACCTGCTAGAACCAATTAAGACAGGCAAGCTAATTAAGACACCTGGTGCCAATTAAGAACTTACTAGAATCAATTATGGCAGGCAGGATAATCAGAACACCTGGTTTAAAAAGGACCTCCCATCAGTTAGTGGGGGGCACGCAAGGAGCAGGGAGCGAGAAGGCATGATGCTGGAGGACTGAAGAGTACAAGCGTGATCAGGCTTCAGGAGGAAGATCCTGCAGTGAGGATAAAGAAGGTGCTGGGGGAAGGCCATGGGGAAGTAGCCCAGGGAGTTGTAGCTGTCACACAGCTGATACAGGGGACATTGTGGACAGCTGCTATCCACAGGGCACTGGACTGGAACCTGGTGTAAAGGGTGGGCCTGGGTTCCCCCCATCCCTCCAACTCCTGATCGGACACAGGAGGAGTTGACCCGGTCTGTGAGGAACACCAGAAGGGAAGGTCTAATTTTGGAAAGGGATCTGGCCTGTCCCCAACCCAGTAGGTGGGACACAGAGACTGCGGTGATTGTTCTCCATTCCCCCCATGATGGCCAGTGATGAGGTTAGCTGAGTGAATGGCAGGTTTGAGCCTCTAGCAGAAGCGGCCAAACTGAGGGCTGCCATGAACCTCTGAGGCGAGCAAATCTGCCAAAAAGTGCAGGACCCACCAAGGTGGAGGAGGAACTTTGTTACGGGCAGGTAATGCTCCCGCTTCTTGTTTACAATGTCACCTAAATGTGAGAACAGGCGTTCTCATGGCACTGTTGTAGCCAGTGTTGCAAGGTATTTACGTGCCAGATATGCTAAACATTCGTATGCCCCTTCATGCTTTGGCCACCATTTCAGAAGATATGCCTCCATGCTGATGATGCTTATTAAAAAAAGAATGTGGTAATTAAATTTATGACTGAACTCCTTGGGGGAGAATTGTATGTCTCCTGCTCTGTATTTTACCTGCATTCTGCCATATATTTCATGTTATAGCAGTTTCGGATGATGACCGAGCAAGTTGTTCGTTTTAAGAACAAGTTCACTGCAGATTTCACAAAACGCAAAGAAAGTTCCAATGTGAAATTTCTCAAGCACTTGACCCAAGACTTAAGCATCAGAAGTGCATTCCAACATCTGAGAGAGATGGGGTGTGGAGCATGGTTTCAGAAATCTTAAAAGAGCAACATTCTGATGCAGAAACTACAGAACCCGAACCACCAAAAAAGAAAATCAATCTTCTGCTGGTGGCATCTGACTCCGATGATGAAAATGAATGTGCGTTGGTCTACACTGCTTTGGATTGTTATCGAGCAGAACCCATCATCAGCATAGACACATGTCCCCTGGCACAGTGGTTGAAGCATGAAGGAACATATGAATCTTTAGCGCATCTGGCATGTAAAAAAAAATCGTAGTCTTTGCAGCTAACTCGAACTAATTTCAACAAGTAATGAAATATGAAGGTGTGCATCATTGCAAATAAGGAATGGAATTCGAATCCATCAGTACATTCCAAGTTTTGGGGCTTGATATTGTGAAGTGCCCTCAGTTTCCACTGAAGTCAACGCAATGCTTAATGAATGCATCCGATGAAGTGAGCTGTAGCTCACGAAAGCTTATGCTCAAATAAATGTGTTAGTCTCTAAGGTGCCACAAGTACTCCTGTTCTTTTTAATGCATAGTGTTATTAATATAAAAAAAGAAAAGTTCAGCTACCAGTAGGTACTAAAGAAAAGCCTTACTGCTGTCTTCAAAAATCTGTCTTCAACATTTTGCTACATCATCCTTGCTTAAGGCTTCAGTATACATCTAATAGTCTGTTTTAGACCAGACAAAGACTTAACTTACAATTTGTTGCTGCTGTTTCACTTCCCAGCTAGGGCTTATTACATCTGGCAGCATAACCAGTGCTGTTTCTGCCCCCCTAGCTTGACATGCATATATCCACATTGTTTTTGCCAAAATATGGTCACCTTTTGAAATACCTATAGAACTGTTAGAGCTGCAAAAATAGTCACATGCAAAGCAGGGCTGATGAATCTGAAAGGTTTACCAAAAAAAAAAAAAAAAGCAAACTCATTCCCACCCATATCATATGCAATTTTGGATATATACAAGATTAGAAAGCTCTTCTGTCAAATAAATACTAAGCTGCAGTATGAAATATTAAGTAAACATTAATTCTCCTCTTCCATTAATATTACAGTTACATGCATATATAGAGAGAAGATAAATGTAAGATTCACATTCTCCTCTCAATATACTCAGAAATAACTTCAAGGCTTTGGGTACACACATCAGGTAGATGAGACCTGGAGACAGAAAACCTCTGCTGACTCCACAGTGACACCACTTCCAGAGGGCTGATTTGTGTGCCAGCTGGAGACAGTCAGAAGAAATGCCCAAAAGAAAGAGGCATAGCTGTCTTTGGGGAAGCTGTACGTTTTATGCACCGCTTCCTGGGAGGTAGGCTGTATCTGGGGCTAGATGGAAAACAGCAGCAGCGCGGACCACCAGAAGGAACACAACGGCTCCACAACAGCTGTTAACAGGGAACAGAAACACCGCACAAACCAGAACCCAAACCACCAAAAAAGAAAATCAGCCTTCTGCTGGTGGCATCTGACTCAGATAACGAAAATGAACATGCATCAGTTCACACAGCTTTGGATTGTTATCGAGCAGAACCCATCATCATCTTGGACGCATGTCCCCTAGCGTGGTGGCTGAAGCATGACACATATGAATCTTTAGCACATCTGGCATGTAAATGTCTTGCGATGCCAGCTACAACAGTGCCCTGAGAACACCTGTTCTCACTTTCAGGTGACCTTGTAAACAAGAAGCAGGCAGCATTATTTCCTGCAAATGTAAACAAACTTGTTTGTCTGAGCAATTGGCTGAACAAAAAGTAGGACTGAGTGGACTAGAAGACTCTAAAATTTTACATTACTTTATTTTTAATGCATTTTTGTACATAACTCTACATTTGTGTTGAACTTCCATGATAAAGAGATTGCACTACAGTACTTGTCTGAGGTGAATTGAAAAATACTATTTCTTTTGTTTATAATTTTAACAGTGCAAATATTTGTAATAAAAATAATATACACTTTGGTTTCAGTTACAACACAGAATACAATAGATATGAAAATGTAGAAAAACATCCAAAATATTTAATAAATTTCAATTGGTTTAACAGTGCGATTAAAACTGCTGTTAATCGCGATTAATTTTTTTGAGTTAATCGCGTGAGTTAACTGTGATTAATCGACAGCCCTAAAATAAAATCATTTATGCCCCCTTGCTGACACTGATTTTGTCCCAGTTTTTTAACATTTCCATGGTTAAAGTTTAATTTTTTTTTCCAGACTTTGTTGCCGGCCATGGGGTTGTGAACTGGCAGCATTCATCACCAGTCACCAGCTGCTACTCACAGCACGCCACAGCACTTCTTTACTATTGTTTTAACCTTGCTTCAATGAGATGTCCAGCCAGGGATGTGTAAAACTGAACACCCAACACCCCCATGCTAGCAGGAAAGGCTATGTGCCAAACAAGAGGAGGAGGGCAAATTAGTTTGCAGTTGGGGGATAAATAGGGAGCAGACAAGATATACTTAATCAGCACATTCCCCATGACATCTCCCTGACCTGGACTACCCACTTATGGAGTATGCTGGCTAGCTGATGGCCTTTATGAAAATAAGAGAGTGAGAGCGCCTTGGATTGGTGTGACTGCTCCTCTCCTGAACACAGATGCTGCTGCAGTGTAAATATTACCAAACCCACTTTACAGATATTGATGTAGATATATTGTAGCCATGTGGTGGGAAAAGCTCCAAATGATAATACATTAACACAATACTGCATCCATGTAAATCCAACAAAAGCAAAGGTATTCTGAGGTTTAGGTTAGAAATCTCTCTCACATTAGTTATGTCTAGGTAAAGCCACACACGCAGGATTATCTACTTCACAGAGACTTCTCCAACTTCAAGAGTTGGTGAAGGATGGAATTTCAACATCTGCTTTGTTGCTCTGGGAATTTAAAAGAAAAACCTTAATTTTACTTTAGCGCAACTCTTCCACAGAGAAAAGAAGTTTTAGTCATTCAATAAAGAGTCAAATAAAAATACACCATTTAAAATAATCAATATCAGTCTCTGTAGTCTATCAAGCCAAAGCAAAAATTATCTGCATTCATTTTTCATCTTCAATGTATCTCCTAAGCACTTCTCTATTGATTTTTGATAAGAAATGTCCTCTAGCAATGCATCATGTCAATTCAAATGAAGACATTATTACACCATTTGTTTCGCATTATACAGTACTCTGGGAGAGAAAAGATGTTAAAGGCAACCTTTGTCATGATAATTAATAACAACACCTACCTCACACAGCACTTTTCCTGCTCGAAACACATTACAAGGTGCTCAGTATCATGGTCCCCATTACACAGATGAGGAAACGGTGGGACAGAGAGGTGAAGTGACTTGCCCAAGCTCACCCAATAGGCCAGTGGCAAAGCTATGAATAGAACTAAGTTCTCCTTAGTCCCAGTCATGTATTCTATCCACTAGGCAACACTGTCTTCCCCACCAAGTGATATGTGCTCCAGGACTATGTTAAATGGGTCAGTACCATGTGGACATATCCAGATTCTCAGTGCATTGGAGTGTATCATATGTCCATGCCTAGTAAACAATGAAAATCACAATGGTCCTTATCTTTGTTGCATCATGGATCCTGATGTCAGCAAAACCTTGAGAAAACTTTCGGGAGTTGGGGAAGCTCTGTAGTAAGAAATGGCCATGCAACTTAGCAGCAACCATTTAATTATAAAAAGGGGCTGCTCTTGAAACACCATGACTAATGACATGGTTTGTTCAATATGCCTGTGAGAGAGTCCAGCTCCAGGACTGCCATATTAAAGTACAAATATCTGTTACAGTAGGAATCAGGGACCATTAAGCAATGAAAGATGTGTACATTTATATGATAATTTGTCAGACAAACTATATGATGAAAATGTGACTTTTACTGACTGGACACTTTGTTCTAATTTCACAACACTCCTCTTGCTATCTGATGCTGTAACCAGCAGTTATTAGTATCTGCTAAAAGCACTGTTTTAAATTAACCATGAATCAATTCATATGTAGTGCTAATTTAACACCCACAGTACATAAAGCAGAATTAGTTTCTGGAAAAGTTATGTCTTGACAAAATTAGAGCATGCTAGAGAACTATAATGAAAAGCAATTCCTCTGTTTTCTGTTCCCTGAAGTACAAAAGCAACAGTGGAAAAGTGAAATAGAAATCCAAAGAGAAGTTTGACTCTTAGTCTAAATGGAAATGGAAATCACACCTTTCCAGGATACCAGTCATCCAGAAAGAAAATGAAACAGGCAAAAATAACATGAGCATATATTGTAGTGACAAGATGGGTAAGGACCGACACCGCTATAACTATGCTGCATGAGCGTATATTGCTTACTCAGAGGACACTAAGATTGTAATATCAGTTACAGAGTTCATATCTCTTCACCTTTCTCCATATACTTTGGGTGAATAGAGCAGAATACTCAATTGTAAAAGTGGTCAGTGACCAGGTTGAGTGTCTAGCCCAGGCTCAGCAGAGCACGTAGATCCTAATTTAGCATGCAAACTCACCTCCTTCCTGAAGTGCGGCATTACTGCTAACACAAACCTCAACCTAAACTTCCTCTCTAAGACAGACTGTGCCATGGGTTTCTTCCAAGATCTTCTCAATCCTAGATCCTGTTTTCTCTCATCTCCATCTTTCTTGGGAGCCACTTTCGTCTTCCTTATATCCAGAATGGAGTTAAAATAACAAATGTGTCAGTCATGCAGCAGACTTCTGCCACTTTGAACTAGGTTTTCAACACCTGCTAACTAGGTGGTCAACATGGCACTTAGTTATCTGTATACTCCATCTTTGATTAGTACCTTAAAGAACAAAACAAAATTCACATACATACATATATATAGGTGGGATTCAATAGAGCATATTTCAGATTTTTAAATCAGTGTTTCTTTAGTCAAATGCCAAATTCCTACCACTTTAATGGAAGTTCATGTGAATAATGACTAAGTTTTGAGAGTGTGATCATTCTCCCAAATCCATGCCATGGAGAGGGCCTGCTGCATGTGTGTCTCCCATCCAACATGTGGGTGGAAGAGTTAATCTGCTCTACATCACTGTCTCCTGCTTCTCAGCACCCTGCTGAGGGTTCTCCAGAATCCACGCATATAGAAAAGTTGGGCTAGAGGCACAAGGGCAGAGTGTTGTTCCACACAGCAAGGTCTCTCCAGATTTGGCTGCCTCCATTTCGCCTCTCTCACAAGTTGGTGGGCCAACTCACTGGCCAGTGCGTTAATGAGGCTTCCCTAGCATTGGTATATCAGTTCCTTTCCCAAAGGATGCATTTAATATTCAAACACAATTCAACACAGGTAAACCAAGCAGTGTCAACTGGCTCTTCCTAAGACCTTTGCCTCAGTGAGCTTCTGCTAATGCCAACATAGCAGGTAACTACAGCCAGGTCTTTCACTTTTGACACGTCTCAAAAGCCTTTCCCTGACCCAGGATCTCAGAATCATAGAATCATAGAATATCAGGGTTGGAAGGGACCTCAGGAGGTCATCTAGTCCAACCCACTGCTCAAAGCAGGACCAATCCCCAATTTTTGCCCCATATCCCTAAATGGCCCCCTCAAGGATTGAACTCACAACCCTGGGACACTCCCTCGCTTCCACCCCCTCACCAAGTGAGCTGCTTGTTGGCCTTCTATCTCACCAGTTGAGAGGCTGCTAGGTTGGGGGGGGGCTAAGCGCAAACCCTCTTAAAAGGCCATCCCACCCTATGACCTTCCCCCTCAAGCCCTGCAACGAATCTGCACAAAAGGAAATACATTACTAAGAATACATTTCTCCCACCCTCACCTACACAAACATAAGACTTCGGTATTTGGCCCACACAGTGTTGTATATTATGATGCTACAAAAGTAATGTAAATGTATTTATCTTTTTATGGATTACGTTTGCTCTTGTCTATTTTTACAAACAAACACACTGCTTGACTTTTTTTCATTTTAATTCAGTGATAATCACTAATGCTTTGATTTTGTTGACATATTTAATTAAAATAAATATTTGAAGAGAACAAAATGAATTCACAAGGTTGGAATACATTTACCCTCAGGGATATACATCATTTGTAGTAAGCAGGAAGATAGTGTCATTGACAGAAGAGCTCTATAATGGAACAGAAAGTTGTGTTTGAGTCAAAGGCAGATATGTAGCATGGTTTCCTATCTCCACTGGAGTTTTTTTAAGCTATGTTCCAATAATTGCAATGTAGCTCAGTGGTTTGAGCATTGGCCTGCTAAACCCAGGGTTGTGAGTTCAATCCCTGAGGGGGCCATTTAGAGATCTGGGGCAAAAATTGGGGATTGGTCCTGCTTCCAGCAGGGGGTTGGACTAGATGACCTCCTGAGGTCCCTTCCAACCCTGATATTCAATGATTCAAACAGGAATTAATTCAAGGAAGTTGAGTGCGTTTATGCAGGCATTTGGGCTAGATGATCACAATGGTCCCTTCTGGCCTTTTCTATGGAAGTGAAAGCAGCCTTCTAACTTGTCCCAGTGGCAGACTCTAATCTCATACTTCCCTATAGGAAAATAACACATCATTCAGTCCCCCAGAGCACAGAATCCAGGAGACATGTATGTTGATGTCATTGAAGTTGTAGTTAACGTTTTACATTGTAGCATGATTGTGAAGAATATATGTTACTGTATATGTTGCAGGACTTACTTACATGGGGTGGATTCTATCTGTGACAGTGATGAATGTAATGTGTTGGGGCTAAGGCATGTTAAAGCAGGCTGGATATTTATCTGGACATTTCCTTGTGTTTAAGGTTTGTGTACAAAACATTAACTGTTATTTCAGCTAAATATTTTCTTTGAAAGAATAATCAACTCTTCAGAAACAAGGAATTAGTTCCATCTATAACAAAAGGTACATAAATCATATTGATTTTAACTAGTATTTGCGATATCCATGGATTTCTGTCTCAGAAAAAAAACATACCAAAATCATTTAGAAGTTAATGTGATTATGAATGATAAATGAGCAGATGTCTGGCAGTTACACAATCAGAACACCAGAGATATTTTTAATTTCTCAGTGCACAATTTTCTATTTTGTCTTGATCTTGTCTTAATTGCTAAATATTACTGTCTTAAAAAATCATTGGTGCCATATCAGTCCCAATGTTGTTCTCACACTATCTGAATACTGTCCATTGGAGAGATCTGTACAACAGAAAGGAAAAGTGCAGCCTATTTTGTAGCATTCCATAGCTTAGCCATGGAGGTATTGAAGAATCATGTCCTTAATGCTAACAAGGGAACAGTTCAAGAAGAAGAAATGTTATGGAAGGCCTTTAAAGCTTATATTTATGGTATATATGCATGATGTATGAATGATGACTACACTTTCAAATGTAACAACCTGCATGGAATTTGAAGGGAGAAGCACAGATTATAGGAAGGTAGACTTTGCCGGAGGAACCAGGAAGTTAGTCTGTATGCACATGGCTGGAATGCTACTAGCTGCAGTTACAGCACCTCCATGAATAGTTCTCTTAAATCCAGTTTAGTTTTACAAGCAAGGAATCTTCTTTATTATTACTTTGTTATTACCCAGCACATGGTACATTAAACAGCAAAACCAGAATCTTGATGGAAAATAAAAGGTTATTGGTGTTAAAATATGAAATTAATGAAATGAGGCAAAATGTTTTCCCATTTAAGGGCTACATCCCATTTTAGTGCACTCAGGATTTTTTATAAGGACAATGTGGAAAAGAGGCTACATTGCTTCTGTTTTAAGCAATCTTCAGTGGAGAATGGCTATTGAACCTTCCTAGCTGTGAAACCAACAGTGCTGTCCCTTTCCAACAATGCTACTGAGAAAAGCAGGAATTAAAAAAAAGAATATTTCATCAAATGTCTTTCTTTAACGCAATGTATACCAAAACTTCAGGAGGAGAAATGTTTAACTTACGCTGAATTTATCATTTAATTAACTATTATAGAGCAATGATATCCGAGGAATTAAGTTGTTGACATTGATGTGCCCAGACTTGGTCTTATTGTTCTCCCTTTATGTTGCATGATTGGGCATCACAACTTCATTATACACCTTTATGAAATAATAGAGCATCATTCCATCCCCATATAATATTAGACCAAACACTGATTCTACAATGTACAAGCAATAATAATATATATTATGTGATCACTGAATTAAATGCTTAACTTTAGTATTACAGAACATACCAATGATATGGCAACAGGTCCTTGAACAGTAGAAAATGAAAATTGTAATGAACTTAAATGCTCCATTATGGAAATCCTAGTTTACTAATATGACTGTCGAATAATGATTTTGTGAAATGAAGTGTGAAGTGTGTTCATAATTAGAAGTTAAAAATAACAATGAATTAAACTCTGCCCAGTTATAACATAAATGTGTACTTGAGAATAACACTTCCGTCATTACTTCCAGATCTATAGTAGACTACTAAAACACTCCTACAAAGATTACACCAAATAATCTTGCTATCATGAAAACAGTGCCATGCAAAAATGGGCTAAATGAAAGAATACAACATGACATGAAAATTCACAACTAACAAAGATTCAGTACTATTCACAATGGATTTGTGTTACTGGAAGATATGGATCTATATATAAAACTATTGTTAAGAGCACTGTGAAAACAGGTTGTGCCTCCAAGTAGAGCTGGATGAATAAAAGATTTTTCATTTCACTGGCAATTTGGAAACAAAAATGTTTTGAGTTGAACAGATTAGAAAAGCTGGATGTGCACAAGTCCATCGGTACAGATTTAATACATCTAAGGGTGCTGAGGGAGTTGGCTGATGTGATTGCAGAGCCATTGGCCATTATCTCTGAAAATTCATGGTGATCGGGGGAGGTCTCGGAAGATTGGAAAAAGGCAAATATAGTGCCAATATTTTAAAAAGGGAAGAAAGAGAACCCGGGGAACTACAGACCGGTCAGCCTCACTTCAGTCCCCAGAAAAATCAAAGAGCAGGTCCTCAAGGAATCCATTTTTTAAGCACTTGGAGGAGAGGAAGGTGATCATTAACAGTCAAAATGGATTAACCAAGGGCAAGTCATGCCTGACCAACCTGATTGCATTCTATGATGAGATAACTGGTTCTGTGGACATGGGGAAAGCAGTGGATGTGGTATATCTTGACTAGCAAAGCTTTTGATACAGTCTCCCACAGCATTCTTAAAAAGTATGGATTGGATGAATGGACTATAAGGTGGATAGAAAGCTGGCTAGATTGTTGGGCTCAATGGATAGTGATCAACGGCTTAATGGCTAGTTGGCAGCTGGTATCAAGCAGAGTGCCTGAGGGGTTGGTCCTGGGGCCAGTTTTGTTCAACATGATTACCAATTATCTGAATGATGGAATTAATTGCACCCTCAGCAAGTTCGCAGATGACACTAGGCTGGGGGGAGAGATAGCTATGCTGGAGGGTAGGGACAGGGTCCCGAGTGACCTAGACAAATTGGAGGATTGGGCCAAAAGAAATCTGATGAGGTTCAACAAGGACAAGTGCAGAGTCCTGCACTTAGGTCGGAAGAATCCCATGCACCGCTACAGACTGGGGACCGACCGGCCAAGCAGCAGTTCTGCAGAAAATGACCTGGGGATTACAGTGGACGAGAAGCTGGATATGAGTCAAGAGTGTGCCATCATTGTCAAGAAGGCCAACGGCATATTGGGCTGTATTAGTAGGAGCATTGCCAGCAGATCGAGGGAAGTGATTATTCCCCTCTATTCGGCACTGGTGAGGCCTAACCTGGAATACTGCGTCCAGTTTTGGTCCCCCCACTACAGAAGGGACGTGGACAAACTGGAGACAGTCCAACAGAGGGCAACGGAAATGATCTGGCGACTGGGGCACATGACTTATGAGGAGAGGCTGAGGGAACTGGGGTTATTTAGTCTGCAGAAGAGAGGAGTGAGGGGGGATTTGATAGCAGCCTTCAACTACCTGAAGGGGGGTTTCAAAGAGGATGGAGCTAGGCTGTTCTCAGTGGTGGCAGATGACAGAACAAGAAGCAATGGTCTCAAGTTGCAGTGCGGGAGGTCTAGGTTGGATAATAGGAAACACTATTTCACTAGGCACTGGAATGGATTACCTAAGGTGGTGGTGGAATCATCATCCTTAGAGTTTTTTAAGGCCCGGCTTGACAAGGCCTTGGCTGGGATGATATAGTTGGTGCTGGTCCTGCTTTGAGCAGGGGTTTGGACTAGATGACTTCTGAGGTCTCTTCCAAACCTAATATTCTATGATTCTATGAATTTTCCCCCCAAAAAGTAGACAAGTTGAAAGGTTAAAAAAAAATGTTTTGGGTCAAATGAAACATTTCATTTAAAAATGAAACAAGATGTTTTGTTCCAATTTCAAGCATTTTTAGATATTTAATATAAATTGAAGGAAATTTTGAAACAAGAAGTCACTTGAACTGAAAAATCAGTTTAATTTAAAAAAATATTGAAACAACAATATTGATTTGGAGGGAGAGGGGATTTTCTTTCTGACAAACAATTCAGGAAAGTCAACATAAAGTTGAGAAACATTTCTGTGTTGCCAAACCTGAATTTTTTTGCCAAACGTTTTTGCTCTACTTCCAATATAGAAAGTCATAGGCAAGGATTACAGGCTGATATTAAAGTCCCACCAAGGTCAATACCAAAACTCCAATTGACTTCAACAGGGCCAGAATTTCATCCAAACACTGTGGTACAGTATGCTATTAACTAAGGCTGTCTACAAACACTTGTTTTATTGTAATATTTTACAAATCCTTGAACTGGGCATTTGTCTTTTCCCTTAAAACAAAACAAATTAGACCAAAATAAATTCAAAAGTCGAGCCTCCTGCTGTCTTACACTTGGGCTTATGCCTTATCCACTCACTGAGGATCCTCACATCCAGATGTGCTGTTGTAATATCAAAGGGGTATATCTGAAATTATCCATAGAAAATGTACTGTTCTTCCCAGCATGAGCTTTGATGAATCTGAATGTAAATCAGTTTGCCTAGCATTAAGAACCTAAATGCATGTTTGGCATGTACTAGTAAATGGAAGTTCCTGACTGAAGCATTGGGAGTTAGGTGCCTAACCTCCATGGGCATTTTTGAAAATCCCACTAAGTATCGACCTACATTTAAAGAGCTTAGAAAATCTGTCACAAAGTCCTGCTTTGCTACATGACTTCCTCTCCACAACACCTCCGAATTAGAGCTGGGTGAAATTTTTGGGATGAATAGTTTGTTCACTGAAAAATAAAGTTTCTGTCAACCTGAAACTATTTGTGAGTTTGATCCAAATAGTTTTGGCTGGGGAAATGCTTGTCAGAACCAACTTCAGAAAAATAAGGAGTGAATGCCTTATAATCATTAATTTAGGACACTTTAGGACTCACGTCATGGTCACCAATGTCACCAGATGTTTGGCTGCATGCGTGTTTTTCCTGTGTGCTGTTCCAGCTCTTCACAGACAGCTGGCACAGCAGACCTTGAGCGAACCGCCCAATGATCACAACATTTGTTAAGGTGCGAAGGCGCCCGGCCAAGTTTATTGTTGATGAAGCATGGTAATAGCACCTGGCAGACTCTACAAGGATACTAAGACATGTATGCCCATGACAATGGATGCAGCTCAGTCAGTGGCAGGACTTTCCACTGCTTTTTAGACTGGCCAAAAACATGCCCTTTAAGATACATTTTTATACACCAATACAAACAAGTTATGTATTGCTCCTGACATATTAGGGTGCCACCCTCTGACATATTAGAGTGCCACCCATTGCCTTGTACCTGTAGGTTTGATTAAAACATTTATATTCATTATGCTGTCATCCTGTTCTTATCTTTAGGATGGGTTAGTGTGTTCCTGTTACATTTGGGGAATGTGCTGGTATCAAGGTGTTTTGGTACCACCTTTCTGGAATGTGTTTGTGTATATATTTTTATGCCTAGCACTCCTCAGGAAAGTGTTTTTGCAATATCAGCCCTGTTCTTGCCAGATTCCATGAGCAGGGCCTGCCTCTGGCTCACAGCTTAACTTTGTTTTATATCAGCAAGTTTTGACCATTACTTTAGCCCAGGCCTCACGCCTCATACCAGGCCTCTAATAGAAGGCCTTATGTTTCAGGCCCTCTTCCTACTACACCTGGGATGTGGGAGACTCAGGTTTGAATTCATACTGTGGAAGAAGGATTTGAACTCAAATCTTCCCCACTCCCAAATGAGTACCCTAATCCCACCAGAATACAGAGTATTTTGAGGTGTGTTACACTCAATCTCTCCTGTTGAAGCTGATCCACTATGTATAAATAACTCTTCACTGGAGCAGGGACTTGACCTCAGGTGTCCCCCTCCCCCCCAGCCAGGTGAGTACCCCAACCACCAGGCAAGAGACTATTCTGCTCCCAGTTTTTTTCTGTTGAAGTTGTTTTACTTTGGCCCAGTTAATATTTATGTATTTATACCAAGAGAGTGTGTGAGAAAGACTCTTTAGCTCAGTGAATAAGGCACTCACCTGGGAGGTAGGAGATGTGGATTTAAATCCCTCCCCAGAATCAGGCAGAGAGAACCCATCCATGGCATGTTTGTTTTCTCTTTCATAAGAGTTAAATTATTTTCTGAAGCTACTAAAGAGCAAATGGATTGAGGTTTGGTGTGGTTATGTTCTTTGGTAGTCCTATGTATTATTTAGTGTGTTTTAACCTTGGGATAAGTGCCCCAAATTTAGGATTGACACCTATAGCCAGATTTGATAAATCTGAAGGAATAATAATATATAAAACTCTTACATTTTGTAATATATCTTATAAATGAGATTATACTATGAAGTAATATCTGCCATGCCAACATACCAATCAGGTGTATGTAGGGCAAAGAACTTTTCTTCCTTCTTAGCACCAGCCTCTTTGCAGAGTCAATAGCAATTGCAGTCCATTTTGAAAAGACTTTGTAGCCCCATTCACTAATGAAAAAGCATGTCACAAATATATAGTTTTTACTTATCCCGAAGGGTACTCTTTTTCTGCTATGATGCTTTGGGCTTTAAGAAATTCTGTACATGCACTTAGGAAGGGACCTAAAGGATACACTGTATTTTGTAAACAGCACAAAGTATATAAGTCAAAAGAAGGAAGTGCTGATTACACACACAATCATTATGGGCCTGATCTTGCAATCTTTGCTCAGCCAAAACCCTCACAGACCAATACGAATGATGGCTGAGTAAGTACTGGAGGAGTTGACCCCAAAAAAGTTAACTTGTAACCTACTCAGTTTATATTCCAAAAGTGAAAGAGACTGAACTACAGCTCACAGTGTATCAAAGCTGTGTCATGTCCGATTTCCAAGTGGGTTTAACTCTTTATTTCTACCTTGTGTAATATAATAGTTTTAAAAATTAAGGAAAAACCACCATGAACATAACTAATCCATCCATCCCGTTACCCATTCCCAGCTTCCGGCAAACAGACGCTAGGGACACCAGTACATGAGTAGGCATTGATCAGAAATTCCACATTGCTTACCATCCCAAAGCAGCGGGGCAAGTGGAAAGAAGGAACTGAACCATTAAAACTGAACTCATGAAGGGAGTAAACATCACAGGTAGTAATTGGGATTAGTATGCATCAGAGCTAGAGAATGAAGATCCATGTGGTTTTCCCCTTACGAGGCTTAATGGGTAGACCAGTGATACTGTGGGAGTATATGATTAACCCTGCACAAGGCCATCTGGCTACAGCAGTTTTGTCCGAGTTCTGGGTACAGGACTTGCAGAAGCAGATTTTACCATTGCAAAAAGAGTGCAGAAGACCCAGGCGCGGTTTGATACCAAGGGGGACCTGCCCAAACATAAGGTAGGCTCCAAAGTTGTAATGCAGGATCAGGCCACAGACCACCCATTCCTGAAGGCCAAGTGGCACAGCCCATACTTTCTGCTGGATCAACTTGGCCCCTTGGTGTACTTGTTGAAGTTGGGAAATAGAGGACAAAACTGAGTCAATGAGAGTCAGTTTACAGCATACAAAGGTTGGTAAAGAAAGAAGCAAGAAATGGTTACTTGCAGCATATTTGGTACTAAATTTGTAATGCATTTAATTTAGGGGATAGACGAAATAAAGCAGGGGAAAGGGTTGAGATTGTTAAACAGAACAGATTTGGCAAAGGGAATTTATAATATTGGGGAAGAAAAATTGCAATTTGCAAGCCTAGAAGGTCCTGGGCACCACATGAAATTAATAATGGGACTATGCCAATCATGACTGTTATTCCCAGATGGACAGGGAGTCCTAGAGAATTAGTGTATATTAACGGTATGGGTACTATTGAGAATGCAACACATATACAACACTATCAGAGTGTTAAGTTCACAACAAGGGATAAACATCACATGTTGTCAAAGAACCTGGAATAGGTGATTCCGTGAATCCTCAATACAAGAGAAGCCATCTACCTCAGAGGGAGGTTGGGCCCAACTAGTCACCAAAGAGAAAATGAAAAAAGGTGATAGAGCTTGGTGCCACTGTGTGTGCAGTGGGATAGCCCACTTTTCTGTTAGGACAACACCAAGTCAGGGGAACCCGTTTGGGTTTTCCCTAAACCTCACCTCTCTGACTCAGACTGGGACCCAGGTCCTATAGCTAAATGTAGGGATTGAGGAGAACAGTGAAATAAAAGAATACAACATAACATGAAAATTCACAACTAATAAATATTCAATACTATTGACAATGGATTTGTGCCACTGGCAGATATGGATCTATATATAAAACTATTGTTAAGAGCGCCGTGAAAACAGGTGGTGCCTCCAAGTAGAGCTGGATGAATAAAAGATTTTTCATTTCACTGGCAATTTGGAAACAAAAATGTTTTGAGTTGAACAGATTAGAAAAGCTGGAAGTGCACAGTGTTGGACAACACTGAATGGGAATCATTAGTGACTAATATCTTTGTACCCATACCTCTGTTGTCCATTAACACAGAGTAGTAATGAGAAACAGAGCAATTGGTGCCCATTAACTAACTGACTGCTGAGCAACAACAAATTGGGAACAATGCTGCACAGGCTATGGAAACATACCAGTGTGGGGGAGCTTGCACCCCATGCTGTGTACTTTGTTTAGTCTTAAGAGTTCAAACAAAAACAACTATTGTGGTCATAGAAATATGTTGCTGAACTGAAAAAGCAAGCACAAAGAGAAATATGATGCAACTGAAACAAATGCTAATATAAGAGACAACAAAAAGGAGTGGAACGTAGACTGATTTAGCTGACATAAGTAGGCCCAAGTTAAAAAAAAAACAGCCTGAAAAGTAACTGCTGAAACAACTAACTATAGTGGCAAAAAGAAAAGGAGTACTTGTGGCACCTTAGAGACTAACCAATTTATTGAGCTTTATTTGAGCATTTCATCATGCATCCGATGAACTGAGCTGTAGCTCACGAAAGCTTATGCTCAAATAAATTGGTTAGTCTCTAAGGTGCCACAAGTACTCCTTTTCTTTTTGCGAATAGAGACTAACACGGTTGTTACTCTGAAACCTAACTATAGTGGGTATGTTTATAGCACACAAAGTCAGCAGAAACAATCTGAACTGATAAGCTTACCATATGCAATCTGCAAAGCAATTTGTCTTTACATGCAAGAAGTATAGACGTTAGTAACTAGGAAAGATGTGTGTAAACTGTGTAGTGTGTGACATAAATCAGAATTGTGGAATCCACCCTGTAGCTAAACCCCCTGAGTCTGGGCACGTCTCGTGTGGACAAAGAGCTGTTACATGCCTGAGTGACAAGCTGGAGTCAGAGGGGTTTTTTGAATCCCAGAGAACTGGATGAAGTGTTCTCCCAAAACTGGACAAGTTGTTCTGGATAAGTAGAGTGGAAAACGAAAACCATGCTGTCAAATTCATTAAGATTAATATGTAAAATAAACAAACTTTACATATTTGATGATAACTCAATTAACATTTTACAGTAGGTATGCGACAAAATATCTCTCTATCCACTTGCCCTCTTCCTGACAGTTGCCCTGCTATGCCTCTGTGTACACTGAAGATAATGTAGTAACAATATAGGCAGGGAACAGAAAAAATTATCTTCTGGTGCAGCTTGAAAGGAGCAAAATAAGGTAAGACGAGAGTGTAGCTAAAGCCCATTCTCAGACAGGAAGTGGCACAAAGCAAAATTGTAGGAACTAAATCATAATTTTCATCACACAGAAAAACGTCCATCCAGTCATTCTGTATTAAGCACAGCTAACCTCACTTTAGAAGAAATTGGCCTCTTTGAAGGATGAGGCAAGAAGCTGCACAGGATTGCAATGGGAAACCTTAAGGCCTGGTCTACACTACAAACGTAGGTTGACATAAGCCATGTTAAGTTGATCTAATAATGTATGTGTCTACACTACCAAGTTCCTTCCGCTGACCTAAGTATCCTGCAGAGTCGACTTCTGTACTCCACCTCCATGAGAAGTGTAGAGCTTGCTCTGACATCCACAGGTCGACATGAGGATAGGGTAGACACTGTGTTGTGTAATTTTAATGAACTGGCCTCCAGGAGGTGTCTCACAGTGCTCTGCTGTAACCACTCTGGAGAGCACTTTCAACTTAACTGCATGTCAGCCAGATACACAGAAGACAGGTGCTCCCCTGGCTAAAGCCCCAGGAACTTTTGAATTTTCATTTCCTGTTTGATCAGCCTGGAGAGCTCAGCAGCACAGCTCATCATAAAGACTCAACACCGCAAATGCGCTCCAGTATGGAGTACACAGGAGGTGGTGGATCTTATTGTTGTGTGGGAAGAAGAGTCCGTGCAGGCAGAGCTCCGATCCAGCAGAAGAAATGCTGACATCTATGCCAAGATCGCATGGGGCATGAGGGAGAAGGGCTACACCAGAGACACGCAGCACTGCCGCATGAAAATAAAGGAGCTTTGGCAAGCATACAAGAAGATGAGGTGAACAATCACTTTGGTTCTGCCCCACAGACATACCTCTTTTGTGAGGAGTTGGATGCGATTCTCGGTGGCGACCCCGCCATTACCCCAAAACGCTCCAGGGATACCATCCAGGAGCCCCAGGCAATCTCAAGCAGCAACGAGGAGGACATTGTTGACAAGGAAGAGCGGGAGGAGAAAGTGAGGCAGGCAAGCGGAGACTCCATTCTCCCAAAACAGCTAAGAACTGGTTTTAACCTTGGAGCCCATCCCTTCACAGGACCAGTTGGTAGTGGAGTGTGATGCCAGGGAAGACACCTCTGGTGAGTAAAAATTTTCAGTCAAACTATAGGGGTTACATGCTATTATTTTTTGTGTTTAATCTGAACAAAAAGGTAGGTGCAGTGGGTATCGGTGGCCTCACCAGCTACGCAGAGGATGCTTTCCGAAAAAGACGGTTTATGTGCACAGGGATGGCCCGGGAATCCTCCATGGAGATCTGTAGGAAGCTTTCATGGAGGTACTCTGCAATCCTTTGCAGAAGGTTTCTGGGGAGGGCTGCCTTATTTCGTCCACCATGGGAGGACACTTTCCTGCGCCATTCCAGTATTAACTCTGCTAGCATCATTGCAGCACACAGCATGCAGCATAAGCACCAGGTCTGTACCCAGACATTTGCAGCATCGGCTCCCTTGCCACCTTTGTTACCCTCGAGGAAGTGATATTGCATAGGGTCACCTAGGGAAAATGGGGGAAGTTTTCAATGCTAGTCCTTAAACTGCAAACAATTCAACAAGTAATCCCCCCCCCCCCCGCATGCTTTTCCAAATGTGCCGTGGTTGAGGTTGGAAGGGATCACCATGTATTGCAACCAGCATTGAAAAAAAATGGTGGGCATGGCAGCTTCCTGTTTGTTTCCCTTTCCCCCTAACCTGATGCCACTTTTGTAAAAAACTATTTGGGGGGCTTTACACTGGTCCCTGTCCTCAACCACCATCCAGGTTGCTAGGGGAAAGAGGCCTTGTCTCAAGTGCCAACCTGTGATCACAAGGATGTCTTCACAAAAGCAGCAGCACAAGACCTCTCGCCCATGCCTCGTGGCCTTATTCACCATAGCTGGAGTAGCAAACCAACTCTTGCAATAGCCAGCAGTTGTGATTACATTATGGCTTGCAGTGAAGTGTATTGAGAGGTGTTTTTTATAACCTTGCACCAGAAACCATGTAAGCACTGTCAATGCTACCCTTGTGCTTTGCATTCCTTGCAGCTGAAACTTTGTCTGTCAGTACATCCTCCACACCGAGTCAGAGACTTTCCCAGATTAGAAGGCAGAAAATGAAGACTCAGGGGGACATGTTCAGTGAGTTAATGCGCGCCTCTGAGAGTGACAAGATGGAGCTCAGAGCATGGAGAATTACATTGTCTGAGAACCTGGACATGGACCAGGAGGACAGGAGAGCATGTAGGGAACAAAAGCATGCCACGCAGGAAGAGATTCTGCAGATTATGAATGAGCAATCAGACATGTTGAGGCATCTGGTTGTGGTTCAAGAAAGGCAACTAGATGATAGAGTCCCTCTACAGCCTATGCTGAACCTGCTGCCATCATCGCTCAGTTCTACATCCTCCTCCTGCAAAACATCTTATGGGGGGTGGGGAGAAAGTTTGGTATCCCTTGCACTCAACACTACAGGAGGGTACAAGGACGGAAGGTGCCCATTCCCACACCTTTGATTATTATGGCAATGCATCTGTAAGCAAGCTTTCCTTGTTTCTCCCCCCACAATGTTATCAGCCCTTTTACCCCAGGTTATCTTACTTTTCTTTGCTGTCTCTGTGTGTTTGAGTGCACAATAAAACTTAATGGATTGAGGAGAAAAGGCTGTTTATTAATTCAACACATGGTGGTTGGTGGCGGTGGAGTTTACAGGGAGAAAATGCAATGGAGGGGACAGTTTGGAAAGAAAAAACACAGATAAGTGTCCTGTTACCCTGGCTCCTTGCTGAAACTGGTTTTCGAAGCCTCACAGAGATGTAGATCCCCTCGATGTGCTCTTCTTATTGCCCTGGTGTCTGGCTGTTCAAAATTGGCTGCCAGGAGATCTGCCTCAACCTCCCACCCCGGCAAAAACTTTTCTCCCTTTGTTTCACAGATATTATGGACCATGCAGCAGGCAGCAATAACAATGGGGATATTGCTTCCACTGAGGTCTAACCTAGTAAGAAAACAGCATCAGCGACCTTTTCAACATCCAAAGCCACGTCCACCATCATTCTGCACTTGCTCAGCCTGTGGTTGAACTGGTACTTACTGCTATCCAGGCTGCCGGTGTACGGCTTCATGAGCCATCAGAGCAAGGGGTAGGCTGGGTCTCCCAGGATCACAATTGGCATTTCAACATCACCAGTGGTTATTTTGCAGTCTGAAAATAAAGCCTCTGCTTGCAGCTTTCTGAAAAGACGTGTTCCTAAAGATGTGCACATCATGCACCTTTCCCAACCATCCCACAATGGTGTCGGTAAAATGGTCCCTATGATCCACCAGTGCTTGCAAAACCATTGAAAAGTACCTCTTTTGTTTTATGTACTCTTTGGCAATGTGGTCTGGTGCCAAGATAGGGATATGCCATCTACCACCCCACCGCAGTTAGGGAACCCCATCGTGGCAAAACCGTCCACTACGTTCTGCACGTTGTCCAGAGTCAATTTATAGATTTACCCACTCCAAATTGATGCCCCACTGACCGGTAGCAGTCTGGTGTTGCACGCTTCCACAGAACTATCACCACTCGCTTCTCCACGGTTGGAGCAGCTCTCATTTTAGTATTGCTGTGCTTCAGGGCTGGAGAAAGCTTTTCACACAGTTCCTGAAAATTCATTCGGAAGTTCTGTAGCCACTGCTCATCATCCCATAGCTGCATAACAAGGTGGTCCCACCAATCAGTGCTTGTTACCCAGGCTCAGAAAAGGCACTCAACTGTGTCAAGGTGATGCGTGACTGTTGCTAGCAACTGCGAATTGCTCTCTTCTATGTCTTCTTGCATGGCATCATATTGTTCTGCGCAGTGGCTCCTTTATCAGCTGTGTAAATACTGCAAGATAAGGCACAAGGTTTTCGTAATGCTCACAACAACAGTGTACAGCTGATCGGGGTCCATGCTTATTGTTCTATGGTGTCTGTGCAGGTAACCCAAGCTTGCGAAAAAGCCTTAGTTTGTTTGCCATTGATTTCAGGGAAGAAGGAAGGGAGGAAGGTAAGTGCATCATGGGAGGCCGACACCATGTTCCCATAACCACCCACGCCAATAAGACATTGCAAACCCAACCCAAAATTTCACTCGGCAATGTGCACTATGGGATAGCTACCCACAGTGCAGTGCTCCGTGTGTTGATGCAAGCCCTGCTAGTGAGGATGCACTCCGCCAACACAATGAGCGTAGTGTGGACACGTAAGATCAACTTGCTTAAATTGGAGGCTTGATGTTGACTTACATAAAGTCAACTTAACTTTGTTGTGTAGACATGGGCTAAGTTTCACCTGGTTCCTTAGTTTGAACTGTATATGTTTGGCCTCAAGGTAGTTTTCAGCCTGGATACGATGACTTGACCCTCTCTCTGTCTCTCTATACTCACATCCAGAAAGGATATCATCCGACTTGACGCCGATCCAAAAGATCGACGCAGCTGACATCATTAATCGCAACCAAGATGTGTTCTCTACAAAACCAGGGTGAACGACTGAGACCTATCACCATATCCTCATGATCCCCAGAGCAAAGGTAACATTGAGGTAACTCCTACCGAATCCCAGGAGCCAAAAGAGAAGAAATCAAGGCTGAAGTAAAGAAAATTTTAGAATTAGGGGTTATTGAAGAATCTTACAGTCAGTGATCCAGTCCAATTGTTCTAGTGCCTAAACCTGACGGTACTATGAGATTCTGTAATGACTTTCGCCGACTGAATGAAATATCCCAGTTTGATGCATACCCCGTACCACACATCGACGAACTGGTTGACCGACTGGGTAGTGCCTGATTCTTGACTACACTGGATCTGACGAAAGGGTACTGGCAGATTCCTCTGACCAAAGAAGCTAAAGAAAAGACAGCATTCTCCACCCTGGATGGGCTATTCCAGTACACCGTCCTCCCTTTTGGGCTACATGGGGCCCCAGCCACATTCCAGCGCCTCATGGATAAGCTGCTGTGTCCCCATACTAGTTATGCAGCTGCATACCTAGATGATGTCATCATCCATACGACAGACTGGGGAACCCACTTGGAGAAAGTGGAGGCAGTACTGCGCACCTTAAGGCGGGCTGGCCTCACTCCTAATCCCACTAAATGCTCCATAGGGCTAGCAGAGGCTAGGTACCTGGGATATATTGTGGGAAGGGGCATAGTGAAGCCCCAAACAAATAAGCTAGAGGCAATCCAAAACTGGCCCCGGCCGACCCGAAAGAAGCAGGTCCGTGCATTCCTAGGCGTGGTAGGCTACTACCGAAGTTTAATTCCCCACTTCTCCACTACAGCAAGTCCCCTAATGGACCTGGTGAAGGCCTGAGGTCCAGACATGGTGAAGTGGACCGACGCAGCAGAGGGGGCATTTACAGACCTTCGGATGGCCCTCTGTAATGACCGCATACTTATAGCCCTGGACTTTAACAGGGAATTTATTTTACAAACAGATGCTTCCGAGGTGGGGTTGGGGGCAGTTCTGTCGCAAATGGTGGGAGAAGAGGAACACCCGATCCTCTATCTAAGCAGAAAGCTTCTCACAAGAGAACAGAAATACGCAGTAGTCGAGAGAGAATGCCTTGCTGTCAAATGGGCTATGGAGACACTGCATTATTACCTCTTAGGCCGGCGATTTACTCTTGTGACAGACCATGAACCCCTCCAGTGGATGCAGCGGAATAAGGAAAAGAATGCAAGGGTCACCAGGTGGTTCTTATCCCTTCAACCATTCCAGTTCTGCATACGGCACAGGGCTGGATGCCACCATGGCAAAGCTGATGGTCTGTCACGAGCATACTGCCTGGCGTCCCAAGTTGCCCAACTCTATGGTGTTGAGCGGGGAGTGGAGGGGGGAGATATGTGATGGGGCAAGGCCAGATGGCTATAGAAAAGTAGTGGGAGATAGATATTTTAGCTCCAGGCTAAACAAATCCCTGGTACCAGGATAAGTTAAATGGCAGCTGCTCCAGGTCAATTAAGACACCTGGGGCCAATTAAGAACTTTCCAGAAGGCAGGGAGAATGCTACGTTGATTGGGACACCTGAAACCAATCAGGGGCTGGCTGAAACTAGTTAAAAGCCCCCCAGTTAGTCAGGTGGGTGTGTATGTCAGGAGCTGTGGGAGGAAGCTGTGCTGTTGGAGAGACTGAGTAGCACACACCATATCAGGCACAAGGAAGGAGGCCCTGAGGTAAGGGTGAAGTGGAGCTTGAGGAAGTGAGGGCTGCTGTGGGGGAAGTAACCCAGGGAATTGTACATGTCATGTTTCTAAAAGGTTAGCTACCATAGCTCATACTATTAGGGTACCTGGGCTGGAGCCCGGAGTAGAAGATGGGCCCGGTCTTCCCCCTTCCACCTTTGCTCCCTGATTAATCACTGAGACTGGGAGACGACAGAGACTGTGCAAGGAAGGATAATTTCTCCTCACCTCCCTCGCTGGCTTATGATGAAAATGGCTCAGTAGACTGTGACCCTTGTCTCTAGAGAGAGAAGGGTTATGTGGAGGGTCACGGTGAGCCCCTGAGGCTAGCGAAATCCACCAGGAAACGCGGGACTCACGGAGGCAAGGACAGAGCTTTGTCACATATGCAATTAATTCATTTCTGTACAACTGTCCAATTAAAAAAAAGACTCGATACATGCGCCATAGTGTAGCTTTCCATTTCAAAGCCTTCTATGTTCTTATCCAAGTACAGGTATCTGCCAGGGCTTTGAACATTTCTTCTTTTTTCAATTAAAATAGTAATATGAGCAGATTTTAAAAATCTATAGAAAAATCATACTTTTGTCTGTTGCGAAAGCAAACTCACAATTACCATCAGTATCGCTGCCTCAGTCCCAGCACACCTCTGTACTTGAACTTCAAGACTTTGTATTAACTAATTTGAGAGAAGACACGTTTGGATTTTTTTTAGTGATAAATTCTTTCTTAGTCAAAAATGAATTGTACACTTTGAATTTAACAGGAAAAAAAATACAAAGGCACCTTTCTTCGTTGGCTATCCTTAATATAAAAGACTCCACATTTTCTGCAAGTCTCATTTCATCCACTGCATAAATAATTCACTGTAGGAAGTGTTTACCTTCTTTCATTTTATTTTGAAACCCAATAGCATTGCAGGCACACTGTAAATTAGTCTGCAATCATTAAAAGGACAAATTGAAAGATGAACTGGCAATAAAATCAGAACATATAGCCGTATTACAATAATGATATGTGCATTAGAACTGTCTAATGCAATCTAATAAAAGTGTTAATACCTATTTTGGATTATAGGATTTTGTATGCCTGATGTTAAAACTATGAAACAAGAAACACATCAAGAATTAAGTGATGAAGTATACATGCTGCACATGAGATTTAATTCTGGAAGGATAAAGCTTATGCAAAACCTTCTAGTTACCTAGAAATTAAATGTCATGTACTGTACAGCATCTTGTTCTTTACTGGCTTTTCAACTTCGTACTAGAAATGGGCTGGGATTAAATTGCCTGATCTGAAAGCATATGAGGAGGAGTCTGAGTAGCATCTGAAAGGAGATAAAATCTATTTTTCTGTTTCTTATCATGTTCACTGCTTTTATTCATGGTGAGCACTGAATGACTTTCATGAGCAACATCCCTGCCTCTTGTTAGTAGCTGTGGTTTCAAGTCTAACCAACCAAACCTAGAATTACAGAATTTCTATCTGAGGTCACCTAGTCCACACCCCATCCAAATCAGGAAAGAATCCTGTAGTAGTGCAAATCCTAAAGACATTGTTGAGGGACAGATCCACCAGCTACTCACTAGTAGTCCCCTTGCTGGCAAAGCACTGCTTATGTCCATAAGATGAGCAGGTTTTGGTCTTCAGTTTTTACTCAGTCAAATGCTAATTGAGTTCATGGGAGTTTGCCTAAGAAATTAAGGCCAAGTCTGTATGGCTTGCAGCAGCAAGCATCCCAGCCTCGGTTAATAGACTCAGTCTAGCAGGCCTTGCAGTACTTTGAAGCGTAGACAGCACTTTGAAGTTGGGCTTTGGCTGGAGCTCACGCTCTGATGCCTAGGAAGGGAGGTGGGTACAACTGCAAAGCGCTGTCTACATAGCTATTTTTAACGCACTAGCAGAAGCCCGAGTCTCTCAACCCAGGCTGTGAAACGTGCTACCATGAGCTGTGTAGACATACCCTTAGAGTGCCGGCGCCAGATTTCAAAGGTACTTAGATAGCTAAAGATGCAGATAGGCACTTCTGAAAATCTCTCTCAATGCCTAGCTGTGTAACTCCCATTTAAATGGGAGTTAAGCACTTAGGCATTTTTAAAAATGGGAGTTAGACACCTAGGCACTTTTGAAAATTCTCCTAGACACCAGTCTGCCTCTTTAGCAACCTAGGGTGGGATCCATGAAGGGACTTAGCTGTTGTAACATGGTGTGTCACAGAGCCTAACTTTTATGGGCCTTGAAAATCACAGGAACACCGCTGTGATTCACAAAGCCGAGGAAGGCGCCTAGGCTTCCCATAGAATGAAGGAGGCACCCTGGGATGCAATCCAGAAAAGCAAGCAAGATGGGCTGAGAGCTGCCTAAGCTAGCCAGTGAGAGGTGCTGATGAGAGGAGTGTATGCTAAGTCCTCTCATCGAGACAGGTGTCTAAGTCCAGGCTTCAGCTTGTCTCTACTAGAGATCAACAAATGGGAACCCAGCACCTGAGTACAGGCAGCTTAAGTGATACTCAAGGGAAAAAGTTGGGCACCTGCCTCACTTCATACAAAATAGATGGGAGAGATGGTGGTGGTGGTGTCGCCTACCTGATAACTTTTAGCCCAGTGATTAGAAGACTTGCCACAGATGTGGGAAATCAAGGTTCAATTCCCCCCACTCTGCCAGAAGGGAAGAAAGATCTGAGTAGGGATCTCCCACCTCTAAGGAGAGTGCTGTGACCACTGAGCTATAGGATATTCTGATGTGAGCCTCCCTCAGTTTCTCCTGTTTAAGCTCTTGCACTCTGGATAAATAATGAAAGGGTAGTTGGAGCAGGGGGACTGGACCTGAGGTCTCCCATCTCCCAGGTGGGTGCCCTAACCCCTAGATTATAGAGTCATTCTCACTCTCTCTCTCTGGCCCAATGTCTGTCCCACTGTGGACAGTGGCATCTGCAGTCATACACGCATTATGCAACGGGCATACCATTGGCAGCGGTGAGGAAGAGCAGCACTGGCCACCCCACTGACCACTCAGTTTGGCCCCATGGGGCAGCAGGGCCACATTTAAGGGGTCACAGCACTGCTTGGGTTTGGCCCCATGACCTCTGTGCACCAGATTACAATGCCACTCACTCAGTTTTGCCCCCTCCCTCCCACCGTCAAGCCTTATAGTGATAAACTCAGTCTATTTAGCTTAACAGAGAATGTTAAAGGGTGACTTGAACACTATATATGAAGAACAGAAATTAATCTCACAGACAAAAATATAACAAGATCCAATGGCCAGAAGTTGAAGCTAGACAAATTCAGACTAGAAATAACGTGCACATTTTTAGACCATGAGGATAGTTAGCCATTGGAACAGCCTACAAAGGTTAGTGGTGGATTCTCCATCACTGGCAACTTTTAAAAAGAGATTGGGTATTTTTCAAAAGATATGCTCTAGTTCAAATAGGAATTAATTAAGGGAAAACATATGGCCCGTGTTAAGATGGAGGTCAGACTAGATTACCACAATGGTCCCTTCTGTCTTTTTCATCTGTGAATATCTTTACCTGTTGCATGCCTTTAATTCTATATAACAAGAATTGCACATTTTAGGAAAGGGTAGTTTTCCTATGGTTAAAAATCTTTTGATGGCAGAGTATGCCCTCATTTATTTATCGAGTTATTATGTTGTCATAGAGATTTTATTTGCTATATCTTCAGTTGAATAAATTACCTCATGTTAATACAAAAGAGATGCCACTATACTGAGGTGCTCTCGTGGAATAGTTCAGTAGTAAAACAACGCAGGTTTAGACCAGATTTTTAAAGGTATTTAGGCATTGTTCTGCTCACAACTGGCAACAGATACATACCTTAAAATACTGACCTTAGTCAGTGATGTCTCTTCCTCAAAATTGATTCTTCAGAGTTAGAGGGCTGCATTTACAAAAATAAGAGAAAATAAGCCAGAAGACAAACACAACACTTCTCCAGTTTGGGGTTCAAGCCATTGCTCTGATCCCACATGCTTTCTTCCCCTCTGTTTCCCTATATACCTTGACCTAAGCTCCCAGGCAAAAGAGGAGGATGCTATGTGCTGAAGTAAGTGGCTGTAATTATATCCCCAAAATTAATTGCTAAAATACAACACGAGGTAAGAAAAATGTTTTAAAAATGGATTGAACAACATAAAGATAAAGCCCTGATTTTAAAGCATGCGGACAACTGTGAATTTACAATGAATGCCTGTACAAATTGCCTGTGATAACTGGTCATTTGAACATGCAGATACCTGACTTGCACATTCAGACACAGTAATTATGCACAAAAATTATGCAAATTATTGCAAGCATATAGATTCCAAGGCCAGAATGGACCATTGTAATCATCTGATCTGATCTCCTGTATAATAAAGGCCATAGAACTTCCCGAGTATTTCCTAGAGCATATCCTTATTCAATAATCTGTCCATTTTTGAAAATCTGGCCACAAGTGTGATGCAATGACTTTAATACAGTACTTAGATTGTTCTTAAAGATAACTAGTGAAGTATTGTCTTAAGATAGAAACCAGATAGGAATAGAGCTGTAAAGTTCCAAATGAACTTTCACTGGTCATATCCACCAGCTTACCTGTAAGTTATAGGGCTTTGTTGCAATGGGATGGTTTCACAAATAATGAATAATTTTACTCTTAGAGCATACTACTACAGTCCCTTCACATGCACAACACCCACTGATTACTTTCGTACACTATGCAGAGTGTAACTGATATACTCAAATGCTGACTGTTTTAAGAAACTTAACAAAAAATGCCCTTTGGTTGAGACTTCCAAAGTAGTGCAGGAGATTTAGCACTACACTTTCCAGTACAAGCACTGCTTTGGAAACTTAAAACTTAATTGTCTTTTTTGCTTATTTTCTACCTTAGAAATATCAATTCCTGTCTCCTCTGGTTTTGCACTTGGGAGAAACCTGACAAAGGAATTAGGAGTTTTCTTAAATCTAACATTAAGGGGCAGAGGTACTGAACCTTTAAACAAACACACTTTCCCCCCCATTTGCTAGGGAATTGAGATAAATAGGTCTGGCAAAAGCAAAGATTTAAATAGTCTATATAAAAATCACTTTCTCTCTCAGTTGATCAAGTTTCACTTCCTTGACATCTTCGAATTCATAAAGCTATTTGTTTTCCAGTTACCCATAAAGAAACTAAGTGAAAAACAAAGTAGACAAGACCAGAATTCCTAATGTAAGCAACAAGGAGGAAAAATACTTTTAAGACTTGTGCATATATCATAAAGTATTAAGAGTGCACAAACCCAATTTTCCTCTTTGCAGGTCATTTAAATTATTAGAGAAACCCATCAGGTTCTGATCCTTACTGAAAAGGACTTGAAACACTAAGGTGTTAGAGTAAATAAAATACTTCATAAGGTAGTGGATTATGTGCCAAAAATGCAGACGGAGATGGTTTGCTTCCCCAGTAACCTTAGCTCCGATTTATATCAGGATAACTTTTTTAATAATGAATGATGCTGTAGGTACATCCATGAAATGCACTACTACAATTTGACCTGATCTACCAGATCAGTTCTAATATCCCATTCAATTCAACATTTACTAAATCTAAATAAATAGATCACCACACTTCAGTAAACTTCATTCTGGCAGCTGGGAAGAGGTACAGTCAGATTTTTTTTCCCATTTACTCCTTCTCCCCTCTCTTGGAACCACTTTTCTGATCTATAAAAGTTATATTATTGGTTCATCTTATTTTAGTTTTCACTGTTGTAATTAATAAGAAGGGAACCTATGGTGCCTCTTCCCTGTGCAACAGTTACTGAGAAACTGTATTTAATGTTGAGGGGAAAAAAGGTCTGGCAGAGCCACTGATGTCACTTTACCGCTCTGCCAGCTGTCACACTAGTACTGAGTGACAGCTCTCGTCAGGGACTGGGTATATTTTTAAGGGCATTGTAGTGAACCATCTGAATGATGCTTGGACCACAAGGTATGTGCAGCTGTACAGCTGCTCTGGTGATGAAAATTTGATAAAACAGCAGTGACCATAGCAGTCAAAAGAGCAATAGCAATAATGCAGTGCAGACCTACAGAACATACCTCAGCCTGAAATCCTCCACAAGACAAAGACATACATAAGAACCTATGTCTTCTCTTTTTGTTTTTTAAATGACTGTCATCAATGTTAACATTCATGGGAATCTCATGGCAACGTATTTCTGTACATTGCTCTGAATGTTTATCCCTAAATAATTTAATATTTTTAAAGGATGAGTATTTCAGAATATCAGAAGGGTAGCCGTATTAGTCCGGATCTGTAAAAGCAGCAAAGAGTCCTGTGGCACCTTATAGACTAACAGACGTATTGGAGCATAAGCTTTCGTGGGTGAAAAACCCACTTCGTCGGATTCATGTGACATCCATGTGGACATGCATCCGATGAAGTGGGTATTCACCCACGAAAGCTTATTCTCCAGTACATCTGTTAGTCTACAAGGTGCCACAGGACTCTTTGCTGCTATTTCAGAATAGAAACCCAGAGCCCCCAGCTGACTCCAGAAGGTAAAGTGATCAGCTGGATAGTTTGAGCTGAAAAGATTTTTTTTTCTTCTATCCTAGGAATATAGCACCAAACAAAACCAACAGATACTTTGAGAATCGATTTGGAGGTTTCCAAAAGAAGCTGTCTGAAGAAAGATTTCCGTTTTCTTCAAAACGTTCATTAAAAGAAAAATTCCATCAAAAGCTGAAAAAAGAAAGCAATTAAACACAAGCCATAAGGATCGCAGGCTACAGCTGTGTGCAATGTATAGCTTTTCTCTCACAGAATCCCACAGAATATTTTTTTTACATTTCTCAAACATCTCTTTATATGCAGGACATGTTCCTCCCACCCTTGCACCTCTGGGATTCAAATAATAGGCCTTGGATGGACTGAAAATTCTCCAGAGTTGTCCCAAGTATAATGGGGATGTTCAACAACGATTGTAAGTAGAACTGGGGGTGGGGAGGAGGGAAGGTATTCTGTTTCATGAAGCCTTTCACTATTTTGAAATTTAATTTCATTCTGATTAGAACAAAACCCAAAACTTTCAAAATTTTCTGTGATGGGGTGGAGCCTCAGATCTGTGTCAGTCCACCTAGTGGAATGTCCTGTAGCTGCATACCCTGAAAGTCAAAAGGTCCTGTCCCTGGACAGCCTGCCTGGTAGGCTGTCCCAGAGCTGTGAACCCTGGAAGCTTGGGCTCTCGAGCAGCAGACCAGGTGGATTGCCAAGGAGCCAGTTGGGCAAGCTGGCAGAAAGTAGGAAGGGTTCTGAAATGTACCTGGTTTCCAGGGGAACGTCATCAAAATCAAACGGTCTCCACAAAACATTTTGATTTCAGTGAATCAGAAAATTCTGATAAGAAACTATTTCATTGGAACTTTTCCACACAACTTTAATTATCTGCTGGAAGGAATGGTGCCCTCCACCTGGAAGCATCCTTGTCCTCTCATTCTGAAAGGCTGTCAAGCTGAGACTGGCAAAGCTGTCTCCAATTCCTTCTTCCTCAGTGTTGCCTCTAGAGTGTCAGCTCTCAATATGGAGGTCAAAAATAAGTCAAAGGTGGTTGTGACCACCTTCCCTCTTATTGTGGTTATATAGGAATGAGAGGGCACAAAACTTTGTTTTCTTGTATCACAATCATATTCTGGAAAATGTTGAGAAGAGCTGCTCTAGAGGATATTGCACTGAAGAATTTACGTCTGCACACCCAGGCTTGACAGGCTTTGGAATAAGTTTATTCTCTTTCGCCAGTTGTTCAACTCCAGCTTAAGTACCATAGATAAAATTTTCAAAAGTGAAGTAGGAGCTTAAGTCTCATTTTCAAAAATAACTAACGGGAGCTAGGTGCCTAGGCACTTTTGAAAAATCTCATTAGGTACCTATCTGCTCTCTTTAGGTGTCTAAACACATTTAAAATATGGCCTTTCACCACTTAGGATACAAGATTTAGGTTAGAACAGATGATAGAAATCAAACAATGATAGCATGTGGTCCCTGTGCTTCCTAAATATACACACAAATGGACTGTTTGTATATGAAATGCTGTCAACCCCTGTGTTTAATTATTTCCTATGTACAATTAAGAAGCAACCTACCACTAAGATGATGTGCTCTCAGAGTTCCAGGGACATTATAATATTTTTGTTATACCATTGATTTAATATCAAATAGTCATAATAGAAACACTATTGATGTCCTGTCAGTCATATAATATAATGAATTTTTAGTTGCAGTTTGACATTCTGCACCTATGGTTTTGAAGAGTCATCATGACAACTACAAGATATCTACACTATCATTTCTTGGTTCATCAGTGGCGTCCTCCCTCTGTCATGTATTATTTTGCAACCTAGTCTATGAAATCTTTGTTTTCTATAAACGTTGCTGCAGTGTTTTAATATCCTGGTCAGTTTTTTTATTCAGCCAAGCCTCATTTACCCCAATTACATCATATTTCTCTTTGAGCACAAAATGTATATTTGCAGCTCTACAGTCTTACTTTGTATGCTTGCTGCATTTGTACCAAAACAAAATTAGTTTTCCCTTCTCTTTGTTCAGCATTTCTTTTCTTGATAAAATAATGGCCCAATTAATTCACTTCTTAATTTTCCTGATTGTTTAAGTTTTGTTTTTAATCACTTTTTTTCCCCATTCATCTTCTTTTGGATTTTTTGCTGAATCCATCTGAAAGTTCAAAAGCACATTCACACACAGATCTCATCTATCTTCTTTTAGCATTTATTAAGCCAGGCAGATTTAGTACTGCATTCTTATCTTCCACAATATGGAATCCAATTCAAGAAAGATGTCGTTTTCAGTTACAATGCATGAAGGACCTTTTAAAATGAAAACCCTGAATATTTTGTTCGGCAAAATTAGTAGTTTTGCAGAAATCAATGCAAGAATTCTCCCTTTTCATATATTTATCTCACTATTGGTTTAAAACTCAAATCACTGAGTTTTAAAGTGGCTGCTGGGACTAAAGAGTAATCAAGATCCTTTGTTTTCACTTTTTATTTTGTTTAAAATTTACCATGATTTTATCAATATTTATTACAAAAATTAAAAACAAATGAAAACTGGTGCAAAAAATTAACTTTGCAGTTTTCTGGGTAAATACTGGGGGATGGAAGGACAGAAAAAACAAGAAATAGAGAAAAGTAAGAGTACTTCTCACCTGGCTTCCTGTTCTGGAAGGGGAGATGACAGCTCCGTGGCCCAGGTTACTAAATTGCCTTCTCTCCTTCTGGAGCAGGGAACCAGTATGGGAGAGGGGGGACCACATGGGTTCCCCTGGTATCTACTCAGGTTACTGAGTCATCTTCTTTCCTTCTGGAGTGGAGACCCGGGTCTTGGGAGTTCTGGCACATCTTTTTTCAGGACTTGATCACTGAAGTACACATACAGAAGTGCATGTGTGTATATGTCTGGTTGTATCTTCTATTCCATCTTCTTACTTTAACACAGCCTCGCATATACACTAACAGTAATATATTATTAATATAAACACATTTATATAATGTAATGTATTATATTTTCTTGTATGCAGTGTTCTCGTCAGTCCCAGGATATTAGAGAGACAAGGTGGATGGGGTAATATCTTTTATTGGACCAACTTCTGTTGGTTGTCTTTCTCAGTAACAGAAGTTGGTCCAATAAAAGATATTACCTCATCCACCTTGTCTCTTGAGTTTTCGTAACATAATCAATATTTTCAAGTTCTTAAGTGATCCACAATGCATGTGAAAATTGGTAAATAAGTAATAACTTTTGTGAAACCCACAAATTTTTAAGTACAAATGAGTAAAACACTAAAACAAAAAGCCCTGAGAGTAACTAACTTGTGTGCAGACCTCTGGGATTCTCTTCAGTCATCAAACCATTAATCTCCGATAACCCTCTACTGTTTCACCCATAGATGAAACCATATTTATAAAGCTTGGAGGGACCAGAGATGAGAACATAGGAGACCTTCATTCCATTGAGAGGACATCAAGAAATTATAAAAAGTTGTGTCACCCAGACCAGTAAGGGATTCTGTCACCACCCACCCTGTAACCTTACAGTGCCTTAATGTTGTGCTGCTCAGGCTCAAATTCTTGACACCAGCAGCCTGCCCACACAATGCAAGGTCTCACCCTGGCTTCCAGCAGGGTGACACGATCAGTCCTTTCAGTCCTGTGTCTCTCCAAATCCATCCTCTCAGAGTTCTTAACTACCAGACACTCAGTCTTTTCCCCTCTGGTTTATCACCCACACACCCCTCACACCCACCCCCACCCACAAGGTCTGAAACCAGCTGTCAGCTCACTTTGGCGCACATAATCCACAGATTTCAGAGTTTGCACAATAGAGAACTGCTTGGGTTTAGAATAAAGAAAAAGTGTATTTAATAGAAAAAACACAGATTCAACGATGAAATAATAAGGGAGAACATATATAACTTACACAGAAAATAAACATGAAGATGCAACCTCAGGCTTTATATATTTGTATATTAGATAAAATCTCTTTTCTAACACAAGTTACCTATTGCCCTTGAGCAGTTTCCCAGTGTACATCCTAAAACAGTTCAATCTTTTTTCATGGGCAGACCCGTAAAAAAATTTGAATGTCGGTGTGCCCTCCCCTTTGGAAATCTTAGACATAGTCTGTGGACCCCTAGAAGTCTGCCGACGACAGGTTGAAAACCACTGCCCAGGATCTTACAGACAGCTTCCTGCTTAGAGGCTGTGCCTCACTTTCTGGATGAAAACTTCATTGTCAAGCCTCCTTTTTAAAGGTCTTTTTTCCTTTAATTTTTCTCTCTCTCTCTCTCTTCTGGCATGGTCACTCTTCGTTATTCAGAGTGGAGGAATTCTAACTAGAATGTCTAACTAGGATCTTTCCATTAACTCTAATAGTCTATCACTGTCTTTTTCTGGTCTGTATACATGTCTCATAATAACCATCATATTCAGAACATTTTGCGCTTTTATAAAAGACTTTATTCAATATATTTTTATAGTACAACAATACACTATGCAATCAATTGGTTCAACTGCTCATTTGGGGGGGGGTGTTTAAATCTTATGTTCTTCCCTTGAGGTGACTGGCTCCTGATTGTCACAATGATTAAAGTCTCTCACCTTGCCACTGAAGATTTGCTGAGCCTGCACTTAGAAATTAGCTGCCTGGAAGGCAAACCTTCCTGCCAGTGTTTGTTAACAGATAATGCTGCCATGTGCCATTTCAGAAAATGCAGAGCAAGAGCAGCAATGTTCCAGGTTGCCTAGTGGATGCAAATAAGAACTGGCCAGATAGGATTTTAGCAAACATTGATAGATGAGAAGGGGAAGAGGTAGAAAGAGGG
Organism: Lepidochelys olivacea; assembly: GCF_965140295.1. Lineage (NCBI taxonomy): Eukaryota > Metazoa > Chordata > Testudines > Cheloniidae > Lepidochelys > Lepidochelys olivacea. The sequence continues at coordinate 79,737,335 of NC_140417.1, read as the reverse complement.
ACGGAGCAGCTGTTTGAAGATTTGTACGGCCAGTCTATACAACAACAACAACATTTGGAGTGAAAGATGTTTTTGATATGGTGAAATAAATACAATTTTAATCTAAAAATATTCAATATAGAAGACAAAGCTAAGAAGAATTTTTTTCCTTCAGTTTAGTATGATTCTATCTTCTAATGAACTACCTGATATAGGATTATGAATCATTGGCAACATTGCCATTTGAGGAGAAAAATCTTATTAAAAATGATCAAATACGGTGAAAGTTTTACAGTGTGATGGCTAATGTATGCCTTTAAGATAATCATTAAAAAACCCAAGATAAAGCCAGGAATAACTAGTGCTGAAAATTTCATAATAAAATTCAGAAATAAATGTCACAAATAAAAAAATAAACTCTAGAGACGAAACTTGGTCTGAAGGTGTAAAAGTAATAAATATTTCAAGGGATGGGGAATTCCTGCATATAAATAACTACATTAACACATAATAAATAAGGAAAGATGCAAGCAGAGTCATATAATGTGAACATATACTGAAGAAGAGATAAACTAATCATCATTGCCAGAAATGAGGAGCAAATATCCTTGAAACCATCTAAATTGCCTCTGCTTGTAAAGGCAACTCTTGCCTGTACTGACCATTGAAATGCCAAGCTGCCTGAAGAATACACCTGATGTAAAGAAAAACTTCCAGAAGTGGAGTAATGGGGCCTGATTCTGAATGCAGTTACAGCCAGAATATCTCCACTAAAGTCAATAAAGTACTGTCAGAATCTGCCCCATTGTCATTTAGCAACCATACATACCACACACACATAATCCTGTTTATGACAACTGCCAAAGCACATAGGAGTAAAAGGGTGGGTACACGTTAAAAGGAAGACTTCAATGTCCATTTGTACCAAAATTCCAGGAATAAAAGGGCCTGAGTCTCTATTATTCTTTTACCTTGCCTACCCATTTATATCTTTGAAAAATGGATATAAAACACATGCATTACGAACTGACAGCATTTTACACCAACTTTATATGGATGTAAATGAGTTTCAAGACTGTTGAAAATTACTGCCAAAAATCTATAGTTTAGTCCATATCACAAATATTTAGAACAACATACAAAATGCATTAAGGTACTATATACTTCATTTCCATTACTGACATGCTGTTTGTCTGGAGTTCTGAAGTATATCCAGGTCTTGGGCCCTATCTCTTACCATTGGAGATTACACTTAAAACCTCGCCTAGTTCCCACAATCAAGTCTAAGCCATCTGTTCTGGGAAAATACTATTTAAAGGACCCCATGCTCTTTCCCACCTTTCTCAGGTGGTTGTCTTCACTAATGACTGTACATGCCTACGTGTGCATTGTTGTGTTATAACCATCCTATCATCCACATCTGAATCCATGAAGCACATGCATCATGGAGAGCACACAGCAAGAAAGCTAGCATGCATGAGAGGTGTGGGCATGTACATGCCTCTTCTGTGCATGGCCCCATATCCTTGCTACAGAGCAGTATGGACGGGGGTAAGGAGCATGCAACAGGGAGGTGGTAGAATCTCCTTCCTTAGAGGTTTTTAAGGTCAGGCTTGACAAAGCCCTGGCTGGGATGATTTAACTGGGAATTGGTCCTGCTTCGAGCAGGGGGTTGGACTAGATGACCTTCTGGGGTCCCTTCCAACCCTGATATTCTATGATTCTATGGTTCCGCATTTCAATAGGCCTCAGGCCCATTCCCACAATGAATCAAACTCTTTCCAGCCTGACCCTTACCCCGTGTATAAAGGTCTCTGGTCACCTGTTGTCAGCAATAGTAGAGAGCTGTGCTGACCATGTCAGAACAGTTTTCCATTACGCTCTGATCAATACAAGTTTATCATGGATTCTGTTCCCAGAGCTGCTGCCAGGTCCACTGAGCACACCTGGAGGCTGATTAATGTTTGGTCAGAGTATGCTGTCCTCCAGAACTTTGCCCAGGGCAGCTGGAACATTCACCCCTGTTGGGAGATTTCACAGAGGCTGGAAGCAGCAGGCAGTCACCAGACTCCCATGAAGCACCTGAGGTTCCAGTACAGGAAGAGAAAGCCCTGACAGGGACCCTCATACATGCCCATGCAATGACAAGCTGGATGGGATGCTTCCAGGGCTCCCACTACAAAGTCCGAAGTGGCTCCTGACCCCGTCCTCAATCCCGCTGGCCTCATCATACGACAGGACGCTGACGAGGGGCAGAGCGAAGAGGCAGCATGAACCTCAGAGGAAGCCCCTGGAGACTTGGAGAAAATGGAGAATGTGATTCTGCATCTTTACCCAGTGGAGGTAGGTGAGCAACCCCCTCCCCTGAGAAGACCAAGGAGGACCCCAAACCATAGCAGGAAGCAGAATCCCAGGCTGATAAGTTTTACAGTGGACCTCCTACCCTCCCTACAAATATCCCTTCTTCCTCTTGTGCTGTATGTCTGCAGCCAAGCATTGTCCACTGGACACCAGGACCAGTGTGCACATGAGTGGGATATGGCAGACCGTACAAGCTTTGCAAACTTGAGCTGCCCTGCGTCCACTTCATAAGGAAGCATTCCCCTTTCCCTTCACATATTTTTTGAAGGATACAGCATGCCATAATTATGTAAACCGCATTGGCCATATTGGCATCCAGATGGTTGCACTGGCATCACCAACAAGCTTTCAAATGGCTAAACACACACTCAACAACCATTCTGCAGCCACTCAGTCTGTTGTTCCATTCCCTTTTGTCTGGATCATTGATGCAAAAGTATGACTGTTGACATTGATACATCATACAGAACCACATCATTTCTGGGGAATAAAGTTCCTACTTCCCCATCAGGCAAAACCTGATCTCCTGAGGACCCTCACCTCAGGAACCTGCCCTGTCTTTTCCAAAGTTGGTATTCATGAACTGCCCCATGTGGTACACTAAGCCTTGCAGGACAAGCAAATAGTAATCTTTTCAGTTCACATATTCACTCATGTCTTGAGGTGGGCAAAGTGTGGGAATGTGGGTGCCATCGATGGCCCCTGCACAGTTCAGAAACCCCACCTTCTGAAATCCAGCTATAATTTCTGGTACTTGGGTTATGGCAAGCCCCTGTGAATAGACGACAGTACTGTTTGCCTGGCAAACCTGTACAACTACCACACTAACAGTGGACTTCCCAACCTTGAAGTAGTTTGCAACTGACCAGTAGCTGTCAGGTGTCACCAGCTTCCAAAGAGCAATAGCCATCTACTTCTGCATTGGTATGGCTTTCCAAAAATGAGTGATCTGGAGTTGGAGGGTTGATGCAAGCACATCACACCAATCCATGAAGGTCTCTTTCCTCATTCAGAAATTATGAAGCCACTGGTTGTCCTCCCAGATTTCCAAAATTATGTGATCCCACCATAAAGTGCTGGTTTTCCTGGATCAGAAGCAGTAGTCCACCCATGGGCATACTGTGCCAATACCAAAATAACAAAATCTATTCCATGGTACTTGTCACTCACCCTCTGTCAGTCAGTCATCTTCAGCATGTCAAAATATTCCCTATTCCGTCAAGTATACAGCAAATTGAGTACTGCACCTCAGGAACATTTTCCCTGTTACAAGTAGCAGGAACAGAACCACATCACCCAGGGTTTGTTCCATGTCTTCTGACAGAAGGGAGAGGTGAGCGGGAGCTGACATTGGCAAATATGTAGAGATGGCAGACAACTCCATGAACACGCAGCAAGATGGTTCCTAGAGTGTCTCCTGTGATGCGCAGAACTCTGGGATACTGCCCCTGAAATGGTAGTGCTAATGTCATGTACCAACACGGGCTAATGTAGACATCAGTATACACGTGTACACAACATTTACCCAGGCCCAGCACAGCATATGTGGACACTGGGCACAGCTATGGGATATGAGTGCTACCAATACATGGACAACTACCTATGGATGCTCTCGAGAGTAGATGTAGCCTTGGATAGAGACAGGCTAAGAACAACCCTTTTCCTCTTTTCAAAATGGCCATCATTCAGAATCAAGGTAACAATCTCCCTGAAATGGGTAAGCTCCACTAACTTGTTGGCCAAATTTCCTCCATTCCCTGTACCATCCAAAGAGTTTTGATTCTTGGACAACACCCTGCAGAGAAAGAAGTGAAGAAAATGCCCTGGTATAGCCCATTGCTGCCAGTAATAGCCTAGCTCACAGGTTTCCTAATGCAATGGAGGATCGCAATCATTGTAGTCTCTGACTGGAGAAGGGTACTCCAACCCACGCAGATGGTGGCAATCAATTCTTCGGACCTTCAAATCAGGATAAACTTATTAATAATGATTAATATATTTTCCCAAGATCACTTCATCCCCTTCCATGATCGTCACCCTACACAGAATATATATAGTGTATGATTATGATGTGTTTGTCATCTCAAGAGTGAATAAGTATTTCTTAAGAGGAAGAGTCATTTGTTGCCCAATTCTACCCCTGCAGGACACAAGTAAAAGCGAGTGGAAATAACTCATATCCCACTGGAGGAGAGAACAGTCCTAGAATATAAATGAATTTATTCCTGGTAATTTGATCGAGTATGTGTGGACTTTGGATCAGTTGACACAGATGGGAACCAAGGAGGTAAAACTTAATTGAGAGGCTAGAAAATGAACAATTTTCACTACAGAAATAAAGATCATGCTACACAGAAATCTTTCTGTCCTAGTTATATACTATCAATATCTTAACAAGGGGCTCCCACAAAAATGATCTCCTTTTTGTCCATGATAAACCCATGTATCAACTCATGGGGTGCCTGTGATCACAGAAACAAAGAGTGACCGGGGAACCAATTTGATTTTCCATTTAAAGATAAATGTTTTGTTCTAACTATACTCAAGGAGAGAGTCAATACCACTTGACAAAAACTTAGATTAAGTGCAGCTCACTGTAAATTCGCTCTTCAGAATCATTTTTATTTTTTTCAGGGCTAGTCACTTCTGGCAGGTCTGATAATGCAGCATCCAAAAAAGGGGTGAATTGTATCAGAGGTAGAGAAATCACCCCAAACCTCCTTTCAGTTTTGTGGCACACTTTTGACATGGGGCTTCTTTCATGAGCTCTTCAGCACATCAATGTTCTGCCCATGATTGCACAAATACAATTTAACACATTAAATATCTCTCCAGTGTGCTCTATTTAGAATCAATTTAGAGTTGTCATAAGATGCAAAAAGAAAATCCAAACAACTGGAATTGAGATAAACAGGAGTTTACAAATACACAGGAGAAATCATCATCCAAGACTATATCTTACAACTAAACACATGCTGATAGTACTAGTGTCCATTGGTACTGTATTAGGGAAATGTAAAGTACAGTGTTAGGAGAGCCTTCTATTGAAATATTTGACTTTTTATCCTCTCCCCAGTAAATTGTTACATAAAATTTCCAGTTAAAGGACAACAAAATACATTCACTTTACTCCCGGGGTACAATCATGTGGGCCCAATATTTGAAATCCAATTTAAGTAACTCAAACAAGGGAGCCAATTTAAGGCAATAATATTTTCTGGTGGCATTTCAAATCCCCATGACTAAATATTATTAGGAAATACTTTCCCTTTTTCATGCCCAATTAATGGCCAGAAACACACCTGTAAGATTTTTAATGAACTAGATTGTCTCAAAGAGAAGCAAAGATACAGATAATAACCTACCTACCACTGTTTTTCTCCTGCCACTCTGTCAATTTACTGAATTTCCTCTGGGGATGTGGCTTTTGATTTTTCCTATGAATTTGCTACGTTATAGTCAATGATGTAGGTAAGTAATTCTTAGCTAAGTAGATCCTACCATTCATATGTTCTTATTCTAAATACACATGGATGCATCCACTTTCACTTCCACATTTACCACTAGTGATCATTATGGTATCCTGTGGATGCCACAGATTAATTACATCCCAGGAAGAACACATAAGAAAACTGACTATGGATGAAAGACTGGTATTAGCTACAATTCATTATTCTTTCAAGGACACTATTTATATGCTACATTCAAGTTTGAATGGCAATAATCACTCTTGAACATGCTCCTTTACCTTTCAGTATGTGCCATTGGATTGTTTGACATAATAGGCAATGCATGTACTATGAATGTTAGAGAAAGTTCTGAGATTAGAACATATACACTATTCTTTCTATAACCTACCAGAAAGCTACAGTGATGACAGCAAAACTTGTTTGACCTCTAAGTTTTTGTAAGATTTCTCATGGCATCTCATGGCAGGTTGTGTTACTGGAATACATGATCTTGTTATTCTCAATAAGAGATCACCATTATTATTAGGAGACTAAAGAGGATGATTTGCTGAAAGATCCTACTCGCCTCAACCAGGGTCAGGGGGTCTTGGATCCAAAGACAATCACAGACCTTCTTAAGCCAATAACTGTACCCTCCTTTAGGCTCAGCAGAAGGAGCAACTAAGCCCCTTTATGTAGTAAAAAAAGCTGCATACAATGCACACCACCAGGACAGAGATAACCCAGTTTATCTGGCTGTAAATGCATGAGCTAGCTTATTTGTTGGAGTCTATATGTGCTGGAGAGAGCAAACCAAAAGTAGGAGGAAGCAGAGACAGAGCTTCTTGACACACAATTCAATGGAGAGGCAGACTGGGAGATTTCTAAGCAAGTATACTGGGTACTGTTTGTTTCCTCTGTGTTCAGGGAAACAGTACCGTGTGTAAATTTTTTTGTGAATAAACAAGATTAAACCAAGAATATACCTGATCCATCTCACTAATTTCTCATCCACATGAAACACACTGCAAGGCCCCACATTTTGGCTAATTGCTCAGGCCAGATTAGCAACAATAGCATTAAATTGTATGAGCACATTGATTTAAAACCACTGAAACAAAGGAATTTACTGAGGACTAGTTCAGTGCATTGGCATACCAACTTTAGTTCACTCCACTGTGCCGAGATGCTGTAGAGGTCTTATGGATTACACAATATCAAAACACTATCTCTGCTGCCTCATCTAGACACCAACTACAATTCAAAAACTCCTTTTGGGAATCTAGCTTGTAATGTTTTCACAATTCTTTTGTTTCTTGCAGCAGTACTGAGAAAAGCAGCTCTCTTCCAGATGAACATAAGAACATGCAATAACTTAATTCATGTCACTGCAGCTTATCATGTTACAACAAGTTTTTAGAATATGTTTATACTGTTAAGTCCCTGGATAAAGTTCTCATCCCTTGGATCAGTGATTGGTTTGCACCATTGTAAGTGAGACCACAACAGGGCCCAACAATGCCATTTTGTGTACGCTTACAGGCCAATCATAAACCCATGGGGCTTGATTCTCTCTTGGTTCTGGGATCCATGCAGCATGTGTGTGTTGATGGGTGGGGGAGAGGCTCTATCAAGGAGGTGGTTCCGTCTCCCTGATTCTGGGAGACAGTCCATGCCAACCCTGGCATGAGTTAGATTAGCATAGGGACTGTTTTCAACTACACCAGTTGAGGGTCAACATAGGAGAGTTCCCCTAGCATACCTTCCCTTTCCCTTCCCCTAGCATGCCCCCTATGCTAGGAATCCATTGAAAGGTTGGTGCTGGACCCAACTCCACCAGTTTTAAACTAGCTGGGCGTTTCTTCCAACAAGTTCTCAACCGGCCTGTTCTAGTCAGAATCTGATTGCCTCAAAGGAGTCCAATTGGATTTGAAAATCTGGTCCATATTATGAAGCCATTGGGGACCAAATCCACCCTGATTTGGTTCCCCATGCCACTTCACAAAAATTAATAAAGACTCTAGGTGCTTTTACTGATGTGTGTTATAAAACATATTGAAAAAATACTACACATTTTCACACATTAGCAAGTAGACCATTTTACTTTGCTCTTTAATACAAAAAGGGCCATTTACTTAAAAAATAATTGAGAACTTCTCAAAGTGTTGGCAAAATAAAAGTGAATTCCTAAGCTTTGATATTGTATGCCCAAGTTTCAACTGGAAAAGGAAGTGGTTTTGCTGGTCTTTAATAGCAGCTAATTTGGAAGTAAAGAACTTGCCCACTTTGGAATCACCTTGTGCAGCTATGCAAAACACATTATCCACTAGAGCTGATCAGGTATGAGCTTTCTGTCTGCTGTCCCACTGAAAATTTAGATGAGGATGTGGAGAAGAAATAATTTTTAACAATATATTCCACAGAAAATTCAACTTCATGGCAAGAAACTATACATTTTCCCATTGAAAAACAGTTTTAGAAAAAAAAAATGGCAACCAACCCTACTACTACATACCTTATAAAAGGCTGTGGGTTTCATGAGTATGCTAGTAATACTTTTCACTCACTTAGCATTTTTCAATTATTATTAATTAAATAATACACATAGCACTCCTTCAAGCAGTTACATGATGCTGAGCACAATCACTTCGCCTTTACCCTTGCCCGTTAGCTGAGGTCAGCAGTGCAGATTCCTAGCGCGTGTGTGATTGGCACAACTTTTTACAAACCAGCTGGCTAGGCCTGATGCTCTTGGTTTGAAATCAATGTATTCCACCCCCAAGTTCCAACTGCCCAATAGAGGCACAGAGATGTGAAGTGACTAGCCCAAGGTCACCCAGCAGGTGTGTGGCAGAGCTAGGAAAAGTATCCAGGTCTCCCAAGTCCTAGTTCTGCACCCTCTCCCCTGTAACACACTGTCTCCCTTATGGTAGGGAGCAGAATCTAATATTTACATAGATGAGCAGAGAAAGAGGAGGGGGAAATGGTATCATTCCCCCTCCCTCCTTTTTTTAAACATGGATGGGGAAAACAGAGAAGTTAAGTGATTTTCCCAGCCCCACTGAGGGAGACAGTGCCAGAGCCAAAATGAGAACTCAGTTGTGTTTGGCTACCAGCTCTGTGCTCAGACCACTGGACCTCTCTAGGTTGTTCGTGCAACAAGCCAATGTGTTCATGTAATTAAGAAAAATGCCATATAAAACAGAACACAGGCCAATGCTCTGTAACAAAGCTATGAATCACAAATCTCAGGCAGAAATCTAAAAAAAAAAAAAAAAAAATCTCAAAATCCTAACGTATTAATGTGTTCAAATGCTCCTATATATTTTCTCTGGGTGGGTTTTATATAATAAACTGTATTTGTATATATAAAAATGGATGGCTGAAAATATGTATTAGCCCCTGTGCACCCCAATTTCAAAGGCTCTGCATATTCTTCTGGTACATCTACCCAACGGGGAAAACTACAGGAGGCTGCCCCTTTTGCTAATGTTGTTCTGTGTAGTCACTGGGATATCATCCATCAAAAGAACACCCACAGAACAGCATATTGTCAGTGCAGGCTGCCAAACCTGAGAAAATGCTGTAGTTCTGAACACCTCCAATGGTGTCTCTGCATGTAAGATTCTTCCACTTCATTTTACACTGAGCAAACTACTAAAGGAGAAAAACCAATAGCTCTTGTAATAATATCAAGAACTACAAACCTGCAGCATGCAATATGGGATTCGTGAAGAGGGACCTGAAATGCCCCCTTCCAGAGAGCTCCAAGAAAAAAAGGCTTTGGTCCTATCTAAACTGAGAGAAATTAGAGGGTGCATACTATGCTAGCATTTGCCATCTTATCCTCTCCTATTTCTATTCTTTCCTTCCCTGTTCCTCTTTTCTTTTGTTTTAAACATACCTGTTTCTGGATGCATCACTGCAGTGGGACCTGTGTCTTGATTTCCTTAAGTCTGGAATATGGACAGACCATTTATAGAAAAAAAGAGAAGTATGCTAGGATACAAAACTAGACCCTGCAAAAGTGTGTGTATGTGCCCTGATATTTTGGAGGCTCCAGAGAGGAGAAAAACCCTCAAACATCTCAGTACTTACCTACTCCAATGCCTGAGACATGAACTGCCCGTAGGAACTCCATCTGCAGCCAACCTTCAGTTGGTCGTTCCCGTAATGTGCTTTGTATCTTTGCACGCTGACATGAGACACTGTGGTTTAGATAAAAATGCTGATCTCATCAAAGCCACATTCTTCTGGCAGCAGAAGCAGAACATTATGTGAAGATCTGTGGGAGTTAGTGCAAAGGAAAACGCTTCCTAAGAGGTGGCTCCCTCATCAATATCACCCATGAAGGATCAATACATCTAATCTGTACAGACTTCATCTCTCAGAGACAGACAGTTAAGAGCATTAGGAACATCCTGGTCATCAGAGACCATTTCACAAGGACTGTGCAAGATTACCCCATAAAGGATCAACATGGACCTATAGTTGCAAAGGTTTTGTGTGAGAAGTTGTTCATGAATTATGGGTTATCCTGTCAGAATACATATAGCGCAAAGATGCAACTATGAAAGTAATTCAGTCAAAAAAGCCGTGACGTCTGAAAGGAATGAGACTAGCTACAGAACTAACCCACAAAGAGACCCTGAGCCAGAAAGGTTCAACCACACACTGTGAAATATTCAGGTACATTGGACTCTCAGCAGAAACAGAGCTGGAGACAGCATCTCACCAAGCTAAAGATTATAATTGTAATGAAGCCACTGGAAAGCGCTTTTGTTGGGATATGCAGAGACCTGGGAAACCGCTGGTGTGCGGACATGGTATTAGGGAGCAGAGGCACGAGCAGGCACCACTTCTGCGCTTGATAAAGTGCTACTCCTCTCCCTTCCATTCTCCTCATTAAGGATTGATAAGCGTCGCAGCATAAGGAATGTGGGGATATAAAGAATACCTTTTGGGTAAAGCAGTGTTATCTCCCCCTCCCTTCCTTTCCCAGCTACATAAACGAGCTCAGGGTCATGGCCCCTTCCTCCCTTCCCTGCAAACTGCTGATCAAGGGAATCTGTGACCACAATTATTGTAAAGAAATGTATCTTCAAAGTAAAAGTTATTTGCAGAATATGCAAATGCTGTAAACAGTAATCAGGGGTGGGGATAATTATATTCGGTATATAGCTATTAACATTAATTGTATGGACATTTATATTACTCAATAAGGGTTTTGGGGGTGTTGTAGTAAATGTGGATATTTACATACAAATTTAGATAAAAAGAGTGCGCAGTAACTAATTCAGTGCTTCCTCGACAATTGGGTCATGGGGTACAAGTACTGCAATAAAGAAGCCTGTCTACTCAATCTGTCTCTGGGTCAACCTGCTCATGCTCCAACATCTTTTTTTGTTGTACATAACTTTGGCAAAATAATACTTTTGGGCTATATCTTCCATGTTGAATCTCAGACAAGAGATGACTGTCAAAATTCTCAGCAAAACATATTCAGCTGAATAAAGCTTTATTTTGCTGAATTTAAAGATTAATAACTGTAGTGTGAGGATATAGACATATTCTCTGTGTGGCAACTACAGAACTTCCTGACCTGGAAGTGCCTACATTTAAGCTCTCCCTTGTAGCACATTCTGGTCCTTTCAGATAATTATAGAAGACGAGAAACTGTATACCCACTCCTCAATTTTTTTTAATAGAGCTTACTGATACTTAAGAATCAACCCAAGTCAGAAAATTATGGCCCTGATTCTTTATTGCAGCATACTGCTCATGCTGATGCCATGCCATTGTAAACAAGGTGGGGTTGCTAATTTTTTAATCTCAGAAAACCAGACACCCTTGTCCTGCTCCCTGCCCCGCCCCTGCCCCAAGGCCCCACCCTGCCTTACCCCTTCTCCGAGGTCCCGCCTCTGTTAACTCTATCCCTCCTCCCTCTGTTGCTCATTCTCCCCCACCCGCACTCACTTTCACCAGGCTGAGGCCAGGGGTTGGGGTACGGGAGCAGGTGAGCGCTCAGCTGGGGATGAGGGGTTTGTGGTGTAGGAGGGTGCTCCGGCTGGGGTAGAGGGTTCAGAGTGTGGGACGGGGCTCCGGGCTGGGGCAGGGGTTGGAGTGTGGGAGGACGTGAGATCTCTGGGGTGGCACTGGCGATGAGGTGTTTGGTGTGCAAGAGGGGACTCTGGGATGGGGCTGAGGGGTTCAGAGTGTGGGAGAGGGCTCCAGGAAGGGGCAAGGGGTTAGGGTGTGGGAGGGGGTGAGGGCTCTGGCTGGGGATGTGGGGTTTGGAGTGCAGGAGCGGGGTCAGGGCTGGGGTTGGGGTGCAGGAAGGGGTGAGGGCTCCAGCTGGGGGTGCAAGCTCTGGGGTGGAGCCAGGGATGAGGGGTTTGAGATGCCACAGAGGACTCAAGGCTGGGGAGTGGGACTGAGGGGTTCAGAGTGTGGGAGGGGGTTCCAGGCTGGGGCAGGGGGTTCAGATGCAGGAGGGGGTGAGGGCTCTGGGGTGGGACTTATGATGAGGTGTTTAGGGTACAAGAGGGGGCTCTGGGCTTGGGCCAAGGGGTTTGGAGTGTGGGAAGGGGCTCTGGGATGGGGCAGGTTGTTGGGGTCCAGGAGGGGGTGAGCACTCTGGCTGGGTGTACAGAGATGAGGGATTTGGGGCATCAGAGGGGGTGAATGCTCTGGCTGGGGGTGCAGGGATGAGGGGTTTGGCGTATAGGAGGTGGCTCTGAGAGTTTGGGAGGGGGCTCCAGGCTGGGCAGGGGGTTGGGTCACGGGAGGGGTTTGGGGTGCAAGCTCCAGGCAGCGCTTACTTCAGGCAGCTCCTGGGAAGTGGTCGACATGTTCCTCCAGCTCCTAGGCGGAAGGGTGGCCAGGGGGAGGCACTGCCCCCACATCTCCGATTGGTTGTGGTTCCCAGCCAAAGGGAGCTGCAGAGCCAGTGCTCGGGGAAGGGACAGTGAACGGAGCCCCCGTGGCCACCCCTCCTTCAAGGAGCTGGAGGGATATGCCAGCCATTTCCTGGGAGCCGCACAGAGCTGGGTAGGGAGCCTGCCTGCTACGCTGTGCTGCCAACTGGAATTTTTTTTAGTCCTAGCCGCCAGGCTTCCTTTTTGACCAAATGTTCCGGTCGCAATCTGGACACCTGGCAATCCTAAATCAACGTTATATATGACACCAGCATAAAGCGCTATGCTGCATTAGAGAATCAGGCCTGTAATTTTCAGACTTGGCTTGATTTTCAAGGCTCAATGAGATCAAAGAAAAAGCAAAAAAGTTTCAAGTTTTATTGACCATTTTTCTTCATCATAAATATATATATAAGGTGTGTTCATATAGATATGATTGCCACCATATATATATATACACACACACACACTTTATATTTTAATTAACCTCTCTGTTTTTATTTTGATCTCTCATTTTCACTTAGTCTGGAACCACATTTTACAATAAAATTATATGAATACTGTGTTGTACCACAAATGTCTGTTATGCAGGAGTATTATGTACTGTCCCCTACTTCCCATCGCACAGGGAAGTGTGACAGAAATGCTTTTTGTGCTAGTTCCACTGCAAGTGTCAAGGTTCCTCCCCCACTCTGAACTCTAGGGTACAGATGTGGGGACCTGCATGAAAAACCTCCTAAGCTTATCTTTACCAGCTTAGGTCAAAACTTCCCCAAGGTACAAAATATTACACCCGTTATCCTTGGACTGGCCGCTACCACCACCAAACTAATACTGGTTACTGGGGAAGAGCTGTTTGGACGCGTCCTTCCCCCCAAAATACTTCCCAAAACTCTGCACCCCACTTCCTGGACAAGGTTTGGTAAAAAGCCTCACCAATTTGCCTAGGTGACTACAGACCCAGACCCTTGGATCTTAAGAACAATGAACAATCCTCCCAACACTTGCACCCCCCCCTTTCCTGGGAAATGTTGGATAAAAAGCCTCACCAATTTGCATAGGTGACCACAGTCCCAAACCCTTGGATCTGAGAACAATGAAAAAGCATTCAGTGTTTTACAAGAAGACTTTTAATAAAAAATAGAAGTAAATAGAAATAAAGAAATCCCCCCTGTAAAATCAGGATGGTAGATATCTTACAGGGTAATTAGATTCAAAAACATAGAGAACTCCTCTAGGCAAAACCTTAAGTTACAAAAAAGATACACAGACAGAAATAGTTATTCTATTCAGCACAATTCTTTTCTCAGCCATTTAAAGAAATCATAATCTAACACATACCTAGCTAGATTACTTACTAAAAGTTCTAAGACTCCATTCCTGGTCTATCCCTGGCAGAAACCAGCATACAGACAGACACAGACCCTTTGTTTCTCTCCCTCCTCCCAGCTTTTGAAAGTATCTTGTCTCCTCATTGGTCATTTTGGTCAGGTGCCAGCGAGGTTACCTTTAGCTTCTTAACCCTTTACAGGTGAGAGGAGCTTTCCCCTGGCCAGGAGGGATTTCAAAGGGGTTTACCCTTCCCTTTATATTTATGACAGCAAGCATGACCCACCTCAGACAGGTGTAGACCCGGTTCACAAATCTCATAGTGACGTAGGGCCTGCTTTTGAAAATACTCTAATTCAGATGTCTAAGTACGTGTTTGTGCCCTCAAATTAGGTTAACATATATATTATAGCATTTTTACCCATAAGTAATAATGAGTACAAGTTTTTTGGAACAGTTATTTGCATTTTGAACAAATAAAAAAAAGAGAGTGGAGGTTTTAAAACAAAACAAAACTCAGGGCTGTTAAAGCTTCCGGGTTGAAGGAAAGAGAGGGGTGAGTTTTCTGTCTCATGTACTGAGCCCAGTATCAAGGAAGGTCATTATAATTGGTGGCAGTGAACATAAGCATCGTGCTTTTGCAGAGCTAGTCTTGACCTTTGCTGACTCTGCAGATCTCGCTCCAGGTACCATAGCCTATAGCATATACTGTAAGATCTCAACTTCATTTGTGCCGATATAGACAGCTATATTATGTATGTACCACTGGTAAGTCATCACTAGAACATATTACAGCTTGACTTAGGATCCTAGGGCGGTTTGGGAGATGAATTCACTAGAGAAAAATCAAAGTCTCACAGACTAGAAGCACTTAATTCTCTTTGTGTGCTTTTTATTTCTCATATCTCTTTATGTGTCTCAGGGCTGGATCACAGGAATTCATTATAACTAGGAATGAGCACTCAAACTTTATAAAAAGTTTTCTGTGGGTCAAAATGTAGTAGTGCACCTTCTCAATAATAGTGGTCACCGAGAGAGAACACGCTACACCAGGGGTAGCCAACCTGAGCCCAAGAAGGAGCCAGAATTTGCCAATGTACATTGCCAAAGAGCCACAGTAATATGTCAGCAGCCCCCATTAGCCCCCCCACCACCACCCTCAGCACCTCCTGCACTGCTGATCAGTGCCTCCTCCTCCCTCCCCTTGCCTCTTGCCGGCCACAATCAGCTGTTTTACAGTGTACAGGAGGCTCTGGGGTGGAGGGGGGGAGGAGATAGGAAGGGGAGGAGTGGGGGCAGGGCCTGGGTTTGAGCAGTGGAAAGTTGGCACGTGTAGCTCAAGTCCCAGAGTCAGCACCTATGCAAGGAGCCGCATATTAACTTCTGAAGAGCCGCATGCGGCTACAGAGCCACAGGTTGGCCACCCCTGCGCTACACTAACACTTCACTTTCTATATTGTCTGTGCACAAAATACTGGGTCAGACTTCAAGACTTGGTACTAACTTTTAAGTATCTCCAAAGTACTGATCCATGCTAACTAAGGAACGGCCTTCTCTCGCTACAATAAAAACCGTAAAACAACTACAGTCCTCCTAAACTATGAAATGGTCAACAGTATGGTGAAACCAGTGAAACTTAGAGGCAGAACTTTCTCAGTTGCTTAACCAAGACTTTGTAACTCAGTTCTGATGGAGGTCTGAACAACTACCAATTTCCCCACTCTCAGAGCAAAGTGGGAAACTCACTATTTCAGCATAGCTTTTCCATGGCCAAACCACCACCACAAACAAAGAGGAGAAAGTTAAAAAAAAATAGAATAAAAATAAATCCTGACAGCTACTTCAAGGAAGGAAACTGGAACATGTGCCTTTACGTTGTGGTGAAAAGAATAATTTTCAATAATGGTATTGTTAAAAGAAAAGGAGTACTTGTGGCACCTGAGAGACTAACAAATTTATTTGAGCATAAGCTGTAGCTCATGAAAGCTTATGCTCAAATAAATTGGATAGTCTCTCAGGTGCCACACGTACTCCTTTTCTTTTTGCAGATACAGACTAACACGGCTGCTACTCTGAAACTTGGTATTGTTGTGTATTCACGGATTCTTTTCACTTTTCTGTATTTTGTATTTAGAGAGAGATTTTCAAAGGTACAAGTGGCAGTTATGCACCTAACTCCCATTGATGGTCTTTGAAAATCTCCCCCCATCAATCATATTTCACATTGGAGTATATGTTTTAATGGGTTAAGTATAGATCTGTGGCATGCAACACATTACTGTAAAGAGATATCCGACTACATTATTCTTCTCAACCAGGTTTTTGTTTTCGTAGTTATAGAGCAGCTTCTGAATTTGTCAAATAAATATCACTGTTGTCCATCTGACTGACTGATTAAATGCACAATTGCAAAATTAGGGTATCCTTGTCCTTCCTTTGTAATTTAGGGTTAAATACTGCACATGTTTCAA
Source organism: Lepidochelys olivacea (assembly GCF_965140295.1). Taxonomy (NCBI): domain Eukaryota; kingdom Metazoa; phylum Chordata; order Testudines; family Cheloniidae; genus Lepidochelys; species Lepidochelys olivacea. The sequence continues at coordinate 79,720,829 of NC_140417.1, read as the reverse complement.
AACTATTTTTAAACTGTTTTCTTACTAAACAGCAACTCTGGAATAATGCTGACAGTCACAATGTGAGCATATCTTCAGTACTTTGCCATTCACCATAACCATGCTATCTGAAAACAATTCAACCTTCATGGTTACTTGATTCCAATCCTTACACTTCAAGGTGAAATTGATACAAACTGTATGGATTTTTTCACGGAATATCCATCACACACTTAAACCCTTTGGTTGAACTCTCTCATCTAATTTAACCGGGGGTTGGCGGGGAGAGAATTCCCTATATCTTAAACAGGAGGTTCCGAATATGTTTAAGTTTCAAACAGTCTGATTAATACACTACATGGCCTTTAAAATAATAAGTGAAAGCAATTAACTAGAGGGCATAAATCTTATCTTAATGACAGAACCAGTAATGCATTTTGTAATTAATTGACTGAAAATGTTATAAGATCTCAGTTTTGTGCTGCACAGTGCCTTCCAACCAAATAGCTAATCTTGTTGAAACTATATTCTTTTACCACTTGAATTACCTTTACAGATTAGTTTGGCAGATGATGTTGTATTCCACAAAAACAGTCTGCAATGGCTTTAGCAACCATTACTAGTTTTTACAGTATATATTTGCATGTTCCACAATGTATATTTGTAGACTTTTTAAGCCTGATCGTCATAGCACGTTCTAATTTTAAACTTTAAATTACTGTTATATGAAGAGCTTAATCAATTTAGAAATTACTCTGAAATTTAACGGCGCTCAGTATGGATTATGAACACAAACATTTGTAGATCCTGGATAAAAGGAAAATAAGCTGTTTATGTGTCTGTCAATGGTGCCTATGTTAAGGCTACATATTCAACGAGACATGAATAATCGTTATTAAACCCTGTTTACTCCTCTGTAATATGAGACAACAATTTAATGAGCAAAATTATCAGAAAATCTGGAATATGATTAACAGTGTGAAAACCAATTATTATAGATGACACAGCAAAGTGAAGCCAAAGTAAACTTTCTAGGATATCTTTTTATTTCTAAATTTGTCTGAGGCATCCCCATAACATCTGTGTACCAAAAAACATCTTTTTTAAAGAACACGTACATTTGGGATCTGCTTTGTTCAAATGATCCAAAAAATCCATTAGGGTACAGAAAATGAGTCTTCAAAGCCTCAGTGTTGTTGACTGGATCATTCTGATGTCTCAGATGTGCACCATTTCTCAATAGTGCAGTTGGAATCTTTTCACTAATTACACACAACACATCCCTGAATCCATTATGTTAAATAAGGGAACAATGATGTGAGAAAGACATGAGGCAGGGATGAAGAGAAGCATAGTGGAGAAAAAAGGTGAAAGGCAGATGGAGGAAGTGACTGTTTTAAAAGTAGCCCCTGCCCACAAAGTGCTAAGCTGCCCTTTTAGCCACAGTTTGTAGCCTTTTAAACTTAGTTTCTAGAGATGGGTGTTGTTCAATATTCCAGATTTAGGGCCTGATTCACCACCACACTACATCTACTTTCTGCCCTCTACAGACACCAAGCAGCTGTAAGACTGACGGCTCCAGACATTGGATGATTCTTGTAGGTAATGCAACCATCCTGAACTCATGCTAATGCAACTTCTTGTGATACCACATAATTGTGTATTCTCTCTGTATGTAAATTTGTTTTCATTTAGTTAGTGATGAAAGGTGGCAGTTAAATTTCCTATGTTTTTGAAAATCTACGGGCCATGTAAAATCGAAAGACTTGTCAGCGGTGTCCTTTATTCACACATTCAGTTTGATAAGATGCATTTTTCCCCATTTTTCACCACAGTGCTGTGCTGATGAGGTATATTAATATAAAAGAATACTCTGGCTGCATCTTTGGCCTCACTTAAGAAGAGACTGAATTTCTCCGTATAATTTTGACAGACAGGAAAAGAGAGCAATAATTTTGCAATGCTGATACTTGGTTGTCCCCCTTCAAAACAACACAGTGCAAAAGATTGTTAAATATATTCTCAGCTACATGTTTTGCATACCCGACAGATGGGTTTACAATTCTAGTTTGTTTCTGCAAATAAATACAAGCCTAGCATATTCCCATCTGCATCATAGGAAAGAGAACGATTTTACAGGGCATAATTTATATAAAATTTGACTATTTGCCTCAATGCTCTAGCCCCTACCCTGCAAACAAACCAAATAGATGTTACCTCACCCCATTGTCTCTCTATAGACATAATATTATGACATGTTTGAAAAATGCAATTGGTTGTTTTCAGACTTTTAACAAATTAACCATGTCTTTTTTGCTGGGTGCGTGAGACAGAGAGGCTTATCTCATCAATTATTCTTTCCATGAGGACAGCTGTTAAATGTCAAAACAAAGAACAACAAATATGGTACAATTTGTTTGCCATTACAATACATCTTATCAAATCAAAATAGCTTTCCCCCCAATTTTATGTCAACCCGCTAGGAAGATCAGCTATTAACTTCCAAACGCATTAGCATTATCAAGTGCAGACACTTGCACAAATAACTTGAGACTAGAATTCAATATTTAAAAGTTGTATGTATTGTCCAGCTCAGCTATATTCTATAAATAATGCAATATTTATAATTATTCTGTGCAAGGCAATACATACATCAGAGAGAGAAATACCAGGGGGAGAAGAGTTATTTAAGTGCCAATGTGGACATGAGAACATATGGATATAAACTGGCCATCAACAAGTTTAGGCTTGAACTTAGACAAAGGTTGCAAACCATCAGAGGAGTGAAGTTCTGGAGCAGCCTTCCAAGGGGAGCAGTGGGGGGAAAAAATCCAACTGGCTTCAAGACTCAGCTTGGTAAGTTTATAGAGGGGGATGGTATGATGAGATTGCCTACAATAGCATGTAGCCAGTCTGCGACTACTTGCAGCAAATATCCCTAATGGGCAGTGATGGGACACTAGATGCGGAGGGCTCTGAGTTTCTGCAGAGAATTCTCTCTCAGGTGTCCGGCTGTTGGATTTTGCCCACATGCTCAGGGTCTAACTGATATCCATATTTGGGGTTGGGAAGGAATTGTCTCCCGGGTCAGATTGGCAGAGACTGTGGGGTTTTTTTGCCTTCCTCTGTAGCATGGGGCAAGGGTCACTTGCAGGTTTAAACTAATGTAAATATTGGATTCTCTGTAACTTGAAGTCTTTAAATCATGACTTGAGGACTTCAGTAACTCAGCCAGAGGTTATGGGTCTATTACAGGAGTGGGTGGGTGAGGTTCTGTGTCCTGAATGTACAGGAGGTAAGACTAGATGATCATGATGGTTTCTTCTGACCTTAAAGGTCTAAGAGTCTATGAGTTACATTGGGGGAGGGGGATAGCTCTTTTCTTTACCACTATAGAAACCTCAAGCTGTGCTTGGATATGATCCAAAGCTCATTAGAGTAAATGGGAAGATGTTTGTTGGCTTCAGTAATTCTCATTGGAGCGAATTCAACTATTTCCTCTCTGTATGAAGTATTATCTGGATTAGTGGTTCTCAAACTTTTTTTTTTTTCGCAGACCACTTTGGTGGGTATCGATGGACCACTTAATGATTTTTCCAAATTGTTAGGATATAGATATTTAGGCCTATCTATAAAGGCCTATACTCTAAGAATTTAGGCGTATTCTTATCACTTAGCTAGTTATAGAGGTATAAAAGAAAGAATCAAAATCACTGTCTGCCGGTGTAAGGGCCTTCTCTTACTGTGACAGTCTGAGGCCCTGTGCTTAGGCTAAGGCCTTTGGCTAAGCAGCAGAGGCAGCCATAAGCTGGGAAGCGAACGGTCACATCCTCACATTCCAAACTAGTCACATTGAAATCAGGTGCTATTGGGCTGTTAGGAATACAATCCTGTCCTGATAATGCCTATCACCTCCAAAGAAAGGGAAGTGCCATCTAGAAGATGTAAAAGGAAACTTAGTTTGATAGCATCCTGTCTGGCAAGAACTCACTTATCAATAGCTGGGATGTGAAATCCTCATTTCTGTGTTTGTTCTATCACTGTAGTCCCCAATTCCCTATTGTTTGTCTGTATAATCTCTGTCTGGTTCTGTGATTGTTTCTGTCTGCAGTATAATTAATTTTGCTGGGTGTAAACTAATTAAGGTGGTGGGATATAATTGGTTACATAATCATGTTACAATATGTTAGGATTGGTTAGTTAAATTTCAGTAAAATGATTTGTTAAGGTATAGCTAAGCAGAACTCAAGTTTTACTATATAGTCTGCAGTCAATCAGGAAGTGGGTGGGTGTGTGGGGGAAATGGGAACAGGGAATGGGGGTGGGGAAATTGGAATCATGTTTTGCTGGGGGGGGGAATGGGAACAGGGACATAGGTGTAAGGCTCTGTAGTGTCAGAGCTGGGAAGAGGGACACTAAGGAAGGAAACTGGAATCATGCTTATTGGAAGTTCACCACAATAAACATCGAATTGTTTGCACCTTTGGACTTCGGGTATTGTTGCTCTCTGTTCATGCGAGAAGGACCAGGGAAGTAAGTGGGTGAAGGAATAAGCCCCCTAACACAAATGTTTGTACTGTTAGCTAACTATTGTAAAGAGCCTTGGATAAAAGCGCCATATAAAAAAACTTAACGAACAACTTTTTTTGTTCTACAAATAAAAGCACACAACTCATATTTTAATATCAGTAGTCTTACCTGTCTAATGCAATGGATGTGTCCTCTCGTCCCCGCCACAGCAGCCCCTGAGCTGGGGCTGGGAAGGAGCGGGGGTCTCTCCCCCGCCACAGAGCTGAAGCTGGGAAGAAGGACAGTCTCTCCCTGGCAGTCACAGCCCTGGAGCGGGGGAAAGTCTATTCTTCTTCTGGCCACTGCAGTCCTGCACGTCCGAAATTCCCCCCACCCCTCTTCTCACCACACTGCTCCCTCCCATGTACCCCTATTCCCCTCAAGGCCACCGCCTCACCTTACATGAATGTCTTCTCCAGGGTCCAGGCACCTAATTAGTGAAGCCATCCCTGTACGGCTCCACTAATTAAGTGGGTGACCCTTCATTCTCTCGTGTGTGGCCTCCCAGGCGTGCACCTTAGAGGGAACTATCGCAGACCACCTGAATGGAGCTCACGAACCACTGGTGGTCCGTGGACCATAGTTTGAGAGCCTCTGATCTGGATCATGAGGGGAGCAAGAAATCTGGTGTAAAGAAAAAAAAACAGAAACAAAAAATGACACCTGAACAGTTTCAATATATCACCTGGGAAAGGCTTATTCAAAAGAGAGGACATCCACTCACTCCACCCACACACAAACCAAGTCAGCAGGCTCTATGAGGGAGATGCGTAGAGAGGCTGTAAGGTGAAATCCACACCACCTCAACCCAGGGTCAGTGAGTGGACATGCTGTATGGGTGCACATAAATGTGGATCCCCTAATCCCATACCCCTTCCCATGCATGCTACATATGGCACAAATGGGTTGTTGCTTGTGTAGCTACCACAACCAAGTTCCTTTCTACAGCCCTAATAGGGAGCTCACATAGTGTAGAGAACTTTCCACTGGTTTTCTCCATCAAAGTGAATTTCAACAAGTTGTCTAATAATGTGTCCACTCACTCATTAAACATCAGTGTAGCAACTATGAGACATCGAATTCTGATTGTGAACACTGCTGAAAGTATACTATTTCTCCAAGTAGGTGAAAGCAACTGAAAATATGGTTCACCACACATTTTTTTAATTTACTTTAATTTAATGTTATACATGAGATATTAAATACATATGAAACCAGGAAATCCAAAAATTAAGGTTCCCATGGCAGAGTTATCTTTGGAGCTATGTGCATTTCATGTGGTTGTACACACTGGCAAGTGCATACCTTAACAGAAATAATACATTCACACTGGTCAAAATGACTTTGCTATAGGAACTTTAACGTTTGAATTTCCTGAGGTTAGTGCATTTTAGGTAAAGTCCATCATGCAGGAAGAAAGGAAGAGAATAAGGACCTCCATACTATTTAAAGTATAATTCTCCTCTGAAAAGTGACTATATAAACTTGGCATGTTCTTACACAGCATGTATGTATGTATAAAGTGTCTGATGTACTTGTTATAGTGATAAAAATAAGTTGTTAATGCTTTTGACTTCTATTAGCTCTGCAAAGTCAACATAGCTATGGGAGAATAAGTTAGAATTACCAGGATTTGATTCTAATCTATCATTAATGCAACTGTTAACTAATTTCTAACTGCAGGGCCATGTGACTGCACAGTGGTTATTGAGGATAGAATTTCGCCTGCAGAATTGTTATTCCTGGCATTGAAATGACCGAAGAAGAGCACAGTTCAACTTTGAGATGCCAGGGTAAATATGTAGCACAGGCAGTTAGAAAAAACACATCGTTCTACTTCTAAACAGAGCACATCTGATAAGGGAATCATTGTGAGGCAACAAACATGGAACTCCTACAATGCCACTTTTAACTGTCACTTTTTAGAGTATATCCTCACTTTAAGCCCCATGTAAGGGCTACACGGAAGAACCTCCCTCACCTTTGTGTAAAAGGGCAAAGGTCTCCAAACTGGTCACAAACACTGATGTGGAAGGTGATCGGGCAAAGAGTCCAAATGTTCAGCCTGTAAAGTAGTGGTCCTAGCACCACACAAAGGTCTTCTGTCCCTTTCTCTCACTGTAGGCTAGAGTATCACCTACAGGGGAGCTACACTGTAGACTCCAGATTTGGCCTCGAGTTGGGGGTGGATTTCACTCCCCCAACAGCCCTCCACCCCCTTCTTTACCTGCAAAAAGCCTAATTATTCAAATTAATTACTCCCAGAAAGAAAACTGCTATTTCCTGTAGCAGTTGCACATAAATTGACTGCACTCTCATACTCTTTTTTTCCCCCCAGAATAAGCAATGTAACCACTTCACTGGTACCTCAAAGTACATTATATCAGCTCTACTAATCTGATATCAAGGCGTAATGCTACATTTGTTTTTATGGATTCAATGATTATTCAAAATCCAATTTTTCTAGACCTTGGATATGAGATTACGAAACTGACACAGAGAAATAATTAAAAAAAAAAAGGAAAGAAAAAAAGTTAATTCAAATCAGACTCCAATACATAGAGTTCAAACTTTTGAAAGCAAATGTATGTTTCTAGAAAGCTACAATAAGATGTTATCAGAGTACACTAACAACAATACTGAAACTGAATGTTTGTCACAGTTCAGGAATACTCTACTTTACTCCAGTCGGAGAACACTTCAAGCTCTCTGGTCACACGATTACAGACATGAAAGTTGCGATATTACAACAGAAAAACTTCAGAAACAGACTCCAACGAGAGACTGCTGAATTGGAATTAATTTGCAAATTGGATACAATTAACTTAGGCTTGAATAGAGACTGGGAGTGGTTGAGTCATTATAAAAGGTAACCTATTTCCCCTGGTTTATTTCCCCCCCCCCCCCCATTCCTCAGACATTCTTGTTAAACCCTGGATTTGTGCTGGAAATGGCCCACCTTGATTATCATACACATTGTAAGGAGAGTGATCACTTTAGATAAGCTAGTACCAGCAGGAGAGTGGGGTGGGGGGAGAGAAAACCTTTTGTAGTGATAAACACCCATTTTTTCATGGTCTGTGTGTATAAAAACATCCTAACTTTTTTTCATGGTCTGTGTGTATAAAAACATCCTCACTATTTTCCACTTTATGCATCTGATGAAGTGAGCTGTAGCTCACGAAAGCTTATGCTCAAATAAATTGGTTCGTCTCTAAGGTGCCACAAGTACTCCTTTTCTTTTTGCGAATACAGACTAACACGGCTGTTACTCTGAAACCTACTTTAATTATTAATTCTCAACTGTACAGTTTTTCCCTGAGTCCCTGATATCTGATTTGAATGATCACTGTCAGGTAATTTTTCAGTGATTTTTGTTAACATAAAAATTCCTACACTTTTACTGGCTAACAGTCAGCCAATCAGAATACAGGGATTCCCATTGTTTCAGAGTTCCTATTTCTCAAAAACAGAACAGTGAGTATACAAAACTCTCTACTCTGGTTGTTATAATTCCTCCACTGTTAGTGCTTTTCTAATTTATTTTCAAGCTGCATGCAGGCCACAAAAATGGCCCCATCCTGATGAAGACCTCCTTCCACAGTAATTAGACAGGGAGGGGAAATTAGCTCTTCAAGTGACTCCAAAAAAGGTAAAAATGTGAATATTGAGGGTTTTGCAACCTGGTCTGATTTTGGTCCCTTTCTCCCACAATGTGGGAGCACCTGGAGGGTTTATTAACCCCCATGGTACCACACTGAAAAACAAGAAGTGATATCATTCACAAAGGACTGTTCTGGGAGGTGGTGACAATGGACCTGCATCAACCTACTACTAAGTGGGCACAGACTTCTTGTATTTGCCCTGAATCTCACCATCTTCAAGACTGGTCAGCCCAAGACATAGCCAGCAAATGTCCACAGCAGTAAGGGGCTTCTGTGCCTTTACTGGTTCATAGGATTGGCCCAGCATAGAGCCCCCTATATGCAAAAAATATGTCTCCTGCACCAGCCTGTATGCTCCAGATAGTGGACTAACAACTACAGAGGAGATAAACTTCAGGCCCCAGTATCATATATGGAAGTGCTGCTGAGATGCACTATTTTAAGATGTTTCTGTTCTGCACTAGTTTGGGTGGTTAATTAGATGGTGCTAGAGCATCATTACGTGCAACTGTTTAGACTGAAATCAGTGGTGGTGGCTGGAATTTCATGAAATGAAGAAGCTATCAGCTCTGTTGTGCTGTTGATCTATTCTGATAATAGTATTTAAATATTTTGACAATGAAGATGGCTACTCTGCAGTTTACATTTAATGCTTCAGGTCTTCCATGCCCAAATGAGCCTATACTACCTGCTATAGGTTGGTTTTCTATATCTAATCTTTCTGTTAACGAGATCCAATAGCCCATGCAGCTGATGAGGAGAGTTCTAATTTCCTCTCCCTCCTTAGCGTGAGCATGTAGTCCAATCACAGTCTATCCCACATGCAGCAAAGGTTGAAGACTAATCCTACTCTCAGAATTCCCAAATATCTGCAACATCTCAAGAAAGGATCTGATTGCTGGATCACTTACATATATTCATATCATATATATTAAAAGTTTTCAAATGAGGAGTCCTAGGCACCATCTTACTGTAATACAAAAAATTACAGTGTCTGAGCAGCAGTGGGCTCCAAATGCAGAGAGACGGGGGCTGTCCTTGATTCATTTTACTTTTCCCTGCATATATCAGAAGGCAACCTTTACTGGGGGGACCCATGCAGTTCTCTGAGCTACCAAAGGGATGCACTCAATAACCTATTAGTCTGTTTCTTCCTCATCTTAATATCTATGATGCTGCAATCTTTGTTGTTGTCAGAATAATTAGAAGAGCTATTCAGTTTTGTCCCATTTTCTTACCATTTTACATAAAGCTTATTGTCCCACGTTAGTCTATTTAACTTCACAAGCCTGAGGCCAAGTTTCAGCAGACGAGGGCTGGGTGGAAAGGAATCCTTTTCAGAGGATCCCCACAAGGTACTCCATGCCAGCAAACGTCTGTAAAGGTATAAAGCAGGGGGCAGCCAGACTCGCAGTGGTTCCCAGACTTTTTACTAAGGCAACTCACCAACTGCCTTGTGTCTTTTTTGGGGATCAGCATTAATCCTGCTCTCCTCCCTCCTTCTGAGACCCCTGCTTACCCCTTCCCAACCCTCCAGTCCCATGCTCCCCCCCTCCCTTCCCCTTCTTGGCACTCCCCCCTGCCCCTTTGGTCTCAGTCTCCCAGTTCTGCCCCCTCCTGCAACCCTTGCCAGCCCCTCTCCCCCGACACCTGGTTTGCAATCACTGTCATGCTGCTGACTCTCGTCACTTCCTCTGTGCTACTGCCTGCTGCCCAGGGGAAACGAGAGTGGGATCTGAGCAGCAGCATGGAGGAAGCAGATGGATCCAGCAACCGGAGAGTCGGCAGCCTGTCTCTGCCCTGCGCGTGCCCCAAAGGCACTTCCTCCACACTGCTGCTTCTGCTGCCTGGAGGAAGTGAGAGTGCAGAGAGAGGAGTACCTCCATGGCACATGAGCTACCTAGAGTCTTAGACCCTTTCCACAGCCTACTCTGGGAAACATTGGTCTAGAACAGCGTTTCTCAACCTTTTTGATACCAGGGACTGACTTGCTGCCTTCCTAAACTGTGTCAGGGAGATCTCAGGGACTGGCATCACGGACAGGTCATTGAGAAACACTGGTCTAGAGGAGGACTTACACAGATCCAATGGCTGGGAACCCCTTCATGGGGCCACGGCGGGCCCGTCTGAAGCTTAGGGGATAGAATTTCAACCACGGGAGGAAAAATATGAAAGTAAAGGAAGTGAGAATTTCAAACACAAGTAAAAATATATTGAGTGTATATTCAAAACTCCATCAAAAACATCTCAAACTAAGTTATTTGGGGAATAGGAACAAGTGCAAAGCTTCATTTTAGACTTGAAACAAACTTCAAAATCAGCTCTCTCTCCACTGAAGGCTCTTTTAGGAGAGTGTTATAGAAAAATCTCTAAGTTTTATTTTAGAGTTACTGCATACCTTAACATGTAATGCACAAGCTATTGCAAAACCCGTTACAAAGGTTCTGGTCTGTTAGAACTCCACCTTATCAGTTTCTCACCCATCACCCTTTAGCATGTTGCATCAGTGACTCCCCTCCTAAAACAGAGAGCTTCTACCAAATCTACATAGGGAGCAGTACTTTGTCCCTTAAAAAAATTTTTTTTTAAAAAATGGTCTTTGGGGTAGACATGAATGGCAAGCAGGAAGAAGAGGAATGTGTTTTTTCTTTGAAACTCAGGAGGTAAGACATCAACTTCAAGAAGACTATTTTAAGAAGTAAAACAAAACGCTAGTATAATTCTGATTTGTTGTGAGCATACACCGAAGCTCAGTTTAATTGGAATTTCTCTGCATGTAACACTGACATTGATGTAACATGGCAGCCATTCCTTTTTACTTTATAGTAAGGTTGTGAACAAACAGAATAATATTGGGACCCCCTAACACATACCACGACCACCAAAATCTTAAAGTGCTCATAAAATAGAAGATAGAACAGGTTATTTTGACTCGCCTTTTCAAAGAGAGGTTGAGATAGTGGTGGTGGGGTTATGCCAACCAAAGCTTTACTTTCTGGAAGGCATTATAATATGGGGATTTTGACTGGCTGCTGTTTTGATATAATTTCTGAAGTTAACACCTTAGTTATTTGTAGAATAACCTTAATAATCCCATAATAATGATTGATATTTCTATGAGTATGTGAAAATGTTATGCGTAGATGGGAGTGGGAAATCCTTTTATTTTGACCAATCCTTACCTGATTCACAAACTTTATTTTTAAAATAGTGTGACACAAATGTACATCACTATCTAGCATCTGTCATATTACAAGGCTATCTCATCACCTTCTTATTTAATCTGATAAACTATATTATATTATTTGATAGTCCCTGTATGTATAATTTTAATGGTTAAATATAGTTGTCAACATTAACAAAATGAGTATTTAAAGGATAAAACTGATGAATGGGGCAGAAAAATAGGAGAATTATCATAGGGTATTTTACTGCAGTAATGACCAGTAACATTAGATTTTTAAGAAAACCGCTAACATACTCAGTACTTACAGAGTCACTTCCCTGCTATTACCAGCTATTACCAGCAGGACAGTGGGGTGGGAGGAGGTATTGTTTCATATTCTCTGTGTGTATATAAAGTCTGCTGCAGTTTCCACGGTATGCATCCGATGAAGTGAGCTGTAGCTCACGAAAGCTCATGCTCAAATAAATTGGTTAGTCTCTAAGGTGCCACAAGTACTCCTTTTCTTTTTGCGAATACAGACTAACACGGCTGCTACTCTGAAACTTCCCTGATAATTACACTAATAACAAATCAGACAAGTGAAACAGAATACATCTGTGTTTGCTAGTTATACATCACTGGGCACATAGATAGAGAATATTTTAATGTGAAAGATGTGCTAGCATGAATAATAATTATTTAAAAGAGTAGGTCTCCCTGCTATGGTACAGTGGATTGTGGCATCTTATTTTTAAATGGGGATCAATCACTGTAATCAATTATAATGCCACATTAAGAATGTTCCCTCTGTAAGGGCCTGATACAAAGACCACTGAAGTCAAACTTTAGTGGGCTTTGGATCAGAACCTAAATTCCTATTTTGAGGGAAAGAGGAAGGAAGGGGAGAAAAGAAATGGGGCAGCATAGGAATTATCGCAATCAATTTATAAAAAAATATAAAAACTTAATATATATCTATTACACTCACATTTGATCTACTAGGTATCTTAAATTCAGCTTTTATTGGGAAAAAATAGATTAATTAAGAAAAAGAGGAAATTACTTATTTGCAACTGCTTTTTCCTGAAGACAGGTATTATGATAGATCTCTGCTCTCGCCTATTCCCTTCCTCCAGGAAATGAACCCAGATCTTCTGAGTTCCAGTCCAGTGCCCTGAACACATTACCATTCTTCTTCAGATAACTTGCATCTTCATAATAGAGTTTGAACATTGTAACATTTTGTTACATAGACAACACTTATCTTCCCTAAGGCCACCACAATATCTGCCATCAAAAAAGATGGTTGAGCATATCATCATACTACTTCTGCTGAAATTCTTAGCACTGAAATAGTTAATGTTGAGACAATGATGAAACCTAATGATAATTTAACAGCCCATTTAAAAGAATGGGACCCATTCACAACTGGACAACATACAAGAGAACAAAGGGTAGATTTTACCTTCTCAATTTTCATGAGACTAACATTAAACTAACAAGCTACCTTTTGTTTTACTGGAGATCCTCAAGCTTCGCAATGTCTGCAAAAGAAGGCTTGATTAATGCAAATATGTTTGGCTGAATTACCCTTGCCATACTCTTTCTCTGCCATATCACTAACTGCAAAGGATGCCCACATCCGATGTCTGGGCATTTCCACATCCTCACAAAGACACCAATCCTCTGTTCTTTGGGTGAAAGTCAATTACTATGTGAGTCTTCTTCCATAGCACATAAAGAACAGGTAGCTCCCAACATCAGCTACCAGTACTGTGCCCTGGCAAACTCAAAGGCATCCCAGTGTCTCAGCTTCTGGTCTGAAAGATCCAAATTGCGAAAAACAGCCAGTCTTGTCTATGTCAATATAAGCTTCACCATCCAGGCTCTCATGAAGATTGCTAGAGTAATAATCAGTAGCATCCCCAGGAAGAAGATATTTTCTAGCTACATTTCCATCTTTAACAAAGCCATAGCAGTATGAGGATGCTTTCACTTCTTTACCATCAGCCCCAGCATGGTCTGAATACAACAATTGACATCTTGTCTCTGGGTACCTCAAAATTATGTCTTTCAGGACATCCTCATTGTTCTAGACAGGAATCATTGTTCTATGTCAATACATGAAGGGCTGGAGAGAAGGGAGAAGCGCATTTAGTCTACTAGACTGGTAATTCTGTGCTAACAGTGGGTGAAATCATGGCCCCACTAAAGTGAGAGGTTTGCCATTGACTTAAATGGAGACAGGATTTCACACCTTGTGCTTATCCACCTTTCTGTCTGACGTGTAATCTTTATGTACTAAACCACTTAACACCACTCTATTAATGGTTGATCTACTACCTAAAGACACTCAGACACCATATCATGCTTTTAAAAAGCAAGTACACACTAAATAGGTTGATATAACTGTACCCTTATTTAGCCCATTAAAGATGCCTAATTTCATTTTGCTATTTCACTTTTTCTTTAAACTTGTAAACTAAAAACTCTTTGGCAAATTAAAACAATTTAAAATGTAAGTGAGAACTGAGTCAACAAGCTGGTGTTACAAATCATGTATTTTCAATCAAATATCACAGCCTGCAAGAGAATTGAGTTAGGCCAATGTACCAGCATAATCAACAAAAATATTCATCATCATTATCACGTTCATCTGGCAGAAATTAGTAGCAGATGTTCTGGAACCCTTCCATGTTTATATTTGAGATGTTCAACATTCCCATTTGAATTCAAAATTAGAAAACAATGAATAACGATCCTATATTCATAGTACACTGTACTTTGCATCATAATCTGTATCTAGCTCAAATCCAGCTTTCAGACTGATATAACCATTGACACTTCCACTTTCAGGCTAAAACTTAAGCAGGTGGATTTGCTTTAACACGGAAAGGCGTATTATTTTGCAGTGGAGATGTTGTAGCCAATCAGAATGCCGGATTGCTGTTCAGTTACTGACCAATGGCTCGATTATCCCTAGAAATTCTCATTTGCATAATGATTTTACAGTTATTTTGCAACACTACAGTATGCAAAACCCTGAGCTCTGAGGGCCGTTATTATTCAGAACATAGGATCTGCTTAATTACTATGGGGCAGATCCTGAGATGGTTTAAATCTCCACAGCTCCACTGACTTCAATTGAGTGTATCTGGCTGTATTCTTTTATTTCTGCAAAACTAAGGAAACTATGAAAACGCTTGTACTCTGATTAGCTTCTGCCTTCAGACCTACCAAAAGAAATGTATAGCAAAAGAAACTTCCATTAGCTACTTAATCCTAGATATTAAATACAATGTTATTTTAAATTAACTACTCATTGGGTTCGGAAAGGGAGAGTAAGCCTTTCTGAGCCAGGAAAGAGGGGCATAGGAGAGATTTTGAGAAGACTAAGATTAGTGAGGTGAGTAGTGGGGAATGAATCAAAAGCTCAGTCTGTCACGTTTATTTTGAATTTATGGATAGCAGATCTGAAAAGCAATAGCCAATCAGAACATAGGGATGGCATGACAGGAAGCACATTTCAGAACTGGTATAGGGATCACCTGGGAATGATCATTATGTTAATGATATGTCATGACTTTTCTTAGCCCCATTTTCCACATTCTCATCTTGTGGTCATTTTGATGCTGAAACATTCAACATTTTGTTTCAGCCAAGAAGTAAATTTTCCGGGGGAGAAATCACCTCAGCTGTTTGTTTTTTTAATTTATTTTCTTTGCTCACTGATAACTCAAAAATTCTCCAAACTCTACATGTAATTAATTCTATTGAGTAAATTAATCCACGACCTTTGGGAGGGGAAATGAATCCCCAAAAGTTTTAAGTAATAGGGTTGGTCAAAAAATTCCTGTCAAAACTGTTTGTTGAAGGAAAATTGGATTTTTAACTAAGTGGAAAAAAGTTCATGAAAACTGTCTCCTCTCTATCTAAAATTTCAATTTTTCATCCAACGAGAGATGCACCAGATCTGCAACACCTCCAAATCAGAGTTTTCTGGGTTTTGGCCAAACTGTTTCAGTGTTTGAATTTTTGCTGAAAAATCTCTTCTCCCCCCATGGAAAATTTAATTTTTCAACCAGTTTTATTAGGTAATTGAAAAATCCATTCTGAGCACATTTAGTAGGCCTCTATTAACAGCCCAGAGAACCTTCTCCCACTTTGTGTCATAATACCATCTCTTCCTTGTAAGGCCTGATGGTGCAAGAATCTGATGGTGCAATTTACAGGAGGAATATTGTAAATAACTCATTCAAAACACACAGAGCACAGTCCTCCCAAAAGATTAAAATTATGATTATCTAGAACTATTGCAGTTCCTTTATCCGTTGTTTTTTATATGTGCAAACAAAACCTTTGTTTAATGTTAGTTAAGGTTGCTCTCATCAATAAACTAAACCATAAAAAATAGGAATACAAAGTCAAGGACAAAAACGTTGCAAAGTCACACATTCTCGGGTTAGGAAATGCTGAAATGAACATTGTCCATACAATCTTAATTTTGCCTCCTTGTGCATATACATATACAGCCTTTAATTACAAGCAAAAGTGAATAGCTATGAAAAGTTTGGTGGGCATGACATGCCCAGCTTCACACAGGAAGTCAGAGGCAGAGACAGGGATAGAAGCCAAGTGTCCAGGGCAGCATTCAGTTCTAAACAAGAGGCCATCCCTTCTCTTCCTACAATCCCCTACCTCATTGGCTACAAACCTTCCAACTTCTGCAACAAAGGAGGCAGGGATCCTACAGATAATAGACTCCTTCACCACACAACCCCAATTTATCCCCATAACAAATCCATCCTGTACACTGAAAGAGGCAGGGGACCTGGGGGGCTGGGGTGGGGAGGGGACTTTGATCATGTAATTAAAGATTGTATCATAAGGTTGCATAGGTGATGTTCATTCTGGCATTTTCTAACTTGAGTGTTTGACACTGCAACGTTGTAGTCCTCATCTTTGTATTTCCTATTTTTACGGTTTGGTTTATTGAGGAAAACAACCTTAACGAACATTAGTGGGGTGTGTATATTTCTTATTTGTAATAAAAAGAAAATCTTTCATATATGTGCTTTTTAAATAATACAGCACTTTCACATTTGTCTTCAATGTATATTTTGTTGCTGCTTTTATCTTTGTGAAGCTCCATATTTCACCAAAAGAATCATCCTACAGACACAAAACACACACTGGAAATCATTCCACACACTTTAAATAGTGGTTGAAATTTGATTCAAATTCTCCATGGCATGTTTACAACATAAGATTCTGAAAAACAGGTGAAACAGAGATACAAACCCTGTGAAGCAGAAAATTCTGATGAAACCTTAACTATGGTCTCATTACTGCAAGACCATAATGCATAGCTATTCTGTTTAATCAGCCACCTTGCAAAAAGCAACACAAGCAGAAGAATTATGACTATACCTCTTGAACTCAGTGAGTTCTCACTTTTTTTTTTGTTACGAGTTTAGCACATTCGTAAGTATTTGCTGGATCATGGTCAGGTGAGGAGCCAGGTAGGTTGGGGAGTCAGGGCCCCCCAGGGCATTTATGCTTCCAAGGAACCAGGACCCTGGATGCCTGAGCAATGCCATCTGAGAGGTAGCCTGCTCCCTGAGCTGCCCCAGGACTTGGAAGTCTTAGGAAACCGGATCCAGGAAGGGAGAAGTCTGAGCTTCCCGCTCCCCCTTACAAGCTTGTCAAGGAGTTGGAAGTCTGGAAACCCTGGAAGCCCGGAAACCCTGGAAGCCCGGGCTGCCAAGCAGCCAAGCAGGTGAGCTGGCTGGCAGGATTCTGTCAGCAACCACCTGGTTGCCATCTGAATTTCATCGAAATAGACACATTCCCACAGAATGTGTCTATTTCAATGAATAGGCATTTTCAAATGGAAAAAATATTCTATCCAAAAATTTCTAACCAGCTTTACTCAAGACTTCTGTATATAACCCCTGCATTGTGGCAAATGGACTCCTACAAAGGGGCACAGTTTGGAGAGAAAGGGAGGAAGTAGTGTTTAAGCCCAACATGCCACAAATTCTATAGTCCTGACACAGAATGAAATGCACTCTCATCCCCATATGTTTTTTGCAATCTAAAGGGAAATTGTGGCCAGGTCTTTTAGAACAGCAACAAGCTCAAGCCTGTACATTGGACTTCAGCCATTTACTTCAGTGGTAAAAAGATTGGGCCCCATGTATAACAGAGCACATCAGAACATAGGTTCATACTTTTAAGGCCAATAAGGAACAATTTGATAATCTAATCTGACCTCCTGTACATCACACACCATTAAATTCCACACAGTTACTCCTGTATTGAGCCCAAGAATTTATTTATTCTAATTGTGGAAGGGAGTTACAGCATTTGTAGCACACATATCAGTGAAATGATAAGCATGTCATGTACCTTTCTGGCTGTGATATGCCACCTAGGCTGAGTGTTATAGAGAAAGATTGGGATATTTAAATGGCTAGTAAAACTGAAATATTCACACAATGTCAACCTGCTCAATCATCTGTTAGGGCTACCTGTTAAAAAAGTAACAAGAAAATCCACATCAGCAGTTCAGTATCTTATTTCATTTATGGCAGTAATTGAAGGCACAACTGCAGGTCTATTTTATTAATGGGAAAGTGTTGTATTTTCTTGAAGTCTCATCAGATTATAATCTTTTCTTTAAAAAACAATAGAATTAGTATTTGAATTTGACATTAAATAAACAAACATGAAGCTTGGTTTTTTGCTGCAAACCAATATGAAATGACATTGAGTAGGATGGAAAGAAAATAATTCAGCATTTAAATAACTGGAGAAGGAGGCAACTGTTTCTACCAGATTTAGGTACTTATCTATTTCAGTAAGTATTATCGTTGTCATTTGTATTTATTGTAAATGTAGCTATGTTTTCTCTTTACAGGCACAATTAATAAGAATGATCTCTGGAAATTTAGATAAAGATGATTAACCTACACATACACGAGAACTCAAAAACTGGTGCTCTTCAACTCTAGTTCTCCTTTCTCAGTGTAATGTACCAATTGCTAGGTACATCAGCATGTGTGTGAAAAAACACCTTTCAGAATGTTCCAGTGGGAAATTCTGGTTTTCCTCTGGAAAATTTCAGCTATGTGGGAATGCGTTTTCCAATATTTTCCAGTATAGAAACATGAAGCTGGGAAAAACAAGTGATTCTTAATCCAATTTGGTACCATTGGGAATTTGTATTTTAAAAAAATCACCAAACTGTCCCCTGCAGCACACCACAGTGAACATCCACAAATTCAAGCATTGGTGGAGGAGAGGTAGGCTGGTAAAGGGGGTCCTGGAAAATTGGCACCTCTGTGGGCAGAGTTAATGTTATAGAACAGGGATAGCCAAACTTACTGACCCTCCAAGCCACATACAATAATCTTCAGAAGTTCAAGAGCCGGACGCACCTGCCAGAGCTCAGGGCTTCTGCCCTGCAGGATGGCGGTGGGGCTAGGGGCTTCTGCCCCGCTCTTGCTGAAGCCCTGAGCTCTAGCAGATACCTCCCACGGTGCTGAAGCCCCTAGACCCCGCTCCCCACTGGGCAGAAGCTCCTAGCCCCACGACCCCACTGCAGGGCAGAAGCCCTGAGCTCCCTCTCCCTAGTCCGGTAGGCAAAGAATGTGGAGGGGCTCTGCGAGTCACGAGCTTCAGTTTGGCCACCCCTGTTATAGAATATGGCCTGTGCTGTTATGAAGCTGTATTAGCAGTAAGCATGTCCCCCTCTGGGTGGCATAACTCTTTATTTCTTTGCCTTTGTATTGTAGTGCTGGCTACGCTATGTTGTGTGTGTAACAAGCTTAAGTCTTTCACAACAATTTGTTGTATATTAATATTTTACATACGAAATGGAGATGTCCTAGTGATAAGCCTTGGCCAAACTTCAATTAACAGAGCTAATCACCTCACAATATCCACCATCACAATTGGTCTTATTTGACTTCCTTGTTGGCTGATGATGGGACACAAAGGGTTCAGTGGATGCACAGATTAAACTACCATCTCATTCCTAGGGAGGGGCCTTCACAGCTGAGGCCTGTAGACAGGGGAATAGAGAGAAATTTGTGCTGCCACTGACAGCGTCCTATCTGCTCTATGGATTTACTGATAGCTTTTCTTTCCTGGGTTGTAAATCTGTCACTTCTCATAATAACTGAAAGCACTTACATGTTGTAAAAACACAGTTAAAAAAATGCACACTTACCAGTCTACAGCAATGCAGGAATAACTGGCTGTTGCAATACTAATGTTCTATGGGTAAAACAAAGGGTTAAATAAAAATAAGGGTTACAGTTCCTGTAGATGTGCAGCTTAATGGAGTGTCAACAAAGCAGTGCATAATTATGAATAGAATATAGCGTGTGAGAGAAGATTCCAAAGTGTGCTCTGTCATTTGACAGAGACAAATTTGACTTTAATTCCCTGTATTTTAATGTTTGTTGCAACTGTACTTTAATTGATACTCATATCACTGACTCAAAAAATGCATTTTAGTGGAGGGAAAGGCTAGCTATTCACACACACACACACTCCTAAATTGTACTTTTGTGTATGTTAAGGAAAATAGGCCAGAGTAACCCAGCAATTCTTACAGAAAGGAAAGGCTTGTCATATCTAGCAGTGTCAGCAACCATAGGACGCCTCAGCTCCTATAAAGCTCATTCCTAATTCATGAGACAAGAATCTTTTACTTCTTTAGCTGTTTTGTGGTTTTTTGCCTTTCCCTTACAGCTCTTACTGTTTCCAGATCTCTAAGCTGCTGCCACACAAATATATTCATTGGAAGAAAAATAGATCCAGAGAGCTTTGGAATACCCCCCAATAATCCTTTTTTCAGTGATACCATTTGCTTTTATAATCAAATAGCTCTGCTTCTGCCAAGTGCAATTTTTGCCAAGTTTTTTTGCTAAATAGCTTGGCAGAGCAAAGGCATGTGAACTGTGTGAGCTTCATAATGGTAGCCAATATGTTGCACTGCATATCCTCTGCTAAAGGAGATCAGAAAGCAAGCTAAATACTACAATTTTAGGGATCCTGAAATATTTCATGACAGTGAAGAAAAAAACAAATCTTCTTCACATTTATTTGCTAGTCTCAATACACAGCAACAATAGAGAATGTGGAGAGTTCCATGAGTGTCCGCAAACTTTCATATCAAATTAAAAGTTCATTTTAAATTAATTTTAATAGTTTAATTGTGTGTCTTTCTGCTGTACAGACCATTGTTTGTAATAGCTTCGTAGAAGCTTGACATTTAACTTTCAACTGCTGCTTTGTCCTTTTCCATTTTGTAAACATTGATTCATTTTTAAATTGAGCTAGAATTTGACATGGCTATGATTAAACAAAGGCTACTCCAATTTATATAGCTCCTCACCACACAAAACCAACTTCATTTGTACAAAGGCATTGTTGAAGAGATCAGTACAGGTCTCAGAGTCTGTTGTGTTAGTTTTCCATTGAAATTTTGTATGGGGAACATAAAGGATTGCTATTCTGTACACTCTGTCACAGAACAGCAGGTGTTTTTGAATTATTCTCGAAGGAAATTCGTTCACAGATTTTAAGGTCAGAAGGGACCATTGTGATCACCTAGTCTGACCTATGGGGTATTTACTTGATGTTGGAGAGTTAGATTTGGGGAAGGAGAGGAAGAAACCCTATATATTTAAAATCCAAAAGCCTTCCCTATAGAATAAATTAAAAAATTGGGCCTAAATTGCCATGGTATACATTTTAGTTATAAAACTGAATCAAATCTTTTCTCTTTCTCCCTTTTCGCAATTTTCTTACAAATCTGACAACCTGTATGTTGTGTTTGTCTGTGGCAAATGCCCTAGAATTGCAAAAATACTAAATCCAAAACAGTTGAGATATAGTTGTAGTGATAAGAAAATAAATATTGGACATCTAATAAGAGAAGATCCTTGTTATATTTTCAGGCCAGTTTTGCAGACCCAAAGGGCTCAAATAATTTGGATACCTGTGACAATCAGGATAAGAACACCCCAAGGGAAGAACAGGGGGTTTGAACCCCAAAGAATAAGCAGTTGAACCTACTGATTGCGTACTAGGTCACTGTACTATAAGAATATGTTAAGGTATTTTATGACAGCTTGTAATGTTCTGAATTTGGTAGTCATTATGAAATATGTATACAGATGGCATACACAAACATACATTCATAATCATTTTGAAAATTGTAACTGCGGTGCAACTTTAGCATCACCTCCCAGCAGGATAGTGACTGATCAGACAAATAGAGGAACCTCCCAGGCCAGTTGTACAAATGAAACCAGTTTCAAATATCTATCCATTGTTCAGTCCAGGAAAAGGGAATGATGGATCATTAAAGTTAATGGAAAGACACTGAGACAACAGGAATTTCCCCCACTCTGAATAACCATGAGTCACCATGCCAGAAGTGGACAAAACAAGGGGGAAAGCCTTTTAAAAAGGAGACTTAAATCTGAGACTTTCATCCAGAAACTGAGGGAAAGTGGGAAGGTGTCTGTGAAATACTGGATCACCCTTACACTTAGGGGGTACAATGGGAACCTGTTCAAGAGCAATAGGTAACTTCTATTTGAAAAGGGATTTTATCTAACATAGAAATGTAAATCCTGAGGTTGAGCCTTTATGATTATTTACTGTGTAACCTGTTTGTGTTTGTTCTCCCTTACTATTTCATCTCTGAATCTGTCATTTTTTCTATTAAATATACCTTTTGTTTTATTTTTACCTCAAGCAGGTCCCTGTTGTGCAAACTGTGTGGTGTGTGCAAGCTGATAAGTGGGGGACTGGTTTCATACCTTCGGGGTGATGAAACGAGAGGGGAAAAGTCTAAGGCCTTGTCTACACTGTCACCTTACAGCGCTGCAACTTTCTCGCTCAGGGGTGTAAAAAGCACACCCCTAAGCACTTCAAGTTTCAGCGCTGTAAAGTGGCAGTGTAGACAGTGCACCAGTGCTGGGAGCCACGTTCCCAGTGCTGGGAGCTACTCCCCTCGTGGAAGGTTTTTTTTAAACAGCACTGGAGAGCTCTCTCCCAGCGCTGGTGCCGCGACTAACGTTGCTAGTGAAGACATAGCCTGAGTGTCTGCTAGTTAAAAACTCAGGGAGGATGGATTTGGGAAGACTTGGAACTGGAAAGGCTGATGGCATCACTATGCAAGGAGTAACTAGGCTGGTGGAAGGCAGGTGAGACCTTCTGCCTTCTGAGCAGGCTACTGGCATCAGGGATCTGATCCATAGCAGCACAACATTAAGGCCATGAGTGGTGCGTTACTCCTCCATTTGGGGAGGCTGTGCACACCTGGACCATGGCCCCGTCCCGAGGCCCACCCTTGCTCAGTCTCCTCCCCCTGAAGTCCTGCCCATGCTCCATCCCTGGCCCCACTTCTCCCCCCCACCCTCATTGCTCAGGCCTTTTTCCTCACCTGGTCCCCTCTCTGTCTGGCGGTAAGTCAAAAATTCCGGTTAACTAAGAGGGAGGGAGTTTGAGTGTGGGAGGAGCTTGGGGCAGGAACACGGGAGGGGTTTTGGGGTGCCGGATCTGGGCAGCGCTCAACTCGGGCAGCTCCCCGCAAGCAGTGACATGTCCTTTGGCTCCTAGGCGGAGGTGCAGCCAGACGCCTCTGTCCCCTGCCTCCACTCACAGGCGCCGATCCTGCAGCTCCCCAGAGCACGGAGCCCCTGTGGCCATTCCTCTGCCTAGGAGCAGCAGTGACATGTCACCACTTGCAGGGAGCCACCCGAGGTGAGTGCCGCCTGGATCTGGCACCCCCAAACCTCTTCCATGCCCCAATCCCCTGCCCTGAGCCCCTTCCTGCACCCAAACTCCCTCCCAGAGCACGTACCCCACACCCCCTCCTGAAATGCCAATTTCTAGAGCTTTCAGGTTGGTAAAGTGCCAGACAACACAGCTTTTACTGTACTTTGAAATGTCTGACAAACACAATTCTTATGCTGTTAGGCACGTATTCTCATACATTTAAAAGCAGCACAAGATTTAGCTTTATCACACTGAATTGGTATCAACTATAAAATTTCATGGAGCTTGATACATGCTGTTGGTTTTAAGAGTGGTGGTTTTTGTTTGTTTTGTTGAATTTTAATACTTTTTCTACTCTTCAATTTTCATTATTTAATGGAAAAACTGTTTCTTTTTTATAACAGAAAAATACAAACTATGATCCCATAAACTAAAGTATCCTTAGTTAAACAATAAAAAATAATCTATGGTGAGCTGAGAAGTAGGGTCAAGGGAGGCAGAGTGACTTTACTTAAGTAAATAGTCTCAAATATATTGTCTGGAGTGTCTTATTATTATAAGAAAATGGAGCATGTATTGTATAAAAAAGGAAGAACAATTAGAACTTCATTTTTCTTGCCCCATTATGACCCTGAAAATATACCACATCTATAAACATTCAACAGACCTAAGATGAGACAGTTTGCATTGCTCTATTACATCATCTTAACACCTTAAACCGCTTTAGGGATTGAAAGAGATTTAAGAGCTCATGACATTTTAAAACTTAAAAGAGGTTTAATAATTTAGGGTTTAAGATCCAGATGTTCAAAAGTGGCTTTTTTAAAAAATAGGGATATTTTTACATGAATAGTAAACTACAGGCACAAATATTAACAGATACAAGTTTGTGCTCACAAACCAGATCAGGGGTGTGCAAACTTTCTGGCCCAAGGGCCACATTGGGGAATAGAAATTGTATGGAGGGCCATGAATGCTCACAAAATTTGGGTAGGGGTGCGGGAGGGGGTGTGGGCTCTGGGGATGAGAGGTTTGGGGTGCAGGAGGGTGCTGCGGGCTGGGATCGAGGGGTTTAGAGGATGGGAGGGGGATCAGGGCTGGGGCAGGCGGTTGGGGTGTGGGGAGAGGCTCAGGGGTGCAGCCACTGACCCTGCGCCCCGGCTGGAGCGGGGCTGAGCCGTGTGGTGCGGCCCCAACCCAGCATCCCGGCTGGAGCAGGGCCGAACCGTGTGGTGCAGCCCTGGACCCAGCGCCCCAGCCGGAGCGGGGTCGAGCCACTTGGTGCAGCTCAGGGGCTGGCTTAAAATGGCCCACAGGCCGTAGTTTGCCCACCCCGAATCAGATAGTCAGACATCTACTAATGTTTGTGTCTGTAACGAATTGTGGGTGGAAAACTGCACCTGCAAAAGCAGAAGCCAAGCTGCTCAGGCTTGGCCCTAAGGCAACTTAAACAACAATTCCACTTTGACACACGAGTCATACCAATGAATTTATAGGGTTCCAAATGTGTGTCTCAGTCCTAATCTGTTCAAATTGTTCTAATCACCAACCCTGCAAAATAAACTCGAAACACGTAAAACAAACCAGATTCCTTCTAGCTGTTGCATAACTGAAAATATTTTAACAATTCTATTGTTTATATGAAAACCAGAACAGAACCTAGCTTACATGCCTGATATGTTGACTCTGCAATATTTCTGGGCGCAAAAAGTAATACTTTTAGACACAGCACCTGAAATCTAATCCACAGGAATTGAACCTAGAGTCCACATGGAACACTATTGAAGTAAACCAGTGTCTACACGACTGCAAGGGTCCGCCCACATGAATCCAACTGCAGTACAGAGACCTGAGTATCTGTGACTCTGGATGAGTAAGACACTATTTTTCCATACCCATTTCAGACTGGAACCACAATCTGAGTTTAAAGAGTTTTGGGAGTAGATAGCAAATGCTCTGACTGGAAGAGCAATTTAGTGCAAGGAGGCAGCCTTCCATAGAGATTTCATTTCTGAAAAACCTGAACTGAGCAAATCTGCAGGGACTGCAAACCAAGCAGGCTTCAATTTGTGTGGGCTACATGACCCAAACCCTGAACAACTGAGCAGTTTGGGTAATCTCATTTTAACAGAAGCCCAGGACTGGAGTAGCAAATTACAATCCAATTACATTTGTAGAGTTCACGGTTGACAAGTCTCAACATTTTATTACGATTCCCATAATATTTAAAGCCTGAACACCTAGAATTAGCTTACAACCTGAGGAGCTCTGCTTTCTTTTTTTTATAATTATTATTAAAGAAGTAGTCTTTCTCGCCCTTGTGGTTGCAGAGAAAAAGATTGGAAACATGACTTGTAAAGGCTCCAATACAAGAAGGCAAACAAACAAAACCCCAAGTCTCTTATTTAAAATCTCTTATATTTTTATTGACTTATAATTTTTTAATGCTTGGAATTGGCACTACTAAACACTGCTTTGGGACGTTTACATAATATTTGCCCACAGCCACTGCTGTTAGCCACTCACTTTCATCCATGCTATCGCCACACTAATTAAACAGAATAGCTGAGTCTGGTGATTAGAACACTGGCATGTGGAAGGCAGGTTCAAGCGCTTACTCCAAATCAGAGATTGAATCTGAGATGTGGGAGTCCCACATTCAATCTCTGCACATTGTATGTAAGAAATGGGAGGTAACTGCTCTGCTCTGATAAACACTGGTGAGGCGTTAGCTTTAAATCTGGACATGTTGAATCTTCAAAAAGTAAGACTCAGGAGGGACCTGATCAGAGTTCAGATATGTTATGGGACTTGGAAAGAGGATGGTGATCAATTGTTCTCCATGTCCATTAACCCTGTTCTTGCCCAATACAAGGGCTTATGTCTTAGGCTCTCTTCCTACTACATTACTGAAAATAGGACAAGAAGTAATGGGCTTAATGTGTAGGAGATTTAGGTTAATTATAAGGAAAAAATGTTCTGATTATAAGGATAAGTAAGTACTGGAATAGGTAAAGCCACCCCACAAACTGTTCCCAGTGTCGGGGGTAAAAGCAGGCTCCACATGGCCACTGCACTCCCACACAAGGAAGAGTGGCAATCAATGGGTAGAGCATTCACTCTGCCACACTTGTGTTCCACAACCGGAAAAGCTGAGCCAGCATAAGAAGGAGAATACACTATCTGTTAAGGGTCTGCAGCAAATTATTCTTTCCCCCCACCCTTTGCCTCCCTCCTCAAGCAAGCAATGCAATAAGTTAGAAACTACTCTTTCCACAGACTTGTACCTAAGCATTAAATGTAGTCCTTAATGTCAATTCTGGCTTTTAAGGGCTAGAGCCTTATTGACATCAATGGAGCTATGATGATTTAGAGCAGCTGATGACCTGGCACTAAATGTTTAATAGAAATGAACAGGTAAGATGAGTCCAATCAGGATCACAATATCATGCTTATACTTATTCAGTTTCATTAAGATACTGACATGAATAAGCACAGAGTGTATTAAATCTGTTGGAAAAAAAAAAGAATGCTGTGACTTGATGGCCTTTACTTTGCTCAGAATCAAATATATCTTTGTGATTGCAGACATAAGCACACTTGTACCAGACCTTCAACTGGTCTGATAAATGATACAGTGGTTTTTCAAATCAACTGGGACAAGTCAGGTAACAAATGATTTCCATTAGCTTCAGCAGAATGGAAACAAAATAGATCAATACAAATGATTTGCAGCAAGTTCAGATCATAAATTTCCTTTTGCCCAGTTCCATCATTTTAAAAGAGAAGCATTTTTCCCCATAGTATGAAAAAAAAGTCATTAGAAATTTAGCGATTTGATAATTCCCATTACAGCAAACTGCCCATGATTTAAGTTTGGAACATTTTTTAATAAGCTGTTAATTTTACTCAGTGGTACATAGCAATGTTATTTAAAAAGATGGCAAACAATAAAAATGATAATGAACCACATTTCAGAAAATGGATTTTATCTTTTAGTTATGTAAAAGTCATAACAATACTAAATTCTACGTGTATTCTATTAAAATTACCCGTTACTTTGCTTTTGCCATTCCTTATTTGTTTATGGCAGCTTCCAAAAATTGTTTTGAAGGATATTTTTGGGTCACCACTCTCTTAGCTTCGTGATAAAAGAATAATAGGTTTCATATACACAGAGCTAAAAGAAAAAGCAGTTTGCTCTTACTTTCTTGTTCTACTTAGCCTGCTAAACTAATTCCTACTGAACAAACTAGAAGCCCAAAATATACTTCATCTATTGTATGTTGAGAAGAGATAAGGATAGCTTTCAGAAGTCACAGTATCAGAGTGTCAATCACCCATACTAATCCTGGAGATGTCCATACAAAAAAATTTCACCAAAAGCCGCAAAAAATGTATAAATTGCTTCAGAGCAGAAACCTCCCTTTCAGAAGTATGGACTATACTTTACAGTAACATGCCTCTCGGGAATTTTATTTCTAACTCTAGTCAGTTAGTAGTTGACTTCGTCTTGAAGTATTAGGTCAGACATCCGATAGACACGTTTATCATCTGCAGTTACACTAGCTAAGTGATGATTAATTTTGACATTGATAATGTTCAATTTTTTGTAACTTTGCCTCATTCTTTGCCTCAACAGTACCTTGTGAAAGTTAGTTCCACCGGTTAATTCTTGTTATAAAAAAAAGTTGCCTGCCGTTCAGTTTCCATGGATACCCTTTTGTTTTTGTATTACAAGAAATGGTAAACAGGAGCACACAACTGGCAGCCACTATTCCGTTCATTTTTTTTATACCTATCAAGTCATCTGTTAGTTTCCTCCCTAAATTTAATTGTCTTATACTTTTGCTTTCTCCTCACATTCATGTCTTTTTATGCCTCTAATCATTTTCAATGCCCTTTCCCTAGACATTTTCTATTTCCATAGTATCCTCTGGAGAAGAGTTGAACAAAATTGAATTTAGTATGATTACTGATTATTTGTACTCTGGTAGCGCCCAGGACCCCCGTTGTACTAACTTCTGTACAAACACAGAACAAGAGACGGTCCCTGCACCAAACAGTTCAAGCATAGGACATAATTAAATATCATTTACATATTTTCAGTAATGCTCTTTAAACCTATCAATGTGTATAAATATTTCAGATTGTTCTCTCCAGCTTGCATTATCTTTCATTTGTTCACGTTGATATCATCCTGATTGACTGATAACCCACCCTTGTTAAAATATTTCCAAAGTTCCTCACAATCTTCTAGTCTTGACAACTGTAAATAATTTTGTATTAGTTGAAAATTATGTTTACCCCTTTTCCAGATCATTAATATATTATGCAACATCAGGCCTAGTATGGCTCTTTAGGGTGACCCACTGTTAAACCAATACAGCTTTCAGCATGGAAACATGTTATCTCTATCACATCCTCCTCCTAAAACAATTGTTTTATAGTAGAGCTGATAAAAAATACCATGTGTTTCCTGGAAAAAAAAACACACAAAACAAAACAAAAAACACCGTTTTCATGGAAATTTTCATTTTTACAAAATGAAAATGTTTATGGATATTGAAAACCAAAACGTTTTCAGTTTTAGCTTTTTATTCTTTCCATCTTTCTCCCCCCATCTACCAAAAAAGAGACAATGGGATGGGTACTCAAATTTTTGTGGTTTCCAGTTTTGTTTAACCTGCCCTCCTCTTTCATCATTTAAAAATTATTCCCACACCCCACTAGTTTAACTGCATTTTCATGACAACTTTGAAAGGGCAAAGTGTCAACACTTCTGTCAATGATCACTTTTATGCAGCTATGAAAATGATCATATTTTGCTCCAGACAATGTAACTCAGAGAAGCCCAATGATTGTCATGAATGTGTGCTAAAAATTCACCGGGTTCAAGAAATTTACTGAAAGGTTCTTTCCACAACCAAGAAGGGAACATTGACTGGTGATCCCTCTCCCAAAATTTAACTTACAGCAATAGGAACATATGGTTAAGGAGACTAGCTGTATGATCAATTTGCAGATAACACATTTTCAACAATTTAAAAATACTGACAACAAAATTCAAAGAACTGTATAATAAGTAGCCTTTTGGTGAATGTGCAAGAAATGAATAGATAAGTTTAGTAAAAAGATGTTTGGAACAGTATGATCATCTTTACTAAGGTAGAAGGTAAAGCCAGATTAGAAATAAGGAACACACATTTTTAAATAAGGAGGGTGGTTAATCATTAAAACAAAGTACAAAGAGAAAACAAGGAGGGTGATTAACCATTAAAACAAACTACAAAGAGGAGTGATGGATTCTTCATCTCTTGAAGTCTTAAAATCAAGACCAGATGCCTTTCTGGAAAATATGCTATAGTAAGACATAAGTTATTGGATTCAATAGAGGGGGTAAGACCATGAGCACATGTATTTGCTGTGGATGAGATTCCTGGTGGTTGGGTGGAATCACCTCTGCTTGTTTTGGATTTATGTTTAATTGTTAACAGTCAACTGAAATATTAAATATCTGCTACCCCCTTTTTCAGTGTTGATTTATGTATAATTTACACCGTTTATCCTACCATCTCTCTAGCTTCCCTGTTCTTTTGCAATACTTCAATGAAACACATCACATTGCCTCACTTCCTATCACAATGCATCCCATAGAAATTCTCACTAAAACACTACCAGGATACAAACGTAAAATTTGGGGGAAACATCTAACTTTTGAGGTCAAGATTTATAAATATGTCAAAATAGGTAATGTACCATAGTAAGCACTTGTTTTTAATAAAAATACATTTTATATGATATTTTGTATGTTTAATTACATTCCAGTTACCATCCTAATGCAACTTGACACAAATCATGACCAAACATTTAATTATCTAGTAAATAAGCAAAATATACATTTTAGTGTTAGGTTTCAGAGGAGTAGCCGTGTTATTCTGTATCAGCAAAAACAATAAGGTGCCACAAGGACTCCTCAGACACTAACAAATTTATTTGGGCATAAGCTTTCATGAGCTAAAACCCACTTCATCAGATGCATGGAGTGGAAAATAAAGTAGGCAGGTATAAATACACCGAACATGAAAAGATCGGAGTTGCCTTCCTCAGTGGGGGGGTCAGTGCTAATGAGGCCAATTCAATCATGATAGATGTGGTCCATTCTCAGCAGTTGACAAGAAGGTGAGAGTATCAACAGAGGGAAAATTATTTTTGTAGTGACCCATCCACTCCCAATCTTTATTCAGGCCTAATTTGATGGTGTCAAGTTTGCAAATTAATTCCAGTTCTCCACTTTCTCGTTGACGTCTGTTTTTGAAGTTTTTTTGTTGAAGAATTGCCACCTTTAAGTCTGTTATTTTAGTGTTAGAAAATGGTGAATTATAATTAATAAGAATTAATAAGAATCTGAAAATATGAAGCTATATAATTACTTAAATAAGTGTATATAGTTATAGTACATCCTCTTTGGTAGGGAAAAGATGTAGTGAACATAGTATAAATGATCTGTTTAGCGGTAAATCAATGTGTTTTAAAGGTTATATCAACCAATGAGAATGCACCTTTCTTTACAAAATAACCAAAGTACAAATGGAAAAGTTCATTAAAATTGATGCTGTAAACTGAGGACTTCCACTTGGTGATTTAAATCATTCTTTAAATTACCCTTATTTAAATCAATTTACCCTGCAAAATACTTAAATTTTTACTTATACTTCTTGTTATAAAACACACACACAAAAAGATCCCTGAACAGCCACCTAACCTGCACAGAAAGTAGCGCTCAAAACAGCTCTCATGCTAAATTGTCCCCAGGTTAGGTACAACCATATAGTATCTTTTACTGTTCCGTGGCCCTTAAGGCCAATAGGAAGTTGTCAAGGTTCCTCCCCCACTCTGAACTCTAGGGTACAGATGTGGGGACCTGCATGAAAAACCTCCTAAGCTTATCTTTACCAGCTTAGGTCAAAACTTCCCCAAGGTAACAAATATTACCCCCGTTATCCTTGGAATGGCCGCTACCACCACCAAACTAATACTGGTTACTGGGGAAGAGCTGTTTGGACGCGTCCTTCCCCCCAAAATACTTCCCAAAACCTTGCACCCCACTTCCTGGACAAGGTTTGGTAAAAAGCCTCACCAATTTGCCTAGGTGACTACAGACCCAGACCCTTGGATCTTAAGAACAATGAACAATCCTTCAGTGTTTTACAAGAAGACTTTTAATAAAAAATAGAAGTAAATAGAAATAAAGAAATCCCCCCTGTAAAATCAGGATGGTATATATCTTACAGGGTAATTAGATTCAAAAACATAGAGAACCCCTCTAGGCAAAACCTTAAGTTACAAAAAGGATACACAGACAGAAATAGTTATTCTATTCAGCACAATTCTTTTCTCAGCCATTTAAAGAAATCATAATCTAACACATACCTAGCTAGATTACTTACTAAAAGTTCTAAGACTCCATTCCTGTTCTGTCCCTGGCAAGCGCAGCATACAGACAGACACACAAACCCTTTGTTTCTCTCCCTCCTCCCAGCTTTTGAAAGTATCTTGTCTCCTCATTGGTCATTTTGGTCAGGTGCCAGCGAGGTTACCTTTAGCTTCTTAACCCTTTACAGGTGAGAGGAGCTTTCCCCTGGCCAGGAGGGATTTCAAAGGGGTTTACCCTTCCCTTTATATTTATGACACGCCCCCCAAATCTCAGCTAGGGTGAAACACTGGCTGGGATTTCTTCCTGGAGCTCTAGGAAAACAGAGTTAATAAGACACATGCATCTCTAAATATACTACCAAGTACATAAAGACTAACAATATTTTCCACATCTCAAGGACGATTTTAACCAGTTGATTCTGGGAAACTTTCACGGGAGAGTGCATCAGCCACTTTGTTAGAAGCTCCTGAGATGTGTTGGATGTCGAAATCAAAATCTTGGAGAGCTAAACTCCACCGAAGAAGTTTTTTGTTAGTTTCTTTGACGGTGTGAAGCCACTTTAGTGCAGCATGGTCGGTTTGCAGGTGGAAACGCCGTCCCCAAACATATGGGCGTAGCTTTTCCAGAGCGTAGACAATGGCATAACATTCTTTTTCAGTGACTGACCAGTTGCTTTCCCTCTCAGACAGTTTTTTGCTGAGAAACACTACAGGGTGGAATTCTTGATCAGGTCCTTTCTGCATTAAAACTGCTCCCACACCACGCTCGGATGCATCTGTGGTTACTAGGAACGGTTTGTCAAAGTCTGGGGCCCTTAGTACAGGGTCAGACATGAGTGTCGCTTTAAGCTTGTTAAAGGCCTTCTGACACTTTCCGGTCCACTGAACAGCATTTGGCTGTTTCTTTTTGGTTAGGTCTGTCAGTGGGGCAGCGATTTGGCTGTAGTGCGGTACAAATCGTCTGTAATAACCGGCCAAGCCTAAGAAGGATTGAACCTGTTTCTTTGACTTTGGGACAGGCCACTTTTGGATAGCATCCACTTTGGCCTGTAGGGGGCTGATAGTTCCTTGACCCACCTGGTGTCCAAGGTAAGTCACTCTGTTTAGGCCTATTTGACACTTCTTAGCCTTAACAGTTAGTCCTGCCTCCCTTATGCGCTCAAGGACTTTTTGTAGATGTTCCAGGTGGTCTGCCCAGGAATCCGAAAATATGGCCACATCGTCAAGGTAGGCGACTGCATATTCTCCTAATCCCGCTAGGAGACCATCTACAAGTCTTTGGAAAGTGGCGGGTGCATTTCGCAGCCCGAAAGGGAGTACATTAAATTCATACAGCCCGAGATGTGTGATGAAGGCTGACCTTTCCTTGGCAGATTCATCTAGCGGTACCTGCCAGTACCCCTTGGTTAAGTCCAAGGTAGAGATGAACTGGGCCCGTCCCAGTTTCTCTAATAGTTCATCTGTGCGTGGCATGGGATAGTTGTCTGGGCGAGTTACAGCATTTAGCTTACGGTAGTCCACGCAAAAACGTATTTCCCCATCTGGTTTGGGAACTAGAACCACTGGAGATGCCCATGCACTTTCAGAGGGGCGGATTACACCCATCTGTAACATATCCTGGATCTCCCGTTCTATAGCAGTTTTAGCTTGAGGAGACACCCGGTAAGGTTGGACCCTAATTGGGTGAGCATTACCTGTGTCAATGGAGTGGTATGCCCGTTCAGTCAGTCCTGGGGTGGCTGAGAACGTTGGCGCGTAGCTAGTGCACAGCTCCTGGATCTGCTGTCGCTGCATACGCCCAAGGGTCATGGAGAGGTTCACCTCTTCCACACCACCAGCACATTTCCCTTCGTAGTAGACACCTTCAGGCCACTCAGCGTCGTCTCCTCCCTGGGCTGTAAACTGACAAACCTTTAATTCTCTGGATCGATTAGAAGAGCTGAGAGGCGGTGGGTTGCTCCGTGCCGCCGTCCAAGCTCTCTGGAGGCTTTCATCTGCTTCCTGTTCGGTCTGGAACTGTTCCCTTGATGCTGGAGACATCAGTTCCTCATGGGATTGTGGACCTAGGCTTGGTCCCTCTGGAAGCGATATAGGGGATGGAGCTGTTTCTGTTGACTGTGAACCGCTCTCCGCTGGTGTACTATGTTGGGATTCAGGCTCCGGCTGAGCCTCTTGTGTAGGGTTATCGGCTGCTGCCAGTTCAGGTTCGGTGGGGCCCTCTGGTGTTGAGGTTGCAAGTACTGGATTCAGTTCTGACACGGGGTCTGGTGTTGGTTGTTCGGCTGGTTCCGGTTCTGGGACTGGTTCCGTCTGGGTCTCTGGGACTGGATCCACTACTGCTGTTGCAGACATTGGCCTGGGGTCCAGGTCCATCACCTCTGACTGGGTCCTGATAGAAGTTTCCGGAACAGAGCTAGGCCTCACGGCTTGTTTAGCCTGGTTGCGGGTGACCATTCCCACCCTCTTGGCCTGCTTCACATGATTGGCCAAGTCTTCCCCCAACAGCATGGGGATGGGATAATCATCATAGACTGCAAAAGTCCACATTCCTGACCAGCCCTTGTACTGGACAGGCAACTTGGCTGTAGGCAAATTGAAAGAGTTGGACTTGAAGGGTTGAATCGTCACTTGGATCTCTGGGTTGATTAAATTGGGGTCCACTAAGGAAGCATGGATAGCTGACACTTGTGCTCCGGTGTCCCTCCACGCGGTGACCTTCTTCCCACCCACACTCACAGTTTCCCTCCGCTCCAAGGGTATCTGGGAGGTATCTGGGCCTGTGGACCTCTGGTGTGATTCCGGTGCAATGAACTGTAATCTGTTGGGGTTCTTGGGGCAGTTGGCCTTTATATGCCCCAGCTCGTTACACTTAAAACATCGTCCAGCTGACGGGTCACTGGGGCGAGGAGGGTTGCTGGAGAACGGGGTGGTGGGACGATAAGGGGTCTGGAGGGTTCTTTGGGAGGTAGGTGGGGCTTTGGGCGGCCCCCGGTAATAGGGTGTGGTCTGGGGTGGTCCCTTCTGGTCTCCGCTCCAACTGCGACCAGTTTTCTTCTTCTCTGCCACCTCCACCCATCTGGCTCCAATCTCTCCTGCCTCAATTACAGTTTTGGGTTTCCCATCTAGGATGTATCTTTCTATTTCCTCAGGAACACCCTCTAAGAATTGTTCCATTTGCATTAGGAAGGGCAAATTTACTGGAGATTCAACACTTGCTCCTGATATCCAGGCATCCCAATGTTTTACAATGTGGTAGGCATGTCGGGTAAATGACATGTCTGGTTTCCACCTTAGGGCTCTGAACCTCCGACGAGACTGCTCGGGTGTTATCCCCATTCTGACTCTCGCCTTGGATTTAAACAGTTCATACTTGTTCATGTGTTCTTTAGGCATTTCAGCTGCCACCTCAGCTAAGGGTCCACTGAGCTGCGGCCTCAGCTCTACCATGTATTGGTCAGTAGAGATGTTGTACCCAAGGCAGGCCCTTTCGAAGTTTTCTAAGAAGGCCTCAGTATCATCACCTGCCTTGTAGGTGGGGAACTTTCTGGGATGGGAAGTGGTACCTGGAGAAGGATTGCTAGGGTTTGTTGGTATATTCTGCTGGGCCTTTATCCTCTCCATCTCCTCCACATGCTTCCTCTCTTTTTCCTTCTCCTCCTCCTTCAGCCGCATGAGTTCTATCTGTCTTTCATGTTCCCTTTGTTTTTCCTCAGCCTGCAATTTGGCTAATTCCAGCTGTAGTCGAGCTGAGGATTTGGCCATTCTAACCTCTCTGTTTTTAACTAACTTTACACCCGAGGTTTAGAAATAAACAAACAAAACTTGGCTGTAAACTTTTGCTGTGCTGGAATAGAGTACCTATTCTCTGATAGTGATTGTCAGCCTACAGAAAAAGACAATTCCCTTGTCTCTGCTCTGGGCCCAAATTAAAGCAAAAAACCTCCAACTACTTGGAAAACTGCTTACCCAGCCCAAAGAAAAAAAAAAATTTCTTTTCAAACCTGTGCTCCTTGTAAAACAAAAAAAAAAAAAATCAAAATCCTAAAAAAAAACCCTGCCACTTTTGTCTCCAGGCAAATGGGTAGAGCACACACCCCCTATTTACTTTTAGGAAGAAAAGAAAAAAAAAAAAACCTCTGGGTTGGAAGACTGTGAATTTCCCTGCAGGAGTTAAGTACCCTGCCTCCAGGCAAGAAAACCTGCAATTCACAAGATAATCCCCTTTTGTCTCTGCTTGGCCACAAAGCAGAGAGAAACCAAGCTGCTTTCAGTTTCAAAGCTGCCTTCTGGACTTCCTAAAAATTCCTTTTTAAAATCTGTATTTCTAGTTCAAAAAATCTCAACTGGATCTCAAAATGATTTCAGGTTAATCCCACCACTGTGCCACCATGTCAAGGTTCCTCCCCCACTCTGAACTCTAGGGTACAGATGTGGGGACCTGCATGAAAAACCTCCTAAGCTTATCTTTACCAGCTTAGGTCAAAACTTCCCCAAGGTAACAAATATTACCCCCGTTATCCTTGGAATGGCCGCTACCACCACCAAACTAATACTGGTTACTGGGGAAGAGCTGTTTGGACGCGTCCTTCCCCCCAAAATACTTCCCAAAACCTTGCACCCCACTTCCTGGACAAGGTTTGGTAAAAAGCCTCACCAATTTGCCTAGGTGACTACAGACCCAGACCCTTGGATCTTAAGAACAATGAACAATCCTTCAGTGTTTTACAAGAAGACTTTTAATAAAAAATAGAAGTAAATAGAAATAAAGAAATCCCCCCTGTAAAATCAGGATGGTATATATCTTACAGGGTAATTAGATTCAAAAACATAGAGAACCCCTCTAGGCAAAACCTTAAGTTACAAAAAGGATACACAGACAGAAATAGTTATTCTATTCAGCACAATTCTTTTCTCAGTCATTTAAAGAAATCATAATCTAACACATACCTAGCTAGATTACTTACTAAAAGTTCTAAGACTCCATTCCTGTTCTGTCCCTGGCAAGCGCAGCATACAGACAGACACACAAACCCTTTGTTTCTCTCCCTCCTCCCAGCTTTTGAAAGTATCTTGTCTCCTCATTGGTCATTTTGGTCAGGTGCCAGCGAGGTTACCTTTAGCTTCTTAACCCTTTACAGGTGAGAGGAGCTTTCCCCTGGCCAGGAGGGATTTCAAAGGGGTTTACCCTTCCCTTTATATTTATGACAGAAGTTAAAGGTGTGGTGATCTAATAAATCCAACTGCAAGAGACTCAAAGATCATCAACTTTTTAGCTACTGCATTAATGTCCTGCATAGTGCCTGTATGAACTGTTTTATGTTGAAAGGATAAGCATAAGCCCATCTTTTGTTTTGCTTATCCAGTAATTATTAATATGTATTATTTCTATTACAGTAATGCCTAGAAGCCCTAGTCATGGACCTGACCCCACTGTGTTAGGTGCTGCATGTACACAGAGCAAAAAGACAGTTCCTGTCCCCAAAGACTTTACAGTGCAAGAGACAGCAGATGGATACAGACTAATGGGAAATACAAGGACATTAAACAAACTATTACAGTTAAACTTACCTGTATGCGAACACAGAAAATTTATTTGGAAAAGTCTAAAAATCTGTCCAATACAGTCCATCACAGCCAAATGTGTGGCTGTGATTTACCTGAAAGCTACTGATAGCATGAATTGGAGATGTATTCTACATGTACACCACAAATGAAGGCACCTCCAGTGAAGAGTCTCCTCCACGCTGGATACGTCTAAAAAATTCTTGTCAGGGATGATTTACCTTTGGCCATAAAAATGCTTTTGGTGACCAATTTTTTTTCTTGGCCTTTGGAATGAACTAGACTGCATTAAATAGCTTTCTGAGACCTTCCAGAAAGACTTTATCCTTGTCACCCTCCCAAATATTCAATTCAGATACTGAATCAGTTTATTTCATATTTTTGTGCGATAAATATTGGAAACCATCTTCATAGGCATAAATGGGAGAGCTGACATGGAAAAGCACAGCTTGATTAAGGATAGGCAGCATTGATTCTGGCAGGGGAAGACATGCTTAACTAGCCTGCTGGAGTTCTTTGAAAATATTACTGCAATAATAGAGGAGGGGAAATTCAATGGATACAGTGAACTTAGATATTCAAAACTGCATTTGACAAGGTTTCACATCAGAGATTAATAGCTAAAGGAGAGGGTTACAGAAAAGGAGATAAAATATGATGCTTTGTAGAGAAATGACTTAGCATATTCTATGAAGTGGAAACTTCTCTTGTTAGATACGGTAGGAGAATAAATAGTATTCCAGGGCTCAGTTTTTAGTATCTTTTCTGTCCATATTATAGGGGTAAAGTATTAAAAACGAAGTGGGAGGATCCAATCTCCAAAGACCTAGTACAGTATATCCCTGAGGAAGACAGGAAAACTCTGGAAGATTCTGATTGCAAAGTCTTACCCAAATTGTTTTGTTCCACCTCCAGGACCTGCAATCTCAGGGGATCCACTAGAGGCACTGACTTATATGCACAGAGGTCCTTTGGCTCTCGTGCCATATAAATCGAGCTCCCAGGCAGTTTTCCTCCAGTTGTGCAAATATTCACGCCCTACACTCTATTGTAATAATCTCTGTACAAAATATGCCTTTGAGGTAACATTTGAAAACTAATAATCCAATGGTCAATAATATCATGGTGAAATGTATTTAGTAACATTATATGGAAAGTTCCGAATTGCCACGTACGATGTTGTTAGGACATGTTCGAACCCACATAGCCCTAGGCAGAAATTGTTAAACAGGTCTATCCAAACTAAAGAAATGTATGTTTACCTCAAGTTACATATAAGGAGTAAACAAGGTCATTGGGATAAAACGTGTTCCTCAAAGATAAAGGACAAGCTGATGCCTCTAGCCAGGTATCATCAAAGCAATCACTGGTCAAATGCCATTCTTTGGCAACGAAGGAAGGCAGGAACAGATCTATCTGCATTTTAGCAAGCAAAGACATGGAACCTCTTTCAGCACAATACTCCATGTCTCCATTCTCACTGCTGGAAAGAACTTTATCTATGGGTAACCCTCAGGAAACTGCTTTTCAAATGGTGATTGGACTACAGAAGCGAGGGGCAAAACCTCCTCAAGTTATCTTTCTCTCCCTATCTCTCTCTTACCTAAGAAAACAAAGGAACCAGCCCTTTGACTTTGGGATGGGTCCCAACCTGAGAATTTGGTCAGCACTGTCGCTGGGAACATGTGATAAGGAGTTTACCTTGAACCTACTCTAGCTGGTTAATTTTTAGCTACTAGAAAGTGTTTTATCTTTATTTCTCATGTAACCATTTCTGACTTTAATACATAGTTGTACACACTTAAAATCTGTCTCTTTGTAGTTAAATAAAGTGGTGTTATTTCTAATCCAGTCCAGTGTTGTGTTTAAACTGATCTGTTTGGGTTACTCCAGTTAAAGTAGCAAACTGTTTCATATTGAGGGGCAATGGACCTCCAATATCTGAACTGCCAAAGAGAGGGCTGGACAGTGCAGAACACACATTCTGGGGAAAATGCAGGACTGGGACTCTGTTGGGGTCACCCTGTAAGCAGTAACCAAGGCTGCTAGAATGTGTGTTCTAATGTGTGTTCAGAGTGTGGCTAATG
This sequence comes from Lepidochelys olivacea, assembly GCF_965140295.1. Lineage (NCBI taxonomy): Eukaryota > Metazoa > Chordata > Testudines > Cheloniidae > Lepidochelys > Lepidochelys olivacea. Next base: position 79,681,560 of record NC_140417.1, on the reverse strand, counting down.
TGTTACTGACAGGCTGATGGGGTCAGAGTGGCTGGATCATGGCTGCAGCTATATACAGACATCTAGGGTGTGACCCGCATGCTATTTGGCTGTTTGCAAGAGCCTTAGGTTGGGAGCTACAACAGCAAAACATTTTGAGGCAACCAAGGTTGCAGGGCAGTTAGTGAGAACCCCTCAGTGCTCTGGATTGCACCCCAAAATATGAGAGACTCCCTGCCTGCAGCTGCCCCTGAAAGTCCATTTGAGAGGTTCCACAGGTTGGAGGGGAATTGCTGTAATGTTAAAGTAGTCTCAGCTTACGTTCTTTCTGATGAACTCCTCATGTGGTATGGTATGGATGGGAGGAAACATACATCCTCCCAGCCCTTGTACGACTGCCCAGTGAGCTGCACCTAGGCCCTTTGATGGCTTTCCCGGAAGATGGGAATGAGGGTACTGGGGGGAGCAATCGTGCCTCAGAGACAGCTGACCCACCCCTTTGGAGGAAGGGGCAGGATCTCTGGAAACAGTACTTCCCTTTCCTCAACTCTCAAAATTTGCAGATGATAGTGAAATGGGAGGCATAGGAAAGAATGAGACATACTGCAATCAGATTCAACTCAGGGTGCACTGAAGGATCTGAGACTAGGTTTTTTTTTTCCCTATACAGTAAAAAGGTGGTTGGATGTTGTAAAAAACAAAGCCAGACCCCTTTTGTCTCAGAGATAAGGAAAATAAACTAAACAAGAACAGGCACAAGGGACTTTTCCTGGAATATTTTGCCTGTAGTAAAAAGTAGATGTACAGTACCAATGAGGAAGCATAAAGGAAATTCATGTTGGATTTGGGATTGCATTTCTGGCCATGATGTTTAAAAAATTAAGAACAGTGAAGGAATCAAAGATCAGTAGGCACAGTGAATCCCATGGAATATTTGTGCATAATAAAATCCCTTCCAGAAAACCACTTGACTTCATTGATCAAGAGGATAATTCACCAAAACATGATTTGAGAGGTTAATTAAATAAAAAAGAGCTGTCTGGAGAGCTAATTAGGATGGCATACCCCCTCCTTTCTCGCCGAGTTCTGATCTTAACCACATTGAATGAATATGTGATTTACTTTACTCAAGACAGGATAGAATTTGACTAAAAGCATAGGATGGTCTGTGCTGCAAATTGCATGAAATGTGGAACAATGTTTCTACATACATGTTGCAAAAAATACACAGACACAGCACCTGATAGATGTAAAGCAGCTATTGCTCTAAGGAATAGTATATAAAATGCATTAATGTAATTTTATTTAATTTGTGGGGAGGAGAAGACAATCTTATAATGAGAATGAATTTTAACACAAGAGAATTTGTCAATCTGATTTAGTGATGTGTGTGTGTGTGTATACACACACACACACACACACACACAGGTCTGTATACAATTTTTTTCTGAATTCAGCTCCAGTGCTGCAAATAAATAAATGCACAGACAGACAGACTGCATAACCTCTATGGGGGCAAATGCACACATGTAAACACAGAATTGGAGCCTTGTTTGGTAAGTATAAGCAGGGCACTGAAGTGGTACTCAGGAAACCTGGGTTCTACTCCCAGTTCTCCCTCTGACCTGCTAGGTGACCTTGGGCAAGGCACTTCCCCTGTCTGTGCCTCCGTTTCTTCATCTGTAAAATGGGGATTATGAATGCTACTGACCTCCTTTGTAAAGCACTTTGAGATCTACTGATTAAAATCATTTCATCAAAGTCGCCCTAGATGACCGCTCTCTATTTTAATGAGTAATGGACCTACAAAATAGTTATGTAGCTCTTTTGATGCATTTCATACAGCATTGCTAAAATGTGTACAATAGTCACCCCCAAGCTGTATTTTTAAATATGCAGCTAAAAATCACTGTGTGGACATTTGGACTTGGACTGGAGCCCAAGCTCTGGGACCCTCCAACCTTGCAGGGTTCCAGAGCTTGGGTTCCAGCCTGAGGGTCCACACAGCAAATTTGGCCCAGAGCCCAAGCCCCACAAGCTCAAATCAGCTGACCCAGGCCAACTGCGGGGGTTTTATCCCTGTGTAGACATACTCAAAGTCAGGGTTTGTCTAAATGAACACTTAGTTGCTGGCAAACTGGGGTGTAAATTTATTTGGTTCAATCTCAGGCTCATGCCTTCCCCCTACCCTGTCTACACACAAATTGTGCTGACCCAAGGATTGGACCGAGTGTCCCAGGACCCCACAAGGGTGTATGAGCTGAGCTTAAGTCAAGACTAGATTCGGAGTTCAAGCCCTATTGCTTTTCATGCTCTGGGCCCACTGGACTCATGCTCTAGGAGTCTGTCAGAAGTATTCCACAATCCCACGGGCCGACTTTCTTTGTCAAGTTTGGTGGACAGTCAAGTTTTCCCACACTGCACCATGAACAAAGGGCTACAGCAGCCAAATTTGGAGACAGCCCTAGGAAGTCTGGGATAGTTGGACTCAGACCCACATAATGAAGTGTAGACGATGGAGCCCCAGGTTGGGATCCAGGGTTCAACAGTTCCGAACTTGGGGTTACAAATGAGTGTAGATGCTCAAACCCTAGGTTAACAAACCCAAGGTCTGTTAACTTGAGCATTACTAACCCTGGGCTTACATTGCAGGGTAGACATACCTTAAGCCCACGTGGACCCTGCTTCCATGTACAAATAGTTCCCAAGTGCACTTGGTTTTATCGTGCTTTAAAGTACACTGGGGAACCGTTATTGTACGGCAGACTAGTGTGGGATAATTTAGCACCCCAGCTTGCCATGGACTAAGTGTTCAAGTAGACAAGCCCTAGCAGGAAAGAGCAGGATCAGGTCCCATATTTATTTCTGTCATTTGATTTTTTTTTAACTCTTCAGGAGATGTTACTTTGAACACAGTTTCCATTTGACTTCAATGGAATGTTAAACAATGTTTGAAAGGGAAAAAAAGAACATATAAACTATTATTGGCTGGTCACCTACTGAGAAGTCCTTGGCTTATTCATTTAAAAACTGCTGACTGACTTTCAGCTACTTTTTAATGTCAGTAAATTTACTCTCAAAAGCAGCAAATATAAGGAATTTAGAAACAGACACCCAGAGTTGCTTGTGGGGTATATTTTGAAAAGCACCAAATATTGCCATTAACATACAGTAACAGCAGTAGCACGTTAGCAATGATTATCTATTTAAACAGTTTTGTTTTAGTTCACATCAGCTCTCCTTAAGCTTCTCTGTCCTTTCCCCCAAACATTATGTTATTTAACTAAAAATGTACAGGTTTTTTTTGGATTCCCACAACTTACCCCAAATGAAAACGTCATCTGTTTTCTGCTTGCTCTGCTACAAAACACAGGGGTTGTTTTTAATAGGCTGAGAGTGATTTTTGCCTTTTGTATTTCTGTAAATGCTTCTGGGAGTAGAATAGCTAAATCTGTGTAAACAAAGCTAAATATATACCCTGCTTTATTATGGATGGATTTGGGCATCAAGAGCAGAGCAAAAACCTATTCTCTCAACCAACATAAAATTTGCTGAATTCCTAGCAAGCTTCATTCTCCATCCAAACTCCCATAGCTCTGCAGTACAAAATATTTCTGCATGCAGAGAAAGAGTATGACAACGTATAAGGCTGATGGATGCACATAACAACATACTAGTTTCATTTTCTGCAAGATAAAAGAAAAATCAAAATGCTCACTGTACCATATCAGTTTTTCCGCGAAAAGAACCAGTGTGAAATACATGGCATTTGAAAATGTGGGAGAAAAAGTCTGAGGTCTCACTAACATTGGATCCAAACATCCTTGTTGTTGTTCTCAAAGTGGGGAGCCGTTGAGACTCTGATTGGATATTTCAGCCAATGATTTAACTGTTCAAACTTGGCTGTAATCTTAAAATCTCCCCCTCACCTCGTGTAGAAACGCCTGCTCTCATTCAGATTGAATCACACCCTGGAGCATAGAAGGCCTACCTGATGCAGGATGGTGTAATTTACACCTCCATATGCAAATACTACTGAGATTAGCCCACTGTCTGTCAATGCTTTCACCTCCACATGTTGCTCTAGCCCATTCAGACTTCTCAAGACCCTCAGAGATTGTATTTGCAAATATAACCTCCAGGGGTTTTTTTATTCTTCAAGATGAGGGATGCACAGACCAATTCACTAGTTTTCTCTATGTTCTCTGTTAGATAAATACAAATTGGGTAACACTCTCTTAGTGAATGTGAATAGAGCATGGTTGGTATTATTAACAAATTCACTTACATATACACAATTATACTACATTTAAACAATGACAAAACATGTTTAAGCAGAGAAGCACATATTTCTTGCTAGTTTTCAAGCTTAAGTCTTACTAAACAAAAATATGCCTACATGTCCGAAATTTATTATTAATATACTTAGCCTTAATATAGTGCTTTTCCCCTGGGGCTCTGGCAACACTTTAAAAAGGAGGATTGTTCATTTTACAGATAGGAAAAGGGAGGGACAAAGTGAAATGAGATTTGCACAAAGACCCACAACTGCAAACTCCCATGGCAGAGACAGTAACTGAACCAAGATTCATGAATCTGAGCCAAGTGTCCAATATATTGGATCATACTGTCTCCTATATCAGTAATACGGTTACAATATAGAAAATAAAAGATATTATGAGTCATTGATTTGTATCCACTAACATATGTTGTCACACTTCTGCCAACAGGAGACTGCATCACTCTTAGTTGATTTGTTTATTTACACTACCATCACCACTCCTTGAACAGAGGTGATCACAAACAACATGCAGTCATTTCTAAGTCCAATACCAATGCCCAGTTCACAAGAAGCAATGTTGCATCAAGAATTTACTTTAGTCAGAGGTATGAAGGCAGAGGGCAAATGTTCAACATTTGCCACAGCTCCCCCAAAGCATCTCCACAGCAAAAAACTAGCAATAATACAGCACTTTTTCAAAGACTGTACACTGCTTGCTTGTTTGGAAAAAGAAGTTGTAAACCTATGTATAGCACCACCAGCTAGTGTCTCCCACCACAACAAAATAAATCCTTTCACATTGTAGGCTCCAGTCCGTGAGCAATCAGTGATCTGAAATATATACTATGTCCTTTCTTAACAATTATGGTTGATCTGTATGTGTCTTCTCTCAGTCCCAAGCTTCTGCCCAGATCAAAGAAGTGGAGGACCTTCTCACGGGGACTTGCCGAAGCTCCCTGCCAGAGGATGTCCACCGAGTAATTGTTCCTTCTTATGACCAACAACTATGTTGAAATTATAAATGGAGTTTCCAGTACTGGCTTACACGCAGTAGTAGCAGTAAATATTTATGTTTTGTTAGCATCAAAATGAGAATGAATTCCAGAAAATAACTGCAAAACCGAACAAACTGGAAGTGAAGATGGTTGAGTTTTTAGTGCTTCATATCATTAAGTGACAACACCCCAGCCAGAATGTATCATCAAATACTGTAAAGTAATGTTATAGTGGTCCTTTATTTCTTCCATCTACTCAGGCAGCTGTGACAGATTTTGAGCTGACTGTAAAATTGGTTCCAATTTTACTGCTTTGCTGCCTATTTATTTCTGCAAGTACAAGGACAGTGAACCGGAACAATCAGTTAGCTACTACTCACCATACTTACCTGACGATAAATATCAAAACCAACATTTAAAAACTTGGTTGTAAAAGATTAAACACCTAAATTCAAGGTTGTGCACTTATTAAAAGTGGCCTGATTTTCCAGGGTGTTCAGCCTGCAGCGCCCACTGATATCAGTTTTCATGAAGGGCATGATCATACTGAAGTCAACAGAAACTCGACTCTGAAAATCAAGTCACTGTCTCTATGGAGTACCTGCAGAGGAGGAGATACTAGAAAAGAAAATTCTATCACTAGTGGGGCAAATCCTCAGGTGTTGTCATTTATCATAGCTCCAAATGAAGCTATGACCATTTTTACCAGCTAAGAATCTGTCACAATATTTTTTACAGAGTCTGGTTCAATGAACTCAATCTTTTGCAAGGGCCACATACTACTAAAGATACTGCTGTGACTACAGTCAGTGGGGAAGGATCTCAAAGATTGTTTGTGTAGTTTTAGATATCTTGCAAGTCATTGCCTTTCATAGAGATGCCTCAAATTTGCATAACTACCCTTCCCATAAAGTTGCTTATTCATGCACCAGTTCCAGTTCCCCCACTGCAAAACCTTAGATCTGCTACTGAAAAACTGGGTACTTCATAGGAACAACAAACCCAGCTGAGTCCAGAATAAAATCAAAGATTTCTGAATAGCATAATGTGTCCTTCAATGGCAGGGGGTTCAAATGTCAATCAGTGATACAACCAAGAATATAAGAGGATGAAAGTATTTGGAAACTGTGTCTGGAAAAAAAAGCTTTTGCTTCTTCAGTTACACTGACAGTGGGAGTAACAAACTGACAACAGTTGAAAAAAAACTCCCATATCCCTTTTCTGCACAAAATAAAAAGTGGCTTTTAAAATTACAAGTGACCATTTGAGAACACCCTTACCACTTTATTCTTCCCTCTGAAAACACGGTCTCCTTTGAAGTAACAGGTCTGATCATTGAGACAGTCACATTTTTTAAATATGACTTTATAACTCAGGTATATCACCACCCTAGTCCTACTTATATATATTTTAAATTAGGTCAGAATTCACAAGAGATATATTCACAATTCACAAGATTGCCTGTTCTGTGACAAAAAGACTTTAATACTTGGCTTTTAACTTATTTGAGAAATGGTAGGACAGTTCTTCTAGGATTATTACAGATGTTGAAGGTTAAACATATCATAAGAACAGCCATTCTGGGTCAGACGAATGGTCCATCTAACCTAGTATCCTGTCTTCCAACAGTGGCTAATGCCAGGAGCTTCATAGGGAATGAACAGAACAGGTAATCGTCAAGTGATCCACCCCTGGTCGCCCATTCCCAGCTTCTGGCAATCAGAGACTAGGGATACTTCAGAGCATGGTTTTGCATCCCTGCCTATCCTGGCTAACATCAAATTATAATTAATAGTTTAGCATATAACTTCTACCTGATTGCTACAGAAAGCTGATAAGACTTTTATTTTTAAAACCAAGTACACCTAAGTATGTGTGAATCACAGGCACTTCTCCTTCATTTCCCATCCCTTCTTCCTGGAGAAGGGCCAGACAACCTAAGTTCAATATGGATGGTGGCAGTTCAAAATGAGTCCACCATTTTAGACTTCAGCTACAGTAATTGGTGTCAGCATGCAATTGGTGTCACCAGAAAAGAGTTCCAGTTTCCCACATTCTTAATGCAGTGTGCACTAAGGATGGGCAAACTTCAAAAGATGCAGTGGAGTTTTTTGGTTCAGATTAACACACAAAATTCAGATGCATCATCATTACTAATTTTAACTATCCAGACTTCTCGATCTCCAGAATTGGAGAGGAGAAGAGAGAGTGTGTGAGTGAGAGTTTGAGTGTAAGTAAAAGTAGTGGAGCTAGCAAGATTTCCAGTACACCTCCTCCCTGTCAGGTAGGAAATACTGTCACAGAATGGTCTTTTTCCTGATACTTTGGAATTTTTGTTCATTGCCCTCAGAGATTGCCCTTTGCTGTACAGTGCATTTGAAAATGAATCCCCAGCTGCCTTGTTAAGGTAAAACAAAGGGACAGAAAGGGGCAAGGATGTGGCCCCAAAAGAGGAATGAGATGACAGGATATTTATTGTCCCCTCATCTACACATGCAGTCAGTGATCACAGACTGAAAACACAAACATTTAATTAGAACTCCCAAAGGTAACACACCTGGTTCAGAACTCCAACCAGCACCTCCATCTCAGACTCCAATCAGTTTGTGCTCCTTTTGCTTCTGTCAAAAACTGTTCCAGCTGGCTCACCATTGCAAAAGCTTTCAATCCTCTTCTAGCTTTCTTATGTTCTAAATGCTGAGCATATTTTGGCCATATGGTTCTGGAACTGGATATGTGCCTTGACTCTTCTGTCCATAGCTGCTTTGAAACACAAAAGAAAGTCACTGAATTGGAGTTGGTTATCCCTCTTAAACACAAGGAGTTAAGTTCCTGCTCTTAATGCATGCAGTTTGATAGCACCTATTAGTCTAGAGTAAATACTTCAAGAAGGGGGGAACTAAAGGAAGATAACCATTACTGTACAATTACATCCCAGAATTATTGAAATAAAGGTATTTGTTTAATATATACACCATTTTGCCACAACATGATGGTGGAAGACAGTGGGCCCGATTCCCTCTTGCACTGAAATAGTTGTTTACACTACTAAAAAATGAGTCAAAGGGGATATAAAACACTGCCAAATCACAACAACATTTTACACCCACTTTGCACGAGTGTAAGTAACTGCTCAAGATTCAGGACCAATGTGTTTGAGTCACATTGTATTTTTTAAAAGCATATCTACAGTATATGTTAAAAGGAACAAGGAAGGGTATTAAAATAGTCAGCAGAAGAGGAGAGGTTAGGGCAACAGCACATGAACCATTCAACAAGTGAGAAACAGAGAATCCCACAAGCTAATGTAAATGTAATTAACGAGGCAAATAAAACCATTTTCTTTATCCATCATTGTGATTCTAATTTTTCTCACTAGCCACATGGACCACAAATTTTAATGTCTTCCTTTACCCAAACTATTCATCCCCATCATACTTAAAATACATTAGACTTATTTACATAGCACTTTTAATATGGAAAGTTCCCAAGCACTTAAGACAGTATTAACTCTATCCAGTATTTGAATGCAGGCCTGGGCTGTAATGTTTCATCTAATAGCAGATAATAGAAAGTGAAGAGTTCCTTATCCACATGAATCTACAGGGGGAGTTCATGGCAGACAGACTACAAACAGCTATATTGTAATTCAGTAAGACTCTTGTGTTAAAAACCCTAAATAGCTGTGCAGTATTGCCCATAAATCCTTCTTTTATTTCAATGCTTTACTTGCTCAAATCATCCCTCATCTTGATTAACGTTATATCCTACTTGCTGATCTATCCAACTGTTTTCTCACTATGGCCTTATCTTCATTGCATGTTAACCATGGTGTAAGTAATCATGTCTTAGTCAATGCTACTGCCTGACCACATTGTCAATGTTAGCCTGCTGCTAACATTGTCACACTAATGGCACTGCCTACAGAATCATTTGGACTGTAATGTTTTTAATGCCATACACATAATTGGGACATAATGTGTGCTTAAGGGAAAGTACATTGGGCTGGACTGGGTTGTCAACAATTATGATTTGGACATTATTAAAGACACTAAAAGACACTATTAAAGACCATATGAACCTGTTAGTGCTGCAGAGTCTTCTCCAACAATGACTGCATGGGCTCGCTTAGTTGAGCTACAATGGTGAGTACATTGGGGCTACATAATAGGCTTACATGGCATAGTTGGACTGCTGTATAGTGCATTGAGGCTATTGCCTTGTTTTTAGATGTAGTGTTTATGCAAACAATATGGAAATAAAGATTCCTTTCAATTCAACTTTATTGAAATTCACTGATGCTAAAAACATGGCCATAGGAGTTGCCGTAAGCTGGTGAAAGTATGTGAAACACCACACAAAACATAGTCCCTTATACTAATGATTTTTACAACCCTTACATCTGTTCTCTTTTGGTGCCCTGAAGCATTTCTACAGCAAAACTCTGTCTTCTGATGGCAGGGTGGTTTGTGGGTATTGGCTGGCTCTCAGGAACTGTTTACTGTATTTTGTAGTACATGATAACATGGGGGAGATTCCATGGGTTCTGGATTGGCCCCCATGGCTCATGACCCTGAATAGTCTCTCAAACGTGGTCCTGTTTTGAAACTCCATGTCTCATTCTATCACCTCACGATTTCAGTGGAGATACCTTAATGCAGCTCCTTCTCCTCCTTCCATTGCTCCTCCTCGGCCTCCTTGTCCTCTATCCTACACTTCTCCTCCTCCTCCTCCTTTCTTCACTTCTCCAACTCCATGTGCTCTCCCAACCTCCTGGAGCATGCCTTATTCACCTCCATTATCAAGTTATCCCTGGTCATCCACCACTTTATCCCCAAATTCAGAATCGTCTCCCTGACACAGAGTGGTCTTCTAGTTGTCAGGCCACCCCTTGATGAGTCAAATACTGCTGCACTTGTTCCTGATAGATTTTTTAAAAGTTTTTGAGTTCGTATAATTTTATTCTCTTTCTACACTGCAGCAACTGAAAAGTAATTTTTTTTAACCTCAAAAGAATCCTGTTCTCTGGGCTTTTTCATTCTGCCACTAAAATCCTGCCTGTTGAAAACTTTTCTCAAGGAGTTATCCCAAGAGAAGAAATGGTCTTTTGGAGAGAGGGAAGGGACCAGTTACTTGAAGGGACAGCAGCAACGGTGGATTATGCTGCATCTTTTTACAGGTGGAGCAACCGTCCAAGATGTCATGTGGCTTCAGATACTAGCATGGAAGAAAGACCAGTTATTCCAAGTATCGGGGATGAGACCATCCATTTACGCAAAGGAAATCTTTCTGGATCTTGTTGACAGATGAACTGATAAGTGACTGGACAAGGACTGCAAGTAACGGTTGTGGCAGACAGCGGCTTGCCCTAACAAGAAATCTGAGAGACCACCTAGAATTTTTACTGAGTGAAAAAATCTGCTTCATTACTCTCCAGTAATGGATCAAAATCAGATCACTAATAAACTGGGTACTGTACTAGTGGCAGGGTGATTTAATATGTAGGTAATTTAAGACAGTAGCAAGTGTTTTAGGCATAGTTTTATGCCCATTTAAATTTTGGCTGGGACCTGGCTGCATTTATATTAACGCTTTTTAATTTAAAAAAAGATACTGCAATCAGCTTCTGTAAAGTAAAGCTTTGCATTTTTTCCTCCACTATTTCAATTGATTATTTGGGATTGGGGAAGAGGAATGGGGGCAGGAGGCAAGCATAATGGTACTATATCTGCCCTCAACTGAAGCACAAGCTAAGTTTATAGGCTAAATAAAGCAAAAGTGATACTGTCAGAAACTGCTGCTTTAAAAACTTTTCTCTGCTTGTCCACAATTTTGAACTCAGTGTTTGACATCAGGAGTGGGGTGGGGCAGAAGAAGCTGGGCAAATACAATGGTGATGCATCCACCCTCAACTGGAGATAGGATTACAGATTAAGAACCTTCCCAAATATTTCATTACAACAGCAAAGACTGCAGTCTCCATTTTACCAGCCTAAGATCCTGATTCCTCCCCTGCTTCTTTGTTTTGGAAATGTCCACCATGCTGTGCTCTTCCTTGATCAGAAAGAGAGAGGAACAGCTCCTGTGACTCAGGGATAAGCTCCTATCTGAGGCTTGGGCTACCCCCCATCTCTTTCACCTGTCTCTACTGTGTGCCCAGTGCAGTGTGTGTTGCATCTTCACAGTCATCCAGGTTCCAAACCCACACCTGTTCCAGCTTCACAGATGAGTCCATGCTGACATGGGGCTTTGTGGTCAGGTGGGTGCTCAGAACAGAGTCCAATTAATCATAAAAGCAACAGGTTGTTGGGGCACCACTGAGCCATTTATTCTTAGACCTGGCCTTCCAGTAGCCCATGTTCAGCCCCTCTGTCTTCCCCCTCCATTGCTGTCCAGTCTGTTCAATCCCGTGTTCTTCCCTTAGCTTCTTCAATATATCTTCTTCGTACCATTAAAAACATGGGTCTTGTTCACTTGAGCCCAAACCAGCACCAAGATTCTGGTATGTTTATATGGCCAGGTGGGTGCATAGGTAGACAAGCTTATCAGGGGCCATTGCTCTGCTGTTTCCAATACTGGAGATGGAGAAGACTGGAGAAACTGTAACTAGGATGGGACTGTGAACACTACAAAAGGGATAACCAGGTAGACTATTCCAGTCAGGGGTCATCACACAGTTAGCATGGGCAGATGGTAAAGCAGTAAGTACAAGGGTATGGGTAACCAATGAGCTTATGGGAAGGAATTGAAGGAACATGATCTCTCAGTTATGGGTGCCCATGGTGGCAAGTATTCACTGCATTAAACGCATTGTCATGTAGCAACCTTGTGTTCTGCCCTATAGTTCACAGCATGATGGCTACCTTGCCATATAGCTCTGATAGCAGTGTGTGAATGTGTACTGTATTAAGGGAGGAAACCATGGTTGAGCATGAGGTCAGCATGCAGTGAAGGCAAGGCCTATATTCCAGCTAGCCCAAAATGATACTGTCTGTTTTGCATGACAAACACATTGCTCCACTATGCTTTTCCTCTTTGTTCAGTTCCAGGACAGTTTAGGTTCTCCACATCCACATCTCTGTCATTAGTGGAAGAGCCTCTTCCTGTTCTGCTACCACCTCATGGAAACATCTATCCATGCATTCCTTCTCACTGGTCATCTTGTCCTTCTCAAATCTTTCCCAGTATAACATCTTGTCTCCTTTACTTTTGCTGAAATATGGGGTATTGGCAAAGCCAGGCTCACATAGCCTAGAAACAGTGTGCTCAGTATTGTGCATAAAATCTGGAATTTGACTCTAAGGACCTAAAAATTCCCCACTGCAGATTACTTCTTGACTGCTTCAGGCACAAAACGGTTCAAAACTAGTCAGATCCATCCTCTCTCTCCTCCTCCTACAGACTCACCAATAATTCCCACCATCATTCCTCCTACTCAGACTCACCAATAGCTGGTCTGGTATCTTTTCTGCTCCCTACTCTTTAATAGTCTGTCACTGCCCTGAGAGGACTGTTATAAAAGTACTTTATCATGTTCAGGTTTTTCCATGAAAAAAATCTGCCTGATTGAACATTCCATCAGTAGGCCCAAGGCACTCAGCCAGATCTCTGAAAGGAAGCTGGATGGTAGATAAAGGTAATTATAGAATAACATTTGCCACAGTATATTTAAGGCTGTGTCAGCACTTTCCCTATTTTAAGAGGTTTATAACTCTATGAGAGCTGATAGCCTGAAACTTGTCAAATGAATCTAGGGAAAAATAACCTGAAATGCAGCTATTCAGTGAGATGCCTTGAACTGAGAAACATTAATGCAAAAGGAGGCTTTGGAGTGATAGTGGGTGGCAGATTAGATATGAACTTGCAAAAGGAAACGCTGGCAAAACAGACATACAAACTAAACACTTTTCCACCACTGTGTTTCCAAGAATTACCAGTGGCCACTCACTGTTTCAGAAAATGAACTGTGTGTGTCAGGGTAAAATAAAAGCTTAATGTGAAAAGTATTAGGCAGGCGGCAACACATGTTGTGGTGGTCAGTAATACTCCTATAGTCAGCACCATCCACCTAAAAGCAGGGAAGAATTTAAAGGCCATGTCGATACTACAGACTTATTCTGGCATAGCTATGTTGGTCAGGAATATGAAGAGGAGCAATCTGTGACCAACATAGCTGTGCTGGCAAAATCCGTAGTGTAGACACAGTACACCAGAACAACTCAGTGCTATTGCCATTATAGCTTGTTTTGCACGGGGGGCCAGAATAACTGAACAAGCAACAGCGCAGTTTCCTGCTATTGCTGCATTCACACTAGGAGCGGTTTGCCAGTGCCAATATAGCATACCCCCGGTATAGCCATACTGGCAAAGCACTCGTAGGGTGGATGTGGCCTAAGGTAAGGTGTGAATTTAAACCTCTATATGTACACTGGTATAACTCTCAATGTGAGCACCATTATTCTGGTAGGAAGCAGTTTAAGCTAAACCAGATAAAGCTACTCTTATTCCAGAACAATGTCCACAGGAGGAGTTATATTAGTCTAACTATAGTGATTTACCTATAGCCATATAATCGTACTGGTATAGCTTGCAAGGAGTACATTTTGTGAGACTCTAACACTCGTTCAGCACAGTGCAAACCACCTGAGTTAGACTTTCTTACATTTAATTTTGTTTTCAAAGAACTTTTAAAAGAGTTATTTATACTGAGAAACAAGAGTAGAGGTGGTGGGATAGGGAAATGGGATTGACTAGGGAAATTTTAAGAGAGTTAAGGGATATGTGGAGTTTTTATTTCTTGCTAACTGGGAGGAATCCTTTCCAAAACAACACTGAATAAGGGCATTAAAAAGGTGGAAAGGATTAGAGCTATGCCACTTACATGTAGCACCCCCTCTCCACCCGGTTACCTTCTTTAATGCCAATCTGTTTACAGGTTTTGATGGACAGGTCTGGGTTCTTCTGGATCCCACAACCCACTCAGCAGCATGTATCTTTATTTTTTCCTATAAATTTATTTGGCAGTGCCTCCACCCCCCTTGCTCCTTCTTGGCTGGGTCACCAGGGCAGCTTGGGAGGAAAATTCTAACCACAGGGTAATCCCCACTTACTTGCCAGATAGTTGGAGACTTGGAGATTTCCAAGAAATAATACTGACATATGCAATATATTCAACACAATAATTAAACAGGAGACAAATATAACAGGGTAAAACACTATTTTTAGGTTCACTGGTGCCCACCCTGCTAATACCTGTGACTTTCCCCAGTCATGTGACTCAATGTAGCAAATGTAAGATTAGTGTTCCATTGGTATGCATATTTTGTTGGGGCCCTTGATGACCTATGACCACAAGATTCTCCTCTGCAGTGATTTAGCAGTGTGGCTAACTGGGTTCAGTACAGTCCAAAGGACTCACAAGTGGGAGAAGGTGATAAATCCCTCCACAGGTTTAATATGCAGCAGGTTATAAAATCCCCAAACCCTTACTTCCTGGCTTGAGGACACAGTTCAGGGAGTAGGGGGTCCCCAAAACAAATTCCCTGGCTGACTAGCTAAAAGATGGTGCACTCACAAACTCCGTGAATGATCCTCAGGTTCAGAGATTACTCTGGACTCCTCAGTCACTGCAGAGGGGCTGATCTCTGCTGGCAGGGATCCTCTTCAGGCAGGAATCAGGCTGCTTCGGCCCCAGGATTTCCCCTCACCATAAAGGGGTGCAGGGCTCAAGGTGCGGATTACAGAACTGTACTAAAATCCAAACTGTAGTCTCCTAACCCAGCATCTAGACACACACACAGCAGGCAGCAGCCCTGAACTAGCAGGCTGAGCAGAGCTAACCATGTGGCGATTGGTCTCACCTAGGGAGCTGGAGGGCTAACTCAGCCTGACTGGGGAAGCAAAACTCTACAAACTGGGAATCATCAGTGGAAAAGGAAAAGTCCAGCTGAGGGGTCTTGCCTAGAGGCCAGTTCTCAGGGGGAACCCTGCATACAGGCCTGGGACTCACCAGCTCCCCACACAGCCAGTCCTGCCCTTGCCCTGGCTGGCTCCAGACTGACTCAAAAATGGCTTCTCCCCTTTTCTGAACTCCCCTGGGAGGGGCATCTCACTCCCTATTAGTTGCCGGGCAGACTCTGAATTTGCCTTGGCTCCCCCTCCCTACCAGGGACAATGTGCCTCTCCCTGAGCTGCCAGCAGACAGAGCCCCAGGAATCTAGGTCATCTCCTTGTGGGTTACATACATAATTGTCAACATGCACCTTTAGCCATTTTCTCAAAACTTCTCTTTTCCAAAACATATTCACAATGGTTAACTTCAACAATGAACTGAGCAACTTGTTTTATTCATTTAAGACCTGTCAATATGTTCAAATTGCAACCGGATCAGAGGTTTCAGTTTCACTTTTTGGTGAAACTGCATTGAAGAAAGATGCATTTGCATTTAAAAGATGATGATATTCACAAACTACAGCAAAGTTCCACATTATTTCCTACCCTGGAAAGACTCCAGTCTTCAGGAAACCATGCTAGGTGCAACTTTGAGTTCCCTTTAAGTCCTCCCCTAGGAGAATCATAGAATCATAGAATATCAGGGTTGGAAGGGATCTCAGGAGGTCATCTAGTCCAACCCCCGCTCAAAGCAGGACCAATCCCCAACTAAATCATCCCAGCCAGGGCTTTGTCAAGCCTGACCTTAAAAACCTCGAAGGAAGGAGATTCCACCACCTCCCTAGGTAACGCATTCCAGTGCTTCACCACCCTCCGAGTGAAAAAGTTTTTCCTAATATCCAACCTAAGCCCCTCACCCCCACCCCCCACTGCAACTTGAGACCATTCTCCTTGTTCTGTCATCTGCTACCACTGAGAACAGTCTAGATCCATCCTCTTTGGAACCCCCCTTCAGGTAGTTGAAAGCAGCTATCAAATCTCCCCTCATTCTTCTCTTCTGCAGACTAAACAATCCCAGTTCCCTCAGCCTCTTCTCATAAGTCATGTGTTCCAGTCCCTTAATCATTTTTGTTACCCTCCGCCGGACGCTTTCCAATTTTTCCACATCCTTCCGCAGTGTGGGGCCCAAAACTGGACACAGTACTCTAGATGAGACCTCACCAATGTCGAATAGAGGGGAATGATCACGTCCCTCGATCTGCTGGCAATGCCCCTACTTATACAGCCCAAAATGCTGTTAGTCTTCTTGGCAACAAGGGCACACTGCTGACTCATATCCAGCTTCTCGTCCACTATAACCCCTAGGTCTTTTTCTGGAGAACTGCTGCCTAGCCATTCGGTCCCTAGTCTGCAGCGGTGCATGGGATTCTTCCATCCTAAGTGCAGGACTCTGCACTTGTCCTTGTTGACCCTCATCAGATTTCTTTTGGCCCAATCCTCCAATTTGTCTAGGTCCTTCTGTATCCTATCCCTACCCTCCAGCATATCTACCACTCCTCCCAGTTTAGTGTCATCTGCAAACTTGCTCAGGGTGCAGTCTACGCCATCCTCCAGACCATTAATGAAGATACTGAACAAAACCGGCCCCAGGACTGACCCTTGGGACACTCCGCTTGATACCAACTGCCAACTAGACATGGAGCCATTGATCACTACCCATTGAGCCCAATGATCTAGCCAGCTTTCTATCCACCTTATTGTCCATTCATCCAGCCCATACTTCTTTAACTTGCTGTCAAGAATACTATGGGAGACCATATCAAAAGCTTTGCTAAAGTCAAGGAACAACACGTCCACTGCTTTCCCCTCATCCACAGAGCCAGTTATCTCATCATAGAAGGCAATTAGATTAGTCAGGCATGACTTGCCCTTTGTGAATCCTTGCTGACTGTTCCTGATCACTTTCCTCTCCTCTAAATGCTTCAGAATTGATTCCTTGAGGACCTGCTCCATGATTCTTCCAGGGACTGAGGTGAGGCTGACTGGTCTGTAGTTCCCCGGATCCTCCTTCTTCCCTTTTTTAAAGATGGGCACTACATTAGCCTTTTTCCAGTTGTCTGGGACCTCCCTCGATTGCCATGAGTTTTCAAAGATAATGTCGAACGACTCTGCAATCACATCGGCCAACTCCTTTAGCACCCTCAGATGCAGTGCATCCAACCCCATGGACTTGTGCTCGTCCAGCTTTTCTAAATAGTCCCGAACCACTTCTTTCTCCACAGAGAGCTGGTCACCTCCTCCCCAGGCTGTGCTGTCCAGTCCAGCAGTTTGGGAGCTGACCTTGGTCATGAAGACACAGTCAAAAAAAGCATTGAGTACATTAGCTATTTCCACATCCTCTGTCACTAGGTTGCCTCCCTCATTCAGTAAGGGGCCCACACTTTCCTTGACTTTCTTCTTGTTGCTAATATACCTGAAGAAACCCATCTTGTTACTCTTAACATCTCTTGCTAGCTGCAACTCCAAGTGTGATTTGGCCTTCATGATTTCACTCCTGCATCCCCGAGCAATATTTTTATACTCCTCCCTGGTCATTTGTCCAATCTTCCACTTCTTGTAAGCTTCTTTTTTTGTGTTTAAGATCAGCAAGGATTTCACTGTTAAGCCAAGCAGGAAGGAGGAAGTGATTTGTTGTGCACCTCCACATTTGGATGTTCTCTGATGATCAGAAATCTGCTCTAATGATGTATGAGCTTCAAAAAGTTGTAAGGCCTATTCAGTTCAGTTGAGAACTTCTAAAACTGTAAATGCTTATCTAGAGCTCTTTTGTCTAAATCCATGCTGGCTATATGCACTGAGTCTGAAGCCTCAACAGAGAGTTGAATCAAAAGATAGTGGATGAGAGCCTCACCTGCTCCAGCTCCATTAGATCATGTCTCTCTCTCTCTCACACACACGCACACAGACACACAGCCCCACCACATACCTTTAGATCAGGTAAAAGGCCTGGAGTGGCATAAAGGTGCCCTAAAAGCTCTGGTTCCAACTGGAGGAGAATTCTCTCAGTGCAGGCCCTGTGCAGCCATTGGGCTGTCTTCTGAGGACCCCTTTTCAAGTGTAAAATGTTCCAGGGCAGAGTTGGGGGCCAGATGCATGTCCATGGGCAGGACCACAGGCCCTGGTGCTGTGGAGAATGCAGGCAGTAGTGTTACCCATGGGTCAGTCACATTCCAGGGTGTCGACATTATGTTGGGAGCCTGTTCAACTCACAGAGCAACCCAAGATCAGGAGGGTACACAAATGGCTTGAAGTTATCATGACCCTCTATCACCTTGGTGTGAGGCAAACCTCTACAGCCAAACTAGAACTGTTAGCTCAGGTGCCCCTCCAACAGAGCTGCAGGGAGTCATCACTCAGTCCTGCTGCCACAACACAGCTGCTCTGACTTGCCCTCCAAACAGAGCCTGCAGTGACTCAGCTCTCACATGTATGGCAACTTATCCCTGAGCTGAGCCTGGGTTAGATGACCCCCAGGCCCAGATATTTCCCCAACCCCGCCAGAGTTGCAGATCAATCTGTGCAACACCCAGCCAGAAACCCTCTCAAGACTCCCAGGCTGCTTCTTCATCCAGTTCCTGCCCCTACCCCAGCATTGTCCTTGCTTTATTCTGACCCCACTCAAGTCTGCCTGACCCTTCTCAGACTCTTGACTACCTGGCTTTGGCCTCTGGCCTGCATCTGAACTCTGGCTGCAGTACTGACTTGGTTCGTCCCGAGACTCTGACTACCCAGCTTCAACGCCTGGCTTGCACCTGGACTCCAGCTATAGTACTGAGTCTGGCTTGTCTACAGACTCTGATCTCAGTTCTGACCCCAGATCTAAATTCCAATGCCCACCTTGGCCTACTCCCGACCCTACACTTAATGTCAACCTCCATTCCAACCTGGAGGCAGCGCCTGACACCTGGAACATGAGTTCTGCATTGCATCTCTTACAGATACAGAACAAAATCTCAATATTAAAACAGTCTGGCTGCAAGCTGTCCTCTTTGGCTACATACCAGAATGATAATCAGCCTGATTTCCCTCTCATACCAGTGTAAATTGGAAACGAGCCCCAGTGACATCAGTGAAATTACAGTGCTGTAAAACTGCGAGAAGAATTGAACTCAATATATTTAATGTCTTCACTTCAAAAACCAACATCATTATGAATACAAGAAAAGAAAAAACAATGAGATAAAGCATATCTACATTGCTAGATCCTGTGGAAGTACTGACTCACTGCCAGTGCACCCCCTCGTTGCTGGGTGTAGCAAAACAGGCTCTCGTCTAGCATCCTTTGTGAATATTGCTCCAGATCTGACGTCATCTCTTCGCAACTCAACCCTCCAGCGAGGTCACGTTTTGCTTCCATCCATACTTGGGTAACAAAATCCAGTGTCCTTACATCAGGTTTTCAGCCCCCAATTCCTCATATCCTTCTCTTAGTGGTCAGTCTTTATTATTCCCTTCTGTCAATGGGGGAGGGGAAGGTCCAACCACGTTCCCCTGTGGCTGGTACAAAAACCCAGGCCCTCCCTGTCCTCTGACTTCCAGCCCAGGGACACTACAATTAGCAGGCAAGGTCTGTCTACAGTCAGACTGATGTCCTGCTGCCTCACTACAGGTTCCTACCTCAGCCTGTCAATATGCCTTTCCCACAGCCTCTTCCTGGGCCCACTATGTACCTATGTTTCTCTCAGGCTCTCCAAGATTTCAGACTTCACCCCTCCTTCATGGCTGTGACTCACAGGATTCTTCCCGGGAGTTCTCCAACAAATCACCAAACCAAACTACAAATTTAAATCATTTCAGCCCTTTCCCAGCTTGAACTTCAGCCCTTCCCTGGTCATCCCTGATATTCTGCTCCTTCCCTCTCAGACCACTCTCAGAACACAGGAGCTCCCAGCCTCCTTTCCTGAGGTCTTCCTCCAATTTAGCGTTCTCAGTTTCTTAAGGGTCTGCTAAATGACCTACTTAACACTCCTCCACCACATGCCAAAAGGTAGGTTGACTGAGTTGGAAGCTCCCATTAACCCTCAGTGTGAGGTACACACCCCTCAGGGAAGGCACTGTCTTTTTTGTTATTGTATTTGTTATGTATCAATACAGTGCCTAGCCATGGTCTCTGATGGAAGTTTCCTAGTGCTACCACAAAACACATAATAATAAAAGGCCAAACTTCCTGCCCAATGGGGAAACCTGCAGGATGGGGACATCATAGATAAAATCACCTCCACACAAACCACCTCTTGGAGTTTTCAGGGTCACCTCAGCTTGGAACAGTTCTTAGATATGTAGAACGGGGCGAGTGCCAGTGCTCCCAACTCTTCCAGTCCATGAAGACTATAAATATGAACATCATGAGTACAGCGGGTGTGCTCTTAAGCTGGACAGAATGGCTAGATCTGTTGAACTGCTGGCTCTGGGTAACCATCCCAGGAAGTTTTACACTGTGGAGGTGGTGTGTACTAAATTGCTGCAGGGCACACAATAAAGATGGAATTGCTTTACTGGGGGAGGTTTTCAAAAGTTGCGCAATGGAGATTTAAGAAAAAAACAAAAACAAAACCACATGCCTCTGACAGCTCTGAGGAGCTATACAGGATGGAGCAAACAAAGCATGTTTAAAAGGAAATTTCAGAAAAAAACTTTGGTGTATGGGTAAAAAAACAAGTTGCTTAAATAATTTTAAATTTAAAGGGAGGATAAATAAAAGTGAGGACTGAAAAGAAGATGTCTGTGAGTGTAACCATTCTGCCCGTCAGAGTTGGCAGCAACAAGGGCCGGGTTCAGTAGCTAGGGGTTCCGTTTCAATAACACAATGCAAAACCGGCTCAAGCCCACACCCAGTGACCTCAGACAATTACATACTGCCCCCCTGGGCGCCTCTAAGAGGCAATACTTCCCCTCTTGCAAGCACAGAATCTGAGTGTAGCAAAAGCCTTTTAATAAAGGAGGGAAACAGTGCGGCATTATGCTGAGGAAACACCACAAACAGGATTCATAACACCAACCATGAGCAAAAGACCCACCCCCAAGTAAGTTGAGCAGTGTCCTTTTCCCCTCAGGGTCTTAAGTCCAGCAACCCAATAGTCACCTCCTCCCCCCACAGTTTCTGTCCTTAGTCAGTGCAGGCCCCCAGAGTTCAGAAGTTCATCTGCAGAGTTTACCTCCCAGCCTTGGTGGAAGTGGAGGGAGGTATGGGGAGCATCTTATATGCGCCGCTGCTCAGGTTGGCGTCAAGTGCCACACCTGTCCATGGGGTTCTGCTGCAGTCTTCCCCACCAGCCGCGCCTCTCCGTCAGCTGCCCTGCTATCCGCTCTACTCTGCTCCCCACTCCTCTCCACCAGCTGTCCTGCTGTCCGCTTCTCTCTGCCAGCCACCCAGCTATCCACTCCGCTCTCCGCACTAGCCATCCTGCTGTCTGCTCACCAACTTGTCTTCAGGCCTCCCCCTACTTAACACAGCTCTCAGCAACTTCAGCTCTTTAGTGATTTCAGCTCTCAGTGATTTTTGGCTGGTAGTAAGGGGAGCCTCAGTACTGGTGCACCAGTAGCCCAAAGTAGGTCTCATGCTTAGATCTAGATGTCAGTGATTTCAGCTCTGCAGCATTACTCCTGCCCCAATAACAGAGACTGGGGATCCCACAGCAGCCAAAGTGACCATTTGGGCAAGTAGTCCATCGTGCTTGGCAAGGTGGGTGTGCCCATGCAAACGAGAGTGCCATGCAAATGAGATCAGCCCCAGAAGTCCTTTTCCACAGCTCACCACCAGATGTTAGGGTAAAGCTCATTCTGACTCTGCTTACATGAGAAAAGGTGAGCATCATCCCTTACTAGGATTCTCAGGATTTTTAAGGCTCTAATGGGTGTGGAGAATGCGATTTTATTCAACTGTTGAGCATAGAGGGGAAGTTGTAATGGAATGGGATGCAAAGTGTATTTGTACGGAGAAATAAGGAATTGGAACTATAAAGACAGAAGGAAACTTGCCTAAATTATAAATAGGGGCAACATGGGAGGAATAAGTAGTTTAAAAAGGCAAAGCTGAATAAGTTCACGGAATTAAAAACAAAAGTGGAAGAAAAGATTGAGCTTCATGGAAAATATTATGGCAATTAGAACTGAATTTCCTTTTTTCATACACTATTCAAAGTAATCCTGCAACTATGGCTACTGGGATTGGATCTGGAAATCTGAGGATCACTAGCAGCCCAATAGTTTGAATTTTACTGTTCCAGAGCTAAAAGCACTCAAGACATTCTGCCAATTGTAAATAAAGGCCCAATTAAAATTTGCAAAGGTATTGATCTTGTTTTTGTTCTAGTGAACCCTCTTATGCTTCTGTCCGAAACAAGATGAAAAAGAGCTACTGATTTTTGTATAATACGTCTTAAGAATTGGTTTCTTAGCATCTTAAAACTGAATTAAATATTCTTAGCCAAATATATTTAATGTGGTAACTTCCAGCAATACATGAGTATACTAGTACAAGTAATAAAATTATTATTAGCAATAGATGCAGAGCTATTATCTGCACTCAACAGACTTTTAGTAATTTCTCTCTCTGGTCTAAGGCATATGTTCAGAATGGCAGATTGCCATGCTTTGCATTTTTAAACCACTCTCAAAGTAACAGAACAATACTCAGACAGCATAAGTAAACACTGAGTAGTAAATATAATTAATTACAGTGTACATTAAGGCCAATATCTTCAAAACTGGTCGCTGATTTGGAATACCTCAATTTTTGAGTGCACCCGAAAGGTAAAAAGTTGGGCACATAAACAATGGAGAAACCAAAAATCAGAGGTAATTTTGAAAAAAAATGGTCTTGTTATTTATTTGCAGTCTGATTTCAAACTGGTTCCATAACCATTTGCACATATGCATTATTTTACATACAGGAGTTTCTAGGATAAGAAGTCTGTGATAAACTTAGTTTATATTACACACCTTCCCTCAGACTAAATTGTAAGGTGCTAGATGATATTGGGAATCTTAGCTATAGGAAAGGGAGTCTTCTTTCAATTTAGTAAAAAGAATGTCTGTCTGTCTTACTGGAAATGTAACTGATACTCCATTTCCAAGAATGAAAAGTTGGAAAACATTTATTTGAAGAATCCTTTTATCTACAAATTCCTTTGTCCTTGTTTAAAAAAAACCCCAAAAACCAGAAAAAAACCCCAAACCTGTAAGTAGTGATAGTAAAACCTTCTTCTGGAATCCTTTTGTGGTGATTATACCTTATTTAACAAAAGCCACTTTTAAAGGATTTTGTTTTTTAAGGAGTGCAGATTCGTAAATAATATCTTTTAAAATCCTGTTTGTTTATACTGAACTGAGAAGGACAGTCTCGACTCTCCTTTCCTACTCTTATTAGAATATATTGTTTAATATTTACATTATTTTAATCTAGATTTTTGTGTAACTGTGAGCAAGTGGAGAGAGAGAGAACACAGTCATAATTCTTGGTCTATGTTACATTAGCACCCATAGTGGCCTCCATATCAACCAGCACAGTTGGCTGGTGCAGGTAGAGTACATGCAGCAGCAGAGTGATACACCAAGATGTACTCCCTGAACTCTGAGAGGTATTGCTTCACGCACACTGGGACTGATCCTACACTGCCTGGAACTTTCTGTTTTCATTTATACCCCTGTAGAGCATAAAATACCACCATATAAAAATGGCAGCTGTTCACTCCACCTGGCAGAGCTGTAAATTACATAGTGTGTGAGACAGTGGAGAATCAGACCACATTAGTCCCAGGTCACCTCCACCACTACATTCACCGAAGGGCTGTGACTTCAAGGCATTGTAGAGCCCTGGATGCGATACATCACTGCAGTTATATGAAGTGTTTTCACACAGGAAAAAAAATCCTGGGGCTTTGACAATTCTGTGAAAATATTTTAATTTTAAATTTTACCATAAGCTTTTTCACCAGTGAAACTGCTTTGTATTTATCAAAAGTGCAAGTGTGTGTCACAATAGAGGGAGTCAGCTAAAGGTCAGAAGCTAAATCACAACTATTGCTCAATATTTTAGCAGGCTCAGTCTAACTCAGAGAAGTCCCAGAAGTGGGAGGGAGAATTCAAGCATCTTGGGCAACACCTGCCAGCTCTGCAATGTCATTGTGGATGCCAAGTACATCATCTGTCATACGTACAACAACCTGGGTAAATATCCACAGGATCTTGGGATATATATTAGTTGGTGCAAATGGTCATAACTCCAGTGAAGTCAATGGACTCAGTTTACACCAGCAGATGATCTGCCCTCTATTGTTTCTGTATGTACTAACAAGCAGTAGGGGAAGATAATATTGGGAACAGGAGCTATGGGACCCTAGATCTGAAAATCTAGGGTTATAACATCATCTTTGGGCGGTGTGGGCATTGGGACTCTAAAGTTTGTTGTACAGATGTGAGCAGCCAAATACCACAAAATTCATCCTATTCAGATTTCAGTCAATCACATAATCAACTTTCAAAACTTTGTATTTCCATCCATCTCCATCATTCCACTAGCTACATCAACAGCCCTCACCTCCTTCCCCTCTGTCTACAAGTCTAACAATCCCTTCTCCAATTCCATCCGCCACCCCCACTGATTTTCACAGCTCCCAACAGTCTTTTCATATCTCATCCCTTCTCCAAAATCACTACCTTTAAGGAAACACCCAGAAAGGGTCCAGCAGGCCCTGTTATCTCCATACTGATCTTAGGCAGATGAACCACTCATATTTAACATCATTTTTATGCTTCCCCTTCAGCTTCTCCATATAAATCTTTTCCATTCAAGGAGAAAGTAAAACTGACCAAAAAAGGTGCTGACTTATACCTCACAGAACCTCGCTGGTTCCAGGGATGGTCAGTATGAGTTCACAAGGCATAAATCAGCATGCATCAGACCACAACTGGTTAACTGAAATAAGGTGATTTGTAACCAGGAGGGAGGTTGCACATGACTCCCACAGTGACAATAGTACTAAGCTTCCTAACTGTATGAAAAGAGCACTTATGTTTCTCTTCTGAGCCAAGCAGTACACCAGCCAGAAGAACGGTGTGCATTCAAATGACTTAGGTGACATTTGGGACACGCAAAGGGTTGCAATAGGACAATTGGGGAGCTGGGGAACATCAGCCTAGCAGGCACAAAGCACCACTTTTCTGCCTGACTAACCTTTTAAAAATGTTCCTTTAAAAGAAAAATCCTATCCTTTATCAGCCACAGTTTTTCCACAGCTAAACCTTTAAATGTTTCCCCTAATCTGACTTCCACCATAGTAAATTCGATATCACAGCACACATTTTTTATATCTTGTGATATATCTTTTTTTCCTCTCAGAATAGCTGATTTTTCAGCCCCTTTGCCAAAAGTGTGAATTTCTTTGCACAGGTCAACATACTAAAAGTCCTATCAGCCTCCAGTACTCGTGTCCCAGAAAAGGTTTTCTGGGGACAACTTCATTCCCCCCTACCCCCCCAATACTGCAGCATTAGTAGCTGATGGGAAAGGGAATTCAATTTGCATTACACTACTCCATCCTTTGAAGATCACCATATGGAAGGCGAGTTCATGAGACTCCATAAAATCAATTGGGGATTATCAACCTAAAAAACAGAAAAGTACTTCAGGGCAGCAATACTCTAGTGTAGCAGACTCAAGGCCTCCCACAGGAGGCGTGGGGTTTTTTTGTTTTGTTAATGCTGGGATCAATCTCTACAAATCCTATACGGTTGTGGCTTGAGTAGTTTTTTTCCACTGATTAATTCTTTTCCGTGATAATAAAAACTGCTTTGCTCCTTAAAAAACACATTGGTTTGCTCTGTATTTTGTTTTTGCAAAATGCCACACACCATCATATTAATTCTAAGCTGTAAAAGAACCCAAAATATGCTGGGTGTGCTTTGGTTGTGTACATGGGGTGGGGGCGAGGGTTGTTTTAGTTTTTGGTAGCCAGGAGGTTGGTTTGGTTTGGTTTGGTTTTTTTGTATGCTCTACTGCTCAACAACTTTGATTCTGACCTAACAACTTATTTTCTCTCTCATGCTTTTTTCTCTCAGATACTTTTAATTTTTCTTAAATCTCTAGAAAAGAAATAGCAATAATTTTTTGTCATGGTCTTGCTATGATTCCTGAAAAATCTTTGGTGATAAAGACTCTTAATTCAGACAACACAAACAACATACTCAATCAGTAAATAGGCTCAAAATTGCAGAAATGATTTTACTTGGGTTTTGTGTTACAAATAGGAATAAGATAACCATAGGATAATCCAAAAAGGGACTTTGTCCTAAGTGTTTTAGTAACTGTTACCTCTTTGGGGAATGGCTAACAGACACAAATGAAAGCAGACAAAAGACTTATCTTAAATAGGGTTGCTTATGTAATTTGTGTTGTAGTAATATGGTTAATAGATGTATATTTATTCTCTGATAAATCCAAACAGGTTAAGGCCCACAAATGCATAGTTACAGTACCCAAACAGCCTTAACTTTGCCCTGTAATGAGTGTACAATAATTATGCATTAATATCATATGTTATCCCGGATTATATTAAACTGATTTTTAAAGACTTTTTTTTTTGTTCAATTTTTTTCCTCTCATGGTGTGATTACAGGGCAGAGCTAAGGTAGTTTGGGTGCCCTAAGTGTGCATTTCCATACATTAAACATGTCTAGGTTTCTTTTAAGTTTAATCTTACCTGAATTTTCAGGCTCTATAACATGTGCATTTGGGATAATTACAGCATCCTTCTGATGTTGTTTAACCCAAATTACATAGATATGCTCAAATTTAACTCCATCTATATGTAGCTTTTTTCTAGAATGTCCTTGCTTTCAAAAAATTATTCAGAATTCCATACATGAACAGTAAAGAAGAAATCCAAAGAGAGAATTACCATGTGATATTTTAAATAATTGGAAGATATCTAGTATAAACTGAAATCCTTTTTCTCCTTTTTGTTTAATGTTAATTTTTAAGGTCAGATACACCAGCACACTCTGACTGCAAAGGCAAATAGGATTACCAGATGCTAAATACTAATGCAACAGCAATAAGAGGTCTGGATACTTGCACCCAGAGGTTAACTATTGTTAACAAAGTTCCAATAGTGAAAAACATTAGGACTTGTGCCTCATGAGTCAGGGATCAAAGTTAACTACACCATTTTTGGACGACTGGTCTCATTTATTGATTATAATTCCATTTAATTAAATTAAATTGGGCACTGACAAATAGTGTGTCAGGGTTTTTTTATTCCTAACATTTTAAAATATAATACCTTATGTGTGTGTTGTGCTACATTTTCTGATGAGTTTTCACTGCTGTGCCATAGCTTTTCTGATACTGAAGTTCACTGTAAATAACCATAAAATATTTAGGAGATAATCTAAAGAGTTTGCAATTCTGGGCCCCCTGTTCTTTTTGCATGACTAAAGGGCCACATCCTCCAGTACATCCTGATCGGATGTAGTAGGAGGGAGGTTATCTGCAGCAGATTACCATGGTGGGGGGGCAGGAGGCAAAATGGAAGGGACAATGGGTAGAGGTGTGAATGACAGAGCATTCACTAGCTGAGGCAGCTGTGAAATAGGGGATGTAGCTCTGCTGCACTCCATCAATGTACCTGTCCAGATTGCCAGACATCTGATTGTAACATCACAGAAATTTCTGTTCTAACCACAGGTTACCCTGGAAACAGGTTGAAGTAAATGTTAATAAGATGCTAATAATAAAAAAGGAAACTAAGAAAACAACCTCTGAAATATTTATGGGATGTGGAAGTACAGAAAAGGAAAAGGGGGGTTGGAACCCTCATGCATATGCATGAGGTGTTAGGCCTGGTCAGAACAACAAGATAAAAGAGGTTCCTTGGTTGGGCTAACATGGGAAGACTGTGAGTGAGACGTCATTGGCAAGACCCCAGCAGGAAGCACCCCTCTATCAATGACCACCTATTGAGTGATCTACCAGACTCTATATCATCTCTGGATATGTGAGTATGAATATGGCATTGACTATGACTTGGATTCTCTCAGGTTGGGTAGATGTGTTTGTGAGTGTAACATAATACAAAAGCTTTTTTACTTGTAACTGTATTTGTGGTCACTGCATTCATTCTTTGTGCACTCCTAAGAGTCTCCCAATCTAAAAGAATCATAAAGGGTAACTTTCATCCTATCAATCGAAAAACTGCAGCTCCAGAGGAGCGGCTCTCACTTCCCAGAGACACTACAGTTTAACACAGGACTATCAATTCAATTGAAAATAGAGGCTAAATGTATGTAAGCTGTTTATTATTTTTATATGCTTTCTCTGTACTGTTTTTGTTCTGAATAAACAGTACTTTGTTTTATGAACATGTCTGGTCTCTGGTTAATCCTGTTATTGCTCCTGAAAGAACTTCGGGTACTGAACTACACTCAGACTTGCTGAGCTGATCACAGTGAATTGTACAAGCCTGCAGCGTAAATCCACAGTGTGGAGGGAGGAGATTATGAGCTCCCTCCTCAAGAAAGGGAACAGCTAGAGGCTTGAAACCTGAGTGCCCCTCAGCAGGCCCGCAGGGGCGAGAGGTGCAGTTAACTCTGGAACTGAGACAGCTGCCTAAGTATGTGATAAAATGACAGTCCATTCCCCCCAAAGAGTTTACAATCTAGTATATTACAAAAGACAACAGAAGGACAAAACAATTGAGGGAAGGGGGCAGGAACAGGGCAACCATGAAAAATACTACTTTTTAAACTCTCAAAAGCATAACTCTACAAAATAGCATTTGATGCGGGAAAACAATAGATCTGTGTAATAGCTGTCTTCAATTCCAACAGTTGAAAAATACACAATAGGTATATGGACATCCTATAATTTCCAAAGCATCCTTCTGGCTCTACTTTGGCCCCGGCCTATATGTTATTCAGATTGAAACTTATATCTAGAAGACATATTTGAAAAGATACTAAAATATCCAACCAGTTCCTGGCATGCACTTGGCAGAGGTAGCCAACATTCCATTTTAAGGGAAGAATATTTGTCAGGTCTAAAGTTTTTGTTGGACTTTCATATATTTTAATACCCAGGAGGATTTTAAAAACATTTGTCTCTGGGGAAAATATGCAAATGCTGCCCCACCTTATCCTACATTGAGACCTACTACCACAGACTTCTAAGCCACTGTCGAGTTCCATATGTGGATGGGTCAGGCCACGCTAATCAACAGTAGTTCAATGCTACTGTTGGGTTTTCTGAAGTAAATCTGTAGGGTGAAATCCAATCCTCACTGTAGTCACCAAGAATTTTAACTTAATGGACCAGGATTTCACACTTAACGTTTGCATGCACTGAAAAAAAAAAATTTGTCATCAAAAACTTTTTTTGCCAAAAAATGCAAATTCAGGTTGACCAAAGCATTTTGCAAATTCTTTTGGTGAACTGTTTCAGTTGGAAACAATTTGGAAATGTCTACGTGTCATTTTGACATTAACAAAATATTCTGTTTAGCGGGGCTAGATTTACAAGGGGACTTAGATGCCGGTCACAAAACCAAGGAGGAGGAGCTTTTACAGCCACTGCACAATGATTGGGGCCTGCACCTGGAATAGGGGTGACTTGGGTTCAAGTCCCGGCTCCAAAGTGGGAATATAAACCTGTCTTTCTCACATCCCAGGTGAGTGCCTTAACTACAAGGCTGTTAGGCATAAGGGGGGATGGCAGCAGCAGAACCACCACCTCCTCCTCGTCTCTTAGGTCCCCTTGTGAAACTAGCCCTTTCCCCCCACATACCCTATTTATTTATTAATAAAAGCAAACAGTTAAAGATGCCCCAAGTCAAAACGAAATGTTTTCAGGTCAAATGAAGCATTTTGTTCAATCCAAAACTAAATTTTTCCCAACTTTTTGATTCACTGAAAATTCTGAAAAATTTCAGTTTCAAGTTGACCAAGCCCATTTCTTTTTGGAACTGCCAACAAACTGAAAAATCAGTTATTTGCACAGCTCTAATTGAGACACATGAAACAAGTTCAGACTATATTTCCTCTTCACATCTTCCACCATTGGAAATAACCCCATTCTTTCTCCCTTACGTTGTTATTGCTGTTATTTATGGTACATTGTTTTCTTTCACCTAACACTTGGTCAATGGCAGTTTAATCGTGCAAAGAATGTATTATAGGGCATAGACTATGTAAGAAAGTAGGTAAGCATCACAACTTTGCATTCACAATTGCTTTATTCCTTGCCTGATATGTTAGTAGGGGGTATAAAGGCTTGAAACAAAACCTGTGGAAGTCAGTGGAAGCCTTTCCACTGATTTCAATGGGTTTTGGATGAGACCCATAGTGGTTGAATTTCTCCTATTCAGCTTGCTTTCACTTTGTCAGGATTTTGTGTGTCTGAGGACTGGATGTGTTGACAGCATTCAACTTTGTAAAACAAATTTTTGTGTATGATAGCTACTAAAACAAACTCCTGTGGGAGTCTAACACAAAATACAATATTGCTGTTAGACCAGACATCACAGTTTTAGCAAATAATTAATAACATTTTGCTTGCTGTGTTGGGACTTTCTTCTAGGAAAAGAAACCTTGTGTCTCTTGAGCAGTACAAAGGTAGTGATTAAGAGTCAGAATGTATTTTTGTTTTGTGGGAGTTCATTTATTAATGTAATCCTTCTCTGAAGACATCTTAACCCTCACTAGTCCATCTTCAATGATAAATATTTCTCTGTGTGGTCTTTAGACTATGGAAAAATTCAATAACTCAGGCAGAGAACAAAGAACTTTAAATCAAAATGAAAGAAACTGATTTGCTAAAATAGGAGGGTAATGTTTAATAATGAAATGGAAACTTTAATAAAGAATCTGGCTGTAATAATGAAGTGTGGGGTGTGGCACTGTATGGAATCTGGGGGACACTTTAGGATATTATGAATACCAATATTGTAAAATTGCAATGAGTTATGCTAGATATGCCATGTAAGATATCTGCAAAAATGTTACAATTTGCCAGATATGATAATCTCATTTATATGTTTATATCACCTTTGTATTATGAGTTATAGTTATGTATGTGTAGGTCTGTCTGTATTTTAAACTTGTGCTATGCTTCTGGGTGATACCCCCAGATAGTTTGGCATCAGCACTGCCTTGCCTGTGTGGTGGCCCATTAAGGACCATCAGCTATACAACTGACCCTTTGAGAGCAGGCAAGAAATATACCTTATGACTCTGCAAGGCATGCAGGTGCATGCCTATTGACAGAAAAGGCTTCCACGCCATGCGCTGGGCAGCTTGTGTTTGAAACAAAGGGTATGTCTACACTGGCAAGTTTCTGCACCACAAGTTATATCACTTTTATTAAAACACTGGAATTAAACCACTGCTGTGTGTCCACACTGTGCTCCTTGTGACCTTGGAATGCATCCACAATTGCAACGGCAAAGACAGCAGTGCATTGTGGTAGCTACCCCACTGTGCAACTGGCTGTAGAGTGCTTTGGGAAGGGTTTGCAATGCCTCATGGGGCAGGCACAGCATCACACGATGCAGGTTTCCCAATCCCATTGTTCCATGGGCATCCTACTATATTGCCAGCTCCTTTTCAACTGAAGTGTGTGTGTATAGGGAGATGGAGAGAGACTGTGTTTTGGAGGACAGAGAGTGTGTCAGCATGCTATCTTGTAAGTTCAGACAGCAGCAGGAAGAACCAGTCCTGAGGCAGGGGGAGGGTGAAACCCCGACATCAGCCCCCGCCTCCCTCCCGGGGCTCTCTGCGCAGCAATCTCTTTCTCTCTCACACACACATACACACACCTGCCTCTGTGTTCAACAGCATGAGCATTCCGCATTCATGGTTTGCTTTGTGTCCCGGAGCAGATCAGCACAGCACGCAATGGCTGTCAGAAACGGTGCTTTGAAAGGAGAGGGGTGCAAGTCTCCAGGGCAGCCAAGTTCAAAACAATGAGTAGGGCAGTCACTTGAGGCATTATGGGACAGCTCCAGATGCCAATTACAGCGCAGAAAGCAATCAAGTGTCTACACTTGCAATAGAGCGCTGGAGCCTCTGCGCAAATAGCCTTACGACTCTAGTTGAAGTGGTTTTTTTGCAGAGCTGCAACTGAGGAGTTTCTGCACACAAAAGTGGCTTGGTGGTGTGTACACTTCTGCAGTTTGAGCTCAAAAAGTTGCTTTACTGCGCTGAAACTTGCCAGTGTAGACAAGCCCAAAGAAAGCACAAGCTGCATGGCAAAAGACTATAAAAGGCAGCAGCATCTTCTCCATTTGGTCTTCAATCCTGCTTCTTACCTCTGGAAGAACTTTGCAACAAACTGAAGCTCTGAAAAAAGGACTGAATGACCCATCCAAGCTGTGGCTGTGTTCCAGAGGGACTTTCAAGCCAGCAAACTCACCAATACTGCTAGGAACCTGCTATATGGACTTTGAAGTCTTTGTATGTATGTGACCATTTAACATCTCCCTTCTTGTTCTTTTTTCTTTATAATAAATCTTTAGTTTTAGATCCTAAAGGATTAGCTGGCAGCGTGGTATTTTGAGTTAGATCCAAACCTATACTGACCTCGTAACATGGCTGACCTTTTGGGGTCAGAAGAACATTTTTGTATATGTGAGCAGAGTTTAAAATAACTTTTCACTGTACTGGTCCTAGGTGTTGATTGGGAGCCAGATAACTGGAATTCAATAAAGGGGGCTGTGTGATTTCCTCGTTTGCTTCTTGATAACCAGCGTGGGGGATCAGAAGCACAGTTTGTGATTGGTTGGGAAGATTAACTTTGTGTTACCCACCAATCTTGGGAGTATCTGCTCTTCCTTTTGCAGCCTGCCCTGACCTTGGCATTTCCAGTGAGGGTAGCCCCAGGCACACTGGGTCACATGTGGGTCCACACATATTCTTTAAATAAAAAAATAATCATCATACTTTTTTACATTAATCAGACAAGGACAGAAGTACTGTGGGCCAGATCCTCTAGTCCAACTAATGAGTATTTAGAGCAAGACTGAAGAGTGTGGTGGAGGGGGCAGCAACTTTGCACCCCCTATGTTCTATAACTGGGCTGCTGTAACCGTTAAAGGGCTTTCCCTTCACCCCCTCCCCTGGTTCCTGTCATGCAGACAGAAAGCAGAAGATCAGAAGTCCGAAGTTCAGGCAATGCAATGTTTATTGTGGTTAGTTTCAAGCAAGCATATCCATAGTTCTACACGCTGGCAGAGTCTGTTTCCCAGTGATCCATTCCCAGCTCTGATGATGCAGAGCCTTTACCCATGTCCTTGTTTCCTATTCCCACTTCCTTCTTCTTAACAGGCCCAAGTATACCTGCAGTGCACGCCCCTGGTTCTATCTCTTAGAACTTATGGTCATATTCCATTTTGGAGGGTCGTGAGTCTGGGGTCTTGGTGCCACCTCTTTTGTATCCCATGGGAGGGGTAAGGAGTGAGGATGTGTTCTGACCAAGGCCAGGCCTTTCTTTGGCGTTTAGTGTTTCTTATGCCTCCTCCCCCGCATCCTCTCTTGCCCCTCCTAACTGGTTGCTTGACCTTGGCTTGAGAGAGGAACCAGGCAGCCTTCCAGTGTGTGCTCAGATATTAAACTCCCACCATACCCTAGAACACTTCACCTCCATCCCTTATCTCTCTTCTCATTATACTAACAAACCCATCTGGCTGGGCAAAACCAACACGCAGTGTCTTTGTTCACACATATTAGTAAGGATATAAAAGTATCAAAAGTCAAACCCAGAATTCTATCTCAGGCTAACAAACAGGCCTATATACTAACACTAACCTGTGTTGCCTGCACTGAGAACTGATCTCATGTATGTTGGCTATTCATAACCCACAGGTCATGTAGGTGCAATGGGTGGGATTCTAGTCTGAGACTGCACAATCTATTTTTGCTGAGATTCTGGGGCATCTCAGCACAATGGCAGTGTTTGTGATGAAGGTTTTTCCACACTGGGGTGGTAAGTAGGCTTTGTGCAATCTTACCTTCACTAATAGAGCCTGTTGTGTCCATACAGTTTGTGTCACATCAGTTGTCTGAGGCTGAAAATACTGATGCATCATACTGATTGTTTTTTCAACTCACAACCATACAGTGGTACACTGCCAAAACTTTCTGTGAAGTATCAAACACTACCTGTGCCTCGGTCCCCTGTATTAGCTTCTAGCTAGCTTATCCTCTTACTGAGTTTCTTGCAAGTACGGTATCATCAGTATGGTATCTGAGCTTCAGATGCCTTTTTCCCTGGCACATTTCTTACCAATAGCCACAAGAACTGCAGTATGAATTGTTTAAACCGCAAAGTAAAAGGCTTGTGCATTAAGCCCACTAAACCATTCTGTCTATAATGTTCTATTACTGTAGTATTTCATAAGGAATGCAAGGTTTGATTGGCTGAGTTTGTGAGGCCATAGACTCAACTCAATGACATTTCTCTGTCCATCTGTAAGACTACCTTTTGAACTCTGCATCCAACCAATTCCAAAATTTCACAGAATGTCTTAGGTATCAATGGCCAGAACACTACTGATTGTATGGAAAGTCCAGAAAAAACAAAAGGGGGAAAAGGAAGGACAGGAGCCCCTGCCACCTGTTTAGTAGAGTCACAGCTTCAAGCACCTCTGCAATTGTCTCTAGATCACATTAGTTGATGGCAGCCATTAACACCTTCCATCCTAACAATGAATCTATGTCATCTAGGCTTCTCCTCCCAGCAGAGTCCACACCCTGAATGACTTTTCTCTCAAACAAATAATAATGGTGTGGAGAAAGGGGAATAGGGAACTTGAAGGGGGTGGGAGGAATGAGGGGGCCTGCTATGCGGGAAGGGTGAATAGGGAGGCATACAGAATCCTGGTGTGGGGGAGTTGGGAGACCACAGAATAGCAGGACAGGAGTACTCAGAGACCTGAGGCAGGTGAGGAGGGAGCAGGGGCAATAAGGGACCCTGGTACAGAGGGAGGGAAGAATGGGTTTGCACAAAGAGCCCCATTATAAGGGGAAGGAGGACCCAGGTATGGAGGAAACAGAGGACTGGGTGTGTAAACAGAGCCTCTGCCATGAGGGGAGAATGGGGGTTCCTTGAATGGGGTAGGAGAGAGTGGGGAGCACACAATCCCTGGTGGGGGATCTGGAGCACTCAGAGCCAATAGCATGGCAAGGAAGAGGGGAATGGAGGTAGACATGGACCTGCAGGCATGGGGGGAAATAGGGAAGGGTGAATGGTGGCTATATAGAACCCCTAGCAGGGAGGGGTGACTTTGGGGAGTTGCAAGGGAGTAGGAGGGTGCCATGCAGAGAGTTTGTGGGATTGAATAGGGGAAGGCAAGGAGCCCCTGATGTGTGCACTGAGCTCAGCCTACAAAATGTACAAATTGTGCAACCCCCTGATTTTATATGTTCAAATACAGACATAACCATCCACGCTGAAGGGGTTTACATTAGAGGTACAATACAAATAATACCTTTTATTTGGTTCAAAAAATAAAAAGTAAATAACCACCGGATACCACTGCAGACATAATACCCAATACATCCAGTAAAAATATAAGGATTCTTTTTTAGATGCTTCTCATATAGGTTGGAAATTGCAGATTCAGTCAAGACAGAAACAGATACAGCTCACTTCCGCTTTTAAAAATTGCAGGCTAGATCCTGGTGTAAATTGACATAGCTCAATTACTTTCAACAGAGCTACAACAATTTATACCAGATGAGGATTTGACCCAACAAATTTTCTTTCCTTAGTTTTCCAATGCTGTCAGAAATTATTTCCGAGTTGCACTGGCATAATAGTGCCAGAAACTAAAGCTATCAGCAATGCTTAGATATTTCCAATGCTTATCCCTTATATTCCTTTAGCAAAACATCCTAACCCTAACCTACAGGCACTCTCTAAAGATAAAGAGTGCAAATACGTCTCCTTGCTCATTCCAGCTATGCTGCTTGAAAAAATAGTCGGTGTTCAGGGCAACTTGCATAAACATTTAATGCTTCACTGCATGACCTAGACTTTCTAGAAGTGAAAGACCAGTGCCACCGTCTGGTGTTATAAGTCTTGGATCTTCCTTTGCTGTCTGAATAGGGTGACCAGATAGCAAGTGTGAAAAATCAGGACAGGGTGAGGGGTAACAGAAGCCCATATAAAAAAAACCTCCAAATATCAGGACTGTCCCTCTAACGTCCGGACATCTGATCACCCTATGTCTGAAATAATTCATAGTTTGTCTAATTCAGTAAAGGAGCAAGAGAGGGAGAAAGATAAATAGGAGTGAAAATCAGTGCAGAAAGCTTAAAAAAACTTCAATACAGCAATTATAAAATGACTGCTATATGTAAAAACATAATAACAAAACACAGATATTGGAAGCTGAGAGGGATTAAAGGAATAAAATTAGCAAGTGAGGTTTTGTCAGAGGGAAGAAAAAATAATTCTTGCAAAAATATAGACAGTAATTCAGACACATGTCAACGTAGTGTTCTTGGATGATTATTCATTTTTAAAAACTAACTTTCACTCTAGTACAGAGAGCTTGAAAATTATTTAAACAAGTTATTAACTGTTTAGGATAAGCACTGTATAGAACTTTAAATAATCACCACTAGAAATATTGTATATGTTTGTTCAGTTTTATTGCTTTAGAATAATTAAAAGTCAAATAATTCAAAATTATATAGCAGAAATAGGACCCTATTTAGGAACTCCCTAAAAGCATGGTTGCTGTATGTCCGGATTTTCCCAGACACAGTCTCTTTTTTTGAGTTTCCTTTCTCTGTCCGGGCAGATTTTTCAAATATTAGGATATATCCAGGGTTTTTGCAGAGCAGAAAAGCTGCAGCTCAAAAAGAGTCCTGATTGGTCCCTCCCCCACATCCACAGCTGATTGGTCCCTTCCCTTGCAAGCCACAGCTGCCAGATCCCAGCCACCCAGTCCCCAGCCTTCGGGAGGGAGTCCGATGGGTAGATGCTGAATGACAGCTGTTGCTGTGTCCTGGGCTTGTGCCAGCCACCCTGTCACCAAGACAGGGAGTGACACTGTCCCCCACCTCCAGTGATTACCCTCACCACAGGTACCGCCTCCAGCACCTCCAACTGTGCCCCCCCCTTTTGCTTCTTCCTACTCCACTCCCTCTGGCAGTATCCTCTTTTTGGGAACCTGAAATATGGTAACCTTACCTAAAATCCAGATTAGTTTCTTGATTTATAGATGGATGATTTGTGTCTACACATTTTATAATGTTATTTAGGGATGGACATTTGGGGATAACAATAGCTATATCACTCTTATCAGGCATGTGGAAGATGCTGGCAATGTAAATTGATGCCACGGTTCCCACAATGGGTTCTTGACTTTGGAACAACATCATAACTGTGTTCTTATTGGTGATCATTATATTATTATTTATTTGTATTACCAAATACAAATGAATAATAAGAGCCCTAGTCATGGACCAAGATCCAGGGGTGGTTCTAGCAATTTTGTCGCCCCAAGTGGAATTGCCGCCGCGCCAAGAGCAGCAGAGCTGCGGCCCAAAAGGTTTGGCGGTGGAAAAAGGGGTAGAGCTTCCGCCAAATTACTGCCGCGGGACACGGACTGCTGCCCCATTCTAATTGCCGCCCCAAGCACCTGCTTGGAAAGCTGGTGCCTGGAGCTGGCCCTGCCAAGATCACACTGTGCTAAGCACTGTACATCATGGCAAAGAGGAGGGATTTGAAGGAAGATAATAAGGCAGTTTTGCAGAGGCTTATGGGGAGGGCTTCTCAAATGTCTGAGGTAGCAAGAATGCATGAAGGTACTTGGTTGAAAAAGTAACAAGTGGGCAATGGAGGCTGGCATCATGGGCCAGTCAGACCCAGAAAATGAGTGGGGATAGGCCACGAAGAGTCTTGAAAGTAAAGACAAACAAACTTACGTTTTATGCCACAGAGAAGGGGGAGCCAGTGGTGAGATACAAAGAAAGGGATCCAGGGTCAGAGTGACAGCTAGGAAAATGATCTTTGCAACAAGATTCTGAGTGGGTCTGAGTGGGGCAAGATGCATTTGTCACGGCCAGAGAAAAGGATGTTGCAGTATGATGAATGAGATGTTGCAGTAAGCGAGCTGCAGGATGATGAGTTTTAGCTTCATGGCTGGATAGGAAAGTCCGTACTTTAGAGATGTTATGCAGAAAGAATCTTGAAGTTTGTCTCCATAGACTTTAAGTTCAGAAAGGAACATTATGATCATCTAGTCTGCACTACACAGGCCCCAGAATCTCACCCACCCACTCCTGCAATAAACCTCTCACCTATGTCTGAGCTATTGAAGTCCTCAAATCATGGTTTAAAGACTTCAAGGTGCAGAGAATCCTCCAGCAAGTGACCCGTGCCCCACGCTGCAGAGGAAGGCGAAAAACCCCTAGGGCCTCTTCCAATTTGCCCTGGAGGAAAATTCCTTCCCGACCCCAAATATGGTGATCAGTTGAACCCCGAACATGTGGGCAAGATTCACTAGCCAGATACCCAGGAAAGAATTCTTTGTAGTAACTCAGAACCCATCCCATCTAACATCCCATCACAGGCCACTTGACCTATTTACCACGAATAGTCAAAGATCAAGGAGCCAGAGTTACAGATCATCTCTTATTCACAAAGAACGAGAATGAGACTTATAAGCACTCAATGGAGGGTGATCTACATCTGTATCACCCTAAACACAGCAGTGGATCATGCCTGAGATAGGCACAATCTCTGATGGGGACACTCCTTGCTCCCACAATGCACTGGCCCTGCTCTTCAGGTTAATGCAGGAAGATAGGTTCGGGCCATGATCCTGCCTCCTTTCCCACCCATATCTTGACATCCTGCCCCTCACTGACAGTAGATACAAACTAACTAAATTACATGATAAAAAATTATGTTTTCATATCACACTGATGAAACAATATGCCAGCATTAATTGAGGCAATATAAACTAGGTTAAACAGTAACCTATATATCCAGAAACCTATATCAAAAATCTCGGCCATGTTTTTAAATTATATGGAGAGAGTACACTTGCTCCTCCTTAGACAGCTCCCCCATTTCTACTCTTTCTTGCATGTCCATTCCATCCCATCTTTGGTGGCTTCAATCAGCTTTTTTCTGTCGAGGACTAAGGTCATCGAACAGCTCTAAGACATAAAGTGACCATTTTTCTTCGTTAACATAACTACAGTAATGCATCCTAATTTTTAAAAAGTGGTAAAATGGAAATTATGAGAGTGTGTATTACAAAATGTTAATGTAGTATGTTGGGCAGCCAGGTCTGCAAAGAATTCCATTTGTAATCAAACAACATGTAAAATAGATTTAAAGCAGACTTTAGACACTTTAAAATTCAGAGCACTGATTCATTCACTTTTCCATCTCCCCTTGATCAGATAAACAATCACTCAAGCTGCAGCCTCCAGCATGACATGTGGGCATTCCTGTATACAAATGCCTCTAGCCTGAGCAGATACACCCACCATTGGATTACTAACTATTGGTTTATAATGTTATTAATCCACAGAACCTCCTTGGAGTTGGATGTTTTGTAATGCAGTCTCCATTCTCCACAATCACAATTTGGGTCTGGGCTAAAAGGTTCTGATTTTGAAGAAATAAAGGTACTGTGTCTAAGCATGATTTGCCAATTTAGCCTTTCATTAATGATCTTATAAGTATGGCCAAATAGTGTCCATATTTATAAATTTCGCAGGTGACTATTACATTTATATAAGTATTACCATTTGAAAATGACATGATCTGTAGCAGGATGGATGCTTGTAGCATTTTGTTAACTGGCCAAAAGTTCAGGTACCAGCCTCCAAGAGATTACACAATCAGAGTGAAAAATCAAAATTAACTTTTAAAAATATGTAACTAAAAACCTCTACAGCAAATCTACACTTTTATCACATCAGTTTGGTTGGTCATCTATCTGTCCACTCCACAGCACGTAACCCATGTAATTCAGGTGTACAGAAGGGATCAG
Organism: Lepidochelys olivacea; assembly: GCF_965140295.1. NCBI lineage: Eukaryota > Metazoa > Chordata > Testudines > Cheloniidae > Lepidochelys > Lepidochelys olivacea. The sequence goes on along the minus strand of NC_140417.1, from coordinate 79,641,343 downwards.
GACTGTCCCGAAAGAAAATATCCTAGATATAAGAGACAGATGGGGCAAAGTGGGATTATTTGCTTTATGGTCTGTGAGGAGCAGCATTTTAAGTGCCAGCTAACAGTTTGTTGTTATAGTTTTATTAAACTACACATTAGTGAAAGGGGTCAAACTTTCTGGTTCTTGGCTTTTATACAGTATTTTTTTTTTAGAACAAATCATCTAGAGGTCTGCAAGAACGTGCACTGCTTCCCATCCCCTGCCTCTTAAATTCTTAATGTAACATACTTCCAAAACCTGAGAAATGAGACAAATCTCTCAGATGACAGGGTCCCAGGCCATTTATATAGTACAACAAATGTACTGTATTACGCTTAGAAACAAACAGGCAGAGCACTGATCCAATGTACTCATAGCCCTTCATCACACAGAAGAGAGACCCTAGCTGAAGTTTCCTGGTGCTTTTCAGTGGTAATCCCAAGCATAGTGCATTGCAGTAATCCCTCCAGGAGGTTACAAAGACATTGCTCATTATGGATAAGGAACCGTGCTAGTCTGCATGCCACACCCGCTATCTGAGAATCCAAGAGAAGCCACTTAGTATGACTGAACACCATACTGGCAAAGGTTGGACCTTCAATGGAAGCGTCATTCCACACGTCCATTTCTCCAGATATTTCTCCCTACTTGTCAACTTTCCTTTTATTGTGTCTGGACTGAGTCTGATTTCTCCACATCTCTCAGGCTCTGGATAAACACTGTTGCTCCTTCTTCTAACACCATTGTCATGCCTCTGAGCTTTCATATCCACTCCCCCCTTCTGACAGGGGAAGAGGGCCCCAGAACCTACCCACATTTCGCTGAAAATGATAGCCAGCTCCAATGTAATTAAGGTTGACATTAGCCTCTTACCTCTTACAATCTCTGCTCAAATCCTGCATTAGGTCACAATGACTAATTAAGTACATGGACTCATCCCACATCACTATTCACATTTGTCCAAATCTTATTGCCCTCCCGTGATGGGTTTACAATGGCTCCAGTGGCTCAATGGAGCCGGGCCCATGCTCAGAAGGGGCCCCGGCCTGCTCTGCTTGCCCTGCGCCCTGAGAGCCCACTCCCTCCCGCCCACTACTTGCTCCTCTCAGCCTGCCCGCCAGCTGGCTGAGGGCTCCTCTCCACCCCCTGGCCCCACCCTCCGCTCCTCTCTGCCCCCTGGCGAGACCCTAGTGCACCTCCGGTTCTGGGCAGTCTCTGCTTCCTACCTGTGGGGCACCGCCTGTCTCCCCAGAGCTGAGCCACCTGGGACTGGTGCAGAAGCCTGGCCAGTCTCAGTCAGGTGGCGGGGGTGGGGCAGGAAGACAATGTCAGGGGCTTGGCTGGGCCCCTCTAGGCAAGCGCGTCTTGAGGGAGCCTTGCCGGGGCAGGACCTGACCTGGCTGATCATGCCACTCCCAAGGGGACAGAGTGATTCCCTGCCCTTGGACCAGCCCTGGCTGCACTGCCGGTTCAGCCTGGCAGACACAGTTGCCTCCCAGCAAGGCTGATGACTGTGGCCGGGAGGCAGGACTTGGGGGAGTGGGTCTATGGGGAGTCTGGGGGAATAGGGGTGCTGGGCTGTGAGGGGGTGGGGATGATCTGTGTGTGTTGGGGCACTAGGGAGTGGAGGTTCGGGGGGGTGCTGGGCAGTTGTGGTGGGGTTGTGGGCAGGGGTGGTGTTGTGCAGGGCGCTGTGCATTTGTGGGTGGGTCGGGGGGACACTGGGCATAGTGGGTCTGGGGGGGGCTCTGGCCATAGGGATTCGGGGGTGTTGAGTGGGGGGTGGCTGTGTAGCCTGGCATAGGCCCACCCCCAAGGGGCAGGCCACTGTGTGTCTGGCAACTGCCAGTTTGGAAATTGGGCGTAGTGGGGCTGCCCCTGCCATGCCATGCCCCATTGCCTCTGGCTGGCCCCTCGCTCCGGGGACTGATCTCCCCGCGCTATGCTCCATTGCCTCCATGAGGGCCAACAAACGTGTCTGGCACTGGGCCCACAAAAGATTAAACCGGCCCTGTTGCCTTTGCACAATCTGCAGTGACTAACGCAGACTCTGTTCAAGTACGGACTAATAGGATGAGTCCCTTGTCAGCTCTTTGGCTGTTCCATTGTCCAGTGGGGAAAAGCTTGTACAGTAGTGGCCTGCATTATTGCCAGCTCAGGTCAGTGCTATTAGTCCTTTGTGTTGATAAACAGTAAATTCACCCTCAATATTTTAAAGAATAGACGAAATGCATCACTCTGGTAACAATTATCTCTGCCTGTCTTTAACAGGCAGAAGACTTTTAGAGTTTAGGTAACCAATTGCCTTTACGACAATCTCACACCATCCGCTGCATTTTTCAGAAAAAAGCATCAGACTAAAGCAGATGGGAGCAGATCAAAACAGATTGCACAGAACAGTCACAGTCTAATGGTGAACTGGGAATACTGAGCAAACCCTATGTGTGCAGCTTCTGAATTGGAAATTAAGCTCTTCCACTGCAACTTTCTAAGTGCTGGAGTAACTGCTCTTACATTAGTTTTGTCAGATAAAGGCAAAATATACACATAATAGAGCTATATAATATGTTAAGGGGTCAGTTGTACCCGGACCTGCATGGTTGTGCAAGGCAGAAGAGGGCACATGGAGCTGGGCATGGACTCATTTTGCTCACAGAGTGCAAGCATCTAAGGAGGTTTTAACCTCACCACAGTGGAAGAAGAAAGCATGGGGCAATGACCCTATTCCCCCACTACCACCATAAGAAGCCAGCAGAGCAGCCACCATGCACAGATGTGGTGAACACTGCATCCTTAGAAAGCTTAGCACACATGGTGCTCCAGGAGGCACTGTTCCCTGAATGATACCTCACCAAATCTTTCAGCAAACTTGGACTGAGGTTCTGGTTCTAAAGAAGCTAGAAACCATATGATCCATAAAATGTGCTGGTTTTGGTAATGAGAGACAAATTAAACTTGTTCTGCTATGAAGTATAGCTTTTCCCACACACGTCAAAATATTTTCTGCCGTGGTGAATTAATAAGAAAATTAAGACAAAAGGGATGAGTACCAGCTCATTCAGATTCCATTTGTTTCAATTCTCCCTTGTTTTTTGTTACAGACAACTCCTGCTTAGTTGTCAAATACACACACGCGCATGCTGCACACACTCTTCCCCTCATGTTTCAAAGGAGTGATGAGACAATTTCAGTCCAATTCTTCACTTTTAATTTAATCATATTGATGGAGTCTTGCAGTGAGAATAACAATGTGTATCAGTCAAATTTACCGCACCTGCACTCTTCACAACCTTAATTGAGGGTTTTTTTTTGCTCTTACAGCACTGACATTTCCTTTAATGATTAAATGCAATCAATCAATCCTTTCTTTACATGACAGACTAAATATGCTGTTGGTATATCTTTATTTTTTACGGCTAAGACAAATTAAAGAACCTGTACTACAAAATAGTGTTTTCAGTAGAATTTGGGCCGGCCCTTTTACAAACAAAACATATTAATGATCAGTGATATAATTACTGGAAATAGTTACTCCTTAGCAAACAGAACCAAAGCCCAGCATTTCAAGAAAAAGAAGATTGTAGGGGGTTATTGGGTGTACTAGGCAGAAGTAATTACTGCACCTGCTCTAATTCTGTGTGAATAACTTTATTAGACATGTATTCATGAAAATTTCAAGCATAATCAGCATGCCATGTAATTACGGGGTAGATGAAGGGCATAAGAGAGCTAAGTAAACCTCCTTTCCCCAGAAAAAGGCTGAGTTAGATTTTGGTGGGGGGATGAGTGGTGGATCTTTTAGGTCAGCCATTTTTGGAAGGGCTGCAAAGGTGGGGCTTGGAGTAGGAAATAGCCTTTGTAGTGACCACAACCGCCACCATTAACCCCCACCGTGCTGCACAGAGACTTGCTGGGAAAGACTGCCCCATATCTGTTCCCCGCCCCCACTTCGAGCACAGTGCTTTGTTTTCCTTGGCTCATAATCCCCGTGGTATTCCGTTAGGAAAAGGTTTCCAATCAGATGAAACGTGGTGAGGCTTTTCCTATGGTTTATTTATTGGGCTTTCTTTGGTGCTCATCATTATAACAACTCAGTGCCTATGACAGTGCAATAGTCTCTTGATGGAAAAGCTTGAAATAGTTACTAAACTAAACTCTACTGACCCTTTTCCCCTTTATGCTCTTTTTTTCCTATAACTCATTTCCTTTACATGCTTTTGGTTATCATGATTACCAGGGAGGAACTGGGAGGACTGTTAAATCTCATTGAGAATGGAGGCTCACTGGTGGCCAACCTTGGTCTTCCTATGCATATCAGGGTTTTAAAAATTTGAATCACTGGGTATGTGTAACTCTGCAGTGCAAATAAATATGGAACATTGCTGGTGCTACGATGCTACACATTACTTTTTACAGTTAATGGTGAAAGTCCATTTTGTGACCCCTTGAAACTTAGGAATGGATTCAATTTCTTTTTTTAATGAAACAAGTCATATTTTCATTTGTTATATCTCTTAGTTTTCAGATTTTAAAATGAATGGATTTTTTTTTATTTTAAGGAAATGAATTTGGTGATAATCAGAATCTTTGTTTTATACCCATGCCACTATTATCCTGAAGCTCAGACCTTTTTAGACTATCAAGAAAACAAAATTAAGGCCAATTGTTTCATAACCTCAAGTTCTGTAGCTCCAAGGTCAGTTCAGTAATATTAGTTCTGTCATCAGAACCCCTATTGCAAATTGGGACTGTTCCATTAGCACTGGAATAGCTGTGCTTTCTATTCTGCAGGAAAATGATCTAGACTTGTAAACATTGCCAGTTTGGTTTGAGTCTGCCCTGAGTAATCACTATACACGATGGATTAACCCTGAATTAGGTACCAATACTCTCCAACCTAATACCTGACACAGAAAGCTCCATCTATCAAAGGGAAAGTTGAAGTTACAATGAGAAAGGGGGCCCTGACCTGTTTGAGGACTCTAGCTGCTACTATAAAAAAACAGATACAATTATATTAATAATAAATCCAGTGATTTTTCTGAAATGAAGGGCATGGGAGTTGCCTGTAATAGTTTCTGACTATTATACATTCTGTTTGTCTGATTGTTATTGTGTTTGTATGTGATTACAAGAGGATAATTTAAGAGGAGTTACTTGCTCACACTCATGAAAGCGGACAATAGCTTCAGATAGCCCCACTTTAAAGGACAATGCAGGTGTCATTAGCTTTTGAGGTTTTACTTCTGACCATGGTGAGTTCTACTGTCTGGCTTGTGAACACAGGAGGGGAAATCCCAAGTGGGAAAAACTGGAACAAAGAACTTTGGGGTGGATAAAGACAGTCCTTGAAGGACAAGCAAGAGGCATTAACAGAAACTGCTGAGGAGCTCACTGAACTTCGGTCCCCTGAGGCGAGGGTGTCTGGGATAAGCTAGGCCTACCTGAGCCTATAAATAAGATAGATGTGTGTGCAGCCCTTTGATGGTGTTAAAAACCCTTTTCTCATTATGATTTGTTCATGCTGTAGTGATGAAATACTGTGTTTTGAAAAGGTTATTTGGGGTCACTGTATTCACCAATGGTCACCACTCCCAAAGAGAAGCGTCACAAACCAGGATGTGGTCTGTCAGGCCCAGAGATCAAAGCAGAGGCAGAGTCCAGGAACAGTGCTGAAGGTAAGAGCTGGAGTCATAACTAAGGGTCAGGAATTGAGCAGGGCTGGAGTGGACTGGGAAAGAAGCAGGACTGGGAACAAGGCAGGATCAGAGCTGGAGCAAGGCTAGGGAAGCAGGAAAAGCATAAGTGAGATCACAGCTGCAGGTGGCCACATGTGCATTGAGCAGCCAGACATGAGTTTTTGCTGTTGTCCTTATGAGACAGCTTAGAATCATAGAATATCGGGATTGGAAGGGACCTCAGGAGGTCATCTAGTCCACCCCCCTGCTCAAAGCAGGACCAATCCCCAACTAAATCATCCCAGCCAGGGCTTTGTCAAGCCTGACCTTAAAAACCTCTAAGGAAGGAGATTCCACCACCTCCCTAGGTAACCCATTCCAATGCTTCTCCACCCTCCTTGTGAAAACATTTTTCCTAACATCCAACCAAAACCTCCCGCACTGCAACTTGAGACCATTACTCCTTGTTCTGTCATCTGCTACCACTAAGGACAGTCTAGATCCATCCTCTTTGGAACCCCCCTTCAGGTAGTTGAAAGCAGCTATCAAATCCCCCCACCTTCTTCTCTTCTGCAGAATAAACAATCCCAGTTCCCTCAGCCTTTCCTCATAAATCATGTGCTTCAGCCCTCTAATCATTTTTGTTGCCCTCCGTTGGACGCTTTCCAATTTTTCTACATCCTTCTTGTAGTGTGGGGCCCAAAACTGGACACACTACTCCAGATGAGGCTTCACCAATGTCGACTAGAGGGGAATGATCACGTCCCTCGATCTGCTGGCAATGCCCCTACTTATACAGCCCAAAATGCCGCTAGCCTTCTTGGCAACAACGGCACACTGTTGACTGAGATCCAGCTTCTTGTCCATTGTAACCCCTAGGTCCTTTTCTGCAAAACTGCTGCCGAGCCATTCGGTCCCTAGTCTGTAGCGGTGCATGGGATTCTTCTGTCCTAAGTGCAGGACTCTGCACTTCTCTTTGTTGAACCTCATCAGATTTCTTTTGGCCCAATCCTCCAATTTGTCTGTATCCTCTGTATCCTATCCCTACCCTCCAGCGTATCTACCACTCCTCCCAGTTTAGTGTCATCTGCAAACTTGCTGAGGGTGCAATCCATACCATCCTCCAGATCATTAATGAAGATATTGAACAAAACCGGCCCCAGGACTGACCCTTGGGGCACTCCTCTTGATACTGACTGCCAACTAGACATGGAGCCATTGAACACTACCCATTGAGCCCAATGATCTAGCCAGCTTTTTATCCACCTTATCGTCCATTCATCCAGCCCATACTTCTTTAACTTGCTGGCAAGAATACTGTGGGAGACCATATCAAAAGCTTTGCTAAAGTCAAGGAATAACACGTCCACTGCTTTCCCCTCATCCACAGAGCCAGTTATCTCATCATAGAAGGCAATTAGATTAATCAGGCATGACTTGCCCTTGGTGAATCCATGCTGACTGTTCCTAATCACTTTCCTCTCCTCTAAGTGCTTCAGAATTGATTCCTTGAGGACCTGCTCCATGATTCTTCCAGGGACTGAGGTGAGGCTGACTGGCCTGTAGTTCCCCGGATCCTCCTTCTTCCCTTTTTTTAAAGATGGGCACTACATTAGCCTTTTTCCAGTCTTCCGGGACCTCCCCCGATTGCCGTGACTTGCTGACTTCTGTGGCCAATCAGGCAGAGTAGTCAATCAGGTGGACCTGCTGTGGCTCAACTGTGCTCACAAGCTGCCCAGAAACTGGGAAGGCACAAGCTGCAAGTCCTCATGCCTGAGAGGAAGATCTGAAGGCAGCCAAATCCAGCCAGATTTGCTCAGCAATCAAGTTGATATAGAGGATACTGCAGCTCAAGGAGCCAGTCTAAGAGAGAGAGAATCATGGCATTCCATCCTGAGAAAAGTGAAGGTGCAGGGTCTGTCACCTGCATGGGTGGACTTGAATAGACCAGAGAGAGGTCAAAAGTGCAGCCAGTCCTGAAACCATAAGAGATATGTAACACAGATTTGTCATAAAGATGCTGAATATTTTTCCTATATTTATTTTTATTATACTTAAAAGGGGCCCATGTTAACTTTAAAAATCAAATTTCTATCTGAGTGTGTTTCGCCTAGTGCACTTACAAGTAATGCCATAATAAAGTTATTCGAAAAAAGGAAAAGTTTGCTTGTTTATTATGTGCATTTGACACAGTGCATAGTTAATTTCACTGTTTCACATTGATGGTCACTTAAGGCTAGATTCTATTTGTCCCTTATATCGGTGCACGGAGGGGAGAACATGCAAGGACCTTTCTCCCCACCCAATGTGACTCACAGCAGGGTCAGGCAGAACTGCAGTCCCAGTTCTCATGGGAACACAGGGCATTCCATCCCTATTTCCCCGGCATGCATGAAGAAGCCAAGACCACAGCCCCACCACCCTGCACTGTCTCACAGAATGGGACCATCACAGAGAGCAGGAAGGAACTATGCTGCATACCATAAAGGGTGTTGCAGTCAGTGTGTTCATATGGGAATCCAAAAAGCGTGCACAACAAGCATGATCTAGCCCTTAGTCAGTTTCATTCTTGCTGAATGAACAGCAAGCTTATAAACAGCAGCTTGGGGGTGGGGGTGAGGGGGAATAAACCCTTATCACATATTTTTAAAGCAGTTTCTTTGTTTTTTTAAATCTTAGGACATACTATGTAAAGAGTGATTGGAAACTGGATTTATCTTAATCAACCAGTTTCAAAGAATGAAGCTGACGGTATCTCTAATTTTTTTTTTCCTACAGACAACAAAATACAGTATAATGATGTAGGCTGCTCACTTCAACAAACCTTTCTTAATCCATTAATAAATAGGAATCTAAATGGAATCACATGGTACTAGATTTTTAATGCATTAATTAAGAGCGAAAAGAAAAGAAAAGAAAAGAAAAGAAAAGAAAAGAAAAGAAAAGAAAAGAAACAGCTGTGCAGGACAGAGTACTTGGGGTCCCCCCCCCATTCATTTTTATTGCAAATAGTGCTATTAGTGACAGGAGTGAAAAATATCTAAATAGAGTGTTTTCTAAAAGCTATTTAAGTCTCTTGATTTTTGAAGACATGAAATCTGATTTGTTTAACTTGTTTATTAAATATAAAATATTTAGAAATTTTAAATATGGCAGTTGTAAATAAAATTAGTGGTTATTTGTATCCTTTTGATATAAGAAGTTATACATTTAAATGAAGAAAATATATTGAAAAAGGCCTGTTCGTAACCCCATTGATTTTACAGCAGTCCATCTATTTAACTACCATTGTTAAATAAGGGGTTTGATGGTCCCCAGGACTGGAAATGTCCAGGTAAGCCTTTCACCTTGAGGTGACAGGAACTTGTTACCATTGATATCTGCTTAGTGATAAATATGAAATGAGTTTGTGGTCTCAGATTGGGGACTGATATTTACATCTCAGTCAGCACTGTGTTGTTAAACAAAGCCATGAAAAATGTCCAGTTGTGGTTTGTACAAATTTTGGTGAATGTTATTGGTGGACTTGGCTATAGTTTTGCAATTTGTGAAGTTTGGTTGAGCATAAGGTTCATCACCAGACAAAGGTTTGCATGAAAATGGGCAAACATGGGAAATTTGGTAGGTTCCATTATGAAACTGACAGAATTTACTCAATTCCCTTGTTCTCACAGACTCCAGCCCCGATGATCTTAGACTCTGGCTGTCTTTCCTCTCACTTCCTCTGTCACAGATTACCCATAAACTAGGGACATTTGTGAGACCAAAGCTATAGAAGAGGGCACCCTCTATCAGTAGCTGAGGACAACTCCTTTTTAGGTAGGTCCAATGGTCTGATACATCCCTACACTTTGGTGCCTTCAAGCATGATGAGCTCACTAGCTTTCCAGAAGAGATCAGCTTAGAATCATAGAATCATAGAATATCAGGGTTGGGAGGGACCCCAGAAGGTCATCTAGTCCAACCCCCTGCTCGAAGCAGGACCAATTCCCAGTTAAATCATCCCAGCCAGGGCTTTGTCAAGCCTGACCTTAAAAACCTCTAAGGAAGGAGATTCTACCACCTCCCTAGGTAACGCATTCCAGTGTTTCACCACCCTCTTAGTGAAAAAGTTTTTCCTAATATCCAATCTAAACTTCCCCCACTGCAACTTGAGACCATTACTCCTCGTTCTGTCATCTGCTACCATTGAGAACAGTCTAGAGCCATCCTCTTGGGAACCCCCTTTCAGGTAGTTGAAAGCAGCTATCAAATCCCCCCTCATTCTTCTCTTCTGCAGGCTAAACAATCCCAGCTCCCTCAGCTGCTCCTCATAAGTCATGTGTTCCTAATCATTTTTGTTGCCCTTCGCTGGACTCTCTCCAATTTATCCACATCCTTCTTGTAGTGTGGGGCCCAAAACTGGACACAGTACTCCAGATGAGGCCTCACCAATGTCGAATAGAGGGGAACGATCACGTCCCTCGATCTGCTCGCTATGCCCCTACTTATACATCCCAAAATGCCATTGGCCTTCTTGGCAACAAGGGCACACTGCTGACTCATATCCAGCTTCTCGTCCACTGTCACCCCTAGGTCCTTTTCCGCAGAACTGCTTCCTAGCCATTCGGTCCCCAGTCTGTAGCTGTGCATTGGGTTCTTCCGTCCTAAGTGCAGGACCTTGCACTTATCCTTATTGAACCTCATCAGATTTCTTTTGGCCCAATCCTCCAATTTGTCTAGGTCCTTCTGTATCCTATCCCTCCCCTCCAGCGTATCTACCACTCCTCCCAGTTTAGTATCATCCGCAAATTTGCTGAGAGTGCAATCCACACCATCCTCCAGATCATTTATGAAGATATTGAACAAAACCGGCCCCAGGACCGACCCTTGGGGCACTCCACTTGATACCGGCTGCCAACTAGACATGGAGCCATTGATCACTACCCGTTGAGCCCGACAATCTAGCCAGCTTTCTACCCACCTTATAGTGCATTCATCCAGCCCATACTTCTTTAACTTGCTGACAAGAATACTGTGGGAGACCGTGTCAAAAGCTTTGCTAAAGTCAAGAAACAATACATCCACTGCTTTCCCTTCATCCACAGAACCAGTAATCTCATCATAAAAGGCAATTAGATTAGTCAGGCATGACCTTCCCTTGGTGAATCCATGCTGGCTGTTCCTGATCACTTTCCTCTCATGCAAGTGCTTCAGGATTGATTCTTTGAGGACCTGCTCTATGATTTTTCCAGGGACTGAGGTGAGGCTGACTGGCCTGTAGTTCCCAGGATCCTCCTTCTTCCCTTTTTTAAAGATGGGCACTACATTAGCCTTTTTCCAGTCATCCGGGACTTCCCCGGTTCGCCACGAGTTTTCAAAAATATCAAAACTCCATAGTTTCAGCCTGAGTCCCACTCAGCTTCTCTCTTAGCCCCACTGCACTTATTAAATATCTTCTGGTAGCTGGAAAATTTCTGCTTCTGTTCATCTCCAATTTGCAGTAGTGGGACTGGGAAGGGATCCTCCATTCCCACTGATGCCTATGAGTCCCTTTTTCTCATTCTGGGATGTTAGCTCCCTAGAGAGTACCAGGCTATCAGGGAACCCCTGTGCTGGGCATTGTGTCTGTTGAGGTTTCAGACCCAGCCTAAAATTACCTACAGTTCCCTGAATTTCAACAAGATGGGTGAATTCCAGCAAATTTGGGGTTTATAATAAATTGGGGTTTATAATAAAGGCAAGTGTGCCTCACCTGGTCCAATTCTGTTATGAAAATTCCACAGCTCTCTAACGTTTCATCCCTAAAATCATGCATTGAGTTAAGGCAAAGTAAAAGTCACCCTAACCAGTGCTCGATAAAACTTTGCAGATTTAAGAGCAAGTGGTACCTAAAGGCTATTGCAAGAAATATAGATGGAGTGGGACTCAGGCTGAAACTATGGAGTTTTGTGCCTTTGTCTGGACCATTCAATGACTAGCTGTACCTTATATTTCAGATATGATCCTTCATTAGGTCATGTTCTTTTTTACTCTTCTCCTCAAGCCAAAAATAAGCCAGCAGTGACAAGAATTCTTCTGACATTTTTTACTCCCTGACTCCACTGGTGACTTGGTTTAAATTGTACATACTGAGACTCAAACACGACATGTACACTCACTTGGAAACTGCTACATATTGTGAAGCCCATTTTCTGTTTTACTGTCGAGGGTGAAATCAGAACTTCTGTGCCCCCTCGCCCCGCCTTACATGCTGCAAACAGCAGAGTGCTAGGTCTACAATACCAGAAATGTTTTGGAGCTGACAATGACAAAGGATGACAACGTCCATAAATATTGCAAACAATGCCATCCGATCTTTAATGACTGCCAACAGTCTTGGTTATACATTGTATGTGGGAGGCAGTAGCACCAGCAAAGCAGCACAGTATTGGGTCAGTACTGAGGCAAAAGCAAGAGCATCCCTGAGTCACCAACACTACTCCCTGCAGCACCTCATTTTCCTTAGCTGCTTCCAATCCAGTTAGTAGTCAGACCTCATTTTGACAGGATTACAAGAGTTTGACATGATCACAAACCAGGGAAGAAGAAATGCAGACAATATAATGCCAATGAAATAAAAAAGAAAATTTCATTTTAAAAATTATATAAAAGTAATACAAAGGCTTTGACTTAAATAATTAGAGTTCCTCAGATTTTATAAGACTAAAAGCCTGACAAACAGCCTTCATACTTGTAGAACCAGAGCTCTCGGGGCACAAGAGAAGACCTTACCTGTGGATGGGAGGGAACTAGTCGCTTTCCAAGTCCGTCTGCCCGACATAGATATTTATTTAGGTCAGAAGGGACCATTATGATCATCTAGTCTGACCTCCTGCACAACGCAGGCCACAGAATTTCACCCACCACTCCTAAAAAAAAAAAGAACCTCACACCTATATCTGTGCTATTGAAGTCCTCAAATCGTAGTTTAAAGACTTCAAGGAGCAGAGAATCCTCCAGCAAGTGACCCGTGCCCCATGCTACAGAGGAAGGCAAAAAACCTCCAGGGCCTCTTACAATCTGCCCTGGAGGAAAATTCCTTCCCAACCCCAAATATGGCGATCAGCTAAACCCTGAGCATATGGGCAAGATTCATTAGCCAAATACTACAGAAAATTCTTTCCTGGGTTTCTATGAAACCAGTCTTTGCTACAAGGCCTTTGTACATTGTGCTGGTGGATAACAGCTCCCAAGGAGCAGTTCTGAAGACTGCAATTGAACTCTGGTCACACCCCTGAAACAGTTCCCCACCATGCCACTGAGTATCCCTATACACACCTGGGGGAATTCTGCGCCACTGTGTGTGCACATATTTTATGTGCCATGCATATTTTTTTTTTCAGAAAATGGCTTCCGATGAAAAGTTGCTGTAGTTCTGCCTTTTGCCCACCAGAGGGTGCTGTGGTGCTAGAACAGAGCAGCCACTCCTGGACAGTCCCAGCTACTACAGGGAAGAGAAAGAGCCTGCCTTCTTCACACTGCTGTCAGTCCAGGTCAGGAGACAGGGGCTATTGGGAGACAGACAGTGTAGGGCTGCTGGGGGGATCAGACAGAGGCTCACAAGAGCAAGTGGGGGAGGACAGAATAGGGCAGGGGCTGACTGGGAGTGGAGGCAAAAGGTCACAGGGGGGAGGGAGGTGCAGGGCCACATGGGCAGAGGGGGAGGGGTGCAGGGCTACATGGAGATGGGTGTCTGAATGGGGGTGGAGAGACAGGAGCAGATGTGCCTGACTGAATGGGAGAAGCTAGGGGTCAGCCACGGTCTGCATGCTTCCTAAAAATCCCTTCCCACCCACCCCCCGAAAAACCTGTTCCATACTTTTCCCATACACACCCAACAACCCTTCAAGTTCATACCCAGGCTGCTTCCCAGCAATTACTTCCTTCTCCCTTAGCTCCTCCATTATCCCTGACTCCCTCAAGCCTTTGCACTGCTTCTGAGGGGTGCGGGAAATATGGTTCTGGATTGTAATTTAAATTAATGATTACTCAGTGTTCTGTATTAATATGCCTAGTGAGGAATCTTCTTGTCAAAAAAAATTCCTGAATCTTTTTTGTTGTCTGTATTGTTACAGACATACTTGCTGACAGATATTATGAAATAAATTACCAAAATAATTGAAAATGGTGTGATTATATTGGATTATATTGTGTTATTTTGACAAATAAAATATGCAGAATTTTACAGAATTTTTAATTTTTTGGCCCAGAATTCCCCCAGGAGTAAGCCTATACCAGGGGAGAAGGGGGCAGGAGTAGCTGACACAGGGTCAGTTATGGATTCCCCTATGCATACAGAATGCTGAGTGTTGCCTTAAGACAAGTTTACGTCCCCTTTGCACTGCTGGAGGGATGGAAAATCTGGCTCTTATACTCTCTATGCTGCATTTCTGGAACTGCAACTGAAAAACAGTTACTCTTGAAACAGGTTAGGCGGATGTGTATTCTTTACCCCTCCCCCTCTGCCCATGTGGCCCTGCATCTCCCCCCCCCCCCCGTGACCTTTTGCCTCCACTGCCAGTCGGCCCCTGCCCTATTCTGTCATCCCCCACTTGCTCTTGTGAGCCTCTGTCTGATCCCCCCAGCAGCCCTACGCTGTCTGTCTCCCAATTCCCAAGACTGGAATTGAACTCTGGTCACACACCTGAAACAGTTCCCCACCATGCCACTGAGTATCCCTGTACACTCCCGGGGGAATTCTACGCCACTGTGTGTGCACATATTTTATGTGCCATGCATATTTTATTTTATTTTTTCCAGAAAAATCTACATAGATTTATGATTCATCAAAGATTTAAACATTTTTTCAAACTAGTGATCATATTAGATCACCAAATTATAATAATTAAGTAGCCCTCTAACTTTGGGGCAGAGGCTTGGCCACCAACCTAGCTTCCCTGACATTTGCAACTGGGGATTTTCCTACTGTAAAACCTTGCTTTCCGCAAAACTGTTGCCTTCACCATTTTATTGGTTATGGGTTCAACTCTGTGAGGTCCTGAGCATGGTCAACTGCTATGGGAGTTGTGGCCATTCTGGACCTTCCAGAATAAAGGCCAAGGCTCAGCAAAGTCCCTACAAACATGCTTAACTTTAAGCACATGATTAAATGCTTTGCTGAAAAGGGAAAAACTTTAGAACATGCTTAAAGTTAAGCGTGTGCTTAAGTGCTTTGCTGAATCAGGGCCAGAGCGCTCTCCATATTCCTCTAGTCCGTTAATGGAAATAGAGGTGCACAATTATTTTCCTGGAGTTTTGAATGAGATTTGATTTTGCTTTTAGCATACCAGCTAATCTGATAATATCCCTCTTAAAAATAATTATTGGTCAAAACTAAAATGTTGATCTAGCCAAAATTTTACTGTATGTACTTAAACTGTTTAACTGTTTCAGAAGGGATATATCAGATTGGATTGCGGAAGAAAACAAATACAATCAGCAAACCACATACCCTAGCTACTTTGTAATCATTATTTGAACTACCTACACAGTTTGAACATGGGTTGAATGTAATTTCATTTAGATTTCATTTAACTGTATTTTTATTCTATTCTCTTTTGTTCTCTGGGCAAGTATATATTTAATCTTGAGAGTAAAATTGTTATAATTAAGTCTTCTTATGTTTTTAAATGTAATATAAAATTAGAGGTTAGAAACTGAGTAATATAAGGTATGTTATTTGAAATTATACAGATTGATTAACATCTTATTTGTATTAGTAGTGTACTGGGACAGATTAGCTGTTTATTACAAATAGAAATTCAATTTTCTACTACTTATTCTTTTTTATTATTTAGATATCAATAGTGCTCAAAGACCTAAATGTGCTAGGTGATGTACAACCCACTGGTATGTGTTACAGATTCTACTTTGCACCTGATCTCCAGAGGATATGAGTCTGCAACAGCCATAGAGCCTTGGCTTTTTAGCTCAAGCTATAGCAACTCATGCATATAGGTTTGGAGGCCCCACTTCAACCCTGTGTATTAGCCAACAGATTAAAATATCTTAACAACTAAACAGGTTGAATTTACTAAATAAAAAGAGGGAAATCAAGAGTGGAGGACAGAAGTGACTATAAAAGATCATGACCTATTTTTTCAGAAGTGACTAGTGATTTTGGATATCTTAATACTTTGGTATCCAACTTGATGCACATGAAAGGGGCCTGATTTTCAGATAGTGGATGCCCTGCTCTTCTGAAAAGTGGGCCTCATTCAGTCATATGAAGTTGGGCACCTAAGAATAGTGGCATCCAAAAATCAATGATCACTTTTGAAAATTTAGGCCCATGCTATTACTCAGGTAAGTTGCATGTAGATCTTGGCAATGCAGGCAGGTTCCAAAATGCCTGATGGATTTTTTTCTCCTCTCTTAATAGTGATGTTTATATGTTACTTAGTTTCTCATATTATATACTTCACAGCCCAATGGAAAGGGAATCAGATCAATGAAAATATCTTTCTTGTGTTTTTGTCTGTCTGATTCAGGAATAGAGAGTATATGGATATTTAGAAGAATCCTGCTTTTTAACTGTGTCATAGAACCCCATCACCCCCAGGGAAAAAATGTGGAAAATGTGTGGTTATTTGTCATTGAACAATCACAATTAAAGCAACATTCATAATACTTTAACCACCATCAGTATTTTTAGAAGGAAACTGGAATAAATCAAAGCAGTACTTCAGCAAGGCTAGGTCAAGTTTTTGGCCTGCCAATTTTGACTGTATGCAGTGTTGTAACCATGTTGGTCCCATTATATTAGTAGCTCGAATGCTTCTCTCTCTCTCACCAACAAAAATTGGTCCAATAAAAGATAAAAGATGTTACCTCACCTACCTTGTCTCTCTAATTTTGACAGTATCCTTTTATATGTACTTTCTCCAAAATAACTTAAGATGATTGGGGGAGGGAGGGTCTCATCAGGTTTTGATACTTACTAGCAATTTTATGAGAAATATTTTTTTCTGAATAAATGATCAAAAAAACAAGGTTGCTTTAGTGATTCATATTGATTGTGGCCAAGTGGGTAGAGCACATGACTGGGACTCAGGAGACCTGGGTTTTATTGCCAGCTTAGCCATTGGCCTCCTGGGAGACCAGGAGCAAGTCACTTTACCAATTTGTGCCTTACTTTCTCCATCTGTAAATGCGGATGATGATACTGACCACAATTTGTAAAGCACTTTCAGATCTAGTCCTGCCTTGAGTGGAGGGGACTGGACTAGGTAACCTCTCGAGATCTCTTCCAGTTCTATGATTCTATGATCTACAGATGAAAAGCACTGTACAAGAGCTAGGCATTATTATTACTACAACATTTTCTTAAAAATTTGTTGCAAAGCTACCTATATTGGGAGTGCTTTGTTCCAGGTGAGCCTTGAGTGGGCCTGACTGTTATAAAAAAACAGTCAGGTAAGTGGCGAACAGCAGAGAGGCTAACAGAGGGAGTTTGCCTGGGAGTTCGCCTGGGAGTTCACCTGGGGAGAGCCCACTGAGGCTTACATCTTGCAGGCTTCTCCGAGTAGTTTCTACAACTCCTGAGGAAGCTTGTAGAAGGAAGGTAATATGGATGGTGAGCATTCAGTTGTTGTGACCTGCACTGGATGTGCCATGTTTGTCTTTCTTCCACAGGACAGAAGCAACTTTGTCTGTACAAAGTGCAAGCTGGTCACCATACTGGAAGAGAAGGTTCAAGGTCTGGAGGAACAAGTATCAATCCTGTGCTGAATAAGAGAAACTGAAGATTTCCTGGACAGACATTAGGATATGCTTCTATGGACACAACATTCTGAAGATTCAGAGCAGGCTGCGCAGCGGAGACAGAAGGACGGTGAAGAAATTTGGCAGCATGTGACCTCCAGAAGAAGAAAGGGGAGGGTCCATGTACCAGCAATGCAGATACAGGTAAGCAACCGTTTTCATGTTCTCTCCATGGGTACTAATGCGGAGAGTGGACTAGATGATACATCTGAGGGAAGGGAACAGAAGGAGACTCCACCGATTGGAAGGCATGAGATGCACTGTCTTAGGGATGGGGATTCCACGACCACCGCTCCCAAGAGGAGGAGGCAGGTGGTGATGGTCAGGGACTCTCTCCTCAGGGGGACTGAGTCATCTCTCTGCCGCCCCGACTGGGAAAACCGAGAAGTCTGCTGCTTGCCAGGAGCTAGGATTCACAATGTGACGGAGAGATTGCTGAGACTCCTCAAGCCCTTGGATCGCTACCCCTTCCTGCTTCTCCACGTGGGCACCAATGATACTGCCAAGAATGACCTTGAGCAGATCACTGCAGACTACATGGCTCTTGGAAGAAGAATAAAGGAGTTTGAGACACAAGTGGTGTTCTCATCCATCCTCCCTGTGGAAGGAAAAGGCCTGGGTAGAGACCGTCGAATTGTGGAAGTCAACGATTGGCTACACAGGTGATGTTGGAGAGAAGGCTTTGGATTCTTTGACCATGGGATGGTGTTCCAAGAAGGAGGAGTGTGAGGCAGAGACGGGCTCCACCTAACGAAGAGAGGGAAGAGCATCTTTGCAAGCAGGCTGGCTAACCTAGTGAGAAGGGCTTTAAACTAGGTTCACCGGGGGAAGGATACCAAAGCCCTGAGGTAAGTGGGGAAGTGAGATACCAGGAGGGAGCATGAGCAGGACAGCACAAGAGGGGAGGGCTCCTGCCACATACTGAGAAAGAGGGACTATCAGCAAGTTACCTCAAGTGCCTATACACAAATGCAAGAAGCCTGGGAAACAAGCAGGGAGAACTGGAAGTCCTGGCACAGTCAAGGAATTATGATGTGATTGGAATAACAGAGACTTGGTGGGATAACTCACATGACTGGAGTACTGTTATGGATGGATATAAACTGTTCAGGAAGGACAGGGAGGGCAGAAAAGGTGGTGGAGTTGCATTGTATGTAAGAGAGCAGTATGACTGCTCAGATCTCCGGTATGAAACTGCAGAAAAACCTGGATTAAGTTTAGAAGTGTGAGCAACAAGGGTGATGTCGTGGCAGGAGTCTGCTATAGACCACCGGACCAGCGGGATGAGGTGGACAAGGCTTTCTTCCGGCAACTAATGGAAGTTACTAGATCACAGGCCCTGGTTCTCATGGGAGACTTCAATCACCCTGATATCTGCTGGGAGAGCAATACAGCAGAGCACAGACAATCCAGGAAGTTTTTGGGAAGTGTAGGGGACAATTTCCTGGTGCAAGTGCTGGAGCAACCAACTAGGGGCAGAGCTCTTCGTGACCTGCTGCTCACAAACCGGGAAGAATTAGGGAAGCAAAAATGGATGGGAACCTGGGAGGCAGTGACTTCATTTCTTTTCATCTATTTGTTTCTGGTTTGAGCTGCTGCCATAACCTTAATGCCATAATTATTGTTTTTGCCATGTTATGCCAGAACCATAATTTTCCACTCTGCAGGGAATCTCTGATGAAAGCTACAAAAGGTATAACCATTCTCACAGGGGAAACATCCTGAAGTCAGGGATGGCTGATCTCAGTCTGTAAGTGCTGGAGAAATACCTCTCAGCCCAGAGACATTTGGATTAAAAAGATGATAGTGTTTGGTGAGAGAAAGCTAAGGACTAAAGGCTCTACAGCAGTGCTACTCAAAGTGGTGGTCCGCAGACCGGTGCCAGTCCGCGAGCCATCGGCTGCCAGTCTGCACGCACATTGGAAAAAAAAATTGCCGGTCCCCCACATCAGATATGCTGTAGACCAGTGCTTCTCAAGCTAATACAAAATAAGTTAATTCCATTTTATAAAACATCCTGCATATAAAGTATCACATAGTACTTCACAGAGAAATAAAAGAGCAAGACATTGCTTTGCAGAATTGGGTACTGTGACTCCTAAAAGCAGAAAGGGGGAAAAAAAGAAAGCGAGAACAGCTCAGATAAAAGAAAACAACTGAATTTAAAAGCAGAAAAAAAAATCAAGCATATGTTCTTGCAGACTAGTTAAAATCAGGGAAAGCAAACTGCAAAAGATTTAAAGGCTTGTTTGAACATCCAAAAGTTCCAATGTTTATTAAAATCTTTCTGTACTGGAAACTGGCCTGAAAATCTCAGGAGATTTCAGGTACTTCTTGATTTTGGTTGAACCGGGATGTACCACAAGAACAGACTCTTTCATGGTATTTCTACACTTTCACTCCTCTTGCTGGGCAAAACTAAAAAAATGTGGTCATAAAAAAGGCATCTAAACTTTACTGAAACTCAAAAAAGGTTTAATTTAGGCTTTATTGAAACGGGTGATGGATCAGGTCTGTTTTTATTTTATGTAAGCCAGTTTGCCAATTTCTCATTAAAATAAAGGAAGAATGGAAGGCAAATTCTAATTTAGTGAAAATTACAGAATAAAGTGAGAAGAAACCTTTATGGGAGATCTGAAGACATGACGTGTCTCAGTGGCTTCTAGGGAAGATGCACAGAAGTAATAGTTCCAGATACACAGAACAATTAAGGTAAAAGAGTGACCCCTAACTATAAGGCCCCACAGCAGTGAACCCATGGAGAATTATGGCTAGAGGACTTATAAGCCAAGGAATATGGGAGAGGATTGAAGTAATAAGGTCTTGCTTCCTGGAGGGGGAATGTTTAATTAAAAAGCATCATTATAGACCTCTGAAGTTTAACAAGCAGTCATTTACGTAGACCATGAAATAAGAAATTCAAACATTTAACCCAAGGAATTGAGGGGTTGAGTGAATATCTCAGCAGAGACAGATTTAGGAACAAATCCAAACAATGTCCTGAAAATGGAGACAGGCAGATTTCTAGACAAAGGAAACGTAGAAGGAAACATAGGAAGAAAAACTGAGACGTCCTTGGCGATCTAAGCTTTCTGGAAATAGTAGCAAAGTGCTGCAAAGGAATTATTGAAAGTAAATGATGGCAGGGTTATAAATAGGAGAGAAATGATCGAAGTCTTTCTTCTGGATAAAAAGAATCAATCTTTGAAGCAGTGAGTATCAGGAAGTTATGATTCAGCCAAGAATTGAAAGAAGCAAGATGGCAGATTAATGATTACGAGGTGGTTAAAGAACTGACTTGCGGGAGGCGGGGTACAGTTGCATATTATCTGAGCAAAAATTATTTCCAGTTTTGAAGTTAAAACTGACAGAATGTGCCAAAGAAGGAGTACATCACTATATGTCTGGAACCTGGATTTTAGTCTATGACTGAAGCTTCCCCACAGGTGGTGGGGAGGGACAGCATGCCTAAGACATTGCTGTTGGGAATGTTCTCAGGAGTGACACTTGCTATACTACGTAAAAGATGAGATATGCACTATTCCTTATGCTACCTCATGCATTGGGATAGCTAGGTCCCAGCCTGCCAAGAAATATTCTCTTTGTGCTATACAGGGCTGGCAGCATACCAATGCTGGCATCCCACTTTGGCTCAAGTAATGCACACAACTGCATTATAGCTGTTTCCTGCACTAGAGTAACAAGGGATTAGAGTGAAAGGTCTCTCCATGATTCCTCTCTCCCCAGTGCACCCTCAAGCCACAATGTGTCCAAAATAAAGCACCTTTTCAGGCTATTGTATTTCTGTGGAATTATTTGCATAACTCACTTCACTATAATGCAGATTAAAAAGAACATACTAATTAATTGTAGACATTTAAAATAATACTCCATATTTATGTAAACTGCTTCCCTTTATATAGACCCTCTGTTACATTATATCTGATCACCTTTTTTAAAAAGACATTAGTAATTGCTGTTGCCTTTGTCCATCTCCTTCCCTAAAGGTAGTTCCCTTATCTTTTCTTCTGAGAAACCACAGGTGTAGCTGCTGTCAGATAAGCCACAAACCCAAGGCAGTGTATTGCTGTTTATTTTAATTTAATTTTATTTTATTTTATTTTTCATACTGAGGAATTAATTTGAAGGCCAGGAATAGATTAAAGGATCTTTTCAGCTGCTTTTCCATGTGAGCATTTCATTTTGAGACCCATCTAACAAATGTCAGACTATCTGAGATGTTCAACGTAGTCAAAAGGGTTTTCCTTTCAAAACACACACGATATCAATCAAAAGGAAAACTAAATGAAAACTAAGGTGTTCAGTCATCTGATGAGTATGGTTCCTATATAAAATTCCTCCACAACAGATTCTGAAAGATTTTGCAACTAAGTCCTGTAAAACAATATAACTCAGGGAAAAAATTAAGTTAGAGATAGCTTTACTCCCACTGGGACAAAAAATTGCTCATGTTCAGCAAACAACATGTCTCCATGTAACTGGGATTTATTTTGCATCCGTTCAAGCTGTTCGGCATGCCAAAATGATCAATGTGCAATGGCTTCTGAAATGACTTGCACATCTAGATGAGGTATGCTTTTACACCTTAAAAAGGAAAGAGGAAATTGTATTAATATTTTGAAAGACATCCATTAAAATGAATCTCTTTAAATTATTAAGTGGTTTACTCGCATTTTCATTTCCACAGTATACAAAATATTCTAACCATGCCAAAAGTCACACTTACAGGGAATGCATAGGAGCTAATTAGCTTAAAAATAGTCAATGTCCCAAGATAATGTTCTGCAAGAATCAAAGTTTTCTGAGATGTTAGTTTGCTGATACAATTAATATTTTAAAGCAATCTTCCATAAAAAACTGCATGAAGCAGTGATTTTAATTGCAAAATAATTCAACTGGAATATAGTAACTACAGTACATAATTTAAAACTACATTGCAAAAGTGAAGCAGCCTTAATATAACGATGAACATTTCAAATAAATAATCTGAAATCTTAATATAAATGAAAATTACAATCTGCCCAGCCCATCCAATGGGTTTGTCTGTGTGCGTGTAAAAATATTTTTTTCTTGAAAAGAGTTACAAAGCAAGCAAGTCATGATTTAATTTTGAAATCTTAGCAGGTACAGTTCCTGTCAATCCAGGAGGGAAAGAAGACAGCTGATACAAAAATAATGAAACTAGGTAACTGTTATGAGAGTACAGATCAGACTCCGAGGTATTGACTGCCTGAAAACTCTCTCACTTTAATTTTTTTTTTTTTGCCTGAATTGGAAAATTTCCCAGGGCAGTTATTCATGTTGATGGATAAATATTGGAAGTGAGGGAATATAGCTCTGTCATTTCTTTCTTACACAACAATGTTGGTCTCAGAAATGCAAAATTAAATTATACAAATAGCAAACTCACTCGATACAAACGCAAGTTTAGAATAGCAGCAGAAATGAGCGAGAAAGTTTTGTGTTGTTTTCTGGAGCAATGCAACAAACAACCACCTGATGTTTGAGGTATTTCTCAATATCATCATCATCATGCTAATATCATAGTTTAATGGCATGGACTATCATACACATGAACCCAGTGACAGAACTATAGGGATATGAGGGGGCCCACTGACTCTTTCCCCCAACCACCCCACAAGGCCTTAAGGTGAATGTGTGGTGTGTTTTCAAGCCAATAGATATAACCAAAGGTGGCACCACCAAAGAGCCATCACCACCCCCTTCCCGGCTCCACTACTGCATGTACCCAACTTGGCCTTTTGATTCTATTGTCTATGTGCATAACCAGTGCTTTCTGTGCCCACCTTCTGATTACAATCCTGGCACTCACACCATAAACACCATCTCTAGATTCTCAGCAGTTCTGCATAAAACAGAACTGAAATAATTCAACTTTCCCAGCTAGATCTGTCTGAAGACTGGCTCTTGACTCTCCAGATGGTGTAATGCACATTGACTGGTATTTCCGATTTTCTTTCTGTGACACACAGAGCAGATGCCATTAGTACATTTTCAAAGCTTCCAATGTTAATCCTGCCTCCAAAGAATTTTCAGAAGCTTAAATCTGTAACAAAAAAGAATCAACAAAGGGAATTAGGCAACCCACCTCCATCTATTTAATTCTCCAGGCTTTCCAAAATATTGTAAATGAAGAGTTTAAAACTGTCAGGGTCCCTTCCCCACTCTGAACTCAAGAGTACAGATGTGGGGACCTGCTTGAAAGACCCCCTAAGCTTATTCTTACCAGCTTAGGTTAAAAACTTCCGGAAGGTACAAACTTTGCCTTGTCCTTGAACAGTATGCTGCCACCACCAAGCGTTTTAAACAAAGAACAGGGAAAGAGACCACTTGGAGACTTCTACCCCCCGCCCCCAAAATATCCCCCCAAGTCCTACACACCCCCTTTCCTGGGGAGACTTGAGAATAATATCCTAACCAATTTGTTACAAAATCATCAAAGACCCAAACCCCTGGATCTTGGAACAATGGAAAAATCAGTCAGGTTCTTAAAAGAAGGATTTTATTAAAAAAAGAAAGATAAAAATCATCTTTGTAAAATCAGGATGGAAAATACTTTACAGGGTATTCAGATTCAAAACACAGAGGATCCCCCTCTGGGCAAAACCTTAAAGTTACAGAAAACAGGAATAAACCTCCCTCTTAACACAGGGGAAATTCACATAAAACAAAAGATAAACTAATCTGCCTTGCCTGGCTTACCTATACTGGTTGCAATGTTGGAGACTTGGATTAGGATGGGTTGGAGAAGATGGATTTCTGTCTGGCCTCTCTCAGTCCCAAGAGAGAAAAAACAGGTAAACAAAGAGCACAAACAAAAGCCTTCCCCCTCCTCCCAAGATTTGAAAGTATCTTGTCCCCTTATTGGTCCTTTGGGTCAGGTGCCAGCCAGGGTAGCTGAGCTTCTTAACCCTTTACAGGTAACAGGATGTTGCCTCTGGCCAGGAAGGATTTTATAGCACTGTATACAGAAAGGTGGTTACCCTTCCCTTTATATTTATGACAACAACTGGGACAGAACATCAGGAAATTGCTTTGATATATTTCTTTTTTTCATCTCCCATCCTTTTCTTATCCTGAATCTGTGTTTATTAGTATTACTCTACATTGATTGGTTCCCACCCACAGAATATATAGGCAAGGCCCCAAGAAGATTACAATCTAGAATTAAGTTGTGACAAACTAGTGAAAACAAAGGATGGATAGAGGATTTGAATAAGGCCTACACAAGTGCGTTAGTATGCACCAGCTGGGATGTAAATGGTATTACTCACCAGTCTGTCACACACTAACTGTCCATGTGGACTCTGCTTGCATGCACTAAAAAATGCCCTGGTGCATGATGACATAGTCTCATTTGAAAAAGGATACAAGGACTGGTGCCAGCCTGTTTAACTGCATTGTGGACCAGCTGAGCATGAGCACTTGCTGGGCTACACCCATATCTCCCCACTGTATCTATGTTGTGTATTGCAGAATCAAGGCCCAAGTAGTTGATGGATGGTAACAGATCAAACTTGAGAGGTTCAGAGATTTGTTATGGAGCAGATAAGCACTCAAAAATTCAAATGTTCATTCTAAACTTTTACCACATCTCAAAAATGTCTGCAACTCGGCTCCAGCATTTAACAATCTACTCACTCTTCTCCTTCATCAGTAGATGGGAACAGTTATGCATAGTTGTGAATTTATTGAGAAAATGTACACAGTGATACGAGTCTGCATGTATGAAGTAGGAGTAAGGCACCAATAGCCAAATTTTGCCCTCAGATACATATAAATAGCTCCACTGGATTTCAAGGAGCATTGTAGATATATATCAGAGGGCACAATTTGTCCCCAAAGGTCTAACTTAAATTCACAAGAACAAGAAAATTCAGAGTTCATTCTGAATTAGACGTTACAGAACATTTGCACTGATGTGTTGCAACAGCTCATGTATACTTGTTACAGATGCAGTGCAAGGTTTGACAATGTCCACTGCCTCAGCTATTACAGTTTCATTCTATTCATACCAAGTAATTGACATTGGCTTGATTATTAATTAAAACTATGTTGAAAAGCAATTACTCGCCTTTTCCAACTACAAAATAAATTGTTCTTTATAAAAAAAATTCTGAATAAGCAAGAGATAATCAGTCAACATGAAGGATTGGTCTGCTTAAATGCATTCACAATTAAATTACATTTCAGCCCAATGCAATTTAAAAAGTCACAGAAATCAAGGCTCATTGCAGAACTTAATTAAAGCAATTCTTGCAATGTTCTAGTCCTCCTTTTTTCTCCCATTCCATCCCTGCTTCCTCCTTTTTTGTCTCTTCATTGTACTCCTTCAAAAATCCATAGACAAATTCTCCTGTTATTTTTATTATTGTTCAGACTACAGTACTTCCCAGATGCCCCATTCAGGATCAGACCATCCTGTTGTCAAGCACTGTACAAACATATAATAAAAGACAGTCCCCATCCTAGAGAACAGACAGTCCATAGCCCTGATCTTGCAAACTCTTCTGCACATGCGTAAAGTGAGTATTTTTGAGGCTGTGTTTTCAACACTAATAGATCAAAGCACTCCATATTTTAACAGAAATGTTAATAAGACTTACGCACTTAAGTTCTCGTAAGCTTGCAGGGAACCTCAGAACAGAGCAAGATTCCATACCCTTTCAGCCTGTTTAGCAGAAACATTAATTGGTAAGTGAAAATGTTGCCATTCCCAGCTAGAAGTCAGATGATATGATAGCCATTAGCTGCCTACATTCATACCAAACTGTTAACCTACAATTGGTCTCAAGTTTTCAGCCAGTTTAGCTAGGCCAGAGATGTCAAGTGTCACCAGCCTCCATAATTTTGCACGTGTCATCTCTTCAGAAAATTTCATAACTTTTCTTCAGGATACCAAGGACAGCAGGCGACAAATATTACAAGTTAGTCAAGTTGATAGGCTAACAAATAATTTATGTCCTTGCCTTGAGCAACTAAAGGCATGCAATCCCCTATGTTTGTATACTGAGAGACAACAATTTTGCTCTCACACCAGTGTAATCCAGAGTTTACTCCACTAAAATGAGTAGATTTATATTTGTGTAAGACAATGTGAGAGAATTTGGCCCACAGTTCACAAAGTCATGTCTTTCCTTGAAGGAAGATCCCTGGCTGCAGGGCAAAGGGGAAAACAAAAGCACAGGAATATCACCTGGCTTTTACCCAAAGACACTACAAAAATAATATGAGACAAGTACAGTATCGGCAACTACTAGGAAATTAAGCTTATTCACCTCTTGAAGTCTTGAGAGGAGGAAGCAAGAGATACCCATTTCACCTGAAAGAGTAGCTGATACCTCATGATATCATCTAAGTATTCTATTTAGATGCAGTTTTGGTTTGTCTACACCAAGTAACATCTTGTGGCAACAGTGGCCATGATACTTAGTTATTTCTTTATGTTTATACAAATAAAAAGAGTGCTTAGCCAAAGCTCTAGGCACACCAACACAAGTTCCAAGAACAAAAATGTAACGTAAATAGCACTGTATGGCTCCAACAGCCAAAGGAACTCAGAGAATTGTTTTTGCGGCTAGAAACTCTGAGTGAAATCATGGCCCCAATAAAGTCAATGGGAGTTTTGCCATTGACTTCAATGGGGCCTATATTTCACCCCACGTCCATCTTCTCATTTATCTCCCACCACAGAAATACAATCCAACAATTCTTGGCCAATCAAAAATCATGACATTTTCATCTACAACTTTCCTTTTGCACTGTTCAAGAAATTTCATCCACATCTGCTAACTGACCTCACTAAGGGTATGTCTACACTACGAAATTAGGTCGAATTTATAGAAGTCGGTTTTTTTGAAATCGGTTTTATATATTCGAGTGTGTGTGTCCCCACAGAAAATGCTCTAAGTGCATTAAGTGCATTAACTCGGCGGAGCGCTTCCACAGTACCGAGGCAAGCGTCGACTTCCGGAGCGTTGCACTGTGGGTAGCTATCCCACAGTTCCCGCAGTCTCCGCTGCCCATTGGAATTCTGGGTTGATATCCCAATGCCTGATGGGGCTAAAACATTGTCGCGGGTGGTTCTGGGTACATATCGTCAGGAACCTGTTCCCACCCTCCCTCCCCCCGTGAAAGCAAGGGCAGACAATCATTTCGCGCCTTTTTTGTCTGCTGCCAGCCAAAGATGTAAAGGATAGATGGAGTGGGTCAGAACAAGAAATAGACCAGATTTGTTTTGTACTCATTTTCCTCCTCCCCTGTCTAGATCACACTGCAGTCAGTCACAGAGAAGGCGCAGCGAGGTTAATCTAGCCATGTATCAATCAGAGGCCAGGCTAACCTCCTTGTTCCAATAACAACGATAACTTTGGTGCACCATTTCTTATTGGAACCCTCCGTGCAGTCCTGCCTGAAATACTCCTTGACGTACAGGCACACCCTTTGTTGATATTAGCTCCCTGAAGCCAACCCTGTAAGCCGTGTCGTCAGTCGCCCCTCCCTCCGTCAGAGCAACGGCAGACAATCGTTCCGCGCCTTTTTTCTGTGCGGACGCCATACCAAGGCAAGCATGGAGGCCGCTGAGCTCATTTGGGCAATTAGGAGCACATCAACCACCACACGCATTATCCAGCAGTATATGCAGCACCAGAACATGGCAACGCGATACCGGGCGAGGAGGCGACGTCAGCGCGGTCCCGTGAGTGATCAGGACATGGACACAGATTTCTCTGAAAGCATGGGCCCTGCCAATGCATGCATCATGGTGCTAATGGGGCAGGTTCATGCTGTGGAACGCCGATTCTGGGCTCGGGAAACAAGCACAGACTGGTGGGACCGCATAGTGTTGCAGGTCTGGGACGATTCCCAGTGGCTGCGAAACTTTCGCATGCGTAAGGGCACTTTCATGGAACTTTGTGACTTGCTTTCCCCTGCCCTGAAGCACATGAATACCAGGATGAGAGCAGCCCTCACAGTTGAGAAGCGAGTGGCAATAGCCCTGTGGAAGCTTGCAACGCCAGGCAGCTACCGGTCAGTTGGGAATCAATTTGGAGTGGGCAAATCTACTGTGGGGGCTGCTGTGATGCAAGTAGCTCACGCAATCAAAGATCTGCTGATATCAAGGGTAGTGACCCTGGGAAATGTGCAGGTCATAGTGGATGGCTTTGCTGCAATGGGATTCCCTAACTGTGGTGGGGCTATAGACGGAACCCATATCCCTATCTTGGCACCAGAGCACCAAGCCGGCGAGTACATAAACCGCAAGGGGTACTTTTCGATAGTGCTGCAAGCTCTGGTGGATCACAAGGGACGTTTCACCAACAACAACGTGGGATGGCCGGGAAAGGTGCATGACGCTCGCATCTTCAGGAACTCTGGTCTGTTTCAAAAGCTGCAGGAAGGGACTTTCTTCCCAGACCAGAAAATAACTGTTGGGGATGTTGAAATGCCTATATGTATCCTTGGGGACCCAGCCTACCCCTTAATGCCATGGCTCATGAAGCCGTACACAGGCAGCCTGGACAGTAGTCAGGAGCTGTTCAACTACAGGCTGAGCAAGTGCAGAATGGTGGTAGAATGTGCATTTGGACGTTTAAAGGCGCGCTGGCGCAGTTTACTGACTCGCTTAGACCTCAGCGAAACCAATATTCCCACTGTTATTACTGCTTGCTGTGTGCTCCACAATATCTGTGAGAGTAAGGGGGAGACGTTTATGGTGGGGTGGGAGGCTGAGGCAAATCGCCTAGCTGCTGGTTACGCGCAGCCAGACACCAGGGCGGTTAGAAGAGCTCAGGAGGGCGCGGTACGCATCAGAGAAGCTTTGAAAACCAGTTTCATGACTGGCCAGGCTACAGTGTGAAAGTTCTGTTTGTTTCTCCTTGATGAAACCCCCCGCCCCTTGGTTCACTCTACTTCCCTGTAAGCTAACCACCCTCCCCTCCTCCCTTTAATCACTGCTTGCAGAGGCAATAAAGTCATTGCTGCTTCACAGTCATGCATTCGTTATTCATTCATCACACAAATAGGGAGATGACTACCAAGGTATCCCAGGAGGGGTGGTGGAGGAGGGAAGGAAAATGCCACACAGCACTTTAAGCACAGCACTTTAAAAGTTTACAACTTTAAAATTTATTGAATGACAGCCTTCTTTTTTTTGGGCAATCCTCTGTTGTGGAGTGGCTGGTTGGCCGGAGGCCCCCCCACCGCGTTCTTGGGCGTCTGGGTGTGGAAGCTATGGAACTTGGGGAGGAGGGCGGTTGGTTACAGAGGGGCAGCAGTGGCAGTCTGTGCTCCAGCTGCCTTTGCTGCAGCTCAACCATACACTGGAGCATTCTGGTTTGGTCCTGCAGCAGCCTCAGCATTGAATCCTGCCTTCTCTCATCACGCTGCCGCCACATTTGAGCTTCAGCCCTGTCTTCAGCCCGCCACTTACTCTCTTCAGCCCTCCACCTCTCCTCCCGGTCATTTTGTGCTTTCCTGCACTCTGACATTATTTGCCTCCACGCATTCGTCTGTGCTCTGTCAGTGTGGGAGGATAGCATTAGCTCGGAGAACATTTCATCTCGAGTGCGTTTTTTTTTCTTTCTAAGCTTCACTAGCCTCTGGGAAGGAGAAGATCCTGTGATCATTGAAACACATCCAGCTGGTGGAGAAAAAAAAAGGGACAGCGGTATTTAAAAAGACACATTTTATAAAACAGTCGCTACACTCTTTCAGGGTAAACTTTGCTGTTAACATTACATACATAGCACATGTGCTTTCGTTACAAGGTCGCATTTTGCCTCCTCCCACCGCGTGACTACCCCCTCAACCCTCCCCCCTCCCCGTGGCTAACAGCGGGGAACATTTCTGTTCAGCCACAGGCAAACAGCACAGCAGGAATGTGTCCCTGAAGAAAAGCACCCTATTTCAACCAGGTGACCATGAATTATATCTCACTCTCCTGAGGATAACACAGAGAGAGAAAGAACGGATTTTGGTTGAATGCCAGCAAACATACACTGCAATGCTTTGTTCTACAGTGATTCCCGAGTATGTGTTACTGGCCTGGAGTGATAAAAGTGTCCTACCATGAAGGACGAAATAAGGCTGCCCTCCCCAGAAACCTTTTGCAAAGGCTTTAGGACTACATCTAGGAGAACCGCAAATGCCAGGGCAAAGTAATCCTTTCACATGCTTGCTTTTAAACCATGTATAGCATTTTAAAAGGTACACTCACCAGAGGTCCCTTCTCCGCCTGCTGGGTCCAGGAGGCAGCCTTGGGTGGGTTCGGGGGGTACTGGCTCCAGGTCTAGGGTGAGAAACAGTTCCTGGCTGTCGGGAAAACCGGTTTCTCCGCTTGCTTGCTGTGAGCTATCTACAACCTCCTCCTCCTCCTCATCTTCTTCGTCCCCAAAACCTGCTTCCGTATTGCCTCCATCTCCATTGAAGGAGTCAAACAACACGGCTGGGGTAGTGGTGGCTGAACCCCCTAAAATGGCATGCAGCTCATCATAGAAGCGGCATGTTTGGGGCTCTGACCCAGAGCAGCTGTTCGCCTCTCTGGTTTTCTGGTAGGCTTGCCTCAGTTCCTTCAGTTTCACGCGGCACTGCTTCGGGTCCCTGTTATGGCCTCTGTCCTTCATGCCCTGGGAGATTTTCACAAAGGTTTTGGCATTTCGAAAACTGGAACGGAGTTCTGATAGCACGGATTCCTCTCCCCAAACAGCGATCAGATCCCGTACCTCCCGTTCGGTCCATGCTGGAGCTCTTTTGCGATTCTGGGACTCCATCATGGTCACCTGTGCTGATGAGCTCTGCATGGTCACCTGCAGCTTGCCACGCTGGCCAAACAGGAAATGAGATTCAAAAGTTCGCGGTTCTTTTCCTGTCTACCTGGCCAGTGCATCTGAGTTGAGAGTGCTGTCCAGAGCGGTCAGAATGGAGCACTCTGGGATAGCTCCCGGAGGCCAATACCATCGAATTGTGTCCACAGTACCCCAAATTCGAGCTGGGAACGTCGATTTAAGCGCTAATCCACTTGTCAGGGGTGGAGTAAGGAAATCGATTTTAAGAGCCCTTTAAGTCGAAATAAAGGGCTTCACTGTGTGGACGGGTGCAGGTTTAAATCGATTTAACGTTGCTAAATTCGACCTAAAGTCCTAGTGTAGACCAGGGCTAAGTTATGCTGGTGCTTATGGCAGCACAGATTCACCCAGAGAATCAGGAAGCCAGACTCCACGCCCATTTGTGCTGTGCTGAGCTTATACTCAGTGAAGCAGAGAACCAGGGCCATAGCAGAGAATGCCCTAGTTCTGAGTGTGTTTTTGATTAACAAAGAAAACAGAACACGCACACGTAAATGGGACATCTCCCACTCCTTTCCTTGTTTAACTCTTAGTGGAATATTTTATCCCTCTGTTCCTCTGGCCTCTCCACCAAAGAACTGTTCAAACCTCAGGCCCCCAACGCCTCTGCTTCCTTTCCCCCTTCCCCAACCTCCTGTTCCTTCTCCCTGGCAGGCTCCAACGCTGCCTCTTAGTCTTTCTCCCCCTCAGCATGGCAGACACTTGCACAGGAGGTTGTTTTTTGTTTTCTTTGTTTTGTTTTGTTTTATTTTTTTCAATCTCTCTGGTCACGCGATTACAGACATGAAAGTTGCTATATTACAACAAAAAACTTCAAATCCAGACTCCAGTGAGACACTGTTGAATTGAAATTCATTTGCAAATTTGATACAATTAATTTAGGCTTGAATAGAGACTGGGAGTGGCTAAGTCATTATGCAAGGTAACCTATTTCCCCTTGTTTTTTCCTACCCCCTCCCCCAGACGTTCTTGTTAAACCCTGGATTTGTGCTGGAAATGGCCCAACTTGATTATCATACACATTGTAAGGAGAGTGATCACTTTAGATAAGCTATTACCAGCAGGAGAGTGGGGTGGGAGGAGGTATTTTTTCATGCTTTGTGTGTATATAAAAAGATCTTCTACACTTTCCACAGTATGCATCTGATGAAGTGAGCTGTAGCTCACGAAAGCTTATGCTCAAATAAATTGGTTAGTCTCTAAGGTGCCACAAGTACTCCTTTTCTTTTTGCGAATACAGACTAACACGGCTGTTACTCTGAAACCTGTTTTTGTTTGTTTGCTGTCTCTGCTCTGCTAATGGTGTCTCTGAAAAAGGATGAAATCCTGCAATTCCACTTTTCCTCAGCTCCCACTCCTCTCCTATGCTCCTACCAGAGGTTGGGGGTCCAGATCCTTAGTGCAGCATCACGGGACAGGAGTGCTGAGTGGGCTGGGCTGAGCTGAGCCAACTCCCTGTTGCTCTCTCCTCCTGGGCAAGGCCCCTTGCTCTCTACAGAGTGGGACACACAGGAACTGCAGGATGCTGCCAGCACAACAGTGGTCTCTAGGGATCAGTGGTGTAACTGCAGACAAATTCCTGATATGCATCAAGTGTCCCACATAATGGTAAGAAGCCCTCAAAAATGGCCCCAGATCCCAATACCAGGCCCAACTTCATTGGTTTCTCTGATGCCACTATGACTGGAAGTTCTGGAAAGAGAGACTCACTCAACATTACTTCAAAAGAGGGGCCAGATTTGGTCCTAGGGTTGCCACCTGTCCAGGTTTTCCCAGGATCATTCCCTTTTTGAGTAGCTGCCCCAGGAAATCTGTTTGTTCTTTCTGAGATATTAAAAGTCCCAGTTGTGGGCACCTCCCATTCCCTACCTCTTGGGCCTGCCTTTGCCTCTGGTTTCCCCTCCGTACAAGGGGCCGCCCTTGGTTTGGTACACTGCTAAGTCTGTGTCCGGGGGGTAGGAAGCAGCATGGCCTGTCTTGAATTGGTGGAGGCCAGGGCTGAGGAGACCTAGGCATTCTTCTCAGGCCTGGGCAAGGAAGATTTCAAGGTTAATCGATGGCTTAGCAGGGGAAAAAGGCCCAGGTATGCAGATTGTCACATCAGCACATTACCATGTTAAATGATGGAACTTGCAGGATGCAGAGAGAGAGAGAGATCAAACTCCACATCCTGCCACCAATCCAGACTATCCATCCAACTTTTTTATATCTCAGAGGTGACAATCCTGTCTAGTCCTTCTATTTGGAGCAATGATGTAGTCTTGAAGGAGATTAGAACTGGAGAAATTAGGACTAGCCCAGCTGCTGCCCCATACCCTGCTCTTTAAAACAGGGTTACCTTAGTGAAGAGTGAGACTGCAGAAAAATTAATGCAACCCACAACCTGTGGGAGATGGGGTAAATCCCAACAATGGGTCTTCTCTGTGCTCTTAAGATTGGTGAAATAATGTGGCCCTGGGGTTAAGTCACAGACTTGATCCTTGCTCCATTCTATCTATTTACCCATCAATCTTAAGTACTTACATAGCTCATCACCATAGTATCTGAGTATCTCACCATCACGGAAGGATTTTATCCTCACAACAACCCTGTGAAAGAGGGAATTGCCACTCTCCCCATTTTGCAGACAGGGAACTAAGAATTGTCTTGCCCAAGGACACACAAGATGTCTGCAGCAGAACAGGCATTAAATCCAGGTTTCCAATGGCCCAGTCTTCAGCTTTAACCACAAGACCATCCTTCTTCCTCGGGGGTGCTGGAACAACTTGTACAGTGGGGGTGCTGAGAGCCATTGAACCAAACTGTAAACCCTTTATATGATGGAAACCACTTCAAGCCAGGGGGTGGGGCAGCCCTAGTTCCAGCATCTATGTTCTCCCACTTGCACAGTAAGTGCTTGGAGCTCTGCACTCAGCCACCAAGGGAGAGGAAGTAGGTCAGGTTGTTTGACCAATCCACTGCAACTCACCTAGGACTGGCACTGCTGAGCTCCAGAGGAAGGTGTATTCTGCCTACCTGTGTTAGAGAGCTGGCTGGCTGATCTAGGGTGACCCGATGTGCCGATTTTGTAGGGACAGTCCCAATTTTTGGGTCTTTTTCTTATATAGGCTTCTATTGCCCCACCCCCACCCCCTGTCCTGATTTTTCACACTTGCTGTCTGGTCACGTTAGGCTGATCCAAACCAGGCTCTGCATAAGATTCAAAAGGGGAAGGTTTTGGAAA
This sequence comes from Lepidochelys olivacea, assembly GCF_965140295.1. NCBI lineage: Eukaryota > Metazoa > Chordata > Testudines > Cheloniidae > Lepidochelys > Lepidochelys olivacea. Next base: position 79,606,748 of record NC_140417.1, on the reverse strand, counting down.
ATCCAAGGGGGCCATAAAAACATGAAGTTGTGGAGAATATTTTAGTAAAGATAAGATAAAACATTAATTTTTGTCATTTTTAAAAAGCATGTAATAAAGAGAACTTAAACACCAAGTCCTTATTAATTACACTAAGGTAATTAATATAAAAGGAGGTGTTGGGTTTTCTCAGAATTTAGAACATAATTGAGTTTCTTAGTTTAAAACAGTGTTTCTGAACAACTCACCTGTCATTTATGTTAAATTTTATAACCTAATATATGCAGTTCTATAAATTCCTTGTTTAGACTTAATCAACTACCAGCTCAGAAATTACTGTACATTATAAATAGTTGCTGGATGATAGAAACTAAGGTGAATCTGTGCCGGGGCTGGGGGAGGAAGAGTACATGCTGTAAGTTATTAAGAACGGGTGTTCCTGTTCCTTTACATGATCCAAAATTCTAGAAACATCCTGCACTGAGACCAATTCTGCCCCGCAGTGAAGTCAATGGAAGTTTTTCCACTTGCTTCAGTGGAAGTAAAACTGAGCCCTTAATGATGGCAAAAGACAAACAAATAAAACTTAGTATAGAGCCATGGTGATCCTGGACCCAATCCATCCCTACACAACAATGCCTTTATGTCAGATCCATTGGTATAAAAGGGCTGTAACGCTGGCAGAAGGCTGGGGGAATATTCGGATGGATGGGAGCTCTCCAACTGATGCAGAGCCAGCATAACTGACTTTATTGTACTCTTCATATGAGCCCCTGATGGAGAGATATACCAGAGTTGTTTCTAGGTGTGGTGGGACATGGCTGAAGAATTGCTGCACTCCAGCTACTCTTGACTTGCAGCTGCGTCAAAATTAAATCAGTCCTCAGGCTGCTCTAACCTTCACTGGGGCCAGTTTCTGGCCCTGCATGGCCCAGGACAGGGAGGAAAAAGCATGGAGGTGGTATAAAAGCCATCTTGGTCCCTCCCCTGCAGTCCTTGAGCCAACCTTCCTTATGATGGAAAGATGAAATGTGCCCACTATTAATTAGAAATACTGAAGTAGAAGAGAGTAGAGTAGATTGAGTAATAGCCAAATCCTCACAGCAGTTCGGAGAACAGCAAACCATATGCACTAAGTTTTAAAACAATCTCATTTTCTTCTGTGGCTCTGAAGTACTTCAGTTGACAATTCTTGCTATTAATGACTTCAGGTAAGACATTTCAATAGTGGATTGGCCAGATTCCTGCATGCTAGAAAATCATATGTCAGTATTAATTTCTTAAGTAGTAATAATTCACCAGGATTCTCAGCAGTGGTGCTTTTAAATCTCATTGTATAATAGCATTTTAGTTTTCCGGAACATTTTGTGAAATGAAAATTAGAGCATATCTACTGATACATTTTAACCCATTTATGTAGTAAAAAAATGTTTTTATTCCAAGGGGACTGGCTTAGTATTGTGATTTGGAAGAAAATCCACCCCTATCCTTACTCCCCTGCCCCCCATGAACCTCATGAACCCAGGATAATTCAGTGGTTTGGAAGTAAGTAGGTAGAAACCCTTAGGCAAAGAAATCTGCTAATTTAAAGAAAGGGGTCCAAACTCAAGTGAGAATACAGTGTGTCTACAACATCTTATCTGGCCTTCCGGCCTTGCCCCTCTGGATGTAATCTTGCACTACTCACAAGTAAAGATGGGCTAAAAAGAGTGTTTGGATCTGGATTAGGTTTAAACTAGAGCTCAGGTGCAAGGCAGAATCAAGGCTATGGGTCAGGGTTAGATTTGACAGCAACAAAATCCAATTTGCTGTTCTCAAGAGATTGAAGATAAAGATCTCATGAAATCAACTGCTTGTGTGATTTCAGCCATCTAAAAGTTGAGAGAACTATTCATGCACGTTTCTGAAAGCATCTGAACCAAAATGAGAAAATAGGTAACATCCAATTTTGGATGTGGCTCAAAATTAAAACTATGGAGACATGTTTGAATCTTGAATCTGACCCTCCTTCCCCAATTTCCAATTTGTTTGAATCTGACATACAAGTTTGGGAACATGTCTGCCCAAAACGCATACTGGGTTGGGCTTATCAATTCTTCAGTGAGAAACCTCTAAGGGAAACTCTAATGGTGCAGAAAGTAGCACTGAAGATTCTGTAGGAGGTGCCCTTCCCTCCGAGTCAATACTCAAAGATAATTTGGCATGTTGCTGTGGGGTATTGCGCTGTTATAGGTGCCTTTCAGTGTGAAAGTGAGGTTTTCCGAACTTGTGATCTTTACAGATCACATTGAACTTTCTGCAAGAGTGGGGTGTTATCCCCAATATCTTAGTCTCCCTTCAATTTGAGTGATTATTACTCTGAATAATTAGCATCTCTTTACCTAATTATTCCCTGCAGTTTCAGCTGGATTCTTATTTGCTGTCTGCCTTCAAATATTCTATCTAATGAATACATTCAACAGTTGGTATATTTTCCTTAGGATGTGGCTTCATTTCAGAGATGAATGCAGTGATTCCTGAATGGACTGTAGTTTTTATTACATATTGGTGTACGATTGTGAAGTTCTATGGGAGATGTTGTAATGAAAGACACACCACACACATATAGATAGATAGATAGATAGATAGATAGATAGATAGGCACTATTTTTATTAATATAATAGCAATAACCACATTCAACTAATGATATAAGACAGGGCAAAGCCAGAGAACTGGTCATTGAAAATTAAATTTAAAAAAAAAAGCCATGTTCTTTTAGAGGAACTATAAACTTTCAGGGCCTGCCACGTATGCACTTATATCATGACACTCACCCTCCAAATGTTACAGTCTGGTACATTTGTACAAGAGTTGAAAATATTTCACCAAAATTGTCCTGCCAAGGAAAAATACCCTAGTCCTTTATTTATATCTGTATATAACACTAACCAAGGGTTGGAATTACTAGCCAGTCAAAATAGAAAATCTATCTGAAAATATACAAAGGACAGCATATACAACGTTACGGCTGACACATTGTACTTAACTGTTAAAGAGGTGCAGTGGCATGAGTAAACAAGCCATTTTCATTTCTCAGGTAAGGCTTAAAACCTGTAAATTCTGAGCTGTGCTGATCAGTTAAATATGTATTTACACTTTTTTGAAATTATGTATCTGATCAAGAGATCGGACTGGTTCTTTTCCTATTTCATATCTAGCAAATATAAGCTTTGTAATCTATAGAATATGTGTGAGATAGCCAAGAGATTCATATTTGTAGTCACCCTTAAAAACTCTTCATTTACCTATGGTTACCAGTCAGTGGTATACCAAAATAATGTTTCTCTTCTAGATATAGAGGAAATAAAATTAATTAAAAAACAGGGTTTTTTAGGAAATTTAGGATCTGTGTTAGTTTGCTTCATCTGAATTACCTTAACAAAATATCTCAGACTCTTCAAAGTTTGAGATAATTAAAATTAATTGAAAAATTGTTCAGAGACTATATTTGAAGAAATTAGCTTGTAATTAAGCAAAATAATTAGTGACCATTGTATATTATGATTATATTGGCTACATAGAGGGTCATGTTAACAGCTCAAGTAACTTAAGTGTAGCTATTGAAACGTCTCGCGTAACTCAATCAACCTTCCTCGACACCTAATTCGTGGGCAACTTATTCCATTGTAGTAACTCTGTGGTATGAGGGAGACTGGCCATATGTCGAGAGCTCTCAGTGGTAGATTACTTGGCCCAACTCTCACTGCTCTTTAAAGAGTCCAGGACTACATACCAGCTTAAGCATCAGAGTTTGAAAGGTTCCCTGTGTCACTTCTGCTCTGGCTCCTCTGCCCAACAAGGTAGTAGTGTCAGATTAACTGAGGCAAGAGAACGGGGGAACTCTTAAACCCATAGCTATCAAGATTATTCAGGTTTCCCTAGCCGCACTCACATATCACTGGTCTCACTAACACAGCTCTCTAAACCAGTAAGCTAACTGCAAACTGAAGGCCAGATTTACCGGTATACACTCTGGCTGATCAGCACTGCTCTGGCTTAACTGGCCAATGAGTTCTGGCTGTACTGGTGAATCTGCACTGGAAAGTTAAATTTTTAAAAATGATTTACAGTTAACAGCATGTATCTTCAAGTCACTTGAAATACTGAAAGGTAGAATTAATTTGGGGTTCCTTCTTTAATGATCATGTATGCCATTTTTAAACAAGGAAATTCCCATATAAAAACACTATTAGCAGTATTCCAATTCCACGTATAAGAAATAATGGCGCAAAGCAGACAGGAAAAGGAGACCCTGAGAACACTTAGTTGTTTCCTATTGTCATAAATATAAAGGGAAGGGTAACAACCTTTATGTATGCAGTAACATAAAATCCCTCCTGACCAGCGGTACAGAATCACTTACCTATAAGGGGTTAATCAGTTCAATTAACCTAGTTGGCACCTGACCAGAAGAACCAATGGGGAAAGAAGGTACTTTCAAATCTGGGGGGGGGGGGGAAGGTTTTGTTTGTGCTCTCTTTGTTTGTTCCCCCTCATGACAGAGAAACACCAAGCAGGTAAACTTGCTCCTAAAAAGATACCTGAAATGATACATCTAAAATTACAGCAATTGTAAGTAAAGGCAAGGGAATGCGTTAGATTATCTTTTGTTTTAACTTGTGAATTTTCCCTATGCTAAGAGGTAGTTTTATTCCTGTTTTTTGTAACTGTGAAGTTGAGTCCAGAGGGGAGTCCTCTGAGTTTTAAATCTTTTATTACCCTGTAAAGTTACCTCCATCCTGATTTTGCAGGTGTGAATCTTTACCTTTTTCTTTATAATAACGTTCTTCTTTTAAGAACCTGATTGATTTTTAGTGTCCTAAAAACCCAAGGGTTTGGTCTGTGCTCACTTTGTTAACTTATTGGTTAGTATATTATTCTCAAGCCTCCCGAGGAAAGGGGGCGAAGGGGCTTGGGGGAATATTTTGGGGAAATAGGGACTCCAAGTGGTCTTTTTCCTGAATCTTTGTCTAAATCACTTGGCGGTGGCAGCAATACCATCAAAGGACAAGGAAAGGATTTGTGCCTTGGGGAAGTTTTTCACGTAAGCCGGTACTTATAAGCTTAGGGGGTCTTTCATGTGGGTCCCCGCATCTGTACCCCAGAGTTCTGAGTGGGAGGAAACCCTGACACCTATACACAAAACTTTTGGCTTCATCTGAGAGAAAAGAATGAAACAGCAGAGGGAGCATCTCAGCTCTGCACTGCCATGTCACCCTATCAACACACACTAGCTGGAGCGGAGAAGAGCACTGGGCTTGAGTAGGAGCCAATGCCAACCATCTTTCCCAAAGGGGCTATTAAGTGTTCCCATTAGCAAAAGAGCAGCTAATGCAGTCTCATGGCTGCAGGCGCACATGGGAAAGTGAAGAAGAGAAAAAAAATTTAAAATAGATTCACAAGGCAACACGGAAAGAAAAGAAGAGTAACCAAGATGAGTCCCCAAGAAGAGATACAGGAAATGCCCTTTCCTGTGCTGTGAAACTGATGTAGAAGTCTCAGAGATGGAAGAAATCTCTACATTGATGAGGCTGTGAGGACTAGTCCCATTGCTCATGGTGGGACTGATGCTGGGAAAGGGTGTGGCAGACAAAGGGATGGCTGCTGGGATAGGATGGATTCTGCAACACTCCTAGGTCGTAACATCACTGGCCTCAGAAATAAATATTGTTCCAGATGCTCATCTCGGGTCTAACAGGACAATAAACTAACTATTGGGGAAGAGATCAAAAAGTGAAGGAATCAGCATTACCACAAGTTCCTAACCAGAACTACCCACAAATAGATTCTCTCCACAGTGAGATACGGAAAATGAAGTCGAGCCAAAAATACAATATAGAGACTCGGTGATCACAATCTGGAACAAGAAAATGGGAGACACAAAACACAGTGGAAACACAGAGAAAGGACTGTGCAACTAAAGTGACACTGGAGAAATTAAAAACCAGAGACATTTTCTGCTTCTCTGTTCAAGACAGCAGGAATAGTTGAAGCGACTTTTTCACATTATCTGTTAGTAAAAGACTTTCTGTTGAATAGGAAGAGGATAAAATACCACCCAACTCTGGGAGAAAGGAGGGAAACAGCAACTGAGCTCTATGCGGTGCTGTCACCATATCAGCACAAAGTCCAGGACTGTGAAGTCAGCGTTGAGGTCAGCGCAATACCTTGGCAGATAAAGCCTGGCCTGCCCTTCCACAAGGGACTCAGCTCTTCACTGGAGTAAGAGCAGAGTGGCTAGTGCACAGTCTCATGGCCATGGTGACATATGGAGGAGGAGAAAGTCAGGGAGAGAGAGAAAAGAGAAATTATAAACAAGGAAGAATAGATTTAATAGGCAGTATGTGAGAAAAAGAACCCTGAGAAACCCCTGGGAATATATAGCTTTTTTAAGTGAACGAGTTTTTGGGGCGAGGAGGGGTAGCATGTGGTTATTTTGAAGGAAATCTCATTAATTTCAAATGCTTGGTCTTGCCCATGCTGGAGTTTTAACTACATGGGAAGTCTGAAGCTTGTTAAAGTCAACTGTTGATGATTACCTGTTCTGTTCATTCCCTCTCTAGCACCTGGCATTGGCCACTGTCAGAAAACAGCAAACTGGGCATGATGCACCATTGGACTGACCCACTATGGCCATTCTTATCTTCAAAAATCATGAATTTACCAGGGAAGGGGGGCGGGGAGTGGAAATCATAAGATTGACTTAAAATCATGATACTTTTAAAAACAACATCTCTGCATAGAATTGTCCTCTTTCATAATGGCTGGCATTTCCCATTTTTCTCAATGGGAATTAGTTTGCCAATTAAGTTACCGTTGAGATGGGTTTCTACCTCCCCGTCTGACTGAGGCAACAGGCTGCTCTTAAAGGTGTCTGCTGGCTTTCCTCTCACTGGAAAGTATGGGAGGTAGTGGCCATTTTGAAAGAGGATACCTTAACTGAGGGCCTCAGTGCCTTCAACAATAGAGGTTTTGGAAAGAAGGAAATTCTTGGCAAGTTTCTCTGAAAGAGATTATTCTTATACACTAAACTCTGCAGAGGGATCAATGTTCAGTTCCAAAGCATAATGTCAAAGAAACCCCTTCAATATTTCTTTTCTAATGAAACCTGTGCAGCAGGCTTCAAAAGGTAGGGAGTGAAAACTAGAGAATAGGGAGGCGGAAACTGGGGAGTGAGTGTGCAGGGAGAGGTGGAGGACAGGAGAGAGGAGAAACAGATCTATATTCAGACATCATTGTGCTGCTGTAAACCCAGTTTAAATGGTCAGTGGATTCTGAATGCATTGCACTTCTCCAGAATTGCATTAAGCAATCAGAGTGTACTGGGTAAATTTGGCCATAAAAGTAAAAGAGGGATATACATTTGATATTTCAGAGTAACAGCCGTGTTAGTCTGTATTCGCAAAAAGAAAAGGAGTACTTGTGGCACCTTAGAGACTAACTCTAAGGTGCCACAAATACTCCTTTTCTTTTTACATTTGATATTTTACATCTTCAGATAGAAATATTATATAGCAACATTTACTTTGTCTAGTGTTTATATATAATTTTTTTATGAAAGAACAAAAAAACAGACCAAGAAAATTGCCAGACAAAAAAAGTTAAAATGGAATTAAGGTTGAGAGTACATATCAGTAACTTAAAGTAAATATATTATAGGAATGTTGCAATTACCGCAGAGCCAAGCATTTCACATGCAGAGTCAAGCTTATGCTGAAAAGAAATCCAGATTTGTTAAGATATGGAAATGTGTGAATTTAAAGGTCAATTTGGATAGCAACTCTGAAAATAAAGGTTTTAAATGGAAGTACTGACACAAATCTATAGCACAATCTCATGAAGACTTTAAACACCAAAGAGACATTCATGTCAGTGAAAGCAGTATAGTATATCAAAGAATAAATGAAAGACAAGGTGTGTGGGTGTGTGCTTACTGTAAGTCAATGAATGTAAAAATCACTTTTGAGTGCAGTGAGGATGAAAATGGGGGCAAAAGTTCTCAGTCCTCCAAGTTCACTGGAAACAATATAAAATAAAATATAAAATAGCACAGATGTATAGAATTGAGATTTAATAATATATTTGTTTATTTCATCAAAGACTGGAAGAAGAGATGTGTGTTTTGCTCACCTTACCATTTGCAAAAACTGGAAACAAACACAAAAGGAGCTAAACTGAAAACTCTGAAATAATAAACGAAGTATATTGCTAGATGACGACATTAGTAAGAAGAAAAGGAGTACTTGTGGCACCTTAGAGACTAACCAATTTATTAGAGCATAAGCTTTCGTGAGCTACAGCTCACTTGAGCGCTTATGCTCTAATAAATTGGTTAGTCTCTAAGGTGCCACAAGTACTCCTTTTCTTTTTGTGAATACAGACTAACACGGCTGTTACTCTGAAACCTGACATTAGTAAGGTGCTTCAGATGGTAATTTTAAAAAAAATATATTGGTTCTTGATGATGTTGTAATAAAGAGGGTTCCTGCTGGTCATATCACATCCTTGTTCTGTCCTGATCTCTGCACCTACTATCCTGAATAGCTCCTACTCCCCTAGCACTTAATTCCCATGAGTACAGAGGAACCACTTTTTGGTCAATGAGCTATGACAATTTATACCAGCTGAGAATCTGGCACAATGTATTTAAAGGAGGCAGAATTAGGCCCAGTTCTGGATTCCTTCCACATACAAAACTCCAATCAACTTTAATGGGAATTTATGTTGCACAAGGAACATAGCATTAGATGAGTCATGTAGGTTTTAGATAGAAAGAGCACTTCAATCACAAAGAAAATAGCAAACAATGCCTGCATCCTCGTTAATTAGCTTTTATTTAGAAGAAAGACCATTAGTAAGGGCCAAACTAGCAACAAAAAAAAATGATTATATAGTAATTGAATTGATTTCACTGCCCAATGTGTTACAGCTTCTTAAGCCCCGCTCAGTTCTTTTTTCAGATATTCCGTCTTCTGCAACAATAAGAAAAAGATTCGAGAAAGATTAAGTACAATGTTTTCCTTTTCGTAGTTTGCCTCTAGACACTGCACTGACTCAACCGCATTGCTACGCCAGTGGCCCATTACTGAAGATGAAGCATTGTCTGTTATTTCTATCATTGCCATTATCGTTATTTCTTTTGCTTTGTTTCAAATATACCTCCCATTAGTTAGCAAAAACTGGAGAAAGTTTAAAATAGAAAAAAAAAACCCGTGAAATATTGAGAGCAATGTTTTCCTTTCTCTAGTTTGCCTCTAGACTCTTTAGAGGACCGACTACAGTGCCATTGGTGTTATTAACACTGTTCAAATTCTCCAGTAAATTACACAACTCCTGGGTTTTCATTTACGAACTCGCCGAAAAACTGAACATTTCAGCCAAAAGTTCTGCTGTACTCTGTAATTTGCCATCAATTTACGAATTATGCAAAGTCAAACAATCTCTTTCCTTAATATATTTTGACAAACTATTAACCACTGCACCTTGCAAAACTACAGTGCAACTGATGAAGTGTAATTACCTTCACACAATCACATTCAATGAAAGCCATAATTTGCAATTCTTTACTGTCAGCATAAAACATTTCTAATATCTCCATTAGGTTGACAGTATCTACCCACCCAAGGAGTCCAGAGACTCTCAGGATCTGACATACCTAAAGTTTTTGAGCTCATTAGCCTTGTGCTTAGACATATTGCCTATAACGATGAATGCTCTGGACATTTCAATCTAAGGACACAATCATGAACTCAGAGGTGAAAGTAAGCCGGTCCAGTCCGGTGTACCAGCAAGAGCCAGTACCGGCTTCCCCAGCGATGATTCCCCGGCAGGGCCCCCAGGCCCTTTAAAGCAGCGCCGGAGCCCAGCTGCTGGAGCCGGGATCAGGTGGGGATTTAAAGGGCCCAGTGCTCCTGCCATTGCGGGGAGCCCCGGGCCCTTTACAGCGCCGCCAGAGTCCTGCTGGCGCTATGGGTAGTGGCGGCAGGGCTCCGGCTGGGATTTAAAGGGCCCGGGGCTCTGGCCGCTGCAGGGAGGCCAAGGCCCTTTAAAGCACCACCGGAGCTCTGGCAGCGGGCCTCGGGTGGGAGCTCCCCGCAGTGGCTGGAGCACCAGGCCCTTTAAATCCCTGCCGCTGGAGCCCGGCTGCCGGAGCCCCGAGGCTCTGGCAGGGATTTAAAATGCCCGGAGCTCTGCGGTGGCTGGAGCCCCAGACCCTTTAATTCACCCCTGAGCCCCGGGGCTCCCAGCCGCCTCTGCAGCGGGGTGATTTGAAGGCCCTGAACTCCATACTCGGGCAAAACTATCAAAAGAGTGACGGTGATAATGTCAATGGGGGTTTTGCTGGAGTAAGGAGAAGTAAATAAGGCCCTATCTTTGTACATTACTACGAACACTGAAAACAGAGATTGTAGTTTATGAACAGAGGAACAGGGTTTGTTAAAACCTACTCAAAATCCCTATGAGCTAATTATATATATTTCTAATCATGTGATGCAATAGATGTAATTCAGTTCTTGATCAACTGAATAGGTTGCAGCAGACTGTTTCATTAATGAAAACAACTAAACTAACAGATCTTCTATTTTTATATTTCTGCATTTCAACAACAAAATCAGGAACAATGTTGTTTAAACCATAATTTAAAAAATGTAGAAGCAGTTTTTAAAAATTGTTTCAGCAAGTGCTTCTGCCTGATTATTAATGTAACAAACACAGAATTTCAGCCTAGCAAGAAGAACTTCCATTAGTACATCCGAGAAATGTTAGAGCATTTCATCTTAAAGAAAAAGATGTTAAAGAGCAAATGATAGTAAGAGCTTTGTTCCTTTAATGCAGTTGCAGATATGCAAATTGAAAGAAGCTGTGTAAATTTATTTATTTTTTACATTCTCAGATTATTTATGTGCCTCCAGTGACTGTCAAACCACTAGATATGGCACTTCGTCTATTATAGTACATACTGTAGAATGCATTGATCATAAACTGCCATGGAATCTGTTTCAGCTAGCTTGTCACTAAACTTCAAAACTCTTTGCAATTTAAGGGTTTGATTCTGCAAGGTTCTGAGCATTCTAGCCTCAATCCACCAAAACATTACTCAGATTCTTGAAAGTACTTCACTTCATCAGGGTCACAGTGCTGAGCACCTTGTAAAGTCAAGCCCTTAGTTATTAAATTTTACTAGAGACAGAACTGTGGAAAAAACTGTGTTTGTTTGATTGTTTTTTGCATTTCATAGGATAATTCAAGGATAATGTTAATAGGAATATTTAATGACATGATCATGGAAGATAATTAAGTAATTCAATTAAGTGTTCCCCAAACTGAATTTCTCTGCTGTACCTGGATATGAAAACAAAATCACTTTGTCTCTTGCAGCTGCTCTGAAAGGTTAAAGACAGTTATCATGCCAAAAGAAAACTGAGTGTAATTCATTGTTATTATCTAGAATAAAAATGTTTGTTATAATGCCAGTTTATAGGAAAATATGAACTCATCTTACTGTCCAGATTTATTTCGATGTTGTGAATATGCAAAAGGCTTTAGTTTAGCCAGACCATACAAGTTATTCCTCATATATATAATGCCTTTAAGAAGAGTATAATGACATGGAATAATATCATGAACTAAATATCCTCAAGGAGCAATTAACAGACACAGAGGGAAAGAAGATAGAGGAATCACTGATCCAACGTAATTCCCCCCAAAATATTGCTAGGTGGATGTCCAACCAAATTATTCTTTTGAATTCTGAAGTACAGTAAGTGTTACTGAAGAAGGCTGTCAGATTCTGATGTGTTTGACAGGAATGAATTATATTTTCACCAAAAAATCCCACTAATTTTAGTTTATTTTTGAGTCTCTCAATATCAAAATGAGCAGACACATGGAATCATTTCTTTCCTGTCTGAAAACAGCACCAGCCAATGGAAGAAAAAATTGTTACCTCTCCTTGGGGAGCTCTATTCTAATGCCTGGTCTACACTTAAAAAGTGTAGGTCAACCTAGTTGACAGCACTCAGGCGTTGAAAGAGCTATACACCCTGCATGCTGTAGCTATGCTGACCTAACCCCCAGAGGAGATGCAGCTAGGGTTAGCAGAATAATGTTTCTGTCAGCCTACCTACCATTGCTCAGGGAGGTGGTGTTCCTACAGTATCAGAAACCCCCCCTTCCATCTCTGTAGGATGCACCTACACCTCAGGGCTAAACTGCCATAGCTACTGTTCCATAGCTATGTTGCTCTAGTCCCTATAGTGTAGACATGGTTTAAGAATACCCCAAAACACAGCTAGAACTTCAGATAAATACACAAGAACCAATTTACAAGAACCAATTAAGGACTAAATCTCAGTATTTCCTAGTGCATAACAACTTTATCAAATTAGAATAAAAATTGTTCCTACATATGCTGAGATCTCATTGATGTTTCTGTGCATATACAGAGAGCGGAATATTTTAGCTAAGATCTGCCATACACATCTGAGAAGAGAATTTTACCTTAACTACTTACTTTGGGTCCCATTACTGTAACCTCTTGGTGTATTATAAATGCATTCCTTAGTGGCTAAGATAGACTAGAAACCCAAGTCAGATTCTGATCTGGGTTGGAGCAGTAGATTACATTGAAAGTCTGTCAAAATTTGGTTTAAATTGTAAATTTGCATGCAAATATTACATTCTGGTCCATGTTCTGCACTCCTACAGTAGGCAAATCTTTTATTGACTTCAATAGGAGATTAGTCTATAAACAATATTTAGTTTGTCACAGACCAAAAAATGTATGTAAGTTTATGCTTTAAAAGCTGTTTTTGCTCTATGAAAAGCTTTGTAAAGAGTTTTGATGGTTGAATGGTAGTACAGAAGAATTTGGTTTCACTGATCACTGCTTTTAGTAATCTCTGCTTGAAGTCATCACAGTTACCATTATCAATTAAAAAAAGCCCACCTTCCCAAAGCCACTTCCTTTGACTGTTCTGTTTGCCCCACCCTTTTATTGACCAGTGGACATTTACTAGTAACTATCAAATTGGAAACCTTTTCTTAGATTTTTTTTCCAGTGATTTTGAAAAGTAGGAGAGAATATCAAACCTTTTTCAGTGCTTCTAGTCTTTAGGAAGAGAATGTAAGAGCTTGTCGGACTGCAGGAGAGACAATTATAACCTGTAAAAGCGGCAAGGATCCTTGTGGCACCTTATAGACTAACAGATGTAACAGGATTGAGTTGGATACTTGGATTTGATGTAAGCTTGCATTTGGACCATACTAATCTCATTAAAAGGCCACATTTTCAAAGGGATCTCAGTCTGATCTCCATTTGTGTGCATTTGAGCACCCAAACAAATGTGCATACATTTTTTAGGGCTTTCCTTATGGATACAGGTAATTGAATTCCATTAGCTGCATGAGCAAGAGATTGTGCTCAAAAATGCATGTGCTCAAAATTCATGAAGAAGTGTTTGTATGTACAAAGGTGCATGCATACCATTTGAGGTGACATTTTCTAATTGTTAGTGCTTTAAAAACCACTAACAAATAAGGGAAATGTTAAAAAAAAAAAAAAAAAAAAGGTAGCATGCAGTATGGCATTCCTTGACTTTTCAGCTCAGCTCTTTTCACAAAAAGAGATTACCCATATCTCCTACCCAAAAAGTTTATCCCTTAGAAGTGGGATAGTTTCTGGAACATTGACAAATTTACTCAGTTCATCTGTCACTTTTTTCTTTTTATCCATCAAATATTTTTAGATCTTTAATTTTAATACATTCAAGTTTCAAAAATCACATTTCATTTTCTAACCTACAGAGCTCAAATTAAAGCTGGAAAAATATAAAATTATTTACTTCTCCTGAAGCATTTCCTTAGATGTGGCAACATCCAGGACTTTATCTCAGTCAGAAACAAATGAAACATATAGTCAAAAGGTCAGATTCTAAACATAAAGCAGATTTGGATTCCTGAGCTCCCCAGCCTTCTAAATAGAAAAGCAAGGATTCAAATTCCCTTTCCAGAACTCTACATAGCAATGGCATTATATTACCGTTACAACCATCCCTTTGCAGCCCCTTTAGCAAAAGGCATATTCTTAAGTGTTACAACTTATCATACTATCCTCCACATTTTCTACCTTTTTTAATTCTCCAAGTAGCCCAAATATTAATTTAATTAATATTTGATTTGACCATTTCCTGTAGTCTTGATAGAAGTTTTATCTTCTATCAAGGCCACTTAATTTTTCATTCTAATCATTTGAATTGTGAAGGAGTTGGTCCATTTATTTTATAAATGAGAAAATTCATACCAATAATTTCTTTATAGCGGTCTAAAAAGGCCAAAAAAAGTATACTACTTTCAGATTCCTTTTCTGAATCTCCCCCTGCATTTCTGTACCTCTGGAGTTTTTGCTAACGGGGATGTGATGTGGTGACCCCACAGAAGCTCCTGGCAGAATCAGCCTAGAACCATTATGTACAGATTAATATTGGCCTATAGTTGTATTATAAAACTAATGATAGATGATACTTGATCCTGAAGCTCTCTCTCTCTCCCCATGATAGTTTAAGCCTCACTCTTGCTGAGTTTGGAGTCCTCTACCTTTTCTTTCTCCAAATCTATTAGTGTTCCCATCACTTTACTATCATCTTCAGGTGAAGTCTTTCTGGGAGGCTGGGTTTAATAAACCTTGGAAAGGTTTTATGCCGTGCCCAATCATTAAAGAGTCTCAGCCCTGTAGACCAGATACTACTGGAAAGTAGTTTGCCATAAGATAATGGTTCAACTTTTAACTAATGAAGGAAGTTTATTGTATAAAGTAAAAGCAGAATTGTTTGGAAATACCTAAGCCCTAAATTGAAATGAGCCAGTGACCATATCTGCAATAGTCAACTTGTTATTTTTTCTTTGGATCCCATTACTTAGCACACTAATCCTATGTGAACAATGTTCTTGGACATCCGATGAGGTGGTGGAAATACCACTTCTGCCAGATTATATTAGCAGTTGATGAAATACTAGCTTTCTGCTTTCCATGGCTTTTGGAAGCAGTAAACTTTCACCAAGGGAGCAATACAAGTACTCCATATATTTTGTAGTTTCCCCATTTTTTGCTTATAAAAAGCGGTGGCAGGTTTTTTTTACAAAATCTGTTACTCAAATGTACATGCCCAAATTTGTGCAGCCATGTTTCTGGGCATTTGATTTTGGGATACCTTAAAACTTAAGGTGTATGCACAAAAAATTGTCCTGTGCAAACTGACAGGCAGGGAGGTTAGCCATCAAGCTTCCTGATTTGGGTGCATACATGTCATCTTTGTACCCTACTGTAAGTCAGTGGACCCACAAAATTGGATACATAAATATGGAGCAAGGTGGAGGCCTGTGTGAAGGGTTAATGTTTAGCTATTCCACCTGGAAGCAGGCGGGGCACACCCTGACTGTTTCCTAGAAGCAATGCACACATTGCTCTATCCAAGGACAAGGGCTAGATATGAACCATGAGAACTTGATTGTTTGGACAGCAACTGTGGGAGGCTTTTTTAGCCTGGGCTCAAGGCCTGAGAACCAGGATTGTAGTAGATAGAGGATGGTAACTAAGCATATGAATCAACGTCATACATTCCTTTGTGTAGCAGTGTGTAATGCTTAGGGGGAGAAATATAATAAAAGGAGAAGGTGGAAGGCGGGGGGGCAGAACAGCCCATCTCCGCTGACCAGCCTGTTTGCTTGCATAAAGCTGTGTTCTGTCTCATCACTGAACCGCCACACCTGTGTCAAAGTTTTTCCTTTAAAACTACCGTACTAGCATGACGAGCAAATACAAAATATGCTTTGCAATCCAGCGCAGTTTGCAAATACATGGAACAGCTACAGGCTCAGGCAAGTGATAAGTGAAAATAGCATTAGCCTATGTAAGACAAATTGTAAGTCACATCATTTCTGTGACACAAATACAAAGTACTAGGCAGTGTGTCTGTGTTATTTAAGAAAAGAAATTATTTTTGGTCTTACACCAGTGGAACAAACATTAGTGCTGTCAACACAGAGAGAAGTTGCTCTTACATTCTCTGAAGATCCGGTTTGTATCTTGCTGTTCTACATCTCAGAGCGCTAAATACTTTTATTCACAGCTCTCTAGTTTGTCAACTAACAGTGCATTATCTAGATACAGTTTCAATGTAGGTGGAACGACAATCTCATGCATATGAACGGTCACTGAAATGCTACTCCTCCTCTCTCTGCTTTGAATATTTTCTGCTAGCATAGCTTATACTTCCAAACAAAACAGAGTGCCAATCACAAAATCATTTTACCTTCGAAGTGATTAAATGGTAACAGCACTGTTCAGAAATGCAATACTGAGACAAGGCTTCTACCCACCAAAAAATACTGTGAAACCATATGCCCCCTTCATTAATTCAGCAGAAATATTTGATTTCTCAACATTCCATTCAGTTCTCTGTCATAACATTTCTTGACATCTGGGAGCACTCTGAGCATGTGTATAGATTTCAAGTGACCAGCATTGCAAATGACCCAGGCTAAGACCTAAGATGTTCTGAAATATTCACTATTGTGAGACTGAAAAGATAAGTCTAAAAATAGTTGACCAACTGATAGCCCTCTTTTAGCAGTGGAAATCTTTCAAAACTTGCATTGGCTGCTGGGTCAGCAACCCTGTCCATGATTATACCACAGCGCTCTATGACTAGCTTATTCCATCTTTCCACTCCTCCGTGCTAATGCTGTTCTTAGATTACTGGGGGAACTAAAAGAAAAGGAAAATAGCCATGAGTCCAAAATCCAAGAGAAACCTGAAGGCTTGGCAGCACTGTTGAGCACTGTTTAGTCTTCTTGTTTAACAGGGAAGCCAAGGAAACTTTTTCCCCACTGGCTGGGGGGCAGGGGGAGAGAAGGAATGGAGGTAATTACATTATTTAAAATCTAGTGTGAATGTATACAGAAAATATTTCTACTTCCTTTGTATTAGAGATCAAAACTATACAAAGAGTAGGCTGTTCCAGAGATGAAAACTGATCTGTCATTCTGCTATGAATGCAGCATTTTACATTTAAAGAAGATTGCTACAATCTGAGCTATCACTAAACCCCAGTTTGTTCTTATACTGCCTTCCCCTAGTTGTAGCATGGGTAGACATACCTGTGCTAGCTAGATTAAAGTTAAAGCAGGTAAATAGCCGTGAAAACATGGTGGCACAGACCACAAAACATGCCTGGAACTTAAATGCCCACCGAGAGTCCCTGGCGAGCTTGTACCAGGGCAGCTAGCCTGCACTGAAGCTCGTGCTGCCAGGTCTTCACTGCTATGGTTACCTGCACTAGAAAGCTAGCATGGATAGGCATATACTTTAATTTGCAGTGTATACATATCCATAGAAACCCTGATTCTGCAAACACTTGAGCATACGCCTACCCTTATTCAGGGGAGTACTCCCATTGGCTTCAATGAGACTGCTCAGGGAATAAAATTACACCCATGCTTAACTGGTTGCTGGACTGTGGCCTTGGGGAGCTCTGCTGCCAAGGGTAGTGTTAGACCAGGGAGAGGAAACCTCTCTTAGCATATGCCCTGAGGACTGGGACTTAACGTCTGCATGAATCCTCAAATTCTGTGCTGTTGCAAAGCCATAACCTGTGAATAGCCATAAATCATTCCTTTTCCCAGTGGAGAATGCCATGGAAACTGCATGCATATGTGTATTTAGTTAGTAATTAACTCTTTCCCCCTCTGATCCGGTAGCTGTTGGTTTTTTTTGTGAAGAGGAGTGGTTTGGACTGGAGAGGCGGGGAAAGAATTTAGCTCTTAGGTTAGAAACTAGGAACGGGGACTCAAGAGGGGATGACATAAGTTCTGTCCACCATGCAACTTCGGGACTGTGGTAAGGAATTCCATCCTTTTGAAAGATAATGAGGTGAACCAAACAAACAATGACAAGAATTATACCCAAGAAGTCTCAAAATTCAAGACACTGATCAGGAAAAGGATCTGGAACTCATAGGAATGGCACTGCATCCTTTCATCACCCTGTTTTTCTGTGCTGTGAAAAGATAAGGAAAAGTTGCACACCAGACTATATGGGGGAAAAACCACTACTTAGCTTTTCCTTCTAGTTTTAAATCTCCATTTTTACACAACCCAGCTGGCTCCCATTTACCTCTTTTAGTGCTTCCTTAAATGCAAGGTCTGGGATCATTTGGGGGACTAACAAGGAGCACCAGTCAGCTGGCAGCACTGCTGCCACACAATATACAGCAGCTTCCATCAGTTTGTTCAGAGATGGATGAAGTTTGAAGGGAGACTATGACTACCTGTGTCATCACTGGTGTTGGCAACCAACTGTTTCCTTAGTTTGGTAGCAAGCGCTGACATTATGCTGTTCATCAAGAGGTTTTCCTTTGATGTTCAGTAACGCAGTAACACTAGCCAGAGCAACAAAAAACTACAGCAGAGAGGAAAAATTGCAGTTCCTACTCAATTTTGGTCATGCAACATAAAACCCTACACAGCTGTGAAAGCTTCTCTTATGACTTCCTCTGTTTTATAATGTTTGACGCATTTTGACTGAGTTTGGTTGTAACTATTAGCCCGCAACACTGATCAAGAGAGTTGAGATTCAACCAGCTAGCAAACATGCACACAGAAAGGATGTGTGGGAAGTTGAAATGTCAAGTTTGTATAGTTAGCTTATTATAGGCAGCTTTATTTTGTGTAGAAGTACTTTGCTGTGATGTAATCAAATGAAATTCCTGCCTTATCTGCATAAAAAATGAAAAAAATGCTGTCATAACCATACAGCTAAGGGTAGCCTAGAATTCCTCCTTACCTATAAGGGGTTAAGAAGCTCAGATGACCTGGTTAGCACCTGATCAAAAGGACCAATGGGGAAAGAAGATACTCTTAATTCGGGGGGGGGGGAATTGTTTTGTGTGTTTACTTGGAAAACAGAGAAGCATCAGGTCAGAAAACTCCTTCTCCTATATACCATCCTAAAAGTCTCTCATATTACAAAAATTGTAAGTAAAAGCCAGGCAAGGCATGTTAGATTATCTTTTGTTCTGCTTGTGAATTTTTCCTTTGCTAGAGGGAGGTTTATTCCTGTTTTTGGTAACTTTGAAACTAAGCCTAGAGGAAGTTCTGCTGTGTTTTTGAATCTTTTGTTATCCTGTAAAGTTATTTTCCATCCTGATTTTACAGAGGTGATTTTTACCTTTAAAAAAAATCCTTCTTTTAAGAACCTGACTGATTTCTCTATTGTCCTAAGACCCAGGGGTTTGGGTCTGTGATCACTTTGTAAGCAATTGGTTAGGATATTATTCTCAAGCCTCCCCAGGAAAGGGGATGTAAGGGCTTGGGGGGATATTTTGGGGGAATAGGAACTCCAAGTGGTCCTTTTGATGATTCTTTGTTAAATCACTTGGAGGTGGCAGTGTACGCTCCAAGGGCAAAGAATTTGTGCCTTGGGGAAGTTTTAACCTAAGCTGATAGAAATAAGCATAGGGGGTCTTTCATGCGGGTCCCCACAGCTGTACCCTAGAGTCCAGAGTGGGGAGGGAACCCTGACAAATGCTAAGGTACTTGAGTTTCTCAAGCAGGTACGCTTCTTGCAGTCAATAGGAGAACTTGGTGTTGTATATGAAGAAGCAATCATAGTAATCTTAGACACCCATAAATGGGTTCATTTGGAAAAGACCATTTTCAGAAGCTGCTAGTGTAATGCTCACATGGTAGAGTCAGCCAGTGAGAGTCTGGCCTGATGCTGTCATGATTCTAACCCAGTGTTTCATTGGCTGTGTGTGTCATAATTTGTTATCCTGTGGGAGAGATTAAAGGAATAATTGTGCACAACAGACCAGAAGTTTATTTCTGTTGCTATATAACTCAGCTGTTTTCCAGTATCACTCAGTTCCATCAACCCCAAATACATTTGCATACATGTCTCCTTTACTTTTTTGACTTCACTATTAGTTGTTTGGGGCCCAAAAATTGATTTTTGAAGACAAAAAAACAAAAACCAACCCTGACACAATGCAGAAGCACCCACGGATAGTCATTAATCATGATAATGATAATAGGCAATAATTGGTCTTCTCTGATTGGTGCCACCCGTTAGAGCACAAGTTTCTTAAAGGATGACAAAACCGATGGACTCATATACTATGTGACCATATAGTATTTCTCAGATACAATATAACATAACAAAAGCTCAGCCTTTATATTTAATATAATTATTTTCCTGAATTTATGAACACAAGGGGGTGAAATCCTGGCCCTTTTAGAGTCAATGGGACTTTTGCCATTGACTTCCCTGGGGCCAGGATTTCACCCAAGATACTTAGCAGCCGTTTTCAGAAACACAAATTGATTCATCTAGACTGAGCATCAGTCATCTATTTCTTTAAATATTTGTAGACAGTAGGTTACTAACTATCAGGGATGCATGAGATAGCACTTTTATTTCTTTGCATTTATCCTACGTTCCAGCAAAATGCGGCAAATAATTTATTTCTCCCATGTCCGAGTGTATTTGGTTTTTGCTTCCATAGGAAAGTGCACAAAAAATTGTAAAAATACTTTAACTTCATTTGTATGTGTGTGTATAAGAGAAAATGAAATGACTTTATGGCACTGCAAGTCTTGGAATAAATCAATAAAAGTTTCAAAGCCTTAAAGGCAAAATACATTTGTTCCTCACAAAGAATTTTGAGCAACAGATCTAAGGTAACATTCTTTCCTTTAGCTGCTGAATGCTTAACTACATTTAATACTCAGCTCTACTCTGTATGCTGCTACATTATATACAGAACATACATGCACTATGTAACTCAAGTAGAATGTCACTGCACGATATTGTCCCTTTTATGAGGTATTTGCACAGAGGACCAGAAACTCTGAGTGTGTACTCAGTTCCATAAGTCAGCAGATCCCTACGGCTCTTAAGGCACTAGATACAGTCATCTGCATGCTGCTTTCAGAAGTCTCCTGATTCTCCCCTGCCTTTATAGCAATGCAGCTCAGTCAGACAGAGTCAGACTGGAGCTCAGGCTTGAGGACCGTGAAAAGTGGGAGGGTTCCAGAGCTCAGGCTGCAGCCAGAGCCGAAATCTCTTCACCACAATTAAACAGCCCCTTCGCCTGAGCCCCATGAGCCGGAGTCAGTTGGCACGGGCCAGCCACAAGTGTCTAACTGCAGTATAGACATACCCTAAGTTGGCCAATGCCCCTGAACTTTCCCACTGTGGGAAGAGGATTGCCAGGCATGCAATTAAAAGTCCAGTCAGCAGTACAGTGGGGCTAAGGGCAGGCTCCCTAGCTGGCTCCGCGCAGCTCCCGGAAGCAACCAGCATGTCTGACTTAGAGGCGCAGGAGCCAGGGAGGCTCAGTGCGCTGCTCCCGCCCTGAGTGCTGGTTCCGCAGCTCCCATTGGCTGGAAACCACGGCCAATGGGAGCTGCGGGGGTGGCACCAAGCCCACTGGCCCCTTCACCTAAGAGCTGGACATGCCAGTCACTTCTGGCAGTGGCCTGAGGTAAGCGCCGCCCAGCCAGAGCCCGCACCCTGAACCCCCTGCCGGACCACAACCCCCGACTTCGAACCCCCTCCCATACCCAAACTCCATCCCAGGGCCCACACCCCACCCTGTCCCACTCTCCAACGCCCTGCCGTAGCCCGGAGCTCCCTTCTGCACCCCAAACCTCTCATCCCTGGCCCCACCCCAGAGCCTGCACCCCCCCAGCCGGAGCCCTCATCCCCTGCTACACCCCAACCCCCTACCCCAGCCTGGTGAAAGTAAGTGATGGTGGGGGAGGGGATGGAGTGATCTGGGGCAGGGCCTCGAGGAAGGTGCTGGGCATGGGGCAGGACAAGGGTATTCGGTTTTGTGCGATTAGAAAGTTGGCAACCCTATCCAGGAGTCCCACTTCACAAAAGTGGAACTGTGAAACTTAATGTTGTCATGAAACAATATGGTCCACATCTAGTTCCCAAGTAACAGGCCACTTTCTCTTCACTATACTCAGACAAGCATTACAAATGGCAAGCAGGATTTGGCACACTATCCATCGGTTTTCTAAATATTCTGTCTGTGATTCAGAGAGCAAATATAGATTTTTTCCCCAGAGAGTCTTGCTAGTTGGTGGATAACAAATGGAGCAGATAGTTCACTGGATCCATCTCTAATGGCTTCCACTAAGTGAACAACTATCATTTGTTATAATGAGCTGAGATACAAGACAAGTAACTAAAGTTTAAAATAGTATAATGAAACTAACCCTCACATTTTACACAATTTACTTTTGCGGCTCCTCTTTTCAAGTGTGATGTTTGAATGTTTCTACCAAGGATGCCAATAATAGAAAGTTATCTTGCTTCAAAATCAAATGTTCCTTATTAAAAAAAAGACTGATTAAACAAAAATGTCAGCTCCCTTGAATCTCCATTTGAAATTGTGACAAGGAAGTAGTTTTGAAATTATTAGCAATGAACAAACCATTTTAAATAAAGTAAGCACACCCTTGAACCAGTCCAACTGAAACTTTCATTAAAACTCTTGTAAGAGCTAGATCTCTCACCATTTGCAGCCAAATTACCAGATCATAGATATTCCAATTAGCAGCTGTGCTATGGGGTATACATCTCCAAACCAAAACTCCATAAGCCATCATGTAACAGAGCCAGTAAAAACAAAGAAAAATTGTGTCAAGCAAAAATATCTTTATTATTTAAAAAAAATTCTTTAAAACAGAAAATTGGAAATATGGAGTGTTTTTAAACATTTCATAGATAACTAGGTAAAGAAGCAATATAATCAGATATAACCACCTAACAGTATCTAGCAAATGCCCCTGCCTACCCCTTCTCCTGCCCTCCTCTTGGCACAAGGATAAAATGTGTGTGTGGGGGGGGAAGAGCCTGGAAGGTCCTGCATCAACCCTCTCTGGGAATAAAGGCCCACAGAATTGCACCCACTCATCCCACCCTTACCACATGTAGTTGCCTAACTAGATCTCGTGGTATGCTATGGACCTAGCCAAACCACCTTTTCAGTGGGTTGGAAGGGATTTCCCCCTCTAACAAGAGTGGACCCACATTGAGTTGTTTTGGGAGTTTTTCTGTGCTATTTTCACATCAGCCTGGAGGTCTGATCAGTTACTTATAGGAGTTAAAAGAAGTGTGAGGAGGAAAACCCTTTAAACCACCTTTTGACAACTTTCAGCTACTGTCCAGTGCTATAGTTGGAATACGAGTGATCAGATCCTGTGGTAAAACTAAGCACAGGACAAGACAGTATTGGCACCAATCCTGAAAGTTTGCAGGATGAAGAGAGTAACATTTTGTGCAGAATGAGTCAGTGTCATTCCCGCACAATGGAAGGGCATAAGGGATTCCAGCGTGGGCTGAATCTTTGGCTGAGGGCTATTTAGGATAAAACCGAGTGTCATCTCCTTTCCTTTTCGGTTATATTGGATAGCAATATTCATACTCCACCGGACCCACAGAACTTCCGATATTTAAAGGGGCCCCTTCCCCACCCCTCTTTTGGCATTAGTTTAATAAACTTGTGGCCTGCCATGTAAAACCTGTTCCTGGCAGTGCCTTAATTCCTGCATTTCTGGACCAACAATACATAATTGTATGAGGTTATTTTAAAAATTACAGCTTTCAGGATTGGTTTATAGGACCTGTTTGACATTTAACAAAGTCAGCATCAATATAAAATGTGTGTGACTTTGTCATTAGTTATCAAGAATTTGTTTAGCTCTTGAATTCCAAAACATGCTGGGCAAGCTACAAAAATATTCTTTAGTAATGCAACTAATGTAATCTGGGGACAATTGCAGTTCACTGCTTTTACTCTTCTGAAATGGCTGGCAAATTCTCAAAAGCATTTTATAACAATGGGACTTTTTCCACAAATGCTAAAATGCCTAAATATTTATTCAGGTCAGACATCAGTTTGACACTTAATGAACAGATGAAGTAATAAAAAAGCCTGTTTAAATTATTCACAAGTATAAAGGGGGGCTGCTGAAACATATGACCTTGTTCTGGATTCTGGTTTAGGGACTTTATTAAGCTATTGTCAAAGGTTGTAGCCTTTTCAGTAAGGTGTGACTTATCTGAACTGCTATTTATAAATATCATTTTTATGGGGTGCTATGATACAAATATATAGGACAAAACCTAGAGGGACATCAAAGCAACACTATGGCACACCAAGAAAGTGGGGGCATAAGTAGTTTTATGCCACTTTCCCCTCATCTAGATCTACTCCTCTGCATGTTAGAGAAGCCTGAAGCTGAAGCCTGAAGGGTCAAAAGATAATAGCCACCACAGGGCCATATACAAGCCAAGATCACCAAAGTGAATTGCCTCCTGGCTGGCCATGACTCTCCCACCTTCGCCTCCTACACTGTGGAGAAGAGGAGAGGCTGGCATAGGAGTAGTGCAGCTCGGGATTCCTCTGTGCTAGGGGATTAAGCAGCTGCTACCTTATAGAAGCTTAAATGCCCCTTTGCGCCACTGGGGAGGGGCATAAAAAGGTACTTCAGGATCTGACCCCTACTTTGTTTGAGCTGAAATTAGGAAAGGGAAATCTTTCTTGGCAAGGTCAGAGGGAAAATGTTGTGGGGGGAATTGAGAAAACAACAAGAAAGGGTAACATTTCTTGATGAGGAAGGCATGAAATTCACGAGTACCCTACAGTTAGTGGAGAAACCAGACCCCTCTGGAGTATATGCAGTTCCCACTCAGAAGTTATTTATCATTGTAGTGACCATTTTAGTGCTTCTTTCCTTGAGAGTTGCACTATAACAGAACAAACACTTTCATCTTGATTAACCCACA
This sequence comes from Lepidochelys olivacea, assembly GCF_965140295.1. Taxonomy (NCBI): domain Eukaryota; kingdom Metazoa; phylum Chordata; order Testudines; family Cheloniidae; genus Lepidochelys; species Lepidochelys olivacea. The sequence continues at coordinate 79,581,870 of NC_140417.1, read as the reverse complement.
GAGGGAAAGAAGAATGTGATTTGAATGTGATATAAATACAAGGCCTGGAAGCAGAATAGTACATTGAGACTATAATCCAAAAACCAGCATGGTACTTGGTTTAATGCCATAGTAAGGATGACAAAAAGCTTGATTAGAGATACTAACCCAATTCTCTGTTTCTTGACTACACATGGCATAGACACCTAGCTGCCCCGCAGGATGTTTTCGGTATGCAGCAAATATGTTGTTCAGCACTAAAATGGTTAATATGAAAATTAGCTTTTAGTTTCTTCATGCTATTTATCTTAATAGTACTAGAACACACCCCTGAAGCCTTTTTACTGATAAAGGAAGCGCAATTTCTCCTTTGAAACACTGGTAATATATTATAGTACTTATGGCATTTTAGGATGAGAAACAAAGTAAATTCTATTGTATCATTTTCCCTTTCTAACTAGCTTCTTAGAAACACAAAATTTGATCACACATCTGTATGATCACACATAAAAAACTTCCATACAGTCACACCATGCAGAGGCATTTGTTATTGTTTCTGTAGTGCATTGCACTTTACAGACAAGAAAAAGGAAACACGTTTTTACAGTCTTTAGAGCAGCAATTTAAGGACTTGATCTTCTGGCCAGCTGAGATCCTCTGGTTCCAGAGGAGCTGATGAGGGAAAAGATATTGAGAAACATTTTTAATTTAGATTTCTCCCCGATACAAAGATTGTTGTAATGCAGTGATGCTGGTGAACACCAACATTCCATCTATAATTACATGCATGCTCTCAGGGGGTCAATTTCTGAGCCCTTCACACATGGAGGATCACCTTATTCCACAAGTAATCCCACTCAAGTCCATATGGACTTGAGAGTAAGGTATTACTGGGTATGCTGTGGAATAAGGTTCAACTCAACTCGAGGCAGGGTACCAGAATCTGAGCCACTGGCTTTAGGAGTTATTTTTAAAGCTTTTTATAGATAGGTCACAGACTAAGTGAAAAATTAATTATTTTCATGACCTGATCCTACACAGCAAGTATCGTGTTTGACTTAATCTAACAAAATGCACCATCTGGCTTTGAAGTACAATTTGTCTCAGACCAAGCATTCTGAGATCATCTTAATTAATACTGTAGCAAGTCCACTTCAAGAGCTACTTGTTGAGGCAGTATAGATATAGTCGTTCTGGAAGAGAGTGGGATGCTTCGCATATTCATTTGAATATCAATACCCAGGATGCTCTTCCAGATCATTTGTATTACTCAGAAGCACTGTTCTCCAAATTTTGGGAATAAACTGAAAGATAGGATATTTCCTGCATGCTTAATTAACATACTGTGTAAGATGTTTCATAAGGGGAGCACTATGACAATACATTAGCCTTAGTGTTGCATTAGATAGTAATTGTAGTCTGCCTCAGAATGGAAGGTTCCTTCAGAGGTTTAAAGGAATGTGTCTGAGGAGGATTTTTTGGATGAGGGGTTCTTGGCCTCTGGATTGTGCTCCTCTACTTGGTCCACTCCATCATAGATTTGTCCACTTCAACGCATGCTTTCAGCTCATACTTCTTTTTGGTTGTTTTGGGAGGCAGTGGACCAAGGCATGGTTGAGGGTTTGTTTGAAATGTTGAAAAATATTAGGGGTATTGTAGTGTTATTGGCTAGGATGAGATTACAAATTAAGTTTCCCTGGTCACATTCATGCGCAGTAATTGTACTTGGCATGTGTGGCAGAGGGTCTAGCCCTGAAGTTTGTGCCCAGATCATCTGATTTTTTTAAATTGCCCTGTGGCCAGTAATCTGGCCAGCATTTTTTCATGGTCCTAACTGTGAAGCATGCACAATCTGAATGTCACAATGTACCTGTACCATCTGCCATCTCAACTTTGTCAGTGCCCAAGGTTCTGGCCTGAGGTGTAAGGATCACAGACTTTCTCCTTATGCGGTATTATGCTTTTAGTAAGTACTATGAAGCAACATTTCATAAATATACACCCTACAGACATTTAGGGAATTCTTTGCTGGCTCCCCAAATTCAACATATTCACCATCACAATCAGTGCATTGTATTGTACAGTCGCAGCTGAGAATGATGTTATCAGATCTCTGTAAGCGCTTCCATGTCAGAGATCTTGCTCAGGGTCTCATGAGCATTTGAACACGAGTCTCACTGCTCTATTAATGAAGCATTGCCTTGATGGAATGGATGAGAAGTATATGATAATAGAAAATATAAGAGCAAATGAAAAAATTTCTGCTTCAAAATGTATTTGAATTTAACTTCTCATACCTCAGGTTTCCAACATGCCCATATGTGTTGACAGAATTTCAGTTTACACTGAGGTTAAAACCTCCTGGAACTAATCATAATTATAGTTACTATTGCTGTTCCCATAAAGAATATTCACGTTAGAACATGGAAATCCATACCCCTTGCCTGCTTTCAAGAGCACTGACATTAGCATACCATGAAAGGGTTATTTTTTTTACCTATAGCAGAGAATATTAATAGAAATGACTTTACATCCATAGAATTACAAAACATCTTCACACCAAATTCTGCCCTTAGTTACACATATGCAATCCCACAGTAAGCAATACAAGTGAATTGAATGGATGTAAATGAGAGCAGAATTTCACTCTAATGCTATTCCCAGAAGTAGAGGACCTTTCCCAGAACTGTTTAATGCTGATTGTAATCTGAGTATTATGAGGATGAATAGACATAGGAAACAATTAAGATCAGTAGAAACTCTAGCCCTCAAACAGATTAAGTTATTATTATGGTTTCCTCACATGCTAGCTCTACTAAACTCTTGTTGCTCCATCCAGCCAAGCCAGGGTTTCTTTATAACATAATAAATGTTTATTTCTAGTATTTACCTTTCTGAATGTTTAAATTAAGGAATAGCAAGAATCTGAATCTCCTACAGAAACATACAATATCCACACAACTCCACACCAGATAGGAGAGTGGATAGATTGATTAATTTTACCAAACTTTGCAGTGTTCCTGTCATTTCTTGAACAGTAGCTGATAAAATGCTTCCTTACCCTTTATATTTATCTCTGATCTCTTTTCAATTCTTCAAAAATATAGACATAACATATAATTCATATAAACATATATACTCAACATAAGTTATTAATACCACAGACACAGAAGAGTACTCACATATCTCATACATTCTCACCATGAGCTAATACAATTGTTCCTAAAATTACATGTAATTTTTAAAAGATCATTTCTAATCCTTTTAAAGGATGCTACCAATGTCATTTTATACATTCACGCCATTATAAGTAACAGTTTTTTAAAATGTCAGACTGCAGAAGACAAAATGATATGAAGCTTCCTGTCATTTTTCATAGCAATCTTAATATATAGTCACGTGAGCCACAATTTATACTATACATTTTTCCAAAAGAAATCAGATTTCTAATACCACGTATTATTCAGACCTCTCTGTCACATTTGTTAAATGTTCTCATTTCCAAAGAGACTAATCGGATTTTATCACTTTGAGAAATAAAAAAGTAAGGGTTACTTCAGACATTCTAGAATTTGATTGATACTAAGGTCACTAACAGAGGCTACTTAGATAAAGCAAAATGGGAGTTTATGGAGTGAAAAACCTAAGCTGAGTGCTCAGAAAAAAACGTAAGTGCATTGTGGATCATTTCCAGTGACTTTTAACTTTACTTCTCCTTGTCTTCTACCAGTATATAGCATTAGCTGTCTTTGGTGTGCAAGTACCCTTCAGGAACACAGATCAAGTCACACAATGCTGCACTGAACATCTGTTCTCTAATAAGGACATTAATAGTGGATGGACAAAACTGGGTTCTCAAAATTGTGTTACAGTTCAAACACTGGGGAACTGTAAAGGGCTGGCTTTGCATCTATGAATGATGTCACCCTTTAGTTGCTGGCTCACAGAGTGGCTACGGGAGATAATTACAGTGAAGACAGCCATATGTTTATTATCAAAAGCTAAGAGTTAAGAGATACTGAGGGAAACAAAAATGGTTACATACAAAAAAAACATAAAAATGCAAACCTGGGTCTACACCTATCAATGGTTACCTTTCCGATATACAATATTTTCCCCTAAAGTTTTGCAGAGCTAGCAGGTTTCAGACAAAGCTGAGCCGAAGCATTCATGACACACCCCTTCGAGCAAGGGTTTCCCTCAGTGAATGGATAGCAAAATGTCTCCTTGCACTCTTTTTATATTCATCTAAGTTCATTTTTGGCCTCCAGAGACTGGACAACCCTCTTTGGTTTCGTCTCTGGTGTCTTCCCATCCCCCTGTTAATCTCATATGTAAATTGGGCTCCCATTGTGTTGGTTTACAATGCTTAATTTACATTTGTCAGAGAGATACACATCTTGCCTCCCATCTGAAAAAGACCTGTTTGTCCCTTCTGCCTTGGACACAGACATCAAAACATGTATGTATACACAATTCCTTAAATACCATCTGCACATACATCTCACAAATATTATGAGTATCATTATGAGAGGCTTTTGAGATCTCATATGACATCAATTATGGATAAATACCATGAAAGCGGTGTGCTAGGTGTAATGAGTTTGTCAGGCCTGTTAGGAGGCACCATTACAGAACAGTGAACCCTTTGCTAGCTTGTACCAATGGGCCTCTGTCTCACAATTGTTTTAAAAGGACCACAAACTCACCCTATAAACTCAAAACAAATGCAATGTTTTTCTTGGGTTAAGAACAATCCCAGCAAAACCTTCCAAGTTTCTCAGGCTTACAAACAAATACTAAATCTTTCAATGCCATTAGAGGCAGGAAGGCAGCTTACTTGAAATACAATCCAGGTTGGAAAGTTCACATAGCTGATTTCTGTTTGTTTTCAGGTTCCACTACAGTAGTTTTGTACAACTAGACTCAGCAGTTGAAGGTTAGTCAATCAAGAGTTTCTCTCTATAGATTTTATATAGCTCCATGTATTAACTGAATGCCTCTGAGAGCAATGACAATTGACTTTAATCAGGCTATGCTGATTTATACCAGTTAAGGATCTAAGTTTTCTATTTTCAGTCAAAACTAGAAAGCCTTTCATTGGTATTTTTACTTGTATATCAAAAAGATTTTGAGAGAAAATTTCTCCAGCAAAGTCAGGAAACAATGCAATGGTTCTAGATTCCAAAAATGATACAGTGTCAATAGCCACATTTCTATAAAGTATAAAAAATATAAGATTACTTTGAAAGGGTGTTTGGCTGAGATCTAAACTATAACCAACATTCAAATTCAGTTTATACAGTGGGCACTGAGGGCTGCAACAGTGATGTAACTGTGGACTAGATTGGTTCCATGTTTGCATCCAGGCTGAAAACTACTAAACAGTAGGAAACATAAGCAAAATTGACAAAATTTCCTGTTTTTACAGTTCTCATTCAGGACTTATTTCTCCTGTCTTAAATGCAATTTTCTCCATTTGGAAATGATTCTAGTTTTTGTGAAACCAAAAGGTGTGTCAGAGAGGCATCAAGGTTCAAACTACAGATAATTTTTCTTTTCCTTTTTTTGTTTTAATACTTCCCTAAGGTAGTTACTCTATGATTTTCAGACAAATTACTTTTATGTTAATAGTTTAGTTCCTGGGAGTTCATACATTCTGTGGTACCATTAGTGCCAAGCTAGAGTTTAGCAGCCCAAATTCTACTCCAAAATATACCAAGAAACCTGTTAAATAAAAGCAAAGCAGATATTTCATAATTAATTATTTACTGGATGAATTTCATCATCTTTTTCTGATCATGGAATGCCTACCCCAAATGCATTTATTATTCAACCTTTAATCAAGACTTTGTTTATTTTACAGCTTGCAACTGAAGATGTGTTAACTTCCTAGTGTGAATGCTTGCTGAAGGCAAATTTAAAACTTGCTTTTTGCAAGTAAATATTCATTTACTAATACCTAATTGCATCAAAGTTTGTAAACAATGAACACAAATGGATCATGTATAGTGCTGAGGTGAATATGTAAAAAGTTATGTGTGGGGGGGGATTAATAGGGGTCAAGATGTGTGAATGCCTAAAGGTTTGAAGATTCAATTCAGATAAGCAGCCAGAAGTGTATGCCCCTTGCTTTGCCAGAATAAGCTTTTGATAAGAATATAAGAACGACCATACTGGGTAAGACCAAAGGTCCATCTAGCCCAGTATCCTGTCTTCCGACAGTGGCCAATGCCAAGTGCCCCAGAGGGAATGAACAGAACAGGTAATCATCAAGTGATCCACCTTGTTGCTCATTCCCAGCTTCTGGCAAACAGAGGCTAGGGACACCATCCCTGCCCATCCCGGCTAATAACCATCGATGGACCTATCCTCCATGAATTTATCTAGTTCTTTTTTGAACCCTCTTATAGTCTTGACCTTCACAACATCCTCTAGTAAAGAGTTCCACAGGTTGACAGTGCGTTGTGTGAAAATATACGTCCTTTTGTTTGTTTTAAACCTGCTGCCTATTCATTTCATTTGGTGACCCCTAGTTCTTGTGTTATGAAAAGGAGAAATAATACTTCCTTATTTACTTTCTCCACACCAGTCATAATTTTATAGACCTCAATCATATCCCCCCTTTGTCGTCTCTTTTCTAAGCTGAAAAGTCTCAGTCTTATTAATCACTCCACATATGGAAGCCGTTCCATACCCCTAATAATTTTTGTTGCCTTTTTCTGAACCTTTTCCAATTCCAATATATCTTTTTTGAGCCAGGGCGACTGCATCTGCATGCAATATCCAAGATGTAGGTGTATCATGGATTTATATAGAGGCAATATGATATTTTCTATCTTATTCTCTATCCCTTTCGTAATGATTCCCAACATTCTGTTAGCTTTTTTGACTGCCGCTGCACATTGAGTGGATGTTTGCAGAGAACTATCGACAATGACTCCAAGATCTCTTTCTTGAGTGGTAACAGCTAATTTAGACCCCATCATTTTTTATGGATAGTTGGGATTATGTTTTCCAATGTGCATTACTTTGCATTTATCAACATGGAATTTCATCTGCCATTTTGTTTCCCAGTCACCCAGTTTTGTAAGATCCTTTTGTAGCATTTCACAGTCTGCTTGGGACTTAACTATCTTGAGTAGTTTTGTATCATCTGAAAATTTTTTGCCACTTCACTGTTTACCCCTTTTTCCAGATCACTTCTGAATATGTTAAATGGGACTGGTCCCAGTACACACCCATTGGGGGACACCACTATTTACTGCTCTCCATTTTGAAACCTGACCATTTATTCCTACCCTTTGTTTCCTATCTTTTAACCAGTTACCAATCCATGAAAGGATGTTCCCTCTTATTCCATGACAGTTTACTTTGCTTAAGAGCCTTTGGTGGGGGACCTTGTCAAAGGCTGTCTGAAAATTTAAGTACACTATATAGATTACCTGTATATCAGACACTCACTCTTACTTGTATGGCAGACTCTCTCTCTCTCAATTGAGTACTTCACCTTCTGGTTATGGCTGAAACCAGGAAGTGCAAAGAGATCTGTACACGGAAAAACAAGAACCAAAAGTTAAATGAACTTCTTGGGCATGCGACTTTGTTCAGTTCAGGTTTAGTATGAGCTTTGGATGAAGGTTCAGGTGTCCTTTTTATTCTACCTGAATGTGTTTGCCTATCCCTAATTTCCTCTATTCTCTGTGTCTACAAGAACTCAACATTGTTACTTAAAAGAAAACCACACACTAGCATCAAAATATCAACCAGCCCTAAATTAGGTGGGATTTTCCTAAATTGCAGGCTGTGCTGTTGTCCGCAATGAGGAGTGCAACTTCTGCCTCAGTATTTACTTCAACTATTTGGTGGTATTTGCAGCAGGTGCATGGCAAAACCTTTTCTGCAGTACAAACCTCCAGATTACTGGGGAAAAAAAGAAATTATATCTCACTCTCCTAAATTGTAAAACAGTTCCCCGGATTTTATTTTTAATAATTTGATCAATTTTATTGTAAAGGTTACTTGCAAAAGAGAAAAAAAATGTGTTTGTGGCCTTTTCTTTTTGTGATATGTAACAAATACCGAGGAGGTGCGGGGGAGGGGATGGAGTTGTTTCAGGTTTTAATTTCCTTGGGATAGAGAAGGAGAGGGATGACAAACTCACAAGTGACAAGATACTGGAACCAGAGCAACTGAGAGGGGAAGGGATTTTATTTTACCTGTTTAGAAATCTTTGTTTTTCATTTCTTTCTGTTAACACCTATGTAACTCAAACTACAGGAGTGGAGGAGGGGGGAATTAGACTCTACTTCAGCACTTTCATGCATACAAGCAGATGCCTGAACTTTCATAGTGTCGCATTCAAGTCATTGGGATTTCAAGTGGTTAGAGGGGTCTGTCATCAAAGATACAGGATTGAAGCTCTAGGAAAAAAGCTTTTTAAGTGGAGGAGTCAATGTCCTCTCCTCTTAAGCTGAGGGCTGAGACAGCTCCCACACTATTTCTCTAACCTTTCAAGGAGTTCTTCAGCAAAATAGGGAAGATAAATCTTGATATTCCTGATACAGCCACAATTTTTTAAAAATCTTATACATCACAAAGAAACAAATTAAAATTCTCCACGTTATTGGTCACCCTTTATTGCACTCTTAGAAGATGCCACTTGAAAACATCATTCAGTAATTTCAATATAGGCTCAATGAAACTAGCATAAAGCAAATCTAGTAAGGTCCTAGTAGTTTTACTAAATAGTATATTATGGGTATGGCACAGTTCATTTTGGAAATGGAACACACTTCACACAGTAACTCAGAAACACAGTGCCATCCTGGCTATACAAATACAGACCCTCATCCACACACCACAACCATAGAAAACCCTGAGTGCAGCAGAGCCAGTATGCCAAGTAACTGGATTCAGTGAGCCCACACAGGAGTCCACACCCCCTGTATATGCCATACAACTATGATCTGTAGGCACTCCCTCTGTCTTAGCATGCAGGAGGGGGTTTGGGGCAGGGTGGGATGGGGAAGGAGGCAGGGAATCCATGAATACACAGATCCCCCTGCAAAATTCTCACAGAGAAGTAGAGCTCAAGAATAACTGTGAACCATGTATAGAATGAGGCGGGGGGGGGGACTTCTCACCCCCACACCACCCAGCTCGCACAGATCTCCCGTGCGTACAATCAGTTTTCTCAGTCTATTGACTCAAAGTAGATGCTTGATCATGTGTTTGCTACCATGTGGTTGGTAGCAACATTGCAAATGAGAACGCAATGTCATTTAACAACTGAAAAGCTTAGCGGGAGAAGCTCAGATGGGGACATGATCACCTAGGTTTAAACAGTGTTGTGACCTATATGACAGTTCATTTATAATTAGGGAAAGCCTAAGGTAGCCGAGCACCATGGACAGCTGGCCAATAGAGTAGCTGTACTTCTGCTGGCTACTTTGTTCTTTCTAATGCTTACAATAATGAGGGAGAGAGCAGGTTTTGGGAGGACTGTTTGTTCTATTCATCCTGCCCATCTTATATTGCAAGATACTATATTAATGCACAGGGAAATTCTAGAAGTACAGCTTGTTGTGTGATTAAGTAGAGACTTATAGGAATGTATTGATGGCTTTATCGCTAGGCTATGTAAAAGTCTTGTTTGTCTGTATAACTAGAGGCAAACATCACATTAACAAGGTTTGCATGACTAGATAAAGGCTAAGGCCTCAAGCCTCATTTTCCCTCACAGAATGGTCTTACTCTGAAGTATCCTTAAAGAAGAGAGATGTTACTCCCTTGGCTCTATGTCTGCTGGACTTTGCTCAGACAAAACAACATAAAAAAATCCCTAAAACAGCTTTTTCTCACTCTCAGTAATACCCTTCCCTGATAAACCACTGTTGTGGTATAACATGTATGTATTTTCTCCATCTTCTGATTCTCTGGAAGCTAAATTTCATGACTATGTTTTCTGTGACTTCACACACCAGCAAGGGCTGTGTGGCCATGCTCTCCTATAAATCTCCTCGTCTGCTTGGGTGGAGTTGCTTCCTAGAAGTGAAAGTATCTGAATATTATTGAACAAGTTATCCGGTCAACACAATTAGGTGTCAATAGGCAAAGAGATACCTTAAGACTCTGTAGGGCAGTGGGGGAGATTTTTCAATGGCCCAGAGGTCAACGAGGTGTCCCGCTCCCAGTGAAACCCCACAGGAGTTGAGTGTCCAACTGCCATTTGCACCTTTGAAAAATCTGGCCTAACATTTCTACATGATCTACTGTGGTCTGATGGCTATGCTAATGTGATTTTTCTGAAGGAAATGTAGAGATCCTAAATTACATTAAAGAGTTGAATGAAATAAAAAGTGTGAGTTGCTCCAGAGAAAACAAGTTGAGAGAGTATGCAGGCTTCAAGCTCTGGCAACCCAGCTGTCATTTGTAAAAGAAAAGGCTAAATGCTAAGGAAAGTGTAATGATACAAATGGGAGATTTCTGCCAAAGCAAAGTGTGATTTTGGTCTCACTTTCACTTTTTGCATCTCTCCATCTTAGAAGCATCAATTCTTGAATTTAGATAGCACTCCTACTACAACCCTCCTATGGACTTCTGCAATGGAGATGGTGAGAAATTATCTTCTTGAAATGGTAGCCATGAGTAACAATGAGTCAGCGTCAGACAGTAATTGGTACCAAAGAAAAGTGTCTATGAGAGCTGTAACTTGGAGAAAAAAAAATCACAAGAAAATAATTTGAATTCTTAAACTGTTCATTTGGAGCAGGGGCTGGGTCTTCCTCTGTGCATGGAAAGTATCTGGCACATAAGTGCTACAACAATTTAAAGATATTTTTAGATAATGGGGCTTCCTATGTAGAGGGCCTAACTGTAAATGCACTATATGAAAAAATGAAAGGAAGTAAGAACAGCATACCCTGCTATTCCCCAAAATGGAGAAAGGCATGAAGGAACTAAATCAATTCACATAATAAATAATGCCTCACAAAACAGTGGAGTGTTTTGACTCAATGGCCATTTAATCCATTAGGCTCAAGAGAAGATGAGGGAAAGCATAGGTCCTCTACTTAGTGCAGAAGTGCTAATAATGGACAATATCAAGAAGGCTCAGTTGTTTAGTGAAGACTGAAGCAAAATAGGCATGAAGAGTGAATTGTGACTAGATACTTAACACAATTAATATTCGAAACAAGGGAGAAGGAATGCAAGCCAAAACAGGCAAAGAACATGTTAAAGAATATTTAGGTAAGTGAGATATATTCAGCTTAGCAGGGTCTGATGAAATTAACCCAAGAGTACTTAAGGAACTAGCTGGAGCAATCTCAGAACCATTAGCAATTCTTTTTGGGAATTCTTGGATGACAGGTGAGGTCACAGAGGACTGGAAAAAAACAAACATAGTACTTCTCTTTAAAAAGAGAAACAGAGGCCCCAGGGAACCATACACCAAGCCAATCTAACTTCAATACCTGGAAAGATACTGGAAAAACTTATTAAACAACTAATTTAATAGATTCATAGAGTCCAAGGCCAGAAGGGACCATTGTAATAATCTAATCTTACTTCTTGTCTAACACGGGCAATAGAACTTCCCCAAAATAATTCCTAGAGCAGATCTTTTAGAAAAACAACCAGTCTCGATTTAAAAATGGTCTGTGCTGGAGAATCCACCATGAACCTTGGTAAACTGTTCCAATGGTTAATTAAATCTACACTTTATTTCCAGTCTTAATTTTTCTAACTTCAACTTCCATCTATTGGATTGTGTAATAACTTTCTCTGATGGATTGAAAAGCCCATTATTAGATATTTGTTCCCCACATAGGTACTTGTAGATTGTAATCAAGTCACCCCTTAACCTTTTCTTTGTTCAGCTAAATAGATTGAGCTCCCTGTGTCTATCACTATAAGTTAAGTTTTCTAATTCTTCAACCTTTCTTGTGGCTCTTGTGAAAGCCCCTAGAGGATAATAGAGTGCTACATAATAGCCAACATGGATTTGTCAAGAACAAGTCATACCAAACCAACCTAATTTTCTTCTTTGACAGGGCTACTAGCCAAGTGAATAGGGGAAAGCTGTAGACGTGATATTCCAAGATTTTAGCAAGGCATTTTACACAGTTCCACATGATATTCTCATAAGCAAACTAGGGAAATGTGATTAGATGAAATTTCCATAAATGGGTGCAAAAAATATGTTGTGGTGAAGGCTGACATCATTGGGTAAGGGTGGGGAAAGGACCTTTTCCTTACTTGGCAAATGGCTCAGGAAATAAAGGATCACAGAAACTATAAGTAGAGCATTTGGTTTCTGCTGCTGTAAGCTTCTTCAGTATATTTGAATATGAATACACAATGACACAGTTAAAGTCAACAATATGCAGGTTGATGTAGAAAGTGCATCAGAATATAAAAGCTGCCATACTGAGTCAGACCATGACCCAACTTCCCCAGTATCCTGTCTCTGACATTGGCCCATACCAGAAATTAAGGGGGAGTGTAGAGAACAGGGCAATTATAGAGCAATCCAACCCTGTCTTCCATTCCTGACATCTGCTAGTCAGATTTAGGGTCATGCTGAGTATGGGGTTGCATTCCGGACGATCTCAGCTAATAGCCTTTGATCAGCATATCCTTCGTGAACTTATTTAGTACTTTTTGGAGCCCATTTATACTTTTGGCCAACACAACATCCCCTGGCAATGAGTTCCACAGGTTAGTTGGGCAGTATGGAAAGAGTACTACTTGTTTGTATTAAACCGGTTGCCTATAATGGTAACCTCTGGTTTTTGTATTGTGTGAAAGGGTAAATACATCTCTTCTCAGTTTTTCCACATCATTCATGATTTTATAGACCTCTTTCATAGTCTTTAATCATCTCTTTTCTAAGCTGAACAGCCTTAGTCTTTTTAATCTCTCCTAATATGGAAGCCATTCCATACCCTTGATCATCCTTGTTGCACTTCTCTGAAGCTTTTCCAGTTCCACTATCTTCTGAGATGGGATGACCAAAACTGGATGCAGTATTCAAGGTGTGGGAGTACCAGGGATTTAAATAGAGGCATTATGATATTTCTGCCTTATTCTCTATACCTTTCATAAAAGTTCTTAACTTACTGTAGGCCTTTTTGGCCACTGCCACACACTGAGTGGAAGTTTTCAGAGAAGTATACATGGTGACTCCAAGATCTCTTTCTTGAGTGGTAACAGATAATTTAGAACCCAACATTGTATATGTATAGCTAGTATTATTTTTCCTATATGCTTTACTTTGCATTTATCAACATTGAATTCATGTGCCATGTTGTTGCCTAGTCACCCAGTTTTATGAGATCCCTTTGTAATGTCTCAGTCTGTTTTGGACTTAACTATCTTGAATAATTTTGTATCCCCTGCAAACTTTGCCACTTCACTGTTCACCCCAGATTAATGAGTATGTTGAACAGCATAGTTCCCAGTATAGATTCTTGGGGGACCCCACTGTTCAGCTTTCCCCAATGTGAAAACTGGCTATTAATTTGTAGCCTTGGTTTCCTATCTTTCAACCAGTTACTGATCCATGAGAGGACCTTCCTTCTTATTCCATAATTACTTTTTTTTTTTTCCTTAAGAGCCTTTGGTGAGGGATCTTGACAAAGGCTTTCTGAAAATGCAAGTATATCATTATCAACTGGATCACCCTTATCCACATGCTTGTTTTTACCACTGTGCCCAGTACTGAAGCAAGGCTTTACTGGCCTGTAATTGCCAGGTTCTCCTCTGGAGCAGTCTTTAAAAATTGGCATTACATTAGCTATGTTCCAGTCATCTGGTATAGAGGCTGATTTCAGTGATAGGATACATACAACTGGTAGTAGTTCTGTAATTTCATGAGTTCCTTACTAACTCCCACCTGTACTTTACCAATTTCTTTCCTATACTCTACACTAGGATATAGAGTTCACCCTTTAATAAATTCATCCATAAGGGATATATCCGCCCAAACTGTGTACTCCTGAACACGTCATCTTTCCCCCAGCCCTTACTATCCCATTCTTCATTCCCCTGCCATCCCTTAAACATCTTCTTGCTGAATTTAACTTTTTATATGACATATCTGTGGAGAATACACAAAAGTATGCACCATTCGTTGTTTCAGCTCCTTCTTGATTTCTGCTCTGTTCAACCTCCAGTTCCTGGTTCTATCACAACTTCCTTTCCATTGCACTCCATCAGATCCACAGCTCCGATCCCTCTCCATGTAGCGGTGACCTACTGTCTCACCCAATTTCTCTCCAGCTGCCTCTCTCTTCCTCTTAGTCTTACTCTCATCATTGGTAATCTCAATCTCTAACTTCCCAGCTGAGCCCTTAGCCTACCCACAACATACCTGTGCATGTGGAAAACATGAACCCAACCCCTCATCCTAGCCCACTAGTTTGACTTTCATCCCAGACCAGCTCTCTGGCTCATAAAAAGACCACTTGCTTAACCCTGACTTTGCCAAATGCTACTTTATCTCTGATTTTTTCATTACCCAACTTTCTCCTCCCTGCCCGTCACCTCATTTTCTTGACCACTACCTCCCTACTACTCTCATTTCCTCCTTTGACTCAGTTACAGAATCTCTTCACTCCACCCTCAGCTCTTTTGCTATTCTTTTCCACCTCAAAGCCCATCCTACTAATCCCTAAACAGGCTCATCCAACCTATGAATCCTCCACTACAGCTTCTGTGCCAGTAAATGCATCTGCCGAGATTCCCACTTGGACTCCACTACAATTTTTTTCTCTCCTTCACTTTTGTCACCTTCCTTATCAAGCATTATTACCTGTTCACTCATTCACTCCCATACCCACAACCCCCATCACCTATTTGCAACCACCTTCAGCATTCTTTGTCCAAATTTCTGTTCGATATTGCCAACTTCTTCAAAGATAAGATCTTCCATGATCCCTAAGGACACTATGCACTCCATATACAAATGCCTTCTGAAGACTCACTTCTTGTGATAAATGCGAAAAATTAGCTAACTAATAATGGCAAGATTGGATGTCCCTTTTACCACTCAGTTATCTAATTAATATACCTAATTTTAAAAATGTATCAAGACACTGCCAATTATACCTGTGACCACTTTACTTGCATGTAATTCCCTTTCCCCCTACTCTTTGCTTGTCTGTGTGTTTCTCCTTTTAGTTTACAAACTCTGCCACTGGGCATTTCTTTATGTTTTACAGTGTCTCACAAATTCAGGATTCACAGAATGCCTCAACTTTGATGCTCTTGGTGCCCATTTTCAGAGTGAATACAGCCTGTAAATCCTTCTCATAAAGACAGCCTAGGGACTTCACATAGTGATGTGCGATATCACTTCTAGAATGTTTTAGCACTACAAAAATTATGTTTATCACATGCCCTCAAACAAAACTCCAACACCTCATTATCCCTCTTTGACTCAAATTGTACAGTCACATCTACCATATAGGTGTTGGCCTTCACCCCAAATACTCTTTTGCCTCCTACACTTACCATGTCTATAAATCTGCCTATTATACTACCCAAAACATTCCCTTCAAATGTTTACCAGCTATCTGAACTTTACTAATGATTTCATCTCTAACCTTAATTTCCATTATTCCCAACTCTTCAAAATTTATTGTATCAAAAAATAGCATCTTCTCTCTTACCTGCATTCTAAAATGGGAAAATGTCACACCCAACTTTAGTAAACTTTATAGTTTCCTGTGCACTTCAGAATACAACCCAATATAAAATTTCCCTCTTTCATTTGCCAGTTCCTGTCGTCCTCAATCCTTAATTCCCCCTGCTCTCCCTCCAGTCTTCAAAAAACACTTTATTCTATTACTAAAACATCTAGTTTATGTTAATGATGCCTCCTTCTCTTCACCCATCTTCCGACCTAAGTCAACCATGGATCTTTCATTCAGGTTGCTCCTATGATTTAAAAGTTTCCCAGTGTCTAACTCCCCAGTTCTCTTAACTCCCAGCTCAAGAGATTCCTCTATTCTCTCTAGTCCTCAACCTCCTTTCTGAATGAAAAAATCTAGCCAATTTCTGCTCCTTGAGCTCTTAGTTCCCTACACTAACAAAATCTTCCACAACTACCCAACTCTACCCTACCACATTTAATAACTACAGCTTGTAACACTCAGTTTGTTTCAATTTTTGAACTGTGTTACTTAAGTTAGTTTAGGAGTGACTCCTTTGGAGTCTTGTTTTACACTAGTGCACTGACTGCAGAACTGTAACTCATGGGGATGTGTTCGGGACAGTTTGTTTACTCAGACAAATGTATCTGTTGAACTTTCTGGAGTGTTCAACATTCTTTGTACAATTACTTCATTTTAAGAGATTGAACAAACTACTTCTGCCTGACTGCATCCTACTTTTTTTCCCTAGAGTAATAAAAGGAAGCGAACAGTATCTGAGCAGAAAAATTATGGCCAGATTCTCATCTGGTGTAAATTGGTGCAGCTCAAATAACTTTAATATATCTAGGCTGATTTGCTCCAGCTGATGTTCAGGTCCCTAGTAGCTCTGATGAGTGATAGATATCTGGGTAGACTATGCTGCATACAAGTGGGATGTAAACCATTTTCTAGTCTCCCACCCTCTACCTCTTATAAAATGCTTTGTTCACATTCAGCGTATCACCATCTGTCAAGGTTCCTTCCCAACTCTGAACTCTAGGGTACAAATGTGGGGACCTGCATGAAAACCTCCTACGCTTACTTTTACCAGCTCAGGTTAAAACTTCCCCAAGGTACAAACTATTTTACCCTTTGCCTTTGGACTTCCACTGCCACCACCAAATGTTTATCTGGGTTTATTTTATTAGGGAAGCATTGTTTGGAAATGTCTTTCCCCCCAAAATCCTCCCAACCCTTGCATCCCACTTTCTGGGGAAGGTTTGGTAAAAATCCTCACCAATTTGCATAGGTCACCACAGACCCAAACCCTTGGATCTTAAGAACAATGAAAAAAAAAAGCATTCAGGTCTTACAAGAAGAATTTTAATAGAAGAAACAGTAAAAAAGAAGTAACAATAAAAAGAATCACCTCTGTAAAATCAGGATGGTAAATACCTTACAGGGTAATTAGATTCAAAACATAGAGAATCCTTCTAGGCAAAACCTTAAGTTACAAAAAGACACACAGACAGGACTATCCATTCTATTCAGCACAGCTTAATTTCTCAGCCATTTAAAGAAATCATAATCTAACGCATATCTAGCTAGATTATATACTAAATTCTAAGACTCCATTACTGTTCTGTCCCCAACAAAAGCATCACACAGACAGACCCTTTGTTTTTCCCTTCCCGCAGCTGTTGAAAGTGTCTTGTCTCCTCATTGGTCATTTTGGTCAGGTGCCAGCAAGGTTATCCTAGCTTCTTAATCCTTTACAGGTGAGAGGATTTTTCCTCTGGCCAGGAGGGATTTTAAAGGGGTTTACCCTTCCCTTTATATTTATGACACCATCTGACTCCAGTTTTTTGGGCTCTTTCCCATTTTGCTTCAATTGTGTGATGTACCATATTTGAATAAAGTACACACAGCTTCAGTTCAATACAAGAAGGGAATAGTGGGCAGGATATACATGGCACAGAAGCAAATGCCAACCTGCAAGAACCTGGGCCCCCAATCCTGCAGACAAATGCATAGGTGAGTAGCCATATGCATGTGTTAAGTCCCATTTAAGTCAAAGGAACTTTATCCAGATCCACAATGATGGATCTGTTTGCAGAATCAGGGCCTGGTGAAGCAATGAGCAAATTAAAGGTATATTTAAGAGAGTATTCAGTACTATATGTTCAGCTGATTAATACAAGACTTCAGTTTCCAGTGGTAGCATGCAATCGATTTCATATAAATTGGAACATACACAGAGAAAGCTTATTATTGCCTGAAGATATACTTTCATTAGTATGTTCTCTGTTTTCTTAAAACAGCTTTGTAATTATGGGAAAGCAGAATAAGAATAATAAAATATATATTAACATCGATTTTAAACAATCATTCAATTCATAACTATAAGTTATCTCAGAAAATAGAATGTTTACTGAACTTTCTTCAGACAGAAAAAATAAAGTATTTACTAAATTCACCAGAACAGTGCCATTAATAATTAAAGAACTTTTAAAAGATGAATAAAGGGAGAAAGGGAGAACTGGTCATTGTGTGATTATTGCAAATATGTAACCTAATAAATAATTTCAGTGTTTATTGAATTTCTTAATTTAAAAAAAAAACATTGGGGCTGATTAAAATGATTGCATCGGTTTATTGAGCCAAAAAGAAAAATAACCCCCTTGTTGAGTATCTTCAGCACTTACCTCTGAAAAAGCTCAGCTGTCCATGAGGGTTGCTCCTGTCTGCCCATACTTTTTCCACTTAGAGGGCTATCCTTACGGCAGAAAGCGGCAATTGCAAATTATTGGAGGAGTTGCAGCCTGCCAACAACAGAAGGAGAACTTAGGGTGTTAGTACCATCAGTTATTCTTCCAACCAGTATGATTTGTGGACATAGGGAAACTGGAGGTCTTTCTGAGCCCTAAAAGGTTGGCACTTCACCTTGGTAACTGAGTGACTTTACATAAATGTTGCTAAAAAATGTGAATTAATTGTAGTTACATTCCATGACATTTGATGATAAAGAATTTTTATACAAAAATGAAACATACTACTTCTCAGAACCCCACAAGTAAATTTTTAATTACTATCTTTATTACTACTTGTCAAACATCACTACTACATTTATCACCCCAGTTTAAACACAATTTCTCCTTTTTCTGAGTCACTTTTATATCTCGTTTCCCATCCAGAAGCTTCTAGCCCTTTTAAACGTTCCATTATCTGTGACTTCTAGGGAAAAAATCCACTGCTTTAAAATCCTTAAAAACAAAACAAAAAACACCTCTCAGCTTCCCAAGTCCGTTCTCAATTCTGTGACCATCTGTCTTCTTATCACACATTCCGTGTTTGTGCTGTCTTCCTTACTTTGACCCTTTTGCAAGAAAAAAGTTCCTAATGTCTCTGCTAGGCAGCAAAACAAATAACCTCTTTATTACTGTGACTGACACTGACTCTCTAACACATTAGCAACTCTGTAGGAACCCAGGGAGGTTGACCTTAAAACAATTTCTTCCTTTTTTTCTCTCCTCAACTTCTATTTGCAATTCCTTCCTCCTCTGTTTTATCTTACTACACAGTAGGGAGGCCATAACTATACCTTCAGTTTCAAAATTTAAAAAACCCATGCATAAATACATACTAAGAGCTACTGGAATGTAATTCATTCTCCACAGCCATTTCATTATTAGTCTCTGTGCTCATCAGCAAGGGGACTAATCACTGCCAAATAGGAGGAAGTAGTTATGATGTGGATACGTGTCCATTAGGAACTGGTAGAACTATCTTAACCAGTAGAGCTACAAAAGTAGCTCCAGTGGAGTCAATGGAGTTATATATACCAGTTGAAAACTGGTGTATATGTGAGAAGAGAATCAGAGACAATATGGAGAGGCACCCCAGAGGAGAAACAACAAAAGAGGCAAGCCCAAAAGAGAAGTCGCCGATATGTCTGCCAAAAACTGGTTTTGTAGAAAGAAAGGGTTATGGCATACTGGACGTAGTGTAAGCCTTTGATTCCTTAGCTAACGGAGCACAGAGACTGGGGAAAACATATTTTTAGTACCTATGGGCACTCATTTGTTTGATCCACCCTGAAAATTGTACCACGAGACCACCAACCTATTTCATGTAGGCCACCAAAGAGGCACCAGAAGATAAGATGTGTCACTGTCCCTGGGGTAGGCTGCCCCTCCTGAGATCATTTTCCAGTCCCTTGAGTATACCCCTTTCAAGTGGCAGGCCTTTGCCTCCATTCCTCTTTGGGGTGGGATCCCATGAGCCAGTCACTTTTCAATTGGGTCTCTGGGGTACACCACCTTGCTGCCAACTGTGCCACTGAGCAAGCCCAATAAACTTGGCACTGCAAGTGTTTCCATTTGGGTCAGTAATAGTATGCAGTGACACAGAAGCAGTATTTATATAGGCCAATGGTCTGAGTGAGCTCTCTCCTGCCACCTATTCATGAACTGGGAGAAAAGACCTCTGGAGCAGACCATATTTGCACAGACACACCTCCTTTACCAAGGTGATCAATTTACCATTAGTGGCTCAGTTTAAATGATCAATTAAAGAGACATCAGAAAACTCTGCTCATTCTGTTTATTAAACACAGACAAGTCAACAAAAACAGATTAATGCTTTACTGGTCTGGAGAACTGGCTTGCAGAAGTTACATCTTCACTCTGTTCCAAAGTATGAGCTCACTTCTGCTCATATTTACATCCCCCTTGTTTATGATAATCAGAAAATTCACAATAGTCTCTGTATTACAGACTTCACTCCCCTTATCTAGTTTCATTCCTATTTTTCAAGGTACCTTTGTATCATCATCTGTACATACCATCCCCAGCATACTGTACCAACCATACCTAGAACACTGTTGATATTTGTCAAGTCTCAACAAAACATACATCTTGTGTTTGACAGATTCTACATCTACAAAGAACAAAAGGTTTTACCTCCTCATAATTTTCCATTATAAAGCTTAGCATGAGTACAAGGCATGCTAGGAGTCTAGTGCATAGCTATACATTTTAGCATAAATACAAAACCTTCTAGAAATATTTAATATTAGATAACAAGGCATATCTACTTTGCCAAAAGTATCAGTTTTGGCTGCTTCGGGTTAAACTTCACTGAAGTCTTGGATGCAGGGATAACAAAATGTTATTCTTTTTGTATGACTAAAGGGCAGATGAACTGTATTTCATATGCTCCAATTGAGGGGTCGGCATAAATTTAACCTCACTTGCTAAGCATAGGGTAGCGAAGTAAATCAATTTAAAATCAGAGGGAGGTGGGGAAAGATGTTGCTATCTGGTGGTGAGGACTTTAAGTGTCCTATATGCCATTTGGCCTGCTCCCTCCAGTATTTAAAGACAGAGATAATTTGACTCAGCGGAGCTGAAATCACTGATAAGCTGGTATAAGGACTGAGCCTTTAGACTGGCATGGGGACAGTGTTCCCATTACACACAGCATAAAGGAGGCCGCAGCAGTGAAGTCCCAATTACTCAGCGAAATCACTGAGAACTGGGCTAGGTAGTGGAAGCTCACAACAAGGCATTGCAGCTAAAGGCAGCATGGTGAGAGACGCAGCAGCAGAAGCACCCTCCTCCGCAGCAATTCCTAGAACTGTCACTCCTAATAGCTGGGTTAGGTGTTCTTGGTGCTGTAGGGCCAGACTCGACCAAAGGACTGGAATGAACCACCTGAATGCACCCCTGGACTCTGGGGCTTTGCTGACCTCAGACAACAAACCATGAGTCAGGTTGCAGCAGATGAAAAGGGAAGTGATGTGTTGAAGGAACATTCATCCACTGGACTTTCGCAACATAAGATTGGAAACGAAGGCAAAGATCTACTGCCCCAGATACTTTGGGGGTGGGTATTTTACTTACAATTTGCATACTTCTGAGTCATTGGCGCTGTGTTTTTTCCCAACTGTTGCTGTGCTCCCTCTCCCCTTAATAAAAGTTTTATTTTCTGATACCCAGATTCCCAAGCGGGGAAGTATTGCCTCGTAGACGTGCCTGGGGTGGTGTTTACTTTTCCAACATTTCTGGATAGGAGCTTATGCTGGGTTTGTTTTGCAATTTTAAGAGGAACCCCTAGGTATTGAACCTTATCCTTTGTTGTTGCCAACACCATCTAGCAGAAGGGTTACATTTATTTTGCCAAACCATACACAATGCTGAGAGAAATGGATTTAAAAATAAAGACAATGTCCATACTTACTGTCTTACCCAAGCTTTCTCCCAAGCTAATAGGTAGACATGACAATCAGTCTGTCCATATGTCAGCCCTATGGCACACTGATGCCAACCCTCTCTATAGGCCAGGTCCTTTCACTAGTTAGGGTCTTCTGATCTGCATGTTCTCAGCCTTAGTAACAGCCCTGTCACTTGGTTTGGGGGGCCCAGGAGTCCCTCTCCATGGCTACAAACGTGGCTGTTTGTAATAGGAATGCTCTTTCTCTAGGCCATTATTTTACCTTTCGTGCCAGGTTTCTTTTCAAAATCCCTTTTGATCTAATTGTGCATTCTGGCAGGGTAATATCACACACAGATACACTGAGGAATATATGATATTCATAAAAAATACAGGTTTCAGAGTAGCAGCTGTGTTAGTCTGTATCCTCAAAAAGAACAGGAGTACTTGTGGCACCTTACAGACTAACAAATTTTTTTTAGAGCATAAGCTTTTGTGGGCTACAGCCCACTTCATCGGATGCATAGAATGTAACATATAGAAAGAAGATCTATCTTTATCTATATATATCTATACACACACACTGTAAGCGAGGACTGGTCTGTCTCCCAAGATCTGTGAGAGTGAGGGATCATTTTTCAGGATAGGTTGTAAATCTTTCATGATGCGCTGGAGAAGTTTTATTTTACCCTTTGCGCTTGGACTTCCAATGCCACCACCAAACTTTATTTGGGTTCCTGAGAAAACATTGTTTGGAAATGTCTTTCCCCCCAAAATCCTCCCAACCCTTGCACCCCACTTCCTGGGGAAGGTTTGATAAAAATCCTCACCAATTTGCATAGGTGACTACAGACCCAAACCCTTGGATCTTAGAACAATGAAAAAGCATTCAGTTTTCTTA
Source organism: Lepidochelys olivacea (assembly GCF_965140295.1). Taxonomy (NCBI): domain Eukaryota; kingdom Metazoa; phylum Chordata; order Testudines; family Cheloniidae; genus Lepidochelys; species Lepidochelys olivacea. The sequence goes on along the minus strand of NC_140417.1, from coordinate 79,559,136 downwards.
CAAGAAGACTTTTAATAGAAGTAAAAAAGAATCACCTCTGTAAAATCAGGATGGTAAATACCTTACAGGGTAATTAGATTCAAAACATAGAGAATCCCTCTAGGCAAAACCTTAAGTTACAAAAAAGACACACAGACAGGAATAGTCATCCTATTCAGCACAACTCTTTTCTCAGCCATTTAAAGAAATCATAATCTAACACATAACTAGCTAGATTACTTACTAAAAGTTCTAATACTCCATTCCTGTTCTGTCACTGGCAAAAGCATCACACAGACAGACACAGACCCTTTGTTTTTCTCCCTCCTCTCAGGTTTTGAAAGTGTCTTGTCTCCTCATTGGTCATTTTGGTCAGGTGCCAGCGAGGTTACCTTTAGCTTCTTAACCCTTTACAGGTGAAAGGATTTTTCCTCTGGCCAGGAGGGATTTTAAAGGTGATTACCCTTCCCTTTATATTTATGACAGCCTGTCTGCCTTAATTGTTTCCAGAAAGTTCCTCATTGTTCTGGAACCGTCCCTGTTGGGAAACGGAACGTCCTTTGCTTGCTCCTCAGCTATCTGCTTTCTATTCTTTCCTAAAGCCCCCTGGCCTGGATTTTTCTTTCTTTTTGAACCTGCCTTAGTCCCCCCCGACCGGGCCAGATGCTTTTTTTGTTTTGGTTTGGTTTTTTGGTTTTTTTTTTCGTCTACGTGCTGGTCGGCCCTCAGCTCGCCGCCAGTACCCGCCCCCCCCATGCCTGTTTTGGGCGCAGTTATTTGCCTCAGCTGAGCCCCCGGAGGAGGGGGGGGGAGATTGCCAATTTTGCTGTCCGGTGGGGGGAGCGGAAACCCCCAGACCCAGCCGTTTTGCTGGCAGCTCGGACTTTACAACATTCTCAGCATGCCGGAAGCCTTGGAACACAGCCAACACAGCTAGAGAAGAAGATTTCAGAAAACAGGAGAAATAATCCAGGAGAGCTATAAATCATCATGAAGGGGGCCGTAAGACTGAGTACCTTTCTGAATTATACTCTTGTGGGGGGAAGTTTGACTGTGGTTACTTGCGTTTGTGGCAGCACAGGGGGTGTGGCGTGGAGACCCCCAACCCTGATCCATCGGTGTCCCTATCCCCCCATCGCTACTACAACTGTCACGGCCCCCACACCGTCTGTCCCTGCTGGCAACCTGCCATCTCCCTTCGGATCCAGCTGTTCGCTTTGAACTTTGCCTTTCGGACCGGACATAACAGCCGACCAACCGAGACTCTTTGGACAAACGTGTGTGGGTCTGCACCCCCCGCTTGGATTGCTTATCCCACAGCTTGCCCCTATTATTGGACCCTGATTTTGTTTCCCCCCCCTCCCAGTCCAACCCCCTCGGCATTCCCCCCGCCACCTGCAGTCTAGCAGGAAGGAGTGGTTACTTTCCTTTCCCCCTCCCCCCTTCTCCTTCCGGTGTCTCCCTGTCTCTCCCTGCTCACAATGGCGGGGAATGAGAGGGGCGAGGCTGCTTCAACAAAATTAGTTGCCCCCCCCCCACCATTATTGTTAAGATACTTGCCACCCCCCCCCGCTGGGGCACCGGCAGCAGGAGGCACCGGGGTGATCGCTGCTGCTACTGCACCCACCGCCCCCCCAGATTCTAGGAACCTCCCCCCCGGGTTGGCCGGAAGGGCCAGGGCGGGATGAAAGGAAAGGGCCCCGCAAAAACCAGTAAGCCCTCCATGGCAGGGGCTGCCCCCACCACTGTGGCCTCATCAACCGTGGCACCCCTCCCTGCATTTCCCTCCACCAGCTCTGCGATTGTTCCTCCCCCAGCCCCCAGGACGTATGCCCGGGCAGCAACGGGCTCCCCCCTGCCTTCTGCCTTGTCATCTCGCCCCCCCCACCTCCTCCACCATCACCAGCGGCCGGGGCCCTTTCCCCACCTTGACCAGGAGGCACGGTGTCCATTGCCTCCTGGTGCCCTCCTTGCCCCACGTGGAGACATACGTGCAGGCGTTGGCGAAGGTGGTAGGACCCACGGCTATTGTGGCGGCCTCCAAGACGTATGGGAAGGTCGTTTTTTTCTTAGCTTCGGAGGCTGCCACCCAGGAGGCGGTGGAGAGGGGCCTGATGGGGGGGGGGGGTGTTTGTCCCCCTAGAACCGTTGGAAGACCTGAGCGTTCGCCTCGTCCTCACCTCCGTTCCTCCCTTCTTACCCAATGCTGCCCTGTTACCCGCTCTCTCCACTCTGGGGAAACTTGTCTCTGTCATCAGCCCTCTCCCGTTGGGCTGCAAGGACCCCACCCTCCGTCACGTTTTTTCGTTCCGCCAGCAAGTGCAGCTTCTACCGCCGGCAGGGGCGCGTGACGAAGAGGCGCTCGAGGGGTCTTTTTTAGTCCCCTACCAGGGAGCCCGCTATCGGGTCTTTTACTCCACCGGAGAGGCCCGGTGCTACCTCTGCCGCTCAGCGGGGCACGTCCACAGAGACTGCCCTTTGGCCCGGGGGGGGAGGGGCACCCGAAACCCCCGAGACCCGGCAGGACATCGGCCCCGTCGCTGCCGATGCCCCTGGCTGCCCGGCACCTGAAACCAACCCTCCTCCTACTCGACCCATCGCTGCTCCTGTCCGGGCCCAAGAGATACCTTCCCTTCAACGCCCGGGCGAGCAAGGGAGTTCCACCCTTGCTAGTACCAATCCAACAGAGCCCATGGAGGAGGGTGTGGTAAGGATATTACCGGGTATAGGAGAGGGCCCGCCCCAAGGAGAAACGCCCACCCCTCATGCTGCCTCACCGCTACCCCCCCGAACCCCTGAACCATCACCTCCGCCCCCCGACACGACCCCTGTTAACCAACCCCTAGATGATGCTATGGAGGGCTGGACCCTAGTCCAGGGGAAGCGGGCAAGCGGAAGGCTCGAGCTCCGCTGCATCCATCCGAGGCGGAAGCCCCCCGGAAGACCAGGAAAGGAGGCACTGATATCGAGCCTCCCGCCACAGCCACGAGTGAGATCCATCTGCTGGTGTCGGGAGGGGAAGACGGACTGGCATTGGAGGGCAGAATCCCCCCTCCATGGGAGACCCTCCCCTCCGAGACTTCTGAGGACGCCCCTTCTGCCTGGATACCACCCGAACCCCCCGCGGACCCCGAGGCGACCGTTGAGGCGGGCCCTAGAGGAGAGGCCCCCGGGGTGGCAGGAGCTGGTCTCTCCCCCGTGTATGCAGAGACTGAGGCCCTAGATTTGACCCCGGTCACCCAGGGAGGGGATGATCTGCTGCCTGCTGGCCTCGAGCTGGGCAACCTTACCCCAGCCTCCCTTTCCCCATGCTCCCTCCCCCTAACTGCCTTCCCGGGCGAGCACTCTGCAGAAGGTGGTCCACCACCTGATGCCATGGCCGGTAAGACCACCATGGAGCCAGTGCCTAGCATTATTGGGAGCCCCCTCCCTTACCCTTTAACCCTTGACTCTGCTCAGGAGGCACTTTCCTTTAGCTGCTTGCCTCCTGAACCCCAGAGCTTTACCCCTGCCCCTGCCTCCACCCCTGTCCCTGCCCAAGTCCCCTCCTCCTGCAATGCTAATGCCGCCCCTGGGGTTATTTCCTTTCCGCCTTTCGCAGATTCCCCCCAGGGAGCAGTCTTTGCACTTTCTAGCCGCGACCCATTAGGAGTGGCAATTTTTTCCCTGCCATCCCCCTCCACCCCAAGGCGTGAAATGAATTTAATAACCCCAGCCTGTCAGACGCCCCGTCGGTGGTCTGCACCCTGTCTACCCGCCTTAGCGGACCATGAGGCTGTATTAAGAGTCCCACCAGGGAACACCTCGGAAATTGTAACCCCACCCCACCATGAGCTGCGGCATGGACTACGGAAGTTCCTAGAGCACACCCATGGCGCCTGCAATAGGGTACAGCTGGCTCTTCAGCTATGGGGGTAGTTAGATCAAATCCTCCAGGCCACAAGGGCCCTTATAAAGGAGGGCAGGGGGCAAGGAAGGTGCGGTGCTGCGGCCTACGAGTGAGCCCGCAGCTTCCGACACGATCTACTCATCCACGGGATGGGTCACGGGTTGCTGCGCAACCCGCCAGGGGCCCTGAACACCCCCGCCAACACGAAACCCCCACCCCCCCCCAGCCCTCCGCATGACGCCTCTTATTATTGCGACCCTGAATACCAGGGGCTGTAGGATGGCTCTCCGCAGGTCCCAGGTGCTCTCTTACCTTCGGGAAGGGGGGTACTCTGTAGTTTTCCTGCAGGAGACCCATACGGACCCGGCCGCCGAGGACAGGTGGTGGCTGGAGTGGGGGGACGGGGTATACTTTAGCCACTTCGCGACCTGGCAAGCTGGAGTGGCGACCCTGTTCTCCCCCAACCTACGGCCAGAGGTGCTAGGGGTCAATAAGGCCGTGCCGGGCCACCTGCTGCACCTTCGAGTTCATATGGAGGGGCTCATGGTTAATCTTGTTAACATCTATGCCCTACAAATGAGCTCCAGGCGGCCACAATTTTATCAGCGGGTGTCTGACTTTCTCGGCACCCTGGATTCGCACGAGTGCCTGGTCCTGGGAGGGGACTTTAACACCACCCTCGAGGAACGGGACCGCTCAGGGGCCGAACCAAGCCCGGCCGCCACGAATATTCTCCAAGGGACAGTTGAACATCACTCCCTAGTGGACGTCTGGCGTGACCATCACCCAGATGACACTTCCACGTTCACTTTTCTCCGGGTGGAGGCCCATCGGTCACATCACTCTCGGTTGGACCGTATTTACTTATCCCGTTTCCACCTTTCACAGGCCCACTCCTCCGCCATTCGGCCGGCCCCATTCTCCGATCATCATTTAGTCACCGTAACGGTCTCCCTCCGGGTTGAGAGACCGGGGCTGGCCTATTGGCACTTTAATAACAGCCTGTTGGAGAACGAGAGCTTCGTGATGTCCTTCCGGGAGTTTTGGCTGGCCTGGCGAGAGCAGTGGCATGCCTTTCCCTCGGTGCGGCGATGGTGGGATCTTAGGAAGGTGCGCACCAAGCTCTTCTGTCGTGACTACACTCGGGGCACCAGCCGACAGTGAAATGCGGCGATAGAACAGTTGGAACGGGAGGTCTTAGAGATGGAGAGGCGCCTGGCCGCTAACCCCGAGGACCCGTCCCTCTGCGGAGCGTGCCGGGAGAAGCGGATGGAGCTCCGGGCCCTCGAGGACCACCGGGCCCGAGGTGCCTTCGTTCGGTCCCACATCCGCCTCCTTTGGGAGATGGACCGCGGCTCCCGCTTCTTCTATGCCCTGGAGAAAACGAGGGGGGCCAAGAAACATGTCACCTGCCTTCTTGCGGAAGACGGCACCCCCCTCACGGATCCGGAGGAGATGTGTGGGAGGGCCCGTCACTTCTACACAAGCCTTTTCTCCCCGGACCCGACCGATCCTGGCGCTTGCGGGGTGCTCTGGGAGGAACTCCCCATGGTCAGCATGGGCGACCGAGACCGACTAGAGCTGCCTCTCACCCTGGCCGAGTTCTCGGAAGCCCTTCGTCACATGCCCACCAATAAATCTCCAGGCATGGACGGGCTGACCGTGGAGTTTTACCGTGCGTTCTGGGACATTCTCGGCCCAGACCTAGTCACCGTCTGGGCTGAGTCCTTGCAGAGCGGGGTCCTCCCTCTGTCGTGCAGGCGAGCGGTGCTCGCTTTGCTGCCGAAGAAGGGGGACCTCCGCGATCTACGAAACTGGCGTCCCATCTCACTCCTTAGCACGGATTACAAAATCGTAGCGAAAGCAATCTCGCTGCGGCTAGGGTCCGTGATGGCGGACGTGGTCCACCCAGACCAGACCTATACTGTCCCGGGTCGCAGCATTTTTGACAACCTCTTTCTCGTCCGAGACCTTTTGGAACTCGGGCGGAGAGATGGTCTATCGTTCGCCCTCCTGTCTCTTGATCAGGAGAAGGCGTTTGATAGAGTAGACCATGGGTACCTCCTGAGCACTCTGCAGGCGTTTGGATTTGGACCTCAGTTTGTGAGTTTTCTCCGGGTGCTGTATGCCTCCGCGGAGTGTTTGGTTAGGCTCAACTGGACCCTGACTGAACCGGTCAGCTTCGGGCGAGGAGTGCGGCAGGGGTGCCCCCTCTCGGGCCAGTTGTATGCTCTGGCGATCGAGCCTTTCCTCTGTCTCCTCCGCAGGAGGATGACAGGGTTGGTGCTGCGGGAGCCGGAGCTGCGGCTGGTCCTGTCGGCATACGCCGATGATGTACTCCTCGTGGTCCAGGACCCGGGCGACTTGGCGCGAGTGGAGGCATGCCAGGCCATCTATTCGGCAGCCTCCTCTGCCCGAGTCAACTGGGTCAAGAGCTCTGGCTTGGCAGTGGGGGACTGGCGGCAGGTAAGCTCCCTCCCACCCGCGCTTCAGACCATCCGGTGGAGTACGAGTCCACTGCTCTATCTTGGCATTTACCTTTCCGCCACGCACCCTTACCCGCCGGAGAACTGGCAAAATTTAGAGGGCGGGGTGATAGAGCGGATCCGGAAATGGACGAGGCTACTCCGATGTCTCTCCCTCCGAGGGAGAGCACTGGTGCTTAACCAACTAGTCCTGTCCACGCTCTGGTACCGGCTCAACACCCTGGCCCCGGCCCCGGGTTTCCTGACCCACCTCCGGAGATTGATTCTAGAGTTCTTCTGGTCAGGAACGCACTGGGCCCCTGTTGGAGTTCTTCATCTACCCCTGAAGGAAGGAGGGCAGGGCCTGAAGTGTCTGTACACTCAGGTCTGCGTTTTCCGCCTCCAGGCCCTGCAGAGGCTCTTTTATAGTGCAAGTAGTTTGGCATGGAGCATATTGGCGCACGCCTTCCTGCGCCGCTTCCAAGGGCTCCGATACGACCGGCAGATCTTTTATCTTTGTCCGAGGGGTTTTCCGCGAGACCTCTCCGGGCTGCCGGTCTTCTACCAGGACCTCCTCCAGACCTGGAAACTGTTTCTAACGACCAGGTCCATGGCGGCCACCGTGGGAGCAGATCTCCTCACGGAGCCCCTGCTACACAACCCCCAGCTCCGTGTGCAGGTGGCGGAGTCCCGCTCGGTGCGCCAGAGGTTGGTCCTGGCGGAAGTCACGAGGGTCGGAGACCTCTGGACTACGACCAGAGAGACTGGCTGGATCCCCGACGCTCGCTCGGCGCATGGGGCTCTCCAGCCCTCGTACCCCCCGGCACGTACTTCAGGAGGTGAAGGCCGCCTTGACCCCCGCTGCTTGGGCTTATGTCAACCGAGCCTTGCGCGAGGGCGCACCCCACCCATCCTTTACCTCAGGCCCACCGGACCTTTCCATTGGGCCCCTACCCTGCCGATCCCAACAAACCCCTCACCCTTTCACTGCAAGCCAGCTGCATGAACTGCAGCCGGTCAGTTTTCAAATCGCACCACGGAAATATTTATACACACTCACGCTTCACACCCTTCACGCCCACACCCTGGTGTCCAGCCCCGATACAAAGTGGCGGGACCTCCTGCCACCTTTGGAGGGTGAGCAACCTCGGTGGGCCAGCCTGTATTCCACCTTGGTCCCAAGGCCCGTCGGGGACATCAGTTGGCAGCTCCTTCATGGAGCTGTGAGCACGGGCGTGTTTCTGACACGGTTTACCCCCATCCCGAATACTTGCCCTTTTTGTAATGTGAGGGAAACCCTGGCGCACGTATATCTAGAGTGTGCCAGATTGCAGCCCCTTTTCCGGCTCCTCACAAATATTCTATTGCACTTTTGGCTTCATTTCTCCCCTCACCTTTTTATCTATACACTCCCCATCCGTGGCCCCACAAAATCGCGAGATCTCCTGGTTAACCTCCTCCTAGCCTTGGCTAAAACAGCCATTTATAAAACCAGAGAGGGGAGGTTGGCCCATGAAGCGCCCTGCAATTGTAGGGCCTTTTTCCGATCCTCAGTACATTCACGTATCCGGGAGGAGTTCCTCTGGGCGGCGTCCACCGACTCCTTTGACGCCTTCGAGGAGCGGTGGGCGCTGTCCGGGGTTCTCTGCTCAGTGACCCCATCCGGTTCCCTCCGTCTGACCCTTTGATTGAGGGGAAGAGCGAGAGATGCCAGCAGCAGCCGTTGCCGCTGTGGATACCATCATTACCGTCATCTAGGAGGGGTCCTATAATACATGGGTGTCTACCCCCCCCACTCCTAAACCGCCCACCCCGCAGCCGTGCCCATCTTGCCGGGCACTCTCAGGAGAGGGATAATCAGTGATACTGGGCGCGGCACTAGGTAACGCGGGAGGGTGGAAGACCACGAGTGTCGAGGAAGCCCCCCTGCTCTGGGCCCAGGCTAGCCTGAACACTTTTCCCTCCTGAAAGCTACTGTGTTTTATCTTCTGTTTGCGTTGTTTTGTTGCATAGTTTGTTTTGTTTTCTTTGGTAACGCTTTGCAAGTGTTACACAATAAAATTCTTTTCTGTTTCAAAGAAACCTTTCCTGTTACCTTACCCAGGGAAAAGGAACAGTCTCCTCAGTCTTTCTGATAGCTGAATGTTGCGTTTTTTTGTTTGCTTCAGAGCAGATTCCAAAACCATAGTAAAAACATTCAAAAAAACTTCATATTGACAACTTTGAAGTTTTTTTGTCTCCAAAATATATGTAATTGGTTTTAAGAAATTAAAGACTCAACTATGAGCTACAAAAACAATAAAAGTAAAATGGGAAAACAAAAACAAAAAAATCACTCTCCTGTAGCCATCTGGCCTGACCCTGTCACAATATATATCTTCTTACTATATGTTCCATTCTATGCATCCGATGAAGTGGGCTGTAGCCCATGAACGCTTATGCTCTAATAAATTTGTTAGTCTCTAAGGTGCCACAAGTACTCCTGTTCTTTTTATAAAAAATACAAATACCGAGTTCTCCACAATTGTCTCTGCCCATCTGAGTTGGATTTAAACAGATGACTACTCCTGTATCCCATTACATATTTTTGACGCATCCGTTCCCTCAGGAAATTTTCTTTTAAAAATAAATTCCCAGTTTTGGGGGTGGAAATCCAAAGATCCCATATGCATGTTTTCTCCATGGATACACATAATTTCTCTGCTGTAGAGAACTCCTAATAACTCCAGTGCTATTAGGTAAAGAAGCCACTCCTCATTGGTTAGTGACTCAGGTTAGTCCATCGAGAGGAAAAATAAAAGAAGTGTTTCACTAAGTTTGCATCAAAGTTTGTTATTTTTTCTACAGATACCTGGCAAAATACAAGTATGCCTTGCCAGAACATCTGAAAGCTTCTGTAAAGGAGCAAGTAGCTGCACAGATAAATATTCAGGAAAATTCCTATCATACCACTGTAAACCTGAAGAAAACATACACCCACTGTAATTACTTGATTGGTAACATGAATAAATCTATTCTTTGTTTTGTTTCCTACTAAGTTGCATCCATTACTTTTGCATATTTCTTGTAATTATATTTTATAGTAATAAATGACTTCTTGATTTAAACTACATTTCTTTTCCATTAGCTGTGATTACATGCTAAACAAAAGCAAAGATGAATTAATTAGATTAACTGAAGATGTGTTTAAATGACACACACACAGGATACCACCATCCTTCCTGGAGGCAGTAAGGGTATTTTAACATGTTATATCAATTCTTTGGTGTAAAGCAGTATGTGTATTATCAAAGTGGTTATACCAATTTATAGCTCATCACAAATTAAAAGCAGCACAGCCCATCTTTTGCAGTTAAGCACAGAGAGGTGTGCACCTTCATACAACCTTTATGTAGTGGCATATAAGATCTGGTTTATAGCATAAACATCCACAGAATTTATCTAATAAAACAGAACCTTAGGCAAGTTGTCATAGATGTAGTAAATGTCTCATGGAACATTTGAAAGGACAGAGAAGATTATATTCACACTTTACATTCACTGCTTGTTCATTATGTATGTTTAAAAAAGGCATATATTTAATTAAAAGGAAAGCTGAAAGAGTAAGAGGAACAAAAATGTTCTCAGCTTCAATGACATTATTGGAAAAATAATTATTTCAGAACAGTTTATTGGTTGAAAAGCTGGCAAACTCCCAGGATCTTGATTGCTGTAAGCAATTTTATATCTGCTTTATATAGATAAATCTAACAAAGAGAAATTAATTTCAGTCTTGTAATAAGTCTCATCTTATTACCAAAATGAAGTCCCTGATGCAACAAAGCCCTGTGCAAAAGAGACTGCTCCCAAAAGGATTGTTAGCTGAAATTTAACAGCTGACTAGAAAGACTCCACCTCAAAGCTTTGAGCTTCCTCTATTACTTCTTTCTGAACATAATTCTTAATGGATATAGAGAGTAGCTCTTGCATTTTCCACTTCTGTTTTTGAGTTAAGAAGCCACACAGTTGTTTGGCATCATTACACATTCAGATTATATTTGGAATGCATTTATAAGTAACACACCTTAGAGCAGTACAGAGATGTTGCTCTTATTGCCATGAATTTAGCATTCTTTGTCACTTACATCCACCCTATCCATTCTTTTCCTGTAATCAAGAGCACATAAGAATTTATTGACCACCTCATGGGATGAGATATGTACAGACAGGTCAACATCAATCTTTAAACTGATTTTTTGTTGTTGTTGTTGTTAAAAGAATCTGCAAGAACCGGTCCTCTCCCTCACAATGACACATAGAAGTGAATTAGGTCTGTATTCTGTGGATGGCCTACCTACTTGATCCATAACTAATCTAACAAATATTGGAAATTGCTGGAGTCAACCCCCTGAAATTTGCATGACCTACATCCAGCATTAAGCTTTACAGCCAGATTCACCAGTGTGCTCTGGACTCATTAAGATAGATTTATGGCTACTAATTTTCCCCAGAGTGTCACAAAGCAATCTGTGTGTATTTGTGAACCTGCTCATAAGTTCCACCAATTGGTCATTAATGTAAGCATTTTCAGGTTCTAGATGGTACCACTTGAACAGAGACATATACAAAATGGATCCTTTCTTCTCCCCTTATTATAAAAAGTGTTTTAATCAAGGCAAAGCAAGAAAGCTGCAAGAAGCTAACACTGGTATATCCTAATAAAAGAAGATTGAGACATAAGATGATCCTTTCCAGTGTTACTATTACACATCATTGCTATGCAACATCACAAATATGAAAAAAGTCCTTACCATTTTATGATATTAGAGACAAATTCCTCTATCCATCAAACACAGAGAGCAGATTTATCAACTCAGGAAAAAAAATTCCTCAAAATACTCCTTGCACATTTGCTGGTCTTCTTGACTATGTGATTTAATAGCTACTTAATGACAAAAAATGGGATAGAAAATGGGATATTTTCTGCAATCTAGTTCTCAGACAGAACTCCATTTCATTCTCCTACTGCTTCCCAATTTCTGAATCATTCCCTTCATCGGTTCCGCTTCCTGTCAAATTCCTGTCGATTTTAAGAAATTATACATTTAACATATTGTATATTTCATATGTTCCTGGCCTTTTCTTTTTTAAAAAACACCTTTTTTAAAAAATCTCCTCACCATAGGTTCTTTTGGCTACTTTCAAAATATACTGTGCATTTCTTATCCCATCTCTTCCAAGTGATTTTTCACTGGTCCCTTTTCTCCTTTCCACACCAACTCCTCCCTGACCCATCAGGTTTAATTATTTTTTTCTTCTTTTCTCTTTCTTCTAAAGATAAAACTGCATTATTTGTTTTCTCTTACCCTCCTTACATATAATATGCCTTGCCCTTGCCCCACCAATATCTAATTAGTTTTAAAGTATTAGATCCTAATCACCTTTTTATATTTTATATACTTTATTTTATTTTATTAGTATTTAAGGAACTAATATCCAACATTTTTCCCTATTTCTCTCTTGGAATTAAGTATTTTAATATATCTTTGTTTCATACATTACCTGAAGGTCATAATACATCTGAAGTACCACATAATCCAAATGACACTCACTCTCTCAGGAGCATTCCTTCTTATGTTTATACAAAAGACTCGCCTCAGACACACACCTTCTTCCCCTTCACAATGTACATTATCAATGTCACTGAATGCTGCAAATGCTCTTTTAAAGCAACAATATAGAAGGGGACACTTTCAATACATTGTCTTGATTGGTTTGAGAACACAGAAAGTGCCTTTATGTATCTGCCATTTAAGGTAGAGATGGAATGTTGTCTGGATGCATGCAGCGCATTAGGCCCTTAAAGCATGGACATCCGCTAGTGTATTAAATGGAGGATTCCATTCCATTTGTTCATTTTCAATCCATGAGTAGAGTCAACAGGAGTCTTGAGTTTTAATCCATGACCAGTTTGTATGGAGGAAGGATACCAACATTAGCATCATGCTTGATAACTTTGATTCTCGTCCATCTAAGTGCTGTCTGCAGCCATTAAGCCTGTGTGAGAGGTCATTTCAATAAAATATTTAAATAAAGGAGCAATCTTTGTCCCTTTTTACTGATCTTGCTACCCACTTGTTCTACTTTCTCCTTGTTACTGCTTTTGTGTGTGTTGTATATATTTTGGGAAGTGCCTCGGGATCAACACCAGAGAAATATAAAATTGTTGAATTATTCCCATGTTTGTGAAAGTTACATAAGGAACATAATGGAATCTCTCATCTATGAAAATGCAGCTTGAAAAGACTACCCCAAATACTGTGTAAGCGGTGCTACTGGCACCAGAGCCCTTACTTGCTAAATATCAGATTCTTCCCCATACTCCATATGTGACGGTCCCACTGATGCCAAAGAGAGGTTTGGGGGTTATTTTGGAGTTGATGTGGAGGGTGGGGGGAAAGGAGGAGGAAAAGGATTGCTTTTGTTGTGTTTTTTCCTTTAAACAAACATGAAGGATATGCTATGGGCCTCAGCAATTAAATCTAGGTTTTGTTCACTGAGTTCAAAAAGAAATATTTCCATATATCTGTACCCATTTTCCCAGTGTTACATATATAAACATTTATGCAAAAGCCATAGCAACCAAAGGTGATATATTCTCATCTCAATGAATGGATATGAGTACTAAGCTTGACCACTTAGGGGCAGATACCACATTCTACTTATACCCAAACCTCTCTGACTTCAGTGAACGTTTCTGAGAAAAAAGGAACCATTCTGTGCTTACTAGTAGTGGGAGTGATGATCTTATACAACTAACTTTTCTAGATCAGCACAACTGAATATACAAATGAGCATGAAAGTTACCATATCGGGGTACTGGAGGTGTATGTTTTCAGCAAAGTCTCTAGGGATATAGCTGTGCAAGTTCTATCATTCATAATAGGAGCAGCACTGCTAAATCCCAGAAAACACACACCAAAGGGGAGATTTTCAAAGGCACAAAGAGCAATTAGGTGATCGTCTCCTACTGAAAGTCAGTGGAATGTTCGATGCCTGCCTAACTCACATTTGCACCTTTCACAGCCTCCCCCTGGAAACTTCAGGAAAGCTTCTCTTTTCAGGGTGTTTCACTGAACAGATTGTCAATGGGCCATACTGCGGTTTTATTCTACTGGGTCTATGACACCTTTAAGCTGAGTAACTTTTCTATTTCCACATTGCCTCCTGTTTAATGTTGCTTACATCAGAAGTTGCATTTACTACAGCAGCTGTTCCTTCAACGTACACTTTGATTTTCAAGCCCTAAAAATGGTTACCTGTTTAAACATAGGAAACAGTAGGATACAACAGTCAAAGAAGGATCAATTCCATTAACCATTCTATCAGTTCTGAACATAAAAAGATGCTTTGCCTAATAGTATAAACTACCCTCCTAGACTCTAGAGAATAGAAATGTTCACGGGAAACAGGAAAATCCATTGCATTATCAGTTGGATGAATGTTTGGAACAACAGCTGATTTTCAGATATAGGATAAATTGTTTTCTGACTCATTAAATGCACGTTGGATCTGTTATTGAGCTAAGCAGAATCAATATGAAGATTGCCATAACACTGTTATTGTATTTTAGATGTAATGGTAAAAAATGCTATTTTTCTTTGTTCATATTGTGAAATACATAATTATTTCACTCCCTCCATGCAAGGTGGAACTCCCCCCCCCCTTTTCTGTGAAAAGATGTTAGTGCATTTCAATTAATATTATTCAGAACCATTGTTGAAGAGATCTGCCTCAGGCAGTAGCGATTCTGATTTCCAAATGCCCCCAAATCCCTGTTGTGGAGAGACCACTTCTAGAACCAAGGCATTTGTTCAGTGTCCCACCCTGTATATTCTTTGAACTGTCGGCAAATTATGGGCTAGATTGTGCATTTGTCTTACTCAGATAAGCAGGGGAGTAAGGGCTCCACCCTCATCCCCTTACTCTAGGGGCACGGATCTGAGACAGAGTATAACCCCTTGCTGTCCAGCTACTACCTACTGTGAGCAAGTCGGTAGGAAGTACATAGAGACTTGACACGGTCTCCTATGGTCACCGACCAGACAGAGGATGGAACTAAAACCTATCTCCGTTTAAAAACTGCCAGGATGTTGTCTCCCACTCCAGGCAAGACGACAAGTAGGACAAAAATTGTGATTCTAGGTGACAGCTCCTTCCTGGGGCTCCCTCTGAGGCAGAAAGTTACATGCAAACTTTACACAAGGCTAAGTGTATAGGCTCAGTCTAGCTTTCCGACAATAGACATTGTTATATATGAACTTGCTTCATATGTAAGCCATCAAATGCCCATTTGGTAAGATTTTCCCATCACTAACTACTGCACCTGACCTAAATTCCAATCAGGGACAGAGAGAGGAAAAGCTCTGCATCCCATTTATCCTATGAATTATGCAGATCAACTGTTGACCTCATTTTTTGACCTAATAGATTTTCAAAGTCCTAAATGGCAGTTAAGCTCCTAATTGACATTGATTTGCAATAGAAATTAGGTGCCTAATTACCATTTGTACCTTTGAAAATCTACTCCTATCACTGTAAAGATCAAAATCATTTGTGGTGCAACCCCATTGACTGTCTTCAGTAGTTACAGAAATGAATTTAACCCTATATGTATTGTTGTGGTGTCTGGGACCCCCAATGCAGGATTAAAGCCCCATTGTGCTTGGCGCTGTACAAACAATGAAAAAGGACAGACCCTGCCCAGGAGATCTCCCTCTCCCATTCAATTTCTGACAGGCATATATACAGATGCATGTTCTACCTTTGAACAGTTACCACAAATGCACCACAATACCAGTGAGTCTATACACAGTGCAGCTAATATTGTCAGTCATCCTAAGCTCTCTGCAGCTGATGAAAAGTAAGTTTCCACAACTGTTTTTATTACATATGTCAAGAGCAACGATAGAGAGTTGTTTTCTCCCTGAATATTCTACACCAGAGGTTCTCAAACTGTGGGTCAGGACGCCAAAGTGGGTCATGACCCCATTTTACTGGGGTCACTAGGGCTGGTCTAGACTTGCTAGGGCCCAGGGCTGAGCCTAAGGCTGAGGAGTATAGCATGGGGCAGGAGGCCTTATGTTACAGGCCTCCTGCCTGGGGCTGAAGTCCCTCAGCTTTGGTCCCCCTTCCTGGGGTTGTGTAGTAAATTTTGTTATCAGAAGGGAGTTGCAGTGCAATGAAGTTTCAGAACTCCTGTTCTACACAAATGGGCACTTGACACAGAACAAGCTATCCTAGCACAAGTCTCCTGATTTCCAGAATACCAACTGGTCTGATATTTGACATCTCTCTAGCTGCCACTTAGTCACAGCATTTCCTTTTCAACAATTAATCACACTGAACTTGGGTATGGCAGCTGATCCAGTCTCACCCCCTGGACCAATCTTTAGTCTCTGTATGGCATGTGCTTAACTATAAATGTGATTATTATAATTTACTTTAATGGTATGGAATTGGGACATAGGGGAAGCAACACATGCCAATGGATTAAAAAAATGTATTAAAGTTAATGTTAAAACATGATAGAATACACAGGTTAAGAAAAGAGTGTTTGGGTTTCTGAGTATAGTATTTAGATTATCCACAAATACAAAGCTTGTTTTAAAAGTCATAAGATGCATATCATGCATAATCAGCAATAACCCCCATTTAGGTGAATAAGTTTAGATATTAGCATCCAACTATTTGGGTACATCACTCATGAAAAGTTGAGTAGTGAGTTGGTTGTAGAATGCAAATATAAGAATGAATGTAGGTTGTCCTTCAGTAATTGAGCATTTAGGGTAGGTTGTCCATTTAGAAAATACAATAATCAGGGAAGTATTTCAGTTACTTTCCCAACTGCGCTTCTCATCAGCACTCCAGTTCATCCCTCCTGGTATTGCCGACGTCTGGTGATGTGTTCTATGTAGATGTCCTTTGACCACCTGATGAATGCTTATCCAATGCCACATCAGCAAGAAACTCACACAAGCATGTAGCAGGCCTTTGTATAAAACCATGCTAACTCAGCATATTCATCAACAGATTTTGACATTCCTTGGACAGGATTCCTCTAAATTATGTCAATGCAGCATTTGTTACTCAAAATTATTACTGGTTTAAACTAGAAATGGTCCCTTGTTGTGAAATTTGGTTCTAGATGCAACATTTAAAAATTTGCAAGGGTATCTGAATGAGGTTTTAGTTCTGCCCATATTTGTGGCCCATCATCAATAGATCTCAAAGAGCTTTATAAAGGAGGTTAGTATTATCCCCAGGTTACAGATGGGAAAACTGAGGCACAGAGAGGGGAAGTAACTTGCCCAAGGTACCGAGTGAATTAAAGTGAAGTTTCTTCTTCTAGTTTGATGCTGTAATTATTTTCTCCATATTCACAAAAGCAATACCAATGTTAACATCATTTACCCTGAGCTTAAAGAATAACTGCCCCGAAAACTGAAATTTCAGTTCTCTATCTGAACACCTAATAATCCTTAGAGGAACTAAAGATTTGTCCATCAAGAAGGGAAGCACTTTCAGATAGAAATATCTGCCAACTTCTCTTTTTCCTATGGATAAATAATAAGGGAATCTCTTTCTTTGTTTATATTACCTCCTTCTGCTCATCTCTGACTAGACTAGAGATGGGCAAACTATTTCTGAATTTACCTGGAAAATTTAGGGCTGGATTGCAAAAAACACAATCTGCCTTGAATAAGGAACCCTTGACCCTCTAGAGTCACAATTTACTCCCCAGCTCTCCAATTACTTCAGAGGGAAGTACTCTGCAACAGCACTTCATATGCAGCATACTTCTTGCTCCCTGCTGACCAGTGAGTTATGATGCAGAATCAAGGTTCTGCCCAGGCCAACACTGCCCACCCCACTTGCATGGGAGGGTGAGGAGTGACCCTAAAAGAATCTTCTCTTCCCCTCATGCCATGATCCTCAATACAGGTAGTCCATGAAGGGGAGAAATGAAGAGATGACCTTATTACCGCTAAAACCTAAAAGAGCTTTCAAAGTGGCTGCATGAACCTCTCTGGCTCAAATAATTTACTGGCATGAACGCATGCTTATCTATATTCTTATCTGTATGCTTATCCTGTCTCTTCATGCTTGTGAGCCAAAATTCTCTATCACAAGTTTTCCCTCCAAGCAAATAAAAGGTGCTGTGAATAGAATTGGAGCAAATTTGTGCATTTTGTTCAAAGGAATATTTGTGGATACAGTTTTTGTGTTTTACTCATCTCAAGAGTACAATATTGGCCCAAAGCAAGAGCTTCTCGAAGCTAGTTTTCTGCGTTTTCTTGATGCAACCATTTTTTAAAATGATTTTTGTAAAGGAGTTTTGTTTGCTTGACTAATTGTTGTAAATTGTTCATGTCCCTGCTGTTGAAGTATCCAATCCTGCAAAATGCTGAGCAACTTCTGCAAGATCAAAGTTCTAACTCCCACTGAGGCCAGTTGCACTTGATTCAGTTTCTATGGGTCTCAATGGGAGACTAAACATTTCAGCACCTTGCAGGAAATACTCCAGTACCATGCAGAATAGGCCTGGATTGTTTATCTTACTTTGCACACCCACTGGACTACAGAATATGTGTTGGATTCAAAGTAGTATCTATTTTGCTACAACTTGCTTTTCCTTGCGTTATAAATAATTACAATACCTGCATACATCTGTGGATCCTCAGACCACAGCTGATAAAGCCCACAGCATTTGGACCTGTATTCAGAATGGGCCAAATGCTGCCAACCTTATTCTTGCATGGTGTCCAGCTGAAGTAAATGGTGGAGTTGAATATAGAAACACATTATGCATGGCTTCAAAGAGACTAATTGCGTTGGAGAGGGATGATTAAGTCCAACGTTACTTTAAAAACAAAAACAAAAACCAATCTTCAAGTACATGTAGAGCCTATTTATGGGTCAGTAGCCATTTTATTTAAAAAAATTGATCAAGAACTCTGAAAGCTTTGCAGAAAAAAAAGTGTTGTTGAAAGGGATTGTATAAACACAGAGGCAAAAGTGAACCAAATTCAGCTTTAGTATAAGATGGCAGAACTCCAGTTGAATCCTTTGCTGATTTTGATACGTTCTTGACAAGTTTTCATGCTCTTTCTAAATCTATGTAGAAAATCTTGGGGAGCCAAGGTAATGCATAAAACTCTTGTAGTAGAAGGCCTCAGTCTTGCAGGCCTTCTGCTTGTGAAACTTCCACTGAAGTCACTGGGAGTTGCATACATGGCATCCTCACAGCACTGCACCAAAAATATTGTGCTTAAAAAGTATCAGTGTGGGTATACATTCAGCATTCAAATGGTTATTCTTCCACAGTGTTGTTGCTTTTAGGCATTCATGTGTCTGTCCGTAAGGAAAATGCCAGCATTATAAGTGTAAGTTTTTGTATTTTCTTGACTCTGATTTGCAACACCTAAGAAAGTAGTAATCTCTTTTATCAATTTTCAGTGATATAGGTCCACTGTATTACTATAGTTTGCATTTCTCATTGTGATATTCATGGAACAGACTCAAAAATGCTAATTCAAACCACAAGAACATATGCACAATACATACGCAAATTTAATTTAAGGCTATTTCTTTAGAAGAGACAATAGAGTATTGAAATATGTAACATGCAAAAGAAATTATTAATCATTCATACTGTTTTTAGCAGCTGAAGCAAATCACAACTGACCAAAAATAGATCATTTCCTGCAAGAACAGGGTTTTGGTTTTGTTTAATGTTTTGGGGGAGTATTTTTCTAGTTGAGCTAAATCAGAATAGATAAGAGCTTCAAAAGATAAATATTAATGAACAAGTAATATAATGAATATGGTATATATTATAATATGCAAGCCCTCTTACACATCACTACATTTATTTGGTTTTCTTGCTTCCAAGAGTGAAAGCAAGAAAATCCTACTGTGAAAAAATGATGATGCCCACAAGAGAGCTCCCTTTGTGAAGAGAGAGTACTAGGAATTGATTTTTACAAAATAAACTGAAAGAGGGACACTTCAAATAAAAACATGTTTTCCATCATAATTATCTAAATTATCTATCTTTTCTTTTTAAAAAGATGCTACATGATTCAAGTGTACATAACACAAAGCATCACTGAATATCTTTTTAAAAACAGAGAGGGTGATGGGTCCTAATGCCCTCCAAGTTGGCTGCTGATTTTTGGTCCCCTAACCTCCTGACTAGGTAACTGGCTTAGTGGGTCACCTGGCCTTGTGATCTAAACAGTGAAGACTCATCATAGACTGACACTGCAGCCCATTTAGAACAATAAAAGACTTTTCTAAAAAGTATACAAAACACAAATTCACATTTTAAAGCAGGTCACACTGTACACCTGCAAAAATGCATATGCACCTTCAAAGTCCCATGTCTACAGGTTTAAATCAGGTAGCTTTGTCTCTAGCCAACAACTTGCTTGCTTAATTACCAGATTTGCACAAACAAATGAATATTTTGTGGGTGCAACATAAGCACATGTATTTGTGCAGGCACCCTGACTGAACCTATTTTGAAAAAATCAGAGCCAGATTAGAGTTTTAAGTTAAACTTATAGGGAAAGCCATTGCCTCTTGAATTTACAAAGTGACCTAGAAGTCACTGTCAACTCAGAGAGCAATCAAACTCATGTCCAGTAAGTGTGCATATAAATATTTATTGGGCCAAATTTTCACAAGTACTCAGCACCCACGAATAGGGCCAGATTTTCAAAAGAACTCAGGCCCTGGGGTTCAGGCCTTTGCTGAAAATCTTAACCAGAGAATATTGCTACTTGATATTCTAACTTTATTTTAACATTAGTTATAGCAATAAACTTTAGGTGAAACAAATGAGTTTTGAAACCATTATGGTCTTTCAGCAGTGCCAGATCATATTGGTATGAGACATGTAATTTGTTTTGACTTTTCATTTCGAGATCAATCATTTCAAAGAGTCCATACACATTATCCATGTTACGTTTTTCAGCTAATAATGCAAGACAGAGTGACAAACAATTATATTTAAAATCAAATAAAAAGGTTAAATATTATTTCTAGAGGCATCTGAATTTATTATGCAAATTAACTAATACATTAATGACAGAGCAAATAAACAGTTTCAGTAATATGATATGACTTTATACTTAGTCATTTCAACATCACTAGTTGAATGGAAGACAGGAAAGAGAATTCAGGTCATATAGGGAGAACATGCATACATTGAAACAGTCCTTGATACACCCCCATGATGGTGGTGCTCTGAATCCATTTTAAGTGTCTGTTCTGTTGTCTTCATTAGTTTTAAGTTCAAAGAGAAAAGAGACCTTTTACAGAATTTACCCTCCGTCTTTGAACTCTTAATGTTTTCAATAGAGGAGTTTCAAACTTTAAGTTCACAGAAGAACCAATCTGCACCTCCTACCCTCACTACACCACATATATACATTAAAATGGTTGAAATTGCTCTTATGTGGAAATAGTTCACAGTGACTGCTGACTTCTTTATCTGGACATCTTAAGCCCCTTTGATCAATTTTAACACAAGTTAGAGCAGTGAAGGTTCCAGCCTTAGCAGATCATTTCATTGTCTTGTAATTTTCTGTTCTCAATAGATTTAAGTTTAGTTCTTCTCTGTGGTTTACATTTGTTTTTAATAGCTGATGCATTAAGTGAATATATGAGAACCATATGTTCTATGGACATTGCCTCAACAATACTACTTCCCCACCCCCTTTTAAATTGCACTGTATATTTTAGAATGAGACCCACTTTTGTCTCAACCCCCAATCCTGCATGCTTACCCAAATCAGTTGAATTCAGTGGACATTTTCGTTGTGCAAGAAATACAGGGTTGGGACCTTTATTTTGTAGGTAGTGAGAGGGTAAGTGTTATTGAATTCTCCAGGATGACATTTAAGCATCTGGATCACATTTCCCAAAGCAACTGTCAGTCATTGGAAAATCTCTATCCATGGAATCTCTAACAAAGTGGGAAGATCATCACTGGACTCTGAACTTAAGCCTAATTTGTGATGGTTTCCATGACAAAATTCTCCTATTAGTTAAAAATTGGTCAGTCACTTAAATTAAAAATATTTGATTCTTTCAAAAGAGGAATTATACTGTGAATTATTCTAAATACATTCTTGAGTGAATACTGTTCTGATATAAGAGAGAAAAATTTTGAAGTGTAAAAAGAATAATGTATGAAATAGTAACTGAAATCAGGCTCCAGCCACCTAGATCAGATCACAATACACATGCAAATGTCCCCAGTGTTCAAGCAGACTTGATCCATTCGTTTGGTAGCTGTAAGCAATCTCTAGTAGAGTTTTTTAAAACATTACGTAATTGGGTCAAAATCCATGAGTCCCTCCTCAGCTTGTACCCAAGCTTTATTTTGGCAAAAACACCAATTAAAGTAATTGGCAGTCCTTCCTGAGTAAGGACTTCAGGATTGGCCCATAACAATTTTGGTTACTTTAGGGTGTCAACGGCCAGATTTTAAAAGAAATCACAGATAAATGGAGAAATTATGGGACAATCATGAAGGTCCAACCATACAAGGCTTTAGCCCAAGCGGCTTCCATTGACATCAGTGGGAGTTCTGCAAATGTAGGGCTTGCCCAATCACACTTTAAGGTAGTTCTAAGGAGATAGAACAAATCCCTGCTTTATTATGACTCTTGAACTAACCAGCAGATTTAAAAAAAAATTTAACACTACTGCTTCCTCACAGTTGTAGTTGCCTTGTCAATGGGCAAGGATATCACAAAATTAATTCTTTTTTTTTTAAATCCTACTAGTTCCAAGAATCCTCTTCCAGAAATAAAACCAACCACATCTTTAAGGATAAAGCCTTACATGGCTATTAATCTAGAAGTTTTTTTCTTTTGAAAAATAGATCAATCTAAGGAAACATTAATGCCCAATCCTCTAATAATGTATTTATATTTTGTTTAATTAATTGTGTCCACTTGTTACCATTGTTATCCAAAACAGAAAGGAGAAGTTACTTGCCTAGGGCAGTGTCCTAAATATAAAGGGAAAGGTAAACACCTTTAAAATCCCTCCTGGCCAGAGGAAAAACTCTTTCACCTGTAAAGGGTTAAGAAGCCAGGATAACCTCGCTGGCACCTGACCAAAATGACCCATGAGGAGACAAGATACTTTCAAAAGCTGGAGGAAGGGAGAAACAAAGTCTCTCTCTGTCTGTCTGTGTGATGCATTTGCCGGGGATAGAACAGGAATGGAGTCTTAGAACTTAGTAAGTAATCTAGCTAGATATGCGTTAGATTCTGTTTTGTTTAAATGGCTGAGAAAATAAGCTGTGGTGAATGGAATGTAGATTCCTGTTTTTGTGTCTTTTAGTAACTGAAGGTTTTGCCTAGAGTGATTGTCTATGTTTTGAATCTAATTACCCTGCAAGGTATTTACCATCCTGATTTTACAGAGGTGATTCTTTTACTTTTTCTTCAATTAAAATTCTTCTTTTAAGAACCTGATTGCTTTTTCATTGTTCTTAAGATCCAAGGGTTTGGGTCTGTGGTCACCTATGCAAATTGGTGAGGATTTTTATCAAGCTTTCCCCAGGAAAGGGGGTGTAGGGTTTGAGGAGGATTTTGGAGGGAAAGACGTTTCCAAGCGGGCTCTTTCCCGGTTATATATCTGTTAGACGCTTGGTGGTGGCAGCAATAAAGTCCGAGAGAAAAAGGAAAATAGTTTGTACCTTGGGGAAGTTTTAACCTAAGCTGGTAAAAATAAGCTTAGGAGGTTTTCATGCCGGTCCCCACCTCTGTACCCTAGAGTTCAGAGTGGGGAGGGAAACTTGACAGGCAGAAACTGAGTTCTTCAAGAGGTGTCCCCCCTCTCCCCCTCCCGTGGGTGTTCCACTTTAGGTGCACACATGTCCCTGCAACTTTGATTGGAGATGTTTTTGGTCACAGTGCTTGTTCTGCCCACCTGAGCCCTACACATCCTCATGCCCCATACAGAGACTATATAGAGCTGCACAGGCAAATTGCCCTCAGTTCCTCCTCTATTGCAAAGCCCACAGAGGCTGCTCTGAAGCAGAGGGGAGGTGGAGGGCTGGTAGTGGAGCACCTACGGGATCATGTCTGAAGAACTCCAGTTATTGCACAGGGTGAGTAACCTCTCTTTTGAGTAGCATCCCTACGGATGCTTCGCTTTAGGCAGCTCCATCGCATTAACCCTTTAAGAAGGTGAACATTTTGGAACAGAGTCCATTACTGAAGGAAGAACTGTGTTGCCTGCTGCCACATCTGATCTTGCAGTGTGAATTAGGGCATAGTAGTCAGAAAACGTGCGCACCACAGATCATGTTGCAGCCCTGCAGATTTCAGCAACAAGAATGCCTTTGAGTAGAGCTACGGGTGTAGTTTGTGATCTAGGAGACTGAGAGGTCATTCTTAGGGGAGGTGTAACTCCAGAGAAACCATAGCAGGCAATAATACATCTAGAGAGCCATTTAGAAAATCTGAGTGGAGATATATTTCTGGAATTCCTATCTGCAATAGAAACAAAGTCTAGGGGGTCTTCCTGAATGGCCTAGTCCTGTCCAAGTAAAAGGCTAATGCTCTCTTAACATCTAATGTTTGAAAAGCAGACTCATGTAGACTGATGCAGCACAGGAGGAAAACCGGAAGGTGCACAGTTTCGTTGATATGGAATTCAGAGGATACCTTAGATCTTTGGATGAGGAAGGTGTGTGCAATATGTCCATGAGCTCGTGGTGGGAATCCGGGACTTCTTCCAGGAGAATTTCCACATTGTCAATGACCTGCTTTGATCAGGTCCTGGAATTGTCGAAAGTCATGAGCTAATGATGGCAGCTGTGGCATGACTGTCTCATCCTGGGATGATGATGAGATGTTTGAGAAAGGGGTAACCGTGCCTGCTTTTGTATCCCACTCCTCAGGCTCAGAGTGGGGAGGATGGATAGACAGTACAGGACAGCAAGGTCTTCTGTGTTCCCTGTGGGACTGAGTTGAGGAAGACCATAAGGCTTGGGGGGAAATGATCAAACGCTGGCCATGCCTAGTATTGGGAAGCAGGGTTCTTGTGTCCTACCTCTCTTGCATCAGCCATGGGGACCAATATCTCCTGGAATAAACTGGAGATCCTTAAACAGAAATTTCCAAATTTGAGTCAGAATGCTCCTCCACATACTGTATCAGAGGTGACAACCCCACCTCATGGATAGTCAAAGACAGAGAAAAAGTAAGTCTCCCAGAAACGTGAGCAGTTGATGATCCAGCTGACCTCAGCTGAGAGGAGTCCCGAGGTTGCAAGGAGAATAGATTCAGGCTCATTCACTACCATAAAGTCTTTTGGGTACCAGAAGCACAACAGCACCTGGTAACAGAATCAATGGTGTTGCAGAAGCCATGGTGCTAGGCACTGATGTTAGTACCAAAGGGGTCAAGGATTCCATTGAAGCTGGTCTCTTGGTAGCAGAAGTCATTGATACTGACCCCTTTAACACTGAGGTATGGACTTAACTGACATCTTAAGATGCTTCATAGTATCCAAAGTACTTGGAGCCTCACTAGCAATCCTATCAGGGCCTTCATCTGAGGTCTCAGATGACCAGGTCTTTGATAAGGAATTCTGTTTTGCTCCTCTTATTCCCTTCTGTAAGCTTGGTGGGGGAAGCTCTCTGTACCAGCCGTATAGTTACTGGTACCTCGGTCAAGAAGTGTGTTGCTGGAGACTGGAATTTTAGTTCCGACTTCCCTTTGGAACTCAGTGACCATGATCTCAAAGAGAATGGGGCACTGACAGACCTGAAGGGTCTCTGTACAGGAGGTCTGTACCCAGATCCAAAGCCAGTTTAAGGTTTCCTCCATCGTTAATAAATCAAGACTTAATTTCCTTGTTTTAACCTTAAAAGAAGAGCAGATTTTACATTTGTTTGGAACATGAGAGTCTCCCAAGAAATAAATGCAGTGGGAGCATCCGTCACTAACAGGGGTTGCTTCTCAACAAGAGAGGCACCTTTTAAATTCTGGTGCGTCCAGAATCCCCAACAGGAGAAAAATTTCTTCAAGCCCCTCAACAGTGGGAAAAGAAAAAAAAACTATTTTTAAAAGAAAAGAAATGGGGAACAAACAGTCCAACTACAAGGTACTAAATCTGTTACTCCTAAGAACTATCCATAAAGCCAAAACACTTAAAAGGGAGAAACAGGTACACAGCCACATCCTAAACTCCATCTCTGGCCAAAGGCAGATGAGAAGGAACTGAGGGCAGTTTGCCTACACAGCCCTACATAGCCTCAATAAGGGGCATGATGATATGTAGGTTGCATGTGTGGGCAGAACGGGCACTGCTACCAAAAATCTCCCATCAAAGGCACTGGGGCACATCCACACCTAAAAGTGGAGCACCCAGAGGGACGCTACTCGAAAAATGGAAAAACGACAGAAATTTCATGCACTTTATTGCTGTGACTTTTTCTCCCTTGGAACTTAAGCTCATTTTCTAGTTTTTATTTTGTTTTGTTTTGTAGATTTATTCTGTGAAGCAGAATCTAGTTTTGAAAAAGCTAAAGGTTGTGCACACAGCTCAAGATGAAAATTCAGTTCCTTAAGTGACAAATCTTAAACTGTCTGATAAAAGAATGAAACGCATGCAGCAAAAGGCCAAAGCAAAGTATAAAAATGAAACATTTTGCATTTAGAGAGTAAAAAAATCATTAAATTAAAAAATCACCACTGTGTCCTTCATTTGCATGTGTATATATTGGAGCAAAGGCAAGTATTCAAATCAATTATTGTATCTAACGACCTCTGACCACAGTAAGCTGGAAACGCTTTTCATAAGCAAGCACTGTTGGAGGGATACTCAAAAGTATGTTCTTTTCCTTCCCCATCTTGTTTCTTCTCTTTCCTATTCCTCTTCTGTTTTGCTCCTGTCTACTAAGAGTTTGGCTTACAAAGCCAAGACTGCACATTTTACAACACTGCTGTAAGTCTGTGACCAGAAAGAGACAGTTAAAAGCAGTGCCCTAAACAGCCCCATGCTGGTAAAAGTTTGCCAGGTCTTGGAGTGGCTGATAGGCACAGCACGCAGTCTTATGTTCTTCCAGCTGTAAGGCTGCAAATGAAAGTCAACACCAGATACTGACGTTGATTTTCCATCTTTGCTGTTCTGTTCTCTTCCTTCTACTGTGTGTTCTGCTTGTTTTGTCTTCTAGGAAACATTATTAGACCAACAAGAATGACAACAACCACTCCAGCCCATCTCAACTAACTTCTTCTCTCCCCTCCACCCCCGCCCCCCAAAAGGACAGTTAACCATCTTGAATGCCATCCAAACGATTGCCAGACAAGAGTGTTTTTTCCTTCTGAAGACTCTCTCCAGGGAAAGGGAATCAGAAATGTTCTTCAGATTAAAGCCTCTTAATACTTTACACTTCAGATACTTTAACTGTTTCTGTATCTTTAATAAGAGGTTCAAAGGATATTTAATGGTGTTCTTGCCATGGTATGAAGCAGAACTCCAATACCAATCCTTGTATACCGAACCCTGAACCTTGTTTAAAACTGTTTAAACATTGGACAGGGACAGGGTTATGTTACAACTTTAATTCTTTGGGTCCTATATTCCATCTAAATTAATACAACATTTTCTAGCCCTGCGAATATCTGGTCTCTGCAGGAGAGTCATGAGACTTGGGGGAGAAATACTTACAAGTACATAAATTAATTTATATGAAAATCTGAAACAGTTTTGAGTGAAAGTTTTGGATTAACTCTGTCCTTATGGAGTACTGCATATGAGGAGAAGGGGCTGGCATCAGAGCCTATATTTCATTCATTCTACAAGCCAAAGTGATCACTACTAAAAAAATGAAGTTCATCTTTCCATAGTGTAACAAACATGATGACATAGGTTCAAAAGGATGATCCATTAATGCCAGAAGCACCACATGCAAATCCCATGTAGAAAAAGATTCCTTTACTGGTGGACATGTGCATCAGTCCTTTCAGGACTCTTCATACATTAGTGTGAAAAAATAGAATGATCCCCCCAATTTGTGGATGAAACATGATTATGACCAAATGCATCTTGATAGAACTCATTGAAAATCCTGAGTGTTACAGATATAACAAGTAGTCCAAAATAAAAGAAATCAAAGACTCCATGGGTTGAATGTGTCTGGATGGCCCAAATGGAAAAAGCCCTTCCATTTAGCTTACTATGTTAACCTTCTAGAGCCCTTTCTCCTCTGATTCAAAGCCTCTTGAACTGCTTCCAAACAGCTTCTAGCAATAGAATTTAACCAGCTAGTTTTCGTGCTGTAGGATGCAGGGATGACAGGTCCAGCTGTTACACTAAACCATGATTCTGTGAAAGGAATGTCTGGAAGTGAAAAGGATGGACAGTTTGACAGGTGCATCAAGAAAACTCTGGAAGAGCTTTTACTGTCATGAGACAAAGATGCAGACAAATAGAAGCCATCCAAAGGCAGTGCAGATCTCTAGACCCCCAGTCTGAGAAATAGATAATAATATCACACATGACGGTGGGAGAGAAATCTTAGTTATCGGTAGCTTTGTTGCGATTAGTGGAACAGACTTGGATCCCATAGTTCTTGGAGGAATGCTCACAGATGTTGTAGAGGTAGTAGTGGTGTGGAGACAGGAATCAGTGCTGTGGAGTTCTGTGCCATTGGGTGCGATACCAATACAAACGTTTCATAGATGCGATCTTATTAGAATTCAATACCGAGGAATCTGTAGCAGCAGTAGTGATGCCATCAGCACTGAGGAAGAGGCTTTGGTCACTACTGACTGGCAACACAGTACTGAAGTAGAAACATAGGATTCCATGATCAGTGAAGACTCTCAGTGTCAATCCAATTTGGAAGGAGCAGACTTGGAGACATCAGATGGGTGGTGAGTCTTAGACCTCGATGGGGATTGGAGCTGAGCACCATCTGAAGATCTCTCCTCCTTTTTTACTTCAGGCCACAGGAGTCACTGACTGATCAGGGGAGAATTGAAGAGACAGATCAGTATGTTTGAGAAGCACAATGTCTTTTTGAGCCAGAAGACCTGTGAGCTCCTGGAGTAGCAAGTCTGGTATCCAGAACACTGGCAGAAATCAGTTTTGGAGAAGACGACTGCATTTGAGGAGGGACTTCAGAGTTGGAAACCTTCCTAATTGATCTTTCATCAAAACCATTTTCTATTGAACATTACAAGCTTTCTGAAAAAGATTTGCAGATTCAACATTTATCTGGGACACGTGACTTCCCATGACAAAAGAGGCAGTAAGTATCCCCATCGTTCACAGGCATAGCTGTCTCACAGACAGGGCAGATCTTAAAACTTGGAAACAGTCTCAGCCATGAGAAAACTCCACCTCAGTACAGACCTCACACAAATAAAACAACCTTCTCTCTTTTCGGACCAATGAACACTAAATGAAGTTTATAAACTAAACTATGAAGCACAGTTGCACTGGAAGGAGCTCCTACCGCCACTACCCCCACCACATAAGCTGCATGGTGGCGTGGCAAGAAAGGTCCACAATTGAATTCAACTGGCTTTGAGGGCTGAAATACAGCCCAAGCAGCCTCTGGAGATTTGCAATTGCCATCATAGCAGTGTGGAGCACTGTTAAGTCCACACCGGCTGGCAGCAGGTAGAAATGGCACTAGCCCTCCTAGAAAGGAAGCATGGGCCTGAGATACTGGGAATGAGAGTTTTTTAAAATTTGGACCCACCTAGCTTCTGCTGTGCATCCCATGGTGCACAGTGAGAAAAATCCCAGAATGCACACTGCAGAGCAGCAAAGCAAAGGACCATGGCATGCTCTCCAAGTACGACCCATACTTAGTATGCCACAAGTAGGCTTGTGGCATGATGCACAATGATGCTAACTGAAAGAAGGCACAGCATCCCATATGCACACTATTACCGTGACTTACATACTGTGAGTTAAGTAACTTGCATCAAATCAATCTGGTTTTAGCCCCTCCCCACCTCACATGTAGACAAGTCTTAAGTAACCAACTTTCCTAAATCTATCTAACACTCTGTGGTGAACCCGATGGACACACTAGCTGTCTCTCACTACTATTCATGGTAAGAAGCAACTGAGCGGCAGCTGGAGCTGATCCATCCTTTACAGAGTCAAGGGAAGAGCAAGAGGATATACAGGCCACACATGCAGCTCCAACAGACACTGCTGGCTCAGATTCTGGGCTTGCATACATGGCACCCATGTAGATGGCACCCATGTAGACAAATGCTCAAAGAACAATAGGTTTAATCACTTGCTCATTAATTTATACATGGTGGGTCAAATCCTGGCTCTACTGAAACAAATGAGAGGGGGGTTTTGCCATTAACTTCAATAAGGCAAGGATTTCACCAAGTAAGTTGGCTTTTTTGTAAGTGGCAGTATTCAGACCTGCTAAATGTCTAATCTTACACTTAACAGAATTACTGCTGATTATTATTAGCTAGTGCTCTTGATGCTGTGCAGAACCCAGAAAATTAAGATTTATGGTCTCTGATGCACAGATTGTCTGAAGAGGATACAGAAGATCAGATGCAATTAGAAATCCAGAGGTGGAAAGAAATGAGACAGTTTACTCATCTGCGCCATTTGTGCTAACAGAGCACATGTAATCATGTCAGGGTAGCTCAAAATGTCTGACACATTCCCCATCAAAATACTTTTCAACTGGTTTGCACAAGAACCACGTAGCAGTGTGTTTTTCATCTCTCTCTCTCTCAAAGGGATGCTCATACTTTTCTACTATTGATAATTTTATCTTCAAAATTGGCTCTGTACATTGGCCAGCTTTTTTAAAAAAAAAAAACTGTCCCGTCCCCGCCTTTCACCCAGTGGTGCTGGAACACTTTTTAATAGTAGGGGTGCTACACCCCCCCATTACTGCTGTCTGCACCCTCTAGACCTGGGGCTGTGAGCAGGGCCCTGGCTCTGGGAGGGGGGCCAGGGATAAGGGGGCCGAGGTGGCGGCCACAGCTGGAGGCTTTTAGCCAGAGCCCCGGGAATGGGGGCATCAGCCAAAGCCCCGGGTTGGCAGCCGGTAGCCTGGGTGCAGGGCCTGGAGCAGAACCCCACATAAAACCTGGGGGTGCTGAAGCACCCCCACACACACCACTAGTTCCCACCCCTATGCTTTCGCCCAAGTCACATGCACAAACTCTTGCAGAAACTAAACAAATCTGTACCTTGTTGCAACATCAGAGTTCTGAAATGACTTTTAAAAGGCTTCATTAATAATAATTAACTTCTAATAAGTTCCCAGTTTTCTGAGAACAGTGTATGAACCACCAATTCTGTCAGAACCTAATCACCCACAGCCAACTGTTGCTTAATTTTTTGCACATTACCATTTGCAAACACAACTCAGAAATAATTTCAGCATACAATGCAAGGCATGTTTCAATATTTGCCAACCTCATTTGGTCCTTTCAGAACATTCTTTGTATTACAGTGAATGTGGCATTTATTTTCTGTTATTTGTAATTTTGAAGCTGCGCCAAGATATTGCTTAGTTATTGCTATTAACATTTATAACGTGGTAGAGCCGAAAAGCTCACAGGCTGGGCCTGATTCTGCTAGACATTGCATGCACACTTGTCTCTTTTTAAAGGCAGTGTTATTGCTCTGCCAGTACCCCTCAGGAGTAAAGAAAAGCTTGTTAAGGTCTATGAGAGCTCTGTAATTCTGCATATTAGTTTCCACAGTAAAGTAAGTAGCTGATACGATTTTAATGACTGTTTTGCATTCATAATGAAATTTTTTTTCTCCTTTTGTACAAAATTGCCCTACCTTCCACAGACAGGCTTCTCTAGATTGCATCTCCCCAGCAGAATTCTGATCTAACACTATGTCTCTGACGTAATTGTCTCCACTCTGCTCTACAATCTGTGAAAACTTGAAAACCAATCCTAACAAGAGTATGGATAATTTAAAAACCATAATCCAGAATCTCCCATTTCAAAACCTCGATGATCATAGCATTTATATTTCTCTACGCAAACACGTGTGCCCAGAGGAAAACATATATTTTTGTTGTCTGTATTTAGAAAGCTAGTGATCACTACCACAATCTCAATAATAACTACTGCATATCATTAATTTTACCTATGGAGTCTAAAATGGCATGTTAGTGTTACATTCTTTAGGCTTTTCAAATGAATCCCAAACGATAAATTATCTAAGAGAGGTATAATTTAGATACAATTCTTGACTGTGAGCAAGGGACACATCAGAAATGTATTGCATATATCCATGTACCTTATCCCTCTATCTGCCAACCTACCATGTTTGTCACCTCAAAAAGTAAAATCTCCAGAGTAGCGTTCAAGAAAAGATGCAACAATATTAGTAATTCAGAATTCTACTTTTGTAATGCAGAACTCCCAGGAGTGTAATCCCTCCTTAGGTCCAGCTGCTGCTTTTGGTAGCAAGAGACAGGAATCTTGCCAATATGATTTTTGGAAAAGGGAGAGGTTCAAGGACAGTTGCGTTTGGAAAGACAGACAGGGTAGAAAACCATGAAGAAATTTTGAATAGATTAAATTATGATTGAGTATAAATCCTGCCTGTTGATACCTAGAACATCTGTTGAGGTTCACTTAACACTAATTTGCAATTCATTCTAGAGGCAAAGACTAATATTTTAAGAGGGTTGTGACAGGTCCGGCACCGCAGCGCCCCTTTGTGGCAGGGGTGGATGAGAGGCCTCGCCACTCTTAAGTTACCATACCCGTCCCTTTAGGGGCGTCCCAATGTGGCCCAATGGCCGGTTTCCCCGTGCTCACCCCTTAGTTGGAGGACCTAACAGTCCGAGTCCACGTGTCGCGCCCCAAGTATCAGGGCAGTGTGGCCCAACGGCCAGAGTCCATATAACTCGCCCCGAGTATCAGGGCAGTGTGGTCCAGGCTTTCATCAGGTTCTCCCATGCCCAGGCTCCCAATGTGTGTAGCCATTCCCGTAGTTGGAGGATATATTGAACGGGTCCTTTGACTCAGGTCTCCTGCTCTTCCCATGTTTCTTTCAGGAGATCTAGTATTCCCTGGGGTCTCCTCCCGTAGAGGAGTTCAAAAGGAGAGAACCCTGTGGATGCCTGTGGTACCTCTCTCACGGCAAAGAGGAGTGCTGCGAGTAGCTTATCCCAGTGCCAGGGATCGTCATCCACCAACTTTCTCAGCATGGCTTTCAGGGTGCCATTAAATCTCTCTACCAACCCATCCGTCTGAGGGTGGTAGAGGGAGGTCTTCAGTGCATGGATATTCAGCAGATGGCATAATTCCGCCATCAATCTAGAGGTCACATTAGTCCCTTGGTCTGTCAGTATCTCCCGTGGCAGGCCGACCCGAGTGAAGATCTGCTCGTTGGCGATGATTGGGGCCGTGGTGGACTGTAATGGTACTGCCTCTGGTAACCGGGTTGCATAGTGAACCATGACCAGGATGTGCTTGTGGCCTGAACTGCTTCTTTACAAGGGTCCCACCAAGTCCAGGCCAATCCGCTCATAAGATGTTCCCCATCACCATCATGGGCACAAGGAGGGCTTTCGGTACCCCCTTCGGGCTGGCCTTCTGGCACTCGGGACAAGAGGCGCAGTACTCCCGCACCTCCTGATGAATGCCTGGCCAGAAGAACCTCTGGGCTACATGTTGTAGCGTTTTCTCCCTCCCCAGATGCCCAACCCAAGGTACGGAGTGAGCCAAGTGGAGCAAGTTCCGCCGGAACCACCTCGGGACCAACTGGCACAGTTCTTCCTTCGTCTGGGGTTCCCGGACCACCTGTTAGAGTAGGTATTATGGATCTCAAAGCGGGGGCCTTGCTGCTGGTGTCAGGGGGGGTCTTCCTCCCCCGGGGCACCTGTCGCTTGTTCCCAGGCCCAGCTGAAGGTGGTGTCCCCCCCCTTTGTGCTTCTAGGAAATCAGCATCGATATCCAGCCATCCCTGGCTTTCCCTCACCCGGTTCTCCGTCAGGGCCTGGCTTCCTTTGTCTAGCTTGGGATTCTCTGAGGGCCCCTCCGGGGGGGCGTCTGGTGTGGCTTGGCTTAGTAACCCCAGTCTTTTGGCCCGCCCCCCTCTTGGCCGCGCCAGTCGGGAACCCTACTCTTTCAGGAGTTCAGTGAAGCCTGGCCAGTCGCAGCCCAGAATCACCGGGTAAGCTAGCTTTGGAGCCACCCCAACCAGGCACCGCCCTCCTTGCTGCACAATCTCAAGCCACACCTAGACAGTGGGATAGGGCTTCACATCCCCATGGATACACTTCAGGTGTATGGGGGCTCCCCTGGGGCCAATGGGTTCTACCAGCTCCACTCGGGTGACTGACTGGCTACACCCGGAGTCTACCAAGGCCATGGTCGGCGTCCCATCCACTCTCACTGGTACGAGGATCTTACCTGGTTCCCACCTCTGGGCTAGTTGACTGGCGGCCCAAACCTGTCCATAATTACAATCCATGTACGGGCATTCCCTCTGGAAATGCCCTGTCTGTCCACAATCATAACACCGCTCCCGTTTTCCTTCTCCGGGTGGGATGTCCTGAGGGATACTCTGTCTTCTCAACGAGTCATCTTGGCTCCGCATGGGGTTCACCCTGGGGGATCCCTCGCAGCGCGGGTCGGTGGGGTCCCTGAGGGTTGGGCATATGAAAGGGGGCTCCCCCACTCTGCCTTATGGGCCCCCCTTCCCGGGGTTGGGTTCCATCTGCCTGAGATCCCCCCTTTCGAGCTGGCCTTCTACTCTCTCTCCGTGAACAGGTAATCCTCCATTATCAAGGTTGCCTCCATAAGGGTCTTCAGGCAGTGCCGCTGCACCCACTCCCTCTCCCCCATAGGGAGGGTCTGCAGGAATTGCTTCAGAGCCGCCATCTCAGCTACTTGAACACTCGTTCAGTGTTCTGGCTCAAGCCACCTCCAACAGAGGTCGTGGATTCGTTGGGCCATTCGTGGTCTAGCCCCCAGCATGTATTGTTCTCGGCAGAGTCGCTGGTGGTAAGTCTCGGGACTGATGCCAGTTTGGTCTAAGATGGCTGCCTTGACTTTGGAATAATCCAGCGCCTCCGGGGGGTCAAGGTTACGATAAGTGGCTTGCATGGCGCCTGTCAGGTAAGGGGGCTAGTATAATGGCCCAATGTGTGTGCGGCCATTGGATGGCGGTGGCAACCCTCTCGAATGTCACGAGAAAGGCTTCGGGGTCGTCTCCGGGCCCCATCTTGCTAAAGCACACCGGTAGCCCTCCGAGGCCATCCCCAGCCCCGCCCCCGGCTGCTCCCAAGGAAGGACTTGGTGCATGTCCTAACTGCGTCGTCATCTGCTGGAACAACCGCTCCTGGCTGGCTTCCTGTTGCGTGGCCAGCTCATTAATCAGCTGCTGCTGCTCCTGCTGCCGCACCACTTGTGGCTGCTGTTAGACAGCTAGTTGTTGGAGCAACTGTGTGTCACTGCTGCTGCTGCACAGCCTGCTGCTGCTGGTTCTCCAGCAGCCACTTCAGTAGCTTTTCTGCTTCCATCCTGAGTGTCTGGGTCCTTACTTCAGGCCCTGATCGATGCCCACATTCTCCACCAGTTGTGACAGGTCCAGCACTGCAGCGCCCCTATGTGGCGGGGTGGATGAGGTGTCGGGGCCTCACCACTCTTAAGTTCCCACTCCCGTCCCTTTAGGGGTGTCCCAATGTGGTCCAATGGCCGGTTTTCCCATGCTCACCCCTTGGTCGGGGTAGTGGGACCTAACAGTCCGAGTCCACGTGTCGCGCCCCAAGTATCAGGGCAGCGTGGCCCAATGGCCAAAGTCCCTCTAACTCACCCTGGATACCAGGGAAGTTTGGCCCAATGGCCAGACTCCATGCAACTCGCCCCGCATATCAGGGCAGTGTGGCCCAACGGCCAGAGTCCATAGCCTTCCCCCTCTCAGGCAGAGAAGTGTATCCCAATGATCAGAGTGGTAGGGGGACCCGGGCCTGCCCTCTCCACCAGGTCCCGACCCAGGGCTCGCCTATTAGCGGGGTTCCCCCCGCGCTTGGCTCAGCGGGGATCCACCTGCAATACGCCGAGTGTCAGTGAAGCTTTAATGCTGCTGGTCTCTAAAGTTCCCCTGGGTCACTTCCTACCCTCAATGTCGTATTCTCCATTCCGGGGTGAGGAGGGGGGTCCTCTGGTCCATCTCCTCCTGTCGAGACCTCCGTCTGGGAGGCCGGGTGCGTCCCAGCTTGGCTGGCCCCAGGATCCTGGAGCATTGGCTGTCCCTCCTCAGGAGCTGGCGGGCGTGCCTCCTTCTCCTCTGGTGGTCAGCCCAGACTTAGCACATTTGCAGGCTTTTATACCTAGTCTCCAGTTGGAGCATGCCCAGCAGGGCTTCCGGGGTGGGGCTTCCTCTGCCAGAAAGGAAGGGTTAACCCCTGCAGTACCAGTGTGGGGCCACTCTGCCCCATCACAAGGATCATGTCCCACTTATTCAGTACACAAACTGAATGGTGTGCAGTGAATTAGGCAAAGGTCCATTAACTAAGTAAGTATGGAAATACTGAACAATTACGTCAGTCTCCACACATCATCCAACTTAGACTCAGGTCCTGTGAAAATGATGGCATGGGATTCTCTATGCCTTGTATCTGCACAAAGGGCAGTTTTAAGAATGAACAGGCAATCTTAACTTTGGCATTTCCGGACTTAAATGCAACACATGCTACTTTATACTTATGTTTAGGACTAGCCCTACACTGTTCTGAATTCTTTCATAGGTAGTAGCATTCCCATATAAGAAGATCAAAACTTCATATCTAATTGAACTATGAGCATAAATACCAACAATCACTAACGAGAAAACAAGAATCACAATAATGGATGCCTAATGTCAGAGTGGTACATAAATAAGACTGTTGCACTGTAGCATGAACATTGGCCATTTTGATTCACCTACTTACTTCAGAGATGTTGCTCAGATGATAACTTTGACAATGCAAAGGGAATATACTTTAACCATTATTTTTGTTTAGAGTTGTTTAAGGAGCTGCAAAAGAAAAAAAGCTTGTATGCAGAAAAGGCTTCACTGTTTTAGTTGCCTGGCTTAGAATTTTCTGGCATAAGTTCAATATTCCAACTCAGCTAGCTAGGCATTAATGCAAATGTATTCATTCATATGAGACTTCTATAATGGTATAATATGAGACATTTTCCCATACCTCTTAAGTAGCCTGAATTTCCTGACATTAAATATTTGAAATTGTTTTGGTAGTTTGTCCTACGACATTTCTAAGATGTTCCACACAATTTCCTCCACTGCTGTCAACCCTCATGCATGCTGCCACCACCACCACCACTATTTGGCTGACTCCTTGGATAGGTGCACCTCTCTCCCATGGACTGTGTGAAAAACCAGCTAAGGATGTTTCTTTACCTGCCTGCAGGGCTGGAAGAACTCAGGCCCTGTGGAATGGCATGGATTAGCACTCCAACAGCTCCCACTATTTGTGTTCTTCCCCTGTCACCATGGGGCCCAGTCCTGCTCTTTGTTTCATCAGCAAAGAGTGAAGTTAAATGCCGGTTAAGTTGAACAAGCAGAACTTTATTAAACTCTGTGGACTGCTCTGTGCACATGGCTGAGTTGCTTTCAGCCTAATTCCAGCTATTCCCCTGAGTGTTGTCTCAATAACAGCCCCTCCGGGGAACATGGGCCCTCTGATTCCAGTTCCACGGATCATGGTACACTAAATTCCCACAGCTCTGTACAACTATGTTTTTTTTCCTCTCATAGAGGCTGGCAAATAAGTAAGGGAAGCTTGTTGGTTGCCAATGCAGTGACTGAAGAAAGGCATACTCTTAAGAACATTGGAGGACACAACTGGGAAAAATGATATTTCACAAGTGGTGTCTCATTTAGGGTCATTGTCCTTAATGTCCCTTGTCAATGTTATTATAACTTCTGCTTTAGATCAAACAGCAACTGCTTAAAATGTCATTTAGATTAAGGCACCAAAAGTACTATTGCAAAAATTTAACATAAAAATTAGCTACAGAAAGAAGGCTGCAAAGCTATACAGTATCACAAGCAACGTATCTTGAAGATTACTCATGCAAGTAATCCCACTGTAAACAAAGGGGACATGATTTGGACAGTGGCCTCTGATCAGTGAATAGCACAATCTAATATACAAATTCCAGATAAATTTGGACTTAATCTTATACCCACTGAAGTTAGTGGGATCTTAGCTATTAGCAACAATGGGAGCAAGACTGAGACCTTAGTCTTTAAAAAATCTGTGATTGACTTTGATTATTGAAATTCAGAACAGGAGAAATAATCCAAAACATTAAATACAAAGCACACAGATTTCTGCAACAGAGTAAAATGAGGTCCTGGCTTCTGCCGAGGAAAGTGCCTTATAGAGGGGAGAGAAGCGGGAAGGAGAGGGAGGAAGAAAGGATTGTTGATCTGTTTGTTGCTTTTTAAAAGCAAAATGCTTATTTTTAATTAACATTCACACTGATCTTCAGTGCAATAGATTAATGGAACCATGTTGAAATCACTTTAGAAGTTTCACTTTTCAAAAGCTTTTTATTCAATATAGATTCACAAAGGCAGAGAGCAGAAGAGGGAGGAGGAGAACAAATGCACAACAAGTGATGTTTTACCTCTGTCATCTCTTAATTCTTCACTGGGCCAAAAGTTCAGTGTGTAGACAGAAAATGAGACAGTCATTAAACATGGGTTCAAACTGGTTTAGTAACACCATCCTTAAGCAACTCCTCATGTGTGCGCTCGGGTGAATGTGCTCAGT
This sequence comes from Lepidochelys olivacea, assembly GCF_965140295.1. NCBI lineage: Eukaryota > Metazoa > Chordata > Testudines > Cheloniidae > Lepidochelys > Lepidochelys olivacea. The sequence goes on along the minus strand of NC_140417.1, from coordinate 79,520,960 downwards.
TAAAATAAGATTTGCCCATTCTTCAACATGACTGAGCAAAAATCATGTCTGAACTTCATTGAGTTTTCCCCTACTATTGCTGGCAGGATTTCATCATCTTCTCTCTGGGGCTTTACAGGTAACACAGCCCTAGAGTAAAACAGTGTTCATAGGAAGCCCCAGCTCTCATGGGAGCATGGCTGGGGATGCTGGTTGTCCATAGTCATGTTCTGATTGCCTGGCTGGGGTTTGCTGATGTTTTATCTCAGCACCAACTCACAAGAGGCAATTTTGCAAAATAGAGACACACCAATCCCCACTGGGAATTGTTTTGTTTTGTTTTACTGATTTAAAAATCTCAGCTGAAGCTGTACTTTCCCATCCATATCCATCTCAACTGCCTGAGGAACTCAAGTACAATTCACTGTAAATGGTGTGTGGTTTTAGGAAGGAGGAATTAGGTTAATTAAAAACACATAGTAAAACTAACTGTTTTATAGCACTTCAGTTGCCTGTGAGGACAAGGAAGGGCCCCTGCCAAAAACTTTCAATATTGACTTAAAATGGGTTCTTTTAAACATTAATATTTTCCCATAAGGAGAGAAAAATATTTTCAGTCAAGACTTATGTTGTATGATTGTATAAGCCCTTATTTTGATGCATCAGTGCAAAGAGTGAGTGTTACAAAGCTGTGTGTGTACTTGTCTATCTGATAAGTTGAAGAGCCAACATGAAAAAATTTATCATGCACCTTCAATCACCTCACATTGCCTCTGCCCATTAATCTACCTCTCTAGAAAATAGTCTAACATTGCTATTGTCCTGGCGCGCCCTAAGGCTTTTGGGACTAAGAAGGGAACTTCCCTACTGCTCTGAAATAGCACACATTTCTTAGTACTAAAAGCCCCTGCCATAAAACACTTTAAAGTTTTGACTGTTTAGGGGGTAGAGAAGCGCCATTTTAGGTCATCACAATCCAAGATACATACAGGATATGTTTTCTAAGTGCTCAGTTAGGACAATCTGCATAACTCATGTATGGGCTTCATCACATGTGATTAATACACTCACCACAAATTCAACCTTTATATGACACCATCCGTTCTATATACATATACATTTGCATAGTATGACATATGAAAAACAAATGCCAACTTTTCATTTTAATTGTAGTTTGTTATGTCATTTACATTTTTAAATGGGAAAGTGACACATGTTGATATCCAATGTAAGCTCCAAATCTACAGCAGTGCACACAACTTAAGTACCAAGATGGCATAATTCTATTCTGTAGCAGAGCAGAAATCCATCACAGCCCTCCTCTCTCCCGCACCGCAGCCGGAAAATAGCACACCCATAGTGTGGCTTCCTAGTATCAGATACCACACCAGTTCCACTAGGAAGGGAGTCTCTGCAGCAGCAAAGAAAGTGGGGGGAAGTCTTGCCCCAGAGAAGCATTGCAAGGAAAAAAAAGAAAAAACTGAGTCCCAGTTTTCAAGACAAGAAATCAGGCTAACAGAAAGAGAGGAGAGGAGAAAGTTAAACAACAAATGCCAAGGTCAGTTTTGTTATCATGGAGAACTGATCATTTCATTACATGTATTTTAGAAGTATACTTCATTTGGGTTATCTATTTGTTCTTTTTAAATGGATGTGGCATCTCTGATTCTAATACAGACCTAGAACACCGTTGGGAGTTTGTAAGCTACAGTAATGGTTTGGGGAAACAGTTTTTGTTTGTTTTTAAATTTTCCTCCCTGGGAATGAAGGTTCAGATGAGTCAGGATGGAATCCCGAGAGCTAAAAGGTGTTATCCCTGACTGCATCTAGCTTGGTACTTAATTTTTCTTGCAGTGGATTGCAACTGAATTGACCATTATGCATTTGTGTGTCCTTGATAAAAGCTCATTGAGACAGCACATTGGACTGATTGTTTTTCCTGCTGTCCTCTTAAATGTAGTTTGAAGTTACCAGTAAGTGGTTTAGTTCTTTCAATCAAGATGGCTGAAATTCCCAGTATTTGGAGCACCTGATAGTTTGATGCATTTGTGAATGTGTCTGTTGTCATGGGAATCTTTTGTCCTTTGCACCCACTGAAGGTTACAGTATCTATGGGATGTTTTGGTTTTATATGTAACCCTTCTGTTTCCATTATCCTTTCTCACGCTCACTTAAATCCTGTAACTTGGATAATAAATGTTGTTTTCACTATAGATATATCTCAGTGCTGTGATATTATACAAGAAGCTGATCCTCAGTTGCATCATAAAAGCTGATATGGGCACTGTGCCCTTGGACACAGCAGACCAGGTATTACTGTGAGTGTTCAGTGGATAAGGGTCTGGACACTATAGGGGAATGCTTTAAATGGCACTTGAGGTCTGAGGTGCACCTATTGCTAACCTGCTAGGCAAAAAGTAAGGGCTGACATAGCCCTGAGGACACTGGTGGGAGTCAGAGAGTTGACACCAAGTTAAGCTCAACCAAGACTTGTTTTTCCTGGAGTCGTGGGGAGCAACAAGGTGACTCAGTCCTGGGTATCCCAAGAATCATCATACTTGTCTATTACCATGCTCTCCCCCATCCCCTCACTCTGTCATTGCTAGATTTGACACATTTTGTTTATGTCTCCCAGTCCTGTCTCTGTGCCAATCTATGTCCCCCTAAAATTCAATTCTGCCATGTCAACTATGAAAAGTGAGTACAGCACCTCCCACTGCCACAAAGTAAGAGGCGGACATGATTCACACTTGGTATGCAGTCCATATTTGGACTCACCCTCCAAATTCCAAGCCCACATTTTGAGGATATAGCACTTAATGGAACCTCTCTCTGGTGCTGCTGAAGAGCACAGTGCTTTGGTGAAGACTGAACAAAGTGCAAAGTGTTAAAATTATCTTTATATTGTTAAACCAGTATTAAAACTGGCTGGACCTTTCTTACAGTCTTGTGCCTCAGGGATCTTATAGCGACAGTAAGTGAGCAGTGTCAAAACACAGGATTTTTTTTTAAAATTACTAATATGGCTGTCATCATTACTAGACTCAGAATGATGTGCCAAATGCAATATAATTATAATCAGAAATGGATTCAAGCTTTGTGGCTTGAGGCCAAGTGTCTTCCAAAGTTTAGAGTTGCTCAACTCTGAAACTGTAGTTTGGGTACATTATTCTTGTTTCTCCCCTGTCAATACATAGCAGATCACAGGACTTCGTAGGATAATTTCTCCTTTGAGAAGAAATTGGTGACATGGGGTCTGGGCATTGTCTTAGTGTAACTTGTTAATTGATACTATCTACACCAGTCCTTTAACAGAAGTGGTCACAAACAGGGACCTTTTCCTTTTCAGGGAATCTCAGACAAAACACTAATGCCCAGTTCCCAGTGAGCAATTCTGCCTCAAGAATTCACTGTACTTCAAGGGATTAAAATGGATAGCAAACTGTCCTGCTGCTTAAACAACTTCCTAAAGAGAAACAAAACACAAAAATCACAAAACACCGTGTTTCCTCAAAGACTTAATGGTTGCACACCAACCAAGGGAACTTGTAAAACTGTCACACAGTGCAGTTTGGTGACATTGACTATAAAATCATCAATCATCATCTTAGATTTATATTATGTTAGCTCTCGAATTCTGATGAACTTGTGCAAGGTGTCGTGCAAACACATATGAAGATATTTACCTGCCCCGAAGAGTCTACATTTCAAGTTCTAAAACATTTCAGTTTCTTCTGAATGAAGGGGCTTCTTTTCTCTCAGATGAAAGGACTGAACAAACTGGGGACACTTTAAGCTAGCCCTGCCCATGTTTCAAATAATTATTCCTGTGTCTCTTTATTTCAACAATTTTGTCTCAGATTCCAGGCCTCTGCTAAAAGGAAGCAGGAGAGAGTACAAACTAAAACAAATGCCTTCTGTCACCATGCAAATTAAAGACCCTAAGCCCATACATATTTAGGGTTTTTTTATGCTTACCTTTCCCTCTATTCTCCATTTTATACATACAATACATGTAAATGTCCACTTCATAATGTGGAACAAAATAATGATGGTTCTCAATGAAATATAAAAAGGAAATGATTTCTAGACAAAGGAATACTTTTCATACATCTCAAAAAAGTGTCTCACCCTTTCACATATCTGTTTTCTTGTTCAGATAAATGTTTTTAGAAATGAGCTTGAGTTATCTATAACTGAACAAAACAGAAACAGGAAGTTACTTTGCCTAAAGGCTTAAACATAAAAACAGACATCCCAATTTCAACCTTAAGCTCTAATCAGGAAATCATTGTAACTTTCAATCTTTATCTTCAACAGCCAACAAACATCTCATCTTTCTTTTACAAATTGATTTTAAAAGATGACAAATTATAAAAGTTTTATTTATATAAATAAATTGTACCATCATTTTTAATTGCACAAAGTCAAGTGATCCACAGGCCCTTTTATAATTATGTAGATGTAGGGGGGTTAAAAGCTACAGTGCAGAATAAAGGCACTGCAGGTGTACAGTTTAATGTGTTGCTAATTGAGTAGTGGGTGAGCATAAAAAGGAAGCACACAGGGTGATTATAGGGTTTTTAGTGAGTAGAACAGTGCAAGTGCTGAACTCTATAATCAAGAATAAAGAAAAAACAAGTTCACCTCTAATTTTCTGTGCTACAGTCTTTGTTACACTCATGCTCAGAATGCAAGATTAGAATTTGTGTTCATGAAGTATCCTACACCACAGATTTAACTGACAGATTCATCTTTCCATCAGGCTTATCTGGAGACGCAATTTACAAGCACGAAAAAGGAAAACAGATTTGAGAATTTTGCTGAACCTCATATTGCACAGTTCTAAACTCTAGTTTCATGTTCCATCAGATGTTTGAAAAGATATAGATGATAAATAATGAGATACAACTATAATCTAGTATCGTTCCAAGCAACTCTAATTAACTTAGGCATTGTCCTAAATATCGTTCTTCACATTTCAATTTGAAGACAAATGTATATTGCCCATATTAAGGATGGACTAACTGATTACTAGCTACAGAGCTTATTAGAGTTCTTCCAGTAACTTCACTTTAGTTCTGAAAAATAAAGTGATAAACATTAGTACTAAAATCCTTGTGTACCAAATAATTAGAAAAATCTTCATATTTTACCTTCTGGAGTAAGATCCTACTTGAAGTTTTTTGTACTTTACATGTGTCCTCAGAATTAAACACTAACCTGAAACAATTTACATCAGCTTTTAGGCCCTTTTAGAAATTATTTATTCACGAACACGTTTTGAACTGCAGCCACCATAAACTACCTTTAATAATCTCACACCAAGCTTAAATTCGCCAGGCTTGTTGCAGAGTTAGATTTGACCCAGTGCTCACCACCTCTGGACAAATCTGTGACAAAAGAAGAATGGACTAGATTAACAGATTTTAAAGTCAGAAGGGACCACTAGGATCATAGAGTCTGCATAATACATGACACAGAATTTCACCCATAATTCTTGCATGAAACTCATAATGTTTGGATCAACAAAAGTCCGTATGCTGACCCAGTAGATTATTCTACATGAATCAGGCTTTTTAACCACATCGGGCCTGATGCAAACCCAATCGAAGTCAAAGGGAGTCTTTCAATTGACTTCAGTAGTCTTTTGATCAGGACCATCTACTCTAGTGATGTGGGGGCTACGTTAGATCCAAACCGTGCAGATCTTAAGGTAACATGGTAACATGCTCACCACATTCCTTCCAGATACTCCTCAGCACTGATACGCTGCCATTAGTTTTCAGATCATGTTGACCCTGAAGTAATCCTCAAAGACATGGGCAAGAAGCCATGGATGAGAAATTAATGGTGCAAAGAGTAGCATTAATTTACAAAAGGACACAAACAGGAATATTCAATTTGCCTTGGGGGAGCACACTGCCAAGAGTGACTGTTCTCTGGTTCTGCTCCCAATCCCAGTCACACACCTTTAAACATGATGGCTGGAATGCATGAAGTGCCCAAGAGTCTGCCACTAGGTTCATAACAGGGGAAATCCCGACTGGGCAGGTGCTACTGGAACGCTGACAGACTCTGGTCACCACCGGGGACCTCTGGAGCTTAGTGCATGAGCCTCTACCACATGTGCTAAAAGCCAACTGGATGTTAACTAAGGCTGTAGAGCAGACTCATTTTATCTCTCTTGTTAAGTGGTCTCGGTGCCACTAGATGGGCAGAACACCACACCCAGGAGGTGTGTGGGTTACACTGCCACCACGGCTAAATCACATAGCTAATATAGCTGGTTCTCTCCATCTTGAACAGACAGGAGAAGCATTTTAGCCATATTTTATTGTCCATACATTAGAGTTTTTGTTTTATATAGTATGCTGGTGCTGATAAATGGGACATCTGATGTGTGTGTGAATATGAACATATACATAATACAATATACCATATACATACCCATACCTATATGTGCACCTCCTAAACAGCAGATAGATTCATTTGTACAGGGAAAAAACCTGCCTTTTTAAATGAGTTTAAGGTTTGTCTACTGGCCCTTATCACATGTCCAATTTACAGCTATGTCCGATTGCTTTTACCCCTCCTTTGTCCTATATTACAGTACACAAATGGTTTAGTACAGTGGTTCTCGAAGTTTTTTTTTTTGTGGACCACTTGAAAATTGCTGAGGGTCTCGGCGGACCACTTAATGATCTTTCCAAATGTTGTTTGTACTGTTAGCTAACTATTGTAAAGTGCTTTGGATAAAAGCACAATATTAAAAAAAACCCTTAATAATAAACGGTTTTTTGTTCTACAAATAAAAGCACACAACTCATATTTTAACAACAGTAGTCTTACCTTTCTGATTTGATGGATGTGCCCTCTCTCCTCCACCGCAGCAGCCTCCGAGCTGGGGCTGCTAAGAAGGTGAGGGGTCTCTCCCTTTCTCTCCCACTGCAGTAGCCCTGAGCTGGGGCTGGGAAGGAGAAAGGTCTCTCCCCTGCCACAGCAGCCACAGAGCTGAGGCTGGGAAGGAGAAAGGTCTCTCCCCTGCCACAGCAGCCACAGAGCTGAGGCTGGGAAGGAGGGCTGTCTCTCCCCGGCAGCTGCAGCCACACCTGTGTAGCTTCACTAATTAGGTGGACGGCCCTTCATTCTCTTGTGTGCGACCACCCAGGCACTCACCTTAGAGGAAACTATCCACGGACCACCTGAATGGAGCTCATGGAACACTGGTGGTCCACGGACCACAATTTGAGAACCTCTGGTTTAGAATTCAGCTTATTTGCATTCACCAGTAAGTAATCTAGACTGCTTATCTGCCTCCAAATGCACAAGTTTGTACACAGAAGTTTGATTCAGCTATTTGAGAATACCATGATACCATAACCATATTCTAGTTAGTCAAGAACTGACAACTACTGACTGTGTGAGGGATCCCATCTACTAAAGTACTTTGTCAGCATTTGACAACTCCTCTAGTTTGAGGATCTCATGGTTTTCTTACTATATGCCCAGTTCTTTAAAAAAACTTCTGTTTTTGTACACATCTTAGTTTTCCTCCCTGAGGTGCCATGCATCCCTACAGAACTATATGTACATATTTAACAACAATAATCCTTATGAGCTATGGCACTAAAGAGAAAAGTGATCTCATCTATAAAAAGACCACAGGAGTTAGAAAATCCTTATTCAAAGGAGCGAGGCTTTTACCATCTAAACTAGGATTAGGTTTAATTACTGCAGATCAATGGAAGATCATGAAACATCTGTGGTGGAAACTCAGTTACAAAAAATTGATGATTCAACAAATTCTAAGGAAGTATTCCGAGTTTACTCGATACTTGCATATTCCTCCCAAAGCCAATTTATAAACTTAAGTCTGTTCTGCTGGTTAAGGAACCTGCAGATTATCCACAGCCAGACATTCATTTGAGATTCATGTACATTTATAATAATCATCAAAATGTTGAGAACAAAAGTATTTTTAAAATCTTTACATTGTTATTGCTGCCAACTGCTACCACTTTAATCGTTACTTTGAAAATCCAATACTCACTCATTTTACCATTAGGCAACAGGCATTTTAATAGATCTGTGAGAATGTTATTTTGTGCAGTGGTTGCTAAAAGAGCTTTTTAACTACACTACAGGACCATTCAAAATTCCATTATATTTCAGAATTACAACTACATCAGTAATGGAAAAGTCATTATATGCTTTTTGGGAGAATAGCACAACACCCAGTATGCCACATGTGCACTATATATTCCATTAATGAGAAGGATGTACAACTGGGCTATTCAGTATCCACACTAACGCTGTACAGCACTTTACAGAATAAGGTGACTAGCATTTTTAAACCACCAGTATAGAGATGGATGAAATTTTTGATTAAAACTGTGATGAGGTCACTGAAGCATTTTGCAAATGCATGTCAATTTCACTGAATCATTTAGGTAAAAACACCTTTAAAAATTTCCAAAACAATCAAAAGGTTGTGTGTCAACATTTTCAAAAGAAAATTTTAATTTTTCTATTTGTGAAATGACTGTTTTGAAATTCTTTAATTTTCTTTTTAAAAGGTTTTAAAAGACTCAAAATTAAAATGAAATCCTTCCTTCCATCTAAAACTCGTATTTATTTATTTTACTTTTTGGTTCACCAAAAAATTTCAAAACTACTTTTTCCCCAATTTTTCAGAATTGCTGGTGAACTGAAAGGTCTATTATCTGCTCAGCTCTCCACCAATCTGTTGTTCTAGTAAGCAGGGGGGGTTGTCCTTTTTAAAATTATATGTAATACTTACTTTGGTAGAAAAAGTATAAAACTCTTAGAATGCCAAATTGTTTCTATATTAAAAGCTGTCTCCACTCATTTGTCTTAGTCAGATCCTGGAGAATCATGCCAGATGACAACTGCTCCTCCAACTCAAAAGCTCTCATAACATGGAGTCCAGCAGATCCTAGTCCTCTCTCTCCTCCTTTTCAGAGCATATGGGAGAGCCAAAGGGGGAAGATGAGACCCCATGGCTTTCAAACCCTTCTAATGTGCTCTTTATTCACTCCCAGAAATGCCCCTCTTTTTAAGCACCTCTCCTTTTACTGCATGAAAGTATAACAAAAGAGAAGCACCTAGCCCAAACACACCCAGGAAAAGAAAACACATCAACTTGCCATTAGGTAAGAAAAATGCATGAAGGTACATCTCACTGATGGCATTAGTCGTCTTATACAGTGAGAGACCGTCAAACCCCTTGCAAGTGCTTGAATGCCAAAGCTCAGATTCTTAGGCCTAATCAGATTCTAATCAGCCATCATTCCAGGTAGCTTGTCAAAAGCATCAGAAGACCAGACTATAACTCTCCTCCTCAAATTTTTTTTTATGGGAATGCTGCTTCTTCCTTCCATCCCTGAAGCCCTAATAGACATTAACTGCCATATTGTTATACCACATGATCAGTTTAAAAACAAAATTTCTGTTTGAAATGGCAAACCTAGAAGTTTTGGCTTTCTATTACTGATTATTAAAACAGAGTCAAAGTTCTCGTTGTTCTAGACAGCAGAGGAGACCAGTGTTAGCCGACGGCCAAGGATGTTTGGTGAGGTGCCAGCTATGCCCGTTTATACCATCCGTGACTTTAACCGCTAGGATGCACTGTCCCTTCGCGGCGGGCAGCCCGGGCTAGGCTGACGGATGCCCCAAGGTCCTAACCACCCGTGACTTTAACTGCTAGAGCTCAGAGCTCCTTCGCAGCGGGCAGTCAATACTGACTGACAGGTGCCCCAATGGCAGCACTAAGAGCCTCTCCACACCCGTGACTTTAACTGCTAGAGCTCAGAGCTCCTTCGCAGCGGGCAGCCAGGATTGACTGACAGGTGCCCCAAGAGTTTGCCCCGTGGAGGCGGCACAACTCAACGCTAGGCTCTTAGTACTCTCACCTAATGGCCAGGCTTTAGAGCCAAAACGGCTGAGGTTCTTTAATTGTGTTGGCTGCTTTACAGTAAACCAGAGAAAACAAGTCAGGCTTATGCATAAATGGTTACCAAAATTTATTAAGCTAGATTCTAATCATGTGGTTACAAAATTGCTAGTGCCTACTTATTTAAATGTAGAGATGTTACACACACAAACAAGTTACAAAACTGAAGCCACAATCCCAAAGAAAGAAAACAAAGTATAGAGCTCTATTTCAAAATATGTGTACACTAAAGATAGGAGATCAGGTGTGGGTGCTTCTTACCCTCCTTGCATCTCTCGATTCCAGCAGTGCCAAGCCAGGATCGGTCACTCAATTCCGCGGAAAGACGAATAAGGGACAAGGCGTAGGGACCCTCTTAGCTGCAGAAGCCTTGGGAGGCTGTCACTTATCTGACCAGCAGATAGATAGTGAAAAGCACTCAAAAATCATGGTGCTGTAGGTCCCCTACTTATACCTCTGTACTCCTTTATTCTCTTTCTCCTTTCTTATGCCAAATTGAGGCTGGTCTGTCGGGGTGACGCCAGCTTTCACAAGAGTAGTTTACACTTGCAAAGGAGAGAAACAATAAGTTTCGACTACTGGACATTTCTTTTATCAGGGTAAATATTTTCCCACCTAGGATGTTGGTGTGTGTGCATCACGCTATTTAGTTGGGGCTAAGAGCCATGTCTGTCACAGGGCCTCTGCCTGCTGTGAGCTTAATCGTCGTATCTGTTCCCAGAGGCACATTGTAGCAGCACACCTGTGCTTTCACAGCTTCAAAGGCTGTGCTGGAATATATGTTAAGTGCCCTGTTCCTGCTTCCTCCTGTGTTTCCAGCAATGCTGGTCTGAGGGGGGGGCGGGGCTGGCTGGCTGGCTACAACCAGCTCTGTGATTTTTGTGCAACACTGCTAAAATAACAAAATTAATATCATGTCCCTCTTCCACTAGATTAAACACATTCAATTTGTTGTTTACAGCTACTAGCTTCTCTCAACCTTTAAAATAATGAATATTGATTTGAAATGCAGGTAAACTCATGCAAAAGGATTATGTTAGATGGGAAATAGTAACATTTTAGAATGTCAAATGACGTATCTGTTTCCCACTTTTGCAGGAGTTTAAGATCTTCTTCTAGCCTAGTCCTCTATATGGAGTCGGCTCTTTGAGTCCTTCTCCATTACAGTTGGTCTTGAAGCAGGTCCTGAGAAACTCTGTAGCTAATCAAATCCTTTTCAAGAACATAGAATCACAGAATATCACAGTTGGAAGGGACCTCAGGAGATCATCTACTCCAACCCCCTGCTCAAAGCAGGACCAATCCCCAAATAAATCATCCCAGCCAGGGCTTTGTCAAGCCTGACCTTAAAAACCTCTAAGGAAGGAGATTCCACCACCTCCCTAGGTAACCCATTCCAGTGCTTCACCACCCTCCTAGTGAAAACGTTTGTCCTAATATCCAACCTAAACCTCCCCTACTGCAACTTGAGACCATTACTCCTTGTTCTGTCATCTATTACCACTGAGAACAGTCTAGATCCATCCTCTTTGGAACCCCCCTTCAGGTAGTTGAAAGCAGCTATCAAATCCCCCCCCCCTCATTCTTCTCTTCTACAGACTAAATAATCCCAGTTCCCTCAGCCTCTCCTCATAAACCATGTGCTCCAGCCCCCAATCATTTTTGTTGCCCTCCACTGGACTCTTTCCAATTTTTCCACATCTTTCTTGTAGTGTGGGGCCCAAAACTGGACACAGTACTCCAGATGAGGCCTCACCAATGCCTACTAGAGGGGAATGATCACGTCCCTCGATCTGCTGGCAATGCTCCTACTTATACAGCCCAAAATGCTGTTAGCCTTCTTGGCAACAAGGGCACACTGTTGACTATATCCAGCTTCTCATCCACTGAAACCCCTACGTCCTTTTCTGCAGAACTGAGGTCTAGCCACTCGGTCCCTAGTCTGTAGCAGTGCATAGAATTCCTTCATTCTAAGTTCAGGGCTCTGCACTTGTCCTTGTTGAACCTCATCAGATTACTTTTGGCCCAATGCTCTAATTTGTCTAGGTCCCTCCGTATCCTATCCCTACCCTCCAGAGTATCTACCACTCCTCCCAGTTTAGTGTGGTCTGCAAACTTGCTGAGGGTGCAGTCCATGCCATTCTCCAGATCATTAATGAAGATATTGAACAAAACCAGGACCGATCCTTGGGGCACTCCGCTTGATACCGGCTGCCAAATAGACATTTATCACTACCTGTTGAGCCCGATGATCTAGCCATTTATTCCTGTATACATTATTTCTTTCACGATAGGCCATGTGCTGTACCTTGATGTTAACAGAAAAACCTGTAGAGCATTTTTTACAAAAAAATAAAAGTTATGTTAATCATATTTTAGGTAGCATCTCTACATTCTTCTCCTGCAATGCACTGTTGCATGTCACTTCATTTTGCAGCACTCTCTATCAATTCCATCAGCTCATGTCAAATGTAGGATATGGCAATGACACAGAGCACCTGATTTTAAATGCAGCTGTAGTTTCAATCATTATTTTTAAAGTTTTCTGGCTAACAATATATCACAAACTGCAATGCCTGCTCCAGCATAGGAACACAGACACACTGCAGGTATTTTATATCAATGTGAAAATTTGGGTATTTCCATCATTATTACTGACCATCCAACTACATAGCTAGAAGCAGCTAGCTTTTTTTAAGCACCCAATGAAGTAGCACCCTTTCAGGAACCACATTTGGACAATGGCAATATTTTTGAATGATACTGAATCCTTGGAGGTGCTGACACATTTCTGTGTTCTGAACAGATGTTTTAGGAATGATATTACACAATGTGGGGAAAAATGTTTACAACTCTGTGTTAGGCTGGCTCAATTAGAGCTGTGCAACATTTTTCAGACAAATAGTTTATTCATCCAAAAATGCAGTTTTGTGTCAATTGAAACAATTCACAAATTCAGGTACAATTCAGCAAGTAGTCACCGCTGAAAAATATACATTTTTGAAAAGTTGAAACATTGCTTACAATACAAGTTAGGGTTATTTATTTAAAAAGGTAAAACTCCCCCAAATGAAATGAAAATAACGAAATGTGCCATTTCAAGTCAAACAGTAAATTCAAACTGAAGTGAAATGGGGTGGAGGGGGAAGAGGAGGGAAATTATTGAAAAAGAAAAAAAATCCGTTTTGAGTCTACCTGAAACTAAGTTTGAGGGAGTGGAATTTTTTGCTTCAGCCAAAAAAAGTCATGAACTCACAGCACTAGGTTTAATACATCAACTTCATTAGAGGATCACTGAGTATCTTCATTCCTTATTAACTGAATTTTGTATCTTTTCAGTACAAAAAAAGTCATAATGAAGCAGTGTGGCCTGGAGACTAGATCTGAGCTCTATTCGCCGCACTGCCACTAACCATTGGCAAGTCACTGAACCCCTATACCTCGGCTTTTCTATCTGTAAAATGGGGATAATGACACTGTCCTCCTCAAAGAATTTTGCAATATATTGAGGAAAAGGACTATATAAAAGTGCTAGATATCATCTGAGAAATAATAATTTGCAAGCATTTGTTCTTGGACACAGAATTGGTTTTTACATCTATTCACTTAATCAGATATGCTAACTCATATTAACCTTAGAGAACGCTGTCACTTGCATTAAAATTTCATGTTCATTTTCTCAGCACTTTCTCTTTACATAAGCAAATTAAAGGAATCCACAGAAATATCAGAAGAATAAAGGCCAACAAATTAAGCAAATGGAGAATAGGGTAAAAACATATTTTGCCAGCGGCATAATTGAAGGCAGGTAATTTACAGCTGCTGCAAAGAATAACGGGCACAACAAACATTCCATAATTCAATTAGTTAACCATGCAATTTATAACTTTCTAAGTAACAAAAAGTCAGCAAAACAAATCATACTCAGGTTTCTATTTTAAAATTTGTGTATTTTCTTCCAGTAACCACTATACCTAAGCAGAACATCAATATATTAGTAGTAGTCTAAATATTTTATGCTACATTATTATTCCCATTTCCTCTCCCTTCAGAGCCAATAAGCAATTACCTGTTGTGATTATTGGGTCCTTTCATTAGGAAGGATTCAAGAGCTTTCACAATGTGGAGACCACAGAAGATCATAGATCTGAATTCACCACTCAGAAAAAGCTATTCGTTTTAAAAGTTAGCCAAGGCATGGAGGCTTTTAATACATTTCCTGCAATTCTACTGGAAAGCCAAACAGAGATGGAGATCCACATAAGTAACTGTTTTCACCCTGCACAGTTCTAAAAACCTTTATGAAGCTGCAAAGCAAATGTGGGTAGGTTTTAGAAAATTCAACTTGCCATAGGCCTATAAAGTGTGTATTTAATATCACTGAAGTTTGCAGACCCTTTTGGATACAATAAATTGGGCTTTCAATTTTCCTAACCCAATATTTTAGAAAGGGAAGAAAGGGAATTCTGGTGGTAATTAGGACCCTGATTCAGCAAATCACTTAAGCACATAGTTAAGTTTAAGCTTGTTGCAATAAATATAGTTGTCAAGTACGCCCTGGAAATAGATGGTTAACAGTTATAGTGCTTTCTCTGCTTACATAATCAGGAGGCAATCACCTTATTCCCCTCTCCATAGTGATCAGGATTCCTGTAATCAGGTGTTCCAAACATGAGTTACTTCTCAAGGAACTTAAACAATGGGAGGCAGACATCTCAAAGTGAGAGACACCTGATAAACTCAGGTTGAAGTCCACATGACAAAAACCTCTCATGATTTGTATGTGGATAGATTTTCCTCCTTCTCTGTCTGTGTATGTGGAACTCACTGGGGCTGACAGTGAAATAAACTGTTTAAAGAATAACTTTTATTTCTTTGTTCTTTACTAAAAAGTAGAAGTCCTAGAGGTCAAACTTCATGGTACTCTATGAAATTCAAACCCAGTAGCTTTCCCCCGAGATACAAAGCAGCAAATGAGTTTGCTTTATGAATCAAAGATTCTGTCTTTCTTTATATGAATAATCAGTCTTGTGCCTTCAAAATATCACCTCTTTTGTTTTAAGTCCTAAAAGATGTGAATTACTTGTATATAAAAAATAATCATCAAAGAATGTACGGACTATATCCACTATATTTAAGAGAATTTATTGGGGGTTGTTTGATTTCTAAATGATTGGTGCACTATAGATTTGCCGTTAATTATATGGCACAAGACAGAAAGAACACTGCATAGGATAGAAGACTGAAAGGGACCTCCTGGGTCACTGAGCATTGAAAGATATAAGCACCTAACCTCACTGTAACTTTAGAAATTGCTTTAAGAGGGTGGGTGTATCATGATTTCCATGTCATGACAATTAGCAAATGAAGGATTTACAAAGTGGGCAATGGAGCCAGCTATTTTTGCCAGCTGTGTATTCATATGGAGAGTAGCGAGAAAAAAAGTTCTAACTGATACTCTAGAGTGTGGAGAATAGATTCCTGTGTAGATGCATGTGGCTTAGTGTAAAATGCAGGTAGATGGATAGGTTGATTGAGATGGAATGGTGAAAGTATCTTCAGTATGAACTTAGGGTGTGGTTGCATAGTCACTTTGTTTTTAAAGAATATGGTACAAGGACGATGGGCCACGAGTGCCCCAATTTCACCCACTCTATGTGCTGAGGTGATCATGACTAGGAACACTACCTTTGTTGATAAACGTAGTAGAGAGCAGGTAGCAAGTGGTTCAAAAGGGGCTCTGGTAAGGCCTCTGAGGACTAGGTGTAGGCCCCATGCTGGTGTAGGCTTGCAGATTTCAGGGTACAGGGTTCTGAATGCCTCCAAGGAAGCTTTTCGTAATCAGGTGCACGAAGGCTGAGAAACCATCTATCTTGTGGATGAAAGCAGCTATGGCTGCGCGGTGTACCCAAAGTGAACTAATAGATAACCCTGCGTGTTTCAAATGCAACATGTACTCCAAAATCGAATGTACCTAGCGGCTGCGGTCCTGGTGCAGACGGTGCTAGAGGTGCCCGGAGCATTTAATATGCTCAGTCTGCTGGCTGTCGGCACCAAGGGTAGCGATCTCCACAGATCTCCAAGTTTTCTCCAAGTAGCGATCTCCAAGTTTTCTCTTGAATGGTTCTCCGTGTGCAAAAGAGGTTTCCCTCTTTCTCGATTCCCTCTCTGTCCAGGAAGGAGGCGCATGGAGAGTCCCCCACTGGGGTTTTTCCAGACTCTGGAAAATCCCCGTTAGGGATTTTTCCATAAGGATCACTAAGTCTGAGATCCCATTTCCTCCTCGCTCTGACTATGAGGTTGCTGCAATGGGTGCATTTTTGAGGAGCGTGCACCTCCCTTAAGCAATGGATGCACTCCGAGTGTTAGAGACAGGCATAATGTCCTTGCACAAAGTGCATCTTTTAAATCCAGGCAAGCTTGACATTATTGTTATTCACTTTTGTTCAGCTAAATAGAGAAATGGAGGGGAATTTCCAAGGTTTTTTTTTTTCTTCTATTAGAACTACAACTTAACAACTATTTTAAATCTATTCTAGGTTATTTTCTGACACTGCTGTTGGGGCTCCATCTGCAGCCGAGGACAGTTGAGAAGGAACTGAGGAGGTCAGGCCCTGCGAGCACTAGATGAAGCGCCAACAGTACCGTGAGACAGCCACTGCGCCCGCGCATCCTGACCAGG
Organism: Lepidochelys olivacea; assembly: GCF_965140295.1. Lineage (NCBI taxonomy): Eukaryota > Metazoa > Chordata > Testudines > Cheloniidae > Lepidochelys > Lepidochelys olivacea. Next base: position 79,504,323 of record NC_140417.1, on the reverse strand, counting down.
CACTGCTATCGAAACATCTCCAATCAGCAGCACTGGGATGCACCGACATCTGAAGTGAAGCACCCACAGGGATAGCACTTGAATGTTTTGTTACCACTGATGACAAACTGATCAGGCATATTTGACCTGGTAACTCTTACCCCTAACTCTTTATAGGGTTTTTTCTTGTTTTTCTCAAATTGTCTCTTGGTAGCACATTCTATGTCCGACAATCTAAGCCCATCTGTGGTCAAAACGTTTCCTTTGTCCTATGCATCTGCAAGCAAGTTTGCTGAACAAGGTCAATAGGACAACACTACACCTGTGACAACTAGGCCCAAGTCAGTCAAGTTAGTTGCAGGTATCATCCAAACTTATTCATTTAGAAAATGACCCTTATGTCAATTCCCAATAAAATAGTAATGAGAATATATAGCTACCCATTTAAGAAAACAATTAAAAGATGATTGGTTGGCTGGCAAAACATACTCAACTAAACCAAAAAGGATGTAAGCAGGGTTATGAAGAACATGAGTGTTATCTTCAATAGCTTTGATCAGGCAGTCTTGCAATGTATGGACTGTCATGTGCATGTAAATATATATTCCCACAAATATAATTTCATTTGAGTAGATTTAAGGACGTTTAGGTGCAAAACCCACAACTATAACCACTAAGCAGCATGGATATCTCCAGTTAAGCAGGGGTTAAAATAAAGCAGAGTGTGGGGTCAGAAAAGTAAAGCAAGGCTCCCCACTCTTGCCAAAATTCTCCTCCCGTTTCTTGCTTGATTGAGCAGTGCTTCAACAGTTCCACCTCCTGCTTGGCTGATTGTTGTATCAACCAGACAAGGTACTAACAAGCTTCAACAGGACTTTATTTTCAAAGTGGAAACCTCTTTACCAAGCTGCTGCTGCACCCTCTCCCAGCTCTCTCCCAGCCTCTCAACTCCTGCCCCCTCCTTCCTGTGTCCTGTCCTTTCAGACTCCCAACAGCCAGGGCTCCCAATTCTAATAATTACAAGGAACATCTAAACACCACACTGATGCAGTGAGAATTCTCCATCCTGTTTCAGTCTTCTTCAGCCACTGCCACTAAGACAACCACAATTCACATGCTTGCACACATACACGTATTCCAGTAACCAGAGCAGAAACCTCAGGTCCACAATAAATTCACTTGAAGTCCCAAAACATTAGGGGACACACTATTCACATACAACAGCCTTGAAATGAGAACAATAGAGAGAAATGAATGAGAATTGCAAGACAGACATGGAATTTTAAATCCTTATTTTCATTTTTATATATTCATTGTATACCATTTGAAAAGGTTATAAAAAGCCTAAAACACATTTTTATATTGCTTTTTTCAGAATGAGGCTCTTTCAAATGCAAAAGCATCTGGAAGGCTAGAAGGGTTTTCTTATTACTGCTTTAAAAGTAATTTTCATACTCCAGCACATTATTAGTGTCTAACCAGTGAACAAATCCCCTGTGTGACAGGAACTTAAACCAAGTCAAGAACTCAGCCCCTTGAGACTTGGTGGGACTGCAGTCCTTAATGAGGATTGCTGAAATATTCCTTTTAAATTCTGAACACTTGTAGCAAGTCATTGCGTGCTTCTGTGCAATATACTGATAAAGAGTCTCTCTCTACTTCAGCAGCAAGATAAAAAATTATCTCTACCCCTGTACTAGAACTGTGAAAAGTGTGAAGTTCCAAATCATTTCAACTCCATTTGGATTTAAAATTCTACACTTGCCATAACCGTGAGTGGAGTATGCTTGCATAACTAGCAGTGTCTGAATCTTTTCTCCAGCCCCCTCACAAAGTTATCCTAACAAACACCAGAGAAGCCTGCTGAGGTAGGTGAAAATCCCTGTGAAGAGGGTTCCCCTGGGAGCTCAAACTCAACCCTCCAGTGACTCATACTTCCACCACTAGAGCTAAGTGAATAATATTTTTAAGTTCCCTGGTAGTTCTAATTTCAGAAAATGAATTCAGGTCAAATGAAATGTTTCATACAACCTGAAGTAATTTGTTTTGGGGCAATTTTAATCTTTTTTAAATAAAAGCAAAGGAAATGAAGGACTAGATTCACAAAACCAGAGGAAGAGGAAGTAGTTGTAGTGTTGCCTTCCCTTACCTATTCCCCCATACTAAACGGTCAAGTGGTTAGGCTCCTCATCCAGAATGTGGGAGATCCAGGTTCAAATTCCTCCTTTACAGCAGGAGCTTCAGTCCAGGCTGCCCCCTTCCCACGTAAGTGTCTATACTATGGGGATATAGGATACTCTGGGGTAGATCTCTCTCCACCTTTCCTGTTGCAGCTGTTCCACTTTATATAAAGTACTTGAATAGTCATTGGACCAAAGAGAGCCAGAATGACTCTGTAGTCTGATGATTAGGGCACTCACCTGGAATATGGGAGACCCAACTTCAATTCCCAGGATTGTCACCTCCTAAACCCCCTTGTGAATCTAACCGGGGGGGGGGGAAACAGATTGTCAAACGATTTGGCAAATTTAATGCACTAAGGACTGGATCTGAATATGCTTCCTGTTGTATTAAAATGATGTTTGTACCATGAGGCTTGTACCTATGATATAAGTCATTCTACAGTAGTTTGAAACAGTGCGGTACTAGAGTAAAATTCTATAGACAGAACAGGTGCAGCACATACAGCAAAACGGAAACCCTAATCCAGTAGGTCTGTCTTTGATGCAGAAGATAGTACTCATTCATTTAAATGCTGAATCTGACAACAAGGGGGTCAAACTGCAATGCTGCTTTTGTGAACACTTGGAACTCAGCAGAGAGGACCAACTCATTTAGCATAAGTCAGAACAGCCATCCAAATTGCACCCCCTTGGCCAGTGCCAGCCAGTATACCAGAGTGCATTCACTGCTGAGAGAGGGCAGCTTTAGCCTGGAACTGGTTCTTCATAAGAACCCCACATTTAATAGATATGTAGGAATTCCGCAGACTGGATCAACCCAACATCCACTTAGTCCAGTATCCTGTCTCTGCCAGTAGCCAGTACCAGATGCTTGAAAGGAAAAGCAGACTGATGTGGGATTACCTGCCTTCTACTTTAGGTGTCATCCTGATTACTGATAGAGATTAGCTTTAAACTTCATGCTTCAGGCCTTATGTCCTATAGCCAATTAGTTCATTTTATCATCCATTTATCATTGTGCTATGTAATTTTATGGTCAATTCACATGCTATTTCATATATAATCAATGTATGCTAATAGATTTAAACTGTAGGATTATAGAAGTATAAGATTGATAAGTATTTAGGAGTGATTTATGGTTTAGGTATACATAAAGCATGGCTGAAATGCAAGACCTACAGGCTGAACCTTGTAAAATTTTAGCTTAGCCATATTAGGCTTTAGGCTTAATGCTTGACATGAGTAGGTGATGGAGAAATAACCCTATACCAGTAAGATCATAAGATTACTGTAAAGAAGTGCCAATAGGTGATTTACAGAAAAGTGGATTGCAATTGACTGCAATGTATTGACCAAGACTATGAGATACCTTATTGTAACATCTTTAAGTGGCTGACCTGAATGCAGGGTACATGTTGTGCATAGACGCTAATGAGAATAAGAGGAACTATGAACACCCTATAAAAAACAGGGAACCCTAACATTCATGGGGTGTAGAAGAACAGATAAGGGAAAGAGGTCTGACACTTACATGTGCTACCTGGGGTTTTCAGAACCCAAAAAAGAGTGGTAACTTAACTGTTTCACTCCAGGTGGTGTCAGGAATAAATCAATGGGAACACAGCAATTCTGTCTGATAAATGAATAATACAAGTAAGCATGTTCTTATCTAAAACTATGATTTATTAGGTTTCAGAGTAACAGCCATGTTAGTCTGTATTCGCAAAAAGAAAGGGAGTACTTGTGGCACCTTAGAGACTAACCAATTTATTTGAGCATAAGCTTTCGTGAGCTTTGTAAGGAGAGTGATCACTTTAGATAAGCTATTACCAGCAGGAGAGTAGGGTGGGGGGAGAGAAAACCTTTTGTAGTGATAAACACCCATTTTTTCATAAAAAGAAAAGGAGTACTTGTGGCACCTTAGAGACTAACCAATTTATTTGAACATAAGCTTTCGTGAGCTACAGCTCACTTCATCGGATGCATACTGTGGAAAATACAGAAGATGTTTGTTTTTATACACACAAATCATGAAAAAAATGGGTGTTTATCACTACAAAAGGTTTTCTCTCCCCCCCACCCCACTCTCCTGCTGGTAATAGCTTATGTAAAGTGATCACTCTCCTTACAGTGTGTATGATAATCAAGGTGGGCCATTTCCAACACAAATCCAGGTTTTCTCCCCCCCAACAAATCCACTCTCCTGTTGGTAATAGCTTATCTAAAGTGATCACTCTCCTTACGATGTGTGTGATAATCAAGGTGGGCCATTTCCAGCACAAATCCAGGTTTGTGTATATAAAAGCATTTCTGTATTTTCCACAGTATGCATCCAATGAAGCAAGCTGTAGCTCACGAAAGCTTATGCTCAAATAAATTGGTTAGTCTCTAAGGTGCCACAAGTACTCCTTTTCTTTTTATGATTTATTAGATACTAAGCACACACAGACATAAGAAATAGTTTTAGGACATCCCAGATATAAGTTACCCACAGTCTGAGATGGTTTGAGTAATCACCATCTAGACTTCCAGAGGCCCTCTTTCCGTCCAGCTGAGGAGAAGTTAGATGTCAGCTCCTGTCCTGAAGAAAAGCTCCCTCAGATTGCTCAAGGTATTTACTTTTAGAGCTAACTCTAACAAGACCCATAATCTATAGTGACTCCTAGTGGGTCATCATAATAACCTCTACTGGGTCACTAAATTCGCCTAATTTCAACAAACTACTCATTATCTCAAAACATTTCTAGTATTTCTAGCCATAACAAACAATATGTCAGGGGCACCTAAAACCAAGGTCACTATTCGCTCACTTTCCTCCATAACTTTTTTATCCCACCCTCCCATTCTGATTAACAAACTGTGAATATGCAGCTACCTGACTGTCTCACAAAGGCCTAAGATTATTCCTAGCTGTCTGATGTTTGGTTTTCAGCTAGCAGTGGCTGCACATACAAAATGACAGACTGCAGTACTGTCATGTTCTGGGTTACACGCAGGACTATCAAATTCCAAAGCAACATTCCTCTTCTTGCAGATTATATAGTTTTAATATTAAGATCTGCACGCACACACACACACACCCCAATTTCAGTGGGTTACTAATGAAGCCCAGCGCAGGCTAAAGGCTCTTGACCGAGACCAAGCAATAATCTTCTCGCAGGCACTCTCAGTTTTCACCCCGATTCTGCCTCATTATAGACCAGACCTCATGTAGATTCCCTCGGGGAGTATCCATGGTTTGCAAAAATGCAGGCTTTGTAACCAATCAATCTTCCTTCAAATCCAGCATGTCAGCACCAGAAATGAGAGAGCCACCACTATCTGAAACACCAAAATCACCACAATTGAATGTAAAACCAGATTAAAGATCCCCATTGTGGGAAATATTGTTGGGATGGTCCCCCATGGCAATTTGTATTCCAGAACTTTGCTAACTTTGTTAATTACTTATTTAATCTCATTGGTAGAATGATGGACAGCAACCATAATTGTGCATGCCTCACGTTTTGCAACATATAAATAATTCCTCAAAAGAGAATGCTAAAATAGTATCTGCAAAACAATTAATTTTATTACAATGAGTACAGGTATTACATTTAAATACAATGTATATTTCACTTCTAAATGGGTATATTTGAACTCAGGCACTTAAAATTTAAAATCACATCCTTTCATAACTACAAAATGGCAAAAACATCTATCTTCACGGGGGTTATGAGGTACATAACACTCATAATTAATTACAAGCACCGGGCACCAACTTCTAAAACATACACAATCATCACCCACATACACAATTTACAAATGAATTAACAACATAACATTTTCCCTCTATTATTTCTAAAAGCATATCCTGTGTCTGCAAGATATTTGTGGTACATTCATATCCAATCCCAAATTCTTCTAAGTATGCTCCCAATTCTAATGTCTTCCACTCCTGAGCCTTTTTTATTACCCATATGCTGTAATCCGACTCCCTCCATCACCGTGTAACTAATATCAAGGCCCAAGGCTACACTGGTGAAAACCCACCTTATTTCTGCTTGTAACTTTAGTAAAACAAATACAGTGATTTCTTCAAATCCTTTACCATAGTTAATATTTACCATTTTCCACTAGGATTGCAAATCTCTCTCAATCTGGGTGGAATTTTTCCATATAATGCTCCTGATTTCCAATGGGAATATCCCACTCATACCATTTCAAATCATATTTTTTACCATATCAATAATCTACATCTGCATTTGCATGCATGCCAGGGTCAAGAAACATTAGTCTAGAGAGTACCAACAGCCTGCAAGAGGTGGAGAGAATTCCTGTTGGCCACTGGCCAAATGGCTTTCAGCTATCTCAGTTTCTCTGCTACTTCTGTTGAGATCCAGTAGCTGGTGCCAGTATATAGCAAATTTTTTCAATGCTTCCTTTAGTCTGAGGATTTGATTCATTTCATGACCTGTATTTCATTATTAGTTCTATTAAATAGAATTCCCCTTAAACAATATATCTTAATATGCCAAAGTTATGCCCTGGTTAGGTGATTAGACCTTTTAAACTTCCTTTTTGTACTATAGAATTATCACTTCTAGGGTCCAACCATAACGTACAGCGAAAACAAACAAAATCCTTCAACCCATGAACTTTGATTGTACCTAAAACTCTGTACTTCACATTTTTCCAGGTTTATCACAGGATATGAGGCATTACATTAGAGGAACACGACAGATTATTCACACAGAGAAAGGTGTCTGATTCACAAGGCAAACAAGTTATAAGTTAAGGTGAAAGATTTTGCTACTATATAGAGATATATAAGCTTCTTGAGGTATCAGGGGGTTTGACCTCAAAATTTCTTGGGTCACAAGCAAGTTATTTCTATAAGGATCACTTACTCTTGTCTGTCACCTGGCAGGCATTCTCCTTAGCTAGACTGGGACCATGTCTACACTTACAAGCTTACAGCGGCACAGCTATACCGATACAGCCGTGCTTCTGTAAGATTGCTCACATAGCCATGTTATGCCAACAGGACAGAGCTCTCCCGTCAACATTATAAAACAAGCTCAAAGAGCAGCAGTAGCTGTGTCAATGGGAGAGCGATTCCCACTGACATAGCGCTGTGTACGCAAGCACTTATGCTGGCAAAATTTATGTCAGTCAGGGAGGTATTTTTTTCACATCCCTGAACAACAAAAGTTTTGCTGACACAAGTGCTAGTGTGGACATGGCCTAAGAAATGGAAGTCTCATCCATGAGTAAATCATGGGAGTCTTTGTTTTGAGAAACTACCAGCAAGCCCAATTGCAAGGATTTTTAGTGAATCTGTAAACTTCAGGATCGTACCCTATGACTTGAGAATTGCTAATAGAGCACCCATTTTTAGGAAAGGAAAAAGGCGATCCAGGAAACTACAGCCCTGTTAGTCTGACCACAGTTGTATGCAAGGTCTTGGAACAAATTTTGAAAAAGAATGTAGTTAAGGACAGAGGTAATTGGGATAAAATACAACGTAGTTTTACAAAAGGTAGATCATGCCAGACCAACCTGATCTCCTCTTTTGAGGAGGTAACTGATGTTAGACAAAGAAAATGCTGTGGGTAGCCGCACCTGTGGATGGTCAACGTAAACAAACTGTCTCGTGGCCCACCAGCAGATCACCCTGATGGGCTCTGTGTGGCCCGCGGGCAGCAGGTTGCCCAACGCTGCCTTAAAGTAACCCAGCCTCAGGCCTCCACCCAGACACCCAAGTCAAATACGATGAGGATTACTGAAAATCTTATTCACCATATAAGAAAGTTCTATCAATCCCAAAGGATCGGACACATTATCACCAGGGTAATGAATATTTCAGATCTTACCCAAATACACGCTTACAGCCAATTCTTATTAACTAAACTAAAATTTATTTTTAAAAAAGTAAAAATAGGGTATTGGTTAAAAGATCAGTTTACATACAGACATGAGTACAATTCTTGAGATTCAGATTCATAGCAGAGATGGTGAGCTTTGTAATTGCAAAGAGTTCTTTCAGAATTAGTTCATAGGTTATAGTCCAATGTTTGTGTTCAGGGTGATTCCAGATTGGGATTCTGGAGATCTCAACCTTTTGACTCAAGCTTCCCCTGGATGAAGCGGGTCTGAGATAAAAAGGATCAGTACCAAAGGGGTTTATATACAGTTCCAGGTCTTCTTTGACAGCTCGGAGTCCTTCGGCGAACTATAGACGATCAGGGCAACTTTGAAATAGGTCTGTTTCCTACGAATCACTGGTAATTAGCTACCAAATTAACATAAGGCAATTTATCCATAAAGCAGTTTATCACAAACTTTAAAGAAACATATTGGCAATGCCATTATTGCACCCAATATTTATCTAAATGTTAATATTTTCTTTTGATCTCTGAATTAATAGCTATAGTGACAGACAGGAACAGTCTGTTCACATGGCTAACATCTTAACAAGATAAAAGTACACACATGCAAACCTGTATTGTTAGAAATTAGAGGTGATACTAATTGTATTTCAAAGTTCTAGCCTATCTACCATGGAATGGCCCTAATTACCATTTACATACTCTTCTAATATGTCTCTAAAAGTTGACTTTGGGTTATTTAGCCTGCAAGCTGCTTAACCCTTTCTGGCCATGTGTCATACTTTGTATAAGATCCGCTGCAATTATATAAAAGTGGTAACAACAATGGTTTGCACAGTCATATTTTAATCAGATAACATCATAGGGTGAAATTTAAGAGCGCAAAGTGCAAGGTCATGGATTTAGGGACTAACAAGAATTTTTGCCATAAACTGGGGACGTATCAGTTGGAAGCGATAGAGGACAAGACCGACCTGGTTGTATTGGTCGATCACAGGATGACCATGAGCCACCAATGTGATGCAGCCATGAAAAAGGCTAATTCAGTCATAGGATGCATCAGACAAGGTATTTCTAGTAGAGTCAGGGAAGTGTTAGTACCATTATAGAAGGCACTGGTGAGACCTCATCTGGAATACTGTGTGCAGTTCTGATCTTCCATGTTCAAGATAGATTAATTCAAACTGGATGATCAGAGGAATGGAAAACTTACCTTATGAGAGGAAACCCAAAGAACTTGGCATGTTTAGTTTAACCAAAAGAAGTCTGGGGGCAAATATGATTGTTCTCTACAAATACATCAGAGAGATAAATACCAGGGAGAGGGAGAAGTTACTTACGTTAAGCACAAATGTTGACACAAGAACAAATGGATATAGACTAGCCAACACTAAGTTTAGGCTTGAAATTAGACAAAGGTTTCTAACCATCAGAGGAGTGAAGTTCTGGAACAGCCTTCCAAGGGGAGCAGTGGGGGCAAAAAAAACCCAACTGGCTCCAAGACTGAGCTTGATAAGTTTGTAGAGGGGATGGTATGATGAGACTGCCTACAATGGCATGTAGCCAGCCTGCGACGGCTCACAGCATATCTCCAATGGATGGTGATGAGACACTAGATGGCGTGGGCTCTGAGTTACTACAGAGAAGTCCTTCCCAGGTATCTGGCAGCTGGATCTTGCCCACATGCTCAGAGTCTAACTGATCATCGTATTTGTGGTCAGGAAGGAATTTTCTCCCAGGCCAGATGGGCAGAGGGTTTTTTTTTCCCTTCCTCTGCAGCATGGGGCACTTGCAGGTTTAAATTAGTGTAAATGGTGGATTCTCTGTAACTTGAAGTCTCCAGATCATGATTTGAGGACTTCAGTAACTCAGTCAGAGGTTATGGGTCTATTACAGGAGTGAGTGTGTGAGGTTCTGTGGTCTGCAATGTGCAGGAGGCAAGACTAGATGATTATGATGGTCCCTTCTGGCCTTAACGTCTATGAGCTGTTGGACAGTTCCTTATCAAGCGTCAGAGCTTTCCTTTCCTGGGAATTGCGTATTTTAGTATTAGCTTAATTAAATGTTCCCCAACCAAGATGTCCTACCTGCTGGGATGGGTCTATTGACTCATTGTCTTTCCAAGAGGAACCTGAGGACTGAAATATTGTTACCAGGTAGTGAAAAGGGAAGAGAAAAAAGCAGTTAAGGCATATTTTAAATTTCTCTACACCTTACGGTAATGGCTATATAGTGAGCAGCTAATTCACTGCTCTAGTTCATGATTTCTAGATTTTTCTGTGAAGATTTCATTTCATACTCCACAATGATATAAAAGTCTATTAATATTTGCACTAAGGCAGCAAACCACCACCACTTTTTGACCTACAACCCCTTAATTAATATGACAGATGGAAAATAGCTGCAGTATGGGATGTTAAATTACTACAGTATTAGCACCTCAGAACGTAATGAAAATAAATTGAGCCCTTATGTTTGCAGCGAGTTGTCCACAGTATCAATTTCTACAATAAATCCACCTGTCTCAAACATTTTGCAGCTAGTGCACAGACACATTTGGAAAAAAAGTGCTCTCTTCCCCAAACTATTTCTCTAACTTTGAAGGATTATTCAGTTATGTGAAGTACATTTGCTGCAATATACCCTCAACCTATGCTATAGGGATGGGCCAAAACTGCAAATTTGAGATCCAGATTCAAATTTGTGCATGTTCAAATTTAGATCTAAGCCCATCTCTAAAATGAAGTAGTATAATCACAGTAGTGAACAATTATAATCTACCAAAATACACATGTATGGTAGGAGTAGGTCTAATTTGTTATGCTGATATAGAATTGATATATAAACTGAGGAATATTTTTACCTGCTATTTATTCAAGCTCTTCACTGAAGGTAATGGCTTGTTAATAGGTTTCATCTTTAAAAAGAGATTTGAATACTTCTCATCACATCAAATACATTTGAAATTAAGAATCATGCACTGAATAAATAGCACAAATGAAAGGAGTATAATGAATGAGTGAAATACAAGAATACCCCCAAAACTACATTTTCATGCCACAATATTGTGGAAGAGAATTTTACAGCTGTGGGATGGCTGTTCATGGGGTTAGTGGTGTAATAAATAAGCAAGAAATAATAAGAGTATGGACAAAAAGAAGAGAAGGAGATGAAGGTTAAAGCTAGGAGAGGATTAGATTTGGCGGTAAATATAAAATAGCAGGGCAAAACTGACCGTTGAACCACATTTGAGGCTTGATATTAGAGGAAGCAATTTTTTTTTAGAAGGTAATTTTCAATTTTGATGCCAACAGTATCTTGGCATTGGTACACCTTTAATCTTATAATTAAAGTCAATCTGCTCCTGGACCTGATCTTTCCTAGATCTTCTTAGTAACATATCATCAGTTAGCTGTGATGAGATATTAGTCAGATAATATTGTCCAGGTGCATAAAAGGGGTCCAAGAAGTAGATTCAATATAATTAAAGGACTACAGTCAGCCTAGACAATACATAGGCCATCCTGAAAACTGTATCTGTTTTCGTATCATGTAGAATGTTGACACTGATTCAGCTTTGCTGGCACACTTTCTGGTTCCAAAGGGTCAGATGTGCAATCATGGATACACCGATATTGGCAGATGTAGCTATAATATGTGGATTTTTCAAATGCAATTTTATGTAATGGGGATGGGGATAAAAGCTTCCAAGAGGGCCCTTCCACTATGACATCTTTTCCCCCAGTGTCACTGAAATAACTCTTGGAGGGTTTCCAACCCCCAAAAAATGAATGTAGTCATTGAAGAGTAATTCAACAGACTAAATATGAATGTCACAGTTCTAAAAAAGAAAAGGAGTACTTGTGTCACCTTAGAGACTAACAAATTTATTTGAGCATAAGCTTTCGTGAGCTACAGCTCACTTCATCGGATGCTGTAGCTCACGAAAGCTTATGCTCAAATAAATCTGTTAGTCTCTAAGGTGTCACAAGTACTCCTTTTCTTTTTGCGAATACAGACTAACATGGCTGCTACTCTGAAACAGATCTAAAATACTCCTGTGGTTCCTACTGGTGAAACAGTACAATAGATTAAAAGGCTTTTATATTCAACAGCGTTTAGTTTAATGCAGTGGCCAGCTGTGTCCCTGTAAGTTTTGTAATGTAGACATAGCCTTACTCCATGAATTGTTCTCTCTGCCCTAATGAAATAATGTATTACACCTAACAGTTACACTGAAGATCTTATCTATCCCTCCAGTCTTCTTCAGTCTTCTTTCCACAGGCCCTTCCCAGAGTGGAGGGGAACTCCCCACTTCTCTCTCCTGAGACCTTCCTAACTGTATTGGAATCTGAAAAAACTGAGCTCACACACAGAGCTATTAACCAGATATGTGAATAGCTTTATTGCTAACTACCAGTTTATCTGGATAAGATGTATTAGTAAGGAAGGGTAAGCAAGTTATATCCTATGCTATGCTAATTATGCTAGATGTCAGAATTGCACATGCATTCATAGTGAGCTTTTCTAAAGTGCCTTATAACAAGTTGTAAAACCAGAAGGGAAATGTGGAGTGTTGTAATTTCACGGCTAGGTAGGAAGGCATAGCAGGAAAGCAGATGCATTGTGAAATCAGTTCTTACAAATAAATGTACTGAATTGTTTGTTGTTATAACTACAAGCGTGATTGAAAAGATGTTATGTAACCAGAATAAGAAAGTAGCTAATAAATTATATAACATGAACATAATAAAATCTAAATATAATGTACACATTCAAGTCTAAAAAAACTATTGTAATTGGACTCAAAGCTTTGAAAGAACCCTTTCTCGTATACATACCAGAGAGTGCAAGCCTAGCAGAAACTAAGATAGATGGAGCTTGCAAAACCCAAGTCCATGGGCACAAGATGGTATTTGTATATTCAGGGTCTGGGTAACCCTGTCAGAATTTAAGATGTATGCTATGTTGAAAATTACAAAATGTGCCCTCTCTAACAGGTACAGACAGTTATTGGCACCCCTTTGGCTTTGAAAACTTGTCAAGGCAACTTCTCACCAGGCAGAACTGAGTCCAGGGAAAGCTGCCAAAGAGCAGGTGACTGGCTGGCTAGATAGAGTAGCAGCAGGAAAACGAAAAGGTCAGTACGGGTAGGCTGAGCCCAGGAGACTTAGCCCAGGACCGGCCAGACCAGGTGAGGGTACTGAGATGGGCCCTGCTGTTCTGTTTACAGACTGAGCCCAGGGAGGGCTGCTGACAAGGACACCAGCTGAGGGTACCAAGATGGGCTCCAGCTGGGTGGATGAAGAAGGCAGTGCCTTGGGGAAGAAGCCTTAGAGCTATGGCCCCATACCAAGGCCGAGATAAAAACTTGGACTGTATACTCCAGAAGGGGGAGGGACAGTGTATGTGGCTCAGCTGGAGGGCTGAGTCGCTGAAGACCCACCAAGAGAACCATCAGCATTATTGATATGGGTTCCACTCTTAATGCACATGCACCCAAGATAGGAATCTTGACTAGTAGTGTCCACTGAGGTCACACCTTCACCCTAGATGTCTTCACAACCCTTCCTCCTCCATCCAAGAGCATCAAGGGCAAAGCATATCTAACCACACCCACTTCCTTCACCAGTACAGAACTGCAGAGGAGGATGACTCCATCATAGCAGGAAAGAAGGGAATGTCATGGAAACGGTGTGGACAACACATCTCAGAAATAGCAGTTACTGTAATGCCCTCATGGGTTCTACTCTTGGTGACTAGCAAGCAGTTGTCTGTCTGCTTGGAAGTGGGTACTAGAAATCCAACAAACAGTGACAATTGTACAGCTCTACCAAAAACAAGTATCTGATCTGGAAGTCACCAGCAATGAGTAGCATCTAGTACCAGACTACAAATACACTTCTTTTTGTGCCTACTATCCAGCAAATAAGTGGAAGTGTCCAGATTGTGGGGAGAGGATCAGGAGATGAAAGAGAAATCTTAATCCAGTGGCAGATGAGGGAAGAGCAGGAGTACAGATTGTGGTGCATGGAGAACTGTGTTGGAATTGGAAGCGATCACTTTAGGATGGGGGGGGGGCGAGAGATTTCTGGACCTGCTTGCAGGTGAGGGGGCTGCATAGGAAAGTGTGCGATCCGAGTCAAATCAGCAGACAGACAATTGAGTCCAAGATGGGGTGACTTGTGTCTCTGTTTTAGAAGGCAGCTAGCTTAGTCTCTGTTTTGGGGTTCATGTGTGTTCTCTTTGTCAATTTTAAGAAATAAAGTGGTGTTACATTAAAAACATAAAAATACTCTTGCTGAAAGGTTGTAATCTAACTCCTCTTTGCTTGTATGCCATAAACAAACAGGGGAGGAAGGAGGAACTTGTTCCTTGGAGACCGTAATGTGCCATTAATTAAATACAGTGAAGTGAGTGGAACCTTAACAAGATACTGGAGATGTCATTACTGACTTCACAGGTATAGGAGTGAAATCTAGAATCTCCCTTTCAATTTTTGCCTTAATAAAATTAAATTGATTTTTCCAAGGTATATGATCTCCTTTTTAGTGATTAACGTGTCCTGCAAGTTCAACCTTTGGAGAAATAGTACACCATCTTGTGAGAAAAGCCGCATTCAGAGACCACTGGGCATTTAATTTTGGTGCATACTTTTCTAACTAACAATGCCTCCACAACTACATCTGGAGAGGAATTCCAGTATTTTTAAATGCTTTGTGTACTTCCCAAGCCCATGTATTTGTTTAATCATGGAGTTGGTTAGGTCTCTTAAGGATACAGGCATATGTTTGCAAATAGATTTTTCTTTAAAAAGCCACTTCATTCATCTAACAGTTTTGTCAATATTTCTGGAATATATAATACACAATTTGATTGTATGTGGATTGTATAGCATGCCTATAGAATGTGATTAGAAGTCCACTCACCTGCAGTGAATTTATAATATTTTATCCGTGTTATTAGGTTACTGTAGTATTACAAAAACGTCAGTAACAAGTATAAATAAGATTGCACCCCAGTAACACCATCATTACTCTAAAGCTGGCTGAGAATTTTCCACTCAACTGCATTTTCCACTGAAAAATCGTTTGTGAAAAGTAAAATTTCCCTGCAGGAAAATTTAAAATTTCACCTTTTTTTAAATTTTCCTCTAGGACACAAATATTTTGTTTCAGTTCAGCATTAAACTGCATTGTTACGTCTCATGTTCCCTTCTCCGTGTTCAGGGCTCCCTGGCCGATCTACATCTCCTGGAGCTTATATGTGTACACTTACCGTCAATCAGTAACTGAGGGGGTAAGATTTTGCACTTACACAGTCCTCTACTGCAACGGGTTGGAAATTTTTACATGTTTACATTTTTACATGTTTTTTCTGGCTCTGCCGCTGAACTTTAGCCAATGTTTGGAAAGTATAGAGCTGATCAAAACTTGGGATTCTGCAGAAAATTGATATTTCAATTCTTGGTCTTGCTTGAATTGGATCAAAGCTGAAATTTTTTTCATGAAACAAAACGTTCTGACATTTCACTTCAAATAAAAACAAGTATTGAAATATCAATTTTCTGCAGAATCCCAAGTTTTGATCAGCTCTATACTTTCCAAACATGGGTTAAAGTTCAGAGGCAGGTAAATGTTAACTCCATTTTATAGATGGTAAAACAGTTTCAGAGCAGTAAATCTGTGCTCTGTCTTAGAGCATCCGGCTTCGACTGAGATACCTCTTCATACGCCAACTTTTTCCAAATTTGCAGGTATAACCTGTTCACACAGACCAGCTCTTTGAATCTTTGTAAAACACCAAATAGTGAATAACATTATGAAATTTGAATGAAAATTTTCAAAATTCCTCCAATATTATACACATTTTGCATACCAGAAAATGGCTTTTGTCCATAGCTCTTGTGGTCTGCTATGGAGTTTGATTTAGTCAATTTATAGTGCGCCCATCATGACATTATTTCTAAACTTAAAATACAAACAAATATATTTTCTACAATTAGTGTACTTCTAATGGACCCAGTCCATCTCATTAAAAATAATGCAAAGATTGCAAATGACCTTAATGGGAGCTGGGTCAAGCTCTCAGCGCCCTTCTATCTAGGCATACACAAGTACCAGACTGGATCTTATCTTTACTTCTAAGGTATACTAAGGTGCTAAAAAGTTTACTCCATTTGCACAGAAAAAATAAAAATCAATCAATTTCTTTATTGGCTCTTTTCCAAAAATACCTTTTACACAGAGCAGCAAACATGCTGATGTTTACATACTATGGTGATTAGTTCAACATAAATACATAGATAGGGACTACAATAAGTAGATCTATTCCTGACAGCTGATTTTGAGTTGTAGTAGGTGTGCCAAAAAGCAACTGAAGCCATAGAACCTAGATTCCTTTTCCTCTATTATACAACTTTATAAGGGTTGGGTGGAATTTCAGATTTAATAAAAAAATCTCTACTATGATTAGATATAGTATGTGAGGAACAAGTCCCAGCTCAATGTGAATTTTTATAGCAAACCCTGAAAATATGAGTTTATAGCAGGAATGCTGACAACCATAAATGTAATGGAATGAACAGCACTGCTGTAATTTCTGATACAATCTTATTGATATGACTAGTGGGGAGATTAAAGGTAGCACCGATAATTCTACTTTATTTTCTTGCACTCTTTCAGAGTTAAAATTCTCAATGGTTGCATCTGTCATTAATTTCATATGAAGAAGGACCCTGAAACACTTTATTGCTCATGGTATCCTCCCGACAAGAGACAACAGCAAAGGTATATATTCTGTGTTACAACCAACTAAACCCAAGTGATAAAATTTTACTTGGACAGAATTTCTTTCAAGGTTTACCTAAACACATGCTGGGATTAAATTCAAGGTGAATTTATTAGAACTTTGAAGTCTCAGATTTGAAAAGATACAGCAAATTCTGGTTTAATTATACAAGAATAGGGCCAGCAATACTGGCATTTGCAAACGATCCTAATATTAAAACTAGAATTTCTCTAGTGCAGAAATTCTGATCAATAATTTGTTTTTTCCAGAGCAATAACAAAGTTGCTGTTAGCAGGTTATCATCCAGCTCAGCCATCTTGCCCAGCAGCTGCTGAATTGGCCTAGTGCCCAATGCATGGCTAGCACTGCTCCCCTCCTCCTGAGTGGTGCCAGTATAATATATATATTATATATATATATAGGAATGTAGGTTTGCAGACTCAAGAGGATTCAATAGTTCAAATAAGCAGCCAAATTTTTAACCCTCTCTAGTCTGAGCCCAAATCCTAGAGGCTAGCTCATCCCTATTTCAGCCAATCTTTCTGCAACTGAAATCATCCTTTCAATGCCCAATAAAACAAGGGACACCAGGTGGGTGAGGTAATATCTTTTATGAGACCAACTTCTGGTGGTGAAAGAATATTGCAAACAATGAAAAAAGCCACAGCTACACTTCAGACATCTCTATAAATAATGTGCTTCACTTACCATGCCTGCTACTCCACATCTCAAATAAGGATTTAATTTAGATTTCCCAGGTGCGTGTGTGTTATATAATCAACAATTTTTAGACATCTCTATTGAAGTATATAAATATATAGGAGACTGCGGCAGTACGTAACTAGATAGAAGAGATGGTGGCACTTGCCACTGGTGGCACTTGCCTTCAACAGAGAACATCTGGTGAGGTGACCACAGGCAGCTTGCTCTCCACCTTCAAAGAACACAGGAGCAGAGGGGGAAGTCACCTCCTGCCCATAACTCACATAGTCCTGCAATATTTCTTCCCATCACAGACCTCCCTGATTTCCCACCTCCCCAACTTATGTATGTAGAAAAACAAAGCAAGGCCAGTTACCAGGGTTCAGGAGGAACACATTACACATTTGGGCCCCATTCTGGGTTATGCCGTGGCCTCTTCACACACAAAAACAACAAAAACAAAAACTTTTGCTTCCTTGTATGCTGTAGAATTGTAGAGGGCTTGCCTAATGCCTCTACACTGCCCCTCCCCCTCCCCCCAGGCAGCCTCCAGCATAGGGACATGCCAGGAGCGTACCTGAGCAAGAAAGGTGGTGTGGCCTAAGCATTCCACACTGACTATTCTGGCACAGCTTAGCAGTCCTTAGGGGGCTGTTCACAGCCAACTTTATAACTTAACCAACTTACTGTTGGGGCCAGACAGGCCCACACTTTAGCAAGTGCACAGATGGTTTAAAGGCACATCCCCTCCCTTGCCACAGGTTTTGGCCAGTACTGCTCAGAATCAGGGCTACCGTATATTGAATTAAGTAAGAGCTGTTTCCAAAAAACACACTTTTCAGTTAGGATCATCTACCCTGGCTTTTCTTTTTATACTTTGGGAATCTGGCCCTGAATTCCCTTTTAAAGAATGAGTAGTGCTTCTGGGATCTCATTTCTGGGGTACCTAATTTGAAATCACTTACAGAAGGGGAACCGGATTTTCAAAAAGTGCTGATTACCGACCCTCAGAAAAATCAGGCCCATCTAAAGCACCACAAACTGGGCATCTGAAAACTGAGGTACCAAAATCACTAGTTACTTGTGAAAGTCTTTGTTTGTGTTCAGGAAAGGAAGTGACGGCACGTATACACAGTCCTGCCTAAAAGTGTCCCAATCTGATTGTGGCTGAGTTGGTTCTTTCTATAGCTCTCTTCAGTCAGTGGTCTCCCTAGTAAGACTACCAACAAAAGGATGACACATTAGTGCTAGATGTGAATCTGTTCGTGCTGTGAACATTTTATCACTTGGAAGTGGATTGAGGCCAGCAACTGATTTTATACAGGCCCCCAGACTTTCAGCAGGTAATATTTGGTCACTGACAACCCAGGCTAGATTAGACTCAGTGATAAAACATGAATACCACATAGTTCATATGTAGCATTTTTCATCTGTCCATATCAGAGGAGGTAAGTATCACTATTCCCATTTTACAGATAGGGAAACTGAGGCACAATGAGGTGACCAGCAGCAGAGCTGAGACCAAAACCCAGGTTTCAAGTCTCAGTCCAGTTATTCTTTGTTAGGCAACACCACCTAGAAATGACAGGCTATGTATCCTAAAACCCATTTTCTGAGCCTCTGAGTCCCCTCTCTGGACTGTAGTAATTAATTACCTTGGCTCTTAAATATGCTATTGGGTGCTCCACATTCTACACTGTTCTTACAGTCATTATTGTATTTCATTTCTTGCGATGCTAATGGGTTTCTGACAAAAAAAAATCCTTCTCCTAACCTGCTTCGAGAGAGCAGAGTTTTAAAATGTTTATATCTTGTTTTCCATTATACCAACCACAGTCATAAACCAGTGCTGTCAAAATGACAGTTTGATGCACTTCCCATTTTTTTCATTGTTTTCCCAATATTTACTGCAGTGAAACCTGCATTGTCTTTTTAGTATAGTAACTAGATTCATTAGCATATAGCTATTGGGATTTCCATGTAGTTAGCTACAGTTAACTTCACAGCCTGAAAGCATTGTTTATGGCACATAAGGCACCCCTCACAGTGGGCGGTGCAGAGATGCATTTCCCAGTACAATTGGCACAGTGCCTACCAGAACTCTGCATGGGAGAGAATGACCTCTGCTAAACCCCTGAACTGGGAGCTCAGTGCACTTCCTTGGCCCTGGCCCAATTCCACTAGCTAGTGCTGGGAGGTGGAGGCCAGGCCCCTCTCTACCTATTTTGGGGAGGCTGTCAGTATTAACCTTATTCATTCCTTCCACTCAGATCAACAAGGAGACTGAACAGCCCTGTTCAGGGCTATGGGTGAACAGTGCTGCTTGTCCTCTCTTGCTCCCAATACTCACCTGTTTAGGGCTTGTCACAACTTTGTCCTATGTGGTCAGTTAACAACAACAAACAACCACCTATAGCTTTCTTTTCTCTAAAGCTTAAATAAGGTTTCCTTTCAAAATTCACATCCTGAAAGTTTCAAGCTAAGGCAACCAATTCCATATCTCAGCACTTAATTTGAAGCCAGTATTTCAGTGTCATATTGCAAGATTGGGTACCTTAAATTGAGTTCCAACTTCAGGCTTGAGCCCTCAATCACATTTGCAAACACCTGCTAAAATAAAACTTCACACGTTAGTAGGAGGAAAATGAAAACTAGCAGTTTTGCACAGCCATTATTTGGAGATAAAGATGTACTACAATTCCAAACTGGATACCTGCAAGATCCTATCTGTACTATGGACAGGGAAGGGTGCTTCTACAAATACTAATATATTCGGTATTGTAAAAGTGATCCTTGATAGCTGAGAGGAAAACCAGGAAAACCAGGAGAGGAGTCACAGCCCCAAGTAAAGGGTTCTGTAGAAACCATTTACACTTGGCAAATACACTGAGTGGAGTGAATAGTGGGTGAAAGTGTTCAAATGTTAAAACAAGTTCACTTTTGCCATGTTCACGCATCTTGTGTGTTTGCTTTCCAGGAACGTTCGTGAGAGCAGGTATTTAAGGATAAATGCTCAGGGAAAGTAAGTTTTACTCTGAAGCCCTCAAATACTCTCACAGCTCTGCTGCTTCTCTGACCCACTGATGAAGTCACCACAGATTTGCTTTCATTCCCTCGCGCACATTCTGGGAGTAAGGGATTACAATTCAGTGAGCCTGCTGTGCATATAGCTTTAGGTTTCAGAGGCTCCCTTGGTTTGCACACTTGGAACAGCTTGCATTTTGTAGCAGCATGTTGACATAATTTTGAACACTGCATTCATCCAGGCTCCTACAGGAGATTTCAGGCATACAATGAAGTGTGAACTCCCTCCTCCTCTCCATTTTAATGTATTTTGTCTGATTTTGCTTGAATTTTAGATCAAGACAGGTAAACTGCAGTTTACATTTGATACTCAGATTAATGGGCTCAGCATGAATTAAGCTTTAACCAAAAGAGAAGGGATGAATATTTCTGGACCTTACTAGAAAGCCATTCACTCCCAGTATTGCAGGAGCTGTCTGTGAGCAACAGGCATATAAACATTAAGAGCCAGATTCTCACTGCAAGAGGGGGACAGAGTTCTAAGGGGGTGTAGCAGGGCAGTTACCCCACGCCTGAGAGTAAAGGTAGGATGATTGGGGAAGCGGCCACAGCTGGGACTATGCCCCAATCAGGCCACACCTGGCCCTGTTATAAGGGCTCAGGGAGGAGCTGGGTCAGTCTCTCTCTAGCTGTTGAGAGAGAAGGACCTGGCTGCCTGGGAGCTCAGGGTATGGGGAGTACAGCAGTGCTGGGGAAAGGCAAGAGGAGCTGGGGAGCTCCAGCCTGGCGGCCTTGCTAAAGACCAAAGCAGGTACTGGGGTTTGGAGGTGCAGCCTGGGGTTAGGTAGAGGCAGCTGGTCCAACCTCCTTGCCAATGATGAGTGGCCATTACAGACTGCAGTTTGCCCCAGTGAGCGTGGGCAGGATGACTGGCAGTAGCCACTGAGGCAAGGTGTGTTTAGAGGGTTGAGGGTTCCCCTGGGAGGGGAAACCCAGAGTAAGTGGGGCGGGGGGAACTGCTAGGGGCAGAACAAAAGGGGCACCAGGGTCTGGGAGGGATACTGGGCCTAAGGCAGGAGGGACTCTGGCCAGCAGAGGCTGCTCTGGGCCGGACAAGAGCTAATTCCCAGGATGACCAGTGGAAGGCGCTGCACCAGTGAGTCGTCGCCCTGCTACAGGGGGACATCACCATGAGGATCCACTTCAGAGACCCAGCCTTCCCCCACATGATTGTGCTGCCAAGAGGATGCCCATCCATTCAGCAGAAAAGACTTACAGAGCCCACCCACAAACCTACTAGATCCCCTGTGACTCCACAATGCCTGTGGCTGTCCTCCATTCCCCAGCCCTCTGTCACATTTGCCCCCACACCCCAGAGAAGGGTCTCCATGGCAAGGTAATAGCCCCAACTTTTGATACCTTTGGTGGAATCCCGATTGGCTGGACAGGGGAAAGCAATGCCCTCCCCATAAGCCATATTACTAGCTACCCTCTCTTCTCGTGAGGGACTCCCAGTTTCCAAACCCCCGCTCCCACAGACCCCAGATCTGTTGGGCAACCTACCATGTGTAAGTTTATTTCTATAGTTGCAGATGGCTTTTTAAGTACACCTTCTACTGTGTGGGAAGAACAGTATGAAAGGAATATAGACACCATATAAACCTGTCTAGTTAATATGGAACATGGACAGAGTCTCTAAGCTATCATTTCTCCCTCACCAATAGATGGAACATACTTCTCCAACAGAACAGAAGAGGGTTCACTGTGATCTCGGAGTATGGCCAGCTTGAAAAATGAGGGGATTGCTTAGACCAGCAGTAACTCCTGCCCCTTGGCTTATACATGTCCTTGAGGGAGAACAGCATGTCATCCAGATCAGGCCACCAATGGCAGCACAGTTGTTCAATCAGCAGTAGGCTAGGGAAAGTGAGGCCAAGGAGCAGCAAATGGACTACCTCTCAGCACCTGGGATGGGACTGTTCCCATATCTTGCAGAATCTGCATGCTGACACGCCCATGCTCCTGCCTCCTTTCTGAAGCTGTAAAAACCCTCCCGCACTTCCCCCTTGAAAGATGTCTAACATTTCACTATGCAGCGTTTCCTCACTTTGCTTGTCAATGATAGGCGATCTCCTGGGCTTAGGTTATTGACCCCAAAAAAATGACAAAAAAGTGGGCAGTTACAAGGCATTCCATGATAGAAATAAGTGCAATTGATTTATTCAAGGATCCAAAAAGAATGTATCTATATAGAGTGTGGGAAGCAGTAATTATGTTTAGACAGACTCCCCAATAACTGAATTTGGTAATTTGCACCAGGATAAGCCCTGCTTTTATCAGAGCAGAGCCTTTACATTAGGGGTTCGCACCAACAGAACTCCTGATTTAGTTACATTAGTGCACATACTCAACATAAAACAGGGTCTGTGTAACTCCTAGCTTTGAAATCAAGACCTGCTACATCATTTAAGACCAGTCATAATTAAAGATTTTTAAAATTATATCCACATGCATCAAGTTATAGTAACTATTCAGATTTCTAGAACAATTTTTTTTTACTTATTGTAACAATCCCATTTTTATCTTGATGTCAAAAAAGAGATATTGCCATTACATAAAGGAAGCATGAGGCAGTAAAAGTCTTCTGCACCCATAAACTTCTAGGCCAGATCATTCAATTTTTATAAGTTCAGGAGCAATGGTTATTTCTATTTGCCATTCTCAGATATACTGGGAAGTTGCTAGTATATATTTGTTCAATAGTATTTGATTTTTATAAGCATTTTCAAACTTTTTTTTACTGTTTAATTACACAGTATGGATCTCTGGTTTGTTCCATTTTAGGTGTAGGATGAAATACAGAATACAGTAGATAAACAAGAAACAGGAGACCTGACATGCACGTAATACAAATGATCTATTGATATAATGTATTTCCATCAACATTTAATGAAATGTTTACCAAATTTTTAAAACTAAAATTCCTGTTAGAGATGGCCTGAACCAAATTGTCAAAGTCTGAGGGACTTCAGATTAGATATGTTGGGAATCTAAACCAGGATTCAGATTGACAGATCATAACTAAGCCTTCTCTCTGTTATGGACCATATCAGGGGTAAGCGTCAAACCTCCGTTACCATAGATAGATTAATCTACCATCACACACGGTTGAGGCATTGCAATCCAAGTGTTGCAGCTCATGCCTATCTCACATTTTCAGTTAATATTTATCTAACAGGGGGAAGCAATGCTTGCATCCAGGTATTACTTTGAGCATATTCTAATCTGAAAATAACAAAGGAGCTTGACATACAAATAGGGAGTCTGCCATGAGAGTGACAACCATGATAATTCCACCAAGTACAGCCTAAAGTTGGCTTGGGCTTTCGGCCCGGTGGGAGAAGTTAGCCCTGAAGAACAAAATCATTGCTCACCTCAGAAGTCTGTGGATCACTTTTGAGAGCATCAGGAAAACCTGAAGGAACTCTCATTGCTGGAAGGATAAGGAGGAGGATAGCAGATGAAGTAGATGAAGAAACTCAATACTCTGAGTACTTATCCCTCTGAGCAATGGATGGCACAATAGGTATGTTAGATAGGGTGATCAGACATCCCATTTTTAAAGGGACAGTCCAGCATTTAAGCCTTCCTGTAGGTGTCCCAGCTTTTTCTTAAAAATAGGCAAATTGTCCTGTATTTTCTGACTCCCTCCCATCAATACTGGTGGGTCCTGCTGCTGGCCAGATCCCTGCTTGCCAGCTGCCCGCCCACCAGCAAGGAGTGGGGGAGGGGTCCAGTGGCTGACAATGGATCAGAGTGCAAGACTGGTCGTGGGGTGAAGATGCAGTGTGCAGGGCCAGCCGGTCCCCCTGCTGGTCTGTCAGCACAGCCCTTGCTGTTTGCTGGCTCTCGGACAGCAGGGCCCTGCTCCCTGTCCCATTTCCGGCCTGCACTCTCTGCATGCTGCAAATTGAAGTGATTGGTGAGTGAGGGCAGGCGCCAGATGGTGGCTGGTTACATTTTACCTCTTCTGTCCTCCCATTGGCCCTTTATGTGCTCCCCTTCTCACTGTTCTCTCCCTGCTTCGCCCCTTCCCTGCTGCTCCTCCACATCCTCCCTGGCATGGCACATCCTGCTCCCGGCACTGTGCAGAGAACCAGCTCCCAGATGGAGCACTCAGCTCATCAACAGCCTGGCTGGCAGGCTCCTTCCTTCCCCTACTGCCTTTGGCTGAGAGGGTGCCCTGAGAAAGCCCAACACCCTCCATACCAGGGCGCTGGCCAGGAGGAGCTGAGCCCTGCATGTGCCAAAGCCCCACACAGCACTGGCATGGGGAAGCCTCTCCGCTCCTCAGCTAAGCTCTAGAGTGGTGTGCAGGGAAGCAATTTCCAGCCTGTTCGCGCCCCGATCCTGCAGGCTCCACAGCAGCCTCCACAGCAGGGGCTTAGCACCCTCTTCACCTGACACTTCCCCCTCCCCCAGCCCTCGGTCCTGCCCCCAGGGAGCACGGGGCTGCTCCTTCCCCTATGCACCCTCACCTGCTGAGCCAGCTCTCTGGCAGGGTTTGCTGAAGCCCCTGCAGGTGCACAATGCATCCTTAGGGCTTAATCCCTTCCTGCCCATGCTGTAGCCGGAGGCGGCTGGGTTATGACAGTGGCCGGCAGCAGTCTGGAGGTGTTAGCTGCCTTTCGACCCTGTGCGGGCAGGAAGGGACAAGCTGCTTCGAGCCACTGGGGTGCGGGGAGAAGAGATGAGCACTGCGAAGACATAGGCCAGGTCATCCCTCTTCTGCCCGCCACCCCCCACGTGGCTAGAAGCAGCTCCCATCCTTTCCTTCCCAGACAGTACCAAAAGGCTGATGCTAGCCTCATTCTGGTGTGAGCCCTGGCAGAAATATGGGGGGCATATGACCCGGTACTCTCCCCCATGTGTTACCTGGCACCGCATCGTCCCAAGACATCAGGAGAGGCGGGTCTGTCCCACAGGGCTCAGCCAGGCATGGAGGGTCGAGAGCACTCGACAGGGAGGGTCGGGTGGATTACCCCCCGTGTGAGAGAGAGGTGTGTGTAGGTAGGAGTGTGTGTCACCCCTCCCCATGTGAACCCTAAAGCCTTAAAGATAAGGTAAATAAAAAGAATCCAACAACACAGTATTTCTTTTTAACAGGCGCTCAGTCAACTTGATGTTAATTTGAATGTTTGTACTGTGTAGTTCTGATTGCTGTTGAACTCACTTGAATATGAGTCATTTTACCAGGTGTCCCATATTCAGCATAGGGAAATATGGTCACCCTAATGTTAGACTGAGGAAACCCAGCAACCAATGACCAGGAGGTTGGACTAAAGACAGTTAGTAAGGATGAACCTGGAGAAGGACGCCCTGAGAAAGGGAGGGGTGATAGAAGATATACAAAGAGATGAGGCAAAATTCCAAAACTAATGTTTGTATGTGTCTATGGTGTAACCCTTCTGCCCGTCAGAGTTGGCAGCAACAAGGGCCGGGTTCAATATCTAGGGGTTCCATTCCAATAACACAATGCAAACCGGCTCGAGCCCCCACCCAGTGACCTGGGACCAATATATACCACCCCTGCTGGGCGCCTCCAAGAGGCAATACTTCCCCTCTCGCAAGCACATAGTCTGAGTGTAGCAAAAGTCTTTTAATAACAGAGAGAAACAATGTGGCATTATGTTGGGGAAACACCACCAACAGGATTCATAACACAACCCATGAGCAAAAAACCCACCCCAGGCAAATTGAGGGCATGCCCTTTTCCCTTTGGTTCTTGAGTCCAGCAACCCCAAATCACCCAAAGTCCCAAAAGTCCAATGCCCCAAAAGTCTCTGTCCCTGGTCAGGGCAGCCCCAGAGTTCGAAAGTTTATCTGCGGAGCTTTACCTCCCAACCTGGGTGGAAATGGGACAGGGGTAAGAGGCACCTTACGTGATCTGAAGCTGACCGCTCCATAGCGGCGCTCCACTCCGCCAGCCGCCCCACAAACTCCTTCGCTCAGCTGCGCTCCGCTCCGCCAGCCGCCCCACGAACTCCTTCGCTTAGCTGCGCTCCGCCAGCCGCCCCACGAACTCCTTCGCTCAGCTGCGCCCCGCTCCGCTCCGTCAGCCGCCCCACGAACTCCTTCGCTCAGCTCCACAGCCCACAAGCAGCTCCTGCCATCCACACACTGCGCCGCATCGAACGGCTTCACCAGCCGTCCCGCAAACTGCTCCACAATATATCTTCAGGCTCCCCCACTACTTAACACAACACTCAGTGATTTCAGCTCTTAGGTGAATTCAGCTTATAATAGGGGAGCCCCAGTGCTGGTGCACTGTCAGCCCAAAGTGAGCTCAGCAGCCTATAACTAGACTTCTAATGAAATCAAAATTAGCTCTGATATTCCACAGTGGAGAGAGGAGGAAGTGCAATTAGCATGTAAGGCCCTCACCAGGGGGCCCATGCCACCAAGTATTAATACTTGTCCCCAGCCTCTCTCCATTCACACAGTTTTGGAACCCATGACCCTTGCCTAGCGAGTGCTACTTAGTTGATGGTGAATCCCTCCATCATAACAAAAGGCCACGTACAGTTCCAAGCACAGTTCCCATGATCAGGGTAATAACAATTTATTCTTCCTGCCCCAATAACAGAGACACTGGGGATCCCACAGCAGCCAAAGTGACCATTTGGGCAGCTATGGTCTCATTCTAGGCGTGGTGGGTGTGCCTATGCAAATGAGATCGGCCCCTGAAGTTCTTTTCCACAACTTGCCACACCTCACCACCAGATGTCAGGGTGGAGCTCATCCTGACACTGCTTACAATGGTAATGAGAAAATGGTAATCAAGCTCATAATGGCACCTAGACTTCTATTCCCTCACCCACCTTTCCTTGTTCAAATTAATCCTTGGCTTTATTGTTTGTTTATTGAAAACTAAGAATTAAAAAAAATGAGTGACTTCAAGATATGCACCCCACCTATGACAGTGAAAGTTCTTACTGTATGTAAACTCAACTAAGATTTCAAAGCATTTTGTTATCTCAGCTGTGCAGACTGTCTGCCTGAGACTACTTTAATATACAGAACCATCTACTTCTGCAATTTTTATTAAAATGTAATCTTTGTCATAATGCATCTGTATATTTGTATTTGGCAACACATATCGTAGAAAATAATTACAATGAATACCCTATGCTCTCATTTCTGCTTCAAATGTTTTCAGATTTATATTTTAGAAAGTAATAATTCTACTTTAAAAAAACATCAACTGGAAAGTGAAGGCTGATTGATGGATGTGTTCTGATTTCTCCCTTTTTATTTTTAGTCGTGTTGGCAAATTGTACTAAAAAATTAGTTTGAGACTTTAGAAATATTTGTCTATCTGTACAGCAGGTATTCAATGTTTTGTAAAAAAGCTGACAAACAGCTGTTGCTGAGAATTTAAAAACAACAGAAAGTTCCCCTCTAACTCCGGTTTCTACATCTAGAAGAGAAGTGTTCTTAATCTACCACTGTTATAACTGGTATTTCAGATTCACATGAATCAAGTAGGTGAGGGAAATGCAAGACTCCTCATCTTTGCTGCTAATTTATCTAACTAAAATCCCAGGTTCAGACACAGGTCAGGGCAACTGCACCTCTGTTTCCACTCTGTGGTCCAAATAAAGCACCTACTATAGGCTTCCAGCTCCTCAGTTGTCACCTCTCTTGGGCAAAAACTCACAACACTCTCTCTCCTGACTGGGGTTTTTCCAGGCCTCAGTTCCCTCCTTACAATGCAATATCCCCAGCACACCAGACTGGCAAAACAGGCCAGCATGAGATTTGAGGTTGAAAGTTACCACACAGCTCTTTTTAAGCAAACATATTTATTCTTAAATTGAAAGCATTAGAGAGAAGACAAAAAAAAAAGAACCTACACACATGCTAAAAAAGCTTGCCAGAGATCACCCCAACACCAACCCCTGGCTCTCGCAGGTATCAGTCCGTCCAACCCTTCCCTAAGGATGGCTGTGCCCCCTACCTCCCCCCGCCCTCATACCCACCCTTGGACAGAAGGTTTTGTCCATTTGCTGAATTGGGAAAAGATGGCAGAGTCAGTTCAAACTCATTATTTATTCAAAAAGTCCTGTGTTACTGCTGGAGAATCCAGTTTGAACCCATCTATGTAACCCTTTCCAGTTGATAGTATCTCTGGAGGGGTTACAACCTGACCGATTTGCCTTCACCACCACCCACTGGTTTTAGTTCATGTAGGGCAATGGTTCTCAAACTTTCATACTGGTTACCCCTTTTACACAGCAAGCCTCAGAGTGTGATCCCCTTTATAAATTAAAAACATTTTAATTGAACATTATTACAAATGGTGGAGGTGAAGTGGGGTTTGGGGTGGAGGCTGACAGCTCGTGACCCCAATATAATAACATCACAACCCCTGAGAGGTCACGATCCCCAGTTTGAGAAGCCCTGATAAAGGTGCTGTGGTTACAATACTTGGCACACAATGATGCATAAACTTAAGATCTTCCAAACATATTGCAGGAAGTTGCCACATCTATCAGACCTACCACTGCCATCAGAATAAACAAGGCAAGAATGTAGCTGATTTACTTTATTGGATTTTCCTTTGTTTCATACTTCATTTTTGTTTCCAGTGTTGTGTAGCTTGATTTGCTTATGCCAAAATATGATCTTTGTGCTGTCAACTCAGAATGGTTTGTGAAATCAAACAGTTCGATAAATCTGAAAGTTACATGTGAAAAGCCTGGTAGGTGAGCTAACCCGCCAAAGTGTCTCATTTCACAACACAATAAATCATGAGGAATAGCTTTCTGAAGACAAATATGTTTTAAGATAATACTACATGCTAACTCCCTTTTAAAGCCACCAGACCAAAAAAAGATAAGTTCTTTTCCCCATTAGATTTTTTTTTCGGTCTTGGAACGGAGTGTGTCTACCACCAGTAACAATGGAAGTGTCTTGTCTACAGCAATCTTATAAGCGACTGCTGAGTACTCACAGAAGTCAAACCAGATGGAGTTTTGCTGATTGTTACATAAGGTTCAATTGAGATTCAACTGCAGAAAAGCTTTTCAAAAATTGCAAATATTTCTGAATCACATCTTGCAAGAAGAGTACTTAATGTGTCAAATTAGAGAAGTAAAAGTAATGTACAATTTTTCTCTCCCCCCCCCCCCCCGCATTAACATTGTAAGGTAACAGGGAGACAAACCCAAAAGCCATTCCACTGGACTGCTGCCTCCCCATAGTTCTGTCATGTTTTAATGACATTCCATGTGGGTCTTAGTACTGATTTCTTTAAAATGAAAGCTTTGAGCCATATATTTATAACTACTTGAACTATGTTACACAGAGTAGTTTAAGAATAAAATTTAAGCACCAACCTAGTAGAAAAGCTACCCTCATTGTAAAGCCATGCACTGCCACAAGGAAGACATGAATTATACTCTGAATATATAGTATATGTCACTGCTGTTCTTCAAATGCCTCAAGGACAGCACACATACCCCTACGACTAGCATTAAGAGAGAGTTTCATGTTGCTCAGTTTCATGTTCTGCTAGTCACTGACAGACTGAGACACTTCGCTGGTGTTTGTAGATGCAATGCAAGTCCTTGACTATCAAGGTCAAGTGGGCAAAAGTAGCGATCCACTAAAGCATGATCAGGTGTGCAAGTCTGGGTGACCCTATTGTCAAAGAAAGATTACAAAAGGAAAGACTTTTCCTCTTTATCCATGAGCTTGTCTTATTTTTATCCTGCATTTGATAATGGTTTTGAAGTGTAGTGTGTGTAAATTGACAATAGGAAAATGCAACAAGCATTGGTTACAGCCTAAAAATTGATTTCAGAAAAGGGAACCCTCTGGGTGGCCATCAGTCTTTGGGGCAGCTGCCCCCAACCTGATTTGGAAAAAAGGAAGTCATTTTAAAAACATTAATCCCTAAAGTCAAGTTATTTTGAATATACATCAAGACATGCCACATCACAACAGTCCAATGGACTATCTTCTGCAGTATCCTGCTTCTGAAGTGACCTCTACCAGATGCTACAGAGGAAGTGAACTTACATATTTTTTCTACAAATTCCCATATTTCTGTTGCATTTAATAAATAATATGGGCTTCCCCTCATGTCCAGGGTAGTAGTTATGCAGACAGAAGCAGTCTATTTAGCCTCTGACTTGGGAGGATTTTAGCTCTATGGTTTCTCATCTTTTTTGTTGATTTTGTGTTTTCATTAGAAAATCCCATTAATGTTTTTCTATCAGTGCAACTGTAAGGTCATTTTGTTTCTCCAGCTTTTCAAAAGATGTGTGAAAGAGCTATCTTGTCAAAACCAAACAGCACACAATTGTAAGTAAAAGTACAGCTCACCCAGATAAAAATGGGATCTATATATTCAAGTTGAGAAAAGGTGAGTGTTTAGAGTCATGCTTAGGTTGCAAACACCAGCAAGGGAGACTAAGAAGAGTAGAGGAGAAAGTATGTAAGTATTTTGGAAAAAAAAAATTGAAAAACCTCTATGTGGAGATTAAAACCAACTGCCTGGTATTGCATACGAACCTGGATAGTTTCTAGGAGGGGTAGTCATTACTATTATACTGTTAATGAATCACAGCAACAAGTTAAAAATGGCCTATCAGCATTCCCTTCCTTTTCAGATTAGTCTCACAGTCATAATATTCTTCATACACAGCTTTTAACGTACTCTAGTATTTATAATACACACACACACACACATGGTTAAGTGCTTTGCTGAATTAGGGGGTATCAGTGTAGAAGAGACCTACACAGCAGTGACTTTGGTAAACAGCTCTAGCCTACAATACATACAAAGCCCAAAATAATACCCCAACCTTGAGCCCAAGTAGCAGGGCTGGGAATTGAGGAGCTCCACAGAGAAAGGGATAGAAACAATCGTCCCCTGCCCCCTAACCAAGCACAGACAATCTTTTTCAGCCTAGATAGCTCTTGTCACACTAGCACGCTCAGGCTGCAAATGGGCATACTGGAGTACCTACCCACCCACACCCACCTGTCCCCTTGCCTGCTCTTCAAGGAATTCCCTGTGTGACAATGCCAAGAAGATTGCTGCAGAGCTGGGTTCTGCTCTGTATGGGTGGGAATACAGTCCCCCCATAACTTAACTGTATTGCCTGGTAGAACCCCATCAGTGCTACTGCTAGAGAGCCCTCTGCACCTGTAAATGTGGGTGCATAATGTGTCCATGAATGCAGCCGTGACAGTACAGATGTTAATGCTAAGAATCACATCCAGAGGTGGTACAAGAATGGATGAAGCCATGCTGTGTCTTCTTCTTTTGCCCTTAGAAACGGATTCACAGAAGCCAACCAAAAAGTCATGCAGTACGACTGCACTATTTCCTCAGCTCCCAAACAAGATGCTTCCCAAATAATGAATCCTACTTGGACATGGTAGATATGAACTTCTGCCCATTCTGGAGAAGTATTAATCACAAATAGAAAAAGCCAATCCATATTAAAGGCTTAATCAAATAAGGGTTGTCATTTAACCAAACTTGCAGAAATCAGACCCTTTCCACCAGCTCAAAAGACTAATTTATCCTTGTTCGTCTTGGAGCCTTGCTTGGCTGCAACACTGCACAAGGTGAACCTTGAACTTGATAAGTTAGCATACAGGAGACCTTCCACAGTAAAGGTTTAAAAATAACAAAACAAAACAAAAAACACACAAAAAACCCACAACAAGGAAATTGATTCTCAGTCACCTGGCATGATCTGGTAAGGGTAACTTCATTGATTTCTGGAGTTATGACAATTTATACCATGTTAGAATCTGGCCCATTATCATGATTTAAATATAACTTTCTCCATTGCCTTGCACCAATATAGCAATTTATATCTGTGCAAAACATTACTAGACCAATTAGGCAATGTTTTACACCCACTTTACACAGGTATAAGTGACTACAGAAGGTACAAGACAGGGAGAAAAGAATCAGATTCATGATCAGCAAATCTTTATTCTATCTTTTAAAATGGACAATGCACTTCATGGAACTTATCTTATTCATGAGCAAGATAATCTGATATACAGAACTCTTCCATCTTTAATTTCAATGACCATTGCTTTCCTGGAAAACAATGTAATCCTCTCGTACAAAGGAAAGAGCTTTGCAAAGGGTCAAGCCACCTTCGTTGATTGTGTGTGCATCTTGAAGGTATTCCAATTTGTACAATAAAGGTTATGAAGTCAATAGCTATAAAGAACTGTATATAGGGGAGAAAAAAACTTAATTCACTTTTTTTTTACTCTTCAACTGTTAACAACAAAAAGTTTTAGCTTATTTACAGTAGATACTTGTGTGAGATTACAACATATAGTTTCTATTTTTTCAAGCACCTTCCAATGCTTTGACCTCTACATTTTTGTCATGCACATATCCATTATGTTTTCAAGGGAATTACTCAGTGTCAGGTATTACTCAGTGCAAGTAAAGTTTGCAGAATCTGGCTCTAAACTAAGCTAGGGTTTTTTTTCTAAACCTGGAAAGTGGTTTAACTTTGAGTTAGGATTCAGTTTGGTTATTAATTCATATGAAAATATTTGTCCTCTAGTTTAGACCACTGTGCCATCCCCCACACCCCAATCCAGCTCTTAGTGATTAGAACCTTGAGGAAGCATTGTAAGAGGTCTATAGGGTGGTATCAACCAACATGAATTTGTTTTGAACTCCATTATTCCAGAGTGATTGTAGAAGATGGCAAGGATTCCCCTCTCTCCTGGGCATCTAATTCCACTTCACTCTCTCTCTCTCTCTCTCACACACACACACCCCCCCACACACCAGTGAATTGTAGAGGGTTCATTACACTCTTCGGGCAGAGCTTTTTCAAAAGATAAATACAGTGTTTTCTAGATGTGAGAGAAACCTTAGGCTCCCTGTTCCCTTTGCTAACACCAATGAAATCATGCCATTTTTTAAACTAACTTATTTTGATAAAATAAGGGATTCATATAAAAATGAAATTCCTGACATGCAATATCCCTGCTTCGATTCTTTTTCACTAAACTTTCTTCCTTTACAAACCATTCCTGAACAAGGCCTCACATAGCACACAATACTGGAGTTGGGCAGGAAACTGTTTTCCCATTCTGAAAAAGCTGATGTTTCCCATTCCACTCAGACTTTTTAGAGGTAACCCAAAACCTGGGACCAGAATAGCCAATAACTTAGTGGTTATGGCACTCACCTGGAACATAAGAGACTGAATTCATGTCCTCACTCTGCCTGATTTGGACTTGAATCCAGATCTGCCACATCCCAAATGAGCAACCTGACCAACAGGCCATAGGCTAGATGGCTCATTCTCTGTTTGAGCAACGAATCCATTCTAGAGCTGAGAAGCCCTCCTAAAAGTTTCACTGAAACCAACTCTTCCCCACAAAAGTTTCAGTTTCAGTCAATGAAAAACCATTTAATGAATTCCAATTCAGCAGTTTCTTCAGAATCCAGACTCCAGCAAGAAACTGCTGAATTGGAATTCATTTGCAAATTGGATACTATTAATTTAGGCTTAAATAGAGACTGGGAGTGGCTAAGTCATTATGCAAGGTAGCCTGTTTCCTCTTGTTTTTCCCTACCCCCCCCCCCCAGAATGTTCTGGTTTAACTTGGATTTAAACTTGAAGAGTGGTCAGTTTGGATGAGCTATTACCAGCAGGAGAGTGAGTTTGTGTGTGTATGGGGGTGGGGGGGGATGTGAGAAAACCTGGATTTGTGCAGGAAATAGCCCAACTTGATTGTCATGCACATTGTGTAAAGAGTTGTCACTTTGGATGGGCTATCACCAGCAGGAGAGTGAATTTGTGTGGGGGGGTGGAGGGTGAGAAAACCTGGATTTGTGCTGGAAATGGCCCACCTGATGATCACTTTAGATAAGCTATTACCAGCAGGACAGTGGGGTGGGAGGAGGTATTGTTTCATATTCTCTGTGTATATATAAAGCCTGCTGCAGTTTCCATGATATGCATCTGAGGAAGTGAGCTGTAGCTCACGAAAGCTTATGCTCTAATAAATTGGTTAGTCTCTAAGGTGCCACAAGTACTCCTTTTCTTTTTACCAAAAGCAGATTACTGAAGAATTTGTAATTCCCAGTCCCACGTCCACACAATGGATTTTTAATATAAATCATACCTAAACTAAACTGCCTGACTAAACTGAGACCTAAATTAAAAAGAATGACATTTAAGAGAACTTCAGAAATATCACTTTGTGGTGAACTGTCACGTGGCTACTGGAAGTCACATCAAATAATGAAAACACACTGGGTACCTTTTATTTTGTCCCCAGATAGAGCACTTTGTTTTAGAAGAGTTAATTTGAAGACTTTGTACTATGTTACCTTGTCTTTCCAGGGTTTTACTAGCAGATCATTTTATGCCATCTAGCTTAGTGTTACTATATCATGAGTATGTCTTCACTATATCATAATTATGCCTTCATATAAGATTTCAAATGAAATTAATGAAACACCATTGAACTTAAGATAAGAGCTATGGGAGCCTGAAGAACTCTCCTGGTGGGCTTTTTTATTATTAAAACCCATCACTTAAATGTCTATAGTTTTATTTAAATTTATGGTAAAGAAACTATGTTCTGTAAACAAATATTTTAAATTTTTTTTCAGCCTTAGTTTTCATAATAAAAGGCTCCTCACAATCCCTTTTATCTGAGAGATTAGGAAAATATTAAAGTAGAGAGAAGATACTCGGTCTGCCTGATTGCACTCAAACAAGATAAAACCCTTTCTGAAATATAATGAAGTGATCTTTCAGAGTTTACATACATAAAAATCTTCCAAGTGTAATAATTTGAAAATGTGATAGTCCCAGATGTCTGAAGTACCAGTCATCTTGTAGGGGCTGTCTTATTAGGGAGCAGTCTCTCTCTGAATCCCCATCCCAGAGACTGCAATGGTCACAATGATTTATACCATTAGGTGAGACAAACAATGATTTACCAATAAGCTTTTGTATTCCCTCCCGTTTGTACTGTTCAAATTCACAACACTAGAAGCACTTGTTCTTTTCCTTCACGGTAAGTAGGCCTGGTGAGTATGGTTATCACAGTGCAATCTTGCTACCCTTAGGCTCTAACCAGAGTCAGCTCATCAAATAATCTGAAATAGAAAGCTCTGTGTTTTAGTATGTTACCTTTCTGTGGATCCCGCAGTATAGATACCATACTATAATGTAAGTTTTGTAGACATGAGTTCTAACAATATGTTATTCCTGGTCTCCATCCACATCTAGAGAGCAGCAACTTGTGGGGAGTGAGAAGGTCATTAACATCACGTATTGTTTCCCTGTTTGGTTCTTTGTGAGCTATGCCAACTTGATTTCAGACAACATTGGGCCATCACCACCCTTCATATTTTGCTCACAGAATTTGAAAAGCTCTGGTTCTCTTTTTCTTCACCTCAGAGCCAAGTTTTTGCATGGAAAGCACAACCCAGCATTATTTCCTATTTTAGTGGAAGACTGAGGAAACTTCAATATGTGGTATGTTTGCCGCTGTCAAATACTGCTTTAAAAAAGTGACTACTGTAGAAACCCAGTCTTGCATTTTCTTGTACCCTTAGTGTCTATTATTATGTCTACTCTTCGGGGAAAGATACTGGCACTAGATTATAGTACAAGAAGAAAGAATGAAGGCTTCCAAGGCAAGAGGTTATGCATACTCCCCCAATGGACTTTAATGGGAGTTCAAGCTATTGGGATCATGAAGAACTAGGCCCATATTAAAATCAAGACCACAACCTGCATATGTAATGCACATACAGGATATTCAACATTAGACCTCATGTACAAGATTTCCTTATGACCCTACTGTAATGAGACTATTCAGATGCTAGTGGCCTTTCCCATTTGCCAGTTCTACCACTGACTGCAACAGCTCGTTTAATCCTTCTGATGATTTTTCATAATTGTATATCAAATATTCTGAGTAAAGGATTCCATTTATAAAATATTTTAGTACCCAACCAGTGCAGGCTATCCACTGAAGAAATCTCTCTGAAAATAGGATGGTCAATGATATCAAGTCATCGTCATCCAGTATCAGACGCATGACATTAAGGGTCAAATTTCCAACATGCTAGAAGGAAAATTAGAAACATATACCAGCCTTCCATTTTTGCCACTGGAACATGACACTTAATCCTTAGCTACCAATAGTGAATATTCATTCAATTTTAACGTGTAACTATCAAGAAGCATTACTTAAAAATCTAACTGAACCTAAATCCACCTTTTTTTAAAGAGAGAAAAAATTCTGTGTGCTAAAAAATTTTCTTTTCATTTTTAAATGTCTCTGAACTTCCTGCCAGAAGTAGAAGTGATGAAATGTCATGGAAAACACTGTTCTTGAAGGACTTTCAGTCTTACCAAAGCAAGTAGTGGTAGAAGACTCATGGGAAAGCCTGTTTAAATTAGATTGGCAGACTTTTTTTTAATGCTCAAAAGCTTATGATAGTTTGGATAAACATCCAAATTTGTGGGTCCTCACCCAAAGTGAATTGAGTCTGAGCCTTGAGGTTTGCTTTACTCATTCTGTTTCCCTTGGTCCATTGAATTAATACTGTGATTGGACAAGTTTCTGCATAGAAACACCCAGTTACTAAATATTCCTCTAAATAGACTTTTTTGTAAGATAATTAACAGAATTTGATGACTCATGAGAATCCCAACTGGTAACCAAGTTGTCACTTCTACATTGTGCTCCATTACCCTTGAGCAAGTCCAAGAGTCAAGATTCTCTCTTCAGATACCGCTGACAAATTCACTTAAACCGTACGTAATCCCACACAGGAAAGATTAGTTGACTTCAGATATATCCACATTGGAGTTGGAGGTGTAATTTCCAGCTTGAGTAGACATACTAATGCTAGCTCATTGATCTAGCATGCTAAAAACAGAATTGTGGCTACAGCCATTTTATGGTCTCAAACAGCATCGTACTCAGGGTAGCTAGCCCCTCCCACTGCTCATGGGAGCTATGCTTCTATTTTTAGCACACTAGCTTGATCATAACTGGTGCAGGTATGTTTACTTGAGGTGGAAACTATATTTCACCAGGCTCTACACATATTCCTTACCAACCAACCTTTGTAATACTCAGACATACTCTTTCACAACTCCGTTCCAAAACAATCTCCCTCTAACTTCCCAACTATAACAGTCATAATGCATCCATTTCTCCAGAAGCGCACTGAAACACATAACCTCAACTCAAACTATAGAAATTCCCAAAAGACATGTAGACAACATAGGAAAGTCCACCACATATTATTTGTGCATGAAAGAGTGTGATGCTAGAGTTCAGCTTGTGCATTTGTGACCAAAAGCACCCCTGTATTCATACAATACATGCTAATTTAATAATTTTTGTACAAAATATGCCTTGTAAGGTATCATTTGAAAATTAATAACTAGCTGATCAATATCCTCATTGTGAGCTATATGTAGCGATAGTATATATAAGTATATGAATTTCCCCTTGTCTGATGCTATTAGCACATATCCAAAACCAGACAGGCATGCCTAGGCAAAAGTTGTTTAACAAGCCTACTCTAAACAAAGGAATATGTTTTACATTTACAATTTACATATAGGTAGTAAACAGGGTTATCAAAACAGCAGGGGGAGGAGATGGTAGAAAACAGAATTTGCATTTTAGCAAACATAACTGGGGGAAGAAAGAGCATAGAGCCTCTTTCACCACCAGACTCCATGTCGACTTCCTCACTGTTTGGACAAACTTTGCTTTAAACAGAGAATTCACTTCAGAAGTTCACAGGACTATAAAAGAAAGGGGGAGAAAACCACATTCTTGAACACAAAGCCACCAGCATCTTTGGGCCTCTGGGACAGTTCCTAACCAGTCATCATTCTGCCAGAAGATTGTGGGTGAAAAAGGACATCTTGAACAAAAGCCTTGAGCCAGAACTTTCCAGATGACGTTTTAGATGAGTTTTTCACTTTTATTTGCTTGGAACCATGTCTAACTTTCTCTTAAAATTGAATTCACCTAAAATCCTGTCTTATTTCATTAATTAGCTTGTTTTATTTTTAATCTAAACCAATCCAGTGCTGTGTTTAGAGTCAACTATTTGGTAACTCCAAATAAAGTAACAAACTGTTGAATATTGACTTCTTACAGGGGCAACAAACCTCAATATCTGAACAGTCCAGGGGAGGGTTGAACATTGCAGAATATATGCTTTGGGGGAATCCAGGACCTGGAGCATGTTGGGGTCACCTGCAAGTAGTAACCAAGGGTGGTGGAAACCAGAGTGTGACTGGTGTGTTACTAGCAAGCTTCCAGGGTCAGAGCTGCAGCCGTGGCCTCTATACACAGTCAGGTCATGATCTGCAGGCTGGTTGTAAGCAGCCCAGGTTGGGGGAGAGAGCAGGAAATCATTGTGAGGCATCCAGGGTTACAGAGCAGTGACAATCCCCTCACTAATCTAGATTGCTCCCTAGGATAGGACAGCATTTTAGTGTGATTGTGGAGAAATAGATACACTGTGCCTGGTTAATTGTTGCAATTTAAGAATATGTTAACCTTTAAAAGCAAAGGAAAAAATGGTGGCAGCTAAGACTGGGCCAGGGGAAAAGGACGAGCAGCTTCACTATAATTAAGTTCCACTATATTTATAAAGTAAAGTTGAGTTGTGTGTTAGTTATACTATGAATTCCATGAGTTCTAGTTTACTAAACTGACCAAATTAATCCCTAGTGTAGCTAACTGAAATGGACTAATTTAGACTATTAAGTTTAGTCACCCAATAGATAATACCAGAAGACAGCTGCCCTCACTGACAGATACCATCATTAGTAATTATGGAGTTAATGAAACAGTGACAGATACTTCTGAAAATTGTTTTGGAATGTAATGTTTAGTACACTGCAAAGCTACATAATCAATAGAGCTTGGAGAATAACTGATTTTCTGGTTTTCTGGTAGTTCTGAAAAAAGCAGAAAAAAAAATGTTGGCTTGACCCAAACTGAAACCCAACGTTTTTTGGAATTTTCAGCCATTTGAAAAAGTCAACAAAAGTTGCTTTGTTCCTAGGAAATTTAAAACTGTTTTAATAAAAACAAAGGAAGTGAGGGGTTAGAGACACAAAACAGGAGGTGATGCCTATTCAAATCTGTCTTCTGCTTCATAGTCCCCTTATGTTACATTGGGTGCCTATACATATGCACTTTATAGCTCAAACCAACAAGTAGCTATGCTGTTGGATTTTGAATGAACAGCAAGAAATGGAACAGTCACACAGACTGATTACAAAAGGAGTCCTTCTCAGCAAAAAGGCATGTGTTCCTGCTGAGACCGACACACAAATGAAGACGCAACCTCAGGCTTTACAATTCTATGTTAATGCAATTCCCTTTTCCATTACAAAGTTACATATTGCCTCTGAACAGTTTCTCAGTGTGCCCTCTGTCCTAGAGGGGAGCCAGTGTTTCCAGAGAGCACCCTGCTTAGAGGCTGGCCCTCAGTTTCTGGATAGCTTTCACTTCAAACCCTCTTCCTTTTTAATAGGACTTGCAGTTTCTCCTCAGACTACTGTAGCTGACTGTTACACGGACTGGGGGAAAGCTCACTCCCCCTTCCTTAGTTTTCCAACACTAGGATTCTCTTTTCAGTTTTAATGCCTTTCCATTAACTTTAATGGTCCACCATTATCTTTCCCTGGGTTGTACAATGCTAGGTGCTTGGTTTTTGTTTTTAAATACAAAACTAACTAGCCTGGGAATGCCTCCCACAGAGTCAATGGCTGTATGGAGGCACATCAGGCAGGAATTGCAATCTGGTTACAATTTCAATTTCCTACACATATATACATGCATATATTCATAACCATAACCTGTAAACGTATCTAATGACTATCAGAACATCACATTCGCAAGAGACCTTGAACATATTTATATACAACATTGTATACAGCCAGTTGATTAAATTGCTTACTCTTTGAGGTTCAGACCTGTTCTCCCTTGGGGTGGCAGGACTCTGATTGTCACAAAGTCACAGAACACGTAGACTTGATTTTGAATTTTTAAAACACTTTGTTTAAATAGTTAAGCTCAGATCTCTTTCAACCTTTGTATTTTATATTAAAACTACTTCTCTAACAAAAATAGAAGTTTCACTGGTATGTCTAAGGGGAGCTGAAGTATTGAAAATCAAAAGTTAATCTATTGATGTAAATGCTCAGCAACAAGCTTTTTATGTAAACATTTCACCCAGAACTTTTTCTCGTAAACTTTGTGACATACTTTCAGCAACTTACCCAACCGAAGGTAGAAAGCAGCTATTTTTTCCTCATGTTTTGTAACTCAAAGTAGTTTAGTGCATTTAAAATATATGAACCATTCCAAATTAATTTTATCATTTGTCTCTTTAAATGTTTTTTAAAAATGTAGAAGTCCTCTAACAAGACAGCTTCATCCATTTCAGTCTGCCTGGGGTATGTACCCTGTAATCTCTACTGGCAGGGCTCCTATGAAGCCATAGGTATATATTAAAGGAGCACTCCCTGGCAGAACTCCCAGGGACAGCAGCAGTACAAACACTGCCTGGCCTCCCCAAGGGGCGAATCAACCTTAAAGCAGAGCTGCTCCTGTGCCAGAACAAAGATGATTCCATTTGGTAGGCATGGATTCATCCAAGAAAGCAAACCCTTGTTTGTTTGTTAATGAACATTTTCACATTTAAAAACTGGCCTGAGCCAAGCCCCCAGAGCCAGGCATCTCTCATTTTGATGAGCATTCAAGTTCTGGATCTGAATTTTACAATAAGTCCTATTGCTTTGGGTGTTTGGAATCCAGAGCTGCATCCAAATTATGGCCCATCTCTACTAGAAATTCACTTAAAGAAGTCCATGAAAATGGCTTCATTTTGCATATGTAATTGCACTCAGCTGTTTGTACTAATTAGACATTTAAGTTTTCCATGGCAAATTTCTTTGCCCATAAATTGTAAAAGGGGACCACGTTCAACTGGCAAGGCAAGAAACACACACACACTCTACACTCACCAAAAGCAAAAATGCAAATCAATGGACAACTCACTTCAGCTTCACTGAAGCACAAAGTGGAAGTGTTATTGCAGAATTGTCAGTTATTGAAGATTTACTAACATTTGTGTTCGCTTTTTATGGGGAAATAAATCTTCATTACATTCTGTATTATTCAATAAAAATAATGTATATCTAATTTCGTTAGAGACAGTAGGGTTTCTTTTCCCCAACAAGTGTTTTGTTATACCATCGGCTTGTACTGCATTTCTGCACTCTTAACTTCTTTGATCAGCACTAATAGTCTGACCTTGAAACTCCCCTTTTGTCCCATCATAAGACCCCCAAAGTGACATTATGCCTCTCTGTTTTAGATAGAGATAACTGCAGGTAATTACTCCTGGGGGGAGTGCCCGCGGTGGACCTGGGTAAAAGGGGGGGATTAATGGGAAAGAGGCAGTGGGGAAGAAAAGGGGTGGAATAGGGCATGGGGAGAGGAATGTGGGAGTGAGGGAATGGGGAGAATGGAGAAGAAAAAGGGGATAGGGAAATTGGGTGGGGGGAGAAGCTGGAACCCAGCATGTGGAATCCCCTGTTAAGCAGGCCCATCAAACCCTCACCCTGACAAGCCCCCCTACACCTGGACCCCTCCAACGAGCCCCCCACACCCAGACCCCCACCCCAGTGATCCCCAACCAGCTGCACCTGGACCCTCACGCCCCCAGCATCCAGAACCCCCCAGCCCCACACTGAGCCACACACACCCAGATCCCCATCTCTGCACACCCAGCCCTCCCCCGCCCCCAACCACCTTCACCTGGATCCTCCCATTGCCCCTGCTCCCGGAACTCCACAATGAGCCTCTGTGCCTCCAGATTTCCCACTGAGCCACCCGCACCCCGATTCCCCACTCCTCTCACCCCACACCTGGATCCTCACACACCCTCTACACTTGTATCCTGCTGGGCTGAGCCTGCCCACCCACACCTGGTGCATGTGGTGCAGAGGGACAATGCCATGGGGTGTTTCTGGGGCAGACCCAATCCTTGCACCGTGTCAGGGTCAAGTGCAGCCTCACTGCTGAGTCCCTGTACTGGGGAGGTGGGGGCTTCAGGGTGATCTCCCACCTCAATGCAGCTAGTGGCTTGTGCTCCCCACTGCCATGCTGGAGCCACCATTTATTTATTGACAAATACAATTTGCAGAATTTTAAAATATTGTGTGCATAATTTTTTTATTTTTTGGCACAGAATTTTAACTTTTGGGGGGCAGAATTCCCGCAGGAGTAAGGTAATATATGAAACATCAGAGTTTGCTACAGTTATGACAACCTAATGACACTTGGAAACATTTTACTCTGTGTTTACTCTGAAAATGTTGAAGTTTCTCAAAAAAGTTTGAAATCCAGAAGTGTCACTCAATTATTCATTTTTCCAAGCAGATAATACAATTTGCTCTAGATACACATCCCATAATTTTTATACAGTAGCATCGGTTAGGAATAGGGATGGATTAATGATATAGAGCCCAATACTGCAGACAGTCACTAGTGTTATAGGCCCCCTAAGGTCAAAGGACTCTTCATGATAGTTAGGGTGTGAAGACTGGGCCCTGTGATGCTTACCACGCCCACCTCTATTATGGAGTGCCCTGTTTATGTAATGGATTCTCACGAATAGATTTTCTCCACGTAGTATCTATGGGGAATGTGTGTTACAAAGCATTAGATTATGTGCTTATCAGCTAACACTCAGAAGTGATAACTTTCCTGAAATATTGATTTCAAGAGGAAGTATCATTGGGTATGACATACCACTATTATGGATTATCCACCAATAAGAACTTGAATTTGAGATATGACTGCAGGCACTCAGATGAGTCAGGTTTTCCCCACTTTCACTTGCATGTTATTAAAAGTTTGGTGCATAAAATATAAACCTGACAAATTCAAGTTACCACACTGACAGGGGAGGGGAGAAAATGGTGTGCAAGGAAAATCTGCAGACATGAAGATTATAAAACACCTTTAAAGGTTTTTGGCCTAAACAGTGCAGTATTCCCTTCAACCACCAGCCATAAAAGAAAATATGAAACAAAAAAGATGAAAAACTGATTCTTTTTGTGCTCTTCCCCCCACCCACACACACACTTACTCGTTTCTGGATCACTAACATAAACTTCATGAATTTCCTGTACACTGACATCATGAGAGATTATAAACTGACTATGTCCTATAGTATAAGTGCTCCCACTGGTATTGTACAGTGAAAAGACAAATATGTTGCCAAAAAGAGATGGGCCAAATCCTGAGGCTCAGTTTCCATGGAGTCTCACCAGATCAACTGGTGTAACAGACTGGAGAATCCAGGCCACATCACGGCATTCATGGGAGTTATAGCAATCCTTGTAAACAGAGATAGTAGAAAACCTCACGACAGCAGTGACTTTCCACAAACTGATGAGATTTCTGCTATTTGGGACAAAATTGTGAAAACAGCCTGCTAAATTTCGGTACCATTGAATTCTGACTTCGACTGTAGTTTTAATCTACTTTTACCTCATGCCACTATTCAAATCTAAACCTAACCCAGAGCTGATGACTGTGGTGTTCCATCTCTATCACTTAGCATAAAAAATTATCAACTAACATTTACTCCAATACTTCAGTAAAGTGGTTTTGCCTTATACAAATACCTAGCTGTTATATAACACTTATCAGCAGATTTCAAAGCCCTTTGCCAAGGAGGGCAGTATCATTATACCGCTTTTAAAAGATGGGGAAACTGAGGTACAGAGGTGACTTTCCCAAAGTCACCCTGCATGCAGGTGGCAGAGCCAGAAATAGGACCCATATCTCCTGAGTCCCA
Source organism: Lepidochelys olivacea (assembly GCF_965140295.1). Lineage (NCBI taxonomy): Eukaryota > Metazoa > Chordata > Testudines > Cheloniidae > Lepidochelys > Lepidochelys olivacea. The sequence continues at coordinate 79,459,822 of NC_140417.1, read as the reverse complement.
GTCTACTGCTCTATCCACCAACCCACTGTCTCTCCCAAAATGTATAATCATTTATATTTGTTAGCACCTTGATGCTTCATCCCAATCCAGACCGCACTGCGCTAAACCCTGTACAAAAACATAGTAAATTTCAGCCACTGACCCAAAGAGCGTCTGATCCAAAATTACTGCTTGAAACAACTGTTGTTTGCCCCCCTAATATTGTAGGCTATCATGAAACTATGCTTTTCATAGGGTCTTTCATACAAGCCATGTTGCATAACACTAAAAAGTGAAAATAATGAAGTTATTGCTAGCGCCCTACCAAATTCTCGGCCATGAAAAACGCGTCATGGACCGTGAAATCTGTTCTCCTACCATGAAGTCTGGTCTTGTGTGTGCTTGTACCCTCTACTGTACTGATTTCACAGGGGAGATCAGAGTTTCTCCAATTAGGGGTCCTAACCCAAAAGGGAGTTGCAGGGGGTCACCAGGTAATTTTAGGGTGTTGCAGCGTTGCCGCCCTTATTTCTGTGCTGTCTTCAGAGCAGTGGCTGTAGGACAGGCACCCAGCTCTGAAGGCAGCATTGCCACCGGGAGCAGCGCAGAAGTAAGGGTAGCAGTACTACCCCCTCCTCCCACACACACACACTAACCTTGCCATCCCCCCACAACTCCTTTTTGGGTCGGGACCCCTACAATTACAACACTGTGAAAATTCAGATTTAAATAGCTGAAATCAGGAAATTTACGATTTTTAAAATCCTATGATTGTGAAATTGACCAAAATGGACTGTGAATTTGGTAGGGCCTTAGTTATTGATAATAAATCAGAGAAGGAAAGAGATGAAAAAAGGAACAGGCAGAAAAAGCACCATGGGCAAAATTCATCCTTGTTGCAACTCAACTCCCAGTATGTTTCCAGCTGAGATTTATGAAGTCCTTTTCATAGCATAAAATTGACTGCAGCCCAATGGCCACTGTTCAGAGGAAAAGGATGGTCTCAGAGTCAGGAATTATGGCTCATAAGCATGGGGCAGTTCTGTGGAATACCTTTTGCAACTGTCAGAAGGAGACCACATCTCGCTCCCGCTCACGACCACTAGCCCTCCAACTTCCTATGGTCAGAAATAATTCCATATGGGTTGATTGATTTAAAAACCTCTGACAAAAGGGATTATAGTGCCATTTTATTGGACATTAATCCCGGTCAATCAAGTTGAGGATATTTCCCTAACATTACAGCATTAAATTGTTATACCTTTTTTTAAAAATACAAAAAAAAAAAAAGACAGCAGGTCGTCTAAGATCAATTGACTGTGACAAATGGTCTCTTTCTCAACTCTCCTGAAATTGGCCTATGAGCCATCAAATCTCCAACTTTGTTACTGCTGGAAGAATAGATTGCAAAATGCATGCTATCACAATACACTTACTGAAAGCTATATTTGAGGATTATGCAAGTGCTTGAGACTTAATTGGTTCTCTCTTATCACATTCTAGGTTTTCTGACCATGAGGAATTGGAGGTAAACTAGATAATAAAATCAGATGAATCTTTGCAAAACAATGGTAAGGTTCATGAAAACTGTTGAGACCCCCAATTTAAATTGACCGGTATTTTTATTTTTTAATTAAAATGCCTGAATTCTCTGCAATTGGCAATGAAAATTGTCTTTTTGAAATATCACTGGGGCTTATGGGCTTTGAATGATTGAATATTCCACAAGGTTACACATAAAGAGCTTTGTCTGTAGTTAAATTAAGTTTGGGATTTTGAAAATAAAAAGTAATTGTAAGTAAGACAAAACCAAACCAGTAATAGTCCACAGATGAAGCAGCCACAGGATTTCATAGATGTACCATGGTATTTTAAAAAGACTTCTACTTTAAAGAATGAGCTGAGACCAATTGACTCTTCCCCTCCACCCTCTGTGTTCCTTCCAGCTGTTGCACAGCTGTCTACCCTTCCAGAATGCTCTCAGAAAACGCTGCTATTCTGGGGATGGAATTCCCTCATATGCAGCACTTGCAACATAATATAAAATTCAGCACTCTACCTATTTCTTCAGATACTGTGTGTATAAAAAGGAAAGGTGAGCTCCCATCCACCCCCTCAGTGGGAGCGCCTTTCTCCAGGATCCTTAAAATTAGCACAGATACCATGCTTCAGACAGAGACCCGCTATAGAACGTGTCTCTTCCCACATGAAGATTTGTTTAACTCAGCCCTGTGGGAAGGTCTTCACCCACTGTAACACAAAAGTCTGGTGTAGGCAGTCACCTTACCACAAGCCTATTAGCTAGATGGTAAAGGTTGCTTGTTCTTAACCATTTTATCACTCAATTTGAGGGATGTGTGTGTATATAATGTAAAAGGGCACTTTTCAATGGCTAAGGCATCTCTGCTGTTTTTATTTCTGCACATTTTTGAAGTATAAACAACCTTCCCCAAAACAAAAGAAAACCTCCAGCTACAGATCCGTACACTATCTGCACCCACACATGCACCCCTTCAGCTCACCTTCCATCCCCAAAAGTTTGGGGATATATTTAACTTTTGACAGATTGTTAAGGACTTAGAAAACAGATGGATTTTTGCAAGAAGACATTTTGGCTCCCTCTTTAAAAAATTATTGTTTAACAATTTAAGACAAGGTAACATCTTGTAGATATGGAAAGAGATTCTGTCTACAGGATTACTTTTATCTAGCACCAATTCTTTGCCCACTTCCTATAGTTTCTGATAAAGTAGTAAGCAGATTTCTGTGGAAATAATTAGTTTATATTCCTTTTTTTTAATTCCAAGAGCTTTATGAATTGCTTTTCTAATTTCATAATGTGGTTCATTAATCACAAGTAAAAGTATATGAAGATAGAACTTACTGGTCTATGACAATCTGCAATGCACATGTAAGTATGAAAGGCAGGAGCTCTGTTAGAGATGGAGTTCCATTTCCTGGCTCCAGACACCCAATGGGTCCAGTTTACAAAGAGAGAATACCCTTGTCATTTGATACCAGTGCGTCTCAAACAAAGTAAGATAGAACAGTAAATACAAATAAAACATTAGCTAAAAATTAAAATCACAAAACAAAGCCAATTAATAGAACATAGATGTGTAGGCTAGAGGCCAAGAGACAAAATATGAACCCTGGACAAGTCAGAGAATTTTACTGCCTCTTATTAAAGATCTGTCAGCAACTACTATCTGAACTGTAATAGTTTTTTGAACACATTGCTCCTTCTATAGTAGCCTATCCTCTTGTGCTATTGGTTTTCATTTCTAACAAATGATTGTTCACACTGGAAATGGCATGCTCTAGATAGGATGGGGCACTTTGATTCACTGCGGGAAACAAGGTTTCCAAGAGGCCCTTGAAAGAGCCCTGGCACACAAAAAAAAGTTAAACACAGCAAATCAGAATTCCATCACACTCTTTGTAACTAGAGCCACATGCTTAAATTGTGTCAATGTAACAAGTGAAGATTAATTCTGCACCAAGCCAATTGTCCTTTTCCTCCCCCTAGGAATGGAGCCTTAAGTCAGGCTGTGGTACAGGGAGCCCCGCAGTTCCAAGGGGCAAAGGGCAAACCATAACATAATGAATATCAGGTCTGACATACTCTTTGCCCAAACTAATTGTCATTCTATATCCTATATAAACTTGCAACATGCTTGCTATTAAATATTATTGCATGGCATACATACAGGCTGTATATGAGGAAATATGTTTTTAATGTGTTTGTCAAGCAAGGCTTAAATCACCCTGCCATAGACAAAGGAATATGGTTCTGACTTCTTGAATGTGACTTGAGCAAGGAGAGAATGTCATTACCTTCACACAAAGAGTGTTGGATCATATTAAAGAAGTTCTGTATTAAAATCACAAATGAGTTTGATTCCCCAGAGTTTAAATTCCAGGGTATTACTAATTAAGAGGTCTCTTGGTTTTTGGTACTGTTTCTCTCCCTCTATGTATGAAACTTGCAAGCTGCTAATTGTGTTAGTACATTCTAAGACAGAGTCTGTTCTCAAAGCAATTCACAGAGAGAGAGACTCAAAGCAATACTCTAACAACAGAAACAGCACCCAGAGACTCCCCACCCTTTTGTTGTATTAACCATTGTGATTAAAATAGAGATAGAGGATGTATGTGGATGGATGCTTGGTGTGGATAATAACTGAATGATCAGGGAGGTGCCAGCCTAAGAATCCAGTGTCCATCGGCTGAAGAAGGCGTCAAGTGGAAATAACCAGAGGACCCCACCCGGAGGGCAGACTGGAATCCACCCAACAGCCTCAAGGATGGGAGAACCAAAGAACAAGATAACATCTTGGAGCCGTCAGGAATGTGCTATCTGCTGATTGATTCAGCAACAGCATGATGAAGCAATTCCCATAGACTGGCATAGGAAGAAATTCCTATAAAAATAGACTCTAAAAAGTGAGAACTTTGGGGTCTGATTCTGCAAACCAACTTCCAGGAGCATCAGATGAGCATCTGACAAGGCCCTGCTCCCTCCTCATGTCCAGGCCACCTGGCCAGTGGCTTGGCATGAGCAACTCTAAGGCTGGTAACTATGATAACAACCTTGCAGAACCTGTGTGTGTGTGTGTGTGTTTGTATGAATGAATGTGTGACTAAATATGAGATTGAATGGAATGTTATAGCTATAACTAACTGCTTACTATGATTCTTTCTGTATTCACAATAAATGTGGGTATTTTGCCTTTTTCCCTTTAATAAGATCCTGCTGGTTTTTATTTTATTGGTACAACAAGAGTACACAAAACTATCAGGCAAAACAACGTGGAAGATGGCCACTTAATACTCTTGACTGGAGGATGGAAGCTGCAGCTCCAGGAGCCTTCCTGCCTCCTGAAACAAGGTCATTGAGCTGTAGAAGACAGAAGCAAGGTCAGAAAGCCATGTGGGCATCCATTACCAGGCAGATACAAGAGGCCAGAGCTCTTCTACATCTGAGAAAAATGGAACCTTTCAAGGGGGCTGAAAGTCTCTGGAAACTGAATATAGATGTGAGACTTGCTTGAACAAAAGACTTCTTTGTTAAGTTAGACTTTAGTCTAAAATATACTTTTACTTTTGTTTGTGACATTTTTCTATTCCACTTACTCCAATGTGGTATCACTTAAATATCTGCTCTTATTAAGTTTATTTTAGTTTTCCTACAAGCTCTCTCAGTGCTGTATATTAAATTGAAATCCACAGCTAGTAACAGGTTGATGCCGTATACTGTATCTTTAAAGAAGCAGCAAACTCCTTCTGTGAGAAGGACTTGATGCTACAGGGCAGATGGTTTTGGGAAAACTCAGGACTGGGAGGGCATTGGTGTCACCCTGCAAGGAGTAACCAGGCTGGTGATGTTAGAGTGAGGTTATTGTGCTGTAAGCAGGCTGCTGGTGTCAGGGCTCTGAACCAAAGCTGCAAAGCACAGAGATGCCCAATGTAGGAGGGCAGGTGGTGACAACTCCTTACTGGTCTGGGTTGAATCCCAAAGCATCATACAGGCCTGTGTCTCAGAATGCAGAAGGTTGGAAATTAACTTATTCTTTTTGTTAATTCCATTCTAATGTCTTCCCTAAACCCTTCTAATTATAAGTTATGCTCATCCATTCAGTTAAACAATGCAATGTGACCAATCACAGCTTTAAAATGTGTATATTGAGTAGGAAGTCTAGCAGTCAGCTGTATACAGTTCAGTCAAAGAAGTCTGCTTGTGGACATTCCACAACTAGAACAAGAGGCTAAATTTACTGAGGAAGTTATTTGCTCAGTTTCAGAAATTAGCTGGAGTGGTCCTGTATTTCCTTGAAAAAGGTGACACAGCCACCACCACATATGGCGCTGGCTGGACCATTTTTAGCAGCCTCAGAAGAGGCTGGAGCATGGAGACTGAATTACTCACTCAGAGAGGCAGTCTGAGTTAAGGTAAATTGCAGGTGAGGGATAAGGCGCACACATAGCTTGGTGTGAGGTTTCATTGTCTCTGTGTACACTGCACTCATTCTGAGAGTTAGGAGGAAATTTCAGCCTCCAGAATTCTCATTCAAGAAACTTTTAATCAGCTAAATTCACTCCCCACTCCTGCACTTTTTTATTAACCCCAATAAATGTTGAAATAGCCAGTTCATATAATTAAATATTTGGTACTTGACTTCAACTGTTATTAATACAAATATGGAGATATTATTTAACTGTGTTAACTGATTAGGGAAAGTGTCTGCTGCTAATGAACAGTGCCAAATTATATATCTTCAGATTTATTTTTACCTCTCTGACAGTCTGCAATGTCAGTCAGTGTCTTAAAATATGTCTGCAACACAGTGGAATTCATTTTTAGCCAAAATGAATGTAAGATACATGTAGGTTTGCTACTATCAGATTTAATGGAGCCATGCTCTCTGTGTCCTTTGTACACAGTATTTAGTCTACAAGTGAATGTTGTGGTATGCAGAGACTTCTGCATGGAGATGTGGTAGCAACATGTAGCGGAGATTAATGATTTTTTTGCTAGAAGGATAGTCTGTGTGCAAGTGAGACTTCAGTATCAATAAGTTCCTTGGTACGCACCACTTTTCGTCTTAGCAAGTGTGTTTGACAATGCTTTTCATGCAAGCTTATAAGCGGTTAGAGCCTTTTAGATACACAGTAGATGCCCACATGCTCAAAGATACCTACCATAAAGATAGTGGCAAGATTTTACCTAAATACCTTCACTAAATATACCGGGTTTTGCAAACACACAATATCCCTCAAACTACTCATGTTCATCTGTGCATTTGGTGTAAAGTGTGTTGATACATCTAGTTACTGCCTCTATGTACCTTTAATGATTTTTATACTTGTGCTCCCCTACATTCTTTTCCTTTCTGTATTCTTAAAGTTCTCACTTGCACCTTGAAAATGGTTTTGCTCCTATTTTAAGTGGACTAAATAGAATTAAAGTAAAGCTATGGACACTGCTGATCTCAAGCCAACACAAGTCCATTGACTACCACACACTTCCTCATTTACACTGGTGCAAATGAAGTCAGAAACTGCCCAATCTTGATTAGCATATCAGGACATTTTGATGATTTCTCACGTACACAAACAAGGGCGTAGTTTGAGGGGGACAGGAGGGGCACTGCCCCCCCCAAACTGCAGCCTTAGGCAGGTGCAGAATTTGCCTCCCCCCCCTCCATACCCATTGGCCTGACTGCAGCTTCCTTCCCACCCCAAATATAGAAGTCAAACTACATTTATGTATATACATGCTTCCAGTGATGGATGTCTGGGAACCCAATCACCAAATATATATATATATATTCTTTAACAATTCATGATAATGGGTCAGAGGGTAGCAACAGAAATAGGGACAGGACAATAGATTTAGCATGTAAGAGAGATAGGTTGGAAAGCAGAAGCTAAAGAGAAGAGGGGATCAGGAGGAGGGAGAGCGACTGGTTTAAACTGACCTCCTGCCCAAAAGCAACAAGCATCACTTTCACCAACAGCTTCTGGACTTCCAGGCACTGCAATTCAAGGTCTATTGTAAATACACAGTTGTGTGGGGAGGGGAGGAATCTATCACCTTCTTACTCTCAAACAGATGAGGACAAGCTGGGCCACAAGAGTGTTCTGTAACATTGACTTCACATAGGGGTATAACAGTTATACTTTATCAAAAATGGGAATCATCTATTTAACACTATGTGAATTTTAACAAACTCATTAGCTGCTAAAGGTTTCATCCATCAGTCCCATGATAAATTTTAAACAACCTTCTGATTCCTGACCCAACTTTCAGATATCATTATGCCAAGTTTCCTAGCAAGCAAGCAAGCAATCAGCAGCAATTCATTAACCTTATTCATATCAGAGTAACGCTGCAAGTCCCACATTTGATAAAGGTGTCCTACATTTCTGACTAATCATATGTAACAACGTCATAAAAAAGATAATCTTTTCATACACTTTTCTACTGGCATGCCTCTCTCAGCTGTTTATCTGAACCTGATATTTTCCAGCCTGTGTCTTGTCTTAAAGATCTTTCACTGATCTTTACCTCTTATTTTTCCATTAAATGGACAAGCTAACCTTATATTATTTTCCCCAATTAAAGTCAATCTAGGTTAACATTTGCATGCACAATATGAACTATAAACTATTCAAAGTAAACTAAACAAACACAAATATGTTACTATATAAAACATGGGTAAATAGAGCATTTCTAAAGTGCATTTGCTCAAGAGACTTCACAGGAAACTTGTAATTGAAGCAGTTTGCTCCCAGTAGGCATAAGATTTTTTAAAAAACAAAAATGCTATTTTTCTGAGTTCATAAAGAAATCTCCAATAATTAGATGTAGCAAATGTCTCTTGCATACATCCAGACTATGCCAAAAGGCCTCTTACCCTAGGCAACAAAGCCTCAGGTTACACCCCGTGCTTTCATATGCAAGGGGCAGGAATACATCATAACCTGAAAGAATTTAGGTCTACATGGTGTCATTCCCCATCTCAACTCCAGGAAATTTATGCATAATACAATGTTTATCCTCTCAGTGTACTATGTATCCTCAGAATCCATTCCGAAAGGGAACATTATTCCAGGCACTCGGGAGGGAACCAATGGGAGGTTTCTAAATGAACTGTGCTGCTGCAAGTGTCAGGATGACCCAAGTAATAGCAGAGAGGCACTGAGCCTCCATGGGGAATTATGGGCCTTCTATGAAGCTTGCACCAACAACCAGTGGGAAGAATTGAAAACAACTATACAGTTTTGAGGCTGCAGAGTTTTCCACCTCCAATCAGTGCTTCAATTGCTGGAGGCTGCTTGAAGTTCTACCTATACTTCTGCTTCCAACAATTGCTTCCAGCTGCGTAGCTGAACATGGGGTAGCAATAGTAGGAAGTTGGGAGGAGGTCTTAGTGTAGACAAGGTCTTTGTGGCTGGATGCAGGAGCCACGATTTTCAAATATAAAAGTCTAAATCTAGTTTTGTTACGGATAGATGACTTTCCTTAAAAAGCCAAACAAGAACAGTTGTTAAATCAGTCTCACGAACTCTGAATTTTAAGTTAAAAAAAAAAAAAAGAGCGGCTGGGCGGGCGGGGGAGAAAGCTTTGATCTTTAAAAGTCCTTTCAAATGTTGCTGACTAGGATGGTATCCCTACCAGGTACTATTTATAAAGCTACCAGAATTAGTGAAGACAAAAAAAATACTCCAAGATTAAAGTACCTCAAAACATAGGGCCTTCTTACAATGCTTTGGAAGGAAAGAACTAGTAAAAAAAAAATTTCTATAATAAATAATACTGAAAATGAGTTAAATCTATGCAACTTATTTAACAGCCACCAAATTTTATGCCTGGTCAAACTGCTACTGTATCTCAAATCAACATATATCATTCAACAAGTATAGTCCACTAAGGACCATTGTGCCAGTCAGAGTGACCACAGTTAACGGCATTTCACCAGGCACTTTGAGTGAAGTTCCTGGATCTGGCTCAATCTTGAAAACCCATGGATCACTGGGCGGCCCCACAGGTGGCACCAGGTAGGGTCTGGATGTACACACCCTTCACATGTTAATGGACAATTTGAGAGTATGGTATGCTGGAATGTTTGTCCATCCTGGCGACATGGCTTATGAGCATGCAACGTCATGCTTGAATAAAATGAGTAATTGAGGGAAGGCCAGATCTTTGAGGTGGTTACATGTTGCCCAAAGTCAAGCCACTTCACACACAGGATTTAGTGCTGATAGTGCATGGAGCAGCTAAAGCCATTCCAAGTGTTCCTGTAAGAGTGTCCAGGTTTCTGGCCCATATTGCAATACAGATAGTACATAGTTTGGATAGAGCCTGAACTTCCCTCAGTACAGAGATGTTTTGTGTCCATAAGCAAGACACTGACTTCATACAAGAGGTGAGATACCATTACCAAAGAACGTCCAGTTTGCTGTGACCATTTGAACTCAGATTGCAGTGTAGGTAGATGAACTCAAAGTTCTCCACGGTACTCAACCCTATCTGTACTAGGGTTCTGGTGGCCCAGCTCCACGGTTTTGGACCTTGGTCTTCTACCATGAGATGTTTCATTCCAGAGTGTGGGTGCTGCCTTAGAGACCAGGGCTGAAATTCTGACTTCTCCACAAGCAAGGCAGTGGAAGTGTAGTCTTGGTCAGACTTGACCAATCTTGATTCTGACATGTGCAGCAGCAAGTCCTAATATCCAGTCAATAGCTCAGAGCAGTAGAGGGGTGAGAATGAATCCTCCTGTGCAGCTGCGGTTGTGTAACAACATGGCAAAAGCCAGGCACCAATGCACACTCACACACACACACTAGTGCCGGTGTATAGATCCCACACTAGATTTAGCAAAACATTTTAAATATCAACTCCTGTCAGGGCAGGTTTCGGTCTACATGTTTTCTCTTTATTTCAAGGATATGACAAAGGAAAGAACTGACCCACAGAGAAATGAATTAATATCATGGAAGCAAGATTAAATAGTGCATAAAAGGATAAAGAAAAGGAGTACTTGTGGCACCTCAGAGACTAACAAATTTATTTGAGCATAAGCTTTCGTGAGCTACAGCTCACTTCATAAAGTGATCATGAAGGATGAAGTGAGCTGTAGCTCACGAAAGCTTATGGAAAACTAATGGTATCTACCACACAGTTACTTAAATGACATTGTCTATGTCACAGTACCTGTGGAAGAATCATTTTGTTGTAGTGGAGTTTCAGACACCAGTTCCACAGTACAGTAACTTTTTAGGAAGCCTTACCGTTAGCTATTGACTGTATTTTCTAACTAAGAGCAGGGAAATATAGAGCATTGTTTGTACTATGAGGTCATCTTATTTGGAGGAGAATTGGCAAGTTCTCAAGGGTGGCCACCGTATGTGGTCCAGTCCCATTCCCTTTTACCTTACTCAGGCTCATAATGTTTTGTATTGAGGAAAACTTATTAGAGATTTCTTCCCATTTTTCTTTTTAATTGCTTTATTATTTGTTTAGTGTCCTTTTTGTATATTTTCTCTATGGCGTTTTTTTTCTTTTTTTCTTTTTCTTTTTTCTTACCTGGTGTTCTGGTAGTACGGTACACTTATTTTCTCTAGTTCACTTTGTTCATCATGGATGTGTATTGGCTTACTTTTCCCCCCGTGTCCCTTTTTTGTCACTTTTTAATGGTATATTTTGTGATCTTTTCTGTACTCTTAGTTCAAATGGTTTTCTTCCCTTTTTTTCCTTTCAGTCTTAAGTGAACTTATCATTTTGCAGCAGTCTTATTTTTCTGTCTTTGATCAGCTGGTATTTTTTTTTATGCTGTACCTCATATTGATTGCTATCCTTTTATGGTTGCAGAGCAGCAGCCGTGTTAGTCTGTATTCACAAAAAGAAAAGGAGTACTTGTGGCACCTTAGAGACTAACAATCAGGTCACAGCACTGGAGTCCTCTACTGAAATTCAGTTCCTAGTCTGACAATAAGTAGGTCACTGGGTGGCAGGTTCGAACTTACTAGCACTGAAGAGCCCTGTGGACCAGAGTTCAAGGCCCACTGTTTGACACCAACATTGGTTAATGATATGGAAAAGACGATTTGGGAGATTGTAATTATTGTAAAAAGAAAAGGAGTACTTGTGGCACCTTAGAGACTAACACATTTATTTGAGGATAGGCTTTCGTGAGCTACAGCTCACTTCATCGAATCAATGAAGTTCCGATGAAGTGAGCTGTAGCTCATGAAAGCTTATGTTCAAATAAATTTGTTAGTCTCTAAGGTACCACAAGTACTCCTTTTCTTTTTGCGAATACAGACTAACACGGCTGCTACTCTGAAACCTGTAATTATTGTGGTTGTTAGAGGTGACCAGGTACCTTTTAGAAAAGGATTTAGCTGTAAGTCTTACCAGATTTCAAGACAAGTCAATTATTATGAGTCAGTGCATGAATCAAGTAGATGTGAAGAATTTTTATTATCCCTTATTTCCTGCAATTAAGGGCAATTCAGATCAAAAGTGGTCTGCCTTATTTCATGAAATTTCTTACTTTCAGCTCATGGGAGTCTTGTTGACTAAATGATAACCTGGCAAAACTAATTAATTTTGCCCTGAGCATTCTTTACACAGATGTCTGTTTTGAACAAGTTTTCAGCTTAATGAACCAGCTCCAAGTAGACAAGAAAACAGTTTCAATGAAAGTTTAGCTATTATCACAAAGATATCTTGGAGTAAGTGGCCTAAATTAGTAGTTTCCTATTTAGGCTATCCCAGAGTATTTCACATGTAGTGCAGTAACTTCTGCTATGAGACATAACGATAGGGTCAATACCCAATACATCTGGGTCAAATAAGCAAGTTTACTTGGAGTAAAATTATTATTTAGTAGCATGTTCTACACCAACATGTTCTACACCATATGTGTGTCCTTGTCTGAGCCCACTACTTCCTACCATGCACAATTACTACAAAGTGCCCTTATAAAATACAACAGTATTCAGTGGTAGCTGACCAACTCACAGCATTACAATTGAAAGTTGTAAAATTTGGGAGCATTGTTGGAGAATATAATGGTTTTATTTATTCTAAATAAAGATTTAGTGTCACAATTCAGAGAAGTCACTGTGTTCTCCTCCATAGTTTTCCTGCAGGAGAGAGAGACAGACAGAAAGACCAGAAACCATGAAGGTAGCAATCAATGCATGAAGTGTGTTCTGAAATGGTGATGTTCCTTTACAAAGAGATCATAGCATGGGCCTGACCTGCGACTAGTACTTCAGACTGGTTGGAGACAGGTGTTCCTTCAGGATGCACCACTTTCCATTGCAATTGCTGGTGTTGAAAATGGTTCTTTTTGCAAAGCTGGCCCATACATGCATGTCTCGTTGATGGAGGACCAATATTTTAGGACTACAGTGCAGAGATATTGACTTTTGTCCACGTGCTATGAATTATTACAGCATAGGTTCTTTATGCAGGAGTTTTTGGGACATGGATGTTTGATAACTGGCACCATCTATGTCCTTTGCAAGAGATGATTTATCAGAGACTGGCCTCTGATTCCCCAGATTTAGCACAATTTCACAAGGAAGTTAAAGAACCATGCAGTGGTTTTAACTTTGTACGTCGGACAGCAGCAATGGATTATACCAGTTAGAGCCAAAACGCATCAGCCATTATTTCACTTTGCAATTGCTCAGTCATGGGCATTAAAACCTATTTTTATTAGAACTGTGGTAGGAAAGAAGCTGGGACACTGTGATTCTCTACTTATTTTGTCAAGTGTCAAGAAAACTTTCACTTTCAATGGAACAGTCAGATTAGCAAGGCTCTTTGGTTTAACGGCTGATGACATGCTCCTTTAACATGGTATCTCAGAACTGCTATTTTTAACAGCATACCTAGCCTCATTGCCTATCTTTTTTCCTTCTCCCACTCTCACCTTTCCACCCATTTTCATTCTACCACTTATGTCTGACGTGAATTCTTTCCCAGTCCAAATCCTTCCTGATAACTCACTTATTTCATGAGGCCCACAAATGCTGTCACCATTCACATGCCACTCCCCTCTCCCAGCCCCCAATATTAGAAAAAAACCAAAAGTTGTGCTACGTTATTTTCCTTTATGGCTCCATAGTGTGTTCTTATTTGATCTATTTGTCTCACGGCAAGGGTTGCATCTTATGCTTAAATAAGTTTTGTGCTGTAGAAGATAGAGCTGGTTGGGAATTTTCCATCAGAATGATTTTCCAATGGCAAATACAATTGCCACAAAAACAATTTTCTGGGAAAAAAATCAGTTCTGCTGAGTTTATTTTCTGTTGAGAGAAATCAAAAAATTAAATACTTAGTTTCAGGTCAGTTCAACGCAAATCAGACTATTTTGTTTTGCTGAATTGGCCAAAAAGGTTTCATTTGGAAACAGTAATAAGGAAATGCTGTTTAATATTTCTTGTAACGTATTGCCTTGTAGGAGTTGTCTGGGTTCTATGGGCCAAGACTACATCTTACATAATACAATTTGGATTTCCTTCTGACCAATCAGTCTGGGATGCCTCATAGGATTCACATTACTTTGTATATCATGAGATGTCCATCCAGGAAGTCTAGCCCCTACAAAAGCATGGGGGCCTTAGGCTACCCCTATAAGGCAATGTGCCACAATGGGAAAAAGCAGTTTAATGTTGAAATGACTCAAAAGAAAAAAGTGTTTTATTTTGGATTGTTGAAACAGCCCAAAATGAAACAAACATTTTGATTTCAGGAATGTTGGACTATTTGGTTTTGACCAAAAGTGTTGAAGTGTTTCATTTTGACATTTTTTTCCACCAAACAATTGCAATTTATTGTCCCCAACATGGGATGAAAACGAATGTTGAAGTGTCAGAATTCCTACAGGTCAGAAATTCCCACTTTTGCTCAGTTCTAATAATTGACTCCATTCACAGTAAAAAGCTACAAAGTGTCACAAAACTTGACATTTATTCACTAATTGCAAGATAAGTTACCACTCGTTTCAGTAAGAGACTAAACAAACCTGTATCATTACACACAGGAAGGTAAACTTCAGACCAAGTTTACGTAACCCCACTGCATTGTCAGTGCCCCTAATTTCTACAGCCAGCCAGCTTCTTACATTTCTACTTTAAACACTATTCGCCAAGAACCAGAGGTGAAAGTAAGCCGGTATGCCCCGGTGCGGCATACTGGCAAGAGCCGGTGCGCCGTACTGGGGTGGATCGGCTTCCCCAGTGGCAATTTAAAAGGCCTGCAGCTCCCACCAGTGGCTGGAGCCCCCAGCCCTTTAAATTGCTGCCAGAGCTCCGCTGTTGGAGCCCTGGGGTAGTGGGGGTGGGGATGGGGCGGCGATTTAAAGGGCCCGGGGCGGTAGCAGCGGCTGGAGCCCTGTCCCCGGAGCCCTGCTGCTGGAGCCCTGGGGAAGCGGCGGCAGGCTCCGAGGATGATTTAAGGGGCCCAGGGCTCCGGCTGCTGCTACTGCCCAGGGCCCTTTAAACTGCTGCCAGAGGCCCAGGCTGCTGCTGTTACCACGGGGAGGGGGAAGGAGGCACTTGCCAGTACAGGGTGGGCCAGGGCTGGCTCTGATCTCCCCAGCTCCTCCCCTTCCGCCCGAGGCCCCGCCCCTTCCAGGGGCCAGAGCCGGCCCCAGCCCAGCCCAGTACTGGTAAGTCCCGAGACCTACTTTCACCCCTGCCAAGAACATGCAAAGTTTTATAACAGTAACTGTACAAAAGCTTCTGTAGAGTGAAGTTCAGTGCCTGAGGGCTTGTCGTCATGGGGAAAAAGCCCTCCGTGGCTGGACATTTGTACTGTGCACAGAGTGCGCATTAGGTTAGTGCACTTTGAAAGCGTATTAAGTTAAGTGGCCTGAGGGTGCTCTTAGTGCATCGTAAACTTCCACCAGCGCATGAGTGTGGAGTAGCTAGTGTGCATTAGCTCCTGCAGATTTATCCAACCCCCTGCCAGCGCCTCCCCCCACCACACATAGCGTTAACTTATATCATGACAGAAGGAAAAAACTTACACAACTCACATCATTTAAAAATCAGCCATTTAAATATGGGATAGGAAGATCTCCAAGTAGTTATATTTTATAGTGCAAAGATTCAAGGCATTTCACAGCTCCAGTCCAGACCCAGATATAAGTAAATCCATATGTGAGCAGAATTTTCGGAAGCCTTCATGATCCATTGCCAACTTCAAGCACTCAGCAGCTGACCTTAACACTCCTGATCCAGACATACACACCCTTAATGCACAAAGGTTGTGGCATGTTTGGATCAAAAGCTCTGGGTCAGTGCATGAGAGAGAAAGGCCAGTTGTAAAGTTCAGGTATAAGAAAGAGGCCTCAGAAAAGTAAGGTAGGGTTGCCAACTTTCTATTTGCAGAAAACCGAACACCCTTGCCTTGCCCCCTGCTCCACCCTTTTCTGAGGCCCCGGCCCCGCTCACTCCCCCACCCTTGCTCACTTGCACCGGGCTGGGGGGAGTGGTGGTGAGGGCTCCGACTGTGGGTACAGGCTCTAGGGTGGGGCCAGAGATGAGGGGTTCAGGATGCAGGAGAAGGATCTGGGCTGAGGCAGGAGTGCAGGGGGATGAAGGCTCTGGCTGCGGCAGGGGGTTGGGGTGTAGGAGGAGGTGTGGGCTCTGGGCAGTGCTTACCTCAGGTGGTTCCCAAGAAGCTGCTGGCATCTCCCTCCAGCTCCTAAGCGGAGGTGCAATCACATGGCTCGCTCCGCTGCCCACCCCTGCAGGCACCACCCCCTCAGCTTTCATTGGCTGCGGTTCCTGGCTAATAGGAGCTGCTGAGCTGGTGCTGGGGGCAGGGGCAGCATGCAGCGCCCCTGTGGATGTCCCTCTGCCTAGGAGCCAGAGGGAGATGCCAGCAGCTTCCCAGGAGTCGCGCAGAGCTGGGTAGGGACCCTGCCTGTGCTGCTGACTGGACTTTTAACAGCCCTGTCCGCAGTGCTGACCAGAGCCGTGAGGATCCCTTTTCAACCGGGCATTCTGGTCGAAAACTGAACACTTGGCAACCCTAAAGTAAGGACCAATAACAAGGCAAAAACAGCGCTCAGCAAAAAACAAGAGAACTGCTAATTAGAGAAAGGCAAAACTAAATAATTTTGAGAAGTAAAAACCATTTGTTTTGTTTCCTTTGCTGAAGTTTCTCTGTCTGAAAACCCAAAGAAGCAGATTCTGCCCACCACACAGTAGAACAAATAATGAGATCTATGTAGTAAAACCAATTCAGCCAATTATCTTCTACATTCTGTGAACATATATAGGCTATATCTGGCCAAGGAACATGAGGGGAGCAGTGATTGTGTAGTCTTTCTACCCCAAGCTATTGAGACCTAGGATCTAGACAGCTGTTCAGCATGCAAAGCCACCTGGTTTCTGGCATAAAATATCAGGGAAATTAATGCTGCTTTGGGTAATACATAACATAAGCCATGACTTCTATCCCCTCAGAGGTAGTGAAAGTGCACAGCTGTAGGCCTGAGGCCTACGGTGCCGACACTGCCAGATGGAATGCAGGTAGGAAGACATGTGAATGGGTTCCTCTTCTGCATAGTAGAAACCAAACTCCTCAAAGTTGAGGTCAGGATTTTCTTCATATCTATGCACTCTGTGGTGTTGGTAGACTACATCATGTATCCTTGATGCACCACAGCTAAACCCCCTAATAATGGGGGGGAAAATCACAAACATTCCTCACCCTGAATCCAACCAGAGTGTAAGTGGTCTTCACATGTTCATATTGAAAGGAATGATTTAGCACAAAGTCACTAGAGAATTTTGTTACCAGGTACAGGTTTGCATCTGTACCTGCTGGAAATGTGCCACAGCATAACCCCTCCCATTTGAACTTGTCCCTTTCTTGCTTTGGTCTCATTTCGTGGTGTCCCATGTCTTGATTGTACAGTGAGGGCTAGTCCTCACTGTAAATTGAGTAGTTAAATTGCTTGCTCTTATTTTACTTATCAGATCCCTCTGTCTCCATCTGAAAGACTGCAATGCTAAAATGTTAAACCTATCCTAGCCATAAGCTTTCTTAGAACTCCATCAAAGCCTCTTATCTCTACCTTGGTTCATCACAAGCAGCACATTTAATATAAAATGAACCAACTGTGATATTAAAATATCCTAAATATGATGCTGATCAGCACTTTAGGAATGGTAAGAGATCATATGGACACTCACTGTATAAAACAAGGTTTCAGAGTAGCAGCTGTGTTAGTCTGTATTCTCAAAAAGAAAAGGAGGACTTGTGGCACTTTAGAGACTAACAATTTATTTGAGCATAAGCTTTCATGATGAAGCTTTCATCAGATGAAGGGAGCTGTAGCTCATGAAAGCTTGTGCTCAAATAAATTTGTTAGTCTCGAAGGTGCCACAAGTACTCCTTTTCTTTTTGTATAAAGCAAGTTTTGGGTACAGAACTATTGGGGCAAGTTGCAAAGTTATGAGTATTCAGAGGACATCCAAATTCTATTAGGAATTCTTGCAACACCTCTGGGTTTAAGGAAGCACTCCCTCTAAGAAAGAGATATGTAAGGAAGACACTATTTCAGAATATAATAATTTTGTATGTTTATGACTTAGCTACCAAATCTGCTAGACATAAATGAAGGGTTACATATATTCTGACTTTAGACGGCCTACTATTTATATCTAACGCATATTTAAATATAAATTTCAATATTTAATGCCAAGTTTTATACCACATCATTCACAATCCATTAAGTATTTTATTACATTTATTGTAGAAGTGAGAAATTTATAGTCCTTCATTTATGGTATTAATAAGGGATGATGAAACCACACTGAAGATATATTGCTTTTCAGTTTATATAGAGGTTTTCCATGATGTTAATGTTCTATTATAAGAAGATACATTACGGCACTTGGATCATAACTAAGATTTAAGAGAAATATTACTAAAATCTACACAGGCCTCAAGGTTGTGGCACAGATATTTACAAACATTTTGAATTCTCTCATTTGCTTTCTACAGAAGATCTGTGAATGGTTTTCATAGATCTGCTTGAAAATTTTCCAACAGAGTTTTCCACTGGAAAATTAAGGTTACAGGGAAATTTGTGGCTTTGCTGAAATTTTTAACACACGGTGCATAAATGCAGAAGTTGATCCAGGGAAAAGCTATCATAGAGATTACAGCGCCATCTGTTTTCTCGGACCAGCTTTACACTGGTGTGATTTCATTTACCCCAATGGAGTCATTGCCAATTTAAACCAGTGAAATTTAGACCAGAATCAGGTCTTCCTTCCCACCAACCAGCGTCAGTAAAGTCAACAGATAATCCTGTAGTTTAATAGGGTTGCCAGGCATCCAGTTTTTGACCAGAATGCCCAGTTAAAAAGGGACCCCAGTGGCTGCAGTGGGCACTGCTGACCGGGTCTTTAGAAGTCTGGTTGACGGCGCAGCAGAGCCTGGGGCTAAGGCAGATTCCCTACCTGCCCTAGCTCCGTGCGGCTCCCAGAAACGGCCGCCAGGTCCCTGCAGCCCCTAGGTACTGGGGCGGCCAGGGACTAGGAAGCTCCGAGAACTGCCCCCGCCCCGAGTGCCGGTTCCGCATCTCCTATTGGCCAGAAATGGGAGCTGTGGGGGTGGTGCCTGTGGGTGCAAAGGCAGCGTGCACCACGCAGAGCCACCTGGCCGCCCATGCATCTAGAGGCTGCAGGAACCTGGCGGCCACTTCCTTGGAGCCGCTGTAAGCTCCACCTGGACCCTGTGCCTGCACCCCCCTGCCCCAGCCCGGAGTCCCCTCCTGCGCACCCAACCCCTCATCTCTGCCGCCTCCAAGCCTCTCCCTCCCCCACCCTGCATTCCAAACTCCCTGGCCCAGCCCAGAATCTCCTAGTCCACACCCCACCCCTCATCCCTGGCCCCACCCCAACCCTTACCCCACCCCCCCGCGCATCAACCCCCTGCCCAGAGTCCCCTCCCGCATCCCAAACCCGTCATCGCTGGCCGCACCCCCATACCTCCTCCTGCACTCCAAACCCTTACCCCAGCCCAGTGAAAGTGAGTGAGGGTGGGGAAGAGCAAGCAATGAAGGGATGGAGCAAGTGGGGGCGAGGCCTTGGAGAAGGGGCAGGGGTGTTCGGTTTTGTGAGATTAGAAATTTGGCAACCCTATGTTTAAACAACATTCGTTTTACTTCCACAATTCACTACTACCAACATCTGCACAGGAGCTGCCTCCTACTAATCTGCAATGTACACAGCAATGTGATAAGAACCACAGATATTGCCCACTCAACTCAGTGATTCTGATAGCTTCTGCTCATAGTGAAGCTGATGGATTTGTGCATCAACTGAAATTGCATCAGTTTTAGCCCCACTACAGCTACTGGAGTCTAGAAGTAGCAGAAATCATTTAGTGCTCTAGGCACAGATGAGGTAAACCTAGATTTTAAGAGTAAAAGAGCAAAGCCAATAAAGTATTATTCACGGAAGTGCTCTTGCTACAGAAGTGAAGATACAGAAGGCCAAGTCATCTAGTCACCCCCCAAGCAAAGGGATAAAAGCAACCAGGGTACTGACCAGGCATGGCTAGTATGTGCTGAAGAGAATGAACGAACACAAACAGCATCATTTCCCCCCTCCCCCACCCGTGCATAGCACAGCCCTACCGTGCAATAACACCACCTCCTTCCACTGGCTTGCAGCTCTGTAGTTTCAAATTTGGAGTGAGGTGGTGTTTGGAATCAAAACAGTGAGCAAGGAAAGGATGGTCTCACTCTACAGCAGCATCTCCTTCAGGACATGGGTGGGTTTTCTGTCCAGCATCATCATCTGGTATAGAAACTCATTCTGCATTAGCACTCTCCAAGGTCCCTATAGCCCCTGATGGGGAAGCCCGACAGAATTAAGCAAGGATGACACCAACAGGTTTCTATAGAAGATAAATGCTGCTGATTTTTAGGTTAACAGGAAATAGTATATTGGGGGTGCTTTTTAAAAAAAGCTAGCCTATTGATTTTTTTAAATAGGGCCATTATTCTCCATTATATTCTGTAGACCACCCTTACTCATATTAAGTAGTATACTTATTTGAGTGGTCCCATTAAGGTGCTATTCAAACGGTATAAGCATGGCAGAATTTGGCCTTTTGGGCGGTGGTTTGAAGTCTATAGAAAATATTCTATTCTAGAGATGGACGGAAATTAAGTTTCACCAGGAAATGCTGATTTGCTGGACGGACGTGTTTTGCCAGATTGTATAAATTCAGTGAAACTTTCAGCAATCCAGGCAGGTTTCTGTTTCCATCTGCCACATGAACTGGCACCTGACAAAACAACATCTGCAGTTTACCACCTTCCTGCTGCTCTGTAGCTCAGTTGAGCTACTTGCTGGCTTTTACGAGGTTCAGGTGATTTTCCAGCAATAACCTGATCTCTGGCCTCATAGCATCATATGGAAGGCAGTTGGTTAGGCACAGATTAGGCAGGGCCCCAGCTCCCTTTAAAGTGTCAGACACCTCTATGACATCTTCAACGCATAGCTGATCAGTCATCCGTAGCAATCGTTCACCATTTGGTCTGTTCCTGCATGGCCACAAGGGCTTGATGGCCCGAAAGTCCAACACTGGACCAGACTTGATGAACCCATGTAATGGGAGGGTCCTGCCCCTGGGCCGCCTCCACCTCTCAATCGGATATCAGTATAAGCCATAATTACAAAGAACTTACTGACCCATTGGACTCAAATGTTTAATAACCCTAGAGTATTTTACAAGAGTATCCTAATATAAATCAGTATATTCCATTCATTTTTAAAACTCAACTGTTGCAGCCCCTTTTTACCAATAAAATTCTGTCTCTAAACAATTGTTAACCACAGCAGCTAGGCTGATAGGTAGGAGCAACACCTCATGGAAACCTAGATACTGTCAAACCTTTACTTTCTGTAAGTAAATTAATAGTAATTGGCTACTGGAAGGCTGGAGGAAAACATTGATTTTTTCTGCTAGAAGGTTGGAAATGTAGGCTTCTAATTCAATCAATCTGCAATCATTTAAATATTTCTTGAGCCAGTGATAACTCCTTTTCAGTTTTCTCTTACAGCAAAAACCTTTATTTTGGTTATTCTGCTTTTACTGATGAAAAATTTACAGTCAACTGTTTGAAAATGACTACTGGAAGTATATTACTTGCATCATTAGAGACACAGTTCTGAGCTCCCTAATCTCTTCCTGGTTTCATTGCTTTCTTGATGTAAATTTAAACCTGCCCCTGAGTTAGGTTACTGTCATTGGCGTTAGCTGTAGTTTTCGAAAAGTTGTTGTAATATTCTCCCAGACTGCATTGATCAAGGAATGTCTGGACTTGATCGTGATTATATTAAGATAGATAGTGGTCTTAATGGAGACTAGATCTTAATGCCTTGAACATTTCTATTTTATCTTCCTAGCACCTTACTTACAAAAGAGGACTCATAAAATTTAACTTCAGGGCAGAGATTTTTTAATTTGAACACTATTCCTCTGCTGTAGTTGCACAGTTCCAATGAAGTTTGCCAAGAAAGTAGGTTATTAATAAGACCTAAAACATTAGTACGTCAGAGACAGAACCTGGATTTTTTTATTTTCTACAGCCAACAGGAGTTCTACATGAAGAATAAAAGGTAGACAACAGAATAAATACATTTATGCTAATGTTAATCAAGATAAACAACTCATATTTTCTGTAGATATCTGTGTAGATGTTAAATGTAGGACTCTAATTTGTACAGCCCTGGGCAGCTATTAAGGTAGAAATGATTGCTTTGTGGTTGAGCCTAAGTAGTATTAAAAATTTTCAATAAAAAGTAGGTTTCAGAGTAGCAGCCATGTTAGTCTGTATCGCAAAAAAAAAGGAGTAATTGTGGCACCTTAGAGACTAACAAATTTATTTGAGCATAAGCTTTCGTGAGCTACAGCTCACTTCATCGGATGCATTCAGTGGAAAATACAGTGGGGAGATTTATATACAAAAAGAACATGAAACAATGGGTGTTACCATACACACTGTAAGGAGAGTGATCACTTAAGGTGAGGTATTAACAGCAGGAGAGCGGGGGAGGAGGGGAACCTTTTGTAGTGATAATCAAGGTGGGCCATTTCCAGCAGTTGACAAGAACATCTGAGGAACAGTGGGGGGTGGGGGGAATAAACATGGGGAAATAGTTTTACTTTGTGTAATGACCCATCCACTCCCAGTCTCTATTCAAGCCTAAATTAATTGTATCCAGTTTGCAAATTAATTCCAATTCAACAGTCTCTCGTTGGAGTCTGTTTTTGAAGTTTTTTTGTTGAAGAATTGCAACTTTTAGGTCTGTAATCGAGTGACCAAAGAGATTTAAGTGTTCTCCAACTGGTTTTTGAATGTTATAATTCTTGATGTCTGATTTGTGGATATAATTAACTTAGATGTATAGATGTGCAAATTGGCTGAGATTTTCAAAGCAGAGTAGGAGATAGAATTTTCAGGTGCTTAATTGACTTAAAAGTTTAGGTCTCTTTTTCAGAAGAAAATTAGGCACTTGGAGAAAATCCTAAATCAAGGAGACTAAGTCACTTTGGCACCTAAGTCACTTTTGAAAAAGGTTACCAAATGGCTTTTAGACACACAACTCCCATTTAGTTTCAACTGAAGTTGTGTGGCTAAATCTCCTGGTCAGTTGTGAAAATCTCAACCATTAGCTTTCAGAAGTGATGTAATATGCTTTAGGAGCTATCAAACTTCTGTGGTGGCTCATGTGCTGCTGTTTTTATTTTTGAGTTCTGTTTCCCAAGTACACAGATGCAGGCTAAAACTTTAGTTGCATTTGCAGCAATGGTTCGTTGTACACTGTTCCCCAGCAGTTTTAAGTGATAGGAACACAAAAGGTAACACAGACTACATCTTCATTAGTGTCATATAGAAACAATCAACCACTTAGCTGCTTGGATCAGGGCTGGATTAAGGCCTAGACAGGGAGAGAAAAAAAAAGGAATGTGTCAAGAGTCCCAGATCCTGGAGTATTGCAGTTACATTGCAGAATCTCCGCTTTCACTTACAAACTGAGCATTTCTAGCCCAAAGAGTTGTGGAGAAAAAGCTCTCAAAATTTAAAACAACCAGCCAACTCAAGGACATCTGCCAGAGTCTGCAGAGAGCCTGAAACAATCATTTTGAGAGGTCTGACCTGCCCTTGGTAGCCAAATTGGGTGCTAATACCAAGACTCACTGCTCTAGTGATCCCTGCCAACACCATACCAACAAAGGAATCTGTGTATGGTAGGAGAAGATAGTAGACCCTGTCAATTCACTAGAGCAGACTTGCTGCTACCCCTGCTTCTGAGGCTAGGACCTACTCTGAGAAAGATGTGGGGTCCCATGCTGCTGTCCCTGCCTCTTTAAAAGGTAAATCACCTTCCTGCCTCCAGCACTCCAAGAGGGTGAAGTGGAATCATGGACGCACACTGTAACATGGGGCCCTAGATGTGGCATCTTTTACTCTTTGCACAACAAAGATATGAAGCCGCCACACAGAGTTAGGAAATAGAGTTATTTGGGAGCTAAGTATATATAAACCAGCCAGACAAAGCTACATATTGGGGCTCTGACAGGTTTCTGGTGGCTTCTAGGAGTTAGTATTTGTATTCATTGAATTGAGAGCTAAGCAACCACCCTAAAGGTCCCAGATTACCATAGCCCTGACTGGACTAATGTCTATGATACTGTAGAAAACACATGTCTAATACCACCCCGTGGAAACAACAATCCCTATATACATGATTTGTGGGGTAACGTTGTGGTAAGCCTCTCAATAGAACTTGAATTAAGCCCAATACTTGGCATAGGCTGTGCAACCTTTGTTTCCATTATTGGAAAATACAGATCTTCCACATAGAATCATAGAAGATTAGGGTTGGAAGAGACCTCAGGAGGTCCAATCACCTGCTCAAGGCAGGACCAACCCCAACTAAATCATCCCAGCCAGGACTTTGTCAAGCCAGGCCTTAAAAGCCTCTAAGGATAGAGATTCCACCACCTCCCTAGGTAACCCATTCAAGTGCTTCACCACCCTCCTAGTGAAATAGTGTTTCCTAATATCCCACCAAGACCTCCCCCACTGCAACTTGAGACCACTGCTTCTTGTTCTGTCATCTGCCACCACTGAGAACAGCCTAGCTCCATCCTCTTTGGAACCCTACTTCAGATAATTGAAGGCTGCTATCAAATCCCCCCTCACTCTTCTCTTATGCAGACTAAATAACCCCAGTTTCCTCGGCCTCTCCCCGTAAGTCATGTGCCCCAGCCCCCGAATCATTTTTGTTGCCCTCTACTGGGCTCTCTCCATTTGTCCACATCCTTTCTGTAGTGGGGTGGGGGCCCAAAACTGGACTCAATACTCCAGGTGTAGCATCACCAGTGCCGAATAGAGGGGAATAATCACTTCCCTCGATCTGCTGGCAATGCTCCTACTAATGCAGCCCAATATGCTGGTCTTGGCAACAAGGGCACACTGTTGACTCATATCCAGCTTCTTGTCCACTGTAATCCCCAGGTCCTTTTCTGCAGAACTGCTGCTTAGCCAGTCAGTCCCCAATATGATGAGGCTAATTTAGCTACAACTAATCAGGAGAAAGATCTTAGACTCATCGTGGATAGTTCTCTGAAGACGCCCATGCAGCGTGCAGCAGCAGTCAAAAAAGCAAACGGGATGTTAGGAATCATTAAAAAGGGGATAGAGAATAAGACAGAGAATATCTTATTGCCCTTATATAAATCCATGGTATGCCCACATCTTGAATACTGCATACAGATGTGGTTCCCTCATCTCAAAAAAGATATACTGGCATCAGAAAAGGGCAACTAAAATGATTAGGGGTTTGGAACGGGTACCGTATGAGGAGAGATTAAAGAGGCTAGGACTTTTCAGCTTGGAAAAGAGGAGACTAAGGGGGGATATGATAAAGGTATATACAATCATGAGTGGTGTGGAGAAAGTGAATAAGGAAAAGTTATTTACTTTTTCCCATAATATGAGAACTAGGGGCCACCAAATGAAATTAATGGGCAGCAGGTTTAAAACAAATAAAAGGAAGTTCTTCTTCACTCAGAGCACAGTCAACCTGTGGAACTCCTTGCCTGAGGAGGTTGTGAAGGCTAGGACTATAACAGGGTTTAAAAGAGAACTGGATACATTCATGGAGGTTAAGTCCATTTATGGCTATTAGCCAGGATGGCTAAGGAATGGTGTCCCTAGCCTCTGTTTGTCAGAGGGTGGAGAGAGATCACAGGAGAGAGATCACTTGATCATTACCTGTTAGTTTCACTCCCTCTGGGGCACTTGGCATTGGCCACTGTCGGTTGACAGGATACTGGGCTGGATGGTCCTTTGGTCTGACCCAGTATGGCCATTCTTATGTTCCCCAGCCTGCATCAGTGCATGGGATTCTTCCATCTTAAGTGCAAGACTCTGCACTTGTCCTTGTTGAACCTCATTAAATTTCGTTTGGTCCAATCCTCCAATTTTTCTAGGTCACTCTGGACCCTATCCCTACCCTCCAGCCTATCTACCTCTCCTCGCAACTTAGTGTCATCTGAAGACTTGCTGATGGTGCAATCTATCCCATCATCCAGATCATTAACAAAGATGTTGAACAAAACTGGGCCCAGGACCGACCCCCGGGGAACTCCGCTTGATACCAGCTGCCAACTAGACATTGAGCCATTGAGAACTACCTGTTGAGCCCAACGATCTAACCAGCTTTCTATCCACCTTATAGTCCAGTCATCCAATCCATACTTCTTTAACTTGCTGGCAAGAATACTGTGGGAGACCGTATCAAAAGCTTTGCTAAAGTCAAGATATATCACATCCACCACTTTCCTCATATCCACAGAGCCAGTTATGTCATGATAGAATGCAATCAGGTTGGTCAGGTATGACTTGCCCTTGGTGAATCCATGTTGACTGTTCCTGATCACCTTCCTCTTCTCCAAATGCTTCAAAATGGATTCCTTGAGAGCCTGCTCCATGATTTTGCCGGAGACTGAAGTGAGGCTGACTGGTCTGTAGTTCCCCAGGTTTTCTTTTTTCCCTTTTTAAAATATGGGCACTATATTTGCTTTTTCCAATCGTCTGGGACCTCCCCCTTCAGTAAGGGTCCCACACTTTCCCTGACCTTCTTCTTGTTGCTAACTTTTCTGTAAAAAACGTTCTTCTTACCTTTCACATCCCTTGCTAGCTGCAACTCTAATTGTGCCTTGGCCTTCCTGATTACACCCCTGCATGGTCTAGCAATATTTTTATACTCCTCCGTAGTCATCTGTCCAAATTTCCACTTCTTATAAGCTTCCTTTTTGAGTTTAAGCTCACCGAAGATTTCACTGTTAAGCCAAGTTGGTCGCCTGCCATACTTGCTATTCTTTCTGCACTTCAGGCTACTTTCTTCCTACACCCTCAATAAGGTTTCTTTAAAAATACAGATCTCCTGGACTTCTTGCCCCTCATATTAGCCTCCCAGGGGTTCCTGCACATCAGTTCCCTAAGGAAGGCTAAGTCTGCTTTTCTGAAGAAAAAGAAAAGTAAAGCTTGTAAAGAACGTTTTGACTAAGTTTCATTAGGTCTTTTGTCTGAAGATCCAACAGAAGCTGCTGGGTACTAAGCTTTTCTGAAGAGTCCAGAGACATCATCCAGATGCTTAAGTGGGAGCAGAGCATGTTTGAAAGTGTGGCCCCGTACATTATACATTTACTCCACTTTTATGATAAATGGAGAAAGTATTTTTTTATTTCACATTTTTCTACTTTGCAGTTTTGTTTTTCCCTGGGACTTGCTTTTGCTGGTTGTCAATTAATTGTTAGCATTTCCTTCCAGTTACTACACCTCTAACAGAAAATAAGTATGGCAACTTTATTTTTAGGGTGAATGCTTTACAGCAGGGAGTGTGTCAAAACAGCACCTGATTGAAGGATTCTTATGGGTTTTTTCCCTGTATTGTTGTTTAAGGAGCAGCATGATAAAACATCGTATTTGCTGTACATTTGTTCACCAACATCCTTGAGTAGTTCCCTTTTTCTAGAATTCTTTTCAATATTTTCAGAAAGCACTCTGCAAACCTTTTGATGTAGTTAGTTAGCAACTAACCTGGTATACTAGGTGCCATCCTTCCTTACAAATGCCTAAAACTTATGAAGTAATAGTTGAGTGCCAGTGTCTCTTATGTGAGACTGCTTCTTTATCATACATGGTCAAAGATCACACCCACAAGAATTTCATTTTTGTTTTAAAGTTTTCAATTTTGATTAATTTTTCATTTTGGTGGAAAGAATCTTACCAATTTTTAAATCAAATAGGTATTTTTTCAACTGGAAGAGAGACAGAGGGCAAAATATAGAAGGCAAGTCAGAGGAAAAAAACCCTATTCTTTCTCATTCTTTTTTGTTCCCCCCCATTACTGCAATAAAGTCCAAGTGTTACTTGGTTTGTCTAAATGAAACAAAGGATTACTTTTAAAATAAAAATTACTTTAAAAAAAAAAGTTTTCCCCTCCCATTTCTCTCATGAAAAAAGAGGTTAAAAAACTAAAAAGGTGAGGTTTTTTAATCAGAGCTCTGAGAAGAAAACTTTCATGAGTCAAAAAGTATCCAGATTTTTCCAAAGTTTTCCTTGTTGAAATTTTGACAAATGAAGAATTTAATAAAAAATAGGTCATGAAAAAAATTCAACAAAAAGCTTTTCAACCAGCTCAATCTATCACGGATATTTAAGTCTGAAGTTAAGTGACCGAGCATGCTAATATGGTTTCCTTTTTTTTAAAAAAGACCATTCCTATTCTGTGTGTTACATGGTCAGAACACATCCTTAATCATGGGCACACAGTTCCTATTGACTTCAGACAGAAGTTGCATACATATTCAAGGTCAGAATTTGGTCCTTGGGAAATAAACTATTGCTGGGCCTCAAAATTGGACTTAAGTTCTTCACTTTCATATTTTGCTCATCTGGTTTACTTGTGAAACATGATTTGGCGTTCTAATGGGACCTGGTAATCAGCACTCTACTACCAATTGAGGAGCCCTACTATGTGCTTCTACACATTTTGATGGTCCTGGTAGCTGTCTAATTCCACACTCCAGTCTGTGCTTTGGATCATAAGTTTTTGGGGAACAACAGAAATATCTGAGTTACTAAAAAGGCAGCAATATGACCACAATTTGTTGCCTTTTTCTCCCTGTAGACATTATTTCACTAAATTTTATACAAAGGTTTTTCATTTTTAATATATTAGACAAATTTAGAAGAGCACCACTAGGGTAATTAATAACCAAGCACTAACTCCTCATCTGATCTGTTGTCTGCAAAAATGTGAGTCCAAGCTTTGTCTACATTACAAGCTAGACATGTGACTCTTCCCTCCCCACTCATGTTTATACACTTGTGCAAGTTTGTGTGCATGAGTAGGGGAATCCCATCCCTAGCTCACAGTGTAGACAGCCTAATTAATAGCTTTTTACAGTGTTTTTCATCCTTAGATATAAAAGAGCAAATATAAATATTACATTTTACAATGAGGGGAAAGGGAGGTACAAGGAGGTAGAGTAACCTACCCAAGGTCACTCAGGACATCAGGCTAATCTGATATCTGAGCAACTTCAAAGATTTTAAAAGTTAAAATGAATCCATAGTGTCAGATTTTAAAATCAAAAGGAATTATGATGCAGTCTGACCTGCTGGTTGACAGAGGCCATCGGATTTTACCCAGTAATTCCTACATTAAGCTAACAGGTTTTGGTTATGCTAGAACATATTTTTAGAAATACATCCAATCTCAATTTAAAGGCTTCCAGTGGAGAATCCACCACAACCCAAATAAGTTGCTCAAGTAATTAATTGCCCTTTAGTCACAGAAAAGTCAGATTCACCAACAGTTTCCAAAAAGTTATTTCCCATTCTAATTAAGGGGAATGAGGCATTTTAGATACCTCTCTGTGATAATTGCTGACTTTTTTTAAATGGTGACCAGTATTTACAGTAGTATACAACTGCTAAAGTCAGACTATAAGAAATAAAAAGTAACACCACTTTTTGGTTTTCTGTTTATAAACTGAGGAGGTAGGAAATATTTCCATTCTAATTTTAATGCTCTCCCATGGGCCTGCTAATCTAGCAGCATTTTTTACTTTGCAGTCCGAGTGACTAATGGATATTTCACTCATTTTGATCCCCATTGTATGTGTGTCTGTTAAGCTTTTGCAAACAGTGTTGGCCAAATATGGTGTTCTAGTACCTCCATAAAGATACTACATAAATAAGAAGTCACTAAAGGTATGCCTACACTGCAATGTAAGCTCTGGGTTAGTTGAACCTGAGTTAGCAGACCCTGTGTTTGTTAACCGAAGCCTTGAGCGGCTACACACTTTTGTGATCCCAGGTTAGAATTGTTGAACCTGAGGTCCCAACCTGGTGCTCCAGTGTTTACACTGCTTTATGTGGGCCCAAGTCCAACCACCCATGCCCCATACTTCCTAATGCCCCTCCCAAAATGTGACCGCTCTAGCCCTTTGTGGTGGGAAAACTTGACTATCCACCCAACTTGACTGTTTGGGACAGAGAACAAAGCTGACCAGTGGGACTTAAGAATACTTTTGGTAGAATCCCAGAGCATAAGCCCAGTGGAACTGTGTATGCACTGCAAAGCAATAAGGCTTGAACATTGGTTCCCTTAGTTCAAACCCTGGGCTTACACTGCAGCATAGACATACCCTAGGACAGTGTTTTTCAAAGTTCAGGTCGCAACCCAGTAGCAGGTTGCAGCATGTAAGGCACTGGGTCAGCTTGTTCAGCATCCAGGGACCCCACCGTCCCTGGTCAGCACCACCAACTGGGCCAGGATACTGCCTACCTGTTCTGACACCGTTCTGCACCCTGGAAGCGGCCAACAGCAGGTTCCACTTCTAGGCAGAGAGTCTGCAGGGGTCGATGGGCTGCCCCCGCCCTGAGCACCGGCTCCACACTGCCATTGGCCGGGGGAAGGGGGGCAGTGCCTGTGGGCAAGAGCCGCAAGGAGCTGCTTGTGCGCCTCTACCTAGGAGCCAGACTTGCTTCTGGCTGCTTCCGAGGCATAACACAGCCTGTGGTACCAGGGCAGGTGAAAAGCCTGCCTTAGCACCCCAGCTGCGCTGGTGACCAGGAGCCACCGGAGCTAAGTCCATGGTCCAACCCTGTGCCCCAATCCCCTGCCCCAGCCCTGAGCCCACCCCCCCAACCCAGAACCCCTCCTGCACCCCAAACCCCTCATTCCCAGCCTCATCCCAGAGCCCTCACCCCAACCCTCTGCCCCAGCCCAGAGCCTCCTCCCACACCTTGAACCCCTCATCCCTGGCCCCACCCTGCAGCCCTCATCCCAACCCTCTGCCCCAGCCCTGAACCCCTCCCACACCCCAAACCCCTCATCCCCAGCTTTCTTGGGTCGTGGGCATCAGAAATTTTCTTCAACTGGGTCCCCAGAAAAAAAAAGTTTGAAAACCATTGCCCTAGGAAACCCATCTGAGTATGCACTGCACATTCTACATTGAGAACATTTTTTTTTTAAAGACAGATACAGGCCTGGGTACAGATGTGAGACTAGTTATAATTGTAAAAAATGTGGAAACCCATGTTCAATCAGATTCACATCTATATCTATTGGAACAAAAATAATCTGCTCTCATAGCATGCAGCAATACACCTGTACTGGTGAGCTCCCATTGATAAGAGCACTGGGTTGGGAATCAGGAGATCTGGATTCTACACCTGGCCCCTATGTCTTGACTGAGCTTGGGATGGTTACTCTACCTCTTTGTACCTCACTTTCCCCTCATTGTAAAATGAGATATTTATATTTACCCTCTTATATCTAAGAATGAAAAGCACTATAAAAAGCTATTAATTAGGTTGTCTACACTATGAGCTAGGGATGGGATTCCCCTACTCATGCACACAAATTTGCACATGTGCATAAACACAAGCAGGGAGGGAAGAGTCACATCTCTAGCTTGTAATGTAGACAAAAGCTTGGACTCACATTTTTGCAGACAACAGATCAATATCCTACTGTGGGACATCATGTCCTCGGGAAATTCTACCACTACATGTTGGGTTCTATCTTATGGATTTAGAAAGAGCTTAATGACTTAGCAGCCAGTGACTTATAGCTTCCATTTGGAAATAAAAGTGGCCAATGACCAGAGCAGACCAATGTCCTCGTGAAATTAGTGCTGGTGAAGAGTGCCAGATTGAGAGCCGTGGAGACTGGAGCCACTTATGCAAAGGCTAAAGAATGTTAATAATGACAGCTTCTGTTACACTGATTGTCAGCATGCCTCAACCCTGACCTGCAGGACCTATACAGGTAAGAGGGTAGCAGATTCAACAGTCCAGTCAACCGGTGGCCGCTCTGCTGAAAGTGTAAATATAGGTACAATTACTGCCAATTACTACAGTATTTTTGTTTAGTGTGGACATTTGTCCACCTGACTCTGAACAAAAGCCACCCAGCTCTTTCACATTATACTTAATGACTGTTCAATTGCTTGACAACCTTCCATAAATAGAGACCTCTGCTAGATGTAAATTGGAGACTTCACAGTGAAAGGCTCCGCACCCGAGTTATGCATTCCCATGACTTTGCCACCATCTTATCTGTACTTTTAATCCTTCTCAGATTTGAGTGGTCAAGAAGTAGGGTAGCATTCACAGAAAACAATTTTCAAAGCAATTGGATGAAGATGGGGTGCTATTACCATGAATAAGAAGAAATTTTTGCACAGCAGCCTCCAAGAAAAACAAGAAAAGTTACAAGTTTAAGAGGAACTTGAGTATGCTATTTCTAATAGCAAGCTATGATATATTTTAATAAGCCTCTTAGCAAACATCTTCTCCAATTTTTGCAGGAACAGGACTACATCACCTGTGGTTCCAAAAACAGACAGACATTTTGACTGAGACTGTGCAATGGCCATTTAAATGTATTTCTTCATCCTACAACTTCCATTTATCAGCCTGATACAGTTGTCAGTTGCATTTATAATACTGATATGTTAACTGTAGTTAGCCAGGTATTCAGACTGGAAAAGGAATTTATTTCCTAGCAATCATAGTGCAGTTTCTGATCTCATTCTGCAGTAGTTTTAACACTGTTGCACTGAGTCCTGCTGCTTTTCCCATTAAGCATTAATAGGGAAAGCTCCAGGGCTCAGCACATTGGAGCTCCAACACAGTGGAACGGGATTACTGGTAGCACTGCATTTGATCACCTGGCATCTCTTCCTAAGAACACCCATCCATATAAAAAATGGAAGAAATTTATAAATCTCTGGAGTGAAACATGCACTTGTTTTTAATATTAATGGTTTTAATATAATCAGCCCCGGATAAATTAATGAGCTGGTATTTTAATATGTGCTTAGTACAACACTGATGCACAAAAGGAAGGCAATTTTGAACTGTATAAACAAAGTTATATTTTGTTCAAGATAAAAGTCTTCAGCATGGAGAGCAATTCCTAAGTAAAAAGGTAAAAGTTAGTTTTAACACAATGGATCCAGAAAAGTCAATCAATCAATTATAATCTATGGATCACTAGCTTCTTGTAAGATTTGGGCATTTTTTTAAAACCTGTTGATGAATCACTTCAGTAAAACACCACCTAGAGCTCTGGGGGAAAGAAAAAAAAAAGCTCATCCACACAAATGAGTCACTGAAAGGCTATAGATGAGCATGTCTACCCTCATGACTGTTTCAACACGACTTTAGGCAAGATGATCTGTTTTCCTTTAATCTCACCTACCACACACTGACAAGCTGGGGCAGAAACTAAAAGGTCAGGAGTCTCACTCGTTACCCATTGTAATCTGACTTTCCCATTTGAGGTTACACAGATCACTTTGACCCCATATTGTTAGAATTTGTTTTACATTCAAATTTGATGCAACCTAAAACCCTGAACTGGGAATAACTGCAGCAGGAGTCTTCCAACTGCCAACCATTTTCTTGTTTCCAGCTGGCAAGTTCTGAAGAGAACTCTGGTTTTCTGCCACATAATGTTCCATTTCCTTTGTCTCTGAGGTACTATACCGCATCTATTTCCTGCTGAAAGAAGAGTGATTGTATCTATAATGAGCTGATTAGATATAGAATGTGAAAATTAAACTTCTCTCTGATATTTTGAGTCACTGAACTGACTCCAGTTGAGTATGCCGTCCAGTAGGCCTCAACTGGGAGCCTGCCCCTCTTGAGCTCCAATCCTAGCTTTTCCAATGACTTGGGTAGCCTGGGACAGGTCACACACTGACTCAGTTTTCCCAATCTACAATACATGCCTGTTTTATAGAGGTGCTTTGAAAAGTAGTGTTTGTTGAACATGAGGTAAATACTAAGATCTCCAGACATTTTATATAGGAGATCAGCATACTTACCCCCATTTTACACATTTGACGTTTGTCCTACGTACAAAAGTTTAATAAATATTATTTTGCTCCAGGTTTAGAACATTGAGGGGAAATGTGGAGTCTTCACATCCATGGAATTAAAAGTCTACAATCATAAGCCAGTCAAATTGTTCCTTCCTAAGGAAACAATTTTGAAAGTGATCCCACGTGTTAGTGAGTCTAAACTCAGAACTCAGACATATGTTTGAGCAATGCATTATAGTTGGACATCAATATATCTACCTAGATGTTGGGCTTAAATAAATAAATTAATTAAATAAATAAAATCAGATAACAAGAAGGGTTCTTCCACAGCTGTAAATCAAATGGTGCTTATATTGCTATAATAAATGGAGGTTGCTGTGATTTTAAAATCCAGTCACTTCTTTCCACCCAAGAAATGTTTATCTGAAAGCAAACGTTCTGTTCTACCTATCCTTTGGTATAATCTGTGACACCTACAGGGAAACTAGGATATCACATTGAGTCTTATGATCTGTTTAAATATTTACAGGAAAAAGTCAACTTGGCAGAGGGTTCTACGTAG
This sequence comes from Lepidochelys olivacea, assembly GCF_965140295.1. Classification (NCBI taxonomy): domain Eukaryota; kingdom Metazoa; phylum Chordata; order Testudines; family Cheloniidae; genus Lepidochelys; species Lepidochelys olivacea. Next base: position 79,425,293 of record NC_140417.1, on the reverse strand, counting down.
AATTAAGGAAGGGAGGGGGAAAATTACAGAACATTTCAAATGAATTGTTTTGAAGTCTTTAGTGGAACAGTTAATACACTTACAGAAATTTAGTTTTCATGTGTGCTTAAATTGATGAAACAGGTTTAATATAAATATTTTAAAACCTGATATTGTTTCTAACTAATGCTATTTATTTTGAAGTTGCTGAATAGATCCAGTTAAAATTTTTGATAAGGTGATGGATCTGCTAAGCAAAGGACTACAACTCCCATCAGCCTCCTCCACACAGCTTATCCCCTTCCCTGCTGGCCAGGTAAGGGGAAAGGACCTGATCAGAAAGTGGCCAGACTTGGTGAGGGGGCAGAAGTCACATGGCAAGCCAGGACAGAGAAGCTGAAGCAGCAGCCACATGGCAACCAGGGAGATGGAGAGAAGCTGAATTCAGAACAGAATCCCCAGGAACCTTTATCCAAAGTATCTGCAATCCCTTTCCTGCCAACCATAATAAAAATACCTTTTGCACCTAGCCACATGTCTCAGTAGTTATTGGGACCCACCAGGGCTAGCACCTATAAGGCTTAGCAGCTGAAAGTGCCTACAGTGCTTGCCTAAACGTCACTGTGCAGCTGTTACGCTACTGGTATCTGGTGTGGTGCGGGGGCTGGACTGAACAGCCTCAATATATTTTTCACTGAACTGCCAGTTTACCAAAAAATTCACTGCTTTAAAAAAATATGAACTTTCCCACGGTTTCAAAACAAAAAAACTGGAATGTGTGTGTAAAGTTCTCCACCAGCTGATGTTTTTACTCCTCACCCTCAGCCTTTTTCCATCCACTGGAAAAGAGGGGATGAACAGATCTAACAAAGGAGACTAACCTTGGATATGTGTAATACAAGTTACAAATAAGTAGTTAGGAGCAAATGACTGACAAGTGGACTTATTACATAAGGCAAATTTTCCCATCTTTTTAATATTCACTGTTCAAGTCAAACTTTCCACGTGACTTAAAAGAATTAGTTTTGAGAGTAAAAAGAAACTGATTGTTATAGCATAAAAGTAAATGACATTCCACACCTCCCTCACTGAACTGATGAATAGAATTGAATTATATTCAAAGCATGTCATACCAGTCTCTAAATATTAGAACTACATTTCGTAATGTATCACGGAAGATCACAAGTTATTGCTTATTAAAATAAGTTTTTCTATCTTCCCCCCATTCTATGCCTTAGCATGTTTTTGCAGCTTTCTGAGGTGCACCCCATTTGCCAAGTTTTAGAATTCTAGTCTGACAAATTCTTAATAGTGCCCCACACACATATTAAGGAAATATTCCTAAACAAAAAGCTCTTAGGCAGGTTCAGGACACTAGAGATCTGCCACTTTAAAATGTTAGACTAGTGTAGTAATTTGTTTTTGCAATCAAAACATCAATTTTAAAGACACTAAATCAGAGCATTGTAGCTTAAAAAACCCAGATACAGAAACACAGGAAACATTCAGTAAAACTGCCATGAACACCAACCTTTATTCCTGCCTCTTACCCTCACTTATCATCCATGGACACATGGAAGAAGTGGTTACATGAAAGAAAATAAGTTTTTCGTGTAGTGTGGTCTTCCTCCCCGAAGCACCCAGCTTTACAGACTGCATGCATGTTACATACAGGGGCATCTCAGGCTTCTATCAGAATGTGTAGAGTCTTGAGGGTCTATGGCCTATATTTAGATTGGACATTAAAAGGGTTTCTCCCTATACTGTATCTGGAGCAGGTAGTCTTTAAGAAATTAAGAGTCAATAAATGAGGTCAAGTGTGGGGACAAGGCGTCATGTAGATTGCCTCAGAAAAGCTCTAAGTGAGAGGCAGCCTCTGGTTTGCATTGCAAGCATGGGTAAGATCTTCCGACTTCAGTTAGAAGGCAAATTCAGTGTACAGGCCAGTATGTAGACATTCATACAGAATATCAGAGGAGCAAGCATCCCATAGTAGGAAGTTAGATGGTGCTTGATTGGTGGGTTGCAAGGTGACATAATTAAGTTGGTACTGGAAACTTTACTATGCTCAGGCTTGCTAGCTTTTGTGATTTAAGCTAGTTAAAAGGAAGAACCACTGTAGAGAACCACTAAATAAAACAAGTTATACATTTACATAAAGCTGTTTTTGAGATATGACACTGAGCCCAGTGCTAGCCTTCTTCATCCTGCCAGTTTACTCAGCCCATCAAAGAGGCAGAAAGAGGCAAGCTGTACTGCATTCATCTTCTCTTGAATCATCACCATCATCCAAAAGGACATGCCTCAGCTAAAGCCACTTCATTCAAATTCATTAATCTAAAATAGAAACCAGAGCCAAAGCTAACAGACAGTATGCTTGTTTACAGATCCAAAGGGTTAATAGGTTCATAAAGGAGATCACTGGTACCCGGTAGGCAACGGTGGTAAGTACCCGAGACTTGTCATCCAGGCTGATTTTAAACATTTAAGTTAACTAGCCCACATATGCAGAATCCCCAAATTTTATCTCCTAACTTGCCTCCCTAGAACTTCCATAGGTCATCTCTGGTCAGGCTATACAGCCAGTCACCCCTTGGATTGGTCTTCAGATTAGATTTCATTATTGAGTCCATCACAACCAAGTCACTGTCCAGGATGGATCACCATCTACCAGTTGCCAAGAAACAGACTCATAACCCTGATTGGACTGCAAGAACTCAGACTTCAAATTTCAAAGCATACTTAAGGACTCCAGCACTCTAGTCCAAGCCCACAAAAAAACCTAGTACCAAGTGCTGTGAAAACGGTCATCCTACTTGGCTGAAAAGATCGCGCGCATCCAGGAAGGAGTCTCAGACTCACTCTATACTACCCAAACACCTGCATTCCCAGAGTTCAGTATATTCGCTAATCAAGAGCTATGAACATCGTAAAGGAGTCTCAACCCAATACCTGAGAATCTGACCCATGCCCTCCTGGCTGATGAAAGTCATGAACGGGTGACATTCATAACCAAAATCACCAACGCTTCAGTCAAGGAAGGAACTTTCCCCTTCCTAAAAAAATGAACAAAACAAAACCAAAAAAAAAACCTCAACAAAAACAAAGAAAACAAAACCCCACCGCATACACACACACACACAAAATAGTGCAACTGACACTGAAGAAATATATCCTGGGTACATCTGTTCTAGCCAACTACCACCCGGTATCAAGTCTTCTGTTTCTGAGCAAGCTCAAAGAATCTTGTCAAAAGGCCAACTAAAACACTCAGACTGAAGCCAGTATCCTGGACCCAACACAGGAATGGAAACTGCTTTAGTGGTACTGGTGAATCATCACCCATTGCCAATGAATGGTGGGAAAATATCCCTGGTCATCTTTCTGGATCTCTGCAGTACTTGAAAGTCAGCTATGAAATATTGTTGTCCACCTGAAAGAGGTAGCAGGGATCCAGGAGAATGCACTAAAATGGCTTAAGTTCTTCCCGGGGGACACACCCAAAGAGTGGCAATGGGAAACTGCACTTCTACCACTAGACCCCCTTTCACTCCTGGAATCCCACAGGATCAATTCTCTGTCCTGTCCCATTCAACATCTACACAGAGCCAGATGAAATGGACTCAAGTGCCAGCAACATGCAGATGACAACTCTACCCATCTTCACTTCATATGACCACTCAACTACCACCAAGATGGCCCAGTGTTTGGATGAAATCAGCTCATGGATGAACAGCAGCTGCATAAAGCTGAATGTGAGCAAAACAGATGTCACATCGATGTGCAGAAGAGAACAATGTGAGGAATTTGTCGCGATGATACAGTTTTCGGTTGAAGGCACACCCATAGTTGCTTAAATCAGTCTATTTCAGGAATGCTCCTGGATTTGTCACTGAAGCTAAGACTTCAAAAGGCAGCATCCACGAGTGAAGCTTTCCACCATCTCCAGTTGGCTAAGAGACTATCCCATCCTGCAAGTGACCTGGCCTTGGTTATTCACACTTTTGCACTGATATAGTTTAAGAATGTTTTCTCATCACATGTAAAGGCTGAAGCCTTCATCCCATGGAATTCCAGCTGATATAGAAAGCTACAGCATCTCTTCTCTGCAAAATGGACTACCACAAGCAATCAAACCGATCTTCTACTCACTACACTGGCTACTGAGTCAGGTTTATGGTCTCAGTCCTTTCCTTCAGTGTGCTCAAAGGCCCAGGTTCAGCATATCTAAAAGATACTAAAGGATAAAGACCGTGATTGACAACTCTGGTCTTCTGCACAGTGGAGCATTCTACGCTAAGTGTAAAGTTCTCTCTCTGCACAGATGAGCTTTCTCGTGGTCTGGCCCACAAACTCTGACAGGAAGTGAGGGTCCTCACAAACCTCACCACTTTCCATTCTAAGTGTAAGACACTTCAACCTTGTTAAGGTTAGAGAAGACAGAGCAACATGTATATTTTAAAAAGGAAACCACAGAACAAAAAACAAATTCCACTGTAAATATATTCCTCCAAGGAGAGAAGAAGGGAGAAAAACCACGTCAGTGTATACTTGCCAGAACTCGGGTACTGTGATTAAAGTAGCATAAGAACCTACATAAAATAGACTAAAATGTCCCCTAAAGTAAAATGTTGACTAAATACTCTCTCTCATTCACTTCAAACTTTCACAAAAGAACTGCTCTGTGGCACACAATAGAAACGTGGAGCATAAGATATTGTGAGGATCTTAGAAGAAAGGGAATGTAAATGAAAAGCTGCAGTTAGATTTGGAGTTGTGTTTTGAAATGAAAAGCTTCATGAAGAATAGTAAATTCTCTACATTTTGTTTAATTGCATCACATACCATTGACTCAGCTAAGAGCAGAGCACAAGGCTTTTCAAAAGTTTAACAGTGCAGACATTGACAAAGAGGCTTAGTTTGCTAATTTGCCTTGGAAATTGTTAAAACTTCCTTAGATTTCCATACACACACAGTTTACAAATTAATCTACTAGATTTGTTTGTATTTTTCATTAATGTTAGCAGTAAGCTTTATTGCAGTCTTCTCAACATTGGCACCAGTTAAGTAGTAAACAAGTGTTTAGCCATAGACTATTATATGTTACAGCAGAGGTTCCCTATTCACTGGAGTGTATAGCACCAGTCTAGTTTGTCTTGATTGACACTATACTATTAAATTATGTACTTCTCAGAGAATGGTTCAGTAGTTGTATCACTGAGATCAAACTGAGAAAGGTTATCATCTGAACACTAAAAAACAGAGTAAAAGAGCAGCAGTACTCTGTTGTCAGTTTCCTCAAAAAAAGATTAGTATATTAGAGGGAAAATGACTGAAGTTACAGAAAGTCTTCCTTCCCCGCCCCCCTCACTATTTGTTTCAAGTATATCTTAAGACTGAAATCCACTCTACCCTCAGAGCTTGATTGATGTAGGTACAGGGTCACAACTGCTAACTTGGGTCCCAGTCCTGCAAAGAGTTATGCATGTACTTAAAGTAAGGAACAAGTCTTTGATCCTCTAAAAAGAGCCCGGGATCCTGAAGTCTGTCTGGTGACTTCTTGTTCCTCTCAATGTACACTTCAGATAGTTTCTAAAGACGTACGTTGGAAACTAGATGAACTGGTGTCTTCAGCTGCTAAGGTTATGAGAACTACATTATTGCTAGGAACAATACTTTCCTATGTAGTGCTAATCTGTCATCATGAATTACTGACATTCTGTGAAAGCATGTGTATTTCCAGTGCTGATTAAAACAGGCCCTAACCATGATTAAAATCTTGTTTTATATGTACAGTAACTCCCCAATTAATGTCCTCTCGCTTAATGTTGTTTTGATCTTACATCCCTGCTCCATTACAGAACATGCTCCGTTTAAAGTTGTGCAATGCTCAGCTATAACATCATTTGGCTGCCTGCTTTGTCCACAGCTGGCAGCCCCCCTATTAGCTACCCTACTCCCCCGCCGGCAGACCCCACAGATCAGCGCCTTCCCCCTGCTCCCCCACTTCCTGCCTGCGGCAATCAGCTGGTTTGTGGCATTCAGGAGGCAGGAGTGAGGACTTGCCGTGCATGCTCCCCATCCCTCCCCTGCCTCCTGAATGCCACAAACCAGCTGACTGTCACGGGCAGGAGGCAAGGGAGGGAGAGGGGAGGCTGCGCGCCAAGTTCTCCTCCTCCCCTCCTGAACACCGCAAACCAGCTGATTGCCATGGGTAGGAGGCAGGGGAGGGAAGGGGGGAGGAGCGAGGACATGGCATGTGGAGTAAAGGGGGAGGAGGTGAGGATGGGGTGGGGGGAAGAGGCGGATTAAGGCTGGCTTGCAAATCCTGAGTGATGACAATCCTGACAGGGAACGCAGCTCCAAAGTGATTAGGGGAGTTGGTCAGCTAATGACTTGTTATAAAGAAACTTACCAAGGAAAAAAAAAAGGAAAGCAAACAATCTCTAGATGTGTTTTTTCGAGTTCAGAAAGTTCAGCAAGAGGAGCAGCTGGACAATCCACCCTCTTCCACTCTCTGACTCCACCACCTCAACCAAGCTTCATACTCCACAATGAAGATTGTAGTATTAAACTGTTTCTTTAAAATGGTTTAAAACATATACCTGTATTAAATTGCTTGCTTAAAATTGTTTAAAATGTATATAATGCCTTTTGTCTGGCAAAAAAAATTCCCTGGAACCTAACGCCTCCTATTTACATTAATTCTTATGGGGAAATTGGATTCGCTTAACATCGTTTCACTTAAAGTCACATTTTTCAGGAACATAACTACAACGTTAAGTGAGGAGTTACTGTACCTATACTGTTGCTGTTTTTTCTGGAAGTGTCCTTCTCAGAAATAATATTTAGTACCAGACACCTTAAAATATTATTGAATGGGATATTTTATATAGAATAGCGCTTCAGACTTAGTTTCCCCATCTTGGAGGAGATTTCCTTCCCTCCAGTGTGGAGTCTATTGAACAACGAGTTCCTGTACATAAATCAAGTAATTTTGAGGCTCCAGGACTCTACCTAAATTTATATCCCTTTGTACAGAACTATCCCTCATCCGCAATCATTGTCTATTGATGAACTGAGGAGAAAAGAAGCCCTACCATTTGAGAAGAAGGAAAGAGTGCTATTATCTACAGTGCTTTAGATATTTAGGTAATGCAGTTAAATAAGGTAAAAGAATAGCTCTGTTTGGGGGCAATAAAGCAATTTTTGGCTATAATTCCAAAGATACCTTGCCATTTTTGTTGAGGTCCCCTCCCCACTCACCCAGAACACCATGCACCAACAAATTGGGGGAGGAAGATCTCCTCAGATTTATTGCTGCTCTCAGGTTTAGTTCAAACAGCATTTATAAACAGTTTTGTTCTTTGAGATTGACACATAATCCAAGCTAGTCTCCCTTATGAAAAGCTATTGTTTTTCAACTAAACCCGAACTAATTTGTGCCCAAAATATTCAACTTGTGAAAACGGCACTAAGTTTTCTGACAAATGTTTTAAAATAACCTGAGTGGTGGCCATGTCTCTCACCCTCATCTTCATGCCTTCTTCCAAAAGAGAGATCTTTCCTACTATAAGCATGGGTCACCCTGCTACTCTTCACTTAAAATTAATCCTTAAAACTCATTTCTGCTTTGAGGCCCACAAATGTTAGTCCATGTGAGTAAAGTGATGCCTCTACTTCCATTGAAAAACAAATTCTAAATAGCATCATCCTCCAGGTCTCTCAGTATTTTTATATCCAATGTAAGCCTGTCTTCTTAGTCCCCGGACCCTGCAACGGAATCTGTCAGCAGACTGATTTCAGTAGGGCTCTGGGGTAGAACAATGGCACACATTTCAGGAACATGTGGGCAGAATTAGGGCATCAGACCGTGAACTCCTCAGAGCAGGACTCTGTGCCTTCCTTTGTTCCTTGGACAGATGCTGGACAGTCTGTCGGTACTTATCAAATACATACCAGAATTTGGCTTTTGAGTAATGTCTCAAAAAACAAAACAAACCTTTAATCTTCTTTCCACCTCTACCCTCATCTTTTGTGTCATTCCTCCATTTACTTTATGCATCTCCACCTATATTGCTACGTTTGCATGCCTGGGGAGTGGATGATGGGTGAGGGCTGATGATGAATGGGGAAGAGATCCCTGCTCCAGGTAGAATAATTCATCTCCCCCATGTTAAATCTTTCCCCTTCATGTCTTGTTGATTTCTTAAGAAAAGAGTGAGATGAACATCTATTTCATTTCCTGAAATTCAGCATTATGTAGATAAGATAAGAGATATAAGTAAAGATTCAGAAAATAAAAATAAAAAAAGATTGTCCTGACTTCAGGTTTTGAATTGATTTCTTCTCTCTTTGTCACCTAAACCATTGTTTAGAAAAAGTTACTGTAATGAAAGGCTCAAACTCAACCTCTTAAAAGAAACCCAGTCCCATGGACTGTATCTGGAGGATGTCTGTAGATGTTTTCTAAGACATTGTTTTAGACACAGATATGACTTAAAATTTAAAATAAAAATATTCTAAGAAACCAATGATTTTCCATTTCAGATGCTTTCATCTTGGGCTCTGCAAAAGCCTTCTGAGGTTCCCTGATCTTTCTAAATCAACATCAGGAACATAGAGGAGCCATAGACCATTTTTACTGAAAGTCCCTGGACATCTTAGTTCAGTTCTCCAAACAATTTTAAACATGTATAGAGTGTAAGATCAGAAGGGTCTCTTAGATCATCTGACTTCCTGTATATCGCAGATAACTGAATTTCACCAAGCTACCCCTATTTCAATCCTCAGGAAACTGAACTGCTCCATGCTACAAGGGAAAAAATGAGATAAACCAAGGTACCCCCAATACCCCAGGCCAACTGATTAGATCAGATATACCCAGATGAGCCTAACAGACAATCCACGCTCTGTGCTTTAGAGGAATACAAAAAAGCCCCAAATTCACAGCCCATCTGTCCTTGGGGAAGATTGCTTTCCAATTCCAAATCCGATTCTCAGTTTAACCCTGAGCATGTGAGCAAGTAATACCTCTAGAAAGAGGATTCTGTGTACCACCTCTGAGCACCAGTTCACCCTGTCCGGTGGACCATCTCCAGCTGTGGTCAATCCCTGATGCCTCAGAGGAAGGCAAAAAACCCAGGATACATCTGGCCAACTGTTCACCTGGGGGAAACAAATCCCTTCATGACTTCTACAGTCAATTTGCTAAAGTCCTGAAGCCTGAGATTTCATTAGTCATGGTCTCAATACAGAACTGCAAGTGTTATGTGCATATTGAGGGCAATGTAGAGATTTTTGTCCCTTTCATGGTCAGAGGAATGGAATAGATGGGAGCAGGGGACAGAAATCACATTTACAGGCCCAAAAGGGCCCAAAGCACCCACCCCCACAGAACACACAGGCTGCAGAAAGATATTTAGTCTCACTTCAAAGTCTCCAAGTGATGATGAGTCCACCACCTCCCTTGGCAAGCTGGTCCAATGTTTAGTTACCCTAACTGCTAAGACATTGCATCTTATTTCAAAGTTAAACTTCCAGTCACTGGATCTTGTTAATTCATTTGTCAGCAAGATTAAGATGCGTCCCTCCTCCCACCAGATATCTTTTACAGAGTTAGTACCTATATACAGTGATCAGATCTAAGAAGCTGAATAGGCTGAGCTCCTTAAGCCTCACATCCTAAGGCTTTTTGTTTTCCAGGATCTGGATCATTGTATGTCCCTCATTTGAACTCTCAAGTATTTCCATATCCTTCTTTAAGCATGGATACAGTATTCTTGTAGTGGTTTTACCAATGCTGTGCACACAGACAAGATAACTTCCCTACTTCTACTTTTATACATAACAGGATCACATTAGCCCTTTTTGTCACTGTACCAAGAGCTCATGAGAGGCAGTTGTCTCTGACCACCCTTAAGTCCTTCTGAGTAGCTGCTTTTTCACCATGAAAGTTTAGGGCAGACTAAATGCTGTCCAAAATGTGTAGGAGATCTCTCATGAAACTTTTCAAAGTTTGGAACCATTATAACTAGTTAAAGCACATCACAAGCCTACGTTGTACTAAGATGAGATAATTGACAAGATGCAACATGACATAACATCCTCATAAGATTGAGAATGTCAGAAAACAATGTCCCAGTATCAACTTATTCAGAATCAAATTCATATTTAATTCATTAATCACTAATAAGTGGCTTTGAGAGTTCTGCTCAAGCCAACATGCTTTTATTTTTGTTTCAGCAGACTGAAGTTTAATGAATCTCCTAGAGAGACACCCTACTGTTTTGAGCTTCAGTAGGTCTATCAATTAATAGCATCCTGAGTCAATATTCAATTTTTTGGTCAGCTTTGATATTTGATGCTACAATAGTTACCATTAAAATATCATAATTTGTCAAGTTACTACAATGTAGTATGTAAGATACCACCTTCCCACCACCCCTCATGCTCCACCTTATCCCCTCCCTCCCATATGTAGTTTAGAGAACAAATGTGGAACGTATTTCAGATACCATATGATTACTGGTTGACCACTGAATATAGGGATGAGGAATCCAAAATTTAGAAGTTTTGTTTGGAAAAGTCAGTACAAATTTTGGAAGCATGACTGAACAGCTAGGAGTAACTTCAGTGGAGCCAGGATTACATCCTTGGAGTCTGCAAAGTGTTGCTGTAGCTGTGACAGGAACATGCCTTCTTGTGCAGTTTAATATATTTTTGCTTTCACTGCGGCCAAGAATAGCCTCATGATATTTCACTGTTTCTGATTTTATTCCCAGCATGTGTTGGGACTGAAGAATGGTAGGAACACAAAAAAAATTAATTCTTTAAAAAAGGAAGACTGAACTTTTGTACCTGGAAACAGACGTGGTTCAGGTTTAAGAGAGGGATTCTCACTTTCACTACATCTCCCATATGCTGTGAGGGCAGCAGAAAATGAGTCCACAAAAACCATTTAAGTGGCTGGAGAAGTACTCCCCTGGTGCAGACAGTGCACAGGGCAGCCACAAGCAGCCCTACAAGCTTACCCCTTCTATTTTATGCATGCACAGATGCCCTCCTAAGCTATATGAGGCAGATCCGGCTCCTGAAGCAGAATTGAGAGGCCCTCCCTCCCATAGAGCTGCAAGTTTTGTGCTGTGCTTAAGAAGTGAAGCACCAAATATCAATCTAGATTTTCATGTGACTTTTGTGTCAGTTCACATTTTTATCCAAACACATCCCTGGTACAAAGCAGGAGTTATGACTACTCACATCTGTAACATAGGTTTCAGAGTAACAGCCGTGTTAGTCTGTATTCGCAAAAAGAAAAGGAGTACTTGTGGCACCTTAGAGACTAACCAATTTATTTGAGCATAAGCTTTCGTGAGCTACAGCTCACTTCATCGGATGCACACTTTGAGAGGACGTATTTTTTCATGCTTTGTGTGTATATAAAAAGATCTTCTACACTTTCCACAGTATGCATCCGATGAAGTGAGCTGTAGCTCACGAAAGCTTATGCTCAAATAAATTGGTTAGTCTCTAAGGTGCCACAAGTACTCCTTTTCTTTTATCTGTAACATATGATCTTCAAATTGTGATAGCCCCCAAACATAAGCTAGACCAGTGGTTCTCAACCAGGGGTACACAGAGGTCTTCCAGGGGGTACATCAACTCACCTAGATATTTGCCTTGTTTTACAACACGCTACATAAAAAGCACTAGTGAAGTCAGCACAGCACAAACTAAAATTTCATACGACCTGTTTATATTGCTCTACATACTATGCACTCAGATGTAAGTATAATATTTATATTCCAATTGATTTGTTTTATCATTATATGGTAAAAATGAGAAAGTAAGCAATTTTTCAGTGACAGTGTGCTGTGACGCTTCTGCATTTTTATATCTCATTTTATAAGCAAAAAGATTTTAAATGAGGTGAAACTTGGGGTACGCAAGACAAATCAGACTCCTGAAAGGGGTACAGTAGTCTGGAAAAGTTGAGAGCCACTAAGCTAGACAATCTGACCCACAGAAACAGCCATTGGATTCTCCATTATTGACTGATTGTTAATGCTGCTCACTGATTTCAAAGGCAAAATTGGGAGATTCTGGCTTCGGACTTCTTGAAATACAACAAAGAAGTATTTTACCTCTGCTACAGAATCTGAATGGGCCCAGGAGGGATGGTTTACCAGAGTGCCTGCTGCAATGGTCGTTGACAGATAGTGGAAGATAAAAAATGTGAAAAGTTCTTCCAAAACAAAACAGTTCTCTGTAATTAAGTTTAGTCCTTCTGAAGACTGCCAGACTGATAAAGGACATGCAAGCCCGCTGTGGTTTAGCAAAATGCATAATATATGAAAGCTTCACGGCACTACTCCATCTATATGTTTCAACCCAGATCATCTGAAGAACAGACACTCCGTACATGGCCCATGAAGCTGATTTTTGTCAGACACCTATGCTCAAGGTCAAGAGTGTGAAATGTATGAGCTAGCACTATGCTACCCTAGTTAGTGACGGAGGCAGACAAGACTTATTTGCCTCCAATGTATTGGTAGAGAAAATGATTGCTAGTTCATCTAGACTCATCCATCTATTGTGAATGCAATCCATGAGCTGCAAAAGTGTTACATTAAAATTATGTCTAATCATTCATATAGCTTTTAGTGGGATTCACTATAAAATATTTAAAGATTGTATTTGGTGAGTTCTGGGCTTTTTGCCTACTGCAGGGGTCTTGACTTCCTTAGGCTTCTTCTAAAAGAAAAAATTGCATAATATTTTTTAAAGATCTATCATAGTTAAAGGTGTAGGTGTTAGTTATCCACATTTTTTTTTCAAAAGCAAGTCTTGCTGCCTGAGTAAATCAATATCTAATTAAGTTGCGGAAAAATCTTGAGATTTTTCCTCACAATCCCCTTCCTGTGCAGCTATCTCGGAACAAATGAATAAGAGAGATCTGACAGGCCAGCCAAGCTAAAGTAAATTAACAGAACTTGTTGTGGGGTGGGGAGAAGAAGAAGAAAAACAAAAGAAAAAAAAAGGTCTTGTTTAGACTTATTTTCAAACTATTCTGTTAAAGTTTAGGAAGCTCACTTGTCAATAGTTCACCAAGTTCTATTTCCTAGTGAATAATTTATTTAAGTTTTCTCCTTTCTGGTCACAAGTTAATTATGACCAGACTTCAATTTTTCAAATTGTTATTCAGAAAGTTACATAAATATATTTCAGCCTAAAGTCTTTCAAGGACTAATCACCTCTGCTGTGTCTCTCAACATTTGTTAGTTATTCGTATTGTTTAGATGGTCATACTAAGTTACTGTGTAGCATTTCTGATCTGTGATTAGATTTTTTGTTTTGTTGTGTTTTTTTAAACACAAGAAAAGGTGAGAAGTTCTCCATCAACACACAAGTATTCAAGCACCTTTTCCTTTCTACTAACATCCTTATAAACAAGCAACAGAACTACTTGAATGAATGTTCATAGATGCTGTTTCTAAAGTATTGATTCACCTTTGTCACTTAGTAAAAATAGCCATGGACTATCACTGCTGTACAATATATGACAAACTAAACTAAACTAAAAATATGCTTCCAAATGGTCTGTCAAAAATGGCATTGCTGAAGTGCCTTCTCATGTCAGTACAAGTGTTATATAAGCTTTTGTTTACAATAATTATTGACAGCAACCAAAAAAGGACAGAGTTTACCACTTAGAGTACAAGACATCAATGCTTTCTTACACATAAGACTAGATATGGCCCTTCCAAATGCTGTCACTTCCACTCATTTTAACTGAGGTTACATCAGTATCTTAAGTACCCTCTTGCATCTCTAATTACCAAAAGAAACATTCTGAACATCATCTACTGTATTTGATTATCTAGTGATTGGCAATACTTGGTCTAAGTGTTGGTGGCCTGTGATATACGTCAGGTCCAGACTAGATGATCTAGTGGTTCCCACTGGCCTTAAGCTTTGTGATTCTGAAACTGTCCAGATTTTAAGGGTCCACTCTACTGTTACAGAAGGGCAACCTTGAGAAGCCAGACTCAAGACTCATTTCTTTTAGTTTTGTTCCATATTACATACCAGCCTTTGATTACTGCTTCCATCTCCCTTTAATTTAGGGGGAAATAAATTAGATTTAGATAAATGAATTGGTCTTAATTTTATTGAGTCTGATTTATACTGTAACACAAGCTTGTCTGCCTACTACTTGCAAATTACAATATTACATTTATTTGAATTTGGGAAAAAATTAAGCACTATTCTAAATGAAGCTCTTGGCAGCTAGTCCCATTTCATTTCTTACTAATGAGTAAAGCTTGGCTAATAAAGTAGTAAAAATCACAATCCAGACTGTTGAATTTGAAAACAGACAGTGGATTAAATTCAGAGGTAATGAGTGAGGACATCCCTTACACCTATTTATTAGAGCCGGGGGAAAACGGTTTTCCCCATCCTGTGACAATTTTTGAAATTTTCCACTCATCCTGAATCTGGACTGATAATCCAAACAAAAATTCAGTTTTGGTCAACTGAAACCCCACTTTATTTAGTTAATTCTGAAGTTTTGTTTTAATTTGTTGCTTTTTTGGAACTTTTAGTATAAGTTAGAATTTTGAAACAAAGTCATACAGCCAAAACCAAACTTTGTTTTGAACATCTCCGAACTTGACAGCAGGATGCTTCAATAATTTTGGAAATTTTTTCAAATGAGGGGATCCATCAGAAGCAACTCCATCCTCAAACAGAGTTGATTTTAGCAAATCAGCATTGTGCAACAAAAGTATAGTCAGAAAATTCCCACTCAGCTCTACATTTATCTCCAGTACTGGCAGAATGGATGCAATCCTAGTGGCAAGCTGTGACATTTAGTTCCCCCTTATCGGAGGGGCTTGCAAACCCAGGGTTTGGACCAATCTCTACTAGTAATTCATCGGTTCCACATCACCTGTGAAAGTTATTTTCCCTTGCTGTTGTGTCCCACATCCCGAGAGAGACTTTTCTCCTGTGCTGCTAAAACTAAATTGAATCTTGATTCCTGAAGCACCGTGATTGATATTCATCTTGTTCCACTATATTGCTCGCTAAAAAAGCAGACCACCACGAGAGTAGAGTAAAGTGGATGGGTCAGGAAGGAGGGGAAAGGAGACACCAGGACACCAATGAGGCTTCTCTCAATTGTTATGCATGGTCTTTGGCTGCCTGCAAGAGTTCTTTCAATGGAACAGGAACTCAACTGAGTAGTTTAAATTTAAGAAGAGCCCAAACCTGCAAAGCTGTTCTGTTGGTTTCCAGATACTTTAGTTGCAACACTACTCTAGAAACTGACAGATAACAATGCTATGACATCAATCCAGCACCCACTGAAGTCAACAGGAGTCAGCGTTACATGATCTATCAGCAGCTACATGTTGTCCCTAACTGATGCCCCTCCTTCCCCCAAAGAAGCAAAACATGTGACAGACTAGCTAACGTACAATCAATGAGTGAGAAACTGTGGTATAGCTAGCTCTACGGCTCAGATGCTCTCTAAAAAACACTGGCTTCACTTCTAAGCATGTCTAACTCTAGGCTTTGAAATGGCCCAAAAGGGAGAGCATCAGATGTGCTTAAAGCTAGCAGGGTATCACTATCACTTTTCTCCTCTTACTAGTGGTGGCAGTCTGTTCAGCGAAATAAGGTAATGCCACAAGAAAGGCTAATATTCGATCCACAGGCACCGTAAACTTTAGGCAGAGGTGAAAGTAAGCCTGTATGCCCCAGTACGGCGTACCAGAAAGAGCCGGTGCGCCATACCAGGACTGGCTTTCCCAGATGGCAATTTAAAGCCCTAGGGTAGCAGCAGCGGGGCTCTGGCGGGGATTTAAAGGGCCCCAGAGCTCCAGCCACCGCTACCCCCCCCGAGGCCCTTTAAATCTCCACCGGAGCCCTGCTGAAGCCCTGGGGTAGTGGCGGTGGGGCTCCGGAGGGGATTTAAAGGGCCAGGGTGGTAGCAGCTGCCAGAGCACCAAGCCCTTTAAATCCCCACCTGAGCCCTGCTGCCGAAGCCCTGGGGTAGTGGCGGTGGGGCTCCGGAGGGGATTTAAAGGGCTGGGGTGGTAACAGCTGCTGAAGCCCCAAGCCCTTTAAATCTCCCCCTGAGCCCTGCTGCCTGAGCCCTGGGGTAGCGGCAGTGGGTCTCTGGTGGGGATTTAAAGGGCCCCGGAGCTCCAGCTGCCGCCAGTGCCCTGGTCCTTTAAATCCCCGCCAGAGCCCTGCTGCCGCAGTGGTGGGGCTCTGGAGTGGGTTTAAAGGGCTGGAGCGGTAGCGGCAGCTGGATCCCCGGGGCCCTTTAAATCCCCGACGGAGCCTGGCTGCCGCTACCCCAGGGCTCAGGCAGCAGGGCTCAGGAGGGGATTTAAAGGGCTCGGGCAGCCGCTACCACAGCTGAGCCCCAGGCCCTTTAAAGCTCTGCCAGAGCCTAGGGTAGCCAGAGCCCAGGGCTCCTCAATGATTTAAAGTCCCAGGGCTCCACTGCGGTAACGGCAGCTGGAGCCCTGGGCCCTTTAAATCGCCCCCGAACCCCAGGGTTCCCAGCCACCTCTGCAGCTGGTAGCTCGGGGGTGATGTAAAGGGCCCCGGGCTCCCAGCCACCACTACCACAGCTGGAGCTCTGGCCCTTTAGATCAAGATTTAAAGCCACGCCCCTTCCAGTTGAGGCCACACCCCCTGCTCAGGACTCTGACGTACCAGTAAGTCCTCTAACTTACATTCACCCTGACTTTAGGATTGGGTGCACAAGTCTGCCAGCACACAATAAGGGGCCCTATACATGGTGTAATAAAGGAGTAATGAGCCAGTAGCTGAAGAAACTGCAGTATTATGCAAAGATACAAGTTGAGGAGATAGAGAGGAAAAGAGGGTCTCATTTCTTTTTTTCCTTTCCTACTCCAGTGCTAGACACACGGGCTTAGTTAAAGTATGTCAAGCACAAGGGTGATCTACCGTTTAAAAGCTGATGCACATATTAGCTGTAATCCTTCCCTTTAGTTATTAATGTAATAATCTAAACTGATATACATTTTCCATGGCCAACTAGAGTTGTCCTCTGAAGATTTTCAGAACTCATTCTTTTCTCAACGTATTCACAGTGGCTCTCCAAGGAGGGTGGGGGAGAAGAGAAACTAGTGTTTCATGCTGGATGTTTTTTCACCAAGGCCACTAATTGGTCTCCCTAATGGAGGATTCTTTAAAAGTGACCTGCCTCCTATGTGGTTTACATATTTAGAATCACAACAGACACCTTTTAGCTTGAACTGAAGCCTAAGAATATAAGACCTATTGTAAAGTAATCAAAAGCACCTAAGTGACTTACAAGCCCAAGTCCCATTTTCAAAAGAGAGAGTACTAGAATGTCTTTACAAAATTTTACCCCTTGACATTATGCATCTTGCTTTTGGCTTAGAATATTTAAAAAAATTAAAAAAGGATTAGAACTTCTTTCTCCTCCAAATAGCTTTTCTGTGTTTTCTTCCCCCAACATTCAACTTGCATTTTATACATCTAGAATAAGCATACTTGGTTTGGACTGTATTTGCATCAAACAAAACAAAAACATTATTCTGATGATTATGAATTTTGGTACTGTCCTCAGATACTCCCTGTCTGTTTAAGAAAGCTGTAGTAGTACAAGTTCATTTAAGAAAGTGTGGATGTTCTAAATAGTTCTTTAATTAGTGTATACACCAAGGTTTGAAAGCAGAAACTGCATTTTCAGGTATAGGGAGAATTTTCTCTAAATAATCTAAAGAAGATGTTTTACCTTTGATACTGTGGTACATAGAAGCATCTGAGTGCCTCACAATCTCTAATGTAATTATCCATCAATATCGGTGTGAGGTAGGACAGTGTTATTATTCCCATTTTACAGATGGGGAACTGAGGCACAGAGAAGCGCAGTCACTTGTTCAAGATCGTACAGGAAGCCTGTGGTGGAGCAGGGACTTGAATGAAGGTCTCAAGTCCTAGACTAGTGCCCTGGGCCATCCTTCCTCTCTTGCTACAGGTGACGCGGCCTCTCACATCAAACATGCTCTTCATCCTCACACTTTCCTTGTTCTGACCTTCACCACATTCAGAGTCCTTGCAGCACCCTTGGGAAGGGAGGGTATAGTTCCTACACATAGAACAAGCACTCAGACATATTTCTGTACTGTTCCCACCTTCCTAGAAGTCAGGAACAGTTTCTTTCTCAGAGCTGCTAGTGTTTATCCTTTAGCGTCAATTCACAGTCACTTAAACAGCTGGTTTATTAGAGAAAAACAACAAACAGAAATACAATGAAAATGTAGCTAGATTGGGTTAGCTAGCTAGACCCAAATTCTGTTTTAAGTTACAAGCTACCGGAGTGGTCAAGCTGCAATATGAGGTTGCACAATCTTTTGTACCCATGCCATTTTACATGCTGCAGTACCATCAGCTCTCAATCTAAAGGTTGGTAGGGTCAGTCAGTATTTTGATGTGACCCCCCAGGAAGACCTACGTATTGCACAAAGTTGTACTGTGTTTGTGATGACATTCCCCTCTGAGGTGGTCTTCACAGCTGGAATAGGTTATTCCCCACAGCAGATTGCTAATTTGATAGAAAAATCTGAGTGGAGACAAAGGCATAGGTAGTTTTTGCCTCAGTGTAGGTAGCTGAGGCTATACTCCCACACATCAGGGATTTGCCTCCACTGGCTACAAGGAAGTAAACTTTATGCTTTGTAAAATCCTAGTGGAGACATCAAGAGAGATCTCATGTTAAAATAAACAACAAAAACTAAAGAGACACCAGAAAATTAACGAGACAGCCCAAGTCTGCACTGAAATAGTGCCCCAGCTTGTGGTAGGTTTCCGCAGTAATGCAAAGGAAATGTAAAATTTGGCCACTTGTGGGCATTAGAAATCCCAGAATTCACAGACAATTTTAAAGTTCATGGATATGCCAAACACCTGTCTTTCAAACCAAATGGAAGGTACAGTTAGGTCCCTTTATGGGACAAGACGGCCAGAGACAGTACAAGCTTCCTGTCACAGTTCAAGACAACTGCACCTGCATTATTCCTCTATGGGACAAAAAAAGCACCCACTCTCAGGCTTCTGGCTCCCCAGCCATCACCTCTCTTTGGTGGAGACCAAGGTTTATTCGGGCTGCACAGTTCTGTGCCTAGACTGAGTTCCCAAGCAAGACAGACTGCCTAAAAGCAAGCCTGCTTTGCTTTTCTACTTAGAGGCTATAATGGCCCACAGTGATGAGGTACCACAGAGCTTTTCCAAAGCAAGCACACTTATTGTTAAGTCGAAAGCATTAGAAAGAAAACATTAAAACAATAAGAGAACCTATATGCATGGCAATATACTTATCAGAGATCACCCCAACTTCAGTGAGGCCTCTGGTAGGAGACAGTCCTTCAGATCCCACCAAAAGGTTTCTGTGGTTACAAGTTCATAGCTGCCTTGGCGCAAAACGAGCACCCCTATTAATCTGACAGTCAGTCCTTTATACAGTTTGGGTGCCTGATGTTCTCAACACAGGTGGTCTTCAGACAAAGGTCCCCTCCTCAGGGCAAAGTGCCAAAAGGCTTGCACAACTGGAGACAATACATTTGCCTACACCTCCCCTAGAGATTTTCTGAGAAATCCATTTAATCTGCCAAACTAGAATGAACTTTTTAAGTTGTTACAGATAGCCCCTTAATGCTCATATAACACTTCCCAGGGTTTACATTAGTCATGTCTCAAGAGGGGAGACATTACCCACAATACATAACTATTTTGCATGTTTAATACAATGAATTCCTAAAATACTTAAACTTAATACAGTTTGTCCAGGATATTGCAGAAACTTGCCATTTCTGTCACACTGCTGTCTGAGGCAATCAGCTGCATGGCAAAGTCTGAGCAGAGTTAAGCCCTTTGTCTAGGGGGAGTGTTTCCCTGTGACTGTGTACAAATGCAGAAGCTAGAGGATTCATTGCAGCTGTCTGTTAGAAACAGAAAGCTATCAGACAGCAAGAGAAACAGCCATGAGAATGGCCTTCAGCGGCAACAGTGGGCCAGAGCTCTTGGAAGGCTAGTGAGGCAGGTTTTAAATCTATGAGCAAGCAAGCTGCCCGCTGTGTTTTACCTTTATCAGGGAAACTTTGTATATATTCTTTGTAAATAAACAGAATTGCACTAAAGAAATACCTGACTCTTATAATCAGTTTCTCCTTCTAATAGAAATAACTGAGCAAGGCCTTAAATATTGGCTAGCCTCTCTGGACAAGGGTCAACATTATCATCATCAATGCTGCTGCTATAGGGAGAAAACAGCAATTTTGCTATTTAATATGATTACATTTGAGGGCCCCAATTTAGGAAGACACCTCTGTTCATAATAACATTTATGCAGGTTTCAGAGTAACAGCCGTGTTAGTCTGTATTCGCAAAAAGAAAAGGAGTACTTGTGGCACCTTAGAGACTAACCAATTTATTAGAGCATAAGCTTTCGTGAGCTACAGCTCACTTCATCAGATGCAAACATTTATGCAAACACTTAACTTTAAGCACCTTCTGAAGTCCTATTTAGCTGCCAGTTCTTCAGACTGAGTTGGGCACTTGGATTCTGCCACTGAAGCCTTCAGATCCATGCGTTTGAATCACGGGACAGAAGTTGGACCATAGTGATTGCTGAGTGCCACTGTACATCCAAATCTCTGTCAAATCACTGCAATTCATGGTCTTATTTGATTCCTCCCCACCATTAAAATGCTGATTCTATCACAGGTTTGACAACCGTATAAAAGATTTACGCTAAGTGGGAGTGCAAAAAAGTTATACCATGCTGCATAAGACTCCTTCATTATAGGTTGGATGAATGACATTTAAAATCATCAGATTACGCTTTTATAACCTTTAACAGGAACATAATTTCATGTGCCTAGATGAAAAATAGAAACCCGACAATTGCCACTAGCCCTGACCAAGTATATTCCACACAGTTAAGCAGATGACAAAATAGCAAAACAAAATGGAATTTAAACAATGTTTTCCTTCCTAGGTCAGTGAAGCACAAAGCCTGAGTCACATTTCAGCCATATCAATGTCTTCTGTTGATATACCATTGATAAAGCACTCCAAATAAGCTTCAGTAGTTTCAAATAAAACATTCATTGTTTCTCTTTTGAGTTATCATTTATTTGGCCATAAATATGCTATAGGATACAATTATCAGAATGCTACATATAACTGGGGCCATAGAAAAAGAACGTGAGAGATATTTTGTTAAAGAAATCATTGTCAAACCTGACTATACATTAATTGAGCATGCAGGGACGATACCCCTGAAAGGTTTAAAGTGTCAAGGGAGTTTTATCCTTTACTTGTTGGGCCAGGTCCTCAGCTGATGTAAATTAGCATAGCTCCATTCCTCCATTTAAGTCAATGGAAGAGCTACACCAATTTATACCAGCTAAGGATTTAGCTTTGGGCGGGGGAAGCGGGCACTATTTGGTTTAATGGCCTATATTTTTTAGATATTCTATTTCTCAATTCACTCTTACAAGCCAAGGATGAGAAACTCTATTTAGTAAATACTGAACCTATAAGAACTTGATGAGTGTAAAACCACTAATGGAATCACAACTTTAAGCCTGTACCCTCAAAAATCAGCTCCTTTTAAAAATTGAACAAAGTGTCCTTAAAAGTGAAAAGATTAACTCAAAAGGATAATAAATCAAAACAAGTAGAGTTCAGCACATTAAGAAATTTTACTATATAGCCTCCCTGCCTTCATGAAAACTGAAGCCCTATTTCTGTTACAAAGTGGGTCAGATAACAATCTGGACACTCATCCATTGTGTAAGCAATTTCCCTAAAACCAGGCAAGCTGAATGTGCTTTGTAAACAAGCCCACTAGCAAGAGGCAGTTTGCACTTGCAGCTCTCCTTTATCAGTTATTGCTTTTATAATTTGGCAGAAGTTGAATTACCACCCGGAAACAACAAGCAGGGAGACATTTCATATCACTCTTAGGGCCCTCTGGTCTGGGGACTAAAGGAGAAAAGTTTCAAGGGCCTGCATGGCAGAGATTTTGTCACCTCCCTTGCAAGTTTTGTTTTGAGACCCCAAAGAGCAAAGATACTGAAGAGAAATGGCGGGAGTGCCATTCTTCCCTCTCTCCAAGAGTCTGGGGATTTCAACCCTTTCATTTTTAGTTCCTTCTGGCCCTTCTTTTCGGGAAGAAGTGAATTAATGAAAAGGTATGCAATTATTTCAATTTTATCTCCTTTCCTGTAAATTGCAGCAGCAGTCTGTCCCACTAACCTTTCCCTGTTTTAGAAAGGAAACCATGTTTGCCTCTTGTGTTTGTTTTCTAATGCTTGTTTAAGGGATTAACGGACTAAGAGACTGGGACAGTGAAACTGCAGCTCAGATAAATCTTGGGGAAGACACCTATCTCCAAAAAAAAACAACAACTTTCTTTAGTTGTTTTAGTATTCAGCTCATACATAGAGGTACCTACCTGACTAGGGATGACACTTACAGAAAATAACTAGCTTCTCTCTGATTCAGTCCACAACAAGAAATGAATTGGTCAGCTACTTCTTGACAATTGGGTTCTATTAGGCAATAGCCAACCCAGGTGTTGCTAATTTAAGGAGTCTCAGGTGAAGCAATGACCATTCAGCAGAAGTTGACATAGCATAGTTACTTTAAAACACACACACACGCACCCCGCCTCCACTCCCCAAAAAAGCCTGAAGCACTAGTCTCTAGTTCGTTCTAGGGAGGAACATTAAGGAAGTAAACTGGTGGAGAGAAGTTTGCTATAAAAAGCACTGAAGCTACAGTCAGAAACCCTGTATCTAAGTCTTTCATGAGTGAAAGTCAGACTTCAGTCAGTGGGTTTAAACTGAAGGAAGTGAGATCAGAATCAGCCTTGTAGCATCTTGGTATTGTCTGAACTTTACTAAACTATAATCCAGGAATATTTTAGTTTTGTTAATGTATATTTGTTGCTTCTACATTTTGCTGCAGCACATATACTTTGCAAACACACCTTTTTATTTGGCTGCTGACAACAAACTGTACTTGCGTTATTCAGCTGATCAGTTCCACTGAAGTCAAGTAGGTCCCATTTAGCCCTTAAAAACAGTCATGTCTCATAACGAATCAAAAACTCACTTGATGTCATACTCCTCTTTGCTTTTTGATTGCTACAGTGTACTAACCTGGCTTTCTTTGAAAATACTTAAGCAATTGTTAATGTCTTCCACCACCACCACCCCCACCATTTATTGTTGCCAATCACATTTTCATAACCTGTATCTATGAAATGCAACAAGAAATTCTTGGGGCCGGTTAAAACACAGAAGTAGAGAGCTAAAGACCCCCCGCAACTTTCGGCCCCAATCCTATAATCAGATCTGCATGGACTGACCTATCTGAAACACCACTGAATTCATGGAGGTGTCACATAGGCCCTTCTGTCTTCCCTCAACACAGAGGAAGTTTAAAAAAAATGCATAGAGAAGCAGAGTAATGTCACTTCTGAGTGAGGAAGGAGATCCCAATAAAAAGGGAGATCAAATAATTAGGGTCACTTAAGACTAGGTGACCCTTTCCACTATACAGTTCAAAAGGGAAGTAGGAATTAAAATAGTTAAATGTGGAACTTTAACCTTATTGGAATACATCTAAGCACAGAGACTTCTCCCCTTAGCAATTAGTACACAAGAAGAGAGCGCAGTTTGAGTGTACTATTGATACTAAAAATGAGACACACAAATGTATCTTGGATGTAACACTGAAGTAATGAAAAGCAAGGGTATAAGAATTATTCATTATGGCCTTGATCCTGCCAGCTCCTGCAAATGGGTAGACCCCTGAGCTCAGTTGAAGCCAGATTGATTTCAGTGTCTTGTCTATGCAGAACCAATGTCTAGACTGGGGCCTAATATTCTGGCACTCCTGCACCATGACTGGGAGTTTTCACCAGAACCAAAACATATCTAAGGTATGGCAGATTCATACTTTCCAGTGAATGGAACACACTATGTTAGAGGAAAATCAAATTCAAAGTAATTAGCTTCAGTACATCAAGTGAGCATTGACAGCATTTGAAGTATAAGTGGATGTAACTGGATACCTTAAGTGACAGCTAAGAGAGTGGGGAAGGTAAAAGGATGTGAGTTTTGTATATTATATATATTTTAAACAAAGATTAGTAATTTGTTTAAAATGATGAGGAGCAGGAATGGCTCTACCTCTGAATATATTAAATGAATACA
The DNA here is from genome assembly GCF_965140295.1 of Lepidochelys olivacea. Lineage (NCBI taxonomy): Eukaryota > Metazoa > Chordata > Testudines > Cheloniidae > Lepidochelys > Lepidochelys olivacea. Next base: position 79,401,015 of record NC_140417.1, on the reverse strand, counting down.
TCGATGTGAAACTTGAACTGCTGGGATTGTTACGTGTCATTTCTGGTGTTGTCAGTCACTGTGCTGTACCATAATGTGACTGATGCATCCTGGCATGACACATCCAAGCATCAAAGACAATAGGAATAGAAGTTTGTTTTTTAGTAACCAGTATGAGCAACATCTTACTTTGCAATTTTTTTAAATGACCCAGTATATTCAAAGTACAATGTTATTTTAACAAGAAATAATCAGGAAGTTGGGAGAAAAATGGGAATAAAACGTTTAACCCAAAAAGAAAGATCCTAGTATATTAGGGATGATCAAATAATTAGGGATCCAATGTTGCCTCACCAAAGGGAGCACACAGAGTTCCCATCTACACTCATGGAAGCTATGAGGCTGCAAATTAGGGAAGACAGACTATTGTCTTTTAAAGAAGAGACTAGATCTCTTTGTATGGAGAATTTCAAATACATTTTAATGTTGTGATTAACGTAGATATATTTCTATTCTTTGCTCTTCTGGTGGAAATTGCTATAATCAACTTTCAAAGACTATTTCTTTATAAAACCTTTACGTCAACCAGCTCAAAAAGAGTCCAGGCTAGGAAAAAAAGCCATAGGAGAGCCAGGAAAGTTATGACTTCAAAGCAGCGGGAGTTTGTTAAACTAACCAGTGTATGAAGCTTATTAGAGTGCATCATAGTGCTGCAGATTTATACAAGCTAATTAACGAAGTGTCCTTAAACTTATCTTAACATATTCAGCTCAGGAAGTACTTTGAGGAGAAGACACCAATCTTGTCAGCTGGTTATAAATTCAAATAGGAACTTCAAGGATAAAGAAATAGGGCTTTTAGGTTCAATGATCTTCCAGTAGCTTCACTTCTAGCGTGGATAGCTCATTCTTTGACATATTTATTATGAATCCTCATTTAGAAGCTAACAAACAAGTGTGGCCAGAAAAGAACAATCCCAAAACATCATAAACATTATAAACCACCACCAAGTCCAGTAAATAACTGCAAGGACATCACATCTCTCCCAAGACGAGGGCCAATCCTACAAACCCTTTATTGTATAAATGGTCTCACCAGCATCAATGAGAGTACTTCAAGGAGCAAGATGGGGCTCCAAAAGAATACACAAGAACAAGACAATCAGAATACTTTGAGGAAAACTGAACACAAACACAGTATAAAGATGACATACTGGTTGCAGTTAATGCACTTTATGGGCAAATTTGCTCGGCACTTTCTGTTCAGCAATCCAAAAATTATCCATCTCCTGGTTAACGCAACCTGTAAGCTCTGCAAGTCCTCCCACTTAATTTCTCAGCTCAACATGACCAGTTCCAGTTTAAGTCTCTTAAGTACTATTTTCTCTAACAACTGTTTTCTGACTTTTTAAGGAGACACAGCTACAGTGCAGTTAAGGTTGAACCTTATTCCGTCCTGGCAGAAGCTAACATTCCTCCTTCTGCAACGTGAGTGTAAGCAATGAACTGCAAAAGTTAAGTGTAAAGCAAATATAAAGCACAGAGGACACCAAAGGGGCAGGCCACTTTAAGCGCCCCCTTTTTGCCAAGCATGGACCTGCAGGTGAACCTAGCCTTATCTTTCCCCAACTGGGTGTCAACCAATGCACTTGCACAGATCAGGGCAACAAGAAGCCAGGCCAAACCAAACTAGTCAAAAGAAACAATGGCCACTTCCTATGATGAAGCACTAAGGAAGGCACACACACATACAGCAACAAATCAAAGGCCCTTACCTCAGGGCCCAGCTTCAGCTCTCCCAAACTGAATGTCCAGAACAAAGTCTCTGTGCCTGGTCAACTAACCTTCCAGAGCTTGAGGGGGAACTCTGCCTCTTGCAGACTTCTCATCAGACCCTCCACCATGCAGCTTTGTCTTCCAATAGATAACTAGGGCAGAGCAGGGAGTCTTCTTAATTGCCCCCAGGCTGTTCTGAGCTCTAGGCTGAGCCGTAAATATGGATAGTACACTCCTTCTGACACCTCACTAATGCAACATAATTACATGAGCTCAGGTTTCAGAGTAGCAGCCGTGTTAGTCTGTATTCGCAAAAAGAAAAGGAGGACTTGTGGCACCTAAGGTCTCTAAGGTGCCACAAGTCCTCCTTTTCTTTTTACATGAGCTCAATTAATTACAACATAATTAATGAGCTCAAAATGTAGAGTCAATGAGGAAATTATGTTACCCAGGGTATTTTTCTGATCTATTATCGTCTGTTTGCCAGCAACCCCACCATTCTTCTTATTCCCCGTACGGCATCCATATTTTTGCAGCAAATAATTCCCTACAGATAATGGGCCATCATCACTACTGTGCTACTCCATTTGGGCACTGGCATAACTCCAGAGAAATAAAAGGTGTAAACAACTGGAGTGACACAGTGATGAATAAGGATAAAATTTTTCAAAAAATGTGGAGCGTTGCAGTGTAGACTTAAGAAATACCTGTAATTATCAACTCTTTGAAGCAAGGATCATCTTTTTGTTCTGTGTTGGCACAGTGCCTAGCATAGTGGGGATCTGGTCCATGACTAGGCCCCTAGATGCTGTGGAAATACAGTTAATAGGTAACTTGTGGTAATGACTCCATAGTTAAGGCTTCAGCGCTACAGTTTACCAAGGGATATGGTGTATTCTCCATCACTGACAATTTTAAAATCAAGATTGGCTGTTTTTCTAAAAGATATGCTTTAGGAATTATTTTGGGGAAGTTCTATGGCCTGTATTCTACAGGAGGTCAGACTAGATGATCACAATGGTCATTTCTGGCTGTGGAATCTATGAGTCTACAACTGAGCACAGCGGCAGATTGCTAGGCCCATCTGGAACCCCACAGACTTTAGTGAAGGCTATGAAATCTGTGGGAGAGCCATGGCAATCTCCCCACATGCCATCACTAGTGGGATGAAAGCCTAAGACTTTGTGGCTGCTTTCCATTCTAGGCCTGATTTAACTCACGTCTTCCATGTTCCTAATTGATTTGCATTCAGACAGTTATTCCAACAATTTGAAATGTTGGACATGCACATCTTAAATGAAAAATATTTTTGCTTTTTTATTTCTTGTAAAATTATGCTCTTCTTTAATCCCTCTTCTTCTATTGACGTTATTTTAAAGCATGGTTATTTGGAGATAATACTGGATATGTTATAAGCCAACTGATATTTCAACTATCACAGCAAATTACAATCATTTGAGTCAGGGTACTATGAAACTCAAAGATCTGTTGTGCATCACAGTAATATTCCCAGTGATATCTACTTTCCTCCACTGTAATAGTCATAATATAGAGTTTACTGTCTCTGACCTACTTCATACTCTTCAATTCCATTCTGCTTAGGATGACCAGATGTCCCAATTTTATAGGGGCAGTCCCGATATTTGGGGCTTTTTCTTATATAGGCTCCTATTACCTCCCCCCTACCCCCGTCCCGATTTTTCACACTAGTTCTACTTAAGGGCATGGTTGTAAAAACAGAGGATAGTGAGGAAAGAGAAATGATTCTATGGGCATAATTCTCTGCTGGTGTAATTCAGAGATCGGCAACCTTTGGCACTTGGCCCACTGGGGTAAGCCCCCAGGTGGGCTGGGCTGGTTTGTTTACCTGCTGTGTCCGCAGGTTCGGCCGATTGCGGCTCCCACTGGCTATGGTTCACCGCTCCAGGCCAATGGGGACTGTGGGAAGTGGCAGCCAGCACATCCCTTGGCCCACGGAGCTTCCCACAGCCCCCATTGGCCTGGAGCAGTGAACCACGGCCAGTGGCAGCTGCGATTGGCCAAACCTGCGGATGCAGCAGGTAAACAAACCGGCCCGGGCCACCAGGGGGCTTACCCTGGCAGGCAGCATGCCAAAGGTTGCCGATCACTGGTGTAATTTAACTCAGTTCTTTTTAAGTGGATGGAGCTGCACCAGTTCACACCAGCAGAGGATTTGGTTCTGCTTTTCCTTAATGAGTTAGATATCAAATATACTCAGTTTACAAGTCAAAACACATTTTTTCTAAACACCAACACTACATTTTCTACTTGGCTATGGGGTTTTATTATTATTATTACCACCAACGATAGAGATTCTGGGAGCAGAAATGAACTGGTAATTTTATTAATGATGCATGAAGCAAAATAGAATACATCTTACTCTTCCATAGCTACAGCATATGGTCTCCAGCAAGCTTGCCATCTAAGAACTTGTTTTTGTTGTTACAATGAAATCTAAATTGTTTATATTTTGTTCTGGCATCTGCCATGGTTTTTACCCGTATAGCAAAATAATCATGAAATAAAACATGAAAATGGAACAACAGTAATAAAATAGTTGTACCATACATTGTAAGCCCCACAGCAATCACTTATTCCATTGTGCGGTGAACTCTTAACAAAATAAATTGCTGTTTCATAGAACATGAGCTGCAAATTTAGGCCACAAGCCCAGAGATCCGCAATAGTTATTATCTCTTCATCAGGTGATGCAAATAGCCTAACAATAGCACACTAAGTTTGTCACAAGTTTTTGTATAGGGATCCACAGCGGATATAAAATCACACTGTCTACTTACAGTTACTGCAAGCTAAACAACATGCCAGTTTATTGTTTTAACTACATACTCAAAATGTTGGTACAACCTCCACCAAACAACAGGAAGCAAAGTCAAAGGGTGAAGCCTGGCTCCAGCCCATAATACTCTGATTTGCTCAGTTAATCCCTTAATAGCACTTTACTACCACCTTCCATTCTTAATTTACTGCTCAGATGTAGTCCTTTAAAAACCATGGCCTCTTCTTTCTCACACTAGATAGCAACCCTCCCTCGCTGCCAGCAAAATCTCAGGCATTGGGGAAACCCTTCCTCCACTCTCTAGGTCCAGCCATTCAGTAGCTACCCTCAATTTGGGCACCCTGGGTAATCCTTCATGCTCTCCTGGGCTTTGCTCCTCATGGTGGTCCTGACTCAAAAGCTAAGGCTCGGGCACTTATATGTCATTCCATAAGAGGACCTGATCCTGATATCATTTTACCATTCAATTAAACAGACCATCAATTAAACAGATTTTAAACAACCAAGGTCCAATTTGTTCTAGAATGGTACCTGGAATCCATGTTGCCTGTCATGTATTAAAATTTTTGATATGGATTCAATCCTTCAAACCCAACTCTCTAACTTTGAAATGACTATCATGGGGGGCTTGGGGTTTTGTGTGGGTTATTGTTGTTTTTTTAATCAGCCTGTCGCCTTAAAACTTCTTTTTCTGTGCTGGGATGAATTAAGTCCAAATGAATTCTTATCCTTTTCCCCATCAACAGCTGGGCTAGGCTCACCCCCATTATAATCTGAGGAGTGGTTCGGTATGTCAAAAGAAATTGAGCCAGCTTGTTTCCAAGTTTCCATTCATTATCTTCTTCCTTCCCTCTTTGGAATTTTGAATAGTTCTTTCTGCTAGACCATTTGAACCTGGATGGCGTGGAAAAGTTTGAATATGTTTAATCCCATTTCTGTTCAGAAAGTCTTTAAACTTCAGACTGGTAAAATTTGGTCCATTGTCAGTGACAATACCAGAAATCCATGTGTGGTAAAGGTCTGTTGAAACTTTTCACAGGTAGCCATGGATGTTATTGAGGTCATCATGTGCACTTCTAAGCACTTTGATTGAACAGCCACTATAATTAAAAACATCTTCTCCAGGTATCAACCTGCAAAATCAATGTGTATATGGAACTATGGGTGTCCTAGCCATTCCCAAGGTTGAAGGGGTGACAATGCCAGGGCCTATTGATTTACTTGGCTTTGGTGATATCCCTGTACTATTTTCTCTAGATCTTCATCCATGTTTGGCCACTATGCATAGCCCTGAGACACAGGTTTCATACGAGAAATGCCAGGGTGTATTTCATGTAGGTCAGGATTTGATCTCATCCTTGGTGGGGAAGCATAACTCATGTGCCTAACAGTATACATCCATTCTCTGTACCTAGTTCTATACTCCTGGTCCTAAATTTTTTCTCCTTACTCTGATTTGGTCAACTGTGCTATATGTGCTGCATTACCCAGGGAAAGATAGGATCCTTTCTAGTCTATTTTCTAGTCCTTTCTAGTCTATTTCTAGGGACACCTTTACTTGGGTCTGGTCTAGGTGTTCCATGAGTAGCACATTTTCTTCTAGTAGTCCCAGAGAAGAAGCTGGTTCTAGTAACGGTAACTGACTGAGAGCATCACAGTTAGCATGCTGATGTCCAGACTTAACTATTTTATATTCATAAACAGCTAAAGTCAAAGCCCAGTGCTGTAGTCAGACCACTGCTAGGATTGGCATGCCTTTCTTTTCATTGAATTCAGTTAACTGAATTTTTGACCTCCAACTAGGACTGCAAGCAAGTCTTCTGTTCCTGGAATGGGATAATTGTCTATTTTAGAAACTTTATTCACTGTTACTTTATAATCCCCACAGATGTCTTGTCAGGTTTAACCACTGGCACTAAAGGGTTAGCCCATTCAGAAAACTGCAATGGTGAAATGAAGCCCACCTTTTTCAGCCTGTCCAACTCAATCTCAATTTTTTGTTCTGAGAGCATAAAGAATGGGTTTTTCTTTAAAATATTTTGGCTGCTCCACATCCTAAATATAAATCCTAACTGCTACCACCTCCAGCATCACTAACCTGTCTTGAAAAATTATTGGATGAGTATCCAGAACTTCCTGGAGTGCTGGTGTTTTTAAACATTTCTTTCTGACTCACTTTGAGTTCTTTCAACCAATCTCTAACAAATTTTGCCTTTTTCGTTGGATCAATAAGACTGGTAAGTTTTTTTTCTTTTGGCTTTTATATTTTACAGGAACTAGCACTGGGACCGCTGTCAGGGGCTGCAGATCACGGCTGCTCTGGCTGACCAGGGACTGCTTTCGGGGGCCAGAGCAGCAGCTGGTGTGGCTGTCCCAGGGGCCACCTGAGCAGCTGACCCTGGAGCCAACTTCTTGAGCAGCCCTGGGGTCAGCCACACTGGCCCCTGCAGAAGACACAGAGGTCACGGAAAGTCATGGAATCCATGAGTTCCACGACCTCTGTGACAGACATGGAGCCCTACTGATAAATATATTCATTAATTACCATAGCTGAAGCCTTTGTGTCTAATTCCATGTGCACTGACTGATCGTTTAACTCTGTTACTTCATAAGGACCCACTTTCTTCCCTGTTATAGAGACATAGTGTGTACTTCCTCCTCTGTCTTTTCCTCCCCCTCCAGTAAAAAGACCCTCTGCTTCCTTTCTTTTTCTCTGTAATTATGGCCATTTACAGCTTGGCTTTGATGTGCTTGTTGATATTTCCCCCTGCATTTCCTGGCCAAGTATCCAATCTTGAGGCATTGATGACACTGGGCCATTTTATATTTACAGATGGATGCCAAATGAGCTTCTCCACAGAGAAAGCATCCTTCAGGAGCTGGAAACCCTTTGTGTTTCTTTGCATTTTGTTTACAGAATTGGTTTGTCTTTGTAGTCTGAATGAAAATCTTGTATATTTTTTTACTCCTGCTTCCATCGCTGTTGCTAGTTTCCTTCTGCCAGTAACCACATTTGATTTTTTTTATCATTAATGCCACAAACCAATCTGTCTCCCAGCATATCCTCCAGGACATCCCCAAATTAACAATATTCAGTTAGCTTTTTAAGCTCAGCCACATACAGTGATATAAATTCACCTTGCCTCCTCATCCAATTATGTAAATTAAAACGTTCCACAGTAGTAATGGTGGTCTTTAGCTTATAGTGCTCAGTTAAGATTCTTTGTGGGTCTTCTAAATGTTTCTCTCCTGGTTTCGGAGGTTATAACAAACTACTTAAGAGGGAGTAGGTTTTACTGCCACAGATACCGAGAAATATTGCTTTCTGTTTTTCTTCATCTCTCATCTTGTTTGACAGGAAATAGTGACCTAATCTTTCAACATATTGCTCCCAATCCTCATTTTCTGCATTAAACTCTTCAATTTTCCCATAAGATGCCATTCTATGTTTTCTTCTCATTGCCAGTTTTGTATAGGGGCCCCTAAAGGCTACCATAAGATGCAGTCTACTTTTAGTTACCACAGGCTAAAGAACACGCTGCTTTATTGTTTGAACTACATACTCAGAATGATGGTACAACCCCCAACTACAAACAGGAAGTAAGGTCAAAGGGCGACGCCTGGCCTCCAGCCCATACTACTCTGAGTCACTCAGTTAACCCCTTAATAGTCACTTTACTACACAAGTGTAAAGAAAAAAGACTGTTGGATAATGATCTTTGTTCTCCATTATTAATCTAAGCCATTAATGGTTATTACTGCTCTCTGTAATAGTCTGATTAAATTTACACTTGTTATTAGAAATCTGATGAAGGTGTATATCTCAGTAAAAATATCATTAAGATGGAACTTTGTGGCACTCATGATCATTTGAGAACAAAGTGATGGATTCTTCTGAAGTCAGCATACTAAAATGGAAATACTGTAATCTGTAATTATAGTCTGCATAGTTTTCATCTTCAGTATATTTTGTCATAATAGATATTCTTGTGACAGATCATCAGTTTAGCTAAACTGATTTATCTCCACTTAAGTTAATGGCACAATGCTAGTTTACACATATTGAGGATCTGGGCCCTGATATTTTAAACTATAACAAGAAACGGAAAAGAATAAGAAACTGTATTTACTCAAGATGTTCTCTAAACTATACCAACTGTCACCAGAAGTAGGCTGCTAGGGCTGCTTAATAATGGGTATGTGAGATTTACCCCCTAGAATAAAAACAATCTGCGGTGTGCAAAATGGGAAACTATTTGTTGAAAATAATGACATCCAACTTTAAGAAATCAGGTTAATAGTCTCATTATTTGTATGGCTCAACACTGAAAATAATGCTGTGCCAGTTGGCTGGGAAAGGAACTGCGACTGTTGCAGTTAAGGGCATTGTTAAACTAAGCAGTAGGTGATACCCTAACAGAAAGTCAATCTCTACAGTTGCTAGTGGCATACAATAAGTCCTACCTGGGAAAATCCTCTAGGCATCATTCAGGCATACATCACATTTCAGCTCCAGCCCACGAAAGCACTCATGCCCAAATTTTTAAAGGTATTTTGGTGTTGCAATACCTAGCTGCCTAAAGCTCATTTTCAAAAGCGATTTGGGAATATTGGCTCTAAATTCCCAAATCCCTTTTTCAAATGAGCTTTAGGTTCCTAAATCTGGCAGGTGTTGCAATGCTGAACACAGGAACATGTAAATACCTTTAAAAGTGTTTGTGTAAGGCCCTGATTCAACAAACCACTTAAGCACATGTATAACTGTAAGCCAGTGAATAGTCCTATTTGACAGCATTCAGGCACTGAGCAGGTACACACCCTCCCTGTTCCTTTATGTCAGAAGCAAACACAAAATAGTAAGGCCCTGTGATGGGGTGTACAAACCTCACACTGAAAGGGAAGGGGTTAAAGAGCTGCTTTGGGTCCAGGCAGTCCCACCTTACCACACCCACAAAGCCTGCGCAGGCTGGCGGAGGAATTTAAAAAAGGGGAACAGAATGGCTGAGTGGCAGACAGACAGTGGAGATAAGCTGACCTACACTCTGAGCTCCTGGGAAGACGTACCACAGGAGTGCTTGATTTTGAGGTCTGTCTGTAGTGACCTGACCAAGCCTATTGTCACAGTTCAGGACAACTACACCTGTATTTCCCCTCAGTGGTCCAGCGAGGGCACCCACTTTCAGACTTCCAGCTCCTCTAGTTGTCAGCTCTCTTGGATGGAGACAGGTCTCTCTCCCTTTGGGCCAGGGTAGCTCCAGGCTGAACAGTTCCCTGCTTTCACTGTGTTATTTCCAGCAGAGACAGGCTGCCCAAGCAGGCCTGCTTGTTTTCTCTTCAGAGACAGCTAATTAACAGTGTGATTGTCTACAGTTATAGTTTCCACACAGCTGTTTTTATGCAAGCCTATTTTACTCTTAGGACAAAGCACTATAGAGAAAACATCTTAAAAGCAACCAAAAAAAACCTGCACGCATGCTAATAAGCATCCCAGAGATCACCTCAGCCCTAATATAGGCTCTGGAAAGAGCAATTCTTCAAGACCCCACCCAAAGGCGTTCAAGTTCATCACAGCTTCAGCTCATAACAAGCATCCAGTCTTATGGGGCTTCCAACCCTTCCCTAAGGATCAGAGTGCTTCATTGACCTGGGACCCTGTCTGTTGTCTAGATCTGGAAGAAAGACTGGAGCCTCTGTAAAACCAGGCTAATTATCAAAAATTCTTTACATCTTTTAGTTCTTGGAGAATCCAGTTTGAACTAGCATAGATATTTCACTTAGGTGAGGAAAAAAATATAAGCCTTAACTGAAATTTTGCTACTTCTTTTATACTGAGTTTAATTCAGTCTTGCTCTGTGGTGGATGCTATATAATCTAAATAGTTCTGGGGTTGGAAATATTTTTTTACAAACTATAAGATTCCTCAATTAAAGGATTAAATAACCCAGTCAATTTTGTGTCAGTGTAGTAATTTCAGTTTATTCTTTCATACTCACACATCTCAAACCTCTATACACTCATACGTTACTTTCCCAGAACAAGAGGCTTGTCCATATGATATATTTAAGCCCTATAAGCCTGTCTTTCCTTGTCATAAAATGATCTTAAATCTATCTGTTCTTATCGAGAAGAAAATATCATTTTCTTCAGTTATCTTTCCCCTGAGACAATATGTTTCTTTCAAGTTAAGGTAGTTTATTGAGTTACTGTACAAAGTACAGTGTTAATAATAGTCATAGGAGTTTGAGACCAGAAGGGACCACCAGATCATCTAGTCTGACCTCCTGTAAATCACAGGTCACCAACACCACACAGCATCTACGCACTAAGCCCAACAACCAAAATTAGATCAAAATATTATAGTCTTTAGGCAATAACAGGACTTTTTTCCTGGTTATTAAAGTGGCCACATACAACACTCTGAAAGAAACAGCACAAACGAATGTGTAGGTAGTATTATTGGCTCTCTCTTTCTGTTCTATCCATCTAGGTACAGATACTAATAGAATGCCCACCATTGTTGCATCTGCATGTGTGTACCACAAGAGAGACACGTGAAAAACAATGTGGTTTAAAATGGTGGGGATAGCAACTTTCACTAGGACTGAGATATATCTATCTGCTAGGTCAGGTGATCACTATTTATAGGTGCAATTGGGCTAGTTTCACTGTATTTTATTTCAGCTTACTTTGGCTTTTTTTATTGTGTCATGCAAGACCAACATATAAGAAAGAATGTCACTGTTACCTTACATAACCAGTGTTGATTTTTTTTTTGTTTTAACACAACACAATTAAAAGGACTCAGCTCCCATGCTGTATATTTATCTTCCACCATGTGTTCAGTGTAGTAACAAGGACAGAAAATTATTAGATAAAGTTAAAGAAAAATGTTTTGACAGCTGCACTTTCCACCTCTTTTTCTTTCCAGGTCAGTCTCCCAAATTTGTCTTTTTCATTCTCCTTCTTTCTGTGTCCATTTGACTGTTTTCTTTTTTGCTATGTCTCTGTCTTTACTTTCTTTTTTTCCTCTGTTTTTCATTTTTCCTCCTTTCTCTGTCCCTCTCTCTTTTCCTTTATCTTCTTTAACTGTCTCTTTTCTTTGGCTCAGGCTGACAGTGCAGGCAGTATACCTCATTGATTTTGAGACCTGAAATACCTGCTATGAGTGGAACTGACCACGTGGTTCCTGTTTATCCCAGTACATATCACAAGAAAAACAAACAAACAGGAGCCTAGTTTCACACTGTCTGGAGTGGCTCATGGCTGTGAGTGCCTACCTCAGGGCAGACTGTCAGAAACAGGGCAGATACCAAAACCGGTGGTATGTTCTGTAACCGGGGCGGGGAAACTTTTTGGCCTGAGAGCCACATCAAGTTTCCAAAATTGTATAGAGGGCCGGTTAGGGGAGGCTGTGCCTCCCCAAACAGCCAGGTGTGGCACGGCCCCTGACCCCTATCTGACCCCCCCGCTTCTCGCCCCCTGATGGCCCCCCCCCCGGAACTCCTGCCCCATCCACCACCCCCTGCTCCCTGTCCCCTGACGCGCCCCCCCCCCGGGACTCCTGCCCCATCCACCACCCCCTGCTCCCTGTCCCCTGACTGACCCCCGCCACCCCATCCAACCCGCCCTCTCCTTCCTGACTGCCCTCCTGGGGCCCCTGTCCCCATTCAAACCCCCTGTTTACCACCCTCTGACCGCCCCAACCCCTATCCACACCTCCAGCCCCTGACCACCCCCTCAAACTCCTCTGCTCTCTATCCAACCCCCTCTGCTCCCTGCCCCCTTACCGTGCTGCCTGGAGAACCAGTGGCTGGTGGTGCTATAGCCGCACCGCTCAGAGCAGCGGCTCAGGCTGGGCTCTACAGCTGCGCTGCCCAAGGAGCTCGGAGCCCCACCGCCCAGAGCATTGTGCCGGCGGTGAAGTGAGCTGAGGCTGTGGGGGAGGGGGAACAGCAGGGGAGGGGCCGGGGGCTAGCCTCCCAGGCCAGGAGCTCAGGGGCTGGGCAGGAGGGTCCCGCAGGCCATAGTTTGCTCACCTCTGTTCTATAATTAGATTTCACCAAAGCAGTAACAAATGTTAATTCCTGGATCACTATAACAGTCCATGGAGTCACAGACAGTCCCCTTAGACTGGACAGTCTATCTTGCCATCCAGACAAACTGGACTTTGTGATAAAAGGTCACTTAAACCAAAAATCACATCACATCAGGTTTCTCTCAGTCTCAAGAGACCAGTCATTCACCCCAGATCAATTGATACTCCAGATCTTACCAAAGACAATGCTGGCAGCCAATTCTATAGTAAACTAACTAAAAATTTATTAGCTACAAAAAAAGAATGAGAGTTACTGGGAGTTAAGCAGGTAAAATATATGTACAGGTAAACCACAGTTTATAATCCCAAATGGTGGCAGTGATGTAATAAACGGCCAGTTCCCCAAAAGTCTTTCAGGGATCCCAGACTGTCTCTGGGGATATCTGCTTTGCATCTGGTACACTTCCCTGTAAGAGTCCAAACAGTTCAGAGGTAAGGATTTTTCCTTGAATTCATTATTATATCTCCTTGTGACAGAAAGCAAGCTGGCAGTGTTCTACCCACATGGGCTTTTTCTTTGATGACTGTGAGTGAGGAATGCACTTTGTCTTTTGATCTCTGACCATCATACATAATGGCCACTTGCTTCAGAATTAGCATTTTATGTTAAAGCCCTTAAGTCCTTCATTAATATTTCACAAGATTTCTTTAGATGTGTTATTTAGTTACAGGGGTATACACAATGTCTGCTATTACATTATAACAGAAACAGATAAGTAAAAACAATGCAAATAATGTCCCATTAGCTTTCATGAAGTTTAAATACCAAATACACTCTTATCAGCTAACTATTTCTTTGGTCTATGCTAATACACAAGTGTATTGACCTGAATACTCTCTAGCATGACCTAGTCTGTCAGCGTCACACCCAGTGCTTTGCTTACTCCTTGGTTACAGCAGATAACCACTGGGATTTTTCTGAGTGAGTTTTTTCCTGGTAAAAAGGTGTTATATTTATGGCTTGTAGACTGAGATCCTCCCAATTATACACACCTCACCAGAGTTACAGGATGTACAGGTTTCCCCACACTGCCAAACTAAGATGCCTCAACACTGTAGCGGAAAGGTTGAGAGATTAATTAAAACTCTGTACACTGGCTTTGGCCAGGCTTGGCCTCTCTGCTGGGAAAGCCAACAAGGGTACAAATTAGTTTCATTTTGGAGTAAGGAATTATTTTAACTACTCATACACTTTTTAAAAGAAAAGTTCCTTCCAGCAAATCCCTTTAACACACTAATTTTCATTTCCAATAGAGCTCAAAAATTCTCACTATCCTAGTCCACATCTAGGTGTCTATTTACAAACCCCTGCCCAAAACATGTGGGCCACATATCCTGTGCCTCTTTGCCTCCCTTTTATGGATTAGCAATAGGAACATGTCACCTTTTACTCTCCTATATACAAACCAACAAGTTTTTTCTCTGATCTATAAAGCACTGTCTTGTTTTACTTTCTCACAGTGTTCAAAAGACCTGAATCTTTTAGGATTAATTCACCACTGACTTTCAACCCAACCTACCCTATTAAAGACAATGCAATTAAACCACCTGCAAAACAATGTAGAATTTGTTCCCTTGCATCCTGCGACAGAATGCTCCATCACTGAGAGTGATGGCTGACTGTCAGGAATTTAGTGGGGAAAGAATCACTCTGGCCTGGGAACTTAGAGGTTACTGGATAAATAATATGCTTCTTAAAAATGATCACACTTCTCATGAACTGTCTCATTGCCAGGAATTGTTATGGAGGCCAAAACTATAACAGAGTTCAAAAAAGAATTAGGTAAGTTGATGGAGCTTAGGTACATCAATGGCTATTAGCCAAGATTGTCAGGGATGCAACCCCATGCACTAGGTGTCCCTAGCCTCTGACTGCCAGAAGGCCGGAGTGGATGACAGGGGATGGATCACTTGATGATTGCCTGTTCTGTTCATTCCCTCTGAAGCACCTGGCATTGGCCGGTCAGAAGTCAGGATACTGGGCTAGATGGACCATTGGTCTGAACCAGTATTGCCGTTCTTATGTTCCAAGATTATTATTAAAAAATTATGTGGAAGGATATAGGATGCTGTGTTGACAGCAATAGCCTTTAATCTCTAAAAACTGAAGTTTAAAATCCAGTTAGTCATAGGTGAAAATATGTTAAATAGAGGCTTTTTCACATCACAAAAATCATCACACCATTTGGAACAAGAGCTTCTTTCCAAGGTGGTGGTGTAGGTCAATGGAATGCTCTGGCAAAATGGTATATGGAAGCACACAAACATTACCGATGCTATTTCTGACTCCAGCCAATGTTATCAGCTCCAGATGTTCACAAGTATTACGTTAATTTGAAATGTCATAAATTAATAGTTTTATTATACAAACAGTTTTAGTTCAGATGCACCAGTCTTCCTTTCAGGGAACTGTTATTGCTGTAATAAACCCAAACAAGCATGGTTTAATAATGAGAACTCTGTGGTGATAAATTCTTTTTGATGGTCTGCAGTTAAGAAACTAGTTTATTAGATGTTGGAGAAAAACAAATTGGTTGTAATTTTGGACAATACCAATTTCTTTTGGACATGTGCTACATTTCTAAGGCCCAAATCTTATCCAGTCAGGAAAGTTATGAGAATACTTTATATCATGTGAAAAAAAACCTCTCATAAAAAGCTTAAGAATTTGCTTTCAGAAATGGTTACATATTTTACATATATAAACCCAACACTCCTGATGCTAGAAACGAACAACAACATATGGCAGTTATTCAGATTAAATAAATAACACTCTAAATAGCTATACCTACTGTGAGGTGATATGCAGAGTGGGGATAGGAGAAGCACAGTAGGATGCGTTGTTAGTGTTCGCTCAATATAACTAATCATCTCATTAGAAATCCCTGAGCCAGTGTTACCCAGGGTTCTTTCAACCCAAAGCTCTTGGTAACTTTTACTCTGTGCGAGATGGTGTCAGGAAATAAATCAAGGAGACATGGCCGTCAGACCGATAGATGGTTGGCACAAACAGGACAACACAAGAGTACTTTCACTTAAAGCTAAACTTTACTTAGTCCCAAGCACTTACACACATCTGCAACAGGCTAGTAAAACCCCCCAACCCTTGATAATTACCAAAGCTGAGTGTGGCTCTCGAGTGACACAGCAGCAGGCTTCTTGTGGTCAAATCTTCCGTCTGCCGGTAGGGACTGCAAGATGTATCCAGAGACAGAGTCCATTCCTGGGGCACATCCTGCTCTTCTAAAATGCATGTGTCAGCAACTTCAACACAATTCTTATCAGGAAGGACGCGGGGTCAAGCTGCCCTTTCTGTGGCACCCAATGACCCCCTCCCCTCCTGCCTTGGTTAAGCTAAGCCTGCTGACTTGGCCAATCTACAGCCTGCTGACTTGGCTGATTTTAGCAATAAGATATAGTGGTTTGAGGCACTTTACTGGTTTGCTGACATTTCCCCGTATACCAGCCCATAAAATATGTTAGTTACTGCAGATTACAGCTGGCATGTAGTGGTCATATATTAATTCACCTTCAAGGTATTCCCTCAGAAGAAGTTGCTGGATATCTTTAATGCAATTGTGGGTAAAAAACATCTTTTATCTATAATATGAAAAGAACCATTACATATTTTCAGAAGACAGATTTATGACTAAATATGCAGCCTATATTGACATTATTCTGAGGAAAATTTTTATGAATGAATTCCTATCAAACTCTGTTTGGAAAAATAAATCCGAGCTTTCTGAACAACAGACATGAAATAAATATTCTCTTTAAAATAGAAGCTACTGACTTTTAACGTTTCCCAAACAACTTTTTAAGGCCAGAGTACCAAAAGAGATTGAAAGAGAGCCCTAGCCCTTGTTTCATATATCTATCACATTGCTTCCCTGTGAACACTGTGAAAGGCTTACGTGCTTTGAACAAAACCTTCCTTGTGGTAAAGTATCCCTATATGACAACAAGAGGCTGAGACTTGTAGTGCCAAAAGATTGGAGGAGACGCAGGTTGATATCGTGAGCACCACTGGGATGACCACTAAAGACTCTGGGGATCAACATGACAACTATTCTGAAACAGTTACTAGAGTAGAGGAGCAGAATTTAAAGTCACCATAAAAATGTTTTCTGGGTTAACTTGAAATGGAATTTGATACGTAGAGAAAAAGCTCAGAATTTGTTTTTTCAATAAACATGGCGACGTCTGCATAGTGTACTTTGTACATATTGATTATATTCATGGATCAAATATACATTAGAGCATGCAAAAATAATTAGAGCATGCAAAACAGATTGACATATGCCACATTGATCATATTTTATATGACACAAATATGACTAGTATGCTAAATATACTGGACCACATTCATCCCTGGCGTAACTCCTCTGAAGTCAATGGAATTACACCAGGGATGAGTTTGGCCCATCTAACCACAAAGAAAAGGAGAGTGGCCATGATCTCCTTATACCTTTTCATCACTCCCAGATTGAGAACCCATGGTTTAGCATGAATTCAGAACCATATTAAAATCTGTTTGGTTGCATTAATGTATTTAGGATAAATAAGTATCAGGCATGCCTTATTACTGTGGATTATTAGAAAGGTTTCATTATACAACATGTAATTAATTAAAGCATGACTTATCCCCGAGGCTCATAAAAATGACAGTGAAGAGTAAATGTTTAGCCTTGGGAATGTGCCAGGTTGCACCAACTGTCAGGTAGTTTAAAAAGAATTTCCCAGGTGAAGAATCCTCAGGAACCTACTATGAGGTGCATGGGTGCACACACACACACACACTTTAAAGTAATAGAAGTTGGACACTGATTTACTATCAGATACTCCAGGTGTATTTTAGGAGCTAATTACTCGTACATTTTCTTCCCCCATCTATAAAATGGAGATGATAATTCTTCCTTTCTCCCACCCCTTGCCTGTTTTATCTAGTTAGAGTGTAAGCTTTTTGAGGGCAGGGCCTCTCCCTTACTATGTGCTGGAACAGTCCCTAGCAAAATGAGGCCTTGCACTCTTGCCTAGAGGCCCTGACTGAGTTTAATATAAATAAATTAAATCACAACTTTTTTTTGTTACCCATGCACTACTCCTCATTCATGAGCTTAACTATATAATATAATCTTAGATGATCTTTGCATATCTTAGATGATTGTTCTAACACCATTTTCCTATAATATATCAGCAGTAATAGTGTTTTACCTTTAAAACATATAAGCCAATTCTTTGGTTAATATTATTAATATGCCTTTTTGTGACATCCAAAAAGTCTGACATTGATGGTAAGGCCATTCCAGTCCATCTGGAATTAGAGATCGCTGTGAAAAAAATCTCATTTGAAAAAATCATTGGAAATACATTTGTTTTTTTGACAGCATTGGGTTTTATTTTCTTCTTCAGTGGCTGCTGTTTCTCAGTTAAACAAAGAGTACTAGATCAAAACTTTTAGAAATTGTAACGTTTTCTTTGTGGTTTCTGAAGCAGCTTTTCTGCTTTTTTGCTGACAACCCTTGCAAATCAATCAATCAGAATTCATAGGCCAAGGCATCCAACTAAGAGCGCAGGATTTTTTTTAAGATGTGAACAAATAGCCAGTCAGACATATGTCAATTTCCAACCCAGTGTAGTTCCAATTGTTTGCATTTGTGGTTTTTCATTAAAAATGGTCATCTTCTTGAGTTTATTTTATTCAGTTTGTCTAATGCAAGCTCATTTTCCTTTCTCTGAACTGGACTTTTACTTTCTTCTGCACTAATACGTTTTTTAAAAACGCATTTTTCCATCACTAAGTGAGAGGAATTCTGAATATATCTTTTCTTGTGTCCAAAGATGATCCTTTATTGATCTTCAACAACCTTGTAGGGTTTCATATTTTTGGAAGTCCATGAGACAAATGGACTGAATGTTTTTTATTTGTTTCTTCCTGACCTAAGAATGATATTTTCTCTTCTTTTCCTCAATTCTGAAAACGACATGTACATCTGTGTGCTCTGAGAGACTTTTCTTAATGTTCTACTCTAAATCAGGGACTTTTCTCAACCTATTTTCTTCATGCATATGGACAGCTCTCTATTTCTTCTGCCCAAAAAGGACTTTCTCGGCTAGATTCTCAGCTGGTGTAAATCAGCATCACTCTGTTGAAGTCAGTGGATTAGTGCTGATTTACACCAGCTGAGGAGTTGACCCTAAATCATCTTTAATTTGTTCTTACTCAGGGTGAAGAAAGTTCCTGAAAGGATTCACTTCCAGCACATAAGAGCTCTTTATCCCGGTTTTGGATTAGATGTCATCCTCCCTGAAAACGGCAGTTTTAGTAAAATTTATGTTTCATACCCCCCTTCATTGTATTAATAAATACAAGGCAGTACTGAATGTGTGAAAGTACTTAATCTTAACCTATGAGGTCCCCCATGTGCATCCCCTCTTCCTGATCTACTCCATCCCAATTTTGAAACCTTGTTTCAGAAAACCCAGGGAGAGGCTACTGCAGAACTGGGAAAAGTAGGGGACACTTTTTCCTTCTTTATGTGCACATCCACGCCTGGATCCACTGGGTTTTCACCCTATAGTTGTGGAGATAGATGATTTGGCCCAATGTTACTTAATGAAAGGACATGGACATCTAGACTGGGAGTTAATAATTTTCCTTTCAATTTAACAATCTGGTAAATTTTTAGTAGCACCTTTGCTAATACACCAACAATCTCTGGTCCAGTAAAAGATATTACCTCACCCACCTTGTCTCTCTAATATCGACCAAGGGTCAGACAACTGGTTCCCATGGCATCAAACCTTCCCAACACTATGGATGTTTTTAAACTGATGTTTTTTAATTTCTAAATTGTTTCCATTCTACAGGATTAAAGAGGATCAATTTGGGGAGGACGTTAAAAAAATTGAAACAACATTTTAATCAAAGCTTATCAAAATGATTATTTATCATTTTAAACATATTAAAATGTCACTAAATGTGAAAAAAATGAGAAGTTTAAAAGCAATTATTTACCTTTTTTATATTTCATTTTCAAAGAAAGGCCATTTTACTGTGAAAAATATTTTTGTTCTCAAGATTTTGGCCAGCTCTAATGCTCCCCCTGCAGCTTTAACTTACTCACTGTCCTCCTGAGGGAATGGGGTTCCAGGTCCCGGGAGGCTTTGGAAAGGCACAGGTTTCAGAGTAGCAGCCGTGTTAGTCAGTATCCGCAAAGAGAAAAGGAGGACTTGTGGCACTTTAGAGACTAACCAATTTATTTGAGTCTCTAGGGTGCCACAAGTACTCCTTTTCTATTTGGAAAGGCACAGGAGTTTAGTATAGATGGTCCATATATCTATATCCCAGGAATCACAAGGCTAGAAGCCAAATCTCCAGCCACTTTAGGGGGAAGATGGCATTGGAAACTCTGCCATTGCAAGAAATCCTTTGAATTAGCCTTTTCCTTCATGCAGGAATAGCCTCTGTAAGGAAGAACACAACAATCACAGCTACCACCTATGGCCTTGCCAATACTAGAAAATATAATGGACTCCGGCAAAGCTGTATATTAAGGGCAACCCTATCAATTGTGTTCAGCTGGGAATTCTAGCTGCAAGATTCCTTACATCTTCTCAACCTAAAGAAGTTCTTCACTGTCTTAATGCTCCCCCCAAAGGTCTTGTTTACACATTGCAAAGAAAAAAGCTCAGCAGCACCTATGACGAATGATTGGGAGACACTGTGTATCTGCCCTGTTTCATACAGAAAAGGTTGCATATATTAATTGACATTATTGAGACTCACATATATGAATCTGCTATTTCATCCCACTCTCAACCCATTCAGCTGAATAACACAGCATGGCACTCTTTCTACATTTCTGTTTCTTCTTATTTTTTATGAATATATTTTCTTCTTTTAGGATTAATTATTCTGGCAGCGCAAGACATAATTTAATACAGCTACTGAAACCCTTTACAAATAATTAATGTAATGTAAAAAAAACCTGAATAAATTGAAGTTTCTGCCAATGAGCTCTCTAATTTTCCTACCATCAAAAGAAGATATATACCTCAGTAGAATTTGTGGCAAGTAATTATGCTTAGGAAAATAGTACATTGAAAAAATGTCCATATCCTTTTATGTTTCAGACTAACATTTATAAAACATCATTTTTACTACAATAGGTACAATCCAACCATAGATTTAATGGTTTCTATAAACTGTGATCCTAATTTGATCTCAGTTACACCAGATGTGGTGTAACACTACTGATTTACATCCGTATATGTGGAATCAGAATCTGTCTCTAATCTTTTTTTAGCCAGAAGACTAACAACATCATATATCCTTATCCATCCTGTGTTCTTTTTTCCAAGCCCTTGAGAGAGTTCAATGTTTTATTCTTTGCCAAATTAAAATATTCTGTGGAGGCTTGGGGTTGGGGATTTTTATCTGTTTTGAACTGAAAAGCAGGATGCGTTTGACATGACATGATCAAATCAGAACAGATGACAGTTATGCTCACTAAAGAGTAGACCCACGGCACTTATAACTGTTTTTAGTTTCTCTCTTTCCAAATTACTGGCACAGTCAAAACCAATTCATTCAATTAGCCCTTTAGAGTAAAGCCATGTCAATGGGTTGCATAAATACATGATCCCTATAGCAATATGTAAAATGTCTCTTTTCACATCCCACAGCCTCTTTGTTGACATCTAATGTATTGTAATTAAGTCTAATTAGGTAGACTTATGGATTCACTCTCATGGTTATGTATAAGTACATGTCCCCCACTGCTATTTGTTCAAGGCATTCTTCATATCATTTAGCTTGCTTCAATTATGCATTTTATAATTTGCCTACTGATGTTTTTGCATAGTGATTTTATATACAGAAATATGACCTACAGGATTTTCAATATTGTTAACTTTATATCTGAAGAGATTTCTTTGACATATAACTTAGTTTCCTTTCATTGCTTTTTAACTCAGTTGTTATTAAAACAATTCCTTTTGTGCCTAAAATTTATTTCATTACTGTTTTAATTATGCAACTGTGAAAAGCAGATAATGAGAAAATAGATGGACTTTTTGAAATTTGTACTCTATGAAGTGGCTAACCATTCCATTTTGCAAATGAAAGTTTTAGAACTGATTTTTTGTAGGTTCATAAAATATTCATTATTTATGCCTCAATCCTGTGTAATGCTTAAGCATGTGTGTTACTTTACTCACATAAGCAGTACCACAGTGCATAAATGTACTCATGTCTTTGCACAAAGAGGGCACTGGGAATTCCACTTTTGTTTGTGATTCAGAGAATGTAAGATTATTAGTTAATCTTCAAGGCATGACTAGTATATGGCTTTTTGTCTTGATTTTTAATTCACCTCTTCATAAATTTCAATTTTCTTCCATTATATGGCCATTGTTTTGCTTATGAAAATAGGAGACAGGAAAATAAAATGAACTTCCTACTTAATAAATAAATCAACATGCTGGATTATGTATATGAAGGTGAACTCTTCAATTGTACCTTAACTCCACTAATAGGTCATTTGCCTTGGCCCCTGATTCAGTAAAGCACTTAAGCAAATGATGAAATCTACCGTGTTTAACACTTCCTACCTACCAGTTCCAAATTTAGGACTTATGATTGATACAAAATGCACACACATACATCCTGTAAGTGTCTCTATCTACGCTTTACGATATAGCCTTTCCGTGGTCGTTGCTGTAACAGAGGGACGGGGTTCTGTCAATAATTCCTATGTCACAGCAAGGGAATACTGATAATCTATGCTACCTCTTTCATCAGCTAAGATAGATACTGGAAACATCCAGCATCCAGAAATGTAAGATTTGATTTGATTTTCTCTGTAACTAAGCTAATGGGAACCAATCTCACTGGGCTTTGCAAACCATTCCGATGTGATATGTTGTGCAAAACATTTATTTTATTTTACTACCATTTTCTCTGTTTTTAAATCTTATTGTTAAGAAGGCTATTGTTGTATTGGGTAACTTCACATAGACTGCCCTGAATGAGCTGAGAATCCCTCAACCTCTGAGAGAGAGCTGATGAAGGGATAAGTATTTCTGGAGCCTACCCCACTACACATAGTCTAAGTAAGGTGGGGCACGGACAAGAACTGTGCTCTCCCATTAAGGCATAATACAAATAGCTGTGGCAGATGCACACCAGGAAGAAACTCAAAGACCAAGGAGCAGATGTGAAGGTGACACTCACTGAACCTTCTCACAGGCA
This sequence comes from Lepidochelys olivacea, assembly GCF_965140295.1. Classification (NCBI taxonomy): domain Eukaryota; kingdom Metazoa; phylum Chordata; order Testudines; family Cheloniidae; genus Lepidochelys; species Lepidochelys olivacea. The sequence goes on along the minus strand of NC_140417.1, from coordinate 79,378,093 downwards.
TATCTGCCCTAATTGTGAATAATTTTGAAAATCAGTCCTCAAATGTCTAACATATACATAAATGACTAAACAACATCATAGGGAAGAAATGTTAAAATGAACTGAATTTAAGAAACAGATGCACAAACAAATTGAAACAAGCTGGTATTAAAAATGAAATAAAAGGCAGTGGAGGAGAAGAAAAAGACTGATCATAAGACAAAGTAGAAAATGCAAACTTAATACTTCCCAAATCACCACATAAATTCTACCAGTCTATCAAAGTACACACCTGTTCTCCGCATCCTCCCTGCTGAGTGCATGAGGAAACCAATTTAAAGATACTGTAGTGAATGTGAAAATTGCAGATCCATCCATCACCATTATCCCCTCTACAAAAACAGCTATTGGAGAAGAAGAATAAGCCAATAAGCCTTTATTTGTAAAACAACAAAAAAATGCAGCTTCTGCTAATACTGGCCGAGTACTTAGCCATCGCCTAAGTAGAAAACCAGGAGCGGTTAAGTGGTGGTCTGATGCCAGGGGATTCATGCTCAGGGGTTTTTTATTATTATTAGTATTATTTTATTCTGTATGCGCTATTAGTATCTGATGACCTAATATACATGGTAGCAGCAGCGGAAGCAACTGCTAGGACAAAATCTCCATAATTGCTTAACAAAATTGCTATTCTCCATTCTCAGCCTAAGACACTGATTCTGATCAGACAATAGAAAGAAGATACACTCAGTGTTTGCTAGCAGTTACAGTAATGGCAGGTCGTAATTTTAATTTCTCAAACCCGCATGCTGGGGGCCCTCCTATAGAGTCAACTTACCGAGAGCCAGTAATTAGAGAAGAAGCCATCTGTGTGGCTTCACTACTGGACCTTTATTACAGACCATTTATCTTAATATTCAGTCTTTAAAGAAACCATCAGTGTAGGATTCCCACTCTTGGTTTTCAAGCTCCCAGCCACAAGACAGAGCAGTGATTTGCACTGGGATCACATATCCCAAAAGTGAGAATCCTTTTGCATGAAAATGGAGCAGAAGCCTGGATATGGAATTTTCTTTCTAGTCCTGCAACCCTATTCATTGTTTTGTGGTTTTTAAGAAAGGATCTGTACTTGAAGAGGAACAAATACCAGAAACCAACTCCTCTAAGCATGTTTTACTTTGTTGTTTTCACTGCTCGTCTGCTGCTGCTGTCTTGCAGCAGATGTTGCTGTTCATTTTGTTTTTTAAATCACTCTATTTAAAATCAGGCATGTGATTGCCCAACAGTGAAAAAGAGAACGAAGCTGTCACTTTGATATGACTGCTTGGAGACTGCTCTTTCTTCGTGCTGTCATTGTGTGGCCTATGTTAGTGAGAAGCACAGCGCAATAAGAAAAATATAAAAAATATTCAGTGACAAATCAATTCTCCTTGCGCTATAAAATGAGATTGACAAGCAAACATACTAGAAGTCTATAAAAAGTAAATAAGCAGGTGTGGAAGCACAATCCATGGCCTAACTTGCAACCTGATATTAACTGCACTCTGGCTGAAATCCAAACACTCTCTCCCTCACCCCACAAACACACACCCCTCTTGTGCAGACCCCAGACAAAGGCCTGACCCCACAGAAGTAGTAGGACAGGTAGAGATCCGGGAAGTGCTAGTCTCTCTGCTCAGATACAAAAAGGCCAATTCTGGGAGCAGACAGTGAGAAAGGTAAGTGAATCTACATTTGTGTCTCCAGTGACTGTGAACCCCCATCCTGCAGGCATGGAAGGACAGCGTCCATCTTTTTCAGTCAATAGGAAGAGTTGCACTGTATGAACTGGGGTGATTCAACCCATGTTGTTCCTCAAACACTTACTTATCTCCTCCTCTAGTCTCCCCTACTTATTCTGTCCTTGTTCAGGAAGAGCAGAATTTTACCCTATCCAAGCTGTAGAACTCAAAGCTCATTTACTGGTGGCCCATGCCTTTATCCCAATAAGACTCAGGAATAGTGTAATTTCCAGTAATGGTGACCCAGTAGAGTCAGTAATTTTTTTATTGCAATGAAGCTTTGGTGAGTATTGTAAAGCATAATAGGAATGATAATGATACTGAGTTAAGCACTGTACAGAGTTTACAGTAGCCTTTAACCTCCACCAAACAGTCCATGAGAGCTATTGGTAATTCCTGAAAGAAATGTGAAGGGAAAGAACCTTTCAAAAATGTAGCAAACACTTACTCCCTCAAAAAAAAAAAAAAAAAAAAAAAAGTATTTCTGAATTCATTTTGCCTGACCAATATATAGACAAACTGTACTGCTGGGCCAGGGATAAGAGCACGCACAGAGACTGCTTGCTCAGCCTGTGAGTGCAATACCATACCAAATTATCAGCTTGCAAATGGATCTTTTCTGTATCAGAAAAGAATTTACTATATAGAAATGTTAGAATATTTAATGCTGCTCTTGGTGGCATAATAGTCAGTTTGTATTATGACAATGTGTCTTCCAAGCTTTTTAATCAAGCTGGGAAGTTAAGAAGGTCAGGTTGTATTACTCTGTATGTATCCCATTTGTACTTTGCTATTGAAACACACTGTCATTCAGGAAGGACCCAGGCCTTTTATAAAAAACACAAAGTTGGGAACATTAGCTCATTTCTTCAGGATCAATTAATTTCCCAGAAACTGATGAATGCATTTTAGAAATAGCTGTAGGGAAATGTTAATCGGAGATATATCTATCATGCCTTGGAGAACACTTTAGCCAAAATGAAGAGAGGTTCAACTTCCCTTGAGTTGCAAATAAGATTGTGATTGAGTAGTTTACTTACTAACTTCTATTATAAGTGAGAGATGCATCAAATTGTAGAGAGCCTTTGCCCAGAGCAAAAGGGTAATGCTTTGTCGTTAAACCATTTAACACAATCGGGAAAGATAAAATTTAGTATCCAAGTATATACTAAGAATATTTTCCATGTCAAGTGGGATTTCAGAACTGCTCATCATTGGCCTAACTGTTTTCACTGAAGTCAGTGGGAAATCTTCTATTGACTGCAATGGAAGCAGAGTTAGGCCAACTGAGTACCTTCATAAATCCCTCTCTGCATAAGTAAACCTAACCCTACTCCTGTTGACGTCAAAGACAAAACTCATTGATTTCAGTGGGAGGCTGGTTCAGACCCCTTATTAGATGGTTGACCCCTTGTGGACAGAATAAGAACCAACACAAACCTCATGTAAAAACCTAGCCAAAACAACTCAATGTTTTTCCAAAAGTCAAAAATATTCAGTTCATTATTTTACAAAAAAGTTAATCTTCACACTCCTTGCCCTACCTGGAGCCAGTTAGGACTAGAAGAAGATATGCCATCAGAACACCTTTACTTGTAATAGTTTTAGTCTGACTAGAAACATAAGCTAGTTGAAGCCTGATTCAGCAGGATTTCTAACCCAACACTGCAGGCCCCAGTAGCACAGATATGAGCCTATTCTACAATCCAGGATCAAAATTACCACCCCCATTTGCAGAAGCTTGGATCTGAATCCAAGCTGAGCATCATGACCAACTTCTTTCTTTACAGTAGGCTGAACCAAAGCCCCAGAACCACAGATATTCAAGCTTCAGGAACATTTGGATCTGGCTCAGAATTCTGAGACTCAGGCCCAGTTAATTTACTGAAGGGCTGGCTGAGCATCAGAACGTGTGATCACTTAGAGAAAGGGTGCTGTTGTGGTTAAGGCATTGGACTTGCCTCAGAAGATTTGCATTCTGTTCATGGCTCTGCCACAGACCTCTTGTATGACCCTGGGCAAATCACTCAGGGTTTGTCCACACTGCAGTAAAAAACCAGAGGCACCAAGTCTAGAGCTTGGGTCAGTTCACTTAGGCTTGTGGGGCTCGGGCTGTGGGACTAAAAATTACAGCGTAAAGTTTGGTCTCAGGCTGGAGCCCAGGCTCCAGCCCAAGCCCAAGCATCTGCACTGCAATTTTTAAGCCTCACTGAGCCTGTACCCTGGGTCTTTTATTACAGTGTAGACATACCCTGAGTGCCTGGTTCTCTTCCCATTTCACTTAACAGCAGAATTCCTGTGCCATTGTGCTGCAGTTCCCCATCAGTAAATAGGAATATTAATTCTTCTGTAACTTGCAGGGTAACTTAGGGCAGGATAAATTAATCAAGGTTTGTAAAGTGCAGACAGTGATTTTATATACTCATACATATGAACTATGATCAAGGTTTACTGATCTTTTCACATAGTTCTTCTGGCTGCTTTTGTCTACTATAGAAAAATAAAGATTTGTATTCACTCTCCCTCTGAAAGGAAGACCCTAGGACCATCAATATGATGCAGATGTTTCAGGTGTTGACACATTGTGTCAGAAAAGGTTAACAAGATTTATCCATCATAAGCAGTAAGCACAGAAACTTCTTGATCAGTGCAGGCCTGTAAATGCAACTCAAATGCTATTGATTTTCAGTGGTTTCTATTCTATGATTAATTGTTTACACGATGTTCAGTGTTAGGCACTAAATAACCCATTATTCTTAGTGTTATGACAATACTCCCCATTGTCAGCCTTTAGCTGTCTACATTTTTGCAGCAAACTTAGCAAACATTTCTTGAATGTTCACTTGCTCTTTTGGAGTAGTGTGTTTTTAAAAATGAAGTTTAGTCAGGGGTAAGAATTTATAGAGCTTCTGTGGCAGAATTGCTGGTTCACTTGCAGTGCTCTACATTATTAATTCCAGATTAATTTCATCCTCGAGTTGTAGACATAATGGAACTCTCTGTGAAAGTAACTCAAGCAAAACGCTATATTTACAGTACTTTCAATATATGTTAACTAAATTGACAAAACTGAAGGCAAACAGTCTAGAGCAACAAATTGGTTAGTAAAATATTGAACAATGTTTGTAAAAAAAATTGTCTTTTTTTACAAAACTAGGTAGATTGATTTAAATGCAAATGTTTTACTGTTATGACACATCTCTGGTTTCAATGAATAGAGCAGAAGGCAATTAATTTTGCTGCTTATATATAGTAGATTTGACTTGTTTGCCTGAAATATCCTAATGAATCAAGTGCTTTTCCATTACATGTAGGACACTTTTGCCATATAAAAAACCATGAGTACAACAGAGCTTCCATTCAGAGCAAAATGAACTACTGTGGTTTTTGTTCCTAACCCTGGAACAAGGAGTTTGTAACTGAGTATAATTAATTAATTTCCCCTGATGGTAATGTATTTGACTAATTGTTATTTAAATTAGGCAAGTGAATGTAAAATAATTTTCAGGTTGTTATTATTATTAATGTTTCAATCGCGAAAGAGTTTTATAACCAGTATTGTGCCTTTGGATGCGACAGCTGTCAAAGCACGACTGAGGTTACAGAAGAAAAGACTACATGCAGTTGGACACACACTGAAATAGATATGGAACCCCCAGGAGGACCTTCCCAGAGAGGCTGATACAGACCGGTCAATATGGTGATGCCTAAACCACCTGCGTATGCAGACTGGCAGATCAAAGTCTAATATAATCAAATGGGGTTATTCTAATGACATGAATATACCGTATGCAAGTGCAATGAGGTGCAGACTATGGAGCTCCTGCTCATTGGCCAACTCTTTGGGGACACTTGTACGAAGGAGGACCTCACTACGGAGATGAAAAAAGCCTTTGCTTGTGCACGGTTCTGGAAAAACATCTAGTTTGTGACAAGGATGCGAGAAGAAGGAGGTTTCATGTACAGCACAGTTACCACTAAATTTGGCTGAATGAGTTGCCAGTCTTGAATTCTAAACGAGACTCTAGTAAACTGGTGACCACACTGTTCAGCCCTCTTGCAATTAATACTGAAGGTCCAAATCCTACTCACTTTATGAGTTGTCTAAGTGAAGGAATCAGAAATTCCAAAATGTTGGAAGTAATTTCATTTCTCCTATAGGTTGATGTGGCAATAATTGAAAGTGCTTCAAAAAAGGAAATTATTGTAGATGCAGAGTCATGGTGGGGTTAACTTTGGGCCAGCTGAATTATATAATCAGTTAAATGAGGGCTGAACAGTGTGGTCACCAGTTTACTATAGTCTCATTTAAATAAGATTGCTGAGTGCAACTTCATCCCTACTTGATTTTTTGACAGTAAGAGAAATGACCTGCTAATTTTGTAGTGTGGCAGTCTACAGTCAAGAGAAGGTGATACTTGAAGGTAAGAGGTGTTGCAGCTCAATACTGAACTGCATTGTCGCTGATGAGTACCACCCACACTATGGCTGCCCACTTCTCTAAGCAGAGTTATCTTGTCTTAAATATTCAAGTGCACCAAGTTCTTGTTGGCACAAAATAGCTACCAAGACTTATCACTATTGTAACAGAATATAGTGAAGACTCTCAGGAAACAGGATTTTAGAGGCTGTATTTTGCCTTGTAGAATCAGTGCTACGCTCAATATGCCTGCACCTCAAGTTACAGGTTCTGGGAATCACATGATGATGTCATCACTTACAACCTGGTGAATACAAGAAATAGACTGCCGGCAGTATCAGCCTTCCAGATAAGGCTAGCATAGGCCATCTCATATCATAGGTCACTCCTATTCATAGGTCATCCACCCTGACTGTGATGGGAAGAATGGGCAGACAGGCAGTCCACTTCAGATCCCTACAGGAGTAAAAACAGTGTTCAGAGTGAGAGTACTGAATCTTCCTCACTCAGCAGACAGGCAACACGTTGCCAGGTGTCAGAGTGGATCAGAATGAGAATTAGCAGACACACTAGGTGTTGTGAGACTCTTTACAATCTTTTCCTTGCCAACCCTCCACTCCCAGGGGAGGAAGCATTGGCTCGAAGACTTGCAGGACAAAACAAGTGATTGCAGGGAGAGCTCTCCTATGTCTACTTCCTATTAAAATATTCTGCTGTCTTAATCTTTGTATCTCACCTCCATAAATATGCAGGGATGCAACATGTTAAAGACTAGGACCAGCTCTTCAGCTAGTGTAAATCAGCATAGCTCCTTAGAAATCCTAGGACCTCTGCTGATTTACACCAGTGGAGGATCTGGCTCTTTCCTACAAAAGCTTACAATCTAAATTTAGACAAAACTCAATGAATGGTAATTGCAAACAGTTGGAGGAAGACACGCATGACAACAATACGATCATGCAGTTGCTTTGGCAAATTAACATGCAGTATGTAAGTTCTGAGAATTGTGTATGTGACTGATGCTGATTCTTGGAGAGTCAGATAAGTCTCTTGGAAGACGTGGAAAAGAGAAGATGAGATGCACCTGAAAGAAAGGTGAGGGGCTGTTGCTACTTTTGGAGGGAAAAAAAAGGAGAGAAAGAGAGACTACAAAAGAGAAAATAGAACAGAATTGGGATTAGGAATGACATGGGAGGAGAGAATGAAATGGAATAAAGTAATTAGCAAAAAAGACAAAGCTTTTAAGTTAACATATTGTAGTAATGTACATATGTTCCTATATGTTATTGTGCTTCCCTGGGAGATGCACAATATCTCTATAAATTTGGGAACTGGCTAGGATGGCTATTATGAACATAATATGTTATGTTAATATGAGCTAAGATACTTTTTCTAGTTAAATCATGGAGGAAAAGAAGAAAAATCACTTAACATTTACCAAAATGCAGGCACAATACTTCAGTGGAAAGAGACTGCTAGACCCCTAGACTAAGGCTGAATTGGATAATTAGTCCTTTAAACTTTATAACATAGGAAATTACGCATAGATTTCAGCTCAAACAGGTGGGCTTCATTACTGCAGCTCAAAAGGCTGGTGGAAGCACAATGATCTTTTATATAAAAGGCGACATTTAGGCTATGTCTACACTACAAATTACATCGGTATAACTTATGTCACTCAGGGGTGTGAATGATCCACACCTGAGTGATGTAAGTTACACTGACCTAAGCGCCAGTGTGGACAATGCTACGTTGGTGGGAGAGCTCCTCCCACTGACATAATTACTGCCTCTCACAGCGGCAGAAGTTATTAAGCGGACAGGAGAGCTCTTTCCCATCGGCTTAGAGCATCTTCCCCAGAAGTGCAACAGCTGCATGCAGTTACACTGCTGTAGCGTAGACATAGCTGTAGGCCCAAAGGATTGCCATACCGATCCCAAGTAATTTTGGGGAGGGTGACTGGCACCCAAAATGCCAAGGCTGGCTGGGGTGTAGAGAACTCAAAAGGGTCACTAATGGAGGGGGGCCATATAAAGAACACAACACTGGCTCTCTGATATACTCCTGCCTCTCCTCAACCCCCTGGAAGCCTCTTAATGGATAGATAATAGGGTTGGGTATCTGTGGGTATGGAGGCATAGTTAGGCGGGAAGGGCTGGGATGAAGGCTGCTCTTCACAAACACCTTGCAAGAAGCACCTGCTAACTAAGACAAAATATGTACAAAGGAAGATGCTGCAATATCTCCATTTATGTGTGGTTTTGAATATTCAAAATATTGCAATGATGAATTTGGACTGCAGGCAAAAGCACAGGAAAAGCAGAAATGAGGGACATTAGTGTATACAAACCAAAACAAGAGAAAAGTTCAGCTGGGGCATTTTAGGAGGAGCTAAAATTTCCTTTTGATGCAAACTAGTGCTGGTATTTTCCAAATACAGTACATCTTCTTTACAGTATAATCCTGGTGATACTTAGCATGCTAATTAATATACCAACGGAAATTCCATAATTTTGGCCAAATAAAATAACACTACAAAGAGACACCATCTGGAAGGCTGATGATATTGAAGCCATTAACTTTAGTTCCAGCTTGCTTTGATAACTATGGGCAGATAGAGCACTGAGTCCATATGTTCCGGAAATCAATGGTTAATAACTAGTTCCAGACAAGACTTATTCAAGCAGATCTTCAGGTTCTCAGAACCACAATGCCACAGATGTAAAATCAACTGTAATGATATTACCACTAAAGCTCTGTAATACCTGCTCAGAAATTTGGATGACCACCTCATTTCTGAATTTTTGCCATCCTCTCCCTAAAATACGATAATTATAAAAGAGCAGCTTGAAGAACAAAAGTGAAAAGCATATGCTAAACACTTCTACTTACAGAATTTTTCAAGTTGTTGTATTCTTCTATTTTAAACACAGTCTGGACCAAAAAAAAGGGATAGAAATGTAGTTAAAATTCTAATAATGTTTACCTCCATTTCTGTCTCTCTAATAGGCTAGTGACTCAGTGATGAAGAGTGAGACCTCAGCTTATTCATTTTTGCATTGCCATATGGACAATAATGATTGAGGCAGTCTGTTAGGAATTATCTTCCTATGTTTTTCTGTAACATGTGTAGTTTTGCAGCAAATTGTTATCTGAACATTGTCACCAAAATAATATACATGTGGTGCAAGTGAGATAAAGATCAGCACACTTTAAAAATATTTTGTTCCTGTTTTGTATATTGCAAGATTCAAGAGATAAATATTATTCTGCATCTAGTATTTTCTTATATGAAAGGATATATTTGCCTCCATACGTATGCAGAGTCCAAGATCAGTTCATTTCATGCTTTTTCTTTGCCAAGGAGTTGCTGTGATCAGATTAAAATTTTAAACTAAAATTTACCAAGCCAGCAAATGAATAAAAAACAAAAATAGAATATATGGACAGTACAGAAAGATAAAGCAAATGATGAGGAAGCGGAGCATAATAACCCCCAAAAAAGCTCTAATCTCTTTCTAAATTAATCATAGGAAAAAAAGCTATGCAACCTCCCAAAACTAGACATGGTGAGGAGACAGGACCTGATCCGGCTCCTACTTATACCAGTATAATTCCTTTTCCTTCACTGAAATTACTTTTAATTTACACTGGTGTAATTGTGATCGGAATGAATCCCCAGGCCAGAGCTATTACTATCCTGGATGGTTTGTCTCACTCCACTGACAGAAAGGAACCGCAACCCCATTGTAATTGGCTGGTTAAGGTAAATATGTATACTAAATAATGTTAGAGAAACTAATTGCAAAAAACAACTGGAGCTTACCATTGGATCTCATCCTAAATGTGTAGCAGGAACCTAAGCAAAGGACGAAGTAGCATAGCAGTCCTGGGATGGTCACCAGAGGTGGTTATGAAAAAAAGTCAGAGAATATTTTAGAAAATAAAACAAACAAACCACCTAAGTTTTTTAGAAGCAGCAGGAAGCACAAGCAGGTATTTGTGGATCCCACTGCTGAGATGCTTAGGGTCATAGCTCTAGTCTAGGCAGGGCCAGCCCCAGAGCACAGGCTGCACTCAGCCCAGTGTAGGAGGCAGCCCTGGTCCTGAGCTGAATCTGGGGTTTCTGAACACCCTTCCACCTAGTACCTCAGACCACCCCGCCATCCCTCAGTGGAGTTCCGAAGGGGTCATGCGAGACAATAGCAAGCTCCTTGCTTCGTAGTTCCTCCTGCATCTGGCTGGGCTATTCAGCTCTTCGTTCCCCTGCCCATCATGTAAAAAGAGTAGTGCCTCCAACAGCTCTTCACTGGCTCCCTTGTTCCTCCTCCTGTACATACCCCCTGACTTCAGCAGAAGTTGGATAAACCCCTTAGTCAGGGAGAATCAACTGTCATCTCTAGGGAGAGGTTTGACCTGGGAAAGGTTTTGTCCCTGTATGCTAGTCTAATGCCTTAACCACAAGTATAAAAATTCCTCTTACTCCTCTTCCTAGCTGAATTACAGACCTGTCAAAGACTTTTATTGGCCACTTTTTTCCTAAAGTTTTATTTCACTAAGTAGTGTATATGGGGAGGGGGGAAATCACATTTGTTAAGGCCACATTTAACACATGTTAAGGCTTCTTGTGTGGAGGTGGAAGGGAACAGGTCTGGCTGACAGTGTCCTGGTTTAGGATGTAGGGAGTCCTGCTAGTTGGGGCTAGGGAGAAGGTCTGGTTGAGTGGGGTGGCTGAGGAGAGTGGGAATGGATGGAGGGGTGAGTTCTGGAAGGGGAAAAGTAGGGAGGAATGGATCTGGCTGATTGGGCTTGGGGGGCCGAGAGGAACTGGTCTGGCTTGGGGGATCTAGCAGAAGTGTGTCTGGCTATTTGCAGTAAGTGATTGAAGGGGAACAGGTCTGTCTAGAGCTACATTTGGCTGGGGGAAGGAAGAAAATGGTTGGAGTGGGGCTGGGGTGAGGAAAGGAGGTCTGACTGGGAGTCTCTGGCTGGAGGTGGACAAGGGGAGGAGGTGTATAAAGGGAGGAGCTGGGAGTGGGGTGGAAGGGAAGAGATCTTTCTGGGAGATCTGGCTGTGGGTGGGTTGAGTTGAGGTCATCAGTCTGGGAACGTGTTGGAGGGAAGAAGAGCTGGCTGGGGGTGAGAAGGTCTGGATGGGGAGCTCTGGGTGAGATGGATAAAGGGTTCCATTCCAGTCCATTCCAGTCCATTCATCTGCAGTAATATTGTATTCTATAAATACATATAAATATTGTATTCTATAAATATTGCAGTAATATTGTTTTCTATTGATCAACCTCAGCCTCTATCCCTGCAAGACAAACATCAGGGCTCCCCCTGCTGAGAGGATATTCAGTTTGCAGCTAGCTAGCAGCTGAGCTCCAGAAGGACGAGTCAGCTTCTTCCCATTGGTGAAGAACCTCCCTTCATAGGGACAAGAACATGAGTCAGATTTCTGGTACTGCTGAGCCTTGGGTCCCCAAGCACCAAAGGGATGAAGGGGTAGGATTTCACCCATCTTTAGTGCCTGCTTTAGTTGCAGTTGATTTAGAGAGAGAAATGGAAACTTTAGTTCAGAAAATCTTTTCTTTTTCCACTTAAGTAACAATTAAGGGTTGTTTTCAACTAAGGATGTAGGACAGATAAGGGAGTAGCTCCTGCTGACATTAATGAGACTCTCAGGCATAAATCACTCCCTTATCCATAGCTTCATAGCAATATTCCTCGTCTGGAATATTGTGTGCAGTTCTGGTCTCCCATGTTTAAGGAGGATGAATTCAAACTGGAACAGGTACAGAAAAGGGCTACTAGAATGATCCGAGGAATGGAAAATCTATCTTATAAAAGGAGACTCAAAGAGCTTGGCTTGTTTAACCTAACCAAAAGAAGGCTGATGGGAGATATGATTGCTCTCTATAAATATATCAGAGGGATAAATACCAGGGAGGGAGAGGAATTATTTAAGCTCAGTAGCAATGTGGACACAAGAACAAATGGATATAAACTGGCCATCAGGAAGTTTAGACTTGAAATTAGATGAAGGTTTCTAACCATCAGAGGAGTGAAGTTCTGGAATAGCCTTCCAAGGGGTGTAGTGGGGGCAAAAGACATGTTGGCTTCGAGACTAAGCTTGATAAGTTTGTGGAGGGGATGGTATGATGGGATAGCCTAATTTTGGCAATTAATTGATCTTTGACTATTAGCGGTAAATATTCCCAATGGCCTGTGATGGGATGTTAGATGGGGTGGGTTCTGAGTTACTACAGAGAATTCTTTCCTGGGTGTCTGGCTGGTGAGTCTTGCTCACATGCTCAGGGTTTAGCTGGTCGCCATATTTGGGGTCAAGAAGGAATTTTCCTCCAGGGAAGATTGGCAGAGACCCTGGTGGTTTTTCGCCTTCCTCTGTAGCATGAGGCACGTGTCACTTGCTGGAGGATTCTCTGCTCCTTGAAGTCTTTAAACCACAATTTGAGGACTTCAATAGCTCAGACATAGGTGAGAGGATTTTCGCAGGAGTGGGTGGGTGAGATTCTGTGGCCTGCGTTGTGCAGGACGTCGGACTAGATGATCATAATGGTCCCTTCTGACCTTAAAGTCTATGATTCTAAGGCCAACTCCTTATGAAAATTATAGTGCTAATTTTCTGAATCTGCCAAATGGCTAGTAGAATTTCATGTCCAAATCAAGTAGTGGACAGAAATAGATAACAGATATTTTAATTCCTATATATTTCTAACCAAGGCTTGTATTTGTTTCTTATAATTTTGGCAGTTTAATTATATTTCCTCTAGGAGATATAAAACATAGAAGTTCATATTAAAGACTTTGTTTAGGTTATAGGTTGGAACAGAAAAGCTTTACCTTCTACATCACAACTGTTTCACAGTAAGCAATTTCATTCTGGTTAGAAACTGTAGCTTGTAATTACACGATCATTCTGTGTACACCCTGACTTGAATGTAAATAGTCTAGGAATTTGTCTGGTTACAATCATCAAAACAAATGAAGTTAAGTGTGGTTATAAAAATCAGAGAACGCCCCTCACAAACGTGATACCTGCATTTCACAGGTGTCTGCAGCTATAACCATAAAATCTGTACAGACATGTTGCAATATCCGTTCTTGAAAGCAGCCACTTCAGATATGTTACCAAGAAACCAGTCAGTTATTTTTTTTTTTTGACTAACACAGTATTTCTGGAAGTAATTCATTTTTGTGTACATGTTTTAGCAATAGAGTAAAACATATAATGGTCCTTCCAGTGGGAATGTGGTAGCTTAAGTATGTTAGAAAACTGTATAATGAAATGTGTTAGTCAAATATATATACTAAAAATGTTAGCCAAACTAATATTATAGGACAATATAAAGGAATGTTCGCTGTTTTATGTGTGTCTGCACAGAGACTCTTAAGACTGTCCCCTGCCTCTTGTAGAAGTTGGTTGTCAACTGCTTTCACGGCAGCATCTCCCTTTCCTGGGGCCTCACGGAGGACTCTCTGAGATCAGGATACTCATGCCAAAAATATGAGGATTGTGTGTGTCAGGGGGAGTGGGCAAGTCCTGTTTGAGAGGAACTCAGTTAATTCCAAGCAGCTCATTACCTGAACAAAACAAAAAAAACACACAACTTCCTTGGGCTCCAATCCTGCAAACACTTAGCTCACATCTCCACTAGGATCAGTTTACTGGTATAGGAATACCAGTATAGCATCGCAGCAAAATACTCCTAGTGGGAATGGAGCTCTGCTAGCAAAGCTGCATTTTGTAGCAGTACAGTAAAACCACCCCCCACCACCCCCAAGTGAAACAAGTGATACTGGTGAAAGAGGAGCTTTCCCAGTTTAACTGCATCTACACTGTAGGCTTCTGCCATCACAGCTATGTTCTACAGTGATCACACTTCTGACAGACATCGCTATGCAGGCAGAAAGCTGTAGTGTAGACCTGATCTTACACACAAGCTTAACAACTTAAAGCACATGAATAGTGAAGCATGTGTATAAACATTAAGAGACTTGGGGACTGAGTATATATTACCTTTTCCTCAGAGCCTCTTTATCACTTGGGAAATCATCCCTTAAGGAGGTTGCTTGGGTAGCTGTGGCTAGGGGAAGCCCTGGTAGCATGGCTGTGCTGGAGCCATAATGCCAGCAAACAGGGAAGGGGGTGCTCTGGGGACCCCAGAGATAGTGAGGAGACAGTATCTGGTTGGTTTAGGTGGTGGAAACATAGCTCATACTTGCAGGAAATAGAAACAAATTAAACTTCCCATGGAATGATCTGAGGGATATCTGTGAAGAGGTTCTTTGAGTTTTCCTCACCACAGGGCCCCTCAGCACAGACGTTTGCATGGGAGGAGGCTATCTACACCAGAGGTGGGCAAACTTTTTGGCCCAAGGGCCACACCACAGTTGCAAAACTGTATGGAGGGCCAGGCAGGGAAGGCTGTGCCTCGCCAAACAGCCTGGCCCTTGCCCCCATCTGCCCCCTCCCACTTCCTACCCCCGACTGCTTCCCTCAGAACCCCTGACCCATCCTACCCTCCCGCTCCTTGTCCCTTGACTGCCCCCCCCAGATCCCACCCCCTATCCAACCTCCCCTGCTCCCTGGACTGCCCTGCCCCCTATCCACACCCCTGCCAGGTCCCCCAGGACTCCCACACCTATCCAACCCCCACCCCATTCCCCGTCCCCTGACTGACACCCCTCCCACCCACCCCCGAGAACCTCCGGCCCATCCAGCCACTCCCTGTCCCCAGACTGCCCCCTGGGATCCTCTGCCCCTTAACCAACCCTCCCCCCTCCGCTCCCCTCCCTCTTACCATGCCACTCAGAACAGCAGGACCTCATAGCCCTGCCGCCTGGCCGGAGCCAGCCATGCCGCTGCACTGCCCGGCAAGAGCGGTGGGCCAGAGCACTGGCGGCGGGGCGAGATGAGGCTGCGGGGGAAGGGGGACAGCAGGGGAGGGGCCAGGGGCTAGTCTTCCCAGCCTGGAGCTCAAGGGCCGGGCAGGACGGTCCCGTGAGCCGGATGTGGCCCACGGATCGTAGTTTGCCCACCTCTGATCTATACCATGGTTGGGCTATTTTCGGCCTGATTTAGATGAAGATTTTTTTTGTACTTCAGCAAAGTAAATATAAAAGACTGAACATCTTCTCTTTTCTTGCTCCTTGACATCTGCAGTGTAGACTGGGTATTCCTGGGCATAGGGGCCGCGGAAGAGGAATTAATTTCAATTCATATTGGGCATTCATGGCATTGTCAGAGGGCTACTTTTCATACACAGTGGGATATCATGTTAGTCACTGTTGAAACAGGGAAGGCCCTCTCGGGTTGGGTTTCAATGAGCATGAAATTATGAGTATACAATGCTGAAGAGACACAGTCAACTCAATAACCACATTTCCCTCTGCAAATGTACTTACTCTTCTTACAGTGACCATCAAATTAATAGAATAGAGGAGAAAAATCTCTTCTTTTAAAACTGGTTTGTTGTGTGTATTCGACAACACTTTGTGCATATGCTTAAGTGCTTTCCCAAGTCAGGACACTATGTGTATATAGTAATGAGTTTTAGAGGGGATCTACAAACATGTTGCATTATACCCCAAAAAAGGTCTATAGGTCTGAAATACTGCAAGCTCCTCATACCTACTACTATGCAGAAACCAGAATTGCCATCACCTTTTCAATTATTTTTTCATTCCAAATTGGAATACAAAGTCAAAAATGCAAAATTTTCAGAAGAATGGAAACTTTCAAACAAAAATTCCATTTTACTAGAACCAAAAAGAACTTTTTGAAAATTCCAGGCAGGGAGTTGGCCAAGTGGCAAGCCAGCAAGATAGCCAGGCTGGGCAACCTGAGGACCTGGCCCAGGGAACTGGGTAGGCCAGGAACCAGCTAGCTAGAGAGCCAGCCAGCTGAGAAACCACACCCCCATCAGGCAACCAGAAAGTCAGACAGTAAAGGGAGCCCAAGAAGCAACTAGCCAGGGAGATAGCCATCTGGGTAGCCAGGAGCCCAAGGAAACGAGTAGCCAGTCAGCCCACCAAGCAGGCTGACCCCAGTAAAAATGTTCAGAGTAGTACATTTGGTCTGTGCTTAAATCTTTTTGTAAACTAAACACATTCTATTTTGCTCAGTATATAATTTTCAAAAATCCAATTTTGTTATTTCAAAACCAGTGCTTTCAGACTTGTCACAAATCAAGGAGAAATGTGATCTGCACTGTGCTTGCTTTTTTTAAAAAAAATTAGGTTTATTACCTAAATTTTTCCTAACATTCAAAGCAACAAGTTTCTTTACATAAAGTAGCTTATTATATTGACTAGACCAGACAGAACATTAACATGATGTAAAGGTGAAGTGGAAGGAAGGAGCTGATATTTCTCCCTAATTAAACTACAGCGAGTCCATTTAAAACTGGGGAATGTTTTAGTTAGTTATTTATTTTAAAAATATTGCTCTTATAGCACTGAGTTTTGGCCACCATTAAAAGGCAAGTTAGGACAATAGAAATGTTTTGTGATGGTAATTCGGGGTGAAATCCAGACCACTGATGGGTTGTGTCGCCATTTGTCCTGCAACTCTGGGTGCTTTATGTTTTCCTGCAGTAGCTCGCAGCCTGAGATGCTCACAACCACTCTACAAGCCTACAGGTCACACCCTGAAGTTAGACAGCCCTGTCTACAGCCCCATAGTCTCCCTCCAGCTTTCACCAGCCTTGACTACAAGCAGTAAGGTGACCCCATCACACTCCCAGTCTAAAATTTTCCCAGTCATATGCTCTGTAATGTCCAGCCCTCTCCTGGTCAGTTCAGAGAAATAATAAAGTCCGTTTGTTTCTCTAAAGCAGGGGTGGGGAACCTATGACCTGTTGCTTAATTTCATCTGGCCCATAGAGCGAGATTGGGGGCTTGCCCCGCTCTGCCTGCCTGGTGCTTCAGCCAGGGAGCGGGGTTGGGGGCTTGCCCCGTTCTGCCTGCCCAACGCTCCAGCCGCAGAGCAGGCAGAGTGGGGCAATCCCCTGTGCCCTGACCCCGTTCCCCAGCCGGAGCACCGGGTGGGGGGTCAGACCAGGCTGGGGCTCCGGGGCACACCCCTTTGGCCCAGTGGCTAATCCGCCACTGGGAGGACGATGGATGAGCAGACGGCCCAGCGGCAGCAGAGGAATGCTCAAAAAAAGGTATGCCTGCCACTTGGGGAGCCAGGCCAGGCATGGGGTGGTGGGATGGGAGGCTTGCCACTGGAAAGTGGCGTCTTCTCTGGGAGCTGGGTTTGCACCTGGGGCTCCGGGGGGGCCCTGGTCAGAGTGTTCATCTCCCCCTGCAAGGCCGGCTGGAGGGGGTGGGGGGAGGCGGCCCCAATCCCTCTTTTCCCCCATCCTCCACTCCCTTCATTGCCCACCCATTCGAAGTTGGGGCCCACACAAGTGTCCCATCGTGGCTATGCCACTGGGCTGCGCATCCCAGGGAGGGAGGGAGGACAGCCCCTCTGGTCCAGTTCTGGGGAGGATCCCCTCTACCCTCCCAGGGATCCTGCACTTGGCTCTGGGCTCCTGAGAATTATACTGACAAACCAGGGGAATTCAGAGAAGAACCACATGACAGCACCAGGGGATAGTAGGGCTGATTTTCGGTGAGAACCGTATTACAGTATCTGATCCAAAGACCGGAATAGTCAATGGCATGGGCTTGGAATCAGACCCTGGAGTTTTTACTTGTGTGTGGCCCATGATTGATTTTTAATGTGGGTCAATGGCCCCTGATAGAAAAAAGGTCCCCCACCCCTTCTCTAAAGACACAAAAGCACATAATAGGTTATTAACTTAACAGGAGTAAGTATACTCTTCCCCTTAAACACAGTACTGAGTTGGTTTATAGTAAAAATAAAATGAAGTTATTAACAATTGGACACAGGTTAAGTGATGCCAAGTGTAACCCTTCTGCCTGTCAGAGTTGGCAGCAACAAGGGCCGGGTTCAGTATCTAGGGGTTCCATTCCAATAACACAATGCAAAACCGGCTTGAGCCCCAACCCAGTGACCTGGGACAAATATATACCACGCCCGCTGGGCGCCTCCAAGAGGCAATACTTCCCTCTCGCAAGCACATAGTCCGAGTGTAGCAAAAAAGCCTTTTAATAACAGAGAGAAACAATGTGGCATTATGTTGGGGAAACACCAACAGGATTCATAACACAACCCATGAGCAAAAAACCCACCCCACGCAAACTGGGGCATGTCCTTTCCCTTTGGTTCTTGAATCCAGCAACCCAAAATCACCCAAAGTCCCAAAAGTCCAACAACCCAAAAGTCTCTGTCCCTGGTCAGGGCAGCCCCAGAGTTCAAAAGTTTATCTGCAGAGCTTTACCTCCCAACCTGGGTGGAGATTGGGGGCGGGGGGGGGGGGTTAAGGAGCACCTTACGTGGTCCAAATCTGATGGCCGCACCTCTCCATGGGACTCTGCTCTGCCAGCCGCCCCATGAGCTGCTCTCGCCATCCCGCAAACTGCTCCACCATATATCTTCAGGCTCCCCTCTACTTAACACAACGCTCAGTGATTTCAGTTCTCAGTAAGTTTAGCTCTTTTGTGATTTCAGCTTGTAGTAGGGGAGCCTCAGTGCTGGTGCACCATTAGCCCAAAGTGAATTCAGCTCAGCAGCCTGTAATGAGACTCCTAATAGACTCAAATTAGCTCTGATATTCCACAGTGGAGAGAGGAGGAAGTGCAATTAGCATGTAAGACCCTCACCAGGAGGCCCATGCCACCAAGTATTAATACCTGTTCCCAGCCTCTCTCAATTCACAGAGTTTTGGAACCCATGTCCCTTGCCTAGCGAGTGCTACTTAGTTGATGGCGAGTCCCTACATCATAACAAAAGGCCAAGTACAGTTCCACTGTCCTCGATTCCCATAATCAGGGTAATAATTTATTCTTCCTGCCCCAATAACAGAGACACTGGGGATCCCACAGCAGCCAAAGTGACCATTTGGGCAGCTGTGGCCTCATTCTAGGTTGGGTGGGTGTGCCTATGCAAATGAGATCAGCCCCTGAAGTTCTTTTCCACAGTTTGCCACACCTCACCACCAGATGTCAGGGTGGAGCTCATCCTGACTCTGTTTACACAAGTAAAAAAGAATAAAGTTAGTAAGGGTTACAAGCAAATAAAAGTGAAAATATGTGTCTAAAAGTTTAAAACTTTATCTAGCAAGGTACAAACTTTGTCTAAGTAGGTTTCTGACATATATTCAGTTTCCAGAGACTTCAGCCCCCTCTTAATTGAAGGGCCTATCCTTCTCAGCTTGCAAGAGCTCTATTCCTTTGTTTCTGTCTCGTGATGGATGCCAGAGATGGCCTCTCTCCTTGCTTATATCTTCCAAAGTTCAATGACTTTCTTTCAAGAGGCAGGATGACCTTAGGCTGTTTTTCCCTTCCTGTGGGCTTCCCATCTCTCGGTATGTAAATGGGGCTTCCTCTCTTCTGATTTCACCATGCTTAATTTACAAAGGCACCTATTTACTTATCTCCTTGTCTCCTGTCTGGGAGGGAACCCATTTCTTTCTGTTTGGCTACAGACTTTAAAACATAATGTCATTAAATACCCGTATTTCCTCATTTAGCGCTAAGACATACATTTCACAATATTAGTCAGCAATGTGTCATTACCTTTTAGAAAAGACCTCTAACACAGAACTATGGCATGCAATATGCAGTTGCTTATCACTTGAGGTTCAAACCCCCCATCTTTATAGATCAGTAAAGCTTCTAAATTGATTCTTCTGAAGATGACCTCTCAAAATAAAGCGTATTCAAGCTGTTAGAGTCTCGTGGTGAAGGAAGCTCCATGCTCTTTCTTCCACCACTTGTTAGCTTAAATGCAAACTGTTCTGTTTCCTGCCATCTCCTCCCCCTGCTGTCTTGATGGTCCTGTTTATTGCTTATATGCACATATGGGCCTTCATTGTCTTTGCATAAAGATCGGACTGGGTCAGAGAATCAAATACAAATACAAATCCTTTCTCTAAGGCAGACTGACTTTCTAACTAACTCCCCCTGACATGCCTGGTTTAAACTCATTTTAGTCATAAATTCTAGCATATATCCATAACTTGTAATGCCCACTGCATACATATATCACACAAGAATATTAAGGATCAGTGAGCTATTAGTGTTCAAAGGATATCTCATTAAGGCGTATTTTGTACAAAGGTTATTACAATAGTGTTAAATATTCATAACCAGGGACCAAAACCTGCAGTTCTCACTGAGTCAAAGACTCAGAGTGGGATTTCGATATTCACACCCCCTGAAGTACCTTACCATGTAAATGAACATATTAACGTCAATGGAACCAATCCTGAAGTGTAGATAATATTCATTGAGTGAGTGAGGATAGCACAGGATTTGGCTTGATGAGTTGTTCACCGTATTTTTTAAACTCTACTTTATCCAAAAATATGCAAAGAAAGAAAAAAATGAGCTTCCTAAGATTGAAAGAAAAATATTTGTAGTTTCTTACCAAAAATGTTTTGAACATTCTTGGGGAAAGAAATGTCTTCTGAGGGAAAGGCAATGTTTTTGATAGGGTTACATTCTGCACCCTAACACACACAGAGAGAGCTGATAAAAGATTCACAATCTTCTCCTTAAATGAAAATGATTATTCCTTGGACATTTAAAAACAAAACACCAAGTACAGGTTTAATTCCCATGGCAACAAATACCAATTCCAGCACAGCAGAAAGTCACAGAATCAGGCTGGGCTTTCTTTAAGTAGAGGTAATTTTTAAAACTCCACATTCATTTTGTAAGTTTTAATGCTTCAGTCTCCTCAGAATGTAGCACATACCTTTTTGGAGTGGGAATGGAGTGTTTGCATAACCCATTTGTAGCTGATAAAACCACAAGCGTACAGATTACTCCCCAGGGATTTGTAAAGAGTCAGTGAAGTGGCTCAGGAGACAAGTTCAGGAGTGGCCTCAGACCTCTCAGTCTACAGTCCAGTGGTGCCCAGGCCAAATGCTCTTGGGATCCAAAGCGGGGAAGCAATTTCCTCTGGCTCATCCACAGAGTAGGACTGACATTTGACTCAGAAGAAGTTGCAAGCTCCATTATTTTAGCAAGCTCTAAAGGAAAGTGGATTGGTATGAAGGAGATAAGTCCCGGAATGAAAGGGTAGGAATTTTCTGAACCCCATTTGGTCGATAAGTGACAGACCTCCTCTTGGAGGTCAACCCAAACTAAATATTTACATGTTTAGTAATACAGGAATTGCGTTACTGGATGAAACTAGCCTCTCTCTGAGAATGGTCAGCACCAAATACTTCACTGGAAGATGCAAGACCTTTGTAGTAGGCAGATATGTGATAATCTGCCTGTAGGGAAAGTTTCTTCTTAACCCTATTACTGTCCTGAAGCATGAGGGTTTAGATCCCTTCCAAAAACACCTGGTGGTTAGACTCTTATTTTAATCTTTACTATAACTGTTCTCATCATCTGTAAATAGTCTAGAAAACAAACTTGCTGCATACACATTTTTCTTTCAAACCCTGAACCCTGTGTTCACTCCATTTAGCCACACTTGTTTTCCCCTCAGCTTCCAATAGCCTAATCAGCTACTAGCCTTCTTTAGCTCATGATTACAGATCAATGCTATGTCAGCTAGTCTGGTTACAGAGCTCAGACAGAATGGAGCATAGCTGGGAAATGTTTAGCTACTATTTTAAATATGAATGACCATCTATTTGATTAGCTAATCAACAGCATTCATCATCCATTAATTTGTCAGATATTTTACCATTCCTAATTCAATATTATAATCCTGCTGAGTGTATGAGTGAGGTTTTGTTGTACAGATTTGTTTCCAGTCTCATTACAATAAATGTGACTATCATTGTCCTGGTTACTTTTTTCTACCACCTTTGATCTGCTTTGTCTTTAAAGGTTCAATTCTGAAATGCGCTGGCTCCAATCCAACAGAGTACTTAATTCTCCAGCCAAAACTTTCTATGTTGCAACTGCTATTGTTCACATTTAGAATTACTATATCCTGTTCATTTTTTATTATTATTTTTCATGGTTATTTTCCTAATAGATTTCTTAAGGGCCAATGACAACAAAAGTTCAGCTTATCTGAAGTCCAGGGTAAACAGGTATTTGGTACCCTGTTCTGAAGTACAATAAAATTTACATTAATGTTTAATGAAATTACATATGTTTCATGTATAACAATATAAATTGGAATAACTTACATTGAGCCATAAACTCATTTATAAAGGCAAAGTGAATCCTCAACAACCTACTAGTAACTAGTCCTAGAAAGCCTTTCAACTATAAACATTTTTAAAGCAATTTTCTGCAGAAAGAATAAATTGATTGTTAGAAAGTAAAGGTATCAAATACTGCAAAAAATGACTTGGCATAATTCAAAAGCAAATGTTAATGTAACTATGCATTTGTATGGAATTAATAATAATTCTTATGCCCTTGCTTTCACAGAGGGAGGGAGGGAACGGGGGCCTGACGATATGTACCCAGAACCACTCACGACAATGTTTTAGCCCTATCAGGCATTGGGATCGCAGCCCAGAATTCCAATGCGCGTGGAGACTGCGGGAACTGTGGATAGCTACCCACAGTGCAACGCTCCAGAAGTCGACGCTTGCCTCGGTACTGCGGAAGCACGCCGCCGCGTTAATGCACTTAATGCACTTAGAGCATTTTCTGTGGGAACACACACACTCGAATATATAAAACCGATTTCTAAAAAACCAACTTCTATAAATTCGACCTAATTCCGTAGAGTAGACATACCCTTAGGGAATCAAAGGCTCCTACAAATAATTAAGGCATGGACCATCTACTCCTAGCTCTGTGCAGGGAAAGGACTTTCCACATGCAGAATTAGGATCAGCTATCTTCATGGCAGTGTGACCCCACCCTTACTCCTCCAGATCTCTTGGAGGCTGTCCACAGACCTTGGGTGTTCCCTGGGGAAAGTGATGGAGGATGGCATGAGCTGGGGAGGAGCACGCAGGCCAGGGGTGGGAGCAGAAGAAATGCATCATATAGTTTGGGCTACATCATCTCTTACACACAGCCTGCCTTTGGGCTCCTGGGCCATACCTGGCTTCAGTGGTGAACAGAGAGTGCGAAGCACTGGGAACCAGAGCCACATACAGAGGGGCAGAGAAATACCTGAGGACGCACTAAACCAACAGTTCTCAAACTGTGGGTCAGGACCCCAAAGTGAATTGTGACCCCTTTTTAATGGGGTCATCAAGGCTGGCATTAGACTTGCTAGAGTCTGTGGCCAAACCCAAAGCCCAAGCTCCACCAACCGGGGCCAAAGCCTGAGCCCCACCGCCTGGGGCCGAAACTGAAGCCCTTGGACTTGGGCTTTGGTGCCCCCCCAACCCCACTCAGGGTGGTGGGGCTTGGGCTTAGGTTTTGGCGTTCCCGGCCAGGGCAGTGGGCTCAGGTGGGCTCAGGCTTCAGTCCCCTCTCCTGGGGTTGGGTAGTAATTTTTGTTGTCAGAAGGGAGATGCAGTACAATTAAATTTGAGAACTGCTGCACTAAATTTGACAGCAGGCCCCACAGCTCTTTCAATAGGGGAATGCAAACTCCATCCCCTGATGGGACAACATTGGGGATCTCCACAGGAACCCCTTGATGGAGAATTTCTCCCCTAAACACCTGCCTCCTACGAGTTTTACCACGAAAGGAATGATCTAGCCCAACATATATTCCACCCACAGGAATAATCCATGAGAGAGCCAAGAATCAGAAGTTCAGCTTGAGGTGTTTCCTCCAAAGTATCTTGTCGGTGGAGGACTCATCATCGGTCCTTGCTTTGACCGGCCTCCTGCCTAGGGAAGAGGACTGCATATCAGAAATTTGTTCAATAACTTTGAAAACCAAGTTTGAAAAAAATCAAAGATTGGTAGTGACCAATTCACATAAGGTAAAAAGGGCTAAATCCAACAGATAAACTGCATGCTACAAATAGTTTGCCTGCTGCTATTCGTGACACTTGCATGGTAAAGCAATTTGAGGCTGTTGGCTGAAAGGTGCTGTGTGTGCAAAGGATGAGAAAAAAAAATACAGTGATCATCCTTAAGAGATGGGACACAGATAACTAAATATGTAACCTCAGTTACAGGCCAGTGATTTCTTACAGTATTGTCTTAAAGAATAACTAGAGCTAATGCAAATACTGAGGTAACCATATATATTTACCTAGGGCAGTGGCTCTCAATCTTTCTGGACTACTGTGCCACTTTCAGGAGTCTGATTTGCCTTGCCTACCTCAAGTTTCACTTCACTTAAAAACTCCTTGCTCACATAAATCAGACATAAAAATACAGACGCGTCACAGCACACTATTACTAAAAAAAATGGCTTACTTTCCCATTTTACCATATAATTATAAAATCAATCAATTGGAATATAAATACTGTACTTACATTTCAGCATATAGTATATAGAGCAGTATAAACAAGGCATTGTCTGTATGAAATTTTAGTTTGTACTGTCTTCACTGGTGTTTTTTATGTAGTTTGTTGTAAAACTAGGCAAATATCTAGATAAGATGATGTACCCCTGGAAGACCTCTGTATATCCCCAGGGGTACACATACCCCAGGTTGAGAACCACAGATCTAGGGCAAAAATAGCAACTTTTAAAAATAAATTTATTCAAGTAGGTTGATTGCTTTATGAAAATAGCATGAATTTAACACTTGAAGTTGGAGAAGGAACAAGTTCAGCCTCCCTTGCCATACAACTCTAACATATAACAGCTGCTCCTCTACACTGGGTTACTACATATGCTGAATATCGAAAATGGCAAAAGCAATCATAAACCAAGTAGAAGATTTATTTGGACAAAAGTAGTCTCATTTCATGCCACAGGCGCCTTCCTTCATGCTTACATATGCACGGCCATGAAGATACCTTCACAAGATGAATATTTCATTTATAACAGAAGGCCACAGCAAACTGAGTGTATAAGTAATTGGGGCTCATGAGTACTGTAATATTAAACATCTAGGAACATTTTCCAGGATTATGGCATGGGTTTGACATTTTGGCTAATTTGTTTCTGGGCCATTTGTTTTAAAATGATTCTCACAGGTGGTTGACTTATTGAGAAGCACCCCTTACATTTTGCACTTTGAAAGACGTTATCCTAATTACTGTTTTTTAAAGTATGTGACAGTCGCTATCCACAAAGGAGAAGGCTCATTATCTTCATTAGCCATCCACATAAAAGTGTCATAAAAAAAGGGAAAAATTAGCTATAGGTGAAACTCAGCTTTCCTTCAAGGTTGTATCGCTGCTTTGCGGGAGGTAATCTTACCAACCTCTATTTCCTACCAAAAAATAAAGAACAAACAAATCAATTTGTAACTTGGATGCAAGAGGCACATTACATTCTGCTCATTTGGGATGCAAGCAAACTAGACATACTCACTGGTGATAGGTCTCAGTTATCTGCAGATGCTGGATTTTTGTTTATGTTAACTTGCTAATTAGTCAACAAGGTGATATGGGGACTGAACACAATGATTGTGTGGAGGGAATTATTTATAACACCCATGTACACTAATAGTAACTCATACTCTGCACTCTACAGTGTATTGACAACTGAATCTTTCTGAACATAGGAGTAGCTTCTGGTAAATACATATTAAAATATTTTGAAGGAAAATATTTCAATCAATAATATAGGTACATGAGCTTACAAAATCTGTGTTAGAATCTGTATGACTTCCTCAGGCAAACTCCCATTTATGTCACTGGGAAGCAAATCCTTGGCTAGTGTAAAATATCACAGCTCCACTGAAGACAGTGGAACTATGACAATGTACATCAGATGAGACTCTACGCCTGGGAGTTTTGTCCGAGGAAGATCTGCAGGACTGGATCCTCTGCAGAGATGATTCACATCCAGTTGCGTGTGTGATGCTATTGTTTGACTGTTGCATAAAGCAATGAAATGAACTATATTAGTCAGACCTTCAGAGAATTTCAACTCAAGCACTTAAAGAATTCATCTTCAAATGCATTTTAAGATGTTTCATGTGGAAAAATCTGGTTACTGCTAGTTTCATTTAATTTATACAAAGAAGCAGAATTTCAAAATCCATTTCCTCCTTCCTGTCTGCAGATAGATGTAGACAGTAGGGCCAACAAGTTGTTCCAGGTTCAATTATCATTCTTTGAAAT
Organism: Lepidochelys olivacea; assembly: GCF_965140295.1. Classification (NCBI taxonomy): domain Eukaryota; kingdom Metazoa; phylum Chordata; order Testudines; family Cheloniidae; genus Lepidochelys; species Lepidochelys olivacea. The sequence continues at coordinate 79,351,678 of NC_140417.1, read as the reverse complement.
ATGAAGAAAAAAATACTACAAATGCAGACAAAAACACTAAAAGGAAATTCATCCAAGAATCTGAAAAATAATTTCACTGTTTCTCATGATTATTAAATTACAAGTCTCTCGACTGCATACTGACTGAAGATGCATTGTCATGTAAGATGATAGATGAGTGGCACTAGAAAGCATCTAATGTTATCTAATGTATAGGGCACTGGACTTGGAGTTAGAAGAGCTGGGTCTATTACCAGCCCTGCTACTCACCTGCTGTGTTACCTTAGATATGTCATTTCTCTGCACCTCTTTTCCCGCCACCTTCCCTGTGTCTGTTCGTAGTCTGTCTGTTTAGACTACAACTTATTATGTGTTTCTAAAGTGCCCAGCACAATGAGATCATGGAATGTCAGTTTGGATCTCTAGTTGTTACTGTAATACTAGTAATTAATAATAATATAGATCCCATTCTTTCTGTTTAATGACTTGAGACCCAATCCTGCAACTGACTGTGCAAAAGCATGGGTCTACATGTGCACTGTTTATTCCATGATCAGGGCCTTGTTCTGCAATGTACAAACTGCATGCAGGGAATTTCTTTGACTCTAGCTTTCTGCATGAAGTCTGCAAACTAAAAAAAAAATGTTTTTGAAAAAAAGTTGATAGGTACTTTTAACTTGAACTCATAGTTATTTGTTTTTACTTTTTCTGGGGTCATTCAGTAGCAGGCTTATTACACAGCAGGCAATTTCATTCCAGTTGGCAACTGCATATAGTAATTACACTGCCCTTAAAATTTACACTCTGGCTGAAAATCTCAGACAAACCTTTACAAGGACACTGTTTTGTTTGTTCTCCCCCCTTCTTTTCATCTTCCCTAAGTCCCTCCAAGAAACCTTGAAAATTATTAAAAAGAAACAATTCCACTCAGTTTAAGTGTATAATTTAGGCAAAAGTTCAAATTAATTCTATGGAAATACTAAAGTAACAATGTGCCCATCTGCTTTTAGCATCCAACAGTTAAAAATATGCAGTAGCACAACTTGGCTCTAACATGAAGCATGGTTCAGTAGAGTTTCTGATGATTGTTGAGAAATAAGCCAATCAGAGAGAAAAGCACAGAATGTCCTTCGGTGGCTTGGATTGTTTAAGATGTATTAAATAAGAAAGAACTGGAACTATGTACAAGGAAATTAGAGATGAAGAAGACATAATTATCATCTCCACCCCCAGGCCAGGTCAGTACTCTGCCCAGCCTAACTGCAAAAGTCCCAAGCGGTGGGGCTTCCATCACTTCTACCAATTTCCTTAGAAGACTATTCCAACATCTAATAGATCTGACTGTCTGGAATTGTTTTATGATATTCAGGCTAAATTAATACTTTCTTAATTTCAGCCTATTACTCCTAGGTATATTGCCATATTGCTCATTCCATATGGCAGAATAGCATTAACTTCCCCTTCCTACCTCCAGTTCTCCGAGATAGGAGATGTCTGTGCAGGTGTAGGATGGGGGTAATGGTTTCTAGGGAAACTGCAGCCATGGAGAGGTAGCAACCACTTTGCAAAGGAGTCAATTCTCCACAGGACTGCAGTTTCCTTTCCCAAGAGATCCATGTGATATGCAACCTCTCAATCCTCCATTGCCCTCCGAACATGTCTCCCCACTGAGGGAAGGAAATTGTTAAGGATATCATGCAGGGTAAACCTCACAGAACTTCTTGGACTCCCTGTCCCATGGTCTTACTGCAGGACGGCAGCATTTGGCCTTATATAAACTACACTCATTCTCTATATAGAAGTGACTACTAAATATGACTCTGCCTTACATGTTGCAAAACCTTGTACCTACTTGGGGCTGTGGGACTCACAAGACACCGTTTTAAACATAGGCTACTGGAAAGTTAGCAGAATAAAGATAAATGCACCTTGGGCTGCCCTCCCTGGCTCTTACAATCTTGTACAGTACTATGATGAGGAGTGGGGCAGGCGTAGACTGAGCTGGAACATCTACACCACAATTAAACAGTCCTGTGAGCCCAGGTCATCTGGCACAGGCCAGTCACGGGTTTTTAATTGCAGTGTAGACATACTCTAATATTCCTGTCCTTTGCCAGACAGGAAAAACTAAGGCTCAGGAAATTAAGTGACTTCCAAATTATCATGGTGCTTTAGTGGACTGAACATAGAACTAGGAGACTTGTTTTCTATTCCTTATCTAATATTAGCCTGCACAAGTTGCTTAGCCTCTTTGAGGCTCAGTTTTCCCATCTCTTCAGTTGGGGCAATGCTCTTAGTCATATGGTAAGTGAAAATATTCAGGATGTAATAGTTAGAGCTTCATTTTACCAATTGGGAAATTGGGACACAGAGGCTCGGATTCTCTAGTCTGACCAAGCTGTAACTATCACAGCACCAAAGAGAGGGCAATTCAGACCCTGAAAACTCTAGGCAGCTTCAAGAGTGCTCTAAATTTTGTCTGCCTGCCTATAGCCCCATGGTGCTGTTCTAGCAGGCAAGGATTGCCAGAATGCAGCAGTACTCCCACCTCAACTCTTTGTCCCTGCCTGGGCCTCCTACAGCAGAAGCTATGAATGACAGTAGTGCAAAGCCACTATGCCACTCCAAGATTTCCTTTTTACTGGAAGAAAGCCTCAAAAGGCTTGTTAAGTTGGATTTACTGTTCCTTTGCACAGCTGAAAACTGGTCCGTTCTGTTGAAATAACTTTTGCAATGACTATTTCATTCAGCTCTAGTTTTATGTTGTCATCACATGGTGGGTGGGATGGGGAAGAGAGCTAGCCATGAACAGATGTCACACAAGCCATTCCCTAGAGAGCCTAGTGTGGTGTGTCAGCTCATGTATATACTGTCTCTCCTGCAAAATCCCATTTGTCACTTTGTCATCCTGAAAGTCATATCAAATCAATATGTAGAATTCCTGCTTGATTAGTATTGAATTTCTCTGACATGTTTCTGTCTGCAATTTAAGTCTAGAAAGAAGCACCAATCCACTCTTTCCGAACAGTTATGTTAAATTGCTGCAATGCATCGCATCAGTGGACTTGTTGAACTTTGTATTTGAAATTGCAAAAAATTCACTCATTGATGAGAATGCTTCTCATGACCTGGTGTCTTTCTTGGAAATACTTGAAGGATCCCCAGAATTCTCTTTGGTGCCTTCAAAAAAAAATCCATTTTTAAATGAGGCTTCCATTTCTCATCTCTTGAGTGTGGTGCAGAAATCTAAAGCACGGCCCCACTAAAACATAAAAATACTTTCCTCCCAATTCCATCCACTATTCACAGTTGTTCCATTTAGCATAAGGGGAGTTCTTCTCTGGCATTAGATGGTGTAATGGACACTCAGAGCTGATGCCGAAGCAACGAGAGCCTGGGCCAGACCCTCTTCTGGAGTAGTAACAGCAGAAGGAAGGAGCTGCCACACTAGATGAGTAAATCTGATTTCAGGGAGTTAAGCACCAGGAGAAAGGCTAGTAGATGATGAGGGATCTTCCCCTCACTCGTGGCCAGTGTGATGTCAACTACACTACCTCCATTTCATCACAGCAATAGAAGCCCACCAACTGTTGGTGCAGAAAACTGCAGATCCTGAAATTTATGTTCAATGTGGACTCTGGAATTTGCAATTTAATAAAATGCAAATTAGCAAGATTCTATTTGGCTTGGTGACTGAAAATGAAAAGAAGACAAAAGACATACATGTCTTCCTGTAGACAAAAGCAGAGACAAAGAGAAATATCAAGGCTTGTAAGAGTGAAATACAGATTCTGGCCCAAGAACACCAGTATGGCAGCCTGCTGGGGCTATGAATAGGCCAGGCAACAGGCCCAAGGTGAATTCCCTTGGTGCAGGAGTAGTGTAGGGTCAGTATATGCTTCTGCCCCTTGTGACACCTGGTATTGGTGTGTGGTGGGCATGGAAAGGTGAATGGCAGAGCTCCCTATACCCAGCTATTGTGGGCTGAAGAGCAGCTGATAAGTGACTGTAAGGAGGCTGCTGTAAATTAGGGTGGTCCCTGTGGTTGCTCTATTCTACCTTATGCCAATGGCCATGCTGGCACAGAGAGCAGACAGAACCAAGGAAGCACAAAGAAGGTTTAAAGCTCCCTCCCTCAGGCTGTGTAATACTCAATAGTGCTACTTTAATAGCTCACAACAAATAACCTCCCACTGAATGTAGCCTATTTGGGGCAGGGGGCTCACAAAATATCCACAAGCAAAGTGCAATTCAAACTTTGACAAACACTGTGATTTTTTTTTGTCAGTTCATTAAGACTGGTCACATAAGTCACACAATATTGTTTCTGATCGCTGACTAGATAAGCATTCAAGCACTTCTGACTCAACTACTTATCAGTGCAAACTGGAAATCTGGTTTCTAAAGACATTCATGCTGGGGAAGCTCAAATCAGAAGAGTGTTTTCAGAGAACAAAAGCAAGAGACATACATGTTCAAAACAAATTCATTCAAAAAATATTTGCAGAAAAACATTTCCCATATTTCTCCAGCTCTAATATTCACATTCAGATATGAATACCAGCCCCAACATCAAAAAAATGACCATGAATGTTAGCCTACAAGCACAGTTATAGTAGAGAAACACATTGGACCACATTTGGTTTTCCGGTACACAGATATAACTCCTAGTCTTGGTGAATTTGACCCATTGTTTTTGATACTTTTTTGACCCTGTTTCTCTGCACTAACACAATAAGGTATGCAGTATTGCAAACAACAACAGGGAAAATGGAAAGTTAATTCACGTCACAAATGGTATGATATTGCATTTGCCTAAAGCAATTTGATATAATTAGTAATCTCAAAACTAAAGCCTTTATATTTTAGTTTTTCAGCCAATTGTACTAAAAACTATACATCAGCATGGATAGCTTGTCATTTTAATCCACTTCGATGTTTGCAAGCTTTGAAATATCAAGTTCAAATTTGTATGCAAATTTGTGCTTCCAATTACATAGTCATTAGTTCTTCAGGAACTTCATCTTAATATTCTGAAGATGTTTATAGTTTCCTTGTCATCTTCTTGAATTGCTTTACAATGGCACCCAATGTATGTAAAAAAACAAGGAATCTATTAACAGTGACTTTCTTAAATATGGACATATAATTTCAAGGGATGTTATAATCTGTCCCAATTTCAAAAAGTTCAAATATCTATCCATGTGTCAACTGATACCTTATTTTTAAAAAATCACATGCAAACAGATAGAGACTACAACATTTTCCAGGTCCTGGAATACTTTTTGTCAAAGAACCTTAAGTGCCTGACACTGTGTTACCTATGCAACTGAAAAGCTCGTTATCTTTTCCTTGACTTTAATGGATGTATGAGGTGCACAAGGACTAATGGGCCAGATTCTCTGTTGATGAAAGTCAACCTAGCTGCTTTGGTTTCAGTGGAGGATCTGACTCATTATTTCATTAAATTACCAAAATTTACAGAAAATTGGAAGCATGTTTTTTAAACCATTGTGTGAAATCTGAGCCATCCCTATTAAAAATATATAACTTTATCATCAGAAATGCAAGCTCCTTAATGGTGTTTGGGGCTTTTTTTCTCCAAGTTAGATGCATAAGGTACAGTTACTGAAAATTATTTCCCTCTATGATCTTAGAAACATCCCAAATGTATTAAACAATATAACAGCTGTAAACCTCAAGAGAGAAGGCATGCATATAGGTGGTTGTGTGGCAATTCAAGGGGGAAAAAACTCAAGCATGATCAATGGAAGCATTAAAATTAAATGGTAAACTCTGGTCTGTGTGTAAATGTGATAGAACCAACGCAGTATAGACCAAACTATTCTGGGATTCTGTGTTTTTGCATGCAAAGTGGGCCTCTTCCAGCAAGGCTCTAGGTAAGTACTCGCCCACAGAAACCTCTCAGCTTGATTAGCAATTGCATTCAGTCATTTCTTCATTGTCATATTAATGTATAAATTCATCCCTAAGGAGAGAAAAACTAGAATGGCTTTCAGAGGACATGAGGTTTTATTTGCCTGTATCAACTGCAGTTGGCGTTGGATGTCAGCAAGGAAGGATTGACTGTGTTATATGGATTCACACATCTCTATTTAAGCTAGCAGGGTAAAACCAAAACTTTTTAGCCAAATGGAACTACAATAATGTGGTCAAGGTATTGGATAGCTTTAAAATAATGTTGCTATTCTTAAAGCTATTTAAATATCTTCAAAAATGAAAAATAATTCTCTACATGAAACACTTTCTTGGTAAATGACCCTTTTATTCTGTAATGCTACCAGCATACGTGTGCGTTGAAAACATTCGATGCTGTTCTGCATCCTCCTTCTGTAGAGCCAGTTCTGTTTTACATGCAGCCAACAAAGTAATTACAGTTTGGAGAGCAAGATGGGGTGCACAAACGGGCCATACATCTGGAGCTTTTACTCACATGCCAGCCCATTAAAATGTGCAAATCTAAGCAGGAATCCCAGAGTTAATTTCAGAACCCACTTTCATATTATATGTATATAAACAAACACACACCCTAAGGGATTCAATTATCTGTAAGAATAAGAACACAGTGACAGCCCATAGGACAACAGTCTGAAACTGCAAAGAACAGAAATATTTATCAACAGTAACTTTAAAACAAAATACATAAAGTTATTTTGAAAGTCCTTATAGATTCTCCTTCAATCTATTATGCATTTTGGGTATACTACAGGCAACTAAGCGTGCATTATTGGCCATTTCACAAGAAAGCAGAGGGAATAAGATCGCGTTTGTCACATTATAAAGTAAAATAGAAAAAATGTTATTTCAAAGAAAGATATTTGTGTGTAATAATGAAAGGGTGCTTGCTTTTCTGGCTTGCTTTTCCCAAATGCTACGACATTCAACTGGTAAGTGAAATACGGATGCTATGAATCTAACAGCATGCGATAGCCATGGATTAGAAACATACATAAGCATAGAGAGAGTGCTTGCTTTGGTATGGTTTGCTCCCAGCAGCTTAAATCAGGACACCAGTTCCTATCTGGCTCAGGTTTTGTAGTGACCAACAGTAATTGCCATCTGAATGGGTTACATTCGTTTCTTTGTGGGCAAGTGTCTGTGTAGAAAAAACATTATCGAAATGGGCATTAGTTGAGTCAGTTCTCAGCATAGAGGGAACAAGAGTGCAAGGAATGAATGGTCATGGAGACTACACCCCGCCTTTTGTTACTAGAGGTGATCTAGGTCAGGGTTGAGGCACATTGCTGAGGAAAGACAGGGACCATGTTCCGATGCGTTTCTGCTCTGTCTGCACTGTGGGATACTTTTATTTCTTTCAATCTGGCACTTTTCACAAACTACAAATCTCTATAAAAAACGGAGATAGAGGGGCCCTATTCTCCTCTCAGTAGAGCTACAACATAAATGTGCATTCCTGTATGAAGTCAAGTTTGGACTAGTTTTGATGCACCATTAATATAGATGAGAAGCTACCACATAGTAATATCTAGAAAATTACTAAATTATTTTCTTTGTGAACTGTGTTTGGTGCTATTGACAGGCTGCTTTGTTATTGACTGGGAATAGAATTTTAGCCACCCTCCAGGTTTCATTGCCACCTTGTCAAAGATCAGGCTCTGAAGTGGAAAGCAGTTCCAGTGAGAGAGGAAGGCTAGAACAGAGGTTTCACTGCCAACATGGGACTTGGGAGACCTGTGTTTAATTCCCTGCTCCAGCAGACTTCCTATATGATCTTGGACAAGTCAATTGAAGAAGGGAAAAAAAACAAACATGTAGCTGCCTAAAGATGCATGTGGGGGCCTAGTGGGATTTTCAAAAGTGACTAGACAGATATCTGAATCTTTCGGTGCATAAATACTTTGAAATCTGACCCTTAGTCTTTCTTCAGATCAGTTCCCCATCTGTAAAATGGGATAACAGCACTTCCCAACTTCACAGAGGGGTTGCGAGGACAAATATATTAACAATTACAAGACGCTGAGATATGACAGCAACATGGGCCATATAAGAGGGAACAGTTCAGTTTATCGTGGCCATATTTACTCACTATTTTAGGAAGAGATTTTCAAAGACAGAGTACAGGTGTTTTGTTCATCCAGAGTGGTTTTGGTTAAACTGTGAGGCTCAGAATTGCAACAATGAGTACTAACACTCCTTTCCAAAAGCTAAGTATTAAGCTTGCATTTTGGATCAGTACTTACTGGGGGTGTTGTTGTTTTGTTTTTGAGGAGCTGGAAACTGAAATCCTCTTCAGTCCATTGTGCTAGAACAATTCTGTCAGTTAGGAAGAAGCAACATCATCTTCAGGCTGCATGGCTCCTTAGAAAACTTCCTCAATTGATTGGGAAAAAGCTTCCCACTGATAAGGCAGGGAGAAGTCACATTACAAGGCTAGGATGGATTGCTCTTGGGCATAATAATGAAAGCAATGGAACGTCTCAAAGTGAATAAGTATATTAGTATAGGTGATCTCAGCAGAGGGGTTATTTTATTAAAAGAGTCATGTGATAAGGTGGTAGATGGTTCTGGACATACAGGTCTCTAGAATAACAGTGCAGGGGTTATTATTATGCTAGTAGCATCTAACTGACTGATGATTACCATAGAGACTTTTCTGGTTATATCCAGATCACACATTAGTACTTCTCTAATTAATGATAAAATCTAATAGAGTTGGGATTAGTTAGGTAATACTGCAACTTCACTGTACACATGTAGGCATCTGGAGAGCATCATCTGACAACACACCAGTGCAGCATTTTGGATGGAGATAGCATGGCAGCAGTCACTGGCATGGCTCAGGACAGCAAGAAACAGAGGAAACAAATTAACACCTCAACACAGCAATCAGGTGGAATCCGCATTCTGGCTGTGCTGGCAGTCTATAAAGGTTTCACTATGACAGGTATTAACTCACAATTCAGGAGCATCCAAAATGTCTTTTCTGAAAGCTATTTGCTGGGGTATTTTTAAACTATGGATTTGCTCTGTAAAATAAACTAAGAAATAACTAATCTATCCATTACTGATTAATCCAATGAGAGGCCAAAGGATAGTTCATCCAATATCAGCTGAATGGCACATAGTTTAAATGAAAATGTATGTTGGCAATAGAGCACCTATATTTCATTCCTACTGAAGAAGAAGGTGTGCAGTATAGTTAAAATAAAGTTTTCCAGTTGTACAAGCATCCAGGTGGAGAAAGAGTACTATAAAAATCCTTTGTTATAACTTCAAATTCTGAACATAGCCCAGGGAATTGGGGATTACAGGCAAAAAGCTGGAACTAGAAAAATACACATAATCAAGACAAACTGCAGAAGCCAACCATGCAAAACATCCCCAGCACAAACACTCAGTACATTCTCCTTGTTATCTGCTCTTCTTGTTCTCGCTTTTATGTAGGTCTTATACAATCATCTGTTTCTGCTTGATAAAAGATTAATTCAAAAGTTGCTTACCTGTCAAGGTCATGTGTTGTTCCTGCACTGGATGACATCATACCATGCACTGTTTTTGGTGTGTAAGAGGTTGCATTCTTTAACCTGTTCTAAGTACCAGAAATCTCACCCTGTCCTTAAATGTTCCTTGTTCAGTTATACAGACTCAAGGGACTTGGGTGAGTTTCAGATAAGAGCCTGGCTTTTGAGTTTTTATCCAGCCTCTGAACCTTTTGATGCTCCAATATCTAATCTGTCTGTCAACCACTTTTAAAGTACTGCAGTAGCTAGATATTGTTCAGGGACTATAGAAATCAGTGAACTCACCAATAAAGCAGTCAGCTCTCCTAGTGCTGCCAGGTTTACTTTGAGCATGCTGCCAGGGCTGCTTCTACTCCAATCCTTTGGGGAATGCAGTGGTAAAGAGGTGGAATTTACAGCATAGAGGCAAGGACTGGATTTTTCTTGGTGTCCCTTCAGAGGGATTTCCGGAGCCTGTGGCTTGAAGTTGAACACTTTGCCTCCAGTATACTGGTTTCTCTTAAAGGTTAAGGTAACATGCCAGATTACCACAGCTGTCATATAGGGTTCTGGGATTGCGGGAAAGGACAGTTTCTTAGATAGAGTGGGTCAATCCCACTGAAGGTTTAGTAAATCAGTATTACAGAAACTTGAAACAGGTCTGGTAGCCAATAGGGAGCCAGTGACGTCTGTGGAGCACCAGTATAATGTGCTCTCTGCAACTCATATGCCTTAGGATGTAGGCTGCCACACCATGCATTAACTGTGGTTCTTTCTGACCTTCATGCCTAGGCCTTAATAGAATGAATTTCAACAGTCTTGCATGGAGATCACAAACACATGGCCAAAGCATTGACCGAGACTAATGGACAGTTTTTCTGGTATCAGAAAATGGAAGGAATTCCACCATGATTTCAACAATTTCCATCCCACCATCAACCTCAGCCTGGACCAGTCTGCACAAGAGATCCACTTCCTGGACACTACGGTGCTAATAAGCGATGGTCACATAAACACTACCCTATACTGGAAACCTACTGACCACTATGCCTACCTACGTGCCTCCAGTTTTCATCCAGACCACACCACACGATCCATTGTCTACAGCCACGCTCTATGATACAACCGCATTTGCTCCAACCCCTCAGACAGAGACAAACACCTACAAGATCTCTATCAAGCATTCTTACAACTACAATAGCCACCTGCTGAAGTGAAGAAACAGATTGACAGAGCCAGAAGAGTACCCAGAAGTCACCTACTACAGGACAGGTCCAACAAAGAAAACAACAGAACGCCACTAGCCATCCCCTTCAGCCCCCAACTAAAACCTCTCCAACGCATCATCAAGGATCTACAACCTATCCTGAAGGATGACCCATCTTGGAATCTTGGGAGACAGGCCAGTCCTTGCTTACAGACAGCCCCCCAACCTGAAGCAAATACTCACCAGCAACCACACACCACACAATAGACCCACTAACCCAGGAACCTATCCTTGCAACAAAGCCCGTTGCCAACTGTGTCCACATATCTATTCAGGGGACACCATCATAGGGCCTAATCACATCAGCCACACTATCAGAGGCTCGTTCACCTGCACATCTACCAATGTGATATATGCCATCATGTGCCAGCAATGCCCCTCTGCCATGTACATTGGCCAAACTGGACAGCCTCTACGTAAAAGAATAAATGGACACAAATCAGACGTCAAGAATTATAACATTCAAAAACCAGTCGGAGAACACTTCAATCTCTTTGGTCACTCGATTACAGGCCTAAAAGTTGCAATTCTTCAACAAAAAAACTTCAAAAACAGACTCCAACGAGAGACTGCTGAATTGGAATTAATTTGCAAACTGGATACAATTAACTTAGGCTTGAATAAAGACTGGAAGTGGATGGGTCATTACACAAAGTAAAACTATTTCCCCATGTTTATTTCCCCCCCACTGTTCCTCAGACATTCTTGTCAACTGCTGGAAATGGCCCACCTTGATTATCACAACAAAAGGTTCCCCCCCACCCCGCTTTCCTGCTGGTAATAGCTCACCTTACCTGATCACTCTCCTTACAGTGTGTATGGTAATACCCATGGTTTCATGTTCTCTGTGTATATAAATCTCCCCACTGTATTTTCCACTGAATGCATCCGATGAAGTGAGCTGTAGCTCACGAAAGCTTATGCTCAAATAAATTTGTTAGTCTCTAAGGTGCCACAAGTACTCCTTTTCTTTTTGCGGATACAGACTAACATGGCTGCTACTCTGAAACCTGAAGGTACTACTGTTATCTGAGTGTCCATGGTCAATAATTCACTCCAACATAACTTCAAGACTGGCAAGCAGATGCCATTGATTAAGGGTAAACATCCAGGAAGTGTTTCTTGGAAAAAAAAGTTTCCCTCTTATAACTAGCATCAATTCAGTCACTTCTGGATTCATCCAGCTGTACTTCATCTAGACTCCAGGCTGCTTCATGCACTGTGAAAAGTGGGAGATGGAATTGACTGTGCTAGGAAACAAAGAGATCATTGGATATTGCTAGCCCTCTTATTATAAAATGTGTAGTGGTTGAACCTAGATTTACAATTAGAACAAGTACAAAATTGAACCTTGTGGAACTACATACATAAGACCTCTGAGGGATAGACAGCAGTGATATAACCCTTCCATAAAGTTGATTAGGAAAATACCAATTAATCATGATGGGCAGGTTCTCTGTTAGAAAGGAAAGAGCATAACCATTTTAGCTCAATTTCCTTGAATCCTAACAGGACAAAGATGGGTCAGCAGTACCTCTTGCTATTCCTTTTGGTGGTCTTGGAATCTTGAAATCTTAGAACTGACATTACCACAAAAGTAAATAAGATTTGTACACATTCATATATAAGGGCAGAATTTGATCATTTATTGAACAGTGGGCTATTTGGTCCAGATAGAAAACCCCAGCATTTGCAAGCAAATTAATTTTTTTTTCATTAGTACTCCAGTTAAATGCATAAACGATGTCAATATTTTTTGATATATTACCTCCATCAATTTGTATTTCAGTCGCACACTTCTAAAGTGAAGATCTTATTGTAGAAGGACATGTATCTGTGTCTCTTGTAGGAAATAATTTGTTGATATTTAGTCACATCAATTAACTTGAAAAGGCTTCATCATCAAGGAACAACCTTCTAGATTTACAATGCTCTATCATGAAACAGCAGTTATTCCTGCAGTATAACTCTTAGAACCATAATATATTAAGTACCATAATTGACTTCGCATTTTTTCCAGTTATACAATTTATAAATAGCATGACATTTCTGACAGCTTAATTTGCTAACCTACCCCCCAAAACGTTTTTAAAAAAAATATCCAAAATGCACATTTGAGAATCATTGTTATCTCCCTATCAGGGTAATTATAGCAGCACTATTAGTTCCTCTATAGTTACGATTATATTATCCTATTTTCAGAGAGTTTTATCTCAACCATAAACATTAGCGCCAGGCTGAAACTCAGTATTCAAGACTTCAGTATCTATTCTGACTAGAGTCTGGATACAAAATTAAGCCAACATAAGAAACAAGACCAAAAGGTCCTCAGACTGAACCAATTCCAAAGGTTTTGTTTTTGTTTTTTTGCTTTTTGGGTGGTGGTGGTGGCCAAGGATACCTCTAAGTTTCCAGCCTACTCCTGCTCCTCTCCATCAGATGGCAGCAACAAGTTTGAATTGATTTGAGCTGCTCCCTACACAGTTACCATCCATCTAACAATTCTGAAAATAGTTTTAGCTTGACAAATAGTCCCTTTTTGGACCTGTTAATCTACATGCTTACTTGAATGTCCCTGTCTCTAGCTATTACCATAGGAAATACCCAAAAGAACTCTGAAAGATTGACTAGTTATGTCTTCCATTAAAATACTACTCGGTGTTACAACATTAAGCAACATTTCCCTTGTAACACGTAGCATGCTCTAACAGAGCATGACAATAGCAATGGTAAAATACTGTGAAATCTACTGAATATTAGTTTCAAGCAAAGGGGAATGAATTGGTAGCTAAGAGCCTAAGGCAAAGTCAAGATCCATTAATAGTTTCAGTTCATTTGTTTGGGGAAAACATAATTGGCTTCAATGAGTTTCAAATGTATCTGATCTTTTACCCATTAAAAACTGGATGAGTTTTATTGGTGACTTATGTATGATTTCATGGTTTATCAGATTCAAGGGACAACAGAAAAGTTTAAAAACATCCTAACTTAGCTAATTAGTTATCCAAATATTTTGAAATCAACTGCTACTTAGATAATCTGCATTTAGAATAAGGTTTCAAAAGCCCTTAAAAAGAAGGGCAAATCAAAATATTCCTTGTGAGGGTCACTCTTCATCGAGCCTTCAAACATTTAAAACAAAGCTTTGTACATTCTGCTCGTGCTTTAAGTATTGTCAAGTACTCACTTCCATATTTTTGCTGGGGGCTGGCATTTTTGGATCAGAATGGTGATGTCATACCTGGCTGTTTCCCTGATGGATGCAGCAATTCTTCCCTCTACCTGAAGGAGATGCTGATTTTTAGCTAATACATGAGTGCCTCCCTTTCCCACTAAACTTGAAGAAGGAAGAACTCAGCTTAGGCTGCTGGCTTGTGTGATAACACTACTCAGGACCTCCGAGCACAGCACGGTTTGCCGGAAAGGAACAAAGAGAGGAAATTAAGGCATATCAATGAGAAATAAAATTGTTGGTGTTTTCCAATGTGTTTATGAGACCATCTGTGGAGAATGTGGAAGATGTGTATTATTTTTATGAATATCGTATCTGTTTATTGTATTGTTATTATACTGTTTCCTACATAGATTCTAAGGGTTAACTCTTGCAGGACCTCACTGCATGCCCACAGGAAGGCAGACAATGGCTTTAGATAACCCAGTCACCGGTACTTAATTGACAAGGGTCAACGCCTTTGAACTTTGACCTCTGACCAAGCTTGCCCCAACACCAATGGCTTGGGACAGGGGAAAGAGCCTTTCAGGCACAAAAGCTGAAATAAAGAACTCTGAAGTAGATAAAATCCTGAGTCCCAAGCTCAGGGGAGTGGACAATCAGTGATTTCAGGGAAGCAGACTGGACCCCAGTCCCCAGATATAGGGATACCTGAGATAAGCTGGACCTTCTTAAGCTCTGATGGAAATGCTAAAGTTGAGAACAGATATACACATGCAGGCCTTTTGTTGTTTTAACCCTTTTCTCTAAAACCTATGTTCCTATGCATAAATAAATAGTACTTCAAAGACGTGATTCTGAGTCACTGCATTTACCTACTGGTCACAGCTCCCAAAACCTAGTTGGACTTGCTGAGGGAACACCATTGACAAACAAGAGGGCTGTAGCCTGGGGAGCTGATCCATGAGCAGGAGAATCACAGGAATCCACTCTGAAAAGAGTGAAGGTGCAGAGCCTGTGCAATGGAGTGACGGCTGCCCTGTAGTATCCCCTCCTGGCTGAGCCTGGTTCTACAGGTGTTCTCTGCCTCAGTTTCCCATAGTAAGTACTCCACTCAGTCCAAAAGGGTATAAAACAAAATTTTCCTGTTGGGGTTCTACTTTATCAAATCCAAATAAATGTGAAATAATCAGTTTCTCCCCTTGATCTCAGGGTTTGCACAGCCCTCTTCCTTGCAGGCCTGTGGTTCTTTGGGTCCAGCTCAGTCTCTACCTTTATCTGCTGCAGCACTTTTCTCCAGCCAGGCTTCTGTTGTTGTCATGGTGCTGCAGCTCATCCTTCTGGGAACATGCCATCCAGGTTCCATGCTCTGGTGAGCTCACCTGGGGGTTGCTCTCCTCAGTCACTTCCTATGTCTCAGAGCCCACCTGAGTCTTAGGAACCCATTATTGGGCTCATTAGCTAAACAACTACCAACCAGATGCCTAGGGATTTAGTTGCTGCCAGTTAGGTCTGAGTTGATTCATTCTTGCTTACAGGATCCTGTCACAGGTAGGCTGGTCCCTGACTCCCCTTTAGGGTATGTGTACACTGCAGCTGGGAGCGAGCCTCCCAGCCCAGGTCGACAGATTTGAGCGAGCTCAGCTCGAGCTAATGCGCTAAAAATATCAGTTTGGTGGTTGGGGCTCAGCTCTCAAGCGTAGGGGATTGGGTAGGCTTGAGAGCTTAAGAAACCCCATCCATACTGCCACTGTGAGCTCATTAGCTCGAGCCCCACTAGCATGAGTCTGTCAATCGGCCTGGGAGGCTTGGTCCCAGCTGCAGTGTAGACATAGAATCATAGAATATCAGTGTTGGAAGGGACCCCAGAAGGTCATCTAGTCCAACCCCCTGCTCAAAGCAGGACCAATTCCCAGTTAAATCATCCCAGCCAGGGCTTTGTCAAGCCTGACCTTAAAAACCTCTAAGGAAGGAGATTCTACCACCTCCCTAGGTAACGCATTCCAGTGTTTCACCACCCTCTTAGTGAAAAAGTTTTTCCTAATATCCAATCTAAACCTCCCCCACTGCAACTTGAGACCATTACTCCTCGTTCTGTCATCTGCTACCATTGAGAACAGTCTAGAGCTGTCACGGTTCCTCCCCCACTCTGAACTCTAGGGTACAGATGTGGGGACCTGCATGAAAACCCTCCTAAGCTTATCTTTACCAGCTTAGGTCAAAACTTCCCCAAGGTACAAAATATTACCCCCGTTATCCTTGGACTGGCCGCTACCACCACCAAACTAATACTGGTTACTGGGGAAGAGCTGTTTGGACGCGTCCTTCCCCCCAAAATACTTCCCAAAACCTTGCACCCCACTTCCTGGACAAGGTTTGGTAAAAAGCCTCACCAATTTGCCTAGGTGACTACAGACCCAGACCCTTGGATCTTAAGAACAATGAACAATCCTCCCAACACTTGCACCCCCCCTTTCCTGGGAAATGTTGGATAAAAAGCCTCACCAATTTGCATAGGTGACCACAGACCCAAACCCTTGGATCTGAGAACAATGAAAAAGCATTCAGTGTTTTACAAGAAGACTTTTAATAAAAAATAGAAGTAAATAGAAATAAAGAAATCCCCCCTGTAAAATCAGGATGGTAGATACCTTACAGGGTAATTAGATTCAAAAACATAGAGAACCCCTCTAGGCAAAACCTTAAGTTACAAAAAAGATACACAGACAGAAATAGTTATTCTATTCAGCACAATTCTTTTCTCAGCCATTTAAAGAAATCATAATCTAACGCATACCTAGCTAGATTACTTACTAAAAGTTCTAAGGCTCCATTCCTGTTCTGTCCCTGGCCAAGACGACTACAGACAGACACAGACCCTTTGTTTCTCTCCCTCCTCCCAGCTTTTGAAAGTATCTTGTCTTCTCATTGGTCATTTTGGTCAGGTGCCAGCGAGGTTACCTTTAGCTTCTTAACCCTTTACAGGTGAGAGGAGCTTTCCCCTGGCCAGGAGGGATTTCAAAGGGGTTTACCCTTCCCTTTATATTTATGACACGCCCCCCAAATCTCAGCTAGGGTGAAACACTGGCTGGGATTTCTTCCTGGAGCTCTAGGAAAACAGAGTTAATAAGACACATGCATCTCTAAATATACTACCAAGTACATAAAGACTAACAATATTTTCCACATCTCAAGGACGATTTTAACCAGTTGATTCTGGGAAACTTTCACGGGAGAGTGCATCAGCCACTTTGTTAGAAGCTCCTGAGATGTGTTGGATGTCGAAATCAAAATCTTGGAGAGCTAAACTCCACCGAAGAAGTTTTTTGTTAGTTTCTTTGACGGTGTGAAGCCACTTTAGTGCAGCATGGTCGGTTTTCAGGTGGAAACGCCGTCCCCAAACATATGGGCGTAGCTTTTCCAGAGCGTAGACAATGGCATAACATTCTTTTTCAGTGACTGACCAGTTGCTTTCCCTCTCAGACAGTTTTTTGCTGAGAAACACTACAGGGTGGAATTCTTGATCAGGTCCTTTCTGCATTAAAACTGCTCCCACACCACGCTCGGATGCATCTGTGGTTACTAGGAACGGTTTGTCAAAGTCTGGGGCCCTTAGTACAGGGTCAGACATGAGTGTCGCTTTAAGCTTGTTAAAGGCCTTCTGACACTTTCCGGTCCACTGAACAGCATTTGGCTGTTTCTTTTTGGTTAGGTCTGTCAGTGGGGCAGCGATTTGGCTGTAGTGCGGTACAAATCGTCTGTAATAACCGGCCAAGCCTAAGAAGGATTGAACCTGTTTCTTTGACTTTGGGACAGGCCACTTTTGGATAGCATCCACTTTGGCCTGTAGGGGGCTGATAGTTCCTTGACCCACCTGGTGTCCAAGATAAGTCACTCTGTTTAGGCCTATTTGACACTTCTTAGCCTTAACAGTTAGTCCTGCCTCCCTTATGCGCTCAAGGACTTTTTGTAGATGTTCCAGGTGGTCTGCCCAGGAATCCGAAAATATGGCCACATCGTCAAGGTAGGCGACTGCATATTCTCCTAATCCCGCTAGGAGACCATCTACAAGTCTTTGGAAAGTGGCGGGTGCATTTCGCAGCCCGAAAGGGAGTACATTAAATTCATACAGCCCGAGATGTGTGATGAAGGCTGACCTTTCCTTGGCAGATTCATCTAGCGGTACCTGCCAGTACCCCTTGGTTAAGTCCAAGGTAGAGATGAACTGGGCCCGTCCCAGTTTCTCTAATAGTTCATCAGTGCGTGGCATTGGATAGTTGTCTGGGCGAGTTACAGCATTTAGCTTACAGTAGTCCACGCAAAAACGTATTTCCCCATCTGGTTTGGGAACTAGAACCACTGGAGATGCCCATGCACTTTCAGAGGGGCGGATTACACCCATCTGTAACATATCCTGGATCTCCCGTTCTATAGCAGTTTTAGCTTGAGGAGACACCCGGTAAGGGTGGACCCTAATTGGGTGAGCATTACCTGTGTCAATGGAGTGGTATGCCCGTTCAGTCAGTCCTGGGGTGGCTGAGAACGTTGGCGCGTAGCTAGTGCACAGCTCCTAGATCTGCTGTCGCTGCATACGCCCAAGGGTCATGGAGAGGTTCACCTCTTCCACACCACCAGCACATTTCCCTTCGTAATAGACACCTTCAGGCCACTCAGCGTCGTCTCCTCCCTGGGCTGTAAACTGACAAACCTTTAATTCTCTGGAATAAAAGGGCTTTAGAGAATTAATATGATACACCTTAGGCTTTCGGTTGGAGGTGGGGAATGCTATGAGATAATTAACAGCTCCCAGGCGCTCCTGGACCACGAATGGCCCTTCCCACGATGCTTCCATTTTATGGGCCTGGAGCGCCTTTAAGACCATGACCTGGTCTCCTACTTTGAAGGAACGCTCTCTGGCATGTTTATCATACCAGGCTTTTTGCTCTTTTTGAGCATCCTGTAAGTTTTCTCTAGCAAGGGCTAAAGAGGTTCGGAGGGTGTTTTGTAGGTTGGTTACAAAGTCCAGAATGTTAGTTCCTGGAGAAGGTGTAAATCCCTCCCATTGCTGCTTCACCAACTGCAATGGCCCCTTAACCTCACGGCCATATACAAGTTCAAATGGGGAAAACCCTAAACTGGGATGTGGTACAGCTCTGTAGGCAAAGAGCAACTGCTGCAATACTAGGTCCCAATCATTGGAGTGCTCATTTACGAATTTATGTATCATGGCCCCCAAAGTTCCATTAAACTTCTCCACCATGCCATTTGTTTGATGATGGTAAGGAGTGGCAACCAAGTGATTTACCCCATGAGCTTCCCAAAGGTTTTTCATAGTTCCTGCCAGGAAATTAGTCCCTGCATCTGTGAGGATGTCGGAGGGCCAACCTACCCTGCCAAAAATGTCTGCTAGTGCCTGGCACACACTTTTAGCCCTGGTGTTGCTTAGAGCTACTGCTTCCGGCCATCGGGTGGCAAAATCCATGAAAGTCAGTATGTACTGCTTTCCTCTGGGTGTCTTTTTTGGAAAAGGACCCAGAATATCCACAGCTACTCGCTGAAATGGAACTTCAATGATGGGGAGTAGCTGGAGAGGAGCTTTGACCTGGTCTTGGGGTTTTCCCACTCTTTGGCACACCTCACAAGACTGGACATAGGTAGAAACATCCTTGCCCATTCCCTCCCAGTGGAATGACTCCCCCAAACGGTCTTTGGTCCTGTTCACCCCAGCATGGCCACTAGGGTGATCATGGGCTAAGCTCAAGAGCTTGGCCTGGTATTTAGTTGGAACTACCAACTGTCTCTGAGGATGCCAGTCTTCCTGGTGTCCCCCAGAAAGAGTTTCCTTGTATAAAAGTCCTCTTTCTACAACAAACCTGGATCGATTAGAAGAGCTGAGAGGCGGTGGGTTGCTCCGTGCCGCCGTCCACGCTCTCTGGAGGCTTTCATCTGCTTCCTGTTCGGTCTGGAACTGTTCCCTTGATGCTGGAGACATCAGTTCCTCATTGGATTGGGGACATAGGCTTGGTCCCTCTGGAAGCGATATAGGGGATGGAGCTGTTTCTGTTGACTGTGAACCGCTCTCCGCTGGTGCACTATGTTGGGATTCAGGCTCCGGCTGAGCCTCTTGTGTAGGGTTATCGGCTGCTGCCAGTTCAGGTTCGGTGGGGCCCTCTGGTGTTGAGGTTGCAAGTACTGGATTCAGTGCTGGCACGGGGTCTGGTGTTGGTTGTTTGGCTGGTTCCGGTTCTGGGACTGGTTCCGTCTGGGTCTCTGGGACTGGATCCACTACTGCTGTTGCAGACATTGGCCTGGGGTCCGGGTCCATCACCTCTGACCGGGCCCTGATAGAAGTTTCCGGAACAGAGCTAGGCCCCACGGCTTGTTTAGCCTGGCTGCGGGTGACCGTTCCCACCCTCTTGGCCTGCTTCACGTGATTGGCCAAGTCTTCCCCCAACAGCATGGGGATGGGATAATCATCATAGACTGCAAAAGTCCACATTCCTGACCAGCCCTTGTACTGGACAGGCAACTTGGCTGTAGGCAAATTGAAAGAGTTGGACTTGAAGGGTTGAATCGTCACTTGGATCTCTGGGTTGATTAAATTGGGGTCCACTAAGGAAGCATGGATAGCTGACACTTGTGCTCCGGTGTCCCTCCACATGGTGACCTTCTTCCCGCCCACACTCACAGTTTCCCTCCGCTCCAAGGGTATCTGGGAGGTATCTGGGCCTGTGGACCTCTGGTGTGATTCCGGTGCAATGAACTGTAATCTGTTGGGGTTCTTGGGGCAGTTGGCCTTTACATGCCCCAGCTCGTTACATTTAAAACATCATCCAGCTGACGGGTCACCGGGGCGAGGTGGGTTGCTGGAGAACGGGGTGGTGGGACGATAAGGGGTCTGGAGGGTTCTTTGGGAGGTAGGTGGGGCTTTGGGCGGCCCCCGGTAATAGGGTGTGGTCTGGGGTGGTCCCTTCTGGTCTCCGCTCCAACTGCGACCAGTTTTCTTCTTCTCTGCCACCTCCACCCATCTGGCTCCAATCTCTCCTGCCTCGATTACAGTTTTGGGTTTCCCATCTAGGATGTATCTTTCTATTTCCTCAGGAACACCCTCTAAGAATTGTTCCATTTGCATTAGGAAGGGCAAATTTACTGGAGATTCAACACTTGCTCCTGATATCCAGGCATCCCAATGTTTCACAATGTGGTAGGCATGTCGGGTAAATGACATGTCTGGTTTCCACCTTAGGGCTCGGAACCTCCGACGAGACTGCTCGGGTGTTATCCCCATTCTGACTCTCGCCTTGGATTTAAACAGTTCATACTTGTTCATATGTTCTTTAGGCATTTCAGCTGCCACCTCAGCTAAGGGTCCACTGAGCTGCGGCCTCAGCTCTACCATGTATTGGTCAGTAGAGATGTTGTACCCAAGGCAGGCCCTTTCGAAGTTTTCTAAGAAGGCCTCAGTATCATCACCTGCCTTGTAGGTGGGGAACTTTCTGGGATGGGAAGTGGTACCTGGAGAAGGATTGCTAGGGTTTGTTGGTATATTCTGCTGGGCCTTTATCCTCTCCATCTCCTCCACATGCTTCCTTGCCTCCATTTCCCTCTTGTGGGCAGCCTCCTGTACCTCCTTCTCCAGCCGCATGAGTTCTATCTGTCTTTCATGTTCCCTTTGTTTTTCCTCAGCCTGAAATTTGGCTAATTCCAGCTGTAGTCGAGCCGAGGATTTGGCCATTCTAACCTCTCTGTTTTTAACTAACTTTACACCCGAGGTTTAGAAATAAACAAACAAAACTTGGCTGTAAAATTTTGCTGTGCTGGAATAGAATACCTATTCTCTGATAGTGATTGTCAGCCTACAGAAAAAGACAATTCCCTTGTCTCTGCTCTGGGCCCAAATTAAAGTAAAAAACCTCCAACTACTTGGAAACCTGCTTACCCAGCCCAAAGAAAAAAAAATTTCTTTTCAAACCTGTGCTCCTTGTAAAACAAAAAAAAAATCAAAATCCTAAAAAAAAACCCTGCCACTTTTGTCTCCAGGCAAATGGGTAGAGCACACACCCCCTATTTACTTTTAGTAAGAAAAGAAAAAAAAAACCTCTGGGTTGGAAGACTGTGAATTTCCCTGCAGGAGTTAAGTACCCTGCCTCCAGGCAAAGAAAACCTGCAATTCACAAGATAATCCCCTTTTGTCTCTGCTTGGCCACAAAGCAGAGAGAAACCAAGCTGCTTTCAGTTTCAAAGCTGCTTTCTGGACTTCCTAAAAATTCCTTTTTAAAATCTGTATTTCTAGTTCAAAAAATCTCAACTGGATCTCAAAATGATTTCAGGTTAATCCCACCACTGTGCCACCATGTCACGGTTCCTCCCCCACTCTGAACTCTAGGGTACAGATGTGGGGACCTGCATGAAAACCCTCCTAAGCTTATCTTTACCAGCTTAGGTCAAAACTTCCCCAAGGTACAAAATATTACCCCCGTTATCCTTGGACTGGCCGCTACCACCACCAAACTAATACTGGTTACTGGGGAAGAGCTGTTTGGACGCGTCCTTCCCCCCAAAATACTTCCCAAAACCTTGCACCCCACTTCCTGGACAAGGTTTGGTAAAAAGCCTCACCAATTTGCCTAGGTGACTACAGACCCAGACCCTTGGATCTTAAGAACAATGAACAATCCTCCCAACACTTGCACCCCCCCTTTCCTGGGAAATGTTGGATAAAAAGCCTCACCAATTTGCATAGGTGACCACAGACCCAAACCCTTGGATCTGAGAACAATGAAAAAGCATTCAGTGTTTTACAAGAAGACTTTTAATAAAAAATAGAAGTAAATAGAAATAAAGAAATCCCCCCTGTAAAATCAGGATGGTAGATACCTTACAGGGTAATTAGATTCAAAAACATAGAGAACCCCTCTAGGCAAAACCTTAAGTTACAAAAAAGATACACAGACAGAAATAGTTATTCTATTCAGCACAATTCTTTTCTCAGCCATTTAAAGAAATCATAATCTAACGCATACCTAGCTAGATTACTTACTAAAAGTTCTAAGGCTCCATTCCTGTTCTGTCCCTGGCCAAGACGACTACAGACAGACACAGACCCTTTGTTTCTCTCCCTCCTCCCAGCTTTTGAAAGTATCTTGTCTCCTCATTGGTCATTTTGGTCAGGTGCCAGCGAGGTTACCTTTAGCTTCTTAACCCTTTACAGGTGAGAGGAGCTTTCCCCTGGCCAGGAGGGATTTCAAAGGGGTTTACCCTTCCCTTTATATTTATGACAAGAGCCATCCTCTTTGGAACCCCCTTTCAGGTAGTTGAAAGCAGCTATCAAATCCCCCCTCATTCTTCTCTTCTGCAGGCTAAACAATCCCAGCTCCCTCAGCCTCTCCTCATAACTCATGTGTTCCAGTCTCCTAATCATTTTTGTTGCCCTTCGTTGGACTCTCTCCAATTTATCCACATCCTTCTTGAAGTGTGGGGCCCAAAACTGGACACAGTACTCCAGATGAGGCCTCACCAATGTCGAATAGAGGGGAACGATCACGTCCCTCGATCTGCTCGCTATGCCCCTACTTATACATCCCAAAATGCCATTGGCCTTCTTGGCAACAAGGGCGCACTGCTGACTCATATCCAGCTTCTCGTCCACTGTCACCCCTAGGTCCTTTTCCGCAGAACTGCTGCCTAGTCATTCGGTCCCTAGTCTGTAGCTGTGCATTGGGTTTTTCCGTCCTAAGTGCAGGACCCTGCACTTATCCTTATTGAACCTCATCAGATTTCTTTTGGCCCAATCCTCCAATTTGTCTAGGTCCTTCTGTATCCTATCCCTCCCCTCCAGCATATCTACCACTCCTCCCAGTTTAGTATCATCCGCAAATTTGCTGAGAGTGCAATCCACACCATCCTCCAGATCATTTATGAAGATATTGAACATACCCTAGGGGGCCAGCCCTGTGACAGCCTAATCACTTGAAAGGGTACACTCAGGAGAATCTGAAGAGGGTATCAAAAGTGCAGCTAACCTGGTAACTGTGACACCACTTTAACATTACAAAAGAGCAATCTGACCTGATCCAAAGCCCACTGAAGTCAATGGGATTTTTTCCATTCATTGGGCTCTGAATCAGGCACATAGAGAGCGAAGTAAAAAAAGTACTTTATTTTGCTTCACAATTTACCTTTAAGAATCACAGAAACAATGTAGTATCTTAAATAAATAAAAAGCTGCACATATAATACATATAGAAGACTGAGGGAGATATATATTCACCTAATAAATAATGGACTATGCTCATCAACACTGATTCTTTGACATTTCACACCACACAAAGCCATGTAAGCCACCAATTTCAACTCAGTTGCTCACTGACCTTCTCAACATAAAGGTCAGTCATCCCGTATAAATAATTTTCTTTGCTTACACGTGTCTGGACCATTGTGATATTTATTGGGGAGTTCACAAGTTAATCCACAAATAGCTGGATTATCTCCCCTGAATGCTAAAAGAACTTGGGCAGTTCTATGACCAAGTTCCCAGAATGTTATTAAAATCTCTCTAATTGGTCTAGTGAGCACTTTCCCATCCAATGGATGGCTCCATTGACATGGCTGTGTTTTTTTCTAATCTGCTCTTTTATATTTTGGTGGCCTCCATGGCTCTTTGGCATTTGTAAGAATTCAATGCAAGATTCTATTTTAGTTTCCAGGTTTCTCTTTCCCCAAGGTCTTGATCACAGAAAAAGGTCTGCTTTCAGTGAACTCCTCAGTGTCTGCATACTATCTACACAAGCCTCAACTACAAGATTATTAACCCAGACAAGAGAACCAAATAATAGATTTCATCTCTAAAGAAGTGCTGCTGGTTGATAGAAAAGAGACTCAAACTGCTGCAGCTTCTTTTCATATTTCACCTTTAAATTAACAATAACTAGTTATGGGCAAAAACTGAAAAAACAGATGAGAACACCTTGTGGTGCTCTAGTGAAGGCTGTATCAAACTTCTTAGCTGGCCTCATCCCCTCTCATGGACCAAACCAAAAACCAGATTCACATGTAATTGACTCTATTTTGAAGTAGTCCTTTATTGAGACTATCTTATCTGCTGTGAAAGGTACATGAGAAGCACTAGTTAAAAACTATCCATTGGACAAGCCAACCCTAACCTATACTTAATTGATCTCTTACACTAAAACCCTGCCAAGACTTACACATTTGCTTCACTTTATGCAATGTGATTAGTCTAAGGGCTAATACTATCCTCGATGTATAAACAGAGAAACCTTGAATAGGAGTAAAGAGGTATGATGGGGACTATCAGGCCTTCTCTGCCCCCTGCTGGAGTCATCGGTGTCTTGACATCCCCCTGCTCAAGGAAAAGCCACTAACACTGGGCTATTAACAAGACTTAGTCTTCCAAAGTCCTAAGAGGGCCAGAAGGAGTCACTAACCAACCAGGAGCCAGCAGACCAGTTAAGAAGGCTTTCCTGCTTCTCCTCAGGGGAGTATAATGAGAGACTGGGAAAGAGGAGCTCACATTTAAGGTAAATTTGCAGGCCCAATTATCATAGAATCATAGAAGATTAGGGTTGGAAGAGACCTCAGGAGGTCATCTAGTCCAACCCCCTGCTCAAAGCAGGACCAATCCCCAACTAAATCATCCCAGCCAGGGCTTTGTCAAGCCAGGCCTTAAAAACCACTAAGGATGGAGATTCCACCACCTCCCTAGGTAACCCATTCCAGTGCTTCACCACCCTCCTAGTGAAACAGTGTTTCCTAATATCCAACCTGGACCTCCCCCACTGCAACTTGAGACCATTGCTTCTTGTTCTGCCATCTGCCACCACTGAGAACAGCCTAGCTCCATCCTCTTTGGAACCCCCTTCAGGTAGTTGAAAGCAGGTATCAAATTCCACCTCACTCTTCTCTTCTGCAGA
The DNA here is from genome assembly GCF_965140295.1 of Lepidochelys olivacea. NCBI lineage: Eukaryota > Metazoa > Chordata > Testudines > Cheloniidae > Lepidochelys > Lepidochelys olivacea. The sequence goes on along the minus strand of NC_140417.1, from coordinate 79,325,845 downwards.
CTAAATAATCCCAGTTCCCTCAGCCTCTCCTCATAAGTCATGAGCCCCAGCCCCCTGATCATTTTTGTTGCCCTCCACTGGACTCTCTCCAATTTGTCCACATCCCTTCTGTAGTGGGGGGACCAAAACTGGACACAATACTCCAGGTGTGGCCTCACCAGTGCTGAATAATCACTTCCCTAGATCTGCTGGCAATGCTCCTGCTAATACAGTCCAATATGCCATTGGCCTTCTTGGCAACAAGGGCACGCTGCTGACTCATATCCAGCTTCTCATCCACTGTAATCTCCAGGACCCTTTCTACAGAACTGCTGCTTAGCCAGTGGGTCCCCAGCCTGTAGTGGTGCATGGGATTCTTCCCTCTTAAGTGCAGGACTCTGCACTTGTCCTTGTTGAACCTCATCAGATTTCTTTTGGCCCAATCCTCCAGTTTGTCTAGATCCCTCTGGACCCTATCCCTACCCTCCAGCATATCTACCTCTCCCCCCAGTTTCATGTAATCTGCAAACTTGCTGAGGATGCAATTCATCCCATCATCCAGATCATTAATAAAGATGTTGAACAAAACCGGCCTCAGGACCGACCCCTGGGGCACTCCGCTTGATACCAGCTTCAAGCCTTTGATCACTACTCCTTGAGCCTGACAATCTAGCCAGCTTTCTATCCACCTTATAGTCCAGTCATCCAATCCATACTTCTTTAACTTGCTGGCAGGAATATTGTGGGAGACCGTATCAAAAGCTCTGCTAAAGTCAAGATATATCACATCCACCACTTTCCCCATATTCACAGAGCCAATTATCTCATCATAGAATGCAATCAGGTTGGTCAGGCATGACTTGCCCTTGGTGAATCCATGTTGACTGTTCCCGATCACCTTCCTCTCCTCCAAGTGCTTCAAAATGGATTCCCTGAGGACCCTGCTTCATGATTTTGCCAGGGACTGAAGTGAGGCTGACTGGTCTGTAGTTCCCCGGGTTTTCTTTCGTCCCTTTTTAAAATATGGGCATTATATTTGCCTTTTTCCAATCATCTGGGACCTCCCCCGATCGCCACGAATTTTCAAAGATAATGGCCAATGGTTCTGCAATCACATCAGCTAACTCCCTCAGAACCCTTGGATGCATTAGATCTGGACACATGGACTTGTGCATGTCCAGCTTTTCTAAATAGTCCTTAAACTCTTTTTTCACCACTGAGGGCTGCTCACCTCCTCCCCATACTGTGTTACCCACTGCAGCAGTCTGGGGGCTGACCTTGTCTGTGAAGACTGAGGCAAAAAAAGCATTGAGTAATACAGCTTTTTCCACATCATCTGTCACTAGGTTGGCTCCCCATTCAGTAAGGGTCCCACACTTTCCCTGACCTGTAAGGATTTTTAGGGGGCCTATCTGACCAGAAGACTTCAGGGAACCTTACAGTATACCTCCCACTAGGTTCCTCCTTAAGCCCCTCTATCAGAGCTAGAAAAAAAGAAACCACTACATGGATGTAAACTCACAACACCACTTTATTTACTAAAGGAGAGAGAAGGAAGGGAAGGGGGATGGATTAAGGACTCTGGAGATTTAGAATTGAAACACACACATGCATACACACTCAATAAGGCAAAGGTGTTCTTCTACATTCTTCAGATGCTGCTGATGGAGAGGCTGCAGAATCCGGATCAGTGGGGTCAGCAATGGACACCAATGGTGGATCGCAGGTGTAGAAGACAGGTATGTGACTCTATCTCAGACCCCCCCTCCAATCCCTCGCTACATCATCTACGGTTGTAAGTCTGAACTAACTAATCAGATTGAGTCCACACGTGCAGGTCTGCTTCCCAAAAGAAAACAAACAAACCTCAAAATGACAGTTCTGTTTAGTGAGTGGCTACTGCAGACCAGTAACCAGTGTGAAAGGGTGTGTGAGAAAGAGAGCATTGGACACCTGAGCTCCCAAAGACTCAAGAGCTCCTGGCTCCTCCCCTCATCTACCTTTATAGGAACTGGCTGCTTAGCAACAACAGATGCCTGTTCTTTCTACTTTCCCGGCTTTTGCTCAGCATAGGGAAACAAGAACCTGTCACAACATGGAGGTCACCAGACCAAGATGGCTACCTAATAAACAATACCTTAAAACCCAACTTTGGTGTGTGTGCCTTTCCCAATAATTTGGCAGGGCGAAGCTGTGACTAACATACCTTCTTCTTGTTGCTAACATACCTGTAAAAACCGTTCTTGTTACCCTTCACATCCCTTGCTAGCTGCAACTCCAATTGTGCCTTGGCCTTCCTGATTACACCTCTGCATGCTCTAGCAATATTTTTATACTCCTACCCTGTCATCTGTCCAAATTTCCACTTCTTGTAAGCTTCCTTTTTGAGTTTAAGCTCACCGAAGATTTCACTGTTAAGCCAAGCTGGTTGCCTGCCATATTTGCTATTCTTTCTGCACATCAGGATGGTTTGTTCCTGCATCCTCAATAAGGCCTCTTTAAAATACAGCCAGCTTTCCTGGACTCCTTTCCCACTCATATTAGCCTCCCAGGGGATCCTGCCCATCAGTTCCCTAAGGGAGTCTAAGTCCTGCTACTCTTTCTTCCTTTTGTCAGGATCCTGACCTCAACCATCTCATGGTCACTGCTGCCTCGGTTGCCACCTACTTCTACTTCCCCTACCAATTCTTTCCTGTTTGTAAGCAGCAGGTCAAGAGGAGCACAGCCCCTCATTGGTTCCTCCAGCACTTATACCAGGAAGTTGGCCTCAACACTCTCCAGAAACTTCCCAGATTGTTTGTGCATTGCTGTACTGCTCTCCCAGCAGATGTCAGGGTGATTGAAGTCCTACATTAGAACCAGGGCCTGTGATCTGGAAACTTCAGTTAGTTGTCCAAAGAAAGCCTCATCTACCTCATCCTTCTGATCCGGTGGTCTATAGCACACACCCATCACAACATCACCCTTGTTGCTCTCGCCTCTAAACTTAACCCAAAGACTCTCAACAGGGTTTTCTCCAGTTTCATACTGGAGCTCTGAGCAATCATACCACTCTCTTACATACAATCCAACTCCTCCACCTTTCCTCCCCTACCTGAGTCCTTCCTGAACAGTTTATGCCCATCCATGACAGCGCTCCAATCATGTGAACTGCCCCCCCCCCAAGTTTCTGTTATTCCAATCACATCATAGTTCCTTGATTCAGCCAGGACTTCCAATTCTTCCTGCTTGTTTCCCAGGCTTCTTGAATTCATGTACATGCACCTAAGATAACTAGCCGATTGCCCTACTTTCTCAGTATGAATCAGGAGGCTTCCCATCTTGTACCCTCCTCCTTGCGTTTCCTCCTGGTATCCCACTTATCTCTGGGATTAGGTCACCATCCCCCAGCTAATCTATTTTAAAGCCCTCCTCAATAGGTTAGCAAGCCTGCCTGCGCAGATGCTCTTCCCTCTCTTTGTTAGGTGGATCCCATCTCTTCCTAGCAATCCTTCTTCCCGCAACAACATCCCATGGTCGAAGAATCTAAAGCCCTCTCTCCGACACCACCTGCATAACCACGCATTCACCTTCACAATTCAGTGGTCCCTACCTGGGCCTTTTCCTTCAACACGGAGGATGGAAGAGACCACGATTTGCGCCTCAATTTCCTTTATCCTTCTTCCCAGAGCCATGTAGTCTGCAGTGACCCGCTCAAGGTCATCATATACAGTTCTAAAGGCACTTCTCATCATAATAATTGGAACCATAGCCAGATAGGAGCTGTAACATTTTCCAAATACAGGGACCAAATAGAACCCCCACCCATCCCCACAGCATCACAACTTTAAAAAACTGAAATTGAGAAATGTTGGCAGCTACTTGAATATCAGAGATTCCACAACCTGCATTTAACACACAGCCTGAGCGGAGAGCTGTGCTGTATAATACAACCTAAACAACACCAGGCTAGGGTTTACCCCTAGTTCAAACAGGAGTGAATTCAAGACATGACAGCCTGTTAATGGTAGTATAGCACCTAGAGGCCACCACTGAGATAGGGGCAAAGATTTGTGACTGCTGACTTTGGGTGCCAAATTTGAGATACCTTATAAGAGTCTTGCTTTTCAGAAGTGAATGCACAACATTTTCTTAAAGTCAGGCCCCTTTAAGGGGTCTCCAGTTGGACACACAAAACCACTAGTCACTTTTGAAAATCTTGGCCAGGCACTGTATAAACACAGTTGATAAATGTTAGTGTCCGTTCTTTAATCACACTTTGGTTCGGTATGAAATACATTCAAAAGACCAAATAACCAATATCAGTCAGGTTTATTGCTAAAAATCAGTAAGAGTATAGTAGAGAATACAATACAATGTCCATTACAATGCCCGTTTGATACAATGCCTGTTTCCAAGAAGTATTGTACAGCTTGTTAAATTCACCTTACACAGAAGGTATGCTTCCAAAGTCCCTAAAGCTATCCTTTTTACAAATAAAAAGGTACCACATGCATCCTTTGAGGCTAGATTTAATCAATCATCTTTCTACCTTGTTTTTCTGATACCAGAGTTGCCCCTTATCTTTTTGTTCTGGACACATGGATTCCAGGTATTAGGCCCGGAAAGTACCTCCCAGCTTGTCAAAGGCAAATAATTAATGTTGTGCCCCAGTACAAGTTGCTTATTTTCTAATGCCAAAGCTGACTTCAGCTTTGTCAAGTGTTGTGGAGTACTTAGCATAAGTGAACCAGAATACAGAAAGACGTAACTTCTAGGCATATATAGACGCACTATAATGTTATATTTATATTATATTCTTAATGCTTATTAATAATATGTAGTGTGAATAATACATATTGTTATTGAGAATGTGACATATATTAGCCCAGCAAATATTCAATGCCACATAGTAAAACAGTCCCTGCTCCAAACAGCTTACCATCTAAACAAGACAGCCAAAGGGTGGAAGAGGAAGCAGAGGTACAAAGAGAAGATATAATCTTGGCGAAGGTCACATTGCAAATCAGTGGCAAAGCTGGTAATGGAGTTTCCAGTTCTCTATCCACTGGCCCACAGGCTACTGGAAATATTCTACTCTTGACCTAATAAACAATAATTATTATGCTTAGCTCTTATATAGTGCTTTTCCCCCATAGATCTCAATAGGCCTCTTTGTCTTCTTCGGTTTATCATAGTCCTCCTCATGAGCCAAACACTCAGAGGAGAGCAAAAGCCAGGAAAACCTCTGGTGTGAAGAAGCTGGAAATCAAAGGAGGCATGTGGCAGAAGCTGAGCATGTTCACCCCTCCCAGAAGCGGGACACATCTCAGGATTTCCATCTTGTAAAACCAAAGAATTTCTGTAAGTGCTGTTTCCTCTTCTACTTGTTCAGCAGCACTAATGAAGAGAGTGCCCTCCATCATTTCACTGCCAGTATATAGTAAATACTAATGCCTTCTTTTTAAGGGCCCAACCCAGCACCGTTGACTTTTGCTACTGACTTCAATTGGAGTAAGAATACATCTTAAAATCCCACATTCCATATAACAAAAACTTGCTCTTCACCTATTGTCTGAAGTTTTTTTTTCCCCCTTATTAGTTATGAGATGGCTTTCAGGCATTGAGGTAAGATCCTTGCCTGCCACGTCAAAAGTTCAGAATCCAAATCCCAGCCCCACTGTGCCAGAGGATCTGATTATTAACCTGAGGGATTAAGCCTTTCTGTAAGTACAGGTTAGCCAAAAACAAATTATTGGGCTCAGTACATTGGGTAACTGGGTGACATTTAGTAGCTTGAGATATACCAGAGGTCAAACTAGATGATCTAATGGGTGCTTCTGGCCTTAAACTCTATTAAGTTATTAAGACTGAGGGGGAAATTTCTCTTTCCTGCTTTCTGTTAATCACATTCTGTAAAATGAATGAATTTTGCAAAATAATGCCTAATTCTTTTGTACTTGGTAACACAGATGGGCCAGATGCTCAGCTCATGTAAAATGACTTCAATGAAACTACAACAGTTCAAACCAGCTTAGGATATAGCTGATTATTTTTATTTATTTTTAGAAATTTTTATGGGAGATTTTAATTTAAAGAAAAAATTCTCAAAGCAAAAGCCTGGCATTCATCCAGTTCAGATTTTTAAAATAGAAGTGTCACAGGGTCCACTCACCAGAGGTGGCGCCTCCTCCTGTCCGTCCTGGGGATTAGCTCTGTCAGGCATTGCACCCTCCTCTGGTAGAGTCTTCACTCCTCTTGTCTCACCCTGTGGCCCCTCTGGCACCAGGAACTGCAGCCTCCTCTTTGTGACTCTGTTCTCTGGCCAGGTCACTACACGGTTTCCCCTTCTGGGGGTTATCCAAAGTTCTTCCACACTAACAGTCTCAGGCAGTCTTCTCCCTGATGGTGCCACTTCCCCAGTGGGGGAACCTGGGCCTGCCTACCACTCCAGGTTCCAGTCCAGGGACCCTGTTACCTGGCCTGCTTTCTCTCAGCCCTTGTTGCTCCTTCCCTGAACTCCTTCCTACAGCTTCTTGCTCCTCCCTCTCTGGGTGTACCAGCTCAAACTCTCTCCTCCCAGGGAGGAATCTCAGATTACTAAATCATAGCCTCAAACACACCTCCCTACTCCTAGGGAAAGACTACAACCTATTTCCCTGCAGCCCCTCCCTCATTGCAAGCTTCATCAGCAAATTAGGCTTCAGCAATCCCTGGCTTTCCTCCAGGTGCAGCCTATAGATTAGTTGGCCTAATTCACCCTTTCAGGCTTCAGACACCCCATCACAGGAAGCTATTTCTAAATATCATTTGTAACAAAATCAGATATTTTTAATTCTCATTATGGTCACTGAAAACGACCTACTATGCTTATTTTCAAAAAATTAAAACTTATTTTTCCAGTAATTATGACCATTACCTAATATGTTCAGAAGAAAATACTCCTTTTGCATGCCCCATTTGGGATATCCTAAGAGTGCCTGATTTTCAGAGGTATTTTCTGAAAATCAGCCACCTTGAAGATATCTCAGTTTGAACACCCAAAATCACTAGATCTTTGCTGAAAATGTTGGCTCTGTTTTTAAGATTTGCTTGAAGAATCAAAAATATTTAAATAAAATAAAACAAAACAAACACCATGATTTTTAAATCAAAAGCTACTAAACAAAATTAAAAAAGGCAAGCTAACCACAAGAGTTCTATGCATCAATCTTATGAGCCATGATATAAAACCTTGTAACATGAGGTTTCTACTGGATGTTAATAGATCTATTTATCATAGAATCATAGAAGATTAGGGTTGGAAGAAACCTCAGGAGGTCATCTAGTCCAACCCCCTGCTCAAAGCAGGACCAATCCCCAACTAAATCATCCCAGCCAGAGCTTTGTCAAGCATTTATAAGCTGTTTGGGACAGAGACTGTATTGTATTTTGTAACCTGATCCTGAAAACTCTTACAGATCTGAGTATTTTTAGTCATTTGAATAACTCCACTGGCTTCTACTTGATTACTCATGATAGCAAATAGCACATTCAGTAATAATTACTGGCCAGATCAGGCATGAGGTCCAATCCTACAAACACTTTAAAAGGACTACTGATATGCATGAAGTTAAACACATGCAATATTTTGCATAACCAGAACCTATGTTTACTCAGCATCTGGCACAATGAGATTTGATCTTGACTGGAGCATCTGCGTGTGACTGTGATAATAATGAAAGTGATTCATTATCACAGTGATGCTATTGGGTACTTCTAGAAGATGATACAAAAATCAATTCGAAAACATGAAAACTGTTCAGAATTTGTCCTCTCACTTACCTTTTTTTTTTTTGCAACAGTTTCAGAAAAGCCATAAGAAGCATCAGTTCAGTAGTATTTTATATCCAAAATCAGATTTAGCTGTTTACCTTATTTAAAATGTATCAACAAAGCCATTTCTCCTCCATATTTATAGAGCAATAGAAAATAATGCCACTAACATTATTAAATAACAATAGGGATATACATACAGATTGCTGCTTAATTTAATAATTGCTAACCCCCTTTATTCCAACTTAATATTAAGCTTTTGAGTCATATAATTTCCTTCCAAGGAAAGCCTCACAGCAGGAGAATAAAGGGGAAGGAGGTGAGAGATGCCCTGCCAGGGTCCCCTTGCAGATATTTTTCTCTACTGTCCCTCTGGTATAAGGCTGCACCCTCTAGAAACCCTACAGATGCTGGAGAGCTAGAGAAAAGAGAACCTCCCTTCTATGAAGGAGGCCCAGACCATGTGGCTGTTTGAAACAACATGTGGAGTCCACTGAAGGGGGACTCATCCAATGGTTGCAAGGCTCTTGCAGAGGCAGGGATACCAGCAGAATGGTGCAGAGGTGCAATCATCCATGTAGGATGTATCCTCCTTCCCTGGATCCCCTGGAGCCACGGGATTGGGAAGTTTCATGCCTGTGCCAGCTCCTCAGTCCCCAACCCCATACTGTCTGGTGGGATGCTTCTCAGCAAGCTCTACAAAGGGAAATCTCACAAAGGCATCTAATCTGTTCCTCTGGTCTTTTTGCAGAAGGCATTAAGTGCAAAGTGGTGGCGACATTACTGATTTATTATTATGGGTGCTGATTATCAATGTATGGATAAAAAGGTTTTAAAGCTATCCAAGTCTCAGACAATGGGAGGGATCTAGCACTGATTTGCAGTCTGATCCTCTGGTATTTACTTCACTCCGAGTTTCAACTAAGAAAGGACAAAAAGACATAGCTTGTCATGAACATAAGTGGGCCACATTGATATGTTTACCATTAACTTTTATAAAAAGACATTCTCCTTTAAGGAAAAAAACGTGACTTCACTAATTTCACAGTAAATGGCACTGCAGTATTCTCATTGGGAGACATTAAGTGGGGCACACATTGACAAAGGGCAAGCAGGTGATCTAGGGACATAAATACAGGAAACAGGCCTGACCATCATTGCATTGATGCCAGTTGTGTAGTTTTGCTGTAGCTAGACTCTTTGGCAGCTTTATCACAGACCTCAGTGGAAGCAGAATCTGGCTGAATATTTACAAATCTATTCAGTTAAAGCTATATTATTCCCAGCTAAAATAGGTGTAAACTCATGACAGCAAGACCTTTATATTCTGGACTATGCTTCTGCATCCAAATTTGCTAACACAAATGATAGAATTGGTAATGAGGAGGAAGCAACTATATACGTGTTTGTTATGAGGGAGCAGTGTGCTCTCCTAAAATCTTAGTTTTATCACACAACACTGTATATAGGAAGAAGCATACTGGTGAATCCCATGAGTTTGAATAATGTTTCTGCAAAAAGAAAAGGAGGACTTGTGGCACCTTAGAGACTAACAAATTTATTTGAGCATAAGCTTTTGTTAGTCTCTAAGGTGCCACAAGTACTCCTTTTCCTTTTGCAGATACAGACTAACACGGCTGCTGCTCTGAAACCTGGAATATGTTTCTGTTGATACCAATACCTGTGATCAAGGCAGGTTTTATTTTTTGCTTTTCATTTCATTCCTCAGCATTGCCTTGAGAAATATAGTCTTGCTGTAGTGATATAGTTTGTTGCAGTGACAATAGGCGATATTGTAAATATGAATATTAGTAACTGCTGTCTGTCACCTACTCTCGGCAGCTTGTAGCACAGTATCCATTTTTAAATGTTTAATTTTAAATTTCTATTTTACTTCTTGACTGAAGCTGTGGGTGAGATCCTTACCACCATGATGGCTTCTTTAGGCCAGGCAAAAGGGCCAGAGCAGCTTAAAGAGGGTCTACAAGCCCCAGATCCAGCCAGGAGGGGTTATCCCACCCTCTGCAGGAACTGAGGAAGACAGCTGACAGACTGACTTCCTAAGACCCCCTTGTAAGCACTGGTATAGGGGGCATGCCTAGGATAGAGCAGGAGTGGGGAAGCAGCATGCAGCGCTGTGACCCATAGGCATCTGGGTCAACTTAGACAAGCATTATGGGCTATCTACATTAGGCCAAGGAGCAGCCTAGCATTGGGAGGACACAAAGGTGGCTTAAAGTCACCTTAGCCTGTGGCGCCCGCCCACCTCCCCTATCCCACTGGTCTGTGAGTTCTGTGCTGTGCCTCTATGGGTTTGTCTACACACAAAAATTGCAATGTTAACTATACCAGTATAACTATACAAGTATTTTCTACTGGTATCGGTACAGTGGTACAACTCTCTTATTGTTCCCCATTTGGAGAGGGAAAATCTTAAACCTTCACACTTAATTGAATAGTGAGACTGAACACACAGTATGAACATGTAAAAAATCTAACAGAGTTCATGCTCCCCTACCTAACAGTATTCACAGTGAAACTTTTTAAAAATGGCAGGGGTTCTTTGGAGACCTAATCAATGCTGATTCTTAATCTTTGGTTTTTTTAAGCACAATAACTAGCACTCCCATTTCCTGCTCTTTGTGTTCCATGTACCTATTCACTGATTTTTTAAAAGTTTTCTGGGACCTTTTGAACTGAAGTCTCAGCTCTGAGGATTTGTTAAGTTTTGTGCTATTATACCTGTTACTGAAAGTTAGGAATGACTTATCCCAGTAACTTCCAAATTCCCCAAATAATCTTTATTCCTCCAAAAATGACTTTTGTGGTTTTTTCTGCCACAGTATTCCATTAGTGTATTAAAGAAGTGTATAACTAGCACTCATGCTTTCTCTTCTATTGATATAGTAAAACATTTGCAGATGGCTTTCACTGAGCCCCCACTAAAATATTACATAGTAAATTACAATACTCATATAATTCCAACCTAGTACAAAACAGCCTATATGTTTGCCTTACATCTGTAAACCTGATGGTGCAATTTCACATCCATACAGCTAATTAGGTAATCTTTTTTGTTTAAACCTTTCAGACCCCTTCATTATATTTGATTATTTTAATTGAAAACAGCTGGAAATTTCCATCAATGGTACTGGATTTGTTTTATTAATTATTAATTATTATTTTATTACACTTATTATTTCTGTTCTATATGCTTGGTAGGAGGTGGTGTATATCCTTCAAAAGACCTACATAAGCCTGATATTTTGACATTAAAATAAAAGTAAAACTTTTGCTTGCAGATATTAAGGTAAAGTATTAAATACAAAATTTGATTAACTGGAAGGCTTAACATAAATGACAGCTCAAATCAGCTGTGAGAATGAAGGTAAATGGGATTATATTGTTTGTAAGAGAGCTGACAGAGGTAAGAAACATATTACAGGGTGACTATAAATCAAAAATAAAGTTTAGTAAAGTAGTACCTAAAACATTTCGGAAATCATTCTATAAATGATAGCAATATAGAGGGAAAAATCCACAGTGAAATATAAATGAAATCTATGATCCTCCTTGGACTAGGAGGAAGACATATTGTTTCTGATATTAGTGTCCCTGATGTTCCTGGATCTGCTAACCAATAACATCTCTGGGAACTCAGATGACAGCCATACCAAATCATTTCTTGAAGCACCACATGTAGATCCACACACAACTAATATCATATAAAACAAATCTTTTCCTTTCTGAGGAAGTCTCTCTTTATAATCATTTAAATTTACCTTCAAAAAGCTCTTCAAAAAGCTCTCAATCATTGCATTGGATTGTATGTTCCAAAGAATTATGGGCAGGTAATAGTAAGGGACATGACAAAAGGTAAGACTATATAAAAATGCAGTAAAGGTATTCTAAAAGTAAATTCCCATCATAAAAATGAATATGAACTTTTCTATCAAGTTCTAATCACAATAGAAGTGACTTACCTGTGGGACTCATTGTCACAGGATATCAATGAAGCCAAGTACTCAGTAGAATTTTTAAAAAGGTGTATTTATATGGATAATGCCAGCCACAGTTAAATTAGACAGCATAAAAAATATCTTTAAAAGGGATATAAACCCCCATGGCTTCAATATATAATGCACCCACTAACTGGAGGAGCATGTTAGAAAGAATTTACCATAATTGTTCTTTTTTTTCTTTCTTCTGCAGCATTTGATCCCGACTACTGCCAGAGACAGAAAGCTGGAATAGATAGAGTGCTGATCTAAATCAGGTATCAACAACCTAAAAAGAGCCATTGACATCACTTCTCAGCATAGGTGAGCATGGCAGAATCTGGCCCTTTAACAGAAGATTTTTCTTGCGTGAGAACTGAGGATGCTATCATGCTCCCGTTGAACTCAATGGGATTTTTACCATTGACATCAAAGGAAGCTGAATCAGGCCCTGAGTTAGGATAGCAAGGTATTTACTCACATCAATTAATTTCTGAAATCTACCACAGCCAAAGGAGGGCCAACTTTACCTGCTTCTCCTCATAGCCCACTCATTCAGTGACTATCCTCACATTTTATTTTAACTCACAGGGCTCAAGACAGGAATGAAATACTACCAGACTGGAATTCTCCATTCACACCCATCCTATGGTTATATAAATCAACACACAAGGTGTGAGCCACTGGAGAATCAGTCTGTAGTCTTTTTACCAAATTCTAGTATGTTATGCTAAGACACACTACTAGAACTTCCTCCCCCTCCCGCCCCACACATACACACACACACACACACCTTTTTTTTTTTAAAAGAATATCAGGATTTCAGAACATTGTTTCATCTTATCAATTAAATTATTACTCCAGGCCTGCATCTTCTTATACAGATACTTCAGGAAACTCTGAGTTAGAGTGCCACAAAGGAATATAATCCTATTTATGAAATTCAAATATACTTAAGAAGCTTGTGTACTTGTTTTCTTTACCAGTGCTAGATAATTAATCAATGGTTCTTTCTATTGTCTTTCCTGTGAAATTTCAATATCTCATATTTGGAAATAAGATTGCTTTTTTCTTCTCTGCTCATACCAGACCAAAAATGAAATTTCTCTGAGCCTCCTTGTATGCATCTCAGTTCGCAGATGCCTCTGGTAGATTTGTCCAGCATTTCTTCTTTTCTAAAGAGAAATTTCCCCAAGCTTTTGTGTAAGGGATTTTCTACTTTAAACAGCATGCTATTTAACTTACATTTCCCTCTTGAAAATTAAATTTTTTGTCTGTTTTGGTAGCAACTCTAAAAGTAAATTAAGTATTTTCTGCAGCGTTTGGGATCAAAACACTGCAACAAAACACGCCAAGTTTGGGGGAACATTTGGAGCAGTGCAACCCCCAAAAGTGAAAGAAGAGGAATTGTCCCTTGATTCATCTTAGGCAGAGCAGACGCCTTCCCTAATTTTATTTCTGCCAGTGAGGAGAGAGAGAGACCCTGGAGTCTCTCTCCAGAGTTGATACCCCGCTGTATGTAAGGAGATAGTATGTAAAGAGAGGCATTTGGAGGCACCACTTGCACAGGAAAACTAGGAAGGAATTGGCATACAAGGAGGCAGAAATCCAGCAGACTTAGCCAGCTAGGAGAATTTCCTCATTGTAAAGCTCCTAGTGGTTTAGAGAAAATATAGGTTTCAGAGTAACAGCCGTGTTAGTCTGTATTCGCAAAAAGAAAAGGAGTACTTGTGGCACCTTAGAGACTAACCAATTTATTTGAGCATAAGCTTTCGTGAGCTACAGCTCACTTCATCGGATGCATACTGTGGAAAGTACAGAAGATCTTTTTATACACACAAACCATGAAAAAATGGGTGTTTACCACTACAAAAAGGTTCTCTCTCCCCCCACCCCACTCTCTTGCTGGTAACAGCTTATCTAAAGTGATCACTCTCCTTTCAATGTGTATGATAATCAAGGTGGGCCATTTCCAGCGCAAATCCAGGGTTTAACAAGAACGTCTGGGGGGGAGGGGCGGAGGAAAAAAAAAGGGGAAATAGGTAATTGTTTTTTCCTCCCCCGCCCCCCAGACATTCTTGTTAAACCCTGGATTTGTGCTGGAAATGGCCCAACTTGATTATCATACACATTGTAAGGAGAGTGATCACTTTAGATAAGCTGTTACCAGCAGGAGAGTGGGATGGGGGGAGAGAAAACCTTTTGTAGTGGTAAACACCCATTTTTTTCATGGTTTGTGTATATAAAAAGATCTTGTGTACTTTCTACAGTATGCATCCAATGAAGTGAGCTGTAGCTCACGAAAACTTATGCTCAAATAAATTGGTTAGTCTCTAAAGTGCCACAAGTACTCCTTTTCTTTTAGAGAAAATATAGCAGGTCTAAACCATCCTCTTCCCCTTACAGCCATCAGTATAAGTAGCATAAGCAGGAAAAAGAGGCTTGGACAAAGGTTGTCTATGATCCAGCTCTTCCCAGCTGCCAAAATGACCCTTGGGAGATCTAGACCTTGCAGGTCTGACCTGAATTCCCAGCTAAAGCAGAAAGTGTATTTCACAGTCAAGGATCCCACACTGATAAAGCCAAAAAAAAAAAAGTGTCAGTTTTTTATTATTTTTACCTTTTTAATGTCACACAAATTTCCAGTAAATTTTGACCATTGGCCTGTTCTTGTTTAATCTGAACCCATAGCTCTGTTCAAAGGAGTTATGGAACAGGGGCTGCAGGGTTGGACAATGCCAACTCAGTTTTTCTAATGAGTTTGCCGCTATGAAATGTAATATCTTCAAACTGCTACAGTTACAGGCTGTTTCCCATTTGCTTATTGGGAAAATACTACAATCTTAGCAATGCTTTTATTAACCAGTACTCAAGCAACTTGTGATCCATTTTCATTACTCAGCCAAACATCAGTCTTGCCCCTCCCTATGCTCTTACCTATTTACTGATCTGGTTGCATATCTGCAACAGATTTGAGAGTTTACCATTAACAAATGGCATCAGAAGTAATACATTGTACATAACCCCAAGTCCTGCATTGCTTTAACATCCAAAATTCAGGGTGCACTTTGGGTTCACAAGAAATATTTGTGCAAAGCTCTGAAGTAGTGTTTAATCTTCTATTTGCAGTTTCTCTGTCAATCCTTCAGTTCCTCCCTGGGGTTTCCTTCAAATATCTCTGTATATTGACTTTTTTAAATCATTTGTGCTTTTTTAATCTGTTATAGTTAGTAAAGAGGCATGTTAGATGATACAATTTAAAAGTTGGACAGATCCTACATTACAGCAGCAATTCAAAAAAGTTCACGTCACTCTAAATACTGATCAGGAGGTTTCCTTTCTCCAGCTCCACTCCAACTGAGAGCTATAGCAAGGCTTTATGAAATGCATATTTATGTGTTCCCAAAGTAAAAGTCATTTTGGTGTCAGGGGAAAAGGTGAGAGGATGGGAGGGAGGTCTGAGACCATCACTACGCACATTTCCCCAGGAAATGTTTTACTAAAAATCAGATTTTTCTTCAGCCTGCAAGAGGCCAGAATATGATTATGGGAACTTTGCACTGCAAAATTCTGCCTGGAGCTGAATGTTTGTGCTATAGGAAGGTCATGAGAGTTCAAGGGATTGAAAGGAGGAGAGATTTTATTCCACCCAGAAGAGAGCAGGATTCTATTTCCAAAATTGACTTGTTGCTTATTTTAATTATTGAAAAACTCAAAACTGCTAACCTGCCATTATGAAGTGTTTGGCTTCACTTCAAGTTCCCTGTAACGGCTATTTAAATCTCTCTGGGAATCTTAGTGTTTCTCTTACATTTTTGTGCACTATTTTTTCATTCAAATTGGTTTGTCCAAACTTTGATGCAATTCCTAGCCTTGGCTCTAAATATTTTGGTATGATGCATCAGATATTCCGGGTACAGGGCACCATTTCCCCAGCACCCCAAATCCACTCACCCACCTCATCCGTACTGGTAGCACCTTACCCTCCATTCTGCCCCACACCTTACCATTCCTGCTTCCCTAATATACATGTAACAGATGATTTAAAAGCCGCTAGTCTTTATTTCCTAATCAAACAAAATTCTGAAAGAATTGCTGAATGTTCTGTGTGCATGAGTATGTCATGAACACATTCACTTTCATGGTAACAAACATCCACGAGAGAGTAGACTAACATGAAACTAAATATTAAAGGACCAGCCATTTCTTTCTGCTGTATGATGTGAAGACAGGAAAGGAGAGGAAATTCTAGGGACAGGAGTCAAAATTGTCAGAAGTGGGAGTATGAATGCAACATTGTATGCTCCCCTCCTCCCCCAGAGGCCAGAGGCTGGGCCCCCTTCAGGTTCAGAGTCTGCCTGAGAGGCGAAACCAGGGAGCAGTTGCTCTATATGGGACGTTCCCCTCTGAAATTATACACCCCCCCTGAGTGCAGCAAGTTTCAGCACTGTAAAGCGCCAGTGTAGACAGTGCACGAGGTCCACCCCTTCTGGAGGTGGGTTTTTAGAGCGCTGGGAGAGTTCTCTCCCAATGTTCCCCTGTGACTACACAAACCATGTTAAAGTGCTTTAACGTTGCCAGTGTAGACAAGCCCTTAAGACAGGTGTTTGCACAAAAGTGAGGAAGTGAATGCAGCTCAGATCAGCATTAGCTTCTGATCTGCACTACCTCCTCGGTGCCTGCTCCAAAGCCCTTTGATGCTGATTGAAAGAGTCCCATTGACGTCTATGGGCTTTGGACCAGAAGCTTGGAAAGGGGAGAACACATAGGCATAGCAGAGGAATCAACGACATCTGGCTCTGTAGAGACACACAAAATCACAACTTTCAGAGTAACAGCCGTGTTAGTCTGTATTCGCAAAAAGAAAAGGAGTACTTGTGGCACCTTAGAGACTAACCAGTTTATTTGAGCATGAGCTTTCGTGAGCTACAGCTCACTTCATCAGATGCATGCCGTGGAAAATCACAACTGTGAGCCAAAACTGCCTACCTGATGGCATCCCTTTCAATTAGGGCTCCCTTTGTGCAGTGGTGCTTCCATGGCAGAAGTCAAAGAATTTATTAAAAGGGTCTTGAAAGAACAGTTTATTCTGTGTATTTGAGAGAGAATAAAGTAGTAATTGTTGATGTCTTGTATGTCAATGTCTTTATATTTGTATTGACTGGAACAATATGGTATTTTCCATTTTTCCCTGGCAAAATGTTGGCTGCAAAAATGTTTGAAATTCATAGGAACTGGTCATTTTGTAAATTTTTTTTAAAAAAAACCAAGCACATATTCACTGGAGATACTGTTTCAATGGTCATTCACTACCAGTGCTCGTGAACAAGTCCTGCTTCTTAATAACAGCTATCAAGATACCCACAGATGCACAACTAGTTGTTTACTTCAATGTATTAAAAGTGCATGTGAAAAACTCTATGCACCTTACAGTCCTTATAGAAAGATACCAATATTTAACATGAAAAGAAAATCCCTCAACTCCCTGCAAAATAAAATCCACCACTCAACCTTCCTCATTCTACAATTTTATTTATTTAGTATGATTAAAGTGAGTTGTCTGGAGCACTATGAATCATCCAATTTGTAAAAAAAAAAAAAAACAAAAAAAAAACCCAACCCAATATTCATAAAACACTCCTAAAAAATGAATGCTATATAATTGCTGTTTCCAGGGTCTACCTACACCATAAAATATCATGTGTCCTATCTGTGAACAGAGAAGAACATCTAAAAGGGATACTGGGAAGTAATCCAGTTGCATGTGAGAACAGCGGTTTGGAGCAGCAGCAACACGGCATCTTAGGATTTGTCTTCACTACAGCGCTACATCAATGCAACTAAGTTGATGTAGTGTGTCTGGAGAAGACACGCTATGTCGACGGGAGAGTGCTCTCCAGTCAATATAATTACTCCACCTCAGTGAGAGGCAGAAGTTGTGTCAGTGGGAGAGTGTCTCCGACCTGCATAGTGTGGTGTAGACACCGCTTTAAGTCAATGTAACTTATGTCGCTCAGGGCGGTTGGTTTTTTCACACCCCTGAGTGATGTACGTTACATCGATTTAAGTGGTAGTGTAGACAAGCCCTAAGATTCTGCTGTATGGTTTTGATAGTATTCCTCCCTTGCACCTGCTGAATTGCAGAGACAGGTCCTTAGGTGTTTTGAAAAACCCAATATAAACAAAAATATTTTCCTGACATTTGAAAAATTATTTTCAATGAAAACTGTTAAAAAGCTAAAGACAATAGTATTGTGTCAGAGTGAATGACAACTGGACAGTGAAACTTACTGAAACTGACTGCTTAACTTTCATTGTCCAAGCTGAATGGAATGCAAAAATGTCAACAGTGTAAATGGTGTAAGTGTATCAGGATTGTGTTGAATTCAATGAGAAGTTTGCATGAGAGAGGACTGCAAAAATGGGGCTTGAGGCCATAGCTCTGAGCTAAGGTCGTAGACTGATAGGTGCATTAGAAATAGCACAGACACATAGAACCCAGGGATTAACTGAAAAAAGTAGCCATCATGCAAAAAGAAATTAAAATTGTGTATTTTGAAAAATGATAAATTAGACAACCTTGATGAAATCTGCCCCTATGGCCTGCTTACAGCAAAAGTTGAAGTTTGGGTAGGGGAAAATCGAATACCTCCAAGGCTACCAGTGAAGCAAAAAATTGTATTAGCTTTACAGCCTGAAGCATATTTGTTAGTATTTAACAAATTATGTGCTTCATTTAAATACTGTTGCCAGTAGCCAAATATATTAAAATCACCTCATTAGGTTTTAAGTCAATCAAGTTAAAAAATTAAAAGATGCTTTTCTTACTTTATGCCTAGGTACTTCTGTGCTCATTCAATAAATGCCAAAGGGATTCCTATGCCACCAAGTTGTTTTTCCATAACCCTTTGTCTGCAGGTCTCCTGAACTTAGACTGTAATATGGAAAGACAAGGCATCCATGTGATTTCAGAATATTGCCGATGTTCCACAGTTATAAAGTTAGCTGTAATATCAAATATGTGAGTGCCTGAATCACTTACATTGCAGAGAGCCATATGCTCCTCTGGTAAAACGAAAGAAATAGGCACAGGAAAGGCTAAAGAACTGACTTTACTGCGCCAAATAAGTTGCATCAAGCAGAGGTTGTATGGTCACATGAGGAATAATGATGTGAGAATCTGGAGACCTAAATTCTATTCCTAACTCTTCCACCAACCTTGTGTGTGACCTCGAGCAAGTCTCTTTATCACATGTGCCTTTGTTTCTCAATTTGTAAAATGGAGATATTTAGCCTCTTTAAGCAAAGGTCTTTAAGCTGTAGAGATGAAAAGCATGATATAAGAACTACCTATTATTAATACCCATCATGCTAGTTAGAACCCATTCCTGTATCTCTTCATCAAGAAAAAGCCCTATTTCTCTGTTGCCATGGCTAGATTCACTAAAGGCACTGTGCTGGGAAGAGGTACAGCACTACACCCCATGCATATGGCAGCATCTGTGGTACACAGTATGGTATACAGAAGTCCTGGTATTTATGAAAATATAGCAAACTTTTCCTGTACCCTTGAAGAATTAGATGAATTCTATGAACCCCCAATATTTATAGCTTGTGCTTATATGGTTAAACATCTATGGAAACATTTAAAATTTGCCACACCACAGTATACATTTCTGCCAATCACAAGTTAATGCTGCTTGGAATAGCAGTATTGAAACTGAGGAAAAAAGAAGCAGTTGTTGACTATCCTATTTAAAGAGTCACAAAACTCATATAATTGTGATTTACTTTGCCTTTCTCTGGGCCTAACTCAACAGGATATTTAAACACATGCCTAACTAGAAGCCCATGAGTAGTCAGATGGATGTTAGTAGGACTAATCACATGCTTCAGGTTAGACTTGTGGTTGAATACCGTGCTGAATTGGGGTGTATATAATATGAGTGAATAATAGTGGAAGGAAACTATCAATTTGAGAAACATCACAAAATTCCTTGAATAAATTATTTGACTAAGTGTAATCAATAACCTTTTTAGCAGGAGTTTTTTTTAACTTAGAATGGGACCCTGTTTCTTTTTTTCCCCCCTAAAACTGTACTTAGGTTTTGATGGCTGAGGTCTTCTGTCCTTGCAGGTCAGCACTACTCAAGCAAGTTTACAACGAACTACTTTGACAGCCCGTTAGAAAGCTCTGATGTGTTTGACAACTCATCCATCACTGACCATATGGTATGAACTACAATACAGCAATCAGCAGCAACAGCAGTGCCAGGTGAATGACATTCAGAAGAAGCTTTATCACAACAAAATCCATAAGAATAAAAAAGGTAGAACTATATTAATTATAAATAAGTTAATTAACCAATGTTAAACTTCTATCCAATTCTCCTACTAGGTAAACTACTGATATAAAAATGTTAAATTACTTGCTATTAGTATAAAAGCCACTTGTCAGTTAGAGAGAAGTTTATTTCTGTCTCACTGGTCTGCTTATTCCACTGTAGAACCCTTTTTAAATACAGAATTGCCAATTGGATCAATCTTTTAATTTTATTATAATGTAAAATAAAGTTCACTATGATCAGAACTAGAAGCATCTAATTCACTGCACTTAATCTGATCAGACTCCTCATATATTGCCCAGGTCAACAAAGGCAATTTATGAAATGTTATACTGAACATACCAGTAATGAAATATTGATCTCTCTTTTTCTACCTTTTACTTTGGAGGTAAAATAAAGATGTATTCAAACAGGAAGTATTTCTATTAAATTTAACATCTCTCATAGTATATTTAATTTTCAATTTCAGGTCTCTAATTTATGCATCATCTGGGGATTCTAAACTGATGACATCTAGAATGCCAATATAATCAATGCCATTTCAGTGTATTTTTATTGGTGTGTGATACAAATATTTATTGCAGAGTCTGAGTTCAGTCAGTTCTTGCCAAAACTCAGATTATTATAATCAGAATTGAATGCACATGAATAAAACCCAAACAAATTAACAATGTGTTCAGTGAAATTCTATGAAGAAACCAAAGCAAAATGTGGTACTCACAGCTGACCATCCTACCCATTTTTTTCCTCTATAGATGGGGAAAGAGGGAGAACAACTGGCTCTGTATGGACGGGGGAGCTGGAATCTGAGATAGGAAGAAATTTTCCTTTAGGGCATGGAGTGACAGCAGAGCTGCTCTGCAAATGCTAGTGCAAGATCAATAAACTGCAGTCAACTGTGTTGCACCTCCAAATCTCCACCTCCCCCACCCACCACCACACACACACTTGGGTTGGGAAAAGGGCTGTGGCGCTCCATAATCAGGGATCCACTGGCCCCAAACCCATTCCTCCCTGGGCTTCTCATCTGTGCAGCGAAAGAGAATCATAGAATATCAGGGTTGGAAGGGACCTCAGGAGGTCATCTAGTTCAACCCCCTGCAGGGCCAATCCCCAATTTTTGCCCCAGATCCCTAAATGGCCCCCTCAAGGATTGAACTCACAACCCTGGGTTTAGCAGGCCAATGCTCAAACCACTGAGCTATCTAAATCAGCCTGAAGACAACCCCCAGGAAGCTGGACTGCACATTGCACAGAAGAGGCACTATTTGTAGACCATACTTGGGAGTGAGTAAATCATGGCATTTTCCCCTGCCACACCTCCACACCCCCAGCACATTCACACCACCATTGCTCCCCTTTCCAGTCTGGCAGGGTGATCATTTTCAAATGTGAATGACTGAGCAAGTATGTGACCACAATAGGACAGGTAACTAGGAGGTCATTTGCTATCGGACACACTTTATTCAGTCTTTCCACAGCCATCAATAAATAACCATAGGTAGAACAATAGTTCCCTACAGCAGTTACCTACAATGACTAGAACCATTTTTTTCTAAACTTATTCCTAAAGTGAGTGAACCTTCCACCTTCTCTAATGAACTTCCCTCTTTTGGAACAGAAAGGTTTCTCTTACTGTACAGAGCTGCATAACAGGATTTCAAATGAAGAAAGAAGGATTTTGCTAAGTATGTGATGCCAGGGAAATTTTGTTTCCTTAAAGTCCCTTCATTATTTACAGTTGCCAAGTTAGTTAGAATATTTTATAAATTGTCTCTGGCCAAAATTAACTGCAGTTCTGAGGGTGACCTGCACTACTCCAACATCTGCTTCTCCCTCACCTTTAACCAGGACCAGAGATCAGAAAACTCAAAGAAGTGATGTGCTCAGGGTCAGATTCTGATCTTGCTTACGTCAGTGTAAAGGCGAAACTCCACTCAGTGCCAGTTGAACTACCGCAGTGTAAAAGTGAGGGAGCAATATAGTCATAGCAGTGCCCTATAGGTAGCTCACAGATAGAACTGCAGAATGATTTAAACAGAGGTCAACATCCTGTGTTCTTAACTCCAAATATGTAATGGTGAATTGGGAAGATTATAATGGAGGGAACAGGATAAAAACAAAATTAAAATTAGGGCTGTCGATTAATTGTAGTTAACTCACACGATTAACTCAAAAGAATTAATCGCAATTTTTCACAGTTTTAATTGCACTGTTAAACAATAGAATACCAATTGAAATTTATTAAATATTTTGGATGTTTTTCTACATTTTCATATATATTGTATTCTCTGTTGTAATTGAAATCAGTGTATGTTATTTTTTATTACAAATATTTTCACTGTAAAAATGATAAACAAAAGAAAAGGTATTTTTCTATTCACCTCATACAAGTACTGTCTCTTTATCATGAAAGTGCAACTTAAAAATGTAGATTTTTTTTGGTACATAACTGCACTCAAAAACAAAACAATGTAATACTTCAGGGCCTACAAGTCCACTCAGTCCTGCTTCTTGTTCAGCCAATTGCTAAGACAAACAAGTTTATTTACATTTACAGGAGATAATGCTTCCCTCTTCTTATTTACAATGTCACCAGAAAGTGAGAACAGGCATCTGTATGGTACTTTCGTAGCTGGCATTGCAAGGTATTTACGTGCCAGATATGCTAAACATTCATACGCCCCTTCATGCTTCAACGACCATTCCAGAGGACATACTTCCATGCTGATGACACTCATTCAAAAAAATAATGCCTTAATTAAATTTGTGACTGAACTCCTTGTGAGAGAATTGTATGTCCCCTGCTCTGCTCTACAGAACCCAAACTACCAAAAAAGAAAATCAACCTTCAGCTGACTCAGAGGATGAAATGAACATGCATCAATCTGCACTCCTTTGGATTGTTATTGAGCAGAACCCATCATCAGCATGGATGCATGCCCCCTGGACTGTGTTTGAAGCATGAAGGGACATGAATCTTTAGCGCATCTGGCACATAAATTGTGATGCCGGCTGCAACAGTGCCATGTGAACGCCTGTTCTCACTTTCAGTGACATTGTAAACAAGAAGCAGGCAGCATTATCTCCTGCAAATGTAAACAAACTTGTTTGTTTGAGTGATTGGCTGAACAAGAATTAGGACTGAGTGGACTTGCAGGCTCTAAAATTTTACATTGTTTTATTTTTTGAATGCAGTTTTTTTTTTTTACATAATTCTACATTTGTAAGTTCAACTTTCATGATAAAGAGATTGCACTACAGTACTTATATTAGGTTAATTGAAAAATACTATTTTTGTTTTTTTACAGTGCAAATACTTGTAATCAAAAATATAAAGTGAGCACTGCACACTTTATATTCTGTGTTGTAATTGAAATCAATATATTTGAAAAATATAGAAAACATCCAAAAATATTTAAATAAATGGTATTATATTATTAACAGTGCAATTAATTGCAGTTAATTTTTTTAATCACATGATTAATCATGATTAATTTCTTTAATTTCTTGACAGCCTTAATTAAAATGCATACACTTTATATTTACATACATAGAACAAATACCAGTTTTATTATGCTTCTCAGGGGCATAATTAAATTGATTTCATATCATTCCCTACGTGAAATGAGTGGATGTACCACATAGATACTACAGACCTTAGCATTTTTGTCAGTTGATGAGAAAGCATTTCACATGCAAACTCATTGATCAGCAAAATGTAAACACAACCAAAGCATTGCTTGTCTATTTTCATTTCCCATGCAAAGTTCTGAATTATTAATAACATTGCAGTCACTGATGTAACTTCTTTTAAAGAAAAAAGCCTTCATAAAATATCTAAAGTACTTGATCTAAATAAAAAAACCTGCTAACCATGTCCTCTAGTAAAGGCTACTAGTGTGATAAAATAATACACCTTGATAAAATTAAATTGACATTTAGCACAAGAAATACAGAATTACGGGTATGATTTTCATTCAGTAAAATCATATAGTCTGGACTATACTTTGGCTCCAGGAATCACAGCCAATTTGGGGAGGTGTTAAATACCCCAGGCCCTTTAAATCACCCCTGGAGCTACCAGCTGCACAGGCAGCTGGGAGCCCCAGGGGAGATTTAAAGGGCCCCGGGCTCTGGCCACCGCTACCACAGTGGAGCTCCGGGCCCTTTAAATCACTGCCGGAGCCCTGTCACCACTACCCCGGCGCTCTGGCAGGGGGGCTCAGGGAGCGCTTTAAAGGGCCCAGGGCTCCAGCCACTGTGGGGACTCCTGGTGCTCCAGCAGGGGAGCTCGGGCGGGGGGTGCTTTAAAGGGCCTGGGGCTCCCCGCAGTGGCTGGAGCCCCTGGCCTTTTAAAGTGCCACCTGAGCCCTGCTGCCAGAGCCCTGGGGTAGTGGAGGCAGGGCTCCAGCTGTGATTTAAAGGGCCAGGGGCTCCAGCCGCTGCGGGGTGCCCCAGGCCCTTTAAATCGCCAGCCTGGGGAAGCTGGTCTGGTCCGGCACGGCATACTGGCTCTTGCCGGTACGCTGTACCGGACCATACTAGCTTACTGTCACCTCTGGGTACATTGCACTAGCGGAGGACAAATGGAGGACAAACAGTCAGATGCAGGCAGAACTCCTCCAAAGATGCTGGGAGGAACAGTTCCTGTGCTGCTTTTGGAGATGCAATGAGTTCTCTCTCCAACACTAGCCTCAGATTGGTACACTGAATCTGACTGTAGCCATGACCCCTTTGGCATGTGTAGCACCACTGCATGGAGTACAAGTACCAAGACTCTCGCTGCTTCTTGCACAGATTACTAGGGGCAATGGGCGCAGAGTGCCCTATATCATCTCTCAACCCTTACACACATGTGCAGAGGCCACCGCTGAATTCACCATGCAACAGCTCACTTTCGAATACCAAATATATACATGGTATTCAGGATAGCAACATGGACTGCTGCCAAAAAGAGTAGCCAAAAAGGGTAGCAAAGGTCATTTCTTGATTATTAATCTCCTTATTCAGGCAAACCTTATGACTTGAATAAGGATGCAAGACTTGGGTCGAAATCTTAGAAATAAAACAATGCAATTTAATATGCATTTCATGATTTACTTTCTTTCCTAATCACATGTGTTTTGAGTAAGAAAGATCCTCCTCAAACACACACAAAAACTAACAAGTTCTTATTAGTAATAAAAATAAATGATAAAATGGGCTGTTATCAGGCATCATCATTCCCCCATTTTTGGAATATACATAAAAGTCCAGTTGTAAATTTAACTCAGGATTTACTAAATCTTATGGTCTATAATGCCCAATCCTGCAAAGCCTTACACTCATACCTAACTTCATTCATCAAGAAAGAATCCTACTAATTTAAAAATAGACAATTGACTTTATTGGAACTACTCACCATGCATAAAATTAAGCACACGTGTAAGGCTTTGCAGGATTGAAACCTATGTAAATAGTCCATAGTTCAAGTTATTTGACCTCTAAAGGATATTGTAGGATCCATATATCAGAGAGAGGGAGTTTTGTGAGAGTCTGGTTAAGGTGGTAGGTGTCTTCATTTTTGTTAAAATTATTGCTCCTGCTTGGACATTTTCAGCAATTGGAAGAGTCTATTTATTCCATTGTATGTTTGAAATTAGTATCAAAGGCACCCAGAGCCTGAGAAGAGCTTTAAAACAAGTAAAAAGTTGATACAAACCAAAATAAATATATACTTTTCATTCCAGAGAAGCAAACTACATTCTTGGAAACTTTCAAACAAGAGTGTTTACCTTAACTCAGCAATTTAAAAAGACAAAACAAACAAACAAAAATCCAAACTTGAGATGCATGATTAAAAACGTGAAACAGGAAGTGTGTCCTTTAAATACCAACTCCTAATTGCGGAGATATTAATATGTAAATCTAATTACGTACATTTAAGGATTAGGTATTTCATTAAATCTGCCTTGACATAAATTGCACAGTCAGTTCTTTTATTAAGACTGATCATCAATTTCCATTCTGGTATTTGTTAATAATAACTGACAAAATATCAGAGGTTCACCCTTGCTGCAAGCATTTCAATGATGGGTTTACAGCACAGCTAAGTTAAATACCCTCATGCTCAGCTCCAGAGCATTCATGATGTTCTATTAATGTCTTACGTGACATGAATAAAAAAAGCTTAATTTTAGCCAATTATATTTATTGGCAATTCAAGGGTGCATATATAATCCAATAATCAGAGACTTGAAATAGTTTTGCACTATTGCCCTCCGAGCTGGTCCAAGCATTCTTTTTAACTATTGGCAGTCTAATAGTTGGCTGGGATCAAGTCATGTGTCTGATATTAATTGAAGAAGGCACCATTGGTATCTTTGGCTGTATCACAGTGCAACTTCAGGTATTGTAATCCACACTTGGTTACCTTCCAAGCACAAGGGACAATAATTTTATATTCTACAATGCAAATCCAGTCAATTGTATACAGTACATGGAAGAAAATATTTCCTTAAGATGCATGAAAGTCAGTTCTCTGTAGTGGAAAACACATGGGAAACTAAGTGGGAAGTACTGGGTCTCAATCCAGCTCCCACTGAAATCAACAAGGGTTGACTCTTTCCCGTGCATTCCTATGTTCTCAGGTCCAGTAGTTTATGTTCTCTAGATACCTGGGCTGGGGGGAGAGGTGTATATGCATATGGCATGTCAGGATTATTACTGAAAAGAGCAGAGCCAGGTTTAAAAATGCCAATTATTTTCATGGGAAATTTAGTGGGGTGGTGTCTCTTTTCATCTCAAATTTGCCATGAAAAAATTATGGCTTTCCAATGAAAAACTGAAAAAAAAAATTCAGAACTGTTTTTTTTTATTTTTAGTATTCAGTTTCCATTTTGTGGTTTTGTTGTTGTTTAATTAAATTGAAAATATATTTTCCATGAAAAATATTCAACCAGTTCTACAAAAGAGGAATAAAAAAACATACAGTGCCAGATTCTTAGCTGTTATAAATTGTCAAGGCTACATTCAAAGAGAGCTATGTCATAGGGTATGTCTAGACTGCACACACACCCAAAAAAAAGTGTACTCAACTCAGGCTAGCTAGCCTAAGGAAGCTAACAAAATAAAATAGCAGTGAAGATAATGGTAACTTGGCTTTTACCTCAGGTTAGCCAGAGTTCAACCTCAGGCTGCACTATAGAATTGAACTTGATCTGCTAACCCAAGTTAAAAGCCAAATTCCCATGTCTTCGCTGCTATTTTAACCCTATTTAGCTAACGTGGGTTAGCAAACCCAAGTTAAAACCCATTAGATCACATGTCTGACCTTCTGTATATCACAGGCCATTAAATTTCGCCAGTAGCCTCTGTACTGAGACCAATAACTTGTGTTTGGCTAAAGCATATCTTCCAGAAAGGCATCCGGTCTTGATGGGAAGACATCAAGAGACAGAGAATCCACCACTTCCACTGACAGTTTGCGCTAGTGGTTACTGTGTGCCTAATTTCTAATGTGATTTTGCATGGTTTCCAGCTACCACCCATTGGTGGTTGTTATACCTTTCTCCACTAGATTGAAGAACCCTTTAGTACCCGGTATTTTTCCCCCTTGGTGGTACTTCTACACCATAATCAAGAAACCACTCAAACTTTTTTGATAAACTAAGTAGACTTACCTCTTTAAGTCTCTCACTGTGAGGCATTTTTCCAACACTCAAATCATTTTGTGGCTCTTTTCTTCACCTTCTCCAAGTTTTCAACATCATTTTTAATACATGGCCACCAAAACTGTCCACAGTACAGTCCTCACTATGTGAGGAGTTGGCTCTGTAGAATCTGAAATTCAATAGTCTGGGGAGGAAAGTGAATTTTTAATAAATGAATCTTCATTTTAAATTGAATGAATGCCAGAATCATTAGTATGTTTAGACTGCTCTATGATGCTCAGACAATACAAAGCAGGTATAATCCCACTTTAATCAACCAGTTAAAAAGCATTTATCATTGCTTTGCATTGCAAAAGCAGTACAAAGCAGCCAGAACACACCAGTGAATTTGGCTTATTGTTTTTCTCCTCTGACTAATGTTGAATGAAGCATAAAAGATCACTTCTGAGAAATATCTAAGCAAATGGATCCTCATCTGAAGTTCACCAGAACTTTTCCATACATCTTTAGTTTGAAAGTTACCTAAGAAAGCAACACTGTCTTATACAATTTCTTAGTTTTGTCCAAGTGAGACATATCAGAACAGCCTTTTTAGTTGTAATTCACAAGTTGTGTTTCAGGTCTCAGTGGAAACCAGGAAATTTAGAAACTGGGTTCAGGGGGTCTTTGAACCAATTCCTATGGAGAACCCGGTGGTTGATCCTATTGCATCAAAGTCAGAGGGAGCTGTGATATAGAGGCCCATTGGTGATTCACTTGTGTGTCAGCAACTTTTATCAGGCCTGACATACTCACTACACTTAACACATGGTTGTCATGATATATACTCAAAAGGTGGCATATAATAGGTCATTGGAAAACTGACAATACTCTTGTATGATGGCTGTATAAGGTGGATATAAAGAATTATGAATATGTGCTAAAATTAAACTCTTATAATGTGTTTGGCAAGCAGTGCATTAGCCCGGTTTGCCTTAGACAAAGGAATGTGTGTTTGCATGTCTGACCAGTCTGGTCATCAGGCAGAGATAATGAAGGTACATTTCCATATAAGGTAAACAAAGCTAAGAAGCAGAGAAGACAGCATGCTGTCTATACCCCAGCAAGAGAGAGAAACTTTATCTGGGGATAAACTTCAAAAGAATATATTTCAAAGGCTATAAAGACAGAGGGTCTGAACCTCACATGATAAGCAATTGAATCAACTGATTGTACACAATATTACTGTATCATAAAAGTATATTGGGTAAGGTCTTTTAAGAAAGCCTGTGACACACTGGTGATTAATGCATACATTTCACATGATATTAACACTATAGAATCATATAATCATAGAATATCAGGGTTGGAAGGGACCTCAGGAAGTCATCTAGTCCAACCTCCTGCTCAAAGCAGGGCCAATCCCCAACTAAATCATCCCAGCCAGGGCTTTGTCAAGCCTGACCTTAAAAACCTCTAAGGAAGGAGATTCCACCACCTCCTCAGGTAACGCATTCCAGTGTTTCACCACCCTCCTAGTGAAGAAGTTTTTCCTAATATCCAACCTAAACCTCACCCACTGCAACTTGAGACCATTAGTCCTCATTCTGTCATCGGCTACCACTGAGAACAGTCTAGATCCATCCTCTTTGGAACCCCCTTTCAGGTAGTTGAAAGCAGCTATCAAATCCCCCCTCATTCTTCTCTTCTGCAGACTAAACAAGCCCAGTTCCCTCATCCTCTCCTCATAAGTCATGTGTTCCAGTCCCCTAATCATTTTTCTTGTCCTCCGCTGGACGTTTTCCAATTTTTCCACATCCTTCTTGTAGTGTGGAGCGCAAAACTGGACACTACTCCAGATGAGGCCTCACCAATGTTGAATAGAGGGCAATAATCATGTCCCTCCATCTGCTGGCAATGCCCCTACTTATACATCCCAAAATGCCATTGGCCTTCTTGGCAACAACGGCACACTGTTAACTCATATCCAGTTTCTCGTCCACTGTAACCCCTAGGTCCTTTTCTGCAGAACTGCTGCCGAGCCATTCGGTCCCTAGTCTGTAGCGGTGCATGGGATTCTTCCATCCTAAATGCCGGACTCTGCACTTATCCTTGTTGAACCTCATCAGATTTCTTTTGGCCCAATCCTCTAATTTGTCTAGGGCCCTCTGTATCCTATTCCTAACCTCCAATGTATCTACCTCTCCTCCCAGTTTAGTGTCATCTGCAAACTTGCTGAGGGTGCAATCCACACCATCCTCCAGATCATTAATGAAGATATTGAATAAAACCAGCCCCAGGACCGACCCTTGGAGCACTCCACTTGATACCGGCTCCCAACTAGACATGGAGCCATTGATCACTACCCATTGAGCCCAACAATCTAGCCAGCTTTCTATCCACCTTATAGTCCATTCATCCAGCCCATACTTCTTTAACTTGCTGGCAAGAATACTGTGGGAGACAGTGTCAAAAGCTTTGCTTAAGTCAAGGAATAACACGTCCACTGCTTTCCCCTCATCCACAGAGCCAGTTATCTCGTCATAGAAGGCAATTAGATTAGTCAGGCATGACTTGCCCTTGGTGATCCATGCTGACTGTTCCTGATCATTTTCCTCTCCTCTAAGTGCTTCAGAATTGATTCCTTAAGGACCTGCTCCATGATTTTTCCAGGGACTGAGGTGAGGCTGACTGGCCTGTAGTTCCCAGGATCCTCCTTCTTCCCTTTTTTAAAGATGGGCACTACATTAGCCTTTTTCCAGTCGTCCGGGACCTCCCCCGATTGCCATGAGTTTTCAAAGATAATGGCCAATGGCTCTGCAATCACAGCCGCCAACTCCTTTAGCACTCTCGGAAGCAGCGCATCCGGCCCCCTGGACTTGTGCTCGTCCAGCTTTCCTAATAGTCCCGAACCACTTTCTTCAGAGAGGGCTGGTCACCTCCTCCCCATGCTGTGCTGCCCAGTGCAGCAGTCTGGGAGCTGACCTTGTTTGTGAAGACAGAGGCAAAAAAAGCATTACATTAGCTTTTTCCACATCCTCTGTCACTAGGTTGCCTCCCTCATTCAGTAAGGGGCCCACACTTTCCTTGACTTTCTTCTTGTTGCTAACATACCTGAAGAAACCCTTCTTGTTACTCTTAACATCTCTTGGTAGCTTCAACTCCAGGTGTGATTTGGCCTTCCTGATTTCACTCCTGCATGCCCAAGCAATATTTTTATACTCTTCCCTGGTCATTTGTCCAATCTTCCACTTCTTGTAAGCTTCTTTTTTGTGTTTAAGATCAGCAAGGATTTCATTGTTAAGCCAAGCTGGTCGCCTGCCATATTTACTACTCCTTCTACACATTGGGATGGTTTGTCCCTGTAACCTCAATAAGGACTCTTTAAAATACAGCCAGCTCTCCTGGACTCCTTTCCGCCTCATGTTATTCTCCCAGGGGATTCTGCCCATCAGTTCCCTGAGGGAGTCAAAGTCTGCTTTTCTGAAGTCCAGGGTCTGTATTCTGCTGCTCTCCTTTCTTCCCTGTGTCAGGATCCTGAACTGGACCATCTCATGGTCACTGCCTCCCAGGTTCCCATCCACTTTTGCTTCCCCTACTAATTCTTCCCAGTTTGTGAGCAGCAGATCAAGAAGAGCTCTGTCCCTAGTTGGTTCCTCCAGCACTTGCACCAGGAAATTGTCCCCTACACTTTCCAAAAACTTCCTGGATTGTCTGTGTACTGCTGTATTGCCCTCCCAGCAGATATCAGGGTGATTGAAGTCTCTTATAAGAACCAGAGCCTGCGATCTAGTAACTTCCGTTAGTTGCCAGAAGAAAGCCTCATC
Source organism: Lepidochelys olivacea (assembly GCF_965140295.1). Classification (NCBI taxonomy): domain Eukaryota; kingdom Metazoa; phylum Chordata; order Testudines; family Cheloniidae; genus Lepidochelys; species Lepidochelys olivacea. The sequence goes on along the minus strand of NC_140417.1, from coordinate 79,294,268 downwards.
CACCTCATCCCCCTAATCCGGTGGTCTATAGCAGACTTCGACCACGACATCACCCTTGTTGCTCACGCTTCTAAACTTAATCCAGAGACACTCAGGTTTTTCTGCAGTTTCATACCGGAGATCTGAGCAGCCATACTGCTCTCTTACATACAGTGCAACTCCCTCACCTTTTCTGCCCTGCCTGTCCTTCCTGAACAGTTTATATCCATCCATGACAGTACTCCAGTCATGTGAGTTATCCCCCCCAAGTCTCTGTTATTCCAATCACAGAGATCCTTCTCTCCGACACCACTTGTGTAGCCATTCATTGACTTCCATGATTCGACTGTCTCTACCCAGGCCTTTTCCTTCTACAGGGAGGATGGACGAAAACATAAGGAATTATGGATACTTAACCTGTTTTCCCTGTGATTGGTCACAGACTTTTCTCCCTGACAGGAGAGAAGGCAGCTACCTACCTGTCTGCAATGTAAATTAAGCATTATGGAATCAAATTGGAAAGCCCACTTATATACAAATCAGGAAGGAGGTGGGAAATTAACAGCAGGATGCATTTCTTCCTCTTGTAATAGGGTCAATGAACTTTGGGAGATATAAGCAGAAACAGAAAGCTGTTTTGGTATCCATCACTTGAGGGGAGGGGGTTAAATGAGCCAGAGCCCTTGAAATCACAGAATGTTGGATCCTCCAACCCAAGGGGACTGAAGTCTCTGGAAATTGAGTTTAGGTGAGACACCTGCTTAGGGAAAGATTGAAAACTTGCTAAAATTAAGTTTAGTCTTAGAAGCATATTTTTAGTTTTGGTTGCTTGGAAACCTTCCTATCTTTATTTCTCATACTTGATATCACTTGATCCTATTTCCTTTTATTAAATAAACTTATTTTACTTTTACTATAAACTAGTTCAGTGCTCTGATTGAAATAAGAGTGTTTGTCAACCTCAATTAAATTAATGAGTTGCGGTGTGTGTTTTTTTAAAAGGAGCAACAAACTGAATAAGTTTTCTGAGTGTTTAGTGAAAGGGTTGGATGCTGAGCAAGACAGTTTGGGGAAAATTCAGGACTGGGAGGTGTAGGGTGTCACTCTGCAAAAAGCAACTAGGCAGTGGAAGCCAGAGTGTGACCTGCACAGATGTATGCTGGCTGTTTGTGTCAGGGCTGTGAGCCACAGAAGAGAGCCACAGAAGCATAACATTTAAGGAGCTGCAGGGTAGGTGGCAACTCAACCCCTTACTGGTCTGGGTTGAACCCCAAAGCATCACACCATGTAAAATATATACAGTGTTGCCAATTCTCATGAGTATATAGTGAGTTTCATTTATATTTCATGTTTTTCTTAAAGTTGCAGATGTTAGAATCAAGAGATCTAATTATTTTTAAACCAATCTCATCATTTGGGGGCCTGGTTCATGATTTTTGGACACTTGGTATTAGCAATACATTATATATATTTTAAAGCTAACAGATCTTTTTGAAATCTCATAAGAATCAATTTTGTCTCTCCAAGTTAAATGGAGAAAAATTTTACACAGTGTTAAACTTCAGCTCCTAAATGTCTTTTTCCAAAGTACACTTTTGAAATATCATTCCTTAACATTCATTATCAGTGCATGAATTATTGGTCATTTTTCCTGCAACCATTTACCCTACTTTGAATGTGAGTTTAATACAGTTCTATAATCATTTGTATAAGTAATTGATCTTTTATTGTAAAATTGAATTTTATTTGGAGATACTTATTATTGCACAATCTAATATTTGATCTGAACATATAGGATTGTACAAGAAAACCGTCTCTCTCAGAGATTGTCATTTGTGCTACAAATGCTGGGCATCAGTTCCAGACCTGGGGATAAATTCCCAAGTGGTTAAAAAGTGTAAGCAGTTAACTCCATAAGTTTCCTGTCATGGGAGTTTCCTCTTCATAGTCTCCTCAAAGGGAAGGATTTGAGGAACTGTGCCAAGAGCAGAAGCCAAGGCCTGCAAACTACACAAAGCCCTAGACTCTACTAGGGAACAAGTTGTCATCCACAGGGATCTTGGTGCAATAGTGCATGAAGGTCAGGAAGATGGTCACTGGCCTCCAGGACCATCCTGATTAATGTGGCTCCTGAGAAAATTTGTACTACCTTAGGCTTTACTCAAAGCTTGGGCTTTACCCTTCAAGGTATAAGCAGTTAATGCTTTGTCAAAAAGCATTAAGTACAGTGCAGGTATCTGGTAAGAAACCAATGGGCAGGAGACCATGCCACAGACCACATCCCCTCATCTCAGGCTTGCCAAACCCGCATGCAGAAAAATTATTGGTGGGGTAGATAAACATCCCGGAGAGGTGTTATCTCCCCTTTTGCGAGTGCTGAAGGCCTCCCATCCCTTCTTGGGCAAATGATTCAAAACTCACAGTGGAGACAGGCATGGAGCAGCACTTATGAGACAAGCTCCACCCTCCACCCCAATTCCAACGAAGGCCCTCCAGGTGGATATGGGGGAGGGGAGGACTACGGAGACAAAAAGAATGGAGCTAGAGTGCAGCCACTCTATGTAACATGGTCCTCTGGCAACTTGGCAGGACCCCTCAGCAGAAATCTATGAGGAGTTAATTTTTCTCTCCTTGTAACATGCCTGGACACCTTTGGAGTTGGGTGTAGCAGCATTTTTGCAATGAGGAGCAGATGGCAACATGACTCACTCTATGTGACCTGTGTAGGCAAAGGGAGTGGATTAGTTGAAGATTAGAGGGCTGGTGATTAATCAGATCCCATGGAACTGATGGGAACCAAACTGGATTTGCCTGTGGATCCTCACATTCCTTGAAACTGCAAGGCCAAGGCATCTGAGGAGATAATGACAGAAGTTTACTGTCTCATAGATTGAAGTACTTTTCATACTCTCCTGCCCTTTTGTTTTGTTTTTTTGAGGAAAGGAGAGTTGAATCCCTATCTTGTTCTTCTCTTATCTAAGAAGCTAAGAAATAAAGAGAACTGGAAATTAAAGATACCAGTCTAGGAGTGGGAAATAATTCAGCCTAGAACAAAATGCCAGACCATCAGTACCTCTGAAGTACAGAAGTAGAAATACTTTTGAAGAAAAAAATAATCTACCTTAAAGTCTATTTCTGATACACAATAGTTGGCCAAATTCTATACTCAGTTACACACAAGGCCTCATCCACCGGTGGTGTAAATTATGGTACCACCACGGATGTCAATTGACTTCAATGGGACCTGTGTGCATGTATGAGGGCAGAATTTCACCCACAGTGTTTGTGTTACACATTGAAAAGGCTAGTGGTTATTTGGGAAGGTTTGTTTTGGCTTACTCTGCATCTGTAGTCTTAGGTCAAAACTCTGTTCAGATCCACATGACGGATCTGGATTTCCAAGTTCTATTTTCCCAATCCATGTATATAGGCCCAGTTCTTCAGTCCATTCGGCAAAACTCCAATTGATATCAACACTGTACTTCTCTGTGGGAGTATGGCAGGAGGAAGCCTGTGGAGAAAGCCAGAATATTAGAATGTAGAACTACTGAAATTCATGAGTATTTTGCCCGCTGAATTTATCAGTTAATAAATGTATTTGGCTGCAGCAAGGAAGAAATACTAAGAGAAAAAGGACAAATATTTATGCTGGATATTTTTGGATGGAGCTGGGGGAAATGTATATGGAATTTTAGCAGAATAATGTGATCTGTATTTTAAACTGGGCTACACACACACACACACACACCAATAATTGCCGGTACAGTGACAGGCTTTTCTGCTGGTTGGGGTTTAATCACAGAAGCTTCCTGCTGACAACTGTGGGTCAAGCAGCTTAATCCAGCTCAATAATTCTGAAGCTTCTCATTCCTCTTTCCCCAACATTCATTGTGGTGCACATCCAACATGTTGACATATCTCTAATGAAGTTTCTACCCAAATTGATTATGATATTTTCACTTCACTGCCCTCAAATGCAGCTGAATTAAGACACCAGGGTAATTAATGGGCCACCATTAACAATGATGTTTCTTCCCATTCCACAGAGCAAACACCAGACTAATTTTCATGGGGAAGTCACACTGTCAGAAGACTTCATTGCTATTAAAAGAATCAGTTAAACATTAACTAATAGACATTTAAACCTTGACTAGGACATATTTAGTGAAAAATGTTCCTTTGGCAGAATACTAATTGGCGTTCTAAATATCACAGGTCTTTTTAAAATGATCCTATGTGCATTCTCTATTGTGCAACAGTTTCACTGTATACCTCTTTTAATACACAAGACACATACATAACTATATATTTATCTACAGGCAGACAGCAAAACTATTTCTTCCCATGTTTCATTAAAAACCTCACAAATTGGATTTGCTCATTTCTTAACTGTATTGAAACTTCAGCAGTAGCAGAAATGTAATTGGAGGCTCTGGTCACCTTTATAAGAAACATGAAAAGATTGTTAATGTTCCAAAATTCACTGACATTCCAAAAGAAATAGTCATTTCCAAGTACCCTTTCCAAACGTGAAAGCATAATGGGTAAATTAAGCTTGCTGTTGCCTGCTTCATGCTACTATATCTCCTCATTTTGAAAAATCAATAGAGGCTATTAATCATTTCACCCAATGTCCAGAAACTCTAAATGCCTTAACGGTGAACTGCAAGGGTTTGTGAAGAAGAAAAAAAATAGAAGAAGCAAAATTGCCATATGAACACACTATTAAGGAGACATTTCACACCAATGTCTGAATTATATCCTGTATCCCTCCTTTTACAGATCACAAACTCCTCAATCAGCTGAAACCTCCCAGTACACATAAAGATGGTGATTTTACCACTCCCCCAACCAGTCCGGGAGCAAAGAAAAGTTAAATCTGATTTTATTCAATAGCATACAGCTCTTTCAATTGTTCTTTTGCTTCACTTTTATATATGGGGAATGAAAACTGTACAATGCTGAACAGACACCTTCCATTTCTCCTTAGGCAGACTCCTTGCTCCAGCATGGACCAGTAGATACTGATGTTACCAACTCAGTGCATGTGGGTTCACTGCAGCAGACCAAAAAGTTTGCAAAGGTCAATCTGCCACTTTACAAAGCTGTAAAGTGGGGGGACATGGGGAAGAGGAGAGAATACTATTTTGAAATGGACCCAAATGCTACTAATTGGATTTACTTGGCAATTCTGTGGCAGATTTTATTCTATTCTACATAGGTTCTTTTACCACCTTCATCACCATAGTATCTGAGCAGATCCTGGTGTAAATTGTCATATTTCCACTGACTTCAGCTGAACTATGCTAGTTCACACCAGTTGTGGACCTGGCTCTCTGTTGTTTGTAAGGAAGATTCCATGTTTTTCTTGAACAACCTTCCAGTGCATCTTAAGTGGAACAAAGTGAGCACTGACACCCGTTGGAATAATATCACCTCCCATCCCTCTCTCATACACAGAGCACTGTAACAACAAACCCAGATTACAGTGTGAGTGTAAAGAGGAGCACACACCACCAGTATTGTCTAGTGGTCAGGCAGGGGTGCAGCAGGTTGTCTCCCTCCCTTTCAGTTTATAATCCTGTCTTGTGGGGTTGTCCCTTCTTTTGTGGCTCAGTTCTCCAGCCAGCTCACATGTTCCAGTCCACGCCTTTCGGGGTATACTGACAGAAGGGCCCATCACAGAGAAGTCTTTCAGCTTCTACATGGGCTTCAGGGCTTTCACATTAGTTCAGTGACTTGGGGTTTGGGCCCCTGAACACCCAGGGTCTTCCCCAGCTGGATTCTTCACTGAGGTAGAAACTAAGTTCTGCACCTTGGGGTGCTAAGAAGCTGCCTCCCTGGATCACTTCCTACATAAGTCCCCTTTGTACCCACCGTCAATTAAAGACTCGCAAATAAAGTCTGACTGTCCAAGTGAGTCACCAGTCTCTCCTTTGTAGTCTGTGTTGCCAGGCCTCAAGCAATGAGAGCGCCTGGCCAGTACTTCCCAGAGCTCAGGTCTGCTCCCTTCCATTGCCTGCCTCCCCTGACTGGCTCTGCTTCCCTTTTTAAACTCCACCTCCAGCTTGTTCAGGCTTTGCAGATATGGCTGGGTGGGGCTACCAGAACTGCTCCTTAACCCCTCGTTCTCTATTGTGAGGTTTGTATGCCCCACCAAAGTGAGGTAACACATTTCAGTTAAAAAATGTGCAAGACAAATAAAGATACACAGAATTGAAATCATGTCTCACAGGTGGCTCAGGATATAAACTATGAGAGAGCTGGCACCATTACAGCAAATTCTTTAACAACATTTTTATTATTGAATATATATTGAAAAAAATATTGCAGTCTCTGTTACTGTATGACCAGATTGACAAGCATCAAACCTTACAATAAATGATAAAATTTAAAAAGCTGTGTATCTAGAATTAATTTTAAACACAGAATTTATCTAATACCAATGAAAAAGCTATTTGTCTATCCATGAAGACATAATGACCCCATCGCTGTACTATCTTTAATGATACCTTTATTTTTGGTATAGTGCAGTCTAATTAAAGTGTTCACAATTTCAACACTTTTTGATTTGTATGATTTATGAATACAAAGAAAATGTAAGCAGTTGAAATATTATTTGGTTTTTTCTTTGTGTTTGGGATTTATTTGAAAATCCTTCTTTCAAAACATAGATGGGCCAAGCCTGCCCCCTAGAGTATTGTCTTCCCCAGTGAAAAGAAACACATCTATAAAAACTCATTCATACTCAATATCTCGCAAAGAAATTTGAATTTGTGGGATAACTGTGGTCCCTTCTTAGATAAATTGCAAGTAACAAAATTTCAGTTAGAAGTATTTGAACCCCTGAGCAAAAAAACATTTGAAGGCTCAAGGTTAAGATATGAAGAATTCTCAGAGGAAAAGACACTTTGGCAAAATTTATTTAGCAAATTAGAACATGATGTTTTAGAACCACGTGAGCCTCCAACAAAGGAACAGAAAAAAATGCCTTTCTGAGACAGACTAATAGTCCTATCAATAACCAAATGCTTCAAAAGAAAACAAAGCTCCCATAATGACAAAATTTCCATATATATTCAGCTGAATTAATCTGGCACATAATACCAGTTACAACACATGCCACAATTTATGCATGTATTAGGATTATGATTATTTCTCTGACCGTGCATTAGTGTTCAATACTTCCTGGAACACAAGAGAAGCACACACCAGCTGCTACATCTCATAAGGGATGCGGATGCATTATGTTCTGTCCTCTGCAATTAGGCAGGTATATAGCCTATAGTGTGTTTTAGGAGGGAGATTATGGCTCTGACTTTTCATCACCCGGCACCCCTCCTTGCCTCTTTTGGGATGGTGAATACTGCTAGTTGCACTAGCAAACAGCAGTCCTTGAGGAGTGCAAGGTCTTCAGTTGTGGCTGGCCCCTATATGGGGGCCCAAAGGGAGATTCCTCAGATCCTTCCTCACTTGCACACCCTTGCACAGAGCAGTCATAACCTGACTCAGTAATAAATAATATGTGATAATTGCACTGGGATAAATGCAGGGGCGTTGAACACCTGCCACTCTCCTAGACTCCAAAAAAAGATGGGTATAATCATTACCTCAGAGGATTTGGCCCATAGGGCTTTTTAACCCAATGTATTTTGCCAGCAATGGGGCCAGATTCTCAGCTTCTCTAAGGTCAGTTTACTCCATGTGCTAGCAGACGTCTGTCTTAAACCTTGACTAAGCAAGCGGAACACTGGTGCGGTGTGCACTGGTCCAATCCTCCCCCTAGGCAGACCACCACACTCTGACTTATGCTACTCATAGTGGTGCTGTCATAGAGAAAAAAGTGTGGGGTGGGGATGCAATCCGAGTTATAAAAATTCTCTTCACTGATCCACCCACAAAGGGATGGAAAACCACAGTGCATGTTAGAACAGCCCAAAGCCTTCTCTACAAGGCTTTAGAGTGGGAGATAGCTGTGCAGTGGGGTCCAAGGATACACTAAGGAGCTCCCCAGACCTATCCTGCTCACTTGTTTTGTTGCTCCCTCCTGGACTCCCATTCCAGTTTTAGGATACCACACCTAATGGTTATCAAGAACAGAAACTGAAATTAGGAGAGAGTTGTAGCCAGGACTCGAGTCATACTGAACACTTTAGAACACCACTCTGGCTCTGTTTTTGGGGAGCTGGAATGCCGTTCCAGTATTTCTGATACTTCCAGTAGTGATAGTAGTGGAATAGTGATAGTAGTGGAAGTGAGGGTCACGTCAGGTACATTCACATCATAACCCTTTGTAATCTCCCATTGTAGCTAACCATGGGAAAGACAAAATCTGACAATACACACCAAGACTGCAATAGAAGCCAGACATAAATGTCAACATAAATGGCCCCTTTCAGGGCCTCAGCCAAAGACAGTACTTAAAATCATCAGTTTCTGTGTGGAGGGATTTTTGGCAGAGAAGTCTGGCTTGCTGTCTGGAATGAAAGCAGACATTATGTACTTGCAAAAGGATGCAAATTACTGCAAATGTTGAAAGTAACATCTATGCCAGCACAATACTTATACGTGACAAAAGTGGTGAAAAAACACCACTCAGACTCCATGGTATAATGGAATTTATCATGGTTGAACTCAGTCAAATAGCAGTAGTTTCTATTTACAAACCACCAGGTGAAAGTTTGCATGTCCAACCAACTTTCCCCGTCAGAAAATTCATGCCTTATTATAGGTGTTTCAACAGTCACAATGCCGTCTGGAGATACTTCAACAATGACACAATATGTGGGGAACAAATTGAGAAGTGTGCGCCAACGAACAACTTGACCCTGTTCTGGACAAATGTACCTTCCAAAGTGCATGATGGGAAAAGGGGTACAATTTTGACATAGCCTTTGTCACCTCTAAAAGAGCAGGCAACCTCAGAAGGGAGGTTATAGCAGTAATCCCAAGATCGCAGCATAGACCAGCTCAAGTGGCTACAGTACAACCCAGGAAAACAAGATACCTTCTGAAAGCCAACTTCAGAAAAGCTAACTAGGAAAACTTTACCTCTGAACTGGATGACTCCACCTATAATATTACTCCAACACAAAAGAACTACGGAGAATTTGTTTCCCTGGCGTGGAAGACTGCCAAAAGCACATCCCATGGGGGAGGTCAGACATAATATGTATGTGGGATTTCAGAAGAGACAAGCCAACAGTGTAAGAGATAGTCAGAACTGTTTGACTGGGATCCCTTTGGTGAACAAATCACTGGGTTCAGAAAATGCTTATTAGAGAAATTGGAAAGATGTGGCCCAATCGCTGAAGGAGCTGATTGAACCAACAAACCTGTGCCACAATAGCAAAAAAAGCATAGGCCACCATTCGTACACTGAACCATGATGCACAACAACCAAAGCACATTGCTGCAGTCTCCCCCAACCAAATCACACAACAACTCATTCTAAATGGTAAACCTGCTCACAAAACAAACGTGCAGAATGAAACAAGTCAAGCAGGAACTTCTCACTCCTTAGAGTCCACAATGAGCAGCTGATAATAGACATGAAAATCCTGAAATTGCAAAGACAGCTGGACTTGATGGTACATCTAATGAGCTATTATAGTACACTTCGGGACGAGAAAGCAGAAGTCACTGCTTGATTTCAACTCATGCATGGAGACAGGCCAAAGTGGTTGTACTACTCATAAGCCCTAATTTTGCAAAGAATTACCACCCAATACCCTTACTTTGTTCAACCTGCAAACTATATGAGCAGAAGATAATGGGAAGAATAGCACCAAAAGTAGAAGGGCAGCTGACCAATGACAAAACTGTTTTCCGCCCAGAATGTTAGAGTTGTGGCCAAGTTGTAAACTTAACTCAATACATCAAAGATAGCTTTAAACATGCAAAATTATGGAAGCTGCACTGGTTGATCTGTAAGCTGTTTATGACACCATGAACCACTGAAATTGGAATGTCATCTCCTCCCTAGTCAAGAATCAACCGTTCTTTTTCAAGATGGATGGTCAGAAAAGTCAATGGCATACTCAACAGAATAGATTGCCCTGAGGTTCAGCACTATCACTCTTGCTGTTTAACATCTATATAAATGATCAACCAGAGTTTCCCGATGTCCAAAGATTTGTTGATGAAGATGGTATTTACATTGCTGCCCAATCTGAAGGAGTTGAGGAGAGAGAATGCATTGTAACTGGCTCTTTGAGCCTACTTAAATACTATTTCAAATGATTCCTGAGTGCCAACCCTAACAAGACAAGTGTGCATGTTCTATCACCAGGCCAAACAAAACTCCAGGCAGATCATGAGCACAATGAACATCTGATGTATCTTTGGGTCATGTTAGACCAAATGCTGACATTCAAAGGGCACATGAAGAAGCTGAAAAAGAAAGGGAACTCCAGGAATTGCGGACTCCAGAAACTATCCAATACAAAATGGGAAGCTGACCAAAAACACTCTGAGCAACTAGTCTCACCCTGAGTTACTCAGTTGCAGAGTACTGTGCCCAAATATGGTCACACTTGAGCCAGGCACACAAAATTGATATTGAACTCAATCAATCCTATAAGACCATCACAGGGACTTTGAAACTGACTCCCACATTGTCGTTATGCCTCCTTGCAGGGATTGCACCACCATCAGTAAAAAAGGAAACACAAAAGTGGATGTACAATTCAAAACATCCACTGTATGGCCACATTCCACCATCTAAGAGGTGGAAGTCCAGAAAGATCTTTGCTTCTGAAAATCCCTTACCTCAAAATACCACTGTGGAAGGCTAAAAAGTAACAAAATTGCAGGAAATGCTGATGGAACTGGAAAACCTAGTTCCTTCAGAACAACTCGCTCCAAGCACTGACCTCAGACGAAAAAAACAAGCATAATCTAAATTGAGCGAGAGCCGGAATGGCAATATGACTATATAGATGCTCGGGAATGACCCCAAGAGTGAATGTGGAGAGCCTATGCAAACACTTGAACATTACCTGATGCAGTGCCCCCTATCAACATCCTGTACTCTTGAGAAATTATTTGAAACAAGTTGTAACACTTGGTCTTGACTGATGAGTCTTAAAATGCACTTCTGGTACTTCCAGTACTCATCTTCCACTTCCAGCACTGTTGAGTACTGTAGCAGTAAGCTGAATTGTGTAGGGCAGGGGCGGGCAAACTTTTTGGCCTGAGGGCCACATAGGGTTTCCAAAATTGTATGGGGAGGCTGTGTCTCCCCAAACAGCCAGGCTTGGCCCAGCCCCCACCTCCTATCTGATCCCCCCCTGCTTCTCACCCCAGAGGCCCCCCTGCCCCATCCAACCCTGGCTGTTCCCTGACGGCACCCCCAGGACTCCTGCCCCATCCAACCCCCCGTCCCCTGACAGCCCCCCGGGACTCCAACCCCATCCACCGCCCCCTGACCACCCCCAGACCCCTCACCCCTGACTGCCCCCTGCCGCCCTATCTGACCCCCCCCCCTCATTCCTGACTTGCCCCCGGAACCCCTGCCTGATCCAACCACCACTTCTCCCTGTCCCCTGACTGCCCCCAGAACCCTTGCCCTTGACTGCCCCCCACCACCCCATCCAAAACCCCCCTCCTTCCTGACTGACCCCCCGGGACCCCTGGCCCTATTGAAAGCCCCTGTTCCCCGCCCTCTGACCGCCCCGACCCCTATTCATACTTCCGCCCCCTGACCACCACCTCCAATTCCCCTGCCCTCTATCCAACCCCCTCTGCCCCCTGACTGTGCTGTCTGGAGCACCAGTGGCTCACAGCACTATAGCTGCACCGCCCAGAGCACCGAGTCAGGCCGCGGCTCTGCAACTGTGCTGCCCAGCCCCCCAGAGCATTGCACTGGTGGTGCGGCTGAGGCTGCAGGGGAGGGAGAACAGCAGGGAAGGGGCCGGGGACTAGCCTCCTGAGCCAGGAGCTCAGGGGCCAGGCAGGAGGGTCCCGCGGGCCAGATGTGGCCTGCGGGCCGTAGTTTGCCCACCTCTGGTGTAGGGTCATGAGGAGGAAGTAGTGCTGTGGAGTTAAGTTATTGCAGTACCCCCTTGTCCCTGCAGAGAAATGCTGACATGTCATTTGAGCCTACAATATATAGTGGCCTATCTGAGAGTAAGGAGGGTACCTTATGGCTGATGCATTCTGGGAGACGAGAGAGGATTTATTTCTGGTAGATGATAGAGGTGGCAACATCAGCACAGAATGATCAGAAATGTAGTAGAATATCACAGTGGCATGCTTTTTTCAGTGTGATTGCATATATTATGTAGAGAAATGGTTCCCAACCAGAGGTACGTGTACCCCTGGGGGTATGCAGAGGTCTTCTGGGGGTACATTAACTCATCTAGATATTTGCCTTGTTTTACAACAGGCTACATAAAAATCACTAAGTCAGTATAAACTAAAATTTCATATGATTTGTTTATACTGCTCTATCCTATACACTGAAATGTAAGTACAATATTTATATTCCAAATGATTTATTTCATAATTATATGGTAAAAATGAGAAAGTAAGCAGTTTTTAAGTAATAGTGTGCTGGGATACTTTTGTATTGTTATGCCTGATTTTGTAAGCAAGTTGTTTTTAAAGTGAGGTGAAACTTGGGGTACACAAGACAAATCAGACTCCTGAAAGGGGTTCAGTAGTCTGGAAAGGTTGAGAGACACTGATATAGAGCTCCTGAACTTGGTTTACAGTGCCCCCCACCCCGAATCCTGCTTCATATGTAAAAATCACTTCACCCATCACTGAAACATCTCTTTCCTGAGTGCTATGCAACAGCTGTTTAACAATGTACAGATACACTGCACAGCAGGATAAGACAGGAAGTTAACAATAATGTTTGGCACTTACATGCTGTTGTACATCTTTCAGATACTTTAAAAATCGTAACTAATGTTAATTGTAGAGGAATTTAGTTAGACAACTTGTACCCAAGTTGTACTGTGGCCATGACAACGTGAAAGCACCCTAAACTCTTACAAAAAGTGCCCAAAGGCATGCCGCTCTCTGGCCAGTGAACCCGCTGGTGGCTGGGTGCAGATCAGCAGGTTCTCCTCCTTTAGTGCTAGGTCACAGAGTCCCACCCCTACTGGGGTAAACTAATAATCTAACACATAATAGTCCATCAACTTCACATTGGACCTTCAGCCCAAATCTGAACGCACTATTCCTTACCCCTGCTATCAGTGGGTTTCAGTACTCCTTACCCCTTGTCAGGGGATGGTTTCCACTCCACCTCCCTCGTGGGGCTGCTAGGGGTACACAGAGCCTCCCACTCCACTGGATTCCAGTCCAAGGACCCTTGAATAGGCAGTCAAGACCAGACTACACAAACCCCTCGCTGCCTCCCTGGACCACTTCCTGCCTTGGGGCCTTTGCCTCAACCTCTTCCTGGGTTCCAGCCTCTCTAAGCCTCTTCCACCAGCTCATCGACAAGCTTCTTAGCACTTTCTTCCACTCATCTGCTTCTGTCTCAGGAATGTTTTTTCCACTCCCCCTCGCAGGGCAGTCCCTGACTCAGGAGGAGTCTTCCTCCTCCCTGCAGGTCCCTTCACCAGTGTGCAGAATCTTAGGTGGCCACACTTCGTGCCATTTCTTTCTTAACTGCCTTGAGCTTCCTGTGGCAGATGTACCTCCTTTCTGGGAGGCTTTGTCTGCTCTCCAACTCTGCTCACTAGCTCCAGTCAGGCTTCTCTCACTGACTGAGGGCCAGAGACCTTCTCTTCTTCCTGGTCAGGCCCTAACTGAGCCCGTTTCAGCACTTTTAATTCCTCTCTCCAGGTCTGACACAACTGCAGATGTAGCAGAGTGGGGCTGATTGTACGCAGAGCCTCTGCCTAACTGGCAGTTCAGGCCCTGTGTGAGATTGGTACTTCTTCCCCACCACAGTGCCAAAGGGTCTTTTAATGACCATAAATGGTTAAACATCAGTTTTACACCCCATCAGAAGTCCACACCAGCAACACAGTGCCCCTAATGCCATGTTGAGACTTAGAATGGTCCAATACTGATTTAGAGAGAAGAGTACCATCACTCAAATCACCAAAGTCAGTAGTACCATAGGTTGTGCTTGGATATCTCCAATCTGAGTACTAATCTTGCCCAATCATGCTTAATTTTTGAAAGTTAACAAAACTACAATCTGAGGCAATAAAGGTTCATCTTCAATTATTTACTTTGATTATTTCTACCAATTTCTTCACAAGTTGACAGATTTACCTATCTCGGCAGCAACATCTCCAATGATGGATCTCTTGACAAAGAGTTCATGAACAGAATACAGAAATTTTCTGAGTCATTAGGAAAGCTGCGCAATGAAGTCCTGCAATCCCACAACAACCACAACCCTCTCAACAAAAATAAAACTTTATAATGCTTTCGTGCTCACATCTCACCTTTATGGCTGTGAGACCTGGACACCACACAAATGGCATATCAAACAGCTAGAGGCCTTCCATAAGCGGTCTCTGCATGCCATTATGGGGCTCCACTGGCAGGACAAAATTACCAACCTGGAGGTTCTCCAAAAGTCAAATGCCATAAGCATCAAGGCCATGCTGATAAAAGCCCAACTACACTGGGTTGGGCACGTCATTAGGATGCCTAAATATCGACTCCCCAGAAAAATTCTCTGGAGAATTGGCACAAGGACATTGGAATCAAGGCTGCCCCAGAAAGCACTACCAGGACAGTATTGAGAACAGCATACATTTTGGTGCAATGAAACCAGATGATCTTGAGAAGGCAGCTTTAAATAGATCAGCATGACAACACACAACACTCAGAGCTTTCCAAACCTTTGAAGAGGTCAGAAATGATCGATTGTAAGCTGCAAGGGAAAAGCATCATACTACTGATATAGCTACTAAGAAACTCACCAAGAACTTTGTCTGTTCACGAGCATGCACGTCACGCTTTGGATTTCACAGTCACTCCAGAATCCACAAAAAGAGATTGCAAGAAAATGTCATTGTCAAACCGACGGACTACACACACATGCACACACACACACCAATTTCTTCAGTCTATTATAGTCACAAGAGAACGCCAACTGCATTGATACATTTTACTGAACAAACTTCAACAGTGACTCATTTGAGTTCTTTCAGAACAGTAAGTGTCATTCTAATGGACTTAACTTCCACTTCATGATAATAAATGTGAGATGAATAAATCATCATTGATCTGAGATCCCACCTGTACTGTAGACTAAGGTTAAAAGGAATGGCACCTATGAAATGTTTGCTGTCATTAAAGTGTTTTAGCGGCTTTACATAACATTCGTTCATATCACTAGAAGACATTTCCCTTGCTATTGAAAAGGCCACCATGTAACTGATGATGATGTTGTACTTCGAAGATTTGAAGAGTAAGATGCAGTGACATGAAAACAAGAACATTTTGTGGTCATCTAATTTCCATCATCCTTTGATTCAAAAATAGTGCACTTAATGGCAGAGTACAGTACTTCAACGGAGGCAAATGTGCATTTAGTGTTATAGTTTACTGAACAAGCTCTGGTCTTTCATATTGTTTTGCATTCTTGTCTTCTTTATTCAGTCGAATTCATTTCAGCAGAATGCACTTCCTTCACATTTTAATGATACTATGACATTTGCAGAAATGCCCACGAAGTATACTGATAACATATTGGATTGATTAAAGCTTAGAAAACTCTCAAAAGCAAAATAATGTCATTGAAATACTTCTTTTACAGCAGTGTTCATTTTATGTCACTGTATTACTTAAAAACAAATGAAAATGTATTAGATGTAGGTGAAATGGCAGGGAAATTTTGTGGAATTTCATATATTTTTCCAGTTGAAATTTTGAAGGAAATTTTCCACAGATCAACTTGCAAAATCCACCTCTAGTTCAAAAGTTTGCATTCAGAATTTTGCAGGGAAGTACCATCTTTGCTCTGCCAGCTTGTGAAAAGAAGATGTGGCATACAGAGCAACAGTCAGATAGTCACACACATTTGTAATAAAAGATTATGTGTGCAACGCACACACACACACCAGATCAGGCAGGACAGACGTAGCCAGAGATTTATATGCGCTGGTTACACCTTCAAGAACCTTGCAAGAATACATACCATGTTCAGCATCCTCAAGTTCCCACCATTCATGGTCTACTCAGGGTGGAGGTCCAAGCTGAGATGCTGAGAGTCTCCAGGAGTTTGGGGCACAGCAACTATTAGATCTTTTCATTATCTGGAAGCAAGCAATGGATATTGGCACTGTGGGGGCTTCTTACACTCAGAATGAACAGGCACTAGAAAGAGTTGAGCTGATTGTTTCCAATCAGGATCCCACAAGTGTGCCCCAAAGCACTATTGATTCTTATGGCCTGATGGTACACTCTGACTGCCACTGATATACAATAAAGAACAGAGAAATCCAGCATTTACATAGACAAACTAGCTGTAAAAAAAACCTCTTTTTACCTGCCTCTGCACAGCCAATCTGCATGTAAAACATATGCAGGCCAGCCTCAGCATAACAAAACCACATATAGAGAAAGAATTTCAGAAGGCTAAACAACAAACACTAAGTGGCTAACCAACAAAGTATAAGAAGCTTCCTTTAAAAAGTGGAAGTTAAATCCTAGTGAGAAAAAGAGAAAGGAGCATAAATTCTGGCAAATGAAATGTAAAAATATAATTAGGAGGGCCAAAAAAGAATTTGAAGAACAGGTAGCCAAAGACTCAAAAAGTAATAGCAAAAAAATTCAGTACATCAGAAGCAGGAAGCCTGCTAAACAACCAGTGGGGCCACTAGATGATCACAATGCTAACGGAGCACTCAAGGATGATAATGCCATTGCTGAGAAACTAAATGAATTCTTTGCATTGGTCTTCACAGCTGAGGACGAGGGAAATTCCCAAACCTGAGCTGTTCTGAAGGAATTCAAATGTGACATTTCAGAGCTACTAACTCTAGTTTGTAACCTAGTATTTAAATTTAAATCAACTTCTGTACCAAATGACTGAAGGATAGCTAATGTGATGCCAATTTTTAAAAAGGGCTCCAGAGGTGATCCCGGCAATTACAGGCTGGTAAGCCTGACTTCAGTACCGGACAAACTGGTTGAAACTATAGTAAAGGACAAAACTGTCAGACACATAGATGAACATAATTTATTGGGGAAGAGTCAACATGATTTTTGTAAAGGGAAATCATGCCTCACCAATCTACTAGAATTCTTTGAGGGGCTCAACAAGCATGTGGACAAGGGGGATCCAATGGATATAGTATACTTAGATTTTCAGAAAGCCTTTGACAAGGACCCTTACCAAAGGCTCTTAAGCAAAGTAAGCTGTCATGGATTGGTAACTGGTTAAAAGATAGGAATCAAAGGAGGAATAAATGGTCAGTTTTCAGAATGGAGAGAGGTAAATAGTGGTGTCCCCCAGGAGTCTATACTGCGACCAATCCCATTCAACGTATTCATAAATGATCTGGAAAAGGGGGTAAACAGTGAGGTGGCAAAATTTGCAGATGGTGCAAAACTACTCAAGATAGTTAAGTCCCAAGCAGATTGCAAAGAGCTACAAAAGGATCTCACAAAACTGGGTAACTGGGCAACAAAATGGTAGATGAAATTCAATGTTAATAAATGCAAAGTAATGCACATTGGAAAACAAAATCCCAACTATATATATTGTGACAAAGCTCCAATCTTGTCTCAGTGGGTCCCACGCTTCCTGGCAGATTACTCTAGCCTCAGAGGCTCACTGTGACCCTCCACATAGCCCTTCTCTCTCTAGAGGCCAAGGTCACAGCCTACTGAGCCACTTTCATCATAAGCCAGTAAGGGAGGTGAGGAGAAGCTATCCTCCCTAACACAGTCTCTGTTGTCTCCCAGTCTCAGTGATTAGTCAGGGAGGGGAGGGGGGAGCCCGGGCCCAACCTCTACTCCGGGCTCCAACCCAGGGACCCTGATAGTAGCAGCTCTTAGTAGCTGACTTTTTGGAAATGGGACAAGTACAATTCCCTGGGCCGCTTCCCCACAGCAGCCCCCACTTCCTCAATATCTTCATCACCCTTACCTCAGGGCCTCCTTCCTTGTGCCTGATACAGTTTGTACTGCTCCATTTCTCCAGCAGCATAGCTCCCTTCTACCGCTCCTGACACAAACACACCCACCTGACTAAGTGGGAGGTTTTTAACTAGTTTCAGCCAGCCCCTGATTGGCTTCAGGTGTCCCAATCAACCTAGCTGTCTCCACGGCTCTCTGGAAGGATCTTAATTGGCCCCAGGTGTCTTGATTAACCTGGAGCCACTGCCATTTGGTTACCATGGTAACAGGGATTTGTTTAGCCTGGTGCTAACATACCTATTTCTCACTACTTTCCTACAGCCATCTGGCCTTGTCCCGTCACAATATAAAACGATGGTGTCTAAATTAGCTGTTATCACTCAAGAAAGATATCTAGGAGACATTGTGGATAGTTCTCTGAAAACATCCACTCAATGTACAGCGGCAGTCAAAAAAACGAACAGAATGTTTGGAATCATTAAAAAAGGGATAGGTAATAAGACAGAAAATATCATTTTGAATCTATATAAATCATGATACGCCCACATCTTGAATACTGGAGGCAGATGTGGTTGCCTTGTCTCAAAAAAGATATATTGGAATAGGAAAAGGTTCAGAAAAGGGCAACAACAATTATTAGGGGTATGGAATGGCTTCCATAAGAGGAGAGATTAATAACACTGAGACTTTTAATCTTGGAAAATAGATGAATAAGGGAGGATGTGCTATAAAATCATGACTGGCGTGGAGAAAGTAAATAATGAAGTGTTATTTACTCCTTCTCATAACACAATAACTAGGGATCACTAAATGAAATTAACAGACAACAGGTTAAAAATAAACAAAAGGAAGTATTTTTTCATGCACTGCACAGTCAACCTGTGGAACTCCTTGCCAGAGGATGTTGTGAAGGCCAAGACTATAACAAGGTTTCAAAAAAGAACTAAATAAGTTCTTGGAAAATAGGTCCATCAATGGCTATTAGCCAGGATGGGCAGGGATGGTATCCCTTGTCTCTGTTTGCCAGAAGCTGGGAATGGGCGACAGGGGATGGATCACTTGATGATTAGCTGTTCTGTTCCATTCCCTCTGGGGCACCTGGCATTGGCCAGTGTCAGAAGACAGGATACTGGGTTAGATGGACCTTTGGTCTGACCCAGTATGGCCATTCTTATGTTCTTAAAATGGAATCTGGATGCTCATCTGAACCTCTAAAAAAATACACCAGGCCACCAAAATCTGTCTTCCACAATGCCATTTCCCTCCTGCCTGCTATATTCTGTTGAAAAGGGTCAAAGGTCTGCTTTCCTCACTAGAATCTTTGATAAACTGCTGTACCTCCTGTGTCTTCATGGAGGAGAGAGGTCCACCGCTCCATAAGATCCTGGATGATTTCAGGAATGCAAAGTGACCCTCACACACACTACTCTCTGCTGCTGTGGCTGCTGCTAACAAGATTTTTTTTCTGATTGACTCAAAGAGAACACAAAATAGAGTCACTCTCTATGAGAAAATGAGTCAAAATGGCATCTTTTAATCCTCCTGCACAGCATGTGGCCAGCCAATCAAGGAATCAGTATCAATACCATGCAGCATATGTAGGTAATCACAATAAACCAACCCAGTGCAAAAGCTTTCTAAAAATCATTTGTCAGACTTTTCCTTTCAGATTTTGAAAACTCGTTTCACTTCAGTAAATCTTTCTTGAGTTTTTGAAAAAGGCCAATTTTGATGAGAAAATATTTTTTTCATTCATATTTTTGTCCAGATCTAACACTGTACAGAGTAATAACTGCAAAGATGCAGAATTAAGCCCCAGGTTGGCCAAATCATGGCTTTAAAGGTTAGAAAGGAACCTTGTGTTCTTCAAGCAGTCATTCTTGTAGGTAATCTAGAGAAAAGGTTTCACTGTCTCAGCTAGCAGGGTACTTACATACTTTCTCAATGTCAGACATCAAAATGGCTTTCTGAAATGGATTCTTAACATTTCTTTTATGGTCAGCATAATTTACAAACAAAATTAAATTACACATGGACAAGACCATTTACAGCAGATCACCAGCATCCTACTAATGCACAGGTACATGTGATGTAGAAAGCCAACAGTACAGTTGGTTGAGCACCTGAAGAACATCTCTGGGAAACATGCCTCCTGCAGTTACAGATAATGCCACTGTAGTTATGGTTGCAGCAGCTCTTCTACTAAAAAAATCCAGGCTTCTCAGGGGTTTGTAATTCAGCCATAAAAATCCTCCCTGGACTGAAACTTAGTATATAAACTCTCTGAGCCAAATTCTCCCCTGATTTTACACCTTTTGCAATACCATCATGGGGTTGAGTCAGGGCAGAATTTGACCCTTTGGGTGGTAGCTGATTTTGGAATATTTAAAGAAAATGTCATTTTTTTGTCATTTCTTGAGCAATGTGAATCAAAGAACCCCAGAAATGAGAATATTTAGGGAACTGTATAATGATTTCATAGCTCAAAAACTAATTTCAGAACTCAACATGAGTTAATTCCAGTTGGCATTATACTTGCCAGCTGACTAATGCAATCCACAGGTTATTTAAAAAACAAAGTTATATTAAGCCATTTATAGGTACTTTGCTAAGGGGCAAATCCAAAGGCTCCCATCCCAGGCAGCAGAGAAGGTGTGGATCTGCTGCAAAACCACGGGAGCTAGAACAGGAGTGTGCACTTCCTGTGCCATTTGGCGCTCAGCTCCACATAAGTCCCCTGCACAGCAGTGCACAGGAGGTGGGAGGGAGATGGCCAAAGGATCCATCACTGCACACACGCACACACCCAGGCCAGCCGGAGTACATGGCTGGAAGAACTGAACTTTCTCCATCTGACCAAAAAGGGACAGAGGCTAAAAGTTGCGCTTCTCCAAGCCAAGGCAATACACGGTCAGAAACAGAGTACTCAGAAGGAGGAAGTTGAAATAGAAGGGACTTGGTCTTCATTAAAGGACCAAACCCAGGGACTCATAAAGAAGGCAAGAGCAGACTGGGGAGAACTGAATTCAGGCATTTGTTGTGTTCCATAGTTCTGTAACTTACTTGTGCCTTTTAAGAGCAAAGTATGTGTGTGTTTAAGAATTCCGTTGCTAAGCCTGCATTCTTTGCTCTATAACCACGTGGTCTCTAAGGGTGTAACTAGGGAAACCAGAGCTCTCAAAGCAAGGTGGACTCTGGGGAGAATATATGTGAGAACTGGGGGGCTTTGGAGGTCTGAAGTACTGGCACTAAGGTCAAAGTGTCCAGATTACAGGATCTTACTGCCCAAGAGGGGTCTCAAACAGAGCTAGGATCAGTGAAAAGTCACTACCCAGACCCAGGTAGGATGATCAGACAGCAAGTGTAAAAAAATTAGTGGGGGGGGGGAGCAGTTATAGGAGCCTATATAAGAAAAAGACCCAAAAATCGGGACTATCCCTATAAAATCAGGACATCTGGTCAGCCTAGACCCAGGGATCTTAGCAGCATGTGGGATTCAGAAGTTGGATTCCTGCAATCCTACTGGTGTCCACTCAGAGAATGGGACTCGGCCACTTTGTGACAATAACCATAAACATTGTTGATACATGCTGCAGTACTTATAGTAATTATTGTATTGAATGATGCATGTTGCATTTCACCTTTAAGGGTGTGATCATTATAATAATAGAATGGAAATTGCTTTCTAACAGGATCTTTGTTGGATGAATACAATGATATGTTAATTCTGTATTTGTGCTGAATTGGGATTCTATTTATAATATAGGATATTTTAGGCCTAATTCATTTACTCACTCATGTAAATTAGGAGTAAGTCCTTTGAAATCAGTGTACCTATATCGGTGTAAGACTGATGTGAGAAGAGAATCAGGCCCATTATATTTAGAGTCTGATCCTTACATATTAAGCTGATCCTCATCTAGTGTAAATTGGCATAGCCTCATTGAGTGGAATAGAACTACTCCAATTTATCCCATATGAGGCTCTGAGCCATTAGTTTCAATTTATACAAATTCAATTAAAGTAAAAATAGTATAAAATGCATAGGAATAAACTTTATGCCATATTCTCCTAGACAGGTCTTAGCTTTTAGTTTCAAAGCCTGAAAGTTTAGTTGGAAGCATAGACTGGACATTAATTAATGCCTCTGGATATCACGTATGACATTTCTAAATCTGTCTTTAAAATAATGACTACTAATGGTTTACGACTTTTAGAAAAAAATTAAGAAATATAGTAACTTTGTACTTTGGCATAATTTTTTTTATTATGTTCTGGGATTCATTATTCTTCATTGAAATGCATTAGTGTTTCCTTCCAGCATAAATCTTTGAACGGCAAGATCCTTCTGTCGACTCATATTTTAAAGATTTGGGGCCTAATCCTCCTCACACACTGGCTTTACACCAGTCTAATTCCAATGGCTTCAATGAACTCCTGTTGCACATGCAACATAAGAGAGAGGAGAATCAGACTTTAGGCAGCTGAATAAGTGCAATGAGAGGCTCCATTCCTCCCAAACACTCCCACTATACTGCCATGGGGAGAGAGATATTCTACCCCTCAAAGGAAATGTTCCGGTTTCCACACTATTGATTAGTGTGAATGATGTGCTTATTTAATCAGCTTCTGGGAAGTGAGTTTTAGTGCTATGAGTGACATTCCTTAATAACTGCCTAAAGATCCACTTTCTTGTTACACTATTTTAAAATCATTATTTTGTTCTAAGATATTCTTTAAATGGTCGAAGATAATTCCCTTTGATAGGAAATACTTGCTTGTTAAAAAAATATAATTGTCTACTTTTTTCTTGCACACTTATATTATCACCAACAAGAGAAATATTCCTTCCCTTTTTTATTATTTTCCTCTCAACTGTTTCTTAGAATGAGGTAGATCAGATGCCAAGGATTCGGGGAATGCAGGAAGAATCTCCAGGAAAACATTTAAAGCAGAAAACAATGTTTACAAATCAGATACAGGATGGAGATGGTCCAAGAGCTGCAGACATTATCTTTGGTCTTATAAAAATTCCTTATTTTCTTCCATTTATTCAAGTCCAAGCCCTTAAGTTAAACACCATAAACTTTTTGTCACTGCATATGGTCTCTAACCCTCTACTGAAGGAGTTGGCTACCTAAAGAAGATTTGGGTCTGAATTGGCCACCGAGTCCCACAAACAATTCCCATTACATTTGGAATTCCACATGTGGATGATGCTTCATGCAGGGATTGAAGGCAGGATGAGGTTAGGCCATAATATAGA
Source organism: Lepidochelys olivacea (assembly GCF_965140295.1). NCBI lineage: Eukaryota > Metazoa > Chordata > Testudines > Cheloniidae > Lepidochelys > Lepidochelys olivacea. The sequence continues at coordinate 79,270,957 of NC_140417.1, read as the reverse complement.
TTTTGCCGGCCAAATGTGTTGTACTACACAGTGCAGGGATTGCAGCAAGCAGATACTTTGGATAAATGAAAACTCCAAATGTATAAATATCTACTGTAGACACAAAAGTTAATAAACCCATAAAAGAACAAACTTTGATGAGCAGTTTTGCATTAGATTTTAAAATATGCTTTGTTCAAATAGTAAGTGACATTTTGACAAGGAGCCAGTTTTTCAGTGCCTTTCATTTTATTTTTGTGACAAAATCCAGCAGCATGTCTTTTACAGTTCCCCCTCATTTATTATTTCCATGAATAAAAGATGTTATTTGTTACTAATTCACCCTGACTTTTTGGCCACCCAGCCTGGCCTCTGTATTCCTCTAGGGAACGGGTTTCCTTCCAAATTGAAATTAAGTCACTATAGAATTCTTTATTGATTTCATAGTACAGAGGGGGTACCATTCTTCATTGTAGAGTTAACTGGCTCATCCTTCTATGACAAAAATCCCAATTTTTAAATTAAACTGTCTAAATTACATTAAGCTGTCTAAAGAAAAAACATTGAGTTCAGTGGAACTACACTGATTTACACCAGCTGAGTATCTGGCCCTGAATGTTTAAGACTGAGGATGAGAAGACTCTTAAGTTAGTCATGGCATACAAACAGCAGGGCCCATGAGAGAGCTAATGCTTCAGAAGGAAGACTAAAGCAGCATTAGCCATGACTTTGATTTTATCATGGGCACTTCTGTGGTTATTGTTATCATAGATAGCTTTTAAATAATAATGGCATCTAAATTAGCAAAAAGAGCGTGCAAATAAGACCATTCATTAGGATGAAATGATAAAATTCTGTATCATTGTATTATGACATATTACTCAGTGATAACAGCTGTCTTCTTTGTAATTGGTACTAATCCCAGCACACAAATTATCTGTGTTAGTTAAATCAAACCCAGTCTTTTTATTATTATTGTGCAGGAAACAAAACATAAAAATAAATGTCCTTTTGAGCAAAACCAAGGAATAAATCCTGACCTGGCTGAAGTCAGTGGCAAAACTCCCATTGATTTCAATGGAGCCAGGATTTCACCCCAAGAGTACTGTTACAAAGCAGATAAGCAGCTTCTTCAGGAGCTCTTAAACCAGTATAGCAGGAGAAACATAGGAATGCTAATACTAGATTAAAACAATGATCCATCTATTTCAATAACTTGTCTCCAGTACCAGCTGCTTCAGAACAAGGTGCAAAAACCCCTGAAGCAGGCAGTTATGGGATAACCTGACTCAGAGAATTTTCCTTCATACTCCCAATAGTTAAAGGTTGATTTATGCCCTGAAACTGGAAGATGTACTCTTTTCCAAAAAGTAGCAGAGATGGATGTTGGAAAACCCAAGAAATCACATATTTCAGTGTAATAAAATTAAAATAAATAAAAGTCATTCTATTAACTTTGGTGTCTGACATAGACTGAAAGTAAATTGGCTGTCCTAGACTAGCTTTGCTACAACTGCTTGCTTCCCCGGCATTGGGCCAGAGAAAGGCTGCAGAACTTCAGCTCATGCAAAAGAAGAAAACTGTCATGTGTTGAAAAGGGAGTGACTCTCTGGCAGGAGGATTTGTGAGACTGATGCTGGGAGGACTGCACGCAGTGGTTCCTGGAACAGAAAAACAGTTAAATCAGGAAGTTTCAAAGAGCAAAGACAGCACTCCACCTTGTGAGGTTAAATTGGGGACAGAGAGACTGGAGCAGAAAGAGCAGATCTGAGACCATCTTCTCTCCAAACAACTAAGCCCTGTGTGTAAGTTTACGTTTTACATTTGTTTACTGCAGAGTATAAAATAACAAAAACAAACAGCAACTAAAAATGGAAGGACTGCAAAATAACCATGATCACCAAAGTAAATGCCATGGCCATTAAGAAATAAGTCAAAGGTTAAAGGTCGGTGTCATGGTATGTTTCCCCACTTACATATTCCTCCTTTTGTTTATATTAACTGCTAGGAAGCTAGAAATGGAAATATGTATCTTTGCCCAATATGTACATTGGGCTCATACAGGTCTTTTGTCTGCTAGGTATGTTCAGCTAATGACATTTTTTAAATTTTTATTTCTTTTTCTTAATTATTTAGAAGAGAACACTGAAGTGTTTTGAAATGCCACCACTAACAGACAAAAAGAGTGCATAGACTTGCTACAAATGCATTTGCCATAAGAAAAAACCCAAAGTTTGTGATATTTTAAGCTTTCCAAACTTGGCATTTTCCCTTCAGCAGCTGTGTCATACAATCATCAATTAATAGGGTGACCGGATGTCCCAATTTTATAGGTACAGTGCTGATATTTGGGGCTGCGTCTTATATAGGCACCTATTACCCTCCACCCCCTGTTCCGATTTTTCACACTTGCTATCTGGTCACCCTATCAATTAAGGACCAAATTCCACCCTCTGGTATTTGTGTGAGGCTCCCATTGACTTCAACAGGAGCTGTGCTGCCAGTGGAAATCACCTCCCAACCACCACTATGGCTGCACCGTAGGCATTGTGGCAAGACTCTGCAGAAGTTAACATTAACATTAACTCCCTCTTGGATTTCCTCTAAAACACCTGAGAAAGTCTTAAGTGGAACATGGCTTGGAGAGTGGATTCCCCTGCTGTTCCTTCTCCCATCCTCAAACAGCCACAAAACTCCTCACAGGGAGAAGGCACAGAGGGAACTTGCAGCTTAGAGGGAATGGGAGTAGCATGTTGCATTGGTTCAGTTGAGAGCACTTTGCGTTCTAATTCCATGATCCTTTGCTTCCCCATGGGCCATCTGTAGTAAGTGGGAAGCGTGGCCACAAGGCCACAATTGTGCTGAGCACCCTTCACTCAGTGACTTCAAATACTTTTTGGTGCTCAGCACTTCAGAAAATTAAGCATGTAATGATATCTGTGCAAGCATTTATGGGAGGCACCATCAGTCCTCTTGCATGCAGATCCCCCTTGACTTCAGTAGGCGTTCTATACAGTAATGGACTACAGGCCTGGGGCCTGCTATACTGGCCCTGAAGTCAGTGTATAATTCTAGACAGAAATTACCAATGTCCTTCTGATTTAAGTGAACGATACCATCCTGCATCATTTGCGATTTCATTTAACATATACAAAATTCTTTTTCAATATGGCAGAGGCCAAAATCAAGAAAACATAAGATGAATATTTACTGAGAGTGCAGTTAATAGAGTTTAATAGGGATTAAGTTAGGAAATTGAATAGCATGAGAGGCACAAGCAGGGATATATTATTAAATTATACATTTCTCCTCACATTTGAATAATTTATTGCTTAAATTGATAAATTTAGTAAATAAAAGGCCTAGAGACACCTAAATAAATATTTAAGTAGTTTTATGTAAGCATTGCACAATCATTTACATTAATTGTACAAAAACACAAAAGCATCTCAATGCTTTAATTCTAATTTGCCTATCTCACAATATGTATTAGTGTGCTGGGGAAAAAAAACCATCATGAGTAAATCACACTCCAGAAACACAGTTTCTATGGGTATGGCTGGACTTTACATGACACGTGATTATTATTTTTTAATTACTTGAGTTAAAACAAATAGCTTAGCTCTTCATGATAAGGGTGGCAGTTTGGAGATTTCCTTCCGACTAAATATTAGAGGCAGAACCTGCAAACACTCACTATCAAGCATAGTGCTTAATAACATGACTAGTTCGATTGGGTTCAATCAGAACTACTTAGTAGTACAGGTGAAATCCTGGCCTCACTGAAGTCAATGGGAATTGGCCATTGATTTCCAGTGGGGCTAGGATTTCACCCTATGACTTTGCAAGATCTGGGCCACAGGTAGGTGCAAATATGTATTGTTCTGTGCATTCTTACATTTGGCAAAGTCAAGTATTTTATAATTGGCCTTTACGAGTCATTCTGATAGAATGATTCTTGTATCATGTTTTTTGAAAATAGTTATTAATGTTAGTGATTTGAATAATAGAGTCGCAAAAGAGAAAAACAAAACCCCACAATATTTTGTAATTTCTATCATATTTGAAACTAAATGTTTGATTTTCATGCTTGCCCTTCCTCATCCTCTTCTTCCCTGCGGTTTTGCCACCGAACAAACACACACAACTAATTTTGAAACTTAGATTGTAACGTCTTTGGGAAGCAGTATGGGACAGACATGGTAAGTTATTTAGATGCCTAAAGATGCAGGTAGGTGCATAGTGGGATTTTCAGAAGCATTTTCAAATTGAATTTAGTCACGTAGGACGGTGCTTTTGAAAATCCCACCAGGCACCTAATACCTTTACAAACTGAACTCCTTGTGTCATCTGCTTTCTAAAAAAATAAATAATGATTCAATTATATCACAAAGTATTTCAAGAATCAGACTGTGAGCCCACTGACCTATTGAAAACCATTATGCACATCAGTGCTGGTGTTTTGTTTCTTTTTACCCTACTATCGATTTTAAAGGGGAAATGCCCTGTTGAAGACCCTGGGGAGTTGTGATTCAAAACCAATGCATTGTTCCACCCATTGACTTTAGATGTTTATTTTGGAGGGGCTCATTTTGTGTCTTTAGTTTATTAGAAAAATAAGTTTCTGTAGTTTATTTAATCTGTAACTGTGTAATTTTGAGATTAAATTGGTTGTTTCATCAGTACAGATGGTGATTCAGAGCAATGGCAGAGCCATCACTGACTCAGCTCCTAGCACACACAGACTACAGCACACTCAGAGCAGAACATATGCCACTTCCCAGGCTGCTGATGTACTTGACCTAAAAATCATAGCAGACAGCCATCACAGGACATAAACAGGTTAAAATGAAATATTATCAGTTTCATCTGTTTCTTTTGCTTCTATACCAGTTATTAAAAATTAGAATCCAAGTGTTTTTGGAAGCTGTTGGTTGAAACAAAGTACTGTAATCCCTAACTTTGCAACTCACACACACAAGAACTGGCTTTGGGTTTGAACTCGGTGTTCTGTATATGCTCTCCCTTTCACTTGTTCCCTCTCTCATATGCTTTGTACTGGGAACATCATACAGGCAATTATTTCAGCTTGGGGATGTATAGCCTCTGTCAATCTTACTTCTTGCAGCAGTACAGTGACACTATACTTGTCAAGATACAGGATAAATTCATAGAACAAGATGTGAGGAAAAGAGCAGGCATCTGAGTAATAATAATTAAATCTACTGTCCTGTAAATACCTCAGAATAACCTCATTACTGTATTATGCACCTTCAACACAGTATTGAATAGTAGACAATCTCTGTAGGAAGCACTGGAATAATATAATGCCAACTCCTATTTCAGCAAATGGGCAGATTTGTATATTTACTTAACTCCATGGCAAGGCAGAGGTGGCCTAGATCTATATTGTGGTAGATGACAGTATGTGAGCAGTTAAGGTTCGCCATCTTCACCTCCACTATCTTCAGAGCTTTGTGTTGCAGGGCTCCAGGCTCTAGTGCCCCATCCCCGCAGGCCATCTGCCTTGGTGTGTGAGAAGCATCTAGTTCAGTGCCCTTTCGGGGCAACAAAAGGGGTAACTAATGTCCAAAGTCCCAATCAATCAGCCATTCTGCTGGGCTCTGTTCCCGGTCCCCTTTCTGGGGCTTCTTTGGAGTCTTCTCCCTACCTCTGCTATTGAGTACAGGCCCCTTCAGACTGAGTCTCCCTGAGGTGTCTAGACTCCTGCCAATCCTGACTCTAGGTCCTTCACAGGAACCTCTCTGCTCCTTGTGGTTTCTTCCCTAGACTAAAAACTCTCTCAGCTTTTTTGAGGGCAGGTGTCCATTAAGTTATGACCTGACCCCCTTTGCTGAGAAGCAACTAGTTAATTATAGCACAAGTATAGTCAATGTCACTAACTGGTGTTTAACACCTTATTGTCTCTGATGGGGTTTCAACCCATCACAGAGACCCAAAGACATATATCCCTCCCCGCTTTCTCTCCTATCAGCTGACACTTGCAGAGATTCACCCCTATATAGCAGACAGCAACAGAGGAACTGACAGATCCCTGATGGTCTCCTAGCCCCATGTGGGGTAAGCACCTCAGAGCAAGCTGGGCTTATGTGGAGGAAAGATGCCCTCTGTCTGAGGGAGTTGTGGGGATAGTTTACTTTTTTTTTTTTAAAGGAACTAATAATGCTAGGAACAAGGATGGCTATGAAAAAGCTTAATAGCAGGGGGAAAGCAAATAAATAAAATGCATAACTAGCAGATAGCAAAGGGTGGATGCCAGAGAGGCTATTTCAGCCTCAGGAATGAAGTAGAAATTGTAAAGTGGCTCCCAAACTTGTGGGGGAGGATTTATCTCTCTCTCTCTCTCTCACTCACTCACTCACACACACCTCCCACAGAGAAGGTCAGTGCACTTCTCAGTACTGAGGTTGTGCACTGCTGCACAGGATTTGTAATGTGTAGGGCCTTGTGCTTGACCTCTGCCTTAGGCACTCTGAACTTTATCCTCCATGAAACTGGGCACTAGCCCTACAAAAAGGGATGATTTTCGCACAAAACACCCTTTCAGTAAAACACCCTCTGCTACCCTGTGGAACCTGATGACATGGAAGTACACCACAAAGGGTTATTTTATTTTACAGTTATTTATCTATTAATTATTTGGTATCTGGGAAAATTACAAAGCTGGCTTGTGCAGCAAAGGATCCAGTGTATAGAATCAATTGAAGCATTCAAGACAAGAGACAAAGGGTTTCATTTCAGTTGCTGGCTCAGGTTAGATTCATCCTCACAATAAGGAAAGGCGTTTTCAATTGCTCTCCCCTTGATTATTAAAAAGGGTGGCTACTTAGCGTCTGATTCTTCAAGAAAGATACAATACCCTCAAAGAGTTCTGAGCTGTTGGGCACTACTAAGCCAACAACGACCACAGCAAATTTCACATATTGGTAGATTATGTCAAACAACCCACCACTTCAAAACAAAAAGAAAAGGTTGCTGTTGTCATCATAAATAGGTCGGAATATGAACAAGAGGCTGCTAGGCAGCTCTCCACCATCACTCTCTACAAGCCATACCTTCAAATCAGCGGCACTGCTATGGGTACCCACATGGCCCCACAGTATGCCAACATTTTTATGGCTGACTTACAACAACGCTTCCTCAGCTCTCGTCCCCTAATGCCCCTACTCTACTTGCGCTATATTGGTGACATCTTCATCATCTGGACCCATGGAAAAGAAGCCCTTGAGGAATTCCACCATGATTTCAACAATTGCCATCCCACCATCAACCTCAGCCTGGACCAGTCCACACAAGAGATCCATTTCCTGGACACTACAGTGCTAATAAGTGATGGTCACATAAACACCACCCTATACTGGAAACGTACTGACCGCTATTCCTACCTACATGCCTCCAGCTTTCATCCAGACCACACCACACAATCCATTGTCTACAGCCAAGCTCTATGATACAACCGCATTTGCTCCAACCCCTCAGACAGAGACAAACACCTACAATTGGGCAAACTGGACAGTCTCTACGTAAAAGAATAAATGGACACAAATCAGATGTCAAGAATTATAACATTCATAAACCAGTCAGAGAACAATTCAATCTCTCTGGTCACTCGATTTCTGATCTCAAAGTGAGTATCCTTCAACAAAAAAACTTTGAAAACAGACTCCAACGAGAGACTGCTGAATTGGAATTAATTTGCAAATTGGATACAATTAACTTAGGCTTGAATAGAGACTGGGAGTGGTTGAGTCATTATACTAAGTGAAACTATTTCCCCTTGTTTATTCCCCCCCCACCCCCCACTGTTCCTCAGACGTTCTTGTTAACTCCTGGAAATGTGCTGGAAATGGCCCACCTTGATTATCACTTCAAAAGGTTTTCTCTCCCCCCACCCCACTCTCCTGCTGGTAATAGCTCATCTTAAGTGATCACTCTCCTTATGATGTATATTTTTTCATGGTCTGTGTGTATATATATAAAATCTCATCACTGTACTTTCCACTTTATGCATCCGATGAAGTGAGCTGTAGCTCACGAAAGCTTATGCTCAAATAAACTGGTTAGTCTCTAAGGTGCCACAAGTACTCCTTTTCTTTTTGCGAATACAGACTAACACGGCTGCTACTCTGAAACACTTCAAAACAATATTTCATCAAAGCAAATACTTTATGAATGTATAGGGGTTTAAAACAGAAAGCAAACATAATAAAACCAATAGACAAATCAGGAGAAGAAAATAAAAAGTTCAAGGAAAAATCATCAGTTATTGAGCCAGTACTTTACAAGCAAAAAAGATCTCTTTCAGTAGATAGAGTACCATATGCTCTATCCTCTGTTACTAGCATCTCTGGTTCTGAAGATATGTAGATACAATTAACACTGTGTTCATTTCGTCTGATGAGTCCTACAATGCAGTCAAATCTGCGTTAAGTTCATTCTAGGATGAACTTGTAACATTTGGAGTTTATAGCATAGTCTGCTGCCACAAATTCAGCATTTTAACTTCATTACAGGATTGATTCAGAGGGGAGACAGCAGGAAGCAGAAACTGTTTGTTACAACATAAATGTTAACTGATTAACCAAGTGGTGATGATTTGTTTGTGGGAGATTAATGGGCAGGATGTCCATGGAAGCTGTATTTTCCTAGAGGGAAGGGGAGCGGTTCTCCTCCCCAAAGTATGAAAATTGTAATGTTTGCTCCTCAGGAGTCAGGCACTGGAAAGAGTCAGCAGCAATCATGTAGAGGCATAAGTGCCATTTCAGAAAGCAAAGGGAACAGTTGCATTGTACAATAACCTATGATAATCAGGTGGAACAAATCACTGCACACGGAATCAAACGCAGGCAGAGGGACTCTGGGCATCTCCACCTCCCTCTCCAGACTGCATCTCCATCTGTTGTGAATATGTCAATAGCAGCAGCCTTCCCAGTAAGAGCACCTGAAATCACCTCTGAACTTGGGCATATTTTATGCTTTGCATTCTTGGTATGTGCTTGCACTGTAAATATGCTAGGAATGCGTAAATATGCAAGGGATGCTAGCTTTTTACCTTTTACTTTTTTAATTAAGGGGCAGGCCAGTTCTAGAGAGGGGTAGCAGTAGTCAAGCCCTTTCAGCTGAATTCCCAGAAGATATTAACCTCTAGATGTCCAAAGTGGTGCAATGCAGCTGAGTTTCTGTTCTACAGTATGACTCCTTGTTGATGTTTAAGGGAAAATGTAGCTTTCTTTTTAACCATGATCACTTTTAGGGGTAAAATATGTGTAAGTCACTGGAGATATTGTTAACATTTTCTATTAAATGCTATTACAATCTAAAATTAAAATTGCTAAAGAAAGAAGCTCCTGTCACGTAGGAATTTGGACTGATTTCTGTCAAATAGACGTGCAATTCTCCCTGAAGACAATCAGTATTTGCATCTCCAAACTCAGAATATGACCCTTTGTAGGTAAGTTTATTATTTTGCAATTCATGTATTCTAGAATCTATCTTTTTACGAGCATATGTTTACAGATAGTTATTCGCAGGTATTTCTTTTTGTGACCTACTTAAAATCCTCACCAAAATCTTGAACCCCGCCTTCCGGGGGAAGGTTTGATAAAAATCCTCACCAATTTGCATAGGTGACCACAGACCCAAACCCTTGGATCTTAAGAACAATGAAAAGAAGCATTCAGTTTCTTACGAGAAGAATTTTAATAGAAGAAAAAGTAAAAAGAATCACCTCTGTAAAATCAGGATGGTAAATACCTTACAGGGTAATCAGATTCAAAACATAGAGAATCCCTCTAGGCAAAACCTTAAGTTACAAAAAGACACAAAGGCAGGAATATCCATTCTATTCAGCACAGCTTATTTTCTCAGCCATTTAAAGAAATCATAATCTAACGTATATCTAGCTAGATTACTTACTAAATTCTAAGACTCCATTCCTGTTCTGTCCCCAGCAAAAGCATCACACAGACAGACCCAGACCCTTTTTTTCTCCCCCCCTCCAACTTTGAAAGTATCTTGTCTCCTCATTGGTCCTTTTGGTCAGGTGCCAGCGAGGTTATCCTAGCTTCTTAGCCCTTTACAGGTGAAAGGGTTTTTCCTCTGGCCAGGAGGGATTTTAAAGGCGGTTACCCTTCCATTTATATTTATGACAGGCCCGGTCAGCTGTGCTGACTGGAACCGCCAAGTCCCTTTTCAATGGGGTGTTCCAGTTGAAAACTGAACACCCAGTCACCCTAGGCAGGAAGGGGCAAGGAGAAGTGGGTGAGCTGAGGAGAAGATCATGTCCACCAGTTGTGGGATTCATTGCTATATTTAAGCAGAAAAAGTTATATAACCCCAAGATGTATCTTTTCCATGGTGCTGCCCCTTCCACACTGAACCATGAGGCAGCCATGGCCAAGGAAGCCCTTGTCTCCAATGGAGTTGCACTGGAACAGATAGGGTTGCAGGGTACCACAGCTGGTGCAGAAGCAGATCCAGAAGGTTTGGAGATGGGCCTCCCTGGCTCTTCTTCAGCACAAAGGAGTGAAGCCACTACACTGTCTCTTGAAGTAGTTTTCTTCCCCAGGGCCGCTCTCCTGTGGGTTTTCCCCTGGGAGGGGATGATCTGGGCCAAAATAGCTTTGTTTCTAAAGTCCACAAACCAGCCTTTCATGTATCGGAAGCCATTTTACTCCTCTGTCAAGTCAATGAGAGTTTTGCCATTGACTTTAAACAGGATGGGACCCTAGATTTGCCTTCCACTGGCACAGAGCAGAATATATACTTAAGAATTAAGATGTTCTTAATTATTCAGAGCAGCTTGACATATAAACTTAATTTTAAAACTGTTCCAAACGAATATCCGTTTCTATAAAATTGTGTTCCAACTGTAGAAGCTTAGACATACTTGCATTAAGCTTGATGTATCTTTTTGGAAAGATCTTTAATTTCACTCAATCCATTATATTCTGTTAACAAAAATTATTTCACTTCTGCGGTCTCCATACCCACAAGCATTCACTGTTATCTGAAAGATGAATGACCTTGAGATGGTATCAGAGGATCATCATGAGAAAAATGCAGAGTAGTTACTTGTATTTCACAATTAATATGGATCTTCTCCTCCAACGCTTATGCACTTGAACTCACCAAACAGATTAAATAAACAAACAAATTATGTATAAAGACAGGTTTTGTAAATGGATTTAAATGTCGGACAGATTCTTGCAGTTGGCATGGATATGCTATTTATGTTCATACCATATGGAACCTTTCTGCTTCACAATCTTAACATTTCTACTCTGTGTTTAAAAATAACTTCTTTTAAGACAATTGTAACTATTACTAACATTTTTAGTGTAGCCTGGGTCCTTGATATTCATCTCAACGGTATTATGCCCAGATTCCTGAAAGACTGATCTTCTGTCAAGTGACAGCTGAAATGCTGTCACTTGCAGCTAACAATCATTTTACTTCTGCAAGTAACAAATAATGGATCAGCTGCTATTTTTTTATTTGAGCAATAATCAATATCACAATAATTGAAATTAAACTCTTGATGTGGAAATTGTTGTAGTAAATTTTAGTGTTAACTGAAGATGAACAACTAGCAAATTCCATCAAACTAATCTGGGAGAACAATTGTGGTTGTCTTTATATTTCACAGTAATGTAATAAATGAGAAAGGAAACAGTTGTCGCATTTCACAGCAAGTGAATGAGTGAGAAAGCAACTGTATAATATTAATAGCACTACAAAACTGCAAATTTCAGAATGACACATACATTACCATTGCCTAACAGAATGAATGACAACAATCAATCCTTTACCTGAATTGTACTTAATTCACAATTTTCCCTTTTATGCCTTTCATTATCAGCAAAGCACGTAAGAAAGTTTCTAACCATGTCTGGCCAAAAACAACAACTAAAAAACCCTTAATACCCTTTCCTTCCCATCCCACCAGTCTGTAACTATTGTAAAATGCTACTTTTGAGGCATAATAGCACTTGAATTGGTCTTCCCATTATGTTGAGGCTATTCTAGAAGAGAACATGTTACGGTTCTTGACAGGAAGAGCAGGAATCTCAGATGTGACATTGCGTGAGAGCTGAAAGATGACATTTGTTACTTTGAGGGAAAATGAAGATAAGTATCACTGTGGCATAATGTTCTCTGGAGCAGTTACTGTAGACAGCTCTAGTGACAAAAAAATGCCAAGTGGTTTTGGACCTCGCAGTCATCCTAAGAATGACACAACAGCCTAATTAATTGTATTTAAAATGCAAAGAGACTGGGGGTTTGAAAAGTCAAGTGAAATCTTTTAGAACCCAGAAGGAAAGAGATTGTGCCGGGATTCACTGTTAAATCTTTTAAATTTGCTACCATATTAAATAAAGGACAACTGCATACATTATACTCATCTCAACAGTCCAAGGGCCTTGTTCTCCACTGTTTTGCACCCCAAGCAGAGTTTCTATTCCAAAAAAGGGAGACGTGCCAGAAACTCTTTGGCACTCTTTTAGGACTTTGTTATTGCTATCAGTTTTACGCAGGAAGCACTCTCATGGGTGATCATATAAAATAGATAGAGAGACCCACTTACCTGTCCCTGAGCAATGTGAATACCACTGCCAGTGTTGTAAGGGAGTAGAGGATTCTGATTTGGTCGTAGTTTACACTCACTTTGCACATAATGCTGTAAATGACTCCTATGTAAGGTGCAAGGTAGTGGAGAAGTAAGACTTTAAGGGTATGTCTACGTGGCAATTAAACATCCACAGCTAGCCCCTTCAGCTGAGGACTCAGGCTTACAGGGCTCAGACTACAGGGCTGTAATATTGTAGTGTAGATCAGGGGTTCTCAACCTTATTCTTTCCGAGCCCCCCCCCACCCCCAACATGCTGTAAAAACTCCACAGCCCACTCGTGTCACAACTGTTTTTCTGCATATAAAAACAAGGACCAGCATTAGGGGGTAGCAAGCAGGGCAATTGCCCGGGGCCCCACACCACAGGAGCCCCACAAAGCTAAATTGCCCAGGCTCCTGCTTGAGCCCTGGGTGGTGGGGTTCAGGGCCCCGGGCTTCAGCCCCGCACCATGGGGTTTCGGCTTTTTACACTGGGCCCCAGAGAGTCTAACACTGACCCTTCTTGGTGGACCCTGGTTGAGAACTGCTGGTGGAGATGTTCAGGCATGGAGTAGAGCCTGGGCTGTCAGCCTCCACCCCAAACCTCACTTTGCCATCAGCATTTATAATGGTGTTAGATATGTAAAGAAGTGTTTTTAATTTAAAAGGAGGGTTGCACACAGAGGCTTGCTATGTGAAAGGGACCACCAGTATAAAAGTTTGAGAACCTCTGCCTTACACAGCCCAAGGGAAAGTGACCTGGATGCAGGAAGCCCTGACAACACTCCTGGCTCCCCTCACAGCCTCCTAGGGCTGTGCGGGGTGGATAGGGTGACAAGACAGCAAGTGTGAAAAATTGGGATGGGGTGAGGGTAATAGGAGCCTGTATAAGAAAAAGACCCCAAAATCAGGACTGTCTCTATAAAATCAGGACATCTGGTCACCCTAGGGGTGGAGAAGCAGCAGTCCAGTGGGGGATCGAGCAGCAATGCCAGCTGCTTTGTACATCCAGGTCAGTTTCCCCATGTGGGTGCAGGAGGAAGGCAGGGGTTCGGGTGAAGGGGGCACAGTGCAGAGATTAGGGGCACAGGAGGGGACAGGTATTGGGGTGCAGGAGGAAGGCATGGGTTGGGGTGAGAAGGCATGCATAATGCAGGGGTTGGGGCTCAGGAGGGAGGTGCAGGGGGCAGGAATCAAGTGGTGCAGGGATTGGGGCACAGGAGGGGAGTACAGGGGTTGGGGTGAAAGGGCACAGTGCAGGGGTTGGGGCATAGGAGGGGGCAGGTGTTGGGGTGCAGGAGGGGGCAGAGGTTGGGAGTGAAGGGGTATAGGTTTAGGGGTGCAGGAGGGGGAGCAGGCGTTGGGGCAAAGGGGGCACAGTGCAGGGGTTAGGGAGGAAGGGAGGGTGGGGAGCCTGGGGAGCACATGGGAGCCAGGGGCAACGCCCACAGGGGCCGGGGCACCAAAATGCAAGTTTGCCCAGGGTGCCATTTTCCCTAAGGCTGGCACTGGCAAGAGGACTTCAACCCTGGGTCCTGACTTGACTCAGGCTTCGACCCTCCACTGCACTGTGGTCCTGGGACCCTTGGTCTGATCCCTGTGTTAGTGCAATTTGTGTTTAAACTAGAGCCTAAATGTGAACCTTAGGTTTATGTTGCAGTGTAGACATACCCTTAAAGAGCTGTAGCAGTCTCACTAAACCAGAAAGTAGTGCTCAGTATCCATGTCACTTCTAGGATAATAGTACTAATAAAGCACTTGTTTCCTTTGCAAATTTAACACCATCAGCTCAGGATTAAACAAAGACTGTGAATGGCTAGCCAACTACAAAAGCAGTTTCTCCTCCCTTGGTGTTCACACCTCAACTGCTAGAAGAGGGCCTCATCCTCCCTGATTGAACTAACCTCGTTATCCCTAGCCTGATTCGTGCTTGCATATTTATAGCTGCCTCTGGAAATTTCCACAACATGCATCTGAAGAAATGGGTATTCACCCACAAAAGCTTATGCTCCAATACGTCTGTTAGTCTATAAGGTGCCACAGGACTCTTTGCCCCTTGTTTCCTTTGTAACTACACAGGCTTCTCTATGTTTCTTGTTCCTTCCCTGCCTGCACCACAAGACCAATTTGGCTTAGCTCCTCATTCCTCTTAGAAGAATTGGAATACTAGAGTGCAGGCTTGTCAAAAATTAGGTTACTAATCTGAAGTAAAAGTGCCACATGCTTACTTCAGTGACATTAAAGGCTTGACTCTCAGCCCAAAATTGCATGTGCAACTGTTCAACTACTTTATAAGCCTACTACCACATACACAAACACAAGTTCTTCGGCCTGTGTTATGCAGGTCAGACTAGCAATCATAATGGTCTCTTCTGGCCTTCAAATTGAATCTATAAGAGAGTCAAAATTTAAAAGAACACCTGAATTTTGGCATCCATCTGCTAATCAGGAGAGAAACTTCTAAGATTCTTTTTAAAAGCTAGCAGTGAACCCTTAATGATTTTTATATTATTTTTATTTTTGGGGTCAAATGATGGACCGTAAAGTATTCAATGACTACACATGTCAGTCTGTGCACCAATAAGGCAGGCAATATTAACAATTTCAAAGCAAAAATCAGTCCTTAAACAATAAGAATTGGCATGTTCCCACTGTAACATTCTGCTACTATTGTTCTTTGTTGACTGTTATTGAATTATTATTGTTGCCTGCGACAGTCAATGCAAGATGTTAGTACAAATGCTATCAAAGGCTCATGACCAAATAGCTACTTATACACCAAACTAATGATCAGAAGGTTATTTTCTACCTTCTACAGCTAAAATTGAAGGTCAAATACATCAAAAGAGGTTTTAAATTGGAAGTATGTTTCTTAATTTTGGACTTTAAAAAAAGTATTTCCAAAAGATTTGTCTCTACTGTATGCCTAGCTGAGACCAGGGTATTCCCATGGTCGGTGGTGACAAGGTGAATGGAACATGAATTGTCAACTCTTTGGATTCAATTCTCCTCTTACTCTGGTTTTACACTGATGTAATTCCATTTAAATCATGTTAATGATTTACACCATTGTAAGGAAGATGAGAACCTTTGTCTTGATTCTGTATTATGGAAATCAATTGTAGTTTTGCCATAGACTGCAGGGGTGCAGGATTTGACTCTGAGACTGCAAAACTCAGTTTTTCAGGGATCTACTAAATTCCATTGCCGTTCCCTGGCTGTGGAATCACAGTTTACAGAGGATGCCATCTAGCTGAAATATTTTTGCTGTCCACCATTTGACCCAAAAGTGTCATTAACAGTACACTGCCAACTCTTAAAAAAAATCTTAGAAATTTCTCCTGTGATGAGCAGAAATAGAGTGAAATACCTGACGTTTAGTTTCAGGAAATAGCAGCAGCAAGAAAGACAACAGGATGAGCACAAGAGACTTGATGCTGCAGGAACTTGCACTTGTAGCCCCTTGTTCAACCGAGCAGACCCAGTGAAGTCAATGGGACTGCTCCCATACATAGGGACTACAAAATTAAGCCCTGAGTTACAAATCCTGCAATCTGTGTGGTTAAAAGGCTAAGAGGACAAGACCATGGGCTACACTGGGTCTGACCTATATGTGGTGGGCTAGGTTGCAGGGAAGGCACAAATTTCCTTGTGCAAATGCCAGGCGCAATTCCAGTTCCTGTTCTGAGGAGCTGGCCCTATCTAGCTTCCTAGGTATCTTCTTTCAATCCCTTGATATAAAAAAATGGATTTCACCTGCTGTATGCATATTCAGCATGTTTCAATACCAATTTCTTTTCTAATAAATAAAGGGACAGGGAAGGAAAAGCACTATTAAATATTCATAATACCCAATTAGTTTTCTGGGGTATTGATGAAAGGCTGTGGTTAATGAATCTTAGTTTCACCTCAGACCATCAATTCTCAAAACCATCATTAATCCCCAGGAAAAGCATTGAGGTTTTATCATTATTGCTTAATTACACCGAAAAATAGACAGATTGTTAATATTAATTTGCATTACAACAGGTTAAATGGATAGCTTGCAAGTTTATCTTTAACTCTCAGCGCACTCCACAGCAACCTTTTAATGCAAGGTAGCATTTAATAACATTATTAATTTATTTAATCAGGACTCTACCATGAGTAATCTCAGGGTAGAAAATCCTTATATGGACACAGTTCTCAGATTTTTCCACTGAGATGCGACTGCATTTTGTTTACCCTATGTGAGCCCCCAAGCTAAAGCAATTGTAAGCTTTACTTTGAAATTTCTATGTAAATTATGTGACGTTATATACGGGAATCTCATAATGCAGGTTCTGTCTTGCAATGAAGTGAGTAGAATGCTTTTCTAGAGAGTGGAAGGACAAATTTCAGATGAAGGTCATGGGGGCAATAAGGATTTCAGATGTATTTCAAATAAAAATCTTAAGTGCAATGTGCAAAACCTTTTCATTTCTGACATGCTTATGTGGAAATCTCAATTATCTCCTAATCTTAGATATTAGTCCTCTATTGGCCTTAGAGGTAGAACTGAATTAAGGTGTCCATTTTTTAGTCACAGGAATAGTCTCATGAGTTTTCTGGGGTGTTCACTAAGCAGTCTAAGGGCAATTTCCATATCAAAATGGAAAACAAAAAAGTGTTCGCATATATTGGTCAACCAAACTATGATGAAGTTAACATCTTGTGCAGGCTTTGTACCTGAGTGGTATGCCACTTTACCTCCTCAGTGCACCTGAATCAAGGAAAGGATACAGGTAAAAAAGACGCATACCAGGGTGTCTGAACTTCTTGTATGCTGGAGGGGTTCTTCATATGAGCTCTTGTAGAATGAGCAAGTAGAAGGGCATACCTGGCCCCAAGTCCCTCCATACCAGATGGCAGGAGTAAGGTGGAAGACTAGCCAGGGAAAGGATCCTGTTGGAGAGATATATAGTTTTCCATAAAAGGGGGAATTTAGAAAATTATGATTTTTTATCAAATCATCATCTACAAAACTGATGGACAATATCACGAGAAAGTCACTTTTGTGTTACTTAGTATCCTTCTCTTTTTCAACTCTTTGCATGTTAACATTAAGCCAGAATATGTAGTACCAGTGAAATAAAGTGACAGAATGGAAGTAGACTTCTGTTATTTTCTGTTTCTTTTCTGGAGAGTACATACTGTGGCAGGGTCGGGCCAGATGGCTACAGGAGAGTAACAGAAGGCAGATATATTAGTCCCAGGTTAGGTAGGTCCCTTTTCCCTGAGTAAGGTAACAGGGAAGGTTTTTTTTTTTGTTTTTTTTTTTGAAACAGAAAGGAAATTTATTTGTAACAGTTACAAAGAATACAAAAGGATAAAAAAAAACTTAGCAACAAAACAACGCAATCAAAAGGTATAACACAACAGCTTTCAGGAGGGAGAGGTGTTCAGGTTAGCCCAGGCCCAGAGCGGGGGGGCTTCCTCGACACTCGTGGTCTTCCACCCTCCTGAGTTACCTGGTGGCCTAGAGCGGGGGGGCTTCCTCGACACTCGTGGTCTTCCACCCTCTCGAGTTACCTAGTGCCGCGCCCAGGGTCACCGACCCTCCCTCTCCTGAGAGTGCCCGACAAGATGGGCACGGCTGCGGGGTGGGTGGTTGGGAGGGAGGGGGGTACACCCATGTATTATAGGACCCCTCCTAGAAGACAGTAATGATGGTATTCACAGCAACTAACGGCTGTGACTGGCGGCTCTCGCTCTTTCCCTCAATCAGAGGGTCAGACGGAGGGAACCGGACGGGGTCACCGAGCAGAGAACCCCGGACAGCGCCCACCGCTCCTCGAAGGTGTCAAGGGAGTCGGTGGACGCTGCCCAGAGGAACTCCGCCCGGATACGTGAATGTACTGAGAGTCGGAAAACGGCCTCACAATCGCAGGACGCCTCATGAGCCAACCTCCGCTCTCTGGTCTTATAAATGGCTGTTTTAGCCAAGGCTAGGAGGAGGCTAACCAGGAGATCCCGCGACTTGGTGGGGCCACGGATAGGGAGTGTATAGATAAAGAGGTGGGGAGAAAAATGAAGCCAAAAGCGCAAAAGAATATTTGTGAGGAGCCGAAAAAGAGGCTGCAATCTGGCACACTCTAAATAGACGTGCGCCAGGGTTTCCCTCACGTTGCAAAAAGGGCAAGTCTCCGGAAGGGAGGTAAAACGTGTCAAAAACACGCCCGTGCTCACAGCCCCGTGAAGGAGCCGCCAACTGATGTCCCCGACGGGCCTCGGGACCAAGGTGGAGTACAGGCTGGCCCACCGAGGTTGCTCACCCTCCAAAGGTGGTAAGAGATCTCGCCACTTTGTATCGGGGCGGGACACCAGGGTGCGGGCATGAAGGGTATGGAGCGTGAGTGTATATAGATATTTCCGTGATGCAACTTGAAAACCGACCGGTTGCAGTTCATGCAGCCGGCTCGCAGTGAAAGGATGAGGGGTGTGTTGGGATCGACAGAGTAGGGGCCCGATGGAAAGGTCCGGCGGGCCTGGGGTAAGGGATGGGCGGGGCGCGCCCTCGCACAAGGCTCGGCTAACATAAGCCCGAGCGGCGGGGGTCAGAGCGGCCTCCACCTCCTGAAGCACGCGCCGGGGGGTGCGAAGGCTGGAGAGCCCCATGCGTCGAGCGAGCGTCAGGGGATCCAGCCAGTCCCCCCGGTCGTAGTCCAGGAGGTCCCCGACCCTCGTAACTCCCGCCAGGACCAACCTCTGGTGCACCGTGCGGGACTCCGCCGCCTGCACACAAAGTTGGGGGTTGTGTAGCAGGGGCTCCGTGAGGAGATCTGCCCCCACGATGGCCGCCACGGACCTGGTCGTTGAAAACAGTTTCCAGGCCCGGAGGAGGTCCTGGTAGAAATCCGGCAGCCCGGAGAGGTCTCGCGGAAAACCTCTCGGACAAAGATAAAAGAGCTGTCGGTCATAGCGGAGCCCATGGAAGCGGCGTAAAAAGGCATGCGCCAATATGCTCCACGGCGAACTACCTGCACTATAAAGGAGCCTCTGCAGGGCCTGGAGGCGGAAAACGCGGACCTGAGTGTACAGACACTTCAGGCCCTGCCCTCCTTCCTTCAGGGGCAAGTGGAGAACTCCAACAGGGGCCCAGTGCAATCCTGACCAAAAGAACTCCAGAATCAATCTCCGGAGGTGGGACAGGAAACCCGGGGCCGGGGCTAGGGTGTTGAGCCGGTACCAGAGCGTGGACAGGACTAGTTGGTTAAGCACCAGTGCTCTCCCCCGAAGGGAGAGACATCGGAGTAGCCTCGTCCATTTCCTGATCCGCTCAATCACGCCGCCTTCCAAATTTTGCCAGTTCTCCGGCGGAGAAGGGTGCGTGGCAGAAAGGTAAACGCCGAGATAGAGCAGAGGGCCGGCACTCCACCGGATGGTCTGAAGCGCGGGTGGGAGGGGGCTTACCTGCCGCCAGCCCCCCACCGCCAAGCCAGAGCTCTTGACCCAGTTGACTCGGGCGGAGGAGGCTGCCGAAAAGATGGCTTGGCATGCCTCCACTCGCGCCAAGTCGCCCGGGTCCTGGACCACGAGGAGGACGTCATCGGCGTACGCCGACAGGACCAGCCGCAGCTCCGGCTCCCGCAGCACCAACCCCGTCAACCTCCTGCGGAGGAGACAGAGGAAAGGCTCGATCGCCAGAGCGTACAGCTGGCCTGAGAGGGGACACCCCTGCCGCACCCCTCGCCCGAAGCTGACCGGTTCGGTCAGGGTCCAGTTGAGCCTAACCAGACACTCCGCGGAGGCGTACAGCACCCGGAGAAAACTCACAAACTGAGGTCCGAATCCAAACGCTCGCAGGGTGCTCAGGAGGTACCCATGATCTACCCTATCGAACGCCTTCTCTTGATCGAGAGACAGGAGGGCGAACGACAGACCGTCTCTCCGCCCGAGTTCCAAAAGGTCTCGGACTAAAAAGAGGTTGTCAAAAATGCTGCGACCCGGGACAGTATAGGTCTGGTCTGGGTGAATCACGTCCGCCATCACGGACCCTAGCCGCAGCGAGATTGCTTTCGCTACGATTTTATAATCCGTGCTAAGGAGTGAGAGGGGACGCCAGTTTCGTAAGTCGCGGAGGTCCCCCTTCTTCGGCAGCAAGGCGAGCACCGCTCGTCTGCACGAGAGAGGGAGGACCCCGCCCTGCAAGGACTCAGCCCAGACAGTGACTAGGTCTGGGCCAAGGATGTCCCAGAACGCGCGGTAAAACTCCACGGTCAGCCCGTCCATGCCCGGAGATTTATTGGTGGGCATGCGACGGAGGGCTTCCGAGAACTCGGCCAGGGTGAGAGGCAGCTCTAGCCGGTCTCGGTCGCCCACGCTGACCGTGGGGAGTTCCTCCCAGAGCACCCCGCAAGCGCCAGGATCGGTCGGATCCGGGGAGAAAAGGTTTGCGTAGAAGTCACGGGCCCTCCCACACATCTCCTCCGGATCCGTGAGGGGGGTGCCGTCTTCCGCTAGAAGGCAGGTGACGTGTTTTTTGGCCCCCCTCGTTTTCTCCAGGGCGTAGAAGAAGCGGGAGCCGCGATCCATCTCCTGAAGGAGGCGGATGCGGGACCGGACAAAGGCACCTCGGGCCCGGTGGTCCTCGAGGGCTCGAAGTTCCTCCCGCTTCTCCCGGCACGCTCCGCAGAGGGACGGGTCCCCGGGGCTGGCGGCCAGGCGCCTCTCCAGCTCTAAGACCTCCCGTTCCAACTGCTCTATCGCCGCATTTCGCCGTCGGCTGGTGCCCCGAGTGTAGTTGCGGCAGAAGAGCTTGGCGCGCACCTTCCCGAGATCCCACCAGCGCCGCACCGAGGGAAAGGCACGCCACTGCTCCCGCCAGGCCAGCCAAAACTCCCGGAAGGACATCACAAAGCTCTCGTCCTCCAACAGGCTGTTGTTAAAATGCCAGTAAGCCGGCCCCGGTCCCTCTGCACGAAGGGAGACCGTGACGGCAACCAAATGATGGTCGGAAAAAGGGGCCGGCCGAATGGTGGAGGAGTGGGCCTGTGAAAGATGGAGACGGGATAGATAAATACGGTCTAACCGAGAGCGGTGCGACCGACGGGCCTCCACCCGAACGAAGGTAAACGTGGAAGTATCATCTGGGTGATGGTCACGCCAGACGTCCACTAGGGAGTGATAGTCGACTATGTCTCGAAGAATGGTCGCGGCGGCCGGGCTCGGCTCGGCCCCCGAGCGGTCCCGTTCCTCGAGGGTGGTGTTAAAGTCCCCTCCCAGGATCAGGCACTCGTGTGAATCCAGGGTGTCGAGAAATTCGGACACCTGCTGGTAAAATTGCGGCCGCTGTGAGCTCACTTGCGGGGCATAGATATTAACAAAATTGACCACGAGCCCCTCCAAACGAACTCGGAGGTGCAACAAGTGGCCCGGCACGGCCTCAGTGACTCCGAGCACCTCGGGCCGCAGGGTGGGGGAGAACAGGGTCGCCACTCCAGCTTGCCAAGCCGTGCAGTGGCTAAAGTATACCCCGTCCCCCCATTCCAGCCACCACCTATCCTCGGCGGTTGGGTCCGTGTGGGTCTCCTGCAGGAAAACCACAGAGTACCTCCCCTCCCGAAGGTAGGAGAGCACCTGGGACCTGCGGAGAGCCATCCTACAGCCCCTGGTGTTCAGGGTTACAATGATGAGAGGTGTCATGCGGAGGGCTGGGGGGGTGGGGAGTTCTCAGGGGTGGGGGTACTCATGGCCCCCGGCGGGTCGCATAGCAACCCGTGTCCCATCCCGTGAGTAAGTAACTCTTTCCGGAAGCTGCGGGCCCGCTCGTAGGCCGCGGCACCGCCCTTCCCTTGCCCTCTACCCTCCCTCATAAGGGCTCTCGCGGCCCGAAGGAGTCGATCAAAGTCCCCCCATTGCTGGAGAGCCAGCTGTGCCCTATCGCGGGCACCACGGCATTGTTTCAAAAACTCCCGTAATGCATGCTGCAGCTCATGGGGGGGTAGGGTTACAACTCCCAGAGCAGTCCCTGGTGGGGCTTTTGATGCAGCTTCGTGGTCCGCTAAGGCGGGTAGGCAGGGTGCGGACCGCCGACGGGGTGTCTGACAGGCTGGGGTTATTAACTCCATCTCGTGCCTTGGGGCGGACGGGGATGGCAGGGGGAAAGGTGCAACTCCTGGGGAGTCGCAACTAGAAAACATAAAGACTGCTCCCTGGGGGGAATCTGCAAAAGGCGGAAAAGAAATAACCCCAGGGGCGGCGGTAGCCTTGCAGGAGGAGGGAGACTGAACCGGAATAGGGGTGGGGGCAGGGGCAAAGGTAAGGCCCTGGGCTTCAGGAGGCGCACAGCGAAAAGAAGGCGCCTCCCGAGCAGGGTCGGGGGTGAAGGGGCAAGGGAGGGGGCTCCGAGGAATGCTAGGTACTGGCTCCGGGGTGGTCGTGGCAGCCATGGCCCCAGGCGGTAAACCACTTTCCGTGGGGTGCTCACCCGGAAAGGCAGTCAGGGGGAAAGGGCATGGGGAGAGGGGGCCTGGGGTGAAATTGCCCAAATCGAGGCCGGCCGGCAGTAAATCATCCCCTCCCTGGGTGACCGGGGTCAAATCCAGGGCTTCAATCTCTGCGTACACAGAGGAGAGGCCAACTCCCACCACCCCAGGGGCCTCTCCGCTAGGGCCCGCCTCGGCGGTCACGTCGGGGTTCGTTGGGAGTTCAGGTGGTATCTGGTTAGAAGGGGCTTCCCCCGGGGCTTCGGAGGGGAGGGTCCCCCGCGGAGGGGGGATTCCACCCTCCAATGCTGGTCTATCTTCACCTCCCGACACCAGCGAATGGATCTCACTCGTGGCCGAGGCGGGAGGCTCAGGGTCGGTACCTCCCTTCCTGGTCTTCCGGGGGGCTTCCGCGTCAGATGAATGCAGCGGAGCTCGAGCCCTCCGCTTGCCTCGCTTCCCCTGGACTACAGTCCAGCCCTCCATGGCGTCGTCCGGGGGTTGAGTAGCAGGGGACGGAGCGGGGCGCGGAGGCAGAGATTCAGGGGTTTGGGGGGGTAGCGGTAAGGCAGCATTAGGGGCGGGGGGTTCTCCTTGGGGCGAGCCCTCTCCTGCACCCGGTAAAAGCTTTGCCACACCCCCCTCCATAGGCTCTGCCGAGGTGGTTACGGCAAGAGTGGGACTCCCGTGGTCGCCCGGGCGTTGTTGGAGGGGTGCCTCTTGGGCCCGGACGGGGGCAGCGGTGGATCGGGTGGGAGGGGGGGTGGTGTCGGGTGCCGGGTGGCCAGGGGTGTCGGCAACAACAGGGCCGATATCCCGCCGGGTCTCGGGGGTCTCAGGTGCCCCTCTCCCCCGGGCCAAAGGGCAGTCCCTGCGGACATGCCCTGCCGAGCGGCAGAGGTAGCACCGGGCCTCTCCGGTGGAATAAAAGACCCTATAGCGGGCTCCCTGGTAGGGAACTAGGAAGGACCCCTCGAGCGCCTCTCCGTCACGCACCCCCGCCGGCAGTAAAATCTGCACTTGCCGGCGGAACGATAGGACGTGACGGAGGGCGGGGTCCTTGCAGCCTAACGGGAGAGGGCTAATAACAGAAACAAGCTTCCCCAGGGCAGAAAGAGCAGGTAACAGGGCAACATTAGGTAAAAAGGGAGGAACGGAGGTGAGGACGAAGCGAACGCCCAGATCTTCTAGCGGTTCTAGGGGGAGAAACACCCCCCCCACCACTAGGCCCTTCTCCACCGCCTCCTGGGCGGCAGTCTCCGAGGCCAGAAAGAGAACGACCTTCCCATACATCTTGGAGGCCGCCACAATGGCCATGGGTCCTACCACTTTCGCCAACGCCTGCACGTATGCCTCCACGTGGGGCGAGGCGGGTACTAGGAGGCAACGGACACCGTGCTTCCTGGTCAGGGCGGGAAGAGGGCCCCGACTACTAGTAATGGCAGCGGAGGCAGTGGGAGGGCGAGATGAGGAGGCGGCAGGTGAGGGGGGGCCTGTCGCCACCCGGGCATACGTCCTGGGGGCCGGGGGAGGGATGGTCGCAGAGCTGGTGGAGGGAACAGCTGGGAGGGGTGCCGCGATCGATGACGAGGCCACTGTGGTGGGGGCGGCCTCTGCCACGGAGGGTCCAGCGGCATTAGCAGGGCCCTTCCCTTTTGGCCCGCTTCGATTTTTCCGTCTAACTGGGGGGGGGTTCCTAGAATCTAGTGGGGCAGGAACCAGAGCAGCAGTAGTAATCGCCCCGGTGCCTCCCACTGCCGATGCCCCAGCGGGGGCGGTGGCAGGGGTTCTAACAATGGAGGCGGTGGGGAAATCTTGAGGGGTGGGCAGGAGGGTAGATGGGGAAGGGGCAACCAATTTCGGTGGAGGGGCCTTGCGTCCCTCCTTCTCTGCCATTGTGAGCAGGGAGAGACAGGGAGACACTGGGAGGGGGGGGGGCAAAAATCGGGGTCCGGTAGTAGGGGTAGGCTATGGGGTAAACAATCCGGGGGGGGGGGGGAGGACAACCCACCACAAGTGTCCAAAGAGTCTCGCTTGGTTGGTTATTATGCCTGGGCCAAAAGGCGAAGTCCAAAGCAAACAGCTGGATCCGAAGGCAGATGGCAGATTGCCAGCAGGGACGAAGCAGCGGGGGCCGTGATAGTTGTAATAGTGGTGGGGGGGTTGGGGGCACCGATGGATCTGGGGGTAGCTCCCTGCTACACCCCTGTGCCGCCGCAGGCGCAGCTGAAATGCAGTCAACTCCCCCCCCCCGAGGGTAGAAATTCAAAAGGAATCCCTCAGTCTTACGGCCTCTCTCCACGATTCATAGCTGCCCGGGAGTACTCCGGCCTCTGGCGTCTGCTACAGCTGTTGGCTCTGTCCCAAGGCTCTCGGAAAAGGTCCAGGCAAAAAACAAAACAGCTGGGTCTGGGGGGGTCCACTCCCCTCCCCGGACAGCAGGTTGGCAGTCCTCCCCCCCTCCTCCGGGGGTTTCAAGTAAGCAAGGAGCAAAGTCCAAAAGCAGGCATCGGGGGGGGGGGGTGCTGGCAACCGGCCAGCACACTGACGCAGCTCAAAAAAACGGAAAAAAACGAAACCAAAAAAACAAAGCGTCCGGCCCAAACGCGGGGGGGGAAACTAAGCAAAAGGAAAAGTGTGAAAAATCCGGGCCGGGGGGCTTTAGGAAAGAAAGGAAAGCAAATAGCTCAGGAGCGAGTGAAGAACGATTCCGGCTCCTTAACAGGGAAGGGTCCAGAACAATCAAGAACCTTCTGGAGACAATTAAGACAGACAGGCTGATTAGAACACCTGCAGCCAATCAAGAAGCTGCTAAAATCAATTAAGGCAGGCTAATCAGGGCACCTGGGTTTAAAAAGGAGCTCACTTCAGTTTGTGGTGCACATGTGAGGAGCTGGGCGCAAGAGGTCCTAGTAGCTGAGAGTGAGAACGCGTACTGTTGGAGCACTGAGGAGTACAAGCATTATCAGACACCAGGAGGAAGGTCCTATGGTGAGAATAAAGAAGGGGTTGGGAGGAGGCCCTGGGGAAGTAGCCCAGGGAGTTGTAGCTGTCGCACAGCTGTTCCAGGATGCACTCTAGACAGCTGCATTCCACAGGGCCCTGGGCTGGAACCCAGAGTAGAGGGCGGGCTTGGGTTCCCCCACACCTCCCAACTCCTGGTCAGACACAGGAGGAGTTGACCTGGACTGTGGGGTTCACAAAAACGGCCAAACTGAGGGCTGCTGTGAAGCTCCAAGGTGAGCAAATCCACCAATAAGTGCAAGACCCACCAAGGTAGAGGAGGAACTTTGTCACAACACGTAATTTGAGATTTATAACCTCACTATATAGCTGGCCATGTCATGCCATTCAGGATTCTAGGATTTTCTTGTGACCAGATAAAGAGACAATGTAGAAAAGAAGGGAATTAAACCACAGGAGGAGTTAAGTGTGGCACTTCAGTCAATGGGACTCACCTTATAAAAATTTAATGAAGTGAGATCATCCTGATGAGAAGAGTCCTGAACTTATTGACCAAGAGTCAAATTAATCAACTGAATAAAACTGTCCTGAGTGCCAGAAGATGTGCAGATCTGGATGAATGGTGGAGTCAGTAACTCATCTGGATGTGTAATATATTGTTACATAGTCTCATTAAGATTGTTTATATAGTAGAAGGGTGTGGGGGCAGGAGTGGTGCTGATGTGAATTATCTGACTTAGCTTGGATTTACAGAAGTACAATCCCAAATCTTTGTCAGCTAGACAGAGGAAAAACATCTATTGTAGAGCCTCAACCAAGTTTCCTACCAGAAAAAAAAATCATCACAGCTCTTCTGGATTCCTTGGCAACATATCCCTAATTCCAAATATCAGCTCCTTTCAGAGTTCCTCATTCTGTAGTGTCTGAATGTCAAAATATTACAATAAAATGCAAGGTTTGCATATTTAGATATAGCACCACATTTACATGGTGCCACAACAGGCATTATGAACTGTGATGTAAAAGACCAACAAACAGAACAGAGGTCCCCAACAGAAAAGCTTACAGGTTAAGGGCACAATGGTGTCCTATTATCTACCTTTTAGTGTTTGAATAGAAGGGGAGTGGGTAGGGAAAGATTCCCCTGTGTCTGAAGGAGTTTTACCCTCCTCTCTGTATACTCCAAAAGCAAACAGGATAAGGACCCCTTTTTTATCAAGAGTGATACCTTCACCTTTGGAATATACCAGACTCCACTAAATGGCAGGTATTTCAAAATTAGTATCAAGGAAGATTCCCCCAATACTTCTCTTACAGGGAATTCACT
Organism: Lepidochelys olivacea; assembly: GCF_965140295.1. Taxonomy (NCBI): domain Eukaryota; kingdom Metazoa; phylum Chordata; order Testudines; family Cheloniidae; genus Lepidochelys; species Lepidochelys olivacea. The sequence continues at coordinate 79,243,612 of NC_140417.1, read as the reverse complement.
TCTTCCCATCCATACCCACACCCTCTTTCCCCTCTCATTTCTCCCTTTCCTCCACAATTTACTGAATTAGTTTCTTAATTGCTCCAAAGACATCTCCTGTGACCTGCTAGTCTGGTCCCACCTCAGCTGATCTTATTGGCTGAAACAGCCTTCTGGTCTCTCTCGGTCTCTCTCATCAGCTGTCCATCTTCTTTTAAATCTCAGTGGAAAACATCTCTTTCCCCCTTTACAGTTAATATCTCTCTGCCTCAGCTTTTATTAACTCCCTAACTGAACTAACTGAACTATTTAATTCTCTAAAGGCATTTTGAAGTTGAGCCAGTGTGTCTGAAAGTTGACAGACAAATTAAGGCTCTAATCTTGCAAACACTTATGCATGTGATTAACTTCTATGTACAGAGTGTAAAGTTAAACATGTATTTCATGCTGGAAGGGCATAATGAGTGGGGGGATCAGCTCTGGGTCTGGTTCTGTTCAATTTCTTCACCAGTGATTTATACAATGGCAAAGAGAGTACACTTATAAAGTTTGCGGATGATACCAAGCTGGGAGGGGTTGCAAATGCTTTGGAAGATAGGATTAAAATTCAAAATAATCTGGACAGACTGGAGAAACGGTCTGAAGCACATAGGATAAAATTCAATAAGGACAAATGCAAAGTACTTCATTTAGGAAGGAACAATCAGTTGCACACATACAAAATGATTGCCTAGGAGTACTGCAGAAACGGATCTGGGGGTCATAGTGGACCACAAGTTAAATATCAGTCAACAGTGTAACACTGTTGCAAAAAAAGCTAACATCATTCTGAGATGTATGAGCAAAGGCATTGTAACAAGACACGAAAAGTAATTCTTCTGTTCTACTTTGCGCTGATTATGCCTCAACTAGAGGATTGTGTCCTGTTCTGGGTGCCACATTTCAGGAAAGATGTGGACAAATTGGAGAAAGTCCAAAGAAGAGCAACAAAAATTATTAAAGGTCTAGAAAACATGATCTATGAGGAAAGATTGAAAAAATTGGGTTTGTTTAGTCTGGAAAAAAGACTGAGAGGGGACATGATAATAGTTTTCAAGTACATAAAAGGTTGTTACAAGGAGGAGGGAGAAGAATTGTTCTTCTTAACCTCTGAGGATAGGACAAGAAGCAATGGGCTTAAATTGCAGCAAGGGAGGTTTAGGTTGGACATTAGGAAAAACTTCTTAACTATCAGGGTGGTTAAGCACTGGAATAAATTGCCTAGGGAGGTTGTGGAATCTCCATCGCTGGAGATTTTTAAGAGCAGGTTAGACAGACACCTGTGAGGAATGGTCTAGATAATACTTAGTCCTGCCGTGAGTGTAGGAGACTGGACTAGATGAACTCTCGGGATCCCTTCCAGTCCTATGATTTGCAAGATCAGGATATATGATACCATATGTTAATTTAGGTGTGAAAAATATGACTCCAAGAGCAAAGTGTAAAGAGAATACTTGACATGTGGGATTGTAGAGAAAGTGTTTATTTGCATGAGTTTGGGATGCCCTCGTTTTTAGTCACAAGACACCCTAAACAACTGCCAACTGCAGCTTTGTACCATACTAATCCATTGTGTATTTGTTTATGCCATGTATTTTGGAGAAAAAAGAAGTTTTTCCTAACGTCCACCCTAAACCCTTAGCTACTTTAGAAAATGTTTAGAGAGTTTTATTTTAATTTCATTGGTTCTATGTCCCTCTGCCTATGATTGCCCTCTTCTGCTCAGCTTTATAGGAGAGGTGGGGCAAAACAGGAGAATCACTTTAAAACTCATTTTTGTTACAAAACACTTGACAAGGGCTAGGGAAATGGTACACTGTGTCTGCTACTTATTTCACTAACCTTAATTGTTCCATTGCTACCATTGTTCTTCCAGCTATTTGTTACCTCCACCTGTTGTCTCTCATCTTATAATTAGCCTTTTACCCTGTAGTAGTTAGCCCGGGGGTGGACTACTGCACCCTGCAAAACCCCACAGATGTCAATAGGGCTCAACACATGAGCACAGTTGCAAGACCAGGGCCTCAGATTGCCAATTCAATGGGACAGGGGCTATCTTTTTGGTATGTGAATGTACAGTGTGCTTGGCACACTAGGATCCTGAGCTCAGGTTGTGGCCTCTATGTGCTACAATGATACAAATAATGAAAACAGTGAGTCTGTTATTGTTCTGATGCTCCTAGTTAAGTATAGATAAGTGCAAGTAATGTTGCAAAATGACTTGAAGGGTGCTGTTTTTGGTGTTGTTTCAAAATCTTACTTGGTTAAATAATTCAAGTGAAATAAAGACATGATATATGTCTCATATCAAAACAAAATGAGTGGGAACTTAATATCATATATAAAAACATTAATTTTGATTGATCCAAATGTCCTTATGTACCAGCATCCCAAAGCGTCCATCTAGAAGTAAAACATTTTCCTAGAAGGTAAAGAGTGCCCATAAATCTTTCCATTTCTCACATCTTCAGCACCAACAATCCATTCTCTTTTGATGGACGTCATTTTTTACAGCCAGTAATATAAGTGGGTGTATATACTTAGCACAGCGAAGCCACGCCTCTACTTCCACTACCCATGCTACCATGGCTACGCTGCTATTAATACGTACACAAGCTCAATGAGAGCTAGCATGAGAATGTATACACAAGCAAGGGAAATCACACCCCTAGCTCATAGCCTTAGTTGCTAAAATTGGTCCATTTCTCCCCCTCTTTTTAATTATTCCTTTACCCTGAACAGTCATTAAATTGAGGGCTTGGTGTGTGACTTTAGTCTAATGATGTCCCATATTAGGGCCAAGTTTTCAAAAGATTGTGGGTCTTCCTGGACTTTGGCAAAGGTCCCAGAAGTGCAGACACAGCAGGTACTGAAGTGGGCTGGCACAGGGAAGCACCTTTTCAACACAGTGGTGCTACGCAGAGCCCCGATCTCTGTGCACCCGGACCTTGGACACATTTTTGAGAGGCCTACTTTTCATTCTGCCTGCACGTGTCCACAAGCCTCACTGAGTTTGTGAAAGTAGTTCTGGGAAAGTTTAGCTTTTAGTTCCATACTGTTCAATGCAACCTGTGCAGGTGGCCTCTTACATCTGCACAGAGTCTCGGTGACATCAATGTGGCTTCGCACAGACACACACATGGATCTGATTGCAGGTTCAGGACCAACGTGCATGTTTCTAAATTCTCATCTGAACAGAGTTTAGGACAACGCATTCACCCACCAACTAATTTCTTGCATCCATTAACTCTAATTACCTTGAAAATCTTGTGAAATGTTTTTTCAGAAACAAATGCAGCCCATCATAAAAATGTTGTAAAATAACATAATTCTTTAACTCCTTCTTTCAAAAAACCCAAGACAAAAATGAAAGAAAAGAGAATGTACTGTTGACTGAAAAGCTTTTTGACATTTTCAGAAGAATTCTCTTCATAGAGGTAGCTACAATGTAAATCAAAAGTATATTCTCAATTTTGGTTCTAACAACAAAAAAGCCATTATACTAAATCATTTCCCCATGGTAAGATCTCAGTATATACGAAACTGTCAGACCTCTCCATTATACACATAAAGGGTACTTTTTTATACTTAGCATTGAGGAGTATATAACTAACAAAGGAATGGGAAAGATAAATGAACACCTATGCCAGAAGCTGGGCAATTCCAAAATGGGAAAACGTCAGAAGAAATCTTCAGGTTATACTATAAAGCATTTCTATTGTCTTCATGACTAGTAGAGCACAGGGACGTCCATCAATAAACATCCATATATATTTTATAGTGTGGCTCACTTCAACTTATTTTAGTTTCCACTGACTTGTTGAAAAGAAAGTAGACTTGCCCACAACCACATGGGAAGGGATTGTTAAACACACTGTTTTACATTTAAAATGTTCAAAAGAGAATGAGTGCAAATCTTCTGAGCTGTATATGTCTATTTCATGAAGTATGACTCTGGCCCCACTTCCTGACACAACCAGAAGGAAATGCAAACCATATAAAATGTTAATTATGTTTTGTCATGTCTCTATCCTTCCTCTATAGAATTGCATTAAAACATTCATGTAAAATTATCATAAAACCTCCTGTTTTTGAGGAAATGCAGTGGAACTATAACTGATGCATATAGGATTAGTTTTGAGTTTCTATTCACAAGGCTGGATTCACATGGGGTCACCTTCTGATGTTAGTTACTCCAGTGTAAAACCAAAATGACTATACGAATGTCAGTGGACATACACCAATGTAACAGAGATCACAATGTGATCCAGTCTCTTTGCAATTTTTTTCCATATTAACTGACGTTATCTGTGATGTGTTTACGTAAAGAGTCACATAAACCCAGTGCTGAGCTGGAGCCGGTTCACACCAGATCACACAAACCGGTTTTTAAATTTTGAAGTCGATTTAGAACCAGTTGTTAAAGGGCTGGGCAAACTGTGGCCCGCGGGACTGTCCTTTCTGTCCCGCCTGAGCTCTTGGCTGGGGAAGCTCCCCTAAGAATTTTTACTCACCCAGCGGCATTCCGGGTCTTCGGTGGCACTTCTGCGGCAGGTCCTTCACTTGCTCTGGGCCTGCGGCAGCACTTCAGCAGCAGGTCTTTCACTCGCTCCGGGCCTTCGGCGGCACTTCAGCTGCAGGTCCTTCAGTGCCGCCGAAGACCCGGAGCAACTGAAGAACGTGCCGCCGAAGTGCTGCCGAAGAGCCGGAGCGACTGAAGGAACCGATTCTTCAGCTTCTGGCAGCTCATCACTGCATAAACCTTTGCTTTTTTTTTTTTTAATTAAAAACCTTTTCTCAATTTTAGCCTGTAATACTTTACAAGGCCTCCATGGTCCCTGACGCAGACTAATATAGCAATCATCTGCTCTTCTCAGTCTCATTCTCACAGATAAGAATCAGTGTCATAAAACATTAATATTTCCATCTCCGAAACAGATATAGAATAATTGATCTCCCAATCTAAAGCCCATTCCGCAAATCCCAGAATAATGTGCTTGTTCCCAACACTGAAATCGCTTATTGCTTTGTTTCCTGTGCATATCTGTCAAATTCAACAAAAGATTAACATGGATGTTTGCTTTATGTCACTAGCTCTCCATTGTGCTGCTTTATGCCGAGCTAGGCAGAAGGGTAGGAGCTCTGACTGTCTCTATAGTCAATAACTTTTTCTTGACCAGTACACATGGGAAATTTACTCACCCTGTAGTTTAGGATGCCACTCTCCACTAAGTAGGATGAATTCCTATTTATTTCAAAGGGACTACTCTCAAAGACTGCAGTATTGGGTCCCACATTCCTACTTTCTTCTTGACTCTGATCTTTGACTGTATTCTAGTACCAATCCTAGTGGTAAAAGAAAGCTAATCTTTATGGAAAAGCCCCACAAAACTTAACAGAAATTGACTGTCCTACAGAATTTAATTTTAAAAATCCTCTGTTGTGCTCTGTGGCGTGGTTCAAAATCCCTAGAAAAAGGGCATCAATTCTCCATTACATTCTATAGATTTTGAGCGTAATTTCTACAGGCTTCGTCCCTATTAATTAAATTCTATAAAACTGTTCTGTAATCTAACACAACTACTTAAAGCGCCGTAACTAAGTGTTGTGATTTATTAGAGCAGTGGAAAGTGCAATCTTGTATGTGCAAGTTGGTTCTGATACAAATCCTGTCTAATTTGACACAAAGCAGGTAACTAGTCTGAAAAAGAAAGGATGCTCAGTGATTAGGGTGCTAGCTTGTGACTCAGGGGAGTGGATTCAGTTCCCTGCTCTGCCACAAACTTCCTGTCTGACCTTGGGCAAGTCATTTAGTGTCCCTGTGCCTCAGTTCCCCTCTGTAAAATGGGAATGGTGGCACTTCTCTACCTCACAGGGGTGTTGAGAGGATAAATACATTGACAATCCTGGAATGTTCAGATACTGTAATAATTGGGACTATACAAGGACCTAAGATAGATATTGAAAGGTGTCTGCTAGAGAAGCAGTGTATTCATGAGTGCTCCTTTTGATCTTAGATCATTTTGGGGCCCTACAGCAGGAATATTACATCTGTTATAAACTATGATGTCAACACTGGGTGATCTTGTTTTGGCATCGAGCACTATGAAGGGCAGAGAGCCCAGCACATGTTGGTATTTTAGTGGTCACTACAAGGTCCTGGAGTAAACTTAACACCTCACCAAAGCAAAGTGGCAAGCTTGCAATTCCCTGGGCCTCCCAGTCTAGTTGAGAAATCAGTAATATTACAGCGCAAAGATGCAGATAGTCCTTCCACCACCAGTAAGGCAAAAAACATCTGAAAAATATGGAGTTACACCAGGGATGATTTAGTCTCATGGAATCTAAAAATAAAACTGTTGAATATTAAGGGCTCAATTCTGCCATTTGCTGAGCATTATGCCCCTGAACCAGGGAAGTACTTAAACTGAGTAGTTAAGCAGCTGCTTAAGAGCTTTGCTGGATCAGAGTCAGAGCCCTCAGCACGATCAAGCCCTAAATTTCTGGAAGTTGGCATGAAGCATAATGCCTATTTTAACATGATTTGTGTAAAACAGTTCATTTAAATCTTCTGGTGCTGATTTGTTGCTACAATAAAAGTCAGCATTCATTTCTGGGCATTACTGACTGTCTTTTTTATTGCACTCCCATCCCCTACTGATCAGGGCTGTGGACCATATTATAGGACCATATTTTTGCATTCAGATAGTGCCACCATTTAAGCATTTTTGTTCATGGGAAGGGATTATATAGGAATTGTGTGTTTGTTTCCTCTCACTCTTTACTGTACTATAAGTTGAAGACCCGTTGCCACAGAGAGTACTATTGCATAGTCTGTTATTTGATGTCTGCTTTTAAGAAGACTTCTATAAAGAATGGTAAAAATTGAATCCATTTCTAAATTTGAAAAATTATCAAACTTGCATGTTAGTATTTCTTTTTTCATTTCACTAGCATTGATGCTTTAAAGCATGAGAACAATTTTAATTTCCATAGAGGTTAGCCCTGCCATGATAGAAGTGTAAAATTAGGTTGAAATAGATGTTTTCTTCTGCATAACTAGGATGGCATTACATGCTTCTCTTTGATCTTAAGCAGCTGAGGCATGCAGAGTCAACACTTTCATCTCAGAACAAAGCATTCAGTAGGCAATACAAATAGCAGTAGTAGCATTCTAGCAACTTTATGCTGCACAAAGGAAAGAGGCTGGATATAAGGAGAAAGTGAGTAAACAAATCAAGTACAATAAATCATATTAACAAATCTATGAAAAAGCAGATAAGATCACAACCTCTGACGTTGTTCTTGTATTTGCTATGGCTGTTCATCTCTGCTTTATGCATATGACAATTTGATTGTGAGGCTTTAAGTTACCACTAAGTGCTGACAAAGAGGGACAAGAAACTTAGAAGAAAAAGACACGTTCTTTTATCTCAATCTCAAATAATACGTAGGCAAGAGCAAAGCTAGTTTACTGCTGCGCTTTCAGCCTCTGGTCTTTGCTTTTCTGTGTGGCACATCCAATACTACTTTTGATGTGTAGACTTTTAACAAAGCGGGAACTAGTTAATTCATTTCATTAAAAAGGTTCTAAATTGCAAGTACAGCATTCACCATGAGAATGAGAGACGTGCGAAACTACTTGGAAAGAATTCAGGTCACTCAGAGCTCCCAGGCAGTAGATGACTAGAAAATATTTGCAAAGAAAGAAACTTACTCCACATTTGAATATTTTCATATTGAATAGGTCCATTTTACTAAAAAACACCCATCTTTCACACTTCATTTTTTTATTTCTAAGCACAAAAAGGTGCCTTTTGCAGTGGAGATGACTTCTCACTGAAAACAGCTAGCTCTGAAATTCAAAGTTTGAATGCAGTTTGAAGGGAGGGCTCAAGATCTGCTGAAGTTAAATGGCAAAAATATTTGTAGGAGATTCCTGGGGAAATGTACACCACCACTTGCGTAAGATACCAACACTGCTCACCCGGGTTCCTAGGGACAAGTATAAGACAGAGGACCCACATGGATTCAGAAATGTGTGCGGGTTTCTTGGGGTTTTTTGAGGGGGAGGAGCAGGTTTGCAAGAAATACAGATGCCATTTAAATTTTGCTGAAATGTTAACACAATTAAAAGTGAAAATGAAAAAAATATATGATATTATCCTCTCCTCCTTCCCACAAAATATTTTTCCCAGTATGTGTTTTGAAACTAGATAACCAACATTTACATCTCAAGTAATGGGGAATCCATCTGGTTTATTTCTATATATAACCCTTTCTCTTCATCTAACATCATTGCTTCCACTGTTTCAGTGAAATCTTTTATTTTGTGTCATATCTACTATGTGTTACTTCTACATAAAATGTGATTTTGGTTTGCTCTCAGATACATATGATTTCTGTTGGGGCTCTTATATCTTTCCAGTGTCCAGAAATACACATATTTTTGCCACCATCTGACTTAAATAAACCCATTCATGTGTGCATAATGAATAATTAATACTGAAACGTCTTCCAAATTACACAGAGTTGAAATTAGAAAATAGTTATGATTGTATTGTAATTATATTATCCCACAATTTTTTTCACTCTCAGGCAAAAATTATCCAAAACAAGTGGTTTTCCTATTTTCTTTGAGTAGATCCAGCAGAGATTATTAACCAAAGCTGAGGAAATTTTGATCAAAAAGATAGATTGGGAGAAAAAATTTAGGAGTTTGAGAAGAGTTTATCAAATGGCCATATCAAGAACAAGGATAGCTTTATCTAAAAGGCCCCTTGGTTCAGTGGCAAAGTGACGACAGCACTCAGAAATAAAAAAGCAATATATAACAAATGAAAAAGGGGTAAATAGATAACTTCTTATTGATATTGATTGCTATGAAGTGCAAAAGATTGATAAGGGAAGCTAAAGACATCAGGGAACTATTCATGTGCTGCAGGGCTAAGGAAAAATCAGATGGAGTTTAAGAAGTCATAGTAATAGTATAGACTCATTGCTATATGGAAATGGTAAAATTGTTACTAATGATGCAGAAAAGGCAGAAATGTTCAAATGTTTCTATTCTGTATTTGAAAAGAAGCACAATGATGTAGTTCTGTCATGTAAGGATAATGAAGTACTTTCCAGTCCATTAATAACTGGGGAGAATGTTAGACACCATCTACTAGGGATAAACATTATTTTAAATCTGCAAGTGTGAATAACTTGCACCCAAAAGGAGTTGGCTAAGGAGATCTCTGGCCCACTGATGTTTAATTTTAAATAGATCTTGGAATACCAGTGAAATTCCAGAAGAGTGAAAGAGAGCTAATGGTGTGCCATTATTCAGAAGGGCAAACAAGCGGACACAGAATTCAACTGACAAAAAAATTAAAGGACAGAATACAATTAATGCTACACAGTTTTATGGAAAATAGGTCTTGTCAAACATGATATCATTCTTTGATAGGATTACAAACTTAGTTGCTAAAAGTAACTGTATAGAAAAAAAAGACTTGTGAGGCATTTGACTCAGTATCACACAACATTAAGATAAAAAAATTTAGCTCTATACAATATTATCAGAATGATTCAATTGAATTAAGAAGTGACTAACTGGCAGATCCCAGAAAGTAGTTCTCAATGGAGCTAGTTAATATATTATATTTTATATTATATTATATTATTATATGTTCTAGCAGGGTTTCACAAGGGTCTGTACTAGACCTGATGCTATTCAACATTTTCATCAATGATCTGGAAGTAAATTTAAACTCGCAGTTGAAAAAAATCTGCAAATGACACACACATTGGCAAAGTGGTAAATAATGATGAGCACAGGGCGGTCACACAAAGCAATATAGGTCAATTGGTAACCTGGGCCCATTCAATCACAATGTGTTTTAATACAGCCAAATGCAAAATTATCCATTTAGGAACAACAAAGGCAGGCCATACCTATAGGATGGGGAACTGTATGCTGTAAACAGGAGTCATACTGGGGTCATAGTGGACAAGCAACTGAACATGAGCCAAAAGAGCTAATGTGATCCTTGGATAAATAAACAGGGGTGGAGCGAGTAGCAGTAGAGAAGTTATTTTATCTCTGTTTATAGCATTGGTGAGGCCACCACTGGAGAAGTGCATATAGTTCTAGTGTCTGCAGTTTTTAAAAGGATGTTGAAAGAAAGAGAAGAGCCACAAAAAAAAAGAGCCACAAAAACTATTCAAGGGCTGGAGAAAAATGCTTTAGAGTGAGAGACTTAAAGAGTTCAATCTCTTTAGTTTATCAGAAAGAAGATTGTAATCAAGTAACCTCTCAATGTATAAGTACCTTCATGAGGAGAAAACATCAGGTACTAAAGTTTCTTTAATCTAGTGGAGGAAGATATAACAAGAACCAAAGGCTGAAAAGTTGAAGCCAGACAAATTCAAGTTAGAATTTAGGCACAAAGGAGGTTTTGTTGTTGTTATTTTAATTAAGAAAATGGGTGTTTTCACTACATAGTCCAAGGGAAAATCCTTGAATCCTGGTGTGCCCTTCACAGATAAAGTATTTGATCTATGGATCTCACAGCACCTTATAGCCATTAATTAATTAAACGTTACAACAGCCACTACAGATCATCTTGTGCTCATTTTGAAAATGGGTAATCTGAGGCAGGAAGAGTTTAAACCAGCATTTTCAAATTTGGGAATGATTACCAAATCTAAGAAGGTCTCAGTCAGTCAGTGGTCACAGCATTCTTATTTTTCGGCCTTAATTTGCTCCTGCTATTGTGCAGAAATAACAATGTTAATACTATTATGAGCCTAGATAACAGAAGTGGATCTATGCGAGTTAATTATAACTGAAGGATTGCATTTTTAACATAGATAATATGGTAATTTCTGCATAAAGATAATTTTAAATTGTATGTTGTGGCTATCATGGAAGCTAAGGGTACTATCCCTTTATGGGAGCATCCACAATGGCTAGGTAGAACTGTACAAGGCGGTAGACAGCTTGACAAATCGAGGAAGCATACAGTTAAATATTTCTAATTGAGCAGTTTTCTGATTAAAAAAATGACTCAAATTGAGACAAGATTCACCAAAGTCCAAAGGGAAAGAAGTGTCTAGAATAGTCAAACACAAATTTCTTCCCTGCCTGACTTTCAGCCAGTTTCATCCACTGAGGATCTGCATGCACTGAAGGAACTTCAGAGTTCAACCTGGGAGTTGGACCCAGGCCCCATTTATGCCGAGTGAAATCAAGTGTGGAATAACTTATTGGCTAAAATCACAAAATAGGACAGAGTGCCAGCTTTGATCTAAAATTCACTCTCAAATTGATAACCTTGGTAACTATCTCCCTTCCTGTGAAGGTGGTGGGGAGGCAACCCTGGCATTACCTAGAGTCCTCAGACTTCCTTGATCCTGATCAATCAGGCTTTATGCCTGGTTATGTTATGAAAGGTTCATCGGCCTAGTTGGTCATTAATTTCCTTCTAGATAACAAAGAAAGCAGTAAATATGGCATCAATACACAGGTAGGAACTCTGATATGACACACTTACAAACATACAAAGCAAAAACATGCCACCACATTCTACAGCAGCTTTGGACAGAGCTTCAACGAGAACCCCATGTACAGCACATTACAAGGTGAGAAGGCTTGGATTACTGAGGCCAAATCCACATCCAAGTCACAATCATTGTGCCAAGAAAAGATGCAAAAAAGCAGCCCTGGCCACCATGTCACCCAAGACTCCAGGAGCAATCAGGTCCAGGAGTATACAGTACCAAGATTCACCATCACCACCACCACCATCACCACCTTCACCATCACCACTTTTATTTCTTTGGCCCCTTCCCATCAAAACTCTCACCCCTGCCTACCCATTCTCCTGCTCACTCTGTTTCTTTTCATCTCTCGCCCTCTCCTTCTACTGGCACTCAGTTTAATTTTAATCATCTCCTCTGACGTGGCATTTGAAGCATTTGTCTCTCTCAGCAACCTCTCTTCCTCACTCACAGCCCATCCTGAGTCATCACTATGAGCAGGGTGTGGAGATATGGAATGAGATATTAATTCAATTCCTGTTTCATTAAAATGATCAGAGCTGATGTGGTCTGAATCTGGTTACCGTATAATAGCCACTACAAGTCACAGAAGTAAAAAGAAAGAAAAACTACTGTTAACAAAGTGGACAAAGTAATGGAAATATCTATATATCTATCTCTATGGATATATTTTATTTCTGTGGTCATGATATTAGTTATTTGTAAGGCTACCGGTCTATTGTGGAGGTTGCGTAAGTCATGGATTCCATGACTTTCTGTGACCTCCGTGACTTCCACAGCTGCAGCGGCTGATGGGGTCAGCCCTGGAGCCAGCCACGCCAACCACTGCTGGAGCATCCCCAGGCTACTGGCCCCGGAGAGTGCCCAAGCAGCGGTCCCAGGGGCAGCCCCAGGGAGCAGTCCCTGGGAGCGCCTGAGCAGTGATCCTGGGGCAGCCCCGGAGCGAGCCACACCAGCCACTGCTGGAGTGGCCTCAGGGCCAGCCACTCGGACAGTCCCCGGGGCCAGCTACACCGGCCACTGCCCAGGCGGCCCAGGGCAGCTGGCCCCAGGGAGCGCCTGAGCAGCAGCAGTCCTGGGGGCTGCTGGAGTAGTGGCCCCAAGGAGTACCCAAGCATCTGTTTGGGGACGGCCCTATCAACCACCCAAGCAGCAGTAGTTCCAGGGACGGTCAGAGCAGCGGTCCCAGGAAGCGTCCCAGCATTGGTCTTGGGGAGGCCCCAGGGATGGCCCACGCAGCAGCAGTCCTGGAGGCAGCCCCTGAGGCTGTTGGGAAAGTGATCCCCGGGGGCCTCAGAACAGCGGGCCACTGGGGGCAGTCAGCCCCCACCATTGCAGCAAGGGCCCCCCAGAGTAGCTGTTAGCCGACGGCCAAGGACGTTTGGTGAGGTGCCAGCTATGCCCGTTTATACCATCCGTTACTTTAACCGCTAGGACGCACTGTCCCTTCGCGGCGGGCAGCCCGGGCTAGGCTGACAGATGCCCCAAGGTCCTAACCACCCGTGACTTTAACTGCTAGAGCTCAGAGCTCCTTCGCAGCGGGCAGTCAATACTGACTGACAGGTGCCCCAATGGCAGCACTAAGAGCCTCTCCACACCTGTGACTTTAACTGCTAGAGCTCAGAGCTCCTTCGCAGCGGGCAGCCAGGATTGACTGACAGGTGCCCCAAGAGTTTGCCCCGTGAAGGCGGCACAACTCAACGCTAGGCTCTTAGTACTCTCACCTAATGGCCAGGCTTTAGAGCCAAAACGGCTGAGCTTCTTTAATTGTGTTGGCTGCTTTACAGTAAACCAGAGAAAACAAGTCAGGCTTATGCACAAATGGTTACCAAAATTTATTAAGCTAGATTCTAATCATGTGGTTAAAAAATTGCTAGTGCCTACTTATTTAAATGTAGAGATGTTACACACACAAACAAGTTACAAAACTGAAGCCACAATCCCAAAGAAAGAAAACGAAGTATAGAGCTCTATTTCAAAATATGTGTACACTAAAGATAGGAGATCAGGTGTGGGTGCTTCTTACCCTCCTTGCATCTCTCGATTCCAGCGGTGCCAAGCCAGGATCGGTCACTCAATTCCGCGGAAAGACGAATAAGGGACAAGGCGTAGGGACCCTCTTAGCTGCAGAAGCCTTGGGAGGCTGTCACTTATCTGACCAGCAGATAGATAGTGAAAAGCACTCAAAAATCATGGTGCTGTAGGTCCCCTACTTATACCTCTGTACTCCTTTATTCTCTTTCTCCTTTCTTATGCCAAATTGAGGCTGGTCTGTCGGGGTGACGCCAGCTTTCGCAAGAGTAGTTTATACTTGCAAGGGAGAGAAACAATAAGTTTCGACTACTGGACATTTCTTTTATCAGGGTAAATATTTTCCCACCTAGGATGTTGGTGTGTGTGCATCACGCTATTTAGTAGGGGCTAAGAGCCATGTCTGTCACAGGGCCTCTGCCTGCTGTGAGCTTAATCGTTGTATCTGTTCCCAGAGGCACATTGTAGCAGCACACCTGTGCTTTCACAGCTTCAAAGGCTGTGCTGGAATATATGTTAAGTGCCCTGTTCCGGCTTCCTCCTGTGTTTCCAGCAATGCTGGTCTGAGGTGGGGGGGGGGGGGGGGGGGCTGGCTGTCTGGCTACAGTAGCCGAGCCCAGGAGAAGAGATTTAGCAATGGGTATTTATAGTAAAAGCCACAGACAGGTCACAGGCCTTCGATTTTTGGTTATTGCCTATGACCTGTCCGTGACTTTTACTAAAAATAACTATGACTAAATCTTAGCCTTAGTTATTTGTGAATATTTATACAACTGTTAATATTCATTAACATCCTCAATGTTTCTCATATTTGTACCAGAAATGTGTTATTCAATATTCATTGTAATTTATCATTCATTATTCTCTCATTAAATATTTTCAGTCAACCAATTAGAGAATAATACACCACAAGACTAAATCAGACATAGTAAGCAGCATTAATAAATAGTGCAAATGAACTGTTCCCAATTCACAACAAATTCTATAAATTATCCTCACAAACTATTGAGCAAATATTTACAAATATTAATAAGATTGGGACTTTTCAGCTTGGAAAAGATGACGACTAAAGGGGGGTTATGATAGAAGTCTATAAAATCATGACTGGGGTGGAGAAATTAAATAAGGAAGTATTATTTACTCCTCATAACACAAGAACTAGGGGTCACAAAATGAAATTAATAGGCAGCAGGTTTAAAACAAACAAAAGGAAGTATTTCTTCACACAATGCACAGTCGACCTGTGGAACTCTTTGCCAGAGGATGTTGTGAAGGCCAAGACAATAACAGGGTTCTAAAAAGAACTACATAAGTTCATGGAGGATAGATCCATCAATGGCTATTAGTCAGGATGGGCAGGGATGGTGTCCCTCTCCTCTGTTTGCCAGAAGCTGAGAATGGGCAACAGGGGATGCATCATTTGATGATTACCTGTTCTGTTCATTACCTCTGGGGCACCTGGCATTAGCCACTGTCGGAAGACAGGATACTGGGCTAGATGGACATTTGGTCTAACCCAGTATGGCTGTTCTTATGTAATACATAAGTAGAAATCAAAAATAGTTTGTGAATCATTCACAAACTAAAAGAGGCCTATGTTTGTCAAAGTGTTGGGTCAATGAATACTGTTCAATGAGCTGTAATTACTACAATAGTTATGTATTACATCTACACCAGTCACTCAACAACTCTTAACAAAGCTAAGCAAAAAGGAGGAGATTTCCAAAGGCATTTAGGTGTCTAAATCCCATTTGTGCCTTTGAAAATCTCCTTCATAAATCTATAAATGCTCACCCTGTATTATTTGATACTTCTCTGTGTGCAATATTTTCAAAAACAAATATTTGTATTAAAAAGTACATTAAATAAATTAAAATAAAATACCATAGCTACATTTTTGCAATATAATTAGTCATTCACTTTTTTCATACCTTGATGAAGATGCCACAAAAATAGAGGTTTCAGAGTAACAGCCGTGTTAGTCTGTATTTGCAAAAAGAAAAGGAGTACTTGTGGCACCTTAGAGACTAACCAGTTTATTTGAGCATAAGCTTTCATGAGCTACAGCTCACTTCATCGGATGCATACTGTGGAAAGTACAGAAGACGTTTTTATATACACAAACCATGAAAAAATGGGTGATTATCACTACAAAAGGTTTTCTCTCCCTCCACCCCACTCTCCTGCTGGTAATAGCTTATCTAAAGTGATGACTCTCCTTACAATGTGTATGATAATCAAGGTGGGCCATTTCCAGCACAAATCCAGGGTTTAACAAGAACGTCTGAGGAAGGGGGGGAGGGGTTGGAAAAAACAAGGGGAAATAGGTTATCTTGCAAAATGACTTAGCTACTCCCAGTCTCTATTCAAGCCTAAGTTAATTGTATCCAATTTGCAAATGAATTCCAATTCAGCAATCTCTCGCTGGAGTCTGGATTTGAAGTTTTTCTGTTGTAATATCGCAACTTTCATGTCTGTAATCGCGTGACCAGAGAGATTAAAGTGTTCTCCGACTGGACGTAGAGACTGTCCAGTTTGACCAATGTACATTACCATGTACTGTCCAGTTTGACCAATCCATGTACATTGGTCAAACTGGACAGTCTCTACGTAAAAGAATAAATGGACACAAATCAGATGTCAAGAATTATAACATTCATAAACCAGTCGGAGAACACTTCAATCTCTCTGGTCACGCAATTACAGACATGAAAGTTGCGATATTACAACAGAAATACTTCAAATCCAGACTCCAGCAAGAGATTGCTGAATTGGAATTCATTTGCAAATTGGATACAATTAACTTAGGCTTGAATAGAGACTGGGAGTGGCTCAGTCATTATGCAAGGTAACCTATTTCCTCTTGCTTTTTCCAAACACCCCCCCCCCCCAGACGTTCTTGTTAAACCCTGGATTTGTGCTGGAAATGGCCCACCTTGATTATCATACACATTGTAAGGAGAGTGATCACTTTACATAAGCTATTACCAGCAGGAGAGTGGGGTGGGGGGAGAGAAAACCTTTTGTAGTGATAATCACCCATTTTTTCATGGTTTGTGTGTATAAAAACGTCTTCTGTACTTTCCACAGTATGCATCCGATGAAGTGAGCTGTAGCTCCCAAAAGCTTATGCTCAAATAAACTGGTTAGTCTCTAAGGTGCCACAAGTACTCCTTTTCTTTTTACAAAAATAGAGGAAAACGTGATTTTAAGATCAAATCTATGCTTCAGATAGAAAGTTAGTAAGAAATGATAGATGTGTGTCTACCACAATTCAGTGGTAGTATTTTTAACCAATACATTGTCTAATGGGTACAAAAACTGGAAACTAAACAAAAAGCAGTTTTCATTTCCAAATCACTTTATAGTTATGCATTTGCAATTTAAGTAACATTCTTAATCCTGTCTAATAGGACTCCTGCCTGATACAACAAGTTCACACTGACCTGGGGACATTTTCTTCTCTACATATGACATACAGTTATAGCTCTGTGAATGTAAACTATAAAAGTGTTAAACTTAGATGGGATGGTCTCAGAGCACAGGGATGCTCTTCAGTTACTGATACATAACTAGCTATCTGTTTCCTCAGCTATGCAAATTGCTGCACTCTGATTGGTGCTGGGAGTATGATTTCCATTGTCACTCTAGTTATTTATTTTATTTATTTCTCTTTCTAAATCCCTGTATGCCAACTGGCTAATAGCAATTACCATCTAATCAGAGTGCAGGATTTTCAATAGTCACTGTATTATCATTTTTTAATTCCTATGCAGTGAATATGCAGGTCCCTTTGTTCTGATTGGCTCTACTAACTGGCTTCTGGACTTACAATTATCAAGTTGTTTACAAAGATGCCACCTCTCCCTTAAAATGAGACAGAAAAAATCCAAAAGTTACATAAAAATAAAGAAAAACTAACAATTAGCAGATAAAAGGAGAAGTCTACCCATAAAAGAGGAAATTGTATTGAAAATATTGTTATGACAGGAATTATCAGATGGAGCTATTACACATAGTCTTACAAATCCTTTTTATCAGCGCACAAGCAAGATTTCAGCCTTTAAAGATATAGTGTATTGTCTTTTGTTAGTTTTATTATGCAGTGATCCTCTGAGAGAAGCTGACAGAGTTTCCTGTCTGCTTTATTAGCTAGATTTAGAGGTAATTCTCAGGACAGAGTAGCTTTCTCAGAACTGGGTCATGGGTGTGTGAGCTGAGACTTGTGGAAGAACAGCATGAATGCTTTTTGTGACAGCCTCTGTTTCAGGACTGGTGTATTTGTTTAAGTAAAGTTAGTTACACTTATATCTACCCTGTTTCACTGATTTCTCCTCCACTAGGCAGCCAGCCTGCAAGACCCCAGACATCTGCTACTACTTGATAGAGGGGGACAACTGCCAAGAAGGGGACACTGGTATCACAAGACAGTGCAACTGTATTTTAAAACTGACTAATTTTGCCTTCAGGCACAGTCCCTCACCAACTATAGTTGTTGAAACTTTTACCCTTTTATCCAAATCTGAGTCTGACATGCAGCTGAGTATGGGCTATTTCTCTTCAGCTTGTGACAATGTTAGTCTCACAATCAACATCAAGAAGACAGAAGTGATGCACCGGAAAGCCTTACATAGAGCCTGCTATCACAGTGAATGGCCAAACCCTCCAGGCAGTGGACAAGTTCATCTACCTTGGGAGTACACTGTCACATACAGTTCACATCGATGATAAAACCAATGTGTCCTTTGGCAGACTACGTGCAAATGTGTGGGAGTGCAGCAGCATTAGTCAACAAACAAAACTGAAGGTCTCCAAAGCCATCATGTTGCCAATTTTGATGTATGTATGTGAAACCTGGACAGTGTAGGATGCCATGTTATGAAGCTGAATCAGTTTCACGTGGGCTGTCTGGGGAAACTGGTGAGGATAAGATGGCAAGACAAGGTTCCAGATACTGAGATTCTTACATGGGCAGGTACTCCAAGCATCCATATTCTGTTGATGAAACCACAGATGAGATGGGCAGGCCATATCACCAGAATGTCAAATAAGCAACTGCCAAAGAAGATGTTTTATGGTGAGCTAAAGAAGGGAGGCCAGAAGAAACGTTTCAAAAGACTCCCTCAAGTTATCCTTGAGGCTTTTCAACACTGACCCAGAGTTTTGGGAAGATCTCATTCATGATCATTCTATGTGGCAAAGTGTCATCCATCCTGGAGCTGCAGTCTATGAGCAGAGGAGAACTGCTGAGGCCGAGCAGAAGCACCTGCAGTGTAAATCGCACAACAGCAGCATGTCCGCTGTTAATCAAGTAACCCACAGTGACATCTCTTGTTCAGTGTGCCACAGAGCATTCAAAGCTCAAATTGGCCCCATCAGCCACTCACGTGTTCACAGAAACTAAATCAATCAGTGATGTCATGGTCATCTTTGAACTTGAAGGACAAACAACAATCCTTTGAAACTCTCTCAGTAGAAGCAGGTTCAGGCCATGCTCTCAGCCCTCCCTATGATCCCACTCAGATCTATGAATTGAAAACATAGGATTTGTTTGGCACTGATTAGCACACTTGTTAGCCATCCATGACTTTTTTTGTCATCACTAGTTGTTTGAACTGACCTGTTAGAGGAGCTAACAAATTAATTAACAGGCACGAAAACTAAGCTACCCTCTCAACTCTTAAAAACCACTATTTTCTCAGGGAATAATGCCATCTCTGAGTCTGATAGGGTCCTCTGTCATCAGATACACTGAAGTTACTGGCAGATTGAGATGTGGGATGGCAAAAAGGAGGACCAAAGTATCCTTACAATTTGGTGTATAGTCATTGCTCTTCAAAAGGTTATAGTACAGAGCATTTTATTGATAAGGTGGAGTGTCTGAATAATGATCAGTATTGTAATGGAAATAACAAAACTAAATGAATTAATCTTGTCACCATATAGCATTAAAAATTCCGTGCTTGAATAATAAGAGTATTGCAGGAGGAATATACTATCTACCACCTGACCAGGATGGTTACAGTAATTGTCATATGCTCAGGGAGATTAAAGAGGCTACAAAAACAGAAAACCCAATGGGACATTTCAGCTATCTCCATACTGACTGGGTATATGTCACCTCAGGACAGGATGCAGAGATAAAATTTCGAAATACCATTAATGACTGCTTCTTGGAGCAGCCAATGCTGGAACCCACATGAGAAGAAGCAAATCTGGATTTAGTTTTAAGTGGAGCACAGTATCTCATCTAAAAATGTTAGTATAGTTGAACTGCTCGGTAATAGTAACCATAATGTAATAAAATTTAACATCTTTGTAACAGGGAGAATACCAGATGTAAGCAGTGTCAGGATGAGCTCCACCCTGACATCTGGTGGTGAGGTGTGGCAAGTTGTGGAAAAGAACTTCAGGGGCTGATCTCATTTGCATAGGCACACCCACCCCGCCTAGAATGAGGCCATAGCTGCCCAAATGGTCACTTTGGCTGCTGTGGGATCCCCAGTGTCTCTGTTATTGGGGCAGGAAGAATAAATTGTTATTACCCTGATTATGGGAACTGTGCTTGGAACTGTACGTGGCCTTTTGTTATGATGGAGGGACTCACCATCAACTAAGTGGCACTCGCTAGGCAAGGGTCATGGGTTCCAAAACTCTGTGAATTGAGAGAGGCTGGGGACAAGTATTAATATTTGGTGGCATGGGCCCCTTGGTGAGGGCCTTACATGCTAATTGCACTTCCTCCTCTCTCCACTGTGGAATATCAGAGCTAATTTTGATTTCATTAGAAGTCTAGTTACAGGCTGCTGAGCTCACTTTGGGCTAACAGTGCACCAGCACTGAAGCTCCCCTACTACAAGCTGAATTCACCAAAGAGCTGAACTGACTAAGAGCTGAAATCACTGAGCGTTGTGTTAAGTAGTGGGGGAGCCTGAAGATATATTGTGGAGCAGTTTGCGGGACGGCTGGAGTGCCTGGTGGACAGGCTGGTGGAGCAGTTTGTAGGACGGCAGGAGCTGCTGGTGGGATGCGGAGCAGTTTGTGGACCGGCTGGTGGAGCAGTTCATGGGACGGCAGGAGCTGCATGTGGGCCGCAGAGCGGAGCGGAGCTGAGCGAAGGAGTTCGTGGGGCGGCTGGCGGAGCGGAGCAAAGGCCTATGGAGCTGTGGGGCAGTCGGCTTCAGAGCATGTAAGATGCCTCTTACCCCCGTCCCACTTCCACCCAGGTTGGGAGGTAAAGCTCCGCAGATAAACTTTCGAACTCTGGGGCTGCCCTGACCAGGGACAGAGACTTTTGGGGCATTGGACTTTTGGGACTTTGGGTGATTTGGGGTTGCTGGACTCAAGAACCAAAGGGAAAGGGGCATGCCCCAATTTGCTTGGGGTGGGTTTTTTTTTTTTTG
This sequence comes from Lepidochelys olivacea, assembly GCF_965140295.1. Classification (NCBI taxonomy): domain Eukaryota; kingdom Metazoa; phylum Chordata; order Testudines; family Cheloniidae; genus Lepidochelys; species Lepidochelys olivacea. The sequence continues at coordinate 79,222,610 of NC_140417.1, read as the reverse complement.
CTCATGGGTTGTGTTATGAATCCTGTTGGTGGTGTTTCCCCAACATAATGCCACATTGTTTCTCTCTGTTATTAAAAGGCTTTTTGCTACACTCAGACTATGTGCTTGCGAGAGGGGAAGTATTGCTTCTTGGAGGCGCCCAGCGGGGGTGGTATATATTTGTCCCAGGTCACTGGGTGGGGGCTTGAGCTGGTTTTGCATTGTATTATTGGAATGGATCCCCTAGATATTGAACCCGGCCCTTGTTGCTGCCAACTCTGATGGGCAGAAGGGTTACACAAAGAAACCCACCATGGTAGCATTTAACTTCAAAAAGGGAAACTACACAAAAATGAAGAAGCTAGTTAAATAGAAATTAAAAGGAACAGTCACAATGGTGAAACGCCTACATGCTTCAAGGAAACTATTTAAAATCCACCATAACAGAGAGGCTCAAACTAAGTATATACTTCAAATGGGGAAAAAAACCTCAGTAAGAGGACCAAAAGCTGGTCCTCTTGGCTAAACAGCATGTGAACTATCTATGATAACTTAAAGACTGTTAAGGCAAAAAAGCATCCTTTAAAAATTGGACGTCAAATCCTACTGAGGAAAATAGAAAGGAGTATGAACTCTGGCAAGTCAAGTCTAAAAGTACAATAAGACAGGCCAAGGAAGAATTTGAAGAGCAACTAGCAAAAGACAAATATTTTTGCTGCTAGTTTTTGGTAAGTATATCAGAAGCAGAAAGCCTGTCAAACCACCAGTGTGGCCACTGGACGATTGAGGTGCTAAAGAAGCACTCAAGAAAGACAAGGCAGTTCCTGAGAAGCAAATTAATTCTTTATATAGATCTTTATTGCAGAAGATGTGAGGGAGATTCCCACACCCGAGTCATTCTTTTTAGGTGACAAATCTGAGGAACTCTCACAGACTGAGGTGTCAATAGAGGAGGTTTTGGAACAAATTGATAAATTAAACAGTCACCAGGACCAGATCATATTCACTCAAGAGTTCTGAAGAAATTCAGATATAAAATAGAAGAACGAACATGGTTTGTAACCTATTGCTTAAATCAGCCTCTGTACCAGATGACTGGAGGAAATAATACAACACCAATTTTTTTTAAAGTCCCCAGAAGTAATCCTGCCAATTACAGACCAGCAAGCCTTACTTCAGTACCAATCAAAATGGTTGAAACAACAGTAAAGGACAGAAAGGGAAATCATACTTGTGATGGGTTTGACTCCATTTCCGGGGTACCACCTGATGTGCTGGGGTCCCACTGAGCCCACCAGTGCCACAAGCCTGGGTTCTCCCCACTCTGTGCTGCTGACAGGCTCTCAAGCCCTCTTCTGCACACACACAGATAGGGAGCCACCCAGCTGTAGAATTACACAGAGTCTGCAATGAGCTCTCTGTGGGAGGGCTCAGCTCGGGGAATTGCCAGGCACTCTGGTGCACACACCCTCTGGAGCGTAAACCCAAAATTATATTGCCTTGCAGTGTATCGAGATCTATACAGTACAAGCTCATGAAATTCGGCCCCTCCCTCAGTGTGGAGAAAGATATGCACAGCTTTCCACCCCACCCCCCAGTTATGAATTGCACAAACTGGGTTTAGAATAAACAAAAAAAAACAAGTTTATGAACTACAAAAGGTAAATTTTAAGTGATTATAACAGATAGCAAACAGAACAAAGCGGATTAGTGAGCAAATAAAACAAAACACTCAAACTAAGCTTAATCCACTAAGGAATACTGCCTACAAATAATAATTTATCACCCTAAATGTTGTTTCAAGCAGGCTGCAGAGTTTCTTGAAGGTGAACAGCACTGCTTTCAGCTTAAATCTCCAGGGATTCATTTTACAGTCTGAATTTTCTTGCCTGGACTCAGCCCCTGCCTCCCCTAGCTTAGTTCCTTTGTTTCTTCAGATGTTTTTAGTAGTCTTCCTTCCTGCAGCAAAATGGCAGATGAAATTCATTGAAGACAAGAATGCACATTGGAAAACATAATCCCAACTATGCATACAAAAGGATGGGTGCTAAATTAGCTGTTACCACTCAAGAAAGAGATCTTGGAGTCATTGTGTTCAAAGAACTATCCACATCTGCTCAATGTGCGCAGCCAAACAAGCTAAAAGAATGGTTGGAACCATTAACAAAGGGATAGATAATAAGACAGAAAATATCATAATGCCACTATATAAATCCATGATACACCCACAGCTTGAATACTGCACTCAATTCTGATCACTCCATCTCACAAAAGTTAATTTAGAATTGGAATAGTTGCAGAAAAAGTCAACAAAAATGATTAGGGGTATGGAAGAGCTTCCATATGAGGGGAGGTTAAAAGACAGACTGTTCAGCTTAGAAAAGAGATAACTAAGCGGGGATATGACAGAGGTCTATAAAATTATGAATAGTGTAGAGAAAGTGAATAGGGAAATGTTATTTACCCCTTCACATAACACAAGAACCAGGGGTCATCCAATGAAATTAATAGGCAGCAGGTTTACAACTGATGTAATAAAGTATTTCTTCACACAACATACCATCAACCTGTGGAACTCATTTGTCAGGGAATGTTGTGAAGACCAAAAAGTATAACCATGTTCAAAAGAGAGTTAGATAAATTCATGGAGCATACATCCATCAATGGCTATTATCCAAGATGGTCAGGGACACAATCACATTTTTGAGTGTCCCTACTAAACCTCTCACTGCCAGAAGCTGCATCTGGATAACTCAGTTGCCTTATTCTGTTCATTCCCTCTGAAGCATCTGGCACTGTTGGAAGATGGGATAGTGGGCTAGATGGACCATTGTTCAAACCCAGTATGGCCACTTTTATGTTAAACATCTTGTACAGTTTTACAGTCACAGGATAAATTATGAATTATGTGTATTGCACATAATCACACAGCTCTGGGGGAAGCACTGCAAAGGTGAAATCCATGCCTTCTGTTCATGAATGTCAATGCAGCTGAAGCCATGGAAGCCAGTGTAGCTATCAAACTGCTACAAAATGAAAAGGACAGAAAACAGTTTGAATAGATGCTTGCCACAAATAAAGACAGAACAAAAACCTCACTATTTGAGAATAACCAATAGTAGCACCCAACAAAATGGAATCCTAAGGGTCATACAACAAAGTCACTTAGAGTTTTCACAGGCAACCCAAAAATAAATGAAAAAGTATGTCCAATGTATTCCCTTTGGTTTATCTCATAACAGGGGAAAATGGAAAAAAAGTCTTCCTTCAGACTTGGTGTATCAGAGTTTCCATCACCAAGCATTCAAAAAATCATGACTCAGACTCCATCAAAAATCATGAGAGATGAAAAAAACAGATATTACTACATTGCCCTCTGAGTTGACCATTTAAATGAGAAAATCTCCTGCCCCCAATTTGTGTGTGACCTTTTCAAGCTCTGGAATATAGAAGCAGAAAATAGATGAGTAGCAAAGTGAACAAAGAGACTGAATGGAAGATTCAGGTGATAGCAACTCAAGATTATTTTGAAATATACATTCTCTCTCTTGTACAAAGGTGCATTTCTTGGACACCTTTTCCTCTTTCTTTTGATATTATTCAGGGTACTCTTCAGATATTTGCACCTCTCCTGACTTTTCCAGTAAAAGGTTTGATGGAACCTTGAACCAGTATAATTATCCTGCTTTCTTTTTACTAAATTGAGATTAGCTGTGTTTTAACATATATTGAAACAAGACAATTGAATCTGTAGCTGTGCAGGATTTAAGTACTTTGCAATTCTAATAATGTTGTAAAATGAAAAAAATATATAAATGTTAAATATAAAAAGAAATGCAAACTAACTTGCACAAGTGAAAGTCTTTTCCCCAAGTATTAAAAAGCTCATATTCCCTACTACCAATTTGTTTAAACATATGCAGATAATTTGACATTATTCTAGTTCCAACATTTTTCCATCCAAACTAGTTACTGTCACTACAAAAAATTGCAAATTCTAGGTCTAGATAAAGCAATGTTACATGTTTCTTATCATTTCCACATAAGTTGCATGGCTTGCACCTCCTGTAAAGTGAAAAAATGCAACCCAAAGAAAATGGCTAGCAAGTCATATGAATGCATGTGTGAATGCTTAAAACTGGTATAAATGAAAATGTAAGCATAAATCCTGACAACCAAAATTCTGTACTTTGCAGACTTCCTCAGACAGCACAGTCAGCTGTGTTATGGAAATCCAGAACCTTACACCTGAATTTCCCTGTGGGCCAAATTCATCCCACCGTGATTCAGCTGGTCTCAGAGGAATAATGGAGGGATGAATTTGGACTTGTGTTTCCAAACTTGGTACCATATTAACTGTACAACTTGAAAATTACCCCTAAACTTAAAAAATGTTGTTGGGATTTTACCTAAGAGAATACGAAGCTCATGTCAAAAACAATGGAAACCATGGTGCTAAAACTCTATGAAGTTTTTAAGATATGTTTGGAGTGATTTTTTAAAAACAACATTTAGAAGTAATAGGCACTACTGGCACCATTTAATACAGCATTCCACATAATCAAATATTTTATTGATGTATATGTGCTGCTAAATACCTCCTGACACTTGATTTGACAAGTGATACCCACAGGAGAGCATTTCATAACAGTGTTGTATATTGAACTATACAAACAGACCTGTGAATGTATCATCACTGGCAGAAGGCCAAGCTTATTTTTTCTAATCCTGAAAGAGAAGAATAGACCATAATTCTAATGGCAGGACATGTGGTACATCAAGGAGCCCTTATAATGGAAGAAATATTTGCTTTTGTTTACCCTATGCTTTTGATGAAAAAGTTGCCCCCTAAGAAAACTGTGTTCACAGGATGCTTTGAATGAGATAATCAGGCAATCACATGGAGCACATGGTTTGGATGATTATAAGGCTCTTCCAAAAGTGATAGCTGTTCTAAAATAAAACCTTTTCAAAACATTTTTTTGCTTTGATTCTGCCATGAAACCTACAAGAAGGGGGCACATCTACTGTTAAAAAAAATCTGACAAAGTTTGAGTGTTGGATGAAAAACAAATTTTTACTATTCATGGAAGAAGAAAGGGTGTTGGTCCAGGTTAGAAACTGATCTACCTCCAGAAAGCATTTGAAAGAGGTGGTGAGGTTGAGTTTGAATTAAATCCATACCAAAATGAAAAAAAAAAAAATCTTATGCTACTAAAAAGCAAAACCCTGATTTCAAAAAGAGTGAAACTATCAGCTTACAAATAACTGGAGTTTGTTCATGATGGGATTCGGTGTGTTCTTTTGTTATTCTGATAGCTAATGACCTCCCCCATTTTGCATCACTTGGTCTTCTTGACCCGACAGGTTAAAAAAAAAAGAGAAAGATAGTTCTGAGAAATAATCTTCCAATAGGCCTCCAAGATTTCACTACCTATTCTAGTAGCATAATTCTAAGCTGCATGCTTGTCCAGTATAGCTCTTTATATTTAATTAATTACAATTTTGAAAGTGTCTGTCTGATTCAGGTTCTTTATTGGTTGAGGGGGGCAGAAAGGAAGAAACTTAAAAATTCTAAAACAATCTCCTCTCTCTCTCTCTCTCCTCTCCCTTTCTAACTAATTTCTATGCTAGGAAGAGGCAGTGGGTTGCTCATTTCTTTGGAGCATGATGTTCAGGAAAGCAGTACAATCAATCTGCATTGTGAGAGCTCAACAATATTTGGTAAAGTTCCTGTGCCCTTAATCTGATTTTTTTTTGTAACAAACAAAAAAAAGGCAATTCTTATGTGGAATAAATCATGTTCAAATCCTCCCAATCATCTTGTTTCCAAGGGTCCTAGCTGAGACAACAGTTCAAATTTCGAAAGAAGTGATAAAAAGATGATGCTGGACTACTCCAAATTATCAAGATTCCAGCTGAAATATAAGACAACCTGTCAGAGTGCTATACTAGCTTTCAATGGGAATAAAGAAACTGACTTGGAATTATTCACTCACTTGAGACTTAAGGCATCCAAATATAGAAGGTGGTCTGCTAAAGAAAGCTATTCAAAGAGAAAAAACCAAGACTATCATGTCAAAAAAGAATAGGAGTCAAGGGAAGACTTAATACAACTTTACCTGGGGGGTGACTTGTTACTAAAATCCATGTTCTACAAAAGGATAAATATGACTATTATATCAAATTGGGGCTCGCCTGTATGGTGCATTAGTCTGCACCAGAGGGGTGCAAGTTCTAGAGCACACTAATTTGTCACATACTAACTGGCACATGTGGACCCTGTTGGCATGCACTAAAAGTTCCCTTGTGTGATTTAATTTCAGACAGTGCTACATTAATATGCACTAAGGAACTTTTAGTAAGGAACGTAGGAAATCACACACAAAAATACTACGTTAAGAGAATACTGTAAAGATTACAAAGTCAAGCACTCAGAAGTTAGGAAATGCCAGAATTAGGGTAGCCAGTGCAACCATAGCTCATCCCCCTTGTGATAAGTGTTTAATTACTTAATCATATACTATATTTTCCACAAGACCCCTTCCTCATGCAGTGCACAGGATGGTCCTGTGCTCTGCAGAAGAATCAAGATTGGATAGTGAAGGAGGCTGCTGTCTGTAGGAAGTCCTTGGTGCACTTGTAGTGAAAGTTGGGAACTGTGAAAGTGAATAAGGCAGGGCACTGGAGGAAGAGAAAGGAGGATCTCATAATTAAGGCCATTGAATACTGTCCTGGAGAATTAGATTCTATCCGTGCCTCTGCCCCAGGGTTCCTAGGTGATTCTGGATGAAGCACTTAAACCAGTGGTTCTCAACCTTTTTTCATTTGCAAGCCCCTAGAAAATTTTGAATGGAGTTCCAGGCCCCTTTGGAAATCTGTTGTCTGTATATATAATTGAATGACGTTCAGTCACTTTTCAGTCTAAGTCTTTCATGGATCACTTAGACATAGTCCAGGGTCCACGGACCACAGGTTGAGAACCACTGAATTAAACCAGACTTTCCACATGTTGTTATTAACTCATTTTCTGAATCTCCAACTTACTACCATAAGTTCCAGTTTGCAGAATTGCTGAGCACTGACAATCATTACTGAAGTCAATAGGAATTGTGCTTTGAACATAAAAAACTGCTATATAATGCTAAGTACTCTTACGCCTAGTCTACACTTCGAGTTTATGTCAAATTTAGCAGCATTAAATCAAATTAACCCTGCACCTGTCCACACAATGAAACCATTTTTGTCGACATAAAGGGCTCTTAAAATCGATTTCTGTACTCCTCCCCGACGAGGGGATTAGCGCTGAAATCGACATCACCGTTTCGAATTAGGGTTAGTGTGGATGCAATTCAACGGTATTGGCCTCTGGGAGCTATCCCACAGTGCACCATTGTGACCGCTCTGGACAGCACTCTGAACTCAGATCCACTGGCCAGGTGTACAGGAAAAGCCCCGGGAACTTTTGAATCTCATTCCCTGTTTGGCCAGGTGAGCTCATCAGCACAGGTAACCATGCAGTCCCAGAATCGAAAGAGAGCTCCAGCATGGCCCGAACGGGAGGTACTGGATCTGATCGCTCTATGGGGAGATGAATCTGTGCTATCAGAACTACTTTCCAAAAGACGAAATGCCAAAACATTTAAAAAAATCTCCAAGGCCATGATGGACAGAGGCTACAGCAGGGATGCAACACAGTGCCACATGAAACTTAAGGAGCTCAGACAAGTGTACCAGAAAACCAAAGAAACAAACAGACGCTCCGGGACAAAGCCCCAGACATGCCGCTTCTACGCTGAGCTGCATGCAATTCTAAGGGAGGGCTTTCACCACTACCCAACCCCTGTCTGTGGACTCTGATGATGGAGTACTCTCCGCCATGCCTGAAGATTTTGCAGATGAGGAGGAGGACGAGCTTGAGGAGAGCACACAGCACGCTGTTCTCCCCGACGGCCAGGATCTTTTTATCACCCTGACTGAAATACCCTCCCAACCCAACCAAGCCAGAGAAGGACCTCTGGTGAGTGTACCTTTTTAAATATAACACATTTTAAAAGCAAGCGTTTTTTAATGATTAATTTGCCCTGAGGACTTGGGATGCATTCGTGGCTAGTACACTACTGGACAAGTCTGTTAACGTGTCTGGGGATGGAGCGGAAATCCTCCAGGGACATCTCCATGAAGCTCTCCTGGAGGTACTCTAAAAGCCTTTGCAGAAGGTTTCTGGGGAGAGCAGCCTTATTCTGTCCTCCAGGGCAGGACACTTTACCATGCCATGCTAGTAGCAAGTAATCTGGTATCATTGCATGACAAAGCCTGGCAGCATATGGTCCTGGTGTTTGCTGGCATTCAAGCAACATCCGTTCTTTATCTCTCTGTGTTATCCTCAGGAGAGTGATATCATTCCTGGTAACCTCACTGAAGTACGGGAATTTAATTAAGGGTACATTCAGAGGTGGCCGTTCCTACTGGGCTGTTTGCTAGTGGCTGAAAAGAAATCCTCCCCGCAGTTAGCCAAACAGGGGGCGGGCATTGGCGCTGAGCTGTTCGCATTTGGCTAGCAGGGATCTTCCCTGATACCAGCCACAGTGGGGGGAAGGGGTAAAGTGATCATCCCAGAGAACTGGATGGGGTGGGTGGAGTTTGGTTTCTGCTGCTGCACGTTAACATGAAAACCTCAGCACTAAATGGCCAACTCAATGGGCTTTGCTTGGTATGGGAAGGAGGGTGCTGCTGTTATGAAGGTTGCGGAAGCCGAAAGACTATGGCTTACCATGGCTGCCTGCAAGCCGAATTCTGTTGCCCAGCACTGTGGGTGTGATCTCTAACACCAAAGCTGCAGGCACTCAATATAAGATGCAAAATGCGACCTTGTTCCGAAATCACATGAGCTATGTAATGTGAATAGTGTTGTTTACCGTGAAAGAGTATAGCCATTGTTCTGTAAAATGTATCTTTTTAAATACTTCACTCCCTTTTTTTCCCCTCCGACACCTGCAAATGTTTCAAGCCTCCCTCCTCCTTCCCAAAGACAATCTCAGATAAGGCGGCAAAAAAAAAAACCACACACGCGATGAAATGTTCTCTGAGCTCATGCAGTCATCTGTCACTGACAGAGCTCAGCAGAATGTGTGGAGGGACACAGTAACACAGTACAGGAAAGCGGCCAATGAACGTGAGGACAGGAGAGACGATCGAGATGAGAGGTGGCAGCAGGAAGAACAGAGGAGGCAGGATGCAATGCTGGGGCTACTGCGGGATCAAACGGACATGCTCCGGCATCTGGTGGAGGTTCAGGAACAGCAGCAGGATCACAGACTACCACTGCAGCCCCTATTTAACGTCCCTCCTTCCTCTCAAATTTCCATAGCCTCCTCACTCAGACGCCCAAGAATGCGGGGTGCCAGGAGGGGCTCCAGGCACCCAACCACTCCACCCCAGTGGACAGCCCGAGCAACAGAAGGCTGTCATTCAAGAAGTTTTAAAGCGGCCTTTTCCTTCCCTCCGCCCCTCCTCCCACACCCCACCTGGGCTACCTTGTGAGTTATCCCCCTATTTTTAATAATCAATTAATAAAGAATACATGGTTTTTAAACGATAGTGACTTTATTTCCTTTGCAAGCAAGCTGTGATCAAAGGGGGGAGGGCGGGTGGCTTACAGGGAATTAGAGTCAACCAAGGGGGCAGGTTTTCATCAAGGAGAAACAAACAGAAGTATCACACAGTACCCTGGCCAGTCATGAAACTGGTTTTCAAAGTTTCTCAGATGCGCAGCACTTCCTGCTGTGCCCTTCTAATTGCCCTGTTGTCTGGCTGCGTGTATTCAGTGGCCAGATAATTTGCCTCAACCTCCCACTCCACCATAAACATCTCCCCCTTACTCTCACAAGGGCTGTGGAGCACACAGCAAGCAACAATAAGAATGGGAATATTGGTTTCGCTGAGATCTGAGCGAGTCAGTAAACTGCGCCAGCGACCCTTTAAACATCCAAATGCACACTCTATGACCATTCTGCACTTGCTCAGCCTATAGTTGAACAGCTCCTTACTACTGTCCAGGGTGCCTGTGTATGGATTCATGAGCCAGGGCATTAAGGGGTAGGCTGGATCCCCAAGGATAACTATAGGCATTTCAACATCCCCAGTTATTTTCTGGTCTGGGTAGTAAATCTCTTCCTGCAGCTTTTGAAACAGACCAGAGTTCCTGAAGACGCGAGCGACATGAACCTTTCCCAGCCATCCCACGTTGATGTTGGTGAAATGTCCCTTGTGATCCTCCAGTGCTTGCAGCACCACTGAAAAGTACCCCTTGCGGTTTATGTACTGGCTGCCCTGGTGGTCCAGTCCCAAGATAGGGATATTCATTCCATCTTTTGCCCCACCACAGTTAGGGAATCCCATTGTAACAAAGCCATCTACTATGACCTGCACATTTCCCAGAGTCACTACCTTTGATAGCAGCAGCTCAATTATTGCTTTGGCTACTTGCATCACAGCAACTCCCACAGTAGATTTGCCCACTCCTAATTGATTACCGACTGACCGGTAGCAGTCTGGTGCTGCAAGCATCCACAGGGCTATTGCCACTCACTTCTCAACTGTGAGGGCTGCTCTCATCCTGGTATTCTTGCACTTGTGGGCAGGGGAAAGCAAGTCACAAAGTTCCATGAAAGTGCCCTTACGCAAGCGAAAGTTTCAGTGCCACTGGGAATCATCCCAAACCTGCAACACTATGCGGTCCCACCAGTCTGTGCTTGTTTCCCGGGCCCAGAATTGGCGTTCCATGGCATGAGCCTGCCCCATTAACACCATGATCTCCAAATTGCCGGGGACTGCAGTTTTAGAGAAATCTGTGTCCATGTCCTCATCACTCTCGTCACCGTGCTGCTGTCACCTCCTCACTGGTTTTTCAGGTTCTGGTTCTGCATAAACAGCACGATAATGCGCGAGTTGTTTACAATGGTCTTAACTGCTGCGGTGAGCTGAACAGGCTCCATGCTTGCCGTACTATGGCATCTGCTTGGGCAATCCAGGGAAAAGGGCACGAAACGATTGTCTGCTGTTGCTTTCACGGAGGGAGGGTTGACTGACAACATTTACCCATAACCACCCACGTCAATTTTTTGGCCCCCATCAGGCATTGGGAGCTCAGCCCAGAATTCCAATAGACAGCGGGGACTGCGGGAACTGTGGAATAGCTACCCAAGGTGCACCACTTGGAATGTCGACGCTTGCCACGGTACTGTGGATGCACACCGCTGAATTAATGTGCTTAGTGTGGACACATGCACTCGACTTTATGCAATCTGTTCCCAAAAATTGACATCTGTAAAATCGGAGTAATTTTGTAGTGTAGACATACCTTGAAAAATCAGGTCTTAGTCATCTCAAATTGGGCACTTAAAATTAATGGATACTTTTTACCTTAATCTCTTTGTGCCACAGCTTCTCATCTCATCAAATGAGGATAATACCACCTCCTCATCTCACAGGGGTGTGGTAAAGATAAAATAATTAATGTTTGTGAAGTACTTGGATACTAGTGATAACATCACAGAAAAGCCCATGAGGAAGGTAATAATTCTGTCTTCAGAGTAGGGTTTGGATGGTGTGCAGTAAATAAGGCATGGGGCCACACCCTGACTGATGAGGAGAAAAGAAAATTTTTAATAGCTGCTCATTAGGTGAGCACCATCCATCCTGTGTGCTGAATGAATCATGGGTCGTGTAGAAAAAAAAAAGAGTATGGGATCATATAATTAAAGACTGTATTATAATGTGTATATACTAGGCAGCTGAATTAAGGTTGCAGAAGCAGCCTAAGTCTGTCATTCCTTGACTTTTGAGTGCTTGACACTGCAACCTTAATAATTCCTTTTAACATAATTTATGCTTGTGTGATATAATAGAAATAATAATAAATACTTGGCATGCGTACACCGTCCATCCCAAAAATTCATCACTTTGCAGGAGGATTATTATAAATATGTTGAAAGTTAATTCCTCTCCTCCACAGAGCTATAGAGGCTGATAATTGTGTTTCCTCCATGCTGTAGTGTGGGTGAGAGGTGTTGGTAAAAGGTTGTTACAAAATGGCCTGGGACAGGACATTCCATCCCACCTCACCCACAGCAGCACAAAAAAGCCATGATGGCGTCACTCTTCAGGGGGTTAGGGAGAAGCATGGCCTTGCTGACGGAGGAAGAGTCAAGGAGCAGCTGCATTAAGCAGCATGCTTCCTGGGGAACCCATCATTACTTACATGGCAAATTACAGTACACATTAACAAGACAGTTTCTACATTGATTTTCTGCCCTAGTTACAAGGACCAACAGAAGAGGCAGGAATTCATAGCAGGTGGGGGCCTAGCCAGTGGCTGCATAGCATACCACACAGCTGTGGAGGCAGAGACTGACACACATAGCAGAAGCTGAGCATGTGGGAATGGCCATGTATTTCTGAGAGGGCCCCTGGCTTCTGCCTAATGGATGGCCTGTTAGTGCCTTACTTTTATTATAGATGTGGCCATGTGCCCCAACTTGAGGAGTAACAACTCAGGACATTTCAATGCAAAGCAAGCTCCAGTTCCACCCAAGTTTTCCCTTCTACAGATTTTTCCTACATTGTTAGCAGCACTGTCCATAATTGCTTAGTCCAAGCCAGGACATGAAGAGATCCTATATTGTGATGCTAGGTAGCACAGACTTGAGGTTTAGTTATTTTAGAAACTAGAGAAGCAGGGAGAATTACTTCAATACAGAAAACTTCACATTACTTTTAACCCCAAGTCTTGTCTTCTCTATTGCAAGGGACACTGCTACTGCATGTCCTAAAACAAGAGATATAGTAAAGAGAGTAAAAAAAACAAACAAAGGGAGGAAGGATATTAACTTGTTTACCCTTTTTATACCTAGATTTGGTAATAGAGACAATTAAATCACCTCACGATCCAACTCTCTTTACCAGTATTGAATATTACTAGGATTTCAGCTGGGCAACATGAGAGGCAATTAGGTTTTTTGCTTGAATTAAAATGTGCCCATTAGTGATCAGTAGTTCAAATCATTTTATCTGATAACTAGCTGTGAGGGCCTTTAGAATAGGGACACAATGCATTTGTTGTTTTGTTTTCAGTACATTGACCTAACGTATTGGAAACAGTTAATACGTGTAGATCAGGAATGGCCACTGTGGCTCACAAGCCACATGCGGCTCTTTTACCATGAAAGTGCAGCTCATGGAGACCCCCATGCCCTACCCATTCTCCACCTACCAGACTGGGGCTGGTGGGAGATCAGAACCTCTGCCGTGCAGTGGGGTGGTGGGGTAGGGGCTTCTGCCCAGCAGGGAGAGGGGGGTTGTCTCAGGGATTCTGTCCAGCAGGGTGTACCTGCTGGGGTTCACGGCTTCAGCAGGAGCGGTGCTGAAGCCCTGAGCCCCATCAAGCAGCTCCCATGGGACTGAAGCCCCAACCCCCGGCAGATGTGCCCTGGCTCTTGAACTTCTGAACACGGAGTGGTATCCGGCTTGGAGGGCCAGTAAGTTTGGCCACCCCTGGGATATATACTTTTAGATTAAATCATATCACTCTGCAAGCCTCTTTTAGTGTCTGAGTGTGAGTCTGAAAAGTAGGTGTAGAAATGAGCAAGTGGTTTACTTTTTGTTTTACCAGGATGTATGTATTCATTCTTTAAATGTGAAGTTGACCTTTTTGCAGATGGTCTATTTTGTCAGAGTAAGAGGGAGTTTGGGGCCTGGTTTCTGATGCAGTGTAAGATTTGAGAGATTAATCTTTGCTTCAAGAATTTTCGCTTGCTCAGACTGGAGGCTTCATCATCACACCACTGTGACTTGCACTCAGTTAGTTGCAAAACCAAAACCAAAACAAGTTAGGCTTGCAGACACACTGAAGCTCCCTCCTCCTAGGACCCAATATCCTGTTCTCTGTAGTCTGGCAAAATTCCTGTTGATGGCTAAATTGTACCTGTATCGGGGGTATTACACTACCCATAGGGAGTTCAGCAGGGGCTTGCTCCTCAGAAATACAATCCATTCCCTCAGATCCCTGGTGCACTGAAGAAGTGAGCAAGGTACACCAGACCTTGATATGGTGCAGTCTGCACCCTCCTATACCTGGGGTCAAATCCACAGGCTGGCCTTGGCCCTTTCCTTTCTAGGGTTGCCAACTTTCTAATCACAGAAAACCGAACACCCTTGCCCCGCCCCCTGCTATGCCCTTTCCCCTAGACCTCAACCCTTCTCCAAGGCCCCACTTCCGTTCACTCCATCCACCCTCCCTCCACCGCTTTCTCTCCCCCACCCTCACTCACTCATTTTCACCAGTCAGGGGCAGAGAGTTGGGGTGCAGGAAGGGGAGAGGACTCTGCTTAGGGGTGCAGGTTCTTGGGTGGGGGCCAGAAATGAGCGGTTCAGGGTGCGGGAGGGCGCTCTGGACTGGGTAGGGGGTTGGGACGTGGGAGGGGGTGAGGCCTCAAGCTGGGGGTGCAGGCTGTGGGGTGGGGCTGGGGATAAGAGATTTGGGGTACAGGAAGGGGCTCCAAGCTGGAGGTAGGGCTGAGGGGGTTCAGAATGTGGGGGGGCTGTAGAATGGGGCAGGGGGCTGGGGTGCAGGTTCTGGCTAGGGGTACGGGCTCTGGGGTGGGGCTGGGGATGAGAAGCTTAGGGTGCAGCAAAGAGCTCTGGGCTGGGCAGAGAGTTAGGGTGCAGAGGATGAGGGCTCCGGGTGGGGATGTGGGCTCTGGGGTGGGGCCAAGGATGAGAGGCTTGGGGTGAAGCAGGGGGCTCAGGGCTGGGGCAGAGGGTTGTGGTGTGGGAGGGGGTGCAGGAGCGGGCTCAGGGCTGGGGTAGGGAGTTGGAGTATGGGAGGGGGTGCAGGCTGCAGGAGGGAGTTTGGGTGCAGAAGGAGGTGTGGGGTGCAAGGGCAACATGAGAGGCAATTAGGTTTTTTGCTTGAATTAAAATGTGCCCATTAGTGATCAGTAGTTCAAATCATTTTATCTGATAACTAGCTGTGAGGGGCCTTTAGAATAGGGACACTATGCATTTGTTGTTTTGTTTTCAGTACATTGACCTAATGTATTGGAAACAGTTAATACGTGTAGATCAGGAATGGCCACTGTGGCTCACAGTGGTGCTTACCTCAGGCGGCTCCCAGGAAGCAGTGTCTTGTCCTTCTGGCTCCTAAGCGGCCAGGGGGCTCTGAATGTTGCTCTTATCCTCAGGTGCCACCCCCAGAGCTCTCATTGGCTGCAGTTCCTGGCCAATGGGAGCTGGAGAGCCAGCACACAGGGCGGGGCAGTGCGCCAGAGCCCCCATGGCCACCTCCGAGCCAGAGGAACATGCAGGCTACTTCTGGGAGCCGAATAAGGAGCCTGCCAGCCCCGCACCAACTGGATTTTTAATGGCTGGGTCAGCAACCTCAGCCACCAGGGTCCCTTTTCGAGCGGGTGGTCCGGTTGAAAACCAGACACCTGGCAACCCTACACCTCACCCTGCATCTTTTGAGGTGATGGGCACTATTGGAGACTTATGGAGTGAATAACGGTTTCATGGATCTTCACAAAAGTCAGCAACAAACTCATTCTAAATGAGCAGGAGTTTTGCATGACTGTGGCACGGAGAACAGGACCTTTATACACTGTTACAGTGAGTTACTAATATGGAACAGTGCCTATATTTGCAGAAGGAGCAGCCCTGAAATAACTAATCCAGCACACTTAGCAACTTCTAGTAGAAGGAGAGGGTTATTTTCCACAAAGACAACATCACACAATTGTTTTTGAGTTTGGAAGATACACAAAGCAGAACTTTAAGTTAATTTTTTAAAAAATTACCAGAGATTTCTGAAGACTAAAATGAGTCAGTTTCAAATAAACAATGAACAAAGGAAATTCTAATGATGGATGGATTTCCTTTAAAAATTCCCAGGGATCCTTTAAATACTAGTTGTCCTATAGCACTCAGAATTTCCTTTGATTTTAATACCACTGTAATCTATAAATCAGAGTTATAAAACTGGACCAAACTTATGTATTCCAGACTCTGCAGGCTGAGATTTAACACTCTCTGTTCCCTCCCTCTCTCACACAGACGCACTCCTGACCTCACCATTCTTCTTCCAAACACAGTGTGTCTTGATCCTGACCTTAGCTGTGCTACATCCCCACTATAGTCTTCATATCACAGTCCATGACACATTTTAGTTGAGGTCAAGGGACTCCTGTTTTCAAGAGGTCTCAGAGCCATTTAAACATTGTGGGTTAGCATTTTCCAGAAGAAGCTGACCCTTTTGGTGGCTATTAGCTAATATGTACTTACTTTTACAAAATAAAACACATAACAGAATTTAATAGTGTTGTGAGATACGATTCTAAATAATTAAAACTAAACTCTTTGTGTAAATGTAAAAAGTAGTTAAGTAATGCATACTGCAGTAGTGCCCCTAACAATCAGTAATAATCACTAAACTTAGATTAGCTCTTTGCAGAGAAGTGTAATTAAATCATTTCTGATGAGGTAATGAGATCTTCCTACTTGCAAAATTAAAGTTAGCAAGGTTCTAAAATGTACATCCAGAGTCTGTAGTTCTTTTATAATACTTTTCCATTTAAATAGCTCCTTGTAACCAGCGATCTAAAAGCACTTTACAAAAGTTGTTAAATACTGCTATTCCCATTTTACCCACCCAAGGTCACTCAACAAGTCAGTAGCACTGTCATATATCCTAGATGTAGATTTATTCTGCGGCTTATTGTGCCTTCTCATTCTTTGCTTTCTTCTTCTTCTGAATCCAATGATAAACTAAAAGGAATTTACTTCTCTCTGCAAATATACATGATTACTCATCTACTTACATTATGGCATGTTATCACTGTTTATTTTCACTTGTGTATATCTTCGCAAGTGAAAGAAGTCATTGCTATTTGCAAGGCCCTTAAAAAAAAAAAAAAAAAACAACCCTACCATCAATCACAGGTTCAGCCCTGGTGCTTGTCAAATCTATTAGGAAAAAAAGTGTCATTTACAGTTCTTTTCATTTTTTGTAGCCCTAACCCTAGCAGGTGGATTGAGATTGCCTTTTCATAGTTCACAAGGGACTTTTACAGCTGTCAGATGTAAGTAAGTCTTAAAAACCATTTCTCAAAGCAAGATTTATTTGAGGGCTAGCATCTGGTGACAAATGTTGAAGGAATAACAAAATCCCTTGTACTGTGGGTTCCTTGATGTTCCTGTTTATTAATGTTCATCTTTTCTCAGAACTCAAAGTCATAGCATTGGCCTATGCTTAGTACACCCTTTGGAGACAAATAAAATGAAACACCTCTCTTTGCTTCTCCAAATAAGAAGAATCAGCTCCTTAAAAAGTTAACATGCCAGTTACCCATAAATACTTTTAGTGCTTCTCCAATGCAACTTTAACTATGATGTCACTACTAATGCTTCCATAATATAAAAGAAAGTGATATTCTTCCTCTAGTTTTAAAAAAAAAGGTATTTCTTTTATTTTTATTTTTTTAAAAAACGATCTGTGTTATAAATAGGAACCAGAGGGAAAGGATAAGAGCAGTAATTTCAATACACTCTTAAAATCCAAAGGGGGAATTGTCCAATATGCTGAATATTTAACATTGCTGACTATTAGGTGAGGGAGAAGTTTGTCTCTCGCACCAACAGAAGTTGGTCCAATAAATGATATTACCTCACCCACTTTGTCTCTCTAATATCTGACATAGCTACAACTACATTGCAGGCATGGTTGGCTATAAGCAGTTTATTCTCTATCTTTTTAATATGTGTTTAATACATGTTCTACGTTAAAGAAAGAACAAAAAAAAAGGATAGGAGACCTGACCCTGCTGTTTTTACTCAGGCAAAACTCCCATTGCCTCCAGTGAGAGAGAGTTTTGCATGAGACACATCCACAGGTTTAGACGCAGAGTCGGTAAGGTGGGGAAGGCAAGACTCCCTTCCTTACACAAATGGAGACATAATTGCAACAACTTACTGATGTGTAAGGCACACTAAATTAGTGTAACTCACACTCTGAAGAACCAGAAGAAAGCTTTAAGGGCCTGGCCTACTTTAAGTTACACATTCCTATTAGTGCTTTTGCTCCATTCCTCTCTTCTTGCCCCTCAGTTTCAGAGAGCCAACTTCAGAGGTGGTGGCCAGACCTCCCTACACTAATGTAATCTTTCCTCATAAACCTATCCCTCCAGCTCCATTGCTATTATTTGAGCCCCCCTCATTCTGTCAATGTCACACTGATAATGTGGGGCCCAGTAATGGGCATTCTATTCAAGCTGCAATAAACACCAGAGCCATATACAAATGCACCATTACCTCTCTGCTACATGAGGAACTGCTTCTGTATATGTAGACCAAACTTCATTGCCCCCTTTTTGCTACCATAGATAACTCACTTCCAACTATCACCACTCATTCTATGTCAGCATTAATGCTTTCCAGGTTTCCACTTCACATGGAAATTAAAAGTAAATAATGCAAAATATTTAGGGAAATAAAACATATTAGCACCATAACCTGATTCTAAGAATAACCCTTATCCTACTAGGAAACAGAAAGAATAGCCATATTAACTATGCGCAATCAAAACTAAACAACAAAGCTTGAATTTCTAATATTTATTACAAGCTACTTACAAAGAAACAATCTACAGGCTAAGAATCAGGTCACTGATTCTGCAAAGATTTACATTTGTGCTTGACTTTACACACTGTAAATAGTCCCATTGTCTTCAGTGGGTGAAATCCTGGCCACACTGGGGTCAATGGCTGTGACATTAAGCACTCCTGTATTCACACCCTACAAACTACTGTAATAATCTTTGTACAAAATATGCCTGTGAGGTATCATTTGAAAAGCAGGAACTCACTGATCTTTAATATTCTTGCATGATCTATGTACATGGTAGGTATTAAGAGTTATGGATACATGCTAGAATTATGACTAAAGTGTGTTTAAACCAGGCACGTTAGGAGGAATTGGTAAACAGCTCTGTCTTAGAAAAGGAATGTCTTTGATTGTCTGACCAGACTGATCCTCAGACAAAGAAGGTCTAGTTACACCTTATTTAAACAAAGCTATTAAACTAAGGAGGGGTGGTGAGAGCAGAGCTTCCTTTACCACCAGACTCCATGTCACCGTCCTCACAGCTTGAATAAACTTCACATTGAGGGGTAACCCTCAGAACAATCCATTTCAAAGTTTTACTGGTGTATAAAGACAGAGGGTTTGAACCTCAAGTGATAAACAATAGAATCAACTGACTGTAGACAATATTAGTGTCTTATAAAATCTTATAGCGTGAGGTCTTCTATGAAAGCTTGTGACACACTGGTGATTAATATTGTGAATGGTACATATTAACACTACATAAGAAATTATGCATAATTCACTGATATTAGGCTTTCCAGTCTGTGACCAAACAGAGGGAGAAACAGGCTTTCCTCCAGATAGCTGCTTTCCCTCCTATCTACCTGTCTCCAGTGAAATTAAGCAAGCTGTGACCTGAAATAATGGAAGCCTCATTTACAGAAATCAACAGGGGCATGGGAAGCTCACAGGAGGGGAAAAACAGCATGAGGTCATCCTTCCCCTTGAACAAAGGTCATTGAGCTTTGGAAGATGTAAGCACATAGAGAAGCCATCTTTGGCATCCATCACAGGACAGATGCAAAGAAACAAAGCTCTTGCAAGCTGTAAAAGATGGAAACCCCAAACTGCAGTCACAATGACAAACTCCCATTTATTTCAATGAGGCCAGGATTTCACCTACGGTCTTCAATGGGTCTACTTACAATATGTAAAGTTAAGCACGGGCACAAATCTTTGCAGGATCAGGGCCTGGGGCCTGGTCTACACTACAAAGTTTTACCGGCATAAATTGCCTTCTGTCAGAACATTTGCAGGCATCCACACCCATCAACCCTGTCACTAAAACAGACACAAGAATTCTTCTGGCCTGTGCAGGATCCATAACTCTGACAAAAACAATGAGGAGTCCTTGTGGCATCTTATGGAGGAGAGATTGAAAAGCATTACAAGAAGTTGTACAACTTTAAAAAATAAAATCACATGAAAGAAACTTTATTGAATGAAAAAAAGGGAATTGGGGGAACTTGGCCTCAAGCTCCCATAATTCTCTGAGCAAAGTCCTGGTACCCCACAATGAATTGAAAAAACATCCCAGAAGGCAGTGTGCTGGTTGGTAGCATGGGGAACATTGGAATGCCTACACATGATACACTGTAGCTTTTGCCAGCACAACCTCTCATGGCAAGGACACATCACACATGCAAAAGCAGCCAACTGTGCACATGCTTTACTGCTACAGCAATGTCAGCAGCTGGCAAAAAGTTCTACTGGTAAAACCTTCTAGTGTTCACATGCCCTTAGATTGTAGACTGTCTGGGGCAGGAACTTCATACATATGGGTCTTCATATGTGTTTGTATAGAGTCTACTATAATGAGGCCCCAATCCTGATGTGGGTGTCTGAGTCCCACTGCACTACAAATAATGAAGTGATGAATTATTTGTAGTAATTATTCAGCAAATCATTTTGAATAGCAAATACATTCAGAGAAATCATCAGCTGCTACCAGAAAATTTGCTGACAGAATAAAGGAATAAATTCATCAAATAAATTATTCACTATGAATTATTTTGCAGTTCTAGTAAATATATGGCCTTCCCCCGTTTTTATTACCTTCTTTACAGCGGCCATGTTCAAAATGCCAGTGATCGGCTGTACAATAAATATTAAAGGTTCATAAATTAAATGATATTACTCTTCCTGACATGCCACCATTTCCACAGGGTCCCACAGAAAAGGCACAGTCTGCTTGTTGAACAAGCTCTGAACAAAGAACAATACGCCTCTCCTTCTTTTAGAAGTGCTTGGTTTGTCAGGCTTTATGGCATATATCCAGAAGGCTATTAGGGCAAAGTTTTTAGGCATATGCAATAAGTCCACAAACATTGAAGAGGAAAAAAAGCAGGAAATTATTTTCTATGAAAAATACCTGAGTTATACAATTTTTGAAATGTAATTATATATGCTGTCTGTATAAACAATTTGTACCAAAGAGGCTTGTGTATACAGTTAAC
This sequence comes from Lepidochelys olivacea, assembly GCF_965140295.1. Classification (NCBI taxonomy): domain Eukaryota; kingdom Metazoa; phylum Chordata; order Testudines; family Cheloniidae; genus Lepidochelys; species Lepidochelys olivacea. Next base: position 79,201,479 of record NC_140417.1, on the reverse strand, counting down.
ACCACATCTGCATAGACAGAAGGCATTATTATTATTTGTATTACAGTAGTGCATAGAAACCCCAGTTACGGACCAGGGTGCCGTTGTGCTAGACACTGTACCAACACAGAACAAAAAATTGGTCCCTGCTCCAAAGTACTTCTGATCTCAGTTTATAAGAGGGCGGGAAAAGGTAGATACAGATTCAGACAGAGGGGGACATAGGCGCTGACTCTGTGGGTGCTCTAGGGCTGGAGCACGCATGGAAAAAAAATAGTAGGTGCTCAGCACCCACCAGCCAACTGCCAACCAGCTGTTTGGCAGTTGGTGGGAGGTGCTGGGAGGAGGGGGGCGGAGCCGGAAGAGGCAGACCAAGAATGGGGCCTTGGGAAAGGGGCCGAGTGGGGGCAAAGTCTCAAGCCAGAGCGGGGGTGGAACCCCCGCCTGGAAAAATGCAAGTCTGCGCCTGTGGATTGGGGACCAGAAGGTAATATTGGTCTGCAAAATGGGCAGGGGACTCAGCATATCAATGGCCTATCCATTGTCTAGCTTCTTGCAAGCATCACAACAAATGCGGGCTTTAAGGAGGGATTTGAAGGAAGATAACAATGTAGCTTTATGGAGGTTTATGGGGAACTCCTCCATTGGAGGAGGAGAAGAATGGGAGAAGACAAAGGCGCTTGTTTGAAAATGTATCAAGTGGGCAACAAAGGCTACCTATCAGAGCAGAAGTGGGAGTCAAAGATCTCTATAGCATGAGGGATGATGTCAGGATCCCAACAAGGGCAGTCAGGGCCAAGGGACAAATCAGGGGCAAATCTGAGGTGAAGAGCAGGGCTGGCCTTAGTGATGGGCAAGGGTGGCCACCGCCCATGGCGCTATGTACAACACATGCGTACAAGCTGTGAGGTATCTCCCAACTGACCTGCTGAGAGCCAGCCAGACTTATGGAGGCAGCAAGGCAGGCGAGCAGCAGAGTCTGGAGAGGGTGGATGGACCCGAGCTGCAAGGGTGCAGCTGAACCAGCCAGGTAACTCCTCTGGAGCAGGGATGCCCCTCCTCTCCCCACTGCCCAGCTCCACTGCTGCTGCTCCTGCACCGCCCCCACCATCAAGCTGCCCCTGGCCAAGCTTCTTGAGACCAGGAGCCTGCCTCCTCTCTGCTGTGCAAAGCCAGTGGGGGTGGGAGGGAGGACTGATGTTGGGTTGTACCCCTCCCCCCACCTGTGTACCCAGTCTCCACTGAGCTGCGGTGAATAGACAGGGAGAAGCCGGTCTGTGTTGCTGCCTCTAAGTCAGGAGTGGGTGCTGCTGGCAGCTGCTGCCCGAACAAGCATTCAGGCTCCTGAGTGCTCTGCTGACACGCGCTCTCTCTCTCTCTCTCTCTCACACACACACTCCCTCACCTTCCCTCCCCACACACACACTTTCTCACACAGTTCCCCAACACACATACACTCTCTCTCTCTCTCACACACACACACTTTTATTATTATTATTTCTTGGTACTTCCTGTCAAAATGCACAATGCACAAATATTCTCTGTAATTATATTCTTTCAAAGTTCATTAAGGATTACAGTACTGTTATTTTAGTTTTTTTGACTGATCTGTGCATTTCATAATTTTATTTCTCTCTTATGCTTAAATTTAATTCTTTGAGTAGTGAGTTCTAAAATGCCTAACCTGTCCTGGCTGGAGTAAGTATCTTTATTACTTTTATTACCACATTGTGCTTTGTCATTCATTATTTAAAGTAGTACAATCAAATAACAGAATCCTTCTAGAATGTAAATTTAACTTGTACTCATCTTAGCAGTACCAGTTTAAAAAAGTTTGCTAAACATATAACTTTAGACACTGTGCAGGTGAAGACTGCTTATTTTCAAATTGCATTTTTAATTATATCTGTAAAATAACAAAATTTGTCCAAAAATAAATGCCGTTCCAAGTCTGATACTAATAGTAATGATGGAATCAAATGTTAGTGAGTCACTTACTTGATTGTGATTAGTAAACATAAATGGGAAAATAATAAGAAAAATAAATTCCCATTCTTAATAAAAAGAGAAAAAAACCTTAATCTCCTATGTTAAAATTAAGTAAATATATTTTTAGTGGAGTGAAAAACAATTGACTAAAGTAGAGTAGATAATGGTTGTTACACAGTGTGTCTGTTAGGAAAGTAAGCAGATTTTAACCATCTCTACTAAAGATATTGTACAAAGTATGAAACTCGTGTTTCTGATATCTGTGTTAAGGCTTCAAAACTGTTCTCAAGGCTTGGGATTGGGAATATCTTGCTGTATTATCTCCTGATTGTTCTAAATTTACATATAAACTTAATATATGGCTTTAAATGGTGTTTGTGTATATTTTTTTCTTTCTTTATATAGAAATTACATACAGTGCTCCTGTCAGCTAATTTCTACATTATTATCTGGAAAAATACCTAAGTGCCTAAGCAGCCCCTGGAATCACGGTTAAGGCTGCCACTCTCCAATCCCCCAGCTAGTTCTTAATTTGTGTTGGGTCCCGGCACCTCTTTCAATACAAATTAAGCGGGGAGGCAGCAGGGCCTAGAGGTGATGGGGGGAACCTGGGGAATCCACAGAGACCAGGGGCACCAAAATACAAGTTCACCCAGGGTGCCATTTTCCATAAGGCCAGCCCTGGCTAGGAGTAGCCAAGGCATTCATAGTCAGTTCCAGGCCAGAGTCAATACCAAGGGTCCAAGTCAGGAGGCAAAGTGTAAATCAAGCTGAGGTCAAGCCAGGAGTTCAAGAGCATAGAACAGGAATGGTCATGGCAGCTAGAGGAAATCAACGCTTGTTGCCTGGACACTTCCTGGAATGCCCCTTGAGTTTATACAGGGCAGGGAGCCAATCAGGACCGCTAGGGCTGCTGCCTGTCAAATCTCTGAGGTGGAACTTCCCATGGTGTGTGTCCATAGCAGGTCATGGGAAGTGGAGCGGAGGCTGGTTACAGCTGCTGTGCGTGGCAGTCTGGAGATGTCACCTGCCAGGTAGATCTACTGGCCTGGGCTCTAGATGTGTGGGACATTACAGATGATAGTCAGGATGGCAGTCCTCCATGAAGGGCCTTGAAAGTGAAGACGAGTAGTTTGTGTATGATGTGATACAGAAAGCAGAGCCAGTGGAGAGATGCAAAGAGAGTGGTGAGTGGTCAAATTGACAAGCCAGGGAAAATATCTTTGCAGCAGTGTTTGGAATGCAAGTAAGTGAGGCAAGAGCACATTGGTCAGAGAAAATGATATTGCAGTAATCAAGACCTGAGATGAAGAGACCCGGGATGAGAGTTTTAGTTGTGCGGATGGAGGGGAGTGGCCATGTTTTAGACATATTCTGGATGTGAGAATCTAAAAAGAGGGCCAAGTTGAAGATGACATCTAGGTTACAGGCCTGAGTAACAAGAAGGATGGTAGTGTTGTCCACAGTAACTGAGAAAGGTGGGGGGCTTCAGTGGGCCCTATTCCTTTCCATTTTGACTTTGTTAGCTCCTGTCACCTGGGATCCTGGAATGGTAAAGCCAATGCACTGTCCAGAAGGCAGAACACTATGTTGACTTGAAAGGGTCTAATCACGAACCCTCCTACCTCCTTAAGCCCCATAAACTTCCTCAGTGTGATTTTCTACCAGGATCTGCTTACACTATTCTGTATATCCTCTAACCTGGGGATTGCACTCAGTGAACAGGAAGCTATAAACAAAGAATAGCACAACACTTGGAACGGGCTAAGTTTCATTAAGGGATTCACATATGTTCCACCCTGGAATTCCACCTGTTGCAACCCCACATCTATGCCATGATTCCCCCTTGGTGGGACGTTTTGGTGGCTACAAGACCCAGCACTTATCATCTCATTTCTTTTAGTGGCCCCAAATCCCAAAGACAAGACTGGCACATGTTGCCTCCTGTAATGTGTGTGCCTGCATCATGGTGCCATGCAGTAAACCCATGAACTCCTTCAACTTCTAGAAACTCCACTTAAATTCTGGGTGGCTATTGCACTAGACTTCATCATGGAGCTATCTGAGGCCAAAAGGTATACAGTGATTTTGACTGCTTTTCACAAAGACAGTTTACTTTGTTCCCTGCAACCAACTGTTCTCTTCTGAGGAAGCAATCTGGCTATGGGTGAACAAGGTTGTCCTCCTTCATGGGCTTCTGGATTGCATCACTTTTGATTTCAGCTCACAGTTCATCTCCCGTTTCTAGCATGAAGCACTTGGAATATGAGGGGTTTACTTCTGCCTTCTTCTCCCTACCACCCCCCAAACAAATGGCTGGATGGAGAGATTAAATCAAATACTAGACCAGTACCTACCCTGTTATATCTGCCATCACCAGAACAACTGGTTTTTGATGTTACCCTATTTGGAGTTCGTATAGAACAACACAGAACTTGCCTCTACTGCAAAGCTCCTCCCACTTTTTTGTGCAAATTACAGGTTCCATCCCAATTCCACCAGAAGCTACCCATGATCTCTTCCAATCTGGCAATCTCAGATTGGATACAGCCAATCCACCAGACCCAAGAGAATTTAAATAATCACACTGAAGTAGTGAAAAAAAAATTAAAAGTGGTATGTGGATCCACAATAGCAGAATGGTCCCACCTTTTCTGTAGGCCAGAAAGTGTGGTTCTCAGCTAAACATCTCCACATGGAGAACGTCCCGTAAACTAGATCAGCAGTTCCTCAGCCCTATTAGTGTTGACAAGTCAACCCTGTTACTTTTGAGCTCCATCTGCCTCAGTCCCTCAGAATATACCATTTGTCATGTGTTGTCCTGAAGCCATGTAGAAAGAACCCATTTCCACATCGAACCCAACCGCACCCCACCCCCCAATCAGTACATATCCAGGACCATAAAGAGTATATAATCCATGAGGTCCTCTATACTAAGGTCAAGCAAGGCAAACTTTGGTACTTAGAATCATAGAATATCAGGGTTGGAAGGGACCTCAGGAGGTCATCTAGTCCAACCCCCTGCTCAAAGCAGGACCAATCCCCAATTTTTGCCCCAGATCCCTAAATGGCCCCCTCAAGGATTGAACTCACAACCCTGGGTTTAGCAGGCCAATGCTCAAACCACTGAGCTATCCGTGGCAGATCAACTAGAGGAGCTACAGGCCTGAAGAATGCTCCTGGGAGAAAGTAAACCCCCCAGAGCTGATGCAAGCCTTCTATAAGAGCTTCCATGAAAAACCCATTCCAGTGATGCCCTGAAGGTACCCTAGGGGAGTGGGTGATGTGAGGATCCACAGATCTTCAACCTAGGTCTGCAGGCCTCCAGACAGCCTTCACAATCCAGCCACCATCTGGTGGTTTGTTAGAAATTGGTGGACTGAGTAGCTAATGGAACCCTAACCCCACCAGAAGCTCTCCACTTACCCACACAGGCCTAGTTCCACTTGTCACTGAAGATGAAAGTGGGGCCATTGCCCCATTCCCTCCTTGGAGGCTAATACAAGGGAAGTACAAATACAATGATTGCAGCTGGTGCATCAGAGAGGCAGAGAGAATGCAGAAACTGCACTTGTGTACACAATTGTACATTCTCTCTCTCTCCCTCTCTGAAGGACTAGGTGCAATCATTGTCTTTAGTGCTGTGCTCTGTAGCCTACTTATGATATAGTTTAATAAATTCTGTAATCCCGAGACCGAAATGTAACTAACTGAGGAGGCACTAAAACTCAGAGAAACATGCGTGATATGTAAATGCAAAACTAAACTATGTTTGTGGCTTCTGTTCCCATGCAGTAAAACTATTTTCTTCCGCTCAGTTAATTTTTTTCGCAGTTCAGAAATCCATGAGACTGAAAAAGGTAATAGCAGTCACAGTGAATAGAAATTTTCTCCACTCAGTTAATGTTACTTACCTAAGTATTTGGAGTTAGTTCATTTTTCAGATACTTTACAATAAAGGAGAGCTCTACTGGGGGTGCCTTTTCTGCAGTTTTACTGCGACCCTGAATTGTGCCTCATACTGCTACTTGAGCAGTTAATGCCTTTCTAAATGTACCATTTCTGTTTGCATTCACTGCCTGGGTCAAAAGAGTCATGTATCCAGCATCCAAAGAACCCCACATACCTGTCTTTTCTCAGGACCAGTAATAAGTATAATATTTATATTGAAAGTAAAGGATACAAAAATACAGAACACCTGCTCGCTACCTTCTAAAGGACTGCTGAGCTCTGCAATGATTAAATGTGGTAATTTATAAATTTATCAAGCAACAAAGGCAATAAAGTAGGAAGCAACACCACAAACAGAAAAAAAATTGGGGCAAGTCGGGTGGGGGGAGAGGATGAGTAGAGGTAATCTGGCCAGAGGTGACATAGATATTCCTGCTACCTTCAGCAAATAAAACATGTTCTGTCAGCCAGAAACAGCATTCTGGCTCTGTCGTCCATCTTACAAGAAGGATGGTGTTGAAAGAAGGTCAGCTGGCACTGCTGTAGAATATTTAATGTGATTTTGCTCTTGTGATGGAGAGTAGTGCTAGGGCTTCTAATAAGCTGCAAGAACTCCATTTTATACCCTATTCAAAGGGCCAATGGGCAGGGCTTCAGCTGAAATTTCAAGGAAGAAACACTAAAGTCAAACAGCTCTTTAAAATCCAAAAAGATCCTGCCTTATCCCAGACCATCAGAGTTATAGAATGTGGAGTGGGAAACAAAAGAATTAAACATTATAAGGTGTTCACATGAGCCTTTGCCAGTTCACTCTTCCCCTCTGCCCATTCCCCCTCTCCCTCCCAAGGGTTTATTTGTACTATACTTTCCTCTCCCATCCCAAAAGTTCTTTCTGTACAATGGCCCAGATCAGACCAGGTGTAACTACCATTGACTTCAAGGGAGTTTCACCTGTTTACAAACAGAATGGAGTTTGCTTTTCAAGGATTTGACACCAATGTCACAAATCTAAGTCCAATGAAAACAAAAGAGTACATCAAATCGGTGCACACTCTTCTCTTCAGAAAACAAAAGAATATCTGGGGCTCAAGATCCTATCACTCAAAAACCACTATAGGAATATGCCCTTATTATGTAGAGATTTGGTGGGTTAATCTGGATGTGGATCTACCCAGTAATGTGAAGCCTTATTTTTTTTAAACTAAAGATCACAACATTTCCTCGAGATGTGGTAAAATTATGTCTCTGCTGAATAGTAATTACTTGTTGAAATTACAATAACCATGATCTTTAAAAAACAGGCTGCCCTCTTACCCCTGCAAACAAAAAAAATAATAAGGAAATATATTGATGTTTCTTATTTTCATGAGAGTTAATTTTCTACACAGAATGGGGGTGAGGTGGGGAAAGAGAGTGTATAGCAAGAAAATCAAACATTTATTTGAAGGAGAACTGGGAAATTCCACACACAGCCCTCCCAGACTTTTGTTCACTGCCCCAATGTTCAATAACTTCCACCAAAGAAGGTGCTGTTGTTCTCTAGTCAGCATCATAATTTGCTGGGAGCCAAATTCTCCTCTAAGGCATGTTGGGGTAAATCTGTAGTAACTCTGTTGGATGTCAATGTAGTAACACAGGTTGATGGTCTTCCCAGACCAGTTTATACCAATATAGCTCCAGTAACTTCAACAATTTTGCTCTCGATTTGCATTGGTCAATAATGACCAGAAAAAATAGAATTTGACAATATATAGATCACCACTATGCACTTTTAAACTGGCATGTTGCTTCCTCCAAGCAACTGCACAAATACATGTAAAAACGGTGTGGAAAAATCCCACAGTTCCACACAATGTGAAATCAGCCAGTGTACATCGCATATATTCCTTTGCCTTTGTTGCATCTGACAGGTGTTCAATTTGTGACTGATGACAGAAATGGTCTGCTCATCAAGCACAGAGAAGGATTTAAAGATAGAAACCTCTTGAACAGAAGTACTTCAGCTGTGGTGTCAAGTCTGCAATGTCACCTCCAACATGGTAATAATTTGTACTCTATTTTCCTATAATGTAACTATTTATAAAAATATTAGAGAGATTGTTAAGCTGAATTTAAATGCTTTGGGTGGATTTTCCTACTGCACAATAGAACTAAGAAAAGTGAGCAACTGGCAGATTCTGGATATCATAATATATGCAGAAGCACCTTTCACCTCTAAACTGCCAATTCAAGAAAATAATCTACCTCGGTCAACTGTTTGCTGACAAGAAAAATTAACTCATGGAATCAGTCCAGCTCCAGTGAAGAGGAGATTCTGATCACATTTAAATCAGTGTGAAATAGGAGTAACAAAACATTATTGGAGGAAACCCCAGATTTTTATTGGTGCAACTGGGATTGGAAAATCGTGTTGCTGCTATTGACATTACAGTAACTACCACCAAGAGGGGTGCTAAAAGTTCATCTCAGCGGAGAGAGCAAGGATTTAATAGACCTACGGACTAGAGCTGTGGTAAACTTTTCAGGGCACCAAACCTATCCGCAAATTCAAGACAAATTCAACAATTATTTTGGCCAAAAAAAATGAACACAGAAACGTTGGAAATATTGGAACAGTTTGTTTAGAAAAATTTAAATGAACCATTGAATTTCATTTCAAATTAAGATTTCCTGAATGAAATGTTGATTCAAATCAACACTTGAACTGTTTTGTTTGAACCTGAATGAAATTTTCTTCATTTTCTATTTCATCAAGAAAAAAGAAAAAAAAAAACTTAGAAAAAAAATCAGTTTGCTTGAAAGCAATTTTTTTTTAAAATTTATTTATTTGGTTCAGCTACTAAACTGGGCGGGGTGGGGAATGATTCTCTCATATCTGCTAAGGAAACAAATACTTCCTCACACTTGTGGAGATGGTATCTCCAAGCCAGGTTTGGCATAGTGTGGAGAACCTCATCTGACCCCTAGGCTACTCCTGTTCTGCTAACTAATTCTCCAGCATGTTTCACAAATACCAGATTCACAGGGAATGCTTTGGCTTTTCAAAGGAGCTAATAGCATTAGAAGATAATGTTCCACTTATAACAAAGAAAAAGTATACATACCTTATCAGCCTGTGTCTCATGAGGTTTGATGCACCAGTATCAAGGAGAAAATGAATAACTGTACAACTAAAATGGCTTACACTCAATCTAGCTTTAGGACTTGGGTCATTTACATGAGTTTTGTGTTTATCTGGCAGAAGAAAAGGACAGAATGAACATTTCCACCGGAAAAAAAAAAAACTAGTTTTGCTATTCAACGTGATCTTTCTACTCTGTAACCAGACATCTTATTTCTAGATTATGGGAATGTGAAACATAATACTAAGGGGAAGGAGGCACCCCTGTGGAAGCATCAGAACATAAAAAAATTGATGAAAGAAAACCATTAAGGCCAAAGTTGAGTAGGTTTCATGATACTATAGAAACTCATTTGGATTTTATGCTGCTGTAACATGGAAAAAACAGAGAAATCTCATCAATACTATTTATACTGCATTTTTTGAATGTTAAAGTACAGAACTGTAAGGAATCCCTATTTGGACCTAAGAATTAGGCTGCTTGTTTAAGGCAAGACAATAGCAAATAAAGGGTGAATGCTGTTGGTTATTTTACTCTACTTTTATTTACAAATCCTTGCAGAATCTATGGCCAGAATGGATTTCAACAATGAATGCAGTTCATGGTTGCACTGAGAGATTAGCAGATTTGTGATCTCACACAAAGCAGGCTACACAGCTCAGAGCCTTTCATTAACAATAGGTTTGGTGACTAAGTGGAAACACTGACCATATGCTCCCTTACATGGGTGTGCACAAGATGTGTGCTCTCAAGAACAGCAAGGGCCACTACTCCACAAATATACACACACTGGTTCCTGACCTCCTGCATCTAGGTAACCCTACAGCCATGGCTCCATGCTTGACTTTGACAACAGATCCATGATATGGCCTCAGGGGCCTGGGCTTTTTAGCTATGCCTACTATATTTATACCACTCTGGCTTGCACTCATATGAGATGACATGATGCAGTACCATTTCTGACACCACTTCATTTCACACATTAGTGTGACTGTCAGCTTCTCCAGTGTTGATATTAGCAATATAGGAACATACTATCCTTAATATCAAATTCAAGCTGACACTGAAGAAGGTTCCTCAGAAGTTAATAATTGGTTTTACATTCACTGTCCTCTGCGGTCACGATAGTTGAGTAGCTGGATCCTGCTGATTCACAGAGGGCCAATCTGGCTCCCATTAAAGTCAACAGCAAAACTCCTATGATTGAATCCTACGTCCTTTGGTAGGATTCAGGGCTTAAATTCAACTGGAGCTGTCTAGAGCAGAGCTCTGGTAAATATTTTCAAACCCTCTGGAGTTTTATAGTATGTTGAGGGGAAGGCAGGGGGATTCCAGGAAATACTTAATAAGGATTTAAGCCCTGAGTAGGATACTAAGTATCTTATTGTTATAGAAACAAAACAATGAGAACTTTTCCTGCTTGCACATGCTAATTTTTCCACTTATACAAATACCATTAATATTCATTTATAATATAAACCAACTATTCCCCCATACATACCACGATACATCGGGAGATGCCCAAAAGCCAGCATACACCTACATGGCAGTTACTCCATGTGTATTTATACATGTATTTTTTATTAATTTTCCTTAGCAAACATTGGAACGTATGCTGCAGAAAATGAGGACTCAAGTTGTACATGTTGGACAAGGAATCTAAAATAAAAGTAACAATTCTTGTGTGATGAATAAAAGTGAACAGCTGAAAGCTGTTGCCAGCAATCACTTTAACAATCAATGCAAGAAAGTAGTGACACTAAATTAGAGTAAATGTTCAATGACAAGATGTTCTCTGTGCCCTTGAAGTCCATGTCAACTTAAGTTGCCTTCATGAAATTTCAATATTGTTGGATCTTTGGCTGTTTTACATTAAATTAGAATAACCTTAAACAATGATCACATTTGGGTTTCCTAAGAAGCCATGTTGTGAAATAATATGTATGCAGGAAGAGGGTATTACAGTTCAGGACAACTGCACCCGTTTTCCCCCTCCATAGTCCCTCAACGGAACCACAGTATGCTCTGGGCTCCTCAGCCATCACCCCTCCCAGACAGAGACCGTGTCTCTCTCCCTCATGGCTGGTGTTTTTCCAGGCTGCACTGTGATATCCCTAGCAAGCCAGACTGCCTAAACAGGCTAGTGTCTTCACTTTGCTTTCCTCTTTGAAGGCTATAAATAACTAATTGACACCAGTCACAACTCATCACACAGCTCTTCATAAGCAGGCACATTTATTCTTAAGGTGAATGAATAGAAAAAATTGCTTATATGCGGGCTAATAGCTTACCAGAAATCATCCATCAATCTCATGTGAAACACTTCCAGCTGCAGGGCAGACATACCCTGAGCTTCAGCCTGGCTGCACTAACTCCAAACTCTGGCTGTCCAAAAAAAAAAAAAGTATTCTGAAGTGCTCTTGAGCAACAGGGACAGAGATCTTAAAGTCTCAGTATCCATATGAAGGACATCCAGATTCAGCACAGTACCACCAGTAGGATTGCGAAAGCACTAGAGATAGAACTCTATAGCTAATCAATATCAAGGTGAGTTCAAGGTCTAGCTCTATTACTGAACAGCCTGCCTAAGTCCAAGAATGTTCACAGCTGATGCAGTTAGCACAGGTTCTATAACAGACAAAGATCAGCATTTCCTTGTGTGTATAAAATGTAACTGTACTGCATTACTTATTAAACTGAAACTAATTGAAAAAAAATCCTAACTCATATCACACAAGGTACTTATTTCTTTAAATTTTATTTGTTTTCCATCTTATTGATTATAAACAATGTAGGCATTGGTGTCAGGCAGCTCACAGCTCATGATGGATATAAATTATATTGGATAGATTCACTATGATACATTTCTTCTTTCTCACAGTTTTCAGTGGGAAACTTAAACCCCTTGCCCCATCTTGCATGTACCACTGTTTAATTACTGTTACTTATATATCTGATTATTTTGTACTTTCTTCCACCTCATAATATTTTCAGCTTTGTTAAATAAGATCTCATTTGGATTCCCTAGGTCTGACATGGTGTTAGAATAACTTGTCATAACTGCTTACAATGGTACACCACATTATGCATGCCAGCAGGCAGGATGAACCCTCCCAACCATATGTCAGCCCTGCTAACTTCAAAAGGACAGTTCACTAAAATTTTGTGGTTGGCATTGTTTATCAAAGCACACTTCCTACAGTTTACATTGTTTGTATAAAAGTACAGGAAAGAACAAGTGCATTGGCATTGCCTCTTGCCATGAGTCAGAGCATGTACTGAGAAGTTCTCACTAGCATAATTCTATTGATTTTTTGTTGTTCATATTCTGAGGATTACATTGCTCTAACTACATAAGAACTGCCATAAAGGATCAGTGGTCCATCTAATATTGGCCAAATGCTTCAGACAAAGAGGCAAGAAAACCTAAGATGGACAATTATAGAATAACCTGTTCTTAGGGAAGGTTCTCTCTGAACAGATGCTGTCATTTACTGCAAGTGAGAAAATTACTAGGTGCAGGCTGTCATTACCTGACCATGCAAGAGCCTTTACTAATGACAACACCATTTAAAAAGATTACTCATCTGAGTAAGGGCTTGCAGAACTGGGCTCCAAATTTATTCAGAGACAACCTCTTTTCCAATTCATCATATTAATGCTTTTCCTGTAAAAAAGTTTTTTACTGAGCATATGGATTTTCTTGTGTTAGAATTATTTACCAATTTTACTTAATTTGATAAAGATAATTTTAAAAGTATGTTTTCTCTTTTACCATCAAAATAACCTAACGTATACAGCACAGAGTCTGAAAACTGTAAGAACAGGACCATGTTAAGATTAGGTCTCTAGACATGGTATATAGATTAAACAGTGCCATGTAAATGGGGAACAAAAATGAACACTATTCTAATTTAAATCAATTGTTAGACATGACTCATGGGGGGCAGGAGGGAGGAGGAAACTTTCTCTAATCCTCTAAGTCCTTGAAAAGGTAATGACTTAGTGTTAAGAGAAGTTAACCATCTCCCTAGATGATGGATTTTGAATGCTAAAAAGTCTAATGTTAGTTCTTCCCATTCAAAGATATTCAGCTAAATCAAGCCATCAGCTTTATCTGCAACTGTAACTACTTAGAAGGCAACATCTCCAAAAGTGGAAAAATACGTATTCAGTTTTTTTCATTATGTTATATTTTGTGCACATAATTAGCAAGCAGAAGGCACAAATTATAGCACCCAAGTTATTTTTAGCAAACGTTATATCCAATCTGAGATATAATGGATATCCAATCCAAGCAGAACTCTTTACTCTCACAACCAGTTCCCACACTGAGTTGAACAGGGCTATTCAAGATCAGGTGTTTTTATTGTTTTTTGCAAATTTCATTAGCATTATCTAATAAATATAATTTTTATCTTTGTCCTGTGATCACACTGCCTCTAGTGCGAAATCACCAGTTCCACAGGAGTTTAGATCAAAAACACAATTATTCCTCCCTATACTTGCTGTGCAGAGGTGGCCTTCTGCACAAATCCTCACCATCCCATGGGGCTTTTCTGGTTGAGGGAGAGTCATCCACCTCCACATGTTCATTCTCACCTTCTTGTAGACCCTCCCACATGGTTGGAGTTCCACGGCTGCAAATGACAATGAGTGGGGCCAGGTTGGGAGCAAGGTGACGCATTCCTACACACACACCCTAATCAAACTTGCGGGGGGATTCCTCTTTCACCCTTTCAGATATCCCTTAAAGAGGGGTTCCCTCCAGTATGACAGCCTGGCTTAAGCCCTTGCAGCCTCACTCTAATACAGCCACACTATCAGCAAGCCATGGGAGCTGAAGAACCAACACAGAGACACAGGGCTTCCGTGGCACATTTGGGCAGATCGATATCTTCTGGGGCAATACCACCATCTATTCCATTGCAAACCAAATCCAAGCACCACAATCATGGACTAGCTCAAGGGAAATTCAACAGCATCTTCCTCTCTCCAGAGCCTGCTCCCACAGGTATTTCAGGGGAAAGGACTAATGATTCACAAGCTTTTGTTCATTCATGAAGCCAAGATCAATCATTCAAAATCTGATACTCCTGCCTTTATTCAGCCTATTTATATTGCTGGGACTGAGTAATTTTTGACAGACGATATTACTAGCTCCTTGGGACGAGCTTCATCTAAAAAAGTAGCAGTACTACTATATATATTTTTTAGTTTCAGAATTGAAATAACTCAATGCCTCACATACTTTTTAAAATTCAGAATTGTAGAGATTATGAGCAATAATTGGGATTTTAAAACAATTCTGATCCTTCCGGTTCAGTTAAGGCCTGGTTCAGTCCAGGGACTCTCCCTTGAAACTTTACAAAATAATTAAATTTCCTTAAAGACGGTAATAGTTGGTAAGAGTAGATTCAGTCGGTCGAATGTGTGAATAGCACTACCAGCACTTCGGCATTTTTTGCTCCATATTACATAGTCTATTTTCTTTTCTTTGAGACCCAGAGTAAATACATAAAAACTATTAAATATACCCACATCACTAATTTCAGTGCTTTCATCTTGATTTTCTTGTGACTTTTTCACACATTTACAACCTATTTGAACATCTCTATTATAATTATGACACTGGATTTTCATACATCCAGTCTACAATCCAATAAACTCATTACCTACAAGGCACTTTAGAAATCTACTGATACCCTCCAATGCAGTCGTAGACTTCCATACTGACTAGTCGTCAGAGATAACTAGTTAAACCCACACTCCCTTTATCCCAAGAGTTTCCATATACCACTGGGCTGGTAATAGATACATTTTCTCAGTGCCAATTACTTGCTTATTTTAATATTCTGCTTCTGGAGCTACTCTTGTTTGCTTGTTCCCCATGACTCACCTTTCTGAACTGTAGTCTCCTGCACTGCTTTTTTCGCATTTATATTTGTGACAAGTAACTGAAGTTTGGCCTATTGTGAGCAGTAAGCTCATGACAGGATGTTTCCAGTATCTAATGCAATGGATTTGTCTAGGCTCTTTTTTTCTTTCCTTCCACACATTAAACAACATTAATGAAACTGTAACTGCTCTCTCTCATGCTATATCTCACAGTATCTACTGACACATCTAACAATCTTATATTCTGACTTTGAGCAAATACTTTTTTTCTACAAAAAGAAAAGGAGTACTTGTGGCACCTTAGAGATGAACAAATTTATCTGAGCATAAGCTTTCGTGAGCTACAGCTCACTTCATCAGATGCATTCAGTGGAAAATACAGTGAGGAGATTTATATACATAGAGAACATGAAACAATGGGTGTTACCATTTTTATGGCTGACTTAGAACAACGCTTCCTCAGCTCTCGTCCCCTAATGCCCCTACTCTACTTGCACTACATTGATGACATCTTCATCATCCGGACCCAGGGAAAAGAAGCCCTTGAGGAATTCCACCATGATTTCAACAATTTCCATCCCACCATCAACCTCAGCCTGGACCAGTCCACACAAGAGATCCACTTCCTGGACACTACGGTGCTAATAAGCGATGGTCACATAAACACCACCCTATACCAGAAACCTACTGACCGCTATGCCTACCTACATGCCTCCAGTTTTCATCCAGACCACACCACACGATCCATTGTCTATAGCCAACCTTTACGATACAACTGCATTTTCTCCAACCCCTCAGACAGAGACAAACACCTACAAGATCTCTATCAAGCATTCTTACAACTACAATACCTACCTGCTGAAGTGAAGAAATGGATTGACAGAGCCAGAAAAGTACCCAGAAGTCACCTACTACAGGACAGGCCCAACAAAGAAAATAACAGAACACCACTAGCCATCACCTTCAGCCCCCAATTAAAACCTCTCCAAAGCATCATCAAGGATCTTCAACCTATCCTGAAGGACGACCCACCACTTTCACAGATCTTGGGAGACAGGCCAGTCCTTGCTTACAGACAGCCCCCCAACCTGAAGCAAATACTCACCAGCAACCACACACCACACACCCAGGAACCTATCCTTGCAACAAAGCCCGTTGCCAACTGTGTCCACATATCTATTCAGGGGACACCATCATAGGGCCTAATCACATCAGCCACACTATCAGAGGCTCATTCACCTGCACATCTACCAATGTGATATATGCCATCATGTGCCAGCAATGCCCCTCTGCCATGTACATTGGCCAGACTGGACAGTCTCTACATAAAAGAATAAATGGACACAAATCAGAGGTCAAGAATTATAACATTCAAAAACCAGTCAGAGAACACTTCGATCTCTTTGGTCACTCAATTACAGACCGAAAAGTTACAATTCTTCAACAAAAAAACTTCAAAAACAGACTCCAGCGAGAGACTGCTGATTTGGAATTAATTTGCAAACTGGATACAATTAACTTAGGCTTGAATAAAGACTGGGAGTCGATGGGACATTACACAAAGTAAAACTATTTCCCCATGTTTATTCTCCTCCTCCCCCCGCACTGTTCCTCAGACGTTCTTGTCAACTGCTGGAAATGGCCCACCTTGATTATCACTACAAAAGGTTTTTTCCCCCTGCTCTCCTGCTGGTAATAGCTCACCTTACCTGATCACTCTCATTACAGTGTGTATGGTAACACCCATTGTTTCATGTTCTCTATGTATATAAATCTCCCCACTGTATTTCCCACTGAATGCATCCGATGAAGTGAGCTGTAGCTCACGAAAGCTTATGCTCAAATAAATTTGTTAGTCTCTAAGGTGCCACAAGTCCTCCTTTTCTTTTTGCGGATACAGACTAACACAGCTGCTACTCTGAAACTTTTTTTCTAATTAAGCTTTGCATTTGTTTCATTATTAAATGAAACAAATCACCCATTAAACTGTGATAGGGTGAAACAAGTAGGCTTACACTGTGCTTGGCAAGCTAAAGGTTATAACCCTGTCCCAGCCAGTGTGAAGCCCTACAACTTCTGCCCCAGTTAAACACTTGTTCGTATTACCTTCAGGAAATCTTTTTGTCTTAACAAGGATAGTTAATACCAGGATTTTACTTTCTAATTTCCACCGAGGGTGGGTATATGAAACAGAAGCAAGTTTGAGGAATATAGACGGTATGTGTTTCAAAGTATGTTTAAGTTTGGGAAATTGCCTAGGTAAAATGCAACTTTCCTATTCCACAGATCTTCAGTCTCTGTGTATTCTGAATGAAATTTTCTACTCTATTTTGCTGACAAAAATAAGTATTTAGTACTTACTATTTCTGTTGGTCCTTGTAGCCAATACAGCTCTGGGAGAGCAAAAGAGAGTCTTTTCTGGAATCAACAACAATTGAATTGTTAATGAATTTCCAATTATAGAAGCTTTACCTCAGGGCACAATGAAGTGCATGACCATAAATGCATCTACAATACTCTTCATAGTGCATGGGTCAAGGTTACTGCTGATTATATGCACACTAGAAGAGTTCAGCTTGAGCTTGCAAAGCTGGCAATTTAGAAAAATCCAAATTTTTATCTGTAAACAGAGCACATTTGATCTGGAAGTCATTGAGTGACCATGAATGTGGAACCCCAGAATGCCATTTTTACAGAGGCACTTTTAAGAGTGGAACTGCACTTTATTATCTGTTAAGCATTGATGGTGTGATAGATATTGCACAAGGTGTAAAGTCCTGCCCCAAAGAATTTACAATCCACAGTCCCAATTCAGGAAAAAACTTGAGCACATGGTTAATTCCATCCCAGGAAAGCACTTAAGCATACGATTAATCTGAAGTCAATAGCATTGAAGTACATGCTTAAAGTTAAGCATATGTTTAAGCGTTCTCCAAAATAGGGAATTTTTGTTGAATAGGGGCCTAAAAGTTATGACAGATAAAGCCAGGTTAAATGAGAAACAGAGGAGGTGTTAATGTAGGACATTATTTTCTCTCTCCTCTAAACTGGGGCTAGTGGAGGTATTTGACTAGGTTGTGTGTTAGTGTTTGTATGGGTCAGCATTTGTGGGACATAAAAGATGTGAGTCTCTAGGAGGGACTGAAACTTTAAATTGGCTCAGAATATTGATTCTACAGTTTGTCCATTAAACACTAACCTGCATGAAAACTTCACCTTTTATTTAATTAATCTGATCCCCCGTTGATTCAAGCCTTATTGTCATGTTTGAAGGCGGCTACTCCTATTACCTCCATCCATTCAGGTGCAGAAGGCCACATCACACCAGTTTTAACATCCAGTCAGAGTAGAAGGTAAGTACTACTCTGTGTATGTTAGTAACGAATCATGTAAGAATGGTGTGTCTGACATAGGTCTTTTCCACTAATAAAGGCGTCATACCCTGGGGCTGTAGGGCTGCTTGATGTGGCACTGCTGCACTGAATGCTACTGTTCAGGATAACATCACCCTTCCTTCTAGACACATTGTCAGCTCAAGTACAGTTAAAAGTCTGAGTCCCTGTGAGTATCTTTGCATTTTTTTACCATACACAATACCTTGTTAAAGGTCCCTTATGCATATGCGAATGTATGAGAATTAGAACAAGCAGCATTGTAGATTTACAACATTAAAGGAAGAAAAAATCTGACACGCTATGTGGTGGTCATTACGTTGGACAATCCAAGGTGAACCATTCCTCAAATTAACGCAAAAAAATTAATCGCCATTAAGAAAAATTATTGTGATTAATCGCAGTTTTAATCGCACTCCCACACATTTTAAATCTATGCACAGCAACTGCTTTGACATTCATGTGTCCCACTCCCTTGGCAGTGGCAAAATAGGTTACTTATAGCCTACCAGGTTTAATTAGCAAAAGTTGACAGAGCTTGTCTTGAGGTAACGCAGACATTGCAATTCCTTCCAGAACTGAGTTAACTACTTTACCATCAATCCTGTCTCAAAAGAAAAATGGAAAACAAGAGTCTGGTTAACACTTGTTAACTAGAATCTGAACGGAATATTGAGAGATGAGTCTAGCAATCTGCCTGGAGGAGGCATAGCGGGACATTAGCAACTTAAAAGTTACCCTATAGGTGCTGTACTGACTGAAGCTGCATTGCTCATAAAGAAAAAAAGTCTATCTGTCTGTATTTATTTTTTAATTCTTCAGTTTTTAAAAGCAATAAGAAACCGGGCACTGAGCATTTCTGGAGATTGATGACTAGCTGGGGTTTGAGATATCAACTCCTCTTAGCTAGATATTAATCTCTAGGAAATGCCCTGTGCCTGAATCATTATGACTTAATTAATAGTTATTCCTCAAGAACATTTACTTTAAAGCTGCCTCCTACTGAATACTGCCCATTACAATAAGCTATTTTTATAAACAAGGGGTAAAAAAAGGGTTCAAAACCTCCAAATTTATCATCTCAAAAAAGAAACAATTGTCTAGACTATCTATGAATAATATACAGTATATCCTTGACAGGTAGTACAGTGGCAAGTTACTTGACACCTAATCTATTATAGTGTCTATATTAAACTGAAAATAGGATTGTTACAATTTGAGGAATCTATGTACAATTTATGAATGCTGGCTCTTCTTATGAAACTGCTGTGTCATTCAGTGCCTCACTATATATGGAGTCAGCCACATACTGTCAAGGCTGTATCACATATTCCCCAGACCAGAGATAATGGACGATCGTTAAACCTTGATGTCTCCCATTCAAGTGCGAGCACCTCAGGACAATGAGATTGCTGAAGCCTAGGGAAAACAGTCTGACCAAGTCTGTGTGTAGGGCTGGCGTTTAGAGCAATGTAATTTCCCCAGGAGAACAAAGAAATCATGTGTTAACACTGAGGGCAAGTCTATGCTACAAGCGCCGCTGAAGCTATGGCACTGTAGCACCATAGTGTAAATCAGGGGTGGCCAACCTGGGGCTCCAGAGCCACATGCGGCTCTTCAGACGTTAATATGCGGCTCCTTGTACAGGCACCGACTCCGGGGCTGAAGCTACAGGTGCCAACTTTCCAGTGTACCGGGGGGTGCTCACTGCTCAACCCCTGGCTCTGCCACAGGCCCTGCCCCCACTCCACCCCTTCCTGCCCCCTCCTCTGAGCCTGCCGTGCCCTCGCTTCTCCCCCCAGAGCCTCCTGCACGCCACGAAACAGCTGATCAGGAGGTACAGGGAGAGAGGGGGAGGCGCTGATCAGCGGGGCTGCCAGTGGGTGGGAGGCGCTGGAAGCAGGGGATGGGGGGCTGCTGACGTATTACTGTGGCTGTTTGGCAATGTACATTGGCACATTCTGGCTCCTTCTCAGGTTCAGGTTAGCCACCCTTAGTGTTGATGCTTCCTACATTGACAGAAGGGGTTCTTCTGTCAATGTAGGTAACCTACCTCCATGAGTGACAGTAGCTAGGTCAACAGCCAGGTCTACACTGGGAGTTAATTTGGCTTAACTATGGTGCTCAGGGGTGTGAATTTTTCACACCATTTAATGCCATAGCTAGGTCAATCTAGATTAATAATTCACATACATTATCAGTTTTACTCTTGTAGTAACAGTATTATACTTCACCCAGACAATAACCAAAAAAATAAGATTAGCCAGGAATACAAATAATAACAATAATAATGTTAATAGAGAAGTGTAAATAACAGGCAAGATTCTCTCCTGTCCCAGGAGTTCCATTCAGCCCAGGAGAGATGAGGGCATAAGGGAACCAGTTCCAACTCTCTGATTCTTGGGCCAACCCTGGCCGAGACACAGCTTCGAGCTGCTACTGGGCAACTCTAAGTCATGCCAGTGACATCAAGTCCTTAGTGGAGCAGGCATCAGTGGAAGAATGCTGCCTTCCAAGTTCAAATTGTCAACCAGTTCTCCCTATTTGTCACATCAAATCTAGAACAGCCTCTCCTCAAGTTGCTTCTTACACCTTCTAAGAGAATAAAACAGTAAAGCACATGGCTCACACCTTGGGATGTGAGAGGGTAAATTTGGGAGAGGGTAAATTTAAGAGACAGGGGAATCTGAAACATCAGCCGTGAGCAAGGGGCAAGGCAACTTGACAACAGGCTCCAGCTTTTATGAGAGCGTGCTAGGCAAAGGGTCTGAGCCTTGAGAATGTACCTAGGACACTCCTCTCTTAGAAGACGATGGCAGGGGCTGGACTCTGTTCAGACTCCAGCGGCTTAAAACACCCAGGGATCCAGAAGTTTTAATTTCCTTCACAGCAGTTAAGTGGGTGGACAGCAGGGGGCACATGACTGGATCTGTGACAGATACCATACTATACAGTAAATCAAGAAAATATGAGAGCTGTTGAACCACAATTCAGAAATGGGCTGCCCTCAAGAGCGTTTATACACGACTCTTCACTTGCTTAAAAATACCTGTAACAATGACAGCATAGGTCTTGTGACTCCATTTTATAAAAACTATGTCAGGTGGATAATTTTACAATGGCTGAATTTGACACATTGATCATTTTAGATATTGCTTTCCAGATGAACATCCTAGTTTTGTTAATTTTCTGATGCTTCAAAAATCAGTTTCCCAATCAGCCTTAATTCAGCTATTTCCTAACTTTTGAGCACTAGATTTTGCGGTCTTAACATTCTCCTAACATAGTTATTTTGAATGTAACATATATAAAGGGTGGCGTTCAGACTACCTTAATTTTTTCCTCACTGATCCATGAATAAGGAGACTGGGATTATGCTGCACTCTTGCATGCCTTATAACTCTGGGAAAATGCCCTTGTTCTACAAAACTACAGAAAAATATATTTACTCCCACATAATCTTCCCTGAATTTCTGTTCTATGCATAATCCCAAAAGGAGTACAATAGCAGAAGGGTGAAGAGAAACAAAGGGGGGTGGGGAAGTAGGTGGCTGATAACGCAGGTATTAACCAGGTCAACCTATACACATTGCACTGAAGGAATCTGCTGTTTGCTGACTCTACACATAAAGATTTTTGCCTCTGCTATATTAAATATTTTATCAGTTCTTTGTTGGCTCTTTCAAGCAAACATGGATGACTCGCTTAGCGGGGGCTATGGAGACCTAGTAAATATTAAATTATATCTCAGAACCCTCTAGGGTCCCATCCAGTGGTGATGAGAAAGCAGGAGTACCTATTGGGAACCTTGAGGAGAAAGAATTGGAGGCACCTTAGTTAAAGCAGCAAAGCCCTTGCAGGGCTTTCTTAACTGTGCCTCTCAAACCCAGATTGCCAGCAGAGCTGAGAACCCCTCAGTTGCAAGGAGCCTCAGTCTCTCCTTATATGAAATAATATTTGCAGACCGATTATCAGAGGGTCTGAAGAGTCAGTATTGCCATCTCCTACTAGCAGGTAATTGTCAGCACAAGCACCCAAATGCCCTGGCTGCGGCACTAGGAATGTTCACCAATTGCTTTCACAGATATTTTCTTAATACAATTTACAGTGACTAATTCCAGTCAGTTTTCCATCAAACATTGGTGATTTTGTTGTGGAATTTATGGGCCCCTAAACCTGTATGGCCACAAGGCCCCAGATTTCTGCACACTGGCTCCTACATCTTTTACCCAAGCACTTGAGGAACTAGAAGCCATGTGATCACAGTCTGGAGATAAACAGACTTTGCTGCTCATCTTTTTCTTTCGTTCCTTTTCTTTCCTCGTTTTCCTACCTGACATCTGGTGAGCTCTGCCTTCCTGTCACACCTGCCTCCTGCAGACACCAGAGCTGACTGTTCTGAGGCAGCATCTCCTGCCTGTGCAGGATAAAGAAGACACTCAGAACTTTCTGGAAGGTTGGATTTTCTCTCTTCTTTTTCCTTTCTCTCTCTTCTGTCTGTTTGCTCCTTCACTCGCCCTTGCCTGAGTGCTCTCTCCCTTCGTTTTCCTTCTCCTCTTCCTTGTCTATGTTTTCCAGCATTTTCTCAAACATATCTGCCTCTCCCATCTCACACTGGTCAGTGCTGGTCTGGGGCTGCTCACTGGACTCAGCACAAAGCACTGAAAAGGAGTCAAGCTCTCTTCCTTTGACACATTCCCTAAGATCCCTGTCCTGTCTCTCTTTCCTCCTCTCCCCATTGTTCCCCACAACACACACATCTCTTCCTACCCCCCATATATGTATTCATTCCTACCCCACATAATAACTGTAACATGGTGGCTTTCCCATGGGCAGGAGAGCCTGGCGCTAAGCCAAGCCAGCCCTGATTAAAGATGAGTCTCATCTGAGGAAGATCACATGCTGTAATATAAAAGGCAGCAGGAAGCTACAGGTGCAACTGTGAGAGAGAAAAAGGAAGCAGAGATAGAGGGGTCAGCTTTTCTTAGAAAAGGCTGCAGACTAACAACTTCAGGTAGAGCAGACTGACTAAGAGCCAGCTGTAGATGTGGCTAAAGAACCAGAGCTAAGTATGAAGTGCTGAATTATGATTTTGGGCTATGTTGAGGATTCTTTGGCTTATTTTGTGATTAATGACTCTGAAGTCTGTATGAACTTTATTTGAAATTAAACCAGCCCCAGAAAGGGGCACTGTGAACCACAACACAGACTGACCGGAGTCTTTAGAAGCCTGTGAAAGAGAGCTAATAAGGGCAGGCTGCCTGTAAAACCACACCATAGGCCAGTAGGGGGCACTCAAGAAGCAGCCACAGCAGTACAGCAACCTTCAAAATTTAGGATGCCTTACATTTGAGCCCTGACTGGTATCCCTTCCCATCAACTCAAACTGCACCAATTACACAGTACATATGGGCCACTGCCCTTCTCCAATATCCACATGTCGGAGTGAGGAGTAGAGCACTGATTCCAAGGAGCACTGTGGTGGTAGGCTTGGTAGTATGAGAACAGCACAAAGAGCATCCCATGACTGAGGGAGAACCCAAAGCTCTTGGTTTTAGCTTCCATACATGCTCTGTTACCAATTCCATGATTACAGATTAATTCCCCTCAGCAGATTAATGTTACACTCTTTCTTCCTTTTCACTGCTTGTCTCTAGCCAGTCCATTTTTAAGTTATTTACCTATCTTAGGTAGTATAGTGTGTATTTAACAAGAACAGCCCATGGTACCTTTTATCATCTTGTCACAAAGCTGTAACAGGAAACAGCAAAGCAAGAGTCTATTAGATCCAGGAGCTTCTTGTTGCAGACTGAAATGTATTCAATTATTTTCCTTTCCTACTGCAAGAACCTACTAATGAGACTTGTGCACACACAGTGAGGGGGAAACACACACACACACAGGTATATTTGTAAAGGCAAGTTAACAAATACCAATATTATTTCAAGTCTGACATTCCTCCTATACAGTGGGATACTTTTTCCATTTGTGCATCCACATGATTAACTTTCATCTCCCTTGCCAAGTGTCAACACACCAGTGAAATCATGTTAGTTGAGCATCTATACACTTGCAATCAAAAATATTCTTACATTTTTAATCTCTCAACTTCATTCAATACATAGAAAAGTTTTCAGATCAAGTAATAAATAATATAGAATTGTGACAGATATATAAATTTAGATCATTTATCTAAATAATTACTACGTTAGCGTGCCATTGAACACCTGTGCAACTCTGAGGTTTATGATAGCATCAAAAATCTGAGTTAGTAATGAACAGTAATAAGTATTTCTATTTATATAGCACTTTTTATCCAAAAGAAACCAAAACACTTTCATGCTTCATATATAGAGAGAGTCATTTTCCCCCCTACAAAGAAGCAGCCTCTTCTGAGATAGTAATCTGTAATTATTGAAAGAAAACCACAGAAAGTAGGTAGCTAGAGACTCCCACCGGTAGGGACAGAAGAAACAGCCAAAACTATGACCTTTGGACTTCAGACATTGAGAACTGTCTACAGTTCTGACTAAACTTTCTCTGCCTTGTGCTGATTGGCTGTTTGCCACAACCCCATAGCTCTCCTCCCCCTCTCCTTCAGGCTCTTCACCTCAAATTCACTCCATCCCTGTCCCCTCACCCCTTCTTCTCCTTTACTTTTCTTTCCATTTTGCTTATTCCCTCCTAAACTCACCCCGCACACACAAACATTTGCTGCTTTCACATTGTTCAAGCTGCTTGTGTGTTCTACCATTCCCCTTCACCCTGGGTCTGTCTTGTCGTCTTAGATTGTAAGCTCTTTGGGGCAGGAACAGTCTGCTATTCTGTTTGCACAGTGTCTAGGACAACTGGGCCTCATTTTTGGTTGGCCCTTAGGCACTATTATAAAACTGGATGAATATTTGGTAACTGCACCAATATTTCTACACAGTAGTTCAGGAAAAAAAGCATTTTATTCAACTGGAACCACACAGAAAACCAAGAAGACAGTATATTTACTGGGTTTGGAATTTAGCCAGGACACCCACATTAACACTTTTACTCTTAGAAAAGGAGCTGTGGGATCTTTTATTACTATGGGTTGTCAGGAGCTTAGTTTTGTCACATTTGAGAGACAGCACTACTGTTTATGCATTTCCCCTTGGACAATGCAAGGCTATTTCTTCAGTACTCACTCAGAGAGAAGAAAGCTACATATTCAGTCACCACTTCCTGCAGTACCTGAGCTTCTGAAGGCGAGAAGTAGGGCGAGAGAGACAGAGGAGACATATTCCCTTTTATTTCCTCTTTTTACCTTTCGCTGAAGCTTTCTGTTGACACGTTTTTCTGTGTTCTGTTTTTTTAGTACTAAAACTTCTGTCATGGGCCAAAAGACCTGTTCCCTGCACTGAGCTGCATCAGTCCAGGATCATGTGCAACAGTGGGACTGACAGCCAATTTGACAAAAGGTAAGCATGTATTTGAATAACATGGGTAGAAATGAGCAAAAAAGAGTGGATTTGGCTTCAGAGATTTCTTACTTAAAACTGAAAGTGTTTTAAAATGAAAACTTTAAAGAGAAATTAAAAGTGAGAAAGTGTGCCAAATTCTACAACTGTGGAGAACTACTTGCTTCCCTCATCACAACTCACTTTTTCATTTACATCAAGTCTTCAGAAACCTTCTAATACTGATACTAAACTGGGAGGAGTGGTAGATATGCTGGAGGGCAGGGATAGGATACAGAGGGACCTAGACAAATTGGAGGATTGGGCCAAAAGAAATCTGATGAGGTTCAATAAGGATAAGTGCAGGGTCCTGCACTTAGGACGGAAGAACCCAATGCACAGCTACAGACTAGGGACCAAATGGCTAGGCAGCAGTTCTGCGGAAAAGGACCTAGGGGTGACAGTGGACGAGAAGCTGGATATGAGTCAGCAGTGTGCCCTTGTTGCCTAGAAGGCCAATGGCATTTTGGGATGTATAAGTAGGGGCATAGCGAGCAGATCAAGGGACGTGATCGTCCCCCTCTATTCAACATTGGTGAGGCCTCATCTGGA
This sequence comes from Lepidochelys olivacea, assembly GCF_965140295.1. Lineage (NCBI taxonomy): Eukaryota > Metazoa > Chordata > Testudines > Cheloniidae > Lepidochelys > Lepidochelys olivacea. The sequence goes on along the minus strand of NC_140417.1, from coordinate 79,175,109 downwards.
GTACTGTGTCCAGTTGTTGCGGTTCAATGACAAGACAGAACACAGCTTTTAGCAAGCAAGCGGCTGGTCTGCTAACAGGCTTCTGCCTGTCAGCTTTCAACCTTCCCCTTTATTCTTTCTCTCCCCCCGCGCATTACATTCTCCAACAGATAAAAGGAATACACTGGCTTTGTTTAACATTCTTATTTATCAGTTTCTATCTACCGCATTCCTTGCTCTCGGGCCTTGAGCCCAGTCCTGGGAGGCTTCCCAAGGTTCATGTCATCTGGGCGAGATTCCAAGGTTGATGCCCTTGAAAGGAGCTGTGTGTGCACAGGTCCAGCACAACACTCCAGGTGTGCCCTGAATGTTGCCAAGCGCATAAACATTGTATGAATCCTACACACACTACAAGAAGGATGTGGATAAATTGGAGAGAGTCCAGAGAAGGGCAACAAAAATGATTAGGGGTCTGGAACACATGACTTATGAGAAGAGGCTGAGGGAACTGGGATTGTTTAGTCTGCATAAGAGAAGAATGAGGGGGGATTTGATAGCTGCTTTCAACTACCTGAGAGGTGGTTCCAGAGAGAATGGTTCTAGACTATTCTCAGTGGTAGAAGAGGACAGGACAAGGAGTAATGGTCTCAAGTTGCAGTGGGGGAGGTTTAGGTTGGATATTAGAAAAAACTTTTTCACTAGGAGGGTGGTGAAACACTGGAATGCGTTACCTAAGGAGGTGGTAGAATCTCCTTCCTTAGAAGTTTTTAAGGTCAGGCTTGACAAAGCCCTGGCTGGGATGATTTAATTGGGGATTGGTCCTGCTTTGAGCGGGGGGTTGGACTAGATGACCTCCTGAGGTCCCTTCCAACCCTGATATTCTATGATTCTATGATTCTATGCTGGAGAAACCTGAAGATTGTTCATGACAAACTTAGCAAAAGTTCAGCAGGGAGAAGATCATTTTCCCTCCTCTTTACAAAGGCATGTTTCCTTATTTTTTTGCTATGGCCCTGATTCAAGAAAGCACTGAAGCACATGCGTAAGTCCCACTCAAGTCACCATCTCACTGCACTCTGACTTCCGTGGGATGTAAGCATGTGCTCAAGTGCTCTCTTAAATAGGAAATCCTTCCTGAATTGGGGTTTATATGTATGTGACTGTTTATACCTCTTGATAGTCACCAGTAGCAAGTCACTCCAACAACAGCTGGAGGGAAAATGCTACAGGTAACAGGGGCCTATTATGTCTAAGCCCACAGAGCTAAGTATAGTATGTGTTAACAGAAAGGAAGGGTTTTAATACAAACTTTATATGAAGTGTTCTCTCTGTGTCCCACTTATCAAGTTTTCACTTTGAAACTTTAGCTTTCTAATCTCTAGGTTAAATGCATTGGAGACAGCACAGCATTTCTGCCTTGGTTGTCATTGTGAATGGAGCCTGGCAGCAGCAAGAAATATTGAAATCCCTGATGTATTTCTGTTGTTTCTTCAAGAGGGACTATCCCTTCCAGTAATGAAAAGTCTTCCAAAAACAGTGCCAGGGATGAAACTTCACTCATCATATTGCCCAAATTTGGCAGTTCTGACAGTTTTATTCCAGTGTATTATTAAAGTTTAGGACTATATTTACATAATTAAACATTGATCTGCTTTTTCTCTCTGCATCTGTCACTCATTTCTGTGGAATACATTAATTCAATCTCTTCTGCATAAGTGAGATTTAGGATATATCAGGTGGTGTCACTCAACTGTACAAATTGTCCACTTGTGGAAACGTACATGAAATGTTTTAATCATAAAGTCAATACATTGTTGGGATAAACATCAGAGTTAACAGAAGGAAAATGTCTGTGTAAACAGCTATGCTTTGGTACGTCCGTTCCCATATTATTCAGTTATATGTATTCAACATTTTGAACAAAGCACAGAGTGGCTGTAGATCTGATATAAAAAATGCATACATCCCAAAGTAATTGTGACATTTATATTAATAAAGTATATTTTAAAAGCACCTACACAGAACAGTAGACACTTTCACTATATGCAATCAAATCATAATAGCACAAAATAGCCTCTGGTTCCTCCTCCTTCCCTCAAACGCCCAATCCAGCCACTAATAGCAGCCTCAGTTTTCAAATACCAGTACTGAAGCCTGGGAAAAGAGGTGGGCTTTGATGTATATTACATACAAATATCTGTAAAGGCTTCTTAGTTAAAGAAGACTGTGTAATTCTGTGATAAGTCTTTGGCCTTGAGCCTAGTTTTTTGAGTCCATGTAAGATTCTAGAGAACAATATTAACACAATATAATTTGCCTTTGAAGAGAAGCACACCACTATTAAAAGCTTTTGGCAATTGTATTTGTATTACTCACAGTCTGATCCAGAAATTGACTCAAAATGAATATCAGGTGCACAGCTCTAGAACAGGCAGATACTATAAATGACCAAATTATTGATAGAGATGGAAGAACCTATTAAAATATATTTCAAATTCCATTGAACTTCATGGTCTTACATATATTCAGGGACAAAACTTTTGTATAGTTTTAAGTTTTCTACCATATAAGGTTTCCTTTTAATTGTACAAAGTGCTTGCAGAGGTTGACATCCTCACAAAACTCAAAAGCACTGATTCAGTCAGAATTTGCCTCTTTCATTGTCAGTTATTTGAGGTTTTCCAGTTAGTTCCAGAAGGGTGGGGTACCACCATTTTAGGGTTCCCAGACGTTATCACGAGGAAGGTTGTACCCTGAATAGGGTAGCAGCAAGAGTGGACCTGTGATGCTTTCCAGTGTGCCCATGGCCAGGAGCTGATCCACAGCAGGCACAGACTCCACCAGCCCCTGGTAAGCATTACCGTCCAGGTCTCCGCAGGCCTCACTCTCTCTCTCTACAGATTAACGATAGAGACATACCAACTGCTTCATCCTCTAGAGTGCTCTGTTTCACTGAACTCTTGGGGCTTGTCTTCACTACCGCACTAAATTGGCACCTCGATGCAGTGGCATCAATTTATCAGGGCTGGTGAAGACTCAAAAAGTCAATGGGAGAGCAGTCTCGCATCAACAACATAGTGGCGGAAGTTATGTCAGTAGGAGAGCATCTCCCACTGACACAGCACGGTGTAGAAACTGTGTTAAGTCGATGTAAGTTATGTCGCTCAGGGGAGTGGGGTTTTTTTACACCACTGAGCAAAATAACTTACATTGACTTAAGCAGTAATGTAGACAAGGCCTAAGGTCCTCTAAACCCTATGGAAAAGTACACACCAGCTTAGTATATTCAACTGAGGATCACCACTCTACTTAAGACACAGTACTTAGCTGTATTTATAGTGAATACAAGAATAAGTTTATCATCAAAGACAAGATTCAAATGATAGTAAGTAATATTATTGGAAATTTGGTTACCTATAAAACAAACACATTTTCTAGAGCCTAAACTTAATTCACAAAACCTTCCCCTGTCTCCTGCAGGATAGATTACCCCAACTCCTTTTCTCAGCATTTTCAACTAGGATGGTTGAGATCCCCTTTTCATAAGTTTAAGCCCGCTCTCAACTTGTCTTCATAGACTGAAGGATGCCAGAGCATTTCTGTGCACCCCCAACTATATCAGTCCTTCAATTTCTACCAGAAAAGAGGATCCCCCCTTCCCTGCTGTTTACCTCTTCCTATTAATTTCCTACTGAAGTCTTCGCAAGCTCTTCATTATGATTCAGTATGCTAATAGATTTCTATTGTATGACACACAATGGTCCACCACATAAATAAGTGTCTCCTACCTCCTATCTGGAGAAGTTTGTCTCACTGCGCACCTCTGAGGGACCTTCCTTTCACTATAAGACCTAGAGAACATAATTTTCATCATGTATACATAACTCCCCCCATATTTTGCATAATACATCTGTCAAGATTCCTCCCCCACTCTGAACTCTAGGGTACAGACGTGGGGACATGCATGAAAAACCTCCTAAGCTTATCTTTACCAGCTTAGGTCAAAACTTCCCCAAGGTACAAAATATTCCACCCTTTGTCCTTGGATTGGCCGCTACCACCACCAAACTAATACTGGTTACTGGGGAAGAGCTGTTTGGACGCGTCTTTCCCCCCAAAATACTTCCCAAAACCTTGCACCCCACTTCCTGGACAAGGTTTGGTAAAAAGCCTCACCAATTTGCCTAGGTGACTACAGACCCAGACCCTTGGATCTTAAGAACAATGAACAATCCTCCCAACACTTGCACCCCCCCCCTTCCTGGGAAATGTTGGATAAAAAGCCTCACCAATTTGCATAGGTGACCACAGACCCAAACCCTTGGATCTGAGAACAATGAAAAAGCATTCAGTTTCTTACAAGAAGACTTTTAATAAAAATAGAAGTAAATAGAAATAAAGAAATCCCCCCTGTAAAATCAGGATGGTAGATATCTTACAGGGTAATTAGATTCAAAAACATAGAGAACCCCTCTAGGCAAAACCTTAAGTTACAAAAAAGATACACAGACAGAAATAGTTATTCTATTCAGCACAATTCTTTTCTCAGCCATTTAAAGAAATCATAATCTAACATGTACCTAGCTAGATTACTTACTAAAAGTTCTAAGACTCCATTCCTGGTCTATCCCCGGCCAAGACAGAATATAGACAGACACACAGACCCTTTGTTTCTCTCCCTCCTCCCAGCTTTTGAAAGTATCTTGTCTCCTCATTGGTCATTTTGGTCAGGTGCCAGCGAGGTTACCTTTAGCTTCTTAACCCTTTACAGGTGAGAGGAGCTTTCCCCTGGCCAGAGGGATTTCAAAGGGGTTTACCCTTCCCTTTATATTTATGACAACATCTCTCAAGGATTATGATGACCAGTGTGACACAGTCTTTCATGAGCGGCATTTCTTTGATGAACCCAGAGGACATCTGTGCCCTCCGTCAGGTGGAATCAAGAGATCCTGGGGTCACAGGTCTTGAAGAGAGACCCTGAAGAAAATTAACATTTCCTCTCCTGTAAAATGAGATTGAGAGAAGAAAAGTATGTAAGCCCCAGTTCTGTCAAATATTTAAGCACTTGTACATGAGCTGCCTCATTGACTTCAGTGGGACTGCTTACATGCTTGAATGATTTTCTGGATCAGGGCCCTAGAGAGGAGAAAAAAGAGAGGGACCTAAGAGCATTGGAGTAAGCTTTAAGGTGGGCACAGCCTTAAACAAAAAGAAAGACCCTAACAGATGAAGAGGAAGAACTGGAGGGAGGGGAAGAAGGAAGAGAATGCCCTTTAAAAAAAATAAAAGCTTATCCCTCTGAGTGGCAAGACCACTAAGGCCAAGACATCACAATGGGAGACACCGAGGTATTTGCACAGGCAAGGAGCAGAGATTTTAGTTCATTTATTTACAAAATTCATTTCTTTGGGTTTTAAAAAAAAAGTGTTTCTGAAAAAAATCAGAAGATAAGCACAGTTGTCAGAGAGCAATCCTTACAGGGCCTGAGACGCAGAGAGCAATCCTTACAGGGCCTGAGATTGAGTCACTGTGTTAAGTATCAGAGGATAGCCATGTTAGCCTGTATTCACACAAACAACGAGGAGTCCGTGGCACCTTAAAGACTAACAGATTTATTTGGGCATAAGCTTTCGTGGGTAAAAAATCCACTTCTTCTGATGCACGAAGAAGAGGGTTGCAGCTGAAGAAGTGGGTTTTTTACCCACAAAAGCTTATGCCCAAACAAATCTGCTAGTTTTTAAGGTGCCACTGGCCTCCTTGGTGTTTTTGTAGTCACTGTGTTGATCATCATGGAATTACTGTAGCTATTTGTCCTGTTTCAGTTGAACCTAATGTGAAAAAAATGGGTTAGCAGTTATTTTGTCCCCTGAAAAAGAAAAACAGGCAGCTGTCCAAGGAGGTAATGAGTGCCATTGTGGAAGTTCTACTGGCCATAGAGAGCTAGTAAAATTTGGGGATACGCTCATATGGACTTTACACCCAGCTAAATAGATCACAATTCATTACTAATCTTAATGAGGAATTGTCAATATTTCTTTGTGAAGAGTGGTGAGCTCAATGAAATTACTGACGGCGATTCAGGCACTGATTGCAGAAAGGATGAGAGACAGTGTGTACAGCCCTCACTAGCAGACTTACAAACTGTGTTCTCACAGGTAATGTTATAGTTGCTAACTTTTGATATTTCTGTTTCATGGACAAAAAAAGGCTTGTTTGTGGATGACTTTTCATGTTTCATTAAAGACAAATCAAATGGGAACACACAAATGCTGTACCAAAAGGACTCAGCTTTATTCAGCCAAATGCAAAAAGAAATCTACTTCTCTCATACACATTGATGCTTAAGGGAGAAGGCACCAAGTGAGTCTCCCCATAACTCAGTCAAATGACAGGGAAAAAGTGACACGGCCCATTGCAATGGCAGCATCTGGCCACCTTTTGCTAGTCAGAAGAGAGTCCTCCTGATGCCACACTCAGAAGTTTGAAAATATTTAGCATTCCTATTCTCATCAGAGTGCTGGAGTAATGAATGATGCACCATTCTGTAAACACAGTGGCTGAGCCTGTCACTAGAAAAAAAAAAAGTTACCCAAGCATCCTTCGAATTCACCACAATATTGTCTGACACTTTCGGGATCCTGAACTTCTCCATGGCAGAGTCTTTTTTTCTTTGTCAATTATTGCGCTGAAATATTTAGGTCATCTAGTAAATGGTTAGCTCAAGTCTCTCCCTGAAGTTCAATTTTTGTTAACAGGATTGTCATAAATATAAAGGGAAGGTTAACAACCTTCCTGTATCTAGTACTATAAAATCCCTCCCAGTCAGAGGCACAATATCCTTTTACCTATAAAGCATTAAGAAGCTCAGGTTACCTGGCTGGCACCTGACCAAAAGGACCAATAAGGGGACAAGATACTTTCAAATCTTGGGGGGCGGGGGAGGGAGGCTTTTGGTCTGTCTGTTCTGTGTGCTTGCCGGACACAGATCAAGGAAGCAAGCAATCCAACTCCATTAGAATTAGTAAGTACTAGCAAGGGAATGCATTCGCTTATTTTTGTTTTGGCTTGTGATTTTCTTTGTGCTGGGAGGAAGGTGTATTCCTGGTTTTCTTTTTGTAACTTTAAAGTTTGGCACAGAGGGAAATCCTCTGTGTTTTTTAATCTGATTGCCCTGTAAGATTATCTTCCATTCTAATTTTACAGAGGTACTTCTATCCTTTTTTATTTTTATAATAAAGTTCTGTTTCTTTTAGAATCTGATTGGGTTTTTTCTTTAGTGTCCTAAAAAAACCCAAGGTTGGTCTGTGCTCATCTTGTTTATTCTCAAGCCTCCCCAGGAAAGGGGGTGTGGCGCCTTGGCGGATATTAGGGAGGAGTAGGAACTCCAAGTGGTCCTTTTCCTGAGTTTGTCTAAATCACTTGGAGGCGGCAGCATTACTTAATCCAAGGTACAAGGGAGAATTTGTGCCTTGGGGAGTTTTTAGCCTAAGCCGGTAGAAATAAGCTTAGGGGGTCTCTCATCTGTACCCTAGAGTTCAGAGTGGGGAGGGACCCTGACAAGGATGCAGATCAATAGTCAGGCTCTGAAAGCTTTAAGACTGACTTGCAGTCATCACAGAATGTGGGGGTATGTGTATTCTTACTTTGGCACTGATGAAGAATGATCCTCAAAAGATTCAGTTTCACCCAATTGTTCAGATCTTTAAACAGATCTGGCCCATAGAGATTTTGATGAGAAACTGGGCTGAAAGTCTGATAGCAATAGCATTTCTTCTATGAAGGCTGTTACCATAGTTTCTGCTTCTAGCTGGGCCACAAGTATTGCATACCACTAGAGTGCCCATTTTTGAGGGATTTCGGTAATTATATTTCTGATGTTACTCAGAAGCAGAAAGGCTAGTGAAAGTGAAAAGTAATAAAAATATTCTGAACTTTTTCAGTTCTGAGGTTTAAACTTAGCTCAAGTTTTGGGCAAAGGGTCACTTGCCACCAGAATACTTTCCCCAATACTATTCTTGGACTCAAACAGTGATGGGCAGCATAGTGTGCAATACCTATGACTGCAGAGACCTGGAATTGCATGTGCTTATCTGACGCTATGGTACAGCTTCTATGCTCTCCAAAAGGTTTAGGGTAAGATTGAAAGAATGTTTCATAGCTGGCTAAACATCCCCTTCCATGTGATCTTAGGGAGATCTACAAATGGAAGGCTCCATTCACATGCATAATGTGTCCCAGTGTTTTTAAGTGCTAATATTTACATTGGGTCTGTACATTAGAGGTCTAGTCACAGCACCACTCTGTTGAGATTCCCTCTGAGACTGCTTTTCCACTCAGCTTCTCTAGAACTCATTGTGACTCCAGACTGTAACTGAGATCTTTATTTGGCATACAGCAACACTAAACTGAGTTAATTAGACTCGTGGGATGGGTGGGTGTAAGGTACAATCACAGCTCCAAAGTAATACAGACACCCTCTACCTTTGTATGCATTGCACATTGTTGCAATTATATACAATGCATTACATTTTTCGATTTGCTTGGTTACTTTGCAGGAACCAATCCCTGTGCAGGATGAGCTGTCCGCACACTGTCCATGTTTGACCTACTCTTTACCTCATCTGTCTTCCTAGTTTCTTCACAAAAATAGGAAGCTACTACAGGTAGTATTCACTTCAGCTATGGTATCTCTTTTCTGCCTAAGCCACATCAACAACTACTAGAGCTGGGCTCTTTGAATGAGCGTCCCTTATAGGCCATCCCAAACCATGCCCCTTTTTTAGGGAATTATTTTCTCATTTCTCTATGTAAACACAAAAATCATACAGAACACATGAAAATACTTAAAGGAAATGTTTATCCAGATGAAATAGCTAAAACTTCAAAAATATCCAAATTCAGAGAAGTTTAGGAGCTGAAAACAGAAACTTGTATTTACTATTTTACTAGAAATGAGGATCCCATTTAAACACAATCAATAATATAAAACTTACCCTAGGCAGTTTATCTGCTGATACATAAAAAATATAATATTTCCCCATTTTAACTTAGCCACATTCATTTTTGTTCTATTTTCTAACACTATAAATTGAAGAATTACCATTGTCTGGATACAAAAGAATGTCTCCTAAGAGACAGTTACATTTTCTGAAGTTTTATCTCTTTAATCCCTATCAGAATTTTTTTTGTAAATGCACATCCTGAAATCCTGACTAGTAAGTGAGAGATCTGTTATGCTTGACATTTGAGATACATGTTTTGCCTTTTGTTTTGGGGCCTGCTTTAAAGGGCAGTGAGCATCAAACCTAATCTGACTTCTAATGACTCTAGTAAACATGTCTGAATGAATAAATGCCAACACATTTAAAATACAGTGTTAAATGTACTTGTTTCTGTACAGAATGAAAGACAAAACTACAGCACTAGTCAGACATTGCAATTTATAGACAAAGGTGACATTTTATATTTATTTAAATAGTCTTGTCTTGACAATCTACTTGTCTTTATAAGGCCATTTTTCTCTCCAAATGTTATCTTTGTTCACTGCTGTATAGTATGCAGTGCAGACATTTGGAACAAAATCAGTATCTTTCACGTTCAAGAAAATAAATGTTAAGGAACGGCTCATTTTAATTTACTTCACATATCTGTTACAGGTGCAGTGAAATTTAACAGGCATATGCCAGAGGAATATTATACTTGATCACATAAGTTGCTAAGGAAACTCACTGAATACACATTTTAAAATTTTCCCTGAAGGGAAAAAGGGAACAAGGAGGGAGTTAGACAATCTGGGTGAATCCTTTGAAGTGGAAGCAGAGTCCCAGGCTCATCTGGTGAGTGGATCGAAGACTTGCTTAAGGATTGAGTTGTCACTCCCACGGTGTAAATAGCAAGTCCATATGTGCCTTTAGACAGTTGATCCAGGTTGCCAAGGAATAATATCTCCAGTTTTTAAAGCAGCAGTTGGAGGAAAACAAAATCTATTCAATTATTTTTGAACAGGACAAGATATTATGGGTGGGGCTGGCATCACCTGTCCAGACAAAGCATGACAACCTCATGGTTACTCCATTTGTTCAAGCAGCAGAGTGCTGTCATGGATCTGAAAGTTTCCAACCTTGCTGATGAATCTTGTGGGGGCCAATAGGATCTCTGTGACTCAAAGCACCCTACACACTATTCTAATATTTTTGTACAGAATATACCTTGTGAGGTATCATTTGAAAACTAATAACTTGCCAGTCAATAATACCATGGTGAAAAGTATGTACTGTTAATCTAAACCAACAGTGCTGTGTTTGTGCGAAAGCAAGTGTCAGCTCCAGTTAATGTGGTAAGCTGTGGGGTTGTGTCTCCTTAAAGGAGTAAATGGATCTTATTGTTCTGAGTTGAAACAGGACTGGACATTGCAGAGCACATGGTCTGGGGAAGTTCAGGACTGGGGACATGTTGGAGGCACCTGGTTTCATTAACCAAGTCTAGTCAAGACAAAAAAGTGTGTCCGTGATAATTGTTAGCAAGATAGTTGGATTCAACCACCTTGCATCCAAGCCGTACAGCACACAGAACATGAAGTGCATGCTGGCTGTATGCTTCCAGCAGAGAGCCACAAGTAGCAGAAGCATTTTGGGGCACTTAGGATTATAATACAAGTGGTGACACAACCTCTTACTGGTCCAAATTTCACCCCAGAATGTGACAGCCACATGATAGAATTTGTCTTTTCAGTTTGTTTTTTTTAAAAACCTATGAAATTACACATAAATCCTATTAAAACAATGTCATAAAAAGGTAGTAAAGTCAAGCACTTACAAGTTAGGAAAATGCCCGAGTTAAGGTTGCCTGAGCAACCTTAATTCAGCCCCTTGTACCATCATGAATGCAGTCTTTCATGTTATTTTCCCTCCCTCCGCCAGGTCCCTACCATATTTAGGATATGTCTATACTTCATACATACTTGGGCAGCTAGCCCCTCCCTCCACTCTTGCCACTGTGACTACACTTCTATTTTTAGTAAGCTCTCTCAATCAGAGCTCCTTGAACTGGAAACATATATCTTTAGTGCACAGCTTGGACAGCACTCACTCAATGACCAGCTATTCAATATTTTGTTTTCTCCTCATTCAGTGTGACACCCACTAATTCTATCTTCAGAGCAGGATTTAAATGATGTCCTCGTGGGCTTTTCTATGGTACTCATTACTATAGTTCCCCTGTGAGGTGAGAGACTGTTATCCTCATGTTACAAATGGGGAGCTGAGGCACAGAGTATCGGCTAATTCTGGGTGCCTGAGATACCTGGGACCTGATTTTTTTTCTGTGTACAAAGAGCTATATAATGCTAAGCACAGCTCCCATGGATTTCAACTGCCTTGGTGAGTGATTAACACTTCTGCAAATCTGGACCCAGGGTTTCAAGTTGAACATCTTGAAAATTCAGAACACAACCCAAATTAATGGTAAGTGATTTGTCCAGCACTTCACAGGATCTCTGGGGCACAGGTAGAGAGGAGTCAGTTCTCCAGTGTTTTAACCATGTGTGACAGAGTAGGGAGTGGGGAGGATTGACCTGGGGATGTTGCAGGGAGTTTTACTGGTACTGTCTGCATTGGTGATGGGATATCAGGATGTGACTTCACTTGACGGAGGATACCTGAGTATGTAACCTGAGCCCAGGAGGGGGTTGGGGCCAGGTGACACCTTTTGCCCAGGAAACTGGACAAAGGCTGGAGGAGGAGCTGGGGGGTGGGTGGGTGGGAGTGTGGCTGGAGGGGGTTTCAGTTTGGAGCTGGCTAGCGAAACAGGGGGAGACCCAGAGCAGGGATCTAGGCTCCCTGCTCCCCAAGATGGACCAGACTGAGGGGGGCCTGTTGTGTGTACCTACAAGCTCTGTTTTGGACTGTGTTCCTGTCATCTAATAAACCTTCTGTTTTACTGGCTGGCTGCAAGTTACGGTGAATCTCAGGAAGTGGGGGGGGTACAGGGCCTTGATTCCCCCACACTCTGTGACACCATGAGACGCTGCTTTCTCTTCCTGCAGTCCCCTGACTTATTCACTACTTATCTTCCAGCTTCTTGCAACAAATGAGGCCGGGATCCTACAGACAATATCCTCCTTCACTACAGAGCCTTAATTCATCCCCAGAGCAGGTTCACATTGTGCATTGAATGAGGCAGGGGGCCTGGAGAAAAAATAAAATAAAAATAAAAAAGTTTGTCATGTAATTATAGATTGTATCATAATGTGTACTCACAAGGAGGCTGAATTTAGCATTCACAGGCCACAGGAAATGGAGCCACGTACCCTGTATTATCTTTACCACATTGTGTAAAGTGCTAGAAAGCTCAGCAATGCAATCTTTATTCAGGCCAAAAACTCGCATGAAAGTTAAAATCAGCATTTTGTGTAATTAAGAACTTCAGGAATGGGCCCCATCATGAAGGAATGTAGGCATTAAGAAACCAGATCTAAAGTCCATTGAAGGCAAGACTCCCACTAACTTCAGTGAACTTTGAAAAAAGCCATATATCTGCAGAGAGCTGTGAAATGGAGTTTAACAATGGAAGAGTATGAAACAGTTGTATTATAGTTTTCTCAGAGAGGGCATTAATCTTGTCTGTTTCCTCCCCCTCTTTAGCAGGCTTATACTTAGGCCAACCGCCTGCGCTTTCTCAGGGTGCTATAATGCATTTTATAGCTGCCTGACAGGTAGGGCATAAGATCAACATCTTGTGACCTATTCTCCTGTGCTAGGACAAGAACATCTTGTCCTCAGTGTTCTGTCTCTGATTGCCCACTGAATGAGAGGACTAAGGTTATTATACAGGTTGTTACCATTTAAGACACCAGGCTGGCTACTACAGCATTAATGAAACAATACCACCAGTGAAGAGGAAATCATAAAAGAACCTAGAGTGACCCCACACAGCACAATTTATTGGATAACTAGAATTGGCAAAAGCTATTTTACAAGAAACTTTTTAGTTCATTTTAAACAAAGCTTTGCTGCAAGGACATTTCCAGCTATTTCAGTCAGACACAGGAATAAAATAAAAGGGACAATGGAGAACTTTAGGTCAGGAGGGTAATAGAGGGCTAGATTGTGGTATTCAGCTACTGCCCTGAGTAAGGGGCTCAGAAAACTCACAATAATTCCTAGAGCACCGATCTTGCCTAGGAGATGAAGGGGGAAAAATTTACTACAGCTAACTAGAAATTTGATTAAATGTTTTCATTAGAAAATGCTCATTTCATCCAAAAATATTTTACTTACCTTGCAACTGTGATTCTTGGATGTGTTGTTTACACAGATACCATCCTAGGTTCTCCATAATCTTTTTGGATAGCAACATCCATTGTTGTTGTGCCAGCACCCTAATGTGCCCTCATAACCACTGTAGCAGAGGGTGGGGCAGGGTGGCCTCAACCACCACTTAGTTCCTTTGGCAATAAGAATCCCAAGTGGATAAGACTCCAAATTGGTATGCAGGTTATGCAATCTGCATAGATAGCACATCTCAAAGAACCTCAGTTGCTGTAGGGTAAGCAAACATGCTTTCTTTGCATGATTGTCCACACAGATTCCACGCTAAATGACTGACACACAGTTCTCAAACATGGAGGTGGGAGTAGGAGTTCTAATTAAAGAGAGACTGCAGGACATCCCTATCACAGCTGGCACCTAATCTGGAAGGTAAGTAAGTATGAACAGAACTCAGGCTATACCTACATATTTCAGATTTAGGTATCTTACCCAAGAAAACAAAGAGGCTGCCTGAGGCCTAGTGCAGTGGACTCTAATGTGACCCTTTCACAACCAGAACGTGAGCAGTCTAAACTAGCAGACAGAGTGGGAGTCTGGAGTCAGGCCAGGTCTGGCTGGCAGAACTTGAGAGCCCAAGATAGGCCAGAGGGCAACTGGGAGTCAAGTGTCATGAGGGAGGCCAGGTCAGGATACTAAGAAGTCAAAATCAGGTAGCACAGGGAAGGCCAGTTGCACGGATGACTTCCTGGACCTCTGTTTGGTTTACATAGAAGTAAAGAATCAATCAGATCCCAGGACTGGAGTCCTCTCCTGAAGTTGAGCTTTGAGTTCTGGTGACTGTTACCAGGTTACTGGGTGGCAGGTTGAAACATATTGGCTCCTAAGAGCCTTCTGGACCAGGGTTTGGAGACCTGTGGGGCACCTGCTGAAAAGTGTTGGACTGGAATTTTGGGGTGCTTCCTATGGAACACTTGTACATTTTTCCAATGGCTCCCAGGTGTACTCCTCAGAACCATATCCCTCCCAGCTGATAAACAGGGGAGGTTGTGGTACTTCGTTCAGAGTCCAGGACCTTGTAAAGCACAACCCTGTACCTGAGCTGGAGGAGGCGATGGCTGGGTCATAAGAACATAAGAATGGCCATACTGGGTCAGACCAAAGGTCCATCCAGCCCAGTATCCTGTCTACTGACAGTGGCCAATGCCAGGTGCCCCAGAGGGAGTGAACCGAACAGGTAATGATCTAGTAATCTCTCTCCTTCCAACCAGTTCCACCCTCTGACAAACAGGGGCGAGGGACACCATTCCTTACCCATCCTGGCTAATAGCCACTAATGGACTTAATCTCCATGAATTTATCCAGTTCTCTTTTAAACCTTGTTATAGTCCTAGCCTTCACAACGTCCTCAGGCAAGGAGTTCCACAGGTTGACTGTGTGCTGAGTGAAGAACAACTTCCTTTTATTTGTTTTAAACCTGCTATCCATTAATTTCATTTGGTGGCCCCTAGTTCTTATATTATTGGAAAAGTAAATAACTTTTCCTTATTCACTTTCTCCACACCACTCATGATTGTATATACCTCTATCATATCCCCCCTTAGTCTCCTCTTTTCCAAGCTGAAAAGTCCTAGCCTCTTTAATCTCTCCTCATATGGGACCTGTTCCAAACCCCTAATCCAGTGGCTCCCAAATTTTAACAACCTGTGAACCCTTTCACTAAAATGTCAAGTCTTGCGAACCCCTTCCTAAAAATGAATATTTCCAGGGATTTTCTCCTTTACCTGAATATAAATTATAAAAGCAGTGATCTTGGAAATATAAAATTTGTTTTTATGACATGCTTATTACACACTATTATTAATTATTTATCACTACAATATTTTTATTACATTATGAAAACAGCAACACTCTTCCAAGATCTCACTTTCATATCACTTTGAATAAGCCTGTTACAAGACAAGGCTCCTATGTGAAACAGCATCAAGGTATTTAAGAAGCCAACTCAAACAGTTCCTCCTACACAAGCATTCAGGTCTTGTTTGCCTAGACTGCTCAACGCACGTTACAACAAAACTTAAACATGTTCTTCATAATAATTTTAAAAACAATACTAGCTGCCAATTTAATTTTAAAAACATCAAAAAATATCCACCTCCTTTTCCATTTCTTATGAGTCTTGAAGTTTAAATCTCCTCAGGCTCCTCCTCCTGTGCTTGCTTTGATTGGTTTAGCTCTTGGAAGTCTGCTGCTGGCCCCGTGCTGCCCGGGGTCCCTATGGACAGCTCTGTCCACCATTAGGGAATTCACATCCCCCTCCCTCCCCAAAACACCCTGTAACATTTTGTGAACCCCAGTTTGGAAACCACTGCCCTAATCATTTTAGGTTTCAGAGTAGCAGCCATGTTAGTCTGTATCCACAAAAAGAAAAGGAGGACTTGTGGCACCTTAGAGACGAACAAATTTATTTGAGCATAAGCTTTCGTGAGCTACAGCTCACTTCATCTGATTTTAGTTGCCCTTTTCTGAACCTTTTCTAATGCCAGTATATCTTTTTTGAGATGAGGGGACCACATCTGTATGCAGTATTCAAGATGTGGGTGTACCATGGATTTATATAAGGGCAATAAGATATTCTCTATCCCTTTTTTAATGATTCCTAACATCCTGTTTGCTTTTTTGACTGCCGCTGTACACTGTGTGGACGTCTTCAGAGAACTATCCACAATGACTCCAAGATCTTTCTCCTGATTAGTTGTAGCTAAATTAGCCCCCATCGTATTGTATGTATAGTTGGGGTTGTTTTTTCCAATGTGCATTACTTTACATTTATCCACATGAAATTTCATTTGCCATTGTGTTGCCCAATCACTTAGTTTTGTGAGATCTTTCTGAAGTTCTTCACAGTCTGCTTTGGTCTTAACTATCTTGAGCAGTTTAGTATCATCTGCAAACTTTGCCACCTCACTCTTTACCCTTTTCTCCAGATCATTTATGAATTAAGTTGAATAGGATTGGTCCTAGGACTGACCCTTGGGAAACACCACTAGTTACCCCTCTCCATTCTGAAAATTTACCATTTATTCCTACACTTTGTTCCCTGTCTTTTAACCAGTTCTCAATCCATGAAATGATCTTCCCTCTTAGCCCATGGGTCCTGCATGGGAAAGGGATTTTCATGTCAGGTTTCAGAAGTGATGCCTGAAACATTGGTCAATCTTCAGAGATTAGAGTAGTTGCAGTTCAAAGGGATTGGGTTGATCTGTTGCTGGATCCTAGGAACTGAAAATCCAGGGTATCAGTGGGTCTGCATATGGAGGTGCAGAGCCATACTTTTCCCCACTGAATAGGTGAGACCTTGCTGTTGATGTTGATCCATGTACTGTTTGTGGTCTGTTCTCACCTTTTCAAAGTGTTTCACCAGACCCAGGAAAAAGGTGAGGAATCTGCCACACTAGGTGTCAGGCAGCCAGCTTCAGAGAGAACATGGTAGTTGTGGGTGGAAGCTATATCTGTTTGTTTTTTTTAAATGGGGTGGGGTTTTGACCCATGGATGTATGGTCTGCATTCTTATACGCAAACTCCCCGTAAGGGAGAAACAAGGACCAATCATCCTGGTGATGATTGATACACCATTGTAGATACTGCTTGAGGATCTGGTTCATAGAATATCATGGTTGGAAGGGACCTCAGGAGGTCATCCAGTCCAACCAACTGCTCAAAGCAGGACCAATCCCTGATTTTTGCCCAGATCTCTAAATGGCCCCCTCAAGGATTGAACTCATAACCCTGGGTTTAGCAGGCCAATGCTCAAACCACTGAGTTATCCCCTCCTCCCGCCCCCCCAGATTGGTCATGTCCATTTGGCTGTTGGCCTGGGGATGATAAGTGGAGGAAAGGCATGTGCAGAGCCCCATGCCAGAATTAGGCCAAAATTTGGGACCCCTGATCAGAGGTAATGCACTCCAGAAGGCTATGGAGATGGACTTCATGGCTAATCCATAGCTGGGACATTTCCCCAGTGAGGGCAGAGGAGACCTGTACAGGGAATGAAGTGGTTCAATACAGTCAAAATTGTTGTAAATTTGTTAGACTCTGGTAATTCTACAATGAAGTCTGTGGTGATGGCTGTCCAGGGATGAGATAGGGTGCCCAAGGCCTGGAGGAGGCCACAGGTTTTGTGGTGTGGCATCTTGAGAAAAATTAGGAGAAAATACTTTCCACCAGAACTGCCAGTGGTTTAATGTTTTCATGCTATGCAGGCACTCCAGTTTGTGATCAATGAATACCTGGAACGGGTGGTGAGCTACTAGTTGTGTTTTAATTTGTATTCTGAAGTGTCAACTGCTTTGTTGTTTCCTATAGTTTGTTGGTGTTACTTGCCAAATAAGGGAACTTACTCCTTTCAACTATTGCAATACAATTTCAGTATTCATTTCTATAATCAGAATATAATTTTTTAGTAGCATTTATCTTTCTTCTGTGAGAATGGAGCCCAAATGCAGTCTGAAATCCTAACAAAATATTCCTAGTTTAAAAAAATTCCACTTTAAAAGTCAAAAATAAGTAGCTTTCATCCTTCTGAACCAGCTACTGTGTATCATTTGATACAATATTTAATACAAAGATCAATCTCCAGCACTTATCTGAGTTAGGAGAGAATGGCTGACTATAAAAAAAAAATAGAAGTAATTTTCAAAATGCAACTGTTGGCAGAAGTCAGGATGAGAAAGTTGTCAGACAGTATTCAACTAATACGTGTATTACTTTTGCTAAGTCCACTAATGATAGTTATGAGACTCTTAATACACCATATTGGTGCACACACAGGGGAATGGAAGTGTTTAAATCAGATCAAGACTAGACCTTTTTGAGGAATGAAAACATCCTGACAATCTAGAAAGAATATATCACACACACAAAACAGGTATGGTCAAACAGATCACATTAACTGAGTTTTAAACATCCTCTTTCTACACAAGCAGTGCAGTTAATAGGGATATACACTGTATAAAATTGTCCACAGTTATTATAGTCTCACCAAACACTTCTGTAAATAGCTTAATGTATGTTAAGTCTAGGTTTATTGCAGGCTGCAAGGACCCAGATCTTGAGCACGTTAATTGGCAGTTATGTTTTGGAGGTACACTGATTTACCCAAGCTCAGATCTATCTGTTTATTTTTAGATAAAGCGAATGTTGGCAGATATAACTGCTTAGGGGAAAAGAGACTGAAATTATACAATACTAAAAGTGTGCACCAGCAGGGTCTACACACACCAATTAATACACAACACATTAGGTACACTAAAGGCATGCGATTTCTAAGGTGCACTATTACCCCACCATGTAGACAAATCCTTAGTCTTTAATCACTATTATATTGTAAAAAGTCCTGTATTACAAGTATTAATTTTTCTAGTTAACTAAATCTTGTTCAATGTTTTTCTCTAACATAGAATTTTGAACTTTGACAAAATGTTAGTTAAACCAATTCACAAAGTCAAATGGACATAATGTTTTGATGTGTTAAATATAAAGATTTCCTTAACCCCTTACTTTTTATTTGTTCTAACTGGATAAAAGTTTAATGAATGTTTCTAGTATTGTGCCAATGCTGTAAAGGTTTACCAAAAAAAACAAACCCTGACAGTGCTGTGCATTCAGAAGTGAGCAATGGAATGTTATTAAAATTACTGGAAATGTGTTACTCTCCACTCAAGAGGAGTTGTCAAGTCCTTAAAAATACACAATTTTGGGCTTTAACAAAAGTTTTGCACCGACATTAAAAAAATTGCAATCTGCAAAGCCAATCTGGCGAAAGGGAATGAAACACATACTTTCTGATATCTTAGCCCTTGCTGCCACCTGCAGCTCTCATAAAAAACAGTGTTTTCTCATTAAGAGTTTCCATTTCAGAGCCCTAGACACCGTAAATTGAGAAACCGTTTCAAACACACTAACTATAAACCCTCCATTACAAAACTGTGGTAACAACTTAAATAAAGCTATTGCCACGATTGTCAGTTCCAATGTAAGTGTTGTACCTCATTTAATATCTACATTACACAGGAGAATACA
Organism: Lepidochelys olivacea; assembly: GCF_965140295.1. Classification (NCBI taxonomy): domain Eukaryota; kingdom Metazoa; phylum Chordata; order Testudines; family Cheloniidae; genus Lepidochelys; species Lepidochelys olivacea. The sequence continues at coordinate 79,155,784 of NC_140417.1, read as the reverse complement.
AGGAGCCAGACTCTGCTCTCATTTACCTCACTGTATATCAGGAGTAATACTATTGCAGGCAATAGTGATAGAATGGTATAATACCAGTGTGAGAGCAGAGTCAAAACCTGTATCTTTTTGTTAAAGCCAAGGTTACCAACTGTCTTACCGGGAGTATCACAATATTTAGTGTTTTTCTAAAAGCCCCAGTCCATGGAATCACATGATTAAAAGAGAATCTCAGCTTTCATTTTTAAGTAGTCTTTGGTTACAAGGAAAAGCTTGACAATCTATGAATGCTACACTCTAGGCTCAAAAACTAGAAGGCAAACAAAGAGAACCCAAAATGTATCATTTTTAAGATCTCATGATTTTTAAGCCAATATTATGACCTGAGTCTTGAACAGTTGTGGTCAGTAATACATCTCATACTTATCCACATAGGTTGTTGTTGACAGTATATTTTTACAAACCAGGCTATAAAGGATAATGTACACTATATATAGTGCATTTGATCTGGATCTTCAGCTAACTGGCCTCTCTGAGTAAGCAGTATGTGGGGCGTGCCCATTTGTCTTCTCCTCAATACTCTGGCCCTTTATATTAATTTTCTGGAGGGAACTTGCCCAGGGTCATTCCACATCTGGACAGTTATCAAAATACACCTAGATTCTACTTTGCATCACAGCAAGCCTAACAGCCCCTTGCTTTGTTCAGCCGCAGGACTAGAACCTGGCACCAGACCAATGCAGGCTCCATTGTGGCTGGGCGGCTCCTGGGTTCAGCTGCTCCCTGAATTACCCCTGTCACTGAATATTAAGCCTGATTTGGGGAGCAGAGAAGATATGCTAGTCTGAATAACTATGGTTATGGCTACTCTAATCGGGATTTACCAGGTTGGTCCTCCAGGACTCCAACCATAGAGACCCATCCAGGAGGGCTCTACCCAAAAAGATGTAGTCCAGAACATCGTTTCCTCACCTAGCAGGTTGCAACTCCAGAGGGTCACAGAAAGTAATGGGGGGGGGGAGCTGGATAGAACAGAAATTATTATTACTATTTAAATCAAAGGAAGTCTGACTTCTCTATACCCCACACACTCTTATCCTTCAAGGCCATATGTTCTCCGTCAACCTTTCAAAACACCCACACAAATAAATTGTATAGACTTATCATGGGTACAGTTTTTACTCTTATTTTTATAGCAAGTATAAACAGGTCACAAAAGTGTTTTGACTTTGAATAAGAGATTGACAACCTGAGAAGGCTGAAAAACACTGGCCTTTCAAGCACATCATCTCACATCATCTTGGAGCTATGGCTAGAGCACCATCTCTCACCCATGCCTAGGAGCAATAACCAGGGGAAAGCAGATAGAGCTCATCCCACAAACCAGGGTGCAACCAGAGCTAGACACCCAGCAAGGGACCAGTCTCCCTGCCAGACCACCCCTCACAGACCAAAGAAAGGAGCAACTGGCACTAGAGGCTAGCAACACCACCCCAGCCTTCCACCCACTCAAAGGTTGGAGCAACCACTGTCAGAGACAAGGATGTGGGTAGTAATACCTACTGGCTACTGCAGGAGTCAGGAATCAGTGCCAGAGCCAAAGGTCAAAGCCAAGGATTAGGAATCAGAGCCCAGGGCCAGGATCAGAGCCAAAGTCAGAAGTCAGGAATTGGAGCTGAACATCAGAATCCAGGTTACCTGGAGCAAAGCAAGGGTAAGCCAAGGTAGGCGCAGGGCTGAGAACAAACAGACACAAGGGCTACCACAGCCATAGGCAAATGTTTAGAGTAGCTACTACATTGCTGCTTCTGGGCTTAAAACCTGATCTGCTGACACTTCTAACCAATCAGGCAGTATAGCCTGTCAGGCAACCTACTACAGACCAGCTGCGCTTGTTAAATTGCCCAGAGATTGGCTCTGCTGCAGAGCCTGCTTCCAGACTGACTCTATTGCAAGCCCTGATTCCTGACACCCATCAAAGTTTTCTGAAGAACAAAGGCAGGGAGATAGCCCAAAAAGCCTGCCAGAAGCATAGCAAATCTTATGTTCCTGAAGCTCATGCCACACTGTAGCCTTGGCAGGCTTAAGTTCCAGCAATCAGAATATTTGCTGTTGCTTCTGTAAATAAGGCAGTACATATTCAGATTTGCAAATTAGCATTTTGAGTAATTTGCATAAAATCTCCACATTTTTATGCCTTCAGCTTTGACAGGCATTCCTGGGACCTTCATGCTACAGCACAGATCATTACCACTTTACAGAGCATGAATAATATCAGGAAAAGGTTATCTGGTAAGAACTTATGTGTCCATGTAATCCATTCATTGCTTTACGGACAAGCAGTGAGTTCAGCATCCAAATCCATATAATATTCCTGTATGCTACAATTTCCATTTTGATTGCTGACACATGTGAAAAACTATATGTTACCACACACCTCTTCTGTGATTACATACATGCAGCTGCTGAAAAGCTCACGTTATTCCAGCTAAAGTCAGCATCAATGCAATCTCAAAATGTTTCATTCTGATCCACTCTCTGTGATTATATATTACAGTTTAGTGTTTTGCTTTGTGTTTTTTAAAGATTCCACTAACTTTTCCTCAGACCTCTTTCAACACAGATCTCCAGATCTTCTTTATTTTTTTGCAACAGAGCAGCATAGAATCTGAGCCCATGAAGAGAAGATGCTGTCAGGTTTTCAAACACATAAGTAACATGACATTTCAGAAATATGCAGTGCATATTTATTTATATTAATATGTCATTAATATTCTGGCATTTGGAATCATATTTAATAAAGCATTTTGGAATGGAGTTAATTCCTGTTTTCCCCAACTACTGTCTATTTTGTTTATTATAATCACCACCACTCTCCTACTTTTCTAAATCAGAAGGTAGACAAGCAACTTTATCAAGATTTGATGCTGTATCTCAAATCATTGTTATTCTGTGCTATATCTGAAATGCAAGCTAGTGTGACTGGAAGCATGTCACCATAGGCATTAGTCAGAAATTTTTTTTCTCCATGTGAGTATTTTACAACCATGGCAGAAACAATGTTCTAATTTGCTCTTCAGGTATTATAATTTAGTTTATTATGGTAGAGTCCAAAGACTCCAGGGCTCCACTGTGCTAGACACTGTACAAACACAGTGAGAGACAGACAATGCCTGCCTCAAAAAGCTTACAGCACACCTCCCAGATGTTCTGGATTTCCCCCAAAACCTCCTGTTCCAGTTAAAGCAGGGCATTTCCCATGTTCAGGGACATCTGGGGGGCAGTTTGCCCCAGGCCTCCCATTTGAGAGGGCCCTTAGATCAAGTGGCATTGCCACCTGGCACACAGGGTCTCAGTGCCACTCTGGTTTGGTCTGGCCACCCCTCTATCTCCATTTACAGAGTGGTGGCCAGGTCAAACCTGAGTGGTACTGCTTCCTGCTTTAACGAGTTGAAATGCTGGGAGGTACGTTACAGTCTAAATAGATAAAACAGGTGGGGTAGATTGGCAGGGAAGGAACAGAAGCTTGCCCAAGGTCACAAAGCAAAGAAAAGAATAGAACCCAAGTCTCTTTTGTCCTAGTTCAGTGCCCAACCACTGGACCACTGTGCTTCTCTAATGCTTAGCCACTCATCTAGATGTTGCAATCAAATCAAGCTGCAAAAAGATTCTATGCTTGTTGCCATGTATTCGGAATAATTAGGGAAACAACATTCTTAAAATATAATGCCTTTATGGTAACACTACTGGCACTTGTTTTCTTAAGTCAGCCCTGCTTCCTCATTTCTAAAAACCTTCACTCCAGCAGTAGGGAAGCAGGAATCAGAGGGGTAACTGTGTTAGTCTGTATCCACAAAAACAACGAGGAGTCTGGTGGCACCTTAAAGACTCCTCATTGTTTTTGTGGAAGCAGGAATGGTTCTCAATAATAAATACAGTGATTAATGTGTTGGCATTTATTATGTCTACACTGCAGTTAGAAGGGTGTTTCAAAGTGTGAGTAGACAGACTCACGCTAGCTCTGCTCAAACTAACACTCAAAATAGCAATGCAGCTTGTGGCAGCATGGGCAGTGGCTTGTACCCAGGCAGAGCTAGCATACTTCTCTCCATCCATGCCAGGAAGCATGCTCCCAGCTGCAGTGTAGACATACCCATACATAGGAGTTAGTTCTCCTCACACTCTGTAGCTTACCTAAGGGGCACTAGCTATCTTTAGATGCATGAAGCAACAACATAATGTACTGGGGTCGACTTGCTGTTGAAATGATAGATTTCATTATTCTAAGCAAAGGAAGGGGTGAGAGCAGCAGAACAAGGACAGTGGACTTCAAATAAAAAGCAGACTTTAACAAACTCAGAAAACTGGTAAGTAAGGTCCCATGGGAAGCAAATCTAAAGGGAAACAAGAGTTCAAGGGAGCTGGCAGTTTCTCACAGAGACAATATTAAAGGAACAACAGCAAACTATCCTGATGCAAAAGAAATAGGAAGAACTGTAAGATGCTAATATGGCTGCATCAGGAGGTTTTTAATGACCTGAAAATCCCAAGGGAATCCTACAAAAAGTAGAAACATAGACAAATTGCTAAGGATAAGTACAAAAGAATGTTACGAGCAGGTAGGTACAAAATCAGAAAGGCTAAGGTACAAAATAGTTATACCTAGCAAGTGACATAAAAGGCAATAAGAAGAGGTTCTATAACTATGTTAGGAAGAAAAGAAAGATGAAGGAAAGTATAGGAATTTTAAAAATTACAAAAGAAGAAGTACGTGTAAGTCCTGAAAGGGTGGACTGCAATTAGAATTTTACAAATTACATTTGCAGCAACGTCTTGCATAATTCTGACAAGAAAGCAGATTTTCAAGTTAAGAGCACATAAAGTCTGGTGGTTTTTGGAAACTTAGTGCCATCCAGTGCATCAAGTTGAACACTACATGATGTATATAAAGATGCTAGTAGAAGGAAAATTAAAGAGACAAGGTGGGTGAGGTAATATCTTTGATTGGACCAACTTCTGCTGGTGAAAGAGAAAAGCTTTTGAGCTTACACAAAGCCCTTCTTCAAGTCTGGGAAATGTACTCAGAATACCACAGCTAAATACAAGGTAGCACAGATTTTTTAGCATAAGTAGTTACTAGTTACATATTTCAAGGGGCCATTCAAGATGAAGTGGCCTGTTAATGTCTCTCAAATCATAAGGGGTAAAGGAAGGGGAAGGGAAGGACAGCTGGGGAGGGCGGTTGTTAGAGGAAAAGTAATTTTTCTGGCAAGTATGGTGTACTTGCTAATGAATTCTGACTAGTAGAAAACTTATGGTTTTTATCAGGATACCACAGAGTAGGGAAATTTTTAAAGAAGTTATTATGTTTAAGTTTATTATGACAACACTGGCTAAAATACAAGAAGTCAGACACATTTCAGTAGGATTTTTTTAAATGTTTGTTTTAGAGGTGATATGATAAGATCCCTGATATGGTAGGGAGACAAATTGATGAATGATAAGATTATACAGCAGAAAAGGAATAAGTCTTTCAGATAATTCATATAATTTCATCACCCATGTTTCTATGCCAGACATAGAATGTGAAAAAAAAATCCATTTACCTCAAGAAATTTTTAAATAAAAATTAGCATAATGTTGAATCTGTGTCCAGCACAGGCTGACAAGAAATAATTGTGGGTTTTTTTCCTTCCTATTTGTAAGAGGCTGAGAATAAATGGAAAAAATATCAGTGAGTTACTCAGAACTTCATTACTTTTTAAAAATAATTGCTAGAGCATTTTAGCTGCAAAGAAAAGGACAAAAATAAGGATGAAAGTAATTCTATGTGATTCATTATTTTGGGAATAAACTAGCAAAGCACATTTTCTCTACATATAAGACTGAATCCAAGTGCCATTTAAATCAATGGCAAAACGCCTCTTTGACTTCACTGGGAGCAAGATCAGGCCCACTATAAAATGACAAAAGAAAGTGTAGGGCCTGCTATTCCTCTTTCCCAGTTTCTTAAAGAATTTCCAGTTAGCTGGACATGTTGGGTATAATTGAAATTGGCTAATAGTTAAACTTGCATCAAGGCTTTGAGGGTTTTGCTATTCATTCATTTAAGAGGATTCTTCTGTTTTAGGTAATGTATTGTAATTTGGTAAATGGATAATACATTTTTAATAGATCTATTCTTACATAATATCAATTTTTCTTGCATTTTACTTTTTGTGTTCTTGAGGTTTATTCTTTTAACTCAGTGTTCATTTTCTATGTTTTCAATGTATTTCTGGATGGATTTTGGTTCGGTGCATGGAAAATATAATTTTAACTTTTTATTCCTTTTCCAGGAATCCAATCACTGTGACCTCTGTGTACTTGTTCCACTACTCAGTATGTACAATGAACCAGAAATCGTCTCCTCATCTTTCAGAAAAAAGCTTTTGTTGCTTATGAGATACAACAGTAGGCATTCAGTATAATCCTTTTCCAAATCTGATTTCCGTTTTACTTCTCCTTATGGGAAGAAAGAAAAAGGGAATTGTGTACTGTAATGAGAAGGATGAAGAACATGAATCAAGCTGTCTCACATGAAGGCATATACAAGTTATTATAACTGTGAATCACACAGTAGGTGAAGCTCTAAGCCAAGAATAGCAAGGAATGTGAAGTGAGAAGAGAACAGCGATTTCATATTGAAAGAAGCAAAACAAAAGTAAAAATCAAGCCTATCCAAACCATAGAGTTTCTGAAAGCCATGTTTCAAACTCTTTGACTTTTATTTACAAATCCCATAACATGATCCTTTCATGGTTTTATGTTATAGAATGTTTTATTGTCTAGCTGAAAGTATTCATCAAAATCACCAATATAATTTATTGTTGTAACCTGAAGTAGCAAGTCGATCATCAAACACTATTACAAAAATATTCTGTTCTCATTTCCAGAAATAAAGTCAATTAATTTGAATTCAGATTAATCAATTCAGATACTACAGTGATAGCAACCATGTAAATACCTGGATAGATAGATAGACAGACAGACATGTTTTGTCAGTCCATGTACTTCTTCGATACAAGCTGAATTGTGATCTCAGATATTCAGATATATTGCCACATTTTTGCACAAACACAATTTTACTCAGCACAAAACGTTGAAATTCTTGAGCAACAAGTTCATAATATATGAATCATGTCATTACCCCAGTCTACCACCATATTTTCAAATTGGAAAAACAAGTACACAGGCTGATAGGTTCTTTCACAGTAAATGTTTTACATTCACCATGGGAAACTGGTATTTTTCACTTAGCACATAAAAAATGCAAATTATGTCATGCCATACATAAATGGGAAAAAAACGGTCTCACCATAGTGGCACAACAATGTGCTGCACCTGTAAAAAAGGCTAATATAATTCTGGAGTGTATTAATAGGAATGTCATGTGTAAGACATAGGAGATCATTGTCGTGCTCTATTAGGCATTGATGAGGCCTCACAGCTGGAGTACTGTGTCCAATTCTGGGCACCCCAGTTTAGGAAAAATGTGGACAAATTAGAGAGAGTCCAAAGGAGAGCAACAAAAATGATAAAAAGTTTAGAAAACCTGAGCTATGAAGAAAGATGAAAAAACTGGGCATCTTCAGTCTAGAGAAAAGAAGACTGAGGGGGGGACCTCATAACAGTCTTCAAATATGGCTGTTATAAAAAGGACAGTGGTCAATTGCTCTCCATGTCCACTCAATGTAAGACAAGCAATAACGAGCTTAATCTGCAGCAAGGGAGATTTTGGTTAGATATTAGGAAAAACTTTCCAACTATAAGGGTGGTTAAGCTTTGGAATAGGCTTTCAAGGGAGGTTGTGGAACCCCCATCAATGGAGGTTTTTAAGAACAGGTTAGACAAACATCTGGTTGGTCTAGATTTACTTTGTCCTGCCTCAGTGCCGAGGGCTGGACTTGATGACTTCTTGAGGTCCCTCCCAGCCCTACATTTCTATGATTCTATGATACATACATACAAATAATATTTTTAGTTGGAAAACCACAATCAATTCATCAATCCATATTTCAACTGAAGGAACATGAATTGCTGAAGCAAAATTTGCTCTTCAAAAATAGCAAACTTTTTCCTTTTTTTTGTTGCAAAATGAACACTAACAAAAACGGAAACTCCCCTTATAGACTTGGGGTCACACATGTGACGTGATACTATAACCCAACATTTCCACACACAACGTTTCCTGCCCTCTCTAAGATGCCTTATCATTGGATGAGGAATGAATCAGAAAGGCCTTATGTTCAGCAAAATCCTGAGAACCAAAAACCTTGAAAAGGTCATAAATTTGGCTTTTAACATTCTGACAAATCAAGTTCTTCACTGGGTCAATATCCATCATCTATCTTGTGGGCCACAGAATCTTCTAAGGTGTAAAGGGCTTCATCTGTCCTGCTATTGCACAGCTCATTATTACAACTAATCAAAACACAGAATTTGCCTTCTGTGGGAAATTTCAACATTTCAAAATTTCCAACAACAGAAATTCCATTAAATTTTCATTTTGGAAATAATGACACATGGTGCTTCTGAAACAAAATATGTTCTCTGAAATCCCAATAACTTGTGTTAGATGATTGTTTCCAGGACCTCCATTTGGATTCTGAAGAACTGAAAACATAGCAACTTCCTCATGGCCCAAACAGACACTGCTGGCCAAAAGAATCTTAACTCACATGCACAGAGCCCATGAGTGACATGAATGCGGACAATCACTTAAAAGAGGACAATAAGATTCCCTAAATACTCTCAATTAATCGTCAGACAATTTCACCAGTTTATTATTCAGTGAGATTGGGGAGAATGTAATAGGGTTATATATAAGGAGAAAGATCCTATTAGACATTTTTTTCCACAAATAAAATTAGCATTTCCTGAAAGCAAATTTCTTCTTCTTTGCTGATGGTGTTCACAAATATAATTTTATGGCTAATAATATAACCATAAATTCTACTGTACAGTATTCACTTTCAACAGCTCAAGATTGGAGATAAAGAAAACATCTATGAAATTTCAGGAAGTTAATAGCCTCCTGTTCTAAAAGCTCAGTTGTTTTCTTCTTCTTGCTGAAGAATGTCTTAAGGGGCCCAGCAACTTCCTGCTGAGACCAGTCAAGTTTACCTTCAAGAGATGTTCCACTATTGCACCCTGGGTACTGTAACTGACCCCAGGGCAGAGTATGGCTGAGAGTGTTGTGGTATTCTAGGCCCTAGGTATCTGGTAGCATGTTTGATGTACCACAGCCTTGGAGGCAAGTACTGTTGATGCCCAAAGCGCTACACTGTTCAGGCTCCAGCCCTTTGTTAGTTCCCAAGAACACTCACACACTTCAAGTAACCAAGAGTGTTTCTTTACTAGAGTTGCCAGAAATGAGAGCTGCAAACAGCCTAGGCAACATTGTTTTAAGTAACAGCACAAAAAAGAAATAACAGTTTCTAACTCGGCCACTAAAGGCAGCCCAGTGCAGGGCTGGGAAGGTAAGAGTACAATTGCAACCCTTCCACAATGTCGTCCTGCCTGCAGGCCACTACTTGGTATGCTATTGTAGCTACTGCTGACCACCTGCAAGCAACAGGATGTGTCTCTGGTCAGCTTTCCTGGCTGCCTGTTATCCAGCACTCCCTCCATAGCCTGCTTCCAGGCTGTGCCTCCAGCCTCCCTCCTCTGCCTGGTCCACTCTGACCTAAGGATATTAATTCTCATTCCTGAGGTTAAGGGATTATGGAGCCCACTACTGGCTAGAAGTTAAACTGGGTGGGAAAAGTGCCCAGAAATGACCTAGCAGGTTACAATACAGAACTTCAGTGTCTGTTTGGCATACCTCAAGACTTAAAAGCTTTTATTATGTTGGTTCCATTGTCTCAGGGGGCCACACTGATAATGTATCCAGCAATCTGCCATTTATCAAGCATGACTAGAAGTGTCTCCAGAATAAACGTGCCCATGAGTTTGCTATCAAAATCCTTGGTGTGCAGCACAACTGTGTTTCTTATTAACTAGTTGCTTCATGTCCACATATCCACAGTCAAAGAACTTAAGACACTGCTTCACTTTAAGGATATGAATAAAAGTCAGTGGGGCTATTCACATTGTCAAGGTTCCTCCCCCACGCTGAACTCTAGGGTACAGATGTGGGGACCTGCATGAAAAACCTCCTAAGCTTATCTTTACCAGCTTAGGTCAAAACTTCCCCAAGGTACAAAATATTCCACCCTTTGTCCTTGGATTGGCCGCTACCACCACCAAACTAATACTGGTTACTGGGGAAGAGCTGTTTGGACACGTCTTTCCCCCCAAAATACTTCCCAAAACCTTGCACCCCACTTCCTGGACAAGGTTTGGTAAAAAGCCTCACCAATTTGCCTAGGTGACTACAGACCCAGACCCTTGGATCTTAAGAACAATGAACAATCCTCCCAACACTTGCACCCCCCCTTTCCTGGGAAACGTTGGATAAAAAGCCTCACCAATTTGCATAGGTGGCCACAGACCCAAACCCTTGGATCTGAGAACAATGAAAAAGCATTCAGTTTTCTTACAAGAAGACTTTTAATAAAAATAGAAGTAAATAGAAATAAAGAAATCCCCCCTGTAAAATCAGGATGGTCGATACCTTACAGGGTAATTAGATTCAAAAACATAGAGAACCCCTCTACGCAAAACCTTAAGTTACAAAAAAGATACACAGACAGAAATAGTTATTCTATTCAGCACAGTTCTTTTCTCAGCCATTTAAAGAAATCATAATCTAACATGTACCTAGCTAGATTACTTACTAAAAGTTCTAAGACTCCATTCCTGGTCTATCCCCGGCCAAGACAGAATATAGACAGACACACAGACCCTTTGTTTCTCTCCCTCCTCCCAGCTTTTGAAAGTATCTTGTCTCCTCATTGGTCATTTTGGTCAGGTGCCAGCGAGGTTACCTTTAGCTTCTTAACCCTTTACAGGTGAGAGGAGCTTTCCCCTGGCCAGGAGGGATTTCAAAGGGGTTTACCCTTCCCTTTATATTTATAAAAAGAAAAGGAGTACTTGTGGCACCTTAGAGGCTAACCAATTTATTTGAGCATGAGCTTTTGTGAGCTACAGCTCACTTCATCGGATGCATACCGTGGAAACTGCAGCAGACATTATATACAAACAGAGATCATGAAACAATACCTCCTCCCACTCCACTGTCCTGCTGGTAATAGCTTATCTAAAGTGATCATCAAGTTGGGCCATTTCCAGCACAAATCCAGGTTTTCTCACCCTCCACTCCCCCACACACAAACTCACTGTCCCGCTGGTAATAGCCCATCCAAAGTGACAACTCTCTTCACAATGTGCATGATAATCAAGGTGGGCCATTTCCTGCACAAAGCTCATGCTCAAATAAATTGGTTAGTCTCTAAGGTGCCCCAAGTACTCCTTTTCTAGATTTACAGTGTACTGACTTTTGGAGTCCATACAATGGGGAGAATGAATGTGAATGAAACTCTATTCAAAATAAAACTATAAATGTTGCTCTTAGCATTCAGATACTCAGCAAGTTATTCAGTGAGTGACCTTTTCACAGCTGGTATTCTATTTCACTGGTAGTGCTACCAGTTGTGCATTACCTTTCCATTGAAATCAATGTAATATTAGGCTCTAATGGGTACATTCAGTAACACAATAGATAGTTATACCTAGCTGTACAATGCCTATAATATTTCACAGCACTCAACTATTTAACACATTTGCCTTTCATTTCTGGGGTTAGGTTTAATCCATGGCCAGGATACATATGTGATATGAGTTTTAGTTGTTGAACCTTTGATCCTAGTTATTGATTTCTGTGTAATATTTTGGTTTAATCATGGTTTGATATACAATACTTTCATACCTACAAAATAAATGCTAAACATTTAGTTTATTATGAGGTTGCAAATGCATGTTGGCCCTATTCTCTTCTAAATGATGGTAGCATGGCTGTAAAGTTTAGACCTTTAGAACTGTTTAGACCTTCTTCTCTCCTTCACAAGAGCAACCGGTCTTTGGCTTCATCAAATACACCATGCAAACCACAGACCTTATTCCAAAGCTCCTTCCTCTTCTGCAAAACCCACCAAAATCTTCTGTGGTTCTCATAATCCTCCACTGCAAACCCCTGACTCTCACCGAGCCGAGCCTCTCCAGATTCAGGGCTGCAAGATTAGTCCCATAATTTAAACAACTGTGAACTTTTTCTTGCAATCCATTCAGATTAGGCTTCAGTTCTGTTTAATCATTTGCAGGGGGTTTCCAGCTCACAGAAAACAGACTTCATTCACCAATTACAGTTAATTAGCTTCACTTCATTTTCTGACATGCATGAGGAAATTTATCTAGTTTTACATTTTCTGAAATAATTATTTCAATATTCCACACTACAATTTTTGACAAGTTGATTAACGGCCTAGAAAAAAACAGTGACATTTTTGGCATATTATTACATGCATAGCATATTATTGTAAAAGTGATAATGTACTCTTTTGTGAAGCAATTTCTCATATTATAAATACTTTGTGGTACGCATGCTATAAATCCTGTGCAAATTTAATTATTTGTAATTAGTTAGTTGTGTGTTTGTAAACCTAACAGTTTAATCATGTTTAATTATACTCATTGTCATTGAAACATTTGATAGCTGCATGTTGTCTTATTAAACTGACGAACACCTGGAATGTGTAATTAGTTCCACCAACAACAAATTAACTTTAACTAAAATCTGCTATTAATAATTAATCCACTTCCGTCCTGGTTGATGACTAGGCAGAGGATCATAATAAATATCCAGTTTACAGCCAATGTAATTTATTTTAAAAAGAACATGGCTGCATAAGCCCATCGACTACCAACTTTACTCTTCAGAAACACATACTAAAATACATGGGTGCCTTAACAAAGATGCCTATGTATTTTGCCCAGGGCATTGTTTTTCCTGTTGAAAAAACAGCAGACAAGAGTTACTTGTATTTCCAACACTAATTTTCTAACTCTAGAGATTGGGTGAGGCGTAAGTGGGTGGGTGGGTAGAAATCAAACAAAGGGGAAGCCCTTGATGATACATTTTCATGTACTTCCTCAGCACTGGGAATTCTTTCATGGCATTTTCAAGTAGTCTTAGGCTCTGGAAGCTATTTTGATAAATAACTTGAAAGAGTGGGGTTTCTTCTGTAAAAATTGTCCATCAAAACCAAAATTAACAAAATAGTCATATGTGAGGTTAAGATTTTGAAATGGTTACTTTTAGTAAAAGTCATGGACTGTTGTGGGCAATAAATAAAAATTCATGGGAGCTGTGACTTTTACTAAAAAGAACGGGAGAGAGAAGGTGGGTGGGGAGAGGAATGACAGCTGGAGCCCCACAGGGAAGGACTGACAGCCCCAGCCCCAGCCCAACCAGCACAGCCCAAGCTCCAGCTCCTGCCGTAAACAGAGGAAAAGGGCTGCAAAGCCCCAGCTCCGGCCCCAGCAGACGCCGCGGGGAGGGGGTACACAGCCCCAATTCCATTACCAGCTGAAGCCATGGTGGGCAGGAGGACCCCTGCAGTTCCCCACTGTGGCAGCAACAGGGGGACCCCTACAGCTCCCCTCTGCAGGGGAGGGGAAGGGCTGGGGGTCCCTGAAGCTCTCTAAGTCCCCATGGGTGGTGGGGGGCCCCAGAGCTCTCAGCTACCCAGTCCATTCCCATTTTATCATGGATATTTTCAGTAAAAGTCAGGGACAGGTCACGGGCTTCCGTGAATTTTTCTTCATTGCCCATGACCTCTCCCTGACTTTTACTAAAAATATCCATGACAAAATTTTAGCCTTATCTATGGTACATCTCCAGCCTCAGTGGAAATTACTACTGTAACTGTGACTCGGAGCCAATGGATACTTATCCCTGTCATGTGACATTAACCTTTTGTAATCCTGACTCATGTTAGGTGGGTGGGGAACAGGAAATATGGCCAATGCCTTCCCAGCACTCCTGTGTTCCACATCCTTATCACAACTACAGCCCATCTTGTGCACTTCTTCTAGTCACAAAGAAGAGAGAGAAGAAGAGGACAAGAGCCTCTTCTCTTATTTTACTGTACAAATTTAAAGAAAAGGTATCTGCTTAACTTTCAGGAAGGAAGTGCCTTCCACTGTCAAATGCTGCTAAGAGGACACTGGGGGCACTGCACCCAATCAATCAGTCCTTGTTCAATTAATAGTTACCTTCCTTATCTTCTCTCATTCTTCTACCTCCCATTTGTCCCAAATAAAATTGAGGGAGGTACACCTCAGCCTAATGCACAAAGAGTTCTCTCTGGCTACACTGCATTTGTAATCTGTCTGCCAGGGATAATTACTCTGGCTCCATGATCCCTTTAAGGATTTTCCCTGTCTGATTTGATAGTTAGCTAGGAAATACAAGTCCACATCTAGGGTATTGGTCCTGTTCAGTTTAATTTTAGACATTATTCACTATATATAGCATGAACTTTCAAGAAAAGTCAGCCCAAAGTAGACACATAACATGGAAAATTTCAGCCCGAACAATCAAGTTTCACAAAGCTATAAGCAACTGAAAACTGGGTCTTATAATGGAAACTGTCAGACAACTCTAACTGTAAGCACATTACTACCTGCACTGCCAAGAACATAGAGCACATATGGCCTTTAGGAGGTATCAAGTTTGTCTATTTCCCTGGACTGGGACTAGGCTGCCACATAAGAATGACACCAGAATGACATCACTGGTCTGAGAGATCTGTGACGAAGGTGGAAGGAAACAAGCTAGACAAATTTAGACTAAAAATAAGTTTTTTTTAAAAAAACAGTGATTGCAATTAAGTATTGGAACAATTTATGAAAAGTGGTGGCGGATTGTCTATCACTGAAAATTTTTAAGTCAAAACTGTATTGTGATTGAAGTGGACCAGATAGGTTATAAGGTTCTGAATACTGTAGGTGTTGCTCTGTATTAGTCATAGAATCATAGATACGTAGGGCTGAAAGAGACCTCGAGAGGTCATCTAGTCCAGCCTCCTGCACTTAAGCAAGACCAAGTACATCTACAAGGGCAACCTTAATTCTGGAATTTCCTAACTTTTAGAATCATAGAATATCAGGGTTGGAAGGGACCCCAGGAGATCATCTAGTCCAACCCCCTGCTCAAAGCAGGACCAATCCCCAATTTTTGCCCCAGATCCCTAAATGGCCCCCTCAAGGATTGAACTCACAATCCTGGGTTTAGCAGGCCAATGCTCAAAATCTACACCATCTCAGTTAGCTGTTTGTCTAACTTATTCTTGAAACCTTCCAGTCATGGGATTCCATAACCTCCCTTTGGTCACCCATCCCAGTGCTTAATTACCCTTAAGAGTTAGGAAGTTTTTCCTAATGTCGAACCTAAATCTCCCTTGCTGAAGATTAAACATTACTTCTTGTCCTGCTTGAGTGGACATAGAGAACGATTGATCACTGTTCTCTTTAAAACAGCCTGTAACTGGGGTCGCAGTGAGGGCCAGCCGTGGTCACCCTTTAGGGTGAACTGCAATCCCCAAAAAAGCTGGTGGATATTCCAATACTTAGATTTATCAAGCCAGCATAAAGCAGCTTCTTTATTACCTCACTGGTGACTCAGAAGTCCAAAGAACACAGTTCCCTTAAAGTGATACGTCCTCAGGCTTCCATCTAAGTCAAATATGATGATTTCTGAAAATCTTATTTCATCATATAAAAGAAAAGTTTCCACCAATCCCAAAGGACTGGACAGATTACCTCCCAGGTTAATGAATGTTTCAGATCTTGCCCAAATTCTTATTAACTAAACTAAAATTTATTAAAAAATGAGAGAGAGAGAGAGTATGGTTAAAAGATCAATATACATACAGACATGAGTTCAATTCATTGAAGTTCAGATTCATAGCAGAGATAGTGAGCTTTGTAGTTGCAAAAGAGTTCTTTTAGAAATAGAGTACTTGTGGCACCTTATAAGTACTCCTTTTCTTTTTGCGAATACAGACTAACACGGCTGTTACTCTGAAACCTTTTAGAAATAGTTCATAGGTTATAGTCCAGTGTCCAAATATCATATTCAGGGTATACCAGCATAACTGGGACCGAAGTCTTGTAACTCAAACTTCCCCTGATGAAGCCTAAGCAGTTCTGAGATGACAGAATCAGGACCCAAGGGTCTTTTTATACAGTGTTCTAGCATCCACTTGACCACACAGTCCTGGTTAAACAATCAGCTTTTGATGTAACCAATTGCGTTCTAAACACCACCAGTAATTAGTTACATTAATTAACATAGGCCAGTTTATCCATTAGGCAGTCTATTACAAACTTCAAAGGGTGTGTCTACACTACAAAACTAGGTCAAATTTATAGAAGTCGGGTTTTTAGAAATCATTTTTATATAGTCGATTGTGTGTGTCCCCACATATAATGCTCTAAGTGCATTAACTCGGTGGAGTGCTTCCACAGTACGGAGGCTAGCATCGACTTCCGGAGCGTTGCACTGTGGGTAGCTATCCCACAGTTCCCGCAGTCTCCACCACCCATTGGAATTCTGGGTTGAGATCCCAATGTCTAATGGGGCAAAAACATTGTCGCAGATGATTCTGGGTACATGTCTTCAGGCCCTCCTTCCCTCCCTCCCTCCATGAAAGCAACAGCAGACAATCGTTATGTGCCTTTTTTCCTGAGTTACCTGTGCAGACACCATACCATGGCAAGCATGGAGCCCGCTCAGCTCACTGTCTCCGTACATCTCCTGGGTGCTGACAGACATGGTACTGCATTGCTACACAGCAGCAGTTCATTGCCTTGTGGCAGCAGATGGTGCAATAGGCCTGATAACTATTGTCATCATGTCCGAGGTGCTCCTGGCTGCCTTGGTAAGGTCGGTCAGGAGCGCCTGGGCAGACATGGGCGCAGGGACTAAATTAGGAGTGACTCGACCAGGTCATTCTCTTTAGTCCTGCTAGCAGTCCTATCGTACCATCTTATGGCGAGCAGGCAGGAGATGAGGATGGCTAGTAGTCCTGTCATAAATATAAAGGGAAGGGTAAACCCCTTTAAAATCCCTCCTGGCCAGGGGAAAAATCCTCTCACCTGTAAAGTTTGGTGGTGGCAGTGGATATTCCAAGGACAAAGGATAAAATTAATTTGTACCTTGGGGAAGTTTTAACCTAAGCTGGTACAAGTAAGCTTAGGAGGTTTTCATGCAGGTCCCCATATCTGTACCCTAGCGTTCAGAGTGGGGGAGGAACCTTGACAAGTCCTATTGCACGAACTTCTGCCAGGCAGGCAGGAGATGAGGATGGCTAGCAGTCCTATTGCACCATCTTCCACCAAGCAGCCAGGAGATGTGGATGGCTAGCAGTCCTACTGCACCGTCTGCTGCCACCCAAAGATGTAAAAGATAGATGGAGTGGATCAAAACAAGAAATAGACCAGATTTGTTTTGTATTTAATTTGCTCCCCACTCCCTCCTTCCGTGAAATCAACGGCCGACAATCGTTTTGGTGAGGTCTGTCAGGGGCACCTTGAAAAGTTTAATGGAGATTCAGTCCTGCCTGAAATACCAGGGGAAGGGACAGCTCAGTGGTTTGAACATTGGGTTGATCATTGGCCTGCTAATCCCAAGGTTTTGAGTTCAATCCTTGAGGGGGCCATTCTGTGTGACAGTTGTTTTTGTTTCTCCTTGATGTAAAGCCACCCCCTTTGTTGATTTTAATTCCCTGTAAGCCAACCCTGTAAGCCATGTCGTCAGTCACCCCCTCCCTCCCTCAGAGCAATGGCAGACAATCGTTCCGCACCTTTTTTCTGTGCAGACGCCATACCATGGCAAGCATGGAGCCCGCTCAGATCACTTTGGCAATTAGGAGCACATTAAACACCATGCGCATTATCCAGCAGTATATGCAGCACCAGAACCTGGCAAAGCGAAACCAGGCGAGTAGGCAACGTCAGCACAGTGACAAGAGTGATGAGGACATGGACACAGACTTCTCTCAAAGCATGTGCCCTGGCAATGTGGCATCATGGTGCTAATGGGACAGGCTCATGCGGTGGAACACAGATTCTGGGCCCGGAAAACAAGCACAGACTTGTGGGACTGCATAGAGTTGCAGGTCTGGGATGAATCCCAGTGGCTGCGAAACTTTCACATGAGTAAGGGCACTTTCATGGAACTTTGTGACTTGCTTTCCCCTGCCCTGAGGTGAAAGAATACCAAGATGAGAGCAGCCCTCACAGTTGAGAAGCGAGTGGCAATAGCCCTGTGGAAGCTTGCAACGCCAGACAGCTAACGGTCAGTTGGAAATCAATTTGGAGTGGGCAAATCTACTGTGGGGGCTGCTGTGATGCAAGTAGCCAACGCAATCAAAGATCTGCTGATATCAAGGGTAGTGACCCTGGGAAATGTGCAGGTCATAGTGGATGGCTTTGCTGCAATGGGATTCCCTAACTGTGGTGGGGCCATAGACGGAACCCATATCCCTATCTTGGCACCGGAGCACCAAGCCGCTGAGTACATAAACCGCAGGGGGTGCTTTTCAATAGTGCTGCAAGCACTGGTGGATCACAAGGGACATTTCACCAACATCAACTTAGGATGGCCGGAAAAGGTGCATGACACTCACATCTTCAGGAATTCTGGTTTGTTTCAAAAGATGCAGGAAGAGACTTTCTTCCCAGACCAGAAAATAACAGTTGGGATGTTGGAATACCTATAGTTATCCTTGGGGACCCAGCCTACCCCTTAATGCCATGGCTCATGAAGCCATACACAGGCAGCCTGGACAGTAGTCAGGAGCTGTTCAAGTACAGGCTGAGCAAGTGCAGAATGGTGGTAGAATGTGCGTTTGTATGTTTAAAAATGCATTGGTGCTGTTTACTGACTCGCTTAGACCTCAGCAAAACCAATATTCCCATTGTTCTGCTTGCTGTGTGCTCCACAATATCTATGAGAGTAAGGGGGAGACGTTTATGGTGGGGTGGGAGGTTGAGGCAAATCGCCTGGCCGCTGGGTACGCGCAGCTAAACACCAGGGCAGTTAGAAGAGCACAGGAGGGCGCGGTGCGCATCAGAGAAGCTTTGAAAATCAGTTTCATGACTGGCCAGGCTACGGTGTGAAAGTTCTGTTTGTTTCTCCTTGATGAGACCCTCCCCTTGGTTCACTCTACTTCCCTGTAAGCTAACCACCTTCCCCTCCTCCCTTCGATCACCGCTTGCAGAGGCAATAAAGTCATTGTTGCTTCACATTCATGCATTCTTTATTAATTCATCACACAAATAGGGGGATAACTGCCAAGGTAGCCCAGGAGGGGTTGCGGAGGGGGGAAGCACCGGGAGGGGTGGTGGAGGAGGGAAGGACAAAGCCACACAGCACTTTAAAAGTTTAAAACTTTAAAACTTATTGAATGCCAGCCTTCCGTTGCTTGGGCAATCCTCTTGAGTGGAGTGGCTGCATGGCCGGAGGCCCCCACACCGCATTCTTGGGCATCTGGGTGAGGAGGCTATGGAACTTGGGGAGGAGGGGGTTGGTTACACAGGGGCTGTAGCAGTGGTCTGTGCTCCTGCTGCCTTTCCTGCAGCTCAACCATACGCTGGAGCATATTAGTTTGATCCTCCAGCAGCCTCAGCATTGAATCCTGCCTCCACTCATCATGCTGCCGCCACCTTTCAGCTTCAGCCCTCTCTTCAGCCCACCACTTACTTTCTTCAGCCCACCACCTCTCCTCCTGGTCATATTGTGCTTTCCTGACATTGTCTGCCTCCACGCATTTGTCTGTGCTCTGTCAGTGTGCGAGGACAGCATGAGCTCAGAGAACATTTCATCATGAGTGTGTTTTTTTCGCCTTCTAATCTTCACTGGCTTCTGGGAAGGAGAAGATCCTGTGATCCTTGAAACACATGCAGCTGGTGGAGAAAAAAACAGGGACAGTGGTATTTAAAAAGACACATTTTATACAACAATAGGTACACTCTTTCACGGTAAATCTTGCTGTTAACATTACATACATAGCACATGTGCCGTTGTTACAAGGTCGCATTTTGCCTCCCCCCACCACGTGGCTAGCCCCTTCCCCCTCCCCGTGGCTAACAGTGAGGAACATTTCTGTTCAGCCACAGGCAAACAGCCCAGCAGGAATGGGCACCTCTGAATGTCCCATTAAGAAAAGCACCCTATTTCAACCAGGTGACCATGAATGATATCACTCTCCTGAGGATAACACAGAGAGATAAAGAAAGGATGTTGTTTGAACGCCAGCAAACATACACTGCAATGCTTTGTTCTACAATGATTCCCGACTATGTGCTACTGGCCTGGAGTGGTAAAGTGTCCTACCATGGTGGATGGAATAAGGCTGTCCTCCTCAGAACCTTTTGCAAAGGCTTTGGGAGTACATCCAGGAGAGCTGCGAATGCAAGGGCAAATTAATTATTAAACAGGCTTGCTTTTAAACCACGTATACTATTTAAAAAGGTACACTCACCAGAGGTCCCTTCTCCGCCTGGCGGGTCCAAGAGGCAGCTTTGGGTGGGTTCGGGGGGTACTGGCTCCAGGCCCAGGGTGAGAAACAGTTCCTGGCTGTCGGGAAAACTGGTTTCTCTGCTTGCTTGCTGTGAACTATCTACAACCTCCTCCTCATCATCTTCCTCATCCCCAAAACCTGCTTCCATGTTGCCTCCATCTCCATTGAAGGAATCAAACAACACGGTTGGGGTAGTGGTGGCTGAACCCCCTAAAATGGCATGCAGCTCATCATAGAAGTGGCATGTTCGGGGCTCTGACCTGGAGCGGCCGTTTGCCTTTCTGGTTTTCTGGTTTGCTTGCCTCAGCTCCTTAAGTTTCACGTGGCACTGCTTCGGGTCCCTGTTATGGCCTCTGTCCTTCATGCCCTGGGAGATTTTGACAAATGTTTTGGCATTTCAAAAACTGGAACGGAGTATGGATTCCTCTCCCCATACAGCGATCAGATCCTGTACCTCCCGTTCAGTCCATGCTGTCATCTCCTTCTCTTTTAAGTAGCTGACCTACAATGTCCTTCATCTTTTTCCTGTTCCTAACATATTTATACAACTTATTATTATTGCCTTTTACATCTCATGCTAGTTGTAGCTCACTTTGAGCCTTAGCCTTTCTGATTTTATCTCTACATGCTTCCACTATTATTTTGCACTCATTCATAGCAATTTGTTCACATTTCCACTTTTTGTATGATTCTTTTTTGATATTCAGGTCATTAAAACATTCCTGATACAGCCATATTGGCCTCTTAGTGTTCTTATCTCTCCTTCACAACAGGATAGTTTGCTTCTAAGCCTTTAATATGGTCTCTGAGAAACTGCCAGCTCTCCTGAACTCTTTTTTCTTTTAGATTTTCTTCCAATGGGATCTTAGCTACCAGTTCTCTGACTCTATCAAAGTCATCCTTTGAATCCATTGTCCTTATTCTGGTACTCTCACTCCTTTCTTTCCTTAGACTCACGAAATATACGTGTTTCATGATCATTTTCACCCAAGCTCCCTTCCACCTTCAGACTCACAACCAAGTCTCTCTGTTAGTCAGAATGAAGTCTAAAATGGCTGCCCTCCCAGTTACTTCCTCCACCTTCTGAAAGAAGTTGTCTCCAACAAAACCTTATTAGACATTTTGTGCTTTGCCCCATTACTACTAGACCTCCATTATTGCTGTGAATCTTAAAATATGATAATGGTACTAAAACTGTATGTGACCAGGTGAGTGAGAGAAGTTATTTCATATTCAGTTATAAGACTTTCATGTGTGATTGCATTAATCTAAGTTGTATTGGAATAAGTGGAACATTTATTAGATGCCTTATAATGCTTGAAATCAATGGGATGGCAACACAATGGCAACAGATAAGAATACCTATCTGCACACAACAGAGACACACTGGGGGCAAGTTGTTAGCTTCCAAGATCCTTTATCTTGTCTCCAACATGCTGTAAACCCAATAGTGTAATGCTAGGAACTACCAGATCAAAGGGCAACAAACCATTTAAATGTGTTTTGATTCCTGGAATGGGGCTTCATTTGTGAGCAGCTGTCTAGGGAGAAAGGCTGGCACAGACAGGCTCTGAGGAATAATCTGAAGGAATTTCCCCTCCCCGCATCAGATCCTGACAATGGTAAGCCGTACACAACAACCAGATGTGTATAGTATTCTTTATTGTTTTTAAGGTATGTGTCACCAGCTATTGGTTGAGAACTCCTGATGTAGACCACCTAATAGCTGTCAGTAGTTAGGACTTCTTTGATACAAAATGATTTTTGAACAAATAACCAAATTGTGTGTATTAAATGTCCAAATGTGAATTTACTCTATTGTCTGTCTGACTTCATAGGAGTAATCATGACCTATCAAGTATTTAGATGGTGGTTTTTCCTTTGTGTTTTTGTTTTTAAATATATCTTTAAAATTAATATAATTGAAGTAAATTCACAAAAAAATGTAAATTAGGAAGTCTAGCTCCTTCTTTAACACAATCTGTTGTGCCTACATGGTGTGCTAACAGGAAATCTCAAAAGTGGCTGATATTTTGTATAGCTTGTATATTGCAGTACCACCTCACCCAAAGATTCTCCTTTTGTGCAAAACAAGGGGAAATAAATTCTGTTC
The DNA here is from genome assembly GCF_965140295.1 of Lepidochelys olivacea. Lineage (NCBI taxonomy): Eukaryota > Metazoa > Chordata > Testudines > Cheloniidae > Lepidochelys > Lepidochelys olivacea. The sequence continues at coordinate 79,133,113 of NC_140417.1, read as the reverse complement.
TGCATTTACAAAATAGAGCAGGGGTAGGCAACCTATGGCACGTGTGCCAAAGACGGCACACGAGCTGATTTTCAGTGGCACTCTCACTGCCCGTGTCCTGGCCACTGGACCGGGGGATTCTGCATTTTAATTTAATTTTAAATGAAGCTTCTTAAACATTTAAAAAACCTTATTTACTTTACATACAAGAATAGTTTAGTTATATATTATAGACTTATAGAAAGAGACCTTCTAAAAACGTTAACATGTATTACTGGCACACGAAACCTTAGAGTGAATAAACAAAGACTTGGCACAACACTTCTGAAAGGTTGCCGACCCCTGTTCTATATTAATATGCCTAATAAGGAATCTGTTTGTCAAAAAATATTTCTTGAATCTTTTTTGTTGTCTGTATTATTACAGACATACTTGCTGACAGGTATTTTCAAATAAACTACCAAAATAATTGCAAATGTCAGGATTACATTGTGTTAATTTTGATGAATAAAACAAGCAGAATTTTGCAGAATTTTAAAATATTGTGCACAGAATTTTTAATTTTTTGGCACAGAATTCCCCAGGAATAGACTTAAACAAACTGTCAAATTTACAAAAAACTTAGTAAATGCTGAGCAGGATATATTCCAAATTTTAAAAAATTGGGAGATATAAACACATTTTAAATACCATTTATTTTTATTACCTGTTTTCTACAAGAATTGGAATAAAAGGATGTGGAAAATTCATTATTGAGGCTGATACATTAAACATCTGGCAGAAGGGGGACATGAGACATTCACCATACAATGATGTATTTATGGAGATCCTATCTCAATGTGTTATTTCTGCTTCTAAGAAAACGATATGTTTAAGATTCAATTTTTATTACCAAAAAAATAAGAATCAACAGAGCTTTTCATAATAAAAAGTTCTAAAGCTCCTCTTTACCATTTCCTTGATGATGTAATTATCCTTTGAAGAGGTATCCTCAGTTGTTGTGGTTATGAACATTAAAGGAAGGTAAGAGACTACCAGAAGGTATTCAAGAACACTTTCACCAGCTGAGTTCTAAAGCCTGCAAAAATGGAATATAAGGCAACTAAATATACATAAGAAAATAAGAATTGTGTGCTTCGTGTTACTTTGAACTTTGGCACAGGTCTTAAAACAAATGCAAATATATAGATGTTTTATGCAATCTAAAATCATAACTTTCTCTGCAAACTGTAGTTTGTGATTTTAAATATTTTTATACAATTCAAGGATTCAATCATGCCATTTATAACACTCAGATGGACTGTAGTGCCCCTACAGACTTTACTGGGGTTCTACAGAGGCACAGCAGCCTGTCCATGTGTTATAACTTGCAGGCTCATAGTCTAAATATGAAAATTATGTCAAAATACACTGGCTTTTCCTACCAGATGCATTTAACAAAGTCCAAATGAAAGGAAATATCCTTATAAAAGCATGACAAATTTACACATAAAAGAGACACTAATTTTACATTTATATATATTTTTTTATTTAAATTACAATACTGTTTTGGTGAACCAATCGTAACAACTATGATATCCCTACTCCAAAATAAATATTTTAATTGGTAAGTGAAATCTATTGAATTAATTTTTCTATTGCAGATATTTCCAATTCTAATTGAAAATAATAATTTTCGATTATATATCATATTTGATACATTTTTGATAATTTTATTCTAGTTTTGCAATTATAGCTAACATTTAGCTACTGGATAATTGCATTTTTTGAATGAATATTTCACTAAATGTTCAGTACTAATTTACTCCCTCTTTTACATGTACCTCTTGTCTGCAAAGACCTCATATTATTCTTTCCAATGTTGCAATTTTTCATGTTAAATTCCTTTGTTGTTCAACTGGATCTTATAAAAAAAAACCCTACTGTATCCAGCATTAAAGTTAATATACTTTCCTTTGAAATTTCCTGATCAATTTGATTGAGTTTCTTACATTATTAATGTTACTGTTAAGGCAATAATCTATACAAATCTTTGGTCTTTTTGTATTATGAGGTATGCAGTAGTCTAAAGAAAATGAAAAAAGAAAAAAAATCTGTTGAGTACATTAGCATCCACAGGATACAATTATTTCTAACAATTACAGAATACCTGAATATACTAGGCTGCCCTGCAACCTTCCAATCAGAAAATATCTTTTAAAAAACACTTATTACATATTACCTCAATTTCATCATTACATTTCAATTCACAGCTAGCAGTTACATCTTACAAAACAAAATAAAGAATATTACATTTCTTTTATATATAAAAACTGTATCTTGTGTCCAAAGAGTGTGCTTATGTAAGTCATTAAATTAATGCAAGGATTTTCCATCTCGTTTTCCACAAATTTTGGCAAACTTTCTCCATTTTCTCAATTGACCTCCACATAAAAATAAACAGTGCAGCATACTGGAAGTGGCATTATACTTTATGCCCCTTGACATTTCCATTCTGGTATCTCAGTGGCTCCACATCTTCACTATGAAAGCACTTTACCAAAAGATGCTTGATTTTTCACCAGAAAGATGTTTTTTGAAATTGTAAGTGTTTTCTTCTAATTGGTTTACCTGTTAAACAGATGAAATAGAAATTATTAAAACCATTTTAAGTGTCTTATTTTCCTGATGTTCACAGGTTAATGTCAAATGGGGAAATCAGCACACATTCAGTTGATCAAAATTCAAAAATGAAGTGAAACTAAAAAAAAAACTGCACAAATCTGTGTATAAGAAAAAACAATGAGAAGTCCTTGTGGCACCTTAACAAATTTATCTGGGCATAAGCTTTCGTGATCTAGAACCCACTTCATCAGATGCATGGAGTGGAAAATACAGTAGCAGGTGTAAATACACAGCACATGAAAAGATGGGAGTTGCCTTACCAAGTGGAGGTCAGTCTAACGAGACAATTCAATTAACAGTAGCCAATTAACAGATACCAAGGCAGGAAAAATCGCTTTTGTAGTGGTAATGAGAGTGGCCCATTTCGAACAGTTGACAAGAAGGTGTGAGTAACAGTAGGGGGAAATTAGGTTTTGTAATGACACTGTTTCAATTTCTTTTCATTTCAACTGAATTCAGTACTACCAAATATTAAGCTACATTAAGTATATATGGACTTTTAATTTCTTAAAACTCATTAATTCTTTAGTACAATAATTAACATAACTAACAAAACTCATTAATTTGTTAGTGTGTTAAGGACACTTAGTATTCTTTTATTTCCAAGCTACCTGTGTTGACTTCATAGGATAACGTTTGTTGTTGTCATTAGAAATCCTACCATTCATATTCATCTGAGTAAGACGACATATGCAAAAATCTTTGAATGTGTTACACATTCTATATCATGAGATAATTACGTTTTGATTCTTCACAGTAAAGTTTGTGTCACCAAACAGGATTGGAGGGGGAAATGTTTTCGTTTCTACAGTATAACAGTGATAGACTGATGCTTGCTGATTTCTTTGAAGAGACTTTATGCAAATTCCATCAATTTGCATGAAGTCACTGTACTGTTAACTGTAGTAATAAATTTCAGCTAAAAACTAAAGCTACAGTATATCTTTTCAAATGGTCCTCGTTGTATTTTTGAAACTACCATTGTTGACCATTAATCAGAGAAAACTAAGTTACTTTTCAGTTTCAAAAGTTTTATTAGGCATTCATCTACTAGAGGAAAGTATTCCAAATGCTTCTAACAACAGAGGAGAAATAAATAAGGGATTAAACACTCACCTCAAATATCATACACTGTTTTTTTAAATATTATATTCTAGTAAGGGACTTGACATAAATAAAAAGGGTACAATGCAATACATGAGAGTGACTTAATTGCCTTACTGTATCAACTGTGACTATTTCAGGTTGCTTTTTAAAATTATGTTCAACAATAAGAAAAATGCACTATGGCTTTTGTGCTGTATCACATGCACAGGTGAAAATGAGTGCAAGAAAATTTATTTTAAAGCTTTCTTGTTTGACATACAAACTATTTTTAAAACTCTATTTAACAAATACAGAGCAAAGATGTTATTAATAAAGAAAAAACAGAAATTTAAGATTAATGCCCAAGCTGAATAACTTAGAAATGTGTGTTACAGTGGGACTTGCATAAAATGTATGGAAACTGCTTTAATAAAAAACTAGATTAAAAGAAGTTTTTTTACTCCGCCTTTTTGTTTTTAAGCATTTGGCATACAGGACTCTGAAGGTCTTCAATGCTCTCTGCAATTGGCTTATTAAGAGTTTCCGGAAGAAGAAGAGTCAAGAATCCTGCTGATACTCCACTGATTCCAAACACCATGAATGGTACAGATGGGTGAAGAGACTTCTGAAATTAAAGATCAGTGATAAAAACCCAAAATTAACTCATGCGTCAGTATATTTCTAAAACTATTGCAGCATTATTTGTTCATGTTTCATAAATATATTTCAATTAATTATACACAAAGAAGTTATATCAAAAGATCTGTTCTTCACAGCATTCTTGTATGTAATATCCATTAACAATGGTAATTATTTAGACATACATTAAGAAAAGAACAGATCAAAAACTCACTATACAAGCAATTATTCCGATTAAAATCTCCATTATGAATGTTTGCAAGCCAAAGAGCATTCAGGTACTAACTAGGTATCCATACAAAATGTGCTTACAAAGACAGCAGCAGCAGATAAATACTAGGTAACTCACTTAATGTAAAAGATAAAATGTTAATTTGCTTTTTTCTCAAAGGAATGAAGTTTTATAAAAAGATATACTGTTTTGTAAATACAGAAAAAACAACCCCAAAACACACAACAACCAGAACACCCTCTCTCATTAGTTAAGTCTGGAATTTGACTATATCAATATACTGTAATTAAATAGAGCTTAAATATACATTTGCAGAGGTATGTATAAGTATCCCTTGTAAAAGATCTACCTGCCATGCCAGAATCATGAAAGCAATTCTGAGATTATTCCAATAAACTAGAAGTCTTAGGGGGAAAAGTGTCAGTAATTAACATGAATAAAATAAAAAGTTAACTTACCATGGATGGCACAAATGGAGCCAAAACACCACCAAATCTGCAAGTCATTGAACAGACACCCAAGCCAGCATTTCTGTACCAAAGGGGGGAAAAAGGATGTGTAGTTTCACAACGTGATATGATTAGAACGAGCCCTTAACAAGTAATTCTATTGTCAGGTATCATCCAAGGTTTATTTTTCTTTTTTAAATGAAATTTATACAAATACTTTTTAAAATGTCAATCCATGACTCGAGACAGCCTGACAATGGTTGGGGTTTGTTTTTTTTTGGGGGGGGGGGAGGATAGAGGGGAAATCAGTCTATTAATGTAATTAATATAAGTTCAGCAGGTAAATCAACTGTGTAACAGTAAAAATTACTATAACCAGCCAATGGAGAAAATATCCAACCTATCTCCCAAGGATATCCATGCCAAAAAAACCCATCCTTGGATGCACTCCAGTACTTCCCAAAAGTCTGAACAAACAGGTAGGCTTTACATCATGCTCTAGAAATCAATAAATGTGGGCTACTCTGGACTGGGCTACAGAATGAATTCCAAAGTTGACAGGAACCTCATGGAGAATGATCTAGCAACTCCCTCCCTTATACACTGAGTAAACTCCAGCTTAAGGACCTCTAATGGAATATCTCACAGGAAGAGAGGCAGTCTCTGCGACAGGCAAGGTCCTAAGTCATTTAAGTCTTTATCGATCAAAAAGAAAACCTTAAAGTTCACAAAGAAGCCAGTGGCCTGTCAGTGCAGATCCTGGAGCACCAGTGTATCATGTTCCTAGAGAGATACGCCAGGTACCAACCGGGCTGCTGCATTCCACTCAGTTTTCAAATTAACTTTAAAGGTACAACATCATAAAGGGTACACTGTAATAGGACATGGATAAGCGTAGAAAGGTCCACCTCAGAAATAAATGGTTGCAACTTCCTGATCAAATACAAATTCTTTTTGGGCCACTGCAATTACATGACTGCCTAACGGCAGCTGGGAGGTCTATTAATACCACTGGTTGTGAACCTGAGTGACAGAGAATAGACACGGATGCTATTATCTTCAACAAATCTTTCAGTTGCTTCTCCCAACCTATCATCACCTCAGTCATATCCAGTCTGAGCTTTAGCCTGGTTGTCCTCATTTCCCTAATCTCAACCACAACCTGGCTACATCACTGAACCACAGCTAATGGATTAAACAAGACAGATATAAAATTAGTGATAGGTCACCAACATACCAAAATGACTGAGGTCCAGGTCTTCTCCTCACTAACTTCTAAAAGCCCTTTACCCATGTTGAATAAAACAGATAACTGCAAAGAACCTCGTGGAAGCCCACATAAGAGTAACTTTGGGTTTTAAAAAAGAAGCAATTCACTATTATCCTCTAGCATTCTCCCAAAAGAAAAACAAGGAAGTCACTCAACCTCTGCATCTACCCCTCTCAAGTTTTCAGGAAAGCCAATAATGCCTCAGGCAATGGTGCCACAAGCAGCTGGCACATCTAACAGCAACAGTGTGGACATCTGATCTTTGGCCATTGCCAGTAGGAGTTCTGCCAACAAAACTCAGGGCAAACCCATGTCTTCTCCCAGGATTACATGGGTCAAAAATTCTTAATTCTCATCCTTTATCAGGTATGGTTAATATTCTCCCAATCACTCTAGATTACCACCAGCTCCAAACACCTCCTTTCTCTGACAGAATCCATACAAAGAACAAAGAACAACCAGTTAACTTATTGAACAAAAAATCATAATAAAATGAATCTTTCCTCTCTTTTCCATAAACCCTAGGTCTCTCAAATCCAGAATGTTAGTGGATTTTGTAATGATAATGGGGGAGAACACAGCCTTCTAAATGCAAAATACTTACTTCTTTTGTATGCAGATGAAAATATGAGTCAATTAAAAAATTAGTACTTAACTAACTTAATCCAAAATTCAACAGAATGTTGCTCATGTAAAACACTGTCACTACAACTCAGAGAACTGAATCCATTAGCATTCCAGAATAATTTAGGGAATATTTTCTAACATGGTACATTTTGTTCTGGCTGACTAGAACCTCCATTACCTCAATAATGTATCTACTGCAGGAACTATCAAAACTGAAATGAAGGATTATGGTTAATAAAGTATAGAAAGCCTATGCCAAAGCAAACCATGGATAAAAAAGGCAAGTGTGTTTTGAAGAACAAACATATCTACCATCCTTCTCCTCCATTGTTTACATAAAAATTTTATGACACCTTTCAGACCATTGTGAAAGCAAGTCTTCAGGTGCCATCTCAGACAGTCTAAAGGCCTGATTCTGAGATCAGTGTAATTCCAGAGTAATTACACTGTAGTCAACAGAATTACACTGGTGTAAAACCAGTGTGAAATCAGAATCAGGCCCTAAATGTTGTTCTAATTAGAGGTCATCTAAAATTCACCTGTCAAGTTTATTGGTTTAGTTCTACTATATCGTTTATACATCAGGATTGTGGAAGCACCATATAAAGCTTCTCACAGTCAAAAGTGGTGGTAAGCTTATTATATCCAATTTATCAATCATATACGTAGAATTTAGTGGCAGGTAACTGAAAACCAGAAGAACATTTAACATTTCAGTTCAGTGGATACAAAAATTCATCAAGTAAAAAGGAAATCTGTTCCCCACATTCTTAAAATTGATTATTTGCAAATGCTTGAGTTTCATATACAAACAAGAAATAAGTATCGATAATATACAGTTGTCTATGTGGTTGCATCAGGGTGAATGACAATCCATCCAAAGGAGTTTAAAAAAAATGTTAATACATTAACGTTTATTGGTCCAACTTCTATTGGTGAAATAGAAAAGCTTTTAAGCTTCAACAGAGCTTTTCTTCAGGTCTGGATAAAGCTCTGTGTAAGCTTGAAAGCTTGTCTTGTTACCAACAGATGTTGGTCCAATAAAAGATATTACCTTCCCCACCTTGTCTCTCTAATATCCTGGGACCAAAATAGCTACAACAACACTGCAACCAATAGATTAACTGGAATTAACAGAGATTGCTTCACTGCCTAAATATTCAGATAAATTGGTGTTTAATATTCTGGGAGGTTCACATATAAATACTTTCTCCATGGTTTTATCTTAATGAATTCTAATGATTTGTTCCACGCATCTGAGAGTATACACTACATTACTATTGATGAGGCTGAAGATCTTGCTACAAACATTCTGTTCACAGTATGTACTCTTAAAGGGTAAGGTGCTAAAACATATTCTCAATAAACAGAGTATTCATTTTCTGAAAAACTGTATACCCTATATTTTATTAGGCTCTGAAGAATCACTGACTGATATGTTTAAGAAGATTAAAAGAACAAAGAAAAATGATCTCTTATCAGCAAAGACCACAACAGTCTAACGGTGTTCCTGAATGATTTTGTCCTGTTAAGGTAGTACCAATGCCCTTACTACAACTAGTGTACATAGCTTAGTTTCCCCAGGGTTGAGTGAGGCTTTGGGAAGAAAATTGGGAGATGAATAAACTGATTCATATGAACTTTAAACAACTTTGGGCAAGAGGCCTGAGAGCAATCCTGTCCTTAGAAAATCATGTGTAGTAAGATGAGGCCCTGAAACATAAACCTTTTGGTATCAGAGGCACGGTATGAGACCTACGGCCTGAGCTAAAGTAATGATCAAGACTTTGCTGAAGCAAAGTTAAGCTGTGGGCCAGAGGCAGGCCCTGCTCACAGAAGCTGGCAAGGAAAGGGCTGATGTTGCATAAAGATATGCTGTTGCATAAACATATATCTAAAATGCATTAGATACCAGAGCCATACACAAATGGAACAAGAACATTCTTATACCGTCCACATAGATAGCAAGGACAGGGGCAAAAGGCTAGTATGATGGACAGAGTTGTTTTGTTCGAATCAACATGTATAAGGTAAGAGGCGGCACCTTACTGCGTAGAAGCATGGTGCATTGTTACGTAAAGGGGTTGCACCTCACTACGTCAGGAGTGTTATGTAACTTGTTTGTATCTGTGTATAAGAATACATCCCTGGGGTGGCGGTGTCTTTTGTCTGGCGTAGGGGGCAGTGGAAATTCCCGCCACTGACTGAGCTGAGTCCATTGCCAGGGAGCACAAATTCATAGTATGCCCTGTAGAGTCTATAGGGAACTATTACTGTGCCTCGTTTGACAATAAAACTGGCCGATGTTCCTTCGTACCTTACTGGAGTCTGTGGTCATTGGGGGTTCTCTAGGGGTCTGCTGTGTTAACTATCTTCACAGAGCTGGGGCAGCACACAGAAGGAACACGCACGCAGCTGACTGTTATCATCATCGAACAAGAGCAGAGCACCGCACCGGTAGCTACTGACAACATCACGTATAGTGGGGACCTGACATAAGGGCCTGAATCTCCCAAACCCTTCAAACTGAAGTAATGGCTCCAAAAAAGTCGTCACTGACAGGTGATATAGTGAACAGGTTGCTAAGGGCTCAAAGTAGAGGACGCATCAACCTCATTAATGCTATACTGAGGTCCCAAAAGGGAGCAGACTACTGAACTACAGGAAAACCATCAATAAAAGCCTTTTAGGAATCTAGCCATCGGAGGGTGAGAAAATACAGTGATGACAGCCCTGGAGAGGAGGGTGATATGCAGATATTGCTATTAGATGGATTGTTGTGGAATTAATGCAAAGATTGTTTCAGAGCTAGTAAATAGTCCAAAAACAGTGTTGAGAAAGGAGCCAGCTGGTGCTGAGATGCCCAAATAGAAAAACCTTTTCCACTTCAGCTTTCTAAATCAGTCTAGATGAGACTTTCCTGCTTGGGAGCAGAATGTTCTTTACTTCAGCTCAATAAGTTGTTTCAGTGGATATCAGCCAGTCACATCTAGGCCGTCAGACATAACTATGATGGGTTTGGATGGAGAATGACCACTACTATTCTGCAAGACTATGTCAGGCAGAGCAGAGAAGGTGACTGGGGCTGCACTAAGAGGCTGGTGAGGAAGGCTGACCTCTTACAATAACCTGCTGTGGTCATCTTCCTCAGATCAACTCATGAACAGACTATGGGCAGACGTGGATCACTTGTCTCTAAACGTGTGGTTATCTCTAGCAAGCACTTGGTGAACACCCTCAGTGCTACAGAAAGACTAGAGGACAGGACCCTGCACTAGAAGTGAAACATTCAAACCAAGAATCTGAGGTATATTCTGTGAGCTGGATGTTGAGACATCGAAGGTACAGGGGTAGGACTTCATCCCTCTTTCTTGTTTTGAATGAGAAAATAATGGGGGATAAAAATCAGAATCTCATGACAGAGGCTCCTGACGAGGGACGGGGAAGGTGGGTGGGCATGGTGGTAGAGAGATATTAGAACATGTACTGTACAGATTGCTAACAAATCTCATGGTATTCCCAGTCCAGGTGTCCAAAAAAAAGGCAGCTGCAGAAAGTGATAAGGTTTCAGAGTAACAGCCGTGTTAGGGTGTAGCAAGGCAGTGAACTTCAAAAAGTTCTGCTAGGCTTTCAACAGTGGTGTAGAAACTGCCGTTCAGAGGACGATGTCAAGTGGGTTGTAACTGAGAAAAGTATGTTGCAACCTCTTTATTCCTCAGTGGCTCTGATGCCTTCTGTGAATTAAAATGAGGTCACTGTCCACCATACTATCTGAAGGAAGTTTTAGGTCTGGCTTGCTTACTCCTTGGATAGAGTATACAAGCCCAGTGAGAATGCAAAAGTAGCTCTAAAGTCCTTTAATGAATGGCTTTATCAGTTTTTGACTTGAAGAGATTGTGGCCCTCAAACAGAAGACCTGCTATGGTGGTTTGGACCTCGCTAGGTATTCCTCATGACTGGAGCCAGGAGGATCTTTGCATCACCTCAGATAGCTACCTCCCCCGCACCCCGGGCCAGGCTCTCAGCTCCCAGCTCTCTGCCACAGCTGGGCGACAGCCCACATGCTCCCAGATCCCCGCTCAGAGCCTGGCGGCTACACTGGAGTCCAGGAGCCACCCAGACTCCAGGCATGGAGCTCACAGCAGTAATTACTGCAGTGGTTGTAAGACGACCTACGTTTCTAGTGTAGACGTGCCCTAGTCTCCTCAGGAATGCGGCTACCAAAGACATATGTTTTGTGAAAACTTGAGGAGCTGCCGACAGGCTAAAAGGAGCACAGTGGATTGGTAATGTGAGTGCTTCACTGTGAACCTGAGAAACTTCTGTACCCTTAAAATATTGCCACATGAAAGTAAGTGTCTCTTAAGTCAAGGGAAGAATACCAGTCCCCATGTCTGGATAGGGGAAGGCACTGATACAGAGACAGAAGGAGGAGATTGTCTAGGCCTATAACGCCTACTCTTCTTTCTCTGCAGGTCTGGCTGAGGAGCAGGTCCAGAATAATGGTGGGTCTGCAGCATGGGCAGGGAGGCTAGCCCTCCCAGCCCCACCACCTCTATCTGAGGCTCCCCCACAGTGGCTAAAGTCCCAAACACCCCCATCCCAAAGAAGCCCCAAGGTGTGCCCCTGTGGCTGGAGCTCCAAGCACCCCCTCTGCCTTCCTATGGCTGGAGGAGCCCTGGGCCAGCTGGAGCCCCGGGCCAGCTGGAGCCCTGCCAGCCACACCACACCTCCTCTCCTGAGACCCCAAGCCACGTAGTGGGAAAAACTTATGTCTCTTCTGAGGAACCTGAGCTTTTTATATGTGCCATACAGCTTCCAGGGCAGCTGAGGAGACAGTATGTGTTATGTAGCTTCCTGGGTTCATCAGTAATCTCCTGGAGTTCAGGAAGATTACTGATGAACCCAGGAAGCTAAGTAGCACATGCAGCCTCCTCAGCTGCCCCAGAACATGCATGTCGCATAATAACAAGCAAAAACTTTCTCACAAATTCCGCAACTGGCGTCCAGCAGCCACAGCTGTGCCAGGGAAGGCTTAGCCTGCACTGGCCTATTATACCCACTGTCTATGGTCTGCTGCAGGTAGAAGTGCTTCCTGGAAGGTGCTGGAGTATACAATCACAGGGACTTTAAGGTTGCCCTCAAATCCTTCAAGCCACTGAGCTTAGAGACTGCTTGCTCTGAAAAGAGCAAGGACCCTTCAAAGGGCTGGTACTGCAAAGTTTGTTGGACCTGCAACCAGGCACTCCTGCACATGGCCACTGAAGAAACCAGGGACCTGGTCATCAAGTCCACTGCATGCAGAGCACCTTGCAATGAAGCTCTTCAACACAGATTTCCCCTCATCCACTAATGAGAAGAACTCCTGCCAGCTTCTTCTGGGAGCAGGTCTCTAAACTTGGGCATAGAATCACAGACATTAAAATCATATCAGCCCAAGAGAACATGCTGGTTGGCAATTCTAAATTGCAACCCGCCCCAGTAGAATAAATTTTTTTACTAAAGAGATCTAATTTTTTGCATCTTGATTTGGGGGTCACGCTTGGATGCCCATCATTCCCTCTCATTGGTCATGGATACCACCAGCGAGCCTGGGGGTGGGGGAGATGTGAAAAGGAGAAACTCAAATCCCTGTGCTGGCACATAGCATTTGCACGTGGTCCTTTTGAGGTGGGGGAAAGAGACGAAGATCTGCCAGAGCGCCTTAATGGGGTCCATAATTCCCCGTTGAGAGGCAAGGCCACTCTGGAAGGACCTTCTGTTGCCAAAATATGTTGTGGGGGTGTAAGAATTCTTTCACTTACTCCACCTGGATGCCCAGGTTCAACGTCACCCTCTTTAACAACTCTTGGTGTGCCATATAGTCATCTGGGGGATGTGAAATGCCTCCTGAGGAGACTACCTCATTGGGAGAGGATTAAGAGGAGCCCGGTGCAGGTTGGGACTGCTCTTCCTCAATCACTTGTCCAGCGGGGTCCACCTGAGCCAGCTCTTGGTGCCTAGTACTGGGCTTGTTGCCAGGCTCAGGAACTGGTGTTCTCTGTTGAATAGGTGCTGTATGCCTCTCCGAGGCCACTGAAAAGGAATGCCTCGAATATGGTCTGGAAACCGGGAAGGGGGATGCCACAGATTCCAAAAAGGCCACTGGACAGGTTTAGGACCCCAATGACCTCCTGGCCACCCACTCGATGGTGCTCCGTCTGAAGGATCCATGGCAGGGTAAGTAGTGCCTCAGCGGGGAGTAGTGAGAGCAGCTGTGAGGTTGGGAAATGTAGGATTCAACCTCTGAATCAGAGCAGGATAACTCTCCTTCGGTTGACTGATGGTGCCAGTGACTGATGCCAAGTTGGAAAAGGAAGCAATGTAGTAAGTGTTGCAGGCTTCCCCTTTGACAGTACTGAAGGATGAGCCATACGAGGCAATCAGGGCTGACCTGGCACAGAGTCCTGCAGTGATATTGTTGCAGCTCCCAGGTCTGTCGCTACCGAGAGCACAGACCCCTGTACTGTTGGCAATATCAGTATTGAAAAGCTCAAGAGATCTCTGGCAGCCACAAATGTCTCCAGCATAATCAGTACCAAGATGGTGTCAGTACAGTGTGGTGCTACAGATGTGGAAGGTGCTCCCTCAGGCTCCAGACTCAACAGTACCTGCCTCAGTCCTGGAGTCAACAGTCCCTGTTTCTGCATTGCCAGAGAAGAGATGTGCTTGGACTTTGGCAGCATTTTACTCTTAACTGCACTTCTAGCAGATTTCAGTCCCAGAGATCTATTCTCAGCAGTCTACTTGGAGGCTTTATGCCTCTTCTTAGGCAATGGAGAGGGTGAGCAGTGTCAGGAATCAGGCAAGCAGGAGATGTATTCCTCACTGAAGCCAAAGCACTCAGTGCAGAGTCCATGACCTGACTCTGACGGAGGTCTCAAGCCTGCCTCCATAAGTAAAAACGTTAGTCTCTCTTCATGGCCCTTGTTTGTGTGTGGCTTAAAATTTCTGCAGATCTGGCAGTGATGCCAAACACAAACTTCTTCCAAACACTTCAAGCAGCCTAGGTGTTGGATGCTCACAGGCAGCAGCTTACTGCAGGAAACACAGGGGCTTGAAGTTCAGTGACTGAGGCATCCCTCTGTACCAGGTATTGGATGAAATCATCAGGTGTGGTAACACTTAATCTAACTACACTAATAACTAAATAATAACTTGAATAATACTATAAAACCATTTACAATAAAATCTAGAAAGAGCCTACTGAGAATCCTTGCAAAGGCAAGGCCGGGTGGTAAGAAGAAACTCAAGGCTTGAAGTCAGCTGGACCCTTTATATTGGTGCCCAGAGGGGCATGACAGCTTGAGCTTGAGCCACCCCAACAGGTTTCACTAAGGGAAAAATTTCCAACAAGTGTAAGCGGAGCGCACAGACACCAAGAGTGGAATGCCTCAGTGCAATCACTCAAAGAACTTCTGTTTCATGAACTACTTTGAGATTTTGAAATATGGCTTAATTTCAAATCTGAACAAAACCCAAATTATTCAAAATTCTCTGAAGAAAAATTCCAGAAAAAATTGTTTTGGACTGAAACATTTTGTTTCAGCAGAACTGATTTGTTTTGGCTTTGACTTTTTATTATTATATATTATCTTCTAATTTATAATACAAAAAAGAAAAACAAAGTAATTTCTAAACAAAAACTGATTTTTTTGGTTTTACTTAAAATTTCTGTGAAAATACAATTTCACAGAGTTTCAATTTTGACCAAGCTGTATTTTCCATCAGAAAATGTTCTGTCAAAATGTTTTTATAACCAAACCTATTAATACCTATCTATGAAAAATAAGTATGAACTAGTACAAATTTTAATTTTTTATAAAGCCAAGAACCAAACTAAAAGTTACAGTAACACAAACCATAAAAGAGTCACAGAGAAGCACATGGACACTGCAAGGGTTCACAGGTGATAAGAAGAATCTAAGTGACAATTGGGCCTGCCTCTACACTTTATGACCTGGGAGTGGAGAGGTGGAAAAAAATCTAGGGTTGGGGTGTGGCTGCAACAGACACTCCTGGCCAAAAGAATCGTCTTGCATATGCCTGGGGTGCATGTGCACCCAATAGTAGAATTGATATGAACAATCATTTGAAGAAGAAACAAGTGTTCTTAGTGGGTACTGTAGCTTTGTGTTGGTTCTAGTAAACTATATTCCTAGAGTTAGTCATTTTTTGCCATTGTTTCTGTTATAGGATTAGTCTCTGGACCAGCAGACAATGTACTTTTGTTTTCTTTCTATAATTTCTGGATGCTGGGAGTCTTTGGCACTAAATAGGTGTTAACTGAACTTAAAACCTGCATGTATTTTACAAGTAATAAAATTGAAGAAATGGATTATACTATGACATCTCTGGTTTCCTCTAAGATTTTAAATTTTTGCTTTTGAACAAAATATTTAATTTAACATACAGCATAGTTACACTTCAATATAAAATGGGGAAAGGAATACTGAAGATGTCTGCAAAAGTTCATAATACCACGAGGTGGTGCTAAAGTTTTGTTTTCAAAATAACCATCTGGCACAAAAATTGAAGTACTAGTGTGACATTTTTCTTGAATAAAATAATGAAAATATTTGAAACTGATTAAAATATCAAGAATATATAAACATATTCATATGTTAGTGACATAATCACTAACCTGTAAGTGAAAACAGTTTTAGTATGGGACGTGTGATGCAATAGCATACTGTTTTATTAAATGTAATCAAATTTCAAGAATGAAGATAGTTTAGAAAAATGGTACTCTTCCTCTCCCCACCGCTACACTCCACCTCTCCAAACATAATATTTGGTTATTTCTGTTCCAGAAATAAGTGTACAGATTCTCCAGGGGGACAGAGCTGTACCTGATTAACTGCCCCCCTCGCCCCCCCAGCCCCCATCACAAAGGACTTATTTCAATTACAATTGAGTATTGGTATAATTCTCAGTAAACATGAGCTGTTGCATATCTGGCAATAGCAGCAATATGACTTCGGAAATAAAATTTTTAAACCATGTGATCACTGTGAAACAAACGAAAGCCAAGAAATTAAAACTTATCACTCCAGGCTTAACTCACACAATTCAGACTCAGAGAATGATAAGTACAGGATGAGGAGGCAAACATTAAAAATACACAAAATTTTTGTAACAAAACCCAAATTTAACTAGTTTTTAGGTAAGTTAGTTATAAACCTAAAACTTGGCCCAGGTTTTCAAACACAGGGATTTGTTTCATGTAAAGCTTCTCCCATGGTCTGTGACAGAAATTGCAAAATCCTGAAGAGTCAGAGTGTGCAGATCTCCTTCAATTGTGGTATCTTATAAGCTGAGAATTACTATGAACCTTTAGTGCTAAGTGCAGTTCAAGGTGTTGATGACCACTTTTAAAAGTTCTGGCTCTCCTATGACCACCCTCAACTCAATGTTAACACACTTACTATTAGCTGGGATGCTTCTGTTGTAGTTCCTAGCTTATAACTCTCCAGGAGCATCAGTGGGTTTTCCTGAATGGAGGGCCTCAGCCTATGGAATTTGCTCCCATTGACTGTCCCCTAGAGCTGTAGGTTCATGTATTTCAAAGCAGAACAGCATCTCTTGGGTGTGCAGCCAGCTCCAATGAGCTGTAGGGAATTCGATAGCAATAGAGCTTGGAACAGCAATGACAGCAGATCAGGCAGAGGCTCAGCCAAAGGGGTTTTAACTACCACGTTCTCCTGACCTCTACAGCTAATGAAGTCAAACTGATTTTTACTATTTGAACTCTGAACATTATTGTCTGGTGTTTGGTCCAACCTCTTCCAACCCCTCTCTTTCACATTCCTTCCACTAACAGCCTCACTCCCCTTGTCTGCTGCTCCTTCCTTCCCCATTTCACTCAGCATCCCTAACTCCTTTCTTACTATTTACTCATCTCCTACTGCTATTTCTCCCTACCCTCTAATAAAGGAAAAAGAAAAGGAACTAACAAGCAGTGTGCCTACCATATTCCTGAGGACTTTGCTTATATGTGGTTGCCCCTCACCTCTTTTCTCCTTACTTATTGTTTTATTGTCCTTTCTGACTGTAAGCTTTCTGGAGAAGGACTCATATCTTCCTTTATGTTTGTTTACAAAGCGACAAGCACAACAGAGCCCAAATTCTGACCAGCATTTTTGGGGCACTACTCCCATATAAATGATAATATTTTGGTGGCATGGGAAAAAGGGGGAGAACAGGAAGGGTATTGTGTACTTCACTTCTGTAACTTGGCTGTTAACTTACTCTTGATAACAGGTGTGATAATTCACAATAGGTTGACAAAAAACTATGTAATATATGGTGCGGTTTTCAGTTCATTTGTTTGCATATTATACTTCTGTAAAACAATGTGTGGTTGCTAAGGCGCCATATAAATTATTTGTTAAAAATATTTAATTAAATAACATGAAGGTATAAACAAGTAACTGTTTTTCAAAAGACATCACATAATTACTACATAGGGGACTTTAATTATACAGCAGTGTTATAAGAACTCAGCTTTTTATTGCATGAGCCACACTGAAGAATTAAGTTAAAATGTTCTTCCATCATGTCAATTATGGTATTTTGTATAAGAGCAAGACAAGGGAGAAGTCATGGAGTAGAAATTTGTTTTTACGAATAAGAATTTTACTAGTAAAATTATTGATAGAAATAGGAAAAATATACCTAGGATTATATTTAAGGAAGGATTTTTATTTTACCCCTGGTGTAGAACATGTGTCTGACATAAAAAGTATATTCAAGTCATAAATTTTATTATCAGTTGCCTTGATAAGTGTGAACTCATGTTATTTTACTAAAAAATTAACAAACAGAAATTAAAATAACCCAGCCACTAGTAACTCCTTTTGTGTGAAAATTGTTTACATTTACATACATGCTATATCAACTGTTTCAGACTCTTTAGCCTAACTAAAAGAAGGCTGAGGGGAGATATGATTGTTCTCTATAAATACATCAGACAGATAAATACCAGGGAGGAGAAGGAGTTATTTAAGTTCAGCGCCAATGCTAACACAAGAACAAATAGATATAAACTGACCATCAATTAGTTTAGGCTTAAAATTAGACTTCCATCAGAGGAGTAAAATTCTAGAAGAGCCTTCCAAGCGGAGAAGTGGGGGCAAAAAAAAATCTAACTGGCTTCAAGGATGAGCTTGATAAGTTTATGGAGGGTATAGTACGATGAAACTGCTACAATGGCATGTAGTTGATCTGCGACAACTATTGGCAAATATCTCCAACAGCCAGTAATGGGACACTAGTTGGAGAGTGTTCCGAGTTACTACAGAGAATTCTTTCCCAGCTACCTGGCTGCTAGATCTTGCCCACATGCTCATGGTCTAACTGATCACCATATTTGAGGTCAGGAAAAAATTTACCACCAGCTTAGACTGGCAGACACCCTGGTTTTTTTTGCCTTCTGCTGCATCATGGGGCATGGATCACTTGCAGGTTTAAACTCATCTAAATTGTGGGTTCTCTGTAACCTGAAGTTTTTAAATCATGATTTGAGGACGTCAGTAACTCAGCCAGAGGTTATGGGCCTTTTACAGGAGTGGGTGGGGCAAGATTCTGTGGCCTGCAATGTGCAGGTCAGACTAGATCAGGGGTTTTCAAACTTCATTGCACTGCGACTCCCTTCTAACACCACAAATTACTACACGACCCCAGGAACAGGGAGTGAAGCCTGAGCCTATCTGAGCCCTGCCACCCCAAGTGTGGAAGCCAAAGCCAAACCCTGAACCCCATTGCCCCAGGCAGGGTGGGGGGCAAAGCCGAAACCCAAGGGCTTCAGTCCCAGGCAGTGGGGTTCAGCTTCAGCCTCAGGCTCCAGCAAGTCTAAGCCAGCTCTAGTGACCCCATTAAAATGGGGTCTCTACTCACTTTGGGGTCCAGACCCACAGTTTGAGAACCACTGGACTAGATGAGCATGATGGTCCCACCTGGCCTTAAAGTCTATGAATCTAAATGTTTTCATTTGAGCCAAGATTAACAATTCAGTAATACAAATTTAAACAAATCATTAGCCAGAAGTTACATTTCCTACATCAAAAGTTATTCAGATCTAAATTTTCAATTACCTCACTACTGTTGGGTAGAGTTCAGAAGTATATATATACACTATATTGAAGGCAGCACTGACGGTCAATTTTCCGCACAAGGCTAACAGAGTTGGACTGAAGAATAAACCTTTGGAAGAGAGAAAATAAATAAATGTGACTATAAAGAAATATGTACACTTTCCTGGTTTTTTTTGTACTAAGTTGAAAACATGGTCTTTTTCAACAGACTTAAACACAAGTATAGCATTTACTCTTTGCTACTGAAGTTTGTTCTTCCAGCGTAAAAGCTATCTATCCTATCACTTACCAAATATCCTCCTGAACTGGGATAGGAAGGAATTAAAGACCTCTTTCCTGCAAAAAAAAAAAAAAAAAAATTCCCCTACAGTCCACTAATTAAGTGTAGACCTTTTTTAAAAAATTATTTTAAACCACTTGTAAATGGGTTTCGCATAGTAATATTTTTTATACATTTATTGTCTGACCTTTGCATTCCCTGTGGGATCATAAATTGATGCCCTAGCTGATATACTCAAATTTATGATGCTACTGCACCACATATACAGGACTTCATCCCACTGACAGATGTCTTTCTGGCAACTAAAATCCCTGCCTCCAGAGAAAACATATATTCTGTCATGTGACTAAGATGTATATTTCTGACCAAGAAGTCTCCCCCAATGCTTTTGGGAAACCCAAGGTTACTAGCAATAATAATGACGAGAGAGAGAGAGAGAGAGAGAGATGCACACACAGACAGAGAGAGAGAGAGAGGGAGGGACAGAGAGAGACAAACACATACACATGCACACAAGAAAAGGTGGGACTTTTTAAGGTAAAAATGAAATAAAAACATGAATGTATTATGACAATACAAGTACAAAATCATGTATTATGTGACTGAATTCATAAGCCTATTCAATCAAAAGGCATAATTTTCTAAAAGGAAAAGCTTGAAATTCTGTAAGTAAAAACAAGAATATTGTAATTGATACCCTAATCTACTAACTAGATAGGCCTACTACTTACTCCCTTGTATTTTTCTTTAGATAATGACACTTTTACCAACTTATTTGCCTTTCACTAAACACACACTCAATTGATACTACATTGACTGGAGAAGAGTGCAGATCTTTTAAAATCTGAAAGAATTAAGTTTAACTCTCCTGTTAACATGATTTTACTTCCACCATTTTGATAAAACAAACTATGACACAAACTCATTTGTAAAAAGATGTTTTGGGTAGAAATCTGGATCTTCAATTTTACTTGCTAGAAAAAAAAGGAAGAAAGTCAGAATTATGTTCCAAGAACTGTATTTCAAATTCTTCCTCCAGTTCTGGGTTCAACTTATTTGGATCAAGTCATGTTGGCTAATTATTGGAAAAGATTGTTTCTCAATTGTTTAGTTTGTCCTTGTATGATTCCAATTCTTTTTAACTGGATCAAGCCAGATTTCTACTTGAACTGAAATACTAGGCTCATCAGCATATACACTGGAACTCTGAAACTTCCTTCAATTGCTTTTCCAAGTTTCATGTCTTCTTGCAGAAACCTTTGTAATGTAAAGTGGATACAAAGATTATTTTAAAAAATCCTCCATGCGCTCAATGCAAATTTCAACATACATCTAATAGCTGGATGCAAACGCAGAAACCCAGTCTTCCTGATAGTTACTCTGTACTGGTGCACTGAGCGTAACTGAGAAACTGGGGCATCAATTTTCTTTTTTTCAATCAACAAATCATGAATCTGATGGTAGCTGCAGTGCATTTTAGAACTTCAATTATTACTGCTTTTTTAGTGAGGCTTAAATGATGTGCTGAACAGCCATACATTAGACATTTAGGATTATTATACCCGAGATGTTATCGTGTTATTGCTGAGGCAAAAGACTCACTTGCCATATTTCCCTTTGCATTCCTGGATGGCATCGTTAGCAACTCTGACACAATTTTCCATGGCCTTTTTTCCAGAAGTAGAATCAACAGTATTAAACACATTTTCTCCTGAATGGATGTTGGTAGCCATCAATGAGGCAATTCTAATTTTCAACCAGCAACCTCACATCAAGTGTCAACGTGAAACCTTTCAGTTCTTCCTTTATTTCTTCACCTGAAGCATCTAGTGGCGGCCTTGTGAATTTAAATCTGTCTGGAGGAATATATCCAAAGGGAAGTTCTTCAAATATTTCTGAAAATGGGTAATTTTGTGCTACTATTTTGGGCAGAATTTTGTGAAAATGACGTTAGAAAATAAGAAAGTTCCAAGTTTCTTATCAAGCTCAAATATTTGCCATTCAGTTTTTATTTTTTATGGTATAATCACCAGTTGGTTGATCTTTGCCATTTTGTGTGGGTCAGAGATGACCAGAGATTGCTCATAAATGAAGTTGATATTAAGTAGCTGCTGGAGCACCGGGAATGGGAATGGCCACCATGACTATGCTTTTATGATAATGGCATCAGAAATGTTGCACATGGAGTGTCATCATACACATTAAGGTTTTGCTCTTCTACTTCAGTAGGCAAAGTTTCATTCAGTGGCACTTTCCATCTTGAAGAACCCAAATATATATTTACATTTTACTGTAGAAGAACTATCCATGCAGGATAGTGTAGCTCTCAATGTCCCTATTACACAGATTAAAACTCTGACTGGCACTCACGGTCAAACACTAGGAAAAACGTCCCAGGATACGATTAATTCAATATGAATTGCTTTTTAAAAAAATTTCCCTCCCAGATACACAAAATAACTTTCAACTTCAATTGCCCATTGACATCAGTGGAAGAGCTGTACAAGTTAAAAGAACATTCATGTTGTATACTACCACGCAAATCTGAGTAAAATAATTTTCTTCTGGTTGGAACTTGCTACCTTTGTTCACCAGAGTCCATTACAAGAGATGAAAATGGAGGAAGCTGCTCCTAACTCTTAGAATTATTTTTGAAATCAAATAAAATTATAGTTTAGTTTGCCCCATCTTCCAACTCAAAGTTCCTATGAATGAATGTCTTAATCCTAAAGGAATGGGAAGAAAGAGTGTAGGGGGAACTATAAGAAAGTTCTAATTGTGTTTTAATTTTAAAAATAAGTTTTTAAATTGACCAATAGACATCATCTTTAATGGCTGAAAAGCTGTAATTTGTCTTATTCCATGTGTGAAATTATTTGGATCTATTTTGGTTAATAAACAAGCTGAGCTATCTAGAAATCAAGTTTCTAATAGATGAGGACATGCAGTGCATGTGTTTAGTACCTAATTATAATTTTAAATCCACTATAATAAAAATCAAGATTTTTTTGTTAAATACTTCAAGGAATGCAGACTGAGGCTAATAAAAATTGCTTTGTTCTAATAACTACAGGGCCAGATTAGAGAGGGAACAATCCTCACTTCATGCTGGGAACTGAATCAGACTGTATGATGCTGGGAGCTGAATGGTTTAACTGACTACAAATATTCTGGGCCCAAGAACCAACTTTACTCAGACCAGGCTAGAAACTGACACGCACATGGTAACTTTATCAGTCACCCACAACATCAAAACTCCAAACGGAGTAGATTTTATGAAATTCAGCAGTGCTTTAGCAATCATTACTCTGTACTGGTGCACTATCTTTAAAGATATATATATATATATTTTTTACTCTTGCTTTGACACATGGATGAACAGACCTACATGCTGTTTTTAAAAAATCATCAGAAAAAGTAAAAAATTAGTTTGGATTGAAAGGGACTGAAATGAAATGAAATGGGGGGAAGGGATAGTTCAGAGGTTTGAGCATTGGCCTGCTAAACCCAGGGTTGTGAGTCCAATCCTTGAGGGGGCCATTGGGGATCTGGGGCAAAAATTGGGGATTGGTCCTGCTTTGAGCAGGGGTTTGGACTAGATGACCTCCTGAGGTCCCTTCCAACCCTGATATTCTATGATTCTATGAAAGTCAGTCCATCACATAAAATAGCAGAAGTTACTAGTTATTTCCGCCTGCATGCCAAACATAAATATAACTTTTTCTTAAATCAGTATATTTTAAAAAGTGGTTAGAATTCAGTGTCTATGGAAAGCTGATAATTGGGGCTGCAGCCCCACATTAGCAGAATAAGCTACCTGTTGCACTGAAACTGACACCAATGTTATATGGTTTTAATAAATGTTTAATCCTTCACTTGCTCACCAGTATAATATAAATGGAGGCTGCAAATGCTCAATGCAGTTTAATATTTCAGACTGAGTGATCTTGCATTCTATTAGCATTGTATTGAAGTGTGTTATGGTAATATAGTATATCTTATCCTCCTCAAGCACTCATGCAAATGAGATGTATATCTCATGAGGCTATCCCATTGAGAAAAGTTTTACATTAAAAAGGGGAAAAAATGCTTACTTGTACTTCTGTTTCTCTGAAGATATAATTCCAAAAGGATTTCTATTCCTAAGCCTTGGGTCATTACCACAAGCCTGGAAGAACTACCTCAGCGCTTAAAGAATTTTGACACTTGAGGCTTGCAGTAGTAGGACAGAGAGAGAGTCAGGTCCCCTACTGGCTGGTGTATGCTGGATATAAATGCTTCCCTTGGAATATTCCAGTCAGTTCCTTTGGTTTCACAGGATGTGAAACTCCCAGGATGGTCATCCAATTCAAAATGGTTAATTAGGACTCAAAATAAGTCCCACCCCCAAAACACAAAAACTAAGTGCAAACACTGAGGCACCTTAAAAAGGGACTAACCCCCAAACTCTGAGGGGAGTTATGGTTGCTGAATGAGAATCCCTTCATAATGTTATCTCCAGAGAACAAGACTTACACATAAGTAATTCTTTCTTCTCTAAAGATCCTATCCACCATGATTCTTACTCCTAAACAGTAGGAACCAGGGAGAATGTCCCAAAAGAAAAAATTGGCAATCTTGATATATGCAGCAACAACATGGCTATTGCCAATAGCGAGAAAAAGAAGCAGGCTTAGTTTTAATTACAACTGAGTTCAGCACTTTGATGATAACTGCCTATCTGGTCTTAGTCAGGGGAAGGATCTACACCAGCATGCGAGGCGTTAGCACCAAGTCCTGGAGCTCAAAAGCTGTGGCTAGCTCAGGCTTACACTTTGAGAATTTACCCTTTGTAGTACTCCGGTCTGGCCTTGGGCTAGACTTACAGGAATCCCTAGGATGCCTTAAAGAGGGATTTCACGCACTCCAATATCTTTTTCAGTACACTGGGTAACAAACTGACAGGCAAATTGACATACCCAAATACCAAGGTCAACTCCTAGGCAAATGATGTACCAAATACAGTTATGCAAACTGGACACAATCGTGTTGCACTAATATTCATATGTTCGCCGAACTTAAAACTACAATCTCTTTCTAGTTTCCATTCTTATATTTCTTTCCATTCAGTACAAACTAAAAATTCATACAGACAATGACTTGTTTATATTGCTCTATATTCTATACACTGAAATGTAAGTATAATATTTATATTCCAATTGATTTATTTTACAATATGGTAAAATAAGAAACTAAGCAATTTTTCAGTAATAACTTGCTGTGACACTTCTATATTTTTATGTCTGATTTTGTAAGCAAGTATTTTTTAAGTGAGATGTAACTTGGGGGTACGCAAGACAAATCAGACTCCTGAAAGGGGTACAGTTGCCTGGAAAGGTTGAGAGCCTCTGCCGAACTGTATCTCAATAGTAACACTACTATTTTGTAACATTAAGTAAGATAAAATGTACATGAGTAGATAGCTCAAGATTCTACAATGAATCTGGTAGGATTTTTTAAAAACTACTGTAATTGTGCAAATACAATTTGTCACAACTTTATTCAATAGTTTGTACCATGTCCAGTTCTAATGCAACCAAAACATCTCCAAAATATACAGTCTTTACTAGGTCCCTACTATTTCCTAACAGATTAGTTGAGTTTAATTGTAAAACAATTATCTGTAGATAGACTAGCTCAAGTTTACTTAGACAACAGTACATACTCACCAGAATTTTCTGGTAAAAACATGGTAAATATACATGTAAACCCTGCAAATATCAGGAAAAAAGTTGTAGTTTTACGTCTTCCAGACCTAAGAAGAAAAAGAGTACATGGTTAGATAAGGTTAAAATCTAATCTCATCAAGACAGAAAACTTGCCTTTTTGTATTTGTCCGTGAAAAGCCCAGGGCTGTAATAATAATAATTACAGACATATTGTACCATGTTTCAGACAGCAGTTTCAGTTATGTAATTACATACTTTTTAATTACGACGCATTAGTATTCTCAGAGACTGCTTTCTAGCAAAATGTTTCTTTTTTTTAAAACAGTTTTAGTGAATTCATTGTTCATGAAAACTGTCAACTTCTGCAACAAATGAGCGAGGGTGTCCTACAACCAGCAGCCTCATTCACTACACAGCCTTGATTCATTCTGTGAGCACAATCCATTCTGTACAAAGAATGAGGCTGGGATCCTGTGGAAAATATAATATATGTTCGAGTAATTAAGAGATTATATACTAATGCATACACACAAGGGGACTGAATTAAGGCTGGATAGGCAACCTTCATTCTGGCCTTTCTAACCCCTGAGTGCTTGATTATGAAACCTTAATATTCTTTTACATAGTTTTTGTTGTAATATAAAGTAAAAAGTATAAAATTCATTTTATATTTAAATCTTAACAAGAATACATACGACTCCACAAAGGCTATTTCCACACCTGTTTACTCTGGAATAAAAGTGAAGTGGACCTGACTGAGAAGCACCAGCCAACAGTCATATTTGCAGTACTATATTATATACAATTGATATTTACTTACAAAGGATTACAAATAAATTTGATTCTCAGTCAGTAAATTAGAAAATCACTGATAGTTCAACTGAAAAGTTAAATATATTTCTAGAATAGTGAACGTGCCTGTTACTCAGTTTACACTGTAAAATATATTAGCTATATCTATAAATTTCTCTTATCAACAGCAGAATTCTGGATTCTTTACAATCAATGTAGAATATTTGCATTAAAATTATCCTTTTCACCCTTTTGAAACAAAATGTAAGAATTTCTTAATACGTTGTAGATTAAGGCTAATACCAAACTTCAGGCTACCTGGCTTGTTACAGATAATACCTTTTAAACTTTTATAACTACATACATCGCTATGCCCTCATAATAATGAATTTAAAAAAAAGTTCTCAAATACAGATGAATATATTTTAAACAAATTGCACAGGGACTAAGCCGCTTATGTCCCATGAATGTACGTTATGCAGTTTAAATTGAAGTCCTTGATCATTTTAGCTTGGCAATCTTACAAGCTCAGTGAGTTTATATGTGAAACCCTGGCCCCAATGAAGTCAGTGGAGTTTGCCACTGACGTAAATAGGGCCAGGACTTCACACCAACTTCCTTGAATGGCAGTGGGACTGCAGTTTTACATAGCTTTGGATTTCTAGAGCTAATGCTTAGCTTTTGGCACTGACAAAATTTTTTGTAACTAACTGAGGGCCTCCAAAAACAGAGAGAAATATGAAAAATTATGGACTAAGTGATTATGACTTTAAAAATACTGAACCATTTTTTCTTCATAACTGGCTTCATATTTTAATGCTTGATAAAAACAAGCTAAGTTCAAAGTTCTTGCTATTTCAATTTGTTTAGTTATTTGGGTGCAAACTTTCTAATCCTGTGGGAATTCTGCGCCACTACGCATGTACAGAATTAATGTCCCCAACAAATTTGTCTCTCCATACTAAGCCCCTCTACAGTTAGATTCTGCTGGGCTGAGCCTGCCTGCCCATACCTGCTGTGCCTAGCACAGAATGGCAGGGCCTGGGGTGTTTCTGGGACAGGCCTAACCCTTGCACTGTGTCAGGGTTGGGTACAGCCTCACCACTGAGTCCCTGCCCAGGAGTAAGGGGGCTGCAAGCTGATCTCCCACCTCTATGCAGCCAGTGGCCTGTGCTCCTCACTGCCATGCTGGAGCCTCCATATTTATATATTGACAAAGTTTGCAGAATTTTAAAATATTGTGGGCAGAATTTTTAATTTTTGGATCAGAATTTCCTCAAGAATAAGATATATAAAAAGAGTATTCTATCCATACTGACAATTATTTTACTCAGATTTTTCCAAAGATAAAAAAAGTTCCTACTTAGGCTGACACTAAACATTGAAAAATTCAACCTAATATGATAAAGTTAGGTGACACCAAAAAGAGAGGGGTGGAAAATGCTAAACACATTCCTGCCTTAAGTACAGGAGGCCCTACAGTTAACTGCCTCCCAAGAGAAAGACAAAGAGGACAAGGTAACACCTTTTATTGGGCCAACTTCTGCTGGTGAAAGAGACAAACTTTCAAGCTTACAGAGAACTTTTCAGGGAAAAACAGTTTCAGAAGTACATAGTATCTTACCATTAGAAAAAAAAAAAAGCTAAAATAAGCTTTTCCCTATTTATATATATATATATATATATATATATATATATATATATATATATATATATATATATATATATATATATATATATATATATATATATATGTGATTCTAGCCTTACAATACAGACATAAAACTATAAAGTTACTATTCTTACCAGGATTTCTCAATAAAAAACATGCAGAGAGGAAATGCAGGAACTTCTATAAGGCCATAAAGAGCTACATTTAGATATAGATTTCCTCCTAATTCACCGGCATTGAATGTTAGGCCATAGTATACAAGGCTGCAGACATACCTGAAAACATCCATAAAGTTTTATTAGTTTTGGTAATAAGCATTTAAAGCTAAGATCTTAAGTTAAAATTTCTTTAAATACGTACTAGTAGTACAAAAAGAGAATTATTTCACACACAGCATTATGGATCCCATTCAAAGAAAGAAAAGATACCACAGCTTCTACTTAAATTCACAAAGAAACCCGATCTTCTTGCCAAAGTACCACCATAAATATTATATAATATTATATTTATACACACACACACACACAAACACCCCCCAACCTGGGGAGATTTGACATTCCATAAGTATTTTTAAAAACTGTTTAATAGACTGAATAGATGTTAACTTCTACTCTATTAAATATATAGCTAAGTTTGCTATACATCAGACAGGTCCATGAAAGTAGAACAGACTGTCCAGCCTCATGAGAAAAATTCATGTAACAAATATAAAAAGGATAATAAAGTATATTGTCCAGGTAGGAGCAAAGATTCACTCTCATGGATTAAATATATTACCTCTTTTGACACAAGCAGTTTGCCAAATTCAGGGTGTTGCAGGTTGTCCCAGTTAGAAGTTGATATTGAAATCAGGTATTTTCTTTGATGCTGTCACTGTGCCTCAGTGGGTCACAGCTGAGAATGCCAGATTCAGGACTAACTGCTGAGAAATAGGGCAGACTCTCTCCAAACTGGTGGTCATTCTTTCATTCGATTATACCAAACCAGTAACAAAAGTAAACTACTGGAATAAACTGCTGGCTTGTAAAGTCTCTCTGGTAACTTCTGTTGTTCAGTGTTTGGCTGTGTGTGTGTTCTCTCTATTCCAGTTCTGCGCAGATAGTTGGCACAGCAGACTTGACTGAACTGCTCAATAAGCATAGACCCGTTCATAGTGAAGGAAGATGGTCAGGTTTATTGTTAATGAAGCACAGTTCTAATGTCCTGACTCAATGGTTACGGGCATGGTGGCAGATATCATAGGCTGTAGGAGGCTGGGCCTCCCCAAACAGCCAGGCATTGGCCTGCTCATGCTCTGCCCCCAGTTCCCCCTGTGCGGTGGCCCCGGCTCAGGCAGCTCAGCCTGCCCTCCTGGTGCTCCGGGGCTCCGGCAGGGGGTGGGGCTGGAGGCTAGGCTCACCCAGCTGGCAGTTCACATGCCGCCCATGGTTACAGGTACACTAACACGGGATTGCCTGTTGCAATGGACTAGCTCAGTTAACAGCAGGACTTCCCATTATCCCCTAGGCCAGCCAAAGACACTCCCTCTGAGATACCTCTTTATACACCGATACAAATAAGTTACGTATTGCCCCTCTGATGTGGTTAGGTGTCATCCTCTGATGTATTTAGGTGACCCTCATTACCTTGTACATGTTGTTTCAATCAAAACATCTCTATCCATTATGCTGTCATCCTGACCTTATCTTTAAGATGGGTCAGCGTGTTCCTATTATCTTTGGGGAATGTTGGTATCGAGGTGTTCTGGTACCACCTTTCTGGAATCCGTTTGCGTGTGTGTTCTGTACCTAGCACTTCTTAGTAATGTGTGTTTCTGAAATATCAACCCTGTTCTTACCAGATGCTGTGAGCAAGGCCTGTCTCTTGCTCACAACCTGACTTTGCTTTATAGCAGCAAAGCTTTGACCACTACTTCAACCCAGGCCTCATACCAGGCCTTTGATACAAGGGCTTATGTCTTAGGCTCTCTTCCTACCACAACTTCCAAAAGTTTTTGTTGCAAATCCACAGTCTAGAGAATCAGAGCAGGAAAGAAACAAAATGGAGATCTCGGGGTATTTCATATCCTCTGCCATGTGCCTGGAAATCTACTGTCTCAAACAAAGCTCACACCCCAGTTTGTGGAAAGTTACTGACACAAGATGGAGTCCAGGGTCACAAGAGCATATCACATGTCCTTACACCGCTTGATGACTCACAGGGGATAGCCATTGGCCCCTTGGAGGCTAGGGCATCCACAGGAAGAGCTATCTGGGCAGAATGAGTTTCTTCTATGGCCCATTGTGAGAGCTAAGTGTCATTGATGAGTCATCAATACATAGCTGTTTGGTCTTGATGTAAATCTCATCTGGTTGGTGTTACCCAGGAATACAGCACATATGTATGATGCCAGCACATAGCCAATATTTATGACTTCAGATTTAAAAAAATGATACATTAATATAAATAGGATAATCACACTTACAAATCATAACTTTTCCACTGACACCTCACATGACATACTTTGGACAAGATTTGTTGCAATTGTATAACAACGGCAATATCAATGGCATAAATGGCCCTATTCAGTCATTCAGCATCACAGATGCAATCTTGTTTATTTACAAAGAATGTACAAAGTCCTCTTTGCCGTGAACACAGGAGGAACCCAAAAACAGGAGATAGGCGTGAGGGTTAGGATTAGCAATTCTTTTGCCAGCACCAAACCCAGAAACGCTACTTCTCTCAAGGTCACAAACCACGCTTGTCCAGGCTGTGTGTGTCATAGAATTCATAGAATATCAAGGTTGGAAGGGACCTCAGGAGGTCATCTAGTCCAACTCCCTGCTCAAAGCAGGACCAATCCCCAATTTTTGCCCCAGCTCCCTAAATGGCCCCCTCAAGGATTGAACTCTCAATCCTGGGTTTAGCAGGCCAATGCTCAAATCACTGAGCTATCCCTCCTCCCTAAAGGAGGTGTCTTTCTCCCTGTATTACTGCACATGGTGAGTAACCTTTTCTT
Source organism: Lepidochelys olivacea (assembly GCF_965140295.1). Taxonomy (NCBI): domain Eukaryota; kingdom Metazoa; phylum Chordata; order Testudines; family Cheloniidae; genus Lepidochelys; species Lepidochelys olivacea. Next base: position 79,102,580 of record NC_140417.1, on the reverse strand, counting down.
CATTGAGTGATGTCCCTATGGGTGCTCAACTGTAAGCGACTATATAGCAGTGCCCCTAATGGAAGGCTGGGGCTTTGGAGTGGCATTTAATGCAGGTGATAGGACAGTGTGTCCTAGCAGAGTATTTGATGCCGCGTCCTGAGTAATGGCGTAGTGAAGGCTAAAAGTGTCCACTAATGCCCATGTGGCCACTTTGCAAATGTCAGCAATCGGAACATTGTTGAGAAAGGCAATCAAGATGGAGAGAGAGTGGGTGAAATATGCTCTAGCTCCAGAAGAGTGTTGATTGTGTAGTTGGTAGGACAGAAGTATACACTGCAAGATCCACTTGGAAAGGCGCTGCTTAGAAATGGCCCCATCTGTTGATTTTTTGGCTATTAAGAGGAATAAGGAGGACTTGGGCTCTGTCCCCTTGGATCTTGTGGAGTACTCTGAACAGAAGGCAGAAGGGAGGAAAGACAGAGTCACCACACTTCCCAATTAAGGAGGAATTCCCAGCAGTTGAAGATGTGCTGAAGGGCTCGCGTATCTAGTTCCCATCTTGATCATGGAAGAATCTCCTGCTCAGTGAGTCCGCAGTGGCGTTCTGGTGTCCAGGGAAGTATGCAGCTGAGATTGTGATGCCGTGCTGGATACACCAATTCTATAATTTCAGTGCCTCCAAGCATAGCAAATGGGACCTCGCTCTACCTTGCCTGTTGATGTAGAACATGCAGGCACTATTGTCTGTCATGACTCTGATAGTGCAATGTGTGATCAGTGGGAGAAAATGTAGGCAGGCATTGCGGACTGCTTGTAACTCTAGGAGGTTGATGTGTAGAGTGAATTCAGTTAAGGACCATCTGCCCTGCACTGTATGAGTGTGAAGGTGTGCTCTCCAACAGATTAAGGCGGCATCGGTTGTTAGTATCATGGACGGTGCTGGTTGAAGGAAAGGAACCCCAACACGGATGTTTCTGGGCTGCGTCCACCAGAGTAGAGAGTCTTTGACCGTCATAGGCATGGATAGAAGTTTGTGAAGGCTGTGTCTGTGAGGAACATAGACTGTACGTAGCCACACCTAAAAATACCACATGTGTAACTGTGTATACTTTACTACAAATGTGGCAGCTGCCATATGGCTAAGTAGCTGACATGTCCTGGCTGAGATCTGGGGATAGGTTCTCACCATGGATACAAGATTGACTATAGCGAAAAATCGGTGAGCTGGGAGGAAGGCTCTGGGTTATATGGCATACAATTGTGCCCTGATAAACTCCAGTTGTTGCACTGATTTTAGCATAGATTTCTCCAAGTTTATGTGAAGGCCAGGGCTCAAGAAAAGGTCCATTGTCATTCAGCTAGCGTGAAGGGCATCAGTTTCGGATGAGGCCTTGAAGAGACAGTCGAAATATGGAAATATTACGACTCCCTCTTTGCGTAGGTAGGCAGCCACTACCACAAGGACTTTGGAGAATGAGGGGCTGTACAGAGTCTGAAGGGCAGTACTTTGTACAGATAGTGATCAGTCCTCATGATGAATCAGAGGAACCATCTGTGGGCAGGGTGCATTGTGATGTGAAAATACATGTCTTGGAGGTGAAGGGCTGAGAACCAGTCCCCTGTTCCAGTGCTCGGATAATGGTGGAGAGAGTAACCATCTTGAAGCATTGCAGTTTGTCGAACCTGTATAGGTCTCAAAGATCTAGGATCAGTCTCTACCCGTTGGATCAGAAAATAATGGGAGTAAAAACCCTTCCCTCTGTGCTGGGATGGGACCAGCTGTATGGCTCCCTGTTCCAGAAGGTGGTTTATTTCTCCTCATGGAATGCGTTTGTAAGAATGGTCCCTGAAAAGAGAAGGGGAGGGAGGGAGGGCGGCTGGGTGGGCTAGATAGGAATGGGATGGAGTATCCTTCCTCGATGATCTCTAGAACCCATTTGCCTGAGATATTCAGCAGCCATGATGGAAAGAAAAGGGCTATATGGTCACCAAACTGGCAGGCTGTTGGAGATGGTTGTTGTGACTGGAGCAGGCTTCTTGGGGCCTTGACCACACCTTCAAAATTGTTGTTTGGCCAAAGGTGTGTGAGAGGTAGCTCTTTGAGGAGTCATATTATCTGCACTGGATAATATGGAGACTGGATCTGTCTCAGCTTTTAGAGCTCTCCCCAAGGATAGAGTGAGTATATACCTGTAATGGTGCCAGTCGCACTGACAGTGTTCTATTACATAACTTTACTTGTTTGGATTGTTTTACTTATTGGACTAATCATTGTAATAATAAAACTTTCACAGTTACAGGTCTTCCCTAAGTAGTGTTGTCACTTTAGTGCCCCACAGGCAGTAATTCTGACAATTCTAACATATTAGAATGCTAATTGGACAAACTAATCAATAATCTAATCAATAATTAATTAATAGATCAGGCAACATGTGAAAGCTCATGACTAGATGTCGTGCCCACACTTTGCCCCCGCTTACATCTACACGGGTCTATTTTGAGCTCAGCGTTTCATTTTTACACCTACATTTTGACAATTCATATGTTTAGTATATATTCAGTCAGAATGTAAGATGGAAACAATTATTAATTTCTGCATTAGCATTTAATTTTTTTTTAATGTTTTGTTGTCTCCAGCTAATGTCCTATTAGTCTTTGGAACAGTTTCCAGATAATACAACTTGATCAAAGGTATTACAATGCAATACCAGTACAATGTTTCAGAAAACCAACGCCTAGAATTACTAACAGAAAAACTCAGAATTTTAGTCTGAGAATGCTATTATTAAATGAAGGGAAGAAATTGAAAATCTTAATCAGTTTCTCACCTTTGACTAATTCATGCCATCTCAGCCCCACTCCTTTTTACTACTTACCAGATATACATCAAGATGATAGTTCGCCACCGAAGGACTGGGTGTTTTACTAGGTTTAGGACACCAGATGCTGAGTCATTCTTTTTCATTGTTCCTGCACATAGTTTCAATTTTATAGTCAACCTTTCTTTTCCATTACCACAGGCCAGGTATTGAAGCACATCCTCTGCTTCTGCAGTATTCCCCTGGGAATACAGCCATCTCGGTGATTCTGGAAGCATACTACCAAGGCAAGATACAATAGTGAAAGTTCAGTCCTACCAACAAAGTACCGTATCAATCTTCTTTTTCTGCAAAACACCTCAAGTGTTTGTAAAGCACTTTGTAAAGCAACTGTATATTAAGTCTAAACATTTGAGATCTAACTTATAGTACAAGCAAGTTAAAACCCAGATATTTTCTCAGTCAGTTTGTATCAGGTACCCAAATTCTTTTTTCTAAAACCACATAAAATATTGTAGGCAAAATGCTATGATGTCTAAGTATTTTTAAAATGTAATTTAAAGCCAAATCTTGACCTGTGCTGAAATAATGCACAAGGGAACAAAATAAAAGAGCACATCAGAAACCTTCTCAATTCCCATTCACTGTGCTGCCCAAGGCAGAATTTTGTCCTTTATGTTAAAGAATGTCTTAACTCTTCACCCCCTAACAGAATACCCACATACTCATACCCAAGGAAAATACCCTCACTTGGTAATTACCTTGACGCTATACCTCAGTACCAATTAAACTCCAGTCTCAGAAAAATTTGGAACTTTAGTTCCACAGTAATATCAAAATGTTTAAAGCCAACTCCAAAACAGTAAAAATCATAATGAAAAATAGTAATACTGAATTGTTAAAACATTTCACTAATTCACACAAACAAACAAAAAGCTAGAGCAGACAAATTAGGCCTTGCTGCATTTGATTATAATCAACATGATCTTTTTCACATTTGCTAGCCTAGCAAATAAAATAATGTTTCAAAAATTCTCTGCTCTTCAAAGTCAATATATCTAAAGGTAATAAAGAAATCCAGACTAATTTTTTTTCCTGGCATACTGAAGACTTACAAAAACAAACACATTTGCCACAAGACAAAAGCATACAAGACACATGCATACACAGTATAACTTAATATTTACTTATTTATTTTGTATTTTAATATTTAATATTTATTTAATTGCTGATTTAAATGATAACAAGCCTCCTAGCTAATGTTTGGCAAGTGAGGAATCAACTTCTACAACAGAAAATTCACTTAAAGACACCATAAGCTAGTATTTCTAGAAGAGACAGACCAAAGCTGAACTGATTTAGTCAATATGACAAAAGCAACATTAATAAACTAGGCTTTGATATTATTTTAGTGCCAGTATAATACTGAATTGCTACTTGTCTTAACAGTATCTATCCAATTTAAATATGTGGAGAAATATTTATTATTGCGGCCTAGCTCATGTTGTAGATGGGGACCTGATATGTGCAAGTGAACCAGAAGTCACCCCCACCCCCATTTTTTTTTTAAATAAAAAAAGGAAAAGGGTTTTCCTATTGTACCTCTGAGTGACAAAAGTTTTACCAACGAAAGTGCAGTGTAGACATAGCCTAAGTAATTTATCTTTCACTTTTGCTCTAGATGCTATACTGTGTCTGAGAACATGAGTTTTACAGAAGAATTCTAGGTAGCATTGCATGCAGATTTAAGGATCTTATTTTCTTCACTGGGAAAACAGTTCTAACAAATAGTTTTAAAATAGCAGATCAATTAAATCTGATACTCAATAAGTCTAATTTTTTTTGCAATAGTACAATAGTTTACAGTTTACAGACAGTATTTGTTGATTTCTTACCACTTGATTTCTCCAGTTTTTAGAAGAATATCTTGCTAGTCTACATTGCGAGACAAAAATTTCTCACCTTTTATTTGTTGTTTTAAACAGGAACGAATATATAATGTCTGCCTGGAAGTATTTATCAGAATTTATACTTCTAACTTCTGAAATGTAACAGTGCAAAGTGCAAATCCTATCATCCCCTCATTATTTTCCCAAAATGTTATTGGATTAAAATTGTCATCAAGAAGAAAAACTTTAAATTGCCTATCAAAATGGAAGGAGTGGGTTCTCTTCAAAAAGCTTTATCCCATGATTCCTCCCCCTTTTACATTTCAATTTGGACATTTTGCTATTGTTTTTGTACAATGTTGTTCCAGTAAAAGTCATAAAAAACAAACTAGAAAATATAAAAACATTTTAATTTAACTTGGTTTTGTTCCATGTTGTATTTCGGTGTATAAGTTACTTTGTCAGATTCCTTGAAACCAAAGTTAAACTTTTCTCATTTCAAAGTCTCTGATGCTCTTTAATTAAAATGCAATTAATTTTATTAATTATGTGGTGAGTGGGCTCTTGGAAATAATATTCAAAAACGAAAAATAGGTTTGATAAGACAACATGCAATTCAATTTCTGAAGGAAATTAAATTTTTTTATATGGGCCTCTCCTTTTCATCAAATTAATCTTGGGCCCTACAATTAAGTATCTCAGAAAACAAATTCTATGTCAAAGAGATAGCTCCATTTCTATCATAAATATAACATGCTAGAGAAGCAAATAATGTCAGATGAGGCGTCCCCTCAGCTCTCCCAAATCTGCTTTTTGGGGGGTGGGGGGGAGGATTTTTGTACACTGTAGGATCTTTGCATGACAAGTAATTTCAAAGGCAGGCCTATGTGGAGCCAATATCATGAAGGTGAAACATTGTTTTTGATATTTATTTAGTGTGCATACTTTTGTATTTCTATGACGATACTATATTATGCTAGGAGCTTTAACTACAGTTTTCTGATAATATGTATATGATGCATGATTTCTTTTCACATAATACTTCTAAAGCGTGTCCTGCAAAAGCACAAGTCAGACAAAAATTTATTTGACTCTTTAAATATTCATGTATCTAAAATTCACTCTATAAATAATGTGTATTAAGAGAATCAATTTAGTATCACCCATCTATTGTATAAACAGCAACCACATGTGGTACTTTCAGAGCCAGGGACACTCAAAACAAGCAAATTCTCCCTGACCCTTTAACGATACATGCAGAACTCAGTGAATGCTAAAATTATTTGATAACAGAGACCACTCTCTTGGCTAGCTCACAGCTCATACCCTCTGGCAGCCCTCATCTTCCCTCTGCAGATTTGCCACTGCATTTTCTTGGACAGTTATCACACAACTGCTTGCTTCATGGGTCTTTGTCCACCACAACTTTAACAGCATGCTGGCAAACCATCTCCTCTTATGACAGGTTTCAGAGTAGCAGCCGTGTTAGTCTGTATCCGCAAAAAGAACAGGAGTACTTGTGGCATCTTAAAGACTAACAAATTTATTTGAGCGTAAGCTTTGTGGGCTACAGTCCACTTCATCGGATGCATAGAATGGAACATACAGGAAGTAGATAGATAGATAGATAGATAGATAGATAGATAGATAAACATACAGAGAACATGAAAAGGTGGAGTAGGAGGCTAATTAATTAAGATGAGCTATTATCAGCAGGAGAAATCTCCTCTTATGGGTTCCGCTGTCCCTACCCTATGCTGCTCCTGTCCTCTTATTCCTCCGTTTTTACCCCAGCTCCTGATGAGTCACTAGTACTTCACTTATTACACAAGTCAGAAGGAAGAGGTTAAAAGATTTCTGTGTACCAGCACTAACCAAATGGAGATATATTTAACAACATTAAGGCAAAGCTTCTGGCTTCTAATGCTTCAGTGTCAATGAGGTTTACCTACATGATAAAGACAGGGAGGGTAGGCTTCCTTTGGCATCTTTTCTTCAAAGTCAAGTAAAATCTCAAAACCTTTGTTTTATTAGTGAAAACATCTGCCAAAAAAACTCTTCCACCTTTGATTTCATATATGCACTAATCTTATCTTGCTTTGAATATAAAAATCAACCGTACTTCCATTGCTCTATCTTTCAACAACAAAATAAGGTATTTTTGTTAAACTGCTATACATTATATTCTTATACACATAACAAATTTGAACTACTTACAAAGAAAGAAGAAAGAAGAAAACCCCTGGAGAATTTGATACAAATGCGAGGAAGCGCCATTCTCGTATGTAGTAACCCAGTAAGGCATAAACTGCTATGCCGACTGCAAACGTTAAATTTGTTAACGAGCCTGAAAATAAAAACAAAAAAAGTTACTACATCAAACAATGACAAAAGCCCACACTCAGATGCCTCAAATTTCTAAGCAGTGAAATACACTAAGTATATACTCTTCCTACAGTACATAAAGTCTTTGCAACATTCTTGTGCAGTTATTATATTGCTTTGAGTTCATTTGAATAAGTTAACTGATTCTGATAGTATATGGATTATATATATGTATTTACAGAATTTTAATATTTAATTGTTTTGTGGGAGGCAATAAAAGCAAAGCTCAATGTAAAAACTGAATAGAGAAGCTGAGGTGGGAGAGGAAGTGAAGGGAAATACTATAACGGATTTAACTGGATGCATGATGGCAATCTGGAGTGGTCGTGAGTCAGACAAAACTGGAAGAGAACTCTAAAACTAGAAGGGTAGTTTGTGTTGTATAGAAAAAACATGAACTTGAGTGATACTAGGGTAAACTTACCAAACCTTTCTGAAGAACAAATATCTATAAAAGGTGTTATGGAAAATATATAGTCAATGTCAAACACTAAAGCCTAAGACCAAACTTTTTCAGTCAATTATGTGAAATATAGTACTAAACTGGAAGTTCTCAAACTGTGGTTGATGGAGCCTTGGCCACTGCTGGCAGCTAGAAGCTCTTCTTTAGCACTGCTATCAGGAGCATTATTATTAGCTCCCTCTCCCTGCCAGCCATTGATCTGTTCTTCAGCACTCCCTACTCAACAGCTGAGAGGTACTAAAACAACAAAGCACCTGAAATGGCAAGGAGCGGAGTATCTCTTCAGCCCATCAGGGGCCAGCCCTGCAGGGGAAAAGACTGGGAACAGCTGAGATAGACAAACAGGAGGCAGACAGAGACAACATGAGTCGGAAAAGTAGAGACAAACAAATGGGAAGGACCGGAAGGGGGGGGGGAGATCAGTAATTGAAAGAACAGGAAGATAGAACAAAAGAAAAACCTTCTCCCTCATTCCCAAAAGGCAAGAAAATATAAAGAAACAAACAAACAAAAAGTGTGTGTAAAGATTGAAGAAATAAAAGGGGAAAATAAGTTCACAGCACCACAGTTAAACATTTAGGGCCAAATTCTACCCTCAGTTACTCCAATGTAAATCCACTAAAATTAGAGTTTTTCTATATTTACAACAGTGCGATGGAGAGCCGAATCTCAACCTTTATAATTAAATGTACATTAAACACTCGCACTGTTAGAGCAGAGAGACATTTTTAAAACATTTGATGCAGTACAGAATACGAAAAAAGCCCCAGATACGTGCTAGCTTTATTTTTGTGGGACAGGAGAAATAAACTACTTTAAAAAAATGGTGATGGGGGGACCGGGGGAAGACTTCTTGCCATCATAAATATTTTCTCAAAACACTGATGGTGAAATTGGGAAGTTGGGGGAAAAGGGGGTTTCTGGTAAAAAATTTGTAATGCAAAATAGTCCACAGATTGTTTTGGGAATCATTATGCTAATCTTGAAATATCACCACTACACTGTTGTTAATCACACTGGTCCCAATCCTGTAGTCCTTATTCAAGCAAAATTTTCACTGAAATCATTGGTATTTTGGGTGGAATATTGCATTTATTTGATTCATGATAGTCCTTAATATGTACTAAAATAACTTCATACATTTAGAATTATTTCTAAAATTGCAAGAATTTACAAAAAAGAAAGTTTTGGGTAAGATATTAGCATCATTCTTAAATCTTACCTGTTAATGCCCAGAAAGACTTTCCTACATATTCTTGTGTCAAGACAAAAGACACTAGAGACATTCCACCATTCATAATCCCAACAATGAAGCGTGACATTGCAAAAATTTCATAATTTGGAGCAAATGCTGTGACATATCCAAAAATGACATCGAAGAACAGACCTGAACAAAACAGAGTATAAAAATCTGGTCTATCAGTCTTCTCAAATAGTGTAAATTCAGAAAAGAGGGAAGGAAGGAAGGAAAAAACAGGACTGAATTATTTACTGTAACTAGTGTTCTAAAGGTAGTATCTCTGGGGATTCACACACTTGGGGTTACAAACATCTCGGGTAACACGAGGCCTCCAAGGGGCTCCAAATTGTTAGTATCTATTACCTCATCTTCAAGTCACACACCTGAGGTTTGTAATACCAAGAATGGATATTTACAAGAGGAAACTTACCTTTAGGCAATACTATCATTCAACACTAGACCCTTCAACTGGACGTACAACTACAAAATAAATGACCATGACATGAGTTATCAATTGTAATCTGAAAATTAAGTCCCAATCAATTAACTCACACCAACACTCCTACCAGCAGGAGCTACTGGTAACGAGATAATGTGACTGGTTGATAGCAACTCAGCGATAGCACAATAATCACGTAACCTCAGTGTTCTAAAATATACTCTAAATCAATTAACAAAACAGTTTAAGAAAATTACCATCTGCAGAAAATGACGATTACTCAACTAAATTTCTTCCTTCAAAATTAAGTACAACCATTGGCCTACAATCTTCAGTTCTGAACTTTAGCGCTAAAGGGATGCTTCATACAACAATTTAGAAATCAGGAAATTGAGTCCATAGGGAACCATGGGCACAACTATTTTATTTCATAAGAGGTTAAAAATGCAAAGAGCAACTATAATTTAAGAAAATACAACTGTGCCTCAAGAACTTCTTAATGCCAGCTGGCAAAGGGACAGAGAAGTAGTGCACAGAGGTTACAGGTAGCTCCCGAGCCTGGCATGTACATTCTAGTTCTCCAAAGAGAGTCACGTGAAGTCTCTACTAAAAGCTTATGTCATCCTGAGCCGCATAATCACTGAGAGATGTACATATGGATGACATCAATGGAGCTGTGGATATGTACTGAAAATATGCTTTAAAGTTTACCAGAGAGGAAAATAGGTATTCTTCCAGACAGCAGATTGGATGTGTATATCTCTGTCAAAATGTAAGTTAAGCATCGTAAGCCAACACAGTGAAATCCCAGTTTACATACAGAGTCAATAGGAAAGGCAGCACACCATAGAATAAACTACAAGGGGGTCATCATGACTCTGGGGTACAAACAATGAACTTGGAGAAAGCAAAGAAGACACCACTTTATCCTGCACCTATGAAGTAATCGAGCAGTATGATTACACACATGAAAACGGGTTCTCAAGTAGGCTTGGTTGAAAACACTGCAAAGGACATGTTGGGTGAGATAGGCTAACTTCCAATCTAAATAAGTTTAAGTTAAATTTAGTCTCTAGGAATCATGTTATGATTTTGTTTTATATGTAACCCTTCTAGTTCCGTTATCCTTACTCACTCGTTCTTAAACCTTGATCTTTGATAATAAACTTATCATTGTTTTCACTGTAAATATATCTCAGTGCTATGGTATTATACAAGGAGATGATGCTTAGTTGAATCAAACAAGTTAGTGTGTACATTGTCCCCTGGGGGACAGCAGGCCTGGTATTTCTGTGAGTGTTCAGAGGATAAGGGACTGGACACTTCTGGGGAATGCTTTGAAGGGGCTCAGGGACTGAGTTACACCTATTGTTAACCTGCTAGGCAAAGTAAGGGTTGGCATAACAAACTGGAGGTGTCAAGGAGCTGATACCCATTTAAAGCACAGCAAGTCTCCCTCTTGCTGGAGGCAGGAAGATAAGGTGACTCTCAGCTCTGGTACTCCAAGAATCATCACAACAAGGTTTTACGGTAGTAATACACAAGTTAAGGAGATATAACTAAGTTTCTGGAGAAGGAGGAACTGTAAAAAATCAAGATGGAATTAAAAAACTCAGGAGAAAAGAACCATGATAAAGAAACTATTGATAAGGTTTCTTTAGAGCATATGGAAGCACTGTAGTATGTGTGTGATCAATCTTGAAAATATCAGGCCAGGACATAGACTTTCCTTATTACTCAAAATGGTTTGGATGCTATCCTTTATCCAAATAGAGTCCCTGATGCCAGGTGGTTTTGTGCTACACAAAGGGGTCCTAGAAAAGGAAGTAATCTTTTCTGAGAAAAGCAGAAGCAGGCCCAGGATTTCAATGGGACTGATTGAGAAATATTATAGGGATGGTAAAATGCTACCTCAGTTGTGAAGTTGCAAGGGAGTGTGACTGAAACTGACTTTCAAAAAAAAAAACCTGAGAAATGAATTCCAATGGGATGAAACTGTGCTGTTTAGACTACACATTAATATATTTTGACGTCTTGCCCTGAGACGTGAAAAGCTGCTACAGAGAATTAGTCCCAGTACTGCTAACTGTATCTAGACAATCTGCTTTAGTTTAAGTAGTAGGATTAGTGATTTGGGATCCAAATGTTCAAATCATAGAAGGGCTGGATTTCTCACACACTGGAAACAGTGTCTCTTGAGGAGCTCAAATCACTTTAAAAGCACTAGAGGGACAAGGTGGATGAAGTAATATCTTTCATTGGATCAGCTTCTGTTGGTGAAAGAGAAAAACTTTCAAGCTTATAGAGTTTAAAATAAGAACACTCATGACACAATAAGAAGAAAATATATTGTATTATGTGCTGGAGAAAGACTTAGCTTTACACATCTGAAATTGATGGGTCTATGTGTTGCAAATTCTACCAGAAATTGCAACATATTTTCTCATCTTCTTATGGATAAGCAATGATTTGTGAAAACCCACAGTACCAACTCTCCTTATAATAGACAATAATTACTGGAAGGCTGGAGAATGTAAGTCAGGTTGCATTATAGCTAGCTAAGAAGTAGTAAATTCAAAATCCTATGCTGAGGTCTCAAACATGAAGAAAACTCTGGAAGTTTAACATACAATATAGCCAATTTGAAAATCTTTGAACTAGGAAATAGATTAAAAAAACAAAACAGACAGACCACAAGTTCAAATTGATTTTTTTTAAACCACAGCTGGTGGAACACCACAATCAACACAAAATAAAACAAGCTTTCTTTCCAAATACTCTTGCCTCAAAAATATTCTTGTCCCCATCAAAGAAATAAACTTCTAATTGAAAAGCACGATGAAATGCATATACTGTGTACTCCCAATGGAAAAATATTAAATGCTCTTATTCTGGCCCTCATTTCCTACAGATTCAGATATTATGTCCAAATTGAAAACGTATAAGAAACAATTATTTTACTTTTATCTTACCTGACATGTAAACTGGTTTCCTGCCCAATTTATCAGACAATGGTCCAAAAATTATATTTCCAATAAGCAATCCAGAAAAATACAAGGATGATGCCAGGTTTACTTTATAGGCTTCATGTCTGATTAAGTACCACTGTTGAAAATAAAGGAATCTGTAGTTTAAAAACAGTAATATAAATTCATTGGCTTCCTGAAAATATTGAAGAAAACTTAATACTTTTACAACTATGAAATATCTCATGCCATTATTCTGTATTCTGACCTTGTGTTATGTTCAGCTGAGTTTTGTTTAAAGCTCCATGGCAGATTATGGCCCAACAACTTTTTAAATTTACATACTTCTGTCAAGAAGTTTCATTACAATATATTTCTCATGCTAAGTTTCAATGTTATATGTTCAAGCAAAATAGAAATGTATCACAACAACTTTGGCCCATCAACAGCAACACAGTCAAAGTTATTAGAAATAGGAGATACTGACTTTTTAATAGCATGAACTGGAAATCTTCAGACTTGTTTCTGAAGCACAGGCTTACAATAATAATATGCTATTAAAGCCATTTTGACAGTTTAAAATGGAAAAATAGCAAAAAAATGTTCATCAGGGACAAAGCAATAAAAGATATGCTTTACTTGACTATTGTCTTGCCCAGAACAGTGTTACTCAGACCACCAGAGGTCCATGGAGCCTTTTCTGGTAGTCTGCAGAATAAAACACTGAAAACCAAACAGAAAGGGATCAAGGGATTGCACAGGAAGGTGGTGTAAGAGAATCGTTCTCTTATGAGAAGAAGTTTGAGAACCATTAATCCATATTACTCTATTTCAGGGGTTGGCAACCTTTCAGAAGTGGTGTGCCGAGACGTCATTTATTCACTCTAATTTAAGGTTTCGTGTGCCAGTAATCCATTTTAACGTTTTTAGAAGGTCTCTTTCTATAAGTCTGTAATATATAACTAAACTATTGTTGTATGTAAAATAAATAAGGTTTTTAAAATGTTTAAGAAGCTTCATTTAAAATTAAATTAAAATGCAGAGCCCCCCGGACCGGTGGCCGGGACCCAGGCAGTGAGAGTGTCACTGAAAATGAGCTCGTGTGCCGTCTGCGTGCCATAGGTTGCCTACCCCTGCTCTATTTTGTAAATGCAGAACAGAATTTATTTCCCCTTGCTTTGCAAAAGGAGAATCTTTGGGTGAGGTGGTTCTGCAATATACAAGCTGTACAAAATATCAGCCACTTTTGAGATTTCCTGTTAGCACACCATGTAGGCACAACAGATTGTGTTAAAGAAGGAACTAGACTTCCTAACTTACATTTTTTCGTGAATTTACTTCAATTATATTAATTTTAAAGATACATTTAAAAACAAAAACACAAAGGAAAAACCAACATCTAAATACTTGATAGGTCATGATTACTCCTATGAAGTCAGACAGACAATAGAGTAAATTCACATTTGGACATTTAATATATACAATTTGGTTATTTGTTCAAAAATCATTTTGTATCAAAGAAGTCCTAACCACTGACAGCTATTAGGTGGCCTATATCAGGAGTTCTCAACCAATAGCTGGTGACACCCTGGAAGATCACAAAAAAAGTTTTAGTGGGCTTGTAATCTACCCTCTTTCTCCTCATTTTTCCCTTGCATTTTATATATATACACATTGTGACAAAGTTCCGAGCCTGTAACTGTGGGTCCCACACTTCCTGGCGGATCCAGGGGCCTCAGAAACTCACTAAGGTCCCAATGTGACCTTTCTTTCACAGGGTAGTGGCAAGAGTCACAGCCTATTGAGTTACTTTCATCACAGGCCAGTATGGGAGACGGAAAGGGGAAATACCCCACAGTCTTTGTTGCTCCGTAGAGCTCAGTACGCACAGTTCGGCCTTCTGAATGGACCGAGTCTTGCTTCCTCCCTCAAGGGGATCTCTGTAGAGTATGGGCGGGGGGGAACCCGGGCCCACTCTCTACCCCAGGCTCCAGCCTAGGGACCCTAATGGGGCTTTGCCAGCCCACTTCCCGGATCCCAATAGGACCACTCTCTTATATCTTTGACCGCACTCCTGTCCCTGTTATTTCATTAGCTGTCCCCTGTAATCATTTGGTTTCCAGGTCCTGTGGATCCCGCTCTTAGGCTGGGAAGGATCCTTTAGCAGTGGATCCTTTAGCCCGCGCACTTCCTGGATCCCAATAGGATCACTCTCTGGTATATCCTTCTGGTCTGACTCCGTCACAACATATATAGTCTCTAGCCCTTGAAGTTTCAGAGATAACCTTGAAAATGTGCACCAAGCATAAACTGAAACAATGATACCAGCCTGAATCTACAGACAGCCTGCAAGAGCAACTCTGAAAGGTATGAGCTGCCCCTTTTATCTATTCTGTATCCACAGAATTTGACTTTTTTCCCAATATGCCATGGAATTCAGCATTTCATTGTTTTGTTTTAGTCAGAGCTCAGTATTTTGGTTTGGTCCCCCTGCCCTGCTGGCTGTTGCCTCTGCATTCTCAGCTTTTACTCAGGGGAAGATATTTGGATTATAGGGCACGCCTCCTGCACTGTTCCATAGAGCCAAACAGCAAGGCAGACATGGCTACCCTCCATTTCTTCCCTCTTCTATGGAATTGGCTCTTTCAGCCAGACTTTCCTCTCTGCTAGCCTCTGACCAAAATGCACATCAGAATACTTATCAGCTATTACACTGCTTCAAAAGGGTGGCTGCAATATCTGACAAAGGATTCAGGGGCATACACATAGCCACTAGAAAGAGAGGACACCGCCATTTGAAGGCTAAACATACAACTTTCCAAAATAATTCTTCAATCAAAAGTTTACAAAATCAGGTGACCTTCATTATATGGCAATGCTGTAAACATGAAAGCCCTTGGAGAATCATACTTGGTGTCATCCCAAATAACAAATGTCTCAAAGTCTCATAACTAGGGAACCATTGTTTGTTCCCTTAGTCTCAGATATGAGAATCAAGTGCTGCCAGGCCAATCAAAGCACTGTGCCCTCTTCAATATCAGTCAGCAAGATGACAAATTAATGACATGGCTGCTGATGTTTGGAAACAGATGTTTAGAAGCCAGTAGTCCTCAACACAGAAACTTTCAATATTTGTCCACTATGAGCAGCATGGACTTCCTGTTTTGCTGTCCACTGAGATGATCACTACAAAGGAAAAATATCTTTGAAGCTTTCGTTGGGACCAACTGGTATCACTGTACTTGATATTCAACACTGACGATGCCAGAGATATGACAGGAAAACACACTGGCTTTACGTCCAGGATAGCATACCAAGCCATTGGAACACGTCGATCAATTCAAGGGGAAGCTTTTGGCAGCAAAGAGGATGGCAACAGAACTGAAAACTGGTACTTGGAAGAGGTTGTAGTTATGAACTTTACAACCTCTTATCTATATTATGTGAAGAAAAGGGCATTCAACATGAGCAACTCCTCTTCCACAAAGAAGTTTGTTGGTTTTTACTCTGAAGTTTTTAATTTCTTGTCTGAGCTCAGAGAAGACCTTTTAATTTGGCTCTATCCTTGCAGATCAGCATTGGATTATTCTGAATACTTCTTTCCAGGAATGGATGACGACATGGGCTCTCAAACTGGGAATTCCGAAATCCTGGAGTGGGGGTGAAGGGCTGGGTTTTCATAATTCCTGGGAGGTTGCAACCACCTTGTACTTCCCATATTGCTAAATGGGAAGAGAGACCCTGGGTTAAATGTTGCCGTATCAGGCCAAGTTTGAGAACCACAGGCCTACATGAAGTGTGCTGGCATATTCAGCCCAGGTCATAGTGATCTGGTGTCCACATACCTAAAACCACTACCACAATTATCACAAAGTGACATTGTTGTTGTCAGTCTCTCTAGAGAGCTCAAACTAAACAGGTATGGAAGTGAACTATCCTCTCCATCCCTAGATGTAGCCTCTTCAGGTCACAGTTAGAGCAAATTGAAGGGGAGTGTGGGGAAGCATGAGTATCATATGAGATGCATGACATCTGGCAGTCTGAGAAAATAAGCATGGAACCCCAGGATGCCATTTTCGCACATATAGTAACTCCTCCCTTAAAGTCATCCCGGTTAACGTTGTTTCGTTGTTACATTGCTAATCAATTAGGGAACATGCTCATTTAAAGTTGTGCAATGCTCCCTTATAACATTGTTTGGCAGCTGCCTGCTTTGTCCACTGCTTACAGGAAGAGCAGCCCGTTGGAGCTAGGAACTTGGTGCGGGCTTGGAACCAGGGTGGACCAGCAGCCCTCCTATCAGCTCCCCGCTCCCCTAAGTTCCCTGTGCGGCAGCCACCCAGCAGGCTATCGATTGCCAGCAGTTCAGCTGTCCCTCCCCACACTGCCATGTGCTGCTCCTACCCTCTGCCTTGAAGCTGCTCCCAGGTGCCTCCTGCTTCCTGTGCGGGGGGTTGGGGGTGGGAAGAAGGGAGAGGGGGGCTAATGTCAGGGTGTTCCCCTCCCCCCTGCTCCTGCCCCCCGCCTACCCCTTCTCCATATAGAGCAGGGTGGGGATATGACAGGGCTCAGGATGGAGAGAGCTTGCTGGCTGCAGCTGCTGTCTCAAGTTCCTGATACACTTAAAAAGGCAATGCATTTCTCTCTCTCTCTTTCACACACACACATATACGGTGTATGTCTCTGTCTGCCATGCTGTCTCCCCTCCCTCCATTCATGCTGCCTTGTAGTGTATGAGGCTACATTAACAATGTGTTAACCCTTGAGGGCTCAGCCAAATGCTAGTTCATCATTTAGCAGTAAGGCATCCCCTGGGAAATATCCCACCCTCTAACTTCACCTCCTCAAGGAGCTTGACAATCATCATTGCTGTGTACAGTATTAAACTGTTTGTTTAAAACTTATACTCTGTGTGTGTATATATATTTTTTCGTTTGGTGAAAAAAATTCCCCTGGAACCTAACCCCCCCCCCATTTACATTAATTCTTATGGGAAAACTGGACTGGCTCAACATGATTTTGCTTGAAGTTGCATTTTTCAGGAACATAACTACAACATTAAGCGAGGAGTTAGTGTACATATTTCATATCTGAACTTTAAGGAGACTGACCAACTACTGCAAATTCACAGTAAAATATTCCATAGCCATCTTCAAAGGATCCACACAATCAAGTCCTAGCATCTTTTGCAGAACAGATTACACACACACAGTTACTGTTGCTTGTGTCCATAATATGGAAAATAAATAAAATGGGAAGATCTCTAAAAAAATATTGATAACCATCCCATTAATTTCAAGAAAATTACAGAGATTTTTTTAATTACCACCATTAAATAATGTATAATATAAATTGATAACAGTTCAGCCCTACTTTCCAAGTGACTTGGCAAAATTCATAAAATGATCTGATCATGACAAAATTGTAGAAAAAAGAAATAATTAAAAGTCATAAGCTGAAAAACAAAAGTATATGATAAATAGTGGCAAAGATCAAGTCTTATTTTATATTGTAAAAACATACTATCAAAACATTAAGAAATGGATTTTAAATCCAAAACTCTGTAATCAATCAAGTAATTATAAATGATGTATGTTTAACTGACTTCTAGATGAAAATTATTGTAGTTAAGTACAAAGCCTGAGAAAAACTAAAAATACTGCCAAATCTTACTGGGTAACAAATCATTGGGTCAACCATGCAAAATGTTGACAGCAGGCTCTTTATGTTTACACTGAGAACGTATTATGTAGTCCTTACTACAGAAGGTAAAGCCCCTCTTGAATAAATCTGGAGCTCTGCTTGAGGAAAAACAACAGAGTTTAACATTGGTTAAGTGACTAACAAAATGTCAAATTTCAGAGTGGTAGCCATGATAGTCTGTGTCGGCATCTGATAAAGTAGGTTTTTGCTCACAAAAGCTTATGCTCAAATAAATGTGTTAGTCTCTAAGGTGCCACAAGTACTCCGAAATGTCAAATGGAATGCATAATGACTACATTTTAACAGCTGGACCTCATTTCAGTCTGTGGCTAGAAAGTTTTGGATTTGAAATACATAATGAAGTCCTTGATATGTAGGTGAAACATCAGTATAAAAATACATTAAGCTATATCCAGGCACGTTTATCCAAGAAGAAAGGATCTGAGCTACAGGAGCCATCGCCTTGATAGTAAAATTTAAATGTAAATGATCAAAACTTGCATTGTAAATGTTAGGGTAGCAACTCTAATTATGGCAGAGAAAATATCTTCACTTACATATCCCTAATTCAGATATTTAACTTTTGGGGTGAAAAGTCTCTCCTCTGCTGAGTGGTCCATAAACAAAACAAGGGAAATTGGCACAAACAAACTGAGTCCTTTGGGTGGGGCGGTGAGGCGGGTAGAATGCTTCCCTCTTGGGTTCTATCAGAAGCAGGTCCTCTGTTCCCTCAGGGAGGGACCTTTGGGCAGTTGTTATAGGAAGAGATCCTGCCTTTCCTCAGCTCTGTTCTCAGGAGCTGCAAGTCTTCTCTCTTCCCTGGTCTGCCCCAAGGGTACGTCTACAGTATGAAATTATATCGAATTTATATAAGTCGATTTTTCAGAAGACATTTTATACGATCAATTTTGTGTCCCCCCACGAAGCGTGTGAAGTCGGTGGAGTGCGTCCACAGTACTGAGGCTAGCATCGACTCTCGGAGCGGTGCACTATGGGAAGCTATCCCACAGGTCCTGCAGTCTCCGCTGCCCATTGGGTTAAGCTCCCAGTGCATGATGGGGCAAAAACAGTCTCACAGGTGTTTCTGGGTACATGTCGTCAGCCACCCCTCCCGCCGTGCAAGCTACGGCAGACAATTGTTTCACGCCTTTTTTCTGCCATCATCAACTGTACACCACCGCTTCCGCTTCCGCTGCCGCTCTGCTCTCCTGCAGCAGATGGTGCAGTAGGTCTGCAAAACTCTGCTGTCCTGCAACTCGTACAGAAGGCCTGAAAGCCATCTTACACCATACACCGCTGCTTCCACTGCTACTCTGCTTTCCTGCAGCAGACAGTGCAGTAGGTCTGCAAAACTCTGCTGTCCTGCAACTCGTGCAGTATGCCATTGTAAACCGTACACCACTGCTTCTGCTGCAACTCTGCTCTCCCACTCTCCTTCATTTCACGCCTTTTTTCTTGGATTATCTGTGCAGGCGCCATAGCACAGCAAGCATGGAGCCCGGTCAGCTCACCACTGCAGTTGTGACCATTGTAAATACCTCGCGCATTATCCAGCAGTATGGGCAGAACCTGCAAAACCGGGCAGGGAAACGACGACAGTGCGACTACGACAGTGATGAGGACATGGACACAGAAGTTCCTGGACGCACGGCACGTGGCGATTGGGACATCATGGTGGCATTGGGCCAGGTTCATGCCATGGAACGCCAATTCTGGGCCCGGGAAAAAATCACAGACTGGGGGGACTGCATAGTGTTGCAGGTATCTGATGATTACCAGTGGCTGAGAAACTTTTGCATGCGTAAGGCCAACTTCATGGAACTTTGTGACTCGCTGTTCCCTGCCCTGAAGCACCAAGATACCAAAATGAGAGTAGCCTTCACAGTTGAGAAGCAAGTGGCAATAGTCCTGTGGAAGCTTGCAACATCTGACAGCTACCGGTCAGTCGCGAATCAATTTGGGGTGGGCAAATCTACTGTGGGGGCAGCTTGATCCAAGTAGCCAAACCAATCATTGACCAGCTGCTATTCAGGGTAGTGACTCTGGGAAATGTGCAGGCCATTGTGGATGGCTTTGCTGCAATGGGCTTCCCTAACTGGGGTGGGGCCATAGATGGTACGCAGGTCCCTATCTTGGCACTGGACCACCAGGGCAGCCAGTATGTAAACTGCAAGGGGTACTTCTCGATGGTGCTGCAAGCACTGGTGGATCACAAGACACGTTTCACTGACATCAACGTGGGATGACTGGGAAAGGTGCATGATGCTCGCATCTTCAGGAACTCTGGTCTGTTTGAACAGCTGCAGGAATGGGCTTACTTCCCAGACCAGAAAATAACTGTTGGGGATGTTGAAATGCCTATAGTTATCCTTGGGGACCCAGCCTACTGCTTAATGCCATGGCTCATGAAGCCGTACACAGGCAGCCTGGACAGTAGTAAGGAGCAGTTCAACTATAGGCTGAGCAAGTGCATAGTGGTGGTAGAGTGCGCATTTGGCCATTTAAAAGCATACTGGCGCAGTGTACTGACTAGGTTACATCTCAGCAAAACCAGTATTCCAATTGTAATTGCTGCTTGCCGTGTGCTCCACAATCTCTGTGAGAGTAAGGGGAAGACATTTATGGCGGGGTGGGAGGTCGAGGCAAATCACCTGGCGGCCAATTTCGTGCAGCCAGATACCATGGCGATTAGACGATCACAGCAGGGCGTGCTGCGCATCAGAGAAGCTTTGAAAACCAGTTTCATGACTGGCCAGGCTACAGTGTGACAGTTCTGTTTGTTTCTCTTTGATGTTACCCACCCCCTTTCTTGATTCTAATTGCCTGTAAGCCAACCACCCTCCCGCCCTTCGATTACAGCTTGCGGAGGAAATAAAGTCACTATTTCAAAACCATGCATTCTTTATTAGTTGATTAAAAACACAGAGAGATAAATCACAAGGTAGCCCGGGTCAGGTGGGGCAGGGAGGGAGGAGGGAAGGACAAGGCCACTCTACAAATCAAAATTTAAGGATATGCCAGCCTTCTGCTGTTTGGGCAATCCTATGGGGTGGAGTGGGTGGGTCTCCGGAGCGTCCCCTTCTGTGTTCTTGGGCATCTGGGTGAGGAGGCTATTGAACTTGGGGAGGGAGGGTGGTTATACAGGGGCTGCAGTGGCTGTCTGTGCTCTTGCTGCCTTTCCCCCATAAGATCCACCAGACAGCGGAGCATGTCAGTTTGCTTCCCCATCACCTTGAGCATGGCATCTTGTCTGCTCTCATCACACGCCTGCCTCCTCTCATCGCAGTCATTGAATGCTTTCCGGGACTCTGCCATGGTTTTCCTCCACGCATTCAGCTGGGCCCTATTAGTGCAGGAGGACTGCATAAGCTCGGCAAACATGTCATCCCGAGTGCGTTTTTTCCGCCTTCTAATCTGGACCAGCCTCTGGGACGGAGTTGATAGGGGGCACGTTGAAACATTTGCACCTGCGGAAGGAGAAAAAGGAAGGGCAGAAGTTTAAAATATACATTTTAGAGAACAAAGGGGAGACTGTTTCTCAGTGAAACAAGCAATTCATAGTACCTAGCACATGTTATTTCTGTACAAGGTAGTATTTTGTCTTTTATACTGAGTGCCTGCCAGTTTGGTGTGACTGCATCACACTAGGCTGAGCAACAGCATTCAGCTTGCAGGCAGCCACGGTAAGCGCTAGGGGCACAAGGGGTTCTGCTTCTTCTGCATTCATTACAATGCTTTCGAACTGCAGTGCCCTCCTTTCCCATACCAAGCAATACCTGGTGGGTTGGCCATTTAAAAGGAGGGCCTGCAGTCTCTCTGGGATGATCGCTACACACACACCCCACCCCGTGCCCTTTAGGTCAAACACTAACAGGCCAGCGAGGACGGGTTTCCCCCCACCCCCACTGCGGGGCTCTGACCTTTTAAGCCAAACGTGAACAGACTTTTCCTGTAGCTGTACTGGACGCGAATGCATCCCAAGTCTTCAGGGCAAATGAATAGTAAACACACTTTCTTTTAAACCCTGTATCGTATTTACAAAAATACACTCACCAGAAGTGCCTTCTCCGGCGTCATGGTCTCGGAGCCCACCTTGGGAGGGGGTGGAGGGTATTGGCTCCAGGGTGATGAACAGTTCCTGCCTGCCGGGGAGAACGGATTCACCGCTTGCTGCCCGTGCACTGTCCTCCTCCTTCTCCTCTTCCTCCTCCAAAAAATCATCCTCCCCACTCCATGAGAGAACCCCTTGCAGGTGTCCATGGACAGTGGTGGGGTAGTGGTGGCGTGCAGCTCATCGTAGAAACGGCATATATGGGGCTGTGAGCTGGAACTCCCGTTTGCCTCTCTAGTCTTTTGGTAGGCTTGCCTGAGCTCCTTGATTTTCACACAGCACTGCTGTGTGTCCCTGGAGTAGCCTATGTCCATCATTACCCGGGAGATTTTCGCAAATTTGTTTGCGGTCTGTTTTTTGGAACCGAGTTCTGCCTGAACAGATTCTTCTCCCCAAACAGCGATGAGATCCACTACCTCCTGCTCGGTCCATGCTGGAGCTCGTTTGCACATCTGGGACTGCATGGTTCACCTGCGCTGGTGGACTCTGCATGGTTCACCTGCGCTAATCAGGTCTTCACGCTGGCCAAACAGGAAATGAAATTCAGAAGTTCCCAGGGCTTTTTCTGACTACCTGGCTAGTGCATCTGAGTTGAAAGTGTTGTGCAGAGCAGTCACAATGGAGCATTCTGGGATAGCTCCCAGAGGCCAATACCATCGAATTGCGTCCACAGAACCTCAAATTTGGAACAGCAATGTTGATTTTAGCACTACTCCCCTTGCCAAGGTGGAGTACAGAAACCGGTTTTAAGAGACCTTAAAGTCGACAAAACCGGGTTGGTTGTGTGGACGGATTTAGTTTTAATTTGATATAACACGGCTAATTTTGATATAATCGCGTACTGTAGACCAGGCCTAAGTGTGCTGTTCTGCTCCCAGGTGTGGTGGGGTGGGGCTGACCTTGTTGCATGCTTTTTTATCACATTTTCAATATCATTCTGCTTTTAAGCTCAGAGGTGATGGACATATTGAAAAACTGACCACAACAGTCACAAAATCTGTCACACAGAGGACTTGAGTCAATGTTGCATCATTTCTCCAACTGCATCTAGTCCTTAAACCCTTCCAGACAAATATTACATGGCTAGGTTTTGGGACAGCAGTAAGAGAGGAGAAACAGATGAATAGTTTCTCTAGATCAACAAGTACCAGACTTTACCGGTTCACATACCAATTCTTAAAAAATTGTTGTGAAGTGAATGGATAGGCCATCACACTCATGTACCACAGTTTGAAAACCCCTGGCCTAGATAACATTCCCTAGCAAGTTAACTGAAAATTGGCAATCAATCAGCATAACTCGTTTCTACGAGAATTCAGGCAACCCTCTCAAAAAAAAGTTTTGATGCAGGCAGGGATATTCCTAAGGCATGTATTTCCTGGGTGATGGGGGCCCAGAAAGTAACACAAAGAACAGCTGGCTTTGAACAAATGCAACAAAACACATAAAACTAGAGGGCGAAGTGCTATGTCCAGTCCCCAGGATACAAATCCTGGTCCAGTCCACCTCCACCCCTCAATATGGAATGATATTTTGGGAAATCCAGAAGAGTTGTGTGAACTTAGTTTTCAGAATAATTTTAATCCTCCTATAGGGCAATCTATGGGAGGACATGATGCAACTATAGTCAAGATTTATTACACTGAACAATACAAAACAGAACAAAAAAATCATTCCAACTCATTAGCTCTTCCTGAGTCATAAGTATTTCTTCAGAGGCTGAATTCATTTTCAGTAGCAAACTGACTGTATAGTGGGCTGATGTAAGATTTCAAACATGTAATTAAATGATGTAAGCTACAGTAAGTTGTCCTCTTTAGTGACGGGCTCAAAAAGATCTGGGATGAAAAAAAAAAACCAATCCTAAAAATCATTAAATTAAGACTATAAAGCGAATTTAACCCCTTTTACTCAGAAGAATACTGAACTTATGCTAATTAAGCCAAAGATAATAGCAATTTGAACAATTAGACATGATTACAGATTTAAGGAAACTGAAGAAAATAGTAATAAAGCAGAGACATGTGAGTTATAGTAAGTCAAAAAGTGAGATGCCTGGCCCAAGTGACCTTTTTATCTTCAGCAATTCCTATGTCCTCATGTACAGAAGAATTACAATTTGTGCAAGCAACATATTCAACTAAGTCTTCTTCAGGCTTCACAAGAGAGAATCCTGCACTGATGATAAAGGAATAAACCAGAGAACAGAAAAGAATCGTTAAGAAAAGATATAGCACAAACTACTTGCCTCAGTTGCTATAGATGTGAACTTATCTGCAAATCGGACATGTCTGGCAAGCTCCTCTGTGCTAGTAGGAATTTCTCCCTGGTCAATATGATACTCTGGCACAGCTCCCACTAGTACAATAAGCATAGACTGACAGGCCACATATACCTAAAAAGAAGAGACAAAATTGTTTAGGATAAACAATTTACATGATATTTTGCCCTCTTGTTTATCATAAATATTTTAACCTCTTCATTGAACTAATATTTAAAACTTGAGCTACAATAGTTCTCTTAATTCAAAATCACAACAGCTCAGCTAGTATATTGTCTTTAAGTCTCTGGACAGGAACGCACAGGCCAGGGCATTCTGAAGGGACAGCAATCATGTCATATTTAAGATTTTCAGTGGGTTTTTATTAACATTTTGATTTTGCAACCCTCCCGCAAATTTCAAAATTCTTCAAACTTCTTTTTTGCTGCTTTGTAGCAAGAACACAGAAAGGACATTATAAACTACTTTACTAGGGACTTCTAGCTGATCTAGCACCAAAGGCCAAAATTTAATTCAATTAAAGATTGTTTCCAAGAGTTACTAACATTTTATTTAGTAACATCACTAAGGAATACCAATTCCAGCAACAAATCAGTACAGCAAACCAATGAAGTTAGAAACCTCTAGCTTTTCTCCTTACAGAGACTGAACCAGATCACTAGGGAGGTTAGATCAGGGGTGGTCAAATGGCCGCATGTGTTTCTTTTACAGTTAAAGTGCGGCTCACAGAGCCCCATCCCTCCCCCCATTCTCCACCTAACAGACTGGGGTGGGGAGGAACTTGAGGATTCTGCCCTGTGGCAGAGCAGTGGGGCTAAGGGCTTCTGCTAGAGACAACTGGTGCCTGATGAGAGTGGGGGAGCATAATGTAAAGGTTCCCCCCAACAGCTGGGGTCATACTCATAAGCCCTCAGCATGCCCCCCATTACCTTCAACGGCCCCTTCCTGCAGCTCCCAGGCATTAGCTCTGCATGGAAAATCAGTGGCAAACAGCTGGAGCTGCCACTTTAGCTCAGTGGGGAGAGGCAGCAGCAACAGAAGCAGTGGCTCTCCCTGCATCTCCCAGCTGTTTGCCATAGCCTCTCCCCACGGCTGCAGCTCGCAGCTTGCTGGCTCCAGCAGTTGCCATGCAGGGAGGGGGCCCTCCAGCACAGTGTGACTGATTTGGTCCAGCAAACCCTCGCAAAAATCTGGGAGGGCACGTGACCCTATGTGCCCTCCCACACACATCACCTCTGGTTTCTGCCCACTAGGGCGCGGGGCGTCTCAGGGCTTCAGCCCCACAGGGCACAGCTGCCAGGACTCAGGGCTTCAGCGGGAGTGGGGCTGAAGCCCCAAGACCCCCTGTTCCCGCAGGGCTAAAGTCCTGAGCAGGTGCCTCTCACAGTGACAGGACTGAAGCCCCAAGACCCCCTGGGCTACATAGTAAAAAAAGAAAGTTTTCCATGATAAGGCTCATGAGGAGGCTCTCCTTTCCTGCAGGCCTCAAGAGGTCCACAGTAAGTTTGAATGCCTTCTACGAGAAGTGCAATCTTAGTTCTGTGTTTCTAATTTTTTTTTTATTTAAACCAACTTTCCTGAAAAATAATATATACCCAAACCTTAACCACCTTTTGATGCTGTATTGTCAATGGAAGGAATTCAACTCTGGAGCTAGTTTCCCCCAACAGGTCCAGCAGGGTCCAATACATCTAGTTTTGCAGTTTGATTTGGAGATTGGATCTGTTTATATTTGGATTAGCCAATTTTGTCATTGAAAACAATGCTTTTACATGCCTAGTCATAAATATGATTTATGCATAAATAGATGCAGTTTTAGAAATAAAAAAAGAAAGTATGCTGTACTTAGGAATGAAACAAAATTATACACTTTTTCCTAAGGCTTGACATTTTAATGAACTAAGTAAGAGAAGTATTCAATTAAAAGGTCTTATTTAAAGAAACACTTAAGATACACTATTCATTGAAAAAATGTTTTTACTATTACCTCTTATGTTTTAAATATTTAGATATTTCATATCTGTCTTTTTAAAATGGCACTTTTTTTAAAAAAACTGTTTGCATATGAACCATGCCCAACTTTCTCAAAAATGGGTACCTAATGTTAGTCAATAATTAGGTCAATGGAAGTTATTGGGTATTTAGATCTTCTGAAAAACCAGATGAGCTAGAGACAGCTGCCTAGCATCAGCCCCAAGACTTATGGGCAGAACAAAAAACTTAAGTGCTTCTATAGCCAAAGACAATCAGTTCTGAAGAAGTTACAAAAGAACGGTGAGGACTGAAGAAATACTATAATAAGCATGCCAAACAGTTCCATTACAAATGCAAGAGAATGTTAGATTTCAAACAGAAAGCGGCCAGCAAACTGCCAAGGTAACAGCTATTCTATCTACACCAAGGTCCTAAACCATCTTGAGGCTCATTCCTACCAGCAGAACTGAAAACCATCTATCTAAAACCATGGAAGACGCTACCTCTTATCTCCAGATGAAATCTAGAAAAATGATAGCATTTTCTGGATGAGAGAAGTTCACATATACCCCCAAATACCTCACCACATCTCTGACAATGAAAAATGCAAGGAGCAGCAAACATAGGGTTCATCTAGCAACTCCATCTCAGATCACTGCAGAAGAAATCCTGAAGAACAAGAAGTGGTCATGATCAAAAAGACACTGGTGGTCTGTTTGTTTTCTTTACATTTGATTTTTTTAAAAAAAGGAACGATTTAGAAACAGTAAACTCCAACACCTTCATCTATCTTATGTGAGTGGAGCCTAAAAGATCAGCAGCTTTTTCAACACCATTCATGCTGTTTTGTTACACTGTAGCTACAAGGCAATCTTCCTGGAGTTAATCTTGAAACGCCAGTTGTAAACTTCGCTACAGAAAAATGTAGCGATTATTCTCCACAATCCTACAGGATATTTAAGTACTATCCCAACTATACAATAGGGAAAAATAATATGTAAAGAACTTAAAAGACTTGCCCAAGGTCGTACAGCAGGTCACTGACAGACACAAGAAGAGAACACAGGAGTTCTTGACTTGCAGTACTATAGCTCAATCTACTGATTGCATGAGGTGGTGGGAGGGGGAGATTACTTCTCACACTGTGTCAACATATTCACAGGCTGAAATATAAAACTTACTACCAAAGATTATTTGTATCCTGGCTCGTGCATATCCAGGCTTCCTCCTTATATTAAAACAACACATGTAAATTTTGCCAGCCTGGCCTTCTAAAGCCCAAGGGAACTTCAAAAGATAAACAACCAATAACAACATCTGTTTAAAAGCATAAAAAGTTACTGGTTTGCACTGTAGGTGATGCATGAACAAGGAACAGCCTAGTTTAATATTCAATAACCTTCTTGCCTAACGATATAAAACTATTCTGACAGAACTTTCATCTGACATTTATTTTTATAATACTGTATCCACATTATTTCTTTGGGAGAGGCTGCACTCCTGGGAGAGCCAGCGAGATCTTCTGGTTGTTAGTGCAAACATCCCAGGAGGTTACAACGCGAGGCCAGCGTCGGGGTCACAGCAGGGCTCCGTGCCAATAACCCAGAAAGAAACCCAGCCCCGCGGCTGAGAGGAAATCACGCTCAGGGCCAGGATTCCCTCCTCTCCCCTGCCAGCCACGCCGAGCTCATCCAGGCACGCCCAGCTCCCCGCTGGCGGGGGACGCGGCGCAGCCACTCAGGCTGCAGTCTGGCACCCCCGCCCCCCAGTCCAGGGCGCACGGAGGGTCTAAGACACGCACCGCCGGCGGCGCGGACGGACGCTTGCTGGAGCTAAGGGAAAGAGCCTCCTGCGCCCTCTCCGCCCTCCCGCCAGTCCTCCGGGCAGCCGCCACCCGCCCTCGTCCCTCTCGCGTCCCATGAAATCCCGCCGTGCCCCCACAGCGCCCCGCCCGCCCCAGCCAGCGCCCCGCGGCACCCTGGGTCTCCACCCCCCCGCAGCGAAGGGGGGACAGGCCGCCGCCCGGGACCGGGACCGGGGCCGGCCGGGCTGAGCAGCCGCGCGTCCCCCCGCCCACCTGCAGCAGCACCAGGAAGGCGGTGAGGCGCTTCTGGCTCGGGCCGAACTCCCCCACCGAGCCGAACGCCTCGTCCAGCTCCATGGCCCCGCTGCATCCCCGCCACCAGGCGCGACCGGGGGGCGCCCTCCAGCGGCAGGAAAAGCCTCCGCTCGCAGGGGAGGGAAGAGGCAGCGGGCGACAGCCGGGAGGCGAGCGTGGCCCTCCCCAGGCACCAACGGTCTCCTCCCCGCGCGCGAGGCTGGCGCGACGTCCGCGGCCCCAGAGGCGCCGCCCCCGTGTCGGTGGGCGCGTCCGCCCAGCGGCGCTGCCCAGAGCTCGGGCGGGGGCGTTGTAGCTTCCTCGGGCCTGGCACGGCGGGAGCCGCGTCTGCAGAGAGAGGCGAGTAACTGGCCGCGAACAGCCGTGGCGGCGCTGAGGGGACCCTGCCGCTGGTGACCAGATACCCTCCCCGCCCGGATTTTTCACGCTAATAGGTGCCTATATAAGAAAAAGCCCCAAATCTTGGAACTGTCCGTACAAAATCAGGACACCTGGTCACCCTAACTGCCCCAAACAGCAGGGGCAGAGCCGGAGGTCTCCGTGGGAAGCACATGGCCTGAGGCGCAGTAACTTAGAAAGCAAAACAGGAGCGGGGCCCTAGCAGAACTTGTGGAGGGAAGAGGAGCTGAAGGCTCTGTCTACACTGCAGCGTAAGCCCAAGGTTCAAACTGAAGCCCACCCCCCCTTCCATCCACGCTAACCTAGGGCTCAGACCCGCCGTCCCCCAGGAATGGAGAATCCACACCTGAGTCAAGCTGGGAATCAGGCTCCAAGCCCTGTTGTTTTGCAGGCAGTGTAGATGCAGCTCCACTAGCATTGTCCACTAGGACTCTACTGAAAGCAACGCCCAGGCTGACTTTCTTCTTTTCTCCATAGGCAAGTTTAGTGAACAGTTGGGTTTTCCCATACTGCACTGCAAACAAAGGGCTAGAGTGGCCATATTTTTGGAGAGCACGAAGCAGTCTGGGATATGGCTGTGTGGATCTGGGCTTGCGTAATGCAGTGTAGATATTGGAGACCTAGGTTGGGACCCAGGGTTCAACAGTTCTTAGCCTGGGGTCACAAATGAGTGTAGACACTTAAGCCTTAAGTTAACAAACCCAGTGTCCATTAACTCAAGTTCAGCTAACCCTGGGCTTACATTGCAGTGCAGACATCTGCTCTGAGGCCCACTAGGAACCATGTTACAGCAACTGTGCGTGGCGCTCAGATACCACAGCAGTGGGTGCCAGTATAAACCCTAACATAGATCTGGAGGAATTATACAAATGATAGCCAGCATGCTGACAATCACACTGTTTCTCCTGAATTAGAATGTATGGCTGGTGTAGCCATTGTCCAGATTAGCCTCAGCTTCCTTTCATTCTGTGATGGTATTTTTCCCCACTCTGAAAAGACACAAAGAGTTGGCATCTGGCCCAGTTACCACAGGTGGTCTTGAATTTGAGATTTATTTTAGTCCAGCCACATAGCACAACAGTGAGATGCCCTAACATCACAAAATTGCCATCACACAGCTTACTTTTGGAGGTTTGCAGCTCTCATCTGTAGCAGAAGCATTTTGAGAGGTAAGGAAAGATTTCAGCAGCAGTCTCTTCACAGGGCAGATCAGGACACCCATTCTTACTACTCTGTGCTCCTCAGCTGGAGAGGCCCCTGTGGGTAGCCTCTTCACCAACAAAGTCCATTTCCAAATGTCATACTAGTGGGTTTTTTTTCCTCTTGATATCACTGTTGCTTCTCTGATGCTCTCATCTCTATCTTTTGCCGCTCATTTCTATTGCTCCCAGATCCAGTCTAACTTCCCTTAAACTATCAGTCCCACCAACTACAGTAGAGTTGGATCGGAACCTTAGGACTTGTGTACACTGGCAATTTACAGTCCTGCAACCTTCTGGCTCGGGGTTTGAAAAAACACCCCCCTGAGCGCAGCAAGTTTCAGCAGTGTAAAGCGACAGTGCACCAGTGCTGGTATCCACGCCCCTCGTAGGCGTAAATAACATGTAGAATTCCCATCATGTGGGAGGAGATACATAGTTATAAAGCTGTTATTTGATTTCATATTAGCAATGCTCCCTAAAATTCTCTGTTGTCGGTCCTGTCAGATCTGTTTTTCCAGGTTTCAGGCCACAAGAGATCCTGGGCAGTACTTGGCCAGAGCTCAGGGTAGAGGTCTGCTCCCTTCCATTGCCTGTCCTTTTTTGTACTACTCTGCTTCCCTTTTTAAGCCCCATCTTCAGTTTGTGCAAGCTCAAAAGCAAAAAGGTGATTACTTTCAAGCATGAATTATGGTGCCATGGAAGGAACAGTGCCTCTTTCCCCACATCTGTGAAGTTACTTTCCTTTGTAATGTGCTTTGAGTTCTATAGATGAAAAGAGCCAAGTATTTCATTAATAGGATGTTAACTGATGCATAAGAGGGTCTTTCACCTTCCATATTCAGTAGAGAAACGGAATTGCAGAATCTGACTGGCTCAGTGAATGTAGAATTCCTATACTATGCTTTGGAGAGGGGAAATGCAATCCAGTCCTCTGCTCCCCTAGCCCTCTGCACCCTCCCAGTTCCTTGCATATCTATATCCAGTGATCCCAGCTGTAACTTGTAGGGAAGAAAAAAAAAGTAGTTTGTTGGGAACAGAACTGTTGTTCTGCAGTTCCTTAACCAATTGCAGCATATGACAGCAATGCAATATTGGGACAGACACATTAAACAATTGAAGGGGCAGAACATTGTTAAAGAACTGTGACTCATAGATTCCAAAGCCAAAAGAGACCATTGTGATCTAGACTGACCTCCTGTATAACGCAGGCCCTAGAACTTCCTCAAAATAAGTCCTAGTGCCAGAGCCGTCATGTCCATAGGAGTTGGCCCGGGCCCTGTGCTTCAGGGAGGCGGGGCGATAGGCAACCGCCACAGATCCTGCACTTCAGGGAGACGAGCAGGGGCCTGGTGCTGGCAGCAGGGGTCGGGCCTGTGCCCTGCACTCACCAGCCCGGACATTTATTTCTTTTTCTTGCTTGCAGCCTCTCAGGCTCAGTCTCTGTGGTAGCAGCAGCAAGCGGCGTGGCCCAAGCCTGCTCCGCTCCGCTGGCTCCCGGTGCTGCCTGCTGCTGCAGGCTCCTAGCACCACCCCCCTCCCCCCAACCACTAGTGCCAGGGTAAGTTGACTCAGGCTGACCCTGACCTTCTGCCTCAGATGGACCCTTCCCTTTTCCGGCAGGATCCTCCACCAGCACAGGTGAGTGCCAGGTATTAGTCTCCATCATCCGTGGCCCAGCATTGGTGTCCCCCACACCTCCCCCTCCCACTGCTCTTTCTCCCCTCTCCCAGAACTGGGTGGGGTCCTCTAATGCCACCTCTAGGCCAGTGCCAGACCTTATGTCAAGGTTCCTCCCCCACCCTGAACTCTAGGGTACAGATGTGGGGACCTGCATGAAAACCTCCTAAGCTTACTTTCAGCAGCTTAGGTTAAAACTTCCCCAAGGTACAAATTAATTTTATCCTTTGTCCCTGGATCTCCACTGCCACCACCAAACTCTAACTGGGTTTATTGGGAAACATAGTTTGGACACGTCTTCCCCCCCCCCCGAAATCCTCCCAACCCTTGCACCCCACTTCCTGGGAAAGGTTTGGTAAAAATCCTCACCAATTTGCATAGGTGACCACAGACTCAAACCCTTGGATCTGAGAACAATGAAAAAAGTATTCAGTTTTCTTACAAGAAGACTTTTAATAGAAGTAAAGAAATCCCCTCTGTAAAATCAGGATGGTAGATATCTTACAGGGTAATTAGATTCAAAACATAGAGAATCCCTCTAGGCAAAACCTTAAGCTACAAAAAAGGACACACAGACAGGAATAGTCATTCTATTCAGCACAGTTCCTTTCTCAGCCATTTAAAGAAATCATAATCTAACACATACCTAGCTAGATTACTTACTAAAAGTTCTAAGACTCCATTCCTGTTCTATCCCCGGCAAAAGCAGCATACAGACAGACACAGACCCTTTGTTTTTCTCCCTCCTCCCAGCTTTTGAAAGTATCTTGTCTCCTCATTGGTCATTTTGGTCAGGTGCCAGCGAGGTTACCTTTAACTTCTTAACCCTTTACAGGTGAGAGGATTTTTCCTCTGGCCAGGAGGGATTTTAAAGGGGTTTACCCTTCCCTTTATATTTATGACACCTTATCACTCCCCTGCCTCAGGGTCCTCCTTGCCTTTCTGCTCTCCAGCTTTGGGGTCCCCCTCTCTGCAGTACCAGGACCTGGGGTCCCACAACTCTGCTGTCTCCACTACCCACCAGGACTGGGGTCCTCCATCCATCTGCTTTTCCGCCTTCCCTCCCCATCCCAGCCCCCAGAGCCCCTGCTTAGAGCCCCTGCTCCATGCTGGAGGGTCCTGGGG
This sequence comes from Lepidochelys olivacea, assembly GCF_965140295.1. Lineage (NCBI taxonomy): Eukaryota > Metazoa > Chordata > Testudines > Cheloniidae > Lepidochelys > Lepidochelys olivacea. The sequence goes on along the minus strand of NC_140417.1, from coordinate 79,069,806 downwards.
TCCCCGAGCACCAGGGCACATATAGGCCTTCCAAGAACCACCCAGTTTCTGAGGCAAGGAAGTCCAGGAAGGTGGGTTTCAGAATGTAAGCGGTGCAATACTGATCATGATCAGTGAGGTTTTTTTAAATTATAGGAACTTAGATTCATAGATATTAAGGTCAGAAGGGACCATTATGATCATCTAGTCTGACCTCCTGCACAATACAGGCCGCAGAATCTCACCCACCCACTCCTGCGATAAACCTCTCACCTATGTCTGAGCTATTGAAGTCCTCAAATCATGATTTAAAGACTTCAAGGAGCAGAGAACCCTCCAGCAAGTGACCCATGCCCCATGCTACAGAGGAAGGTGAAAAACCTCCACGGCCTCTGCCAGTCTGCCCTGGAGGAAAATTCCTTCCCGACCCCAAATACGGCGATCAGCTGAACCCTGAGCATCTGGGCAAGATTCAACAGCCAGATACCCAGGAAAGAATTCTCTGTAGTAACTCAGATCCCACCCCATGTAACATCCCATCACAGGCCATTGGACCTATTTACCATGAATATTTAAAGATCAATTAATTGCCAAAATCATATTATCCTATCATACCATCTCCTCCATAAACTTATCGAGTTTAATCTTAAAGCCAGATAGGTCTTTTGCCCCCACTGCTTCCCTTGGAAGGCTATTCCAAAACTTCACTCCTCTGATGGTTAGAAACCTTCATCTAATTTCAAGTCTAAACTTCCCGATGACCAGTTTATATCCATTTGTTCTTGTGTCCACATTGGTGCTGAGCTTAAATAATTCCTCTCCCGCTCCGGTGTTTATCCCTCTGATATATTTATAGAGAGCAATCATATCTCCCCTCAACCTTCTTTTGGTTAGTCTAAACAAGCCAAGCTCCTTGAGTCTCCTTTCATAAGACAGGTTTTCCATTCCTCGGCTCATCTTAGTAGCCCTTCTCTGTACCTGTTCCAGTTTGAATTCATCCTTCTGAAACACGGGAGACCAGGACTGCACACAGTATTCCAGGTGAGATCTCACCAGTGCCTTGTATAACGGTACTAAAACTTCCTTATCTCTACTGGAAATACCTCGCCTGATGCATCCCAAGACCGCATTAGCTTTTTTCACGGCCACACCACATTGGTGGCTCAGTCATCCTGTGATCAATCAATACTCCAAGGTCCTTCTCCTCCTCCATTACTTCTAATTGATGCGTCCCCAGCTTACAACTAAATTTCTTGTTATTAATCCCTAAATGCATGACCTTACACTTCTCACTATTAAATTTCATCCTATTACTATTACTCCACTTTACAAGGTCATCCAGATCTTCCTGTATGATATCCCGGTCTCTCTCTAAATTGGCAATACCTCCCAGCTTTGTATCATCTGCAAACTTTATTAGCACACTCCCACTTTTCGTGCTGAAGTCAGTAATGGAAAGATTAAAAAAGATTGGTCCCCAAACCGATCCCTGAGGAACTCCACTGGTAACCTCCTTCCAGCCTGACAGTTCACCTTTCAGTATGACCCACTGTAGTCTCCCTGTTAACCAGTTCCTTATCCACCTTTCAATTTTCCTGTTGATCCCCATCTTTTCCAATTTAACTAATAATTCCCTATGTGGCACAGTATCAAACGCCTTACTGAAATCAAGGTAAATTAGATCCACAGCGTTTCCTTTGTCTAAAAAATCTGTTACTTTCTCAAAGAAGGAGATCAGGTTGGTTTGGCACAATCTACCTTTTGTAAAACCATCTTGTATTTTGTCTCATTTACCATTGACCTCAATGTCCTTAACTACTTTCTCCTTCAAAAATTTTTCCAAGAACTTGCATACTACAGATGTCAAATTAACAGGCCTGTAGTTACCCGGATCACTTTTTTCCCCTTTCTTAAAAATAGAAACTATGTTAGCAGTTCTCCAATCATACGGTACAACACCTGAGTTTACAGATTCATTAAAAATTCTTGCTAATGGGCTTGCAATTTCGTGTGCCAATTCCTTTAATATTCTTGGATGAAGATTATCTGGGCCCCCCAATTTAGTCCCATTAAGCTGTTAAGAGTTTCGCTTCTACCTCAGATATGGTAATATCTACCTCCATATCCTCATTCCCATTTGTCATACTACCATTATCCCTAAGATCCTCTTTAGCCTTATTAAAGACTGAGGCAAAGTATTTGTTTAGGTATTGGGCCACGCCTGGATTATCCTCAACTTCCACTCCATCCTCAGTGTTTAGCGGTCCCACTTCTTCTTTCTTTGTTTTCTTCTTATTTATATGGCTATAGAACCTTTTATTATTGGTTTTAATTCCCTTTGCAAGGTCCAACTCTACTTGACTTTTAGCCTGTCTCACTTTATCCCTACATGTTCTGACCTCAACAAGGTAGCTTTCCTTGCTGATCCCTCCCATCTTCCACTCCCTGTATGCTTTATGCTTTTTCTTAATCACCTCTCTGAGATGCTTGGTCTACAATTCCTGCCTATGAATTTTTCCCCCTTTCTTAGGATGCAGGCTTCTGATAGCTTCTGCAGCTTTGACTTAAAGTAATCTCAGGCCTCCTCTGCCTTTAGATCCATAAGTTCTTCAGTCCAATCCATTTCCCTAACTAATTTCCTTAATTTTTGAAAGTCAGCCCTTTTGAAATCAAAAACCCTAGTTGCAGATTTATTTTTGTTTATCTTTCCATTCAGTTTGAAATGAATTAGCTCATGATCACTTGAACCAAGATTGTCCCCTGCAACCATTTCTTCTATGAGGTCCTCACTACTCACCAAAACCAAGTCTAAAATGGTATCCCCTCTAGTCGCTTCAGCAACTACTTGATGAAGGAATCCATCAGCTATTGCATCCAGGAAAATCTGAGCCCTATTACTATTACTAGCACTCGTCCTCCAGTCTATATCTGGGAAGTTAGTCTGCCATGATCACGCAGTTTCCATTAGTATTTACTTCATTAAAAACATTAAAGAGGGCTCTATCCATATCCAAATTAGATCCCGGCGGTCTATAGCACACCCCAAGCACGATCACAGGGGAGGCTCTAGTAGTTTTCTTCCCCAATGTGATTTTTGCCCAGACGGACTCTGTCTTAATCCATTCCATCACTTCTTATTTCTTTACATTCTACCTCATCATTGATGTACAATGCTACTCCACTACCTTTACCTTTATTTCTGTCTTTCCTAAACAGCACATACCCTTCAATACCTGTAGTCCAGTCATGACAACTATTCCACCATGTTTCTGTTATCCCTATAGTATCTGGTTTCACTTCCTGCACCAGTAGCTCTAGTTCCTCCATTTTGTTACCGAGGCTCCTCACATTGGTGTACAAACATCTTAATTTTTGCTGTTTGGCCTCGCTCACATTCTGTACCCGATTAGGCACGGTCATTCTACAGCCAATATGACCTATTAGACTGGTATCCACACTTTGTAATTATAAAAAACTACAATATAATAACAATTATACAGCGGGGTGCTATCAATATTTAACCTGCAGCTAGCAGCTGCTCTTGAAGTTCACTGTAACCAGATTTCACCTGTATAAAAAATGTTAAGGGAGGTCCCATACACGCTGATTTGCTCCAGCCCCTGTACCCCCCAGGGACAGCCCTGCCTAGAGTGTATCTTTTAGGAAAATATCCAATCTTGGTTTAAAAATGGTCAGTGATAGAGAATCCCCTGCAACCCTTTGTAAATTGTTCCAGTGGTGAATTAACTTAAAAATGTACATCTTATTTCCAGTCTGGATTGATGTATCTTAAACTTTCAACCATGGAATTGTGTTATACCTGGCTTTCTCTACTAGACTGAAGAATCCATTTATATATTTGTTCCTCATGCTGGTAGTAGTAGACTGTAATTGTCACCCCTTAAACTTCTTTATTAAATGAAAAAGATAGTGCTCCTTAACTCTAATCACTATAAGGCATGTTTGCTAATGCTTTAATCATTCTTGTGAGTCTTCTCTGAACCTTCTCCAAGTTATAAACATGCTTCTAGAATTGTGGACACCAGAACTAGACATAGTATTCCAGCAATCATCAGTGCCACAGACAGAAGTAAAATAACCCTCTCTACTCCTACTCAAGGTTTACCTGTTGATGCATCCAATGATCACATTCGCTCTTTCGGCCATACTATTGCACTGGAAGCTTATTCAGCTGATTATCCACCATGACCCCCAAAAGGTTTTCAGAGTCATGGCTTCTGAGGATATAGGTTCCCAACCTGTAAGTATGGCCTACAGTCTTTGTTCCTGGATGTATACATTTAGCTGCATTCAAATGCATATTGTTTGCATTAGTGACTCATTCTCTTCATTGTTTAGGATCACCACCAGTTATCCTGGGAGCTGGGTGGAACCTCAGTGAAGTTGGACATGATAAGCTCCATTTGGAATAAGATAGCTAAAACAGTAGGACCACCACCCAAAACACAGGCCATGTGAGAGACTGGGGGCGAGGGTGAATGCAGATACTGTATCTATAATGGTCTGGGATCTGTGTAATAGGATTCCTTCGAAGTGCTACCTCTTCCTGGTACCCCTTTCCTCTCTACCTGTTTCCCCTCAGGCTTTGTGTATCAGACCACCCCAAACTCTTAAATTGCAATGCTCTATGATGGACAAGACTGACCAGTAGGCAGTAATACCTTTAAGGGGTAGACTATCCCATCACCATACCCTAGAGCAGCACCATAATGTAGGACATTTCCTATATTGACAGTTTTTTCCATTGATAGTTAATTCATCTCTCCCAGAAGCAGCTAGGTCCACAGAAGAATTTTTCCACTGACCTAGCCGCATGTATAGTGGAGGTTAGATCAACTGAACTACAGCACTTAGGGTCCAAAATTTTGCACTGCACTGAGCAATCTTGCTTGGTGAATCTAATTTAAGTGTAGACTACTACTATGTTTAAGTAAAACAATACACATCCTGACCTTTTGTAGTTTTAATCCTTTTCTCTCAGATTGCTAACTTTTATGAATCAATAAAACTTTGTTTTGAAGAAAGCATTGTCACTATCTACCACCCTCATCTCTAAGAAGGAAGTATAAGGGAGGGCAAACTCTGGCTGCCAACTGCTGGTAAACAGGGATGCTATAATTGGGAGACTCACCATATAAGTAGGGTGAATCACAGATTATGGGTCTGGCCTTTAGAAGGATGGCTATGGAAAGAGTGAGCAAGGGGGTCACAGATATGGCTTACTTTGGAACAATGACACTATGTAAATATAGAACAGTGATTTCCAGAAGGTAATTCACAAAATACTGGTACAATCTAGGATTTATTTAAACGTTAAGAATATTTGGCCACTGTTTACCACTATTCATTACTTTTGCCCTTGCACTTTAAATACATATTTCTGGGACACTGGCATTGCTGAATATAAGCTTAAATCAGCTGCAAAGGTTTTTTGTTTCCTTTAATAATGTCATTGTTTCACTAATTCTGAATTCAGCATAAAATCCTCAAGGTTAGCCAGGACCTGAATTTCTAGTGGAAAACACAACTGAGGGGAAAAAACAAAACAAATTCCTTAAAAGAGCAAACTTTCAGTGTCTTCAGTATACATCATAAAACAGTAAAAGAAAAAGGTCACAAGCTCTTTTCGGGTCCTTCTCCCAACAGAGCATCAAGCATGGTAAGTAGTACCTTTATTAGTGAGAAGGGCACTCATTTATGGCCTACTCCCGGTAACACTTTGTTCTTCTCAGTAGAGAACAGTGTCTGCTGGATCAGGCCCAGAAGCAGTTGTCTACACTAGAGAAATTCTCTGAACTTCCCACCATTGCTACAGCTGCTTCATCTCAGTCAGTGTTAGCAATGCTGATTTGCCATCTGACACCACTTAACATTGTCATGTTTTCTATGGTTAAATAGATTTCACACCACGTAAGGGATATTTGAAAGCAGACAAGATTAAATAGTTTTAAATGCGAGTTGAGAAGAAATAGGAGATACATACTTGGTACATACATCAAGGAGCATGCTACCTGAAATTCCATTGTCATGAGTCCTTGTTCAGTAAAAGCTGTGCACGTTTGAATTCTAACAGAAGAGATCCCCAGGTCGCAAGAATGAACTCAACATGTACCGCCAATAACTAAAGTAATGATGGAAACAATCAACGAACGAAGCTTCACAACACAGCAAAATTAAGTTAGCAAGGTTTTTCATTTGGGATAAGGAGAGGGCATGCAGCAGTAACTTTTAAATGTTATACAGCACCCCCTACTGGTTAATCTGTGAAACTTTATTTTGACTTCAAAGATAACTCTTTACCTTTGTCAGATGAAAAGCATGGGTGCCATTTCAGATTTGGGGAATGGGGGGGGACTTCAACCATGATGCCAGGGGCTACTTAGGAACCTGAAAATTCTCAAAGATTTTTTGCGTGCGTGCGCAGATAGCTAATTTCTAAGTTGTCAGGAGCATTGTATTGAACTCCTATATAAAGAAAAAAAAAGTATGACCACCACTTAAAGCCATATTGTAAATTTATATGAAGTTTAGAACAGGCAGGTGATAACACAGCAAGATATTCCCAAGCCCTAACCTTGAGGTATCAGCTTTGGAGCCTTAACACATATCAGAAACACAAGCTTGATACTTCAAACACTCTTTAGTAGAGAGGAAAAAAAAATTGCTTACCCCTGCAATTATTTTTAAATGCAGTGGAGGACAGATCTGAAGCAACTCAGTGCACCTACTTAGTGGAAAAGTAGATGGAGATTTTAAGTATGAACAGGAATGTCAAATTGACAACTTGTTTAAAAAAATACACAAAGTAGGGACATTTAAATAGTTTAATCAAAAATAAAGGAGTCTTCATCCAAATCAAAGACACTTGGAATTGGAAGGTCTATTTAAAAGTCAAACTCCTGTTGGATCCCAACCATAACCCAGTGAGAATAATTAGTAGTAACCTCCAGGGCCTGAGCATGGAATCTCCGGTTATGAAGCTAAGTGATTTATTACTATTGTCTAGATTACAGTTCAGACAAACTATATTTAAACCACATTACATACTAGTAAAGGGTTACTGTAATAATAGGCTACAAATAAAGACTTCTATCAATTAATGTTTTTCAAAGTATGTCACTGGAGGAAAATAAAGCTTTGCTTTCTGATCTAAATGAGCTAAACTTGCCAGTTATAACTTTGCTAACTTCAGTGGAATACTCAGACCAATATTGTTAATTAATAAACAAAACAGTCTTCAAAGAGTCTCAAAATTATTTTACAAAAGTTTATTTCCTGTTTTCTAATAGCCTTGGAAAATATTAAAATCAAATTTCTTTCCCGCTATGTTTGATTTGTATATTTCACTCAACTTGGCTAATGAAAACAGCTGTGTTCATTGCCTGTTTATGTATCTATCCTCTAGTTCTTTCACAATACTATAATTTCGAGTTGCAAACATGACATGGAGAATGTCTGAATGGGAACAAAAAACAGCTTTGTGTGTCTGTGTGTGTATATATAAACATTTGTTAATGTTAGGTTTGGTATACAAATAATTTTAAGCAAACCTACAATATATATGGAGACTAGACTGATTTTTTTTTAACTGACATCCTACCAAAGATATTGGTAGCAGTCTTAGGGGAAGGTGATTTATGCACCTCATTGAGTAGGGCATATTAGGGAATCTCCATGCTACACACTAACTTGCCAATTTCAGGCCTAATTCCCCCTTTCTAGTCCCATCTGACTGATGCCAGCAGGCTGGAATCAGTTCCCTAACTATCCTGCTTAGAAAGGTGTTCACCTCCTGACTTCCCAGTCAATGGCTCGACTTCACCACAAGAGCCTCCCAAATGCCAGAGAGGTTCAGCACTGCTTCTAGCCATCCCAAGGAGGCCAAGGATGAGTACCCTGAGCTGGTGTACCGGGGAGATACTGGCACTGCTTTGGCACCCCAAGTGCACCATACAGACACCACTGAATGAGGGATGGGGAGCGCCGGGTCATAGGGAGCATGAGAGCAATTGGAGCCCCACATAGGTCTCTTCACCCAGGAGAGCCCGAGGAACCCTGTGCCTGGGTTGACAGAGGTGCTTCCACAAGTGCAAAGCTGGCTTGGCTGCGAAGTACCAGGCTCTCTCTGTACTGAGCCAACCAGGGAGACGCCCCCTTGGCCACACCACTGGCCAGACTTCTACCTTTTTCAGAGGACTCCTTAAGGTGTAATGCTCCTGTGTGTACAAGTGGCCTCTTTCCCCAGAGGCTCCAGATGCATGGCTCAAGCTGACTACCTGCGGCTGGAACCAAGCGGAACCAGCCAGAGCTCAACTTGCTCAACTCCCCATGTGCCAACGGGCCCAGCCCCACTAAGCCATGGCAGGGGCAGCACAGGAGGAAACATGTTGCAGCTGCCTCCCAGTGCTGCTTCCCACCAGGCAACTACAGCCATAAATGTGGTCTGGGAAGGCAAGGGTGGGGCACTGCCTGGAGTCACCTTGCTCTTCATATGCCTCCTTATGCCCTAGTATGTGAGGGAGAGGAGTATGCTGTCTGAGGAAGTTGACAGATCTGTGACTTCTGAATTTGCATGTAAAATTATCGGATATGAAATAAAACTTGGGGGGCAAGTGCCCTCCCCCCCTCTGTAAATGGTGCCCCTACATAAAAGCAGCTTCAAAAGAAAAAGGAGTAGGAATGAAAGGCTTTAAGTATGTTAGTTAAAATGACGTTTAATTCAAAAAAATCCACTTGAATATCCTAATTGATAGAATACCTGAGTAGACTTGCAGTTTAAAAACCAAAAAAACCCCAACCCTGACATTTCCTCATCAGATAACTACTCATTTTGTTTACACACTTAAAAATGTTTTACCTATTTCAAGTCCACATTAATGGAACAACAAGCTTTTATGCACACAATAGCGTCCTCTCTCTCTCAAATTAGGCACTCCAAAAATATTAAGTGACAATTTAACCATACATCAAACATTCTTTAAGGAGCTCCCTACAGTTAGTGTGTGGTTTCAGATGAGGAATTTATAATAAAAGTACAAACAAGTTAGTTTCTAGTAAGTCTGCAGTTTATTTTACATTGTTTTTAAAAGTCATACTTACGGTAACATACGCATTGCATCCTGCTCAGAAAGTAGAATTTACAAAAGAATTTCAAGAGAAGTGGATTAGTGTTTAAAAAGCGCTCTAGAATACAAATATGTAAACAAGTTGACAGTAATTTAATTTTACAATAAAAAAAGTTAAAGCTTTTATTTCATGATTTTTAAAGCTACTATCTTTAGTCTCAATGCAGACTAATTTGGGGGTTCTTGTAGCATTGCAGAATGCAAGTTCTTGAAAATGTTACAATATTCCCTTCACAAACATGCATCCTTTACAGAAAAAATATTTTCAAAAAATACTGAAGTCCCAACTGATAAAATCAAAATAAAAAAATATAAAATGCATCTAGTCATGAAATCACTGCTAAATACTTTAACATTTACCTTGTCATTCTGTAAACCAAATTTTTCAGTTTTTCCTATAGTGCTTATCAACTTAAGTTCATTTATGTTTGAGATGTTCAAGATATCCGGTCATCTGATAGGCAGGGAAGTAACAAATAAAATAGTCTACACAGGTAATTGCTTTGCTTTCATGGTTTGCATTAAGTTTTTCAAAGACGCTTATCAACAGTTCACTCTTTAGACTTCTATTAGTGTTTGTACATGTGACCAAGATGAATCCATTAAACATTAATACAAAGTTCAAACATTTTCCAAAATGTATGTTGCTTCTCTGGCTAATCTTGTTTCATCTGGTTTTCAAATCTTGCATAAATTGTGATTTTAAGTAACTAACATTACAAATACTGTAGATGGCAGACAAGTCCAGAGTTCCCTGAAAATGCTTTCTTCTTTATACCATATTTGGGTTATTCGGTTTATATATTTTAATTTGCATATTGATAGAATAAAGTGCTAGTTTCCTCAGAAGTGGACTTAGATTTCTCAAAAAATGTTAAATAAAAATGTAATAGCTAGAACTGTACAGATCATGTTCAACATTACTCAAACCAAATCCTCAAGACACTCTGCCACCAATGTTTGAAAGACTGCACAATATTTCAGATAATTGGTTGACACAGTTTATCTAGCATGGTAACAGGACAGCCAATAAATAGGTATAGTTTGGTTAAACAATGACTAACAGGACAACGAGCCTACACTTTTGAAGAGTGTAAACTCAAGGAGTGAGAAATTTACCACTGAGTCATGATTAAAAAAAGATTAATTTAACAGAGAAAAGCATAGGCTGTCAGGAATGACTAGGTAGTAAAAGCTGTTAGATTGAAAAACAGTCCGACAAGAAACAGTCTGAAACAATTAAAATTAGATAGAACAGCATGCAAATACCTTAATTAACATGGGGCTAAGGTTGCCAGCATCCCCATCCTGTAATTCTCATCCCCTTCCAGGATAATTTAATTTCCAGAACTCAAACACTGGAAAACCAGGAATGCAGACAATCGGCTTCTGTTCAGCAGCACAGCACAATGAGTTACTCAGGACACATCTGCACTACAGACTTAAGTTGACCAAAGTCTGTAAGTTGACTTAACATAGAAAAATTACCATGGTGGCTGATGTCCACACTACCCTCCTTCTGTCAGTGGTGCGCACCTTCACTTGGAGCACTTCCACCAACTGAAGAGGGGCAGTGTGGGGAGCTGAGCCAGGGAGCCTAGCTGCCCCCGGGCTCTCAGCTGGGAGCAGGGAGCAGCTGCCCAGCTTTTCGCCTATCCGCTCACGACTGAGAGCCGGGGCCAGGCTTCTTCGCTCCCTGAGTGGGGAGCAGGGAGGCCCAGGCAAGAGCCAGGCTTTCTTGTCAATTTTCACGGCCCAGCATGGAGCCATGAAATTGACAAGACAGCCAACAGCACATGTAAGTAATCCAGTGTCTACACAGGGATTGTGTTGCCCTAACTACACGGACATAAGTGCTATGCCTCTCATGGAGGTGGTATTATTATGTCAGTGTTGTAGGGCACTTACATCGGCGGAACAGGGCTGTAGCGTGTACACTGACATAATTAGGTTGATGTAAGCTGCCTTAGGTCGAATTAACTGTATAACATAGCCCAGGCCTCAGATGAGCAAACCCCACATCACTCTGCGTTGAGTGAGACTATGAACACAGCTAAAGTACCTTCTTACTGAAGTGCTAAACACAAAATGCTCATTCAGTGGTGTAGTGCTAATCAAGTTCTGTTGCAAGTGCAATATGTTATTAAAGTATTTAAATAAGAGGAAGCAAATATGGTAGAAAAGTGATTGAGCCATACTAAGAAAGAGGAGTGAGTAGCAAAACACTGAGAATGGGATGAGAGGCAAAAAAAGAAAGTGTACCCCCACTACATTTTGTATCTTCAATGGAATAATTATTGGGCCACAAGACCACTTTATTATAATATAAATGTCTGGCTAAATCCTTTTATGGTTGAGATTTTCAAACCAATGTGTCTAAACGTCTGTAGAGATACCTGAATTACAGAAGAAATGCTGCAAAAATGATCTGTGAAGTTACTGAGCTTGGCAAGTCAAGTAAGCCACAGAGAAACCAACTTTAATGGTACCATGTGTAACAAACTATGTGTCATGCATATGGCTGTGCAATTGTGTTTCAGAGTCTAAGCTTTGATTTAAAAAAGTCTCTAGCCCTTAAAATCGCGAAGATCCTTAAAATGTGAAGAGGATGTGAACTGATGGAGTAATTATGTGTGCGTAGGGAGACCACCTGAAACTTCAAATTTGAAAAGTGAGAATGCCAGCAGCTGTCCCAAAAGATGCTCGCACTAGTGGAGCTGCTCTGCTGGCAGTTACAGTAGGAATAAGAAAAATTCTAGCTAAAACAAGTAGACTGCACTGGGCCAGTAGAGGGGGTTGCTACTGAATGGGGGAGTGAGGGGTTCCAGAAAGAAATGTGATTTTACTGCCCTCTTACAGTCTCTACTTGCTGTATTTCTCTCGTATCTGGGAGAAGGTGCAGGGCAGGAAGTTTTTGGAAGTGATCCTATGACATACCTTCCTTTAAATTGAGAGTGACACTTCTGTCAACACTCAATACATTTTAAATTCCATTTAATTTTTAAACATAGTATTTTCCTTCCATCCCTACTGGCTACAGAGATATTTGTATAAAAAACTCACAATAGTATTTTCCTTCCATCCCTATTGGTTAGAGATATTTGTATAAAAGATTTTTAAAATTAAATAAAATCATGATGTCAATTGGGTTACAACATTCCTGACTGAATCAGCAAGAAGACAGTCTTGAAAAGAGCTATTTATACACAAATATCTTAATAACTTCAGGAATAATGAAAAGTATATATCTTAAACATTTGTCAGAACTCAAGTTTGATATCTAAAAGCTATTCTGAAAAAGAATATTGTAAAATAAGCCTTAGCAAAAACCTATAATCTAGGGCCTGAACAGTCCATCAGATGTGACTGCATTACTCCCATTCATTTCAATGGCAGTTGTACCACACAACTGATAAGTTGATCATATCCCCGATATCTAGCAGATGCTGCAAATTTGTATCTACCACAATTTAAAATTGAGAACTGGCTATTAGTCATAAATCACTTTACATCTGAATGTGCTGGAGAAAGTACTCCTCCTAAAACACAAAAGGCACCTGATGAAATTCTTTAAAGGTTAGTAGCAGTTATCTACAGCATCTTCCGTGTGCTTAAGTAACCAAGAGTAAGATGTGGTAATACAAGGATTAAATTGCTGCCATTTAAAAATACATTGGTGAAATCTGATTTTTTTTTTAAATCACTAACATTACATGGTTACTGTTTTACAGCTGTAGAAATATGCAAAACTGTTGTACAGATATCAAAGTGCACCTATTAATATTTAAAATATTAGGAAATAAGGTGTAAAAAGTTCTTTTAAGGACATACCAAATATAATTGGCCTTTCCTTTTTCCTTTCCCCACCTTCATTCAACTGTCCTCTAAAACTGTACATTTTTACACAATTATGAAAGCTTTTTCAGGAATCCTGGTTTAGAAACAAATTCAAGTATACCTATTTTTGCATTGTAAACTAGGAAACACTATGGGCTTAAGTTTTGTAAGAGCTAAACACCATAAAGTTCAACTGATGTTAATGGAATTTGCAGCTGTTCAGTTACCTTTGAGAAAAATCAGGCTTTGTTTCTGGCATTCATTAAATTCTTACAAAGTTTAATGAGTGCAGAAACCTAGGATTTTTCCTAGCCACATTTAACTATCAAGTCAAAATGATCATAGAATCATCGAATCTCAGGGTTGGAAGGGACCTCAGGAGGTCATCTAGTCCAACCCCCTGCTCAAAGCAGGACCAATCCCCAATTTTTGCCCCAGATCCCTAAATGGCCCCCTCAAGGGCTCACAACCCTGGGTGTAGCAGGCCAATGCTCAAACACTGAGCTATCCCTCCCTCCCATGATAAGCTATTAAAGATTAGAAGCATTTTATACAGCTATTTAGACTGATAAAAATTAGTCCTACCACCATGCTTAAAGTTTTTATATATACACACAAATCCTGAACACATGATGTGCGAAGTAAAGTTACTTGTAGTACAGCAGTTTTGTCTTTAAAGTGTAGTACACTTAAAAATACACCGTAGGCCTCTTCTTTACTTTATATTTTAATGAGCCGTACCGTATCTGAAAGAGAAAGTGGCGTTAGAAATCAAGTGTTACCATTTAAGTTGCATAAAAATTACCAAGACAAAAGGTGATCTTTTTAAAAAAAACAAACATTTGTTATGATTCAACTTCAGCATATTTCAATTCAGTTGCCACAACCAGGTATTAAATAGGATTAGACCACTTGATACAGGACTAGATTAAATAAATTCATCCAGCTATCACAGGGGCGGGCAAACGTTTTGGCCTGATGGCCACATCGGGTTTCCAAAATTGTATGGAGGGCTGGTTAGGGGAGGCTGTCTCCCCGCAAACAGCCAGGTGTGGCCCAGCCCTGGCCTCCTATCTGACCCCCCTGCTTCTCACCCCCTGATGGCTGCCCTGGGACTCCTGCCTCACCCAACCCCCCCGTCCCCTGACAGCCCCCTGGGACCCCTGCTCCATCCACCACCCCTGGACTCCCCATTCCTGACTGCCCCCCCCGGACCCCTGCCCCATCCAACCCCCGTTCCCTGCCCTCTGACCGCCCCGACCCCTATCCACACCCCCGCCCCCTGACCACAGCCCCCAAACTCCCCTGCCCTCTATCCAACCCCCCGGCCCCCTTACCGCACTGCCTGGAGCACTGGTGGCTGGCGGTGCTACAGCCACGCTGCCCAGAGCGCCAGGTCAGGCTGCGGCTCTGCAACTGCGCTGCCCGGCCGCCCAGAGCATTGCGCCGACGGCACAGCGCACTGAGGCTGCGGGGGAAGGGGAACAGCAGGGGAGGGGCCAGGGACTACCCTCGCAGGCCAGGAGCTCAGGCGCCGGGCAGGAGGGTCCCCACAGCCCAGATGTGGCCCGCAGGCCATAGTTTGCCCACTTCTGAGCTATCATGACAGGGACTGAACATGTTACTTGTTAAGATCTTACAGCAGTCATGAAATTCCCAGAGAGTGGTTTACAGAATGTGCCCTTCTGCCCAGGAGCCTCTTGTATGGGATTCTGATAGTACAAAACAGAACTTATATATATATAGGGTTACTAGGAAGTTGTCTGAGGAGGCAGGATGCCAGTACCCAGCTGTTTATCTCGCCTGATTCCACCAATGCTATTACACGCCTTACCCAAGGTTAGGTAGAGGTTGGGGCATAGAGGACTAGCTGATTGAAAGTCAGCAAGACCAAGATACATTGGCAGGCTGGAGAAGTAACCAGAATATATACCCTCTTACTTGTGGTTATGTACTGGCCATCTAATATTAAAATGCATTGCCTGGTGACACTGCTGGACGCTCAGCTGATGTTACATAGCCATCCAGTAGCGAGAATATTTATTTCAGCTACAGCTGGCTTGAAACATGGAGCCATTTGTTTTGTATAAAGAACCTGCTGTTGCCATCCATGCATCTGTTACCTCCAACTCAGATTATTGCAGCAGGCTTTACTTGGAGCTTCATCTTAAATAAACTCAGAAGCTAAAGTGTAAAATGGCATAGTCCATAGCAGCTCACTCGGTAAAAAGGTATTTGGAAACACAATGCCAGTACTCTAGGATCCGCTCTGGCTGCATCTTGATTTCCAGACAGAATTTAGAGTGATGTTCTGAGTTACAAAGCCCTAAATTACCTGGGATGTGTATATGTGAGAGACTGCCTTTCCCCCTTTTGTTCTGGTGCTCGAGCATGAGACGGGGCTGTCAGCCAGGCATTCTCCATGAGGGGCCCTCAGCTTAGAAAGCTACTCTTTCCCTTTCCCACCTCCATTTGCATCTAGAACAGGCCAAAATTTGTTGACCTTCAGGATGTGCTGAAAAACCCAGACTTCTGAATGGCAGAAATGTTGTTGTGAAGAGGGCTGCCATGTGTGTTTACGTTGCAGTATTACTGGTTTGTAATTTGTTTGATGATGCTCCTGGTTTCCCATTGTATCTTTAAATCTGTGTGAAGAACATGTAGAGCCCTACATAGGATCTTTTTTTCCTCTTTGCGTTATAAATCGAAGTACAGTGTTTATTGGCACTTGTTCAAAGTATCCATAGGATACAACAAAAATGTGAATGGTCCTATCCCTTATAGGATCCCTGTATGCATAGTGAGGGGCTGTATTGGTGTATCAACCACACCTCAAGTGAGATGTCATGACAGTAGGCTCCCTCCCTCCAAGCTGTTTCTAGACTCTGGGCCTGTAGTTCCACCATTACTATGATAATTACACATTTGAGAGATGATGCTCAGAGATAAAGAGCTTAATCTCTTTTATTCAATTATATTTATATGTTCAGTAAGTTTTTTCCCTTTGTCTTGTATAGTTGACGAGCTTATTCTTCTCTCGTTTCCCTTTAGAAGACAAACAGGAATGGTAGCTTTTGGGAACGTAAGTACACCTGTTGTGTTCCACATTCCACTTACAATTTAGAACCACCCTATGTCCTTTATAAATAAAATATTCTGATCTCTTGGACTATTATATTTGCAAATTACATTGTCATTAATGGAATGCAATACTTTCAAGTAAAACGCTGCACTTGCCTCTTTATGACCTTTAATACTTTTCACAGATTTCATGCTTTGTGATCGTCGGAGACCCCTCTGAGCAAACATCTCATCTTCTGAATGAGTCCCCTCCATTTCCTCATCTGTTTTATCATCTCCAGAATCTTTTTTCAATGGAATTCTGTAACCTAAAATAAAGCACATCAGGCAAAAGTTTGTATGCCATAAGTCTGTATAAATAGCGGTAGCACAAACTTTAAAGTAAGTATTTGTAGAGAGTGCAAATGAGGACATTCAGGAAAGTTAAAGCTGTTTCTTAACTCAGAGGCTATAAGAGCTTTTCAATTTACTGAATTTTGCTGAAAAAACATGAAAATTTAGTCCATTTTAGCATGTACATTCTTTATTCATCTAAAACACAAATCATAGCTATGTGGAAAATCCATCAATTGTCAATCTGCCATCTGTTTCAAGATAGGAGGGAAAACAAACAGTTACCTACCTTTTCGTTACTGTTGTTCTTTGAGATGTGTTGCTTATATCCATTCCAAGTGGATGTGTGCGTGCCCCTAGCGGTACCAGTCAGGTCAGCTTAGATGTCCCCTGGAGTCACGTTGTCATGGTGCCGCATATAGGTAGGTCCCTGCCAACCTGCTGCCTCCTCAGTTCCTTCTTGTCGGAGGCTCCAACAGAGGGGAAAGCGGGTGGGTCTTGGAATGGAAACAAGCAACATATCTCGAAGAATAACAGTTACAAAAAGGTAAGTGACTGTGTTTTCTTCGAGTGCTGCTTCATGTCGATTCCAAGCAGGTGACTCCCAAGCAGACTGTCAGAGGAGGATCGGAGCTCATGGATTCGCTGAAAAAGTACCCTTCTGACAAAAACGGAATCATCCCTGGCATGCTGGATGAAAGCTGTATCCTCCCTGGGATGCTGGCATAATGCAAAGTGAATGTGTGGATTGACGGCCAGGTTGCTGCCCTGCACATCTCCTGCATAGAGACTTATGCCAGGAATGCGGCCGAGGAGGCCTGCATCCTTGTGGAATGCGCTGTTAGCGCTGGGACTGGCACTTTCACCAGGTCTTAAGCTCAAATGCAGAACGTGATCCATGATGAAATTCTTTGGGATGATACAGGGAGACCCTTCATCCTGTCTGCTAGAGCGGCCAAGAGCTGGTTAGACTTTTGGAACTGTTGGGTCCTTTCAGCATAGAAAGCCAGTGCCTGCCTGACATCCAGAGAGTAGAGCCTTTGTTCCCAACTGTAAGCATGTAAAACACTGGGAGGAAGATGTCCTGACTTGCGTGAAACTGAGGTACTACTTTTGGCAGGAAGGCTGGGTGAGGCCGCAACTAGATCTTGTCTTTATAGAATGCCATATATGGAGGCTCGAATGTCAAGGCCTTGAGCTCAGACACCCTCCTGGCTGAAGTTATCACAATCAGGAATGCTACTTTCCACAAGGAGGTAGAGGAGCGAGCATGTTGCTAAGGGCTCAAAGGGAGGTCCCATTAATCTGGAGAGCACCAAGTTAAGGTCCCATATTGATATCAGATGGAAGACTGGAGCATATAACCTGTCTAGGCCCTTGAGAAAATGACCTACCATCGGACCTATCAAAGATCGATCAACCGTCCACCCCGGGTGGAACTCCGAGATGGCTGCCAGATGAACCTTTAAGGATGACACCAGACCTGACTGCTTCAAGTACAACAGACAGTCCAAGATGAAGGGTATTGATGCTTGAATCGGAGATGTGCCCTTTTGTGTCACACAAATCGAAAATCTCTTCCACTTGGCTAAGTAGCTCTAATAGACAGCTTTTGGCTGCCAAGTAGGACCTCCCTGACAGATGCTGAGCATGCCAACTCCATGTGGTTTAGCCAGGAAACTTCCACGCTGTGAGGTGGAGAAACTTGAGGTCGGGACACTGGAGGCAACTGTGGTCTTGAGTGATAAGGTCCAGCACCTATGGCAGGGTGATCGGAGAGGCTACTGACAGTTCCAAGAGTACACCAGTGTTGGAAGGGCCAGGCCAGTGCTATCAGGATGACTGATGCTGTCTCTTCTGACCTGGAGCAGGATCTTGTGAACGAGCGTGTGTGGCGGAAGACATGCATAGAACAGACAGTCCTTCCACGGTGTCCGCATTTGAGCCTAGGCTGTGATTCAGGAAGGAGCAAAACTGCTGACACTTCCTGTTCAGTTTCATCGCAAACAGGTCCACCTGAGGAATTCCCCACCATTGGAAGATGCTGTTCACAATGTCCGGGCGAATCAACCACTTTTGGCTTTGGAAGGATCTGCTGAGGTGGTCCATCAGCTCATTCTAGGATCCCCGAAGTTAAGACACCTCTAGGTGTATTGAGTGAGCTATGCAGAAGTCCCATAGCCGAGGGCTTCCTGACATAAGGGAGGAGAGAGCTCCACCCTGTCTCTTTTATATAAAACAAAGATCGGTGTTGTATTGTCCATCATAACTGATACACACTTGCCCTCCAGGTGGGATTGGAAGGTTTGATAGGCTAAGCAAACCGGTCTCAGCTCTCTGACATTGATATGGAGTGAGTTCTTCTTGGGACCAGAAGCCTTGTGTCCTGAGGGCCCCTAGATGCACATCCCATCCCAACATTGAAGCATCCGTGGCCAGCGACATTGATGGTTACCACCTGGAGAAGGGCACTCCTGCACAACTGCCTGAGGGTTGAGCCACCACTGGACGGATTTAACAACCTGAGTAGAAAGCGAGACTACCCTGTCCAAGCTGTCCCTGCTTGGACAGCATACTGAAGCCAGCCATATGTGCAAGTGGCCATGTTACTGAGCAGCTTCAAGCAGCTCGGTGCTGTCGTGGTGGGGAAAACGCTGAGTCTGATGGGACACATGAAAGCACAACTCTGGCAGGAATGCCCTGGCTTGGGTGGAGTCTAGGCCTGCTCCTATAAACTCTATCCTTTGGTTTGGGGATAGGGTGTACTTGGGCATATCAAGCAATAAACCCAGACATTTGAAGGTCAGTTGCATCAGATGTACATGTGCCTCTACTTGAGCCCTGATGTGGCCCTTGACAAGCCAGTCAATGAGACACAGGAACACCTGTACCTGCCGTCTTCTCAGGAAGGCGGCCACGACTGTCACACATTTGGTGAACACCTGAGGGGCCACTGACAGGCCGAAGGGAAGGACTGTAAACTGTACGATTCACTACAAACCTGAGAAAGTCTCTGAGATGGGACTATCGATACGTGCAAGTATGTGTCCTTCAAGTTCAGGGTGGCATACCAGCCCCCTGGATCCGGGGAGGGGATGATGGTAGCCAAAGAGATCATGCTGAACTTCCATTTCTTCATGAATCTGTCGAGAATGGGTCTCAGACCTTCTTTGGCTTTGGGGTTCAAGAAATATTGGGAGTAAAAACCCTTGCCCCTTAGGTCCTGAAGGACCTCCTCTACCACTCCTGAGACTGGGAGCCTTTGCACCTCCTGCATGAGATTGTTTGTGAGAAGAGTCCCTGAAGAGGGACATGGAAGGGGGATGGGAAGGAGGAGAGAAGCAGAATTGGAGAGAATAGCCCATGTCTACCGTGCAGAGAAAACTCAGCATTCTGAGGTTATCTGGACCCACACAGGATAGAAGTGGGATAGACTGTTCAGAAAACAGGGAGAAGGATCCAGTGACTGGACTGGTGCATCGCCCCTGGGCACACCATCAAAGAGGCATGCTTGGAACCGGACAACTGCCTCTTCAAGCCCTGGCCTTGATTGATCTGTTATTCCTTCCCTGCTTCCTGGAGAAGTCCTGCTTAGGCTGGGGAGGACAGGAATGCGGGGGAGGTTGGGCCTTAACATGCTTTCTCTGGGTAGCCGGGGTATGCAGTCCCAGGGATTTAAATGTTACCCTTGCATCCTTTAGGCTATGGAGTTTGGAGTCCTTCTGCTCCGAAAACAACCCTGAGCCATCAAAAGAACAGGTCTTGGATTGTCTGGGGAACCTTTGGGGGGAGGCCTGACAGCTGAAGCCACAAACTTCTCATGGCTATGGCGGAGGACATGATTCACGTGGCTGAGTCAGTTGCATACAGGGAGACCTGCAATGAGGTCCTTGCCCCTGACTTGCTCTCCTCCACTGCAGCTGCAAACTCTGTTCTAGAGTCTGTAGGGCTCAGCTCCTTAAACTTCGTCATGCTATCCTATGAATTGAAATTCTAGCAGCTCAAGGTTGCTTGCTGGTTAGCAATCTGAAGCTGGAGCCCGCACTCCCACCCCTGGTGGAGTACACCTTTCTGCTGAAGAGGTCCAGCTTCTTCGAGTCCTTGGATTTTGGAATTGGGCCCTGCTGCCCCTATCTTTCTCTCATTCGCAGCTGCTACCACCAGTGACCTCAGCTGTTGATGAATAAAAAGGTATTCATACTCTTTTGAAAGTACAAAAGATTTCCTTTCTATCCATTTAGCTGTACGTGGGATAGAGGCATGAGTCTGCCACAAGGTCTTAGTGGTGGCCTGGATAGTTTTTATGAGGAGTAATGCCACTCTTGAGGGCCCCTTGGTGCTAAGACGTTCACCATGGGGTCCACTGACTTGACCACTTCCTCGGCCTGGAGACCCATGTTTTGGGCCACCCTGTGCAACAGCTCCATGGGCTCGATTGTCAATGGGGGTGGGCGAGTAGCGCAAAAAGACCACCACCTCTCCACTGCCTCATCGGCAGGACGATGACAAGGATGTCCTGGGCATTACCGGGCCCTTCTGACCCCCAGCTTTCATCCTGCACAGTGCTCTGTTTGGTGCCGGGAATGGTCTCAGTGCCGGCATCTGCACAGGCATCTTCTTCAAGGTCCAAAGCTGTCTTTGTGCCTCATGGTAGGAGAAGGTCCCGGGGCAGTTAAAGGGCATGCCCTTCTGAAGCGACAGACTGGGAGCCCCTGGAATACGTACCCTGGGCCTGATGGTATGCCCACGGGGTCCAGAATGGCCATTCCTTGGGCCTCTGCCACTGCACCGGCCACGGTACCATGGTGGGTGGCTTGACCTTCCTATAGTGGCGCCATTCTGAACTTTGCTGGCCACGCCTTGAGTATTAAGACTCTGCCTCGGAGTCCAGTGAGTGACTCCAAGCACAGACACCACAGCGGTGCCAAGTGGGACAGTGCTGGGGAACGGTGCTGGGGGGCAGGAACAGGAAAGAAGGCGTGCGGTGCTCCATCACTGCTGGCTTGCCCCTGGATGGCGCCATACCTTGTGGTGCCAGAGGTCTTTCTCACCTGGCAGGGGACGGTGGTGCCATCATGGCCGCCTCGAATGTGTCTGGGGTGGAAGGGAGCTCCAACTCCTCCACCTGGCACTCCCTAACAGGAGAGTCCACTGGTGCAAAACTCTACGGACCCCTTCTTGTGCCTCTGGTCAATGCCAACTGTATATGTGGACTTCGGTGCCAGGGAGTGACAGTGATGAGAGTCTCTATGCGTAGAGTCCTTCCTCAGTGCTGTAGCGCCTCTAACAGAGGCCAGTGCACTATGCACAGAGGTGCTGGGTGCCGTGTCCTGCTAGCCTGGAGCCGGTTGGGGACAGAGGGCTGACTCCATGATGAATTGTTTGAGCCTGAAGTCCCTTTCTTTTTCAGTTCCAGGGTGGAATCCTTTGCAGATCCTGCAATGATTTGTTTGATGGGATTCCCCAAGGCACTTCAGGCAGGAATCATGGGGATCACCCTTTGGCATAGGTTTGTGGGAGGTCCTGCACAGTTTAAACCAGGGTTCTCACACTCAATTTATCTTAGGACCAGTGCCAGTCCTCAAACCTTTGCAGAGGGCCAATAATGTCACTCATGCTGCCCAGAACCTGCCCCACAAAACTCCATTCCCCCACAAACTCTGCCCCCAACCTGCCTATGGCTTTAGGAGGGAGTTTGGATGAGGGAGGAGGTCTGGGGTAGGGGATTGGGGTGCAGGCTCTAGGACGGAGTTGGTGCAGAAGGGGTGAGAGGTTGGGCTCTGGGAGGGAGTTTGGATGGGGGAGGGTCTGGGGTGCAGACTCTGGGATGGAGTTTGGGTACTGGGTGCAGGCTCTGGGAGTTTGGGGGGAGGTGTGGAGAGGGGGTGGGGACAGACTGGGAGAGAGTTGGGACAGGAGGGGGTATGTCAGGAGGGGTGGGGTGCAGACTCTGGGAAGGGGTCGGGGGTGCGGCACTTACTTGGGGCTCCAAGACGGGGCGGGCCGGGGGGCCTCCATGTGCTGCTTCCCCAGGCACTGCCCCCGCAGCTTCCCATTGGTCGCAGGAGTGCTCAGGGCAGGGGCAGCACACAGAGGCAGAGCCCCGCCCCACCCCGGGGCCACGGGGTGGGCCAAGAGCCACATGGAGCGAGCAGGAAGAAGCTGCTCAGCTCCGCTGTGCGGCCGATGGTGGGCGGGGCCCCGGGCCATTGTAAATGGCCCAGGGGACACGCCGGGGGTGGGGTGGGGGGGCGCGCGCAGAAGGCAGGGCCAAGGGATAGATTTGACCCCAAAATTGCTGGATCCTCGCGGGCCACATCGGAGAGAGTCTCGGGCTGCAGATGGCCCGTGGACTTGGAGTTTGAGACCCCTGTTTAAACCCTTGGGATCGAGACATACCCTGAACTCCAAGAAGGGAAACTCCCCCCTGAAAATTGGGGGAGGCGAACACAAACTAACTATAACTAATACTAAACTATTTAACGATTTACAGGTTTGGGAGATAAGAGAAATCACTAGAGAACTGCTTGCTGAAGCAAGAGAAACAGGTCCAACGACAGTCACTGGCGGTGGAACTGAGGATGTGGAGGGTTGGTATTGGACTTCTGTGCGGCGCCATGAAGGAGCAACTCCAGGGGGTGCCTCAGCTGACCCAACGGGTACCTTCTGATGACTGTGTATGTGGCATGCGCACACCTACTTGGAATTGACATGAACAGCACTTGAACATACATACATTTTTGGTTAACTGCACTGTTCTTGAGGGTTTAAGAAGGCTTACTTTTTAAATATATGTACTCAACCTTACTGATGTTTTGTATTTGGGAATATATATTTAAAAGAACAACCCACATCACTAGCCTTCCTACCCCAGTATTAAGGGATTTGCAGTTCGAGATCACCTTATAAGATTTAGAACAGGCAAGCTCCTAATACAAATCATTTTTCAAATTTCTGTGCATAGAGGTAAGTGCAAGACATCCTTATCTCTATAAACACAGTGCCAAAACTTGTTTCCACTCAGGTATAGTATCTCCTGTTAGCTACAGAAATAGGATCAAAACTTCTTTAAGAAAAGGAACTCCTGTTTAAGCATTGAGGAAAAGGACAACAGGTCCTTTTGCATGCAGAGTGCAAATTATGACTGTACCTACCCTAAATTTAACTGAGTTATTAAGATTTTCACCAGAGGACGCAGCTGTTTCCAATATACAATTTCAAAGCTTAGCTACGACCTTTCTGAAACATTTTATTTTGTATCTAGAAATAGAAAATACATATAAAATGCAAAAAACAAACAAGTAGATTACTAAATGGATCAAGTTTAACAAGACTAAATATTTTACGATTTAATAATACAGATAATTTAGATGAAACTAATTTGTATTAGGATAAATGTTCATTTACTCAAACAGGAATGTCAGTAGATCATTGTCAAACAATTCAACAGATAATGTATTAGTTATCTAGAAACACCATGTACATAGCAGCTGCATCACCTGTAATACAACCATATGTACACATACAATAGGAATTTGTAGGCTTTTCCACTGACCAACTCTCATATTTTATTTAGATGACGGTCTCTATGCCAGGCACTTCCTGGGAATTGATCCTCAGCTCAAGCTAATGTTATCACCTGCTCCAGATAGCTCTTAATCCTCAGGAAATGCCCTGTATGGATATTCTTTAAATAATGAAAGCCTTTTTCATGTAATACTTACCTTCGGCTTTTCAATACTTAAATCAGGGGTAGTCTATTTTGTGTCAAGGTCCAAATTTCTTGGTCAAAGATATAGTCAAGGTCTAGCCTCCAGAGAAAAATAATAATAATCATAATAATAAACCAACACTAATGATAAGTAAATAAAAGATTTTGGGGTCCTTTCAAAAGCGTCTGGCGGTCCGGATTTGGCCCACAGTCTGCCTATTGACTACCCCCAACTTAAATGAAACAGAAAGGAGGAAAATAAAGCAGAACTATTCCTTTGTAAGAGGCAGCAGCTATTTTATAATTTTAGTCAGACTTCAGCTATAAGTAAGGCTACAATTATGTCACGAAGTCATGGAATCCGTAATTTCCACTGTCCTCTGTAATATTTTCTGCCCCGGGGCTGGAGCTCCCAGCCACCTCCTCAGCTCTCACCCCCAGCCCTGGTGGGGATCCCGCAGCAGCCCGGCCGCAACAGGGGGACCCTGCAGCTCCTAGCTGCCCTGAGGGCAAGGGGACTCCACAGCAGCCCAGCCCCACAGGGAGGGGACCCCAGAGCTCCCAAGCACCAGAGAGGTGGGGGACCCAGGAGCCCCAGCAGCACTGTGTGCTGAACCCGCCTACCTGTTTTGTCAGGGATATTTTTAGTGAAAGTCAGAACAGGTCACGGGCTCCCGTGAATTTTTGTTTATTGCCTGTTACCTGTCCAGGACTTCTACTAAAAATATCCATGGCAAAAACTTAGCTATAAGGGATGATTTCTACCCTTCTGAACTTTTTCATTTTCTTTAAAGTAGCGCAGAGATTCATAAGTGCTATTCATTAATAATGGAAGTTGTGATACCTTCCAGAAACTTTACTATTTAATCTACAGTGTCAAAAAATTCTGGAAAACCACCTGTTAACTTGTGCATTTGCACTTAAGATACAGCACAGAAACTGAAATGCTGTGTCACTAAGTACTATTCTTCACTCCCAAATTTTAATTTTCCTATGGCAGCTCCTCAATGGACTAAAATTACTTTTGTTGCTACAAGCATGTTCACTTTTTAACCATCTTTTTAAAAAGCCTGTTACATTCACCCTTTTTTCATTAGTTTGTTCTCTTCCGATTTACTTAATTGCCACAACTTTTCACATGTTCCATGACATCAATAGTGACAATTATGGGTAGCATCCAATAAATCTGACTTGCACGTCAGCATTTCTTTTACTTATTTATTTAAGTTAGCAACACAAACCACAGACTCAACAAGATAGATAGCAAATAGATTATCCTCATATCTCCCCCAGTAGAGCCACGAAGGGAAAAGAACCACCAAGAAAAAAGAGTTCAGAAGCTCAGTTTTGATGGATATAATCCTAGTTGAAAACACTGCATATCAAGCCAGATCTATTCAAATTTGCAGGAAGAGATTGGGGTTTTTTCCACCACAAATATTTAAGAGAATAAAAAAGTTCTGCTCTTTCCACTTCCTGGCTTTTACATATCAGAATTTAACAACATGAGTACCCCAAAACTTTAACAAGATACATACCCAGAGACTCATTGACAGAACTTTTCGTTTTCTTTTTGATTTCAGGTAAAGTCTGATAGGATCTTTGTCCCACTGGCTCATCTCCTTGAATAGCTGTTAAGTCATGCATACTGAAACTTCTCAACCGTTCAGTTATTGCACCTTGACCCTGGAACACAATGATAGCACTTTTCAAGAAAAAATGGAGAAAACTTTAGATTTGCTCTTCAAATTGAGGTAAGGTTAAGTACATGCTTTCTTGCTGTATTACAAAATTCTCTTAACAGAGACATGCAGTAGATGTTCATTTGTTTTAAGCAGCATTCATGTTTGTGTTTTTTCTTCATGTAAATATTGTGACATACTATGGACACATGGAATATTCAAGACTATCAACTTTATAAATGTTACGTGTGTCTTTATGGGATTGTATTCTGGCTCCACTGGAAAATTACAGGAGCTTCCTGCAGGAACTAAAGTCACAGGGCAAACCCTTAGACAAGGAACAAGTCTGGAGAAGCTTTGCCCTCTAGGGAGATCGTATATACTGGCACGACCTCATTAAACAGGCTGTCAAAGAAATAACAAAAAACTATACAACGTGACCACCCTAACATGGGGAGAGAGGTCATTCCCCTTGATCCAAGAACTGACAGACTTCAGACTGGGCCCAGAGGGGCTGGCCCTCTGAGAGGACCTGAAGTACTTTAAAAATCTGCTAAGGTCCCCATGTGGAAGATGGGTGACACCTGGGAAACCAGACATGCATGTAAGCAGTTTATTATTTTTAAGATGTGTTCTCTACAATGCTTTTGTTCCAAATAAATACTTGGCTTTACAAAGGCTGACTGGTCACAGATTAACTCTGTCATTGCCCCAGAGAGACCAGGACTGTAAGTGCTAAACTAAATACAGACCTGCTGAGATGATCACAGTGAACTGAAGAAACTAAATCCGCAGTCTAGACAGAGAGAGTTGTGGGACTCCGCCCTAAGAAAGATAATGGCTAGAGGCCTGATGCCTAGTGGGGTATCCTGAAGGAGGCCACAAAGGGGTCAGAGGTGCAGTTACCCTGAGAACTGTGACAAGGAGCATTTTGTTCAAGCTTAACATTAGACTATACCTTGTAAAAGGAATTTTTAAAAATCATGAATTAAGTTAGTAGTCCCAATTCCTAATGCTTTTGGACACTGCTTTTTATTTCTGATTTATTTATTCCTTATTCTAGGTGGATTAAAAGAGATTTTTCCCCAAAAAAAGCCTTTAATGCCCAATCCATCAGACAATGTACCACCTAGTACCACTTTTCAAATATATCTGAATGTAGTTGTAATAGCCCTTTAATTAAAATTACCAAAACATATTACATAAAGATGTACTTGTTTCTCCACAGTATGAAAAGTATTTGATACAAATATCAATCAATAAACATGCTGATAAGATACTATACTTTTATCCTATATACACATTAGTGTGTTTTGCCTAGGGTCACCCTTGTGTCTGTGCATTGCAATACAATCTGCAGGCAGTGAATGAGGCAAAGGAGATATATTTTTATCACTGATCAATAAGTAGACCCCAGCTTCAATCACTACACAATACCCAATCTTTGCAGTGAGGGACCCAAAATGAAGAACAGGCCCACACGAACACCCACTTACAATCTAAACTCTTCCACTAAGCATTACCTAATTATTTCTGTGGAACTAATATAATATATGACGATGAAATGGACTACTGTAATGCACATGCACAGAGAAGAATTAGAGTTGCAATCCTAGTATTTAATGTTTCCCAATTTTAGTAATCTACTTTGCTGCTATATTTTTCAGTGTAGGTTTTGCATAGAACTTTTAAGTTTATTTTCAAGAGAACATAGAAAAAGCAGAAGTGTTTGGCAGAGAGGAAGGTAATGCTGTGTCCTATGAAAGCTGTGCACTCAGTGAGACAAGGGCTCTTGTGGAGCACTGCCTCACTCAATGTGCATATAAAAGATGATACAAAATGGCTCCATCAGGGCTCCTTCATCCCATACCCTCCAAGATTGAAAATGTCAATCAACTTTGTTCTGCAGATAGCAAATAAAACATTGAAAATCTTTTTTTGTTGTTGTTAAATGAATAGGTCTTGCAAATCCTTAATTACATTTTACGGAACACAGAGGATGAAACTGGAATAACTTTCATATACTATTGGAAAAAAGTGACTGTGACTTACTACACACGTTCACTGTGTGAAGCACAACAGGTCCCTATCCTGATTGGGGCCTCTAGGCACTGCTGCTAATGAACAATAATGAAGGAGCTACTGAAGAAACAATTCCATGGCAGGCCAATATTATTCTTCATATCATGATACAATGGAACCCAAAATGACAGCCAAAAAGCCACTTCTAATTACTAGAATTTAAAGGTCACAAAATGATAAAAGATATTTAATAGAAAAATATTTTTTAAATAACGCATTCATCAGGATCAAGTCTTTTCTCTCTCTGCAGCTCGAATTTCCACAGGAACATTAGTTTACTACATGATGAAATACTCTTAAATCCAATTCTCAACTACACACACACCTGTGACTTAGTTGATAATTTGTTAAACTCTCACTAATTATCTTCCAGCATGGCACTTCCCACTACGCTGCCCAAAAAGCATAACACCCCTCTTCAGGTCTCAGACACCATGATTTTGTAACAGTGGCCTGGCTAATGTATTCAAAGGCAACAGGAAGCCTTTAACCAGCTCCAGGAGCTGAGCTCCCTGAGTATCCGCAGCTGTGCTGTTTTGCCAGTCTACACCTCTGACTCCTCCTGCTCCCTAATTCTGGCTCTCTGACTCCCTGGTGCTTGGTCCATGGAACACTGCAGGGAGAATATACTGTAATTAACTCCCTCTCGTGCAAAGTTGGAGAGGAAGAGGCAGCTGCAGGCAAATCCTGGCAGGCCAGGGCAACAAAGGAAAATTTTATCTGCAGCAAATCAATGTATTCCACAGTAAAAGTGCTGCAGTGTAAAGTCCATGGTATCTTGGAAAAATGCCAAATTCTGCAATTTCAGACTCCATGAGCTCCTGATTAAACTACCCCATTCATCTCACATCTCTCACAGCTACTGTTACAGACTCTCTACAGACACAGGCAAATATTGCTGAATCAGTTTACATGGCACATTTTCAAGGCTATCTCCACATAAAGTTTAAAATTCTCTTTTAAATGAATAAAGATTTTTGAAGCACAATTCCACATGAAGGGGTTAATTACACAGTTATGAAATCACTGAAAACCTGGGACACCAAATATACCCACTAAATAAAAGATTAAAATACAAGCCTTGTATTTAGGGCTTCCTCACCACAGTGCACTGCTGCACATATTAACCCATGCTTGTCTTTTGTTTTAATTAGTTTCTTAAAATGTTATGACTGTGTGACACCTTTATGATTCAAAATCCAGGAAGAGAGGTGCAGGCAGAGCTTTGGGTTCAATATCACTATCCATTCCCCGCACACAAGTCGACATGTAACAGCCTCTCAGATGATATATTTAAAATAGCTGACATGTTCTGGTAAAAAGCATGTGGTCACTGCACACAGACTAACTTCCCAAAAACCTGACCAAGGGCACCTCTAGACTAAGAAAATTGACTGTTTTAATTTGTGTTAGCTAATGCAGGTTAACTAACAGTGGTTGAAACATCAATTAGCACCTATTGTAAACAAACAGTGATGTTTAAACACTTGTTAGCTGGTGGTGATTAACCTTGGGGGTTGAGGGGGGTGCATGCCTCAGTATACCTTCATGTTGTTTACTTAAGACGGAAAATGTAGCTGTGTCGTCTAAGCTCTTCCTTGGGACAAAAGCAATAATTTTGTCCAAGGCCTTGTTTTCAGGAAAAATTTTCCCTGAGCTATACAGTGGAAAGAGTAAGCCTATCCCATTAGGCTGAGATTAGTACTGAACAGAAGGAGAGGTGCCTGTGATGTTGCAGCCTTATGTTCCCCTTATCTATGAAAGGCTTTGGCTGCTGGAGTTCTTCACCAAAAGCAGCCCTACTGAAAGGTTAAGTGACCAATCTGGCCTTAAATATCTGATCAGCCAACCGCTGCTTCAGCCAAAGAAGCCTTTCTACTGTTATAAAGGCCACTATGGTTCTCAACATGGTCCTAATGACGTATGTAAAGTCTGACAAAGATGAAACTGCAGACTGATCATAGCAGCCTCTGAGACAGTTTCAATTGTTTAGCCCTCCCAAATGCAGCTGAGTATTCCTCTAAAGCAGGATAAAACAGGATAAAACGTTTAGATAGCCATATCAAAAACTTGGCCAGATAATTCAAAATGATCTCCCTGCATGACCTTGGGCAAGTCACTTATCTCTGTGCCTCAGTTTCCCCGTCTATAAAATGGGATACTGTGAGGGTGAATACATTGAAAATTGTGAGGTGTTCAGATACTAGAGTGATGGAGCCATAAGTACTGAAGATCTCTCTTCAAAAGTAGACTCAACCTTTGTTGATTTGCCCTGAGGTAAGCACCCAATTCAACAGAAATTTTTGTCCACATGATTCTCCAGACTTCTTGAGGGAGGCTATTCTCATTTACCAGCCAAGTGCAACTATCCTTGCATCAGCCTCTGGGGATCAACGTGGGTAGAGGCTGGAAGGCAGATATACTAAATCCACAAATATACAAGAAGTCCACCAAGGCAGAGAGGCAGGCAGGCTCAAGGCCATCTGTAACACCCTGGGTATAGATGTGGAAAACTACAGTGTGGGTTGTCCCAGTCGTAAAATAATTTCTGGAATTGCAAGTCTCCTTCTTCAATGTCAGCTGTTAAAAGGTATTGTTCTCTTCACTTGTTGGAGGCAGAAACAGCTGACTTGGGCAAACTTAGCAAGTCCTTTATATAGTAGGAATGAAGTCTCCAGAAAGAACACATGTGCAATCTCCAAGTGCAAACATGAAGGAATTACACCCAAGCTTTTGGAATGGCATAGGGCATTAAAGAGAGAATTTCTGATATTAATATAGCTTAAGAGTTCTCGGGAGTTTGCTCTCTCTCTCCCTCCTCTTTACAATCACATTGATACTATGACTGTCATTTTTCCCAAGCAACTTATTTGCATTGGATTAATTGTACAGATATTTATGAGGATGCATAACAAAATTAAAAACGGAATAAGTATCCTTCCATTCACAGTTGAATGGCTTTGAAATCCAAACCTCATTGACACTGAGGCAGAAATTATTTGTTACTTCAGAGAGAAAGGAATAGCTGGGTCTGAATGTAACTTCAAATTCTGTATCTTTGAATATTCCTGGCCAGCCAGAAGTAAATCATTGTGATGTAATCATGGCCGGCCGGCCGGCCAGATATTGGAGGGAGGGAAATGACCACAAAGCAGTAGTGTAATACTGCAGGTGGTCATTTTATCTTTTCAGAGTGCACAGTGTGGCAAATTAAAATAGGAGTGTTCTGCTCAAACAGCAATACTAACCTCCTTTTAAAAGAGTTCACATTAGTTAAAAACGACTATTTTTGATATTCCCTCCCAGTCCCCGGTTCCCACTCTGATATTTAGGGCATACTACCATAGGAATATAATTTGTTTAAAATTGTTATGGCTTCATGCATGTAGCATTAATAACTTAAAATGATTAATACATGAGAACAAACAACCACCACCAATATGAAACAAATGTCCAGCAAACATAAGCTCACCATGCACTTTTCTTTATAATTACAATGATCTTTTGAAGACCACTCAGGCAGAAAAATCTCACTTTTAAAGAGTTAAGGAGTCCTAGAAAATAAAAGTTTGGATACTTTTTCCGAGTCTTGTTTAAAAATAAACCTTTACACAAAAGAATGTTTTCTTAATTATAGCATTTTAAAAGGTGGACAGCTGTTTATACAAACTCTACAATAGTATGAATTACAGTATTCAATTTTATTTGTATTATAAGTTACATTTAGATAATAAGACATAAGGAGTGTTAGATGTTGGGATAGCAACAGGCTAGCTTTTTGCTGGGCTGACTGGCATCACACCAGAGACGGCTGAATCAATTTATCACATCTTAATGATACAGGTGAATATTTAGGTTTATAGATCTAAATTTTAAATTTCAGACCAAGGAAAATGTTTTATAATTAATATTCCACTGGAAACTTTGAAACACATTCCGTGCAGTGTCTGAACATCCCAAACAGTGCAACATGCACTATTGTATGAAAACCAGAAAGTGAAACTGCTTACAATGTTGTCAAGAGAAATGCCAAAATCAGGGCAATCTGACAGATGTCTTTAAGTGGTAATGTGAAAAATATTCCTTTTATGGAAGTCTGTTTAATTTTCCTCATTGGATCCAAAAGCCCAACAGTCAACATGTTTCTCCCAAACAACAGGTCAACTGTGTTGCCATTTTAAGATGTTTACATAACATTTCTATATATTACTTTTTAGTGGCTTATTTGGAGCTTTAAAAACTTTTCAATACCATTACTTTAAGCATTCTAGTTTCACTTGTTTTCACTGGAAATTACACCTGAAATTGTTTACCAAATCAGAATGTATGAATTCCAAATGCTATTTCCTGCATTTTTTTTTAAAAGTAAAAAAGTGCAGTTTACACTTCAAAGATTAAACTATACTAGTCAGTTCAACCTCTTCAATCTTCTATGTTAACCAAAATAAATCTTTCAAGCGTATAAGTTGTTTCTAGACTTATTTCACGAATTAAAAGTTGACAGCTTTCTTGGTTGCCTTCAGTTAGTGGCTTTTCAATCAAATATTTTGGGAAACCCCCTTCATTAATTTCAGTTAAGTGGCAGGCAACCATGAATATGTACAAGTTATTAAACTGACATTACATTTAACATAAAAATGCTACTCAAAGCAAGAATACGCAAATCAGACAACTATGAGGCAAGCTTTCATGTAGTGCATTACTTTAAAAATTGGATCTGAAATCACAAACTAGGAATTAATCGCACAAACCAGCTTTTATCTGGGGTAGTAATATTTCATGCCTTATTTTGCAGATGCAGTTACCTCAGCTTGATTGAAGAATGACCGCAGAAAGAAGCCAGAAATCCTGTAAACAGTGTGATTACCAGCAAGAAAGTGCAACAAAGACAGAAAAAAAAGAATGTTCATCTTTCACTAATAGCTTGAACATAACAGTGTAGTCTATATTTTGATTTACCACACTCAGCGGATCTCCATGATCCAAAAATTTACACGCTATTCATTTTAAAACCAACAGACATAGTGTAAAGATGCTCACAAAATTGCAGTCCTTAAATTACATCCCCCTATTTTTAAACACGTTACTTTTAGAATTAATTCTTTGACTTAAGATGGGTAAATATCCAATACCACTTCACCTTTTTGTCCATAATATTTACTCTGAACTGTTTAGTATAAATGAATTTACCTTCACAGCAGCAGTCACTGCAGCAGTAGCTGCCAAATTTAAACCCTGTCTCCCAAAATTCACCATAGTTTCATAACCTCGTTCTTTGGCTTGTACAATATACCCATCGATCTCCTAAAAAAAAAAATCAAATCAAAATACATATTTAAGTTTGCACACAAAATCCCTGAAAGTCATGAAGTAGTATTACCCCATAGCATTATTTTATCATCAAAATTTTGATAGAAGACTTGAAGATGAAATATAAATATATTTTAAACTTATATTAAGTGTATTAGGCTATGTCTACACTACAGACCTTACAGTGGGACAGCTGTACAAATGCAGCTGCACCACTGTAAGATCTCTCATGTAGCCGCTCTATGCCGACAGGAGAGAGAGCTCTCCTGTCAACATATTTAAACCACCCTTAATGGGCGGCAGCAGTAGTTACGTCAGTGGGCGAAGCACTGTGCATGCCACCACTTATGACGATGAAACTTGTCATTCAGGGAGGTGTTTTTTCATGCCCCTGAGCAACATAAGTTTCACTGGCATAAGCGGTAGTGCAGACATGGCCTCAGTTAATATATTAACGTTTAAGCACAAAAAAAAAAAAAAAGATTTAATTCTTGCATTTAATGCCAAACTTTGAAAATAATAATTTCTTACCTGTTCCTTTGAAGAAAGAAGAGGATGGAGAAACTTCCTATACATTAAACTTGCCCCTCTAGTATATGGAGAGAGCAGCCAAATAACAAAAGCGATCTTCAACTCATAATACAATGGAAGCCTGCAGATAAAAAGTTATGCAAATACTCTGATAAGGTAGATGTTAATTCACTACCAAAAACAAAGCCTTGTAAAAAAAATGTGTAACAAGTTTGTTTTTTGCAACAAAATGTGACCCTACCTTTTCATCTAAGGTTCTGAACATCTATATTGATTTAAAATTAATTATTTAAGGGAGCATTATCTGTTTCGTTGACTTTTATTTGGTTTTCATTTAATGTAATGCCATCAAAAGTAGAAAGGGTAAGAGAATTAAAAATCTTTCCATATTTTCTTGCAATACACTATTTTATTTATGACACCAGATTTTTTTTGCATGAGTTTTACAACTCCATTCTCCTCTCTTGTGCTTTACTGCATGAGTAGCATTTTTCTATCCCTACTTTGTAAGGAATTAAAAGGCACCACAAATTTCGAAATGGGGGACACTATTCATTATGCAAGTTCCTTACAGCAGTTCTTGGAAAGGTCACCTATAAATAAAAGTTGGTAATTACATTATCATCTCTACATTAAATCATCAGAAAAAAATTATACCATCCCATGTTCCATATTATGCAAAATCTTACCAAGAGATCATTAGGTCTGCTACTGTTTCAGTAACTGTATAAAGAGCAAACACAATCCAGTACATCATCCATCGAACCTGAGAATGAAAAGACATTATCTTTAATAGAAAAGTTTTAATTTAAATTTCCACTTCTAGAATAAAAAACGTTTAATTGCTGCTACAACACAAGAAATTGAGCAGTGTCTTTCTCTTGGTCATATTGAGTGACTTTTTTTTTATTTTTTAAAAACACCACACACACACAAACCCAAATTTCCAAATCACAAGAACAAGTAGGTTTTGTTTTGCTTTGCTGTTGTTCTGAGAAGATGGTCTGGAGGCAACTGTCTAAAGCTGCTGGTATTTTCAGCAATGTGATCCCTCCCAACCTGCCTTGACTGACAGGTCTGGTTCTGCTTCCAACCAGCTGCAAACAGGGGAAAAAACCATTGTGTAATTAAGCTGTGGAACTTCTCTACAAAATGGTCATCAAGTGGAAACTCATACTGTGTCTGCTCTCCACTGCCAAAAACAGAGAATCAGACTTGAAAACAACCAGTCATTAAGATGCCCTTTCCAAAAAGCGAATCTTTACTAAACAAGAGAGCCCCGAAAAGCCTAAACTAAAATCTTCTCCCCACTATGTGCAGCTAAAAATGATTAAATGTTCATTTTCCATCATGCTTCTACAAAATAGCTTCTTCTCCACAAGGCTGTAGGTGGAAGAGAATTCCCATTATGCTGGATACAACAATATGAAATTAGGATGGTAAACTGGTGAAGTCTCTAATGCAGGGGTGGCCAGCCAGCAGCTACGGAGCCGCATGCAGCTCTTCAAAAGATAATATGTGGCTCCTGCCAGGAACCAACTCTGGGGGGGGGAAATGGTGGGTGCTCAGCATCCACCATCAGCCCCTGTCAGCCCCCTGCCCTTCCCCCAGCACCTTCCGCCTGCAGACACTCCCCGCCCCCCCCCCATGAGCATCTGCCCCTCCCTCACGCCATGATCAGCTGTTTTGCAGCATTGAGGCAGCTCTGGGAAGGAGGCACAAGGACACAATGCCCAACCCCTCCCCTGCCATGATCAGCTGTTTCGCAGCATTGGAGGCAGCTCGGGGGAAGGGAGGGAGGGGGGCTGGGTGCTGCAGCCTTGCTCCTCCCCCTCCCCACCCCCCCACCAGCATCGAAGCTGTGAAACAGCTGATCGCAGCTGGGAGAGGGAGGAGTAAGGTCCTCAGTCCCCTTGCCTGCAGCAATCAGCTGTTTCATACCAGCAGGAGACTCTGGAAGGGAGAGGGGGAGGAGCAAGGACACAGCTCACTGCGGGAAGGGGCGGCATGGAGCAGGAACAGGCAGGTGGAGGTGTGGACTTGGTGAAAGGCCAGCAACCCCTGGCTGGAGCCTGTGTCTCCTTGAATAAAGTACACAGTGACTAGCTGGTGTGGAAATATTTAATCAAAACTTCTCTTACCCATCTAACAATGGAAGGCAAGTGCAAACGGAAAAAGAAAATACAGATGAAAAAAATCAAGGCTTCCAACAGGTGGGAGAATAAAGTACTTTTTTGTCGAACATAATAAGGCCATGTGTCTTCTTTGCCAGATATGTATCTCTCAGTTCAAATCTTCAAACTTGCAGCATCATTCCGCTTCTAGCCATGTATATATGGATCAAGAATTCCCACAAGGTTCTGAACGCCACACTTTAAACTGAAAACTTTGGGGGGGGAGGGATGACACCCACCTCTCAGATGTAGAAGCCCAGTTCCTCACCAGATTTGCCAACCGATCACAGACTGTAACGTTAGCCTCCTATTACGTGGCCTGGCACATGACCCATGCAAAAAAGCCCTACTCTGAAAGTGAGTTTATAAAAATGTGCTTCACTAATGTGATTTCAAACCTGTCACCGAAGAAAGAATCTACAGAAGAAAAATTTCTGGCCTGCAGCTTTCATGCCACACAATAGAACGCAGAATCTCTGACCTGAACAGCGACATTGAATCACAACTGCAATTGCAACTTCAGCAGTGAGAGTATTTGAGCATCTCTTTGCATGAGTCATGCGATATACAAGATAAACCTCAATTATTGGTATTTGTCCAGACTGTGTCTGACAACTGTGTTGTAAGGAAAGAACTCCTCGATATCATGCCACTGAAGGACACCACTTCCCTTTACAGAAGCTCACTGCCATCAAGGAGTGGCAATATCACCCCCTAATCCAAATCTCCTATTAAAGGAGAGAATTACCCACTGCCATGTGAGAGATAAAAGAACAAAGCCACTGAATAGCTACCCCATCCACTATCATCAAGGTCTGCAGGTGAGTCAACAGGACCTTATGATTAAAAGTACTGAAGGTATCAGATAATTCCAAT
Organism: Lepidochelys olivacea; assembly: GCF_965140295.1. Classification (NCBI taxonomy): domain Eukaryota; kingdom Metazoa; phylum Chordata; order Testudines; family Cheloniidae; genus Lepidochelys; species Lepidochelys olivacea. The sequence continues at coordinate 79,033,064 of NC_140417.1, read as the reverse complement.
ATCAGCGAAGACACATTGGCAATGAGTGAAGATAAAGGAGATTGGTTGCATTGACTAATGCAGTCTGTGACAAAACCATATCTGTACTAAGACTGACAATAACCAAAAGAGACCTGAAGCATCTAGATAAAAAGAGTCCTCAGTACAACCTCTCTCAAAAAAGTAAGATGTGATATATTACTGGCCACAGTCAATATCAAACAATTGTTTCATGAACAAAGGCCATACCACTGCTTCCTTCAAGGCAGTAGCCTCTAACTTTAAGGAAGACGTTTATGATCTGCATCAACAATAGATGAAGAACTTTACCAGCTAAGGCAGACATGGGTTTAAGGCACAGATGTAAAACAAATTTCTCTCAACATTTCAAATCTCTCACTGAGTGACAATTCCTCAACTAAAAGACTTTATATACCTTCCTCCTCCCCCACACCACAACCTGGGCTCCTGTACTTGCCTAAGGAAGTTACGGCAGCTTAGAGTCAGCAGAATCCAGAACTCCCCACAATATTAACACCTCCTATTGAATTAACACAGAGGTGGGCAAACCACAGCCCACATCCAGACCGTGGGACCACCCTGCCCGGCCCCTGAGCTCCCGGCCGAGGAGGCTAGCCCCCGCAGCCACGCAGGCAGCATAGCTTGCGCCCACCCACCTCCCAGGCTTTCCAATAAGCCTGTCCTGCTGCTCAGAGTGGCATGGTAAGGGGGCAGGGGAGAAGGGTACTGGATAAGGAGCAGGAGGTCCCAGGAGGTACTCAGGGGGCAGGTGGATGGGGCATAGGTGGGGAGGAAAGCCAGGAAACAGGGAATGGGAGGGGGGGTTTGGATAGGGGGTGTGGTCCCAGGAGGGGGAGGACAGGGACCTGGGGGGGTGGGAGGGTTGGATAGGATGTGGCGTCCTGAGGGGGGCAGTTAGGGACGGGGGTCCTGGGAGGGGGTGGTCAGGGGACAAGGAGTATGGGGGGGAAATGGATGGGTCAGGGGTCCCAGGGGGCCTGTCAGGGGGCGGGGTTGTGGATAGGGGTCAGGGCAGTCGGGACAGGGAGGGTTGGATAGGAGGTGGGTTCCTGGGGCCGCGGTTAGGGCCAGACTGTTTGCAGAGGCACAGTCTTCCCTACCTGGCCCTCCATACCATTTCACAACCCCAGCGTGGCCCTCGGGCCAAAAAGTTTGCCCACTCCTGAATTAACAGGTTTATCTTTGTAAACAGGCAAGCAAAAACAGGTCGGACAAGGACTGTGCTAGTCCAAAATGATTAATGTCTGCTTGAAGGACCATCTTTTTCCTCAAAGTAGTTGAGTAAGGAGATCTACATTTTGTAAAATAGAATGACTTCAAGGAATTATATTAAACTATGATGTAAATAACAGGGATCAAAAAAAGGTTAAGGACAGAGACAGACTGGCACAGATATGACACTTCACAGTCACTGTGATGCTGACTAGCACATGAGAGACAGTTCTGATGTCCCATTCTCCAGAAAAACTACTACTACAAAAAGTAAGAAGTCTGTAGATTTGCTAAAGTAGCCACACTCTAAAAACCAAGTCCCTATTCATATATCTAGAGGCCTGCTTCTAAAAAAGCCAATCAGACATCATTCTGAAGGACTATATATTACCAATAAGATCGGATAAGCACGTGCAACCAAAACATATTCGTTCACTATTGTGCTCCATATTGCTCATGTCAGGTTTAGACTTCACTGACCATTTCATTAAAATCACAGCTCTAAACTCTATTACTTTGGTGGACTTTTTTAAACCCAATTTATTCCCAGTAAGTAAAGGAAAGACAAGGGATTTGGTTATGTGATGGAAGCCAGTTACATAATCTCCAGACATACGAATTCTCTCCTCTGCAATAAAACCTCATTTTCAGTACAGAATGCTGTCTACCGGTGCCAGTTAACAAGTCACTCTTAAAATTGTACATAACTATACTTGATTTTTAGGCTTATACGGTAGTATAAAGCCAAACACCCTAATTTGTGGAAGACGTTCTGCAAGTTGTCAGTAAAGGTAATACATATCTATAGCACTGCTTGCCACAAGCAAAGAGTGGCCTGCTCTTAAGTTATGCAGATGAATGAAAATATTTTTACTACCAAGATTATGTAGATATAGCTGTGAGTAAAGTTAAGCACATACATGTTTGTAGCTTAAGGGGCTAAAATTTTATTTTTATTAAAAATTTCAGAGGAATAAAGTTTGTCACTTCTAAACAAAACTCCTTCAGTGTTAACAACATTTAGACTTCCAATACATTAGAGCTATTCTGAACATTTCACACAAATACACACACACACACACCCCTCCCCACCCACCCCTGAAGTGTTCAGAAATAGAAATAGGGTCCTAAACCCATGCTGAAGTGTTCAAATATGGATTTTTCCTATATGACATGAATGATTCAGGTGTCAGAAAAAAGTCTGTAAATCTGAAGTGATAATTTAGTAAGTTTCATGCTTCAAATGCTCATCTGCAATGAAAAAGACAAGTATGGGGGCGCCTCATTAGCATCCTTACTGTGGTAACACCACAAATTCAAATGCAATTGATAAGCAAATACCTCATTCTATATTTGCAACTACCACCACCCTTATATTGTACTTCCACAAGTTAGGAAAGCCAAAATGCTTCAGCCAGATTTATACTTCATCAGGGTTTGTAGTTGGAACACAGGCTCCAGAATGACTTCAAATGACTTAGGAGCACAAATTTCGGTACTATTGTGAATACTTTGGCTTGTGTGTAAACAAAAAACGCATATACACCACATTTCTAGTTTAAGGCTTTAATCTAAAACAGCAGAAGCAAAAGTTCTCAAATTAGCTTTATGATCTTTTGACATGATTTTAACCATTTTCATTTTAAATGAAGTGACTTAAATTATATTGATATAAACTGTTCCACTCTGCTACAAAGCAATATTACCATTTCATGAAATATTTGTGGATCTAAATCAACTAAATGGGAAGTAGTGTGGATACATAATACCTCACTCTAATAGCAGTATTTTCATTAAATATTTTATGCACTGAACATTAAAGAAACGCACGCTAACTGGACTTTGCCATAAAAACACTAAAATAAAAAATGGAATTCAATATTATTTGGCATTACTTAGCTGTCATTTCAATTGCCCTTGTCATATAGCTGAACCAATCTAAAAAGCTATGATACTCTTAATATGCAAAGCCTAAAAAACCCAAATACTTTAATAAAGCTGTACTGATTCACAAAGTGATTTATTAAGTATTCACAAATCTAATCGGTCTGAAAGGACCTTCATTAGTAATTTAGATCCAGATATGTAATCACCATTCATCTAAGTGACCTGCATAAGGTACAGCAAAGCTAAGCACACTTCAATAATTGCTGGAAGAATGCATTTATTCAAAATCCTTTGAGTTTTACAACCATCCATTTTCTCTTTGAATGGTACTGGACTAAAGCCAAATGCAGCTTCATATTTGGAATCTAATTATCAGAAAAACCTAAGTGAAAAACTTTAAACAAACAGCTACTATACTTTACAATTGGTTCTCTCTCCATTTTAACATTGGACAATTAGCTTAAGCAAAGACACAGCATTAAATTAAATCATGGCTTTGTCAGAATAGCAAAATAAATCTTGTAATTGCTCCCCTGACTTCAGTCAATCAGGAAAGCTCAAAAATCAAACCCAAGCATTCAGAAGAAAAGTCAGCAGTTCTCAATTTTATTTTATAATAATTTAGGTAATATCTTAGAATACAGAAGAATCTAGAAGACTTGCTCCCCTCCTGATTACAACTGTAGATCATCCCTCTGGTAATTACAAAAATTGCTTACATGGAAGAGTAGTAAGAAAAATTATGTATTTTTAGATATTTAATTGCAGCATAGTTAATTACACTGTCTAGTCCAGCATGGCATTTTATTTCCCCTCTTATCTGTTCTGTTCCCTCCTATGCTACCTGAAACCCCCTTTGTCTCGTACTGCCTAGTCCTCTTCTCCCTGTACATTTGCTTTCTCTCCTGGACATGCCGCCTAGACAGCCACTTGATCCTCTTCTCCCCTTGCTCTCTTGGGTAAAGTGTCCCACTGCTTCAATCCCATCTCCACAGCTCTCCTACATATTCCTCTGCAGGTGGCTGGAAACTGCACTCTCATTATTGGCTCTGTCTCAGAATGGCAGCTACCATTTTTCTCTCTACTTAGGTGGCAGCAGACCCTACTCAAGGCTTTTAGGCTGGCTCCTCTTCCTCATTTTAGAGAGACTTCCAGGCTCCTCTTCAAAATATAAGAAAGAGTCAGGACACCATGTGGCCAACCATGTACAGACCATCTGTGATAAATGAAGTAGGGGGAGGGTAGCTCCCTTTTATGAACGCCCCGCCAGCAGCTATAAAATCCCTCTTAGTAGCAGTCTCTAATTGCTCTATCTGTAAAGGGTTAAAAAGTCTTACTGCTATGCACAGGTAAAAGGAAACAGTGGACAGCTGGCCAAAGGAGCCAATGGGAAGGCTAGAACTTTTTAAAATTAAACAAAGACTCCCCTTTTGTCTGTCTGTCCTCCGGGGGAGAGGCGGACAAGGCAACAGGTATGCTCTGAGAAGCTTGGGCCAGGTATTGGGGGGGGGGGGGGGATCAGTATCATACCTAGAAACTACTCATTTAAAACCCCAGATATTTTCTTAGATCAGGAAAGGTCTAGGAAGATGCGATTAGGTTTATCCCTTTTATTTCTTTATGGCTTGTGGATTCCTCTGTGCAAACCCAAGTGCTTTTGTTTTGCTTGTAGCCTTTAAGCTGGATCTCAAGGAAAATATTCTTGATGCTTAGATCTTGTAAAATAAATAAATAAAAATCTAGCAATAGCCTGAGTTCCCAGATGTATTCTCTTTTCTTTCTTTTAAAAATAAAAATTTACCTTTTTTAAGAACAGAATTGGATGTGTATGTCTCAAGAGGTTTGTGCACATGTTTAATTAGCTGGTGGCAACTACCGATTCTCCTCCCCCTTCTCAGTTCTTCCCCCATGGGGAGGGGCGGGGTGGGGCTTGAGGGTACCCCACAGAAAGGAATTCTCAAGAGCGCCTTCCTGGGCTCTCAAAGGGGTTCTGCACTTGTGTGGTGGCAGCATCTACCAATCCAAGGTCAGAGAAAAGCTGTTACCTTGGGAATTTAATACAAGCCTGTAGTGGCCAGTATTAATTTTTAAAATCCTGGTGGGCCCCCATCTTCTACACTTGAAGTGCCAGAGTGGGGAATTAGCCTTGACTTATCTAAAGATTAATTTATTTAACCATGTACACACCATTAAGTTTCACTCAAAAATTCAAAATTCACTACCTATTTATTTCAAATGGAAGACTGTTCCTTTTCACCATGCCCACCCCCCCACTACTGCCATACTCTAAAAAATATTAAAAAGATAATTTTCACCTCCATTGTAGAGACGGCCATCAGACGGTCAATCAACGTGGAGCTCTAGTTATCCTAACCCTGCAGAAAACTGGCATGCAAGAATCCTAGGGTAGGTCTATCCTACCCGCCGCATCGGCAGGTAGGATTGATATATTGGGGGTTGATTTATCGCGTCTAGTCTAGATGCGATAAATTGATCCCCGAGCGCTCTCCTGTCGACTCCAGAACTCCAACACTGTGAAAGGCGCAAGTGGAGTCAACAGGGGAGCGGCAGCAGTCGACTCACGGCCGTGAAGATGCCATGGTAAGTCAATCTGGGTACATCAACTTCAGCTATGCTATTCTCGTAGCTTAAGTTGCGTACCTTACATTGACTCCTCCCCTCCTCCCCCATGTAGACCAGGGCCTAGGAGCTGCAATAGTGGGAAACCACACCTCATTACACCCTAACTAGGTGTTTCCTTAATGCCTAACTAGTTCCCTTAAATGCAGTCAGTATTTAAGGAATACTGCCAAATCACATTTATGCCTGAAAGATTTTTTACCTACTGTTTACAAGATTACCACAACTTCAAAATTAGGATATTACTTTTGTCTAGTCAGCTTCACTGTTTCCCCTGGGTAGTCAATGTCACCTATTTGGAGAGTCACACATCAGCAATGGGAAAAAGCTTTTAAAGAGGGAAATGTGGTTTTCAAGTCACAAAAACTGGCCAGGAAAAACAAGATCAGGTTTAAATTAGGGCTGTCAAGCAATTAAAAAAAGTAATCGCAATTAATCACCACTGTTTAAAGAAATGGTATTTTATTATTTAATATTTTCAGATGTTTTCTACATTTTAAAATATATTGATTTCAATTACAACACAAAATGTACAGTGCTCACTATGTGTTTATTATAAATATTTGTGCTGTAAAAAAACAAAAGAAATAGTATTTTTAAATTCACCTCATACAGGAACTATAGTGCAACCTCTACCATGAAAGTTGAATTTACAGATGTAGATTATGTACAAAAAATAACTGCATTCAAAAATAAAATGATGTAAAACTTTAGAACCTACAAGTCCATTCAGTCCTACTTCTTGTCTGTCTGAGTGACTGGCTGAACAAGTCTGTTTACGGCTGCAGGAGATAATGCTTCGGGTTCTGTAGTTTCTGCATCAGACTGTTGTTCTTTTAAAACTTCTGAAAGCATGCTCCACACCTCATCCCTCTCCGATTTTGAAATGCACATCAGTTTCTTAAACCTTGGGTCGAGTGCTGTAGCTATCTTTACAAATCTCACATTGGTACCTTCTTTGTGTTTTGTCAAATCTGCAGTGAAAGCGTTCTTAAAATGAGTATGTGCTGGGTCATCATCCGAGACTCCTATAATACGAAATACATGGAAGAATGCAGGAGAAACAGAGCAGGAGACATACTATTCTCCCTCAAGGAGTTCAGTCAAAATTTAATTAACGCATTTTTTTTTTTAAAACAAGAATCATCAGCATGGAAGCATGTCCTCTGGATTGGTGGCTGAAGCACGAATGGGGGATACGAATGTATAGAATATCTGGCAATACTAGCTACAAAAGTCCCATGCGAACGCCTGTTCTCACTTTCAGATGACAATATAAATAAGAAGCGGGCAGCATTATCTTCCATAAATGTAAACAAATTTGTTGGTCTTAGTGATTGGCTGAATAAGTAGGATTGAGTGGACTTCTAGGCTCTAAAGTAGGGGTAGGCAACCTATGGCATGCGTGCCAAAGGCAGCACGTGAGCTGATTTTCAGTAGCACTCACACTGCCCGGGTCCTGGCCACCGATCTGGTGGGCTCTGCATTTTAATTTAATTTTAAATCATAGAATCTCAGGGTTAGAAGGGACTTCAGGAGGTCATCTAGTCCAACCCCCTGCTCAAAGCAGGACCGATCCCCAATTTTTGTCCCAGATCCCTAAATGGCCCCCTCAAGGATTGAACTCACAACCCAGAGTTTAGCAGGCCAAAGCTCAAACCACTGAGCTATCCTTCCCCCTTCATTAAGAAATGAAACTTCTTAAACATTTTAAAAACCGTATGTACTTTACATACAACAATAGTTTAGTTATAGACTTATAGAACGAGACCTTCTAAAACGTAAAAATGTATTACTGGCACACAAAACCTTAAATTAGAGTGAATAAGTGAAGACTCGGCACACCACTTCTGAAAGGTTGCCGACCCCGCTCTAAAGTTTTACATTGTTTGTTACATAACTACACTCAGAAATAAAACAAACAAAATCTACATTTGTAAATTGCACTTCCATGATAAAGAGGTTGCATTACAGTACTTGTATGAGGTGAATTCAAACAATTTCTTTTATCATTTTAACAGTGCAAATATTTGGAATAAAAATATAAAATGAGCACTGTAAACTCTATTCTGTGTTGTAATTTAAATAAATATATTTGAAAATGTAGAAAAACCATCCAAAAATATTTAATAAATTTCAATTGGTAGTCTATTGTTTAACAATGCGATTAAAACTGCAATTAATCATGATTAATTTTTTGGAGTTAATAGTGTGAGTTACCTGTGATTAATCGACAGCCCTAGTTTAAACATTAAAAATTCTTTAAAAACTAAGTTTTGAAGTTGGTGTCACTTAATATATACTTCTACTCTGAAACATGACTAAAAAGCATCGTTGGGCTATTTTCATAGAATCATAGAAATTTGAACTAGAAGGGGCCTCAATAAGTCATCTAGGCTGGTCCTCTGCACTGAGGGAGGATTAAGTATTACCTAGACTATCCCTGACAGGTATTGGTCTAATCTCTTCTTAAAAAACCTCCAATGACAGAGATCCCACAACTTCCCTAGGTAATTTGTTCCATTGCTTATCTGCCCTTACAGTTAAGTTAAGCATTAAGAAAAAGCTTCCTAAATCTCCCCTGCTGCAATTTAAGTCCATTACTTCTCATCCTGTCCTCAGTGGATAAGAGAGCAGTTTATCACCCTTTTCTTTACAACAACCTTTCACACACTTGGCGACTTATATCCCCCCTCAATCTCTCTTCTCCAGAGTAAACAAACTCAAGGTTTTTAATCTTTTATCATGGATCATGTTTTCTAGACCTTTAATCATTTTAACTGCTCTTTTCTGGACCTCTTCCAGTATGTTCCACTCCTTTCCCCAGGTGTGGTGCCCAGAACTGGATACAATAGTCCAGCTAAAGCCGTATCAGCGCTGAGCAGAATGGAAGAATTACATCTCATGTCTTGATAACTGGTTGGTGAAATATAAGTATACAACTCTCAACCAATTTGGGGTTTGTGCTCTGCTTCTTAACAATGTCCTGAGGTTGCTAGTCACGCTCTGGAGCCAGCATGAGATAGCTTGACAGAGAATATCTGCACCTTGGTTGGTATGGTTCCTAGGGATGTAAAAGTTTAAACTGTTAACCAATAAGCTTAATGCTTATCGGTTTCAGTTCAGCTGTCGCCCCGCACCCAGGGTGGCAGGCAGCAGGGCCCCATGTAAAATGTGGGTGTGCTGCAGCACCTCCCACACCTTTACTTCCCTGGTTAAAATGTTTAACCAACAGAATTTTAACAGGTTACACGGGTAGGTGTTTTATACGCTATTTACATTCCTAGTGGTTCCACCTTTCATTTTCTGAGTTCATAGGTGATGGAATCTTAAGACTCCCAAATGCTACTTGATTAGCTAGCTGCAATGCCTCACACACGCTCTGTCCATTCAAGACCAGAAAGATGCAATTATTTCTTTGCATGCAGACCTTGCTATTGTCATTCATGCCTTTGTCACTATGGGCTTGTCTACACTACCTGCTGGATAGCAATCCGTCCGGCGGAGGTCGATCAATCACGTCTAGTATAGCTGCGATAATCGACCGCTGAGTGCTCTCCCGTCGACTCCAGTACTCCACCAGAAGGAGTGCAAGCAGAGTCAATGGGAGAGCATCAGCTGTAGACTTACCGCAGTGAAGACACCGCGGAAGGTAGATTGAGTACATCAACTTCAGCAATGCTATTCACGTAGCTGAAGTTGTGTATCTTAGATCGACCTCACATGGTAGCGTAGACAAGCCCTGAGACTGGACTAATGCAGTGTAATGTTAAATCCATGACCTATGATCTGCATTGCCTACTGTCCGGTTTCTGGGTGGAACACAAGGTGTTGGTTTCAAAATGCTAGTTGCCCTAGAAACTGCCAGAGACACCATTGATTATTTGTTGTAAACCCCAGCTATACTTTTGGGAAAAGGGAGACTTCATTTTCTAATGGCCAGGAAAAATAAAACTATGGACTAAAGAAACTAATAACTGGCATTACTATATATGTTTTCTTAACTATTAAGGACACCTAAAATTATTGGTAGGAGACCTTCTTATATTTTATGCATAATACAAATAGTAATATTTCTGCGGGGCTAATGAAAGCCTTTGATATTTGCAACCCCTTGGTCTTCACAAGGTTTTCACAGCACAGACAGTTGTGGAGCAAAAACAACTATGTTGACATAAAATGGAGTAGAAATCTGTTCAGTCTTGACTATTTTGTTTCAGAAGTGCTAACATTAGAGAAAAGCCATAAAAACCTCATGGAAGTCAGAAGACATGACATGACTGACTATACCAAAGGGAAAGATTTGTTGAGTAAGGTGGTAAAGCATGGTTCTACTTGAAAACTTAAGTAGCACCAACCTCTCCAACCTACAAAACCAAGGAAGTTAGATGCTAACAATACTTAATGTTTCATTAAGGCAGCATAGTTAAGATCACAAAGGCTATATCTACACTACTGCCAGATCAACACTCCCACAATCGATGCACCAGGGGTTGATTTAGCGGATCGAGTGAAGACCCGCCAAATCGACCGCAGATCGCTGTCTGGTCAACCCCGGTACTTCACCACGAACGAGAAGAGAAAGGTGAGTTGACGGAAGAGTGTCTCCTGTCAACCCAGCGCTATGTGGACACCACAGTAAGTTGACTTAAGCTACGTCAACTTCAGCTACGTCATTCATGTAGCTGGAGTACTGTAACTTAGATCAACTTACTGCAGTCGTGTAGACATAGCCTTAGTCAGGAAACTCAAAAACTAAACATCTTACAACGTCAGTCCCCAATCCTGCAAACACTTATGCACATAAATAACTTTACACACAACTACACTTAAAGTCAATGAGACTACTCAAACATACAGTCATATAACTAAGTTGGCAAAACCAGGGACCTAGCTTGACCATGGTACGTATTATTGGAACATATTTTATGTTGTTCTTCATATACCATAATTATGTGTGTTATGCTGTGTGACTTATATGGAAACCTTAACTTCGTTTCTAAATTAGCTAAGCATTCATAAGCATATATAATGATGTTATAGTCATAATTTTTGTACCTAATATTTATGAAGATCTATTAAAGTCGTGTCACGCTTTCATGTGACCAATATGTTACACTGAATAACTTGGTGAAATTTATTTCTGCTAAGTTTCAATTGAAGCATTATGTTTCATTGGACAAACAAGACAGAAGTGGGACTTACATATTCCTTCACATTTTTTGTCTTCACAGCTTTGTAAGAATAATAAGCAGGGTACAACATCCCAAACACCAGCCTATGGAAAAATAAATATTTTTAAAATCTGACAAACTGTATATAAAACATAGCAATAATCTCAGATATACAATTAAAAGGGTGAACAACCTAGCAACAGCACTCTAATAGCTTAAAACAAAATAAAGATTTTACAGCAGTTTGAAGGAAGCTTTGGGCAATGTATAATGGTCCTGCTTTAACTCAGGGATGGCTAAAATGACCCTGTAGAGACTGATCCATTTCTTAGGACCTGCCTCGTTAACAGACGACTGGAATATTGCCAATTAAAGAAAGTGCACTAGTAGCAATGGTATGTGTTTCAGGTGTCGTTCTACCACACATCCACACGTAGCTCCATGGTAAGTGTTGTCATAGCATTGCCCTTCGGGGAACTGTTCTGCAAGTGCAAACCCAGCTCCTTGAAACAATGATTTGTGGGTGGTTTTGAAATAGATTCTACACTACCAAGAGAATTATGGAAAGTCCAAATCCATTTTCCTGGAACTCCCCAGGAAGCGCCGCCATTTCTACAACGTATTGCTGAGATGGAGGCTAATCCAAATGGTAGAAGCTCAGATTTTGCGCAGACAGCTAATTTCTGCTCCAAGTTTTGAAAGTTTCTGCACCCCTCCCCGTCAAAACAGAAAAGAAAGAAAGAAAAAAAAAGGACGACCCAGGAGTGTGTCCCAGCAATGCACGCTGAGAGTCAGAGCAAGACCAGCAGATAACTGAATTCATACTACTGCCTCATGGAAGCTGTATTCTCTTCACCCCTATTAGTCATGGTAAAGAGCTTTTAAATGAGAGCCACATAAGCATGGATTCGTGGGACAGTGAATTGAGACACGGAATCAACAGCAGGGGCTAGAGCAGGGGTCAGCATCTTACGGCACGCGTGCCAAAGACAGCAAGCGAGCTGATTTTTAATGACACGCTGCGGCCTGCTGGGTCCCAGCCGCCAGCCCCGCTCAGCCCGCTGCCGAACCCAGGCCAAGACCTCAGCAGGCCACAGCGTGCCATTAAAAATCCTGTCTGCCCCAGCTCGCTCTTCTCCGTTGCACTCCATAGGTTTATGGAAATATGCTTAGGAGTGTAAAGGATGTAACTGGAATATGCTTTATGCAAAAGGTCTCTTGTAAGGTATCATTACAAAGCTTATAATCTACTGAGTGCATTCATCCTATGTGTATGAATGTATCATTCTTGTATCTGAAGCTAGAAATATGAAGTGTTACTCTGAACTCCTATTGTAACTATGCAACGTGTGGGCCATTAATGGTGGTTTAGAACAGTGGTCCCCAACATTGTGCCCGCCAGGGCATTTTTATGTGCCCGTAGGACATGCTGCTGGAGAACCGGCCACTGAAATGCCGCTGAGAAGCATTGCCATTTTTCAGCAGTATTTCCGCGGCTGGTTTTCCGGCAGCCGCACTCGTCGGTGGCATTTTGGCGGCGGAGTGTCCGGTGCCCACCACAGCCTTTTGAGAATAGCAATATGCTATTCCCACAGAAAGGTTGGGGACCACTGGTTTAGAATCTTGATGGCTCCAATTAACCAGGACAATTGACTGTAAATGACTGTTTACGTGTAAGCCTTCCTGTGTTCATGTGAGTTAGGCCGGAAAGAATGGAGGCTTGGGGTCTCACAGGACATGTGACCATGTTACCTGGTACTGGAATCCATCTTAAACCTGGTGCTTTTCCATTTAGAAGGAGGGATGGAGTCCCCGAGAGACAAAAGATTCCCGCCTTGTGCCAAAGCCATAAAAGGGGGCGGCCAGACATGAGAAATCCCCTAGTTGCCACCTGAGCTAGAACTAAGGGCTTGTCTATATTGGCACTTCACATTGCTGCAACAAAAAACACATTCGCCTGAGAGCAGCAAGTTTCAGCGCTGTAAATTGCCAGTGTAAACAGTGCACCGCACTGGTAGCTACGCCTCTCGTGGAGGTGGGTTTGTTTTTTGGGGGGGTTTGGTTTTTTTTTAATAGCGCTGGGAGCACTTTAGCATGGCAGCACTTTAGTGTTGCCAGTGTAGACTAGCCCTAACAAGGGAAAGGATTGGGACTGACTAGGAAGGAATCTAGTCTGTGAAAGAAGCTTATCGGAACATCGCTGAGGGTGAGATTTTATCTGTTTCTAAATGTATTAAGCTTAGACTTGCATGTTTTGTTTTATTTTGCTTGGTGACTTTTTTCTGTCTGGTATTACTTGAAACTGCATAAATCCTACTTCTTACACTTCATAAAATCATTTGTTTATTAACAAACCCAGAGTAAGTGATTAATACCTGGGGGAGCAAACAGCTGTGCATCTCTACCAGTGTTATAGAGGGCGGACAATTCATGAGTTTACCCTGTATTAGCTTTATACAGAGTATAATGGATTTATTTGGGGTTTGGATCCCACTGAGAACTGGATGTCTGGGTGCTGGAGATAAGTAACCTGCTGAGTGGTTTTCAGTTAAAGACTGCAGCTTTGGGGGTGTGGTTCAGACCTGGGTCTGTGTTGCAGCAGACTAGCTTTGTCTGGCTCAACAAGGCAGGGTTTTGGAGTTCCAAGCCATCAGGGAAAAACGGGCTCAGAGGTCATTTCAGCACATCAGGTGACAGTCCCAAGGGGGTCTCTGTAACTGAACCCGTCACAGGCTAGCGTTGAGTGCACTGTGATTCTATCAGATGGAGGTATGATGGATTGGTTTTTGCATTCGCAGACGCACCCAGAGACCCATTTGGAGATTCATTGGGACGAGAGGGCTTCACCACTGGACTTTTCAACTGTGGCCACAAATAGCTTTGGTGATGCGTGAAAGGGTCGAGTCCTGTGGAATGCCAGTGCACAACGGACATCAAGGGAGCACAAGGCCTTGTCAGTAAGGGAGGAGTGTGGTTTGGGGCAGAAAAACAACAGGTGTATGCACTGATTTGGCAGGAAGGGAATGGGGAGAAGCGAAGCACAAATTTCCTGTCCAGGGGAAGAGGAGAGCATTGCTCTGCGAGTCCTCCCTTAGAGCAACTGAGAGTCTCATGAGGAGCAAAGAGGTCCCATCAGGGAGGGAGGGTGCCCCACTTCACAAAAGAGGTACAGGAGCATGACATTGTGTAGCTCCCACTTGTGCTTGAGGTAGACTCCTGCTGAGCATGTCAGCCAGTGAATTCTGGATGCCTGGTAGGTATACTGCTTGAAGCGTCACATAGTTCTTGACGCACCAGTTCCAAATCCAGACCAACTCAGAGCAGAGGGAGGGAGACTGCCCTGCTTGTTGATGTACACCTCTGCTGCTATGATGTCAGAGAACAGTTGAATGTGGAGGCACTGAATGAGCGGGAGGAAGACTTGGCATGTTTACTGGAAGACCGAACACATGTGCATCCTGGCTTCCTGTGGCATCCACACATCCCGAGCTGTGAGATGGCCTAAGTGGGCTCCCCAACCCACGAGAGAGGCATCTGTCACAGTGCTGGCCTGTGGTGTGAGAGGGGTAAAAGGGGTGCTGATCATAATCTTGGAGAGATCAGACCATCCTGTGAGGGAAGACAGCATGGCCTGGGGAACTGACACCCTGGACTCTATAAGGTTTCTGTAGGGTCCATGATGTAGAGGAGCCATGCTTGAAGACAATGCATATGGAGACGTGTGCAGTGTCATGTATGTGCAGGCTACAATGTGACCAAGGAGGGAGAGACAACAGCTGACCATGGTGAACTGTCTGTGACACATGCCCACTATGACAGCTATCAGTACTACAAAGTGGTCTGCCAGGAGAAAAGCCCTCTCCACATTTGAGTTGAGTTGCACCCCAATGAAGCGTATTGGTGTGTACGTGTCAACACTGACTTTTCCTCATTAAACACATATACCTGGAGATGCTAGAAGACTGTGAAGACTGAGGATCGTGGAGATTGCTTCCTGTCACAATAGCAACACAAGGAGCCAGTCAGTCATCGAGGTAAGGCATTACTAAGTAGGCTAGTTGGTGATTCTGGGAAGCTAGCATGGCAAAGACTTCAGTGAACATTCTTGGCACTATTATACCAAATGGGAGGACCCAAAATTGGTAATGCTGGTGCCCTACCTGAAAATAGAGGAACTTGCAGTGTGCTGGGTCAATGTGCAGGTGAAAGAAAGCGTCTTCTATGTCAAGAGTCACAAACCAGGCTCTCTTGGATAGGGAGGGGGGATAATCAAGCTAATGTGAATTTGGACTGTCTGATCAACAAGTTGAGTACCAGAAGATATAGAATGGGGTGGTGCCCTCTGCACTTTTTCAGGATGATGAAGTAAGGTGAGAAGAAGTCTCAGCCCTTGTAGTGAGGTGGGACAGGTTCTATTGCCTCCTTGAAGAGTAGAGCGTGTCTGCATCTTGTTGGAGGATCTGTTGATGAGATGGGTGCGGGGGGAGAGGGGGGGAAGAGGGAGTTTGATACAGCAGGAAGGAGAGGAACGCTATGGAGTCTCTGGGCTGAATGATCTCGCCCCAATAGTGAGCAAATAGGGCAAGACAGCACTCAGAGACAATATGGGATTCCAGGGGTGGCATTGGTGGAGGTTCATTGGGTCTCAACCTGCATGTCAAACTGAGGCTCGGTCTTCTGCTGGGAAGTAGTTGAGGAGATGGCTGTGGCAGAGGTGGGGAAGGAAGGCTTCTGTGATTGGTGCTCCTGTTGGCGCGGACAGTAGACTGGGCAGGTAGTGTGTGGGGGTGGGCAGAAGGGTTGTTTCTGCTGTCTGTGTCTCAGGACCAGAGTACATATACATCAATGGACCATAGTGTGGCTGTGGAGTCCTTCAGCAAGTGGAGGGATTCATCCCTCTTATCATTGAACAGCTTGCACTCATCAAAAGGGAAACCCTCAATCGTATTTTGGGCCTCACTGGGGAAGCCGAACGATTGTAGCCAGAAGTCTCTTCGCATAACAATCCTGGTGACAAGAGAGTGAGAGGACATGTTGGCTGCATCCACAGCTGCCTGAAAGATCACGTGGGTGACCATTATCCTTTGTCTAGCAGCACCTGGAATTGCTGCTGTTGCTCTGGTGGCAGCTTGTCCTTGAACAATACTAGCCTATTGTAATAGTTAAAGTCCTACTTGGCTAGCAAAGCCTGGTACTGGTGACTCAGAATTGTAGTCCTGCAGAAGGCTAGACCTTCCTGCCCAGGAGATCCAGTCTCTTAGCTGCCTTGTCCAGAGGAGCAGACTTTTATGGTTGCTGCCATGCCCATTCCATGGCCTCTTGGACAACCAGGGAGCTCAGGGCAGGGCAGCTGATGGATGAAAAGAAAATCTGGCCCTTTAGAAGGCACAAAATATGTCCTCCCCACCTGTTTAGGTGTGTTTGGGAGGGGGCACAAAGCAGGGGTATGCCACACTGCTTGTGCCAGCTGGAGGATGGCCTCGTTGATGGATAGGGCTAGCC
The DNA here is from genome assembly GCF_965140295.1 of Lepidochelys olivacea. NCBI lineage: Eukaryota > Metazoa > Chordata > Testudines > Cheloniidae > Lepidochelys > Lepidochelys olivacea. The sequence goes on along the minus strand of NC_140417.1, from coordinate 79,016,628 downwards.
TAGATGGCCCCTGGGTTGGATAACGTCCAGGAGTTGTTGATGTGAGTCCTGAACCTCCTCCCACAGGATTCCCAGGTCTGCCACTACTCTCTGCAGCAAGTCCTAGGATGACCACTGCCAATAGAGTGAGAAAACAGGAGGATGATCACCTCATCCAGCAAGGATGACGTTCCAGTCGGGGCCAGTAGTACTGGTTTGATTTCTCCCTCTTTTCCATACACTGATGGCACTGGTGGGTGCGCAGGAGACAGCCAGTAGGATGCCTGAGATAGTACCTGGTGCCTGTGGTGAGGATTCCAAAGTCCCCAGTATGGCCTAAAGCAGGGCTCTCAAACACACAGAGCTATTTCCCGTGACTCAAACATAGGCACCGACTCCCCACCTCTGCCCCCTCCCCCTCCCGCAGTGTGCCACATCCCCACTCCTCTGCCTACCTCCCAGTGCTTCCCACTGCCTGTTTGGCAGCGCTTAGGACTTTCCAGGAGAGAGCGGGGAGGAGCGGGGATGCAGCACGCTCAGGGGAGGAGGTGGAGAAGAGGTGGGGCAGGGAAGACATTAGCTGGATCAGCAAAACATAACCCACTTCTGGCCCTGCTGCTGCCAGCTCCCCCACACATGCTCTGGGGAGGAGGGCAGGCAGGAGGGCTCTCGGAGCTGCTGTTTAAAGCAGTGTTTACAGTCACTCTTGCTCTGGGGGGTGGGGATGTCTGCTGCATGCATTTCAATGAGCTGCTTCCACAATCCTCTGAAGTTCACCTGAGTCAAACTGCCCAAGCTTGACAAACAGCCTTGCAGCTCCAAGCTCCCGACCAAGCCATTGAGTCTGCTCTTCCTGAATCCCCAATCCCCCCTCCAGCTATACCCCGACTCACACCAATCCTCGGCCAGCTCCTTTGCCACTCTTCAAATCTCCCCTCCCTCAAGGGAAGGCCAAACACACCCACCATTGAAATCTGTCCCCATTGATCCCATGCACAGTGTGAAACGCTGGGGAAGAAGGGAGCCAGGAAAGCAGCAGCAGCCACTCACTGGGAAAAGCTCTTTTCCTTTAAGCCTGGGAGGGAGGGAAAGGGAAGGTGAATCAGAGAAATATCACGGGGGGGTGGGGGGAGGACTTTTAATAACATACTATATTACAAAGTGTAGTCAAAAATGAAGAATATCATTGTATGAAAAGGTTTCAGTGATGTGGCCCTCGGGCCAATGTACTAGTCCTCACATGGTCCTCGTGGTGATTTGAGTTTAAGATCCCTGGATTAAAGGAAGGGCCCCTCAGATGTGGTGGGCCCCACAGAAAGGGGTACCAGGCCTCTGTTGTCGGATCATTTACCAGAGGGTAGGGCAGTCTGGAGCGTACATCCAGACTCCAGCATGATGTCTGGAAGAAGGAAGGTTCCAGCTCCGAGAATTCCCTGGACTCTGAAGACTGTTTCAGCAGGGTGGGGTGGAGGGGGCGAGGGGGGGGGGGAAACGGGACGACAACTATCAGTACCAGAGGGCTGCAGTGTGACAGAGGGACAGTCTTCTCTGGCAACAGCAGAAGGGGCTTGTCCTCTGGAATCGGGATGTTGTGGGTGAGCAGGGGGCTGGATAAAAAGGGAAGAATGTGAGTAGGGGAGGATCAACTCTTCCACCAACAGAAATGCCTCTGAGTGTCCAGGCGTCCATGGGGTACCTGTGGAGATGTTGAAGGGACCTTGTGGAGTCTGCAGGGCTGGCCTGTATGGCAGGCACACAGGTAGTGGTGGAACAGGCGGCACACATGCCAGTGACTTTTCTGAATACTTGGTGCAGAAGTCACCATCGGATCCCATTTGTGCCTGGCCTTACCCTCCAATCTTGGGCACCGATCCAGCCGGATCCATAATGGACATCTCACCCAACCTGCCACGACTTGGGGAGAAAATGCTTGGGGTATCTGCTCGGAGTATCTGCTCTTGTACCCATAAGTGTGTTTTTTTGCTCTGATGCTGGAACTTCTCCTTGGTCTTCAGTATCACCAGTTCCAGGGAATTCAGAGTGCTCGAAGGGGCACTCACCACTGCCACACAGGTGTCTCCTGGGCCCAGATCCAAGTACACCTTGGGTCTCATTCCTTCAGATATTTACGAAGATGGAGCTCGCGAGATTCCCAGGTCTGGGGCAGGAAGGATTTTCAAATGGCACAGTGAGTCAGGATGTGTGCCTCACCAAGGCAATAGAGGCACCGCTGGTGCTCACAGAGAAGGAGCGCGGGCTGGAAACAGTTTTTGAAGCATGGAAACTTGGGCATAGTCTCCGGGTGGGGGAGAAGAAGTCCCCAACCAGGGGAAAGAAGAGCTATACTAAATATATCTAACACTATAAAAACTATTTACAACTATTTTCCACAAAGCAGAAGTGAATCACTCTCTTAGAAAACCAAGAGCGCAAAGAAACAGGGTTTTCTGACTCAGGCCATGGAGAGGTCAGAAGAAACTGGAGAGGTGTCAACTCTCACTACCTCTTATACCCTCGGCCGGGAGCACGAGGAGACACAGTAAGCGTGGGCGGGTCAAACACTGCAAAAAAACACTTCCGGACTCCAGTGCATGGCATGCACATGCATCCATTTGTGGACTCTCCACAGGGATCATGACTCAAAGAAAAATCTTTTTTCTGTGAATGAGATCATAGTATTCTAGATGGAGAAGATCTACTATGGATGAATAACTTTGGGGACTGTCCAGTTGGGCAGTGCATCTCAAGCATGCATGCACCTCATCCGAAATAGTTGGAACAGTCAAAAGTCATTCATTACATACAACTACTTCTACTGGATTGCAGAGGTCTTCCTTTATAGTAATCCAGAACTAGAGCCATACATTCAATTTAAACCTTACTCTTCACTGATTTCAAAAGTATCAAGAGCAGCCTGAGTGGAAAAGAGTACTATACTGGGCCATTAAATATTGCCTTTTCATTTGAGTTATTCTTCAAAGGTTCATATGTCTGGAGCTTAGATTTAAAATTGCCTTAGATAAATCACAAATTAAAGTAGAATCTCAGAGTTGCAAACACCAGAGTTTTTTATGAAGTGATCAAACAACCTCATTTAGAATCTGAAGTACACACACAGCGGCCAAGACAAAAAATAAAGCAAGTACAGTTCTGTGTTAAATGTAAACTGCTAAAAAAAAAAAAAATAAAGGGAAAGCAGAATTTTTCTTCAGTACAGTAAAGTTTCAAAGCTGTATCAAGTCAATGTTCAGTTGTAAGCTTTTGTAAGAACCACCATAGCGTTTGTTCAGAGTTAAACACTTCAGAGTTATGAACACCTCGGGAAATGGAGGTTGTTTGTAACTCTGAGGTTACACTGTATTCTTCCCCCACCCCCGCCCCAAAGCCCTCTGAAATTGTCTGGTATAAGCGAAGACTACATTATACAGAATTTCTTGAAGACACAGATCCTGGAAGAAATGATCTTCAAACTCCAATTTAATAAAGCACAAAGTTCTTCGATTTACATTAATTAAAATCTTCATGATAAACAAAGCAAGGACAGGAGAAGCCCCTACAATCTAAACCAGCTGTTGGGATGCTCTTGCTGGAAAAAAACAAAATTGAATTCTGGTCTTGGCAAGTAAGAGAAAGATAGATTTTCACATTCAATAAATCAGTGCATGATTTATGGTGGTTGATCAAGACATCTGCACAGTGTAAGGAAGAGTTTAAACTCAACAATAGGGGTTTTCAGACAACTTTTTATTTTTAAAAAAGGGATTTGAAGGGCCATTTGAAAACATGAACCAAGCATTGAAATGTAATTTTCATTCTGCAGTAACCAGCATCATATTAGCTAGATGGTCTAAAACCCTAGTTCATAATTCTAGCCTGAAGTCCGCTAAAATTATGTTGGAATTAAGATGGGAAACAGCAAGATAAAGTCTCAGACAAGGCTTTTCCTAATCTTATAGTCAGAGTTTAAGGCCAGAAGGGACCACCAAATTATCTAGTCTGACTTCCTGCATATCACAGGCGACCAACACAACACAACCCAGCACCTGCACACTAAACCCAGTAACTGAAAGTAGACCTAAGTACTACAGCACACAGGAGACTAGACTACTACGTGCCACAGACAGAAAACAGTAGGGACTGAGGTGCAACAGTGCCTGAGGACTCTCCAATGGCAGGGAAATGATGAAGTGAGATGTAGCCACACAATCCTGGCAAGTGACCTGCACCCACACATTGCAAAGGAAAGTGAAAAACCCTGAGGTCGCTGCCAGTCTGACCTGGGGCAAAATTTCTTCCTGACCCAACATCCGGCCATCCATTATATCATGAGCCTGTGAGTAAGAATCAGCCAACCAATCACTTCAGAGAGAAAATACTCAGTGCCACTTCAGAGCCCTAGCTGCCCAATACCCTATCTCTAGCCATGGCCATCTCTGATGCTTCAGAGGAAGGAAATTAAAAAAATATATACATTTTTGGGAGAGAGGTGATCCCTGCAAGTGTCCAGCTGAAACCCTGAAGAATTAGCTTTCAGTAACGTAAGACATGAACTGAAAGTGATCCCTGGCACTGTTGAGCCCGCCCTCTACCATCACAAGCAACCCCATTGTAAGAAAAAAAAATCACACTCAAATAGGGACTGAAAGCAACATATTTAGCCAACTGTGATGCAAGCAGGTAGTGTGAAGTTTGCCCATATGGCTACCAGTGGTCCTCAATCAGAACATGAAAAATTCATCTAATCCAGAGTCATCTGGAAAGTACACCAGTTACAAAACTGACATTTTTGCCCACACCTATGATCTAAACAAAGAATAGATTTTTTTTTAAAATGTTTACTTGCATCTTCAGATTTGCCTCCAGATCTACAGAGAGGGATCACTGTGTGTGGGTGAGGGGCTGCAGCTGACTGGGTACTGAGGACAAGCATTGGATCTCAACATTACACTATACTGCTGCCACAGCTACAAAAAAAAGAGTGCAGCATCTACTAAACTCTATTCCCCTGCAGAAACCAATAATAAAAAGTCCCAGCATTTGAGAAACACTTACACATTCCACCATGTGACAAAGACTTCCATCCTTGGAAATAGATATTGTGGGAATATCTAAGTCAATTTAAGGACAAATCAGATTGTCTTTACGCTTGTCCATCTTGTGTGTTTCAGACCTTAAAATTATTAAAAGGAATTTGTGTTTAATAGTTGATATTGGTGCACTGCTCATGTAGCAGATGAGAAGAAAGCCAGCTTCTCAAACGGAAGCTGGTTTCAACTGAATCTAATTTACTTTATTCCACACTGCTAGATTTATAGGTAATCCTGTTTACTAGTGTGTTTTTACTGCTAGTTGCAGGCATGGCTATTTCATTTTTCCAGCTGTATTCAACATTAATGTAGCACTCTTAGCAGCATAGCTTAAATTCTCTCAATATTTTCTTAGACTCAAATATGGTGAGAACAGACACTGATGCACCTTGACTCCATCCTTCCAACTGAAGATCTGCAATCAGCTCATTCAAAATTAAAAAGTTAAGAATTTCATAAACATCTCCAACTGACATCACCTTCAATTCAGATCCAAGTGGGAAAGCATGCAAGCATCAAATAGCCAAATCTGACATTGAACTGAGAAGGCTCTGAGGCAGCTGAAAGACAACGGGAAAAGAAAAAAACAAAACAAAGAAATTACATTTCACAAGTTCCACGAAGTCCCACTCATGGACTGACCCTCTCAGGGGCACAAAGAATTACAAAAAAAATAACAGTGGAAATACTATCATGTTTCTTATTGATATCATTTATCGCTGTAGGAACTCAATCATATCTGCTGGATAGATCACATAAAAAGCTAAGGGTGGTATGACCTACTTTTGGGGACTGCCCTTAGAATTAATTTTCTAGTCACACATACTACCCTGAAATATAGCTTTCAACATGACAAAAAAATCTAGCCATCTATAACTGTGCAAATACACCACAAACTCTGCAAAACACCCATTAAAATCTCAACTGCTAGAGAACCCTGAACAATCTAGAGCTTGTAAGAGAGAATTATAGTTAATATCTAGGTAGACATAAGAAATATGGGTAAAAGTGCAGCATATGAGCCATACAAATAAAAGATACCTTGTATTATCCAAGTGAATTTGAACAAATCAGTGTCAATCTAAAAATATAGATAATCATTTAAAGGAAAGATGGGGTTTAGCAGACCTGCGATTCAAAACACCACACAACTCACCTTAGCACCAAGAACAACACACACAAAATAATTCTGGTCTTACAAGGATATAAAATAGATACAACAATTTTAACTATATCATTCCACACTAGTCTCTATGGGTATGTCTACACTACGGAATAAGGTCGAATTTATAGAAGTCGGTTTTTTAGAAATTGGTTTTATATATTCGAGTGTGTGTCTCCCCACAGAAAATGCTCTAAGTGCATTAAGTGCATTAACTCGGCGGAGTGCTTCCACAGTACCGAGGCTAGAGTCGACTTCCGGAGCGTTGCACTCTGGGTAGCTATCCCACAGTTCCCGCAGTCTCTGCTGCCCATTGGAATTCTGGGTTGAGATCCCAATGCCTGATGGGGCTAAAACATTGTCGCGGGTGGTTCTGGGTACATATCGTCAGGCCCCCCTTCCCTCCCTCCCTCCGTGAAAGCAAGGGCAGACAATCGTTTCGCGCCTTTTTTCCTGAGTTACCTGTGCAGACGCCATACCACGGCAAGCATGGAGCCCGCTCAGGTAACTGTCACCGTATGTCTCCTGGGTGCTGGCAGATGCGGTACGGCATTGCTACACAGTAGCAGCAACCCATTGCCTTGTGGCAGCAGACGGTGCAATACGACTGGTAGCCGTCATCGTCATGTCCGAGGTGCTCCTGGCCACGTCGGCTGGGAGCGCCTGGGCAGACATGGGCGCAGGTTCTAAATTTGGAGTGACTTGACCAGGTCATTCTCTTTAGTCCTGCAGTCAGTCCTACTGAACCGTCTTATGGTGAGCAGGCAGGCGATACGGATTGCTAACAGTCATACTGTACCATCTTCTGCCAGGCAGGCAAGAGATGAGGACGGCTAGCAGTCGTACTGCACCATCTTCTGCCGAGCAGCCATGAGATGTGGATGGCATGCAGTCCTTCTGCACTGTCTGCTGCAAGCCAAAGATGTAAAAGATAGATGGAGTGGATCAAAACAAGAAATAGACCAGATTTGTTTTGTACTCATTTGCTTCCCCCCCCACGTCTAGGGGACTCATTCCTCTAGGTCACACTGCAGTCACTCACAGAGAAGGTGCAGCGAGGTAAATCTAGCCATGTATCAATCAGAGGTCAGACTAACCTTCTTGTTCCAATAAGAACAATAACTTAGGTGCACCATTTGTTATTGGAACCCTCCATGAAGTCCTGCCTGCAATACTCCTTGATGTAAAGCCACCCCCTTTGTCGATTTTAGCTCCCTGAAGCCAACCCTGTAAGCCGTGTCGTCAGTCGCCCCTCCCTCCAGAGCAACGGCAGACAATCGTTGCGCGCCTTTTTTCTGTGTGGACGCCATACCAAGGCAAGCATGGAGCCCGCTCAGCTCACTTGGGCAATTAGGAGCACATTAAACACCACACGCATTATCCAGCAGTATATGCGGCACCAGAACCTGGCAAAGCGATACCGGGCGAGGAGGCGACGTCAGCGCGGTCACGTGAGTGATCAGGACATGGACACAGATTTCTCTGAAAGCATGGGCCCTGCCAATGCATGCATCATGGTGCTAATGGGGCAGGTTCATGCTGTGGAACACCGATTCTGGGCTCGGGAAACAAGCACAGACTGGTGGGACCGCATAGTGTTGCGGATCTGGGACGATTCCCAGTGGCTGCGAAACTTTCGCATGCGTAAGGGCACTTTCATGGAAATTTGTGACTTGCTTTCCCCTGCCCTGAAGCGCATGAATACCAAGATGAGAGCAGCCCTCACAGTTGAGAAGCGAGTGGCGAAAGCCCTGTGGAAGCTTGCAACGCCAGACAGCTACCGGTCAGTTGGGAATCAATTTGGAGTGGGCAAATCTACTGTTGGGGCTGCTGTGATGCAAGTAACCCACGCAATCAAAGATCTGCTGCTATCAAGGGTAGTGACCCTGGGAAATGTACAGGTCATAGTGGATGACTTTGCTGCAGTGGGATTCCCTAACTGTGGTGGGGCCATAGACGGAACCCATATCCCTATCTTGGCACCGGAGCACCAAGCCGCCGAGTACATAAACCTGCATGGGGTACTTTTCAATAGTGCTGCAAGCTCTGGTGGATCACAAGGGACGTTTCACCAACATCAACGTGGGATGGCTGGGAAAGGTACATGACGCTCGCATCTTCAGGAACTCTGGTCTGTTTCAAAAGCTGTAGGAAGGGACTTTCTTCCCAGACCAGAAAATAACTGTTGGGGATGTTGAAATGCCTATATGTATCCTTGGGGACCCAGCCTACCCCTTAATGCCATGGCTCATGAAGCTGTACACAGGCAGCCTGGACAGTAGTCAGGAGCTGTTCAACTACAGGCTGAGCAAGTGCAGAATGGTGGTAGAATGTGCATTTGGACGTTTAAAGGCACGCTGGCGCAGTTTACTGACTCACTTAGACCTCAGCGAAACCAATATTCCCACTGTTACTGCTTGCTGTGTGCTCCACAATATCTGTGAGAGTAAGGGGGAGACGTTTATGGCGGGGTGGGAGGTTGAGGCAAATCGCCTGGCTGCTGCTTACGTGCAGCCAGACACCAGGGCGGTTAGAAGAGCACAGGAGGGCGCGGTATGCATCAGAGAAGCTTTGAAAACCAGTTTCATGACTGGCCAGGCTACGGTGTGAAAGTTCTGTTTGTTTCTCCTTGATGAAACCCCCCGCCCCTTGGTTCACTCTACTTCCCTGTAAGCTAACCACCCTCCCCTCCTCCCTTCGATCACCGCTTGCAGAGGCAATAAAGTCATTGTTGCTTCACATTCATGCATTCTTTATTCATTCATCACACAAATAGGGGGATGACTACCAAGGTAGCCCAGGAGGGGTGGTGGAGGAGGGAAGGAAAATGCCACACAGAACTTTAAAAGTTTACAACTTTAAAATGTATTGAATGCCAGACTTTTTTTGGGGGCAATCCTCTGTGGTGGAGTGGCTGGTTGGCCGGTGGCCCCCCCAACCGCGTTCTTGGGCAACTTGGGGAGGAGGGCGGTTGGTTACACAGGGGCTGTAGAAGCAGTCTGTGCTCCAGCTGCCTTTGCTGCAGCTCAACCATACACTGGAGCATACTGATTTGGTCCTCCAGCAGCCTCAGCATTGAGTCCTGCCTCCTCTCATCACGCTGCCGCCACATTTGAGCTTCAGCCCTGTCTTCAGCCCGCCACCTCTCCTCCCGGTCATTTTGTGCTTTCCTGCACTCTGACATTATTTGCCTCCACGCATTCGTCTGTGCTCTGTCAGTGTGGGAGGACAGCATGAGCTCGGAGAACATTTCATCGCGAGTGCATTTTTTTTTTCTTTCTAAGCTTCACTAGCCTCTGGGAAGGAGAAGATCCTGTGATCATTGAAACACATGCAGCTGGTGGAGAAAAAAAAAGGGACACCGGTATTTAAGACGACACATTTTCTAAAACAGTGGCTACACTCTTTCAGGGTAAACCTTGCTGTTAACTTTACATACATAGCACATGTGCTTTCATTACAAGATTGCATTTTGCCTCCCCCCACTGTGTGGCTACCCCCTCAACCCTCCTTGTGGCTAACAGCGGGGAACATTTCTGTTTAGCCACAGGCAAACACCCCAGCAGGAACGGGCTCCTCTGAGCGTCCCCTGAAGAAAAGCACTCTATTTCAACCAGGTGACCATGAATTATATCTCACTCTCCTGAGGATAACACAGAGAGATAAAGAACGGATCTTGTTTGAACACCAGCAAACATACACTGCAATGCTTTGTTGTACAATGATTCCCGAGTACGTGTTACTGGCCTGGAGTGGTAAAGTGTACTACCATGAAGGACGCAATAAGGCTGCCCTCCACAGAAACCTTTTGCAAAGGCTTTGAGAGTACATCCAGGAGAACCGCGAATGCCAGGGCAAAGTAATCCTTTCACATACTTGCTTTTAAACCATGTATAGTATTTTAAAAGGTACACTCACCAGAGGTTCCTTCTCCGCCTGCCGGGTCCAGGAGGCAGCCTTGGGGGGATTCGGGGGGTACTGGCTCCAGGTCCATGGTGAGAAATAGTTCCTGGCTGTCGGGAAAACCGGTTTCTCCGCTTGCTTGCTGAGAGCTATCTACAACCTCCTCCTCCTCCTCATCTTCTTCGTCCCCAAAACCTGCTTCCGTGTTGCCTCCATCTCCATTGAAGGAGTCAAACAACACGGCTGGGGTAGTGGTGGCTGAACCCCATAAAATGGCATGCATCTCATCATAGAAGCGGCATGTTTGGGGCTCTGACCCGGAGCGGCCGTTCGCCTCTCTGGTTTTCTGGTAGGCTTGCCTCAGCTCCTTAAGTTTCACGCGGCACTGCTTCGCGTCCCTGTTATGGCCTCTGTCCTTCATGCCCTGGGAGATTTTGACAAAGGTTTTGGTCTTTTGAAAACTGGAACAGAATTCTGATAGCACGGATTCTTCTTCCCATACAGCTATCAGATCCCGTACCTCCCGTTCAGTCCATGCTGGAGCTCTTTTGCCATTCTGGGACTCCCTCATGGTCACCTCTGCTGATGAGCTCTCCATGGTCACCTGCAGCTTGCCACGCTGGCCAAACAGGAAATAGATTCAAAAGTTTGCGGTTCTTTTCCTGTCTACCTGGCCAGTGCATCTGAGTTGAGAGTGCTGTCCAGAGCGGTCACAATGGAGCACTCTGGGATAGCTCCCGGAAGCCAATATCGTCGAATTGTGTCCACAGTACCCCAAATACGAGCCAGCAAGGCCAATTTAAGCGCTAATCCACTTGTCAGGGGTGGAGTAAGGAAATCAATTTTAAGAGCCCTTTAAGTCAAAATAAAGGGCTTCATCGTGTGGACGGGTGCAGGTTTACATTGATTTAATGCTGCTAAATTCGACCTAAAGTCCTAGTGTAGACCAGGGCTATATTAAGGACTCATTTACCTGCATGCCTATTACTTGTTCACGGATATATTGTGCCAAACACTCTTGACTTCTTACTTTAAATTTAACAGACTTAATTTCTGTATTACTCCCTACTTAGATACTTACACGGTAAACTCATGAATATTTAGTACATCTAGAGGTTTAATCAATTTTTCATAACTATCTTTGAGACAATTAGAATTGAGGGTATCCTATTTCCAATTACTATAGCATTACTTCTCCACTGAGAACAGAAACAGAACACTGCCTCTGTCAACTCCATCCATCTCCAATTTCAGGCTTAGTCTACACTAGAAAATTAAGTCATCTTAATTATGTCGCTCAGTATGTGAAAAAACACCCCTGAGAAGTGTAGTTAAGCTGATCTAACCCTCAGTGCAGACAACACTAGGTAGACAGAATTCTTCCCCTGACCTAGCTACCACCTCTTGGGAGGTGGATTACTTATGCTGATGGAAGATACCCTCCTCCATTGGCATAGATAATGTCTACACTGAAGCAATATAGCAGTGCATCTGCAATGATACCACAGTAGCATTTCAAGTGTAGAAAAGCCTTCAGAAATCATTGTTCTGATTTTACTGTTTGCTATATTTCTGTTAATCTCTACACGCATGAAAAGCGCACAGACACCAACTGCCTGAAATTGACTCACCCCAAATTAATCTGTTCTTGTGGATTATTCACCGCTGCAAATTGTCACTGTTTGTGACATCACGGCAGCCATCTGTGATATCAGACAGATGACTGTAAATTAGAAATTAATAGTAGATCAGGTCAAGAATATATCTTATCATCCAGTTCCTGGTAATTAAGGTAACACAGCACACTCCCCACTTCCTGCAGAAGTACTCAAAAGGCTATGTTTATACTGCACACCTCATGGCAGCATGCAGGGTATGTGCAGCTACAAGCCACAGTGACAAGTGGGATGCATCCACGCTAACACGTAACTACACCTTAGTGAAAGGCTCCAGGAGGTGGAGGTAGCTGGGAAAGGCTTGGCAGTGGGGAACTACCAGTCTTTCACTAAGGTGGGGAAAGTCTCCAGCAGCAGAAAGGCAGCCAGACACTACACTGCTAAAAACAGCTATGTCGACAGAGAAGGCGCTGCTTGGACAAGAGTCCTGCAAGGCACATACCCACAGGGTTCAGGAGTGTCTTTAACCTACTCACGTAAGTAGTGCTTCACCCTCTATGCTGCTATTCATACCCATGCCAAGGGGGCGGGTAGCGTGTGTACGCTACACATTGACAAAAGGAGTGTGCAGTACAGATGTATCTTAAGTGATGGTCATAGTAAAAAAAAAACATGGCTTAGTAAAAAAAAGTGACCCTTTATTATAAATAAAGTTATAAAGAATGATGGACAGACTAACCAATGATTTTCAGGAAAAAGTTATGACAAACTGAACTGTAGCTTCAGTTTACATTTTGAATACTTTCAGCAATGAAGGCGGCTAGAAACAATTTATTTTTAAATATGAAAGCTGATGTTTATTATGACAACTTTTTTGCAGTGGGGTGGATAGGTTACTACCTCATGAAAGTGTGTTTGGGGGATGAGGAATGGAAAGAGGAAAACAACAGGGCTGACATCTAAGAAATGAAGATAAGGAATGTTTAAGTTGAGAAGAGATAGCAGGTGTCATGAGCAAGCAACTGCCACTCATCACAGCAAAGGCATGATGGTCACAGCAAAGGCAGGATGCTTGCACCAGGATCCTAACAGTGGGTGGTGTCAGATAAATGACAGCCATCAGAACATGAACTTGAACATAGTTAAGACGTATAAATGAGGGACAAGGAATATATTTTTATTAAAAAACACCTTATAGAAACAGAATTAGAGATTTTTGGATTAGATTGTAGTGAGAGAACATATTTTAAACTTGATTACCTAAATACCAGCATACAAATAAGTAAAGTTTAGAGTTCACTTCACTCAGTCCCATACACTCCCCTAGAACAAATGGTTTTCAATCCCTTAGAAATTATTTTTTCATCCACTAAATTAGTTTTTCCAGCTTTTTAAGGTCATATAAAGGAATATTCAAGTGCTTTGTTGCAACAGTGATGGGCACCCAGAAAGCCCTAAAATAGACTTTAAATAGAACTCCCATCTCTCCCCGTGGCTGTACGTTTGAGAATTAAGAGTTCATCAGAATCACTTGATATCCATACACTCAATAGGTTACGTAGCCCTTTATTTTGCTATTTCTATCTTGGGGGAAGTAAGGGGAGCCCAGAAACGAGTAACAAAGGGATTAAGATTCTGAAGATCCAATTGCAATATTTAACAGGTATGTCTATATCAGTACTGCCAAATACTGTGATTTTATGATGAGTTTCATATTGTTCTTGCAGCCCCAGCTTTTGGACTCAAATGATTATATGAGAACCTCAACTGTGAGGCTTCCTTAAAAGTTTCTAATCCTTGCAGTTGTAGAGAAAACTAAAGCTTCAAAAACCATCACCCACATGTACACTAAAGGCTCAGAAATCAGAAGACAAGTAAAGAGAACCTTTTTTGAAATTTATTTTTAAGTCATGATTTGAGGACATGACTCATGATTTTTTACCACATGTTCACTACTGTTATTCAATATACTACTTTAACACAGAAATACAGCAACTATTATTTTGCACTGGTAAACTGAATCTAGCATGTTCAGTTGTAAGATGTTGCTACGTTCCAACTATACCACTGATGACTTTGAATGGAACTCTGACATACCCTGGTTAAGACTGGGGGGGGGGGGGAGAGAGAGAGAGAGAACGAACACGGGACACACCCCTTCTTCCCCTTGAAGGCTAAAGAATTATGCATTTAAGTTATGATTAGCTGTTAATCATACAACATTATTGTAATATAATACACCAGAGTGGGCAGAGCTAACCTTCATATTTTTCCATGTGGCAGCTGTAGGCCTAAGGTTAGATACTGACGTTTTCATTAAGCTTATTTACCAGAGGCAAGCTTTGTTTATAACTGGGCTCCTGTTGGTCTAACTTCAGCACTAGCATGTGAACTACTTCAGAAAAGGGAATTCCATTCCTTATGGGCAAGGAAGTCACACTTGACTGGCAGTACCTAGAGACTAAAAACAAGTTTGCATGCACTGTTGCACAGGCGTTGGTTCCAAGATATTAGAGAGATGAGGTAATATCTTTTATTACAGCATCTGTTAATGAGAGAGACAAACTTTGAGCTTACACAAAGCTCTGCTTCAGGTCTGTTTAAGTTGCAAAGCTTGTCTCTCTCACCAAAAGAAGTTAGTCTCTCTCTCTCACACACACCACACAAAATTACCTCACCCACCTTGTCTCTAAAAACATGGTTGACCACCTAAGGAATTATGTAAACCGCTATGGGTTTTCAGAAGTGGATTTCTTTCCACAATACATTTCACAACTGAAGGGAAGCATAGCATAAATTTGATCTCATTGTATCCTCATCTACACAAATACATCAACTTTCTAGGATTTGTATTAACCTCAAGTACTTGTGTCACAGAAACGTAACACCGAAAACTTTACATGTCTTGGATAATGGAACCTACGTGAATAGGAAATGAGAAACTTAACACCGAAGATGGGAATATAAATCCCCAGAACCCCAAAACTGTGAGCTATAGAAATTTTCATGGGAAACTTGTAACTTCTTAGGACAGTAGTGTATGTGTATGTGTGTGTATATGTATGTGTATATATATATATATATATACACACACACACACACACACACACACCCCATACTTTTGTGTGTCTAAATAGTCATTAGATGTTACAAGTAGCATCAGTTAATCAAGTAAAATTAAAAGAAAACATTTTCAAAACTAAGGGAAATGTGTGAAAATTCAATTTACAGTAAATTTTCTTGGTGACATGTTTAAATGTTACTCCTGGTGTCACAGAACTAAACAAGAATTTCCTTCTACAGACTGTTTTCCCATAGATTCCTTTGAGGCTTGGCTATGAAAGTTACATAAGGAGAAAAATATGACAATTAACAGCCAGAACAAATACCAGAGAGTGAATGGGAAGGAAAGGAGGGTGCATTTTTCCCTATCTACTCTTTGCTTCCAAAGCCAGGATTTCTATTACAACAGCTACATTAGCAAAGGGAAGCAAAGCAAAAAGCATTATATTGGAACTCTTCACAGAAAGTTCTTCTGTCTTGGATTCTTGCACTTAAAAAAAAAATAAGTAAAATAGAAGTTAAGTAAAAGCAAGGGATACACATTTCTTTCCAAAAAACTTTAGCTCAGATGAAATTGTGACATCTGGACATGGGAGCAGATTGCTGATCTGAAGTTAGAAAACAAATGGGGAATGTTCAATATTAGTTAACACCTTTTCTGTGTCTATACTATTTTATTTGAGAGTTCTTCAGTCTTGTTCACAAAAGTCGTTCCCTCACTACTTTAACAAAATTGTAAAATGTTTCCTAATTTGAATGATTGCTACCTACTACATGTTTATGCTGAAAAACAAAGGCCCAGTGTTTGGTTTAATATTTTGCACTTCTGGAAAATATTTTCCAAAAATGTTACATTCAAATAGATCATGTACCCTGCACTTCCTTTGCTGGTTACATTCAAATCACATCTGCCATCAAAAGGCTACATTCTTAAAGGAATAAGGGCTATTTCTGTATCATTACAGCATACACCTATCACAGGGTGAATTTTCCAGTGGCAAATTGGAACCAAATTGTTTAGCATCACTACTACTGTAGCTAATAGTTTGCTACAACCCAAAGAAACACCTTTAAATTCAAAGATTATTAACAATCCCTTTGTAGTGCCTAATTCATGTTCTTTTCAATAGTCTTCAAAATCTGAAGTTTCTATAATGGCATGTTATTTTCATATAGTGAAAATTCTGGAATTTCATGACAAATTTCAGTTGTTTTTTAAAAGATCAAACAGCTTATCCACAGCAAACAGATAGCTTCCCTTTAAACATGAAACATATGGGAGAGGGGCTGTTTGTTACAGATTCACATCTTTTAGAGACCTGTGTTTCTACGGACTTGCTCATCAGGGATTAAAAGCCATCCAGATCCAAAATGCACATGAGGTATTTGGATACCAGGTTTGGCTTTGGACCCTTAAATTCCTGAAACGTATCTGTATTAACATATTAGTTGTTGGCTTCACATAAGATTACAAAAGATAAATTACTGCACCACAGGTATGGAAGTGTTTATGAGCTTGAATACCTCAGTTAAGCATATTCTGGATAGCAGAACACGCATGAGTGCTGTTTTGTACTAGGAAAGAAGTACTTGTGGCACCTTAGAGACTAACCAATTTATTTGAGCATCAGCTTTCGTGAGCTACAGTTTATGCTCACGAAAGCTTATGCTCAAATAAACTGGTTAGTCTCTAAGGTGCCACAAGTACTCCTTTTCTTTTTGCGAATACAGACTAACACGGCTGTTACTCTGAAACCTGTTGTTTTGTACTAGGAACACCCTTTTATGTCACAACACAATGCTTTTGTTATTCTTCCATCTGAAATGCGGGAGACACATGCATTTAAAAACAGTTTGTAATCTGGAATATATGCCAAGAGCATTAACTAAGAACGTCATCTCCCACAGTATACCTTTAGCCATTCTCCATCCAGTCCAAGCATGCTTCAGCCCCTCAGTTTGCTATGGGTCAACTGCACTGAGCATGCTTCCAGCCCTATAGAGTTCCCTATGTAGCACCAGAGAGTATATAGGCAAAGCAGCAGCTATAAAATATCGTTTGAACTAACGAAAGGTGTGCTGGGCTTCAGAGCATAAGACTAAATTCCAGCATCAGCTCTACTCCTGGGGGGATTTTGTATGACTGCATGCCTGCAGAAAACACATACCCTCCTGCAGAATTCCTGTGCTTCCCTGCAGAAAACAGCAGTGAAGCAAAGGGAAGCCATGGGGGAAGAAGGGAAGGAGGGTGAGGGGGGAAGACTACCATGGGCACAGTTCTTGGGGGGAGAATGCCCCCCCAACAGAGGCAAAGCACAGGGGCCACACATGGTTATGAGCCACTGCCTGCCCGCTGCCCCGCATTTCTGCGAGCGCAGAGCTGCTCAGCTGAAGGAGGCTGCATCTGTGACTCTGCAGATGAATACCGCTTCCTGGGTCCTAGTGACAGTCATGCTTCCCTTATGCATGCTAGGAGCCTTCCTGGTTTCTGTGTAACAGAGAGTACCTGCGGTGGAGCGGGATATTGCGGGGGGTGGGGGTGGGGGAGGAGTGGAATAGGGCAGGGAAATGTGGGAGTGAGGAGAATCAGATGTTGGGGGTGGGGGGGGGCAAAGAAAAGCAGAGGCACAGCATATGGCATCCTCTCAGCAGCAGCCGGAGCTCCCCCATTAAGCAGGCCCACTGAACCCTCACCCTGACAAGCCATACCCCCATACAGTTGGATTCCTCCAACAAGCTGCACCTGGACTCCCACCCCATCAAGCTCCACTCCTCCAGCACCCAGACTGCCCCCATTGAGCCCCCCGACATGCAGACATACCCCTGAGCTGTGTCCCAACCACCTTCTTGTGAATCCCCTGCAGAGTCCCATTGCCCCTGCACCCAGAAACCCCCCCCCACCCCAACAAGTCCCTGTGCCTCTAGATTTCCCACTGAGCCACCCACACCCAGACTGCCCCACACAGAAACCTCTCACTCCACACCCAAATCCTGCCACACTAAGCCCCTCCACACTTGGAGCCCACTGGACTGAGCCTGCCCACCAACACCTGGTGCGCCTGGCACAGAGCCCCAGAATGTTTCTGGGACAGGTCCAGCCCCTGCACTATGTTAGGGTCAGATGCAGCCTCACTGCCGAGTCCCTGTACTGGAGAAGGTGGGGGGCTTCAGGGTAATCTCCCACCTCAATGCAGCCAGTGGCCTGTGCTCCCCACTGCCATGATGGAGCCACATTTAATTGACAGATGAGATTTGCAGAATTTTAAAATATTGTGTACATAATTTTTAGGCACAGAATTCCCTCACGAGTAACTGATCCCATTACTCTCACCCATTCTCTTCCTGCAGCACGCAGTTTAGTATCCCAAAGACTAAAATATTTTAGTTTAGCTTCAGTCTTTGGGCTTAATATAGTGGTATCCAGGTGAAAGGTATGGACATATGATATACAGGAGGTCAGACTGGGAGATCTAATGGTCCTTTCTGGCATTACTCTATGAAACTACTAACTCCATGTGTTGTATGGAGAAACTGTTTTTATTCCTTAATGCTATCTGAAGCATTCTGGATCCATTTCAGGCTCCAATGCTTTTGATAGTAACAGAGTGAGGGGCAAGCGGGAGGCGGAGACAGTATTTTACACTTATTGCTGTGCACCCAAAAAATTGCACTGCACTCCGCAGAAAATAAATAACCAATTTTTACAGATACAGAGGGCAAGTCACTGACAAGTACACTTAAGGTCACACGTTAGTGACAACTGTGAATACAATCCAAGTCTTTTGGCTCTTTTGCATTTTGTGTTCTCATCACTGGACCATATTATTGTTTCCCTTTAGAGCATGCACCCTCAGTTCAAACGATGTATTATGCTCCAGGCTTTGGAAATTCAAGGAGACAAACAAGAAAACCTTTCAGCATGCTTCCCAAAGGTTTAACACAACTCAACATTATAAATCATTTATTTGGTGCAGACAATGGAAGCTTCAAGCCAAAGTGGTTTGTACAAGATTCTCTTCAAAACATATTATAATCTAAAACAAAACCAAGCAGCATTTCAAGTGTTACACGATGCTGGGTATTTTTATCATCACTAACAAAACTTTTATTCAAACATCAATTTCCCACATATTTTGTTTAAAACCAGTATTAAGAGTACTGTAGATGACAAAACTAGGAATAAGAAAAGGAGTACTTGTGGCACCTTAGAGACTAACCAATTTATTTGAGCATAAGCTTTCGTGAGCTACAGCTCACTTCATCGGATGCTGTAGCTCACGAAAGCTTATGCTCAAATAAATTGGTTAGTCTCTAAGGTGCCACAAGTACTCCTTCTCTTTTTGCAAATACAGACTAACACGGCGGTTACTCTAAAACTAGGAATGGAGTTGCAAGTCAGTGTGTCACCTCAGTTAAATGCAGACAAGTGCAAAATGTGTGTTAGGTGGGGACATGTTTTAAGCAGTGGACTGACACTAACATCATTCACCTCTACAGTGACTGGTCAGTGTTCTAAGCGTCAGAACCAGACTGAACCACATCTGAATCGTGGACAGAAGCTGAGACTTATCTACCCTCAGAGCCATTCAGGTGCCTCCAAAGTAATTTAACAGCTACCAGGTTTTTGTCAAACACATTTAAAACTGGACTGAGAAAAACGTTTGTTTAAAAAAAAACAAAAAAAAGGATTGTTGAGAACAATCCTACTTTGGAAGGTAATACACTACATGGCACAACCCATCTGTCACCAGCTTCTACACTTAAGTGGATTACCAGAAAAATTCCAATTGCGTCTCTGGGCAAAGGCAAAGCTATGTTTAACTACAGTATGAATTGTAGGTTTCAGAGTAACAGCCATGTTAGTCTGTATTCGCAAATAGAAAAGGAGTACTTGTGGCACCTTAGAGACTAACCAATTTATTTGAGCATAAGCTTTCATGAGCTACAGCTCACTTCATCGGATGCATACTGTGGAAAGCGTAGAAGATCTTTTTATACACACAAACCATGAAAAAAATGGGTGTTTACCACTACAAAAGGTTTTCTTTCAACTCCAGGGTTTAAAGGCTGCTGCACTTACCCATCCATCTCTTCCTTTAATATTCCAGGTTGGAGAAATAAATCGTGATTAAGGCTACGTTTTAGTCATGGGTATTTTTAGTACAAGTCATGGGCAGTAAACAAAATTTCACAGCCATGACCTATACATGACTTATTATATACCTCTAACTAAACCTTAGGTCAGGATCTACACTGGGGCTCAGTGCGTGGCCCAGGACCCCCGCTGGGGCTCGGGGCAGGACTGGCAGGCTCCCTAGCCAGCTCCAACTAGTATGTCTCTGCAGCTCCTAAGGGGAGGGGCGACCAGGGGGGTTCCGGGCACTGCTCCTGCCACAAGCACCGGCTCCGCAGCTCCCCCTGGCTGGGAACCGCAGTGGTGGCACCTGCAGGTGGAGCCCCCTTGCCCCTCTACCTCAGAGCTGCAGGGACATGGCAGTGGGAGCTGCCCCCTCTCCCCTGTGAGGTAAGTGGAATCCATGACTTGTGTAACAGACACTCAGCCATAGTCATGATGAGTTCTAGTAATAAGTACAAGTGACAGGAAGACAAGAGAATCTTCAGTTCTAATATGGACCAATAAATTTTCTTTTGACAATCCATCTGACCGTCCAACTCAATCAAACCAGTTGGCTAAGCTGTATGTACAATATTACAGCTTCTTCTCAGTTAAAAAGTCCCATGTATGGGAGACCTTTCGTTTCTAAAGAGCATAATGTGGTAACTAGGGAAAAAAACAACAGTCTGTTTTTCACAAGGTTTTTTTTTTTTTAAATAAAGAGGACATCTACTTCTGTTTATGTAGGACACATCACATTATTATTATTAGTGCTAAACATGCTGCTACAGAATAGTCTCATCTCACCCATACCAGGCTGTAACTGACACCTAGCATATAGATAATTTAGTTTCAAGTTATGACAACATATTGTCTTCCAGTAACTGATATATACACAATTGCTAAGACCCTACAAGTGAGAAAGAATGCTTTGATTCAAACTTCAAGATCAGAGAAAAGTTTTTAAACAGTAGAAGTCACCAAAACATGTAGAAACAAATCCACTCAGTCCTACTTCTTGTTCAGCATGTGACTCAGATAATGAAAATGAACATTCGTCGGTCTGCACTGCTTTGGATCATTATCAAGCAGAACCCATTATTAGCATGGAAGCACGTGCTCTGGAATGGTGGCCAAAGCATGAAGAGGCATACGAATATTTAGTGCATCTGGCACGTTAATACCTTGCAATGCCAGCTACAACCATGCCATGCAAATGCCTGTTCTCACTTTCAGGTGACATCGTAAACAAGAAGCAGGCTGCATTATCTCCTGCAAATGTAAACAAACTTGTTTGTCTGAGCAATTGGCTGACCAAGAAGTCAGACTCAGTGGACTTGTAGGCTCTAAAGTTCGACTGTTTTGTTTTTGAGTTCAGGGGTTTTTTTTGTTCTTTTCACACACACAATTCTACATTTGTAAAATCAACTTTCATGATACATAGATTTCAATACAGTACTTGTATGAGGTGAATTGAAAAATGCTATTTATTTTTTCATTTTTCAAGTGCAAATATTTGTAATAAGATATAAAGCGAGCACTGTACACTTTGTATTCTGTGTTGTAACTGAAATCAATATATTTGAAAATATAGAAAAACATCCAAAAATATTTAATAAATTTCAATTGGTATTCTATTGTTTAACAGTGATTAAAACTGGGATTAATCACAATTAATTTTTAATTACAATTAATTTGAATTAATCACGAGTTAACCGTGACTAATTGACAGCCCTATAATAAAGCATTTGCTTAGACAAGTTCAGATATTTCATGAAGGATTAGTCAAAGCACTGACAATATATGGGCCAGTTATTTTAACCCCTTCTAGTATTATTCAAAACCGTCCACATATTAGTCAAAAGTATGTACTCCAATCATGGCTCTGACCTGATTCCTTCCAGCCCTAGCAGTCACTACATATCACTGTAGTTTTACTAAATCTGAGATGAGTCTCTTGAAATTGAAGTCTGTTCTAGAGAAACTATAATTTAGGTTGTTTTGTTTTAAAGACACTTGGGGCAAATGTAGCAAATCCACTGTCTGATAATAGATCAGCAGAGGGCCAGGTTATGTCTGCTTCAGATGAATCTGCTGCGGCTCTTCTGACTACCAAATAGAAAGCAGTAGGTCAGCCAGGAGGCAAAGGTTCTATGGCAGTTGGGACAACAGTTGGAGACCTGGAGGGACACCAATAAAGGCAGCTGTTCCAGGAGGCTGCTCAGGATGAATAAAACCAGGGTTTCTGGAGTTGTTTGTGTGCAATCTGGTCTGTCTCTATTTAAAATATACAGGACTCATGTAGATATTCTATAGATACGAACAACTGCACCATACCCAATTCAGTTACATTATTTCCCTTTTCAAACACTAGCCAACTCAACTTCTGCAAGGCCCTGAAATAAGCACCGTTTGGCTGAGGGGCACCAATGTTTATATCTTTCCCACTGTGTCATTCCATTTCCAAACCCACAAAACTGGGTCCAGCAGAACATGGCCGGGGGTAGGGCAGGGCAGAGGAGCAGATCAAGAAGCAAGAAAGGAAATTTATCAGGGCAAGGAGCCAGAGCAAGCTTGGGAGTTGGGTGAAAGAAGCAGAAGCAGGAAGGAATCAAAGACTGGAGACCATTTAATTGAAAGCCGGCTCTTATAGCTGGGGCCCTACCAAATTCAAGTCCATGAAAAACGTGTCACAGACCATGAAATCTGGTCTCCCCTCTCCTGCGTCAAATCTGGTCTTTTGTGTGCTTTTACCCTATAGTATACAGATTTCACTGGGAAGACTAGCGTTTCTCAAATTGGGGGTCCTGACGCAAAAGGAAATCACAAGGTTATTTTAGGGGGATTGCAGTATTGCAACCCTTACTTCTGCACTGCCTTCAGAGCTGGGTGGCCAGAGAGTGGCAGCTGTTGGCCGGGCGGCCAGCTCTCAAGGCAGCACCCCGCCGGCTGCAGCACAGAAGTAAGAGTGGCAATACCATACCCTGCCATCCTTACTTCTGCGCAGCTGCTGGCAGCAGCTCCGCCTTCAGAGCCGATCTCCTGGCCTGCAGCCACTGCTCTCCAGCTGCCCAGCTCTGAAGGCAACACCGCCGCCACCAGCAGAAGTAAGGATAGCAATACCGCAATGGCCCTACAATAACCTTGCGACCCCCACAACTATTTTTGGGGTCAGGAGCAATGTTCCCTCTAATTTTTGACAGGCCGTGTACACAAAAAATTTCTTCTGTGTAAATTTTTGTGCACGCGGTGTTTCACCGTGTGTGCAGATTTTAGGATCTGTGTGCGCATGCACACGCACACAGCTTAGCAGGAACAGTGGTCAGGACCCCTACAATTATACCACCATGAAATTTCATATTTAAATAGCTGAAATAATGAAATTTAGGATTTTTTAAAATCCCATGACCGTGAAGTTCACCAAAATGGACTGTGAATTTGGTAGAGCCCTACTTATAGCATGCCCCATACCTTCTCCTGACCTCCTTCCCCATTTCCCACTCCAGCTCCCTTCCCTCACCAACTCCATTTCAGTTTTTACTCCCCGAGCCTCACACAGGACCTGTTCGCTTGCCTCACAGTCCCTTAGTTTACCCTCCTGGATGCAGTCATCCATCCTCCTGCCTCCACCTTTCTGAGATACTGGATATAGCCACTTTGTCAGGGATCTGCAGCTAGGAAATGGGGCAAGCAGAGTACGAAGGGGGTCTTAAGACCTGTACTTTTAAACATCTCCCCTTCTCCCAGAAAAGACAAAAATTATCTGAGCCTCTCAAGGAGAGTCAATGAAGAGCAGAACTCACACTACATACTGCCTCAGTTCTCCCCTTCCTCCCCATAAAAATCTGAAAAGTGGGGATAACAACCTGCTTCTTGCACAGGCTGCTGTAGCATTAATTTACTTTTAAGTCTCTGGATGAGAGATGTGCCAACTACAACATTCAGTCATTTTGTGTAAAATAATGCCCAGCATCATCATTATGGGCCATATGTCATAATTACAAACTAAGGTTCTCAGCCATGGCTAGTCTAGGACTGTTGCTTTCAACAATACATGAAACTACTACATGAGATAGCTGACTCTGCTTTTTTAACCCACTGAAGTTCTTATCAAACATTATATTGCTTTGTATTAATTATATGTGACCTAATGCAGTAACAGAAATAAGTGGAAGCAGGTGACTGCATACTTAGCTACACATTTGATATGAGCATGTTTACATATGACTGTATGCATTGAGTATTTGAATAGGGATGCTTGCAGTCACAGTCTACTTTACCCATCAGCGATCTAAACATTGACTAGCAATATCTTTGACTACAACATTTGTTTGCGAACTGGGTAAGTTGACTTAAGATTTTTCTGGACTCATTTAAGCATCCGCTATCAAGACTGAACAGTTAGTTTGGGGCTTTGTTCTGTGAAGTTTGTCAAAACAAATAAAGCTTAAGTTACAGGGAAAACTGTCAAAATCCAAAATGAGGGATAAGACAGCAGCAGAGAAACAAGCTCAACAACATGGGAATGATTTCCTTACAACAAATAAAAAGTTTACAGCCTCAGCTTCATGACTATTACTGTAAATAGAAACAGCAGAAACAGCAAAAAATATCAGCTTCATGAGAGAAAAGCATTTTCTCAAAAATGGAGAGAGATTATCAAGCAGTTTAGGTCAAAGTGTAGGCATTTTCATTACAATATAACAGTCAATATTTGAATACGGAAAAGGCCTAACACTTTTCACTTTTAGAATTTATCCTCTTAAGCGCCATCTTACTGTTGGCATTAGGAGCATCCACAGGAAAGCTAGTACACCAGCACATCTCTCTTCTTCACATTTGTTTCCTTATCTTTTATGGCCATACACTCACTCAGCAGCCCTCCCACCCTCTACTCCAACACCTATTTTCTTTTGGTGCAGCCAGGGAAGCACTATGGGATGTGCTAAACCCGGATCTCCAGCACCATGGTAGAACGCAGCCTGGATAGAATAGGCAGAGATACCATGCAGCTCTACAGGCCTTCAACCCCCCCCACTCCCGCCCCCCACAGAAAGGCTCAGAATCCAGGCTGCAGTACCCCTCCCTGCTGCGTTCCTGTCCACAGCTTTCCACAGGGCTCCCCAGTTGGACAAGGATTGGGCACCACAGCCCATTATTGCTTGAGAGAGAAGGTGGTCACTGGCCACAGGCAGGTTTGCAGGAACACAGACAGGGAAGAAAGCACTGGGGTTGGATGGACCTCTCCCTGAGCAAGTCGCAGTGCTTCCTTCCTTAGTTGCAGCCTAACAAATCTGCCTATGACTGAGGTCAACCACCCCCCGCAAAAAAACACCTACCCCCCCCCCAGTTGTCTATATGCAGCATGACAGTTGCTAATATCCAAATGCCATTAACACTGTAGTCAATCAGATAGGATTGGTTCTCAGATAAGTGCTGCTGATAACCAAAAGTCACCTTTATCAGGATTGGTAGCATCCCTTGTATTCTGTTCTTGTGACCAGTTTCTTTGGTGAGGTTTTTTTTTTTTCTTTTGTTCCTAGTAAGCATTTTGAACCCTGTGAAATTTAAGAGGTCACACTGCAGCTGTTCCTAAAAATTCTACACCATTCTTTAAAACTGTTACTGGACAAATGTTTTAAACAGTTAACTTGCTTATTTTTTTTAAGTATCACATGTTATGAAAATGTAGCTATTATTTAATACAATAATTATGTTTAAGCTATATGCCTATTGTATACTCTAATAAAGGGGGGGGAGGAAAATGGCCAATCACATTGTAGGAGAAGCTCTGGTATCACACAAAGCTACTCTTGGGTTAGTATGTAGATATATCAATTATGGTCAGGAAACTGATTGCCGCCATAAATTCAGCAGATTTAGCTTACACAATGTTAGCAAAGTCTGAAGGTGTAATGTTATAGACTAATTAATAGCTAAAACCCCACCCTCTCACACAGGTGTGCCAATTGGGCCAAATACTCCATCATCTGTGTAGTCTCCCTACAACAACCAAATTGTTATATGCAAATTAGCTGTAAAGTCAATGTGGTGATTGGTTTAGTTACCTATCTCTGATATCACAATGGTCTAGGACTCTTGAAGCATTGATACCTGAGTATACCCACACAAGTCAAAGTGGCTGATACTTAAATTGTAGGATAACAAACTTCAAACCCCAGTGAGGATAGTTGAACATATCACCAGGTTCAAAGAGCCCTCAACCATGCTTATAGCTCTGTCCATCACTCACTCAGACCTTGCAAGTACCAGAGTGGCAATCCTGGAATCTTATTCTATAGATACCTATTAGCCAGGGGCCTGGTTGAGTCTCTCCCCAACTCATTATTACATCTTTTTAATTTTATTACAGCACCTTTTTAATTTTAAGCACCAGCAATCTGCTTCCATTTTGGTTAGGTGGAGCCCAGGCTTCCTGTATAAGCCCCCCCTTTCCCTCAAAGTTTCCCCAGTGCCTAATAAATGTAAACCCCTACTCCTTACACCATCACCTCATCCATGCATTAAGACCCTGCATTTCTGCCTGTCTAACTGGCCCTGGGCATGGAACTGGAAGCATTTAAGAGAATGCTACCATGGAGGCCCTGGACTTCAATCTCCTACCTTGCAGTCTTAATTTGGTCTCCAGGACCTCTCGCCTATCCTTCCCTATGTCATTGGTAGCTACATGTACCACAACCACTGGCTCCTCCCCAACACTACACATAAACCTGTCTAGATGTCTGAAGAGATCTGCAACCTTTGCACCAGGCAGGCAAGTCACCATTCGCTTCTCCCAGTCATCACATACCCAGCTATCTATGTTTTTAATGATCAAATGGCCCATTACTAATATCGATCTCTTCCTAATAACTGGAGTTCCCTCCCCCAGAGAGGGACACGAAACGTTTCCATGCATTACTAAGCCGCTGGAAGCATAGGCAGACAAAGGTCAAGCCCACACATGACCGAAGCAGGCTGCCCGAGGGCACAGGAATCTGGTTCAGGCTGTCACACTGGGAGCAAGGAGCCCTCTGGAGACACAGCCCTGGGGGCCCATTCCCCAGGACTCGGCTCCCCTCCCCCCAAGCTGTCTGCACGTTACTGCAGCGCAGGAATGTCAAGTGACAGCAACCAGACAAATTTCAGAGTAACAGCCGTGTTAGTCTGTATTAGTAACAGCCGTGTTAGTCTGTATTAGTAACAGTTAGTCTGTATTAGTAACAGCCGTGTTAGTCTCTAAGGTGCCACAAGTACTCCTTTTCTTTTTGCAACCAGACAAAGGGGCCGAACCGGGGACACCCGGCCATAAATGCCGCCCACTGTCAGGGGCCCAGGAGCAGAGAGGCCACCGGGCGGCGCTTCGGCTGCACAGGACGGCCTTCGCGTTCCTCCTTGATGGCACTAAGGAGACGCTAACAACAGCCCCGGGGGCGCACGGCTGAACCGCGCCAGCTGCGCAGGGGCCTCGGCAGGGTCGCCGTGGTCCCCGGCCGCGAGCCATCCCCCCCAGGCCGACCCCTGCCCACACAAAGGAGGAGACACTTGGGCTCCCGAGCACAGTCCCCACAGGAGACCGGACCGGGTCACTTACACAACCGCTCGGGAGATTATCCACGACACCATCCTGGCCGAGGCAGCTGCCGCCTCTCGCCGCCCGCAGCAGCTGAACACCAGAGCCCGGCCCTAAGTGGCTCCACCCCCCGGGACGCCTTCCGTCCAGGCCCTGCCGCCCCACTCACTCCACGCCCAGGCTCGGAAAGACCACGCCTCTACAACGTGATTGGCTGCCTTGTAGGCGCTGCCTACGCTTGTTAGGTTGCACAAGCGCTGTGGTCACATGCGACGGGGCGGGGAGCGGGCCAGTCACATGGTCAGCGCATGCGCCCAGCTTTCTCTGGGCGGGGCTGGGTCCCCTCCAGCATTAGCCTGGCCCAAGGAAGGGTTCTGATGGTTCCTACGGAGCCGGGGGTGCGGGGGAACAGCTCTGCCGCCTGCGTGGACCGGGGTCTGGAAGCCCGCGCTCTTCAGCGGGCGGCGGGCACCTCGGGGTTGCTCATGTCTCTTCAGAGCCCCCAGCACGGAACAGAGCCGGTGGAGACAGGGCCACCGGGTGGGGGGAGGGGACCAGTCTTTCTCCCAGGAAGACAAATACAACAGCAGCCGCTTTATAGGACCAGTGAAGGGGTCCTGGTGCGGGATATTGGGGGAGAGGCAGTCCGGTCTAATTAAAGGCTAATAACGGGCATCTCCAGCTACCTGCCTGTGAACTGGCCAAGTGTCACCACAGCAGAAAGTTAAAACTGATTTTTTTCAACATCCTAAATTAGTTCTCCAGCTGGTCAGTTCTAGGCTTGTAATGATTTAACTCACCGTTGTGACTCAACCACTGAGTTATAGCACAAACTAGCTAATTCTTCTTTAACATTGTGTTCAAGTGAGATGTAAAATGCACACACAAATGAGATTATTTCAGCTTGTCAGGAAGAAGCCTAAAACAATCAGAAGGACTTCTGGAGTACCAAGGAGTAATTGAGGACATAGATAGTGCAAAGGAGCCAAATCATTTCCTTGCATCAGTCTTCAAAGGATAAAGATATCTACCCCACTGTGACCCTTTTTCAGGTAATATAAAGGAGGTACTACCACAAAATAAGACATGTCAAAACAGCGAGGGTGCTGGAACAAATTCATGAAAGAGCAAAGTCACCAGCTGTTAATCCAAGAGAATTGAAGGCTTTCAAGTGAGCCTCAAATGTAGGCCACTGACTTTAGCTTTAGTATTAGCAAAGTTGGCTGAAACAGTAAACTATTTAAAAAAAACCCCAAACTATATGATAGGTGCTAACCATTACAGCTTCTGTAAAAGAAAATTGTACCTCCAGTCAACATGCCTCAAATAATTGTAGTAATTAAAATAGTGCAGTGGGGTTCAAACTTTTTCCTATCATGCCTCCCCCTCTCTTACCAGCAAAGGAATCTGTCCATGCCTCACCTCCATTGCTGCACAGCCAAGGCTTCCTCAGCAGAGGAGCTTGGGTCAGAACTGGGGATGGGGGAGAAGCTAGGGCTAGAGGGGGAGCTGGCCTGAGGGTGGAGAAGGAATGAGGGCAGAGTTTGGCAGGGGGTGGATTGGAACTGGGCTAGGGGCAGAACAGGGGGTGGAGTGGAGGTGGGCGTGGAGCGGAGCTGGGGCCAGAGATGGGTGTTGCTCCCTCCCCGCCCCCCATGGGGGCTGGCCCTGACCTTCCCACATGCCCCCGCAAATGTTCCTCCCACAGTTTGGGGACCACCTAAATAGTAGATGAAAAAAAATTGATTGACAGGCTTTTCATAAAGCCTTTAACAATATCTTTTTTTAGGGACTATAAGGAATCCAGGAGTACTGGAATGAGATGCAATATACTATCAGATTATAAACTGACTAGGAAACAAAAGTCACAGGTAGGAGTAAAAGGTAAAATTTTCACCATGGCAAAGGTTAATAGTACAATGCCTTTAGGCACAAAGTGTGGTGTTTATTCATGATGTGGAAAAAGGTGTCAAACAGTGAGGTGACAACATTCGCAGATGACATTTAAGTCAATCAAGACTAGAAAAGACTGAGGAACTTCAGCAAAATATAATCCGAAATGAAAGGACAGCACAATAGCAGATTGAAGACCAAGGACAGGCTAGGCCCGTTACTCAATGAGGGGGTGGAAATAATAACAGAAAATGTGGAAATGGCTTAATTCCTTCTTTCTTTCGGTTTTCACCAAGAAGGTTGTTGGTGATTGGACGTCTAACATGGTGAATGTCAGTGAAAATGAGGTAGGATCAGAGCCTAAAATAAGAAAAGAACAAGTTAAAAATTACTTAGACAAGTTAGATATCTTCAAGTCATTCCAGAAGACTGGAAAGGGCCAAATATAGTTCCCATCTATAAAAAGGGAAATTTGGACAACTCGGGGAATTACAGACTAGTCAGCTTAATTTCTGTACCTGGAAAGATAATGGAGCAAATAATTAAGCAATCAATTTGCAAACATCTAGAAGATAATAAGGTAATAAGTAACAGTCACCATGGATTTGTCGAGAACAAATAGTGTCAAACCAACCTGATAGCTTTCTTTGACAGGGTAACAAGTCTTGTGGATGGGGGGAAGTGATAGCTGTGGTATATCTTGATTTTAGTAAAGCTTTTTAAACTGTCTCACATGACCTTCTCACAAATAAACTAGGGAAATACAATCTAGATGAAGCTACTATAAGGTGGGGGCAAAACTGGTTGGAAAACCGTTCCCAGAGAAACAACAAGGAGTCTGGTGGCACCTTAAAGACTAACAGATTTATTAGGAAATAAGCTTTCGTGGGTAAAACACCACTTCTTCAGATGCAACTTGTTGTTTTTGTGGATACAGATTAACGTTGTTGTTTTTGTGGATACAGACTAACACGGCTACCCCCTGATACTCGTTCCCAGAGAATAGTTATCAGTGGTTCACAGTCATGCTGGAAGGGCGTAACGAGCGGGGTCCCACAGGGATCAGTACTGGGTCAGGTTCTGTTCAATATCTTCATCCATGATTTAGATAATGGTATAGGGGGTACACTTATAAAAGTTTGGAGACAATACCAAGCTGGGAGGGGTTGCAAGTGCTTTGGAGGATAGAATTAAAATTCAAAATGATCTGGACAAACTGGAGAAATGGTCTGAAGTAAATAGGATGAAATTCAATAAGGAAAAACGCAGAGTACTCCATTTAGGAAGGAACAATCAGTTGCACACATACGAAATGGGAAATGACTGCCTAGGAAGCAGCACTGTGGAAAGGGATCCGGAGGTCAGAGTGGACCATAAGCTAAATATGAATCAACAGTGTAACTCTGTTGCAAAAAAAGCAAACATCATTCTGGGATATATTAGCAGGAGTGTAAGCAAAAGATGAGAAGTAATTCTTCCGCTCTACTCCGCACTGATTAGGCCTCAACTGGAGTATTGTGTCCAGTTCTCAGTGCCACATTTCAGGAAAGATGTGGACAAATTGGAGAAAGTCCAGAGAAGAGCAACAAAAATGATTAAAGGTCTAGAAAACATGACCTATGAGGGAAGACTGCAATCTACCCCATCAGCCAGATCATTAATGAAGATGTTGAACAAAACCGGGCCCAGGACAGACCTGGGGCATTCCGCTTTATACTAGCTTTCAGCTAGACATCGAGCTGTTGATCAGTACCCATTGAGTTTGACAATCTAGCCAGCTTTCTATCCATCTTATAGTCCACTCATCCAATCCATACTTCTTTAACTTGCTGGCAGAAATGCTGTGGGAGACCATATCAAAAGCTTTGCTAAAGTCAAGGTATATCACGTTCACTACTTTCCCCCTATCCACAGAGCCAGTTATCATAGAAGGCAATCAGGTTGGTCAGGCATGATTTGCCCTTCGTGAATCCATGTTGACTGTTCCTGATCACCTTCCTCTCCTCCAAGTGCTTCAAAATGGATTCCTTGAGGACCTGCTCCACAATTTTTGTGGAGACTGAGGTGAGGCTGACTGGTCTGTAGTTCGCTGGATTCTCCTTCTTCCCTTTTTTAAAGATGGGCACTATAGTTGCCTTTTTCCAGTTGTCCGGGACTTCCCCTGATCACCACAAGTTTTCAAAGATAATGGCCAATGGCTCTGCAATCACAACATCCAACTTCCTCAGCACCCTCTGATGCTTTGCATTCGGCCCCATGGACTTGTGCATATCCAGCTTTTCTAAATAGCCCATAACCTATTCTTTCACCACTGAGGGTTGCTTGCCTCCTCCCCATACTGTGTTGCACAGTGCAGTAGTCTGGAAGCTGACCTTGTCTGTGAAGACCGAGTCAAAAAAAAGCATTGAGTACTTCAGCTTTTTCCACATCATCTGTCACTAGGTTACCTTCCCCATTCAGTAAGGGTCCCACACTTTCCCTGACCTTCTTCTTGTTGCTAACATACCTGTAGAAACCTGTCTTGTTACCCTTCACATCTCTTGCTAGCTAAAACTCCAGTTGTGCTTTGGCCTTCCTGATTACACCTCTGCATGCTCTAGCAATATTTTTATACACCTCCCTAGTCATCTGTCCAAGTTTCCACTTCTTGTAAACTTCCTTTTTTGTGTTTAAGCCCACCAAAGATTTCACTGTTAAGCCAAGCTGGTCGCCTGCCATATTTGCTATTCTTTCTGCACATCGGGATGGTTTGTTCCTGCGCCCTCAATAAGGCTTCTTTAAAATACAGCCAGCTTTCCTGGACTCCTTTCCCCGCATATTAGCCTCCTGGGGGATCCTGCCCATCATTTCCCTGAGGGAGTCAAAGTCTGCTTTTCTGAAGTCCGTATTCTGCTGCTCTTCTTTCTTCCTTTTGTCAGGATCCTGAACTCGACCATCGCACAGTTACTGCTGTCCAGGTTGCCACCCACTTCTACTTCCCCTACCAATTCTTCCCTGTTTGTGAGCAGCAAGTCAAGAGGAGCGCGGCCCCCAATTGGTTCCTCCAGCACTGGCATCAGGAAGTTTTCCCTAACACTCTCCAAAAACATCCTGGATTGTCTGTGTACTACTGTATTGCTCTCCCAGCTGATGTCAAGGTGATTGAAGTCCCCCATGAGAACCAGAGCCTGTGATCTGGAAATTTCTGTTAGTTGTCCGAAGAAAGCCTCATCTACCTCATCCTCCCACCACGACATCACCCTTTTTGCTCTCGTCTGTAAACTTAACCCAAAGACTCTCAACAGGCTTTTCTCCAGTTTCATACTGGAGCTCTAAGCAATCATACTGCTCTCTTACATACAGTGCAACTCCTGCACCTTTTCTCCCACACCTGTCCTTCCTGAACAGTTTATACCCATCCATGACAGTGTTCCAGTCATGTGAGTTACCCCACCAAGTTCGTTATTCCAATCACATCATAGTTCCTTGACTGCGCCAGGACTTCCAAATCTTCCTACTTGTTTCCCAGGCTTCTTGCATTCATGTACAGCCACCTAAGATAACTAGCCGATTGCCCTACTTTCAGGAGGCCTCCCCTGTTCCACCCTCCTCCTTGTGTTTCCTCCCGGTATCCCACTTCCCCACTTACCTCAGGGCTTAGGTATCCATCCCCCGGCAAACTTTATTTAAAGCCCTAGGTTAGCAAGCCTGCCTGCGAAGATGCTCTTCCCTCTCTTCGTTAGGAGGATCCCATCTCTTCCTAGCAATCACTCTTCCTGGAACAACTTGCCATGGTCGAAGAATCCAAAGCCCTTTCTCTGACACCACCTGTGCAACCACGCATTTATTTCCACAATTCGATGGTCCCTACCTGGGCCTTTTTCTTCAACAGGGAGGATGGACGTGAACATGACTTGTGCCTCAAACTCCTTTATCCTTCTTCTCAGAGCCACATAGTGTGCAATGACCCGCTCAAGGTCATTCTTGGCAGTATCATTGGTGCCCATGTGGAGAAGTAGGAAAGGATAGTGGTCCGAGGGCTTGATCAGTCTCGGCAGACACTCCATCACACCTTGAATTCTAGCTCCAGGCAAGCAACACACTACTCGAGTTTCCCAGTCTGGACAGCAGATGGATAACTCCATCCCCCTTAGGACGGAGTCCCCAACCACCACGACCCAACTCCTCCTCTTGGGAGTGGTGGTCGTGGAACCCCCATCTGTAGGACAATGCATCCCACGCTTTCCGATCGATGGGGTCTCCTTCTGATCCCTTCCCTTAGATGACTCTTCCAACCCATTCTCCGCTGTAGTACATGTACAGAGAGCCTGAAAACGGTTTCTTACCTCGATCTGCATTGGGGGTACTTGAGTTCTCCTCTTTCTTCTTCTGGAGGTCACATGCTGCTAAT
The DNA here is from genome assembly GCF_965140295.1 of Lepidochelys olivacea. NCBI lineage: Eukaryota > Metazoa > Chordata > Testudines > Cheloniidae > Lepidochelys > Lepidochelys olivacea. Next base: position 78,982,846 of record NC_140417.1, on the reverse strand, counting down.
TTTCTTCCCCGTTCTGCACTGCTCTCTCTGATTCTCCAGCATGCTGTGCCCTGCAGTACCAAACACTGACTTCTATCCAGAAAGTCTTCATTTTCTCTGATGCAACTCAGGGTTGATACTTGCGTCTCTAGTCCTTTAACCTTCTCTTCCAATATGGAGACCAGCTTGCACTTTGTACAGACGAAGTCGCTTCTATCCTCTGGAAGACAGACAAACACGGCACATCCTGTGCAGGTCACAACAGCTGATCGCTCACTATCCATATTGTCTTCCTTCTAAGAGCCTCTTCCGATGTTGTATTTACTGATCACAGAAGCCTGAAAGGCAAAAGACTCTGTGGGAACCCTCCCCAGACAAGCTCCCTCTGTTTGCTTCTCCTCTGTTTGCTTCTGAACTTGTTATACCAAGTTATGATACTGAACTTGTGATGCCATCTTATAGCTAGTTGGCGTGCCCTAACCTGGAACATGTCAGTTTTGATCACCCTATTTCTAATAGCAGAAACAGAAGGAGTTCAGAGGCTGATAATACATTTCTATATGAGAAGAAATTGGGACTACTTATTTCTAATAGGAAATGGTTAAGAAGGGATACGATAGAGACATAGAAAATAATGATATAGAAAAGCTAATCTGGGAGCTACTATTTACCCCCCTCTCCCAATACAAGAATAAGGAGATAATAAATTGAAACAAATGTGAGACTAAGAACATAATTTCTTTAAGAAATGTTATAATCACCTCATGCTTCAGGGAATAAAGCAGCCACTAATTGATGAATTAGGAAGAAGTGTTCTCTTCCTAATTTATTCCATAATTGTTGTCAGTGTTCCTTCCCCACTCTGAACTCTAGGGTAGAGATGTGGGGACCTGCATGAAAGACCTCCTAAGCTTATTCTTACCAGTTTAGGTTAAAACTTCCCCAAGACACAGATTTCTTTCTTGCCTCGGGAACCAGCTTAGGTTTAAAACCTGATACGCTGCCACCACCAAGCGATTTAAACAAAGAACAGGGAAAGAGACCATTTGGAGACGTCTTCCCCAAAAATATCCCTCCAAGCCCTAGACCCCTTTCCTGGGGAAGGCTTGATAATAATATCCTCACCAATTGGTACAGGTGAACACAGACCCAAACCCTTGGATCTTAAGAACAATGAAAAATCGATCAGGTTCTTAAAAGAAGAATTTTATTTAAAGAAAAGGTAAAAGAATCACCTCTGTAAAATCAGGATGGTAAATACTTTACAGGGTAATCAGATTCAAAACATAGAGAATCACTCTAGGCAAAACCTTAAGTTACAAAAAGACAGAAAAACAGGAATACACATTCCCTCCAGCACAGTGAATTTTACAAGCCAAAAACAAAAGGAAATCTAATGCATTTTCTAGCAAGATTACTTACTAACTTTACAGGAGTTGGAAGGCTTGCATCCTTGATCTGTTCCTAGCAAAGGTATCACACAGACAACAACCTTTTTCCCCCCTCCAGATTTGAAAGTATCTTGTCCCCTCATTGATCATTTTGGGTCAGGTGCCACCAAGGTTACCTTAGCTTCTTAACCCTTTACAGGTGAAAAGATTTTGCCTCTGGCCAGGAGGGATTTTATAGCACTGTATATAGAAAGGTGGTTACCTTTCCCTTTATATTTATGACAGTTGTCCACTCTGCTCTTTCTTGGACCTTGCTCTGCAGCTTCTGGCCCAGGCCTGGATGGGAGACAGAATGCCAGATTAGATGAACCACTGGTCTAACCCACTATGGCAGTTCTTATATGTAGAAAGACGGAACAGCAGTGACAGATGCCCTGATATCTAGAGAGGTCTCTATTCTCAAATCATCCAATCCCCAGATAGGGCTGTATCACAGTTTGCCATATTCAAAACACCCTACACCCAGAACTGTATCATTCCCTTCTCCACTACTACCCATGTAGTATCATTTATCTTTCCCTTGCACCCCATAGCCAGTAGTGTATAGTTTTCTTTCTTCCTTGCCCTTATAGCCAGGATTGTATCATTCTCCTTTTTCTGCAAGTACCATGAGCCTTATCTGATTTTGGAAGGAAAACCCAGGCCACCTTTCTCATGCATGTGCAACATCTTTCATGCAGGTGCATGAGGAAGGCAGTGAAACATAATGAAGTTAATTCAGAACTGGGAGGAGGAAAGGATATTCACCTTCTTCCCACCTATTTTCTTTTGGAATGGAAGTTGAGAGGACACATTAAAGTGTGAACAGATGAGTACAGTGTTCATTTTGTCCTCTTCATTGTTTTCTTCCTGTTCCATCCCCTTTTTGTATTTTCTGTATAGTTCCGACCCACTTCAATATACTTATTTTTTGACCTCACCTACTTAGAGTCCTACCCATCAGCGATTGGGTTGGAAGGACAGACCAGCTGGGTTGAAGATAGTATATTAAGATTGGTAGGTTACAGGACAGTCAGAATGGCTTACGACAAGGAAGGAGGGAAGAGGTCATTAAGAATTTCTAGGCAGGACTCTTGGAAGCCTTACCTAGTGAGTGTGCTTTTCCTGTGTTCAGAGTTTCGCTGCCTGATATAAGATGGGGTTTCCCTGCTTTGTCCTACAAAAGACAGGCCAAATGCCATCGGCTGAGTGAGTTATTTTAAATGGCAAAGTTTGGTTGCAGAATCACACCCGTGGAGCTTGAAGCCCTCTGGTCACAAGAATTGCAGGACAGCACTAGCAGTGAAAGCTTTCCTGTGCCCCACTACAAATAGAAACCCTGACTTAGAGGCCTGGGGGAGCAGGGGATATGTGTTTGTCAGAGCTCATTTAGGGTTGCTCTCTCTGGTAGGACAGCCATGAGTGCCACTTGTTTGTGCCGATGCTTAGAGACAGAAATTTAATCAAATCCATCAATTTGTTTCGTGTACACAATATATATCATATACAAGGGCTGGCAGATGGTAATTTGATGTAGCTCTACCATACACCTGGGTAAGATTCACACGCTGAGGTGAAAGCCTCCCTAAGCTCCTGACCAATCCACAGTGGCACCTATACATATATATATATATATATATATTAGATGCAATATTAAGTGTTAATGTCCTCAGCCCAGTACAAGGCACAGGAGGACAGTACTGGGCAGAGATTAGTCTGAGGATTAAGATTGTTAAATAATTACTTTAAAACTTAGTTTATTCAGTGCCTTTTGGGTGCTAGAAGTTGCAAAGGGAGTTCTGCTTATATCCATATTCAGCTGAAATTTCCCTACAGTTCTTTGGAGTGCTCACATTTTATTGTCCTACTAGCATTTAACAGCGCTAAGGCAAAAACTTTAAGATAAATACTGCTTCTGTTCAATGTGTTGTCTAGTGATTAAAGCAGAGGACTGGAAGTTATCTTCCAGCCTTTTCCACTGATTGACTTTGGGGAAGTCATTTAACCTCAGTGCCACCATCTGCAACAGAAACAACTTCAAGATTTGTTAAATGGGGATAATATCTACTTTGGAGCAGCTGGGAATTGTTTTAATTAGTGTTCATAAACCACTGACTTCAGAGGAAAGTTGCAATGTAAGTGAAAAAAATGATTTTCATCCCACTAATGAGTGTTAGAATGCCTTATCTACCCATCCCACCAAACCCAATTCAGGCATTGTTCGTTTCACTACCATATAAGCACAGGTCTCACCATTATGTCTTTTATTTAAAAACACCTTTCAAAAACAAAACATAGAAACAAAGCCAAATGGCTGGAGTTTGTAATTGAGGCACAAAATTAGGTTAACAGAAATTAAGTATTTCAAGTTTTGACTATATTTCCCTGATAAGCATAAAGTTTCATAGCTCAGAAAGCTGGAAGCCAGTATTAGAGAACTCTATACTTCCATAGTGATTATTACCCTTTCAATCGTTGTTTAAGGACTTTGGGATTAAAAACTATGGTGGTTACAGAATAAAAGGTCAATTTAAACTGTAACTCAGGATTGCAAGGGATAACTTGCACAAAAACGGGGATAGAGGAATGTGGTTGTTGCATCATTTAACATACTGCCTCTGAAATGAATTTTTTTAAATGGTCTTACCCAGATAGGATTCTTCTAGAAACATGCATGAAATGAAAGCAGCAATCTAGCCCTTAATTTATACACACTTCAAATAAGGAAACATCTCCAGCATTGCAGCTAACAAGGCTGACTTTCAGAGTGGTAGCTCTGTTAGTCTGTATCAGCAAAAAGAACGAGGAGTACTTGTGGCACCTTAGAGACTAACAAATTTATTTGAGCATAAACTTTCGTGGGCTAAAACCCACTTCATCGGATGCATGCAGTGGCAAATACAGTAGGAAGATGTATATATATATACACAGAGAACATGAACAATGGGTGTTGACATACCAACTATAATGAGAGTAATCAGTTAAGGTGAGCTATTATCAGCAGGAGAAAAAAAAAACCTTTTGTAGTGATAATCAGAATGGCCCATTTACAACAGTTGACAAGAACATGTGAGGAACAGTAGGGGGAAAAAATAAGCATGGGGAAATAGTTTTACTTTGTGTAATGTCCCATCCACTCCCAGTCTTTATTCCAGCCTAATTTAATGGTGTCCAGTTTGCAAATTAATTCCAATTCAGCACTTGCTCATTGGAGTCTGTTTTTGAAGTTTTTTTGTTGTAGTATTGCGACTTTTAGGTCTGTAATCGAGTGACCAGGGAGATTGAAGTGACTGACTTCTTGAGAAAACTACAATCCATTGGTGATCTTCCAGAAAATACCATCCTGGCCACTATGGGTGTAGAAGCCCTCTACCGCAACATTCCACACAAAGATGGACTACAGGCCATAAGGAACAGTATCCCCAATAATGTCATGGTAAACCTGGTGGCTGAACTTTGTGACTTTGTCCTCACCCACAACTATTTCACATTTGGGGACAATGTATACCTTCAAGTCAGCGGTCCTGCTATGGGTACCTGCTTGGCTCCACAGTATGCCAACATTTTTATGGCTGACTTAGAACAACGCTTCCTCAGCTCTTGTCCCCTAACACCCCTACTCTACTTGCGCTACATTGATGACATCTTCATCATCTGGACCCATGGAAAAGAAGCCCGTGAGGAATTCCACCATGATTTCAACAATTTCCATGCCACCATCAACCTCAGCCTGGACTAGTCCACACAAGAGATCCACTTCCTGGACACTATAGTGCTAATAAGAGATGGTCACATAAACACCACCCTATACCGGAAATCTAGTGACCACTATGCCTACCTGCATGCCTCCAGCTTTCATCCAGACCACACCACACGATCCATTGTCTACAGCCAAGCTCTACGATACAACCGCATTTTCTCCAACCCCTCAGACAGAGACAAACACCTACAAGATCTCTATCAAGCATTCTTACAAGTACAGTACCCACCTGCTGAAGTGAAGAAACGGATAGACAGAGCCAGAAGAGTACCCAGAAGTCACCTACTACAGGACAGGCCCAACAAAGAAAGTAACAGAATGCCACTAGCCGTCACCTTCAGCCCCCAACTAAAATCTCTCCAACGTGTCATCAAAGATCTACAGCCTATCCTGAAGGACGATCCCTCACTCTCACAGATCTTGGGAGACAGGCCAGTCCTTGCTTACAGACAGCCCCCCAACCTGAAGCAAATACTCACCAGCAACCACATACCACACAACAGAACCACTAACCGAGGAGCCTATCCTTGCAACAAAGCCCGTTGCCAACTGTGTCCACATATCTATTCAGGGGACACCATCATAGGGCCTAATCACATCAGCCACACTATCAGAGGCTTGTTCACCTGCACATCTACCAATGTGATATATGCCATATGTGCCAGCAATGCCCCTCTGCCGTGTACATTGGCCAAACCGGACAGTCTCTACGCAAAAGAATAAATGGATACAAATCAGACGTCAAGAATTATAATCTTCAAAAACCAGTCGGAGAACACTTCAGTCTCCCTGGTCACTCTATTACAGACCTAAAAGTCGCAATACTACAACAAAAAAACTTCAAAAACAGACTCCAGTGAGAAACTGCTGAATTGGAATTAATTTGCAAACTGGACACCATTAAATTAGGCTGGAATAAAGACTGGGAGTGGATGGGTCATTACATAAAGTAAAACTATTTCCCCTTGCTTATTTTTCCCCCGACTGTTATTCACACCTTCTTGTCAACTGTTGGAAATGGGCCATCCTGATTATCACTGCAAAAGGTTTTTTTTCTCCTGCTGATAACAGCTCACCTTAACTGATTACTCTTGTTATAGTTGGTATGGCAACACCCATTTTTTCATGTTCGCTGTGTATATATCTATATATATATCTATATCTATATATATCTTCTTACTGTATTTTCCACTGTGTGCATCCGATGAAGTGGGTTTTAGCCCACGAAAACTTATGCTCAAATAAGTTTGTTAGTCTCTAATGTGCCACAAGTACTCCTCGTTCTTAAGGCTGACTTTTACAATGAAGTTTCAAGATATAAGAAGTCATGGGAAGATTAAAATTTAAGCTCCAGTTCTGTAAGCTGTTCCATCCAAGCAGACCCTTGTGCCCCCATTTGCTTCAATGAAGTTCTGTATGATTCTGCATCACCCAGTGTATAATGCAGGATGGGGGGCTTAAGTTCCCAGCACTTATGTTGAACTAATATACAATATCACTCCTTACTGCTAGCAAGGTATTTGATAACATCTCACAAAGATCCCTCCCCAAAACAGTTAAACATTATTGTACTTACTGTTAGATGTAACTATATTCAGTGATTCCATAGGTTGCGTACTACATTTTATTTCATACAATCACTGTGTGCTTAAGAGGGAAAACTATCCTGTAACAAAAGGACTACCCTCCAACCCCCATAACCTTTTCTGAAGAAAAGGATTTATTTTGCGTTTGTTCCCATGGAAACACTGTCCCTAGTGGAATGCAGAATTTACATTTAAAGACTTTTTCAAGGTAAAGGCAGATCGCAATTAAATGTAATTTCTCTTAATATAATATTTTATTTTGTAGCATGTTTGAGACTCAAGACAGATAATACATAACAAGAAGACTAGTAATTTGTTTAGGTCATATAGGAAGACAAATATAAAGAAAACATAGAAGATTACCAATACAATATTTTAATTCACATAGGAGATATATTGGAAAAATAAGAAGCAAGTTGATAATGAAATCCATTTTAAGTATCACCTCCAAACTTTTTGATGGTCTTCTATTAAACTAGAAATACTAAGACAAAAGGAACAAACAAACAGAACAAATCCCACACAACTTTGGCCATCTAGTTATGAAAAAACTTTTCACAAATCCAAGATATCAAACATTCCCTTTTCATAGCTAAGAGTTTTTAATAACAGTATGTTTTAACTGTATTTTGATAACCCCTCTTATTGAGGGCTTGCACTTGCTTTTCTTGGTCTCACTTGAAGAGTGCTTTAGATATATGAACATTAATGATTAGTCCTTGAGGTGGGCAAAATGTTTTCCCCATTTCACAGCTGGGGAGACAGACATTAAGTGACATGAAGAAGGCTACTTATTGAGTTTTTGGCAAAGCCTGAATTGTAACTCAGGAATTCTTGGGTTTCAGTCTCCTTGACTGTTCTGTTTTTCGTATTATATCAATAGGATACAAGATCTCATGCAAAATCTACATGTTGTGTCCTTTTACAGTGGTTTTTCTACTAACTTTCTTCATGCATTTTCTTCTATTCATAGAAGCAAATTTAGGCCCTGATCCCTAAATGATCAGCACTTGGGCTAACTCATGCTCACGCAGAGCCCCAGTGACTTAAAGGGACTTCGCCCATTGCAAGATCTGACCCAGAGGTGCTACCAGGCATTTTGCTGAAGTACAGCAGCTGACGCTTTTTGCGAAAGTGTGATTCCTAATTGTGACATTTCTTGCTATCATATTGTGTTCTTCTTACATGATGTCACATCCCATTATAGAATCAGTCTGTGAAAACTGGTAAATAGCATGGCTATGTTTTATAGTTAGAGATAGAACAACAAAAGCATAGCCCGGGCTCTAGGAGCCCACAACGTATTTATAGAAATACAGTAACACGATACCAGCAGTTTCCCTAAAACAAAACAATCAGGGATACATTTTCCTCTTCCTGTTCGTGATGTGGCACATTCATACAGTTGGGGTATTCTTTGATTTTGTAAGTACTTACTAGTTTGGACATAGAATCAGGAAAGATTCTTTGGAAAGACTCAGGAATTGCAGTGTTACCGGTTCTCATGATTTTAATTACAAGTCCCAGTATGTTTAATGTTTTTCTTTAAGCCCCAGCTCCAAATGTCATAATGTAAAAATCTCAGTTTGCAGTTAAAGAGATTTTTAGCCTGCATGGCTGCAGAGAAAAGCTTGAAAATATGAGCCCTAGAGTCTCAAAAATTAAAAAGTGAATAAGACTAGCTAGAGTTTGTTGTTTTTAAAAACCTTATAATTTTTAAACTAATTTCATGAGGTTTTAGGGCCTGCATCAATATTTGAATACTTATGGTTGGCAATACTGAATACACTGTTTAAAAATGGTTTCTTTATATTTGGCAGGGCCAAATAGCTGTAGCTCTAAAGGGCCATCCCTATGATGGCGTGCTGGGAAAAATTACCTGTAAACCAGCAGGAGAGTGAGTTTGTGTGTGTGGTTTTTGGAGGGGGGTGAGAAAACCTGGATTTGTGCTGGAAATGGCCCACCTTGATTATCATGCACATTGTAGGGAGAGTGGTCACTTTGGATAAGCTATTACCAGCAGGAGAGTGAGTTTGTGTGTGTGGTTTTTGGAGGGGGGTGAGGGAGTGAGAGAACCTGGATTTGTGCAGGAAATGGCCCACCTAGATTATCATACACATTGTGAAGAGAGTTGTCACTTTGGATGGGCTATTACCAGCAGGAGAGTGAGTTTGTGTGTGGGGGGGTGGAGGGTGAGAAAACCTGGATTTGTGCTGGAAATGGCCCAACTTGATGATCACTTTAGATAAGCTATTACCAGCAGGACAGTGGGGTGGGAGGAAGTATCGTTTCATGATCTCTGTGTGTATATAATGTCTGCTGCAGTTTCCACGGTATGCATCCGATGAAGTGAGCTGTAGCTCACAAAAGCTCATGCTCAAATAAATTGGTTAGTCTCTAAGGTGCCACAAGTACTCCTTTTCTTTTTCCTGAATTAGTGAGTTAGTGGGATCAGAAAATCATTTAGGAAGGTGCGCAGGTTTTTTGGGAGCGGTGCAGGAAAGAAAGTTAGCTCTCCTAGCCTCCAATACTGTGCTTTAACCACAAGACCATCTTTCACATTACTGAAAGAAACACAAAGCTACAATAGCCCTACCATCTGGAATTAAATCCTAATTTGAAATTAAAACAATTTTTATTAACCCAGGACTAGTTTGTTTTGAGTGCAACATAATGGAATATAAGGAGCCCCACTTATGTGCTTTCAATAGGGTATCTCATGCAGAAGTTGATCTAATTGTAAGCACAAAAATTAAAACAGTACCCACCATATTTTAAAAATGTAACATACTGTTTAGCACTTCCGTTACTTAGAAGCTTTTATCTTAACAGCTAAGTCCCTAATTATGGATAAATCATTTTGTCAGTTTTAAAGACTAGTTCATACTAAGGTTGCAATGGGATTAAGTTCCCTTCCCCTTTCTTAGGCTTTGTGTACTTAAACTTTGTTGTTAAAAAAAACACCCCCCCCGAATGACAAAAGTTTTACCAATGAAAAGCACTGATGTGAACAGCGATTTGTCGGCAGGAGTGCTCTAATAGCAGCTACACTGAGTGCCTTTTAGCAGCACAGCTGTTGCAGCACAACTGTGTTGCTAAAAGGTGCGTAGTATAGACAAAGCCTTAGTGGGGATGGAAGAAAAAGTTTCTGGAGTTCCTTTCTTACAGGAAAAATTATCTGGAAAGGAAGGGGAAAGTTCAGGGTTGCTCATTTTCAAGCCTGGTTGCAAAATCTTATGGCTATACTGTCTTATTGCTTCCATTTGGAATTGTTAGAGGGCTTCTGGGAGTGTAGCCCCTGAGAGTGTGGGAGGATGAAGAGCTTCTCCTTTCCCCACTTGTTGAGAATGTTTTAAAATACTACCTGTAAAGCAGTAGTGCTACATTCAGACCACCCATACTTCAGTAGTGCTTGGCAATACTTCTAGCCTCTAGGTTATGTGGGATGGGCGTGGCTTTTACATCCAGCCTCTCTCTCGTAGTTGTTTCTACATTTTGACTGCATTACAAGCTAGAAGGACCCTGCGTTTCCTTTAAAAATTAAATCTTGTACAAGAAACAGGAATTTCTCCTATACATGCAAAATAAGGGGATGTGCTTTTTTCCAAGGCCAGGTGAAGTTGGGATTAGAAAAGAGATTCCTGTAGGGCTGTTTACAATGATGACAGATAATATATTTGAAATTACTGCATGGGCCCAGCAAACAAAACTCCTTGATAAGTAACATGGGAGCTACTTGCTCTGGCTGTAGAGAAGTATGGCTCAATGAGGCCAGCCTCAGCCACATAGCCTTGCACTGTTTGGTTTTCTGAGTCGAGAAACACTAGAAGTGGTAACTCGCTGGGTGCGGGTATCTGGGGTAGGGGCGCCCTGTGGCTGGGCTCTTGCGGGGAGGAAGTTTGGGTGTATTTGCTGGGGGGCACCGCAACTGGACTTCGTGGGAAGGGTTGTGGGTGTCTGGCCCCCTGCCTGGGCTCTGGAGGGTGGAGGTGGCACAGAAACAGGAACTGGGTTATCATAAGGATTTCTTTAACTCTCTACTCCTGAGGGAATTTGTGTGTGTGTCTGTATTGTTACAGACATACTTGCTGACAGGTATTTTGAAATAAATTACTAAAATAATTAAAACTGGCATGATTATATAGTGTTATTTTGACAAATGTTGCAGATTTTTCAGAATTTTCAAATATTTTGTGCAGAATTTTTAATTTTTTGGTGCAGAATTTTTATTTTTTTGGTGCAGAATGCCCCAAGTACCCTTTGTACATTCAGGATCACATTAGACAGCTCTTTTTGCCATGGCATCACATTAGGAGCTCATGTTCAATTGTTTGTTCAATATGACTCCTAAATCTTTTTCAGAGTAACTGTTTTCAAAGAGTTTGTCCCCCATTCTGTAGGTATGGCATGCATTCTTTGGCCCAGATCCACCTAGGTGTTGCAATGATCAGTGTCATAGGACCTAACATTTAGGTGCCTTTAAAAAAAACCACAGGAACAACATCTGCTCCATAAAGCCTGTGTTAGGCTCCCTAAACACTGAATAGGCAGAGATAAGCACCTGGAATGTGATCCAAAACCATCCAGCATGCTGGGCTAAGAGTTGCCTAAACTAGACAATGGGAGATGCTAATGGGAGGAATGGTACTGCCCCTCTCATGGAAATAGGCATCTAAACCTGGGCTGCCTGGAAGTACCTCTCTCTGCTTAAAGAAAAGGAGGACTTGTGGCACCTTAGAGACTAACCAATTTATTTGAGTATAAGCTTTCGTGAGCTACAGCTCACTTCATCGGATGCATTCAGTGGAAAATATAGTGGGGAGACTTATATAAACAAAGAACATGAAACAATGAGTGTTACCATACACACTGTAACGAGAGCAATCAGATAAGGTGAGCTATTACCGGCAGGAGAGCGGGGGGGGGGGACCTTTTGTGGATACAGACTAACACGGCTGCTACTCTGAAATTTCTCTGCTTAGTGATCCACAAACAGGACTCCCTTTCCTGGAATCAGGCAGCTGAGGTGCCTACGTAGTTTCTTAGGGGAATGAGTTACGTGCTTGCTTCACTCCATACAAAACAGCTGAGGGAGGAGTTGGTGGTCACATTTTGCACAGGATCTGATCTAGTAGATGGCCTCTGAGCACATCGGCCAGATCAGGTCCCACATGTCAGATAGGTGACCAATCGCCTATCTTCCCGGTTTGTGGATCACTCTGGGTCTTAGGTGGGAGCTAGACATCTGAATGCCTAGAATGAGGCAACAATGTGCATGCCCAGTTGCAGAAACTTAGGCACAGTGGGAACTTTTGCCCTGAAAACGTAGGTGCCTACAGAGTTTGGCGGAAGTTTTGTAGATAGCAGTGGAGCCTAAAACTGGGACTTAGGCTCAACCCAAGTTTTAGGCACCTGTGTAACTTTGTGGTTCAGGGCCTTTGTTCCTAGCTGTATGACCTTGCATTTGGCTCTATGAAAATGCATTTTGTTTGAGTAGTCCCAGCTTATGTATCCAGACCATTCATATTTTGTCTATCCGGCAGCTAAGACCACTTGCCTTCAGCTCTTTAAAAAAACTTTCCTAGATGGCTGCAGAGTCAGCTGGGATAGAACCTAACAGTGAAGTGGGATATCAGGACTGTGACAGGGTGTATAAACTACAGACTGATGAGGAAGGCACCAGAGGGGCTCTGTGTTCGGGTTTAGCCCCACCTCTCCAATGCTGTCAATCACATATGGTAGGGAGGAGGCCTTTAAAAAGGAGAACAGGAGGAACTCCAGGGAGAATAGAGCCTGAATATGAAATGGTTGGACCGCTTCCTGAAGGTGTATGGGGAGCTCCTACTTGGGAAATCTCCACTCCCGAACCCTATAGGGAGTGTAGCAAGCTGCTCGGGTAAGCCTGGCAGGTTGATCCTTTTTTGATTCAGCTATCCAGCCAGAAGGGCTCCAAGAAAAATGCTATGCAGACAGCTCTGAAGTAAGAAGGTACTGCTGACCTTTTCCCCTTTTAGTTGGCTTTGGAAAGAAGTTATTCTTAGGTCTACTGTAACATTTATTTTCCTATGGATCTTCTATTGGAAGAGGCATAAGAAGACTTGCAAAAGGCCAGATCCCTCCTTTCCAGGACAAAGAAACTGGGGCCTGAACATAAGCCACCCACTGTAGATAACTGGATATGGCCAGGAACTGTAACCCTCTGGGAGAAAAATCAAGAGGGACTCTTTTAAAAGGACCATTAAGTTCTCATTCCTAAGAAATACGTTTCTAGCAATTGAGCTGCTTGAAGACAGATTCCACTCCTAGGAAAAAGGATAGCTGTAGAAGATCATCCCATTCAGTGCTCCACAGTTACTAGAGAATCTGGCCCAGAATTAGGTGTGGCCTCAGTGGGTTTTTACTCTATAAAATGTAAATTATATTGTCTGCAGTAGCAGAAATTCTGTTTTTCTGGGTGGGTCAATTAGTCTGGAATTCTAAAATAGGTAGCAAAAGTTACACCGCAGGAATCCTAGCAGTGTCAAAGCTGTAAACCCAGAACTCTCTTGTACCTTTTGAAAACAAAAATTGTTCCTAGCAGTCTGATTAAGTTAAAAAGAGCAGCAGTGTCTGTTTCCAATACCGACCTCTGCCCCACCAAATAAAAAATACACCCTTGCTATACAGACTGAGAGTCTCAGGTCAGCACTGTACATGTTACTAGGTTTATGATAAAAGAAAAGCTCTGCATCCTGGTTGTTTATGTATATTGATTTTCTGTTAACTCTGGATAACATTTTCATTTTGAGTTACACAACTCAATTATTCCTCAAACAGCTAACAAAATTAACACAGGCAAAACAAACACTGACACATCTGGGTGAAGGTTTAGCCTCAAAATTCTACTCCCCTAAAAGCTTCAGACAAATCTGCCTGCGTCCTGCGACAAAGGAGATACGCTCTTGCGGTTTCTAGCACTGTTTTTAAGTAGGGCTGTCGATTAATCGCAGTTAAATTAAGCGATTAACTAAAAAAAATTAATCAGGATTAAAAAAATGAATCGTGATTAATCGCAGTTTTAATCACACTGTTAAACAATAGAATGCCAATTGAAGCTTATTATATATTTTGGGTGTTTTTCTACATTTTCAAATATATTGATTCCAATTACAACACAGAATACAAAGTTTACACTGCTCACTTTATATTACTTTTGATTACAAATATTTGCATTGTAAAAATAACAAACAAAAGAAATAGTATTTTTAAATTCACCTCATGCAAGTACTGTAGTACAATCTCTTTATCGTGAAAGTGCAACTTACAAATGCAGATTTTTTTTTTTTTTGGTTATACAACTGCACTCAAAAAGAAAACAATGTAAAACTTTAGAGCCTACAAGTCCACTGTAGCAGGGTGCTGGTACAGAAGCACCTAATTAGTTCCTGGCGGGTCAGCTCCAACCAAGGGAAGCAGATTGGGGCTGATGGAAAAGGCCTGATACGGGCCTGAGGATTGGCAACACCTGGTGGCCTGACAAGCCAAGGGCTATAAAGGCTGGGAGGGAGGCAGAAGGAAGGGGTAGTAAGGTAGAAGTCAGTCAGGGAGGGAGCTGGAAGCCTCCTAGCTGAATCTGCCTATAAGGGAGGTAATCAAACCTGTAAAGCTTGTCTATAAATGGACACTGGTGGTGGGATGACATTAAGTAAAGACACAGGTGTTGCACAACCCTGATGCCTCTCGGAGCCTTATTGGGGAGGGCAAATGGGCCCCAGGAAGAGGGGTGGGTTGTGAACCCTGTTACATACACCTAGTCCTACTTCTTGTTCAGCCAATCACTAAGAGAAACAAGTTTGTTTACGTTTATGGGAGATAATGCTGCCCGCTTCTTATTTACAATGTCAACTGAAAGTAAGAAAAGGCGTTCACATGGCACTTTTGCAGCCAGCATTGCAAGGTATTTACATGCCAGATAGGCTAAACATTCATATTCCTCTTCATGCTTTGACCACCATTCCAGAGGACATGCTTCCATGCTGATCATGCTTCTTTAAAAAAATGCATTAATTAAATTTGTGACTGAACTCCTTGGAGGAGAATTGTATGCCTCCTGCTCCATGGTTTTACCTGCCTTCTGCCATATATTTTGTGTTATAGTAGTCTAGAATGACGACCCAGCATATGTTGTTTGATTTAAGAACACTTTCACTACAGATTTGACAAAACACAAAGAAGGTTCCAATGTCAAATTTCTAAAGATAACTACAGCACTCAACCCAAGGTTTAAGAATCTGCAGTGCCTTCCAAAATCTGAGAGGCACGAGGTGTGGAGCATACTTTCAGAAGTCTTAAAAGAGCAACACTCTGATCCAGAAACTACAAAACTCAAACCACCAAAAAAGAAAATCAACCTTCTGTTAGTGGCATTTGACTCAGATGATGAAAATGAACATGTGTTGGTCTACATTGCTTTGGATCGCTATCGAGCAGAATCCATCATCAGCATGGATGCATGTCCTTTGGAATGGTGGTTGAAGCATGAAGGGACCTAAGAATCTTTAGCACATCTGGCATATAAATATCTTGCTATGCTAGCTATAACAATGTCATTCAAATGCCTGTTCTCACTTTCAGGTGACACTGTAAACAAGAAGCGGGCAGCATTATCTCCTACAGTATTTGTATTAGGTGAATTGAAAAATACAATTTCTTTTGTTTTTTACAGTACAAATATTTGTAATAGAAAATAAACATAAAGTGAGCACTGAACACTTTGTATTCTGTGTTGTAATTGAAATCAATATATTTGAAAATGTAGAAAACATCCAAAAATATTTACATAAATCGTATTCTATTATTGTTTAACAGCGTGATTAATCTTGATTAATTTTTTTAATCGCTTGACAGCCCTATTAATTACGTTCATCACAGCACTATCTGTAAATGTAAACATGGAAAGTACACTTGTCACTGAAATTTTCAAACACATATGCATGCAGAACTTTTATCTGCTATGCCTACCTGCTATTCACACATGCAAGTACTCAGGAATCCTGCAAGACAGGAATAATATGGCAAATACTAACACACACCCCTTTGAATTTTTTGTGGAATGTGAAATTCCATACAACAGCTAACTGCCACTCTAGTAGGCCTCTGTTATTCATGGGAATGTCTCCAGTTAAGGGAAATTCCCAAACACATATAACAGCTCATTTAAATAGAAGTGCAAATTGAATTTACTTTAAAAACTTTGTATCATAGTTTCAGCTATATGCAATTCCTTTCCAGAACTACCAGTTCACCTTTCTGTAAAGGTTGTATAATGCTGTAGACAGAGGCCACAGAATGATTATATTAGGAGAAATTTTCATTACATAAAATATTTACTTGTTCTGTATTTAAATATGCTATAGAGTAATAAGAAAAGGCTCAGCAGCTTTTGTTTCTAAGGGTATGTCTACACTACGAAAGTAGGTCAAATTTATAGAAGTCGGTTTTTTAGAAATCATTTTTATATAGTCGATTGTGTGTGTCCCCACACAAAATGCTTTAAGTGCATTAACTCTGCGGATTGCTTCCACAGTACTGAGGCTAGCATCGACTTCCGGAGCATTGCATTGTGGGTAGCTATCCCACAGTTTCCGCAGTCTCCGCCGCCCATTGGAATTCTGGGTTGAGATCCCAATGCCTAATGGGGTAAAAACATTGTCATGGGTAGTTCTGGGTACTTGCCGTCAAAGCAATGGCACACAATCATTTCGTGCCTTTTTTCCTGGGTTACCTGTGCAGATGCCATATCACGGCAAGCATGGAGCCCGCTCAGCTCACTGTCTCCGTACGTCTCCTGGGTGCTGGCAGATACGATACTGCATTGCTACACAGCAGCAGCCCATTGCCTTGTGGCAGAAGACGGTGCAAGAGGCCTGATAACCATCGTCATCGTGTCCGAGGTGCTCCTGACCTCCTTGGTAAGGTCAGTCAGGAGCACCTGGGCAGACATGGGCGCAGAGTTCAATCCTTCAGGGGGCCATTCTGTATAACAGTTGTTTTTGTTTCTCCTTGATGTAAAGCCACCCCCTTTGTTGATTTTAATTCCCTGTAAGCCAGCCTTGTAGTCAGTCGCCCCTCCCTCCATCAGAGCAATGGCAGACAATCGTTGCGCGCCTTTTTTCCGTGCAGACGCCTTGCATACGGCAAGCATGGTGCCCTCTCAGATCACTTTGGCAATTAGGAGCACATTAAACACCATGCACATTATCCAGCAGTATATGCAGCACCAGAACCTGGCAAAGTGAAACCGGGTGAGTAGGCGACGTCAGCGCGGTGACAAGAGTGATGAGGACATGGACACAGACTTCTCTCAAAGCACGAGCCCTGGCAAGTACATAAACCTCAAGGGGTACTTTTCAATAGTGCTGCAAGCACTGGTGGATCACAAGGGACGTTTCCACCAACATCAATGTGGGATGGCTGGGAAAGGTGCATGATGCTCGCATCTTCAGGAACTCTGGTCTGTTTCAAAAGCTGGAGGAAGAGACTTTATTCCCAGACCAGGAAATAACCGTTGGGGATGTTGAAATGCCTATAGTTATCCTTGGGGACCCAGCCTACCCCTTAATGCCCTGGCTCATGAAGCCATACACAGGCAGCCTGGACAGTAGTCAGGAGCTGTTCAACTACAGGCTGAGCAAGTGCAGAATGGTGGTAGAATGTGCATTTGGACATTTAAAAGCATGCTGGCGCAGTTTACTGACTCGGTTAGACTTCAGCAAAACCAATATTCCCATTGTTCTTACTGCTTGCTGTGTGCTCCACAATATCTGTGAGAGTAAGGGGGAGATGTTTATTGGCGGGGTGGGAGGTTGAGGCAAATTGGCGGGGTGGGAGGTTGAGGCTGGTTACACGCAGCCAGACACCAGAGCGGTTAGAAGAGCACAGGAGGGTGCGGTGCGCCTCAGATAAGCTTTGAAAACCAGTTTCATGACTGGCCAGGTGACGGTGTGAAAGTTCTCTTTGTTTTTCCTTGATGAACCACCACCCCCCTTGGTTCACTCTACTTCCCTGTAAGCTAACCACCCTCCTCTCCCCCCTTTGATCACCGCTTGCAGAGGCAATAAAGTCATTGTTGCTTCACATTCATACATTCTTTATTAATTCATCACACAAATAGGGGGATAACTGCCAAGGTAGCCCGGGAGGGGTGGTGGAGGAGGGATGCACCGGGTGGGGTGGTGGAGGAGGGAAGGACATGGCCACACAGCACTTTAAAACTTTAAAATTTATTGAATGCCAGACTTCTGTTGCTTGGGCAGTCCTCTGGGGTGGAGTGGCTGGGTGGCCGGAGGCCCCCCCGACTGCGTTCTTGGGCGTCTGGGTGAGGAGGCTATGGAACTTGGGGAGGAAGGCGGTTGGTCACACAGGGGCTGTAGCAGCGGTCTGTGCTCCTGCTGCCTTTCCTGTGGCTCAACCATACACTGGAGCATATTAGTTTGATCCTCCAGCAGCCTCAGCACTGAATCCTGCCTCCTCTCATCACGCTGCCGCCACCTGTCATCTTCA
The DNA here is from genome assembly GCF_965140295.1 of Lepidochelys olivacea. Lineage (NCBI taxonomy): Eukaryota > Metazoa > Chordata > Testudines > Cheloniidae > Lepidochelys > Lepidochelys olivacea. The sequence continues at coordinate 78,964,550 of NC_140417.1, read as the reverse complement.
GCCTGCCACTTACTCTCTTCAGACCACCACCTCTCCTTCCGGTCATTTTGTGCTTTCCTGCACTCTGACATTATCTGCCTCCACGCATTTGTCTGTACTATGGCAGTGTGGGAGGACAGCATGAGGTCAGAGAACATTTCATCATGAGTGCGGTTTTTTTGCCTTCTAATCTTCACTAGCCTCTGGGAAGGAGAAGATCCTTTGATCCTTGAAACACATGCAGCTGGTGGAGAGAAAAAAAAGGGACAGTCGTATTCAAAAAGACACATTTTATAGAACAATGGGAACACTCTTTCACGGTAAACCTTGCTGTTAACATTACATACATAGCACATGTGCTTTCATTAGAAGGTCACATTTTGCCTCCCCCCACTGGGTGGCTAATCCCTCCCTCCTCTCCCCACTGCGTGACTAACAGCGGTTACAAGGTTGTTACAAGGTCGCATTTTGCCTCCCCCCACCACGTGGCTAGCCCCTTCCCCCTCCCCGTGGCTAACAGTGAGGAACATTTCTGTTCAGCCACAGGCAAACAGCCCAGCAGGAATGGGCACCTCTGAATGTCCCATTAAGAAAAGCACCCTATTTCAACCAGGTGACCATGGATTATATCACTCTCTGAGGATAACACAGAGAGATAAAGAATGGATGTTGTTTGAACGCCAGCAAATATACGCTGCAATGCTTTGTTCTGCAATGATTCCCGACTACGTGCTCCTGGCCTGGCGTGGTAAAGTGTCCTACCATGGTGGACGGAATAAGGCTGCCCTCCCCAGAAACTTTTTGCAAAGGCTTTGGGAGTACATCCAGGAGAACTTTATGGAGATGTCCCTGGAGGATTTCCGCTCCATCCCCAGACACGTTAACAGACTTTTCCAGTAGCTGTACTGGTCGCAAATGCCAGGGCAAATTAATCATTAAACATGCTTGCTTTTAAACCATGTATACTATTTAAAAAGGTACACTCACCAGAGGTCCCTTCTCTGCCTGAAGGGCCCAGGAGGCAGCCTTGGGTGGGTTCGGGGGGTACTGGCTCCAGGTCCAGGGTGAGAAAAAGTTCTTGGCTGTTGGGAAAGCCAGTTTCTCCGCTTGCTTGCTGAGAGCTATCTACAACCTCATCATCATCATCTTCCTCATCCCCAAAACCTGCTTCCCTGTTGCCTTCCTCTCCACGGACGGAGTCAAAGCACAAGGTTGGGGTAGAGGTGGCTGAACCCCATAAAATGACATGCAGCTCCTCATCGAACAAGCATGTTTGGGGCTCTGACCCGGAGCGGCTGTTGCCTCTCTGGTTTTCTGGTAGGCTTGCCTCAGCTCCTTAAGTTTTACGCGGCACTGCTTCGGGTCCCTGTTATGACTTCTGTCCTTCATGCCCTGGGAGATTTTGACAAATGTTTTGGCATTTCGAGAACTGGAATGGAGTTCTGATAGCACAGATTCCTCTTCCCATACAGCGATCAGATCCCATACCTCCGGTTCGGTCCATGCTGGAGCTCTTTTGCGATTTTGGGACTCCATCATGGTCACCTCTGCTGGTGAGCTCTGCACTCACCTGCAGCTTGCCACGCTGGCCAAACAGGAAATGAAATTCAAAAGTTCGCTGGCCTTTTCCTGTCTACCTGGCCAGTGCATCTGAGTTGAGAGTGCTGTCCAGAGCAGTCACAATGGAGCACTCTGGGATAGCTCCCGGAGGCCAATACCGTCTAATTGCTTCCACACAACCCCAAATTCGACCAGGTAAGGCCGATTTCAGTGCTAATCCCTTTGTCGGGGGTAGAGTAAAGAAATTGATTTTAAGAGCCCTGTAAATTGAAAGAAAGGGCTTCGTCGTGTGGTCAGGTGCAGGGTTAAATCGATATAATGCTCAAAATTCGACCTGAACTCCAGAGTGTAGACCAGGGCTAAGAGCAAATTAGTGTGCCTGTTTTAAAGCATTTGAAATTTCCTTTTATGATAAAATGATATTTTTCTGTATTTATTAAGGTTTATAACAGATCACAGTTAACAGCTTTAAACAGCCTTTAATTTATGAAAAATCTTATTTAAATCACAAAAACCAAGATATAGAATATATACTATGAGCACTCTGAATTTTTCATGGTTGTTTGAGAAAATGAGCTGGTGTTGAAAGAATCAGTTTGAGACATCACTCCTTTTGGCATAACTCTCCCCCCAGCTCCCCAACCATGTCTCTTTTCTTTGCACCCCTATTGCAAGAAGTCTAAAAGCACTCTGTAACCTTTCCTTTGGACACATCGATCCTCCTCGTGCTGATTCATAGAATATCAGTTATATGTCTTATAAATTGCATTGCAGAAAATGTGCACCAGCAGAGCTCACTGAATTTTAGTTTGACAATAGCAGCAGTCAGAACACTGTCACTAACTTCTGAGTGAGGCTGAAAAAACAGACTCAACATAACCTCCCTAGAGGGACTTTTCCTGACTAAATATCCAAATACTCTCAGGGAAAATTCTTTGGGCTGTGAAAGAGGCCAGGAGTTAAAAGAGGTTGAGATTTGAAGCACTGTTTAAATTTTCATATAATTCAGAACCCTTATTGATTGCAAGAATGAGTACCTACCTAGAAGGGTTAGGGAACAGCTGCTCCTAATAATGTATGTGTCTCCACTACAAGTTCCTTTCTGCCAACATAATTCGCCTGTTAAGTCGACTTAATAACTCCACCTCCTCGAGGGTCATAGCATTTACTTCCATGTTCATGGGTTGACAGAGAGGCAGTGTAGACACAGCACCAGTTTAGAACACTGAATTGGCCTCCAGCAGGTGTCCCACAATGCTCCGCTCTGACCGCTCTGGTGATCGTTTTCAACTCTGCTGCACAGCAGCCAGGTACACAGGAAACAGCTTTTTCCCTGTTAAAGCCCCGGGAACTTTTAAATTCCCATTTCCTGTTGAATCAGCGTGGATAGTTCGCCAGCCCAGCTGATGGGTATACATCTTAAAAGAACAACACTCTGATGCAGAAACCACCAAAAAAGAAAATCAACCTTCTGCTGGTGGCATCTGACTCAGATAATTAAAATGAACATGCATCGGTCCGCACTGCTTTGGATTGTTATTGAGCAGAACCCATCATCAGCATGGATGCATGTCCTCTGGAATGGTGGTTGAAGCATGAAGGGACATATGAATTTTTAGTGCATCTGGCATGTAAATATCTTGCAAAGCTGGCTACAAAGGTACCTGTTCTCACTTTCAGGTGACATTGTGAACAAGAAGCAGGCAGCATTTTCTCCTGAAAATGTAAATAAACTTGTTTGTCTGAGCAACTGGCTGAACAAGACATAGTGGACTTGTAGGCTCTAAAGTTTTACATTGTTTTATTTTTGAATGCAGTTATTTTTTGTACATAATTCTACATTTGTAAGTTCAACTTTTGTAATAAAGAGATTGCACTCCAGTACTTGTATTAGTTGAATTGAAAAATACTATTTTTTTGGTTTTTACAGTGCAAATATTTGTCATAAAAAATAAATATAAAGTGAGCACTGTACACTTTGTATTCAGTTATAATAGAAATCAATATATTTGAAAATGTAGAAAACATCCAAAAAGATTTAAATAAATGGCATTCTATTATTGTTTAACCGTGTGATTAATCACGATTAATTTTTTTAATTGCATGATTAATCGCAATTACGTTTTTTAATCGCTTGACAGCTCTAATTGGAAAGTTCGAAAACTGTGCGTATCCCACAGTAAGTTATTCCATAGAACTGCTGCCTATATGGTGATTTACCACATAGGCATTCCGGTGTTTTGGTGGACATGAATTTGGAATGACTTGGCTTCATGAGACAGACAGGTCAGATATTCATTGTGATTTGATTGTGGCTGGCATTTCTAAAAGGACAGTGTACAGACAAAATAAGATGCATTTTCACATCACTCATTATAGCGATGACAACCGTGCACGTACCTATAGGTAGAACTGTGTATGCTTTTGTTCCCCACAAGTTTTTGAAGTCAGTTAATTATGCCTATTTTTAGTGTCTCCCTCTCTAGAGTGCTCCTGTAAATAAGTAATCTTATATTTTCTGTAGGGAAGCCTTGTCAGAAAATTTCCTAAAGGGACTTATCTGGTCTTCTTGTGTTGGAGAGTCTGAAGAGATAATTTGCTAGGGGTACAAACATAGCATAACTCTGGTCATACAGAACTTGGAGGGCCTGATTCTTTCACTTACATAATACATTTGACTTTGGTGGAGTTACTCCTGATTTGCTCCAGAGTGAGAACAGAATCAGGCCCCTGAATGTTACCTACCTATACAACTACCAAGAGTACTGGAAGTCACCTTCCAAGAGATAGTATTTCCTGGGCCAAAGTCATTCACACAAATGATAGGCAGACAAAGTCTGCTGGGTCATAGAGCAAAATGGCTACCAAGAACAGGAATAAAAATGCAAAGGAAGAGTGGTGCTGGTTGACAAGGCATGAGAGGAAGAGAGCAAAATGTTGGTGGTGATGGCGGAGAAATTAACAGCCTTTGATATCATAGGTTTCAGAGTAGCAGCCATGTTAGTCTGTATTCACAAAAAGAAAAGGAGTACTTGTGGCACCTTAGAGACTAACAAATTTATTTGAGCATAAGCTTTCGTGAGCTACAGCTCACTTATGCTCAAATAAATTTGTTAGTCTCAAAGGTGCCACAAGTACTCCTTTTCTTTTTGATATCATAGTATCAATACCCAGAGTATATTTAATTATGGGCTTGAAGACATTACAGGAGTGGGAAAAATCATTAGAACTTTGATACAAGGTAAAATCTCCTCACTAAGGCCACATCTACATTAGAGAGCTTACAGTGGCACAGCTGTACCAGTGCAGCTGCGTTGCTGTAAGATCTCCCATGTAGCTCTCCCGTCAACATAATTAAAGCATCCCAAATGAGTGATGGTAGCTATGTTGGCAGGAGAGCATCTCTCACCCCCATAGTGCTATCCACACTGGTGCTTCTGTAGGTGTAATTTATGTCGCTTAGGGGTATGTTTTTTCACACCCAGGAGTGACATAAGCTATACTGATAAAAGTGCTAATGTAGATATAGCCTGAGTAAAATACTATTTTTTTTTTACCGAAAGGATTATATAACTTTTCTTCTAAACTTTGTTTGCTTGAACAAAGAGGCAAGGGTTAAGATTAAATTGGAAATCCAGGATGATTCAACAATAATCTGCAAATGCAGATAACTTCTATGGCAACTGAAGACATCAGAGAGCATTCTCCTATCATTCAGTTTAACCCCAAAAGAACAAGTCATTCCCTCTTCTCACTACTACTACTTCTCTCTCATATGCTCGTAGCTGCATTTCTCTGAAAATGCTGTGGGGGAGAGCAAGCACCCCTTAATCCTCCATTCAAGGATTGGTTTTGTCCCTAATTAAATGAGCACATGACCTAGACAGATTCCATTCCTAAGCATCCTTGGGCCCTCCTGATGAGCGCTGAATGATTTGATTGAAGTACTCACTGTCTCATTACCAATAACATTGAATACATTTTGTAGCTTAGATGAGGGGTTGCAGGAAGGATGAGGCAGTTCCATTCTTTAAAGTACTATGACCCTAGTAACTTGCATTCTTATCCTGTCTTCAATCCCAGGCAATAGGTTATGAAGCATTAGGTAATCTCTTATCTACTGGAGAAGATGACAGTGTTTAATAAAAACCAGTACTCATCTGTGAAACAGTGTTATATTCGCAGCATGCAGAAATGTTAAATAAAGATATAATATACTCCTTCTATAAGAGTTGCAGTGTAACACAACTTTGTTAAGGTTCTGGATTTTAAGAAATAAACAAGGACCAAAACCAGACTGTCTGCTGCTAGACCAGATTACATGCTTCCCCTCCAGAGCCTCCTGGCCTGCAAGCAGGACCAAGAAAACCCCTGACAATTTAAAGTGATAACTTACAGTTTTAAGACTTTCAATACACCACACATAGGTAATGCAATAATAACTTAGTTTTTTAAAAACACAGTAACCAGATGCGGTGAGTAGCAGGAACACAGATAAGAAAATATATTTGGATTTTAGTAAGCTCTTTGACATGATGCAATACAAGAAACAAGTACATTGGAGAACCATGTGGATAAGTGAAAGTGGTAACTTGCTGATAAATGGATAAAAATTGTCATTTGTGTTGTCACATTAGTAGGATTTGGTACTGAGTATATTCATTAGTGATCTTGATGAGGAAAGTTAGTGAACGGATAGTGAATATCAGTTCAATAGTGAACGGATTGATATACTATATATGAAGTAGGAGATAAGTGAACACTGCAGTTATATTAAAAATACAACAGAAACTGGATAATGTGGAATATTGGTCATTCCAGAGTGATGCAAAATAGAATATAAGGAAGCACAAGTTAATCCTTTTGGGGAAGAATAATTCAGGACACAGGCATATGCAAATATTTGTCTAGAAAGCTGCCCTGAAGAAGGAGATTTGAAAATAATGGTGTGTAACAGGCTCTTATTCCAGCAGTATCAGACTCTGCCACTCTTTCCCTTTCCTCAGTCAAGAAAACCTACTGGTGCTTTCAAATTATTCTACCTTTTACGTGTTCAGTTTATTATCATAAAATAACAATTAAACTAAGAAGTAGAAACTCCTAACTGTATTTTCCAGACTCGGCACTCATGATGTTGCTCCTGGCCTTCTAATTTGTATTCATGGGTTTTGCTCCTGAGTCTCTCTGCAGGTAGCACCAACCTTTCATTTTGGCTGGCAGCAAAGCTTCTTATCCAGAACAACCAGTTGATCTGTCTCTCTCCCCACAACCCCCTTTACCCTGGTATCAGGCTGGTTCACTCTATCCTGGACTAATACTACATGATGCCTGGTCACCTTCTCAAGCTCAAACCCGTCAACTAGCAGGTGGATAACTAGGCACAGGTGAGTCTGAGCCAACTCCCATTCAAGGGCCAGCTGACCCTGTGATATGCTGAATAATAAAAGTGAATCAATTCGCTATTCAAATCTGTGGTAAAAGCCAATGGGCCACTCTGATGACAGCATCAGAGTTGTTCAAAGGACAACCAAATTGCTACATAGACTTGAGAAAGTTATTACAATGAGATTTAAAAAATTAAATGTATCTAGACTGAAAATTATTCTGGGTGAAGGGGACATAATACTTTTTAGATAACCATTTAGCTTTGATATTAGGAAAAATATTTTGACAGTAAAAACAATCAATATGAACATTTTGTCTGGTGAATGAGTTAAGTTACAAAAATACAGCATCGACTCTTTTCTGTTTGATGTATGGGATTGAACGAGATAGATGAGGTAGTTGAATGGAACTTCCTGAAATATCATTACCCATTTTTGTTTGTTACCTTCCTTTGACAAAGAAAATCTCATGCAATTAGTATCACCACCATACATAAGGACATAAGGGTCTGATCCAGCTTTCAATTAAGTCAGTGGGAGTCTTCCTGCTGATTTCAACAGTAGCTAGCTCAAGCCTTTTGATAAGGGTTAGTAAATCTCTAGGAATGTACAGTACTGTATAGCATCCTACATTTACAGGAGAAAGATTTGATTATGGGAAGTTCAACCTCTACTGATTTCATATTACTCTGTTGAACGCTTTATAAAAATTAAAATAAACCTTTAGTTGCAAAGATGGTGGTATAAACAATATCTACCTATCTTAGGGGTTCTCCTTTTTTGGCATACAACTCTGCTTGGAGTAGGGCTTTCGTTTTTTAAGATGTTAATTTATTTTTATCTTTTTAAGGTTGATTTGTTTCAAGGTTGTTTTTTTCTTTGATGGATTGGTGTTTTATGGGTAGAAGGGGCTGTTAATGTTACGAATATATCATTCTTATGGTGAAAAGGCCTTTCTGAAGACGAAGGTTTACTATGTTTCCTAAAGATAGTAATACTAGGGTATTACAATCTTTAGCAAACACTGTAAACCTTCCTTTCTGAAAAGGCCTTTCCACCATAAGAATGATAAAATACAAATCTGCCTAATCTTTTCTGGAAGGTTATTCCATAGCCAGATCCCCTTAATTGAGAATGGTTTGTCCCCAGCTATTACACATTTCACCTTGGGCTTTGTGATCTGCATTGTCCCAGGGGACCACAGCTGTCTTGGTGGTTCATAGATCAAAATTTGATCTGTAATGTATCTGAGGCTTAATCTATTAATTAACCTGAAAATTAGTATCAACACCTGCAGATGGCATCAGAAGCTTACTGAGAGCCAATGAAGGGACTTGAGCACAGGTTTGATGGTGACCTAAACCATGGGGAAGTAGGGAGCCATATTTTGTACGAGCTAAAGCCTGCATTCTTTTCACATTTAGCTTCAGATACAGTAAATTACAGTAATCAAGACTGGAAGTGACAAATGAATGGAGGTTACAAATGCAAGTCCTTTGTCTAGAAGGAAGGGATGAAATTTCCTAGTGAGTGGGAGGGTAAGAGAGGGTCTTTTTAGATGCCAATGCTGTGTGGTCATCCAAGCTTAGTAAGGAGTCAGACAGGTTTCTGAGGCTTCACAATACTGACAATGGAATTTGTACACCTTCAATGAAAGCTGGAGACCTCTTGGACAGCTCTTCAAAGTGTTTTCACTTTCTGCTCGGTATAATTTCAATCTTACCTGTGTTCAGTTTAAGACAGCTGCTCTTCATCCAAGAGGAGATCTCTTGTAGGCATTGTGAATGTTTAATAGTGACAGTGGTCGCATCAGGTGAGAATTAGTTGAGTATCCTAAGTAGACTTTTTGCTGCTGAGCCCATGGTGTCTCACTATCCTTTTTCAACATCTCATGAGACTACTGAGAGAGAAGGGGAAAAAATATAGATCCTTATGGGATCCTGCTGGTGAGAGCCTTTGGAGAGGAGGAGCACTTGCCCAGTCCCTGAGCATTGCTGGAAACGGGCAGTTGGAGCCATTGGGCCATCTTCTTCTGCTATGTCATGTAGGTAAATTGGCAGAACATTATGGTTCACCATGTCTAAAGCTGCAATGTGGTCCAGAGTATGAGCTTGGAGATTTTACCTGTGTCCGTGGCCATGAGGAGGTTGTCTTTTAATGGCACTACAGCTGTCTCTGTGCTGTGCCGTGGTCTGAACCCTGATTGTGAGGCATCCAGGGTGTTGGCTGATTTCACACATTACTAGAGCTTGGTAGTTTCTACTTTTTCAGTTATTTTGAAAGAGGTTGGAGTGGTCTTCACAGTCTAGTTATGTCATCTTGAGGGTTGGTCACACTACTGTGTGTTTTAAGGAGTTTGGTAAGTATGCTTTTTTAAAAGAGGCATTCACTGTTTCCAGAAGCAGTAGGCATAAGTGCATTTATAGTTGTACATTTACATAGGAATAGTGTTTTTCTTCATTCTACAAAGGTAGCTCCTGCTTTGATATAATTTCTTCTTGCCTTATTTCTACCTTTCTAACTTGCCCTTGATATCATATACTGCAAATAATCAACAGCCCGCTATCTACCGGTATCCTCCCAAGCCCCTCCAGAATATCCCATCTCCGACATCTCTCCCTAGGCCCTCCCTGACCCTTACCAACTATGTTCACCCCACTGAATGTGTGGAAAAGGGACAAAAGCAACAAAGGGAGAAAAATATACAAAAATATGGATTTTGAATGTAAATGCAGCAAACTATGTGCTGTGTGTCAATATACTGTATTGTTTGAGCCATATGATGTCACCTGCTTGAAGAGAAATTCTGGATGATGTGATAGTACAAAAGTTAACTGCATAATGATTTGACCAGTTTAGTGTATTTCAACACAGGAGTTAGATAGCCATTTGATAGTGAGAAATATCTGATGAACTCATACCCCTTTCTTTTTGTTTTTTTTAACTGTTCGTAGGGTGGTCAGTCATCATGTTCCTAAAAGCACAGAGTATTCTGGGGTAAAATGTCCTATAAATCTGTTTTATAGTATTCCAAATCAAAACCTGTTGGGGCTGTCTGCTGGTTAGTAGAATAAATAGCTCCTTTTTGATGCTTTATGCACCCTTGGTAGAGTAGGTACTGAAGCTGAATGCCAACTACTCGGGACAAAGGAGGCAGGATGTTCCAGTAGATAGGACACTGGAGTTCTGTTTCCAGCGCTGTTGTTGACTTGGTATTGACATTGGGCAGGTCACTTAACTTCCTGTGCTGTAATTTCCCATTTTTATGATAACAGATATTCATGTTTATAAAGTCCATTGCTATCTATAGATGAAATGTGCTTATGTAAATGCTAATAAGTGCCTAAGTGCCATGTGTGTCCTACTGCCTTGGCTGCAGTACTGCAGCTGTGTGGATAGGGCATTGTCGCAATTCTTGGGGTACTGCTGTGCACCTTCTACTGGCTAGGGCTGCCAACTTTCTAATCGCACAGAACCCAACACCATTGCCCCGCCCCTTTTCCTGCCTTGAGGCCCTGCCCTTGCCCCACCCTTCCTCCAAGTCCCCGCCCCGCTCACTCTATCCCCCACCCTCGCTCACTCGCTCATTTTCACCAGGCTAGGACACAGCACTGGGGTGTGGGAGGGGGTGAAGGCTCTGCCTGGGGGTGCAGGCTCTGGGGTGGGGCAGGGGATGAGTGGTTTGGCATGCAAGAGGGGGCTCTGGGCTGGGAGTGGGGCCGGGGATGAGGGGTTCAGAGTGTGGGAGGGGGCTACGGGCTCGGGCAGTGGGTTGGGGTGTGGGCTATGGGGTGGGGTTGGGGCAGTGGCTCAGGAGTGCAGGAGGGGGTGTGAGCTCTGGGAGGGAGTTAGGGTGCAGGAGAGGGTTCCAACCTGGGGCAGGGGGTTGGGTGCGAGAGGGGGTGCAGGCTCTGGCCGAGTGGTGCATACCCCAGACAGCTCCCAGAAGTGGCCAGAATGTCCAGCTCCTAGGCAGGGGGGCTGGGGGTTCTGCACACTGCCCTCGCCCACAGGCACCATCCCTGCAGCTCCCACTGGCCGCGGTTCCCAGCCAATGGGAGCTGTGGAGCTGGCACTTGGGGCGGGGCAGTGCGTGGAGCCCCTGTGGCCACCCCTGTGCCTAGGAGTCAGACATGCCGGCTGCTTCTGGAAGCTGTGTGGAGCCAGGGCAGGCAGGGAGCCTGCCTTAGCCCTGCTGCGCTGTCAACTGGACTTTTAGCGGTCCAGTCGCACCTTTTTGACCAGGTGTTTTGGTCATAAACCAGACACCTGGGAACCCTACCTATTGCTTGGGCACTGCAAAACCTGTAAGGGAACCTCCCCAACAGTATAAACAGGAGTCTCAGAGTCAAATAGTCTGACTGCATTTGAAGAGGATAGAGCTCCTGACTTCCACTTAGTATATTTCCCTGATGCCCTAACCCCAGGAGGAGCTGAGAATAGCTGTACCAACTGCTTGACAGCTTACCTTGGGGATCGCCCAACCTACTTTACCCAGCTAGTGCCAAAGTCAGCTCTCTCCTTGTAGGATGAGAATGACCTTCCAGGCAGGTTCCTTGAAGCCTTCCAGGAGTCTCTCTTTGAAACTGTAGAACTACTGCCTACTCTCCCAAAACTTCCAGCAACTGACTGGAACTTCTTGCTTTTAAACCCTTGTTCCAGTCCTGACATGATTGACAGAGTTGGAGGGATGGGGCCAGCCTCGTCCACAGCAGCTCTTTAACTCCTTTGTCACTGGTGCAGGTTTATACACCCTGTTATCGGCACCATACTGGAAGTTCGGAGACATGAGTTCTATTACTGGCTCTGGTGCTGCTCTGCTGTGTGACCATGGGCAAGTCACTTCACCATCTCTATTTCTTCTCCCACCCTTTGTTTATTTAGAATGTAAACTCTTCAGGGCAAGGCTCTCTCTCGCTATATGGACAGAGCCTAGTAACATGGCTCTCCAGTCTTAGTTGGGGCCTATAAGTACTACTGTATTACAAATAATAATTGTAAGGAAAGCTGCTGTGTGTGTAACAGGGCACACATGGGGACACACCCCTTTCACTAATTCTATTATTCAAACATCTTTTGGTAATATCTTAGTAACCAGAAGCAGGAATAGAATGTTGGAATTGGAAGGATCAGTGGCAGTGCTAGTTTGCCAGGCATTGTGACTGAGGAAGGGGGCAATTTGCTATAAAAGGACATCACACAGAGAGCAAATAACACTCTTTTCAGATACCACTGATGGAGCTGTACCTTGGTGAAGTACAGCTAAAAAGTATGCTAGTATAGACAAGAACATAAGAATGGCCACACTGGGTCAGACCAAAGGTCCATCCAGCCCACTATCTTGTCTACCGACAGTGGCCAATGCCAGGTGCCCCAGAAGGAGTGAACCTAACAGGTAATGATCAAGTGATCTCTCTCCTGCCATCCATTTCCACCCTCTGACAAACAGAGGCTAGGGACACCATTCCTTACGCATCCTGGCTAATAGCCATTAATGGACTTAATCTCCATGAATTTATCCAGTTCTCTTTTAAACCCTGTTATAGTCCTAGCCCTCACAACCTCCTCAGGCAAGGAGTTCCACAGGTTGACTGTGCACTGAGTGAAGAACAACTTCCTTTTATTTGTTTTAAACCTGCTGCCCATTAATTTCATTTGGTGGCCCCTAGTTCTTATATTATGGGAACAAGTAAATAACTTTTCCTTATTCACTTTCTCCACAACACTCATGATTTTATATACCTCTATCATATCCCTTCTTAGTCTCCTCTTTTCCAAGCTGAAAAGTCCTAGCCTCTTTAATCTCTCCTCATATGGGATCCATTCCAAACCCCTAATCATTTTAGTTGCCCTTTTCCGAACCTTTTCTAATGGCAGTATATCTTTTTTGAGATGAGGGGACCACATCTGTATGCAGTATTCAAGATGTGGGTGTACCATGGATTTATATAAGGGCAATAAGATATTCTCCATCTTATTCTCTATCCCTTTTTTAATGATTCCTAACATCCCGTTTGCTTTTTTGACTGCCGCTGTACACTGTGTGGATGTCTTCAGAGAACTATCCACAATGACTCCAAGATCTTTCTCCTGATTAGTTGTAGCTAAATTAGCCCCCATCATATTGTATGTATAGTTGGGGTTGTTTTTTCCAATGTGCATTACTTTACATTTATCCACATTATATTTCATTTGCCATTTTGTTGCCCAATCACTTAGTTTTGTGAGATCTTTCTGAAGTTCTTCACAGTCTGCTTTGGTCTTAACTATCTTGAGCAGTTTAGTATCATCTGCAAACTTTGCCACCTCACTATTTACCCCTTTCTCCAGATCATTTATGAATAAGTTGAATAGGATTGGTCCTAGGATTGACCCTTGGGGAACACCACAAGTTACCCCTCTCCGTTCTGAAAATTTACCATTTATTCCTACCCTTTGTTCCCTGTCTTTTAACCAGTTCTCAATCCATGAAAGGATCTTCCTCTTATCCCATGACAACTTAATTTATGTAAGAGCCTTTGGTGAGGGATCTTGTCAAAGGCTTTCTGGAAATCTAAGTACACTATGTCCACTGGATCCCCCTTGTCCACGTTTGTTGACCCCCTCAAAGAACTCTAATAGATTAGTAAGACATGATCTCCCTTTACAGAAACCATGTTCACTTTTGTGCAACAATTTACATTCTTTTATGTGTCTGACAATTTTATTCTTTACTATTGTTTCAGCTAATTTGCCCGGTACTGACGTTAGACTTACGGGTCTGTAATTGCCAGGATCACTTCTAGAGCCCTTCTTAAATATTGGCATTACATTAGCTATCTTCCAGTCATTGGGTAGAGTAGCTGATTTAAAGGACAGGTTACAAACCATAGTTAATAGTTCTGCAATTTCACATTTGAGTTCTTTCAGAACTCTTGGGTGAATGCCATCTGGTCCCGGTGACTTGTTACTGTTAAGTTTCTCAACTAATTCCAAAACCTTCTCTAGTGACACTTCAATCTGTGACAATTCCTCAGATTTGTCACCTACAAAAGACAGCTCAGGTTTGGGAGTCTCCCTAACATCCTCAGCTGTGAAGACTGAAGCAAAGAATTCATTTATTTTCTCTGCGATTACTTTATCATCTTTAAGGGCTCCTTTTGTATCTCGAACATCCAGGGTCCCCACTGGTTGTTTAGCAGGCTTCCTGCTTCTGATGTACTTAAAAAACATTTTGTTATTACCTTTTGAGTTTTTGGCTAGCTGTTCTTCAAACTCCTTTTTGGCTTTTCTTATTACATTTTTACATTTAATTTGGCAGTGTTTATGCTCCTTTCTATTTACCTCACTAAGATTTGACTTCCACTTCTTAAAAGATGCCTTTTTATCTCTCACTGCTTCTTTTACATGGTTGTTAAGCTACCGTGGCTCTTTTTTAGTTCTTTTACTGTGTTTTTTAATTTGGGGTTTACATTTAAGTTGAGCCTCTATTATGGTGTCTTTGAAAAGTGTCCATGCAGCTTGCAGGGATTTCACTCTAGTCACTGTACCTTTTAATTTCTGTTAAATTAACCTCCTCATTTTTGCATAGTTCCCCTTTCTGAAATTAAATGCCACAGTATTGGGCTGTTGAGGTGTTCTTCCCACTACAGGAATGTTAAATGTTATTATATTATGGTTACTATCTCCAAGCGGTCCTCTTGGACCAGATCCTGCGCTCCACCAAACTAGATGGAGAGTTGCCCCTCCCCTTGTGGGTTCCTGTACCAGCTGCTCCAAGAAGCAGTCATTTAAAGTATGGAAAAATTCTGTCTCTGCATTTTGTCCTGAGGTGACATGTACCCAGTCAATATGGGTATAATTGAAATCCCCCACTATTACTGAGTTCTTTATTTTGATAGCCTCGCTAATCTCCCTTAGCATTTCATCGTCACTATCACGGTCCTGGTCGGGTGGTTGATAATAGATCCCTACTGTTATATTCTTATTAGAGCATGGAATTATTATCCATAGAGATTCTATGGAACATGTGGATTCCTTTAAGATTTTTATTTCATTTGATTCTACATTTTCTTTCACATATAGTGCCACTCCCCGCCGCATGACCTGTTCTGTCCTTCCGATATATTTTGTACCCCAGAACGATTGTGTTCCATTGATTGTCCTCACTCCACCAGGTTTCTGTGATGCCTATTATATCAATATCCTCCTTTAACACGAGGCACTCTAGTTCACCCATCTTATTATTTAGACTGCTAGCATTTGTGTACAAGCACTTTAAAAACTTGTCACTGTTTATTTGTCTGCCCTTTTCCAATGTGTCAGATTATTTATGTGAATGTTTTTCATCTGATCTGGCCCATACTTTATCCTCTTCCATCCTCTCCTCCTGACTAAAACCTAGAGAATCTCGATCAGTAGACTCTCCTCTAAGAGAAGTCTCTGTCCGATCCACGTGCGCCTCTGCGGCAATCGGCTTCCCCCATCTCTGAGTTTAAAAACTGCTCTGCAACCTTTTTAATGTTAAGTGCCAGCATGCTGAAGTACTTTACAAAGGCTGAACTAACTTTACAAATATTAATGAATTAGGTATCCCTTCTGTGTGAGGCATCTTTGGGACAAGAACAGTCGTTTCCTATGTGTTTGCCCAACACCTGATATGATGGGGCCCCGATCATGCTCAAGACTCTGAATGCTGTTGCAGTATAAATATTAAATAATAATGTTATCCATTTCATAGCTAGACGAAGGAAGGGCCTGATTTCCAGAAGTGCTCAGCACTAAAATTCCCATTGGAATCAATAGAAGCTCCAGGTGCTCAGTGTATGTAAGTAACTTCCCCAAAGTCATTCAGCAAGTTAGTGGGAGTGTAGTAAGAGAGAGAGCCTGACTCTCAGATCCCAGGTCTAACTCCTAGGTAACACTGGATTTGGGGCTAATGACATGTCCAGCTGACAACCAGTTGCTGATTGATTATCTGAGGTGCATTCATGATCCCTGGTTTAGATTGCCTAACATTTCCCATTATAAGAATTCTTCTCACTGGGAAAGTACTCCATAATTTGCAACAGGACTGATACTGGCAGGTGAATAGCCCTGGGGTCAGGAAGATGAATTCTGATAACTCCATGAAAATCCATTCAGCTTTGGCTAAATTATAGGGTGGCAAAAACTGCCATTTCCTGTCTGTGGTTTGTTTACCACAATTTGTTCTGGGCTTGCTGCCAAAAACCATGAGCATTCCATTAGTGCTGTGCATGAACCATACTGGTGTCTCCCTCCAATATGCCACACTGAACTAAATCTCCAGATGGGACACAGACAAAATGGTGGTGGCATATTTTTCCCCTATCAAAGCACTCTTTGGCACAGGGCTAGGAACCAGGATCGCTATACTTCCTCTAGTGGCTAATGTTAATAATTCTGACCCCTTCATAATCCTTATTATTGAGCAAAGCCTCATCCCCCACTGAGAAGTTAACAAGATGGGAATATCTCTAATATCTAATCAGACCCAAAACTCAGTCCCTTAGCCTAACTATCCCTGAAAAAGATTCTGCAAAGACCTTGTGCTTGACTGTGCTGTATGTAAAATATTGCAGTTCTTGTCTATTTTATTCACTGTTTCAGTATGTTATGTATCTTCCTTTAGTGGCTGGAACACAGAGAATAACAAACGTCTGCTGCTGCTGCTATTGAATTACTGCTCTTACTCCTTTAGCTCACCTCCTAGAAGTGCATGCTGCAGTACTGGACAGAAAGGACTCAAACCCTGCTGATGATGCATGACTTAGGGGAGGAGGGTTGTTAGTTACATAGAGTAGAATTTGATTTTGCCTTTTTAAAAAAAAAAACCTAGGAATTTACATTTTTAAAAGTGATGTTGAAAGATTATTATTTAAGTTACAAAGTCAAGCATTCAAAAGTTAAGAAATGCTAGAATTTAAATTGTGCAAAGTTAATCCAGCCCCATTGTGTATATGTATTATGATACATTATTTAATTGCATAATCACACAGGACCCCTGCCTCTTTCATTGCATGTGTTGGAAGGTGCTCAGGGACTACTTCATGGTTGTCTCATGAATGAGGTTACCGTCTGTAGGACTTGTGCCTCAGTCACTGTAGAACTTGGAAGATGTGTCAAAAATAAGGCAAGCTGCAACTAGAAGAGAAAGGATGGTCTTGTAGTTAAACAGTTGAATGCCCGCTAGGAGAACTTGGTCCTGTCTGTGGCTTGGTTATGTACTTCCACTGTGATGAATTGTGTTTAATTCACTTGAACCAATCTTTTTGCAAGTGGCTTCTAATTATGTGATCTTAATTTGCCAGACGCCCAGCCTTTTCTGCTGATTAAATGCCCAAGTCAAGTCTAATGTTTGACCACAGAAGCCATTTGTTGCCATTGTGTACAGTACCATCAATATTTTTTCAAATTATATGAAAAGATGGAAGATGCTGTGATATGTGAAATTATAAGAACACTTCTTTTTTGCCTGAAGCATTGGAAAATTCAGCGCTGTTGTTTTCTCATACTTTCCATTGATATCCCTTTGGGGCAGGACATAGGTTAGTAATTATTTTAGGGCAGGTTCAGATGGTTAGTAGTGGTTTGGGGGTGGTTTGTGTGGAAAATAATTGATCTGAGTGGACATATGTAGTATCAATGTTTGTTTTTCCGTTGCTAGACTGGCTAAATTTTTCGTTTTACTATAAAATCTGATAATTGAATTGATCATCTGCTCCCTCTACTGCCTAACCTGCAGCCTTGAGGCATTCAGCAAACACAGAAATAAAATGTCATTATCATAAGTTTGCCATTAACAACTGCCTACAAACAGATTGTGCTAGTGATTGACAATCCCACTGAAAAGATAGGTTTCAGAGTAGCAGCCGTGTTAGTCTGTATTCGCAAAAAGAAAAGGAGTACTTGTGACACCTTAGAGACTACCCAATTCATTTGAGCATAAGCTTTCGTGAGCTACAGCTCACTTCATCGGATGCGTAAAGTGGAAAATGCAGTGAGGATGTTTTATACACACAGACCATGAAAAAATGGGTGTTTATCACTTCAAAAGGTTTTCTCTCCCCCCACCCCACTCTCCTGCTGGTAATAGCTTATCTAAAGTGATCACTCTCCTTACAATGTGTGTGATAATCAAGGTGGGCCATTTCCAGCACAAATCCAGGGTTTAACAAGAACGTCTGAGGAACAGTGGGCGGGTGGGGCGGGGGGAACAAAGGGAAATTGGTTACCTTGCATAATGACTTAGCCACTCCCAGTCTCTATTCAAGCCTAAGGGTATGTCTACTCTACGGAATAAGGTCGAATTTATAGAAGTCGTTTTTTTAGAAATCGGTTTTATATATTCGAGTGTGTGTGTCCCCACAGAAAATGCTCTAAGTGCATTAAGTGCATTAACCAAGGCTAGAGTCGATTTCCGGAGCATTGCACTGTGGATAGCTATCCCACAGTTCCCGCAGTCTCCGCTGCCCATTGGAATTCTGAGTTGAGATCCCAATGCCTGATGGGCCTAAAACATTGTTGCGGGTGGTTCTGGGTACATATCGTCAGGCCCCCGTTCCCTCCCTCCCTCCGTGAAAGCAAGGGCAGACAGTAGTTTCACGCCTTTTTTCCTGAGTTACCTGTGCAGACGCCATACCATGGCAAGCATGGAGCCCACTCAGGTAACCGTCACCATATGTCTCCTGGGTGCTGGCAGACGCGGTACGGCATTGCTACACAGTAGCAGCAACCCCTTGCCTTGTGGCAGCAGACGGTACAGTACGACTGGTAGCCGTCATCGTCATGTCTGAGGTGCTCCTGGCCACGTCGGCTGGGAGCGCCTGGGCAGACATGGGCGCAGGTTCTAAATTTGGAGTGACTTGACCAGGTCATTCTCTTTAGTCCTGCAGTCAGTCCTATTGAACCGTCTTATGGTGAGCAGGCAGGCGATACGGATTGCTAGCAGTCGTACTGTACCATCTTCTGCCGGGCAGGCAAGAGATGAGGATGGCTAGCAGTCCTTCTGCACTGTCTGCTGCAAGCCAAAGATGTAAAAGATAGATGGAGTGGATCAAAACAAGAAATAGACCAGATTTGTTCTGTATTCATTTGCTTTCCCCCCTCCCCCGTCTAGGGGACTCATTCCTCTAGGTCACACTGTAGTCACTCACAAAGAAGGTGCATCAAGGTAAATCTAGCCATGTATCAATCAGAGGCCAGGCTAACCTCCTTGTTCCAATAAGAACAATAACTTAGGTGCACCATTTCTTATTGGAACCCTCTGTGAAGTCCTGCCTGAAATACTCCTTGATGTAAAGACACCCCCTTTGTTGATTTTAGCTCCCTGAAGCCAACCCTGTAAGCCATGTCATCAGTCGCCCCTCCCTCCATCAGAGCAATGGCAGACAATTGTTCCGCGCCTTTTTTCTGTGCGGACGCCATACCAAGGCAAGCATGGAGCCCGCTCAGCTCACTTGGGCAATTAGGAGCACATTAAACACCACACGCATTATCCAGCAGTATATGCGGCACCAGAACCTGGCAAAGCGATACCGGGCGAGGAGGCAACGTCAGCGTGGTCACGTGAGTGATCAGGACATGGACACAGATTTCTCTGAAAGCATGGGCCCTGCCAATGCATGCATCATGGTGCTAATGGGGCAGGTTCATGCTGTGGAACGCCGATTCTGGGCTCGGGAAACAAGCACAGACTGGTGGGACCGCATAGTGTTGCAGATCTGGGACGATTCCCAGTGGCTGCGAAACTTTCGCATGAGTAAGGGCACTTTCATGGAAATTTGTGACTTGCTTTCCCCTGCCCTGAAGCGCATGAATACCAAGATGAGAGCAGCCCTCACAGTTGAGAAGCGAGTGGCGAAAGCCCTGTGGAAGCTTGCAACGCCAGACAGCTACCGGTCAGTTGGGAATCAATTTGGAGTGGGCAAATCTACTGTTGGGGCTGCTGTGATGCAAGTAGCCCATGCAATCAAAGATCTGCTGATATCAAGGGTAGTGACCTTGGGAAATGTGCAGGTCATAGTGGATGGCTTTGCTGCAATGGGATTCCCTAACTGTGGTGGGGCCATAGACGGAACCCATATCCCTATCTTGGCACCGGAGCACCAAGCCGCCGAGTACATAAACCGCAAGGGGTACTTTTCAATAGTGCTGCAAGCTCTGGTGGATCACAAGGGACGTTTCACCAACATCAACGTGGGATGGCCGGGAAAGGTACATGATGCTCGCATCTTCAGGAACTCTGGTCTGTTTCAAAAGCTGCAGAAGGGACTTTCTTCCCAGACCAGAAAATAACTGTTGGGGATGTTGAAATGCCTATATGTATCCTTGGGGACCCAGCCTACCCCTTAATGCCATGGCTCATGAAGCCATACACAGGCAGCCTGGACAGTAGTCAGGAGCTGTTCAACTACAGGCTGAGCAAGTGCAGAATGGTGGTAGAATGTGCATTTGAACGTTTAAAGGCGCGCTGACGCAGTTTACTGACTCGCTTAGACCTCAGCGAAACCAATATTCCCACTGTTCTTACTGCTTGCTCCACAACATCTGTGAGAGTAAGGGGGAGACGTTTATGGCGGGGTGGGAGGTTGAGGCAAATCGCCTGGCTGCTGGTTACGCGCAGCCAGACACCAGGGCGGTTAGAAGAGCACAGGAGGGCGCGGTACGCATCAGAGAAGCTTTGAAACCCAGTTTCATGACTGGCCAGGCTACGGTGTGAAAGTTCTGTTAGTTTCTCCTTGATGAAACCCCCCACCCCTTGGTTCACTCTACTTCCCTGTAAGCTAACCACCCGCCCCTCCTCCCTTCAATAACCGCTTGCAGAGGCAATAAAGTCATTGTTGCTTCACATTCATGCATTCTTTATTCATTCATCACACAAATAGGGGGATGACTACCAAGGTAGCCCAGGAGGGGTGGTGGAGGAGGGAAGAAAAATGCCACACAGCACTTTAAAAGTTTACAACTTTAAAATTTATTGAATGACAGCCTTCTTTTTTTTGGGCAATCCTCTGTGGTGGAGTGGCTGGTTGGCCGGAGGCCCCCCCACTGCATTCGTGGGCGTCTGGGTGTGGAGGCTATGGAACTTGGGGAGGAGGGCAGTTGGTTACACAGGGGCTGTAGTGGCAGTCTGTGCTCCAGCTGCTTTTGCTGCAGCTCAACCACACACTGGAGCACGCTGGTTTGGTCCTCCAGCAGCCTCAGCATTGAATCCTGCCTCCTCTCATCACGCTGCCGCCACATTTAAGCTTCAGCCCTCTCTTCAGCCCGCCACTTACTCTCTTCAGCCCGCCACTTACTCTCTTCAGCCCGCCACCTCTCCTCCCGGTCATTTTGTGCTTTCCTGCACTCTGACATTATTTGCCTCCACGCATTCGTCTGTGCTCTGTCAGTGTGGGAGGACAGCATGAGCTCGGAGAACATTTCATCGCGAGTGCGTTTTTTTTTTCTTTCTAAGCTTCACTAGCCTCTGGGAAGGAGAAGATCCTGTGATCATTGAAACACATGCAGCTGGTGGAGAAAAAAAAAGGGACACTGGTATTTAAAAAGACACATTTTCTAAAACAGTGGCTACACTCTTTCAGGGTAAACCTTGCTGTTATCATTACATACATAGCACATGTGCTTTCGTTACACGGTCGCATTTTGCCTCTCCCCACCGCGTGGCTACCCTCTCAACCCTCCCCCCTCCCTGTGGCTAACAGCGGGGAACATTTCTGTTTAGCCACAGGCAAACTCCCCAGCAGGAATAGGCTCCTCTGACTGTCCCCTGAAGAAAAGCACTCTATTTCAACCAGGTGACCATGAATTATATCTCACTCTCCTGAGGATAACACAGAGAGATAAAGAACGGATCTTGTTTGAAAGCCAGCAAACATACACTGCAATGCTTTGTTGTACAATGATTCCCGAGTACGTGTTACTGGCTTGGAGTGGTAAAGTGTACTACCATGAAGGACGCAATAAGGCTGCCCTCCCCAGAAACCTTTTGCAAAGGCTTTGGGAGTACATCCATGAGAGCCGCGAATACCAGGGCAAAGTAATCCTTTCACATGCTTGCTTTTAAACCATGTATAGTATTTTAAAAGGTACACTCACCGGAGGTCCCTTCTCCGCCTGCCGGGTCCAGGAGGCAGCCTTGGGGGGATTCGGGGGGTACTGGCTCCAGGTCCATGGTGAGAAACAGTTCCTGGCTGTCGGGAAAACCGGTTTCTCCGCTTGCTTGCTGAGAGCTATCTACAACCTCCTCCTCATCATCATCTTCTTCGTCCCCAAAACCTGCTTCCGTGTTGCCTCCATCTCCATTGAAGGAGTCAAACAGCACGGCTGGGGTAGTGGTGGCTGAACCCCCTAAAATGGCATGCAGCTCATCATAGAAGCGGCATGTTTGGGGCTCTGACCCGGAGCGGCTGTTGCCTCTCTGGTTTTCTGGTAGGCTTGCCTCAGCTCCTTAAGTTTCACGCGGCACTGCTTCGGGTCCCTGTTATGGCCTCTGTCCTTCATGCCCTGGGAGATTTTGACAAAGGTTTTGGCATTTCGAAAACTGGAATGGAGTTCTGATAGCACGGATTCCTCTCCCCATACAGCGATCAGATCCGTACCTCCCGTTCGGTCCATGCTGGAGCTCTTTTGCGATTCTGGGACTCCATCATGGTCACCTCTGCTGATGAGCTCTGCATGGTCACCTGCAGCTTGCCACGCTGGCCAAACAGGAAATGAGATTCAAAAGTTCGCGGTTTCTTTTACTGTCTACCTGGCCAGTGCATCTGAGTTGAGAGTGCTGTCCAGAGCGGTCACAATGGAGCACTCTGGGATAGCTCCCGGAGGCCAATACCGTCGAATTGTGTCCACAGTACCCCAAATTCGAGCCGGGAAGGCCAATTTAAGCGCTAATCCACTTGTGAGGGGTGGAGTAAGGAAATCGATTTTAAGAGCCCTTTAAGTCGAAATAAAGGGCTTCATCGTGTGGATGGGTGCAGGTTTACATCGATTTAACACTGCTAAATTCGACCTAACGTCCTAGTGTAGACCAGGGCTCAGTTTGCTTAGGTGCCTAAGCTGTTTCTTGAGAGAATGAGATAGGCATGTGCCTAACTCTACACAAAACAGCCGGAGGAGGAGGTGGTATCCACCTTGTAACTTCTAGCATAGGGGTTAGAGCAGTCACCTGGAATGTGGGAGACACCCTATTAAAATCCTTTCTCCCTGTTGTCTGAGGGGGAATTGAACCTTGATTTTTCACATCCCACATGAGTGTTCTAACCACTGGGCTGGAAGTTACAAAGCATAGGGTAACAGATTTTCTCCTCCAGCCAGATTTTGAATGGGACCCAATCCAGTAGGCAGCTTCTGCACACACCTCCCGGATTGGGCCCTACGTGCCAGGTAAGCATTGTCTCCCTTGCAGTCTGCCCTGGTTTGTGAATTGCTCTGGAGCTTAGGTGCATGCTCAGAGGCAGAAACTTAGGTACTGAAGGAAATTTTACCCTGAAAATGTAGGCAGTGAGTGAGCTTAGGTGCCTAAAGGGTTTGGCAAGAGTTTTGGGAATTGCATTGGAGCCTAAAATTGGAACGTACGCACCTAAACCTTTGAAAACTTAGCCCTACGTCTCTATTAAAGGGAACAAAGAGGATCCAGGAATTATAGACCACTCAACCGAACTTCGATACGTGGAAAGATACTCAAACAAATTATCAAACAATCCATTTGTAAACACCTTGAGTATAACCGCGTTATAAGGAATAGACAGAATGGATTTGTCAAAAAAAAATCATGCCAAACCAACCTATTTTCCTTATTTGACAGGATTACTAGCCTAGTGAATAGGAGAGAAGCAGTAGATGTGATATATCTTGATTTTAGTAAGGCTTTTTACTAGGGCTGTCAAGCAATTAAAAAAATTAATCATGATTAATCATGCAATTAAAAAAATTAATTGCGATTAATCATGCTGTTAAACAAGAATAGAATACCATTTATTTAAATAGTTTGGGATATTTTCTACATTTTCAAATATACTCATTTCAGTTACAATACAGAATACAAAGTGTACAGTGCTCACTTTATATTTATTTTTTATTGTAAATATTTGTGCTGTAAAAAACAGAAGAAATAGTATTTTTCAATTTACCTAATACAAGTACTATAGTGCAATCTTTTTATCACGAAAGTTGAATTTACAAATGTAGAATCATGTACAAAAAATAAAACACTGTAAAACTTTAGAGCCAATAAGTTCAGTCAGTTCTATTTCTTCTTCAGCCAATCGTGCAGACAAACAAGTTTGTTTACATTTGCAGGAGATAATGCTGCCTGCTTCTTGTTCACAGTGTCACCTGAAAGTGAGAACAGGTGTTCTCCTGGCACTTTTGTAGCCAGCTTCGCAAGATATTTACATGCCAGATGCACTAAAAATTCATATGTCCCTTCATGCTTCAATCACCATTCCAGAGGACATGCGTCCATGCTGATGATGGGTTCTGCTCTACAGCAATCCAAAGCAGTGTGGACCGACACATGTTCATTTTCATCATCTGAGTCAGATGCCAGTAACAGAAGATAGATTTTCTTTTTTGGTGGTTCGGGTTCTGTAGTGTCTGGATCAGAGTGTTGGTCTTTTAAGACTTCTGAAAGCATGCTCCACACCTCATCCCTCTCAAATTTTGGAAGACACTTCAGATTCTTAAATCTTGGGTTGAGTGCTGTAGCTATATTTAGAAATCTGATGTTGGAACCTTCTTTGTGTTTTGTTAAATCTTCAGTGAATGTGTTCAAACAACATATGTTAGGTCATCATTCTAGATTACCATAACACAAAATATATGGCAGAATGTGGGTAAAACCATGGAGCAGGGTATATACAATTCTTCTCCAAGGAGTTTAGTCACAAATTTAATTAACACTTTTTTAAAACAATCGTCAGCATGGAAGCATGTCTTCTGGAATGGTGATTGAAATATGAAGGGGCATATGAATGTTTAGCATATCTGGCACGTAAATACCTTGCCATGCTGGCTACAAAAGTGCCATGCGAACACCTTTTCTCACTTTCAGGTGACATTGTCAACAAGAAGGAGGCAGCATTATCTAAATGTAAATGTAAACAAACTTGTTTGTCTGAGTGATTGGCTGAATAAGAAGTAAGACTGAGTGGACTGGTAGGCTCTAAAGTTTTACATTTCACTCAAAAACAAAACAGTTATGTAACAAAAAAAATCTAAATTTGTAAGTTGCACTTTCATAATAAAGAGATCACACTATAGCACTTGTCTCAGGTGAATTGAAAAATACTATTTCTTTTATCACTTTTACAGTGCAAATGTGTCTGAAAAAAAGAACAAAATTTTAGAACTAAAAACTCATGTTGCCATACAAATACGAAGTGCTATACCAGAAACAGTGTGAGATGTGACTGTGGAAGGTCTTGGAAATTACTGATGTTTTCAATGAGTATTTGGTGTTAAAAAATATCAATTAAATAGCACAATGACATCTGATCCATCTCCAGAAAAGTAGATGATTAAGTACTAACAGGAATCAAAATAACATATTACAAATAAATAATGTAAAGAGGCATTAACCTACATTTACAGTGGATTTCAAGAAAAAGGCAGTGCAATTCAAGCACGGAGAGTAATAGTTAAAGACACATTTGTGAACTGCTATGAGGCTTTATGCAGACATATAAATGGGTAAGGGATTTCTTTAAAGACTAAAAACAAGTAAGACAAGTATAATTTTCAGAGGGGGTGTATGTCAAGTATTTGATTAAATCAAGTCTGCTTCAGCAGCTCAATGCATCATACCAGATGGGGAAGCGCTGCTGGGTCGAGGCACTGGGAGGCACCACGCCTCTAAGAACACAGCCCTGGGAAGCGGGAGCTGAGCGGCACCGTCCTGCCGGGGAGAAAAAAAGCCCCCCTGTCCCCCGCCCCCTATTTTTGCAGCCCCTGGAGACAGCTCACCCTGCCCTGGCCGGGTGACCCCCGGGACCCTCCCTAGCTCAGGGGCTCCCCTCGGACCCATCTGGCAGCGCCCCTACCCCATTCTCAACCCCGGCTCCGACCCCGACTGTGTCCCTCAGTCCCCCCACCCCCGTTCCCCTGCCCGTGCTTGTCTCTTGCATGCAGCCGTCTGTCCCCGCACAGACCCTGCCCATCCCCCGCCGATTCACCCCTCTGCCCCTGTTAACAGCAGGGAGCAGTCTGCAATCCCCAGGGAGGGCAGAGGCTTTAGCTGATGTTACTGAGCATGCTCAGTTCCAGCAAAGCAACAAATTTTGGGGCCGGACTCTTTCCCATGCAGCAGGAGTTCCTCCCGCCCCCTCCCCTCTCGCGCTGTCTGGCGGAGGGAGACGGCGCGTGGTGTCGGTCTCCATGGTAGTGGGCTGCGTGGGCGGAGTGGTCGGGGCTGGAGCGCGGCGGTGAGAGAGCGGCTCCCCTCGCCCCCTCCCGTCCGTGTGTTTGTGTCAGGGTGATCGCGGCGGCGGAGCTGCCCGGGGCGCCCGGCTCGGAGCGGGCGAGGGGGACGGACGCAGCCAGCCGCAGAGACAGCCCCGCTCCCCTCGGCTCGGCCGGGCTCTCGGCATGGGCGGCCCGTAGAGGAGAGGGCTGGGCGGCTGGTGCGGTGCCTGTGCGGCGGCGGCGGCCATGGCGGTGGTGGAGACGCGGCCGGAGCTGGTGGGGAAGCGGTTCCTGTGTGTCGGGGGCGCCGAAGAGGAGCCGCCGGAGCGCGGGGAGAGCGGGCGCTGGCGCGCTGGGGTCATCCGCGCCGTGTCCCACCGGGATTCGCACAGCCCCGAGCTGGCGGTAAGAGGCTGGCCCCAGACCCTGCTCCCTCTGCGCGACCGGGGGCCCGGGTCACCCCCGCGGGGCGCTGCTCAGCAGGCGTTGGGGGGGTTCCGAGGGGGGAGGCGCAGGCATCGCCAGCTCTCTCTGTGGGGCTTTGGTCAGTCAGATCCTGAGGGTTGGGCAGCGGGGTGTCCTCGTTCCCCCGAGCTGGGGCCCTGCTCGGTGTGAGGGGTAGCAGAAGTGGGAGTGGTCACAGGACACCTCTTCTGCTTGCAGACAAGAGGGAATGACACAGCCTGTCTTTTCCTCTCGCTAGGCACCTAAGGTGGGGTACGGAGTGCAGTGGTAAACACACAGCCCCCCTGTGCTCTCTGTAGCATGGAAGTGCATGTCAGCCTCTTCTCCCTGCTGCACACACCGTGGTGTGTGGTGGAGAATCAATCGGGTTGACGTAGATCACGAATCCTAGAAATTATTCTGAATGCAGTAGCAAGAAACTGCCGTAATTTGGGGATTGAGATTGGGGTAAAGGTTTCTTTCGCTTCCCTAGAGAGATCGACACCCCTGATTTTAATGGGAAGGCTTGTGTTGTGTATGTGTTTAGCATATGTGAGGACGACAGAGGCGGTGGCATTGATTGGACTTATTCTCTTTGCATGGAAGATATGGCTGCTATTCTGATCATTTTAGTTCTTCAAATTTATATTTTACTGAGAAGTGGTAGAATCTTAGCTTCTCTGTGGAGTGAAAATAACCATCCTTTTCATCTGACAGGTCTAAGAAACAATTATTTTTTACTAAGCTTGAATATTCATAGTACAATAGCCTGTAAAAGCTGTTTTTATTTAATGTTAAGTGACTGGTTTAAAAATACTGTTGTGATAAAAAATAATAAAAGATTATGTTGAATTGTTTCCTTTCCCTGTATGTGGTGTTGTAAGTGTTTTCCTAAGGGGTGTAGGAATGTGCGTGGAGGGAGAGAACAAGCAAGGGTATATTCTGTTGTGTTGAGACACATTCTTGCTGGGGGAAAAAACACAAGCAGGATTTCCTTGGGTTAGTGTTATGAATACATAATATGTAAAATGGAGTTTGTGTGCTATAGAGAACTCATCTTTTTATTTGTAAATTCCAGATTCTAGAAATATATGCATTGGTACTATTGCAATTGTACTGATGCATTTTTATGTTATGTTGCACATCTAAATGTGCACTTGGTTAAATATCATGACTACATAAGTTCTTTCTGTACATACAGAAAATCAGCGAACTGCGTTGTGCAGTTCCCTAGTGCTGTTGATATAGTACAGCAATTCAAGATTTAAAAACTGTCATAACTGTAATTCCTTCTTTTATATGAAAAATCAGGTAAACCAAAATATCTGTTGTTTTAGAGGTTATTGATTGCTTCATGTGGTGGTGGTGGGGAAACCGTGGTCTGCTAAAGTAATCTGTGCTTGCCTTTGTTCATCCCAGGGTTTAGCTTTATTTGTATAAGTAGAAGTATTTACACTAAAACGCTGTTGTCATTACCATAGTTACTAGATTTTCTAGTTTAGATACTTGAATTCACAATTGTATGTCATTTGTCCCTTCCTCTTCTTTGTGAAATGTCTTAAATTTTCAAACTTTGTGTCATTGTCTTAGTTTTTCTGATATCAGTTGTTTTTGTATGTCACCATAGAGTTCTATAGATGTATGTTATATAAGGAATATGTTTTAAAAACACATTTACAAGGTAGTTTTGGAGAATATATATCTAATTATGGAAATATAAACATATTGCGCAACACAATGAAAAATGTGCCAACTGCTACTAGCCAGACTCTTATACCAATTAGTAAACTCTAGGAACAAAACTGTGATGAATAGGGGAAAGTGCTGTCTAAAGACCCTTTTTTTTTAAAGGGGATTTATCTTTTGCTCAAAACATGCTAGCTGCTATCTGTTGTAAATATTTACATAGTCTCATTATTGCACATTACTAAGTCTTCATCTTTTAATGTATTTATCCTCGTGTCCTGTTTTACAGACAGGAAACTGAGGCACAGAATAAGGTGACTTCTATAAAGTGTCACAAAGTCTGTGGCAGAGCTGGGAATTAAACTCATGTCTCTTAGGTCCCAGACTGGCACATCATTGGACTATCCTTCCTCTCTCTAGGTGCTTACAGAATTCATGATACCTGTTTTACAATTTAGGGATAAGGTACAAGTGAACACAGAGAACCAAGTGGGGAGTGAGGGGAGAAGGAAGAGAAAGAACAAAGGTTGCAGTAGCAAGACTGTAGGGTTGTTTATGTGGGTTAGGCACACACCTTGATTGATTTTTTTTATTTTTTCTTTACAGTTGTAATTAATATGTCTCATAGTAGTTCTACACTGCTGAGCCTATGCTGGCATAGCTCTCTCTTGTAGAGGTAACCTACACTGACCAAAGGAGGGTTTTCTGTCAGTGTAGGAACACCATCTCTCTGAAGGACAGTAGCTCCATAGACAGATGCCCTCTTCTGTTGTCAAAGCTGTGTCTACACTGGAGGTTTGGTTAGCATAGCTATGTTGATCAGAGGGCTTTTTTCACTCCTCTAACCAATGTAGCTATGCCAAACATATGTCTTAAATGTAGGCCAATCCTCTGAGCTGGTGTTTGAAATACATGAAACCCCTCTTCCAATGGGCATGTCTGTGTCTTCCCTGGCTCCACTACCATTTGGCTGCATTTCTAATCCTTCCACAGCCTCCATTTTAGGTGGTCCTCCCTGTGAATAGCTCCAGATCCTGCTGCTGCTCATTAGCAGAGTGAAATTGAAATGCTTTTTGGTAATTTCATCACTGCATCCTGTGTTGTGAATAGTAACAATTAGATTGATGAGTTTTATCAATTTCGGGCTGGCCTACCTTCTGTAAGCTGTGAACCCTGCAGAAGCACTAGAGCTGTCCAGGGGCTCAAGAAGACAGCACTGTGTCAATTCACATTTGTATGACCTTTTGCAGTTATGTGGGACACAGAAAATTTTTGAAATGAAAACTTCATACACTGCTATCTGTACTATAGTCGCTACCAACAAGTGGACAAATGAATTTTCAAGGCCTGATGTGCTTCATGAAATGTAAATGATTACTTTGTTTATAGCTAAATTCCAAAATGTTTCTGTGTAATTGAAATTTCTGTATTTACTGATAAGAAATCAAATCAGTTTTAAATAGCTAATTAAAAAAGATTAAACGCAGCTTCAAAATTCTCAGTCTTGACCTAATGAAACAAATTTCTACGTGAGATTTAAAACAGGGTAAGGGCCATCCTACTTCCTATGAGTCTACAAAGGGGCAACCAGAATTTTCCAAAGGAGGGGGGTTCAGCAAATATATGTCCTCACTGAACCCTCTACTCTCACTCTGGGCATGGAAGTGCAAGGAGATGGTGTTCTGCAGTTCTGAGAAGCAGGGAGGCAGGTCTCAGGGACCAGAACACCAGAAGGAGGAGCCACTGCTGCTCCAGTAGTGATGATTCTGTAAACCTGCAGAAGCAGCCGGTCGCAAGGAAGTGGAGTCAACACCGTAACAGATGATGAGAGATGGTGAGATGGTGTTCCTACACTGACAGAAAACCCTCCTTTGGTCAGTGTAGGTTACCTCTACAAGAGAGAGCTATTTGCTGACAAGTAACAGCTGATTTTCAGGGCACAGTTTTCAGAACACTCGTTGAATCAATTTTAGCAGGATTGAACAGAAAATGATGTCCGTGAGAGTAAATATACTTATTTTCCCAAGTTCTGTTACTGTAGAAAGTATGTATTTGAAGGCACACTGTCAATCTGACATCTAGTCAAATTAAAAAAATAATAAACTTAAAGTTAAAAGTAGTTCTTTGATACAATGACATTTGCCCCTGAGTTCTGCCAGTCTTTGTGTCTTTGCAGTCTAATTTTTCCTAATTGAAAAATATTTTTCTCTACACACATGAGAAACTAGGAAATAAATTTTTAATGGTGAGTGTTGCCTATTTAAAAAGGTCATATGCGAGAGAGTCTTTCACTACAATATATAATTTTTTAATAATAAGATTTATAGTGAAATCTGCTGGTTTTTGTTTCCTCCTGATTTCTAAAGCTGTGCATTTAGTATACCAACATACTTTGGTAACATTTCTATATGGCAATGTTGGACAACAGTGAAATCAAGAAATCCAGTAACTTGAGTCTCCTGGGAATAGTGCTTTAAGATAAGCAGATGTGGT
Source organism: Lepidochelys olivacea (assembly GCF_965140295.1). Taxonomy (NCBI): domain Eukaryota; kingdom Metazoa; phylum Chordata; order Testudines; family Cheloniidae; genus Lepidochelys; species Lepidochelys olivacea. The sequence continues at coordinate 78,933,600 of NC_140417.1, read as the reverse complement.
AACTTTCTGTATATATCACCAAGGCAACAAATAAGACAGCAAGTTAAAGGAAAACATTTCATTTCTTTGGGGGGAGGGCATGGAGAGTACCTCCAAAGATTTGTAAAAGTACTACTTAAGCATGTAGAGGTTTTTTTCTGTGACTTTGGTATTTACAGAATAATTTACAAAACATTGTTGGGGAAAATGTACAATAACAATTCTGATGGAACTTGTAAACATGCATTTTTTTTGTTTCTCATGTCCAGTGGTATGTGGAAAAAAAAGGTGTTGAAATTAATATTTTCTATTAGTTTCTTGAAGAGTAGCAGTGGGCTTTACATGTCTTTATCCTCTCCAGTGTATCTAACAGAATACAAATGTACAAAATTTTGTAGTATAAAATGTAAACCTGATTAGGACACAGAATTATAGAAATTTAAAAATAAAGGCATCTTGTAGAAATGCTCTTGAGCAGAATTTTTTTTTTTTTTTTTTGCTAAAGATGTGGGTAAGCATGACTACATGATACACAAAGCTGTATTTTCCCAGACCTGGTCTACACTTAAAAACTTATGTCAATGTCACTGTTTTTCAGGGTGTGAAAATCCACACCTCTGAGTGATGTAGCTATGTCAATCTAACCCCCAGTGTAGATACAGGTAGGCTGATGGAAGAATGCTTCCATCAACATAGCAACTGTTGTTTGGGGAGGTTGTGTTCCTCATACACCAAAGGAAAAAACCCTTTCATTGGTGTAGGTTGCATCTATGTTACTGGGTTATACTGGCATGGCTACAGCTCTCAAGCCATGCCCATATAGGTTCTCTAGTACATGCATACCCCCAGACTTTCGTGTTCCTCTAAATTATGCACACTCTGCTCTTTTGCTCACTTTTCCTAATGGACGATAACTTTGCTGTACTTGAAAGTTCAAAAGCAGATTTCTGTGAATGTGATGGTGTTTGCCATGTGTCAGTGTGGCATTTCACTTTTGATTTTAGGTAGGGTCGTGCATTTGAGTCTTTTACTAAACTTACTAATAAAGTAAGTTGAGATCTGGAGTATTTGAGGAAAGTGTTTTTTTTTAAAGCAGAATTTACATAACACAAGTCAGAATCTGATTTTGTTTTTCCTTGTTTAAGTTTGACTTCTAAAAATTAACAGCTGTTGAGATGTGAGGGGATTTGGATTATCAATATACTGGAAGTGTCAATTGCAGGAAGAACTTCAAATAAAAACTATTAATGTTGGACAGAGCAGACAATGAATCCTAGTTTTAAAGCCAGTTGTGCAAGGTAAAACAAGTGTAAAACAATATCAAATAGCTTGATGGTTGCTAACATAATTGGGTAAGGTTGTGGTTAAAAGTCTTCAGGACTTTAACTCAGTTTTCTTTAATATTGGTCTGATTATGGATGTGCTATGTAGCAGTGTCATATGTCCTAGATGAGGATGGATATCTGTGTTAGTAAGACTTGAAAAATGTACTAGACACCTGTTAGAGGATACTACAAAAGATGGAAGCTTCTCTTCTTGCTTTGCCATGAGAAGCCTAGTATGTGTCTCAAATCAGCTCTTGGGAAGAGATGCTAAACTTACCACGAGGGCAGGGGTCTCAAACATGCGGCGGCCCGCCGGGTTCTTCCCTGCAGCCTGCCAAGCTCCCCCCGGCCCCTCCCCAGCGCGCTGCAGCCCCAGCCTACCTCCAGGCCAGGAGTGGGCAAACTATGGCCCCGGACTGGATCCGGCCCTTTAGCGCTTTGGATCCGTCCTGCGGATTTGCTAACTCCGTGGTGCTGAGGGCCCCACACTGCTCTGGGAAGTGGCGGGCACCGTTTCCCTGCGGCCCAGAGGGAGGGGGAGCAGAGCACTCCGTGAGCTGTTTTTGCCTGTGGTTACCTCCCCTGAAGCTCCCATTGGCCAGGAATGGGGACACGCAGCCAACGTATGAGTCCTCATGTGGCCCTCCTGGTGATTTGAGTTTGAGACCCTTGCACTAGGGTGCTGTCTCTGGATCTGGTGGAGGGATGTGAGGAGAGATGCATCTTTTTTTTGTATTAACCTTAGCTGATTAGTGTCTGAAGAGGAATGTGGGGATGATTACAATTCTTCCTGCTCTTGTTACCACCCCCAAGTGATTTTTCAGAAGCTAACCAGGGTTTGGGTAGTTTCTAGCTTCCGTAGCATTTTGTCCCACAAGAATGAAGTTGACAAGATTCCTGTACGTTTCACTGTGTTATGCCCCCATGGATAAAAGCAAACGTCATCTATTTTTGGGTGAGTGGGGGAAGATAAGGAAACATTTCCTCCTACTGCTCCCCCTCCCCAATAGAGGTAGAGGATTGGGTCTGCTGTTGTCACCACAGCTCTTCTCAGAAGCTCATTTTATTTTCTGTTGTCACTAACAAAGCGGTGAATACATTTTTGAAAGGCCACTAGGTAATTTAACAGCTTAACCACAGCAAAAAATTCAAACATAGGAGCATGCCCTAAAAAAACTGGGGAGGGGCGCAAATTGAGAGGCACGAAAGGAGGGAAAGTAGTGGTAGTCCTGTAAGTGCTGCTCCCAAATAGCTGTCAAAATGAGATGTTCCTCTTTGTAGATTGTACATATGTTCAAAATCTGTGCTCTTCAGGCTCTGCTGGGTTCCTTGGGCTTGGCTCTCCCTCAGTGGGGATCAGATGCCCTGCTGTGCTGTTTGGATGTAGTTCCTTCTGGACTATGGGAAAAATTAGTGGTGGTACTCTCCCATGTTCACCTCTCATGGCAACAAAGACTATGTCTATACTTCCTTCCGCTGGTGGAAGCATGTAGGGTATGTGTATCTACATGCCTCAGTGAAAAGCGGGCTGTGTCCACACTGTGGTATGTAGCTACGTGTGTCAATGGGACTGTCATAGGGGGAGGCAGCGGAAAAAAGCTCCAGCAGTTTCCGATTGTTTTGAGCCTCTCACTGTGGCAAGGAAAGGCTCTGGCAAAGGGGAGGTAGAGGGGAAAGGCTCCCGCAATACAGAGCTGCTGAACCTTTTCCTTCTCCCTGCTCCCTGCCAGAGCCTTTTCCTGTATCAGGGAAAAGTTCAACAGAGAGCTATTTAGAGCCTTTCCCTGTGGCAGGGAAAGACTACAGTGCTACAAATAGCAGTGAATACAGGGGAGGCACTGCTTTGGTGTGTAGAGAACCGTGTAGGGTACTTACCCACAGGGTTCAGGTGTGTGTCTGCACTGTACTTGGCTAAGCCATGCTGTCTACACCCCTGCTTACCAGGGGTATAAATATGTCCTCTGCATGCTGCCGTAAAAAGTGTAGATGTATCTCCAGTGAAATGTCAGTACAAGGAGACTCTGCATTACTTCATACTGTACTCAATGCATGGAAGTAGTAGTACATTATCATTGAATTTGGATTAACACCTATTGAGATGAATGTGCAATTCACTTCTTGAGCTACATGTTCTGTACAAACGGACAGATGATTCTGCATCAGTTGTAATTGGTTGTTTGAAAACATGAACTATATCAGCTGGAGACTTTTCTTTTTGAAATGAGAGGTGAGATTCTGGAAAAAAAAAATCACCTAGGAATATGTGTTGGTATTTTTTATTTTCCATTCACTTTTTTCAAATATTTTTATCAATTATATTAACAAAATTGTTCTGCATTAATATTTGGGTTCTATTCCACGCTTACTGTCTTTCAGAGTAAAATGAAAATACAGAAGCTTGTTGATTACTAAGGGGAATGTCTGTTTGACTTTTAGCAGTACTTTTGTGATACAATTAAATTAGTGACATTTATCCTTAGGATACCATTATTTTATTTTTAAAAAGGGAAGGAAGATATTCTTGGCAAATGAGAATGCGAAGTGTATATAGTGACAATGTAGTACTGTAGTTGAAAGGACATGTTTCTGGGAGAATAGTTATGAAATCTGCGTGATTGAGGGGGGGTGTGTGTGTGTGGGGCGGGGGGAAATGGTGTAGTCAAGCTCCAGCCACTTATGATGCTAGAATGCCATTATGCTACTTACTGTGATTGTGCATATCTTCATAATCTGATTCTCTTTTTCCTGGCGTACCCTGATCAGTAGTGAAATTGTCAACAATGTTGACGTTAAAATTACCACAGTTTAGGGTTCAGAGTAAACCCCTTATTAGGATGTCTGAAATCTCAGGTAGGCATTACTGAATTGGTTCCATTTGGATTGTCCTTGTTAGGTGATATAGTTTTGCACCTGTAAGGGATATAGACTGTTTTGTAAACAATGTAAGCTTAAATTCTGAAGCTCAATATTTTAGTCCCATGGAAAAGGAACATTTTTCTGAGTCATTGCCTGCTGGCCCAGTTCAGCACCTGAATGCAATGTGTGTGGTGGGGGTAGCAGCGAGGAGGAAGGGAAGAATGGGAAGTGGCAGTAATAGGAGCATTAGTAAAGATTCCTTTTGAAACAACTCTCTCCCAACCTTTTTCCTGTGGTTGAAGGTTTTGTGCCCATCTATTTTAGATGGTGCCATTTGCTGGACAAATACTTGTTTGTTACAACTTCATCTGCTCTTGAGAGTTCTCTGTATGTAACACTGACTACATATGTTAGTTCTTCTAAAGACTCTTCTGTATGTGTGTGTGTGGTGTGCTTTATATTTGTCAGATTGTATTACAGATATAAGATTCCCAGTAGTCCTTTGAAATCCACCAGTTGCACAATTAAGCCTAGCTCTGCCCAGACAACTTTTTGTGCTTTTGTTGGCAGAATATGCTACAGCTGATAGTATTTAGATATATCCTCAAAGCCCTCTCATGTCGAAGACTCACTTGTTGGGAGGAATGGTATTGATACCTACTTTCAACTGAAAATCAGAGTGGTTATAGTGCAACACAAGGCAGGGTTGCACAACATAAAAATGTTGCTTTTGTAGCTGTGTGGCCTGGGATAATAAGGAGAAGGGACAAGCTTGTGGGTCTATAAATCAGTGTTTTTCCAAAGTGTAGGGTTGACCCCTTGAGGAGATACGGAAAGACTAACTGGTGTAGATGTATACATTAAGACTGGCAGTCCTTTTACTGGCACATAGTGAGATTGAAGAAGGACATACGTCAGTGCTCTTCACTATTTTTAAAGCGGGGGCCACTTTGGCAAAAAACCTTCAGTGTGAGAGCCACATCAGTTACTAAATTAACACATTGCTTACTACTACTTAATGAGGTAATGTTACAGAGCCACTTGTTTAACTAAAACAAAAGTCTACGTGTACAATAAAACAATACTCCTTTTATAAAATAATAACCAGAAAAATATATGGAATTAAAAAGGCACCTATTCGAGTAAACTTTTTAAGAGCAGAATAATGCAAAACTTAATTTAAAAACTGGATGAGCGAAAGTGTGCTTTTGGTTCTTATCTTCCAAAGCATGTATGTCTCTTGGTTTTTTTTGGCTGGCTCTGGGAGGGGGCTCAGGGCTGGGACAGGGACTTGGGGTGCAGAGTGGGTATGGGGGACTGGTCGCAGGAGACTGCAGGTTGCGTTGTGGAAGAGAAATGCTGGTCCAGCAGAGCTGGGCCTGCTGTACTCATGCTACTTCCGGTCTTAATGCTGCAGAGCTATTCAGAACCTGCCCATTGAAGAGGGTAACACTTACTTTGGGTGGCCCCGGCACCATGCTGCTCTCGGAAGGCGCCAGTGTGCCCCTGCGGTCCCTGGGGGGCACAAGGCTCTGTGCGCTGCCCCTCTCTGCGGGCACCGCCCCCCGCAACTCCCATTGGCCACAGTTCCCCATTCCCGGCCAGTGGGAGCTGCGGGGGCAGCACGCAGAGGCCTCTGCTTCCCTCACCCTTTCAGACTGCAGGGGTGTTATGGCCACTTCCAGGAGCAGCATGAGGCTGGAGCAGGCAGGGAGCCTTAGCAGCAACCCCGCTGCGCCACCAGAGATTGCCATCGACAGGGAGCCACACTTAGGGTTGATAGGAGCCACCACTGGCTTGTGGACCTTGCAGTGAAGAACACTGACACATCATTTTCTTGAGGGACTGCTTAGCTCCTAAAAGTTTGGGAAACACTGTTACAAAGCGACCTAGAAGTTTGCTTCTTTCAATCCCCTCTTTCTCTGTCCCCCAAACATACCGCTGCTGCTTAAGTTAAAGGCATTTTTGGGATATCAGTAGGAAACGTTTGCTTTATACTGTTGTACTATTGGAGAAAAGCCTACAGTGGCAACAGGAGATAAGACGGTACCTTTTGTCGTGGTCAGTTTGTAGCAACCATTGCTTCCTTGTTCTTTATCTCAGTCTATCCAAAAACCCTCTACGCTTGTATTCTGTGTCTCTTTAGTGGTTCTAGATAGTGGAAGAATGTTTTAGACGCTATGGCCTTATGACCAGATGTTTAGGTGATCTCTTGAAAGCTCAACCTAAGTGAGGTCTAGAGTCATTCACGTAACCCTCAGATAATGCAAGGAGATTAAGAACAACCATAACAAACGATAAACACAAATGCATGCAAAGCAGAATGCAAAGTAGTACTTTTATTCAAATGCATTTTTTTAATATATTTCTCAGTCTAATAAAGTCCTCTTTATCCACAAAAGCCATTTTTAAGGCCATGTCCAACTTATACACTGTCAGGAAGAGGAGTATGTGCCATTTAAGAGGGAGGCATGATGCAACACTCTAGGGTATAAAACTAGTCTTGGAAGCTCAGTTTGGGAAAGGAAGGAGCTGTGTAATGTAAGTACAGCATTAAGAACTGCAGAAGTGTTTTGTATTTCACTGTGGTAAGAGCTAAGATTATTTAACCATATCCAAGGAAGCACAATTGTAAATACTATATAATTTGCTTTGACTTTCATTGATATATTTGTTAATGGGCCCATAATAATTACCGTCTTGGCACAGATAAAATAGGATGCACCTCATGTACAGTGGAGAGTTATTGAGTTCATTTAGTGTACATGTATGCCCCTGCTTGTCATAATTTTTTTTCTCTATCAAGTTCAGTAACCAGTATTTTTTTACATTGAATGGGTTTTTCAGTATCTGACCTTTGACTTAAAAACAACTTTATAGCCCGCAAGGCTGTGGGGGAGGGAAGACACCTAAAAATGTCAACTGAATACTGTTCACATCCATATTGCCACTACATAGTGAGTCTCTATCGCAGGGGTGGGCAAACTTTTTGGCCCGAGGGCCACATCTGGGTGGGGAAATGGCATGCAGGGTCATGAATGTAGGGCTGGGGTAGGGATGCGGGAGGGAGTGTGGGGTGCAATAGGGGTTGTGGTGTGCAGGAAGGGGCTCAGGGCAAGGGTTTGGGGTCCATGAGGGGGCTCAAGGCAGGCTTGGGTGCAGCAGGGGGAGGGGTGCAGGGTGCGGTAGGGGGCTCAGGGCAGGGGTGCAGAAGGGGGTTGGGGTGTGAGGTGTAGGAGGGGTTTGAGGTGCGGTTGCTGATTACTGCCTTGCCCTGATTGAGGGCCTCAGACATATAGACTGCCCACTGCTCTGCCTGACTACAAGCCAGAGCCATTAGCTGAATATGGTCCCACCCTAATTGAGGGCACCAGGCCTGTAGACTTATTGCTACCCTGCCCTACTGCAGGCCAGAAGCATTAACTGTGTGCTATCCTGCTGTGGCTGAGGGTGGGGCTCACAGACCCAATTGCAGCTTGGACCTATTACCTGCTGGCTAAATCCCCCCTGAATGGAATCGCTCTAAGAGTTTTTTTAAGATGGGACGTGTTTTACAAGAACATACTTGCCAAGTTTAGTGGAAAGGATTTTCCTTGCACATCTTGGTTAAAAGAAAATTACCATTAGGCAGAGATCAAGCATGAAAATTTTCATCTAAAAAAGTGAGTTTTGCAAAAAGATAAACATGTGAAATAAGCTTTTAACTGAAATTATTTGATAACTTTCACTGTAAGAAGTGTTATTGAGCATCTGCTATATGTTTATAGCAGAAACAATTTTTGTTCTATGTTGGTTAAATTGTAATTGGGCAGCTAAGTTTTTAAAGTAAGAAAATCATAAACTGTAGAATAAATTTATTTTGCTAGAAAGAGCTTTTGCATCTTCAACCAATGTATATAGTCATTTTCAGACTTCAAAAGACATTGTAAATATGATTGGACCTAGTGTTTTGAAATAATATGAAAACTAGTTCCACATATCTCACTTTCTTTTTCTTCTCTTCTGGTGTTGGAAATGCCAAATCACCAAGGTAGTTAGTAGAAGAATGCAGGTGATGTGCATCTCTACAATAAGAGTGTATGAGTAAGGAGGAGAAAAAGGATTTATTGGTGGCAATCCATCCCTTGCAGCATGGGGGATGGATTGAAGAAGAGTGCATCACTTTCTTCCTCAGAGCATGGAGTGGAATTATTGATGCTGCCTTTCCACTTTCCTCTTTCAGCTGCTGAACCTCCAACTGAGGAGTTGTCTAAACCTTTTTCCCACATCCTCTTCCCCAACTGCTCCCATTCATGAACACTGTTTTAACTTGGTCCCGTCAAGTAGCGTAGCTCTCATTCCTGCTTCTTCCTATGGCAAAACTTTTCCGAACTCGTCGCAAACATTATTTTTTGCACCTCAGTAGGTGATCTGATAGTTCTACCAGCTCCATCCTTTAAATAATGAGACATAGAAACCTTGTCTAAATAGCATCCAATTTAAGTGTAAATAGACATAGCTAGTGGACAACTACTGATAATTTGGTTGGTTATGGAGTTGACATTAGCACTTCTTGTAGTATCAAGTGGTGGCTTTGTTGACTGTGCTGGTCCTTTTCTGGTCAGGGATGTAATCATTTGAATGGAAGAAGGAGGAAGGCTGAGGAGAAGGTGTGTGTGTTTATACTCTACATTTGATCTGAAATGTAACAGATACCCAATTCCAAATGTGCACTCATTTGTTCCAGTCTCCGATGAAAGTCTGGGGATAAAAATCTATGAGTTCTACATAGTGAACAGAGGACACAATTACACTCCAGAATGTATAACGAACTTCTGTCAGGCCTGGTATTAGAATTGCTGAGGCTACTTATTTGATACTATTAGTGTTCATCTCTGTTACTGTTTTTGTTGCACCAAGGAGCCCTAGTCATGGACTAGGAATCCATTGTACTAGGTGTTCTACAAACACAGAACAAAAAGATGGTCCAGGTCACAAAAAGAAGACAATATAATAAGACAACAGACCCAGACAGGAATACAAGGAAACAATGAGACAATAGATCAGCACGTGATAGGCAGTAGTATCTGTGCACAAGCAGCCCAACTATTGTCATGTTTTTGTAGGCATAAAGGCAAACGAGCAATTTGAAGAGGGATAATGAGGTAGCTTTGTGGATATGTAAGAGGAGCTCCTTCCAAGTGAGAGTCTGGGGCAACATGGGAGAAAGCATAAAGATGCTTCTTTGAAAATGTAACAGGTAGACAATGCAGGTTTGTCTCGTGGGCAGGTCAGAGGTGCGAGTCGATTCCTGAATAGCGAACGAGAGATGCTGAAAGGTGGGGTGGGGAGGTGATAGGTTGTGAAGGGCCTTTAAAGTGAAGACCAGCAGCTTATGTCAAGGAGAAGCCAGTGAATGGATGCAGAGAGAGGGGGTGATATAGTGAAGGGATTGCTAGGAAAATGATCTTTGTAGCAGCACACTACATGGATATGAGTAGGGCAAGATTATATTTGTCAAGGCCAGAGAAGAAGATGCTGCAGTAATTGAGATGAGAGTCTGTATGAGTTTTAGCTCTGCAGTTGGAAAGGAAAAGCCGTATCTTAGAGATATTATGCAGAAAGAAATGGCAAGACTTAGTTGTAGCTTGGATGTGGAGACTTGAAGAGATGTCAGAGTCAAAGAACACCTAAGATATGGGACGGAACAACAGGATAGTGGTATTGTCCATAGTGGAGAAGAAGCAGGGGAGAAGGAGCTTGGATGGGGAAGATGGAGGTCTGTTTTAGTCAAGTTGAACTTGAGCTTACTGCTAAACATCCATGAGAAGTTGTCAGGAAATGGGTTTGCAATCTTGGCCTCTCTGAAACCGTGGGATTGTCTCAAGTACAGTAGAACCTCAGTTATGAACACTTTGGGAATGGAGATGGTTCATAACTCTGAACAAAACGTGGTGGTGGTGGTTTCAAAAATGTACAACTGAAGATTGACTTTGAAACTTTACTACACTGAAGAGAAATGTTGCTTTTAGCCATTTTAATTTTAATTTAAACAAGAATAGAAAGTTTCCTTACCTTGTGAAATATTTTTTTTAAACTGTCCTTTATTTTTTAGCAGTGTATGTTTAATACAGTACTGTACTGCATTTGCTTTTTTTGGGCGGGGTGGGGTGTCTCTGCTGCTGTCTGATTGCGTATTTCTGGTTCCAAATGAGATGTGTAGCTGACCGGTCAGTTGGTAACTCTGGTGTTCATATCTGTGAAGCTCTACTGTTGTTTGATTCAACTCATAGCAGTAGATACGTTCTGAATCTGTTTTTTTTTTTTTAGGCTGTGTTGAGCCATTGGGACTGAACATGAGGTGTGAAATCATACTGTGGACCTTCGTCTCTTTTTTCCAGTTCCTCCAGGTTGTTCTCAAGGTTTCTCCTTTTGAAGTGGTGAACATATGTCTGAGCTCAGATAAAGAAATGCTCAATGAGGTCTTGGAATGCCTTGTGCAATTTTCTGCAATTCTGATACTGATCTAGTGTGGTGGTTCTCAACCTTGCCAGACTACTGTAACCTTTTCAGGAGTCTGATTTGTTTTGTGTACACCAGGTTTCACCTCACTTAAACTACTTGCTTACAAACTCAAGAAATAAAAATATGAAAGTATCACAGCACACAATTACTGAAAAATTGTTTGCTTTCTCATTTTTACCATACAATTATAAAATCAATCAATTGGAATATAAATACTGTACTTGCATTTCAGTGTATAGTATATAGAGTTGTATAATCAAGTCATTGTATGAAATTTTAGTTTGTATTGACCACGCTAGTGCTTTTTATGTAGCCCATTGTAAAATTAGGCAAACATCTAGATGAGTTGATGTACCCCTGGAAGACCTTGGTATACCCCCAGGGGTACATGTACCCCTGGTTGAGAATCACTGATTTAGGAACAATTGAGTCAAGTTCACAACCACTACAGTGACATTTAGATGATTGCATCGTTCTCACAGGTTGTCGACATATACAGCTGATCAGTGGTTGTGGAGAAAACTGAGTGCTGGTAGGCTCGGTGTGACTCAGATCCCATGTTACAGGGAATCTTTGTTCCTGTGCCATGGCAGTGGTTGAGGTAAAAATTCTTGGCTTCCATTTTGGCCACAAAATCTGAACAATCAGGACCAGCAGAATAGCTGAGTCATACATTAACCTGGTCTGCCTCAGTATGGTAACAACTGAGTTCGTTGTTGAGAGGAATGGACAAATTTCTTAGGATGTCAATTGGCTGTAAGCCATCTTAAGCATTTAAGTGGGAAGCATCAAGTGAGAGGAAAAAAATAATCCATCTATTCTGATTGGTGTTCACTGAGTTTTGCTTAACGTTTTGGATGTTGACTAGTGAGTTGGCACCCTTCACCTTCCTCCCTCCCCAAATCCCCCAACCTATGAAAGCCAAGTCTTTTATAACTGATATAACTTGTCAGCAACTGAGCCTGTTATCCCCATTTTCCCCCAAAATCTTCACATCTTGGGTCTCATCTTGCCACCCTCTTGTTCAGTGTCTATATGAAGCCACTGGGGAGATAGACTTCCTGAGGTGCATTGTCTGCAATAGTTTAGTGCTTCTCAGCTCCAATTTTTTTTTAAGAACCCTGATGTGATCAATTTTATACTGTCCAGTAATTTATGAATGCAGTATGCTGACCTGGTTATTGGGATGTTTACTGTATGGGTATATTAGTTTAAATTTAATAGGGTGCTATTGGGAAAAACAAGGGGAAAGGAAAGAAGGGCTCAAGATAAAATGCCATTTAGCTAAAACTTAAGGGATGTTGAGGGACAATGGAAGAGCCTGGGAACACAGACTCTGGCAGATTAAAAAAGGAGCACATTTTCAAGGCGGGGTGTGGGGGGGAGAGAGTTAAAGGGAACGAGACTGATACAAGGACCCTGTTGCAGCTGTCTGAAGAAGTTAGGACTGCCTAGGTTACCATCAGGGGATGGTAAGCCTTTAGGTAACACAGATGTGTGATCTATCTTAAAAATCTTTAGCTAATGCTTTTTCTACTAGGGCTGTCGATTAATTGCAGTTAACTCATGCGATTAACTCAAAAAATTAATCATGATTAAAAAATTAATTGAAGTTTTAATCGCACTGCTAAACTGTAGAATGCCAATTGAAATTTATTAAATATTTTTGGATGTGTTTCTACATTTTCAAATATATTGATTTCAATTACAACACAGAATACAAAGTGTACAGTACTCACTTTATTTTTTATTCCAAATATTTGCACTGTAAAAGTGACAAAAGAAATAGTATTTTTCAGTTCACCTCAGACAAGTACTGTATTGTGAAAGTGCAACTTACAAATGTAGATTTTTTTTGTTACATAACTGTTTTGTTTTTGAGTGCAATGTAAAACTTTAGAACCTACAAGTCCACTCAGTCCTATTTATTATTCAGCCAGTTGCGAAGACTAACAAGTTTGTTTACATTTGCAGGAGATGAAGCTCCCTGCTTCTTATTTACAATGTCACCTGAAAGTGAGAACAGGCATTTTCATGGCACTTTTGTAGCAGGCATTGCAAGATATTTACATGCCAAATATGCTCAATTTTCATATGCCCCTTCATGCTTCAACCACCATTCCAGAGGATATGCTTCCATGCTGATGAGGTTAGTTAAAAAAATCATGCATTAATGAAATTTGTGAATGAACTCCTTGAGAGAGAATTGTATGTCTCCTGCTCTGTTACTTGCATTCTGCCATATATTCCATGTTATAGCAGTCTCAGATGATGACCCAGCACATGTTTGTTTTAAGAACACTTTCACTGTAGATTTGACAAAACATAAAGCAGGTACGAATGTGAGATTTCTAAAGACAGCTACAGCATTCGACCCAAGGTTTAGGAATCTGAAGTGCCTTCTAAAATCTGAGCGGGATTAGGTGTGGAGCATGCTTTCACAAGTCTTTAAAGAGCAACACTCCAATGCGGGAAACTACAGAACCTGAACCACCCCCCCGCCCCCAAATCAACCTTCTGCTGGTGGCATCTGACTCAGATGATGAAAATGAACATACGTTGGTCCACGCTTCTTTGGATCGTTGTCGAGCAGAACCCGACATCAGCATGGACGCATGTCCTCTGGAATGGTGGTTGAAGCACAAAGGGACATATGAATCTTTAGCGTGTCTGGCACATAAATATTTTGCGACACTAGCTAAAACAATGCCATGCAAATGCCTGTTCTCACTTTCAGGTGACGTAAACAAGAAGCAGGCAGCATTATCTCCCATAAATGTAAACCAACTTGTTTGTCTGAGTTATTGGCTGAACAAGAAGTAGGACTGCATGGACTTCCAGGCTCTAAAATTTTACATTGTTTTATTTTTGAATACAAGTTTTTTTGTACATAATTCTACATTTTGTAAGTTCAACTTCCATGACAAAGAGATTCCACTACAGTACTTGTATTAAGTGAATTGAAAAACACTGTTCTTTTGTGTTTTTACAGTACAAATATTTGCAGTAAAAATAAAGTGAGCACTGTACACTTTGTATTGTAATTGAAATCAATATATTTGGAAATGTAGAAAACACCAAATTTATTTAAATAAATGGTATTCTATTTAACAGCATGATTACTCGCCCTTAATTTTTTTAATTGTGCAATTAATTACAATTTTTTTAATCACTTGACATCCCTGGTTTCTACTCTTAAGAATAAATTATACTTGGGTTTTAAAAAAGCAGTTAGTCCCATCGCTAGATACAGCTGGTCACAGATGCATGAAGAGAAGATGTCTGAACTCAGTTGGACCTTTTGGGTAAGAACAGCGTTTAAACAGAATACCGTAGTCTGAGGCTTGATCTGAAAGTCAGAGAATAGTGGAATTCTATCCTGGGGATAGGTGAAGGTACCAGTCCTGACACCAGAGGGGGTACACTCAGAGACCAGAGAGGAGCAGCTAGTCCTATAACCAGGACATCTGGTTCTACAGTCTCATCAGTCTTAAGTGAGAGTGGATCTTGTGTACGCATACCTGTGCTAGCTTGAACAACAATTATAGTGCTGCTACAGCAGCACAGACTGTACAAACCTGCCAAGCACCCTGGGTATGTATTTGAGAGGGTAGCCTATGCTGTAGGATGCGTTGTTATGGCTTCATTGCTAGTATTATTCAAGCTGGCTAGATCTAGCTAGTTCAGATACATCTACAGTTGCTGCAGTCACACCTCTGATTGCAGTGTAGACCTACCTGTAGGGTTTGTCTGTGCTTGGAGGGAGGGCTGTGATTTCCTGGCTTGTGTACACATACTCACGCTAGCTCAGTGAGAGCGCATGACTGTGCTACTGTGTCTGCACTACTGGTTTTTAAGTGAATCATAGAAGATTACGGCTGGAAGAGACCTCGGGAGTCATCTAGTTCAACCTCCTGCTCAAAGCAGGACCAACCCCAACTAAATCATCCCAAACAGGGCTTTGTCAAGCCAGGCTTTATAAACCTCCAAGGATGGAGGTCCACCACCTCCCTAGGTAATCCATTCCAGTGCTTCACCACCTTCCTAGTGAAATAGTTTTCCTAATATCCAGCCTAGACCTCCCCCACTGCAACTTGAGACCACTGCTGCTTCTTCTGTCATCTGCCACCACTGAGAACAGCCTAGCTCCATCCTCTTTGGAACCCTCCCCTTCAGGTAGCTGCTATCAAATCCCACCCTCCCTTACTATTCTCTTCTGCAGACTAAATAAGCCCAGTTCCCTCAGCCTCTCCTCGTAAGTCATGTGCCCCCGGATCATTTTTGTTGCCCTCTGCTGGACTCTCTCCAATTTGTCCATATACTTTCTGTGATCTTCTCTGATAGTGCTCTTGTTCTCAGAGTAAGTACAGGTACCTTTGGTCAGATGGGTTTGTACTTGGCATGCCTAGCCTGTGTCACTGCTGCCTGTGCTACTGTGGCTATGCCATTATTTTTAAGCATGCTAGCTTGATGACAGCTAGCGTGAGTATGTCTGCTTGTGCTGGAAAGTCACAAAACCCCGGCTCCTAGTATAGACCTACCCTTAGATAGGGATTTAAAAGAAGTGATCTCAAGCTCCCTGTGATGCTTGTTGGTGGGGGAGAGCTTTTAAAAGACAGACCTGGTATTTGAACCATAAGTTAAAGGATTATGCCTGATTTTCCAAAAACATGGGTGGCAGCCTCCTGATAATTTCCAAAATATGGGTGGCAGCCTTTGGGTTTGATTATGGTTGTGACTCCATTTTATAGAAGTGGTCATTGTGACTTCATAGCTACAGTTGAGTTCCATTTTGCAATTAAAGCAGGGATTCAGTCTTTTTGATTTGCGTGAGAAGTGCAGCACATCTTCCCCCCCCCCCCAACTTAGAATACTTACTTTTTAAGTACAGAATTATTTTTCAGTCTACAATGAAATCCACTAGCTTCACTTTATATTTAACTTTTAAATTTTTCCTTTAAGAAATTTAGCATGTCTTTATCCTAAATATTCTTAACAGTGGAATAATGGAGACATCACTAAGTTATGAATGGATGTTGTATCTAATTATTATGATTACATGGGCCACAGACCCACTCAAGTCAGTCTTAAGTGAAGCCATTGTGACATTACAAGTAACTGCATCAATTGCCACGCTTCCTCTCCATCAAGGAAGCTACAGTTCTGTTGGCTGCAGTCACTCAGTAGTGTAAGGGAAAATTGGACATTCATGTAGAGAGTTCTCATTGACAGATTACTTTGCCCAACTATCGCTGTTCTCCAAAGGCTCCATAGCTGTATACTGGCTGTCAGTGGTTGAAAAGCTTCCAGTAGCATTGCTGCTTTGGCTGTACTTAGCATTGAGGTGTCACTGGTGGTAAAACTGATGCAGGAGTGCAGGGGGCACGCAGACATTAAGATTCAGGGCCTTGTTTCTCCCTGCCGCCTTTTCCCATAGAAGTAGTCTCTCTAACACAGCCCTCTGAACCAATGACTAAATTGAAAATTAAGGGCTAAATGCATAAGTATACCTTTGTTGCTTCGTGGTGCTCTGGAGATGGAAAGCAGCTGATACGGAAAAATGAAATGTTCATAAAATCAGTAGTCTAATCTGGGACCACAGATGCTAAAGTGCCTTAATCATAGTCCTGTGATAATTACATGTTGTTGTTACAGGGCAGAGTTAAGGTTGTGTGGGTTCCTGAACTCTGCATTTCTTAAAAGAAATCTAAACATCTTAAATTAGGTTTAACCATAATTCTATATTTCCTGAAAATGTAATGCTTGGGTTTTGAAATACCTACAACATCTCTATCATCTGAATGAATTACAAGTTGTGTGAAAAAGTGTAAAAATGTACTACTATTTTTCTCCTTCCCCTACATAGCTTTCTTAAAGGGAAGAAGAAAAACATCTGAGATAATAGTTTTGTGGCTGTTCTGTGTGTTCTAGGGGTGAGTCCCACCGTCATTTCCTGGGTTCAAGTGTTTCACCCTTGTGCTTGACAGTTTCATTGTTCTAGTGAAACAACTGTCTTTGGACAGGTTTCAGAGTAACAGCCGTGTTAGTCTGTATCCGCAAAAAGAAAAGGAGTACTTGTGGCACCTTAGAGACTAACCAATTTATTTGAGCATAAGCTTTCGTGAGTTACAGCTCACTTCATTGGACAGTCATGGTCATTCAGCAGGAGGGGATTTGTCAGGTAATTAGTTCCAATGAGAGCTTTGAATATACAACCAAAACCTTGAATTGGGGCTTGTCTATACTGGCATTTTACAGTGCTGCAACTTTCTCGCTCAAGGGTGTGAAAAAGCACCCCCCTGAGCACTGCAAGTTTCAGTGCTGTAAAATGGTAGTGTAGACAGTGCACCAGTGCGGGGAGCGACTTCCCTTGTGGAGGTGGTGGTGTGTGTGGGTTTTTTTTTTTTTTATAGTGCTGGGGAGCTCTCTCCTAGCGCTGGTGCCACGACTACACAGCTGCAGCAGCGCTTTAACGTGGCTAGTGAAGACATACCCTTGGAGTGCCTATTGTACAAGGAGCTGATGCAAGGAGTGGAACAGTGAGGTGATTTGCTGTTGGTAGCTTGTATTGCTGAGAAGGCAGGACAGCTGCTTTTTGAAACTGCTGGACCCTCCCCACCACAAGGTCCTTACCTTCATTCCTAGGAATAATGATTTGCAATATTTAAGTCTCAAGATGATTTGATGGTGCATGATATTTTTCATTCCATCTGTTCAGTTTTAAACACCCACAGTTTTTTCTTCCATGGTGTTGGTCCCATATCTATAATCTTCCCCAACCCACATTTTGTTTTGTTGGGCACATCTCATTTATTTTAGGATGGGGTTGGAGGAGGGTAGTTTATTGTGGTTTTTGTAATATGGTACAGTCACCTGATTTTCCTCAAAAGGGATAAGAAGGTTCTTTTATAAATACTAATCCTACTCTTAAGCTTGTTTTTGGCTTTTCCTGTATTTTTGACTTGTAAGAATTTCTTATTTCATAATGCTATTTAACTTAAAATGCTTGTTGCTTATACTTCAGCTTGTCACTAAAGTCTTCAATCACTATTGCTTACTTTTTATCTTTTTTACTTTCACTTTGTTTTTGTTTTCTACTCTCACGTTTCTCACTCCTCATGGAAAAGGCAGCAGATCAGGACCAGATGTCACTAATTACTCCCTTCTCTTCAAATGCAGGCGTTTTTTTTTAGAATTCTCCCTGGAAAAACATGTCTCCAGCTCTGCTGAAGAAGAAATTTTTGATTAAGAACAGCAAAAAATGAACATTAATCATTTAAAAAAGCACTTTTAATGTTGCCAGTGCATGAGATTTCAGGGAGTTTTAACTATATTGGAAGTGTGAATGGTCTGCCTTATTCTGTTAAATCACTCGGGACACACATATGATCTGACACATAGTGCTACATTTCCTAGAGGATCCAACCAGCCTTTCTGGTCCTTAATCAAATGATATTCTTAGTGTTGATTTAAGGATCTTCCTGCTTGTTTCCTTTTTTCCCCCCTCTCCCATCGTTGGGATCCTGTGTTCAGTGACTGTCCTGTTGGCTGAGATGACTTGATTTGGTTTCTTTTACAACTCATTAGAGCGGTTTGTAAGTCATCTTAATTGGTTTTGCTTGACAGCAGTATGAGCTGCACCCTCTGGTCTGTTCATATTGCCTCTATTGTGATGCAGGCCCATGAGCACACTAATCCTTTGCAGTGGCAGAGCAGGGTACTGCTACTAACTAGCCACGCTGACCTCTGGATTTCATTGTTTGCCTTGTTAAAGAGGTTAGAAAAGAGTGCAAGATTCTAATTGTATTTGCTTTCAGGCCTTCTTGAGAGAGAGTATTAAGTAATATGGATCATTTGGGACTCAAAGGCAAGAGTGCTCTTTTTAAACCATGTCCAGGAAGGGGACTCCTTTTAGAATAGATTTAATACAATTAAATCAAATTAACTAGAAACTTTTTACTTGAGCTTCTCATAAACTATTATTAACACACATGTTCAAGTGAGCATACATTTAAAAGTATCTTGTAATTTGCTTAAAAGGAACACTGTCTTAAATTGACTACAATTGAAAGTAATTCTATTTTCTGACAAAGCATCCTTTAAAGAATGTCTTGAAACTTTTTCTTAAGTTTCTTTTATTTTATAAGCATTCTTCTTGCTGATTAGAAGAGGATGTTTCGGACTTGAGAAACATCATACTTATAGGGGCAAAACTGGGTTTTTATTTATTTATTTATTCTGTTTATACAGTGCCTGGGCACAGTGGGGTGGTGATCCATCACTGGGGTGTCTAGGCACTATGAGAATATAAAATAGTAATAATCACCAGTAACGATTGGGCTCATACCTATTTTCTTCACTCCATTATGTATATGTTTGCCAGTTCTCTTTGGTTTCAATTTGTTTCAGCTTTGCTGCCGCTTTTACTGGTAAAAATTCACTTTCAGAGCCGGTGGCTGTGTGTGTGTGAGAGCAGGCATGTGAAGTCTTTGCAGGGCAGTGAAGAATGAGTGATGATTATTTGCTTTGTGCATGAGACATGAACTACAATTGAGCCATCAGTAAAACACTGAAACTTACCGAAATTATATCAACCATGCAAAGCAAACTGAAAAATAAAGAAATATGTATTTTTATTATCAATTATAGTAATCTGTGGGGTTCTAATAATTAGTTACATTTTCTGATAGAAATATGATTTTTCACTAAAACCCTTGCAGTAGCCACGTGAATGGGCTTTATTCAATTTGAATCAGTTCGCAATAACGTTTTTGCATATATTGGTCTACATTTCGGTTGGGTTTTGAAATGTGTGGATCTCCAGTGTGTTTCTTGGCTTGTGTCTTGAAATTGTGTTTAAGTTGAAACAGATGTTTGCTTTTTAGGTCATGCAGAGTATTCTTTTCATTGCTTGTTTTGTTCAAGTAAAATACACTTCTTTCTGGCTGGTTTAGTTACTGAGTGTAACTAGTGAGTTTACAAATCAAATTTATTATTGGGTGTTCTTAATGTGCTCTATGGTGATGAGTGCTTTTGGGAAAGGTGGTGGGGACATTCACTGTCACAGTAGTTACACTGATATTTGTGATGTGCAATATCAGGTCCTTCTTTTACCAAAGCTTGACTTTATTTGATGGATTGCAGTATCCCTTTGAGCCTGATCTGAATGTCTGTCCTATTTTAGTCAGTGGTAGATTAGCTTGAGAAGGGCTGCAGGATCGCTTTTTTCTTAACCCAACCCACCTCTCTCACGTATTTATTTTTCTAAATTTTTTTTTAGTATAACCTATGGTGTGAATTTAAACAGGTGAAGGTATACTGGTGTAATGTTCTGTGTAGGCACTCTTATTCTGGTATAAGTGACTTTTTCAGTTTAGTTTGTTGCTTGGGATGAGGTTTAAACTAAATTGAAAAAAAAACACCTTATGTTGGAATCCATGCCCACAGAGAGGGGCTTGTACCAAAATGTGCACTTTATGTCCTGGTTTATGGTTAAAATTTAGCTCAACCTAGCTAAATCTCTTAGGGGTGTGAAAAATTGGTCCAGTCCACCAGAATGGAGGCAATTATGGTTTTCTTTTGGCATGGTCACTGCAGTGGACATGTCACCCTCAGTCGGACTCCACAGAGGAGGGCAGATGTTTCCTTTTGCTATCTGTGAGACAGCCTTTTGCAAAATATTTTTTTTTAATGTTGGATAATGAGTTTCCCTTTGGTTCTTTTTCTCTATCAGTTTTCTCTCTCCCTCCAGCTTGGCCTTCATCTGTAGGGGAAATATTCTTAATTGAAGCATATTGTGGAAGGCTGGGACCACCTAGTTTGGATCCACAGTTCACTACTTCGGTTGAGTTGCTGCAGCAGCAACAGAAAAGAGCTCTTCTTTGTGCTTCCTCGCTCAGAAAAGGAATTTTGAAATTGGCTTAGAGAGCACTGCTCAAAGAAGATTCTCTTAGTACTTGAGGGCTCCTCCAGAATTTACTATCTTGTGAGGATAAGCCAGGGTACCTATTCCCACAGTCAGTAGTTTAGCTGTCTCTGTTCCAGTGTGCTGTACCTATATATAGGTACAGCATACTGGGGTCTCATTCAATAGATTCAGCAGGGAGGTTTTGGTATCTGACACTAGCCTACCTCCTTTTCAGTATAATTATTATGCTTTCTTTGGGTGACACTGCTCCACATTCCTCGTGAACAGTTCCTGAAACATTGGGGAGAGAAGCATAGCAATTTTTTTGAACCAACTCGACCATTCGGCTTCCCACCTTCACCTACATCATGCCACAAAACCTACAAGACAGTTTTGTAAGATAATGAAAACTTCGGAGTCTCATATGTGCATCATAGAAGCACAGGCAGCCTGATAACAGCAACAAGAAGAAAAGGAGTACTTGTGGCACCTTAGAGACTAACCAATTTATTTGAGCATGAGCTTTCGTGAGCTACAGCTCACTTCATTGGATGCATACCGTGGAAACTGCAGCAGACTTTATATACACACAGAGAATATGAAACAATACCTCCTCCCACCCCACTGTCCTGCTGGTAATAGCTTATCTAAAGTGATCATCAGGTTGGGCCATTTCCAGCACAAATCCAGGTTTTCTCCCCCCCCCCCCCCCAAATTCACTCTCCTGCTGGTGATAGCCCATCCAAAGTGACAACTCTTTACACAGTGTGCATGATGATCAAGTTGGGCCATTTTCTGCACAAATCCAGGTTCTCACATCCCCCCCACCCCCATACACACACAAACTCACTCTCCTGCTGGTAATAGCTCATCCAAACTGACCACTCTCCAAGTTTAAATCCAAGTTAAACCAGAACATCTGGGGGGGGGGTAGGAAAAAACAAGGGGAAATAGGCTACCTTGCATAATGACTTAGCCACTCCCAGTCTCTATTTAAGCCTAAATTAATAGTATCCAATTTGCAAATGAATTCCAATTCAGCAGTTTCTCGCTGGAGTCTGGAGAGTGGTCAGTTTGGATGAGCTATTACCAGCAGGAGAGTGAGTTTGTGTGTGTATGGGGGTGGGGTGTGTGTGTGAGAACCTGGATTTGTGCTGGAAATGGCCCACCTTGATTATCATGCACATTGTAGGGAGAGTGGTCACTTTGGATGAGCTATTACCAGCAGGATAGTGAGTTTGTGTGGGTGGTTTTTGGGAGGGGGGTGAGGGGGTGAGAGAACCTGGATTTGTGCTGGAAATGGCCCAACCTGATGATCACTTTAGATAAGCTATTACCAGCAGGACAGTGGGGTGGGAGGAGGTATTGTTTCATATTCTCTGTGTGTATATAAAGTCTGCTGCAGTTTCCACGGTATGCATCCGATGAAGTGAGCTGTAGCTCACGAAAGCTCATGCTCAAATAAATTGGTTAGTCTCTAAGGTGCCACAAGTACTCCTTTTCTTTTTGTGAATACAGACTAACACGGCTGTTACTCTGAAACCTGTCAACAGCAACAAGGTTGCTCTTGAGCAGTTTAGGCGGTATCCACAATAGTAACACTGGCAGTACCTCATGACCGCTTCTAATCTAAAGCGCTACCAAGAAGTAAAACCAATGCACCACTCCAGCTCCACAGAACCAAATGATCGACCTGCCTGGAGAACACAGCTCACAAAAAAGAGACCCCTCACTCCACCACTCTACTAGTTGTGATTTTCATGACAATCAGTCATGCTGTCCAGGCTTGTAGAGCCCATGGCTTGTAGAACCAAGCACCCTGGGTCAACATCATGACTTGTAACAAGGCAGTCATGACCCACAACTACCCAGAAAAAAATATTTTAAGTCAGGATCCTATGGCAGCTAGAATTTCCAAATGACTCTGTAGACCTAAGACATGGACTCTTAAAAGTTCTAGGGGAACTTGGGAAGTTGAAGGATTTGGAGTTCTGGAAGAACAAAGGAAACCATTTCTCTGTATGTTCTCTCATTCCTCAGTTTTGGTGTCTGTGCCTATGTCACCTTTTCATGAGTGTAGTTATTTCCTATAAGTAACAGAGATTATTTTGTATAGTAAGCCTTTGTGTTTCATGGATGCAGTGAGTAATTTTTCAAATTACATCAAGTTTCTACTTCTGTTCACTTTTTTGTGGAGACGGGTTTAAAAAAAGTCTCAATTGTAGGCACTGATGCACTGGAATTTTGAGGTCTATTGTGAGTTGCATGTCCTACGTGATAAATATTTTTTTAAACAGTGGACTGAATTTTGATATACTTGCAAGTTCCCAAATGTTAAAGCTTCCTTGGCTTTTATTGGGGTTAAATTCTATATCTACTGTGAGTGTTAGAGGCAATGGGTCTGGGCTCAGCTTTCTAAATACATTTATCCTAAGACCCAAGTTCCTATTGTTGCTTTTGTAAAAGGGTGTTCATATATTGATTTTGGTCTATAGCATTTCTTCATAGGATCATGTGGTGTTTTATTGAACAAATATGAGCTTATTCTATTGCTACCCAGTGCTTATTAAGGTTTGGTGTTATGCAGTACATTAGGTTTCTGATCTGACTAGCTAGAAAATAGTGCTTAATGCTTGGCAAAGCCAATCCTCCCTTTTGCCATGATCTTTTAAAAGTAGATTGCTTACCCCTGGGTTTCTTATGTCCCCAAATGAATTTGTATATCATGGATAGTCATTGATCTAGAAGATTACCTAGGACTAAAACTAGGAGTGTTTGGGAAAAGTAAATTCATGTGTTTGGGAAAAGTAAATTTATGTAAGATATTAATTGTAAGTGTGCCTGTCAGTGATCTGCTTCATAGCAAACATGCAGAGGATAATTTTTCCATTTGCAATATACTGCATATTCACTCCTACTATGGATCTATCGGGATGAGTAGTACAGTCAGCTTTCAAAGAAGTAAGCTAGCCTCTGCCTGCCTGCTTAATTTCATGACCTACTCTAGTTGCAAGGTCAGCAACTTGGTCTTAAATATTTTCAGCATTTATTGACTGTTGCCAGAACCTTTGAGAAGAGGGTTAAGAATATTTCTGAAGTCTGAATCTTCCATCAAGTTAAAAGGTCTACCATTCACTGTTGTTAATTCGAGGCAAGCTTCAAGCAAAAGAGACTGACTAGTCTTCACTTTTGTCTTGCTTTTCAATATAGAATCTAGAGTACATTTGTTTGAGGACAAAACTATTTTTCTGCACAGAGGGTTAGGATTATTTCCATCATTGTGTGAACTTCGGGATAGCTTATTTGGGGAAGGACAAAACATTCATCTGCATGATGTCTTTGTATATGTCACTGTAAATTTAGTGCATGTGTTGCCATCATAAGTCCTGAAACTACCAACTTGACAAATAGAAATATTCTTGGCCTGGTCAAATGAGAAATTCCTCACAGGATTTTTTTTTAACTCCTACCCATAGTTTCTTGGGGCTGTAAGAAAACAACAACAACTGAATATTGTCTTCCCCTTAAACATGGAGCCTGAAGCTGTCACCACCAGTGGAAGGGAAACTGAGTTAGGGCCTGTTATCAATGACCTTGCTGGGGCTAGGTAGGAACAGCCTTGGCTTGGAGTCTGGGAGTGGTTCAGCAATTGGGCCTGCAGCATGGCCAGAGCAATGCACTGTGTTTCGTTGATTCTTCTTGTGTAAGCCAATCAGCTCAAAGATTTAATGTAACTGAAAAATTCCAACATTCTTGTAAGATTAAGAATGAAAGAGAAAGTTATTACTCAACTTTGAAATATAAGAACCCAAAAAGTTAGCCAAGTAAAGCAACAGGCCTAAGGTTTTTTTAGTAATATATCTTTGCCTGTATTAAACAATAAAAGATTCTAAACTGTGGAACTGGCAAACATTTAAAAAAAAATCAAAATGCAATAACTCTGTTCTGGAAAAACACTCATCTGACCTAATGGACAGAAGGGAGAAGTTCTAGGTCCTGCCAGTCAGGGAGGTGAAGTGACAGTGAGGTTACTACTTGAGAAGAACTGCTACAGAACCTCTCCTCCTCCAGCTTCAGACTGAACTCCCTTACCTCCCTGCCTTCATCCTTCTATCACCCTCTGCCCCCAGAGTCGCTCCTTGGCTCCTTCAGCCTCCACTTCCTGCAGGCCTCTTTCCTCCTTCAGGAGCCCATTCCTAGCATAACAAAATAAGTTGCTCTGTGCAGGATGGCTGGTGGAGTGACAGCAGGAAAGAACTTCAGCACCAGGATAAGAAAGCCAGGAACAGAATGGAAGAGCAGTAGAGCCTTGCAGCCTCAAGTCAAAACAAAGGTCCTGTATTCCATACTCCTTCTGCCTCATCCACCATGTCTGAGGCCTGAGTTACTGGAAGCAAGAGGAGTCTGATGGGAGAGAGGTGTTCTGGGAGTTGTAGTTCACTTCCATGGCCAGTCCTCTACCTGGGCATAACAGGCAGGAAAACTACCAATCTCAGAGCCCTCTCTTCCCCTGTTCCCTCTCTTCTGATCTCCAGTGGCTTGCAGAGAAGTATAGTCCCTTCCCCTCTCTCTATAGGGTTGGAGCAGAGAGAGATGGTTCCTCAGCAACCTTCCTCAGCACCTGATTATTGAACCTTTTATTTTGAACCAGTTACCAATTTTTCTTGGTTTGGTTCCAGTTGAGATTCAGTCCAGTTCAGTTCAATTCAATGTGATTGGGAGGCTTTCAGTTCAGGTTCACTCAAAAAACCTCTCTGAACTAGTTTTCAGTTTTGGGTTTTGTTTGATTCCCTTTTAAATCCTGATACTTTGCCAAATTTTAAGATTTCCATTTACTATTTTAGTAGTGTGAGACCTGGATTCGTAAAAAATACCATGACATTAATTTAATCTGGTTTGACATCTAGGAAGGGTTTCAAAGATTTAGATTTAGAAATTAGCTCACCAAAATCTTTAGTGACTGGGATCCCTCTCTCTTAACTCCCTTTCTCTTCTGGGGGGCCTGGGCCTGGTGGCCCGCATCCTGGATTTTTCTAGCTGAGTCTGCTTTGCAGTCTTTCTGCAACTGAGTGTTCCTTTTCTGGGAATATTTCTTAAGATTGGTCTCTTTATTGGAGTACCCATCTAAGTTAGGAGAGGGTTTTTGAGGAGTTGTAGGAAGCTGGGGAGTCACTATGTCCATGGATTGTGCCACCTTCAACATGGAGCTAAAGGCTCAAGCAGCCATTGAGCCCTGCTGATGTCACTGCTCCCCCCACATGATATTTCTAATTATTTGAAGATTTGCAGCATCAACTTTTATTTTTTTAAATTTAAGGCCAGATTCACCTGTATGCAGTAGCTGCTTTATATACTGTGGAAGACCACAAGGGTATCTGAAGAATATTAGCTAATTAAGATGGATTTACAGATGCTTTGCATTATCAGAATAGTGCAGTGTGACTAGTGTTCTCTCCATTCCCCTTCATGCCTTTGTGTGTTTTCCTTTGCTTCTTGTCCTCCACATAGCCCAACTTCCTTCTCCCTTGTATACTTCCTGTTGCAATAGGTAGTACCAATGCAATAGGTAATTCTAAAGAAATAAATGTTTAGGATTAAGGGTAATTTTCTGCCATTCTTCATAGCAAAGTTTCTCTTTCAGAGGGAAACTGTTTCCCTCTTTCAAAATGTCTTCTATTTTCCATTATTCACAATGGAAATGAGGCCCCAGGCTGCCCTTAGTAAAGATGGCCACTGTCTTCCAATTTTATTAATAATGAGAGTGAAGCCAAGCTGCTCTCAAGGAAGACGCTGGCTTCCTATGATATAAGGATGCAGAAATGAGCACTGTGAGGATTAAAAGAGGCAGTAGCTATTTTTGCTGAAGGGTAGCCTGTGGTGTCACTCCTTTTGAGAATATTAGGAAGTAGCAGCTTTGTAAAAGAGGACAATTTTTTAATTTTTCTGAAGAACATTATTCATCTTTTAAGAGCAACAGGAGAAATGACTGCTAATCCTAAATTTTTAATAAGTGACTTATTTCACTGGATATATTCAAGATTCATTTGAATGCATATTGAATTTGTGTAAGCGTTAAGTAAATGGCTGAGATTTGGGACAAAGTCTGATAGTGCTACATTTCTTAAAGGACCATTTCTTAATTTCTTACCTCAGAGTAGTGGATTTATTTGCATATTCTCAGAAAATCAGTACAGTATATGAAGAGTAAGTGCTCAATTCATCCACAACAATGTAGCTATGTCAGGCACCTCCATAATGATCACATGGTATTCTCTCCTCACCCACGCGAACCCACTTTTTGTTCATTGCAGTTTGGATGGTGTTTAGCGAATGAGAGAACAGTTATATTTTTATTCTGACTGTTCAGTGAGTGGACCTCTGCCTCATTCTCTGCAGTCCAACCTATCCAGTCCAGTCCTATCTATTGAAGGCCTAGATCTGCACTGTAACACCAGCATAAATGTGGAATAACTCCATTTACTACAGCTGATTTACTCCATGGTAAATATGAATAGAATTTTGGCCCAAAATGTGAGAGTGGTCCACTGGACCATAGTCAGCCTTGTTCAGTGCATGCCAGCTATGCACTGATGGTAAAGAGGTACTGTAGGGGAAAAGTCTTCAATTACATGTTAACATACTATCATAAAACATGCACAGTGGGGCAGAGTGAGGTTGCATGGGCAATGCTTGACTTAATGCTTCACTTTGTGGCCTTAACAGTCTTTTAATGTAACTGTTTTTACAGTGGAAAAAAAAAAGTACAGGAACTCCTCGCTTAGTTGTCCCAGTTAGCGTTGTTTTGTTGTTACGTTGCTGATCAGTTAGGGAACGTGCTTGTTTAAAGTTGAGCAATGCTCCACTCTTAAGTTGTTCGGCTGCCTGCTTTCTCCACAGCAGGCAGCCTGCCTATGCTCTCACCCGGCAGACGCCATGGATCAGCGCCTTTCGCCTCCTGCCCGCAGCAATCAGCTGGCTTGCTGTGTTTAGGAGGCAGGAGGGAGGTGGTAGGAGCGAGGACTCGGCGCGCAGACTCCCCCTCCCTCCCCTGCCTCCTAGGAGGGAGGGGGGTAGGAGCAAGGAAGCAGCCTGCGAAGTAAAGGGGGATGAGGTGGAGGGCGGGGGGGGGTGCGAGAAGAAGCGTGTCAAGGGTGGAGGCTTGGGGGAAGGGGTGGAGTGGGCGGGCTGAGGGCTGAGCCCCCCACCCCTGGTGCTTGCAGAGTAGGGGAAGCTGCCGCTGCTGCTGTGCAACATGCTTCTCCTAGTCTACAGCACTTTCAGCCTCCTTGCCTGCCTCACTGTCTCCAGTGACTTAATAGGATTTAAAGATGTTGTCCCCGCCATGAAGAAAGATATCCTGTGCTTGGCTAAGAAAGCAGGTTTTGATGACGTGGAAAAAGCCGACATTACACAACTTCTGTAGTCACATGGAGAAGAGCTAACCAATGAAGAGCTGATGCAACTAGAGGTGACGAGAGCAATGGAAGAAGAGGGGCAAGAAGTAGAAGAACAACAAACCCATCGAAATTTGACTGCCAAACGTCTTTTTGAAGCTTTCCAAATGATGGAAGCTGGTTTGCAAATCCTGAGTGATGACGATCCTGACAAGGAATGCAGCTCCAAAGTGATTAGGGGAGTTGGTCATCTAATGACTGGCTATAACGAAATTTACCAAGGAAAAAAAAGGAAAGCAAAACAACAATCTCTAGATGTGTTGTTTTGAATTCAGAAAGTTCAGCAAGAGGAGCAGCTGGACAGTCCACCCTCTTCCACTCTGACTCCACCACCTCAACCAAGCTTCATACTTAGCAATGATTGTAGTATTAAATTGCTTGTTTAAAATGTGTGTATGCCTTTTGTCTGGCCAAAAAAAAAAAAAAATTTCCCTGGAACCTAACCCCCCCCCTATTTACGGTTAATTCTTATGGGGAAATTGGATTCGCTTCACATAGTTCCACTGAAAGTCGCATTTTTCAGGAACATAACTACAACGTTAAGTGAGGAGTTCCTGTATGGTTTAAAAAACTCCTTTAGAATAAAGCAACTCTGATCTTGAACTACTTGCTAGATGGTACTAGAAATCTGAAAAAAGTCATCTCATTCCATTTTTACTTTCCGAGATAGAAAATTCCACTCACCGTTGTACATAGTGCCAAAGTCACTATATAAAGGACCATGTCCAGTCTTTTTTCTATCTTTTCTGGACAGTAATGTTTTGCTCTAGGTTCTGATTTTCTAACAAGTAAACTGTCATAAATAGAATCTAGTTAACATACAAAATAAATTAGTATGCTTACTTCATGTCACTTTCATGAATTTGTTGAACTCGAAGTATATCAAATATACTACTTCTGTGTGTATTTGTATTGTGACAAAGTTCCTCCTCTGCCTTGGTGGGTCCTGTGCTTATTGGCAGATTTGCTTGCCTCAGAGATTCAGGGCAGCCCTCAGTTTGGCCACTTTTGCTAGTGGCTGAAACCTACTGTTCACTCAGGTAACCTCATCAATGGCAAGCCTGGGAAAACAATCCCCGCAGTCTCTGCTGATCCACCATGTGGGTTTGGGAACCTCGTAGAGACCTTCCTCTCTCATGGAACCACAGTCCAGGTTAACTTCTCCTGTGTCTGATCAAGGTTGGGAGGTTTGGGGGAAACCCGGGCCTGCCCTCTACATCAGGTTCCGGCCCATGGCCCTGTGGACTGCAGCTGTCTAGAGTGCCTCCTGGAACAGCTGCGTGACAGGTACAACTCCCTGGGCTACTTCCCCATGGCCTCCTCCCAACACCTTCTTTATCCTCACCACAGGATCTTCCTCCTGGTGTCTGATAATGCTTGTACTCCTCCATCCTCCAGCAGTAAGCCTTCTCACTCTCAGCTCCTCTTGCTCCAAGCTCCTCACATGCACGCCACAAACTGAAATGAGGTCCTTTTTTAAACTCAGTTGCCCTGATTAGCCAGCCTGCCCTAATTGATTCTAGCAGCTTCTTAATTGGCTCCAGCTGTCCTAATTAGCCTATCTGCCTGAATTTGCTCCAGCAAGTTCCTTCTTGTTCTGGAACTGCCCCTCTTACCTCACCAAGGGAAAATGGACCTGCTTAATCTGGGACTAATATATCTGCCTTCTAACACTCTCCTGTAGACATCTGGCCTGACCCTGTCACAGTGTACATACTTTAATTTGCTCATTCAGTGTGATTTCCTGTGTCTTCGCTTTCAATACAAGGAGTGGCCTGTAATAGTTTCATGCTTTCAGTACAACCCTGAATATGGATAGTACTTTTTAAATTGGTAATTTAGGAAAAATAACAGAATACTTACTTGTTTTAAGATTACTTTGAAAGTATGGCAGCTGTATTCTCAGAAATACATCTATTTGAAGTTTAAAATGAATGTTAAAAGATTTAGCACAACACTTAAAATACTACTGAATTGTTTTTCTTCAGTTTTATTTTACAAGTTTGAAATTAGGAAATTAGAATGTTACAGTATTCATAAAAATAATTTAAAAATCTTAACAGTGTGGTAACAATAAGATTCCTCCTCCAATCTTAACTTTGCCTTCATCACTTAACGGTTGATGAGACCTACTAATTGCAATATACAGACTTGATTTCCCTTCTTATGTACATGAAATACGTTAATGTGGTGTCTTGTATGATGATGGAACCTGTACCTACCCGTCTGGCTTTTCCTGACTAATGGGATTTCCCAGACCAGCTCTTTGACGATGTGCATGACATTGAAGGAGTGGGGCAGGACTGGATGTCTCTGGCCTACATGTTCAAGGTGGTTGTGAAGAACATTGATCACTGCTATGTATAGGGATGAATTATTTTTAAGTAAGAATGTTACATAAGCGTTTGCACTATTTGAATACAAGTCAGGCTAAATGAATGTTTTCGTGTGTGAGCTGTCATGTTTAGAAAAAAAAATTGTCTGACTTAGATATTTATAGAATTTACTATGTGGTAATTTGTCACCCCAACGTCTGCATACTAACGCTCCATCACTTCAATGATTTGACCGTTCCAAACTTATTCCAGTAAAAATGTTTGTAATGCTGTGTAGTGATATTAAAGATTTTACATTCCCATTGTGAGAGGAGGGCGGGGAATGACAGAAATGTAAGCTGCAGGGGAATGTCAGAGTGGCATGCTGATGCTTCTTCATTCCCTCCCACCCTTTCATCTCCAGTAGGGCAATAGCCAAGTGGTTAAATTATTCAGCAGATTACTGATGATCAGAACCTTTTCACTCACCTCCTGTTATCTGCTATGTCATAAAAGTAACAGAAGTGCCAGCTCATGAGACAGGCCCTGGTGGACTCCATACCAATGAGGACCCTCAGCAAAGCAGCTGATCTGAAACCTAATATTCTGTTGAAACTGCTAGATGACTGAAGAAGTGCATATAATACACACTCAAACTCAATTTACCTTAGGGCCAGTGCTAGTCCTTAAATCCTCCCAGTGGGCCAATAATGTCACTGAAGATGGCATTCAGAAAAGAAAATGTTTATATTGTAGTTTTTTATTTCAAATTTCTTAGAAATAATAAACCTGTCATACAACTTTATACAATTCTTCGCCTGCCAGAGAGTTTTCAGTGTTTGCCCGGCACCTGGCAATACTTCAGTTCTATCACTTTGTTGATGTTTGTCCTAAGTGACTGAGCAGTTGAAACCTTCAGGATTGCAGCAAGGTGTGCATCAGATAGTTGTGTTCGGTATTTTGACTTGTTTATATTCATTGTGGAAAAAAGTGATGCTGCCTTCATGCCTGACTCTGCCTGGCAACTAGTGATGGTATCTCTGTCCCTCTCCCCCAGCCAAGGGAGCTGCGGGGGGTGGTACCTGCAGCAGACCTTGCCGACAGCATGGCTGCATGCATCTCCCCCCTGTGGGCCGCAGTGGGGAGGTTCTTGGCCTGCAGATAGCCCATGGGTGGGGACTTTGAGACCCCTGCTTTAGATAACGCATCACGCCACCCCTCCCCCAAGTTGTTGAATGATATTAGTATGTGCAACTTAATACTATGGCCTGAAATAAGATTGTTGGATTACTGTTTAGATCTAACATTGAATTTCCTTGATTTTGTAGGTAGACTGTTATTCTGAAAAGGCACCTCAGTAATTTTCAATTACTTACATTTTTTGTTTCCACTTCTGGAAAATTTTTGCCTTAAATATTGTTGGCCTTTTTCCATTCCTAAAGTACTAAAAGAAATCTACTATAAGTCTTTAATTTTATAAGATGACCATTTAAACTTCTGGTATGTTACAATTCCAAACTGCATATTATAGAACCAAAGTAGTCTAGACTCTGTAGCATAGTGATGAGGTTGAACTTCTGATTCAGAGGAATAAAACACTAAGGGTAGTGTCGGGTATAAAACTAGTAAGTTGTGTCCACTCAGTCTCCTTTCACTTCCTCCCACATTGGCTCTAGAATGGTAGTGGTTCCTTTAGAAAACAGAGAGAGAGAGAGAGAGAGAGAGAAAGTGACTTCTAAATATAAAACAGAAACAAATACATAGTTTGAGGATCACTTTACACCCTAGAAAAGTAAACAGTATATCTTCTCTTTTTCAGGTTCCTTAAATGTTTTATTCCTAGCTTATGCTCCACCATGCACTATGCCAGTGGTCCCCAACCTTTCTTGTGGGAATAGCATATTCCTGAGAAGCGGCAGCGGCAAGAAGTGTCGCCGCCGAAATGCCACTGAGAAACGGCAACACTTCTCAGCGGCATTTTGGCAGCGGGGTTTCCTGCGGGCTCACAAAAATGCCCCGGTGGGCACCACATTGGGGACTCCTGCACTATGCTGTTATGTAAGCGCGTCATATATAATGATTCTGTGTTTAGATTCAAAGGTCTTTCTCAGTTGAAGTCTGAATATCAGTGAGTTAGAATATTTTAAATTATATTAAAATTTAGATATTTTTATAAAATGTTAGAATATGTGTAAAAATAGATCTACATAAAATTAATGTAAGTGTTACATAAATTTTTTTCTTGTCCATAGTGGTTCCTTGTATATGGCATCAGTTTAACAATATCTAAATATTTTTATACTTTTTGAAAAGTGGGTCTTACTTTAGAAATGCTGACAGTTTACTCTGTGACAGCACTAATATGTGATTATAGTTGACCTATAGAACAGTGTAATTTATAATTGAAATTTCTTTCCTAATAGGGACATACTTGTAGTGAAGTACTTGTAAAATAAGGAAAATAAAGATTTACTTAGTTAACATAGGATAACTTTCGGTTTCTGGTGTAAAAGCCAAATCAAAAGCATTTTAACAATACTTGCCAAGTGTATGGATATTATATGGCAGTGGAGGAAAAGACTTTGCTAAACAGAGTGTTCAAAAATTTAGATTAAGTTTCTTTACTTATGTAAAACATTGGTCTTTGTTTGGAGCTTCTTCTGGTGGTGAGAGAGTTGTGTAGCCCCATTGATTGGTTCCATGCAGTGGAAATCTGACCTTTAGCAGATGTTTGAGAAATTGCCAACTTTCACTGTGATCAACAGACCTAGGTGGTTTTTTCCTTATGTCGACAAGAACCTCTCGAGTAATATGCCATGACAATGTTAACGCTTCTCAATACTAGAAGCTTTCTGAAACAAGACAGACATTTTTCTGAATTGTTTATTTTTGTCAGTTTCTATATGTAAAGTTGTTGGCAATTTATCTGCTCAGTTGCACAAAATATTTTTGGATTTTAAGTATTCTTGTAAAAAAAATAGCAAAGGAATATAGATAAAATTTTGAGGTTTTGGTTTGTCTGCATTCTTGTTACAGCATTAACTTGTGGTAAAAGCTTTTAAAGAAAACAGAAAAAGCTCAATAGGAAAAAAAAAATAAAAGCAGCAGTGAAACATATCCCATCTGGAGCTTTTGGCTAGGAACAGGATGTTGCATAACTCCATGTGAAGCCTGCTCTCAAGAGCAGTATTTTAGGGGCTGTAGGAGACTCAACTGCTTAGTTGTGGGAGTTTTAATGTGAACACTACAAGCTCTGTTTTCTCCAACTCCACCAGTTAGCACTACAGGAAGGGGGTGGGATCTAGTGTGAGATTTATGTGATGAATAACTTGACAGTACCAGCAGTTGCCAAATGGGACCTTTCCTGCAGGTGCTAGTTTTCCTAAGCGGTTTACAATTGCTTTTTAATGTGTTACGTATATTAAGAAAAAATATTAAAAGAATTAAAGGTTGGATATGGAAAGATAGAATGTCAACAATGCATATTTCTAGTCTTAGTTTTGAGGAGAATAGTGAATTGCATAAAAATTGATCTTGCATTGGCAATAGATGTCCAGTATACTTACTATACATATTTATTTTTATGTTTTAGATATAAAACAATGTATTATGACTTTTGGTTCCAGTTACTTATCCATTATATCTATAATTGCATTATAAGTATGAGTAAAAATGTAGTCACATGAGGTGTGCTTAACATAAGGTGTTCTATCCTGTTAAAGGTGGTGTGGTTCAGTGTCTTAGAAATGATCTAATGGTGTATTTGTAATCACTACAAAAAAATCTTAAATTAGGAAGAGAAAATGGCATCTTAAATAGTGAAAGGATTTGAATTTTTTTCACTTTAAAAGCTAGTCTATAAAATTAGCACCTCCTACCTCCCATTTCTAGAAATCTGAAGTTCTGTAATAAGGTGACATTAAAAGTTTGCCCGATAAGGAGGCTATGGGAAACCACTCTGGCATGGCCTGTGTTTAGCATACAGCGTGTATGATGATACTGTGGCACCTTTTAATGCTATAATATATGTGCACCTATATTATATATTGGTATATTAGAACCTTGAGTTATGAACACCTCGGAAATGGAGGTTGTTCGTAACTCTGAAATATTTGTAACTGTGAACAAAACGTTATGGTGTTTCTTTCAAAAGTTGACAACTGAACAGTGACTTAATGCAGCTTTGAAACTTTCATATGAAGAAGAAAAATGATGCTTTTTAACTATCTTAATTTAAATGAAACCAGCACA
The DNA here is from genome assembly GCF_965140295.1 of Lepidochelys olivacea. Taxonomy (NCBI): domain Eukaryota; kingdom Metazoa; phylum Chordata; order Testudines; family Cheloniidae; genus Lepidochelys; species Lepidochelys olivacea. Next base: position 78,899,009 of record NC_140417.1, on the reverse strand, counting down.
GAAACCATTTCCTTACCATATCAAATTTTTTTAAAACTTTCCCTTTATTTTTTTAGTAGTTTATTTAACATAATACTGTACTGCATTTCCTTTAGAGTGTGTGTGTGTGTGTGTGTGTGTGTTTGCTGCTGCCTGATTGAGTACTTTTGGTTCCAGATGAGGTGTGTGCTTGACTGGTCAGTTCGTAACTCTGATGTTTGTAACTGAGGTTCTACTGTACTTCTAAATTTTTAGCCACCTGAGTTTATCTTGCAGGTTCTGAAATTGGCCTGTATTACATTGGAGCTTGCTGCCCTATAATTAGCTTAAAAGTCTGTATTATCATATCAAAGAAGTGATATAAGTATCAGTCTCATTTTGGTCTTACTTAAAGTTGGTGTTCGTTTGGGATGGGGAGCAGCTATATTTATTGACAGCATTCAAAACATATTGCAGCTGCATAGATATAGCTGATATTATGACAGTGAAGTAAATAGATAAAAATTAGTGCTTAAAAATCTTGATACTACTAATACAGAGCATTTCTTCTTAAAAACTATTTAACTGGCATTAAATAATGTTTTCATAACCAAATAGAACAGTGGTAATTCGCACATTGTTAAACTATACATCTGTAATCAGGATTTAAAAAAAAAAATCTCCCCGCATCCCAAATTTACCATGGATGCTGATGTTGGGTCTTTGATAAGTCTACTGTGGTTATAAAAGTTAAGTTTTACTGGTCTACTATGATGTACTGTAAAGTTATAAATACAAGTTAGGAGGGGCCAAGCTGTACTATCAGACATATTTTCCAGCTTGAGGCTGTCTCCATATTGGATGCCAAAAGGCCACTAGAAAGCATCTGCTAAAATCAAGGTAGAGATCTTGGCGCTCATTCCTTATCCTTGTGTATATTTTTGGAAAGAGTTAAAGGAGATTGGGTGAATCCTGACACCCAGTTCTGCTTTTCCTTTTCTGTTTTTGTAAACACCTCTGTAATATTTCTGGATCCTCTGATGGTGACTTCCATGGTCAAAAATTTTATTTTAATTCTCCCTGAGGGACCTGTGGGATAGACACCTGCTTCTTCACTTTAAGGTTAAATCATGAACATGTGTCCAAAAGCAAATTGTTCTCTGGATACACATATCCAGTATCTTTTATTCCCATGATTTATTACAAACAATAGAATTGTTGCATGCAGCTTAGCTGTAGAGGAAACGTTGTGATTGGTTGAGGTACCCCGGGATGTCGTAATGGTCTCATTTAGAAGTTAACTGAGTGGTCAACCTTATGTGTCTGTAGCCTATATAATCATAACACACAAATACACAATCCCTAATTTAATTAAAACCTAGTTTGTTAGCCAAATCTAGGCTGTGCTCAAAATTAACTGTATAGAAGTTTTGACGTTTGCTTGGTGTTCCATTAAGATCATTTGGGACAAAGGAAAGGCTGACATCGACGCTGAATTTTGTTAAAGGATCCATTTTTGAATTATTTAAAACCCATAAACTAATTGACTTATTACATTCTATGTGCAGAATAAGTGTTAATATGGAGAGAACATGCTGTGTTTTTCATACATCATAAAGGTTGAATCTCTGCTTTTAATTTTAATCATAAAATGTATATCTGTCTTAATTTTGAAGCTGTAACTGATGCCTTGATGATATACCTCATACACAGTGTAGAAAGCTTCAAGTGCCAAATTTCAATTGTTCAGTTGGCTTTTTAAAAATCCATCGTCTTTTTGGAAACTCCACAGAATCAGCGCACAGCCTAAGCGAGGAGGTGTGTTTATTATATGTACGGTTTATAGAATAGACTGCTTTCTCAGATATAAGGCAAAGGTTTATTTGTTGCAGAAACTTGAATAGATGGTAAGCAAATCATGTACAGTTCTGAGTTTATGCTTTTTATCCACTTCTCTGTAAAATGCATTTTGTATTGGAGGGTGAAATTTCTTCATGTCAGGCCTAGCTTCATATGCTTGAAAAGTCACCACCTATAAAAGAAGCTTTCATGAAGAAATCATATAAATTAACTTGTACTCTGTTGGAACTTTTAAAGGACATCACTGACTCGAAAACGCTTTGTTTGAAAGTGTTTTATCTACTGTGGTTACAAGGAATACCTAGTATTACAAATGAAGAATAAATTAATGAAAATTGTTTTCAATTCCTAGCTTTGTTCTTAGTAAATATTACAGCTTTTTGTGTATAGCTATTTTATTGTTTTTTTTTGGTGGTCACTTCCACTTTCTATTGTCCGCATAGTTCAGTGTTGCTCAGTATCCCTTGCTGATAAGGATGTTCTGCCCCCTGTTAATCTTTATAAAGGTCTTCACACTTCAACAATAAAAAGTAAAGATGCAATTTAAAGGGTAGTCTGCTGAACACTTGAATTTTCAAAAATTCGAAAGTATCCATTGAAACACATTGTATACTGTTTTTATTTGAAAATCTATTTATGGACTTAAAGCAGACTTTACGAAAGGTGAAAATTTTGTTTTAATCTTCTAACTCAGAGATTTGTTACCTAATCTATCTTTGGATTTGAGTAACATCGAGATGGTTGGGTTGGATAGGATTTAAAATTGTTGAACAACTTGTTCAGATATTCTTTGAAGAGTTCTGTCATTTAATATGCAGACAGACATGAAAATAAAAACTGTATATTATACTTGTCCATGTTAAGTTTTAGAAATTAAAGACTGAGCTAGATTTAGTTGTCCTATTTCATGGAAAGACTTGAAAGTGTGTGGTGAGAGGTGTGCCATCCTACTCTGTAGGTTTTATGTCTTCAAGTATGTGCCATTGTGGATCCCACTGTAGGCACTCATATGCCTTGTGCAAGGCCTAGATTCTTTTTAAGTGTTTGTTGGGCTGCAACAGCAGCCTGAGCCTGTATGAGGGCATGAAGGGTGGGGGAAACCATGATCCTCCCACACTTTTCTCTTCAGACCCATGGCAGCAAGTCTTTACTCAAAAGGACCTCTGTCTTAAATTGTAAATTGTTTGAGGGAGGTGACCATGTTGTGTTCATACAACACCTAGTAGAACAGGGCTAATTGGTGTATTTGGGTGCTGCTGTAGTATTAAGATTCATTAATAAAAGGAACAAACAGGTAATAAAGCATATGGAAAACATAATGTTAAGATGTGCATTTGTGAGTAACTGTGTGTTCTTTTTTTGGATTTTCTCTACCGTAGGAAGAAGTTAAAGAACACATTTATATATTTAAAAAAAAAAATTTAATAGTTTTCATTGAATTTTTCTAAACTCAATTTTCTTTCTCATGGTTTATTTCCTTTGGTCGTTTTAAATATTGTTGAATTGAATCCTTAGCAATATGGATCTGACCTTTTGAAACTTTGTCCAGCTTTGACATGCAGACTTCCAGGACAAACTTGGCCTTCTGCAGGCATGCCTCCAAATGGCATGAAGTATTTGTGTGTTTAAGCCAGGTGTACCTAAAACATATCTGTGCTTCTGAATATGTAGTGTACAGGTTATTTAAAGTTGAAGAATTGAGACTTTATAGCATATTTTAATTAAGTGGATGGAAAATTAATGTAGATTAGGTGGAGGAAGGATGCTCTAGTGCCTAGGACATTGGACTGAGGACTCAGGAGACATCAGATCAATGACTGAGTCAGGAACTGAGTGTGTGCACTTGGCCAAATCATGTAATCTACTCTCTGCTTCATCTCCATTTTACGGGCAGAAAACTGATGATAATTCTGTATCTCTCTCTGAGGTGTTGAAAATAAAATCCATCAGTGATTGAAACACACTCAGATGGTATGCTAATGAGGGCCATATAAGTTCCTAGGTAGGCGGATAACAAATTGAAAACGTTTAATGTAAGTTATGGTCCAAATTTAGTTAATGGAATAGAGAATCTTTTTCCTCAAAGGCTCTCCACAACAGTGTAGTGGAAAACTGTTTGAACTGAGAAAACTCCTATTTTGGGTATTCACCTTCACTTGGATACAATACTGTTTGACTTCTAGAGCAAATTAGTTAGAACAGTGGTTCCCAAACTTTCCCTGCATGACCCCATCCTCAGATGTATTGCTTCCCATGACCTCAGTCGGCAGGGAGGATGCCATTTAAAAATGGCATCCTACTCACAGCATGACCTTGAACACCGTGTATGCAAGGTCACACCACATGGAGAGTACTATTTTATAGAGCAAAACAGTGTACTCCATGTGTGATGTGACTTCAGACACACTGTATGTGCAAGGCCATGCTGTGCGGGGAATGCCATTTTTAAATGACATCCTCCATGCTCGCTGGGGTCATGGAAACCAATACATTTGCTGATGGAACCAACCCCACTGGGGTTGCAACCCATAGTTTGGGAACCACTGAATTAGAGTAACAGACATTTTTATGATAAAGAACAAAGATACAGTCTGTGTATAGTAACTTTGGAAACTAGGACCATTTACTTGTAATTCAGCACAAGTAGCGTGTGTGTGTGAAAGACTGAGTATTGTGCTCTGAGGAAACTTAGGGAATATTCTTCTACTGATGATGGCACTGCATTATAATTTCTAGTATTTTCCCAAGCGTAAGTACTGGTAGGAAAAATTATTTTTCTGCCAGCTATAGTCACGTGATCCTATAATACTGAAGCTATAAAAAGAATGAGGATATGCAGCAATATAAAATTATGATTTATTTGATTGTGCTTGGGTAAAACTATGGTCATACTGGGGGAGAGGGCCTTATTTGGAATAGTAGCAATTTTAACACATTACTCCTTGGGGGAATTCTGTGCCACTGCAAAAGTGCAGAATTAATGTTCCCTGCAGATTCTACTCTTTTTCCTCACAGAATAATTGATTTATACACCTCTCCCAGGCAGTGGACTTGAGTGGGTGCATCTGGTTTGGGCGTCGGGAGCAGCCGAGGGAGACATAAATCACTGCCTCGGGGGGGGAAGGGCTGGGTGTATATGCGAGAGACTGTCCCTCTTGCTCACTATTGCGGTGCACCCAGAGCTGGGGAGAGGCAAGGCTGGGGTTGCCCTGGGTGGTGGCTCTGACCATTTGCTGGGCTCCAGCTACAATTCCTGTGTAACTGGATGCCACCCCTGCTCTGTATCTGGATCTCCACTCCTGCATTCAGACCCCCCTGCTGAGCCCCTTCTCTCGAACCCGCACCCTGCCAAGCCCCACCCTTCCTCACCCGGAATCCCCACCCATGCCCCATCCCACTGTGCCCAGGTCCCCCCACTAAGCCCCAACCACCTTCCCCTGGACCCCCCCTGCAGTGTTCCATTCCCCCTGCACCTAGAACTCCTCACCCAGCCCCTGTGCATCCAGATCCGAGCCCCCCGCACCCAGATTACCCCCCACACAACCTTCTCATCCCACACTTGATCTCTTCTCCCCCCTCTCCCCCCCCACACACTCTAAGCCCCTTCACACTTGGCTCTTGCTGGGCTGAGCCTGCTTGCCCCACACCTAGATTGGGGACAGGGCTGAGCATGTATGTGAGATTGTCTGCCTCACTTGCTATCATGATGTGCCTGGTGTGGAGGGGCAGGGCCCTGGGGTTTTTCTGGGGCAGGTCTGGCCCTTGCTCTGTTTGGGAGTTGGGTACAGCCTCACCAACAAGTCTGTGTGTCCTGGTGCAGGGAGAGGGCTGCAGGGTGATCCCCCAACTCTGTGTAGTCAGTGGCCTGCTCTCTCCACTGCTGTGCTGGAGCCTCTATTCCCATTGCCCTTATAATCTAGTATCTGCAACAGTTTCAGTTCTACTCCAGTGACATGCTGAGTACTATACCAGGCCATTCACCAGTCTGGTGAGGCATTCATTTCAGTGGGGATACTCAGGTGCTGAACTTCATGCACATATTTAAGTGTTGTGCCAGATCATGGCCTAACTTCGCTCCTAAGGATGCAGTGCCCTTTACGGTATGTGTACACAGCAAAAAAAAAAATCTGTCTGGCCTGTGACAGTCAATGTGGGCTTTGGCTGAGGGGCTGTTTCATTGCTGTGTAGACTACCAGACTGGGGTTTGAGTCCAGGCTCTAGGACACTGCAGGGTGGGAGAGTCCAGAGCTTTGGCTCTAATCCAAGCCTGGATGTCTGCACAGCAATGAAACAGCCTGAGCCCTGCAAACCCAAGTTGGCTGGCATGGGCCAGTCATGGGTTTTTCTTTGCTGTGTAGACAAACTCTTAAGGCATGGCTACACTTGCAGATGTAGAGCGCTTTGAGTTAAGCCTTCATAGAGCGCAGTAAGGAAGGCGCTGCAGTCTGTCCACACTGACAGCTTCAAGCGCACTGGCGTGGCCACATTTGCGGCACTTGCAATGGCATTGGGAGTGGTGCATTATGGGCAGCTATCCCAGCATGCCAGTGGCTGCAATGTGCTTTTCAAATGGGGTAGGGGTGTGGAGCACGACAGGGAGTGTGTTGTGTGTATGTGGGGGGAGAGAGCATGTCAGCATGCTGTCGTGTAAGTTCAGACAACAGCAGACCCCCCTCGCCCTCCCCCCTCCCGCCTCTCTCTCTCACACAGCATTCCACACTAGTGGCTTTCTTTGTCTTGGAGCAGATAAACAGCTGGCTGTCAGAAACGGAGGTTTCAAAGGGCATTTCCGCATTCCTACAGCTGATTCCAAACAATGACAAGAGTGGCCACTTGACTTAAGGGGATTATGGGACGTTTCCGGAGGCTGATCAGAGTGCAGTAAAGCAACACTTGGTTCACACTGGCACCGCAGCGCTCCAGCGAGGGTGCAGCAAATGTTTTTCAAGTCGCCAAGGTGGAGTACTAGCAGCGCTGTAGCCGCGGAGTCAGGGCGCTCTACGTGCCTTGCGAGTGTGGACGGGTAGTGAGCTAGTGCGCCCGGGGCTACTTTATTGTGCTGTAACTCGCAAGTGTAGCCAAGCCCAAAGTCTTCTGTGCTTGACATACATAAAAATATTAGTATTGCCCTCTGCTCTGTAGAGCCATATAGATGTGCTCATATGCCCAGTAAGGAATCTATCTGTCAAAAAAATATTTCCTGAATCTTTTTTGTTATCTGTATTGTTACCGACACACTTGCTGACAGGTATTTTGAAATAAATTTCTAAAATAACTGAAAATGGCATGATTTTACTGTGTTTATTTTGACAATTAAAATGTGCAGAATTAAAATTTTTTTGGCACAGAATTCCGTCAGGAGTAATGACATACATATTTTAGTGTGTTGCAGCTAGACATTTAACTATGCCATTGCCAGACATGTTTAGGGGTTTGATTACAGACTATGTACATATGCAGGCCATTGAGCAGCTGTCAGAAGTGTTAATAGATTTAAAATATAACAGCAATAGCATGATAGAGTGTCTTTTATACCACCGCAGAAAAGGTGGAATCAATTGTTAGTAAGTTATGGCCTTTTTCCACTTAGGAAAAATAATTGTGATCTGTTGTTACTAGGACAATAAGGCGTTGAAGAATGGCACTTAGTATATTTTTAAATCTCTGTTCAAATATATAAAGGAGATTTCAAATGGGAAAAGAGATGTTGCATGGTAAGGTAAAAATTATTTGTATTGTGGGAGTACCCAAAGGCTCTGGTCAGGATCGGGCCCAGTTGTGCTCGGTGCAGTATAGATGCCTAGAAAAACAGTTTTTATCTTGAAGAGCTTACAATCTAAAAAGACAAAAAAAATTAAGTGTTGGGAAGGAGAGAGATACAGATAAGGTGACTGAGATGATGGCAAGGCTGTATCATTGTAGGACAAGATTCATGAGGCAGAGAAGAAGGGATAGAATGAAATTATGACTCTTTGGAGTTCCAGAAAATATGGAATTGGGATCCAGATATACGTGTCACAGAAAATTATCTAAAAGTTTCCTTTCGCATTAGTTAGTGTTAGCGAAGAGATATGCAGCCAAGACCATTGTCTTTGCCTGTTCCTCAGATATTATTGTGGGCATATAAATAACTTTTAGTATGAAGAGGCACTCTTGAAGCTGGAAGAAAGATAGGAGTTTGGAAATTTATCAATATTTCTGACTTCTGGCATTGTGTGTTGATTCATCTAAATCAGAGGTGAGTAAACTATGGCCCGCGGGCCACATCTGGCCAACAGAACAGTCCTGCTCGGCTCCTGAGCTCCTGGCCAGGGAGGCTAGCTCCCAGCCCCTCCCCTGCTGTCCCCCCACCCCTGCAGTAATGCCGCTGCGCGGGCAGCGTGGCTTGCAGCTGCCCACCTCCCAGGCTTTCCAATAAGCCTGTCCTGCCGCTCTGAGCGGCATGGTAAGGGGGTGGGGGGAGGGGAGGGTTGGATAAGGGGCAGGAGGTCCCGGGGGCGGTTGGATGGGACGGAGGCGGTCTGGAGACAGGGAGCAGGGCGGGTTGGATAGGGGGTGTTGTCCGGGGTGGGGGGGGCAGTTAGGGATGGGAGTCCTGGGAGGGGGCAGTCGGGACAAGGGTGGCGGGGAGGAGGGAGTTGGATGGGTTGGGAGTCCCAGGGGGCCTGTCAATGCAAATATGCAGAGGCTACCGAAAGAAGTACTGAAGGTTACTTATTTGTAATCAGATTCTTTGATATGGAATTGGCATATTTGCACTGCCTTCCAAGCTTCCCTCCGCTGAGGAGTCCAAATTAAAACATCTGGGTTTTCTCATTTTAAAGTTGGAAGGAATGGAGTTGGCAGTGGCACCATATCCCTTTTACTCTTGCCCTCACAGTGCACTTGAGTGCTAGATGGGGAAGGCGTGGAAGCGGGGGTATCTAATGGGCACTGCTACATGTTCAATTATCCTGGTGCACTGATGGGAGCAAGTTCCAAGAGTATAAATATGCAGAGTCCAGTTTGAAGAACTTTGGTTACAACTAAGTAATCTTCAGTTCTCATATAGCTTTGTTGTCTGTGCACTGCTAACAGGAATAGAAAGTAGTAAAAACTTGTCATTTAAAGAAAGAAGGTATAACCTGGAGTATATGCAGGCAGATCTGTTAAGTAACAAGACTAAATCTCTTAAGCTCATTTATGCAATATTTCTTTCTTTATCTGTGTTGATTTTGTTCTCTGGTAAAAGATTATGACAGGTGCTTTCTAAAATAAATTCTTAAAATAAGAAGAGCTAAGGATACACCTTAGCTTCCCCCTCTCAGATTTCTAGCCCTATCAATAGTGAAATAATGAACTTCTGGCAAATATTGCCTTCTGAAAATTATTTGCTAAAACATTTGAAGTAGATGAATATTTAGGTATATTGATTTCTTTTCCAAAGTAGTAAATGTTGCTTCTAGGGCTATTCTGAAGAGTCTCATACAGTAGAACCTCAGAGTTATGAACTGACTGGTCAACCACACACCTCATTTGGAACTGGAAGTATGCAATCAGGCAATAGCCAAGATGGAAAAAATAGCAAAACCACCAAATACAGTACAGTGCTGTGTTTAAATGTAAACTACTAAACAAAGGGAAAGTTTTGGGGGGAAAGGTAAGGAAACTGTTTCTGTGCTTGTTTCATTTAAATAAATTTTTTTAAAAGCAGCAATTTTCTTTTGCCTAGTAAAGTTTCAAAGGTGTATTAAATTAATGTTCAGTTGTAAACTTTTGAAAGAAGAATAACATTTTGTTCAGAGTTACAAACAACCTCCATTCCTGAGGTGTTCATAACTGAGTTTCTACTGTACTACGAGACTTAAAAAAACCCATTAATGGCTATTTGTAATAAGTTTCTGACCTAGTTTTAATACTGTTTATATACACCAAGACATTTTGGATGTTTTAGTAAAAAACTTGTTAAAGATGACTTTTATCTTGCTCAACTCAAAAGAATTAAACATAACTATTTCTTTTGGGTAGTCTGCCCGCAGGGTATGCTTCCTGTGTATGTGTCACTGGGAATGCAGTTGTGGAAGCTGGAACATCAGGGCTGCTGAAGACTACTTATTGAGGCTGAGCTCTTTATGATGTTTCTAACTGGGCAGATGAGTCTGACCTTGATGAGAGAGAGGCTTCTTGAATCAGTTAAGCTGATTTAGCATTCTTTACAGTTTCTTTCATTTCATGTATTAAGCCAGTATGTAACTAAGGCATAGACACTGGAACTAGGGGTGCTGCCATACCCCCTGGCTTGAAGTGGCTTCCATTTATGGCATTTACAGTTTGGTTCAGTGGCTCTCAGCATTCCCACTATAAAAACTGTTCCAGCACATCTGAACTGAGATCCAATACTATAACAGTTTTAAATGTATTTATGCAAACAAATGCTTATTGTAGTTAAATATTTTTCTTTAGTAATTATCTATGTAGTTTCTAAAAACCAAAATTGTAATATTGGAATTTTAAAAATAATTATCATGGTTGTTAAAACATGACTTGTGATGTTATATTCCAGTTCTGCTCAAACTTAACACTGTCTTTATTTTGCATTATTGACCAATTCCCCCCCCCCCCTTTTCGTAGGAAGAAGTTTCTGAAAGCAGACTGCAAATTACTTATTTTAAGAATCAATTTTTGATTATATATAAAGGCCAAAAGTATAACTAGGTTAAAAATAGATAAGTTCATGAAGTATAGACCCATCAAAGGCTGTTAGCCAACATGGTCTGAGACACAACCCCATGTGGCTGGTGTCCCAAAACCTCTGACTGCTAGAGGCTAGGACTGGGTGACAAGGAGTGGATCACTTGATAGATTAACCTGTTCTGTTCAGTGCCTTTGAAGCATCTGGCATTGGACATTGTTGGAAGACAGAATACTGGGCTAGATGGACCATTGGTCTGACCCAGTGTGGTCATTCCTGTGTTCTTCTTCCCATGGAAGCCATCTTGTGAATGTACTCTTTTCAGCACGTGTAAGCAGAAAAACAAACAAAAAACCCTGAGTGCTTAGGACATTGTTCTAGGGAGCTTTTTGTCTATCAGACTTGCTGTTCCTGTTTAACTAGTGGGGAGTGATCATTTAGCTGCTTTAGATCTCCTGGGCGTGGGCGGTGGGTGTAACTTCCTCTCAAGGAGGCTACTTCCTCTCTTGCCTCTTCCACCCATAGCCCCGCCCACACTCCACACCCATTGCACCCCAGGCCCTGCCCCCTCCCTCGCTCGTCCCTCTCCCCGCTCGCTGCGTGTGTCCATTCTCTCCCTCCCAACTCCTCCCTGCTAGGCCTTCCTGCTGCCGCTTGTTGCGCAAGTCCCTCCTCATCTCCCAGGGTTGATTGTTCCAGTGTTTGTTTGCTAGCAAGGATTAAAATATGAATGGCTGCACTAGTATATTGCTGTGGATGTATTAACGCATCCCTGCTGGTTACGTTAATTGTAGCATGTGCATTGCAAACCTTCCTGCCATGCGCTACCATGTTCATCTTCATCCCTGATGGGTAGCTGGGCCTGCGACCCTCAGGACAGTGGGGCCCCTACTCCCCTCTCACACGTGTGTTCAGCTACTCCTCTGAGGCAACCCAAACACAACACTATAGCCCTGACCCATGGTCCAGCCGGGCGTGTGCCCTCCACCTGTGGGCATGCGCTGCCTGCCCCTGCAGTTCCTGTTCTCACTGCTGCCTTAGGCGAGCCCATCCCAGAGGGGAGCTGCTGCCTGGGGGCCAATGGGAGGTGAGGGGGGCCTGGGGCTGGGGAGCTGGAGCCATGATGGGTGTGGGAGTGCTGAGCAGCATTGTGTGAGAGAGAGCAGGGGGCTGTTCCTTCCTCCAGCTGTCGGTGGGGGAGGGGGCTGTGTATTCCCTGTGCTGGGTGTTTGGGGGAGTTTTGATTTCCGCCCCCCCCACCCCACAGGTGTGGGTGGGGGAAAGTGGTTTGTCCCTCCCTTTCTTCCTCCCCTGCTAGGTGGGTGGGGGAGGGGGCTTTGTCTCTCCCTTCCCCTCTGCTGGGTGGGGGGACTTTGGGACTTCCTTAGAAGTTTTTAAGGTCAGGCTTGACAAAGCCCTGGCTGGGATGATTTAGTTGGGGATTGGTACTGCTTTGAGCAGGGGGTTGGACTAGATGACCTCCTGAGGCCCCTTCCAACCCTGATATTCTGTGATTCTATGATTTCCCCTTGCAGAAGTGGTTTTATTACAGTGCAGTGCTGAAACTTGCATCGCTCAGGGGTGTTTTTTTTTTCACACCCCTGAGCAAAGTAAGTTTCAACGCTGTAAAGTTGACAGGGAAAAGAAGCAAGGGGAAAGAGAGAGCAAGATCACAGAAACTTGCTCAGGGGCTCCTGGAGAGAAAGAAAGATCCCCCAGCATGCAGCAGCTTCATGTCAGCCTTTCTGAGCCCAGAAGGCCTCCAAGGATTCTTGATATCCAGTGCACAAAATGCCCTATAATAGTGAGGGTACTGAGGCAGACTCACACATTTAGTGTTCATTGTTTTGTATGGTCTGTACTTTCTGTGCCTGACATGATCAAGTATAAAAGAGTATATATGTGTTACTCTGAGTGGAGTGTGTCTCTGTACGTTAACTGCTTCACAACTACTGCTTGCCCCGAGAGAATTAACCTGGAAACCAGAAGCTTCATATCTTTGGGGTGGAGTTCTGGGAGAGGGGTCTGTTTAAGTAACTGGGTTATCTTGGAGGTCAGCAGTGATTGTGGGGCACAGGGTAGGTGGGCTGAGGAGCTGCATGTCTAAGAAGGGTAACAGACTGCAGCTGCATTTACACTTGGGGCTAGGGGTGTGATTCCCAGCTTGCATAGACATATCTGTGGTAGCTCTCATCTAGCTAGCATGCTAAAAATAGAAGTGTAGCCCAGGCACCAATGTGGGGCAGCATGGGCTAGCCATGGTGAGTCCATGCCCATGGGGTTCAGGTAGATTTGTAGTTGGCATGGCTATCCAGTGCTGCTGCTTGTCGCTGCCAGTTATACACTATTGTTTTCAGTGCGGTAGCACAAGAATGTGTATGAGAACTGGTATCACAAGCCAGCTCCAAGTGTAGAGCCACCCTGAGAGTCAGTGCCAAGAAAATGTGCCAGAAAGGTCCAGGAAGGAAGTAGTGCTGCAGCCTTTTGGGGCTCTAGAAGCTTAATACATCCCAAGGGATCCAGAGCACTAACGTTTGAATACTCCTCACAGCAATCCATAGAAATCTGTAAAGCTGCCAATCAGAGTTTCATTTGCACTTCTACAAAACATTACTCTGAAGCTGGTGTCCAGATCTGAGGATTAATTTGACAGAGCAGTGCTTCAGTCGGTTTTGAATTAGGAATCCTTATCTGGCCTTTCTTTCTGGGACTGTTGCTTGCTAATTTATCCTGTGAGTGGAAATTTGCTGAGGCCACTCAACAGAGAAATGAAGGTTACTTGTCACTGGACTTCTTTTGATATGGATTGTGCACATTCACCCTTCTCTCTTCCTTGGAGTCTTAATTATAACTCAGACCTGAGAAGGCAGCAGGAAGAAATTGAGCTGGTCAGAGTGCTATGCACTTTTTACCCCCAAACATTCTAGAGGCAAGGCAACAGTGAGGGAAGGGCCAGGAGGAAGCATAAGAGTGCTCTAAAGTGTTCTGATTATTATTATTTATTTATTTATTAATCCCTGTAGCAAACTTCATTGCCTACTCTGTCCCCATATCTACTGTAGCGACACCATCAGAGGACCCAACCACATCAGCCACACAATCAGAGGCTCATTCACCTGCACGTCTGCTAACGTTATATATGCCATCATGTGCCAGCAATGCCCCTCTGCCATGTACATTGGCCAAACCGGACAGTCCCTACGTAAAAGAATAAATGGACACAAATCGGACATCAGGAATGGTAACATACAAAAGCCAGTGGGAGAACATTTCAATCTTCCTGGACATTCTATAACAGATTTGAAAGTAGCTATACTTGAACAAAAAAACTTCAGAAACAGACTTCAAAGAGAAACAGCAGAACTAAAATTCATTTGCAAATTTAACACCACTAATTTGGGCTTGAATAGGAACTGCGAGTGGCTGGCTGATTACAGAAGCAGCTTTGCCTCTCCTGGAATTGACACCTCCTCATCTACTGTTGGGAGTGGACTACATCCACCCTGATCAAATTGGCCCTGTCAACACTGGTTCTCCGCTTGTGAAGTAACTCCCTTTTCTTCATGTGTCAGTGTATTTATGTCTACATCTGTAATTTTCACTCCATGCATCTGAAGAAGTGGGGTTTTTACCCACGAAAGCTTATGCGCAAATAAATCTGTTAGTCTTTAAGGAGTTGTTTTTGTGGATACAGACTAACATGGCTACCCCCTGATACTCTGCTTATTGCGGTCCCACTGTCTGCATTTCACCCAGCCAGTGCATCCCATGAGTGATATGCAGAGTCCATCAATAAGAACTATAGTTACAAACTACCTTCATAGGTGGGACACATGCTTCTATTGAATATAGCAGTAGAGCATATCTTATTTTGCAGGCAGACATTTCTCACCTGGTGAGTAGGAGATGGTTGGTGAGTTGAAGCCTTCTCATGTGTAAAAGATTACTGTTTCGTCAGGAAACATGCTCCTCATCTTGGGAGTGAAAGTTCAAATCGAGTGTTGCTGGCTGCTCTTGTCCATCTCATGGGTTTAAGGACTCATTCTTAAATGCAAGTGCACATGTCATACATTGAAGTTCAGACAACTTCCAAACAAGCTACTAAAGTAAAATATCCAGGAGAGGGACTACCTCCCCTTTGTTCTGCATCACATTTTCTTTTACCAATGTAGATCCTATCCCAGCAGATTCTCATCTCTGCCTACCAGTCCTGGAAAGCAAAAGCCTTCAGTTACCTGAAGAAGAGAATATTTTTGGTAGCCCCATGCCCAGTAGGTCCATATGCAGTTGTTCAGGCTCAAGGTTTCTAAAGTGTGTGGTTTCTTACAATATTTCTTTTTGGGATAGAGAGGCCCTTAATGAAACTTCTGGAGATAAAAATGAGGATCATAAGATTCTATTTCAAGTGATCATAGAATCATAGAATATCAGGGTTGGAAGGGACCCCTGAAGGTCATCTAGTCCAACCCCCCGCTCGAAGCAGGACCAATTCCCAGTTAAATCATCCCAGCCAGTGATGGTCCAACATGGTTTCCACTCCTGGTGTGCAGGCCCAGGTGTCGCTCAGTTCCTTCTTACTACCTGTAGCAGCAAGAAAGAACCCTTGCAGTGTTGGTCTGTTTCTCTGCGATTGTTGCAGTTAGGGTTAGTGATTGGTTAGTATAGTTGCTAGGTAGTAAACTGTAGTTTGCCTGTTGGCTTTTTTAAAATAAATTTTTAAAATAATTTGTATTACATTTTCATAACTTAGACAGTCCCACCTATCACCCATTTTGGTGGAAGCTAAACCTCTGGGGTTTAAGACATCTCTGATGATGCTTCCATGCATTTTGATGGGCAGTCTGAGTGCCTTACTTTTTTAGGCTAAGGGTATATCCCTGACCATTTTTCATCTGCTTCCTCAGGCACAGAGAAGGACAAGGCTATGGTTCAGTTCTCCCTCCAAGCTCCAAATGTGGAACATGTGAGATGCCCCAATTGTTGATTTCGATTCATGTGTCAAGAAGAGATGGAATAGAGCATTTCCCCAGAGACTAGAGAGAGATCTTCCTCTCCAGGACCTTTGGAACAGAGACACGAGTTTGACATCTTAGACGTGTCTCAATTCTGCAGCCAAAGGGTAGCCAGTGACTTAAGATGGGTCCCTATTGCACCTCATACCAGCAATAAAAACAGTGCCTGGGATACTAGCTAAATCTGCTTACCACCTTCACTTCAGCCTCAACTTTCACTGTACCATCCCTTTCAGCTCCAATGGGCTATTCAGCACCAAGTGACTTGTCTGCGTGCGCTGTATTGGAATCCCTCTTGTTCTCGTACTTGGCCGTGGGTCACCAAAACCATGGTACTGCACATAGCAGTTGAGACATTGGTATAATCTGTTTTCCCTGCCCAGATACAAAGGATGCATGAGAGCCAAAGCACATCAGAATGGGTTGCTCAGAACTAGAAGAGGTGTATTTGTCGTCATCTTCCACATCGAGATGTAGAATGGACTCTTATCCTGCGCATAGGCCTTCCCCTCTGCTGTCAGGCTGTTGTTGTAGTGGCTGTTCAGGAAAGATCTTAACAGGAGGGGCCCCTAAAACAACACAGAGGGAAAAGGAGCCTAAGAAACTGTCTCTGTTTGCCACAAAAAAATAAAAATAAAAATTTAAGTAGAATCTTTTGCCCCTCTCCAGATGTGCATGGCTTACCACTAGGTGCTTTTGGCAAAATAATTTTCCATGTTGGGATAAATTCTCACTTCCTTGTGGAAAAACTCCTTTAAAAGTACAGGCAAGAATTAAAATTCATAATGTTAGAAGTGTAGCTGATGGTTACCACTTTCCTGGAGGCTGCTTTAGATGTATCTGATACATCTACAGTCACCATTGTGACATTTGAGGTATCAAAGTTCTTCTGGCTCCAGTCATTGGGAATACCCTTTGAGATCAAAACCGTGATAGATAATCTTCCATTTGAGGGTCATGACTTCAGTGCAAAGACTGATGAAGCCCTCTATTCATTAAAGAACTTGAGAACGAACCAGTCTGCATTCTCAATGGGCTTGTATACTGCCACCCCAAGAAGAAAGCAAGCCAGACCTCAAACCTCCTTCAGACCACATCTTCATACTATAATCAACCACAGAGGGCATCAGTGTCAGGACCAAAGCATGAGTGTCTGGCCTAGTGGTTGGAGTGAGGCGATATGCGGAACAAGAGCTCAGAAGTGGAGCTGGAGTCAGGAATCAGGAGTCAAAGACCAGGGTCAGAGCCAGAGTCAGGAGCTGTAGCCAAGTGTTGGAGCTGGAGTGAAGCAGGAAATCAGGCTGGAGCAAGGGTTGGAGGCATGTAGAGATCAAGGCTGGAGTAGGGCTGAGAAGGAGGCAGGAGCAAGGCAGGCCCAGGGATGATTGCAGCTGTGGACGAAGGGTTGAGCAGCCAATGACATCCTGGTGATGCTGCTTTAAGAGCATGCCTGCTGGCTCCCTTCAGCCAATTGTGTGGTTCTGCTGTAGCCCATCTGAGTTTATTAGTCTGCCTGGAGATTAAATTAGCTAGTCTTAGGCTCAGCTGCAGGCGGACTCTCATTCCTGACAATCAGAGGCACTGAAAAAAAAACACAGAGGTTCCAGTTCAGATTACCCATCACCTCTTCCTCAGCTACACCACACTTAATCTTCCTCTTGACAGCCAATGTCATGCTACAGTTAAGAGCTTTCCAGAACTTGAAGTCTGAGTGTCAATTTGCTCCCCAATCCTCTACCATCCTCCTTTTGGCAGCGGTCTTTTTTTTTTTTTTTCTATCCAATCAGGAATGCTAGACTGAGATCACTGTAGACCAGTTGATCACGGAGAGTGTCATGCAATTCCAGGCTCTTCCTACCCTTACTTCCCACCCCTCTTCAGTGACCCTCCTCCCAAGATATTATTGAAGTAGAAGGTGGATTTTCTTGCATCTCAGAAGTGCCCTTAGAATTTAGGGGCAGGAGATTTGATACCCATAATTTTCTCATCCTGAAGAAGATAGGAAGCTGATCTTTGTCTCAACAGGTTCATCCGTCAATGCATGTTCAGGATGTTGCCTTTGTCTTCTGTAATTCCCTCACTGGATCCTCAAGATGTCTGTTTCCTTATTTTCATACTTTAAGGTCACAGGAAATAACTCATAATCCAAGTAGGAACATCTCACTACCAGTACAGCATCCTACCCTTTGATCTTTCCACAACACAAGGTTAATTACCAAGTGGTTGGCAGTTGTGGAAACTTATCTAAGGAGATTGGGATCCAGTTCCACCCATAGCTCAACAACTGGCTGATCTTGTTAAATGACCCCAGTTGGTTACCAGCTTTATCCAAGTGACATTTTAAGTTCTTTACCAAAAAAGGACAGCTACTGCACAAGTGTGGCCCTAACAGATGGTGCTGGCCAAAAGAATCCAATCTCGTGCACATGCACCAAGAGTGGAATCCTCATGGACAACACCTCTCCAACCACCACAGTTATTGAATGGTAAGTAACAATTTCCTTTTTCTGGACAAGGACTCAGTCTCAGAAGCAAGACTTTTTTCTGTAAAGAAATTCTAGTGGCATTAATACAAAACTGATCAGTAATGGCCATCTTAAAGCTAAACCTGTACATCCAGAAGATATTAGAATAGGATGCTTCTGATAGGAAATCGTCTCCTGCTTGTCCATTTCATAAACTTTATCCCCTTTTCCAAGTACGTGTTTAATCTGGCATAATTTGTTCTTGTCTGTCCAGCCGTGATGTCTCTGAAGATCAGTCTCATTAGAGAAAATGAATGTCTTGAAATAGCGCTTTGAACAGAAAGTTGGAATGGGCAATAAGAATAGTTTCCTAGGCTTATGAATGTTTTGCCCCTTTTTCCTTGTCAGGCAGAAACTTTCCTGCTTTCAGTGATTACATTGGCCCAGTGACTCAGAGGAGCTCAGTTCTCTCTTGGAGTGGGCTTCTAGTTTATTTGATTTTACTGGTAATGTACATTGATTGTTTTCTCATTTTGTGGATGGCTCTGTAATGGCCTGCCATGCCTTAAGGCTGTGTTCCTAGTCACCTGATTCAGCTCTTATTTGGAGAGGTTGTAGAGATGCTCATAAATTCTCTGAGATGTTCTGATCTTCCTCAGGATTGACTAGAAACCCACACTGGTTTTATTCTATAAGTGGCTCCTGTAACCAATAACAGGGCTTTTTAGATTTTATAACTGGAGACTAGGCAATCATATGTGTTTTCAAATATTTCCAGTTCTAGTCTGTTAATAAGGGAAGGCAACCTAAGGTAGGGAATGATTTCCTTTTGGAGTTCTAGGTAGGCATGAAGGTAATGAAGTAATCTGTCATATGGTAAGTGTCAGCATTTTTTTAGGGATGTGGTTACTGTCAGTAAGGAAATTAAAACTAATAAAATGTAGTTTTATGTGGGATTATATCATAAGAGGACCTAGAAACTTCAGCAAAAGAAGAATGTGGCTGCTTTTGTGCTTAGCATTACTTGTTGCAGAGACCATGTTACATTTGCTTTGTAATGTGTAATGGCTTCCAGTTGTACTGGACCACTTAACAAATGAACACTTAAAACTTATAAAATCCTAAATGGCTTGGGTCCTGGGTACTGCAAAGGTGATTTCTGACCCAGTGTTACACTGTGATAGTTAAAATCAGGTTAGGAACATGAACTAACACCTCTACATTGAATTAGAAAGAGTTGGGCTGGACTGTTCTCAGTGATATTATTCCTTAGTCTGTAACTTGTTCTTTCTCTTGGTCTGTCAGAACCTCGTATATTAACCTTCAAGTCATACTGAAAATGATATTCTTTCCACCCAGGTTTTCTTAAAAATGTATCCTGTTATTTTCTGGAAAAGTGGGTTGTCCTGGAGGATATGTTGGTTGGATTAGGATGATTTCATATTGTGGAGATTTGATCCCACTTTGGATTCTGTATTTATTATTGTGCATGTGCCCATTCAAAGTTCTTGGCACATTTTAAAATCCAAAATAAATCAACGTGTGTGGTAGATATGACAATCCATAGGTACTCTCAAATTCATGCCTATTTCTTTCTTGCAAGCTTTTTTCTTTTTAGTCATTGGAACTGGCTGGTGATTGCCAGGTGTTGAAAATACTTATTACAGATTCAGGCCATGCCATCAGTCACATTCTACTCCATTTGTAAAAGGACAGAATGTTGTTTCACCAGTTTTATCATTTCAAATGGAGACCAGACAAGCCAAATACATGAAAAAAACGCAGAATTTGGGCTTGTATATGGCTTAATTGGCTTGTGAGTTGCTTGTTGGCTAGTTTTTGCTTTGTAGTGTTTTTTTTTTTTTTTAATCAGCTCCCAGCAAGCGGGGGCATGCAGCGACAAGTGGTGGCGGGGGGAGAGTCAGGGGTGTACAGCAGGCCCACCACAGGCCCAGAGTGCACGCTGGGGGGATCTAGTCACATAGAATGTTGGGGTTCTTAGGGATTGGTGGCCTTGTTTTGCAATGGGATTAGCTTGATTTTTGGCTTACTGTGAAAGTCGGGGTGCTTATTTATCACGTGAAAGTTAGCAACTGTGATGGAGATCTCATGGTCCGTGTTCCAGGCCATGAACCAATTCATAGAATCATACAATCATAGGACTGGAAGGGACCTCAAGAGGTTATCTAGTCCCGTCCCTTTCACTCATGGCAGACCTGAGTATTATCTAGACCATCCCTGACAGGTGTTTGTTTAACTTGCTCTTAAAAATCTCCAACTGCCATTGCTGCCTTATAAGCCATTTGCTTCTTTTCCTGTCCCCAGAGATTAAGGAGAAGAATTTTTTCCCTTTTCCTCATAACATCCTTTAATGTACTTGAAAACTGTTACCACTCTGTCTTCTCTTCTCCAAACTAAACAAACCCAATTTTTTCAATCTTCCCTCATAGGTCATGTTTTCTAGACCTTCAGTCTTTCTTATTGCTCTTCTCTGGACTTTCTCCAATTCGTTCACATCTTTCCTGAAGTCTGGTGCCGAGAACTGGACACAGTACTCAAGTTCAGGCCTAATTATTGCATAGTCGAACGGAAGAATTCCTTCTTGTGTCTTGCTTACAACACTCCTGCTAATACATCCCAAAATGTTTGCTTTTTTTTTGCAACAGTGTTACTGTTGACTCAGATTTAGCTTGTGATCCATTATGACCCCCTGATGCATTTCTGCAGTACTCCTTGCAAGCATTTCCCATTTTGTATTTGTGCAACTGATTGTTTCTTCCTAAGTGGAGTATTTTGCATTTGGCTGTATTGAATTTCATCCTATTTACTTCAGGCCATTTCTCCAGTTTGTCCAGATAACTTTTAATTTTAATCCTATCCTCCAAAGCACTTGCAACCCCTCCCAAGTTGGTATTGTCTGCAGACTTTATAAATGTGCCATTTTCTAAATCGTGGATGAAGATATTGAACAGAACCAGACCCAGAACTGATCCCTGCGAGACCCCACATAATATGCCCTTCCAGCTTCACTAAACCACTAACTACTCTCTGGGAACAGTTTTCCCATCAGGTAGGCACCCACCTTATAGTAGTTCCGTCTAGGTTGTATTTTAGTAGTTGATCAGAAGGTTATGCAAGATAGTATCAAAAGCTTTACTAAAGTCAAGATATATCACAACTACCACTTCCGCCCTATCTACAAGGCTTGTTACTCTGTCAAAGAAAACTGTTAAGTTGGTTTGACACTATTTGTTCTTGACAAATCCATGGTGACTGTTACTTATCAGCTTAATATCTTCTAGGTGTTTGCAAATTGATTGCTTGATTATTTGCTCCATTATCTTTCCAGGTACTGAAGTTAAGATGAATTCCCCATGTTGTCCTTATTTCCCTTTTTATAGATGGGCATTATATTTGCCCTTTTCTAATCCTCTTGAATCTCTCCTGTCTTCCATTACTTTTTGAAGATAATAGCTAATGGCTCAGTCAGCTCCATGGGTATTCCGGGGTGTATTTCATCAGAAACTATTGACTCGAAGACCTCTAACTTGTCTAATTTTTAATTTGTTTTTTCCTTATGATCCTACCTCATTTTCACTGGCATTCACTATGTTAGACATCCAATCACTAACCTTTTTGGTGAAAACTGAAACAAAAATGTCATTTAGCACTTCTGCCATTTCCACACTTTCTCTTATTGATTTCCCCCCTTTGTTGAGTAACGGGTCTAACCTGTCCTTGGTCTTCCTCTTGCTTCTAATGTATTTGTAGATTGTTCTCTTGTAACTTTTATGTCTTTAGTTAGTTTAATCTCGTTTTGTGCCTTGGCCTTTCTAATTTTTGACCCTATGTACTTGTTCTGTTTTATTATTTGTTCTTTGTCTCACTACATCTTTATGAAAATGCTTGGGCATCATAGTTTTTTTTCTTGGAGGGCATTATAATTTTTAATATGTCTTCAAACTAGTCACTACTCCCTGGATGTAGTTGAAAGTAATTGGGGTCCTACCGTTAGCACATCAAATAGAAACACTGTTTGTGTACAAACAGACCTCTCTCAATGATGAGCTAATTTGTGTTCCCTCAGAACAGGAGGCCAGGTTGGTGGTAATGAAGATCTAGGAATATGCAGAGGATATTCACTATGTTGCGACACTCAAGGTAAACTACCTGTATTGATATTAAAAAAACAAAACAAAGCACAAAACATCTTTGCATGTCAGCTAAATCTGGTCCATGCATGAGATTACTCCTGAGAGCATTCTGTGCCAACAAATTTAAAATTCTGCACACAATATTTTAAAATTCTGCAAATTTTATTTGTCAAATAAATATGAGGCTCCATCATGGCATTGAAGAGTACAGGCCACTGGTTGTACAGAGGTGGGAGATCAGAGGTGAGGCTGCACCCAACTATGATACAGTGCAAGGACTGGGCCTGCCTCCAAAACACCCCAGAGCCCTGCCCTTCTGTGCCAGGTGCACCAAGTGTGGGCAGGCAGGCTCAGCAAGGCAGGATCCAAGTGTGGAGGAGCTTAGTATAGGGGGATCCAGGTGTGGGTTGACAGGGTTTTGTGGGACAATCTGGGTGCGGGTGGCTAAGTGGGAGATCTGGGTGCAGGGGGCGGGGGCGGGGAATCTGGATACACAGGGGCTTGTTGGGGAGGTTCTGGATGAAACAGTAATGGGACTCTGCAGGGGGGTCCAGGTGAAGGTGGTTGGGGCTCAGCAGGGAGGGTCTGGATATGGGGGAGGGGAATGGAGCTCGGCAGAGGTGTCTGGGTGTGGGATGGGGATCCTGGTAGAGCTGCTTGTGGCTCGGTGGGATGGGGATCCGGGTGTAGGTTGCTCCATGGGGTAGTCCAGGTGTAGGGGGAGTAAGGCTCATCAGGAGAGGGTTCTGAGTGTGGGGCAGTGAGGCTCAGCAGCAGGGTCTAGGTATGAGGGAGGTGGGGTCTGGATGCAAGGGGATTGGGCGGATGGGGGAGCAGCTCTCTATACAGGGATCCCTCCCCCTGCAGCTGAGGAGGGAGGGGTGCAGGAAGGGGGGAAGGGGGCATTTGCAGAGCTTCCTGCAGATGGGGGAGAAATCTGAGGCTGGGTTTGACTTGGCCCTGGGTGCCATGCAGAGGATGAGGAAGTTCCATCCTCCCCAGCCCAGCTGGGACTAGCAGCTGAGCCCAGCGCAAGGGTAGGAGCCACCAGCCAGGTCTTCCCCAGTCCTGCTCCCTGCCCCACAGTGATTTACCCGAAACATACTGCTGGGGAGAGTTGCATGTCCGCTTTTGTGGCTTCCCTTTGCTTCCTGGTCATTTTTCTGCGGGGAAGCAAAGAAATCTGCGGGAGACATAAATTCTGTGCAGGTGCAGTGGCGCAGAATTCCCCCAGGAATAAAGATAGCTAATGTAACAACCAAAGCAATGAAATAAGTTGAGGCATGAAAAAGTACACAACTTCTACTCCCCCGCTTACAGGCACGCTCCTCAACTCTAGCACAACCCCTGTATGCAACAAATAATGCATCACAGCTTTATTTCTGTCTAAATGGGAATGCTAATTCTCCACTATCCTTTTTCCCCAAACTCCCCGCCGCCACAGAGACTGAATTTCTCCACTACCATGCTTACATTCACTCATGTTTGGGGAAAAGGGTGTTTCCTGGGGCCTCTGTATGTCTTGCCTTTTTTTTTCCTTCTTGGTCAGAAACTTGCCTGCTTTCAATGATTATATTGGCCCAGTGACTCAGAGGAACTCAAAGTTCTCTTGTTCTTGTCTCTGTTCCTTTTTCCTAATAAGCTTTCCAGGTTTTTCTGTAGCCAATTTTTATTGGCTGGCTTAGCCAGAATTTCCTTTTTTGCAAATTCAGATTGTTGATTTGAAAGTCTGCCAAATGGTATGTTGGTGAACAAAAGTAATCAAAGCTACTTTTTTTATCTATGATGAATAATATTAATATTTTTCTTTATAAAGGATAGGATCTTCAACAGAGCAAAAGCTACTTTGACAAAAATTAGGCTCTGTTGGAGCTGGCTGAACACTTTCATGAGCTGTGCTCCTGAGCTGGTTTGGGACTTTGTCAAAGATTCTGGTCTTCATCAAAATAGCTGTTTTTGTCAGAGAGCTAGCTGTTTCTTTGTCAGAGAGCCTCCTCCAAGAAGCAACACAAATACTGCAGGAGTCCTTTCCCCCCAACTTGCTTCAAAGCTTTTCCCCCTCTAGCTTATTTTAAAAGCTTCCATATGCCATGTTATCCAACTGAAGTAGCTGACATGTTATCCATCAGCTCTGTCATGCAGAAGTTTTCAGATATGGTGACTAACACTATTTTTCTTTGTGTTAATAAAATAATTATGTATCACCAGAGAGAGGGAGACCCTAAATCTGACTATGTACACATTTTAAACTTTCTACTGTTTGTATCGTGTAAGATACAGAGGGCCCAAAAGTTGAAATTCAAAATCTTAACTTTTTTAAGATTTTGTTTTTAGTTGATTAGAACTCAAAATAAGATTTACTCTGAAACTTCCAGAAAATTTGCTCTTTCCTCGTACTGTGTGGGGTAAATTTGGGGTTAAACGGTTTTTCTAACAAAACAGAGGCTGAATTTTTGCTTATTTATGGAGATAATTTTAGGCCTTCATTACCATAATCTGAGCACCTCACAGTCTCTGATTTATCTCTGAACTCCCCTGTGAGGTAGGGAAATATTACTTCTCCCCATGTTACAGATGGAGCACAAAGAATAGTGTGTACTGCAGTGGGGAGGTATGATTCCCCCTGCAGGTAAACACTTTTGCTAGCTCTACCTGTTGCATCAAAAGTAGCAGCGTGGACATGATGGCACAGATGGTGGTTTTGTCTTGCCACCTGAATTTGGAATCAGGTGGCTAGCATAAGCTGCTGCCCACGCTGCTATTTTCATGGTGCTAGCTTGCATCTGTCTGCCTGCCCTAGGAATCGCACCTCCCAGCTGCAGGGCAGACGTACTCTTAACCTGAGACGCAGAGACTGTGACTTGCTCAAGGTCCCAGAGGGGGGTCTGTGGTAGAGCAGGGTATTCAGCCCAATTCTCAAACTAGCACTCTAAACCATCCTTTGTCTTAACTTCGACTGTAGTGTTGCTACTGCTTCTCTGTTGTCAACTTCTTGTTTGAAGGATATCTGTGATCTGGTCCTGGGATAAAGACCTTAATGCCATCTTGTTTCTGTGACCATACCCTCATTTCTTTTTCGGAGGCTGGGGTTGGGGGAGAGAGGAAAAAGTTGTTCAGCAAATTTGAGTGTTTAGTCTGTGTCCCTGACTGATAGCCCTCTATAGCATCTGTTTCCCATCTGGTTCTTTTTCAGAGGAGTTCATCTTTTAATACTTTTGACAGTGGCTAGCAGGTTGCTTCATAGTATAAATCCTCCTGTTTCTCCTTGTGATCTCACTTTGGTCCAAGTCGATTCGATACATCATTCCTTTTTACCCCAAAGAATTGTCCATTTGCTTAGCTATCGAGAGCAGTTGTGGGGCCTTGGAAAGAATAGGGGGGACCAGAATTTTTCTTTGTTATCCTTCATTGTTTTTCTGCTGAGACAAGATAACTCATGGTGGTTAATCATAGTTCTTCTTCAAGAGGTGTCCCTGTGGGTGCTCCGCTCCAGGTATTGGTGCGTCCCCGCGCCTTCGCTCGGAGATTTTGACAGCGGTACTCGTGCCAGTCGCGCACGTGCAGAGCCTGCCCCCCTTGCACTGAGTGTACCGTAATAGTATGCGTGCACGACTGGTCTCCTCAGTTCCTTCTCTACCATCCCTGGCCTGAGATGGAGCTCAGAAGACTCGTTGGAGACTTTTCTCTCCCTTTGTTAAAATACCTTCCTTATTAGTTAGTTTGTTACCAGTAGTACTTACATACCACTTCTTCTATCTTTTTCCCTTTCAAACTAAAAAAAAGAAACCCAACCCCACCCCCCTGCCCTTTTTTGTTCCTGTCATAGGCAGCCGCTTCCAACATGCCTGGCTCCCGAGGCTTTAAGCACTGCTCTACCTGCAGTAATGCCATCCTTCTCTCAGATGGCCATTCAAAATGTATAAAATGTTCAGGGGAGTCCCACATCCCCCAGAAATGTGCCTGCTGCAGCAAGCTAAAATCCAGGGCACATAAGGATAGGGAGCTGAGATTAAAACTGCTCCTCCTCCAGAAATCCTTAGGGTCAGCTTCAGACCTGGGCACCAACTCTGCTGCATGCTGCAGCCCTCCCTCCCCGCCTCTAAGAAAGACAAGAAAACTTCAAAAAAAAAACCCGCACCCTCTCTCACGCGCAAAGGGTACTTTGTGAAAGAACACTTCCCCAGGCAGGTCTACAACCTCCCTCCCAGCGCTTCCCTGACTGAGCACTTTTGACGCACCAGGCTCCTCCGGTATCGCGCGAAACCTGCCTGCGGCTGCGGCGATAACACAAAGCTCTGGTGCTGAGGCTTCAGGCTTTCAGCTGCCTGCATCTCTCACGGCACTGTTCAGTACCGCAGTGGAAGCGGAGCCGACACATCTGGACATGTCTGACCCCCCACAGGCTATTCTTGCTCTCCCGTCACCGTCACCCACTGAGCTGGCTGGCAGTGAAACAATACTCAGGACAGCGGTGCAGAGGAAGCTTTCTTCTCAACAGATTCCTCTTGCACAGCCCACACCTCACAAAGGGGCTTCGGCACCGCAATTTATGCAGTCAAGGGACCTGCTGGTGTCACCTACCCTGCAGTCACCCCTACTTAATACCTACTTCTCTCCAAATGCTCAATCAGGGTCCGGACACCCTTCCTCCAGCGATGAGGAAGCTGGACTGCAGGGGGAATTTTTTCACCATATCAAATCTCCCATCCTCAGACCTCAATCAATAAAGGTTATAGAAAAATTAGCTCGTCCTACTCTCAGGATCCTGCCCCATGGTGTGTAAACCCCTGGATGCCACCACCCATGCCCTTCCCACCACAGTGGCAATATTGGGCTCCATGGGCATTTTATCCTCGAGATCACACTTGCTATGCCACCTCAGCCAGGCATGACACCTGCCCGGCATCGCCAGTTGACGAACCTGCCACTGACGTAAGGCACCAGACAGCATCGTCACAACTGCAGGATCGGTCACGACCTGCCTCCAACCCAGGTGATCCAGTTGTTACGCCGGATGAAGCCTTACTTCCTCCTTCCCCAACATCTTTGGATGACTTACCAAAATTTCAAGACCTTCTCAAGAGTTGCCAGTGAGTTAAGAATTAACTTGGAGGAGGTTCCTGAACAGCAGCATGAGTTAATGGACATCCTGCAGCCCTCTCCTTCTAGGATTGCGTTACCGATCAACACAGCCCTTTTGGAACCTGCTATGGTCATCTGGCAGACTCCCGCTGGAAGCCTATCTACCTGTAATTGAGCAGACCGGAAGTACTTCATCCTTTCCAAGGGCTCTGAATTCCTTTTCACTCATCCAGTGAACTCGCTGGTGGTAGACGCAGTCAACCAAAAGACCAAACACCAGTTTCCCTGCTCCACCCTATCTGACAAGGACAATAATCGATTACATCTGCTCGGACGTAAAGTATAGACATCTTCCATGTTACAATTTCGCATTGCTAATTATACTGCTGTTCTGGCAAAATATGACCACAAAAATTACAATAAATGCATGGACTTCATTGATATTGCAGAAAAAAGAAACCACAATATACAGCTCTAGTTTCCGAGGGACAAATCATCTCATGTACTGCTCTTTAAGTGGCCCTCAATGCAGCCAATACTGCAGCAGCTTCAGCAGTGGTCATGCGCCAAGGTTCATAGCTCTCTTCCGCTTCCTTTCCTCGAGAGGTCCAGAGTACCATTGAAGATCTTCCCTTTTATGGCGACAAACTCTTTGGCTCCACGACGAATGACGTACTTCATTCAATGAATGACTCAAGGGCAACTCTCCGGTCCCTAGGAATTCAAACCCCTACGACCAGAAGGCAACAATATAGATATCAACCTTACCAGCGTCCACGATACCCCGCATACACCCAGCAATTCTATAGATCACATGAGCAACAACAGCAACGCCAGAGACCCAGATACCAGAGTTGCTGTCCCAATTCCTTGGCAGTGTCTCAACCCCCTCTGACTAATAAACAGATCTGAAGCCTTGCTGGAGACTATAGAAAACAGTTTTCCCACTTCAGTGCTTACACCACATGCCCCTATTTTTGGACACCACCTATGACATTCTCCCATCAATGGCAGAACATTACCGCTGACGAGTGGGTTATAGAGGTTGTCACAATTGGCTATTCCATCCCTTTCCTATCCTTGCCTCCTACCCCACCCTCCCAGTCCCTCTTCAGGGACCTCTCTCACGAGCAGCTGCTCCTCCAAGAAGTACATCGCCTTCAATTGGGAGCAATGGAAGTTGTGTCTGAACAACACAGAGGGAAGGGTTTCTATTCCTACTATTTCTTAACGGAAAAGGACAACCAGGGGATGGTGACCGATCCTCGACCTCAGGCAGCTCATTAAATTTATGAAAAAGCAAACATTCAGAATGTTTACCCTCACCACCATAACCCCAGCGCTGGAGCAGGGCGATTGGTTTTCAGCCCTCGACCTACAGGATTCCTATTTTCATGTGACTATACATTCAGCCCACAGACGTTTCCTTCGTTTTACCCTTGGCTTGACGCACTTTCAATAGAGGGTACTACCCTTTGGCCTATGCACCGCTCCCCGTGTTTTTTCCAAGCTCCTAGCTGTAGTCACTGCCTACCTCAGGAAACAAGGGGTCATAATATTTCCTTACCTCAACGATTGTCTCCTCAAAGCCTGAACCCTCGACGAAGCTCTTCGATGCACGCAGCTCACCGTCGCTTGCTTCCTATCCCTCGGCCTACAAATAAACAAAACCAAATCCACATTATCTCCTACCCAGCACTTGGAGTTCATAGGAGCACACCTCGATTCCCGGAAGGGAATAGCATTTCTCCCGCTCGACCACTTCAACAGCATGCAACTCCTGGCCATGAAACTTCGCAACAGTGCTCAGGTCATTGCTTGAGACTGTCTACAACTACTAGGTCACATTGCCTCATGCACTTTTGTGGTAAAAAATGCACGACTATCACAGAACCATAGAATATCAGGGTTGGAAGGGACCTCAAGAGGTCATCTAGTCCAACCCCCTGCTCAAAGCGGGACCAATCCCCAATTCTTGCCCCAGATCCCTAAATGGCCCCCTCAAGGATTGAACTCGCAACCCTGGGTTTAGCAGGCCAATGCTCAAACCACTGAGATATCTCTGCCGCCCCCTGCTTCCAAGCTTCGTTGGCCACAGTGTACAGACCGAATGTACACGCTCTAAACAAGCCTCTATCCATACCTTTCAGAGTCAAAGACTCTCCTATGGTGGATAGTTCCCTCCAACCTCTGCTCAGGAGTCCTCTTTCTACAGGATGCTCCATCCCTCATAATGACTACCGATGCATCCCTCACAGGGTGGGGTGCACACATGTCCCACCACACAGCCCAAGGGCTATAGTCTTCAGCCGAAACCTCCCTACGCATAAATGTCCTAGAACTTCTAGCCATATGCAATGCCTGCCGTCACTTCCTCCCATTAATCCGAAACCAACACGTACGGATAATGACAGACATCGCCTGCATGTTCTATGTAAACAGGCAGGGAGGAGCTTGCACTCACTCGCTCTTCATAGAAGCTATGAAGCTCTGGAATTGGTGCCTTGCAAACAAATCTGGATATCAGCCGCCTGTCTTCCCAGAGCTCTGAATACCATAGCAGATGAATTAAGCAGATGCTTTCCCTGGGATCACGAATGGGAGATAAACAAGGCGATCATCCACAACATATTCCGCATTTGGGACTACTCAACCATATACCTTTTCGCAACTGCGAAAAACATGAAATATCCTGAATTTTGCTCCAGAGTGGGACTAGGCAAACATTCCCGAGGAGGTGTGTTCATGATCTCATGGGATCAGGACTTACTATATGCATTTCTCCTGGTACCGGTTCTCCACAGACAAAGATACGAACAAATCGTGCCATGGTAATTCTGATTGCCCCGTCATGGCCCAGCCAACTGTGGTTTCCGTTCATCACCAGAATGTCAATTGGCTCACCGATTTCATTGCCGCTCACGCCGAACCTCCTATCGCAGCAACACAAGCAATTTCTTCACCCCAGCCTCTCCATGCTTCATCTCAAAGCTTAGCTCCTCCATGGTTCTCCCAAAACAAACTATCATGCTCTGAGTGGGTTCAAAGAGTGCTCCTACATAGCAGAACACAATCTACTTGCATCACCTCTCTCCGAAAGTGAAAGCAATTCACACAATGATGCTTAACTAAATGATTTCCTCTGACTTCTGCACCTCTTCCACTCACACTTGACTACCTATTAGACCTGAAGCAATCTGGCCTTTCTTTCAGCTCTATCAAAGTCCACTTAGCTTCTATTACAACTTTTCATGACAAGATTGATGATACCTCTGTTTTTATTCATCCAATCATCAAGTGTTTTCTCAAAGGGCTCCAATCCCTATACCGGGACATTAAACCTCCTACCCCTCTGTGGGACCTTCACTTAGTCTTATCCTGCTTCATTCAACAACCATTCAAGCTCCTAGCCACTTGCTCCCTCTTACACCTCTCTGTGAAAACAGCATTCTTAGTGGCAATCACCTCCGCCAGACGGGCAGGAGAAATAGCATCACGCATGGCGGACCCACCGTATACGCTGTTTTTTTAAGGACAAGATTACCCTCCGACTACACCCCAAATTTCTTCCAAAGGTGCATTCGTCATTCCACATCAATGAGCCGATACACCTACCAACCTTTCCTAACCACATGCAAACTCTTTTGAATCCACAGTGCATACATTAGATGTATGCAGGGCTTTGTCCTTCTATTTGGATAGAACCAGGCCCTTTAGGAGCTCTTCTAGACTCTGTCTCCATTGCGGAGTGCTCCAAAGGGGCACCTATTTCTACCCAGAGACTTTCAAATTGGATTTCTGAGTGTATCCGACTCTGCTATCAGATAAAGAAAGTTCTGCCTCCAGACGGCATTAGAACTCACTCCACTAGATCTGTGGCTACCTCCATGGCTTTTCTACGCAAAGTTCTTGTCTGACATCTGTAAAGCAGCCACTTGGACTTCTGAACACACATTTGTTAAGCATTATGCCCTTACTGAAGGCCCTCTCTCTGATACACGATTAGGCAGAACTGTATCTACTGCATTCCTACCAGATCCGAAGTCCCTGCCTCCTTGAGAAACACTGCTTTTAAGTCACGTGGAGTGGAGCACCCAGAGGGACCCCCCCCCTCTCTCAAAGAGGAGGTTACTCACCTGTGCAGTAACTGACGTTCTTCGAGATGAGTTTCCCTGTGGGTGCTCCACTACTCACCCTCCTCCCCTCTACTTTGGAGTTGCGGTAGCCTCCATTGTAGAGAAGGAACTGAGGAGACCGGTCGTGCACATGTACTGTTAAGGTACACTCAGTGCGGGGGTGGGGGAGCAGGCTCTGTGTGTGCGCAACCGGTATGAGTACTGCTGTCAAAATCTCAGAGCGAAGGTGCAGGAACGCACCAACACCTGGAGTGGAGCACCCACAGGGACACTCATCTCAAAGAATGTCAGTTACCGCACAGGTGAGTAACCTCCTCTTACCGGCTGTCAAACTTATTATTAGGCTATTCATCTGGAGCTTGGCAGCTATCAAGCTGGTGTTGCCATCAGGTCTCTGAGCTTAGTTTTCTGGTCTTCCTCTCCCAAAAGTGCTTTGTAAAATGGTTGTGTGGTCTGGCATTGGAGTATTCCAGTAAAAGTAATTAACAGAAATATCCCTTCGTGGATTGATAGCTACCTATTGTTAAACAGATGATATAATGAACTTTCCCTGCCTTTCAGATATATTGGAGTTATATCTGTCTGTTTCACCTACCCTTAAATTTTGTGGTAGCTGAGTCATTTTCAGGGGGTACTCTTTAATACCTTCTCTCCCAACACTGTGAAGATGTAATTTTCAGAATACAATAAAAGTAACTGTCTTCATATTAAAAATAAGTGAACGATACAGAGGTTGTGATGTGCCTAGAGTACAGTGGTCATGGATTAAGTATTTTATTCCTAGTATCATTCCCTTTTCTTTAGCCATTTGTAGTATAGTATGTCCTGCCAAACCACTAAGTGAACTTAAAGCTTAACTGAAAAACAATTATTCGTTAAACGTTGTATGACTGTCAGGTTCAAGATCTCTTAGTGTTCTGAAATTGTGATAGCCCCAGTATGTTGCTTTTTTTCAATCTGCTGCAGAAATATTAGTATGATTAAGGCCACTTTGGACAGGATGGCCAGTTTAAGAAATCCTTTGTGCCTCTTTCTACAAGTCTTGTTGAATTTGTTAGAAGATAGCAGCAGCTGTTTAATATTCATCCTTTTCAGTGTGGTGGAGGTGATCCACATATATCTTATTACATGATTTTATTTAGCCATCTAAACAGTAGTTTCAATATAGAGTTACTTGAGATAAATTGTTTTTCTTGTCTTGACCCATCAAAATGCTGTATTCTCATTTTATACATGGCTTTATAGTGTATATGGAAAGTTCAAAAGGCGTACATCACTTTCTATACATTTGGCTTTTGAAAACTTTGCATTGTATAAAATGTTCCTTGCATTTCAGGGATACAGTTGTGAAAACAGTGTTGTTGTTTTTTTAATCTGACTAAATCTCTAGCTGATGATGATAATAGTAAAGTTTAAATTTAGCATCAAATTGAATTAACAGTTCATTCTTTTAAAAATTTGCTGTTTTTTTCACTCCTTGTAATTTTATAAAATGAGGAACATAGTAGCTAAAGACTAACCCATTTTCTGTAGCCAGTACTGTGTCATTTAGACTGAAATTTCCCTTGTGTACTCAAAAAATCATGACTGAGTTTTTGGTATGTTTCAAATCGTTTGTCTGTTGTTGAGATCTCGGTGGAAAAGATCTTGTTCAATATTTTAAGTGCCTATTTTGCACCTCTAATTTAAAAGGCATTTTTGTAAAACTTCAAACTCCTATTTGTCTTCAATGAGAAGTTTTAAAGAAACTTGGTTATCCAAATTGTTTTTGTAAGCATTATAAACTTACATTTTTAACTACATGGAATGTGATTTTTCTGTTAATTCAGTGTAGTTCACTGCTTTAGATATAAGATTTTTTTTTTCTTGGCACATGCATTTTGAAATATAATGGATCCCCCGCAATTCAACTCACATCTTTTAGAAATATTTTTATTTTTCAAGATGGCAATCGCAATGTCCCAGTAGGATTGGCAGCTTTTTTGTTTTGTCATCTTCTTCCTTGGGATCAAAATTTAAACTTTGTATAATATGTAAGTTGCTCTACACTTTGGGGTGTAGAGCCCAGTCTAGTCCACAGAATATTGCACTACACTGCTATCTATTTCTGTTTGATGAATAATGCTAGTATTTTTCTTTAAATACCCCCTCCTCTCCCTCAAAAGTGCAAAACATTGTGTTAATGAAATTTTGCTGAGAATTTAGCGAACAGTTTAGCAAACATACAATTCAGTAACTAACATCCCTCACCATTCAAAGTTGCTTAACATCATTTATCCTATAATATCTCATATCATACAATTTCAGTATATCGTAGTTCCTTTGTGACAGATTTATGTTACCAATCTGCTTGGGGCTTCAGCTGATCAGGCTGGGGCCGCAGGATCTTTAGGGGAGGTGATGATGAAGGAGCACACCAAGTGACTAAGCTTAAAGCATTATTAACCAAATAACAGCAGTTAGTGCTGGGTGTGCCCCACGTCACTCAGAGGGAGGAAGAAAGCAACAGTGCCCACTTCAATACTTACTTTCATACTTATACACGCACAACCCAAGGCTGGCCAAGCCTGGGTGTAACGTAAGAAGAAAAGTGAGAAGAGTAGATGAGAGTTCTGCCCTGTGACGAGGTCGTCTAGGGTCCGCTGTAAATCTCTGACTTCAGCTCTCAGGAGGGTTTTAAGCCCTGGGTTCTTCTGGGGGCGATTCGTCCAGGGACTCCTGTCCCCGGTGCCCTCTGTACCGGTCTGAACCAGCCTTCGTGGCTCCCTTAGCTTCCCCAAAACACACGGGTTTCAGGGTTGCAAGACTTTTGTGTTCCAACTTGCTGACATTTGCAATTTTACTAGTTTTGCAACCCCTTCAGTTCTGTCTGGCTCAGTTTTCCTTTCTTACGGCTAGCCAGGGTTGAGATACAGGCTTCCAGCTGTTTGGCAGCAGAGAGCTTGTTTGTTGCGCTGGCCTTGGGCTGCAGTTAGTTCCTTATTTTTGGACCTAGCTGGATCGTTGAGTTAACTCGTTCCTTTCTCCCTTTCTTCCCCTTTGGCCTCTTGCAACCTGCAAAGGAATCTTCCATTCCACACTCACACCTTTAACCCTTCCCAAGATCCTTTCCAATGCATATAAAAGTGTTAGCAGTATACAACACTGGTGCTTACCCAGGGGACCCTGGGAGGGAGGGGGCAATTTTTATTGTGACACCTTCTCCACATCAGATGTGGCCTTCCAGACAAACTCTGAAGAGACTTCTGCATGTTAACCCCACAAGTCCAATACAGTAACTCCTCACTTAAAGTCGTCCTGGTTAACGTTGTTACATTGCTGATCAATTAGGGAACATGCTCGTTCAAAGTTGTGCAATGCTCCCTTATAATGTCCTTTAGCAGCCACCTACTTTGTCCACTGCTTGCAGGAAGAGCAGCCCATTGCAGCTAGCTGGTGGGGGCTTGGAACCAGGGTTGACCGGCAACCCCCCATCAGCTCCCCGTTCCCCTAAGTTCCCTGTGCGGCAGCCGCCCAGCAGGCTATCAATTGCCGGCAGTTCAGCTATCCCTCCCCCCTCTGCTGTGTGCTGCTCCTGCCCTCTGCCTTGGAGCTGCTCCATGGAGCCTCCTGCTTGCTGTGTGTCCCTGTGCTCCTGTACCCCGCTTACCCTATCTTCCATAGAGCAGGGGGGACACATGACAGGGCTCAGGACAGAGGGAGCTTCCTGGCAGCAGCTGCAGTCTCAGCTTGCTGATTAATTTAAAAAGGCAATTTACTTAGAGTGGGGTCAGCGTACTTAAAGGAGCAATGTGCATCTCTTTCTCACACACAGGGTGTGTGTCTGTGTCTCTGTCTGCCGTGCTGCCTCGTAGAGTGTGAGGCTAAATTAACAACGAGTTAACCCTTGAGGACTCAGCCAATTGCTAGTTCATCATTTAGTAGTAAGGCATACCCTGGGAAATATCCCACCCTCTGACTTTACCACCTCAACCAAGCTTCACAATCATCGCGGTGTACCAGTATTAAATTTTGTTTAAAACTTATACTGTCTGTCTGTCCGTCTGTCTGTCTATCTAAAAAATAAATAAAATAGTCTTTTGTCTGGTGAAAAATTTTTTCCTGGAACTTAAACCCCTCCCCCCGATTTACATTAATTCTTATGGGGAAATTGGATTTGCTTAACATCCATTTCACTTACTTGCATTTTTCAGGAACATAACTACAACATTAATCGAGGATTTACTGTATACCTTCCTCTAAGTTCTCAGTTTGAACTTTACTTTGACTAACTCACTCAGATAGGGAGGCTAATTCTTCCAGTCTTCAGAGGCAGCGCCAATTTTTAAAAACCCACATACAGATCCTTTTCCACCTGGAAAATGGCCAGGTCATGACAATAGCTTCCTCTAATTATTCCCTAGATATCACCTAGACTAGACATTTTTCTTTCTTAATCTTCCTTGAAACACTGCAAGTCATCAGTAGCTTTAGAAAATTTGGGGCAGTAGCCTGCATGACCATTCATTGAAATTTGACAGAGCCTGGCTAATGTTCAAGAAATGTCTGAAATACAAGAGCAGAAGAATTTCCTTTTGTGGATAACTTGCATTTTCTCAAGTTACATGAACTGAAA
Source organism: Lepidochelys olivacea (assembly GCF_965140295.1). Classification (NCBI taxonomy): domain Eukaryota; kingdom Metazoa; phylum Chordata; order Testudines; family Cheloniidae; genus Lepidochelys; species Lepidochelys olivacea. The sequence continues at coordinate 78,863,056 of NC_140417.1, read as the reverse complement.
AGGGACAGAGTGGCTTACAGAAGATAAACATGAAAAACAAAACAATGAAATGTTCTCGTTTGTTATGTCAGAATAATAATAATAAAAAACCCAAGCAAAACTGTATTTAAAAGTGGGGAAAAAATGTAATGCCTCACGTGGTAAAACCTGCAGAATATAATAGTACAGAATATAACTTACAGTGTTCACCTTTTCTCCCTTAATCACTCGCATATCTCCAGTTACCCTTTGTCAACCATTAGATACTGAACATGGAAACAAACAGAAAAACCCCACAGCTTTGGAAGGGAATTATATGAAATGTTTCATTTTTTACACAACCATGAAGCAGTATGTTTTTAGAATATGAGGGTAAGAAGTAAGTGTATCTGTTAGGTAGGCCACAATGCATAGCAGAACATGAAAACCTCAGGAGCCATCACAGCTCAATTAATCAGGTGACGAGTAGAATGAAGGTGCATATCTGTAGTAATGTATTAAAAAAAAAATTGGTTTTTGTAGTCTGTTTTCAGTTTCATCCTTTCCATTTAGTGTCCCCTGGCAAGAGGTCTGCCAGTGCAGTGCTGTTCAAGCCCATATTTCTTAACTGGTAACACTTAATACATAAATCCTATATGAAGAATTTTTGGCTGTTTTCAATTGTTCTCTTGTATAGAATGTACCTTGCCAGCGCAGTTTATCAGAGAAATGTATTTTGTCCACATCTCTCAAATGAACTGTAGCAACACAGTGTTAAAGGGTATTTATTTAAAAAATAAACTCACAGTGAAGAGCTAATATGACATTTTGGAGATAAATATTTGATATAAATACATTTATGAATTTGTACAGCAGAAAGATCAGAACACTGAAGTGTGAGATGCAGTTGCTATGTAATGAGAACATGGTCAGTTTATTAACAGATGTCTACACACACCGAGTTATCCATTTTGTATGTGTAACACAGCAGGCATAGGAGAAAAAGTTGTCATCTTGTCGGAAGAGCCATTTGCATTCTCAAAATGGAGTAGAGAACAATTGTATCTCACTTTCAGCTTCTGTTGTCAAGTATGGTTAGACTCCTGGCACTTTAGGAAATAACATCCTCTCAGTAACTGTGATTTATCCAGGTGCTTTATAATGAACTAAATGAAAAGAATCAACATATTTCTTCTGTGTATTGGCAGGTAGCAGTATGTTTGATTTAACTATGTTTAGTTTTTCCTAAAGTGTATTGACATTTAAGTTATTGTACTGAATCCTTGTGGCATTGGAAATCAGGCTAAAATAACTATAAATACAAATATAACAATGGATAGTTTCTTAGAAAGTCTGATCACTTGAACTCGTAAAAATCACGGGCTTTTTACCAGCAGTAAAAGCTTTTTGAACCAGCTTTTAACAGCAGTAGTATTTTCTGGAGATGCAGGGAGAATTTTTTTATCATTTTGTCTGTTCTGTTCGTTTAGTTCAATGACTGATTCATTTAGAAAATGATTGGGAGTTGAAAAAGCTTGTTTTCCTCTTCCAGTCTGTGACTAAAAACAACATATGAGAGGATGAGGTCCACTAGTTCTAAAATCTTGAAGGACATTGTGACCAGAAACAGAGTTCAATTCACAAACTACAGGTAACGCTTCCTTTGTTTAGTCAGTAAGTTGTAAACGCAAAAAATGTTTTGACAAAATAACATTTTTCTCAAGTATTCAGCATATTAAGAGAGTTTTATTTAACTGATAAACTAAACTGCTGTTTTGTGCATTTGAATTGAATTCTAGTATTCATCCAAATGCAGCTTGAAACAAATCAGAAGTAAAATAAGTAATCTCCAATAAATAAGAAATGCATTATTGACCATTAGCCAACATAAGACTAAAGAGGAATCTGAATAAATGTATGTTAAACTACGTAATTACTTAAATAAATGTCTATAGATATAGTGTAGTCTCCTGACCTAGCAAAAAAGTAGCCTATTTAGTATAAAGGGTATATTTAGTTGCCATTCAACATACTTTAATGGTTACCAACCGTTAAAGGATCAAGAGTTTTCATGAGCCTGGTCGGAAAAAAACACCCAGTGAACCACACTGTTTGCTAGAGCAATGGGAAATAACAAACCGTCTTTAAATTAGTCTCTCAGGCACTATTCATCTTTGCATTATGACTTGATGGCAAGGCTAAGCTGGGTAAGCATTTTTTCTTCCTTTTTTCCTTCAGGGCCACTCATTAAACATTCTGGCTTTTTTGTATAACTGTTATAATTCCTAGATAAAAAGCTATGTTAAATTGCAATTAGCTGAGAATACGTACAGTAGAGTAGAACCTCAGAGTGATGAACACCAGAGTTACAAACTGATCGGTCAACCACACACTTCATTTGGAATCGGAAGTACGAATAAGGCAGCAGAAACAAAAACAATGAAGTAAATACTGCAAGTACAGTACTGTGTTAAACATAACGATGTAAAAAAAGGGAAAGTTAAATTTTTTTGTCAAGGTAAGGAAATAGTTTTTGTACTTGTTTCATTTAAATTCAGATGGTTAAAAGCAGCATTTTTCTTCTGCATAGTAATGTTTCAAAGCTATATTAAGTCAATGTTCAATTGTAAACTTTTAAAAGCATAACCATAACATTTTGTTCAGTTACGAACAATTCCTGGCATGTTCGTATGTCTGAGGTACTACTGTATCAGCAAAGAGTAAAAAGTTAGAGATGTTATAATTCTCCCTAAAATCAAACATCATAACTCCACGAGAACTTTAAAGACACTCAGATGGCACTGCTCTCCTCCAGAGCAGGTGATCTGTGGACTCCTCACTGGTTTGGATACTGATTACAGCTTCAGTCTTTACGTCTGAGGTTAGTACCCACTCCTTTGCATGAAGTGCAAAGTGCAAGCCTAAATCTCATCCTGACAGGCCTGCCCTTCATCCCCCTAATGACATGTCTGCTGTTGAACCTACAAGTGCCTTTTTAGTGGCCCTCACTTCAGCCAAGAGGGTTTTGGAGATCCGAGCCCTCACATTGGAACCCCTTGTATACAATCTTCTTCAAAGATAAAGTGCAGCTGCACCCATGTTCAAAGTTCCTCCCAAAAGTGGTTTCACAATTCCACTTCAGTCAAGCAATTTTTATACCAGTATTCTACTCTTAAGTTGCATGCAGATAGGGAAGAACAGCATCTTGGATGTTAGATTGGCCCTGGTATTTTATATTCAAAGAACCAAACTGTTCTGCTGCTTGATTCAGGTGTTCCTAGCGATAGCTGAGAGAATGAAAGGGCGCCTCATTTCTGCGCAGAGGATTTAGTCTTGGATTACTTTGTGTATCCAGGCATGTTATGACCTTGCAGGAGTTCCTCCTCCACCTAACCTAACTGCTCACTACAAGATTGTAGGCCTCTTTGGACGCTTTCTTAGTTCAAGTCCCTATTCAAGATGTCTGCAGGGCAGCAACCTGATCCTTGGTGTTCACATTTTCCACACGCTATGCCATTACGCTACAAGCCAGAGACGATGCCAACTTTGGCCACACAGTGTTACAGGCAGCTTGTCCTTGAACTCCGAGCCCACCTCCTGTGCAACTGCTTGTGAGTCACCTATATTGGAATGGACATGTGTATGCACTCAAATAAAAAATGGTTATTAACCTTTCTGTAATGGTGGTTCTTTGAGATGTGTTGCACATGTCCATTCCAAGAGCTGTCCATTGTCCCCTCTCTTGGAGTGGTCAGTAAGAAGAAACTGAAGGGGTGCAAACTCTATGGGGCCCCTTATGCTGGTGCTATGAGCATATGGCATGATGGAGTGCTGGAGCCGACCCCACGGATACCAGTAAGGGAAAAAATTCCGGCAGTTGTGGGTGGATCGCACACGCACCTATATTGGAATGGACATGTGCAACACCTCTCGAAATACAACAGATACAGAAAGGTTAGTAAGTGTGTTTTTCCAACTGAAGTTGATTCAATAAGAAATGCTTTTAAGCTTGACAGTTATAAAACAGTGCAGATAATGCATTTACCACCATTTTATGGAACTGTTTTCCAGGTGTACATAATTGTTTGGTTATAATTGGGTAACTTGGGTTTAAAACTGCGTATTTGCATTTGATGTTGGCTTTCATCAGAATATTAGGTTTTTGAAGGAGAAATATGCTGGTTGGAACAAGTACAGTTTGGATTTTTCATCTTTTCTTGTAGTTTTTTACATTGTAGATTTGGTTGGAGAATATTTGTGTTTAGCTTATCTGTTCTGTTCACGTATACAGTTTAATACACAAGAGAAAGAAGGATGAAAATGTCTGGAAGGTTTATTTTTCAGCTAGGGTAACTATAAATGAAGAAATGCATGTATCAAGGATGGTAGGGAAATCCTGAATAGTGCAGATAGGACCTTCTGAACTGTAATTTCCTATCCTATACTCAAACTATTTCCGCTGTATTTGGCTGCTTGCTGCATTGCAGCTATTCTCCACTGAAGTGGATAGCACTTTCCATGGACTGTCCAAATATATATTTCTTCATACTTCAGTAGCAGTTTTACTGTATAAAGCTATTTTTTAGTTTACTACAAATTGTATTTTAAGATTGCTTCTGTACAGCTGGAAATATACTTAGAAAGACCTGGTAGATGGCAAATGTCATTCCTGTCATAGAGAAACCATCTGTAATTTCACAAGAAGGCCAAGCTACTGGAAACAGGAGATTAGCTTGTTATGAAACATTTATTTTTATTAATGGCATGATGCCTCATGTCATTACATCCAACCTTAATTAATGTTTGGTTATAATGTCACTGTTTCAAAATATGTTTGTTTGGGAAATCTTGAGGTAATTCGGGTGTGTTCTATTTCTTAATATTAGACAGTGTTAAGTAGTTAAAGTAGTCCACTAGAAATACCTTTTTAAAAAACTGAATTTAATCAAATAGTTGTCTGGATCCCAAATCACTGAAGTTCTATTTCTACAAATGGTAGTTCATTTTATGTTCTCTAACTTTAAGGCATACATTTTATGGCCAGTAGGGGGAGTCACTGGCTCCTCTTATTTCTCAACATAAGTTTTCCATGTTCCCATTTGACTTGAATTACAGAAACACTTTCTGCATTTATACTGTTCTGTTTACTGGGTTGGAAGGCATCTTACATCTCCTTAACTTTACCACCTTGTTGTGTTTCACTTGAACAGTAAGTGTATATTATGTGAACTAGCTATTAATGGCATCTAAAGCTATTATCTTACTCTGACTGCAGTGAATATGTTCAGTCTTTCATTCTTCTAAAAAAAACTTCTTAAACAAATGATATAGTAGATGTGCAAACATGACCCAATACTTAAGTCCATAGTTATCAGTTAATATTGGTGTGAGGTGTGGGGGAGAGAGGAAGCAACGTGGAGTTACATTTTAATGTATAGATATGTCATATGGATATTTAGGGACCTTCACTATTGAACTTTTCCGGTTTGAGTTAATGAAATTTAGCTTTAAAGGCAAATGAAGTGATATATATATTTTTATCTAGGATGTTACTGTGTACAAAACTTAATTTTCATAAGATTATTTTAAGTCTTTTACCAATAAAGCATTTACAGTACAACCTCAATTACAAATACCAGAGTTACAAACTGACCTCATTTGGAACTGGAAGTACGCAATCAGGCAGCAGAGACTACCCAAAAAAAAGAAAATGCTGCTTAGGACAGTACTGTGTTAAACATAAACTACTTCATAAAAAAAAAAAAAAAGGGAAAGGTAAAATATTTTTGGCAAGGTAAGGAAACTCCCTGTGCGCGTTTCATTTAATTAAGATGGTTAAAAGCAACATTTTTCTTCTGCATAGTAATTTTTCAAAGGTGTATTAAGTCAATGTTCAGTTGTCAACTTTTAAAAGAACAATCATAACTTTTTGTTCAGAGTTACAAACAACCTCCATTCCTGATACATTCGTAACTCTGAGGTTCTACTGTATAATTGATTTATTTAAAATAAAACAATAATCTCCCCATTAAATTCTTAAAAAGTAGCGTAAGTATCAGTTTTCGTAAGAGCACTCTATTTTGTCTTCATCTGTCGAGAGTACAGCATATGCTTGGAAAACTGACGAATTGCTGAAGCCTGGTTAAATTTGTAAATGTGAAAGTTGTTCAGGCATATTATTTAAAAAAGTATAAATCTCAAGTACTTAATTAAGACATTTTCTAACTTCATGAATAAAATTCGGAGGTGTTTTCCTTTATGAATTTTTAGGTTAGTTCTCAGCTCATACATCTCTTCTTTGAGGAAGAACACTAGTTATACATTATAGTTATAAATAACACATTCCATATTTTAACTGTATCATATGTCAGAAATGAAATTAATGTGATGTGCTCACTGTGTCCTCCCTTTGAAGTCAAAGGCAAAATTCCTATTGACTTGAATGATGTAAGATTATGCTCTGTTATTTATAAAGTAAGTCATATATGTCATAGAAGTGTAAGAATTGTTTGACCTTCCAAGGTGAGTTACCCAAAACACTGATACTTGCTTAATAACTGGGGTGGGGGGAGGGGGCAGATATTTTGTTAACTGTAGCCAGGGTGAGGTTTAAGCAGTTATTAAACTGAGAAAAAAAAATTGAACATTGAGCTCATGATGAGGAATAGTAATGCAATAGTGTGGAAATGCAATGACTGTCCTTTGTTCCCCTTTACCTTCCCCATTTGGGAGAGAGAACAAGAAACCATTCTGTAAATGCCAGCCAATGAGTCATTTTAGCATACCGTGGTAGAAACCTTGTAGATAAATATGGTGCAGAAATCCATTTGCTTATTTAACAAAATTGCTTTGTCTGAGATTGTTAAAATGTTACACAATTAAAAGAATTTTTAGTGTTTCTAGCTGTGTTGTCTGGAGGTGGTATTGGAATAAATATAGTTAATGTCAACCTTCAGATTCTTAACACTCCAGTTGTCTACAACATATAACTTGGCAGAAGAGTAATGGTATATAGTAGTTCAGTGTGGAAGAGTTGTAAACGACATCCTGCTGACTCTTGATGGTTTCAAAAAAGAGGAATATACTTGAGCTATGCTTTTTTTTCTTTTTCTCCCCTCCCCCGCCCATCCCCAGCATTAGAAGTAGGGTAAGCTGGAGGATGACAGTTCTGCTTTACAACAACTTTCAAGGTTTCGAAATTTGGTTTTGTTCTTCATTGGAATGAAAATAAACTTTTTCACAAAATGGAATTGTGTTGACACATCAGTTTTCAGATAGAAGCGGCTAGGTTTTCAATTTAGGTCTCCCTCTGTCTGGTCAGAAGTGACCAGAGTGCCCTGGACCACAGAAACATTCCCACTGAAAACTTAAACTTTAAGGCCAGAAGGGATTTTAAGGCCAGAAGGGATCATCATGACCTCCTGCACGTTGCAGACCACAGAACCTCACCCTCCCATTCCTATAATTGATCGTATCTCTGGCTGATTTACTGAAGCCCTTAAATCATGATTTGAAGACTTCAAGTTACAGAGAATCCACCGTTTACTTTAGTTTACACCTACAAGTGACCTTGTTGCTACCCCATGTTGCAGAGGAAGGCAACCCTCCCTCTCCCCCCCAGGGTCTCTGCCAATCTGACCTAGGGGAAATTTCTTTTCTGACCCTCAATGTGGTGATCAGTTAGACCCTCAGCATTTGGGCAAGACCCACCAGCCAGATACCTGGGAAAGAATTCTCTGTAGAAACTCGGAGCCCTGCCGATCTACTGGTCCATCACTGGCTGTTGAAGACATTTGCTATTAGTAGTCACAGATGACTATCTACAGTGGCAAGTAGCCATTATCATGCTATCCCCTCCAAAATAATATACCTAGATTTCAGCAAGGCTTTTGACACTGTCCCATTTGACGTTCTGATGAATAAGCTAGAGAAATGCAGGGTTGGCAGAACTACCATTAAGTGAATCCATAATTGGTAAACAACTGCAAACAAAGAGTGTATTAATGGAATGAGGTCAGATTGGAGGGAGGTCTCAAGTGGGGTTCCACAGGAATCTGTCCTAGGTCCAGTGTTGTTTAACATCTTTATTAATGACCTAGATGTAGGAATAGAGAGCATACTGATCAAATTTGCAGATGACACAAAGCTGGGGAGGGGGTTACTAACACTTTTGAGGATAAAGCTAAAATTCAGAGGCATCTTGATATACTGGAGAACTGGGCTATAGGCAACAAAGTGAAATTCAAGAAATTCAACGAAGACAAATGTAAGGTGCTACACTTAGGGAAGAAAAAACAAGTGCACAAATATAGAATAGGGGATAACTGGGTTGGCAGCAGCACTGCTGAAAAGGATCTGGTAGTAGTGGTAGATCACTACCTCAGCATGTGTCAGCAATGTAATGCTGTTGCCAAAAAAGCAAATGCAATTTTAGGTTACATTAGCAGAGGCATTAGCATGCATGTCAAGGGAGGTGATAGTGCCGCTCTACTTGGTGCTGGTTAGGCCTTAGCTGGAGTACTATATACAGTTTTGGTCACCAGTGTATAGAAAGGATGTAGAGAAACTGCAAAGGATCAAGCGAGCGATAAAGATCAAAGGGATGAAATGCAAGCCATGTGAGCAAAGGCTGAAGGAATTGGATATGTTTAGTTAGGAAAATAGGAGATTAAGGGGGGACATGATAGTGGTCTTCAAATACTTGAAAGGCTGCCATTAAAAAGATGGAGAAAAATTGTTCTCTCTTGCCACAGAGGGCAGGACAAGAGGCAGTGGGTTCAAACTACAGCATAGCAGATTTAGATTAAATCTCAGGAAAAACTTTCTAACCCTAAGACAATGTAACGGACTACCTAGGAAGGTTGTGGAAGCTCCTTCACAGAAGGTTTTCAAAAGGAGTCTGGATAGCCGTCTGTCTTGGATGATTCAACCACAACAAATCCTGCATCTTGGCAGGAGGGTGAGACTAGATGATCCTTGTGGTTCCTTCTAACCCTATGATTCTATGAAAAACTTATCAAGCTCAGTTTTAAGACAGTTAGGGATTTTTTGTCCACTGCTCCCATTGGAAGGCTGTTTCACAACTTCACTCCTTTGATCGTTGGAAACCTTTGTCTAATTTCAAGTCTAAACTTGATGGCCAGCTTATATCCATTTGTTCTTGTGTCAGCATTGGCACTTAAATTAAATATCTCCTCTCCCTCCCTGTTATTTATCCCTTTGATGTATTTATAGAGAGCATTCATATGTCCCCTCAGCCTTCTTGAGGTTAAGCTAAACAAGCTGAGCTCTTTGAGTCTCCTTTTGAAAGGTAGCTTTTCCATTCCTCGGATCATCCTAGTAGCCCTTCTCTGCACTTGTTCCAGTTTGAATTAATCTTTTCTTAAACACTGGGGACAAGAATTTTACCGTCGTCCACCTGATTTCTCACCAGTGCCTTGTATGATGGTATTAACACTTCCCTTCACTTCTACTTGGAAATACCTTGCCTGATGCATCCTAGGGCCTTTTTCACAGCTGCATCACATTGGCGACTCATAATCCTACTGTGATCAACCAATACACCCAGGTCTGTCTTCTCTGTCTCTTCCAACTGACGTGTCCCCAGCTCATAGCAAAAATTCTTGTTGTTAGTCTCTAAGTTTGTGACCTTGCATATTGCACTATTAAATTTCAGCACATTTCTGTTACTCCACTTTACAAGGTACCATCCAGATCTTCTTGTACGATACTCTGGTCCTCCTCCATATTGGCATTACCTCCCAGCTTTGTGTCATCCGCAGATTTTATTTGTGCAGCCCCACTTTTTGTTTCAAGATCAGTAATAAAAATGTTAAATAAGATTGGTCCCAATACCAATCCGTGAGAAACTCCACTAGTAACCTTCCTCCAGCCTGAGTGTTTACCTTGCACTATGACCTGTTGTAGTCTACCTTTTAACCAGTTTCTTATTCACTTTTCAGTTCTCATCATAATCACCATCTTCTCCAATATAACTAATTTACTATGTGGAACAGCATCAAATGCCTTACTGAAATCCAGGTAGATTAGATCTACTGCATTTCCTTTGTCTAAAAATAAGTTAATCAAATTTGATGTTTCAGCTTCAAAACAGCATATTTAGATAAAAATACATTTGAGAGTTCCAATCAGCTCTAATTAGAAGATAGCTTGCAACCTTGCTTTAATTGGAAAAAGTATTGTTGAAGGTTTTTGTCCCACTTCTGCTGGAAAATTGTAACAAGAATTGTAAAAACTAGCAAGCTAAAACCAATTATATTTATGAAATATTCCCAATTAGAACTTCTACTTCATGTCCAGATCTTCAGTGCCATGTTGCTGAATCTTCAACATGTACTGCTTCAGGGAGGCAGAACAGAGTTGTCCATAACTGGGAGGGCTGGGAAGCCGGGCTCCTCTGAAGGCTTTCCAAATTTGTTGTTCTGTCTGCACAGAACAGGATGGCATTGCAGCATATCCTCCTTTAGAGACCTATATCAGTTAAGTAAAGGGAAAATAATTGGGAATTTTGAGCCTTGGCATTCATTAGGGATCCCAATTTGGCTACAGATTTTATTTTAGTGGCTTGGGTTGCTGTGTTGTTTTGTCTGGGCTTGGGGAGGATGGCGAGCGGCTCTTTTGAACATGGTTGACTAGCCTGCAGGGTGGAAAAAAAATATTTTTTAAATTTAAAAATGGATTTATTTTTTATTTTGGGGTTTTTATTTAAATGTATTTCCTTTTTCTTAAAAATCTATTCAAAATAAAATTTGAAATTATAGCAATCAGCATTAAGGTCTAAATGGACTATAGTCTATTAAAATCATTTGATTTTAATTTAAAAAATACTAAGTAATAATACATGTTTGACAATTTGAAAGAAAGTCAGACTACTGAATAATTGAAATTACTAGCTAAGCACATGGAAGCAGAACCAGTTTTTGCAGGTGCAAAGAGATTTTCTTTATTTCAGTTTATTCTATTAGTGCAGTTCATTCAAAGTTAAGATACTGATTGGAAGTTGAAAAAACAAGAAGACACATTTTCTTTTTCCAATCTGTGACTAAAAACTAGGTGTGGAAGGATGAGATCTACTAGTTCTAAAATCTTGAAGGACATTGTGACCAGAAACAGTTCAATTCACTAACAGATAATACTTCCTTTATTTCATAAATCAGTTAGTTTTAAATGCAAAATGTGTTTTGATAATCTTACTTTTTCTTATGTATCCAGCATAATTTTAACTAATAAAAATGAATTTAAAGGGCTGTTTTATTTATTTTTAAATTAATTCCAGTTTTCATTCAAATAGAGCTTGACATAAACCACATAAAAATAATAATAATTCAGTAAATTGAATATGGTCAGTGATGAATTTTTTAATATAATAAAAAGTAAAAGTTAAGAAAATGAAAATATATAATGTTACATAATTGCTTAAATGAAAGTGTATAGATATAGTGTAGTCTTCTGGTTAACAGAGAGACCAAATTTAGTGTAAAAGTGATGTATAGCTGCAAGTCAACATGTTTTAATGGTTACTGACTTAACCATTCTTTAGGAAAACAATTAAAAAGTTGAAATGTAAAACAAGGTTAAATTATTTAAATTTAGGTTTCCTGGTTGCTGATTTAAAGCATAACTGGTGATTTAAATAACTGAACTTTAAAGTTGATTAATTTTAAGTTAATTTATTCACTTAAAACTTTACGCATGAAAGAAGCAGTTTCGTGTAGGGTCGGAAAGGGTGTATGGGTACTAGGGTAGATATATGATAAGGCTGGGTTATAGCAGAGTTGATCTCTGCCATACCTAATTCTACTCTATTTTTAGAGCTCTTCCTTTGTTGTTCTAATGACAAGCAGCTAAAAATCAGGGACCACAAACGTCTCCTGATGACTCTCCTTCTCCACTGTACCCAAGTTTTGTTCAGGTGGGGTGTTGAATTTACATGTAAATCTTTAGCGATAGACACATATATATTCTCATAAGTATTTATTTGGCTAGTATTTCAGAAAATGTGACGTATGTAAAGCAGTAGTTCCTAAAGTGCTTGAGCCCATGGGACTCTATTTTTTTTCAAATGCATTTATTCATTTTTTAAAATCAAATTGAGCTTTCATGCCTCTCTCCGTTTTTAAACTTCATAGATTCCAAGGGCAGAAAGGAGCAAGTTATATTTGGCACTGATGTGATCATCTAGTCTGACTCCTGTATAACATAGAAAGACCTCAAAGCCACAGAATGCCCTCAAAATAATTCCTAGAGCATATCGTTTAGAAAAACATTCAGTCTTGATTTTGAAATTTCCTGTAATCATGACCTTTGGTGAATTGTTCCCATGGTTAACTACCTTCACCGATTTTTAAAAAATTGCACCTTATTTCCAATCTGAGTTTGTCTAGCTTCAACTTCCAGCCATTGGATTGTCTGCTACATTGAGGAACCCATTATCAAATATTAGTTCCCTATGTAGGTAGTTATGGACTATGATCAAGTCACAGCCTTTCTTTTTTAGCTTTCTTTCTTAGGGCTGATCTATACTAATGCTGTAAGTCGATATAAGTCACACTAGTTCAGTTACATAAATTACGTAATTGAGTTCTACATAACATAGGTTGACTTAGAGTGATATCTACCCCGCACTGTGTCGACAGGAGACACTCTTCTGTTGACATAGCTTCCGCCTCTTGGGGAGGTGGAGTACAGCCATTGATGGGAGAGCCCTGTCCCATTGACTTCACGTGTCTTCACCAGAAGATCGCAGCAGTGCTGATTTAGCTGGTAGACATGGCCTTAAGCTAAATTGCGTGAGATCCTTGATTCTATCACTTTTTAATGATAAGGCATGCTTTCTAATCCTTCAGTCATTCTCTGGTTCTTCTCTGAACCCTCTTGAATTGTCGATATGAGAACTGGACACAACACTCTAACAATGCTCACACCAGTGCGAAATATAACTTGCTGCTACTTTGGAGAATTTAGATGAGCCATTTTTTTTTCCAGGGATAGACTAGCCAGGTGCAAGTTATCTTGTAAACAGCTCTTGACCAGCCTCGGAATAATTTCATATAATTTGCAGGGAAGGAAAAATAGGACAAAGTTTCTGTAAATGTGTCTTGGACGATCTAACAGCATAGAAATGTTTAAGTTCATGCCACTTGATGTATTTCAAAGGTAAAATCCTTCTCAGAAGGACTAGAGAAAATAATTGCAACTACTATACAAAGTATGGCTATTAGAAAGACAATACTTTAAGATGCAATCTGTGTTCTTCTGCTATGGTTAAAAAGGTCTTACTGTTCTTTAAACGTTAATGAACTCTTCTGAAATATTTTGATCACAAAAGGATTACACTTAGCCTAATTTACAGAAAAATTACCTAACACGCTTTGTATTTTAATAAATATGAGAGTTGGTAATTAGGTACATCATTTAGTTCTGAGTTTTTTATAAAGGCTCTTTTCCAGTCTTGGCAAATTAAATGGTAGTGGCTCTATTAAGTGAGCACAAATATAAATTAGGATTTGAGTGGAAGGGTATTGTATTACTCGGTTGCCACTTAACTTTTCTGCTTTAAATTTTTATATACGAAACATTGAGATTTTTGTAAAAGTTAGCATTCAAATTTGAATTTGTGGCAGGTGAGAGTGGGTAAAGAGTTGAGGGTTGGAGAGAGAGTGGAGTGAATAACAATTGAGTTTATCAACAAGAAGGGGTAAGTGGGGAAATGTGGGAGGCTAAGTGGTAGGAGTCATGGCTATTTACTTACTGGAAGGGTGGAGATGATGGGAAGGAAGTGGGTGATGTTTCAGGAGATGAGGGGGGAACTCGGTTACGGAGAGATGAGAGAAGAAGTAATATTTTGCAAAGACAGAGTTGAGTGGGTGGGAGGATTGACCCAGGTTAAAGGTCAAACAAGGAAGTGAGATGGGAGGCTCAGATGGGCTGCCAGCATGGAAGCTGCTGAGGATAAACATCAGCGTTTGTGATGGAAGGGAGAGCTAGATGTCAGTATTTGAGAAATAGGTGAGTGTGAAGAAGTCAGGTGGGCAGGAGATAGGATGGAGTCACTGGGGCAAGTGGAGAGGTTAGAGAAGGAGAGCAGATGAGAAACTTATTCATCTGAGACCAGGGAGAAGGAGGAGAGGGTTGAAGCGGGAATGTCTCATCATATTTTGGTGCATGTTCTCTTGAAATAAATTGGCAAGATCTGTGCAGAGAGAAAAGAGCAGGAAGGGGAGGGTTTGAGAGCACGTCAAAGGAGCAAATAGGCAGCTGGGTTGTGATCTTGAGATTCAATTCAGTTGGAGAAATACAGTTGTTTAGCTTGGAAGATGGCAGAACTGAAGGGCAGAAGTCGGTCTGGTCATGGGATTTTCACCAGATATGCTCTGCAGCAGAAGAACAGGAATGTAGGAAGTGGATGTTGGGGGTGAGCCAGAGCTTGATGGAGTTGGAAGGCGGACCTCACAATAAAAGAGAGGAACAGAAATGTCAAGTGTGGAGGGGAGTGAGGAATGGAGAGAATCAACAACCATATCAATGGAAGAAAAGGGAAGAGAGGACTGAAAACAGATGAGAAATCCAGTATGTTGATAGATATGCTGATAGACTAAAAGTCATGGGAAGGCCAAGAGACAGGGCACGAGGGAGGGGGCTCATGGATGATGTTGAAGAGAACAGGTGATGGTCAGAGAGGGGGAAATGAGCAACAGCAAGATCAAAGAGAGGGCAAGTGCTTGGTTAAGACCAAGTCAGATGAATGGCTCTTTGGGAGAGTTTAACAAGGGCTGCAAGTCAAATTAAGACTATAGGGCAAGGAAACATGCACCTAAGGGGTCAGATGGGTCATCAACATGGAAGTTGACGCTACTGAGGCTGATTGGGGATGGTTGTGAGGAGAGGAACTGAGAGATCCAGGAGTTGAAATCAGAGAGGACAGCTGATGGGGAGGGATTGGGTGGATAGTAGATGACGACAAGATGGAGTGGGAAGAAGAATTGGATGTAGTGCTGTTCAGAACAAAGAGTGGGAAGGAGGTGGAGTGGGAGGGGTTTGGAAACAGCAGGAGTTGGAGAGCAGAAGCCCCACACTTCCACTACAGTCTGATCCAGGGCATGGAGTATGAGAGAAGGAGATGCTTTATAAGAGAGGGTAGCTGCAGAGGCAATGTCAGACAAAGGGATCCAGGTCTCTTTGAGAGCCAGGGCCTGGTGGGAGCAAGATATGAAGTCATAGATGAGGTTTTTTTGTTTGTTTGTTTTTAGAGATGGTGGTAGACATTTCAGAGACAGCAAGAGAAATGCAAGGGGGAAGGAGAATGGGTGTGAGATTACGAACAGAGGCAGGAGAGGGGCAGACATAGTGGAGAGGGTAGGGAATGAGGCAATGTCACCAGAGGTCAGGAAGAGGTGGTAGAGGGTGTGGATATGGCATCTAGATTTGTGCTGGTGGGTCATCAGAGCCGTGGGTGAGTGGTAGATGGACAAGGGCCAATACACACAACAACAAAAAGCAGGGAAATGATTTGAAGGTACACTAGTAGGTACCCTTAGGTAGCTGGAGTGCATGGCCTCTCAGGCCATGAGATATGGCCAGGCTGACCCGCTTGAAAGATCTAAGAACAGTGGGGCACTCCAGGATGGGGACTGGTCTCTGGCACTGGCAGAAGCTCCCCCTGAGGTAGCTGGACTGTGGTGTGGTGGTTTTCATTGAGATTGAGCAGATATTTCAGATTAATTTACTGAAATTCTTGTATTTAATTTTATAATCTATACTGTACAAAATGCAATTGTTTATATATGAAATAATAAATATTTTGTTTTGTGTTCTCTAATTTTCCCAGGTATATGTGGAATTTGATGACCTTGAATGGGAAAAACGAGAGTGGGTTAAGGTTTATGAAGATTTTGCAGCCTTCTTGGTGGAGTACCAGCTGGTCTGGGCAAAAAGAAAGGACCCTAGCCAGACTCAGGGATCAAAGATCAAACAAATTCAATGGCCTGCATTGGTAAGATATTTGAAGTGTCATTTTTAAGCTGTTAAACACAGAATGTTACTAGGAAATTGTTTAATTTCATTGTAATTACCTTGATGTTGGAAGTTAGTTGTTTTCTTGTCTGTCAGTCTTGACTCCGCTGGTCGAGCAAGCTCATGTGAAAGGATGGGAATTCCGTGATACTAGTCACTCATTTTAATTTAATTTTTTGAGGTGATGCAGACCATGATAAACTTAGTATCTCCTAGTGATATAATAAAACTGATAACACCTCTTACAGACAAAGCAGTTTGTGTTAATTAACCTAGTAGCACTATGTTGCACTGGTACAGGGAGATTGGAGTTGGGTTAACAACTTGCATCCCAGAGCTCGTGACTACGGAGGGCTGAGGAGGCAGTGTAATTCTAATGGAAATAGCAGCATACGTAGGAGTTGCGTCAAGGTCCAGAGAGATGACGGGTGAGTACAGACTCATTGAATCAGTGATAAAATAGTCAGTTGCATCTTCTCTGAAGTGAGAACTGTATCCTTCTGGATATCTGCAGTGACACTCAGATGCTGAAGCAGATGAGAGGGTTAAAGATGGCTTTTTCGCCCTGTTTACTTAGGAAGCTATTCTTGTTGCTGACAGGTCCTGGGTAATCCTAGGCTGTGATGAGGATCTGATGAGGTCATCTAAAAAAGGGACGGACATGAATCCATGTCTTCCTCAGAGAACCTACTAGCACAGCCAGGATCTTCCTAAAGACCCAAGTTGAGCCTGATTGGGAGAATCTTGTATTGAAAATGTTTTCCATTGTAATAGAACTGTAGAAATCTCCTGTAACTTCTCAGACTGGAGTGTGAAAGGAGAACTCCAACAAGCATATCAATATCATGAATCTTGGGAATGCTTAGCCATGATATGATGATGGTTTTAGTGTCTCCATCTGGAATATCAGTCTCATGGTGAAATTGTTGAATAACCTGTGATCTAAGATGGCCTCCAAATCCCCATTCTTCTGTGGAACCATAAGGAATATGTTCTATAAAACCTTTGTGTTGATGGGGCAGGCTCTATTATCTTTGCATTGATGAGGTGGGAAATTCTTATGTTTTTTCCTTGTTTTGTCTGTATAAGTCAGTTGGTAAGCTCACCAGCCAGGGAAAGTAGAATAAACCTCCCAACAATCATTTCGTCCATGTCACTTTCTTTGGGGCTGGCTCTGTTGTTCACAAAAGATTTAAAAAGTTGAAAGTATTATAAACACTGGGTGCAGGAGGCCTGTCCCACTTTCCAACGTCTGGTAAGGGAGCGGGCACTCCTGTTCCTTTAGGCAGTATTCAGCAGGCATTCACATGATTCTAAATCAGCTGCCTCTTCATCATGTGCCCTGTTAAGCAGTTACTGGAAGTTGTAGATTCTAGTCTTAAAGTTCAAGGCTCGTAACATATTGGGAAGTGCATATGCACCCAAGGACCAGCAACCTAGTCAAATTTCCCCAAGATGAAGAAACTTAAATGGGGAATTCTGCATGGGGTAAAATCTCTAAAGCCAACTCCTCCTCCCCACAGATCAGGTAATCTCCTTGAAGGTAAGTGTCCTGTAGTTGTAGGGAATGCTTGAAGCTGGATCGATTTCCATGTTAGCCCTGCCTGGAGTTTCATGCCTTCCTGATTGAAGCAAGACTTTTTCGTTTTGCCTGGTGTTAAGTTTGTGGCCTTTAGAAAATTATTAGTTTTGACTTGGCTATGTGATTTTGTATAGTTTTCTTCCCTTTTTGGCTTTGGCCATCATTTTGTGCATGTGTTTACCAAACTAATTCCCCTTATGCCCTTCTCTCCATCCGGAGTACTTTATGGATGTCATGAGTGGCCTAGCATG
The DNA here is from genome assembly GCF_965140295.1 of Lepidochelys olivacea. Classification (NCBI taxonomy): domain Eukaryota; kingdom Metazoa; phylum Chordata; order Testudines; family Cheloniidae; genus Lepidochelys; species Lepidochelys olivacea. The sequence goes on along the minus strand of NC_140417.1, from coordinate 78,845,233 downwards.
ACAATCATCGTACTGGAGGCCATGGAGCAGCATTTAAACGTAGCAGGTCGAGCGAAGCTTCTATCCTGAAACGAGCACATAAAGAAACAATTTAGAGTGGGCTTCATGCCTTGGCGATGTATGGCTTTCACTTGGTCCAGTTTGTCTGTTCAGATTAGGATGGCTCAAGTAAAAAAAAAAAATTGAAGCGGAGTGCAAAAGCTGCCATATTGATGTTCCTTCTTCAGGAGAATTCCATTTTTGTGTCAGTGGGCTCCTTGAGCGGCAGCTCATTCTTTTTGGGCATTGGTGTCCTTGTCCAGTGGAACTGCAAATACATCTTGGGTGAAATAACAGTACTGAGTTACTGAGTTACCGGGGGACTGAGTCATCTATCTGCCGCCCTGACCGGGAAAACCGAGAAGTCTGCTGCTTGCCGGGGGCTAAGATTTGCGATGTGACGGAGAGACTGCCGAGACTCATCAAGCCCTCGGATTGCTACCCCTTCCTGCTTCTCCACGTGGGCACCAATGATACTGCCAAGAATGACCTTGAGCGGATCACTGCGGACTATGTGGCTCTAGGAAGAAGGATAAAGGAGTTGGAGGCGCAAGCGGTGTTCTCGTCCATCCTCCCCGTGGAAGGAAAAGGCCTAGGTAGGGAGCGTCGAATCGTGGAAGTCAACGAATGGCTACGCAGGTGGTGTCGGAGAGAAGGCTTTGGTTTCTTTGACCATGGGATGGTGTTCCATGAAGGAGGAGTGCTGGGCAGAGACGGGCTCCATCTTACGAAGAGAGGGAAGAGCATCTTTGCCAGCAGGCTGGCTAACCTAGTGAGGAGGGCTTTAAACTAGGTTCACCGGGGGAAGGAGACCAAAGCCCTGAGGTAAGTGGGAAAGCGGGATACCGGGAGGAAGCACAGGCAGGAATGTCTGTGAGGGGAGGGCTCCTGCCTCATACTGGGAATGAGGGGCGATCAACAGGTTATCTCAAGTGCTTATATACAAATGCACAAAGCCTTGGAAACAAGCAGGGAGAACTGGAGGTCCTGGTGATGTCAAGGAACTATGACGTGATCGGAATAACAGAGACTTGGTGGGATAACTCACATGACTGGAGTACTGTCATGACTGGTTATAAACTGTTCAGGAAGGACAGGCAGGGCAGAAAAGGTGGGGGAGTAGCACTGTATGTAAGGGAGCAGTATGACTGCTCAGAGCTCCGGTACGAAACTGCAGAAAAACCTGAGTGTCTCTGGATTAAGTTTAGAAGTGTGTGCAACAAGAGTGATGTAGTGGTGGGAGTCTGCTATAGACCACCGGACCAGGGGGAGGAGGTAGATGAGGCTTTCTTCCGGCAGCTCACGGAAGCTACTAGATCGCATGCCCTGATTCTCATGGGTGACTTTAATCATCCTGATATCTGCTGGGAGAGCAATACAGCGGTGCATAGACAATCCAGGAAGTTTTTGGAAAGCGTAGGGGACAATTTCCTGGCGCAAGTGCTAGAGGAGCCAACTAGGGGGGGCGCTTTTCTTGACCTGCTGCTCACAAACCGGGTAGAATTAGTGGGGGAAGTAAAAGTGGATGGGAATCTGGGAGGCAGTGACCATGAGTTGGTTGAGTTCAGGATCCTGACGCAGGGAAGAAAGGTAAGCAGCAGGATACGGACCCTGGACTTCAGGAAAGCAGACTTCGACTCCCTCAGGGAACTGATGGCCAGGATCCCCTGGGGGACTAACTTGAAGGGGAAAGGAGTCCAGGAGAGCTGGCTGTATTTCAAGGAATCCCTGTTGGGGTTACAGGGACAAACCATCCCGATGAGTCGAAAGAATAGTAAATATGGCAGGCGACCAGCTTGGCTTAATGGTGAAATCCTAGCGGATCTTAAACATAAAAAAGAAGCTTACAAGAAGTGGAAGGTTGGACATATGACCAGGGAAGAGTATAAAAATATTGCTCGGGAACGTAGGAATGTTATCAGGAGGGCCAAATCGCACCTGGAGCTGCAGCTAGCCAGAGATGTCAAGAGTAACAAGAAGGGTTTCTTCAGCTATGTTGGCAACAAGAAGAAAGCCAAGGAATGTGTGGGCCCCTTACTGAATGAGGGAGGCAACCTAGTGCCAGAGGATGTGGAAAAAGCTAATGTACTCAATGCTTTTTTTTGCCTCTGTTTTCACTAACAAGGTCAGCTCCCAGACTGCTGCGCTGGGCATCACAAAATGGGGAAGAGATGGCCAGCCCTCTGTGGAGATAGAGGTGGTTAGGGACTATTTAGAAAAGCTGGACGTGCACAAGTCCATGGGGCCGGACGAGTTGCATCCGAGAGTGCTGAAGGAATTGGCGGCTGTGATTGCAGAGCCATTGACCATTATCTTTGAAAACTCGTGGCGAACCGGGGAAGTCCCGGATGACTGGAAAAAGGCTAATGTAGTGCCAATCTTTAAAAAAGGGAAGAAGGAGAATCCTGGGAACTACAGGCCAGTCAGCCTCACTTCAGTCCCTGGAAAAATCATGGAGCAGGTCCTCAAAGAATCAATCCTGAAGCAGTTGCATGAGAGGAAAGTGATCAGGAACAGCCAGCATGGATTCACCAAGGGAAGGTCATGCCTGACTAATCTAATCGCCTTTTATGATGAGATTACTGGTTCTGTGGATGAAGGGAAAGCAGTGGATGTATTGTTTCTTGACTTTAGCAAAGCTTTTGACACGGTCTCCCACAGTATTCTTGTCAGCAAGTTAAGGAAGTATGGGCTGGATGAATGCACTACAAGGTGGGTAGAAAGCTGGCTAGATTGTCGGGCTCAACGGGTAGTGATCAATGGCTCCATGTCTAGTTGGCAGCCGGTATCAAGTGGAGTGCCCCAAGGGTCGGTCCTGGGACCGGTTTTGTTCAATATCTTCATAAATGATCTGGAGGATGGTGTGGATTGCACTCTCAGCAAATTTGCGGATGATACTAAACTGGGAGGAGTGGTAGATCCGCTGGAGGGGAGGGATAGGATACAGAAGGACCTAGACCAATTGGAGGATTGGGCCAAAAGAAATCTGATGAGGTTCAATAAGGATAAGTGCAGGGTCCTGCACTTAGGACGGAAGAACCCAATGCACAGCTACAGACTAGGGACCGAATGGCTAGGCAGCAGTTCTGCGGAAAAGGACCTAGGGGTGACAGTGGACGAGAAGCTGGATATGAGTCAGCAGTGTGCCCTTGTTGCCAAGAAGGCCAATGGCATTTTGGGATGTATAAGTAGGGGCATAGCGAGCAGATCGAGGGACGTGATCGTTCCCCTCTGTTCGACATTGGTGAGGCCTCATCTGGAGTACTGTGTCCAGTTTTGGGCCCCACACTTCAAGAAGGATGTGGATAAATTGGAGAGAGTCCAGCGAAGGGCAACAAAAATGATTAGGGGACTGGAACACATGAGTTATGAGGAGAGGCTGAGGGAGCTGGGATTGTTTAGCCTGCAGAAGAGAAGAATGAGGGGGGATTTGATAGCTGCTTTCAACTACCTGAAAGGGGGTTCCAAAGAGGATGGCTCTAGACTGTTCTCAATGGTAGCAGATGACAGAACGAGGAGTAATGGTCTCAAGTTGCAGTGGGGGAGGTTTCGATTGGATATTAGGAAAAACTTTTTCACTAAGAGGGTGGTGAAACACTGGAATGAGTTACCTAGGGAGGTGGTAGAATCTCCTTCCTTAGAGGTTTTTAAGGTCAGGCTTGACAAAGCCCTGGCTGGGATGATTTAACTGGGAATTGGTCCTGCTTTGAGCAGGGGGTTGGACTAGATGACCTTCTGGGGTCCCTTCCAACCCTGATATTCTATGATTCTATGATTCTACTTTTTGTCCTTTGGTAGTGTTGAAATTTTTAATCTGCCTGTGTAAGTGCTTGGATTTCTTTGGGCCCTCGCATGCAGCCTTAATCACATTGTCAAAGGGAGGATGGGGAGGAACACAGTATTTCTTCTTGAGTTTAATTGAAATGTTTGTCTGGGACACCTGTTTTTGTCTGGCTCCTGAGTCCTCTCTGTGGTGTAGAAGCAGTTTTAGGTCTGCTAGCACTCTCTAAAGCATGTGATCAAATAGGTGTGATGGGAGCAGCTTCTCATTGGACCGAGTATCAGAGGGGTAGCAATGTTAGTCTGTGTCCACAAAAACAATGAGGAGTCTGGTGGCACCTTAAAGACTAACAGAGGAGACTTCGTGCATCCGAAGAAGTGGGTTTTTTACCCATGAAAGTTTATGCCCGAATATATCTTTTAGTCTTTAAGGTGCCACCAGATTCCTCATTGTCTTCTCATTGGAAATTTTTCAGCTTTGGCTTGGTCTAATTGAGCTAGCTGAGGAGCAGGAAGGGGCCGCCTTTCTTCCATTCTTCATAAACATTTTTATTTTCATTGGCTTATGTTTTCTGGATCTGTAGTCAGGTGACGAGTCTGAGACGGAATGCTTGACTGACAAAGGTGAAGTTGCCCTTTCTGTCTGTCTTTTGTCCAAAGGAGAATTTTCCTCCTCACCAGTTAGTTTCTGGTTTAGGTATTCAGAGTTGAAATATTTTGGTGGTTTTTTTTTTTTTTTTTTACCCCATCCCAGATTCTTTTAGAGCAGCGTTTCTCAAACTGGGGTCCATGGATCTCTGGGGATCTGCAAGGGAACTCCAGGGGGTCTATGGGCCCCGCTGATCAACTCCTCCACTCCCTCCCTCCCTCCCAGCACCTCCTGCACACCACAGGGAGGAGAAGGGATGGGGGCACTCATGGGAGGGAGCAGGAAGAGGAGGGTGGGGTGGAGTGGGGGCGGGAAGAGGTGGGGTGGGCATGGAGCCTTGGGGAGGGGGGAGAAGGGTGGAGTGGGGGTGGTGCCTGGGGCTGAGCAGGGGGCTTCAAGGTCTGTGGCAAAATTTTAAATGAAAATGGGGGTCCTCAGATTACTAAAGTTTGAGAACCACTATTTTAGAGAGCTTTCCTTTCTCTTTAGGGCCCTTTTTTCTTTAACATGGTTATTTTCCTTTGAGCTCTCCTTGCCTTCGGAGGTTTAGGGTAGATGGGGAAGATTTCTAATGATTTCTCATTCTCCTTGATTGGGAATTGCAAGCTTGATCCATAAAGGAAGAAATAATTGGAGTTAACAGTCCCTGGTTCAGGACTGTTTAGAAGGAGGGCTTCCTTTGACCATGGTGCAGAGAAGCCGTATATATCTTGCCTGTCTGAACTGTTGTGTTGCTCATGTGAGGGCTCTAGAAGCTTGTTGGGAACTTGACCTACCCATCATCTGGGAATTGTGTGCTCCTCTTACTGAAGGCTGCAGAGTGATGTAACCACCCTAACTCCAAAGTGGGTGTGGGTGTGTGTGTCGGGGGGGGGGGGCAGGTATCAAACATTGCTCCTTTTAGTACACCTGAGCTGCAGTCTGAGGGCAAGTAGGGAGGAGTGCTGCTCCAGCAATAATTTTATCTTGGGACCTGAAGAATTCCCCCAAAAGGCCAAACCTTCTTCCCACTCTCCTCCGTAGATAATCCAAATTTGAGGAAAATTTTAAAGTACTTTAGAGAATTTTAAAAGTGAGTCAGGAGGAGGACTAGCTGGCTCTGACTCAAGCCAGACAGAACATTAGAGTGGCCAAGTAAGGGGAAGAGCTTGTGAAATGTATCAGCATCCCTATTAAGGAAGTATCTGCCATTTGCAAATTAAATCCAGAACTTCGCAATGTTAAATCTAGGTTTGCTTCTGAATGACCAGATAGCAGTGATGGCAAGCTAGATGCTTTCATGCTTTGCAAGAAGAGTGCAACCTCTTCTCAGACCTTGCCATAGTAGTTACACACACAACAACTAAGTCAAACACCCTCATAAGGAAATGCCAGAATTAAGGTTGTGTGTGCAGTCTTAATTCAGCCTTCTTATGCATATGCATTACACTAGTCTTTGGTTGCATGATCACATACCATTTTTTTCCCCCGGGACCAGTGCCTCATTCAGTGCATAGAATCACTGGTGCTGACTTAAAGAACAGCTATTGAAAATTTTGTCCTCTTTTCATGGTTCAGTGTATGGCACCACATGTTATTTCCTACATACTGTTCAAACCCTGCTCTGAAAAGAATTGTTAATTTTTTTAGGGCTTTTCTGTGTTACATAAATTCTAATGCATTTATTTTTACAGCATCCCTGTGGGGGGCTGCTGGTGTTCCTATTTTAACGATGGGGATTTGAGGCATAGAGAAATTAAAGTAAAAAGTATCCAGTAATTTTGATTACTGAATTCGAGACACCTAGGACCTGTTTTTTTCAGAGTATATAGCATTGAATAGCACTTTGTGTTCAAAACACATAACCCATTGACTTCAGTTGCAGTGTTAGTGCTCAGCACTTCTGTAAAGCAGATCTCAAGGTTTCAAGTTAGATACTCAGAAGATAAGGAACATACAATTAGTCGCCAGCTGTAAACATCCTGATTATAGGCTATGTCTGCACTACAGAGCTTACAGCAGCTGCTGTAGTGCTGCTAGTGCAGATGTTCGAAGCTGATGAGAGACAGCTCTCCCATCCACTTACTCCAGCCCCCGCGAGCGGCAGTAGCTTCTACCGCCAACATAGCTCTGTCCACACAGGAGCTTACGTTGGTATAACTTACTTTGCTCAGGGGGTGGCTTATTCACACCTCTGAGTGACATACTGATGGCTAAATCCCGGGGAGTGATGAAAAAGTAGCAAAAAGGCATCTGGAATCAAGAACATAGGATTCAATTAAGTTGGTGAAGTAGAGGTGTTCAGTTAGGAAGATGGCTGAACTGAATAAGGAGACAACTAACCTTTAGTGGAGGAAGTTAGGCATGTCCATGGGATCGCTGCCAGACATCTTCTATGTGGATAATTAATTACTAGAGAGGAATGGTACATTTTGCTTTTTTGCAAATATTTGTTGACAGCAGAGGAATAGTCAGACTTACGAATCTTGGATTCTGTTCTAGGCTCTGGAGGGGAGTATACTTGAGTGGGTACACTCTTTTCTGCCCATTCTTCCAAGTAGTAGTATTAGTATTATTTCTATTTACACAGTGTCTAGAAACCCTCATCGTGGACTAGGATCCCACTGTGGTAGCTGCTGTACAAACACAGAACAGAAACAGTCCTTATCCCAAGGAGCTTCCAATCTATAAGACAAAAGGATAAAAATTGATACAGACAGATGGAGTACAAGCAAACAATGAGGCAATATTGGTCAGCATGATAGTGGTCTCTTCACAGTAGCAGCCTAACTATTGTCAAGTTTTTTGTATCATATTTGCCTGATCTATCGGTTAATTATTATTTAGAGTTTCCAGTTTAACTTTCTAGTTTGGTAGAGTCCAACTGCCTCTAGGTCAGACATAGTTATAACTATGAGGAGGACCCTGTGCACACGGGAGAGAAATTCGCTGAGGAAAGATTTTTATTAGCACATTTATCAATATCACAAAAACTACAAACCAGCAAAGTAGACTAGGGTGATACACGGTGTTCAGCACGATAACTTAAATACTCGCATCATCCTTTGCAGGGGAGCTCGGTAGTAAATATCCTGACCCATGTGTAGTCCTTTGTCCTGGCAGGTTCCAGGAAGTCTCCCTGGAATGAATAAGCAGAGTACCACCTTTTGTCATAGATTAAGTAACGCCTACCATACCTAATGCATATTCAGTAGGGGTTTTAGCCCTTTTTCTTTTTGTGTTTTCTCACCCTACCATTATTGGGGTGCTCTTCTTCCTTAGGTCACTAAACCCTTTACCTCAAACTTACTGGCATGTACATAAATTAATTCCTGTGGCATTCTTGTGGTTGAACATCTGCTGATGTTCCTAACTTGAAAAGCTGGTACAAACTGGCATCTTGTGGTCACTTGTCAGCAGTTTAGCAACACTTACTTATGCATCATTCTCTCTTGTGACATCATGTAATACAAGTTAATTTAAGAATTAGTTTTTTATGCCAAGTCTTTGACCTTAATCCTCAGTTAGTATGGCTAAGATATTATCTTACAGGCTTGAGAGCTGTAGGCTTTTATGTTACTACCTTAATTCATACTGACTCCTTACCTTTATGCCTCTACTGGCTGCAAGTTTTCTGGCTATGGCATGGTCCCTTCTGTCTTGTCCTCTCTAATCTGTCCGTGTCCCAGACACTTTCCTTCCTCCCTCCCCCTGCCAGATGCAGTCTCCTTGCTGAGCCAGTCCTAGTTCCTTCCCTTCCAGCACTTCACCCAATCAGTTAGTCTCCCTCACCTTGGCCTCCAGTCACTTCCTTTCTCTCCGCCATCCATGTTCCTCAGCTTCACTGGCTACCCATCTTAGTCTCCCTGCCTGGGTTCTTTGTCCTGTTTATGTTCCCATCATTCTCTGGCTCTTTGTCCCAGTCTCTTTGTCCAGACAGTCCCAGTTTCCCTGTCTATTCCCTTCCCTTTCCATGCTGTAGGTCTGGCTCCTGTCCTCTGTGCATTGGGATCAGGTAGCTTCCTCCCCCATGCTTGGTGGTTCCAGCACAGGAGGAGAGACAGTCTCCATGATTCCAGTTCTAGTGCCCAGACTCAATCTGAGCTCCAGCAGCCCAAAGCTGTAATTGCAAGGGAAGTCCTGTGCAGACCTGAGCTGGAGTATGCTCATGCAGTGCACCTTGCTGTGCTCTTCTAATCGCCCTGGTGTCTGGCTGCTCAAAATCGGACGCCAGGCGATTTGCCTCAACCTCCCACCTCGCCATAAACGTCTCCCCCTTACTCTCACAGATATTATAGAGCACACAGCAAGCAGCAATAACAATGGGAATGTTGGTTGTGCTGAGGTCTGACCTAGTCAGCAAACAGTGCCGGCGAGCTTTTAAACGTCCAAAGGCACATTCTGCCACCATTCTGCACTTGCTCAGCCTATAGTTGAACTGCTCCTTACTATGTCCAAGCTTCATGAGTTATGGGAGCAAGGGGTAGGCTGGGGTAGGTGTGACCGCACGGTACTGCTGGCTGGGAGAGCAGCCTGAGGCAGAAGCCTCCAGCTCGCATGATATTCCAGGCAGGACTGAATCTCCAAGCGGCTCCATGCTTGCCTTGGTATGGCATCTGCATGGGTAACCCAGGAAAAAAGGCGCAAAACGATTGTCTGCTGTTGCTTTCACGGAGGGAGGGGCGACTGACGACATGTACCCAAAACCACCTGCGACAATGTTTTTGCCCCATCAGGCATTGGGAGCTTAACCCAGAATTCCAATGGGCAGCGGAGACTGCGGGGAACTGTGGGATAGCTACCCACAGTGCACCGCTCCGTAAGTCGATGCTAGCCACGGTAGTGACGACATACTCCACTGACTTAATGTGCTTAGTGGGGACGTACGCAATCAAGTGTATAAAATGGATTTCTAAAAATCGACTTCTATAAAATCGACCTAATTTCATAGTGTAGACATAGCCTTATATTGTTCTAAGAATTGTGATCTGATATAATTCTCTTTAAGAATTTAGGAAGGATCAATCAGTTGCACACATACCACAAGGGAAATGACTGCCTAGGAAGGCGTACTGCGGAAAACAATCAGGGGGATCATAGTGGACCACAAGCTAAATATGAGTCAACAGTGTGACACTGTGGCAAAAAAAAGCGAACATCATTCTGGGATGTATTAGTGATAATGTAAGCAAGACACGAGAAGTAATTCTTCCACTCTACTCTGCGCGATTAGGCCTCAACTGGAGTATTGTGTCCAGTTCTAGGCACCACATTTCAGGAAGGATGTGGACAAATTAGAGAGAGTCCAGAGAAGAGCAGCAAAAATGATTAAAGGTCTAGAAAACATGACCTATGAAGGAAGATGCAAAATATTGGGTTTGCTTAGTCTTGTGGTCACAAAAGAGAACACAGAGGGGACATGATAATAGTTTTCAAGTACATAAAAAGGTTACAAGGAGGAGGGAGAAAAATTACTCTTCTTAACCTCTGAGGATAGAGCAAGGGAGAAAAATTACTCTTCTTAACCTCTGAGGATAGGACAAGAAGCAATGGGCTTAAATTGCAGCAAGGGAGGTTTAGGTTGGACATGAGGAAAAAATTCCTAACTGTCAAGGTGGTTAAGCACTGGAATAAATTGCCTAGGGAGGTTGCAGAATCTCTATCATTGGAGATTTTTAAGAGCAGGTTAGACAAACACCTGTCAGGGATGGTCTAGATAATACTTAGTCCTGCCATGAGCTCAGGGGACTGGACTAGATGACCTCTTGAGGTCCCTTCCCGTCCTATGATTCTATGATCCTCCTGGGGGTAATTTGTCTTTAAAGTCCAGGAACTCAGAATAATTCAAAAACTCATATTCTTCTTCGAGTGACTGTTCATGTCCATTCCAAGCAGGTGTGTGTGTGCTGCGTGCACACCAGCCGGAAGATTTTTCCCCAGCAGCGTCCATAAGGTCGGCCTGGGCGCCCCCTGGGGTGGTGCCTTCATGGCGCCCAGTATTGAGCCCCACCGACTCCCCCCATCCCCTCAGTTCCTTCTTACTGCCTGTGATGGCTAGCTGGAACTTTGCTCGCTCTTGCAGCAAGCGCCTTAGCAATGTCTTTGTTCTTAGTGTAAATAGTTTTTTCTCTATAGTTGTACTTATCACATAGTTAGTAGTGTTTGGTAGATAGTTAGTTAGTTTCCCCTCCGGGGGTATGCCCGGATCTCCGGGGTTTAAACTCTGTGAGTCCTATGGCAAGTTTATGCCCAAGAGTGATCCTCACTCCTCCTGCCTGCGGTGCCTTGGTGAGACTCACCAAAAGGACAAGCACCGCATTTGCAAGCGTTTCCGCCCAAGAACCCTTAAGGACAGAGAGCAGAGACTGAAACTCTTGCTCATGGAGGCGGCTCTGAGACCGCAATCTGATCCGGGACCAAATGACCTGGCACCGACCGTATCCTCTTCAGTGTGCTGCGCTCTGATGCCAACGGCGCGCAATTCAGGCCAGACTAAGGACTCTAAAGCCCACCGGCACTGCTACTCTTCAGGACATAGGGCGTCGACATCAGTTCGGCACCATTCTCCATCTCCGGTGCCCGTAAAGAAGAAGAGGGCGGTGAGGGGCCGATCACCCCTCACCCCCCCGAAGCCTAAGGGGCTGGTGCCGTCCGCGAGTGGCTCGGCACAGACCGTGTCCACCTCGCTTCCACCCAGGGTCTCGTTGACTCCTGCCCCGGCTGGGGTCCAGAGGAGTCCGAACCCTCCTCAGTCCCTGAACCATCTGGTGGACATACAACCACAATTGACGCCGGAGGCATTTGAGGTGGCAACGGACCTGATGCGCCTCCCGGTGCCGGCCTACCCCCGAAGGAGGGACAAGTCTCTGGAGACCGCACGGCCCTTGTTTCATTCCAGGGGCAAGCCAAACATGATGGCTCACTGGTCGCCATCTCTGGCACCGCCCGCACAGACACAGGAAGCATGCTGCTCCCCGGAGTCGAGTCATTGTTCGTTGGAGACCCAGGGGACTGCTCCTTCATGGTCGTCTTATTCGGAGAGATCGGAGTCGGAGGTAGACTCGGCTCTGTCGAGCAGATCGCACAGCAGAAGATCCCAGTCCTGGCGCAGTCACCAACCATACTTGGCACCTTGGCATGAACAGTGGCAACCACCTGCTCAATGGCCCTTCTGGACACCCTGGGCATACCATCAGAGCCAGGGTCAAGTCCATGGTCCGTGCTCCAGAACAGTGTTGGTGTCCTCAACATCATTTGTGCCACAGTCAGCGCCAGCACTGGTGACGACGGTGCCAACCTTGACTGGAGTGGCCCTGCCGACTCTCATGATTTCGACGCCGATGCTTCAGCCAGCCCCGGCACCAGCTCCCCAACTGACAACACCGATGGAAGCCTCGTCTCCATCCCTACCAACCTTGACGGTCTCGGTCCCACCAGTTTTACCTACCCTGGCACCGGCTGTGATGCAGAGTTCTTCATCGGCGCCGGTTCCTCAGTCCAAGTACCGCGTGCCGAGGGACCCCGGCGGGGGTGGGGCTGAAGGCAGTGAACTGGGTCCACCTCCGGTTCTCTCTTCCTCGTCTTCACCCAATGAAGTGGTCACAGGGACTTCACCAGCCCCAGCTTTGGAGGACAACTGGGTTCTTCAACAGCTTTTGAAGTGGGCCGCCCAAAGCCTGGGGATTCAGGCAGAGGAGGTAGAAGAAGACTTAGACCTGGTCAGAGACATCTTGGCTCCCTCCGGCCCATCCAGGGGTGCATTGCCATTTATCAAGTCAATAACTGAAACGTCTAAGAAGTTGTGGCAAACCCCTGCTTCTCTGGCACCTACGGCCAAGAAATCTGAGCGCTGCTACTTTGTTCCCTCTAAAGGGTATGCCTGGTCTCAAATTACTTCGGACCGCTGGGTGCTCCGCACAGTAGAGAGGGGATATTCCATCCAGTTCTGTACCCTCCCAACCCCCTTCCCCGTCCCTTTTCAGGGACCCCTCTCACGAGCAACTTCTGTGTCAAGAGGTGCAGTCTCTCCTCTTGGTAGGGGCAGTGGAGGAGGTTCCTCAGGAACTAAAGGGCAAGGGTTTTTCTCCCGGTACTTCCTAATACCGAAGGCCAAGGGGGGCCTCAGACCCATACTGGACCTGCGACAACTCAACAAGTACATAAAGAAACTCAAGTTTCGCATGGTTTTGCTAACCTCCATTATCCCCTCACTGGATCCAGGAGACTGGTACGACGCCCTCGACTTGAAGGATGCGTATTTTCATATTGTAATAGTCCCACATTATAGACGCTACCTCAGATTCGTGGTGAACACAGGTCACTACCAGTTTGCAGTCCTCGCGCTCAGACTGTTGACTGCCACACGAGTATTCACAAAATTCATGGCAGTTGTTGTGGCATTCCTGCGCAAGTGCCAAATACAGGTTTTCCCATACCTCGACGACTGGCTCATCAAGGGTTGCTCAAGGGCCCAGGTGGAAGAAGCTCAGGTCAAGTTTATAAAGAGGACCTTCCTCAACTTAGGTCTCCTCCTGAACGAGGAGAAATCCACTTTGTCCCGGGTGCAGAGGATAGAGTTCATAGGCGCAGTCCTGGACTGTACTCAAGCCAGAGTGTACCTCCCAGAGGCCAGGTTTCGCTCACTTCAGGACATCATACAAGGCCTGAGAGAGTCCCCACGACATCGGCAAGAAACTGTCTAAAGCTGCTGGGACACATGGTCTCATGCACTTAGATGGTGCAGCATGCCAGGACCGCGTGCCGGTGTACCGACCAGCCCGAGATGCGTTGGACAGGGTCGTAACCCTGCCCCGCCTGGTACTGGACTCCCTCCTATTGTGTCTCAACCCTCCAAATGGTTTGCGAAGGGGGTACCTTTTGCCAGCCCTCAGCCCTCGCTCACCTTGCTGTCAGACGCCTCGGATCTGGGTTGGGGGGCTCACTTAAGGGACCTCAAGACCCAAGGCCTCTGGTTTCTGGTAGACCTCGCTCTTCACATCAAAGTCAGAGAGTTGAGGACGGTGTGTCTGGCCTGCTATGCTTTCAAAACACACACAACGGGCAGATGTGTTTCAGTCCTCACGGACAACACCTCGGCAATGTTTTATATCAACAAACCCGGGTGGGCGGGGAGGAGGTGCATGCTCCTCTCCCCTGTGCCGAGAAACCCTTGCGCTGTGGGATTTCTGCATAGAGCACTCGATTCATCTGCAGGCCTCTTACCTCCCAGGGGTGCGAAACACACTGGCAGACAGCCTCAACCCAACGTTCAGTGGCCACGAGTGGTCCCTTCGGCCAGATGTGGTGAGCTCAATCTTCCAGTTTTGGGGCTCTCCCCAGATAGACCTGTTTGCCACTCCGGACAACAAGAAATGTCAGACGTTCTGTTCTCTCAGGAACCACGATGCGGGGTCCATTGGGAACTCCTTCCTCCTCTCGTGGGAGGGCTGCCTGCTGTACGTTTTCCCACCCATCCCCCTAGTCCACAGGGTGCTTCTCAATATCCGCAGGGACTGGGCTCGAATCATACTAATAGTGCCGGCTTGGCTGCATCAGCACTGGTTTACCTTGTTCCTGAAAATGTCCGTAGCGGCCCTTCTCACCTTACCGCTGGTTCCTGACCTGATCACACAGGACCAGGGCTGTCTCTGGCACCCGAATCTGGAGTTGCTCCCCCTTACGGCCTGGATGCTCCATGGCTAAGTGCCACAGAGCTCTCTTGTTCGGACCAGGTCAGACAAGTCCTCCTGGGTAGTAGAAAGCCCTCCACCAGGGCTACTTACCTGGCTCAGTGGAATAGGTTCTCCATCTGGGCGGAGCAACGTAGTCAGCCACCGCTCCTCGCCCCTGTGCCATTTAGACTGGACTATCTCCTTCACCTAAAGCACCAGAACTTGTCCCGGTCATCAATAAGGGTCCACTTGGCCACTATTTCTGCCTTCCACCCAGGTTCAGACTGTCTCTCGGTCTTTGCAAACCCTATGGTCAATTGTTTTCTCAAGGGTTTGGATAGGCTCTTCCCACACACGTATCAGCCTGTCCCTGCCTGGGACCTCAGTTTAGTTCTCTCCAGGCTTACAGGCCTGCCATTTGAAACTCTGGCCACCTGCTCTCTGCTATATCTTTCATTCAAGGTTGCGTTCCTCATGGCAATTACCTCGGCCCGACGGGTCTCGAGCTCAGGGCCCTCATGTCTGAGCCCCCTTACACAGTTTTTCATAAGGATAAGGTTCAGCTTGGGCCGCATCCGGCTTTTCTCCCAAAGGTTATTTCCCATTTTCACATGACCCAGGACACCTTCCTCCCAGTGTTTTATCCCAAGCCACACACCTCTGATAGGAAGTGCAGGCTGCACTCACTGGACGGGCGTAGGGCCTTAGCCTTCTACACAGAGAGAACTAAGTCATTCCGGAAATCCGCCCAACTCTTCGTAGCCATGGCAGACAGAATGAGGGACCTTCCGGTATCATCTCAACGGATATTGTCATGGATAACGTCCTGCATTAGGGAGTGCTATACCATAGCAAAGGAACCCGCTCCGCAGATAACCGCTCACTCTACCAGGGCCCAGGCCGCCTCTATGGCATTCCTGGCACAAGTCCCTATTCAGGAAATCTGCAGGGCAGCCACGTGGTCCTCTATAGATACATTTACATCGCACTATGCAATTACACAACAGTCCAGGGATGATGCAGCATTTGGGAGAGCCGAGCTCTTTTCTGTGGATAACTCCGACCCCACCTCCTGAGCTCTAGCTTGTGAATCACCTGCTTGGAATGGGTATGAACAATCAGTCGAAGAAGAAAAAATGGTTACTCAATTTCTTGTACCTGTTCTTCGAGATGTGTTGTTCATATCCATTCCAATACCCATCCCCCTACCCCTCTGTTGGAATGGTCGGCAAGAAGGAACCGAGGGGGTGAGGGGTTGGCGGGGCTCGATATTGGGCACCATGAAGACTCCACCCCAGGGGGTGCCCAGGCCGACCCTACGGACGCTGCTAGGGGAAAAATCTTCCGGCTGGTGTGCACGCGGCGCGCACACACCTGCTTGGAATGGACATGAACAACACTTTCTCGTAACTGTTGTTCTGCGAGATGTGAGTAACCTCTTTTTTTTTTTTTTTTTTTTTTGCCAGGAGCAAGTGCTTGGAGCAAGGTACTTGGAAATTCTAAATTGTAGCCTCTTCCCCCCTCCCCCATAAGACCTAAGCATTTGGCCTCCTTATCTGCAGGGATGGCCTTTGGGTGGCATTGTCAAAAACTTTTTTGTGGCTGCTTGGAGGACATGGTAGTTTGGGACAGGGTGGGAGAAGAACAAATCCACTCCCTTAGTCAGGACACAGTTCCACATTTCTATACTCTTAGGGGTAGGGGCATAGGTGGTTGGCATGTGTCGTACAGTACTTGCTGGTTCCAGTATGGCCTTGGTGACTGGGAGTGCTATTTGGCTAGATCCTGTAAGCTGTAAGATGTCCAGGAGCTTGTGTTGTGAGATCTGGACCTCCTTTAAGGGGATTTGGAACTCTTATCCTACTTTCCAAAGCAGCTCTTAGAACTGTGTGTGGTTGTCAAGGCAAGAGCAACTGCCTCACAAGGTGAAGAAATTGAAATACCTGTTGATACTGGTGGTTCTGGCAGTTCTGGTTCACCTTCCTCCTCTTCAGTGGCTCAGGAAGTTCTTATGGCCTTTTGGAAAAGAGGGATAAGACAATACTCCCAATTGGATTGCACAGGTTCCGGATACTGTGTGTATAGGTCCAATGGCCCCCAGTAAAGCCAACATCGGGGTCAAAAGTAGATTGTGGTGGTCCCCAAGGCTTAGAGTATCATTGGTCCGAAAAGGGGGTCCCGGCATGGACAGACGAGACTGCTAGTAGGAGACTCTTAATCCCTTGTCTGGGCTCAACTCCTTTGGTGAAGGGGAAGATGGTTCCACTGGTACGTCCAATGCTCCCAATGGCGAAAAGGTTGGGTCTGGTTCCACTGGTTGTGACATTAGTACCAATGTCAGGTAGTTGTGGCTGGTGGATGGAATGGGAGATGGGCTTCTCCTTGGTGTTTGAATCTCCCTGGTCACAGTCAGTACCAAGAAGAGGGGAAATTGCAGGTCTGTCAGGTTGAAGATATCCTTTGGAGTAATGTAGGATACAGCAGCCCTACAAGGCTGTCTCTCATCACCTCATGCCACTGGAGTCATCGTAAAGGAATTCTTAATAAATGGCAGTTCTTTATGGGCTGTGACGGCACCGCTGGTGAAAGAGCCTCCAACCACATGGTCATCACTGGTACCGATGGATCAGTCCTTCATCTCCCAGAGCTTAGCTGGAACCATAGAGTCAATGACTATGTGGGGAGGCCTTGCTCCTATGCACCTTCTTTATCAAAGAGACAAGATTTAGGAGGACCCAAGTCCTTGTGTTCTGGGGGCAAGGACTTATCCAACCTAGATGGGGTCGTGAAGAGATCCCTTCTCTTAAGGGATCTAGGAGGAGATCTATTTTTTATGCTTATGAGAATGCACTTACTTTCCTGAGAAGGCCCAGCTGAAGGGTCGTTTACCCTAGTCATTCCCTAAATTGGGCATCTAGCTATGAGGTGCACTCCTTGAAGTCTCAGACCAATGTACTGGGGGGAGGGGTCTTTCCAGCCTGAATTTGACTGGGACCTCATAGTGCATTCCCATTAGAGTTTCCAAAGCCAAAGAGCTCACACCTATCACATTCAGCTGGGAAAGCTGTCAGATACTGCCCTTAGCAGAGATATGAACTTCCCCAAGGCAATAGGAACAGCACTAGGGGCAGGAGACAAAATTCTTAAAGCCTAGAATGCAGACAATGTCAGTGTCACGCTGGGGGATCAGAATTCCCCAAAGTGGCGATTCTAACTAATTACTATCTAAATTTATTAAAACTACTAACAAAAAAACCTAACTATATCAACTTTGAATTCATTACTGGAAAACATATCTAAGATGATCATGTCTGGACACCATATACTCTGACTCAGGCCATGCAGCAGTAAAAAGGAACTGGAAAGGCATTGGTCTGTACCTCATCACAGAGCACAAGGAGAGCAACAACCCAGGAGCAGACCAATGGATTCTACTTGCTAGAATTCTCTGGTCTCAGGCACATGAGTACCCACAGCAGAATATGCACAGGGATTAGCACTTGAAGTAGTTTCAGTTTAGGATATTGGGGGTAGTGAGTTTTTTAAATACCTCATTTTTAAGATCTTTCTCAGTATAGAGCACTGCCAGTAGAGAAAGATAAATTGGAAACAAAGATGTGTGGAATAGACATGATTATCCCTATTCTAGATATAAACAGTAGGAGGCAGTAGCAATAGACAAAACTTCTGTTACTTCTCTCCCACATGATTCATTTCCCTGCTTGGTCCACCAGAGCCAAGATTGATTAGCCTACTGGACATTTTGCAGAGACAATCCTGTTCTCTCAACTGTTTGTGGAGGGAGTGGGTTATATGTTGCTTGAAGAGCCTGTTGGGAATTGTGTGAGAATTGCTGGGAATTATGACTGATTGTGTTAAATCTTGAAGCTTACAGGATATAGTATGTTTCTTTAATTTTGCAAGAAGTGCCCAGAGCTATTTTTACTAGATGTTTTAATACTGACATACATGAGTTGGAGGTTTCAAGAACATGACCTATGGGCCAGATCCATCTCGCAAGACACTTTCATCCAGCTTGCAGCTTACTGCAGTTTCCAACAGAATCTGGCCTGCAGCTGACTGATCTGCAATTCAAAGAAGCCAGAAGGAGAAGGGTCAGAGTGCAAAGAGCTGAGGAGGGAGCTTATGCTTGATTGGGCACAGGCAAATAAGCATCTTTTCCCTGTTCCCTAGCTCAGCAGCCCGAGAGCTATTGCCACACCACTGAGCCCTGTACGGTAAGGATCAAAGAGGTGGCATTTCTCCAAACCCCCAAAGACCACTCTTAGGGGACAGCCTCTTTTTCCTCCCCACAAAGCAGACCTTGATATCACCACTCTGTGCTGCATGGGATTCAGAGGAGTGGCTCCTTCTTCTACACTGCTTCCTTTTCATCCCTACTATTGCCACTACCAATCTCAGGGGACTAGTTCCTTCTCTCCCCTGATCCAGTCTTTGCTGTCACTTCTTCAGCTGAGCCCTGAAGCACCAAGATCAAAAGGAACTGGCTTCTTCTCCTCCTCCTCCTGGTTTCTGACACCTTTGAAGGACTAGGCCCAGATCAGAGAACTTCTCATGCTGCTGCTGCATGATAAGAAGAAAAATGCCTAATGTGTGTTCTTGGGTTTCTTTTTGGGGGGGGGGGGGAGGGATGGATAGGGAGGCAGGAGGGGAAGAAAGGGCAGAAAGGTATTTACAAAGTGGTATGCATGCACATACGTGCATAAGGAGCAGATCAAGAGGAGAGGGAATGCATGAGGGTAAGTTCACAGATAGAGGGAAAGAGGTTACATAATGTATTCACTTTTTAAAATGTGCTTAATTGTCTTTACATGCAATATTTAATTTTGTTAACTGAACAGAAACTTTCTGCAGTCAGACAAGGATGCAAAACATCTCTAAACAGCCAAAATTGTACTTCGACCCATGGACCAGACTGAAACATTAAATCAACACTCAGATAATGAGTTTGATATTTTCTGAGAGTATGTGAAGTCATACCAAATTTACAGCAAAACCTGTGAAGCAGTGTGTTTTTTTTTTTTTACATGTACAGTATTAAACTCTTGGCACGTCACAAAATAAAAACAAATCTAGTAGAAAATATACTAATCAGACATATTAACAGATCAAGTTTTTTCTCACATAAACCCAGTTTAACAGTCCATCAACCAATCCCGCCTCCTCAAATACTTTCAGAGAGAGAGAGAGAGAGGTGGGATTTTCAGAATGACTGGAATGTTAACAAGTCCAGACTGTCAAATTTAGAAGTCAAGTGGCTTTCACAAAAGTCCTATCAATGGCTCCCCTATTGGCTCCCCTCAAATTAAGGGGTCTCTAGCTCAAATGCTTCCAGTGCTCACCACTCAGACAATATCAAGTGGCAAAAGAAAGTGTTTCTAGTAATCTGGTCCAAAACGTAGACTTTTATAGGCTATGTCATAAATATAAAGGGAAGGGTAACCACCTTTCTGTATACAGTGCTATAAAATCCCTCCTGGCCAGAGGCAAAACCCTTTCACCTGTAAAGGGTTAAGAAGCTAAGGTTAACCTAGCTGGCACCTGACACAAAATGACCAATGAGAGGACAAGATACTTTCAAATCTGGAGGTGGGGGGAACAAAGGGTTGGTCGGTCTGTGTGATGCTTTTGCTGGGAACAGATCAGGAATGCAGACTTACAACTCCTGTTAAGTTAGTAAGTAATCTAGCTAGAAATGCGTTAGATTTCCTTTTGTTTAATGGCTGGTAAAATAAACTGTGCTGGATGGAATGTTTATTCCTGTTTTTGTGTCTTTTTGTAACTTAAGGTTTTGCCTAGAGGGATTCTCTGTTTTGAATCTGATTACCCTGTAAGATATTTACCATCCTGATTTTACAGAGGTGATTCTTTTACCTTTTCTTTAATTAAAATTCTTCTTTTAAGAATCTGATTGATTTTTCATTGTTCTTAAGATCCAAGGGTTTGGGTCTGTGTTCACCTGTACAATTTGGTGAGGATTCTTATCAAGCCTTCCCCAGGAAAGGGGGTGTAGGGCTTGGGAGGGATATTTTGGGGAGGACATCTCCAAGTGGGCAGCTTCCCGGTTCTTTGTTTAAAACGCTTGGTGGTGGTGGCAGCATACGGTTCGAGGACAAGGCAAAGTTTGTATCTTGGGGAAGTTTTTAATGTAAGCTGGTAAGAATAAGCTTAGGGGGTCATTCATGCTGGTCCCCACATCTGTACCCTAGAGTTCAGAGCGGGGAAGGAACCTTGACAGGCTAGAACACACAACTTAAACTCCACATTCTGGGAGCTAGTGCAGAGGACTAGCACCCCATGCTCTGCGTGTTTTAAGTAGTGATTAAGCAAGCAGCCACATTCTATACCAGCTTCAGATTCAAAATGGGTTTTAACATGTCGTCCCATGTAGAGTGCATTAGGCTTATAGTAGAGGCTGGGCTAGAGGAACTGTATTAAGTTTGTCTGATATGTGCTATTCTAATGCACTGTTTTCAATTATTTATCACTTCACCAATCTTTCACTGAAATTTTCCATGCTGGATGTATGCCTCAGGCTGAACTTTTTGGAAAATTTCAGCCAAACTGGTTCACTCATTTCTCAGAATGTGTCTAGGAAAAATATGTTTTGCCCATGTTAAATTCTGGCAACCTTTTATCTGAAGAGGTCTAGTGCCCCTACAGTCTGGAGCAGGGATGTGAAATTTGGGAAGGGTGGTCTTTGTGTCAGGAATGTGCCTTTTCCTGTCACTGTGAAAGGATGCTCAAATTTGGCCAAGTTATAAGTCTTTGGAAAAGTGCGGTTTGCACATGCTCAGTAGAGATTTCTTCAATCTTAGCTAAATTCCTCAACGATTCTATCTGCACAGCATCAGAGAGGCTTTGAAAACCAGTTTCGTGACTCGCCAGGCTTCGGTGTGACAATTGTGTGTGTTTTTTCTTGGTGCAAACCCGCTCCGTTTGTTGACTTTAATTCCCTGTAAGCCAACCACCCTCCCCGCTTTGAAATAAAGTAACTATTGTTTTGAAACCGTGCATTCTTTCTTAATAAAAAAAAAAAAGAGAGAGAGATAATGGACAAGATAGCCCGGGTGGGGTGGGGGAAGAGGGAAGGACAAGGCCACATTGCTTATTATTGCCAAATTAAAAATCAAACTGTTTGAATGACAGCCTTCTGTTGCTTGGGCCATCCTCTGGAGTGGAGTGGCTGGGTGCCCGGAGCCTCCCCCGCCACATTCTTGGGCATCTGGGTGAGGAGGCTATGGAACATGGGGAGGAGGGTAGGCAGTGGATGCAGCAGGGGTCTGTGCTCTTGTTGGCTTTCCTGCAGCTCCAACAGACGCTTCATCATGTCCGTTTGCTCTCCCATTAGCCTCAACATTGCATCCTACTCCGCTCTTTGCGCTCACTTAATTCTTTCCTGGCCTCTGCCACTGCCTCCATGCTTTAAGCTGTGCCCTATCAGTGCGGGAGGACTGCATGAGCTCAGAAAACATGTCATTGCGAGTGTGTTTTTTTCGCCTTCTAGTCTGCGATAACCTCAGGGACGGAGATGATAGGGGGAGCTTAGAAACGTTCTATGCTCTACGATTCTGGGGGCACTGCATGGTCACCTGTGCTGCTGAGTGCGCCACGCTAACCAAACAGGAAATGAAATTCAAAAGTTCCCGGGGTTTTTCCTGTGTACCTGGCCAGTGCATCTGAGTTGAGAGTGCTGTCCAGAGTGGTCACAAAGGAGCACTCTGGGATAGCTCCCGGAGGCCAATACCATCGATTTGCGTCTGCATTACCCCAAATTTGACCCAGCAAGGTTGATCTTTAGCGCTACTCTCCTCGTCGGGGGGGAGTACAGAAGTTGATTTGGGGAGCCCTTTAGGTCGATGGAACGGGATTGGTTGTGTGGAAGCAGTCATTTTTAAAATTACCTAACATAGCTAAATTCGACCTAATCCCGTAGTGTAGACCAGGGCTAAGATACAAATGGGGGTGCCCATTTTAGACAGTCCTTTAAATGGAAGGACAGATATATCTGTCTCAAACCAAAAAGAAGGGAAACAGGTATTCATGAACATGGGAATAGGTAAATCAGCTCAAGAACAATCTGAACAGGATCAAAGACATCAGTCCTAAAATGTCATCAAGAAATCACTGCACATGAGTGTGATCAAAGAGAGCCAGAATGGCTCAAAAAGATGCATCATCAAGACAACAGGACAGACATGAGAGCCCAAGAAACTGTCTAGATCCAGAAGAACAAGATTAGTATATGGGCTAAATATTACAATAAATTATGAATGCTGTATCCAGGTGGATATAAGGATAAAGGGATATAGTTGAATTGAGACTGCGCTGTGTAGCACCCAGGATCTTTTATGTGGATACAGTATACTTACTGGGTATAAAATTATAATTAAATTGATGTTGTGATATGTATTATAAACACATTTAATAATGAAGTAACAGGAGAAAAAGATTTCCCCTACTGAAGAAAGTTCGATTTTAAAGGTCTACATTTTAGAATGTTTGTGATAATTATTAGAGAAGGGCCACCTGTGGTGGACAGCGTTAAGAATAAGTGAACTGAAAGATCGTATACTCTAATAACGCCTGATGTTTTATAGATATTTGATAAGATTAGATGAGATTTGTTTCTGTTAAGAATTAAAAGCAAACCCTTCAGCAAGTAACAAACACACCCAGGGAGGAAGTAAGGAGAGTTTGGGTTCCTACAGCTAGAGGGGATCGGGTAATAATGCGAGAAATGAATAGAAAGGGAGGGAAATGGGATAAAAGAACGAAAACAGATGTTAAATATTACGTTTTAATAGAAAAAAATATTAAAAACCTAGGGCTCAGAATTTAAACATTTATGGTATCAGCATCAGGGTACAACAAAATAAGTATTTAAAAAAGGAAAAGCAATATATGCGAGTTTTAACATGATTGTGTGTATAATGGGATCTCTGTCTAAACATGTCTTATTTAAAGAAGAGGTGAAGATGTAATGTAATGTGGCTGCTTTCAACAAGGGGGTAATGTTCTGTCTGAGTGCAGACATAGTATTCATGGGTAAGTTTAGTAATGTCATGACTGTTAATGTTAAGGGGATGAACAATCCAACAAAAAGAAAATGGGTATTTTGCTTATTACAAAAGGATTTTCCTAATATAATCTATTTCAAGGAAACACCCTTGGAAAAAAATGATGATAAATACCTGATTCTTTGATGTGCCCGTGGGTGCTCCGCTTTAGGTGTCTGTGCCTCCCAATGCCTTTAATTGGATATTTTCGGTAGTAATGCCGCACATCCACAGCAGTCGTCTTGTGGTGTCATTGGCGCTTCACCTAGCATGTGCGCGACCCTACCCCCGTCAGTTCCTTCTCAACCGTCCTTGGCCTGAGTCAGAGCTCCATGGTGGTGTCCCAATGTCCTTCAATAACCTTAACAAATTAAATTAGATAGTAGAGTTTAGTAGTTAAATAGCATAGTTAGTATTAGAGTACCTAGTTAGTGCCTAAGTTTAAAAAAAGAAAATCTTTCCTTCGTTAGCTTCTTCTGTAGTGCAAAACCTATCCGCGCTACAAAATGCTTGGCTCCCCAGAATTTGAGATGCAGCTCATGCCACAAAGCCATGCCCATCTCAAGTGGGCACTCGCTCTGTGTCCATTGCCCTGGGGAGTCTCTCATCCCTCAGAAGTGCACTCACTGTAGCAACCTAAAAGCCAGAGCCAGGTGTAACAGAGACCTGTGTCTAAAATTGATACTAATGCAAAAATCACTTCAACCAACCTCTGATATGGGGCAGCAAACTTCTTCAGGTGGCTTCCCTGGCACAATCTCAACTACCAAGGGCACCCAGTTCTCCAAAAATATGAGGAAAAGAGCCACAACCTCCAGAGAGAGAGAGCGAGAAGCGGTCTCCAACCAGGTCACTGTCCTTGGTGCTGACTTCCGCACGAATGAGCACCTTTGATGAACTGGGCACTTCCAGCACTGTCCGCACCGCGGCCTCTGCTGAGCGCCACCACAAGGAGAAGGAATTGAGGCTCAAACGTTTTGAGGCTCCTCCTCAATGGCACTGTCCACCCTGATGAGGGAGACAGTGCCGAGGCCATCATCATAGGTCATGCCGCCGCCACCGGCACTGAGGACTCTGTTGGCACCAAACGACAGACCCAAGATGACACCGACCACTCTGATCAAGATGACATATAATCCATTGGCACAGACATCAGTACCATATAAATCCATGGCATTGATACTGATGGTACTGAAACCAACAGCACCACAGTAATTCTTACAACAGAAAGATATTGCAATCTCCTCGGTCCTGCAGTCACCCCTGTTCAGCACCAACAGTTCACCTGAGCATACTAATATACAGCAAACAGCATTGCCTATTGCCCCACCTATATCGAGCGATAAGGACAATGATCAGGATGAAAGTCACTTTTCGTCTCAACACTCTTCACCCACTGAACGGAGGCCACGACACATGACACCCAAAACCAAGTACAGACAAGATGTACAACCTTGGTATGGACAGCCTTGGATGTTCCCACCTATGTTGTTCCCCATGCAATGGACCCCTTGGGACCCTTGAGCGTCATACAGGGCTCATCATACTAGATCCATGACTCCAACCAGGAGCAAAATCTGGTTGCCCCCCACCATCCCTTAGCCAGGAGACTTCAGTGGTAGTGGAGGACACAGGAGAAGAGAGAGAAGAAGGCACAGACCAAGAGGTCACATCACCTGCATGCAATTCATTGTCATCCCCAGATGAAGCCATAATGCCACCACTCCTTACCACGGCTGACGACTTCAAACAATTCCAAGAACTATTTAAACGAGTAGCCATCAATCAAAATATCCCACTGGAGGAGGTGCAGGAAAACCAGCACAATTGTTATACATTCTCTAAGATAGCTCTCCCGATAAATGATGCCATCTCAGAACCGTGAAAGACTATTTGGCAAACGCAGGTGATGGTACCACCAACGTGCAAAAGGGTGACAGAAAATATTACATCCCCGCCAACAGGATGGATTTCCTGTTCTGCCACCAACAACTCAAGTCTCAAGTGGTCTAAGCCACGAATCAAAGTGGCAAACAGCCTCAATACAGGTCCACCCCTCAGGACAGGGACTGCAAAAAGCTCAACCTTTTCAGTCAAAGTGTACTCCTCAGCAACACTGCAATTTCGAGTCACCAACTACACTACTCTCCTAGGTAAATAAAATCACGACAATTATGGCAAACTGCAAGACTTGATTGACAGCCTGCCAGAGGAGACATGGTCACAGTTCAAGGCCGTAATAACTGAAGGACAGCTGATCACCAGAATGACATTACAGGCGTCTTTAGATATATCAGATTCTGCTACTGCCAGGGTGCTGCTCAGAGCCTCATGGCTCCAATCATCTGGTATTCCCAAAGAACTTCAGGTAAAAGTTGAGGACCTGCCTTTCGATAGCAAAAAACTCTTCTCCCGCAAAACAGATGAAGTTCTATGCTTGATGAAGTTCTCACGAGCAAATCCTACGTATGCTAGGCATATACACATGTCATAAATATAAAGGGAAGGGTAAACCCCTTTGAAATCCTTCCTGGCCAGGGGAAAGCTCCTCTCACCTGTAAAGGGTTAAGAAGCTAAAGGTAACCTCGCTGGCACCTGACCAAAATGACCAATGAGGAGACAAGATACTTTCAAAAGCTGGGAGGAGGGAGAGAAACAAAGGGTCTGTGTGTCTGTCTATATGCTGGTCTTTACCGGGGATAGACCAGGAATGGAGTCTTAGAACTTTTAGTAAGTAATCTAGCTAGGTATGTGTTAGATTATGATTTCTTTAAATGGCTGAGAAAAGAATTGTGCTGAATAGAATAACTATTTCTGTCTGTGTATCTTTTTTGTAACTTAAGGTTTTGCCTAGAGGGGTTCTATGTTTTTGAATCTAATTACCCTGCAAGATATCTACCATCCTGATTTTACAGGGGGGATTTCTTTATTTCTATTTACTTCTATTTTTATTAAAAGTCTTCTTGTAAGAAAACTGAATGCTTTTTCATTGTTCTCAGATCCAAGGATTTGGGTCTGTGGTCACCTATGCAAATTGGTGAGGCTTTTTATCCAACATTTCCCAGGAAAGGGGGGGTGCAAGTGTTGGGAGGATTGTTCATTGTTCTTAAGATCCAAGGGTCTGGGTCTGTAGTCACCTATGCAAATTGGTGAGGCTTTTTACCAAACCTTGTCCAGGAAGTGGGGTGCAAGGTTTTGGGAAGTATTTTGGGGGGAAGGACGTGTCCAAACAGCTCTTCCCCAGTAACCAGTATTAGTTTGGTGGTGGTAGCGGCCAGTCCAAGGACAACGGGTGGAATATTTTGTACCTTGGGGAAGTTTTGACCTAAGCTGGTAAAGATAAGCTTAGGAGGTTTTTCATGCAGGTCCCCACATCTGTACCCTAGAGTTCAGAGTGGGGGAGGAACCTTGACAACACACCACTTACAAGAAGATGATGCTACCTACCATATCAAAGGCACAGAGAGACATCATTGCTCCCAACAATGACAGTATGAATCTCAAAGAAACAAACAGCATCCACAAAGACGGTGAACACCTCAAGTCAGCCGTCAACTTCGCAACCAGCTTCTGCTAAACGGTTGTGAAGATTTGGCCAATACCAACTTCCAGCCAATGCTTTGGCCATTGACTTCGCCCATTTTACCTTGCCTGGGCATGAATTACAATGGATCAGTGGGTACTGGAGATTGTAAGATTGGGCTATGCCATCCCCTTTCTCTCCCACTCTCCAATCTCACCTCTGTCCCTCTTCAGGGACCCTTTTCACGAGCACCTCTTAAGACAGGAAGTAAACCGTCTCCTACATTTAGGTGATGTGGAGCAAATTCCCACACAACACAGAAAGAAGGGTTTTTACCTCCATTACTTCCTGACCCAGAAGAAAAATGGTGGATGGAGACCCATCTTACATCTCAGAATGCTTAACCAATTTGTGTAAACTCAAGATTCAAGATAGTCACACTCGCTATGCTAATACCGGCCCTAGAAAGGGGGGACTGGTTTTCAGCCCTCGACCTGCAAGATGCATATTTTCATATCTCCGTACACCCCACTCTCAGACTATTTCTACAGTTCATAGTGGGGGGTGATTACTACCAATACAGAGTACTACATTTCGGCCTGTCGACGGCACCGAGTCTTTTCCAAAATCCCTGCAGTATTAGCGGTACACTTAAGAAAACTTCCTGTACCTAGTCTTAGACGATTGTCTACTGAAAGGTACTACTCAGAGAAACAACAGATGTGGTGCAAACACCATCTCCCTATTACAGAACCTAGGGTTACAAATTAACAATAATCAATCCTAGTTCCATACAACTGGACTTCACTGGGGCACACCTCAACTCCACTCAGGCGAGAACATCGCTACCTAGGAACAGATTTGTGACACTGAACAACTTTATCTCAGTAGTCAACAACCCAGCCTTCAAAGATAGGCATGGACTTGTTTACAACTATTAGGTCACATGGTGGCCATGACGTTTCTGGTAAGACACACGCGACTATACGTGCTTTGCCTACAAAGCTGGCAGAGCTCAGTATACATCCCCAATAAACACAGCCTAAATAAGAGACTAACAGTACCACCAAAAAGTCTGTCGTCTTACAATGGTGGACAAAACCACAGAATGTGTGCATGGGGATCTCCTTGCAACAGGATCCACCATAATCACAATGGATGCCAATGGGGGAGCCCACCTGAACCAACACACTGTTCAAGGAAGGTGGTCAACAGTGGAAACTCAACTACACATCAATCTTCTAGAGCTACATTCAGTACACAATGCCTGCAGGCATTTCCTACCAATGGTGAAGAACAAGTCAGTCTGGCTAATATAGCATGCATGTTCTATATCAATTGCCAAGGAGGAGCTTGCTCCCACTCACTACGTTGTGAGGCCATGAAACTGTGGAACGGGTGCATACAAAACAAAGTAAATATCTCTGTCTCCTGTCTCCCCGGATGTGAGAACATGATGGCGGATACACTAAGCAGACATTTCTCTCGGGAACACAAATGGGAAATAAACAACAGAATCCTACAGTCAGTATTTCAATGATGTGGCTTTCCCCCGTCGACCTATTTGAGTCATCACTAAACCCCAAGTGCCCACTCTTCTGCATCAATCATTGGTGGATACCTTTCTCATCACATGGGACACATCACTCCTGTACACATTCTCACTGATCCCGCAAGCGATGCACAAATTATTTGCTGACAAGGCCTACTTTCTACTGAGAATCTCAAAGTGGCCCAGAGAGACCTGGTACCTTTAACTGATGGGCATGGTGGTATGCACCCCACGAACTCTTTCACTTTGGGCGGATCTCCTCTAACAGGACAATGGCCAGACTCTCCACCCAAATCTGGAAAATCTTCCCCTGAAAGGTTGCATTCTTGGTTGCAATCACCTCCACTTGACAAGTTAGTGAGATAGGGGCCCTTATGGCTGACCCACCCTATACCAGATTCTTTAAAGACAAGGTCATGTGGAGACCACGCTCAAAATTTTTACCTAAAATATCAACATCCTTCCATATAAAGCAACCCATACACCTCCCCATGTTTTAATTCCAACCACACGGGAACTCACAAGAGATTATCTTACATATGCTAGATGTCAGATGAGTGACAGCATTTTATTTAGACAGAACCAAGACTTTCCGGAAGTCCCCCCCAGACTTTTTATTTTCACAACAGAATGCTTCAAGGGATTCACAAATATTCACACAGAGACTATCTAAATGGATCTCTGCCTGCATCCAACTCTGTTATTGAACGAATAACACCGAACCCCTAGAAGGGATCAATCCCACTCTACAGGCTCAATAGCAACGTCAATAGTGTTCTTGAAAAACATAACGATAAACGTATGCAGACCAGCTACCTGGGCTTCAGTGCACATGTTCACGAACAATTCAGTCACTCAAAGCTCAAGGTCAGATGCTATAATAGGCCTCACCATTCTCTCTTCAACTGTCCAAGCGAATCTGAAGCCCTTTATTCACAGTGGGGCATTGCTGTACAATCCCCTGACGTGGAGCACTCACAGGGACATCACTCAAAGAAGAAGAGAGGATTATTCATCCGGTGCAGTAAAAGGTTCTTTGAGATGTGTGTCCTGGTGGGTGCTCCACAAACCACCTTCCTCCCCTCTACTTTGGAGTTTGCATTAAGGACTCTATGGTAGAGAAGGAACAGGGAGTCTGGTCACACGTGCACTAGATGAGGCACCATCGGCGCTCCGAGATGACTGCTGCACACACGCAGTCCAGACGGACACTGCTACTGAAAATCTCTGATCAACAGTTCCGAGATGCACCCACACCTGAAGTGGAGCACCCACAGGGACAAATATCTCAAAGAATCTCCATTACTGCATAGGGTGAGTAATCCTCTCTTTCTTCATGGACACAACTACCATATGTGTCTCAAGAGCAACCTAATAGAAGAGGGGTGGCAATAATCTTGGTAAAAACTTCCCTTTCATTGTCTCAGCACAACTCAGATACCTTTTCAAGGACCCCTTAATTAAAATATATCCTTCTCACCTTAGCTAATGTATATACTGCCAATCAAAGGCAAGCTTCTTTTTTTAATCTTTTTTTTTGGGACTTAGGAAACTTTAAGGAAGGGGATATTATTCTGGAGGGGGGAGAAGGGGTTTAAGAGGTGCTTAACCCTACCTTAGATTGATTGAATATACACAGAGAACATTCAGAAGAAAATCAAATGCAAATTTGTTACATCACTTAGAAAATGAGGATTTGGTGGAAGTCCGGTGGGAGATGAATGCAGATATCAGTGACTATACATATTACTTTGCTATTCATGGATATTATTGCAGGATTCATATGACTTTTGTTTCTAGGACATTGGCTTAATTTAGTTTAAAAAGCCAGTCTAGGAGTTATAACTTGGTCAGATCATGCCCCTACATATATTAGATTAAAAGATTGGGCTTCAGTGGAAGAACAAAGATCCTGGCACTTGAAAAGAACTTGGTTTTCTGACCCCCTGAGAATTCAAGAGCTGAAAGAAAACTTTCAGAAATATATAGAAGAAAACAATAAGGAGAAGGGATCAATAAAAGTATCCTTTAGACTGCTGGAAAGGTTCCTTATAAATAAATCCGCATACCTCACAAAAAAAGAAGGAAAGAGAGGAAGTGCTCTTGAGTTTTTTTTTTTTAATGAAGAACTTTGTTTTGGAAAGAAAAGGAGTACTTGTGGCACCTTAGAGACTAACCAATTTATTTGAGCATAAGCTTTCGTGAGCTACAGCTCACTTCATCGGATGCATACTGGGGAAAGTGTAGAAGATCTTTTTATTTTTGTACACCCAAAGCATGAAAAAATACCTCCCCCCACCCAACTCTCCTGCTGGTAATAGCTTATCTAAAGTGATCACTCTCCTTACAATGTGTATGATAATCAACTTGGGCCATTTCCAGCACAATGGAAAACAGTAAACAGAAAACTGAGTAAACAGATACGCTAAACAAAAACATTGGGCTTTTAGCCAGAAAGTTGAAAAAAGAAACAGTAAGTCAGCCATCCTTCTGACTAGCTATACAAAGGGACTTCTCTGAAACTTTTTCTAGCTTTTTCTGTATTTTGAAAGAGGCAAAAATTATTCTTCCAAAAGCAAGAAGACATCTTACCAATTGTGTATCATACAAACCTATTTCTTTAACATGGGCGCTCAAATTTGTGCCAAATCGATAGCAAACAGATTGCCATGTTGCCCTAATATGCTCACCTGCATCCATCTGGGTTTGTAGCAGGCAAGCATCATCTGGTAATATCAGACGAACTCTGAATTTGATTTATAATATTGATTTTAATATTTTTTCCTGCTTTCTTCACATGCTGAGAGAGAGCCTTTCAGAAATTGGAGTGGGAGTATTTCAAACAAATTTTGGTAAGGTTTGGTTTTGGAAATCAATTTTGTAGGGGCATATCGATAAATGAGAGTGGGGAGCTCCCTTTTATGGACACCCAGCCAGCCAGTTAGCTATAAAGTCCCTCTTGGTGGCTGGTCTCTGCTTGTTTTACCTGTAAAGGGTTAAAAAAAGGTCCCTGCATAGGTAAAAGAAAGGGAGTGGGCACCTGACCAAAAGAGCCAATGGGAGGGCTAGAACTTTTTAAATGGGGGGAAAAAACTTCCCTTTGTAGATCAGGAATGTTTAGAAAGACGCGATTAGGTTTATTTCTGTTCATTTCTTATTGGCTTGTGGACTCCTCTGTGCTAACCCCAAATGCTTTTTGTTTTGCTTGTAACATTTAAGCTGGACCTCAAGAAGGTTATTCTTGATGTTTAATTTTTGTGAGTGGGTTTTTTAAATCTAGCAAAAGCCTAAATTCCAGATGTTCTGTTTCTTTTCTGTTTCTTTTCTGTTTCTTTTCTGTTTCTTTTCTGTTTCTTTTCTGTTTCTTTTCTGTTTCTTTTCTGTTTCTTTTCATAAAACTTACCTTTTTTAATAACAGGATTGGATTTTTGGTGTCCTAAGAGGTTTGTGCATATGTTGTTTAATGAGATGGGGGAAATAGCTAATTTCCTTTGTTTTCTTTCTCCGCTCTTCCTCAGAGGGGGGGCGAAAGGACTTGAGGGTACCCCACAGGAAGGAATTCCCAAGTGTGCCTTCATGGGTCCCAAGGAGTTTTTTTGCACTTGGGCGGTGGCAACTTCTACTCACCCAAGGTCAGAGAGAAACTGTGACCTTGGGAGTTTAACACCAGCCTGCAGTGGCCAGTATTCATTTTTAGAATCCTTGCGGCCCCCCACCTTCTGCACTTGAAGTACCAGAGTGGGAATTCAGCCTTGATAGCCCTGTATATTCATTCTTGACTGACTGACTGCATTACTTAATGGTCACCAGTCCTCACCTTTCAATTTGTGTAGGAGTATGAGACAGGGTACCCCATTATCTCCTTCTGTTTGCTTTGCCGATGGAGACATTTGCAATAAATGTGAGAAATAGCCCATATGTAAAGGGCATCAAAATGTCTTTTGGATTAGAAGAAAAAATAGTTTTGTATGCTGCTGGTGACTTATTATATTTGCAGAATCCAGAAATCTCATTAAAAATTATAGAATAACTGACTTTGTAATGTGGTCAGGTATCAGGTGTCAAAATAAACTATGATGAATCTGAAATGTTAGGAATTATTAGTCCGAAAAGGGTAAACTGTTGTCAGCTACATATATATAAATCTTTAGGAATAAATAATGGTGGCAAAACAAATCTTTTAAAGGCAAATTATCCTCTACAGTGTAATAAAATTATAAATTTTGGAAGAATGGAACAAATATGAAATTCCTTGGCTAGGCGCAGGGTAACTTTGGTAAAAAATAAAAGTTACTTTGTTTCAGTGCATCTCTGTTGTCATCCCTGACAAGACGTTAAAAACATGGCAGGATGCCCTATTAAATTTCATATGGAATCATAAAAGCCAAAGGTGAGTTCTGAAGTTCTGTATAAGCCTACACAGTGGGCTATATTAGCTTTCCCTAACTTTGGCTCATTTTTATGTACCGCAATTAAAATGTGATAAATTAGCTTTATGACAGAGCATCCAAACACTGGTAAAACTCTGACAAGACTGGAGCCCAAATATAGCTATTCATAATAATTGTGGGGTTAAAAATAAGTTGAGATCACCAAGAATAAAAAGTTTCAGAGTAGCAGCTGTGTTAGTCTGTATCCGCAAAAAGAAAAGGAGGACTTGTGGCACCTTGGAGATTAACAAATTACTAGTTAGTAATTTGTTATTAGTAATTACAAATTGTTAGTCTCTAAGGTGCCACAAGTCCTCCTTTTCTTTTTTCAAGAATAAAAAGTATCATCCAGACCATCTCAGGAGCTTGGGACAAATTTTCTAAATTCCTGTCACCGGGCCTCTCTCCTTCAGCTAATTTAATTAATAATCAGGAATGTGTCCCTAAGAAATCCGAACATGACTATGCACTGTGGGTAAGAGCTGAGATTACTCAATTTGGACAGCTGTTGCTGCTTCCTGATTTGAAATTATACCAAGAGGTATGTAATAATGTAAATATAATCCTCTATTTTCTATATCTACCAGTCAAACGTTTTATTGTGAAATCTGGGAAGGGGTCTCTATCTAGACTTTTAACCACATTTGAGGAGTTGACCCATGAGCAGGGTGAGGTCTGTGACACAGGGTGGAACAAAAGGCTTAATTTTCAAGATATATACAGTTTTGACTGAAAAAGATGTTAAGAAAACAACTCAAATGAAAAGATGGGACAGGTATTTGGGAAAAGAAACTGATGTGGATGAGCAGGTCTGCATGTGAGAAAGGGGATGTGCATTTTCATTTTGTGTAGCTCATAAAGAATAGTTTTATAAAGTACTGTATAGATGGCTTCTGTCTCTTGTTAAGATCAATCACATTTTTGCTACTGAGGAAGCACTTGATTGCAGGGAAAAGGGAACATACTTGCACATGTGGTTGTGTCCAGGAATTAGATGGTTTTGGGAGGAAATTATATAACAGATTCATCTCATGACAAAATGCTGACTTCCCTAACCTGCTTGGTTAATGCTCCAGTAAAGAATCTACATTTTAAACAGAAGAACAAATTAATCTTTATATTTTTAGCAGCTAGACTTTGTATTGCACATTATTAGAAATGTGGTCCCCCCCCCCCCAAATGAATTTTTCGGTATAGTATAATATTGAACTGTCCTTGTAATGGAAAATCTTTCATTCACAAGTACGGATGGATGTCAGAAAGGGAGGTTGTGTTCAATTGCTCTACAGAACATTCTAAATAATGTAGGAGAAGACACCAACATGAAAATGTATGCCGCTAAGTGGAGAAGATTTTCAGCTTGGATGAACCATCAACTTCAGCCTCTTGAGGCTTCGTTCCCTGTAATTTTGTACTGCTTACTCTCTCTAAAAGAACTTGGGGCTTTCATTTAGTTCTGTAGGGTGCATCTCACAGCTCTTAGTGCTTACTATCCATCTTTACAATGTAAAGACGTATACAATCTTTTGTTTCCCTTTCCCACTATGTCCAAATTCCTTAGGGGTTTGCTGAGGGTGTTTCCATCTATATGGGAACCAACTTCCACAGTGGGATTAAAATGTTGCTCAGGCATGTCTCACGGGTCCAGCATTAAAGCCCATGGAATCATATTCTCTCTCACACCAGTCTTTGAAGGATTCCTTCCTTGTGGCAGTCACATAATCTGTGAGGGTTGGGGAGATAGGAGCTTTTATGGTGGATCCCCTTTTACTATTTACTACTATTTCTGTTCTGACAATGATCCAGTAGGCTACACCCTAAATTTCTACCAAAAATAATGATAAATAATCTTATTTGAATTAGGTCATACTTCTGTGGCAATTTTTGGGCAGTTTGTACAATTTAGAAATTCTGGTTCGTGTTAAGTTATTGCTGTATCATGGAAGGTCTCTCTGTATCTGCCATTGCTGGCAAGTCTTTAAGCATTTACCTCTCAGTCAGAAGACATTGTGAGTTGCTAGAACTCAACAGGCATCTGTTCAAGTTGCAGTGGGGGAGGTTTAGGTTGTATATTAGGAAAAACTTTTTCACTAGGACTGTGGTGAAACACTGGAATGCATTACCTAGGGAGGTGGTAGAATCTCCTTCCTTAGAAGTTTTTAAGGTCAGGCTTGACAAAGCCCTGGCTGGGATGATTTAATTGGGGATTGGTCCTGCTTTGAGCAGGGGGTTGGACTAGATGACCTCCTGAGGTCCCTTCCAACCCTGATATTCTATGATTCTATGATTCAATGTGAAACACCTTAGGACAGTGGGTTTGCTCAAGCTGGGAGAAGATGTTTCCTCCTCTTACCTGAAAGGAGGGAGAAAGCGGTGAGAGTGGAAATTCCCCAAGTAGACTAAAGAAACAGAGATATTGCTGGTGGGTTATACAAAGTAGAGAGACTCAGGCACAGGAAGTTTTGGAGAGGAGAGTGGAAAGGTGATGGTCAGTCCAAGGTCAGAAAAGGTGAGTTGAGGAGAGACGGCTCCATGTTTCAAAACATAAGCTATGCACTGCGACTAGAAGGACTCTGATCCCAACCCAAAGAATGCTCTGGAGTGGTGAGATAACTGAGAAAGGGAGATTTGTGTATGGTTTTATTTTCTTTGTGTGCATCTGTGTATTTCTCATGTGATTAAGTAAAGAGCAATGATTTTAGAATCCTGTGCTAAGTATCTGTGCATTTCATGTGTTACACTTACTGTGTACCCCCTTAAATGGTAAACCAGAAGAGAAGTACCTTTAGGGTGGATGTCTGGGAGAGGGCATGTTTGGGGTCAATCAAGCGCTACACCTCTCATGGAGGTGGAGTACAGAACTCGACTTTACAGGCCACTTAGGTCAGCAGAAGGGACTTGGTAATATAGACATATTATTATATCGACTTAATGTGGCTTATGTCAACCGAAGTTTGTAGCGTAGGCCAGGCCTAGGCTGCTGCACCTCAGCGGAAGTTGTAAGATCCTAGATACTAGGAGTGCTCCTGCTGGGTATGCACAGGGAGCTAGGATAAAACTGTAACATGACACACAATGTCCAGAGCATAATTATTTACAGTACCAAAAGTAGGTTTTTTTTCTTGAACACTTCTTAGCTAATATTTGATGTTTGTAAATGTTTCTTGGTGATCCTACGTACATGCCAACTTTATAAGTTAAAGTATAATTTGTCTTGGACAAAAGTTGGATGCTTATTGTGAAAAGTACTGTGCAGAAATGGTCTTTGACAAGTCTCCTGTTCAAAACTAAACCTTGATAGAAAATGGAAGATCAGACAAGCACCTGTAAACTAAAGGGCCAAGTCCCAGGCTAATATCTGATTAGCAGAAATGTGGTATAGTGCTGTTCTTCCTTAATAAGAGTATGTCTTCACTAGCAATGTTAAAGCACTGCCATGGCAGCACTTTAGCGTAGTGTGTAGTCGCGACACCAGCACTTGAAGAGAGCTCTTTCAGCGCTGTAAAAAAACCCCTCACCCCCACAAGGGGAGTAGCTACATTACACTACCACTTCACAGCGCTGAAACTTGCAGCGCTTAGGGGGGGTGTTTTTGCAGCTCTGTAAAGTGGCAGTGTAGACAAGGACTTAGCCTTCAGCATGGGGGTAACAGGAAGTTTGCTCAAGCACATGAAACTTCAAAAGTTGCAGGGTCCTGGAGTTAAAAGGAAGTCTGAGTGGTGAAGGGTAAGCTACTGGTATGTAGAAGGTTGTTGACCATTGCTATAGAAGCACCCTGAGTTGGGGAGCTGTCCCCAATCCTCTACTTTCTTTTTTTGTTTAAGCTGTAGTAATTGACTTTTACTGGAAAGCGAGCTATTCTATCCTGCAGTAACTTGAACCAACCCTCCCACTCCAGGAGTTTGAACGTGTTGTTCTGAGTGCTTCCTTCTGATGTTGTTAGAGCAACACCCTTCTAGCTCCTGTCTAAACCAGGAATTTGAGGAAGGGTCCAGAAATTCCAAATGTGATCTTGATTACTTTTTAAAAAGTAAGTGTGGTTTCCAGTGTAGTTTTGAAAAAAAACGATGACAGTCTTTTAAAGGAACATAATCAGGGAATTTCAGGAAATGAGTTAAAGGTGATGCTATTCCTGCTTCTTAGTCCCCTCCCCCAAATTTTATGGTTTTACATTCACATTTACTTTTTTTCTGTTTCTCTCTGCTTTTGCTGTCAGAGAGAGAGAGAGAGAGAGAGAGAGAGAGACCCCCCACACACATGAAACCGGGAAATGACTGCCTGAATACACAGTGAAAATTACTATATATAAAAATCAGGGTGGTTTTGATTTAAATCAGATTGATTTAAATCATTAGTCTGGAAGAGTCGACTTAATCATGGATTTCTACATAAAAGTGCATTCTTGTTGGTTGTTATAACCTTAATACATATCTTCACAACTCAGAGATCGATGTAGGTTTTGTTTTTAGAAGGTACACACTATACATTTTTAAAGTGATTTATTTTTGAAAACTTTTCAGATTAGTTTTACAGCTGTATCAGAAAATGAATAATTGCTTGGTCATTTCATTTACCAAAGGTAATTGAAGCACATATTTATGAAGTCATTGGGAGGTGAACTATCTCCAGTTCAACAGGTTAATCATTAATATTTGGAGGATTTTCTTGCAATGCTGTATGAGGAGGAGAACATCACCAGACAGAAGTGTAAATTGTTTTATTTAAATAAAGCAACAACGTTATGGATTTTTTTCTTCAACAGCAAACGTATAATATTTTAACAAAACAAGCATATGAATATTTGAATTTAGTTAAAATGTTCAAGTTCTTTAAAATCAGGTTTGTTTTTGTTAAAATTGTTAACTAAAATAGTTAAATGTATTTTTAAAAAAAAACAAAAATTAAATAGACTGTCAGCCAGGTCAACATGAGAAACTTAAAATATTGGCTTCTGCAGCTAACTCAGTTGTCTTCACCTTCAATTTCCTGTTCATAATCTGGAAAAGAAAAACAAGCTTTCCTGCTTTTTCAGGTCCCAAACGATTTCTCAATTTGGAATGAATTAGTCCAGAGGAAGAAAATATTCTTTTTACACTGGCAGAAGAAGCTACTGCTGTTAAAAGTGAGATGATCACTTCAACAGTCTCTGAATCCAAGTGCTTAAGTGACTTCCACCAGTTCACTGGTGTGACTTTCTTTAAAACATCATCAGCAAACATATATTTCTTGAATGGTTCACCCTTCGCTCTGAAGTTTATTATAGTTGGCATCATGGAGGGATGACTGCTGGATGTCCATGTCATAGCCAGCTCCTCTTCTTCAGCAGTTCAGGTTTGACCCTGGTACTGAGTATTGAGAATATTTGCAAGAGAATGAGCTGGAGATACTTCTTATCCTATTCGTTTTTTTAATGCTTGTAATTTAACTCTGTCATTGCATATTTCTCTTTTTAAGATCTCACCCAGTTCCTTCCAAATTTCAACAGCGTCATCAATAAAACAGCTATTTCCCTGCATTTTGTTCAAGGCTACAGAAATAGGCTTCACCGCTATATATTATTTATTTATTTTAAAACATTTTTTGCTGTTAACAAGCATGTTATCTTTGGAGACAGAAATCCACATTTTGAGAACTGCAAAACTAAGCATCCGTGATGGTATTTTTTAGATTGAGCATTGAGACCCATTGGGTAGATAGAAAGATTAACCTAAATAATCTGTACAGAAGGTGGGGACCCCCATAAAATTGGATCCCTAATCCATGACCTATTGGAACTCATTTACAAAACTTTTCTTAAACATTACATGGATATATTGTCTCATACTGTAGAATTAGAATTTATAATCCCTATTCCATGATGATACGTTATACCTCAAAGATATCTTAATTAAAACTCTTTAGATAGGTTTTTTCCATCAAAAAGCATTTTATAAGAAAAATCAGATTTAAATAAAATCCGATTTTTTTAAAAAAATTTTTAATCATTCATTTTTAACCACCCTGATAAAAATTGTAGTGAAATTCAAAGAGTCAACGAGATAATAGAAGGAAAATTCTGATCTTTCTTTTAGTAGTTTTAGGTTTTGCTTGTAACAATAGTAGGCTAAAAAATATCCAAAGAGAAGTTAGTTTGTTTTTTTTAAAAAAAACCAAAACATTGACAATGTCTCTAAGATATTTAAAGTGTCCTGTGTTTGGGTCAGGTTTATTTTAACACAAATTGTATAAAGAATGTCAAGGTATAGTTGATATATTTTATTTTATTTTTTATTAGAGTAATTTGGCAGACGTGGGGAATAAGTGCAAGGATAATGATAATTGTAGTTTCAGGCTGTACAAAATCTTAGGGAATAGATATGAGATTGCATTTTTTAAAATATGGTAATTCATTGACTTAATCCAGTGGTTCTCGATCAGGGTACACATACCCCTGGGAGTATGTCAACTCATATAGATATTTGCCTAGTTTTACCATAGGCTACATGAAAAGCACGAGCGAAGTCAATACAAACTAAAATTTCATACAGACAATGACATGTTTATACTGCTCTATATACTATATCGGTGTTCTTCACCCTGGAGTCACAATTTATTTTAGAATTATATGGTAAAAATGAGAAAGTAAGCAACTTTTCATTAATAGTGTTCGGTAACACTTTTGTATTTTTATGTTTGGTTATGTAAGCAAGTAGTTTTTAAGTGAGGTGAAATTTGGTGTATGCAAGACAAATCAGTCTCCTGAAAGAGGTACAGTACTCTGGAAAGGTTGAGAACCATTGACTTAATCAATTTGTAAAGGAACAGAAAGTGAAGTATTTAATTAGTATTTAATTTTTTAGTCAGATTCAGATTATTTTATTGCCTATGAAAACTGAATTGGGGTGGGTTTTTTCCTTTTGTTTGGATTTGAAAGAAATTTGTATCGTCCCTTAGCCGTGTTCGGTGTGTTACCAGAGAAGAGAGGTGGTTGACGTCAGCTAACCTCAAATCAATCTGACTTCTCATTTACAACCAGATAAATCATTAACACAGTTAATAGCAGAGTTTTCACTTCAGACTATTGACTGCATCAGTCATTGCCAGAATGAAGTATTTCATTATTAGGAATTTCAATCTTCTGTTTGTCATCCTGCTGCTCCTTTCAGATGGTTTTGAAGGGAACATTCTGTCCATTAGATAGCTGAACAAGTGGCACCTATTTCCACAACGCTGCTTATTGCTGTTTAATTTCTCACTAGAACTGTAAAATTTAACATTTTTGCATTTAACGTTTTTGTTATTTTTCTTATAACATGTTTGTGTATAGTTCACATATCCTGAAAATATTGCTGATCAAGCATTTTAATTTGAAATTGAAGTAATCAGTTGAAGTTATGATGTTATAAGAAGGTGTTGTATTTCAGCTACTGAAGCAGACAGGTTATAAATATGTTAATGGCATTGACTTCCAAGAAGACTTTGAAAAACATTTTTAATATTTAATTAAAATAGTCATCTCTTCTGTTAGTCAATTAGAATGCAGTGAGCTGCAGTTACCGTATTTTGCTGGTGTCCTTCAGAAAAAATAAATGATAAGACAAGGTAGGTGAGGTACTATCTTTTCTTGGACCAACTTCTGTTGGTGAGAGACAAGCTTATGAGCTACACTCAGCTCTTCTTCAGATCTAGGAAAGGTACTAAGAGTATAACAGCTAAATACATGATCAAACACATGGTTTAGCGTAAGTACTGTAGTTAGCACATACTCCAGGAGACTATTCAAGGTGAAGTTGCCCGTTGACAAAAAAGGGGGTTCGTTGGTTTCAAATTGCTGTAATAAGTAAGGATTCCGTGACTTTGTGACTTCCATAATAGCTGGTGTGGCTGACTTCAGGGCCAGCTGCTGTGGTGGTCCCCAGGGCCAGCCGCACCAGCCACTGCTCAGGAGGCCCCGGACAGCTGGCTCCTGGGACCACCCAAGCTGTGGCTGGTACAGCTAGCTCCAGGGCGCATCTGAGCAGGCCCTCCCCGACCCTCCCAGCAGGGGCACCCTGGAGCAGACAGGTTATAAATATGTTAATGGCATTGACTTCCAAGAAGACTTTGAAAAACATTTTTAATATTTAATTAAAATAGTCATCTCTTCTGTTAGTCAATTAGAATGCAGTGAGCTGCAGTTACCGTATGTACGTCTCTGTCCCAGAAGTAGAGATTTAGTCAAGGGTATTTTTGGTAAACGTCATGGACAGGTCACAGGCTGTGAATTTTTATTTAGTGCCCATAACCTGTCCATGATGTTTACCAAAAATACCCATGACTAAATCTTAGCTTTAGTAATAAGCCACAAATTCAGGGTCTTTATTAAGACTGTGCTTTTAGTGTCTAGTAAAGTTTTGAATTTAAGCTCTCAGGTTCATCTTTTGAAAGAAATCTTTTCTGAATCCCCACTTCTGGCCTTCAAATGACCCTTCAACCTCTCCAAGCTTATCAGAAGCAAGCCCCCCAAAGACCAGACACACCAACTCAAAGTGGCACCAGATCCTGCTAGAACAACAGATTCAAAACCTATATATATATATATATATGTATGTATGTATCTCCACTGCTACGATGATCAACACCCCCCACAATGCATCTTTCAAGATCCATGAGTCCTACACATGCCTATCCCAACATGTGATGTAGCTCATCCAGTGCACTAAATGCCCCGATAACTATGTAGGTGAAACTAGACAATCACTATGCTCTCAAATGACCGTGCACAGGAAAATGATAAAAAACAAAAACACCATATCACCTGTGGGTGAATACTTTTCATAAAGTAATTACTCTATATCTGACCTCTCAGTCCACATCCTTAAAGGAAACCTGCACATCACTTTCAAAAGACGAGCCTAGGAGCTTAAATTCATAACTTTGTTAGAGACTAAAAATCATGGTTTTTAATAAAGACACTAGATTTATGACCTACAATCTGTAACCCACTAATCCCCTCCTCCCCTTTTTGTTGTTGTTGTTGTTGTATGACTACTACTTCTTTCCTATGGCTTGGGTAGGTAGTAATAACTACAAATATATATCTGTTTGATAGCCAGCACATTTATGCAGCAGTGAGCTGGTGAATGTCCTTCAGATCCCCAGCAAAAGAACGAAAGGGACTCTCAGATATGATGTGATTCATTGTTTGTGCCCAGTGACCACAGTCGCATGCAGGTATTTGCCTTATTTTTCATTTAAAGAGGGTTTGTGAAAGTGAAATGAAAGTCCACATCTCCCGTGAGATGTCCTGATGTGATTCAATCTGCATCACTCTTTCCAACATAAATCAAAACCCGGTAGGTAATTCCTCTGCCAGGCCAGTTTGACTACAGGGATGTTAATGGATCATTTCACTTTGAATGGTCACTTTAGAATATGTGCTAACTATTTATGCTAAACTATCCGAGTTTGTGTTTAGCTGTGACCATCTAAATACCTTTCCCAGACCTGAAGAAGAGCTCTGTGTAGCTCCTAAGCTTCTCTCTCACCCCAATAAAAATGGGTCCAGTAAAAGATATTACCTCACCCATGTCTCTCTAATAACCTGGGACTGACATGGCTACAACTACACTGCATTAAATAAATGATATCAACGATTTTGTGTAGTAGAAAGTCATTGTAACAGAGCATGCTTATAAGATCATCTTTGCTGCTTTAAAACTTTTACTTAATATTTTATGCCTCATTGAATGTCTGCAAATGTAAAAATGGCAATGGAATAAAACTTTAACTTACTACTAAAAACTAGGGCTGTCAATTAATTGCAGTTAACTCACAGGATTAACTCAAAAAAAATTAATCGTGTTTAAAAAAGTTAATTGAAATTCATCACCATTTTAATCATGCTGTTAAACAATAGAATACCAATTGAAATTTATTAAATATTTTTGGAGGTTTTTCTACCTTCTCAAATATATTGATTTCAGTTACAACACAAAATGCAAAGTGTACACTGCTCACTTAATATTTTTTATTACAAATATTTCCAGTGTAAAAATGATAAAAGAAATGGTATTTTTTAAATTCACCTCATTCAACTACTGTAGTGTAATCTCTTTATTGTGAAAGTACAATTTACAAATGGAGAATTTTTTCTGTTTCATAACTGCACTAAAAAACAAAACAATGCAAAACTTTAGAGCCTACAAGTCTACTCAGTCCTACTTCTTGATCAGCCAATCACTAAGACAAACAAGTTTGTTTACGTTTACAGTGTCACCAGAAAGTGAGAACAGGAGTTCACGTGGGATTTTTGTAGCTGTAATTGCAAGGTATTCGTGTGCCAGCCATGCTAAACATTTGTATGCCCCTTCATGCTTTGGCCAACATTCCAGAGGACATGCTTCCATGCTGATGATACTCATTTAAAAAACAATGCGTTAATTGAATTTGTGACTGAACTCCTGGGGAGAGAATTGCATGTCTCCTGCTGTGTTTACTCACTTTCTGCCATATATTTCATGTTATAGTAGTCTCGGATGATGACTCAGCACATAGAATCATAGAATATCAGGGTTGGAAGGGACCTCAGGAAGTCATCTAGTCCAACCCCCTGCTTAAAGCAGGAGCAATCCCCAATTTCTGCCCCAGATCCCTAAATGGCCCCCGCAAGGATTGAGCTCACAACCCTGGGTTTAGCAGGCCAATGCTCAAACCACTGAGCTCTCCCTCCCGCCCCACATATTCATTTAAACATCACTTTCGCTGCAGATTTGAGAAAACACAAAGCAGGTACCAATGAGAGATTTCTAAAGGTAGCACTCGACCCAGGGTTTAAGAATCTGAAGTGCCTTCCAAAATCTGAGAGGGATGAGGTGTGAAGCATGCTTTCAGAGATCTTAAAAGAGCAACACACCGATGTGGAAACTACAAAATCTGAACCACGAAAAAAGAAAATCAACCTTCTGCTAGTGACATCTGACTCAGATAATGAAAATGAATATGTGTCAGTCTGCACTGCTTTGGGTTGTTATCGAGCAGAACCCATCATCAGCATGGATGCATGTCCTCTGGAATGGAGGTTGAAGCATGAAGGACATATGAATCTTTAGCGCATCTGGCATGTAAATACCTTGCAGTGCCAGCTACAACAGCGCCATGTGAACGCCTGTTCTAACTTTCACATTGTAAACAAGAAGCAGGCAGCATTATATCCTGCAAATGTAAACAAACTTGTTTGTCTGAGCAACTGGCTGAACAAGAAATAGGACTGAGTGGACTTGTAGGCTCTAAAGCTTTACATTGTTTTATTTTTGAATGCAGTTATTTTTTGTACATTATTCTACATTTGTAAATTCAACTTTCATGATTAAGAGATTGCACTACAGTACTTGTATGAGGTGAATTGAAAAATACTATTTCTTTTGTTTTTTATAGTGCAAATATTTGTAATAAAAAAAATATAAAGTGAGCACTGTATACTCTGTATTCTGTGCTGTAATTGACATCAATATATTTGAAACTGTCAAAAATATCCAAAAATTATTAAATAAATGGTATTCTATTGTTTAACAGTGTGATTAATCGCGATTAATTTTTTTAATCGCTTTTCAGCCCTACTAAAAACTACTGGGAATGTTAAAAAATGTAATCTCTTGGGGAAAACAGTATGTAAGAAATTTTCATGACCGTTATATGCTCTCTTGTGAGTGTAGGTGTTGCAGTAATATTATATGATAATACTTAGTCACTAACTACTGCTGTTATCTACTCCACTGTGATGATAGCTCAACATTTTAAGCTTGTTATCCACCATTCCCTTTTTTTTTCCCCCCACAGTATGCATCCGATGAAGTGAGCTGTAGCTCATGAAAGCTTATGCTCACATAAAT
Source organism: Lepidochelys olivacea (assembly GCF_965140295.1). Lineage (NCBI taxonomy): Eukaryota > Metazoa > Chordata > Testudines > Cheloniidae > Lepidochelys > Lepidochelys olivacea. Next base: position 78,800,681 of record NC_140417.1, on the reverse strand, counting down.
TGGTTAGTCTCTAAGGTGCCACAAGTAGTCCTTTTCTTTTTGCGAATACAGACTAACACGGCTGTTACTCTAAAACCTTTTTTTTTCTGGAGTATCATTCAGGCTTCTTCAAGACTGAGGACTTTGGGTCATAGTGTAAATAAGGAACTGAGAAAGGGATTATGAGCAAGGAGTTCCTATGGTCTTTTAGTGGCCTCTACACACTGCCACTCTTGGGAGATGCCCTTATGGTGCCGCTGACCTGGTGGAAACCTCTAGAACTAGTGTCTGCTGGAGTGACGGCATGCCCATTCTCATGGCTTTGAACGTTCTGAAGGTAAAGCAATGAAAGGGGAGGGCTACTTCATCATCCTCAGTTCCTTCCACCTGTAAACCCAGGCTCCAGTAGTGAACAACAGGACTTTGAGGTAGAGGGGAAGATACGCAGATAGTGTGAATGTTCAGTAGCTCATCTTGAAGAACTCCCACTTGCAAGTAGAGCTGGCCAAAAGGTTTTTTAGGTGAAAATGCATATTTGGCAACACTGAAATATATTGTGAATTCGTCAATTTTGCTGAATTGTCTGAGTTGAAGAAAAAACGCCAAAAAGTTCATAGAATCATAGAATATCAGGGTTGGAAGGGACTTCAGGAGGTCATTTAGTCCAACCCCCTGCTCAAAGCAGGACCAATCCCCAATTAAATCATCCCAGCCAGGGCTTTGTCAAGCCTGACCTTAAAAACTTCGAAGGAAGGAGATTCCACCCCCCCCCTCGGTAATGCATTCCAGTGTTTCGCCACCCTCCTAGTGAAAAAGTTCTTCCTAATATCCAACCTAAATCTCCCCCCACTGCAGCTTGAGACCATTACTCCTCGTTCTGTCATCTGCTACCACTGAGAACAGTCTAGAGCCATCCTCTTTGGAACCCCCTTTCAGGTAGTTGAAAGCAGCTATCAAATCCCCCCTCATTCTTCTCTTTTGAAGACTAAACATCACCAGTTCCCTCAGCCTCTCCTCATAAGTCATGTGTTCCAGTCCCCTAATCATTTTTGTTGCCCTCCGCTGGACTCTTTCCAATTTTTCCACATCCTTCTTGTAGTGTGGGGCCCAAAACTGGACACACTACTCCAGATGAGGCCTCACCAGTGTCGAATAGAGGGGAGCAATCACATCCCTCGATCTGCTGGCAATGCCCCTACTTATACATCCCAAAATGCCTTTGGCCTTCTTGGCAACAAGGGCACACTGTTGACTCATATCCAGCTTCTCGTCCACTGTAACCCCTAGGTCCTTTTCTGCAGAACTGCTGCTGAGCCATTCGGTCCCTAGTCTGTAGCTGTGCATTGGATTCTTCCTTCCTAAGTGCAGGACTCTGCACTTGTCCTTGTTGAACCTCATCAGATTTCTTTTTGCCCAATCCTCCAAATTGTCTAGGTCCCTCTGTATCCTATCCCTACCCTCCAGCGTATTTACCTCTCCTCCCAGTTTAGTGTCATCTGCAAACTTGCTGAGGGTGCAATCCACACCATCCTCCAGATCATTTATGAAGATATTGAACAAAACCGGCCCCAGGACCGACCCTTGGAGCACTCCACTTGATACCGGCTGCCAACTAGACATGGAGCCATTGATCACTACCTGTTGAGCCCGACAATCTAGCCAGCTTTCTATCCACCTTCTAATCCATTCATCCAGCCCATACTTCTTTAACTTCCTGGCAAGAATACTGTGGGAGACGGTGTCAAAAGCTTTGCTAAAGTCAAGGAACAACACGTCCACTGCTTTCCCTTCATCCACAGAACCAGTTATTTCATCATAGAAGGCAATTAGATTAGTCAGGCATGACTTGCCCTTGGTGAATCCATGCTGACTGTTCCTGTTAAAACAGTTAAAAAGTTAAAACATTTCATTTGACATTTTCTAAATGAAATGTTTAATTTTTTTGATGCAAGATTACTTGTTTTGAAATTTCCTTTGAATTTATTTAAAAAAGAATTAAAACAAATGATTTTTAAAAAACTTTTCTGTTAGTTGAAATCTGTTTTTGGTTTGATGCAAAATGGTTTTTTTGTTTTTGCAGAATTGCCAGCAAACTAGAAAACCATTATATGCACAGCTCTGGTTGTAAATAACCTTCATTTTATTGAATGGCATCTGCATATTCTCACTACTGGGAGTTTATCAAACCGTGCATATCCTCTCCAGATCTAGTTAAGCAGGGATTGTAACACCACCCTCACAAATTGGGGCATCACATCTGGATACCAAATCTGTTGAGTAATGTTTTATGGAGGTATCGATTGATCTGGTACTACAGATCTCTGCTATTGTGATATGCCTAAGACAAGCCCTGGACGGTGCATTGGGCCTGATTAAATGATCCCTAAATCCCTCTGTTATGGTGATATTAGCCAGTCTGTAACAGTCTTCAATAGTAAGAATGTTTAACTTAGATAAGTGCTGAGTTGTAATGGCCTGACCCTTGTGATTTTCCTCACATGATACTAATTATCTAGGTGAGTCTCTAAGCACCATTGACCTAAATAGGTCAAAAGCTGATGTCTTCTAACATCTACAATACACAATTTTGCCTTTCTTGGTTGAGGGGTGAGGTCTTGGGAAAAATGGTGGCAGATTCAAGGTCTGAGAGGGAAATTGGTTCCCACCTTAGGCAGAAATTTAGCATGTGAGCAATAAATCACATATGAAGACTGTAAAAGGTGATGGCATGGCCACCAAGTCTCCAAGCTGAGGTTATGGCTGTGATGAAAGATCTCATGATACAGAGATGTAAAATGGAACATTCTCCCATGGCTTTGAAGGAAGGCACTGTCAGCTGCATGAGGACTCAAGTCCCAGCTAGATGTAGGATCCTTCACAGCAGGGCAGATACCTCACAGTCCTTTCAGAAACCTTTTCACTGTAGAGTTATTGAACACAAACTTTGTTCCACTTGATAAGCAGAAATGACTTCAAGGTGTACTCTGATAGTGGAGAGAGACAGTTCCAGGGACTTGAGGTGGAGCAAATATTGAAGGACAGAAAAGGAACCATGGATGGAGCTGTGTTATTTCTGACCGCCCACAGAAAGAACCTCTTCTGCTTATGGACCTAACAGGAAAGGACTGAACTGGAGTTTTACAGCACTTTCTGGACTCTAGTGGAACAGCAAAGCTCCGAAGAAGTCAGTTCTATAGCCCAGGCTGTCAGATGGAATAATTCTGGATCCAGGTGCTGAATCTGGCCTTTCTCAGATCATCTTGCATGATTTATAGAGAGGTAAGTTCCAGGGGACATCAGCATATTAATTTTAACAAATGTGATTAATTGTGCAAAAATTATTTTTGAATGTCTTGGTGTATTTTAGACTGTTTTGACTTTTTTTGTCTGGACATGGTAGAAATTTATGAAGTAAAATGATCAGTTTTAATTAGCCATTTCAGTTTGACTGGTCAATAGCTTCATATTAAGAGGTTGTCTTATAAACGTTCTTAAATTTTGAGGTCAGAAGGGATCATTATGGTTATTTCCTCTGCCCTACTGAACAATACAGGCCAAAAATTTCACTCAATGTTTCCTGTTTTAAGACCATAATTTTGAGCTAGAGCATGCCATTTAGAAAGACATTCAGTCTTGATTTAAAGACTTCAAGTGACAAAGAATCCACCACATTCCTAGGTAAGTTGTTTCAATGGTTATTTCCCTTCACACTTGAAAATTTGCACCTTATTTTCGATTTGAATTTGTCTACAATGGCTGGAAGTTGAAGCTATTTTTATGTCTTTTATGTGCTAATTTAAAGAGCCTTCTAGTGCCAGAAATCTTCCTATGTATATACTTTCAGGCTGTGATCAAATCATCTCTTAACCTTCTCTAATAAGTGAAATAGACTGAGCTGCTTAAGTTTCTCACTGTAAAGTAGATTTTTCAAGACCTCAAATCATTCATCGTGGCTGTTTTCTGAATCCTTCCAAATTTTCAACATCCTTTTTGAAATATGAACACCAGAATTGGACACAGTATTCCACCAATGGTCTCACCAGCTATATACATAGAAGCACCTTCTCCCTATTCCTAATCAATGTTCTCCTGCTTTTACATCCAAGGGTCACATTAGACCTCTTAGGCACAGCATCACACTGAGAGCTCATGTTCTGTTAGTTATGCAGCATGACTCCTAAGTCCTTTTCAGAATCCCTGTTTTTCCAGGTAACATCCTTCCAAAGAGTGGGACTGGACCATTGCTCCTAAGCTGCCATGGCATAAAATTTCTAAAACTCTTTGATGCATTTGGTCAGATTTTTCTTGCTTGCTAAGATAAGGGTTAAGACCCATGTTCTAGAACTAAGGGCAGTTGGTTATGGATGCCAACATTTTTCCCATGACATTCAGTGCTGTCATCAGGGTAATGGTAGGCAACAGGGTGGTGATGTACTATATAAATCAACAAGCAAGAGCCCAGTCCGTGTGCACAGAATCGCTAAAACTATGGGACTGATGCATTACCCACTGCATAGAGATCTCCATGTTTTGTCTTCCAGGTCTCTAGAAACCTTTAGGAGATGCCCTAAGCAGACACTTCCATCAGGACCACGAGTGGGAGCTCAACAACCTGGTCTTGTACAACATCTGCAAAGCTTAGGGCATCTCTGTAACGGATCTCTTTGCAACCCCAGACAATGCAAAATGCCAGATCTTCTGCACCATGAGGGGACTTGGCCACAACTCCTTAAGGGATTCACTCTTAGTTCTTTGGCCCTGCTCTCTCCTTTATGCCTTCCCTCCAACACCATTAATTCTCCAAGACGCTGATCAGATTACCGCAAGAGCAGGCGAGGGTCATCCTGATAGCACCTTCTTGGCCAAGAGAGGTGTGATATTTGGATCTACTTCACCTTTCTATAGATATGTCCTGCTCCTATCAAACCTCCTAACACAGAACTCAGGGACTATGAACCATCCCAAACTCCCAGCTCTGAACCTCAAGGCCTGGCTTCTTTTGTTTCTCAACCTCAGAGTTGGACTGCTTGGAGGAAGTCAAGTCTGTACTTCTCAATGCTAGGAAGCCTTCCATATGTAAAACTTACGTACAGAAGTGGAAGCGCTTTCTTTTCTGGTGTTCACATCGCTCTGTATCTGCTCCTGAAACGCCTCTCTCCAAAATCCTCAATTACCTACCGCATTTCAAAACAAGTTGATTCTGATTGTTTGGTCTAAGTACACCAATCAGCTATTCTTTTCATTTGCTGATCAAGGGCACCCTACCATGGCCAGATTCCTTAAGAGATTATCTCTTTCCTCATAGCTGGAACCCCACACCTTCATAGTATGTTAATTTGGTCCTCAATATCCCGAGGACCCCCCTATTCAAATATAAGGCCACCTGTTCACTCCACCACCTCTCCTTTAAGATTTCATTCCTGGTAGCTGTCACCTTGCATAGAAGGGTGAGAGAACTGGGAGTGCTCGTGTTTGACCCACCTTATATTACCTTCTATTGTGACATGGTCACGCTGAGCCCCCATCCTCAATTTTCCTTGAAGATTTTGTCGGACTTTCATATTAATCAGGATATCTTTCTGCCAGTATTCTTTCCCAAGCCTCACTCCTCCAGAGAAGAAGCTAGACTCACACTTCAGATGTTCAGAGGGCATTTGCCTTTCATTTGGGCCAGACTAGAAGCTTTAGGATTTCTCCTCAACTTTCTATATCCTTTTCTGAAATAAAGAAAGGACAATCAGTTGGTTCTCAGAGACTCTCTAAATGGGTTTCAGGTTGCATTGTAGCCTCCTTAAGGTGCCAGCACATTCCACCAGGACTCAGTCCATTTCTGTTACCCTCCTCAAGGACATTCCCCTCATGGACATTTTCAGGGCTGCAACTTGGTCCTCTGTTAACATGTTCCCCAGACATTACGCTATCCTATCTGCATCCAGGATGGACACAGCCTTTGCTGATGGTGTCTTCTGCACTGACTTGCATCTGCTTCCTCTGCACATGCTTCCTCATTGAGTTATTGATTGGGAATCTCCTATGTTGCGGCACCCATAGGGACATATACTTGGAGGAGGAAGAGGAGAGATTACTTAACTTTCAGTAACTTGAGTTCATTGATATGTTTTGTTCCTGTGGGTGCACTACCTCCCTCCCTCCTTTCTCTTTGCTGTGGAGTCTGACTTTGTAGTTGTGAAGGAACTGGATTGGCAGTGGGTCCTTCCTTCCTGTATGCTCTCACTTTGGAGCACATGGTGCTCAGGCACAGACCTGCAACACTGTTAATTCAAATTTCCTGTCAAGCACTCGCAAGTGTGTGCACATGCTACAGTGGATCACCTATAGGGACAAAACATCTTGAACTCAAGTTAGTGAAAGGTAAGTAACCTCTTCTTGTCAAGCCCCAAATCTAGACTCCTTCATGTAAACCTTAACATTTATTTTCATGTCTTCAAATTATGGGGGAGGAGAAGGGGATAACTGTCCTTTCTAAAGAAGATACCCTCTTAAATTCTGAATATCAACATTAATTCCTTCTGATTGGCTCTCCATTTACCTGTTTTACACCACAGAAAAGAAGCAACTTAGCATCCACACTGACTGTCCAAGCCACAGAAACCGATTATCGGGAACAAAATGTGGCTTCCCCATAGAACCCCAGTAAGTTGAGGAAGTATTTGCATTTTGGGCTTGTCCCTCTGCAGAGCATTCTCTTGAAAGATGAAGCAAATGCAGTTTAACCGTTTAGAAGCTATTTAGAGCTTAAGTGTACCCTTGTAAGTTGCCAGTAGAGGAAATTAACAGATACAGCTCAACTGTTTCCAGCTTTTTGCAGGGTAAAGGACTCTTCAGCCCTGTGTGTGTTCGCAGAACCCCATCCTGTTGGGTGAGTGTGTGTTGGCAAGAATATGTTGCTACTAGCCAAATTTGTTTCCTCCCTAATGTTACTGTCAAGGTTGAAATTGCCTAGTGCTGTACTTCCTGATGGCATCACTCAGAAGCTCTTGGGCAGCTGTGCTGCATTTGGCCTGCCTACTATGAGGTAGTGTCTCCTTTTCTGGTAAGAATGAATAGCTAGCTTTTATAAAACCTTAAGTTTCTCTTTACATGTGAATGATTTTAACTCCTGTGTGCCAGAAAGTGCAGAATTTTCACCACTGTGTCCTAGTAATAAGCTCTTAATGTAATACACTAATATTTGCCTTGCTGTTTAGTGTCAGGATATTCACTTTTATGACTGAAAGTTGTTTACATGCTCACAGTATATGAGTGCATGAAAAATTGAAAGTAACAAATTTGTAAAACTCTTATTAGGGTTGAAAAGCAAGTTGCTATATGCAGAATTGTTTTAGAGCTTATTTGCAGTTTGTATTCAAAGTAGTACAGGCTTGGAAGCCATGCTGAATGTCTTAGGTTGATCCATTCTTTTGATTCTGGCAGAGTGATGAAGATGAATCAGATTTAATGGTACAGAGAATACGGCATGCTGAGGGGGGAATGGAAGCACATCTATCACATCTGCTTGAGTCAGCAGCTAATGCTTTCTGCTGTAGCCCTTTAGTATCAGAATAGTCTGAAGGTTACCTGAGGGTACTATGAATCACTTCAGTGACTTCCTCACTGGTTATTATTAGTCTACAGGATGGCATGTTATTTAAGCACATTATCTTTATTTTTTGGTCTTGAGAAAATTGTGATTAAATGGGAAGTAATTGGGAAAAAATATTTATTCCAGTATAATTGCTTATTTCAAAAGCAAGAGATTAATAGTTAGAAACCCAGAAGGTTCTGTGTGTGTGTGTGTGTGTGTGGCGGGAGAGGGGGGGAGCTCATGTTCTAGCTAGCGAAATATAGCTAGGACTTGGAAAAACTCACTTGCAGATGGGAAGATTTCCCCAGTAAAAGTGGAGTGTAAGCATTCAGTATCTGTAAAACTTAAGTTGTCTTTTAAAAACCAAAATTCTGATCCTTAATGTTCTGGAAATAACTTCAAATGTATAAGCTGGCATAATGTTACCTGTGTCTGAAACCAGCTCTAGTGTTTCTCGCGTGCTGTTTTTTTGTTCTGTTTATACAGTACCTAGGGATGCTAGGCTCTATAATAATACTAAGAATTCAGCAACGATGTGAAACTAATCAAACATAGATTCTGGTCACTTTCACTGCTATTATTTAGAACCCAGTGAGTGTTCAGAATCATGTGTATTTCATGCAGCTTCTACTGTTGGAAAAACTATGAGCACCTGCAGAGAAAAGCACTTGGTAAAGGCTTGTAGGGATTCCTGTAAAAATAGTAAGTGCTTTGTAAAATCAGGCCCTAGGCATCTCAAGTTGGGCAACCAAAGTTAGTGAACACTATTTTAGCAATTTTGACCTTAATCTCTGTCTCCTACTTTTCCATTTGTAAAAAGAGGAGGATAATTCCATTTTACCTTGCAGCATTCTGAAGATAAATTCATTATTATTTGTGAAGCACTTTGATACTATGGTATAGAAAAGCCCATGAGGAAATTAATGATTCTGTATTCAGTGCAGGGTTTGTATTGTGTGTGGTAAATGAGGCCTTAGGGTCACTCATTGAATGATGATAAAAATAATATTCACTGAGCACAATCCATCCTGGTTACTGAATGAGACAGAGTCGTGAAAAAATGTGATCATGCAATTAAAGACTGTGTCATAATAAATATGCACAAAGGGGCTGAATTAAGTTGGCACAAACAGCCGTAATAATGACGCTTCCTAACTTGGCAATACTTTGCTGTTCAACCTTAATATTCTTTTAACATAAGTTAATACTGTGAATAGTTATGTAATGTGCCTTGCATGTATGCCATTATTCTTGTTTAATATTTTTGCGGTCCACTTTCAAAATCAAAATATCAGCTACCCATAACTTTTAAGTCCCCATTATCCCCTTCACTAAGAGTTCATCTTCCCTTGCATCATACCTGGAGTCCAGTGGTTCCAGATCACAGAATTTACTGCCTCCATAGCCTTTGAACAATCCTCACTTTAAATCCCCATTTAAAAAATAAGTGGGTGCTTTTCTTCTGCCTCCCATCCATCTCTCCATGATCCTAATTAGTGCTGGGAGGTGCCCAGAGAAATGTTTATTATATCCATAAATCCACAGGGCATACTTCAAATATTACTCATGAGGGCATTTTGCATCAAAAAATTAAAAAATCTGAGCACAGTATTTTTAAACTCTGCAAATTTTATTTGTCAAAATAACACAACATAATCACGCCAGTTCCAATTATTTTGGTAATTTATTTCAAAATACCCATCAGCAAGTATGTCTGTAACAATACAGACACACAAAAATTCCCCCAGGAATAGAGAGTTAAAGAAACCCCTATGACAACCAAGTTCCTGTTTCTCTGCCCATTTCTGTGGGGGAAAGGAAATTCTGCGCATGCAACCTTAATTTCTGCAAAATTCTGCCTTGTGCAGTGGTGCAGAATTCCCCCAGGAGTAAAATATAACCATTCTAAAACAATTATAAGCCGTAGAAGAAAAGTGGGAAACAAAATTCTTGTTCAACAGCAGAGACCACCCTATGGGAATTCAGCACTCTTTAGTGACAGCATTGTATGTTATATAATTTATTTTAAACTGGCAAATTTAGTATCTTGAAATGTTTATAAATCTCCTTCAATTTGTTTTAATATAGGAACAGTTTGGTAAAAACACTTGTATAGGCTGAAACACAACAATCCATCCTGCTTCAAACCTTTGTTTCTGTTTTTACGTAATCCTTTTTATCTGTTTACAGTTTATCAAAATAGTTTGATATCCATCTAATGCTGAAATATATTGAAATATGGCTCTTTATTTGCCATGCTAGCATTTGTTGACTGTCCTGGTGTTTTTGAGTAACATTTATTTGCAAGTGTATTGTAATATATTCAGACTGCGTTTCCCATATTGTGTTGCTTTACACTGGAGATAGCAGACAGTAAGCTTCCTTGTACGCTGTATGTTAAAACGGCTTTAATCAAAAGTTATGTGATTTTCTTCAGCATTAGTGTTGTTAGGATATAGAGTGTGTGTGTCCTACAGTGTCATGCTGATACATTTCTTTTTAGAGTTGTTTTTTTCATTTTTTGTATGAAAACATTTGTAAATGTTTTTCTTTACTTTAAAGCTTATCTTTTTAGAAGTATGGGTAGTTCATGACGTTGTATAAATCATCATATCTGATTAACTTTCTATCACCTGGAATTTTCCTTTCTGGTTAAAAAGGATGGGTTACAAAAGGTGTCTTTGCCTTTTTCTTCAGTATTAGAATTTGTATTTCTGATTACTTAATAGGGTGCATGTTAAACTAAATCAAATTCAGATTGAATTGTTCATTTCTGTAAAATGCTACTAAATCTTTGGCTTGGTTATTATAACCAAAATATTCATATAGATAGAATATTAACTTTTTGAAAAACGAGAATTTTTGTATTGATCAAAAGCATAGAAAATTTCCCTGCTTACCTAAATAAAACTAATCACTTCTAGACATGCAATAACCTGAAATAAGTATACTTTATTTCCCTTCTAAAAGGGTCTTTCTTAAAATAGACGACATAAGGGTAGTTGTCCTATGGGATACTGTCACCTTTCAGAACACTTTTTTCTGACAGGATATCTTGTCAGAAAAATGGAATTTTTTAAACTTAAGTTTTACCATATTTAAATTAGTATGTCATAGTTTTTTCTTCATTTTCTTTTAAATTTAAGAGGGATTTTTCTGCTCTTCAGCTGATGTTTAGAAAGGTATTTTGGGCATCCCCAAAGGGAAAATTCAAACCTGCTTCCCCCATTCTCTTCCTTTGTGCACACTATTTCCTGCTGCCTTTTCCTTTCAGTTTTCTTGCCATTCTAATTGGTAAACATCCTCTACTACAGCCTGAGGAAGCATCTTCATGTGAACATGACCCAGGACAGTGATTGAGAGTGTTGTCTTCAAACTTTTGTGTGAGGCAGAAAGTAAAACTGACTATCGGCAAAACAAAGGAACTTACTATACACACACTTCTGTCAAAAGCACTAAGTACAGAAGCTGAAAAAAGGTGTATTTTTTCTCTAATCTTTAATTTATAGCAATCTAAGATGTTACTTGTTATAAGATTAGTTATAAAACGTTCAGATGGAAAGTGATTTTTTTCAAGCTCACTGTCTTTTTAAACACACAGTACAAGCAGTGGTAACTGAAAAACAGTCTGCTTTTAATTTTAACTACTGACACCACCAAGAGAATTCCAAGGGAATACTCCTAACTTGTTTTGTACTGTGTATACAGATACAAGCTTGATGCAATACACTGGAATAATAAGAGTTCAGACATCAACTTAATATTTCTTTGATTTTGTAGTATTGATTCAATCTTAACATTAAACATTTTGATTTTGTTCTCCTTTTTTCCTTCAGTAATTTGAAGTGGAACAACCCCTCACCCCCCAACCCCCAACCTTTACATAGTTTGGCTTGCATTTTGTCCCACAGAGCATGCACACACAGACGATTTTACACAACAGTTGACTCTGTCAAGTCCCATTGAACATTTGTACATATTATTCAAAGAACAGTATTCTAGTAGATCAGACATTAACCCCTAATCACACTATCTCTAACATCACTTTCCAATCCAGCACCCATTTATCAAGTTGTCTGAGTTGATGACAAATGACAAATATGTGAAGACCCTGCATTAAAAAGTACCTGTTTTGGTTTTTTACATTTGCTTCTAATAACAAGAAGACCACCAATCGTCTAATATGAAAAATGTCAAGCTGCATGTTGGTTTACTTCTAAGAATACTGTAACGCTCATTTTGGAAGAATGATATTTACCATATGCCCTATTTGATTAACTCAATAATTATGGCCTGTTATTTCTGAGTTTTGGCTGCCATTGGTTGGGTGGTAGAAACCAATAGGAACATAGCTTTGTATATTCTTTAGGGCAGGGGTAGGCAACCTATGGCATTCATGCCGAAGATGGCACACGAGCTGGTTTTCAGTGGCACTCATACTGCCCAGGTCCTGGCCACCGGTCTGGGGGGCTCTGCATTTTTATTTAATTTTAAATGAAGTTTCTTAAACATTTTAAAAACCTTATTTACTTTACATACAACAATAGTTAAGTTATCTATATCATGGTCTTACAGAAAGAGACCTTCTAAAAACATTAAAATGTATTACTGGCCCGCAAAACCTTAAATTAGAGTGAATAAATGAAGACTCGGCACATCACTTCTGAAAGGTTGCTGATCCCTGCTTTAGAGGAAGAGGTATAAAAGTCATTTAATGTGGAGGGCCTCATCTGATACCCTGCCACTTTATGCGGGCCATATTCAGCAAAAGTTATTAAAATAGAAATAAATGTAAACCATGTTGGTAATTACATTTATTTTCGATTTTAGTGATTTGCTACTGCTGCTCTCTAATACCTGGCATCTCTTAGCTTGAACCAGGGTGTCAGCATTTGGAGCAAATGACTGGGCTGAGGCTGTCACTTAGTTGAGAGTGTAATTTAGATCTGTTGATATTTATGATGGAGAATATTTGTTCACACAATTACGTGCTCCTAAACATGGGAAGAGTTATTAATGCAACGAACTTCAGTTTGGGATAGGTTGATCGCAGATACTGATAAAACTTGCGAACACCAATGTCAGATAACTTGCCCTTCAACAGAATGTTGGATTGTAGTTCAGTAAGTTCCATTTGGTGCTCCTCTGGTACATCATGCACATTGACAGAAAATGGTGTGCTGAAAACTGGAAACTCTTCTACGTGGTTTCTGAAATCAGAGAATCGTTCTTGAAATTCTTTTCTCAGTTCATCAATTTTGCCCACATACCTTTCTGTGACTTTTCCACGTTGAGTCCCAGTAGTGTCACATAGTGATTTCAGGAAAATGTGCCAAGTTACACTGGGAAAGTTGCTTCTCCCACAGCTGAAGCTTAATTGCAAAGGCACAAATGTTGTCATAGTATTCAATCACGACTTGGTTGCACCTATACATTCTTATGTTGAGTGAGTTCAGATACTCTGTAATATCTGCCATGAAAGCAAGGTCTTGAAGCCATTCATTGTCCTGTAATTCAGTGACGTCTTCCCTTTTCTGATCCATGAGAAGCTGGATCTCACTACTCAATTAAAAAAGTGTTTCAACCCTGATCCCTGACTTACTCGTTGAATTTCAGTGTGATACAGAAGTCCACAATGAATGTCACATTCTTCCAACAGGTGGATGAATTACTCATGGTTGAGACCAGTAGTTCAAATAATTTACAGTTTTAACAACCATATCTATAAGAAGATTCACTTTCAGAGTTCTACTACAGAGAGCTTTTTTGATGTAAAATCACTAAACTGCTGGTTATGATTGAAGGTTTGCAATTTTGCCTCTTGTTTCTATGGGGCCAGACTCTCTCGGCTCTTTTCCAGCCCACAGCCAATTTATTCAGAGCTTCCATCAAATGTTTTGCTCTTGTGTCTCATCAGCACCGGTTCTAAGAGCTCCTTTGCCTTACACCTGTTCTTATCAACTCCGCTAATGAATACTGCATGCTGAGAAATGTCACTTACATCTGTGCTTTCCTCAGTTGCAAATGAAAAAGCAGCAAAGGACTTAACTTTGACCTGGATTTGACTGTTCAAATTCTCAACTAAATCATTGCAGCAGTTGTGTTTCTTGAAAGGCTGATATTTGCAAAAGTTTGTTGCTTATCTGGACATGCTATTTCTGTAGCTTTTAGTATGCTGTTCCTCAAAAATTCTGCCTCAGAAAATGGATTACATGGTTTAACTGTTTCATGGACAACCACATAGATTGCCTTAACAGCAACATCACTTAAAAGTGGAGCATTAATAAGCACTGCTGCTTTCTCAAAGAATGTGCTAATTCAGAGTTTTTATCTTCGCATAACTTTCCTATGTACTTACCATATTTCTCAGCATAGTTTATTTCAATAGTGTCTTCAAATGTTTTCTTTTACCACAGCTATCTGTTTCTTCAGGTCAAGCACCTGGGCTTTCCATTCATGTCCAAAAAGAAATAAGAAATTCTTCATTTCTCTTGAAACGCATGACACTCTTGATCTACCTTTCTCCTCTTGGCTAAAGACATGATGACCACTTGTCACAAGCTGAATAAAGACATGAAAGAAGGGAAAGGTAGAAGAAGGGTTATCCCCTCTTCTTTTTGTTTTTGTTTTTTTAAAATATTTATTAGGGCTCTCAGATGTGCTAAAGATTTATATGTCCCGTCATGCTTCAACCACTACTCCAGAGGACATGCGTCCATGATTACAATGAGTTCTGCTCAATAACGATCCAGAGCAGAGTGGACTGACGCAAGTTCATTTTCATCACCTGAGTCAGATGCCAAGAGCAGAAGGTTGGTCTTCTTTTTTGGTGGCTCGGGTTCTGTAGTTTCCACATGGGAATGTTGCTCTTTTAAGATCTCTAAAGCATGCACCACACCTTGTCCCTCTCAGATTTTTGGAAGGCACTTCAGATTCTTAAACCTTGGGTCTAGTGCTATAGCTATTTTTAGACATCTCACATTGGTACCTTCTTTGTGTTCTGTCAAATCTGCAGTGAAAGTAGTCTTAAAACGAACATGTGCTGGGTCATCTGAGGCTGCTATAACATGAAATGTATGGCAGAATGTGGATAAAACAGAGCAGGAGACATACAGTTCTTCCCCAAGAAGATCAATCACAAATATAATTTAATGCATTATTTTTTTTAATGAGCATCAACAGCATGGAAGCATGTCCTCTGGAATGGTGGCCAGAGCATGAAGGGGCATACGAATGTTTAGCATATTTGGCACGTAAATACCTTGCAACACAGGCTACAAACGTGCCACATAAACACCTGCTCTCACTTTCAGGTGACATTGTAAATAAGCAGGCAGCAGTATCTCCCATAAATGTAAACAAAATTATTTGTCTTAGCGATTGGCTGAACAAGAAGTAGGACTGAGTGGACTTGTAGGCTCTAAAGTTTTGCATTGTTTTGTTTTTGAGTGCAGTTATATAACCAAAAAAGAAATCTACATTTGTAAGTTAGACTTTCACGATGCAGTGATTGTATTACAGGAGTTGTATGAGGGTAAATTGAAAAATGCTATTTCTTTTATCATTTTTACAATGCAGATATTTGTAATAAAAAATAATATAAAGTGAGCACTGTACACTTTGTATTCTGCGTTGCAGTAGAAATCAAAATATTTGAAAATGTAGAAAACATCCAAAAATATTTAATTTCAATTGGTATTCTATTGTTTAACAGTGCAATTAATCAGAATAAATTTTTTTAATCGTGATTAATTTTTTTGAGTTAATCGTGTGAGTTAACGGCGATTAATTGACAGCCCTAATATTTATTCAAAGAGAAGTCTGTTCGTCTACCAGTCGCAATAAGTATTTAGCCTTTGCCTTAATTGAAATTTTCTTTTCTTTGGTAGCTAGGGGTATTACTCTTCAGCCCCCTGAGTTAGCGCTCTTCAGTGCCAGTTCCCCTCACTTGGACCTATATCAGCTTCTGCCGGACTTATGCTTCTACAGCACTTCTTAAATGCAACCATGTGGTTCTACACCTATTTGTCAGGTTTTGCTGGGTTGCTTCACCAGAGTCTGGACTACATGGGTGCACTCTGGAGAGCGTACCAGTGTGTTGCACTCTAACTCCCCAGCATGCACTGCTAGGGCGCACTAAAAGTTCCTTAGGGCTTGGCTACATTTGCAAGTTAGAGCACATTAAAACGACCCCGAGTGCCCTAACCCCTGACATGTCCACACTGGCAAGGCACGTAGAGCGCCCAGACTCCGCGGTTGGAGCACTCCTGGTAATCCACTTCCACAAGAAGCATAATGTGTGCTATGCTGCGGCACCAGTGTGGATGCCCTGGTCTATTAATGCGCTCTAATTGGCCTCCAGCAGTGTCCCACAATGCCTGTTCTAGCCACTCTGGTCATCACTTTGAACTCTACTGCCCTTCCCTCAGGTGACCAACTGTCAGACCTGCCTTTCAAATTCTCTGGGAATTTTGAAAATCCCCTTTCTGTTTGCTCAGCAAGGTGTGGAGTGCTCTCAGCACATCTTCCCAGGTGACTATGCCTCCACGCGCCAGGTGATCCCCAGTATGGAGCAATAGTGAGGTGCTGGACCTCATCAGTGTTTTGGGGGAGGAAGCTGTCCAGTCCCAGCTGTGCTGCAGCCATCGGAATTACAATACCTTTGGGCAGATATCAAGGGACATGATGGAAAAGGGCCATGATTGGGATGCACTGCAGTGCAGGGTCAAAGCGCGGGAGGCAAACAGCCGCTGCCCCTGTGACCTGCCATTTCTACAAAGAGTTGGACGCAATACTTGGGGGCGACTCCATCTCCACTCTGAAGACCACCATGGACACTTCAGAGTCCAGTTCAACAAGGCAGGAGGAGGAAAGCAGGAGTGTGGGAGCTGAGGAGGAGGGGGACAGCTCGGCATCGCTAGATGCATTTAGCCAGGAGCTGTTTTCAAGCCAGGAGGAAGGTAGCCAGTCGCAGCAGATGGTGCTTGGGGAAGAACAAAGAGCAGAGGAGGTGCCTGGTAAGCGGCTTTTATTCTGGGAAGGAAGTTGTTCAGTGCAGGCTCTTGGGGCAAGGAGCGTTCGGGCTGCATGCATGCCTAGATGCGCAATAGGGCGTTGATGTGCTCTCTCTCATCGTGGTAGTCGGCTGCAGTGATCTTTTCAAAGGTCTCATGCAGAACCTGGGCAATCTGCTTGCACAGGTTCCTTGTCAGAGCTACTGTACTCCTTGTCCCAATAAGGCTAATGTCTGCGGCACTGTACCATGATGGGCTGGGAGACCATTGCTGCACACGGGCAAGCTACATATGGGCCAGAGCAGAAGCCGCATTGTAGTAGAAGACCCTCCCTTGCTTTCCAGTTCATTCTCAGCAGCAAGATATCTTCCAGGAAGAACTCATCCTGTGGAAAATTTGGGGACAGTGTTCAGTATAGGAGCCCCCCCGCAGCTGTTGGCTCTCCACAAGGCGCACAACCCTAGAGGACAGTACAGCTGTGAAACAATCAGTCCCCCTTGCTCCTGTGCTTACTCACCATTTTGAGGCTCCTGTGGGTTATGTGCCCTCACTTTGGGATGGGCAATTTCTGCTATTGTGTACACTGTGCTTGTCTTTAAGTATGGCCAAATCATTGCTCTGTCTGGTGTGAACAATGCTGCCTGTTAAGTGTTGCATTTTGGCTTTACAGATGCAACCTTAATATCCCAGCCGTCCTTGTAATCAACGGCCGAAAGACTCCAAAGAATCAGGAAACGTACTCGAAAAAGCAAAGAGGACGTGCTGCATGAAGTGATGCAGCAGTCCATTAATGAAAATCAAAAAGTGCAGGAGTGATGGGAGAGTGAAAGGAGGGTCCGCCAGCAGAATGTGGATTGCTGGCACCAAAGCACGGAGCGGCTGCTAAGCATCTTGGAGTGCCAAGCGGATGCCATACAGGTGCTCATAGCAATGCAGGCAGAGCACTTCCCCGCCCGCCGCCACCCCCTCCCGGCAGTCCTTGTCCCAAAACTCTTTCCCTTGTGCCTCCATATCATCGCCAAACCACTTTCCCCAACATCTGGGTTCTTATCGCCACCAGCTGCCTTTAACACCTGTGGCTTCACCACCCAGCCCTGCAAACTACAACCCTTACCCACTGCACTCAACCCCCATCACAATGCATTTTAGCCAGTCTGAAGTGCAGCACTCATTGCACAGCACTCCAGACAGGAAGGCTGAGTATGATAACAGGACATACGCAAATCTGTAACTTGTAATTCAGAGGTCTGAGTCTGAATTGTTGCTTCCACCAATTCTGCTGGCTTTTTCTCATAGTCAGTCAACAAGACCTTTGTCTTATAAAGGCTGAGCTTCCCCCAGCTAGCTGTCATTCAAATCTTAATCCTTACTGGATGCTGAGGGAAGCCTACCAACTCCACCATCCAAAAGTGTGATTTACGACATTTAGAGGTAAAAGCACACTGCAGCTTGCACTGCCTCAGTATCTTCACTATTAGCCTCATATGCATATTGAAGAGGAGGTGTGACGAAGAAGGAACTTGTGGCACTCCACATGAAAGAGCTCTGGAAATAGAGGTACAATAGTTTAATACTATCCTCAGGGCCTCTTGAATAGAAAGTGGAGCCACTTAGGAACAACTTTGTGTGTCCTAATTAATATCAGCATGCATATGAAGAATACCATGTGATCAGGGGTTACAGAGGCAGATGATAAAGATAGAACTGGCAAAACACCAAAGGAGATTAACCAACAAGATGACTTCAGTTGCTGAACCAGTACCATACCTAAAGTAAGTATGACAGGGAATCAGGAAATTGTGTAACTCCAAGGTGTTGCCAGAGTTGCCTTAACACCACCTTCTTAAAAATCTTGCATTAAAATGGGTAATTCAGGACTGTACAGTAATATGATGCTCTCAGCACCAAGAGATGGTTTCCTGAGCAAAGGCTTTCACAATCTATTCTTTAAGAAAATACTGGTGTCTGGCCCTCCCAAAGTGAGGCGTTTGCAAACTCTTCTAATTAGCATCTCCCTGCAGGATGTTCTCAGATGGTGATATGGGTCCAATTTGCATGTTATAACTCAATACTCCCAAGTGCTGATAGATCCTTAATGATGGATGCTGGCTGAAATTCAAGCAGGAAAGACTATGCAGTCACCAGACACAGTTCTTACACTATATAAGTAATCCAATCCCATCCAAATTTTAGAAGCCTTATTTGAGAAATAGACTGGAAATTCTTCACAGCATCTTATACTTATTTTCAGAGTCAAGTAAGTGTAGACAATGAAGAATCGAAGTTGTTCACTACCCAGAATCTGCTTTCACTGGTTGGGACTTCGAGGATGTTATGGATGAGACAAATACTGTTCTTCATCCTTGGGCACAACAGTGGCATGATACTCTCCTAAGCAGAGCTCCAGCATTTCTCTTTCACTGTAGCCAAACAGATTAGTCATTGTGTTGCAGACTAACCAACAGACTTTTGCAGCTTCTGACGTAAAAAAGGAGTCATTTGATCAATTGTGCATGGCAGGTGCTTGAAACTTCTTGAGCACATTCGGCAAACAAGCTGCACAAAATGTTTTGTTATCTTTATATAACACCTATCAATGCATCTTCGGGCTTCTGATTTAGCAAACATTTCTTACAGAAAAAGAAAAGGAGTACTTGTAGCACCTTAGAGACTAACCACAAATACTCCTTTTCTTTTTGCGAATACAGACTAATACGGCTGTTACTCTGAAACATTTCTTACAGACCTACCCCAAGTTCCTTTTGTGAGATAGATATTCTTGTGTTGGGGGTCACATGTTAGGAAATTTAGTGGAGTAGAAACTCTTCTTCCAAACTTACTGCCTCACTATGTGTGTGCATGCTAGATCAAGGCTGTATTAAGGCATAGACACAATAGGCTCATGCCTATGGGCTCCTCTTCTGGAATCTTGTGATGAGGGCAGAATCTTTGCTTTAATCTTTTTAAATTAAGTTTTAAGATCTCAGAGTTGCAGTGTGAAGCTTGAAATGTGACTCAAGGGTAACTAAGGCTAGCATGCCTGCCTGATTCTGCACGCAGCCTAAAATTATAGCTCTGAAAGATGTGAACTGTCAGCACTACACCACTCTAACGGAAAACTCCATGGCAGCAGGAAAAGAATATAACAGCTCTGGCCTACCCACCCAAGCTGAATTTTGTAATGATTGTCTCATTCAAAAAGGCAAGACGAAGTTAAGATAATAAAAATGGCCATACTGGGGCAAACCAATGGTCCAGCTAGCCCACTATCCTGTCTTCCAATAGTGGCTCATGCCAGATGCTTCAGCGGGAATGAACGGAACAGGGCAATTATCAAGTGATCCATCCCCTTTCATTCAGTCCCAACTTCTGGCAGTCAGAGGCTTAGGGACACCAAGAGCATGGGGTTGTGTCCCTAACCTACTTGGCTAATAGCTATTGATGGACCCATCCTCCATGAACTTACCTAAATCTTTTTTGAACCCAGTTATGGGTGTGGCCCTCACAATGAGTTCCACAGATTGACTGTGGATTGTGGAAACAAGTACTTTCTTTTGTTTCTTTTAAACCTGCTGCCTATCAGTTTAATTGTCCTTGTGTTATGTGAAGGGATAAATAATGCTTCCTTTTTCACATTCTCCACAGCATCTGCTAATCATCTTTTCTAAGATGAACAATTCCAGCCCTTTTAATCTCTCCTCATATGGAAGCTGTTCCATACCCCTAATAATTTTTTGTTGCCCTTCTCTGTACGTTTTTCAATTCTAAAAGACGGAGCAACCAGAACTACACACAGTATTTAAGGTGGGTGGGCATACTGTGGATTTATATAGTGGCGTTATGATTTCTCTTCTCTTCTCTTCTCTTCTCTTCTCTTCTCTTCTCTTCTCTGATTCCTAACATAGTTAGCTTTTTTTGACTGTTCCTGTAAAATGAGTACATACCTTCAGAGAACTATCAACAACGACACCAAGACTTTTTTTTTTTTTGGGGTGGTAACAGCTAATTTAGACACCATCATTTTGAAAAAAAAGTTGGGATTTTGATTTCCAGTGTTCATTATTTTGCATTTATCATCATTGAATTTCATCTGCCATTGTGTTGCTAAGTCATCCAGTTCTGTGAGATCCCTTTG
The DNA here is from genome assembly GCF_965140295.1 of Lepidochelys olivacea. Classification (NCBI taxonomy): domain Eukaryota; kingdom Metazoa; phylum Chordata; order Testudines; family Cheloniidae; genus Lepidochelys; species Lepidochelys olivacea. The sequence goes on along the minus strand of NC_140417.1, from coordinate 78,779,968 downwards.
TAACTTCCCAGTTAGCTTTGGACTTAACTACCTTGGTAATTTTGTATCATCTGCAAACTTTGCCACCTCACTGTTTTACCTCTTTTTCCAAATCATTTATGAATATGATGAACAGCATTGGTTCTAGTACATATCCTTGGGGGACCCTGCTATTTATCTCTGTCCACTGTGAAACTGACCATTTAGTCTTATCCTTTGTTTCCTATCTTTTAAGCAGTTACTGATCCATGAGAGGACTTTTCATCTTACCCCATGACTGGTTACTTTGCTTAAGAGCCTTTTGTAAGGGACCTTGTCAAAAGCTTTGTGAAAATCCATGTATACTATATCAACTGGATCACCCTTGTCCACGCGTTTGTTGACCCGCCTCATAGGATTCTAGTAGATTGGTGAGATATGATTACCCTTTACAAAAGCAGTGTTGACTCTTCTCTGACATTCCATGTTCATCCCTGTGTCTGATAGTTTCAACAAATTTGCCGAGTACAGAAGTTAGGCTTTCCGGCCTATAATTGCCAGGATCACCTATGGAGTTTTCTTAAAAATTGGCATTATATTATCTATCTGCCAGTCATCGGGTACAGAGGCTGATTTAAGGGGTAGGTTACCTAGCACAATTAGCAGTTCTGCAATTTCATATTGGAGTTCCTTCAGAACTCTTGGGTTAATACCATCCTGTCCTGGTGACTTATTACTGATGAATTTATCAATTTGTTATAAAACCATCTCTAGTGACACCTCTATCTGGGACAGTCCCTCAAAATTGTCATCTAAAAAGAATATTTCAGGTGTGGGAATCCTCCTCACATCCTCTGTAGTGAAGAGGATGCAAAGAATCCATTTAGCCTCTCTGCTACTGCCTTGTCTTCCTTAAGTGCTCCTTTAGCACCTCAATTGTCCAGTGAGAGCATGGATTGGTTGACAGACTTCCTGATTCTGATGCCCCCCCCCCCCCCAAAAAAAATCCAGAAATATTTTTGGGGGGTATTGGTGGGTGGGGTGGAAAAAGTTAGCAATAAGGCTTAAGAAAATATATTGGTATAATTATGGCTCTCTGCACATCAGGGCATCAGAGAAAGCCAAAAGGGCACTACTCCAGCACAACTGTGCAAGAAGCTGCTATCATCTCTTTACTTGCACACTGATAGTTAATGTTTAGGAAGTTAGCTTAAGCTGTGGGGAGTGGTGTTTGGGGTTGTTTGGTTTTTTTTTTTTTTGTGCACATTGCCCTAAAGGTGATGTATTCAGGAAAATGGGCATAACTATGCCCCTTACTTGCCTTGGCCCTGCTCCTTGTGTCAGGTTTTGTTAGGTCTTACACAGCACAATACCCTTCTCCGCAGTAGCTGGATGTCAATATGATTTTTCTCCTTTCCTTTCCTCAGCTTCTTTGTACTCTGGCTCTTAACCCATAATTTAACCCTGTTAGTGTTTCATGTAGTAAAGAACTAGTGTTACCCCCTTTGACCTGAACGTTTAGCTAAACTTCTGGGCCCTATGGGTTATTTCTGTTAGGAGGAGAAATTAATGATGGAGCCAGAGTATCTTCGATGCAATCCTGTTTTCAGAAACAGGAGGTCTCAAACTAGAGAGAGTTCTTTGCTCACAGCTCCAAGTTCCCTTCAGCCAACACTCAGAACAAAAGTGCTCTCTCTAGACCAGTGCTTCTCAAGCTATCTGATGTGGGGCACAGGCAATTTTTTTTTCCAAGGTGCACGCAGACCAGCAGCCAATGGCTCACGGACCGGCAGCGGTCCGTGGACCACCACTTTGAGTAGCACTGCTCTAGACTGTTCCCAGTGCCATTTTCTCAGTGCTTGTTCAGGTTATGTCTGGCTTTCTGCTTCATCTGTTAGTTTCTTTGGTGTTTCTTCTGCTTCTCTTGCTCTCACTCTCACCCCCCCCACTCCATGTACTAAAAATAAATCCATCCAAGCCCCTCTCACATAATATATATTCCTGAATAACTTCAAATGTCTTTGTTTTGGGTGGTGGAATGTACCTGTGTTATGGTATGGAGGCCGCTGTTGTTTCACTAAGAAGCTGAAACTGTTTCTCATAGCTGTCTTAAATGAAGGGCAGCATTTACATTCATCAGCTTCAGTGATAACTTCAGTCAGCAGCCTGCAATGACAGCCTGCAGGATAGTATACTGAATCCAATAAAGTAATTTTTAAGATAAAGGTGAAATATACTTTATCATTTATTACATTATCTTCTAGAATTCAAGGTGACACATGCTTGTCCTTCAAATATATTTTGTTTCTTCGAATTTTTTTTAAATTGTGACACAGAATGTATAGGAAAGCAATGATCCAAAGTGTTGGAACACAAAATTACCAGCCTGTAATTAAGGAGGAAACTATCAATGAGAAAAATCTGTCTTATTTAAAAGTATCATAGTTATAGGAAAAATTATTTAAATACTTACCAAAATTTTAAAAGGTTTTTTAAACTACATGTCTTGCTAACTTCTCTTTTATTAGGATGCTGTAAAAAGTCAGATTTAATGATTTTGAATTACATAATGGGAGTGAATGTTTAGATTTTATTGTAATTTGAAGATTGTTTCTTTAGCATAAGTCTGCATTCTGTTTGGTGCTGTCCTGTTCTGAGTACATTTACAGCTCTTAAAGGGTTACTTTATTTTGTTTTTTCCTCTTGTATGCTTTGTGGTTTACTTTGCATAATTTAAAATAGTTTCTCTGCAGATTCTCGTGACATTGTAAAATCAGCTATCTGAAATGCAGTTAAGGTTTCCTTGAGCTAGTAAGAGAAATTCTTAATAGCTTCTGCCTTTACAACATAGGAAGGGGATCGAGTAGTTTCCAACCTCATTTTCAGTTCAGGATAATATACAGCCATTCATTGAGGTCCAGCTTTTTGGGAGCCACAGCCTAGCTCAGTAGAATTGTTCTTCTGTTTTAGAGTATTTGCCTGTAATTAAAATTGAAACAGAAATAAACAGTGGAACAGGAGATGATAGTGGAGGACCTGCTGAAGTCTTTGAATCCAAAATTTAGGAGGATTCTAGGGTTCTCAGGAATATTTTTGATGGGTGCAATCTGAGAGCAATTTAACGATGAAAGAAATGACACAATGGTATTGTGAAAAGCATCAAGAATGTAAGAGGTATTCTTTACTCAACATGTCTACTTAAAATTTTTTTTTTCATTTCAAACTCAGCTTTCTAAAGCTCATTGCAATGATCTAAGATGAAGTAATGGATATTAGAGAGAAAGAAAAGTAGTGAATAAAATGAAGTATTAAAAAAAGAATCTTCTGTGGTTGGTATTTCATGTTTTCTGTATTCTTCCCTACAGTGAGTAAAAAGCCAGAGATGTCTGGTAGTGTTGCTAATCTCATAACTGATTTTGTTTAAGAAATTCTGAATATAACACAAATTGAGTAAATTGTGGTCCTTCTGATTCCTTATTTATTCATGACTAGTTAATTAGTAATTGTTAAACCCCTTAACTTGAAACAGCTAGCCTCTTAGCCAAGTATGAAATTCATTTAAAATAAATAAAAAATCATGGGAACCTCTGTATTACTTTCTCTCTCTCTCTTTCCATTTTTCTTTTTGTTTAAAAATAGAGCATAAGAAAAACTGTGCCACGGTTCTCTTTAAAGACTGTATCTACTTTTACAGTGAAACAGTTATGTACTTCCTTGTGGCACATGAGGACTCAAAAGCTCTTCTGCTGACTGTGCTTTTGATTGTTGGTTCTCTGCCCTTTCAGCAGGGTGAGCGCATTGCTGCCCTCAAAAGAGGGGTGATGCCTCTGAACTAGAGACTTAATGTAATATCTTTTCTGACAATAAAGATTGTCCGTTTCTTCTTTGGAAATAAGTATTTCATCATCATGTTAACATACACATACATTACAATGGATACTTCAGTCTGCTTGCAGCTTGAGAGCAAAATCAGACCAGGCAGTCATTGGTGGTAGAAAAATTCTCTGCCCCTGGAAATTCCTTCAGTTAAGACAACTTGCACAGCCAGGATAATTCTATCCTACTTTCCGAAATTAGAGAATGCATTAATTATAGGTGGAAGAAAAAAACAATAGCTACTCTTAAAGCAGAGCATATGGATCTTTTCCCCTAATGAAATAAACTCAAAACTTTGCATGTCAGTTTCCTTCTGTGTTTTGGCTGATCTCTTTCTTTGCAGTAGGCTGTATTTCTGGACTTTATTATTCAAAGAAAGGAAACTTGCAGATAAGCATGAATACATTTTCTTTTTCACAGATTTAGGATAAAACTGGCACTGTCTCCTGGGAAAAAATAAATGTATCCTCTTACACAGATATATTACTATTTCTAATTAGAAAAGTAGTTCTAAGCACAGTTGTACTTCCTTCTCAAAATCTGCTCATCTTGTATTAATCAGGAAATATTTCTGCCTCCTTTCTGTCCCAATCCAGCTTTTGAGAGAGAGAACCTGATGTTTGTAGTGAGAGTTTAGGCAGAAAGAATCTTAGAGAATTAGCTGTCAGTTCCCAACAAATCTGTCCCAAATACTTTATCTCCAAACTGCGATTTTTGAGAGGCTTATAACTTAGCCAAAAGTGGGAAAAATTTCCAGTCTGTTATAAAATATGAAGGCACTAGAGCTTCGTAATGAAACAGTTGTATTAATTTTTTAACTTGGACAAAGCCAGTATATTCTTCTCTGATGGATGGTTGAATCTTTTTAGCCGACACTTTAACATAAATTAACTCAGCCTGAGGCAGATCCTCAGCCTTGAAAATTTCAGCTCAGGCACTTAGTTTGGCAAAGTTTTATAGATAACTGAAATCAAGGTCCTATAGTGGAAAGTATATAACTACAGGTCTAGCTAGGATTTCCTCACATAGTACAAAATTATTCATTATTTTGATTATATAGTTTGAAGATGAGTGAATCTATAAAAAATGAAAAACCTGTTTGGTAAGAAATAGTTACAATGCTATCTGAAGAGAACTTAAGAGTTAATGACAGAAATGTGAAAGAAAGGAAACTGACATGAGGGAGAGCTGAATATTTTCAATTTTGATTTTTAAGAAGTTGAAATCCTTATCAGCAGGATAAAAATGGGAAGGAAGAATTGAAAGAAGGGTTTGTGGAAGAGAGATGGTTGTCGGGGTTGGCAGCATAAAGGTAAACTAAGCGGAGAGAGGGGTTTAGAAAGATTGAAGAAAGAGTAAGAGCTGAGAATAAGTTTAAAGCTGTGGAAGTTGGCTTAGTTGTGAGACATTTAGCAGTTGTATAAGAACAGATTAGTAGAGAATGAAGGGAAGGAGACAAGATTGTAGATTTAAGAAGGCACAACACTCTGAGAAGGTAGGACAGTAAAATTGAAAGTAGACTTGATTCAGAAGAATAATGAAACGGGTTTGATTATTTGAAAAAATTCATGAAATTCATATATAATCGTGTATTATTTTCCCTGCTCTGTAAGTTGGGTACATATTTAAAGTATACAGAAAATAGTTTATTCAAAATATATCACAAAAGTCATAAAATTATTCCACAACTGTTATTCAAGCAAATAAGTAGACTCCCTGATCTCAACAGAAGAGACCAAATAGAGATAAGAGGGAAGGGTTGTGAAGGGAGAAGAGAAATAAAAATTTGCCTCAGTTTCCTCTTTTTGGGGTTCTCAGAACCTGCATCCAGACATTTATAAATCAAATAAAATCCCATTTTTGGGTCTGGTTTATTGAAAACAAGATGTCAAATCAAAAGAAGCCTTTCCCCACTTTTAGTTTCTTCAGCTCCGTCCTGGCCTCAACAATTCTTTCCCGAAATCCAGGTTTTGCTGTCTGGGGTTTCCTTAAGCCTCTTTCTCTTGAAGCTTCTGCCCAGCACTTCAAGTAGCTCCAGCCAGGCCTTTCCAGGTCCTAGATCTCCTACCCTGCTGCCTGCAAGGCTTTCTCCTTAACTGAGCTGCTTATACCCCCGAGGACCAGGTGATCTACAAGTTATCGAAAGATACCTGTCCTCAGACTCATCACCTGGGAAATAACTGTTTAGTCACAGATGGGGCTAAGCCCAATTCCTTTAAAAGACCATCCCATTTTTTGACAGGGGAAAAAAAAAAGGAGAAGGAGTTATGTTGAAGGAAAATAAACAGAGCAATGAGAGAGAGAGGTTTTTGGTTTTTAAAAAGAAAGAAAAAAGGGAAAAAATTAGGCAAGTGACTAACCTGGTGAATAGGGAATCAGACCAAAGTTAGAGATTGGGGGAGATGAGCAAAAGGAACTGAGAAGCAGACGAATTAAGAGGGATCACTGCTGTGGAAATTTGTCACCCAGGATGTGGGTGGTGAATACTAAGGTCAGGGAAAGAAAGTGACACATGAATTTAAACTGTGCAAGAAAGGAGGAGGGGCTTAGGGGAGTAGTAGATAAGAGCCACTGTGAGGCAATGAAATGTCCCTAAGATCTGAAAGAGTAGGGATGTGGCGCAAGATGAGGCAGGAAATAGTGGGAGGATGAAAGGCAGAGCCCAAGGTTGCTGTAATGGCTTGCAGGTTGTGGGAAGTGAGAAAGAGAAGGCAGTGACAGATGCTAAATCAGAAGGAGAGCCCAGAGTTCAATTAATGTAAGAAGGTGGAGAAGCTAGTTGTTGAGATTATGGATCAGTTTGAGTTTCTCAGAGGTTGAGCAGGAGTGTTTGGGGGGGAAATGACTGAATCACATATGGAGCCTGATCTCGGTGCTTTTAAAGGTTCAATTTTCCAAAGCTGAAGGGGTACCAAATCAGTTGGGAGGAATAATTTAAACAAAAAAAAATATGCATGACAATTGGGAATAGTTTAAGAACACTTTACTAGATGCCCCAAAAGCAAGAATCAAGAAAGAAGGCCACACTGGTTTAAAAACAAAACAAAACTACCACCTGGTTTACAGGGGAAGTGAAGGCAGCTAGATTATATATATTTTATATATGTAAAAACAAATCTATCAACAAATGGAAGAAAAGGGAAAATTGATATTAATGAATATATATCAGAGGATATGAGGTGTAGAAAATTGATAAGGGAAACAAAGGGACACATGGCAAAATCTATGCCAGCAGAGTTAAAGGACAATTAAAAGGAGTTTTTAAAGTACATTAGGAACAAAAAGAATCCTAACTATGGTGTTAGTTAATTCTATCATTTCCATCTCGTAATTATCATTAATAATGCAGAAAAGGCAAAAATGTTCAGTAAATATTTTTATTTTGTATTTGGGGGAAAAAACAGATGTAGTTATATAATGATGACACTTGCCTTTCCAACAGCAACTTGGGAGTCTGTTAAACGACAGCTATTAATGTTAGACATTTTAAATCAGGGGGTCTGGATAATTTATATCCAAGAGTTTTAAAAGAGCTGAGTGAGGAGCTCGCTAGACCATGAATGTTAATTTTCAATAAGTCTTGGAACACAGAGAACGTTCCAGAAGATTGGAAGAAAGCTAATGTTGTACCAATATTTAAAAAGGGTAAATGGGGTGATCTCTGTAATTATAGGCTTTTCAGTTTGACATTGATCATGGACATGATAAAGGAGCAGTGGATACAGGACTTTGGTTTATAAAGAATTAAAGCAAAATAATCTAATTACAGTCAGTGTGTGTTAATGGAAAATAGATCCTGTCAAACTAACTTTATCTGTTTTGGATGATATTAGAAGCTTGGGAAAGGTAATAATGTTGATATGCTATGCTTAGACTTCTGTAAGGCATTTGACTTGGTACTGCACAACATTTTGATTAAAAAAACTAGAATGATACAAAGTTAATATGGCACACATTAAATGGACTAACAGTTGGCTAAGTAATAGGTCTCAAAGTGTAACTGTAAACAGGGAATTATCATAGAGAGAGTTCTCACAGGGAAGCGGTTCTTGGCCCTAAGCTGTTTTAACATTTTTATTAATGACCGGGAAAAAAACATAAAATCATTACTGATAAAGTTTACAGATGACACAGAATTGAGAAGTGGTAAATAAATAAGAGGACAGATCACAATTACAGAGCAATCTGGATTGCTTGATAAGCTAGGTGCAAGCAACCAATATGCATGTTAGTTCATGCAAAATATAAGTGTATACATCTAGGAACAAAGAGTGTAGGCCAGGTCTACAGGATGGGAGACTGTACCCTGGGAAGCCATGACTAAAAAAGATTTGGAAGCTATGGTGGATAATCAGGTGAACATGAGCTCCCATTGTGATGCTGTGGCCAAAAGAGCTTATGGGATCCTTGGATGCATTAACAGGAGAATCTCGAGTAGGAGTAGAGAAGTTATTTTACCTCTGTATTTAGCAGCAGCTCCTGGAATATTGTGACCAGTTCTGGTATCCACAGTTCAAGAAGGGTGTTTATAAATTGGAGAGGGTTAAGAAAAGAGACATGAGAATGATTGAAGGATTAGAAAATAGTGCCTGATAGTGCTAGACCAAAGGAGCTGAAACTGTTCAGCTCAACAAAGAGACGGTTAAGGGGTGACTTGATCGTAGTGTATAAATACCTATGTGGGAAAGAACTATTTGATAATGGGCTCTTCAGTCGAGCAGACAAAGGTATAACAAGGTCCAATGGCTGGAAGTTGAATCTAGAGAAATTCAGACCGGAGATAAGGCAAACATTTTTTTAACGGTCAGAGTAATTATTCGTTTGAACAGTTTACCAAAGATTGTGATAGATTCTCCATCACTGGCAATTTTTAAATCAAGATTTTTTTCTTCTTCTTCTGAGATACGCTCTAGTTCAGGGGTGGCCAACCTGAGCCTGAGAAGGAGCCAGAATTTACCAGTGTACATTGTCAAAGAGCCACAGATTAATGTCAGCAGCCCCCCATCAGCTCCCAGCACCTCCCATGCACCAGCAGCCCTGCCAGTCAGCGCCTCCCCCTCTCTCCCCACACCTCTTGATCAGCTGTTTTGTGACATGCAGGAGGCTCTGGGGGGAGAGAGGGGAGGAGCAAGGGCAGGCTCAGGGGAGGGGGCGGGAATGGAAGAAGTGGGGGCAGAGCCAGGGGTTGAGCAGTGAGCGCCCCCCCGGCACATTGGAAAGTTGGCACCTGTAGCTCCAGCCCCGGAGTCGGTGCCTGTACAAGGAGCCGCATATTAACGTCTGAAGAGCCGCATGTGGCTCCGGAGCCCCAGGTTGGCCACCCCTGCTCTAGTTTAAAGGAATTATTTTGGCTAAGTTCTGTGGCTTGTGTTATACAGGAGATCAGGTTGGTTGATCACAATGGTCCCTTCTCTATTTGGAATCTATGTGCCTTAGCCTTTCTGATTTTTGTTTCTACATGTTTGTGTTCTTTTCGTGTATTCCTCCTTTACAATTCATCCATATTTCCACTTTTTGTAGGAGTCCTTTTTGACTTTCAGGTCATTAAAGACCTCCCGAGGGAGCTATATTGGCCACTTCCTATACTCCTTATCTTTGCTTCACATTGGGATAATTTGGAGTTCTGCCTTCAATATTGTCTCTCTCAGAAACTACCAACTCACCTCAACTCCTTTTTCCCTTAGGTTTTCTTCCCATGGGACCTTACCTAACAGTTTTCCAAGTTTGCTAAAGTTTTTTTTAAGTCTGTTGTACTTATTCTGCTGCTCACTCCTTTCTTTTATTAGAATCATGAAATCATCATTTCATGATCATTTTCACCTAAATTGCCTTCCACCCTCAGTGTTTGTTACTAATTTGTCTCTGTTCGTCAGAATCAAGTCTAAAATACATATTTCCCAGTTACTTTCTCCATCTTCTGAAAGAAGTAGCTGTCCCCAACACATTCCAAGAACTTAATGGAAATGTTGCGTTTTGCCATATTACGTTTCCAGCAAATGTCTGGGTAGTTAAAATACCACATTACTACCAGGTCTTGTGTTTCGAATAGTTCTGTTTGTTCTAGAAATGCCACCTCCTCCTTCCTGATTTCGTGGTCTATAGGAGACACCTACCATGAGATCACCCCTGTTTTTTACTTTTATCTTTACCCAGAGACTCTCAACTGTTCTGCCTCTCACCTCCTTCTGAACCTCAGAATGTGTGTGTATATAATGCAACACCTCCTCCCTTCTTATCTGTCCTTCCTGAACAAGCTATATCCCTGTATACCATTATTCTAGTCATGAGACTTATCCCACCAAGTCTCTGTGATGCCAGTTAAGTCATAGTTTATCTTATGTACTAATATTTCTAGTTCTTCCTATTTATTCCCCATACTCCTTGCATTTGTGTATAGACATCTAAGATGTTGAGCACACTCACCACTGATTTCTCTGTTGTTGCTCCTATGACCCTATTGTAATTTTCCATGTCCCTCTCCCAACATCTTAACCCTCTGTTAAGGTTGCCTTTTTTATACTTATCTGTGGGCTTTTGTCACCTGCACCCTTTGAAACTTGTTTAAAGCCCTTCTCACTAAGTTGATGAGCCAGTGTGTGAAGATGCTCTTCCCTTTCTTGGTCAGGTGAACCCCATCATTTCCCCAAAGCAAATTCTGTTTCGTGCAGCTTTAACAATCCCTCAGTCATGCATCTTTGGGCTTTGAATCCTCAACATTTAACACCACAGCACACACTTACACTACTTGAGCTACAAGATTAAATACATGTCAGTTCATAGATTGAGGAGGGTCCCCCCGCATCAGCTCAGGCTGCCTCTTTGTATAATTCAGTCTTTTGTCTGCTGGGCCTCTTGAACCCAATTAAAACCAGTATATACAATTCCCTGCTGAGTTACTTACCTGTCTAGGAATTTGCATTAATAAACTCTCCCTCAGTGATTTTAGCTCCTACAAAAAGCTCTGAAACCCTCCCCCATGGAACCAGAATACCATTGCTAGCTCACAGATACATAGAACAATTAAAGAAATAATATTCTATGAATAATCCATGCCCATAGTATCTAGCACACCTCATTATAATAATAATTGACATTTCCACAGTTCTAACATCTCATGTCTGTCACAAGGCTTGAACACTGAAGAATCTTTAGGGTATTTCCAGAAAAGATGGTTGAAGAATATTGGCAAAGCAGTGTGGGAAAGCATGCTCTGCTTCTGTGACTGGCTTGCTCTATGGAAGATAGGTGTTAGTCCATTAAGGTCATGGTTGTTTATTATTTGTCTTTATTTATAAATAGAAGTCGTAGTCATGGACCAGGACCCCATTGTGCTAGATGCTATACAAACCCCAAATAAAAAGGTAGTTCTTACCCCCAAAGATCTTACTGTTATAAACATAAAACAAGAGACAGCAAATGGATGCAGACTAATAGATAGATGGGGGACTATAAGAAAACAATGAGGCTATGGTCAGCATGACAGGCAATGATCTCAGCACCTCAGCAGCCTAACTTTTCCATTTCTTTTGTCGGCATCACAGAAAGAACGTTTTAAGGAGGAATCTGAAGGGAGACAATGAATTAGTTAAACAGATGTTCATGGGGAACTTCTCCCAAGCATGAAAGGTAGCATGATAGGAAGCCCGAAGGTGCTTGTTTAAAAATGTAATTCAGGGGTGTGGAAACTACAGCCCGTGGGCCAAATCCAGCCCCTTGGGGCTTTGGATCTGGCCCGCTGGATTGCCACCGCCGCAGGCTCCACGCCACTCCTGGAGGTGGCCACACCACATCCCTGCAGCCCATGGGGGTGGGGCGGCGCGGCAGAGAGCTCCACACACTTCTCTTGCCTGTGGGTACCTCCCCCAAAGCTCCCATTGGCCAGGAACGGGTTACCACGGCCAATGGTAGCTTCGGGGAAGGTACCCACAGGCGAGGGAAACACGAGGAGCCCTCTGCACCCCCTCCCTAGGGGCCACAGGGACGTGGTGCCAGCCGCTTCCCGGAGTGGTAAGGGGCTGGAGCCAGGGCAGGCAGGCAGGGAGGGAGCCTTCCCTGGCCACGGTGCACGCTGCTGCCACCCCGGAGCCGCTCTAGGCAAGTGGCGTTGGGCCGGAGCCTGAACCCCTCCTGCGACCCACTCCCCAACTCCCTGCCCTAAGCCCCCTGCCTGCACCCTGCATCCCTCTTGCACTCCAGCTCCCCACCCTGAGCCCCCGCCGTACCCCTCCTGCACCTCAACTCCTTGTCCTGAGCCCCTTCCACACCCCGCACCCCTCCTGCACCTCAAGCCCCTGCACTCCACACCCCTCCTGCACCCTAACCCCTTCCCTGAGCCCCCTCATACATCCCGCATCCCTCGACTGCCCCAACCCCTTTTCCTGAGCCCCTTCCTGCACACCACATCTCCTCCCACACCCCTGCCCCGGCCCTGCAAGCAATTTCCCCACCCAGATGTGGCCCTCGGGCCAAAAAGTTTGCCCACCCCTGATGTAACTAGTGGGCAGTGGAGGCTGGCATCTTGATTTCATCACAGGGAGGAGTTGACATCTTGATCGTGAATGAGAGATAAGTGGTAGGTTGGGGATAGGTCATGAAGGGCCTTGAAAGTTACTCCTGGGGGGATTCTCTGTGACTGCACACCCACAGAAAACACCCTCCCCCACCCAAAGATTTCCTGTGTTTCCCTGCAGAAAATGGCAGGGAAGAAAAGGGAAGCTGCACTGGGGGAGGGGGGAAGGGCAGAGGTTGACCATGGGCACACTTTCGCGGGGGTGGGGGGGAATGGCCCCCTCCAAACAAAGGTGAGGCATGGGGGGCACACTGGCTTACATGCCACTACCCCCCATCATTCTGCAAGCACAGAGCTGCCCAGCTGAAGGAGGCTGTGTCTCGGCTCTGCTGACTCTGCAGCTGAATGCTGCTTCCTGGGTCCTAGTGCTAGTCGTTCCCCTTCTGTGTGCTGGGAGCCTTCCTGTTTTCTATTCTTGCAACAGTGAGTGTCCACAGTGGGGCTGGGTAAGGAGGGGTGAGGGGAAGAGGCAGTGGGGAGGGCAGAGGGAGGGGAATGCAGAAGAAAAGGGGATAGGGGAAAGCGGGAGCCCAGCATGTGGCGTCCCCTTGGCAGCAGCTGGGGCTCCCCTGTTAAGCAGGCCCATCGAACCCTCACCCTGACAAGCTCTACCTCTCTAAACCTGTACCCCTCTGAGACCCCTCCACCCTAGTGATCCCCAACCAGCTGCACCTGGACACTCACCACATCAAGCCCCACTCCTCCAGCACCCGGATCTCCTAGCCCCATCTCCACACACCAAGCCCCTCCTCCTGAGCCCCAACCAACTTTACCTGAATCCCCTTTACCTGGATCCCATTGCCCCTGCACCCGGAACCCTGCAATGAGCCTCTGTGCATCCAGATCTCCCATTGAGCTGCCCTCACCCAGATTGCCCCACACTGAAACCTCTCCCCCCATGCCTGGATCCCCCCACACTAAACCCCTCCACACTTGGAGCCTGCTGGGCTGAGTCTGCCCACCCACACCTGGCACAGAGGGGCAGGGCCTGGGGGTATTTCTGAGGCAGGCTCAGCCCTTGAACTGTGTCAGGGTCAGGTGCAGCCTCACTGCTGAGTTCCTGTACCAGGAGAGGTGGAGGCTTCAGGGTGATCTCTCACTTCAATGCAGCCAGTGGCCTGTGCTCCCCACTGCCATGGTGGAGCCACATTTATTTATTGACAAATAGAATTTGTAGAATTTTAAAATATTGTGTGCAGAATTTTTAATTTTTTGGCGCAGAATTCTCCCAGGAGTAGAAAGTGAAGACAAATAGCTTACATTTGTGGAATAAAAGAGGGGCCAATGTAGGGATTCAACTAGAGGGGTAGAATGGTGAAAGTGACCTGTTAGAAGAATGATCTTTGCAGCAGCATTCTGAATGGATGTGAATGGGGCAAGATTACATTTGTCAAAGCCAGAAGGAAGAATGTTGCAATAATCAAGACACGTTAAGAGTCTGTACAAGAGTTTTAACTGGGCAGATAAGGCAGTATCTTTGAGGTGTTATGAAGAAAGATTCTTCAAGATTTGAACGTAGCCTGGAAGTGAAGACCTAAGGAGAGGTCTGAGTCAGAGATGCCACGCAGGTTATGGGCCTGAATGACCAGCAGAACAATAGTGTTGTGTCCATAGTGATCAAGAAAGGAAGTGGCAGGGAGGGATATTGAGCTCTTTTTAGTCATGTAGAGCTTGAGCTGATAGCTAGATATCCAAAAAGAGATGTCAGAGAAACAAGTTGAGATTTCAGTTTGGCCAGAAGGAGACCGGGTCTGGAGTAGAGAGGAAATCTGAATGGTCAGTTTAGACATGATAGTTGGATTTGTGTTTGCACATGAAATTATCTAGAGATAAAATGTAGAGGGAAGAGAGATGGGGATCAAGATCAGAGTCCTTTGGAACCCCCACAGAAAGTGGGAGAGGATGTTGAGAATCCTCTGAAGTTAACACTGAAGGAGTGATTAGAGAGGTTGGAGGAGAACCGGGAGAGGACAGAGTCTCAAAAGCCAACGGAGGACAAGATTTCATGAAGAGGAGCATGGTCGACTGGGTGGAAGACAGCTGATGGGTCAAGGATGTACTTCCCTTTTAGTCTGTCTGCTTACGTTTTATTGTCTCTTGTTTTATATTTAGACTGTAAGCTCTTCGGGGTGAGGACCATCTTTTTAGTCTGTTTGTATGGCACCTACCAAAAGGGGTTCCTGATCAGTGACTGGGCATTACGATAATGCACTTAATAAATAAATTTATGTTGATATGCACTGTATTGAAGGTGAACCTCTTAACTTCACCCTCAACCCAAATAAACATAGAGGTAAACCATAAAGATCCTGGTGTGCCATGTATGCTTTTAATTTACCCATGCTTATGCTGTTTTCTGGCTGTTATGCCAGAAGCCTACCTGAAGGCCAATGGCTCACATTTTGCAGATACGAGGTTCAGCTTGCCATTGAGACTACTCCTCTTCCTCCGCTACAACAAAGAAGCTGAATGAGGTGCTGCCCCTGCCAATAACAAATATTCCCCTTGTAGTTTTGCATATAAATATTGTTCAAAATTTGGGTAGGACCTGAATGAACAAACATGACTGAAAATGCATTGAACATGCAACTATTGTATGTTGCTTTCTTTGTGTAAGGAAAGTTTTAAAGATTACTTGGAGAAATAATCAAACTGGTTACAAAGTGCCTCCCTCCCATCTTTGTGAATGGGTTAAAAAATCAATTGTAAAACTGAAATTGCTGTTACATTATTTCACCTAGATTTTTTTTAATCCCAAATTCTAAAAACACAAAATCTGAAAAATACATTGTCTCACGTCTGTTTGTCTGTCTGTCTAATCAGATTAAAAGAGTTGGGTGTGTTCTTGGACTATACCAAATAAATTTTTAATAGTAGCAAAATTTACAAATTACGATACAGTTTTCTTTAATGGCTGAAATGTTTGGATACTTTTCATGGATTTTAAGCTAGTTTGAAGGTTTTTCTGTAAAATAGGTACACTATGTTACCAGTAACACATGCATCCTATGGCATTAAGCCAAGACAGTAAATGAAGGTCATGGATTGTTTGCCAACTGCAGTTGTGTGTGCTGCTTGATTCCATAGGGGACTGGCAGTGCCAAGGAACAAAGACAGCTCTGTTTTTTAAGTTTATGATATGGATCGTTGGACAGAGTTTATGCCTGATTGTGAAATGAAGCAAATGCTGATTTAAACTAGTGCTGAAATGTATATAACTGTAAAATAAGCTGCTCAAGTGTATAAGTTTGTGTTTTTCAACAACAAACTCAGATATTAGTGTTTTCTATCAGTCTCAGAAATAAGTCACCTACATATTCCATGTTACAAGACCCTCATTTTTAAGTGATATATTAATTTTATCTTCAGTGGTTTTATTTACAAAAATATTGTAAATTACAAGAGTAGGGCACACTGGTATAAATCTTTTTATATTGGTGCAGCGGACCTACTGTAGCTGTTTGCACCAGTTTTAACTATCTCAGAATATAGAGGTCCTTAACATGGTTAGTGGATTTTCATTGAGAACACTGTAAAATGAAATATTAAAATGGAAACTAATTTATCATTTACTTTTAGCTACTATTCCATGCATATGTGGTTCTAGTTAAGTATTTTTAGCAAAATATTTTCGTTAGTGTGCAAAAGCATTGCCATAGCAGATATTAATTTTCTTTGTTATTAAGTTGCAGTCTATTAATAAATCTTTGTCCAAACACTCAAACTTGTCAACCCTCCAGACAGCCTTGTGATTTATATTTTAACAAGTGCCTGCCTTGGACATTATTAAGAATTGTCTGCTTTTTGACAGATGTTGTGCAGAGAGTTCAGAATTTCAGAATTAAATATCACAAAAATATATTGTGCTTTGTAACAGGCATATTCCAGTTGTTTCAATACTGGAATAAATTGCAGCAGTGGAACTCTTACTTAAAGGCTTAGTAAATGGGGTGCGGGGGAAGGCCTAGGTGAATGGAAGTAATTAGTAAGAGAAGTAGCAGTATATTTTTCTTTAGGGAGGTCTACAACTACAGTCATCTTATTAAAGGTTGAACTAAAATGCTTTTTAAAAACGAAGATCGCAAAGTATTAGCCTAGTGAAGGTATAGAATTAAAAATAATAATTTCAAAACAAAATACTGCTGTTTGTTTCTTGCTTGCTTGACAAGTTGGGAAGCCAAGGTTCTGTTTCCCCTGAAAGAGCTGCTGATACCGCTAATAGCTAAAGCCCTGATTTTTATAGGTGCTGAGCCAACAACTCCAAGTCATGTCAATACGAGAAGCTTTCACAGAGCTAAACTATCTGATACGATTATCCCTGAAGCATAAGGGAGTGAGGGAAGTTCTGCTCAGTGCCAGAGAATTGATGAGCATCTCAGAAATGTATGAAGTTGATGTAAATAAAGTCTAAAGAAGTGCTGTTTCTCTTTCTCTACTGCCATTTCTTCTCATGACCAATGTTGGTGCTGGTGAAAGTAGTTGAAATGTTTCAAAAAAAAAAAAAAGATAGCAGAAAGAAAATCTAGTGAAGTTAATGTGACTAAAGTTTTTATTTTAAAATATTTCTTTGGTGGGGGTGAGGAAGAGCTCTTATATCTTTGACTGCTGGTTAGGAGTATAAAATCATAGAATTGTAGGACTGGATCTCAAGAGGTCATCTAGTCCAGCCTCCTGTACTAAGGCAGGGCCAAGTATATCTAGGAGACCTTCCACCTCTGATCATCTGCCAGTGGTGGAAGAAGGTACTATCCATCCCTCCTAAACATTTCCCCACACATTCAGATAACTCTGATTGTGAAGAGGTTTGTTTAGTCCAATAGACCCCTTGAAATCACCTTTCCTGGGTGCGTTCTGCTAAAGATGTAATTTGGGGTCCATGCAGCCTGTTTAAATTGATTTCTCTATCTATTGAAATCAAACAATTATCCAGTCTGCAGGTATCAGAAATGTCTTTAAAACATTCCTAAAACCCTGATTGCCATATGTGGCAATTGGGTTGAGCCATTCCGATTCTATCACTTGGAACTGGCAGGCCTAGAAGGCCAAGGAATATCAAAATTCAAATTATTTCTGAGGAGAGGTTAAGAATCCCGTTGAACTAAAGTGCAGTTATGCAGCCTTAATTTAGGCTAGGTAATGTCCTAAAGTGAGCACAGATATCATGGTTTGATGCATTGGTTTTGTGTATAAGGTGTCGTGAACTGCTATGGAAGAAACCCTACCCTGAAGAATGTCTTTAGTGGGCAAAAGACCTTTCAGTTCACCTTTAATTTTTAACCTCACATAATTTTATGGTTTCATGTCTTGGTATATTTATTGCATTCCAGTTCCCTGTTATGTCTGTCATTTGGAATAATTCAGTATGAGAACAGGGGTAGTCAAGAATTGATTTCATATTATTTTCTTGGCAAACTGTCCCCCTCCCCGGACCTCCATAAAATAAAGAATGTACCACTGTTTTTTGTTTAAAGAGTTTGGAGGAAATAATGCCTGTATGTTTGGTAATCCCAGCCTTCCTTATGATTTTTTTCTACCTGCTGTGTATGTGAACTAAAACTGATGAGTAGATTATGAGCATAATTGCTGAATTTGTAGAATAATTGTTTGGAAACAGTTTTTTATATTAGGTACTGCACCTCACACATTTTTTTTCCTCTTTAGAAAGTCTGGTGCATTGTTCATTCTGTTTTTAATGCAAACGATAATTAATAAAAGCACAAAGCATGTAGAATCAAATTTACAGTAATTTATGGCAAGTTATCAAATAAAATCTGTCATGTCTTTGTTTATTGTAACTATATATGTAAGTTGGCAATTCCTGTACAAAAGCAGCAAAACACACATTTTTATTGAGTTGTAAATATTTGGCAGTGGAGAGCAGCTAGGAGGTTGTATTCAGAAAGCGAGGGGAAAAATGTACACTTAAAACTCCCCTTTTCTTTTGCATCAGTTATAAACTGTTAACATATATTGTGGGAAACTAAAGGGCTTCCAAATAGTAAAACCCTGCCAGACTTCACAAATCCATTCATCTTGCAGTGTGGTTGGCTTGTAGCAGCAAAAGAGGTATAGCTTAATCCCCTGGCTGTGAATGTACTTTACCTTACCGTCTTCTGATCTGAGTGCATGTTGGTCTTAAATCAGTCCTGTATTAAAGCTGTTATCCTGCACCCATCTTTTTTTCCCCCTCCCCAGTTTTAGGGCTATTTGTTGGCACTTTTATAATAATAATAATAATTAATAGTGAATGAACAGCAAACTAAGGTTCTGGTGTGTTTCTTTAAAAAAAAATCAGAATCAAAGCTGTTTACATTGTTTATTACACTGAGATTTGAAAGAAAGAAAGTTTAGATTTTGTAAAATACTAATACACTGCACAAATTTCATTTTACTTATCTTTGCTAACAATTAGAGATTAGATTGTTTTGAGAGTTAGATCCAATACCGGTTCTTGTTTATTATCTAAAACAGTTTAGGAAATCAGAATTGTTTGGTAGCAGTTTGCTATAAAATTGTAGAATGGCTAGGGTGTTAGAATCCAAATTGACATTCTCCTTTAGGAGGGAGACAGACACCAGAGGCCTACCATTTGTATTCTTAAACCCTGTCTCTTTCAAGTAAATCGGGAAAGTGAAAACTTGATATCTGCATTTGCTGTATGGCAAGGACGGTAAACTTGAGCTGTCAGTCTCGCCACTAGTCTGGCTTTGTCTGTAGTTAAAATTATGACCCACTGTCTCTGGCCAGCCAAATGAGTAATCGGTAATGTGACTCGTGCTGGAAGTGACTCCATCACCACCTGTGACGGGGGATTAGTTACAGTTTACAGAGCACCGCCTCTTCCCTTCTTGCAACATGCCCTAAGCAAAGAGCTGGTTTCTCATTTGGGTGTCTGCGCTGCTGGAAGCTATTGCACTGCGTTTCCAGACAGAGAGAAGTATCCTTCGAGAGGCTTTTTTTCTGTGGATATCTAGCTGCTGTCTCGATGTGCTGTCTGTTTGGAGTGTCTGCTTGGTTATGTAAGCAGGCTCGGCAGAAATTATCATGACCCAGATCTGGGGACGCAGTAGTGGTTCAGCTGCAGGATTTCTCGGTCGTTAACACCACACTGTTGATGACAAAGACCGAGTTGTACTCCGCCTCCGTGCCAGGGCTGAGACGGAGACAGGATTTGCTCGTCGAATACTTGTTAGGTTACAGCCTGGGCTTGATTTTCATTTCTAGCTTTTCTGAATGTTCAGTGTCAAAGATGCAAGTGAATCAGGAAATAGTTGATTAAAAACATTTTCTTTTGATTTTGAAGACTAAAGTGGTGTGTATGAGTGGGTGAGATCCTGTGAAAACACTGTTCTAGAGCAAATGGGAGATTTACCAGCTATCTGACTGCCATGACTTGTAAGAAAGCTACTTTGAGACTGTCGAGGACAAAGTAAGATTTATATTTTGTTCTTTTCTTGTCTTTTTTGAATTAATACTTAAGTTTTAGATACATTTTTTTCTTCACTGAGTGTGGAATGGGCTATTTGAGATTTCTCAGTTTTAGAAATATAGCAAAACAGTATTACACTTTAAAAATTTTAATAAAACTCAGTTCTCTTAGGACATTGAGAAAGTGTGTGTGTATATATATATATAAGATACAGTATAAGAAGCTGCTGGTAGGCTGTGTATGGTGTTGCCCTTACTTCACTCTGTGTTTTTAAACAGTTTGACTTTTTATTCCAGATATGCTGATTTTTCTTCTTATAGCACCCCAGGTATTTTCTAACAACTGTGGTGGTTGTTCCAAAGCCCTGTCTGGCTGAGAGATTAGATTTGACATTCCTACAGGACACTAATGTTATGTTAAATAAAACTTGCAGTATCATATTAAGATATTGGTTATATTAATGTTTGTTTGCAAACCTCATATTTGTGAGATTCAAAAGGTGTCAACAAAAACTTATTTTTATATAGGTAATTTTCTAAAAATATTTAAAGGATTGAGTATAGTCAAAATTAAAAAATCATGGAAAAAATAATGTAAACGATGTATGTATTTCCTGTTACATTTTAAATGGTGTGCTTTCAACATGGTGTGTGTTGAGCAGCTCAATTGTGTTGTAAGGACTGTGGCTGATTTATTTTAAAAATGCCTTTCAGGGAAGGCTCATCTGGTCTGCTTTTTCTCATGTGAATGGAATGTAGTGCACCATGGAACTCCAAACAGGATACAGTTGTTCTAAGCATTTTTCCTATGTAGTGGTAGGCCATAATAAGGCAGACATCCACACACTATTGGGAATTTATTGTAGTTTGGTTCAGTATGTGATATTCTAGTTAACACGTTAGTGCCATTTGCGTAACCAGTAGGTAGATATTCTTTTCCAGCGCTGAATATAGAATATAAAAGCAATTTTTCTGTTACATTAACAGTCTTCTGCATTAGTATTGAATTATAGGCTGTTTTGTGGCCAGAATTTTATTCCACAGTGACTTTCATCAGATGGCAGCTCCCTAAGGCTGTAGAAGTACCTAGCAGAATGATAGATCTGCCCAGTCTTGAATTACTTACTTATTATGCACATGTTCTATTTACATTTCTTTACATTCCAAATGCACTTAGACCGGTAAAATATTTAGTACTAATTCACTGGAAAAGCCAGAATAATGTTAGCAGAATTTTAAGTTTTTGCTTTATTAAAATAAATGCATACATAATTTCTTGTTTTCATATATGAAGATGGTGTGTTGGCATGTTAGTAGAACGCATGATTATGCTTCTGATGACTTAAGTATTTAGATGAATAATGGATACATTGTTTGCCACTTAAAACTGGGTGTATGTTGAATTTAGATGATTTTAGCTGTGCCCTTCATTTTTTTTGAAGAACATGTTAGAAATTATTCATAGATGAAAATGTATCTAGTGCATGTAGTAAATACTAAAATAAATTTGTATATCGGAATGTATTTAGTTGATTATAAAGGTATGTGTGTCATGATTTTTTTTGTGTATGAAATACTTAAATTTTTTTTTACTTACGAGATCAGTGCAGTTACTTAAATGTAAATATCTAGTTTACCTTTTTGTAGATTCAGGTCATTTAGTACCGTAGAACTTGTGTATTATGGTAGAAACAAATTATTTAAATAATAGTTGAAGGAATGTGTGTACATCACAGCTTGATATATCAAAAACAAAAATGCCCCACCAGTTTGGCCTAAAAGAATTGGAAACTCTTGTTAATTACCCCTGAGATTCTAATAATTTTAGTTTTAGCCAGTACTAACAGTAGTTAAACATTACTCCCAGAACCCTTTGACCTAAGTTGAAAAGCTGGGATGTGTCCTAAATTATGTGTTTTTCAAATTGGAAAATGACTAGCTCTCTCTTACAGGAAATACAACAACCTGTGGTTCTTTTATATGAGAGGTTATAAGAAATGAACTTGAATTTCAAAACCCATTTTATTTATCTTTTATCTTTTGCTACTTGATAAAATTACTTCTGAGTATAAATCATGGCAACAAACAGCTATTGGGAAAAAATATAGCTGTTTAGAGGTTTAATGATGAAGCAGCATAATGAGAACGTGCCAGTGTTTGTGTTATCTTAATTAAACAGTTTGACTAGAAAGTAATAAATAGAAAAGTAAGTTTAATTACTAGCATATATAAAATTAGTGTGAATGATCTTTTCAAGTATTATAGTTTTAAATAAAAAATGTATCAAGTTTTCTGTATTTTTTTGCTAAAGAAAGCAAAAACTTGTGAATATTAATGTTATACTTTTAGTTAAAAACAGTAACAGTTACTTAATTTCAATACTTTTTAATGGATAAAATGCTGTAAACGTTTACTAGGCAAATGGGTATTTTAACAAGGCCAATACACCATATAAGAATAATACCTAAATGACCTTAGTGTGAGCTGAAGAGTGGGGTTTTAGGCATTTGAGTTCAATACCCACCTAAACAAGATGTAATAATAATAATTCATATTAAACATTTGAAAATACCCTAATGAACTAACCACACAATTATTTATTCAGCTATAACTTGAGTATTCCTTGCAATGAAAATTAGCCACTGTAATAATATAGACATTCTAAAAATAATATTCTATTATTTATATGCATTATATGCAGCCGATGAAGTGAGCTGTAGCTCACGAAAGCTTATGCTCAAATAAATTTGGTAGTCTCTAAGGTGCCACAAGTACTCCTTTTCTTTTTGTGAATACAGACTAACACGGCTGCTACTCTGAAACTGTTCTATACACAGCAGTTCTCAAGTTTGAGGTCCATGGACCCCACTGGTGCCCTATGTGCTCTTGCTGATGGTCTTCAGAGAGCTGGTTGGTCACATAGTAGTGGACTACTTTGTTTCCAGCTGCTTAATTGGGTTAAATAGATCTAAAAATACACTATACATTTTCTTGATACTACTGCTTTATGTAAGCAATATCTATAGTTGTTACAGTGATCATAAATGGGTGAGATGGTTTGTGTGATTGCAGAGGTGAGGGGAATTTGTCTACAAGACCCACACTCTGTTAGGCAATGAGAGTAATTTATTAAATATGTTAACCCACCCAATTTCTTCATCAAGGTCACAAAAGCCTGAAAGTTATATGGTGGTGTTAGCCTGAGAGCTATGCTAGATGCCCCCTCCAGGCAGGTGCTTTGCTGCATGCACTGGTACAAAGCTGTATTAATCATTATTTGATGATGTAACAAAGGAGCAAGTCAATTTAGGCACTATATATATTAATTATTAATGACACTGGTAATAAAGAAACTAAAGCATTTGTATCCATGGAACTTCTTTTGACCAACCACTGGATCACAATGCAGTAAAATAAACAGGATTGGAGGCACCAATTCAGAAAAACTCCGAAGTCCTATGTTGCTTAAAGTTAATCATGTGCCTATGTGCTGTTTTGAATAGATATAGACTTAAGTATGTGCTTAAGTGCTTTGCTTAATTGAGGCCTTTCGGGTTTTAAGTCCTAGAATCATATAGCTACAAGAAATAAAAAGGGAAAGCTATGTTTTGTTGCCCATGTAAAGGAGGATTGGTTGTAGGCTGAAGATGTTCAGTATTTCCCATTTCCAGCACATAGACGTGTTTCTCAAGAGACTTTGTGGTTTGTAAAGAAGCTTTTTTTCTATAGTCTTGTAAAGAGGCCACTTGGACATCCTTGTATATATTTTCTTGTCATTATATATTTGACTCTGATTGCTGAGTCCTTCATGCCGTAGTTGATTAGTCTCTCAGGTTTTGTGTTTTTTTTTTTTACCCATTTTATGTCTCTTGTGGCATGGGATACTACTTACTGGAATTCCCACTGTCTGTGCTGGCAGGTAGAAAAATGAAGAAACAGTTGAGGAATGACAGTGTTTTTACTTGATGCTTTGCTTCTCCAAATCCATTACTACATTCCAGTTCTGGAGTCTCACTGATGGAATCTGGACTTTTTTTCCAAGAATTCTGACTTCTCTTTATAGATGTTTTATATAAGAATGTTTTCCATTACTGCTTGGGAAATTTCAAGCTAAGCACATTCAGCTGGCCTGCCACCCCTATTCTAGGGAGGTGTGGCATTGCACAGTTTTGGTTTATTTTCTGTCTGTCTGCTTGTAGGAGGACTTATATTCCCAGACTGTCTGGGCTGGCCTATTAAGGGGGTTAGAGAAACTAAATTAGTAGGTATTAAATTACTTTACTTTTCTGAGTAGAGAGCAACATTCACAGATCCATGATTTGGGATCAGTTCATACAATACCTGCAATCAGATAAACTGGTGTTTTATATGTAACTTACTATGTAGTATTGCTCAAAGACAAGCATTAAGTCACACTCCAGATAGTTGCTGTTTAGTTAATTACATTCTATGTACAGATATATGTATACAGAATCATTTTTGTTGACTTAAATTTTTAAGGCAATGTAAAAAAATCAGTTTGAAGAAGAAGCAGAGTATATGTAAATATGCAGATGCTAATCAGTAAATAGAAAAACTAAACCATCAGAATTGTTAAATTAAACTGCTTGTTCTTTAAAACTTATTTTGGCACACATGGCTTGTTCCAGATTATAGGGTTTGAACTCCATTCTTTACTGACTCAAAAGACTAACTATTCCAAGGCCAGCTATATGTAAACAACTTGGGTAAAGGAATTCTGTAAAGTACTAGAAGTTACATAATTACAAACCATTGAGGATCCATGATTGCCCAACATTCCAGCACATTCTTTCTTTTCTCTCTCTTCCTTTCCTTCTGCCCCGTCTCATCTTCATTCCCCTCCCTCAAATAATCTCTTGTGGTTATCATACTTTTGAGGACTGCTGATTGGCTGATGAGTTTTTTCCTTCTCAGAGACAGTAATAGAAGGGATTATAATTGAGAAAATACAGAAACGAGCAATGTAGCATGCAAAATCTGCATGGTAAATATAGAGAAAGTAGCTCCCTTCCCCCAAATAGGACATAGTTAAAATAAACTAATACATGGCTCTGGGAATATGTTTCCTCGTTTGCTGTATAAGTGCCAGACCTGCTAAACTCTGCAGGTTTTTTTTAAATTTTTTTACCGATACCAGTAACAAGACAACACCCTGATAAAACATAGTAACCTCTGGTGATGGTATTCTTAAATTTGGAAATGAATAACAGTGAAGTGAATTTGTCTTCCAGTTGTGTTTTGTACAGAATGAAGTCTGCACAACAGCTCTAAAAGGAAGTGTTTAAGAGGGTGGGGTTTTGTTTCCATTTCTATTATTTTAGAGATGTTATTAGCACAGTGAATTATTTTTCTAGAAGAAATAAGTCTGTTTTTAGGATGATTTCATTGTATATTCCTGTTTGGATTTAGCTAAATAAAGCAAGTGTGAAATTTCTTATTTGCACTTCAACTGGAAAAAAAAGGGAGGGGTTGGAGAGACAGATTCAGCGTGTCATGTTGTGGAACAGTGATTCATAATGGAGAAGCCCCTGCCTGGTTGGTGAGATACTAGACGTTTTAATGGAGTGGTGCTACAGAGATGCTAGCTCCCAGTTTTTCTTGTTTCATGTTCAGCATATCAGTGTAGATTATGATTGCTGCACTGTTTAGGTGACCGAAGTAAAATTCTGTGTGTGATTGTCCCAGGCACGTTATTTTAGCTATCTGTTCGCCCTCACTTGCACATATTCTCTCTCACATATGTGGCATTTTCACTAATCTCTATATTATACATTTTGAGTGTATGTATATTACTTATTTTTTTCCTCTTGTATTCTTACCTTACGTTCTCGGTTTTGATACATTTTCCTTTTATTGCCTGTATTCCCTCATTCCTGATTTTCTGTCTTGTACAGTTTTCTTCATCTGCTCTTTCTTTCCCTTCTTTTTTTCATTGCATTTTGCACTTTCTTTGCTGAAAGTGCCCTTTCTTGTCTTCCCCCGGTCCCTTAATCACTTCCTCTTTCTACTGTCAGCCCATTTTCACAACCTCATCATATCTCCTTCCGCTACCCTCAGTCACTTTCCCGGGATTCCCTCTCACCAATCTGTCATCTAACTCCTCCTCTTGGTAAACCCCTGTCCAGTCACACTGTCACTATACTTTTTCTGGTCCGGGAAACTCCACCCCCACTGATCAGAGTGACTGCTCAAGGGGAACCTTCTTCCCCAGTTATATTTTCTTCCCACTCATTCTCTGTAAGATTCTCCTTCTTGCACTAAATGGGAGAGTACGAAAGCATTTTGGAGCCAGAGGAGGCGGCAGAATTTCCACTTGGGAGAAGCACATCCTTCTGAGTCAGTGTGCAGGAGCTGATAGTTCTCTCTGAAAGTGTGGAAGAAGCCCTCCAAGGAGAGAGAAGATCATGTCACTGGAGGCTTAAAAGCTGTTTTGTCTGAGGCTGCTGTGTTGGAGCAGCTGAGTCTGATTGCTGGTAGGGGAAGGAGTAATGTAGCCTGGAGGGAGTGCAGAAGGGAAGATGAAAGTAGGAGAGGCAATATAAGTGTCAGAGAACAGGAGAATGGGGAAACTGACCAAGCATGGTGGAAGAGAATTCAGCAGAGATGAAGGGTGCAGTCTCATGCCTGCATTTCCTTCCACCATGTTGTCTTAAGCAGATGCTGCTGTGCAAGCCTGACCTGCAAGCTGAAAGAAGCGACCTGAATATGCAGCTGTGTGGCCAGGGTAAAATCCTGTGCTCTGAAATGGAACATTGATTTTCTGTGGTAAACACTCTCTTGCTCAACAGCAATGTGGACAAGGAAGACTATGTATTGCAGTTCTATGTTCTCACCCTAGTCTTTCCACTGACAGCACAAACAAACCAGCAAAATACATTCAGGTTCCTATCTTAAATGACTAGTTGTTCTGAATGAGCAAGAGATAATTAAGCATTAACTGGGTTATCATAACACATGTGACTTTATATTTGCTGGAACAATGGGGTAAAGGAGGAGCCAAATCTTATCTTGGTTCTTTGAAATTCTTAGCTTTGTTCATTTTATTTTTTCAGACATTCAAGCCCTTGGTTGGAAAAAGTGTGTACAGGTCGATCACTGCAGTAGAATTCCTTGTGGACAAACAACTGGATTTTGTAACTGAAGATAGTGCCTTTCAGCCCTATCAGGTAAGAGATATGGGTAGTGTACAAGTCCAAGTCATCCAGTTTAATTGAATCCTCTGTGCGTTATTTTTAAAAAACTTTTTATGGGCCAAATCCTGTGTAATATTGAGCCCATTCATTTCCCATTGGTCAATGGAAACAGAAGGTGCTCACCATTTCATAGACTTTAGTGGTGAATCTGTAAGGGGAAAAAAACTACATATACTGTGTCACAGATCCTCCTTCAAAATAAAATTTCTAACCTGTTTGTTAAAAGTTAACTAATACAGCTAGTTATGGAGTAGATAACGGTATATTGTCTATTCTACTGGAGATATGCTTTGGTCATTGAAACTCAAGTAGTGCATTTGTACTTGATTATTTATTGTTCTTCTCTTAAGACTGAATTACAGTAGTTTATTTTCTTTTAAAAAATAGTCTGATTCCCCCCTCATGGGTGACATAAATGGATAATTGCTGCTGTTTCTAAGTGTGTTTTCACAATTCCAGCATTCCAGATTTCTTAATCATAGCCCTAATAAATTAGAAGAGTACTTTCAGTATGTAGTTGTGTATGTGTTTAAGACATGGTGTTTGTGAGGGATCTAGTCGCCAGAATCCTTAGAAAAACATAATTTGATTTTCTTGAAAGATAAGATTTCAAAACATTTGTTCTTTAGTAAATAAAAAGGGATAGAATACTGATTTTCTTTCTTTTTACTCGGACTATAATCAGTCCAATGCAAATTGCCATAAGCTGTCTCTCTATTATAGGTTTCAGAGTAGCAGCCGTGTTAGTCTGTATCTGCAAAAAGAAAAGGAGTACTTGTGGCACCTTAGAGACTAACAAATATGTTTGAGCATAAGCTTTCGTGAGCTACAGCTCACTTCATCGGATGCATGCAGTGGAAAATACAGTGGGGAGATTTTATATACACAGAGAACATGAAACAATGGGTGTTACCGTACACACTGTAAGGAGAGTGATTAGTTAAGGTGAGCTATTACCAGCAGTAGAGAAAAAAAAAACAACCTTTTTGTAGTGATAATCAAGGTGGGCCCTTTCCAGCAGTTGACAAGAACGTGTGAGGAACAGTGGGGGGGGGGGGGAATAAACGTGGGGAAATAGTTTTACTTTGTGTAATGACACATCTACTCCCAGTCTTTATTCAAGCCTAATTTAATGGTGTCCAGTTTGCAAATTAATTCCAATTCAGCAGTCTCTCGTTAGTCTGTTTTTTTGAAGGTTTTTTGTTGAAGAATTGCAGCTTTTAGTTCTGTAATGGAGTGACCAGAGAGATTGAAGTGTTCTCCGACTGGTTTTTGAATGTTATAATTCCTGACGTCTGATTTGTGTCCATATATTCTTTTATGTAGAGACTGTCCAGTTTGGCCAATGTACATGGCATAGGGACATTGCTGGCACATGATGGCATATATCACATTGATAGATGTGCAGGTGAACGAGCCTCTGATAGTGTGGCTTACGTGATTAGGCCCTATGATGGTGTCCCCTGAATAGATATGTGGACAGAGTTGGCAATGGGCTTTTTTGTAAAGATAGGTTCCTGGGTTGGTGTTTTTGTTGTGTGGTGTGTGGTTGCTGGTGAGTATTTGCTTCAGTTTGGGGGGCTGTCTATTGTAGGTTATACAAAGGTTATACTTTGAGTCTGTTTGAGAGAGAGTGTTAATCGCTGATCAACACCACAATAATGTTCCTCCCTCCTTCAAAATTACTGTAGTATTTTTTCCAAATACATGGCTTAAAAAATAAAATGGAAATAGGACCTATATAGATAGAATTCTGTTTTTCAGTTCACTTAATGATTGATGCTTTTGTCGTGAATCACTAATATTTGAGGAACCTAAGCAAATTCAAAACTATTTGTCTGAGTCCAGCTTCAATCTTCCAACTTGTTCTTAGTTTACTAAGAAAATGCCTGCTATAATTGTCTTCAGCTTTTCATGAGAGTTTATTTCCTCCAATCTTGCTCATTTCAGTTGTGGCAAGTATCCTTATTTTGGCAGTAGGTTGCTTTGGATTCTCAGAGATCAATCTGAGCAAATTTACAGTAAAGCAAAAGTGAATATATGAGGAAGAATGTTGCATCTTGTAAAGCAATCTGATTTCTATCACCTAGCCATGCAATAAGTGTAGTGGATAGGTGCCAGGGCGGTTTTTGTCCTTGCCCCAAAAAAACGGGAGTTTTGTTTGGGGTGGTAAATCAGTATAGAAGTAATACAGTAATTCTTAAAAAATGTGCACTTGTCACATGAAATGCTGGCTACATCATAACTATTTATAATTAATACTCTATTGTAATTACAGCATGGAAAGAAGTAAGATACACTATCTAGTATAACATTTGTATCTATTAAATTTTTAAGTAGGTATTTGAAGGTTAAAGATGCTGCAGAGACTGCTTTTAGGTTTAGGAGTTTTTTGTTTACACTAGAGTCGGGATCTTCTTACCTGGAGATGTTAATCCTTGACTTGTCTTTAGAAGACATTTCAATCTCTTATTTTCTTCCATAAGAGGAGTTAGAGTCACAGATATTTTTTACTTATTATTTTAAAGAGAGAGGAGTTTTGTGCCAGATTTTTGATATCAGAAACTGAATTCCTGTTTTCACTGAAAAGGTGTAGTACGAGCAGTGCAGAGTTGTATCTGTGTCAGTCCCAGGATATTAGAGAGACAGGGTGAGTGAGGTAATATCTTTTATTGGACCAACTTCTGTTGGTGAGAGACAAGCTTTTGAGCTTCACAAAGCTGACCTGATGAAGAGCTCTCTGTAGTTTGAAAGCTTCTCTCTCACCAACGGAAGTTGGTTCAATAAAAGATATTACCTCACCCACCTTGTCTCTTTAGTATGACCAATAACATATAGTGGACACTAGTGTAAGATTTCTTTAACCTCTGCCTCCAGTGTTCCTCCTTCTGACAGGGAGAGGATCGTCACTGAGTGTGAGAGAGAAATGATTGTTCCATGCATCTCGGCTGTCCACTGCTGGACTGAGATCCCCAATTTATGAACCATCAAATGAAAATTACTTGGTTACAATAAGAATCTAAATTACTATTTCACTGACACGGTAACCAACAGATTACTGATATTAGAGTCTTTTTAACATACTGATGGAACCTAAATTCTAGATCTAACTAGACACATTTTGTATGTTTTGTGTACTGTATACCAAGATGATGAGCTCACTGACCACTTGAACTAAGGTTTCATTATAGTAAGTATTTGTTGACTTAAGTAGTCAGCTGTTACTGGCATATATTTTGTGAACAGTATTCAGAAGCACATCCCTCCTCCCATTTCCAGGGACAGTGTAGTTTCATGACCAATAATTTTTGTTTAGAATGTGCGAATAAAAATATTGAATGGTAGTGTTCCTAGGATATAAAGGAATCCTTCTGTAAAATACATTATAAGAACAGCCATACTGGGTCAGACCAAAGGTCTATCTAGCCCAGTATCCTGTCTTCCGAAAGCGGCCAATGACAGGTGTCCCAGAGCACTGTGAAAAAATAGATGAGAGCTCCTTCCCTGCCTGAAGGAGCATACAGTCTAAACTAGTTTCTGTTTTCATCACTTTTTAGAAATGCCATCTTGCTTTCTAGAAGCAACAGAGGTAAGACTCCTGGAGTTCAGGAGATAAGTTTGTTCTCCTGCTCGTTCTACAATGCCATTAACCTATTTCTGAATGGAGAACTTAAGAACCCAAGTATGCAAAGATAGATCTATTTTAATCCTTCCTAAATATATTTAACCCTCTGTTTTGGAGTCTAACAGAGTTGTGTTTTCAGCATGGAAGCCTTAGAGACTGTTTTAAAGCTTTATGGTGAACTAGGTTCACCCCCCTCCCCATTGTTTTTTGTTTTTTGTTTTGTTTTTTGCCACACATCATGGTAGTAGTCTGAGCACTTAGTTTCAGCCCTGTTTGCTCAGATTTTTAAAGGTATTTAGTCATGCTGTGCTGATTGCTGCAATGCCTAACTTATTTAAGAGCCTAAATCTCATTTTCAAAGGGTATTTAGGCACTTAGGTGCCAAATTTTAGTGACAGTCAAAACAAGCTGGATTTAAACCTGCGTGGGGGTGACTCCAAATTTCATATCCTGTGCTTCAACCTCTGGCCTATTTCCATTGTAATTGAGATAATGAACATATTCATCATAATGTTACTATTGGGAAATAGATGTTCCTAGAACCTTTCTCTTGTAGATCACTGGTCTGACTCCTGCTCAGATCAGTTCAGATCAGTTGTTATAAAACACATTGGCATCTAACATGGTGATCTGTCTTCTGGCCTGGAAGAAATGAGGTTGTTGTCTTAGTCCAGTTTCAAGATGACAAGTGCTCAAGCCAGACAGAACAGCACAATGGGCATCCTTTTAGTCTTAGCAGAAAGGATAAGGATTGAGTAGACAAGGAGACTAAATTATTCTCCCCTCTAGAAGTGTTTGCTCCAGAACAGGGTTAGAGGCACATTAACTGAGGAATTTTGAACCACAGATTCCTATGCCACCCATATCTGCTGTGTGGATCAGTAAACTTCAGTTTCTGTGATAGTAGATCCAGCACCTTTTCACAAGCATTAAATGTACTTATTTTTCAAAAAATGGGATACCATATAACAGCTAGGTCACAGCATCTGGTGATTCTTCTAGCACCTTCATCATCTTACGTGGTTAGTAAATCTTGCACTTCATATATGGATTTACGTAATACATCTATGTTTCTTGTCATTATAGGATTTCCATTTTTCATGTCTGTATGGGTGCTGCTTTTAAGCCAGTCCATTTCTTCACAGATCAGTAATAAGTTTCTTTGAGGCCCTTCATTTATAATTTGTTCCTACAAGATCCTGAACATGTAATGCAGTAGTTATCACCCTATAATTTTTGATTGCCTACCAATCACATACCTGCAGTTTTTATTTTGATTGCTGTATAAAGGATATAGCAGGTATTATTTCTTACCTGAAAATTCTGTGTGTGACTGAGTGCGACTCTCATTAATTAATCTGGGATGGTCAGGCCTGTTAGTCGAGTATTTCTTTGTTATGGCAAGACTCTTTGCTTCTAGGTAAAAGTCAGACTTAAGCAGAGGATCGAGGCAAACCGGTTTAGCAATGACATGAAAATTCTGTCTTGTTACCCACAAGTAACAAGTAAGTGGTGGGTGTAAAAATGTTTGTGTTATATTCACTATCCTACTGTATATCTATAATGAACACATATGAGTATGAAACGTGATACATAAGACAAATTATCAATATTTTTGTACTTTGGGTCCAAAATATGGCAAATGTACTTTAAAATTGTTTATATTTTCCATTAACATACAGTACATCCTTGCTATAATGCCCTTCGCAATAGTAAACCTTGAGCTATAGCCAACTTGGTCCCTGGATCCCACCTCCAGCCCTACCTGATGCGGTGAGGGGGCTGAGAGCTCCTCCAGCCCCAGGGCTGCAAATGGTGGGGCAGACAGTTTCCGCGTGGCTGCAAGCAGGGGTTCAGAGGGGGGCAGGCAACTCCTCCAACCCTGGGGCCAGAATCAGGGGTAGGTGGGGGGCAGACCGCTCCGGCCTTGGAGCAGTAAGCAGCAGGGGCTCCATGGGAGCCAGAGGAACTGTCAGTTTGGCTGCAGGGCTCAAAGTGTCAGCAATCCTCTCCCACTTCCCTGCCCTGCAGCAGGACTCTTTCCCTATAACAAACCCCTGGCTATAATGACCAAATGGCTTGGCTCCTCAGGGGTTTGTTATAGTGAGGGTGTACTGTATACTGTTGCGTGGTATGAATGCATATTAATTTTTTTTAAAGCAAAAACTTGCAAGCATTTAGAAAATTACCCACTAATATTAGTTTGAGTCTGGTATAATGTAGACAGATATGCTGCTTCCCCATGCAGCTCTAAAATTTCACTTAAGTTCTGATTTTCTCCAGTCCTACTAATTACCTCTGGGGCTTCTCCTGAGCAGAGATTTCCAACTGGTGTAATTTTATGCTTGCTTTTATTGTAGAGTGAAAGATTTCAACTTGTCATCAGATATCCATCTAGTATATTATTCTACAGCACTTCACCATTTAGCCCCAGCTTGAAAATGACACCATGATAGTAGTTGTATTTAACTAAAATTTTCTTTGAAGAATAACAAATTTACGCATACTGTTGTGTCATCAAACACATTCCAATCTATAAACATGAATACTATGGTATATTACAGTGAAGTTGTATATTTCACAGAAATTCACACTAAGCAGAGGTTCATTATAAATAGACCTGCAAATTGCACATTGTTATGAATTAAAAAAATTCAGGACAGACTTTGACTCACTACAACTGAGTTTAACAATGTTTGAGTTCATCATAAGGAATTTCCAGTATTCAAGAAAAATCAGTGTATAAATATGTAGGTTAATAGTACTAAAGCAAACAACTGAATGAAGAAATAGTAAGATACAGAAAACTCAACCATCTATTAAGCAGTACACTGACTTGAAAATTACTGCTTATGAGGGCAAAATCTCAGTGTAGTAAGGTGGTATGTATATTTTTCCTTTCAACAAACACAATGGTAAGCTTGCCTTTTCTCTGAAAAACATTATAGCAAATTGTATTAAAAAAAAAACTTTTCCTATAGTAGACATTTCTGGTGTTTTAAATTGAGAATTTTTAAATATCTAGGCACAACAGAATAGATACGAGGAAGTGTGTGATTTCGTGTCCCCCCTCCCCCCCTTTAATTAAACACTTCATTGGTTCAAACTAAGCACCTACACTATTCCTAAACATAGATAAAATTTGCTGTTTTCAGACAAATTCTAACCTTAACAATTATTTCTGAATATTGCATTTGGGAAGCAAGACTCCATTAATCAGTTTTTGTACTGATTTTTAAGAGGTTGGATACTTGTGAACTGGGATGTTTATTTTAAAAAATCAGCTAACTACCTAGGCAGTTCGAGGTATAAGGTTCCAATAAGTGGTTTGTTAAAAATATCAGTGAATTTACAATAAACTTATAAATTTTAAGTATAACCAAGATTGAGTAGTTAAAACTGAAATCTGTACCTTTTCTGAAACACCATGCGTACAATATGTAATATCCAACAAACACATTCATTTAAGCAATTATAAATTCATTTTGTAATATTCCTTGCTGGTGAAAGAACCAGAATTATAGCAGCAAAGCTGCTTATTATGTTCCTTTGTTTTAAATACTGTAGTTTGCTTGAAACTAAAAAGAGAGGACATGAAGAATTAAAGCATAATATATGCTGTGTGTGGTGTCATCAACATGGTGTCTTTATCTGAACATTTGGCAATATCAGTCTTTCACAGGCCAAGATCAGTTGTATTATATTGTGGACAAACAACAACAAATCCTTTAAAACATGTTTCCCACAACAAAATACATATAAGAATCAGAAGCACAAAATGTGCACAGCACAAATCTTATTGCTTCTCTGCTCACTGTCTGGATAGAACAGAGCAGGGAGTGAACCCACAGGCTCCTATTATGGTTGCCTAGTAACCAATGGTGGAAGTAGTTCTTACACTGCCTGCTGCTCTCAGGACAGCAGCATTAGTATTGCAGGGCCTGCAAACGCTACTTTGTAACCTTTTCTGTAGGCTAAATTTTACCCAAAGAGTTTATGAACATAAAATGACCCCAGACAAGAACAGAGGGTGGCTAGTTGCACAGCTGACTGTGGGAGGTTAGCACAAATTCCAGTTCCATTTCTTCACATTCATTACATTTCCTGCAGGGGGTATTTCACCACACAAGGAAGGAAGTGGAAGGGTGTGCACATGACCATCTTTAAAAGTTCCTCTCTATGGGTCCTTTTAAAAAGTCAAAAATGGCTGACACAAAAAGCTTTGAAAATATCTTGCCAGCTTTTTGTTGTTGGACCCTTTCATCTGTGTAAATCTGCTTCTTCAAAGTCTACCGCTAACCAGAATAGATGAGAGGAAAAAATGAAACCATCATTTAGCTGGGTCTTGCTGTACCTCAGTATTTCATCAGGGTAAGCAGAGGTCAGTCTGTCCACCCCAAACATATTGAGGGTTCCAGATATCAAGATATAAGGTGTTGAGAACTTAAATGTGTGAGAGATGGTAATGCAAAGTGAAGACGGAAGAGTAACTCTGTACTGCAAAGCATTGTTTTTCTAAAGGTTCGTCATTTATCAGCGTTGAAAGGTCAAAAGTGTAACCATCTTTAAAGATGGTTATAAATATATATGCCTTACTGATGATGAAAAATTTGCCTCCAAAATGCAGGCTGTGGCATTGGTAAAATTTTTATTCAGCCCACATTCTGAATGAATTCAGAATACATTCTGAATTTCTCTAGTTAGAGGTATTAGGCATATATGTAACACCATCCTTCCACTTTCCTGTTGTTGTTTCATTGTTATGAGCAGGAACAGGGTTTCACAGTCCTCACAAGTGCCCCATTTTGGCCATCCACTAGCACTGTTGTGAAGGGAATCCAGACCTTTTGCTGATCCGGATCACTAGGTGTTTTGAGCTTCTGGAGCCAATGCAGGCTGCAGTACTGATTCTTACCTGTGCCTTTCTGGCACATTTCCTAGGCACTGACTCTCTCTGCTGCCCCTTCTCAGAAATGAAGCTTCCCCAGCCCACCTCCTATAGGCTCCCAGGACTGACACCCTCCCGCCCCAAGATACTCGAGTTAGTTGAATACACCCTTCTCCCAAAACTCAACCCCAAAGGTCTGAAGCTTCTGGTTTGCAGTTTAACCTTCTCAGGGGCACACAGCAATTGTGAAACAGTTAATGCAAAACTTGCACAGAGTCTAAGGGCTAGTCTGCACTTGTAAACATGCCTTGTGTGGTTGTGATGCAGCGAGAGAGTTCTCCCAGCGCTCCTAAAAAGCCAACTCCATGAGGGGCGCAGCTACCTGACCTGGGAGCATGGCTCCCAGCTCTGGTGCACTGTTTACACTGGTGCTTTACGGCGCTGAAACTTCATGCGCTCAGGGAATGTTTTTTCATACCCTGAGTGAGAAAGTTGTAGCACTGTAAATTGCAGCTGTTTTACTTAATCATGCAAAGCACTAATCATACAAAATACAGGAGAGTACTGATCCCTGCTCAGAGTCCTTGGTGCCTTCTGGGCACAGGTAGGGCCCCCTCCTCACTGAGGTTGGTGTTACATACTGAGTGGTCTTGTTCTCTTCTGCCTCATGCTTCCACTTCCTGTCTGGCTCGCAGTTCCTATGTATTCCCTTATTTAACTCCTGAGAGAAAGTGGGTGAGGTAATAATTTCGCACCCCTTGATAATCTGTACCTTATTCCCTGACAACCAGAAACTTCTATACTTGAACTCTGTACCATTTCTTATTTCAACATTATCTTAATAAAATTATTAAATCTGTTGTTGGACCAACTTCTGTTGGAGAGAGAGACAAGCCTTCAGGTTTACACAGCGCTCTTCTTCAGGTCTGGGAAACTTATTCAGAGTCACAGGTAAATACAAGGTGGGACAGATGTTTTGCATAAGTAGTTAACACATATTTCAAGGGGCCTTCCAAGGGTGAAGTGGCCTATTAACACCCTTCCAGTGATGGGGAGGAAGAAAAAGGGGTGGAGGAGGAAAGCAGCTGGAAGGGAGGTTTTGTGGTTTACAGATAGCTGAAATAAGTCATAACTCCAGTATGTGTTCAGTCCATGATTTGTAGTATCTAGCAAAGATAGGCATTTAAATTCCCACACTGCCTTTGTTCTGCCTTTGATAAGTTTCCATTGCTCCTACCACCTTCTCTCCCTTCAGAGGAGTCTGCTAAACTAGCTGCAGCTATTGTTCTCAGATGTTTTCATTTGAATAAGGCTGCTAAGTCCTAAGCATCTTCTGTTGTATTTGTCTGGTGTGTACGTGCTACAGGCCCTGTCAGCAGTGGTAGATATACAAATACATATAGGCACTTATGATACAGCAGGTTTTCATAATACAACTTCACAGTGTCAGCCAGAATTCTAAAGTTGTACAGATACAGTCCCAGCTCATCACACAGAGCATAAGAAAGCTGAAGGGTTTTGGTTTTTGTTACCTTCTTTTCTCATAAAAAGAAAGGGAAATAGTGTTGTGTGTATGGTGTGATGTACAGATTAAAACACAATGCACACCTTTTTAATACAAATAAGTTTAAAAAATAGTGAAAACTTGAAGAGAAGAGTGAAATAAAATGTCTGTCTGTATAGATGGGTAGAAAGAATATTTTAAGCAATCCCTAATCATAAACAGAAGACTTTTTTCAACCCTTTTCCCCTCCAAGCTACAGACTTAAAAATAGCTATTGTAACTGAAAAATGCTCTTCTCATGGGCTTAACCTCCACCACTTCAGGGGCTTTTGGGTTTGTCCCACCCGTTGAGAATGACAGAAACAGCTTGAGAACGTTCAGTGCAAGCCAGCTGGCATTCCCCACCATCATGTGCTTCAGCTCCCAGTTTCGCTTCCTTCACAGATGACAGAGCAGCATCCAGTTTCTCAGTCTTTAACTCTTTTCAGCATTCTCTTAAAAATTGTTTCTATTCATGTATTTTAGTGTCCGGACCACCCAAAAGCAGTCCAGCTGGCTTCTCTGGCAGCATCCTGCATAGTGATGATATGAACAGCTTGCTGCTGATACCATCTATACTATTTAATGTACAATCCTGGCATGAAGAGAGTCAAAAGGCTAAATCCACTAGAAATGGTTCAGATGACTTATATTCATCTTTAGTCTGCATTATAGCTGGGAGAGCACTAACAGTTTCATCATGAAATTCATTGAAGGAGAGGAGCAGAAATGTCTTCATGTTGTCAATCTGTTAAATCATTAGAGAGACAGCTAAATAGATACATACTCCTCTGCTAAATTATTATGAATGCCTCCCTCACAAAATGAACTATTCAACTTCCTTGAGAATTTATTTCCTCTTCTCTTCCCAAAATAAGTGGGGTAAAATTGTGTGTCCTGGTTTTCTCCTCTTACTTCTGCTTCTGATTAGTCAAGTTACTGAGTTTCTGGTGCTCTTTTCCAGAAAATGAAGAAAAGAAATGTCCAAAAATCTAACTCAGGAGTTTAAAATACTAAAAGAATCCTCTCTCTTGTGAATTGAAGGTCAGACCCTTTCATACTTGGATTCTATATCTGCTCTTAGTATATCTGAAAAGTTGCTGAATTGGGGGTGGTACAAGCAGATGAGAATCGGACATTTCTTGCGTGGAAAAAGTTGTTTCTCTGAACTTGCACATTGATCAGTCCTGAGGTTTCTTCCCTAAGGGAGAAATAAATTGTGTTTATAGCTACATAAACTACCTCCTAGTCTTGCTGTTTATACTGTCTTCTTTGGACATGCTAGCTGGTGGTGGTGGTGGTGGTACAATGTTCTGTGTAAGCTACAGGGCATTGTGTGTAGGCATAGTTATGTATACTGACCCCTTAAGGGTAGTTTAAAAATATTTACACTGTTCAACAGAATGTCTGAAGAGTCACCCAAAAAAAAAAAAAAGTGTAAGCTTTGCCTAGGGACACAAATATTGCAGTCAAGTGGTGTTTGTAGCCCACTCAGAACAAAGAAAATTGAGACGGAACATTGGAAATGATCAAGCTGTCACTGTCATCTGTAAATGGAACTAGCACAAAATTTGCCTCCGCAATACTAGATGTACGAGAGCACACATTTTGCTCGTTGCCAACTGTGCCCACATATCTATTCAGGGGACACCATCACAGGGCCTAATAACATCAGCCACACTATCAGAGGCTCGTTCACCTGCACAGCCACCAATGTGATATGTGCCATCATGTGCCAGCAATGCCCCTCTGCCATGTACATTGGTCAAACTGGACAGTCTCTACGTAAAAGAATAAATGGACACAAATCAGATGTCAAGAATTATAACATTCATAAACCAGTCGGAGAACACTTCAATCTCTCTGGTCACGCGATCACAGACATGAAGGTCGCTATCTTAAAACAAAAAAACTTCAAATCCAGACTCCAGCGAGAAACTGCTGAATTGGAATTCATTTGCAAATTGGATACTATTAATTTAGGCTTAAATAGAGACTGGGAGTGGCTAAGTCATTATGCAAGGTAGCCTGTTTCCTCTTGTTTTTTCCTACCCCCCCCCCCCTATGTTCTGGTTTAACTTGGATTTTAACTTGAAGAGTGGTCAGTTTGGATGAGCTATTACCAGCAGGAGAGTGAGTTTGTGTGTGTATGGGGGTGGGGGGGGATGTGAGAACCTGGATTTATGCAGGAAATAGCCCAGCTTGATTGTCATGCACATTGTGTAAAGAGTTGTCACTTTGGATGGGCTATCACCAGCAGGAGAGTGAATTTGTGTGGGGGGGTGGAGGGTGAGAAAACCTGGATTTGTGCTGGAAATCACTTTAGATAAGTTATTACCAGCAGGACAGTGGGGTGGGAATAGGTATTGTTTCATATTCTCTGTGTATATATAAAGCCTGCTGCAGTTTCCACGATATGCATCTGAGGAAGTGAGCTGTAGCTCACGAAAGCTTATGCTCTAATAAATTGGTTAGTCTCTAAGGTGCCACAAGTCCTCCTTTTCTTTTTGCGAATACAGACTAACACGGCTGTTATTCTGAAACCTCACATTTTGCTAGGAAATTCCCCATGTTAGGTAAAAAATGATTAAGACTGCAGTGATTTTAAATATCCAAGGAAACCCTGCCTTCTAATCTGAAGGAGAGGCCTCTTCACCTTCAGTTTGTTAGTTGTACACAAATTTCTTTTCTTATATATATAACTGAAAATTTCAAATATCCTTCTGATGTGACAGCTGCCATCTTGGTCAACATATTTGGATTCAACCGGGACTTGCAAAACTAAACACATGAGTCTGTGCAACTTGAGTTAGATTGGGCACAGAGGGTGACACACGTTGGCCAATGGGCTGCTGCTTCTTTCTTTAAAAAAAAAACAAAAAAAAAAAAACAAAAAGAAAACCTATTTATGCTGTTGGTGTACTTTTTGCATTTCCCTCAAGTTGGATAATGAAAATAGACTTGTCAGTTTCACTTTTTAGAAACAGTTTTTAGTGAGTATCCCTTTTTATATTCTCACTTAGTTGCTGTCAGGGGCAGTTGGTGGTTCTCTATACCTTTCTGAAGGAATTCAGCACCTTACAGAATTGATGACCTAATGTTGCAAGCACTGCAGGGGAATGCTTATTTAAAAAACAAAACAAAACACACATTCCTAGTTACAACAGGAATTTTAAAAAAGTAATTGGAGAATTTCTGTTGGTTTTGTGTTTTGTTAGAAGCCTGTTTTTACAGTTCCTAAATTTTAGGCTAAAATTGACCTGACCGCAAAGTACAGTTTGTTAGATAGCAAACAAAAGGATTTCAGTTACTATGTTCTAGGGTTGTCAGATGTCTGGTTTTTGAACAGAAGGCCCAGTCAAAAAGGAACCCTGGTCGCTCTGGTCAGTACTGCGTACGGGGCTGTTAAAAGTCTGGTCGGTGGCACAGGCAGGCTCCTTACCCGGCTCTGCACAACTCCTGGGAAGCTGCCAGCATCTCCCTCTGGCTCCCCCACCCCCAGCGCCAGCTCAGCTGCTCCCATTGGCCAGGAACCATGGCCAGTGGGAGTTGAGGGGGCAGTGCCTGCAGGCGCGGGCAATGCATAGAGCCATGTAGTCATGCCTCTGCTTAGGAGCCAGAGGGAGATGCCGGCAACTTCCTGGGAGCCACCTGAAGTAAGCGTTGCCCGGAGCCTGCACCCCCCTCCTCCACCCCAAACCTTTGCCCCAGCCTGGATCCTCCTCCTGCACTCTGAACCCCTCATTCTTCTTCGAGAGATGACCCTGTGGGTGCTCCACTTCGGGTCATGGTGCATCCCTGCTCCTTTGATGGGAGATTTCTACAGCAGTACCCCTAGAGGCCGCACACACGCAGTGTGTGACTCACAAGCTGTCAGAGTTTGAATAACAGGTGCACGGCCCAGGTTCCTCAGTTCCTTCTCTACCATCCCTGGCTAGAGACAGAGTTCAGCAATCCTCTCAGATTTAGTCATAGTTAGTTCTGTTTCTCAGTTTAATTTAGATAGTTTAGTTTTTAGAGTTACTACTTAAGAAAAATAGTTTAGTTATTTGAGTTTAAAAAAAAAAAAAAAAAAAACCTCCTCGGTTACGGACATGCCTGGCTACCCAGGCTTCAAGAGATGTGACTCCTGCAAAAACCTCCTCGGTTACGGACATGCCTGGCTACCCAGGCTTCAAGAGATGTGACTCCTGCACAGATGCCTCAGTCATTCACAGTGTGTATGCTATTTGTGAGAGTCTCAAGTACCCTAAAAATGCATCCACTGTAACAAGCTCAAAGTGTGGACCCGCAAGGACAGGGAGCTAAGACTGAAACTGCTCCTATTAGAAAACTCCCTCAGACCCGCATCTGACCCTGGCCAGCAAAGCTCTTTAAAACCCTCAAGGGAGAAGGGCAAAACAAAGAAACTGCCAGCTTCCTCCCCCCTCAGTGGCCACTCCTCAACAAGAAAGTCTCAGATGGTTTCTGCCTCACCAGTGCCCGCCACTCCGTGGCTCAGCACTTTTGACTCAGGCACCAACCATGAGTTGGCTGCTCAGCTACCTTTTGCCAAGGCTCAGGGCTTTCAGCTGCCCGCTTCATACAGCTCTCCCTCAGCCATCTTTGACAACATGGTGCCAAGAGCTGTCATGGTGCTGAGACCACAAGCGGATACCGCGGCACCATTGTTTGATCTTGCTGCGCCGCTTTCTCACCTGCCGCAGCCGACGTTCCCGACACCAAGCCACCTAAAATCGCCTGCCTGCCAGGCACCTACTTCTGTGGCACAATATGCACCACCAGTGCAAACTTCAGTGCAGACACTTATGCCGCCTCAGCAGATGCCTCCGCAGACTCTGCTTGCACCAACTGCAGCGGCACCAATTCCATTTCAGTCATCCTTCACTCCTTATCGTGAACACCTGGAGTCACTGCACCGCCTCAGTTTTTACATCAAGGGGATTTAAGAGTGTCCCAGGCCCCTGAATTTCTGCTACTCGGCACCATTCTATCACTGAGACCTTCAGTATCCTATCTACAGTACTCATCTACCACTTCAAGCCTCTCAAGTGGCAAGGAGGAGGATGGTGAAAGTATGTTTTCCTCACAATATTCCTCCCAGGTTCCATTACCTGCAAGTAGGAGACGCACTAAAGCACAATCCTCCTGGTGGCTACCCACACTGGTATGGTAACCCCTGGATGGGACCACCTGTGCCCTTTTCTGGGCAATGGCCACACTGGAGTCCATGGAACTACACCACGACACAGTTGGGCGTTTGCTGTGCCGCCCATAGGAAAGATGTCAGACCTTTCCCTATGCTTTCTTACACTGATAAGTAGATAAGACCTGAAGTAGCCGCTCTGCCTCCACAGGACATCATCGCTCCCCACATCTCTCCTACGGTGATACCACCACAGGAAGCCAATAAACCACCACCTCCCACTACTGATGAGCTCTTTATTTAAAAGAGTAGCTGATGAGCTCAAGATTACCCTGGAAGAGGTACCAGAAACCCACCATGGGCTTACCAACATATTACAAGCTACCACCTCATCCAAAATAGCCCCCCCAATTAATGGGGCCATCATGGAATCGGCTAAAATTATCTGGTAGACCCTGCCACGATAACTCCCACTAGCAAGAGACTGGACCGCAAATATTTTATCCTGTCGAAGCATTCTGAGTTTTTGTTTAAACACCATCACCCAGTTGGCTAGTGGTTGAGTCGGCCAATCAGAAAAATAAGCACCAGTACTTCTGATTTACCCCATCTGACAAGGATAACAAGAGCCTGGACTCCTTTGGGTGCAAAGTGTATTCATTTTCCACCTTGCAATTTCGAATAGTTAATTACACAGCGCTCTTTGCAAAATATGACCACAAAAATT
The DNA here is from genome assembly GCF_965140295.1 of Lepidochelys olivacea. Classification (NCBI taxonomy): domain Eukaryota; kingdom Metazoa; phylum Chordata; order Testudines; family Cheloniidae; genus Lepidochelys; species Lepidochelys olivacea. The sequence goes on along the minus strand of NC_140417.1, from coordinate 78,736,994 downwards.
ATGCTAAAGTAATGCAATTTATCGATGATGTCTCGGAAGACAAACAACAACAATTCAAAGCAGTGGTGTCTGAGGGCCAATTGATCTCCCGCACAGCTCTTCAGGCCTCCCTCAATGCTACGAATGCAGCCGCCATATTCACAGCCATGGCCATTGTCATGCGGCGTGCCTCGTGGTTTGCCTATTTCTCCTTTCCCAAGGAGATACAGAGCGCTGTCAAAGATCTCCCCTTCGATGGGGACAAGCTCTTTGCCTCTGCGACCAATGAAGTCCTGAAGGGCTTACGTGCCACGCTCAGATCTGTAGGCATCCAGCCACCTGCCACAAAAAAAAGAGGCAGTACAGATATCAGCCATCTCAACGGCCACGCTACCACACTTTTGAGCAAAATCAGCATTTCAGACAATATGATACACAGCAACGCCATAAACCCAGAACCAGATGATGTCGCCCTCCACAAATGATGGCGACCCACCCTCCTACCTCAAATAAACAAATTTGAAGTCTTGGTCGAGGGTATAGAAAGCCTCTCACTCTCTTCAGCGCCGATTTCAACCATCTATTTCTTTAGATACCATCTACGCCCCTTCCTTACCAATTGGGAAGCCATCACTACGGACAGATGGGTCCTGGAAATTATCAGATTGAGTTATGCCATCCCCTTCCTCTCCTTACCCGCAGCCCCGTCCCTTTTTAGGGACCCCTCTCACGAATGTTTGCTCCATCAGGAGGTACAACACCTCATACAACTAGGAGTGATAGAGCGGGTACCAGCTCAACACAGAGGGAAAATATTTTACTCCAACTACTTGACAGAAAAGAAAAACGGCAGGTGGTGCCCTATCCTCAATCTTTGACATCAAACAAGTTCATCAAGAAACAAATTCCATATGGTTACTCTGCCAACGATAATTCCGGCGCTGGAGCAGGGAGATTGGTTTTCAACCCTCGACCTCCAGAATGCATATTTCCATGTCATTATCCACCCTGCCCATCGACGTTTTCTCAGATTTGCTGTGGGAGTGGAACACTATCAATACAGGGTCTTACCCTTCGGCCTTTCCCCACTGCCCCATGTATCTTCTCAAAAGTACTAGCAGTCGTAATAGCACATCTCAGAAAGAAAGGGGTCCTCATTTTTCCTTCCCTGGATAATTTTCTCCTCAGGTCCCCCAGTCACTTGGAGGTCATCCGAGCGTCTTCTGCAACCGTGCACTGCTTCCACACCCTGGGATCTAAAAATAAATAGAAACAAATCTACCTTAAGACCTACCCAACAATTCAACTTCATTGGGGCCCACGATTCCACCACGGGTCTTGCCTCTCTTCCCCAGGACAGATTCCATACAATGGGAACCCTCATTACCCAGATACGTGCCAGCCCGCAGGTTACAGTCCAAGATTCCCTGCAGCTGTTAGGACACATGGTCGCTTCCACATTCATGGTCCCAAATGCCCACCTGTCCATGCGATGCCTTCAGGGGTGGCTAGCCATGGTATCCAAATCAAATATCCACAGATTAAACAAATTGCTAACTATGCCCCCGAAAGTCAAGGACTCACTCCTGTGGTGAACCTCTCCTATCAACCTCTGTGCCAGGGTTCCCTTCTGACAAAAACCCCCTTCAATGTCCATCACTACAGATGCATCCCTCACAGGATGGGGAGCGCACCACCGCAGAAGAGCTCAGTGATCCTTCCCCATACAGCACTCAACGACGGCATTCTTTCCAGCATTTTCCAGACCTGGGGTTATCTCCAACTGGATCTATTTGCCACGTCAATAAACAAAAAATGCCCAACCTTCTGCTCCAGAGCAGGCCTGGGGACACACTCTCGTGGAAATGCCGTTGTGCTCCCATGGACTGAAACTCTCATGTATGCGTTTCCACCAATACCGTTGTATTACTCTGTTCAACAGACGATAAGAACAGAATGATGCTGGAACTGTCTAATAGCCCCATCGTGGCCCAGACAACCCTGGTATCCCTTCCTCATGCGGATGTCGGTCAAGCCACAGATTCCCCTTCCCCACCCCTCAGCAACCTTCTATCGCAACGCAGGGGCCAGCTGTTTCACCCCGACGTACGACTCCACCTGAGGGCCTGGTATGGTTCTCTAATAAGGAGTTAACATGTTCTGAACAAGTGTGGACAGTCCTACTACACAGCAGGACATGCACCATGTGCACTACTTACCTACATAAATGGAAGAGGTTCACATCTTGATGTACTGCCAAACAGACCACCTCAGTTTCCGCCCCACTCCCCCTAATAATGGATTACGTCCCGGACCTTAAAACATCAGGTCTCTCGACGAGCTCGCTCAAGGTCCACCTCGCAGCAATCACCACATTTCAGCATAAGATTGACAACACCACAGTCTTTGCCCATCCAGTAGCCAAAAGGTTCCTGAAGGGCATCCAAACTTTATATCCAGACGTAAAACCGCCTGCTGCACCCTGGGACCTCCACCTGGTCCTCAAAGCTGATGAATAAACCCTTTGAGCCAATGGCTACATGCTGTCTTCTCCACCTCTCCATGAAGACCACCTTCCTGATAGCAATCACGTCTGCCAGACGAGTAGGAGAAATGGAAGCACTCATGTTGGAACCTCCGTATACCACTTTCATCCGTGATAAGGTCACACTCCACACACATCCAAAGTCCCTGGCTAAGATACACTCTTCCTTTCACCTCAATGAGGCAATACACCTACCAACATTTTTCTCAAAATTTCATGTTAATGCTTTTGAAACAGCAATGCACACTCTTGATGTGTGCAGGGCACTGTCCTTTTACCTGGATAGAACAAAACTGTTTAGAAAAACCCCCAAACTTTTCGTCTCTACCACTCAGCGATCACAGGGAAAAACTATCTCGACCCAGAGACTCTCCAGATGGATTGCAGACTGCATACGTCTCTGTTACCAACTGAAACAAATACACCCTCCTACATCAATTAGGACACACTTTACTAGAGCTGTCTCCACGTCCACTGCCTTTCTCCATAATGTCCTGCTTTCTGACATATGCAAGGCAGCTACCTGGGCATTGAAACTTACCTTCGCCAATCATTATGCTGTCATGCACACAGCAGCATCCGACATCAAGATGGGTAGAGCTGTCTTGTCAACAGCCTTCATACCTGATTTGAAGTCCCAACCATCCTAAGGGATACTGCCTTTCAGTCATCTGAAGTGGAGCACCCACAGGGACATCTCTGGAAGAAGAAGAGGAGGTTACTCACACTGTGCAGTAATTGACGTTCTTCGAGGTGAGTGTCCCTGTGGGTGCTCCACTACCCGCCCTCCTCCCCTCTACTTCGGAATCTGGAATGCACTCCATTGTAGAGAAGGAACTGAGGAGCCCGGGCCGTGCACGTGCTATTCAAACGCTGACAGCTCTTGAGGACACTGCGCCTGCATGGCTCTTAGGGGTACTGCTGTAGAAGTCTCTGATCGAAAGTGCTGGGATGCACCTTGACCTGAGGGACACTCATCTCGAAGAAAGTCAGTTACTGCACAGGATGTGTAACCTCCTCTTTCTGGCCCCACCCAAGAGCCCAACCCCCCCAGCCCAGAGCCAGTACCCCCTTCCAACCCCCTGCCTCAGCCCAGAGTCCCCTCCCACACCTCAACCCCCTGCCCCTGCCTGGAGGCCTCTCCTGTACCCCAAACCCCTCATCTCCAGCCCCAGCCCAGAGCTTGCACCCCCAGCCCAGCGCCCCTTCCTGGCCTCATCCCTCCTGCACCCCAACCCCCTGCCCCAGCCTGGAGCCCTCTCCTGCATCTCAAATCCCTCATCTCTGCCTCCCCCCCCAGAGCTTGTACTCACAGCCCACAACACCACCCCCCTCCAACCTCCTGCCCCAGCCTGGTGAAAATGAGTGGGTGAGTGAGGGTTGGGGAGAGCAAGCTACAGAGGGAGGGGGATGGAGTGAGGGGCAGGGCAGGGCAAGGGTGTTTGGTTTTCTGCAGATAGTAAGTTGGCAACCCTATTATGTTCTGTTACTCTCTTTCCCTTGATAGTCTATTACTATAGTCTCTAAAATGCAATTATAGTATCTTCTACAAAATGGTACGTAAATGTGTAAATTAGGGCTGTCAATCGCAGTTAACTCATGCGATTAACTCAAAAAAATGTATCGCCATTAAAAAACAAAAAGAAAGCAAAAGAAATAGTATTTTTCAGTTCACATCATACAAGTACTGTAGTGCAATCTCTGTCATGAAAATGCAACTTACAAATGTAGATTTTTTTTTTTTGGTTACATAACTGCACTCAAAACCAAAGCAATGTAAAACTTTCGAGCCTACAAGTTCACTGAGTCCTACTTCTTTTTTAGCCGATCACTAAGAGACAAACAAGTTTGTTTACATTTACAGGAGATAATGCTGCCCTCTTCTTCTTTATAATGTCACCAGAAAGTGAGAACAGGCATTTGCTTGGCACTTTTGTATCCAGCATTGCAAAGTATTTACATGCCAGATATGGTAAACAGAAGTCTTAAAAGAGCAATACTCTGATGTGGAAACTACAGAACCCGAACCACCAAAAAAGAAAAACAACTTTCTGCTGGTGGCATCTGACCCAGATAATGAAAGTGAACATGCATCAGTCCATACAGCTTTGGATTGTTATCGAGCAGAAGCCGTCATCAGCATGGACCCATGTCCCCTGGAACGGTGGTTGAAGCATGAAGGGACATATGAATCTTTATAGTGCATCTGTCATGTAAATAACTTGCGATGCCGGCTACAACAATGCCATGCAAACGCCTGTTCTCACTTTCAGGTGACATTGTAAACAAGAAGCGGGCAGCATTATGTCCTAAAATATAAACAAACTTGTCTGTCTGAGCTATTGGCTGAACAGGTAGGAGTGAGTGGACTTGCAGGCTCTAAAATTTTACATTGTTTTATTTCTGAATGCAGTTTTTTTTGGTACATAATTCTACATTGTAAATTCAACTTTCATGATAAAATGATTGCACTACAGTATTTGTATCAGGTGAATTGAAAAATACTTTTTTTTTACAGTGCAAATACTTGTAATCAAAAATAAATATAAAGTGAGCGCTGTTCACTTTGTATTCTGTGTTGTAACTGAAATCAGTATATTTGAAAATGTAGAAAATATCCAAAAATATTTAAATAAATGGTATTCTATTAATGTTTAACAGTGCGATTAATTGTGCGATTAATCATGATTAATTTTTTTAACAGCACAAGTAATCACGATAAATTTTTTTAATCGGTGGACAGCCCTAGTGTAAATTAATATAATTTATTGTTTTCATGGAGCAAACACTGCACTTTTAGGAGAGTTTTCAGACATTTCTGTGGAAAAATTGTGTGTGCGTACATCTTAAAGTCGTAGATTTGAGGAAACTGGAGTTAGTAAATTGTGATTTACATTGGTGGCACATAAGGTAGAGGTGCTGAATAACTCAGCTAAGTAGAAGCTGAGTGCAGATGAATAGCATAAGGTAAAGTCAGACTTTCTGATTTTTTTCAAAATACTATCCACGTAAATAACTTTATGATTAAAAGCATTGAACATTAGCATCTTAAAATTAAATCCTTGGGGGTAACAATAAAGTAATTTTATGTAAAGCAGATTATTTAAAAAATTATTCTTAGTGCAAGTACTGATTTTCACTTGAGGATTAGTGCTGTATGAGAATTCTACTCAGCAGTCTTCACCAAGTTGCAATTAGTGGAAACTGAGAGATAGTAGTTCCAGATGAAATGATCTAAGCATGTGTATATGGAATTCTGATTTCAGGCCAGACATCTGCTGAGAAACTCAAGTAATTTTCATGTTAAACTTCATGTTTGTTAAATAAAAACAAAGATGGTTAGTCAATAGCTTTTTTTTCCCCTTTGACATTGGTATGACTTTACTAACAGAACAAGAAATGCAGAGGTTTGTTTTGATATAGAGGACTTTGAGTACAATACATTTTCTGATCAAACTTCATGCTGTTTTAAAAGGATACTATTTAATTAAATATAGTTGTCCTTTTTTTTTGCTAACCATTGTTTGTACATTTTTTTGTCACATTCAAAACACATTTGACACATTTTCTGTCTTTAAAATTAACATTACTGTTCCTGGTTTTGGGGTTTTTTTCCCCCTTTTGTGTGTCTGCCAACATTACTGGTAATAGTGATTTAGTTTGCTCTTGCAGAACAAGTAGAAGGAGAACAAAACATTAGTTTCTTTGGATTTCAAAAATATTAGTTTATTATTACACATTGACCTAGTAGTGAATTTTAAGTATACATTACACAAATTGTATTTATATTGTAATACAGAGGATTTCTTTCTGTCTCACTTTAATCTCTACTTTCCCCTCCGCTGCACCCTTCCTCCCCTCTCCCCCGTCCCAAAAATCAGAAAACAATTTTTAGGGTGGATAAAATATTGGGCCTGAAGTACAGTATTTAAGTCTCCTGTATATCAGTGGAATTCAGTTTTGAATAGATTAATTTATAGGCTTTTCTGTGGTGCTCAGCACCATAGTATCTGAGTACATCACAAATTAATATTAATGGCTTTATGCACACAACACCCTTGTGAGGGAGAGAAATAATTCTGTTTTGCAGATGGAACAGCTGAGGCATGGAGAGATTGAATGACTTTCCCAAGGTTACACAAGAAGTTTGTGGGAGAACCAGCAATAGAACCCATATCTTCTGAGTCCTACTCATGTCATTCCTTCCCACAGTATCATCCTTAATCTTTTCTTGAAGAGTCAGAGAGTCATTTCTTCAACAGATGAAGTTACAGAGAGCCATAGCATTCATCACAATATGATATCTAGATATTACTTTGCTATTGGCAGTGTGATGTTACATTATGATGACATATTACTATCTTCACTTGATTGAAACATCACAGAGGAACAATAACATTTTCTACTTGTCATAATGTTCTTTTCTTATAAATAGACTAGTGGAGTCCATTACTGATTTGGGCTGAGGTTTTGGTACCTGATGCTCATTTTAATGCTTAGCACTAGCTGGAATTCTCCAGAAAAACTCTTTCAACTTGAGAGTTCAAAAAGTAAAGGATAAAAGACACCAAAGTAATATACTTTAGACAGTTTTTATGAAGATGAGATCCTTGAAAATGGTGACTGTCCCATTTATGGGGGGAATGTACAGGTAAGGGGAAAAATTCCCCTTTCTCACTCAGTAAGTCACCTTCCATTCTGGAAGGTATTGCTCCAAAGTACTAACCAGTAAAAACAAAGGAGTTCCCCAGATTCGGACCATGTGTAGCATGCTGCATCAGGCATACCTCTCAACATCCTAGCCACTTAAATGCCTGACGTTGTGGTATATTAACAGCTTTAATTTTTTAAAAAAGCATTTACCAAATGATGTGTTTTTTCCTTTTTGTTTTTCCACCTTTTTTCCTTCAGTTTTTTTTCTAAATTCCAACTTGAAGTGTCCATTTAATTTTTGTTTCTATCCTCATTGCTTTCCTATTTTTCTATGATTGTTTTCCCTTAAGTCTCTTCCCTACTATCTTTTTCTTTCAGCAATTTGTTTTTATTAGCCTTTTTACAGTACACATACCATGGTGATGGGGGCAGTATAAAATCCTGAACAGAATGTTTTTTTTTCCTTTACTTGTCTGCTCTGCTAAATTCTTCCTGCTCATGTGCTCTAGTTTTGTCCACAGTAGATAAAGAGCATTCTAGCTTAAACCTCTCCTTAAAATTGGGTTCAGTCAAATGGGCTTCAAATATGTGAAAGATATATACACATCTGTCTGAAGTGACTATACAACTTCTCATTTAACTTATTTGTAAAACAGAAGAACCTGACAGCTTTCTAGGGTAGGAATATTAGGCCTTCGTCAATACTAAGAGCCGTCAAATGCATGGAAATATAAATACCAGTCTGTAAAGGTATAAAGGTGAGATTTGAACTCATGTCCTGGAGCTCCCAGCTCTGTACACTTTCCCAGGGCTACAAGGTATTTGAATGGGAAGGCTTTGTCTCTCTTGTGTGGCTGCAGAACATTGCTTACTTTTCTGGTGCAGTGAAACAGGCAGCCTTACTGAGTCAAAATAAGAATGACCTGCAAAATCTGATACACTTCAGAGGTCTGAACCTCAGCTGCCATTGTGCTGCTGCTACTTCACAGATTGACTAAACCCTGCTTCTTCAAGTCATACAATCGTCACCACCCAAGGGCAGGTCAAAGGTAAACAGAATAGATTAGCAGGCTTAGTTCTTGGGAGGGAGGAGCAGCCACGGCACAGAATAATTCTGCTTGGCTGTGTGCAAGGCAGAGCAGGGGAAACCACAGAAATGTAGCTCCTCTTTAAAAAAAATAAAATAAATAAAATAAAACAAAAATAATGCACAACTCCATGGAAACTCCAAGTGTTTTGAGATATGACTCCAGGTGTTCCTTTTTGTCTTTTAAATCTCAGTTGGATTCCTTTTTCTTAGTAGGAGCTATATCTTATGGATTCGCTTCATACAAATTTAGCCTCGAGAAGTGAGAGCCGTGATTATGGATGCCATAACAATACTGTAACAAATGTACTGGCTCAAACACATGTTTTAAAGAGCTTACAGTCAATGAAATTTTGAGATGCTTCCACACCATCTGCTGGGATTAGAAAATCTCAGGATTGTGGATACTGTTGGCAGAGTACCAGGAAAAAAGAATCCCTTTGATCAGAATTGTGAATTCACCTACCATCAAAGGGCCCTCTGAATTATCTCTTGAGTCCTGAAGAAGAGGAAGTATCAGGCCCACAGAATTATTGGCCATTAGTTTGAAAGTGCTCTTAGGGCTGGGGTGAGGAGTTTAGAGAAGAGGGACAGAAGGTGCTTGTGCTTTACAAGACTGTTGCGGCTCTCTCCTGGCTGGAGTTATGAGAATTGATTCCTGTTAGAAGTCTTTCCCTCCAAATCAGGAAGAATATTGAGGATCTGGACCCCGGTTTTGTCTGTAGAAGCCAGGCACTTAATTTAAGAAACGTTTCTACAACCACCAGATGGTTTAGGACCAGGTCCCTCACAAAGAACAGTAGGCCAATTAAGTACAAAAAAAGCTTGTCGGGTCTGAACACAGTGGGGGTGGTGGAGGGGAAGTATCCTTAATTTGTCGTTTTTCTTCCCATGGCAAGGAGCTTTCCCACATCGTTTGTGGTAACCTGCTGAAAAGCTAAGTGACAGAAGGAATTGCAGGAGGCTCGGTGTTGCTCAGCAGACCACATGAGGAGTATTTGCCACACAGGAAGCTGTGCTGGGGTACGATAAGAGAGGGAGAGCTACAGTAGAATCTCAGAGTTACGAACACCTGAGGATTGGGGCTCAGGAGGGGTGCAGGGTGTGGCAGGGGGCGCAGGGCAGGGTGTTGGGGTGTGGGGTGAAGGAGGGATTTGGGGTGCCTTTAAAGAAATTTAACACCTGGTGTCAGACTTTTTTTTATCCCTAATGATCTCAATATCAGAATAGTGCAGACTGTTCAGATTCCTATACTATTATTAAACATCATTGAAATCTTGTGCAGAAGCTACGGTTTAAAGGACATTTTAAGTTTAATGGAATATTTTTCTTTCTGTTCTTTAATAATGCTTCTCCTTCAGTAAAGGCTGAAATATTTTCCAGCTAATTCAATGAATTCAAAATGACTGCTATATCTTATTATTATCAGTGGGAATGAGGCCACAGACTGCCCTTAGTAAAGATGGCCACTGTCTCAGTTGACTTGCTCCTCAGTGTTCCGGTCCACCTCCGGAGAGAGGCTGCCATCTCCCAGCAAAACCCACACAGTCACCCATCCTCACTCCTACTTTAAAAAAAAAAAAACCAACATGAACTTGAATGGCAAAGCTGTGGGTCATATTTAGTTTAGGATAAATTACTTTCTAAGGATGGATATTGTCCCAGTTGCCCCCAAAATAAGTAATATAAACCCAGGAAAATTCAGATGCATGGTTAAAGTTAAAAGAAATCCAAAACGGTAAGTTATGGAAATATATGTTTAGGGCACCCAAATAATCTTAACTTTGTAGAGATTTGGAAACTTGTTGCACGGTAATTATGATAAGTTAACACTTGAGTGTTCTCAAAGTATTGGGCAACTATGGGACAAGATATAATACTAGAAAATACCTTTTATCGAGAAATCACTGACAAGCACCTAAAGATTAAAAAAAATTATATACATTGTAATTAAAAGAACTGGGTGCTACTCACCTCAGTCCCTGGAAAAATCATGGAGCAGGTCCTCAAAGAATCAATCCTGAAGCACTTGCATGAGAGGAAAGTGATCAGGAACAGCCAGCATGGATTCACCAAGGGAAGGTCATGCCTGACTAATCTAATCGCCTTTTATGATGAGATTACTGGTTCTGTGGATGAAGGGAAAGCAGTGGATGTATTTTTTCTTGACTTTAGCAAAGCTTTTGACACGGTCTCCCATAGTATTCTTGTCAGCAAGTTAAGGAAGTATGGGCTGGATGAATGCACTATAAGGTGGGTAGAAAGCTGGCTAGATTGTCGGGCTCAACGGGTAGTGATCAATGGCTCCATGTCTAGTTGGCAGCCGGTATCAAGTGGAGTGCCCCAAGGGTCGGTCCTGGGGCCGGTTTTATTCAATATCTTCATAAATGATCTGGAGGATGGTGTGGATTGCACTCTCAGCAAATTTGCGGATGATACTAAACTGGGAGGAGTGGTAGATACGCTGGAGGGGAGGGATAGGATACAGAAGGACCTAGACCAATTGGAAGATTGGGCCAAAAGGAATCTGATGAGGTTCAATAAGGATAAGTGCAGGGTCCTGCACTTAGGACGGAAGAACCCAATGCACAGCTACAGAGTAGGGACTGAATGGCTAGGCAGCAGTTCTGCGGAAAAGGACCTAGGGGTGACAGTGGACGAGAAGCTGGATATGAGTCAGCAGTGTGCCCTTGTTGCCAAGAAGGCCAATGGCATTTTGGGATGTATAAGTAGGGGCATAGCGAGCAGATCGAGGGACGTGATCGTTCCCCTCTGTTCGACATTGGTGAGGCCTCATCTGGAGTACTGTGTCCAGTTTTGGGCCCCACACTTCAAGAAGGATGTGGATAAATTGGAGAGAGTCCAGCGAAGGGCAACAAAAATGATTAGGGGACTGGAACACATGAGTTATGAGGAGAGGCTGAGGGAGCTGGGATTGTTTAGCCTGCAGAAGAGAAGAATGAGGGGGGATTTGATAGCTGCTTTCAACTACCTGAAAGGGGGTTCCAAAGAGGATGGCTCTAGACTGTTCTCAATGGTAGCAGATGACAGAACGAGGAGTAATGGTCTCAAGTTGCAGTGGGGGAGGTTTCGATTGGATATTAGGAAAAACTTTTTCACTAAGAGGGTGGTGAAACACTGGAATGAGTTACCTAGGGAGGTGGTAGAATCTCCTTCCTTAGAGGTTTTTAAGGTCAGGCTTGACAAAGCCCTGGCTGGGATGATTTAACTGGGAATTGGTCCTGCTTTGAGCAGGGGGTTGGACTAGATGACCTTCTGGGGTCCCTTCCAACCCTGATATTCTATGATTCTATGAAAATGCCAGGAACATTCTAGATTTAACGCTGAATAACTATGGCAACTCCTTGAATATAGTCTATTTACTCTTGGAATGACGGATTCTACCTTGGCTGGGGAGAGGAAAACTGACAGTTATGTAGGTATGAACATAAGAACTGCCATACTTGGTCAGACCAAAGGTCCATCTAGCCCAGTATCCTGTCATCCGAAAGTGGCCGATGCCCAGTGCCCCAGAGAGAATGAACAGAACAACTAATAGTCAAGTGATCCATCCCCTGTCGCCCATTCCCAGCTTCTGGCAAACAGAGGCTAGGGACACCATGCCTGCCCATCCTGGCTAATAACCATTGATGGACCTATCCTCCACGAACTTATCTAGTTCTTTTTTGAACCCTGTTAGTCTTAGCCTTCACAACATCCTCTGGCAAGGTGTTCATAGAATATCAGGGTTGGAAGGGACCTCAGGAGGTCATCTAGTCCAACCCCCTGTTCAAAGCAGGACCAATCCCCAAATTTTGCCCCAGATCCCTAAATGGCCCCCTCAAGGATTGAGCTCAGAACCCTGAGTTTAGCAGGCCAATGCTCAAACCACTGAGATATCCCTCCCGCGTTGACTGTGTTGTGTGAGGAAATATTTCCTTTGTTTTAAACTTGCTGCCTATGAATTTCATTTGGTAACCCCTAGTTCTTGTGTTATAAGAAGGCATAAATAACACTTCCTTATTTACTTTCTCCACACCAGTCATGATTTTATAGACCTCAATCATATCCCCTTTGAGTTGTCTTTTCCAAGCTGAAAAGTCCCAGTTTTATTAATCTGTCCTCGTATGGCAGCCTTTTCATACCCCAATCATTTTTGTTGCCCTTTTCTGAACCTTTTCCAATTCCAATATATCTTTTTTGAGATGTGCAACCGCATCTGCACACAGTGTTCAAGATGTGGGTGTACCATGGCTTTATATAGAGGCAATATGATATTTTCTGTCTTATTATCTATCTCTTTCTTTATGATTCCCAACATTCTGTTCGCTTTTTTGCCTGTCGGTGCACATTGAGTGGATGTTTTCAGAGAACTATCCACAATAACTCCAAGGTCTTTCTTGAGTGGTAACTGCTAATTTAGACCCTATATTTTATATGTAAAGTTGGGATTATGTTTTCCAATTTGCATTACTTTGCATTTATTAACACTGAATTTTGTCTGCCATTTTGTTGCCCAATCACCCAGTTTTTGAGATCCTTTAGTAGCTCTTTGCAGTCTGCTTGGGACTTAACTATCTTGAGTACTTTTGTATCATCTGCGAATTTTGCCACCTCATGATGTTTCATTTTATATTTTTCTTGAATAGGACTGGATTTTGATACATTTTACAAATCATGAATAGTATCTTACTCCATGATAATTCCCATCTATGGCATTTGATGAGGAATTATTCAGCAAGTCTCACTGATGGAATTTATGATTGAGTAATCTGTCAGTCAGTGTAAGAAATGGTAGTAGAATCTGGCCCTTTATTTCAATTCTTAAAGACTCTTGATGTATATGAGCCTTCCACTAGTGCCAGCTACTGCAGATAACTTCTGTTATTCCTTACACCCAAGGGCAAATCAGTTTCTGATAGGGGAACATTAGGGTAGTGAGGGAAATTACTTCTCAGCCAAGAAAGCAGTAGGAACTCTTTTCAACTTCTGGTAGCAGACTATCCATCTACCTACCCATAAACATTTTCTGCCTGAAGACTCACCCTGTTTATGCAGTTGGTTCCCTAGCAAAATGACTCTGAGAATTTTTAGTTACCTTTTGAGAACAGTCTCTCCATCTGCAGTTAGGGTGCTCTATTTTGGCATATAATTTCGTAGTGTACTGTTCAGAGCTCTCCCTGTGAGCTATGAACTTGCATAGCCAAGTCCCTTGCTGGCATACAGTGCCCTCTGCTAGCTGCCTGCTGTGCAGGAAGAGCCTGATCTCTGGGGCCCCCCTTTTCCTAGATTACGTCCAGTGCCACCAGCTAGGGCGTCAGGAAGAGGCTGAAAGATTTCCTCTTTCCCTGATAGCTTCCAAAGCTGCTAGTCAGAGCAGGGGAGGCACTGCAAGGTTCTCCCTTCTTTCTCTCTGTCATTCCCAACTCCATCTCCAGCCTCTGCAAGCGTGGCTGGCGTCGGTCTACATTCCCAACAGACATGACCTAGATTGGGTTGCTGGATCGCATCCAGTCATCCCTAGATTGGTGGTTGGACTCCAGGTCGGTGTTGGAGAGAGTTCCCTTTGCAGCCCAGTCCCTGTCGCTGATTCTGGTCTCTGATGCAGGGCCACTGGTTGCGCGAGAACCTGGCCCTCCATAGGAATGTTAGGGAGTTCAGAGCAGTTCTTCTGGCTTGCCAGGCTTTCTTGCCCCACCTGAGCGGCAAGGTAGTGCAGGTCCTGATGGACAATACTACTGCAATGTATTACATCAACAAGTAGGGCGGAGCTAGTTCGTCAGCCCTTTGCCAAGAAGCTCTCCGCCTTTGAGATTTTTGTGTGCAGTATGCTATTCATCTGGTAGCCACACACCTGTCTGGGACCAGAAACGTATTAGCAGATCACCTCAACAGGACCTTCTTGTCTCACTGTGAGTGGTCGCTGCATCCAGAGGCAGTCAGTACGATTTTCCAGAGGTGAGGGACTCCTCAGGTGGACCTGTTCGTGTCCAAGCAGAACGGAAAATGCCATGTGTTCTGTTTGATCCAGGGAATGGATAGGGGCTCCCTGTCAGATGCCTTTTTCATCCCATGTTCAGGGGCTCTGATGTACACCTTCCTGACAGTGCCATTGATTCAGAGAGTCCTCGTGAAGATCAAACAGGACAGGGCGAAGGTTATCCTAATAGCCCCCACATGGCCTCGCCAACGCTGGTTTTGCATGCTGCTGGACCTTTTGGTAGCTGCCCCTCTAGCTGAATCTGCTGTCCCAGAACCACAGCAGCCTTCTGCACCTGAACCTGTCGATGCTACACCTGACAGCATGGCTAAACAAGAATGAACGAGAATGCTCAGCCCGGGTTCAGCAGGTCTTGTTAGGAAGCAGGAAATCCTCCACCAGAGTGACTTACTTGGCCAAATGGAAAAGGTTCACGTGCTGGGCCTCAGAGTGGCATATCCAGGCCGAGCAGGCCTTGCTGCAGGAGATTCTGGATTATCTTCTGCACCTCAAACTCCAAGGTTTGTCCCTGTCGTCGATCAAGGTCCACGTGGCCGCTATTTTGGCTTTCCACCCTCTGTTTCAAGGCAGGTCGCTTTTCACTCACAACATGACGGCCCAGTTTTTGAAAGGTCTGGAGTGTGTCTATCCGCATGTCCAGGATCCCTTCCCTACCTGGCACCTGAATCTTGTGCTGTCGAGACTCATGGGGCCTCCCTTTGAGTCTCTGGCTTCCTGCTTCTCTCCTGGAAGGTTTCATTCCTGGTAGTGATAACATCAGCCCGCAGGGTGTTCGAGTTCAAGGCACTTACTTCAGAACCGCCCAATACAGTATTCTAGAAGGATAAGGTCCAGCTGTGACCACATCCAGCATTTCTGCCCAAGATAGTTTCCCAGTTTCATACTGGCTACGACATATACTTGCCTGTCTTCTTTCTAAAGCCTCATACATCAGATGAGGAATGCAGGCTGCATGCCCTGGACATCAGGAGAGCTCTGGCCTTGTACAGAGATTGGACAAAGCCGTTCCGTAAGTCGATGCTGTTGTTCGTTGCAGTGGCAGACAGAATGAAGGGTCGCTCAGTGTCTGCTCAAAGGATTTTGTCCTGGATCATGGTTTGCATCCACTACTGCTATGACCTGGCAAATGTGCCCCTGCTGGCGTCATCAGTGGCCTTCCTGGCACAAATTCCAATCAAAGAGATTTGATTGTAGGGCCGCTAGCTGATAGTCTGTCCACATGTTCGCATCTCATTATGCTTACCCAGCAGGCTTGAGATGATACTGTCTTGGCAGAGCAGTGCTGCAAGCTACATGACCGTGAACTCCGAGCTCACCTTCATGGACACTGCTTCTGTGTCACCTAGAATGAAATCGACATGAGCAAGCACTCGAAGAAGAAAAAACGGTTAGCTACCTTTTTGTAACTGTTCTTTGAGGTGTGTTGCTTATGTCCATT
Source organism: Lepidochelys olivacea (assembly GCF_965140295.1). Lineage (NCBI taxonomy): Eukaryota > Metazoa > Chordata > Testudines > Cheloniidae > Lepidochelys > Lepidochelys olivacea. The sequence goes on along the minus strand of NC_140417.1, from coordinate 78,721,291 downwards.
CCATTACCTGCCCTCCTACTCCTCTTTCAGACTCGCCGACAAGAAGGAACTGAGAGGGTTTAGGGCCGGCGGCGCCTGATATACTGACACATGTGTGCAGCACTCGGGGGGCACCACTGCCAACCCTACGGATACCACTAAGGCAAAAATCTCCGAAGACCATGCATGTGGGCGTGCGCACACCTAGAATGGAATGGACATGAGCACCACATCTCAAAGAACAACAGTTACAAAAAGATAGGTTAACCAGTTTTTCCAGCATAAATATATTTCCCCTGAGTGAATTTTATTTTTGTATGGTTTAGGAAGGCAAATATCTGTGTTTTATGATATAGTATGGAAATAGTTTATTCTTGATATCTGTGTAATGAAATGGTAGCAAGTACTCAGCCCCTGGGCTGGATCTGTCCCACACATATTTATGTGGCCTGCATAACTAACTTAGATTCTGCAAAGTCTAAGCTTTTATTTTTAAACAAGTCAACTTCTAGTCCCCTCAAAGTTGTGAAGTTACTCTTTCAAACATGAACTGTGTGTAAATCAATGCAATGAAGTCTTTCTGAGCCTGCACTGAACATGACACAATACCTGAGTCTTATGAAACACCCCTTCCCTCGCATAAATCTCACCCCTGCTTCCCCCATTAATCTCAATGGGTGTTAATGCTAAAGTCTAACAACATGTTAAATATCAGCATTAACTATTTAACTATTGATCAGCTTAGCAGATGGAAGGGGGAGGGGAGTGGGAGTGAAGCCCATGGTTGTGGGACCTGGAAGTTTCTTCAGAGAAGGAAATGCAGAGAGGGAAGAAAGGAGATGACATGCAAGAGGAGCGTAATAAAGGGCAGAAGTAATGGTGATTGTGAAATTGAGCCTCTTTTTCCACTGTTACTGAATATAACAGTAAGGTACTAAACAAATCATGGAAAATTTAGTTAAAACTTAGACTCTTGATCTTTATGCAAATTTGTCATTTATATCAACATGAATTTAATTTGATTGAGGATAGCATATAGTCATAAATTTATACCACAGACCATGAATATAAAACAATTTAGCCCGTTCTAGAGTATGATTCTGACACCCCTCTCTGTAAAGTCATTAGTTATTCCCTGCTTCCTTACTTGGAATCATGATTTTCAGCAAGAAGGCCTCTCCGTTTATCCTCTTTTAGGTTCAAACCTCTGCAGATAGTACTGTGCAGAAGGGAGTATCTCTGTGCTTTCTATTTACTGTCATTTTCTAGTGATCAACTTTAATCTGCATACCTGATCAGACCCTTGGTTAGGCATATCTTTTCCACCTGAAGCCTGAACCTAATTCTTCATACCTTCTCTTTATGCCCCCAGAGCTCTGTTTCCTGTTTATGCTTTTATTTTGCTCAACTAGGGAAAAGCGGTCAAGCTTATATCAGGCTTAGCTACCATGTGCTAGCTAAATCCAACCTAAACTTGACCTTTTTTATAGCATAAATGCAGTATAATGACCTGTAGCACAATTTAAACGTTTTAGTTATAGTCTAGGCTCCTGCTAAGCTAAAATGGAGCTGAGGTATTATCATGTACTTATAGTAAGAAAAAGGTCAAGTTTAGATTGAGTTTAGCTAACATGTATTAACTAAGCCCTGCCTAAACGTGAGCACTTCTTCTAGTCAAGACTAAGCCTTTAAATACTCTCCATTGTCATAGTTTCTGTGAGGAACTTTTAAAATGTTTGTTTCTCTCCAGGATAGCTCTCAGTCTTGCTTTAGTCAGGAGGAGGGGTCTCATAGTTCCAGGGTGAGCTGTGTTTTGGACCCATTAGTTCTTCTTGAGTGCATCCCTCTAGTGATAGGTTTCATTACCTTTACACCTCTCTGGGTAGAACCACATAATCCTGCCACTCTTGGATTGGATCTCTGTACAACGGCCCCCTGTTTATCAAATGTGATAACACAATGGGCACACTGCTTGTTGCACCTGTAAGCCCTTTTCCTCAAAGAGCCTGTGACAACCATTTGTTTAAAGTGACTCAAAAACAGCTTCTATAAAACAAAATATTATTTATTCACCCAGAGGTGCATAGCAAGCAGAGAAAAGCGTAAAACAACAAAAGGCCTATATTCATCTGGGTCTTAGCTAAAATGTATTCTTTCCTTGCAAGTTTTGGGTAAGTTCAACTCAGTCCAGACTACCCTACTCCTGATCTGGGAGATACAGACAGAGTGTACTGCCTTCTTTTAATGTCTCTTTGCCCTGGTCTACACTAGGACTTTAGGTCGAATTTAGCAGCGTTAAATCGATGTAAACCTGCACCCATCCACACAATGAAGCCCTTTATTTCGACTTAAAGGGCTCTTAAAATCGATTTCCTTACTCCACCCCTGACAAGTGGATTAGCGCTTAAATCGGCCTTGCCGGCTCGAATTTGGGGTACTGTGGACACAATTCGACGGTATTGGCCTCCGGGAGCTATCCCAGAGTGCTCCATTGTAACTGCTCTGGACAGCACTCTCAACTCAGATTCATGATTGTTTGCCGTTGCTCTGACGCAGGGAGGGACGACTGACGACACTGCTTACAGGGTTGGCTTACAGGGAGTTAAAATCAACAAAGGGGGTGGCTTTACATCAAGGAATATTTCAGGCAGGACTTCACGGAGGGTTCCAATAAGAAATGGTGCACCTAAGTTATTGTTCTTATTGGAACAAGGAGGTTAGTCTGGCCTCTGATTGATACATGGCTAGATTTACCTTGCTGCACCTTCTCTGTGAGTGACTGCAGTGTGACCTAGAGGAATGAGTCCCCTAGATGGTGGTGGGGGGAAGGGGTGCAAATGAGTACAAAACAAATCTGATCTATTTCTTGTTTTGATACACTCCATCTATCTTTTACATCTTTGGCTGGCAGCAGACGGTGCAGAAGGACTGCATGCCATCCACATCTCATAGCTGCTCGGCAGAAGATGATGCAATAGGACTGCTAGCAATCCATATCACCTGCCTGCTCACCATAAGATGGTTCAGTAGGACTGACTGCTGGACTAAAAAGAATGACCTGATCAAGTCGCTCCAAATTTAGTCCTTGTGCCCATGTCTGCCCAGGCACTCCTGATCGACCTCACACAGGTGACCAGGAGCACCTCGGACATGACGATGACGGCTACCAGTCCTATTGCACCGTCTGCTGCCGCAATGGGTTGCTGCTGCTGTGTAGCAATGCAGTACCGCGTCTGCCAGCACCCAGGAGACATACGGTGACAGTGAGTTGAGCGGGCTCCATGCTTGCTGTAGTATGGCGTCTGCACAGGTAACTCAGGAAAAAAGGCGCGAAACGATTGTCTGCCCTTGCTTTCACGGAGGGAGGGAGGGAAGGGGGCCTGACGATATGTACCCAGCACCACCCGCGACAATGTTTTAGCCCCATCAGGCATTGGGATCTCAACCCAGAATTCCAATGGGCAGCAGAGACTGCGGGAACTGTGGGATAGCTACCCACAGTGCAACGCTCCGAAAGTCGACTCTAGTCTCGGTAGAAGCACTCCGCTGAGTTAATGCACTTACAGCATTTTCTGTGGGGACACTCACACTCGAATATATAAAACCGATTTCTAAAAAACCGACTTCTATAAATTCGACCTAATTTTGTAGTATAGACATACCCTTTGAGACTCTTCTCCAGCTGCTGCTTCTTCCTGTTCTTACTCCCCTTTCCTCTATAGGTTTAGTATACCCTTTGATCCTAGGCTTGGGCCTGAGAAGAAGGAAGGTTGCTAGCATGGGAGCCACGTGGGCATTCCCCAATTAAGTTCCCCCATTGTTTCCTTAAGGACCCTTGGTATTATTTCTGGTGTTACCTTATCTCTTTCATTGTTTCATTTCCCATTTGTTCCCCCCATCCCCCAACAGCCTCCTTTGATTTAATTCCATGTTGTCAAGCGAGATAATATCAAGCAGGTATACTGAGGTGCATATAATATTGATTTTAAAAAAAACCCACTTTCCTCTTTCTCCACAAGGTGTTACAACCATCAAAAAAAGATGATGATGGGGAGCATCCAGCCAGCAAAGAGAAAAGGGAGGGGTAAAAAGAGAAGGGAGGTGGAGATCCAGCTAACAAGGGGCAGTAAGGAAAGGAGGAGTTCATCTTCTGAAAAGGCTGAGAACTAAATAGAAATTTGGAGGGTGGGAGAAGGAAGTCATTTTGATTTTTCTGCAGGAGGGGCCTGCTGCTAAAAAATTTCTTGGTGTCTGATCCAACTGTTATATTTTGATGACAAAATTTGCATCCAAGAGGAAAGGATGCAAGCTTTCAGCAATCTGAATATTAAAGATGACACTTGTTGCTGCCATGGCTCTCTGAAAATCTAGAAACAGCTTTACATCCAATAAATTCCTGAGAGTGAAGACAGCTTTGGCAGTTTGGACAGACATCTTTATCCAAGGATGCAGATATAGCCCTTGTAGATTCTTTAAAATGATTCCTGTGCAAATAAGTAACTGCTTCTGCCCAAATTATCTTAAGCCAGCTAATTTTTATTTGGATCTTTACCTGCTCAACACATTGAGATAGCAAGAAAACTCCTCTGTCAGGATTTGAGAAAAAAATATATAATATAGATAATTGCTTATTATTAAACTTGTGTTAAAACTATATAGTGTTCATTCAGAAACCCTTTGTTGTCAGTGTGTCTTGGAGTAATGCATATGTATACGGGATAGAGATAACAATACCATGTAAAACTAAACACTGTAAGTTAGTTGTGTAAACTGAATAACGTGAAGTGTAAGTGCTGGTATATGTTGTAGAGAACATTGGATAGAAAATATTTCTGACATGCAAAGAATTAGGGTTGTCAAGCAATTAAAAAAATTAATCCCAATTAATTGCACTGTAAAACAATAATAAAATACTATTTAAATATTTTTGCATTTTTCTACATTTTCAAATACACCTCTACCCTGATATAATGCAACCCGATATAACGCGGGTTCACATACAATGCGGTAAAGCTCCGATACGCTGCTCTGAGCAGTGTGTTAACGGTGCTGGGCTGGGCCAGGGCCGAGGGGTTGGATAAGGGGCAGAGGGTCTCGGGAGTGGTCATGGGCTCCCCCCCCAGGGTCTGGGAGGCAGGAGCTGGGTGGGGGGCACTTCTGGAGGCCTGCAGTCCCAGAGTGGCCCGAGGGATTAGCGGGGGGGGGGGGGGGGGCTGGGAGCTGGGAGCATCCTGCTCCGCTTCCCTCGCTCCAGCCACAGCCGTGTCACTTGGGGGAAGGGATAGCCCTTGCAGGACCTTCCCCCCCCAACCCCAGCGACACGGCTGGGGCTGGAGCAAGGAAAGCGGAGCAGGCTGGGGCTGCATCGCTCCGCTTCCCGCCGCTGGTGAGTGTGGAGGGTGTCCTTTCCCCAACCTCCCCGCACTCTCCGGCGGCAGGAAGCGGAGCGCTGTGGCTGGGAGGTGGTGGAGTGGAGCGGGCTGGGGCCTCGTTGCTCTGCTTCCCGCCGCTGCCGGTGAGCCCCTGTCAGGGGGCGGGGTGTGTGGATAAGGGTCAGAGCAGTCAGGGAGCAGGGGGGTTGGGTAGGGGTGGGGTCCTGAGGGTGATTAGGGACGGGGGTCTCTGGAGGGGGCGGTCAGGGAACAAGGAACGGGGGGGGGGGCCAAAGCAAGCTTGATATAACGCGGTCTCACCTATAAAGCGGTGAGATTTTTTGTCTCCCGAGGACCACGTTATGTCGGGGTAGAGGTGTATGTTGATTTTAATTACAACACAGAATACAAAGTGTACAGTGCTCATTTTATATTTATTTTTGATTACGAGTATTTGCACTGTAAAAAACAAAAGAAATAGTATTTTTCAATTCACCTAATACAAGTACTGTAATGCTATCTCTTTATCATGAAAGTTGAACCCACAAATGTAGAATTATGTACAAAAAAACCTGCATTCAAAAATAAAACAATGTAAAATTTTAGAGCCTGCCAGTCCACTCAGTCCTACTTATTGTTCAGCCCGTCGCTCAGACAAACAAGTTTGTTTTCATTTGCAGGAGATAATGCTGCCTGCTTCTTGCTTACAATGAGAAACTGAGAACAAGCGTTCGCATGGCACTTTTGTGCATATGTCCCTTCATGCTTCAGCCACCATTCCAGAGGACATGTGTCCATGCTGATGACGGGTTCTGCTCAGTAATGATCCAAAGCAGTGTGGACCGATGCATGTTCATTTTCATTATCTGAGTCAAATGCCAGTAACAGAAGGTTGATTTTCTTTTTTGGTGGTTCGGGTTCTGTAGTTTCCGCATCGGAGTGTTGGTCTTTTAAGACTTCTGAAAGCATGCTCCACACCTTGTCCATCTCAGATTTTGGAAGGAACTTCAGATTCTTAAACCTTGGGTCGAATGCTGTAGCTATCTTTAGAAATCTCACATTGGTAGCACCTTTGCATTTTGTCAAATCTACAGTGAAAGTGTTCTTAAAATGAATAACATATGCTGGGTCATCTGAGACTGCTATAACATGAAATATATGGCAGAATGAGGGTAAAATAGAGCAGGAGACATACAGTCCTCCCACATGGAGTTCAGTTGCAAATTTAATTATCGCATTATTTTTTTAACAAGTGTCATCAGAATGGAAGCATGTTCTCTGGAATGGTGGCCGAAGCACAAAGGTGCATACGGATATTTTGCATATCTGCCATGTTAAATACCTTGCAATACTGGCTACAAAAGTGCCATGCAACTCTGTTCTCACTTTCTGGTGGCATTGTAAATAAGAAGAGAGCAGCATTATCTCCTGTAAATGTAAAATGGCTGAACAAGAAGTAGGACTGAGTGGACTTGTAGGCTCTGAAGTTTACATTGTTTTGGTTTTGAGTGCAGTTATGTAACACAAAAAATCTAAATTGGTAAGCTGCACTTTCACGAGAAAGAAATTGCTCTACTGTACTTGTATGAGGTGAATTGAAAAATACTATTTCTTTTATCATTTTTACAGTGCAAATATTTGTAATAAAATAATATACAGTTTGATTCAATTATAACATAGAATACAATATATATGAAAATGTAGAAAAACATCCAAAATATTTAATAAATTTAAATTGGTATTCTATTGTTTAACAGCGCAATTAAAACTGCGATTAATCATGATTACTTTTTTAAGTTAATTGCGTGTGTTAACTGCAGTTAATTGACAGCCCTAATTTTTATCTGATCAACAGAGTAAAACTTCGAGCTTTTGAAATACTTAATATGTCTGTACTCTGACTATCCCTGGAGTCAGTGGGACAAATTAATCTCTTCATGTAAATTATCACCAGGGTTGAATTTGGCTCGCTGACTGCTGAATTCACTGGGGTCTCATCTGAATATGTGGAAGTTAATATTTAGGAAATGCTTGTTTTCTCGGGTAACACTTGGTGAGTATAACATTGTAAACATATTTTTCAAGTGTATTACACACCAGTTTTTATTTAATTCATGTCCTAAATCATCTGAAAATCTCTAAGCAATAAGAGGAAGCTGTAGTTAATTAAACCACAGATGGCAAGGACTAATGTGGTGCTGACCTCTGTGAAGACTGCAAAATCTACTTAGTCTTTTTTGGTGAAATACTGCAGCTGAAATGAGTTCTTATTGTTACAAAAAAAATGTCCTTCATGCATTAAAGCATTGTGTTGCAACATTGTGATTTGAGGAAGGTACTTTCTACGTCCACATTTCAGGTGCTTATAATATATAGCAGCGTTTCCCAAACTTTTTTGGCCACGGAACACCTGGTATATATTTACTGAACATTTACAATATTATTTTGTAGTTGTTTGGTTTTCAAATAAAAAATTGCGTTATTTATGCTCAAATATATTTTATTGTATTTTATAAAACAAAGCAAAAATACAAATTTAAAATAACTTGAACAATTTCTAACTGGAAAGCACATATAAAGTAGTACAAAAATCAAGTGCAAGACCCTTTTTTTTTTTTATTACGATTCTTTCATGGAACACCTATTCACATTCCGCAGAACACCAGAACACGATTCTTTCATGGAACACAGTTTGGGAAACGCTGATATATAGAATACATTTTAGCTTTGGCTGTTTTTCCATTACTGAGACCATGGGATTGTCCCTCCTCCTTGGTCAGACAGGAAGAATTGACAGTAATTGGAGAATTTTAAAGCCCTCAAAGCGGAGCTCAAATTGAGCAGTGATGTGGATATATACTACTCCTCCATTTACTCTGAGCTGCCATCTTGAGCTCCAGAGTTCCAGTTTTCATTTTAAAACAAAATCAGTCTGTAGCCATTACAGTTGTGAAGAAAAGCTTGAAAATGTGAAAAAGCCCGTTTATTTCAATGAGGTGTTAATTCAGATGTCATAAGAATGGCCATTCTGGGTCCGACGGATGGTTCAACTAGCCCAGTATCCTGTGTTCTGACAAATGCAAACTTCTTAATGAAAATCTCTGTTTAGACAATGTCACTGTTTTGTGTGTGGGAGGAAAAATTTAACAAAAGTTTTGACTATCTTTAATCTACTGTACATGACATCTTATTTTGGTGCCACAAGTATCTGTCAGTTAGGTGAGTATCACCACTTCCACCTCACATCCTTTCTCCGGCTTCTCAAATCAAGAAGGAAAGAAGCAGGGCATCTGAGACCCACTGGGAAGTCAAGCTCAAGGGCCCTGCATTATATTCTGAACAATCTGAAGAATCACATTTTGGTATCTCAGGTGGACAGAATTTGGTTTGTGGGTGGAGCTTGGAAGAATATTGCTGTTTTGTGGGCTCTCCCCACAATTTGATCATTTGTCTCTTTGGGTCACCTTCAAGTTCCTAAGTTTGAGTCAAAAGATATATGAAGTAGAACAAGTAATCTGTAGCTGCCTGTCAACTATCTTGGATGCCTCGTTATGTATTTGGAGACTGAAAATGCTTTCTTGGACAAAGAAACTGTTTGTTTCTTGTGCTGTCTGTCTCAGCACTCAAACATACTCTGTGGTCCTGCAGTCTTACTCTGCCTGACCTTTCCACTCCCGCTATTGGGAGAAGCAGGAGGGGGCCTGGTTAAAATGGAATTATGGAAGTATAGCTCGCAATTCCAGCCTGCTCCACCACATTATAAGAAAGGAAATACTATGGCATAGGTATACTCGTGTTCTCAGAAGAACTTTGGAACATTTGCTTAAGATCTTTTAGGAAAATGGACTCCCTTGCATTGTTCAAAAATTCCAGGAAAGTCCTAAAAGCTTTGCAGTGTGTCATCACACAATGGGTCAGAATCTGAATCCAAGCGGCAAACAGATAAGTCAAATAATTTTTGCTCAGGTAGGAAGAAAACCACTCCACTAGAGCTGTGTCCACATCTTGGTGGGATGGAGATGGTAACAGCAAATGAGTTCTGTAAAGCCTTACATGACCTGGGAATTCTTCATTCAGCCTTCATCCACAGGTTGGTTATGGCCATGCTACTTTATGCAGCTGTCTTCTGGAAGGAGAGTAAGTATGGGAATACTACTTCTCCATTCCCGTCCTTCCTTTCTATGGCTCTGGGGCACATTCTCTTGCCAGTATTTAGTCTAGTCCTCCCCTTGTGTGAGATGCTGCTACTGTATTAAGAATGCAGAGATTTTGCTATAGTCATCTCAGAAGGGCAAATTATAATCCCATTTATATGATGATTTGCTTTTTGTGACAGTGGCAAGCCAGCACAGACATCCACTCAGAGGAATCTTGAGTTCCAGGACTGAGGGAAGACTAATCTTGGATTGGGAGGTAACAAGACTAACACATTTTCTTTCAGAACAGAAGAACTCAAACTGTGGAAATTGGCAGAGAAGAACTATAGAGGGCATGAGTATTCTACAGTTTGACTGGTCGTCAGTCTAGCTAAGAAGGAAGTAAGAATCCAGGATCTGTGCTGTCTTGACCCAATCATAGGAAGTACCTTTATAGGGTAAATGGGATTATATTTTTTTCTTTAGGAAAGTACACCGCTAAGAAGTAAAACTAGATAATTCCAGATCAACATCACCGTCTGCAATGCCATCTTAAAAAGGAATTGAGGAAGTGCAGGTCTGATGGCCTTCCTCTTGTGCTCTCTACCAGCCTTTCTTGTAGGGTGCAATGAAGCACTAATGTGTTTAGCTCCAAAACACATTATTACATTTGAATGTATGACCAAGTGAATGCAAAAAAATCAGGAAATTCAAAGGTAAGGTGGACTACAAAAAACATAATTCAGCCACTTGGCATATACATTTAACTTAATATATAGACATACAACACATGCATAAGGGGGTAGAGTTATGGTGGTTGTGGAAACCATTACTTTGAATTTCCTGACATACTGAGCTTAAATTCTATTATTAGAATTTCTCCTTGACATAGTGATTTTTATTGATCATTATTTTAATTGTGTGTATAATAATTGAAAGTTCATAGCTAGAAGTAGAAGCTTTATTTTACAGTGGTTACCGAGAGTGTATTAAACATTCCAACATGTCAATGCTGTTAGAGAATAACTTTCTATATTAAATGCTTATAGGACTGGATGCAGGTCAGTCTTTATTAAAGGGTGACAAATCTGAATGAACTTGTTCAAATGTACTCTTTTCTGTTTAAAAAAGTATCTTTTCATGTGATTATTTTATATAAATACAAGAAGGCAATAACAGAAAGTATGTACTGTCAAAACCCTAGTTTTCAAAGTATTTTTCTCAAGGTATACTTTATTTTTGTAGATTAATACATTTGGAGATATTTTGGGTGATCTCTTAAAGGACAAGTGTTTTTTTTATACAGGTTTCACATATGGTCTTTTATTTTGCTGCTGTGACCTCATGTTGAATGAATTGGAGACATATAATAAAATGTCAAGTGGAGTAAGCTGTATGTGCGGGCAGAGGTATAAGAGTTGAAGCCTATGCAGTACTGTGGGTGGGAGACAGATTTTCAGTTTTCCAAGTCTGTGTCATCTTTTGGTCTCTAATTAGATTCTTCACACATCCCTACTCCCATTCTAAGGATAAAAAGTTAAAAGACAGGAAGGAAGCAGAAAGGTATAGGTGAAGGAAAACACTTTTAAATGGTAACAAGCAGACACTAAAAGGCAATGGGCAGTTATTATTAAAATATTTTATAACCTATGTGCTGAGGATCTCTCTAATTATTTTCTCTCTCTATGGGGGCCTCTTCACACAACTACATGTACCTTCTGTCCACCGTTTCCAAGATCTGCCAATGTACTTCTCAAAGAGCCACCAACTATGGCTTTTGTTCCTCCCAGTTACTCTAGGGCTCCTGCCACTGATTTCAAATTCAGGAGTAGTAATTGTGCTTTGAAAGAGAGAGAGAAAAATATCAGAGCCCACAGGTGAATTGACAGGTTGTAGTAGATCCCATGACTGAATAAACCATGTTTCTAAGTACAGGAAAAAAATGTTAATTTGTGTCCAGATCTGCCCCTTTATGAGGACAGTGCCACCAAAAATGGATTTATTTAATTTTCTAGATACTTTCTGATTAACTCAAAGATGTACATTGTAAAGAGAATTTATTTTAAAATAAAATCTTTGCTAATGACAGTTTGGACCAAAACTGAAATATGTCTTATTTCAATCAAGACCGTTTACCAGGTTCTGTGTCATATTAAAAACTAGCAATAGTAGTTTTCTTTTCTTACATATGCACATTTATATGTTGGTATAAATATTTAAATTCTCTCTTGCAGTGGCAGTGTGTGTGTATAAAAAAATATGAATTGGACATTTCAGGCTTCTGATTTTAACGCCACTTTGTTGAAACAAATGTTACCGTGTTCTCGTAAACATTGAACTCTTTATAGAGTAACATTAGGTTATAGGGAAGGCCTTATTTATGAAAGTGTGAGTCTATTAATAGCTTGTAAGTCTGACCATGTATGGGATCCAGTGTACTTTTTTCCTCATGAAAATCACTCTTACTACTAACAAATACAGCTTGCACGTATGAGATTTTTCTAAAAATAACCCATGGATTTGTATTGAACCAATACATTTTACAGTCTTGTTTCAAATTGTACTTTGGAATGTGTTTAGAAAGATAAACATCATAAATGTTATGAATAAACATAACATATGGTTCTTTTTTAAATCTCTAGGACGACGTAGACAGTCTAAACCCAGTTCTCAGGGACAACCCGCAGCTTCATGAGGAAGTAAAAGTCTGGGTAAAAGAACAAAAGGTTCAGGAGATTTTTATGCAAGGTAATTTGAGAAATATGTGTGTTTTGTATTTCCTTTTTTTTTTTTTTTTGTTTTCGTGTATATGTGTGTAGCTATTTTAAAGCACTAGGTTGGATGCCATTTATCCCTAAGTGGTATTATTATAGAGCATATCTCACACAGTTCAACTTTTCTAACTAGGCCCTTTGAAAATAGTTTGTTAAAACAACAAAACACAATTGGGAAAAAAGCTGTGATGCAAGTATACACCCAGATTTTCAAGCAAATGTGTAAATGATCATGCACAGATTTGGGGGGGGGTTGTTTTTTTTTAACTTGTGTCACACCCTTTAATAGCTATACAGCAGTTTAATAATACCATCAGGCAGAACGCTGGACATTTTATTTATGATTTTGGTGTTGAGACTAGTGATGGTGCCTTAATCAATAAATAATAACCACGTTTTCTTTTTAGTCCACACTATACTGTTATGTGCTCTAAAGAAGGAAACATTCTTTGGGATAACAAACTGTTAGTCAGAAGTACAATGATTTCCGTTAGAACTGCTCAGCTCTAATAACAATGGCCTGCCATTTACAATTGTGCTTCTTTCCAACCAGTTACTATTATATTGCGGTAACTATATCTGAAACACTCTCAGATTTTGTACTGTATGATGGCCTGCTGAGATTTTGACATGTGGCTTTCAAATAGTTGAGGTTTTGTAACTCTCAGTCCCCATTCCTATAGTTGCTGCTAATCCATGAAGTTGTTGGTTTTCTAGTTTGTAAAATGGAAGTTTTGTGAAAGCTGATGTGAAGTAGGGGGAGGGGTTTATTTGGAGTAACTTTGCTAATAAATCATTCTAAAGTAGCATACATTTACTATAGTCATGTAAGCGTTTGTAAGATCAAGAAGTAAATCCCGAGTTAAATAACAACACAAATTTTGAGGGAAAAAATGTGCAAAACAACCAGACGAAATTAAAAGTATGAGCATAAGGAAGCTAGAATTTTTAAGAACAAATCATGCCAAACTTCATTGCTGCTTTGATAAAATTACAAAATTAGTGGATGAAGGGAACACAATAGGTCTAATATCTGAATTTTAGTAAAACATTTGATATCTTCTCTCTTGCTGAATTTGAGTTGCTTAGACATGATTGCTATTCCATGGATGGTATGCTGGCTAATGGATGACAAACAAAGACTACTGGAATTAGACAATGTACTCAATTGTGGAGGAAGTATCTTGTGTGGTGACACTAGGGTCAGTATTAGATTTAATATTATGTGATCTGGAAGAGGGAGTTTACAGTGTGCTGATTAAATTTGCAGAAGATAATGGATTTGGAGTAGCATGAACTCAAGATAGGGCCAAATACAAAGGGAACTAAAACTGAATTCGTTCTACTTATTCATTTTATTTTGAATATAATAAAAACACACCTATATAAAGCTGTAGGCACCCCAACCACATAATACAACAAAACACTAACATCATTAAATTAATTGTTTAAAAGAAACTCTGCAAGCCTGTCCTCTACAAAAAAGCTCCTTTTTCATCCCTTCATCATTCCAGGAAGCTTACCCTTGTCAAAAACCCTATGAAACATGTTTTTGCAGCATGCCCAGAAGGTCATCAAATATCAGGCTGTTTCCAACCAAGGGTTGGAGCAAGTTCCAGAGCCTCACACATCTCATAGCAAATGCCTTGCTATCAATACCCTCTTTTTTTTTTTATAATGAAGGGGATTCTAGCTCAAGTACCTCTGCTGATCACAGCTGTGGAGGTGTGGCATGGGGAGAGGTCGTTTCTCAGTTAACCATATTCTAGGCCATTTAGGGCTTTTGTAGGTGATAACCAGCACCTTAAACTTTGTGCAGAGACCAGTAGACAGCCAATGCAGTTTAAGGAGCACTAGTATCATATGCTCCCAGCAATGTGGCCTACCCAATAAAGCGAGACATTACGTTCTCTATCAGTTTCAGTCTCTGAATGATTTTAAGGGTAACCTCATGGAGAGCACATTACAATAGCTTCATCTTATTTTATTAAAATAAACTCATCTTTCCTTTCCTCCCCTCTGTTGTCTGTCATCCTTTATCAAGTCAGCATCACCTATCTTCCCAACTCAATCAGGCCCATAACTGGGCAGCATCTTCAAATCTGCCCTGTGTTTAAACCCACACAGTGAGGTTGTATTTAAATCCTCCTTCTTCTTTTTCAGTAAAATTTCCAAGATCCATCCTTTTTCTTTCTGTGCATACAGTATGTCTAAAACTGTCATCCAGCTTTTATCGTTTTCCTTTTTGACTCTTGCAGCTGCCTGTTCCCTGGCCTTCGTGACATGCACCTTGCTCCTCAGGTCTATTCAAACGCTGTTTCTAAATCTCTTCCTGTTTCATCTTTGTGAATGTGTTATCCCCCTGAGTCCTTCCACTGGCTCTCTCTTCACTACCACATCAAATCACAAGTTTGTTATTCAAGCCTTTAAGGCAGGGGTGGGCAAACTTTTTGGCCCAAGGGCTGCATCGGGTTTCGGAAATTGTATGGAGGGCCAGTTAGGGGAGGCTGTGCCTCCCCAAACAGCCAGGTGTGGCCCGGCCCCCTCCCCCATCGCTCCTCCCCCACTTCTCGCCCCCTGATGGCACCCTCCATCCCCTGCCCCCAGGACTCCTGCCCCATCCAACCCCTGTTCCCTGATGGCCTCCCTGGGACCCCCACCCCTGACTGCCCCCGCCACCCCATCCAATCCCCCTCTCCTTCCTGACTGCCCCCCTGGGGCCCCTGCCCCCATTCAACCCCGCTGTTCCCTGCCCTCTGACCGCCCTGACGCCTATCCACACGCCCGCCCTCTGACCACCCTCCCCGAACTCACCGCCCTCTGTCCAACCCCCTGCTCCCTGCCCCCTTACCGCGTTGCCTGGAGCACCTGTGGCTGGCGGCTCTACAGCCGTGTCTCCTGGCTGGAGCCAGCCGCGCAGCACAGAGCACTAGGTCAGGCTGAGCTCTGCAGCAGCGCTGCCCAAAGCATTGTGCCAGCGGCATAGTGAGCTGAGGCTGTGGAGGAGGGGGAACAGCGGGGGAGGGGCTGGAGGCCTGCCTTGCGGGCCAGGAGCTCAGGGGCTGGGCAAGAGGGTCCCGTGGGCCGGTTGTGGCCCGCAGGCTTTAGTTTGCCCACATCTACTTTAAGATAGTGACAGTGTAGCACGCCCCTCCCCCCCCATTATATGCTTTTGTGCCTCCTTGTTGCTTCTCTGTTCTGCTGACAATGAGAACCGTAATCATTTGTTTGTCCAAGCATGTTCATTCTGTCCCCCTATTGCGTAGGGTGCCTTTCCTGAAATCATCCATAAAGCCACTACCTCATACTTTAGCTCCCTCCTCACGATCCACTTCTGCCATGACGCCTACAGTAAATTGCCATCAGACAATGGCCAGGCAAATGGCCAACAGGAATTATTGATAACATTGTCTTCAAAAAAACAAAAAAAAAAAGACTGGAAATGTTCAAATTATACTCCTAGTTAGTCAGTGTAATCATGTGCTACTGTCACTTTTACCATAGTCTTACCTCTCTGCTGCTTCTCCTTCTGTTTATGTGCACTTGTTATGTTTTTCCTTAATTTAGACTGAAAAACTCTCTGGACATGGGCTGTCTATGTTTGTATAATGCCTCATCCAAGGAACCCCCAGATTAGAGTGGAGCCTCTGGGAGCTGCTGTAATACTACTAATAAAGAACTATGGGCCAAAACTTATGAGAGTGTGTTGGAAAAACTCCAAGCTACAATAGTACATACAAAATAAAATAATTTAAACACAGATATTCAAAATGTAGGGGCAAACGTCGAAAGCGATGTTTCCAAAAAGAGAGAGATGTTGACAGTGTGCTGCAGATTCAAAGGGACTTTGCAAAAAGAGACAGTAGCATAAAAAGTGGATGCAATTTTGGGTGCATGCATATGGCCTTTGCATCTCAGAATGAAGAGGATGTAGTGCTTTCTCTGACACACTGAAGGATTGCATTCAGTTCTGGGCACCTGCATACCAGAAAGCTTTACGCAAATTGGAGTTGCAAGGAGCAACAAAAAGAGGCTAAAAGGGCTGATTTAAAATAGAAGATTCAGAGATCTAAATTTGTTAAGTTTGTGTGAATGACAATTAGGAAGAGGTGTGGTAATAACAGTTTATAAATATTTGAAGAGTATAAACACCAAGGAGGGGGAGAGTATTATTTAGGGTGGTATGCTACAAACAGGTATAACAGAAAGCAGTGGTATGTTAGACACACCATTGGCCATTATATTAAGTATCAGGAAAAACCTTCTAAAACAGCTAAATGTATTCTGTTGTAAGTTTTCCAGGGGAAGTGGTGGAAGGCCCCTTACCTGGAACATTTAAAACAAGACAGGGAAAAGCCCTCACCAGTATTTTTAAAGGAACAATCTTGCACTGACATGAAAATGTGATAGATGATGAAATTGGAGATGGAGAAATATGTAGAGAGCATTCGTACTAGATAGTTTTGCAGTTGTACTTTGATTCAGCTTCCGAGTAGAATCCCTTGTTTTCTGCAAAAAAAAGTTTTGCTCCTGTAATTTAGAGATCCAGTTCACAACGTTTTGTATGTTTTAAACAGCCAGCATCCCGGTACTGGGGCTGGACCTGGGTCCCGGTCCTAGGGCTGGTTTTTTTCAACATCTTTTTTAATAATCTGGATGATGGGATGAATTGCACCCTCAGCAAGTTTGCAGATGACACTAAGATGGGGGGAGAGATAGATACGCTGGAGGGTAAGCATAGAGTCCAGAGTGACCAAGACAAATTGGAGGATTGGGCAAAAAGAAATCTGATGAGGTTCAACAAGGACAAGTGCAGAGTTCTGCATTTAAGAAGGAAGAATCCCATGCAACGCTACAGGCTGGGGACCGAATGGCTAAGCAGCAGTTTTTCAGAAAAGGATCTAGGGGTTACAGTGGATGAGAAGCTGGATATGAGTCAGCAGTTTGCCCTTGTTGCCAAGACGGCCAACAGCACATTGGGTTGTATTAGTAGGAGCATTGCCAGCAGATCGAGGGAAGTGATTAATCCCTTCTGTTCAGCACTGGTGAGGCCACACCTGGAGTATTGTGTCCAGTGTTAGTCCCCCCACTACAGAAGGGATGTGGACAAATTGGGGAGAGTCCAGTGGAGGGCAACGAAAATGATTAGGGGGCTGGGGCACATGACTTACGAGGAGAGGCTGAGGGAACTGGGATTATTTAGTCTGCAGAAGAGAAGAGTGAGGGGGGATTTGATAGCAGCCTTCAGCTACATGAAGGGGGGGTTCCAAAGAGGATGGCTCTAGACTGTTCTCAATGGTAGCAGATGACAGAACGAGGAGTAATGGTCTCAAGTTGCAGTGGGGGAGGTTTAGATTGGATATTAGGAAAATCTTTTTCACTAAGAGGGTGGTGAAACACTGGAATGCGTTACCTAGGGAGGTGGTAGAATCTCCTTCCTTAGAGGTTTTTAAGGTCAGGCTTGACAAAGCCCTGGCTGGGATGATTTAACTGGGAATTGGTCCTGCTTCAAGCAGGGGGTTGGACTAGATGACCTTCAGGGGTCCCTTCCAACCCTGAGATTCTATGATTCTAAGCAATGGTCTCAAGTTGCAGTGAGGGAGGTCTAGGTTGGATATTAGGAAAAACTATTTCACTATGAGGGTGGTGAAGCACTGGAATGGGTTACGTAGGGAGGTGGTGGAATCTCCATTCTTAGAGCAGTAGACCTACAATTCTTCCATAAGGAGTTCAGTCACAAATTTAATTAACACATTTTTTTAATGAGCGTCATCAGCATGGAAGCATGTCCTCTGGAGTGGTGGCTGAAGCATGAAGGGGCATATGAATCTTTAGCGCATCTGGCACATGAATACCTTGGAATGCTGGCTACAAAAGTCCTATGGGAACACTTATTCTTACTTTCTGGTGACATTGTAAACAGGAAGTGGGCAGATTTATCTGGCTAGTTTGACCTCATACTCCAACTCTCTGCCCCAACTGTGAGTCCCTCATCCCTGGCCCCACCCTGGAGCCCACATCCTCAGCCAGAGCCCTCATACCCCTGCAACCCAACCCTCTGCCCCAGCCCTGAGCCCCCTCCCACACTCCAAACCTCTTGGCCCCACCCCGACCAAATGAATGCTTTGTGCACCAATATGGAGGGCACCCAGGCAGCATGGAGAAGGAAACTGTCTGATGTGAATGCAGAGGGCACAAAAGCTGGTGTAGGGGAAAGGGAAAGGAAGTAGATTAGACAAGGAGGCAGGGGAGAGAAATTGGAACTGGCTGGGCAAGGACACTAGGACTAGGGGCTGAGTGGTAGAAGAAACTGGAACTGGGAGTCTGAGAGAGGGAATATAGGAGACTGGGGCTGGGAGCTTGCAAGTGTGAGACTTGAACTGATTACGCAAGGAGAATAGGAGCCAAGTAAAGAAACAGGGTGCGGGGAGGAACTGGCTATGGGAAAGAACTCTGAGGAACTTGCGGGATGGAGTGGAGATTGTTACTGGCTGGACAATGAGACTGATTCTGTGAACTAGCAGTGGGGGAGGAACACAGGGAGGGAGAGGAGACAGACCTGACAAGTAGGTAGGGTACAGGAGGAGCACTGGCATTGGCTGGGCAAACAGTCTGGGAGTGAGGAGGGAATTAGTATATGGACAGGGGGCGACTAGGTCTGGCTGAGCAAGAAAACTCTTGGAAGGCACAGGAAAGAAAAAGGGTCAAACTTGGGGAAAATGGGCAGAAGAGGAGTCTTTGCCCACGAGATACACTCCCTGTCAGACCCAGGAGTGGAATCCAAGATTCCAGAGTCTCATGGTTCCTCTGCTGTCAGCAATTATCAGTGAAATCCATTGGCAAAGTATGTTTCTCATCCCTCTCTAATGCTGGTCCACATATGGGATGACAACCTACTATTGCTATCAGTTGCTCCATTAGTTCAAGTGGCAAACATCTGTGTCGTGGATCTAAGATTCCAATCCTGCTGATGAATCATGGGTGTCAATATGATGCTGCATGATGAATTTTCTAGTTTTTTCAGTTTGCCCTTTTAAAACCCGAGGAAACTACAGGCAAAAACCTGTGTTAAAAACATTTGGGTTGCTATGTCAAGCTCTCAAAAGTTAGCAAATGCCAGGATTAAGTTTGTCCATGCAACTTTAATTCAGTCCCCTTGTTATATGCATTATGTTACTGTCTTTAATTACATGATCACATACTATTTTTTCCATTGGACCCCTTCTACGTTCAGAGCACAGGGTGGAACTGCTTTGGGGTGAATCAAGGTTGAGTAGTGAGGGACACTATTGCCTGCAGGGTCCCTGTTGCTTTTGCTGCAGAATTTGGAAGGTGTGTAGTGAATGAGGCAGTGGGTTGCAGAAAGAGAGAGAATGATCTCCTGGTTAAGGTACTTGAAAGCTGCCTTGGGGGAAGTACTATCCCTGTTTCTGCCACAAAGTTACCATGTGATATTTAGCAAATCACTTAAATCATACTTTTTCACAGGTGCCCACTAACTCTGTTTCTCATTTTCTGGGTATCCAAATTGGGACCCTGAGGTCTGATTTGCAGAAGTGCTGAGCAGTCACAGCTGCAACTGAAGTCAATAGGAGCTGTGCTTTGAACATACCAAGTGCAATATAATGCTAAGTTATTTTAGAAATCAGGTCCTAGACGTCTCAAATTGAGCTCCCAAAATTGTGGAAACATTTGATCCTTATCTTTGTGCCTCAACTCCCGAACTGCAAAATAGGGTTAAAACCACCCCTTCTTCTGTCAGAGGTGTCGTAGAAGGTAAATTAATGTTTGTGATGCATTCAGATACTGTAGTAATGAGAGAGAGGCCAAGTATACACTATAAACTTGCAGTGGTATAACTAGGTCACTCGTGTGTGAAAAATCCACACCCCGAACGATGCAGTTGTACCAACCTAACGGACGGAGTAGACAAATCTGTGTCGAAAGGAGGGCTTTTCTTGTTGACATATCTACTGTCTCTCGCAGAGGTGGATTAAATATGCCAATGGGAGAAGCTCTCCTCTTGACCCTAGTAGTGTCTTCACTGAAGCGCAACAGCAGCGCAGCTGCACGACAACAGCATTTTAAGTGTAGACCTGCCCAGAGATAATGAAAGTGAGAGGAATACATTTCTAATGCTCATGGTTGTGGGAAAAAGCTTGAAAACATGAACCCTATAGTCTCAGAAAGCAGAAGGCATGATTTTTAATGCTTTAGGATGAAAATGCTGAGCAGTCTTATCTATGTTGTGTACATAGCCTTCTTTTGGACTTGAATTTGTTCAGATACTGTGCATATACTTTTAAAGGATCAGGTTTAAGATTTCTTTAACAAGTTTACACTTTTTAAAACTAGAGCACAATTCTTTTTTTTAAATTAAGCTAAAGTTACAATAAAATGTTAAAATATACTACATTGTACATTACTTTTTCAGGGTCAGATTAATATTCAAAGAACCCGGCAAAAAGTTATGGTTTGCTGGCTGTTTTCTTATCAACATCTTTTTAAATCAAAATGATACATACCTTCCAAATATAACAAGACATCCTCAGCATACAATCTATTTTCTGTTCTAATCCAGACGATGTCTTGATGCCCTTTACTAAGTGGATTTTCTCACACTTATTTGCATATGGCTTTATTGCCAAAGCAACCAACAAGTTGGATAAGGGCAACCCTGTGTCATTCCCTAGACAAATTAAAAGGCAATGACTGATGGCCATTAACCAAAGCAGATGCTTAAGGATCAGTATACAGGACCAGTATGCCTCTACAAAACTGATCTAAAAAACCAAACTTTACTAAAATCTGTCTGAAGTACTCCCACTCCAGCCGGTCACAGGCTTTCTCAGCACCCATAGAAAGAAGCACACAGGAAGAATTTCAAGAATTAACACTGTAGATCAAATTCAGAGTTCTTCTGAGATTATCAGATAGATGCCTGCCAGCAATGAACTGAGACTGGTCTGGGTGAAACTATTTGTGCAAAATGACACTCAGTCTTTTTGCTAGAAGCTTAGCATAAGTTTTAGCGTCCATGTTAATTAAGAAATAGGTCTGTATGATACACAACTGGAATGATCTTTTCCTTCTCTAGGAATGAGTACAATTTCTGCCTCCGTCTATGAATCTGGAATCTTGTCTCCCTGCAATATACCGTTAAATCATTCATTTAAAATAGAACACAATTCTTTCCATCTTTTTGCAGCTTGTTATGGGGCCACTAGAAGAGACTTTGCTTTTCTGAACTACCTCAGTGGAAATAAACTTTGTGGTCAGTGATGGACAAACTTGGCAGCTGCAGAACCCAAACACAGAGATCTAAATTGTTTCTCCTGAAAAGGCATCTGAGCATGTGATCAGCTTGTTCAACAGTGTCCATATAATCTGCTGTGACACTCTTGCCTTTCAGCTTACTCTTCTATGGTTACCTTTCGTGATTTGGTTTTTTTCATGATTTGTCTTTACAGATGCAGCAAGTGTTAGTAAGATAAGAAAACCGTTATTTGAAAACATTCGCATAATTGACCTTAGAATCACCAAATCATGTTAAACATTCCCATGTATTCCAAAATGTCTTTTTGAATCAGAAGTAAAATGCATTGGCTGGCCAGTGTGCTAGATACACATCTGGTTTGTTAATCATTCCCTGCGCATTTATAAATGCTACATGATCAAAAAAAATTTTTTTTGGCTGAATTTCTCAATGTTTTTCTGTAACATTTTCCTTTTAAAGGTCCATATTCCTTAAACGGCTATCGAGTGAGAGTATACAGACAGGATTCTGCCACCCAGTGGTTCACTGGTATAATTACTCATCATGATCTTTTTACCCGCACTATGATTGTTATGAATGACCAGGTAAATATTATGACCCTTATTCAGAAAAGTTTTATGCCCAATGTAAATGTTTGATATTTTTTAAAGTGTTGTGGTGGTGTTAGATTTATTATGCTGTTCTCTTCAAATGGATACAAGTATATCCCTTATTAGTCTGAAAGTTATGTTTAAACAATATGCATTTAAGCAATAAGTCAACGTCTAAGATTTTAGGTTCTCTTATATAATCATTACCTGATTATTGAAATGCTTAAAATGAATCAGTCTCTAATATCTAGAACCAAGAAACGGTCTCTAATATCAACTCTGCTTCGAATTTGTTTCCCATCATTCCAATGATAACTTTTTCAGAAGCAGTTAAAATCTCTTTGAGTCATGTGATATTAAGCATTTATTTTAGTAGCTTTCAGTTGCAGTTGGTACTATTCCTAAAAGTTTAAAACAAGAATTTTCATGGCAAAATGGAGAATTATATTCCAAGAGAAACCTGGGAGTATTGAATTAGTGTTAATATAGTAAATGACTTGTCTTCCTTGAAGTGACCAACAGAATCAAATGGCAGAATGCAAGTTTGTCTAACTTAATGTTCAAATTCTTTGTAATTAACTTGCAAATTTCTTTATATGAATCTGTCGTCTTGCTCTGCATTTTGCCATTCTCTTTCACCAGTTACTTTCCTCTTCTTTTTATAGCCAGATTGTATTCAGTTTTTAAAAACTTGCTTAATGGTCATCCTCTAACAAGAGTTTGATCGCTTTTCAGTTTATCATTGTCAGCTTGGGGGAAAAAGGAGCCAATGTAATAGTGGTCTAATAAAACTGTTAACTTGAACACAAAATGATAATGCTTGGGTTTTGCTGCTTCCCCATTCCACTGAGAAGTCTTACAACAGGCTAGCTTGTCAAGATGAACTAGGGCTTTCCTTTGGATACTTTTTCAGTGTACCATATGAACTATGTATTTGGCACAAACATTGATGTAGGAAATATAGGGTAGACTATGTTTAAAAACCTGTTAATTATGGATTTCTTCTTCTTTTAATAAACCAGGTGTTAGAACCACAGAATGTTGATCCTTCTATGGTTCAGATGACCTTTCTAGATGATGTTGTTCACTCTTTGTTGAAAGGTGAAAATATTGGCATCACATCACGTCGCAGGTCTCGTTCCAACCAGAACAGCAACACAGCCCACGTAGATATATTTTCTTTTTCTACTTAAGTGATGTTTTGGTTTATTGTAAATGTTGAATATCTGTATTTAAACAGATTAATTAGGATCATGTTGGGTGAATTAATTATTTGATTATATTTAGGGGCATTATACACGTGCTCAAGCAAATAGTCCCAGACCAGCCATGAATTCCCAAACTGCAACACCAAAACAGAACTCTCACCAGCACCATCAACAACGGAATGCTCGTCCAAATAAAAGGAAAGGCTCAGATAGCAGCATGCCTGATGAGGAGAAGATGAAGGAAGAAAAATATGATTATATATGTCGAGGAGGTAGGAGCATTTTTGAAAGGGGAGGGGGAGAAATTCTTAAAACTGTCCCTGACTAAAAATGTAATAATAATTTCTTTCTCCTCTACAGAAAATCCCAAAAGTAAACATAAACACTTTATTAGTAAAAGAAGAAAACCTGAAGAGGATGAAAAGAAACTAAGTATGAAAAGAGTGCGGACAGACAATATCTCTGACTACTCTGAGAGCAGTGACTCAGAAAATTCAAATAAAAGATTAACAGATTCTTCATCAGAGCAAAATTCAGAGAATGAGTTGAAAAGCAAGAACACTTCAAACATAAATGGAGAAGAAGGAAAATCCCAGAGTAGTGAGGGGGTAGAGGAACAGACACTAATAGATAGGCAGTCTCCATGGGATGAAATACAAGCAGATAAAAATCATCAAGATGCAGAAAGACCAAAGTCAGCTGAATTAGACCTACAAGAAAAAAAATCACTCCGTCCAGCAGAGCAGCTGAAATTTCATAGTCAGAGTGCCAGTGATGCACGTGTTCAAGAGTGCAGTGTAGAAAATCGGAATACTATGGAATTGTTAACAAATGAGCAGTTTGTACCCAGGCCGCCTACACCAAAATGTGGTGGTGATGCAACTACTGAAACCAATTCTGATGAGGAGAGCCAGGAAAATGCTGCAAGTACCTTTGGGTTGCAGAAACTTCAGAAAATAGTGTCCTGTGGCAGCAATTTAAAACATCAATTTACAAATGTAAATTTTCTAGAAGTAAGAAAACGAGAAACTGATCAAAGTTGGGTTAGCGATGTTGTCAGTAAAATGGATTTGATACAGTCTGGGATTATGAAAACGACAGTAAATGAACATTTAAATCCTGAAAAAGAAAAAGTTCAACATGGCTCATTTGTGTCTTCATTAAATGTAGTTTCATTAGTTGAAGAGGGTAAACTACCTAAACAAAGTCCAGCCTCTGATGCTATGAAGTCAAAATCTAGTACTTCAGTTGATCATCCTAAAACAAAGTCATATTCTTCACCTGATGTTAAGCCTAAACTCACCCAATCTCCTGATACTGTGAAGTCAAAGGTTAGTTATCAGAACAGCCATGTTACTGGAGTATCAAGGTCAGCAAATAAAACTGAGCATGATGTGCCTAGGTCTAGTTTTCATCCGGTTCCAACTCGAGTTAGTGCGTTAGAAGCTACTAAAAGTCCTCTTATTATTGACAAGAATGAACATTTCACAGTATACAGGGATCCCACTCTTATTGGTCAAGAAACAGGAACTAATCACATTTCACCTTACTTACATCAGCATAATTATCCTCTTCATTCCTCATCCCACAGAACCTGTTTAAATCCGAACACGCATCATCCTGCATTAAGTGGTGCACCCCATCTGTTAACTGGGTCTTCAAATCAGACTCCATTATCTGCTATTAACACTCATTCTCTTAGTACTGCATCTCACCATTCTGTTCATCACCCTCATCTACTTCCTGCAGTGTTACCTGGAGTGCCTACAGCTTCCTTATTAGGTGGCCATCCACGACTAGAGACTGCTCATGCCAGCAGCTTAAGCCATTTGGCATTAGCACACCAGCAGCAGATGTTACAGCACCAGTCTCCACATCTTCTTGGACAAGCTCATCCTTCTGCTTCATATAATCAGATAGGACTTTATCCAATTATTTGGCAGTATCCAAATGGAACACATGCTTACTCAGGACTTGGTCTACCCTCCTCTAAATGGGTCCATCCAGAAACTCCTGTTAATGCTGAGGCTTCTTTAAGAAGGGTAAGTGATTCTGCTTTCTTAATTATTACTTTTAATAGTACTTTAAGGTCACTGGCTTGTATGCGCAAGTACAGTGGTTACAAAAATAATTGTTAGCCCATTTCCCAATAGTTGTCCATGAAAATGTTTTTTTTCCCCTTATATGCTCTTGGCAAAACTGCATAGAAGTATGAGTGTTCCAGTAAGATGACTGTTTCATAATGCACATGAATAGGGGGACCAAACTAAGAGGGCATTGGCAACCTTCATTCTGGCCTTTTCTAGCTTTTGCATGCTTGACTTTTTTTAATTTTAACTGACTTTTAACATAGCTGTTTTGGGGGTGGGGAGGGCGCAGTGGTTGTACATAACTTCCTACGGTTTTTAAAATACAGATTGAAGATACAAACATTTCATCATGTGAAACTATATTGGGTCATCAGTAAGGTTAGGACCTATAGATCCACAGCACAAAACTTTACCACTTGAATTAATGGTGTAACTGGTAGCAATTCACTACAGGGACCAGATACTACAAGGACTTTAAAAAAATCTTAAATTAATCTGTACCATAGAATCTCTATGAATAGAAATTCCATGCTTGAATAATGAGAGGCAGGAGGAATCTAGTACTGACCACCTGACCAGGATGGTGATGGTGAAATGCTCAGGGAGATTAGAGAGGCTACAAAAATGTAGTGCCCCCTATTCATTTGGTTCCTCAGCCTGGCTGAGGAAAGTTTTCCCACCAAAACGCTATAAACTGGGAGTCACCCTGGAGAGGGAAAGGGTCAAACTTGAGGGATCTTGCTTTCAGGTCCCCAAAGGCCAGTTCTCAAAAGGAACCCTGCATGCAGACCTGGGAGTCACCAGCCCCCCCCCACAGCCAGTGTTGCTTTCCCTGGCTCACTGCAGACTGTTCCAAAATGGCTTCTCACCTCTCCTGAGCTCCCAGGGAATGGCATCTCATTCCCTATTGGTTGCAGAGCAGACTCTGAGTGTGCCCTTGGCTTCCCCTCTCCCAGGGATAGTGTGCCCAGGATATAGTGTACTTGAACTTTCAGAAGGCCTTTGACAAGGTCCCACACCAAAGGCTCCTAGGCAAAATAAGCAGTTATGGGATAAGAGGGAAGGGATAAATGGTCAGTTTTCACAGTGGAGAGAGGTAAATAGCTGAATCCCTCAAGGGTATGTACTGGGACCAGTGCCATTCAACGTACTTATAAATGATCTGGAAAAGGAGGTAAACAGTGAGATGGCAAAGTTTGCAGACTATAGAAAATTGCTCAAGAGAGTTAAGGCCAAAATTCACTGAAAAGAGTTACAAAGGTGTCTCACAAAACTGGGTGAATGGGCAACAAAATAGCAGATTAAATTCAATATTGATTGGTGCAAAGTAATGCATATTGGAAACCATAATTCCAACTATACATTAAAATGATGGGGTCTAAATTAGTTGTTACCACTCAAGAATGAGATCTTGGAGTCATCATGGATAGTTCTCTGAAAACATCTGCTCAATGTGCAGCAGTAGTCAAAAACCATTAGGAAAAGGATAGCTAGTGAGACAGAAAATATCATAATGCCGCTATATAAACCTACCCTTTTGAATACTGTATGAGTTCTGGTTGCTCCATCTCCAAAAAGATATTCTAGAGTTGGAAAAAGTACAGAGAAGGGCAGCAAAAATGATTAGGGGTATGAAATAGCCTCTATCTGAGGAAAAGGTAAAAAGACTGGGATCGTTCCTCTTAGAACAGCGATGATTTTGCTAGTGGTCTATAAAATCATGATTGGTGTGGAGAAAGAGAATAAGGAAGTTTTATTTACCTCTTCACATAACACAAGAACAAGAGGTCACCCAATGAAATTAATAAGCAGCAGGTTTAAAACAAACAAAACGAAGCGCTTCTTCACACAACGCACAGTCGGCCTGTGGAACTCACTGCCAGGGGATGTTGTGAAGGCCCAAATAAAACTGGGTTCGAAAAAGAATTAGATAAGTTCATGGAGGATAGGTTCATCAATGGCTATTAGCCAAGGTGGTCAGGGATGCAGCCCCATGCTCTTGGTGTCCCTAAACCTCTCATTGCCAGAAGCTGGGACTAGATGAATCACTCGATAATTGTCCTGTTCTGTTCATTGCTTCTGAAGCACCTGGCACTGGCCGCTGTTGGAAGACAGGATACTAGGCTAGATGGACCATTAGTCTGACCCAGTATGTCCATTCTTATGTCCTTACGTTGTTAAGGGGATAAGTCACTCATTTTGCCAGTGGATTTCACAGCTGTTTGGTAGATAGTAGAGGAATGTTGAGACTCAAGAAACTCTGGTTCAGTTCTAGGTTCTGTAGGGAAGTGTGCTCCAGTGGTTATAAACTCTTTGGCCTTTGTCCACCTGTGTTCCTCACTGTCCCCCTCTTTTCCTGTCCATGTACACTCCTGGCTTCTGTCCCTCACCCCCTGCTCCTATTGAGACACAACCCTGGCACCTCTCCCTGCCGCCTCCTCTGCTCCTCACCCCTTGGCATGTGAGTCAGACTGATTATTTCTTCTCCTTCATGCTTCCTGAGTGTTAGCAGAGGAAGGATTGAGATGGTTTCAACAGCATCACTATTTAGTTCAGTGACTGATGCTACAGTGTCCCCTGGCAACCAGGTGTAGCAATTGCGTAAAAAGGCTTGCTCAGCCTCTGCCACCTGGGATGCAGCATGCTCAGTTCAGTTCGGATGTAGGAATGTGCTCAGTTCAGTTGAAACCTTTGGAGAGCAATGCTTCCAGTCTTTATCAAACTTCTGTTGAACAATCTGATTTTCAGAGGCTTATATTACAGTCTAATTTTGCTTTTCACAGGGGTAGCAAAAGGCAAGTCCCTAACACTAGGGCAACCTTCCTACCGAATTTTAAGTTCCTGCCTCACAACATGTAGGTGCTTGAGCTTCCCAGTGTTTGTGTAAGAATATTTTAACATGGGCAAAACATCTTCCTTTTTCTGATACTCATTCTTAGAAATGGCTGAACTATTGTAGCTGAGCCTTTTTCCAAATAGTTCAGTCTAAGGCAGACACCTGGCTGGAAAATATCAAGTGATTAAAGTTTGGCCAAGTCATAAGCAGTTAAAAAAAAAGGCCTCATGAGGGAAAGAGGAAGGCAATCTGAACTGTAGGTGTCTCTGTCAGCTTCACCTGTAATGAAGGTATAGAAAAATAAACTAATTTCACTTAGGACTCTGAAGTCTATTGGTCTGCAGGTATTCAGTTTCTTAATTATATTGATAACAGCAATTGTTTTGTGCTGACTGTTGTCTTCTAGTTACAGCCCCAGCCAGAGTTCCCTCTAATTTTCCCCACCCATGTGCAGAATGAATTTTGTTATGTGCACCAATATGGAGGTGATGTGATGGGGTGGGGCCAGGGATGAGGGGCTCAGGGTTGGGGCAAAGGGTTGTGGGGCAGGAGTGTGAGGGCTCTGGCTGGGAGTGCAGGCGCTGGGGATGAGGGGTTTGGGGTGCAGGAGGGTGCTCTGCAGCTCTGCTGGAGAGAGAGGACCCCCCAGCTTTCTCTCCCCACAGCAGCACCTGGGCTTGAGGGGGGAAGGGAGAGGCGGCTCTCCCCGACGCGGCAGCTCCAGGGCTGGGGCCACAAGATAGATGGCCTGGCCCTGGCAGGTCTGGGCCGGGGAGGGGTGTCATAGCAGGTTCGGGCTGGGGGAGGGGTGCCCTGGCCGCAGTAGGTCCGGGCTGTGGCAGAATTGGGGCTGCAGGAGGGACTCTGCAGCAGGTTCAGGTGCCCTGGTTGTGGCAGAGTTGGGGCCGGGGGTGGTGCGCTGTGGCAGATTTGGGTGCCCCGGCCGCAGCAGAGTTGGGATGCCCTGGCCGCGAAAAGTGCGGGCCGCGGCTGGGTCGCCCCTCCCCTGGTCACAGCAGGTTGGGGGCCAGGCTTGGTTGGAGCTGGGGGAGTGGTGCCCCTCCCCCTGGCCAGGTCAGCTCCCCAGGCAGGTTCCCTGAGCGTCTGTGTGGCGCTAAATAGGCTGCTGCACAACTGCTCAGCTTACAGGGACCTTAGGCCCCAGCAACCTTTTTTGATTTCCTCAGAAACATTACTATGTTAAAGCAACCTTTTGGGTTTCATCGTGAAGTGCTCAGAAGTCAGGAAGTGAGAATTAAGGGTTTCACATGCAAATCTACTCCCTTGTGTGCATTATGATACAATTATTAATTACGACATCTTATGCTATATTTCAGTATAAAAATGTTTCTATCATAGACACTTCTGTCTCCAAGGTAACAAGTCATCATTAATTTTACATAAGTTATCAACTTCATTTAAAACAGCCTACACTAGTTTTCAAATAAAGATTATCATAATGCATTCAAGCAAGGAGGTAGAGTTAAAATTGTATATTCACACTTAAATTTTGTATTTCCTAACTTTTGAATACTTAGCTACACAACCTTAAGATTTCCTTAACATAGTTTGTAGTTTTAATAGTACTGTACTAATTGTGTGATTGAGTTGTGTAAAACAATTTGGCTAAATATAACAGGTTGCCTAGGCTTATCGATAGTTAATCATTTGTAGCATGGAGAAAAATGGTAAGAAAAGGGAAGGCTTATTCTTTTGTTTTATATTTACACTTGAAAGATAGTCCCAAGAAATATTAAACCTTATTTTCAAAGAAAATATTTGAACACTGATCATTCAACAAATTAACTAATAATTGAACTTACACTTATTAAACTGTCAGTGGTTTGTTAGTTTTAAGGAAGTTGTTTAAAGAGAGGCCCGGAGTTGAAATTGTAAAATGATCAAGCTCGGTATTTGAGAATCAAACCTATCTCAGAATACATGTGGAAAATGTAAACATTTTTATACGCTATAAATCAAGTCAGTGGCATACTCAGATATCCCTACTCTATCCAAATATGCCTCAAAAACTTGGGGGGAAAAAAGTATCTGATTTGTAGTGGTAAAGTATATAACTTACTCTCTGTTCGTTGGTAAGTTTTTAAGAAAAGGTATGATGATGATGCTGTGCTTCGATTCCTGTGATAACTTTGAAGTCTGATTTTGTTGCTGTTAACAGAATACTCCCAGCCCTTGGTTACACCAACCCACCCCTGTGACCTCAGCTGACAGTCTTGGGTTACTGAGTCACATTCCTGTAAGACCATCCAGTGCAGATCCGCATCGGCCACTCAAATTGACAACACATTCTAGTCCACCATTGTCCAAAAATATAGTAGATCATCACAAAGAGTAAGTTCACCATTGTCTAAATCATTAAACTGATGTATAAGCTAATGTTTACAGTGTGAGACTGTCAAGTTCAGTAGCTTGTTTTCATTTACCTTCATTTCAATTCACTAGTAAAAATGTATGGCCTGGCATATGTAAAAGTGTGACAAAATATGCTTTCAAATAGTAAGTAACATTTTCAAAAGAGCTGAAGTGGTTTAGGTGCCTAAATCCTATTTTCGAACTGAGGCACATTGACTTTCAATGGAACTTAAGTTCCTAAGGCACATAGAAGCTTTTGAAAATTTTACCTAGAATAAAGAAATTCATCAGCTTTATTTTGTGTTAATAGATAATTTTGTGAGAGTTGAAGGATGGGTCCCTTAAATTCTGTTACCGTATTGTAGTACGTTTGTAACAAAATTTTATCTGTTTTAACTTCTTTCATACAGAGAATTGGAGAGGAAAGCATTTATTGAACCTTTACGTTCTGTTACAACTGCACCTGTAAAGACTGATCTGGAACATAGCAGAACACAGACTGCAAAAGAGAGTCATTTGCACAGACATTTTGTGGACCCAATGTTGAGTCAATTGCAGAAGCCACCTCAAGAGACTGGAGAGCGACTAAGCAAATATAAAGAAGAACATAGACGGATACTTCAAGAGAGTATTGAAGTTGCTCCTTTTACAGCTAAAATCAAGGCTCTTGAGGGTGAGAGAGAGAATTATTCTAGAGTAACGCCATTATCGTCTTCTAGCCCCAAAAGCTATGCAGTGAAACATGACAAAGAACCAGAGCGTTCTGTGTCAGAACTTTATA
Organism: Lepidochelys olivacea; assembly: GCF_965140295.1. Taxonomy (NCBI): domain Eukaryota; kingdom Metazoa; phylum Chordata; order Testudines; family Cheloniidae; genus Lepidochelys; species Lepidochelys olivacea. The sequence continues at coordinate 78,689,875 of NC_140417.1, read as the reverse complement.
AAATCAAGCATTCAGCACCACAGAGTTTGCCACAAAGTAACTATTTCACCACCTTGTCAAACAGTGTAGTGAACGAACCACCAAGATCCTACCCATCTAAGGAAGTTTCAAGTTTGTATGTCGATAAACAGAATAGTTGTCTTTCAACAGCAGCTAATCCCCAGTCTCTCACTTCTTTTATTTCATCTCTTTCAAAACCTCCACCTTTGATTAAGCATCAACCAGAGGGTGAAGGTTCGGTAAGCAAGATAACAGAGCAGCTTTCCCATCAAGTGACATCTCACTCTGTAAATTCTTTTAGAAGTGACTGCAGAAGCCCTACTCAGTTGTCAGTTTCATCTTCAAATACTCTCCGAAGCATGCCTGCCTTACACAGAGCACCAGTGTTTCACCCTCCAGTTCATCAAAACCTGGAGAGAAAGGAAAGCAGCTATAGCAGTCTTTCACCTCCAACCCTAACACCTGTGCAGCCAGTTAATGCTGGTGGCAAAATCCAAGAATTACAAAAACCACCAACTTTAGTACCTGAACCTAAGGAAGCGCAAACAATGTACAAAAGCACTTCTGACCAGAATTTATCAGATATTTGGAAATCTAATAATGCCCCGAACAACGAAAAAGTTGAATGGCATGTTGAGCGAACCAGTGGAAAAACGCAATCTGCCACAGCATCTGTCATTGTACGTCCACCTTCTAGTACAAAATATGATAGTATGCCAGGAATGCAGTCAGCTCCCAAAGATCGAGTTAATGAAAGATCTTCTTCAACTGGGACAAATCAAACAGAATGCGTAAAACCTGTGGAAGCCAGAGACACTGGAAGAATAATTCTGCCAAATATGAACTCAGAGACTACACACACACATTATGAAAAGAACTTTCCGTCTGTCTCACAAGGCAGCATTCCCAGTTCTGTCACACCTACCACAACTATAGTATGCAGTACCAAAACAGATGTAACCACATCTGCAGCCACAACTACCGGTGTTTCAAGCTGGGGTAGTTCAGAAGTGACTTATTCTTTATCAAACAAAGTTTTGGCCTGCACACCACTGGAATGTACCTCCTCTAGAACAGTAAGTCAGGTAGTGGCACAGACACAAGAAAGCAAGGTCAGTACCACAGCTCCAATTACACCAGCCAGTGGCAAGACAGGAAGTGCCATTCAGCCCAACTCTGGATTTTCTGGCCCAACTGATTTTATCCATTTGAAAAAGCACAAGGCAGCATTGGCTGCAGCTCAATTTAAAAGTAGTAATGCCAGTGAGATTGAGTCCAATACTGTGAAAAATCAGACATTTCCAGCCTCCATTTCCCTAGACAGTGCTATCGTCTGCAATACAATAAACAAAGCCAACTGTGTAGGCAATGGGCAGGCTTCCCAGACAAGTCAGCTGAACTACCACACAAAACTGAAAAAGGCTTGGCTTACTAGACATTCAGAAGAAGATAAAAACACTAATAAAAAAGAGAATTCAGGGAATTATGTATCAGAAATTATTAAACCATGTACTGTCAATTTAATAGCTTCTACATCTAGTGATTTACAAAATAACATAGATAGTACAATCCTAGCAGATAAATTTGTGAAAGAAGATAAACACACAAGAAGAAAAGCAAAAAGGACTTACGAATCTGGCTCTGAATGTGGAGACTCTGATGAAAGTGAGAGCAAGTCAGAGCAAAGGACTAAACGGCAGCCTAAGCCAACTTACAAAAAGAAACAAAATGATTTGCAAAAGAAAAAGGGTGATACAGAGGAAGAAGTAAAACCCAATGGTGTTCTTAGCAGGAGTGCCAAAGAAAGAAGCAAGTTGAAGTTACAGAGCAGCAGTAACAGCAGTAAGTATATCAGTTGATCTGAATTAGAAAAGATAAGAAAATAGATGGACATTTGTGAATTACAATACTATTAATAAATGGAGGGTTTGTGATATGATAGTACCTGAATGAGAATAGAGCTTAAAGGGGCAGTGTCAGAGGTTGGTAGGCATGCAGATTCACCAATTCCGACCCCATCTGTAATGTTTTAATTTGAGAAATTCATCTTTTATTATGTGTATATATGTATTAGCACAAACTATTTCTTGGTTTGAAAATGTACATAAGCCTCTCAATTTAAAGTAAACAAACTGATGTACACATGCTCTGTCATAAAGTGTCAACACCAGTATGTTTGCAGTCACACTTGGGTCAGTCATACCAATTTTAAAAAATGAATAAAAACTTCAGCCCAAGACAATGTGAACATCTGTATTTTTGGGGTAGTGGGCTTCCATTTGAGGGGTCATTTTTATTGCCATACCTTATTTCTTCCTCTGACAAGAAGACTAAGGGCAGTTTCTTCAGGGCATTCTGTTGATGTGGCTTTACATTTGGGGTAAAAAAAAAAAAAAAAAAGGTACTTTAGAGAGAAGTGTGAGAGAGCCCCTTCTAGTCTGCCTCCTCAGGTGCTGAGCATACTGCCTCTACTGCAGTACCACCCTTTCTATCTAAGGGAATGAAGAATAAACTTGGAATTTGACTCGGATGGTGTGGTATTGTCAGAGATACTGGATTGCGACTAAACTTTGCAGGAAATAGAAACTCGTCTAGAAGCAGAAAAGACCTTATTTAAATAAAGTTTGAAATAAAATGTATCTTATTGCTTATGAATGTCTAATTTCTTATTTAAGAAAAAAAATTCAGTTTCTTACAACGTTGGTCTCGTGTGAAAGTCCCCCGTTAAATCACATTTCATAAGATTTTTATTAAGCTGGTGCAAAGGATGGATTTTAATCTTTATCTGAATTTCTTGGCTTCTCAGTTTCACAACCTTATATTATTGAAAGATTCTGTAATTGTTTGAGGTTTAATTTGTGTGAAGTGTTGCCAGTTCCGCAACCTGTAGGAGATACTGTGGACTGGATCAAGTGCTGGTACAGTACTTAGTCTACTTCTTTTGTCTTTAATTTTAATCTTTTTACAAAGGGGAGGATCAAAGAGAATGTAACTTTCAAGTTTTTTTCTATATCTTACTCAGTTTTTACTAATTCAGGACCTGAAGTTGAATCTCAGATTTGTGCATAAGTTGTACTAGAGCTGGATGATCCTCCTACTGTAAGGAGATAACATTTATGGGTTTGGTGTAGAGGACAATCGTGTACTAATATAGGGGCATGGATTAGATGGCTTAACAGGAGAGTCCTTTCGTATTTTATCTAGTATTCTATCTGCAAGATAACTGGGGACTTAAAGAATTACCTTCCCCTGTAGCACAAAGTATTCTGCATTAGAATATGGACATATCCCATAGCATCAGTTTCCTGTGATTTCAGGGAAGGGGAGGCTGAGCAATAGTAGGTCTTGTTCCTTCCAGTCATCATCTTCATCCTCCTCCTCATGGTCTTTCTAACAGATTAGTATTTGATATTAATATATCTATCCATTTTGGATACTTACATGGACCGTGTTACATTATTATCAGAGTCTTCACAGTCTTCAATGTATTTATTTCTGCAACAAGACTGTGAGGTAGGGAGTAGTATTATCCCTATTTTATAGATAGGGAACTGAGGCACAGAGAAACTGATTTGTCGAAGTTGTACAAGAAATCTGTGGGAAACAGAACTGAATCCAAGTTTCTGCAGTCCTATGTTAGCACCCTAACATTTGAACCATCCAGTATCTAATGTGCAAGTTTTGCCCATTTCCACAGGATATGGACTTTCAGGAGTAAAGGCAATTTGCACTGATAGATACCCCATCTCTTTGTGCAGATAAAACTAATTCCATTTTTAAACCGCGCTTGAATCCTAAAAAAAGACGTGCTAGAACTCACTTCTCCCTTGGAGCCTGCTGACAATGCTATGGGTTCACTCAGTCACGGGCAGGAGAGGAGGATTGGGATGAGGCTTTATACTCCTGCCAGGACCCTTCAGCCTATACAGTGGTAAAGGGCACTCCCCTCATTCTCAGCCTTTGGGGGAAAAAGTGGTGCCAGCTGCACTGACCACATAGGGGAAGGGACAGGGTTGCAATGAAGAGGGGGAAGCCTCCCTTCCACACACCTGTCCAGCTCTTAGGAAAGGTGCAGCAGCTGCCACTTCTGCTCCTGGCCATGCTTAGGACAGCAATGCAGGCAGCTTGCCACCCAGGACCTCATGCCTCATGGACGCCCAGTACTTCCCAGCCTCAATGGGAGGCCCTGGTGTTGCACAGTATCCCCCAGCTGTTGACCCTCTTATGGCAGGGCGCTCAGAGAAGTGCTGTGGCCTGTCCTTTCAGCCTGCAGCACCAGGACTCTGGCATGGGATCCCATGATGGGTAGGGATTCAGGTGCCCCAGCTGGAATCTCGTACTAGAGAGGGGTCCCCAGCCATGGGGCTGCCTATGCTGCTATCTCAGGCATGGCCTGGAGTGGAGGGGCAGTGGCTGCTGGGTCTCCACTCAGAGCCAACCAAAAGTGTGTGTGTGGGGTGGGGCAGGGTACCCCCCTCTTCATTGCACCCTTGTCCGAAGTAGTGGAACACCATTCTATCTCCCCAAAAAAGTGCCGGAGCACACTAGCACCAGAGCACTGCTTGTAAAAGTTATTACAATGAAAGATTGGCTAAACAGCAGTGTATATTTAAATTGTGTTTCTACTTTGAAATGTGATTGTGAAAATTGCAGCAGTGTACTCAACAGATCTGCTCCCTGTGTGTGTATTCAGTTTCAGATCTGCTGAGTTAAATGATGAAAATAAGTTCTTACTGCTTTTTGCTCCTGTTAGCCCGGTAAACCCAGTGAGCTGGATTCTGTTCTTCCTTGTGAATAATTAGCAAATTGTTTAAATTCCAGTTACTTTAAATAGAACTGCACTAAAGTAATCATATGTATTTAACTCTCCTTGGTATTGAATCTCATTACTGTCCTGGAATAATCATGTGTTGTGGCTGCATTTTTCTGTGGAATATCTACCAAAATGACATACCAAATACAAGAGAAAAGTACATTTGGTTTACATATGTGCTATTTAAATCATCAATAAAATGGTTAACAGCAGTTTTGTCTACAGAACGTTAGATTTGTAGCCAAATTTTTCAAACTTGGATGCTTAAAGTTAGGCATCAAATAAAAGTGGCTTGACTTCAGAAATGCTGAAGGTTTACTGTTCCTATTGAGTTCTACATATAGATAATTTGTAAATTTCTCTTGCCTTAAGTTTTTGTTGTTTTTGCAGCTGGAATACCTCGTTCAGTATTAAAAGACTGGCGCAAAGTAAAGAAGCTGAAGCAAACTGGAGAATCCTTTCTGCAGGATGACTCTTGCTCTGAAATAGGGCCTAATCTGCAGAAATGCAGAGAATGTAGACTCATTAGAAGTAAGAAAGGTGAAGAACCAACTCACTCGCCAGTATTTTGTAGATTTTATTACTTTCGTCGGTAAGTTCACTATTTTTTAAAATGTTTTTGTTTTTAAAAAACCCTTTCTTATGATTATGTGTTTATTTCTCAGTTCCTTTTGTGTATTGGCATTGTTGTAGGTTGAAAGAGGTGGGCTTTGTGTAAAACTGCAGCATTATACCAAAGACATCTGAACAGCTAACCAGCCTTCCTGAGGCAGAAAAAAGATGCAGTAGTGTTTCTTCAGTCTAGCCTAGAGTAGAGAGAGAAATCATTAATCTGTCCTTAAATTGGTGGGAAAGAGCCTTGAATTCACACACAAATCACTCAATTCTAGTAATACCCCTCAGGGTATGATTATGGGAGTTTACCTAAACAACAGTCAGAATTTGACCCCTTCTTCTTACAATTGCCTTTGGCCTACCAATGCAGAAGAAGAATGCCCAGAATACGTTGTACAACAATTGGTGCAATATAATGTGTGGCTAGATGGCTGATGTTAGTATGGTGGGTCCTGTGCTTTTCTTGGCAGGGGGGCTAAGACGCCACCCCTTGCCCCTGCTCTTGGGCCGCCGCGGTCCCCGCTAGTTGCCCGGGAACGTGGTAGAGGAGGGAAGTGGGGGAGGGGTCTGGGTTTGTTCCTCAATCTGAGCCCTAGCCCTTCTCAACCCCTGTGGGTTCTTAACCACTTCCCCCTTGGGTGGGGAACCTTCGGTCCCTAGATGCTGGGGGAGGAAGTCTCCCTCCCCTGCTGGGGCAGGGTCTCCCTTACATTGTTTCTCTGGTCTTTCAAATCTTACAATACACCTCCAAGCTCTAGTCCTCTCTCCTTCCTCCTCGACTGCCTGAAGCAGGGGTTTTTATTAGGTTCCTGACAGGGCTTAATTGACTACAGGTGCTCCAGTTAACCTGTAGCAACCCTCCCTAGTCTACAGGGAGCCATGCCTTAATTAGCCTAGGGCTTATATATTTCCCCATTACCACTGCCCCCTGGCCTTCCTGTATCACAAATGCTAGTGTGGAAGTAGAGCAAAACTATGTTTTGACTTGTACAAGTGCAATACTTACCAATGTAGACTCATTCAATAGGAATTTGAACACTCAGTTGCTGTTACACAGACTGATTTTGGTAATGTAAGCAAGGCCGTAGTTATAAGACCATAAGGAAATTACTTCAGTGTTGGACTTAAAATATTTTTCTGTACTAAAGTATACATACACAGCAATGACCTGCTTACTAAAAGTATTGCTGTGTTCTCCTTAGATTTGTTCTTTTCCCCTTGGGAAAGAGAGTATTGGAGGTTAAGTGAAAACAGAACAATTTTGCTACCATTTTAAAATTTGATCATTTAATTTAAAAAGCTTTCATTTTAAATGTTTTGTAGTATCAGTGGAGTTTATTTTCATTTTACCATAGACATGAGATCTGAATTTAAAATCAAGATTGCTTTACTGCTAAGAGTCTTATCAGGCTTTATTGTAATAAAATCAATGGATTCTTTTTGCTACCTGCGGATTAAGGGTGTGTGTGTGTGTGTGTGTGTGTGTGTGTGGTGGGGAGGGGGGAATCCTTTTTGATACTGTAACAGTGGTCATAAATTACACTTCAGTTCTGAATGTAGGACACTGAGTTTTACTGATGCTGATATTATTAAAATACTTCATATATGTATCTGTTTATAGCTAAAGGAGTGTAAAATAGTCTGTATTATAAGGGATTATATTGTTCAACAATACTGCTTTGATACAGGTTTACTGAGAGACCATTACAACTACTTAGAAAATATTTTAAATGGTTTTTTAATTAAAATGATCCAAAGTAGGACACCATACAAATTTTAGGCATTTCAAAGGTAAGAAATTAGCTGACCTGGTTGCCTAGAAGTAATGATCTGTGCTGCCATGTAGTTTTGAGATCCTTTTTCATTTGACTGGCAGGAGTGTTAATATACAGTAAATAGTCACGGACTGAGTGATCACTGTCAGCCGGCCTGTGAGAATCAGAGAAATGAATTAGACCAAAACTTTGTTGGCAAAAAAAAAAGAGAAATGCCTTACATTAGCATCAGTTTAGCCGCTTATGTGGTGATAAATGTTAAAGGGAGAGTCAAGTAAATTGGATCGAACAAAAGATTTACCTGAGCAGTTATTCTTTAGCTTCAGAATTTCCTCATTATTTCTTCTTAAAACTGAACTTTGTAGCAGCAGAATTTGTTCTACAGAAAACATGTTTTTCCTGTTTGCTTTAAAGTTAATGCTGGCCTTTTTTCAAATCTGGAGGACTTGTATTGAGGTTTCTGGTTTAGGTCATGTGAAAATATGAATTTGGTTTCATCCAAGTCTCTTAATCTACATCTTAAAATAACAATTCAGTTTCATACAATTATCAGTCTCCACTCCAGAGAGGAAACAGGATTGAAACAAAAGAGGCATTGCAGATCAAAAATGAAGGGGTATTGACAAAACTGTGGAAGAAAGCTTGGATGAAGCCAGTACTATTAGTTCCTCTCTTGATGGAACATCAGATTCACTTAAGTGTTCCAAAAAAAAAAAATGCAGGGATAGGGAGGAGGAAAGAAAGGGTATATGTGTTTGCTACTGCAAAGATTGAACCTGATTAACCTGGTCAGTATTCTTTTATATTAGTATTGCACAATATATGCAGTCTGCATACAGATATGTTTGTTAAAATGGTTTTTAATAACAGCAAACAAAGCTTAGAGCAGTGGTTCTCAAACTAGGGCCGTCACGTGTTCAGGGAAAGCCCCTGGCAGGCTGGGCCGGTTTGTTTACCTGCCGCATCCGCAGGTTCGGCCGATCGCAGCTCCTACTGGCCATGGTTTGCCGCTCTAGGCCAATGGGGCCTGCGGGAAGCGGCACGGGCTGAGGGATAGTGCTGGCTGCCCTTCCTGCAGCCCCCACTGGCTTGGAGCGGTGAACTGCGGCCAGTGGGAGCCGTGTTTGGCCAAACCTGTGGATGCAGCAGGTAAACAAACTGGCCCGGCCCACCAGGGGCTTTCCCTGAACACGTGACGGCCCTAGTTTGAGAACCACTGGCTTAGAGTGTAAAGTATGATGAGGTGTATAGTTAAACTATTTGTTTCCATTTTTTAGGTTGTCTTTTAGTAAGAATGGAGTTGTTAGGATAGATGGTTTCTCTTCTCCTGATCAATATGATGATGATGCAATGAGTTTGTGGACACATGACAATTATGAAGATGATGAAGTGGACCTAGAGACTTCTAAATACATTTTAGACATCATAGGTGATAAATTTTGTCAGCTAGTAACATCTGAGAAAACAGCCATGTCCTGGGTGAAGAAAGATGGTAAGGAAATCTTAATATTCTTTGTGTTATTCTATAATTCTACATGAAAGATTATAGCTCAGGTTTTAGGCTTCTCTGTTTGATTCCTCCATATATTCAATGTAGCTGCATGCTAAATCCTTTCATTGCCACTATTGTGCATTGAGAAAGTCTGTCTGTCCGTGTGTGCCAAACATCCTGTTTGAGGGAATAATTATTTCTGTATTTTGCTACAGAAATTTGCTCTTAGTATTTGTCATTGATTTTGTCTCTTATTTTGGAAAAATATTGATTCTTAACACAAATTTTGCTATATAATAGTCATAATGAAGTCAAATTTGTGCATATTGAAGACTTATGTATATAGGATCAGTTTTGGATTTTTTCTTTCTGTAATTGCTTCTGAGAGGAAAATTATGATTGGTATTTTTAGATGAACATTCATTTCTGTGCTACAGCTTACAGATGTTTGCCTTTAAATTTTGATACTTCTGTTCTGTTTACTTTGTGTTTCAGCCAAAATTGCCTGGAAGAGAGCAGTGAGAGGAGTCCGTGAGATGTGTGATGCATGTGAAGCCACGTTGTTTAACATTCATTGGGTCTGCCAAAAATGTGGGTTTGTGGTCTGCTTAGATTGTTATAAAGCAAAGGAAAGGAAGAGTTCTAGAGGTCAGTTTATAATTTTATATGAACCAGACCATTCTCTGTATTGTTTATTCTAACATGTTCTAGAATTGCTGCTCCAGAAGGTTCGGTGTCTTTCTGTAACCAATAAATGCTATTGTTTTTGCACAAAGCACAACTTTTTCCTATTTCTCAAAGCTTCCTCACCTTTGTCATGACAATATGTAAAACCAGCCCTTCCAAAAAGCAGTTGTCACAGTTATGGAGCTAACTGACCCTCTACCCTTTTTGCCTTCTCTGAACACATCCTCCCAGATTTTAGACCTCTTGCCCTTACCTGTCTCAAGGTTGAAATTTGCAAGTCTTCCACTTTTATACTGGGACCCCCCAGTGCCCCACCCTATGTATGCTAACCAGTTGTCACCATGAAGGCCTGTCTTGATTTGAGCACCTGCTTGAATCCTCTCTTTGGGAACCTCTGACCAGTGATACAGACCAACAGCCTTCTTAAAAGAAAATAATTTTATGTAGTACAGTATACTCCTGATTTTCTAAAACCCTATTATCTGAACCTCCACATTATTAAAATCCCTTCTTTCACCCCAGCAATGCCAGCATGAATAATAAAGCAGAGACCCCTGGCACCAGGAGAGGCTACCCTGCTGCTGAATGGCTCCTTTGATAGTGCAGGGAGCCCTCAGCCCTACCATCATGGGAGTGAGTGAATGGAGGCAGTGACGGAAAAGCTGCAGAGGGCTAGCTGCACTGCCGCAGGGCCAATGACGCCCGATCCCAGTGGGCACAAGGTGCAGGAAAGAGTGTGGTCCTGGTGGAGCACAGCAGGATCCTGACCAGGGGTCTCTGCCTCACTAGGACTGCAGCCTCCCCCTGGACCTTGTGTCTTCAATAATTGAAAAAGCAGCAGCGCAGAGAACCCTCTCTGCATCCCTGCTGTCATGGGAAAGAGCGAGCAGGGCCTTGACAGCACAGCTGCAGAGAGGGTTCTCTGCGCTGCTTCTCTTGCCCTCTCAATTATGTAAATAAAATCAATTCCTCTCTCCCCCCCCTCCCCCATGCTATTTGAATAACTGGGAGTACACTGTAGTAGGAACAAAGCATTAGAGGAAAAAGGATTTTAAAATGAACAGCCTGCACTCATGCTTAGTTTCATCTCATCTAATACATTTTGCTATAAACTAAGCTAGGCTTTCCTATTAAGTTACAGAAAGAGAACAGAACCAATTCACATTCTCTTAGTCCTCCCCTCACTTAAAACTTAGGTCCATCTAACCTATGTCGCTCAAGATTGTGAAAAATTCACACCCCTGAGAGATGTATTTAAGCCAACCTAAGCCCCAGTGTAGACAGTGCTAGGTTGACATAGGAATTCTTCCATCAAGCTAGCTACTGCCTTTTGGAGAGATGGATTTACTACAGCAACAGAAGAACCCCTCCCAATGCTGTAGTGTATATGCTGCTACAGTGCTGCAGCTGTGCCACTGTAGCATTTCTAATGTAGACATAACTTTAGAAAGTCAAGATCCTATTGTTACCCACCATGGTCACAAATGGTGACTGGGCTAGAGCCATTAAGGCAGCTGCCTCTGGCATTGTTTCCTAAATACCCTTAAGGAGGGAGCTGTTAGGCAGCTATGAGAAATGGCTTCCTCCTCCTTTCCCAAGGTGGGCAGACAAACTCCTGGGTGAAATACCATACAAGTGACAGATACAATATTTATTATTAATAGAGTACACCTACATTTGTCTCACCAACTTATTTTCACCTATCAGAATATCATTTAAAAATAAATAAAATCAGGATCGCTGTAACACAATGTCTTCAATGGCAATAAATCCTGAAAAAACTTGCTTCCACTCAGTCCCTTGATGCAGGGTGAGAGGGCTTCCTCCTCTGCCCTGGTAATAAGATGCTTCCAAAGTTGTCATCAAAGTCCATGTCACTTCTGCTATTAGTAAAAGGAAAGTAGTAGTAACTGTTCCAAATGAATCTGATGTAGTACGGTTTCTCTGAAAACAGATGTGTTTGAAAAACAGTAGATAGGTTGGTGGTTTTGTTTCCTGATCTGTCTAAACTAATATGCTGCCATTTTAAATATTACTCCAAGTAATGAGTAATGTCATAGCATTTGCTTTTGTTAGCACCACTGATTGGCTGTTGCTCTGATATTACTTTTGATTTTACTTTTATCTGTAGTATATTAATATTTTTCCAGTGTTCTTGTTTCAAGAATGTAGACCTAGTTACTAAAAATGGTGAGTATTTTATGCAAAAGAGCAAGGACAATGATGATGGTGGTTGTTCATGTATTCATAAATGGTCCTGGTACTTTCCAGACAGATAAAGATGTGTTCCTTTCTTCAAACAGTTTACAATTTAAGTGACGAATTATGGCAGGCAATGTGGTTAGGGGAGAGGGAGGAAAAGGATTACAATAGTATCATGTAGCTACTGAAGCACATATCTTCCAAATATTTTTGCTAATAAATGTCCTAATCTGAGATTTCTTTCAGAATTTAAGTAGAGAAAGTTATATATTTTTCTCCTATGACTTTAAAAGGATCTTGTACAACTGCATTGCTTAACCAGCTAGAATTAGTGCTTCAGTTATTATGAATATTTATTTATAAACTCCCATGTGTCTACTGATAAACGCCCCCCTTTCCCCCACCAAAAAAAAAAAACCATCAAGGAGAGTCAGGGGGCATTGCTCCTCTTCGTAATGAATTACTGTAGGTGTCTTTGAACTCCAAAAGCATTTATTATGCTGATTCTTCTCACAGGCTCTTCTTAGCTGTCCAGGCCTCTGTGTATGTGCATATTGTCTGACTTGGCTTAGGCCTTTGCGAATTGTTAGAAACATCATGGAAGTTGGGTAAATCATATTAAAACAGTCTTTAAAGTACACATTTTAAACATCCAGGGAAAGTCTAGAAAAAGTCAAAGTTTAAAAAGCAATATACAGAAGCAGGCTTCTTTTCAGTCTTGATAGCATTGGGAAATTTTTCTCTCTGGTTATCATATCGTCCTTCAATATATGCTAAAATAGAAGTATGCTGGCTTCTCTCTATAGTTCAATTTCTGGTGATACATGGTGTGCTGGTTATGTATTGTACCTGTGCTCTGGCACCATCAAGGACTTTCAGCAATACATGTTTTTGTCCAAATGATACCACTTCATATTACGTTATTTTTCCTGGAACCACTGCTTGTTTTTACAGTTGTTGAATGTAATGGAGAACGTATGTTGGTTTTGGGCAGCCTTGCCACAAATGTCAGAGATTTAAATGTTCTATTTAAGTCAGTGGGGTTTTTTCCATTTCACAGCACAGACAAAAGTCCATCCCATCGCCATTTCTTAGGTCTTTCCTGGCACCATCAAGCACAGTTGCCAAGTATTATGACATTGCATGAAAAATATTTAATTAGCTTAGTTGCATTTTTGCAAATGACTTGCATTTAACCAGTTGGCTGGACAGCCCTAGTGAGAAGTCCTGTTTTATCCACAGCACGACCCTCACAACATTCCTAAGTCTGGTTATGAAGGGGAGACTTCCTCTAAATGTAACTGGTAGTTCAGTTTCCATGGCCCATGCAGTTCTTGACCTCCCATTAATCAAAATACAAACACTAAAAATACAACAATAAATCAAATATTAACACAACATCCAAATTCACTTCTAAGTACTGTACAATGTTTTGCTATAAAAATCATTTCAACGATTGCAGTTATTCCACACTAATTTAAATGGGGCTCTGTCTGTGTGTATGTATGTGTATATACAGGGTTTGAACCCACAACAGTCAGTTCCGCAGCTCAGACCTCTTCTGATTTAGTTATAGGAGTAATTTGTGATTGAAACAGGCAGTTGTCTTTTATGTGGACGATCTTGTAAAGAGAGATATGACGCGCTGTTTGCCAGGGGATTATGCAACTATTTGGGAGATGACACTGGAATGTTAGGTATCCAGGTTCCTGGGTTGTATTCCTGGCTCTGGGAGCAAAGCATGGTCTACAGCCTGCATAACCAAACATAAATTTTATTTTTAGAATTGTCCAAAATGTGCTATGTCTGTCAGCATTTTATTTTTTGAGAACACTGTTTGAACATTTACTAGTTCTACAACTTATGAGTAATTGTTCTGTTGTACAATATCTATTAAACGTGTGCAAAATTAAAGACTATGAAAATACACAATTATGAAGCTTTCTTTACACATAGAGCTATATAAAATAAGAGATGATTTAGTTCTATTTTTAGGTTTGCTGTCAGGCACTTTAGGCATAATACTTGAGTATTGTACTATGACCAGGAATAACCTCCAGTTCTGTAATTAGCTCAGCACAGCCCCCTAGCCCCATGGGATGCTCTGTTGACTTCACTGGGGCTCTGTGTACCTGTCCACCCACACAGAGCTCATTGGGGGATTGGGGTGCAGGCTAGAACTGATATACAAATTTTGCTAGATATCACTAGGGGAAGGCTTTCCCTAATTCTAGTTTTTATGCATTCTTTGAAAGGTTAGTTATAAAATTTACATGTAATATGCTAATGATAAAATTTGAGTAAATATTTTGGGTTATATGTTATATGATAGTCATATTTTGTTCTTCGTATATGATATCTACATGATTGTTTTAAAATTGTATACTTTAAAGTTGTACTATAAAGTGACTTACAAAATTCTTTCACTTGTAAGGGTATATGCTTAATATTTTTAAGATCCAGGAAAAGAGAGGTATTTGGTGCATTATAAATTTTGTAATGTAAGGAAAATACGCTTTAAATGTGCTGAACATGTCTCTTAGCCTGCCTATTTGGGGCATACAACATACATTGCTACAGCTGAGCAAAATTTAAAATAGATTTGAAGATTGCATCCATTAAAGATAGGTAGCATGGTACAGTAGATGGAAGACCGGACTGGGTTCCGTTCCCATCTCAGCCCAAGATAACACAGCAGATCAGTGTCAAGTCACTTCCCTGACTTGGCTTTTTTTTTCTTCTTTCACCCTTTGTCTTTGACTTAATATGTGTTTGTACAGTGCCTAGCTAAAAGGGGCCCCCATCAGTAGGGCCTGTATGTGCTACTGTTAACAGTAGACGTATTGACAATACAAGCTCTTCTCTACTCATCCCTCTAGACTATGTTAGAATTGTTCAGTGAGATAACTTTAACTGCCTAAATGGCAACTGTATGATGGATTTTTACTCAGGCAAAAATAACAGATTTAAATATAATAAAATGAATAAGCTTTGAAACTTGGACAAGGATCTGTGTTGTGGATGCTACTGTCTTTGCTTCTATTTTTATTAAAACTCCATTCTGATTGTCTTTTCTGTCAAACTGTTGCAAACAAAATGTTTGTCATACAAAATACCAGTATAGAACCGCAGAGGAGTGTAGATGTGGAGGCTTCTAAACAATGGATTGGGAATATCTGTGAATGATATGATTTAAGTAATAAAGCCACAAGTGAAATAAAATAACTGGGAATGTTGTTGTTTTACAGATAAAGAATTATATGCTTGGATGAAATGTGTGAAAGGACAGCCTCATGATCACAAGCATTTGATGCCAACTCAGATTATTCCAGGCTCTGGTACGATCACATAAAAACAATTTATTCATAATTTCTTTCTGTGTGGAAAGACTGCATTAATTTTAAATAGAAGTTCTAGTAATTTCTGAAATTACTTTTCAAAGCTACCTGTAGCACAATATATCCTCACCAAATAAATGGGGAGGACAGAGTAGGAGAGGTGCAGAGAAACATGGAGGTGAGAATTGGTGGATGTGTATGCAGGGAAATATAGGGGACAGGGGGTCGGGGATGGGGGGAAAGTAGGGTTTACACATTGCCGGGTTTACACTGCTCCAGAGTTGTCTAAAGCAGTCAGCATGTACTAGTAAATCTGACCATAAAAGTTAAAATTTAAAAAAAAATCATGTTGATATTATATGCTTTCCAATAATAGAAACATTACATGGTAACATTCTTTTTGGGATTCTTATTTGTTGTTCATGAGTGAAATTATTAATAAACTTTTTTAAAAGTAGAAAATTCTCAGATAGTGTAACTATTGTGGTGCAGTTTAGGTTGAAAGTATAAATGTATAATTTAGGGTAAAAAGAACTAAAAGAATGTTTCAATTATCCCCCAAACAAGCATCGTAAACCCCAAAAATTCAGACTTTCGATTAAAATAAATACCTAATGGAATTCCTAATACAGTTGGGGCACCTGAAGAACCTTAACTCTGCCCTTCAGTGATACCATAAGGGGAAAAAATTAAAAATCAAATGTGTCTTTAAACAGTTCAAGTAAAATCATTCTAAATGGGACAACAAACACATAATAAATATAATTTTATGGTTGTTGCTTGGTATTATTTCAGGGGGAAGTTAGGGCATCCAAGCATACTTCACAGATATAGATATCTAACTCTCAAACACACACATGCCATACCAAAATTTGGTTCAAAATATTTAAGTTGCCAGGTGAAGCACTCATCTCAGAAAATGCCAACATTATGACTGCCTACATATTCTCAGTTCTGTCCCCTTATGCATATGCATTATAATGTAGTGTTTTAAATAGGGATGTAAAATATTAATGGTTATATAGTTAACTGATAAGTAGTCTTACTATTAACCCTCCCTCGTTCACCCACCTCTTTCTGGGTGATAATCAGCTGGTAGAAGACCTTGCTGGGGGCTGGGGCCTCCATGTGGGTCTCGAACAGGTTCTCCTGCAGCAGAGATGCCAGTTTGGGATGTTGATAAGAGTTGATTATAGCATCCAGGAAGGGGTGAGCATCACATTTCTTTGTGAAGACATGTCTCTGCACAGAACCAAGTGGGAATCTTGCAGAAAAATAGTATGTGATTATATAATTAAAGATATATCTTAAAGCTTGTACAGGAGACAGAGTTAAGACTAAGAGGACAATCTTCACTTTGTTGTTTCTTTGTTTGTGAGTGCTTAAGAATCTTTTGAGCTTTTAGTATGGAATATAAATAGTTTTATAATACCATCACACTTTTGTAAAGAGGATCACAAAATTTACGTTGTTCATGAAAGAACTGTTAATGGTTTTCTTTATTCCTACTTTAACTTATAGTTCTGACAGATCTTCTAGATGCCATGCATAGTCTTAGAGAGAAATTTGAGATTAAATCCTATTGTCAGTGTACCAGCAAACAGAGCATACAAACTGGGAAGTTCCCTGCAATGAATGGTGTCTCTCAGGTGAGTCTATAGTATTTTTAAGTTCGGAGTTTAGTGTTTAGACATGTTGATATTTGTTGATTTTTTAAAAAAAAATATTTGAATAATATCAATAAATCAACTTTTTCATGAATTTTATATAATTCTGTTCTGTGTAATTAATATATTAGCAAATTACCATCGTTGCTACTGTTTTGCTCATATTAAAACAAAATACTATATTTAAAAATAAAATTGTTCTCCTCTATAGGTTTTACAGAATGTCCTTAATCACAGTAATAAAATTTCTCTGTGCATGCCTGAGTCTCAGCAGCCGAATACCCCTCAAAAGTCTGAGACAAATGGCAATACAAGTCCAGGGAGTGATGTAAGTGCAGACAGCAAGTTAACTCCACCAGAATCCCAGTCTCCACTGCATTGGTTAGCTGATCTAGCAGAGCAAAAAGCCAGAGAGGAAAAGAAAGGTAAATATTAGACATACTAAAGTTAAGTGCGTGGTTTTGGGTGCTCCAGGAATTTGTGCTGAACTCACTATAAAAAAAATTCCACATTGGGTTTCATTTGTGTCATAAATAATTAAAATGTCATATTTCCTAATCTTAAAAACTCAGTGCTGCCTTCTAGGGGCATCAAAACTAGTTACCAATTATTTGTTGAATATAACAGAGAAGCCACTAGTGGAATGCATATGTAATGTGTTAGTGTTTCCCAGCCTCTCTCAGCTACAGCATCTCTCATTTGTGACAGGTGCACACTCAGCTACATGTCTGAGATGTTGAGGAAGGCCTTTTCATGGTACACTGTTTGACTGCATTTTGAAGGATCTAATTCATCCTCTGGTGTGTTTTCAGGTGAATAAAGCACTAGTGCTACAGTATATTACCACCACTATAAAATGCAGGATGCCAGTGTTCGAATTTCTGCATCATGACACAATCATGTATCAAAAGTATTTTTTATTTTAGAAAATAAAGAATGTCTTCCTGGAAAACATACTAAAGAAGAGAGAGACCAAGAGAGTTCAGAGTCTCTAAATTGTAAAACATCTCCTCCTGTGTCCCAGAACAACGAACAGGGCTCAACCTTACGAGACCTACTGACTACAACAGCTGGCAAACTGCGTCTGGGCTCTACAGATGCTGGCATTGCTTTTGCTCCAGTTTACTCTACAGGCACAACAGTGAGTGTATTTCCATAATGCATGGGGTTTTGAAAATTCACACAACTTGCTTTGGTACATTTTAATTAGAACAGCCTAATGACACTAGCTTTGAATGTTAATTTATAATTAAATATGTAAGTAAACATCACTAAAGCTTCCCTGAAAGAAAGGTAACTTGCATGTTTAGTGATGATTGATACATATTGTAAATAATTTGGACATTGATTTAGATTAAACATTGACTTAGTAATTTAAAGAGAGTTGAATATATTCATTGTCATTTTAACTGCAGTTCCCTGATTCCAGATGATTATTTCAGTAAACTTTTCTGTGGGTGCAATATATTAGTATATAGTTTTTATTTATATTTAATATTTCTGACATTCTGTTGAAGGTAAATCTAAAATTTCCTAGTAAACTATTTTTGTTTTTCTACAAGGGTGGCAAAGGTGGAAGGACTATGCCAAACATTCTTGATGACATAATTGCTTCAGTTGTAGAAAACAAGATTCCACCAAATAGACCACCAAAGATAAATGTAAAATCTGAACTGAAGGATGGGCCAAAAGATGGTCAAAAATCTATTCTGGATGATTGCAGTAAATTCTACAGCGGTATTCCACATTCCTGGATCTGTGATAAGCATATTTTGTGGCTCAAAGATCATAAAAACAGCAGCAACTGGAAGCTCTTTAAAGAGTGCTGGAAACAAGGAAAGGTACATATCGAAGTGCAGTTCTATTATGAAAAGTGACTCTAGGTATAGGTTCCATGTTTGTGTGTCTGAGACTTTCAGATCCATTCTGCTCAGTTTACAAGTAAAATGATGGTAATTCAAACTTTCAGCTGTATTAGGTTAGCAGGGCTAACAGGAGTAAAACCTAACTAGTCAGTAAAGTGAACAGGTATTTTCATCATCATCATATTATTTCACCATCAGCAGTAGTTTCTCCCTCCATCACCAACACAAACTCCCACTAATTCAATAGCATGACCTTTAGAATTTAACCTCAACTCCGCAGGTGCCACGCCAGGTAAATTTTTTTTTTTTTTTAAAAGTAGGGAATTGGAAATAAATTTAACAGCTAAAGATATAAAGACAACTGAAAGAAGTCTGAATGCACATCTTTTGTTCACCCTTGGCAAATACAGAATATATGTGTACTGAAAGTAGAGTTTAAAATAAAAACATAATTACTTGAGGTTTTTTTCCACAAAGATTAGAAAGTATATTCATAGATTATTTGGATCCAGTGATGCAGATTGTTCAAATGATGTTAGGTAACTGGAGAAATTCTAGACTTCTTCTTATTTACACCAGTGTAGAGAAATATGGGTTAAAAGTAGTCCAAAGTTACAGTTTTAATTTATTAAGTTTTTCCTAAAATTAGATAATAGGAAGAAAAATCAGATTTTACTTGGCAGGTGGTGCTGTGGGAGAGAAACAGCATATTAAACAAGCTACTCTTCATAATTATAATAATAATAGAAGATGGAATTAAATTAGCCACCCTAACTGAATATGTTACTAACAGGCATTTGCAGTTACAGAAGAAACTGGGATGGGGGAATGAAAATAATCTGGATGGATTGAGATTAGAAAGTGAGATGGTTTAAAGGAAAGAAAAGCACAGTTACGACTTTGGACAGAACTACATGTGTTCATGTTTGAAATGGTTTTTCACAACAGTAAGGGTTGGAAATGCAATTTTTATTGAAATGGAAACTTAAATTTTGAAAACTCAAATATTGAAATACTGAAAACTCAAAATCTAAAAGAACTGAGTGATAACACTCCCCATGCACTGGGGAAAATTTCTTATCACTAGAGACCAGCCAAATTTATTTGATAGGTTATTTAACAAATTTAAGTATTGTGTTCCTTTTGTTGGTTTTGTTGCATCAGTCAAAACTGAAGTTTGTCTCACTGGTCTGCCACATTTACTAGCTTCTGGGGTTGTATAAGCAGAAAATGTAAATACATATGCTAAGAAGCACTAAATATGTAAGCAAAAAACTTTAGAATGACTTGAGCTCATCAGTATTGTGTGGTGTTCTTTGAGTGCTTGCTCATGTCAGTTCCATTTTAAGTGTGCACACGCCCACGTGCATAGTTGTTGGAGATTTCTGCCTTAGCGGTATCTGTCGGGCTGGCTGTAGCACCCTCTGCAGTGGCACTCCCATGCGGTGTTACATCAGGCGCCGCCAGCCCTGCACCCTCTCAGTTCCTTCTTACCACCCGTGATGGTTGGTTGGAGTGCCTTGTCTTGCATCGCAAGAGCAGTAGCGGTTTTTCCTCATAGACTTCATTCTGTTCGTTGTTGTATATAGTTCATAGTGGTTAGTCATAATGTTAAGTTAGTAGAGTCCTGGTTGGGACTTTGCCCCAAGCAGAGCATGCCCCACTCTCCCAGCTTCAAGTCATGCAGCAGGCCGATGCCGATAAGTGATCCCCATGACAGTTGTCTCAAGTGTCTTGGAGAAAGCCACAGAAAGGGCATATTGTATTTGCAAGAACTTTCGCCCTCGCACCCAAAAGGAGCAGGATATCCGCTTGAGTCCCTCCTAATGGAGGCTGCTCTTCACCCCGCGTTGGAATCCTCCACCAGATCCCATGCCCAGTACATCAGCTTTGGTGCACAGTGCGCTGCCAGCACCAGACTCGGCCCAGCAGCATCCCCCCTCGCTGGTGCCAAGGAAGTGGCAGAAGAAGCAGACCTGTTTGTCAGGAAAGTTTATCGGATGGCCAGCTTACACTTTAGGGTCTCTAACCACCAGGCCCTGCTGGGAGGTTATAGCTTTAATCTATGGGACTTTCTTAATAAGGTGGAAGAGGCTCTCCCACAGGACCGTGCCCAAGAGTTCGCTGAGTTGGTGAGTGAAGGCATGGCGATGGTCCGGGGAGTCCTCCAGATGGGATGTGAATGTATTCAGCTGCCAGGGTGGTCACATCGGCGGTGGCCATGAGACGCAACTCCTGATTGCAGGCTTCTGAGCTGTCCCAGGAGATGCAGACCACGATCCAGGACCTCACATTTGAAAGTTTGGGGCTCTTCTCTGAGCTGACTGACTGTAGGCTCCATGGACTCAAGGACTCCCAAGCCACCTTCCACTCCCTGGGCTTGCACGCCCCTCAGCCAGTCAGGAAGCCGTTCTGACCTCTGCCGCTGCATCCTCAGTCGCAGTGTAGGTCTTGTGGGGCTCTCAGGTTTGGCTCCTGCATGAGGAAGGACAAGGATAAGGGGCGTAAGAGACACTACCCGTCCTCTTCCCACCTGGCTGCCCAACCTGACCCTCCCAGAAGTCAGGGAGGCCAGAAGCAGTCATTTTGAGGATGCACTAAGGGACAGTACTGGATCCAACCCTCCCTTTCCTCAACTGCCTCTGTCCTTTCCGGTTGCCCTGGTCCCATGTCACTTCGGACCACTGGGTGCTCGATACAGTTTCGTCAGGCTGCAGGCTGATTCCTGAGCAACTCCTCGTTCAGGAGGCTGAAAATGTCCTGCACCTTGAGCCAGTGGAAAAGGTTTCTCGGAACATGGAAGGCAGAGGATTTTACTCCCGTTACTTCCTAATTCCGAAGGCAAAGAGGGGCCTCAGACCCATCCTAGACCTGCGTCGCCTCAACAAGTCCTTCAAGAAGTTGAAGTTTTGCATGGTCTCTCTAGCCTCCATCATTCCCTCCCTGGATCCAGGAGATTGGTACGTCACCCTTGATTTAAAGGATGCATACTTCCATATGTCCATCTTCCTGGGCCACTGACACTTCTTCCTCTTCACGTTGGGCCAGTGCCATTTCCAGTTCATGGCAATGCCCTTTGGTCTCTTGTCGACCCCAAGAGTGTTCACAAAGTGTATAGCGCCAGTGGCCGCTTACCTGAGATGTCGAGGAGTCCAAATATTACCCCTACCTTGATGACTGATAAGCGGCCGGTCCCCAGATCAGGTGCGGAGGCATCGCGATCTGGTATGTTCCACCTGTTGCAATCTGGTGTTGATAACAAATGAGAAAAAGTCAACCTTAACCCCGGTACAATGAATAGAATTCATTGGAGCGGTCCTTGACTCCACTCGGGCCAGGACCTTCCTCCCTGAGACTCGGTTCCAGGCCATGGCAGACCTCATTGCGGGCCTGCGGACCCACCAGCTCACCACTGCTCACATGTGCCTGAGACTGTTGGGCCACATGGCAGCATGTACTTATGTGGTCCAGCACACATCTTTGCCTCAAACCCCTTCAGGCAGGGCTAGCGTCGGTCTACGTCCCCAATGTCAGGGAACTCATGGCAGTTCGACTAGCCTGCCAAGCCTTTCTACCTCAGATTCAAGATAGGGTGGTGCAGGTCCTGACGGACAATACGGCTACGGTCTTGAATATCAACAGGTAGGCAGAGCCAGGTCGCCTGCCCTCTGTCAGGAAGCCCTCTGGCTCTGGAACGTCTGTCTGCAGCACAACATCCATCTTGTGGCCGCTCACCTTCCAGGGACCAAGAACACTTTGGCAGATCACCTCAGCAGGACATTCTTGTCTCACCATAAATGGTCCCTTCATCCGGAGTTGGTCAGTTCCAACTTCCGCAGGTGGGGAACTCCCGTGGGTGGACCTGTTCGCGTCTAGGCAGAACAGGAAATGCCACGTCTTCTGCTCGATTGGGGGTATGGACGGAGAATGCTTGTCGGATGCCTTTCTGCTTCTGTGGTCGGGGGCTTTGATGGACATCTTCCCTCCAGTGCCGTTGCTGGCCAAGGTCTTCACAAGGATCAAACAGGACAGGATGAGGGTCATCAGGGTCATCCTCATAGCACCGGCATGGCCGCGCCAACACTGGTTAAGCAGTCTGCTGGACCTTTCAGTGGCAACCCCGTTCCAGCTACCACTCAGGTTGGACCCGTTGTCCCAGAACCATGGCAGTCTTTTGCTCCCCAACCTGGCTGCGTTACATCTGACGGCCTGGCTGCTGCATAGGGTTCAGCGCATCCTGTTGAGAAGTAAGAAGCCCTCCACCAGAGTGACCTACCTGGTCAAGTAGAAATTGTTCACTTGCTGGATTGCAGACAAAGGTGTTCTTCCCTAGCAGGCTGCCTGCAACTTATTCTTGACTGCCTCCTGCATCTCAAGCTCCAAGGCTTGTCCCTCTCATCAGTCAAGGTCCACCTACTGGCCATCTCCGCCTTCCACCTGCTGTTCAAGGGCAGATCAGTTTTTGCTCAGGATATCACAGCCAGATTCCTTAAGGGCCTAGAGTGCCTCCACCTGCAAGTCAGGGACCCTGTCCCACAGTGGGATTTGAATCTGGTGCTGTGGCAGCTCACGGGTCCTCCCTTCGAGCCTCTGGCTTCCTGCTCTCGCCTTCTCCTGTCTTGTAAGGTAGCATTCCTGGTCACAGTGACGTCAGCCCACCGAGTATCCAAGATTCGGGCGCTCACCTCAGAGCCACCGTACACGGTCTTCTACGAGGACAAGGTCCAGCTAAGGCCACACTCGGCTTTTCTTCCCTAGGTAGTCTCTCAGTTTCATTCAAGCCAGGACATTTACTTATGCGGCTTCGGAAAGAAGACCAGTAAGTCAGAGGAGGAGCGTAGGCTACATGCCCTACACATCAGGAGGACTCTGCCCTTCTACATTGACAGGATGAAGCCATTCTGTAAGTCGACGCACTTTTTTGTTGCTGTGGTCGACAAGATGAAAGGTTGCCCTATATCCACTCAAGGAATTTCCTCTTTGGATCACTGCCTGCATTCACTTCTGCTATGACAAAGCTAAGGTGCCACCCCCGGCAATCGTCACCGCCCACTCTACCAGGGCACAAGACTCTTCAGCAGCCTTTCTGGCCCATGTGCCTATTCAGGACATCTGTAGAGTGGTCCCTTGGTCGTCTGTCCATACCTTTATATCCCACTATGCACTGACCCAGCAGGCCCAGGATGGTGCTGGCTTCAGTAGGGCAGTACTGCAAGCCACTAAGCTGTGAACTCCAGGCCCACCTCTGTGCATACTGCTTGTAAGTTACCTAAAATGGAATTAACATGAGCAAGCACTTGAAGAAGAAAAACGGTTTCCTACCTTTTCATAACTGTTGTTCTTCAACATGTGTTGCTCATGTCCATTCCATTTCCCACCCTTCTACCCCTGTCGGAGTTGTCGGCAAGAAGGAACAGAGAGGGCCAGGGCAGGCAGCGCCTGATGTACCGCTGCGTGGGAGCATGGCTCCAGAGGACGGCACAGGCGGCCCTACACTAAAGCAGAAATCTCTGACAACTGTGCACATGGGCACACGCACTCCTAAAATGGAATGGACGTGAGCAATGCATCTTGAAGAACAACAGTTACGAAAAGGTAGGTAACTGTTTTTTTCTCAGTTCATTAGTAATTACAGTTTTTGAATCAAATATCTACACTGATACTAGAAAAAAACGTTCTCTAACAACAGTTACAACGCAGACACTTTGAGAAGAAGAATTGTGATGTGCGCTGAGGATAACTGAAAGTGTGACGCTGTACCCAACAAGTTTTATATATTTTAAATAATTGAACCTTTTATTACAGAACATGAATTTAGTCTTGTGCTTGTTCTATTTCACTGTTTAATATCTGACTGCTCAGATATCTGAACTTTTGGAGAGTGAATTAGTAGGATCGGTATGTAGCATATATTGGCCCTTTCCCCATATTGAAAGGTATATTTTTAATAGATTTTATTACTGTGCTCAGAAGTTTGTAAGGCACATCACAAATAGTTTTCTCAGTGTCAATGTAGATATTTGATTCAAATTCTGTAATTACTATTAACAAATAAGAAGGATTCTCCTAAATTGTGTTGAAGATTAGGCAACAGAAAAATTCTCAATGAAATCCTGATCATATTGAAGTCAATGGCAGTTTTGCCATTGACTTCAGGGGGCCAAGACTTCACCCCAAGACTAGAATGTATTTATTTGCTTTGGCTTAATTGAAAAAGCACCATCTTGAAATGCAGTTTGTATTAGACTTTTACCATTTCTTTATTTATTTTTAAGCCTGTGTTAGTGTCTGGAGTGCACAAGAAGATGAACATCAACTTGTGGAAGGCAGAGTCAATTAGCCTAGATTTTGGAGACCACAAAGCTGATCTGCTAAACTGCAAAGACAGCATTATTTCAAACACCAATGTCAAGGAATTCTGGGATGGTTTTGAAGAAGTTGCAAGTATGTTATTTCAAGTATATTATTCCAATAATCATAAATACTGTAGCCACATATGCGGCAAACAAAGGATACTCTTTAACCATGGATTTTGAGGTTTTGAAGATGTTTAATTCAAACAAAAATTTTAGCCAATCTGTTTAGAGAGTACAGAGGCTTTGCATTTTGTACGTTTGCAGGATGGCATAGATACAGTATATGCCATAATATTTTCTGTATCACTCTATGAATTTTAAAGTAAATTAAATGTCCAATTTTGAGCTCAGCTATTTAAATGTGTCTTATCTTGGAGCTTGTAAAATTAGTTGCTTAGCACATGCATTAATTTTCAAAGATATGGTACAATATACAGTGTATATCTGAGATCAGAATGGAGCAGTGAAAGTTCAGTTGTATCGACCGGTTCAGTATAAAGAAAAAGCCTAAAATGTGTGTAGTTTTGAATAATTTGTATATTGTTTACAGAACGGCAAAAAATAAAAGGTGGGGAAACAGTTATATTAAAACTGAAAGACTGGCCCTCTGGTGAAGACTTCAAGGCTATGATGCCTGCAAGGTATTTCTTTATTTAAAATTCATAAATTCATTATGATGATTTTATTTGTGTGTCAGAAATAATATGCATCCAATTACATTCTTCGTTCTTTTGTTCTCTAGGTATGAAGACTTATTAAAAAGTTTACCACTGCCAGAATATTGTAACCCAGAAGGAAAATTGAACTTGGCTTCCCATTTACCAGGGTTTTTTGTACGTCCAGATTTGGGACCCAGATTATGCAGTGCGTACGGTAAGTGACTATTAATATCATAGGAATACAGGAATTTCCATACTCTTCCATGCCTGTGTTCCCTTTAATCCAGTATCCTGTCTCTGACCATGGCTAGCATGTGATGGTTTAGAGCAAGGTGCAGTTGTCATTTAGTGAGGAATTATGGATAGACCGTAAAGGAAATCACTTCTAATCTCTCTGTTAATGATTGGTTTATGCCCTGAAGCATGAGGGTATTCCTTATACATTGTATTTTATTATCCTCTCTAATACAGTTGTGGATATTCTCTACAGAGTAATATTGCTTCTATCAGTTTCACTTATTAATAAACTCCCAAGTCATTTAATTTTTCTGCCTCTATATTTATTTTATGTTGAAGACTCAAAAAACCTGTTTCAAATAGACTTTGCTTCCCTCAGTCTTTCTGCACTCCAGTGTCTCCCACAGTTCTAGGTATCTGGGCTGCTCCTCTCCACTCTGCACCTCAGGGAGGCAAATCAATGTTTTGGCGCTCTGGCCATGCTCCCTCTGCCAGATTCTCTGTCTCCGAAGCAGCAGGCAATTGACAGGTCAATTGTTCCCACCCTCATTTGTCTAGTTCTTCAATTTTTTACCCAGTTTTTCCGGAAGTGGTGAGCAGATTTCTCTTTTTCAGATATCTCCTCCTCCCTGGGTTAGTTAACACTACAGTGGTTTAAATCACCCTGAGCTCCACTGCAGCATCTTCCTGCCGGCTCCTCTGCCCCATATAGGCATGGCAGAGCAGCCAAGAAAGCACTGGATCAAATCTAAACTGTGCTCTATGTATGAGGCAGCCTTCCCCCGGCTCAGTAGATTGTGAGTTGTGCCTAGACACCTGACACTCATTCCATTACATCCTGGAGCTATGAGTTGGACAGGCATCTAGGGACTCCTTCCCACCAAAGCATCTGTGACTCTATCATGGGAAAAATGGACCAGGAACTCCAGTGCAGAACAGGGAGAGGCTCCAAAGGTAAAGAGGACTCCAGCCAGTTAACTTACGGGGTAAGACCTAGGGGACCCTGGAGAACAAAGAATGGAGGCTTTGAGGTCAACAAGTTCCCTCCCCCAAGACCCCTACAAGTCTTAAAGTGGGTCCTGAGTGCCCTGGGAAAAGAAGCAGGGCTGCTAATCAGTCTCCCTCTCTCCCAGTTTGACTGAGGACTCTGAAAATGTGTCCCCCCACCCCAGAATGGAACCCAGCAGGGGAGATTTCAGAGAGAGAGATCCATCGAGACGGCTTTAGGCACAAAAGGCTTCACCAAAGCCACAGCAGAGCTTCTACACTCCCAACGTGCCCAAAAAGAGCTGAAAAAACCAGAGAAAATCCAGAAAGTACAAATCTTCTGACCTCTTGCCCCTCCTCCTCTTCCGAAAACGAGCTGTCAAGGGCTGAAACCAAACAGGTCTGGAAAAAGAGGAATTCCAGGCTGTGCAGTAAGGTTGTCTCCATGATTCAAATTCAACCTGACACAGCTGTAGCATTCCTAGCAAGGGCAGAGCAGGGTGGTTATTTCCTCAGAAGGGGAAATATGCCTGAAGAAGCCCCCGGGTAGAAAGATGAAGGCCACTCTCTAAAAGGCTGCCTCTGCCACCCTCAGGGCATCCCTAATAGCTACCTGCCTTGCAAAAGCGTCTCTCTCCTGGATGGAAGATCTCAGAGCCCTTAATGACAGAGATCACCCTGACATTGGTTCCATTTTAAAGAAGGGCTTCCTAGAAACAGCATTTGTAGCTGATGCTTCAATGGCTGTAATGAAGTCCTCAGTCCAAGCCAGGATTTCCAGATCTGTAGCCAGATGCTACTTATGGCTCCAACCCTGGAAAGTGACTACCCATTCTAAGCAGGTCCTGTGCTCGGCCAAGTTCACAGGCTCTCTCTTTTTTGGAAAAAAGCTGGATAAGATGGTGGTTAACAGTGCTGCAAAATCCAAACATTAACTTTCTTTCATTGGTAAGTGCCCTCAGAAAAGAATATAGACTGGCCTTCAGACAGAGGTGCTCCTTTCAGAGGTGCTCCTTTAGTTTGTCATCATAGAGTTACCAACAAAGGGACAACAGATTCCCCAAAGGAAAACAGTAGAACCGAGTTTGAGGGGAAATCCAGAGTGATCTCAGCCTCCTTGCAAACCCACTTTGACAAAGATTGCATGTAGACTCTGCCCAGAACTGAGACTAGGGGACAAAATTTCCCATTTCCTGGAGGAATGGTTTACATTGGCCACAGACAAGTGAGTCAGGGGTATAGTAAGCGAGGGATATTTCCTCAAGCTACAGGCTCCACCCCATCCATTCTTCATCCAGTTTCCCATTTCCAGCAATCCCTTAAAGCACAATATGATTCAGAACGAAGTATCTCATCTTTCAGATATGGGAATGCTAGAGTGTGTTCCCTCTCAGGGTTGTATGCAATCTGTTTCATTTTGCAGAAACGCACAGGGGGTATCCAAGCCGTTTTGGACCTCAAAAGGCTCAGCAAGTGAATGAAGAGAACAAGATTTTGGATGGAGACTCTGGCCTCTATTGTGTCGTCCCTGGTGCGGGGAGACTTCCTGACTTCAGTGGATCTAGGACAGGGGAGGGCAAACTACAGCCCATGGGCCGGATCCGGCCTGTCAGGGCTTTCAGTCCGGCTTGCAGGATTACCAGCCCCATGGCGCAGCGTGGCTAAGGCAGGCTCCCTGCTTGCCCTGGCCCCACACCGCTCCCGGAAGTGGCCGGCACCATGTCCCTGCTGCCTCTGTATGTGTGTGCGGGGGGGGGGGGAGTAGAGGGCTCTGTGCACTGCCTGCAGGCACTGCCCCCTGCAGCTCCCCATTGGTTGGGAACGGGGAACCACAGCCAATGGGAGCTTTGGGCGAGGCGAGGGTGGTGCATGGCAGAACCCCATCCCCAGGAGCCATTGCCAGACATGCTGGACACTTCTGGGAACGGTGCAAGGCCAGGGCAGTCAAGGAGCCTGCCTCAGCCCCTCTGCACGCCGCTGCCACCCTAGCGCCGCTCAAAGTAAGCGGTGCCAGGCCAGAGCCCAAACCCTTCCTGCACCCCGCACCCCAACTCCCTGCCCTGAGCCCCTTCCTGCACACCGCACTCCTTCCTGTGCCCCGAGCCCCTTCCTGCACACCGCACTCCCTCCTGTGCCCCAACCCCCCGTCCCAGCTCTATATTCATGGCACTGCATACAATTTCCCTACCCAGATGTGGCCCTCAGGCCAAAAAGTTTGTCCACCCCTGATCTAGGAGGTGCCACCACAGACTTCTGAGGTTTCCCTATGTCAGGAAACATAATCAGTACCCAGCACTCCCGTTCAGTCTGTTCTCAGCCCTCAGGGTTTTTTCAAAGATGGCAATCATAGCCAGATGCAGCTCACAGGGAGCCCACCTGGATGACATCCTGATCAGAGCTCCATCAGAGTGAGCAGCTCACAGAGCCTTGTTCAGATGTTGTGGCTCCTGCTGGCTCAGTTTCATTATCAATGTCCAGAAAAGTTTGATTCCATCCACCAGAATTACTCATCTGGGGGGTGAAAATAGGCACCTCACTATGAAAGCTCTACCCATCATTAGAAAGATTCCAGAAAATCCAAGATGTTATCTGCTTCAGAGCCACAGAAAACATGCCATAGCACTGTGCCTTGAACAGGTAGGCCTTTTGGTGGTGTATATAGGATCACTCCATGGCCACAGTCATGCATCAGGTGCGTTCAAGCCTTCATCTTAAAAGTGTGGGACCATTCCTTGGAACACATGAAATATCATGAATGGATTCCAGTATAGGGGCTCAACTCCCTACAATGGATGTGAGCTCAGGACATTGTCCACAAAGGATGCTCTTCTGCTTTCCAACCAACTCCAGCCTGGAGAGTTTGGTAACACGTTTGCAAACCCAAACAGCTCAGGGCCT
This sequence comes from Lepidochelys olivacea, assembly GCF_965140295.1. Lineage (NCBI taxonomy): Eukaryota > Metazoa > Chordata > Testudines > Cheloniidae > Lepidochelys > Lepidochelys olivacea. The sequence goes on along the minus strand of NC_140417.1, from coordinate 78,660,284 downwards.
CTGGAGCCCCAAGGAAACGGCTCATGGCATAAACCGTCTAGAGCTGAGAGCGGTCAAGCTGATTCTGCAGTAGTTCCAGACCACTGTAGAGGAGAACCATGTCCTGATTCAGTCAGACAGCACAATTGCAGTTGCATATTTAAACCAAGGGGAACTGAGGAACCTGGCACTACACACGAAAGCAGTAGAAATAATGAGGTGGGTGGAGCAATTTCTCCTTTCCTTCAGAGCATTCCACATAAAAGGGGATGTGAACCAAAAGGCAGGCTAGCTCAGTGGGCTCATGGTTGTCAACTCAGAGTGGTGTCTGAATAGGAGGTTTCTGATCTCAGAGTTCAGATGTTTGGCCTCCATTCAACTGACCCATTGATGAATCATATGAACTCAGAGCCCGTAATACTTCACCAGGGAGTCAGACCCCAGATCCATGGCGCTTGTCCCACAGTTGGCTGCTGAATCTATTCTACGTGTTTCTACCCTTTCCACAACTGGGGAGGGTGGTCCAGAAAATAAAACAAGAACAGGCAGTGATAATACTGATAACACCACATTGGCAGAGGAGACCTTGGGGTTCAAACCTGATATTGCTGAAACTGGAGCCTCCTTTCCAACTTACATGGAGACTGGACATTCTCTCATAAAGTCCTCTTCTTCATCTGGACTGGGAGCGGCCTCAACTAACAGCCTGTCTATTAAAAAGGAAGCTCTAAAAGATCTTGGTCTGTCCTCCAGAGCCATTAAGACATTGCTTTCATTTAGAAAAGTATCAACACTAAAGGCATACTCCTCAGTCTGGTCCAGATTCAACAACTGGTGCCAAGAGCACAGTGCAAATCCCAGAAATCCAGGAATTCCAGCCATTTTGGGTTTTCCCCAAGGAGAAAGAGGTCTTCAGCCCAATACCATTGCACATCAAGTGTCTGTTCTTAGTAGCAGGATGTTCACAGGATCCTCTGGCTCCCTCCCAGATAACAAGATTCCTTTGAGCAGTCCAATTAGCTAGACCTGCAGTCAAGCTGCTATTTTCAACATGGGACCTACCTCAAGTGTAGAGGGCTTTGACAAACTATCCCTCTGAGTCTTTGCCTTCACTGTTGCCATTTTACTTATCTATTAATACTTGTTTCTTAATAGCTGTCACGTCCACCAAGTGAGTGCCGGAGCAGGCAGCCTTTTCTATACAAGAGTCTTACTGTGTGTTCCATGAGGACAAGGCAGAGCTCAGGACAAATCCTTTCTTCCTAAGATATATTCCTCCTTCCACATTTCCCAAGAGGTTGTGCTTCCTTCGTTTTGTCAAAAAACACAGCATCCAACTGAAAAAATATGGCACACCTTAGATTTTCAAAGTTCTGCTTATACCTATCTTAGATGTATAGAATCACAAGGCGATTGGGCTCTCTCTTCATGTCCTTCCATCCAAAATGCCAGGGACTCAGAGTTTCCATGTTCTCCATTGCTAGTTGGATTAAACTATGCATTGTGGAAGCCTACCAAGCATCAGTGGTTCCTGTTCCAGAAGGGATAAAGCACACTCCATAAGATTTTGTACCACCTTGTGGGCAGAATGAGCAAGTGCGTCCACTTTGGAAATTTGCAAAGCAGCCACTTGGTCTACAGCTAATACCTTTGGGTATGTGTACACTATGAAATTAGGTTGATTTTATAGAAGTCGATTTTTAGAAATTGATTTTTTACAGTCTATTGCATACGTCCCCACTAAGCGCATTAAGTTGGCGAAGTGCGTCCTCACTATCATGGCTAGCATCGACTTACGGAGCGGTGCACTGTGGGTAGCTATCCCACAGTTCCCGCAGTCTCTGCTGCCCATTGGAATTCTGGGTTAAGATCCCAATGCCTGATGGGGCAAAAACATTGTCATGAGTGGTTTTGGGTACATGTCGTCAGTCGCCCCTCCCTCCGTGAAAGCAAAGGCAGACAATCATAGAATCATAGAATATCAGGGTTGGAAGGGACCTCAGGAGGTCATCTAGTCCAACCCCCTGCTCAAAGCAGGACCAATCCTCCATAGTTGCCCCAGATCCCTAAATGGCCCCCTCAAAGATTGAACTCACAACCCTGGGATTAGCAGGCCAATGCTCAAACCACTGAGCTATCTATCCCATCCCAATCTCTCCCCACAATCATTTCATGCCTCTTTTCTTGGGTTACCCATGCAGATGCCATACCACGGCAAGCATGGAGCCCACTCAGCTCACCATCACCACTGCTGTTGTGGGCAAGTCTACTGTCGGGGCTGCTGTGATCCAAGTAGCCAGTGCAATCGTTGACGTTCTGTTATCAGGGGTAGTGACTCTGGGAAATGTGTGGGCCTTTTTAGATTTCAAGCCTAGATTAGATTAGAGGCCTAGACCGTTCATTCCCGTATGCTAGATTCCCCCGTACCACAATGGGTGTTGTCCTGTCTCACGGGACCCCCCTTTGAACCTCTGGCCACATGTTCCTGGTCTTACCTCTCACGGAAAGTAGCATTCCTTGTAGCAATCCCGTCGACCCAATGTGTCTTGGCACTCAGGGCCTTGTCCTCGGAACCCCCATATACGGTCTTCCACAGGGATAAAGTCCAGTTTCGCTCACATCCCACATTCCTCCTGAAAGTGCTCTCCGCCTTCCATATGGAGCAGGACATTTTTCTTCCAGTGCTCTGTCCTAAGCCCCATTCCTCCAACAAGGAACACCGCCTTCACACGCTCAATGTGCGTAGAGCGCTGGCCTTTTATCTGGATCGGACCACGCCCTTCCGGAAATCCTCGCAACTGTTTATTGCCTCGGCTGAGCGTATGAAGGGGCAACCCATTTCCACCCAGCGCCTTTCTCGCTGGATTACCCCATGCATACGCACATGCTACAATCTGGCAGGGGTTTCCCCACCACCGATCGTCAGGGTGCACTCTATGAAAGCTCAGGCCTCGGCGGCAGCCTATGTAGCCCATGTCCCTATCCAAGACATATGTAGGGCTGCCACTTGGTCCTCAGTCCACATGTTTACTTCACCTTATGCAATCGTCTCCCAAACTAGAGATGACACCGAGTTGGGCAGGGCGGTAGTGCGTCCCAGGAACTCATAAACTCTTACCCACCTCCAACAGATATAATTTGGAGTCACCTACTGTGGAATACACATGAGCAATCACTCAAAGAAGAAAGGACGGTTACCTGTCCCATAACTGGTGTTCCTTGAGTTGTGTTGCTCAGGTGTATTCCACATCCCGCCCTCCTTCCCCTCTGTTGGAGTTGTCCAGCAAGAAGGAACTGAGGGTGGGGGGAGTGCGCAGCTCCCTTTATAGCGTGATAAAGGCGCCACTCCAGGAGTTGCAGCGGTGCTCCCCCCATATGGGTACTGCTAAGGGAAAAACTTCCGGCACCAGTGCATGTGGCAAGCATGCACACCTACTGTGGAATACACCTGAGCAACACATCTTGAAGAACGCCAGTTACAGAACAGGTAACTGCCTATCTTCCCCCACATGAGCTCCCCAATTCCAAAATCAACTATAGGCTGAGCAAGTGCAGAATGGTGGTAGAATGTGCCTTTGGACATTTAAAAGCTCGCTGGTGCTCTTTGCTGACTAGGTCAGACCTCAGTGCAACCAACATTCCCATTGTTATTGCTGCTTGCTGTGTGCTCCATAATATCTGTGAGAGTCAGGGGGAGACATTTATGGCGGGGTGAGAGGCTGAGGCAAATCGCCTGGCGTCCGATTTTGAGCAGTCAGACACTAGGGCGATTAGAAGAGCACAGCAAGGCTCACAGCGCATCATAGCGGCTTTGAAAACCAGTTTCATGAGTGGCCAGGCTTCGGTGTGATAGTTGTGTGTGTTTCTCCTTGATGCAAACCCGCCCCCTTTGTTGATTTTAATTCCCTGTAAGACAACCACCCTCCCTCCTTCGAAATAAAGTAACTATTGTTTTGAAACCATGTATTCTTTCTTTCTTAATGTAAAAAAAAAAAAAGAGAGAAATAATGGACAAGGTAGCCTGGGTGGGGTGGGGGAGGAGGGAAGGACAAGGCCACATTGTTTATTGTAGTCACACTAACAAGGCAGATATGGAACTTGGGGAGGAGGGCAGGCAGTTATACAGTGGATGCAGCGGGGCTCTGTGCTCTTGTTGGCTTTCCTGCAGCTCCAACAGACATTTCATCATGTCCGTTTGCTCCCCCAACAGATGGTTCATTATGTCCATTTGCTCCCCCATTAGCCTCAGCATTGCGTCCTGCCTCCGCTCTTCGCTCTCACTGAATTCTTTCCTGGCCTCTGCAACTGAATGCCTCCATGCATTAAGCTGTGCCCTATCAGTGCGGGAGCCCATGAGCTCAGAAAACGTGTCATTGCGAGTGTGGGTTTTTTTTCGCCTTCTAATCTGCAATAACCTCAGGGATGGAGATGATATGGGGAGCGTAGAAATATTCTCCACTCTACAATTCTGGGTGAACTGAATGGTCACCTGTGCTGCTGAGTTCGCCACGCTGACCAAACAGGAAATGAATTTCAGAAGTTCCCTGGGGTTTTTCCTGTGTACCTGGCTAGTGCATCGGAGTTCAAAGTGCTGTCCAGAGCAGTCACAATGAAGCATTCTGGGATGGCTCCCGGAGGCCAGTACCATCGATTTGCGTCTGCACTACCCCAAATTCAACCCAGCAAGGTCGATTTTAGCACTACTCTCCTCGTCAGGGAGGAGTACAGAAGTGGTTTTTAAGAGCGCTTTAGGTCAATGGAACGGGGTTGGTTGTGTGGATGCAGTCATTTTTAAATCAACCTAATGCAGCTGAATTCGACCTAACCCCATCATGTAGACCAGGCCTTCGTTAAGCACTATAAGATGGACTTCTTGTCCTCCGCAGAAGCTGCCTTCGGCAGGAATGTGCTGCAGGCAGTGGCCCAGAAATAATGTTGTTTTTTTACCAAAAATGGAGGGATACTTTCTTCTTTCCTTACCTACTAACTTTTTTCATAACCTTCCCTACATCTGTTCCATTGTTCATTACTTCCCAGATGTCCAGAACTGTAGGTGATGCTGGGCTGCAGAATGGAAAATTTCTTACTGTTAATTTCCATTCTGCTAGCAGTATCTCCAACAATTCTCCCCACCCTAGATAACTCATGAGTCAAAAGTCGGATCACCACCATACAATCTTTTTTTTTTTTGCCTAATGTACATAGTTATTTCATTAGCTCAGGAGTATTTGTTAATAGTGTTGTGCAAGTTTTACAACTTTGAAATAACTCATCCGGCAGCAAGTATGAGCAGAGGGGGCATGGCCAGTGTGCAAAGCACCTAAATGTGGATCTACTTCTATGAGCTGCAGAGGGGAGGGGAGCAACCCAAACATCCTGAGTTGTGGGAGACGCAGCTAGAAGAAAGGATATTATTGGTAAGACACTTTCCATTCTCTTGGAAATTAATTTTTTTCTATCCATTTTTCAAATTATATTAATATTACAAGAGGGTAAGTTATGACTTATTGCATGAAGGCTTTGATTAAAAGTGGATTTGAGTCTCTTGAAATGTGTATTAAAGGTAGCAATCAAAAGATGTTTGAGGTATTATAGGTGAAACATTCATGACACCCCTATTTCAAGTTTTTGTAGGACTTTTTGTTCTAAAACCTTGTTTTCAGATACTTATAACTACTCATTTTTCACCTTTTGGACTGAAATTTTACAAGTTTCTTCCCTGCTTAAGAAGTTTTTTTTTATTTTGAGGGACAGGAGTACAGCGGTTCATTGTGAGAATAAGAGTGGGGGAGAGACCAGATTTTTTTAAATTAAGTATTCTAATAGTGAAATACTTGAGTATAAAGTTTAAATTTTTCAGGAAAATTATCATTACCAGGAAATGCCTTTGATTATTCTGGTTAAAATTAGTTTTGTTTTGACAAACTTATTACATAGGAACTGTTGCCTGGACAAAGCAAACTTAAAAGAACATTGTTTGAAGTAAAACTTTTGAAGATTTTTTTTACACAGATTGTGGAAAATACATCCTAAATTCATAAACCAGAATATTTTAAAGAGAAAGTATAGCATATTTGGGCACATACAAATTTGTCTAACCTTCTGAGTGATGTTCAGTAATAATTCTACTTTGTACTATGTAGGTGTTTTTCATCTGTAGATCTAAAAGTGTGTCACAAAGGTAGGTAAGCATTATTGTTCCCATATGTAAAAAATGGGGATACGCTCCTGGTGACTTGCCTAAGATCAAACACCCACTCAGTACCAAGGCTGGGAACAAACCTAAGGTTGTTTTATTTCCAGTCTTGTGCTCTGTTCTGAACTAAAGTTATTTTTACAAGAATGAGTGTGAAGAGAAATATGTACTGAAATAAATCGAAGCCCTATCTGAAACTCTTACCTTGTACTATAGGTGTGGCTGCTGCTAAAGATCAAGATATAGGAACTACAAATCTCCATGTTGAAGTTTCTGATGTAGTGAACATCCTTGCCTATGTGGGCATAGCAAAAGGAAATGGAGTACTCTCAAAAGCAGGTAAAAAAAAGTTGATTTGTATTATACAGAAATAGATTGAATAACAACTCACTTAAAAGTTTGGGTAAGTATTTTGATAGGCACTTTTTAAATTGACACATGAAGTTTAATTCATTGTTTTAAAATATTTGTAATGTATAAATGAAACATACCTTTAACTGCATGCATATTGCTCACAGAGGTAATTTATACACAGTGAATTCTTGTACCTAAATATACTGTGGCTTAAAAATGATCACTTTCTTTGTCGTACTCTTTACCTCTTTCTTGCCATTGCCTACATATTAATGTCCCTGTTTGTACCGGTGATGGCAGAGCAAATGCACAGCAGGATAAAGAATTCCCTTATGAAGCACCACTAGCTCTTACAGCAGCTCCAGTGTGATGGTTACCAAACACCTCAGGGTCACCCTGAATCCCCCATCACGGTGTTTGCTGTGTTGAGTTTAGCGCTAAACAACTACATTCTGGGCCAGAGAGTCTGAAGTGGTATAGTGGAGCTGAAATAAGACTACCTTTAATTTTGCTTTATTTACTTTTATGTGCACCAGCATAGCTGTAGAAATAGACAAGAGATTCTTGACTTACTGTGCAGAAGAATGGACTCAAAATTGTTTTTGTTGGTTCCCTAAGACTGAATTTTAAATATTTTGATTACAGCAATGTTCTCTTATTTCAAAAAGAATTATTTCCATCAGATTTTAACAATGTTAAATTAGATTCATATCTGAGTGTAAATTGTTTTAAAGGTTTTTACACAATTTATGTTTTGTTTTCTAATTACACAAAATAGGTGAATAAAAAATAGTTTCTGAGGGTTTTCTGTAGTATTTAGAAAATGTAATAGTCTCATTATTTAGTCAGTCTGCCACAGGAAGTGTAAAAAGAAAAGAAGAAATATTTCCGCTTTCCACTGCCTGGTTTGAGTGTCTATTTGTCAATTCTTAGGAGTTTTAAAGAAGTTTGAAGAAGAAGATTTGGATGACCTTTTAAGGAAAAGATTGAAAGACTCAAGTGAATTACCTGGGGCTTTGTGGCACATTTATGCTGGCAAAGATGTTGACAAGATAAGAGAATTTCTGCAAAAGGTTAGAATTATATCAAATAGATATTTATTTTATAGACCTGAATAATCAGACTTTTCAAAATTACTATTATATCTTTAAAAAAAGAAAACATACTGCAGATACCTTGTTTGAAATGCCCCATTCCCTAAGCATCCGTTGCTGCATGGGATATTCTTGGTGAACAAACAAACTTCTCTGAACTTCTATACCAGTCCAAATGGTTTAGGTACAGTTTCTCTCAACCAATCAATGGAGACAGAACACAAAGACTTTTGATGATATCATACCCTCACACACAAGGTTGTAGTCATCTCAGCCTTCAGTTGTTGCCAGGCTCCAACTCAATTTAGCATTGACAGATCTTTCTGTCTGAAGAGCAGAAAAGCTTCAGATTCAGAAGGGATGAGTTAGGGAAGGATTCTTCTCTCAGGGAGTCCTGATAAAGTAAGAAGATCCATAAAGAAACCCATTTTCCACACCCACACACAAGAGTTTTGACCCCAGTAGGGTAGAAGGGGATTCAGGGGTATCTAGCCAAATGAATACCCCTTGAACTCAGCAGCCCCACTCCAGGGCAATAGCTCCAGGACAAGGGAAGGAGGTAGAGGTTAAGTGCAATTTAAGGAGGGACAGATAACATAGCAGGAGCTGTTCTCAAGCCTTGGCAATCATCAACCTCTAGCATGATATGCAGCTCAAGCCAACCTGGGACTCAAAGCCCTTTCCTCCCTCCCTCTCCAGGGGGCAAAAGCAGCAAAGGTGTTCCATGAGAAAATTCTCCCTCCATTCGAACAGAAAGCAAGGAAAGTGCAGGGAGTACTCAGCAGTAGTAACCCTGAGAACTGGTCCCAGAGTGGTCTGGGAGCAGAGAGGAAAAGTTAATTCAGCTTTTCTGGCTGCTCTTTTAAAATGCAGCGCACCAGCTACCCTGGAAAATGCCAAGGGGCTCAAAGACTCCTAGCCTGCTGGTGTGCTGCCTGCAGATTCTCACCAAAGCTGGTCTGATCAGAACCCTCAAGTTCTCTGAGGAGAAGGAAGAGTAGAATAGGGGGCAAAGAGCTCAACCATCTTCTAGGCTCCTCCTGAGTAGAGAAGGGAGAACAAAGTAAAGGAGGCCATATGCTCTCATTGACCAAGTTTAGTTCACATTGCAAATAGGTCCCCCCTCATTGTATATAGACATTTTGGAATGGAAACCTCTCCAGCTATCGCTAGGAGCAGGACCTAATTTCCAACTTTCTCTTCCTATTCTAGGAGTGGGCCCCAACCTGCCCATTCTAGAAACTACAGTTTAGACTTAATCAAGTTTTTGAACGGTCTTCTCAAAACTTTAAGAGCAAGGAGAGAGAGAGAGATGAAGGGAACACAAAGCATGCTCCCCATCATAGACTGGAAATAAAGACTGAGTACCACTTAGAGAATATCAGCCCAGCCAGACACTCACCAGTATGTGATGCCCTACCCAAGGAGGATGGTGACTATCAGTGGCGTAATAGAGATGAGTAGGAGGAAACAGTGGGTGAGGTTGAAAAAGGGAGGCTGTAGAGGACCAGATCATTCTGGACTCCCTATCTAAAGGGAAGGCCAAACTCTGCATATTTAAGGAGAAGGATTCATTTGTCAGGGATCTTATATATGCTATTATAGAGACCTACAGGTGCTGTTAATCCTCCCTCATGTCAAAGAAAAGATCAGCAGTGAGTGGTGATCCTGCACAGGAAACTGGCTTCTGTCCTGGCATTAAAGGTGCTTTAGCCTCTCAGAGCATCAGATATAGAACTGCCCACTGCCACTGCCTGAGGGGTGGATGTTGCCATCTCTGGGCTGGCAAAAAGGATAATGATTTCGGTAGGAAGAGGATCCTGCTTAACAGAAAAAAATGGAGCATTCCTGAACAGACTTTCTGAGGTTGCAGATATATTACAGGAAGCTTCAATATACATAGTGTATGCCGCTCAAGTGGTGGATAGGGAGCTAGAGAAACTTAGCAGAGATCTCCAGAGTCCAAAGATGAGGATTCAGAATTTGCCAAGATGCTCCTGTTGCCAGGCTCAATTCTCTCATTCATATGAAAATCTACATATGACATAATCCAGTCAATTTGTGTAGCCATGACCACTTTAGTGGCAGGCAAGAGTGCATTGTGGCTAAAACAATAGACAGCCATTTTTTCCTTCCAATATCAGACTAGAGGCCCTGCCATTCAAAGGAGTTTTTTTCAGGGATGTGTTAGAGAAGATCCAGAATTCCTTGGCTGCTTCAGAGATCCAGATTCTGCCCCACGAGAGGCCCAGATATGGACATCAGGATCACAGTCCAAAAGGGGCATATCCAGGGAACTAGAACTACCGTCCAGAAGGAAGGGCATGATGCCACTTCAAAAAGAAGGCAAGCTTCAGATGGGTTAGCTGCTTTCATTATCAAAGAGATGATAGACACCAGGGAGTCCCTTCAAATTTTAAACAGACAGCCTTAAAGTACAATGGTCCAGGTGCAGTCTCAGCATCAGAGCAAGGCGAAGGAGTTTCTTCCCCATTTGTGCCCACATGACATCCAATCAATGGATGCTGGACATGGTAACTTATGGATATGTGATTGAGTTTGATGCAAGATCCTCTCACAACTTATTTCTTTTGCCCTGACTGATCAACCAACAAAGTACTTGAGGCCTTCTATTTTCTACATAAGATACAGGTCATGTCTATTGTTCTGAAAGATCAGAAGGACACAGAGATATGATCCATCTGTTTCACTGTTCCTAAAAAAATAGGGCATCTGTGTCTAGTTCTGGGCTTACAAAAGACCAGTTTCTTCTCGAGAATCTTGACTAAAGTCATTTATTCAAGAAATGAACTCTGGTGTATTCTTATTCTCCCTGGGTTTTCAGGATTCATACCTGCATTCATTAATGTTGTAGTTTCAGCAGATGTATCTGTGATTTGTTGACACAGACCAGCAATTTTAGTACCAAGCTCTCCCTATCATGTGGCTGGGATGTGGGTAGTCATGCCTAGTGGTTAGAATGGGAGTCAAGCCGAATGGTCAGAGCAGGAGTCCTGGCAAGTGGTTAGAACAGAAATCAGTAGCCAGGAATCAGAGCCCAAGGCCAGATCCCAAAGCCAGGTTTCAGAGCTGAAGTAAGAAGTCAGGAATTGGAGCTGAGGGCCAGAACTGGGTTACCTGGAGGGAGGCAACATCGGAGCAGGGCAGGAAACAAGCAGGTGAAGGAGCTATCGCAGTTGTGTGCGAATGCTGCTGCTAGGCTTAAGAGCTGGTCAGCTGACTCCTCCAGCAATTCAGGCAGTGTAGCTAATCAGGCAGCCTACTACAGGCCAGCTATGCTCATTAGATTGCCCAGAGACTGGGTCTGCTGCAGGCCCTGCTTCTAGACTGGGTCTGCTGCAGGCCATGATTCCTGACATTCCCCCATGGCCCTAATAAGAGAGTGCACATACACCCTCCCAAACTTGAATAAATGGCTGGTTTAAGTTGAGTTAGAAGTTTCAGCCATGATGTGAGTCTATATTTACCTGAAGAGTCCTGAGTTAAAAATAAATATGGAAACATTCCTCTGTCCCACACGGGTGCATCTTCACTAGGTTAAAAGTTGTGTTCTCAACTTGAGTTAGTTAACTCAAGTTCACTGGGATTTTACTTTGTCATACTTAAGACAAGGCAGTTTGTAGTTCTCACATGAGTTTGCAGGTTGAGTTAGAAACTGGGGGCGAAGGGGGGGGGGTGCTAGATTTTATCTTGACCTGCTAACTAGTGAAACCTACAAGTTACTTAGTCTTCACTCAAATTATCTTTTACCTCAAGTTATCTAACTCAAGTTAAGAACAAACCTTTAAGGCTTCAGGAGCTAAAGTATCTGGGAGCAAGATTCAACACCAAGTTAGGTACAGTGGGTCTTTCTCATGCAGGACATGATGAACGAGTTTGCAGAACCAAGTCAGAGCCTCAGTTCAGCAACCAAATAGCATAGTGTCTCTCTGCCAAGGAGCTCTGTGGCCAATGGCAGTGGGTCTAGGAACCTCACTTTTTTTCATGGACTGTCTTCAGTATGTTTTTCTGTTGCAATGGAAAGCAGAGTTGAAAAATTATCTTGAAATGTCCAGGTTACACTAGGGCAGTGGTGCCCAAACTTTTTACCTCATACCCCCCTCCCTTACCCTGTCTACGCCCTCCCCCTCCGTGCCCCCTTCCCCCGGTCAGAAGTGGGGCTGTGGCTTTGGGAGAGCCCCCATCCGCATCCCCCCAAGGCTGGGGCCACAGCTAGGGGCAGAGGCAAGGCCAGTAGCCAGGGCCCCAGACGTGGAGCTGGTGGCGCTCCCTCCCCGCCTCCCATGAGGGCTGGCCCAGGCCAAAGCCATGCCACCTGAATGTTCCTCCATGCCCCCAGCAGGGCACGCCCCACAGTTTGGAGACCTCTGCAGTAGGGTGATGACTAGCTGAGGAAAATTTCAACAAAGGATGTCTTCTGCATTCTCTAGTGTGGAACAATCAAACCACAGATGCCAGAGTAAGTGGTCTCTGGTTGAAAAGTAATAATATATTAACAAGCTGGAGACCAAGGTGGTGAAATTAGGTTTTGTTTACATGTAGGAAAAGCAAGCAACTTAGCAGTAAGAATTCAGCTGGGCAATAACATGGTATACCTCATTCACCAGGGAGGCACAAGAAGGTCTGACTTTTGATTACTTGAGCCCAGAAGAACATTTGTCTTTCAGCAGTCCAGACTGCAAGAAAGATGAACACAGCTGATAGAATGAGCAGAGTGCTACTGAATCAAGGAGATGGGGAGTTAAATCCCCAGGTTTTTCTGTCTTTGCAAAAGGTGGGGCAGGCCTGAGATGAGATCTCATGGCATTTAGAGAAAGTAGAAGAGAACCAAACTATTTCAGCACATTCAAGGAGGCAGGGGCACATGAAATGAATACCATAGAAATTCCCTGAACCTTCATGCTGGTATACATTCTTCACCTGTATATGCTGGCAGTATCCCACAGCAGATTGCCAGATCTAGAGGAGTTTTCATAGTGATTATTCCAATCTAGGTGAAAAGGCCGTGGTACCCAAAAACTAGTGAACATGTCCACGTCCACCCCCTCTGTCTTACTGTTAAGTGCACCAGTCCAAAGAAAGAGGGCTTTATCAGATAAAATCTCTCTGTTACAGCCAAAGAAGCCATCAACTTTAAAAGTGAACTCTCGAAGTTGGAGAATCTTTGTGAGCTGGTGTGACAAAGTGTGGATAGAGATGATTGAGGCCCCAGTGCCAGCCTTCCTGTTTCCTGTATATTGGTCTAATCTTGGAGTTGAGTGCCAGTTCCATTAGAGTACACGCAACAATTATACTGGCATTCTAAGGTTTGATGGATGTGGTCTCAATTGGATGACACCCCCTCCCCACCTCTCCTGTAAGCAATGGGTGATGATCCCACCTGTATTACAATAATTAACTGTCTTGAGAGGTGAGAGGTCCCAGTTGTCTGGACTGGCATAAAAGATTGAAGAAAGAATGGGAAATTTTCTTTACCTGTTCATTTCCTTTCTTTAAGATCTTCTATACCAGTCCAGACTTCTTGCCCTGTATGACTTGGATGCCTGTTTCCTTTACTCGGTTTCAATGCCAAATTGCTGATATGTTCAGATTCCTGCTGTTACTAAAATTGTTTGTTAAACTTCACTAAAGAATAGCATCATTCAACTTGTTGGTTTGGTACTGCTTTTGAGGTAGTCAGCTGAAGACTCATAGATAGCTAGACCCTTAATGTGTAAGGGTGTAAAGTCAAAAATCTTAATATTCTGCTGGTTGGGAGAAACAATAATCCAAGCACCTGGACTGGCTCAAAAGATCTTGCAGAAAGAAAATTAATAGATAAGGAAAATTTTCCCTTTTACATAAAGTAGTTAATAACTAACATAAAGTATATTTTACAAGTAAATTCATATATTTATTAAAAAACTAAACCTGTTTCCTGAGACATGGACAACAGATGTAGGGTTTTTTTCCCCCATCTCTCACTATTATTTAGTAATTAGTGGCTAGTTAAGACAAGTGTTTGTTTTGTGTGCCTAGCATAGGGAGGAACTGCTTGTTGTGGTAGTGGTGGTTGCATTTAAAAATCCACTCATGTCTCATTAGAAATATTTTTAGACCATTCTGCTTATGTCATATTTTCTTAATTCCTTTACAATTATTTGTGGGGAAAAAACTCTTCATGTGAATTTACGTGCTGCTTTTTCTTGACTTGAGGTTATAATTTTGTTTGTGGTGTTATGATTGGATCCTGTGGAAATTTTGTCAAACTAGATTATCTCTTAAAGTTTGGAATCTGGAGATGAGCTGTTATGAAATAAAGATACTATTTTCTTGCAAGTGAGCCCATTTCTAACAAATGATAGAAGAGAAACATGTAGGTAAAAATGTTTATACTTAATTTTTTTTTTTTTACTAAACTTGTCAGAAGGCATCTACTGCTCTTCTGGAGTGGAATTCCTTCAGAATCCTTTTACTTCAAAGGGATTTGGGTGCCTAATTCCCATAAGCTCAAAAGTTTGTCCCTTCCACCAAAAGAAGTTGTTTCAATAAGAAGATATTACCTCATCTACCTTATCTTTATTAATTCCCTTAAAATTCTTTTAAAATACTAGCCAAAATTCTCATGTGGATATTGAAACAAATTCCTGTTGCTTTTTAGGTAGGTAAATTTTGGACCAACCAACATAGGTTTCCTTTTTTTAAAAAATGATCTAGTGTCTCACCTGTATTACAGATTGCAAAAGAACAGGGTCTAGAAGTTTTACCAGAGCATGATCCAATACGTGACCAGAGTTGGTATGTGAACAAAAAACTTCGCCAAAGACTTCTTGAAGAATATGGAGTAAAAACCTGCACTATTATTCAGTTCCTTGGTGATGCTATTATTTTACCAGCAGGAGCCCTTCATCAGGTAAAATACCTCTGTTCACAGATAGATACATGTAAGTTCATGCTTAAATTAGATTTGATTTCATTATCAGTGACCATCATAATGAACAGAAATAAATAACACAAACTGATTGATAGAAATTGCTATCCAAGATTACTATGCAAGGACTCAGAAATACTCAAAGTAACTTCGTTATTTCTCCAAATGTCAAATAATGGTCAAAACACTATTAACTATTGTGCAACTCTTTCAATCCAGTTAACTTCCTTTTACTAGCATATAATTGAAGCATGGCAGTAATTACAAGTTTCAATATAAACCGAATGCTGATACACCTTTCTAATTTCTGCAGGGAAAAAAATACACTTGAAATTGTTTGTTTGGTCTTCATCTGTGGGAGAATTTGTGGGAAAGTTTCAGGTTAATTGACAGGACATTTTTTAGATGAAATTTTTGAAAAGTACTTCTTCAATCTAAAACATATGGACTATTCAGACTTCCTTTTTACATAGCAGGAACATCAGCCAGTCTGGAAAGCGGAAACTAGCATCACATTTCCCTTTCAGCGGCCTCCCTTCATGTGACACACTGTTCTATCTGTGCTTCAAATAGATTTTATTTTCACTTCTGCAAGGAAAAATATGGTAATTAACTCCAGAGAGAGAAATTATGGGGAATCAATGTGTGTATTGTGCAGCAGAATTGTCCCCATCCTAGCATAACCATTTTTTCTCTCAAGCCAACAGTAGCCCCCATACTACAGAGGATGGGAGTCTCACAAAGTAAACTTTTCTTGGCTAAAGATCAGATAAGAATTGTAGCCAGTAGTGGACCCATGCTGAGTTTGAGCATGACAGGATGGGGAAGGCAACCTAGGCCGTGTCTCAAGCATGGCATTTCAAATTGCTTTGCAGTCATGGGTCAAAGAGCTATGATTACTTTAGTTGGTGGTCCCCATGTGTATCCCACTGTGGGTACTCGGTGCACCTGAGACGGGAAGATTCTTGCTGTTAGTATCCATTGGGCTGTGTCTCCTTGTGCTTCAAACCAGGGGCATAAAAGGAGGTGCAGACCAATCATCTTTCTAGTTCCTTTCTAGAACTCCTCAGTATCTGCAGCTTTGCTAGCATTCCTGCTAAAAAAAATTTAGCATTGTTTTGTGTAAATATTTTTTTTTCTTTAGATAGTGTTTTGGTATTTGTGGGTGGGGTTCCCTCCAACCCCGTTGCCCCAACATTTGGGGTTCTTAGCATGCCTGACATCCCATGTCCTGTGTGGCCTGCCCCCAGATCTTCCCAGAGAGTGGTCTGCACAATTCCTGTTTGTATTGCTTTGGAGAATCCCACATCCCCTCCAAGTACAATGTTTACAGTTTTTCTTCTTTGAATTTGGCAATCCCATGAGTTCCAGCTTTGAAGACACCTAATGGAGCAGTTGATGAGGTCCCAGTCTGACGCTCAGTTTCCTGACACCCCGCCCCTGGTACATTGGCAGGAGCTGCCTACTAGTCCCCATTCTGTTCCAAGGCTCTCCAGCTCTGAACCATTGGATATCAAGCCTAGGAACTCTAGCAAGAGATGGGAGGAGGGTATGGTCAGATACCCCCACTGGAAATGGGATAAATCCCCTTCTAAAGCCACTAATAAAAGGAGCATCTCCCCTACCTTGTCCAAATTGAGTGAGACTCTGCCCAGGTAAGGATGTCAAACTGAGTTCACCAACAAACTTCTACAGGAACTCAGGCCACAATTTCAGGCCCTCATCGAGGAGGGTAAACTAATATTCAGACTGTTTCCCCAGGCTTTGCTAGATGCTGCAGACGCTGCTTCCCATTCCATGGCAACTTTGGTTGTCATGAGGTAGACCTCATGGCTACAGTTTTTTGGGGTCCCCAAGGAGGTACAAGCTACTGTGGAGGACCTTCCCTTCAGGTCATTTGTAGCCATCATGTAGCCATTTGTTCAGTGAGAAAACCGATGAGGCACTGGATACCATCAGACTCCCAGGCTACCCTCTGATCCTTGTGTATTTATGCCCCAGTTCCTCAGAGGAAGTACTCTAGACCACCTACAGACAAACAGCATCTCACTTCACAACTTGTCTACTATCAGAGAGAACATGAACCTCCCAGGAAGTGTCAGAGACCGTAGCGTAGAAGACATCATGCCCAGCAGTTGTCTATCTCTCAGGCTCAGGAGACCATTTTGACAGGACCAATGAGTGCTGCCAGCCAGCCTCCACTCTGACTGACACCCCCTTTGGTGGCTTCCTGACCTATTTCTTCCAGTCTGGCATTGTCACCTCTTATAGATGGGTCATAGAGAGCATCTCCACTGGCTAGTCAACAGTTTCTTTCCCCTCCCTGTTCCTCCTGAGGACCCCTCTTAGGAGAGGATCTTCAGACAGGAAGTGGACTCCCCTTTACAGCTAAAAGCTTATAGAACCCGTACCCTCTCAGCATAAGGGGAAGGGGTTTTATTCCAGGTACATCCTCATCACCAAAAATAAAGGGATCTAGAGGCCCATGAAGCTGAATGTCTTCATATGCCTTTCAAAATTCAGGATGACTATCCTGGCCGCCATAATTCCCTCCCTAAACAAAGGCAGTTGGTTTTCAGCTGTTCGAACAACGCTTATTTCCATGTTAGACATTCATCCTGTGCACAGGAGGCCCAAATGATTATTGGTACAATCCTTCCCTTCAGGCTTTTGACAGCTCTAGAGTTTTTAATGAGGTGCTGTCCGTAATAGTGATATACCTGTGCTGCCAAGGCAGCCCAGTTTTTCATTATCTTGATGACTCGCTGCTCACAGGCTTGTCATGTCAGGAAGTACAATCGTCAGTCCTTTGCCTACCCAGCTTGTTTTGAACCTTTGAACTTCTAGTAAACCTAGAAAAGTCCAATGTAGTTCCAGTGCAACTTATAAAATTTATCAGAGCAACTCTGAATTCAGTTTCAGCCAGAGCTTATCTACCAGAGGACATAATCCACAGGATGCTAAACATTACGGCTCAGCATCGGATGTGTCCTCACGTGACAGCTGGATCTTGCCTGATCCTGATAGGCGACATGGCCTTCTGCCCCAATGTTATGCCATTTGCAAGGTTGCCTTTCTGGTGCCCCAGGCGTGGTTGAGGACAGTCTACTCTCCGAGCAGAGACAATCTGGACAAACAAGTCTCAGTTCCCCAAGGTATTCATTCCCCTTCCACCCATAAAGAAGCTGATTATGGATGCCTCCATAATGGGTTGGGGAATGCACTTGAATGATCACACGGCTCAAGGCTCTCATCCCAACAAGAATCCACACTTTACAACAACCTCCTCAAACTGTGGGAGCTTCACTAGGTTTGCAGAAAGTTCCTGTCCCTCATCCATGCCCAGCACATTCAGATAATGTTGGAAAACATGACTACAGTCTACTACATAAGCAGAAGAGTGAGGTCTCCAGCCCTTTAGGTGGAAGCAGTCAAACTCTGGAACCAGTGTATCTGTCATCAAATTACCACTCGGTGGTGCACTTCCCAGAAGTAATTAATACCTTGGCAGACCACCTCAGCAGGCACTTGCATAAGGATCACAACTTGGTGGTACAAAACGTATTCCGACAGTAGGGTTTCCCATCATGGTATCTTTGTGTCCCAGGACAACAAGAAATATCCACCTTACTGTTCACTAGCAGCTTGGGGACACTGTTACAGAGGGGTCACATTCCTGGTTCAGTGTTGAGCTGCTGATGTATACCTTCCCACTAAATATTCCTTTTGATCTGAGTCTTGAAGAAAATCAAGCGGGACAGACTGTTGGTGATTTTTGTGACATTCTACTGGCTGAAGCGGTTCTGGTTCACCAGCATCCTCCAGATGTAACCACTCCCATGCATACTCATTCAGCTATTTCCGAACCTGCTAACACAGAACAGAGGCAGGATCAACCATGCCAACCCACCATCTCTCCACCTGACAGCCTGAAATTTGGATGGATGCCGAGCTTTGAGAAATCATGTTCCAAGGAAATACAGTCCATCGTCAGTAATATCAGGAAATGCTCTATGAGAAAATGCTTTGTTGTTAAATGGAAGAGATTTTTTTTATTTCTGATGCCAATTTTGTCACATGCCCCCAGACAATTTGGACACCTCTATCATCTTAGACTACTTTCTTTCCTAAAAGAAGTTGGGCATATCTCTGTTATCTGCGTGTGCATTTGGCAGCAATTAATGCCCTTCATTCCACTGGTTGACAGCTACTTTGTCTTCACCCACACTATTGACCCTAAGGCTCCTGAAAGGCCTTACTAGAATCTACCCACGGTAGTGAAACTAATGCCAACTTGGGATATCAACCTTGTTTGGTCAGTGCTTATGAATCCTCCATTTGAACTGTTTGCAGCCTGCTCCCTTCTTCACCTGTCTATTAAAGTAGTCTTCCTGACTGTAATCACTTCTTCCAGAAGAGTAGGTAAGCTCAGGGCCTTTATGGTGGACACTTCCTTTTCGGTGTTCCATCAGGATGAGGTCTCTCTGAAGTTATATCTCAAGCTGATTACAAAGTTTCCCTCTGAATTCCACCTGTCTTCTACTTGAAACCTTCCACTACCAGGGAAGACAGAAAGCTTCATTCTCTGGATGTCCATTGAGCTTCAGCTTTCTACCTACAAAGGACAAAACCCTTCAGGAAGTCTCCCAAGACTCTTCATTTCCATTCATTGAGCAGACGAAGGGGGAAGCAGTCTCCTCACAGAGGCTTTCCAAATAGATTGCTGGTTGCATCTGCCTTTGCTATGATCTTGCAGGGGCTACTCTTCATCAGAATGTGTGGGCTTACTTGACCAGATACTAGGCTGCTTCCATGATTATTCTTCAGGACATTCTTCTCCTGGAGATCTGTAGAGCAGCAATATGGAGCTTTGTGTATACTTTCACTGGACGCTACTATGCCCTGGTGCAGGCCTCTTCTGTGACTGCATCCTTCAGTTCAGCAGTCATTCAGTCAGTGGTGCAGCATCATTCCTTGGACCCTCATCCTTGATTGATATTGCGTGCAGGTTACCCACCTTTCCATACACACAGGGACCATCACTCAAAGAAGAAAGAAAGTTTCTTACCTTACAGTAATTGGAGTTCTTCCAGAAATGTGGTTCCTATGTATATTCCACTCTCCATCCTCCTTCCCCTCTGCTGTGAATCCTTTCTTACAGAGATTCCCAGTAGACAAGGAACTGGGGATGTGGTTGGTCTGTGCCTCCCCATATGCCCTCGGTCCAGACCATAAGGAGGTGCAGGTAAGGACCAACAGACACTGATAGCAAGAATGTTCTAGTCTCAAGCACATGAAGTGTATGTGTATCCACAGTGGAACCACACGTCTTGAAGAACTCCAGTTACTGTAAGGTAAGTAACCTTTCTTTCACACTGGTTAAGAGGGATTGCAGGCCTCAGGCCTTTGAATCTTCTCATTCACCTTCCTCCTAGGCTTTCTAGGATGCTGGACATTTCTGATCAAAGGTGTACAAACATCTCCCAAACATCTTTTCCTAGAGAAAGAGAGCAGAAGGATGTTTACCCATGTACAGTGACCTGAAGGACTTTAATAGAGAGTAATATGATATCAAACTTCCCTGAAAGTATCTGATGGCTGTTTCATTTCCTCAAAGAATGATCAAAAGCATAGAATGCAATACTCAAGGTGAACTTGGCTGTCATTCTAGTGATTTAAAAAGAAAAAAAAATCTGTTCTACTAGATTGGATGGTAGCCCAGAAGGATCTGTGAGACTGTAAGCTTGAATGTATTTCTAAAGGGAACTATGAGTTGCTTGTCAAGTGCATCTCTGTATGGTCATACATGACTATATTGTCCTAAGAATTTTAAGGTCTAGAGTGATTGGCCTCAGATCTGCTTCCCAAAAGATTCTGAAAGATGAACATCTCTGATATGTATTTGATGTTTCCTTGGATCTGTTGTCCTTACAGGCAGAATAGAGGGCAAGTGAGGCCTCATTAGCCTGCCAAAGTTGGAAGAAGAGAACTCGATGCTAGAAGAGCAGGCATGAGTAAGCCTCCCTTTCAGGGATGTAATCTGTCACTTTTTGGTTCAATGGAAAATGGAATTACTGATTTGTTCTCTTGATAATGATTATTGCATATCACACAGAAATAAGTTCTGTCCAAGGGGGCAATTCGTGACTTTCCCGATTACATCAGACTTAAACAGAAGAATTGTTTTTGGCTGGCAGATACATGATATAAACATAAATCACTAGCACAGAAGGAAGAAAATTCAGGACATCTATTCTCTCCTCTTGGAGGGAAGCTTGTCTGGTTCTCTACCCCAAGGATCAAAAGTAAGGTTTAAGACACTTCCAAGATATTGTTATGAGCTAGGTGAAACCTTATTGTGGATTGAGGTAAAGCTCCACTGACATTGATAGGTGTGAACTCACCCTTCAGACTGTTTTATAAGGTATGAGGCATATAATTGCCGTCAAACTAAAGGGAGTACACCACCACCACCACATTCAGTATGTATGTTTAAGAGCTGAAAATAAGGCCAGGTTACTGTTGTCACCTTTAACCCCTTGACATCAATTCCAAACAGTTGCTTTTGAGATGGAGATATTCCAACTCCTGGCACCTAGGAGTTAATAAGACAGCATTTCTGATGGATAGATTCTGGGAACCTTTTTCTCCACAGTGACAAGTTCTTATGAAAGGGATGTTTGGGAGGAAATGGAGAATTACCGTATATACTCAATCATAAGCCGACCCCCCCAAGATGGATAAGTAAAAATGGAAAATTCTTATGACCCATTCATAAGCTGACCCTATAATTCAGGGGTCAGCAAACTTTTGACTCCCGGGCCATCAGGATAATTCGATGGCGAGCCGAGATGGTTTGTTTACCTCGAGCGTCCGCAGGCACGGAGGTAAACCTAAGTAAACAAAGTGTCCCAGTGCGCCAGCTGCTTACCCTGACAGGCTGGGATAGCAACTGGTGGGGAAATTGGGGGGAGGGGAGGGAAGCTGGGGGTCAGGGGAGTAACCCCTGTAACCACCCCCCCACATGACCCCACCCCTAGCCCGGGACCCCCACACTTTCCCCATCCCATCCCTTCTTACTTTATCTGAGGAGGTCCAGGGGAGGATGTCTCTAGCCTGGCCGGAGCTGCTCCGGTGGGCCAGACCGGGCGGCATGGCAGCAGCATGTTCCAGCGGGCTGGGCCGGATGGCGTGGCTGCAGCATGCTCTGGTGGGCGGGGCCGAGTGGCATGGCTGCAGCCTGCCAGCCCCAGAGCTGCAGCTGCTTTGGAGGCTGGGGGGAGAGCAGCGTGGCCAGAAGTGGAGAGACTCTGGCCCCGCCTCTTCCTTTCTGGCTCTGCTGGCTGTGCTGCCTCTCCTTGCTCCTTCTTTTGCGGGGAGGGGCTGTGTCCCACCCCTCCCTCTCTATACCTGATCATAAGATGACCCCCTTCTCTGATGCTTCCCTTTTTTACGAAAAAAATTCAGCTTATGAATGCATATATACGGTATGTTCTTTGATGCATGTATTTAAAAAAATAACTGTTTCTGTATCTGTTTCTGGTTTTTAAAATGTATTGAAAGTTGTCATTAAAAGATAAGAGTGAAATACTTGACTCAGTGATTTAAGTATGTTCGTTGAGATTAAATACATAATTTAAATTGCCTCATTATAACAGGGCAAGAAATTATATAATCTAACAAACGCCAAAAAAAAAATGTTGACTTAAGAGCATAATAACATATTAGGATCAGAGAATCATAGGACTGGAAGGGAGCTCAAAAGGTCATCTAGTCCAGTCCCCTGCACTCATGGCAGGAGTAAGTATTATCTAGATCATCTCTGACAGGTGTTTGTCCAACCTGCTCTTAAAAATCTTCAATGATGGTGATTCCACAACCTCACTGAGCAATTTATTCCAGTTCTTAACTACCCTGACAGGAAGTTTTTCCTAATGTCCAGCCTAAACTGCCCTTGCTGCAATTTAAGCCCATTGCTTCTTGTCCTATCCTCAGAGGTTAAGGAGAACAATTTTTTTCTCCCTTTTCGTGGTAACAGCCTTTTATGTACTTGAAAACTGTTATCATGTCCCCTCTCAGTCTTCTGTTCTCCAAACTAAACAAACCGATTCTTTTAATCTTCCTTCATAGGTCATGTTTTCTAGACTTTTAATATTTTTTATTCTTCTCTGGACTTGCTCCAGTTTGGCTACATCTTTCCTGAAATGTGGTGCCCAGAACTGGACACAATACTCCAGTTGAGGCCTAATCAGCATGGAGTAGAGTAAAACAATTTTTTATTTTTGCTTTTTTTGTAAGTGTGTTAAACTGTTGACTCATATTTAGCTTGTGATCCCCTATAACCCTCAGATCCGTTTCTGCAGTATTACCTTCCTAAGCAGTCATTTCCCATTTTGTATGTAATGTAACATGCTTATAGAGAATGACGTCCCAGAGATGACTTGGTAAATACACATGAGAAAGGAATTGCTATACATGTATGTTCCCATACAGCTAAGAGCTAGAAGCTATGTGTATGTCAACTGCACAGGGGCTGATCTGTGTAGGTGATAGCTTTCTCTGTAAGGACAGAGAAACGGAGGTCTATGGCCAGGAGTTGGGATGAGGAACTCCCAATCCTTCACACACCAACTCCCTGTCTAGGATCTTAGGCTTTCTCCTTACTCTCCCTAGTTTTTGGGGTTGTGCTCCACTGGCTCAGCTTCCCTGTTATTGGCATTCTGGTAGGGTGTATTACCCTTCACCCCATGAATCTCTGGGAAAAATTGCCTGCCAAACTTTCCCGTTCATGATTACATCTGAGGCATCAGTAGCAGTAACAGCCCTTCTTTATCTCCCTGGCTCGTCTCTGTTTTAGATATGTCTGCTAAGGAGAGGAACTTTCAGCTGTACAGTGTCTTTAAATATCTGGACCTAATGATTGCCTAGATCCGTTAGTTTGATTTTGCTATATACTGTCTTAAGATGTGCAGGGCTTCCCATAAGCTTTCATAACTACTTGTCTCGGGATGGGAGGGGAAATATTTAACAGGTCAATAGGTTCAGAGACTATTTTAATAGGTAGAGGAGGGGAAGTTAAGAAGTTGGATGGGTTGGAGACACTTGGCACTCAAGTACATGAGGTTTTGGAACTTGGGAAAGGGGAGTTGTTCACTTGTCACTGGGAAGAATGTGTGAATTGGGGAGGGGTTTGGGAGCAAAGACAATCAAGGTCACAGCACAGGTTTTTGAGAAGGGAATTGGAAGATGGATTGAATTAATGAGAGAGTGGCTGGCTGCATGCCAGGGAAAGGAAGAGAAGGGCTGGGCGTGCACTCGGATTGTGGCTAGTGTCCTTCAATAACATTCCAGCTCAGGAGTATGAGCCTGAACAATGTTAGGATTTTAGAAAATAGTGTGTCTCATCATTGTGGAGTCTATTGCTGCACATCTGACACATGACTTGTTGCAACAGATAGGAGATTTCAAAATGTTCAATAAATGTCAGTTTAATACACGTCATTACTGATAACTTAAAAAGTAAAAAGATCCCTGGTCTGATAGTTAGGTGGTTTGAAAGGTTTGGAGCCTGTACTTTACTTTGTTCTTTTTGTGAATTAAAAAAAAATATTTTTTTTTAATTTTCTTTTTTTCTCTTATTTTTGGACAGGTGCAAAATTTTCACAGCTGCATTCAAGTAACTGAAGACTTTGTGTCTCCAGAACATCTTGTACAGTCATTTCACTTAACACAGGAACTGAGGCTGTCAAAAGAAGAAATCAATTACGATGATAAAATGCAGGTAAGAAATGAATTCTCAACTAGAACTTGTTCTGAAAGCACTGCGTTCTGATTCTGATTGAAATATGTAACTGTGCATGTGGTCATTTTCTAGCTATTGTTCACACGGAATAACAACGACAATCAATGTGCCTATTTGGTCCCCATGAACCTAAGGGAGACCATCAATGTGAATGCAGTGATGTAAATGACTTTCAGTTGAATCGCTGTTTTGGTATTTCACAGTGTGTTTAGAATATCAAGGTGTTTCCTTTTGGACTAACATTTTTAACTTAATCTTTATTTCATCCACTAAGCCTAGGGCTCAGTCCTAAACTTGGTTACGTACCATGCATTAGTAGTGGCTTTTTTATCACTTGTATCTTACTGAGGTGTGTCTTATACTTTTGCAGGTTAAAAATATCTTGTATCACGCAGTTAAGGAAATGGTGAGAGCTTTGAAGATTCATGAAAATGAAATGGAAGATGTGGAAGAGAACTAAAGTGCTCGCTGCTTTTTTATGTTAAACCATCAGATGGAGGTTATTTTTTCAATTATATGATGAACAGTATGCACACTAATTTAAGCTTCACAAACCATCAGTGCCAAGAAAACATAGTCACCGTATTTACTTGTTACTGACACTGCAAAAGTATAGCTTCATAGATCACAGCTACTGTGATTAAATGTTACTTATTAAAAAAAATTAAGCAGCATTCTGCTGTCTTGTATTATAATGTATATGAAGTTTGTGAAATGTCAGATTTAAGATGTATTTATTTTTTGAAAAAAACCCACAAAATTCTATGCTATATTGTTGATCAAATGTAAATGTGACTTGTACAGTTTGCTAAGATAACTCTGGTATTTTTCACTACATTGAGACAGTTACTGTGAGAGTAGGACACAAACACCAGCTATTGCCTGCATTTGGGACATTGCTGAATCCGCACAGCAGTCATGTCATTTTCTGAAAATTACTGCCAAATAATTGTAAACTTTGTAAAATATAAAGTATATAAAGTAGATATTAAATAGAGACACTTCAGTATTTTATTGAAGCTATTCAGTGTACAATTAAACATTTTCAAAAGGTGTAATTTATTTAAAAGATTGTCTCATTTTGGTAAAATTTCTGTGAACTTTTAAAGCTTAATATTAAACTTAATATGCTGTGTAAATATATACATATATACATTCAATGATGTATTTTTTTAAAACATTGGCTTGCTTTAATTTGTTAAAAGTGCAGGTGTTACACATGCTTTGTACATTGAAGTTGAAAGGGGTTTTGCATTTTCCATTAAAATGACTTTATCAAATGTTGTCTCATTGTGTGTGTTTTTCATGTTTGTGGTACATTTGTGACAAACACACTTGTCTGAGTCATTCATGCCTTCACAGTGATTGCAGATGTCTCTGTTGTAAAGCTGCCTACTGTAAAAGATTGCAGTGTTGTATGTTAATTAGTGTGCACCATTCACCCCCTGCCAGTTTTAATATGAAAATACTAAAGGACATGCTGGAACACAGTTCAAGTGGCTGAGCCAAAGAGAGCTACCTAAGAATAAAAATAATTTAAACAGTCCTTATGTTGTGTCTTCAATAACAAAGATTCTTTTGTTTTGAGAAGGGAATTTCCATAGAACAAAAAAATAAGTTCTCTGTTGCTTGTAAACTAAATGTGTAAAGATTAGGTCAGTGATGAGGAACTCTTATGCTTATTATAAAAAATAAAATTGTGTATAATGCTCTAAAACTGAAAAAATGAAATTGGATAGCTCTCTCGCTGGTGATATAGCCAAAATGTGATAGCAGTAGGTATGCTGCTGCCAAATGAAACAACAGTGCTAGTGTGGGAGGTGGGGAGAGGTAGTATTTAAATTGCATTAAAAAGTTGGATGATACACAAAACAATTTCAGGTTTTTTAGTGAAAAGAAAAATGATTTTAAAAGTACATGTTTTGGGTTTAACTGGTTAGAAAAATTGCAGTCGATTTTATAGTTACTCAGAAATATTACTGGAATGAGGTTGATATGCATTATCAGTTACGTCTTAAGTTTACGTTAAGTTAATATATTGCTCTGTACGTAGCACAGAGGGAAGGGAAAATTTGATAGCTAAACTATTTGTTGAAGATACAACAAGCTGCTGAGCTCTCTTAACTGAGCCATAGGAATGGTTTCTTTTCAGGACCAGAATTTGAATAGAAATAAATTTTAATGGTAGCTAATATTTACATTTAGGAGGTTAAATCTGTTGTAAACCTTTGATCTTAACCCAAAAAATAACTCTTGTTGCATTGTGGTTTTTTTGGCTGAAAAGTTTTAACATTTTGGGAAGATTTTTGAGGCTTTGGGTTTGCAATGTTGTTGCTGTTGTTCTGGTCTTACATAAATAAGAAAAATATTTTTGTATGGAATACTCCTGAACACCACACTACATGCATGCAGTTTTAGTGCAGGACATAGTCTTTTTCCTAGAGCTGAAGTCACAGTACTCCTCGTGTATAGTTTTATCACAAAAGGGGGAATATCATTTTATAATCTGATATTCACAATACAAATATTTAGGTGGATTATAATTGTTTATCTGTGTGAACTGACAGACTCTTGAATTTTTCTTTCTCCAGAGATGCAAAAAAGAAGCCAAGGCTGAGAGATGTGTAGTGAAACTTGCCTCATGTATGATGATGCAGAAACCTCAGGTCAGTAACAAGGGTGGTCACTCTTCGTGCCTATACTTCTCTGGTTTGCCAAAGGGAGTCCAAATT
Organism: Lepidochelys olivacea; assembly: GCF_965140295.1. NCBI lineage: Eukaryota > Metazoa > Chordata > Testudines > Cheloniidae > Lepidochelys > Lepidochelys olivacea. Next base: position 78,633,196 of record NC_140417.1, on the reverse strand, counting down.
ACTATAGAAACCTGCCCATTGAAGGTCAGAAAGTACTTAGTACCAAGTCCTTGAATTCTAGGACCACTTTGAGATAGTTGGGTCTTTATATAGTCTGTCAAGCAATGTACCTTGAGCTTCAGGTACCATTTCTAAGGTATTTAAGACGTTCCAGCCAAAGACCTTCCCAGAATTAGACACTTAAAGTTTCACGCTGGTTTGCCCAAAATGTGCATATTACGTACAGTATGGATACATGGAGTCAATTATCTCAAAGAATCACAATTTATATGGTGCTTAAACATACCGTTGGAAATACACATTTTCTAATATTGCAAAGATGATTAGTCTGTTACTGAAACTAGAATAGAAAGAAGTAGTATACATTTTATACGGGTTGCGCATGTCTTTTATAACTGTAGTGTTTAGAACAGCCTTAGCTGTTGTGTAATGACACTTGTTCTGAGCTGATCTCACACTGAAGATCTTTGGTCTTGGTAATTACACTTTTCTATCAGTGTGCATAGTACACAGTTGTGAGAATTGTAGCATTTTTATTATTTTGATTTTTCTTTGTATAGAATCCTAAACACCATGGCAGGTTGCAAATGTAACAGAACAATTTATTTCGTATAAGTTCAAGGACTAACCAGTACCTGTAGACATAACATCATGTTACCATGTACATTCAGTAATGACCTCAGGGCTCCCCCAGCCTACTTTGGTGGAAATCAGGCATACAACAGAATACTGTGAATTTCCTTCATTGGTAATTTAGGTTTGGGGGTAATTGTTTCAGGATGAAGCCATCAAAGGTGATTTAAGAAACGTTCTATTTTACCTGTGACATTTAGAAAACTTTTTACTGCTTCTGCCTTTATCCATGTGTCTCCCCGTATAAGTAATTAAAATTCCTGGATGAAATCTAGTGGTGATGCAAGTTGTTTGTGTCCATTACTGTGTTTCTTTGTACACCATGATTTCTGCATGGCAAACTTCTAGAAACGTTGCTATGTAATCTGACAGTAGTGAAATTAAACTAACATAGAGGCTTTTTACACAAAGGGTAGCTTAAGGAAAAGTTAGAACTGGATCCATATTATATCCATGGTGGCAGTTCGGATGACTGTGTCACCACCTCCAGAATCTAAGGGCTTGTCTGCTCAAGGAAAATAACAGAATAGCTATTTCTGAATAGATTCATAGAATATCAGAGTTGGAAGGGACCTCAGGAGGTCATCTAGTCCAACCCCCTGCTCAAAGCAGGGCCAATCCCCAATTTTGCCCCAGAACCCCCTAAATGGCCCCATCAAGGATTGAACTCACAACCTTGGGTTTAGCAGGCCAATGCTCAAACCACTGAGCTCCCTCCACTCCGTGTGTGGAAACTCTGATTCCAAAATAAGTGTGTCCACAAAGGGAACAATTCAGAAATAGCTGCTATGCTTTAAGATTCACACCCTCAATTCAAAATAATTCTCAAGTGTAAACAAGCCTTAGTTTTCTTGTTTAATGAATAGGTTAGTTCAGGCTCTCTTCGATTTTCCTTAGGGGATTGATCTTAGCGACCCATGTAATCTTTTTATGACGAAGTTAAATATTAATTTTTTTCTCCTGAATTTGATGTGTTTCACACAAATGGATACCCCTATATTTACTTTCCTCATGCACAACACAAGAGTCTGACAGTAAAGGTCAGTTTTATTAATATTCACATCCCAATGTTTACAGCAATTGGCACCCTAAGAGAATGAATCCAGGAGGCCAGTCTAAAGTAGGAGGAAGAATGACTGTGAGATGCATAAGAGTCTTTGACGGAAGTCCCTGTGGGTGCTTCACTTCAGGTGTTGGCGTGTCCTTGCACCCTTGATCAGAGAATTTCAGCAGCAGTGCCTGTCTGTTTCGCGCATGCACACTCCCTGTCTCGCATACAGTTGGTGCCTCATCTAGCACATATCCAACCCAATGCCCTCAGTTCCCTCTCAGCCGTCGTCAGTCTGATACAGAGCTCCCAGAAGTGTCAAGAAGTTAGCTCACTTAGTGTGAAAATAGTATTTAGCATAGTTTAGTTTAGCAGTACGGTTACTTTTCCCCGTTTTACTTCCTACTTTAAAAAAAAACAAACCCAAACCTTTTCATAGCCTAGTTAATTTCACCCCTGAGGTGAACCATCATCTTTTCAGCTATGCCTTGTTCACCGGGTTTTAAGCACTGCCTCTCCTGTTCAGATGCCATGCTGGTGTCAGACAGACACTCAGTGTGTCCGCTGCTTGGCTGAGTCACACATCCCTCAGAAATGTGCTTGCTGCTGCAGTCTAAAGCTTCAAGCTCAGAGGAACAGGGATCTGCACTTCAAGCTCATCTTAATGGAGAAGTCTGTGCACCCAGCTTTAGACCCCATCCAGCAGACGCCCTCTGGACACAGATCTCCAAAGACCTCACGCTCTTCTCAGAGGAATGCTTATTCCTCAAAAAAATCAATTTGGAAATGAGCGGTGATTTCTCCTGAGAGAGAACCAACGAAAAAGAAGCGCTCTCCATCTCAGTCTCTCTTTGCCCTGGTCTACACTAAGAGTTTAGGTCAAATTTAGCAGCATTAGATTTAACCCTGCACCCGTCCACACAATGAAGCCATTTTTGTCGACTTAATGGGCTCTTAAAATCGATTTCTGTTACTCCTCCCTGACAAGGGGATTAGTGCTGAAATCGACATCACTGGGTCGAATTTAGGTCAGTGTGGACGCAATTTGATGGTATTGGCCTTCGGGAGCTATCCCACAGTGCTCCATTGTGACCGCTCTGGACAGCACTCTGAACTCGGATGCACTGGCCAGGTGGACAGGAAAAGCCCTGAGAACTTTTGAATTTCTTTTCCCGTTTGAAAAGTGTGGCAAGCTGATCAGCACAGGTGACCGTGCAGATCTCATCAACAGAGGTGACCATGGAGTCCCAGAATTGCAAAAGAGCTCCAGCATGAACCGAACGAGAGGTACGGGATCTGATCGCTATATGGGGAGACGAAGCTGTGCTATCAGAACTCTGTTCCAAAAGACGAAATGCCAAAATATTTGAAAAAAATCTCCAAGGGCATGAAGGACAGAGGCTATCACAGGGACCCGCAGCAGTGCCGCATGAAACTTAAGGAGCTTAGGCAAGCCTACCAAAAAACTCAAGAGGCAAACACTCGCTCAGAGTCAGAGCCCCAGACATGCCGCTTCTATGATGAGCTGCATGCAATTCTAGGGGGTATCCCTACCACTGCCCCACCCCTGTATGTGGACTCCTGCAAGGGGGGGGGGGGGAGTCTCACGCAACAGGGATGAAGATTTTGGGGACCAGGTGGATGAGGGGGAGGTTGAAGATACCGCACACCAGGCAAGTGGAGAAACTGTTCTCCCCGACAGCCAGGAACTGTTTATCACCCTGGATCTAGTACTTTCCCAACCCGGGCTCCCGGACCTTGAAGGCGGAGAAGGCAACTCTGATGAGTGTACCTTTGTAAATATAATACACGGTTTAAAAGCAAGCGTGTTTCATGATTACTTTGCCCTGAAGACTTAGGATGCATTTGCGGCCAATACAGCTACTGGAAAAGGCTGTTTTCATCAAGGAGAAACAAACAGAACTGTCACACCATAGCCTGGTCAGCCATGAAACTGGTTTTCAAAGCTTCTCTGATGCGCAGCGTGCCCTGTTGTGCTCTTCTAACCGCCCTGGTGTCTGGCTGTGCCTTATCAGCGGCCAGGCGATTTGCCACAACCTCCCACCCCGCCTCCCCCTTACTCTCACAGATATTATGGAGCACACAGCAAGCAGTAATAACAATGGGAATATTGGTTTTGCTGAGATCTAACCGAGTCAGTAAACTGCGCCAGCGCGCCTTTAAATGTCCAAATGCACATTCTACCACCATTCTGCACTTGCTCAGCCTGTAGTTGAACAGCTCCTGACTACTGTCCAGGCTGCCTGTGTACGGCTTCATGAGCCATGGCATTAAGGGGTAGGCTGGGTCCCCAAGGATAACTATATATATAACATTTCAACATCCCCAACAGTTATTTTCTGTCACAAAGTTCCATGAAAGTGCCCTTACGCATGCGAAAGTTTTGCAGCCACTAGGAATCATCCCAGACCTGCAACACTATGCAGTCCCACCAGTCTGTGCTTGTTTCACAGGCCCAGAATCAGCATTCCACAGCATGAGCCTGCCCCATTGCCACCAGAATGGTCAAATTGCCGTGGCCCGTGCTTTGAGAGACGTGCTTTGAGTTTTGATCTAGTAGTCTTTGAAATGGAACTAGATAAAAGTGCTTTAACAAACTGTTGTTGCACATCAGCAGGGTCCATTCAGACAGTCTATGCCAGGCTAGATTCACACCCCAGCTTGCTGCAAACTAGTTGTCTCCTCTTGCATCCCATTGTTTTACTATATATTATGATTACCAGCACCTTATCTCACAGGGTATATGCTCCTGGAGGAGCCGGGGGAGAGGTGGTAAGAGGAACCTGACTTAAGAGCTTAGTTTTCATCTCCTCTGCCAATATTTGATACCAAAAAATTGTCCAATTTTATATCCAAACATCAGCACTGAAGTTCTTCCTATACCTTGTATATGCATGTCTTAATGCTCAGTTCCTGTTGATTTATCCTTCAAGCGTATGACCGAGATGTTAATCTGCACTTTAAAAAAATACATACGTGGATGAAACAATGAATGAATGAATTTAGAACCAGAATGTTCAAAAGGAAAATGCTGAAGTATTGACAATTTTAAGACAAAACCTTCTCTTGAAGATGCCCAAAACCAGTGGAGTGGAAAATCACTCCAGTTTTAAATAAGATGGTGAGTTAAGGTGGGGGATAAGCAGGGCCGTCCCTAGAGGGGTGCGAGGCCTGGGGCAGAAGTGACTGATTCGTCTCTTCCAGGACTGACCGCGCCGGCCAGTCGCGCCAGTCCGGAGGGGCCTGAAGCAGTCACCTCGATTCACCCTACCCAAGGGACGGCTCTTGGGATAAGCTCCATTTTATGCTTCCTATTGAATAATAAGTCAATTAGATAGGGATCCTTTTAGGAACACTGCAAATACTTACACCAAAAACTATATGGTGTCACTGTAGAATCTCACTGACTAGGGGATTGGATTTGTCTAGTACAATGTGTGTGCAATGTGGTATCTGTGTAAAATTATTATAATCAATATAGTTTTAAAAATACTTAGTATATTTATTTTTGAGTTATTTACAACTTGTGTAAAAGCATAAGCTGCTGCATTTTGCAAACTATTATGTAAATTGCCTTTATAGTGCACTTGTGCCTGTCACTAACAATTACAACATTGTTTCCACAGTAACTAATGTATTTCAAATGGGGAAGAGACAGACTAAAAGGCCAAAAATGAATAAAATCAGAAAATACGGCAGAAACAAAATACATGATAGGGTGGAGTGCTATAAAGCTTTTATTGCTATGAACTCAGGGAGACTGCAGTGCTCATAAATAGTCATACACAATGTGTATTTCCAGACACAAAAGTTATTAAATTAAAAGTTGCTAGGTAACAAGCATTTAGATAGAGTGTGAGCAAGAACATCAAAGGCCAAAATTCTGTACTGTTTAATACCTAAAGTTAACACACCAAGCTTACTTTATTCAGTTTCTCTAAACTTATTGACTTATACCTTTTCATAGTTACTAAGTAAACACATTAATCAAACAAATATAACATTAAAGCATAAAAACAGGCCACAGTGAAGGTTATCAGTATGCACAATGTGAAATTTTCATGTACCTAGATATTGGACATTTTTTTAAATTACTGTTCCTGATCCCTTCCATATTTTTCTTACGCTTAAATGTTAATGTTCTTGCTACATACCAGTGTGTGTTACCTTGAGGTAAAATCCAAATGAAGAGAAGCCAGTTTGTAGTTTCATGAGTTAGGCTTTAATTAGACTTGGTAACTCATGCAGGCTGCTGGACTCCTTCAAGTAACTGGCTACCTATGCAACTTCAGTTCAAGACTGTAAACATCTCCTTAGCTCTCCACCAAGCCCAACTAGGAGCCTTATTGCAACTGCCAGTTCAGCTTCCTGTAACTGGGACTACTTCAGAGTAATCCAGCTGCTTCTTCATTGTAGCCGAGCATTACTGGGAAAGCGTGCTTTAAAGTGGCATTTGACTACAGGAAGGTGAATTTAGAATCCTGAATGCAGCTCCTGTGCTTAGTCTATGCTGCTAAACAAGTTAATGTAAACCCCTAGTGTAGATGTTGTATACAGTTAGTAAAAACCCCAGCATAAACAAGGCTTTAGTTCAATTCTTTAACCTCAGGGAAATTTTATCTAGGGCCTGTGGGAGGCAGCAGAGGGAGGACAGAATGATAGGGACTAGTTTTAAACCATCTTATCTTCCTTGCCTTTTTACCTATTGAAGACACAGCCTCTGTGTTTTCCATTTTTCAAGAATCAGCATCTCCCACAAAACCTAATCCAATTATTAGTATTTTGTAATCCCAACCCTCACAACACAAAATGGATAAAAAGGGAATAACTCTTAATCTTCAGTGAGTTTTTTTTTTTTCCTGGTCTCAGAATTGCCTAATTTATTATCAGAAATATTACAAGATCAGTGGAGAGCATAAATAGGCATCAGGTGTAACATTGGAGCTTGCCAACTTTTAGGTATGTGACATGATTTGTTCTTTTTCTTGTAGCACCTATCAGCCCTGGTCCTGGACCAGGGCCCCATTGTGGTAGGTGCTGTACAAACACAAAACAAAAAGACGGTCCCATCCCAACATCTGCCCTTCCTTCCTTCCCTGTCACTGGCCTTGAAAATTCTCACCTACATGCCCTTTCTGGCCCCTCAACCCTATCCCTTCCTGTGAAATTTTCCTTGCCCCCACTATGTTCTTGTCCCCCTCCTCTGTCTCCTTTCTTGCATACAGACATGCCGTTAAACTCTCAAACCTACCTATGGGTGCCCCCCCCATCCCCTTCGCTATTATACTCACTGAATGAGCTGTCTGTGCCCCTTGTATCAGCTTCCTTGCGTTAAACTCGCTATTTTACCAGTTAACGGAATTGCAGCAACTTACCTGGGGATGGGGGGGGGGGGAATCCCCATCAGTTGCAGTTTTCACATCACGATTGGTTGATTTTCTAAATTATGTTTTAGCTCAGCCAGAAGTTATGGGATTGATGCAGGAATCACGGGGTAAAATTCTATGACGTTATGCAAGACATCAGATTAGATGACCGTAATGGTCTGATTAAAACGTGTGAATCTGTTGGACCACTCCAGTACAGCCTCTGCCCTCTCTACTCCATAGAAAATGCTCACCAGTGTCTCCAAATAAACATCTTGGCTATCTGAAGGCCTAAACTCCATTCTTATTCTTTGACCTTTCTAGTAGTTTTGATACCCTTGATCCTCCCTTCTCCTTGACATTCTGTCTTCCGTTAGCCTCCCTAACTGTCCTTTTCTGATCTCACTAGCCATTCTGTCAATCCCTCTTGGCAGCTCTCCACTTCCCCACTTTAACTGCCCCCTCTCACGTCTCTATTCTTGGACCCCTACATTTCTCCCTGGACACCTTATTTATAGGTGATGTCACTTGCATGAATTCAACTGCCCTTCCACACTAACTCCTTTCGTCAATTCTGTTTCACTCTGACCCTGTCTCCATGCTTCAGTCTCGCATATCCCAGATGAACTGCTTGAGAGATAACTCACCATCATCTCAAACTCTTTGTGGCCAAAACAAACTCTTTCCTACCAAATCCTGTCCCTTAGCCCCAGTCTCCTTTACAGTTGGCAATGCCACCATCCTCTCTATCCCTCATGCCCATAGCCTGGGCTTTCAGTCTTTCCTCTGCATACAGGTTGACACTAAGTCTTGTCTCCTCTTCCTAGATAACACTTCAAAAATCCCTCACTTTCTTCTTGACTGATAGCATCTGCTCCTATCCATACTGAATAGGCTGTGCCTTCCTGAATAGATTCCAGGGACCCAGCCTGCTCTTGCTTCCCCTTGAGTTCTGCCTCAGGTAGAACAAGGTCAGCAGCTTTGTGATTTCCTACCCTTCTTGTTTCCAGCCCTTTTTATTTACTTTTTTTGTGTCGTTTTATTTTCTGGTCTTTGTGCTCTTATTATACTCACCCCTGCAGAGCACTGAATCCTCTGGCGCAGCACCTACTTCTGGGCCCCTCGCAGCCTAGGAAACCACCCAAAGGCCTAATGATGCTCAGCTTGTGAGGTGGCTTTAAATTCCTAGTTAGACACTAATCTCTGCATTTTTTCACTTGTTCTATTAGTTTTCTAAAAGGAAGTTACAATTTATATAGAGCCAATGGAAATGTTGCCCCCTCTTATAGCAAACTGAAGATTGATGCTTTTCCAGACGTGTTAAGTGAGAACAGTTGCATTTTAAACTCAAAACTTCCCTAAAGCTGAAGCATCAGACAGGAAGCTTTTGCTTTGTGCTAGTTGTGTGAATTTCCCTGGAATTTTCCAACTAGGTAAGCACAGCATGTGCCTTCCAGCCTCTTGGGATCACGTGCATGGCAGCCAGTCTTCGTTGTGCTGCCCCTTCCCCTCCTGGGCCAATGCAATTTATGGTAGCTGTGTGTGTGTTTTCTTTTGAGCTGAAGGCTAGATTTGGGTTGACCTGAGATGGGAAATACTATTTTTTGTTTTGTAGCTCTATAGATCTGATACTGCTTAATCTCAGAAATATCATGCCTCCTGTAGTAAACTGGCTTGAGGGACAGTAGTTCAAATGATTCCAAAATAGGCATTAGGCAAACTTACAGCATTTTTAAGGGGGAGAAAAAGCCCAAGACTCCTGGTCTCTAAAAAGTTATGAACTCCTGTAACCTATGGGAGGTTTAAACACTATCATGCCTATGAGAGGCTGTAGCCAAGTCTCAGGTTTATAGCTTTCTATTATTACATTGGTGCCACTAGTAACTTCTGATCACTTTCAAACAGTAAATTCAAGAGAGATGCTCACCAGACCAGTCATCTGTCTCCAGAGCCAAATTTTATCTGATTTCCTTGTAGGAAAGGATTACTTCTGAGCTGAAAAGTAAGATGGCCGAAGCCCACAACTGAAGAACTTACAGTAATATTTTATTAGGTTCAGTTAAAGGGCTCTAAATTGAGGGAGATTCTACAGCATAGACTTTGCCTCTCCCCTACTTTGTGCACCATTCAGTAAGACATTTTAAATGCTGCTGTAAATTACTGAGCATTTTTCTTGTCAGTTTTGCTGGCCTGCTTCCACATCACCATCCTTAACCAATTCTAAACAATGTATCTGTCTCTTCTATTTCAGCATCACTTTTAGAATGGGTGGATAGGCATAAAAATAGTCATGGGAATTATGGTGAATGTGCAGTTCACTGCAAAAAGGTGTCACGCCTGTACTGCTCAAAACAGCCATCCACTTTCAATATGGCAGTCAACCACCTTCAAAGCAACTGAATGTGAACTGTAGATTGTACGAAGAGCTATTGTTAATATGAAGGCCTTAAAATCTTGCCACGGTAACTTTCTGAAAACTAAAATTCCTTAGAAGATGGAGCATAAGACTGAACATAAAACCAACCTGACTCACTGAACATAAAACCAACCAATAAAACGCAGTGTTTTTGTATTTTGTTTTCTAGCTGTGACAGTAAGTAGCCATTAGGGTTATGTTTGGCAGATTTTACTCCCAAAAGATTCCACGTAGCTTTCCCATGGGTTTTTCCTCTCCTGGGATATGCTCACAGATTCCATAGTTCACAAATTCTTTTTGCAAAGCATATATTGGCTGTTTTCAACAGGGATAATATTTCTAGGTTCCAAGACAACAGTGGTTTCTGTGGTAAAACAAGCTCTCCGAATTGAACTAAATGTCTGGGCGTATGTTTAAATTTAGTTCTTGGTGAGACGCTTTCAAATTACAGACGACACAATTTTACAGATGTCAAGTATAATGCATTATGGACCGATCCAAAGGCCAGGGGCATCTTTCCATTGACTTTAAAACACTTTGAATTAGGCCCTATGACAAAATCTCTGATAATGTCAAAACTACAATAAGAACCATACATAAGGACTCTGATCCAAATTGCTTATATTGTGTGCAGTATTTATCCCTCTCTGCACCTTTTCTTTTATGCTAAATGATAACTTTAAGGGTTGACTATATTGACACTCATGATAGTGGGGAAACTTAAGACTTGAAGTAATGTGCTATTTTAAGGAAAAAGGACTGTTTGTTTTAATGTAACAAATTATTTTGTCCACCAGATGGCAATGTTTGCCACAGAATATACTTTCAAGATGATAAAATAGTAAACATGACTTGGGTATTGCTACACACAGCTCAGTGGAAACTGTCACTCAATGCATAGCAGCAGTCAAAAAGCAAATACTGTGTAAAAAAATTTTTTTTGCCTTCTATAAATTAAGGAATGCCCCACTGTGGACTGCTGGGTTTGGTCCGATAACCCCATCTCAAAAGGGGGAAGTAGTAGAACCAGAATGGAGTCTAAAGGAGGCATAGAAGGAGAGCATGGAAAGAGTGGGACAGTTTAGAGAAATGTCAGAAATAACATAAGGTAAGTTCAGGTGCTCCTACTGACCTTTTCTTATAATATAAGAGCAGGGAAACAACAAAAAACTAAAAGACAATACATTTAAAACTGATAAAAGCAGCTGTATTTTACTTAACACAACTAACCTGCAGAACTCATTGCTGTATGAGAACTAGTGTTTAACAGGATTCACAAAAGAACTAGGTGTTTGTGGAGAATGTTGTATCCATGTTTTGGTTGTATTTTTTAACACCCCCCAGCATATTATAGCCAACTTCTGACAGGCATGAGGAAAAGATTGTCATGGGCAGTTTATTCCACTATTGTCTATTTGTGATTGTGGCACTTTCCTCTGAAGCATCTGCTGTGACACTTATTGTGGTGGTTTTTTTAATGGACTATGCTTATTTCAGTCAAATTAAGAGCAGTGGATTATCTTACTTTGGGGAGGATGGGAAAGAAGCAATGTATCTATAGCTTGTAACTAAGGAGAAACTTAAGAGATTAATCTTCATACTACTGTAGCCGTCCTTGTTCAATTTGTGGGGAAAGCTGTCCTGAAGTCTGACCTAGGCTGGAGAACAATGTGAGAGGTTTCCTTTCAGGATTACCGTTTTGCGTGCTTGAGTACTCATCCTCAGTGGATAAGTGGCTTGGCATGAAGCAGAATGGATCAGGCCTAAGACTTAAATTATGCTTCAGTGGAGATGGCCAGTCCAAAAATGGTTTCCTGTACAGTGCCAGGAGCATGGCAGACAGCAGTTGTGGCAGCTACATAAAAATGGTTGAAATGATCCCACAATATTTAGTATTATTTCTTTGAGGGCTCAAAGACAGTGCAATTAATTAGGACCTTAAATAATTTTAGTTTGATTTCGCCACCTTTGGAAGGCATGCTAGCTTTTCAGTTTACGTGTAAGCAATTGCTACTGTTGAATTTTAACTAGTTATATATGAGTAAGAAGTCCAACATCCCCCCCTTCTATGCATACAGAAGTCAGTGAACTAGAGAATTTGATTGTCAGTTTAAGGAATACAGCAAAATTTCTTGAGTTGTGAGCAAATTCAAACCTGTTCCTTGAGCAAGTCCCGTGTTTTTATCTGCATTTCTTTCCTCCAGCCCTTGCCTTCTATTCAGGGAGAGAACAGACCAGGCATTAGGGAAAGAAGAAAATTTGCACAGAAGCTGAGAATAAGAGGGACCGTGGTGTTCTCTATGCACTTCAGCAGAAAGCTAGCACTAAAGCTGTGGGAACAAGCTCATTCTGTAGAGGAGGTACGGAAAACCACTGCACTTGTGCTTTGAGTCTTGAACTGAATAAGCCATTTTGGAATCTGTGTCCTATGGTTTCTGCTCAGTAGGTGCATCACCTCTTAAAATTGTACAGACAAGAATGTCATTTCACACACCACAACGACCCCTTGGCTCTTCCCAAGTTCTCTGTATGTACCTGAAAGTGAAAGGCTGGAAGTTGTGTTCCATTTTCCCTTACCACCAGCTATTTTTAGCATAACAAAACTTTATAGTTCAATTGACTGGCACTTTAATGTTTGTGAAGACTATTTTCACCCACTCTTATGGTGTTGAATACGACTGAGTTTATTTTCATAGGCTTGGTGACTGATTTACAGATGTAAACAAATATTTCCTTTTTGTGCAATTAAATACTGCTCACTAGCATTACTTCCATTCATGCACCTCTGAAGAACATGATACTTTTCCTCAGGTTTTTTAAGCAATGTAATTTTTTTATATAGAAACCCAGAGTTAAATTTGATGCACCTTGATTAGTTATGTAAACAATCTAAAATTCCCCACAGAACGAATAACTTGGTTCCTTCATAGAAAGTTTATATATTTCTCCTGATTAATCTGAGGTTAATATTGTCAGGAGACAAGAGTGTGGCACATCAACTCATCTAGATATGGTGTAACTTATACACCTCTCCATTAACAAAATTGTGCATAATGAAATGCTTACAATCTGAATGAATGATAGAAAGCATCTTTCAAGCTGAAGTGGCAGCCATCTGGCAACCATAAGTTAAGTTCTGCATCGTTTATGGCATTATAGATACCTATTACACGTAGCATTACTTCAAAACCCTGAAGGATTGTGTTTGAAATGTTTTCCAAGCAGTCATTTGGTTTGAAACGTCAGAAGAAAGACGCAAGAGCTTGCATTTACCAATTTATGGTACCCTTAAGCTCTATGATTCAGTGTATTTCACAGTGACAGTTGCTGTAATGCCTTTTCTTGCACAGTAGGATTGTGTTAGATGTTGGCTGCCCTTGGATCATCATTGTCCTGGTGGTTTTCCCTTTTCTCACTTTGCTTAACTACATTTCATGAGCACTTCTTATGGTCTTCATTTAGCTGTTCATAAGTCCTTTCAGTATATCTTCAGAGAGCTCCAGGAGAGGGAGTTCAGGTGATGGAATGTCCAAGGGAGGAAGATTGGGTATTGGAATGTCCTTAGCTTTCCCTGCATTTGCTGCAAACTTCTGCCAAGTTGAGGCTGAAGTAGTAGCCGTTTCTGAATGCTGCTGTAGACCCCATAATTCTGACTTCTCCACAAAATCAGCATCTACATCCAACTCCTTCTCTACTGGAGCTTTTTGGAGTTTAATCCTTTCTGCTTTTAGCTGTTTATTTTCTCTCCTTAATCTCTCATTTTCAGCTACAAGAAATTCCACATGCCGTTTTAAATCTGCAATTTTGGTTGCCTGCTCCTCTATTATCGTTTTGTCATCTTTTGGGGCTTTGTTCCCAATACACACTTCCATTTGCACCTCTCTTTTCTGAAGCAGAAATAATAGTGTATCTGGCTCCCTGTCAAAGACACCCTGAGTTTCCTGTAGATGCTTACTTGCAGAAGGACTGTATTTCTGAGCAACAGGAACCAATATGTTTTGGTCTTCAGATTCTTCAGCTGATGGTTTATAAGAGGTCTGAAGGTGTTCAGCTATATCCTTGTCTGCATGCTGTTGGGCTTTTAGCCTTTCCTCTCTCTTTGCCCTTTTCCACCTCTCCTGGATGAGCAGTAACTGTTTCATGTGACTATCCCTTTGTAATTCCAGTGATAATTGAGCCTGTCCAAGAAAAAGAAGATTGACTGAATTAACACATAGGCCCTAATCCTGCAAGCATATGTGTGAGTAAAGTTACAGTCATGCTTCAGTGTTTACAGAATCAGTACCCTAGCATGTCCTGGAGGAGAAACCTCTTTCTCTAGCTTCTGCAATGCAGATTCAGGCATTATGCTATCAAACTCACTGTAACTGTAGTCTGTGATATGGAAGTGTTATGGGTGACTACTAAATTTTTGGACATCTGTAATTTCTCTTCCAATCCATATGGACACTTTTGAAGGGAGGAGATAAGTTTGATTGGCCTGTGACCATCCACAAATGAACTTGGGATGAGATGTCATGCCTTACTTGGCCTGTAATTCAACACGTGTATTTTTTAAATAAGTAGTAAATCCTTTTGTTGTAGTATATGGCTAGACCACTGCGTTGACACCACCACTAAGCAGCAGAGACTGCTACAGTGAGATTACATCAGCATTTTCAAACTGAACCTCTATTCTGAGTCACTCCAATTGTTGGACCATTGGGGTGGATGTTCCAGGCTTAGCTAAAAAGTGTTCCATTTTTGGATGACATTTTCTCCATAGTTTAGCCATGTTTAACCAATAATAGTAATGGGGGAGTGGCAATTTTACAGACTGAATCAGAGGGCATGTATGACTTTACAGACTGGTGACGCAGGCACTCACTTGACGATCCAAATCCAAGTCCCTGCTCCAATGACTGTTCCAATAAGTGGAACGGCTTCAAGAGGAGAGACAGAAAGACCTGCCACAAAGTATGCCAGTGCACTTCCCTGCCATGGAGGTGACCCAAGTTCAAATTCCTGCTACACACACACACTCCAGTCCAACAAAATATTCTGTCCAACCCAAAATGGATATTCTTTAGTTTTCCCCAAAGAGAATTCTTTTGTGGAACTGCCAGTGAATCACAATAAGGGGTTATTTACCAAGCTCTACTCCACCCTCCTGCTATCCACAGCTACTAGACTTGGGCCTTGGACAGCCAGGCATAAATTAGAGCAGTGCAGGTCATTCAAAGTAGGTAGCATAACTATATGGTGTAAAAGGTCTGATCACACAATTAGGACATAGTGTAATAGGCACGTGCCCAAGGGCCAGAGTTAGTGTGTTTGTACAATAATACCTTCAACATTTCCCAGCTGTGGAATGCAAACTAAAGGCAATCTCACCTGCTCCGATTGTGTCAGCTTCATGGCTTCAGCAAGGTATGCTGCACAAAAAAACAAATTGGTAAACGCTTAGGCCAGGATTGTGAAAATTAGAACACTTTTCCTGAAAGCAAAAGACTCACAAGTTTAAGAATTTTAAAAAGCTTTCAGATCTGATCATTTTGTTCACTGAATCCACACACACAGAGGGGATTACACCGGCAAACTATTGCTGGGAACATGCATACTGCTTTTCAAATGCATGTCTGCCCTTAAGAGCTTTAAGCCTACATAGTATTTAAAGGTAAACAGCTTCCATATCATCATCTGTGAAGCAAAGCCTCTTTGCTCATCCTGGTATAATATGCGTTGCATATTTCTATGTACAGTTCTAACTGCTTCACCTCTGAGGAGAGCACTACCAACGCAATTTCATTAGTCTTTCCAGATCAAAACGAAGGTTTGCAGGAAGTCCGCAAAGGAGGTGCAGCAGCATCCGCCCCTGCAGTACATAAGAAAGTGACAAAGCTAGGGGCCAGAGTCTTATTTACATCCATTTAAAGAACATACAAATGAAATACTAAAACACTCTACAGTAGAATACCACACTTTTCTTTGACTGCATTACTGATGGGGTAGGGAAGCAATATCCATGGCTCTCAGCCTGGATAAAAAAAAATCAATGATTTTTTTATTTAAGTGCATTTCTTTTTAAAATTAATTTTTAATTTTACAACTTTTAAGGCCTAAATTTACTATAATCTATTAAAATTACTTAAGTATTCAAGCAGTAGATATTTGCTGCTGCTGAAATTTTAGAGAAAGCTAATCCATCGAACTGCTGGAAGTCACTTGCTAAGCACCTGAAACCAAAAGTGGTTGAAGTGCTAAGTCAGCTTTTGACAGCAGTAGCCCCTTCCCCAGATGCAGAGAGAACGTTTTCTTCTTTTCAGTTTCTTCAAGGTTAAAGTGACTGGGGCAGGAATACAAGTTTCTCAGCTCCCTCCCCCAAAAATTATATTAAAAACAAGCCTACAGCACTTGGAGAAGCCACCTATCTAGTGGTCCTCCACACAAGACCCAGAAACTGCACCTGTCTAGCCAGTTGTGCCTATAATGTGGCCACCTCCCATCTCTCCAGAGCAGATTTCACCTGTTAATAGGCAGCAGCTGCACATTCACAAATCAAATGTGAACCTGAATACACATCTTTGTGAAGAAGGATGGAAGACTGTCAATCATGGGGGGGGGGGGCCTGCAGAACTGACCTCATTGCCCCTGAAGGTTGAAATTGCTTTATCAGCAATAGATTCATTAAAAAAATTAAGATTGCGAACCACCAATTGACTGTTTAGTTAAGATTTGTGGCTAAATATTTCCCGCATCATGCTGACAACTAGCTACTCCAAGTAAGAAAGGTATGAAAGATCAAAATTGAAGTGAAATTAAAGGCCACATTTCCAAGAGAGACTTCCGACAGGGCCTCTAAACCTGGGTTCACATTTTTTGCATGTATAAAAACAGCATTTATATGCAAGTATGTATCTAGTTACTTGGCCAGAGCAAGTTTCAAAGCTGCTTTTGAAAACTGGGTCATAAATATCTTATGAAAAGGTAACACTCACCAGCTGCTTTTTTGTGACAAGAAATTGCTTCTTCGTATTTCCCTGCTGCCAACAACCGGTCTGCTTTTCTACTCTGCTGATGAGCCTTAAAAGAAACAAAATGTTATTTTAATCAAAGCTAGGAATGGCTGGAGCTGGTTTTTATAGTAACTAGCTAGCACCAAACAGATAATCAGATGTTCACACATCATACATCTTCAGACTCTTAACCCAAGATCTCCCCTTCCAGCCTTTCCTATAATGCTCGCCCACCGTCGGACTTTTGTGCACAAATGTACTGTGCAGATATGGCAAAAGGTTTAAGGCACAACTGGCCTCACAGTAGCTATTTCACAGTGAATATATACCACCCATTTTATGAAGTGGCAGTGACTGTAAGTCTTCGCACACAATACTTAACACTTACACACTTGCAGTGGCAAACAAGTGTCTTAGGGCAGTGGTCCAAGACCAGTGCCAAAACAGCACTGCTGGTGTAAGGAACCAGCCACCAGTGGTTATATTGCCATGAGCTCCTGGAAACAATCCTCCAGAACTGTGGAGTTGTGTGTCCTAATGTGAGAGCCAGGAATCTTCTCATAAGCAATGTGTGAGATCAACCACACACACACACACTTCTCTTGTGGGACCTGATGGTATAAGAGGGACTATAGCTCCCAACAGCTTTTCATTTTCTTCACGATCCTGAAGAGCTCCCTGCACTCAAAGCTGACAAAACAAGAGAAGCACTATCAGTTGATGCTTTCCATAAAAGCCTTCAACTTGGTTAAAACGTTACAAAATTCAGCGTAAGCAGCCATACTTTACTAGCAGTAAGCTGCTTCATAGCAACAGAGTAAGAGTAGAAGAGTTTTAACAAAGTAGAGCATGATTTAAGAGATACTGTTTCTAGAGAGAGGTTTTTTGTTTATGGGCCCTATCAGTTACATCAAACCAGTTGAGACATTTGGGTCAGTAGGATAGTTTTTATCATCCAGTATTGAGCCATGTGAACAAGGGCTCAGACTAGACTCAAGGATCTTTGTTTCAGAGTAACAGCCGTGTTAGTCTGTATTCGCAAAAAGAAAAGGAGTACTTGTGGCACCTTAGAGACTAACCAATTTATTTGAGCATGAGCTTTCGTGAGCTACAGCTCACTTCATCGGATGCATGCCGTGGAAACTGCAGCAGACTTTATTTATACACAGAGAATATGAAAAAATACCTTCTCCCACCCCACTGTCCTGCTGGTAATAGCTTATCTAAAGTGATCATCAGGTGGGCCATTTCCAGCACAAATCCAGGTTTTCTCACCCTCCACCCCCCCCCACAAATTCATTCTCCTGCTGGTGCTAGCCCATCCAAAGTGACAACTCTTTACACAATGTGCATGATAATAAAGTTGGGCCATTTCCTGCACAAATCCAGGTTCTCTCACCCCCTCACCCCCCTCCCAAAAACCACACACACAGACTCACTATCCTGCTGGTAATAGCTCATCCAAAGTGACCATTCTCCCTACAATGTGCATAATTAAGGTGGGCCATTTCCAGCACAAATCCAGGTTTTCTCACATCCCCCCCACCCCCATACACACACAAACTCACTCTCCTGCTGGTAATAGCTCATCCAAACTGACCACTCTCCAAGTTTAAATCCAAGTTAAACCAGAACATCTGGGGGGGGGGGGGGGGTAGGAAAAAACAAGAGGAAATAGCCACTCCCAGTCTCTATTTAAGCCTAAATTAATAGTATCCAATTTGCAAATGAATTCCAATTCAGCAGTTTCTCGCTGGAGTCTGGATTTGAAGTTTTTTTGTTTTAAGATAGCGACCTTCATGTCTGTGATTGCGTGACCAGAGAGATTGAAGTGTTCTCCGACTGGTTTATGAATGTTATAATTCTTGACATCTGATTTGTGTCCATTTATTCTTTTACGTAGAGACTGTCCAGTTTGACCAATGTACATGGCAGAGGGGCATTGCTGGCACATGATGGCATATATCACATTGGTGGATGTGCAGGTATACGAGCCTCTGATAGTGTGGCTGATGTTATTAGGCCCTGTGATGGTGTCCCCTGAATAGATATGTGGGCACAATTGGCAACGGGCTTTGTTGCAAGGATAAGTTCCTGGGTTAGTGGTTCTGTTGTGTGGTATGTGGTTGTTAGTGAGTATTTGCTTCAGGTTGCGGGGCTGTCTGTAGGCAAGGACTGGCCTGTCTCCCAAGATTTGTGAGAGTGTTGGGTCATCCTTTAGGATAGGTTGTAGATCCTTAATAATGCGTTAGAGGGGTTTTAGTTGGGGGCTGAAGGTGACGGCTAGTGGCGTTCTATTATTTTCTTTGTTAGGCCTGTCCTGTAGTAGGTAACTTCTGGGAACTCTTCTGGCTCTATCAATCTGTTTCTTTACTTCTGCAGGTGGGTATTGTAGTTGTAAGAAAGCTTGACAGAGATCTTGTAGGTGTTTGTCTCTGTCTGAGGGGTTGGAGCAAATGCGGTTGTATCGCAGAGCTTGGCTGTAGACGATGGATCGTGTGGTGTGGTCAGGGTGAAAGCTGGAGGCATGCAGGTAGGAATAGCGGTCAGTAGGTTTCCGGTATAGGGTGGTGTTTATGTGACCATTGTTTATTAGCACTGTAGTGTCCAGGAAGTGGATTTCTTGTGTGGACTGGACCAGGCTGAGGTTGGTGGTGGGATGGAAATCTTTGTGACAATATTTAAGTGGTGTTTACCCATTTAGGGCTTGTCTATATGGCGATTTAGTGCAATCGACTCAAAACACATGATGGAACTTTTAGTGGATAGCAGCAGGATCTATATAGCCACTCGTGTGACAGGCTCATGTGCTGCAGATTCACACCCTAGCTTGCACCAGACACTAAATTGCTGTATAGATAAACCCTTAGTATTGTTAACTTCCCACATTTTTGCTCATCCCCACCTTTGTCTGAACACAGCAGAGGAAGGTGATTCCTTTTTTCTGCCTTCTTCCAATGGAAAGATACTATTTTATTACCTCTTTCCATAGACTCTCACATGAGGTTATACCAAGGAAAAGAGCTTACTTTCCTGACAAACCACGGAGTGAATTCACAAGTATGTTAACCCAAAGATCACTGTTTGTTTCACAAAACAGCCATTTTCTATGCTTCACCCTTTGGCAAGAGAGGTTGGTTTGTGCATACAGTAACTTCATTTACTAAAATGCTCTTTAGGAAAATAGGAGCCCTGCTCAGAAAGTATCTGAAATGGGACATCTAACAGGAAATGAGCTTGGTATCTTGCATTAGTAATACCTGTAGAACCCTCAACACACTCAACTTTACAACTAGTTCTGTAGTTTCCCAAAGCAACACTTTCAATATCAAAATGGGTAGTCTTGGCCTGTCCAAGAGAGACAGGTCCAGAGAAGCCAGGTCAACCAGAAGAGGAGACATTAAGTCCTGAGAAGAAAAAAGTAGCAAGTTCATTGATCAGAATTAAATTCAGCAGAACAGAATCCCAGGTCCATTTTTGAATTAGCCTAGAATAATTTCTCCAGAAGAATTTTCTACAGAAAAAGTGTCATTTAAAATTATGGTTAAATAGCAAATCACAATACATAACCATGTGAAAAGCCTTCTTAAAAAAACCGTGGCCTGTCAGGTATTGATTAAGCAAGTGACTGACTAGAGGATTCCAAGCCTAGAATCCAACTCCATGTTAAGTCAAAGGGCCATTAACAGGAGCTTAACTGAGTCCTAGTTGATTAAGATATCCTTTCACATAAACAATCACCAAAAGCTTGCACTGTGATCCTACACTTTAGAAAGGAGGATTTCAAGAAGAAAAAAGTCAAAACCTTTAAGTCAAACTTGAGGAATCTAAAATCCTTAGGCTATTTAGGCATACTATGATGACCCAGAAGGCATGCACAACAAAAAAGGGGGACACAAACAGAAAATGGTACAGTTAAAGGACTGAAGAAATTTGAGCCAACAGCTATCCTTCAGAAAAATGGAAATGCAGCCTAAGTGAGGCCAACAGAGAAAAGCATAACTATAGCAGACATGTAAGGCATTAGATAATCTAAGAGCAAATAGTTAAATACATAAACTAGAAATTCTTTAAGTATCAGCTGCAGAAAGACTTCAAGAATTTTAAGGTCTACTGGATAAGCAGGATGTTAAGGAAGCAATAGGACACTGCAAAGCAGCTAAATTATTTCTTAATCCGTTCTCTTCACGGTGGAAATGGGTGAGATGCTCAACTTCTCAGGTAAAGAGGTGACCCAACAAACTGAAATTTAAACAACGAAAAAATCACAGAAACGTATAGTATTCACATCCAGGAGTTAATGAATTTTAGAATGAATGGTCCAAGCTGCTAACAAACCTATGCAATTTCACTAAAATGAGTCAACAATTCTACATCGGAGGAAAGAAAATATTGTTACTGGGTGATCCTGACTTTCAGAGCAGTGAGCCTTACTTCAACAGATGGAAAACTAGTTAAAAGTGTAACTTACTTATAAAACACTTAGCTCTTATCTACACTACAGGGGGAGATTGATCTAAATTATGCAACTTCAGCTATGTGAATAACTTGGCTGAAGTTGACGTACTTAGATCTACTTCCCGCGGGGTCCACACTATGCAATGTCAACTCGAGATGCTCTCCCGTCAACTCCCCTTGCGCTTCCCATTCAGGTGGAGTACAGAAGTCGATGGGAGAGCGATTGGCAGTCAGTTTAGCAGGTCTTCACTAGACCTGCTAAATCAACCTCTGACGCATCGATCGCTGCACATCAAACCCCCGGTAAGTGAAGACAAGCCCAAAGATAAATATAAGGACAAACCAGCATGGTGCCTGTGAAAGAAGAATCAATTCAAATTGGATGTGTCCACAAGATGATAGCTTTCTGGCTCATTAAACTGAAGCCCTGGGACTGGATTCAGATAGATTAATAGGAGACATGACAGAGGTAAACAATAAGAAGAAGTAGTCAAGTCAGACACTCAATTAACTTCTCATAATACAGTAACAAGAGCAAAGGCAAAAATGTAAAAGTGAGGGCAGGAGGAGGAAGTAAACAAGACATAATGCCTCTGGAAGTCATTGCCACAAGAGAGGCCAAGAGCTCAGTGGGTTTCAGAAAGGCATTGGTTGTTTCCAGGGATGAGATGATTCATAGTTCCATCAGATAAGATACAAAGGTCTAAATTAAGGATAAAAATCTTTGTACTTCAGGTTATAGTCCTTCATTAATGAGGAGTTAGGAAAATATTCCCCTGTAAGCAGGTAATTACATTACTTTTTATTTATAGGGTTTCTTGCACCTTCCTCTGAAGTTGTATTGGCCACTGTCAGGACACTAGTGGACAATATAGGTGACTACTCTCTTTACGAGAACTCCTATAGCACATACACAAGTCTAGAGAGATTATTTGTTGTTTGGAACTATAAACAGGTATGGTAATCGTACTGCTCTTGTGGTCAGACCATCACCTCCTTGGCCTTATTCATACTTTTGTTAGTGCAGAAAACCTTACTTTATGGTCTGCTTTCAAATGTCAGGCAGGGACACCACTAAATGGTGACTCCTGCCCAGCCACCCACAGTTATCACCTATTTACCAGTCATTTACCACTCAGAACTCAAAATTGCTGCTCTCTCTTGTCTTCTAAACCCACACTAGACCTTTCCTCAATTGCTGACTACAGTCCTACGTCTACTAAACTGCTTTTAACAGGTTCTGGAGTTTCTTGTCAACCTCTATGGCTCCTTCCTCCAGCACAATCCTCTTAATTTTCAGCCTGGACACCCATCCCATCACTAAATTACCCCTTATACATGATTATTCACTTGTTTCTTGCCTGAGATCACAGATCAACTTATTACTTGGCCTTAGACCTTCTCTACATGCCATAACTTTAAATCTGTTTAAATCTCAGATTACCCTTGGTGCCAACCTACCGCAGTCATTAGTATTTTGGTCTGAGTTGCTTATATCAATTTAGCTTAAGTCAGTAAGGAATCTACAAGGCACACATTAAAATTGAGTCTCTATACAATAGAGTTCCACCAGTTAAATCAAATCACTGGTTCTCTCATGCAGACAAGGCCTCTGTGTGCATCTTATCCTATTTCTGTAACCCCAGTGTTTCCTTCCCAGGTCTTGTGTCACTCATATAAACATTCTACAAAGGGTTCAGCCATAATTACTCCTTATCCCAATCTTGATATGATGAAACAGTTATTCATGCTTTGATTCCCTCTAACATTCTTCCTAAATAGCTACTGCCACTTTTAACGGTCCCATGACTAGTTATACCTAACTCTCAAAAGTACTGAAATAGTATACACCAGTGAAGGAAAGACACTTACAAAATGCTGTGCACAAGTAGCTTCAAGTGTCTGGGTTTCCTGCCTATCACCTTTTATTTGTAGGGTGTATACATACACTAGAATTCCCCATACCTAGAACGACTGAGGATTTTCGAAGGCGTCTAACACCACATTTAACTCTCTAGCAGCGGTTATATTATCACTCCGAGCTGACGTGGCTAGAGGTGGTTTCTAATCAGGGCTCTGGTCCTATGTCGAAGAACGTGCACCGCCAGGACAGACCAGACAATGACCCCACGGGTCCTGCCTTTCCCCAGCACGGGGACGTGCCCCGGACGCCTGTTTACAGCGGCGTCTGCTGTCCCGCTGGCGGGCACCCGAGGCTGGAGTTCAAGGCCCCTGCCGCAGGGCGCGAGGGGAAGGTCCAACCGCCTCTAGCCGCCTCCTCCACACCAGCCAGCAGGGTCTCGTCCTCGCCAGCGACACTCAGCCCCCCGCTGTGCCACGAGGGCAGCTCCTCCCCCTGCGGCGCTGGTAAGCCGCAGCGCAGCCAGGGCTCCGGCGCGGTCACCCTCCCATTGCCCACGCCTGCCCCAGCCCCGAGTCCCTTCGCGCTCCGCACCTGCCAGCGGGGCAGCCGCCGCTCGCTCGCCCGCCCGCCCCGGCGCCCGCCCGCCCCGGCGCCCGCTGCCCAGCGCCCCCTCCCCGCCCGGGGCGCGGCTCACCAGGTTGAGGGGCCCCTCCATCACCTCCATAGGCGGTGGGGGCTGCGGGCACATGGGCTCTGCGGCTCCGTCCCGGCGCCCCTGCCCCAGGCTCGGCCTCCTGTAAACACGGAAACGCTTCCGCCTCGAGCACGCACGCAGTGGCGTCACCGCGCCGCCCGGCTATCTCGCGAGGGCCACGTCCAAACGCGCAAATCCCACGAGAAGAGTGGAAGGTCTCCATGGTAACGGGCACCGGGCGACGCCGTGGGCAGCCGGCCGCGTATTTTCATTGGCTCGGAGGCGCCACTTGAACGTGACTGTCCGCGGGCGCGGGTTTGGAAGGGCGGGCTCTTTGGAGGAGCGGGAGGGGCAGAGGTGCAGGTGGCCGGGGTATCCGCGTGGGTGGGCGCCTCCCGGGGATGTCCATGCGGGTGCCTTGGCGGGGCACTAGCTGCAAGGGTGGTGGGTGGCTGGGCGCACGCTGCCCGGCCCGCCCGCAGTCCGGTTTTATCAGCGTCATCCCCGGTTTGTGTACCTCACAGGTAGCAGCCCTCGGGCCTGGCGGGGGGGGGAAGGCCTCGGGAGCTGCCTGTGACTCCTCTCACTCAGAAAAGGTTGAAAGCTGGATCCTCCATGTGGCTCTGAGATCTTGGCTCCAAGCCCGTAGATTGTCCTATCAGAATATCGTCCACAGGTCGCCGCTCCTCCTGCACACGCCAACATGCCTCCTGTCGCATGAGTGCTGCAGAAACCCAGGTCGAGAACCTGCATGTTTCTGGAGGTGACCACATTTCGGCCTGGAGACTCCCAAATTCTAATATTTTGGCTCACTAGAAGTGGCTACACTTGTAATGTCTTTTGATAGTATAATTTTGGAGCGGGAGGGCTGGGACCAAAAATCAGAGTGAGTTTTTCCCTTTGTCTTGTTCACTGCGAATTATCAGTGTCCGCCCACCTCATAGCATTGTTGTGCAGTGCTTGTTCATTAATGTCTGTAAAAGATTATTTAAATTCTCAGGTTTATTACTACCATTAGGAGAAAAAATGTGGAACTGTAGATAGAAGTTTCAAGAGTCTTCTCCATAATTCAACTAACACTGTGGTATGATTAGAAAAATGTAATTTGGGTTGCCAATGTACATATAAAATTTAAGTCTAATAAATAAATCTTGGGAAGAGCTTCTACATAGAACTAAGGATCCTAGCATATTCTTCCAAAGGAATTTTCTGTTAAATGTCTATTTAGTGACAAAATTGTTATTGGTACTGCAAAAAAGAGAAAAAAGACTCTAAACACCCTTGACTTTTGTGTAAAAATTGCATGTGACTTTGTGAATCTTGAGAAATGGGAACGAATGACTGAAATTTAATTCTCATTGTTAGAAATGTGTGCCTAGTAAATCTCCTATTGCTGTAACTACCATCATAATATATTTATAGACATTTTTATAATGTTATACTATTCTGGGTCATGTTGAAAAAGTTTAAAACACTTGAATGTGAGAATTCTCATGGAGTTTGTGAAACCCCTTAATCGTGTTGCTGGCACAACACTATAATGCTCTGCTGTAAGAGGATGTAACATATTTAATCACTGTGTAATCTTTTCAGTCTTTTTTGTTATGTGTTCCTACAGTGCCTACCACAATGTGGCACTAGCCTTTGAATGTTACCACAGTAATACAATATTTGTACACTTAGTGGTATGCATCTTAGCTGATCAGCTGTAGTTTCTAAAAATCTCCCCTAGGGGTCTTCAAGGACCATCATTCTTTAAGTGGATGATGATTTCTTCTAAGTGAAGGAATGTCTGCAGTAGTTGTGTGACATTTCATTGGGTGGAAAAAGCTTCTATCCTTGAAGTACCCAGTGGAAATGACTGATTATCATTCAGAAAAGTTCTTAACTATTTACTTTTGTAGTGTGCAAGCTGTTCCAAAGGAACACTATTAATTAAAGAAAATATTGGCAATCAATTCATTTCCTACCTTGTGACTAATAATATTAAAATTAAAGCATTTTAAAAATCCAGGTAACTTGTCACCATTTATCTCTTTGTTATATTTTGCATTATTCTACTCTGGCAAAGAAGTATCCGTGAAATCAGTTTCACTTTCAAGGTTTTAGTGCAGCAATCTTTGGGCTTCAGATATTACAGGAGAAAGTTTTGATTTAAAAAAAGTGTTCCTGTTTTTTATTTTTAATCGCAAAACCATTTCTAGTGGTCTTATTTTTCATAAAAGTCAGACTTCTGTGTATAACCAAAGTTAAAAAGAGGATCGGAAATAATTTTTATGGTGAGAGAATAATTAAAAACATTGGTCTCCTCTAACAGTAAGGACCCAAATCTTTTGTAGTGTGAATAAACAAACACCACCAGACCCTTCTTTGTAGTTGTTTTTACACCTTTTTTCTGCAACACAGAATTTGGTGTAGCACCTTTATTAATAAATATCCATGCAGAACAAAACTGTTTTTCACATGCCTCTGACACTGGAATCAAGCTGACTATGAAAGCGTTACAACTAAAAGAGAAACACCGTTATTTGCAACTGTAAGATAATGATGGAAGGAAATGAGATTCTTTCCGGTACTTCAGGGAGGTTTTTTGCTGTACTGTATATTGTGGTAATGCCAAAGTGGGGCCTTCCAGTCAGGAGCATGGTCCTGTAGTGAGTGCTAAGTGCTGTACAAACACGGGAATACACATGAAGAATTTACAGTTTAAGACAAGATGACACAGTAACAAGGGAGGAAAGGATGATGGTATTTGTACTCTTTCTTTACATTTGGTGAACCTCTCTAATGAATCAGAGAAAGAGAGACAAAGTAGCTTCAGGGATAATACTGTTCAAATAAAACAACTTCTTCTGTGATTCTTTTACAATGTCATATATGAAGGGTAACAGTAGATTGAGTGTGGGGGGTTACCAAGGTTAGCTATGTGCTAATGAACCAATGGCACTAAATAATTTTAAAAAGTTTGTTTTTGTCTTTAGAGTGGCAGCATGGTCCACTACACAGCACTGGGTTAAGGAGTCAGCAGAGCTGCTGACTGACTTGGAGCAAATCAGCTATATTTGCTTCAGCTTTGCCATTTGTAAAATGGCTTTCTTTGTAAAGAACTTTGAGATCTAATGGGTGAAAAGTAGGGTGACCAGATGTCCCGATTTTTGGGTCTTTTTCTTATATAGACTCTTATTACCTCCCACCCACTGTCCCAATTTTTCGCATTTGCTGTCTGGTCACCCTAGTGAAAAGTGCTCTATATGAGCTGAGCATTGCTATTTATTATGGGAGTGAAGGGTAAATGGAAGGATGAGTTAATAGAAGCATAAGAGAAAATGGATGGAAAGGGAAGAGGGATATTGAGAGAGAATCATGGAATGGAGGAGAGAATGAAGAGGAATATAGAGGGTAAGGAGACTGAGACTACCAACAGACAGACCCATAGAAAGAAATGAGGAGCAAATAGCCAATCAGCAGACAGTGAACAACAGCTAGAGTTCCATTTGTAGAATGCAGTCTGCTGATCTAACTGGTGTCTATGGGTTCTTAAGGTGCCTCAGATGCCATCACCTTGCTCTACTTTGGCTCCCAGCCATTCATGTGTCAGTGGGGCTAGTTCTGCCCCTAGGAGTGCTGTGTGGCCTTTTCTAACCTAGGTGGTTAGATGGGATGGTCCACTAGGGCCTAGTCCTCTGGAAAATGTATTAGTTTAGGAGAAGCTATTTCAGCCACAGGATTTTCAAGGCTAGTTTCAGATACTGGACTTTATTTACCATATATCTAAGTGTAAACTTCAAAACTTGATCCTGTACAATCTGGAGTGCTCCAGCATTTGATACGTGCCAGATTCCCTCTTTCATTAGAGCACCCAGATATTCAATAATGAGGCACTGCAGTGACTGCTGGATACTAAATGCTTGTGAACTGGAGCCCACAGATCAGGAAGTTGGAAGTTGATTGGGGAAGTTGGATAGCGGATCAGTGGAGTGACAGCTAACATCAGCCAAGATGGAGGAGGCCATCAAGTAGGGAAACCCGCTTCACTTTCAAGCACTCAACCCAACCCAATAAGATGTTAAAACCCATGTGCACCCCTTATGCTTAATCTTACGATCCTCCTCCCCACCAGCACATACAGCTGACAACTCTTCCTTGCCTTTGTAGTATAACAAATATCTTCTCAACTACCTTGTTTGCTCAGAACTCCTTCCCCATAATAATAAGCACCCTTCCTAAGCCTTGCCCGCAAGCTGCCCAGTCCTTTTTCCCTTTACTGTAGATGTGCAACCCAAAGAAGTCTAACAAGGTTTTGCACATCTTATTCTTTACAAAGGATCATGCAGAACCTAGAGTTGTGGCAT
The DNA here is from genome assembly GCF_965140295.1 of Lepidochelys olivacea. Lineage (NCBI taxonomy): Eukaryota > Metazoa > Chordata > Testudines > Cheloniidae > Lepidochelys > Lepidochelys olivacea. Next base: position 78,605,349 of record NC_140417.1, on the reverse strand, counting down.
GTGTTACTAATCAAGTATATTTTACTGATTCTGCTGCATATTTTAGTACTTGAGATCTTAAACACTATTAATTAAGCTGCATACTTTGATGATCCATTTCCATGATGCACTAATCCAGCTGCAGACTTTGATGATCTAGTTAGATATTATGTAGGATGAGATTTTAGATACTCTGGCAGTCAAATTGCATACTATTAAGCTGCTTACATTTCTATCCACTTTATTAACTCTGCTCTGTTCTTTGCTGACTGAGCTGCAGTTTTTTGTTAGGTTATATCTGAATTATTAATCTGATATGTATTTTTCCCATATATTATCCAAAATATGTATTGATGCACGATTGGAGCTAATATGGCTATTGCTTTCTGTTTGTTTACCAAAACTAAATACATGCTAGTATATGCTAAAAACTGACTGCTATGCTAAACAGTTTTCTAGAAATAAAACAATAAGTCCTGGGGAATTTTTTTTCCTTAGCAAGTGTCAAGAGTAACAAATTAATTTAATTTTGTAAAACCTGCAAGAAAAGTTAAAATAGCAAACTAATTCATGAGACAATGTTCTCAGTAAAAATGGATCTAAAATACTGTCTGAACTCAGTACTTGTGAGAGGAGAGGTGTGTGGGTAAGGAAAATTATATCAGCCAAATAAAGCTTTTGGAGCCATGCTGCTGGTGCAAAGCAAGACAGCTCAGGGATCCTGATGTCCATGTAGTCTGCAAAGCACATATTGCTCTAGCTGCTACATATGTAAAATAATCATAGGGAATTCTTCCCCTTCTGCTTTGCAAGTTGGCTTTGCTTTTTAGACGTCTCTTTGAGAGATTTGACTGAAAAGCATTATAGTTGTGCAGCAGTGTTATTATGTTTGCTTGTTTCTTGTTATGTTTTTCCGAAAGAACAGACGGATTCTTTGTCAGAATTATCTTTAAGACAAAAACAAAAAAAAAGAGAAGAAAAGTAAATTCTGCATGGGAGAGCATCCTGTCACGAACAGGAAAGAAGTAGGTTTGAGAAACAGTAGGGGACTCAGACAGAATCCCAGCCTGCTGTCCCCCAGGTTAGGGTTGAAGACTGGAGGTCCTCTCTTCCACCAGTGATGTAAGGGTTAAAGATGTGGCCCATGGAGACTGATTTTGTAGGACTTCATATATGCAGCAAGACATCACAAGGAAACAGTCTACCACATTAGCCATCTTTGTAGGCCTGTATCTGGTAAGGAATAGTAGGAAGATAGGTTCGGAGATTCTCCATGCTGAGAGTATATCATTGATGCGGAAAGGAGAGAGTTGCAAGGAGTTAAGGACAGAGAGAAACGGGGGGGAGGGGTCTCACCAACTCCATGATGTAGACTTTCCTCTCAATGGTACTGTCACAGTTTTATCATGACTCTCATAATAGTTGGTATTTTTCCTAAGTCATTTAATGGCGTGAGAATGTCGGCTTTCATTTTTAAAATAAGTATGATTCTAGTCCTTATGGTTTCAGAGGAAAAGCTTGAGATCGTGATCCCTAATGGCCCAAAACATGAAGACAAAAAGAACCCCAAAACAATTATTTTTAAACATCTCAAAAATTTTCAGCCAATTTCATGATGGAGTATGGGGGTGAGTAGCGGTAGGGTCTGCCTCATGGTTTTTGAGTGTTCGAGGTTGGCAAGTTTAGTCTCCATTTGGTAAATACTTCTTTTAGGCTAATGTTGTTCTAAATCACAGTTTTTGGCTCTGGGTGAAATGAAACTTTATTTGGGTCCAGAACCTATAAGAAACTCCATGTGGGTAAATCCCTGCATTTGTGTGGAAACCCAGTGAAGTCAGTGAGGCTCTGCATGGACACCTGGGACCCGTGGCATGGAATCAGCTGTAGGACCAAAGCCTAAGTCTGTCAACTCTTCATTGCTCTACTCCCATTTGAGGGCATCCTGGGATACTTGGTGGCTGGCTCTTTCGAGACAGAGGTACCAGATAGCTAGGTATCTCACACACACCCTGTATCTCCTGTGCCAATGTGCACTGAACTGAACAGAAAGTGTCTGTCTGTCAAGAGATCAGTTTTAAGCAATTTAAAGGTGCAGAACAGAGAAAACTAAAGCATAATAAAAGAAAAGGAGTACTTGTGGCACCTGTTAGTCTCTAAGGTGCCACAGGTACTCCTTTTCTTTTTGCGGATACAGACTAACACGGCTGCTACTCTGAAATAAAGTATAATAAACACTGCTACATACACCGCATTTCTCATTAATGACTTTCTAGAAAGGAAGACATAGTAAAAATTACCTTTTAAAATTGTGTACGTCATTGTGTGGCAAATATTTTCCCAATTTAGATTTCTGGCTCCTCCTAGAAACTGTATAAGGAATAGGTTGATTATATAATGTATAAATTAAACCTCTTTCTAAAAGAGGAAATATTAAAGTGTATTTCTAGTCAGGATGTGCCTGTCAGCAGGAAGCTTCCTGCAATACCCAGTGTTTTCAGAGTGGAATCTTAGAGTGGGAGGGAAGTATTTAATTGCTATTTACCTGTCTAATGCTGCCTTTGACACACATGATGAGCCAGCTTCATTTGACTGTCACCTCCTTAGGAGGCAGAATTCTTCAGCCCACACTTTGCTTAGCATTGACTATTTCTTTATCTATTCTTTGTGCCTTTGCATTTTGCCTGGACTGTGCATTTTCAGTTAAGCACTACTTAAAGACAGGCTCCTCAGTTGTGGCATTGTAGGAAAGCCCACATATCCTCCCACACAGCGCCTTCCTCAAAGAGAGACGGGGATGCCTATGTCTTTGAAGAAGCACTTTTTAAACAAAAGGGATTCCCCTATGTGCTGATGTGCCTGACAACTTATTTCTCACCACACATGTATAGCTATCATAGGGATGTGTCTAGCTACATTTGTTAGATCTTCAGAGTGACCACATTTCAGGACCATCCCCCAGCTCAGCTATATAACTTCAAGTTGCCTCTAGGGAGGGCTGGAGAGGGGCTGGGGGCAAGACAACGCATATGGCAGGATTTTGACAATTTCGCATGAAAGAACTTGTTTTAAATGGTGGGGAGAATTGTTAGGTTTTTGGGAGTGGGAGGATGGTAGTTTGGGGAACACATAAGACAGGCATGCCACTATCATCTCTTCCTTTGTTTGAGTATCTCTTTGGATCTTGGTTCCCCCAAGCCCCTCTCCCATTTTCTACCTCATTCATTATTAAATGGGGTCAGTAGCTAGGACCAATACTCTAAAGGGAGACAGGAGTTAAAATAGATTGGACAGAGAATTGCAACTGGAATTACAATGATAGTTATAGGTTTATTTTTCCCCAGGAGATTCGGATTATTATAACTAGTGAATACTTTGTGGTCACATTTGCAAAGGAGCCTCAGCATAGCCTTTACATCTTCACCCACAATTTTCTACTTGTACTTGGCTGCAGGGACAAATGATAGAATTTAGATATCTAACCTACCTGATTTGCAGGGCAAAATCAGTGACTTTTAAAAAAGTGTTGAAAGGTTATACAGGTAGGGCAGGCCCAAATCTGTGTATAGACATTTTATTGCAAAAAATAATTCCCCTTCTGCATATTTTCATAATCTTATTTACATGCAAGCGATTGACCCAGATACGTGATCTGTTTTGTGTGTGTAAGCACAACATGTGTTCATTAACCAGAGGAACCACAATCACTTCTGATGTTTTAATTAGTTAAATAATATGTAAAGGCATTATTATTTAAAAGAGAAACCACTGATACCTGTATAATAAGAAAAAAGGAATGTATACTACTGTGGTGTTCTTGGAGTAGTCAGGCCTCTTACTTTGGTTTTAGATGCAAGAAGATTTTTGTTCCTGCTTACAGACTATCAGTCTAAATCCTCTGAACATTTCTGAGGGCAGAATTTTGCCCATAGCAAATGAAATAATATTTTATTACAGCTAGTTTAGACTAAGAATCTTTTGATTGACTTTATTGGGCTTTGGATCAGGCTCTAAACGAATAATTATATCTATAGCATTATACTTCTATTCCATACAGTTCATTTTCCTAAGGGAGTTGGTGGGGAATGTATGAAAGAAAGGGTTCTGAGGATGGGGCATAAGCCAAGCAGTATGCCTTAACCTTGCCTTATCCATGTGTGAGATGTTGTCAGCTGAATTTCCATAGTGTCGTGGTGATCAGATTCACCCCAACTGGAATCGGAACTGAAACATTGCTACTTTCATTCCTGCCTCTGAGCATGGTGATAAATTAATATTTGGTCAGCTGATATGTTGCATTTCCCCCTTACCTTCGCCACAGAAATGTGTGAGATCCACTCCTGTTGTTTCACCAGCACTGGATTTTTTATTTAATTTTCCCCTTGTTACCCCATTCAGCAAAGGACCTATGGAACCTCTCACCCAGCTCAGCAGTCTGGTTTCTGTGGGCAAGGGTTTCATTTCCTCACTGCTCAGTGGGGGCGGTCCCCCCGTTCCCCCCCCCCACACACACACACACACTCAGAACAAACAAACACAAATTAGGCCAGTTTTAGCTTTGTGAGGTAGTCAACTGACAGAGGCCAACTCCCTGACATCAGTCCATAAAACTAGAGGTAGTGAGACCGTGACTTTATAGAGGCCAGGGCTCTGATTTCAGCCTAGAGGAGGAGAACCGCCAACCTCACAGAAGCCTGGGCCTTAACACTGTTGCCGGCACCCAGTGCCGAGAGGCTGAACAACAGCTTGAGTTGGTTCGTTACCCGGTGTGCTACACCCAATAATCACAACGGGGTGGAGAAGCAGAAAAGTTTATTTGAAGCTTCAAATAGGTACAGGGAGATTTGAATCTCAAATCCTGTACCCAGAGCAGGAAGTTACACAGGCTTTTATACATCCTTTTTCCCAGCATACTTATCCAATAGCAAGCTGCCCCAAGTATCCATATAGCCAGCCAATCCAGTTCCCAGCTAGTTCCCTGGTTCTCTGTATCATTTGTTAAACTATACATAAAGCTGCTTTATTCTGCATTGTTCTTCCATATCTGCCCTGTGTGGCCTTGCTTAGTTTCAGGCAGTCTGACTCTGCAGCATATTGTTGCAGATTCTCAGCATAACTGCTGTGTGTGCCTCCAGGTGGGGGAGCCAAGGACACTTGGGCTTAGTATGCAGAGCTGCTGCGAGTGCCTCCAGGCGGGAGGGGGGGGCCAAGGACACTTGGGCCTAGCGTGAGGGGGCTTCATCGACACTCGTGGTCTTCCATCCCCTCGAGTTACCTAGTGGCCATGCCACAGTGTCCCCAACAACATTATGCTTTGAAGCCTAGAATCTTACTGAGAAACTTTTACTTAGCTCTTTCTCTCAGCCTCCTTTCCATTTCTGCTAAAAGCAAGAGCTCCAAGAATGACAACATAATAGAATCATTCAACTAACCAAAGAAGAGACAATCTTCCCCTTGGGTTCTGTATGGAATCTTTACATTCCTCTCTTTGATGTTGGAGATCCCAGCCCTGGTGGCAGTTTTGCCTAAGGTCAGAACTACAGGTTTGGATGTGCAAACTCATTTTTGTTAAATTTTACATAAAATGTTATGGATTTTAAGCTTTTTATCTTGTTTAATTCCACAAAATGTTTCTAGGTGTGGAAGGGTCAAGTTAGACAGTGACTTGCTTTAATTATTCTTGTGATTGTTCACATTATGGCTTTCAGCAGGAAAGAGCATCTAAATTTGATTTTTCTCTTGAAGCTCATCCTGTGGAGTGTGAAAAATTGGAGCTGTTTAAGATAAGAGGCAGTCTCCAAGAAGTTCAATTGTACTACACTCATTTTTTGGTCAAAACTTTTAGCTGCACAAGATAGGTCCACCATGAGGAGGGATTTTCTTCTCTGCTACTCTATTTTTATGAGAAACTTCCTTAATCTTTTAAAAAGCTTTGTCCAGATTAGATAAAATGGTTGTGGTTATGCATTTGCAGTTTATACGTGTTAGCTAAAATTAAACTATCCTCAACCACTCCTCCCAGTCTAGACAAATACAAAGATTACGTCATTTAACTTGGTTGAGTTCAGCTTGTCGAACTATTAACTGCCAATGATTTATTCATTGGCATTGGCTCTTTTTCTATTTATGAATTGTCTGGAAATCAATCATGATTTTGACAAATATATTTATTTGTATTTGTCCAGCAAATAATTTTACAAACATGTTTGGGTCCCTGGAGTCATAATACAGTTGTAGCACTGGAAATGCATGTGATAAATTCACGGAAACAGACAGGGAGAAAAGCTGGAAACAATTCAGGAGTCCATGATAAATATCAAAAGTACGGACTTTAAGATTCAAAAAAAGTACATTGATTTGACTAATAAAAATCACGTAACAACAGGCATATGAAATGCTCACCCATTCGAAAAAAACCCTGCCACCATCCAAAACCAAATAAATCAGAATTACAATAAACCAGCTAATATTTAGCAGTTTGCCACTCTTCAGTGGGAAACTACAGTGCTGCCAGCGTTACAGTTTATTTGTACTGCAGTACTGCAAATTGATAAATTAAAAAGTAATGAGTCACCAGAACCAGATAGCATTCATCCAAGATTTCTGAAGAAACACAAATAAGAATTTGGAAAACTACTAACTGTGGTATGTAACCTAACATTTAAATCAACTTTTGTGCCAGATGACCTGGAGGATAGCTAATGTGACTCCAATTTTTTAAAAAGGCTCCAGAGGTGATCCTGGCAATTACAGGCCAGTAAATTGTCAGTACCAGACAAATTGGTTGAAACTATGGTAAAGAACAGAGTTATCAGACACACAGATTAACATGATTTGTTGGGGAAGAGTCAACACAACTTTTATAAAGGAAAATCATGCCTCACAAAGCTATCAGAATTCTTTGAGGGGGTCAACAAGAGTGATCCAGTGGCTATAATATACTTGGACTTTCAGAAAGCTTTTGACAAGGTCCCTCACCAAAAGCTCTTAAGCAAAGTAAGCTGTCATGGGATAAAAGGGAAGGTCCTCTCATGAATTAATAACTGGTTAAAAGACAGGAAACAAAGGGTAGGAATAAATGGTCAGTTTTCAGAATGGAGACAGGTAAATAGTAGTGTCCCCTAGGGATCTGTACTAGGACCAGTGCTGTTCAACATATTCATAAATGATCTGGAAAAAGAGGTAAACAGTGAGGTGGCAAAATTTGCAGACGATACAAAATTATTCAAGAGAATTAAGTCCAAAGCAAATTGCAAAGAGTTCCAAAGGGATCTCACTAAACTGAGTGACTGGGTGACAAAATGGCAGATGAAATTCCATGATGATAAATGCAAAATAATGCACATTGGAAAACATAATCCCAATTATACGTACAGAATTATGGGATCTAACTTAGCTGTTACTGCTCAAGAAAGAGATCTTGGAGTCATTGTTGATAGTTCTCTAAAAACATCTACTCAATGTTAGGAACAATTAGAAAATAAGACACATGATATCATAATGCCATTATATAAATCCATGGTACACCCACACCGTAAATACTGTGTGCACTTCTGGTCACCCCATTTAAAAAAAGATATTAGAATTGAAAAAGGTACAGAGAACGGCAACAAAAATGATTAGGGATATGGAACGGCTTCCATATGAGGAGAGATTAAAAAGCCTGGGGTTATCATCTTGCAAAAGAGATGACTAAGAGGGGATATGATAGAGGTCATAACATCATGAACGGCGTGAAGAAAGTAAATAAGGAAGTGTTATTTACTCCTTCACATAACATAAGAACCAGATGTCACCCAATTAAATTAGTAGGCCTCAAGTTTTAAACAAAAGGAAGTACTTCTTCACACAACACACAATCAACCTGTGGAACTTGTTGCCCGGGAATGCTGTGAAGGCCAAAACTATAAAGGGGTTCAAAAAAGAATTAGCTAAATTCATGGAGAATATATCCATCAATGGTTATTAGCTAAGATGGTCAGGGCTGAAACCCCATGCTCTGGGTGTTCTAGCCTCTGACTGCCAGAAGCTGGGAGTGGATGACAGGGGATGGATCACTCGATGATTGCCTGTTCTGTTCATTTCCTCTGAAGCATCTGGCACTGGCTACTGTTGGAAGGCAGGATACTGGGGCAGATGGACTGTTGTTTTGATCCAGTATGGCCATTCTTATGTTCTAGTAGTGCTTGGAGACTGCAAATGATATCAGGGCTCCATTGTGCTAGGGTGTTGTACATATAGATGGTAGGAGATAGTCTCTGCCCCACAAATCTTACAGTGTAAATAGACAAAGCAGAGAAAGGGTGGGAGGTGAAACAGATGCAGAGAGAAGTAAAGTAACTTGCCCAAGGTCACACAGCAGTCAGTAGCAGACCTGGGAATAGAACTCAAGTCCAGTGGCCTACCCACTAGAGCATGTTGCCTTCCTTGCAGTACAGCCTTCCTTTCACCAGCTGGTGCTCTGTAAAGGTATAAATGGCAGTGCTGACATACTCCTTCACATGACCTAAACTGGAGCCCAACAGGTTGTGACATCTTGGCTTCAACGAAAACTCTGCAGAGCAATACTGCCCTGCCATAAGAATGCCAAAGTCTCTACATTTTAAGATAAGAACAATTGGAAAAAGGAAGGAAGAAGCCAGCTCTGCATTCTGCACTGCGCGTTTGGGTTCTCCTTCTCTATTTGCCCCTTGAGACGTTACATATATTCAATAAGGGCTTTTAATACAACAAAAATACAGCTTTGAATGAGCCCTTTGACAGATCTATCCCTTGGGTTTCCACATTGTCTGAGGTAACTTGCTTTATCACATGTTGTTATTTAAGTTATTTGCAATCTCTTTGTAGGCAGTGCGCTTTCAAATTTTTGATACTTGGCATTCAGTATTTGATTTGTGTTAGGTCACTTAACTCACATGGTGTGGAGTTTGTTCCCTGCCTGGATGATATAGTCATTCTAAAGAGGAACGGTGACGGGGAAAAAAACATTAGCTTATTGAGTCTCTCAGGGAGAGTGGGTAGCACAGGGGTCGGCAACCTTTCAGAAGTGGTGTGCCGAGTCTTCACTTATTCACTCTAATTCACTCTAAGGTTTTGCGGGCCAGTAATACATTTTAATGTTTTTAGAAGGTCTCTTTCTATAAGTCTATAATATATAACTAAACTATTGTTGTATGTAAAGTAAATAAGGTTTTACTAATGTTTAAGAAGCTTCATTTAAAATTAAATTAAAATGCAGAGCCCCCCGAACCAGCAGCCAGGACCCGGGCAGTGTGAGTGCCACTGAAAATCAGCTCACGTGCTGCCTTTGGCACACTTGCCATAAGTTGCCTACCCCTGGGGTAGAAGATAATTTAGGAGGAGAGATGTAGAAACTAGGCAGGCTTAGGATATTTTAAATTATTTCCCATCAATTTTTTTACAAAATGGATAAATGCACATAACCAAATATAATTCTCTCTGTTTGTATTTAAAAACACAACCGCAAAAAAAAATTTTAAAAAAGTCCGTCCGGAGCTCTGGGCACCTTGCCACCAACTAAAAACATAATATAAAAAATATTACCAAATATACATGGACTCCAGATTTTAAAATAGGTGGGTTCCTCCCTGACTTAGCAAAAGAGAAAGCTAAAAGCTAAATTGCTGTGCACAGTAGTAGAGTCAGATTATCTGGTCTCCCTCTGCAAGCCCTCCCTAGTTTGTGGATCTGGCTGGTGGAGGATTTCCCCTACATACCGGTAATTTTTTAGTGTTGTAGAGGCATCATAGTATCTCCTATATCTTTCCCCCACCCAACATAGGGGGAAAATTTGGGGAAAAGTGCTTGTGGCAAAGGCATCTCTATGTCCCAGATATCCCCCCTCATAGCCCAGCAATGCTGTGTATGCTACTTGCCAGGTTTCCCCATGACCTCCGCACCTGTACAGAGGACTCATCAGTTCCACTGCACTTGGAGCCTTTTGCAGGAGCAGGATTTGCTGCATAGTGAATGTTATTCCATTATTTGAAAAGGGGAGATGACTAGAAAGAGAAGAAAACACATCCACCAGTTGCTGGCACTGAAATACTTTGGATGGATCTAGCATCCAGCCTTTGGCTATAAGATAATTTTAAAAGAGCACAACTAGTTGAAGTTGAGATACTTCTATTTCCTCATAAGATTCACTTCCTTAATCTGTAACTCTCAACAGTGAGTTTTTCTAACCATCAATATGACAGTACAGCAATATTGCCTCATCAGTCATGATTTACTTAATGTTTTCTGAATTTAGTAATATTTGATTAAAATTTAATGTGAACATATCATATCATGCCACATATATTATTGCATCCATTAATCAGGTAACCATAATAATGAAATGTCAGAAGATTGGATGAAAAAGGAGTTGAAGTCTTGATATATGTTTGGCATGGTTCTGAGTGATTAACGAAAAAAATCAAGTCAGTTGTGCAAAGATCCATTAATATACATTTACAATCTTCTGTGTACTGTATCATCAGATATTTTTAACCTTAGTTAAGCTTGATTTTTTAATTTACTGAAAGACACTAAATATTAATAATCCTGAAAAATATATAGTATTCTATTAACACATATAATGCCAGAATGATTCATAACTTGTCTTAATGCTTTTGTAACAAAATATGTACTAAAAATATTGTCAGAGTTAATGGATCATTTTGTTATAGGTGGAATAACAAATGCTTTATGCATGGCTCTATAAACCTCAAATTAAACAATTATATTAAAATAAATGTTAGGCAATATCTCTAGCCACTTTTTAAATGTGTAAAGGTACATAAGATCTAATCTAGCAAAGCCCTTAAGTTCATCCTTATTCACTAAAGCATTTAAATACATGCTTAGATCCCACTGAAGTTAATGGGACTTAAGCACATGTTTATTAAGTATCTTATTTGCTGAATGGGTATGGACTGATTAATTGAGGTCTTAGGCCCTAATTCAGGAAAGCACTTAAGCACGTGCTTGTTAATTCTTATTCAGGAAAAAATTTAAGCGCATTCCTAAGAGCTTTCCTGAAGGGTAGCCTTAGTGCCTAAGGCCCTGATCCTACAATTGGATCCACACAGCTAGTCCTCTTTTTTGAGGCACTGAAGTAAGGGGGGGCTTTGTGCAGGGGCAGGAGCCTATCTGCACAGAACCAGTTTCAGGACCTGGCCCTAACTGTGTTCTGCAGATAAGCAAAGCATATATAGGTCGTATGCTGTATATATTCTTTTTCCCATAGCTCAGCACAGAGTAAAACCCTAATATTGTTAGAACACAAACATTATATATACAGAAGATGAAGAACGTGTAGGATTCCAGAGGCATCCATCATGTATCCATTTAGTCTCTGATTCTTCACAGATTTATGTATATGCTTAACTTTACACATTCTGAGTGCTCCCATTGACTTCAGTGGAATTACTCACAGTGCATCAAGTGAATCTGTGCAGGGCCCTCACGAAGTTTGCAACTATTAAAAGCCTTCCTTTTGCTTCCCAACTTCCTTTAACTTTTCACAGGAATTAGGATTTTTGTAGGTTAGTTTCTGTATGTAAGGTAAAGGACTAGAAGCTAGGGTTACCAGTTTTGGTTGGACGTATTCCTGGAGGTTTCATCACATAACATAATCTTTAATTAACCATTAATCTTTAATTCCTGAAGACTCCAGGACATTCCTGGAGGGTTGGCAACCCTAACTAGAACTTTTTGCTGTAATTACAGCAATATATTAAAATAACTTATTTTAAATGGCCCCTTTTAAACATTTTATAACACAAATGGGATGAAGTTAGTTTTTGAACTTGCAACTTCCAAGAGTTTATCGTTTTAAAACATATGTAATTGGAAGCTGTAAACTGAAACCTTGACTGCTTTGGAAGGCTGCTTACAGGTCTTAATTTAACTGTGGTGTTGATAATCTAAGCAGTACTGTGCATCAGCATCTGGCCAGGCACTGTTTTCTACTTGAATCACAGGAGGTCTGCTGTGAGGTGATTTCATGAGGTTATTCCTTCATCATTGTTCACTGGGCTAAAGTTGGCAGTATGTCATAGACCAGTGGGACACAAGTCCATCAGCAAGATGGTGTATATAGGTAGGCCTGCCATTTACCGGTTGATAAAAAACATTGAGAACAACATGATCAGGATCTATTGACACTGTACGCCAAATTCAACTGAAATAAGATGGTGCAACTGACTAATGTCAGCTGAGGCCTATTCTGTCAGAGAAGGTGAAACTATTAATTGGGGTAAAGGTATGAGGTGAGACCAACTAACACCCATATGACTTGAATTTATTTAGAAACAATTCGATTCATATTATAGTGTATCCTCTTTACTCCTTTATTACAAAAGATGATCACAATATCTTTGTAGAAGAGTTTACCTGCCTCTGCTGCTTATTTCCTATGAAAAGACCCACATAGTACCCTACATGGTCTAGAAGGCCGCAAAATGTGCTTGAGTCTCCAAACCTGTAGTGGAGGAGAGCAGTGGGGTCACTGCATTCTTTCTCAAACACAGCTTTGAGTGAGAGGCTGAGGTCCAGGCATTCTCTGCTTGTAGCAGAGTGCTCAGGGTTATTTTGCTCAAATTGTGTTCATTTTTCAGAAGTGAGAAATTCTTCCTTTACCTTGGAGCTGCAGCATGTTTAAACACTATAGATGAGGTTGAAGGGCATAAATAAACTCATAAGGGGCTTATTGATAGTATATCTAGTGACTAGGTATGATAGAATGGGAGTAGCCCAAGGCTGGCTCACCACTCTGTGTACTTTATAAGCATCCCCACATGGGCCAAATTGACAAGATAATTGACTAAGCATCAGATGATTAACTGATTAACAAGGGTGATTCAGCTCATCAGCTGAGGACAGTTTATAGAGAGACAGGAGGTCAGGGGAAGGAGAGGCCAAAGAAGCTCAGGATCTTGGGGGTTGGGCTCTATGTGGAGAAGGTAAAAATTTTATGCTGTGGGGAATAAGCACTGATGTAGCATGTTGTAAATAAAGCAGATAGTGTAAAACTCATCATGAGAGTGTGTAAGGGCTGACTGCAGTGAGGAATCCAGGGTAAGAAAGACCAGTCTTGTGACACTGGGATTTGGATGCAGGGGAAGAAAAGTACAACTTTAGTTTGAGGAAATCACCGAAAAACTCATCCTGGACCCTGGCTGTCTGTTCAGATGGCGGATGAGGTGGGGTGGGATAAGATGACAGCAGGTCTGTTATGTATCAGCAGAGGCATTTGGGTCCCTCCTTTTAGCAGAGAAGGAATGTGTTTTCCTGAAAGATTGAGCTTGACTGTGTCACATGTCAGAAATGTTTGCTCCTCTCATTTGGAATGAGAAGCTTCTCCCATCTCTCCAGTCTTGTAGGAGATGCTGTTCTTGGCTAAAGAAGTCTGTCCTTTGGCAGTGTCAAAGGGTGTTACTTTAACTTGCTCTGATGTTCAGGGTTAATGTTGCTTTATTTTTTCATAGCAGTGTTATGTAAATATAGCTGGGCCTGATGCTGGCTTAATTAGGTTTGGCAAAGGTGGCTAACTCACATCTTCTAATGTTACAATTGTTGGCCTGTCTCTCTTTAGCAGTCCCTAATATGATGGATGAAGTGTCATGACTAATCATAGCCATCTATTAATGTGAACCCATGTAGGAAAAAAAGGTGGCTTATGACAAGGAAGAGAGAGACCCATAAGCTAAGAAAGATTTGCTTGTGTTCCAATTTTACATTTGCTATTAGGACCTAAAGTGTCTTTACATGTCCCAGAAGTAAACTTCTACATTGATCGATACAAGTGGAAAAGAATGCCCATTGAGCTTCAGGTTTCAGAGTGGTAGCTGTGTTAGTCTGTATCAGCAAAAACAACTAGGAGTCCTTGTGGCACCTTAGAGACTAACAGATTTATTTGGGCATAAGCTTTCGTGGGCTAAAACCCACTTAATCAGATGCATGGAGTGAAAAATACACACTATATATATATTTTTGCTTACTGTATTTTTCACTCCATGCATCTGATTAAGTGGGTTTTAGCCCACGAAAGCTTATGCCCAAATAAATCTGTTAGTCTCCAAGGTGCCACAAGGATTCCTCGTTGTTTTTTCATTTTGGGTTCTTATACTACCCTTGTCACTATAGTATCTGAGCATCTCCCAGTAGCGTATTAAGAGATGTAACTAACCTTTGTCATGTGTGGTTTGTTCTGTCTCTCTCATCCTCCCACCAGGGACAGAACTGTGTATGTAGTGTAGGATTTTGTTTGTTTTGTCTTTTAAATGTACATGTTGCTTTGTGTTTATGGTAAAGAAGGAAGCAGGGCTTAATTCATGCCGGAGCTAAGCCCAGCAAGTCTAGGCTTGCTGCATCAGTTATGAAATGTTTTTTTAAAAAAAAAAAAAATTTGTTTGAGCCCTGATACCTCTTTCATTGCAAATTAAGCACTGAAAGGCGGGTTGAAGAAGTGTGCCTTGCAAGTGGAAGGGGAGGTAGTGAGGCTTGTGATGGCCCTTGTATGTGTGGGAGTTCATGCCACAGTCTCAGGCCATGTCTACAGTACAAAATTATGTTGACCTAACTTACACCTGGCATACAGCTGCCACAGTTATTAAATTGCTTGTGTGTGCATGCTTGGCTTCTTGTGTTGGTGGTGCAGGCCCTCACCAGGAACGATTGTATCGTCTATGTGAGGCATTGTGGGACGGCCCCTAGAAGCCAGTAACAGTTAATGTAAGCAACGCAGCATCAACACTGACCCAGTATTGACCTAATTACGTCGATCATGACTCTATGCGGATTTAGTAACACCACTTCCCTGAGCAGCATAGAGAGGCACTTACATCAGCGGGAGCCAAATTGAAGTGATGTTTCTACAGCTAGGTCAACACAAGGCATCTTATGCTGACCAAATAGTATCATGTAGACCAAGTCTTAGACTACCCCCCGAGCAAGCTCTGACTTCTGTGCAACTGTGACTTACCCTGATGGTAGAAATTTCCATGGTGTCCGAGGAGTGCAGTTACAGTACCTGAAATGTCAAAAATGACAAAGGAATCTTTCTACCAAACTACTGATCCAAAGGGCTGCTCTTTCTACCAAACTACTGATCCAAAGGGCTGTAGGAGGCAAGTAGGAACACTAAAGCCTCTTCTATTGTTATCAGATAGCTGTTCACAGAAAGGTCTTCCCAGAGTTTGTGGTATAGAAAGCACAACCCACACATCATTATTCATGTTTTCAGCTTAAGAGGCTTGTTTTCCACAGATGTGCTCTTCCTGTTTGCCATTTGTAACTGTGGATTGTTGTTTAGTTGAAGAAAATGCGTCATCGAACTATGATCTGAGACTTCTGGCTGATTCATGAACACCTTTTGTTAACTAAATCATAAAAAAATACCATAGTCCAGGGTGATGTATAGGTTCAGCTGTATTCCTGCTCAGATACAGGATGCTTGTAAATGAAGGGTAGAAAAGAAATAATTAGCAGCTATGCAACATGTTTTCTTGTAGCATTTCCTACCCATCCTCGGCTTACAGAAAACGAATAAAGAAATGAAAAAGCGGATGTAATTGCGACACACACAACTCAAACCTCCTCTATGGATTCTACATTTATCTTGGGTTTTTACATGATTAGCAAAAATTGCTGTACATGGCATGCAAAGTAGGCAATCTCTATTGTTCAGTAACCTTTTCATCTCAGGAAATTTGACAGGTTTATTTAAAGAGGGGTGGAGAGAAGGAACTGACTCAGATACAGTAATGTGAGCGAGTCAGTAAATCAATATACAGGACCATACATGCAAGACTTACATTAATGCTAAAAACTTGCTAACCTCAATATGTAAACTGTGGCTGTCCCAGATCAGCATGATCATGAGTAAACAATTACTCAGAAATTACCTTCTTAATTATCAGATTCCTTCCTGATTTTTTTTTTCAACATGCATTAAAATGACCATTTCTTCTCTAACTTTAATAAAGGGATCCTCATGGGTAGGGATTTTTATTTTAAAAAAAAATTCCTCCTATCTGAGTGGTTAATATTTGAACAGTGTTCTGAAGAGGTCACAGCGGATTTTGAAAAGCAGCCTCCATTTTTTACCCCTGGGATTCAGTGCACTAATGAACTGATGGCCCTATTGATGGGGGTGCACCTGAATGCACCCGCCTTTTGGCATTCATATCCTGCAGAAATAAGGCTGATTACGAATCTGCCATTCTCAGGAAAAGCTATAGGAGGCACCTCTCTACCCAGGCCTCCTTATATGAGCAAACTGTATTTTTTGGGGTAAATTTTACACTGCAGGGGAGCCTGATGTTTTGGTTTCTGCTAGGGAGATCTTGATGATGTCCATTGAATCCATGTGAGATGTTCAAATATCCTGGTGATGGGCACAAAATAAATGTTTGAAATTAGTTGCATGTGCAAATGCTAAAGGCAAATTGTGCCAACAACAACGAAGGCCAAGATGAGGCCTTTAAAAAATCAGGCTTAAAAAGTAATTTATTTCCTTATTTAATTCTCTTTATTCTCTGAAGAGTTTATTTTGTTTTTAGTGTCTCTTTAAACTGAACTTAACTAAGTAAGTATTAAAACTGCTTTCATTCACCCAAGCACTCTTAAAATACTCAGAAAAATTGCCCAAATAGGAATCACATTCTATCTATATTAATCACTCCTGCATTAATTGTTGGTGTCATGGTGTGCTTAGAAATCCTGTCCCTTTAATAGAGCTAATGTTGAGAGGCAGGAAAATCAATGACACCAGCACTGATACAGTGACAACATATGTATCTGTAGTGAGGTGGGGCTGGAGAGTGAACTCAGAAGACACTTCAGATGATATAACATACACCAGCACCAAGAAGGCTCCTTCCTGGTGCTCCATACAGTGCACTGGTTCCCAGTCCATATCACAACAGCTGAGTTCCTTAGGGGCACTGCAAATAACTGTGCCAAGGGTGAGCCTTGTAGGTGCAAGGAATGGAGTCATCTAAGTGGTTGGCCCATAGCTATGCAACTCTCTCCCACAAGCTATTGGAATGATAGTGCTCCTCACCACCTTCAGAACAAAATGAAAGATCCCATCTGTTTGCATTAGCTTTCTCACAATAACTTCCTTGAAGGAGAATAAAAGAGAACAAAAACAAACTGTTCCTCTCACATCTTTGCCATGCACGCTTTGTTGAAGTATAACCAAGTAATGGGGGTTGATTGCCTCTTTAATCTTAGCTGCCCTCTGGTTCTCTGGTTATGAGCACATTAAAAATGCCTAGATACAGCTGAGCCCCAAGATACCCACACTTGTCACTAACACCACAATAAGTGTGTCAATGTATTTGTGGTTGTCATGATTTCTAGCTCTTATAAAGCACTTTCTATCCATAGATCTCAAAGCACTTTACCAAGGAGATCAGTATCGTTAGCACCTTTAGACAGGCAGAAGCACAGAAAAGGCAAGTAACTTGCCTGGTGCAGGCCAATGGCAGAGCTGGGATTGAAGCCAGGGGTTCTGAGTCCCATGGCAGTACCTCATCCAGCAAGCCATGCTACCTCCCTGTATTGTGGTTGCTAGTGCGACACATGGTTTATAGTTAAGGTTAAGATTTTGTCCTGGGTATGTTTAGTAAAAGTCATGGACAGGTCATGGGTAAAAAACAAAAATTCACAGAAGTCTGCAACCTGTCCCTGACTTTTACTAAAAATACCTGTAGGGACTAACAGTCCAAATCATGCTGCTGGGGTCTGAAGCCAAAGAAGTCACGGAGATCTATTAAAGTAATGGAATCCATGACAAAAATCATATCCTTAGCTATAGTTAATGTTGTTCATCCTTGAAAACTATTGTGGCTATAACTAAGACGCTTTTTTCCCCAGTTGATTTACTTTCTCTATTTTTGTCCATGTATGAAATGTGTTGATCAGACCTACCTAGCTATGTGTAGCTATTTAGGCCCCAATGCAGCAAAGGATTTTAAGGATATGGGCAGTCCCACTGACTTCAAAAGTACTATTGAATTCAATGGGACTATTCACATGTTTAAATTAAGCTTGAGGTGAAGTGCTTTGCGGATCAAATCCTTATAACATGTCCACATAGACACATACTTCATTTCTGCTGTGTATCTAGAAATATCTCATACCCTATATGTATTGAGGACATCTGATCATTTTCAAAATATGTGCAAGGTTTTTAGGGCTGGTTTCACTTAACAATCCATCCAGCTTCCAAGCTGTTGAAGCCAGTGAAAAGTCCCCAGCATGTTTTATATTTACATAATTCAACCCTAAATGACACTGTATTGTCTGAATCATTGACTGATTCATATTTTCAGTCTTTCTCCTTTTACTGCCTCTTTGTTCTGTCGTGTGCTTTCTTCTGTTCTGCCCCCTTGTCTGTTTATATCCTCTAAAATTATCTGTTGAAGTTCAGGCTACTCTCCATTGTAGTACCTGTGCTCTCTAATTTCTGCCATGCAAAATAGCTGTAGGTTGTCCAAAGCCTGCTTTCCTAAAGGGGAAGATGGGAGAAAGAAGAGAGAGGGGAATATATAGTGAACAACAGGAAGTCAAAAGCACAGATGTAAATCTGATCCTGTCAGATATAGGGAATTGTATTAATCAACTCTGCGGTAAATATACTAAGGATTGTGAATGAGTTTCTGTGATAAAATTGCCTTCCTTATAGAATCATAGAAGTGTAGGACTGAAAGGACCTTGAGAGGTCATCTAATCCAGTCCCCTGAACTCAAGGCTGGACTAAGTAATAACTAGACCATTCTGACAGGTGTTTGTTTAACTTGTTCTTAACCTCCAATGATGGAGATTTCACAGCCTCCTTAGCCAATTTGTCCCCATGTTTAACTACCCTGGCAGTTAGGAAGTTTTTCCTAATGTCCACCCTAAACCTCCCTTGCTGCTGTTTGAGCCATTGCTTCTTGTCCTATCCTCAAAGGTTAATGATAGAAACTTTTCACCCTCCTCCTTGTAACAACTTTTTATGTAACTGAAAACTGTTATCATGTCCCCTCTCAGTCTTCTCTTCTCCAGACTAAACAAACCCATTTTTTTCAATCTTCCCTAAAAGGTCACGTTGTCATTAATCATTTTTATTGCTCTTCTCTGGACTTTCTCCAGGTTGTCCACATCTTTCCTAAAATGTGGCACCCAGAACTGACACAGTACTACAGTTGAAGCCATATCAGCTCAGAGTAGAGCAGAAGAATTACTTCACATGTCTTGCTTACAACACTGCTAATACATCCCAGAATAATGTTCGCTTTTTTTTGTGTGCAAGTATTACACTGTTGACTCACATTTAGCTTGTGATCCACTATGACCCCAGATCCCTTTCCTCAGTACTCCTTCTTAGGCTATCACTTCCCATTTTGCATGTGTGGAACTGATTGTTCCTTCCTAAGTGGAGTACTTTGCATTTGTCCTTATTGAATTTCATCCTGTTTACTTCAGACCATTTCTCCAGTTTGTCCAGATCATTTGGAATTTTAATCCTATCCTTCAAAGCACTTGCAACCCCTCCCAGCTTGGTATCGTCCACAAGCTTTAAAAGTGTACTCTCCATGCCATTATTTAAATCATTGATGAAGATATTGAACAGAACCAAACATAGGACTGATACCTGTGGGACCCCACTCAATATGCCCTTCCAGCTTGACTGTGATAACTACTCTCTGCGAACAATTTTCTAACCAGTTATTCACCCACTATAGTAGCTCTATCTGGGCTGTATTCCCCTAGTTTATTTATGAGATGGTCATGGGAGACAGTATCAAAAGCCTTATTACAGTCAGTCAAGATATACCATAGCTATAGCTTCCCACCTATCTACAAGTCTTGTTCACCTGTCAAAGAAAGCTATTAGGTTGGTTTGACAGGATTTGTTCTTGACAAATCCATGCTGTTACTTATCACCTGATTATCTTCTAGGTGTTTGCAAATTGATTGCTTGATTATTTGCTCCATTATCTTTCCAGGTACTGAATTTCCTAATCTGCTGATACTCAAGCTACTCACAAGCAAGAAAGTCACCCTGTTTCAGGAAGAGATTCCATTGTAATTATGTGTTTGTTTTCTCATATTCTTAATATAGACACAGCTGGCTTTCAAATATCTATCTATCTATCTATCTCGAGTTATGTATTTACTAACTATATATAATCATGCAAGGCCAGCTTGCCTAAGTACATTGTTGCTCTGTTGAGATCTGGTGACTTCTGCAATGGAAGATAGGGAGGCCCACTAGAGGGCTCCCAAATTATTTAAAGAGTTATTACCCAGTTTCTATACACTGCAGTAGAATTTAGCAGAATTTAGTATTTCCTATATACATAAGGCTTTGTTATGTGAAGTCTGAGCATTCTGGCACTTCAGTAAAGTACTCGCATGTGCTTTACTTTAGCTGCCAGTAAGTACAGTGAAGTCCATGGTAGATTATGTTGCAACACACAGTGTCCTCAGAAACAGAGTGGAGAGTGACCATTGCACCACCCTATAGCTGGGTGCCAACAAGACTAGCTTACTGGCTGTGTTACCGCTGTGTGGGATGGCGGGGGACCCTCCACAATGTCTCTGTTGCTTAGCACCAGCTGCAATTGTAGCCTCAACCAGATCTTGGTATTAGTGTCATTGTAACCAGTTGCGAGGGCACAATAAGAAAACTCATTTTGCCCACCCCCTTGCTTACCTATGCAGGGGCCAATCAGTCTTGTCCTACCAAACTGCGAAAACAGCACGAATGGTGAAAAATAAACAAGCCTTTTAAAATCTTTCCATTTTAAAAATTAAAGGTGCTGATAGGAAGGGAAGGAATTTTTATTGCATTTGCCTCTTAAAGGGAGAATGAGATCCTGCTCAAAGTCAATGGGACCTTTGCATGAATAAGGGATACATTCAGGATTTAGCCCCAAATAAGGTCCAATGTGCATCAATATTACACAACATGGAGAAAGTTCTTAGATTTGCTGCAGTCAGTTGGGCATCAAGTCTACTGTAGGACAAGAGTCATCTTTAAAAGGCTACAACACGATGATACAACAAGGAACCACATAGCACTTTAATACAGTGTTTTAAAGTGAAAACATTTTAAGCTGTATTACAAAACAGTTACTGAGGAAAATGAGCCTCCTCACTAGATTATATGCTTGCTGGTGGTCTATCCTTATAATGGCAAAAGTGTATCACATACATTCCAGATGAAGACTTTTAAATCAAGTGCATAAGAAACAATTTAATAAATGTTTCACATAAAACACACATAATAAAAGACCCCTGCTCTTGAACAGATAGTGAACAACTGAAAACTTTGGCAAATTCTTGTTTTAATATATTACTTTTTAATATCCCTGCATTGAAAATGAATGATTACTTTTTAATATTACTGGTAACCACCGATCCCCTGTTGTATAGATACATTTCTTGTATGATTTTATTATATGCTTAATAATTGTATCTATAAGCTCAGATTTCTTTTGAATAAAAATGATTGGAAACAATATCTACCCCAAAGCATCTTTAATGTCATTATAGATGGGTAGGAGTAAATTAAGCGGTATTTAGCCACCAAAGTCTTTAATTTCATTGCATTTGAGTAGGAGTTAGACATTATGAGGTCCAATTAAAAAAGTTGCTAATGTTTTTACATCTGAGTAGGAGTAAATTAAACAAAATCACTCCTGAGCTGCTAATGTCATTTTAATTGAATGTCATTCAGTTTCTAACTGCTGTTACAACACAGTAGATAATGAGTCAATTTCAACAAATCATCTGAGCTTCAGGTACCATGGCTACTAGAAATTAAGCTACAGTTTAGGGACAGACAGGGCAAGTATTGGAAGTTAGGAAGCTAATGGGAATGATGGCAGAGCTGACATCTTGTTGGTTGATGAGACCTGTGTTCCTCTAAAATATCACCCAAAGAAGATCTAATCTAGCAAGGCTGCAAGCCAGGTCATTATTTCTAGTGTTCAGACATAACAGAAAAAAAAATCCAACCACATTTATCCAGAAGATGCGATTTACAGAGTGAGTGCTAGAAAGGCTAATTCCATTTATTCAGACACCATGAATAATTCATGATTTGATTTAATGTTAATCTAGATGATGAGACAATAGTGAAAAGATATTAGACAACATATAGACTGAAATGTTTTTTAAAAAATCATTGTGGCTTTATTATTTTTGGTCTATAACTGACAATATTGCAAGTTCTTTCTCTTCTTCTTCTTTTTTAATTAAAAAAAAAAGATATTACCTCAGGTTTTCCATACCTGGAAATATTCTCACTACTGTAAATAGTCGTCTTAGGACATACTATACCTCCTTGCATAGAGTGCTAAATAGACGAGAGCAAAAATACCCTTCATGGATGTTTGAGTTACTTTAAAACAGTAACCTGTTCCCATAACAGCAGTTCTGCTCATAAGAGTGCCAGGCTTCTATTTGGAAAAGCTGCAAGGTTTTAAAGTAAATTTGCTCTTACTTTGTGAAGAGAGGCTGTGTTTTCTCTTGCTGTGTGTATACGTAGAAGAGTGCTAAATAGAAAATGCTACTTTAAAATAATAACTCATGTCTGGTTTAAGTTGACAGGAACAAGAGAATTCTGAGTTAAGCTTAACACCGTTCCAAACTCAGGCCTCGTGAAAGTGGGTGCAATGCCACTGGCTTGCACAAAGTTTCAAGTTGGCCCAGCTTCATTTAAATGTTACTTATTGATATATTTCAGTAGGTAGAACAGGAAGTTGACACAAGGCTTTCCCACATTCCAGGAAACCATGACAGCAAAAATGTCACTTACAATACAACAATGTGCATGTGTGGGGGGGAGTCTGCGCCTCATTTAAATCTGAGCATTATAATCTTAAAACAAAATTCAAATACTCTACCCTACCCAAAAACCTGAGAATTGAATTAGCACACAATTAACTCTCTGCCCTATAACGAGAGTAGATAGACATGGGCTCCATGGCCTTAGTTGTGTTTCTAATGGGAGGAAGCTAACAATGGTCGAATCCTTTGCATGCCTTCTCTCTTTCACTCCTGCTCCCTTCCATGGCCCAGGAGCCCCAGCAGTGAACTGAACACTGCACCTC
This sequence comes from Lepidochelys olivacea, assembly GCF_965140295.1. NCBI lineage: Eukaryota > Metazoa > Chordata > Testudines > Cheloniidae > Lepidochelys > Lepidochelys olivacea. The sequence goes on along the minus strand of NC_140417.1, from coordinate 78,582,253 downwards.
CTGGAATGTTGCCCTTCCTTGCGCACTAGATCCACACAGGTTCCACTGCTGAGGGAATCTGTGGCCACAGAAAGAGGATTTGTCCTAATAGCCTGCTAATGCTCTCCCTGTCTCTATGAAGTCTCTAAGCCCCACATCCCAACACCTCCTGCAGCAAGGAACCCAGGGACTGCAAAGATTCCCTAACCCGTCCCCATCTTCTCTACACAGCTTTGGGGGAAAGAAGGGTCTCACCTGGGATCTGGGCTCTAGGGAGTGGTGGTTGGGTTGGGTGCAGCACTCTGGTTGGAGACCACCTCCCAGATATAGATATGGAGGTGGCTTCTCTTCATGTGTCAGTGTGTGTGTGTTGGGGAGACGACTACTATTTTACCTACCACTACTTTACTTTTCTTGGCTCACTGTGTGTTGGGTCCCAGGCTGGCAGTGGCTTTCCCATCTGAACAGTGTGATGCAAAACAATTGCTACACCTCAAAGCATGTATCATTTACTTGTGTACACAGGCATTCAGGAGGGAAAGGCTTTATGCACCTTGACAGTATTGGACTGTATCTGGCATGCAGATCAGAGAGTTGGATTCCAGTTCTGTGTTTATCATGGTATGGGCAACGTGTTTTCCCTGCTTAGAGAAGCCTAAGGATGGCTCATTAAACAAATCACAGCTATGAAATCAATATTGCTCACCCAAACACCAGCACCCTCCTTCCTGCTGTGATCTTTTCTGAGTAGCAGAACCAGATCTGTTGGTGATTTTGTGGTTTATGACCAAGGCCTTGAATTAGCATTGATAACTAGTGAAGCACTGGAGTCATATACTCACTATCTCATCCTGTTGAGGAGGTGAGCAACCACTAGGGTGACCATATTTTCCCAAAGGGAAAACGCGACACCCAACGAGGCCAGCCTGAGGCCCACTGCTCACAAAGGGCCGGCTTCTCCCCCATGTGCAGGGCAGCCCAAGCTCCCCTGCTGCCTGCTTGATGATCAGTTGGCAAGAGCAAATGGGACAAATGCCCAGTTTTGCCAAAAAAGTCGGTACGGCCAGGACAGGGTTTAAAAAAGGGACTGTCCTGGGTAAAACGGCAAAACCACATTGCACACACATTAGAGTCTTCTTGTTGTTTCCACTTGCAACTGCAAAGATACTGAACTATAATCCCATTTGGAAGTACAAAAGCATGGATCTCTATGGCCAGAATCTTTAGAGTTAGTGATAAGTTCAGAGGAATTTCAAGGCCTTTACCTCTTTGATTGAGACACAAACCCACAGAGAAAGAAGGGATCAGCATCTTGTGCAGGACAGGCAAGATCTTAGAAGACTGGAGGAGGGCAAACGTAGTACCTATCTTTATAAAGGGAGAACAAAGAGGATCTGGGGAATTTATCCTCCAGGTGCTTACAAATTGATTGTTTAATAATTTGTTCCAGTTTCTTTCCATGTATCGAAGTTAGGCTGGTCTATAGTAGGGTTATAAGGAATAGCCAGCATTGATTTGTCAGGAACAAATCATGCCAAATCAATCTGATTTCCTTCTTTGACAGGGTTATTGACCTATTGGAAAGCAGTAGACGTGATATATCTTAATTTTAGCAAGGCTTTGACACTGTCCCACATGACATTCTCATAAGCAAACTAGGAAATGTGGTCTAGATAAAATTAATATGAGGTGGGTGCAAAACTTGTTGAAAAACCATACTCAAAGAGTAGCTATTGATGATTCACTGTCAGACTGGGAAGGCATATCTACTTGGGTCTTGTAGAAAGTCCTGGGTCCAATATTAGTAAATATTTTCGTTCATGACTTGAATAACGGAGTGGAAAGTATGCTTATAAAATTTGCAGCTGACACCAAGCTGTAAGGGACTGTAAATATGTTGTAAGACAGGATTAGAATTCAAAATGACTATAACAAATCGGAGACTTGGTCTGAGAGCAACACAATGAAATTTAATAAAGACAAGTGCAAAGTACTTCACTTAAGAAGGGAAAAATCAAATGCACAACTACCAAATGTGGAATAATTGGCTAGGTGGTAGCACTGCTGAAAAGGATCTGGGAGTTACAGTGGATATCCTTGCGGCAAAGCCCGTTGCCGACTGTGTCCACGTGTCTGTTTAGGGGACACCATCATGGGGCCTGCTCACATCGGCCACAATATCGGGGGCTTGTTCGCCTGCACATCTGCCAATGTGATGCGTGCCATCATGTGCCGGCGGTGTCCCTCTGCCATCTGCATTGGTCAAGCTAGACAATCTCTGTGTAGAAGGATGAATGGATGCAGATCAGACGTCAAGAATTGTAACATTCGAGGACCGGTTGGAGAACACTTCGGTCTCTCTGGTCACTCGATTGCAGACCTAAAGGTGACAGTACTTCAACAGGAAAGCTTCAGGGGCAGGCTCCAACGAGAGACTGCTGAATTGGAATTAATTTGCAAACTGGATACAATTAACTTAGGCTTGAATAGAGACTGGGAGTGGATGGGTCATTACACAAAGTAAAACTATTTCCCCATGTTTATCGCCCCCGCCCCCCCCACACACTGTTCCTCAGATGTTCTTGTCAACTGCTGGAAATGGCCCAACTTGATTATCACTACAAAAGGTCGTCGTCGTCCCCCCACTCTCCTGCTGGTAATAGCTCACCTTAAGTGATCACTCTGGTTACAGTGTGTATGGCAACACCCATTGTTTCATGTTCTCTATGTACATAAATCTCCCCACTGTATTTTCCACAGAATGCATCTGATGGAGTGAGCTGTAGCTTATGAAAGCTTATGCTCAAATAAATTGGTTAGTCTCTAAGGTGCCGCAAGTACTCCTTTTCTTTTTGCGAATACAGACTAACACGGCTGCTACTCTGAAAATTGAATGAGAGTTGTCAATGTGATGCAGCTGCAAAGAAGGCTAATGTAATTCTGGGGTGTATTATCAGGAGAGTCATATGTACAGCACAGCAGGTAATTGTCCCACTCTACTTGGCACTGGTGAGGCCTCAGCTGGAGTACTTTCCAATTCTGGGTGCCACACTTTAGGAAAGATGTGGATAAATTGAAGAGAGTCCTGATGAGAGTATTTCAGAGTAGCAGCCGTGTTAGTCTGTATCCGTAAAAAGAAAAGGAGGACTTGTGGCACCTTAGAGACTAACAAATCTATTAGCGCATAAGCTTTCGTGAGCTGTATTAGAGCTTATGCGCTAATAAATTTGTTAGTCTCTAAGGTGCCACAAGTACTCCTTTTCTTTTTACTGATGAGAGAAACAAACCTTTTATCATTTTTAGAAAACCTGACCTGTGAGGAAAGGTTCAAAAAATTGGCCATGTTGAGTTTTGAGAAAATAAGAATGAGTGGGGACTTCATAAATCTTCAAATATGTAAAGGGCTGTGTTAAAGGGACAGTGATCAATTGTTCTCCACATCCACTGAAGGCAGGAAAAGAAATGGGCTTCATCTGCAGCAAGGGATATTTAGTTTAGACGTTAGGAAAAACTTTCTAACTATACGGATAGTTAAACTCTGGAATAGGCTTTCCAGGGAGACTGTGAAATCCCCATCATTGATTGTTTTTTAAAAATAGCTTAGACAAACACTTGTCAGGGATGATGTAGGTTTACTTGATGACTTCTTGAGGTCCCTTCCAGCCCTACATTTCTATGGTTAGGGTAAGTGTTAAGTTTGTTTATTTTAGGTATGTGATGTGCTGGTGGTAAAATATGTGGGTGGAAGTGAGCTAGTGGTTTGAAACCGAAGGAGTCTGTGAAGTCCCATTGGATTGCTAGAAGCCACCATGGAATGTTAGTTTGAAAGTCAGCCATGGCAGAAGAGAGTGTGGAGACTTGTCAGCCTGAGCTAGTTTTATTTGGGTTTGCTGATGTGCCAAGTAAGGTCTCTCCAGACTCCAGGGACTGATCCATCAAGGATGGTAGAGTTCCAGGCTGCTGAGAGGGTGGCAGTGAGACCAGGTTGGGGGAACACTGTACTTCATGGCTTATGAAAAGCCAGTTTGAACTGGGTTGTGGAGTAATACTTTTTGGAGCTTGAAAATGACACTGGGCACTGCTTCACAATCAGTCCTGGAGTTCATTCATATATTTTAATTGTAAATAATAATTACAAGTTAGCTAATTCAGTCTGGAGTGGAGCTGTGGTGAATGGGGATTTCTGAAGTGGCCTTCACAGGTCTCCTACCATAGCTATTGGGGACCCCTATTCCTGGGGACAGGGTCCTTGTAACAAGAGAGCAGTGGGGATGGGGAGAGGATGCCTTGAGGTAAACTTACCAAGTCAAGGGTTGGTGGTAGCATCAAGTAGAAAACCCAGGGTCATGACAACTTCAGTTTTACTTGGGCTTAGGTAGAGCCAGCTGTCCTTCATCCAGGAGCTGATCTCCAGTAGGCATAGTGACATCTTTCTGATGGTGTTGGTTTAATCTGTAAAAGGTGATATACAACTGCACTGGTGTATTGTTGGCATCAGAGTCTGTGTTGTTTTACCACCGCTGCAAATGACCTTATGCAGATATTGAAGAGAAGGGGGATGGATGGGAGGGACGGGATAGATTCCTGAGTTTCTAAGTAAGTGAGTTTTCTTACACAGGTATGGTCTGTCACTCTCCTATTTGAGATCAATAAATAAAACTATGTAATGCTGCACTCTAAACAGGTCAGTAGTACCTTGTGGCTGACTGTGTCAAAAGCTGAGGAGAACATGAGCTGAGTAATATGAACACTGAGGTTTGGTCTAACCTTGTCAAAGCTCTCTTATCTAATCCTGCATTTGCTTTAAGTGCAAAATACCCATCATGACTGCTCCTGCTTTGGTCACTTACCTGCTTCTCCGCTGACCAGTAGTCGTGGCAGAATGCTGATAGTTGGCATGGGACTGGCATGGGACAGGCATGCTGCTGAATGTTTACATAATTTCTGGATTTTATTTTTATCTGAACTGAAATTTTGTTGTTGGGGAAGGGGACCTGCTTGGAAACAAGGATTGGAAGAGTGAGAAAATAAGTATAATTGTGTGAAACTCCAAAGTCCTTTCGTGAGTTTCTGACCTAGTACACCCTATGTTAAAGTTCCAGTTCAGCTAACCAGCCTGTGGAGGTGAGAACTTATTTTAGTTCTGTTGCCAACGTGATATAGACAATATACATTCTGTTTTAGTGAGAATTGTAACCGTTAGCTTGAGGGTTGGAATCTGAGAAGACGGTGGGATTTTTTCCAGTTTGGATCTACCAGGTTTCTGCCTCTTTGGCAAACCAGATAATCTCACCCTGTGTAATTAGGAAAAGTGGGCAGTAAAGAAATTTCACTGGTGCAAGTGAACCCCAAAGAAATTATGTGCTCCTGATAAGCACCCAACATTGTGGACTCTTAATCTAATCATTTTGTGTCTGCAAAACGGGCAAGGGAATTCTTCAGAGGACTGGGTTTCCAGTGAGATTTCTAATACTTCTAGTTTTTGGCTGGATTGGCAAGTGCCAAGAGAGCAGCCTACCATGGGCATGTTTGTTTGTTTTTTCTTTTGGCCTTAACTAGGAAGCATAAGAAATGTGTGAATGTGAAAAATATGCATGGGGGGTTTGGTTGGAGTTCTTGTTAAAAATTTGAGTTGGTTCAGGAAATTGTACTATCCTGACTATTACTGTATGCAAAGGCAGAATCTGGCCCTAAGTTATTATTATTTTTTTTAATCTTTCATAAAAAAACCAACCCCAAACTATAGATCATATTTGAGAGGTAGCATTGTTTAGTGGATGGAGCACTGCTCTGGGACTCAGACCAATGAGCCCCCACTTGCATGAATTTGGGCAAGTCATTTCATCTCTCTGTGTTTGAGAGTCCCTTGCCCTTTGTCTGCCTATTTACACTGTAAGCTCTTCGGGATGGGGATCGTCCCTAACTGTGTTTGTAGGGAGCCTACTACAAAGGGGCCTCAATAACAGCTGTGTTACTCTCTGTGTTACTGTAATGCAAATAACATTTGAGTGAGGGTTTTATTTCATCCTGTGTCTCATGCTTTATTATTGTGGGATTTTTTTCCTTATCAAAATAATTTTCCTTTTACACCTACAGTAAAGAGCTTTACATTTGGATTCTGGACACCTATAAATGCTTTGATAGATACATGGGCAGTAACTTAGTTTGACTTTTATTTAATAATCTTGTCCATTCATCTAGCATCACAAGTTTCTATTTCCTAATGATCTTTTGTTATAAATGTATTTGATTTTTTTCTAGTATAGCTGTCAGATATATTACCTTTCTTTCTCTCTGCTTTTCTTTAAGAATATGTATAATTCTGCATGGAGTTATAGAGTCTTGGATGAGAGATGACCGCTCTGATAAACACTGAATATTTTTACCCTTTAAAGGACTTATTCAGTTTGTTAGCAATGGCTGGAGCTGAATTAAACAATGATGAGTGAACATAATTTTCCTAAGAAGGAGTTCCAAAGCCCTCTGAATTATGACGCTACTGTTGGGTCTCTACGTGCTTTGAAAATACCTGAAATGGTATCCCTTAATTTAGTGAAGCATTGTAGTAGTAGTTCTGTTATCAAGCTTGAACACCTGTTGTAACTTCCTCATTCGAACCAGTTCCCTACTTTGAGCCCAATCCTTTTATTCTGAGTGCTCTATCTGTGGTGGTGAGCACTCTCAATTTCCCCAGAGTTCAATACGCATTGGAAGCACCTGACAGAATTGGATCCTTTATTACCAACCTAAGCTGGTTCCTGGCTAAAAGATGAATGGAAGATCATTTCATATGACTCTCAAATAAGTGCAAAAAGAGATTTTCTTCTTCCTTCCTCTTTATGAGTACATGGCTGCTTGAATTCTTTCCACATTTGTATATTGCAACAATTCTTCCACTTACAGGCAGGGGAGGGAAGAGTAGCCAATTAATTTGCAGCTAACACTGGCATTGGTGTAAGCCTACTGTAGTCTGAAAAGTCAAGAGAATATGGTAAAGTACCATACATATATCAAACTGTCTGCCAGTTTCCTTCTCTTTAGTTACATGGAGTAATAGGAAAGTTTGTCTCCACGAAATTGCCTATAGATATTGCTTTGCTCTTTCTAGGTACCCAAACGTAAAAGGAGGTGTGATTAGAATTGAAACGTGGTACACGGGAATAGGACACAGGGAAGTTGCATTGAATTTCCCCTGTAAGTCTGCCTGAGTCTACTCTGTGTGGTCTGTAGCATCATGTCATTCCAGTTGATTTCTCAGTGTGTATGTGAGAGGGACTGTCTACTAGGTGAGATCGCTGATCTTGCTGAGAAAAGAGACATGTTTTCCTAAACTTTCCTAAAATGTGGCCTACATTTTTTTCCCTTCTGTAATTCCCTTCTGTAATTCCTCCACTTAGTGGAAACTCTCTATTCCTTACTTTGATTATTGTACCAGGTAATTCCATTTTTACAAAAATAATTTTTTTGTTCTGTTGGCTCATGAGACTTGAGGCCTGTCTTTGTGTATACATGGCAGAGCTGTATGCTTCTAGTACCTTTTTGGAGGTCATCCTCTAAGTTCTGAGATGCTTTGGTGTTAGGGCCCAGGTGGTTTGAATTCCCTAAATTAGTGGAAAATGTATTTAACTATTAACTGTGTAATCTATTTAACTTCACATTGCTTGGCTTCCAAGTTTCTTTTCTTAATTGTTCTTTTCAAACTACACTCACGTACATGGCCTCTGGAATAAAAGGTGGTGATATAAATGGGGAAGGAGGCAGTCTCTGTGGCCACATCTCTGGGTGCTGCAGTAGTGTGGCACGAGGAACCCTGCTTTGCCTTCTTTTAAATATTTGTAGTGAGATTTGAGCACTGGAAAACTGTAGCTAGTTATTATGGGGGGAAACGTATAAACCTGTCACAGAGAGTTCTTAGAAAGGTTCATTTAGCTCTTGTCCTACTGGCATAATTATAGAACATAGTTTGGAAGATGATGGAATGGAAAGTTACAACTCTAACAGTGGGATACCTAGAATTTCCCAGAGCTGTGAGCATTACATTTTTTCACTATGTCAGGTGTGGTATGTTGACATAGAATAGGCACTGTAAAGTGTTATATTTGCTACCTCAGCTTTTCTCTTTGTGAATTTCTTTACTTTTTCTTACAAGCCCACTAGATGTCAGTTTTCATCTCTAGTATCTTCCTTTACCTGACTTTCTTAGCTGCTACCTTTTAAAAACATGCATTGGAGACAGTGTTCTAGTATGATGAATGTGTTTATAACATTGTTTGATCATGTCTATGTAGATAACCCATGAACACGTTAATGACATTTGTTATAGCCTTGTAAATACCAGGCTGTAACATGGTTTTGTAAGATTGCTGCTGTGTCAGTTTGGTTACATCTGTACATGTGAGACCAGACTTGTCTACAAGGTTCCATTTAAATCACTAGGACTATAAAAGTAAACATAAAAAACGCTTTGTAACATAATTGGGGAACATTTATGTGATAACTCAGTCCCCTGATGTGATAAAACTTGTGTGGGTTGGACCTTAGATACTGAAGTGCAGGGATGTGAGTCTCATGTTGTAAGGCTAGGTTATGCTAAACACATAGTTAAAAGTGGTGTACTTGTAAAACACGTTACATCCACATGCAAAATTGTCCCAACTGGTTTCTGTGTTTTAAGAATTGTTTGGAGAAGATGGTGTTCTCAAAGAACCAGTTCATTCCAAACCATTTTAGTGCCAGTGTGGACTTGGGACTTGTCTACATAAACGTTTAGTTCTTGGCAAGCTGTGGTGTGAATCTGTCTTGCACTAGCCTGCTGCACACTACCTATCTGTGTGCATCTTCCTGATGCATATTAATAGTTGTGACTGGATCAAAGCACATTAACCATTTCAAAGAGGAAAAGATCCCAATTGTCATTTGTGTCCCCAGTGACTTTTTAAAATCTGTCATAATCCCCTGCTTTTGTGAACTGTGCCAGGAACTGTAAGACAAATACCCAAAGGGGAATGTAATGAAACACTGCAGAATAATGCTGGGGGTGGAAGGTGCAGAGCAAAATGCAAGGGTTCTTAAATCAAAGCAGCATGGATAGTGTGGATGCACTGAATTGTTTCTCTTTCTGATTATAAAGAGTACAGGTCTTGTGTGTGAACACAGCCTGAGTATTTAAATGGTTAATGTGACCTCTGTCCAAAATTTTTTCTGTCACTTTCAGTGCTCATTGTTGACTTTTTGCCTCTTGGTTGATGGGTGGTGGAGGAATTTCCTTGCAGCTATTTGAGTTCAATCCCCTTCTCTAGATACAGCTAATTCAATCCTGTCAGGGACAACTGTTCTCCCTAGCTCAGCGATACTTCTGAAGAACAAACATTTTGTGTTTGGAATGTGCCATATTGTGCCACGTGGCATGTATACACTCAACAATTTCCAGGAGTGGATACTCCCAGATGCTGCTTCAAGGAATTGAAGTTTCCCTTTATTAATTATTCAATTCTCCGCCTCATGTTGCTTTCTCAGTCAGGCTATTAGTTTTATTCTCAGAAATATGTATACCCTTTATGTTTGAAAAGTCAAGCTTTGTGTGCATTAAGTCACAGCTAAGGAATTATTTCCCTTATGACTGGAACAATTGTGAGCCATTCTCAGCAGTTAACATTTTATGTACCTGTGGGCAGTGTAGGCAGAAAGTAAGGTGGAAGAGCTCTTGAATATGCTTTTCACCTGGTTTTAAACAAAGAACTTTGATTTTTCTCTAATTTTAAGTTATGGAATCAGCTTGGCGGTAAGAGTTCTGTTTACAGTACACACTTAACTATTGTTCTGAATCATTATATTAAATGGAGCAATCGAACTGTCCATGGACTCAAGCACAAGTGAATCCAGCTGGACTGTTCACAAATCCCACTGCATACAGTGGCGTTATGTAACCCTTCTGCCAGGTGGAGCCAGCAGTGGCCAGGGCCGGGTTCAATATCTAGTGGTTCCTTTCCATCAATCCAACACACAACCGGCTTGTAGTTTGCCCTTTTAAGCTTCATTCAGCAGTCGAATATCAGATTTGAAACTTTGGATCTGGCTGACTGGTTGGTTTTTAGAGCTATCAGCAAAAAACAGAGAAATGGAAGCTGCTTTTGTCCTGGGATTTTGTGTGTGTGTGTGTTGGGGAAAGGCTGGTTGGTTTTATTTTTGCACTCCTGTGACCTACATTGCAAAAGTTACATTTAAAACTGAACAAAGCAGACTAAAGCATGGACTAGTTCCTTTGGATACCATGGGAAAAACAAAACTAAACTGGTTAATAGCCCAGGTCTATAGCATATAACTTATTTTTCAAAAGAACTCTGCAGTGGGGAATTCTTAAAAGTTGATCTCATGATATGGCCTAATTTTAGTTTAGAAACATGTTTTTCTGCACATGTGCACATTATCTTGTCATTTTCCCCTATAGGATTTTCATAGACTCTAAGGCCAAAGGGGACCATTATGACCTCCTATATAACACAGGCCATAAAACTTTCCCCAGATTAATTCACAGAGCAGATCTTTTAGAAAAAAAGCCAATCTTGATTTTAAAATTGTCAGTGACGGAGAATCCACCATGACCCTTGGTAAATTGCTCTAACCGTTAATTACTCTCACTGTTAAAAATTTACACCTTATTTCCAGTCTGCATTTGTCTAGCTTCAACTTCCAGCCATTGGATCATGTTGTCTCTTTCTCTGATAGATTAAAAAGCCCATTATTAAATATTTGTTCCCTGTGTATGGTGATTTATGGATTCCTGCTGACTTACTGCTGCACATGATTATATTATCCTGATATCATTTATGGGCTAATATTTCACAAGCCGTGAATTCACATGATAAATGTGCAATATTTGTTCCTTAGGAGCCAGTATGCTCTGTCAATAAAACACTTAAACTTTTAGACTTCTTCAACTGTTAGGTTTATAAGTAGAACTGCTCAGGAGTGTTTTAACAAAACATTTTTTGGCAGAAAATACTGACTTATCAAAACTGAAAATGTTTGTTTGTGGGAAAGGTCAATTTTAACATCTCCTGTTTTTGAAAAAAAAATTGGAAAAAAGTTTCAAACTTATTGAAATGTCCAATTATGACATCTTCAAAATAAAAAGTACCATTTCTCCATTTTGAAATGAGTTTTTGTTTAGAAATTTGTTAATTTCTAATGTGTTTTTAAAAAAAGAATCAAAACATTTTGAAATTCTCAGGACAAAATGTTTTGATTTCCTAATATGAAATCTTTCAGATTTTTGGCTCACAGTTTTTGAGATTTCTACTTTTTTGTTCTGATTTGGGACAGAAAAAATGGTTGGTCTCAAATGCTCATGGGATGGGAAAACTTTCCTGTCCAGCTCTGGTTATAAGTGCAATGAGCATTGGTCCATGATCTGTCATTCCTAGAAATACTGTTCTTGGTAAACTTTGGTAGGCAATGACACCTGATTTGTTGACAGTTCAGACTGATATTTATCCACACATGCACTTCTGAATATCTCTGTGGCATGGAAACGCTTTAGTCCATTTCTGTGCAAGTCATAACATTTAGTTTGATGCCAGTGGTTTCATGTAAATGATTTTCTTAATGTAACTGAAATATTGGAGAAACTAAGGACAATGTAATTTGAGCCTATGGGAGGAACATCTACATCCTATTATACACAGTACCTTGGCACTGGAAATTATGAACATGTCTGATAACCTGAAGGAAAAATGTCATAGTTGAGGATAAATAGAATATAGAAGCACAGTGTTTGAGGAAACTTCAGGACTAAGGCCCTATGAATTTAGTTTTCTATATTTGCTTTTTGCATATTGATAGTAATAGAAAATTCGTGTTGTTAAAAATGTTAATGCCCTATTGCACTGTTAGAGAAACAGTATTTGATTGTATAATTAAAGACCATTGTAATTCATAAGCATAAGGGGGTACGTGGAACCTTAACGTTGGTATTTTCTGGCTTCTGAGTGCTTAACTGTCCAGCCTTAATCTTGTACTAATGGGTTTTTTAAAGAAAAAGTTTCTTTAGGTTTTAGTTTAGTATAGTTCCTTTAGTTTCCCCTTATTCACACAAGTAATCTTATTTAAAGTAAATGGGATGATTTGTGTGAGTAAGGGTGAGAAGGGTTTTGTCCTCGAGCTGCCTCTGTGGTTTTGGAGGGTCTCCTGGGAGAGGAACTGGTGTGGTTTCATTGCATTTAGTGGGGAGATATCAGGATTTGGGACAATGCAAAGGGTGCATTGCAGTTCAGCTTCATAGTGAATCCTCAGATTTCAGCCTGCAGGGGATGGGATCAGGCTGGAGTAGAGCCAGAGGATCCACTGTTAGGCAGATACTGCCATCCTTTTGACCTCTGGAGGGGATTCATTAGGCGTAGGGTGACCAGACAGCAAATGTGAAAAATCGGGATGGGGTGGAAGATGATAGGAGCCTACATAAGAAAAAGATCCAAAAATCGGGACTGTCCCTATAAAATCGGGACATCTGGTCACCCTGATTAGGGCTGCATTGGCCCAGAAGTTGTAGTGGCTATGGAGCAGTTCCAAAGCTGCCTGTTAACCCAGTGCTCTGATTAGAGGGCAGGTTTGTGGTCAAAGCTGCAACAAAAGCAGAACTATTAGAGTGAAAAGGATATATAGAGAGATGAGTATAGAATTAATGATTCAGTTTCCTAAATGGAATGTGAAAAGTCGTGGCTCCTTGAGGGTTTGATCCTGCAAGGTCCTGAGCACCTTCAGCTCCTACAGACTTCAAAGGCACACAAATCTTGCAGGTTCAGGTAGTTAGTTAGTTAACGGCGGATAGCTGTACATGGAGATTATATGTACAGTAGATGCAAGCCAATCATTCATTCAATTTCTAGTTTAGAGCATGTTCTGTGCTTATAATATCTGACAAGCAATATGATGAGCAATGCTAACTGGAAAAAGGCAATAATATATCGAAGCTAGTAAATAAGAGTGTCAGTAACTGCAGTTTCTTCTTTCTCAGTCTCATTTGCTACACAGCCATCTCTCATTATGCTATCCTTTATGTCTTAAACTCAACCAAAGGAACAATCCTTTTGTCGTCTTTTAAAGCATAACATGTAAAGAAGGTTAAGTCAATATGCCTTTTAATGACATCTCACAGAAATGCTGGATTTCCCTTCTTGCTATATAATTAATTGAGCTGCCTGCCACCGACAAGGGATAGCCTTTCCCTTCTATAATTCTCCTTTGGCCTAATTGCCATTCAGTTTTCAGTTCTATTTGTCTTTAGATTTTTTTTTATGGTGTTAGGCGTGCTTTGTACTTAGTTTTATCTTTCTGTGCTTTTGCTTCTAAATGTCAGCATAATTTTTCTGCCTTATAATATTAGAGATGTTATAATCATCAATCAGTCCAATAGAAGAGCAGAAAAGATTAGATACCATTTATCTGTATTGGTTGCTCATTGTAATGACCCAGTGGACAACATGAACAGATAATCTGTTGCTTTGATGGAAACTAATTATTCTTAAGAGTGACAGCGTTGAAATAGCTTTTGTGACATTGTTTTTTAAAATGATGACTACCTAGTCATTACTAGTGTAGGGCTGCAGTTCAGTCATGTTCCTCAATGATTTCCCTATATAAACAGGAATGCTAGATCTATTTTTTTCTGCAAAAAAGGACCTTATCTGCAGAGCCCCAAAATATCTGGCAGCCTTTAAAAGCCCTATTACATTTAATACAGAAATAGTCCACTAACTACTGAAAAGTAGAAATGTACTGAGGGGGTCTTATTTCTATTGTATGTGGTTGATCTTCTTGTTCAGGGACTATGAAGCCTGTTTTATTTTGACAGCTAATGGTTTTTGCCAGTAGACTGTGTCAGCATTTCACCTCTTGAAACAATTTGCTGAAATTAAAATATGTCTAATGTAATCTAGAAATAAAAAGTGAGTGATCCAGTTAAAAATAGCTGTTCCAATGCTCTCAGAGAACAGGTGTACACAATCATTTTTCTCGATCAATTTAAAGAATTTGGGAAAAACAAATAATCAAGTAAACCTCCCCTCCTCTCACCCTAAATACAAACCTCCAACTAACAAAAAAACTCAAGTACTCTCTTAAAACACTTAAAAAGTATTTGAGGAAACGCCTGTATAAATAGATGGGATTTTCAGTGTTCCCTGAAAGTCAGTGCATTTAAGCTTTGTCATATAGATCAAATGAGCTCTCAGGATGAGGGATCCTTAGTGGGAATGCACTACATCCAGCCTGCAGATCATTATATCTGGGGGTTCATAATAGTTTGAATGCCTCAGTTGATCTCGGTTATTGGGATGCAACACCAGGAGAGAAGTGGTCTTTAAGGTAACCTGGACCCAAACCACAGAAAGCAAATGAGCGCTTTGAATTGCACTCAGAAATGAATTAGTAGCCAGCACAGACTATAGGCTTCATATTCCGTTTGTAAAACAAACAAGCAAAAAAACTAAATCACTAAATAAATGGGAAATTGCACACTGCACTAATAGGGGGTTTGGTGAAGTCTTCAGATGCAGCCCCATGGGGAGCATGCTGCAGTATTCTAATTAAGAGGGCATAAATGGTTGGTGAGCTCTGTTTCTGATGGGAAAGGTCTCTTCTTGCCAGATGTAGATGGGCCAAAAATATTCTTAGCTACTGTGGATTCCATAGGACCCCCAGAATTGTGCAAACTGTAATCAAAAAGGTGAGCAACATCTCTCAGTCATGCTGGTAGATGTTAATTCTGCCCTCATTTTTGGATGTTTTCCTACTGCAAACAGTATTATAGGTGGAACTGGTAGTACTGCCTATTAGTCAAAGACTCTTCTGCCCATCTCCCCAAACTCACTTCCTTCTGCCTCATACCTGTCAACCTGTCCCTGTTCCAATGCTATTTTTTGCCCAACCTTGGCCCCTTGTCCTAGTCACATTCCCAGTCTCCACTCCTCAGGATTTTCATCCCGGTCAGTCAGACTCCTTGCCCAATGAGCCCTAGTCTCCCTACAGTCCCAGTCCCCTTGCCCAATCAGTCCCAACTGCTCCTGTCCAATCTATTTTTATTCCCCTTCCACATCCCCATCACTGGCTCCTTGTCTCCTTCTCTGGGCTCCTTATCCAACTTCAGTATCCTCCCACTGCCTCTCTGGATCCTTGCCCCACCCACCCTAGTCGTCTCAGATCAGTTACCCAAAACTAGTGGATACTTTTGACCTTAATCCTTCTGGGCCTTAGCTTCCCAGAGAATATAATATAGGGCTATTTCCACCCCCTCATCTCACAGGGGTGTTGCGAAGATTAATTAAATAATGTTTGGAAAGCACTTAGATGCTAGAGTGGTGAGCATCATAAAAAAGCCCATGAGGAAATTAATTGTCTTCAGAGCAGGGTTTGAGTAGTGTATAGTTAATAAGGCATGGGACCACATATTAAACAATGAGGTTAAAACAAAATATTGAGTAGCTGCTCATTAACTGGGCACTGTCCACGCTGCACTGAATGAATAAGGGGTCCTGTGGAAAAAAAAAGTATGATCATCTAATTAAATTATGTATCATAATGCTTACATACAAGACAGTCAAATTAAGGTTATACAGGCAACTCTAATTCTGGCATTTCCTAACTTCTGTGTGCTTGACTTTGCAGCCTTAATAATCTTAACATAATTTTGTGTGTAATTACATCTAGCATATCTAGGTCAAGCCTTAATCAGCTTCTCAACAAAAACCCAGACATGAGAGAGCCTTGAGACTGTACTGTCTAGAAGTGATGAAAAGGGATGTAAAGTTAAATACTACTATATCAATGGTACTTCAGTTCAAATTACCTTGTTAATTCCCCTTGTGGTCTCTTCTAGTCGTATACCCTGAACAAGACTGGTGACACACTAGAACCTTGAGCTATGCTAAGTCTCTCAAGACCGCCCTGTGGGTAGATGCAAAATTATCCGCCACTGTTGTTGGCGTTCCCTGTGGGGTAAAAATGGAGCCAATGAAGAGACACCCCTATATCCCCACAAGGTATAGAAGCTGTACTAATGCTCCTTGTGGTCCGTGGTATCAAAGTTAGCTAATCCACAAGCTTCAGCATAGACGTTTGAAACTTTATTCTAAACTCACTTTGGTGTAAACCAGGACCAATTCTACTGATGTCAATTCCATTGACATGCAAAACCAGTATAAGTGGGGTCAGGGTCAGGCCCTTGATCACTCTCCATCACTAAGAACATATAATCGATCAGTGAAACCCATGTGGTTTCTGTATCATTGATGGGCCTAAAAACAAACTGAAAGAAGCTTAGGAAATGTGGGGACCCTAAGGTGTCAAAGTTGATTTGCCTTGACCTTCTCAATAACATTTCCTCAAAAGGAAGGTTAGAGACAGGTCAATAATGAACAAGATTGGCAGTGTTAGGAGAATGGGGCTGTTTCTTTGAAGTGTTAAACTGGCATATCGTATAAGTGTTACAGTATCCTAAACTATTTTAAGGTCTTATTCACATGCAAACCTTAGGAATTTCTCATTTGAATGTAGGGATATTTAGAGTAAGAAACAACTGGCTGGATATGAAAGTACAGATGGTTAACCATCTTCTGTCATATACAAAGAAAATAAGAGACAATGCTACCTTAGAAATTGCTCACTTCTTCTGAGAATTAAACTTGGACACCATTTCAAGGACTGCTTGAATATTCAAATTGTTTACAGTGAGGACAGATATTGAAAATATTTTTAGTACATTGCCATCGCCAATTTAATGGATGGGAACTTCATTGGATCCACCAAGGAAGTGCATAGGAGTAGGCCCCTCTTTCTCCCAGGTGCTTCACTTCCTGTTGGCCAGCTGGCGAGATGTGAGCTGATTGGCTTTTGCTTCTCACAATCATATATTTAAATCCTAGGATGGAGTTTAGGCCTTTGTCCCCATTTTTAGCTGAACTTATAACCAAGATAATTGCTGGCACCTCCAGTGTCCAGTGTGGGTACAAGGCCAAAGGGCCAGTAAACAGAAAATGAAATGTGAATTTTGCTGGTGAACCCCAGGCCTGGAAAAAGGGAGACATGAAGTCCTTGCAGACCAGAGTCCATCTTTGGTATCTTCTGTCCCTTTCATGGGAGAAAAGTCAGAGGATTCAGCAGAGCAACCTGAAGCCTTGGGATAGGCAGTGGAGAGTCTACACTGTGTTATGGGCTATATAAGGCCTTGTAAATTGTGTACTGGATCTACCTAAATGCCTGGTCTGGGGAGATGGGCAAATAGTGCTCCTCTGCAATGTTAAATCTTAATAAAGTTGCGACCTGACACTTAAAGTTCATCCCTGTGTCTGTCCTCATTAACTTGTGTGCCCTGATCAGTTGCACCTTACTTCAGGCTTATTCTGCAATCTGCTATATTTCCTCTCCCCACATTCCACCTCAAACTTTTTTCACTGAATGGTCCTCTGGTATATGAATCCAACTATAAATCTAAGCTGCACATGGAGGGATGGGTTTGCTGATTGCTATAAACTTCATTTGCAAAGGCGTATGATGTTTCTAAAAATCTGTTCTGATCCTACATACATTAAAAATCTCTTTGATGTTAAATCCCATCTTCACATGGTTTTCTCAGTCTTACAGTTGCTCTGGCGGTGGTGCCTGCTGTAATCAGCCCTTTTTAAAACAAATAAAGCAATCCATTATCTTCTATGTGGAGTTTCAGATCTTTCCAAAGTCTCTCTCTTGACACTACTGAAAGAAAAGAACTGATGTTAAGAGCTGCAAAGTTGATGATTAGTCAAAACTGTCTGGACTTCATCCACAGGACATCTTGTAGCACAATCAAGCGCTGCTCTGTCATGGTCCATAGCAGCAATTTCTTCTACTTTCCATCAGCAGCGAGGCCTCTAGGGATGAAGATGGAACACCTCAGCAGCTAATTAGACAAGGCAACTTACAAGGAAAGTACATGCCTGACTAAATAGGCTGGAGTGTTGGAACTGTCAAGCTGATCTATCGCTCAGGGCTTTGCACCTTTTACTGTACCTGGTTGAACATTAACACTCTAAGGTTGCTGATTTTCAGCAATATCCTGGCACATGCAGAGAAGTAACTGAAAAGAGCTGGTATTTTTTGTAAATGTAGTTCCTTGAAGCATTATCCTAAAAGACATCAATCTTCTTACAAAAGAACAGCTCAAGATGTTTTAAATGTTTAGAGGGAAAAATGCAAGGCCTGTGCTTTTCCATATCTCCACTACTCATTGAGATGTTTGTTTTCATAAGAGTTCTGAGATGAGGTGTTAAAGAAAACAAAGAAAACGATAACACAGTAAGAGATCCCTTGTGTCCCCTTCAACCTCATACATCTCTTGCGTCTCTATTTCTGATCACTTTAAAACTAGATATCTTATTTTGTGTATTTCAAACGCCACTAAGACATCTTTACAAATATTCATAACAATTAGTCTGATCCTGGCTAGAGCCCAACTGTATACAAAGCCACAAAAATTAAAGTAAGCCAATAAAATAGCTTATGTCATCAAACTTCAAAAAAGACTGGGAATTTGAGGAAAAAGTTGGGTAATTTCTTATTTCATTGAAATTTAGTTCACACATCTCTAGCTCTGGCATGTAGTATGGATTGTTTCCTGGTGAGTCTATTGAAAGAGACCCTCTCTCTCTTTCTTTTTCTTTTTTCTTTTTTTTTAGTGTGAATTTAAAAGCCTGGAGTCCTAGGCAAAATAAAGGGGAGCAACAAGAAAACAAAAAAGTCAGCATAGTTGTCAGTGGAAACTTTTTAGAGGGTAAAAGACACACAGATAAAAGGTAGTATTAGAATACTAGAGGATTTATCAAATGTCAGTACAGAAGAGTATCAGAGGCTTGTTTGAAAATCTATGTATGAAACAATGTCTATGTTCTAATGGAACATCCTCGATGTGGAGACCAAATAATTAACAAATCTGTAGTGATTACCAATGTGTGGACAGAGAGAGAACTGTTGGGCCCAGTGACATCCTGAAAATTAGACTTCTTTTCAGCAGGAAATGCTGTGTTTATCACAGTAAAAGATGACCATGGATTTAATCTGAGTCCTTAAGCAAGTAGTAACTGAGGTACTGTACATGTGAAGGTATCAAGGTTAGGTACAGAACACTGGGGCCCAAAGAGAATAAAGACGTATTGGAAGAGTTTGATTCTTGTTGGAAAGGCAGTGACTAGTCAGAGAAGACCATTAGAGCATTTGGAGAGGGTAAGGAGAGCAAAGGGGTAGGAGAGTAGGATAACTTAGGATAGAACTTGGCATTGGCTTCAGTAAGTCTGTACAGCGCATATGCCAGAGTATGGTTCATAGTCAGTAGATTTAGACCAGAAGTTAGTGTCTACTGTTATGAGTGATCTGAACTATTAATTAGGGGACAAATGTAAACATTATGCAAAATCTAATGATAGATGCATGGATACATGAATTATAGTATAATGGATAGCCATCCTGAGGAGCTGTTCAGACTGGTACAAGCTATGGTAGGAGCAATGGGATGAAATTACCAAAAAATAACCATTTAAAATCACACAAACTTTCTGATGGGGAGCAGTACAAGGCTGTGTAACTGTCTCCCAAGGGAAGCAGTGAGAGTCAAATAAGATGACGCGATGGGGCTATTCTCACAGCAGGATGGTACCTC
The DNA here is from genome assembly GCF_965140295.1 of Lepidochelys olivacea. Taxonomy (NCBI): domain Eukaryota; kingdom Metazoa; phylum Chordata; order Testudines; family Cheloniidae; genus Lepidochelys; species Lepidochelys olivacea. The sequence goes on along the minus strand of NC_140417.1, from coordinate 78,562,593 downwards.
CTGGCCATTCTGGGAATTAGCTCTGTGTGGTCAATGCCTCTGATTGCGGTTGCACACCACCTCTCTGCCTCTTCCTCTTGATCTGCAGCTTCTCTCTCATGCCAGAAACTTCAACACCTTTTTTGTGACTTGGCCCTCCAGCCAGGTCACTTTGTGGTTTCCCCTTCCGGGGATGTGTACCAAAGTCCCTGCTCACCAGTGGTCTCACTGTCCTCCCATTCATCCAGGTGCCACTCCCTCAGTGTCTGATAGGGGAATCCGGGCCCTCCCTTTACTCTGGGTTCTGGCTCAGGGAGCCTCTAAACAGTAGTCAAGATGTGGTTCCCTCCTGCACCTTGCTGCCTTTCCCTGAGCCTCTTTTCTCCTGGCACTCCCCATTCCTTTGGGTTTGCCAGCCTTTCAACTCCCTTCTCCCAGGGAGTGACTGCAGACTACCCCGCTGCAGCCTCATTGGCTGATTGGGCCCACTTGGACCAATTCAGCTTTTGCAGGGCTAGCATGGGGAGTACATCCCCTCACCGATGGGTAAAATGTTCAAATATGCTGATGTGACTTAGGAGCCTAAATTCTATTTTTCAAGACTGAGTTAGGTACTTATATGCGGATAAACTAAAGCATTCAGGCGTGCACAGATGCAGATAGGCACCTAGTGGGCTTTTAAAAAGCAGCTATGAAGCAACTCCTCTAGGGTGGATTGGCCTTTAGGGAAAGATTCCTTCCCTGTGGCTCCAGAGGAACTCCCCAGCTCAGCTGTTCAGGCTGTGTGTGGGGCCATGATTTGTGTTTGTTATTCTGGGATTCCTGTTGGCAGATTCAGAAAAACAATACTGCATCAGGTCCTATATGAAAAGGTTTTGCAATTATTTGACAACTTTTTTCTTTCAAATTGAAATGAATGAAAATGGAATGAAAATATTTAATTTAGCTTTGAAATATTTTGTGGAAGACCATTCCCATTTTTGTGGCTAGCCCTACTAAATTCCTAGAAAAAAATCTTCTCCCATTGAAATTAATGGGGATTTTGCAAATCACTGCAAGAATGAAATCGCCAACCTTTTTATATTTGTTCACTAAAAAGTGACTTGCAGAGGCAATTAAGCTCACATCCACTGTCGTCATGCATCTTGCATACTCATTTATGGGGGTGATTTTTCAAAAAGAATTGGGTGCCTAACTCCGCTGTGCACCTTTGAAAATCTCCCCCTCTACCAGTGCAAGCTGGATGCAAAATATCAGAACGGTAGCGTTGTACACCCATTTTGCATTGGTGTAAATGACTACACAAGATGTGGAGGAACACTGAATTGGGCCCCAAGGCTTATTCCTGCATTTCTTGCACACTCCAAACTACAACTGACTTCAGTGAGAGGTTTAAGTGTGTAAGGAATGGAGGACTGGTCCCTTGAGTGCGTCTTGGAGAGTGCTGCAGATTTGAATACTAAAGACACCCAGGAGAATGTGCCCAATTGCTAACAAAGTTTCTTATTCCATCAGTATTAAATGTAAGCATCTAATGTAACTCTAGAATTAGAGAGAATATCAGCAGAATGCTGCAAGACACTTTTTCATTTCCTACAGATGTTTTTCATGTTAATAAATGTCTGCCAGAAGGGATTCCGTGGGGGCAAAAACATCCGGAAAATATTGAAAAATTAGAGAAACATTCTTCCATGTTGCTAATGACTTGGTCAATTGAGAATGTGTAATATAGTTCATTTCTGTTTGTTGTTGGGCATAACATGCTTGATTCCTTAGTGTAGAAAATATGAGCTTTTGATATCACTGCTTAATATAATTGACTCATCTGAGCCCTGTTTGAACCCTGTGATTCATCGTTTTTCAAATTAGTAGGGACATAGTTAGAATAATCTGGATATAATCAGCGAAACCTTCACAATGTCTTTCTCTATAATGGATTAGCCTGTCATTTACAGTATCTCTTATATCTGTTATTATCTAGGCATAGCTTTCCAATTAAAAGCCTCATTAGTTTATTTCTTAGGAAGTCACCCCTCTACCTTGTTTTTTGACAACTCAAGGAAGTGTGTCAATTTGATGTATACAGCATTATTTGCTTGAATTTGGCAGTAGCTTTACTACAGCAATCCTCCTGTTATATACAAGATACTTAAGTGTCAAGCATTTACAGGGTCATCCATCTTCTTCGGCCCTTCCACCCACCCATGCTTGGACCACATGCATCCACTGATCAGTCCCCATCTCTGCTTTCTCTTTGTCATTATGTGGTTGTCAGTTCTTCATCTTATTCAGTGATTAATCATCATTTGGAAGGTTCTGCTGGGAGTAAACAGAAAAAGGGCTATTCCTGCAGGTGGTTTCTCTCTGATTAGTCAAAGTAATAATGGCCTGCTGCTGAGGCTTTGTTTGCATTTTTCTGAAGGTCAGTGGGTTTTTTCCTTTACAGAATTTAACTGGATTGCATGTAGAAAATAAACCTCATTGTAGACCTGATCCTGATCTCACAGTGGTGAGAAATCAGTGGTGTAGTAGCAGAATCCGCTTTTGATTTATAAAGATCATTGGAGGAGGAAAATTCTCCACATCACACTCACATGTTGACTTAGCTGGAAGTTTAGCATCAGAACATTTAGCATTCATTCAGAAATGTTATCTGTATATCCATTTTGTGCATATAAAAAGAAAAGCTGCCAAATATGGTAGTTCACTCTTAAGTCTGATTTGCATGTTTGCACTCACTATTCACCAAAGCCATATAATCAATATTTTTACTTCCAATAGTCCCCAAGATGGAGAGTGTTGATATTTAAATATGTGTCTTACAGCTCTGTAACCTTTTAACTTCTCTTCTAAACTGGATTAATAGTATTGATTGTGAGTGTCTTTTTTGTTGTTTGTGGGTTTTTTTGCAAAGCGGCTTAAATGAGAATGTTACTCTTCCCTAAAATGTCTGTTTTTGTTGAATATGAGTTAAAACAATGCCAGATGAGCAAGGAAATAACAGCAGATTTATCTAACAAAGCAGCATTAATTTACTGCTCTTTTGATCTCATGAAGATTCTTAGAAATAGTGAACATGTTCTTCACACTTATATATTTCTCAACATGCTAACAAACCAAAGGATATATTGCTTTTCATCTTGGAAGTTGTTTCAGAAAAGTATTACGCATGCCATGGTTCCAGGTTCTAATATTCTCTTTTGTTGTTTTAAGCAGTAAATTAATTTTTGTGTTTCTTTTGTGGACTAACATTTCTCTTTATGCTGCAGCAGCATTTAATGTCATCAAAAGAAGTGTAGCTGAATAAGATACGTGTGGGAGGATGAAGCAATGGTCACTTTAGGTATCCTGCTGTTTACCACGGCTGCTGACTGTCTTGGGTTTACAGCCCCTCCCACAGGACAGCTGTCCCTGTGCTATGACGTTAAGGCGGTACTTGAATTGTTTGCCATTCACATCCTCAGAAGTCATTAAATGACAAGCTCAGTACATTCAGGTAGACTTGTAGCAGCTGTGACCTGACAAGCAGATTTGCAAATGTGACATCTAAGGTCCTTGTACAGTAATAATGCTGAGTGACACACTGTTATTGCATGCTTATTTATTATACCCTTCATACTAAGTAAAGATGAGACAGGATAGACAACAGGATGGGCACTTGTGGGTAGTGTGCCATCAAAACAGCCTGATGAGTAACAGGCTAAGTTTGCCTGAAACCCTAAAAAGTGCAGTGGGGTTGTGAAGTATTCAGAGATGTCTGATGAGCATTCCAGGCTAAGGAAATGGGTGTGGTATGCTGTGTAGCTTTAGAGGAGTTTTGCTCTGTGTACCTGGCACTCTGGTATTAGAGCCTGTGCTGGAATGGTAATAGCTAACACCCAGATGTTTGGAGGGAAGTGGGAAGGACTACCCATAGGTGTTTCAAAGAGAGTGAAATAGTAGCCTGCATGCTATTGGTTATCCTCACGCTGTTAGGCAGGCAGTATGACAGGAGGCTGCCTAGATAGTTCTGCACTATTCTATGATAATGAAGAAATAACTTCCCAAGGTGTCCATTAACTCCACTCCCGCCCCCCCCACCAATGCCCCTAACATTTTGATGTTGCTGGTCCCTAATCTAGGCTAAATTATGACTGTAATGTAAAGCTAGACCCTCTATAGGGGGCAGGATAGGATAGGGCAGCAATAGGTTAAGGTCTTGCCCATGTCTATACCAGCTGGAGGAGCAAGGCCAGTACAGGGCAAAGTTTCAGCTGTAGCTTTTCAAACAGCACTGACAACTGACTCAGTACTGCCAACCCCAAGTACTCAAAAATAAACACGGACATACTGGGTCAGGCAAAAGTCCATCTAGCCCAGTACCCTGTCTTCTGACAGTGGTCAATGCCAGGTGCTTCAGAGGGAATGAACAGAGCAGGCAATCACTGAGTGATCCATTCCCTGTCATCCACTCCCAGCTTCTGACAATCAGAGGGTAGGCACACCCAGAGCCTGGGATTGCATCCCTGAGCGTTTTAGCTAATCGCCATTGATGAACCTATCCTCCATAAATTTATCTAGTTCTTTTCTGAACCTGTTATAGTCTTGGCCTTCACAGCATCCCCTGGCAATGAGTTCCACAGGTTGACTGTACATTGTGTGAAGTACTTCCTAATGTTTGTGTTAGATCTGCTGCCTATTAACTTCATTGGGTGACCCCTTGTTTTTGTGTTATGTGAAGGGGTAAATAACACTTTTTTCTACACCATTCACGATTTTAAAGAACTTGGTCATATTCCTTCTTAGTCATTTCTTTTCCAAGCTGAAAATTCCCAGTCTTTTAACTTTCTCCTCATAAAGAAGCTGTTCCATATCCTTAATAATTTTTGTTGCCCTTCTCTGTACCTTTCCAATTCTAATATCTTTTTTTGAGATGGAATGACCAGTACTGTATACAGTATTCAATGTGTAGGTGTGCCATGGATTTATATAGTAGCATTATGATATTGTCTGTTTTATTATCTATCCCTTTCCTAATGGTTCCTAACACTGTTAGTTTTTTTGACTGCCACTGAACACTGAACAGATGTTTTCGGAGAACTATCCACAGTGACTCCAAGATCTTTCTTGAGTGGTAACAGCTAATTTAGATCCCATCATTTTGTATGTATAGTTGGAATTGTTTCGCAATGTGCATTACTTTGCATTTATCAACATTTTGTTGCCCAGTCACTCAGTTTTGTGAGAAATCATCAGTCTGTCCTTGAAAATATCAGGAAATTGGCTTAAAATTCATGGATTTTGAAACAAATTTGGGGTTCTTTTTATTTGCCTTCTGAATTTTTTTTGAGCCTCCACCATTCTCTTTTATACTTTTCTCAGCCAGGAGAAAATTGTTGGCTATAAAATTACTTTGAGAATCCCAGCTTTTTTAAATCATATGATTCCAGGAGCCAGACCTTTAAGAAAAACACCAAAAAACTGTGAGTTTCAATAAAATCACAAGAGTTGGTAACACTGGTAATTGTACCCGCAATGTGTGTGTGAACCCATTTTATATGTGCAAAACCCACATATGTCTGTGTGTAGGAGACAGCTGGCCACCCACTTGCCCAATTTAAATGCACAAATGGTCTTTTGCATACACAAACAAGAGGCCTGCCACTTTTGGAGATTGAGTCTGAAAATCTGGCTGCAAGAAGCCTTGATAATCATATTTTGCCAATGAATACATGACCTTTATTTGCTTTATAGAGCTACCACAATCCTTTTCAGCTATTTGTTTAGAGAAGTTTCCCTCTGTATACCTAGAAATCTGTGAAAGACCTACACAGTAATAGAGTTCTGGAAATTTATTCTCATCAAGGTTTTGTTCTTTCAGGGCAATAAACTTCCTCTAGAATATACTACTAAAGATAACTATCAGTACATCTAAAAAAGACCAGGTGTTCCCAGAAATAATTTGTTTTTAAAATAATTCAGTTAAGTATTATTAAAGGAAGTGAATAACATTTGTTAGTGCCCATCTCTGTGTTTTTGTTTAACTTTCCAGATGTTGAACTGAAATACACAGGAGCACTAACGGTGCAAACCATGATAAACAATTTCCTTTCCTGAAAAGGTTTTTTAAAAAAACTCCTTATAAATATTGCCAAATTAAGGCAATCAGTGCCCTACGCATAATGCAACATGTAGTCCCCCACGTGAAGTGGCCGTAGTGAGGGAGGGCCATGGGGCTCCTTTCTCTCCCACAAAAGTGACAGCATAGGCCTCTTCCTTTCATGAGTGGCAGGAGTCCCCTTTCTTGCTTCCACAGAGAGGCTGGGGTGACCCCAGTATTTTCAGCAGCAGCTGGAATGTATCTGCTTGAGTAGGGGGGATAGGCCTGCTGCGTAGTTGCTTCTTGCCATAGGCGAGGGGAGTGGGTCTCAGAGCCCAAGCCCAAACATCTACACTACTATTTTTAGCCCCTCAGCTGGAGCCCCATAAGCCCAAGGTAGCTGACCTGGGCTCTGAGACTTAGTGCTGTGGGTTTGTTATTTTATTGATGTGTAGACATACCCATAGACTCTTCTGAGTGGTACTGGCAGGGCTCCTCAGAGCAGAGGACCTTGGAGTCAGAACCCTATTGAGATGCCTGGGGCAGCTGACTCCTCTCAAAGCTATTGGTTTACTGTGCCTGCAGATTCAGGCAGAGATTGTTGCTTTGGTTACTCGTTTAACAGAATGTTCAGAATCATTAGGAAAGGGATAGATAATAAGTCAGAAAATATCATATTGCCTCTACCTAAATCCATGGTATGCCCACATTGTGAATATTGCGTGCAGTTCTGGTTGCCCCATCACAAAGATATATTGGAATTGGAAAAGATACAGAATAGGGCAAGAAAAATGATTAGGGGTATGGAACACCTTCCATATGAGGAGAGATGAATAAGATTGGGACTTTTCAGCTTGGAAAAGAGACGATTAAGAAGAGCTATGACAGAGTCTATAAAATCGTGAATGGTGTGGAGAAAAAGGGTTATTTACCCCTTCACGTAACACAAAAACAAGGGGTCACCAAATGAAATTAATAGGCAGCAGGTTTAAAACAAACAAAAGGGAGTGTTTTTTCACACAATGCACAGTCAACCTGTGGAACTCTTTGCCGAAGGATGTTGTGAAGGCCAAGACTATAACAGGGTTCAAAAAAACTGGATAAATTCATGGAGGATAGGTCCATCGATGGCTATTAGCCAGGACGGGCAGGAATGTTGTCCATAGCCTCTGTTTGCCAGAAGCTGGGAATGGGGGATGGATCACTTGATGGTTACCTGTTCTGTTAATTCCCTCTGGGGCACCGGGTATTGGCCACTATTGGAAGACAGGATACTGGACTAAATAGACATTTGGTCTGACCCAGTATGGCCATTCTTATGTTCTAATACTTTGAAGCTTTACTTTGTAACCTTTCGTGCTAGAAACACTTTTTTTCTTTTCTTGTAATGAAAGCTGAGATCCACATGTAATTCCAACACTCCAGGAATTGGTGCAGTAGGCATAAATTATGGTGCCTATACCTTAATCTATAAAGAATGGAAAATCTGATTATTAGTTTGGTCAATCTTCATAGATTTTTTTTTCTTCAAAGAGGAAACATTTTAAGGTTGCTTACCTGCTTGATTTTTTTTTTTAATCTAAGGTCCATTTAACATACAATAATACTTTTTTATTTCTAAAAATACTAGGTTAATATTTGTTAAATGTTGCAGAAAATTATTATGACTTATAATCAAGTCCTAAAACCAGCTGGACTTTGGAAGGATTTACATGCAAATTAGGCTTTGTTTTTTTAGTGAAAGATAGGTTTGTTTTTAAACTACTGGGAGTCAAGATAGTGGATTATGCAAGGAATCATTTGAAAATTTACATTCTGTTCTCATATTTTGGCACAATATTGAAAAGAACATTAAAAGGCTCAGATTAAAAGAAAAATGTGTTTAAAACCAAAGACAAAGGGAGAGTGAGTGGAAAAGGATTTGGACAGTAAGTACCAAATATCAATTTAGAAAAAAGCAAATTATCTCAATAAACATCAAATTATGGGGCTGCCTGAATATCTGTGCACATCCAGAGAAGTGTGGAGTGGGAGGGTTATTTTTTTTTATTATTTAGTTAGTGCTGACAAAGTGCTTGGTGCAGTCCGATGGGCCAGATCCTCAGCTGGGGTAAATCAGCAAAGCCCCACTAACTTCACTGCTACTATGCTGATTGAAATGAGCTGATGGTCTCTCAGTATTTTTACAGGTATTAATATGCACCCCAGTCCTGGTTCCCTCAAAACCCACAGAGCCCTCTCTACAGACCCTCTCTTATAGGAGCCATAGACGGCCATTCTGAGGTTGGGGTATGATATTAAATTAAATGTTGCTGAAACCAAGTTATTTTCAGGGTCAGCTTGTATCTTATAAAATGGAGCTGTTTACTGCCTGCAGTTTTACTGAGGTACATGAAAGTTTAATGATTTTGGAATGTGAGTCCTTTCTCTGACGAGTGACAGGATATTTAATTAGTGCAACTTTAAAAATGGCCTAACAGTTTGTTTTTTCCATGCTTAAAGAAGATTAAACCAAATATTAAAATGGTAATGCACTTTTGAAATCTGTTTTGTTTTGTTTTTTAAATCCTAGGGTTGAAAAGAAAACGCCCAGATGATTTAGGATGGTCCGTATGGTGATTGAAGTCAAAGTGGAAGAAATTGCAAATTGTTGAGGAGACTTTATGTGGCTGTGCTGAATCTGTGATTCCTGATGGATCAGCCACACATGGTAAATCAGATGCAGCAATTAAGTGAGGAGGAGATGTTTTTTCGAATGAAGAGTTGGGGGCAGTGCCACTGGGATTACTGATCACACCTCTGGCACCAGCTATTTTGATACTTGTGTGAACATTTCTATTACTTTTGTTCTTCACGAACCACAGCATCTAACCCTATTATGCTTTATTGATTCCGTTAATCAATATTTTACTTGCTCTTTATTCTCTGCACTTATGTGCATGGTTTCCAACAGTGCCTTTTATGACCATATAAAGTAACTGTTCAGATCCTCAAGTGGGCTCATTGATTTTGTCCTGGGTTCACCAAGACATAAATAGCTCCCATCTGTGTGTAGTAGACAAGAACATGTTTGTGTGATAGCATGGGCCAAGAGAGCTCTGTCAGTAGCCTCTGGTCATTCTGACAGTCCTACTTCTAATGACTTTAAAAAAAGTTGCTCTTCTATACATTCTCCACCATTGGTACCATTGCCTATTCTTGGGTGATGAGTGAAAGGGAAACCTCTAGTGCAGTGGTAAGCAACCTGCGGCCCACAGGCCGCACTTGGCCAGTTAGAATGATCCGATGGTGGGTTGCCAGACTGTTTGCATTTGAACGGCCGCCCGCAGCTCCCATTTGCTGAAGGTTGCCCACCACTGCTCTATGGGCATGATCTAAAGCCCATTTAAAATCAATGGACTTTGGATCAAGCACTGGCTGCTCTTCCTATAAAAATACAACCAAATTACAACCATAACTACAGTACTGCAATATAACCCACCACCAGCAGATCAGGCAATCCCAAAGCTTAAATTCCCTATCCTTACAATTTAGATGTCATGTTTAAAACTAATAAGTAGCATTGTAATCAAATGCTTTTTTCCACTGGGCAGTTCAGAGCAGAATGAAGGAGCACAAAATGCTCTGTTCCCAGTAATGGAAGAATGGACGTAGATCCTACAGAGCATGCTCTCCATTTCCATCAGAGTTGACCAAAACTTCTCAAATGAAAAAGTTTCCTACTGAAAAATGGGATTTTTCTCAAACCTTCCCCCCCGCCACCCGGCCAGGAAAATGTGTTTTGTTTTTTTAATGAAAATGTTCTATGTTTCAATGGGAAAGTTTCATTTTGTTTTTCAAAAATTGAAACATTGTTTTAAATTTCAAAAATGTGTATTTTTCCTTTCACTCTTTCCTCTGTTCCCTCCCCTTCCCCCCCTTTTTTTCATTCCCCCCTGTAACTTTTCAAAACGTCTCCAACTCTGGAAAAGTGATAGCTGCAAAAGGAAAAGTGAAACTCTAACTTTGCTGCTCTACAATTTTCATAAGTTAAGGAAATTTATTAATGTTCTTCCAGACCTGGAGTTGTCCAGCTACCAGTCCAGACCCCTGCATAAATTAGACACACTCCTGCATTGACTTTGTATAGAATGAAGACAAGATCCTGCAACCTAACAGGAGCAAAATCGAGGGAACTATGTGTGTATAAGGACTACTCAGGTGAGCAAGTATTGTAGTCTCTCGAATGCTATCTCTCATGCTATAAAATATTTTACAACGTCTGTATAACCATGAAATATTTTTCTCTGATTTCATCCTTTCTGTGCTTTGAGAATCTCTCATACACTTCAAATGATGTCTCACAATGTGAATAAAACAACACAGCTGCAAAATATGAGCCGTGCCATATGATAGGTATGAATTAAGTGCAAATCACGTGGCTTTTGCTGGTGACCTCCTACATTTTGTATCCATAACCTTATTTGAAGATGAGAATACCTGTGATGGAACAGTTGTTGTAGCAGAACATTCCATCAGCAGGAATACTAACCCCTCCACTGAGCAGTCAAGATTCCCCATACTTATGTAGCTGCTACATAGAGAGGAGAGAGAGAAGAGCAGATAAATTCTATTTAAGCTGTAGAGCACAGGAAGACTTATTCCTAATTGTAACTATAAAATAGTATTGAATACACATGTAACATGTATTCTCACCTCCATCAGTGAGATGTACACATTATAAGAAAATACCTCAAATATTTCAATATGTTCTTTAATCTGCAAGTGTCCATAGTGCAGCCTGCTTTACTATTAAACCTTTACCAGCCAACCAAGTGTTCTTCCCTTTTTCTGTTCCCAGCAGTACCCTCCTTTTTGCAAAAACATTTTACTTTGAATGCATTAATTAATTGAGAACCTTTTGGAGTTGGGAATATTTTTTGGTAATAAGAATATTACACATCACAAGTAGGAATCAAGTAGTTGAAAGAAAAGCCTTTGATGAAAGGAGAAAATGAAATAAACAGTCATATAGATACTTTTGGTGCTCTGCTGTGTGTGTGTGTGTGTGTGTGTGTGTGTGTGTGTGTAAAGGATGTGGGGTGTGTGTTTGTTTGTGTGTGTGTGGGGCGGGGGGAGAATGAAAGTACCAATTCCATGCCTCTGCAGAGTGCAGAGCTCAACTGCACTCCCTGCAGCTGGAGGGAATAGTTTTCAGGTATGGTAGCCTCCACCAGGTGCTGGGAATGGGAAGTAGGTTTGGTCAGGAGGGATGGGAGTGGAAGGATTTAATGTAAGACTGCCAATGAATCAGTAAGTACTGATTTATTTAAAACAAAATGGGTGAAATGTTCAGACTTCCTCAATCCAAGTAATGTTGCATGCATGCATTTGCCCATTGCAAAACTTCAAGGATCTCCCTGTTCAAATTTTATGTGTAATCACTAGTCTCCTGTGAACTTTGGCTCACTTGCTCAGCCTTACATTGCCACAGTGACCTAAAGCAAAAGCGATTCAAAGTGCCCACAAAATTCTAAGCCATGTTAGAGTTTTAGTGCATCTAAAAACATGTTTTCATACACATACTTGAATACTCTAAAAGTTCATAATAACGGGGACAATTGATGCATTTAAATATAAATTACATAAACTATTGAATCACTTCTGTTCAAATTTGAATTGTTTTTTCTGTCCTCCCTGAGAAATAGAAGTCAAGACAAGTTTGAAACTTCTAGGTCAGATTTAGTTCTCAACTACACTGGTGAAAGCCTGGAGGAGCAGCTCTGACTTAAAGACTGGAAGGCTGCATACCCAGTGCGGACAGGCTGTGGAGAACCTATGCAGGAGAGAACTTTACACACAGCATGGTATAGAGCTGTACTGTCTAGTGCAATGTTTCTCAAACTATTGTATTGGTGACCTCTTTCACATCGCAAGCCTCTGAGTGTGAGCCTCCCCCTTATAAATTAAAAAGACCTGTTTATATATTTAACACCATTATAAATGCTGGAGGCAAAGCGGGGTTTGGGGTGGAGGCTGATAGCTCATGACATCCCATGTAATAACCTCATGACCTCCTGAGGGGTCCCGATCCCCAATTTGAGAACCCCTGCTCTAGTGGCTCTATCTGCAGTGGTGCAGATAAGATATTTGGGGTAGCAGCAGCAGAGAGGTAGGGGTCTGTGATAATACCTGTTTAGGGTGTGTGTGCACCACAACTGCAAAAACTACTGCAGGCCGTGACCTGCACTGGTGACCTTGGAGAGACTTGGGAGCAAAGTGGGAAGGCAGGAGTCCATCCTTACAGAGAAGAGCCTTGTTGCAAAGCCTGTTTGCTTGGGCTTTCTGCAGGGAGAAATGATTTGACACATGATGTGGGGCCTGATCCTGCAAACACTTACTCACATGAGTAGTCCCCTTGGCTTCACTATGGATGCTCAAAGGAGTGAAGGTTTGCAGGATCAGGCCCATAATTTTTTTTAAAGGGCTTCTTAGTTCAGTGTTGGCATAGGGAGCATAAATAGGTTTTTATTCTTTATAGAATTTCCCCTCATCTGTTACAGATTTTATGCATAGTTTTTAAGACAAAAATTTTATTGTATTTACCTCAGGAGAAAAATTTAAAATGTATGGGGAGCAGTTTTGTGCATTTTCCTTAATACCCAATTGTTTAAAGATTGTGGAGCTCACATGTACAATCTGAGGGTTACATGTCCAATACATTGTACAGACAGTTATAAAAAAGTGATATTACACAAAGACTTTTTTGTATGTAGAATTCGCATTGGAAATCTCTTTTCAGCAGTGCTTTGAAGTAGAATCTAGCTCCCAGAGGTGGATAATCTTAATGTTAATTTACTGCACCACAATGTGCATTATTACAGGACATGTGAGTGATTCATCCAGTGAATGAAGAAAAATTATTCCAAATTATTATTGATGAGTTAATCAAGATAGCCACGTCAACTTTCTTTGTCCATTAGTGTGAACAGTATTTCACAATCATAATAATAAGAGCCAAATGTTAATGGCTGAGGTAATCAGACCCTAATGAAGAACAGTGAAAAATACTCTCTTTAAATAGTTTACAATGTTCATAATCACTGAAGTGGTCAGTTGGTCCCACGATTCTTCATATTTCATAATGTGTGTTTACAAACCAGCTTCTTGTTTTAATTTATTTTTTCTTTTCAACACGAGACCAGAAAAAACAAGGAGCATAAAGACCATAAAGCTGGATAACAGCATCATGAATAAAAATTACCTTGTAATATTAGTTTGTACTGAGAAAAAGGATTTTTATAAAGGGGAATAGATGACTAACAGGCCTTTGTTACCTTTAATTTCTGTGGTTTCGATGATTCTACTATTAAAAATCATTCTAGTTTTAAGACTTAACACACATGCTTAATCTTACCCATGTGAATAGTGCCATTGACTACTTACCTGTGTAAGTCTTTGCAGGATCCAGGCCTTAATTACTATTTTCAATCAAAATATAGCCCTGATTCTGCAGACATACACTTGAGTAACCTGGGCATCTGAGAAGTCCGACTGAGTTCAGTGGGACTGCTCATATGAGTAAAGTTATTCATATGTCTTCACTTATGTGCTGTATGTGTTTTGGGTGTATTTCTACAGCATGTCATACATTAATTCTTACAAATCAAGTAAAGCCTCTCCTTTAATATTATGTCTGAAAACACAGTAAAAATAACCCAATAAAATAAAGACTATTTCTAATGCCATTTTAGTCTATATATGAGATCTAAATTATTAGTAAGGTACATATCCTGGCCAAAAATCTTTCCATTTGCAGGTACTACAAGACTAAATTTCACAGTTTGATGGCTTGGAAGATGATAGAGTGATTGCTGGAAAAGCTGAGTTACTGAAAATTTGCAGAATGTGTTAGGAAGGGAAAAACAAAACATCTCTAGAGCATTCGCCTCTCCAACTATCTGCACTAACCCGGATATCTTCCTATACTTAGAATCAATAAGTGGTGTATTAGTTGCTGCAGAATGGCAGAAAGTTTATAATGGTGCCCACCAAATTAGGCTTGAAGAATAATCTCCCAAGCGTAGTGGTGGAAACTCCTTCACTTGGGCTTTTTAAAACTCGACTGGATGTTACACAAGTAAATGTATACTAGAACTAGAGAACAATTCTGCACTGGCCGAGAGACTGATCGGAGCATCTAGTCTATCTTTTTTTTTACCTCTAAAAAATAAGATTTTTATGAACTGACATTAGGGAGGAGGTTCAAGACAGGCACAATACTGTCCCCAAATGAAAGGTGTGTTCAAGTTCTGGCACAAACCATCCCCAAATCTGTACAACAAATTGTACAGAGTACTGGGGTTGTCCAAGTATCTGCTGAGTTGGTGTAAAGGCAAGGAAGAGAACCTGCTCTGCACAGCATTCCTTGCGAGGGCCTCTCCCACAGAAATACAAGCTAAAGAGAATTCTCAGCTGGTATAAACTGATGAAGCTCTTGACTCCAAAGATATGTGAATTTATATCAGCAGAGAATTTGGCTGAGCACCAAATTAATGATTTTTTTGTGTAAGAGCAAATATTGAGCTTGTTACGAAATTAATGCAGTTGTCTCAACTATAGCTTAAAGAGCAGAAAAATGTATTGGTCAAAGGGTTACATTTTGTCCAGAAACACCTGGTAGGGTGTCCTGGTGGCAGAAAATTGGCCAGGTTGGGGAATTTATGACTGCAGAAGTTGGCCACAGCTTACCCTCTGCTACTTATGCAGGGGAGCCAGTGTAGCCAACAGCATATAGCCCTGCCTGGGGAGGGGACATGGCCAGGGCAGCTGGGGGACGAATTGTTTCAGCACATCTGGCATCCTCCACCAACGGTCTCCAAGAAGGCTCCAATAAGTTGCAGGATGACTTGAGCAATATCTGCACAGCTGCTCTGCCAGATGGGATGATGGCCCCTATAATTGCAGGGATGAGCAGCAATCACTGCAGGATGAGTGATGCCTCCCTAGATCTAGATGATCCATTTTGAGATCTGTGAGGTTGGAAGGCCTCTCTCCCAAGGTCCTCCCCCTTAAGAGGAATGTTCCATAGGAAACTCTACATAGTCAATCTTCAAGAGTTTTCCTGTGATCTGGCCCTGAGTGCAGAATTTAGCTCCAGGAATAGAAACAAAAAGTTATAAAATCTGCTTTTATTTCAAAACACTGTGAACTGCAAAGAGGCAATGTGGACTTTTTCAGTTAAAGTATTTGGTTTATTTTTTAAAACTCAACTCCCAGGGAATATTTTTGGAAATCTAGGGGAAAACTGTATCTGCTGATGCATGAAGATGCTGATAATTATAGTAGCTATTCAGTGTAACTCTCTCCTGCCCACTACAATAAGTTCAGATAGTAGGGACACTTAAAATGTCATATGAGAAGTGAGAAGGAAGTTCTGACAGCTTTATTATGGTTATTGCTGCTTGAGAAACCACTATCTCATTAATAAGCACACACTATTATTTAGCACATCTGGCTGTTTCTTCTAGAGAGGGAGAACATCTTGGATTGTTTTGAAATTTACTCTGGAATGTAGATCAGAAACATGTTGAGAAATATAAGGTAGATGCAAAATTCAACTTAAAAAATACCAAAATCAGAAACACCCCCATATCTATGTATATATCAAATGGGTATAACTGGCGGCAGTTGGATGCTATTCTTATTCTTGTGGATTCACCAATTGGCAGTTTTACTATCTGTATTCTAGTAGCAGCTACTATGTGCTAGGCACTGTTCACTCACACACCAGGAGCTAAATTTTGTCCTTGTGTGTGCATATTCCATTTACTACCAGTCAGTGAAGATGAAACTGTGTTTGTTGGCAAAATGTGGGTCATTTAAGGCAATGAAATCCACATGTGTGCATGCAACACCAGAATCTGTCCCATTTATACCAAAAGGAGCAGCTTGTCCTTGTTCAATGGCAACATCTGACCCATTAAAGCCAAGGGGAATCTTTGTCTGGAAAGCTAGAAAATGGAAGTAGGCCTGAACTGAAACCTTGGTTTGAACAGCTCTGAAGGGAGAGGAAGCTGGGATCTGAATTTCATAAGCTGGTCCCTATTTTATCTCTAACTAACTGGTCTAACTAAAACCCAGGATGTGAACTCTCCCAAACTGTGGGGTGTTTGAAATTCAGATCCAGATCCAAATCCTGTGGCTTTGGCCCTTCTCTACTAGAAAGTGAATGTTATTGTTTCTGTAAACAAGACTACATTTAAGTGGGGTTCCAAGATATTGCCTAACAATAGTACACACAAGAAGAAGCCAGGAATTTCCTGAATTATAATTCTGGTCCTGCTACTGACTGTCTGCATGATCTGATTCTAGGGGACACCATATAATCTCTTTGTCTCAGTTTTATACATATCTGAAATGTGGTTCACTCATCTACATCCCAGGGCTATTGTAATGCTTAATTGATATTTGTACACATGCTTTGACATCAAGCAGAAAATAAGTGCTAAGTAGTAGTTTTTTTTCCTCCTTCTGATTTTGAGGGACATTGACAATCTATATGGATGTAATGGTGGTTTAAAATCATTGTAATATGTGTTCCCAATTAACAATGCTCCCAAGACTTCTGCTAACAGATTTACTTCATCCAGGCATTAAGACCTCAGGGACCTTTTTCTTCCCTGCTCATGTGCTTTATAAACTGTTCAGCCAGTTTGGGCAACACAAGAGAAAAGAGGGACTGCTAATTCCACAGCTACAGATAAGTGTCAAGACTGTCTTAGACAGATTTTCATTATAGCACTCCAGCTGCAACAACAAGAAAACTTTCATTAAGAAAACTCCTAGAAATATACCCTAGTTCTGTTCTGGAGTTACTCCAGACTCTCGTTAACATCTGTGCAATAAGGTCCTATGTCAGTCAATGGACTTGATGGGGAGGCTCAGCAAAGGATTGCTCATCATGTCCCAAGTGGGAGCTCTGACTTAATACCGAGGCACAACTATTGAGATTAGATAGTTGAATACAATTATGCTTATTCATTGAAGAGTCAAAGGAATCTTGAAAGAAGGCTTGTTTTGTTTTTGGCCCATTCTACACTTACAAAGTTTGCCAGTATAGCTACACCAGCAAATCCTTCCTAGTGTAGATGCAGGCTTGGTACTAAAGCCAAAGGTAATCCAAAGGCATTTAACCCATCCTCTCCTCAGATGCTGAAGGTGAGATTCAAAATCAAATCTGATGCAGCCACAATACAATATATGAGCGTGACATACTGTACCCCATGTTTACCCCTTTTATATGGTTGTTATATTTTGTACAAAATGTCTTGTGAGCTGTCATTTGAAAACTCATAATCTTCTGAATGTTATTATTCTGTTGAAATTTGTGTAACATTGAAATTATGATATTTTGCTGTATGTTTGTTACTGAAATATGTTGTAGTTCTGGGAAACCCCCACAGACTAACTTCTCAGAAACAACATAAGACTGACCACAGGTGTTGGGAAAACTCTTAACTGCTGAAACAACCATTTGCCCTCGGGGGAAATTATAATAAAAATTTACATGTCCTCTGTGAGACAGTTCAAACTTCACATACACAGAAGGTGTAAGCAAGAAACTTATAATTCACCTAAAAGACATTTCAAATCTTACGTATACAGTGGACTGTTTTGTCTACACCCCAGCTGGGGCCAATCCTCAAAGATAGGGGAAAGGCATAAGAATGGAGAACTCAGAACACACAAATCACCTGTCTTTCCCGCATCTCTACTCATGGCAGCAAGATTGCTTGATAGACAAAGGTGCATCATGGAACTGTGTGTGAGTGGTGATGGCCTGCAGGTTTTCCAGCCAGTTACAGACTGCTGAAAGCTTTTGGGTGAGAAATATTTTTGCTTTTAAACCTGTTAGCCTTGGTAAAGTTTAGGAATTAACTTGCATGTTTATTTTTATTTCTTTTATAACCAACTCTGACTTTGATATGCCTTATCACTTAAAATCTATCTTTCTCTAGTTAATAAATTTGTTTATTCTTTTATCTAAACCAGTGTGTGTGTGTTTGAAGTGTTTGTGGATTCTCTACTCGAGTCAACAGGGCTGGTACATATTCATTACCCATTCTTGGAATGACCGATTAAACATGAGTTTGTGCCATCCAGTGGGCTACTGAACAGTACAAGATGCACATTTCTATGGGGCAAGGCTGGGGCTGAGGGATATGCAGGTGTCACTGTGTATCTATTCATGGATGGTGGGGTATAGCATTCATGAATTCAGCTTGGAGTGACTTTGCATGCTGGTGGCTGTGTGAGTAAGCAGAGCCTGGAGGGATTTGCTGTTCACTAGCAAAGCAGTGTAAAAGGCATCGCAGGCTACAGAGCTAAGGGGAGACAGCAGTTCAGGTCGCACTCTGGGAAATGTCACAATGTGCTGACCTCAGCAGTTCCCAAGAATTAAATTGATTAATTTTATAATGATTTGCAGAAAGTAATACAAATAGGATTGCCAGTTTTGGCTGGATGTATTCCTGGATATTTCATCACATCATATAATCTTTAATTAAAGATTAATCTTTAATTCCTGGAGACTCCAGGACAAGGCAACCCTAAAAAAGAAGTTTCATGACCAGATGTATTTTTGATGATGGGAGATATTAATGCAAAAGTAGAATCAGACTGGAATTCCTGGGCTGGAGCGGTAGGTAGAGTCAGACTCCATGGGGAAAACCAAAAAGAACAGAAGCTACTAAATTTTTGCATAAGCAACAACTTTATGATAACAAACCCTCTTTTTCAACAGAGAAAGCTGCATAAGTGAAACAACATCACCTGATGGGCAAACAAAGAACATGATAGACTTTGTACTTCCGAATTGCAGATGGAAACCAAATGGGTTGTTGTGAAAATAGTTTGTGGCCATATTGGATTGGATCATAAATTAATGCTAGCATCAATGAGGTTGAGGCTGAGAGCAGGAGTGGGTGGGTGAGATTCGGTGGCCTGCATTGTGCAGGAGGTCAGACTAGATGATCATAATGGTCCTTTCTGACCTTAATATCTATGAATCTATGAAAAAAAGCCAGGAATTAGGATGTATGATGTGGACAAATTGAAAGAGCTAGCTATCAAGAGAGAATACAAAGAAGCTGTGCAGAAAGAAGAAATAAATGTTGAAGAGACGTGGAATAGCATAAATATGGGATTATGAGAACTACTGAATAAGTATTGGTTCCAAATGAAGAAACTAAGGTGGATAACAGATGAAATGCTGCAGTTGAGTGACAAGCTTTGGGAAGCTGAAGGAAAAATAAAAGGTAGGTGCAATTGTAAGAGCCACCTACAACAGATTGACCAGAGAGATAGAAACAACTGGATAAATGACCAAGGTAAAACAGCAGAAGGATACACAAAGTGCAATGCAGGGGTTTTATTACAAGATAACAGAACTGTGTGGGACATGTAAGTTGAAGATGTCAGTGCTGAAAGACAAGTGTGAGTAAATAATTGAGGATGAACAAGCAAAGAATAAGCAATGGAAAGAATATTTTGAAGACCTATGCAACATACAAAACAGAGTAGATAAAATGGTTCCGGAGAAGCTTCCTAGTACAAGAGATGCTGGAATTCTTAGAAGTAGTAAAAATCTCAAGAGCCAATTTGGAAAAGAAAAGGTGCCAGGAAGTGACAACATAACTGCAGAACTGCTGCAAGCTGGTGACAATCACCCAGGAAAGGTGATGCACAAGCTATAACAACAAGATTTACAAACAAGAGCAAGCGCTGAGTGAATGGGCAAAATCTCTAATCTACCAATCTATAAAGAAGTTTATAAGAGCGAGTGCAAGAACCACAGGGGAATCAGCTTATTGATCATGCTGGGAAAAGCATTCATGAAAATGTTGCAGAGGAAAATAAAGCGAGATGTGGAGGCAGTGCTTGCAGAGGAACAAGCTTGATTTGATTTAGACCGGGATGAAGTACAACAGATCAGTTATTTGTGATTAAAACAGCTATCTGAGAAGTACGTAGAACACAACCAAACCTGTTTTTCAACTACTTTATAGACTTCAGATAGGCTTTTGATCAGGGCCAGCCCACAACATTTTGGCACCTGAGGCGGGGAGCTCAAATGATGCCCCATGCCTCCTGGCTTGGGCCAAAACTTTGAAAGGTCTCAATTCTGCCGCCTTCTTGTTCTACTCCTTTCATGGTACTGTTCTGCTACCTACCCCAATAAAGGAGAACTAACAACTTAAAATGCCTTGTTCAAAAATTTTAAGTAACACTTAACTTTCAAACACCTAAACAACAAATGTAACTTTTCTTGTCTGCATAGTAAACACTGGCATTTTTATCTGTTTGAATAATCAAAGTGGTGCTTTCCGTGCCTTCTTGGTTGCAAAGATTTGAACTGCTTCCTGCTGAAGGTCCACAGTCTGGGCCAGCTCATGCTCTATTGAGATGGTTGCAAGGCCAACCAGCTTCTCCTGTGTCATTGTGGAGCGAAGATGTGTTTTTATTAACTTCTGCTTGGGGAAGCTGCGTTCTCCACTGGCAACTGTTACAGGAAGTGTGTTAGGGGGCTTATTCCTTCACCCACTTACTTCCCTAATCCTTCTCGCATGAACAGAGAGCAACAATACCCCAAGTCCAAAGGTGCAAACAATTAGATGTTTATTGGGGTGAACGTCCAGCAAGCATGATTCCAGTTTCCTTCCTTAGTGTCCCCCTTCCTAGCTCTGACACCACAGAGCCTTACACCTGTGTCCCTGTTCCCATTCCTGCCCTTAGCCAAACATGATTCCAATATCCCCACCCCCATTCCCTGTTCCCATTTCCCCCTTTAGCAAAACATGATTCCAATTTCCCCACCCCCATTCCCATCCACCACACACATACCCACCCACCCACCCACTCACTCACTTCCTGATTGACTGCAGACTATATAGTAAAACTTGAGTTCTGCTTAGCTATACCTTAACCAATCATTTTACTGAAATTTAACTAACCAATCCTAACATATTGTAATATGATTATTTAACCAATTATATCCCACCACCTTAATTAATTTACACCCAGCAAAATTAATTATACAGCAGACAGAAACAATCACAAAACCAGACAGAGATTATACAGACAAATAATAGGGAAATGGGGACTACAGTGATAGAACAACACAGAAATGAGGATTTCACATCCCAGCTATTGATAAGTGAGTTCTTGCCAGACAGGATAGTATCAAACTAAGTTTCCTTTTACATCTTCTAGATGGCACTTCCCTTTCTCTGGAGGTGATAGGCATTATCAGGACAGGATTATATTTCTAACAGCCCAATGGCACCTTATTTCAATGTGACTAGTTTGGAATGTGAGGATGTGACCCTTCGCTTCCCAGCTTATGGCTGCCTTTGTTGCTTAGCCAAAGGCCTTAGCCTAAGAACAGGGCCTCAGACTGTCACAGTAAGAGAAGGCTCTTACACCAGCAGACAGTGACTTTGAGTCTTTCTTTTATACCTCTATAACTAGACAAGTGATAAGAATACACCTAAATTCATAGAGTATAGGCCTTTACAGACAGGCCTGAATATCTATAGCCTAACACTTAGAAATATGTGCAGAGCAATAAAAGCATTTGGAAAGAGGATGGTCATCTTATTTGTGCACATATATTCCAGAACAGCCTTTGGAGTTGATCCTGCTGAAATGTATCTTGAAAGGGCTTTCAGTTCATCACCTAAATCACTCGCATCAATATTGCGCATGTCATCATGTGTCAACACTGTCTCTAGTGCCCTGCATTGCTGGTGTAGGTCGTCTTCAGGTATAGTGAGGAGTTTTAGAATACCATACAACATGCCAAATATACTGCCCTGTTCCTTGAGCTGCATGAAACGTTCTTCAACTGACTGTATTGCACAATCTAGCACCTGGATAAAGAATTCAACTTTGAATTGTTGTTTGGGGTCTCTTATGGGATTATCCCGTGCCTCATAATCAAAATGTCGTCTTCTTCGTCGACTCTTGTATTCTTGAATGGATGGGAAAATAGCTTCTGTGCACTCTTCAGAACATTTTGAAATCCCTCATCTGACCAATAAAACTGTAGTTATGACTTTGCTTTGTCCAGTTGTTCCATTCCTCCAGATAGATCACGGTCAACACCTTGGACTCTCTTGCTTACAACATTTATTTCAAACAGTATTTCATACCACAACACTAAGCCACACAGAAATTTGAAGTTATGTTTGTTTCTGCTGATTCCATTTCCCTCTGCCACTGTTCTCTCATAAACAGTTCCTGTCATAGCATTATCCTCCATAATGGCAACTATGGCATCATCTACCTTCCCAATTTGGTGTTCGATAGCCTTTATCGCCTCCACTCAACTTTCCCATTGTGTGGCACTCAGTGGTTTCAGTGTCAGAGAGGAGGTTCCCAGAAGCTACTTCAAAATTTGCCATCTTTGAGTTGATGCAGAGAAGAATACATAGACGCTTTGAATTACATTAAAAAATTCAGCAGCCTCACTTGAAGCTAATGCTGCATCACTGACCACCAAGTTCAATGAATGAGAACTGCATGGGACAAAAAAAGCTCGAGGGTTTAACTGTCAGATCCGTGTCTGCACTCCTCTGTTCTTTCCTCTCATGTTGGCACCATTATCGTAGCCCTGACCTCTCATGTCAGCTATCGCAATTCCCGTATCTTCCAGCTTTTTAAGAAGCACATTTGTCATACTACAGGAACTGGTATCATCAATGTCAATAAATTCTAGAAAATGCTCTCTGACAGTCACCATTGCAGGGACATTTTCAGTAGGTTCTGTTGTTGTTACAAAATGCACCATTAAAGTAATTTGTTCCATATGGCTGATGTCAGGTGTGCCATCCAGAATAACAAAGTAATATCTTGCTGACTTCAGATCTGCCACAATCTTCTGTTTGACTTTTGTTGCCAGTAATTGTACGATCTCATGATCTTCTCCCCTCTCCAAGGCTTGCCATGCACAGGTCTGGGAGGCCGGGGGTGGAGGGGAAATGCGGCACACCCAGGGCAGGAGGCGGGGGCAGGGATTTGGGGAAGGGGTTGGAATGGGGGTGGGGGTGGAGTTGGGGCTGGGGAACGTGAGTACCCACTGGCACTGGATAAAGTTGGTGCCTATGAACTGTATGATCTCATTTTGAGGTGTTTTTCCAAGATAGTGGTGTGTATATTTCTTGGGTGGTGACTCTTCTTAGATGCTCCTGGAGTACAGCATCAAACTCAGCCATCAGCTCCACAATTTTAAGGAAGTTTCCATTGTTTGGCACATACAGCTGATCTGAAGTGCCACACAGTGCTAGGTTTTGGGTAGCACGCATTCTCACAATGGCAGTGAGCCTTTTCAGAACATTTTGCCACTAAAGAGACTCTCATGCAATCTTCTTGTGATACTGATCATCTATGATGGCCTTTAACCTTAGTCTCATCTCAAGCTCTTTCCACCTATGGAATGCTCTCTGGTGATTTGCTGCCTTCTCATGGCATGCCAGATTTCTAGCCAGATTTTTCCAGTCCTTTGTTCCCGTAGAACCCAATGTGGCTGGAACATTAGACTGGAAGAGTTTGCAAGAAAAACAGTATGCAGCATTCTGGGTTTTTGAGCACATAAGCCATGTCCTCTCCACTTTGTCACTATTGGGGATTTCACGCCAGTAATGTGTTGGATGGGAACTTCTCATTTAATTGTCTTTGGGGAACATGAAGTTTTTCACTTGCTATGGCCCATGCAGTACAAGGAAGTCCCTCAATCTACGGCTCAAGTGGGTCCACAGTCCTGGATCATCTAGACTTAAGGAACTAAACTCAGCAGCAGCCGTTTCTTGCACCTCCACCACACTCTTCTCTGATCTACACTTTTCTTCAGGAATGTGCATGGTTACATCCATTTGAGATGGAGATATGGATGCTGCAGTAGCTGCCAGGTCACCTGAACTCTGACGAACTGGAAGATCAGGCATCTCCTCACCACTCACATCCTCACTGGGGCTGCAAGGCTCACCATGAACATTTGTGTCTATGTATCTCAGGAGAGCTCCTTCCTGCTTAGATAGAAAAGCTTCCTTTGCTTTCTTTCTTTTTCTGAATGCTGCCCCAGAGGGGTGTTTTCTTCTTTCACTCATGACTGCTGTTCTGTGTCAGCTATAGGGGCTCTCAACACTCAGTTGAAGGGGACAAACAAGCAGGCTGGTAGCAGGGCCTGAGTGAGGGAAGATATCAGCCTCTTAAGGGCCTAACTGTCTCCTACTACTTCAGTTGACTGCCTGTGCTCCTCAAGTGGGTTCAGGGAAGCAGCAGGAAACAGGAAGCTCCCTGAGAAGCTGGTGTTAATCAGTCCAGGCTCCTGGGGGTGCTAGAGAGGTACATAAGAAGCTCCTCCTCCTCTCTCTCCCTGCAGCGCCTGCTGCTTTCTGTTATTCCCTCTCACCTTTTCGCCTGCCTGCCTGTTCTGTCTCTTGTGCCCTCCTTCCTCCTGCACAGCACTCCACCATCTCTGCGCATCTGGAGCAGAGAGAATACATATGCATCAGCAGCAGACACAATTTTCTACACTCTGGGTCCTAGTGGTGCCCTTCCCCCCACAGTCTGGCACCTGAGGTGGCCGCCTCAGTTCACCTCATGGTAAGGCCAGCCCTGCTATAGATAGTATTTGGGAGAAAGGGTTATGTAGCGGCGCGGTCACCCCACTCTGGCCATGAAGGGGTTAAAAACAGCCCTGGGAAAGGGCTGCCCCAGGGAGCCAATAGGAAAAGGCTTGGAGGCAGTCAATCGGGGCCAGACTGGGCTCTATAAAAGAGCTGCAGGGCCAGAAGGCAGGACAGTCTCTCTCTAGCTATGGAGAGAGAAGGACCTGGCTGCCTGGGAGCTCAGGGTACCGGGAGTAGAGCATGGCTGGGGAAAGGCAAGAGGAGCTCCAGCCCAGCAAATCCCCAGGCTGCGGGCCTTGGTAAAGGCCAAAGCAGGTACTGGGGTTGCAGAGGCAGCTGGTCCTACCCCCTTGCCAATGATGAGTGGCCATTATAGACTGCAGTCTGCCCCAGGGAAAGGGGGCTAGATGATGACTGGCAGTAGCCACTGAGGCAAGGTGGGCATAGAGGGCTGGGGATTCCCCTGGCAGGGGAGATCCAGAGTGGGGCAGAACCCTGAGGTAAAGGGGCACCGGGGTCCGGAAGGGACTCAGGGCCTGAGGCAGGCAAGGCACCGGCCAGCAGAGGGCGCTCTGAGTGCTGAAAGAGCTAATTCCCAAGATGACCAGCAGAAGGCACCTCACTGGTGAGTCGACGCGTTGCTACAGGTTATGACAAGTCTTGAGAATGAATGGCATCCCCGAGAAATTGATCAAACTGATAGACAACAGCTACAGCAAGTCTATGAGTGCAGTGAAAGTAGACGGGAAGCTAATGGAATGGTTCTAAATGAACCTAGGAGAGAGACAAGAATGCATGTTATGCAGGAGGACAGTGAATATCCTTAAATTCACAGATATTGATCTCATAGTATTGACTAGGGAGAATAACTGATAAGGTAGGCTGTGAGCAGAAAATTTTGGATTGAAGATCAGCACGAAAAAAGCAAAAATTATTGCAATTGGAAGACAAGGAAGATGTAAGGATAAAACTCAAGGACAATAAACTAGAACAAGTGGAAAAATTTGTGTTCCTCAGAGGGCTAGTATTGAAGAATGGAAATTGTGAAGGTGACATAAAAAGAGGACTCCAGGCTAACTGCTATTGCATTCAGAAAACTCTAAGATCTGGAAGGCTAAAGACATTCTGATAAAAATCTGCATATGAGAAAATTGTTAGGCCAATACTGATGTACAGATTGGAATATGAGGAAAGCTGATGAACAAAAAATATTGACTGCAGAAATAACTGGCTGAAGGGAATTCTGAGTTTCAAGACCGGAAAAAAAAATGAAGGGATAAGAAAATGGCTAGAGCAAGAAATAATGCTGTTACAAAAGATCCAAGAAATGTGACTGCAATGGTTTGGACATGTGTTGAGAATGGACCCAGAAAGAATACCGGAGTGCAAGGAACTAGAAATAGAGGAAGATCAAAGATGTGCTGGATAGACACAATGAAGAATGACATAGAGGAAAAAGGTTTAAAGATGAATAAAACCATGAAGCTAGTACAAGACACAGTGGTGGAAAGACTTCATCATTGCTGCTGAGCTAACCATGGGAATAGAAGAAGTAGACACAGCTTATTTTGGCAAAAAAGTGCTTTTGTCAGTATAGTTTATGTTGGTTCTGCAAAGTTACACCAGCAAAATGCCAGTAAAACTGGGTCTAAACTAGGGCTTTTGGTGCTATAGAAATGTTGCAAAAAACTTATTCCCTTATTAGAAATTACTGTATCAGCAAAGTTTCAAATGTAAACCTGACAAGAAATCTGCATGAGCATTTTATCACCAGTATCGCATCTCTAGTTTTGGATGATGACTGAATGTCAAAAGTGGAGTTTCTGAGATTTCCCCCATACCAGCTCCCAAACTACAGCCGTGTATGTGTGCGCCCGAATTTGTTTTGCTGGTGGTATGTTGCTTTGTTTCAGTAGCAGTGTTCTTTGTATTCAAAGGGTTTTCATGATTAGCATTTTCTCATACAACATTGAAAAATAGTTTCCTTCCTTACTACCAATGCATAATGATATGTAAGATGCTTGTAAGTAACTTGAATGCACTATCATCTATGTGAGCTGTTTGGTTTCTCTTTTACGTGTTTTCCTTTGCATTATCTGACCTTTACAAAAAATACCATTAAAATACATATTGTGCCATACATAAATAATTTTAAATGATCTGTTTACTATAGATATACGACATTTACATGCAGTGTGGAGTTACTTATGCATGTGAAAAAGAGATTAAGAGAGCTCTTTTACATCAGCTGAACTGTATCACATTTCTGTAAGGTTCCCAGTAGTTCATCAGTGACCCTGTAAGACATTAACAACATGTGACATTCTTTTTACAAGTTGCATTAGATTTTTGATGCATGTATCATGAACAGCACGACTTTACTTTCAATACTAAAAACGTCACCTTCTAGAACCATTTATTTATGAAAAAACACAAAGGTGCAAGGTGATGCTAAATTCTATTTTATTAGTTGGCTAGCATCAACCCATCTTCCTTCCCCACCTGGTCCCAACCTGTTTTCTTTTGAATAAAGGTGCTTATATTTAAGCCAATGCTTTGTATTATGCTTCAGATAATATGTAATTTGTGTAACTATGTACAATGTCTGGCTCTCACACTCTTCATAATCAGTCTGTCCCTAATGAAGTCTCTGCTCCCAGAAAATACGGTGGGAGAGTAATAATATTATGCATTCTTTGAAAACTAGTCTAGAGTTGCTAGTAGCATCTAGTAGCATAATCCAGGCACACCTCTGGTTTAAGGTCACCATCATGAGCTGTACTGATAGACATTAGAGCACACCGTGCCATGTTTAAATAATTTAAAGACTCTGACACAAACTAGCATGGGAGTTCAAAAGCTGACACTGTTAATAAACTATTGTTATATATTTATGCTTGGATCTTCCTGCAATATGTTTTTTGAGCAGGTGAGACTATGCTATGTGAGTAGGATGATGACAATATTAGGGGGGAAACTATGGCTGCAAATGAAGAGGTGGATGAAAGCCCTGTGACCACTACTTGGTCCAGGACACTATTTCCACATACTGTGCTGGGGAGCTGAAAATTCCTGTTCTGCTGGCAAGAAAGAGCCCAACTTCAAGGATCCAGGCTTCCCTACCACAGACAAAAAAAGCAAAAAAGGCATCTTAAATTGGCTATACAGCATAACTGTTCTGCATAGATTGCTCTCTTCTTTACCTACTATAAAGACATGGAAATTTATCAATCAAGCAGTTAATATCCATGCAGCGAGGTCTTTGAGAATCAATAATGCTATTCTGAGCACACACGTCTTTAAAGGGACACTGTCACTGTGCAGCCCTCCCCACAATAATAACCTAGGCTGTCCCACTGGGGGCATGGAAAAATCCCACCAGCCATCCACTATTATGACTGGAATTGTTCTTGGTGGTAACTTGGGAGAAAAGTTGGAAGGGAAGGTCCTCTCCTGGATCAGTAGCTGGTTAAAAATTAAGAAACAAAGGGTAGGAATAAATCGTCAGTTTTCAGAATGGAGATGGGTAAATAGTGGTGTCCCCCAGGGGTCTGTACTAGGACAAGTACTGTTCAACATATTCATAAATGATCTGGAAAAAGAACTAACCAGTGAGGTGGCAAAATTTGCAGATGATACAAAACTATTCAAGATAATTAAGTCCAGAGCAGATTGCCAAGAGTTACAAAGGGATCTCTCAAAACTGGGTGACTGGGCAACAAAATGGTAGATGAAATTCAATGTTGATAAATGCACAGTAATGCACATTGGAAATCATAATCCCAACTATGCATATAAAATGACGGGGTCTAAATTTGCTGTTACCACTCAAGAAAGAGATCTTGGTGTCATTGTAGATATTTATCTGGAAACATCCACTCACTGTGCAGTGGCAGTCAAAAAAGCTAACAGAATATTGGGAATCATTAGGAAAGGGATAGATAATAAAACAGAAAATATCACATTGCCTATATATAAATCCATGGTTTGCCTGCAACTTGAATGCTGCATGAAGATCTGGTCACCCCTTCTCAAAAAAGATATATTGGAAAGGGTACAGAAAAGGGCAACAAAAAAGATTAGGGATGTGGAACAGCTTCACTATGAAGAGAGATTAATAAGATTAATTTTCAACTTGGAAAAGAGGCAACTGGGTGGGGGGGGAATACGATAGACGTCTATAAATCCTGACTGGTTTGGAGACAGTAAATACCGAAGTGTTATTTACTCCTCATAAAACATGAACTAGGGGGTCACCAGATTAATAGGCAGCAGGTTTAAAACAAACAAAAGGAAATATTTCTTCACACATTGCACAGTCAACCTGTGGAACCCTTTGCCAGAGGATGTTGTGAAGGCCAAGACTATAACAGGATTCAAAAAAGAACTAGATAAGTTCATGGAGGATAGGTCCATCAATTGCTATTAGCCAGGTTGGGCAGGGGTACAAAACCACGTTCTGATGTGTCTCTAACTGTTTTCCAGAAGCTGGGAATGGGCGACGGGATGGATCACGTGATGTTTACCTGTTCCGTTCATTCCCTCTGAAGCACCTGGCATTGGCCACGGTCAGAAGACAGGATATGGGGTTAGATGGATCCTTGTTATGACCCAGTATGGCCGTTATGTTTTTATGTTCTTAAAGCAACAAATCAAGCCAGGATGCTGTTTGCTGGGGTCATAGACTCAAGTATGAATATAATATGAGAGTGTGTATGTGTGCTGCATCACCATGGACTTCACGGCCTTGTTGTCTCCAGTCCTGGGAATGGGCAGGGATTTATATTAATAAGAATCATATGAATAAATACATGAACATTGTATCTTTAGAGGAAATAAAATGCTTCATGAATTTGTTACTGATCTGGCAAACACTTTCTTGCATGAAGGAAGACTGAGTTGGTGAAGCAGCTCTGTGCACATAAGAACTGCGCAGCATCAGGTGCATCTACAGAGTCTGGTTTCTGTATAAAGGCTATAGGTAAAAAGCCAAATGACCATAATGATGTTTCCAAATACCTATAGTTCCCAGTCCAGCACCTAAACCCAGGCATAACTTTAAGCACCATGAAGAGTCCTAGACTAGGGGCTATCAACCCTTTTCTTTCTGAGGTTTCCCCCCCCCCCTTCCCCATGTTATTAAAAACTCACCCAGCTGTGCCACAACGACATTTTTTCTGCATATAAAAGCCAGGGCCAGTATTAGGGGGTAGCAAGCAGGGCAAATGCTCAGGAACCCACACAGTCACAGCCACACAGGGTGATGTGGCTTAGGTTTTCTGCCCTGGGCCCTAGTGAGTCTAACACCAGTCATGCTTTATGGACTTCCTGAAACCTACTCGCAGCCCCCCCTCAGGGGGCCCTGGAGACCTGGTTGAGAACTTCAGTGAAACTATTAATGCACTTAAAGTTAAGCATGATCTGAAGCACTTTGCTATCTTGAGACTGTAATTATTTGGACCATACAGGGTATAGCAGTAAACTTACAAACTAAAGCTCATAAACTTCTGTTATTGTTGAAAGAAGAAAAGGAGGACTTGTGGCACCTTAGAGACTAACAAATTTATTTGAGCATGAGCTTTCGTGAGCTACAGCTCACTTCATCGGATGCATACTGAAACCTGAAAAGGAGTACTTGTGGCACCTTAGAGACTAACCAATTTATTGAAAGCTTATACTCTAATAAATTGGTTAGTCTCTAAGGTGCCACAAGTACTCCTTTTCTTTTCGCGAATACAGACTAACACGGCTGTTACTCTGAATTCTGAAACCTGTTATTGTTGAAAAACTCTGCCAGCTTTTTGCAGCTGTAACAAAAGTATAATTGCATTCTTTTTTCTTTACTACTTTGAGGGTCTTGATCTTTCAAATTATACTGTGATTTTCAAATTCTATTTTGTAAGCTTTCTTCTGAACAAAAAGTTGACTGTCATTATTTATATTTTTTTTAATAGATCCAATCTTTAGCTTTGCTGAAGAGAAAAAAATAGCACATTTTTGGGGAACACTGAGTCAGATTAGTTTTGATGATAGTACATAAATTCTTAGGGGCTTGGTATGGTTAATTGTTTTTAGAGTTGGTTTTTGCATTTAGTAGAGTTAGCTGTGGTCAACATTGACACCTCTTCACAGCCTCAATTCAAACAGTGGGTTGAATTCAGCCAATTAACATGACAATGTCAATGTCAAGACCCATTGTAATAAAAGGGGAGAGTTCTTATTTGCAAGGTAGTTTTGTAACATCATGGATGAAGAGAAATGTCATCTCCTCTGGAACTGTGTGGATCATCCAGTCTTGAAGAAACTATTTCTCTGTGCTGACTGCCATGGGATTTTTTTTTTTTAATGAAAAAGTTTCTAAAACTGCAACAACAATTTTACTTATCCAACTAACATCAAAATCTTTTGCTTTAATTTTTCAACAGTGTCTTGGTAAGCTTCCTCTTGCTTCAATACTACTCACTAACTTTAAAGGCCATGCAACTTAAATTTTATAGGATCTCTTTACTGTTTTATTGGCAGGAAGGTTTTGACTATGCTGACTGGAGGATCTCTTGCCTCCTTTACTGAGTGCCAAATCCTGTCTTTACTTACATCTGTTTAGGATTTGTCTCCATAGGCTTCATTGTGCTCATATGGATGTGAGTTGGTCCTTAATACTTTAGTTTAATTATAAAATAGTTAAAGTGACTTCAGTTCATTTGTAGCTTAGAGTGTCACATGGGGCCAAATCCTGCAGTCTTTAGTCAGGCAAAAATCACTTTTGAAGTCAAAGGAACAGGGCCCTTACTCCAAAAGCCATCCCAGCATAAGTATGGGTGGCAGAATCCGGCCCAGAGTAAGGACAGTGGGATCAGGCTCAAGTCAACTTTGTCTAGATTGTTGATGAAAATGATCAAATGTTTGATTTATTGTTTGTTTTTACTTGGTGTTTTTGTTAACATGGTTCTCTTAAATAATCATTCTTAGACTAACAATCAGGAAATTTTTTACTCCTGCAAAACTCCCAAAGACTTCAGGATTGGGTCCTTTGATTTTGTACTGAAGGCCTGATCCTCCAGGGTGCTGAGTGTTTCCTGTGTGCTCACAACTGCTATTAACTTAATTGGGAGGTGAAGTAACTAGGTGATTCACAGGATCAGACCCTTCATTTTTAGGTTGCTCTTTGTACATGATTTAGTGGTAAAACAATTTACCCGCCCTTACTCTGCAGGAGGAAAAGTGTCCATTTAAAAGAGATTGTAAAAACTAATATAAATGCTTGTGGATTCCTAATTCCAAGAAACTATAGAACAGAGTTAGTTGTGTAATAGTTTGCCTATGAATTCGCAAAGGTAAGAAGGTGAACAGGGTTGGGAAAACTCAGCTGCTGGCTCCATTGTTTTCCTTTAAGAAAACTTGTTCCAAATTTGTAATGTTCCCCAGTGTGAAGTGAGTTTAATTAAGTACTTAAAATAGCTATTTGGGAGTTGTAGAATGAATGCTTCCTATTTAGTTTTGCTCACCGTTATTTATGGTACGGGACTTGTTTCAGGAACATTTCTTGCTCAAGCCACACTCCTCTATTTGCCACTGTCATTTCTACTTACTCACTTTGGGAGTGTGGGAAGGGAAATTCAGCCTCTTCAAAGAGTGGTTGTAAGGCTTATTCAATATTCCCTCATTTCTGCTTGAGCACCACTCTGGCCTTGGAGTCATGTCTCACACCCCAGTAACTATATAATGACATCTTTTTCCAAATAAGACAGAGCTGAAGAGATCTTGTTCTGAAAATTACCTTTAATTTTAGTTGTTCCTTTATCCTCCAGTTGTTGGAGTTACCAGTATATGAATGTCCTACCAACTTGTGGCAAGATGAGAGGTGTGTGTGGGGATGTGTTTTCCAGTTAACAATACATTGCCAGTGTAGTGAATATTTTCATGCTTGATGAGGGAAAGCTGACAGAATAGATGTAACTAAACTTTCAAAATAAGGTTTCATAAACTTTGAAGGGCTTTTTTCCCAAACAGAAAAGTGTTTGTTAAAGTGTTCAACAAGTTACATTTTCCTAGTGGCTGGGTTTTACACTTGCTTTAATATTCTGAGGATTCAGGTCTCTCATTTAATCTGTGCTGGTTAGATCTTTTATCTGAATAACTTATCTTTGCTTATGAAAGGAGGCTGCACTGCTTTATAGTTTAGTATCAAGCTATATTTTAAACCAGATTGAATACTCTTTTTTTACCACACTGATTTCTAAGAGAAAAATCTAGATACTGTGAAGGGTATTGTTAATTTTTTTTAACAGTATCTGATTTTTTTTTTAAGAGTCAAACTTTTTTTTTTTTTTATCCAATAATCTCTAAAATGTTTAAGTTGCTTTCGTGTGAACGAGCTTGGAAGCAGGAAGACACAACTCAAATGCTTATTTCTATAGTATGCAGTGAAGGTTGTGGGTGGACCTTTGACAGGGCTGCATTATGTTTTGTTACCATATGTGACATGCTGGTTAAATGGACAGGACAAATCTTTGTAGTTTTGTAATGTTCCATTGTTAGTTAGCACATAAGATCTGTGTGGAATTGGTGCAGCTGTTCATTAACTGATGATCTGATAGCCTAATATAGGACAACAAACAAAATACTGAATCATAATATTGGAGCATGGGTCTTAAAGATGGTGCGTATATCAATGTAAAATACTCCCATTTCTTAAAAATATAGTACCTATGTCCTCATTCTGTGACACTGCAAATGGAGACTGCACTGAACATCTATTACAATTCAAATACACAGGATTAGGACTAAAATTTTGCTTGTAGATACACTCTAGGGATCTCTGAAGAGTAGTTTTGTGTAAGTCCTTTACATAATATCGGGCTCTTTTGCCATCTAGTAAGAAATGCTCGGCTCCAGATGGTTGGTCTTTCTTTCTTTCTTTCTTTTGTCTGTCTTTTTGAGGCTGGGGTCTGGAAAGCTGCTACAGTAACTCCTCGCTTAACGTTGCAGTTATGTTCCTGAAAAATGTTACTTTAACTGAAACCATGTTAAGTGAATCCAATTTCCCCATAAGAATTAATGTACTTGGGATGGGGGTGGTTAGGTTCCAGAGAAATTTTTTTCACCAGACAAAATACTATATTTTATATGTACACAACAATTTAATACTGTACACAGCAATGATGATTGTGAAGCTTTGTTGAGTTGGTGGAGTCAGAGGGTGGAAGAGGGTGGGATATTTCCCAGGGAATGCCTTATTGATAAATGATGAACTAGCACTCGGCTGAGCCCTCAAGGGTTAACACATTGTTAATGTAGCCTCACACTCTATAATTCAGCACAAATGGAGGGAGGAGACACAGCATGGCAGAGAGAGACAGAGACACATACCGTGTGTGTGTGTGTGAGAGAGAGAGAGAAAGACACACACACACCATGCGTGAGAGAGAGAAGCACATTGCCCCTTTAAGTACTCTGACCCCACTCTAACTACATTGCCTTTTTAAGTAGATCAGCAAATTGAGACAGCAACTGCTGCCAGCAAGCTCCCTCTGTCCTGAGCCCTGTCGTGTCACCCCCGCTCTGTGGAGATGTGGTACAGAAGCAGGAGTGTGGAGAGGGGGACACCCTAACATTAGCCCCCCTCTTCTCCCTACCCCCTGAACAGCAAGCAGGAGGCTCCCAGGAGCAGCTCCAAGGCAGAGGGCAGGAGCAGCACATGGCAGTGAGGGGAAGGACAACTGAACTGCCAGCAATTGATAGCCTGCTGGGCGGCTGCCACACAGGGAACTTAGGGGAGCTGATAGGGGAGCTGCCGGTCCACCCTGGTTCAGAGCCCCCACCAGCTTGCTGCAACGGGCTGCTCTTCCTGCAAGCAGTGGACAAAGCAGGCAGCTGCCAAACGACGTTTTAAGGGAGCATTGCACAACTTTAAACGAGCATGTTCCCTAATTGATCAGCAATGTAACAATGAAACAACGTTAAGTGAGGAGATACTGTACCTTATTCCTGTCTTTCTGTTGGAGTAGTCTTGCCTTTAGATAATTTCATGAGCATAAATTATTCTGTCTTTAGCTGGAATAACACACAGCTTCCTCAGTTAGCTTAGAAGGGGCTAGATGACATGTTTCACACACACTTTCAGGCTGATTTAAAATTCAAAGTAAAATCTAGCATTCAAGGAGAATAGACCCAGTCTTGCTGTGCTTATGTAGGCAAATCTACCATTAACTTAATTAAGGAATGGAGGATTGGGCCTAACATGTGGCTCTGGGACATTGCATAGAAGACTTGAGGTTCATAACAGGGGAATAGTTTTAATCATTTGTGACAGATAAATCGTGCTTCTTGCAGTTCCAAGTTCCTGGGATGCTTTGGAATTTTGAAATGTTAAAGTAAGAGATATTTCTGTATCACATGTCCATAGGATTGTCAAATGTCAAGGCATTTTATACTTCCTGGAAAAACAAAATAGTGAATATATTTAAAAATACCAAAAAGAAAAGGAGTACTTGTGACACCTTAGAGACTAACCAATTTATTTGAGCATGAGCTTTCGTGAGCTACAGCTCACTTCAACACAATGCATTAGACCACATTTCTTAGCCAAAATATGAAATGGGTTTACAGCATCTGCCACATAGATTTGTGTGCAGCATCGGACCCTTAGTTTGACAGTAAACTAAAAGGCATATTACCTTTGTTTTTTTATTTATTTTGTTAGGATTGAGTTTTAGTCTAAAGGCACCATTCTTCTCTGATTGGCAGTTTCTCCTGGGAGTTTGCCTAAATTTGGCTAGTTGTGAGTATTGACTGGAACATAGGGTGTAAAAATTCCAAAGCATATGTGGATATTTCTCCCACTGAACACTACAGACAGGGAATAAGTAGTGTGCCAGCATGTCTTCTGTTTATCCTGTCCACTGAACTGCACATCAAAGCTAGAAGCAGGTTACTTGATTAATTGTAATGTAGCAGAATTCTTTGCTAATATGTGATCAGAGTCAACAAGATAAAAGGATGCTCTTCAGTGTGTGTTCGTTAAGTGTGGGTGCAGCATGCAGAATTCACAAAGCTGGGGGGGAAACTGTGCTTCCTGGCAGGGTTGGTAAGTGATTGGTGTGACAGAAGTGAAGAGATGCTACTTCTGTTCACTGTCAGAACTTCTTCGGCTTATGAGGAGATCAAAATGTGGTGAATATATTTGCACTTTATTTGTAAACCCTTGTAGTTAATGGGAATGAATGTACTTCAGAAATTAAAAAATATTTCACTGGTCTAAGAATATTTTATAGGAACCTTTCAAGGTCAAGGTATGAAGATACCTGTTAGAGAACTGTATTTATTTACTTAATTTGTCCATAAAGCACCACATATATTTGGGGTCCTCCTGAAATTAAGACAATATGATACTCTTGGAAAGCTTATTGTCACAAAAAGAAAAGGAGTACTTGTGGCACCTTAGAGACTAACCAATTTATTTGAGCATGAGCTTTCGTGAGCTACAGCTCACTTCATCGGATGCATACCATGGAAACTGCAGCAGACTTTATATACACACAGAGATCATATTACCATTAGGAGAGTGAGTGTGTGTGTGGGGGGGTGTTGGGTGAGAAAACCTGGATTTGTGCTGGAAATGGCCCAACTTGATGATCACTTTAGATAAGCTATTACCAGCAGGACAGTGGGGTGGGAGGAGGTATTGTTTTATGATCTCTGTGTGTATATAAAGTCTGCTGCAGTTTCCACGGTATGCATCCGATGAAGTGAGCTGTAGTTCACGAAAGCTCATGCTCAAATAAATTGGTTAGTCTCTAAGGTGCCACAAGTACTCCTTTTCTTTTTGCGAATACAGACTAACACGGCTGTTACTCTGAAACTTATTGTCACAGTCTCAGAATGAAAGAATATATTCAGACCAGCCTGTCATCAGTCCCCTTACTCCTCCCCCAATTTTCACAGCTAGAGGTTTAGAAAAGTTCTCATATACTCACCATGCTGGGAGCTGCTGAACTATCTTAAAGCATGGCCACGAAGAAAGTCTGACCCATTTCATACTTTTATTAATA
The DNA here is from genome assembly GCF_965140295.1 of Lepidochelys olivacea. Taxonomy (NCBI): domain Eukaryota; kingdom Metazoa; phylum Chordata; order Testudines; family Cheloniidae; genus Lepidochelys; species Lepidochelys olivacea. The sequence continues at coordinate 78,525,814 of NC_140417.1, read as the reverse complement.
TGGGAACTTTGTACGGAGTTTTCTGGCACCTTTTCCTGTCCACTAAGCTTATAAATCTAACAAAATCAGTGACATTAGCTGGGGTATCCTTTGAGAGATGCCCCATTCCAGGCCTGCTTAAAAAAACTGACCTTAATCAGAAGGAAGAAGAAATGGTCAAGGAAGAACACAGCTTCGGGAGCTTAGAATCTGGGGCCCATGAAACAAGGGAGCAGAAAGAGTGCATGCTGAAGGAGAGGCAGAAGGACTAGGAAGTACATAGGCAAGTCCCTATTATGCAGCTTCTGAGACAGTGCACACTGATGTTGCAAAGCATAATGGAGACAAGCTCCCAAATAGAGCTAGTCAGAAGCTTTCTGATGAAAAATATCAGTTAATTGAACCCAAAATGTCAGTTAGCTTCGATAAACTTTTGTCTAATCACAGGCAGGATTCAACAGAACCCTGCCTAGTTCCTTGCCAGCTTACCTATCAGGCCCAGGCTTTCAGGGTCTGTGGCTCTGGGGGAAAACTTGCCATGTGGACTGTGCTGGGGCCGGGGCCAGGAACCCCACAGCTTTCAAGGTCCACAGCTCCAGGGCAACCCCACCATGCCATGACTTCCAGGTTTCCACTTTCCCTGCTGTAAACTGAGGCACCTGAAAGACCTGGGGGCCCCAGCTCTACCTGGGGCTTGGCTCCAGACTCAACAACAGGGAATTGAGAGCCTGGAAACTGTCTGGGGCCTGTGAATGTTTCCAGACTCCCTTCCACAGAGTTGGGTCCTGGAAAGGGCTTTTAGGATCCATGGCTCCAGCCCTGCTATGTAGGGTTTCTAGGCTCTGTGCCATGGAGCCAGGAGCCCTGGCTCTTACAGCAGGGCTCTGAGTTCTGCGGCCAGGTCTCTCAAGACTTCCAGGCTTACTGGTGAGGAGCTGAGGTCCTGGGATGGGTTTCCATGGTCTGCAGCTGGGGGCAGCCTTACCCTATGCCTTAGAATTTCCAGACTCCTGGGCTAGGTGGCTCCCTGAGCTGCCCAACTCCCAGCTCCAACCCATCAAAACACTTACATACAGCTAAGCATGTTCTTACGCATGTGAATAGTCTGACTGAAGTAATATGTAAAGTTAGCAAATGCATAAGTGTGTTTATAGGATCATTGGTAAGGAGATCATGAAACAGTACATTTTACAAAACTATGTGTAGATGCATAAGAATGCTAACTCCTTTTTCAGGCAGGTTCCCTTTGCATTTTACAAATAAAATATTTGCTAGGCGATATAGAATTTAAAATGAAAACCAGAATTGGTGAGAGCCATAGCAAAAATCCTGAAATTCTTCTGGTGTTCAGCTGGTTATAGAACACTACATATTGTTCTTCAAATCTAGTGTGTTACCCACCTGGAGTACTTAGATCTGCAGTGGGCAGAGCCAGGATTCTGCAAGCAAATTTGTAATTGGAGCGGGGTGGGGAAGGGTGGGTAATAAAATGGAATGAACTCCAATTCCCCTACATTTTACCTATTTTTATCTTGAATTGTGCCTTCTGTGACAGGACTGCAATTAATATTGCTTGTAAAACAGAAGGCTCTTTCCATTTGTCTCATAATGGCTGTTCAGCTTGTATGACACTGTTAAAAGGGATTCCCCCATTATCTTTGGCTGACACACATTCCTAATCAACCAGGCCAATTCTGCTTTGTCAAAGGACTGTCATGCAAATGGCGAGAATATTTATTCAGATTTGTACTGTTAGTGTAAAAAATATAGCTTGTGCTCCAGACACAAGCTTCTGTCACAAAAGGAGCCATGGGGTCTATTTATTGAGGTGTTCCCTCCCCCACCCTCTTTACAAAAGCAATATTAAATACAGGCTACATTTGCAATCCGTACTTGGAATGCAGGCTATTTCATTGCTTTTAAAAACCTTATTTCCAGGAGAGAACTGTGAAATGAAACTTAAATGAGCTATGAAGAAATCTCACTGGTTAACAATTTCAGGGGCAAAGCTTCATAGGTTAATAAAATAATAATAATAATATAATAAAGCCCCTCAAAAACTAATTTAAAAATGTAAAATTCAGTTAACACACACTGTCTCCCTTTCTAAAAGGTCCTAATATTTATTACAATACTACATCATGTATTGAAAGTAATAACAGTTTTTTTTTATAGTTCATACTACTACTAAATTTATCAGGGATACATAAAGCTGCTTATTAAAATTATTGATTGAAAATTAGTTAAAACATTGACCCCTTGCTACATTTATAAATTGGTTACAGCATTTCCATTTTGTGAATGTGAGGCTCAGAAATATTTAATACTATAAAATATATGTATAGATGTTATAATGTTATGGTAGTTTTACTTTTGCAAGGGAATGTTCATAGTTCTATTACAGTGTCGTAGGCAGCGTCTGGTCTTAACAGAAGCCTACTCAGACCCTACAAGGCTAGGGTTCTCTCGGTTATACTTCTGGATATGGAAGTTAGATGACAGAGTGCTAGTTAAGGGGTTCTTCCTATACACACATTTTCCAGGCGTGCTGAATCTTTGCAGTTATAAATATTATGGCAGTCACAAAGCGCAGGTAAAGTTGTGTTAGCACCTAGAACATTGTATGTGGTTATATTATACCCTGCAAAGTCTGAGTGTTGTAAAAAGTGGAAGACATAATGGAACACACAGACCTATGAACAATCTGGGGAGGCTAACCAAGGTCTGGGGGGGGGGGCGCTGTCGCTTCTTGCTGCATATCAGATGATGCCTCTAATTGCATTAATGTATGTTTAAAGCATGTTGAGTTTGAGAGCTATCATATGACATCAGAAAATATCATGAGAGAGGATTCAGTTAATTGTCAGCCAAAGTAGTGTCACTTTGCTGCTCCCAGCAAAAACATACTGCAGTTTTATCCGTTTCTGGAACTGCAAGCATCATATGATTAATTCACAGGATATGATTGATCAATAGTAAAAAAATTAAAACCCCAAACAGAAAATAATACTAGTAACACAAAGTAAGGTGAGGTTGCTAATAATGCAAACGGTGTCCTTTTGCCTCTGCATACTCATCTCTTAGTAGCTTAGTTATGCTGCATGGACTTTTAACATGCTGTAACTTAATACATAGTGAACAGCCTAGTTTAGCACTGTATTTGTTTATTCATAACTACTTCAGACTTATTAGGTGAAATATTATGAAAGCCAACATTGTGAGTGAGCAGATGGTAACACGGAGCTAGTCGTCTGATTAATAATTTGCTGAGAAGCTGATGCTTTTGCACACATAAATTATCGGTTTAATAAATACTATTTGAGATAATAGGATGCTGCTGTTGTGGGGGTATTTTAAACACTCCGAAGCCTAGGTTGAATTACAGAAGAAACAGAGTACATCTGGTTCTTATATAAAAGACTGAAGAAGGGGGCATATGTGTAAACTGCAGGTCAGATGCTGTTTCAGAGCTCAACTCTTCTTATGTTTTTAAGCTCTCGTTTGTGCTTATTATGCAATTTGTCTTAGAGACTCTGCAAGCAATTGGCAGTGAGAATGCAGAAAAGCAAGGTTCCTTTTCCTGCGCAGGGTGCTTCTTTCTCCCCCATAGTGCTGAAGCCTATAGTGGAAAAATCTCTTGGAGCTAATGTTGGCACAGTGAACACCTCAGGTTCCTGGATCTTCAGCTGGCCATGTTCCAAAGCGTGAATTTGATCCACAAGACTTGACTCCCTGAAGGAATCTCTGAACAAATTATAACAACAAATTGGAAGCCTTTTCCTTAGGGATTCAGAATCTGGAGAATGAATATCTGCCTAGAAATCTTACTTGTAGAGAGACTGCATGTGTGGATTACCACACAATAGTGGACCTGGAAAGATAATTTTGGATAGTGATTAAAAGAATTTAGTAAAGTGGAGAGACTGGGATCCTGTCATGCCTATTCCCACTGCTAAAACCACTCACACGCATATGGTGTGTACATGGTGGAATATCTGTTGGGTCTGCCCTACTGAGAACAATTTTAATTGTTCTTGAATCATTGAATAACGGAAAAGCAGTAAGTGAAGTAGAAAACCTAGTGTTTCAGCTGCTAAAACTGGTGGTTTCTGGGATTTTCAGATTAGATGGTAGCTGCATGAGTTTGGATAATGTGACTGTCCTCCATGGTACCCTTGTAATGTATCAGGTATCGCAGATTCCAGTGTAACATCCAAGAGAAGTGTGGTCATTCTCTGGAAAAACAGACTGCTCCTCTTATGGGGACTGGAGGAAGAAGAAATGGGGACGTCTGTTAAAAGAAGCTACCTCATTTGATGATACTGAGTTCAGTTTTAACTGTTTGGTTACAGGGATTTCTTTTTTAACAATTGTGCAACACTATTTCTGTATTTTTCAGGAAATAATCTGTTAAACTGCCAGCTTTTGTTTTCTCTTAAAGTACAGTGGCAAAAATATATGCTGTGCATGTGAGAACTTGGAGGGGGCAAGACTGATGTGTTTGGCGTAAAGTGTGACCTAGAATGTGTTCAGTGACATTTTCAGGAGATTGGATGGCAATGGTAGAAGCTAAACCTAAGTTTTTATGTTCTGAAGTAGACTATTCAAATGTTTAAAGAAATACTTCAGATTTGTGGCTAATCATGCAAATACAACAGGTATTAGAGTTTGTGTTCTACTCATCTTCTTGACAGGTGACCCTTTAATCTCATTCTAGAGGAACTTGAAAACTATTTTTAAGTACGATTATTGCATGAGAAGGGACTTCTTAGTATGCTCAGCTCTAAATACAGAAGTGCTCCTTTACTATCTATTCTAAATGTAAGTCTATTATGAATTTTTACAAATGAAAATCCTGAAGGATTAGCAATAGAAGACTTAAGGCCAAGCTTTCAAAGAAGACTCAAACGAGCCTTCATCAGTTCAAACATTGCCATATATAGTTGTGTATATAGTTGATGGGTTTTACACATGTAAATTCTACCATCTGCACCTGCTTTTAGAAGTTAGTGCTTGAAAAATAAGGCCCTGATTCAGCAAAGTACTTACATACAACTTACATATTTAAAGTTAGGTATGTGCTTTGCTGAAATCAGGGCCTAAGTGTGCAAAATTGATGGCCACTCTTTGAAAATGTGTCCTTTTATTTCTAATGTCACTACAGTTATCACTGTGTGGTTTGAAGAGTAACTCCATGTCTTCCTTTAAGTATGTTTTATTGTATAGCGTGGACAGTATTAAAGACAAAACACAACATGCAACTCCATATCTGCGAATGAAATAAAATATCCCATTATATTTGAAAATGTTGTTTCATGCCTATTAAAGCGCCTTTTTTCTATTTCTTTTAATTACTTTTGAAAGAGCTGTGTCTCTGAAGTATGTTTGTTTTTAACCCTTAATTTCAAACACCAATGCAAATGTGTATCTTGGTTCATATTTTCTACTTCTTAGTTCATATACTATGTTACAAGAGAGTGTTCTAGTAGGAAAGTGATATTGGTAATGTATCATCATTAAAGTTATTTTAAAAATAACTTTATTGTTACAATACATTTTCTATTTAAAGATGATATTTGTCTAATAAATGGATTCATTATTTTTTCCAGCAGCCACTGACCATCAAAAAGGAATTTTTGTGCATTTCTGTGAATGGGTAGCTCACTGCTTTCATATTGGCTCTAAACCTAAGGACCAGCAAGTGTATGATCAAATATACCAGAAAACTCCTTTGTCCATTGCTAAACCTTATGAAATTGTAGATCAAAAGAAGTTTCCTATTTTACAAAGACTATGGTACTATTCATGGACTAAAAATGACTGTCAAAGTAATAAAACACCACTTGTTGTCACTGAAAGATTAAAAGTAGCAGCTGGATTGTACACAGTCAACTTAAAAATCTTTCCCTAAGGAAGGTAGATGCTTTAGAAAACTATTGGGCTTTTCAATTTATGTGCCGTAATTGGCAGCCCCATAAACTGCTATTGGCTCAAGGAACTAGCAAAAGAAAGAAGCCTTTTCTTTTTCCATGAAGAGAATATGCTGCTCCTTACCTTTTCCCAAATTGGGTTGTGCATTTGGAACAGTGATTTTATACAGATACTAGTGACATTGATGGACCCCAACCTGTACTCTGTCTTATCCACCTTCCCCCTTCTTTCTTTCTGAAATCATTCTGTGTCGCTAGTATACATCGGAGACCTAGATCTATAGCCTCTTCACTGTTTTGGCCTTTTCCTCATTTTCTGTCTTCCTCAACCTCATCACCTATCAACTCTGTCATAGTTCTCTTTAACTCAGTGTATCTAAAATGATTTCCATGTAATTTTAACAAGATCACGGTTAGACCAAACTCTACCAACTCCGTCTATTCGCCACACATTTATCCTTGCTGTTGGGAGCCCCAGTTTTGTACTGGTCCCTGAACGCCTGTCTGCTACATTTCCTAGGCTTGCAAATCCACTGTCTTTTCTGAGACACTACCTGTACAAGGTTGCTATTGACTGCTTCTTTGCTGAATTTCTGATTCAAGATGGCATCTCTTCTCATTTTACTGTCATCATCATTTATAGTTTTGTAGTCCTCTAGACTTTCAAGTCCTTTTAAATGTCTTTTCTATTCAGGATAAAGTAGCTTATCTTTCCACCTGTACCAGGAAACAGGATTATGCTTCCTCCACAGCCATTGTTTAGTAGTTTGTCATTTATTCTTGAATACCTCATAGAACTGCTCTCCAAGTCTTTAGTATCTTTTGGGCTCTTGCTTCCTGTGTATCTTTCACTTAGTTCTGTTCCCTATTCTCCTCAGATATTGCACTCTTTTCTGCATTAATTTGATATTTCAGAGGATGGTTTATCCTCCTTCCACACTGACCTCACCATCTGGCGGGGGGGGGAAGTCTTTGTCTAAATGGCTTATTGATCCTTTTCATATCCTGTATTAAGACCCATTTTTTTCTCCCTGGCCTATGACACATAACTGGCTCTTTGCTGCATCAAGTCCTAATTTTGAGACCCCCCAGTTTGCTCATGCATGATCATTGTACTTCTTTTCACTCCTGCTTTGCTACATTAACAGATATAGGGTCAAATTCATCCCTGGTGTAACTCCAATGTTTTCTAATGCAGTTACGCAAGGGATAGATTTGGTCCATACTGTCTTCAATATATGTTGGTCCTTGTGTCCTTTACCTGTATTTGGGTTTTGTAGGGATGAATAGGTATGTGTATTGCATAGTAATGTACTACTCAGGCTTAGTAGGGGTGGCCGAATCAGGCCCTATTCCACTATCAGGTTTCCAAAATGGAACTCTTACTTCTTGTTCACGCCACATTAGGAGTGGAACACACTGACCTGCTTATCGGGTTACATCAACATTCCACTAAATGTTCTGTTCAACTGTTAATTTTTCAGATGGAAAACTTCCATCAGAAGCAGAGTTATTTCTTGCCTTCCAGATTGTACTTCAGTGTACATGCTGAAAAATGCAGTGTTTTAAAAACGTGTGACAAATGAAATAATTCAAAGCAAATTAAGTACAGAGAGGAGAAGTGTTTGACAAAATTGCCTGCATGAGTAAAGAAAAAGGAGGCACACCCACTCTGTAGTTAGAATGCACACAAACTTTCTTTATGTGAATATGTAACAGGTATCTGAAAGTCAGCATTTTCCCTTTGTGTTACAGGACCCTACAGCAGTACAAGACTTCATTCTTGTTCATTGCTAGTAGTGGACCTTCAAAAAAAAAGTGTTGGAATGAGTTCCCATTTGTTTCAAATCTTTATGAAGGCGAAATAAAGTTAAAAACTAAGCTCTCTGTGACTGATTGATTCACTATCTACTTGAAAGGCAATGGGTAAGAATTAAGGCATTTTTTTGGTGCAGAGGAAATGTGTGGGATGCTGGCTGTGAGCCAATAGCTACTGACATCACTGCAGCACTTGGAATGCTGTTGAATGAAGTGGGCGTGAACCTTGGAGATCGTGTAATAGAGTTACCTGTATGAGAGGCAAAACTGATCAGGTCAGACAGAAGCACGAAAATATTGAATAGAGAAAAGTTGGTCTAACTGATTTTTCCATGAGAGAACAATATAAAGTACAAGAACTCACTCCCGGTACAAAAGAACATTTCAAAAGCCACACCGTTTTCATTCTAGTGGGGAAAAGATGTGCCTACTCCTAGATTAGTTTTAAATGTCTTTACATCTTCATCTTCTACTCTCTCCCCTTTATACATAGTACAGTTGTGAAACAAATGTAAATTTTTTGGAAGTTTGAACTTAGTCGTCTTTGCAGCCACAGTCTTGTTTTACAAAAAACAACAAAACAGCTGTTCTGGTGCGGGTGTTCAGAGGTATGCTGAATGTTGTTTGAGAATATAATTTAGTCAGACATCAGTCTTGCTTGACTCCAACTGAATATCCTCAGGGGGACAAAATAGGGTTCCGACGTTCTCCTATAGAGACTCAATCACAGCCATCTCAGCATTATCAGTCTTGGCCACATAGTTTAGCCGCGCCACAAATCTGATATTGTTGAATAAGTTTGTCAACAGTTTATCCGTTATAATCTAATTACCTTTTTGTATATAAACTATCCTCAGAACAGCATGCCTCCTTGCAGATGCTTCCAAAATAATTGTTTTCTCTTCCACTTCCAAAAGTCTGGTATCATAGATGGCAAACTTCTCGTCCAAAAAAAGTTGACTGTTAAAAGGATTTCAGCCTTACAGTAAATGTTTTCATTAGACAAAACTGCCCATCTTCTTGCCATCCTGTAGACTACTAACTAAAAAAAGGTTTAGGGAATGCTTCTGGATTTCTTGCTGACATTAACGTAGCAGCATCTGCAAGTAACAATTTCTACTGTCTTCAGTTGGCTAGGAGGCTCCATCCCATCCTGATGGAGGATGACCTGACATCAGTGATATATGTATTTCCCACTCTCATCTGGGCTACATTCATGGGAAATACCTGGACATGAAGCTATCAGCCCTTTGAACTAGTAAAGAATGCTTCAGCATGTCTCCTTAGCAATACAGGCTACTGTATGTGCATCCCTCCCATTCTTCACGCTGCCTTTGCATAGCATATCAAATCAAGTTCAAGGGCTCGGTCCTTATCTTCAAAGCACTCAATGGCCTGGCCCAAGCATATCTAAAAGATCACCTAAAGCTCCAGTATGAGGACTGTGACTGACAATTCTGCTGCTCAGGCACCAGGGAATTTTCTGCCATAAGAGTACAGCTCATCTGTGCAGGAGACGGAGCTTTCTGAGGGGCCAGCTACAACTAGTAGTACAAACTCTCAGGAACTAAGGCCCAACACAAAACCTCACCACCTTACTCTCCATGTACAAGATGCACTTCTTTGACCCTTTTTTCTCTAACATAAACACAGAGTAGCACATACATTTAAAAAACAAACACCAAAACCCTATCAAGCACAATGCTATGCTTTCCACACAATCTTCTCATGGGGGCGGGGGAGGAGGTTGAGAGAGAGTAACAAACACAACATATGACAGTTGATAGTTATATCTGAGCACCTTCTATTGATACAACAGTGATGAGGTCAGTATAACACCCTGGAGAGGAGAGGAGAAGAGAAGAGAAAAGTCAGCTTCAAAATTGGCTGCTTTACTAGAATGGGGCTTCATGTTGGCATGGTAAACTTATTGAAAAAATCCCATTCTTTTACTGAAGTCCCACTGTTCCAAACAGCTAATGCAAATCCACAGAATCAGCATGGAAGAGAAACTACACTTTCCATGCAGAGTTTAAAAGTTTAAGAGATGTCTAAAGTAGGTTTTTAAAGAAAAACAAAATATGCTTCGGAGCTGAGAGTTCTTAAGGCCAAGTTATAAACCTCTGAAAACAGAATTTTATAATGGAAATGCAGAGATCATTAACTATTGTAAGTAGCTCTATGAATGACACCTTGATAATAAATTAAATTCAAATTAATATAAAACTATAAAGATTCTTTGACAGTTTTGATTATGTACGTTGATTTTAGTAGTTAAATGTTGACTTTCTATAATGCGTTCTCCAAATATTATATTGACTGATGCATCATATATAACAATTACCTTGTCACAATGCTATTTTGTGTAAATTAAATTGACAGCAATATAATTTTGTATTCACTTTATTATTTTGATTCATTCTTCTGTCAAAACACACAATGACTCCTTACTAGATTTAGAAACCAGAAAAAACTCTTTAGATGCTACAGTATTATTCTCCGTGCATTATTTCGCCCCCACTCTGTAATAAGGATGGGGGAGTGAGGAAGAAAGCAGCATTTTAATCCTTCTGCAACATTAAGTTTATTTTAGAATAAGTTGTCAACTTTAAATTGCATTATAAAGACAGTGCTGATCAAAAACACATTATCTGCACTTCTAAACACTGGTCAACTTCACTGCGCATTCTGCCGCTCTGCTTATATTACTGATATTCTGTAACAAACAGTGTCAAGAGTATAAGCTTTAGTATTTTGATTAACCTGTATTTTCTGACAGATTTTATGACATAAAGGTTACTTTTAAAGAGAGGCCTTCAAATAGCAGGAGATAAAAATGTTCAATAATTATTCTTATCATGTTTCTAATAGATTTGTATAAACATTCTGATTTGCTATTCTTCTGCCTTACTTCTGTCTCTTTCCTTCAATTGTGAAGTTTCAGTGCAAGGTTTAATCTCTTTTTGAATGTCTGTAAAATTCCCAGCACATCGTGGATTCTACCCTAAACTAATACATAGAAAACATTAATTACTATTAATAGTAACAAAGCTGATGCAACCCTTGTTTAAATGCACAGCCCACCTGCTGTTTGATCCTGCACTTGCAATTATAACGCTGAATTTGTGACATCACAATAATTTCTATGACAACACACTGATGTTGCAAGTACAGGATTATGACTTCACTATATGGTTAAGCAAAACTAGAAGACAGACTCTAAGTGAAAACAATCATTAATAGCAAGAGGGAGATGTTTGGAGTATATAAGGAACAGAGAGCGCAACAGTCATGTAAACTTTTTTAATATTTTTAAAAAATTTGTTCAAGCATGCAAGAATCTTTGACACTCAAGCTCAAATTTGCATGTCTTTGCGCTCTGTTTACTTACTTCTCTGATATATATTCACAAGTAATGAGTTCTGCATATGCATGGGTACAGTAGGTGCATGTGAAAATCCTTGATTTACACATGGCTATCAAGTGCTGCAAGCAGTCTTCAAAACATGGGCCCTTATCGTAGCCAAGCAATAGCTGTTTCTGTGGCGCTAATAAATAGCGACAACTAATCTTTTAATGATGAAATATGCTCATTCTTTATAATATTTCATAGTCTATTTAATACAATATATTTTGTATTTACAGAACACACAAAGTTGCCCCCAGCAGACATGTGCTCAGACTGGAAGCTGTCCAAACAAACATTTGGCAGTCTCTGTAAGGTTTTGGCAAATTTCTGGTTTTGACTTATTTGCTTCTGTACTATTTATTTTCAGATTAGCCTCATATTTGTGCATACCTGTAGATCGGCAGCCATACAAGTGTCTGATATTTGTACATAAATGTGAAATTTTGCTTTTGCAAACTAATGTGGACACAACAAAGGAAACCCTATAAAAAAGTGACCTTTTGTGTGGGCTACTTTATAAAACTGAATGTAGTCATTAGTGTATGTAACCAATCCAGTAACGATGGCCCAGCATTGTTACTATTCTTTATAGCCTGTCTGGCAGTTAGCAGTACAGTTTTTCTGTAACAATCTCACTTTTTGTTGTCTTTGGCGTAGATCCTTCCAAGCATAATTTCTTATAAAATGCAATTTAATATTTGATCACGCATCAAAGATAGGATTTCAACAGAACCTTCTCATATAAGACCAGCCAAGTAGGTTTGTTTCTTCTAGTAGCACATGGTAAAAATTCAAAGCCGTTATGTCTTTCCCCTTTGATCTCATTCCTTGCTTGGTTTACCAAGCTGGAAATTAATCACATGATCCTAGAAATAAGAGATAGAAAAGACCTTCTGAGGCTATTTACACTCCATCTCCCTGCCATGTAGCATTGGTCTCTACTGTACATTTACTAGAATTTTGCCCTCTCGTTTTAAATGCCCCAGCCTAATACGTTATTGTCAGAGAACTTTTTTAGTCAGGAAGTTATAACTCTATCAAGTATAGCTAACTAAAAGCCCACTACAGAAACTCCACAGCACAGCAACATGTGGTGGCATGTCCGGGTTGGTATCAGAAGACTTGGAAAAATCAAGTTATTCGGTGAAATTATTCTTCCCAACCTTTTTCTATACTTGCCCAGACGAGTGAACTTTACAGCCATATCAAACAACAACAGATGTGTGCCTGCAGCAGCCTACGACTGAGCCAGAAGATGCAACCTCATTTAGTTTATGGTGCTGAACAAATATACATCTGTCTTGGATGATTCTACCGTCTTAGTTTTCCTATTGCACTCATCCCCATGGCATGTGAGCACCAAACCCACATTGCGGCGATGGTCTAGTCTGCCAAATTGGAACCCCAGAAAGATAGGCGGCCAAGTTGTCGACCGGAATGTCCACAAACAAGGAGAATTAAAAAAACAAACAAAACTAATAGTTAATTAAGCCATCCTGAGAATTTACTCATTCTTGGAACAGAGATGATGTTTGTTAAATAGGCTATTCCGTAAATATTGCCATTTGGTGTTACAAGCCTACCTTCTCCTTGATTTGTACTTACTAGTGGAAAACAGTCTGAGAGATTCTGCTCTAGTTTTTTCAAAGAAAAATCACAGGGACGGCTTGTTCCCTCATTATTCCAAATGCAGCCAACTGGCAGGAGGAGCAAATATAAGGGGGAAAGGGAAGGAAATTACCATGGAAGAGAAGAGAGAGAGAAGATAGGGAGATGGATGGGAAGGGAAAGAGACATTCAATAGACACAGAAAAAACAAAGCAAAAATAGAAATAAAGGAAACAGGCTAAATTGACAGAGAATGAAGGCATGAAAGCAACTTAAATGCAAAATAAAAAAGGAACATGTTTACAGAGAGAGGATATGGCTGAATTCAACGAGCAGGATTTTTCAGGGATTAGGGAAAGTCCTATCAAATACAGGTTGGGAAAATCCTGTGCCCAGGTATACCCTGCCCAATGGGAGGGGGCCTCCACCCCCATTGCTCCCTTCTTGTTTACAAAAGGCAGAACCTGGGGAAGCTGGTGTTCTCTTGTGTGTATTTTTGCTACATTACATCTGGTTTAGTATGTGTTTTTGCCATAAAGGCATGCAATTGGCCCCATCACAGCAAAAATGCACATTAAATCCATCTTGTACCATGCTATCATATGAATTTTGGCAGTTTTTCCTGAGTACTCTATTTAAAAGTTTGCAATATTGGGGATTGGTTTAATGTATGGTTCTATGCATGCTCTTATTTTATTTCCTTTGTAGTCCTTAAAGGACAAAGACTATTACTTAAAGGAGGAAAAGGAGAGGATAGTTGTAGAGCAGAAGAAATCTGAAACATGTAAAATGCTCCCATGTTCTTGGAGAGCAGGATTCTTAAACAAAACATCGGAGTGATTTAAGTTTTGTCCTTGTAAAATTAAACCCACCTCAGCATATCTAAATTCAGCTTACATTGAATGAAAGGGGGAGCTAGAACCTCAGCTGCTGTGAATCAGCATAGGTCCATTGACTTCAGTGGAACTACACCAATTTACACCAGCTGAGGATCTAGCCTCCGAAGTTTTAAAACTAGTAATATGGTGTGTTTTATCTCTTTCAATTTAGTACTTGTTTTATCAGTATCAAAGAAATGTTTGCTAGTGTCAGATAGCTGCATGTTGAACTAAAAATGCCAGTTCATAGAATAAATCTTCTAACAAAGAAACTGAGCACCCCCTGCCTTTGCTCTCCAGAAGCAGAACAGACCTTTGCTAAGATGTGGATCTCCACATATACCACAGAGAGCAGAAAAACAGATTCTGATGAGAACTGTGGAAAGGTCAGAACAGACCACAGCCTGCAAATCAGAGAGGATCACTTTGATTATAGCTTTCAAAGTCTAGGACAAACTGGTTAAGCCCAATGGGGAGGAAGTGATAAAGAGAAATAAATTCTGAGTAAAACCTGATGGCCAGAGCAAGTACAATGAGTTCTTGGCAATTCAGAGAGCCTACTGGTGAACTTCTATGCACCTGAAGGTATGGGAATTTCTGGGAAACACTAAAGGAAGGTGTCCTGTTTTCCTTTACACTCTTGAAAAACAATGTGCTTTCTATGCTGATTTATCAAGGATCTTTTAGGGGAAGAGATGTTATATGTGTATCTCACCCCCTCAATTCCAGACAAAAAGGCTTATCTGGACTCCTAAACCTTTGCTTATTTCCTATAAACTGAATAACATTATGTTATTGCCAACTTTCTAGTCACACAAAACTCAACACCCTTCTCCGAGGTCCCACCCCACTCACTCCATCCCCCCTCCCTCCCTCCATTGCTTGCTCTCACCCACCCTCATTCACTTGCTCATTTTCACTGCGCTGGGCCGGGTCCCTTTTTGACTAGGTATCCTGGTTGAAAACAGGACACCTGGCAACCCACTGGATGGACATTCCAGATGGCCTCCAAAGAAGCCCTCGTTGTATTCAAATGTATGTATTCAAATACTAAGTAATGAGACTGAGAGGAGCACCTGTTGGAAAATAGTCACTAATTTTTAAAACAACTTCAGGCCACCAAGGGAGATGCCCACTTGCATTACTAGAAGAGATGCCAGGAGTCTATATCTTAAGGGGGGAAAAGGTAATAAAGTTCTGATTCAGGCATGGGTGTAGCAACCTGACAAACAGGTACTCACATGAGACACAGGAAGCCAATTAAAACAGGAACCTTGTGGGAGAGGAGTGGGAACTGGCAGGGAGGGAAGGGTCTGCAAGCCAGATGTGGATACTGAATGTATCACTGTTTAGAGATAAGGTCCTTTATTGCTTTATGTTGGAATTACTGTTGCAATTTTGGTGAGGTTTTTTTATTCTATATTTCCCCGCATTGTAGGAGGGGTAAAAATGTGTCTGTATTTTCTTACTCTGACTTATGCAGAGCCCATATTTTTTTCAGCCAATTCAGACTCTATTGCCAAAATTACTGGCTATCAGCCACATCCAACAATCTTGAGAAGTTTGAGAGCAAGGGCACACCTGCTGGGAGCTGGAGGTTAGGGCTTCAGCCCCTCAACAGTGCTTGGGGCTTCAGCCTCGCTCCTGCTGAAGCTCTGATCCCTGGCAGATGCACCCCGCAGGGCTGAAGCCCCAGGACCCCCTCCCCGCTGGGCAGAAACCCTGAGACCCCTTCCATGCTGGTCAGAAGCCCCTACCCTACCACCATGCTGCAAGGCAGAGGTCCTGAGCTCTCCCCGCCCCCCAAGTCTAGTAGATGAAGAATGAGGAAGCATGGGGAGCTCTGCGAGCCACACTTTAATGGTAAAAGAGCCACATGTGGCTTGCGAGCCACAGTTTGGCCACCCCTGCTCTATTGGATGGATTCTGCTGTCCATTAAGGCTACTTGTATGGAAAGACTACTGCTTTCCAAATATTGTAATGAATTTGTCACCACCGACAGCTTTATGGTTGCCATTTTGCAGTAAATCATAAACCACCCTTCCTTTGTATTCTATGTGCCCCTTCCATTCGAGCTACAAAAGATTCCACTGTAATGAATAATAGGATATGTCCTATGCCACTGTATGGCACAGTTCTGATTTCATCCAGTAGAGGGCAATAGTACACATACAGTTCATTACAGCACTGGTGACTTACTGAAAATATTTGTACATGTGTTCCATAGGATAATTATTTTTCAGAAACTAAGCAAAAGTGTCATGATTTCAACTTAAATATTTATGGTAGACATAATGTATTAAAATATCAAGAAAGTATGCTATATGCATTTAATAATCACCTATTACGTGTTTTTATTAAAAATTCGGTTTAATGCAAAGAGTTATAATTTTCTGATTGCATTAATTTTACTGAAAGTTTTCTTCATTATACTTTTGTCTACAGTCATAGAAATTTAAATTAGTAGCTTCTTGATTGCACAAGGGGCTGTTTAATTTCTATAGCCTGAATTAGAAAAGGTTATTGACATTTAAATAACCCCACAGGATACCATTATGGCTCTTCTGAGCCAAATCCTTGCAATAAGTCTTACTTATTTCAAATTTAAAGGCATTCATCCTAAAACAACATGCAGCCTTAGATGAAAAACTGTGTGCGGTTTTAAGGTTCTATAATTAATGGCAGAATGTGATTTTTCCCCCTTCCTCTCCTTCCCCCATTATTTAACTATGTCATTTCCTTTAGAATGTGACCAGATTTGACCAACTCTGTTTTAGGAATGAGTATATTTTAGATCTACTTAGATGTGTATTAGGGTATAAGTAATGTGCACACAGGTAGGCAAGTAAAGGGTTAAAATCCTGGTGAGAAACATGAGGGAAAGACAGGTTATCCTCCCCTGAGAAGCTGCTTAGCTCAGCTGCCAGTTACGCAGACAGGGCCAAATAGCCAGTGGTCCTGACGGAGCAGGGATAAAAGAAAAGGGGTTGGTAAACTGGGTCATTGGGTTTTGTTTTTGCTTCCAGTGAGGAGATACAGAACCTCCCTCTACCCTCACTGGGAAAGGGCCAAAACCTGCAGTCAACCAGAAAGGGAGGGAGTGGGTGGGTGTGAGGGTATGTTTTAAACAAACCCCGCTGGTGACTGACTTTATTTGTTCTTCCTTGAGGACAGGAACTAGCTTACTTAATACCAGGAGGGAATGGGAATGTTTCAGGTAGATCCCCCTGTTTGGGTAACACTTTAGGGGGCCTGTTGTGCTGAAGCAGCATAGACAGACTGGTCTGTATAATGCCATGATAACAGAGGAGGCTTTTGTTTCAACCCTTTCCAGAGGATCAAAGTGTGAAACAAAATCTTGCCACCTAAGACTACTTAGTATTCTGCTGCTTTCTGAGACACTAAACTGGCTTAGTGTTACCAACTCCTGGACAACCTTTTCTTCTTCAATTGCTCTTATGCATGGAGTTATGGAGATGAGAATAATCTTATTTTCATAGCTTTTGGCCAAAGTGCTGTGGTGTTGTACCGATGCATAAAAACAAACCCACTATAACATTAGATATCACCTCTTAGAATATAAAACAAGAAATGAAAGGGCCCATTTTAAAAGAGGGGGGAAAGGAATTGATTCTTGTGATTGTCTTTGTTCTTGTTCAGCTCGTGGTGCATTCCTTTCAGACTTGATAACATACGGTTAGCATGTAAAACCTTTTAAATAAAAGGTAAAAACCTCTTTATAACTGTGAGAAGCTGATAATGTTAAATTACCCAATATACATGGAGTAAGGAATATTTGCTATGCTCTAGGGCTGTGTTTCTCAAATATGGCCACCATGGCCATCAGTGGATTTTTGTGTGTGGCCCTGACAGACTCCAAAGTATGGGTGGAGTTGTAGAACTGATCAATGAAATTGTTTTTAACTGTTCACTTTATTAATATAACTTCATAAGCAAAGTTTTATGAATGAAACAACATTCATTCATAAAACCGGTTACCCCAATAACTGGCTAATTGAGTTTCACTTTCAATCCAATTGCTGCTTAAATCACTGAAACTTACACTGTTTCAACATTGTGACTTCTGCTCACTGTTTGGCATGCGTTATACTTGTCTATATTGTAACTTCTGTTCACTGTTTGCCATTCCTTACACTTGTCCATATTGTAACTCAAACTCCATTTTAACTTGTCCCAAACTCCATTTTAAAATGCTCACTCCGTTTTGTAAAAGCTTGCTGCAACCTTCATTTTTGCAAAACCCTGCTGTAATCTTATTAGTTTAGATGTGTGAATGAGGTATGTATGGATGACGGAATCAACCTCCAGCCCCAGCCTGTCCTGATGAAATAAAGTGTAAACACCCAAGGGCTGAATATCCAGTCCTCAAAAGAAAAGAACAAAAGTACAATTGAAGAAACATCAAAGCCAGGTCCTAGGCTGAAAGTCATGTCTGCAATTGAAGGGTGATCAGTCACACTGAACCCAGAGGCAACATGACACAGCAAGACCTATAGACTCTCTGGATTCAAACTAAAGTCTACAAAAAGGATGGGTGAGATGGAAGACTTTGAAGGGTAACATTCTGCTGCCAACATGGAACGGCATCGGTGCATGCCCAACAGAGACCCAGCTCTTCCTTGCGCCTGGCTTTCCTGGCTGGTTAGCCGCCACAAGCTAGGAACCCAAGCCACGAACTCAAGCTACATTCAGTATTCAGCTACTGGTAACTATACAGCAGCTGCAGAACCTGTGTGTGTGTGTGAACGAAGGTGTGAATGAATGTGAAACTGAATGAAATGTTATAGCTATAACTGACTGCCTACTATGATTCTTTTTGTATTCACAATAAATGTGACATTTTGTCTTATCCCCTTTAATAAGATCCTGCTGGTTTTTATTTTATTGGTATAACAGAGGTTTTTTTTGGGGGGGGGGGGCACAAAGCAGCAGCCCCTCCCTGCAGCACCCAGCAGTTGCTCCTGAATAGCTGTTACCAAAAGCAGCAAGGTGCTCTGCCTTGGTGTTTGTTTGTGGTGGCGCTGCCAGCAGGGATTGGTACCCTGCACCATGCAGCCTCCCTGGGGTGTCTGGGCAGCGCCTCTGGCCTCTGGAGATGTGGGGCCAAAGTGCATGATGCCCAACCTGATGATCACTTTAGATAAGCTATTACCAGCAGGACAGTGGGGTGGGAGGAGGTATTGTTTCATATTCTCTGTGTGTATATAAAGTCTGCTGCAGTTTCCACGGTATGCATCCGATGAAGTGAGCTGTAGCTCACGAAAGCTCATGCTCAAATAAATTGGTTAGTCTCTAAGGTGCCACAAGTACTCCTTTTCATGATGCCAGAGGTGGCTCTTGTCAGTGGAGGCAACTATTAGTGTATAAGGTTCATCCGTGTGAGTAAAGGTGTAATCTAGCCCTTGCAAATTAATATAATAAAAGAGGAATTAACGGCATGAAACACAAACATAACACTGAAGCAGCATTAACCATAATGACACTAAATGCTTTTTGTGTTGCATCTATCAAAATCTTCCTGAAGACTAATGTAAATTATCCACAACTTTCCCTGGGCTAGATCCTGCATCCCTTATTTAGGCAAAACTCCCTCAGAGAAAAGAAGAGTGACTTGATTGCTGTCTACCAGCTATGTCAGTAGATAGAATTTACCCCATCTTTAAGAAGAGTCTTTAGATTAACTTATGGACTCAGCTGATTTCATCTATTTTTGTAAGTTATATTAGTCACCTAGAGAGGTTTAATTTGGTATTGTTAATATTTCCTACAAGAAACTATATTAAAAGAACATTAAAGGTCATTGAAACACTCAAAGCAGGAAATAGTGACGTTACTACTGATTGTGAACCTTTAATTTTACCCTCTTGTGTATGCATTATTACTCAGTGTTTTATTACTGGTCACATACTATTTCTCTAGTACAACACAATTTTGTACAGTATTTCTCTAAAATCTAAGGTACTCAGTAGTGGCATCTTGTTGTATGGGTGATATCACGCATGAGAGAGAAAAAGTCGCATGCAATTTCTCAAATTTCCATAACATGATTTTTTCCCAACAACTTTAAAAACATACAACTCATTGTCATTTTTTTCTTTAAGTGATAATTAGTATTAGCATTCCTTTTATCTTTATCTTGTTATACTTTTTATATAATTGAAAATGCTGCTTCTCATTCAAATTTCTCAATGTTTTCTCTGTAGCGTTACAAGTGTTACAACTTACTAACTTTTAAACCAAACTGAATTTTTAAAATCTAAAGAACTAGACCACTACTAAAAATTGTACATGTTATATTTTCTTAACTAAGTCTCTTATGTAAAGCAATATTGACTATATATTATGTACTCTACAAAACTGATAATATCATAGCATACTTCAAAGATCTACATCTTTACAGAAAATGTAATTATTGTATAGTAATTCTACCAGTCAGTAAAGAAAAAAACTTAGGCTTGTGTCTTGCTATGCTTCCTTATGAGGTATAAAGAATGCCTGGAATTTTTGAGAGGGTCTTTTAATCATCCATTATTAAAATCCATTTAGACTAGAAGATTCTGTGATGACCGGAGAACTATTGAAATTATGACATCACAAAAACTAAGAACAATGAAAGCTGAGCAATTGAGAGAGAGGTTTTTTTTAAGTCAGACTGTTTAAAGTTCTATGATAAAGAACTGGCTTGGAGACAATCTGAATAATGCTAGTGAGGACAATCATTTCTGGATGACTAGAGCTAACAAGGAGTACCACAGGGATTGCTGGTGGTTTCACTTTTGTTTACTTCTTAAAATCAGTGACCTGAGACAAGATACAAATTTTATTGCTTTACAATGTATGTTAAAAACTGGATTGCAGTCAAATGGGCAGGAAGAGAAATTAGATGGAGGACAGTGATTTGACAATTTTACTTCTAGGACTACTTTGGGAGAGGAATATACTCTTATGAAGCATTTCCCTGCCCCATAGATGAATCATCTGCTGCTTGGTTTTCAGCATTTCATTCTGAAGACCACTAGAGTAGGCTGCATGGACTACAAATCACGGTTTGAGAGTTGCTTTTGTAGAACCTGACTAAACAGTTCATGGGGCAAAAAATTATAAAGCAGTAAGATTAGTACTAAAAACATAGTATGGGAAAACATGCTCTCAGAAATAATACAGTTCCATCAATGGAAAGACACAGAAGCTGTAAACTTTGGCACAGTGTGCAGGAGCAGTTTATGAATGATCAATTTATAGTGTAAAGTGAAGTTACTTTTAGTACTATAAAAAGGACTGGCACTTGAATAATGAGCTCACTTTTGATTACCTGATGATGAGAAAGAGAATGTATAATGAAAGGCAAATGGAGAGATTCATGGAGCTGAGATCACCAAAGACTGGGTATGAAGGGAAAGGCCAAGGAAGGAGTCCAATAGCTCCCTCCAAGCTTGATGCAGGGAGAGAAGAAGGACCTACTAAAATAGACATTAAAAGATCCATGAGGCAGGGTGAGAACCAGGACAGAACAAAGTTGTGAAAACCAAGAACACAGTTGCAAGGAGTGTGTAATGGACAATGAAAAGCAGCAGAGAAGATGAGGATGGAATATGGCCTCTGAGATTTGCGCAGGAAAAGGTTGATATAAATTGTAGTGAGAGCAATTTCTGGGAGTAGTGAGTGTGAAAGTTGCCTACAGCAGCTGGGATTCCCAGGTGGCCTCCAAGTACTAGTCCAGCCCAGGATAGTTTAGCTTCTGAGATCAGATTAGATTGATTGCATTCAGTCCAGTAGGGCTATGTGAAAGCTGCACTGGAAGAGATCCAGGGTTGAGTTGGAAAGATACAATTGGAGGCAATGGCTGTCCAGGGCCTGTTCCTGTTAGAGGTGAAGGGAAGAATGGAAAGGAGGCAAGGGGGCTCAAGAGTCTTCAGAGGATGGAGGAGGTCAGGGCATGGCTGTATTTTGAGGGGAACAGGCCAAAGGGGAATGAAAGACTGAGGAGTTATTTAATAGGGGCCAGTGAGGTGAGTAGCCAAGAGGAGAAGGTGTTTAGGGATTACAGCTAGAAAGCAAGAGAAAACAGTGTCTCAGCCATGGAGAGATGAGGTGAAGGGGCTGGAAAGACTCTTTACATGTCATTGTATCCTTCTGTGTAAACAGAAGGCCAGTCCATGGTTTCTTAAGAGTGGTTATCAAATTCACATGTATGGGACAGTGAACTAGATGCTCCACCCCACAGGGAGCAGTCACCTAGGAATGTTATTTTTTATACCCAATTGTTACCTCTTCTCCTTTAAGTGTAAAAATCCATGGAACTTGGAATATCAATCTATATTGTTGTATAACTGGAGAAGCCCCTTCAGCATTACATCCACACCTACTCAGAACAGGACTATTTCTAATGCCAAAGGGCAAGGGGTTACAGCTAGGAGCTCAACTCCACAGATCAGGGCTCTGAGGGTATGTCTAAATTGCCATGAAAAACTGTTAGCTGGCCTGTGTCAGCTGACTCAGGCTCGTGAGGCTATTGTTTAATTCTGGTGGCGGCATTTGGGCTCAGGCTACAGCCCAAGCTCTGAGACCCTCCCATCTCATAGGATCTCTGAGCCCAGGATCCAGCCGAACCTGAAGGTCTACACTGCAATTCAACAGCCCCGCAGGCCAAGTCCCACAAGGCCGAGTCAGCTGGCACAGGGCAGCTGCAGATGTCAAATTGCAGTGTAGACATACCCTTAGACAGAGCTGTATCTGTAGGAGCCTCACCCAGCACTGGCTGCACAGTGGCTTCCTTTACTTCACTGGGCCCTTTCAGAAGACAACATGTGTGGTCAGACTGCTGTTGCCTGACTCTTTTCCAGTCCCTCTGATTACCCTCCTTTCTGCTGGATAGTGGCTTTAGTTTGTGGAGAAGCGAGGTGACTTCTCTGCTGAATCGAACAGGTAACAGCTGGGCTTTAACAATACAATAGATTTAATCTGCTATACAGAAACCTGGAGTTAACTGTTATTAGTTTCTTATTCGGGGCAAACAAACAAATATATGGATACCATAATAAGAGACCTATAATTATCCACAGAAATTCCCAAATAAATAATAAGGGGGTATCTTCATAAAACTCGGATTGCTATATTGTCCTTAATAGGCACATCACATTAATATTAAACAAGGGGGAAGAAATGCAAGGCAAACTAGGAAAGAATAGATTAAAGAATATTTAGATAAATTAGATGTATTCAGTGCTACAAGGCCTGATGAAATCATCCTAAAATACTTAAGGAATTCCATGAAGGAATTGTGGAACAATTGTGGCACAAGTCCACGGGGCCGGATGCGTTGCATCCGAGAGTGCTAAAGGAGTTGGCGGATGTGATTGCAGAGCCATTGGCCATTATCTTTGAAAACTCATGGCAATCGGGGGAGGTCCCGGACGACTGGAAAAAGGCTAATGTAGTGCCCATCTTTAAAAAAGGGAAGAAGGAGGATTCTGGGAACTACAGGCCAGTCAGCCTCACCTCAGTCCCTGGAAAAATCATGGAGCAGGTCCCCAAGGAATCAATTCTGAAGCACTTAGAGGAGAGGAAAGTGATCAGGAACAGTCAGCATGGATTCACCAAGGGCAAGTCATGCCTGACTAATCTAATTGCCTTCTATGATGAGGTAACTGGCTCTGTGGATGAGGTGAAAGCGGTGGACGTGTTGTTCCTGGACTTTAGCAAAGCTTTTGACACGGTCTCCCACAGTATTCTCGCCAGCAAGTTAAAGAAGTATGGGCTGGATGAATGGACTATAAGGTGGATAGAAAGCTGGCTAGATTGTCGGGCTCAACGGGTAGTGATCAATGGCTCCATGTCTAGTTGGCAGCCGGTATCAAGTGGAGTGCTCCAAGGGTCGGTCCTGGGGCCAGTTTTGTTCAATATCTTCATAAATGATCTGGAGGATGGTGTGGATTGCACCCTCAGCAAGTTTGCAGATGACACTAAACTGGGAGGAAAGGTAAATATGCTGGAGGATAGGGATAGGATACAGAGGGACCTAGACAAATTGGAGGATTGGGCCAAAAGAAATCTGATGAGGTTCAACAAGGACAAGTGCAGAGTCCTGCACTTAGGACGGAAGAATCCAATGCACTGCTACAGACTAGGGACCGAATGGCTGGGCAGCAGTTCTGCAGAAAAGGACCTAGGGGTTACAGTGGACGAGAAGCTGGATATGAGTCAACAGTGTGCCCTTGTTGCCAAGAAGGCCAATGGCATTTTGGGATGTATACATAGGGGCATTGCCAGCAGATCGAGGGACGTGATCGTTCCCCTCTATTCGACACTGGTGAGGCCTCATCTGGAGTACTGTGTCCAGTTTTGGGCCCCACACTACAAGAAGGATGTGGAAAAATTGGAAAGAGTCCAGCGGAGGGCAACAAAAATGATTAGGGGACTGGAACACATGACTTATGAGGAGAGGCTGAGGGGAACTGGGGATGTTTAGTCTACGGAAGAGAAGAAGGAGGGGGGATTTGATAGCTGCTTTCAACTTCCTGAAAGGGGGTTCCAAAGAGGATGGCTCTAGACTGTTCTCAGTGGTAGCAGATGACAGAACAAGGAGTAATGGTTTCAAGTTGCAGTGGGGGAGATTTAGATTGGATATTAGGAAAAACTTTTTCACTAGGAGGGTGGTGAAACACTGGAATGCGTTACCTGGGGAGGTGGTGGAATCTCCTTCCTTAGAAGTTTCTAAGGTCAGGCTTGACAAAGCCCTGGCTGGGATGATTTAATTGGGGATCGGTCCTGCTTTGAGCAGGGGGTTGGACTAGATGACCTCCTGAGGTCCCTTCCAACCCTGATATTCTATGATTGATTCTATGAACAGTTAGTAATGATCTCTGAACTCCTGAAAGATGGGTGAGGTCCTAGAGGACTGAGAAGGGCAAACACAGTACCTATCTTTAGAAAGGGGAACAAAGAAGATCTAGGAAATTATAGACCACTCAGCCCAATGTAGATACTGGGAAAGATACTGGAACAAATGATTACTTAGTCAATTGTAAGCACCTAGAAGTAGCCAGTATGGATTTGTCAAGAACCAATCATGCCAAACCAACCTAATTTCCTTCTTTGACAGAATTCATGGCTTAGTTGATGGGGGGAGGGGGTAGATATGATATATCTTAATTTTTGGTAAGGCTTTTGGCATAGTCCCACATGACCTCCTCATAAGCAAACTAGGGAAATTTGGTCTAGATTAAGTTATTATGGGGGTGTGTGGTCTTTCAACCAGTTTTGCACATACTGAAAGAGTAGATGTCAATGGTTTTCTGTCAAACTGGAAGGTTGTTTGTAGTGGGGCCTGTCCTGGGCCCACTACTATGGAATATTTTCATTAAGGATTTTAATAACGGAGTGCAGCGTATGCTTATAAAATTTGTGGATGATACCAAGGTGGGAGATCTTACTAGTACTTTGGAGGGCAGGATTAGAATTCAAAATGACGTTGGCAAATTGGTTTGAAATTAACAAGATGAAATTCAGTAAAGACAAGTACAAAGTACTACATTGAGAAGAAAAAATCAAATGTACAATCACACATTGGGGGATAACTGGCGAGGTGGCAGTACTGTTGAGGGTTATAGAGGATCACAAGTTGAATATAAGTCAACAAAGTAATGCAGATACAAAAAAGGCTG
Source organism: Lepidochelys olivacea (assembly GCF_965140295.1). Lineage (NCBI taxonomy): Eukaryota > Metazoa > Chordata > Testudines > Cheloniidae > Lepidochelys > Lepidochelys olivacea. The sequence goes on along the minus strand of NC_140417.1, from coordinate 78,500,507 downwards.
ATGTCATTCTCTGGTCTATTAACAGGAGTGTCATCTGTAAAAGGTAATTGTCTTGTTCTACTCACACAGGTGAGGCCTCAGCTGGAGTACTGTGTCCAGTTCTGGGTGCCACACTTTAAGAAAGATGTGGGCGAATTGGAGAGAGCCCCAAAGAGAGCAACAAAAATAATACATGGTTTAGAGGCCTAAAAAAAAACAAAAAAAAACCCAAAACCAAAAAAAACCTAGGCACGTTCAGTCTTGAGAAAAGAAGACTGAGGTCAGATCTGATAGTCTTCAACTATGTTAAGGGTGGTTACAGAGAGGACAGTGATCAATTGTTCTCTGTGCTCACTGATGGTAAGATAAAAAATAATTGGCCTTATCTGTAGCAAGGGTTATTTAGGTTAGATACTAGGAAAAACTTTCCAACTATTAAGGGTGGTTAAGCACTGGAATAGGATACCAAGGGAGGTTGTGGAATCCCTATCATTGGAGGTTTTAAAGAGCAGGTTGGCTAAACCCCTGTCAGTGATGATCTAGGTTTACTTGTTCCTGCCTCAGAGTAGGGGGCTTGATGGGATGATTTCTCAAGGTTCATTCCAGGCCTATATGTCTGTGATTCTATCACCCATACTCTTCTGCACTATGGATTTCTCTGTTTTCAAAAGTGAGAGAATTTCTAGCGAAAAGCTATGGGGCACTCTTTTGTACACTATGCAAAGGACTCCCACCCCCATTTCTGCTCAGCTCCCACAAGGCCTGATCTGAGTATCCTACAGAGGACAGGCCTGGGACTGGACACATAGGTTAAAAGGTTTAGATGATGGTCTTGAGTATCTTGACACCGGCCTCCTCCTCCTTTTTCCTCCCCACATAGCCAGCTCGGCAAACTTCTACGCTAATGGTGAAAGAGCAAGTCAGTGCCTAAAGCTTCACTTTCGTAAGGTCTGTGGGGCGGCTCCTCCTCCTCTCCCCCACTCTGGGGGGTCTGTGTGCAGCTGCAGCCGCATGCTTCAGGCACTAACCCCGCTAGCGTTCACAGTGGCGGGCACGAGTTCGGGTCACCTGGCGAGGGGAACTCGAGCTCTGAGGGGGCACAGCTGCTCTCTGGAGCGGTGAGCTCGGGCAGCAGCTGCACTAGCTTCCCCCGCTCTTGGGTGAGATGCGGGATTGAAGGAGCCATGTTTTTACGGGAGCTTTCCGAGTAGCCCTTGGGGGCGGGGGGATTATGGAGAGCTGCGGTCCCCATCCCTCCCCTAAAGCCTGGAGGGGACTAACCTTGCTGCAGCATCCGCTAGCTGGAGAGTGCCAGTCCGAGGGGCACTGCACAGGCTGAGCTCCCTGCCCCAGGCTCGGGGCATCTTTACACGAGGCAGGGTGACATCCTGGCCGCACTGAAGTCACTGGGGATTTTGCCACGGACTGTTGCTGGGGCCAGGATTTCATCCGCAGAGTCCCCCCCGGCCGTAGGGGGCACCTCACAGTGCCTGCAACTGAAGTAGGGGGAGCTGGGAGTTCATCAGCAAGCCGAAAGCTCCTGCTTGCTTTACAGTCTAGTTCTTCCAACCCTAATCTCCCCTCCTGCCCTCAGGCTGTGGAAAGAACGATGCAGATACAACTAAAAGAACAAAAATCAAAGCACCTACCTGCCCGCCCACGTGTGTGAACACTGGCTGCCGCAGAAAGCCCTCCAATTCGAGTGGAAATGAGCAACGCGTGTTCCCAATGTTATTGTAATGTATTAAACATCATGAAGCAACTGCTCTTGTGTAGCCGGATTTACATGGTCACTCAGTGTTTGTTGAAAGAGGCACATTTAGGAATTGTTTAATTTACTGGGAAGGGGAGTGCCAATGGTAATCTCAGGTTTCAGAGTAACAGCGGTGTTAGTCTGTATTCGCAAAAAGAAAAGAAGTACTTGTGGCACCTTAGAGACTAACCAATTTATTTGAGCATAAGCTTTCATGAGCTACAGCTCACTTCATCGGATGCATACTGTGGAAACTGCAGAAGACATTATATACACAGAGACCATGAAACAATACCTCCTCCCACCCCACTCTCCTGCTGGTAATAGCTTATCTAAAGTGATCACTCTCCTTACAATGTGTATGATAATCAAGTTGGGTCATTTCCAGCACAAATCCAGGTTTTCTCACCCTCCGCGCCCCCCACCCCTCAACTCACTCTCCTGCTGGTAATAGCCCATCCAAAATGACCACTCTCTTTACAATGTGTATGATAATCAAGGTGGGCCATTTCCAGCACAAATCCAGGTTTTCTCAAACCCCCCCCCCCCATTTTTGGTAATCTCGTGGCTCTTAAAACACACATCTAGCTGTGGCATGCCCTACTCTTTATAGATTTGCCTCAGTCTCAGCTTGCTTGCCACTCTAGTTAGCTGAAATATAGTGTCTTTGAACTACCCAGAGATGAAAGAAAGGTAAAAGATCAGATTTCATTTTATTGTATAGTCACGCCCTCGCTAAATGTAACCCTGAAATGGTTAGTGAAGATCTTGCAAGTTAGTCCCTTACTACCATTCTTGACTTTATAAACAATCCCGAAGAGATCTGCGTTGAGGAAAAGCCACAACAGATGCTGCAGTAGTCTAAAACCCGTCTAAATAGTCTGTGGGAGGGGGCGGGGAACCATGTGAATATGGTTCTGTGGAAGCCAACCAGTCCGGGTTTGCACCATATCCCTGCAGTAATGCCAGCCCAGCATTGTTAGGAGCTGTTTGCATAATTTTAAATGTTCATCAAGGAGGGAAATAGGAATCTGCTTCCATTCTCACGCTTGCCTTTGGTGTCTACTGGGTGTGTGGTCTCCCTCAACTGCCGGCACAGGATGGTTATGCTTTCTTAACACGATGCCTTATCACCTGAAGCTGATCGTGCTTGGTAAGACGTCTCCCCTTTTACAGAGGTATAGACGATTAACAAATACTATTCAAAATGTTAAGGGGATTACAAGACCCAAAAGGGGACATTTTCAGATGCTCAACTCTGACTGAAAGTCAATGGGAGTTGGCTGCCTAAATTCCCACTGTGCCTTTGAAAATTAACTCCACAATTCAATAACTCTTTATATAAACGTTTACCTAGGGACCAAATAAAGCCCTACTGTGTGGATAATTATTTAATATCTCAGAAGGAGTCATCGAGCTAAGCAAAGAACCGATACGAAATCTCTCCGGAAAACTGGGGAGCCCTATGTGCATGCACGTTATCAGAAAGTGGTTTTGTGGTGTGCTTAGCTTTCCGTAGTGCAATCAAGGCGGGTGATAGTGCCTTGAACCTGCAGTTGACACCTTTTCCACAGCGTGGCGCTTGAGCAGGAAGTTTTACGGATAGGAGATCTTTCCAGTGGAGAATGTCAGCGGTGCGGTTGCAAGTTTTACACGCTAGTTACCGCACGACGAAAACTGAAATATCTAACTTGTTCTCTTCTGTTTTTTTCTTCTTCTTCAATAAAAACCCAGCTCGTCCTTTTAAACTGTGTTCTGAGATGCCGTTATTGGAAAGAAACGTTTTCTCTTCAGAATAAGTTGGGGAGATAGAAGGTACTAAACTATTTGGCAAAATAAAATAATTGGAAACATAGATTTCAGGACCATAAAAGTCCCTTTGTTTTGTCCCTACTAGCTATATTTCTTTCTAGGAGTAAGAGTGCTACAATAATCCTCTGCAGATGAATGTTCTACTTTCAAATTTCCCGGTATCAAGTTATGTTTAGATTAAGGAAGCAGCCATTATCAGGTCCCTATCCAAATCGTAGGCCCAAATCTGTGATACTTTGCATCCTGTATGGGTATTAATGGGCTGTGTAAGGCAGTGCAGAACTTGATCATCTATAGCTAATGAAAATAAACTGCATTGGTCGAAGTAACCCTGTAAAACGATCACTGATTATGCATCATTAAGGAAAAAGTTATCCCCATCGGCAGTTTTATTTAAAAAATAATTCAAATACAATAACTAATTTCTAAAAATACGATAGAAACTAGGTTTTCCATCAAGAGGTGCAGGAAAAGTGTTTTATGTAGCATGTGTTTCCCAACTGCAGTTACCAGAGAAGTATACAGATTTATAACAGTGCGAAGGCTTCTCAACTAGTTACAACTAAGAGAAATCTATTACTTCAGAGGACGTTTGGAGGAGATCATTCCGGAGAATGACCCAGAGTCCGAGTGGTCCATCTCCTAAAGAAACTGAGCACCCCTATCTAGGACACGAGCCAGATTCATTGGAAATACAGGGATCCTATAATTGCACGGTTGGGTTAAGAGGCCTCCGCTCTTTCTGCTGGGACAAAACTACATTAAGCTCAGCCTTGTTGTTATTCTGTTACTCTCCTTCAGTGGCAGCCACAACAACAACAAGAAAAAGTTCCGTTTTCGCTACCGTATAAATAGATCACACACTTTCCAAAAAAGCAATACCACATTCACTCTTATCAGTGTCTCTTTCCACCAGCAATTCAGAAAAAAGAAGTCAGATTCCGTGAATGTAGCTATTTTCTGATTCGTCGCTTGCGGTTAAAAGCTGCTAAGAAAGTGAGTAGGGGTTTGACTGTACTGTCTCGGCTCCGCTCGTTTTCTTTCCGAAGTTTAATTTTCCGGAACGACTCCTAAAAAGGCATGGAGAGGCGGAACCCTCAGGGACCGGATCCTCGCCTTTTTAGGCAAGAGCCTGAGAAACCGGAATATCCCTCGTTCGGTGCTTCGTGCTCTGCAAGTGAGACAAGCACCTCCCACAGGCTTTCCCACTTTGCGTGCACTGGATCTATTACTATCTTTATAAAAAGTTACGGTCTGTTGCCGAAAATCCGCGGCCAAGCACCAGCCTGCCTGTGAGAGGAGCAGCTGCAGCGGGCGCGGATGCGACTACAGAGGGACCGCATGCTAATCTTCCATGTGATGATTCCGCCCGGCTCGCCCGTCCCTGTTCCTCAGTCCTTATATGGGCAGTGACGTCCTGGGCATTCAGGGCCTCCCCATAAATACTTACTGCAACACTTTCCATCTACTGAGAGCTGCAAGTGATTAACAGCTCTGCAAGGGACACTGACTGTTACAATAACACTACAGCAACTACTGGGCTTTTACAGAGCAACACAGAGGCAGTGACAGAGTTTAAGTATAAACTTACTTGATTTTTTTTTAGAGTGGAAGAAACAAATAACCCTCACCCTATACAGTATTAACACTACAAGCAGCGAAAGTTGTTTTCAAGGTTGTTTGTTGACCAAATGATGACTGCCAAGACCGTAGACAAAATTCCAGTAACTCTCAGTGGTTTTGTGCACCAGCTATCTGAAAACATTTATCCTGTGGATGACATCGCTACCACATTGCCAACTTCGGTCACAATTTTCCCCAATGCTGACTTAGGAGGACCGTATGACCAGATGAGCAGTGTGACAGGAGGTAAGCATCACTTTTTAACCTGTGCATGTGCAGGGTGTTTACTTGTCTGACTTGCGGTCCGATTGCACATTGCTGATCACATTTCAGCGAAACAGAAAGAAAACTAGAAAGGAATTTTCTGATTTGGACAATGGCAACATGTGTTAATGTATACATAAATCTGAGTGCTTCTTTCTAATTTGATTAATGTCTGAATGCTGAGAGATAACAGTGTAAAGGGACTACAGCAAGTTGTCCGCTGCAATGTGGTTAGGCTAGTTCGGGGCACGACACTCTAAGGCATCCTGTATTCATTGTGTGTGTGCATTAAACTAAGATAAAGTTGGGACTGGCGAGCCTTGAAATTAGTGCAATATATGTCACTTGTAAATTAAAGCGTCCAGAGAGGGAGCGAGAGAGAACCCCCGCCCCATATAGGCAGGTGGACACTGGGAAGTGAACTACAAGACAGTATTTGGCCATGTTGATAACATGCTTCTTAGTAGGGCGAAGAACTTGGTGAAGCCATAGTCCTGAAAGCAGCCAGGTGTCCTTGGGAGTAGAGGGTGGCCGTGCACTGACCGATCGCCTTTCTTTAATTCCCAGATGGAATGATCAATGTTGACATGAGTGACAAGAGGTCCCTGGATCTGCCTTATGCCAGCAGTTTTGCCCCAGCAGTTTCTGCTTCCCGCAATCAGACTTTTACCTACATGGGCAAATTTTCCATCGACCCTCAGTACCCAGGAGCCGGCTGCTATCCGGAGGGGATCATTAACATCGTGAGCGCTGGGATCTTGCAGGGGGTCAGCACCCCCTCTTCATCGGCCACTTCTTCCTCCACGGCATCTTGTGCCTCCCCCAACCCGCTGGCCAGCAGCGCCCTGAGCTGCAGCATGGCTCAGAACCAGCCCGGGGACCTGGAGCACCTGTACTCACCTCCGCCTCCCTACTCGGGCTGCGGGGAGCTCTACCAGCAGGACCCCGCCTCTGCTTTCCTGCCCGCCTCGGCCGGGGGCTCTCTGCCCTACCACCCGCCCCCGTCCTACCCTTCCCCTAAAGCGGCAGCGGACGGCGGGATCTTCTCCATGATCCCGGATTACCCGGGCTTCTTCCCGCCCGCCCAGTGCCAGCGGGAGCTGCACGCCGCGCCCGAGCGCAAGCCCTTCCCGTGCCCCCTGGACTCCCTCAGGGTCCCGCCGCCGCTCACGCCGCTCTCCACCATCCGCAACTTCACCCTGGGCGGGCCGGGGGCCGGGCCGGCGGGCGGAGGCGGGGAAGGCGGCCGGCTGCCCGCCAGCGCCTACAGCCCGCACAACCTGCCCCTGCGGCCCATCCTGCGGCCCCGCAAGTACCCGAACCGGCCCAGCAAGACGCCGGTGCACGAGCGGCCCTACCCGTGCCCGGCCGAGGGCTGCGACCGCCGCTTCTCCCGCTCGGACGAGCTGACGCGGCACATCCGCATCCACACCGGCCACAAGCCCTTCCAGTGCCGCATCTGCATGCGCAACTTCAGCCGCAGCGACCACCTCACCACCCACATCCGCACGCACACCGGCGAGAAGCCCTTCGCCTGCGACTTCTGCGGCCGCAAGTTCGCCCGCAGCGACGAGAGGAAGCGCCACACCAAGATCCACCTGCGCCAGAAGGAGAGGAAGGGCGCGGCCACCCCCTCCTCCTCCAGCGGGGCCAGCGCCCCGGCCGCGCCCCCGCCAGGCGCCGCGTGCGGCGGCGGCAGCAGCAGCAGCGCCGCGGGTGCCGGGGGCCTGGCTGCCTGCGCCTCCAGGACCAGGACGCCCTGAGGCAGCCCCCCTGCGCGCGCACTGCCGCCTGCTCCCCTGGCGCCACGGACTAGCGCCGAGCGCGGCCCGGCCCTCACACCTCCGGAGCCTGCCGCCGGAGCGGGGCGAAGAGGGGCTGGGGACTGGCTCTGCAGAGCGCGGCCTGGCCAGCAGGGCGGGTGCCGTGGGTGCTCGGCTGGCTGAACCGCTGTGCACTTTATGGCTTCGTTGGCTGCTCCGAGGCCGTGAGGAGGAAGCGGGGACGGGCACACGCTCTGGGGCCCTTGACTAATAGTCCAAGCGGTCGTGTGTCAGGCTGAATCCTTTCAGCACTATCAGTGCAACTAACGTGGAGCACAGAAGTGCAATCTGATGGGACGGGCCAATGGACAGGTGGTTTCCAGAGTTTTAAATGGCTATTTTTCAGCGTCTACTCACTCCGATTTTGTGTATTTTTTGATGTGCACTGTTGAGTTCTCAGCCTTTGGGGAGGGAGAGGCAAAGCGTTTATGTGCTCTATCAAAATGAGCGTCAGAGAAGTTAATTTATTGAAGGTGGGATGTACGTATATTCTCTGCTGTTAGGATGCATGCAAACGTGTTGAAGTGTCCTTGGTGCCTTGTGTGATGTAGACAATGTTTCAGTCTGCATGTAAATGGGTTGCCTTATTAATTACGACAGAAACGTGTTCAGTCGCTGATCTTAGTATGGCTGTACATTTCTGCCCATTAATATTTGGATTTTTTAGAAACTATATTTTTGTACGCACTGTTTTATGTGACTTCAAAGTGTTACATTTGTAGTCAGATTTCAGATGAGGATGTAAATAGTCTTGCTAGAGCTGGCACATCAATTGTCCGTTCGGAACAACAGCTGAAATAGAAATGGTATAGTCTAATAATGCACAACCACTAACCAGAGCTCAAAGGAGAGATGGTTTCTTTATGAGTATTCTGTAAATAAATACTTTTCCAACAATAGGTTCGGTGCTTAAATCGTTTATAAAAGAAGAGGAGAAATATCTTAATTATGCTAAGTTGAAAACTGTTTCTTTAGACCAAAGCACTGGTTAGTCACCTCCAATAGGTATAGAACATTTATTTTAGGTGACCCACAGTACAGTCCTATTGTAAAATACATCACCCACTCATCTGTATTTTAGATTTTGGGTGAAATACTGGCCCAGTTGAAGCCAATGACAGCTCCCCCCCCCCCCCCCCGTGATTCCAATGAAGCCAGGATTTCACCCTGTATGTCTGTAGCTCTCCCTCTTCAAAAGAGCACGGGACGAGTGGTTTGGGTACGTACACTTTGTACTGATTGTGAGTTTCCTGGAGTCGGCTCAAATAATAGACGCTATTTCCGACTAGGGAGACTCGCCAGTACAAACCGCCCCCCCCCGCCCTTTTTTTTTTTTTTGCACTGTGCAAACTGTCCCTTACGGAAATGCAAACACTCCCCCGTCCCCAGTGTACAAACAAGCAACTGGTAGAGCGGTGGGGACTTCCCCTAGGAATAAATAGAAATGCTAATCTAAACCGGTGAGCTGTATTTTGACTCATTATTGTTCCGTGATTTAAAGCAGGCTAATTAAAACTCCCAAAGTGGGCTCTGGAAAATAAATACCATCATCTCAGTGCCCACTCGGAGAAAGCTACTCTCAGAGCTGAGATCCGAGTCAAGATGCGTGCGGCTTTGTGGAAAGTGCTCAAGAGCGGTCACGGTGTAAAGAGCTTTCAGTTTCCACAAACAAGTGCGGCAACCGAGTAGCATTTGTTTAGAACAAAGTGCGCTGGTATCAGCTACGGCAGGCCTGAATAATAACAAACTTGAAAAGATTAGCTGTAAGTACCACTGTTAAACACTTGCCAAGTTCACCCTGTGTGTAAAGTCATTAAAAGTGAAATTGCACCAGGGCAGAGCTTATAGATACTGATGGCTTAGAGATCACCTGTTTCGGTGGATTTGTGGCACCCATCACTGGCACAGTCCATCTGTGGGCTACATTCACCAAACACAGCCAACCTGCAAGTCCCTATCCAATGGTCACATAAGTGTTTCTTAAATTCTCTTGCCATACTGCTGGGTAGAGCGTGGCTACAGAATCAAAGACCTGTGATGGTTCTCCCCAGTATTTACTCAAATAATTGCCAAAGACTCACACAACTTCATACACCAGGCAAGCATGTCTAGTACTTATTTGAATTTATTCAGGTGACTCAAATTTCAAAACCAAGCTGATATTGTTCAATCAGAATTGAGCCTTTTGCTGTCAGAGGCAGCAAACTGCTCCTGAAAGTAACTCTTAGCTGTATGTATATTCATGTGTATGATAGTGAAAATCTTGATGTAGATCTTTGCAGAAGGAAAATCACATAACATTTAAGGCTACTATGTAGTTTTTCTTCTGTTATACAGATAGGTTAGGTTATACTATATGCTTGTTGAGGCTGATCTTAAGAGATGCTGACTACCCACATCTCCCATTTACTTTAGCCATCTTTAATTTCCCTATCCCAAAGTTCTGTGTGACTGCCTCCATATGTTGGATACATACTTAGGTGGAACTGAGTTCCTTTGGCATACATTATGAGGTCCTAATTCAGCTCTTTATGCTGGCAAACCCTTCAATTTTATATGGGAGTTAGCCACAGTGGGAAGTGCTGAACTGGGTGTACTGGGTTCAGGTGATCAAGTAACACGCATAATACACAAAGCATATCTTTATATGAAATGTGTTGCTGCTATGTATTTTCTCTGATTCAGGGAGATATAGATTTGTAAAAGCTGCCAAAGATGCAGTAATTCTGCAAAAGTTAACAGAATACATTATAGCCAGGCCTACCAACTTCACTTATTTGCTTGAAGTATATTAAGAGTTTAAAGTGCGGGTGGGAAGAAACAGGACCACTAATTGTTTTACACTCCAATACTTCAAGAGGTGGTTAACAGAATAGATACTGTATAATTGGTTTTTTAAAAAAACCTTGCTTAAAAGGCTCTACCACAAGACAGATGTATGCAACTTTCAGCTCAATGCAGCTTTTTGACACTGTAAACTGCTCAGCATATCCCAGAATAAAAAGGCTGCTGATCTCCACTAGAACAGAGCTGAACATTGAAAGATGTTTCTTTTTCTCCTGAGACTGGTCTTTTCCTTAGCAGCTCACACCATGCACCTGAAAGACCAGGACCTCTTTGTGTGTGACTTAACAAAATCAAACTTATTTCATGTTCAAGTTTTCAGCTTTGACTATTTACAATCAGTTCTCTATTTGCTAATAACTGAGAACAACTACACAGCTGTAAGAAAACATAGCTGCCACCATTAAGTACCAGATCATAGGTACACAAGAGGGAATTCATTTTTCATTGCTCCATGGCTCTCAGTATACTTCAGCATTGCTATCTTTTACCATATCCAGGTGGTTTCCAAAAGACTGTTTAGTGACTGATTTAACATAGGAGCTCCAAGATCTGTATGGATGTTGAATGCCGCCGTATGGGAAACGAAGCTTTCTTGTTTAGCATCAGTAGCTCACTGTATTAGAAATGGTCAGTTATCTGGTTCTTTCAATGTGCTAAAGTTCCAAAGTCCCATTGATTCATGGTCATGGCAGGGCAGCTCTCCTACTATGACTGCAGCTCAGCAATGGCTAGTTTGTCCAAAACGTACCACAGATCTAACTGCAGATGTATTAGTGTAAAATTATAAACTCTTGAGTAAGAACAATTTAACATGTTAGAAAATTACATTCCTAGTTAAAAGGAGAAGAGAGGCATAGACCTGACAGAAAAAGGATGCATAATAAATAGGTTGATTTAAGAAAATTACAGATGAATCAATGTGGCTACAATAGAAACTTTAAGACAGCTGACACTACATTCTTAAGTCCATGTCTTTGACTTAGATTTACATCTGTCTTCAAATGTCAAAATATTGAGATTGGACAGCACTTTGACTATATGGGGAGCGTAGAAGGTTTATGAAAGGAAGCCACAGATACAGCTAGATTAATGTCACAGTGGCCTGGCATTTTCACTGACATAAGGAGGAGTCTTTCCTGTTATATATAAACTATACAGGAATTAATTTAAAAATAATTCATAAGAGGCCTTTGTGTGACTACAAAAGAAAAAAAAATTTCTTTTCACCCAACTGGGTTCATAAGACTTTTACACTTAGAAGGGAAAATAATCAGAGGCCAACTGTGAAATATCCTGTATTTATTCTATAGTTCATCAACAGCACTAATTTTCCTGTTATGAAAACACAATACTCAGGCTGCAGTGGGAAAGAACAGCAATACAGACTTGAGCCTTTTGTTTAAAGATAGTAAATTCTAATGATTAAGTATATGAAAGTTCAAGCAAAAACTGTTAAACAAAAAGGCTTTTCTTTAATGCATCTTAGTTTGTTTTCTCCTTGTAGTAGAACTTGTTTTGATACTGGTCCTTTTAGCTCCACTTTATTAAAGATTCTTCTGTAATTGTTGTCAGAACATCCTGCAATGTAAGGGACCACTACCATTAAAGATGCATTAAAGTCACATCCCATTAAACATCCTGACTAGTTTTTACATATGGTGTAAAACTGACAGCAAAGAGAGAGAGTAGAAAGACTAAAACAGGTTAAATAAAAATTCTCTTTGGAGCAGTTTGTATTTCCAGTAGAGCTGCTTGCATCCTACACGCTGTTTTCCATAAGGAATTCTGAAAAAAAAAGGTCTTCATTAGTGTTACAGACAGAGAATTAGACTCAGATATTAAAGAACTGCATTACAACTAAATATAATAGAGAACATGTGATCTCACTGCATAATTATTTATTTAAAGCTGAGCTGTAGTGGAATTCCAGGAGAAGCAGGTATGGCAGCTGTAGAAATCAGGCACTTTGAAGTACCAAAAAATAAATGCAAACTGCATGAAATAACTTCTTCCATTTTTCAGAAAACTGAGATTTGAAAATGTAGTGTGTGTACTTTATATCCAATCTTCTGCAGGCAAGAACAAGCTCCTTGAAGTATTGTTAAACACAGAGCCACAAAATGATTATTTTAAAACTCACACACAAGCAACTATGCAGGAAAAACAAATCTGCTTTTAAAATGCACAAAGCAAAGAAGAAATAGTCAAGGGAAAACTTCCAGAACAGGTTGGTGTATCAATTATGAAGTGGTTAAGTCAATATTTTTTCTGTTCAAGTCACTACTACAAGACGAGGAGAGTCAAGGCTACCCAAGTTTGGGTCTCTGGTATAAAGTGTGTATTAAGATATGCAGGCACATAAAATCTTTCCCTGTCATATAAACAGAATATTTCACTAATAGAAAAAGTACCTCCATTGTTAGAAGGGTCATACCCTCTACCATAGGCAAATTAAACCTCAAGATTGCTTACACCAAAGCAAAGTAAAATTCACTGTTTTCTTTACACTATGTTTATGAAAACCTTAAGAAAAAGCAATTTTTATAAATAGTATAAAGAGGGAAAACAAGGCTTATAAAGCCTGTAATGTTCTGTTATGTATCAAAATGTAGGCCTCACTTTCAAGGGATGGCCTCAGGTCAAATCTAGTCCCAAATTTAGAAGATTATGTTTATTTATATACAGCTCTAAGACTACTAGAATAATTCCCACAAAACATTTAAATAGCAATGAAGTTTTAAAACAACAACAACAAATTCTGTGCAGTGTTTCCACCTAACACATGGCTGGCTGAGCGTTTTAAAGTGAAATTGATTAGAAGTTGACTATTCTATTTTCATTAATTAAAGAAATGTATAAACATAAACAAAGAATTTTCCAAGTTTTCAGTTTTAATTTTATGTTTTATGTAACTTAAGAAAAGTTTAAAGTAGTTTATCTGACAGTGTCCCTTTATAATGTGACAAACCTTAATTTATAATTAACTGTAACCCTAGAAATGGCTAGTGTTAACTCTAGGAGCATTTCCTGGCCCAAGAGTTGTTCCGTGTCTTGCTAGTTCCATATAGATCTTCTTGACGCTCATTTCAGGGACAATCCCCAACAAACATGGAAGATTCCCCATTTGTTTATTACCTTGGGTTGTGGGGACAGACTCCCTATTCCTACCCACAAGCTGGGTTTGAGGAGACACTGTCAGTGGGACTAGACAGGCTGGAAATACCACCTCATGAGTTTTCAGAGCACTTACAAACGTGCCTTATTGAAGAGTGAAGTGTTTCTTATTACATTTATTCTCTTAACTTTAGGAAGGAGGGGGGATAAAAGAGGGGTGTCAAACTAAACAGTGGCCCTAAGTGGTTAGACAGAATACTGGTATTTACTTTAACATTCAGTTGTGTGGAAGTTTAAACAGCGCTACTCTTCCATGTCTTCACATCAGTCAAAAGGAGAAAAAAAAACCACTTGATTGTTTAGTGCCCTCAACTCAAAAAGCTTGGCAGTAAGCACAGAGAGGTCTTAGTTTTGTAGCTTTCCTGCAAATACAGTCTATGTCATTAACAGCAGTAGTTCTGGCTGGATATTGCTATTCTTGTTAGCCAGGAGGAGTAGATGCTCAGCCACCATAAAGTCTGTATAACTGCCCTGATCAAGCACACCAAATCACTCAGGGTTATGATTTGGGTTCCCTGTGTGAGAGTTAATTGGCTGCTGTCTTTCTGATGATTTGGACAGGGAAGTGGTACCTAATCTGCCCCAGAAACTGCTCTCCTGTGTGCATCATTGGCAGAAACACACAAAAGATTTTTCCACCCTTAGTTTAGCAGCAATCAGCTCCTCTGGGGCAGAGTGTGTGTATAAAAAGTTGTTTCTACTGCAATTATCCATTGGTAGAGAAGCAGTACCCTAGAAGAGTGCAGCCCATGGCACCAGCAGATGGATGCTTCATTGTCAGAACTGATGCTCTGAACCAAGAAAAGGACAGCCCAAGACGTGCACACAAATACTCTCCCAAAGCAGCCGGGGAGGGCTGGGGAGTGGCTTTCCGCACCCCGAGACTAGGAGCTGGGCCTGCTGTAGTGACTAGCATTACTTCAAAGGCGGCTGGGAAGGGAATCGTAGCTATGGCTTTTGTACAGCGAATGTAGCCGCTGCGACATCTCGAGTGAGCCACGGCACAAGCCAGATCCTCCAGTCCCGCTGCTGGCGGCTCTTTGACCTTCCGCTAGCGGAGGAGGAGGAGGAGGAGGAGGGCGGGCCCCCTACTCCAGCGGGCCCCACACGATCCCTGCAGGGGAAGAAGGGGGACGGGGGGGACGGTCCGCCCTCAGAGGGCTCTGGCGCAGCCTCGCCCCGAGGGGGGCCGCGCCGGCTTCAAGGGGAGACCTTGGGCCCGGGGTAGGGCTCTCCGCCGCACCAGAAATCCGCCGCCTGCGGGGTCTCCAGCAGCCACACCTCCCGGGGCAGGGCGTGGGGATCGGCGGCGGGGCCGGCCGGCGCCTCCAGCAGGCGGTAGTAGTGGCAGTCCCGGCCGTTCTCGGGGTCGTAGGGGGGCGCCAGGATGTCGAGGAAGGCGGCGGGCCCGTCCACGGCGTCGATCTGGTGCAGGTTGTCGGCGTGCGGCGAGAGCAGGCAGGGCGGCGAGGCGGGCGTGTAGAGCTGGCGCGAGCGGAGCAGGGCGCGGCGGCGGGCGCCGGGCGGCGCGGCGGGGGGCAGCGGGTCCAGGCAGGCGATGCGCAGGCTGCCGTAGAGCACCTTGAGCATGCCGTTCATGCCCGGGTGGTCGTGCAGCGGGATGCAGGCCCCGCTCCGCAGCAGGAACACGCCCATGCTGAAGCTCTCCGTCTCGCAGATGTGCATGTAGCTCACCGGCGGCACCGCCCCGGCCCCGGCCCCGGCCCCGGCCCGCGAGCAGCCTGCCCCCGGCACGGCCGCCGGGCCCCGCGGGGCGAGGTGCAGGTCCTCGGCCTGCACCTCATTCAGCAGCTGCTGCAGCCGGTGCAGGTTCTCGCCGAAGCCGGGCCCCGGCGCCGGGCCCCGGAAGGTGATGCGGGCCTGTTTGGCTACCCGCTGGATCAAGGAGGCCATGTTGTCCCGAGGCATGGTCCCGCCTAGGTAATCACGCTCGGCACTGCCCGCCCGGCCACTGCTCTCCGCCGCGCTCCAGGGCAGGGCAGGGCAGGGCGCGCCCCTCTGCGCCGGCGCGTACGGCCCCTTGCATCCTGGGGCTTGTAGTCTCCCCCCGCCCAGTAGGCTCTGCCCAGTACCCAATCCTGTCCCTGCCGGAGGGGCAACGCTGGGCTAGGCCGGGGGCTGGAGGCTGGGAACTGCCTGGCCCTGCTGAGCTGCCCGCGTTCGCAGACATAGGCACTGCCAGGTATGGAGGCTTTCAGGGTGGAAGAGAAAACTACATCTCCCAGGGGACTGGGGCGGTGCGTTTCCTGCTGCGGAAAGAGGGCTGTGGCGCTCATGGTCCTCAAGGGCCTAGAAGGCACTGAAGCGCTGAAAGAACGGGCGATGCAAGCGCTTAGCCGGGGGTGCGGCCGCCTGTGTTCCCTGCTGTTGCAATCGGGACACGGCAGGGCTGGGGGTGCAGAGCAGGACACGTGCTGCACAGCACAGCAAAGGTTCCACCGTGAAGAAAAGCTCTAAAGCTGGCTGCGTGCGCGGTACGCCCTTTCTCTTGATGTGTTGCAGCCTGAAACATATGCAGACATAAATAACTTCAAAAACTCAGGAGGAGAGACGTGGTTCAATTTTTTTCAATAGCCCCGGGAGCTCTACAATCCTACAGTTGCAATGCCTGGACCTGTTCTTTCAGTCAGGTGATGGCAAAGTCAGGGATTATTGGACATGCATAAATATTTACAATACTGTATATACATATACATGCTCTTACTAAAGCTGTGTTTTTCTGTGAGCAGCTCTCTGTTCTCCCAGTTAGGAATTCGGCATTTTTTTCAAATGCTTAATATTTGAGACACCCAAAGGCCTGATTTTTATTGTTCAGGCCCTAAATATCTCAAGATAGGCACCCAAAATTAGGGATCTTTATTTAAAACTTTTGGCAGTAAACTGTTTTTCTCAGTTTTACGATCTATAAAATGGGGAAACAGTATTTATCTATCTATTTCACAGTGGTGTTATGAGGCTTAAATTCTCAATCTTGCAAATTCTTGTGTGCAACTGTACCTGTGCAGAGTCCTATTGACTTCAAGTCAGAGATCTTCTTGTGCAGTTACTTATAAGATCAGGGCCTACTTCATTAAAGAGACGACAACAACTTAAAAATCACATATGTCTGAACTTTTTTTTACCTGATGTTGTTATAGGTAACACCTAAATTGACTACAAATAAAAGATACAACAGAACAAATATTCTCTCTTTTCAGTTTATGTACTCTGTGCAATGCACAACACTTTATGTACAGTCACTTGCACTGTTTCCTCTGCATAGTCTGTCACCAGTCCTGCATTGTGATCAGTTTTTCTAATAGCAGACTCCCTTTGTGGATCACAATGTAGGATCAAGAGTCCAAACAAATATGCAGATGAAAACTTGATACATTTTAAAACAATTATTCAGGTGAATAAGTTTTTGCAGGACTGGTCCCTTAGTTACTTCCCCCTTTTGTTTATGTCGTTCTTTCTCAAAACAATGGGGGAGAGTATTCTTTTTAAACATAAGAAAATGTAATTGTAAATCTAGAAAAAATTGGCAAAGGGCTTAGGAGAGGGTGCAGTCCCTGAAACTACTTTTTATTTCATTTTTGAAATTTAATGACTTAAAGTTGATATGTCATTTAATGTTTGCAAATTGCTGTGATTCTGCAAACCACTAAGCAGATATTATTATTAGTCCCTATTCCTTTGTTATAACTAAACTATTTTATTCTATAAGCTTTATTGCTAAGAACTTCAGGTTTGTTGCTTTTTAAAAAATCTAACACAGTTTGTCTTCTTTTAGAGAATCTGATTGTCTGCTTAGTACAGCTAGCTGGCAACTGCAACATTTTTTCTTTCTTTTCTCTTCATGGGTGTCGCTACCCTCTTTTTTATGTCTGATTGGTTAAATTGTTTGCCTGTCATTAACAGAAGCTAATCATCAAGAGCATCGATTCCAAATGATGACCTTTGAAGATTCTGAATATTGTCGAATGGGGATGAGTGGCAATCCTTTTACCCAGTCATGGCATGGTGGTACAGAAGTGGGACAGTCTCACAAACTGTTGTAAAACAGGTACAACTTGATAACAGGCAGAAAGTATATGTGTTTTCAGTGAACACATTTACACTAATATTTGTTTTATTACCTTCTTAGCATTACACGTGCACAGGAGAATATATCTTCTGCCTAGAGAATATTGTAAAGTTCTTTGAATGCTTTTGAACTTAAAAAAAAAAGATTATTTTTATGTTTAGAATATAATAAAGAAGACAAGCTGATTTTGATTTGCTGCAAAGATTGGCTGAATGGTAAAAATTTTATGAAAGTTAATGTTAAAAAAATTATATAATATATAGGTTGGGGAAAGAGTGTCTGTACATCTCGGTATGGTGCTTAGATTATCCACAAATACGAAGTTTGTTTTTAAGAGTCATTATTACATTGAATAAGAACCCAGTGGATACAGCTTGTCAAATTCAACTATTTAATTTAAAAATGAACAACATGTTTTGTGGGGGAATGATACACTTACACAATGAGATATGATTTTAGCAATAAGTTATATGATATCTGTCCTGCCTGGGGTATTGCATTGTGCATGGTGTAAAGTTAGGTACAAGTCTGAAGGCCAAGTATTGCAGGCTTGCAATGACCAAGAAAGGTAAGATACTGTTGTGTGCACACAAATCATTGTGTTAAAAAATTCCATCAAAACCACAATTTTATTTTTCCTTGAGTAATTCAGTTTATTATATAGCTAAAAATACTTGCCCAAAGTTAATGAGATATTAAATCCTTTACTTTCTTAGTTAATGTTCTGACAGCTTCCTTTTTCGTAACTAGCAGCATTTGCCCTCCCCTCTCCTTTCTCGTCTGTCCTTCACGGCTAGGGTGTGAGAGATTTTAAAGTGTATTTTTTTATTCACAGTATCTCACCTAAAGTTTAGAAGTACTCTGATTCCAAGGTGTTTCTTAACCAGATAATGTGAGTGAGTTTTGAACATGTTCCTCTTCTCTCCAATGTCAAGTAAGTGCTGTTTGAGGCACTGGATGGAGATCAGGTGGGCATATTCCACATCTTTCCATTTAGAAGAGAAGGAGCTGCTGACAGGATATTCTGCAGAAGGCTGCTCGACTTTGGAGTTTGCTCATGTCTTACAGGTCATGTTGCAAAGCCCTTTTTTCTGAATTAGGCTCTGGGGTGGGCTGAGGAATCTGAGTTTGGTGGGCTTTGGGATTTCAACTGAAGTTGAGTGCTTCGTGGGAATCGAGATGGGATGTTTTACTTATGAATTTACTGATAGGTTGTTTTGTTGTTGGGGAGGGGGAAAAGTGGTCACTAGTTTGTTGGTGCTTGAATTGCTGTTATGGATGGTGAGTTTAAATATCCGCCAGAGTGCCTACAGCCCATGAACAGTCATCTTTCTTTCTTTGTGTTTAGGAGATGCGTGATGGCAGGCATTAGAGGCGCTGGATCCTTTCTGTCTGTATTCATAGTATGTGGTTTAGCAAGCAGACAATCCATTCATCAGAAAGTTGGTTGGCATATGGAACTCTGCTAGAAGCCAAAAGGGTCGGTACGTGCCATACTGAAGCCCCCCTCCTACTCAGCTCTATTCTGCAGGACCAAACAATTATGGAGGTGTAAAAGCAATTATTATTAGAAGTTACTCCAACCAAGAGCACAGTATTAATGACAGATCCTTTCAGTCATAGACATGCTAACTCAGGACAAACATTTGTTTGGACATTTACGCTCTCAGCGATCACATGTTATGCTCATAGATAATTGCTTGAATGCTTATTCTTCTACCCACCAGTTCCTATTGTGTGTGGCCAGGTGAAACAGTTTCACTGGAGTAGAGATGCCAAGTTTGTAGGGTCATTTTAGAAGTCTGCGTAATGTGTCTGGTATAAGGAAGGAATTGGTTAGCACAGACATCCAGGACCCCTGGGTTCTAATCTCAGCTCTGCTACTGATTTAACTTTTCTGTACCTCACTTTATCAGTCTGTAAACCTGTGTATAATACTTGCCTACTGTGATGCTTCTCAGGGGTACCTAAGGCTGTGAGGCACCTTGCTACCCCTGCCCTTAAATCAAGGAAGCCTTGTCCTGTGTCTGCCATAGGTCAGCTCCGCAACTCCACTGTCCACAGGCAACACAAGCACTTCCCTCTAGGTCTCGCAGGCCCTGCTGTCACTCCACAGGTTAGTGATGGGCACATTCCAACCCTCAAGCCCTCTGAACGTCTGGAGTGTCCAGCCCCTGGTCCACTGGATGCTCACAGTATTCACAGATTCACTTCTTCCAATGAAACAATACACCTCAGCTTACCACTTGCGCCTCAGATCACTGCTCTGCTTTACACACAGCACTTAGATCTATTTATAGTGAAATCAAGCCTCAGTTTATTTAACAGAGCATAGAGAATCAAGTGTAGCAAGTAGAAGTATGCATTGTGGAGCCTATACTTAATTAACCAGGTACTCTCATGGCTTGTAGAAAGTTGCTCACCCAAAATTCTTGCAGCGCTTTTCAGTCAGGCTGGCTGTGATTCTCCTTTCCTGAGACAAACTCGCTGTCGGTTTGCCTTCTAAGTGAAGAATTCATTGTGTCTTATTGCACTCCAAGAAACAGCAGACATGTCCTTTGTCTTTATTCATATACAGGACACCCCCTGGTTGTTTGTTTGTTCCTGTAGATTTCTTCTTGTAGATTTCACATTCACTCAGTCCACACCTGGCTGCGTATACAAATAGGCATGTAGTGTGAGGCACACAGTACACAAATGGCCAGACAGGGAGATGGGTGTCAGTTACCTTCTGCCTGAAAGGAACATTTCAGAGGTATGTCACCTCCTGGTGACCTGCCTTAACTCCAAGACCTTAAGACCATAATTTTCAATATAGATACATTACTTCTTAAATATTATCTATGCCTACATTTCATAATGTTTATGATGACCAATGGGATCTTGGCTCTTGGTAGAGACCTGGCATGCCCCCTTTTCGTGAACTATTGTGCAAATATCCAACCCATGGAATCCTTGTAAAACCCTATGCACCTTCTGTGTCCTCTGCCAAATTAATTTGGCATCAAGTGGTCATTGGGTCACACCTACTTTACAGAGAGGTTGTGAACCTTAAGTGATGTTTGTAAATTTCTGTGAGCTCTTTGGATGAAAGACGCTACAGAAGTGTATATTATTATTATTATTATTTAATATTAGTTTATTATTGTTACCATTTTATAATGCCTCATCTTTGTAGCAGCAGTTGTATTGGATTCCCAGGCCATATTGATGATAAATTTTACTTTCTACAATTGACCACCTTTTGATGCTTAATATTTTTATTTATATATTTATTTCAGTTTCTAACAAAGCCATGCAGTGCCTTTCCAATAGTTTATTGGAATGTGCATGTACATCAAATAAAATATATCACATACACATTTTCAGAACATTAATATAAACGTCAAACCCATAACAAAATCAAGCCATTCAGCTAAACCAATGGAATAAACAAATCCCACTTTCTGCTTCAAAGCTGATTTCTTCACCTGTCCTCACCCACCTTGAATGTGGGGGGAAAAGAGAGACTTTGAAGCCTACTTTTATGGAATGCCCAGGGCACTTAAGGCTGCTTTGCATTGTCAGTGTGATGGCCAGGATCTGTAAAACCAGTGTGGGTCACGTCAGACTCAGGCACCAGTCTTGGTTTCCTGCTCTGTTCTTCCTCCATGAGACCTAGATCGTGCTTAGACGTGCAGTGCATGCTTTTATGGCTGTCATCGTCCTTTTTCTGCATTTTCCCATCCTCTTTCTGCCATTCCTCCTCTATTTCTTCAAAAAGGCCGTCCCAAAGACGGCCAGTTTTTCTCTCTCAAATTCTCTTTTCCAAACTGCCACCTTCTTCTAGAACTTCCCCTGTGTTCCTAAAGCATCACTCACTGACTGCTACTGTTTTCTAGGACCACCTTCCCAGTTCCTGTTAACTTGTTCTGACACTGATTAACTGCTAAGGGTGTAATCAGGTCATAGAAGTTATAGATATGGGTAATGGTCAGGTAGATTAATGACCATGAATAATATCAGTTGTTAGCTATGGTTAATGAAATGTCAACAACATTGGATCATCTCACAAGATATTAAATCATTGGATAAATAATTTAAATTAGACAATTTTTCACATTGTTGAGGATTGCAGATCTGTGTTTATACACAGCAAAGTGATATCTGTTTAGAAAGCTGAGCTTTTTTAGCAATATTACTGTCAATGAATTTGTAAGGCAACACAACTTTTTAAAAATAGCAACCACCAGTTGAATGGATTACTATGAACACTAGCCAACTATGCTTCAGATTAGGAGATCAAGACTAAAAAGAGAGAGAGCCAACAACATTTCCATAATATTTGCTGTCTCTCCAGTAGCAGCTTACAGAGAAGAAAAACAGCTCTTTGTAGCTGGAAAGCTTGTCTCGCTCACCAACAGAAGTTGGTCCAATAAAAGATATTACCTCACCCAATCTGTATATCAGAATAAAAGAAAGTCAGTTATCTGGCTGCTGAATCTTGCCCATATTCTCAGGGTTTAGCTGATCGCCATATTTGAGGTCGGGAAGGAGTTTTCCTCCAGGGCAGATTGGCAGAGGCCCTGGAGGTTTTTCGCCTTCCTCTGTAGCATGGGGCACAGGTCACTTGCTGGAGGATTCTCTGCTCCTTGAAGTCTTTAAATCATGATTTGAGGACTTCAATAGCTCAGACATAGGTGAGAGGTTTTTCGCAGGAGTGGGTGGGTGAGATTCTGTGGCCTGCGTTGTGCAGGAGGTCAGACTAGATGATCATAATGGTCCCTTCTGACCTTAATATCTATGAATCTATGAATCAGTTATTTTTAGGAAAATGTACATCACACTGGAAACACAGAGAAAATTAACCAGGGGACATATTTATCCCTGATCTAACTGCACTGAAATCAAAAGACATGAATTTGGTTCATAAATCAGACTTCAGACAGATTTTACATATATATCAAGATTCCCACACGCCTCTTCCACTGCCTCACTGATATACATCCTGCATATCATTAGCCACATCATTCACACTTTGTTATGCTCATCATTTGTTGTGACCTCTGAATTAAAGGCGCAACTAACTTCTATATAAAACACATCAGTAGTGAGAGCTATGTTGACAGCTTGTTACTGAACAGCCTACAGCAGGAGTTATGATTGAGAGGAGGAAGGTGAGTGCAGCTGGATGGTCCTCAGTGCATGAGTTAAGAGAGAGAATGGGTCCCATTGTGATCTCAGATAAGCTTGGATCCATTGATTTCACTGGAGAAAGTCAGATCAGAATCAGGAGTAGTATCTCTGATTACATCAGAGAACAGTGTTCGATTCCTGTGATATACAATAAGGCAATTGAGGTCCTGCCCCACCTTCTGCACTGTGACTGTCCAGGGAAGGGCATGCTCCTTGGAAAGTATTTAGCCATTGCTGCATCTGCCTCATAGGTCCTGGAGGTGTTCTGCTTGCAGGAAGAAGGTCTCCAGCCATAACAGCGGGTGTGGTGTCTGTCCACCAGTGCTGACACAATTTGATGCCTAAGCTTTACGAGGTAATGCCTTATCTGAATGAGACAATGAATAGAGAAAACATGTGAGAGAAAGGGGGGGAAATACCCCTCTTTCTTTAGGGAAAGAACTTTTAGTTGAAGTGCTGTCACTTTCAAAGGGTTGCTCAGTGTCCTTTTTTAGTTAAAGATGGGCAGATTACATAGGTGATCATAAATATGAGGTGTTTAGATATAAAACTTGGGGCCTGGAGAATATTGTTGCATTGTTCAACAAGATATTTCAGAGGACTTCTAGAAATAGGAGTCGCTTTGCCCCCATCACTGCTGTAAAGATGAACTCAACTCTGTAGTTCAACAATCTTTCACAGCACTGCCATTATATGCCCAAGAACTACTTCCTGGGAAAAGACTGTCTAATCTTTACTCACGTGAGTATCCTTGTAACTTAGTGGACCTTTATTTCAACAGGACTTCTCACATGAGTAAGGGCTGCTTTCATGAGTAAAGGTTGCAGGGTCAGTCCCCGTGGGCTATATTTTCAAAAGAGCTCAGATCGCATTTAGGCACCAAAATAAACCATGTTTTCAAGAGTGCTCAGCGCATTGGGTCCTTATTTCTTTTGAAAATTTGTCTGCAAGTGTCACAGTGGGAGCTGCTGAGAGCTGAGCATCCTTGAAAATCTGGCCCTTACTTCGGTGCCTGTATGGGAGCTGATTTCTTTTGAAAATCAGGCCCAACATGGTTAGCTTGTTACAGCACAGTAAAAATCTAAAATGAAGTTAAAGAAATGCTTCTATTTTGTGTGAAATGGATGTCTGCACATCCAGAAACTCGATATTTAGTGGATTTTAATCTCACACAGTTAATATCAATATATCACCCTGATGAGGAATCCATGTTCTGTTGAAATCAGAGCAGAACAGAACTAATGCAGAGGTTTTCTCTGGCAAACACTAAAAGTCCTGTGACCTGGGAAAGCCATAATAACAAATGCTAGGAAAATATGGAAAGAAATTTGCTATGAAACGTACACGGCCCCGAAGATACAGCCGGGAGCAGATATGTATCTAGTCAGAGGTTTGGATGCTTAGTTAAGGATATATTAGTTCTTCCAAGATCTGTGAACATTGAGTAAGTTTCATTTTGAATCTTGCAGCCTAAACCTGTGGCATGCATCCATGGAGTTAGTAAAGTGTTCCTTTAGTTGACATTCATTTTACTGGGTGTTCAGATACAGTCAGGGAGTTCGGAAACTATCAAAATTAGAGAAACTTGCATGAATCTTGAGGCCATAAAAAGCTATATTCTCCTCTTTCCTTACTACTGCATAATCATCTAAATAAAAAAATATCAACAGGAATGTGTCCAGATACTCGTTTTTGAAGAATGTAATCAGAAACAAATGGGAATTCATCTAATTAAGTTGGATCGTCTTGCAATGTACTGCACACCATAATAATGAGACACACTTTTTTAGTCTTTTAATTGCCAGTAGTAAAGACACAATTAATAATAAAAAAAAAAAGTACTATGTCGGCTTTTGATTTTTCCCTTGTGTCTCTTTATCGCTGGCTGCGTTTAAACCAGATGATACTGAGTTTACATAGATGCATTCAAAAGTAATGTAATGTAGAGGAGTCATTTACATAAATAGATTTTATGTACAAAAGCTCTTAATGCAAATCCTGGTGATATATGTACAGTAATGACACCTTTTTAGCATCGGGGTTTATTCAGGCTGTGAAGGTAGGATGGGTCGGTGAGGCTGTCTGAGTACAATGTGTTCCGCAGTGGTGCTAACCGCTGCTTCGAAAAGGAAGAAGCAGCATGAGATCTGTGAACAGCAGACCTACAAATGGGCTGAGAGGCTGGCCACATCTGCAGGTTTCTAAGCCAGGCCTCCTTAGATGTGACAATTTCATTCAGCAGCTTTATTTGGTGGGTCCCTCACCTACTTCCCAATCTTGCACCCATTAAAATCAATGGGCAAACTCCAGTTGGCTTTGATGGTGCAGAATCAGATGCTAATAAGAAAGCATTGCTCCGTGAGTGAGCTGGGGGAAAAGCAGCTCTCTGCCCTCTCCCCCACATCTCACCTTCAAATGACTGGACAAGATTTTGCTCTCAGTGTCCAAGGAAAGAAGCCATTGTTCACTCACTGGGATTTGCTTCTTAATTGTCATCAACTGCCAACATTTACAGTCTGACTTTTATATTTGTCTCACAGTCCATGTATGTTACTCCCATTAACACTCATGTCAGGAAGAGAGCGTATACAGTACTTTGCTTGCTTTCAGAGACCTGCAATATAGAAATACATTTGTGTTACTGTAGGTCATGATTCTACTCCCGTTGACGTCAACGGGAGTTTTGCAATGGATTTCAGTGGCATAGGATCAGGCCTGTAGGTTTTTACATTTATTCTTGGTTTATGAAAAGTTTAAGTGCAGGGCTACCATTGCTTCTGCTGTGTCACCTAGTAGTTGTAGGATTTAAATAAAGGTATTATCCTATTCCTTTATTCAAGTGAGAATTCCCTGCTTTAAAAATAGTGATCAGATTCTCCTTACTCACACCAGAGTCACACTAGTGAAACTCCACGGACTTCATTTGAGGTACTTGTGATTGACAGTAGAAGCGAATCAGGCCCTGGGCCTCATTTATCCCATGTCCCAGAGTATCATGACCACATTTGTACTGTAGTTGGTACATACATCTCTCACTTAAAGCTTTGAAAATATGCCTCTTAGGAACCAGAATCTCCTGTTTAGGGAAAATAACGGCACAAATTCTAGTAGAAAGATGTATGAATTCTCTTCAGGAAGCACTGCATTGCAAGGTGGCAAGTTTTTCTCTGAAAATCAGTTATTACTTGGTGTAAGAATGGTACAATTGGGCCCTTTGTAGGAGAGCTGGTACTCTACAGCATTCAAGGGTCTGGATTCTCTACTGCCTTGCGCTGTGTAGAGTCATTTGCCTAGTTGACGTTATACAGTGTAAAATGCTGCTAAATCAGAACGGTCAAATTTTACCCTCCTTTTGTGCAGGTGTAAATACAACTACATAAGGTGCAAGGCAATACAGAATGTGACACTGGAAGTTCTGCAACTGATCCCACTGCAGGGGATTGCTGTGAGCGTTGTGGGCCGTTAGTCTGCCAGCACACTGGGTGCATCATGAGTGTGGAGGCCAGCACTGTAGGTACTTCAAGTACTCAGCTCTACCTGCCGTAGCTCTCGCTGGGTTCCCTTAAACAGTTGCACCATTTTTTTTTCTGTAAGGGGGTTGCTCTCTTAGGGCTGCCAGAAATAAAAGGCACACATACCCTATGCGCAGTTACAATCAATGACCAAAACAATTGTTCCTAACCCAGCCCCTGTGGGCAGCTCAATCCTGGGGTCTCAAGGCAAGAGTTTTGTCTCTTGGAACCTGTCTCATGCTGGCCTCCTGCCTGCAGGCCACTGACCTGGATTCTCCTGCTGTGCTTTCTTAGCCCTTTAGCTCTCATGCTGCTGCGGCAACCTGCAGTCTGCTGTTCTTGCTCTCACCTAGCTGTCAGCTCTCTCGGGACACCTTTTCTTTTCCTGGACACTGAGGATTAGAGGAACCCTCTACTGGCTGGATGTTGATATGGAGGGTAACACAGTGCCCAGTAATGAATGCTACACTCACTAGGTCATTACATTTGTAATAAATGAGTGACACACAGGAGTGCTGGTTAGAGACTCATCTTTATTTTCTGTCATCAATCACTTGACTTGGGCCAATATCACAGAGGTTAATATTCCTGTCATATGACTGGGGTCCGTGTCCACTGACAGTAATATATACAGAGGTGACATTGGGAGTTGCCATGGAAACTCTTCGCTTGCATTCATATATGCCTTTGAGTTCTAGAATTGGGAGCTGGTGGGTGGCAGGTTAAATTGGCCAGTTGGTAGAGCTAAAGGTGGATTTTGCTTTTAGCTCAGAGAGTGAGCTCTGAAGAAAGTATTAGAGATCTGTGAATCCCCCAGATCCTATGAGCGCCACTGAGGTAAATATCTTGGAGAAAACGTGGCTTGAAGTTTTGAGGACAGAGTAATTGCTGGAGAGACCAGGTTATTTATTACACAAGCCTCTATCTATTAGCATTGGGAGGACTGAAGAAAGGGATTCTCCTCTTTGTTTTTAATACTAGGACATATTTGGTACATTATGTTTGTCTGCTATTGGATTCTTTTCATTTTGTTGTGTGTAAATACTGGTTTGAACACATTTCTCTTTTGTTCTGTCTTCCCTAGTCGGAGTGCTGCTTGTTAGAAAAATGAACTAATGGGGATAAGTAACCTGTTTTGGTCTGCTGCTGAAACAGGATCCATTTTAAATGAAGGCCTTGGAGGGATACAGTGGAACTCTGTTTGCAAGAGTTATAACAAAAGTGAGTGGAGCTGGCAGCATATAAATCAGCAAGCAAACCCTTCAGTCCACACTTGTTACTCACAGAACCAGTAACTGCCAACACTATTTATTTTGGTGAAAAAATTACTGGACCAGATTTTGCTCTCATTGCTCTGGTGTAGATCCAAAGTATCTTTGTTGACTTCAGTGGGATTGCTCTTTATTTAAACCAGGGCAAATGAGATCAGAATCCAATCCATTGATAATAGTTCCTTCTTGGCCTGTGTGTATTGGGACTGAAATCAGCTTTTATATATATGTGTGATTTATAAAAGGTGAATTTAATGTTTTATTGGTGTTAATACAGGTCGTTTGGTACATATTCTCTAGTCTGGCCAGGGTCCAGTTGTGAGTTAGAGCAGCCTCAGATTGTTACCTACTTTGTAATCTGGATTTTTTATTTTTTCATATAAAAATGTTTGATTAATTATTTTGCTTTTGTATCCATTATCTAATATCAGTCTGAATTTGTGTGAATTCTAGTGATGTTTAACTGCAACGGGGATGAGTTGTAACCAGAAAGGGAAAAGGGAGTTGACTAAAAGAAAAAATTGCTCATTTATGTCACAAACATATTTTAATGTAACAAAAATTATAGAATTCTTTAGTATTTATGGGAAGAAGCTGAAAATTTCATTGGAAGCCTAGCTATATTAAACTCTATTCCTTCATAATAGAGTTTCTATTCCATAATTCCTTCATAACTCTATTCCTTTATGACCATCTTTTCCCATAACATATTTTGACCATCACCACAGAAGAAAATGGATGATCCGTTTGGAGGACATTAGAAATTTATTCATCCCTGGCTTAAATAATTTGGGGACAGGGAAGTTACACAAGAGTGAATTTGGCACTTAAGGTCAAATTTTCAAAATGCTTTCAACCTCTAAAACTTCTTTCCACAGTTTGACAAAGATATTTTCTACTTTTGCAAACAGAATTTTTACATGCAAAACTAGTAGTTAGACAAAATGATGTTAGTGCAGACAGATCCAGATTTTTGCCTGCACAGATATGCAAGTCCAAACTGACAGGGTATGTTTGAAAATGTGCAGAGCATGTTCTGTCCTTGAGCCAGAAGCACCAATCCTAGTGGCCCCATTGGAAAGTGCACATATAAAACAGTAGTCTGTGGCTTTTAGGGTTCTGCTTCTGTGTGAGCTGAGGTTTCAGGTTATGTGGAATAACTGAACAATGCACTTTTCTGTGTAATTGACATTATAGTATCCTCCATAGAATATAATTTGTACAAACTGGAACAGTCATCTATTACTGTATGTAACAGGAAAGCATCGGGTGTTCAACAAGAGGGAAGGATTTGGGAAGAAAATATAAGGCAATAATATCTGAACAAAAACTTTTACAATTTTCTTTTAAAAACAGGTGTTATGGTTGATACTACCCAGGCCTAACTAGCATTATCAGCATTAGATAATAGAAATAACTTGAGCAAAAGTACTGGACAGTTGTTTCATCAGGATGAAATATTCTCTGTGAATTTTGCCTACTTGCAAGACCTATGTTTATCAACTTGAGACATAACTATCTTTTTTCTAAACCAAGCTATGGATCTGATTTTCCTCTCATGTATATTTGTGTATGTGAACGGGTTCCCCCTTCAGCTTCTGGAAACCCGGATAAGCCGTCCGAGTGAGTTAACCAGTATACACAGTAGAACCTTCATCAAGTGTCATTGTGATTTATGCTCTAGGTACGTCACCACATAGGAGCAGTTATGTGGCCTTTTATACTGCTTGCTGTCTTCTCAGGGCTATCCAGCTGGTGAGCTAATTACCTCCATTAGCTCATCAGGCTCCCTGGAGGTACAAGTTATCCCTTCACCTCTTCCAAACCCAAACTACCTGAGTCCCTCCTGCTCTAACAAAACCCAGTGCCCTGAGTGTTCTAAGTGACCAGGCTGCTGGCTTCCAAAGGGCTCAATTTATAGATACTAACAGCACCCTCTCAAAGTGTACATCAGGAATAACTCTGTTGAAGTCAACCGAGTTACACTGGTATTAAATGGACGTGAGTGTGTGACAATTCAGGTTTCATAGTAGCAGCCGTGTTAGTCTGTATCCACAAAAAGAAAAGGAGAACTTGGGGCACCTTAGAGACTAAAAAATTTGTTAGTCTCTAAGGTGCCACAAGTCCTCCTTTGCTTTTTGTGACAATTCAGGCTCTTAGCTTTTTATTGAGAGAACATATATATTGTAGCCAGAGTAAGGTTCAGTTTCACTTTACACTTGTGACTGAGTTCCTTTTTGATCACATACAATATATAGAGGTAGTTATGACCAGGATGAGGGGGAAGGATGATCTTGTGGTTAAGATACTGCACTGGAATTCAGGAGATCTGGCTTCAGTTCCTGGTTCTGCTACAGAGACTTCCTGTGTGACTTTTGCAAGTCACTTAATCAGCCTGTGTCTCAGTTCCCCAAATGAGTGTTTGAGGAGAATAGTTTCCTACCCTTTGGTAGTCTTGTCTTTTTAGATTATAAGCTTTTTGGGTCACGGGCTCTGTCTCTTACCATGTGTTTGTACAGCACCTAGCACAACCAGGTCACTGGGAGCTACTGTAATACAAATAATAATTACTGACTTTTCTTTGGGTCTGTAGTCAGGTATTGAACTGAAAGGATAGCTTAGTGGCTAAACTTGCTTCAGTAGGTGAAATTGATAACATGGACAGTTCTCATGAGAAGTTCTAATTCCCTGTGTCTGGCACCAGATGACACACACTGAGATATCAGAAACATCTAAAACACCAGTTCTAGATCCATTGTTCGTCAATCTGATCTGTGTATTTCTAAAGCACCGATCATCAAGAAATCTAGATGCCAAATATAAAATTAATAGTTTCACTAAATGGGCCAGATCTTAGCTCAGCTCAGGAGCAATGGGTGAAGAGATAGATTAAACCTACCTTTACACCACCTGCTCTTGTGCTTCATGAGTTTTGGGATAGTGGCCACTGGATTTGTGTAGCAGCAGATCCATCAGCCCCTGCTTCCGTTCCTCTCCTGGCCCACCCCTGCCTTGGCTCTGTCTATCTCCCAGGCCCTGGTGCTCAGAGTTATGCAGGGTGTCCTTGCAGAAGTTGGTGGAGCACGGGCGGAGCAGACGTTCTTGTGAGGTTTCCCCAAATCCTGCCCCTCGCCACCTCTGGTGACAGACCAGGCACTGGCAGCCATGGGGAAGGGCAGGGTTATTTTCCCTTGTGTGTTTTAACACTAACAATGCTGACATAAGATATTGTGCCGGCATGAGGGCTGGTAGGGAAAGTGTGTGAACTAGGCATGAGTTGTGCAAATAGATGAACCTATAGGATTATATGTCATTACCTTAGCATCTCTGCACATGGGATCAGAGAGATAAATAGGCACCCAAGGAAAAGCTACAAAGAAGGAATAAGAAGTTTTACTGAAAGAAAATCGCAGTCACTCTGGGCAATGTCTGCCTGTCATCATTGATACAGTAGCTATTCAGCAGTACATATATTGCTGTCTGCTTTGCAGAGGGAAGATCATTAATTACAAGGCATGGCAAACTGCAGTATACTTAGGGCTCACGGGTGATGACAGGCTGACATCACCCAGAATGACTACAGGGTACCTACATACGGCTTTAAAAACTGATAAGAGCTGTTACCCAAAATGTCAGCCTCAAAGAGAGCAGTTGATGTGTACATGGAAACCTAATAATTTTCTCTCTCTTTGTCTGTCTCTCATAATTATTTAGCTTTTGGGTAATTTAATTTCCGGTATTAAATTAAATGCCGTTTTCAAATCTTAAGTGCTGTGGGGATTTCCCATGTCAGCGGGATGCAAGACAATCCTGTGCACTTCTGCCTTAGGGAAGCCCTGGAGCGCACATAGTGTGAATACAGTAACAGCTGTGAGTCTAGTTGAGACTGCCAGAGAACCTGGTGATCAACAATTTCGGGGAAGATTGGGGGCTTGTTTTGGGCTGAGGGGACACTATTGTGGATCCGGGAGATGAGAGGGCTGACCTAGGAAAATGGTGTGTGTCAGTGGGGCAACACTGAGCAATGGGTCCAGCTGATCTTAGGATGGTGGGATAATCGACTGATTGTAGTTGGGAGAGTAGGCTGCAGAGCCAGGGCGAGAAGGGGTCACCCAGGGCATGGCCCAACCACTTTTTGACCTGCCACAGCCCAGTCAGGGCAACCAATCCAGTGGCACCAGGGCCAGGAAAGGAGCAGGATGTTATGTGGGAAGGGCCCTGTCTGCATGTGGCGGTGAGAGCGAATGGGCTGGAGCAGGCCAGCCATAAGGGACAGGAACTGCTGTGGGATAAGTGCAGTGCGGGCTCACTCTCCAACCCCTCCTCCTCCAGGGTCTCCCATCTGGGCAGGACCTGGCCTCTGGTGAGTCACCCCACAGTCCACCCACTTTAAATCGTGTCCCACAGCCCCTGAGTTGGAGGGAAAGAGAAAAGCAATTGTGGATCATATTGGGCTAGACAGATGGGGGTGAGGGAGGGAGAATCTGATTGGGTGGAGACAGTTGTAGTAAGTATTCAGACTTTGGGGTTTACCCCTAAATCAGAGCTGAAATGTTTGAGATTTCTCCACCACTGCTTATTAATACTTGAGAATATCTTTATACTCTCCGAGCTGGAGTGTCTGTGAATGCTGCAGATCCAATGTACTACCCATAGCACTGGAAATTTGCCCCTTTAGCTTGTAATGACCCCCTGTAGATCTAATACTTTCGTTTGGACATGGAAGTGGCATACAAAATTATACTGTTCAGTGAAACAGTGGTTTTCCTCTGCTGTTTTTATGGAAATGCAAACTGATGATATCACTTCATAACTGGGGTGGAGGGAGAAAGAGGGGGATGAATCACCTCTTTGCTGTTCATGAATTGCCTCTTTGGTACTAACTACTGTAGAGGTCTTAGTACAAATTCTAAAACCCAAAATCATAATTTCAGAAACTTGTTAATGTTGCTAAGAGACAACGATGCGATCATCTGTCATACAATTTACTAAATCCAAGCACCAAGTAAGCAGGCAAGTGAATAGTTAAGGACATCTTACACTATCCACATAATAAACATGAACATAAATACTCAGAGCTCAATTCTCCTCCAGCTGCCTTGTGCATTCCAATAGTGCGCAGCAGCCAGAAAGTTGGATTAACTGGCTCCCGGAGGATTTCCATGGTGTAAAGGGAAGTCTTCAAGTGGCGTGGAGCCGGTGTAATGACTCATTGAAATCCAGTACAAGGGGCATTTTTGGGGTAAGAGGGTATTGTGTGGCCAAGGCACCTCTATGCCCTGATGATGACCAGAGCTGGACTGATCTCTTGTGGGCAGCAGGGTGTAACTTAGAGAAAACCCAAGGTTGCTTTCCACCATCACCAGCCTTTAGCCAGTCAAGGAGATACAAAGGAGGCTTAGAATAGCCTTTGCCCATCTGCTTCCTCAGCTGTGGATCCAGGCCACTACTGTTATCAACCATAAAGAAACACATATTTCATCAAACACAACAGCC
Organism: Lepidochelys olivacea; assembly: GCF_965140295.1. Classification (NCBI taxonomy): domain Eukaryota; kingdom Metazoa; phylum Chordata; order Testudines; family Cheloniidae; genus Lepidochelys; species Lepidochelys olivacea. Next base: position 78,467,691 of record NC_140417.1, on the reverse strand, counting down.
CTTAATTCTGATATGTGGAGTGTGTTTTAAGCTATAATTTGTGTATCTTGATTTTAGTAACTAATATTTTCTTTTTAAGGCTTACAGTAAAATGTGAAATATTATTAGTTAATAGATTTATCATTGGAAAGTAGATATTTTAGAATTAAGTTTCTTATAAAGACTGTTTCCTGAGAGTGATGTACCATGTATAACATTGTCAATATAAGATTTCAGAGATTATTGCTCCCAGAATTATTGGACAGTTTGTCACAAATAGTAGTGTCTGCTCATGGAAGACAGAGGGCTGTAATAATATGATATTGTTAGTCAGACTGGGAAGTGTTGATCGTGTTATAAACCTTATGTGCATATGCATAACTCTTTAATACAGTGATGAATACAGTAGGAATACCTACACAGATACATTATGGTCTCGTATAGCGAAACCATAGTTCAGATTGCATCCAATTTTTTTTAACTGGGTCTGTAACTCAGTGTTGCACCTTTATTTTAGAACCCATTTTTGTACACACGCCATGGGGAATTTGAACCAAATTTCAGTCACTAATTAATATGTGTATGGAATGATCTCCACTGTGTATTTTGTGGTGTTGGTTTTTTAGGACATTTGGGAAAACTGGAACACTGAAAAAGCCTGATTTTTCTACACAGTGCACATTTGCTGCCTCTGCTGTTGTCTGAGCAGTATTATTGTGACATCAGAGATAATCAGCCACTCCGCACTCTCTCCCATCACTTCATTTGCCCACCTGGGGAGAGTCACTATTGGCCTGGTTGCCCTGGCAATGGCTGCCTTTGATAATTGATTTACCTCTGACTTCCCAGAACATGATTACAGGAGGGACTATAAGGAAAGCAGGCTGAGTTTGGCTAAGCGCCTGCTGTGCTCCTCTGGGTTTGTACTGGGTAAGAAACACCGTACAAAGGGTCATTGTGTGTTACTTTCCTCAAAAGGATTATATGAAAAATAAGATACAAAATTCCAGCTCCTTTTCATGGATATAGTTTATCTGCTTCTTACAAATTGGGGGCTCCAGCTGTCTAAATACCCATTTTTAAAGGTAGGTATCATAGTTGTGAGTCCCTACTCCACTTTCTCTTACACAGTTAAAACAAAATGTCATTTAGAAGTTGCAGTAAAACTGACGTTACATTTTTGAACAACATGTTTTGTTTGAATATAGTTTCATTGCTTTCAATAGATTAGTCAAAATGGTATTCAGTGGTGAAATATGAAACTTCACAAAGATAACAATAGCAACAAATTACACACTGAAGACAACAAATGTATAAGTGTTTTATTATATTAAAAGATTTTCTTTCTTTTAAAAACTAAGGAAATCCACAAACAAAAAGCTACATTTAACACTAGTTAAGGTTTCTCTCATCTATAAATTAAACAATGAAAAATTAGGAAATACAAAGTTAAGGATTTAAAAGGATTAAAAGGTTGCATAGTCAAACACTCTCAAATTAGGAAATGACTGAATGAATATTGCCCATGCCAGTGCCCCTGGTGCGTATGCATTATGATAACAGCATTAATTATATGATCCCATATTATTTATTTTACATAGGACCCCTCTTGCTCTTCCTGATATTCCCTTTTTAACCATAAGTATTACATTCAGTCCTTAACTGCTAATAATTCACTTGGTCCAAGGTCAGCCTCCTGGTATAAACTCTGCAAGTCTCCAAACTGATCTTTTTTCTCACTTAGTTTAACTTGACACACTACAGCTCAGATTCTGTACATGCACTCAAGCTTCAAATCAGGTTGGTGTTAAGGGACCAAACACCTGTGAGAGTTTACTGTTTGGAACTGTCGGCCTTTATTTTGTAATTACTCTAGGACTATTTGGTACCCCACATCCCAATTGCAAATGAATGACTGTGGAAATGTGTTGAGTTGATTGTTTCTTTTTCACTTGCAAACACTCTGAGAATTTTAATAGCAATGTTGCATTATGTTTGTGTTGTACTCAGAAGCATATCTGAAATTGACTAAATAACCCCCAGAACAGGCTTCTATTAAGCTTGCTGTGTTTTTTTTCCCTTGCCTTTTCTGTAATTTAATCTATCTCTAATGTGAAGGTAGTTATGGTTTCTGAATATCTACACTATTTTTCAGGTGTCCATTAAAGCTGCAAGAACCAGTGTGTGACCCCCACGCCCCAAAAAACACTCACTCTCGCTCTCTGTCTGCCACAACTCCTACCATCCTGGGGGAGAAACCTGCAGGTTAATATTGTTCTTTTTTTTTTCTGCTGTCAGTGCTTTAATCTCCATCTAATCATCTCTTTCTGTTATTACCAACAATAGTTCATATAGCACAGTAGTTTATCACAGCATTTACAAACACAAAAAAGCCCCATACTCTGAAAAATGTACAGTCTAGATAAGGCAAGAATGACAAACACAAGACAAAATAGCCAGTAATGGCTAAGGAGTTGGGGGTCTGGTGGTTACTAATTATGAGCAAAAGGCAGGGAGAGGTTGCCTGAAGAGATAGGAGGAGAGAGAGGATGCTTGGCAAATAAGACCAGGACCAGATTCAATTTTACATCCAAATAGCTTCATTGACAGAGATGTTATCCCAGATTTTCAGTGATGTGAGATCTGAATAAGGTCCAGGAATAGTGTTCTGGGCATAGAGGGCAGCGTCATATATATGGCACATAGCTGAGGATGGGAAACAGAGACAAAAGGAGCAGCTGGTAAAAAGGAAGAGCAGAGGGAGCTGGAGTGTGAGTAGGGGGAAATGAAAGCAAAGATGTAGGTAAGAGCAGGATTATGTATGGTCTTGTAGATGACTGATCCAAAGCCTGTTGAAGTCAGTGGAACTTTTCCCACTGACACAGCGGGCTCTGTATCAGGCTGTAAGAGCTTGAATTTGATGCTATAAAGTAGGGGTGGCTAACCTGAGCCTGAGAAGGAGCCAGAATTTAGCAATGTACATTACCAAAGAGCCACAGTAATATGTCAGCAGCCCCCCGTCAGCTCTCCCACACCGCTCCCAGCGCCTCCCGCCCACTGGCAGCCCCGCCGATCAGTGTCTCCCCCTCCCTCCCCACACCTCCCAATCAGCTGTTTTGTGGTGTGCAGGAGGCTCTCTGAGGGAGGGAAGTGGGAGAAGCGAGGGCACGGCAGGCTCAGAGGAGGGGGCAGGAAGGGGTGGAGTGGGGGCAGGGCCTGTGGCAGAGCCAGGGGTTGAGCAGTGAGCACCCCCCGGTACACTGGAAAGTTGGCACCTGTAGCTTCAGCCCCGGAGTCGGTGCCTGTACAAGGAGCCGCATATTAACGTCTGAAGAGCCGCATGTGGCTCCGGAGCCCCAGGTTGGCCACCCCTGCTCTAAAGAGTAGGAGCTACAATATGTCTGTGCTACAATTGGGGCCATATATGAAATAGTTGCCTTGTCTTGTCTCAGGGTCCTGAAGTTCCACCAAATCCATGGGTCATCAGTGTTCTGAGGGAGCTACTGATCACATGAGAGCAGCTGTCGGCAATGTTAGTGTTAGCCAGAGCTCCCGACACTGGACAACTGCAGGTCCTGCACAGTTTTAATGGGGGGCAATCAAGGGAGCAAGATTTTCCCTGAGGTCAGCTGGTGCACTCAATGAATATTCAGTCCTTCTGCTAGAGTTTATCCCCGTCCTAACCTTTCACTGGGGGCAGCATAAGGTTAATTTTGATGGCTCCCAGTGGACCTGCCCAGACTTTGCTATGGGTGGGACGAGGTCACAGCTTTTTCCCCAGACAAGCACTTGGAATGTGTATCGAGAGCTCTGCCTGACAACATTTAAGCAGTCCTGAAGGCAGACAAACCGATTACTCAGCTGCTTGCAGCTCTGCTGGATAAATTTGAGGAGTGTCTTGCACATATGGGGAAAAAGAGACACATTGGAAATTCACTAATCAAATTGCACCTGCTAAGAAAACTCCAGCGTGATGCTTTAAAAAAATTAATTTACAAAACAAAACCTAGGACTGGCAGTAGCAATAACAATAAATTCTTTCAGAGTAACAGCCGTATTAGTCTGTATTCGCAAAAAGAAAAGGAGTACTTGTGGCACCTTAGACACTAACCAATTTATTTGAGCATAAGCTTTCGTGAGCTACAGCTCACTTCTCCTAGCCATGGCGGCCTCCCAAAATCAGACAGAAATTAGACATGACCTTACAATCACTCTAACAGCTGCTGGTTAAAAAGAGATTCACAGCTCCAGAAATTAATTAGAATTAGCTGCTGAGGAATAAAAATGTGTAGGAAGAAGCCACTTTCCAATATAATTGTTTGGGAGCATTTTGAGGATCAGTCTTTCAGCCCTGAAAGATTAAAAAACACATAGTTCATTAGCTGATAAAAACATTAAAACTAAAATACTCAAGTGATGGTCCAAAATAGGGACTCGCTATGTCCTGGATTCAGGAAAGAATCACTAGTCAGGAAAACAGCTGAGCATGTACTTAAGAGATTCCTGATTAGTGTTAGATTTAAGCACATGATTAACTACTTTCCTGAATTAGGGCCTAAGACAGATCTCTCTGCTAAATACAGCTACCTCATATGTGACAGGAGGATGGCTGGGCTGGACCACCTCCTCAGAGGGATTTGGACTTAACAGTTACTAGTGTCATAATGTGCTAGGTGTTTTGTCTGAGTGAGCACAACTTCAGGAATGGGCTCTATGTTTGGCTCACCAGTTCTAAGGGACTGATTTGCCTCATCATTCTTAATGTTTGTTTACAATATAGTAGCACCTGGAGGCCCCAGCTGAGGTCAGGACCCCATTGTGTAGGCACTGCACAAACACAGAGTAAGAGTTCTTTCTCCGAAGAGCTTCCAATTTAAACAGAAAAGATAGAGGGACAATAGGTGGAAGAAAGGAACTATCATCCACAGTTTAGAGATGAGACATAGAGAGGCTGAGAAGGGAATCTGAAGCAGCGCTGGGAATTTGACCCAGATCTCAGAATCCCAGTTCAGTGACTCATCAATGAGACCATCCTTCCTGTTTACTCAGAACTACTAAGCACCCATAATAAAGTCACCATGAGCTTCAGGTGCTCATTTTCCTTGTAGCCCCAACTGGTTTTTGGGTTGTGTGCATTTTTGCTGTAGGAAGCATGGTAGCTGTGATTTGTTAGCTATGTCACTACTCTTGTAAAGATCTAATTATTTTTTCCCCAGATCTTTCAGAAATTCAAGATTATTATTATTATTTTATTTTAATTTCTTGAGTTTCAGAAGTCAGCCATGGACACAGGAAGAAAGGAAAGAACTTCAGCGGGAGTTTACCTGAGTGAAGAGTCAAGCCTGGACTCTCTGCATGCTGTTTCTGTACTAGTTTAATGAAGTATGGGAATTGATAGAATGTGTTAGAAACTTCAGACGTCTTACTTCTTCCTGCCGCCCCATCCAGGTCTCTTCCCACCTTTTCCAAGTCATTATCCAAGAATCATCAGAGAAAGCCCAAGCATCCCTTTTGCTCCCACTTTTGCTTCAATGTGTGGGGGAACAGCACCACTACACAAGATTCATGCATTCCCCTTGGATGAGTCTGATTTATCCATTGAATCTGTGATCAGTCAGAAATCCACAGCTCCATGATATGGTGTAGAACTGATGATCACTTTTCTGTTCTTCACACTACTGGAAAATTTGATTTGGGCAACCTTGCATTACAGAGACGCATGCTCTCCATGGGGCGGAGTGGAATACTAGGCAGTCATGACAGTACCAGCCATCGTCTCCAGAGACCTTTAATCCCTGACAAATCTTTTCTTCTTGAAAGAACCTGTGGGTGGTCTCCCTTTTTTCTAATTGCAGTACATTTGGTACATCACTTTCTAGTTATGCAGCTGATGCTCATGTTTGTATGAATAGCTATTAAAAAAGGGAAAGATCAGATGTTTGTTGTTTCATTTCCAACATAAATCAAACTTTGTATTCACATTTCAAATCTAGTTTAGCCCCAGGAATAGCTTTAGTATTGCTAAGTGTCTGGAGACTATTGACTACAGAGACATGTTTTTAAGCAGGCTATAATAGTTTCTACAGCTGTTAACAGTTCACAGAAGAATGGCAGCATTATTCGTCAGTGTTTAAAATGTGCATGACTTGCATTGCACAGAAGTCAGATTTGGAGAATGTCAGAATTTTTTTTCTGAAACTCTGCCAGGAAAGTCTTCAATAACTAGAGAAATTCTTTTCACTGGTGAAATCAACATGCAGCACATTGTGTTATTATAATTGCTTAGAGCTCACCATGAAAGTTGTCTTTGTATGTGTGGATGTACGGCTAGTACTGTTTTGTTTTTATTTATTCTGCATTCTTTATTTTAATGTTCTTTCGTTTTTTCCAGACCAGAAAGATTGTTATTGAGCTCTTCACAGAGCTGAAATAATGCTGTGTGTTAAAAAATGTTAACAATTTTAAGAAGTTATAAAAATTTATAAGTTGGCTGAGTACTTTGGAAATTTCTGCATATTTTAATACAAATAGGTAATGCAAATGTTTGTTCTTTGCATTTAGAGGTGGGTCTCAGTTTTCTAAAAGGTTTCATATTTAAATTTGATTCTTTGGATTACATGAAACCAAAACCAGTATTTTTCCATGTTGCATAACTGAAAAACATGTAATCACAAAAGATACAGTGCTTACATAGTTAATAGTGAATGCAATACAGTCACAAAGTTTAACATTAAAATGTAGCCTGTGAATAGTATCACTGTTCGAACAATTTCATTAACAAATTTAGCACCAAAATCAATACCCATTGAAGTCAATGGGAGTCCTTCCATTGACTTCACTGGATATTGGATTGGGCTCACAGAGAATAAGGCAAGCTGTACGCTTATTATAAAATTGCAACTGGACGCTTATTATAAAATTTTCTCTTTTATTTCAATGTTAAATGCCAAAGTCTGTTGTCAGATACACTGAAGTCAGTGGAGTTACTCCAGTTTTATTTTGGTATAACTGTGTCCCCAAAGTTTAGTAGTAATTTAAATCACAAAATAAAACAAAAGCAAAAATCTTTAAAAGAACAGAAGGAAGAGAATAGAGAGAGGAGAAGGGCAGTAATAAAGGGAAGAAGTGTGTAATTAAATAGAATGTGAGAATGCAGGCAGGGATCTGAATGATTATTGACAGGCTCAATAAATAATTGTCTGACATTTTAAAATGTGTTTCTTATCATGAACATACTATGTTGTGTTTGAAACAAAAGTTTAATTACAAGTGTGCATCTGGAACTTGGACTGGAAAGTTATGTTTGTGACACTGGCAGTATGAGTGCCCCAAATAAGTCTTAAAATTGGTTCTCAAGGTGCTTTAGAAGGAAAGGTTTAACTTCGTGAAAGTTCTTTGTATGTCTGTTAAACATAAAGAAGGTGATGATAGGTTTGCTGGGGTCCCATACTGCTCACATCATACATGTCTCTTTGGCAGGATTGGTAACTGACAGCAGGAGGCTCAGAACAGACTTTTTCATCTCAGATATACAATTTACAGCCTGTAAAATGCTTCTCCCTAGACAGGGTTTCAATCTCTAGTGCTGAGTAAGATGGGTTCAGTAAACTTTCTTCTAAAGAGCAAACATCTGGGACTCTAAGAAGCCTGGGTGGGAAGTGGTTAGAATGCAGGAGTTCACCTAGATTGTCTTACTCAGTCCTACTAGAGATGCAAGCAGCACTTAGGGTATGTCTACACTTACACTGCTACAGCATCACAGCTGCCCTATTGTAGCCCTTCAGTCTTGACCTACTGCTGCCTGCACTAGGGTTAGGTTGGGTTAACTACACTGCTCTTGGGTGTGGATTTTTCACTCCCGCAGCAACGTAGTCAAACTGACTTAATTTTTGGCCTTAGAATTGAGAGAAGTGGAAACCAAAAGGAATACGATGGGCAAAGAGGTCATAAGGAGAAGTGGTGCAGAGAAAGCATCACATAGTCTGTGGCTGAAGGAGAATAACAAATGTTGTTGCTGCAAGGCCGTGTAAGGGAATTGTTTTTTAAAAGAAGAATTTCTGATTTGTAACCAGACGCTGTCCCTATACTTTACAAATCAGATAAAGCAGCAGTGCGTGTTAATACTGAGCTGATGATAGCTTTGGCATATTGGCTGCCTCCTATCTAGCAGCAAAGGCAGGTTTAGGGTGAGGTTTTGAGAAGTGGCAGCGGAACAAACAGCTGTTGGGAGCTAACTGGTCTGCAAATAGTTGAAGTAATACTTACAAGAAGTGAAGTTAGGTCATGTAGAGCTGACAATATAGTAACTTTGTTTTTCTCATATGTGGAAGGAGAGAAATCAACATGGTTGGTCAGGGATTTTTTAGGAGGTTGTGTCAGGGCCACCTTGCCTAGAAGGAGTACAAAAGAGGGGGAGGTAGCAAGGACTGATTTAGAACATTGGGTGGAGGAAGCTTCATAGGGACAATTAAGGGATGATTTTGTCTTACAGCGGGGGTGGGCAAACATTTTGGCCTGAGGGTCACATCGGGTTTCTGAAATTGTATGGAGGGCTGGTTAGAATCATAGAATATCAGGGTTCGAAGGGACTTCAGGAGGTCATCTAGTCCAACCCCCTGCTCATAGCAGGACCAATCCCCAACTAAAACTTTTAAGGAAGGAGATTCCACCACCTCCCTAGGTAACGCATTCCAGTGTTTCACCACCCTCCTAGGTTTTCCTAACATCCAACCTAAACCTCCCCCACTGCAATTTGAGACCATTACTCCTTGTCCTGTCATCAGCTACCACTGAGAACAGTCTAGAGCCATCCTCTTTGGAACCCCCTTTCAGGTAGTTGAAAGCAGCTATCAAATCCCCCCTCATTCTTCTCCTCCACAGACTAAACAATCCCTGTTCCCTCAGCCTCTCCTCATAAGTCGTGTGTTCCAGTCCCCTAATCATTTTTGTTGCCCTCCGCTGGACTCTTTCCAATTTTTCCACATCCTTCTTGTAGTGTGGGGCCCAAAACTGGACACAGTACTCCAGATGAGGCCTCACCAGTGTCGAATAGAGGGGAACGATCACGTCCCTCGATCTGCTGGCAGTGCCCCTGCTTATACATCCCAAAATGCTCTTGGCCTTCTTGGCAACAACGGCACACTGTTGACTCATATCCAACTTCTCGTCCACTGTAACCCCTTCTCTGCAGAACTGCTGCCAAGCCATTCGGCCCCTAGTCTGTAGCAGTGCATGGGATTCTTCTGTCCTAAGTGCAGGACTCTGCACTTGTCCTTGTTGAACCTCATCAGATTTCTTTTGGCCCAATCCTCTAATTTGCTAGGTCCCTCTGTATCCTATCCCTACCCTCCAGCGTATTTACCTCTCCTCCCAGTTTAGTGTCATCTGCAAACTTGCTGAGGGTGCAATCCACACCATCCTCCAGATCATTTATGAAGATATTGAACAAAACCGACCCTTGGGGCACTCCACTTGACACCGGCTGCCAACTAGACCTGGAGCCATTGATCACTACCCATTGAACCCGACAATCTAGCCAACTTTCTATCCACCTTATAGTCCATTCATCCAGCCCATACTTCTTTAACTTGCTGGCTGTGGCCAGCAAACAGCCAGGCATGACGTGGCCCCTGCCCCCTATCTGACCCCCTCCCACTTCTTGCCCTCTGACAGCACCCCCCAGGACTCCTGCCCCATCCAACCCCCCCTGTTCCCTGAAAGCCCCCCGGGGACCACTGCTCCATCCCCCCCCGCTCTCGGTCCTCTGACCACCCCCGGAGCCCTTGCTCCTAACTGTCCCCCACCGCCCCATCTAACTCCCCCCTCCTTCCTGACTGCCCACCCGGTACTCCTGTCCCATCCAACCACCCCTTCTAATTGCCTTCTATGACGAGATAACTGGCTCTGTGGATGAAGGAAAAGCAGTGGACGTGTTGTTCCTTGACTTTAGCAAAGCTTTTGACACAGTCTCCCACAGTATTCTTGCCAGCAAGTTAAAGAAGTATGGGCTGGATGAATGGACTATAAGGTGGATAGAAAGTTGACCAGATAGGATACAGAGGGACCTAGACAATTTGGAGGATTGGGCCAAAAGAAATCTGATGAGGTTCAACAAGGACAAGTGCAGAGTCCTGCACTTAGGACAGAAGAATCCCATGCACCGCTACAGACTAGGGACCGAATGGCTCGGCAGCAGTTCTGCAGAAAAGGACCTAGGGGTTACAGTGGACGAGAAGCTGGATATGAGTCAACAGTGTGCCCTTGTTGCCAAGAAGGCCAATGGCATTTTGGGATGTATAAGTAGGGGCATTGCCAGCAGATCGAGGGACGTGATCATTCCCCTCTATTCGACACTGGTGAGGCCTCATCTGGAGTTCTGTGTCCAGTTTTGGGCCCCACACTACAAGAAGGATGTGGAAAAATTGGAAAGAGTCCAGCGGAGGGCAACAAAAATGATTAGGGGAGTGGAACACATGACTTAGGAGGAGAGGCTGAGGAAACTGGGGATATTTAGTCTACGGAAGAGAAGAATGAGGGGGGATTTGATGGCTGCTTTCAACTACCTGAAAGGGGGTTCCAAAGAGGATGGCTCTAGACTGTTCTCAGTGGTAGCTGATGACAGAACGAGGAGTAATGGTCTCAAGTTGCAGAGGGGGAGATTTTGGTTGGATGTTAGGAAAACCTTTTTCACTAGGAGGGTGGTGAAACACTGGAATGCGTTACCTAGGGAGGTGGTGGAATCTCCTTCCTTAGAAGTTTTTAAGGTCAGACTTGACAAAGCTCTGGCTGGGATGATTTAATTGGGGATCGGTCCTGCTTTGAGCAGGGGGTTGGACTAGATGACCTCCTGAGGTCCCTTCCAACTCTGATATTCTATGATTCTCCCTGACTGACCCCTAGCCCCTAACTGCCCCTGCCCCTAACTGCCCCCCACCAATCCATTCAGCCCCCCCTCTCCTTCCTGACTGCGCCCCCTGGAACCCTCTGCCCCATCCACTCCCCCCGCTCCCTGTCCCCTGACCACCCCCGCCATCCCATCCAACCCTTCCTTTCCTTCCTGACTGCCCCCCCAGGCCACCATTCAACCCCCGTTCCCTGCCCTCTGACTGCCCCAACCCCTATACACGCCGCTGACCATCCCCCAAACTCCCCTGCCCTCTATCCAACCCCCCACTGCTCCCTGCCCCCTTATTGCGCTGCCTGGAGCGCCAGTGGCTGGCAGCGCGGCTGCACCAGGACAGGCAGCTGCCCCCTGCAGCACAGAGCATGGGTCAGGCCAGGCTCTGCAGCCCCGCCGCCCAGAGCACTGTGCTGTGCAGCGGAGTGGCTGCGGGGGAGTGGGGACAGTCTCCCAGGGGACAGCCTCCCCTGCCTCAGGGGCCGGGCAGGACAGTCCCACGGGCCGGACGTGGCCCACGGGTCGTAGTTTGCCCACCTCTGTCTTACAGAATAGTTGACATAGGTGAGCTTAATAGGGAACATAAAGGGGATGTGATTTTTATACTTTTTTAAACGGAGACAATGACAGTTCAGCTAGTTAGAGACATGCAGTGTCTGCATCCTCCTAAGGATTAAAACCCCTACGAAAAGTTGGTTCCTGGCTAAAGATAAATGTAACTAAACAGTTAAGGCCAGATTCTGTCCTGATATGCAGTTCAGGCAATCCCATTGAAGCTGACAGGGCCAAAAGAAATCTGATGACCTAGACAAATTGGAGGATTGGGCCAAAAGAAATCTGATGAGGTTCAATAAGGATAAGTGCAGGGTCTTGCACTTAGGATGGAAGAATCCAATGCACCGCTACAGACTAGGGACCGAATGGCTAGGCAGCAGTTCTGCGGAAAAGGACCTAGGGGTGACAGTGGACGAGAAGCTGGATATGAGTCAGCAGTGTGCCCTTGTTGCCAAGAAGGCCAATGGCATTTGGTTGGGCCATTTCCAGTACAAATCCAGGTTCTCTCACCCCCTCACCCCCCTCCCAAAAACCACACACACAAACTCACTCTCCTGTGTGTGTGGTTTTTGGGAGGGGGTGAGAGAACCTGGATATGTGCAGGAAATGGCCCAACTTGATTATCATGCACATTGTGTAAAGAGTTGTCACTTTGGATGGGCTATCACCAGCAGGAGAGTGAATTTGTGTGGGGGGGTGGAGGGTGAGAAAACCTGGATTTGTACTGGAAATGGCCCAACCTGATGATCACTGTAGATAAGCTATTACCAGCAGGACAGTGGGCTGGGAGGAGGTATTGTTTCATATTCTCTGTGTGTATATAAAGTCTGCTGCAGTTTCCACAGTATGCATCCGATGAAGTGAGCTGTAGCTCACGAAAGCTCATGCTCAAATAAATTGGTTAGTCTCTAAGGTGCCACAAGTACTCCTTTTCTTTTTGCGAATACAGACTAACATGGCTGTTACTCTGAAAAATGATTAGGGGTCTAGAACACATGACTTATGAGGAGAGGCTGAGGGAGCTGGGATTGTTTAGCCTGCAGAAGAGAAGAATGAGGGGGGATTTGATAGCTGCTTTCAACTACCTGAAAGGGGGCTCCAAAGAGGATGGCTCTAGACTGTTCTCAATGGTAGCAGATGACAGAACAAGGAGTAATGGTCTCAAGTTGCAGTGGGGGAGGTTCAGGTTGGATATTAGGAAAAACTTTTTCACTATGAGGGTGGTGAAACACTGGAACGCGTTACCTAGGGAGGTGGTAGAATCTCCTTCCTTAGAGGTTTTTAAGGTCAGGCTTGACAAAGCCCTGGCTGGGATGATTTAACTGGGAATTGGTCCTGCTTTGAGCAGGGGGTTGGACTAGATGACCTTCAGGGGTCCCTTCCAACCCTGAGATTCTATGATTCTATGACAGCCCAAAGGCTCCGAGTTCTTGAGAAGCGCACAAGACAGACCTGTGTGATTTCCTAGCCTTTTCTTGGAGCAGGCAACACTGGCACATGTTACAGTGCTTTAAAAGGCCTGCTCAGTTTGTACTGCTCAGTGTTAAGATAAAACACTATTGCCCCATTGTCAGCTAATGCAATAGATAACTGATTAGGGTTTTGAAAGAATATCCTGAAAATTAGGTTTCCATAATAAATGAGGCCTTTAAAGTTCGTGTTTATAAAGCTGAACTTAATTCAGATAGATGATTTATGAAGAAATTGTATTGCTCATTCAGAGCTTTGTGAGTAGTCTTCAATGTGACATCCACCTTAGGAGTCAAACATGTTGAGTTTTATGGAGTCCAAGGCCCAAAGAACCATTGTGGTCATCTAGTTTGACCTTCTGCATAACACAGGCCAAAGAATTTCCCCAAAATAATTCTTTGACCTTATTTTTTAGAAAAAACAGCCAATTGTGATTTAAAAATTTGTCAGTGATGAAGAATCCACCACCACGCTTGGTAAGTTGTTCCAATGGTTAATTACTTTCACTGTTAAAAGTCTATGTCTTATTTCCAGCCTGAATTTGTCTGGATTCATCTTCCAGCCGTTGGAGCACGTTATATCTTTCTCTGCTAGATTGAAGAGCTCATTATTAAATATTTGTTCTCCATGTAGGTATGTACAGACTGTGATTTATAGACTCTTAATCTTCTCTTTGTTAAGATAAATAGATTAACTTCTAGAGTTTATCTGTAAATCACGTTTTCTGATCCTTTAATCATTCTCATGCTCTTCTCTGAACTCTCTCCAATTTATCAATATCCTTCTTGAATAGTGGGCACCAGAACTGGACACAGTATTTCAGCAGGAGTTGCACCGGTGCCAAATACAGAGATAAAATAACCCCTCTACTCCTACTTGAGATTCCTCTGTTTACACATTCAAGGATGACATTAGCCCTTTTGGTCACAGTGTCGGACTGGGAGGTCATGCTCGGCTGATTATCCACCCTGACCCCCAAATCTTTTTCAGAGTCACTACTTCCCAGGACAGCGTCCCCACTGTGTAAGTATGACCTGTATTCTGTGTTCCTATATGTACACATTTACACTGATGTATTAAAATGCATATTGTTCGCTTGCACCAGCTTAACAGGCGATCCAGGTTGCGCTGTACTAGGTTGCTCTGTCCTCTTTTTTATGTATCACTCTCCTGATCTTTGTGTCATCTGCAAACTTTATCAGAGATGATTTCCAGGACATTGATAAAAATGTCAAATGATGTAGGGCCAAGAACTGGTCCCTGTGGGATCTCATTAGAAGCACACTCATTCAACGGTGAATTCCTGTTTACAGTTACATTTTGAGACCTATTAGTTAGCCGTCTTTTAATCCATTTAATATTTGCTTTGTTAATTTTATATCTTGCAAATTCTTTAAATCAAAATGTCATGCGGCTACCAAGTCAAATGCCTGTCAGAAATCTAAGTATACTGCAGAAACACTTTTACCATTATCAACCAAACGTATAATCTCATGGGAAAAAAGTTAGTATGACAGGATCTGTTTTCCACTAACCCATGTTGATTGGCATTAATTATATTACCCTTCTTTAATTCTTTATTAATCGAAACCCTTATCAGCTGCTCCATTATCTTGCTGAGTATTGATGTCAGACTGGGAGGCCTGTAATTACCCGGGTTATTTTGTTTACTCTTTTAAAATATTGGCATAACATTAGCTTTCTTCCAGTCTTCTGGAACTTCCCTTGTGTTCCAAGGCTTATTGAAAATCAACATTAACAGTCCAGTGAGCTTCTCAGCCAGCTATTCTAAAATTCTTTGATGCAAGTTATCTGGACTTGCTGATTTTAAAATGTCGAACTTTAGAAGCTGCTGTTTAACATTCTCCTGAGCTACTAGTGGAATGGAAAGAGTGTTGTCCTATGATCTGCGTCATCCGTTCTCCCCCCACCCCATATGGAATAGATATATTTATTGAACACTAACAATTTGTTGTCTATAATAGGTAATTACAATGGAGCTGGGAGAATCTACAGTCCTTATGTGGCCCCTATCACCATAGTGTCTGGCTAACTTATTCTTTAATCTCAGAATGCCCCTGTGAGGTAAGGAAGTTTCATTTTAGAGATAGGAAACTGAGGCATAGAGAGACTAAATGACTTGCCTAGGGTCACACAGGAAATCTGTGGCAGAGCAGGGAACTGAACCTGGGTGTCCTGAGTCCCATCCTAGCACTCTAATCATGGGACCATCCGGCCTTTCCTCCGGTAGTTTTACTTTACAGTGTATCTGCAAAAGAGTTACACTCCATTTATTAAGGCTCTCAGTTGTATCGTCAAGCATTAGTATGAACCGTAGCAGACATAGAGATCTGCTGAGTGCAAGGGTCAGCAAAAAATCTTCCTATGATAGTTGACAGTAATATAGCAAATAATTGGTGTATATATAATGATTAATTTAGTAAAAGAAAGGATTACATTCCTAGAAGATTGTTTGCTTGGGTGAGTGTACCATAGTTTGAAAATTATCATGGCAAAAAATTATGCAAAACCAGATCTTGCCAATAGCAGTTATTACCTTTCCTACAAGCCACGAGCATACGAAAAAGTTTGGCTTCTGAAGCTTGCTACGGTTCATAAGCAGAATACAAATGTATTTTACTAAATTTCATTACCATTTGTTCAGATAAATCTTAACAATCATATCAAAGAAATTCCCAGCCTCTTTTGAAATGACTGTGTGCCACTGCTGGATGATCTGCTTGTTGTACTTGTTTATACAAGAACAGTGGGCTATATTCTCAGCTGGTATAGCTCCCCTGAAGTAATCACACAGCAAAAAGCAACTCGGAGACTACTGAAGGAAGCTCTTGATGGAAACTGGGCATGCTGAATAACTAATGTACATGGTCTGGAGGGGGTAAGAGAAGGTGCAGGTTTGTGAAGGGAGGTGCCAGCATCACTGCTCCTCACCTTTCTCAACACACTGATTCTTGACTAGAACGTCAAAAGATCTCTTATTACACCCTCCAGAAGGAAAATGCCATGATGAAAGTGAAATAGACTAGATGTGCTTCGAGATAGATCAGGAGAAAAAAGTTGATGCACAAAATTAATACGTAGATATTGCCCATGTTTCATGTGTTGGGGAATTTACCAGCAAAAGTCAAAACCAAATTAGTGGTATATAATTTTTCTTTTAGACACCAGATAGTTCTGGGCTCTTCATCTGTAGACCTGGTGGTTTTACCTCATGATGATTCAGCCAGCGTGGACTGTGTGGATCATATCCAAGCTTGTTTTCTGGTTTTGTTTTTTAATTATTTAAAAAAAATGTTTATAGGCCTTCTTGATGTGTAGAAGCTTAAGGAATATAATTGTGCCGTTTTTACTGGTTAGTTGTCTCAAAGAACAATATTCCATGTTTCTTAAATTCCCTCACATTCTCATTTCTGGGAATATCACAGATTCCCACACCTGAGCCATTCTTTTTAGGTGACAAATCTAAGGAACTTTCTGATTGAGATGTCAGTAGAGGAGGTTTTGGAACAAACTGATAGATTAAACAGTAGCAAGTCACCAGGACCTGATGATATTCACCCAAGAGTTCTGAAGGAACTCAAATATGAAATTGCAGAACTACTACTGTGGTATGTAACCTATTGTTTAAATCAGCCTCTGTATCAGATGACTGGTGAATAGTTATTGTGATGCTGATTTTTAAAAAAAGCTCCAGAGGTGATCCTGGCAATTACAAGCCTGGAAGCCTAATTCCAGTATGTAGGCAAATTGGTTGAAAATATAGTAAAGAAAAAAATGATCAGACACGTAGGTGAACATGAGATGTTGGGGAAGAATCAACATGGCTTTTGTAAAGGGAAATCATGCCTCACCAATCGATTAGAATTCTTTGAGGGGGAATCAACAAATGTGGAGAAGGGTGATCCAATGGGTATAGTGTATTTGGACTTTCAGTAAGCCTTTGATAGGGTCCCGCACCTTAAGCAAAGTAAGGAGTCATGGGGTAAGAGGGAAGGTCCTTTCATGGATCAATGACTGGTTAAAAGACAGAAAACAAAGGGTGGGAATAAATGGTCAGTTTTCACAGTAGACAGAGTAGGTTCCCCCAAGGCTCAGTAAAGGGCCCGGTGCTGTTCAACATATTCATACATGATCTGGAAAACAGGGTAAACAGTGAGGTGGCAAAGTCTGCAGATGATACAAAATTACTCAAGATAGGTAAGTCCAAAGTAGACTGCAAAGAGCTACAAAGGGATCTTACAAAACTAGGTGACTGGGCAACAAAATTAAATTCAGTGTTGATAAATGCAAAGTAATGCACATTGAAAAACATAATCCCAACTATACATACAAAACGATGGGGGTCTAATTTAGCTGTTACCACTCAAGAAAGAGACAGTTCTCTGAAAACTTCCACTCAATGTGCAGCAGCAGTCAAAAAAAGCTATTAGGAACCATTAGGAAAGGGATAGATAATAAGACAGAAAATATCATAATGCCATTACATAAATCTACAGTATGCCTACCAACTTGAATCCTGGGTGCAGTTCTGGTCATCTCATCTAAAAAAAAAAAAATTAGAATAAACAAAAAGTTGATTCTCTAATGACTAAAAAAGTCAATATCATTATAACCATTTTCACAGAAGGACTGAATCTCCAATAGATATGATTCAACACTCAGCTATGAAAGGGAATAATAGGAATAATTGTCAGCATGGAGAGAGCCCATCTTGAAGAATTCAAGTGCCAAATAAAAGCGCAGCAAGGCAAATGACAAAAGACAAAAAATGTCTTCCTCTGAAATCATACCCTATCTATTATCTATAGTCAAGTAACTTGAAATAAATCTAAACAAGCTACTTATGCAGTCACAGGTATGTTGTCCCACAGAACATTTCAGACAGGGTATATTTCTCAAACAGAAATCAGACTACTCATTAAACCTCAAAGTAAATTCCACATAAATATACAACTACAGTCTGAAAGCATGCAAACATTCTTTCTTAGCTTCAGTCAAAAATCTGTAATTTGTCCAGCAAGATTCCTCTAACAGCTCTATTTCATTTTTAAGAATGTAAGAATGGCCATACTGGGTCAGACCAATTGTCCATACTGGGCTACATGGACAATTGGTCTGACCCAGTATGGCCATTCTTACATTCTTAAAAAATGAAATAGAGCTGTTAGAGGAATCTTGCTGGACAAATTACAGATTTTTGACTGAAGCTAAGAAAGAATGTTTGCATGCTTTCAGACTGTAGTTGTATATTTATGTGGAATTTACTTTGAGGTTTAATGAGTAGTCTGATTTCTGTTTGAGAAATATACCCTGTCTGAAATGTTCTGTGGGACAACATACCTGTGACTGCATAAGTAGCTTGTTTAGATTTATTTCAAGTTACTTGACTATAGATAATAGATAGGGTATGATTTCAGAGGAAGACATTTTTTGTCTTTTGTCATTTGCCTTGCTGCGCTTTTTATTTGGCACTTGAATTCTTCAAGATGGGCTCTCTCCATGCTGACAATTATTCCTATTATTCCTTTCATAGCTGAGTGTTGAATCATATCTATTGGAGATTCAGTCCTTCTGTGAAAATGGTTATAATGATATTGACTTTTTAGTCATTAGAGAATCAACTTTTTGTTTATTCCTGGTTTGCTGGTCATCAAAAAGTAATTCTGTGTATCCCTTGGTTACCCAGGACTGGATGTTCTTTTGGTAGATTGGGGCACTGTAGTTGGCTTAATAATTTGTAATGCCCCACTGTTTGGTGGGATTTGTTGTTTCTTTGTTACAAAAATGAAATAAGAATCTGAATAAGTCTTGATAAGAAATCAAAAAGTCCAGAAACCCACACAAGAACTACAGCACTGAAGACAAGAAGAGTTAAAATTATGTTTGTTCCAGCCTTGGCTGAGTCCCCCTTGTGGATGGTCGCCAGCCTGCTGTATTGGACCCAACCTTTGGATCCCACATACAAGTGCAAGCCCACTGGGTCTGAGCAGCTTCCAGACACTGTCTCTGAGTCTGGCCTATTAGGTACACTCCTGCGGTGCACTCTCCTTGTCTGGCAACCCCTTCTTTCAATGGAGTATCCCAGGCTCTAGCTGCCTAGGCCCCAAGATCAGTGCTGATCTCCCAAGTCTCCCCCTATAGCTTATGCACACTACTCAAGAGCTGTTCTCATGAGCACCCCTGTGTATAGCATAACTCTTCAGAGACATGTAGCAGATAAAGTAAGGAACACACACTCTCTCTCTCTCTCACTCACACACATGTTATTCTTAGACAGTAGAGATACGCAGATCTATATAAAACCAACAAACACCTATTTGGTCTCCTCTTGAGCCTATGCTTACCTCTTCTCTGAGTCCTTAGGCCCAATTTTGTGTGTGAAGTGGGTAGGCCTTCCATCCCTCTTCTTCCTGCAGTTCTTCTGCTTCCTGGCAATGTTCAGCCAGTGAGAAAGCGAGACTGGAGCAGACCCTGGTTTCAGACCCCTCTGTCAGGTGACTTACTAACTGGCTTCAAAGCTCTTGTCAAATGGCTAAAGTCCCAGTCCCCCAGAAGGAAACTGGTAGAACCAGCTCCTTTAGCCTGATCCTTCTTTTTAGCAAACCCATTGTTCTCACAGGGGATTCACTGAAAGATGATGGAGCTGTTTCAGATTCACAGACATGGTCTGTTCCTGCCATAATATGGAACGTCTAATCCACACTGAAAGCTGCAAACATAAATAGTATTCATAAAGCAAAAAAGAAATGGTCAATTTACATAGACATATTCCCCAAACTGTCACAACATCTCAGTAAACTAAATACTGTGCATTATATTGGATTTGAGAGTTTACATAGCAGGAGAAATTACTTTTACACCCACTTTAAGTTTCCATTTGCACTGAGTGGTGTAAAGGTGTTTTGCTATACATGAGAATCAGGCCCTAGTTGTTCAGCTTAATCCAGATTCCTGTAAAATGTACACACTTCACTCTCATTCTCTTGTCCCAACTTGACTAGTTATAAAACACTGGTATCTATTTAGTTTCTCTGAAAAATCCACTTAATAGTAGCATATGATTCTCACTACTGTGCCAGATTACATGGGATCAGCTTACTTTTTACAAGCAGCTTCTAAGGGACTTTTCAGTTATCTCAGACTAAACAAACAATAATCAATTGTTTATTTTCTCCAAAACCTACACCCTTAGCAAACTGCTTCCTCAGAATTCTACAAGATTTATTCCTTCATATATAGCCTCTCTGTCCTTGCTGATAGGGTGAGACGAAAAGAAAAGAGTAATTATTTGAGCTGAGTGAATAATTCACATTACATGAATAATTTATCCATTGAATCTAGCCTCTCTTTCTGCTAGTAGAATATCTGTGAACAGATCACAATTTCCCAACATTTACTTACTCAAAAGTAATCAACTATTTTTTTTAAATTCTGTGGATTGATTGTGAACTATTTGCTGCAAGCAATCAGTACTCACACTGTGTTTGGTTAGTTTTGAATGGTCATATAAGTAATATGGTATTGTTTCTGTTTCCTGATTGTATGAAAGCGCAGTCACTTCCAGAACAAATACTTATGAGCAAATCTACAGTTTCCTGAAAACTCAAGTGTGTAACTTTGAAATTTGCTTTCTGCAAACATTCATGCTGCTTCATCTAAATTGCACAAATGTTTATAGATAGTGTAAATGAAAAGGGAAACAAGATGGGGTAAGCTAATTCATTAAAAATGGAATGGAGAAAATTGTTTATAGTTTTTTTGCTTAGCTTTTAAAGTTACTGGGGGTCATCATGGATGGTTCTCTGAAAACATCCACTCAACGTGCAACAGCAGTCAAATAAGCTAACAGAACTTTAAGACCCATTAGGAAAAGGATACATAATAAGACAATAAGTATCATAATACCACTATATAAATCCCTGGTACGCCCACACCTTGAATACTGCATGCAGTTCTGGTCATCCCATCTCCAAAAAGATATATTAGAAATGGAAAAGGTACAGAGAAAGGCAACAAAAATAATTAAGGAACAGCTTCCATATGAGGAGCGATTAAAAAGATTGGGACTGTTCAGCTTGGAAAAGAGAAAACGAAAGGGGGACATTTTAGAGGTCTATAAAATCATGATTGGCATGGAGAAAGTGAATAAGGAAGTGTTATTTACCTTATCACATAACACAAGAATCAGGGGTCACTGAAATTAATAGGCAGTAGATTTAAAACAAAAGAAAGTCCTTCACACAATGCACAACCAACCTGTGGAACTTCTTGCCAGAGGATGTTGTGAAGGTCAAAAGTATAACTGGGTTAAAAAAATCATTGGATAAGTTCATGGAGGATAGGTCCATCAATGGCTCTTAGCCAGGATGATCAGGGATGCCAACCCCATGCTTTGGGTGTTCTGAAGCTTCCGACTGCCAGATGCTGGGACTGGATGGCTGGGGATGGATCACTTGCTCTATTCTGTTCATTCCCTTGGAAGCATCTGGCACTGGCCACTGTCGGCAGACAGGATACTGGCCTAGATGGACCATTGGTCTGACCTAGTATGGCCATTCTTATGTTCTTAAATACTCGGCCATGCTCTATCTTCATTCTGTGATCGGAACTCTCATTGATGTCAATAAGAATAGTACAGAAAGATAGAGGATAAAATAGCCTTATATGGTTGATGCCAGGATCTCTGGTCTGAAATTTGAATAATTTCTTCCACCCTGTATTGCTAGCAAACTATTTCCTGCCATTTACAGTTCTTTTACCTGCTGGAGCAGATAAGGAGAGAGTAGAATACTGTTTGTATTTGATAATTATTCATTGTGGCTGGTCCCCACCTGTTTGTACCCTAGGATAAACGTTTTCACACTTCTCTACTTCCCTCACTGAGCCAGGTTTAAATTTCTAAGACTAACTGTGTTTCTCTTCCCATCTTGCAAAGTCAAGGATTTCTTCAAAGAGCCACTCCAGGCTGCTTTAGTTCATGATTGTTGAGGTGAGCCCAAATCAGTTACACATGAGATATTATTGTACTGACTGCCTGAAAAGAATACTACCTGTAATCAAAATATTAATGGTAAAATACTGGTCCTTATGAGTTGGAGGGGCACAAATGTAGGGGAAGCAGGTGGTGGTGCTGAGGATAGTACAGTGAGCCTCAGAGGCAGCCTGCTTTACACAGCAGGATGGCTCAGGTGGCTGAGGGACTTCCTCTATAGGCGTTAAGGCCCAATTTAGCAAAGCACGTAAGCATGTGCTTAACTTTAGGCACGTAAGTTCCACTGAAATAAATGGGAGTTCTCATCAAAGTTAGGCATGTGCAGAAGTGCTTTGCTGAATTGAATCCTCCTTGGTGCTGCTGCAAATAGGAATAGCATGCCCCTTCCAAAGTGCAAGCTGACGATTGCAGCATACTTGCAGCATACATGCTGGAGGCTATGCACACTTGGGGGCCATGGAGGCATCTATTCACTGTAGCTGCTTCCTCAGCCTGCTACCAAAGGGCATGATAGGCTGGTATCCCACCCACATGTACTGAGGAGCCACCCTCAGCTTGGTGGCATTTCTCTGTTTGGATGTCACGCGGTAACTTTTGAACACTTCATCCAACCAATTCCAAAATTTCCAGTAATGTTCTAGGTATCAATGGCCAGGCCCCTCCTAATGTTGGTGAAAACTGGAAAGCCAAGAGCCAGCAGGAAGTTAGAACACACGGAGATCATGGTAACTGGTTAGCAGATCCAGCAACTTCAGCCAGGTATGGAATTGTCCATAGATCAAAGCACCAGTTGATGGCAGCCATTAACACCTTCCAGCACAATAATATCCCCCATCTGAGCTTGCCCATCTTCCTAGTTGAGTTTAACATATGGACACACTGAATGACTTATCTTCCAGGCAGAAAGAAAAGAAATAATAACTGTGAGAGAAGCATAGAGGAATGGTGGGGGGAGGGTGGCACACAGAGGCCCTGGTATTGGGGGAGAATGGGGGAACGAGGTAAGGGGAAAATGCGGAGGCATAGAGAGCCCCTGGCTTGGGGGAGGAGATTGGAAAGGAATGGTGTGGGGAAGGTAGACATGGCGGACACAGAGACCCTTAGCATGTGACAGAGGAGGAAATGGGGGAACACACAGAGCCCCTGGCATGGGGTGACTATAAGAGGAATGGAGGGAAACACAGAGTCCTGGCCCTGAAAGGGGGAGAATGGAGAATATTGGTATGGGGGAGGAGGACATGGGGGACACAGAGACCCTGGCATGTGTGGGAGAGGTGGTTGGGGAGTTACAGGGAGTTCCTGAAATAGAGGAAGCTGATACACAGGGAGCTTCAAGGAATTCAAGTAGCTCCTGGTGTGTGCAATGAACTCTGCTTATAGAAGCTATGACGTGCGTAACCACCCTCTACCACTCCTTCCCAGGTATCTGTTCCTCCCACACATACATGCAAGGTTTTTTCCTCAAGAGACCGTGTTAAAATAACCTTTGGCTCTATCTTTTTGAAAGCGTCCGCTCATTTTGGGTGCCTCCATGGTTTGATGCCAGATTCAGTCTGTATCTCAGACTGGGCACTCAAAATGAGCGGTTGCTTCTGGAAATGTGAGTCTTAACTTCTGTTTGTATATATGCATATATAGAGAGAAGTCAGAAGAACTATTCTGATTTACACTAGCTGAGGTTCTGGCACATAGTCTGAAAATAAATTTTGTTTAATCTATTGGTATGGGTGCATTTCCTTCCTTTCTAACTTCACAATAAAGCATGCACACTCACTCCCACCACTTCTGATGTTTTTTTTTCCCCTGTGAATTTTTTGTTGTGTCTTTCCTCCCATGTAATTTCCTAATAGTGAACTAGTGACTGAGTGGGCTGCTTGTATTTCATCTTGTGGCTGCAGAAGGTCAATCTGCTTCTGATACAGACAAACATGCACCATTACAGTAAACTCATAGAAAGTTTCCTTTCCAGCATGAGAAGGAGAAGGAAATGAACTCTTCGCCTGAGGTTTCAGTAATTATGTTCTGGACCAGTCTCATTCTAAAAATATAAAAGGTTTTGTAATATTCTCTGCAGAAAAAAAGAGGAAGAAATTTTTTCTTAATTTAGTGTGTGTGATTAATATGTATTCATCTTTTAACAAAGTTACAATCATGTAATTAATCAATGGAAACTGACAAGAGTCACCAGAATCTCTACATTAAAGATTACAAAAAAACTGAATAACTCTCCACCCCTCAAATCCTAAATAAGGCAACTAAGTAGGATAGTGTATTAAGCAAGTATGTTCCTTTAGCGTAGTCAGTCTGAATTCAAATACTACACACATACACTTCTCACTGGGAAATTCAGTTCTGTTGTCGGTCAATTCATCTTGACTGAAATGGAGATGCGCCCACTTGTACCAGGTTTGAATTTGGCCTTTTGCTTTAATTGAGGGAATTCAGCCCAAAGGGCTTTACTTCAGGACCATGAGTTTTTTTTTTAAATTGGGTAAATGTCCAGGAAGGTTTACAGTGAGATCACAAAACTCATGTCACCTGTACCCTAAGGCAGGTTCTATTGCACTTAATTATTCTACAGTAAGTATTGTGTTAATGTATTGCACTGCCTAGTCCCCTGGCTCTTAACAGTAAACTAGTGTATCTATGCTTGTATTTATAAAACTTCTTCCCCTTTCTTAGAACTTGGTGAGAAATGCATGTGCTTCTGAGACCACAGTCTTGACCGGTACACAGATCTAATATCTAAAATATCCCATATGAGCCCTGCTGACTTGCATGTGTTCATCTTTTATTATTTACTGAAGTTGTTATGAATGACATAATAGAGGTCCTATTAGTATCTCTTTCTATTCATTAGAGTAATGTTGTATACAGAAATGACAATACTTTATATGACTAAGAAGCATATGAAGGATTGTATTCTCATCTGAATGTGCCAAGATAGTGCTAATACTTGTTACATGTTTAATGAACTTGTTGTAAGATGAGGAATGTTATTTAGTCTGTGGCTGTGTTTCTATGGTTCTATTAAGTAACCATAGAATTCTATACACAGCATTAATATTGAAGTTCAGTCTAAATAGCAAACATGGAAACTTTGTGGCAGTGATACAGTTTTTAGAGAGTTGTACAGTGAGAATTGTCTGGATTGTGCCATTTAAATAATATTTTATTTACTATCTGACTGGAAGCACCAAAATTGTAACCAGCCATCCCTGCATTTCAGTGATAAGGAAATCTCCTTTCATGAACTCTGGCTTAAGTGTAAAAACCACGGTCCTTGCCCATCAATTTGCAGTTTGATTCTCTTTTATTAGATTAGTGCAGGCCAACCAGACAGACATAATTACTAAATGTACAAACTATGCTGAGACACTGTGTACTTTGATATAGCAAGATTCCTCATGTATTTAGAACTTGGTATATAAAATGTCCACATATATTTCTGAGGAGAAGGACAAATGGAATACACTATTGCTACTGTACATTGCTTTTGTTTAGTTGGGCTATTCTTTATTAGCAGGGCATTAGTAAAATGCAGATTTAAGTTGCTGAAAGAGAAGGAGTTGTAAAATTATAAAGTTATGTTATAAATGATAAACTCATTTCTATTCTCTTACTGTAAAATTATTATCTTGAATACAATAATATAGATCCTGATTTTTAAAGAGGCTGAAACCCTAGTTACCTGATTTGTGGGCACAAGGTTGCTTTAGCATGTTCTATGGCAGTGGCTTTCAAACTTTTTTTCTGGGGACCCAATTGAAGAAAATTGTTGATGTCCGCGACCCAATGGAGCTGGGGATGAGGGGTTTTGGGTGTGGGAGGGGCTCAGGGCTGGGGCAGAGGGTTAGGGTGCGGGGGGTGAGGGCTGTGGGGTGGGGCTGGGAATGAGGGTTCAGGGTGTGGAAGGGGGCCCTGGGCTGGAGCAGGGGGTGGGGTGAGGGAGGGGGTCTGGGCTCTGGGTTGGGGGTGCAGGCTCTGGGGTGGGGCCTGGGATGAGGAATTTGGGGTGCAGGAGGGGCTGTGGGTTTGGAGAGCTCAGGGCTGGGGCAGGGAGTTAGGGTATGGGAGGGGGTCAGGGCTCAGGGTGGGGGCAGCGCACGGAGACCCTCGGCCCCCCTGCCTAGAAGCCAGGCCCCCTGCTGGCCACTTCCAGGGCACAGCGCTTTGTTGGAACGGGTAGGCTCTAGCCTGCCTTAGCTGGGCAGCACCGCTGACGGGACTTTTAATGTCCCAGTCGGCGGTGCTGACCAGAGCCGCGAGGGTTTCTGGGTGCTGAGCAAGGTGACCCAGTGCCTTACATGCCACAACCCAGTACTGGCTCATGACCCGAACTTTGAAAAACACTGTTCTATGGTATCTTGAGCAATTCTTATGCTTCCCTGTTCTACAGAAAATGTAGTATTGTATTTGCTTGATTTCCTTTTTAATGCAATCAAAAAATCCCCTGTTTACTAAGTTTAGAAACAAATAAAATACAAAAAGGAATCAACATCCACTTAGCTAGTTTCACTGTCCAGGCTGTGTGGTTAAACTTTGACTTATTCTATCCATAACCATATATATATATATAGGCATCAAATATACTAATGTTTTTGCTTCCCTGCCCTCCTAATATTACATGTACAGGATATGAAATAGCTGGGGTTCAGTACTATGGTTTGGTTCACTTTAAAATATGGGGGTATATTTTCAAAAGAAGTGTTCCACTGGAAAGATGACATCAGATTCAAAGCCTTACTTCTTTGTTACATTTCCTGCTACTTAAAAGGTGTCAGGTAAAATTTGGGCCATGT
This sequence comes from Lepidochelys olivacea, assembly GCF_965140295.1. Classification (NCBI taxonomy): domain Eukaryota; kingdom Metazoa; phylum Chordata; order Testudines; family Cheloniidae; genus Lepidochelys; species Lepidochelys olivacea. Next base: position 78,440,975 of record NC_140417.1, on the reverse strand, counting down.
TAAAAAATAAGTTGGTAATAGAATTGTAATAAACATATTTTATTCACTTCTCCTATGGTACTTTTTGTCTTTGATTGTAATATTTTTAGGGTAGAAACTGAGTCCTCCTACTGGTGTGAGATTGTGCAGCGACTGGCATGATGGGGTCCTTCTCCTGGCTGAAGCCTGTGTATGCTAGTGCACTACACACATAAAATTCAGGCCAAGCAGTTAAAGTTTAGCAAATCTGTAAGCAACTGAAAACAGGATCATATAATGGGAAGTGTCAGGCAGTCTTAACTATAGGTGCCTCTAACCAGCTCCACCTATACTAATAATAAACGATCAGCATATCTCACATATGTGACACAATTTTAAAAGTAATTGATTCCCTTTTTCACTCTGTACAGATAGTGATATTTTCCTGAACTTTAGATAGCTGGAGTGAAGTTGAAGGGTAAATTCCAAACCCTAACTGTCTGATGCACTCAGCTGTGACTGGAACTAAAAACCTTCACTCATGGCCTATTTTGGCACAAGTCACAGTACAGTTACAAGCCTAATCAGATCTTTATTTCACTTTACTAAGAGGAATCAATATTTAAAAGGTTTGTGTTTAATCTGGTCAAAGCATATTTTTAAGAGAATAGTTAGAATTCTTTCTGAAGGAGAATAATTGATGAGTCAAGCATGTGGCCATAACTTAAGGACAATATGTCTTTCATACCTCACACAGAGCCAGCAGTAGTGGACAATTTCAGTAGCTGGCTGAGGTTTATTCTGTCTCTCATCATTAGTGGTTACCTGCTTTAGTAGTTAAGGCTAACAATGAAGTAACCCACTCATCCCATAAAGGACATAAAAGGCCCTTTCGTGCCCCTCAGTGGGCTACTTCTGTAGAGTGGCAGGGGTATTTGGATTTGCACAGTTTCTTGGAATTCTTTCACTGGGGGCTCTTTGTGTCCCTGAAGGGAATTGCGGGAGGTTCCACCTCTGAAACCAGCCGCTCCCCTGAGATTGTTAGAGGCACAGGTCATCTGCTTGGAAGTCAGCCAGAATGGTGTAAAGTGGACTTAGTGTAGATAAGCATCAGTAGCAGAGTGTGAACATTGCCCTTTGAGCCATGCGTGGGATGCTTTTTCTCAAGATCTGTGTCATCTCCTGTTCAGGCCAAGTAGTTTCTAGTCAGAGATTTGAAAGCAGCCTCAGGAAGTTAAAGGTGGCATCTTTTGAAAAGAATGAAAGGATCTTCAACTCAGCTGTAGACTGAAGGGTAGGGTTTATCAACTCCCCGTTGGCTGCAATTATTATTATTACCTAATTATTATTCTATGTGGGTCTGCTCCTTGTACTTCTATCAAAATGTTATCGTCTTTAAATTATCTGATTTATCAAAATTCAAGCACACTTTAACTAGTTTATATAGCTGTCCTTCAAATTAATAATCTGATTCCTGCTCTACGGATGATTTAAGGCTAACTGCAATGCTGTATAATTACACAAAATGCTCAGAAGACCTCTCAGTTTTTAAAGGGACCTGTTTTACATTATAATCCTTCCAGATATATGAATGCATCTGAAGCTCATTTTCAGGTACAAAAAGTTAACATCCACTCTGCTCACTTTATATATTTCATTATAATTTAATTAGCTCCACATATTCGGAACTTTGGTCAAAGCTGTTTCTGCGGGGCACAAGCACAACCAGAGGCAAGATGGCAAATGTAAAGAAACAACATTAATCTTTGTGACAAATGGATTTTGTACCCTCCCGTTCATCTGAATAGTGATAAAATTTGTTTCAAACTTCTTTGCTATTTCTGATTTTCTTGCTATGAATAAACCCTGCCCACAGAACATGTTAGCTGTGCTGTGTGATAAGTCAGATCGAGTGATCATTATGCTCTTGGGTACATTTATTTGATCTTCAACATTCCTTTCTTTGTGTTCTTCTACTGAGACTCAAGAAAATCCTTTTAAAAAATAAAAACCATGAGCGCTATGCTTCCTCCATGGTGTGGAGGAGAGAAAGGGTGCAGTAATGACATAGAAATGATACCAAATTTGTGGAAGAAAGGGAGGGGAGTGACCATACAGAGCCCACATTTGGGGCTCCTAACCATGTAAGATCTATCAGTGGTTGAACACACACCTTTTGATTAACTCCTTCTGATTCTGTGGGATTTTCCACAGAAGGCAATAATTTGGTCACAGGATATTTTCTTTCTTACAATCTTAATGCTGTAGTTGGGAAATGGAATCCAAATTGTTTTCTTATTCATTCAAAATAAATTTTTTGTTAAATCTAAATTCTTTCCTTTGAAGAGGAGGATGAGACTCTTAATGCAGGAGAGGGAGACTCCATCAGCACAGTGAACTAAGGAGTGCTAACTTGTTCTGTACCCAAAGACTGCAGCAGGAGGCTGATGACTAGTAGAGGAAATGGGAGGCTGGGTGTCTCAAAAGGGAGATACTTTTCTGTCAGATATAGGGAAACTATTTTTGGGGGTGTGTAAAATTTGGTTCTTTAAACAAATGGAACTTCTCTTTCTGGGAGAACTCAGAGGTGTAGATCCTTGGTTGATATAAGATGTGTCATAACTCCATTGATTTCATTTAGGGTCTCAGAATTGGCAGGGAACTGTTCTTCATGGGAGCGGTATTTCGGGTTGAAGAGATCTGCTCTTTGAGCCGGATTCTCACTTTACCTCACCAGCTTCAATGAATCTGGCCAAGCATATGTGCAGGTGGGTGAAAGGGTGGCAATAGTATAGAGAATTATTTTTTGCAAGAATGTCTCTGTTTCAAATTTTGGGGTGCTGCTATTTGTATGAAAATTGGGGGAGGAGTCTTTCATGGAGAAGGTGGCCTCAGAGGCTCAAACTATGGAGGATATCCTCTGTTCATGGAAAAAGTAGTGGTCCTCCATTAGCATTCTCCCTTCCACTTTGTTATCCTGCTATGTGGGTAGGGCTAACAGGCTCTTAATGGGAACTAGGCACTTAACTTACAGTTAGGTCTGGAAATCTCCCCCCTAATGAATTCAGTGGGAGCTATGGATGCTCAGCAAATAGAAAATCAGATGGTTTCTAATTAGGTGTCTAAATAGGCAGCTAGAGATCCAGAATTGAAAGGTTTGCATGGTTATGTCAAGTTAAAAAAGGTAGTTTATGGCATTTAGGGAGACGTACAAGGAGACAGCTTTAAATAGATGGCATTTCAGATGTTTCCCGCCCTTCTCACTATCACTGTCATGAATATGGGTCATATTTTATGATCGTTTTCTTGTTGCAATCTTTCTCACTTGAAAGAAATATCATAGTTACTCTGCCCACTGTAAACTGTGGTAGATAGTGAGATCATGCTATATTATTAAACTTTTTAGCTCTCTGAATATCATTTCCTGGTCACTCCTTTTCTTCCTCTTAATTGACCCTGTGAAGAGGGAGGATCAAGCAAGCAAACTATAGAACTTTGTCTTTCACAGAATGCACAAGAATATTAACCACACTTCTCTTGTAACCAGAGCAAAAAATAGGAGCTTGAGTTACTTCGTGGGATGATGATTTTAGTGAGAAGTGGGAAATGGTACACACCACTCATTCCTGTTACAGCCTCACGAATGGATGCCCAGTAGTCTTGCTTCCTTCTCCTCAAATGCTGTAGCAGTTGACTAATGTCAGTGTGACTTGGTGCCATCCAATTGGCTCAGCAGAGCATTCTTCTAGTTCTCATGATTAGTTCTCACTTCCCATCATGTGCAAACCATGAAATTATCAGCAAAGTATTTGCTTGCATATGATGATTTTACATTAGGTTTCCTTCCGTTATGTTCTATGAAGTAGGCATAAAGCTACTGGATCGCTTAAGCAATATGTGTGAAGTTCATATCAGTATTTTGATCTCTCTCTGTAATATGTTAGGACAAAAGATTTATTTTGTTAAATTAACTATATTATATAGGCTTTTTAAAAAAGTAAGATGCTTGTAGCAGATGGTTTACTGAAAACTATCAAGTTTTGTGACATCCGTTCTTTCTAGAACTCATTGTAATACTAAGATATATTTTCTATTTCTTCTGCACCCATGTTTTTGCATTCATAGCAAAAAGGTAGAACACTGAATTATTCTGTCATAATGGTCATATGTACTAGAGTTGTTTGGGAATTTTCTGTTCCTACAAAAAAGTAAGTAAGTAAGTTTCCACAAAATCAAAATTTTCCAAAGGAAAGTTTCAATCTTGCTGAATATTTTTATTATTATTATTCATCAGAAAAATCTAAAATATTTAGTTTCAGGTTAGTTTGACCCAAATTGAAACATTTTGGTTTGTTGAACTGAACTGAAATATTTTGTTTTGAGTTAGCTGGATATTAAACTGCATCTGCCTGAGCTACCACAGTGCTTCATGGTAGTTGCTGTGCGGGTACTTGGTGCTTTTGTTCTCTCCTACGAGCCAGGCTCCTTCTCTGGGCTCCATTTCCCACGATACAGTGCGGCTTCCCCTCTGAACAACCGATGTAATGCATTATGGGAGTCACATGGCTACAGTGCATCATGGGAGATGAAGACTGGCCAGGGAGCCCAACCCTTAGGAAGAAATAAAGGCATGTGACACCTGAACTACAATTCTCATGAGGCATGATGGCACCATAGGTAGAATGTGGGACTGACTCCAGATAGAACATACTGATTTGGCTCAATACCCTGGAATGAAACATATGGATTTAGGTATGTTGAAACATTTTATTTTGACAGAAACTGTTGAAACAAAACATGCAACGCCTGTAAAACAAAATTTTTGGGAACTTTTCATTTAGCTACATAGAACTTTATTCTAATAATTTCCAGAGAGACACACCTTGGAAGGCTAAAATGTTACACATCAGACAGATATACTCATTTTAAGTGAATACGGCAGAATATTTGTGAAAATTATTTGCAGAAACCTGATTCTAAGAGTTATGCTCATGAACTGGGGAATCAGAAACAGGCCATGTGATCTACACGTTTTTACTGAAATCAGCTGAAATTTCTGTTATCAATGAACTGTTTGTAAACAGGTCGTTAATTATATTTGTGAAGATTATTTAGCAAACAATTTTAAATAACAAATGCATTCAAGAAAATCATGCTCTGTTCATAGGCAATTGGTGAACGGAAAAAGAGGTTACTCTAATAAGTAGTTAATTACTTCTTTGCCCGTCTTTAGCCCACAGATACACATATGCAACTGCTGCACATTTCAGTGGGAATTTCACTGTGTGCTTACATGAGGAAAGAGTTTGGCCTCATGGGCTTGATCCTGCATAGACTGCCATACCCCAAACTCCCATTAAGTCAATCGAAATTTTCAATGCACAAAAAATTCAGGACTGAGCTCTGATAGGGGGGGATTTTCAAAAGCACTCTACGTTACCTAACTGTATTGACTTCAGTGAGAGCAGAATTAGGCCAATGCTAAGTGCATTTGAAAACCCCACCTTAAGTGTATGAACCTTTATTAAAACTGTTAAATTCTCTGGATACAATGGGTCTGATCCTCGGCTGGTGTAAATTGTCATAAAAGTCTATGGAGTTGCACTGATTTATACCTGCTCTGGGGTGCTGAGAGCCATTGAACCAAACTGTAAACCCTGTATATGATGGGAACCACTTCAAGATGGGGTGCGGTAGCACCCCTAGTTTCAGCACCTATGCACCTATTGAGGATCTGACTACTTTTCTTGCCTTTGGAGAGACACAGTAGGGACCTGACAGTGTTACCCTTACTCTCATTGCTCAGCATTTACTCACCTGACCAATCCTACTGAAGACAGAGGCCTGAGATGAGGGGAGTTTCACAAGGACAGTTCATCTTGCAAGATTTCTACCACTTGGGGCTGAAATATCACAATACCAGCTCACTAGGTATGTCTGAAGGTGAACTTAAACTTAGACCTGATTCAGTCTTTAACTCAGCCCTATCCCAAACCTAATCAGAAGCATGATCCAAACACCACTTCCTCAGCCCCTCTTTAGTATAACTATGTACTGATGGCAGATCCAGCACAGAGGGGCTGACTGAGTGCTTGATTTAGAAATTTACTGTTTTGTAAGAGGTACTTGTGTGAACATCAGCGTAAGACACAGAATACCAGTCCCCTAAATATAGTACAGTTTTGTCTGAGTCATATCATTTTCACTGTGTGGGAGGGGTGTGAAGACATCCCACAGAATGGAGAAACACCGTCTTAATGTCTGTGGTTCCTTTGCCCAGTGAGATGAATTTTTTTCTAAAGTCAGAATACAGCAGAAGTAGTAAAGGTATGTTAATTGTAAGTAGACTCTAATTCTGTTGCAGCTTTCAGTGCAGGAAGTAGGCGTAGTGTTCACCATCCACTTCAAAAGCTGAAGTCAAGCCGGTCTGAAATGTATATGATGCTTGGCCAAATACTGAACTCTTTATACAGGAGGCGATATAGACATAGCTAAACATCCAATGTGAATTTGAAAGAACACTTTATTGCAAAGTTTTCCCCAGGTTTATCAATGTAACTGAAACTCATTTTGAGAGTACAAAAATGTCTTTCATTAACAGCTACCCTTGTGTTCAGTTTATCTATTTTATTGTAATATAGTTCTGCTAACGCTACATGTTTGGAATTGGTGGTCAAAAGCTATTTCTTTGGGCATGTTCCCATAATATTGCATGGCTGAAATCTCAGTCCCATTGGAGACAATGGAAGTTTTGCCATTGTCTTCAGTGGGGCCAGAATTTCATCTAAGTTTTTAAATAATTAGAGATGGGCCCAACTGACGAAGTTTGGTTTGGATTTGACCTTCTCTAGAGTTTGAAGGAGATATTTGGTGTTCTAAAAAGTAACATCTGTCTTTCTAACAACTGGATTTTGTTTTTACTCATTAGCCTTACTCTTTGAATGCAGTCAGTTTCAAAGCTAGTTCACATTATTTTGACATGAATGAACCTTGGCAACTACAATGGGAGATTTGAGATAAGGATTTGAGAAATGGGCTCCCAACAAACAAAATTTCCTCTTTTTTTAAAACACTCTCTGAGATCTAAGATCACTTTGCTTTGTCTAAGGAGAATTTAACTTGCTCTCAATAAAAATGAGGCCTACCTCCACCTCAGTACTCTTGAGCGGAGTGGGCATATTCCACATCAGCTAGAGCTAAAACATGTCTTTCTTGTAAAATATGCTTTTGATGTCAGCCACGGCAAAATGTGTAGAAAAGTCAGGGACTGATACTACAGCCCTTAAGCACATGAATCATCAGTCATTTGTCTCAGTAGGCTACTCACATAAGTAAGAGCTGCAGGATCAGGCATTTTGTGTTTAGTGCAAATGAGAGATGAACTTTGCTACCAGAGATAATCTAGTGAAATCAAAAGCTTGCTAAATGTAATGGAATGCCAAATGTAACCCAGCTCTCCTCTTGGTTCCCGTTCTGGCCTTTAATTGCCAGGAAAGATTAGGCCTGTAAACACAACATTATATCCATGGCAACTTGCAAGTCAGTGTTTAACTTTGAAGCACATTAAAAGGTGTATTTTAAAAAACACTTTTACATTTTACAGCTTAGAATAGCAATTATGATTTCTAAGTCAGGTATTTCCAGGCAGTTATTGACTGGCTGGGGTAAGGGCTTGACGCAAAACTCATTCTTTCAACACCTTGTCATTGCTAGGAAATTCTCATATGTATTATTTCTTAAATATAGCCAGTGTTTCCCATAGCAATACTGATCTGACTAGAAAAATATGGCAGGATCTAATCCAACCTAGAGGCATAGCCTGGGCAATACGCACATATCAGATTATAGCAAGAACTGTTCCACCAGTATCCATGACCCACGTGGGCTCTAGGGTCCTGCACAGGATGCAGTGTTCTTCTGCTAAGTCATCCTGATGTGAGGTTCTTGAACCCTACAGGAAGGTCCAATTTAATAACTGTTGAGTCATACTAACAGATGGCTCTTGTTAGCTACCACCAGGATGTAAAGGGCAGCAGTTGGAGTGTCTAGCTCTGGGTAGGCTGAACTAGGGTCTGGGACACAAGTTTACCAGGGAAAATCGTAGGAACAGCCAAACTTGGGGAGAAAGCTTAGAGTTGTTTGTTTTCTGAGTTACCAATAAAGCCAACTCCAGAAAATGATGATTCTCAATTATATTCACTGTATTCTGTCTAGAGTCATGTGGGCATTACATTTGCTTACGTGGTTCAAAATTGAAAGATTTGTCTGTTTAGGGATGCATATTGTGCTCATCACTGTTGTTTATGAATGCTGTTCTAAATTCAGTGGCGTAGTCAGTCATAAGCATGGAAATGAGGCTGTTCTTCAGCTAGGTTTGGCTGCTCGTGTAGAGGTCCTTGAAGATCAGAAATGAAGCCTCGAAGTTGCCCCTCTTTAATGGAGCGGTGGAGTGAAGGAAGAAGTGCACTGCTGTGATATACTCTCAATGCTCTGTTTCGCTGCCTAAACAAGTAGCTGCATTCTGAACCAATTAGAGCTCTCTGAATGTCAGTTTTTTCATTTCTAGGTACAGAGCAATGATTCAGCCTGGAGATTATGAATGGATAGTGGATCACTATGACTACCTGTGAATCCAACAGGGTGAGTGATGGTGGAAGAGTATTTTTTTTGTAGCCACAGCTATCTATATCCTGAAGCAATGTGGAGACAGTGGACTGGCTGGATGATCTGAGGACAGATGGTCATGATAGAGGGCACTGTTATGATGGAGACAAGCCCTTTGAAGTGTATACCTATTCCTTTCAGCCTGTCCCAGTTACTCTTTCTCAAGGTGCTGCTATTTGAGTGATTTGGAGAGCTGGGAAATGATACAAGACATGCTTGATGTAAAGGGTTTTGTCACCCATGTATAGCTGACATTTGAGGCCATTTCATCTTACACTCTCCCCTAGCAGCTTCATGTGGATGTTAACCAAGGTAGAAGAAAGGATGGATCCCTACAGTGTCCCATAGGAGACAGCTCTAAGAAGTAGTTGCTCATGATAGCATTCTGGATTTGGCCTAAGGAAAAGGACTGGAGCTATCTTAGTCTATCCCTTTAATTCCTGCTACATCCCTAATGTGGGATAGTAGCTTTTCAATATGAATGGCATCAGAAGTTGTGGAGATATCCAGCAGTATGAGTGTGGATCCATACCCCTCTTCCAAGGACAAGTGGAGGTCACTTATCAGCATAACCTGAAACCTGACTTGGCTAGTTCCCTCTGATACCAGCAGTGGACATAGTGACCTGGAGGGGAGAGTCTAATGTGAAGCAGAGGGACTAACGCAGAAGTTGTATAATATCATTTTCCCTGTGTGAAAACGTGGAAATTCAGCTACTATGATGTCACTCTTTCTTGGTAGTGCTGTGCTCCTTTACCTGATGAGGAATAGATAGGGTGAGATCTAGAAGGGGCTTGGCCTCTTTTATTTACTGGAGGATGGGTTCAGTATCTCCAGCTGCTCTGCTTCTAGACTGTTCCCTTGCTGGTGAGGGTCTAGAGAGTATGTAACAGGGCCAGATCAGAAGAGATCCCTTGGAGCCTGATGCTGTAGTCATTATGCACACACAGCTTCCGTTGACTTTGGTGGAACTTGTGCTCCTAAGTAACTCGGGTGCTTTTGAAATTTCCACCCTTTAAGCTTAATAGCTTAAAGTTAGGCACCTATTTTTTTGGGAGGGTGGGGGTGGGGAAAAAGACCTTATTTATGAGAAGTGACTCGAAAGATCTGTGCCAGATATCTTCTTGTGAAACTCCGTTGGGTAAACATCCCTGTTGTGTTATGATGCCCCAATAGGTGGAGCTTTGGTATGTTATGGGGACATTCACTCCTGCACAGAGGGCCAGCTCAAGCTTGTTTAATATTTAAGCTCTGAGAATGTATTGATTTTGTGCTAGCCCTTTGCAAAGCAGTGAATTTCACCCTTAGAGCTCAGGAATGCAAAATTTCTTCTTGTGACAGTTTGATCGTCTCATTAGGCCTGATTGCACGGATCTTCCCACTTTGATGGTGAAAGGTGAAGGGAGTGGGGAGGTGGCTGGTGTCGAAATGGTGTAATGACCTTCACTATAGAGAGCAGTAGTAGCAGTAAATACAAAAGGGATTCTTTGCTGAGGCTGCTGGTCACACACTGATCCAGCATCTTCCTGGCTCTCTAGCTCACAGACTGATGAACACAATTTCTGTTAAACAGTGTTGCCACACCGGGTCTCTTCTACAGTCTTCCTCTGATTGTGAAACACTCTGTTGTGGGTCTGCTGAGGCGTGCTACCAGAAAGGCTCTTGGTGCTTGTGTGGAGGGACAGGAACTCAAAGTGGATGACCTTGATGTCTGATGGATCTCCCATGATCTGAGAGGACCTCAGGCCCAGACCAGCAGTATTTGGGGGGCCTTCTGTTTGTTCTGGTGGAAGAAACTCTGAGGGGAATCTCATGGGGTTTTCCTCCCTGCACTCCAAGTGCCTTCTGGTAGTTTGCTCTGTGGTGGCTGGCCCCATTGAGAGGCTGTTTATACAGTAGAGAACCTACAGTATATTATCTTGAATTTATTGGTGATGACTATCAATATTTAACTGTGAGTGTCAGAGGTAACAGCTAGAATAACCTTTAGGCTGTTTACTCAAAACAGTAACATGTCAGCCTCCAGCTTCCTGAGAGGGGCCATCATTTGGCAAGGACTAAGAAGAGCAAGTATCTTGATATGGAAATTAATGTGGGAGTGAGCATGATTGAAAACACATAGCATTGTGTAGAAGGTAATATTAATATATCTCTAACCTTTATACTACATATATGGAAGTAATATCAATCTGCATATTTGTACAAAATTTGAGAATTCAGCAAGGTGGGGGTGGGGAGGAAGTGTTTTGTTTTATCTAAAAAAACAAAAACAGACAAACAACAGAAAACCCTTTTGGGCAACCCTGATGTATTTGATTGGAGTAAAACTCTTCCTGAAGTGTTAGGCTCTGAAAATTTGTGCTGCATGTCACTCCAAAGGTAATTTTTCTAAGCTTTGTAGTGCGGTTTTATATTTAATCTATGACCCTCTACTTCACTAGATACTTAGGTCAAGATTTTTAAAAAGAGGTTAGACTTCTAAATTCCTGTCTAGGTTTCCAAAAACATTTCCCATTGAAGTCAATGGGAGCTGCTCGATGCCCAGCACTTCTGAAAACCAGGACACTAACTTAGGAGCATTATGTTAAGCTCTTATTTAAAAAAAAAAACTTGTCCCTAAGTGATCACTATATTCATAATTGAAGGCAGACTAATTCATGGTTTAGTTGTAGATTTGTTGAAATTTTGTAAATGTACAAGAATAAATAAAATTAGAACTCTTTAATTTCTAAAATCTAACATGTATTTACCTGTATTTACCTCCTTTCTAGTTAAGAAGTTGCCCTTGTTTTATTTACCTGTCTGTACATGAAGTTCAAAATAGCAGCAGAGACCAGTCCATTTTATGTACTTACTGGAGAATTCTTTAATTTGTTGGCACAAGGCTTCATTCCTAGAAGGGTTTAATAAAATACCTCACCTGATATGTATGTCACAAGCAAAGGAAAAAGTTTAAAAGGTAGTGTTATTCCCTGCAAGATAGACAGATTTTGTGTACTCTACCTAATAGACTGGTGCAGCTTCATTGAAAAAAAAATGCTTGTTGACTTTTGAAAGTGTTTCTTCTGTAACTTTGGAGTCATTTTGATCTGTCATGTACATGTGTATTGTGACATCTTAAAAAAAAAGGGGGGGGGGAAGAAAAGTACATTTGTAATTAGAGCTGGTTGGAAATTATTTCCCTTCCATGTGGAAAATTTAAAATGTTCATGAACAGATATGAACGGAAACCCCTTCTCATCAGAAAGGTCATGGCCATGCCCTATGAGAGATGTCAATGGAGTACTTCGTGTGCCTAGTCCTCTTTATGGGCTGTGTTCCGTGGTTGGACTACACGTTCTAGGGTGCACCATGGTCTCCCCTGTCATTCATCAGGGGAAGCCCTAGCTGTAGTACATTACAGAAAATGAAACCCAGCGGCGGAGCATAGCTCAGAGAGGAAAAGGGGGGTCGGAGACACCTGAATTACAGCTCTTGTGGGGTATCACAGCAACATTTTTCACATACAATTTTTAGCTTTTTGGCTAAAAACATTTTAGTTTTCAGGAGGTTTGGTTTTTCAAAAAGCGAAGTCAATATTTTCCACAGAAAGCAGACGCGGGGAAGGGGTGTGTAAAAAAACAAAACAAAACATTTTTATTGAAAGCCCAATTTTTCATAGAAAAACAGTTCAACCTATTTCAGCCAGACTGATTTGTAATCCATTGCATTTTAGTAATTCCAGAACAGGCTTTACAGTTTTCGATATGCATTTTTTTAGTTGACGAACAGTGTCCTATGTAGGCACAATTACTACATAAATGGCACACTCCTGAGAAGCCACTTGTTATGAAACCATGATTCTTCAGCTCCAAAAACCCGGGTCTCTAATTATTGAGCAAAAGGAGAACTACTTGAGCTGACTGCAGTAGCAGGGCCTTGTCCTCTCTATAGGGCCAATCACCAAAGTGCAACATCAGTCACTCTCTCTCTCACACACACACAACCCTCCCTGCTCATGAAGAGGGGAGGAGTGTACCAAAATTGAGTGAGTGGAGTTGCGACTGGTGCACGGGGGTCACAATGCCACTCAAGTTTGGATTGTTGCAAAGCCACCACCCTGAGATGAAGGCCCTGTGTAAGTGCACCAAGTGTACCTTGGTTAATCTGGGCCTGCTCCTTGGGAGCTGTCGGTTTTGTCTGGAAAGGCCATGCACCGCTGTAGCGCACTATAAACCAATTTTTTATGTGGATCATTATCCATTGGAACTAAACTAAGGGTAAAATTTTCAAAAGCAAGCCTAAATCCCATTTCAGAAGTGAGTCTAGAGCCTATTTCCCATTAACTTTCCATGAGACTTAGACTCCTAAGTCACTTAAGCACTTCTGAAAATTTTACCCTGAGACCAAACATTTGCCAACTGGTGGTAATCCTTGATCAGTCATGATTGGATTGCACACAGATCCTAAACCCCATGCACACGGTGAAAAGCCATGCACACAAGAATTTGCACAGAAGCACAAAAATTTGCACAGAAGAAATTTTTTGCGCACACGGCCTGTCAAAAATTTGCACAGAAGACATTTTTTGCGCACACAGCCTGTCAAAAATTTGTACAGAAGAAATTTTTTGTGCACACGGCCTGTCAAAAATTAGAGGGAACATTGGTTACATGTGTGCTGCAGTGTATTGCTGGAGTGGGGCTTTTAACAGCACTCATTTTGTTCCTCAGACTGCCCTAAAGATACGTTTTCTGTATTCTGAAATGATGTGGCAGAAAGCAAAAAAGAATCCTCTGACTCATTAGGAAATAAACACAGGCATAATTACCATCTCCATTTCAGTCCATTCAATCTATTCTCCAGTCATGGGAAAATGTTCATGAAAAAGTTGATGTCTGGCTCTGTGATGCTTCTGAGAGAAGCTAGTTTTATAAAAAAAAATTGCAGAAGAAAAAACCAAGCCTGACTCTATATGTTACGTTAGACAAAATGGATGAAATTTATGACACCCTACTCATCAAATTCTGACCTTGATTTGACCCCACTGGCTTTTTACTGTTTGTTCCAAAGATTTGGTGCCACTTTTCCTCGGTGGGGCACTTCATTTTGAGAGTTAGATAGAGATCAATAGTCACAGCTTGAAATTGGCATCTTTGGAGGAAAAATATGTTGTGTGTCAGAACCGTAGATTTGATGGTACTTCAGTTAAGAAAATGGTGTACTCTTTCATGATTGTTTTCCATGACAGTATCGGGTGTTATTTCATTCTCCTACTGAGATTCTGACAGTCTCTTGCACTATCTTATCCGTCAAAGAGTTTTCATTCCTATCCTTTCATGCTTGGCTTCTGGAGTGGAACTTTATTTAAGAGGTCCATGAAATTAGAAAGGATGGCCCTGGCACTGGCTACGCTATCAGACTTGGTCACTCAGAAATGAGTCACTTCAGTTCTAGAACTTCCCTGTGGTTCTCAGATCTCCTAAATTGAAATATTAGTTAATCCACTATCCATACAATATAGGATCAGTTGGCAGGGGAAATCTCTTGAGCTTTGGGTAAAACTTATAATCTTCTTCCCCTAGGTGATTCCCGATTGTTTTATTGTGATGTAATGCAGAGAGACTTCCAAAAATGCTATTAAATTTGTTTTTGATGATGATCATTGACAGGGGGAAGCATTTATAAACATTCCTCCTCCTTCCATTACTCATACAGAGACAAAGGCATTTATAAACATTTGGGTTGCATGTTCAGAGACCCTGGTGATGGGGGCCATTGAGTACCCAGATGGCCAGAGATATGGGCCAGTGCTCCTGTATTCCGCAGTCACAGAATTTACTAAGAATTCTCCCCTTGCTGCAGAGTTGTGCTCCAGAGTTTGAGGCTTGGTCTATGTTTAAATGTTATATTGGCATAGCTATGTCAGTCAGGGGTGTGAAACAATACACCCACATATTTATACTGAAACCTGCCCCTCCAGTGTAGACACAGCTATGCTGATGGAAGAGTGCTTCTGTCAATGTAACTAATGTCCTTTGGGAAGGCGGTTTTCCTACAATGATGGAAAAACTTATGTCAGTTTAGGCTGCAGCTACACTACAGGCTATGCCAGCACAGAGTCCAGAGTGTAGGTATAGCCTATGCTCTCATTAAAAAATATTTTTCTAGCCATAATGTTTACAAAGAATACCTTAAAACCATCAAGTATAAGCCAATGCAGAGATGTTTGTCTGAGGAAGACAAACATATGAAGACTGTACCAGCATAGCTATGTTGGCATAGCTATGTGTCATGTAGATGTAACCTATACTGACAGAAGGAGTTTTTCTGACTGATGTTAGCTGCATTGACAGAAGTGCTCTTCCATCGATTTAGCTGCATTTGAACTGGGGGGCTATGTCTGCATAACTACATTTGTCATGGGTGTAGGTAGGCCAGTATAACTTCCAAGTGTAGATCAAGCCTGAGTCTGCAGGCAGCCTGAAAAAAAATTAGCCGTGAGGCATGTGAGCTGCCTCATTCATCTCAAGTGGGTGTTGACTCTCTGAAACAAAAATATCAACATTATCAATTGTATTACCATTGATCATTTTAGAACATCCAGATACTGCACTTATACCATTATTCTAACCTGCCCTTTTCAACTTCTCAAATAGCAAAAGCCCCAAATGCCCCCTACCCAACTGCCAAAACCTCAAGTTTCTCCCGTCATCCTCAGTATAGTTAAACGTTCTCCATACATAAACTTGCCCATATTCTCAGGGTTTAGCTGATCGCCATATTTGAGGTCGGGAAGGAGTTTTCCTCCAGGGCAGATTGGCAGAGGCCCTGGAGGTTTTTCGCCTTCCTCTGTAGCATGGGGCACGGGTCACTTGCTGGAGGATTCTCTGCTCCTTGAAGTCTTTAAACCACAATTTGAGGACTTCAATAGCTCAGACATAGGTGAGAGGTTTTTCGCAGGAGTGGGTGGGTGAGATTCTGTGGCCTGCGTTGTGCAGGAGATCAGGCTAGATGATCATAATGGTCCCTTCTGACCTTAGTATCTATGAATCTGTGTATGTTATACCAATAAAATAAAAACCAGTAGGATCTTATTAAAGGGAATAAGGCAAAATGCCACATTTATTGTGATTACAGAAAGAATCATAGTAAGCAGTTAGTTATAGCTATAACATTCCATTCAATTTCATATTGATTCACACATTCATTCATACACACACACACACTGGTTCTGCAAGGTTGTTATCATAGTTAAAGCCTTAGAGTTGATCGTGCCAAGCCACTGGCCATGTGGCATGGACATGAGGAGGGAGCAGGGTCTTGTCAGATGCTCATCTGATGCTCCTGGAAGTTGGCTTGCAGAATCAGACCCCAAAGTTCTCAGTTTCTAGAGTCCATTTTTATAGGAATTTCTTCCTATGCCAGTCTATGGGAATTGCTTCATCATGCTGTTGCTGAATCAATCAGCAGATGGCACATTCCTGACGGCTCCATGCTGCCAGATGTTATCTTGTTCTTCAGTTCTCCCATCCTTGAGGCTATTGGGTGGATTCCAGTCTGCCCTCCGGGGGGTCCTCTGGTTGTTTCCACTTGACGCCTTCTTCAGCCTATGGACACTGGATTCTTAGGCTCGCACCTCCCTGATCATTCATTTATTATCCACATCAAGCATCCATCCACATACATCCTTTATCTCTATTTTAATCACAATTGTTAACAAAACGAGATAAATACAACAAAAGGGTGGAGAGTCTCTGTGTGCTGTTTCTGTTACAAAGTATTTCTTTGAGAATAGACTCTATCTTAGGATGTACTAACACAATTAGCAGCTTGCAAGTTTCACACAGAGAGGAAGAGAAACAGTAAAACAAAGAGACCAAAAACCAAGAGACCTCTTAATTAGTAATACCTTGGAATTTAAACTATGGGGAATCAAACTCCTTTGTGATTTTAATACAGAACTTCTTTAATATGATCCAACAGGTATAATGGATGGATTTTGTCGGTATTCACTTGTTTTTCAGAGATGCTTCCCCTTTTATATCCTCTGTGTCAGTCAGGATTACACATTCCTACTCTGCACCAGCATTAGCCTCTGCAGGCTCCAAAATTAAGAATGAAATAGACAAAGTACAAACCATTTTTACACCTCGGGGAACAAACAGTTTAATGTCAGCTCACTTTTTATTGGCTCTTTTCTCCAAGCAGAGGTACTTGTGCTAATCAGAACAGGTAATGCCACATATGTGAGATAGTGGCTTGGGGCCATTACAGGACAATAAACAAAATGGGCCAAATTCTCAGCTGGTGTAAATTAGTGTCACATCATTGAATTCAAGGGAACTATGCCAATTTACACCAAGATTTCACCCTATATTGCTAACAAACAGAGGAAGTAATTTTGTATCAACCAGCCATTGTTTGCATAGCTCAGCTTGAGGCTGATGTCCTGGATGGAGGAGGTTTCTGTGCAGCAAAAGAAAGTGGAGAGAAGCAATAGCAGTCAGAAATGTTAGCCTCTTCCTCTTGTCTTTCCTTTGATAAGCTACCTTCAATGTGTCATTAAGTACTCCTTTTAGTCAACAATCAGCAGTCCCTCCATCTGAATCTCCTCCCGGTTTCACAGCAGTGTAACTCCACAGACTTCAATTGAGAGACCCTGATGTAACTCAGCAGTAAGGGGATAATCAGGCCCCTGAGTCTGTAAACCTTTTTAGAGGAGCAAACTATGCACCTTCATGCACAAAGCACAAAATCAAGGAGGCACCTCTGCAGATATGGATTTGAGCTGGAGCAGTCAAGTATAGCATACTGCACTTGTCACAGGAAGAAATATCCTGCCTCCTGAATTCTTTGCTACTCAGCCCCCAAAATGCACATGCAAGAAAAATGGGGAAGAGACGTTTCTCTTGTCACTGTTTCTGGCATTTGAGTTCTGCACACCTACTGGATCTTTGGAGCTGAGGAGCAGTGTCAGATTTGGGGACACTAAGGCCACTGAGTGTGGTCTGGGCACCACCAGTACCTTTAGCACCCAGGAAGACAGAGTAGACTTTTGTTCCTTCAAATATGGGATTAAGAAGGGCTGCTGGTACAGCTTCATGCTCTGATTCTCTGAAGCGCCCAGCTATCTCAGGGCTTGGCCTGCCCTCTTGCCATTTGCCACCTCTGTCAGGTATTTTAATTTGGAGTGCTCTTCTGGTTTGCATTGTGGGATGTCCATTCTTCCAGCAAGGAGCCTTCCCCCTCCTCTGGACAGATCTAAGTTCTCTTTGACCCAGGGCCCCTTCCAGCCAGGGATTAGGTCCATAGATCAATGGGATTTGTGCTTCATCTACACTGCTTTGAAGGCTCTTTGGGGGGTCTGCACAGGAAATTTCCCTGTAGCCCTGGGTGCCAGTCCAAGTCCACTGAGCAGAACATTGGAAATGTACCAACAATCAATCTTGTCTGTCAGACTGTGGGTTTTCAGTTGCTCAAATATAACAGTACATGTACTTTCATACAGGACCACATACAAGTGGCACACACTCCTGAGGAGCGCTATATGCAGGCTCCCTTCAGGATCTATGCACACCTCATGCTCTTTATCATGTCCCCAACAAACTCACAGAAATGATAAAGCCAAACAAACTTCTCACTTGGAGGTGAATCCTCAGTGGTGTGGGGCTCCTGCAACTCCTGTTCATGTCAGTGGAAGTGGCAGGTGCTGAGTGTCACGGTTACAGAGCTAATGCACCTATGTCCCCTCTGTGGTCTCTATGACAGGCCTTGTACCTTTACCCATCCCAGAGTGGAATTCCACAGCTTTCACACACTTAGACCAGACCCTGCCCTAGTCTGCAGTGCCCTACATATTAATTGTTCTTACCCACCAGGTCCGACTGAGCTCTTCTTCCCAGCAGAAGTCTGTGACCAGTGGTGTTTGTAGTAATCAGACCAACTTCTTCAAACAAAGTGTTACTCATTTTATCAGTAGGAACCAAGCATGTAGAAAGAAAATGATTGTAAAACAACAAACAGCCTACACAAATGTGTATCTTACCTACAGGCTTAACATCCCTTAATGGTACTTGCGCATGCCTACGTTCTTGAGACACCCCAGTGGGTGTCTGTGTTTCAGCCTGGTTCCTCTGAACAACTCCCATTTCTACAGTGTGGGGGCCTTTTTAAACCCTCCAAAGTTCTTTTGATATCCTTTGTGTGAGGGCCTTTTCTGGTCCTGGCACTGTCTTTTAACAACCCACAAGTGTTTGCCAAGATATGGTTTATCTTCAGCCATTCTTTTTCCTTCCTGCTTGTTTTTTCCTAACAGCCCTCTATTTCACTAAACCAATTTATTGATACAGTAAACATCCCAACAACTAGCTCAACATATAGGACTCATAAATTCCAGAGCAGCTCCAAATCCATCACGCTCAGCATTTCTTAGGATTTCAGCCCCAAGTCATCAGTAAGGTACTTAGGAATATGCCTAACTGTAAAAGTGAGCAATGCCATTGACTTCAATGAGACTGTCCATCTGTTTCAAGTTAGGCAGATGCTTAAGTACCTTGCTGAATAAGGGTATGTCTACAGAAAATCCTTGGGTGGCCTAGATCAGCTGGCTTGGGCTTGGGCTCAAGTGCTGAAAAATTGGTGTGTAGCTGTTGGGCTCGGATCTGGAGCCTGAGCGCAAATGTCTACACGGCAATTTTTAGCTCCACAGCCCAAGCACAGCGAGCTCATGTCAGTTGACATGGGCCAGCTGCGGCTGTGCCTTGGTCTTTTATCCCTGTGTAGATGTACCCTAAGGTCTTAGTCTTTAATGTACTCTGCATTATATGTAGGACATAAGCTAAATCAGAATTTTGCAATGATTTAAATGGGAGCATGACCAAGCCTTAAATCATCAAAGAGGTACATGGAGGAGGGGAGTCACTAAAAAAACTTTGCAAATTAGATTCTGTTGTCTTGGTGAATCTGTGGATGTGTTAACACATTGTTCAGGAAAGGGATCTGTGAGCGATTCCTGCTATGCTGCTTGTTATCTAAAATTGCTATTAATAGTGTATTATCTTTAGAAGGGAAGCTGACATACTGTAAATGTGTCAAATGGTAATGATATGGTAGTTAATTTGTATAATGTACATTTGCAGCCTGAATTATTAGGCATTCTGGTTATGCTAGAAATATCAGGTGTACATTCACAGCAGTTTTTAGGGTAGGTAAATATATATTCATGTACTAAAACAACTGGATTTAAACAGAAATAGTAAAAGTCAAGAGAAATACTGAATTAGCTTTATTACCATGAATCTCCACAGTATAGCAAAAAACATAAGCATAACAGCTGCAACATAGGAGGTCTTGTCAGAGGATATTCAGTTGCTCTTGGCTTAATGTCATACATCAAGTTCAGCTAAGGCAAACAAGTTGCTGTTAACTCCATGTGATGAGGCATCTGCCCTACACTGGCTTGTAAGGGGTTAATGGAGCCCTAGGGAGGCTGTGCAGAAAGCAGCCAATAGGAAAGGGACTGTGAGGAGCAGCCAGTCAGGCCCTGGCAGGCCCATATAAGAAGAGCTGAAGGGCAGAGCAGATTCAGTTGCTCCCTCAAGCTCAAGGAGGGAGAACTGGCTGCCTTGCAGGTAGAAGAAACCCAGTACCATAGACAGAGCAGTGCTGCTAGCATGGACAAGGGGAGCTAGGGAAGAGCTCCTGGTTGGTGGCTGGGAGCTCCAGGCTGAGGCCTGGAGATAAGGGAGAAGAAGATACTGGGGCTATGGGGAGGTGGCCCAGAGAAATAGATTGAGAGGTTGAAGGACTGCAGCATGTAGCTACAATTGCAGGTTCCTTGGGCCGGATCCGGAGTAGTGGGTGGGCCTGGGTCACCTCCACCCCCACTTGCCACTGACGAAGTGGCTGGACCATTGGACTGCGGTACTGTCACCCGGGAAGGGGGGAGCACAGAGTGTGGCACAGCCAGCGAGCTGTGTCCTGAAGAGGACACCGTGGTCCTTGTAGCGACATGCTTTCAGGAACAGAAGTGACAGTGGGAGAGACACCACCAAGAGTCGGTGTACCAACCTGTGGAGCTGATCAGTAAGATGACCAGCAGAAGGCTCTAGCATGGTGAGTCTCACCCTGTCACACACCATTTTTCTGAATAGGGCCAATATCTCTTGTCTGGCAACAGATGTCTCAATAGGGGGCTGAATGTACTTCCAGGTTTTGATGCCTTAGAGTAACACACTGTTAGTAACTGTGGCATTGTCTGAAATGGCAAGGAACCAGTCACCAAGGAGCTCTCTCCCTCTGCTGATCTTGGTATTATAGCTGGTGTGTATTTGTGTTGAAAATTTGTACTACAGTTCTGTAAACCAATAACTTATTTTAACAGTTTGTGAACTAGTGACTGGTTGTTCATGTAAATATGTGATAAATATTCAACCATTTGTTTGTATTCTAAATGTGTGTTTTCAGGCAGATGTGCAGTTAAATGTGCATCATGGAATTTTGGCGCATATATAAAGAAGTATACACGAAACTACACAAGTAAATATGATAAACAGGTTGTAGGTATGTTTGCTATGTGTCTATACAGTGCCTAGCACAGTGAGGCTCTGATCCATGACTGGGACTCCTAAGTGTGACTGCTAAGCAAATAAATAATAACAGGTATGGAGTTGTTAAATATCACTTGTCACAAAAATAATAGGTAATACAGTATATATTTAATACAGTGACATTATTTGTCTGTGTATACACAGATATTGGTTTAGCATTCAGGCCCACTGACAGCAATTCCGGGCCCCAGGGCAGAACAGTCAATGGGCAGGTTGCTGGGGCGGGGAGCCGCTGCCGCCGCGCATTGTGGAGGGCGGGCTGGAGCTGAGCCCAACGCTGCTGCGGCTCGCCCGGCCTGGCATCACCACATGGGCGCGGAGCTGGACCACATGCGGTTTCTTTACTTGTCCATTTCCATTGGCGCTCACATTTGGGCAGTGCTGAGCCTGCTTTCGCTGGGCACCAGCCAGCCGCTGCTGGCTCTTCCAGGGCTTCCACATGCCCTCCCAGCTGCCTTTGCTGCCGCCCCTACCATGCTGCACACGCCTAGGAGCCCTGAGGCCAACCTGGGAAATTTAAAAGAGCTCAGGGCTCCGGGGCCCTTTTAAATCGCTTGGGCCCATGGGCAATTGCCCCCGCCCCCTGTTGGCGGGCCTGGTGCTATTACATCAAACAATGATATGTACGTAAATGGGTGGCTTTAGAGTTGTGGATTTGTGGAGGAGCATTGTTATACTGAAGTGTATGTAAACAGCTGCTGTTGTGTGTGTATAAGTAACAGGTAGATGCGCAGCTTTATTGAATGAGATACGAAAATAAACTAGGAAGTTTCTGGGTGGCTGCAATATTTTGTATGGCTGTTTCTGTCTAGGGCCAAGATTGTCTGTGTTGTCTCCAGTTGTGGTGGTGGGGGTTTTCTGCCATGTCTTGGTATAAGGTCTAGGAGTTCATTGTAGAGACAGGAGAGGAGAATGGTTTGTGAGAAATACAGAAGGATGTTGGATTTCAGTGCTTTAGGGTCAATAAAAATGTCTGTTCTAGTCTAGAGTATATTTTGTGAGCCATGGAGAAACAAGTAGTCCCTGGTTTTGGCATTGGTGTTCCTCCAGGCAAAATGCTTTCCTTGGGATTGTTAAGGGTAAAATTGCACTGAAGTCCATGAGAATTTCCCCAGTGACGTCAGCGTGTGTCCCCAGAGTGTTCTGGAAACTTTTTTTCTGTGAATAACCAGGAATGATCTGTCTGTTGTATTTGATGCACAACCAAAAATCCTATTAACCAGATGAGTTCAGGAGAATACTGACAAGTGATGGAGTTAGTTGAATACTTTCCAAAAAAAAATATAGGGTCTTTATTTGATGCTCAGATTTATGTGTAATAGCTGAATACCATCAGTCTGTTCTGACACTGATTCTCTGGAACTCATCGTCTGACTAGGTGGTGCTAATGGCCATAAGTGATATTTCCAATATACAAATAGATGAAAATGAGGCTCAGAAAGGTTGAGGGATGTACCCAAGAAGAAGCTGTTAGTAAGAAGCAGAGTTGGGAACAGACCTCCCTAGGCCTCTCAGTCTCCTTATATGCAGAAAAGTAGTTAGTACTTACACAGTAACTATTTCCCCATTTTTAGATGCGGTAGACGAAGAAAGCAAACCAACCCAAAAACCCCAACTCTAATCTCTGTTATGTGTTTCATACAATACAATAGTTCAGATTTAAATCTTTAGTGTTTAAAGGCAAAGCAGTCAAGCATTTGTAGTGGCACCAAACATCCTCTGTTCTTCCTTATCTGAACAATTCAAACACAAATCAATTGTGATCAGTTTGTAACAGAGTTTTTTTTTTTTTTTTTTTTACAGGGGTTGGGAATGTGTAATGTCCAGTTTTAGCCTGAAGTAGATTATAATAGCCAAGTTATAAAGCTGTCAAATATCTGTATACAAATGTTACTGTTCATCAAATGATGTCAGTGTGCTATTATACTTTCTAGAACCGCTCCGGACTGAGGGCCCAAATAATCCCTGGTTTAACTGCATTGGCACACGTGGTCTTACTCCAAAGATCCATTTGGCCCTGGGAGACTTGACATACTATAGCTCTGAAGCAGCGCCAGAGTTTCATTATTTCTCTACTTGTTCATTTCCATTGCTGCTGCATTAGATTTCATGCCATTAGGAGATGTTCATGTAGCAGCTGATCAAAGTGCTTAAAGACAGGGTTAATTTTCACTTACAAGGAAGAAATCAAGACAGCAGGGGGTGTACAAAATAATAAGTTTTTCATTTATGAATTTGCTTCTCCTTGACTAGGATTTAGCTTTGATTTTTGTTCTTTCTAGCATCTCCAATTGAGCTAAAATGCTGGATACACAGCAGAGGAACTGAATTGTCCAAATGGTCTCAGTAAAATTATGATAATAAAGTAAAATGAGACTATAGCATCTCATAGACTCATAGATATTAAGGTCAGAAGGGACCATTCTGATCATCTAGTCCGACCTCCTGCACCACGCAGGCCACAGAATCTCACCCACCCACTCCTGCGAAAAACCTCTCACCTATGTCTGAGCTATTGAAGTCCTCAAATCATGTGTCATCTCAGCGGATAGATCTCAAAATGAAGTGCTGTATAGTGGGCACTTTCTGATAACTATGGTTAAATATTCCTTTCCTACATTTAACAATTATTATTTACATTGCACAATAGGGGTGTGATGCTTTAGAGCCAAATAGGGAGACAAAGGCCCTGACCTGAGGTGGTTATAATCTAGCACTTATGTAGCACTTTGCATCTTTAAAATGCTATATGAAAATTATTTACTGCCCACCACATCCCTGTGAGATAGTTAGCAATAAGTGCTACAGTTCTCATTTTACAGATGAAAATGAGAGGGGGAGGGCCTACATTTTCAAAAGCGACTACTGATTTTGTGTGTCCAGCTTGAGCACCTGTAAATTCTGTTGACTCAGGTTGGGCACCCAAAAACTGAGACAATCAAAATTGGCTTTTGAAAATTTAGTCCTAACTGGCTTCCCAAGGCCAAAGAGGGGGTCAGTGTCAGAGACAGAAGTAAAACCCATGAGTTCCTAGCTCTTGCTCCTGTGTTTATCCCATGCCCCTCTTTCTCTAATATGCTATAGGCATTTTAAAAAGCAAACAAAAAGCTTATGTAGTAGTGATCTTCATCGAACGTAAATCGCCAAATTACTTTTAAATTAAAGCAGAAGTCCTCATTCGAAGAACATGGATGCCTCTGTTCCCACACCTCTGCAAAATACAATTTGTACATACAGTAGCAAGTTTTGCTCATGTCAATTTGAATGCACTTATGCATTTTTTTCTTTTGCATGCAAGTGGAAGTTGTGTCATATTCTGTGAAACGTTTGCCTATTTCTTTAAGAGAGGTTCAGTGTTCATATCTTCAGCCAATGAATTTGAGCATGAACACAGGCAGAAGGTAGAGTAGCTGACAGGGAAAGAGTTGTAATGGAACTAGGAATAAGTTAGTGAAATAAGTTTTGTAAAAAAAACCACTACATTGTTCTGGTGTTTTCTCATTTTTCAAAAAAGAAAATGGGAGCAGAACAGAAGTGGAACACACAAAAATGTATTTCAGAACCATGATACCATGTTGAAGAACAAAAGAAAAAGGATCTCTTGTTTGTGAGAATGATCAGTCTCTTGCTTGTTTCTCTTTGGGGCCTTTTCAGCTAAATACACCCGCAGCCCACTGGATCATTCAAGCTCCTAAGGATGAAGGGGTCTGTGGGCAGCAAAGCTTTTCAGGAGAAAGGTAGAGGGACAAATAATTAAACAAAACTCCTCTCCACAACCAACCTTATTATACAACATGTCCACACTTTGCAGAGCTGGTAGGGAGCTGAAGAGATATTGTAAATGAACTCTTCTCCTGAGCACCTTCAGGAGTGGCAGTGCAGCCCGTACTTAAGCTTGCATACGCTCCAATTGCCATACTAAGAAGGCCAGGGATTCTGAAGCACTATTCTCCACTGCCACAAGGGTTTCTTGTCTTGTCTTGAGCATCGCATGCCAGAAGCAAGCAAAGCTTTGATACATTTGCAATAGCTGTACCTTGGTACAGAATGCATGTTTATAAATCATTAAGATCATCTATCTTCTCCTGCCTTTCTGGTAATTTCTGCACCTAACACTGAAGTTACAACACTTCACATTTCCCCTCAGTTAAACAACTTTGCAAAAATAAACCATGCTGGGAAAACCTTACCATGAATACAATTCATAATTATACAACTTAGCATGAATACAAACCACTCTGAAAATACATGGTACAACCTGCTTGTTCACTACTAGTTACTTTCTTATCTGAATTGCACTGCACACTTTGACTGGATAATCTCGTCATTACAACAATAAAGCAATTTACCTATTTTTGGTGATGACATCAGTTTGGGAGAGCGGGTTTCTCAGTCTTTAGGACAATGCCATTCCTTGTAACAGTGGTAGTTTCCCCCTACATCGGCACAACACAACTGTAGCTTCACAAGCAGTACTTTTCTACTTCACCTTCGGCCTCGCTGTAAAGCATGATGGGACTCTGGTTCAGTCTGGTCAACACGGTCACCACAGCCTTCTAAAAGAGGACTAGATGGAACTTGTTTCATAGCTGATCCAGTCAATGTAGAATGATTGGTGAAGTCCTTCCTCTCCCAAGGGATGAGCATGCTGTATGAGGGAACGTTCTCATTTTATAAGTGATATTAGGAGAAGTTACTCCTGTTTGTTTCACAAAAGCCAATGTGAGATAAGATGGGAATCTGTAAAATTACTTAGATGCCGCCAAACAAACCTATTACTCAGGCACTGATTCTTCAAGGTATAGCATATGGGCAAACTACTGCTTCCACCAGCCTCCTTAACTTCAGTAGCAGTCCATCTGTGTGCTACATGTTGCAGGATAAGGACTTAAGTTTGTAAAAGGAACTATTCTGCTAAGACTGTATGGAGTTTATATGAATAGTTGATATCAGGGCTAGCTCAAACAGGAGTGAGGTCTCCTGGGCTAACTGAACCCAAGTCCATGGGCCCTAAGATTTAATGTTTGACACCTTACCTTTTGACCTGTATTTTATGTGTTCTCCTATAGAGAATGATCTTGGGGTTAAGGCACTGGACTAGGGCTCAGAATTGGATTCAATTCCAGGTTTTGCCATGGATTTCCTTGGGTAGTGATATAACCTCTCTGTGCTCAGTTCCCCTTTAACCACCTTATAAGGTTTCCCTATAAGCACCTTTGTACTGATATAACTGCATCCATACTATGGGGGTTGTACTGCTTCACCTATACCAGTATAGCTAGAGTGATACAATTTTTATGTGTAGACAAGTCCTTGAACATCTCACTATCATTTCAAGAGGGCCCTGACGTAGTGCAACCAGTGATCTGTGGTCTGCTGGTGGCTTAAGGTTTGGCAGCACTAATTAAAGAGAGCCTAATATGTTGTAAAATCGCAAGGTGAAATCTTGGCCCCATTGAAGTAAATGGGAGTTTTGCCGTTGACTTCAGTGGGGCCAGAATTTCAGCAGCAGAGATTAGAGTTGGAAAATTGTTAGGTGATATAGTCCATTCCCTGCCAAATGCAGAAATGTTCCTCACAACACTGGATATTGCAAGAAAAACCTTTCAACTCATTTTTTCTCCATTTTGCTAGGAAAATTGTATTTGAGGAATTAACTATTTTAAACAAATGACCCAGAAAAATGTGTGTGTATAATAACTCTCGATTTAAATCATTCTTGTAACTCTGTGGATAGATCTAGTTATACTGCCTTGGGCTACAATAATAATTCATCCAAGACCATTTAATGTCTGACCTAAATTTTGCAAAAATATCTGGTCCCTAAACCTCTGTGAGAGGGAGATACTTACATCTGACACCCTTATAAGTAACCCGGATAAGATTATTGATCAGCACTGTATAGGTTGTGTCCAGTGGAAAGATGAGATGGAGAGGCCAATCCATTATCGCAGCCGTCTACCAGTGGAAGGCAACAGCCTTAATGATACAGATTTCCAGTAACTATATTATTCTGAAGTAAATAGAAACTCACTACTGTGCCACACTATCATTTAAAACAATGCCATTGAGGCTGACAAGCCCCAAATTTTAATCCCGGTAATGTAGTTGCTATCAGATGAACATCTAACAAAGTATCAGACCAATGGGAGGGCTTGAAGTCCTTCCCTCCTTTCCTTTCTTACTGCCCTTAGGGCTCTTCCAAGCCCTGAGTTGGTTAGAAAGGTTGCTAGGCAGTAATGCAAGGTGATAAGCCTGGCGTTCTGTGCCCCATCTGGTTTAGGAGTGAGGGATAAAGAAGTTAAGAGTCCATTGCCCTAGACAGCAGCTGCCTTTAACATCTCAGCTGATGAATGCAAACCTCCCAGCAGATGTGGGTTTGTGGTTCTGCACGTGCCATGATGCAAGAACACATGTCTAGGTTCCACTGCTTCTCTGCTGGCCTGCTGCCATCCTTTTTGGGAGCTGGCATGGAAGTGGGGCAAATATGTACGTACTTCATGAGCTCTGCTATGTCACACGCCCATATCTGTGATCCCAAAACCCTGTGCCTTAGCTTTGCAAATGTTATCACCTCATGTTAAGACTGATGCTCTTGGTTTGGAGACTGATATAGAAGAAATTGAGGGGGATATGAAGGAAGAAAAAGTTTTAGTTGTAGAGAAAATTTGGGCCTACCACCATGGAAACACCCTCAGTTAGAAATGAGTTTAGGACTCATACAATCTACCACTCGAGGCTGGTTCTGACATTTCAAGGCCCCCCAGAAGGCCTGCTTGACAGACGTGCTCCCACCGATCCCCCATGTAATTTCAGGGGTGGCCAACCTGTGGCTCCGGAGCCACATGCGGCTCTTCAGAAGTTAATTTGCAGCTCCTTGTATAGGCAGCGGCTCCGGGGCTGGAGCTACAGGCTCCAACTCTCCAGTGTGCCAGGGGGTGCTCACTGCTCAACCCCTGGCTCTGCCCCCACTTCTCCCATTCCCACCCCCTCCCCTGAGCCTGCTGTGCCCTTGCTCCTCCCCCCTCTCCCTCCAGAAACAGCTGATCAGAAGGCGTGGGGAGGCACTGATCGGCAGGCCAGCCGGTGGGCGGAAGGCGCTGGGAGCTGAGTGGGGAGCTCACGGGGGTGGGGGGGGCTGCTGACGTATTACTGTGGCTCTTTGGCAATGTACATTGGTAAATTCTGGCTCCTTCTCATGCTCAGGTTGGCCACCCCTGTAATAATTCATTCTCTTGACATCCTCACTTACTATTAAAACTATCGAGGCAGGCAGGCGGGGCTTGTATTTGCTGCCGAGAGGAAGGAACAAGCCTCACTTGGAAGAAGCATTTACTGTCTGAGTGGTGGAGACAGCACTAATAGTGGGCAACAGCAGTGGAGGAGGGAACCACTGAAGAAGCCCCACTAGGGGCAGCAGCAGAGGGAGACCTAAAGGGAGCAAAGTAGGATATTGCCCCGCACCCACCTACTTCCCAACAGCCCGTTCCTTTCCCGTCTCACTAGGAGATAATGCGGGGGGGGGGGCACACCTTCTTGACCAGGCCTAGCAGATTTTAGCTGCACAGTCCTCAGCAGATCACTCTTAATAAAGTATTGGGAGGAAGAGTGAAGGGCTGAGCTGATCCTGTGCAGAAGTGTCTCTCTCTCCCCTTTCCTACTGTAGGAGCCCCACCCTATTTGGGGCTCCCGGCAACTGCAGCATCTGCAGCCTATATGCCCTCCTGCCAGTTCCCCAACATATAATTTACCCTGCTGTGTAGGTCACCTCTCAGTTTGGCTAAAAGTCTAAATTTTCAAATGATCTCCAAAAATGTGCATGTAATTTTTTGCAACATTCATGAAAAGAACATGTAGAACTTGAGTAGGCAAACTGTAGGCATGCATGGGAGAATTATCATCCTATAGACTTGAATGCTGGCATTTGCATGTACAGAGGGGTTCAGCCACAGAGAGAATGGATGTGTTTTTGGAGGCCCTAAATGCCAGTTGATTTGGGCATATCCTGTTTTCAGGCAAACATTTCATGCAAATTTGTGCATGCAATGGCTGCCAAGGATCTTTTATAATCTAGTGACTGAAGGATCCACTAATTAAAAAGCCCCTAATTAGACTTTTAAATGATAAACTGCAATAGCTCCAGTGCAGCTGTTATAAACTATCAAGTAAATTATACCCAGTTGAAAGAGGCCATAATTACGTATTTATATAACAGACTTTAGGACTTTGAAAGATAAAAGATTTTTTAATATCTACAATTAAAAAAACAACAAAGTAACAATGAGGCTCTTAAACCAATGAAAGCAAGGAAATTCAGAGTTAATCTAAAAATCCATGCTGATACTGAGTCTTACACTCATTGCATTGTCACTTGTTTTTTTTATAACTTTGGATGAGATAAAGATGTACTGTCAGCCAGGACTTTATGTTGCTGCTCTAAATTTACTTGCTTTTATGGGTTCATGTACAGCCTTAATGATACTTCAGCTAACTGTGTGTGGTTTAACTGTTCTGCAAAGGCTAACAAGAAGATTCACAATTGCTGACAAATGCCAGCTTCTTTCCTTACAGCCTGATCCTGGTAGGTGCTAAGCATGCCTAACTCTTTATGAAGTCAATGGGCGTTGAGAATGCTCAGCACGTGGTGATACTGGGTCCACAGAGACCAAACCTCAGTCACTGTGCTGCTGTTTATTTCTTCATTGTACATTCCCAGTATTGTCCTTAACATGAGGCGCCAGACCCCGGAGGCATCGGAGACTTCCCCTGCAGCAAGGGGCAGGGTGAGGCTCAGTTGGGGCCCTCCCGATTTTTCCCAGTCCCTGGTTGTCAGGAATGTCAAGAACATGCTTTTAAGAACGTGAACTCTAGTTCTTTTCTGTGGGCTCAGTCTGGCCTTAGTGAAGTCAAGGAGAGTTTTGTCATTGATGTCAATGGGAGCTAGGGCAGATTCTTATCTGTTTGCTGCTAGTTTGCCCCAAAACCCCTCCCATACCTTGACTGAGAGCTTCTCTGCTGCTGGCCTCACTCCTTCTTTCATATCCCAATTTCTTTAGTGACACTCTTCCACTTCCTTTCTTTCCCACACTTGCTTCTGTTTCCTTCCCTCCTCCTGTCCTTCGCTGCAAACTCTGCCCTGTAATGAAAATAAAATAATAAATAGAAATAAAGGAATATATTAAAAAGGAAAAGAAATGTGTCTCTAACACGTTGTGTGCCCTTCATCAGCCTGGTGGCTTTGCTGGTGGGTAGCTGCCTGGCCTACTCTGGTTTTTGGTTTTTCATGTTATAAAATCTTCAGGACAAGGACTGGATTTTGTGTGTGTGTGTGTGTGTATGTGTACAGTGTCTAGCACAATGGGCCCCTATTCCTGATTGGGCAGAGATTACTACCATACTATAGATTATAAAGAACCATTAGCTTGTGATGCATAGAGGGCTTGAGCCTGCAACTGCTGAGATAGCATGTCATGTTCAATGGCATTCCTTGTCTGTTTAAAGTTAAACATGCTGGACTGAGGCCAGAATACCTAGCACCTTGCAGGATTAAGCCCATAACAACTAAACATTTTATTAAATTTATTAAAGTAGTACTGAGATATTGTAATCTGGAAATACTGCATTAACAAAAGTAAAGGTGACCATTCAAACTCGTTGTTGTTTTTGTGGCTGATTAACTTCCCCACAGGGTATTAAATCGTGCTAATATAGTTTGCCCTGTAGACCCTACCTTGTGAGATGAGTGACCCATGTGCTTAAAGTTAACTGCATTCTTAAATGCTTTTGGTGAATCAGGGCCTAAGGCATTAATTAGAGCTTGGCTTAGATTGACTTGCCTTTTTTTTAGGGGGGGTGGGGGGGATTGTTTTTTTTTTTCCTTTCAACTCTTCAGTGCTTGAAGGTTGAATTGGTATGCAGATATCCCCCTTGTAGCCGGGACTTGCTTCTGTCACTGTGGCTGAAGGTACTCACACATCAAGGGTGGCACAGTGGGCAGGAAGGAACCCCTCTGGGAGCTTTCAACCTTTGTGGAAAATAATGATGTATGAGACAGGGATTCCTTTGGAACCTGAAGGGTACATGACAGACAGAATAATATGGGAGGAAAACTTTGTCTTAACAATTGAGACTGATGGTCTCATCTTGTCTCCTTGTTATTGTTAGTGACCAAGACTGAGATAAGCTTTCTTATGAAGAACTTCATTTTGTGGCAGGTTCTGTATGTTGGACACACTACCATCCAAGGTGCAGATACTGACAGGTGCCAAGGAACCCTTTGTGGTGGCGTTTTAGTTTAAACCTAAAATTCCTTCTAACATTGAGATGCATGTTTGTCAAGAATGACAGTCTGCAACTTGATAATCTTATACCAATTTGCTTTCTGACCTCAGATGACTTGCTGGAGGGGAGAATACCTGGAGTGGCATAGGAGTCTCAGCCTTATAATCAGCTTTTCTATCACTTTATTAATTTTACTTTCCGGTGGTTACTGCATGTTTGGAAAAGACCGTTGATTTGTATGGATCTGTGTGGGATGGTGAAGAGCTGGAGCTAAAGGAGGAGTGTGAGTTGACAGCGGTGCAATATCCCTAACTGACAAAGAGCAAAGGCACTATTTAAAGTGACTTTTCTTCTTCTTTTTTAAAGTTAAAGAGAATGGCCTTAAATTTGTCCTCATATTACCAAATTCAAAAAGAAGTGTTTACGTCTATATTCTTTTCCAATGGATTAAGTGAAATATCAAAAACTCATTTTAAATAAGCATATTTTAAAGTTAGATGTGTGATTCAAAATACAAACTACTGTGTGAGTAATGGGAAGGCTGCTGCTTCAAAACTGGTGGCAAATGGAATCACAAAGAGGACAAGCTCCCTTTCTGAGAGTGTAATTTGCACCACAAAATTTGGGGTTTACATTTTTTTGCACCCTCCAGTTAATTGTGGCAAAAGATCAGACAGAAGTTGAAAATACTCAGATTTGCATCCACAATTCATTTTGTGGGGGCAAAAATTCATGCACAAGTGGACCACAAATTAATGAGTTGAGCCTCGATCCTTTTTGAAAAGGTCTCCCCAACATATGAGCAGAACAGGTTAGAAAACACAAGATTTCATTTACACTGGCCTCTTGCACCTTAATTTTCTGGAGAACTGGGATCTCACTGTTAATTTAAATATAAAATGGCATATATAATATGCCATGGTAAAGCCTTAGGCATGAATAAATTTGAGATTAATCATAAAGTAGACTTTTACAGCTATGCAATCAGAATTCAGATCACTTTGAAATCTCTGGAGTATTTTGGGATTTTTTTTTTTTGTTTTTTAGATGAAAATGCTGCTGAGAAAGAGGTCAGTGGCACATGTGTATATATTGTAACCCTGGGTGCTCTTTAAAGAGAGTCAGTTGAATGGATAAACCCAGCTAACATTAAATAGCTCTGGTGTAATACAAATAAAATGGGCAAAGCTGAAAAAAGCTCGCTGACAAGAGGAGTGGGTGTTGGTGGGTGAGTTGCTGCAGTTTTAGAGCTGTTAAATGTATGTTTTTTTTTAGCGTTTTCATTATTTAAAAGTGGAGTGGTAGTTTCTTCACTCCTTCTGAAAACTTAATAATTTACTCAACTATAGGGTACCCACAGTGAAGTGCTTTACAAATCCGTTAAATCAACGTGATTTCAAGTATGTCTAATACTCCTTCTCTTTAGACGTCATGCTGTCTCAACTCTGCCCTTCCTCCCCTCAGAATGGCTGCAGTTTCTGTGGTTCTCCTGGTGCTTATGTGTCGTCTATGCCCCAAAGTACAGGTTTACAGGGGACAAGTATGATAAGTGATAACAGAAATCATAGGGGATTCCTCATCTCCTTTTGCCCAAAAGTTCTTCTTTTTTGAATATTTTCACCTGTTCCATTGATGAATGTTATTCAGAACGGTGTGATGACCTGATTCAAGTGGCCCAAAATGTTTTTGGCCATTGGAGTCCAGATATTATGTTGATGATGGCAGTAGAAGTCCAAGAGGTTGAGAGAGAGAAGTGGAAGTTCCCTATTGATCTCTTTGTGGTCCAGAATGTATGGACCATTGAACCAAATCTGTCAGTCCTTACTCATGTGGGTAGCCACTGATGACAGTGCGACTTCTCATATGAGTAAAGGCTGCAAGACTGGGCCCATTATGACCTTGGCAGAGTTTCCTATGCATAGAAACACAAAATACATGGATTGCTTAGCTGTGTATTCTCCTCTGCATGCAGATACTGAGCATGATAATGCATCTGTGAAGGGTGGGGAAGATCCACAGGAGCCCCAAAGGGAATCTCTGGGGTTTTGATGCACGTTTCAAGTTTCCCTTTCATAGGGAGGTGACATTTGTTTAGACAATGGGATAGGAGGCTCCAGGGGAATCAATCTAGGACCCAGGTGCATCCTCATGTAGCCTGGTTGAAAGACATCACCAAGATACCACTGCCTATCATGCTCCCCCAGCCATCTGTCTGTAGCCATCTGTTGTCTCTTGGCTTGTAAGCTTTTCTGGGCAAAGAGCATCTTTTTGTTCCGTGTTTGTACATTGCCTAACACAGTGGGGTTCTGATCTGTGAACAGGGCTCTTAGATATTAAGGTAATACAAATAATAGTAAATAAACTAAATCTTTGGAGCCCGATTCAGTGAGGGCAGTTGAGCTGCATTCCTAACAGTTCCTAATTCCTAACAGTGGAGGCCAGCGAGACAGTGCAGCCTGTGGGGAAACGAGGCTGCCAGAGGGACTCTCCATTTGTTCTTGGGCTAAGCTGTATCTTTAGCTTCACATTGTAGGTTCTTTTTATTTGCTGTATATATTGTTTGGTTTGAATAGCCAGGCCATAGGCACGTGTCAGGGCGTATGTGTCTGACAGCCCTTTACTGGCTGTTATTTAAACCTAATGAAACCTTTCTGAGAAAGAGAGCTTTCCTTTTATTTAAGGCAGAGGAGTCTCTGGTGGTTTGTGGTAGGGGACTGGGGCCTGGCCGCAGCCTCCAGTACCAAACCACAAAACTTGCACAGCTCACTCCAGGCCCTGCCCTCATTGCTTTCTCAGCTTTAGGTCCATATTGCCCCCCTTTCTCTCCCCTTCCACTTCTCCCCTGGGCTCACAAGGGAGAATTTTATACTATTCACTATGAATGCAATCAGCTGGTTCAGTCAGTTACATTTTCTTAGCTGCTGATGTTTTGTTATTATTTCATTTATCTTAGGGGTTAAATAGAACCAATTACCACAGTATGCGAAAACGTCCCAGGTAAGTTAGACCTGACTGGTGAAGTTCCTAATGGATTTCGTGGACTCTTCCACTCTTTTTCCTTCTCTTGTTATAGGTGGCTTGATTCAAACACTTTGCCATTCTTACCAAAAGCTGTTCAAGACAAACAGTGTCAACTTCCTAGAGTGTTCTTCATTGCTTGTATAGTTTGGGTCTTTTGGAAATCTTTCAGAGAAAAAAGCATTGGTTATTAGGGATGATATTAAAGGCTCTAGTTTAATTTGTATTTGGAAGTGATCATATTCTGAAACCCTTTTCTTTGGAGACTCAGGCCAACTTTTTCCAGCCTGGATGCTTAAAATTCCATCTGCACCCATGTATAGTCTCCTAAATATATGGCCTGATTCTCAGAGGTGCTGAGCACCCACTGTTCCTGTCGATTTCAGTAGAAGCAGGAGCAAGGCCCAGAATTGTTTAATTTTCTTAGCTGGAATTACATGATGAATGTGAAAATAGTTATGCAAAAGCTACAGGATATCTCTTTCTCCCCTTATAAAGAACATCTCACTTTCCTATCCCTGGGGCAGACTTACTTCCCCGGTGTGGGGAGTAGATGGCTACAAATTACTTCCCTCCCCCCTCTGACCCCCACATGCTCCACACAGAATAGACACACAGGACAATAAGCGGCCAGATCACTGACAGCAAGTGATGGTTTCTTAAGTATAGGTCACACCAGTGCTGCTTTGGCTGTCAACTCTTGGAGCTAGGGGTTTGATTCCCAAGTTGCTTGCGCTAGTTCTCATCGAGTTAGCACCCTAAAAATTGTAGTGCAGCAGTGTAGCATGGGCAGCGGCCAGCAGTAGCGTGGGCTAGCTGTTCCGAGTGTGAACTCGTAGCAGAATCTTGATTTGTGTAGATATGCCCATATGTTCAGGAGCAACACACACTAGAGTGGAGGATCAACAGCAAAAGAGCTGTTGCAATAGAGGCCTACTCATAAAATGGACCTCTATTATGGACTGGAAAGCCATTTAAATGGGAAGCCATCTGTTCATTTTTATTTGAAAAGCAGACCATTATTGTATGTCTGTATTTGAGTATGGTAGGAACTGTTGTGTAGTGGTCCAGACAAAGGACTAAAAGTCAGAACTTCTGAGTCCTAGTCCCAACCCTGCAACTGGCGCACTGCATCACAATGAGCATGTCATGAGGGCCAAGTTCCATGGATCTGCCCAAGCGCTGAGCAGTGTAGGAGCCTGGAGGATTGGGACAGGGAAAGCTGGCTGAAAACCACTTTATCTCTACCTCCCATCTGACTGCTGAGGATCTTGGGGGGCCTGATGCAAGCTTGAGCAGCTTTGAGACTGCTCTAATTTGTGCCAACTTGTAATGTCTTCCAAGGTGCTTTAATGTTAGAAAGAATTGTGGCAGTGTAATGCACTTTGGTCAAGCTCCCATCCCTGGTCCAACTCCAGCATTCTCCCTATGGCAGTTGGGAGCCCAGGAAGGGATGGTGTAAGCTAGTTACACCAGCTTTCCACTATCTGGGGAATCCCCAAATGGGGAGGAATTGCAAGAAGCTTTGTTGAAATGGCTTAATAATATGGGACAGGATCTAGTGTCTATTCTCTTTATGCCATAGTTTCCTCATCTGTGAAATGGGGACAATGCCATACTTCATTAATGGATGTCTGTAAAACATTCTGATTTAGTGGACAAGAATGGGCTATAACTTCGCTAAGTATAAATTTTTTATTGTTTATGCAGAACTGGACATATAGATGTTAACATGATTCAGTATTTAAGGTGCTGGTTTTCAGTAAATATCCCAAATACAGTATTCATTTAAAATCCAAACAGAACTCTGAATGCCACTTGTTAAAATGGGGACTC
Source organism: Lepidochelys olivacea (assembly GCF_965140295.1). Taxonomy (NCBI): domain Eukaryota; kingdom Metazoa; phylum Chordata; order Testudines; family Cheloniidae; genus Lepidochelys; species Lepidochelys olivacea. Next base: position 78,404,628 of record NC_140417.1, on the reverse strand, counting down.
CCTCCCTTACAAATATGTTTAATTTTCCTCTTGTTAAAATCAGCAGTCAAGAATCGCCACATACATTTATCCATGGTGTAACTCCAGTGAATGAATCTGACCCACCGAATTCCTTGCTTTATTGCACAGATGAATAAAGAATGTGAGTGTTTTAGAGGAACATTATCAAAAGAAATATTGATGACTGCCAGGACATCTACAGAAAGGGATAAGCAAACTACTCTACTACAATGAGGAGAACAAAGCAGCTATGTTAACTCTTTCCAGTAGATTGTATATATTAATAGTAACAACTGAAGTTTTGTTTTTTGTGGGGAAATGCACAAGGCTTTGAATTGTATTATTTTAATTGCAACTAAATGAATGAATGTCATGGAAAATCTCACACAGTACTTGGATTGTCTTCCTCTGTATATATGAGGCTTTGGGAACAGTTTGTTATTATAAAAGAACAGCATTAACAAAAAACAGCCAATATTTAATTGCTAAGCTGAGGGGCATTTGGGCAAAATTGATATTTATTTATGGAATTATAAAACAAAGACCAAATATATTTGATTCTTTGTCAACCGCCACACTTTTTTAGATTGCTTATCTTTCCCAACTATAAGTTCTTTAGGGCACTGAGCCGGCCTGCTTGTGTTTGAACATCTCCTCGTATAACAGGTCTCTGATCCTGAACAGAACCTTTGGCCACTACAGTAATCTGAATAATAATTAGCAGCATGTGTTACTCCTGGGGGAATTCTGCACCACTGCAAATGCAGAATTTTGCCGAAATTAATGTTGTGCATGCAGAATTTCCTATCTCCGCCACAGAAATGGGCTGCAGTGCTGCTGGCCGCCACTAGGGGCTGCTGGACCCAGCAGAGGCCAGCTCACCAGTAGAAGACACTGCTGGAGTGGGAGAAGGAACTGGAGGAATCCCGCAGTTGCAGTTCCCAGCATGCCCTAACAGAAGAAGACAGTGTGCAGGAAACTCCCTGCAAGCCTGGGCCCAGCATCAGGCTGTTTCTTCCTCTGGATACCTGGGCTCTGTGTGTGTGTGTGTGTGTGTGACTGTCTGGTCCCCCAGCTGGGTTATGGGGGGGAAGAGGGCAGAGAAACAGGAACTGAGTTATCATAGGTGTTTCTTTAACTCTGCTCCTGGGGGAATTTTTGTGTGTGTCTGTATTGTTACAGACATACTTGCTGACAGGTAGTTGAAGTAAATTACCAAAATAATTGAAACTGGTGTGATTATATAGTGTTATTTTGACAAATAAAATCTGAAGAATTTTGCAGAGTTTTAAAATATTATTGTGTGCAGAATTTTTAATTTTTGGCACAGAATTCCTCCAGAAGTAATGTGTGGTGATTGCCATCTTGGTCATAATTGGGGGCTGCAATGGGGGCCACCAGCACAAAGAGCATGAGTCTCTACAGCTTGAGCTAAAGGACCAAGGGTCAGGCTTTCAAAGGTATTTATGTGTCCAAAGATGCAGATAGGTGCTAGTGGGATTTTTCAGAAGCACATCGGCACCTAACTCCAATTGATTAGGATGAATCTTTTTGAGGTCTTCATTGCTTCTGTCCGCTTCTCCATGTTCCTCCTAATCATGGAAATATTGTGCTGGAAGGGACCTTGAGGGGTCATCTAGTCCATCCCTCCATGCTAAGGCAGGGTTAAGTACACCTAGACCATCCCTTACATGTATTTGTCTAATCTGTTTTTAAAAACCTCCAATGACAGGGATTCCACAACCTGGACTATAGGTAACCTGGTATCCCTAGGTAATCTAATCCCATCCTTTCATTCCCCTAACTACTTAGCTACTCTTCTCTCATTTTAAGATGGCCTCCTAGTTCCCATTCTGAAAGGAAAATATCCCCAATCAGTGATAGGCCCTGCATTTGATGTTATTCGGTCAGTGCTAGAGAAAGGGTCTCAGTTTACACTAGTGCTCTTTTTTGCTAGGCTCAAGAAAGCTCCTGACTTAAAACCTCACAGATTGAGACCTATCTGTGTTGGGGGTGCCCCAGGATACATGGCCTCCAGGAAAGCCCAGGGATTACATATTTAAAGATAGCAATCAATACAGCAGAGATTTCCAGACCTGTTGAGACCCCAAGATGAATTTAAGTGAAGGTGAGAGGCATGTTTAGGTCTGAGGAAAGAGGGCACACTTTTCTGAATAGATATGAAATTTAAGATAGGTTTAGCAGCATCTAGTTCAGTTTGAGATATGAACAAAGGTTCTGGCTAATTAACATATTCTCAATGTATGCATGTCTATTTATAGCTTTATGGTAAAATTCTCTTTCTGGGCTGAAATTTGGCAGACATTTGCACTAGGTAGCCGATCTCTCCATGTACTTCCTGGCTCCCCCTTTCTGCACAGAGTTAAAAAGAGCCTTGTACTTGCCCTTAAGACCCTTCACTACTCTGTTCTTTTTTCTTTTCCTGCTCACAGACTCCTGCTCTGCCTACACAGAATGTCTAGCATTCTTGTTGTATCCATAGAGATAAGATACATTTGATATTTGTATCTTGGCTGTTGTTCTCTCTCCTGTGAAAGTCATAAAGGTATCTGAGTTTCATATTGATGTTCAGCTGGGGTTCTAGTTCAGCCCCGTTAAGAGGTGGGCCTGAGCTGTGAAATTTGGATCTGGACTTAGGCAAAAACTTTGGACTTTCACCTGAGTATGACAGAAATTGGAGGTTGATCCAAGGTTCTATATTGGGTCCAATGTCTAGTCTTAATTAATATCCATTATGACCACTTTGGGCTTAGGCATTCTTTATATTTTTAATCATGACAAACAATTGGGGAGCTACTTGGAGAGGCATGTTTGAGCTCTTTGTCTGTCACTACTGGTTGGATGTCAGTTTTAGAGAAACTTTCCAAACCTCTTTCAAGATTTTCAGTTCCCCTTTCTCATCAATATTTTCTGCAACTTCACAGTGGCTTTACCAGTAATAGCCAAATATATCCTTATTGACAGTTTATCTTGTCTGCTACTATTTCTCCACAAGGTCTCTCAGACACGAGAACTATGCTGTGACCTGATTTAACTTCTCACTCCATTCAAGAAACATTGGCTTCTTAGCAGACAGTAATAGAAAATAGAGCCTATGAGGAATATCTTTGAGTTTATACACAACTCAGTTTTTAAAAAATCTACACATAATGGCCATTGAAGTCAATGGGTTTTGGATCAGACACTTAAGCCTGTGTGATTTTGCTAATTTTTATTTTGGTCTTTGTAATTTTCTCCATTCTTCAGAGACTTTCATCTAGAGCTGGTTGGATTTTTTTAAACAAAAAAAAATTTTCCGAAGTTTTTTTAATGAAAAATTTCATTACTTTTCTTAATTGATTTTTTTCAGACAGTGTACAGAAAACATCAAAATAATATTGGAACTTTTCATGTAGCAAAAACCTGGTTTTTGGTTAATTTTTTTTGTAAGTAATCATTTTGAGATTTTTTTTTGAAAATATTAAAAAAACAAACAAAAAACAGGGCCTCTTCAAACCCTTTGAAAACTAGTTTTTCATTTTTTAACCAGCTCTTCTTCCAGACCAAAGAGATCTAGATAAACATCCCAATTTCTGCATGTGAAACTGGCTCAAACCGACCTTTTGTGGTTCATCTATCAGTATATGGAACTACGTATGTCTGGTTTCAGAGTAGCAGCCGTGTTAGTCTGTATTCGCAAAAAGAAAAGGAGTACTAGTGGCACCTTTGAGACTAACAAATTTATTTGAGCATAAGCTTTCGTCAGTTGCAGCTCACTTCATCGGATGCATTCAGTGGAAAATACAGTGGGGAGATTTATATACACAGAGAACATGGAACAATGGGTGTTACTATACACACTGTAATGAGAGTGATTACTTAAGGTGAGCTATTACCAGCAGGAGAGCGGGGGGAGAGGGGACCTTTTATAGTGATAATCAAGTGATAATCATAATTCCAGCAGTTGACAAGAACGTCTGTTACTGTACTATTCAATTAAAATAGCACTGTTAAAAAAATGATAAGATTGCAAAGTTAAGCACTTGGAAGTCAGGATGTGCCAAAGTTAAAGTTTCCTATGCATTCTTAACCCTGTCTCCTTTTGATCACATACCCTTTTGCTGGATCTTTGCCTCATTGAACACTGCAGACTGTCCAGTGTGCAGGGAATGAGCATGATGTTCAATAATATCCTAAGGATCCTTTGCCTAATTGGGCAAATTTGATCATTGAATGAGTCATGACTTCTCTTGAGCCTTGCCTCACTCATTGTGCATATTACTAGATCACACAGAGAGTGCAAAAGATGAAAGGTAATAAAACCCCACCTACATTTACAAAGTATAGCCTAGCTCCACCCCTACAACACTATTGGCCTCACCCCACCTGTGGAAGGAACTGATTTGTATAAATAGCCTATGCTCCATTTTGAATTAATCTTTGCAACATAATGCAGCTTGTAGTTCAGCAGAACAGCCAGACTCTTGAATATTTTCATCTAAAAAAAGGATGGAAAGAAATGAAGAGACAAAATGGGATACAAGAGCAAACACTGGAGCAATGTATGTCCTTTGTCCAGCTTTAATCATCCCTCGAAATAGAAAGGGAAAGGAAAAAACCCCAAAATGTTACTCGGAGTTCTCTGGGATGGAGTATCTAGTTTTCTTTAATCCCAACGTTCCTTAATACACTCTTTTTAAAGCTGTTATTGAAAAAGTTGCTGAGCTGAGCAGATCTAATATAGGCCCCACAAAAAGAGTATGCTTGCATGCTGTTTATTAAAGGTGACCTTCAGAGGGATTTTTTGTGTGTGCATGATACATGAAAAAAGGTTTGAGGGGGATAGTTCTGCTTCGTTTCTTTACCTTCAAAATATTTGTGAGAGTCACTGGTGGGCTAGACTCTAGAGGATTTGTGTGGAAGCTTTTTCAGCTCTCAGTTAATAGGGTAGAGGTGTGTGAATCATGAATAAAAAGCTTTTCCCCAAGTGTGTGTTGGGCACTTGAGTTAAACATGGGATAGCAAAATAAATGTCAATAGTATGGTTAAAATACTCTCCCCTCTCAGTTGCTCAGATTTTAGGCCCTGATCCTGCATTGTGAATCATGTGGGAGCAGCAGTCTAATCCATGTGATGCCATAGTAGCATTAGTTCATTGGTTTTCCATAGAGTCTGCCAGCAAAAAACAAGTGTTATTTCTAATGTAGAAATAAAACAAAACAAAAAGTAACCAAGAACCATACATTTTGGGACTGTATTTGACATCATAAAGAAGTTACCGCCAAAAGAAAAGCGTAAGTAGTGGCTTTTCTTTTACAGATAGCCTTAAAATGTTCTTTCTATGTCTTGTGCGTTGAGTGTAAGTCATGGTAGATCAGGTATTCTCTACACTGATATCATTACAAATATACCCGCTCCAGCAGTGGGCCAGTCACCCCAGCTCTTGAGGATTCCCCCTGCTTAGGGAAATCTTCTGGTGGCCTATAGCTTCTGCAGTAACTCCCATTCCTTGCTCCCTCCTTGCCCCCCCGAGTAATGAGGCCTAGCCAATAAGCCCTATATTCTTGTGATCTCGAGTTGCCAGAATGGCCCCTTCAGGCTGCTCTGACTTAAGCAGAGGAGTGGACAAATGGGATCATGGCATCATATAGATATTTTAAAGTTTCTTTAGTGCCCCTCTTCCCCATCACTCTGGTCTTAATGGCTCCTTAACCAAATTATGGGGAAGTGTGTGTGCAACAAACTCCCACAAACCACCTTCTTCATTTTTGGCATGGTTCCAACACGAAGAGAGCCTCACTGCTAAGAAATAGTTATGAGCCGAAAAACCACTGTGGGTATTTGCAAAGCTCTGAGTAATCTGTGGTAAATCGAACCTAAATTCTGTGGCCAAGTCAGCTGGCTTCTGCAGCTGTCCAGCTGTGAATTCTGTAGCAACCTGGAAATTCTATGGCTGCTTCAGGTAATCTCAGAAATTAAGGCTTTTATTGAATGAAAGCTGGTAATGATAATGCATCCAGTTTGTTGCTCCTTGTGTTATTTATTTGATAATAAATTCAGTTTTATGCTGCCTCCAAATCTAGTGTTTTCACTGTGCTTCAGAGAGTTGTGAATTGACTATGCATAATTGCTGGAATTTTGGAGAGAGAGCCTGGTAAAGGGAAACTGGGACATCTGGGAAGGTACTGGATATGGTTTAAGATTCTGGAACCTGAGTGGCAATGGAGACTCTTGGTATCTCCTCATTTTCCTTCTCTTTTGTTGTCTGGAACATGTGGGACTTGGGATATTTTGCGGGGCTTCAACTACTAATTTCTCAGCTCCACAATTCCTGACAGCAGTTGGCTGCCCACTTCCAATATTTGCAATGAATCCAATAACTTTGAATAAGCACATAAGATGGATGTGTCTGCTAAAATGATCAATAATGAAATATTTATCAGAACTGACATTTTAAATTATCATTAGTTTTCAGAGTGAACATCCCATTTGAGATGAAGAATGTAGTTTACACCTCTCAAAGCTATTATTACTGGCTACTGCCCCATGAAGACAGTCCATTGATTTGTACTCAGTCCACATTTTGAAGGTTATTTCCTGCCGTAAGGGTTACCAAACCCCCCCCCCCCCACACACACACACTTTTTCCTCTGTTTTAATGATAGCTTAGATTCTGGAGCACAATTTTGTGGCAGCTCCCATGGCTGTGAAATCATGGCAAATATCCAGATTAATACATCAAGTAATTTCCCTTTGCTTCTAGCACGTCCATACTTAGTACTAACAAAACTTGTACTGTAATGGGAATACAAAAGAATTTTACAAAATTAATAATAGATATGACTGTCTGTATTTTAAAAGTGGCAAAGAGTCCTGTGAAACCTTATAGACTAACAGACGTATTGGAGCAAAAGCTTTCGTGGATGAATACCCACTTCGTCAGATGCATGTAGTGGAAATTCCCAGAGGCAGGTATTTTTAGATGCATTTTTAGATTATTTTTTTTAGATGCATTTATTTTAGATCTTCTATAAAATACCTTTTATAGGCAATTCGTATAATCTAGTACAGGTAATAGCGTTTTCTGTTATAAATGCATGTTGTGACTGCATGAATCAAACAAATGGTTTGAGGCTGGCCAAAACTATTATGAAAAATTTCCATACCAATTGGTAAAGTAGTCCTGCAGAATTGGAAACCTGTGATTTTTTTGAAGTTTCTGGAGGAGCTCAGAGTGGGTGTGGGAAGTGGATATGGGATGATGAGTCTTTGTGTGTGTTCATTAACTCGTTAATATGTCGAACCATGACCCACGGGTCTACCAGGGAAGGCCAAGCAAATAGTTTTCAGGAAAGGAGTAAGAGAAGATATATGGGCATCCCAAAGGGTGTGAGTTCCCAGTGAATAATTATTACTTCCCACTCAGGTGCATAAGGCCTAGAAAGCCCTAGGTCTAATGCAGAGCAATAAAGTAAGACTGAAATTGGGGGTTTAGAGCTTAAAGACTGCCCACACATTTCAACAAAATCATAAGCGTCATCAGTGATCTATGTGTTCACATAGAAGTGTGTGTATTGGAGTAACATTTTGTGGGATGATGTTAGTTTCTGAATTCATGTTACTGTTATGTATGCGCTGAAGTGGCCAACATTTTAATACAGAAATACAAAAGTATTTAGCCATGACATATGTTACTATTTTTAACAGGCTCACTGAACAAATCTCCCTGCAAGCTAAATGAGTGCTTCTGTAACTTGATGTGTGAAAGGAGGCTAGCTCCCTTGTACATTAATCTGGTGAAGTGAAGAGTCTACCACGTGTTTCAGGCAGAATCCCTTCTGACATCAGGCTTCACTTATGCTCCTGTTGCCAATTGTCCACCAGACCAAGAGACTCTCTAAAACAGAGTGGAAGGGCGTTAGACAATTGCTTGCCAAAATAGACTGCTGGTAAATGTACAGTATGGAGGGTGTGCTGGAAAACAGCCCTACTCTGAGGAGATTTGAAGAAACGTTTGCCTGTGTCTCCATGTCTGTCTGCTTTCACTTGTTCTGTTTTCACCTTTCTGCTATCCTTGTGGGAGGTCTCCGTTTCAGGTGTGTTTCTTAGCACTTAGGAGCTAAATGTAACCTTTATCTGTTCATGGACTCTGTAACATTCATAAAATGACCCTTTCCTCCTGCACTGAAAGCTTTCTTGTAGTGGATGAATGACATACATGGTGCTGGGTTGTATATTTTATTTGTCATCAGAAGCGCATTTTATTTCATGAAAGCGGCCAATAGTAAAGAAACCTTGTAGTTCCCACAAGTGAAACAGAGTCACAACAAATGGTATACAACATAAATGGATAGAAATACATTGCTTTCCTTCTCAGACCTCACCTCTTGGATGATAGTGGGCTGTTAGATAGAGTTCAGCCCGTTGGCTCTGATACCTTGTTAACCTTAGCATCCCCACATACCAATGTCTTTGCACGCAATGCATCTCAGAAAACATCTGAGACAAGTTGTGTGCCTTTATGGGAGTGCAAGGGATACATTTCAATGATTAACTGCAATTTGTGATACCGTGAACATATTCAGCTAAAATTTTATTTCATTCTATCTAAAGACACTAACCATGCAGGTAGTGGTAGGGCACTACACTAGGCAGGCAGCCTAAATAAAAGTACACAGGGCTTTGGCCAGAGAAGTCTGCCACTGTCCCTAGGTTACTATTCCAAATAGTAGTCCCTTCTAGCTTTGCAGCTTGCTCTTCAGGGACTGAATTGATGTTCCTGATCTGGCCTTTGTAGGGAGCCATTCTACTTAAGTACCAACTACTGGGAGTGACCAGTTATGCCTCTCGTTCATTCTTGAAAAGCAGGATACCTTCCTGCCCAACTCCTCCACTGGATCACACTGCTCTTCCCCTTTAAAGTTTAAAAAAGTAGTCTGCAATATATGCCTTAGAGCACCATGGGAATGGAAAAATCCCCAGTCATGTGCTCTTCCCGTGTCTTTGTGAGCCTGATGGAATAAGCAATCAAAATAAACCTTCTCAGATGTTTTTTTAATTGGGCGCTGTCTGGCTACATATAATTTTAAGCACAATTAAACTAAAGTAAAGATCCAAATACAAAGTCCAGCACTCCAGGTACATGGTATGGCTCTGTGTTACACTCAGGGACCTTTCAGTCTATTACACGCATCCAGATATCTTGCTTTTTCATTTGTGCTTATGATCATGGAGAGAATATAAACGTGTAATAGTTCTTTATTTCATTTAATTGTGTCAGAAAACCAAGTCATAGACTTGCAATACAATGATAGAAATTGGAGATAAAAAGACCTAAGTCAAGTCACCTCTTCAATCTGTCTCCCTACCAGGATCAGTTTCTACAGTATATTCTCAAGTGCTTTGTCCGTTTATCTTGGCTGCTTACCTGGGCTCCATTACAGTAGTATCTGAGCACCTCACAACTTTTAAAAATATTTATTCTCACAACATCCCTGTGTGGTAGGGAACTGCGATTATTTTACAGATGAGGCCTTGAGGCCCAAAAAGACTAAGTGATTTTTTTTCCCCAAGGTCCCCCAGAAAGTCTGTGGCTGTGGTCACCCAGAAGGTCTCCCAAGTCCTGGGATAGTGCCTTAAGCACTGAACCATCCTTCATCTCTTGTCCTGTCTAGTTTTAAATTACTCCAAACAGTGATGAAAAGACAACAGAATAGGAAACACTTCTATGGAGGTTGTAGCATTTTGTGATACATAGAATAAATTTCCCTGCCCTGTGACAAGTATGCCACAAAATGCTGCAATCCTCACTGGGGCTTTTTGTTTGTTCTTAGACCGCAGTCTTTGCTGTCACTTCTCTCTCCTTCTGTGTAGGGAGGGGACTGACATTACAACAGTTCAGCTGCGGATACCATTGTGAAAATAGTTTGAAATGTTGGCTAACATAGAATAAAAACTTCTTTCTTTTAGGGTGGAGGGACATATTTTCAAAAATATATCTCAGGTGACTTGTATGCTCCCAGCTTGTTTGTGTCTGAATTTAGCATATATCCTTCTGAAAATGTGACCCACGCTGTTTGAAGAGGGCTCTTTAAACTTTAAACAATAAATATGTGCCTTATAAAAATGTCGGGCATTATCAGTTTGCCTAAAATATAAAAAAAAACCTGACCATTTTATAAGCCTAATACAAATTGCTAATGAGAGAACAGGAAAAGGACCAATGAATTGGTTAAAAGTTTTTGTATACAACTTCCTGCTCACAATAAATATCAATTTTTTTAAACTTGTTTTGAGATCACATTAACATTAGTCATTTAACAAACCGTCATGTTTTGAAACAAGTGTCTATCACCATATCCCACTGCGGGGTTTTTTATCTGTTGGCGTGATTGACTAGTATCTCATATGACTGTGACCTTTAGAAATGTAATTGGAAGGGTGTGGTTTAGGCAAAAAATATCCAGTTGGCCTCTGTGTTGGTATTTTTTTGCTGGTCATTGTCAAACCATAAGATTCAAATGCCAGAACAAAAACTCCTATTGTGACAATAAATCTACTAATATGGCTGTAATAATAGAGCTCACAGTTACTAATTTCCTTGATCAACTAGGGCCCAAATCAGTGCCTGGCAGCTACTTCATGCTGGCATAAAGATGCTGCAAAGTAGAAGTGATGGGGATTTTTTGATATATTTTTGTTGGGAAATGAAGATGATTGGTTGAAATGTATCTGTTTCAACAAAACTTTCATCAGGAACATTTCTTAGGACTAGGGATCTGGGTCTCCCACATCCCAGATGAGTGCCTTAACTACTAGGCTATAGAGTCAGTCTGTGTATGTGTCTCTCTCTCTCTGGCCCAATGAATATTTCATTATTTATACAAAGTGGAACAGCTCCAACAGGAGAGGCTGAGAAATAGAGAGAGTATCTATCACCTGGTGGGTCCTCAGTCAGAACCAGACAATTCTGAGCAATAGCTGTGCCAACCTTTATGTGCTGATTTTTCTTTAGCACTCTTTTGGTAGATTTTTTTGGATACGCCAGCACATACAAGAAAATTATTGGGCTTCATTGGCTGAAGGAAGTGAAAAATCTGAAAGCTTTGGGTTAACACTGCAGTACTTTAAACTTTGGTGAATTTGTCTTATAGAAATAGGTGCAGTTTGTATTTGCAGGCTCATCAGGTCTATTGATTTCAATTTATACCTGCTCATGTAGCACTCGTGCAAATAAGGCAGACTAGCTCAGAGGTTTCCAGACTGAAGTTTGTATTCCAGTAGTGGTTTGTGGGACACTTGCTGGTGGTCCAGAGAGAGCTGTGAGGTCACATGACACCAGGTCTTCTTTTTGTTTTCTGCTGATAAATGATATTAAAAGAGCTAAAAGTATTATGATACTTTTCTAGTTCTGCTTTTCCACATAAGCAAGGTCTATAGCTGTCACAAGAATGCGGAGCAATTTGAGAATGAGGGAAAGTGTCCACAAAGCAAATAATTGTTCAAGAAATGACCTTTTATGGATTGGATTTTCAAAAGAGCACAAGTGACTTAGGATCACAAGTCCCACTGATTTTCAATTAGCCTTATGCTCCTAAATCACTTCAGTGCTTTTGAAAATTACAGACTATATTAGTGAAATATTTGTATCCATTGGATGAAGCTACAGACATGTACAGTTAAGAGAGAACCCCAAAAGCAAAAAAGCAAAAGAAACAGAAAATCAATCAGTCTGTTATCTAAGAGAATGATACATAGGATGCAAAGATTCTGAAAGATTTGGTGGCTAACGGAAATGCTGTAATGACTATTTAGATAGATGAGGAAGAGCTACAGCACCTCATAATTGTGGTACATTCATTATATAGTTTAAAACTAAGCATGGGTTGAGTGGGTGGCCTAAATCAGATTTAGTTGTCAAAGTTCTGGACACAAAATAATGAGAGAGTTGTTGTAATCTTTCAAAAATATTTTAAAGGGCAGATGCCTGCTCATCTTCATAAAAAAATAAAAAGCTGTCTATAGTCTTTTATGTGGCTCCCGTTGCTGTGGTATCTGAACACCTTTAATGAATAAACCCTCTCAACATACCGGTGAGTTAGGGAAGACCCATTAGCCCCGATTTTCAAATGGGAACTCAGACAGAGAGAGACTCTAAGTGGATTGCCTATTGTCACACAGGAAGTCTGTGACAGAGTGAGGGAACTGAACTCTGGCCTCCCAAGTTAGCATCCTAACCACAGGCCCATCCTTCTTCTCTAGACATAATAATAAAAAATCTGCTCTATATAACTAAACAAAACCCACCTCCCACCCAACTATTTCTTCTTCCTGCCTCTGATGCACTCCTAACTGGAAGAAAAAGTTTTGAAACCATAAGTTCCATTCAGATACAAAATCTCCCCAAAAACTCAATAAAAATGACATGGGGCCCAAGCCTTTCAGCTCACATCAATGTAATCTGAGGGTGCTCAGCAACATCTTTAATAGTTTCTGAATTGTGATTCATCAGCTTAGATTCTAAGCTTCTTGGAGCTTTATAGATCTTAGTTTGCTGCTGTTATTGAATAAAATCCCAAATCATAGGAATTGCATTAGATCCTTACTGCTGCACAGGGCTATGGTCTGACAGATCCTGAGGCTCTGTCTGGCATGGTATGAGCATCATGGGGGAGCCTGTAGAGGTACCAAGGGGGTAGGATGCTGATTCATATACCTGTTGAGCAGTCCTGTGTGGATCCTCCCCTATTCCATACAAGTAGCAATCCCACCCCAAGTGCTTTACTTAACTTCAGTGGGCTGTTGGAGTCGAGAATAAGATGCAGACCTAGAGTGGCAATTTCAAAGTGGATTAAGAGCAAAAATATGAAAGGAGAGAAAACTGAATATCATCCTCTGCAATAGAAAATGTTTGAAATTCACACACCCAGAGTCTTTTGTCAACCCTGCATAACTAATGACAACTTACAGCTGTTTAAACCTCTCTTACTGTAGATTGGTCTAAATGAGCAATTCAATCATTTATTCACTGTTTTGGGTTTTTAAAAAATCCATGGGTTTTTGTGGATCATGTCTAAACTACCTCCGCTAAGCAATGGCTTTGTCTTCTTGAGAGGCAATGTGATGAAGCGGGTTAAGAACAGAGAGGAGAACTGAGAGGCTTGAGTTCTAGTCCCAGTTCTACTGCTGATGCAGGAATCACCTTGGGAAGATCACTTGGATCAGCTGTAAAATGGGGCAGACTGTCTAGGCATTTCCCACATCACTGGAAGCTGCATGCTTGGGTTTTATGACAAGGTGAATTTTATGCACTCATCTCACAGAGGCATTGTGAAGATAAAGTAGATATAGTGCTTTACACATGTAAAAGACCAAGCATTTGATTGCTTAGTACCTCATGAGCATAGTCTCCTTATGTCTAGAAGAAGCAGTTGCTGAAAACGTCTTCTAGTTTATTTTTGCATTGAGTGAAGGGATGGCGTCCCCACAGGTATTCTGTTTTCAGTATTTTACTTACTGTTTATCATTGAGTTGAAATAACTCATCAAGCCACTGTGTGATACAAATGTTTCCTAGCGGTGCACTGGATTCTTGATTTCTACAGGATCTTTCTTCTAGCCTATCTGACTAATGGAACACTGACGGTATTCCAGATCATTCAGAAGTGGCACCCATTTGAAGTGCAGGTTTTTCGGTTTGTGCGTTAATGTTTGTTTTGGAAACCACTGCAATTGATCAAGACCTATTTCTTTATAAAATCCTCTTTCTGACAAAGACCCATTGCATGAGGCTGAGCTGCTGCTAATTACTCTCCTCCCTGTGACACTGACTCACGGTATGCTTCACCCTTTCTCATAGCTGGTTTTGGTCTGGGAACAGGAAGTCACAGATTGCACCCCCACTGGAAATTATCATCTTCTTCAACACCGTCCATCAGCCCCTGCTGGAAATCATTATTATCATAGCTTTCAGTGGACAGGAAGGAAAAGGTTCTTGCTTGATGATGATCTCTTCTAGGATTGGTTTTCACCAGGAGTCAGCCAAAAGCATATTAAAGTGACAGCAGTGTTTGTAATACGTTGTAGGGGTGTCGCAACTTATTTCTTTTATTGCAACTCTATTAAGTAGCCTTGAACTTCTGTCAGGGAAATCTAGAGGAGTTCAGCACATCAGTTATAATGACGATTATTCAGTTGTTTTGTCAACATCAGGTGCAAATGTTTGTTCTTTCCCCTGGCTTGGCACAATCTTTCTTTTGTGTCCCTTTCAGTCTTTAAACTCCCAGTTTAGAGAATTTCGCAGAATATTCAATTTCTAGGGATAAGAGTGCACGGGATTCCATGCATCACTGGTTTATGACTAGGACGCTGCTATGTGCAACATGCCTGGCAGTTTCCTTGGCTCTTTGACATTTGTCAGTGGAGGAAGAGGTGAGAGGCTGCAAGAGTCACCATTAGTGCCCTTTATTAGCATGACTGGCTTTCTTGGTTTGGCAGACATTACTGATATTGAGAGTGTCTTTCTGATGAACTGGTCTGAGCAGCAGCAAAAGGGGGAGCATACTTCTGTGACTCGGATGAGCCAGATACACTTCCAGAGGATGTAGGAGGTAACCCATACCTCTGTTTAACATGACTGAGGTGGAAAGTTGTTTGACTAGTAGAGTATTGTAGGTGTGACGATGAGCGTTCACCAAGATACACAGCACATGCAAAAGGTTCCATCAAACTGAAACAAAAAGGTTGGGTGAGATTCTCTTTGCCTTCATGGTCTATTGCAGCATTTATTTGTGACAGCTTGTTGCAGTGCTGTAGCAGATGCGTTTACAGAGTGCAGGCAGTGTTAGGATGCTGTGGTAGCACTCTTGGGAAGCCCACAGGCAGCAAGGCTCAGCCAATCTTAACTTTCTACAGTGAAGATGACAAGTCTGCCTCCCTCTCCTCCTCAGTCTTTTCTTTGTTGTGATGATGTACAAGGTGGAGCTGGAAGTGCTGTACCAAATAATTCCATCCATCAACTGTATGCTACACTGAAGAATCTAACTTTGACTAATTCTGCACAGGGCACACAGGTGTGACCATTGAAAATGACAGACTAGTTGGAATCAAGAAGGCTATAATGATGATGATAATCCTAATTATTTATTTTTAAGTATTTCTTTGGCCTCTGTATCTCTTATAATTAACCTTAAGATTTTATCATGGGTATTTTTTTGTAAATGTCAGGGACAGGCCGTGGGCAATAAGCAAAAATTAATGGAAGCCTGTCACCTGTCCCTGAAGTTTACTAAAAATACCAGGGAGAGGGAAGACTAACACTTAGAGCACCACTCCCGGCGGCTGACTGCTCACCCCCCTCCAGCCCCACCACTGCTCCTGCCAGGGGGGCTGACTGCTCACCCCCCTCCAGCCCCACCACTGTGGCAGGGGTGGAAGTCACTGAGGTCCATTAAAGTCACAGAATCCGTGACCAAATCATATCCTTACTTATAATTGCTGGGCAGCTACCAAATCCCAACACCCATCAAGAGCACGGAGAAATTTAGCCTTCTCTTTTCTCTTAATTATATACCCCAACAACAGGCTGCACTCTTTTTAAAAACCAGGCCAAGACTCTACTGCAGTAGCAAGAGGCAATGAAAACAAAGAAAGAAAGATGTAGGGGGGAAAGTCTTTAATATTCAGCAACAATATACATAAAGCCAGGTCACCTGTGGTGAGGTGGCCAGAGACCCAGTTTAAATGTAACAATTTGATGGTAACAGCAGAAACCTGAAACATCCTCACCAGTGGCTGTTTGCTCCTCTGCCAACTATGGATGTCAGAACCCAAAAAGTTTCTGACCTCATTATACTGGTTTATTAATATCAGTAGTTTTCTGAGTGACTCAGGGACTGGAACACTACTAATACCAGTAAGGCTCTTGCTCTGAGCCTCTTTTGAAGCTTTTAAGGTGGGTGGGTAAGAGTTAAAGGCCAGACACAATCCCTGCTACTGACTTTCCCCCTGCTCCCCTTACGTTTTGCTAATCATCCCTCCCCTGCTGTTATATTGGAATTGGAAAAGGTTCAGAAAAGGGCAACAAAAATGATTAGGGGTATGGAATGGCTATGAGGAGAGATTAAGAAGACTGGGACTTTTCAGCCTGGAAAAGAGATGACTATGGGGGGGATATGATGTCTATAAAATCATGACTGGTGTGGAGAAAGTAAATAAGGAAGTATTATTTACTCCTTCTCATAACACAAGAACTAGGGGCCGCCAAATGAAATTAATAGGCAGCAGGCTTAAAACAAAAGGAAGTATTTTGTTCACACAACGCACAGCCAACCTGTGGAACTCCTTGCCAGAGGATGTTGTGAAGGCCAAGACTACAACCAGGTTAAAAAAAAAAACTAGATACATTCATGGAGGATAGGTCCATCAATAGCTATTAGCCAGAAAGGGCAGGTATGCTGTCCCTAGCCTCTGTTTGCCAGAAGCTGGGAATGGGGGATGGATCACTTGATTACCTGTTCTTGTTCATTCCCTCTGAGGCACCTGGCATTGGCCTCTGTCAGAAGACAGAATACTGGGCTAGATGTATGGCCGTTCTTATGTTCTTATCTTTCCTGTCCTTGTCCCACCAATTGCCTTGTCCACCAGCTCCCTTTTCCCAAATGTTCTTTTGCAATCGGTTCTGTCCTTGACCCTCTACTGTTGCAGTTACTTCTCCTCTTGCTCCTCCAGGTAGTGCCAGCTCTACAGATAATGTGGGGACAGGTTTAGAAATATGTGAAATCAATCACTAACCTCTACTGTTCCCAACAGTGTCCTCCCACCTCTTTAGTGTTTTCTTTCTGCTCTCCAGATCAGACCTGTTTCCATAGCTCCTCCTTCTGCTGATGTCTTACCTTCCAATCCCCTAGAAGAAATGCCAAGACATGTAAAATGAAGCATTGAAAGCATCTTTGAAATTTAAGATCCCTTTTCATGTATTCATTTTCATTTAAAACAGGGTCTCAAGGTTGATCAGTTGTCCCCTGGAGTGCTTGGAAATGACCGGATCTGGTTTAAATATTGTCATGGTTCTTCCCCGCACAATTCCTTTAAAATATGTTTCCCACAGGACATTATATTTTTAAACCTCTAATCAGCCTGTTTTCTTTTCCTTACTAACTTGGTCATTTTCAGCTTGAGTTGCATCAGAAGTAGACCCATCCGCAGACCCTACAGAATAGAATAGAAAGTACTGCTTATGGTCAATCTCACATGATGATTTATTTCTTTGTGTATTGAGGTGTATTTGAAGTGCTCCCTTCAGGAACGCAGGGCATATGTCCAGAATAGTAATGAAATCATCAGAAACACTTTTCAACCAAGCAAACAGGAGAAAAAAGGATGTCCCTGGGCTGGGCTGCTGCCTGCTTAGGGGAGGGAGTGAAGCATGAAGAAATATAGGAAATCTGGGTTTTTCTTTGCATACAATGGAATGAAATCCTGGCCCCACTGAAGTCAGTGGGACTTTTGCCAATTACTTCAATGGGGCCAGGATTTCACCCAATTTTTTTCCCTTTAGCCTCTCTGTAGCTTTTACATAGGTGTCTTAAGTCCATCTTCTCACTCTCTCTGTTCCCTTTTCTTGGTCTTCCTGCTTTTGTCTCAATTAATGTTATTTTCAGTTTCTGCGTTTGTCTCTCCATCTTTGCTTATTTGGTTCAAACTTTGCTGTCCAAACCTGCGTTTGGTCACTGGAGCTCCCCTGAACCAGGTACAAGTTGAAATGTTAGGGAGATGTTTACTGCTTAGGCTCCAATACAGTGCTTCTCGCCCTTTCCCCTCATTGGGAGTACAAGTTGCTTTGTGCTGACTCAGAGCTCTGTGGAGATAACTTGAGCCTTCCTAAAATAAAATTGCCTACACCCCTTCTGGACACATTCCCTACAGATTCCCACCTGATCATATAGGTGTTGGAGATGGGTATCTATTGTTTTGATGATGGTGAACAAACAGCTAAGACCTGTAATTTCTGTTGAGATGGTTTCTAAAAGGAGGCAACAATGAAGATGCCAAATACGATCCCTGGTAAATAACTGCTTGAGACCTCCCTCTCTTCTTCAGTTTAGAGAATTTCCTTAATAAATATGATTAGAGCCATTTTGATTCCATGTACTAGTTTCCATGTATTGCCTAACAATAGATGCCTGCTTTATCCAGTGTCAATGGGACTACTTCTCTGAATCAGGCCCTTAGCGAGAGGGGGAAGCCTAGAGCTAACAGGAGAAAACAGAAGTGGACCAAGTGGTCTCCAGTTCCAGGAGACCAGACTAGGCAAAAGAGAAAGAAGAGTCTCAAAATTGTTTCCAGTATCTCCATACTAGGTGTAAAGAAATTGCAATCTACTTAGCTATGAAAACTCCATTTTTCTATTCATCCTGTATGTTTACTGAGGTTTTAAATTACAATTCTTGCAGTTTCCTGTGAGAACGTGGTGCTTTAAAGCTTTGAAATGCTTTTGTGTATACATATAATTAATAAATAAACCAATTAAACCCTCAAACATCCACTTTCCCATCCTCTTTCCACATAAATCACATTTTCCACATTAAAAATATGAAATGTAAACAAGCCTGACCACAGACATCTTGTGCGCTGAGAGAACACATGTTGAATTCAAATATGTGACTTGTTTTTCCTCTTGTGGTTTGCTTTGACTGATCTCTCTTCATTGTTGCATCCAGTTGGCACATGTGATTTGAGAGGGAAGCATACCAAGTCACTGATTCAAGATTAAACAGCAACGGCTTGTGAGGTATCCATCTCTTTGGTTCTTGATTTAATTTTTTTTAATGACTTTGACAGATTCTATTAATGTCTATATTTAAGCATTTTTTATTTTTATCTATTTCAATTTTCACAATTGTGAGAAAATATGGAGAGGCCAGATAATTATTTAATGACAGTAGATAATGAGGTTCAAAAAGATAAAGCTTTATAACTGTTAAAACATGAACGGTCACCATCACAGGTCAAAATATACAAAATTAATATCCTTAACTCAAACACTGAGTTCTCAAGCAGCATTTTTCTTACTTTGCCTGTCTGAAAATTTCTACTATTATTGATGGAAATATTTTTTGTGTGTGTGTGTGTGGTGAAATCGATGTTTATCTGCATTTACCAATAACAAGTTAATCTTTCCAAACCTGCTTGCAGGGCCGTCCCTAGGAGAGTATGGGGCCCGGGACAACCCCCCACTGCACCCTAGGTCCTGCCCCCATTCCACCCCTTCCCCCAAGTCCCCGCCCCTGCCCTGCCTCTTTCCAGCTTCCTTCCCCTCCCCTGAGTGCCGCCGGGAGCCAGCGAGGCAGGCTGGGGCTGGGTTGCTCGCTGCTGCCGGTACCAGGCCTCCCATTAAGTCCCCAGGCTGCCCTGGACCCCGCGTCCCCGCATGGGCCCCCCCCAAAACACATGGTCGGGATGGTTGCCCCAGTCCGTCCTACGGACGGGACGGCCCTGCCTACTTATATTGTAAGCATATGGCATGAAAACTGAGAAATGTAGGCTTCTGAGGATATTTTTAACGATGCAAGAGGTCAGAAGTAATTTCTTCTGTTCCTATTGCTAGTGTCTCCACAAATGGTTAACCAAACAAGTGGGTTAATTTTATGACAAATATGGTTTAGCAGTTCGTTCAACAAGACTTCCTGCTGCTCCTGCACCTACAGTTTGAACTTCAGCCCTTAAGAAAGCTCTGTGCTGCAAACCCCCAGGCTCTAATGTATGCTATGCATTGTACTATACCAACATTTTAAGGGAACAGCACCCTCTTTTGGTAAATTGAAAGACTAACCTCTATTTGGCTGCAAACAACTACAATTCATATAGAACCTGTACTGAACCAAGAAGTTTTTTTTCTTTTTTTTTTTAAATATAGTCTAACCAAAAAATGACTGCACTAAAAAGAAGAGATAAAAGCGATTAGACTGTTCCTTCTTCTTTCTGATCTGCTCTTCTTAGGAAGCTTGTTTATGCACTGTCTTCCCAACTCAGAAAAGTAAAAGGATGGCAACCCTAGAGATTTTTTAGAATATCCACACCGATATTTTGTTGCCAAGATCAAATAGACGTGACACACAGTTTGAGGATCTTTTTGTATGTGAATTTCTACCTACCAATGTGTCTTGTTCGGTCTTACAAATACAGAACAGGCTTCCTAGTCATTAGCAAAAAGAACAGGAGGACTTGTGGCACCTCAGAGACGAACCAATTTATTTGAGCGTAAGTTTTTGTGAGCTACAGCTCACTTCATCGGATGCATGCCGTGGAAAATACAGTCCACTACATGCATCCGATGAAGTGAGCTGTAGCTCACGAAAGCTCATGCTCAAATAAATTGGTTCGTCTCTAAGGTGCCACAAGTACTCCTTTTCTTTTTGCGGATACAGACTAACACGGCTGCTGCTCTGAAACCTGTCATGAGCGTTAGCTATCTTGCTTATTTTGACTATCTCTAGGTCTCACTAGCTCAGCATTATACTACATTAGCAGTGGGGCTCAAACTATATTAGCAATGAAGCTCAAACTGTGGGTCGGGTGGGTTCCCAACTCCATTTTAATGGGGTCACCAGGGCCAGCCTTAGACTTGCTGGGAACCAGGGCTGAAGCTGAAGCCCAAGCTCCACCCCCTCGGGCTGTGGCCCCTTCTCCCCCCACCTGGGGCAACAGGTCTCGGGCTCTGCCCCGCCCCGGACCATATACTAACTTTGTTGTCAGAAGGGGGATGCGGTGCAATTACATTTGAGAACCCCTGCATTATAGGACTATTATAATACATATTGCTTTTAGCTTCAAAGCACTTTACAAATATTAGGGGCTGAGCCGGTTCTCATTTAAATCTGTGGCAAAACTCCTGTGAATTTCAGCTGGAGCAGAATCTGATCCTAAGTTTCACAACAGCCCAATGGGAAAAGTAAGTTTTTTATCTTCATTTTGTGGAGGAAAAAATAGAGCCCTAAATGGGCCACTCATTTTGGATCCTTCAGTTTTTGGGTATCCAACCCACAATTAGTAGGCCTTAGTAACTTGCCTAGGACTACAAAGGGAGCCCAATGGTGGAGGTAGCATGGGCATTTACCTGGGATTTTCAAAGGCGCCTCAGGGGGTTAGGTGTCTAGCTCCAATTGGATTTCAGAGGGAGATGGGCACCTAATTCAGTTAGAAACATAGGTGCTGCCATGCTGGATCAGACCCAAAGCCAATCTAGTCCAGCGTCCTGTCTCTGAGGGGACAATACCAAATCCTTCAGAGGAGTGTGTAAGAACCCCACAATCTGTAGATGTGGAGTTTTCCTTTGAGAACCCTAGCCTTGTTCCTTCTGTGCTCATGTCTGTCTGTCTCTCACTATGGGTCATAATTTTTATTATAAGCATCATTAGTGTTCTGCTGAAAATCCATGGCCTCCAAAATTAATTTAAAACTAGATGACTTGATGGGGAATCCAACACAATTGTTGGAAAAAATGTCAAATTTTGAAAGTGAACAAAGATTGTGTTAAATTGGACCTGAATTCTCCTCTGCAAGCTACCTCTTTTATGGCCTTTTGGTGTGTGTGGTTTTTGAGTGTGAGTGTGTGTGTGTGTGTTGCCTATGTCCCTGAATACTAGCTAACACTTGATAGTATAGCTGGGATTGTGTTTTTGTCGTATTTTCAGAATTATCTGATCTCAAGGCATTACAGAGATAAGCTATCGTCTTCATGTTCTTAATTGTAATGACTTATGGAATTCGAATGAGAAATCTTTAATGTTTCTGATTAGAATTAGGTTTCACTTTCTATTTCCTATTTTTTCCTGATGATATTTTATTTTCAGTATGACAATGAAGGGTAACTGAGACTGTATGAGTTTGTATTTATTGCAGGCTTTTTGAATACAATAAATCCCAGTGCTGATAGCTAGGGAATTTCAAGGAAATGGAAGTCAGTCAGCTCTTCCCTGCTCTGTCTGGTTGCTTTTAGCCTAAATGGGCTATGTCCTCTGGCCCTCGTCAACATCTTGATTTTCATAGCTCTCTTGAAACATGTAAAAGGGGGGAAAGAATCTGATTCTAATTATATATACTATTACACTTCCCTAGACACTGGCTATCCCATAAACAATCCCAGTGCTCAGAGGGGTGCTCCTATTATTTACAAGATGCATATACCTGAAACTGAACACTTTGTACTCAGAAATAAACTGTCCGTTGTCCAGATCAGTAGTGTATTACAGTAATAAAGCCACCTCAGATCACAAAGGAGTGCCAGGAGGAGGAGAGATGCTACTAGTGTTATAAAATCCTTTGTTTATTCACAGAAGTACTGCAGCAATGTTTCCAGCCTAAGGGCTTGTCTACACTTAAAATGCTACAATGGCGCAGCTGCACTGCTGTACCGCTTTGGTGTCGACACTACCTAACTGATGAGAGGGGTTCTCCCAGCAGCATAGGTAATCCACCTCCCAAAGGGGTGGTAGCTAGGTTGACAGAAAAATTCCTCCGTGGATCTAGTGCTGTCTACACAGGGACTTAGGTTGCTTAATGATGCTGCTCAGGGATGTGGGTTTTTCACATGCTTGACCGATGTAATTAAACTGACTTAATTTTCTTGTGTAGTTCAGACCTTGATGGCTCTATCTGATGTCCTGATCTGAAAAAAAACATTTCTGCACCCTATTGTTAACACACTATACACTGTTTGATCATTTGGAGGATGGGGGAAAAAATCCTAAGGGTAAAGTTTTCTGTATTATAGGAAGAAAAAGCATTGAAAGTGAAGAGAGAAAAAACGTGAACACCAGCCTTTCACAGACTCCTAGCTTCTTCTTTTGTATTGCATTTTATGTAGGTAAAAACAGAAGCTTCCAGTCAATATGTAGCTTGTGAAAACAAAAGTTCTGAAGGTCTTTTTTGGGGGGGGGGGACGGGGGGGAGTCTAAAAATAAAAAGTTCCTGTCCAGCTTTACTTATAGTAGTCACATGCTGCCTGTGCCAGAGGTGGAATTCTGGACTTGGCAGACCACTGTCTGATCCAGTATGGCAGATTCTAGGCTTATTCTTTGAAAAGATACTCTTAAGAGTGTCTTTTTAAACACTGTAATTTATTTGTGGGCAGAGGAAGACTGTAGGGTAAGAATGTTAGAACATCAGTAAGGCTTGATGATATTTTGCATTTTATATAGTGCCTTATCATTATAGCAGATTCACAGATGAATGTTAAACTGAAATTCTACCATTTCACTGTTTTTTTAAACTATATTATGGTATAAAATATTTCCTTAGTAGTTTTTATTGTTCGCATAGAGCCAGAACCTGTCTACAATTACAGGCCGTCTCTACCGCTCCAATTGCATAGAGGGGGCATAAAGCTGATTTAATAAGACAGCTAAGGATTCCTCTATCACTGAGGAATCCCCAGTGTATGTGGTTCTACATCACCCCCACACATGACCAGACCCCAATATGGGGTGATGATGGAGTACCTTGAGTTTCAATTATCTTTTGCTGTCATAATGGCCCTTTGAGGACTATAGAAGCCCTGAGGTTGGGCATTAAACCATTCCTCAGATGGCCCCAAAATCTGTGACCCACAGAAGTGGCTTCGAGCCAACTCCCCACAGCTGAGCAGAGCTCAACTGCAGCAGAGGATTAAGTTCAAAATTCTGTCGTGTAGTTTCTTTTTGTAATGGCCTGAGAACAGAACAAGAGCTCTTTGGTACTTGGTGATGGTGCTGGAGGGAGGGTAACACATTTGTTTTGGTATTCAGGCTTTTCATCATGTGTAACGGAGTCCACATTCAGTCACTGGTTTCCATGCAGGTAAATGAGAAATCTACTAGTAAATGTTATTTCACAGCTCAACTGGAGAGCAGAATTTGGAATAATCTAATGAGAATGGGGTGTGTTGGTTTTAACCGGGGTAGAAAACAAATAACACGGACTACATTTTTCCATCAGCTTCTCCTGGCAAATATCCAATAAGTGCTTCAGTGTGGCAGTGCTGATTCTCTGGCTGCTTTCATTCTCCAGATAGGGATTTAAGCTACTTGTGCACTGCTTCTGTCCTGGGGCAAATCAGTTTCCCAAATTACCTACTATCTTTTGGCAAACAGGGGCATTTTCAGTTGAGTATATCAATGCTGTCCTGCAACTGGCAGGAAATGGAAATTAGTTCTGGAAGAAAACAACTCTCAGGAGACCTGAAGTTCTCTTTTCTCCCCCTTTCCCACAGAGTAGATAGACAGGGTTGGGGGTTGCTGAACCTTACACCATCTGATCGTCACCAGGTTTCCCTCTGCTTCTTTGTCTACTGAATGAGGGATGACCCACCCTTTGGTCTGTTCTAAGGATGTGATTGCCTGTCAGTGAAGTTGGAACATAAAAAGGATGCAGAAGTCTAGAGATGAGAGATGTTGAATTTTTTATTCTATTCTGTTCAGTTTCTTATACCCACTCATCACTGTATTGTCTGAGCGCCTTCCGGTAGCGCACTGAGCAATGTGACTACACATCTGTCATTTTCTTGTATCCTCTTCTCAGGGGTATAAGTGTGTGCTGTGGGGGTATCCTGTTTGGGTAGTCTTCTAAGGTGTGGTGGGGTGTTTTTTTTTTTAAATATATATCTTGCAGTGGATTTGTTATAAAAGGCAAGGTCCAAGAAATGCGCCTTGCAATTTCCAGTTGAATTTCTAATGACGAGGGAAGGAAGGTTGTTGTAAATATATCAAAATATCAGTCCAGTACTGATTGGTAGGACTGGTCTGGCACATACGGTATGTAACCTAGTGACAGACTTTACAACTTGATCACTCTGTTGCTATTATAAGATGGGTTGCTACAATCAAAAATCTTAACAGTTTTGTGAAGACTCTACTAGTTTTCTCAATTTCTGAATCGAGTCCCCAGAGGTTAATAGGCTTTGCACATTTTTATTAATTTCAGTAAAATGCATATGTCCACATCACATACTGAATGCCAAAATTGTTGGACCTTTGGGTCTACCTCCACCAAATATGCCTAAAACTCAGTGTCGTCATATGCTCCAGTATTCATTAGAAAGCTCAGGATGGGTTCTGCTGAATGTGTTAGGCAGCTTTATATCACATTTGGTATGATCTCCAGATGATTTACTGTGAGGGCTGTGATACCTGGCCTTGAAGAGCCGGAGATCCACTTTCCAAAAAGAGCTGTGAGGTGCCTCAACACAAATGAGACAGGTCTGAAGCGGGGCCAAACATGTTTTTGGGGGTGTGGGGTAAAATTGGAAACTGAGCCCCCCCCCCTCCAAAAATTACCATGGAGATGAAAGAGGGGGCTGGAGAGTGAGCCGGCCCTGCACTCTCCCTGCAGCAGTTGCTCTTGTCTGGCAGGACTGGGCCTGGCTCCCTGCTCCAGACCTTGTGACTTGGCACACAGGGTCACAGTACCACTCACTAAAATTTGGCCCAGCACCCTTCTGTAGTGTCAGAGGGGTGTCCAGACCAAATTTGAATGAGTGATGCTGCAATGCTACTTGTTCCAAGTCCATGGGTTTGGGAGCCCTATCAAATGGGGGGCCTGGGGCAAACTGCCCCTCCCCACCATCTCTTCCTTCCCCAGATAGCCCTGGTCTGAAGCATAGCCCTGAATTTGAACAAGTCCAACATTTTTGGTTGGATCTCAGTTGAAACTTAGCAAGTAGCTAATATCTCTATAACCAGTCAAACCAAAACCTAGGAACTCTGACACCCCTAAGCTTTGGATTGTTCAGAATCCAGCTCCCAGCTCATTTTTTATGGTTCATCTCATCTCCGGTAAAATATTGCCATGCAACTTCAGGGCCATCCATCATGACTGTATAGTGGCCTTCTAACTCCATGTCATGCAAAACCTCTTTTATCCCTAGCCCATTTCTAGATGCTTGAAGAAACAAGAAGGATACCGGCTGCTCCAATCCAGTTGTTCAGTGCTGCCCCCATTGCCTTGTGTGGCTCAGGAAATATCAGAAGAACACCTGCCTGCTTCATTTTCTTTCCTGAGGTCAGGCAGAGTGTGAGGAGTTCTTATTAGCCTTGTGGAATCCAAAAGAGCCACTGGTGGGGTCTCAAAGAGTAGCCCGTGACCCTAACACCTCTGACTTGAGTAATTGTGCTCTTGAAATTCTTCTCATTCTAATCCATATCTGAACCCAATTAATTCCATCAGCTGAGTTCCAGAGAGAAGGTTTCCATTTCTTATTTTTTTTCTGTGAAAGATAGATATAGATATAGATATATTGCTCAAATGAGCTCCAGATCAGATGAGTTTAAAAAGCCACAGGGGATAGAAGAGACAATATGTCAGCAGCATACTAAAAAAGATTGTTATTAGCTGGGAAGGTGCATAAAGATGAAGCAATAGGATCATCTAGTAGAATGCATACCTGGAACATGATGTTAACATGCCAAATACCACACATGCTGGAGTATTTTATTGCACTTACAAAATGGCCCTATGTAGATATGCATTTTTATAAATGAATTGTATTGTTATGGACATTCTTCTGTAAGAAATGGTTTGAATGAAGTGCTATTATAGATCGAACTATTAATAAAGACAAGCCAGATTAACAAACCTGGTGGACCAGATTTGCCCTTATGCTCTGGCTGCTTTGTACAGATTTGGTAATGCAAAGTAGCTGTACCCCTGAAATAACTAGGCTGGGTTGAAAGCTCATTTATGTCACAAACAGCACATACTGGTGAGTCTGGCTTGATGAATTTAAAATGAAACTAGTGATTTGCCTACACAGCTGTTCAAATGGCCTTTCCCCATATACTTAACATTCTAGAATCCATAGAGCACTTTAAAGGTTGCCACTGTGATGGCTGTGTTTGTGTACCATATGTCTAGAAGATCATTCATGGGAGAAGGGCCCAGAAGTGTTCCATTGTCCTTGTCCTCACTCCCACCACCAGCCCAGGCTGGAGCAGGGCGGGAATTCAATAGTTATTAATTTCCTGAGTTCAATCTATAGAAAAATGAAGTGCTTATGAACAAAAAATTCTAGTGTGGAAAGCATAATAACATGAGAAGTTGTGATTCAGCTCCCACCTGTTTCCAGCATAACGTGAAGATATACTGCAATAAAGGGAGTTATGCAAGATAATGAATTTAGCACAATCATTGTTTTCATTGTTACTTAATTTTACCCTCTGTTAAAGGAATTATGTAGATGATTCACGCTACAAGTGCTACGGAACTAAATATGAATGGAACTAGAGTGAATTTATGCTGCTGGCAAATACAAAGATGTAACTGCACTTTTAAAAAGTAGACCGCTTTGGAAAATGTTCAATCTTTATATAATATATGAAAAAACAAACAAACTGTGCAGTTGCAGAACATCTGTGGTTAATTCATGTTTGGGGATATTCTGTGCAAACTTGTATAGAAAAAGCAATTCCGAAAGCTAAATAATCTCTTCCATACTGTGTTAATATTTTATGTCACAGTGGTTCTGGCACGTGACATCAGCACACCACAAACAATGAAGGAGTAATCTGCTGCTCCTTCAAAAAGAAATGCTAGACCTCAGTTTAATGATCTTCCATTAGTAAATAAATATTTTTGCCTACTTTTAGGGATATTTCCCAATGTCTTGTGTTAAGGATATGATAAATGCTGAGTCCTATTTAGGCAAGTGATGCTTTCTTTAAATGTAGTGCTCATCTTTTTAGCAATATTTAAAAATAAAAACCAAATGAGTTAATTTTCATGATATTTGAAATATACTCTAATTCAGAGGTTCCCAAACTCTGGCCCATGGAGTTTGCTGGTCATCTAATGCTGGCTCCTCTTCTTTTCCAACTGCTGAAGACTTTTAAAGACAATTGAAATGTATTAAATACTATCCTAATATTACTTCTCCAATTGCTGTTTGCCGTGGAGAAGTTCTACGGTTGTGAATAGAAAAGAGGTGTGTTGAGTCTGTTTGTGAATGGGAGGGTCTGTGAGAAAGTTGCTATGTTTAAATGTGATGCACATTGTGAAAAAGGCATGTGAAAGCTATGTGAAAAAGCTAGGTAAACCCACTTTTCTGCACTAGAAAAATTAAGACATTCTAGTGAACATGGTATAATGGGAGGAAATATTAACATCCAGGAGTGTGGAAGGAGGCTGGAATATAATAAAATACTCCATAATTAATAATAATCCATAATTGCCAGATGACAATTCTGCTGGAAGAAGTATACAAGGAACCAGAAGCAGCTATGGGTCTGAACCTGCATTCCTAGCACAACCAAAATTCCCATTGCATTTTAGTGGGAGATTTCTGAGAGTCTGATTTGTATGTGTAAGCAGTGCTGGATCATGTCCAAATTCTGAGTGATGAAAAGAATGCTCAGAGATCTGTGGCTAAAAACCCTATTCTGGAAACGGAGAACTGGGGAAGCAATTAAACAGGAACAATGCTGCTCTTTGAGTTAAAACTGTGTTTGCTGTCTAAAAGCAAAGAAGCCAGCAGTGGCCAGCCTACCTGTCTTCAGGAGAGTTAACTACATAGAAATGTGTGTCCGCTGTGTAGGGAGCAGGCTGCAGATAGCCTGTGTCAAGGGATTTCCTAATATTCAGAGATTCTCTATGTTGGAGTGTGAAGAGGTGAAGGATGGTGGGTGGGTGGGTGGAAGGTGTGACTAGTTGTGTGTCTGTGCATTATGCAGATTTACTGGCCTGAAGTCCTGTGGAACGGGTAGGATGGACTACTGCTTGCTATTTGTTTCCATGTCTTATAGGTCCCACAGGGTGACATGTTTCCATGTCCTATAGTGGGTGTGGCCTAGATGCATAGGTAGTCTGGCTGGTTGGGCCTGACAGTTCCATTCTATAGCTCAACAACTTTGTGTGCATACACATGTGTGCGGCTTATAATTAGTCAGTTCCATAAATCTTACACAAATCAAACTAACATTTCCAGGTTACATCCAGCTTGTGCATTACTCTGGGACCTCTAATTTTTCTTTTGTCATAACACCTGTATCTGTATTTGTCAGATGGAGCTGAAATTGATAATCAGAATGCCAAATAAAGAAGACACTAGAAAATTAAACAACAAATCATAATCATAATCGTAATAACCAATACCCAGATTGGACATGCACATTAGGAATCAAACATACAGTTAAAGAAGAATCATTCACTCAACAAGACATGTGACACTCTCAAGTCCTTTACTCTTTTCAACAAGTTGAATTAAATTTGTCCAATTTTATTTTAAATTGTCCACTACTCCATTTATCACTCTTCTGTTCACCTTCAGGGCTTGAGGAATGTCTGCCCAGTAACTTATGAAAGGAATTCGTACAGCTTTAAAATTCTTCCATTTGTACTGGAATAAAAAAGTCCAACATTCCATTTCTGCCATATGCCATGTACTGCATAACCAGTCATTATGTCTTGATGCTGTTCCCATTGGAGTTTTGTGATTAACTTGTTGGGCAGACCACTGGGCCTTATAAGATGGGGAGACTCAGATTTCCAAGCTCTGATGATAGTATGATGATAGTAGTTTTCCTGCTAGATCAGCATTTTTGTAAACTTTTTTGGTAAAATAAACTGCTTTGTTGGGGACTTTAATATTTTGTATTTTCAGTTATATATTTGATAGCATTTATAAATGTTGACAATAATTCCATATATTTAGGCAATACCAAACTGTGGCCCCGATCCCACAGAAGACCACGTGTGCTTAACTTTATGCACATGAGTACACAGTGCTTAAAGATAAGCATATGTGTATATCTTTGCAAGATTGGAGGCCAAATGATCTAAGATCCCTTGCCCACTGTAATTTTACATTCATGCCTCACGTGCCTGTAATTTAATGGAGCACAGTCTTGTAGGAGAGTAACAATTTATGCTCTATACTTAGCCATCAAGTTGCAGGCAGTGACTCTTGTCAAGGTACATTATTATCACATGTCATTCTTCCTTTTATGAACCTGTCTTTATAGTTTATTCTGTGAATTTATTAAAATTCTAAGTTTTAAAACTTTTTATATATTCCATCTTTTCCACTTAGATAAAATTGTCTGTCTCTATCACTTATTCTATGAGTTATTTCGCTTTCATTTTTTTTCTGTGGCAAAACTACATAACTGGAAATATAAGTACAAAGGGAAATTTAAAAAGTCTTTTCCTGTTTCTTATATTATTCGATATAATACATTCTCTGTTCTCAAAGTGATTACTTTAATATTTTATGCCACTTTCTACTAATCTGCTTTCTCAATTATTAACTCCCCTGGAGCAAAACTTATTCAGTAGTCAGAGTAACTGGAGTTAGCTTGTGTTATTTCCATTTTCTTTATTAAAGTCTCTATCCCAAGCATTGTAATAATTAAAGGATGTTGTGTAAATGTATATTCCTTATACTCAGCACATGAAAGAACACAACAAGTTTTAAATTGTCCAATCTCTCTTTCAGTCAGAATCCAATGATAGTCCTGTTTAGCTCCATTTTTTTTTGTATGCAAAGCAAATCTTGTATGTTTTAAGCTTTGCTCTGTGCAGCAGAATTTAGCCCTATGTTGTCTGAGTCCATACAAAGAACCCCCACCCACACAAAAAAAACCCAAACCCCAAACAAAACAAAACAGGAGACAGTTTATGCTGCTGCAATGTTCTGAGACATCGAGTCTTTCCATTATACCCAAGGAATAATGGAAATGTTTGGCTCCCTGGGATTCGAAAGATGCATCTCCAGCCATGAGGCTATTCCAGTCACTGACAGGCATTCTCAGTGCCCCTGCTGTTTGGATGATACTTTTATCCCCAGTAAGTGAAAGATCAGTAAGTGAAACTTCCTTCAAGGGTAGATTCTGAAAAAATAGGGAGATCAAGTTTAAATTCCTGATGGAGCAAGCTGTACATAGACCTCAGAGTACCAGTAGTGTCTCATCCACATCAAGAGGTTGGTCACCAGAGACTGCTAGATAGGTAGGCAGTACCACAGCACTGAGTACGTCTATGGTTCTGAAGACTGCAGCCTCGATATCTGCCTCTAAGCAGAAGGAGTAAGGAGTAAATCTCTAAGACTATCTTGGTCACCAATTTCCAAGAAGACTATGGACATCTCCAGTTCCAAAGGGAGTTCCATGCAGGCCCTGAGGGATGCCGGTACCGCAACGGCGAAAAGGAGTCAGATGTCTATGACAGACTCAGTACTGAGGTTGGGTGCCTGTACCTAAAGTGGCAGAGACACAGCTGAGAAAAATTCTCACCCTCATCTACTTTATAACCGGAACAGCTATCCTCCGCCCTTGGAGTATGTGGAAGAAAACTCCACAGATTCTCAAATATCAGGCAAGGGTTTCCCTGTCTATTCTACATTGCTGTCCCTCCTACACTGATTTATTACAGGAAGATAGACCTCAAATTACACCCACATGGCAGGAACACAGATGGATGTCTCCACCTATGCCATTTGGGTCCCTTCAGAGAAGGGCTGACACTCCTCAACCTCTTCTACCACCACCTATGCCAGAGGAGGAGACCTTTGAGGAGCAAGAAGCAAAGGAAGATAAAGAAATGGCACCTCTTACTACTATTTCCTTATCATCATCTGATGAAGCAGTGATGTCTCCACTACCTTCTATGGTGGATGACTTGAGGCAGTTTCAGGAAATGAAGTGGATTGCGGACTTGCTACAGGTTCTCATAGAGAAGGTTCAGGAGTCCCACCGTAATCTTCTAGATATTTTACACACCTCCACATCTATGAAGATTGCCATTCTGGTCAATGAAGCTCTTACGGATCATGCCAAGACTGTTTTATAACCCCATCTACCACACTGCCTACCTGCAAAGGGCAGATAGATTAGAGGATCAGAGTTTCTATTTTCTCACCAATCTCTAATTCCCTAGTAGTGGACGCCGTTAATGAATGAGGCAGACGTCATTGCTCAAAGTCCACCCCATACAGTAAGGGCCACAGGAGGTTTGTTCTTTTTGGTCACAAATCCTATACTTCAGCTACAATTCAGTTCAGAATGGCAAACCATCAGGCACTCATGGCCAAATATGAATATTTGAATAACAACTAATTTAATTCCTTTTATTGAGCACCTGCCACAGGAACACTGTGACCAACTGAAGATGATTAAGCAAGAGATGATTAAGCTCCTGGCAAAGACTTCGCTCCAGGGCTCCTTGGATGTTTCCGTTACTGGAGCACAATCTATATTTATGGTAGTGGTCATGAGAAGAGTGTCTTGGCTGCAGCTCTTGGGCTTTCTAAGAGATGTTTGGAGCACCATTAAAAACCTCCCTTTTACTAGTCACTAGCTCTTCACTGTCTTGACAATACATTTCTCCACACTTTAGAAGATTTGAAAACCACACTGTGATCCCTAGGGATTTATACTCCTGTAAATATGAGGAGATTTAGCAGGTCTCAGAAAGCACGCTCAGCCTATATTCTACTTATCGTAGACTATCTGAGCCCATGTCCAAGAGGCTAAGATACTCCAAAAAGAAACCTCCTTCAGCTACATCTTCTCAGTCATCTGCATCCCCCAAGTGACAGTTTTGATGGATTGGTTGAGAGTCTCAACCAAATTGACAAGGTTTTACAGCTGCCTTGTGGCTCACCCACGGGGATACTATTTGAAAAAGGAGGAGAGGTTACTCACCTTGTGCAGTAACTGGAGTTCTTCTAGATGTGTGTCCTTGTGGGTGCTCCACTACCCATCTTCCTTCCCTTCTGCTCCAGAGTCTCCCTTGGGAGACTTTGCGGTGGAAAGGGAACTCAGGCTGCTTTGCCTGCACAGCCCCAAATAGCCTCTGCATGGGGCATGAAGATGCATGTTGCATGTGCGCAGGCTGAACTGGAACCACTGCCATAAATCTCTGATTAAAGGTGCAGGCGCATCTAAAGTGGAGCACCCACAGGGACACCATCTCAAAGAACTCACTCACCATGTGCGGTGCTGAACCCCTCCTTGTGTTACTATGAAAGGACTTGTGGTCTGAATCTTAGTTACGCTAGCCGGTGACTTCTGGACTATACTGTGCACTGGACTAACCCATTTCTGTTCCTGAAACACCCCTAATATGCCCTTGCTCCAGGATTGCTGGGATATGTTGGCATCGCCCCAATTCTACAGCATTCATCCAGGCAGATGGAGTGATTAGAGCAGCTTTCTAGAGCCTTTGCACAGCCAGAGAGCCAGTGTACAGGGGCCAGGATCTGGCCCATTGTGTTCATATGGGTTCTGTGCTATTCTAACACTTTCCAATATGTATGGAGTGTAGAAAAAGCAAAAATCAGTATGCATACTATTGCATACAAAAGAGATATTTCCACCTGGTAAAGGAAACTTTCAGAGGTGGAAAAACCAATCCAGATGACAGATACTGGAAGGGACATCTTTTAAAATAGTTCAATTTAATTAATATAAATTAGTCACAATGAAATAAATTTAGTATGTATGTTTTCATATGGAAGTGAGCATTAGCTGTTGCAATGTGCTTCATTATAGTACCTCACTATGAAAGGGTCATAAGTGTAATCATTTGCAGCTGTTTCAGACTTGTTTTCACTGTCAAAGTAAATACTAGAGATGAGTGCACAATCCGGCTAGACTTTGGGCTGACCTAGACAGCTTGTGGAAACTCAGGATACGCCTTTCCTAAAAGGTTCTTAATTTTTCCCATCCTGCCCTGATTGAAAACATCCTTTGCTCAGTTAGAAAGGGATGCAGAGAGCAAAGGGCCCAATTCTGCTTTACTGAGGTCACTGATCAAAATCTCAGTGACTTCAGTTAGACTAAGATGAGGCTCAAAGTGAGCAGCGGCAGATCAGATCAAATCAATACATAACTTACCTTTTCCTTTTTTGTTTTGTTCTTTGTTTTATAAAGATCTTGGACCAGATGCATGTACTCAGATTTATACCAGCTCAGGGTCTGGTTCATTGTAATCAACAATGACAATTTTTTATGTCATGTTCTTAAGCATGTCCCATAACATAGACTGCTACTTAAACAGGTATTTAGGTTATGTTCTTTCTACCCATCATAGTGAGAAAGCACATGGTTTGACTCCGTTGGAATAGACTGATTCACCCAAAGAGTGTATTGGATTATGTGGACCCCGCTCCTTTAAAGAAAAAACAGCCAACCAATCCCTGTCCCCCCCCTCATACCAAACCAAACCAAAACACCAACTTGGACCTACAGAAAATAATTAAAAATAATGACCCTGATCATGGAAACACTTAACTACCAGGTTATTGTTTATTACAAGGAGTCGTTTTGTTGAAATCCGTATATAAAAAAGCCTCAACCAACTGAACCGGTTACTCTCACAGATGATCAGCTGAACTTGTTACCATCTAGTTACTCAATTAAATTGCCAAGCTCTAGTTTTGTTGCACGGGTAAACACAATAGATTCCCACCTGATTTTCTGTCTGAGGAGGAGATTCATCCTTGAGCTAAACAAACAGGTCAGTTCTTGAGGTAGATTACTTGAGTGCATTTAGAGCAGCATTGCAACTACTGTCTAATCAGGGCTGTGTGCCTCCCCCAAGTTCTGTTGGAGCCCTTGGAGGGTTAGGTTGAAAGAGCATAAAGTTACAACAACTCTTTGGGGACCCTATTCCCCACACCACATCTGCCCCTTGGACTTTGGGACATGACACCTCCAGCATATGCCTGATCTGGTAGATGTTTTCAATTCAGTCCAGAGATACTGGCTGGTCTCGCACCATAGAAAGAACATGAGTTTGAAAGTCAGGCCTTTCTACCACTGTGACAGATTTCTGTGGCATAGTTAGGGCCTGATCCTTCAAGGGGCAGAGCAGCAAGGTGGGCCAAACTCTCAGCGGCCATTGAGAGAGTACTCTTTGAAGGAGGTGCTTGCCATCTTGCAAGTTCTGTCCCTTAGTTTGGTGACTAAACCCAAGCAATAAAAATCACCTTGCACCTGAGAGGGTTAAAAATCAATGAAAAAACCTTTTCAGCATTAGAGAACTGTAACCTATTATCCATGTTAAACATTAAGTCCAGAGAACACAATGTGAATGAAAGGAGACCTTAAGCATGATGGCTTTGAACCTGGAAATATTTTGTTCTTTGCTGTACTGTACAGCAGGCAACAGTGATTATCTAAGGCTACACCTACCAGTTAACACCTCTGATATTATCTTCCTGCTGTGCTAATGAGGAAGAGAATGTAAGATTTTGTATTTCATTTACATCATGTGAGAGCTTTGATTTTTTACAATATGCTCTCTATGTGAACAAGGTACTTTCATGCATGCTGCTGCCTGGATAGTTGCAGCTAGCAACTGTTTTGATTCATTGGAAGGCTAATTAGCACTTCTTTCTTTTCAAGTGACTTCTCTCCATTTACTGTCAACCTGTGTGGAAATTTTATCAAGTTGGCTATGCTCACAGAACAATTTTCAGTGAAAGGTAGATTTGGCTACCTCCCTTAAATTATGGATTTCAAAAATGAGAGCACTTTCCGTTCATGGCTAAGGGAATATATTTACTGTAACTATTTTTGGATAGACTGAGTAGGAAATGAAGTGTTTGTTACTGCGTTAGAAGCCTTTGTGATCTGGCAAAGTCACCCAATAGCAGACTCATGCACAGGTAAAGGTTTCTCACACCGTTGACTGTTAGGACAATCTTGAAGCAAATAAGAGGCCCAGTCAGACTCAAAAGTGCTCTCCACCCAGGTATGAAATCTGCCTTTTTTTTGAGCTGCCAGGTAAGTTGATTTGCTGCTACCCTTCATTCACTTTCTCTTGTTACCAGCAAAGTTGTCTTTGTGGAGTTCCCAGATTTAAATCCTTAGGGCCAAACTCTTTCATCTCTGATGTCATCCCATCAAAGACCAGTTTAATTCTTAGCTCCTGAGTAAGCCGACTGTTGGTAGCCTTACCTCATTGCCTTAGGTTTTTCCAATCTTTCGGGTGCTGTAAAGAGATCTTACAAGCAAGTTAATGGCAGAAGGGTGCACAGCACTGCTCACAAAAAGGTGGTGCAAGTTGACCCTTGCATCTCTCCAATTCTGGGCTGTCTGTGTTCTGGGCTGATTCCCCGATGTAACTTGAGCAGTCTGACAGCTTCTCTATCTAAATTATGGTGGCTGTCAATGGCTAATGGGGCCAACATGGAAAGCTAGAGGTCAGGAAAAAAAATAGACACCTGGGCCATGATCCTTAGGGGAGAGATTACATAGGGGATGTTATTTCAACTTTGTACCATGGCAAGGGAGGGGGTGTGTTCCCTTACACTGGAGAGATTCTCCCATAGCCACTTGCAAAAGCTTTAGGGACAACATCTGCCAATGGTTTGGTGCAATGCAGTCACACAGCAATAAATGGTATGGCCCCATATCTCTTGGTGCAAAGATGGGCCCTCAGCATTCTGGCACAAACAACATCATGTCTGGGTTTTCAAGACCAATAATATGAGGCTAATATTACTGTGTCTTTTTTTTATTAACTAAATGCTGCACTCTGCTTTTTAGGACATACATATGTATCTACGACATGACTGTGCAAATGTTACAGAGCTGATGGGATGCATGCCCTGCCCCTAATTCTGTTTTTGTTTTGTTTGCTATATATGTATATATTGTAAACAGATAGAAAGGATTTAGTGCAGGGCGCATTTTTTATGCACACTTTACATATGAATGGTTTCAGAGTAGCAGCCGTGTTAGTCTGTATTCGCAAAAAGAAAAGGAGGACTTGTGGCACCTTAGAGACTAACCAATTTATTAGAGCATAAGCTTTCGTGAGCTACAGCTCACTTCCTCAGATGCATATCGTGGAAACTGCAGCAGGCTTTATATATACACAGAGAATATGAAACAATACCTATTCCCACCCCACTGTCCTGCTGGTAATAGCTTATCTAAAGTGATTTCCAGCACAAATCCAGGTTTTCTCACCCTCCACCCCCCCCCACAAATTCACTCTCCTGCTGGTATCTTAAAGGGTATCCCTGTAGCAGAAATAGTATAGTAGGGCTCCAAAAAGGCCAGGGACTGTGGAGAAATATAGGAAGAGTCAGCCTGTGTCCCAAAGAGCTTTGAGCCACTTGTGAGACGCTGACACCCCAATATTCACCGCTGTCATGTAATTAGGATGTTTTGTATAAAATATGTGTTGTGAGGTATCATTCTAAAAGTCTTGATCTGTTAGACATTAATATCTCATTGGATTGTATGTGTTATCATATGTGAAATTATGAAATTTGGCTATGTATGTGTTACTGAAACATGTTGTGAGGTTGAAAACGCCCACAAGCAGCCTTTCAGGCACAACAGTAAATAGGCCAAACAATGTTAATGGCTTATTGAGGAAATGCGCACAAGCACAAGGATTGCCCTAGGAACTATGTACAATAGAAACCTCTCAGACGACACTACACATTGGGAACTGTTTGACCCAAGTCACAGCAAAAGAGCTTTCCAGCAAGTGGGAAGAAGGCATAAAAGGGGGACAATGACATCATGAGGGGACCTCACTCTCCCTGAAACAACACACCTGGAAACACCTGAGGGGCAAGGATTGAACTGTGGGAAGTGTTGGTCCCAGGCTACAGGGATTTTCAGCCTGTGTATGAAAATCTGGGAAAGCCATGGCAAATTGTGCTTTAAGAGTCTGCCAGCCTGTTTATCACCCAGGGTGAGAATTTGCTAATTTATATCCTACCTTTCTAGTGTGTTAAACTCAGTTTGCCATTTTTGTTTATTTACTAAGGTAATCTGCTTTGATCGGTTGGCTATCCCTTATAATCACTTAAAATCTATCTTTTGTAGTTTAATAAACTTGGTTTTGTTTTAAACACAGTTTGTGTAATTCATAACTGGGGGAGGGGGTGCAAAAAGCGGTGCATATCTCTTTCCACACTGAGGGAGAGGGCAAATTTCAATTAGCTTACACTGTACAGTTCTCAGTGCAGCGCAAGACAATATAATTTTGGGTTTACTCTCCAGGGTGGGAATGCACTTGAGTGCTGGGCAATTCCTTAGCTGAAAGCCTTCCCATGCAGTACTGATTTCAGTGTCTGTCTTTCTGCAGCTGGGTAAGTCTCTACCTGTGTGTGTGCTAGAGGAGGCTTGAGGGCCTGGCTTAACAGGACAAATTAGGGAGACCAGGCAGGTGGAACAGGCGAGCTCAGTGGTACCCCAGTACATCAGCTAGCATCCCGGGATGAGGGGCAAACATCACAGTAGCGCAGCGAGCAGAGTAATCTGAGACACTGGTGGTGATTTTAAGTGAGTTGGCTGGAGAACAGACAAAGTGGTTACCAGATAGTTAGTTATTTTCTGTTTGCTTCTTTCAGGCAAGGGAAGTAGCAGCAACCCGTCACACCAAATATCATCAAATTTTGTAAATGTGCATCACGCTTAGTATTTTACAGTTTGTGGCCATTTTTGATGATGATGTGATAATTAGTATTTTTCAAAATGCGACGGGCGTTGCAAAATGCTGCATCTTTTGGCGATGGATAAAAATCTTGCAAGTCCAGTGGTTGAAATGTATGTTTTCCTTTTTAAAGTCACAAAACTGAAGAGTAGACAAGATTTTGCTTGTTTCTCTGAAGAAGCAATATGTGTGCAGTTTATCTTTGCAAGTTTGTGCACAGTTAGTAAATGCAGTTATTTGGGACCCAACTTGCCTGTGTGGCATTTTCATTCTTGTTGTTGCATAAAGAGCAAAAGTTATTGCACAACAATTATTGTATGCATCCGACATTTGTTAGGATGAAATGGAAATAAATCAAATAGTTTAGTGGGTTTCTTTTTTAAACTATCACTACCACAACTGACTTCCAAGTACTCTAGAACTGTTAACCTTAGGAAATGAATTTATTAACTCAGGTTCATCTTGAATCTTTGTTTTAACCAGTTTTTAACCAGTGAGTTAATACATTTACATGAAGGAAAATTTTATACAATAGAATAAGAATTCATGCCTTGACGAGATGTTGGCTTTTATATTTTTTCGTAGCAACAAAGGAGCCTTAAATTCCTGAGACTGATGCTACTGAAAGAGAACGTCTAGTCACAGAAGGGGGTTTCCTGACTACATGTCTGTTTTTCTAATTGGTGTTTATTTGGATTGCTGTCTGAATTGGTTTTGGACGCTGACCTTACAATGTTTCCCTAACTCAAGACTTCATGAGTGAAGTATAGTTTCCTTAAGCTGATGCAAGAAACAAATCAGATTGGGCTGGTTCTTTAAATCATATTGTTCAAGTAAATGTAGGGGAGACGTTTTTGTGTGGGTGCCAAGACAGCTGTGGCTCACTGGTCGTAGCTGACTCAGAGGCTATCAGACAGTTCATACTGGAAGGAACCCAGCACATGGTGACATAGTGGTTTGGAAAAAGCTGTGGATTTTTTTTTCAGAGGAAAAACAACAGTGAAAATCTATGTGAAGACACTGCTAAAATATAGATAGGAGTTCAAAATAACATTTGTTAGATTACAGGACATGGTTGTTGAAATAGGAAAGAAGAATGTTGAGCAATAGTCTGTTCCTAAATAATTTCAGCCAAGAATTTCTTTGAGAGAACCTATTCTATAAAGATCACTATAATTACTGGAAGCTACAGTCAGTTGCACTTCTAACTGGAAGAGACTGAAGCTAAGTATAAAAGGCTGCCACTGAGTCACAAATGATTAGTCTGCAAGAAATCAGTTAGATTAGAGGCTCTCACTCTTTTGCATACTAGCACACCCTCTCAGTATATTTTCCATATTTGGAGTCTTCTCCCAGCTAACCATTCCCCCTTTACAGTATGGGAAGGGCAAAGTAGTTACAACCTTCTGATACCTGTCAGTGACCCACAGTTGAGAGCTCATGGATTAGTCAACTCCCTCTAATCAGTAGAAGGAAGTTATTCTATAGTTTAGTTTAATGCCATTGGGTAGATCTTGTACAAAATGAAATGCACTGGGTTCTACCAATATTAGAATTTATGGTAAGGGGTTGGGGGCAGGGAGAATAGCTACTTACATGGTTTTGGATTTGAGGTGGAAAACTCTGAGCTATGAAAATTAATGTTCATTATCAATTATTTCAAATGATAAATGTTTAAAAAAACTCAGTTTCCTCTTCAATAATTACAGCAGCTAATTAATTAGGATTTCTAGTGGGTTTAGGACCATGTTTTCCTCATGTGCAAGTTCCTTTGGGGGACATTAATTACTGAGTACTTAAGTTTTTGGAAAGTGTAGGGGACAATTTCCTGGTGCAAGTGCTGGAGGAACCAACCAGGGGCAGAGCTCTTCTTGACCTGCTGCTCATAAACCGGGATGAATTAGCAGGGGAAGCAAAAGTGGATGGGAACCTGGGAGGCAGTGACCATGAGATGGTCGAGTTCAGGATCCTGACACAAGGAAGAAAAGAGAGCAGCAGAATATGGACCCTGGATTTCAGAAAAGCAGACTTGGACTCCCTCAGGGAACTGATGGGCAGGATCCCCTGGGAGAACAACATGAGGGGGAAAGGAATCCAGGAGAGCTGGCTGTATTTTAAAGAATCCTTATTGAGGTTACAGGAACAAACCATCCCAATGTGTAGAAGGAATAGTAAATATGGCAGGCTACCAGCTTGGCTTAACAGTGAAATCCTTGCTGATCTTAAACACAAAAAAGAAGCTTACAAGAAGTGGAAGACTGGACAAATGACCAGGGAAGAGTATAAAAATATTGCTCGGGCATGCAGGAGTGAAATCAGGAAGGCCAAATCACACCTGGAGTTGAAGCTACCAAGAGATGTTAAGAGTAACAAGAAGGGTTTCTTCAGGTATGTTAGCAACAAGAAGAAAGTCAAGGAAAGTGTGGGCCCCTTACTGAATGAGGGAGGCAACCTAGTGACAGAGGATGTGGAAAAAGCTAATGTAATGCTTTTTTTGCCTCTGTCTTCACAAACAAGGTCAGCTCTCAGACAACTGCAATGGACAGCATAGCCTGGGGAGTAGGTGGCCAGCCCTCTGTGGAGAAAGAAGTGGTTCAGGACTATTTAGAAAAGCAGGATGAGCACAGCCAGATGTG
This sequence comes from Lepidochelys olivacea, assembly GCF_965140295.1. NCBI lineage: Eukaryota > Metazoa > Chordata > Testudines > Cheloniidae > Lepidochelys > Lepidochelys olivacea. The sequence continues at coordinate 78,363,566 of NC_140417.1, read as the reverse complement.
CTGCATCTGAGAGTGCTAAAGGATTTGGCGGATGTGATTGCAGAGCCATTGGCCATTATCTTTTAAAAACTCATGGCGATCGGGGGAGGTCCGGGACAACTGGAAAAAGGCTAATGTAGTGCCCATCTTTAAAAAAGGCAAGAAGGAGGATCCTGGGAGCTACAGGCCAGTCAGCCTCACCTCAGTCCCTGGAAAAATCATGGAGCAGGTCCTCAAGGAATCAGTTCTGAAGCACTTAGAGCAGAGGAAAGTGTTCAGGAACAGTCAGCATGGATTCACCAAGGGCAAGTCATGCCTGACTAATCTAATTGCCTTCTATGACGAGATAACTGGCTCTGTGGATGAGGGGAAAGCGGTGGACATGTTGTTCCTTGACCTAAGCAAAGCTTTTGACACTGTCTGCCACAGTATTCTTGCCAGCAAGTTAAAGAAGTATGGGCTAGATGAATGGACTATAAGGTGGATAGAAAGCTGGCTAGATTGTCGGGCTCAACGGGTAGTGATCAATGGCTCCATGTCTAGTTGGCAGCTGGTATCAAGTGGAGTGCCCCAAAGGTCGGTCCTGGAGCCGGTTTTGTTCTATATCTTCATAAATGATCTGGAGGATGGTGTGGATTGCATCCTCAGCAAATTTACAGATGACACTAAACTGGGAGGAGAGGTAGATACGCTGGAGGGTAGGGATAGGATACAGAGGGCCCTAGACAAATTAGAGGATTGGGACAAAAGAAATCTGATGAGATTCAACAAGGACAAGTGCAGAGTCCTGCACTTAGGATGGAAGAATCCCATGCACCGCTACAGACTAGGGGCCGAATGGCTAGGCAGCAGTTCTGCAGAAAAGGACCTAGGGGTTACAGTGGACGAGAAGCTGGATATGAGTCAACATTGTTGCCAAGAAGGCCAATGGCATTTTGGGATGTATAAGTAGGGGCATTGCCAGCAGATCGAGGGACGTGATCATTCCCCTCTATTTGACATTAGTGAGGCCTCATCTGGAGTAGTGTGTCCAGTTTTGGGCCCCACACTACAAGAAGGATGTGGAAAAATTGGAAAATATCCAGCGGAGGGCAACAAAAATGATTAGGGGACTGGAACACATGACTTATGAGGAGAGGCTGAGGGAACTGGAATTGTTTAGTCTACGGAAGAGAAGAATGAGGGGGAATTTGATAACTGTTTTCAACTACCTGAAAGGGGGTTCCAAAGAGGATGGATCTAGACTGTTCTCAGTGGTAGCAGATGACAGAACGAGGAGTAATGGTCTCAAGTTGCAGTGGGGGAGGTTTAGGTTGGATATTAGGAACAACTTTTTTATAGGAGGGTGGTGAAACACTGGAATGTGTTACCTAGGGAGGTGGTGGAATCTCCTTCCTTAGAAGTTTTTAAAGTCAGGCTTGACAAAGCCCTGGCTGGGATGATTTAGTTGGGGATTGGCCCTGCTTTGAGCAGGGGGTTGGAGTAGATGACCTCCTGAAGTCCCTTCCAACCATGATATTTTATGATTCTATGAAGTTAATGTAACTTTGTAGATTATGTGACAAAGTTCCTGCTCTACGTTGGTGGGTCTTGTGCTTATTGGCGGATTTGCTCTCCTTGGAGCTTCACGGCAGCCCTCAGCTTGGCCGTTTTTCTGATTCCACAGTCCAGGTCGACTCCTCCTGTGTCTGACCAGGAGTTGGGAGGATTTGGGGGGAACCCAGGCCCACCCTCTACTCCGGGTTCTAGCCCAGGGCCCTGTGGAATGCAGCTGTCTAGAGTGCCTTCTGGAACAGCTGTGTGACAGCTACAACTCCCTGGGCTACTTCCCCATGGCCTCCTCCCAACACCTTCTATCACCTTCTATCCTTACCACAGGACCTTCCTCCTGGTGTCTGATAATGCTTGCACACCTCAGTCCTCCAACAGTCCACATTCTCACTCTCAGCTCCTAGTGCCTCTTGCTCCCAGCTCCTCACACGCACACCACAAACTGAAGTGAGCTCCTTTTTAAAACCCAGGTGCCCTGATTAGCCTTCCTTAATTGATTCTAGCAGCTTCTTGATTGGCTGCAGGTGTTCTAATCAGCCTGTCTTAAATGTCTCCAGAAGGTTCCTGATTGTTCTGGAACCTTCCCTGTTACCTTATCCAGGGAAAAGGGACCTACTTAGGTTGGGGCTAATATATCTGCCTTCTGTTACTCTCCTATAGCCATCTGGCCCGACCCTGTCACAATTATTAGAGGTTGATTTTGAAATTAACCAGTCTGCTTGCTGAGGATTTCTGGTAATGGAAGTCATCTGCTTGCCATTGTCACTTGTTCTTCTTCCATCTAAAAATAACAAATGTAGCACTAGAGATATAGGGGAAAGCCTTTGCAACAATTGTTGACTCTTACAGTCTTCTGTTCTTGGGAAGGGGAATGCTTTTCTTACCACTGTTATAGAAACTTAGTGTAGAAGTGACTGCAAGGGTCATCTAGTCTAACCTGCTATGATACAGGATTTGTTGTGTTTAAGCCATCCAAGACAGATGGCTATCCAGCCTCCTTTTGAAAACCTCCAGTGAAAGAGCTTCCACAACCATTTTAATCTCTGTTTTTGTCCATAGACCTTAGGTGTTTCATGTTTGCCTGTAGATTGTAAACCCTCCAAAAAACTCACCACATGGTAGAGTTCTCCTTATTCCATGTCCTTTTGACCAACATTCCCAAGCAGGTAGGCTCCAGATATCCTTCCTTCATTTTGTATATTGAATTGGTTGAAGTATTAGTTACAAATAATATTAGTTACAAATAATTTAGTGCACCCTTTTTAAAGCACAAAAACAAAACAACAAAAACAAAAAAGCTGGAGTTGTTCAATAGCTAGGGACCCTTTAAAAGAACAGCCTCAGTTTGAAACACAGCACCTTAACTGATCTCAACCGTGCAGTTGACCGGAAATTGGAGTTTTATTCCACTGAAATTTTTGACTTTTGTTGGTTTGGGGCAAAATTTTTCAGCTTCACAGTTTCAGCTTTCTGAGGAAATCTTGACGATTTTTAAAGGAAGCAGGCACTTTCTGTCTAATTTTTGTTTAGTTGAACATTTGATTCTGTTGTGACATAAAATTTTCAGCCTGCCCTACTCAACAATCATATGGTACATACAGAGAGAGACAGTGTTTTCCCCAGGAATTGAAATTAGGGTGGGGTGTTGGAATATTCAGGGCGGGGGGGTGGGGTGAGAGCCGATGAGGGTAGAGACCATGAGGACAAGGTTGAGACTATATGGGCTGTATGGCACCATAGTAAAAACTGAAAAATGTTTCGTGACCATTTTATTAGATTTAACTCATGTTTTAAAATCATAACAAAAATTAAAGTTGGCCACTAAAGCCTATTATGAAGCACTACATCTACATCTGTCTTGGTTTCTTGTTGTAATTTTGCACTCTTTGGTGTCTTCTTGTGTGTTCATGACTTCCAGTCCTTAATGATATGCTCACGATCAGGCAGAAGGCAACTTCTTTCAGAACACAAAATTCTATTCAATGAGGAAAAAGTATGCTCAACTGTAGCTGTTGTGACTGGGAGTAGCAAGAGATGAATTCCTACTTCTTTCATCCCAGAAAACAGCACAAAGATTGGGTTGAACCACTAGTGATAAGAAAGAAGATGAAGTCTAAATCTTTGTCATATGATATTCCACTCTGTGTTCAAAATTCTCTATTCTGTCCTGATCACATAGCAGCCCTACTGCTGATAGTGCCTCACTCCACTCAGCTGTTGATGTTTTATAAGACAGTCATCTGTAAAAGCTACGTGGAGGTTGAGTAGGATCCAGAAATCGCTATTGTAGATTTGTAAGAATCAAGTCTGTGTATTTTTTCAGTTGTCTTAACAAACACTTCTTGTCCTGTTCACCTAAGGAGTCAATAGAAGTACCTTCATTAGTCAACTTCTGGACTGAAGTTGTTGCTTCTTCCAGTACATCTTCAATGGATATCTCTGATTGATCCAAGGGTAGCTTCTATTACTGGACAAAGATCTACTACTGTTGTAGCAGATGCCTGAATGCCATTGTTTAATGACCTAAGCGGTTTCAACAGTAGACTTACAAGAGAGAGAGAATGGCGATAGTCTTCTCTGAACTTAGTAACAAAAGTAGTCCACCAGCCTCACTACTTAGATTTGTCCTATCTTGGTAGATACTTTCCAAAGCCAGTAATAACGGTTGCAGTAATTTTAAGACAACAGCCAAGAATCGCTCATAAGAAAGCCAGCAGGTTTTCCCAGGTTGGACTAATTTGAACTTCAATCCCAGTGTATCTTCTATTTGTTTCCAAGATGTTCAGTCCTTTTGGACTCTTACTGAAAAAAAGAGTTTAAAAAAGCCATTAAAGTTGTGGCTTTTTAATGTCTTTTTAAGATTCTGCAACTTGTACTAATGCCAGCTGGATTAGATGGCCTCTGCAGTGTGTATAGGAGAGATTAGGGTTACACTTTTTTCTGAGCATAGAATCATAGAATATCAGGGTTGGAAGGGACCCCAGGAGGCCATCCAGTCCAACCCCCTCCTCAAAAGCAGGACCCATCCCCAATCAAATCATCCCAGCCAAGGCTTTGTCAAGCCTGACCTTAAAAACTTCTAAGGAAGGAGATTCCACCACCTCCCTAGGCAACGCATTCCAGTGTTTCACCACCCTCCTAGTGAAAGTTTTTCCTAATATCCAACCTAAACCTCCCCCACTGCAACTTGAGACCATTACTCCTTGTCCTGTCCTCTTCCACCACTGAGAATAGTCTAGAACCATCCTCTCTGGAACTACCTCTCAGGTAGTTGAAAGCAGCTATCAAATCCCCCCTCATTCTTCTCTTCTGCAGACTAAACAATCCCAGTTCCCTCAGCCTCTCCTCATAAGTCATGTGTTCCAGACCCCTAATCATTTTTGTTGACCTTCGCTGGACTCTCTCCAATTTATCCATATCCTTCTTGTAGTGTGGGGCCCAAAACTGGACACAGTACTCCAGATGAGGCCTCACCAATGTTGAATAGAGGGGGACGATCACGTCCCTCGATCTGCTCGCTATGCCCCTACTTATACATCCCAAAATGCCATTGGCCTTCTTGGCAACAAGGGTACACTGCTGACTCATATCCAGCTTCTTGTCCACTGTCACCCCTAGGTCCTTTTTCGCAGAACTGCTGCCTAGCCATTTGGTCCCTAGTCTGTAGCTGTGCATTGGGTTCTTCCGTCCTAAGTGCAGGACCCTGCACTTATCCTTATTGAACCTCATCAGATTTCTTTTGGCCCAATTCTCCAATTTGTCTAGGTCCTTCTGTATCCTATCCCTGCCCTCCAGCGTATCTACCACTCCTCCCAGTTTAGTATCATCCGCAAATTTGCTGAGAGTGCAATCCACACCATCCTCCCGATCATTTATGAAGATATTGAACAAAACCGGCCCCAGGACCGATCCCTGGGGCACTCCACTTGACATCGGCTGCCAACTAGACATGGAGCCATTGATCACTACCCATTGAGCCCGACAATCTAGCCAACTTTCTACTCACCTTATAGTGCATTCATCCAGCCCATACTTCTTTAACTTGCTGACAAGAATACTGTGGGAGACCGTGTCAAAAGCTTTGCTAAAGTCAAGATACAATACATCCACTGCTTTCCCTTCATCCACAGAACCAGTAATCTCATCATAGAAGGCAATTAGATTAGTCAGGCATGACCTTCCCTTGGTGAATCCATGCTGACTGTTCCTGATCACTTTCCTCTCATGTAAGTGCTTCAGGATTGATTCTTTGAGGACCTGCTCCATGATTTTTCCGGGGACTGAAGTGAGGCTCACTGGCCTGTAGTTCCCAGGATACTCCTTCTTCCCTTTTTTAAAGATTGGCACTACATTAGCCTTTTTCCAGTCATACGGGACTTCCCCTGTTCGCCACGAGTTTTCAAAGATAATGGCCAATGGCTCTGCAATCACAGCCGCCAGTTCCTTTAGCACTCTCGGATGCAACTCGTCCGGCCCCATGGACTTGTGCACGTCCAGCTTTTCTAAATAGTCCCTAACCACCTCTTTCTCCACAGAGGGCTGGCCATCTATTCCCCATGTTGTGATGCCCAGCGCAGCAGTCTGGGAGCTGACCTTGTTCGTGAAGACAGAGGCAAAAAAAGCATTGAGTACATTAGCTTTTTCCACATCCTCTGTCACTCGGTTGCCTCCCTCATTCATTAAGGGGCTCACACTTTCCTTGGCTTTCTTCTTGTTGCCAACATACCTGAAGAAACCCTTCTTGTTACTCTTAACAGCTCTCGCTAGCTGCAGCTCCAGGTGCGATTTGTCCCTCCTAATTTCATTCCTACATGCCCGAGCAATATTTTTATACTCTTCCCTGGTAATATGTCCAACCTTCCACTCCTTGTAAGCTTCTTTTTTATGCTTAAGATCTGCTAGGATTTCACCGTTAAGCCAAGCTGGTCGCCTGCCATATTTACTATTCTTTCGACACATCGGGATGGTTTGTCCCTGTAACCTCAACAGGGATTCCTTGAAATACAGCCAGCTCTCCTGGACTCCTTTCCCCTTCATGCTAGTCCCCCAGGGGATCCTACCCATCAGTTCCCTGAGGGAGTCGAAGTCTGCTTTCCTGAAGTCCAGGGTCCGTATCCTGCTGCTTACCTTTCTTCCCTGTGTCAGGATCCTGAACTCAACCAACTCATGGTCACTGCCTCCCAGATTCCCATCCACTTTTGCTTCCCCCACTAATTCTACCCGGTTTGTGAGCAGCAGGTCAAGAAAAGCTCCCCCCCTAGTTGGCTCCTCTAGCACTTGCACCAGGAAATTGTCCCCTATGCTTTCCAAAAACTTCCAAGCAAAGCTTGTACTCCAGAGAAGTTTGCAGCTTCATCAAATGCACAAGCAGCCATCTGTTTGGGGTTCAATTTACAAACATTTAACTCTTCTAAGATGTCACAGATGCAGCTGATGTGTCTTCTATAACCTGAACATCTAGAATGCATCTACTGGCCTACCACGGACATTAAGATACCATACGCAATGACTTAATACTTGATCACTATTTGCGTTGGTGCTTCATCAGCCATGTATGCACATTTTTGAATATGGTGAGAGAGTTCTTCACTTTTTCAACTGCTGAGTCTTTCACTGTTGCACCGCATGCTTCTAGAGAGTCAGCTGATTTTTTTGAGGAAGAAAGTGAGCTTTTGCCAGTCTTGTTTGAAACCAGTGTCCAACTTCAGGATTAACAAGTGACAATGCACTTAATGTTGGCCTCTAGTTTGTAGTGTGTGGCATCTCTTACTTAAATAGAAAGTATGGTACAACAGCCATGTTGGTTCACATAAACTGAGTTGTGTCTCCAGCATTCTTAACAGCCTCATTAAGTTATTCTAAAATTGGCTTTGACAGTGACTGGCTCATAAGGTTTTCTGCATGTTGATGCAGTCCAGAGGCATGGTGTTTTGCAGCCTTTTCATATAGGTTGTCAGTATTGGCTTAGCTGATCAGTCTGGCAAACAAAGCTCCTCCACTTTTACTATATAAATCCATGATATGCCCACATCTTGAATACTGCATGCATTTCTGTTCCCCACTTCTCAAAAAAGATATATTGGAATTGGAAAAGGTACAGAGAAGGGCAACAAACGATTGGGGTATGGAACAGATTCCATATGAGGGGAGATTAAAAAGACTGGGACTTTTCAGCTTGGAAAAGAGATGACTCAGAGGGAATATGATAAAGGCTTATAAAATCTTGACTGGGGTGGAGAAAATGAATAAGGAAGTGTCATTTACTTAACACAAGAACCAGGGGTCACCCAATTAAATTAATAGGCAGCAAGTTTAAAACAAACAAAAGGAAGTATTCCTTCGCACAATGCACAGTCACCGGTGGAACTTTTTGCCAGGGATGTTGTGAAGGCCAAAATTATAACAGGGTTCAAAAAAGAACTAGATAAGTTCACGGAGGTTAGGTCCATCAATGGCTATTCACCAGGATGGGCAGGGATGCAACACCATGCTCTGAGTGTCCCTAGTCTCTGTTTGCCGGAAGCTGGGAGTGGACGACAGGAGATGGATCACTCGATGATTCCCTATTCTGTTCATTGCCTCTGAAGCACCTGGAATAGTCACTGTAGGAAGACAGGATACTGGGATAGATGGACCATTAGTCTGACCCAATATAGCCATTCTTACATAAAAATAATTATAATAAAAAAGTTTAGTACAGAAACTCCCAAGATAATGACCTCTTGAGATAGCGATTATGTGAGATAATGACCTTGGCAAATAATGCATTTTTAAAATCTTGGCCTACTAGGAAACATATTTATATATGTTTTCCAGTCACAAATCTAACACTCTGTATGAAGTCACTAAAACATAGTCCAATGCTCTGGCCGCTGTTGTTTGTCATGCTATCACTCCATCCCCAATGGCCCTGCACTGTCACCTTCTGCTGCCACCTACCACTGTGACCTCTGCAAGTCAGTCTCTCACAGTTCCACCCAGCTCTCAGTAATTTCAGCTCTCTGTGGGGGAACCATGCTGCTAGTGCAGGCTGGGTTGACTCTTCCACAGAAACACTGTCCCACAGCAGGTCTGAGCACTGATTTCAGCTCTAGCGGTCACTTAGGAAGCCTAATCAGCTCTCTCTCTCTAAACAGGAGAGCAGGGCAGGTCAAATAGCACCTGTGACTCTTAGGCAGAGCCCACTCCACCAAGCAAAACATCCGTGCCCCACCCTCGCTCTCTTCACTAGGATATGGCATCCAAACCTCCTGCTTGGGGAGTGCCGCTCAGTTGAGGGTGACCAGGGCTTAATTTGTAACGAAAGAGGTGCCGGGGCTCAAGCAAGTTTGTTACTTTCATAACTGACGTGACAAGCCCAGAGGTCCCAGGGCTGCTAACTGCCGAGCCTAGAGGTGCTGGGGCTCAGCCCTGGCAAGTAGTACAAATTAAGCTCTGAGGGAGACCCCCTCATTCGGCCAGGCTAAGCACAGGGGAAATTCAGTGGGGATGTAAACCCCCCACCCCACAGGGTGGGTCTAGGGAAATCGCTGGAGGGAGGTGCGATCTTAGAGACCCAGTTCCTTACACGTACAGGGCTTCATAGATTCAAGTCAACACAGTGAAATGCAGCTGGAAGTAGACAGGAAGCTAGTGCAGTACACATTTGTAAAGTGGTTTGGCTGACTCAGTCTACTAATCATGCAGGCCTGCTATGTTCTACACTAGCTGAAATTGCCAGGTGGTTTTCCAGGATATCCCAAATAGGGCATATTGCAGTGATTCAGTCTTGAGGCCTGAAGGCTTCAGTTAATCTTACTTTCACATACAAAATTATTGGTGCATCTCTGAGGAAGATACATTCAGAGACAAAGCTGTTTGCTTTGTCTAGACATTATGGGGTGTTCATTGTCCCATCAGAGTAAAATGTATAAACAGGGATTCATTTCAAAGAGACTAGAGAAAAGTAAATTATTTATAATTTATAAGAAGGTAATTCTGTTTCTTGAAGTAATTGTAACAATACACCATTTACCTTCCCACATCCACCTAATACATGTATATTTAATTCATATCTGGAATTACTATTAAGAGTCAAACAAAACTATATCAGTTTTACTTTTATATCTCACACACACACACTGTGTGTGTTAACAGATCCTAGGAGTAATAGTTAAGCTTTTTTGTTCCATTTTTGAGTTCTCCAAATAGGTTCTTAAACATACAATCCACTCATGTTTTTGTTCAACAAAGTAATGGATAATATTTAGAACTAAACTCATTTCATACTTCTTACTTTATGATGCTTAGTTTTTGTTTGCTAATATAAATGTAAAGTGCTATGCTTAATGGCAGATAAGGTTCTGACAGGACATCACCCATTCACCCCAAAACTGAAAAGAATGGAAATAAGATATTAAGGGGAATGACTTGTGTGTTCTTTTCTACCTTCATGTTGCCTACAGAATTGTTGATAACACACTTCAATGTTCCATAAGGTTTTCACTTTCTTCTCCAGCAGATAATCTGAAAGCAATCTGGCTTCATCATACTTACTCTCATTCATCTCAACTTCATTATGCTTAACCTTAAAAATTAAGGTGTCATATGTCTTTATATCAACAGATTGGCATATCCGACTGTCACATATTCCAGGCATTTGGGCAGTTATTTTGCAGACTGTTGATGATTCTTAAAGAGGACATTTGAACTGTGATTAGCTTTTAATTAACCAGACCCTGAGGAAGAGTATTATTTGACTTTAACGTCTGGGTGCAGTGTGAGAACTCCAAGAAGGGGAAAACCAAGGCAGTGGCAGAGTGAAATGCTGGACTGGTCCTGTTGCAGGGGGAAGCATGAATTTCACAATGGACCGGGTGGAAGGAAGTACAGCTAAAGTTGCATCCCGGTCTAGGCTTAGCATGCTCTTCTAACTGTTCCCATCCCGAGGTTTAGTGTGGTACGGAAAAATTCCAGACATAATAATCACTGATGTTAAAGTCTGTTGACTTGGTATTGTAAGCTGAGAAAACAGACTTGAAGTAAAGAGTCCAGACATAAGTGAGCAGAATGGTAAAGATTTTACAGTAAATTATGTTATTTTAAGAGATTTTTAAAATCGTATGCTACCATTTTACTGAATGTATTTGAGCTTCTTGTTAATATTGTTTGTTACTGGAAGTGAAATACAAATTGCTGACTAATGGGAACAGTTCAAGTTTATTAGGTTTCCCTTTAATTTCCTTGAAGTCTGTAAATGATTTTATGATTTTCAAAGTATCTACAGTATTTACAGTTGTATTATGCTTGCTGGTGTTAGGGAAAAAAAGAACACTGCTTCAGTAATATGATTAAGGCCCCAATTCCACAAAAACTCACATGTGTAACTTAATGAATGTGAGTAGTCTCCATGAACTCAGTGGGACTACTCACATGTGAAATATTAAAGGCTTAATTGTTTGTAGACATTCTTTCCTCAAGGTTAAGTATTTTGGTATCTCAGACTGTGCAATACAACTACTCCTTTTAATAACATTTGTGAATAAACAAACAGCCACCTTCTTTTCTCTATATAATACGCTCATTAATTTTTAATTACCATGGATTGTTTCAATTATTATCTGTACTTTTTTGATGAATTCATTTCCTCATGATGCCTTTGTCTATCCCCTCCTTGTGGATTGGAGTGATCAGATGACAGTTCTCCCATTTCAGACCAAGTGACCAGGTCTCTCTTTAACATAGACGCATAGAAATGTAAGACTGTAAGGGACCTTGATAGATCATCTAGTCCAATCCTCTGCATTGAGGCAGGTCTAAGTATTACCTAAACCATCCCTGACAGGGGTTTGTCTAACCTGTTGTTTAAAACCTCCAATGGTGGGTATTCCACAACCTCCTACGTAATTTTTTCCAGTGGTTAACTACCTTTAGAGGTAGGACATTTTCCCTTATTTCTAACCTCAATCTCCCTTGCTGCAATTTAAGCCGCCCATCACTTCTTGTCCAGTCCTCAGTGGGTAAGAACAATTTGTCACCATAATAACCTTTAATGTACATGAAGACTGTTATGTTCTCCCCTCAATCTTCTCTTCCCCAGACTAAACAAACCTAGCGGGTTTTTTCCCTAATCTTCTCGTAGGTTATGTTTTCTAGACATTTGATTTTTTATTTTTTTTCTCTCCTCTGGACTCTCTCTCCAACATCTGCTAGTTTCCCAGAACAGTTAACTTTTCAATAACTCTTGCACGGTCTTTTAGATGGCTTTGTACATACCATAGTCTTGGTCTTCAGGAAGTCTATTGTCCTTCACTGGTGATACCCAGGACTCCGAGAGCACTTAAGTAGATGAGGTCCCAGATGACTGGAAAAAGGCTAATGTAGTGCCCATCTTTAAAAAAGGGAAGGAGGAGGATCCAGGGAACTACAGGACAGTCAGCCTTACCTCAGTCCCTGGAAAAATCATGGAGCAGGTCCTCAAGGAATCAATTCTGAAGCACTTAGAGGAGAGGAAAGTGATCAGGAACAGTCAGCATGGATTCACCAAGGGCAAGTCATGCCTGACTAATCTAATTGCCTTCTATGACGAGATAACTGGCTTTGTGGATGAGGGGAAAGCGGTGGACATGTTGTTCTTTGACTTAAGCAAAGCTTTTGACACTGTCTTCCACAGTATTCTTGCCAGCAAGTTAAAGAAGTATGGGCTGGATGAATGGACCATAAGGTGGATAGAAAGCTGGCTAGATTGTCGGGCTCAACGGGTAGTGATCAATGGCTCCATGTCTAGTTGGCAGCTGGTATCAAGTGGAGTGCCCCAAGGGTCGGTCCTGGAGCCAGTTTTGTTCAATATCTTCATAAATGATCTGGAGGATGGCGTGGATTGCACCCTCAGCAAGTTTGCAGATGACACTAAACTGGGAGGAGAGGTAGATACGCTGGAGGGTAGGGATAGGATACAGAGGGCCCTAGACAAATTAGAGGATTGGGCCAAAGGAAATCTGATGAGATTCAATAAGGACAAGTGCAGAGTCCTGCACTTAGGACGGAAGAATCCCATGCACCGCTACAGACTAGGGGCCGAATGGCTCGGCAGCAGTTCTGCAGAAAGGGACCTAGGGGTTACAGTGGACAAGAAGCTGGATATGAGTCAACATTGTTGCCAAGAAGGCCAATGGCATTTTGGGCTGTATAAGTAGAGGCATTGCCAGCAGATTGAGGGACGTGATCATTCCCCTCTATTTGACATTAGTGAGGCCTCATCTGGAGTAGTGTGTTCAGTTTTGGGCCCCACACTACAAGAAGGATGTGGAAAAATTGAAAAACATCCAGCAGAGGGCAACAAAAATGATTAGGGGACTGGAACACATGACTTATGAGGAGAGGCTGAGGGAACTGGAATTGTTTAGTCTTCGGAAGAGAAGAACGAGGGGGGATTTGATAACTGCTTTCAACTACCTGAAAGGGGGTTCCAAAGAGGATGGGTCTAGACTGTTCTCAGTGGTAGCAGATGACAGAACGAGGAGTAATGGTCTCAAGTTGCAGTGGGGGAGATTTTGGTTGGATATTAGGAAAACCTTTTTCACTAGGAGGGTGGTGAAACACTGGTATGCGTTACCTAGGGAGGTGGTGGAATCTCTTCCTTAGAAGTTTTTAAAGTCAGGCTTGACAAAGCTCTGGCTGGAATGATTTAGTTGGGGATTGGCCCTTCTTTGAGCAGTGGGTTGGAGTAGATGACCTCCTGAAGTCCCTTCCAACCCTTATATTCTATGATGTCTCTTACATGTTTATAATAGTTCTTCAGTTTCAGCTAGGAACCAAGGGGCCCAAATTCTCAAAAGTGACCAGTGACTGAGTTTTTAACTTGAGACACCTTAAAGGGACCTGATTTGCAGAATGTGGTGAGCATTTGCCCTCTGAAAATCAGGCCTTTCTAAGGCTTCTTAAATTGGGCATGGAAATATTGAGGCGCCCAGAAATCACTAGTAACTTTTGAAAATGTAGTCCATCTATTTGTCTTAGGAATTAGCTCTAGGTAAGGTAGGTTAGCAATTCTGATCTAAAACAGAATTAAATGTAAGTAGGCATTCTCCGTGGCATAGAGGGCTTGTCTAGACTGGAAGAATGAGAGGTGTTTAAAATATGTTAATGGATATTAGGTAAAACATTTTTAAACACCACTTAGTACCAATGTAGACAAAGATAGTTATATTTTACAACATGCAAGCTGGTCATGGTCAACTATAGTGGGAGATTTGCTTGAGTAAGGACAGAAGACTGCACGAGTGAATCTTTATCATCAATAATTATCCCTAAGGGTATGTCTACACTACGGAATAAGGTCGAATTTATAGAAGTCGTTTTTTTAGAAATCGGTTTTATATATTCGAGTGTGTGTGTCCTCACAGAAAATGCTCTAAGTGCATTAAGTGCATTAACTCGGCGGAGCGCTTCCACAGTACCGAGGCTAGAGTCGACTTCTGGAGCGTTGCACTGTGGGTAGCTATCCCACAGTTCCCGCAATCTCCGCTGCCCATTGGAATTCTGGGTTGAGATCCCAATGCCTGATGGGGCTATAACATTGTCGCGGGTGGTTCTGGGTACATATCGTCAGGCCCCCGTTCCCTCCCTCCCTCCGTGAAAGCAAGGGCAGACAATCGTTTCGAGCCTTTTTTCCTGAGTTACCTGTGCAGACGCCATACCATGGCAAGCATGGAGCCCGCTCAGGTAACAGTCACCCTATGACTCCTGGGTGCTGGCAGACGCGGTACGGCATTGCTACACAGTAGCAGCAACCCCTTGCCTTGTGGCAGCAGACGGTACAGTACGACTGGTAGCCGTCATCGTCATGTCCGAGGTGCTCCTGGCCACGTCGGCTGGGAGCACCTGGACAGACATGGGCGCAGGGACTAAATTTGGAGTGACTTGACCAGGTCATTCTCTTTAGTCCTGCAGTCAGTCCTGTTGAACCGTCTTATGGTGAGCAGGCAGGCGATACGGATTGCTAGCAGTCGTACTGTACCATCTTCTGCCAGGCAGGCAAGAGATGAGGATGGCTAGCAGTCGTACTGTACCATCTTCTGCCGAGCAGCCATGAGATGTGGATGGCATGCAGTCCTTCTGCACCGTCTGCTGCCAGTCAAAGATGTAAAAGAGAGATGGAGTGGATCAAAACAAGAAATAGACCAGATTTGTTCTGTATTCATTTGCTTCCCCCCTCCCCCATCTAGGGGACTCATTCTTCTAGGTCACACTGCAGTCACTCACAGAGAAGGTGCAGCGAGGTAAATCTAGCCATGTATCAATCAGAGGCCAGGCTAACCTCCTTGTTCCAATAAGAATGATAACTTAGGTGCACCATTTCCTATTGGAACCCTCCGTGAAGTCCTGCCTGAAATACTCCTTGATGTAAAGACACCCCCTTTGTTGATTTTAGCTCCCTGAAGCCAACCCTGTAAGCCGTGTCGTCAGTCGCCCCTCCCTCCGTCAGAGCAACGGCAGACAATTGTTCCACGCCTTTTTTCTGTGCGGACGCCATACCAAGGCAAGCATGGAGGCCGCTCAGCTCACTTTGGCAATTAGGAGCACATTAAACACCACACGCGTTATCCAGCACTATATGCAGCACCGGAGCCTGGCAAAGCGATACCGGGCGAGGAGGCGACGTCAGCGCGGTCACGTGAGTGATCAGGACATGGACACAGATTTCTCTGAAAGCATGGGCCATGCCAATGCATGCATCATGGTGCTAATGGGGCAGGTTCATGCTGTGGAACGCTGATTCTGGGCTCGGGAAACAAGCACAGACTGGTGGGACCGCATAGTGTTGCAGGTCTGGGACGATTCCCAGTGGCTGCGAAACTTTCGCATGCGTAAGGGCACTTTCATGGAACTTTGTGACTTGCTTTCCCCTGCCCTGAGGCACATGAATACCAAGATGAGAGCAGCCCTCACAGTTGAGAAGCGAGTGGCGATAGCCCTGTGGAAGCTTGCAACGCCAGACAGCTACCAGTGAGTTGGGAATCAATTTGGAGTGGGCAAATCTACTGTGGGGGCTGCTGTGATGCAAGTAGCCCACGCAATCAAAGATCTGCTGATATCAAGGGTAGTGACCCTGGGAAATGTGCAGGTCATAGCGGATGGCTTTGCTGCAATGGGATTCCCTAACTGTGGTGGGACCATAGACGGAACGCATATCCCTATCTTGGCACCAGAGCACCAAGCCGCCGAGTACATAAACTGCAAGGGGTACTTTTCAATAGTACTGCAAGCTCTGGTGGATCACAAGGGACGTTTCACCAACATCAACGTGGGATGGCCGGGAAAGGTACATGACGCTCGCATCTTCAGGAACTCTGGTCTGTTTCAAAAGCTGCAGGAAGGGATTTTATTCCCAGACCAGAAAATAACTGTTGGGGATGTTGAAATGCCTATATGTATCCTTGGGGACCCAGCCTACCTCTTAATGCCATGGTTCATGAAGCCGTACACAGGCAGCCTGGACAGTAGTCAGGAGCTGTTCAACTACAGGCTGAGCAAGTGCAGAATGGTGGTAGAATGTGCATTTGGACGTTTAAAGGCGCGCTGGCGCAGTTTACTGACTCGCTTAGACCTCAGCGAAACCAATATTCCCACTGTTATTACTGCTTGCTGTGTGCTCCACAATATCTGTGAGAGTAAGGGGGAGACGTTTATGGCGGGATGGGAGGTTGAGGCAAATCACCTGGCTGCTGGTTACGCGCAGCCAGACACCAGGGCAGTTAGAAGAGCACAGGAGGGCACAGTACGCATCAGAGAAGCTTTGAAAACCAGTTTCATGACTGGCCAGGCTACGGTGTGAAAGTTCTGTTTGTTTCTCCTTGATGAAACCCCCCGCCCCTTGGTTCACTCTACTTCCCTGTAAGCTAACCACCCGCCTCTCCTCCCGTCAATCACCGCTTGCAGAGGCAATAAAGTCATTGTTGCTTCACATTCATGCATTCTTTATTCATTCATCACACAAATAGGGGGATGACTACCAAGGTAGCCCGGGAGGGGTGGTGGAGGAGGGAAGGAAAATACCACACAGAACTTTAAGCACAGCACTTTAAAAGTTTACAACTTTAAAATTTATTGAATGACAGCCTTCTTTTTTTGGGGCAATCCTCTGTGGTGGGGTGGCTGGTTGGCCGGAGGCCCCCCTACCGCATTCTTGGGCGTCTGGGTGTGGAGGCTATGGAACTTGGGGAGGAGGGTGGTTGGTTACTCAGGGGATGCAGTGGCAGTCTGTGCTCCAGCTGCCTTTGCTGCAGCTCGAGCATACTGGTTTGGTCCACCAGCAGCCTCAGCATTGAATCCTGCCTCCTCTCATCACGCTGCCGCCACATTTGAGCTTCAGCCCTCTCTTCAGCCCGCCACCTCTCCTCCTGGTCATTTTGTGCTTTCCTGCACTCTGACATTATTTGCCTCCACGCATTTGTCTGTGCTCTGTCAGTGTGGGAGGACAGCATGAGCTCGGAGAACATTTCATCGCGAGTGCGTTTTTTTTTTCTTTCTAAGCTTCACTAGCCTCTGGGAAGGAGAAGATCCTGTGATCATTGAAACACATGCAGCTGGTGGAGAAAAAAAAAGGGACAGCGGTATTTAAAAAGACACATTTTATAAAACAGTGGCTACACTCTTTCAGGGTAATCCTTGCTGTTAACATTACATACATAGCACATGTGCTTTCGTTACAAGGTCACATTTTGCCTCCCCCCACCGCGTGGCTACCCCCTCAACCCTCCCCCCTCCCTGTGGCTAACAGCGGGGAACATTGCTGTTTAGCCACAGGCAAACAGCCCAGCAGGAATGGGCTCCTCTGAGTGTCCCCTGAAGAAAAGCACTGTATTTCAACCAGGTGACTATGAATTATATCTCACTCTCCTGAGGAGAGCAGAGAGAGATAAAGAACGGATGTTTGAATGCCAGCAAACATACACTGCAATGCTTTGTTCTACAATGATTCCCGAGTACGTGTTACTGGCCTGGAGTGGTAAAGTGTCCTACCATTAAGGACATAATAACGCTGCCCTCCCCAGAAACCTTTTGCAAAAGCTTTAGGAGTACATATAGGAGAACCACGAATGCCAGGGCAAAGTAATCCTTTCACATGCTTGCTTTTAAACCATGTATAGTATTTTAAAAGGTACACTCACCAGAGGTCCCTTCTCCGCCTGCCGGGTCCAGGAGGCAGCCTTGGGTGGGTTCGGGGGGTACTGGCTCCAGGTCCAGGGTGAGAAACAGTTCCTGGCTGTCGGGAAAACCAGTTTCTCCGCTTGCTTGCTGTGAGCTATCTACAACCTCCTCCTCATCATCATCTTCTTCGTCCCCAAAACCTGCTTCCGTATTGCCTCCATCTCCATTGAAGGAGTCAAACAACACAGCTGGGGTAGTGCTGGCTGAACCCCCTAAAATGGCATGCAGCTCATCATAGAAGCGGCATGTTTGGGGCTCTGACCCGGAGCGGCCATTCGCCTCTCTGGTTTTCTGGTAGGCTTGCCTCAGCTCCTTCAGTTTCACGCGGCACTGCTTCGGGTCCCTGTTATGGCCTCTGTCCTTCATGCCCTGGGAGATTTTCACAAAGGTTTTGGCATTTCGAAAACTGGAACGGAGTTCTGATAGCACGGATTCCTCTCCCCAAACAGCGATCAGATCCCGTACCTCCCGTTCGGTCCATGCTGGAGCTCTTTTGCGATTCTGGGACTCCATCATGGTCACCTGTGCTGATGAGCTCTGCATGGTCACCTGTAGCTTGCCACGCTGGCCAAACAGGAAATGAGATTCAAAAGTTTGCGGTTCTTTTCCTGTCTACCTGGCCAGTGCATCTGAGTTGAGAGTGCTGTCCAGAGCGGTCCCAATTGAGCACTCTGGGATAGCTCCCGGAGGCCAATACCGTCAAATTGTGTCCACAGTACCCCAAATTCGAGCCGGGAACGTCGATTTAAGCGCTAATCCACTTGTCAGGGGCGGAGTAAGGAAATCGATTTTAAGAGCCCTTTAAGTCGAAATAAAGGGCTTCATTGTGTGGACGGGTGCAGGTTTACATCGATTTAACGCTGCTAAATTCGACCTAAAGTCCTAGACCAGGGCTAAGAGCCTGATTCTGTTCTGCTGATATGGGTATAGTTACGTTGGAGCAGAACTGGGTAAGTGACAGTAAAATCAGACTACTAGTCTCTCTCTTCCTGCTTATGTTCCAGACAAGTCAGCCTTGCTTATATATGTTCTGTGTATTAGTCTTTCCTAAGCGTAGTATCTGACACTTCTTTTTTTTAAATCTCAGCTTGCATTGTTCTGATAAATCTCCACATTGTCTAAACCATCTGTATTTATCATCTATGGCTTCTGTGTTTAATATACCTCTGAGCACCACGTCATTCACTAATCACTGTCAAATTCACATATTCCCCAATAAGTAATGTAGAATAAATAAAAGGAGTACTTGTGGCACCTTAGAGACTAACAAATTTATTTGAGCATAAGCTTTTGTGAGCTACAGCTCACTTTATAGCTCACGAAAGCTTACGCTCAAATACATTTGTTAGTCTCTAAGGTGCCACAAATACTCCTTTTCTTTCTGCGAATACAGACTAACGCGGCTGCTACTCTGAAACCTGTAGAATAAATAGTGTCACTAAATAAATAGGCTGAACAACACTTATCCCAGTGCAGATCCCATTGGGATCTCTCCCCATTTTGTTGCAACACCCTTGATAATGACTCATTGTTTCCTATCTATCTGTCAGCTAAAGTTTTATATCCACCTTGTTGTATTATTATCCAGACAACACTCCTCTGCCTTCTGCATGAGCTTCCTATACCAAAGTAGCAATATCAGTGATCTGTGTCAGAGGTTTTGCTAAAAAATATCAAATGACTGCTTTTAACCATAGAAGTCCCCAGCTTTACTATCTCAGTAGTCAGCAATTTATAGTATAAAAATATGAAATCATTAAAGCAAATGGGAACTAAACATAGATTTGGCATTTGCCATGCAAGTAAACTGCAAAGGGAGCCCTAGGTGACTCACTAAAATATTTTGGTATGATGTGTTTGTTGCCAGTATTTCAACAACTCGCAAAAGCGCAGTAGTTGGCTAAATAGATGGCTGCAAAGGAAAACAAATTAAGTAGCAGGAATGCCAGAGAGAAGCTTGAAGCAAGAGACTGATACAATTATACTAGAAGAGAAACCCTCTCTGAAGATGAATAACGTATGTTAGAATTGTTAATGTACCTGAAACAGTATCTTTAAAAAGAAAATTTCTTCATTAATTTCCTTGTTTGTTTCATACCACGTAGTTCATATATTTGTACTATGATATTTTAGGCGATTTGATGCATGCTGTCAACTGGGCAATAACAATTCTTTCTCTCCCAAATCCATCTACTGACCCTGGCTTGGCCATTCACTTGGAGGTGGTGAGTTTGACTTAGAGCCCACCTGCATCAATCAGCAGGGTGACCTTCCCATATAACCAAGGATGTCTGTCTTAAGGGTAGTTGCATCTCAGTGAGGCCACTCAAGTCAACCCACTGCAGATTTGATTGCCCATGTAAGTCTGGACAGCCATCCAGTCTCATCACTCTTGAATAGATCCATAAATGGGGCTTGGTTGTCAGTTAGGTCTGAGAGGCATCCGCCAATGATCTGCCAACATAATTGTCTGGCTGCCCCTTCTGTTTGGCCATAAAATATGTAAGCTTGTGAAGAGAATCTCTTCCTCTGGTTCACCTTATTTTCCCACCAAACATGCTGTGATTCTTGCCTGTGATCTACATTTTATATAGATTTCTATACCATTCATTTGGCCTTATAAAGTTGGCTTTTTCTCCACTTTTGCATTATTGATGGATAGCTCTGTAACACTGCTGTTATTGGTATTTGTAGTTCTGGCTTTTTTGTTGTCAGATTCACTGATGATGTTTGCTTTACGATATGGCATACTTCTGCTGGTACACCTGGAGTGTTGTTGAAAAACTGATGGTGAGGCAAGCTTTGACATTGCAGCATGAGAATCGTATTGCAGAAAATCAGTTCCAGGCAAATGCTGTTGGTTTAGCAATTATTGTATTATAATTAGAGCGAAGTATAACTTTTTTCCAGCAAGACCCCCAAACCAGGCATAACTCCATGTTCACGGAGGCTCAAACTTTTTAGGGAGCTGGACCAAGTTTTAAGGGAACCGGACACATTTATGGTTTCAGGTGGAAACTGTGCAAAATTCTGTGGTTTCAGGTAGAATTTGCTTTGAGGTTTGTGGTTACTTTAAACCTGAAACTCAAAGTAAAATCTGGGTAGTTGGGAACCCAAATTACTCAAAGCAAAAAATTCATATGAACCTTCTTTGATCTGAAACTACCAGATTTCTCACAGCTCCAGTTGTAACATTTGCCATAGATTAGAGACAATCCCCTGTATAATTATGTTAGATACAATGAGAGAAATAAATGCATTAATGGTGATATTTGATTTGATCTTTTATATTAAGTATACATAGTATAACATTTCCAAGTTCACAATCTTGGCTCTTTAAAATGCTTTTGTTTTATTTAAATTTGGAAAGGTAGTTCATGCAAATAATTAATTGCTTATCAAATGTGTTTTTCCAAAACAAGTGCTCATATAAATACAAAAAAGTTTAGGCATACACACTATATATATATTTTAAAATTTTAAACAAGCTAGAATAATTAATTCCTGAGCTATGATTTTGTAACATGAGATTTAATCCAAAGTTAATTTTTGAGAGCAGAAATGAAAATGATTTATAGAAGACATGATAGGGTTAGTTGTTGTGTATTTTGCTATGTAACTTTCATGCCTTTGTTTTCTTTGTACTGCATCTTTAAATCTGTAACATCTCTAGTCACTGCAGACTGGCAGCCAGGTTGATATGCATAGGTGCTGAGGGTGTACACACACACACACACACACACTGTGCCTTATGGAGACATTACTTTTGTTCTTTGTTTTCTCTAATCTAAAATAAGTCTGTAACCGTCCTCACTTGGGCTCTGGTTGGGGACCGTAGGAGCCCCTGACTGCCAAGTGAGTTGTGGAGAGGAGAGGGGAGCCAAGGCCTGCCCACTCCACCAGGCTCCAACCCACGGTCCTCTGGGCTCCCAGTAGTCTGGCAATCAAAGCTGCCTAAGGCTGTCTTTCCTGGGCCTCTTCTTGTCATCCGCAACCCCCCCGGGTCAGCTTAGTCCGAGGCTTTCTCCTGGTAGGGAAATCCAAACCCCAAAATAAGTAAGAGTGGGTTACCAGTGTCCAAAGAATACTTCGCTCTCTGGTTGTCTCTGGGGTGGTTCCTCCCTTCCCTCAGTGTGGGCCCCTTTGGGCAGCTGTATCAGAGCCTTTAGGCTTCCCACTGCACTGCAGGAGCCGTGGGTTGCAGGTCTGCTCACCTTCAGCTCTGCCGCCCAAATGAGCTAATTTCCTGTCTTTTAATTCCTCCAGAAGATGGGTCATTTGCTGCAGGTGTGGTGGGACAGGGCTGGCTGAGCTCAAAAAAATCCCTTAACCCTTTGTTGCCCAGTGTGGGGTTTGTACACCCCATCACAAGTCACTGAGAGTATGTGGCTATTCCTTGTGTCATTACTCATGGAGATCATTTTTTGAAATATACGTAGCTATAAACAAATCTATTCTTTTGACATCGTATGGTTTTATACTTAGACATATGGCATTAGAATATTAGAAAAGGGTCATTCTAACTTTAAAAAAAAACAACCCACAGTCCACATACACATACTGTGCAATGACATCAAATAGTGCAATGAAGGAAAACAAATAACGAAGAATCATTGCTAAAAGACTTCAGGCAAACTTTTCAGAAGTGTCAAGTAACAGACACCTGAGTCCCATTGATTTTTTTTTTTTATAATGGGACAATTCACTTTTGAAAATTTTAAGTAGCATTATCAAACTTTTAAATAGGGCAATAATGCTGCCTTTTAACATTATTTGTTTATAATGCCTTGTTCTGAAATTTGCCAAAGTAATTAAATCCACCAAATTAGTGATGCTGAGTTTCTCTCATTTGCAAAATTTTAGCGCAACACATTTTTACATCTGAATTCTAAACTTCCAAAATGAGGGGTTTATAATGGATATGCTAGTCGGTCGGACATCGCAGTACTGTAATGGGCACACACATTAGATTCATAGGGGTGGCCTACTTTTGACAGGAGGTTGCTATGTTTGTGTGGGGGATGATTTGAAGTCAGGGACAACCTATTTTTAAAAACCTAGAATCCTTAGTAATATCCAGCCTTGCAAGTCTGTTTCTTTGCAAGTTTATTTACATTGATTCTACATTTGGGTACATGAGGGAAATATACTGCTAAAGGTAAAAAGGAAAATCTCAGTCCTTTGAATATTGGCTGAAGCTCCTAGACAGAAAAACCTCATATTTCCGCCCCCCCCCCCCGAAAAAACCCCCCAAACCCACCCGACTAACATTATCTTTAAAGAGTTTGTTTATAGAAAAGAAAGTTTATGCAGCTTGTAGAGAATTAGTTTGTAGGAAATTAAATCTCTGTATCTCCACCATCTTATATGCACACACATCATCTCACCCCAAAAGACCACCCTCTATGTCATCAGTATTACCAGAAGCTCTGTAATGTTTTCATACACAAAGAACAATCAGACACTCTTAATCTAAAATTACTTTTATTTTCAATTAAGGAAAACAGCAATAAGAAAGAACAAAAGTAAAGTCTCTTCTGTTTTGTCTAGACTCTAGCAAGGAGCTACGGTTGAGGTTAGGTCAAGCTTAGCTAACATCCTGATTTAAATTAGACAGATCCTAAGAGAAACCAGTGGGCCTGATTCACCATAGTCCTGCACTTCCTGTTATAATTTATTTCAGTACAAAGGGAACACTCCCAGATCAGTAAAACACTCCCAGATCAGACTGGCACCACCTTACACTTTGTGCTGACTTTACTCTAATGTATGTGACTACACAAGGTGCAAGGCAAGGGTGAATCAGGTCCAATGTGTGTAGCACACTGCAACAACTGTACTGAACTCTGCACAGGTTTTAGAAATGTAAAGGTGCATTGCACAGGAATCAAAAGGCATTAGAATTTCAGAGGCACATACACTACCAAGTCTGCATTAGAATCAGAAAAAAACAATATTAAAGTGAACACGTGCTCTGTTTAAGGATATGCAAATCGATCTATATTAAAAATAAAAATGCCAAACCTTAGGGCAAAATGGAATCAAACTTGAAGTGAATGTGGTTTTTTGGTTTGTGTTCATTTTTTGACATTTAAAAAAGGACAGTCCAGACAGGGTTTGAGTGTTCACCTGAACTCTGGATTTGTCCATCCCTGTGAGGTTGCATATGACACTTACTTATCATGAATGAGTAAAATAAATAGAACTTTGAAAATGTGTCCATGATAACAAAATCTGTGGCCACTTAAGAGGTTTTGTTAAAGATTAAAAAAATCCTGAAGTGCCTCTAAAGCAGTAGGTCAAGAAATCTGATTAAAAACCAGGCTGAATCAGTGTCCAATTTATCAGAATTATTTTGCAAAGTTTTCAGAAACTAATGGCAAAGCAGAGTGAGGAGCATGTGTGCTGGCCAGCACACGACAATGAGATTTATGACGCATTGACTTTCTCCTAGTGGAATCTTTGCTAGTTGTTGCCAGTTTATTCCTAGCTTCTAGTATTTTCACAATGTTAGAGGATGAAATTGCGCTTCGAGGAAACCTTCTTAGCTCTTTGCTTGTTTCACAAACAGCAAAATAGCCTGCTATGTCATTTTAACATTTTTGATAGATTTTCTCTGCCTTTGTGGGGAGGGACATAACCCCATTACTCCCAGGGGAATTAAAGTACCCATAAGAGTTGACTGGTGTAATCCTTTATATTACACTCTCTTAGTGCCCAGTTTTTAACTTGGCTGCATTCGGCTGAAATGATCAGCTATTCACCATCAGATCCTCCCGCCCACTCGGCAAAATCACAGGCATTTTTGAAACCAAAAAAATAATGGAATCCATGACTTCTGTGAGAGCTATTACAAAGGTGCAGCCTTAATAATAATACTGAACGGACCAAAAATGTAGAACAAGGATTAACTAGCTATACAAGATAAAACAGACAATATAGAGTCTTCCTAAGTTGCCAATTCGATGTGGCCCAAGACATCCAACAGGCAACGTTGTTACCATTGATGGCTGTTAGATGGCTTGTTAAATGAGCTGGTGCTCAATCCGGTTTCTAGTGGACCAGCATCCATCACGGAACCACTAACACAACTGGCACTGCTTGGCACCATGATGTCCCAGCAGGGAGAAAAAGGACCGAATGGAAGTGGCAACGGAACGACTTTGTCATCCCTACAGGTGGCCTTGTTTGGTTAAGGTTAAGGTGCAAGGGCAGGGCAGAATGGAGAGGCTTGCTCTCCTGCTGCCCACACTGCAGATCTTTTGAAGAGAGAGAACTTTCATTCTCCAGGCCTATCCAGTCCATTTCATGAGCACTGAAATTCACTACACTTTTAAAAAAAAAAAAAAAAAAAAAAGATGATGAAATAGATTTCATTTCCCAGGTGGATCATGATGTCTTTATCTTTCTTTTTAAACATAAATCCCAGCAAACGAGGCAGGGGACCACTCCTGCACAAAATCCATATCAATTACTCCGCTGTACAAGACCTACTCCATGCATATATGTTTCAGCAATGACAAAAACTGAGTCCCCATAGTGTATTGAGTACTTTGCTCTTTTATGGCATTTGGGGCTGTAGTGGCAGTTGAGCCATTAAGAGGAACAATTGATGAGGCTAGCTGACGTCAATACTTGAAAGGCACTTCTCCTATTTTAGAAGCAAAAATAAATAGGGATGTCTGTTAAAAATATAATTTAAGGTAATCAGAATGCCATGTAACAAGAGCTCTGTTGCACGTAATTGGTGCTCTTGCCTGTACTTAATTTCCTCACATGGTAAGGCTATTGCTGTTACTATCTATGTCCAAAGATAAGCAAGCTGCTTTTCCATTTTCTAATTTTTTTTAAGATTACCTTATGCCATGTCTCTTGCATTTTAAATTGAAGATATCCATGTATCTGGATGGACAAAAGTATTGGATAGATAATACAGTAAGAATTTACTACTAAGTAAAATTTTCTTGTTGGTATTCTGGCTTGTCTTAGTTTGTAGAATATAAACTAGCAGAAAAATAAAACAGGATTTAACTTTAGATTTAAAAAGTTATTACCTATGCCCAGTGATGAGCTGCCAAAATCTTAACAACCAGTTCCACCCTCACCCCATGAGGGAGTTGTGGCCCGCCCCCGCCCCCCGGGGACTCCTCCCCCATCCAACACCCCCGCGTTCCCTGATGCCTCCCCTGACCCCTGCCCCATCCACCCTCCTTCCCTGTCTCCTGACTGCCTCCAGAACTGGGCAGAAGGGGCTCGTGGGCCACCATAGTGGGTGCCCACTCTGCCCCTAAGAGCCAGAGGGACCTGCCAGGGGGCGAGGTGGGGAGTCCGGCAGTGCTTACCTAGGGCAGCTCCCAGGAAGAATCCGGCAGGTCCCTCTGGCTCCTAGGGGTGGGAAGTAGCTAGGAAGGGAGCAGGGGGAGCAGCTGCTCCCCACACTGATCACATCAAAAGTGGCGCCTTAGGCACTGACTCTGTGGGTGCTCCGGGGTTGGAGCACCCACAGGGAAAATTTGGTGGGTGCAGAGCCCACACCGGCAGCTCTCAGCCCTGCGCCCGGCCCCAGCTCACCTCCATTCCACCTCCTCCCCTGAA
Organism: Lepidochelys olivacea; assembly: GCF_965140295.1. Lineage (NCBI taxonomy): Eukaryota > Metazoa > Chordata > Testudines > Cheloniidae > Lepidochelys > Lepidochelys olivacea. The sequence continues at coordinate 78,337,250 of NC_140417.1, read as the reverse complement.
CGCACCGCCCTGCTCTGCTTCTCCGCGCCCCCTCGCCCCCGGCTTCCCGCGAATTAGCTGTTTGGCGGGAAGCCTGGGAGGGCTGAGAAGAAGGCGGCAGCTTCGCGCTCAGGCCGAAGGTGGTGGAGGTGAGCTGGGGCGGGGAGTGGTTCCTGGCTTACCTCCACCCCCAGTTACCTGCTGTGGCGTGGGTGGCCCTCCTCGTGCCCCCTCACCCCAGCTCACCTCCACCTCCCTGGGCCTGAGTGCAAAGCCGCCGCCTGCTTCTCATCCCTCCCAGGCTTCCCACACAAACAGCTGATTCACAGGAAGCTGGGGAAGGGGACAGAGAAGCAGAGCAGGGCGGCGCATTCAAGGGAGGAGGTGGAGGTGGAGCGGAGGTGAGCTGGGGTGGGGAGGGGCAGGGAGCTGCCGGTGGGTGCTCCAGCCCCGGAGCACCCACGGAGTCGGCACCTTTGGCGCCACTTTTGGCTGGTTGTTAAATTTAGAAGCCCTTTTAGAACCGGTTGGGACACAACCGGTTCTAAAAGGGCTTCTAAATTTAACAACCGGTTCTATCAAACCGGTGCAAACCGGCTCCAGCTCACCACTGCCTATGCCATCTTTCAGCACATCAGGGTTAATGATTTTCCATTAGATCTTAAATAAAATGGTTAGTGTATACAGTTTGTATACATTTGTGGTGGAAATTAATAGATTTTTTTAAGGCCAGAAGGAACATTATGATAATCTGGTCTGATTATCCTGCATTATCCTGCATTATCATTATCCTGTTTCCTGCATAACACAGGATTTCACCTTGTGTTGCTGGATACAGCCCAACAAATTACTCAAGTTCCAACATCATGAGTTAATGTTGCAATACGGGACCTAAAGCAAATACAAATTAAACCAAAAGAAATGGAGACGTGACGTGAAATACAAGGTTCTAAAGGGTCTGAATATATAATAAGGAAGCTTCTTGAATCACCTCTAGAGTAGTTCTAGTGTTTGCTTACATCAGGACTTACATAATTGATGACGGTAACTGGAAATTGTTAATATGGGGGGTAGATGTTTTGTGCTTCTACGGGCACAATGTTCTGAAAATTCAGAGCAGGCGGCGCAGCGGGGACAGGAGGACGGTGAAGAAATTTGGCAGCATGTGACCTCCAGAAGAAGAAAGGGGAGCGTCCATGTACTAGCAACGTATATACAGGTAAGTAACCGTTTTCATGTTCTCTCCACAGGTACTAATGCGGAGAGTGGACTAGATGATACATCTGAAGGAAGGGAACAGAAGGAGACTCCGCCGATTGGAAGGCATGAGATGCACTGTCCTAGGGTTGGGGGTTCCACGACCACCGCTCCCAAGAGAAGGAGGTGGGTGGTGGTGGTTGGGGACTCTCTCCTCAGGGGGACTGACTCATCTATCTGCCACCCCGACTGGGAAAACCGAGAAGTCTGCTGCTTGCCAGGAGCTAGGATTCACAATGTGACGGAGAGACTGCCGAGACTCATCAAGCCCTCGGTTCGCTACCCCTTCCTGCTTCTCCACGTGGGCACCAATGATACTGCCAAGAATAACCTTGAGCAGATCACTGCGGACTACATGGCTCTGGGAAGAAGGATAAAGGAGTTTGAGGCGCAAGTGGTCTTCTCGTCCATCCTCCCCGTGGAAGGAAAAGGCCTGGGTAGAGACCGTCGAATCGTGGAAGTCAATGAATGGCTATGCAGGTGGTGTCGGAGAGAAGGCTTTGGATTCTTTGACCATGGGATGGTGTTCCAAGAAGGAGGAGTGCTAGGCAGAGACGGGCTCCACCTAATGAAGAGAGGGAAGAGCATCTTTGCAAGCAGGCTGGCTAACCTAGTGAGGAGGGCTTTAAACTAGGTTCACTGGGGGAAGGAGACCAAAGCCCTCAGGTAAGTGGGGAAGTGGGATACCGGGAGGAAGCTGGAGCGCGCAAGAGGGCAGGGCTCCTGCCTCATACTGAGAAAGAGGGACGATCAGCGAGCTATCTCAAGTGCCTATACACAAATGCACAAAGCCTGGGAAACAAGCAGGGAGAACTGGAAGTCCTGGCACAGTCAAGGAATTATGATGTGATTGGAATAATAGAGAATTGGTGGGATAACTCACATGACTGGAGTACTGTCATGGATGGATATAAACTATTCAGGAAGGACAGGCAGGGCAGAAAAGGTGGGGGAGTTGCACGGTATGTAAGGGAGCAGTATGACTGCTCAGAGCTCAAGTATGAAACTGCAGAAAAACCTGAGTGTCTCTGGATTAAGTTTAGAAGTATGAGCAACAAGGGTGATGTTGTGGTGGGAGTCTGCTATAGACCACCGGACCGGGGGATTAAGTGGACAAGACTTTCTTCCGGCAACTCATGGAAGTTACTAGATCGCAGGCCCTGGTTCTCATGGGAGACTTCAATCACTCTGATATCTGCTGGGAGAGCAATACAGCAATGCACAGACAATCCAAGAAGTTTTTGGAAAGGGTAGGGGACAATTTCCTGGTGCAAATGCTGGAGGAACCAATTAGGGGCAGAGCTCTTCTTGACCTGCTGCTCACAAACCAGAAAGAATTAGTAGGGGAAGCAAAAGTGGATGGGAACCTGGGAGGCAGTGACCATGAGATGGTTGAGTTTAGGATCCTGACACAGGGAAGAAAGGAGAGCAGCAGAATACAGACCCTGGACTTCAGAAAAGCAGACTTTGACTCCCTCAGGGAACTGATGGGCAGGATCCCTTGGGAAAATAACATGAGAGTGAAAGGAGTCCAGGAGAGCTGGTTGTATTTTAAAGAATCTTTATTGAGGTTACAGGGACAAACCATCCCGATGTGTAGAAAGAATAGTAAATATGGCAGGCGACCAGCTTGGCTTAACAGTGAAAGCCTTGCTGATCTTGAACACAAAAAAGAAGCTTATAAGAAGTGGAAGATTGGACAAATGATCAGGGAAGAGTATAAAAATGTTGCTCGGGGATGCAGGAGTGAAATCAGGAAGGCCAAATCATACCTGGAGTTGCAGCTACCAAGAGATGTTAAGAGTAACAAGAAGGGTTTCTTCAGGTATGTTAGCAACAAGAAGAAAGTCAAGGAAAGTGTGGGCCCCTTACTGAATGATGGAGGCAACCTAGTGACAGAGGATGTGGAAAAAGCTAATGTACTCAATGCTTTTTTTGCCTCTGTCTTCATGAACAAGGTCAGCTCCCAGACTACTGCAGTGGGCAGCACAGCATGGGGAGGAGGTGACTAGCCTCTGTGGAGAAAGAAGTGGTTCAGGACTATTTAGAAAAGCAGGACGAGCACAAGTCCATGGGGCCGGATGCGCTGCATCCGAGAGTGCTAAAGGAGTTGGCAGATGTGATTGCAGAGCTGTTAGGGGGCTCATTCCTTCACCCACTTACTTCCCTGGTCCTTCTCGCATGAACAGAGAGCAACAATACCCGAAGTCCAAAGGTGCAAACAATTCGATGTTTATTGGGGTGAACTTCCAGCAAGCATGATTCCAGTTTCCTTCCTTAGTATCCTCCTTCCCAGCTCTGACCCACAGAGCCTTACACCTGTGTCCTTGTTCCCATTCCTGCCGTTAGCCATGCATGATTCCAACTTCCTTACTCCCATTCCCTGTTCCCATTTCCCCCTTTAGCAAAACATGATTCCAATTTTCTTACCCCCATTCCCTATTCCCATCTCCCCCTTTAGCAAAACATGATTCCAATTTTCTTACCCCCATTCCCTGTTCCCATCTCTCTCACACACACCCAGATGCCCCCCCACCCCCACCCACACCCACACCCAGTCACTTCCTCATTGACTACAGATTATATAGTAAAACTTGAGTTCTGCTTAGCTATACCTTAACCAATCATTCTCCTGAAATTTAACTAACCAATCCTAACATATTGTAACATGATTATGTAACCAATTATATCCCACCACCTCAATTAGTTTACACCCAGCAAAATTAATTATACAGCAGACAGGAACAATCACAGAACCAGACAGAGATTATACAGACAAACAACAGCAAAGTGGGAACTATAATGACAAAACAATACAGAAGTGAGGATTTCACATCCCAGCTATTGATAAGTGAGTTCTTGCCAGACAGGATGCTATCAAACTAAGTTTCCTTTTACATTTTCTAGGCACTTCCCTTTCTCTGGAGGTGATAGGAATACAATCCTGTCCTGATAGTGCCTAACAGCCCAATAGCACCTTATTTCAATGTGACTAGTTTGGAATGTGAGGATGTGACCGTTCGCTTCCCAGCTTATGGCTGCCTCTGCTGCTTAGCCAAAGGCCTTAGCCTAAGAACAGGGCCTCAGACTGTCACAGTAAGAGAAGGCCCTTACACCAGCAGACAGTGATTTTGATTCTTTCTTTTATACCTCTATCACTAGCCAAGTGATAAGAATACACCTAAATTCTTAGAGTATAGGCCTTTACAGACAGGCCTGAATATCTATATCCTAACACTCCACCCTTTTTTTCTTTTGGGATCCTCCTGCCCAGGTATCCCTGGAAAAGCATAGGACATACGGCGACACATTTCCTGATAGGGCCAGGCATCAAGGTGGAAGGTGTCGATATTCCATTTGTCCCACTGCCCCTTGTGTAGTATTGTGCCCTGCACCTTCTCTCATACGGGCATACCACACCTATTCCAATTAGTGTTCCAGACTTCCCATTAGAGTGGGCCTGAGAAGGTTGGGTCCGGGTTGTCTAGTACACTGCAGGGTTTGGAGGGCTTATTACATTCCTAATAGGTTATCTCCCTATGCAACGTAACACAAGTACAGTTAACAATACAAAATCCACAGCAACACCAAGTCCTGACCACTGCAGTATGGTCCAACATCCGAGACACCCCCAAAATACTGCCTCTCCTCCTTCGATGGGGTCACAATCTTGTGTCCAGTTGCTGGCAGTTGCAACAAGCTGCTCCTTCAAGTTTTGTATGCTTTTGTCCATATCACAAGTCCATTGAAAGTTCACAGAGAAATGGGATATTGTCCAAACCAGCTTGACCACTTGGTATGGAATCAGGCAGTAAGCCCTGGCTTATTCACAGCAATAAGATTCACAGATCCATTTGTGCACCAAAGTCCATATAGCAGCATGTAGATGGGTGTAGTTTGGTTATGGGCTGGTGTAATTGTGCCCCCAGTAATATGTACATTCCCAGCAAAACACCTTATACACAGTACACCCAATTGTCCACCCCTTGCATAGGCCATTGATCCCGCTCCTCTATAGTCATAGGAGAGGGGCACATCCAAACATCTTCTATTAATTTACACTATTTTACACACACCCCCATTGATTTCCAGTGAGCTCCTCCCCTTTTCATTATTTCCATAGGGCTTGTGGGGGCCACCTTAGTTGCCATTCCATTTCCAGGTACCATGGTAGCTATTACACAGGTGCTGGCCTCCTAGTTGAGAATTTGCATTCCCATACACATCTTCCCCCCCAAGGCCAGCCTTTGGAAGCCATCCCCCACCCACATCATGAGGTTTTCTGTTCATTAAAACACAACAATGCTAGCAACAAGACAAACACCACAGACAAACAACACAAAACATAGATCCATGGTATTCTGGGTTATTTTTCCCGCTGGCGCCAGCTTGCTTGTAGAGTGTCTGAAAAACAAAAGAAACAATTTCCTTCCCCATGGTGGGGACAGATTATTGCTTAATAATAATACCACTTTCTTTTACAAATGTCCTTGCTACTTGCAGGAAAAACAGAAGAATTACCTCCAGACTGTCCTTATTTTGTTCTATAGTCAGGCTAGTGAATTACCCCACTCACTGGTCATTTATGAAATTCATGAGATGGTGTACCTCAGTTTCCCCTCTTGTACAACAGACCAAGTTTGCAGTAGTTTCTCTGCTGTACCAAGCTTTAAGTTTATTCTCAGGTAATAGCTGAGACACAGCTTCAGATTTTAGCACTGTACACACACACACACACACACACACCCCTTAAGGTTAACCTGTCCCCCTTATTTTCAGGCTTGACTTGTTTTTTTCACCTCCCTTTCCTGAAGGGCCATAATCTGAGTCTTCTAGTAGCTTGTTTGCTGACTGGATGTATTCATTATTTGCAGCTCCTTTGTGCCCATCAGCTAGGTAATTTGCATTTACACACAGAGGCTTACTAGCTTGCTTTTGGATCCAAAGCTGTTAGCAGCTCAGACACTGTCTTAAAAGGGAAGCATTTTACTTCCACCAGAGTTCTGATTACTTTCCACTTTCATCTCCTGCTCCAAAACACAGCGATCTGAAAAAGAAAGCACAACCTATTGTGGCTCCTTTTGGAGCCCTATTAGGATTTTAATGAAGTACCATGTTTTATTTGCATTTCTTTTACTCCTTTTCCAATATACACTGCACATGTCCTGGGAAAATGCAAATTCCTTCCATATAGTTTAACCTCCATAACATCATATTAGCCAAATTAATTTTACACAAGGTATAACTGCCTCCCCCATGCCTACAGAGTTTTCATGCAGAACCCACCAAAGCAACAATCTGATCCCCCAGAGCCATCCCAAGGTTCAGTGTTCCCATCATTCCTCCCCTTTTCCTTTTCTTTTACCTGTGCACACATACACACAAAATTCTGTTTTGCCTAACATCCCTTGCACTGTAATTACTCTTTTTACATAACTCTTTTTACATAACTGTACCCCGATTACACTTCCATCTTGTACAATTAGACACAACCAGGGGCAGCCAAGTTAAGTTCCAAAAGAAACCTCTTCCATCCTTTAGTGATTTTGATTACATTACCCAATAGTCAAATAATTTTGCTCAGATTCTCTCTCTACCTGCTGCCTGCAGCAGTCCCTTATAGACCATTTCTGTGGGAAAAGGGCCCATTTTCCCTCAGAATAGCTATAAAGGCTTCTGGGGACAGAAGCGTAGTGGTGGTAGTAGCCACTCTACCTGACCCCCTTCGATAATTTAATTACCAAGCTTCCATAGCAATGTGACTGCACAGAGTTGCACATACAGTTACATTTATATAACTGGGTTTTATCATTAAACAAAAACTTCCTTCTTGACATCTCACATAAGTATCCAAAGTACCCTCCATTAAAACTTCAGAAAAACAAAAAAGAGTGTGGAAAGGCAGGTTGCACTTTGAAACTTATTTTTTTTTCCTCCACTCCCCCAGGACCAAGTCTCAGATCCAGTCTCTAAAGGTGGTCTGTTAACTCTGCTTTTGACCTTAAACCCTTTTGTGCCAAATCATCTTTCACTATCCCTAACTAATTTACAACCCTTCAGCAGCCCTTGCTGAAGCAGCACCAAACTTGAAAGATTACTGGCAGCTTCCCATAATGCTGCCCTTACTTCAAACCTCTCAAGCAGACTGAAGTGCCTCTTTTCCCTGGGAGGCATTCAGTCCCCATGGGCAGGGACCTTCTTCCCCTACCCATATACCAAGGAGGGTGGGCTCCTCAGCCACCCCCCATACCTCTGGGTCCCCTAACACTTCCTCCATTTCCTTTTTAATCTTATCCCAGGTTGACCCCTGTACCTGGTATGGGCCCTGGTCCTCCCTTATCCAAAAAATCCTTTACCCTGGCTTGCCAGAACCCGCAACTACCATCACGAGAGTTCGCGATACCCCCTCCAAGCAGCTGCGCGGACTGTTGGGGAGGGGGACTTACAGGCTGCCACTCACCTATCCAATGCGATGCATCCGAGTCACCGGCACCAAGATGTTAGGGGGCTCATTCCTTCACCCACTTACTTCCCTGGTCCTTCTCGCATGAACAGAGAGCAACAATACCCGAAGTCCAAAGGGGCAAACAATTCGATGTTTATTGGGGTGAACTTCCAGCAAGCATGATTCCAGTTTCCTTCCTTAGTATCCTCCTTCCCAGCTCTGACCCACAGAGCCTTACACCTGTGTCCTTGTTCCCATTCCTGCCGTTAGCCATGCATGATTCCAACTTCCTTACTCCCATTCCCTGTTCCCATTTCCCCCTTTAGCAAAACATGATTCCCAAAGGGTTTCTTCAGGTATGTTAGCAACAAGAAGAAAGTCAAGGAAAGTGTGGGCCCCTTACTGAATGATGGAGGCAACCTAGTGACAGAGGATGTGGAAAAAGCTAATGTACTCAATGCTTTTTTTGCCTCTGTCTTCATGAACAAGGTCAGCTCCCAGACTACTGCAGTGGGCAGCACAGCATGGGGAGGAGGTGACTAGCCTCTGTGGAGAAAGTAGTGGTTCAGGACTATTTAGAAAAGCAGGACGAGCACAAGTCCATGGGGCCGGATGCGCTGCATCCGAGAGTGCTAAAGGAGTTGGCAGATGTGATTGCAGAGCCATTGGCCATTATCTTTAAAAACTCCTGGTGATCTGGGGAAGTCCCGGATGACTGGAAAAAGGCTAATGCAGCCCATCTTTAAAAAAGGGAAGAAGGAGGATCCAGAGAACTACAGGCCAGTCAGCCTCACCTCAGTCCCTGGAAAAATCATGGAGCAGGTCCTCAAGGAATCAATTCTGAAGCACTTAGAGGAGAGGAAAGTGATCAGGAACAGTCAGCATGGATTCACCAAGGGCAAGTCATGCCTGACTAATCTAATTGCCTTCTGTGATGAGATAACTGGCTCTGTGGATGAGGGGAAAGTGGTGGACATATTATTCCTTGACTTTAGCAAAGCTTTTGACATGGTCTGCCACAGTATTCATGCCAGCAAGTTAAAGAAGTATGGGCTGGATGAATGGACCATACGGTGGATAGAAAGCTGGCTAGATTGTCGGGCTCAACGGGTAGTGATCAATGGCTCCATGTCTAGTTGGCAGCCGGTATCAAGTGGAGTGCTCCAAGGGTTGGTCCTGGGGCCGGATTTGTTCAATATCTTCATAAATGATCTGGAGGATGGTGTGGATTGCACCCTCAGCAAGTTTGCAGATGACACTAAACTGGGAGGAGAGGTAGATATGATGGAGGGTAGGGATAGGATACAGAGGGCCCTAAACAAATTAGAGGATTGGGCCAAAAGAAATCTGATGAGGTTCAACAAGGACAAGTGCAGAGTCCTGCACTTAGGATGGAAGAACCCCATGCACCGCTACAGACTAGGGGCCGAATGGCTAGGCAGCAGTTCTGCAGAAAAGGACCTAGGGGTTGCAGTGGACGAGAAGCTGGATATGAGTCAGTGTGCCGTTGTTGCTAAGAAGGCCAATGGCATTTTGGGATGTATACATAGGGGCATTGCCAGCAGATCGAGGGACGTGATTGTTCCCCTCTATTCAACATTGGTGAGACCTCATCTGGAGTAGTGTGTTCAGTTTTGGGCCCCACGCTACAAGAAGGATGTGGAAAAATTGGAAAACATCCAGCGGAGGGCAACAAAAATGATTAGGGGACTGGAACACATGACTTATGAGGAGAGGCTGAGGGAACTGGTATTGTTTAGTCTGCAGAAGAGAAGAATGAGGGGGGATTTGATAGCTGCTTTCAACTACCTGAAAGGGGGTTTCAAAGAGGATGGCTCTAGACTGTTCTCAGTGGTAGCTGATGACAGAACAAGGAATAATGGTCTCAAGTTGCAGTGGGGGAGGTTTAGGTTGGATATTAGGAAAACCTTCTTCACTAGGAGGGTGGTGAAACACTGGTATGCGTTACCTAGGGAGGTGGTGGAATCTCCTTCCTTAGATATTTTTAAGGTCAGGCTTGACAAAGCCCTGGCCAGGATGATTTAGTTGGGGATTGGTCCTGCTTTGAGCAGGAGGTTGGACTAGATGACCTCCTGAGGTCCCTTCGAACTCTGATATTCTATGATTCTATGATTAAGGAAGATTCCCCAAAATCTCTTAATAAGAGCCAAGTTCTTTTCTTAGAAATGTATAGGGAATCCCATAGAAGTGTGTGTATCTGAGTGCAATATTTTACTCAATGTTTCCTCTTATGAGACTTCCAGACCACTTTCTCAGTGAATGGTTAGTTTTGAACAGAACCAAGTTTTTAAACTTTGAGGTTTCCTGATCATGTTTAACATGTTTAAATTCTTAAAGTAACTCTCTTATTATTTCTTATATTTCTTATTATTTCTTATACATTTTGCTTGCTATTGAAGATAAATGAACAGGTTAGTGAATGCTTGGGTGCCCTTTTTAAAACATGATGTAGTGATGTAGTGGTGGGAGTCTGCTATAGACCACCGGACCAGGGGGATGAGGTAGATGAGGCTTTCTTCCGGCAGCTCACGGAAGCTACTAGATCGCATGCCCTGATTCTCATGGGTGACTTTAATTTTCCTGATATCTGCTGGGAGAGCAATACAGCGGTGCATAGAAAATCCAGGAAGTTTTTGGAAAGCGTAGGGGACAATTTCCTGGTGCAAGTGCTAGAGGAGCCAACTAGGAGAAAAAGAAGCTCACAAGAAGTGGAAGGTTGGACATATGACCAGGGAAGAGTATAAAAATATTGCTCGGGCATGTAGGAATGTTATCAGGAGGGCCAAATCGCACCTGGAGCTGCAGCTAGCCAGAGATGTCAAGAGTAACAAGAAGGGTTTCTTCAGGTATGTTGGCAACAAGAAGAAAGCCAAGGAATATGTGGGCCCCTTACTGAATGAGGGAGGCAACCTAGTGCCAGAGGATGTGGAAAAAGCTAATGTACTCAATGCTTTTTTTGCCTCTGTTTTCACTAACAAGGTCAGCTCCCAGACTGCTGCGCTGGGCATCACAAAATGGGGAAGAGATGGCCAGCCCTCTGTGGAGATAGAGGTGGTTAGGGACTATTTAGAAAAGCTGGACGTGCACAAGTCCATGGGGCCGGACGAGTTGCATCCGAGAGTGCTGAAGGAATTGGCGGCTGTGATTGCAGAGCCATTGGCCATTATCTTTGAAAACTCGTGGCGAACCGGGGAAGTCCCGGATGACTGGAAAAAGGCTAATGTAGTGCCAATCTTTAAAAAAGGGAAGAAGGAGGATCCTGGGAACTACAGGCCAGTCAGCCTCACTTCAGTCCCTGGAAAAATCATGGAGCAGGTCCTCAAAGAATCAATCCTGAAGCACTTGCATGAGAGGAAAGTGATCAGGAACAGCCAGCATGGATTCACCAAGGGAAGGTCATGCCTGACTAATCTAATCGCCTTTTATGATGAGATTACTGGTTCTGTGGATGAAGGGAAAGCAGTGGATGTATTGTTTCTTGACTTTAGCAAAGCTTTTGACACGGTCTCCCACAGTATTCTTGTCAGCAAGTTAATGAAGTATGGGCTGGATGAATGCACTACAAGGTGGGTAGAAAGTTGGCTAGATTGTCGGGCTCAACGGGTAGTGATCAATGGCTCCATATTTAGTTGGCAGCCGGTATCAAGTGGAGTACCCCAAGGGTCGGTCCTGGGGCCGGTTTTGTTCAATATCTTCATAAATGATCTGGAGGATGGTGTGGATTGCACTCTCAGCAAATTTGCGGATGATACTAAACTGGGAGGAGTGGTAGATACGCTGGAGGGGAGGGATAGGATACAGAAAGACCTAGACAAATTGGAGGATTGGGCCAAAAGAAATCTGATGAGGTTCAATAAGGATAAGTGCAGGGTCCTGCACTTAGGACGGAAGAACCCAATGCACAGCTACAGACTAGGGACCGAATGGCTAGGCAGCAGTTCTGCGGAAAAGGACCTAGGGGTGACAGTGGACGAGAAGCTGGATATGAGTCAGCAGTGTGCCCTTGTTGCCAAGAAGGCCAATGGCATTTTGGGATGTATAAGTAGGGGCATAGCGAGCAGATCGAGGGACGTGATCATTCCCCTCTATTCGACATACTGTGTCCAGTTTTGGGCCCCACACTTCAAGAAGGATGTGGATAAATTGGAGAGAGTCCAGCGAAGGGCAACAAAAATGATTAGGGGACTGGAACACATGAGTTATGAGGAGAGGCTGAGGGAGCTGGGATTGTTTAGCCTGCAGAAGAGAAGAATGAGGGGGGATTTGATAGCTGCTTTCAACTACCTGAAAGGGGGTTCCAAAGAGGATGGCTCTAGACTGTTCTCAATGGTAGCAGATGACAGAACGAGGAGTAATGGTCTCAAGTTGCAGTGGGGGAGGTTTAGATTGGATATTAGGAAAAACTTTTTCACTAAGAGGGTGATGAAACACTGGTATGCGTTACCTAGGGAGGTGGTAGAATCTCCTTCCTTAGAGGTTTTTAAGGTCAGGCTTGACAAAGCCCTGGCTGGGATGATTTAACTGGGAATTGGTCCTGCTTTGAGCAGGGGGTTGGACTAGATGACCTTCTGGGGTCCCTTCCAACCCTGATATTCTATGATTCTATGATTGAGTGCTTTATATGTAATTCTCAAAGCCTTTGAAACCTCACCCATTCTCCATGAACTTTCAAAACTAATTGGTAAAACCTTTACATTTTCTTCCATTAGTTTCTTTAGAACCCTCAGATGCTTTTCCTAATAGTCTTGTGGGCTATTAAACACTCACTTTTACAGGAATTCTTTTAATCTTCCTCTTTTGTTTAGTTGTGGTTCAACAAAATTATCAATAGCATTTAAGTCCTAAACTTTATCTTTCTCCTTTTTATTAAAAAGAGGAAAAAGTAACTGATGAGTAGACCCCAGCATCCAAAGTTAGGCAGGGTTTTTCTTGTGTTTAAGGCAGTCGTTTGAGGCTAACAAGATCTGGGTCCTGCCATAGACTTGACTCTTTCTTATGTATTTAGGATTACAGCTGAGACATTTTAGCATATTAACACTAACTTCCCTATTTGATAAACTATGTTTGTAAAACTGCCAAATTCAATAACTCTTTAAACCACTAATGTAATGGCAACATATGTCAAAAAATGTGTAGCTGAAAAATGGACCAGTACGGGGATCTGAATACCCCTGATTAAGTTTACTTTTCTTCAGAATTAGGGGTCCAGAACACACACTTGCGGAACATACACAATGTAGCCAATTTTTGTGATTAACGAAATCAAGGATCTGGCCATAATAATGATGATAAATAATAATAATAATAAATCCATTATACTTGTAACAATCCATAGATCTAAAATTATTATAAATTGCCTTGACAAGAACATTGATAATGAAATGAACAGACCAAAATTTGACTGAATGGGGTTAATAAGTTGTAAAAGCTCAGCAGTAGAGAGGAACATTTTTCAAGTAATTTGAACAAAACTGTAATAACAGAAAAGTTAATTATTAAAATTAGTCTTTCATCCTTTTGTATGCAGTGGGCTAACTCAAATTTGTATCCGGATGAATAATAATTCACCATTATAAAGAGACAAATTTAAGCATCTGAGAAATAGATTTAGCAGTAAATCAGTTCTGCAATTTTAAGAAATAAGATTACTAAAAGCACTTTTGTTCAGATAGATCTCCTGGCAACAAACCTCATGAATCTGGGCCAGCCAGGCTTCAAATAACATGCTGCCTTCATAAGTCTGAGGCCTGGTTGTAGAATAAAGGCTGCCCATACAATTTTTTTATTCATATGTGCATATACGCAGGAACAAAATTTGATGTGGTTTTAAAATAATGAGAGTCCTGTCTCTGCAAACACTTATGCATGTGTTTAGCTTGACACATGTGAATTCAATGGGACTACTCATGTGAATAAAATTAAGCACTCGTGGAAATGTTTGTAGGATCTGACTCTAGATGCCCAAACTGATATAGCAAATAGATATTGCTATGTATCTTCTTTTCCTGCCAAAGCTTCATCATGTGTTCCAAACTGGTGAAAATAGGGGATTGTGCCACTTTTCTTCATGTAAACATATAAAACATTAGCCTTTCCCATGACTGTATTGCCCTATAGAAATATTCCCCACACCACCTTGAAACAATTCCCCCTTTAGAAATATTTTTCCCACCCATCCTCAAATATTCTACCTCTGTGACATTAAATCTTTTTGTTTGTACCACAGATATTCATAGGATCATAGGGCTGGAAGGAACCTTGAGAGGACATCTAATCCAGTCCCCCAGTACTGAGGCAGGACCAAATATACCCTCCCTGACAGATGTTTGTCCAACCAGTTCTTAAAAACTTGCAGGGACGAGGATTCTATAACCTCCCTTGGAAGCCTATTCCAGTGTTAACTATCCTTTTATAGTTAGGGTTTGTCTACACTGGCACTTTGTTGGCAAAACTTTTGTCATTCAGGGGTGTTAAAAAGACCCCCCGCAACGACAAAAGTTTTAGCAACGAAAAGCACCGGTGTGGACAGCGCTTTGTTGGCAGGAGTGCTCTTCCGCTGACAAAGCCGCTGCCGCTCATGGGGGGTGGAAGTTTTTTGGCGGCAGGAAAGAGCTCTCCTGCTGACAAACAGCCGTGACACTGCGTGCCTTTTAGCAGCACAGCTGTAGCGGCACAGCTGGGTCGCTAAAAGCCTGATAGTGTAGCCACAGCCTTAGAAAGGATTTCCTAATGTCCTAAATCTCCCTTCTTCAGTTTAAGCCAGTTTTTTGCCCTACCTTCAGTGGACATAGACAACAACTGATCACGTCGTCTTTATAACAACCCTTAACAGATTTGAAGACTGTTATCAGGTTCCTGCCCCCCCTTTTTTTCTCAAGAATAAACATGTCCAGGTTTTTTTTTAAACCTTTTATTATTTTTGCTGTTCTCCTCTGGACCCTCTCCAATTTGTCCACAGCTCTTCTGAAAGCGTAGCACCACAAAGTGGACACAGTAATCCAGCTGAGGCACTGCCAGACCCAAGCAGAGTGGGACAATTACCTCCAATGTCTTCCAGCATGATATGGCGCTCCAGTTAGTACATCCCAGAAGTGTATTAGTCTTTTTTTCACAGCTGCATCATATTGTTGACTCATATTCAGTTTGTGATGCGCTGTAATCCCTAGATCCCTTTCAGCAGTACTACCAGCCAGTTATTTTCCACCTTGTTGTGATTTTGATTTTTCTTTCCCAAGTGAAGTACTATGCACTTGTCATTATTGAATTTCATCTTACTGGTTTCAGAACAATTCTTCAGTTTGTCAAGGTCATTTTGAATATAATCCTGTCCTCCAAAAATACTGGAAACCCCTCCCATCTTGGTTTCATCTGCAAATTTTATAAGCATACTTTCCAAGTCATTAATGAAATTATTGAATAATATAGAAGCCAGAACTGACCCCTGTGGGACCCTACTAGATATGTCCTCCCAGTTTGACAGTGAACCATTCATAACTTCTCTTAAAATATGGACTTTCAGCCAGGTGTGCACCCACCTTATAGTTTGCAGTGTTGTAGCCAGGTTACTAGAGAGACAAACTTTTGAGCTACACACAGCTCTTCTTCAGAGGTCTCGAAAGCTTGTCTCTTTAACCAACAGAAGTTGGTCTGATAAAAGATATTACCTTACCCACCTTGTCTCTCTAATACCCACATTATAGTAAATTCATCTAGACCACATTTCCCTAGTTTTTTTTATTAGAATGTCATATGGGACTGTGTCAAAAGCCTTCCTAAAATCAAAATATTTTATGTCTTCCCTCTATCCCAGGGGTCGGCAACCTATGGCACGCGTGCCAAAGATGGCAGGCGAGCCAATTTTTAATGGCACGCTGCTGTCTGCCGGGGATTAAAAATCCTGCCTGGCCCGGCCCACTCTTCTCTGCCCACTGCTTTCTTCTTGCAGGCAGGCAAGCTCCCCCCTCCCCCAGCCTCTTCCCCCAGTATGCTGGGTTCCTGCCCCTCCTCCTCTCCCTCCCTGCCACCGATCAGCTGAGGGCCCTTGCTACGGGAGCGGAGCGCGAGAGGGAAAAGTGGAGCCGCAGCATGCTCTCTGCTTTGGGGACCTTGGGGAAAGGGGTGGAATCAGCATATCCCCTCCAGCCCCCTGTTGTGAGCCACTCGGGGCAGGGGGCTGGGAGCACTCCCACAACCCCAGCCCCATGCCCTGACCCCTGCACCCCCCCCCACACCCCAGCCCTCTGCCCTCACCCCTGAACCCTCCTCACACCCACCCAGCCCTCTGCCCTCACCTCTGCACCCCCCCACACCCCAGCCCCATGCTCTGACCCCCCCACAACCCCAGCCCTGACTCCAGCACCCCCCCACATACCCAGTCCCCCTATACCCCATGCCATGACTCTTGCACCCCCCACATCCCCACCCCCACCCTGAGCACCAAACAGGAGCTCCTGCACACACACCCCCACATTCCCACCTGCACCCCTCACACCAAATGGAAGCTGCCCAGGTAAGCGCTCCACACCCAAACCTCCTGCCCCAACCCTGAGCCCCCTCCCTCATTCTAGCTCCTGGCCAGACCCTGCACCCCAAACCCCAGCCTCCTCCTTCACCCCCAGCCCTGTGCTCAGTGCAGAGAGAGGAAGAGAATGGCTAGAACCAGGGAGAAGGTAGTTACCTACTCTGTGTGGATAGGGCCGGGACCTCAGACCGGCAGCGGGCTGAGCCACTCAGCCCACTGCCGGTCTGGGGTTCTGGCTGCCGGCCTCTTGCCAGCCGGGGTCCCAGACGCAGGCCCCACTCAGCCTGCTGCCGGCCAAGGTGAACGGAACCCCAGGCTGGCAGTGGGCTGAGCGGACCAGCCTTGTAAGATCAGCATTTTAATTTAATTTTAAAGGAAGCTTCTTAAACATTTTGAAAACCTTGTTTACATATGACAATAGTTTAGTTATATAATATAGAGACTTATAGCGAGAGACCTTCTAAAAAGCATTAAAATGTATTACTGGCACGCGAAACCTTAAATTAAAGTGAATAAATGAAAACTTGGCACACCACTTCTAAAAGGTCGCCGACCCCTGCTCTATCCTGTTGTCAGTAACCCTGTCAAAGAAGGAAATGAGGTTGGTTTGGCATGATTTGTTCTTGACAAATCCATCATGACTATTCCTCGTAACCCTAGTATTCACTAGATGCTTATAAATTGACTGTTTAATAATTTGTTCCAGTAACTTTCCACCTATTGAAATTAGGCTGACTGTCTATAATTCCCTGGGTCCTCTTTGTTCTCACTTTTTAAAGATATTAGGTTTGCCATTTTCCAGGGGGCAACAATATTGTCTGTTTCTCTCTCTCTTTGGATTTTCTGGAGACTTGGCCTTTCTTTTCTTTTTTGCTTTTGGGGATAGTTGATCTCCATCTGTGGATTTCATATGGCATAAAATACAGAAGAATATATTGTCATCCACTTGCAGATCTAGAATTTTGCAATGGGGTTGGTAGAAATTGGGAAGGGGCAGTATGGAAATAAATAACATTAAGCAAATGCTGTTTTGGCAGTGAACTCCAACCATTATGAATTGCAAGAACCTCACTAGATTTACTGATCACCACATTTAGACAGTGATTTGATGAGTGGGTATTTACTGTGAATGAATGCCTGAGTGTCGGAAAATCATTTACTCATTACATTATATCCATAGAAGCCAAAATCCACAAGTCCATTGAGGTTCACAGTTCCGTCTATATCTTCCCTGCTATATCTCTTCTACTCCTATCATAGTGTTCGGTAAACTGGAGGTAATCCTCTGGATTACTTTGCAAATGCTTTAAGCAAAATGCTATTTTTTCCTTTCCCGCCATTGTTTCATTTGCCATCACTCACAAACTTACCTCTATTGCTTATTATTGTATATGAGTCCTGTTAAATAAGAAATACAGTAAAGCACATTGGAATTTGATCATAATCAGATGGCATTGGCTTTTTAATTAAACCACTGTATCCGTAGAGTGTATTGTATGAAAGTTACACTTACATCTGCTTCAATTTACAAATGACAGCTTTTTCATATGTCAACAGCAAAAAAACCTTTCCTTGTGTACATGAACAGAAGTGCTCCACAAAAGAAAAGGGCCATCTGTATTCATGAACACAACAATGCATAGATGAATTTTTGTTTTTCTCATTTTGCCACATAAATTGCTCTTATAGTGCTATATAAAAGTGAAAGTTAAACAAATGCAGGTTTTGTATTATGCAGTAGCAGAGGCTCTTCAATGTATTTAAACATGTACAATCTGAATTCCTAAAAATACCAACACTTGATAAGCTTCCTGCAAGTGTGCAAATTATCTGTATTTCCCACAAGCAGCTTCACCCCCCAGACAAAACTCATCCATTAAAATAGGTACTGTAATGTTCTGAGAAATATTTGTTTTGTTTTGGCATTTATATTCCAGTCAGATGCTCTGAGATGGGACAGAGAGATATCAGGGTGGTAACTGACAGACAAAGGGCTGTGATACTATCAGGGACAAATAAGGAAAATAAATATGTTTGAAAGAAGAAACTGAGGTTTTCCAATATTCTTTTATTAGAAAGAAAAATGGGTCAACGTGTCTGGTGATCAGGAGAAAACAAGTAAACTTACGAATGTTTAAAAGTCTATAGTTCTTCTAAACAGATGTTGCCTTAATAAATTTGCCTAAATAGAAACACAGTAAATGAAAAGGTACTATTCAGTCAGCAACTTCAAATTGTCAGACTTCCATAGAAGGAGAAAGTTACTTATAAACAAGAAAAGAGCTAAGCTATTCTCTCTTACAGTATGAAAAAAACCAAAAGCACATGCTACTCACTCTCTTACTTTCCATATTTCAGGCCTGATCTTGTGACCTTACTCAAACAAAACTCCGTTGTCTAAAATGGGAGGTTTGCTTGAGTAAGAATTGTAGGAGTTGGTCCTTTATGACTTAGAATCTGGTAACCTTCTATATTTCATGATTCTTCAGAGGTAAGGAACAGAACTAAATTTTCAAAGAAAGTCACAATGGATGTTTCCATAAAAATATGCACACACCTGCTATGCATGTAAGCTTACTTGTGTACTCAGATAAGCAAGTAGGCAGCTTGAGAGGGCAGGCTCCTCTCCCACCCCGACGTTCCTCACAAATAATCTTGGACATCTCTTGCTTGTGAACACCTCTGCGTTTTATAAAAGTTACCACCAAGAAGTTACCTGTTACAATCCCTGTGCAGCACTTCTAACGGCAGTGTCTTTCAACCCTCAGCCTTTTCTCCAAATAGAAGACGAAGTATCTTACTACCCAGAGACCTACCTTTGCCTGAGCTCCGCTAGTCCCTCCTCCCTTTGCATGTCTTTCCTGTGCTTTTAAGTAGCCTCCAGAGCCAGGGGAGTGATCAGAGTGCTGGATCAGCTACTGGCTCTCAACACTGTCACAGGTCAGCATATCAGGTAAGTGTTTCTACGAATGGACAGTTGGGCTCACAACTATACTAGCTGTGCATGCAAATGACAAGATGCGCTGGTGCAGTGACTGCACACACATTTATTTGAAGGTGCACATATTGTGCCTCTCTTTGCAAACCTGTCTCCATACAATTGTGCATTGTATGTTCTATTTTTATGATGTTCTGTATAAATCCTCTGTTCCTCTAGATGGTGGCTTACCTATAATTATTCTCTTTCCCCTACATTAACAAACAAATAGACAGTTTTAAAACAACTTATTGCACGACACAATAATAGATTTCAAGTAAAAGAAAATATAGTTTGATTTTCTTGTTAAAAGTAAATATATTCAGTCAAGAGTCTGTATAAGCTAGAAAAATATGCACGACTACGTGATACAAAATCATTGCAGAAAAATACATTTAATTGTTATCCTTGAGAATGAACAACTTGAGCACAAGTTGGCTGACTTGCTACATGTTTTTCCAAGGCTGACACTTAAACAATCTTTTATAAATGGTGAAAATGGATGGACAGATTTGAAGAGTCATGATTGCAATTAAAATACCATAACTGAACTGGAAACAGGGAACTCCCCCCAAAATCTACAGTGCTCCATTGAAGAAGCAAGAAGGTGCATATTTGATTCACTGCCTGCAAATGGACTGAAGTGTGTGAAGAATAAAAAAGGTATTTTTAGATGTACTTTAAACATAAGCTAAATATTGGATATGAAAGATGCATATTGGATATCTAGAAGCCAACTGA
The DNA here is from genome assembly GCF_965140295.1 of Lepidochelys olivacea. Lineage (NCBI taxonomy): Eukaryota > Metazoa > Chordata > Testudines > Cheloniidae > Lepidochelys > Lepidochelys olivacea. The sequence continues at coordinate 78,317,309 of NC_140417.1, read as the reverse complement.
AGTCACTGGGCTTCCATTACCTTTAAATAGGCCCCTAGTTAACAAAAGTGCATAGAGATATACGTGAAGTAATTGGAGTTAATCTTGGGAACTGCAATGCTCTATTAATCTACACAACAATGGCATATGTTGAAGGTGACCTGCAAATGAAGAATGTGGCCGTGTCCTTTTCAACTAAAGAACGCCTGAAGTGTTTCAGACAGTCAACTCAAAACTTGCTTTTAAATTTCAAAAAATACTTCTGGAATTTTTTTCTGCATTGTTCTTAGACAAAGCAAGTGATTATTTTCAGTGTGCCCAAAAGTGTGCCTTGGAGTTTACAGGACAAAGAGAAAGAAGGTCTCTGCTTCCCGGGGGGGGGGGGGCGGCATGGGTGTTAACCTAATTTTTACTAAGAAGCAAGGAGTGGGGATAAACAAACAATCATGAGAGGATGGGTCAGGATGGGCAGGGGCTACTGCTCACTCACTGCTACTCACATGTATTTTTAAAATAATAATTATTTTACTTTTTATGGGCATTTCAGTGAAGAGAGGGTGAAATGCACAGTGCTAGGTTGTGGGAGAATAGGGCTGAGCATTGACACTGGAATTTAAGAGTACTGATCTGGGAATGGTAATGAATGAGGAGAGAGAGAGGGCGGGGGATGGATTTTAAGCATTAGGCTGCAATGTTGTTAAACTTAACACGGGGGAGGGGTGCTACCTGCCCTGCCACCCAGACTCACATATCAGGCATTTTAAGTGGTTCCAGTGTGGGGGCTATAGGGGTCCTACCATTCAACCTGTAACTCAGGGTTGACTCTCCTCAGCCTACCCCTAGGGCTCTTTTGAGCCCCATTAACCCCTAATCCCCCATGAGGGGGACAGAGGATATAAAAGGGAGGGGGAACTCAAACCATGAAGGGTACAAGGTCTCGTCAGTCTTGTGGACACAAGGCCTATCAGCAAAATCCCTGGAATCTTGTGTCCTTTTAGCCTTTTAACTTCACTGGAAACTGGCCACTAGTGTGATAACTCTTGCCTGATCCATTCCCTCACCTTCCAGAGCCAGATGTTGGCCCCTGCATCCAACAAATCTACTCCTTCATCTCTAAAAAACTCAGTCTGATTACAGGGTTAGTTACACTTGTCATCTACCCCAGTAAACTTTCCATTTGAGCAGACCTAAGTCCTATAGCAACTGAATTCCCTGGACCTTCCAGGAGTCCAAACCCTCTAATGTTGCCAATGCCACTGTCCAAATCATCGCTGGTCCCATCAGGTTTTTCCACCCATTGAGGCGAGTAAGTGGCACTTGATTATTAGTGTAATTGCTTTGTATTACTCAGACATTTCCATCAAGTAGGAAGCTCAAAAGATCTTATTTTGGCACAAGGTTTGGATGCTTGCACAGTTTCAGATGGATTATAGTTGATCTTAGATTTACAGTAGAATGATTAGAGATGAGCTGACTTCCCAGTAGCAGTACCTGCCTTGACTAAAATACACCAGTATATTAGGGAGACTCCAGTCATGCCGTTGGTGACATCATTTATAGATGTGCCACCCTCTAGTGGGAGGCAGCCAGTAAACATCTCTGAGTGCGTCTAAACTACACTCTTCTTTTGGTGGAGACTGATACTACAAAGTCATTCTGTTCAACCCACCTCTAAAGGGTGAAATCTAATTTGACTTTAAATCCAAGTGAATTCTCTACTGAAAGTTTTGAGCTAAGAGGATGTTGATCCTGTGCAATTAAAAAAAGTAAAGAAAATGGCAATTTTAAAGTATATATTGAAAAATCCAATCCAGGCTAGATAACTATTGTATTATTGGAGACTGGCATGTTTGAAATAAGACAACAGTCATGCCCTTCCATTCTCAGATGGTCTATTTGTTGAGTTATCATTAGCAGATAGATGCTTGAGTAATGTGCATGGTGAAGGGCATGGTTTTACATTCTTTCATCTAACAGTGCATCTTGTAGGAGGATGATTATCACCATCGGTAGGCGTCAGAAGCAGCAGGGAATGGCAGTTCATCATCATGCTTCTACTTCAAGAGGGTGCTTTGAATTGCTGCTTAGTAATCCAACAGCCTACAGTATCACTGATCTTTAATATGCCTAATTATTGTAATCTTTTACATTTTGGGACAGATTATTACTCAGGAGTTGTGAAATCAGGTGGATTGGAAAGAAAGCCATGGAGACTTCTGTAGCTCTTTTTTCTCCAACTGGAAATGAGACTAACAGCTAAAAAGATTCTGTGTTTATGACAAACTACATGAGAGAGAGAGAGAGATACAGTAACACACACAAACCCAGGTTTGTTAGAAATGCATTAAACCTTAAAGTCCTTCAAATGATGAAACCCTAACATGTTCTCACCATTGAGGAAGAAGCAATTTGTGAAAATGCTTAGTTTTGTCTTGTAATCCCTGCCAAATGCTAAATTCTATAAACATTCCAGACATGAAATTATTTGAAATTGGACCACTGTCTGCTAAGCAAAACTCACTGGCACAGGTCACAGAGAAAATTCACATACTATTATTCAGTCTGAAGTTCAGCAGTGAAAAGAAAAAGAGCAAGGGACAGACCACCAGCATACCTAAGCTTGACAGCATCTCAACTGTAGGTTTTGTATGGTCACAAACTACCCTTTTCTAAAGGGCCAAGGCAGACTGGGTTCTCATTGCGCACCCTACAACCACACCATTACATATAAAAGACCCAAGATAAGTAAACTGCCCTAATTCAAACATTTTAGGAGAGTGGGCCACAGCATAGGGTTGCAGAGCACATGCCATTCATATTCCTCATCATTAGAAGGTAGAGAACTTTCATGAAACACAGCTAGGAGCTATTTGCTTATATTTGACAGGGTTTTTTCTCTTGAATTGTATTCATTTGTCTTCCAATATACTCAGTCATCCCCCTTTTGCCACTCCAATGAGGTCTCCTTATTTTGATGAGCACAAGGTCCAATCAACGTCAAGGGATGGTAGTGGGTTGTGTTTCTACTTTTACCTTAATTTCCACTTATTCATTCTTCATTAATAATTTGTTCCCCCCTCCTTCTTTTTCCTCCCACAGTTGTACTGCAATATAATGGTAATAGCCAGAACCCTGTACTCTGATCCTGCCTTCCATGAATATTAGCAGAATCTGGAATTCTGCCAGAGAGTTGGAGAATTACATGTTTTGGCCACAAAATCTGCCATTTTGCTACATTCAAGCACTCAGCATTTTAATCTCTCTGTCATGCCGTGACCTGACTGCAATTTCCTCTTTCTGCAACTTTCATCACGAAGGGAGTGTGCATTCCATAAGCAGCACATTATCCTGCCCTGTTGCTTAGACAAGAGGGAGCCCGGAAATGGGACAATGACTCTCCAGAGTCATTATGGTCACCCTTACCTATCGTTGAAGGCATCTGCCCTGTGTGAGGGTGGAAGGGAATCTGGCAGCCAGGGGCTGTGCTGATGAGCCACAACTTCTGGGCAGAGTTCTGTCCCCACTGGACTATGACATATACAGGCCAGGATTAAAACAATCTGGGGGCCTTAATACAGCATGACACAAGGCCCACTGTGGCACCACCCACATGACCCTGCCCCTCCACCGTAGGCCCACTGTGTTTAGGAGTGAGGGTGGAATTAGGCCACCACCGCTTCCAGAGAAGCAGGGGCCCCCCTTCCCTTGGCAGCAGCAGGGTCTACAACAAGGGCCCCTGTTCCCTCTCAAAGAGGCAGGGGTTGGCAGCAGGATACCTTCCCCGTCCACCTTTACCCCATCCCCAATGCTCACCTCAGCAGCTGGGTGTATCTGTCCCCAAACAGATGAACATGAAAGGGGATGTGTTTAGCAATTGGACATTCTTTTGGTCACAATAGGAAAACGATGTTGCAACAGGGTTAGATAAAAAACAAAACAAAATAAGAGCAGCCACACTATTTGCTGTAATGGGCAAAGGGTGCCATATACTCCAGCAGCATCTGGATATGCAAGCAGCAGACCAGATAGACCCACATAAAATCCTAGAAGTTCTCCAAAAGCATTTGCAACCCTGATAAAATTTTCATATACAAAGCTATTGTTTCAACAAGTGTAATCAAGAATCTGGAGATGCAATGATCAGTATAATGCCAAACTGTACAAAATGACTGACTCATGCCATTACAAATATTAAAAGATATTAATTAATTTGTGAAAGATTAGTACTAGGAAGGAAAGATGCAGAAGCTTGAAGGAGAATATTCAGAGAACCCAAGCTAACTCTACCCAGAACTACGGACATGTGAGCAAGCTCCCATCCAAAGGCATAGAATTTTCCTATGGGGTCATCTGTAATAACTGTGGCTAGAGAAATCATTATTCCAAAGCTTGCAAATAAGAAAAACAAAGAAAAAAAATGCACCACATTGAGGAAGCATGCAATGATTCAGAGGATGAAAATTTGCACGTAAATGATATTAATGTAGTGCAAACCAGCAAAAAAAAGAACAGTTTGCAAAGCTCAGAGTAGCACCAGATGCAAAAATAAGGCAGCAGCAGACAAACAAACAGGAAATTGAATACCAAATAGACAATCGTAGATTGGTGAATGTGCTAGGCTAAAGAGTTCCTCAGCATTATGCAAGAGAAGAAAGTGAAGTTGTAATCAAGAAAAGGCTAAATTACAATTATACAGTGACACAGACCCAAGCAATGTAAGCAAAGCACTAAAAAGAGCTCACTACCAAATACCTACAATTGAAGAAATGGTACCTGACTTGAAAAAGCAAAAAATATCTTCAGCTCTTGATACCAAAGACACACATTGCTGAATGCTACAGGATAAAGAAAGCAGCAACCTCTCCACATTTTGGACATCAGTTGGTAGGAACAGATGATTGAGAAGGCCATTTGGGTTCAAACCTGCAGCGGAAAAATATTTATGCCACCAGTAAGATACACTAACAAGACTTAAAGGATCAGTAGATCATGCCCACAATTTCATCTGTCTGCTAGAAAGACCCAGGAAAGTAAATCTAAAATTGAACAAAAACAAGATGACGTGCACATCTCAGAAGCAACTACTGGTAAAGATACAGCATGGACTGCGCCCTCTGCTGACGCAGGACCAAAACCATCCCTGATAGGAGTTTGTCTAACCTGTTCTTAAAAACCTCCAATAATGGGGATTCCACAACCTCCCTTGGAAACCTAGTCCATGCTTGACAATCCTTTATAGTTAGAAAGGTTTTCCTACCATCTAACCTGAATCTCCCTTGCTGCAGATTAAGCTGTTTACTTTTTGTCCTGCCTTCACATGGAGAACAACTGATCACTGTCTTCTTTATAACAGCCCTTAACATATTTGAAGGCTGTAATCACGTCCCCCCCTCAGTTTTCTTCTCTTGAGTAAATATGCCCAGTTTTTTTAAACTCTACTTATAGGTCAGATTTTCTAAACCTTTTATTTTTTTTGTTGCTCACCTGTGGACTCTCTCCAATTTGTCCATTTCTTTCTTAAAGAGTTGTGCCCAGAACTGACACAGTACTCCAGCTGAGGCCTCGTCAGTGCCAAGTATAGTGGGACAATTACCTACCATGTCTTACTTACAACACTCCTGTTAATATACCCCAGAATTATATTAGCCTTTTTTTTGCAATTGCATCACATTGTTGACTCATATTCAATTTGTGATCCATTATAACCCCCAGATCCTTTTCGTCAGTACTACTGCCTAGCCAGTTATTCTCTCATTTGATTTTTTTTCTTCCTAGGTGTCATATTTTGCACTTGTCTTCAATGGATTTCATCTTGTTGATTTCAGACCAAAGTTCTAATTTTTCAAGGGCATTTTGAATTCTAATTCTGTCCTCCAACGTGTTAGCAACCCCTCTCAGCTTGGTGTCATCCACAGATTTTATAACCATACCCTCGACTCCATTATCCAAGTGAAAATTATCCAATGAGATTAGGGTGACCAGACAGCAAATGTGAAAAATTGGGATGGGGTGGGGGGTAATAGGAGACTATATAAGAAAAAGACCCAAAAATCGGGACTGCCCCTATAAAATCAGGACATCTGGTCACCATAAATGAAATATTGAATAGTACCAGACCCAGCCATCATACATCTCAAGGAGTTGGTAATCAACTATCTCATCCTGACGTAATGTGATCTGAACAAAGTAATGTGACACCAGTGAGACTCGGCATGGGGCAAGTGAAAGCTGGTAGCTTTCATATCAAGGTCACTATAGCCAACAGTATAAAGACAATGAGGAGTCCGGTGGCACCTTAAAGACTAACAGATTTAATTGGGCATAAACTTTTGTGGGTAAAAAACCCACTTCTTCAGATGCCTGGAGTGAAAATTCACTCCATGCATGTGAAAAAGTGGGTTTTTTACCTATGAAAGCTTATGCCCGATTAAATCTGTTAGTCTTTAAGGTGCCACCGGACACCTCGTTGTTTTTGTGGGTACAGACTAACACGGCTTCCCCTCTAACAGTATGAAGGTACACCCAAATAAAAAAGGAATGTCTTGAAATAATATTCCTGTGTGAAAAGTTCAACCAGTATGTGCAAGGAGAAGAAAACCATTCAAGTAGAAAGGGAACATAAACCACTCAAGAGCATTTTAAAAAAGTCACTACTGGTGACCCCCAAATGCCTTCTGAGCTTTCTGGTGAAACTGCAATGCTACAACTAAGATGTACATTACAAAAAAGGGACTGATATGTACACAGCTAACTATCCAGAACAGCCTTGCAGCATGAAAATATGGTAAGAATAAGAGGTCCTCAACCTGATAGAAATAGAGACAACACTGAAAGACATAGAAAGCATCAACCAAACCAGTTATATGCCACTTTTCAAGGCAGGGACCAGAGAGAACCTGAGAATAAACTAGACAAGACCAAAATTAAGACGTGCTCACATCCATCATTCTGTCAGGATGACCATACACCAGGGGAGAAGTCCCATTTGCCTCTCAAGAATACTGCAACTATCAAGATGAGTTGAGCATACAAGATAGTGTCCTAGATAAGGTGGGGGAATCATCATTGCCAGAGCATTCACAACAGAAATTCTCAATAATATATCGGAGCCATTCTGGAATAGAAGTTTGTATCCAGAAAGCCAGAGACTCTGTATAGTGGCCAGACATGATCAAGGTTATCAGTGAGAAGATGTGATACATGTGGGGAAATGCAGACTAACCAACCAAAAGAGATCATGAAAATACACAGCATCCCTAACAGACCTTAGAGAAAAGAGAGTATGGATCTTTTCATTGCAAACCACAAAAATGACCTTATTATTGCGGACTACTATTGAGACTTCTGGGAACTAGACGAGCTGTCAGATACTACTGCAGTGACCATCACAGACAACTCAATGAAGTACTTCAGCAGGCATGGTATCTCAAATTGTGCAGTTTCAGATTATGGACCCCAGTGCACATTCAGTGAGTTTGTGCAACTTACTTGGCAAAGGGAATTCAGTCACATCATATAATTACTGTACCACAGCCAGTGAAATGGCAAAACTGAATCGGTGGTTAAAATTGGTAAGACTATTAAAGCTGCAAAGAGCAAAGAAAATATATGGCAAACCATTTTTGAATGGAGAAGCACACCCATAAAAGGCATTAAGAGCAGCCCAGTTACAACAGTTTGTCAAGACACTTGTGTACCTTGCTGCTAGTAGCCCAGCATTATTACCACTTGAGTAACAGGCAGAAAGGAAGAAAGAGATAGTAAAAGAATTTTAGTTATAATCTGGGGATGCATCAATTAGAAGTAATGGAGGAGGAGAAGGACCTTGGAGTATTGGTTGACCACAGAATGACTATGAGCCGCCAACGTGATATGGCCGTGAAAAAAGCTAATGTGGACTTGGGATGCATCAGGCGAGGTATTTCCAGTAGAGATAAGGAGGTGTTAGTACTGTTATACAAGGCACTGGTGAGACCTCACCTGGAATACTGTGTGCAGTTCTGGTCTCCCATGTTCAAGAAGGATGAATTCAAACTGGAACAGGTACAGAGAAGGGCTACTAGGATGATCCGAGGAATGGAAAACCTGTCTTATGAAAGGAGACTCAAGGAGCTTGGCTTGTTTAGCCTAACCAAAAGAAGGCTGAGGGGAGATATGATTGCTCTGTATAAATATATCAGAGGGATAAATACCAGAGAGGGAGAGGAATTATTTAAGATCAGTACTAATGTGGACACAAGAACAAATGGATATAAACTGGCTATCAGGAAGCTTAGACTTGAAATTAGACAAGGTTTCTAACCATCAGAGGAGTGAAGTTCTGGAACAGCCTTCCAAGGGAAGCAGTGGGGGCAAAATACCTATCTGGTTTCAAGATTAAACTCGATAAGTTTATGGAGGAGATGGTATGATGGGATAACATGATTTTGGCCATTAATTGATCTGTAACTATTCATGGTAAATAGGCCCAATGGCCTGTGATGGGATGTTAGATGGGGTAGGATCTGAGTTACTACAGAGAATTCTTTCCTGGGTATCTGGCTGGTGAATCTTGCCCACATGCTCAGGGTTCAGCTGATCACCATATTTGGGGTCGGGAAGGAATTTTCCTCCAGGGCAGATTGGAAGAGGCCCTGTGGGTTTTTCGCCTTCCTCTGCAGCATGGGGCACGGGTCACTTGCTGGAGGATTCTCTGCACCTTGAAGTCTTTAAACTATGATTTGAGGACTTCAATAGCTCAGACATAGGTGAGAGGTTTATTGCAGGAGTGGGTGGGTGAGACTCTGTGGCCTGCATTGTGCAGGAGGTTAGACTAGATGATCATAACGGTCCCTTCTGACCTTAATATCTATGAGTCTATGAGATGCAAAGGCCAAAGCCTGTTATGACCGACAAGGTGAGACCTCCCACATCTACACTTGGGAGACCCTATCAGGGTCAAATTATTTCCTAAGGATAAATCAAGCACTTGGAAGCAAGCTACATGTGTTGACCAGATAAATCCTCATTCTTATAACATAAACAGTGGCTGGGCATATATTTCACCAAGCCCCCAGACACATACACCTACTAGGAACACAATACTTTGTACAACACTAAGGCATGAAAGAACAAACCTCCCAAATCCAGAAAATATCTTAATTGACAAACAGGTTGTTAGTTAACACCAACTTTTTTTTAAAGTCATATGTATAATGATACAGATTTTACAGGGGATATAATAGAATAGTAAGCAAGTTACGATATTCATGTTTAATTTTGCTATTTCAAATCGATGTGACAAGAGATGTTATGATCAATAGCTTCCCAGTAAGGGGTGTTATGGCCTGATTATGCATAGGCATCATGTCTAGGAACTTAGAGAACTTTACTTTTCTGGAAGTGCTTGATGAAAATGGACTATATGTGCAGGAAAGAATAAAGCCTGAATATTGCACTCTCTTGGGTCTCTGTTTACGCTTGCACACAGAACACTAATGGTGATTTGAACAGCATGCTCTCTGCCAAATTGTCCGTAGGCAGGGGAGATGAAAGCCTGGCCAATCCAAGCAGGAGGCACCACTGAAGGGTTGGGGGGGGCGGTATGTTGACCTGAATTGTATGTGTTAGTTGTTATGGCTCGCCACTGATCGCATCCGACCAGAAGATTTATAGGGTCTTGTCCAATTCAGACTACAGGGTCCGAGAACTCAGAGAGTTCTATATCGGGAGAGGACTCTTGGGGTGCTTAGCAAAAACACTTACACTAAGGACAATATCAAATTGATAAAAACTTTACTGAGATTAACAAAAGAATAATAAATGCTATGAAATTTATGACTGCAAAACAGTAAAAGAATTCCAAAACTCCTGGTGGTAACATTCCTATTATAAGTACCTTAACCTAACATATTCACACCCTTCCTTGAGGACCCGGTAATCGGAGGTGAAGGACCAGCCTTACTCCTGGCATGCCTGATAACATGATGGTTCTGGCTTCCCCAATAGTTAGGAATGCTGAGTACTTATACTATACTACACAAGCTGAGCTGATAGGGTAATGGAAAATAGAATGATAGGTAGATAAAAAGATAATCTATAGACTATAAGAAAACAAAGAAAAGAAAAAAACTCTCTAAGATATCCTTACATGGTATTTTATAGGATTCTGATGCTATGTAATTCAGGCCCAACCTACTGTACCCAAATCTTATTTCTGTACCCTAAGAAATTTATGGGTACCCTTATCCTATAGGTTAGTGGATTATGACATTTACTCTCTACATATTAAGGATTGTCTCACTCCAAAAACTGAAAACCTAGGCTTTCTTGGCTACTTCCAGGTTTGTGGTGTACCCTGCAGTTACCAACCGGTTGCAGACACCAGATAAACCTATTCAGTGTTGTGTGTAGTTCCTCCCTTCGGTTCCCCAAAGTTCAAGGACCATTTCTATCTGTGCCAAGGTTGCCAGCCTTTATGCTGACTTGCTCTTAACTGATCATACTTTTAGCTATTTAGCTAATCTTACCAGATACAGGTAGGCTTCTTGCATTTCAGCAAAATTTATTCTATGTATAATTATTAGGAAACACATATCATATGCCTCAACACATCCTAATTTCATAGGAATTAATACTGATAAAATATAAGAATCATATATGAAATGGATTAATTCAGAAAAAGAAACATATTATTTGATACAGCTAGCTGGATTAGTAGGATATAATAGCTAGCCAAGTAATCCTATGGGCTACAGGTACCATCTCAATGGCATTGTCCCCAGTCATCTGTAGCCTGAGAAGGGTTGGGCTGGGCACAGCCACTCTTTGCAGAAGTGTTTCTCCAGTCAGCCCAGCAAGGACCTCCACCCAATTTAAAGCTGCTTGGTGCTTGATTCAACCTGAATTTAATCAACCTGTTGATATATGTCAGGTCAGAAGTTTGCACTTCAGCAATAAAAAGACCATCTCTTGCTGGGCTTTCTCAAATATATAACTGTTTGCGGCCAGGGAGATACTGATATCAGGACATGATGCTGCTGAAATTTGGGGATGATGATGTAATGGTAGACTCCTAGGGGAGAGCTTGAGCCTCCATGCTGCCTTTGGGTGACTTCAGATAATAGTTTGTTTCCAGTAATCCCTGTATTAAAGGGCATGCTCCATAGTCAATGAAGGAGTCCTGTTTCTTGCCAGACACTCCTCTTCCTTCTCCTGGTGATGCCCAATAGTCCTCTTTCTCTTCACTTGAGACACCCAACACAGAAGTGAACAGCAGTCTCTAAATGAAAGCCACCTTTACGGATAATTTCTTTAGCTGCTTTTTTCTGAGTAAGTGGTATGAATGCATTATTGCCAGAATACCAAAGCCTGCATGGTTTGTCTTGTGGGGATGTTTTTTGAGCTACCAATAAAGCTTTACCTCAGGAAGTGGGGTGAGTTTGGACACTAATTCAGGGACTGTGTGTTCCCAGGGTAGTGATTCAATCACACACGAAAAGTGAAACTGGGCTACAAAATGACTGAGAATGAATCTCTGGATATTGTCTTATGAACTTAGAAGAAAAAAAGGAAAATAACTGTTTTCATCCATCACTATGTTTAAACCATAAAAATGAGTTGTGATGTCAGTCTTTTTTTGCATCACAGATGTTTGCAATAAGTATGCAGTTCAGAACATACAGTAAAGATGAATGGATCATTATTATGTGTAAGTAAACGTTGTGGCTCATTTGTCAGATAAAGCTGAATTGCATTGTGTCATTTCGGCTTACAAATGGTTCGCATTAAAGCAACAGCATTTCAAGAAGGCTGGGAAAATATCTTAGCGGATTGTAAATGCTCTAGTGCAGAACCTTTGCCCAGTCTCCTTCCTTCTGAGCTTTGTAAATAGAAGCTTAGGTAAAAGCACTATTATTTCCAGTCCAAGATTCTGTTGTGTGAGAGGCTGCCAAATCTTTTCCTATCAAGGAAGTCCGAGTAGCTATCACATCTATGACAAGGCTCTCAAGTGATATATAGACTTATTCCTCTATTTATTTTTAAGTTGCCCTTAAACACATATTCTTTGGAGCAATGCTTCAACCAAAAAGAAAGGAAGGTGGTTCATTTTTCTTTAAAAAAGTGAACATTTTTAAAGGTGACGCTATGCTTCAATGTTTTTTGGCACATAGAATCCATCTTAATGTGAAGTACATGACAAAAAGTGCCATGCTTTCTATAAAGATCTTAACTAGAATGACTGAGCCCCAGTACCACACTGTAAATTAACCATTGTCCTTTGTCAGCATCAACTGTGTCCCATCGTGTCAAATAACCACAGTTAGCATTCAGTGTATGAACATGGCTCCATTCATTTCATCCAGCAGTGAATAATTCATATATCGAGTTTTACCCTAGGCAAAATACACTGACATCAAGAGTCATTAAACTGTAGTCATTCATTGAACAAAATAGCTATTGATGCTCTAATGTGAACCATTAAATCTTGCCAGTTAAATTTAAGAATGAATCAACTTAATTCATTTGACATCTAAGCTCACAATAACATTGTTGCACACTCAGTTTTCAAACTGTCTGCTGTACAAAGTGGGTTTTAATCTGTTCATAATGGGAAAATCTCAACACAGAAGATAATTCTTAAGTCATAATATAATGTTTCAAGTTACTGAGAGCTTTTTAAATTAAGTATAATCACCTGTTAACGGTAAATGTTAAAGTAACTATGTCACAATTCAACACAGCTGGGAGGGCATCAGCACTTCCAACACTCTGTCCCACCATGCATTGAGCCCAGTGTATAACCCGTGGATCAGTGATTCTCAAACTGAGGTCCAAAGAGCACTTGCTGGTGGTCCATGGAGCTGGCTGTCCTCTTCAAGTTAATTCTACAAGCTTCCAGATTCACGAGTTTGAAGAAGAACTTGGACATCTGTTAAAACAACTAGAAATAGGGAGGTGGAACCAACCTAGGTGCTTCTGTTAGGTGTTACAGCTACACAGGAGGAAGACAGGAAGCAGCAGCTGTGCTCATGGTCTATAGCTGTTAGGCACTGCTGAGGGAGAAGCCAGGAGCTCTCCAGTACTGAGGACTATCCAGGGGAGAAGTGAACCAGGCAGCCTATTCAAGTAAGAGGAGGAGCAGAGGGCTTAGGTGAGTGGATAGCATAACTGGGGAATCATAGGAGAAGGAAGCCACTCAGGTGGGTATACGTTCCTGTAGTGGGGCCCCTGCCCCACTCCAAGGTAAAAGGGAATAAGAGCAGCTGAGGGAGGCTGGCAAGGTAGTTGGCCCCAGGTGTGGCTGGCTTAATCAGGCAACAGCTGGCCTGGATGAAAGGGCTGTGGGTCCAGGAGACAGAAGGAGACTTACTCCAGTCCTTGACTGAGAAAGGACCTAGGAGCTCAGGGTACCGGGAGTAGAGCAGTGCTGGGGAAAGGCAAGAGGAGCTGGGGAGCTCCAGCCTGGCAAATTCCCAGGCTGCTGGCCTTGCTAAAGACCAAAGCAGGTACTGGGGTTGCAGAGGTGCAGCCCGGGGTTAGGCAGATGCAGCTGGTTTGCCCCCCTTGCCAGTGATGAGTGGCCTTTACAAACTGCAGTTTGCCCCAGTGAAAGGGGGCTAGATGATGACTGGCAGTAGCCACTGAGGCAAGGTGGGGATAGAGGGTTGGGGGTTCCCCTGGGAGGGGAGACCCAGAGAGTGGGGGTACTGCTGGGGCAGAACCCTGAGGTAAAGGGGCACCAGGGTCCAGGCAGAACACAGAGCCTGAGACAGGCAAGACACCAGCCAGCAGAGAGCGCTCTGGAGCTGGAGTTGAGCTAATTCCCAAGACGACCAGCAGGAGGTGCCACACCCTTGAGTCATCGATCTTCTACAGTTCTCTAGGAGGGGGAACCAGTGTCAATACATGCAGTGGAAGAGGAAGGCCACCCACAGTGCCACTGACAAAAAGTGTATGTTTAAATGTAAATAAATCACAACATCTCAACAACCAAGATGTAGGTCTGCCTAAATAGAAAAAACATGCCATCTCACCGTAATCCAGGTGCTTCTTGGTGTGTGTGTGCTGTATCCACACTAGTCTGTCAGTCCATTACGGTGGTGGTCAGGGCTAAGTCAGGAGATACACTGGTTTATACCAGCTGAGGCAGAGGTTTGTCTTGTCTGTGTTTCTGTGAAGCAGGCACAGCAGTACACGCGTGGTGCTATTCTGTCATAAACACTAATAATGCTGATCACATGGCAGAGAAGCACGTGCAGGGGGAGATACAGAACACACAGGAGGCGTTTAAATGAAGAGTAACATTAGTCAGGCTAACTTTCTTTGCAAAGCACAAAACAGTTTCTATTTGCTAATAACTGATTTTTTTCTTTTGCTGTGGTTACTAAAGAGATGTAGCATAATAGTAAATATGAGGGAGTGAGTGGCTGAGATTCATGAGACCCTCAGACACAATGTAGTTTGAGAACTCCTGTTAAGATGTGGTCTGTTTTTAGGTTGCTCTAAAGGGCTGGCCAGAGTCTGGAGGGGCTCTTTTGTGGAAATGACATATTTCTCTTTATTTTTAATATTTCTAATTAGAAGTTTTTAAAAGAATGGTAAATCAAAAGGGAGTTTGACTTAAATGACAAATGAGTCCTTAAATGCATGGTGCTGGTACAACATAGCCTAATTGTTGGATGGATATTGTATTTAAATCACTGAATATTTGGATATGATGGTCTTAAAAATAATGGACAAAAAAAAATGAAATGTGAGTGGTGCCTAATTAGGAAAGATTAACAATTTACTCCTTTTTTTCCTGACTGAATGGAGACTATAACACTTTAACTCACAGCACTTGATACCATTCCTCTTTTTGCTTGGGATGTTAGCCAATACCAGAAAGCAACAGGTTATTTCATTGGTGACATGCATTTTGAATTGACGAATATAAAAACAGCCCTAAAGTAAGAAGCATTTGAGATCTACCACAGGGTAAATGTACAAGCATCCACCAGCTGCAAGAGATTAACTTGGAACATTTCCAGGCTCTTCCTGGTTCTGAAATATTTTGTATGGCCTTTTGCATATCCTGGGTACCCTACACTGAAATTAGTATTAAACAGCAATGACTACTATATTGCAGTATGCCAGTTGTATATTCTGTTTATTTACTTAATTTGCTTCCTAGTCATGTTTTAGTTTTGTATGGAAAATGATATTTTCATATCTTTTCATTATGTGGTTTACCATGCTCCAGCTGTCTGTCAGGGTGTAGCCATGCGTTTTTCAGGTTTAATGAATACCATGCTGCCAACACCCATCCTGCCGTGTGAAAGTTCCATGAATAAATAAAATACTTTTGTTTCTTGATTTGGCATATTAGGTTTACTGATGCGTTCACTGAGCTGAAAAATCATGGTTAGGAGGTTACTGGCTTAAAGAACAGCATGCGGTTTGACTTGTATGGACTCTAGATTTTGTTAGCAACTTCAAAAATGTGTCATGGTTCACATGACCTGAAATAACCTATCTTAAAAGTGTAATTTACATGTCCCCTAGACAATGACAAATAGATCATCTTCCAAAACAAGTGCCACAAGCTTTAAAATCGCAGCTTCTAATCTGTGTAACCTAACATCAACAAATCCAGGATGCTGGTTTTGTTGTGATTAAGGATGCACATGCTCACTGATTTCATCATTGCTTGCTCTTGCTGACTGTTCTGTATTTGTGAGCAAGCAGGATGCAAAAGGGTCACGGAGAAGGGTGGGAGTGATTAATGGGGACAGAACTGCAGGGTCAGAGGAGGGAACCTCAAAAAGTACTGTTGGATGTTAAAAGCCAGCTGATGTAAATTGACATAGTGCCATTGACTGCAGTAGAATTTTGTGAATTTACACCAGCTGGGAATCTGCCCAGTAACTTTTGGATAATTAGCAGAAAAGTACACTGAACTCAACTTTAGGGTGGTGTGCCTTGTAGTGCCTCAATGCCAAATTTATAAGCAGCTCAGTTCAGGGTAGGCATGTAAAGGTAGCTAAGTAAAAACAAACATTTCCATGTAGGAAGAGATTTTCATTTTCGTTTAGATTTTTTTTAAAGTTGTATATCTATGAAGAGTGAGATTATCTAATGGATTTAGTTAATTTATGGCACCACTGTTTGTTATGGATTACAATCTGCTTTCAGAACAGCATGCACTGCTCTCACTAAAAGCAAAAGGAACTGTGTATCTGAGGGCAGTATGTATGTATTAGATTTCACAGGAGAAGTGAGAGAAGCATAGTGATAATATAGAACTACCATGAAATCGCCAGAAAAAGCATTAAATGTCCTTTTACTTACAGAGAAGGATATACAGTAAGAAAGTAGCCCCAATAATGCTAAATTGACACGGCTCCCTACTTATTTGCTCTAAACCAAATGGTGGCCAAATTTGCCAAATGGTGGCTTGAATTTGCCAAATAATCTTCATTTACAGTGTACTACGATTACTGTACCTCTGAAACCAGGTGCAAGTTAAAGATTAAAGCTGCGATTCCAAAAGCGACTAGCGATTCTGGGGGGGTCTCAATTTTTGGGTGCCCACACTAAGACACCTTGAAGGGGCCTGATTTTCAGCTTGTTGGTACTTAGCACAAAGTGCTCTTAATTTGGCATCCAAAAATTGAAAATCTTGGCCTATAGCTTTCACTTGCATCACCGACTTCTCATTTACTATAGTTTTGTTTAGACTCTTTCAAACATCCCCTGTAGCATGAGTTCTGTTACTGATCAAATGTTTAATTGATGTGACAAAGGAGATGTTTTTCTTTGAGGCGAGAAATACTATTGGCTGCATTTTATTTATCTTACTGAGTCACCATATTGTGTACAGTTCAAGTATTACCCACTTTGAAAAGAAATTGTCTTTCATGATAAAAATCAAACATTAATTCTGTAGCATGTCTGAGTAAAAATAAAACACATTGGTAATAAAAGTGAGGTGGGAGGGCTCTCAGAACAGTATACAAAAATAAACATCAAGCATTTGGTCTGAGCAGCTAACAATATGGCCAGATATGCTCAGTTCTTAAAAAAAAAAAAAGCCACATTAACCTGTGTTGTACATTAAGGACTCAGTCCTTGGGTCTGGCTGTATGTCACCTTTAGCCTTCCATGGATCCTGTTCTGCTGTAATTTAACCCCAGCTGCAGCAGTCCCCACCAGGCTAACGTGGCAAATGGGGATTGCTGGAACAGACTCACTCTGGGCGCGCACACTTCTCCCTAACACATCCTATGCACTGGACTCTGCAGGGTTGGTGGTGCAGGCCCAGCTACGCTAGTTCTGCACCACTCAAGCATTTCCCTTGCACTGAATTCAGTTTACTAGCTGAATCCTCATCTGGCCACTTAGGCCATCTTTAAGTCTGCTTTGCGCTGCCAGAGCTCACTAAAGGGGGAGCCAGGATCTAGACCTTCTTATATACACCCTTACCATTTGCATAACACACACAGATGGGACACATTGCTTATTCCTGAGACCCTATGGTCTAAGACAAGACAGGACAATTGTTCATGAGACTGAGAGTCTGGTAGTTGTTAGTGATAAGGAGAGGAGGGATTTCTGGCAGAGGTCAGTTTTAGAATGAATTTTAAGGGAAAAAAATCCATTGGGGTGAGTTTTTATTTGAATAAAATGGCTTTCTGTGGCTATTATTTCCTGGATTTAATGTTGCATCCCATAGAAAATCATTCCAAGGGAGAGAGGAAGAGCTCCTATATTTCATCTAAGAGTATTCATTGCATTAGATGAAGTGACGCAGAAGCTGATGGACTGTTCTGAGCAGTGGTAACCTCTAGGAACTGAGATAGGACAACGACCTGTAAAGAAATGAAGTGTGGGGTTTTTCCCCCTGCATAGTCAAATGTGGTTACTTTACCCTCCATTTGTTTTTTACTTTAATAAAAAGACAGCTTCAGGATCAATTTCTTAGTTTCTTATAGAAGTCAGCTCTTTAATCAAACAGAAAAAGACAACCAGATCCAGTGGTTGGAAGTTGAAGCTAGACAAAGTCACGCTAGAAATAAAGAGCAAATTTTTAACAATTAACCGTTGGAATAATTTATCTAGGAATGTGCTGGATTCTCGCTTACTTGAAATTTGTAAATCAAGCTTGGATATCTTTTTAAAAGACATGCTATAGCTTAAACAGAAGTAATGGGCTTGAGGCAGAAATTACTGAGTGACATTCTTTGACCTATGTTATGCAGGAGATCAGACCAGATGGTCATAAATGGTAACTTCTCAGCTTAAAAATCTATGAAAATAATTTAATGTGAGACTCTAGTTCAAAATTTTATAATTAACACATTGCTGGATATAAATGGTTGAACACTATTATTCTAAAATAGATCTTCAGTAACCTTAGTAAAGGAAATTGTCTCAGTAACTGTTTTTGTACTCCTGAAATGCTAGGAAATGAACAAACCATATAGTCCCTGCTCCGAATGGGTATGAGGTAATCTCTCTATTAAACTTTAGTTCACACTATGGAAAAAGTTTGTGAACCCCTGATCTCACTCATTTCTTTGGGACTTATTCAAAAATCAAAAAATTACATCTCGCATTTACCCCTATTTTATCCTACTTTATAATGAGTGAAAATTTAAAAACCATTTTCCTTTTAAAACAGTAGTAGCAATTTCATTTAAGTGCCTGATCCAAAGTTCAATGAAGGCAAGGAAGAGACTCCCATTGGGCTTTGGCTCTGTTTCTAAATCTGTACCTCATGCTAGCTCTGTGAGGTGGGAAGGAATTATCCCCATTCTGTACAGAGAGGTTAAGCAATTAGTCTAATTCCCAGAGCCAGGATTAGATCTCAAGAGCACCTGGCTCCCAGTCCTGTGTTGACTAGACAATACAGTTGTGCTTCACACCCATTCATTCAACAATGGAGAATTTAATGAAGCACTACAATCATCTAAAGTGTTTTTGCATTTCATTAATATTGCCAACATTTATTTTAAGTTAAATCAGGGTAGCATTTAATTTAATTTTAATAAGAGTTATTATCTTAACTAAATATCAATTGATTGATAAAGAAAACTACACTGTGAAACAAATATGTAAGAAATAAATCTTGTTGCCATGCAATTAATGTAAATTACATAAATAAGAGATGTCTAATTAGATCCTGTATAACAAAGAGCTCTGTGTATTTATTGATATTCATCTGGATGGCTGTTGTCTACTTATGCTAGAAATTACATCGAGATAGGCCTGAACCAAACACCTTGGGTCTGATTCACCTAACATATGCACTTAAGGGAAGCCAAGAGCTGCATTTTCACATGTACTACAACTTAACTCTTTAGTTCCTAGGACAGACATAACCTGAAGAACTTTACATTGTCATTTGCTATGTTGAGGCCTCTAGGAGCTACAGCAAAAAATAATAATGAACCTCCTTCCCTTCAGTTGCCTATTGCACCAACCACCTCCCTTCCCATTCGTAATCATTTAGGGCTTATCTACAGGGTTGTTTTTCTTTTTAAAAAAAATGGAATTGAGTTAATCCAGTTTTTAAATGTACATGACGCAATCCATCACTGTGTATTAACGCCGCATTTATCGCAAACTCTAGAGTCCTCTTGCAAAGTGGACTAGTTTGCCTCAGATTGAATTAATTCGGTTTATTGTTCATGAGGATGCAGTGGCTCCACACAACTTTTTGCAGTTATCCCACAGTGCTTTGCAGGTTGATTGTTCCTGACCTATTAATTTACCTCTGTGCCCTCCCTGGCGCTGGTGTCAAGTTCCCAGGACAATACCTGCCTCCTATAAATGCTGGTGCTCAGCCAGATTTTACCCATTTGCTCCTGGATCCCAGTTTATTATTCTTGTGATACAACCATGATAGCAATCCAGAAGTCCTACAATATGCCTCACAAAACTACCTGGAGCCATGCTGAGACCCTGGATCTCATTGCTAGCTGTGGAGAAGTGACAGTTCAAGAAGCTGTTGTGGCCAGCCACTGGAATAAAGACCTTTTTGTGGACATTGCAAAGCAGATGTCCTCAAAGGGTCATGACCAGGAGACCGAGCAGTGCTGGATAAAGAGCAAGCAGCTCAGGAGAAAGTTCCTTGAAATGAGGGACAAAAGAAGGCAATCCAGCAGGTGACATGTGAACTGTCTGTTTTATGATGAACTGGACAGGATTCTACACATCTATCTTACAACCTATCCCAGACACTGTTAGCCCTGGTCTACACTAGGACTTTAGGTCGAATTTAGCAACGTTAAATCGATTTAAACCTGCACCCGTCCACACAGTGAAGCCCTTTATTTCGACTTAAAGGGCTCTTAAAATCGATTTCCTTACTCCACCCCTGACAAGTGGATTAGCGCTTAAATCGACGTTCCCGGCTCGAATTTGGGGTACTGTGGACACAATTCGATGGTATTGGCCTCCGGGAGCTATCCCAGAGTGCTCCATTCTGACCGCTCTGGACAGCACTCTCAACTCAGATGCACTGGCCAGGTAGACAGGAAAAGAACCGCAAACTTTTGAATCTCATTTCCTGTTTGGCCAGCGTGGCAAGCTGCAGGTGACCATGCAGAGCTCATCAGCACAGGTGACCATGATGGAGTCCCAGAATCGCAAAAGAGCTCCAGCATGGACCGAACGGGAGGTACGGGATCTGATCGCTGTTTGGGGAGAGGAATCCGTGCTATCAGAACTCCGTTCCAGTTTTCGAAATGCCAAAACCTTTGTGAAAATCTCCCAGGGCATGAAGGACAGAGGCCATAACAGGGACCCGAAGCAGTGCCGCGTGAAACTGAAGGAGCTGAGGCAAGCCTACCAGAAAACCAGAGAGGCGAACAGCCGCTCTGGGTCAGAGCCCCAAACATGCCGCTTCTATGATGAGCTGCATGCCATTTTAGGGGGTTCAGCCACCACTACCCCAGCCGTGTTGTTTGACTCCTTCAATGGAGATGGAGGCAATACGGAAGCAGGTTTTGGGGACGAAGAAGATGAGGAGGAGGAGGAGGTTGTAGATAGCTCACAGCAAGCAAGCGGAGAAACCGGTTTTCCCGACAGCCAGGAACTGTTTCTCACCCTAGACCTGGAGCCAGTACCCCCCGAACCCACCCAAGGCTGCCTCCTGGACCCAGCAGGCGGAGAAGGGACCTCTGGTGAGTGTACCTTTTAAAATGCTATACATGGTTTAAAAGCAAGCACGTGAAAGGATTACTTTGCCCTGGCATTTGCGGTTCTCCTAGATGTAGTCCTAAAGCCTTTGCAAAAGGTTTCTGGGGACGGCAGCCTTATTTCGTCCTTCATGGTAGGACACTTTACCACTCCAGGCCAGTAACACGTACTCAGGAATCACTGTAGAACAAAGCATTGCAGTGTATGTTTGCTGGCATTCAACCAAAATCCGTTCTTTATCTCTCTGTGTTATCCTCAGGAGAGTGAGATATAATTCATGGTCACCTGGTTGAAATAGAGCGCTTTTCTTCAGGGACACTCAGAGGTGCCCGTTCCTGCTGGGCTGTTTGCCTGTGGCTGAACAGAAATGTTCCCCGCTGTTAGCCACAGGGAGGGGGGAAGGTTGAGGGGGTAGTCACGCGGTGGGAGGAGGCAAAATGCGACCTTGTAACGAAAGCACATGTGCTATGTATGTAATGTTAACAGCAAGGTTTACCCTGAAAGAGTGTAGCGACTGTTTTATAAAATGTGTCTTTTTAAATACCGCTGTCCCTTTTTTTTTCTCCACCAGCTGCATGTGTTTCAATGATCACAGGATCTTCTCCTTCCCAGAGGCTAGTGAAGCTTAGTAAGAAAAAAAAAAACGCACTCGCGATGAAATGTTCTCCGAGCTCATGCTGTCCTCCCACACTGACAGAGCACAGACGAATGCGTGGAGGCAAATAATGTCAGAGTGCAGGAAAGCACAAAATGACCGGGAGGAGAGGTGGAGGGCTGAAGAGAGTAAGTGGCGGGCTGAAGACAGGGCTGAAGCTCAAATGTGGCGGCAGCGTGATGAGAGGAGGCAGGATTCAATTCTGAGGCTGCTGCAGGACCAAACCAGAATGCTCCAGTGTATGGTTGAGCTGCAGCAAAGGCAGCTGGAGCACAGACTGCCACTGCTGCCCCTCTGTAACCAACCGCCCTCCTCCCCAAGTTCCATAGCCTCCACACCCAGACGCCCAAGAACGCGGTGGGGGGGCCTCCGGCCAACCAGCCACTCCACCACAGAGGATTGCCCAAAAAAAAGAAGGCTGTCATTCAATAAATTTTAAAGTTGTAAACTTTTAAAGTGCTGTGCTTAAAGTGCTGTGTGGCATTTTCCTTCCCTCCTCCACCACCCCTCCTGGGATACCTTGGTAGTCATCTCCCTATTTGTGTGATGAATGAATAACGAATGCATGACTGTGAAGCAGCAATGACTTTATTGCCTCTGCAAGCGGTGATTGAAGGGAGGAGGGGCGGGTGGTTAGCTTACAGGGAAGTAGAGTGAACCAAGGGGCGGGGGGTTTCATCAAGGAGAAACAAACAGAACTTTCACACCGTAGCCTGGCCAGTCATGAAACTGGTTTTCAAAGCTTCTCTGATGCGTACCGCGCCCTCCTGTGCTCTTCTAACCGCCCTGGTGTCTGGCTGCGCGTAACCAGCAGCTAGGCGATTTGCCTCAGCCTCTCACCCCGCCATAAACGTCTCCCCCTTACTCTCACAGATATTGTGGAGCACACAGCAAGCAGTAATAACAGTGGGAATATTGGTTTCGCTGAGGTCTAAGCGAGTCAGTAAACTGCGCCAGCGCGCCTTTAAACGTTCAAATGCACATTCTACTACCATTCTGCACTTGCTCAGCCTGTAGTTGAACAGCTCCTGACTACTGTCCAGGCTGCCTGTGTACGGCTTCATGAGCCATGGCATTAAGGGGTAGGCTGGGTCCCCAAGGATACATATAGGCATTTCAACATCCCCAACAGTTATTTTCTGGTCTGGGAATAAAGTCCCTTCCTGCAGCTTTTGAAACAGACCAGAGTTCCTGAAGATGCGAGCGTCATGCACCTTTCCCGGCCATCCCACGTTGATGTTGGTGAAACGTCCCTTGTGATCCACCAGAGCTTGCAGCACTATCGAAAAGTACCCCTTGCGGTTTATGTACTCGGCGGCTTGGTGCTCCGGTGCCAAGATAGGGATATGGGTTCCGTCTATAGCCCCACCACAGTTAGGGAATCCCATTGCAGCAAAGCCATCCACTATGACCTGCACATTTCCCAGGGTCACTACCCTTGATATCAGCAGATCTTTGATTGCGTGAGCTACTTGCATAACAGCAGCCCCCACAGTAGATTTGCCCACTCCAAATTGATTCCCAACTGACCGGTAGCTGTCTGGCGTTGCAAGCTTCCACAGGGCTATCGCCACTCGCTTCTCAACTGTGAGGGCTGCTCTCATCCTGGTATTCATGCGCTTCAGGGCAGGGGAAAGCAAGTCACAAAGTTCCATGAAAGTGCCCTTACACATGCGAAAGTTTCGCAGCCACTGGGAATCGTCCCAGACCTGCAACACTATGCGGTCCCACCAGTCTGTGCTTGTTTCCCGAGCCCAGAATCGGCGTTCCACAGCATGAACCTGCCCCATTAGCACCATGATGCATGCATTGTCAGGGCCCATGCTTTCAGAGAAATCTGTGTCCATGTCCTGATCACTCACGGGACCGCGCTGACGTCGCCTCCTCGCCCGGTATCGCGTTGCCATGTTCTGGTGCTGCATATACTGCTGGATAATGCGTGTGGTGGTTGATGTGCTCCTAATTGCCAAAATGAGCTCAGCGGCCTCCATGCTTGCCTTGGTATGGCGTCCGCACAGAAAAAAGGCGCGGAACGATTGTCTGCCGTTGCTCTGACGGAGGGAGGGGCGACTGACGACACGGCTTACAGGGTTGGCTTCAGGGAGCTAAAATCAACAAAGGGTGTGCCTGTACATCAAGGAGTATTTCAGGCAGGACTGCACGGAGGGTTCCAATAAGAAATGGTGCACCAAAGTTATCGTTGTTATTGGAACAAGGAGGTTAGCCTGGCCTCTGATTGATACATGGCTAGATTTACCTCGCTGCGCCTTCTCTGTGAGTGACTGCAGTGTGGTCTAGACAGGGGAGGAGGAAAATGAGTACAAAACAAATCTGGTCTATTTCTTGTTCTGACCCACTGCATCTATCTTTTACATCTTTGGCTGGCAGCAGACGGTGCAGAAGGACTGCATGCCATCCACATCTCATGGCTGCTTGGCAGAAGATGGTACAGTACGACTGCTAGCCATCTTCATCTCTTGCCTGCCTGGCATAAGATGGTACAATACGACTGCTAGCAATCCTCATCTCTTGCCTGCCTGGCAGAAGATGGTACAGTACGACTGCTAGCAGTCCGTATTGCCTGCCCGCTCACCATAAGACGGTTCAATAGGACTGCAGGACTAAAGAGAATGACCTGGTCAAGTCACTCCAAATTTAGTCCCTGCGCCCATGTCTGCCCAGGCGCTCCCAGCCGACGTGGCCAGGAGCACCTCGGACACGACGAGGACGACTACCAATCGTATTGCACCGTCTGCTGCCAGAAGGCAATGGGTTGCTGCTACTGTGCAGCAAAGCCGTACCGCATCTGCCAGCACCCAGGAGACATAGGGTGACGGTTACCTGAGCTGGCTCCATGCTTGCCGTGGTATGGTGTCTGCACAGGTAACTCATGAAAAAAGGCGCGAAACGATTGTCTGCCCTTGCTTTCACGGAGGGAGGGAGGGAGGGAACGGGGGCCTGACGACACGTACCCAGAACCACCCGCGACAATGTTTTAGCCCCATCAGAGTGCTCCATTGTGAGTGCTCTGGACAGCACTCTCAGATGCCCGATTGTTTGCCATTGCTCTGACGCTGGGAGGGGCGCTTACAGGGTTGGCTTCAGGGAGCTAAA
This sequence comes from Lepidochelys olivacea, assembly GCF_965140295.1. Lineage (NCBI taxonomy): Eukaryota > Metazoa > Chordata > Testudines > Cheloniidae > Lepidochelys > Lepidochelys olivacea. Next base: position 78,292,396 of record NC_140417.1, on the reverse strand, counting down.
ATCAACAAAGGGGGTGGCTTTACATCAAGGAGTATTTCAGGCAGGACTTCACGGAGGGTTCCAATAAGAAATGGTGCACCTAAGTTATCGTTGTTATTGGAACAAGGAGGTTAGCCTGGCCTCTGATTGATACATGGCTAGATTTACCTCGCTGCACCTTCTCTGTAAGTGACTGCAGTGTGATCTAGAAGAATGAGTCCCCTAGACAGGGGAGGGGGGAAGCAAATCTGGTCTATTTCTTGTTTTGATCCACTCCATCTATCTTTTACATCTTTGGCTGGCAGCAGACGGTGCAGAAGGACTGCATGCCATCCACATCTCATGGCTGCTCGGCAGAAGATGGTACAGTACGACTGCTAGCAGTCCGTATCGCCTGCCCGCTCACCATAAGACGGTTCAATAGGACTGACTGCAGGACTAAAGAGAATGACCTGCTCAAGTCACTCCAAATTTAGTCCCTGCGCCCATGTCTGCCCAGGCGCTCCTGATCAACCTCACAGAGGCGACCAGGAGCACCTCAGACATGACGATGACGGCTACCAGTCGTACTGTACCGTCTGCTGCCACAAGGCAAGGGGTTGCTGCTACTGTGTAGCAATGCCGTACAGCGTCTGCCAGCATCCAGGAGACATAGGGTGACGGTTACCTGAGCGGGCTCCATGCTTGCCGTGGTATGGCGTCTGCACAGGTAACTCAGGAAAAAAGGCGCGAAATGATTGTCTGCCCTTGCTTTCACGGGGGGAGGGAGGGTGGGAATGGGGGCCTGACGATATGTACCCAGAACCACCCGCGACAATGTTTTAGCCCCATCAGGCATTGGGATATCAACCCAGAATTCCAATGGGCAGCGGAGACTGCGGGAACTGTGGGATAGCTACCCACAGTGCAACGCTCCGGAAGTCGACGCTTGCCTCGGTACTGTGGAAGCGCTCCGCCGAGTTAATGCACTTAATGCACTTAGAGCATTTTCTGTGGGGACACACACACTCGAATATATAAAACCGATTTCAAAAAAACCGACTTCTATAAATTCGACCTAATTTCGTAGTGTAGACATACCCATAGACACCTACTGTCCACGGACTCCTGCATCAGCTGAGCTTGAGTCCCAGCCAGAAATACAGACTGGGCCCAAAAAGGCAGGTCCCTGGAGAACTTCAGCACATAAGTATCTATGTTTACAACATATTAATTATTATGCTATACTGCCATCCTGGTTTCAGTTCTGGATGCCCCTTGGCCACAGCCATTGTAGACAGCCCCCCTCCCCACCCTACTTTCTATGCAGCCACCAGCATGGTGAAGCCACAGTCTCTACCCACCCTTCTCTCCCACACACAGCAGATTCAAATAACAAAAGCATTCATTTGTGCAAAACTCAACATTTCGAGACAGTGGTTACAGAACAAGAAGCTGGGTTAGTGTTCATAGTTTGGATGAGATAGAAATGAACACTGCATGGCTGGTGAAAAGTACACACAGTACTGCTCCCCCTTGAAGTACAAGTTATCATGACTGACAGGGCCTCGAATCCAGGTCCACAGGAGCAGCCACACTTCAACCCTCCATTTGGCAGCCTGCTAACACAGGACCCATGAAGCCCAGCCCTAGTTTGATGTTCTGCCCCGACATCATATTGACAGAGTCTGAGCTGATTGGCCTTCTGGCCCTACTTAAGTCAGCAACAGGAACAGGAAGCTCTCTGAACTGGGATCCACCCTGCTCTTTATTGTGAACCTTGTGCCTCCTGCTCCTCCAGCATGACTTCCTGGCTTCCTGACCTGTTGTTCTCATCTCTGGTTTGTCTCCTGCCTCTGACCCCCTGGTATCCTGACCTGGCCTGACTTCTGGTTCATTACTTGTGGTTCTGATCTCCAGGTTGCCTCCTGCTTCTGATTGCCCGGTATCCTGACCCAGCTGATGCTGGACTCTGGTTCTGACCACTAGGTCTGGCTTCCCACAACCCAGCCTTGATACAAACGCCCTGTATCACGCATAGGAGCGGACAATCACTGCAGGACCTGGTCTGTTTTTATCTGCACTTTCTCCACGTCTGCAGGGGAGATATAGCAGCATTTACAGCAATTTCTCAGCTTTATTTCATTTCACGCATCATAGGGAGTAGCTGCACACCCATGCCCCCCAGTATAGCTTGCAAATCCCCTTGCACTCCTGCAGCACTTCTAGGAGACCATCCTGGTGCAACTCACTGGTCTGTCCTTTGTCTTTATGAATTCTCTGCTCCTAGTCACCTGGCTCAACATATCATTGAGAGTCACGGCAGCCTAAAAGAGACGTAGAGGGATTACCCACTCCAGCGCTGCCTCATAACTCCCTGAACTCCTCCTCCACTAGAAGTTCCTCCAGCACACAAGCAAAATTGCAAAAACAAAATGAGAACATAATTCCACCCCACCAACTGACCAAACATCTTACAAGCATATACAACAGACAGAAATCCCAATGCAATGAGCACCCTCCTCACATGCAGATCTCAGACCTCTGAGTTTCTCCCAAGACTGGGAAGAGTCTCAGAGGTAAAGTCACATATACATATTAAAAACATACTATCATTGTCTGTCTGAGCTATGAACAATAAGGGACTGTTTTTCCCCCCCATACTCCCACTGCCATAGCATCTGCAACAGCCAGACTCTCATGGACAAGGCCTCAATGTACTGCTGGGGTGGCCAACCTAAGACGGCAAAAAAGGAACTCTCAGTATAGAGCTCATGGCAGAATCCAAGAGGAAAACCAGACTGGATGAGAACTGAGAGGGAGAAAGAAATGCAGCTCTTCCAGGAGATCGTGGCAGTGACTGAGGACAGTGTAGCAGTGGCCGGTCCCACATCCCCATGGCCAAGTAGAGCATGGAAAAAGACAGGGAGATGCAGAGGCAACTCACGTACACTCTCCTGAGCTATAATGCTCTCCTCCAAAACATGCTCCTGCTAGACCAGCAGTCCTGTAATTTGGAACCCAGCTATGTCCTTCAGTCCCTTGACAACAGAAGCTACTGCGACCAGCAGCGACTCCTCTCTGCTATCCCCCTGCAGCAGAGCTACCAGTGGTCATTCCCCTCTCAGAACAAACCTCTGGGCACCAAGAACGCTGGCTCTTGGGAGCCCATCTGTGTCCCTGATAATTTTGAGCCATGGCACTTGTCCACATGGGCTCTGGGATTAAGAAGAGGCAGAGGGAAGGCATCGATTCACCTGTGACTTTATGCACCCTCCCCCCCCATCCACCCACCTTCTTCGGGTTGTAAGGTTGGTACTGTTTCACTTTCAGTTTTGTTGGTACTGTTGTTTTAATTGTATTTTCAAATACAAAAATATTTTTCCATTGGTTCAATTCAGACTTCTTGGTTTTGTTGTTGTTTTCATAACAAACTGTGTACAGTCCATCCATTGAGTCATCATTACATTTAACTCCTAAAAATCCTTTAAATAAAAATGAAATAATTCATAGGGTTTTACAAAAGTACATATAGAATGTTACACTTCTATCACCCATACGCAATGCCCCGCTGCTCACAATATATCTATCCCAATACCCCCATCCATGGGCTAACAGCCATACTTGTTGAGGCATGAGACTCAAAATACAAACAATAGACACCTCTGACAATATTCCCTTGGGTGTTAGCATTTTCTGTGGGACGCCTTGCCCATTACTTAAATCACCAAGCAGGTGTCTGCACCTCAGCCTCCCACACATCGTTAAGGCTTTCTCCCCCTTGCTCTCACAAATATTGTGCAGGACACAACATGCAGTTATAATGGTTGGCCTGTTTTTTTTCTGCTGCTTCCACCCTATTCCATAAGCAGCAGCATCTGCCTTTCAAATGGCTAAATACCTACTCTACCACCATTCTGCACCTAGTCAGGTAATAGTTAAAATGTTCCTTCCTTCTCTCCAAGCTGCCTCTGAATGACTTCTTTAATCAGGGCATCAGAGAATAACCCGGGTCTCCCAGAATAACCATACCAACCTGCACACCATTAATCTCCACAGTGGTCCTGGGGTAAAACAGTGCTTTAATCTAAATAGAACTGAGTTCCAGAAGATCCTAGCATTGGGGTCCCTGCCAGAGCACCCTGCCTTTATGTCTGTAAACCTGCCACAGTGATCCCATTCCATGGAGCATCATGGAATAGTACTCCTTTCTGTACCCCTGCCAGAGGAGCTGCTGCTGTAGAATATTCTCCTGCTCCCACATAATCTGCTTGGTGGTGCGACGGATGAAGTCCAAAGCCGAATTCATCTGGCTTTGAGTGCTGTAATACAGCCTAAGCAGCCTCTGTATTTGCTTACCATCGTGGTGCGGGGCAGACTGACAGAAATTCAAAAATGAAATGAGCCAACCCAGAAAGCAAGTATGGGGCAGAGATAGTGGAAACATGGAATTTAAAAAAAAAAAATTGACCCCACCTAGCTTGCTACAGGTCACACCAAAAACATCCCAGGATTCATGCTACTCATCAGTAAAGCAAAGGAACATGGGTTAGGCCTGCTATTCACAGCAAGCTGCCACCATGTTTTCATACAATGAGAATTGAAAATGGAACAGGCATTCTGTCTGCACACTATTATGTGACTTATGTACTGTGTTATATGATGCACATCAAAAAGATTTGGATTAAACTAAATCACCCTGTGTAGACACACCCTTAGCAATCCTGTGCGGATTGCAGGAAAGACATATTTAGTATATTTGCAGTTGTCTTGTAATGTGATTTAGCAACTGGAAGTGAGAAAGAATTACCAGCGCATGACCAGCTAACTCTCTGCAGACCACTAATGATTAGGGACCACAATACTCTGTGTTAGAGAAATGATTTACTGAAAATTAGCAAATCAGGCTTATTCAAAGACCCAGGCAATGTCTCAATGTGCTGTGGCAAATAACTTTAAAAGTCTTTAAAAACCTTTGATACACAGATCAGGACTAGATTCAAAAAGTATTACTCAAACACTTAATTTCTATATACTTCCAGATAATAGAAACAAAAGCTGGAATTTGCAAAAGAGTCTTGTATTGCCAAGACTTTATGATGAAACCGAGCAGTATGAAATACGCAGCAAATATAGGACTTGATCCAACTCTCACTAAAAAGTAAATAGTAATATTTCCAGTGACTTCAATGGGATGTGGAGCAGGCCTATCCCCAATAAAGATAATTAAACAGACTGACTTTTAAGATCAAAGTGAGTCGTGTATCCCTTTGGACATTCAAAGGGAACACATACATTTTACAACAGGAATAAGAAAATCAATGCATCCTACAATACGTGCAAATAAAAACTTTTTAAAAGGTTTCTTAATTTTTCCATATGTAAATGGTATGCATGTAAAGTGTGCATTTGCCAGTTTGCACACACACACAGATTGCAATCTCTGTGTGCTAATATCGCAACTGCGAGCAAAAAATTGGGAGGTGTATATTTAATACACACCATAAGCCCAAATAATTAATCATTAAGGGTGAAGCACGGAACATACTCTTAACAGTGACTATGCTGAAGTTTTAAACTTCTGTATTTGGTCCCATACATATTATCAATTTAGGCTTAACATGCAAGGAACACACATGGATCAGTTAGTCAAGGTTTAAAGTAAAGATCATGCCCAGTAATTTCATACATACTTCTTTCATCATGGAAGTGTGATATTTGCACATTTACTGTAAGAAGGTGACTGGGGCAATACAAATATATAGATAGAAAAGAAAGGAAATTCAGTTTAATGTTAATATCCAAATAGTTAAACTTAACGAGATTTATAGTAAAGTAAAATTAGGTGGAACAACATATAATACCTAGTACTGTGTTAATCTTCTGATGCTTTACATTTCGCATTATTTTCATGCAGTTTTCATTTACTGAATTTCCTGGTTTGTTTTCTAGTGAAAAAACAAGGAAAATTAAGAAACATCCTCTTTTAAAAAAATTCTAACTTAATTGCATGATTACATAGTATTAGATAAATAAATCATTTGCAATAACTACAGTTGATACTGTTAAATATTTTTACAACATTGTCAAATGATGTATTAATGGTACTGCTGTAATTAGCATTCAACCACAAATATATATACACCTTATTAAAATGTGGCATGATGTATTTATGCATTGGTTAGTTGTTCCATAGATGACTAATTCAGGACTCTTACTGAATCAATGCACCGGATTTTGCAGCTAGCCGATTTTTTATTTATTTTTATTGAGAGGGCAAACTGAGATCTTGACACTGTTTCTTGTGGCACTTTTTGCCTGAGTAAGTGTATTAACTTGTTTTCCTGGTCAAACTGCCTTTTGTGTAGTGATATTCTGCTTGCCAAAATTCCCCTATGGTTAAGATCTTGTACATTTCAACGTTTGGGGGTGGTTCTTGACAGAATTTTACTATGGTCTAACTACAAAGGTAGGAATCATTTGCTATATGCAGACTGGGGTATGGCTTTGAAATGCAGGTGTTTGATCCAGAGTCATGTCTATAAAATACCTTTTAAAAAGACAGAGAGCTCTTGGTCACTTGGATCTGAGGGCCTATAGCATACAAGCAGCATTAGGAATGGATAAGAGGTGGGGAAAAGCATGCTGTTCAATGAAAACCTCAGGGATTTTTTAAAAAGTTAATTTCGTTGTGATGAAAAGTACTAACTTGGCTGACCTGGAGACTGAAGTTATCAAGCTATTTTGAATAGATACAACAGCTGCAGTATAAAAAACTTAGCACTTATATAGCAGTCTACAAGTTTTAAAGTGCTCTGTGATGATCATGTAACGTAACTAATTTTAACGTAAGTACAAGTTTCCAAAACTCCATTCTAGCTCACCTTTTTTCCTTTCTGGAACCACCTCTAAGGGTGGTGAGAAGATAGTTCAGTCTACCTGCCCATGCCATCCTGGGACTTTGTCAGTACTGCCAACAAAAGTGGCAACTACAGATACCCATTTTATAGCTATAGGACTGTCATAAATATAAAGGGAAGGGTAAACCCCTTTGAAATCCTTCCTGGCCAGGGGAAAGCTCCTCTCACCTGTAAAGGGTTAAGAAGCTAAAGGTAACCTCGCTGGCACCTGACCAAAATGACCAATGAGGAGACAAGATACTTTCAAAAGCTGGGAGGAGGGAGAGAAACAAAGTCTGTCTATATGCTGGTCTTTACCAGGGATAGACCAGGAATGGAGTCTTAGAACTTTTAGTAAGTAATCTAGCTAGGTATGTGTTAGATTATGATTTCTTTAAATGGCTGAGAAAAGAATTGTGCTGAATAGAATAACTATTTCTGTCTGTGTATCTTTTTTGTAACTTAAAGTTTTGCCTAGAGGGGTTCTCTATGTTTTTGAATTTAATTACCCTGTAAGATATCTACCATCCTGATTTTACAGGGGGGATTTCTTTATTTCTATTTACTTCTATTTTTATTAAAAGTCTTCTTGTAAGAAAACTGAATGCTTTTTCATTGTTCTCAGATCCAAGGGTTTGGGTCGGTGGTCACCTATGCAAATTGGTGAGGCTTTTTATCCAACATTTCCCAGGAAAGGGGGGTGCAAGTGTTGGGAGGATTGTTCATTGTTCTTAAGATCCAAGGGTCTGGGTCTGTTGTCACCTAGGCAAATTGGTGAGGCTTTTTACCAAACCTTGTCCAGGAAGTGGGGTGCAAGGTTTTGGGAAGTATTTTGGGGGGAAGGACGCGTCCAAACAGCTCTTCCCCAGTAACCAGTATTAGTTTGGTGGTGGTAGCGGCCAGTCCAAGGACAACAGGTGGAATATTTTGTACCTTGGGGAAGTTTTGACCTAAGCTGGTAAAGATAAGCTTAGGAGGTTTTTCATGCAGGTCCCCACATCTGTACCCTAGAGTTCAGAGTGGGGGAGGAACCTTGACAAGGACCATTTCATAATGGGGGAAGGGTCATATGGTCAGGTCACTGAAACACAATCCACCTTCTTGCTTTTACTGTGTTGTGCAGGATTTTAATATCAAAAATAATATGCCAGAGGTGAGATGTGGGGGGGCGGGGAATTGTTTGTTTGATTTTACTATCCTGAGTAGTATTTTATTAGCATGAATAGTAACTAACAGTAAAGAGAAAACAAAGACAGGAAATGAACATTAACTGGCTTGAGCAGCCTTTGACAGCTCCCCTTGTAGGAACAATGAATAATTCATGTAGAGTTACCCACTTGAGATTATCAAGTGGCTAGACTGAAGCTGGGAAACACTCCAGGTTCAAATCAAACACAATAAATGGGATTTTTAAATTCCTTTGTGTATTCCTTTATTTTATTCATTGCTATTAATTTTCCCCATGCAAGAAAGACTTGTAGTGGGAAGATAAGATTTCATATACTACTTAGTAGACTTGTATTAGATGACTCAGTGGTTTCTGGATTCCCTGGTACACCTACAGAAGACTTATGTTGCAATCTGTGAGACTCAGAATGGGATTTCTGCCACTGGTGCGTTAGCAGGCTTCCCTCCTACATCATCTAAAGGAATACTCTGGGGACCTATGCAGACAAACCCAGGAAAGAAGGTATTTAAGAGCCAGTGTACTGATAGGGAAGGGCAAGAGATCATTATAGCGTCCCACCAGGGCATCGACTGGTCAGCCAGTGAGACAATATGCTTCTTCAGATCCCTCAGACACCCAGCTGACTCCATCTGCCTCCAGGGGTAGATCATCAAATGAAGTCCTCCATCCTGACAGGAAAGATGTACTCCGGTCTCAGAACAAAGGAATATAGAATACAATATTCATCCCTTTGCCTTCTGCTGCAGCACATAAACCGGATCTAGAGTGGCCTGAAGTATGTGCTGAGCCATAAACAGCCTGTAAACACATCACAGTGATGTGATGGCCATGAAATCTTGACCTGACCTACAAAAGTCATCATCTGCGTGCACGCTGAAGTCATCTGAAACAGTCTTGGAGACTCCATTACTGCCCTGGGCAGGAAATCAATCAACTCAAGCAAGGGTTCTGAGATGTGTATGGGCAGTGTCACCATCAACAGTATTTTCATTTTAACCCCATCCCAGGACTCATACATAGGATAGACATGCTTTACCAAGGGAGACCTCTCACATTTGAAGTCAAAAGTGAACATGCCCTCACCACTTCCCAATCCTCTCCTGATTCATGCTGACTCAAACACCTGGTTAGAGACAACTGGGCTAACAGTTGACTTGCAGTGTCATGCAACCAGCTATTTGTTGTACTTGGGCCTTAACCTTTCTCAGGCCATGGATGACCAGATAGTAATTTTAATGACACTGACCTTACATGAATCATCATGAACAAAGATCAGGGATACAATCTGCTGAGAGACCCTACGATGAGAAGAGACCCCTGGCTTGGCCCCTGGGACTATCTTAAATGTTGCTCTTAGTTTTTGCCTTCTCATTTCCCATCTCCCTCTTACTTGCTCAGCTTTCATTTTTCTCAGATCTTGTGATGTCATTTCTCTAGTTCTCCAGTCATCATTGAATCTTCTAAGCTAGTCAGGATCTGAATTTCTAACGTAAAAAAACAATCACATAAATTAACCCTTAAAATAGTGTTCAGTCCTCCTTTATACCTTATCAAGAAGCAAAAAAAGCCCAGTTTTGTTTTTCCTTTGGCAGTCACTGTTGTTAATTCATGGTCTTATTAAAATGTTTAATCTTCTTTTGTGTGTTTGTATGTGAGCACTGAGACAGTTCCTCCTCTGCCTTGGTGGGTCCTGTGCTTTCTGGCAGAGTTGCTCGCCTCAGAGATTCATGGCAGCCTTCAGTTTGGCTGCCTTTGCTAGAGGCTCAAGCCTGACATTCACACAGCTAACCTCATCACTGGCCAGCATGGGGGGAACAGAGAACAATCTCCACAGTCTCTGTTGTCCCACCTAGTGGGTCAGGGACAGGCCATATCCTTACCAAATTAGACCTTCCCCTCTAGTGTGTCTCACAGACCAGGTCAACTCCTCTTGCATCAGATAGGAAGTTGGGTGGAGGGGGGAACCCAGGCCCACACTCTTCACTGGGATTCAGCCCAGGGAACGACATCTCCTGTATCAGCTACATGACAGCTACTTCCCCATGGCCTCCCTCCAGCACCTTCCTTATCTTCACCACAGGACCTTCCTCCTGATCACATTTGTACTCTTCAGTCCTCCATAAGCACACCTTCTCACTCCCTGCTCCTTGTGTGCCCCCCACTAACTGATGGGAGGTCCTTTTTAAACCAAGTGTCCTGATTAGCCTGCTTACCATAATAGATTCTAGTAAGTTCTTAATTGGCTTCAGGTGTCTTAATTGGTTCTAGCGGGTTCCTGATTGCTCTAGGGCAGCCCCTGCTCTGGTCACTCAGGGAACAGAAAACTATTCATCCCATGGCCAGTATATTTGCCTTCGGCCAGACTCCTGTACCCCCCTAGTCTGGAGAGAGGAGGGAGACTGCTACTCCTGCTGCTGCTGCTGCGGGGCCTTGGCCCTTGCTGCTGCCGCCACTGCCCCTGCTCTAGCTGCTCCCCTGGCCGGGCTGGATGCCATCTCCCCTACCTGGTTGCTGGCCAGCTGCTGGACCCATCCACCCACCCTTGGGTGCTGTTGCTACGTTCCAACTACAGCCCCTTGGGGGGGGGCTGCTGGCCCACTCCCCAGAGGGGGGGGAGTGAGGGACCCCTATCCCAGCCGTTGGTGCTGCCGCTGCTGTGGATAATACCACCACCACCATCAACACCACCTGTGAGGGGTCCTCTCTGCCTGCCTGGCCACGGGGTTGCTGCCTGGAGCTGCTGCTGCTGCTGCCTGAGAGCTGCCGGACCCCGAAGGAGGAGGGGACGAGGCCATCTGCTGCTGGGGGAGCACACAAGGACTCTGTAGACCACTGTGGAGGGGCCAGGAAGCTGGGTAACTCTCGGACTGTGCTCTTGTGGTGGGGGTTTTGACTGTGTTTGCGGGGACACGGGGGTGTGGCGTGGAACCTGCCCCCTAGTCCATCAGTGTGTCCCCCCCCAACCACCACCATCGGCGCTGCCACCTCCACCACCCCCAGCGGACACTCACCATCTGCCTCAAGCTCCTGCTTCTGGGATTCCACTGCCTGCTGGGCCTGCTGCCCCTTTCACCACCTTTGGGGCCTGCAGCAGCAGCCAGCCCGCACTGACTCTTCCGCAAGCGCACGTGGGTGCATGTGCCCCCCGCCCCATCCTGGACTGCCCCTTTAACAGCCCCCAGCTTTGTCCCTGGCCTCCTGCCCCATTTTCCCCTTGCAGCCTTTCTGCCCTCCCCTTTACCCCAGCACCTTGCTGGCTTCAGTTTGTTTGCCTGCCCCGCCCTTCCCCCTCTGCAGCCCTTGCTTGTTTGCCCCGCCCTTGCCTCTGCAGCCAGCCCCTAGGTTCCCTGTCCTGCCTCCAGCCTGGTTCTCCCCCCTCCCCATGTGATAGCCCTGCCCCGATTGGCCCTTATTCAGTGCGCCTATGCCCCCTCCCATGCACTTGTGCCCTTCCCCCGTGTGAGTTTGCCCCGATCTCACTGCACTCCCCAAATGTTGTTCTGACCCCCCTCCCCCAGTGCAACTAGAGGAGCCGGGTTTTTTTTACTCTGAGTCGGTGACTATCCCCCACAAGCCCTCGAAAGCCCCCCTGTCCAGCCCATCCCCTTTGGCGCCCTCCTTCCCTGCCCACAGCCTAGCGGGGAGGAGTGGTTGACCTGCCTCCCCGTTCCCCTTCTCTTTCCGGTGTCCTTCCCTCCCTCCCTGCTCATTATGGCGGGGGATACGACGGGTGGGGCCCCTCCAACAGCCCTCGTTACCCCACCCCCGCCTGCCCCTCCGTCACCCCCCCCAAGCCTCTACCTCAGCCGCCGCTGCCAAACAACCTGTTACTGCCCCCGCTGGGGTGCCGGCAGCGGCGGGCACCGGGGTGACCTCCGTTGCTGCCACGTTCCTCCCCCCTTAGATTCTGGGGGAGTCCCCCCAGCTGGTGGGAAGGGCCGGTGTAGGAAGAAGGGGAAGGGCCCTGCTAAAAAGCCCAGGCCCTCCATGGCACGGACTGCCCTCACTGCCGCGGCCCCGCCACCGGCCGCGGCCTCCCACCCCGCTGCTCCTTCCACCAGCTGTGTGGGTGCCCCTCCCCCGGCCCCCAGGGCGTACGCCCAGGTGGTGGCAGCCCCCCCGCCTGCTGCTACGTCATCTCTCCCGCCCGCCGCCTCCGCTACCAGCTATAGCGGCTGGGGCCCCTTTCCCAACATGACCAGGAAGCACGGCGTCCGTTGCCTCCTGGTGCCCACCTCGCCCCACGTGGAGACGTACGTGCGGGCGTTGGCGAGGGTGGTGGGGCCCACGGCCATTGTGGCGGCCTCCAAGATGTACGGGAAGGTGGTCTTGTTCCTGGCGTCGGAGGCCGCCGCCCAGGAGGCGGTGGAGAAGGGCCTGGCGGTGGCGGGCGTGTTCGTCCCCCTCGAGCCGCTGGACGACCTGGGCGTCCGCCTGGTCCTGACCTCCTTCCCTCCCTTCCTTCCTAATGCCGCCCTCCTACCTGCCCTCTCTACCCTGGGGAAGCCCATCTCTGTCCTGAGCCCTCTCCCCTTGGGCTGCAAAGACCCCGCCCTCCGTCACGTCCTCTCGTTCCGCCGGCAAGTGCAGCTGCAACTGCCGCCGGCGGCGCGCGACGGAGAGGCGCTTGAGGGGTCCTTTTTGATCCCCTACCAGGGGGCCCACTACTGGGTGCATTATTCCACGGGGGAGGCCCGGTGCTACCTCTGCCGGGCGATGGGGCATGTCCAGAGGGATTGCCCCTTGGCCCGGCAAGGAGAGGCATCCGGGACCCCCGAGCCCCGGCAGGGCGCTGGCCCCATCATCACCGATGCCCCTGGCTGCCCGGCGCCCGAAGACGCCCCTCCTCCCACTCAGTCCACCACTGCTCCCGCTCGGGCCCAAGGGCCGCTCCCCCCAGCACGCCCAGACGAGCGGGAGAGCCCCGCCTCTGCTACCTGCGATTTGGCGGGGCCCCCAGAGGAGGGTGCGGCAGGGATGCCGCCGAGCGTGGGAGAGGGCCCGTCCCAGGGGGACTCTTTCCTCCCGTATTCCGCCCCACCGCTGCCTCCCACGGTCCCTGAGCCATCATCCTTGCCCCCTGACCCGACCCCTGTTAGCCAGCCCCCCGATGATGCCATGGAGGGCTGGGCCCTAGTCCAGGGGAAGCGGGGCAAGCGGAAGGCTCGAGCTCCGCCCCCTTCCACCGATGCGGAAGCCCCCTGGAAGACCAGAAAGGGGAGCGCCGATGCCGAGCCCTCTGTCTTGCCCGCGGGTGCACACCATCCCCTGGTGCCGGCTGGGGACAACGTGGCAGCACGGGAGGGCAGTGCCGTCCCTCCCCTTGAGTCCCTTCCTTCGAAGGACCCCAACGGAGCCCCACCTGCCCCCTTACCACCCACAACCCTGGTGAGCCTCAGGGCGAGTGTCGCTCCAGGCACTAGCGGGGAGACCTCCGGGGTGGCGGACGGAGAGCTCCCCTCCATATACGAGGAGATCGAGGCCCTGGGTCTGACCCCAGTCACCCAGGGGGAGGACGACCCACTGCTAGCGGGCCTCGATCTGAGCAACCTCACCCCGGCCCCGCCTGACCCGTGCCCCCTTCCCCTACCCGTCACCTTTGCTCCCGCCTCCGAGGGTCCCCAGGGCTCTTCCATCTGCCCGGCCATGAGTGGCACCCTGCGGTTAGACGCCGAACCCACTGAGGCAACCGCTGGTGCATTGCAGCTGGGACCCGAGCTCCACGGGTTGCCCCTCGAGGGCGTGGGGCGACTGACCTCCTTCCCGGGCGGGGACCCCACTGACGGTGCTGTGGCACCCCTGCCGGCCGTGGTGCCAGAGCCTGGCATCCTGGAGGGCCCCCTGCCCCATCCCCACCTCCCAGAGCCTGATCGAAAGGGGCCATTTTCCACCGGCTTGGCTCCCGGGGCCCAGGATCCTACCTTTGCCCCTCTCTCTGGCTCTGCACCCAACCCCTGCCTTGCCCTTCCTCAGGATCCCTGCCCTGCCCCTAATGTCAACCCCGCCCCTGCTTCACCCACTTCCCGTGCTGTCACTGCCGCCCCTGGGGCCGTCGTTCCCTCGCTCCAAGAGGGTAGCCCCCAGGGAGCGGCTCCTGTTTTCCCCAGTCCTGACTCGCTAGGGGCTGCTACCTTCCCTCCGCCCCCCCCACTCAAGCCAGGGGCTGAGGGGGGCTGCGTGGCGCCAGCCCAACAGGCGCCACGTCGGGGGTCTGCCCCTTGTCTGCCCATTTCGGTGGGCCACGGGGCTGTGTCAGCAGTCCCTCCGGAGGACAGCCGGGGGCTAGTGGCCCCGGCCCCCCATGCGCTGCGGGAGGAGCTGCGGGAGTTCCTTGAGGGCGTCCGGGGCTCCCGTAACAAGGTGCAGCTCACCCTGCAGCGATGGGGGGATTTCCATCTCATCCTCCGGGCCGCAAGGGCCCTCATGGGGGAGGGTAAAAGGACCGGGAAGCAGGCTGCCACGACTTACCAGCGGGTCCGTCTCTTCCGTGACTCCCTAATTACCTACGGGGTAGGTCACGGATTGTTGCGCGGCCCATTGGGAACCGCGAGCGTCCCTGCCGGGGAGGATCCCCCCCAGCCCTCCTCATGGAACCTCTTACCATCCTCACATTAAACACCCGAGGCTGTAGGATGTGTCTCCGCAGGTGCCAGGTGCTCTCCTTCCTTCGGGAGCGGGGGTACTCTGTGATCTTCCTGCAGGAGACCCATACGGATCCGGCCGCTGAAGCTAGCTGGCGGCTGGAATGGGGGGACAGGGTCTACTTTAGCCACCTCACAGTTCGTACGGCTGGAATGGCGACCCTGTTCTCACCTGACCTACGGCCCGAGGTGCTGGGGGTCACCGAGGCTGTGCTGGGCCGCCTGCCGCACCTCCGGGTCCGTTTGGAGGGGCTTGTGGTCAATCTCGTCAACATCTATGCCCCGACATCGGGCCCGGAGCGGCTACACTTCTTTCAGCAGGCGTCCGCCTTCCTCGGCACTTTGGATCCTCACGAGTGCCTGGTCCTGGGCGGGGACTTCAATACAACCCTCGAGGAGCGGGACCGCTCGGGGACCGAGCAGTGCCCAGCCGCCGCGGACGTCCTCCGGGAGATAGTCAACCATCACTCCCTGGTGGACGTCTGGTACGACCACCACGCGGACGACACCTCGACGTTCACCTTTGTCTGGGTGGAGGCCCATCGGTCGCGCCACTCCCGGTTGGACCGCATCTATTTATCACGCTTCCATCTCTCACAGGCCCACTCCTCCAGCATCCAGCTGGCCCCATTTTCCGATCATCACCTGGCCACCGTGACGGTCTCTCTCTGTGCGGAGAGGCCGGGGTCGGCCTATTGGCATTTTAATAACAGCTTGCTGGAGGACGTGGGCTTCGTGGCATCCTTCCGGGAGTTCTGGTTGGCCTGGCGAAGCAGCGGCGTTCCTTTCCCTCGGCACGGCGGTGGTGGGACCTGGGGAGGGTGCGTGCCTGGCTCTTCTGCAGTGACTACACCCGGGGCGTCAGCCGACGGAGGGATGCGACGATGGGGCAGTTGGAACGGGAGGTCTTAGAGCTGGAGAGGCGTCTGGCCGCCAGCCCTGAGGATCCATCCCTCTGCGGAGCGTGCCGGGAGAAGCGGGAGGAGCTCCGGGCCCTCGAGGACCATCGGGCCTGGGGAGCTTTTGTTCAATCCCGCATCCGCCTCCTTCGGGAGATGGATTGCGGCTCCCGCTTCTTCTACGCCCTGGAGAAAAAGAGGGGGGCCAAGAAGCGCATCACTTGCCTCCTCGCAGAGGACAGCACCCCCCTCACGGATCCGGTGGAGATGTGCGGGAGGGCCAGGGCCTTCTACGCAGACCTTTTCTCCCCGGGTCCGACCGATCCTAAGGCTTGCAGAGTGCTCTGGGACGAACTCCCGACGGTCAGCATGGGCGACCGAGACCGGTTAGAGCTGCCTCCCACTCTGGCCGAGTTCTCGGAAGCCCTCCGCCGCATGCCCACCAATAAATCTCCGGGCATGGACGGGCTGACCATGGAGTTCTACCGCGCGTTCTGGGACGTCATCGACCCAGACTTAGTCACCGTCTGGGCCGAGTCTTTGCAGGGCGGGGTCCTCCCTCTTTCGTGCAGGCGAGCCGTGCTCGCCTTATTGCCAAAGAAGGGGGACCTCCGCGATTTACGAAACTGGCGTCCCGTCTCGCTCCTCAGCACGGACTACAAGGTCGTAGCGAAAGCCATCTCGCTGCAGCTAGGGTCCGTGCTGGCAGACGTGATCCACCCAGACCAGACCTACACCGTCCCGGGCCGCACCATCTTCGACAACCTCTATCTGGTCTGGGACCTTTTGGAACTCGGGTGTAGGGACGGTCTGTCGTTTGCCCTCCTGTCCCTGGATCAGGAGAAGGCGTTCGACAGGGTGGATCACGGGTATCTCCTAGGCACTCTGCGAGCGTTTGGCTTGGGTCCCCAGTTTGTGGGCTTTCTCCAGGTGCTGTACGCCTCCGCGGAGTGTCTGGTCAGGCTCAACTGGACCCTGACCGAACCGGTCAGCTTCGGGCGGGGAGTACGGCAGGGGTGCCCCCTCTCGGGCCAGCTGTACGCTCTGGCGATCGAGCCCTTCCTCTGTCTCCTCCGCAGGAGGTTGACGGGGTTGGCGCTAAGGGAGCCGGAGCTGCGGCTGGTCCTGTCGGCATACACCGACGATGTACTCCTCGTGGTCCAGGACCTGGGCGACTTGGCACGGGTGGAGGCTTGCCAGGCTGTGTACTCGGCAGCCTCCTCCGCCCGGGTCAACTGGGTCAAGAGCTCTGGCTTGGTGGTAGGAGACTGGCGGCAGGCGAGCTCCCTCCCACCCGCGCTTCAAGCCATCCGGTGGAGCGCGGATCCGCTGCTCTATCTCGGCGTTTACCTTTCTGCCACGCATCCGTCTCCGCCGGAGAACTGGCACGGTTTAGAGGGCAGGGTGGTAGAGCGGCTCCGGAGATGGACAGGACTGCTCCGGTGTCTGTCCTTTCGAGGGCGGGCACTGGTGCTCAACCAACTGGTCCTGTCCATGCTCTGGTACCGGCTCAATGCCCTGGTTCCGGCCCCGGATTTCCTGGCCAACCTCCAGAAATTGTTTCTGGAGTTCTTCTGGTCAGGACTGCACTGGGTCTCTGCAGGGGTTCTCCATCTGCCCCTGGAGGAGGGAGGGCAGGGCCTGAAGTGTCTCCGCACTCAGGTCCACGTCTTCCGCCTCCAAGCCCTGCAGAGGCTCCTTTATGGTGCAGGTAGTCCGGCATGGAGCGCATTGGCGCATGCCTTCCTGCACCGCCTCCGAGGGCTCCGATATGACCGGCAGCTCCTTTATCTCCACCCGAGGGGTCTTCTGCGAGACCTCTCTGGGCTGCCGGTCTTCTACCAGGACCTTCTCCGGACCTGGAAACTGTTTGCAGCGACCAGGTCCGTGGCGGCCTCCGTGGGGGAAGACCTCCTCGCAGAGCCCCTGCTACACAACCCCCAGCTCCGTGTGCAGGCAGCGGAGTCCCCCTCGGTGCGCCAGAGGTTGGTCCTGGCGGAAGTCACCAGAGTCGGAGACCTCCTGGACTACGACTGGGGAGACTGGCTGGATCCCCTGACGCTCGCTCAGCGCATGGGGCTCTCCAGACCTCGTACTGCCCTGCGCGTACTTCAGGAGGTGAGGGCCGCTTTGCCGCCCGCTGCTCGGGTTTACCTCGACCGGGTCCTGCGAGAGGGCGCGCCCCGCCCACCCTCCACCCCAGGCCCTCCGGACCTTTTCATTGGGCCCCTGCCCCGTGGACCCGACCGACCCCCCCGCCCCTTCACCGTGAGCCGGCTGCGCGAGCTGCAGCCGGTCCGGTTCCAGACCGCGCCAAAACGACATCTCTACACGCTCGTGCTCCACACCCTTCATGTCCTCACCCTTGCGTCCCGCCCTGACACAAAGTGGCGGGACCTCCTGCCACCTCTAGAGGGTGAGGAGCCCCAGTGGGCCAGCCTCTATTCCACCTTAGTCCCGAGGCCCGCCGGGGATATCAGTTGGCAGCTCCTTCACGGGGCCGTGAGCACGGGCGTGTACTTGGCGAGGTTCACCCCAATCCTGGACACCTGCCCCTTTTGCGGCGTGAGGGAAACCCTGGCGCACGTCTATCTGGAGTGCACCAGGTTGCAGCCCCTATTCTGGCTCCTCACCAATATTTTGTTACGGTTCTGGTTGCACTTCTCTCCTCACCTTCTTATCTATGCACTCCCTGTCCGTGGCCCCACTAAGTCGCGGGACCTCCTGGTCAACCTCCTCCTGGCCCTGGCTAAAGCGGCCATCTATAAAACCAGGGTGAGGAGGTTGGCCGATGGAGTCTCCTGCGGCTGCAGGGCCTATTTCCGATCCTCTGTCCGTTCACGCCTCCGGGCGGAGTTCCTCTGGGCGGCGTCCACTGACTCCCTTGATGCCTTTGAGGAGCGGTGGGCGCTGTCCGGGGTTCTCTGCTCAGTGTCCCTGTCCGGTTCCCTTCGTTTGACCCTTTGACCGCACTCCCGTCCCTGTTTTTCATGAGTTTTCCCCCGTAATCATTTGGCTCTCCAGGCCCTGTGGATCTCCCCCTTAGGCTGTGGGGGGGATCCTTTCGTAGTGGACGAGCTCCGCCCGCCCACTCACTGGATCCCAATAGGACCAGACTCCTGTACCCCACTAGTCTGGAGGGAGGTGGGAGACTGCTGCTGTTGGGCCCTGGGCTCTCACTGCTGCTACTCCAGCTTCTCCCCTGGCTAGGCTAGACACCACCCCCTCCTTCTCTGCTACCTGGTTGCTGGCTAGCTGCTGGACCACCCCTACCCCCTTGGTTGCTGCTGCTCCAGCTACAAACCCTTGCGGAGAGGCCTGCTGGCCCACTCCCCAGAGGAGGGGAGTGAGGGGCCCTGGCCATTGCTGCTGTGGACACCACCATCACCTGAGAGAGGTCCTTTCTGCCTGCCTGGACCACCAGACTGCCTGCTGGAGCTGCTGGAACCCCAAGAAGGAGAAAAAGAGGACCATCTGCTGCTGGGGGAGTGCACAAAGACTCTATAGGTCATTGTGGAGTGGGGCCCTCAAAGACTGAGTAACTTTTGAACTGTGCTCTTGTAGTGGGGGTTTTGACTGTGTTTGTGGGGACACTGGGTGTGGTGTGGAGCCTGCCCCCCGGTCCATCTGTATGCCCCCCCCCACTGCCACCATCGCTGCCCCCGCCACCACCCCCAGTGGACACTTACCATCTGCCTCAAGCTTCTGCCTCTGGGACTGAGCTGCTCACCTGGCTTGCCACGCCCTTTCACCACCTTTTGGGCTTGAAGCAGCAGCCAGCCCAAACTGACTTTTGCAAGAGCACATTTCTCCCCTGCCCCTCCTTTGGACTAACTCTCCCCAGCTTTGCTCCTTGCTACCTGCCCCATTTGCCCCTTACAGCCTTTTGCCCTCCCCTTTGCCCCAGCCGCCCTCACTAGCTTCAGTTTGTTTGTCTGCCTTGTCTGCCCGTTTCCCTCTGCTGCTCTGTTTTCCGCGCCCCAGCCTCTGAAGCTAGCCCCTGAGTCTCCTTGTACTACTTCCAACCTGGTTGTTCCCCTTCCTCTGTGGTCCTCCCTGCCCTGATTAGCCCCTCACTCTGTGTGCCCATACCCCCTCCCTTGCGCTTGTGCCCCTCCCCTGTTTGAGTTTGCCTCTGTTCACCGCACCCCTCCCCCCATGCTGTTATATCCCCCACTCCTCTAGTGAAGCTAGAGGAGCTGGAATCCTATCCTGAGTTGGTGACAGACCCGCCCCCAACCATGTCCTTGATAGCCCCTCTCCTCCCTATCCAACCCTCCCTTTCTGGTACCCTCTTCCCCTGCCTGCAGCCTAGTGGGGAGGAATGGTCCACCTGTTCCCCTTCTCTCCCCTTCCTCTGGTGTTTGTCCCCTCCACCCTTATTATGGCAGGGGAGGAGGCGGGTAGGACTCCTCGGGCAGCCCCCACCACCCCTCCTCCACCTGCCTCCCTGTCACTCCCCCTAGCCTCTACCTCAACCGCTACTGCTGAACCATCTGCTACCGCCCCTGCTGGGGCACTGGCAATGGGGTGACCTCTGCTTCTGCCATGTCCCTCACCCCCTCTGATTCTGGGGGAGCCCCCCCAGCCAGCAGGAAGGGCCAGGGCAAGAAGAAGGGAAAGGGCCCTGCCAAAAAAGACCAGGCCCTCCATGGTAGGGGCTGCCCCCACTGCCGCGGCCCCACCACCGGCCACGGCGTCCCTCCCCGCTGCTCCCTCCACCAGCTCTGTGGGTGACCCGCCCCCAGGGCATATGCCCAGGTGGCAACAGCCCCCCCACCTGCCGCTACATCACCTCCTCTGACTACTGCCTCTGCTACCACCTATAGCGGCCGGGGCCCCTTCCCCACCTTGACCAGGAAGTGCGGCATCTGTTGCCTCCTGGTGCCTGCCTCGCCCCACGGGGAGACCTACGTGTGGGCATTGGTGAGGGTGGTGGGGCCCACGGCCATCGTGGTGGCCCCCAAAATGTACAGAAAGGTCATGTTCTTCCTAGCATTGGAGGCCTCCACCCAGGAGACGGTGGAGAAGGGCCTGGTAGTGGGGGGGGGGCATGTTCATCCCCCTGGAGCCGCTAGAGGACCTGGGCGTCCACGTGGTTCTGACCTCTGTTCCTCCCTTCCTTCCCAATACTGCCCTGTTACCCACCCTCTCTACCCTGGGGAAACCCATTTCCGTTGTCAGCCCTCTTCCATTGGGCTGCAAAGACCCCGCCCTCTGTCACATCCTCTCGTTCCACCGGCAGGTGCAGCTTCAACTGCCGCTGGCAGCACATGACTGAGAGGCGCTCGAGGGGTCCTTCCTAGTCCCCTACCAGGGGGCCCGCTACTGGGTGCATTATTCCACGGGGGAGGCCCGGTGCTACCTCTGCCGGGCGACAGGGCACGTCCAGAGGGACTGCCCTTTGGCCCGGCAAGGAGGAGCGTCTGGGACCCCCAAGCCCTGGCAGGGCTCTGGCCCCGTCATCGCTGGTTCCCCTGGCTGCCTGGCGCCCACAGCCGCCCCTCCTCCTTCCCAGCCCACCACTGCTCCCGCTTGGGCCCGAGGAACACCTCCCCCAGTACTCCCAGACGAGCGGGAGAGCCCCACCTCTGCTGCCTGCAATCTGGCAGGGCCTGTGGAGGAGGGTGCGGCAGGGATACTGCCGGGCATGGGAGAGGGCCTGCCCCTGGGGGAATCTTCCCTCCCTCTTGCTGCCCCACTGTTACCTCCCTGAGCCATCGCCCCTGCCCCCCCGACCCAACCCCTGCTAGCTAGCCCCCAGATGATGCCATGGAGGGTTGGGCCCTAGTACAGGGGAAGCGGGGCAAGTGGAAGGCTCGAGCTCTGCTCCTTCCCACCAATGCAGAGGCCCCCCTGGAAGACCAAGAAGGGGGGCACTGATGCCGAGCCTTCTGCTTTGCCCACGGGTGTATTCCATCCACCGGTGCCGGCTGGGGAAGACGTGGTAGCACCGGAGAGAAGCACCCCCCCTCCACTGGAGTCCCTTTCCATGGAGGGCTCCGATGGAGCCCCTCCCACCCCGTTAACATCTGAAGCCCCTGTGAGCCCCGAGGCAAGCGTTGCTTCGGGCGCTGGCAGGGAGAACCCCAGGGTAGTGGAAGGTGATCTCCCCTCCATTTATGAGGATATCGAGGCCCTGGGTCTGAACCCGGTCACCCGGGGGAGGACGACCAGCGGGCCTCAATCTGGGCGACCTCACCCTGACCCCCTTTTCCCCATGCTCCTTCCCCCTAACCGCTGCTTCTGCTCCCACCTCTGAGGGTCCCCTGGATTCTTCCATCTGCCCGGCCACAGGTGGCACCCCGCTGACGGCTGCCAAGCCTACTGAGGCAATGGCAAGTGCCTTGCGGCCGGGACCCGAGTCACCAGGGGTATCCCTCGTTGGTGCAGCGCAACCGACCTCCTTCCCAGGTGGGGATCCCACCGAAGATCGTACACCTCCTGATGCCGTGGCTGTCACACCCACCATAGATCCTGAGCTCGGCATCACAAAGGGCCCCCTTCTCACCCCCCAGACCCCTGAGCCCAACCGAGAGGGGCCACCTTCCAGTGGCCCAGCTACTGGGGCCCAGGATCCTGCCTCTCCCAACCCTGTCCTTGACCCCTGCCCTGTCCCTGATGCCAACCCTGTCCTTATCCCCTCCACCTCCCATGATGCCATTGCCGCCCCTGGGGCCATCACCTCCTCTTTCCCAGAGGATAGCCCCCAAGAAGTGGCCTTTGTATTTCCCTGTCCCGACCCACTAGGAGCTGCTATCTTCCCTCCACCGCCCCCTACTGAGCTGGGGTTTGTGGCGAGCTGCGTGGTGTCGGCCCATCAGGTGCCATGCCGGGGGTCTGCCCCTTGTCTGCCTGTCTTGGTGGGCCATGGGGCTGTGTCAGAGGCCCCTCTGGAGGATAGCCATGTGACCCTGGCCCCCATACACTACGAGAAGAGCTGCGGGAGTTCCTTGAAGATGTCCGTGGCTCCGGTAATAAGGTGCAGCTCGCTCTCCAGTGATGGGGGGGGGATTTTCATCAAATCCTCCAGGCCATGAGGGCCCTCATGGGGGAGGGTAGAAGGACTGGGAAGCAGGCCGCTGTGGTCTACCAGTGGGTCCGCCTCTTCTGTGACTCCTTATTCACCTACAGGGTAGGTCACGGTTTGTTGCGCGGCCCAATGGGGGCCATGAGCGACCCTGCCGGCGAGGATCCCCCCCAGCCCTCCTCATGGCACCTATTATCTTCACAACGTTGAACACCCGGAGCTGTAGGATGGGTCTCCACAGGAGCCAGGTGCTCTCCTTCCTCCGGGAGGGGGGGTACTCTGTGGTTTTCCTGCAGGAGACCCATACTGATCTGGCTGCCAAAGACAGCTGGCGGCTGGAATGGGGGGACAGGGTCTACTTTAGCCATCTCACAGTTCGTACGGCTGGAGTGATGACCCTGTTTTCCCCTGACCTATGGCCTGAGGTGCTGGGGGTTGCCGAGGCTGTGCCGGGTTGCCTGCTGCACCTCCGGGTCTGCATGGAGGGGCTCATGGTCAATCTCATCAACGTCTATGCCCCGACATCAGGCCTGGAGCAGCTGCGTTTCTATCAGCCTTCCTCGGCACCTTGGATCCTCGCGAGTGCCTGGTCCTGGGCGGGGACTTTAACAACACCCTCGAGAAGCAGGACTGCTTGGGGACCGAGCTGCCATGGACGTCCTCCGGCAGAAAGTCAATCACTCCCTGGTGGACGTCTGGTGCGACCACCACCTGGACGACATCTCAACGTTCACCTTTGTCTGGGTGGAGGCCCATCGGTCGCACCACTCCCAGTTGGACCGCATCTATTTATCACATTTTCACCTTTCACACGCCCACTCCTCCAGCATCCGGCTGGCGCCATTCTCTGATCAGCATTTAGCCACCGTGACAGCCTCTCTCTGGGTGCAGAGGCCGGGGCCGGCCTATTGGCATTTCAACAGCTTGTTGGAGGATGTGGGCTTCGTGGCGTCCTTCTGGGAGTTCTGGATGGCCTGACAAGGGCAGTGGCGTGCCTTTCCCTCGGCGCGGCGGTGGTGGGACCTGGGGAGGGTGCGTGCCTGGCTCTTCTGCAGTGACTACACCCGGGGCACCAGCCGACGGAGGAATGCGGCGATAGAGCAGTTGGAACGGGAGGTCTTAGAGCTGGAGAGGCATCTGGCCGTCAGCCCCAAGGATCCATCCCTCTGCGGAGCATGCCGGGAGAAGCAGGAGTAGCTCTGGACACTCGAAGACAATCAGGTCCGGGGCGCCTTTTTTCAATCCCACATCTGTCTCCTTCGGGAGATGGATTGTGTCTCCCGCTTCTTCTACACCCTGGAGAAAAGGAGCGGGGCTAAGAAACACATCACCTGCCTTCTGGCAGAGGACAGCACCCCCCTCACGGATCCGGCAGAGATGTGCGGGAGGGCCAGGGCCTTCTATGCAGGCCTTTTCTCCCTGGATCTGACTAATCCTAATGCTTGCAGAGTGCTCTGGGACGAACTCCCGATGGTCAGCACAGGTGACCGAGACCGGCTTGAGCTGCCTCTCACGCTGGCCAAGTTCTTGGAAGCCCTTTGCTGCATGCCCACCAATAAATCTCCGGGCATGGACAGGCTGACCATGGAGTTCTACCGCGTGTTCTGGGACGTCCTCGTCCCAGACCTAGTCACCGTCTGGGCCAAGTCCTTGCAGAACGGGGTCCTCCTCTTTCATGCAGGTGAGCCATTCTCGCCTTATTGCCGAAGAAGGGGGACCTCCACGATTTACAAAATTGGAGTCCCGTCTCGCTCCTCAGCACTGACTACAAAGTCGTAGTGAAAGCCATCCTGCTGCAGCTAGGGTCCATGTTGGCGGACGTGGTCCACCTAGACCAGACCTACATCGTTCTGGGTCACACCATCTTTGACAACCTGTATCTGGTCTGGGACCTCTTGGAGCTCGGGTGTAGGGATGGTCTGTTGGTCACCTCCTGTCCCTGGATCAGGAGAAGGCATTTGACAGGGTGGACCATGAGTATCTCCTGAGCACTCTGCGAGCGTTTGGCTTCAGACCCCAGTTTATGGGTTTTCTCCAGGAGCTGTAAGCCTCCGCAGAGTGTCTGGTCAAGCTCAACAGGACCCTGACCGAGCCAGTCAGCTTCGGGCAAGGAGTATGGCAGGGGTGCCCCCTCTCGGGCCAGCTGTTTGCTCTGGCAATCAAGCCCTTCCTCTGTCTCCTCTGTAGGAAGTTGATGGGGTTGGTGCTGCAAGAGCCAGAGCTGCGGCTGGTCCTGTCAGCGTACACCAACAATGTGCTCCTCATGGTCCAGGACCCAGGTGACTTGGTGCAGGTGGAGGCTTGCCAGGCCATCTGTTCAGCAGCCTCCTCCGCCCGGGTCAACTGGGTCAAGAGCTCTGGCCTGGTGGTCGGGGACAGGTGGCAGGTGAGCTTCAGGCCATCCGGTGGAGCATGGGTCCGCTGCTCTATCTCAGCATTTACCTTTCTGCCACGCATCCGTCTCTGCCAGAGAACTGGCATGGTTTAGAGGGCAGGGTGACAGAGCAGCTCCGGAAATGGACAGGATTACTCCAGTGTCTCTCCCTTCAAGGGAGAGCACTGGTGCTTAATCAACTAGTCCTGTCCATGCTCTGGTACTGGCTCAACACCTTGGTCCTGGCCCTGGGTTTCCTGGCCTACCTCCGGACACTGATTCTGGAGTTCTTCTGGTCAGGACTGCACTGGGTCTCTGTAGGAGTTCTCCATCTACCCCTGGAGGAGGGAGGGCAGGGCCTGAAGTGTCTACACACTCAGGTCCACGTCTTCCACCTCCAAGCCTTGCAGAGGCTCCTTTATGGTGCAGGTAGTCCGGCATGGAGCATACTGGCACACACCTTCCTGCGCCGCTTCCGAGGGCTCCAATATGACTGGCAGCTCCTTTATCTCCATCCAAGAGGTCCTCCACGAGACCTCTCCAGGCTGCCGGTCTTCTACCAGGACCTCCTCTGGACCTGGAAACTGTTCGCGGCGACCAGGTCTGCCGCAGCGACCGTGGGGGCAGATCTCCTCGCGGAACCCCTGCTACACAACCCCCAGCTCCGTGTGCAGGTGGCAGAGTCCCACTCGGTGTGCCAGAGGTAGGTCCTGGCAGAAGTCACAAGAGTCGGAGACCTCCTGGACTACAACCGGGGAGACTGGCTGGATCCCCTGACACTTGCTCAGCGCATGTGGCTCTCCAGGTCTCATACTCCCCCGCGCATACTTCAGGAGGTGAGGGCCACTTTGCCGCCTGCTGCTCGGGTTTACCTCGACCGGATCCTGTGAGAGGGCACACCCCGCCCACCCTCCACCCCAGGCCTTCAGGACCTTTTCATTGGGCCTGTCAAAGTTCCTTCCCCACTCTGAACTCTAGGGTACAGATGTGGATACCTGCATGAAAGACCCCCTAAGCTTATTCTTACCAGCTTAGGTTTAAAAACTTCCCCAAGGTACAAACTTTGCCTTGTCCTTGAACCCTATGCTGCCACGTCCAAGCGTGTTAAACAAAGAACAGGGAAAGAGCCCACTTGGAGACGTCTTCCCCCAAAATATCCCCCACAGCCCTACACCCCCTTTCCTGGGAAGGCTAGATAAAAATCCTCACCAATTTGTACAGGTGAACACAGACCCAAACCCTTGGAACTTAAGAACAATGAAAAATCAATCCAGTTCTTAAAGAAGAATTTTCATTAAAGAAAAGGTAAAAGAATCACGTCTGTAAAATCAGGATGGTAAATACCTTACAGGGTAATCAGATTCAAAACATAGAGAATCCCTCTAGGCAAACCTTAAGTTACAAAAAGACACAAAACCAGGAATATACTTTCTATCCAGCACAGCTTATTTTACCAGCCATTAAACAAAAGGAAATCTAACGCATTTCTAGCTAGATTACTTACTAACAGAAGTTCTGAGATTGCATTACTGATCTGTTCCCAGCAAAAGCATCACACAGACAGATGTACCCTTTGTTTTCCCCCCCTCCAGCTTTGAAAGTATCTTGCCTCCTCATTGGTCATTTTGGCCAGGTGCCAGTGAGGTTATCTTAGCTTCTTAACCCTTTACAGGTGAAAGGGTTTTGCCTCTGGTCAGGAGGGATTTTATAGCACTGTATACAGAAAGGTGGTTACCCTTCCCTTTATTTTTATGACAAGGCCCCTGCCCCATGGACCCAACTGACACTCCTCCGCCTCCGCCCCTTCACCATGAGCTGGCTGCACAATCTGCAGCTGGTTCACTTCCACACCGTACCAAGGAAACATTTATACACGCTCATGCTCTACACCCTTCACGTCCTCACCCTCGCGTCCCACCCTGACACAAAGTGGCGGGACCTCCTGCCACCTCTAGAGGGTTAGGAACCTTGGTGGGCCAGCCTATACTCCACCCTGGTCCCGAGGCCCACTGGGGATATAAGTTGGTGGCTCCTTCACGGGGCTGTGAGCCCGGGTATGTACTTGGCATGGTTTACCCCTATCCCGGACACCTGCCCCTTTTGTGGCATGAGGAAAACCCTGGTGCACATTTACTTAGAGTGTGCCAGGCTGCAGCCCCTATTCTGGCTCCTATTAGACATTTTGTTAAGATTTTGGTTGCACTTTTCCCCTCACCTTTTTATTTATGCACTCTCTATCCGTGGCCCCACAAAGTCACGGGACCTCCTGGTCAACCTCCTCCTGGCCTGGCTAAAATGGCCATCTATAAAACCAGCGTGAGAAGGTTGGCCGATGGAGTCTTCTGTGACTGTGGGGCCTATTTCCGATCCTCCGTCCATTCACGTATCCGGGCAGAGTTCCTCTGAGCCGCGTCCACTGACTCCCTTGACGCCTTTGAGGAGCAGTGGGCACTGTCTGAGGTTCTCTGCTTGGTGTCCCCGTCTGGTTCCCTTCGTCTGACCCTTTGACTGCACTCCTGTCCCTGTTATTTCATTAGTTGTCCCCCATAATCATTTGGTTTCCAGGTCTTGTGGATTCCCCTCTTAGGCAAAGCCTGCCTGCCCACTTTCTGGATCCCAATAGGACCAGACTCCTGCACCCCACTGGTCTGGGTCTGTCACAGCCTATATACACTGTGTGTGTGTGTGTGTAAAAACTCTATTGCCTCAGTGCACTGGCTGGATAATGGTTGAACCATCAATCATCAGAAATTATATACCATAGACTTCTGTCCTTTAAAAACCAGCAAAACCTAAAAGCCTTTTTTCCTATTACAGCATAAGAGATTTTAGAGGATCTCTTGTTAGGGCATATTATTTTACAGATTGCAAACCACCCTTTGGATAACTATTAAAGAAATCTGAATGTGTCTTAATTACAATTATGCACAGCAGCTAAGATCGCAGAAATGTAATGTGACATTTCTAGCGAAAATCTTTACTGTCATTTAAAAGTTTTCACTAGTTCCGGAATACACACATCCCTGTAAAGATGTGCAAGTTAAACTATAGGGGCCCAATTCTCCTTCAACATACCTTCCTTTACACCGTTGTAACTTTAATGACCTCAGTGGCATTACTTCTGATTTATACCAGTGTCATTGAGAAGAGAATCAGGCACCATATCTCCATGTTTGTTGCTTTTGCTAAAGAGGCTAAATCTACTTCAGTGGTGAATTACTGGAATTAATATGTTTTTAAAGTTGCAAATATTCACAAAGGTCAGTAAATGAATCTCATAGATGTCTATAGAGTTAGTGAGTGGCTTGCATTTAAAACAGAAGGCAGTTGTAAAGATGGTCCCCCACACACCCAGGGTGGTTTATAATGGTTGGAGCAGGCAGTTAAGAATGAGTGCTATATTCTCTTTCCCCTTCTGCCACTGACTCATTATGTAATTTTGAATGAACTCTTCTGTGGATCAATGCATCCATCTGTAAGTTGGACATAATACTTATCTACAGTACTTTGCAGAAGTGGAGTGAGGCTTAACTAATTAATGTTTGTAAAGTGCTTTAACATCCTTAACTGATAAGTATTACATATGAATGAATCTTTGGCAATTATTATAGAATAACTTTCATACAGTATAAAGCTACAATCTGGCAAAAGGTTATGCTTCTGCATAAGACAGTTGCTCAAATGCCATCCTCTCTCTCTCTCTCCTTATAAATCTAAATTTTCTCTCCTTTTAAGCAAAATGTGAACATCTTTCTCTTCCACACAAATAAAACCTAGTACACATGCAGGTTAGCTTAAGCACCTCTAACAAAACATCTGTGTTTTTTTCTGAAGCTGGATACAAGGGGATGTAAAATGATTAATGCTTTGCGTGAACACCTATACAAAAATTTGGAAGCCAACCTAATCTTTGGAAAACTATAGATAATTCTTTCTTTGCCATAAAGCTGTGGTAGCTCATGCTGTTTTTCGTATTTCAGCTGCTGAGACTCCTACTAATAATGGCATTTATTTAAAAAATTCAGTTTTGCAGCTGGCTTGTGATTTCAGGGTAGGAGCAGATTTGGTGTCATTTCATGGATTGTGGTAGGAGAAGTATTAGGGCAAGTTTGAGGGCTTGGCCTTGGTATAGGTCTAGGACAGGTTTGTGGAATGGGCCCTAGCTAAGGTTGAGGTTGGAGTAAATTCATAGATATTAGTGTTAGGGATGATTTGAAAGTGCAAAGGTTTTGTTGGGTCCAGTTCATAGAACCAAGCTAGAATTAGGGTTGGCACCAATTTATAGGCTCTGGTAAGAGTTGGTTGCAGTTACACCCTAGGCTTGTGAACCTGGGCTAGGTTTGGTATCAGTATCAATTTGTAGGCTTGGCTAGTGTTTGGGTTGGCATCTGTTTGTAGGCCCAGACTAGGCTTAATGCTGGGGCTAACCAATGCTTTCATGCTTAGGTTAGGGTCAGTGCCAATTCACAGGATAGGGTTAGGGTTTGGACCAAGTCAAAGTCTTTGTCGGGCTGTAGTTGAAGGGTGGCGGAGTTTGGATTCTGGGCAAGGGTGAGGTTTGGGGTTGGGTCTTCTTTGCTGACTTGGGTTAGAGTTGGCTTGGGACTAGTTCACATGCTTGTTTGAGTTGTGGCCATCTTGTGATGTGCATCTGGATTCTTCTTCCATTGGATTTGCAAGGTCCCAAGAATATAATGTGTAATTTTTCCATGAACAATCACATCTTCTGAAACACTGGGACAACCTACCTGTGCTTAACAGACATTCACAACATGGCATAGTTATCTGAGTCAGTTCTCAAAATAGAATTTGGCCCCTAGTTTCAGTGATTTAGTAGACGTCCGGGCTAATTAAGATGTAATTCATATGTGGGATTCTTTGTTCTTTAGTCTTTGAAATGCTCACCTTTCTAGCATAAACTGTTTTTCTGTTTAATTCTGCACCATGCTGTCCATACGTAAGCAGTGCTGTTGTCATGGGGAACAAGGCCTTCAAGTAGCTCTTTGTGAAGCACTGAGTTGCTGCTCTTTGCTATTTAAAGGTTTCCCAGCAAAGTGAGAAGTACTCTCCACACTCATAGTGCAGTGCTCAAAGGACAGGCTCAAGTTGTGAATGTCAACATACCTTACTTCAATGGGAAACCAAAGTACAAACAATCTACACAGGGTGTCTAAGAAAGATTTTAGTAATTTTTATTCTACCAGTTTAAGAATAAAAAACTAATTTTTTTTTATTTTTTTTAGTTAAGTTTGAAAGAAGCCTTCAATATAAGGCCCATTTTGACATGACTTTCTCTTCTTTTCGCCCAAGCTTGACCAAACTGAGACCAATCTGCCTGAAATTTTATAGGTAAGATTTTATGCCAGGTTTATAACTGAACCAGCTATTCACAGCAAGAAATTTATTTGATTACTTTGATTTATACTAATTTGCTCTTTACTTCGTTAGTTAACTAATGTTTCATGCAAAAAAAGTCAACCTATGGATTGCACTCAGTGCATCAAACACTGCAGATGTATTTGCTGTTCATTATTATTTATTACCCTAAGTGATTGGTCATCTTAGTCAGACAGTGCTGCTCCCAGACTAGATGAATGTACCCTTAAAAATGAGAACAAGCATGGGTTTTGGTTTCCTATGGGAAAGAGCAGAAGCAACTCAAACCTAGGCCAACAGGAATTTTTAGGACGTTTTAAACATTTTGTTTTCTAGACCATTCCATGCTTTCTTTTTATTTCTCCCCTTCCCTGAAAACTGCAACATTCTAATAAGGGCAGCAACTGATATATATTTGTAACCTTATATCTTAGCAATGTGTTTTACCTGGGGGTAAGCAGCTCTTTTTCAGGCTTGGTAGGTATTAAATGGATACAGTACATAGACATCAGTCACAAGCAGTCTTGTAACTAATACACACATGGTTCTTCCTCCAATCTTTAATATTTATAACTTACCCAGATGGGCGTAGTCATAACACTATCCGTTCTGCATTTTCTACAAAGGGAATTGGAGAGATGCAAACTGGGGAATGGGGGATTACAGCTGGAGGAACACGGTTAGGGTGAGGGGAGTTGGGAGTAGCATAATCAAAGAGAACACAGTAGTATGAGGGGAGCAAACCAACAGCATTTCCCCAGAGGGACAAGTCCCTGGGCTCTCAGCAAAGCTCATTTACTTCACTCATATTTGCGAGAAGTGTCTCCAGAAGCGCTTGCCCAAATTTCACAGCGATGATTAGGGCTGGATAGATATTTGGCTTCTAATACGGGTATTCAGTCAAATTGTGGTCAAAATTCTGATATTCCGTAGCTGCCAAATAACTAGGTGAAACTGAAAAGTTATGAGGTACTGCTCCCTTCCCACACACAGTGCAGAGCCATCTCTGATGATGACTCAGCATAGACGGTGGAGAGAAGGGAGGGGAGATTATACCCCCACTGCCTTCTGACCCTGCTTCAGGGCACTGAGTGCTGCTTCTCCCTTTCTCATAATTGCTGGTGCAAATCAGAGCCTACTACTGCTGTTTCTCTTCCATCCCCCTCCTCCATATACCCCAGCCTCCTCCCACCACCTCTCACTGTCATTCCAATCTCTCTCTGGTATCAGCCCCCTGCCACTTATGGGGAACCCTTGCAGGACTGCAGCCTTAAGGAGTCCCTGTAGGGAAGGCACTTCTCTTTTGCAATCTGTATTTTAAAATTATCTTTACAAACCATCCACAATAATTGTTTAAAAGAGGCAGATGTGACTATCATGATGGAGAGTTAAGATGTCACTAGGTAAACAGGAAAAGTAAAATGCCATTTGCAGTTAGGTCTTTAAGCCTTCCACAGGGAATTAGACCTTTTTCATTTTTTAAAAAAATGAATAATTTTGTAAGAGAAAATTGCCATTCTTTTCCAGGTAGATATAATTGCTATAGTGTTAACAACAGCCTTTTATTAGGATTAGGGCGGACCCAAATCCCCCAATTTATTTAATCGGAAGAGCAGTAGCTATTGGGCCCCCAGGAGAGTGAGTGGAGGGTAGAGCTGTGCTCTTCCTGGCACTGGCATGAGTTAAGAGCAGCCAAGGTGCTGTTCTCATTTATGCTAGCTGAGTATGGGGATTGTGCACCAGTTGAGAAAGCACAAAGGAAATTGTCTGAGTGGAGGGAAGGAGGATCTGGCCCATTCCATCTGCAGTGCTCTTACCATGGGGTGTTATGGTGATAACAGCAAGTTACTAATGATATATAGGCCTCATCTTGCAACATCTCTTTGTTACTTATAGACTATGCCCATTAGTGTTTGCAAGATCCGGCATTATATCAAGAAAAGAAATATTGAACATTTCCATTTAATTTGTGAGTCTGAGGTTGACTAAACTACTGCTATTGGATTTTATTACTAACATCCTGCTGCCATGAATGATCAACAGTAATAATGCCATTATTACTCTCTCTCCTCTATTTAGCTTCTAATTCTCCTTCTGGTTGAATGCCATTTCTAGTTATTCAAGTAATCAGAGAAATCCTGGAATTAATTTTGATAACTTCAAATGTTTTTCAGCTGAAACAGAAGTTAGATGTTATGTAGGGCAGCTGACGACAATGGAACATATTTTTTACTCCCTTTTAAACAAAATAAAATAAAAGGCATAAAAAATATCAGAGTAGAGCAAAAATTCAAAAGTACTCTTAAATGAAGATTGATAGAATGATTTTCTAAATTCTGTATCAGTTCATTATCAGCTATCACCACCTAGTGGCAAAAGGAGTCAAGCTACATAAATTTGCGAACCTCTATTTTTATATATAGATTTTTAATAACACAAATGTTCAGATCAGGTCAATAGTAGATAAAATCTTTACATTTGGTTACCATTTCTCAGGCCTGATTCTGAACTCACACTGGCTTTTACAATAATGTAGCTTTATTTGTTTCAGTGGAGCAACTTCTATTTTACACTAGTTTAAATGAGATCAGAATCAGGCCTGTTATCTATTAGATATGAAGCATATGCATTGATTAAACTTAAGTTTACCAGGGCTGGTTTTATTCTTGTACATATGCTGCATGTGATAAACAGATTGAGAGAAAGATGGTCTTGAACCAAAACCCAACTTCAGATGTAATCCACTCCTCTAGCCCATTACAGAAACACATCGAAATTTCTAACAAAAATTTAAATGTTATGGCTTGGGCTTTTCTCTGCTTATATAAAAAGGTCACAAGCCTGATCCTAAAACAAGTGGGAATCTAGTAAACCATTTTTTTATATGGCTTTTATGGGCTATAGCTCAAACACACTTTGAGGAATAACTCCCCTCTCTCCCTCGTCAGCAAAGCATGTGACAAATTAATTTCCATATATACATCTCATTTCAGTCAGGCTGCGCGGTAACTCTTATTTAACTCCTAGGAAAGTAAATAGTTGGATAATATGCACACATGTATAGAAACCTTTGGATTTTTTTTTCTTTTAAGGACCAATCCTGAATCAGAAAGGCATAGGGTCCATACACAGAAATATGATATTTTGGGAGTGGATTTCTATTCTCTTCCTTTCTGTACAATTCTTGTCTTTGCCCCTGAATGGTCACTGGGATCTTTAATAAAATTGACACATCATTATGTTCATAGACTACAATATAGGGGATGCTGTGTTATTTCCTTCTATATGAATATATACTATGCTAATCTGGTATTTGCTGTTTTTGCCTTTTCATTGTATTTCCATGAGATAGAGTCCTGGAAGCTGAAAGTTCCACCTGTCTTTTGGCAGATTCCCTGCTAAACATTGTGCGTTCCATTGAATTTCATTGAGTTCCTGTAATTTTTAAAATATAAACCTAAAAACAACTAATTCCATTCCTGCAGGACAGATGAAAAAATAGAAAGCTTCAGAACTGTATCAGTAACAATATAGATGTTATATTCTCTTCCTCTTGTTAACATGCATGGAACAGACTAAAAATGCCAATTGGTTTCTTTTAGAACAGACCCCCCTGGAGACTAAAAATGAGATTAATTTGGACATAATTTGTATGGCTATAAGCATGGAGAATGTTAATATATGGATTCTGCTATTTTGCCATCTTCACCTACATCAACATTGTCAATTTCAAATGTTTTGAGGTCATTTGTGTATATCTACAACATAGGGAGATCAAAAGAGGCGCATATTTATTATCCATGTTCATGCTTCAATTAGAGATAAAGTGCCCAGAACTAGGTTAACATAACCTCAGTTTGGGAAGATTTTCAATGATTAGTTCACTTTTCAAAACAAGATGATCTTATGGACTCAAGGATTATAAACTAGGGCATTTGTACTTGTCATGTGTTAGCAACAGGGATGTTTTGAAAATACCTGAAGAATCTAGAGCATTTAATTGCTAGGAAATACACCAGAAAACATGAGGAGAGAGACTGTTTGGTTGTGTGTCCTACATTAGGTGTTTTCCCCCCTTAAAATTTTCAACTGTGAGAGCACTAGCACAAACAGAGTCCCAAGCAACCACCAATAAGCATTGTACTCATGATAGGTATGTATAAGAAGTACTGTAAATACTCTGGTATAATGGGGTCGACAAACCCCAAGCTGAGCATAGACAGAACGGGAGGAGTGCTTCTCCTGTTTACAGGCAAGCGTCTTGACCACACCCCCATGCAGCTGCCAGAGCTGCCAATCATGGAGGCAGGAATCTACAGCTTTAGTCAGCAGAGGAAACAAAGCCTGCTATAACAGGGAGAGAACAGAAAGGGAAATGGGGGCAGAAAGGCCTGGGGCAGCAAAAGGGTGACATCCTCAAAGCCAGGCTGTCTCCATGAACACAGTCAAAGAGACTGAAGCAGACTGCTAGACTTAATTAGAGGTGAGAGTGCAAGAACTGCCTCAATGGGGGGCAAACTAAAGAGGGCCAGTCAGGAGCAGCAGAGACCCCCTCGAAAGACCACACCAGGAGCTGGTGACACCTGATAAAGATGAACACCACAATTTTATAAACATCCAGATGTTAATGGTGTTCATTATAGGAACCGACTGTGAAAATGAGGTTGGATCCAAATTTAGGATAGTGTGACACTGAGGTTTTGGTCTGAACTATCATAGGAATAAATGCCGGCCATGGAGTTCAGATCCATATCCAAAACTCATGAAAGTCTGGTGATGTTTGGATCTAGATTTATTTTTTTTCAGTGTGACCATTTCTTCATGTTGCCCTTACTTGAGTGAAACCATTTGGTAGTTTCTGGGTGCCTTCTTAAAAAAATCTACAACAAAACTTTGTTTAGCTCTCAGTGTGGTCTCCATGTCATAAATACTTACAGCTCTGTATTTTCCCCTCTGATTGTAATTTCATTACTTGTTAGTGGATACAATTTTTAAAAGCACCTAAGTGATTTAGGCGTCCCATTTTCAAAAGTGTCTTAGTCAATGTGATTTAGACTTCTCAGATCCAGATTTTTAAAGGTATTTAGGCATCTAAAGATAGGCACCTAGTGCACAGGCACTTTTGAAAGACCACAGTAGGTGCTATCTGCATCTTTAGATGCCTAAATACCTTTAAAATGTGTGCCTAAATTACTTAGATTGCAGCAGGAGCAGTTGTACAAGAGTTGTGTTTATGGAAATGAATTTGATTCCTTTAAAGTATAAACTGTACTTGTCACAATATGGAGGCTTTAGTTTGCACTCAGTACATTCTCCTCCACTTCACACAGATCTCTGTTCCCACTTTCCTATGGGTGCATTTTGCAAGTAAGTGGACACGTGACAATGTAGCTTAAACATTCTAGGGTGTACAGAGTGCAAGCAAAGCCAGTAACTGATTCATGTTCCTTTTAAGAAAATAATTCCGCTAAAATGACATTGAGTAACATGGTAAAACCACAAGATTTGTACCACATTCAATTATATGCTCAAGGATGATTGATGGGGAGAGGAATCTGAGATGTGAAATTGATTGATTTCACCCTAAAATCCTAAATCTGGAATTTTGTGAATTGCAATACACATGCAGAATATTTTACTGTTCTGATAGGGTTTCAGCATATGAACTACAGACGTTGGGCAATGCTGGTCTATGATACAACATGCCAATTTTTCCTATTTGTTTTTGTGCAGTTTGGAAAAGTCTTTAAAGATGATTTCAGATGTATATTCTGCAGTTTTAATTGATTTTTGGATGGAAATGTATATTTTGTATACATTACAATGACTAGCTTATTTAACTTTATTTTTAAAATCCATTTTTCCATTTGTATGCAGTATTCTGGGATCAAGTAGTTATCAAATCTTAATCCTGAAATGTAGAGTGTGATGAAAAACTGAATACTCCTCTCTCTAACTTCCCTGGGATATCTCCCCAGGTGAATATACATATTTAATGTTTGAATTACCTTAACTTCATCCTTTCCTCCCCCAAAATAATCACAACACTGATGCAGTTCAGGATTTTTGCATGTACCTTAAGAAGTGAAGGGCCATAACTCCTGACATAACTTAAAAGAAGAGAAATAACCACATTTATATTATTCCTGTGAAAATAATTCCAGAGAGTAAAAGGTCAGTCAAGGTTACTTTCATTTTCTAGCACCTAACTGATGCATTGAAGATGTGTCAATGCCATCAAACAAATGCACATCATCTACCTTTTAGGTAGAGTATTATTCTATTTACAAATAGACATGAGCAAAATTAATTACAGAAGATGGACTTGACACACTGTGCAGATGATATAAAGTCAATATATTAGAGGCACTACAACTTAACCCCCCCCCAGCCCACATAAATAGCTGTCTCTCTCAGTGAGATGCACTGCAGCTGGAGAGAATCAAGCTGTAGCTCACGAAAGCTGATGCTCAAATAAATTTGTTAGTCTCTAAGGTGCCACAAGTCCTCCTTTTCTTTTTGCAAATTCAGACAAGGAATTCATTTCCCAGGCTTTGGGCTAGCAGAATGTGAACTGATAATTTGTTGAAAAGACTATTAGCTCTTAATTCCTTTTTAGATATGAAATAGACATCTGGTGTTAAAAGCATAATGTCTGTGTTATAACCTGTAAAGTCTGAAAAAAGGGAATGACAGTAGTTCTTTGAATGGGTGCATATGGTTGTTACACTGGGCATGTGTGCGTCTCGTGCACTGGTGCCGGAGAGTTGCGGTTCTCGTAGAGGTGGCCACAGCTGTGCTCTGACATGCCTGGTGCTCAGAGCTGAGGATACAAATGGGCAAAGTCTCCCTGTCCATCTTTCAGTTCCTTCTTATGAAGGTGGTCATAGTGTGTTGTCAGCATGTTCCTTCTGTGAACAGGCCACTATAGTTAGTAGTTAATGGTACTATTGTTTTGGGGTTCCTTGGACCCCTCTCTTCTTTCTTTTCTGTCTTGCTTCTACTATTTGTTCTGCTGTTAATAACACAGTTGCTACTTTCACATGGTAAATTTTGGCAACTTTTCCAATAAACCAAAAATCAAGCTAATCCCATTTCAAAACAAGCCAATTCCTAAGTACCCTAACACTCTATGTGACTAGATCCCTCTGGCATGCAGTCTGGGACTGCGGTGGGCCCACTGTGTACCCCCAACTCTCTTCCCCCCCCTTTGCCCCCTGCCCTTGCCAGGAGCCGATTTTTTAAAGAAAAAGAAAAACAAGCTACAACAAGCAACAAACCAAAAACTAGCCAACAAGCAACTCACAAGCCAATTAAGCCAAAAACAAGGCCAATTTCTGCCTTTTTTTCACTGGTTTGGCATGTCTGGTTAGTAGTCAGTGGGCTCTGCCTTGTACCAGAGGAGTTTATGCCAAGGTCACCCGGCTTCAAACCCTGCTCCAGTATCACAAGCTGTTGCCCGAGAGCAGCCCTCAATCTCACTGTCTCAAGGGCTTGGGTGAGGGTCACATCAGGGACAGGCAGTCTGATTTTCTGGGGCTTCAAGATGAGAACTAAGATGCAAATTGAGGAGCATTTTAGGTACATCTTCATGCAGGCCACCCATTGCTGTTTTCCTTTGTAAGTGGAAGTGTTTCTCTGTCTGGATGGCTAGCCACAATGTGTCTCCTACACAATCCATAATTCAAAAGATTTTGGACTACTGAGTCAGGTTTTTTTGGCAGTCAGCTCCATTAAAATGCTCCTGGCTGCAATCTGAGCATTTTATCCCCATATTACAGGTGGGGCTGTATTCTCTAATCCTGTGACTACTAGGTTCCTAAAAGGCTTAGGTGGGAACAATCTTTCTATCAGATCCTCTACTCCACAGTAGGATTTAAATTTAGGGCTTGTCTACACTTAAAATGCTGCAGCGGTGCCACTGAAGTGATTCAGTGTAGATGCTACCTATGACAATGGGAGGGCTTCTCCCATCAGTACAGGGACTCTACCTCCCTTCGAAGAGATGCTATGTCAATGGGAGAAGCCCTGCCATTGACCATGGGTCTGTCTACACTAGGAGTCAGGCATGCCTAACTGTGTTGCTCGGAAGTGTGGATTTTCTATATCCTTCAATAACATAGTTATACCGACATAAGTTGTTAGTGTAGAACAAGCCTCAGTGTTATCAGTCCTTATGTGTCCGCCTTTCAAAATGAAAGCCACCTGTTCATTATTACACCTCTCAGCAAAGGTACCCTTTCTAACAGCCATCACCTCAGTGAGGAAAGTAGGAGAGTTATGTGCCCTGTAAACAGATCCGCCATACATTGTGTTTTTTACAAGGCAAGGTACAGGAAAGCCCACACCCAAGTTT
This sequence comes from Lepidochelys olivacea, assembly GCF_965140295.1. Classification (NCBI taxonomy): domain Eukaryota; kingdom Metazoa; phylum Chordata; order Testudines; family Cheloniidae; genus Lepidochelys; species Lepidochelys olivacea. Next base: position 78,253,674 of record NC_140417.1, on the reverse strand, counting down.
CTCTCCAAAGTAGTATCTGATTTTTCACCTCAACAAATCAATATATTTATCAGCATTGTGTCCAAAGCCACATGCTCCTGAAGATGAACAAAAGCTCCACATTTTGGATATTCACCAAGAACTGGCCTTTTATCTGGATAAAACAGAGACCTTTCAGGTCTCTTCACAGCTATTCATCTGCACAGAATGAATGAGAGGGCATCCTGTAACAGGGCAACAAACTGTCCAAGTGAATCACCAGCTGTATTATCACATGCTACAAGATCAAAGGCATCATGCCTCCTGAAGAACTGTCTGCGCAGTCAGTCAGAGGACGCTCAGCCTCCAGGGCATTTATGGAAAATGTCCCTATTGTGCACATCTGCAGAGCAGCAACATGGTCTTCATTATGCAATTTCTACCGCAGCAAGTGAATGATATGAGTATGGGGAAGGCAGTCCTGGAGCCCCTTTTCCAATGAGGCTCCCCACCTCCATTGGAAACTGCTTGGCAATCACCGAGTGTAATGGACATATGCAAGCACTTGAAGAAGAAAGACTTACCTCTTGTAACTGTTGTACTTCAAGATGTATTGCATATATCCAGTACGTGACCCACACTCCTTCCCTAATCCCTCGGGTAATGCTGTCCTATAGGTACCACTAGGGAAAACTCTCCATCACTGGTGGATGAGGCACACGCACACCTAGTGTAATGAACATCTACAATATATTTTGAAGGACAACAGTGGCAAGAGTGACCATTTCTTTTTCTCCTAATGATATAAAATAATGAGGTAGCAATTTATTTCTTACAGTAAGGCCCCGATCCTGTACCTTCACTTATACATACACTTAGCTTTAATCATGTGAGCAGTCTCATGGGAGCTCATGTCTGTAGAATCATGGCCTTAATGTTATAATCCGATTTCTAAGAATATGAATCCACTAGTATATGTGGATCATGTACAAACTAAATCTGAATTGAAATAGCCTCACATATCTTCTTGACATGAAACTCTAGAGACTGTCTTAAGGACCCACACATAATAACTATATGTATAGAAGAGGGAAAAATCAATCTTTTTGACTGCTAAAGAAGCTTTTTAGCTGCTTAGTTGGATAAGTTGCACTTGTGGGTTATTCACAGTCCCTACTGACTAGACATGTATTCATTCATTCCTGGCCTGATCCAAGGCTCATTGAAGTCAAAGGCAAGCCTCTCAAAAGCTTCACTGGGTTTTGGATCTAGTCTACAAAGTGTTTACCATGATTTTGAATGGTTTGTCTTCACTTTTCTTTTTTAAATTACTGCACTCACCTGTAATATTATATAATATACTGTTGTACCTCAGACTTGCTTTTTTTAATTTTCAGAATTTCCAAGTTATTTACTAATGGTAACTTCTCAGAGAGAGCATTTCATATGAGTTCAATCTGATTGTATTTCTCCTCTTTAAATACTGTCAAGGCTCTTATTTTGATAAGCTGTATGTTACGATTGTTAGAAGCCCATAAAAGATAGTGAAATGCCAATATTTTATATTTCCAATGTAATATGTAGAATTCTATTTACTTTGTGTATCTTAAATCAGAAGGTGATGGGGAAGTTTTCAGAGTAGCTGTGTTTAGGCAAAAGTCTCTAAAATTGTTGGAGGTCAGTTAAGGAAGACTATTTGTAACTTTATCTGAATAATGTAGTATATGGCATTAGCAGGCTGAGGAAGAAGAAATTTGTTTGCAGTAAGAGGGAAAGGTTTTGTACGTATTGAGAGGAGGAGAACTTTTGGGGGTTGGGGCATTTTAAGGAAATGAATCCATTGGTTTATCTGTATATGTTTTATTAAATATGTAGCATTGCCTACAGGTTTGCATAAATTCTTGATAAATTTACATAAATAAATTGGTTTCATCTGGGAGATATCTCTCCTGAAAGTGCAGACCCAAAGGGCTAAATTCTGGTTTCATGTACCCATGTCAGGGCTGGCTCTAGGCCCCAGCAAAACAAGTAGGTGCTTGGGGTGGCACACTTCTAGGGGCGGCATTCCGGCGCCGGCCATGTCGCCCCTAGAAATATGCCCCCGCCACCCAGCCCGCCTCCGCTCCGCCTCCGCCTGCTCCCCTGAGCGCGCCGCCGCCGCTCCGCTTCTCCCCGCTCCCTCCCAGGCTTGCCGCGCTCGAAACAGCTGTTTGGCGCGACAAGCCGGGGAGGGAGGGAGGAGAAGCCGAGCGGTGGCGCAATCGGGGGAGGCGGCGGTGGTGGAGTGGAGGTGAGCTGGGGCGGGGAGCGGTTCCTCTATGTCCCCCCCCCGTTACTTCCTGCGCTCCCCCCCTCGCTCACCTCTGCTGCGCCTGCTCTGCCTGAATGCGCTGCCTCTCCCTCGCCTGAGAGGGAGGGGGGAGAAGCGGAGCGGCGGCGTGTTCAGGGGAGCAGGCGGAGCGGAGGTGAGTTAGGGCGGAGGGTTGCTGGGGGGAGCCGCAGGAAGCAATGGGGGGGAGGGGAAATGCGGCACGCCCGGGGGAGGAGGAGGGGCTGGGGATTTGGGGAAGGGGTTGGGAAGGGGCGGAGTTGGGGCAGGGTGGCATGAAAAAAAAGCAGGGGCGGCCCAAACTTTTTTTGCTTGGGGCAGCAAAAATCCTAGAGCCAGCCCTGACCCATGTGCAGTGCCCACTGAAGTCGATATGAATTGCACTACTATATCTGAGGGAAGGATTTGGCCCTAAAACAGTATGTAGACATTTATTTATTTAGCTGTTGTTGGAAGCATTAGAGAGGCAAGGTGCGTGAGGTAACATCCTTTATTGGACCAATTTCTGTTGATGAGAGACAAGCTTTCAAGCTATACAGAGCTCTTTATCAGGTCTGGGAAAGGTACTCTGAGCATCACATTGCTCCTTCTCTCCCCCCTTTTTTTCCTATGTCTGCAGAGGTGTTAACAGGCCAATCCACCTTCAATGGCCCCTTAGAATATGTGGTATCTATTCAAAACAATCTGTTCCATCTTGTATGTAACTGTGACACTCTGAATACCTTTCCCAGATCTGAAGAAGAGCTTGGTCTAGCTTGAAAGCTTGTCTCTCTCACCAACAGAAGTTGGACTAATAAAAGCTATTACCTCCCCCACCATGTCTCTCTAATATCCTGGGACCAAGATGGCTCCAATAAGACTGCATACAACACTAGAAGCATTGACAGTCTCCTCCAAAACAGACATCACGTCTCTCTCTTTGCCTTGGCTAGTCAGGATGGACATAGCTCCAGTTTACAGCTTGTAGCCTGAAGCGGAGAAGACCTTGCATTTATTCCTTCAGGATCTTGCTCTGAAACTGTGAATCACTAAGTACTGTCTGCAAAGCAACATGAAAAGTCCTCACGGTGAGGAAAAACTTGACCATAAATGAGTGGAGGTACCACAGATTAGCCAGGTTACATGCCACTCAGAACAGTTCTGCTATGTGTGAGAAGCTATAACAGAGCAAATCCAGAATATATGATTTTAAAAGCTATTTATTGGCCTGAGCCAAAGCCCATTGAAGACTATGGCAACATTCTAAAAACAAAATTGCCCATTTGACTCCTGTAAATGGTTGTGTGGAACTCAGAGGACTTCCTTAAAAATTTGGACCTAAAATCTACTTTTGTGAAATTAATTCTTAGCCTCCCTGCTGTCTTTTCAAACAGTGATTTAGGGTATTAGCATGACAGGTTGGCTACCAATTAGAGTTACATTTTGGGACCCAGGCAACATGTAGCATCAGAGAGGGCTAAAAACACGTAGCATGCAGTGAAATTGTAATGCACTGCTTTTGGGAATATGCATCATAAATAAACACCTGAAGTTTCTGCTGCCGTTGCTGCTTAAAATGAGAACTTAATTCATCAACAAAAGTACCAAAATAGTCTGGAATTTGTTTGTGGGCCTATTTGCTTTTATTGCGTTTATATTTGCTTTTTTGAAAGTTACTCCTCACACAAGTTGAGTATTGATTTCCATTTGTCAATTCTATACAGCCCTTTCTACCTTTACATTCTAGTTTCATTGAAACAATATCAAGTATCTGTCTTTACTAATTATTTTATACAGCATTTAAGCCAATGTTGAAACTATGCCTGCTTCAAGAAAGATAAAATTAGTTTGCCAAACCACCAAATGCATTTCAAGGTCATTGTTTGTTTATATCTCACATCCCAGAGGGAAGAACCAAATTGCAAAACATTGAAGCTAAATAGAATGTGGCATTAGCAATGAAATGAGAATGGACATTTTGTTCACAACACCAGGTTCTATTTATAAGAGTCTATTGAACGTTTTATCCAGTAAAATCACTTCTGGAATAAAGTGAACTACTGCTTGTACACAAAACACTAAAATAGTCTACTCCAAACACTTCAGACAGGATCTCTGGAAATAATCAACAGTAGGATGATGCAAGAAGAAACCGCAGTAACCATTTGGTGATGCAGAATAAAGGGACAGGATTTCGCTCAAGGAGTTGACTACCATTGTAGTGCATTATTAGGAACAGCAGAAGTGGTAATTTGGTAGACATAGTTGATGTTGTTATTGGTGCCCATTCCCTTGAATATGAATATTTGAATATTTCCAGTAACTCTTCTGGAAACAAAAGACCTTATTTAGAGTGCCTCAAATAGCCTGAAATTCCCTGTATTGTTGAGATAATGAGGGATCAAATGCCTTCAAGTGCTTTAAAAACAGGCTATTTCTTCAACTGGCAGGAGCACATCAGAATGGCAGTGGTACTTCTCTGTGCTACTGTAATTAAGGGTCTGTCAGGATTTCCATTAGAGTCTCCTATTTTCCAGCACTGAAATTTTACAAGGCTGTTAGAACATTTTGTTTTAAGATAAAAGCTGACTCATAAGGTCTAAATGAGTGGACGCTGTTTTGAGATTTCAACATCCATTGAATCATTGTAAAGGGGTAGAAGATGTAGGACTTGAAGCTGCAATTTTCAAAGCAATGGAAAAGGAACTAGGCACCCACCTCTTATTCACTTTCCATTGGATTCAGCTTCCTAACTTGCTTACGCCCCTTTGAAGATACCAGCCTAATAGTTCTTGGCTTCAGATATTTGTATTTCTATTTTAATTTTAAAAAGAAAAAGCTTTGTAATTTTAAATGAACATTTTTACATTCCAAAATGTAGAATAGGCAAAAAACCGCACCTAAACAAAAAATGTTACATTAAATGTACTGCATAGTGTTAGGATATAGATATTCAGGCCTGTCTGTAAAGGCCTATACTCTAAGAATTTAGGTGTATTCTTATCACTTGGCTAGTTATAGAGGTATAAAAGAAAGAATCAAAATCACTGTCTGCCAGTGTAAGGTCCTTCTCTTACTGTGACAGTCTGAGGCCCTGTGCTTAGGCTAAGGCCTTTGCCTATGCAACAGAGGCAGCCATAAGCTGGGAAGCGACCGGTCACATCCTCACATTCCAACCTAGTCACATTGAAATAAGGTGCTTTAGGGCTGTTAAGAATACAATCCTGTCCTGATAATGCCTGTCTCCTCCAGAGAAAGGGAAGTGCCTAGAAAATGTAAAAGGAGACTTAGTTTGATAGCATCCTGTCTGGCAAGAACTCACTTATCAATAGCTGGGATGTGAAATCTTCACTTCTATATTGTTTTGTCATTATAGTTCCCACTTTGCTATTGACAGGTTTCAGAGTAACAGCCCTGTTAGTCTGTATTCGCAAAAAGAAAAGGAGTACTTGTGGCACCTTAGAGACTAACCAATTTATTTGAGCATGAGCTTTCGTGAGCTACAGCTCACTTCATCGGATGCATCACGAAAGCTCATGCTCAAATAAATCGGTTAGTCTCTAAGGTGCCACAAGTACTCCTTTTCACTTTGCTATTGTTTGTCTGTATAATCTCTGTCTGGTTCTGTGATTGTTCCTGTCTGCTGTATAATTAATTTTTGCTGGGTGTAAACTAATTAAGGTGGTGGGATATAATTGGTTACATAATCATGTTACAGTATGTTAGGATGGGTTAGTTAAATTGCAGTAAAATTATTGGTTAAGATATAGCTAAGCAGAATTCAAGTTTTACTATATAGTCTGCAGTCAATCAGGAAATGGAGGGGTGGATGTGTGGGAGGGAAATGGGAACAGGGAATGGGGGTGGGGAAATTGGAATCATGTTTTGCTAAAGGGAGAAATGGGAACAGGGACACAGGTAAGCCTCTACGGTGTCAGAGCTGGGAAGGGGGACACTCAGGAAGGAAACTGGAATCATACTTGCTGGAAGTTCACCCCAGTAAACATCGAATTGTTTGTACCTTTGGACTTCGGGTATTGTTGCTCTCTGTTCATGCGAGAAGGACCAGGGAAGTAAGTGGGTGAAGGAATAAGCCCCCTAACACATATATAGATTTTTTCCCGCTATTTTAAATATTAATATTATCTGTGCCATAAAATAATGGACATGATTGATACTTTGTAGTGTTGGTGGAGCAATTATGTTCAGCTGAAGATCAGATATTCACTTAAAAACATGTTTACAGAATTGCAAGGTATTTCCATGCAGGAGCCATTTTGGCCTACGGAGTAACTAATTAATAATATTCAGACTCAAAGATATCCTTTCGAGGTTTTTCATCTTCTTTTACAATGTCTTAATACCACTTCTTCCCACAGCTTTTGTTTCTACGGAAGTTTTCTTCCTCAAAAAGCAATTAAATCTTTTCAGAAAAAGGCATTTTATTTTCATGACATTTGTTTCAAATTCATTTGTACATCTTTGCAGGATTGGGGCCCAATAAACTTACAGTTATGTAAACTGCCACTTAATATAATGTGGTGGTGTACCTGTGCTGGTCCCAGGATATGAGCGAGACAAGGCAAATGAGGGAATAGCTTTTATTGGACCAACTTCTGTTGGTGAAAGAGAAAAGCTTTTGAGCTCCACAGAGCTCTTCTTCAGAGTTGTTCTCAAAAGCTTCTCTCTTTCACCCACAGAGCTGGTCCAATAAAAGATACTACCTTATCCACCTTGTCTCACATTATGTAACAAGCAACTAACTAATGAAGAGTGCCATGGGGGGGAGTGGGGGCGGATATTTTTCTTTTGTATTCGTGCCCCTATCTGCCATCATTGCACAAACATGCACTGTACTATTACATAGTTCATAAACACAATAACTGAGAAATACATCTTTGTTATTAGAATTTTTATATTCTAAAAATTTTTTTCTGGGGCTTACAGAATATTTCAATTTCTTTGCAACTGACTGGTTTGGCATTGAGTCAGCAAATGGTGTCTTTACCAGTTTAGGATTTAGAAAGTTAAAGAACATGCAACTTTCTTTTTTTAAAAGCGCAACTTATAGTAAAGATTTCAAGTGACGACAAATAATAAAATAAGCCTCTCATGCATGACATACGAATAGTTGTGCTTAACTTTGGTGACTTATCATCCAAAAAAAGTAGACAAGGTATTGAAAAATAAAAAAATGACTTTTACTCTTGACTAAATAAAGAAACGGGCTAATGGGTTTTACTTAAGTCCTTTCTAAACATCCCCCTTTATTAGCTTCATAAAGAGATCTGCAATTTTTTTCAAAGAAAGCTGATAACGTGGGAAGCAGTAGAAAAGTTTAAAAGAATTTTTGGCTGCATGGATTGCACAAGATGGTTCTCATCAGATACTACTGGACAAAAATCAGCATGCAATACAATTAACAATTTTTTTTTACCAGCACATGACATATAACATGACAAAATGATAAATTTGACAATGAGATATCTAAACAAATATTAAAATGTCAACAATTTAAATACCTGAATTTTTTTACACTGTGACTTTCAGTTGAAACAGTGTTGTGAAAGTTTAAACACGCACGTGATAGTTCCATTTACATTATCTTAAATAAAAGTGAGAACTCCATCGTTTCATTCTTCACTATGATACATTCTGGGAATTACATACAATGAAAAATGTGTGACATTTGTTGTTTCCTGCAGTTTAGCATATTAGTCTTCTATATCAAATATATTGCAAATCTAGAGTTTATTGCAGCAATAGTCATGGTGATATGTTTTCTTATGCTTCTTCTCACTGTTAGGCTTACAGTCATAATTATAAAAAACAAGTAACATTTTCTGCACATCTTTATATATGTACTTTAAAAAACAGCTTCCACAAAGACAATTTGCATCTGTTAAGAGTGTTTAAAAAATAAATTAAACAGAGACTTGACTCAGCTATTTATTTTCTTCTCGAGAAAACAATTCTTGCCAGTAATCTCAACAGGATGCTAATATTTATAAACTTGTCATAAGGATTAATGCTACCAAAAATATACACACACAATTAATTCTGAAGAACACGATGATCAAGTAGAATCCTTTTAATTGGCACAAACCAGTGGAAGTAGAGACATTCCAGTTAAGGTTCCAATCCTGCAATCCTTTCTAACATCCTTACTCATATGTGTTTATTTGAAATCAATGGAAGTATTAGTGTGTGAAAGGAGTATTCATACAGATGAAAATTTGCAGGATTGGGACCTGAATTATCATCCCAATTAAGAGAGGATCATGTAACACACTGTGCTGGTAAATATTCATTAATTGCCTAAAACACATAATACAGTGGAACACGCTGGCACATAGTGTACCTTATCTTTCCCTCTAGCTGCTGATCCATGGAGGGAAAGAAACTACTACTGCTAGTTGGTAATGGAGTTAATCAAAGGGTATGTCTACTCTGCAGTTAGACACCGGAGGCTGGTCTGTGCCAGCTGACCCTGGCTCGGGCTAAGGAGCTGTTTAATTGAGGTGTAGACGTTTAGGCTTGGGCTGAAGTCTGAGCTCTAAGACCCTATGAAGTGGGAGAGTCCCAGAGCTCGGGCTGTAGCCTGAGTCCAAACATTTACATTGCAATTAAACAGCCCCTCAGCCTGAGCCCTGGCGTGAGCCCAAGTCAGCTGCCATGGACCAGCTGCAGGTGTCTAACTGCAGTGTAGACATGGACAAAGTAGCTTCTGATTGTAGGCCTGAGCTCCCCAGTTCAATTCCTGCTGATCAACAATGGCAGGAGTTGTAACAGTACTGAAAATACAAAGCATATAGCATTTTCAAAGCAAACACTGAAGTTAATTGAGCTGTGTCAATTTACACCAGCTTGGAATTTGGCCCTAGGTAAAATCAATTTGTTTAGCAGCCATAGTAAAGCAGGGAAGGAGCATGAAATGAACATGCAAGGCTGCATAGAGAAAATTCAGGATTGCAAATACCAATCTGCTGCTATGAACAGCTTTGAAGACAGCACTGTAGGATTACATTAAAATGCACTTCTCACAACTAAGTGTGCTGGTATATGTAAAAAGAAAAGGAGTACTTGTGGCACCTTAGAGACTAACCAATTTATTTGAGCATAAGCTTTCGTGTAGCTCACGAAAGCTTATGCTCAAATAAATTTGTTAGTCTCTAAGGTGCCACAAGTACTCCTTTTCTTTTTGCGAATACAGACTAACACGGCTGCTACTCTGAAACCTGGTATATGTAGTGTTTAGTCATTGAACATGTTTCCTGGCAATCACACCAATTAAGCGCAAAGACTGAGTATCAGGATGCCAATTAAATGGATTCTTCTGAACTGACGCAACGACATAGATGGAAATTAGATTAGTAAACCACATGGTGCCACTAAAATCTCTGGTTATAAAACATATGGCCACAATAGTATACAGCAAGATACTGGGATCATTTTCAATAGGCTCTAGCATTAAATAAATAGAAAAATCAAATGTAAACTGACATAAATAAATGTTACTTCGCTTATAGACCCCAAAAGAGAAACAAAATTCCTAAATAATAAAAATATTCTTTCATACTGTATATATTATATATTTATATTTAATATTTTATGGCATAACAAATGAATAGGAAATGTACAATGCTTAGCTAATAGACATGATTCAATATCTGTTTTGTTGAAGCCTTGTGCCAGTAGCTCCTGTGTGTTGTTATATGATATAATCTGTTACTGTAGCTATTTGCCCTTTTTACCCTGCTTGGATTTTGAATTCACCTTACGGGCAGCACTCACTGGTTCACCTCTTTTCTGTGGCCTCCATAGCTCTCTTGAGCAGTCGACAGGCTCATAGAAGAATGTAACTGGCTGGATGCTGTTCTTGTCATCCTTGTTTTTCTTTAGGAACATTGTACCTTTTTGAAGGGAATGCGGTTTTGCATCAGGTATATTATATGAACCATGCTGATTTCCTCGGCTTCTGAAATTTAAAAAAAAGTCAGATTTTGCAAAGGTGGCAAATGGTCTGATTTTTAAAGGTGCTGAACACTTGCGGCTACCGGGGGTATTGCACGGTAAAATAGCATTTTTAGAATAACTGTAAATTGTTCTTTTGCTTTGGAGAGCGTTATGTAAGAGTTGAGACGAGCATGTAGTAGTTTCCCTTTACTCCAAGGAAATATAGACATTTGCATTTATTTCTTACTGGAACACTCTATGTGTATCCTGGGATGCACTTTTAGTACATGTTCATTTAGAGTGAAATTTGTCCATGTGCTGCTGGCTAGCACAAGGCATACATGCCCTAATTTGACATCTTAAAGGGATTTAAAGGACTTAAGTGGTGCACAGGACTCATGCTAGCCCTCTGCAATGGATGAATTTCACCCTGATTTTTAAATAATAATATTGACATATACCATAGTGGCAGTGGAGAGAGGGGAGTGGGACTCTGGTGACTTCTCAGTGGTGGGAACTCAGCTGGATCTTTGGTTGCTGTGGTGCTGGCAGATCCCCGTGGGCAGATATCTGCCTTTTATTTGTAAACAAGCTGACAGTCAGTATTGCAAATTCAAGTCTGAAGCCTCTGGTTGGCTGAGTAGTTGAGGAAGTTTTAGTTTTTAAATCATGCTTGTTGAGTTAACCTTATTTCTGAATTTTTGGGGTGTGTGGATCAATAGTAATAATAAGTAATTGGTGTGGGGAAGAGAATAAGAATTTAAGCCTAAAAACAAGCCAACCTCCACTTCTTTTGTTTGTCCTAGTTCATGCCTAATGTGACTTTATTGAAGTAAATTGACTTGACCAGAGCTACTTCAGAATGTTAAACTGTACTGCACATTTGATAGACCTTTCTAGAAGAAGGTGCAATTGGTCAAATGCATGCAATTCAAACCCCATATTCATAGAATTCCAAGCTGCATTGCCAACTTAATCAGAGTTCCATGTTGCAGGCTATAGTCTTTATTTTTGAACTTCAATTTTAGAACTCTAGTAATAAACATTTTGACACTGTAGCATGGCCTAATACTTTGTTCAATGTGAGAGTTCTGCTCAGCGAATGACTGGAGGTTTGGGTCCAACTTAAACGATTCAGTAATAGCAGGAAGAGTACAGAAAACTACTGGCAAATAAATTTTCTATAATCTTTTCCTTCAAATGTAGCCCAGTGTGAAATCTTGTCCATAGGAACAGAAAATTGTTACAGATGTCACTGTGGCTGTTGCTTTAAGACATTGCATTCATGGAACTGTATGTTGGACCAATTAACTGGTTGATGTTGAAAGACACGGCGGTTTGTATTTGTCAAATATAACATCGTGAAGCTGATTCATTTGTTCTCAAGGAGGAGGCAGATTATAGACCTATCCCAATGTATAATTTCAGTCACATTATTACTGTACTCAGTAATGTTCTTCAAAATAAAATAAATCAAGGGTGATATTTTTAAAGGGAGTTAGGTGTCCAAACCTCATAGAAATTAAATAGCAATGTGACACAGACCGGACCTATGTCTCTAATTCACAGTTTATAACAACAGAAAAGAGGGGCTTGGAATTGAGGAAAATGCCAATCTGCCTGTTAGAAAGCTATTCTGGGTTGCTATTAAGCATCAGCAAATGCCTTTGTACCTTTAATAGACCATTTACTGGAGAAAGCAGTGACCCAATCCCCACTGTGAGTGTAGGTAGCTGAAGAAACCTGATTTAGAAAGCAGGGAACTAGGCTTGGATCTAAGGTGATATGTCTGGGATACAAACAGATCCAGCTGGAGGGCTTGATAAGAGAGAAATTTCTGTTCACAGTGGAGAGTATCTAATCAGCAAGGAAAGATGACAAAAATAGTCAAAGGGAGGAGATAGTTTACATCTTGAAAACAATTTATTTTTCTGCTTCCTCTGTAACTACACTGAAAATGCCTTAGCTAGTTTAAAGAGACCAGGTGGGTAAGGTAATGCCTTTTATTGGACCAACTTCTGTTGGTGAGAGAGGCAAGATTTTGAGCCACACGGAGCTCTGCTTCAGGTCTGAGAAAGGTACTCCCAGCTTCACAGCAAAATACAAGGTGGAAAAGGGCATTAGTAGTTAGTACATATCGTAAGGGATCATGGAGGACCACAGTATGTGCTAACTACTTATGCTAAACAATCTGTTCCACCCTGCATTTTGCTGTGACACTAGGAATACATTTTTCCAGTCCTGAAGAAGAGCTCTGTATGGCTCAAAAGCGTGACTCTTTCACCAGCAGAAGTTGGTTCAATAAAATATATTACTTCATTCACCTTGTCTCTCTAATATTCTGGGACCGACATGGCTACAACAACACTGCATTAGCTACTTTAAGTGATAAGAAGTGCAAATTTAGATAAATTAGCAAACAGGTTTTTTTTAATTCCATTTTCTCTCCTTTAACTTAACTCTTGTTTTTGTTAAGATTACTACTTTAGAGGTAATTTCATGAAGATAACCACACAAAGAACCCCATAACCTCAAAGGAGAGGTGCTGAAAGGTAAAGAGTTTTTGGTATGTAGATCCCCCCCCCAACCTTAATCTCAAGCAGCACGGACATGAGAGGTGGCTGCCCCCAGCAAGTTAAGTTGCTATCAGATTTTGGCAGGCAAAGGGGAGACATTCAGGAGAAGCTGAAGAACCAATGAGGAGAGCAGGGACAGATCCTCAGCTGGTGTAAATTAGCATAGTTCCCTTAATGTCAACCGACACCAGCTTGGGCTTTGCTGCTGGAGTTAGTGGTGGTGCTGGTCACAGAGCATTTGGGTGCTTAATTCTCTTAGGCTACTTTGAAAATTGCAACCAAAATTAATATGTCACTGTGATGGGGTGGATTAGGCCCAGAGGCCCTCTGCTGGAGGTCTCAGGGTCCTGCCACACTCCTCCCAGGAAAGGAGCAATTGAACAAAGTCCTCCAAACTGCCTGGAGAGACTGCGCAGAAAGCAGCCAATCAGGGGGGAGGCTGCAGAGAGCAGCCTATCAGGGCCCAGGGGGGCCATATAAAAAGGAGCTGCAGTGCACACAACAGTCAGTTCCTTGCAGGAACCAGAGGAGTGTACATGGTGCTGCTGGCTGTCCAAAAGAAACTGTAGTACCATGGACAGCTCAGTGTGGGCAGGGATTGGGGAAGGGAGTAAGAAAGCACACTTGGCTGACTGCTGGACCTCAATGCAGAAAAATCCTGAGCTAAGGGTGAAACATTGGGGAAAGCTGAGACCATGGGGAAGTGGCCTAGGGAACTGAAGGAAGTTTCATTAAAAGGACATGTGGCTGGGATCAGATATAGTGGGTGAGCCTGGGTCCCCCTGCCCCAGACCATTGGGGCAGTGGCCTACAATTGGACAGTGATAAATCCCCGGAAGGGTATCTGAACTGTTAAGAGGCCCATCTGGAAAGCTGGGGACAGAAGAGACCAGAGAAGGTAAAACCAGTGCCTCCAGTGAGGAAGTCTTGGGGGCATGCCTCAAAACCAGGGCCAGGACTGGCTAATGACTGCAGACACATTGGACCAGAAGGGACTCTCATGAGAAGTGGGTGCTACACCGTTACAGACTCAAATGATTTACAGTCCTCATAGTTATAAACATCAGTGCATGTGGAAGGCAAATTAACTTTAAAAAACCTCATTGTATTTAAAAATACTTATTATATTATTAAAACAGATCATAATGGTAAAAGATCACACGAACCGGTTATGAACTAGTCTATGTTGCTAGATGATGAGATAGTGTACAGTGAGAGTTACTGAGTTATTACAGAATAGATGCATTTGACACCTTTTGACAGTTGGCTCTGACAATTGTCCTATCCTCTGTTTCACCTCTAATTATTAGTACATTCTGACATAAGGCGGTAGGACACTGATGTGAAGTGTTATAGGCCCAGTGGGTCTATAACTGCTTATACCAACTGAGGATTCTCCTCCCAGAGTGTTGGTGGGACTCAAACCTGGTTCTCTTGCTTGAACAACCAGTGACCCACAATGCTACTTTTTAAAAATAAAAATACTGTAGGAAAATTCTCTTTAAGTTGAAGCTTCATCAAATTGCCAATATATTTGTGTTACGGAAAGTAAACTATAGAGGTACAATATGTGAAATCAGCTGATGCATATAATGCTTGCTTAACTCTTTAACCTTTAACTTAATTTGTAATGTGATCTCAAAACCAGCTGGCTTGACAGTTATGGAAACTGACGTTATCTCTTCATCCACAGAACAGGCATAGCAGCAACAGAAGCTTCCCCATACTGCCTCAGCTCTGTTTGTGGTAACTATCTCTATAAAGCAGCAGGTAATTTCAGTCCATCTGCTGATTCAGTCCTTGGTGTATCTGCTGAGATTGCTGGGGTGCTAATTAGTGCCCGTTCTAATGGTGTTTTTCGTAAGGACAACTGTTTACCAGTGGCTGGATGGAGACCTGCAAGTTATTTCATATAGGCCACTGAAATCCCAGCAGATGGTATCAACTACTGGATTCTACTAAACTGTGCTGCTTTAAACCGGTGGCTTGTATACGCTGTTACCAACCCCCGCAATTATCCATGTCCATGTCACTTACCCACATCTGATTTCAATACATACGTTTGATTGAACTTGGCCTGATATATCTTATTTCTACAATGTCGACATAAGTGGGTGCAACTCCATTGTCTCTAGTGGAGTTATACCCACTTAGGTGAATTTGTCACATCATGTTTCATTTCACACACTCTCCCACTCCTTCCATTCATATAAACAGTGATAGGGGTCTGAAATTTAGAGACACTGTCAGCTCAAGTATAGGCCAAAGTTTAAGTTTTTGGAAAAAAGCTTGTTTCTACTGGGTTAGTAAAGAAATGTTTCATGATTTTTTAAAAAAAATTTCTAATGGAATAAATTGTAAAAAAACAAACACAAAAATCACCAACTCCTGCACTGTTATTAATAATTCCTACCCTATCAGCAAAAGTGAAACTGATTCCAATAATTTCCATTGTCCAAGCTAAGAAATTAAAAAATAAACAAAGTGACAAGTTGCATTTTTAAATTTGATTTTAAAAATTGAAGCTGTTTTAGTCATACTGTAGGTCAGGACATTTGTTTGTTTATAATATGGTATTTTTAAGTTGTGTCCCCTTTAAAAAATCTGACAATGGCAAGTATAAATCTCCCACATATGGTATTCAAGAATGGCCATGACAGAATGTTAAAGACATTTGTATCTGAAACTTAGTATGTGTTCATTTAGTAGATTCAAACTTTGCAAAAACCTCATACGGTCAAACAGGAAGCAGTAATGTATTGGCACAAAAGGATTCTATTTTTTCTTGAATAAAATTATATTTTATTTTTAATTTAGCAAAACACCTGTTTTTCCTTTATTATGCAAAATGCATATATATCATCAAATATAGGACCTGCTCCAAAGCCCATGGAAGTCCCATGTAATGGACTTAGGATCAGGGTTATACAGCATACGCAAAAATGTAAGCATGTTTAAATGATAGAAAAATGAAATGACATACATACAGGCATCTGGGTTTCTTATTTGATGAGAGGTCTGTAAACTGGAAAAAAAAACAGAAAAATGTTCATATTATGAGCAAATATCACAGTGGCGTGAGTGGCACATATAAGAGGCTTGGGGAGGCTAAGTCTCCCTAAAATAAAAAAGATTGGCCATGTAGGGGCAAATGATGGAGGTGGATCACCTCCCCTTGGAGGCATGCCTGCCTGCCACCTTTTTGCCTTAGGAGCTCCCTAGAAGTGGCAGCAGTGTGTGGAGGGGTGCTGCTCTGTGCTGCTCCACCCCTTCCCTCCCCGGCTCCTCCTCTTCTCCTGAGGCCCTGCCTGCTGCTCGCTCCTTTTCGCCCCCTCCAGTTTGTCACTCGGCCGGAAGGCAGGAAAAAAATGGGAGGTCATATAGATAAATGAAGATAATAGCAAAATGAAATGACATACAAAAGCCTTCCCACTTATTTCCTGACTTAAGGGCGATTGACAGGTGGTGGGGGGGGCAGAGAGGAGTGAGCAGCAGGGATGGGGCCTCAGGAAGAGGGCAGAGCGGGGAAGCAGGGGACACTGTCAGGGCACCCGTGGGGGCTCCCCCACTTCTAGGGAGCTTCTGGCGCTCCTGAGTGTAGCCTTCCCAAACGAAAAACTCATATGCCGCCTATGTACAGTGGTCTTCTGTCATTTAAATCATTTTATATCTACAAAAACCAATGTGTATCTAAGGCCCTGATCCTGCAAAGATCTACACATGTGTTTTAACTTTAATCTCAGTTGGGGCACCCCTAGATCTACACAGATTTCAGGACATCAGTATGTTTAAGAGGTAGAACTCACTGCCTGTTCTAGGGGTTGAGGGGATAGAAGAAAGCTTCGTTTTGTCTTCCTCAAAGTTATGAAATTCAACAGGTGCAAACTTGCAGTGCTTCCGAACCCCTACGCACTAAATTCTAAATATTGTTAGCATGTAGCCCAGTATTTGTAGTGGAAGAAAATAAGTAGTAATTCAGATCCCAGAGACTTTGAAGAGGTTTGTCATAGCTTAGCAACAGTTTGTTTGAAAACAGATAAAGGGATTTCTTTTTAAATGCAAAGCCCGTATTTTGGGTCATCTGGTGAGTTCTGATCTGCTCACATATTTAGTTATGTGTACACTGCAACGATAGGTGTAATTTGCAAACCTGAAGCAGAGCTCCATGTGGCTTGAAAGCTTCTCTCTCACCAACAGAAGTTGGTTCAATAAAAGATATTACCTCACCCATCTTATCTCTCCAGTTAAGCCACTGTTGTTTTCTCATTTTGAGGCCATGCAATCAAAGGCTATGAAATTATCTTCCAGCTGTATATTTTTAGTCCAGTTGCTCATATTTTTAACTCATTTAAAATTTAAAGCCAAATTTTAAATGATTGAAGTGCAATAATGGAATATTTTTAAACTATTCTAGTTACAAAAACAATTCTGTATATTCAGTATGCAGAATCATATTTCCACCTTTCCCTTCTTTCACGACTAGGAACATTTTAAACAAAGAATTTTTTCTTTAAGTTTCTTTTCCTACTAACAACTCTTCCAACTTAATAAATAATCTTAAATCTTGTAATTATGTATGCATTGTTAGTTCATTTACCAGCAGGTATTTACAATTTTTTTTTGTGACTATAATCAAAGTAAATTGCTAAAGAAGAATAGCAAGGGCTGACTGTAGGTACTTCACATTTGATTATACAGTGTAGATACAATGAGAAGTAATTATTGTGTTCAAGATAATTAATAAGACATCATTCCCCATTAAACTGGATTAAATACATTTTCCCTCACAACCTTTAATTTTGCCAAATCATATTTATTCTACAAAAACAACTAAAAATCTCTAAGCTTGATTCTCAGCTAGCATTCACTTGAGGGGGCAGGGGCATAACGGTAGCTTTATACCCCTTTTTCTCTCCCCACCCCCAATCCCAGGACCAACTAAGGCCTGTCAGCCTCTGGCACAGTAAGAGCCACCTCAGGTGTGCTCCAGACAGCCAGGCTGGAACTCCCCAAGGTGTCTATTCTGTAGTAGGGTCTAATTTTCCCTCTGTTGATATTCACCCCTTCCTGTCAACTGTTGAGAAGAGGCCAATTCAGTTAGGATGGATGTGGCCCAATTAGCACTGACCCACAACTTGGTAAGACAACTCCCATCTTTTCATATGCTCTATATTTATACCTGCTTACTGTATTTTTCACTCCATGCATCTGATGCAGTGGGTTACATCCCACAAAAGCTTATGCCCAAATAAAATTGTTAGCCTCTAAGGTGTCACAAGGACTCCTCGTTGTTTTTACTGATACAGACTAACACGGCTACCCCTCTGAAACCTGTCACTAATCACTGTTCTTCACTGAGAAGTGGACTAAGACACCAAATAATCATTTCACTTAGGACACCAGCTACGGCCAAAAGCCATCAGATAGTAACAACTTTTGGACAGGTTTCAAAAAGAAAATAATGCTCTTAGAATCAAGAGGACAAATGACTTTGAAGGCATTTACTGTTGACACAACTTGTAAACTTACACAATAAATTTTGTGTCTCCTGTACAACTATTAGCACATTTGTAGTGGGTGTTTAGATTTCTAATTGTCTAATATATTCACAAAAAACTAGTGCCCACAGCTGAAAGTTTGATCCTGAAATAAATTTGTCTCCCAAATTCAGCATTTAAAAATAATTATTGGTCCAGTAAATCCTTCCCCTACCCCTGTATTTTTTGTAAATTTTTCTCTTGGAGTTCTGATCTGATTTCCATTGTCTTTTCAGCCTATTAGGCTGAGCATGCCTGTAGTCACACCATGTTGGTTTCTGTGGTAACTTTGTGAGCTCAGGAAGGTCAGGATGGTCAGCGTTTGGTAGTGCAGCTGATTCAGAAGGCAGTGCTCCCCCCATGAGACAATGGCTCAGTATGCTGTTAAAAGGCACTCTGCTATTGGGAGTACTCTTTCAGATGCAATTTAAAACAAAGGTTCTTACCCATAGTCCTCTTGAAAGATCTCACAGCACTTTTTGAGATATCAGCCTTGATTTCCATACCAAATTTCTACTCTATTATGTTATTTCAGTATTTACTATGTCAAGTTAAGGTGACCTTTGCTTTCTACCCTTAAACTGCTGTTAAGCACTGTGTGCAGTCAACCAGTAGTTGCTTTTTTCACCTAACGTGACTGCATTTCCACGATGGATGAAGTCTATTCTAGGTACAGTTTGTACTCTGTATCCATTTAAGTGTCAAAAGGCCTTTGGAATTCTTGTGGATGAAGTTTGCCACACAAATGTAATATATTAGAGGGAAATTACTGACTCAAAGTAATAGTAGTGGTTATTAATGGAAAAAAATATATCGGCTATTTGTCCCAAAGACAAGACCTTTTAGCAAAAAGGCAGATGGACACTTCATTATTCCTCACTTTCTCCTTCCCATCTTTGGCTACTGCAGTCCTTTTCCACTCTTCTCTAAGATTGCCATCATTTACTGAAAAGAAAATGCAGTCTGGCTGAGTGGTAGGGAAAGAATGGGGTTCGGATCAACTGAGCTTCTGTATGTGTTGCTCCCCCAGCCACACCACTGCATGGCATTGAAATCTTAAAAAAAAAAAAAAAAAAGTGAAATTCTTAATTCTCTCCATACATATATGCACAGCACAGCTACATTTATGGATACATCAGCCCAAGTCATAGGTGAGTTTTTCACTGCTAGGTAGAGATAAGTGACTTTTTTCCACAAATAGTAAATTTGCCCAAAAATACATTTTGGGCAGCGGCGGCGGTGTGGGGGGGAGATTATGCTGTAACCTGAGCCCCACCGCTGCCCAGGGGTGAAGCCTTTGGTTTGATTTCGGCCGCAAGCGGTGACGTTTGAGCTTTGGCTCCAGGTCCCACAAGTCTAACACCAGCCCTGGTGACCCCATTAAAACAGGGTTGTGACCTACTTTGGCGTCCTGACCCACAGTTTGAGAACATTTACATTAGATGACAGTCTTGTGTGCTTACCATATGTTCATTTACATCATTGTAATTGCACATTATCTGCTGATTTTGATAATATTCTAGTTGTCTTTCTGCCAGATCAACCCGCTGCAATAGATTCTCAATGAAGTGTTGGAGCCTGGCTTTCCCATGGACCTCTTTCTCAGCTGCCTCTTCCAGGAAGTGGTTAAAAGTAACAACCTCTCTGTAAGACAAAAGTGTTTGAAATACAGCAACATCGAAGTACTGGAAAGAGTCCTGGCTTTTTTGTTGTTGTAATTGTTGCTAAGAAACAGCAGTGGAAAGGGGATTCTCACCTGTATTGTAGAAATCTCCTACCAATGCCTTTGTGTTTACTGCCATATTTATCTTTTTTCTGGTTATGATTGGAAATAAGGAAAATAGACAGACTTGGAATATCTATACGATTAGGAAAGACTCTCCAAGAAATTCCTTGTTTTCCTGCTAGCAGTCCTGAAGGTGCAGGCCACCCCACAATGGGTAGGAAGGCTGCCCTGCTATGCCACATACCCCCGTGCACTCCTTAAGGGGTGGCACAGCTGCTGTGCTTCCCAAGAACTTACTAAAACACAGTGGCCTCCTGGAGCTCCTTCCGGGCCAGGATGGCGCACAGAATGTCCCCTGCTCAGAGCTGTGTCTTAAAATAAAAACATGCAAATATGGGATAGATTTAGCAAAATGTGATTCAGGCAATTTCCTTCCTTAAATGGAAATTCCACCTCAGAAGCTCTTGACAAGTTCATCTCGTAAACTCCTTGCCAACAGCACTAAAAACACTCATATGTTTATTGCATCCAGGGAAGAGACTTGCACTCATAATGAGCAATATGAAAGGCCAACAAATGGTAGATGAGGATCTCCCATATAATCTTAGAAATAACCTTCATCACCAACTGTGGTGGCTGGAGATATTTTGTAAAAGCAACATTTAGTACATTCCAAGATTGACACTTCCTTAATGTTCAATTGCAAATGTGGTGCCCTTTTCCCTGTTTATATACACACCAGTTCGACACTTAACCCTGAAATATGACATGAAATGAAAAGAAACCTAAAATTTCTCACCTATCCTGTTAATTAAATGAAATAGAACAATTTTATGATTCCCAAATAGCTTTATTTTAAAACATCAGCCCTTCATTATTCAACAGAGCCACTGTTGGCATGCCCATTAAATTGCATTTTGGCCTTGATCCTTACAAAGGGCACATTAGGGCAGAAAAAGACCGTTGTGCTCCAGACAAAGTGTGAGCAAGGCTAAGTAAGATAGCCTGAGGCATAATCCCTCTATGCTGCTATGGTAAGGAAAGGGGCAGGGTGAAGAGTGAGTTGGTTAAGTGCAATTCTGAGCATGTCAGATTTGCCCCTAATCACAAAGTGCTAGATAAACTGAGGTTACTGGTATGCAAATGTTTTAACTTACTTCAAAACACAGAATATGGGAGGGGGGCAAATCAGTATTTGGTAAATAAAAAAGGACAAAATTGACCAGAGAAAAATGTAGTCTGAGATGAGAACACTATAAACAGTGGCTAAAAAGAAAAACATTATACTGGTGATGACTTTCTAAAGCCCTGTTTCTTCATCAGCACACAGAAGTTTCTCTTCGTATTTAAGTTTATCTAAAAAACTGTTTTAATTCCACATAATTGTAGATAATAGCTTCCTTACAGTTTTTCTGCCCAGCAAACCATGAACTGAATCTGTCTCATGAGCAGTGTCAGGCACAAGCAAATGACTATGGAATCTTTACATGCAGAATTTGATTTACCTCTGGATTTTGCTGTAAACAATACCGGAATGCATAGGCGCCGACTCCGAGGGTGCTCCAGGGCTGGAGCACCCATGGGGAAAAATTAGAGGTGCTCTGCACCCACAGGCAGCCAAACTCCCCCTGCCCCCACCTCGCTGCCTCCTCCCCCACTCCCAAGCACGCTGAGTTCCCGCTCCTCCGCTTCCTCCCCCCCATCCCCTGCCGCCTAACAGCTATTTGGCTGCACTTAGGACTTTCCCGGAGGGAGGGGGAGGAGCAGGGACAGGGCATGCTCAGAGGAGGAGGCGGAAAAGGGGCGAGGTCTTTAGGGAAGGGGTGGTGTGGGGTGAGGGCGGTGCAGGGGTGGGAAGAGGTGGGACTGGGAGGCTTGGGTGGGGGGCGTCGAGCATCCACCGAACAGAGGGGAAGTCGGTGCCTATGCCATAATGCACTAAAAAGCTCTCTGAACTAGCAGGAGTAGAAGTGGAAGGTGCTCCAGGAATGGTTGTTTCAAGGCATACACAAAGGCTTTGTCTTTCATCCCAGCTCCTTTTAGGATATTTACTTACACATACTCCAGATTTTGCTAGTGACAAGCAAGAATGAGATAATGGGAACTTATTTTTGAAACTGTCTACTGGGTAATGCCAGCTTTATGGCTATGTATGGTTTCTGTCACTACAGCTTGCTCCAGAATAACATGAGGTTTTCTATAATCAGGTAAAAGGCACAGAGCAGAGTTTAGGATAATGCTAACACTAAAACCAAGATGAATTTTAGCACTTGACTCGCCTCTCACTAACTCACTTACATCATTGTAACTCCTTTGACTTCCATGAAGTTATTCGGGATTTATACTGGTGCGAGAGCAAATAGAGGCCTTTGGAATCTTACTTACCTGGACAGCAAATCAAAAGGCCCTGTATGTGTCAGACTGAGGAAATTTTTTACTTTGTTTACAAAAAAAAAAATCTGTCTTAGTGTTACTTCTCCAGAAATGATCAGATGAATATATCTGCCCACGTTATTGCATAGATTACACAACACAAGGTTTTGCAACAAACTTTACAGAAAATAATAATGAATTTGCATTAACAAACAAATTGCCTTTTCATTTCCTACATGCCCTACTGTTTAGTAGGAGACAGGAAACTCAAAGACATGGAAACATGCAGTTTGTTATACTGTAGGCCTGCGATTTAACTCACCCCGTACTAAACCAGCTTTGGGTGAAACTCCGGGATTTCACCACTAAAAGTAAGGGGGAAAAATGCTCCACTGCTGCTAAGGTGCCCCCAACTCAGGAATGCCCCTAACAAGAGTTATAACACCAACGGTTGTAAAGTAGAGACACCCAAGTCTGGGAAGTTCAGGGAGGAAACAGAAAGACCCCAAGAGTTGGTAAAATAGATAAGATAAGCTCTGACCAGTGAATTTATGCTGCCCATCTGCACAAACAAAGAAGGTCATAAGTTACAATTTGGGCATGAGAGATAAAATATAAAAAGACTTGAGGAGGGAGGAGAAAATGTAGGTGCCAGTGTGTGATTGGTTAAATTTTGTTACCTAGGGGTACTGAATAATGTGATAGGTTTAGTAAAGTTAAAGGAGGTAGCTAGTTTTACCTGTATGATGTAATAAAAAAAAATGCTCTTTGGGAACCATCTCCGGATTGGAATTTAACATCAAGCTGCTAGAACTCTGACCCCTCTGCACAACTGTAATGTGCAGAGGCATTGCTGGAACCCCAGAGGAGAGGATCCTGACTGGCCATCAGGTGAATTTTGTCTGTATATTGGGAGTGGTGAGCATAAGAGATTTGGTTGGTATATGTATTCTGAGTGTTGCTAATAAATAGATGTTTAGAGCACAGCTGTGTAAGGCTCCCTCACTAGGAAAAGGTCCTGCAGACCTGTAAAGCCCTGAGCCCCGAGGGAAAGGGCAGGTACTTAAATTGACCCGGTTTCTTCCAGAGCCCCATAAGTAAGGATAGGTGCCTTACACCCTGTGTCCTCAGAAGGGAAAGGCTGAGGGGGCCTAAATTGATTGGGTCATGCCTTGAGCCCTCAGTAGGGTATAGGTGGACTGCCCTGGATTTTTTTGTGAGTACCAATCCATTACTCTTGGCAGGGGAGAGGGGCAGATAGTTGGTTTCCCTTCCCCCCAGAAGCAGCAGGAGCATCAGCTACTGAACCAGCCAATGTAGAGCAATGAGAAGCTACTACTTGCTGAAGTACATAGTCATCCTGATGGGATTCACTGTGACAGCTCATCAAGTGTTGAATAATTGGCAGTTGCTGTAAAATGGGCTGGATAATTTCATGAATACTAATGATATCAGGAAAGATCATTAAAAGGATACCTAATCTCCTTTTCTAGGGTGTGACTGGATCGCCTGCAGAGGGCAGGAAGTAATTTCCCCTTCCTCCACATCCATAGTTGGCCAGATATATTATGTAAGGGATTGATTTTCTTTGGAAGATTGAGATCACTGTCAAAGGCAGGACACCAACCTAGATGGGCAAATGGTCTGATTGAGGATGGTAAATCCTGTGATTTTTAGTGTAGATTCATCCATGCAGTTTATTAATGTGCCTTTAATGATTTTACTATCAACTAATTTTCTCCCTACAGAAGTGAGCCTCCCCACTCTATAACTCCCAGGGTGAGTTTTACTCTCTTTTTAAAGATAGGCACCACAGTAGCAACCCTCTGATCCTCAGGCACAGCTCCTGTTCTGTTAAGGTGCATGACATACTTGTTAGTAGCTCTGCTATCTTATAATTATTATATTTTTTACTTCCTTTAAGAACAACATCAAGCCCTGAGGATTTACTGCTATTAAGTTTCTTCAGTTGTTCCAACCCTCTTCCTTGGAGACATCTTTCTCTCTGCCATTGCTATGCCTTGATTACCTAGAAGTTGTTCACTGGGGAATTTTTTCCCTCATCATCCATACTAGAGAGGACTAATTCAACAAACTCATTTAACTTCACCACAGCTACATTGTCTTCTTAATTGCCTCCTTCGCTCTAGGCAGTTTGCATGGTCTTACTCACAGGCTTATATATGACCTTCTTGCTTCAGATCTATTTTTAATATATATATTATTAATAGCTATGTGCTCTTTATTTTTTCTCTTTATTTCCCTTTCACACCTTGCCTATGCTAGCTAATTTGGATTTTGTTAATATTACCTATGCTGAATTTCCCCATTTTGCTATTTTTCACTCCTTTGCTTCACAGAAAAACTGACACTCACTATGGTATGGTCAGATGCTGCTCCTAATGAAGTCAGTGTCATCCTCCCCATTTTGGGGCCCTCTGTTTAGAGGGAGGGAATGGAGAATACACACAATATACCAAGGCAAGACAGTTGGGACCAGTGTTATCACAAAATCACCCTTAGTCTGCTGAAGAGGCTAAGTAGAAAACATTTGATAAGGGCTGCCTCAAAGCTGGGGCACTGTGCCTTCAAAAGAACTCCTTTAGGTCATGCTAGCTATGCTGCACCCTGTGTACTCCTCTAATATTTCTAAACAGGCTCTCTAGGGTTATTAAACCCACCTGAACCCCTCCATTTTCAACATTATCTTCTTCCTCACCTTCCCCAAATGTAATCTGTTGGCTCTCCTTTCCATAGTCATTCAGCCTGAAGATTCCTACCCTTTGTTTCTTCAAAAATACCTCATTTATCTGCTATCACTTAAAATAATGCCTTAAAATATGTAGGCCATAAAATCCTGAGCCCTGCTTGGACACTTTCCAAGCAGTGATGGCTTTATTCAGTGGAGCTCAGAATCTCTGTGGATTTATTTATTTATCCTCTCCTCCAGCAAACTTTTTCAATGGACAAAAATACTAAGATAGTTACTAAGATTTGGGATCAAATCCCTAAATAATAACCCTTAAAATAATTACAGTTTTGAACAACTTTGTCCAAACCTCCCCCCCCTTAAAGTTGTTTTAAGACATGGAATGTTGCTAATTTATCATACAGCAAGCTTTATTTTTTAGTTCTTTGGTTGATAATGTACCACATAAATATTGAGGTCTGGTTAGAAATTAAGGTTGCTGTCTTGATAGAATTTAATCAGCCCAGTAAGTATTATCACCTTAAGGCTGGTTGGCTCTACCAATTACTGTACTTACAGGCAATGCAAAGACTGTCTTTGTCTTTGCTGAAAATAATCAGAAGCACATTCCACTGTGTACTTTAAAAAAAGCATGAGTTGCGCTGGTCTCTGTCCGATTGTGAACCTCATATTCCCATTGATGAGTAGTTATTTCCATGAGTAGTTCCATTGACTCACTAGGATGAGTCAGATGGGTCTGAATTTGGCCCTAAGGTGTGTCACCCATTCACAAAAAAACCTCTTCTGTGACCCTAAATGATCGATTGGCGATCCCTTGATTCGAGGATGATTTCTACCACGGATTTCCATATGGGTCCTGAGATGACTCAAGAGTCCGACCCTGGAACTGCAAATCTGCCCGTGGAGATACAGACATTTTGTGGTAGGCCAGCAGCCTGCTGGGAGAAAGTTATTTCTTTTGCTTTCCTCCTCTCTCTCTTTTCAGCTTCAAGGGCAAGGCGCTTCTCCTGGAACTGGGCCACTGCCTGGTGGAGGATATGGCACCATTGGGGTTGGTTAGTAGCTCGCTCTTCCCAGCTTGTGATGTCCACATCAGTTTTCTTAAGATGCATTTTCAGTGTGTTTTTGTAGCATTTCCTCTGACCACCACAGGATCTCTGACAATGCATGAGCTGAGAGTAGAGGGAGCTAAAAACCTGGCATCTGCATATAATGTCCAGCCCAGCGTAGTTGGTGCACGAGGATCATTGCTTCAATGCTGGTGACATTGGCTTCAGCAAGGATGCTGGCGTTAGTGCAGGGATCTTACCACTTGATGCGAAGGATCTTCCAGAGGCATCGTTTGTGGTACCTCTCCAGACTCTTGAGGTGCTGTTGATAGGTCACCCAGGTTTCACATCCATAGAGGAGTGTAGGAACAACGATTGTCTTATAGACCTGGATCTTGGTATCCTGCCATAGGTCATGGTCCATGAAAACGTGTCAGAACAATTTCTCAAAGGAAACGCTTGAGCACTGGATCCTGTGTTGGATCTCACTGTTGAGTTTTACATTTTGAGAAAGTTTGCTACTGAGGTAGCAAAAGTGCTCAACTGTCTCCAAAGTCTGACTGTTGATGGTGATTTGTGGTGGGTCATGTGCAAGGCCTGAAGCATAGATTCATAGATACTAAGGTCAGAAGGGACCATTATGATCATCTAGTCCAACCTCCTGCACAACGCAGGCCACAGAATCTCAACCACCCACTCCTGCGAAAAACCTCTCACCTATGTCTGAGCTATTGAAGTCCTCAAATTGTGGTTTAAAGACTTCAAGGAGCAGAGAATCCTCCAGCAAGTGACCCGTGCCCATGCTACAGGGGAAGGCAAAAAACCTCCAGGGCCTCTTCCAATCTGCCTTGGAGGAAAATTCCTTCCCGACCCCATATATGGTGATCAGCTAAACCCTGAGCATATGGCAAGATTCACCAGCCAGATACCCAGGAAATAATTTTCTGTAGTAACTCAGATTCCACCCCATCTAACTTCCCATCACAAGCCATTATGCCTATTTACCATGAATATTTAAAGATCAATTAATTACCAAAATCATGTTATCCCATCATACCATCTCCTCCATAAACTTATCGAGTTTAATCTTGAAGCAGGTTGATAGAGCACTTTAGTCTTCTCAATATTGAGTGAGAGTCCTAGGCTTTGGTAAGCTTGTGCAAGAAAATCCAGTATGGTCATTCTCAGTGTGCCCGAGGATGACACAATCATCAGCATACTGAATATCAGTAATAGACACCCTGAAGACTTTAGACCTTGAGAAGAGACGTCAAAGATTAAAGAGCCGCCTTTCCATTCTATATTGAATGTCAACTCCATTGGGGAGGTGATGAACTTTAACAAGGACCAAAATGACTGTTCAGTAGATGGAAAACAGGGCTGGGGCCACAACGCATCCTTGCTTAACCCCATTTTTCTGACAAAGGTTCCATCTCAAGGCCATTGCAGAAAACTGTGGCAGTCATCTGATCATGGAGAAGCCTTAGGACCTTAATAAATTTTGGAGGGAAGACAGATCTGGCCAGCACCTTCCATAGGGCTTTGTGACTGACAGAGTCAAAGGCCTTTGTCAAATCAAGGAAAGCCATGTACAGGTCCTGATTTTGCTCCCAAAATTTTTCCTGGATTTTGCATGCAACAAAGATCATGTCAGCTGTCCCGTGGGATGGTCTAAAACCACACTGAGATTCGGCCAATATTTCCTCAACAAGGGGAAGTAATCGGTTTAAGAGGATAGGGGCAAAAATTTTCTTTGCTGTAGATAGCAAGGCAATGCCTCAATAGTTTCCACATCCTAAGTGACCCTAAATGCATACCAATGATAAGCATTAACTAACTGAAGGAGATTTTTCAAAGGTTCCAAGGAAAGGTAGATACCCAATTCCCACTGATTTTCAAAGGAGAGCCCAACTCCTCTTTCAAGTTTCTGTAAAACTTGACACAAATGGCTTGAGTTGACGACCTCCAGTATTCTGAATCCCCTTTCTGTTCTCTGTGCAAGTGGATGTAGCCATGGCTCTGCTCCTTCCCTTTCCCCTACGGGCATCCCAAGAGATGCACAGAAGGAATAGGATATGTGCTCCAGAGAGCCACTGACCACAGCTGTGTCAGTTTGCTACTTAGGGGCATAAGGGAACAGCTCTGTGAACTGCCATGGAAAAACAAGTCACAATTTGGCTCCAAGGCCTACTCTTCATGTGGAAGTTGATTAGCATAGCTATTGTGGAATAAACTGTTCCACAATAGCTCCCTATGTGGACACAGTCTTCTAGAATTAAGGTGACTTTTATTCCAGCATAATGACTCCACTTTGAGAGTAAGAAACTAACAATATGGAAGGTGGGTGACAGAGGGAAACCAATGGAAGTTTTGTCTAAGTACTGAAAGTTTGGTCCTTAATAAGTGCCCTTATGTCTTGTTCTTGTATTAAAGCCAGAGAACATAAAAAGACCAAATAGACAAAACAAAAAGAAAATGCCAGTAGAAATTCTGGATTTTGGATTAAAATCAGCACTGTGTTTTTCTGTAAAGGGAGAGTTCCTGCTGTCTACTTATTGTCCTTAGTCATAACAATGATCAAGGCAGAGAGAACTACTTAGGCCCAGGTCTCTAATCTTTTAAATGTTTCTCACATACTAAAATTTAGGGATGCACAAACGTCCCCTGGCCTTGCGTGCTTACTCTGTTTAGGTTTATTAAAATCAAACCCCTTTTGCTTGTTTGTTTTCCCCACCATACCAATAAATCCCCTTATTTTCCAGAAACAAGCCTCTAGAGGCCCTCTTGAACTCATAATTGCTCTTAGCTTCAGTGATCTAATTGGAAGCTTAAAATGTATTCCCTTTGTGCAGGTTTCCGTGGTATTCTGAAGCTCATGGTATTCATGCTGACTCTTGCTCTCCTTCATCAAACATTGAGTATTTCCTTTCTGTCCACATTTTCCAATTAACTCTGAAATTTGCTCAAGGGCTCCACTCACTCCACAACCTTTACTCATCTGTGTGGTCTCAGTCATGGGTCAGACTGAGGTGGCTCAGTGACCTGAGTTATCTTTGGTGACTGTATCTAGTGTTCTAGAATATTAAACACTCTTTTACAAAATAGAAACAGAAATCTCTGGCCCTTCTTCTTTGAGTGATGTCCCAGTGGGTGCTCAAGTTCAGTTGTCTGCCTGAGGGCTCATATACACACACCAGTTGTGCCACTTTAACTATATCAGTATAGTTAAAGCAGTCCCAGCCCCCCTAGTCTAGACACAGTTATAGCAGTACAAGGATGCTTTATACTGGTATGGTTATTCCAGTAAGGTAGTGGCACCAATTTAAATATTTCTGGGGGTGGGGTGGGGAAGAGTAAATTCCAGTCCCTGCCCCTTAGGTTTGCTAACCCTTATTAAACCTCACTTTTTAAAAATGGTATGCAGCATGCATGTCAATTTGTTTATTAAGTCAAAGTTTAGTCTCAGTGACATCTGTGCCACTCCATTGAAGTCAAAGGAATTACACTTGCATAACGGAGGGTAACATTTGGATTCTCCTGGAGTCTCCAGGAATTAAAGATTAATCTTTAATTAAAGATTGTCATGTGATGAAACCTCCAGGAATACATCCAACCAAAGTTGGCAACCCTACTGCCTCTTCCCACAAGGACAGTATTCTGGTTCCTGCTTTCCCCTCACCTGCTGCAGGGCCCCTAGGTTTCCTAGGGTGAGGAGCCTCCCCTCACTCTTACTCACACAATGCATGAGCAGGTGCTTTCAGGAGTCAATTCTTGGTGGGTTTCAGAGTAGCAGCCGTGTTAGTCTGTATCCGTAAAAAGAAAAGGAGTACTTGTGGCACCTTAGAGACTAACCAATTTATTAGAGCATAAGCTTTTGTGAGCTACAGCTCACTTCATCGGATGCATACAGTGGAATGTATGCATCCGATGAAGTGAGCTGTAGCTCACGAAAGCTTATGCTCTAATAAATTGGTTAGTCTCTAAGGTGCCACAAGTACTCCTTTTCTTTTTAAATTCTTGGTGGACTCCCATGCGCTGTGCCATACAGGAACAGACTCCCAGTGTGACAGGTCACAACACCATTTGTCTGGCTGCTCCTCTCTCTGGACAGGGGGCTGCCGGGCTAAAGTTCAGTGCTGTTGCAACCCTGTGTGCCAGGTTGCAATCCCACTCCCTGAGACTTGTCTGAGTCAAATTTCAGTGGCACTGCGACCACACAGTTGAGTGATGCTCCGGCACCAGCCACTACTGAGTTCGTACTGAGTTAATACAGGACCACTGTTAAGAATTAGTCAGGCCATGCCCTCCGCAGCTCTGAGGCCTATGGTACTTCAAGCGAGTGCAAAACCTTGGGAGGGATGTGGGAGGGGGGGGGAATTAACTACCAAACCTCTAACCTAAATAGTTATACCAGCACAACATCTATGTGTAGACCAGGCCTGAATCTGCCAGCAGTCTAAAAGAATATTTCTAAGAGGTGTAAACTGCTGCCATGGAGCACAGTGGGATGTTAACTCCGAGGCCTAACCATGTTGTCATTTAAAGTGTGTCTGTTGATCGAAGCACTCACACAAAAGGGGAAAGTGTGATCTTATTACAAAGATTTGCATAATCTATTTAATGCATCTCACTTTGACCTCACATCTGGGCACAGCTTTGGAGAGTACCAGCACTTATTTTTTTCCCTGTCTGACCACTGCTCTGACTGGCATTAATAAGACTTCTCATGTAATTGAAAGAATGCAAAATGTTGGCCCCACTGAAGTCCCTGGCAATACCCCCTTTGACTTCAGTGGGAGCTGGATCTGGCCCGCATGAAAAAACGCTGCAGTAGAAGATCTATTATTTTGGAAACTTAGATCTGTTTTAAATCACTGTCATATCTACTAGTGTTCCTCATAGTTCTTTTTGGTAACTAATGAACCAGTTTAGGAGCATCACATTTTAAAGAACATGCATTTAACTAAAGTAAGTTGTTGTTGCAAACTGTCTGAAAGGGTTTCTGAGAATGCTAAATACTGTAAGTAGTTCATCCATAAATAATGTTACAAACATTGCTACATTTTTAATGGGTGCATCATGAACATCTTTTTAGATGGACGGTTTGCCAAAATGAGTCTGGAATCTGCTTGTGGTTCCAGTGATACATAAAATTCTGTTTTTATAGATCTACTTCCCATCCCCCAAACCCCATCCCAGGTTTTTCTAGAAATGCTCTCTTGAGTACTTGCTTGCAGCCATGCCTTGCTGCTCCACAGGGGAGAAGAAACTCCTTTTACCGCTGCCTCATGCTGCACCCATAAAACACAGGGCAGGCGTTGGTCCTCTGCTACAGCCAGATCGTGATACCCTTACTCACGCTGAGAATAACTTCCTCTAGGATAGGACTGCTCAGAGTAAGCTACTAGTCAGAGTGATAAGGGCACCACAGTCTGGCCGTTATTAAACCTCACTTTTTAAAAATGGTATGCAGCATGCATGTCAATTTGTTTATTAAGTCAAAGTTTAGTCTCAGTGACGTCTGTGCCACTCCACTGAAGTCAAAGGAATTACACTTGCATAACAGAGGGTAACATTTGGTGTAGTGCTGCCTAAGCTGCAATTGCACTGTTTAGTGGTGACCAAGGTATCTTGGGCACTATTGTTAACTGAACATGAGGGCATAAAGGCGGCGTATCTGGTATTCTTTTGCTTCTACAGTTTGTTTCCAGAGTAGTAACCTCCACCACACTGGCATTATCTATTGTATTGCAGTTACTACCAAAATCTTACTGTGGGTTTCATGTTACAAGAACGTGTGTGTGCGTGTGTATAAATCTACTTTAATACTGCACATGTTCTCCAAGCACATACAAAGCCATCGACACTGTGCTTCTATTGCCCTTCCACTTACTCTTCTTTCCTGTGAAGTGCTTCCTCAGACTCTGTAAGACGTTGCTTCAGTAGAGCAATCATCTCAACTGCAACGTCCACCTGTCTGTTCAGGTCCCTCTCTCGCCTCTGAACTTCCTGTTTCTTCTGAGACAGCTGCGCAAAAGCGGCCCGAACTTCCAACAGCTCAGCCGTTTTTTGGGCCAGCTCTTTGGTAAGCTTGTCAATTCTCTTCTCTATTGTTTTATCTACAGCTTCTACCATCCTATTAAACTTTTCTCGTACATGTGCCTCAAAAGAGGCTTTGGAGTCTGTTGTTGGAACCCACGGTTTAGAAATCTGCTCATCTGTGAAGTCTGCTGACCCGTAATTTGCCACAAAAGAGACAGGCCTTTCAGCTTCCATCTCCAGTGATTTTCTGTTCTTTGGGTTCTCATGTGAGCTGTCACAAAAATTTATGTAGGATGGTTTCTGTTTTATTGCATTGCTGGTGTTCCCCAGTTTTCCTTGAGTCATGGTCTCTGAGGAAGAGAGCAAGTCTGTATCTTTGAGGGAAGAAAAGAGGTTGCATTTTGTCAGAAGGCTTCTTTCTTCATACCTATGATTATACTCCAGATGTGCCCTCAGAGAAGAAAGGCTTCTGAATCTAGTGTGGTCACCACATCGTGGGCAACGAAATGGCATGCAGATGCTGACATTTTCAAATGACTCCTGCCAGGGGTGTCTGCTTTCTTCAAAAGTGTGCTGTTGCATTACTCTCTCAATCCTGGAAGGAAAGAAAGGACCAACTAATTTTCAGGTTTGTTCAAAAAGATGCTCATATTTTGCTAATACAAACCAAGAAGTAAGAACAAACTTTCAGACTGATTTTTCAAACTGGTTCCTGGGAAAGCAAATTCAACCATCTCATTCGAATGGCAGCACATCACACAGCAGAATAAAGTCAACAAATTAATTTGTAACGTTTTTAGCGGCCTCAAAGCCCTCATTAGGCTCTCATTTAAACGGAAACATCATGATAGTGAGAGCAACTGACCCTGTAGCACTTAACAGTCAGACTACATATATATGAAAAGCTAGCCTGTTGTACAATGTTAGTCTGTAGTGTAGCATGCTCAGAAACTAAATAGCTTACTATGCTTTTTCATATATTCATTATTATTCCTTACTCACAGATAAAGGCCAATAACAAGGATTTTTATATTCATTATGTTGACTAGTAAGCAATAAGACCTGATAACTGTTTCCGTTAATATGACAAATCTAAAATTGTACCTGTGCATATATATACATGCAGATAGGTGAAAGTACTGGTGGTGACATGAACTCAGCAAATGGGGGCTGGGTAGCTTACACACAGAAAAGCTGAAGGGGGGTGGCAGAGGGATGCAAGAAGAGGACTTCAAGCAGAAGGGGGCAAAGAGAGGCTACTTACACGCAGAGGAGTGCAAAAGAGGGGGGCTGTGCAGTGTGCATGTGGAGGGCACAAAGATGTTTAAGGTACAGTGGATTAAATAAGACAAGGTCACTATTTCTGCATGGGCTGGGGAAGATTAGGCAGAGCTCCAACCTCTCTCTACTGCCTGTGTGTATTTGTTAGGCGACCCATCGCCCCCAGTGTGTACGGTGCCTGATGCTGCCTCCCTGGATTCCCTAGACCCAGTTCTCCGAGGGCTCTGAGCTCAGTCCAGTTCCCTCAGGCACACCCCTAAACCCCATTCCTCCCTGCACTGACAAACACATGCACTGATTGCAGCAAGCACATCTTTTCTCTTTCTCCCCCCCGCCTCCAGGCTCTGTGGTGCAGAGAGCAGGCACTTACCCGACTTGTTGCTGCTGCTGCTGGTGCTGAAGCTGCGGGGAAAGCAGTTTTCAGCAGAGCCGTAAATCACGCTGAGCCCAGCACAGTCACACTTATTCACACCCCCCTCTCTCATTCATTCACACCAACACATAGAGCTGAGCCGTGAGCGGGGAGGAGCATCTGGAGGAAGGAGGGGGCTGGGCTAAAGCGGAGAGCTCAGGCAGAGCACAAAGCAAAATCCACTTCAGGCCAGCATAGAAGGAGCAGAAAAACAGCCTGCATAAAGCAACTGGAAACAGAGAAGATGAGAGAGGGAAAGGAGAGAGAGCAAGAGAAATCAGCGTCTAAGTCTAAACACATCATCTGATCATTTAATATAGAAGCAAACGAGTGCAAACCAGACACAAACAATTTAATGACAAGTAATGATACGGAGGAGGGAACTAAGCATTTTGCAAGGCAAGAACAATACTGAGCCAGTAGGACATATTGGGTAAAATCCTGGTTCTGCTGCGGTTGACGGGACTTTTGCCATTGTCGACACATCTTACTGTCACTGACGTGTTGATTAGATGGCAGCGTAAGCTGATGTAAGTGTAGTAGGGTTTGCAAGTTTGTATTTTGAATTATAGTAAGGGTATGTCTGTGCTGCAAGCGCTCCAGCAACCCAGCTGCCAAGCTGCAGTAAGTGTAATGTAGCCACTTGCTCCAGAAGGGGTTTTTCTACTGCTACAGTAAATCCACCTTCTCAAGAAGTGGTAGCTAGCTTGAGGGAAGAATTCTTCCATTGGCCTAGCTATGTCTACAGTGGGAGAATGGGTAGGCTCACCTCACTATATTGCACAGGACATGACCGTTTTCACAGTCCTGAGCAATGTAGCTAAGTCGGTCTAACTTTTAGCTGTAGACCAGGGCTAAGTTGCAAGTAACAGAGGTAACTAAGGCCCCAATCCATGCAGGTAGACACCTGTTTGTTTGGCTGCCATTTGCAGGCATGGGGCCTGGCTACACTAGAGAGTTTAGTGTGCCACTGTAAGCTCTCTAATGTAGCTGCTCTAAGCTGAAGGGAGAAAGCTCTCCCATCAGCTTTATTCCAGCCCCCGTGAGTGGCAGTAACTACTTCACTCCCGAGCAACGTAATTTATGCCGACATAAGATGTAGTGCAGACATAGCCTAACAGATTCCACTGAAGGACGTGATTGTATTGTTTGTACCTTTATAGATCTCCTTTAGCTCCTTCACCCTTTTCTTTCTTTTCTTTTTCTGATTTGTGGACCATGATCTTTAAGTCCTTTATTTGCTGAGTCAAACTCCAATTCCCAATATTAAGCCTTGTAACAACATTGCCTTTTGCTTGTCCTTTTTGCATTTCTTACCCAGCATTATCTGTTGGAGTTCCTTTTCCAGTCTGTCCCAGTATCCCCCAAATACATCAGTGGGTAGTCCACAGGGGCCTCCTTTGGATTCAACTCACCCCTCCGGTGCCCTGTATTTGCCAAATTTGAACACTTCTAATGTCATTGCTAAGCTTCTGGGTTGTGAACCTTGACCGAAAAGCTACACGTATAATAAATTACACATTATCTGTTCCAGATGCATGGATCCTGGTTGAGTCACAGCACCACTAATGACCTCTGAGATGGATGACAGCGGGATGACCTCTGAGACCTCTTTCCATTTGGCTTCTCAAGAGCTCAGTTCCAGCTTTCGTCACTCAGGTATCATTCGGCACACAGCAGCGTTCTGCTGATTAGATTCAAACACGGGGGAGATGGGGCAGATGAATGCAGGGTACATCACATCTCCAAAGTTACACAGAAACCCTCTCCCTTTATATACATTACATATCTCCTTGCATTCCCTATACATTATATAATTTATTGATTGGATTGGCTACTTCACAGGAACCAATCCCTGTGCAGCATGTGCTGTCCGTGCGCTGCCCATACTTCGACTTCCTCTTTACCTGATCTCTATATTCCTAACTTATTATGTCCCTTGTTATCTAGCTCATAATAAATAGTTCCCTGGGTGTTCTCCCTCTTCTCTTAGTTGGCTCAGACATTCTGTCTTTTTAGCCTACTGATGTATTTACTTATCTTATTTAGCACAAACATTCTGTTTTCAACCTGATGATTCATTTATATCCCTAATTTTATCTTCCAAAAAATGAGCCATCCTTCCATGTGTTAATTACTCATGTCGGGCCAGGCCTCAGCTACAATAATAGATTAGACATTGATCCCTTGACTAGCAAATGAGATTTTTAATCATTTATAATCTTGACCATTGAACATACTTTTGCAAATTTTGGGAGACTATATTAAGGCTGTCTAGGAAGTATAAGTCTCTTGGAATTATAGTGAAGTGTCACTGTTCTAAAATGTAGTGTTTGAGACCATTATTGTCAAATGTTATGGGTTGGTGAGATGATATCTTTGATTGGACCAACTTCTGTTGGTGAAAGAGACAAGATTTTGAGCTTACACAGAGCTGGTTGTCACAGCTAAATACAAGATGGAACAGATTGTTTAGCATAAGAAGTTAACACATATTCTAAGAGACTGGTCAAGGTGAAGTGTCCCGTTAGCAGCTCTGCAGTCAGAGGACACAAAATGGAGGTTAGTGAATTACAGCTTGTTGTAGTAAATCATAAATCTTCATGTTGTGATAGGCATGTGTAGGATCCATGGATCTTGAAAGGTGTGTGGTGGGGGCACTGATCCTGGTAGTAGTGGAGCTATGCCTACTAGTTTTACATCTGTTGTTGTTGCAGGGTCTGGTGCTGCTTTGAGTTGGTGGGTCCTGGTCTGTGGGGAGCTTGCTTCTGATGATGAGCTTGGTGAGACTGGGGGGTTGTTTGGAGGCCAGAAGAGGGGATTCGGGAAAGGTTTCTTTCAGGATGAGTATGGGTTTTAATAGTTTAATGATACCCCATGTCACGTGTTTATGGGTTGTTTTTTAATGTGGGAGAGATAAATGTTTAGCATTGATATAGTACATTTCTTTAATAAGTGAAGTATATTGACAGAGCTCTAGACATTGGAAAATAGGGGCACACTGATAAATGCCTTTGAGGTGATTAAGGCTAAAGATTCACCAGAACAGTACCTCAGAGGAAGTTATTCCTGTTGAAACTCAGAGCATCATCTTCTAATCCCTAAAGTGTGTGTACTAGCCAGACTGAAACTTTTTGTAGGAGTTATTTGTCCTCCATTATGTTGTCAAAAAAGTGGCAATCTGACCTTCTGCTCTGACCAAGTGTTACCGACAAAAGGAAGGGGCCAAGAGAATGTTGAACCAGGAAAAGCTCCAAAGCTATGAATTACAACATTAATCTTTTTGTTTTTTTGTGGGAGGCTAACTTTGGAAGTTTTAGTGACCTGATACTGTCCTTACTCTCTCTTGTGTTCCCCTTTACTGCTCTGTTATTTGTCCTCCCCCCCCCCCCACATGCTGCTCCACAATGGGAGGCAGGAGCATTCAATTATGCCACTCAGAGGCTGGACTGAGTGTCACAGGTGTACCAGGCTTTAACTTGGGCTGTCAGGGTGCTACACGAGCCTCCATCTGTGTACACAGGAGCTGCTCTTAAAGTTGGCTACAACAGGGACCACCATGGAATTAGGAAGGGAAAATGAGTGGCTTACAAGGAGCCACTTGCCAGTTTACCTGCAACAGCAAGATTGGATCTAGGGTCCTGTAGCTCTCCAACTCCTCCTATTCCTTTCCTCTTCCCTGACTTCACAGGGGCTACTGACATGCTTAGAGTGAAGTATGTGCAAAAGTGTTTTGATGGATCATGTCCTTAGAATGCATCTGTTTAGTTTTCTATTCCTAAAGTTAACAGTATTGGCGAGTAGCCTCCCCTTCATATGCAAGTAGGAGTTGTGTGCATTTTTGCAGAGAGAATATACTTCATTCTCTTCATCTGAGTTTAATCTACTGTAATTTAAATCTGAAATTGGCAGAATTTAGCACTAACACCTAAATTACGCAAAGCCCAAATTCACACAGCTACAGTATATGAGTCATGTTTGAAATCTTGCCAAGAGATGGGAGGGTATTTTTCAGGTTATTTGTATGCACAGGTTTTAGTCAGGATCTTTCCAAACACTTTAAGATTTCCAAAAAGGTGAAAGTCACACAATGGTTTAGAGTGCCAACACATAGGGAGATGTATGTGAGGGGGAGAACTAGAAGTTAAGGGTGCTCAGCATTTACTGCACATTACTGAAACAAATAATTTTACAAATCTAATATACCTATCTCTGTTTATGTTTTTTGTTTCCTTTTTAAATTTATTTCAGTCTGGACATGTCAGTTTCACTTTTGTTTATAGTCACTTCCCCTGTCAAGTTCACAGTGCCACAGTCTTTGAGCTGCAAGGTGAAATTTTGTTGTTGTTGTTGTTTTTATTTTATTTTCCTAGTGGTAGATTCAGATTCATTATGATCTCTTTAGCTTGCATTCACGGATGTTGCCCTTCCTGGGTTTTTTTTTTTTTTAAAAGGGGCCAGAAGGTGGGGCTGAATGACAGAATTTTCAGATTTTTACCAAGGCCTTCGCTGTGCTACTCAGGGCCCCAGTTATTTTCTAGGTACAGTCAGGTAGACTTAGTGCTGTGATTTTTAAAATATTATGCTACAGTATTGATTTTTTTTTTTAAACTGAGCAATAGATTTTCACTGTACGCTCAAATCCTGGTCAAGGGACCCAGCACTGATCTCAAATCAGTTTTATACTAGTGTAGCTACACTGAATTCAGTAGTTATTCCTGATTAATACCAGGGTAAGTGAACTAAGAATCTGGCCAAGTATTTACTGCATATCATTTACATATAGGTGTATGCTTGTATTTGTCAGTAATGGTGTATTTTTTTCACCTGTACTATGAACAGGAAAGTGCAGTATTTTTCTTTCTAGTGTTAATGAGAAGTAATCACTGTCACAAATACACATGCTAATTTGTAGTACTGAT
This sequence comes from Lepidochelys olivacea, assembly GCF_965140295.1. Classification (NCBI taxonomy): domain Eukaryota; kingdom Metazoa; phylum Chordata; order Testudines; family Cheloniidae; genus Lepidochelys; species Lepidochelys olivacea. Next base: position 78,214,824 of record NC_140417.1, on the reverse strand, counting down.
CCCTATCTGTTACTGATACTGGGCCAAATCCTGAGTTCATTATTGAGTCCATCCTTAGTGTGTGGAATGGGCATTTGCCTGAGTACTGATGAACTAAAATCCCAGCGAAGACTTAAGGGTTTTACCCGTGGAATTTTTAGCAATTATTAATTACTTGTATTACAGTAGCACCTAGGATCAGTTCCCCATGCTAGCTTTGTGTGCATAGACACTGTATTATAGATAAATAAAATGAACTGTTGTGCATTTTGTTACATGAAATATACCGACTTGAAAGGATAAATAATTTTCCCAGTATCTTTCTGCCACAATAGTTGAAGAAAAGGTTGCCTTGTATCTGAAGAATTGAAGATGAGACAATATTATTGTACATACTGGCTCCATGTTGCTGTTTAGCCAAGTGCAGGCTGTTTTTTAGGGCAGGTATAAGTTGTGCATTTAAGTTAATTATTAAAAACCTGAGTTTTGGTCATTTAAAGCCAATTTACTAAAAATAAAAGAAATCTCTTTCTATTTCAAATGAGTTTTGTTGTCAAGGCAACAAAGGGGCTGCAGATAGCAAGAATACTACGAATCCTGTAGCACAGGGGTCGGCAACCTTTCAGAAGTGGTGTGCCGAGTCTTCCTTTATTCACTCTAATTTAAGGTTTCGCTTGCCAGTAATACATTTTAACGTTTTTTAGAAGGTCTCTTTCTATAAGTCTATAATATATAACTAAACTATTGTTGTATGTAAAGTAAATAAGGTTTTTAAAATGTTTAAGAAGCTTCATTTAAAATTAAATTAAAATGCAGAGTCCCCTGGACCAGTGGCCAGGACCTGAAAATCACTGAAAATCAGCTCGTGTGCCGTCTTTGGCACGTGTGCCAGAGGTTGCCTACCCCTGCTGTAGCATTTTGTCAGGTCAAGTACATCAGCAGTGTCCAGCCCATCTGTGGATTCTGAGAAGTGATTACTACTCTCATAGGTAGTCCCTTTATGGAGCTGACTGGGACTAGTTTTCCTCCTCCGAGCAATTATTGTTTCATGCTTTTCTGAATAAGAAAAGGAATGAGCCATTTTCTTACTAGATGTTATGAGCAGTGTGTCCCATAGTGGATGATTTTCAAGAAGCCACAATGTTAATGGCTCGAATGTTGAAAGAAGGCTGTAGAATTACTAACAAGAGATAAAATAGGAACAAAAAGGAGAAAAGAGGTGTCAATAATGACTGGGCTTTGCATTTTGAGGTTCTTGATTTTTCTCAAATGAACTAGTGCTGAGGCAAAATAGTCAAATATGTCAAGTGGAAAAAATCCCTCCCATTGAACACCTTTCATCCAGGACACAGAAAATCCCTGGGAGAGAACTTTCTCAAGAAAAGCTGAAGAGATACTTCCCCCTATCTTGCTCAGGAATTAAAAGTAAAAGTAGGGAGGGTGCAATTTTGTTGTTTTACACTGTGCTCAATCTAAGGGAAAAAGTGGGTGCAAGTACCTTAAGCATGCAAGCATGGTGCAAATACCTGTAGCCTAGTGGACCGAGTACAGTACTAGGAGAGCAGGATTCCATTCCAGACTATGTGACTGACTCTCTGCCTGACCTTGAGCAAGTTACTTAAATTATTTGTGCCTCAGTTTCCCCTGTAAAATGGAGATGATAATACCTAGCTCTTTGCATAATTAGAGCTTAAAGTGCTTTACAGAGGTGATTAGTAGCATTCTTCCCATTTTACAGATGGGGAAACTGAGGCACAGGGAAGAAAATGACTTGCCCAAGCTCACTTAGGACGAAGAACCAGGGCTTGAACCCAGGTTGTCTAACAGCTTGTCTAGTGACTTATCTACTAAGCTATATTAGCTTTACATAAACTACTTTATGAAGTGCTTTAGGGCAGAGGTTCTCAACTTTTTTCTCACTGAGCTGTGCGCCCCGCCCCCCATGCTATAAAAATGCCACGGCCCAGCTGTGCCACAACAACTGATTTTCTGCATATAAAAGCCAGGGCCAGCATTCGGGGATACAAGCAGGGCAATTGCCCAGGGCCCTGTGCCACAAGGGGAACTGTGAAGCTAAGTTGCTCAGGCTTTGGCTTCAGCCCTGGGTGGTGGGGCTCAGGGCTCCAGGCTTCAGCCCCATGTGGTGGGGCTTTGACTTTCTGCCCTGGGTCCCAGTGAGTCTAACACTAACCCTGCTAGGAGGACCCCCTGAAACCTGCTCGTGGCCCCCAAGATGGCCCCAGACCTCTGGTTGAGAACCACTGCTTTAGGATACTCTCTGAAGTGCTTCTCATCCACATACAAAAGTGTGTAGAACTAAACCAGTTAGAGAACTGTTTCGAATAGACAGTGCATTTAACAGGCCTGGGACTGGTTCAATCTAAACCATTTCAGTGCCAGTGTGGACATGAAAAAGCCAAAACAGTTCACCTTGTCCTCCCACTGCTGTCTTCCAGTGCACTGATGGCCTATTGAAATCTACCAGAACACACTGCTTTTGGAAACTGTAGGACATTGTGACAGAATGCACTCCTGTATTCACACCCTACACACTATTTTAATAAACTTTGCACAAGGAATGCCTTGTAAGGTATCATTTTAAAATGCATAATTTGCTGGTCAGTATTGTCCTGATAAAATATATGTGGCAACATTGCTTGTGAAGTTATATGATTTTCCTGTATGATATTAACACGTTTGAAACCCCAAAGCCCTGCCCAGGCAGAAGTCAGGTCTGTCCTAAATAAAGGAAGGAATGTGTGCTTGCCTTAATTTGCATTTAAGCAGTAAATAGAGTTATCAAGCAGGAAGGGAAAACAAAGAATGCTCAAAACAGGTGAAAAAAGCCAAGTTCCCGCAGGGAACTTCCTTCCACATAGACTCTTCATCTCCTAGTTCCCAGCTGGAAATCCTTTTCAAAGAGGAAGAGGAGACTATAAAAAGGAGCAAACACCCCAAGACACCCCCCTCTCTCCCTGCCCATTGCATTCTCTGCACCTGAGAAAACAAAAGGAAACAGCCATTGGAATTTGGCCCTGAAGAGTTAGGTTAGTAACCATGTTGGAAGCATATGGTGAGGAATTTTACTTGAATTTAATATAGTTTGTTAAGTTAGGCACTAGTAAGCATTGTGTATTTTTCTTGTAACCATTTCTGACTTTTATGCCGCATTACTTGTACTCACTTAAAATTTCTCTTTGTAGTTAATAAGCTTGTTTCACTGTTTTATCTAATCCAATGTGTTCAAGTTGAAGTGTCTGGGTAACTCTATTTAAGATAATAAAATGGTATATTATTCCCTTAAAGGAGTAATGGATTTAAAATATTTCTACTGTCCAGGAGAGGGCAGTACAGGACATACATTTCTGGGGTTAAATCTGGGAGTGGAGGTGTGTTGGGGTCACCCTTAAGTATAACCCAGGCTTGTGAGGGTCAGGGTGTAACTGGCAGGCTGCAGTTACACACAAACACTCACTGCATGCTGGAAGGCAGTGAGTGGCCCAGGTGGGAGCTACTTCAGCAAGGCATTGTAAGGCACCCAAGGTTGCAGGGCAGAGGTGACGCAGCCCCCCACTGGTCTGAATTGTACCCTGGTATGTAACAGACACATACCTAGAGGGCATTGTAACTTGAAAAGGTTTAGAATAGCTGTAGTATGGATGCAGGACAAACCTGTAACTGTTCTTAAACTAAAATAGTACGGCTAGAGTGTATGCAATGAACAGTTTTTGCTTAAATCGGTCCAGCAAGTTGAATTACAAACAGTTCAGTTACCTGTGGTACAACTAGCTAAAAGTACGTGCCCCAAAAGATGAAAGAGCAAAGCAGAGGAGTATAATTCACATAAAGAATGGCCATTGCTGCCAGAGTTCTTTCAAAATGAGATGGAGATCTGCTTAACAGAATAGGATCTTGTTTTTGAAAAAAAAAAAAGCTGCCCCACATAGAAAAGGAAAAAAGAGAATGAAAGAAAGCAATAAGGCATATCACAATATCTTAAAGAAAGATTTCTCCCTACAGCAAAGCATTTTTCTCATTGGGACTTATTAAAATATAGACATTTTCTGCAAAAGAGAAAGAAATGAACAAAGCACACCATCAAAGCAGAATCTTGAGCAGTTTCATTCTGATAGTACGCCTTTCTAATTGAGATTGGATGGTGAGGAACACATCCCTTTAAAGGTTTCATACCAAATGTCTTCTGCATATGCAGGAACTAAATGTTAAATAAATCACACTGATTTCCCTAGTGAAAGAAATCTGGCTTTCTTATTTTGAAGAAGGCTGTGTAAAAAGGAACTGAGAGTTATCATCTGCAACTAATTAGTTCGTGTTAGTATCTAAATCACAGAAGCTAAGTTTCTAAAATTAGAAATGCAATAGAATAATGTAAAAAGAGCAAGTCTGCCATCCCCCCCAGCTCAAAAAAAACCCCCAAACCTGTGGTGACTGTCCACCTCCATATCAGGGAATGTGGTGCGCAGCCTCCACTAACCATGATGTAAACCGTCTGAGTCTGTTTCCCTTGTTCCCCCCAATCCCACCTCCCTGAGATCTGATTTGTATGCAGAGGAGATCCTCCTCTTTGTGTTAATCTCTTCTTAGAGGGAAGTGGGAATCAGATGCCTCCACAGCATCATTGCTCTCTTCTGTGGATGCTGTACATGGCTGTCTGTAGGTCCAGACAGGAAGGAAGAGGGGGTAAGCAAGGGTAGGATCTATGGTGAACACACTTTGTGCCCCACACCAACCCCACAGAAATTTGTGGCTCTTGAAGAAGTCATTGCAGAAGATGGGAGTATTTGACAGGCTATAAGGGAACATGGGAAGGCCTCTTCTTGACAATATAAAGGGCCAGAGTCTCAACCAGGTTTATATGACACTCAGCAGCCACTGCTGGAAGGGAATTCCCTACTGGCACATCTGCACCAAAGCAAGTCCCTGCTTCTGTTCCTTATCTTCCTGGTTTCAGGGCATGTTGAGGAAGAGAGAGGGCATGTCAGGGATAGAGTATAAGAGAGCACTGCTGTACTGACATAAGGTCCATTAAGGACCCTGCATGAGTGATGTACATCAGAGGTGCCTGGAAATAGCTCTGAGTAGGAATGGCCCTTGGACTCAGGGAGCTATAAGGCACTTCCCCCTGCCCACTACCTGTGCCAACCAGCAGTCTGGCACTGGAGACAATCAAGCCCTGTGTCTTCAAACCCATCTAAAATAATAGTGGTTTTACTGGCTGCCTGGGGGAAATAAGGAGTAAGATGTTTCCAAATCTCCCCTCCTTCAGACCCTCTCACCCCACATTTCCTTCCTTGTTTCCTTCTCTTCTGTGTTGTTGGTATTTGTAGTTTCTATTTTGCATTTGGTGTGAAGGATTGGTGTGAAGGACATTGCTCCACCAGAAGAAAGGCTTGCAGATCAAAGTTGCTGCACGTGAAAAGTGCACTAAATGAATGGCATTAATGAACCTTTTAAACTACAAGTTAACTAGAGAAAGGCCATTTCTTTACAATAACATCTTCAAAAAGGCTCAGTCAAACCAATGGGCTTCCTATAGGATGAAGAAAAGGAAGGCAATAAAAGGGTGGATTTAAAAGGAAAGTATAGAGTGCTTATTAGCTCCTAAACATCCATGAGATGAAAGTGCATGGTGCTCTCAGGTATTAGAGCCTGGACTGACATTAGTGTTCAATACTCATGCTGTAACCAAGTGACAAGTCAAGCCAAGAAAGAATAAAGCACAGCAATACAGCCAATTAGAAGTTCTTTTCCTCTTCCATAAAAGATTGCTTATATTAATGATGGAGACATAATGTATCGAAGAATAAGAACAATTTGATAGGCACTTAGGGTGAAATTCACCTTAGTGCAGAGGGACAGCATGAGGACTATACGTCATTTAAGGCAAGCCCTATTTTGATCTTAGTGCTGCATAGAGCTTGTGTTGACCTTCTGTACTGGAGTAAATTTCAGCCAGTTATCTATTTAAAACATTGCTGTTTCTAGGACTTGTCCCTGTAACCTTTTCCCATGTGAGCAATCCTTAGGGAAACAGTCCCACTAAATTCAGTGGAACTTCTTGCATGAATAATGTCTGCTGGATTGGCCCCAATCCTGCAGTGAGACCTATCTGAGTGACAGGGTATGCCCGCACAGAACTTATTGCAGGACTGCGCCTTTTGGTTACCTTTGCCTTTTGCCTCAAAATAATGCCCAAATAGTACAACATTACACACAAGCGTGATGAAGTTAACACTGCAATTTAAATGCATTTTAATGTATTGGTTTTGATTAATTTTACCCATTAGAATTCTTAGATATGTTTTGGTAAAAACAAGCTGGTGGTATTATCTTATTTCATACTGTCATAAATATAAAGGGAAGGGTAATCACCTTTAAAATTCCTCCTGACCAGAGGAAAAATCCTTTCACCTGTAAAGGGTTAAGAAGCTAAAGGTAACCTCGCTGGCACCTGACCAAAATGACCAATGAGAAGACAAGATACTTTCAAAAGCTGGGAGGAGGGAGAAAAACAAAGGGTCTGTGTGTGTCTGTGTGATGCTTTTGCTGGGGACAGAACAGGAATGGAGTCTTAGAACTTAGTAAGTAATCTAGCTAGGTATGTGTTAGATTATGATTTCTTTAAATGGCTGAGAAAATAGCTGTGCTGAATAGAATGAATATTCCTGTCTGTGTGTCTTTTTTGTAACTTAAGGTTTTGCGTAGAGGGATTCTCTATGTTTTGAATCTAATTACCCTGTAAGGTATCTACCATCCTGATTTTACAGAGGTGATTCTTTTTTACTTCTATTAAAAGTCTTCTTGTAAGAAAACTGAATGCTTTTTCATTGTTCTTAAGATCCAAGGGTTTGGGTCTGTGGTCACCTATGCAAATTGGTGAGGATTTTTACCAAACCTTCCCCAGGAAGTGGGGTGCAAGGGTTGGGAGGATTTTGGGGGGGAAAGATGTTTCCAAACGACGCTTTCCTAATAAAAATAAACCCAGATAAATGTTTGGTGGTGGCAGTGGAAGTCCAAGGGCAAAGGGTAAAATAGTTTGTACCTTGGGGAAGTTTTAACCTAAGCTGGTAAAAGTAAGCTTAGGAGGTTTTCATGCAGGTCCCCACATCTATACCCTAGAGTTCAGAGTGGGGAAGGAACCTTGACACATACTTACTATTTATAAGACTCGTACCAAAAAAATGTCAGCAATTTAAGTCACTGGCATGGGCAAGTGATTTTGTGCACAAAGAAGTTTCAGGAATTGGAGATGTTCTCATTTAGGTGGACTAAAATGAAATACTGAAGACTTCAAATAACATCTAAGACCTTTTCAAAAAACTGTGTGCTAAGCACTATTGCAGACAGTTACAAAAGACATCAATCACCGGACATTACTAAACAAACATGTGGTGTGATGGTGCAACGAAAGCCAAGGGAGTTCATCATCTTGAAGAATCAAGCCCATGTGCAGCAAGATTCTTCACATGCAAAATAAACATTCTCAGGTTCCTTCTTCCATGCAATATGCTGGATACAGTCTTGAAGGCATGTATGATTAGCCACATCTGGCTAAATTTGAGACTGAAAATTGAAAGAATGTGGCTTACCCAAAGGAAAATGCTGATGTCTTTCTTTCATATTTTGTTGCAGGCAGATGCCTGTTAGCTCAATATAATTTGAACCTACAGAACAAGAACAAATTGCCCACATCAAAATATTCTTTGCTCCCATATCCATCCCCAAATTAAGTGACTAATTGTTTTGTTGAACACACATTACCTGTTTTGGAAAAATATTTAGGAGTGTGAAATATTCCCCCATTTTTTAAACTTAAAAAATATTATATAGTTATTCAAGGGTGGGGGGGGAGAACCTAAAACATTTCTTAATTTGTTAAATGGCTTTTTTCCCCCAGGTTGAAATAGTGGCTGGGACAGTGCTCTAGAATTCTAGTTTGTTTTTAAAATAACTTTATTTACATAATTATGATGACTATACTCAAAGTCTAGAAAATCTATGCAACCAAATATGGATAGACTTGTGTGTCTCTCTCACTCACGCACACGCGTGCGACACTGGTTCTTTTTTATTCTTCAGGATGAAATGGGCTATAAAAATGTAAGATACTATTTATTATTGCTATTATTTATAACTGAAAACAATAAAAATGAAATAGGATGTTGTCTCTGCTCATATAGCAGATCATGAAACAGTTAGAAGGACTATAGAAATAGCTGACAACCCAACCACAGGTAAAATGTGCACACTATTAAACCTCAGCTTTATAATAACTGTGAATAATATAGTTCTTCCTCAGAGGCAAAAATAGTATAATTAGCACTTTGCACTAAGCAGAGCATATACACATCTTGGATAGAGTGGAAACTTATCCTTTTCCTGGGGTTTGACCTTAATGTTAAATTAAACAACAGCAAAAGATAGCTTGGTTGTGCCTAGCATGAAATCCTGGTTCTATTGACTTATTATTCTGATTATTATTTTATTATTTGTATTACAGTAGTACTTAGGAGCCCTGGTCATGGATCAGGACCCCACTGTGCTAGGTGCTGCACAAACATAGAATAAAAAAAGATGGGTCCTGCCCCAAGGAGCTTACAATCTCTGTGGAAAACAAGGTGGATACAGACATACGGGGGAGTACAAGGAAACAATGAAACAATATTGGTGAACATGATAGGCAGAGGTCTCAGCACAGCAGCAGTCTAACTGTTGTAGAGCCAGGATTTCATTATAGAATTTTCTTGTCTGGATCTCTCTGCCCCTAGATCTATCTGCCGGAGAGACACACATTCTAACCCCTCTTTTATTGGAGCAGACAAAATCGATCTAACCTCAGAGTGACTCAGCAAAAATACTACTTCAGCTCTATAGCACGCGCAAGCATTTGACATCAATATGACTAGGCTTGGCAGAATGCAATTTTTGGTTTTTTTTTATATATTTTCAACAGATAATACTTGTTTATTTTTAAGCATTTATTTTTATCTATTTAAATTTTCGAAGTTGGGAGAAATGGGGGGTGGGACAGACAATTATTTAATGACAGTAGATGTTGAGATTAAAAAAATTAAGTTTGTTGCCGTTAGCCACAAGTTAACAACATCACGTCAAAATATACCAAGTCAATATCCTTAAATCAAAATCTAAGTTCTCAAGCATTGCTTGTCTGACTTCGCATATCTGCAAATTTTGATTATTATCAAAAGGAAATTTTTTTTTGTGTTAGTGTGTGTGCAGTAAAATCAACAGTTACTGACATTTGCCCATAAAAATCTAATCCTTCCAAGCCTAAGGATGACTCACCAGATTGTTCTTATTTCAGTGTGGATTCCTTGTGGGAATATTTCATAGGGGCAAAGTCTTCACGTGTATCTTTCACTCTAAATAAATAAGGAAATCTCTCTGAACTCTCATACAGAAGACAAAGCAAAAACCTCAAACAACCCACATTCCATCCTCACATTTCATATGGCTTCATAACACGGCAATGAACACTACTGTTCAAAGAGTACAGCTTTACCTCTAATAATGTAGGATAGAGAGAAGGACAGTCGAGTTCTGACTTAGCAGGAACAAATGGTAGAAAAGTAGAAGCTGGAAACCTTCCAAATGGAAAACTAAGAGTCAGCCCCAAATTTTAAAAACTATTTTTGCTGACTGGTGTTATGTCTTTAGAAATAAAAACTCTGATTGAACTACTCTGTAATTTCTTGATATATACACCCTTGGGAAAGCACAGAACTGATAGCTTTGGAAGTTTTACCTGAGTAAGGCCTGCAAGAGTAAGACCCATAAATAAATCTCCAACCACAGATGGTTACCGTGCTGATTTTAAAAAAAAACCACATTATTTAGTAATGATTTATTACTTCTCATTAGGAATTTACTTTCATACTCCAATATAACATTTTACCTTAATCCTTTCTATATCTCCTCTCTTTCCTTTCATCCCACCAAAATAGGGTGACCTAGATAGCAAGTGTGAAAAATCAGGAGGAGGTAGTGGGGTAATAGAAGCTCATATTAAAAAAAAACAAACCCAAATATCAGGACTGTCCCTATAAAATCGGGACAACTGGTCACCCTACACCAAAATGACAGAAGCCCATCTATGCAGTTCACAGCCAATTTGTAACAGCTGGAGGAGGACTTAGCTGCTATACCAGTCTCAATAGATGATGCCTTCTTTGGTGAATGAGCCCAGGAGCTCGGAGTTAAACCACAACTCACAGGAGCGCTAAGGGATGAAGCCTGTTCAGGTCTGTTAGAGTTGTGATTGCCAAACCTTTCACTAAAGTGACCCACCAACTTCATTTTCACTAAAGTGACCCACCAGCTGTCATATGAAAGGGGGTAGAAAGGAAAACTGATTCTTCACCCTCTCCAGGACCAAGTAAAAATAAAAGGCATACATCACTTCAGGCTGCTCAAAGGGTTCACTGCCAAAATTGGGTTCCTCTGACACCCTGACAGAGCCCAGTCTCCAAACAACACTACCGTTTTGAGTGAACCTCAGTACTTCACCTGGTACCAATTGCTTGGAACCTACATCAGCATACCTAATGCTGACAGCCCTGGCACCTGCAACCAAGGTGCTAGCCATCACAAAACAGTTGCTCTCACCACTGAGAGTACCAAACTATTTCTCAGATCACTCTGTACCAAAAGGACTGCACAGCCTGTCACCATTATTGTCTGTGTCTCTGAGAGTGCCTTGTACAGTACTGACTAATGACACCATGATGGTGCTAAACACTTCTTCAGTTCCAACAAAAGGCAGACTTAGCTCACCCTGGAACCCCTGTGAGGGTAGCCCTGCTGCTAGAGGAGGAGTACACCTGTTCTTCCTCCACTTTAGAGCATCCACTACCCACTCACCTCAGCCCCATTCACTTGACCCTTATTGGTCAGACAGCGAGTCTAGGACCATTACTATAACCATAAGGGATCTAGGAAAGCGCGCTCACCATGGTATCCATCTGCATTGCAACTAGACCCTGACCCCTGTTAGATAATGTTAGATCCTGGCCCTACTGAGGGCCTGTGACATGCAGCCAGCAAGGAAACTGAGCTCTGCTTCCTCCTCTAAAGCTAGATCTCCATCCCCTGGAAAGTCCCACAGGGTTATTCAAGAGGCATAGGTGGCGCTTACTCCTCACACTCTTCAGCAAGAAGAACAGGGAAGTGAAGATGAACACCTGCAAACTAATAACATCTGATTCCAGCAGCTATCTCCTCATCCTCCCCAGGTGATGCAGTTATGCCCACTACTTCTATTCAGCCAGGTGATTATAAGACATTTCAAGAACTTCAGCTCTGAATGACAGTTACTATTGAAATCCCTGTAAAGGTAGTGCAGAAAAAAATCTCACAAGCTGCTTGACACTTTGCACATGTCAATGCATGGAAGATTGGCCCTGCCATTTAATGAGGGGCTGTTAGAGCCAGAAAAACATCTTTGGCAGACCCTAGCATCTGTGGTGTCAACCTCCAAAAAGGCAGACCAGTACTTTAGAGTACCTTCAGCTGGGTTTGAATACTTCTGGTGTATTCATCACAAAATCACATCAGTAACCCTGCCAGGCTTTCACAATATCCAAGCAAACCAGTGAAGCGGGCAATTCACTAGCAACCATGAATGGGTTGCGAAGGGCTCTATCCTACAGCATATCTTCTACAAGTAGGCATGCCAGACAATAGGTCTGTTTACCATAGATAAAAACAAAAAGTACCAGACTCCTGTCCTGGGGTAGGGGAGAAGATAGTGATCTGAGCCCAGGGGAATCTGTCAGATAGCTAGGTTCTTGAAGGGCCTCATTCATGTATTCTCCCCAGGCTGGGATCTTAATATAGTTTGATCTGGGTTAATGGGTCTTCCCTTTGAGGCCCTGGAAGCATTCTGTAAAGAGACTCTGAACATCCACCGTCTATGAGGTCACTGCTTCTGAATCACCAGATGGGGAATACATATTGACAATCACTTGAAAAAGAGAAAAATGTTATGTACCGCACGGTAACTGGTTATTTGAGATGTGTTATCCACATGAATTTCACGACCCCCTTCCTTCTGACTACTACAGAGTCATATACCCCTAGATTCTGTATTGGGAGAGGAACTGAGGGACAATTGGCCTGCTTTGCCCTTTATGCCCTCAGTTTGGGGCGGGGAGGTAAGGCATGAGAGTATCTAGGGCGCTGCAGAGAGCTGCCCCAGTAGACACTGCTGGCCAAAAGAATTTGATCTCGTGCATGGGGCGCATGTACAACAGAAGTGGAATCTGTGTGCACAACACTTCTCAAAAACAAAAAGCCACAGTGACAATGGGGTTAGAAACTTTGTATGAGCAATTTTAGTATCTAAAGCGATGTCAAATTGAAGTTCAGGACTAGAGATGTAGTTGCCTTGATTATAAATGTAATTGTTTGACCAACTCAAAACTGCTTTCCAAATTTACATGGGAAGATTTTTTGTAACTATATTTCTATTACAAAATATCTTCTGACTGCAGTTATCCAAAATAAAGACATTTGCAAGAGGCTGAGCTATCTAGTCCTAGCCCTGCAAAGCATTTAAGCATTATTCTTAACATTAAGCATGCTGAGTAGTCCCAATTTCTGGATTCTATATGACAGGAGAAAAGCACATGCTATTAATTATTAGCCTTATACTGTTTTGGTCTTTTAATATTTCTGCTAGAAATATTACAAACTACAGATATTACTGACATATTTTATTGATCTGGTAAATGTCTGATATTGCCATAAATACTGGCACTTTCTTAATTTAGAGAAGCACTTTCTTAATTTAAAGAATTAATTTAATTTCCATTGCCATCTGGAATTCCAGAAGCAACTAGCAGAGCACTCCAAAATTGTAAAACTCTCGAACAAAAGGTGGGCAAACTATTACTCATCAAACCCTCAACATCCTTTCTTCATCCATCATTTCCATCTTGTTTGAATTAGGTTTTAGCCAGCTGTCTCTCATCCAAAGGATGACATTCACCCTCATAAAGGATAGCCATCCAGGTCAAGACTGAGGCACACACACGGAAGGAAGCTTTCTCTGTTCAGTCTGTTTTATGGACAAAAAGCTTAATCTACTGATCATTTAGGTCTACGGAAGGACTCTCATTGACTTCAACTGTTGTTGGATCAGGCTCAAATAAAAGATGTTTGTTGCTAGGGCTAACACCTGTCTCTTTAAATTAGCACTAACTTTACTTTAATAAGAAGCAGAAGAAGATCAAAGTTGAACTAAATTCCTTTGGTGACAAATCTGTGCCATTAGCTGCATCTAAAATGGTGGTATGTGATGGTAATCCTGAGTAATGCTTCCTTTTTCAATTTAAAATTAAACTCTGAGAAATCAAATGCTATAAAGCCTTGCAAATACTTGCCAATACAAGATTTATATGTGACATATTTCCACTCAGGAGAATATCTAAATAGAGTACAGTATGTGTTGAACACATTTCTGCCAGAAATGTTTGATATTCAAAGAGTAGGTGTAACAAGCTGTGGGAACCAAGAAATTAAGAAAAATATTGCAATGCTGTCAAGAGTAAGTGTAGACATTTTATACCCACTAAAGTAAAAAGAAAAGCCTTACATTTAGAATAATTTGCTGACGCAACACTCAAGCAAAGCAGTAATTTAGATAGATAGTGATGTTTCTTTTACTACCCAACTTCTCTTCTGCTAAAAGAAAGCTAAATATTTTAATCATTTAACTGCTGTGATGTACAACAGGTGGTGAATAAAAGGATGGTTTGAGGGGCTGATTCTTCTGAAAAAATCTTCTGCCTGTAGATCACCAAAGCCAGGATATGGATCCTGGGCCTAATTCCGGCCTCCTTCTGCTGTTTTGTGCTGCTCCATCTTCAGCAGAATAAAGGAGTCAGAGGCTGGTTTTACCTACTATCTAGGTACTCCACTTGTGGCATAGGGCCAGCATAGTAGCTTTATGACACTTGACTGCAAAGGTGGCATAAAGCCCACCTCATCCCCAGTTCAGAATATCTGCCTGTATCTCCATAGCAGGTCAACCTAGTCAGAGTTAATCAAGTCTGGCCTGCAAAAACAGAGACAACTCACTCCTTCTAAAAATGCAATGTAAAAACATCAATCCCACATTTATTTAAGAGAAAAGGAATAACACTTTTGTTGGAAACCCTCTTTTGACATGTTTTATTTTTAAACTTAAACATCTTTCAGCTCAAATGAATATAAACCCTGATTTTATAGCAAAACTAGGGCCGTTGTAAATAAACACAAATTACAACCAAAGCAAATGGAGATGAAACTGAATGAAAGACTAAATTTTGAATTAAAATGTTTCTAGTATAAAATAAAATGGTCTTTGAACCAGCTGGGGAAAAATGGACTCACGGAGAGTAATAAATACATTCATTGGGACCCAGTCACACTGTGATTATACACACACAACTTTCATTGATTTCTTCTTGGTTCCAATTCAAGTCAATGTCTGTTAAATGTGTAAGGGCTGCAGGCATGACCCCCTTTATGCTATTAATAGAATGACATTGTGAGGCCCATTAAGATGGATTTGACAAAGTGTGCCTCACAAGCATTCTAATTAGCAATGTAAAATTCTAGGAAGGCTCCCACAGAATCCCATTGGTTGTCTTTACTACAAGGGGAAAAAAAACCTCTTTCAGAGATGTTAAAAGAGTAGTTAATGGTGACTGGCCTCACTTGTCCTTGCAATGATTGATCACAGCCACACACCCACACTGTTTTTGGCAGAACCATTTTGGTGCGCTCTTGAGACTTCCATCCTGTTAAACTCTGTAGTATTTCTGGAAGCGAGTGCTCCTGGGAAACTTGAATATAGGTTGATTTGTTCTGGGATGATCGATTGGAAGAATTAGCTAAGTTGTGAAACACCTGGAGCAACTATTGGGTTGCAGATGCACGGTGTTGTATCTGCATTGCAAGTACCTAGTTTGATGCCGACAGACAGGATCGAACCTGGAGCCTCTGAAGCTTAAAGCATGAGCCAACTGGTTGTTAGCTAAGTCTGTAGCGCTGACTCAATCTCTTTCTCTAATTCAGGGGTGGGCAAACTTTTTGGCCCGAGAGCCACATCAGGGTTGTGAAACTGTATGGAGGGCCGGGTAGGGAAGGCTGTGCCTCCCCAAACAGCTTGGCCCCCGCCCCCAACCGCCCGCTCCCACTTCCTGCCCCCTGACTGCCCCCCCTCAGAACCTCCGACCCATCCAACCTTCCCTGCTCCTTGTCCCCTGACCACGCCCTCGGCTCCCGGGACCCCCACCCCTAACTGCCCCCCGGGACTCCACCCTCTAACCAAACCCCCCTGCTCCCTGTCCCCGACTGCCCCGCCCCCTGTCCACACCCCCGTCCCCTGACAGCCCCCCTGGGACTCCCATGCCTATCCAACCCCCCCTACTCCCCATCCCCTGACTGCCCTGCCCCCTATCCATACCCCCACCCCCTAACCGCCCCCCCCAGTACTCCCACACCTAACCAATCCCTCCCCTTTTCCCATCCCCTGACCGTTCCCCCCCAGAACCTCCGCCCCATCCAACCGCCCCCTGCTCCCTGTCCCCTGACTGTCCCTCAGGATCCCTTGCCCCTTACCCAACCCCCCCCCCCATCCCCTTACCATGCTGCTCAGAGCGGCAGGAGCTCACAGCCCTGCTGGAGCCAGCCATGCTGCCCATGCTGCCCAGCAGGCCAGAGCACTAGCAGCGTGTCGTTGTCACTGCGGGGGAGGGGCCGGGGGCTAGCCTCCCCGGCCAGGAGCTCAGGGGTCAGGCACGATGGTCCTGCAGGCCGGATGTGGCCCGCAGGCTGTAGTTTGCCCACCTCTGCTCTAATAGGTCTTGGTGCCACTAGATGGGACAGAACACCACACCCAGGAGGAGGTGTGTGGGTTACATACGTCCCCTAGCTAAGGAAGCGCGTCCCGAGCTTCAGAGACTTCCCAGTTGAAATCCCAGACGAGCCCCCACTTGTAATGCCAAGAGACCCTGGTCGTTGGGAGGCAGGATCAAAGCTGGAGCCTCTGTGGCTTCAAGCATGAGCCTCTACTGGCTATTAGCTACAGCTGTAGAGCAGATTCAATCTAATTGGTCTCGGTGCCACTAGATGGGACAGAACACCACACCCAGGAGGTGTGTGGGTTACACTGGCACAATGGGGTCATGGCCTCTAGGTGCTACCAAAAGACAAATAAGTAATAATTAGCAGGGGGGGAGAGATAGCTCAGTGGTTTGAGCATTGGCCTGCTAAACCCAGGGTTGTGAGTTCAATCCTTGAGGGGGCCATTTAGGGATCTGGGGCAAAAATTGGGGATTGGTCCTGCTTTGAGCAGAGGGTTGGACTAGATGATCTCCTGAGGTCCCTTCCAACCCCGATATTCTATGTTCTATTCATTGGAATCATGTTACGGGTTATGCAGTATCATAACATACTCTGTCTGTTTATGTTTGGATCAGGACTAAGAACTGCTAGCCTTGTGCATCAATTTTCAAAGCAATTCTTAGAAGTCATTTATACTTATGGAAACGTCCCCCAAAATATTCTGCCAAGTCTGTGGTTTAGTATTAAAATATGCAGGGGATGCAAGTTTAGTAAATGGATCTTTTTTGCGTAGGCCAGTAGAGCCCTGACACGTTACAGTAAAGATGATTTTAAATTTTGGGAAGAGGTGGCCTCTCACACTGGATGAAATTCAGTCCAGCATAAGGCCCTCTGCACTACATAAACTCTGCAGTTGGGCTGTATAAATGGGCTGTGCTGTGACCTAACATACGGCCTTCTGCGTCCTGAGTGGGTTTCTCCAATGAATTCAAATATTCCAGCACTGAGGCTAGTTCCAAATGGTTCAGCACAAATGGGATTTTGGGGGCTCGAGCCATGCCACTTATGGCTATATAATCTAGGGTTGTCAACCCCCCACCCCCAAAATGTGCAGTCACTATTCTAGTCCATACACTGGGACACTGGGATATCAGCAATGGAGGAGCTATGTTGTAGCCTGGAGCCCATTGCATGTTGGGGACTGAATACCATACTTTCTGCTCCCACTTAGTTCCCCAAACAGTTACACAGACTTCTTGTGGGGAAGTGTGAATTCCATCCCATATGGGCTCTTCATGCCAGCTGATTCAGAGTTGTGTTACCTGCTGTGCAGAAAGCAAGCACTGAACCCTTCTGCTTAGACTGTAAATGCCATGGGACAATTTTTACTCTCAAACGCATGTGTAACCCTGATGAAGCAATGGAGTTTTAGATTCTCTAAATCTCGTAATACTTTATATTAACATATTGTTCCATCCATTAGAGTTCTGGATTTATCCCACTCCAGCCAACAGCATTCAGTTGTGTCACAAATGCTAACTTATATTTTCTGAAGAAATGTGGTTTCATGAGAGTTGTCAAGGTTCCTCCCCCACTCTGAACTCTAGGGTACAGATGTGGGGACCTGCATGAAAACCCTCCTAAGCTTATCTTTACCAGCTTAGGTCAAAACTTCCCCAAGGTACAAAATATTCCACCCTTTGTCCTTGGATTGGCCGCTACCACCACCAAACTAATACTGGTTACTGGGGAAGAGCAGTTTGGATGCATCTTTCCCCCCAAAATACTTCCCAAAACCTTGCACTCCACTTCCTGGACAAGGTTTGGTAAAAAGCCTCACCAATTTGCCTAGGTGACTACAGACCCAGACCCTTGGATCTTAAGAACAATCCTCCCAACACTTGCACCCCCCCTTTCCTGGGAAATGTTGGATAAAAAGCCTCACCAATTTGCATAGGTGACCACAGACCCAAACCCTTGGATCTGAGAACAATGAAAAAGCATTCAGTTTTCTTACAAGAAGACTTTTAATAAAAATAGAAGTAAACAGAAATAAAGAAATCCCCCCTGTAAAATCAGGATGGTAGATACCTTACAGGGTAATTAGATTCAAAACATAGAGAACCCCTCTATGCAAAACCTTAAGTTACAAAAAAGATACACAGACAGAAATAGTTATTCTATTCAGCACAGTTCTTTTCTCAGCCATTTAAAGAAATCATAATCTAACACGTACCTAGCTAGATTACTTACTAAAAGTTCTAAGACTCCCTTCCTGGTCTATCCCCGGCAAAGACAGAATATAGACAGACACACAGACCCTTTGTCTCTCTCCCTCCTCCCAGCTTTTGAAAGTATCTTGTCTCCTCGTTGGTCATTTTGGTCAGGTGCCAGCGAGGTTACCTTTAGCTTCTTAAACCTTTACAGGTGAGAGGAGCTTTCCCCTGGCCAGGAGGGATTTCAAAGGGGTTTACCCTTCCCTTTATATTTATGACAAGAGTAAATGGGAATTATTATCTAAGGAAAGGCTTAAAGGGAAAAACAAAGGTCTGACAAATGAGAGAAAGAGGTAGTACTTAGAAGTCCAACTAAACAAGCTTTTGAGCAAGATTACAGTTGGTAAAGGAAACCCGCCTCTGCAAAACCGCAGAAGACAGAGATGGTTTCCATTCTTATTATGTTAAATGTGATGAATAATTACATGTATAATTTTTCACAATATACATAACTAGCAGAACTAACACAATTACTGAAGTATCATCACATTAATATTGCATAATTAAAAAGAAAA
This sequence comes from Lepidochelys olivacea, assembly GCF_965140295.1. Lineage (NCBI taxonomy): Eukaryota > Metazoa > Chordata > Testudines > Cheloniidae > Lepidochelys > Lepidochelys olivacea. The sequence goes on along the minus strand of NC_140417.1, from coordinate 78,196,181 downwards.
TTGACACCCCAAAAATACGGTTAAAAATTGATGTATTACTTCAATTTGAACTCTGACTACATATGGCCCTCCTATTGTTAAAAGCTCAGGAACAGTTGTCTGTTTCAGTCTGTTTAAAGAATATTAATCTGAAAGAACTGGTATTGACCTATTTTAGAAAAAAATAAGATAATGAATCGTAAAGAAAATAAGTGTCAAGAAAATTAATCTCTTGAAACAGGTCATTATTCAACTTTGATTGATTTTCCTGGTTAGACATTATAAAAATAATAAATGTTTCAATAATATTATCCAAGTATTCAAAATAATGCATTTTAACAATGCATGATTATATTCTTGATGAATATACTCGCTAAAAATCTGAAAATGCAGAACTTTATTGCAAACACCACAAATATTAACTGTAGTAAGGTATAAATTTTGTTGTCATTTATAAATTGTTGTGATTGATAAATGATGCAAAATATTGGCATCCTTTCAATTTCTATTACCTCCACCCCTTCACATAACTTTATTAGCATTTCATTCTAAGACTAGGTGTCCAAGGATTTGTAATTCACCTACAAAAATTCATTCTGAAGTGAAGCTTCAGATTCACTGTTGTTGTTCAGAAGAGACTGACTCCTTAACAACCACTGGATTCCGCACTCACCATTTTTCAAGAGATGCCTAAAACAGATAACTTAAAACACAAAAAAACAAGAAGAATTTGTATTATTTTAATTTTTCTGACACTCCCGTAGCAGAATCCAGGCACACATTCAGAAAGGACCTTAGGACATGTAGACCAACACTGAGAAACAAAAAGATCTTTAACTTTTTCTTGTAGCCCCAAATCATGTTTACACTGTTCCATCACAGCTTTTTATAAAACCTTGTTATTTATGAGCCATAACTATGCATGTAGCTCTTCCAAAGGAATAAAAGCCAAAGTCCTTACTTTGATGAGTTTATGCACCACGGACCCAATCCTGCTCGCACTGCAGTCACTGTTAAAACTCCCATTAACTTCAGTAAGAAGAAAAGGAGGACTTGTGGCACCTTAGAGACTAACCAATTTATTTGAGCATGAGCTTTCGTGAGCTACAGCTCACTTCATCGGATACATGCAGCGCAAAACACAGGGGGGAGATTTTATTAACTTCAGTGGGAGCAAGAGCCAGTGTAATTTTGCAAACTGCCACCGTCACAGATTGCAGTTGCGGACATCGGTGGGTGTGCTGTTGTGCCGCCTCTGCCGTTCACCAGGCTCCCGTCCAGCAGGGGGGAGCAAATTGTGACAGATGGGTGGGGGGGACACTTCCAAGTTTCCTTTAGCAGCGCCATACCTCAGCCCAGATGGGGAAGCGCTGCTGGGTCGAGGCACTGGGAGGCACCACGCCTCCAAGAACACAGGCCTGGGAAGCGGGAGCTGAGCGGCACCGGCCTGCCGGGAGGGTGGGGAAAGCCCCGTTGCCCCTCCCCGACCCCCACCCTATTTTTGCAGCTCCTGGAGACAGCTCTCCCTGCCCTGGCCGGGTAACTGTCACCCGAGTCCCTAGCCCTCGCCAGGGCAGCGGCGTCTCTGGATATTACTGCGCATGCTCAGTTCCAGCCATGCCGCACGTTCTGACGAGTGTGATGGCAACAGACTCGGGCCTGCGGCGGGTACCAGCGGACGCGGCTCGCGGGCCGGGCTAAAACGGGAAGTCGCCGTGGGGGCGGGGCCCGCTGAAGCGCTGTGCGTGGGGGCGGGGCCCGGGCCGAGCTCTCCCTTTGGGGGCGGGGCCGCGGCTACCGTTGGGCTGGACGGGAGGCTGGGAGCGGGAGTTTTGAACGCTGGTGCGGGCGGCGAGAGATGCAGCGCTGCCGGGGTCCCTGGGCCACCCGCCCGGAGCAGGAGGAGCCGGTGAGCAGTTCCCCGCTACCCCCGCGCGTTGTTCCACGAGGCTGCCCGGTGCTTGGAGCCTGTCGAGCCGGGTCCCGGCCCGCTTCCCTCCGGCAAGTGTGTGAGGAGCGAGCCGGCACCCCCAGGCCAGCACCCGGCGGGGGAGTGAGGCAGGGCCGGAGCTCTAATTGACCGTGCGCTTACGAACGGAGCATGCTCAGTAACGTCCGCTGAAGCCGCCGCCCTGAAGCTGCCCTCCCTGGGGATTGCAGGCTGCTCCCTGCTGTTTACAGCGGTACAGCCTGTGCGGGGGTGACTGGTTGCGAGGGAGGGGGCGTGAGGGGCTCAGTCAGGGCCGGGGGTAGGGGCGCTGCCAGACAGAGTCCGAGGGGAGCTCCCGCCGGGCTAGGGAGGGTCCCAGGGGGAGTTATCCAGCCGGGGTGAGCCTTCTGTAGGGGCTGCAAAAAATAAGGGGTGGGGGCAGCGGGGCTTCGCCCGCCCCGCAGGACGGTGCCGCTCAGCTCCCGCTTCCCAGGGCTGTGTTCTTAGAGGCGTGGTGCCTCCCAGTGCCTCGACCCAGCAGCGCTTCCCCAGCTGGTATGATGCATTGAGCTGCTGAAGCAGATTTGATCCAGTGAAATATTTCACATGCACACCCCCCCCCCCGCCTTCAAAATTATAATTGTCTTACTTATTTTAAAGTTTTAAAATAATTCCTTATTCATTTATATGTCTCATAGCCTTTACAAATTTGTCTCAGCTGCTCTTTTCACTGCCAGAATCGGACTACCTTTTTCTTGTAATCCACTGTAAATGTAGTTTTGGCTCCTTTAAATTATTTACTTTTAAAAATGCTATTTTGCTTACTCTTAGCACTTAGAATGATAGACCCCCATCCATTACAAATTATAACCCCGGGCCGGATCAAGGCATAAACCAGCTAAGCTACAAGTTAGGCCCTTGCACTATGAGTGGCCTCTAAAAAAGGAAAAAACTGACTTCATTTCAAATGTTATCAAAATCGGTTAATAAACAAAGGAGATGGGGGGAGGGAAAAGAAGATTCTCTCTAAATATAGACATTTTCATTAAAATATGACAAAAATATACACATCTGGCTACACAAATACTCTTACCCTGCCCTTACCCTTCACTAATTGTTCATTATTGACAGGCGGGAGGCCAGAGCTGAGAAAAAAACGATAATTGCACTTGTAATATTAGTATTTCTTCGAGTACGTCTGCTTCAGTCTCCTAAGGCAGCATTTTTTTGGACAGCTGCTACTGGTAAAATTCTGACCATGCCTTCATAACTTATTTAAATAAATAATCTCACTGCCGATAGAATCCAGGAAGAATGTGAGGTTGCAGATGGCAGTGTTGTGAAGCAATCCTGCCAAGCTCATACTTGTATGGGACTCATCCTAGGAGTGACATTATGTATAGCGTCTCCCTTGGCTAGTAATAGCCGGAAGGCCGCCATCTTTTGTTTACGATCCAGCACGCTCAGTTGTATAGGACCTTTGTGCCTGGTTTTTCTTCGTTTTCTTAAGTGTTAGTGTGTTCTTTCTTCTTTTGATCTGTACATACGTACTATTGTGAATTTTAGTGCACACACCGCTTTCTGCTTCATGCTCTATCCATACTTCACATGATTGAGTTTGCAGGTGATCGTCTTATGGTCTTGGGTCCAGTGGCTCTTGGGGAGGATAAATTTGTGTTGGCTTCCCTCCATCAGTTTCGGGAAGCTCCACAGTAAATATCTGACGAAAGGATACATGGAGGGTTTTGAGAGAAATGAAGGAAGATATGCATATATATATCAAAATATTCTGAGTACTTGGTGAGCAAGTTATTTCAAACTATGTGCATATATGATTTGTAGGCTATTAAAACCTATAATATTCATTATATTTGCTTGAATATAGGGCAGTTTTTCTCACTTTCTCAATGCCATTTCTAGAGATTACCAGTCTTTTTTCTGATGAATTATTTTTCGCGCATATAGCTGCTTGTTACCTGTGTGTCCGAGGTGTTTATTTGAGATTAATTAGAGGTCCTGGGAGAGACTGATGATAGAAAAGTGAACGTGAAGAGAGATGTCTGCTTAGAAATGCTGAAAGAAAAGCTATGTGCCCTAAACATTCTGTGTGGGTTGCCACTGCAGGGTGGGTTTTGATAAGGGTTGAGAATGTGGAGATGGAGAGGAGTTTTAATTTTATTTTTCTAAATTATGGCAGGGTGTTTGTACAGAGTGTTGGATAGGTGTCCCTTATTTTTGAACATAAATCTAAATATAGTAAAGATCAATTTGCTGTTGGAGCTAACCACGAGTACTTTTATGAGTTGCAGACAGGCAGGAATCCCATTTTTCTAATAGTATGTACTTCAAAAATTCTCTCAGATGGGGTAGCAGTCTCATCTAATGGTTAGATTACAGGAGTTGACATCAAGAGGCTTGGGTTTTATTGTCAGTTGTGCCCTTGATTTGATTTGCACTTACTCTCTCTCATTTTCCCAATCTGTAAAATGGGGCCCATACTTTTACTCACTTCTAAAGTGCTTTGTGAGATACAGATGAAAAACACTATGTAGGTGCAAGGTACGATTATTGGACCACTAAGATTCTGTGCATGGAGGAAGCAAAAGGGTAATCAGAACATGGTAATCATGTCTCTTTTTAAGAGCCATGATGTTGCATTTTGTCATGATAGAAACATTTAGCACATGATAGCACAAAAGCTTCACAGCAAGAAACTAGTTGTCGGAAAGAAATTATTGTAGTGCTATCATCTAGAGTAAACATGTTTTATTATTTTATTGCAAAATTCTGTAGAAGAGATATGCTGAAGTGCATGAAAAGCCGTTGCAATGAACTGCATACATTTTTGAAAATTATTTGCTTCTAAATTGTGGAACATATGAATTTTTAATAAATGATTTACTGATGTAAACAGCACTTGTACTCTGGCTTAGACCAAAAGTTGAAATACCAAGAACCCATTTATTTACAGTATAGGATATATAGTAGCTATTGTGGAATAGATGCTTTTTTTGTCCGCTAAAAGCTTACTAAATTAATTTCTCCATTTTAACTGATTTCTATGGCTTCTTTTCCAGGAATGATTATAAACGTAACGTTTAAAAAGCTTTCTCACAATGAAGGAGACTCTTTAGGCCTGAAATGCTCCAAGAATGTTGTGATAGCAGTTCTGTAGCTAAGAGTGACTTGGACATTCTTTATAAATATAGTCAATTTATATTTTATACTCCATAGCTGCTTTTGCTTTGGTGAGACTCCCTGGCCCCATCAACACCGGGAAACTTTCTAGAATTTTGCACCAAAAGTAGGAATGCTAAGAAACCACTAATGGGGATAAGACTCTGGGAACTTGTGGCATCTTAAGTGTAACCTGCAAAGGAAAACCTGCTTTGAGACGAGTTAGGTCTTGTCTACAGGGAGAAGCTATTGTGAAATAAGCAAAGGTGTGAATTTAAAGTGCAGTAGTTATGCTATAATAGCTTCCCACATGGATATTTCTGCATTAAATGCATGTGTACAGTTTAGTTTAATTCACTTGTAAAGTGGATTAAGCTAAACCTCACACAAGCACTCTTAGAGTGAAATAAGGGTATGTCTACACTATGGAATAAGGTCGAATTTATAGAGGTCGGTTTTTTAGAAATCTGTTTTATATATTCGAGTATGTGTGTCCCCACAGAAAATGCTCTAAGTGCATTAACTCGGCGGAGCGCTTCCACAGTACCGAGGCTAGAGTCGACTTCCGGAGCGTTGCACTGTGGGTAGCTATCCCACAGTTCCCGCAGTCTCCGCTGCCCATTGGAATTCTGGGTTGAGATCCCAATGCCTGATGGGGCTAAAACATTGTCGCGGGTGGTTCTGGGTACATATCGTCAGGCCCCCGTTCCCTCCCTCCCTCCGTGAAAGCAAGGGCAGACAATCATTTCGCGCCTTTTTTCCTGAGTTACCTGTGCAGACGCCATACCACTGCAAGCATGGAGCCCGCTCAGGTAACCGTCACCCTATGTCTCCTGGGTGCTGGCAGACGCGGTACGGCATTGCTACACAGTAGCAGCAACCCCTTGCCTTGTGGCAGCAGACGGTACAGTACGACTGGTAGCCGTCATCGTCATGTCCGAGGTGCTCCTGGCCACGTCGGCTGGGAGCGCCTGGGCAGACATGGGTGCAGGGACTAAATTTGGAGTGACTTGACCAGGTCATTCTCTTTAGTCCTGCAGTCAGTCCTATTGAACCGTCTTAAGGTGAGCGGGCAGGCGATACGGACTGCTAGCAGTCATACTGTACCATCTTCTGCCGAGCAGCCATGAGATGTGGATGGCATGCAGTCCTTCTGCACTGTCTGCTGCCAGCCAAAGATGTAAAAGATAGATGGAGTGGATCAAAACAAGAAATAGACCAGATTTGTTTTGTACTCATTTGCTTCCCCCCCTCCCCTGTCTAGGGGACTCATTCTTCTAGATCACACTGCAGTCACTTACAGAGAAGGTGCAGCGAGGTAAATCTAGCTATGTATCAATCAGAGGCCAGGCTAACCTTCTTGTTACAATAAGGACAATAACTTAGGTGCACCATTTCTTATTGGAACCCTCCGTGAAGTCCTGCCTGAAATACTCCTTGATGTAAAGCCACCCGCTTTGTTGATTTTAGCTCCCTGAAGCCAACCCTGTAAGCGCCCCTCCCGGCGTCAGAGCAACGGCAAACAATCGGGCATCTGAGAGTGCTGTCCAGAGCAGTCACAATGGAGCACTCTGATGGGGCTAAAACATTGTCGCGGGTGGTTCTGGGTACATATCGTCAGGCCCCCGTTCCCTCCCTCCCTCTGTGAAAGCAAGGGCAGACAATCATTTCGCGCCTTTTTTCCTGAGTTACCTGTGCAGACGCCATACCACGGCAAGCATGGAGCCCGCTCAGGTAACCGTCACCCTATGTCTCCTGGGTGCTGGCAGATGCGGTACGGCTTTGCTGCACAGTAGCAGCAACCCATTGCCTTCTGGCAGCAGACGGTGCAATACGACTGGTAGTCGTCCTCGTCGTGTCCGAGGTGCTCCTAGCCACGTCGGCTGGGAGCGCCTGGGCAGACATGGGCGCAGGGACTAAATTTGGAGTGACTTGACCAGGTCATTCTCTTTAGTCCTGCAGTCAGTCCTATTGAACCGTCTTATGGTGAGCGGGCAGGCGATACGGACTGCTAGCAGTCGTACTGTACCATCTTCTGCCAGGCAGGCAAGAGATGAGGATTGCTAGTAGTCGTATTGTACCATCTTCTGCCAGGCAGGCAAGAGATGAGGATGGCTAGCAGTCGTACTGTACCATCTTCTGCCAGGCAGGCAAGAGATGAGGATGGCTAGCAGTCGTACTGTACCATCTTCTGCCGAGCAGCCATGAGATGTGGATGGCATGCAGTCCTTCTGCACCGTCTGCTGCCAGCCAAAGATGTAAAAGATAGATGGAGTGGGTCAAAACAAGAAATAGACCAGATTAGTTTTGTACTCATTTGCCTCCTCCCCTGTCTAGGGGACTCATTCCTCAGGGTCACACTGCAGTCACTCTCAGAGAAGGTGCAGCGAGGTAAATCTAGCCATGTATCAATCAGAGGCCAGGCTAACCTCCTTGTTCCAATAAGAACGATAACTTAGGTGCACTATTTCTTATTGGAACCCTCCGTGAAGTCCTGCCTGAAATACTCCTTGATGTAAAGACACCCCCTTTGTTGATTTTAGCTCCCTGAAGCCAACCCTGTAAGCTGTGTCGTCAGTCGCCCCTCCCTCCGTCAGAGCAACGGCAGACAATCGTTCCGCGCCTTTTTTCTGTGCGGACGCCATACCAAGGCAAGCATGGAGGCCGCTCAGCTCACTTTGGCAATTAGGAGCACATTAAACACCACACGCATTATCCAGCAGTATATGCAGCACCAGAACCTGGCAAAGCGATACCGGGCGAGGAGGCGACGTCAGCGCGGTCACGTGAGTGATCAGGACATGGACACAGATTTCTCTGAAAGCATGGGCCCTGCCAATGCATGCATCATGGTGCTAATGGGGCAGGTTCATGCTGTGGAAAGCCGATTCTGGGCTCGGGAAACAAGCACAGACTGGTGGGACCGCATAGTGTTGCAGGTCTGGGACGATTCCCAGTGGCTGCGAAACTTTCGCATGCGTAAGGGCACTTTCATGGAACTTTGTGACTTGCTTTCCCCTGCCCTGAGGCGCATGAATACCAAGATGAGAGCAGCCCTCACAGTTGAGAAGCGAGTGGCTATAGCCCTGTGGAAGCTTGCAACACCAGACAGCTACCGGTCAGTTGGGAATCAATTTGGAGTGGGCAAATCTACAGTGGGGGCTGCTGTGATGCAAGTAGCCCACGCAATCAAAGATCTGCTGATATCAAGAGTAGTGACCCTGGGAAATGTGCAGGACATAGTGGATGGCTTTGCTGCAATGGGATTCCCTAACTGTGGTGGGGCTATAGACGGAACCCATATCCCTATCTTGGCACCGGAGCACCAAGCCGCCGAGTACATAAACCGCAAGGGGTACTTTTCGATAGTGCTGCAAGCTCTGGTGGATCGCAAGGGACGTTTCACCAACATCAATGTGGGATGGCCGGGAAAGGTGCATGATGCTCGCATCTTCAGGAACTCTGGTCTGTTTCAAAAGCTGCAGGAAGGGACTTTATTCCCAGACCAGAAAATAACTGTTGGGGATGTTGAAATGCCTATATGTATCCTTGGGGACCCAGCCTACCCCTTAATGCCATGGCTCCTGAAGCCGTACACAGGCAGCCTGGACAGTAGTCAGGAGCTGTTCAACTACAGGCTGAGCAAGTGCAGAATGGTGGTAGAATGTGCATTTGGACGTTTAAAGGCGCGCTGGTGCAGTTTACTGACTCTCTTAGACCTCAGCGAAACCAATATTCCCACTGTTATTACTGCTTGCTGTGTGCTCCACAATATCTGTGAGAGTAAGGGGGAGACGTTTTTGGCGGGGTGGGAGGTTGAGGCAAATCGCCTGGCTGCTGGTTACGCGCAGCCAGACACCAGGGCGGTTAGAAGAGCACAGGAGGGCGCGGTACGCATCAGAGAAGCTTTGAAAACCAGTTTCATGACTGGCCAGGCTACGGTGTGAAAGTTCTGTTTGTTTCTCCTTGATGAAACCCCCCGCCCCTTGGTTCACTCTACTTCCCTGTAAGCTAACCACCCGCCCCTCCTCCCTTCAATCACCGCTTGCAGAGGCAATAAAGTCATTGTTGCTTCACATTCATGCATTCTTTATTTATTCATCACACAAATAGGGGGATGACTACCAAGGTAGCCCAGGAGGGGTGGTGGAGGAGGGAAGGAAAATGCCACACAGCACTTTAAGGACAGCACTTTAAAAGTTTACAACTTTAAAATTTATTGAATGACAGCCTTCTTTTTTTTGGGCAATCCTCTGTGGTGGAGTGGCTGGTTGGCCGGAGGCCCCCACACCGCGTTCTTGGGCGTCTGGGTGTGGAGGCTATGGAACTTGGGGAGGAGGGCGGTTGGTTACTCAGGGGATGCAGTGGCAGTCTGTGCTCCAGCTGCCTTTGCTGCAGCTCAACCATACACTGGAGCATACTGGTTTGGTCCGCCAGCAGCCTCAGCATTGAATCCTGCCTCCTCTCATCACGCTGCCGCCACATTTGAGCTTCAGCCCTCTCTTCAGCCCGCCACTTACTCTCTTCAGCCCTCCACCTCTCTTCCCGGTCATTTTGTGCTTTCCTGCACTCTGACATTATTTGCCTCCACGCATTCGTCTGTGCTCTGTCAGTGTGGGAGGACAGCATGAGCTCGGAGAACATTTCATCGCGAGTGCGTTTTTTTTTTTTTCTTACTAAGCTTCACTAGCCTCTGGGAAGGAGAAGATCCTGTGATCATTGAAACACATGCAGCTGGTGGAGGAAAAAAAAAAGGACAGCGGTATTTAAAAAGACACATTTTATAAAACAGTGGCTACACTCTTTCAGGGTAAACCTTGCTGTTAACATTACATACATAGCACATGTGCTTTCGTTACAAGGTCGCATTTTGCCTCCTCCCACTGCGTGACTACCCCCTCAACCTTCCCCTCTCCCTGTGGCTAACAGCGGGGAACATTTCTGTTTAGCCACAGGCAAACAGCCCAGCAGGAACGGGCTCCTCTGAGTGTCCCCTGAAGAAAAGCACTCTATTTCAACCAGGTGACCATGAATTATATCTCACTCTCCTGAGGATAACACAGAGAGATAAAGAACGGATGTTGTTTGAATGCCAGCAAACATACACTGCAATGCTTTGTTGTACAATGATTCTTGAGTACGTGTTACTGGCCTGGAGTGGTAAAGTGTCCTACCATGAAGGACGCAATAAGGCTGCCTTCCCCAGAAACCTTTTGCAAAGGCTTTAGGACTACATCTAGGAGAACTGCAAATGCCAGGGCAAAGTAATCCTTTCACATGCTTGCTTTTAAACCATGTATAGTATTTTAAAAGGTACACTCACCAGAGGTCCCTTCTCCGCCTGCTGGGTGCAGGAAGCAGCCTTGGGTGGGTTCGGGGGGTACTGGCTCCAGGTCTAGGGTGAGAAACAGTTTCTGGCTGTCGGGAAAACCGGTTTCTCCGCTTGCTTGCTGTGAGCTATCTACAACCTCCTCCTCATCATCTTCTTCGTCCCCAAAACCTGCTTCCGTATTGCCTCCATCTCCATTGAAGGAGTCAAACAACACGGCTGGGGTAGTGGTGGCTGAACCCCATAAAATGGCATGCATCTCATCATAGAAGCGGCATGTTTGGGGCTCTGACCCAGAGCGGCTGTTCGCCTCTCTGGTTTTCTGGTAGGCTTGCCTCAGCTCCTTCAGTTTCACGCTGCACTGCTTCGGGTCCCTGTTATGGCCTCTGTCCTTCATGCCCTGCGAGATTTTCACAAAGGTTTTGGCATTTCGAAAACTGGAACGGAGTTCTGATAGCACGGATTCCTCTCCCCAAACAGCGATCAGATCCCATACCTCCCGTTCGGTCCATGCTGGAGCTCTTGCGATTCTGGGACTCCATCATGGTCACCTGTGCTGATGAGCTCTGCATGGTCACCTGCAGCTTGCCACGCTGGCCAAACAGGAAATGAGATTCAAAAGTTCGCTGTTCTTTTCCTGTCTACCTGGCCAGTGCATCTGAGTTGAGAGTGCTGTCCAGAGCGGTCATAATGGAGCACTCTGGGATAGCTCCCGGAGACCAATATCATCGAATTGTGTCCACAGTACCCCAAATTCGAGCTGGCAACGTCGATTTAAGCGCTAATCCACTTGTCAGGGGTGGAGTAAGGACATCGATTTTAAAAGCCCTTTAAGTCGAAATAAAGGGCTTCATTGTGTGGACGGGTGCAGGTTTACATCGATTTAACGCTGCTAAATTCGACCTAAAGTCCTAGTGTAGACCAAGGCTCAGTGTCCACAGGGAAGCTATTGCAGACTACCATTGTAGGCTATTCCCCCTATAGACAATCCTTTAGAATAGCATGCTTAAAATGGCAGTGACTGTCTGGAGCCCTGTCCATGCTATTGCTACCAGTGATATAACTGAATTGGTGAAATTAACAATTGGGGAATCCTGTTGGTATAAAAAGACTAATGTACTGGGAAACTCAGCCTTTGATAAAATGATGGTCTGCCAGTCCTCTCAATGGCATGCTATTACTTTCAGAGGGAAGCTCTGTAAGGTTTAGAAAAAATCAAGTAACCCTTTGCTGATATGAGGAACCCAAGTGATTCCCAAATTAAGCCACTAAATCACTCCTCTAATCAATTAGTTGCCTCTCTTTAGTCATCCTGTCATCTAGGGCTACTCTGAAAGCACAGTAAGTGGTTGCACTTTGCCTGTTCCACAGTTATACTGAAGCTGGCAATGATAGGAAGTTCTTGGGCAAAATTTTTACACAGTAGCATGGGGATAGATGTAAGTAATGTATGGCTATTCCACCCATGGGGAAGATCCAAAGTTCAACTGAACATGAGGAGCACTTCCAACCAGCACACTTGCTTTCAAAACTAGATATTTTGAGAGGGGCCAAGAGTCTTTTGTGAACATTAGAATGAAGCTGAAGAACTGCATAGCATAAGCAATTACCACAACTGTTCTGAGTCCTTAGTACCCTATCACAAAGATTTTTTTCAACAGAATTTGCCTCAAAATACCTTATCAATTTCTGTCTTTCCTTCTGCCCATGTTCACTGACTTGCCCAAGCAGACACAAGTTCAGGGCATTCTACAGCAGAGCTTGGAAAACCCACACTCTGAGAGAAGGAGAAATTTTGCCTGAGCAAGTGGTCTGACTGGTTAGGAAGCTACTGACTCTTTAGAATGGGATGGGAAAGGAGTATAGTGGTCTGTGCACCACTGCTCTGTTATCAGGATTGGAGACAGAGGAAAGGAGTAATGAGAGCTGCTCCCTTTTTTAAAGCTGGGAGGTGAGAGATAGAGACTCTGCGCTGCTGATCCCTTTAAAAATAGGGAAAGTGGGTCTTCTGGAGTGTAGAGGTGTGAGAGGAGGCCAGCTGGAAGATTGAGAGCCTTCTGTACAGCAGAAGAAAAGCTGGGCCAGAAGCAACAAAAGAGCTCTGCAAAACAAGGTGGGGCATGGTAGTGGTTGCCAAGCAAGTTTACCCTAAACTGCATGTTTGCTTCCTGAATTAGGAGATATCTGGGAGGAGGCCCTTCTTCCCCATTTCAGCTGATGTTCTTGGCTAGAAGTAAGGGTTCTGGGGCTCACCCTCCTCTCTCCTTGCCATTTTTACTCCGCCTAGCTGGAGGGCAGTAGGCTCTGGGGCTCCCTACTTCTTTCTCTCCCATGTGTGAGAGAGAGAGAGAGCAGAACAGGGAGATCATGAGTGGGAGGAGGAGATGATGATGAATGTGGGATATGGAATGAATCGGGGAGGGAGGATAGTGAATGATGGAGGGGATAGAGTAAGGAGAAGGGAATGGGAGAAACCTGCTTTTTTTTTGTTTTTTTTTTTCTGCATCAAAGGTGGGCTGTTGTCTAACTTACTGAAAAAGGAAATTTCTCCAAACTCCCAGTGTCTGCAGGGTTGCGAGAAGCAGCTGGTGCACCCTTTAATTCTACCCTTTTCGAGGGGAATCCATTGCTTGCTGCCAGGAGCAGGCATCTTAAGGTTTTCAGTCTTTTAAACAAGACAAGTTAATTGTACCACAAAACCTCAATTATTTGCTAACATAGTTTGTTTATTCCACAGGGCACCAGGCAGTTGCTTCTAGTACAAACACACCCATTCAATACAAACCTGCCCCACTGCTTCATAGTCTAGAAGTAATTATGCCCCCACCATTGACTGAGATCAAGACACACTGCTCTAATCCAGTGATACTCTGACCTCAGTGGTTCAGGAGCCAAATTAGCAATCAACATTACCCAAAGGAGCCACAGTAATGTTCAATTGATTGTTTTATTTACTATTATATATTTATTTATTTTATTTTCCTCACAGCAAAATGGCTGACCAAGTATTATTATTTTATCAAAGACAATTGGTTAATAACATAGTAAAAACATCCTGATTGGATAATAATTAAATCAGAGTTTCAATATCATGTGCTACAAATAGCTGCAGGAGACACATTAAAGAGCTGCTTACAGCTTGCTAGCCTCAATCTGAGTATCACTGCTCTAACCTGAAGCATGATAGAACATCCTTCACTGCGATAGCAAATTGATAGCCTATGCAACCAGTAACCGAAAGAAAAAGGAACTGTGATGGTCTGTAGCAGTTGGAGGGAAGAAAGAGACCCGATTCTGATCAGTGCTGCCTTTTACAAACAGCCATCTTCTGACCAGTGCTAATGCTTAGGAGCACTGGCATTATACCTGCCTCTGGAAATTTCCACTACATGCATCCGACAAAGTGGGTATTTGCCCACGAAAGCTTATGCTGCAATACGTCTGTTAGTCTAGAAGGTGCCACAGGACTCTTTGCCGCTTTGGCATTATCTAGTGGTAGCCCATTTAATGAGAGGACTGGCTGATGGGGGGCAACTGCAAATGGCAATCTGCTATGTGTTACACACCATCCTGTTTCCTTGCTCCCCGACATGGTGCTAGCTGTGAGACCTGGCTTCCTTTAAAATAAATTCTCATCTGTATTAATATGAATTGTTGACAGATTTTAATTTGCAAACCAAGATGATGATATAGTGCAAGTAACCTTTGCAGATTTTCAATTTTTTGGAAGGTAATATGGAAAGTTAACTAAAATTCATATTTCCCACAAGATCTTAAGTATAATGCACAGATAATATTTCCCCACCTCCCCAAGTAGCAAGGTAATATATTTCATGCTGTATTTCAGTGGTAAGTGAGATATTTTATAATATATATGTAGCTTCCTTCTGGAAGAAAAGTGCTTTATAAATAGTAATTCCTCTGTCAGAGAGAATGCACTCTTTGTAGGTTAATCTTTAAACTACTACAAGCTAGTTAAAGTCCGATTTTTAGTTCACTTTAATAAGCATTAAATTCATATCCTATTTGAACAAAGGACAGTAGCATCCTGCAGTCTACCTTTTTACATATTCAGGTGTATCTGAATTCTTTAACTACATTTATCAAAAAGTGCACATCGCTATTGATTATATCCCCTTCAAGATGACCAAAGAAGGATATCTAATTATTTTATTTGAAATCTTTCCCTCTCTTTTAGTTGTACTGTGTTCACCTTAATACACAGATGCTCCACTTAAATAAATGTTTTTCAGTGGAATGTTGAAAAGCTTTATGCTCTGTAAGCATTTTTTAATTAGGCCTCACAACATCTATATGATGTAGAGAAATATCATTATTTTACAAACGGGATGACTGAAGCATGTATGTTAAGTGACTTTCAGGTCATACAGTGAGTCAATGTCAGTATCTGAATTAGAGCTCACCCTAATCTTCTGGTTGAATGCACAATCCAGTATGCACCAATTCATTCCAGTATTCTCTTTTATGTAGGAAAAAAAGGATACTCATTTCAAATACTGAAGTAGTCTTACTGACTGTGTAATGATTAAAGACCTAGGGTACCACGTGCTTTTGATGATAGGCAAATTCTTAGTTCTTCTAAAAAAAAAACTTAATACGATTTCTGTGCTGTTATTAATTTGGATACAACATTTGCTCTCTTGACAATCTTGTATGTATCTTGATATCTAGGAATGCAACATTCAAGAAAAGATTGACTTTGAAATCCGCATGCGAGAGGGAATCTGTAAACTGCTTGCAGTGAGCACCCAAAAAGACCAAGTGCTGCATGCAGTTAAAAACCTGATGGTTTGCAATGCTCGCATACTTGCCTACAAGACAGAACTACAGAAACAAAAAGAGGAGCCAGTCTCGTACAGAACAGGAGGATGGTCAGTAATAATCTCTAGTGTTTTGTTACAAATTGAGAATTCAATGGCAAGCTATAGGTTGTGATTTAAAAAAATAAAATAAAAACTGTTTAGGTAATCGTTTGTGTTGTATCAGGAGGCTTACCCAGAAAATTGGATCTAGTAATGGCTTGCCGCGTCCCACCCCATCAAACTCCCCCCGCCCCCCTTCGCTCCCCCCCCAAAACAAAAACCTACAGGGACTTGATCTTTTCATTGTACTGGAACATTAAATCTGCATTTCATAACCTCCTTTCAAGCTACTGGATTTGGTATTTCAGAAAATGTAAATTGAGGTAATTTGTTCTCTACTAAAACATATTATGGGCATTATCCATTAGTGTTCAAGATGTAAGTGTGGGATACCCTGATGAGCATGTTTTGTACAATAGAAGTTTACATTGAACATGTGCAGAGATATCAGGTTATATGTGTGAAGGAACAAAGCATGGAAAACCTTATGGGTAAGGCTGTACTTGAATTGCAGGATGATCGTCAAAAAATTGCAGCTGAGTTGCAGACAAGTCATGGAAAATTGCAGAAAAGTAATAAAGTCCATTATTACTTTTTCGCGATTTTCCGCTGTTGACCACCTGGGGATAAGAGCGGCGGATCCCGCTGTCGGCCATGTGGGGCTGAAAGTGGGGGCCCGGGGCTGACAGCGGGAATACGGGGCTGAAGACAGGGGCTCCCGCTCTCTGTCCCCGGTGTGGCTGGGGCTCCCACTGTCAGCTCCACAGAGAGAAGGGCTCCTCCTGTCAAAATTGCAGTGCAAGACTAATATTGTGGAATCCTCAATATTGCAAGCTAAGTAGGGCCTTACTTATGGGAATATCTCCAAACTAGCATACCTTTATTTCTAGTTTTCAATCTTTTACTCTTTCTAAATGTACTTTAATGATCGACTGTACACAGTGGTTAATTGGTACCCTCTGCTGGCCATTTTAGTTAATTACAACATAGTAATCAAAATACACAGTTCTTCACAAACATGAAGACAAATGCTTTGTTGAAAATATGCCCTAATTATGACTCCTGAGTGAGTTAAAGTATGACCAGTTTACTTGTATAATGTTGCTCTGCAGAAGGGACTAGAACTTGTATAAAATATTGAAGAGTGATATAGAGCTACCATTTCTTTCAGATTATCATTTTAATGAAGTATTATGTAGCAATTCAGTGCAGAAACTCTTCAAGCAACTATGTGCTTAGTCCCAATGAACTGTATCCATAGCAACAAACTTCTAACATTTTGCATCTAGAAATGTTGCCTTTTGGGGGTAAATCTAGCGAATTTTATTTTGTGGCCAGATTAACCCTGATGATTAAAGCTAATTTTTAAAATTATTGCGTATGCACAAAACCACAGTACATTTTATGGCCTCATCAAACTTTTACCAGTTATATTGCTTTTTCACATTAAGTTAAAGACTTACATTCTTTTCTTTCTCCATCACCAAAAGCAGAAAGACCAAATATTTATGCTGATTCTTAGATCTGTGGGCTTTTGATGCCATTGACCACAAGGTAGTGGTTAGGGAAGATAAATACCTATGATTTAAAAAAATTAAATAAAAAAATCCATTTTTTTTATTTAAATCAGATGTTTCATATTTAATTTTTTTTTAAGAAACCTGTTTAAAATGAAATTTGAATTAAATACAAAATATCGTAAGGTCTAAACTTATTACAGTTTCTTAAAATATGCTGACTCCATGGGCCTCTATCAAAAACTTTGAGTTAAAGGCTGCTTTTCTATATAAAGAAAGATATTTCCCCTACTAATTCTAGATTTTGAGGCCAAGCTTTATAAATATGGCACAGTAGGTCAGTCTAACTTAAAAGATTGTCTTATTGTCAAGAGACTTAGGCTAGTAGGAACTTAAGCTTCGATCACTTTCATTTAGGAATATTTAAAAATGTTCCCCAACTGACCTGAAATAATCAGTTAAATTCGCTGACTACAGTTAATCCTACTGTTTAATAAATCATTTAGTTGTAAATATGAAACCTGGTTTGATAAGAGGAGTTTATGTATCCAAAACATTTAAGATTGTGTTGTTTAATAAAAATACATTTTATATGCTGTTTTGTATGTTTAATTAAATTCAAGTTACTATCCTAACGCAGCTTGACACAAATCTTGAGCAAAACATTAATTATTTAGTAAATAAGCAATATATTATTCACTTTTTTCTGACATACTGAAATGTACAAGTAATGAGAATCTGAAAACATTAAACTATATAATTGTTTAAATAAATGTATATAGCTATAGTGTATCCTCCTAGGTAACAAAAAGATGTACCAAATCTAGTGTAAAGGCTCTATGTACTTGTAAATCAACATGTCATAATGGCTATATCAGCCAATGAGAATGCACCATTCTTTAGACAATAACTGACTTACAAATGCCAAAGTTGATTAAAATCCATTATTTAACTTGATACTTTCCATTAGGTGATTTAAACCAATCCACTTTGGTAGTGGTGATACAGTTGCAGATCAAAGCATAGATTCTTGGAGATACATTTGTGTGTCTGCTGGTTTTTTTGGTTTTTTTTTGTCCGCGATTTAGAGAACAGCACTGGATGGCTGCTTGTCCACCCAAAAAGCTCTCTTTGACAGGGACTTTATAGAGTTCTGTCTCATCCCCTTTCAGAGGGCACCTGAAACCATTAGCTTTGTGTTACAGTGCCATCAGTATTCTGACAACATTTGGGGCAAGTCTACACTTACAAGCTGCAATAGTGCAGCTGCACCGATGCAGCTCTCGTGCTTTAGTGAAGACGCTACTGCGCCAACAGGAGAGCATCTGCCAACAGTGTAGTTAATCCACCTTCACAAAAGTCGGGAGAAACTTTCCCATCGACATAATGCTGTCGATACAGGGGGTTAGGTTGGCATAACTACATCGCTCAGGGGAGTGGATTTTTCACACCCGAGTGATATAAGTATACCAATGTAGTATAGACCAGGCCTTGGATTTTGTCTCTGCTTTGTTGAAGGTCATAATGCAGTCAATCATCTGTACCAGTGTCTGGCATTTGGCTGAGATTTAATCCAGGTAAGACTGGTGGTGCCTGAGGGCTATGGGAGGCAATTGGTTGTAATTGTGGAAGTGACTTCTGCTCTCTCAAATGAGTGATGTGCTGACCTCTTCTTACTTAGATTTACAGTCTAGGTGTCCTAGCTGCTTCTGGATGCCCAGATATCAGTAGTGACTAGGAACTGTTAACTTAACTTGGCCAGGAGATAAGAGAGGTTGCAAATGGATGTGGCGCTCACTACTGTTCATTCCTTTGTTACCTCCAAATTGGTCCACTCCACTATGATTTACATGGGACTACCTTTTGAAGACACCTTGGAAACTTTAGTTAGTACAGAATATGGCTGGCCCCATACTTAGTGGTGGTTCTCTCAGGGAACACTTCACATGCTTCAGAGATTGTATTGGCTCCTGATTTGTTTCTAGGTTCATTTCAAGGTGTATTAATTAGAGTTTTTCCCTTATCAAAACCTCAGGTAATCTGCATATTAATTATCACCCAGAAAACACAGCACTTGGAAATAAGAACGTCTGTTAGTTGAGGAGGAAATGTTTATCTCTGCAACTTTTAATATGCTCAAATGGAGAAAGTAAATTATAGTCTCTTCACTTGTGTGTGTGTGTGTGCGTGTGTGAAGGAAAGGGAGAAGCAATAGACATAACTAGATTCTCTTGGAGTTGGAAAATGCAGGGAAGACAGATCTGCTCACTTACCCTTTAATGTCCAGTTTACATGGTTTAAGGATCCAATCCTCTGTGAAATTAGGGAAGTTTACAATATCTTCCTTCAAGAATACACCAAACCGAACAACTTAAGCAGGGGCGCCTCTACAACCAAAGGTAGCCAAATTCTTCTTTAAAGAAAAGCATCTGGACTGAACACATGTGAAACTTTCATCTTAAACCTGTTCAGTTGTGGAAGTTTTAAAAACTGCTAATGTTGTTCAAAAGCTTGCTTTTAGAGGTAAAAGTACATTATTCCAAGTCTTCTGTTTCTTTTGGCAGGTGTTCAGATGTTCGGACTAAAGAGCGTGCAGCATGTAGAGGAAAGGTTGCCATATCAGGTACGCAACTGGGTTGCATTTTGTTGTAAATCTAGAAAAATCGAATAAATTATATATATTAGCAGTTCTCAGTCATTACACAGTATATATGATTGGACAGTGTTTTTCGTTTGGCCAAATATACAAACAAGGTGAGATTTTAAAAAATGCCTAGATGGTTTAGGACAGGTGTCGACAACCGATGGCAAGCGAGCTGATTTTTAATGGCATGCTGCTGCCTGCCAGGTCCCAGCCGCTGGCCCCACTCAGCCCGCTGTTGAACCCAGGCTGGCAGCGGGCTGAGCGGGGCCGGGTCCAGGACCCTGGCAGGCAGGAGCGTGCTGTTAAAAATCCTGCCCACCCCAGCCCGCTCTTCTCCACCCCCCTGCGGGGGCAGGGTGAAGAAGCTTGGTCCGAGGCTGCTGCTGCAGGGCAGGCAAGCTCTTCCCTCCTCCACCTCTTCCCCCAGCGTGCTGGGTTCCTGTCCCTCCTCCTCTCCCTCCCTGCCGCCGATGAGCTGATGGCCCTTGCGAGGGAGGGGCAGAAGCGGAGCCGCAGCGCACTCGCCGCTTCGGGAAGGAGGCGGAGAAGAGGTGGGGACTGGGCCTTGGGGAAGGGGTGCATATCCCCTCCAGCCCCCTGCCATGAGCCGCTCTGGGCAGGGGGCTGGGAGCATCTCCATGACCCTAGCCCACACCCCCAGCCCTCTTCCCTGACCCCTACACCCCCACACACACTCCCAGCTCCCTACACCCCCCCCACGACCCCATTCCTGACTCCTGCACCCCCCACACATACCCAGCCCCCCCCCCCACACCTCATGCCCCACATTCTCACCCTCACCCTGACCACTAAACGGGAGCTCCTGGACACACACACCCTCATTCCCACTTGCACCCCTTGCACCAAATGGGAGCTGCCCAGGTAAGCACTCCACACCCAAACCTCCTGCCCCAACCCTGAGCCCCCTCCCTCATTCTAGCTCTTGGCCAGGCCCTGCACTCCCACCCTCAGCTCAGTGCAGAGAGAGAGGAAGAGAATGGGCTCGAACCAGGGAGAAGGTAGGTACCTGTTCTATGTGGGCAGGGCCAGGATCCCAGACCAGCAGCGGGCTGAGTGGCAGCTGGCTGAGCTACTCAGCCCACTGCTGGTCTGGGGTCCCAGCCCCTGGAGTTCTGGCTGTCGGCCCCTTGCCAGCCGGGGTCCTGGCCACAGGCCCCGCTCAGCCTGCTGCTGGCCTAGGTGAATGGAACCCCAGGCTGGTAGCGGGCTGAGTGGGCCGGCAGCATAAGATCAGCATTTTAATTTAATTTTAAATGAAGCTTCTTAAACATTTTGAAAACCTTGTTTACTTTACATACAACAATAGTTTAGTTATATAATATATAGACTTATAGCGAGAGACCTTCTAAAAAACATTAAAATGTATTACTGGCACGCAAAACCTTAAATTAAAGTGAATAAATGAAGACTCGGCACACCAATTCTGAAAGGTTGCCGACCCCTGATTTAGGAGGATAAGCTGTTGCCTTTCAGTGGAACCCGTGCTCTTTAGTAATTTGGGGGGGGGGGGGTTGAAAACCCCACCCAAGATCTTCCTACTACTTTGAAGGACTTTCATATTATGGAATGCTTTTGTATTTGCCTAAACGCTTATACACATTTGAAAGGTAAATATATTCATTTACTTAAAAATACATGAGTTCAAGTCTTGGGATAAAAATTTCAAAAGTGCCCGAATCCCTTTGAAAGTGAATAGGATTTGTTAGGAGTTTTTAAAAATGTTTTCCGTGATCCCTCATAGCCCAACTTCTACATGATCCTATCATGAAATCTGTAGGATCTTATTATACAATACAGTAGACACTTGTTTCCAGCAACACCTTGTAAGAGCAACCACTGCTTAGGAGCAACATTTTCCCTGGGAGCACTTTCCCTACTGTGAATTGTGAACAATTCCCATAACAGCAACAGCCACTTAGGAGCAACATAACAAAAGGGCACCAATATGTTGCTACTGATGAGCATCTACTGTAATAATACTTAACTTTTATTTAACACTTCATCAGTACATCTCAAAGTGCTTCACAATCCTTTATTTATTCTCAAAACACTCCTGCGGAGTAGTGAGGTAGTATTATCCTCAATTTTCGGATGCACCACTGATTTTTGACATGATTTGACACAAGATAAGTACAGGGAAACTGAAATGTTAGATTCCAAATGTATCTTTCAAAATTTTATGATAGGAATTGAGGTTCTTCCGACTTGATGAATCAAGTGTTCAGTTACTGAACGCATTTTTAAAAAGGTTATACTGTAGGTTCTGTACCTAAACAAGCACGTGTACATGTTGGGCCAGCTTTAGCCTTAGTGTAAACATGTGCTACTCTGTTGACCTTATGCCATGACTAAGGCTATGATTTTGGCATGGGTATTGTTATTAAGTCATGGACAGGACATGGGCAATGAACAATAAATCATGGATTTACTGAAGCCAGCGCCATGGGGCTGAAGCTGGAGCCCCGAAGCTGGAGCCCCAGTGTCGCAGGGCTGAATTATTGAAATTTTCAGGAAGTCACAGAGATCTCATAAAATCACGGAATCCGTGACTGACTTGTATCCTTAACCATGACTTAGGTTGGTTCATAGTGTGGTTGCTGCTGGTGCCTGCGAAAATCTGGTAGACATTGACAATGCTTTTTCTAAATCACTGTTTAAATGAGCAATAAACACCAAAAAAACACAAGTTACAATGACTCTATTTTTTATTACAGTAGAGACAGTTTAAAAGTAAGTTAAATTTGTCTTTTCTTTTTTGGGGTGTGTGAAATATGCTGTTCTGTCACCAAGGCTTAATGGAATCTTCTAATCATTTTGTTGGATGCTAGGGCACATAGAATAGACTCAGAAGGGTAGCAGCTTTATCTCAGCATGGAGTGGGGAATACATTCGTTATCCATAATTTTTTCTTGCTTTTATATTGTTTTCATGCATTTAAATCCCCCTTGCATGAATAAACTATATAATTTATCTGTTTTACCAATTACTTTGTCAGCAGACAATAAATTAAATGTTGATCAAAAAGCATAACTGTAATTTAAAGGTCTGTTTTTATAATGATCTATAAATAAAATGTCAAAAGGAATCCTTGGATTTAAAACTGATTAATTGTACTACATGAATGTATCTAATTTAAATCCATATGGATTTACAGCTAATTGTAACTGAAATTAAAATGTGTGAAAATTGATCTGAATTTTTGATAAATGGTTTACAAGTATCATTTTAAACTTGTTCAAGTAATTGAGTGTCTATATCCTGATGACTTTTTCTGATTAAGGCGTAAATTTTTCATCTTTCATAATGTCGAAGGAGGCATACAAAAGTACTCTTAATTGTTAGCCAACGTAGCAGTCATTCATGACTTTCTATGTTAAAGTTTCAAAAACTTTTCTACTGTAACTCCATTTCCATATATTATAACTTTTAGACCTTTTGTCTTTTAAGGCTGAAATTTTCCATGCTCAGGTTTTTTTTAAATTTGAGAGATTCCTGTAGCTTTTTGAATGAATAAAAGGAAAATGGACAAAAACACTTTTCTTATTTTAAAAACCTTTACTTTTAGACAGCTAGAATGACTGAAATTTTGAAACTGAAAGGCAATTTCAGAAAGTGTCTTGGCTTAGTTTGAGGTATTTGGCATTGATTTTTAAAAGTTAGGATCATCTAAAATTGTATACTCACCATCCACTGTATCAGAGGGGTAGCCGTGTTAATCTGTATCCACAAAAACCATGGGGATTCCGGTGGCACCTTAAAGACTGAAAGAAAATTCATCAGGTCTCCTGTACACACTTAAAAATAGATGAGCCTGTAAAGCTCCGCCATTGTGACACTTAATATTGTGAATCACACCTTAATCTTGCCTAAATGTAAACATTTGAATTTAATGTAACTCCTGAAACTCTTTCTACAGTTATTCTGGTTCATCTTGTGTCCCTTTACCACAACCATAGATTTTTCCAGTGTTGGGCACGTGATATGGCCTGATCTGTAATCCTGGTGAGATCTTTCTGGTGCACAGTTCCTCCAGGAGCCAGAAGACCCACAGATGTTCTGTGGTTTGCAGTTCACCTCAGTCATGTGTGTCTAGGTAGTTGGAATAGCTTCCCTTCTGCATATTGACTTTTGACCTGTCAGCTCTTGATCGGAGTCATTTTAAACATCTTCAGGTTAACCAATCTTTTTCTGCACCTGCGGGAAGGTGTTTGGCAATGTAGATGGGTATTTGGCATCTTCATTGGGTATGTTGAGCCATTTGAGCCACATTTCCACTTGTTCAGCTGTCAGCGTTTTTTTTAAGTGATTCTGTTGCAGTTAGGAAGCTTTTCCGAGATTTCAGGCAACTAACTGCTATGACCATGAAGCAGATGTCTGCTCTCCTAATAGCCACAGAAGCTATTTGTTTTAGGCATCATATGATGTAGCTGTTAATTCAGCACATGGTCCAGGTTCTTTGTGTGAGCTGACCTTTCTCACATTGGACCTGCGTATTCAGCTGTCAAATAGCAAAGTGCAAGTGCAGTGGCTGTTAGTGTTGCTGGGTTGGTTCCCCATTTTGAATTTGCAAGTTTACTGAGTATGTTGTTCCGGGCACTAACTTTGCCTTTTGTCGTCTTCATGTGTGCCTTGAAGGAGAGAGTACCGTATAGCGTCACTCCAAGGTAGACAGGATTTCAGTGTTGAGCAAGCGGTACCCCATTCCAAATGATGATGAGCTGTATATTGGCCTCAGATGCTGAGGATGGAAGAGACTCGCTTGTGTTTTGGCTGTGTTGGCATGCAACTAGTTCCTAGTGTAATAGACTAAGCGCCCAGATGGTGCTGATATTAATGTAGCTTACATCAGGGTGAGATCCTTGGCTGGGACAGCAACATATAGATCATTGGCATAGATAAAACTTCTTGTGTTGAGCTGGAACAGTTGATCATTTGTGTAGATGTTGAAGAGTACTGGCAAGAGTATGCTTGCTTGTGGTAGGCCATTTTCTTTTGCTGCTATAAACTCTGCTTCCTGCGTAGTTCAATGTAAGAACATCAGTGCTCTAATAGAGATTGAACCAGTTATACAAAGTGGTGATCTTTCAGCATGTTGTATTTTTTAGAGAGGAGCCTTCAGTAATTCATTATGTCATATCCTGCTGATAGGACAACAAACACAGTGCCTGCTACCATATCCTTTTCAAGGCCATCTTTGATGTATTGGCTGATGTTTAGCACTTTTCCCGTGCATGATTTTCCTGGGTAGACTCCACCTTACTCTGGGATTAGGTGCTTTTCAGCAACTGGTGGTAGATGATTTAAGATGTGATGCTTGTACAGTTTGCAGAGGTGATAATAGTGATATAGGCCTGAATTTCTTCAGAAATACCAGCTCCATTGCATCCTTCTGTAGCTTCAGGAGTGTCACAACACATGCTCATTGCTTTGTGTGTGACTGAGCACATGTTAAACAACTTAAGCAACCAGGTCTTTGTTGCTGGTCCGAAGTGTTTGATTTGGTCAGTCCAAATGTCAGCTAGTCTGGTGGCTAGATTCTCTAAATCTGTAAATCATGCTGAACACCTATGACTACAATCTAACCAAAGTATTTCTATGCGTGCAGACCAACTCAGTCATCAACATAACCGACTGACTGTACCTGAACATCAAAGCAGTGTCAATGTCATTCAAAATGGTCCTCATCAAGGCCAGCACTGACAATAATATCAGCAAATGTCAAAGGGCTCTGGTGTGCAAAACACAACCTGATAGCCAAAATGTGCACGGACGACAATTGTGAAGAACTGGTCTCTGCACTAATGGAGGAAAAACGGAAGTCATGGCAGAATCTTATTGAGAGTACGGATACGACCCATAGCAGCAAGAAAGCATGGATTACCATCTGGAAGCTTAACAATGACCCAAGAAAGGCAGAGCAACAATACAATGTTCTTGAAGACCAGGTTGTACACCAACTCCTAGAAAATAGCAGGGCACCAAACAGACAACCCAAGATCCAGCTTGAGTAGCAAGAAGAGCAGGAAACTTACAATTTTGAGGCACAATGTAAAATGACCAAATTAACCTCCAGAATAACACCCTGAAGAATGGCAAAGCTGCTGGTCTAGATAACATACGTACTGAACAAATCAAACACTTTATAACAACCTTACTGCTGGTCCAATGAAAACAACAAGAAACCTTGGATGAAAAGTCCTCTGGGAATAACTGACTAATGGGACTTGCTGCAGAAGTATCTGTGTATTTTTTCTGTATACTTTCTGTACAGACCAATTCCACAGCTAGTAAAATTCCTATATAAAAAGATGTTAAAGATTTTTTTAATGAAAGCTAGCATATTTGCACTAATGCCGTTCACTGATGCCATCTCAAGTCACCTAAATATTGCATGCTCTTTATAAAGTTGCCGTATTGTACTTCTGGAGCCAACTTTGTTTTATAGAGTTCACTTCACGTGGCATGTATTTGAGGAATAAATCTATAAATAACAATAGGCACTGCTGTCTGCCAGTGTCAGATAAAATTGAACTTATCAGGGAAGATGAAATAAGAAGTTGGTTTAAAGAAATACCAGCTCCATTGTTAATTACCAAAAGCAAGTGACTTAGAAGAATTAAGCTGCTCTGCCTTTAGCCCTTTAATATGGTTATAAAGTAAAAGGTAACTTTTTCTTTTAACTAAAAAGGGCTGTCAAGTGATTAAAAAAAGTAATCACGATTAATCACACTGTTAACCAATAATAGAACACCATTTATTATTTTTGGATGTTGGTGGAGTCAGATGCCGCCAGCAGAAGGTTGATTTTCCTTTTTGGTGGTTCAGGTTCTGTAGTTTCCACATCAGAGTGTTGCTCTTTTAAGACTTCTGAAAGCATGTTTCACACCTCATCCTTCTCAGATTTTGGAAGGCACTTCAGATTCTTAAACCTTGGGTCAAGTGCTGTAGCTATCTTTAGAAATCTCACATTGGTACCTTCTTTGTGTTTTGTGTAATCTGCAGTGAAGTGTTCTTAAAATGAACAACATATGCTGGGTCATCATCCGAGACTGCTATAACAGGAAATATATGGCAGAATGTGGGTAAAACAGAGCAGGGGACCTGCAATTCTCCCCAAGGCGTTCAGTCAGAAATTTAATTAACACATTATTTTTTTTTAATGAGCGTCATTAGC
This sequence comes from Lepidochelys olivacea, assembly GCF_965140295.1. NCBI lineage: Eukaryota > Metazoa > Chordata > Testudines > Cheloniidae > Lepidochelys > Lepidochelys olivacea. The sequence continues at coordinate 78,169,527 of NC_140417.1, read as the reverse complement.
ATGGAAGCATGTCCCCTAGAATGGTGGCCGAAGCATGAAGGGGCATATGAATGTTTAGCATATCTGGCACATAATTACCTTGCAATGCCAGCTACAAAAATGCCATGCAAATGCCTGTTCTCACTTTCTGGTGACACTGTAAATAAGAAGAGGGCAGCAATATCTCCCTTAAATGTAAACAAACTTATTTGTCTTAGCAATTGGCTGAACAAGAAGTAGGACTGAGTGGACTTGTAGGCTCTGAAGTTTTACATTGTTTTGTTTTTTGATTCCAGTCATGTAACAAACAAAAAAAAAATCTATATTTGTAAGTTGCACTTTCACGACAAAGAGATTGCACTACAGTACTTATATGAGGTGAACTGAAAAATACTATTTTATCATTTTTACAGTGCAAATATTTGTAAACAAAAATAATATACACTTTGATTTCAGTTACAACACAGAATACAATATATATGAAAATGTAGAAAAACATCCAAAATATTTAATAAATTTCAATTGGTATTCTATTATTTAACAGCACAATTAAAATTGCAATTAATGGTTTAAATTGCGATTAATTTTTTTGAGTTATCGAATCAGTTAACTGCGATTAATCAACAGTCCTACTAAAAAGCTTTTTTTAATTTTTGTGTCAAAGGTGATCCAAACTTGGTATGTAATTGCAAGTGGTATTTGTTCAATGACTGGCAAGGCAAGAATAAGCACTTGCCACACAAACTTCTCCCAGTTAGCTTTAAATATAGAGGGTTTGTCTGTCTTGTAGCAAAATGAGTGGTTACCAGCACAAACATAGCAAGAGTATTTCACGTAACATATCTTCACTGTAAAATGGACTTAAATATCACTCAGAGCCACATTCCAGCAGCCACTTGGAGATGTTATTTCAGATATTCTTAAATAAGATTATGAACTATGCTGGGATAAAACATTTCTAAAGGAGAATGACACTTCATATTGAGCTAGTTAAGTTATGAAGTTTCTTTTGGCATTAGTGGTAGTGATTGAATTAGTTATGCTATTTGTTGGATCGAAAGAGTAGGCCATACTATGGCCAGAAATAGAACGGTAGAAAAACAGACCAGAAATATTCTGTGTTTTATTTGGACCGCAGGTCTACACTGTTGCTTATAACTTAATTTTTCCTTTTCTTCTTTAGATATTCGCATACCATTAATGTGGAAAGGCTCTGATCACTTCAACAATAAAGAAAGTATGTTAGATTTTATTGAACTGTTATATAAACAGGTAATGTTTATCAAAGTTTAAATTGGACACGGAGTGGAGACCCTCCTTTTCACTATATCTTTTTGAGAGAATTTTGCAGAACTATGTACTATCTGCACTACTGCACAGTAACTCTTACCCTGAAGGCAGTGGTGGTAGCCATTTAAAATAGGTTAGAATTATGCAGTTTCTATTCATTTAAATTGCTACTACTGAGAAAGTGCTGTGGAGAAGCCTGGGCGTATCTGAGCTGAATGAAATTCTAATACTGTAGTTTAGGTGGATGTTGGAGATGCTTTTGAGAGAGGAAGATTGAAACTTCAGAGGAAGAAATAGAAAAGTGGCACCACTAAGTTGACTAACAGCTGAAATAATTCTGAATAAACTTGTTGTATCTTTTTTCCTGAATTTGAAAGCATATTTGGTGGGAGATGCCTTTACCAGAGAAGGATTTAAATGAAAGTTCTCTCTGTTGGCGTTGAGTGGATTATTTGGTAGTCTTCACAAATGCATGCACTTCGCTATGTAATGGAGATTAACCCTAAATCTGTTCCAGCTGTCACCTGGCATTGATTTCACTTTGTTTTCAATAGGGTCAGAGGGGCTTAGTATGGCAAAATACTCTAATCCATTAGTGCATTCATAATATGGTATACACTCTGGTGTTCAGCTGTTTTGGTTTGGTTTTAATTGATCTTATTGAGCACAAATACTTTTTACTGAAGTATTTGAAATTATTAGCAAATATTATAGATGCCTGTAGAAAGGAATGCTTGAGTAGAGGTTGAAATTAACTTTTCTTTCTAGAAATGTTGCTTAGCAGATGCAGCAGCTTTGATGGTTCAACTACAAAATGCATAACACTCTAGGATGTATAATTTATGATTACAAGAATTCTTTGATAACGCATCATAGATTCAAGTTAAATTTCATTTGAAACTCATTTCAATGTCTTCATTTACAGGAAAACTTTAACGTTGTGTTACATAACGTCTCTGCTAAAACATTTCTTTGGTTCTTCCCCAGGATCACCGCGCTATGCAATTTTTTGCTTATTCAAAATGGGAGCTGAGGTTTTTGATACAGACATGGTTATTGTGGATAAGGCAATAACTGATATCTGTTTTGAAAATGTAACCATATTGTGAGTATCAAGTTTTGTTGAACAAAGTAAACATGTTAACTTTTGTCTTTTTCTTATGAAACAAGACATGATGTGATATGTACATACGTCTTGATCCAATAGCTACTGAAATAAATGGAAGTTCTTCTGATGACTTGGATGGGTGGTGAATCCTTCTCTTTACCCAAGGAATTTGGGCTCCTATAGTGATGCTATATTTAGCTAGATCACTTGAACTATATGCCTTTTCCATTGTGTCATATTCAGAAATGTTTTACTGTGATTTAAATGAGTGGGGCTGCTGTGTGTGTGCGTGTGTGTGTAATTAAATTAATGCATTAAAACTGAAAGTATTTTACAGAACTTCATGTAAACGAGAAACATTAATACTTAAAATGTTGGATACAATCACCACATAAGGCAGCTATCATATTTTTTTTCAGGGATCCCATAGTTCACCTTCTTATTGCCACTAGGTACTGAAAAACAAACAAACTCTCTGCTTGGTCTTCCACTGCACCTTCATGAGCCTGTGCCACAGCCACCATCCTTCTCGTTGTGAAAACTGGACAGGAAGTTATTCACCGCCCATTAAAGGTGGAGGAGGAATTGGGCTTGTATTCCTTTGTGTGTTTTTAACTTATAAAGAAAGGTTGTGAGGCACTTAGTGGTTTTTTCCCCTCGTTTTTAATTAAATATTTGAATCATATCTACCCTGGAAGCTCTCTGGTAACTCAAGAACTAGTTAAAACAAAAGCTGATAGACTGAAAACTGAGAAGTTGAGAAGGAAAGGGATTTCTAAACAGACTTTAAGAATGTTTTTTGTTAACACCTGTTCAAATGAATATGTAAGGCAAAGATTTAACTCCACCCATTAAAGGGTAGGAGAGCTAACAATAGACCTGTAGTAAGTCTTGCAGCAAACCACAGAAGACTGTTTTGATATTCCAGATGTTTCAAAGGTTAAAGAATTTTTATAAAATCTTTATCTTTATGAAGCATAAAAAAGTAGGGCAAAAAACTACTTAAAAATATTTGTAGATCATCATAAGCCAACTCCTTAATTGCCCAGGTTTCTGTCTAACAACTCGAGAGAACATTTCAATTCATTCAGCTGTTGTTGATACATATAGCAAAGCCACATTAGAGAATGCAGGGCCTTTGGAGAAACTAATCTAAAGGCATAGTTTAAACCAAACAATCTCAGTGTGTTAAGAATAATTAATTTATTTTATTATACACTTTTTTACTATTCATGTAGTTTCATTTACAAATCTAGACTTTGGTAACCATCACTTAGAAATGCTGTATTTTTAAAAAATTGAAATTTTGATAATGAATAGAAATGTCACTTTTTAGCATTCAGAATATTTATCCATTTTTTGCCTTGTGAATCTAATCTAAAGTTTCAGCATTGGGAGTTTAAAATTAAATTGTATGAAAAGCCCAAGCGTTTTGTAATCCTTCACAAAAAACTTAACCGTTTTAGATTGCCCAAGTGTCCTTGCTATTAATGCAATGACTAAAAATCAGGTAGGCCAGTATTAATATTCACAGCAACTTACATGCCTTTGCAGCCAAACATGGTAATATTCAAACTCATTTATGCACTGCAACAAAATCTTTATTAATTTCACACACAACTTTCTGTGATGCACATATTTAATTCCTTACAGTCATACTCTCAAACAAACTTGAACTTCAGCTTCAAGTGGATTGAGATATATTTGTTACTGAGGTGTATGTACTGGTACAGCGTATCATGTTGCTTGTTCGTTTGGATGCCTTATCTGCATTTCCATAATACATTTGGCTTTCTCACGTTTTAGTCTAAACTTTGAATTTCCTGTGTTTTTATAATGATTGTTTATGGGATAATTATAACATCACTATAATTTCTATTCTTAAATTGCTGATACATACTCTTGTCCTTAATTCCATTTTAACACACAATTTGTTCTGGCAATCTAATGGAATTCTTTGCCTTGATGAACAGTATACATTATTGTACTTTCATTCTGTACTCAGTTAATTCACAAATTATCCAAAAAAATTGTTTTCAGTGATGAAGCGGGGCCAGACTTCCAAGTAAAGTTTGAAGTGTATAGTTGCTGTACAGACCAATCTTCAACTATAACAAACACTCCTAAGAAGCTAGCCAACAAATTTAAGACATCCATTGGTAAAGCTACTGGAAAGAAAATCAACTCTTTGCAAGAAGAAGACAACCCTGAATCCCTTTCATTCACTGACCCAATCATACTGTAAGCTATTTTTTCTTAATTGTGTTTCTTGTAGGCTAAAAAATCTTGTAGAACTTTAGAAAATTGCTAAGATATGAGTAGTTCAATATATGTCCATGTGGAACATAACTTTCATTTCAAGAGAAAATCAGAATGCAGGAGTGAATTCACATCATGTACATCAGCCTTGGGTCCTGATTCTGACCTTAACTACATGAACAGGTATTACTTCATCACCACACTGCTGCAAAAATCGACTATTTTTTACAAGCTACATAATCGATTTCTTTTTTAAACAGACATGAGAAAACGTACATGGTGGTAATCAGCAGGTGGAACACCACAACTGCACACCGTGTAGTGTAGAATAGTTGACAAATATTTTGACTGAGGTTTTCAAATTGGGGTGCTTAAAGTTAGGCCCCATAATTTATATAAATAGAAGTGGCCTAATTTTCAAAGGTACACAGTACCTTCTGTTCTCTTTGACTTTAGTGAGATTTGTGGGTGCCAAGCACACTTGATATATTTTAATACTGCTGTTGGAAATCTTAATTCTTTAATATTAAATGAAAAAAACTATTAATGTAATGATTAGAGGTTTTAAGGTGGGAAAAACCTAGTAGACCTCTAGTCCACCTTTTGTGCAGTACTCAGTACTGTCCCTACTGAATATCCGAGTGCCTTACAGAACATATTGTGAATAGTTATTCTGAATAACTTGTGCAATTAACTAAAAAAAAAAAAATTGAGATTAATTGCAATTTTAATCATACTGTTAAACAATAGAATACCAATTGAAATGTATTAAATATTTTTGGATGTTTTTTTACATTTTCAAATGTATTTATTTTGATTTCAACGCAGAATACAAAGTACGGTGCTCACTTTATATTATTATTTTTGATTACCTATATTTGCACTGTAAAAATCATAAACAGAAGAAATAGTATTTTTCAATTCACCTCATACAAGTACTGTAGTGCAATCTCTTTATTGTGAAATGCAACTTACAAATGTAGTTCTTTTTGTTACATAACTGTATTAAAAAACAAAACAATGTAAAACTTTAGAGCCTACGAGTCCACTCAGTCCTACTTCTTGTTCAGCCAATCGCTAAGACAAATAAGTTTGTTTACATTTACGAGAGATTGTTTTTACAATGTCACGTGAAAGTGAGAACAGGCATTCACATGGCACTTTTGTAGCTGGCGTTGCAAGGTATTTATGTGCCAGATATGCTAAACATTTGTATGCCTCTTCATGCTTTGGCCACCGTTCCAAAGGACATGCTGACGATGCTTGTTAAAAAAAAAAATGCATTAATTAAATTTATGACTGAACTCCTTGGGGGAGAATTGTATGTCTCCGGCTCTGTTTTACCCGCATTCTGCCATATATTTCATGTTCTAGCTGTCTCAGATGATGACCTAGCACATGTTCATTTTAAGAACACTTTCACTGCAGATTTGACAAAATGCAAAAAGGTACCAATGTGAGATTTCTAAAGATAGCTGCAGCACTTGACCCAAGGTTTAAGAATCTGAAGTGCCTTCCAAAATCTGAGAAGGATGAGGTGTGAAACATGCTCTCAGAAGTCTTAAAAGAGCAACACTCTGGTGTGGAAACTACAGAACCTGAACCACCAAAAAGGAAAATCAACCTTCTGTTGGTGGCATCTGACTCAGATGACGAAAATGAACATGCATTGGTCCGCACTGCCTTGGATTGTTATCGAGCAGAACCCGCCATCAGCATGGACACACGTCTTCTGAAATGGTGATTGAAACATGAAGGGACATGTGAATCTTTAGCGCATCTGACATGTAAATGTCTTGCGACAGCAGCTATAACAGTGCCAGATGAACACCCGTTCTCACTTTCAGATGACACTGTAAACAAGAAATGGGCAGCATTATCTCCTGCTAATGTAAACAAACTTGTTTGTCTGAGCAATTGGCTGTACAAGAAGTAGGACTGAGTGGACTTTCTAGGCTCTAAAGTTTTACGTTGTTTGGTTTTATTTTTCAATGCAGTTATTTTTTGTACATAATTCTACATTTGCAAGTTCAACTTTCATGATGAGATTGCATTACAGTTGTATTAGGTGAATTGAAAAATACTATTTCTTTTGTTTTTTACCATGCAAATATTTGTAATAAAAATAAATATAAAGTGAGCACTCTGCACTTCATATTCTGTGTTGTAATTGAATCAAAATATTTGAAAATAGTTTTCTATTATTAACAGCACGATTAATTGCAGTTAATTTTTTAAATCATTTGATAGCCCTAATTGTGAATAGTGTGTTTAGTGATGGAGCTTCTGCATCTTACCTTGGTTCCTATTCCATATTTGAACCATTGTTACCAATAGAAATACCTTTATACTTTTTAAAACACCTTTTTTTCTGGTACTCCTAATTATCCTTCTCTGTATCACAGTTCTTGTTCTTTCAGATGTGTAAACTCTAATTACCTAAGCTCCTTTTCCCTCAAGCCATACACTTGCAGCTCTGTTTTTTGATTATACACAACTCCTCAACCTTTCTATCCTCTTGATAGCTGTATTCTGAACATTTCATATCTTCAATATTTTACACTGAGGCAGCCAGCACTGTACATAGCTTACTATCATATATGTTCATGCTACAGTGACTTAGAAAAAGGGTATATTACCTCTCTGTTCTCCCAACATTCTGTTCTACTCTGTTGTATGTTGGAAGAAACAAAGTAAAATGTACTAGGTTTTTCCATTTAAAAGATGGCTGTTTTATCCTGTTAAACAGTTGTTTTGCTGTTAAATCTAGCACAGTGATTTCCCTCCACTCTGCGTTCATGAACCAGTGTCCAGAGTCTTTCATTTGTTGTTGTTTCCATAGTATATGCTTATAGTAGCTTTTCTGCCCACTTGCTGTAAAGCACAGGTGTGTGCAATATCTAAGGCATTAAATGCTTACTAGCCACTTGGCAGGAGCTTACCTAATTGAATTTGGCACAGAACAGTGTTTTCTTCGAGCGATGGTCCCTATTACATTCCACTGAGGGTTATGCGCATGTGCCTGGAGCCAGAACTTTTGAAAGTAGTGTCGTTTGGCATGTGCCCTTCTATTGCCTTGTGGTTTCACCCGAGGCGATAAAGTGCGGGGCGGACCGCCAGAGTCTCCGGTTCCTCCTCGCTGCTGCATGGTCCAAGTCGGAGCTTTTGTTGCTCTCTTGTCCTTAGTGAGGCATTTTCAACAAATTTTAGAAAAATTGATTTTATCCTCATTCATAGTTACTGTTTTATTGTTTTATTAAAAATTTCTAGTTTCATAGTAGCTGATAGGATTAAGGACTTGGAATGCTGCTTCAGCGGTTTTCCTGCCAAACAATCCCTCCTCCCCACCCATCCGTGCCTGGATACTGGATTATGCCAAATATGCCAGGATTTAAAACATATGGTTTGTGCCCTTGCTCGTTTTCCATCAGTGATGTGCACCAGTGCTGTTTGGGGAAATCCCACATCGTATCCATATGTAGTATCTGCCTCTCCTTCCTTGCCTATATGTGGGAAAGCCAAGTTCTTCAACTCAACCTCATGGAGGCTGCCATGGGGCCAAAATTGGATCCTAGCCGGGGAACCCCCCTGTATATCGGCCTGAGCACCCTAAAGACCCTCCCTGTACCGCAGAACCTCCGTTCAGCTCTGCTGGTATCAGTGCTACAGACGCCGTGCTAAGGCCCAGTCATGAGTCCCAGAAGCACATGCATAAGCATAGCAGTAAGTCTTCCTCCAAGTCCAAGAAGGACATTGCACCATCCATGACTTCCAGCCACAGAGGAATGATGCATTTCAAGGTTCACAAGAGTAACTAAAGGCTGCACCACTCACTGAATCCATTTGTACTGATTCCAGACTCTCTTACTCTGTCTACTTCAGCTCCACCAGCTTCCCTTGAACCGTTGGTTCTGAGACAGATGCCCTTACCAGTTCTGGTCCCATCAATAGTCCAGATACCACTGATGCCTGGTAGACTCGGAAGTGTTCCTGGCCCCCATGAGCTATTCGCCTTGGAGGGACTGAGGTCTCCCCGTGCTCTGGTGCGCTTACTTGCTCAGAGGGCCCCATCATCCCCCACTACTTCTGCCACATGCTACTCTGACACCTCTCGTTCTAATAGCTCTGTTGGCAATGCCATTTGTGGAGGTTTCCAATTCTGAGGATGTGAACATTAGACACAGCCCGCCGCTCCCACTCTCGAAGCACGACTACCAAAGGGTTCCGACGGCACTGTGGCAGTTCCCCACTTTGCCTTATCCCTGGCGCTGGTACCCTGCTCCATGGGCACAGGCTCAACAGCAGCAAGCTCAACCAGGTTGGCTATATTGGAGTTCGTGGCCTCAGTATTCGCCTTCAGAGCGGTCCTGTTTGCCTCGAGGACTCCCCCATCTCGTCCCCACAAACTTTGTCCAGCAGAGATTCAGAAATGGGGTTAGATGACAGAACCAGGCAAATCAGTGAGTCAATACCGGTGGATATGGAGAGACTAAGTTTGTTGTCTCCAGATGCTGCCGTGTCATCGACAACTTCCTCCCCACCAGACGACTGCTGACAGTTTCAAGAGCTGGTACAGAGGATAGCCAGTGCTCTTGAGATCCCACGAGGAGAGCTGTAGAACAGTCAACATCAGTTACTAGACATTCTGCATGCATTGGTACCAGCAAGGGTGGCTCAACCAATCAATGAGGCCATTCTTCAACCGGCGCAAACTGTGTGGCATATTTTGGTCCCGTGCACACCACCAAGGCAGCTGAGAAAAGATACTACATCCCCACTAATGTGTCAGAATTTCTATTTTCACATCCGCCTCCAAAATCCTTGGTGATACAAGCTGTGTGGGAGCAGACCAAACAACACCCACGCTCCATTCTGGCAGACAGGGAAGGTAAGACCTTATGGGTTGAAAGGTCTTCTCCTCAGATGGACTACAGCTATGGCTGCAAGGGGTCTACTCTCCTATACACCAATACATGGACACTATACTCACCATCCCACTGGAAGTCATCTCCTTACCACTGGCCTCTAATGAAGAATGATGACTTCATTCCCTTGATGTGTGTAGAGCCCTGGCCTTTTGCATCCAAAGGACAAAGCCATTCCAGAAGTCTCCAAGGCTATTTGTCACCATAACAGAGAGAATTTAAGGGCAGGTCATTTCCACCCAGAGAATTTCTAAATGGGTCTCTGGGTGTATTATGCGCTGCTATCAATTGTTGGGATGCTCCCCACCAGGTGGATACAGGCCCATTCAACGAGAGCACAAATATCAACCTCCATGACATGCCCCTTGCAGATATATGTAAGGTAGCCACGTGGAGTTTGGTACACATCTTTTCCTTCCACTACGCTCTAGTATGTGATTCCACGACAGTCGCCTCATTCGGCACAGTGAGCCTCCATTTTACAGTTCCATCATCTTCCTCGCATCCTTCTCCTATCTAGACACTGCTTGTCAATCACCCTCAGTGGAATACCATAGAGACCATCATGCGAAGAACGAGGAGAGGTTACTTGCCTGTATGTGGAGGTTATTTGAGGTGTGTGGTCCCTGTCTGTATTCCAATCCCATCCTCCTTCCCCTCTGCTGCAAATTTAATAAATCTGCAGTGGAGAAGGAACTGGAGATGCTGGCAGTCTGTCCCAACCTTTATTGCCTTGGGTGAAACCACAAGGCAATACAGGGGCACATGTGCGGACCGCTGAACAATACTACTTTAAAAGCCCGGGTGCATAGCACTTGCACGTAACCCTCAGTGGAATACAGATAGGGACCACATATCTCAAAGAACCTCCAGTTACAGGTAAGTAACCTCCCTTTTTTGATTCCACGTTTTTCCACATTCACATAATCTGTAAGTGCTGTTCCCATAATAAATAGTCATTTTAAAAATAATCTTTAAATTTTTGTAGTTTGCCCAGTAACATTTCCCAACACTTTTAAGTTTGCTTGTGATTTAAACAAAGTACGTCAATGGTGGTAATTAGGAATTTTTAAAAAAACTCTTCAATGGCTGTTGTTTCTGTGGATGAAAAGGTAAGACAGAATACTGGTACTCTTTAGTGTCATAGGTCAGAGTGAAGCCAGAGTCATGGTTCATAAATCTGTTCTACTGTTTTTTAAACATTAAAGGGAAACATTAAAAAACCCTCCAGTTTTCTTTGTTTCAAACTAGCAAGACTGTTTATTGGCTTTAGTTTAAAAACAGGCCTGTTCCAAGAAATCTTACCCAGTAGGACAAAACAAAATCTTGGAAAGCTCATTCCAGCATGCTCCAACTCAGTACAATGTATATGATTTGGTCCATGTATCAATAAGCAATAGTCTTAAAAGTATCTGAATTTTAAAGAGTAGTACTGGGCACCAGTGAGGCCTTACCTAGTCTCTAGTCACCCACATTTTTCATATGAATTGGCTAGCCTCTTAAAGTATTGTTAGAAGTCTGAAGAGGCATCATCGATTGCAAATACAAAAATCTGGTTGGTAACCATTTTAATAACATTAGTTCTAGCCTTTCTTCTGTTCCAGGTCCTGAACTTTTGTTCTCAGAAATGAGACACAAGTTTATTTAAATTATTACTTGAGTATCTGAAACCTCTAACACTAACCATTTGTTTTAAACACCAACACTTGTTTTAAAAAGAATATTAGTGGCTAAGACAGTGAGCGGATTTAGGCATGTTCATTTAGCTGCTTCAACTTTATTGTTGTCAGTGGTTTTGAGTAGGCCTGGGCTGGAGTAATAGGTTAATTTAGAAAGAAGTATGTTGCAGAAGGTCTGGTGATTAGCTCAGCTAGATGCATTTGCCATGTATCCAAGTTAAGCAGAGACATCCCTTCACTGGCTTTGTTTTGTTTTTAGGTGTAGCAAATAAATTAGTTGCTAGCCATATTTACCTGCATATGGTTTACAGCTTTCAAAGAGAGAAGCAACAGCAAACCATCTAAAAATAGCCCTCTTCTCTCCTGAGCTCTCTGTCTTGACTCCTGGTGACTAAGAGCCTCCTGAGATAGATTCTCCTATCTTTCTTTTGAGAGGAGAGATGCCTTTCAATGTGTTAATGGAAGGGGGAGGGGGCAGGAGAGGAGTAAATGGAACATTAATGTTAAAAATGTAAATATTCAAATAATGAAATGAGAAAGTTACTTAATAAGAAACACTGACATCATATATATATATACTATTGATTACTGTTTCCACTATTAACTTTTTTCTTATGCTATAAATGAGATGTGACCAAATAAGTGTTAGTATAGCTCAGTCAGTACTAGCAAAACTGAATTTGAAGTGTTGCATGCTATTAACAGTAACATTTGGGGACTGACAAATCACAGCCACTCATCCCAAAAAACCAGTTTTAATTTCAGTTGCGCACACTATCTCTCAAATATTCTTAGTAAAAAGCTTCTTTACATAATGGTAATTTATCAAATTTTGCTTCCCATCTTTCCTTGAGAGATGCCACTTCCAACCTATATCATCTAGTAGTGACTCTTGATTGAAAATACCTATTGACAGCTTTTCTAGGTGATTACCTGTGACATTCTGGGGAACAACTGTGTTATAGCAGCTGGTTGTGGATAACTTTTAGAGAATCTTTGCTTGATATTTATTTAGAGTTTGATATTTTAGCATTTTGTGCTTGTTTGTTTCTGTTTAGGTGGTTTGAAAGGATTTTAAAATAATCCAGATGAAATCCAGTAGCTAACTCAAAATTAAACCACAACCCTCTCCTACCCAAAAGGGAAAACTTTCCTCATCAGAAACTCCTGTACACCTGAACCTCCTCAAAAGCCTATATAAGGTGGTTTCTGGATGCAAGGCATATTTATTATAGACTTCTAATTTCTATATTTAGTCAATATGTTCTCAGACTTGTAACTCCTTTTAGATGCCTAATGACTGCATGTTTTAATAGCAAGCTTGGATTTGTTAATTTCAATTTTGGCTGCTTCAGTATCTCTTTCATTCTAGCCATTTTTGGGTTTTCACCCTGCTGTGATTGGAAATCAATTTTCTCCTCAGTGTGGCCTCTACTGAATTCAAGAGCAAATAAAGCCTCTCTTTGGAGAAGTCATTCAGGTTTCCATGTTCACCAAGGGCTTTGTGGACATATTTCTTGTTCTTATATATGGACTAACATACAGTTCCTGCCCACTTGGTATCAGCTTGGGAGGAGGCATAGCTACAGTGTTCTATTTTTGATTTGGAGGATCCTCCCGTTTTTTAATCCTGTCATTCTGCTCCTGAAAGGATAATCTTACTTGCTTGTGGAATTTTTGCATTAACTGTTTGTTTGTTTTTTAAAGTCTGGTATGTCTTCATCTTCTCTCATTTTGGGTTGGATTGAAGGAATCCCCCTGTGGGTTCATCTTCAGGATAAACATCTGGCATGTTAGACTTCCTTGAATTAGTTTTGACTTCCTAATACTTTACCCAGACTCAGATCAGCGTACTAATATGTGAGTTTCTAATATAGGTTTTAATCTTCAGAAACAGGTGGGTGGCATCTGAAATGAACAAATGTTCATGGATAGGAAAGGTGGTCATGTGGTTAAGGAACAGGACAAAGAGTCAGAGCATCTGGGCACTAACCTCTGTGCCTCTATTCCCTTATCAGTATATAGGTATGTTTCTCTACCTCACAAATGTTGTGAATAATGCTTGATAAAGTACTTTGAGGTTGTTAGATGGAAGGTTGCTATAGAACTGCAAAATACTATTCCATAAGTGACATTTGACCAAGAATGGTTAGATGTGACCACAAAGAAACTGCAGTATAAGACAGTCAGCTAATTCTCTCAAACGTGTAGACAAAACGCTGTCAGCAATGCTAATTAGCCCATTATTAGTACTTATTTTTTAAATTAAAACTTTTTGGAAATGATATTGAAGTTGGCTGAAAGGAATGCCTGTTACATTTTAGAAAACATTACTGTAAAACATATTTTAAAAATGAAGTAGTTGTTTTCTTTGGCAAAGTTGCTGCTATAATTAGTCATGCTTGAAGTAACTTGAAAATCAGTACAAAAATTTATGAGATGAAACTAAACTGTGTACAGTTTAAATAGCACAGTCACAGATTGATTTATACATTATATTTGGTACCTAGTTATGGAGAATCTTTTGCTTGGAGACAGTTTATCACGGTGCATACACAAATGCTGACACTTTTGTGTTAAGGCATGTAAGGATTTCCCCTATCCCCCACCCCTTAATAGATTATACAACAATAATACTTGACACACACAATGCCAGTATCACATTTAATTCTCTCAACACTGCCATGAGGTAGTTGAGTATTCAAATGGAGGCACTACCTCCTTGCCACCTATGTTTCATTTTTTGGCTTCCTCTCCTACAGATAGGGATAGGGCAGGGCAGCTCATGCTTCCTCTTTGGAGCCTGTTTCCACAATGCCAATAGGAAAAACATTATTAAAAGCATATTCATATACTTCAGTAAGAGTAGAAGGTGATGGGAGAGCAAAACTTTAAGTATCTCTTAATCTAATTTTGCTTTTTGTCCTTTTCCCCTATTACCCAATAGTCTTTCTTTATACTGAAGATATTTTAAGGGTATTATGCTAAAGCTATTAGTGTGAATAGTGAGTGGTATTGAGCAGTTTTCTTGTGAACTTCACTTAGTTTAAACTCATTAGCCAAGGGGAATAAGTATTACATTGCTGGGCTATAAATCTGTTAATCTGTCTGAAGTGTATTTGAAAAAAGATTAAACATGAACAAAGTTTGTACTAGGTCATTTCAAGAGCAGCATTCCACATGCACTATGCTGAATTCTAATTATGATTTTTTTCCACACTAGATAAAAGCCAGAACAAAAACTCAAATGTTCTGAGATTTGTAAGTGCAATTTGTCAAATGATCCACCTACGCTATAAAACTTACTGTCAATGTTCTGCGTTACCACATAGCCTGGTCTTTCTGTATAGAAAGATCAAACTGTTATACCAATATTACAAAACCATATTACAGCCCTGCTAGAACATGTGGTTTGGTCCCTACTATAAAGGCAAACTGAAGCGTAGAACGCAGAGCTCTATACAGCTTTTTTTAAAAAAGAGAGATGCCTTTAGAATAACATAAGAAAACTGACCAGGCTAAGCACTAAATATGTTATGAAACATAATGGCATAAGGGTCACAGAAGTGAACAAAATAGTTTTTCAAACAAGATGTTTGTTCCAAGGAATAAATGTGAAATAAAAATAAAAGAGAATACCCAAGTTAGTTTTAGTGTAAATATAACGAGGAGTCCTTGTCGCACCTTAGAGACTAACAAATTTATTTGAGCATAAGCTTTAATGGGTTAGTACTCACTTCATCAGATGCATGGAGTGAAAATACAGGAGCAGGTATAAATACATGAAAGGATGGGGGTTGCTTTTAGTGCATGTAGTGTAAATGGAGATCAGAACATGGCAGTCACAAAACCCCTGCCTCTCCCACAAAATAATCCTTTAATGGCAACTGGTGCTACAATTAAAATCCTTCAATCAGTGATTCAGAGTGGCTATTCCCAAGCAATGTGAATACATGATAAACTGGAATATTTTCAAAAAGGTACACAAACTATTTTGTGGGGACAATACCACAAAGAGTTAAAACAGGCATATGCAAACTCTTGGTGATTAGCTCAACTTTGTGGTCATTAACAGGTGCTGCCTGGCAGTTAACATATTTAGATACTGTGGAATGGTTATCTCTAGGACTGTCTAGACTCCTTTTAATAACTGCCTGAGAAAAGTCATGTAGAAATACTGAAACCTTGCCTTGTTTTTCACAATCAGTGGTGCAAAATACAGTTTGCTGGCACATACTACTTTGGGGTTGGAGAGTGCTGAGGACAATTTCAGGACCCACAACCTTACCGTTACAGGAAATGGTAAGTACATAGAGTCCTGATTTAAGGAAGTAAAAAAAATAAAATTAAAAAAAGCTAGTAAAATCATGTATCTCCGTTTTTAGTAAACTATAAGGCTTATAAGACTTTATTTTTAAACAGTTGAAAACATTTTATTTAAACATCTATGTATAACTGATTAAATTGAAAAAAGACTTGTAAAACTTCTCTTTTAAAGTTCAGATCCAAATTTAATCACATGTATGGGTAATGTTTTTACCCACATTAATATCTTCTGATCACTTATAAGGGATACTTATAATACTTGTCGGGATTTTGTGGTCTGAATACTATACTCTTTATTCTGTAGCTGTGGAAATGCTTTTAGTGTCATAAATGGTAGGTAGGAACATGTATTGCTGTGAATAAAGCAGTTGTGGAAAGGTTGCAAGAGAGAAATGGTCTTTATATACAGGCAGACTGTTGCAAGAGTGTTTCCCCTAAATAGATATAAGTAATTCCCATGTTAGGGGTATGAGGAAGCCTGGGTATATGGGAAAATGTCTGGCTATTGGATGAAATGCTTATTGCAAAACCAGTGATGTGCTTCAGAAGTATATTCAAACTCAAAAGAGAAGTAATTCCTATTGGGGATGGTTAATCAGTATCCAGAGAAGGGAGATGAACTACACTAGAGATGGGCATCCCCTACTTCTCCACCTTGGCCTTCAGTGTGTATACATATATGCTACTCATGTCTATTTCATTCCAATATTTTAACATTCAATTCTTTAAAAAATTAACTTGTTATAATTCTGGTTCCTATTTCCTATCCTTCATTTCACTTTTTATCTTGTTATATTTTCTTTTTGCTTATTTTCATGTGTTGTTTTGAGCTCCTCTAAACCTGATTATTCCTTTCTTTTTAAACCCACTCTATGCTTTGTTTTCTTCGTTCTTTTTCCCTTCAATCTCACTAGCTTTAGTTTGATTTCCCTTCTCGTCCCAGGTCTCCAGAGCCGTGTCAATATCTCTATATCTCTCCACCCCAAAATCCACTTAACTGATTGTCCAGTCACTCGGCCCCAAGTTCATTTGTTCCATCCACAATACTACCTCACTGCAATGACTCCTGCATCATCTCCCCCCAGTATGCAGTCTTGCAGTGTCTGGGAATAGAGTATCCAGGAGCTGTGAAGATATTATATCTCCCTCTCTCCTCACAAAGGTCTCCCAGAGCCCCTGAGAGTTTTCGCTGCCATTCTCATTCCAATCTTGAGGGGAATAGCTGTATAGAAATTCTTTCCTTTCCTCACAAGGAAGGAACGGTGTCATAGGAAAGAGAGTTGTTTCTTCCTCCTGTGTTGGCAGAAGGAGAGGAAGTAAACAGCAGAGGCTCAAACTCTATTAGGTCTTTTAGGCCCTAATTCAACACAGCATTTAAGCACATGCGTAAGTGCTTTATTGTATTGGTGGTCCTAACTAAAAGTTCTTTTCAGCAGGAGTTCTTGCTTCTAGGTAGATCCCAGCATTGAGACAGCACAAGTAACTACTAGCAGCCTCAGATCTAGAGTGCTAACCTGGGGCTGCTGAAAACATGGCAGCAGGTAATATAATAAGCAGAAAGAAAATAGTTCCATTCTATCATCTACTCAAAGTGCATAAAACCCTAGACATTATTTTGTTTTAGCTCATAGTATCTTTATCTGATACAAGTTTACAGTTTTCCCTCAAAGACAACTTCATTCTTTCAGCTTTTTTATTGAAAAGAGGTAAGATGATATCTTGTATTTCCAGGCTTATTATATTTAATAATTCATAATTTTCTCTAGATATATATCATAGCCTCTGAGAGTCTTTCCACACTTGCACCCTACTGTTGTTGTATCCCAGCAAAGATCAATATTTTTGACTCTTTTTTCCTTAGATTCCATTTTATGTTGGCCATAACTTAGTATCACAACCTAGCTTGGTCCTAGCTTGACATAATAGGGATTTCTTTGACTAACCATTCAGCAACATTTCAGAAATGCTTATTATAAATCAATGGAACACTAGAATACCTGGGTCTAAACTAAATCAGAAAGGACCGATTATGTTGCAGAGATGAGGGGAATACTACTATACCTGAAAAAATTCCTTAGAATATCAGATTAAATTTCTGATTATAGAAGACTATACAGTGACATGGCTGGGGCTGGGGCAAGGAAAGCGGAGCAGGCTGGGGCTGCGTCGCTCCGCTTCCCGCTGCTGGTGAGTGTGGGGAGTGTCCTTTCCCCAACCTCCCTGCATTCACTGGCGGTGAGAAGCGGAGCAGCCCAGCCCCAGCCCGCTCCACTCTGCCAGTTCCCAGCCACGGTGCTCCGTTTCCTGCCACAGGTGAGTACGGGGGGCATCCTTTCCTCAACCTCCCCGCACTCACCGGTGGCGGGAAGCGGAGCACCGCTGCTGGGAGGTGGCGGAGTGGAGCGGGCTGGGGCCGCGTCGCTCCACTTCCCGCTGCTGCCGGTCAGTGCCTGTCAGGCGGTGGGGATAGGGGGCAGGGCAGTCGGGGGACAGGGAGCAGGGGGGTTGGGTAGGGGGTAGGGTCCTGGGGGTGATTAGGGACAGGGGGGTCTTTTGGAGGGGGTGTTCAGGGAACAAGGAACTGGGGGGGCCAAAGCAAGTTCGATATAACGCAGTCTCACATATAACACGGTGAGATTTTTTGTCTCCTGAGGACCGCGTTATATCGGGGTAGAGGTGTACTTACTAATTCTAATGGAGTTGGATTGTTTGCTTCCTTGATCTGTGTCTGGCAAGCACACAGAACAGACAGACCAAAACCTTCCCCCCACCCCGCCCGCCCAGATTTGAAAGTATCTTGTCCCCTTATTGGTCCTTTTGGTCAGGTGCCAGCCAGGTTACCTGAGCTTCTTAACCCTTTAAAGGTAAAAGGATTTTGTGCCTCTGGCCAGGAGGGATTTTATAGTACTGTATACGGGAAGGTTGTTACCCTTCCCCTTATATTTATGACAGCCCCTAAAGAATAATGGCCACAATTTAATGAAGCTCAACATTCTTCTAAGAGGGGCTGTACCAATAGCTAGCCCTATTATACTATATTTTAGGAATTTGCGTTTTTATAAAAGGTTAGTTAAAAGTGAGGAAATGAAGTAGTCTACATGATGAATCTAAGAGTTTTAAACATACTATAATAGTCATAGATGGCATGTGTATTACTTAAAAAATGAATCAGAAAGGTAAGAAAAACTATTATAATTAAATTGTAATGTTCAAAAGATTAATCAAGTCATATGCATCTTCTTCAAAAAATGGAAATCCAACCCAAGTGAAGCCTATAGAAAGGAGCTTGCACATGTCAGATAAAAGGTGAGGTGAATATTAAAAAGATTAAGAGAATTTAAAGATGAAATAGCCAAAAGATACACCCTGAAGAAATTTTCAGTATATCAGAAGGAGGGAGTCTGTGTCTGGCTGCATGTGGCTACCAAATAGTGAGAACAGGGAGATGATTTTTATATCACACTTCATCCCAGAGGCTATTGGGGAGATACTTCTCTTGAATAGTACAGGTCAGCCATCAAGGTGTTAGGAAGAGGTGCTGGAACAAATCATTAAATAGCAAGAAGTCACCAGGACCAGACAGCATTCATCCAAGAGTCCTGATAGTAATTAAGGACAAAGTGGCTAAATTGCTAGAAAAAATATGCAATCTCTTGTTAAAATCAGCTGCTATATTGAATGAGTGGAGGCTAGCAAACGTATTTATCTTCAAAGAAGGTGCTAATGGTGATTCTGAAAATTAGAGCAGTGAGCCTAACTTAAATATTGGCTAAATTGTTTGAAAGGATAATTAAGGATACCTATAAAGTACTTACGAACATAAGAACAAACCAGCAAAACTACTGTCAAGAATGGTGTCATAGCAAAGAGAGATAAAAACTTAAGAAATAGGACACACTCCTATTTTCAATCTTTGCTTATATGAAAAGATTTACTTCTTTAATATGTTCTTAAATTAAAATGTATGCAGATCCTTAATCTGTGAGTTTATGGGCAATGGTCATAACTTTATAACTTTTCTTTTAGAGGAATCATTCAGGCTTCCCTTATATGGAAACATGTGTTGTCGTTTAGTTGCTCAGCCATCCTGCATGGCCAAGGATGTGATGTCAGGATTTCTTAATCAGCAGGTAAAAAGAGCTTACTTGATTTATATCCTCTAATATCCAAAGTTCCCTCTAAATTTTCTGCGAACTCCACTGAGCAGTACATATTTGTCGTTGGACAAGTTTACACTTTTGCTTACAGTGAACTAATGAATCACTGTGTTGCTACAGCTATATATGTGCCATGTTTTCAGCTGCCCTTTCTTTTGGCTGATTCCAAATGCAGCTACCTCCCTCCACCCCCCTGGGTCCTGCTCCCCTGACTGACAGCATACCCAGCCTGTCTATTTGGCTGACGCTGGCCCAACTCACTGGTGCTATTAGTAGCTCCAACAGGATCAGGATCGCCCCTCTTGGAAATCAGGCCTCTCCCCGTAGTCAGCCTCATGAGATGCCAAAAATTCCTAAAGTGCCTGTGGGGGACACCGGGGGATGCAGAACCCGCTGGGGCAGGGGTGGGAAGGGTGAGCTCACAGGTGGAAATGGCGAGTCCTTCCTGTTCAGCCTCATGGAGTGAGAGGGCTCCTGGAGGCAGCATCAATTCCACCACCAGGGCTGAAAGGGTGCACCCCCTTATTTCCGGGAGTTTCTTGGTGGGGGAAGGAGGGAGTGGAACGCCTTGGGATATTTGTGAGGGGGAATTTGGGGGAGAGCGGGGAGAGTCAATTTGGTAAGTCGGCGGGGAGGGTGTTCCTTGGAGTTGGGGAAGGTGAGGGGATACCCAGAGGAGATGTGACCGGAGGGGTCAGAGGTAAAATTCCTGGGGTCCTCGTCCTTCCTGGAGTAGTATGATGGGAGTAGGTTACAGGAGGCAGGGTTCCCAGGGAGAATAACAGGGGATACACCCTCCCATGCTCCCAGAGGAGTGGGGGGCTCTGGGGCCTGGAGGGAGGTGACCAATTCTAGGGGTTTGTGGGGAGGGGAGGTAGGAGGAACTCATCACCCACCTGCAGGGAGGAGGAAGGAGCTAGTGACATGCTGCCTCTCACGCGTGCATCCTCCAAAACTGCAGCCACTGCAAGCGTGAGCAAAATCTTACATGAGCCTCTTACCTTGCCACAGCCCAGCAGTCACCTGGTCTGTAGCTGGTCCATCTGCCATCACATTTGCAGTGAGCAGCATGGCTAGGTGCCTATCACCTGACCTGAAGCTGAGTGGCTCAGTTTGTATACATGTATTGCATATTCAGGATAGTTGTGCTGCCATGCCTGCGTGCAATTTACAGGGAATGTTGCTCATATTAACAATTGACTTTCAGTGGTATTAAAAAGTGAACAGTTTCCTCTGGTAGTATCTTGAGGACTAGTATCTTTTACTCTAAATATGTGGGAAGCTGTTATCTTGTGGTGGCTGCTGATAAACACTGACCTTTTAATGGCAACCACTGTGTGGCTAAGAGTAAGATAATCAAATGTTTCCTCAGTGGGATTATCAGTAAAACAGCCTAGATTGCTGCATAAAGACCAATTGATTGGAAATGTCTAGCTGGTATGAAAATTGGAATGTATAGCTGCATGTCTAATTTTTAAAGTCAGAATTTTTTAAATGAGAGAATGTTACTTTGCTCTCTTCCTGTAACCAGCTAAGTTAGTGTAGCCATTAAAGTAGATTCCATTGGAAATTACTCTTTTTTCCTTATCGGCCAGCCAACACATTCCATGTTCCAAGAGCACCATGAGACACTATTAGTGGCAAAAACTGTAAAACACTGAGGGATGTTCAGCTAAACAAACTTCTGGCTTGGCTGAATGTTACTAATAATTAAGTCCTTGAGTCAAATAGTAAAATATTCTGCAGGAACCATTCCTTTATGACAATGTGTTGTGCACAGCTCTGATCTTACAGTCTGATGTCTGAATAGTTCACAAGATGGACTCAATTAGATGTAACACATGGAAATTCAATAGAACGTTGAGTAATCCATAAATTAGGTGGTTAAGGTAATGTGTGACTAGTAACTTATTGAATATTTCTCCCTTTTAGCAAATGGTAAGAAGCCTGACTAACTGGAGGAGGCTGTACTGTGTACTGAGAGGTGGTAAACTCTTTTGTTATTATACATCTGAAGAAATTGAAGCTAAAGTGGAGCCAGCTTTGACAGTTACCATCAACAAGGTAAATTTAACAGTTTTTCACATAGTCTAATTTGGGTCCCAAGCTCCAAACTGACAAGCTGTAAAGTACTCTGCAAGAACCATGTGTGAGGGATATGCCTTGTTTCACTATTAAGGGCACTACAAAATTAAGTCAACCTAAGTTATGTCAATGAACAGCATCGCAGTAATTAAATAATTTTTGCATGTCCACACTACGCTCCTTGTGTTGGCAGTGTGCATCCTCACTAACAGTGTTTGCGTCGATGCAGAGAACAGTGCACTGTGGGTAGCTATCCCACTGTGCAACTTGCCACCATATAGCGCAGGGTGTTTTGGGCAGGGTTTCAATGCCTTATGGGGCCAAACGAGTTGTGCAGGGGTGACTGGGAACATGGTTTCAATGTCCTGTGATGGAGTTTTCTCCATTCCATAATTCTATCTGCATCCCATAATGTTTCGCACCTCTTTTCAAAAGCCCCCCAAACCTGTGTGTCCGACATCTATGTGAGAAGCATGATCCTGCACAGCTCTGCACAGTTGTGACGAATGTTAACGAGCACAACTCGCCTGATCCTGCAGTATTTGCAGAGCCTCCAGAGGGGCCGCGGGGAACATGAGAATTCCTTAGAGGCTAGCTTGCTGTGGGACATAGAAACAATTCAAGGTTATTGTTGGCATTCACAGAGTAGCTGCAGACCATGGAGAACTGGTTCTGGGCCCGAGAAACAAGCACTGACTGGTGGGATCGCATCGTTATGCAGGTATGGGATCATGAGCAGTGGCTGCAGAACTTTCAGATACGCAAGGCAACATTCTTGGAATTGTGTGCAGAGCTCATCCTGGCTCTCTGGCCCAGCAACACCAAAATGAGAGCTGCACTTATAGTGGAGAAGTGAATGGCAATTGCTGTGTGGAAGTTTGCAATGCCAGATTGCTACTGATCAGCTGGGAATCAGTTTGGAGTTGGGAAATCCACTGTAGGGGTTGCTGTGATGCAAGTGTGCAGGGCCGTTAATCGCATCTTGTTACAAAGTACTGTGACTCTGGGCAATGTGCAGGACACAGTGGATGGTTTTGCAGCAATGGGGTGTCCATACTGCGGTGGGGTACGATAGATGGCATGCATATCCCTATTTTGCCACGGAATACATCAACGAAAAGGGCTACTTTTCTATAGTATTGCAATCACTGGTGGATGACCAGGGACTTTTTATCAACATCAACACCGGTTGGTCAGGGAAGGCGCATGACGTGCACGTCTTTAAGAACACAAGCCTGTTCAGAATGCTGCAAGCAGGGACTTTCTTTCCAGACCAGAGGTTTACCCCTGGGGATGTTGAAATGCCAATAGTGATGTTGGGAGACCCAACCTACCCCTTACTCCCGCAGCTTATGAAGCCGTATACCGGTCACCTCGACAGCAGCAAGCAGTGCTTCAACTACAGGTTCAGCAGGTGCAGAATGACAGTTGGATATGTCTTTGGCAATTTGAAAGGCCACTGGCGCTGTCTACTCACCAGATTAGACCTCAGTGGAGCAAGACGTCCTAATGGTTATAGCTGCCTGCTGTGTGCTTCACAATATCTGTGAAGCAAAGGGGGAAAAGTTTCTGCTGGGATGGAGATGAAATGGCTGTCTGTTGATTTTGAGCAGCCAGATCCCAGGGCTATAAGAAGAGCTCAACGGGGAGCCATACGGCTTAGGGAGGCTTTGAAAGACATTTTTAATAGTGAGCCACAGTAATGTGTCTTGCTGTAGTGTGCTCTGCCTGGCATTGGTTTTTTGCACCCTAATATGAACCTTGTGATGAGTGCTGTGTGTGTAGAACATTGTAAATGCACCTATTGCTATTATCTGAATGATGTCAGCCCCACCCAGCATATGTTGTGAACTAATAAAGAGGAAGTCAGTTTCTATAAATACTTTTTTTATTCTAAACTCGTGGACATATTTATAACTGAATGAAATTTTATAAATACAGGGAAAAGAACTTTTGAAGGGGGAAAACAGTCATTTTCATTTCACAAACAAATACACCAACCATGTCTGTCACAGGTCAGTGCATGTGCAGCTGTTGTTGTCTGTACTCTCCCCCAGGGTGGAGTGGGAGGGGTAGTGCAACAGCCCGGATGCCATGTGGAATGTGGGGGCAGGGGGTGTAGGTAGGTCCCAGAATGCAGTTCTCTATAGGCTGCAAAGGGAGGTGAGCTTGGTTCTGTTGAACCTGAAGGTTAACAAGAGTCTCCAGCATATCGGTCTGCCACTTAAGAAGCGCTAGCATCATCTGCTGCACTTCTCTCCCTTTTTGTGTGCGTTTTCTCCTCTCTGCACTATCCCTGTCCATTCTGTCCACGAGCACTGGGTTTGGAGGATCTCTTGGAACATGTCATCATGCATGTTCTTCCTTAGCCTTATCTGGCTGAGCTGCTCCACTAGTGTGAATGGAGAGACCCTCAAGGCCACATTTCTAGCTGCAAAAGACACAATGCACAGAAGGACTATTGTGAGTGTATTCACAAGATAAATGGAAACTTGGTATACTGAACTCACTCCCCTTGATCCATGCAAGTTACAAGCACTACATTCTCATTTCTCCTTGGGATTCATAGAGCACAGCAGTAGTCTCAGCCATGGTGAGTATGGCCTGAGAGGAAGGGGGTGAGTTGGGACAATAAGGGGGGGACAGGTGGCTCACGGGCATGAATATATGAAGATAGGGCGATTGAACTGAATATTGGCACAGTTTTCCACAGGTGGAAGTGATTTTAGCTAATATCTCACTCCTGACAGTAACAGAAACTGAAAGAGAATAGCTCCTGCAGACCAGGTTTTTATGCTGCTAGTCTGTGTGCTGCAATGGTACCTGCTGAAGTAATTACTGAGTGGTGTGGGAAAGTGTTTTACTGTGGTGGAAGAAATAAGACAGCCCGCCCCAGAAACCTTCAGAAGAGGATTGCAAACCATCCCCAGGAAAGTTTCCTCGAGATCTCTATGAAGGATTCATGGAACATCCCAGTGCACATAAACTATTCTTCGGGGCCCCTTCTGCCTAACTTCACAGGGGAATGAGAAGCAGATAGTGACTCTGCGTCTATTGGTTATTTCTTCTAGCTTGATTAAAAAAGAGTAAATGAACAGATGTGTCCCTGAAATGTCAAAGCAAACTGCATACTTCCCCTCCATCAGGCTCACCCATGCTGGACTGTAGGGACTGGCTTGACTGCTCTGGAGTCAAAAACACATCCTGCCTTGCACCACTAGATCCCCCGATTGCCTGTCCCCCATACTCTGCCTCCCCCTCCTTCTTCCTCATGCAACACCACCTCCCCACTGTTCAGGCTGGGGCCTGTGACTCCAGCTCCCTGAAGTATCGTGGTGGTAGGGTTTCCACCGAGGTTGGCATTCAGCTCTTTGTAAAAGTGGCATGCATTCAACTCTACACCAGAGCAACTGTTAGCTTCCCTTGCCTTCTGGTACATCTGCTGCAGCTCCTTGGCTTTCATGTGGCAGAGTTGTGGGTCCCTCTTATAGCCCTTCTCCGTCACGCCTCGAGCGATTTGCTCGTACATATTGACGTTTCTCCTGCTGGATCAGAGCTGTGCCTGTGCAGCCTCTTCTCCCCACAGACCCAGGAGATCCAACATCTCCTGTGTACTCCATGCAGAAGCGCCTCTAGTGTGGAGCTGGCATGATCAGCTGGGCAGTTGCTAGTTGAGCTTTCCATCCAAAGCAAACAGAAAACGGAATTTCAAAAATTTGTGGGGCTTTAAAAGGGGGAGGGCATGTTACCTGGCCACTGGGCAGTGGAATTCAACATCGTGACCAGAGTGATCACAGTGGGGCATTGTGGGATAGCTCCTGGATGCCACTAAAGATGTTAATAACACAGTGTCTACACTGACACTCCATTGACTAAGTGCTGTGCCTCTTGCAGAGGTGGACATAAGTGGTCGAGTTACATTGATGGGAGCAAAATTTTAGTGTAGACACTTAGAGTTAAGTTGATGTACCCTGCTTTGCATCAACCTAGCTCAGTAGTGTAGTCCAGGTCTAAACAACCCTTTGTATCTGATCCAGGAGTGGCATGTAAGTTCTTAGCAATGGACATAAGTGCCTTCTGCTGGTTTGAGACTGGTCAAACCAATGCAAATCCTCAAGGAGAAAAAAAAAAAGCAAGTTATGGAAACTGTTTTCCTTTAGAAAAACTGATACATTATGACATAGTTTTTAAGTTACACATGAGGTGCCATGCAAATCTGCAGGGTATGTAGGCAATATTCTCTTAGACTTTGTCCCCAGATTTGTGGAATTTCTGCAATTTTATTTTAATTGTTCATTGTTATTTGGCCTTACTCTTAATCATACTGAGGGTTATTCGGAAATATTTTAGCTTTTTATAATAAACTCCTTTTGCTAATAATCCAAAATTTTATATAAAACCTATCTTAACTTACAAACTATACAAAAGGACTTCAGTACTTTAAATACCATTTCTACCATCATTTAAAGATATTATATTTAAAATTAACAAGTATCTCTATCCAAATAATCAAAGGCATAGTATGTTTGTAGTGTTATTTCTGCAGAAGGCCTTTCCAATGAATACTAAGTGTTGAAAGACTGTAGTTAACACCTCATAGAGATGGATAGAGAGAGTTAACATTTTTTGCTGTTGACCTGGTTGCAGATTCTGAGCATGTCTAAAATAAGCAAATTGAGTGTGTTGGGAGATAGTTAGTGTTACAACGCAATTTGGTCTTGACTCTGAAGCCTTGTCCAGTCTAGCTTAAAACATGTTTTAAAAATGTTAACTTTAACCGGCAGCAACACATTACAACTTGTCCTGGCTACAGTAAGGTTTTATTTTAACTTGTTGAGGTGAAGCCTTAACAGAAAGGGCACCCTTTCTAATAGTGTTGAATCTTTAACAAAGTTGTTTCAAGCATTTGAGTTAAATAGGTGTTTTTAAAAAAACAAATATCGTACAGATATTTAAAAAGTCACTTATTTTTTCAATCAGGTATAATTGCATGGCTTCTCTAATGTCATAGTTCTACCATCCTCCAGTTGTTCATAGTGCCATTCAGGGGGAAATTATATTAATAGAATTTCTAACATTAAAAAAGCAGCAAAAATATTTTAGAATCTTTCAGGCCACCCTTATAGCTTTTCTTTGTAGATCACCATTTTAGTCTATAGCCTAGTTTTGTATTTCTTGGAAGTCAGAGATTTTTTTGTCTTCTAAAACTACAGCATTCTAATAAAGTGATTGTTCTTCATGAAGTTATAAATGCATTTTACAACCTAAAATCCATTTTCATGAAGTTTTGCCAGGAATTGGTCCACATGTTTGATGCAGATTCTCTTCAAAGATAATATGTATGCGATACATAAATCCATGACCTTTTTTATGAAAATGTCAGACACTTATGGTTGCTGTATAAAAGCTGCTAGAGAGATTCCTTTTCTTCATTCTATCTTCAGCTAAATTAAAACCAAATAAATTCACATTCAAAACACATATGAGTGTCTTTCTACTTAAACTGTCTACTGAAAATATTCTTTTAATGCTGATAGATGTTTCCTGAGTTTTGTCTAGAAATGTCTTGGATATCAGATTCTTAAATGCGCAAAAATCAAGCTAACAATACTCATTTTTACCTCCCCTCCCTGTTGTATGGAAATAGCAATTTAAAAAATAAGATTTAGAGAAAACTTCTGAAGTTGACATTCAAGCTAAAATCTCCTCTAGTTGCTAAGATACATAGCATTTTTTATTCTTAGTGCTGGATGTGATCTCTTACCCTTATCCTTTCAAAGATGGTTTATCTTTAAAATGAATGAACTTGACATAGCCTTACAAGAAACTAGCCATAGAAATATTCACATCAACAGAACTATTCCCTTCCCCCTCTGAATCCAAACTTGAAGTAGCCCTTAACTTGAAAGTCATCACATCAACTTCAAATGACTTCAGTGCAAACATTGTTGAGCAGGAATGTCTCAACACTTTCAAAACAGGCGTCACAGAACCTATTATGTTGCCAAATAAATGCCACTGAAGCACTTTATGTTGCATAAGCAACTAGAGTGAGAAGCAATCTTTCCTTGTAACCAAGGAAGTTTGCCTTAGTCAAATCTGAGCAAGGACTTTTGCATTTACCCTTTAAAAATATTACTTGAAAATATGATGGTGTCCCCTTTTGACTTGACATGATGATTAACATATCCTTGGGGCCTGGCTTTTCAATTGTGCTAATTTGAAAAACTCGTCATGAGTTGCTCATGCTCAGAGGTGCCCACATTTTCATACTGTGTCCGGTACCAGGTTTGCTGGGGAGTTCTACCCAGGACTGTAGTCACAAAGGAAAATCTCTGGAAAATTAATTTTGTTGGAGCCTAATTCCCAGGAACTATAGGCATAGGAGCACCTTCCAGTAAAATAGTTCTGCAGCTTCACAGGAACATCTCTGTCCCTCCAGCCAGTTGGCAGGCCTTTTCTCGACTAAGTCTTACTAGTAATCTGATCCATTCTCTTCTCTGTGGCTTTCCCCCCACTTTCAATTCAACATGCACATGAGGGGACCCTTCCACTGGCCTGGTGAAAGCAGATTTGCCCAGTTCACTTCCTCACCAGCTCTGCTCCTTCCTTTCACACTAATGATGGTTCAGGCTCTGCCTGCTGGATGGCCAGGCAGGCCCAGCTCAACCAAGACTTCTAAAATGTAAAAGCTGGACCGATGGCATCAACTAACCCTGTTCCTCCTGCTGGACCCTGTTCCCCAGTGCATCCTATGACTGCTCTCCTGCTGGTTCCCCCTACCTGCCTTCACATTTTTAGTGACATGCCTCCAGCCTATCAGCACAGCCTTGAACACATTCCTATTCTTCTCTTATCTAAGGGTATTTCCTATGACCTGGGGTTGTCATGCATCTCAGTGATGCTTTTAGGCCAAGGCCATCACTTTGTACCCCCTAAGTCTGTCTCCTGCATCATGGCTAGTCCTGGTGGGGACCCTTCTTTTTTGTCTACCTTTTATTCCTCCTGTCTGTTTCCCCTTCTTTTACTCTGAACTAGTCCTCACAGAGAAAGCAAGAGGGGGAAATACATCATGTGCTTCCTAAAGTTCCTATTCTGCATAGGCATTTACTGTAGTTGTCACATGGATATTATGTAATTACAAATGAGAGGGAGGTGGTTCAGGATGATGAAAGGGAGGGGAGGTATCCATGAGCTAGTCTGTAAAATGTGATCTTCACTATTAGCAAGTTTGAGAGCATTGTTCTAAGTCTAATCATAATTATCTGCCAACCTGAAACAAAACTAGGGGAAATTGTAGATTATTTTTGACATGACAGACAAAAACAGCGCACAAACACTCTTTTGATTTTAAAGCTATCTTTATCTGTTTCTGGATTAAAACTTGAATAAAAATGAACTGTGTGTCATAAATGATAAATTGTGTTTAATCTTAGAGTATACAAAGTTTCTAGACTATTTAACATTTGTCTTGACTTCAGAAAGTTAATTAGTTTCTGGGTTTTGAAATGAACCTTTTTAGCCAACCTTCATTGTCCTTCAGTTTTTTCATGATTGACTTTGGAGAGGAGTGGCACTGCTCCTTTAATGGAAGGTCCTCCCTTTTATAACAAGCCTTCACATATGGAAGTTTTCTGGGAGAGGGGTGCTGCGGGGCAAAGGAACGTTGGTTTTGAGGAAGTGAGAAAGGGAAGTTCTAAGCTTTATCATACAATGTCATGGAATTTCAATTTCTCTTCCTTACATTCTTGAAGGGGTGGAAAAATGTATCCTGTATACTTAGAGCACAACACTGTCCCCAACAGGAGCAATACCAACTCCTCAGGATTGCCTACACTAGAAACACTGAACTCAAGCAGTATGATGGTCCTGACCTTTACAAGGGTGTAGCATAATTTGTTCAATAATTTTAACACTATGAAAGGTAGGAACACTATTGTATTATAACATGGTGCCTTATGGTACATTTTTGTATTTGTTTTTGGTGACGATGTGCATGTAGTGTAATGCATCACTGGTAGGTAAACTGATCAGCTCATTACTCTAATGGCATCTTGTATCACTACTTAAATGCTCAAGCGTGAGGTACAGATTGTTGCTTGAGAATTTATCTCCTTAAAATAACAACATATTTGTGGAATAAACCTTGCAGCAAACATCATTAAATAAACATGTATATGGTATGCTTGAAGTTCTTACCTGTCAAATGTTCATTTGTTTTGTTTAATTTTTTGCCAGTATCTATGGTTACCTGAGTTAATGGGATGTTCAGCACTTATGGATGAATTACTTCACCTCCTATTTTTAGACAGAAGAATTTAAATGAGCAAATCCATCAGATATGCTACAAACAGCTATGTTAGTATTTCAAATGGTTACCTCAGTAATGCATTTAAAAATCTGGGGAATGTTCTACAGAACAATCTTTGTTTTTCAGACTATCAGTACTGGGATTATTCCCATAGGACAAAATATATAACTTAATTTCTATAGTTCTACATTTGAAATCTGTAACGGGTGTTTAACATTCATTTGAAATGGGTTGCAGGGAGGGGAGTTCAATCAGTTTGAAGTGAAAGAAGTTTAAAGGATAAAGCACTGTCTCATTTTAGTGAAATCTAGATTTTTGCTTGTAAATGAAGTATGGTTAATGGCTATATTTTATTTCATGGAAAGCAGCATTATTGTCAAAGTGTGTGTAAGAATATTTTACTCTACATCTTACAAGATTTTTAGTCTCTTAAAATACTTTGGTATCTTACATTAGAAAAAATACTTATGCTGACCAACCTCTATTTTTAATTGGATTGCAACAAGTGCTATTTTGCACTGTAGTAACATTATATCAGGGAACCAACATATGATTAAAATACCATTAGGTCCAGTCTAGATTTTGAAACTGTTTTAACCATGTCCCTGAACAGTGCAAAACCTTGGGCTGAGTAGTGCTCCAGCATAGTTCAAGAACACTATTAAAACAGCAAAGTCCTTTCCATGCTGTTGGTTAGAACTTTGTTTTAGTTGATGCTATGGGACAATAGTATTTTAATTGGACCTAGCCAGAACTAATCAAATAAAGCTGTTACATACCCCAATATTTCTTTTGAAGGAACAAATGGATTTTTGGCATGAGGGCAAAGTGTAAGACTTATAATACTCTGAAGTTTGAATTTTTGAATATTGGAAATTTGTTCCATTAGATCTGTGTGGGTAGCTTTCTATAAATATCCCTTTCAGCTTGGACTGGATCATTTCCTTTTCCAAATTCCTGTTACTATAGTATTTGACAATGCCTTGATTTGCTGAAACTAAACTAAAATAGTTCCAGTTGAGAATGCACAACTGCAGCCAAAAGAAACATCTTCCATTGTTATCCTACGAAAACTAAATACCATCTATAGAAATATGGTTGATCAGAATAAGAATTGAGAAACAGAATAACTTACTTACTGTCTCTGAACTGTACTGAGGAAAGGTGAACCGCAGCAGGATGAACTGTTTAAGGAAAAAATAACTTGGTGTATCTCTGAACATACACTGCATCAACTCAGCTTTATTGTCTTATCTTTTATATCTGTTACCTTTTCTTTTAATAATTATGTAATAAATTAATATGTATTGTCAGTTATTCTGTTTACCTTTTCATAAGTCCTGTTCCTCCCCCCCGCCAAACCTACACGGGATAAATACCCTAATTTGTATCTGCCTGTGATATTAATGTTGAAATGAAGATTTATGATTGGGTGGAGCAATAACTGATTACCAGAGTCTCAATCTATTTTATTGTCGTTCCTAGGAAACCAGAATCCGTGCTGTGGATAAGGGCACCAAGAAAAGAATTAATAATTTTTCTGTTATCAACCCTGTGGATGGAGAGGCTGTCACCCAACTTTTTGCAGCTGACAGCAGGGAAGAACTTCATAGGTGGATGGAAGCTTTCTGGCAGCATTTCTACGATCTTAGTAAGTATGCAGTTTTGGCAGCATGTCCTTTTAGTGGAGTAGCTATGTAACATCAAAAGAAATGTTGAACAATCTGAACTGAAATTACATAATAATCTGTCACCTGTAATGAAGAGAACAAAAATGTTCTCCATGTACACAGTGGGTAGTGTGTTCTCTGCCACTGAAAAATAGAGGTATTTTAATGAACCATAGTCACCTCCTCAGGGCTCTGATTTTTAATGCATCCTATAAATTCCAATAAGTCCAGAAACATCCAGTCTGAATTTTCTCAGGAAATCAAAATAGACGTAGACTTCTTGTGTTTTCTGTGTGTATGGTTTCAGAAGAGATTGGTCTGTTAAGCAGTTTAATGAGGTTATCTTTCAAAGGCCTGCTGGAGTCTCACCATTCTTCCCTCATCTGTAGTAGTAAAATATAGTTACTTATTTTGTTGAATCCTGATATCATTTGAGAAAAATGGAAACCTTTGGGTATGAAGCATTAGAGAGAACCTGAGGATGCTGAGCTGATGGTTGGCCTTTGAAGTTTATTGAAAATTTGGTTTGGATCAAAATTGGATTAACTATTGCAGATAGAAAAGGTCACAATGACTGAGGCCCGACCATGTAGGATTATGGCACCCATGATTCAGTGTTTGCTTAGATAGCACTCTGGGTGAATGAGTTGTCAGTTTTATAGAACTAAGCAGTCAGGGATGATCTGATTCCAGTGGTACCTCCTCTGTTTTGGTACCCCTTCTGACCATAAGGTTTTATACCTGGCATTTCCTGCCCCCCATCTCGCATATGACTGTTAGTTAGGGCTAATAAAAATAGTAGGTGGGGCTTTAATGCTCAAGAGATACATGAGATAATTGGTGCCTTGTTCCCTAGTCTTGTTTTTCCAGTGGTGAAATGTTTCAGTGTGTTCACTTTTAGATTTCTAGAGGAAGCTCACTTACTGACATTGGCTAAACTGTGTGACTTCACTGCTCTTACTCTAGATAAAAGATATGCTCTCTAGGTGTAGGACAGTTAAATCTCACTTGCCTTTTTAGTCTCTTTAAGTAGTATATTGTGTTGCTTGCTTAAACTTAACTCCAAATATTACAGGATGAAGTGTGCAGAGGGATTGGTTAGCCTTAGGGCAGGTCTACGCTTAACTCGCTCCTCCCCGAGCGATGCAAGTTACAGCAACCTAAGCACTTCACACAGGTGCTATGTCGGTGGGAGACGATCTCCTGCCGACATAGCTTTCACCTCTCGTGGAGGTGGAGTACTTATGCTGATGGGAGAGCATTCGCCCATCAGCATTGAGCATCTTCACCAGATGTGCTACAGTGGCGCAGCTGCACCAGTGCTGTAGTGCTTCTAGTGTAGAACTGCCCATAGTCGTCCCACTACTGCACCTTTAAATGTAGCATATTAAATGCATAACTAGATAAAGAATAGAGATACCATTTGATGGACTAAGTTTAAAAAAAAATTAGCTGGAGTCTGAAAAATCATATTCTTCATCAGGTCATGGGGAAACAGAGCCAGGTAGATAGAGAGTATCAGTATTGAATTGGGAACCACACCAATAAAATCGAAAAACTGGGGTTTTGGAAATTGGGTATTCTGTAGTTTTGTATTTCTTCTTTTATAGCTCTGTCTTTTATTACAATTAATTAGAAAAACCACAATGTAAAAACTAGTATATCCTCCTTCTATTAGATGGGGAAGGGTGAACGGACTACTTTTTTTCCCCCCATTATAGATAACATTAGAATACCAGTGGATTTTCTGAGACCGTTTCTTGTAGTATGGGAAAAACTAGGTCACTTGGCATTCAAATGCCTGTTGTTCCTTGGTGGTTCTAAAATTCTCTTAAAACTAATGTGGTCAGAAAAGAAATGGGAGTGAGAGATTAGTTTGTAAAAAGCAATTTTACTGGCAGGGCCTATTTTCCTTAAAGTCAAAATCTATTAATAGAAACAGGTTTCCTTGGCTTTGGTTAACTGCTAAGAGGCTTTTCGTGCTCTGATAGCCAAGAAAATTATTAAAGTCAAAACTTCCAAGTATAACTATGGTATAATATTAGGTTTGCTGTATACTGGATTCTAATACTTCCAGATGAATAACTTGCATGAAGCTTCCTTGCTTTAAACTGTTATGTTTTATCTGATATTTGAAGATGTAAACACTTACAGGCTTGTGTTTGAGGATTTTTGTGTGAATTATGGGGTTTTAGCCTTGCTGTCTGATAGTACTGCTGGGTTGATTAAATTGGAGCTCTTAGTTTAATATCTGCTTATAATCTTTGTGTTAAGGGTTAGGATGAAATTTCGTTGAACATACAGTATCTACAAAAAGAAAAGGAGTACTTGTGGCACCTTAGAGACTAACCAATTTATTTGAGCATAAGTTTTCGTGAGCTACAGAAGTGAGCTGTAGCTCACGAAAACTTAACTCACGAAAACTGTTACTCTGAAAGCATACAGTATCTAGTGAGGACTGTTGCAACATTATAGATACTATCCAGATTTGCTTGTTATAGGTAGTTCACAAATGCAACTTAATGACTTAAAACTCTTTAAAAGGTGGAGTGTTTACATTCTAATCATTGTTCTCTATTCCCTCTCAGGCCAGTGGAAACATTGTTGTGAAAAATTTATGAAAATTGAGATTATGTCACCACGGAAACCACCTTTGTTCTTGACAAAAGAGGCAACCTCAGTCTACCATGATATGAGTAAGTGGGATTTGTCTTTTCAAGCTGCAGGGTAACAGAAACAATGTTGTCTCTATTCAAATAGCTTCTGCTCTTGGTGTTAAAATGCTGAATTTTTCAAAGGCAAGGTCAGATAATATAATGGAGCACCATAATAAACACACCAAGAAGTTCATATTAAATATTTTTCTTAATAATAGGACAAAAATAATGAACACATTTTCATACCTTGAACAAAAAAAAAATTCAGTATGAGCTGTAATTAAGGAGCCCTAAAAACATTTAGACAAAAAAGCTGTTGCTAGAAATAAACGTTCACCATAGAAATAGTTCAAAATCCAGAGGATTAAAATGTAATGGTTTTAAATAGTCCAGACTACAGACCAATAATGCCTTTAACTAGTTGCATTCAATTACTGTTTTTTCCAAGCTATATAAGATCTACTTAGAAGTTGTTTGGTTGCTGGCAACAAGCTTCAAAAATAGACTTGTAAAAAATCTCTCTAAAATGGATTTGAGCTGTACCAATGTTCAGACATCAATTTTTGCATAGCGAAATACAATGCAGAGGGATTATTTTAATAAAATATGTTTACAGAAATTGTTTTTATAGACTAGAAGTAGGTCATTCTATTTTAATGGATCTGATGTGGTATTGGCTGAAAAACATTTTATACGGATAAGTTTAAATGTCTGCCTGCCTGGTGCTTGATCTCCTGTCTGAATTGCAAAAATGCTCAAATTGACATGTGGGTCATTGAGTTATAATGCATCAGTGCATTAATTTAACAGTCTAAAAGTTATATTTGAGCTATGAATACAGAGCAGAAAAACACTAAATCACATAAGACATGAAGGTATACATTAAGTTTTGTAGCATGTTGCTGCAGATATTTAGAGACATCACTGAGGAATTTTAAGTGTTTCCTGACCAATTATGACATTCATAAATAAATACAAATCCACAATCTAAATTTTAAGAATTTATTAAAGTTGTTTATGTAGGATCTGTGTGTGAGGGGTTGTCACCCTGGAGTGCAGTCTGGAAGCCGTGAGAAACTGTTGCGCCCCTCTGACCACTCAGTTGTACTGGCCCTGCCCACACTGCTTCCTGGGTTGGGGACACAACCAGCCTCACCCAGGCCCTGTTATCAACCAACACAACAGCAGGTGGTGCTACGCTCCCAAACTGAGCTACCTGAGAGTGCTTTACCTAAGCCACCCAACTACAAACAGCCAGACCCCAGCCAGCGCCCCTCCCCCCACCCCGGGAGTATAAACCCAAAATTATATAGTCTTGCACTGCACAGGGATCTGCACAGTGTAAACTCATTAATATGTCTGCCCCTGCCTCAATGTGGAGAACACTTGTGTTAACCAAGCTGAGATTTTTCCCCAGACACTTCACTTAAAGGCACACTGGTTTAGATTATAATAGAAACAAGTTTATTAACTTCAAAAAGATTTTGTGATAAGTAATAGCAAACAGATCAAAGCAGATTACCTAGTAAATAAACAAAACTGCAAACTAAGCCTAAGATACTAGAAAGAAAGGATATGAATTAGCAAATTCTCACCCTGGCTGATGATACAAGCAGGCCTGCAGATTCTTAAGGAACAAGCTGCATTTGCTTTGCAACTTGGGATCCCTAACGCCATTCCAAGTCCTTTTCTTTCTGGGCTTCTCTCAGATGTTGAGTTGTGTGGGAGTGAAGAACAACAGATGATGTCGCTCCCTGACTTATATAGCTTTAGCTATGGCTTCAACCCTTTGGTTCAAAAACAGTTCCCAGCCCAGTTTGTGGGAAAAATACAGGCCCCCAAAATGGAGTCCAGAGTCATGTGAGCTGGTCACATGCCCTTGCAGAGTCATAGCAGCCATTACTTTCATATTGGCCGAAACGGTTCACAGGAAGGCTCACCGGGAGAGGGATAAGCTTCTCCTCAGGCCTATTGTTCTTCCTAATGGCCCATTACCCTCAATAGGCTCTTCACAACCAGCTATTTAGACAGGAAGCATCTAGTGAGTGTCACCCAGGCATGACTACATGTGAAAATACAGATACATAATCAATATTCATTATTTCAGATACAAAAATGATACATGTATACAAATAGGATAATCATATTCAGCAAATCATAACTTTTCCAATGATGCCTTACATGCCCCATCTTGTACAAAATGCATCATAATTATGCCATAATCATGTTATAATAATATCACTATGAAGAATATGGGGTGCAGTGTCACACTGTGATATCTTTATGCTCTTATTGATGTTTTAGAGACGGAGGTAGCACAAGGGATACTGACATACAAACAGGGAAATCAACAAACTATGCATATATTCTGGCTGATGCACTGTAAATTATGTTACGGGGGGGAGGAGGAATTGGACCGGGCTATCTTCAAGAACTTACTGAAGAAAAAACCTTGAGTGTAAAAGTGTACTTTGGAGGTGAGTGGGGGGGGTAGCACAAGAATGTTTAATAGTTTTGACTTTTTCACACTTAACTATGTGAGATTTAGGAGTTTCACATTGATCTTTGGGCATAAATTCTGTACACCTTTGCTGAAATGAAATGTTTCAAGTAGTGTACAAGAACATTATTATAGCTAGGTCTGTTTCTAGTAGTGCATTGCATTTTTTATTTTTTCACAAAATAAATAAAAATTAAACCATGACCACAGCCTATTAAGTGCATGAGGCCTAGAAACCGTGGAAAGCTTCTAGACCTCTGTCTGTAATCATGATAATCTTTTCCATTTCTAGACTGTTGTAGGTCTTAATGCTAGTCTAAGAATTGGGGGACATACTTTGCACAGTTTTGTATTCAGACAATTAATAACCCCACTCAGGGTGAGTAAAATATTTAGGAACCATTTTAATCACAGTTCATCTAATTTCTTCTAAAATTATAGGTATTGATTCTCCAGTGAAACATGAAGGTTTAATAGATATCATACAAAGGAAAATTGAGGAGACTGATGGAGAGTTCCTGATTGGCCAGCAGAAGGAGTCTGCACCTTCTGTATGGGCCCCATTATTTGATGGTTCTCACCAGATGCTTGTCCAGAAAAATATTGTGTTTCCAGATGCAAATAGTGAGATAGTAAGTCCTAATGATGGCAAAGGAAAGAAAAGAAGAGCTCCACTTCCACCATCTGATAAGCTACCAAACAGCTCAAAAACACAGATGAGCACAGATCAGCTGGACAAGGAAAACGTGTGGAAGAAGCCTGCCATTGCACGTAGGACCTCTTCTTCTTTTGATGTCAAGTTATCTTCCATGATGCATCAGTTGCAGAGGCCCATTGCTGCTCCTCGCAAACTAGTTCCTTGCAGGAAAAGCAGCTCAATTGATAGTGAAAATCCTCTCACTTCAGTTACTGAGTCAGAGTCTGAAACCAAACCACTGCCAGCTCCTAGACAGAAATCCATCAAAGAAATACTAGACCCTAGATCATGGTTGCAGTCACAGGTGTAACATTTAGTTTATAAAAGTGACCAACATATAAAGTTTACCAGCATTTGACATTTATCAGTGACCTGAGTCTTTGACAACAACTTGGCCATTAGAAATATCTTTAATCTAAGCCCATACTTCGTATTGCAATCTCAGCCCTGCTTGTCACTGTCAAGATCTAAAGAATTCTCTAGCAAAGTATAAAGGGTACTGTGTGTGTGTGTGTATGTGTGTTTTGTAGAAGGGAACATCTCCAAGATATTTAAACCTTGAAATTTCTGCACTACCCTTAAAGCACGGTCATGCTCTAAAAAGTAATTCCAAGGTTTGTTTCAGTGACTCCATATCAGATGTGCTCAATTTATTAATTAAGAAGTTTTTGAACAACTCTGCCAGCTCAGTCTGAGATCTACGAGATTTTTTTCTGGCTCATGTACTGTCAGAATTGACCAATGCAGGTTATCCATTAATTCTGATAGCACTCAAGACAGAATAGACTCATCTCCTTCTAACTGTTGGTTTTGAAATGCTAATGGAACTTTTTTTTAAATCTTATAACCTAAAAATTGATATATATGATTGATTACACATAGAAAGCACACAAGATGTCATTTTTACAGTTACTTTTCTGACCATTATAAGGAACGAGGCACTCCATATCAGAAGACTGTAATACTGCCATTCCGCCAGTTAGTGGTAGACAAACTTAAATGCAGAGTCTTATTACTAGTATAATTTGTTTTTCTTTTCCCCCTCACTTTTTTCTTTGACTTTGAGACCTCACGTGTAGGTGAAATCATTTTAGGTCAAACAACCCCGTTGGGTTTGTTCACCACTTTCATGGGAGCTACAGACTACAGTGAGCAGGAGACTTGCTTGGGCTACTGCACGTGATCCTCAATGTATGGAGAGGCCTCGTGCTACCATCTTTCTGGGTGTCAGAGTACAGGCCACTACATTTCCTCCATGGAAACAACTGCATCACACAAGATGCAGACTCCTTTACACTAGAGCCTTATCCAGAAGCAAAGGACTGCTTGCTCGTCAGCCATCAAAAACACTGGAATTCAGATCTGTGTTCTGAAAATCTTATCAGTAATTTTACATACAATTGTTCGTATAGCAGCAAAGCCTTCAAAATAAACCATTGGCTTTGAAGCTCAAAGGCAAGGGATAGTATTATTATAGTAACAGAAATCTAATATTCCACTGAGCCTGATGCATTCTGAATTGCTAGTGTGTGTTTAAAAAGAAATAGTTTTAATCCTAGGAAGAATTTTGGAATAATATTAAACTCAATTATTTAGAGATTTTTTTAATTTCCAGACACGTTCTTTACTGTTTCAGATGTTGCCTTCTTAGTTCATACAAAGATCAAAGTATTTTTAACTAACAAATGTTTAGTGCTAGATGCCTCATGGAGTTATAAATTAGCCTGGTTTATAACAGTTGCTAAATCTCTATGTTGGTTGCCTTAGTCAGGTTTTTTTTTAATCAGGTTTTTTAAAATCTTGGTTTAGTTCTAAAGGGTAGTTTGTGGATCAGAAGTTTTTAAATTTCTCAGGCATGAGTTCTGTTTTTGTCCTTGTGCATGAAGTGGAAGCTTTCTGGTTGTAATCTTGTAAAAGGATTTACAAATGGAATTCTTACTAACCTATTAGTTCGTTAGAGTCCATGTATTCTGCATTAGAGTAAGGTTCCCACTTGCAAATCCTTTTGCAGGATTGGGGCGTTAAGTTTTTAAGAGTGCCCCTGCTCAATCTTCATTTCATCATGATCCTCTTTTCTGACATTGACATCTGTAATCATTCTTGCAGCAACAAATCATCATGTTACAAAGGTGGGAAAATAAGTAGCAGAAGCAGACAAACTAAAGAAAAAATACACGATTATGTGAAATTGGACACCCTCAACTAATTGGACTGCAGAACAGAAATACAGAGAATAAAACAAACAGAACTATTTTTAAATGGAATGTTTTCCGTGATGTATTTGCTGCTCTTTCAGCTTCAATCTAACAATGCTGTTGGAAGGAGGGATATGTTGTTTTTCCCTTTTTTTACCAAACTACCAAACTAAATAAATAGTTATAGTTCAGAGATTTTTAAGGCCAGAAGGGCCATAATGATTTGTTCTGATCTCCTGTATAACAAGCCACTGAATTTCATCCAGAAGTTCTTCCGTTGAGTTCAGTACCTGTATTTTGAACTACAGCATATCTTTTAGGAAAACATCTAGTGTTTATTTAAGGACTTCAAGTGATGGATAATTCACCAATTGGCAAGCTATTCCAGTGGTTAATTATTACTGTTAAAATGTGTGCTTTATTTCCTGTTTGAATTTTTCTAGTTTCAGCTTTCAGCCAT
This sequence comes from Lepidochelys olivacea, assembly GCF_965140295.1. Taxonomy (NCBI): domain Eukaryota; kingdom Metazoa; phylum Chordata; order Testudines; family Cheloniidae; genus Lepidochelys; species Lepidochelys olivacea. Next base: position 78,129,229 of record NC_140417.1, on the reverse strand, counting down.
TGGATCTTATTGTGCTTTAGTCTACTAGTTTAGAGCCCTCTACTATCAAATCTTCTCCTTCTGTGTAGCTAGTTATAGACCACTATCAAGTGAATACCTTAATCTTATTTCAAGGAATGTTTCCTGATTTCTGATCATTCTTCTCTGAGCTTCTCAATTATTTCAACATTCCTCTTGAAGTGTGGACTTAATATTTCAGTAGCAATTCTACAAATACTATGTACAGAATGTAGCAGGGTGGTTACCCGCTCCAGGGCTGAGACCAGTCCAGGGAGAGGGCTGCGACTGTGGGGAAAAGCCCAGGCTGATTAAGGGAGCAGCTGCAGTTGTGGCCAGCTCTATCTATAAGAGGCAGTGAGCCAGGAGCCCTGTCAGTCTCCCTCTGCCTGTAGAGGGAGAAGGGCCTGGCTGCAAGGTGCTGAGCAGGACACCTAGATTGGAGCAGGGCTGGGGAAGGGCCAGAGGAGCTGGGAGCTCCAGCCTGGAAAGCCTCAGTCTGCAGGCCTGACTATGGGCCAAATAGGTGCACAGTTGCAGTGGGACAGCCCATGGGTAGGTGGAGGCAGCAGGTCCAAAACCCTCTTGCCTGTGATGAGTGGCGTACACTGCAGTCTGCCCCTGATACAAGGGGCTAAGTGGGGACTGTCAGTAGCCCAGACTGAGGAGAGGTGGGGTTAGAAGGTGGGGCCTCCCCTGAGTGGGGAGACCCAGAACCTGAGTGTGTGGGGGTATTGCCAGGGGGGCAGCACCCCCAGAGAAAGGGGCACTGGCTCCTGGGGGGGGCATGGGAGCTGGCAGTAAGGCAGATCACTGGCCTGCAGAGGGCGCTCTGGTGGCTGGACACGCTAATTCCTGATGATTACCAGCAGGAGGCGCCGCAGGGGTGAGTCTGAACCTTTACGCAGAGTAATATTACCTCCCTACTTCTACTTGATATTCCCAAAGGATCACATTATCTTTTTGCCACAGCATTTTACTGAGAGCTGACGATGACCAAAGTTGTCTTCAGAGTCACTCTTTCAAGAATACAATCCATCATCCTCCAGTTATGACCTACATTATTTGTTCGTAGACCTTGCATTTGGCTATACCAAAACACTCTTAAGTCCAATTGAAAAAACAGTCTAGTTTACTCTGTAAAAGTGACCTGGCCTCATTCTTTACTACTTCACCAATCTTTGTGTCCTCTGCAAACTTTATCATTAGTGATTTTACATTTTCTGCCACATCATAAATTAAAAATATTGAACAGTGTTGTGCCAAGAACTGATCCTCTTGAGATCTTACTAAAAACATCCACTCTCATTGATTCCCTATTAGTATTACATTTTGAGATCTTTCCGCTTGTTTTAATCTATTTTAGAGGCCATATTGATTTTATATAGCACTAGTATTTTAATCAGAATTGTGCGCAACTAATTCATCTACCTTACAAAATTCTTAAGTATGTTATATCAGTGCATTAATCTTTATCAGCTAAACTTTACATATCAAAGTAGGTATAAAGCTCATTTGACATTACCTGTTTTCCATGTAACTATGTTGACTGGCATTAATTACATTTCCATCTTTAAATGAATCTTGTATCAGCTGTTCCTATATTTTGCCTGGGATTGGTACAGCATTGTTTTTTTTCCAGACCTCTGGAACTTCCCTACTGTTCCAAGATGTATTAAACATTAACTTAATTGGTCCAGAGAGCTCCTCAGACACTTCTTGTAAAAATTCATGGGTACAAGTCATCTGGATTACCTGTTTCAAAACTATTCAACTTTTGCAGATGATTAACGTCGTCTTTAGCTACTGTTGGAATAGAAAGGGTTTCAACATTGATTATGAATTGATATCACATAATATCCTTTCCAAACACAGTACGAAAATAATGTTTTTGCATCATTGGTAATTTTATCATCTCTATTAATGGATTTTTGTCATTGTTACAATCTTTTTCTGATTTCTTTTAAAAAAATTATTTTCATTGCCCTTAAGTCTGTTGCCATAATTTTTTTTTATTCATACTTTTAGCTTGTCTTGTCAATTGCCTACAATTTAACTTGTATTTATAGCCATCAACTTCTATTTCCTTCCTATTATATATTGACTTTTTTATTGCTGCTTTCACATCCCCTGTAAATCACGTTTTTTTAATTAAGTAAACTATGTATGTGTGAGAGACAGACAGACAGGAATTATAGCAATTTGGGCATCTAATAAAGCAGTGGTTCCCAAACTTGTTCCGTTGCTTGTGCAGGGAAAGCCCCTGGTGGGCCGCATTGGTTTGTTTACCTGCCGCATCCGCAGGTTCGGCCAGTCATGGTTCTCAGGGGCTGCAGTTCGATGCTCCAGGCCAATGGAAGCGGTGACCAGTACATCCCTTGGCCTGCGCTGCTTCCAGCACCCCCTATTGGCCTGGAGCAGCAAACCGCGGCCACTGGGAGCCGTGATCAGCCGAACCTGCGGACGCGGCAGGTAAACAAACCGGCATGGCCCGCCAGGGGCTTTCCCAGCACAAGCGGCGGAACAAGTTTGGAAACCACTGTAGTAAAGTGTTCAGTATTTTTTCACACTACTTTTGACCTTCTTCTCAATCAATTTTGTTCACTTGCACTTAGGCAAACACTGCTTTTTATTTCAGTGATCAATTCATCTTTATCTGTCAGAAGAAGATCCAATATTTTTTAAAGAAATTAGCATATAATTGGTAAACTCCAAGGCCACTTTAGTACTGGCAGCATGAGTCCTCCAGCATTTATTCCCCCAGGTTGTAATCCCCCAGGTAAGGTCCCATAAGATCCCATAATCCCACATAAGGTGCTTTATGAATGAAAACATTGATGTATAAGCATTCAAGAGCCTTTGCTTCCATGTTGGCAATTCCAAAACAGGAAATGTTATCTTTGGTGTAGAGCACCAACCCACACCATCTTTCCAATATAGATTTAGCCAATAACTAAGGGTATGTCTACACTTACAGTGGATCGACACTGCGGTGATGGAGCCACCAGAGAGAGATTTTAGCGGGTCTAGTGTAGACAGTGCAATAAGTCGACCTAAGCTACATCGGCTGCAGCTACATTATTCACGTAGCTGGAGTCGTGAAACTTAGGGCAGGTCGACATTACAGGGTTAAGTTGACCTAGCATTCCAATCTGTGAATCCTCCCATCAGGTTGCAGTAATAACTATGCAATCTCATTACTCCTATTCAGACTATTTTTACCAAACAGATTTTTCTTCATTCTTACAGAGGCAGACTCTTCTTTTTATCAAGGACTCACTGGTGGGTCAGAATGACCTGCTTATCACAAAAGTGGTGTGGAAAAAGGAAGAAAGATGGAGAGGTTCTTAAAAAAATGCATAGGTATTTATTTCACCAGCAGCTAACTTTAGTCACATTTTCCTCATAAGTTTTCAGTGCTCTGACTGTACACCATGCATGCCCAAAGTTGTTTCTCCCTTTCCCCCATATGAGGAATCCATAGTCTCTTTAAGGAGTCAAGTCTTGCCATGTGTGCCCAATGTCCCAAATCCAGTATCTTCTTTGCAGGTGCTTTTTTCTTCAAAGTGTGCCATCAAAATGACCTTAGAAATAAAGCCATTGCTAGGGAATAAAGTGTAAACAAAACTTTTGGTGCAAAGAACAGCAATGAGGGGAGGGAAAATAACTTTAAACAACGTTTTGGGGAGCTTAGTTATTAAGTATTGTCCATAAAAGAGAACAAACATTTCAGTAATACACCTGAAACAAAGTTTTTGCAACTTTCCTATAGTTAAAAATCTAGCTATGTAGAGGAAATGTTTGTTTGTTCTTCTACATTATGGATGGTTACATACTTGGTTACCAATACCGAAAAAGCTGCAAATTTCTCTTTATCATACACTTGCTAGAAATCTGACTTTCCTCTTTCTTCCTCCTTGCTTTTTCTGAGTTTCACTTTAAATGTCTTGATTGGTTAGAATTGTAACATGAATGTTTGTTTACTTTTATTGCTTTTTGTTTTTAATATGTTGTCCACCTCAAATGCTCCAATGGTTCTTTAAAAATGCAATTATATTGTATGTTTAATTTCAGCATTTTACTGAAGTTTGGTAAGGTACTGTTTCAGATTTCTCATCAGTTTATTTCCCAAGCTGTGAATATATGATACAAAATACATGCTGAAGCTTTTATAACAGTAGTATTCTGGGCTGGAACAATTGTAATCTGCTTTCTGGTTTACCTCAATCTTCCAAGTTTTGTTGAGGAGTAAAGCATGTAGCAGAGGGATAGTGTTACTTAAGTTGTCTGATATCTGAATGAATATAGTGGAATTCTCTTAATTGGCATTTCCTGGTACTCTGAGGACTATGCCAATTAATTTATCTTATCAGTTATGAGACTCCTGATATTTGCTTTTATTTCATTACTTGAACTAAAGGTAAGCAGTGTAGGAAGCATTAAAAAAATCCAAATCTTATTTGATTAGCATCCATAACTGAACAGTAAAGCAACATGAAATAAATAAAGGTCCACAAAAGGGGTGACTAGGTTTACTAGACAGCACCAGGCATGCAGCTTGATCCACAGTTGTTGAAATTCATTATTTATTTTGGGGCTGTTGAGCGGGGTGCCATCTATCAGGGTACCTATTAAGTGGATTCTACTACCTAGAAAACAATACAACTCATTTGAAAATACTTGAACCTTTGTGTTTTAATATATTGCTAAAACATTTTGAATGTAGCACAATGAAAAGAGCAATGGGTGAGTTTTATGCATCTCATTTGTTACTTAATCATATTTGTATTGTCTCAGCTCTAAGTATTTTTTTTTTCAGGAACTTTAACTTCATGCTTAGGCTATGTCTACGCGATGAGTGCTACAGTGGCACAGCTGCAGCACGATAGCATAGACGCTTCCTATATCAACGGAAGGGGTTTTTCCATCATTGTAGGTAATCCACTTCTCCGAGAGGCAGTACCCTAGGTCAACAGAAGAATTCATCCATCCATCTAGCCATGTCTACACCAGGGGGTTAGGTCAACCTAATTATGGTGCTCAGGGCTTGAGATTTTTCATAGCCCTGAGTGACATAGCAAGGTGTAGACCAGGCCTTAAAAATTAATCAATTCATCCCAATCTAGGGTTAAAGAACAACCTGATACAATTTTATATTAATGCAATTTTTAAAAATTGTGTGATTGAGACTTTGAGGACACGGGTGCTGGAAATAGTACACAAGTCCTATATACTGTGAACTACAATTTAGATGTCAGTGATGGCACAACCTTTCATTTTGTAGAAATTTAGTAAAAGTGTTTCTTTACTGTGGTGCTTGAACCACTGGCTATGAGAAGATTAATATGGTAGTAATCTCTTGTACTGTACAGAATGTCCTAACTATTCTATGTGGTTTTTGTATGTAGGTGGAGCTAAGTTTTGCAATTGTATCTTAGATGTTAGCTTAACATGTTTACTTGTATTGTGATTTAATTTCATCTACGCTAATTGTTTTAATACTGAATAGGTATTTTATTTTGATTCAACATATTTGGAATTACTGCTTTAGTGTTCATTTGATTTATAATCTAATGTAAGATGCTTTAAGAGAAAAATACAGATTTGAAAATTAATGTATCGTGAAATGTTGGAGAAGGATCTGAATTGTTTGCTGCTAAAATGTGGATTGTTTGCAACTAGAACTGTACATCCAAGATAAAAACATGTCTGCAATAAAAGGATTCTGTGTTCTAATTTTCTTTAAACTGGACTATATTATTTAGTTTTAGGATTATCAAGAATGTGGCTCATGGCTTTTGTAAAATCGAAGAACTAACTTATGTTTAACTACCTCTTGGCAGACAGAACAGAATGTGTAGTCTGAGTGCTTCTGTCTAGGCTAGCACTAACAACAGTAAGCATCTTGACCTCAATCTAGTAATCAGAAGAGATGATAAAAATATCCACTTGACTAGCTAATATTAATTGCTAATACCCTGGTATATACATTATGTAGATATTTATAAACTATATTTGGACATTATAACCTGACATTCATCTTGTTTGTACAGGCATGCGCTAGTGCTATATTTCCCATTATGTCGTACTGCTTTCTTTATTCTGAGGGTATCCTGTAAGTAACACTGAGCAAACAAAGATTTAGAATAACCTGGCCTCCAAGACTTGTTTGGTGGCTTTATTAGTGAATCACTGTCTTTATTAAAACTGTTAAATTGTTTTCTTGGATGGAAAGTAAAAAATTACAGTTCTGTTCACTAAATGAAACCTGCTTGGAGCTCTGCTAATTGAAAGCAAAGGGCGCTATGCAAATAGGGTGTACTTTTTGTCCAATTATAAAAGAAATGTAAAACTGTTACAAGGAGGTAAATTTAAAATTAAAATGTCTGAGTGATTTGAATTAATGGAGAAAAAAGCCCATCATTCTCATTCTCTCTCTCTCTCTCTCTCTCTCTCTCATATATGAAGAACCGGTGTTTTCCAGAAATTGCCATATTTTTTTCCAAAATGACTTCATTTCCAGAATCGTCGATCAGAGGGTGGGTGGGGCATACAGGGTCACACCCCCAAGATTTCCTCCTGGAGACACCTGACTCCTCCCCAGGGCAAAGGGCAGAGGTGGTGCGTGGGTGGGACCCCCCCCCAGATTTCTGCCTGGAGACACCTGACTCCTCCCTAGGGTGCAGGGCAGAGGCTACGGGCTGGCTGCTATTGAGACTCGCCACCAAATTGTCCCCTCCTCACACAGATCTTGGCTCAGAAAAACCAGCACCAAGCTCCCTGAGGGCAGATAGGGCACTTGGCAGCGGGGCACCAGGCTCCCTCGCCATGCTGCAGAGCAGACAACACTCACACCTGTTCTCGGCAGCATCCATAGCACCTCTCCACCGCTCACCTCCCCTACACACAGCTGCCTCCTGCCCCCTCCCTCCAGCACACAGCTGGCTCTAGGCTCTCAGTGCCCAGCATCTGTCCCCCACCTCCCCTGCACAGCTGGCTCCTTCCTGCTCCCCTCAGCACACAGCTGTCCCAGCTCTAGCCCTCAGGGCCTAGCATCTGTCTCCCATCCCCTGCACACAGCTGGCTCTAAAACTGACAATTCCATTGTAAAAAGAAAATTTTAAGTGTCTGTAAACATTGTAATGTAGGCTACTGCATTTTCGTGCTGTAAAGGATTCATATTGCTCATGTTTGTCAATACATTATTTTTTGTATTAATGTAATACATATCTGAAATTTCAAAAATATACAGCTTTGAAAATCCAAAATTACTCTTTCTGTTGCTGGAAAATACTGGCCCTATTCATATGGCATCTGCAGAGCAATATTCTATGGATGTGGTTGTAGGGCCATAAGCCATTTCAAGGCCTCCTCTGTGACGTGGATATCATCCAGGTCAGTTGGGGCACTGCGTTTTGGTGGTTTGGATGTTCTTATCACAGTTGCACAAAGGGGAGTCTTTGATTTTCCATTAATGCAGCAAGTAGCCGCATCTTCCATGGCTTGTTCAGATTTAGTTCAATGTGGTCCAAAGTCTGAGTGGCAGGTTAAAACTGGATGAATGGCTTGTTGGGTCAGTAACAATGTGCTTATTTGGAATGGTAGACGAGGTCCAGGCACTTTTCCGTTCCCTGGCCTGATCTAGACACATGACGAGGTCACACATGGTCCATAGTGGTTTTTGTGATTTCACATGGTATTGGGGTATGTTATCCATAACCTGCTGAGAAGCTCGGATAGTCTTCAGCACGTTTAAGTTCATGCTGTGGCTATATCTCGATGGGTAGCTGGAGGTTTGATGTTTGCTAATCCAGAAAGCCACGGCAAAGGTATTGATTTTAAAGTTCCCATGATGCTTTATATGGTCTGATGCAGCTGCCTATCCACAGTTGGGTACGGCAGCTTCTTGTCCACACTGGTGCACAGTACCGAATACATCAGGGCCAAGGCTGATGTTCATAGCACCAAAGCAGTTGATCCCTAGCTTGTTCCTGCTCACTTTTTTGAATAATGTTGTTCTCCTGGGGGAATTCTGCACCAAAAAATTAAAAATTCTGCATACAATATTTTCAAATTCTGCAAAATTCTGCATATTTTATTTGTCAAAATAACACAATAGAATCACACCAGTTTCAATTATTATTGGTCATTTATTTCACAATACCTGCCAGCAAATAGTCTGTAACAATACAGACAACAAAAGATTCAGGAAATTTTTTTGACAAATAGATCCCTTAATAGGCATATTTAATACAGAACTCTGAGTAATAATTCATTTAAACTACACTAAAGAGCTGTATTTCCCACACTCCTCAGAAGTAGTGCAAAGGCTTGGGTAATGAAGAGCTGAGGGAGAGGGAAGTAATTGCTGGGAAGAAGTCTGGGTGTGAACAGTATGGAACATGTTTTTGGGGGCGCAGGGAGGGATTGTTAGGGAGCTTCCCCCAGGCAGACCCTAGCCTCTCTCATTCAGTCAGGCACATCTGCCCCCACACCATGTGTCCTTGCACCCCCTGTCCACCTGTGTCCCTCTACCCCCACTCAGATAACCACTCCCCCATCCCCATATGGCCCTGCATCCCCTCTCACTGTCCCCATGGGTCTCTGTGCCCTCACTCTTGCACACCCTGTTCCTATGTAGCCCTGCACCCCCTACCCCATCCCCAGGTAGCCCTGCTCCTCCCTCCCCCCTGTGACCCTGTGGTTCCACTCCCATTCAGACCATGGTCCAGTCTGTCCTCCCCCACTAGCCCTTATGAGCCCCTGTCTGTGACCCCCCAAGCAGTCCCATGCTGTCTGTCTCCACATAACCTCTGTCTCCTGACCTGGCCCAACAGGTACTGTGAAGAAGGCACTGCAGGCTCTTTCTCTTCCCTAGCTGGCCAGGAGCTGCTGCTCTGTTCTATTGCCACAATGCCTTCTGGTGGGCAAAAGGTGGAACTGCAGCAACTTTTCTGGCAGAAGCTTTTTCTGTGCAAAAAATTTAAAATATGCCTGGTTCATTAATTATGTGTGCACGCAGTGGCCCAGAATTCCCCCAGGAGTAATATTGACTTGAGTCTTTGCTTTAGAGCAGTGTTGGGCAACTTGCGGGCTGCATGCGGCCCATCAGAGTAATCTTTTTGCGGCCACGAGACATTTTGCTGACATTGACTGTCCACAGGCACTGCCCCCCACAGCTCCCAGTGGCCGCAGTTTGCAGTTCCAGGCCAATGGGAGATGCGGGAAGAAGCAGCCAGCACATCCCTGCGGCCCATCGCTTCCTGCAGCTCCCATTGGCTGGGAACAGTGAACTGCGGCCACTGGGAGCTGCGGTGGGGAGGGGTGTGCCTGCGGACGGTCAATGTCAGCAAAATGTCTTGCAGCCTGCAATCAGATTACTCTGATGGGCCACATGCTGCCCATGGGCCACAGGTTGCCCACCACTGCTTTAGAGGTGGTCATGAAAGATTACTGTGCCTTCAAGAATGACACCGAGATATGTTGTCTTTGAGTCATTATGCACAGGCAGAAAGTAAAGACTACCGATTTGCTCAGATTTGGTCTCAGCTACTACTTTTGGAAGTACTCCATGATCTTAAGATCAGATGCAAGGGTCACTTCAAGTTCTTTAAAGCTATGGGCCTGAGTTGCAAGTGCCAAATCATCCACATATGCAAACTTCTGCTCTAGAATATCATTAATAATTGCAAAGTAAGCCAATACAGTTGAGTGATTTAATGAATCATGTTGTAACTAAAGTTGCTGCAGTTTGCTTTAAGGGAACATATCAAAATAAGATGATCTCTTAATATAACCATTACCAAAATGGTTATATTGAGTTTTCCCATCTGTGTATAATATATTCACATAATCTGTCTGCAAGACATCAAAATAAATTGCTTCTCAAGGGGAAAACCTCTTTCAACATTTTTATATATAGATAGTTTTCTACAAGTTCTTTATGTACATCCCCAAGACAAAACCATAGTGACTTGTGAAATGTCTTTTATACTGTAAATGCAATATAGTTGTAGCTATGTTGGTATTAGAGAGACCAGGTGGGTGAGAAAATATCTTTTATTGGACCAACTTCTGTTGGTGAGAGAGAAAAGCTTTTGAGCCAAGAAGAGCTCTGTGCAACTCAAAAGCTTCTTTCTCTCACCAACAGAAGTTGGTCCAATAAAATATACTATCTCACTCACCTTGTCTCTCTTTTATACTATAAAGGCTGTTTTCTTACAGGTCTCTATAAACTTCCAAAGTAACAAATCAACACAAGAATTGCTGTTATGCGTCAGAATAGAATTCTCTTTCTGACAGTGGCCAGTGCCAGCTGCCTTAGAGGAAAGTGCAAAGAATTCCTGCAGAAGGAAGTTATAGAATACCTTTATCAACAGATAACTTATTCCTCATCCCCATTAGTTAGAGGTTGGTTTATACACAAAAGCATGAGTCTTAATATTCTTCCAAAATGCTTGGTTATTTTTCAGTTCTTACTATTGTAACTTTAAATATTTGTATAATTTTCCAGTCCTCTGAAACAAGTTCTTGGCTGCAGTGGTATCTTGGGACAATGGATTTCACAATCTAGTGTGCATTGAGTTTTAAATTCCTTTATCATTTTTGAATTTGCCACTATCTCATTGAATGTTTTCTTGGTTTTGTATTGAAGGAGTGAATAACTTCCCTGTCTACATTTTTTGTGCATCTTTATTGTGTCCTCTCTTGTCTTCTCAAAGACAATTCCAATCTTTTCACTCTTCAAAGGTTTATTCTTGCCGCCATATCACTTTTTGCCCATTTCTGAAATCTCTCTCTTGAGTTGAGGTGATCAGAACTGAACATGCAATTTCAGCTGGGAGGGTGCTATTGATTAAGAACATATTTTCAGTAGTAGTCTCCCTCATTTCTTATGTAGCATAACATTTTCTTTGCTCAATGAGCAATTTAGTCAAAAAAGGAGAGGTCTTCATTGAGTTATTTGTAAAGATGGTGTGCTCTCTCTCAAGATAAACTCACTTTAGAAAATAAAGTCTGGGTGTAATTATGGACAGTTCAACATCTGACTTATGAATATTCCACTAGAGGCAAACACGCTGAGGTATGCTGAGCATAAGTAAGAGATTTGTGTCTACATTACCATTTGGAAAACAAATTTTAGTAGTTGCTGCTCTTCCTGTGTTCTGAGTGATCACTTCTCCTGTTCGCTGCTGCAATTGATGCTGCAGGTGCCGATTTAGCAGGTCTAGTGAAGACCTGCTAAATCGATGGAAGAGCGCTCTCCGATTGACTCCGGTACTCCAGCTTCCCGTCGACGCAGCACAGTGAAGATGACATAAGTTGTAAGAATGGACATGAGCAAGCACTGGAAGAAGAAAAAACAGTTACTAACCTTTTGTAACTTGTTCTTTGACATGCGTTGCTCATATCCATTCCACGACTCACCCTCCTTCCCCTCTGTAGGAGTTAGCTGGCAAGAAGGAACTGACAGGGTGTGGAGCGAGCAGTGCACCTTATACTGGCACATAAGCACACAACACCAGAGGGCGCTAGAGCAGCCCTACAGATACCAGTGAAGGAAAAGTCTTGGGCAATGGATCATGCAACACGTGCACACCTAATGCAGAATGGACATGAGCAATACATCCTGAAAAACCATAGTTACGGAAAGATTAGTAACCATTTGTTTTTTCCCCTTATTTGTGGAGGTCTGGTATCTTCTTTTCCTTTGCTTGTTTATTTGGAGATGCTAAACACTGCCTTTGTAGGAATTACCTTGCAATTTAAAAAGGAATTGGTTCTATACAAACTTTTTTGTGTGTGTGCTGCTTCAGAGGGTTAAATTGTTGCTGACTGCTAGCTTGAAGACATTGCTACAAGGAATTATGTCCCTGGTGAGCATGGGAAATTGTTTTCCTGGCCTTACTTGAGGTTTCCATTAAGTATGATTCATTGGCATGGAATGTCTTGGAGCTGTGGAGAAGAACCAGTAAGATGAGGAAATCAGTACTCTTAGCTTTGAACTAGCCTTAGTAGGCTCTGTGTACAACTGGTGTTTTGATAGTCATAAAGCAACAGTTGCCAGCTGGAGTTATAGGTCATTTGTTCCTCTGTGCAGTTCATCTGGGGCATGAGTGAGGAGCCAGCTTCTCATGATCAAGCAAAAGCAATACAGTAGAACCTCAGTTACAAACACCAGAGTTATGAACTGACCGGTCAACTATACACCTGATTTGGAACTGGAAGTACGCAATCTGGTAGCAGAGACCAAAACCAAACAAACAAATGCAGTACAGTACTGCGTTAAATGTAAACTACTAAAAAATATACAGGGAAAGTTTTTAAAAAAAAATTGACAAGGTAAGGAAACTGTTTCTGTACTTGTTTTATTTAAATGAAGATGTTTAAAAGCAGCATTTTTCTTCTGCATAATAAAAGTTTCAAAGCTGTATTAAGTCAATGTTCAGTTGTAAACTTCTGAAAGAACACCCATAACTTTTGTTCAGAGTTCTGAATAACCTCCATTTCTGAGGTGTTTGTAACTCTGAGGTTCTACTGTACACAATATTCATAAAGGACTTCTGGACTCTTGTAACAGGACCAGACTCTTTGTTTAGAGGGAAAAATAAAGTATTAACCTGTAGCTCATCAAGGATTATTTTTATAGGGGGGACCATCATTGTGGTACATACTGTACAAATGCATAGCAAAAGACAGTCCCTGTCTTGAAGAACTTACCATATTGAATCTGCTTTCAGTCTTGAAACTAGCTCATTGCCCATCTTGCTATATTGGACTCAGTGTTGTGGCACTTTACCTTTGCATTGCTTCATGCAATTGAAGACCCCCGGTTCTGGACCCTGACAACAGGAGTCAGGCCTCAAATTAATTTAAGGTAGGATTGGAGTACAGGCTTAAAACAGGCATTTCTGCTGGCTGCAAAATTTGTCTGTGCACCAGTAACAACAGTTCTGTGCATCCACCACAAGTAGGTCCTAAACACTATTCAAATCTAGTTTGTGGCATAAGGATTAATTAGAATGGGAATAAAGAGGTGTGAAAATACTAGCAGCTGCGTACTTTGATCAATCTGCTATAATGAACTACATTAGGAAGGGATTTAAAATACAGCAACTCCTCACTTAAAGTTGTCCTGGTTAACGTTGTTATGTTGCTGATCAATTAGGGAACATGCTCGTTTAAAGTTGTGCAATGCTCCCTTATAATGTTGTTTGGCAGCCACCTACTTTGTCCACTGCTTGCAGGAAGAGCAGCCCGTTGCAGCGAGCTGATGGGGGCTTGGAACCAGGGTGGACCAGCAGCTCCCCGCTCCCCTAAGTTCCTCAAGCAAGCTTCACAATCATCACTGCTGTGTACGGTATTAAATTGTTTGTCTAAAACTCATACTGTGTGTATATAATAGTCTTTTGTCTGGTGAAGAAAATTTCCCTGGAACCTAACCCTCCTCCTCCCTTCCCCCCCTTTACAATAATTCTTATGAGGAAATTGGATTCGCTTAACATAGTTTCACTTAAAGTCACATTTTTCAGGAACATAACTACAATGTTAAGCGAGGAGTTACTGTATATGCACACTATTCCCTTATCTCTCATAAAACGTAAAGTGGGTTAGCCATTAGATCAGGTATTGCTCCTTCATCAGCATAATGAAGGCAATATCAATGTCCCATAACAAGAGGTTTCCAAACTCTGATCCTTGGTGTTGTGATGGTCTGCAGAGAGCTAGTTAGTCATAGGGTATTTGCTCCTTACTTCCAGCTGCTAAAGTGCTTTAAAAGACAACTAAAAATGCTGTAAATATATTGGTATTACTTTTCCATGGTAACTGGTTTAGTTGCCACAGGGATGTTAGGTGATGGTGAGCAGGAAAGAAGATGGTTCATAGAATCACAATTGAGAGGGGAGGAAGCCTAAGAAAAGCTCTGCAGTAAAAGTGGTGCAAATTATGATTATTAAAGAACGCCTAACAAACATAAGGTCAGTGGTTCTCAAACTTTCACATAGCAAGCCTCTGAGTGCAACCTCCCCTATCCCATAAATTAAAAACACTTTTTAATATATTTAACACCATTATAAATGCTGGAGGCAAAGCGGGGTTTGGGGTGGAGGCTGACAGTTCGCAACCTCTCATGTAATAACCTCCCGACTTCGTCTGAGAACCCTTGCATAAAGGTCTTCCAAAATCTAAGCACCAAGTACTGAGTGACAGCATGTCTGATCTGGTTATGGAAAGCTGAAAAGTTGCCAAATTAACTCTAAGGTGGTAGTCTAAAGTAGACAGATATTTAGAAAATTATCAAGTACATTTTGTACAGATCATGTGAAAAGTTTAATGCAGCTGGTGTCATTGTTCTATTTTCTTTTTTATATTATCCCTCTTTGCTAGACTCCATTCTAGTAGGTGGGAGGACTTGAAATAACTTACTTCAAGCTGCTTTTTCTGTAGGACACAGTAAGTGGTGGTAAGAGTCTGGAGACAACTGTCAATCAACCTCACCACCCTCTTCTGTGATAAGCACATTGATCCTTGATCCATTCCCTTTACGCTTTGGCCCTTATTAAGTCTAACTTGGCCCACTGTGGCTTACAGTGCTAGTCATCTGTCTCTGAAAGGCCATGCAATTTGTCTGACACAAACATTTACCTTTAAGAGAAACATGACTAAGTGCATGTCATGCTGGAGCAGGAGTGGGCAAACAAAGGCCCACGGGCCACATCCGGCCCGCCAGCTGTTTTAATCCAGCCCTTGAGCTCCCGCTGGAGAGCGGGGCCTGGGGCTTGCCCCGCTTCGGTGCTCCAACCAGGGAGCAGGGTCAGGGGACGCTCCAAACTGCTCCCAGAAGCAGCATCATGGCCTCCCTCCAGCTCCTACACATAGGGGCAGCCAGGGGGCTCTGCTCTGCATGCTGCCCTCACCTGAAGTGCCGCCCCCGGAGTTCCCATTGGCTGGTAACTACAGCCAATGGGAGCTGCAGGGGCAGTGCCTGTGGACAGGGTAGCATGCAGAGTTGCCTAGCCTCACCTCCATGTAGGAGCCAGAGCAGGCACATGCCACTGCTTCCAGGAGCCATTTGATCTAAATGCCACCTGGAGCCTGCAACCCTGCGCCCCTGCCCCAGCCCTGATCCCCCTCCTGCCCTCCGAACCCCTCATCTCCAGCCCCATGCCAGAGCCCGCACCCCCAGCCGGAGCCCTCGCCCCCTCCTACACCCTGAACTCCTCAGTTCTGGCCCTGCCCTGGAGCCTGCACCCCAACCAGAGCTCTCACCCTCTCCCAGACCCCAAACCCAATTTTGTGAGCATTCATGGCCTGCCATACAATTTCTATACCCAAATGTGGCCCTCCAGCCAAAAAAAGTTTGCCCACCCCTGTGCTGGAGGCTAATGGATAATAGTGGTATGGACCCTGATTCTCAAAACGGCCTCATTGTCCCCTTTTTACAGGTCTAATTTTGCTCTCACAATTAATTGTGGGCACAAGTGATACCACAGACCTCTAGCATTTCGATTTTTAAGCACTGGCAGTTGCATGTACTATTAACAGGTGGGTGCAAAATTGTATCTTTGGAAGTAGAGACTGCTTTTAAAAATCAGGGCACAGTTAAGTCCTATTGTTTGGGTTTGCTCAAACTGGGAGTGATTAGACAATGATACCTATCTGAATACTTATTTTCAGCTGAAGTATCCCAAATGTATTGCATTTAAGGTTTTCTAAATAGGTCAATATGTTTAAAAGATGCATCCAGTTGTGAAAATATGTTTTTGTTGTAGCTTGTTCCTCTTACAAAGGAATGAAGTTAGATTTTGATAGAGCCTTTCATCCTGAAGAAATTCAAAGTGCTATGTGGTCATTCACCCACCACTAAAATGTAATCTTCTGTAGGGGAAACATAGCACACCACCTAGGACACAAAACTCCTCCAAAAATTCTGGACAAAATGTTCAAATATCATCCAGTTAAAGCTGCAAGTGGAATTTAATTAGGCAAAATCATCCACAGAGAAATGTGACAGATCCAGGAGATAAAACAACCCATACAAAATACCTATGAAAAGTGACCACAGCTTTGGGGTTTTGCCACTTGTGGTCAGGGCCCCCTATTTTACATGTGTCACAATGTTGACAACTTGATCAGGACAGTGGCTTCTGGCACCATGCTAGGCTACTGGCTCAATATTGACTTCAAAGACAGCATTTCCGTTGAATCACCAACCTTGCAACTAGGTTTTTCTTGTGTGGCTCCGGTCCACATAGTGGCTTGAGCAGGTGCTGGTGAGATTGTGATATGAGCCTGGACCACAGCACAAAGGCTCATATTACAAGCATGCGTCCACACATGCACACTCACTGTATTATTGGAGCTGGCCGGGAGAGAAGAAATTTATGGGCCTATGGCTGGTCTGCTGATGTAGCCTTTATATGATATGGTTCTACTTTCTCTACTTTCGTTTGACTTTTTGACCAACACATGATTTAAATAAATTATGGAATGAATTCATTAGTCATGTTGCTCTCCAGTTCATGGGATGCACCACCTCTTGGTGAGGCAGATAAATTGTCTTGAAGTTTATCCTGCACAAACACAAGTATAGTGCCTACATTACAGTATTACTGCTGTAGCTCCTTTCAACAGAGGATCTTAAAGGCGCCTCCACAATACTCTTGTGGGTTAATTATTAGTACAGATGGAAAGGCTAAGTTAGAGAGGTTATACAGATGCAATTTCCTTATTTCAGCCCATAGCTTTGCAGGGTTTTAATAGGTGTATGCCACTCCCCTTGTGGTTATAAAAGCTTTTGTCTTCATAGCAATGGTATAGTCCTATAATGAAATTGTGTTTTCTGTTTTAATAAATTAAAACTTTCAAAAACCCTTGTACACTTCTGACAATCCACCATTTTGGTCAATAGTACTCTCCAATTACTGATACTCATTTATGTCTTTTTGGAACAAGCTGTCTTACAGAACTGGATTCCCCTTTTGGCATCTTCATTCATGCATTCTGTCAAATCAATTTTTTTTTATATTTCATCAAGACTTTCTTGACTGAGATCTTCAAGGCAGTTAATTCAATGTTCTGTGATTGCTGCAGTGGAGTAATTGAAATATCAACTTAGAATGTCATCAGTTTGTTACAATATTTTTTGTCCATGCAAGAGATGTAAAATAGTAGTTCTACTCAATAAACAAGTTGTCAAATGTGATTAGTTAATGGACCTGTAATCATGTAATAGTATAAAGGTAAGGTATTGGTAAATACTAAGTGAAAATACATATTTAAATTAAGGCCATAGGGAAGGGAGGAATTGAAATGTCACTTTAAAAATTCCCATGGCAGGAGAGAGCTCACTATTGATGCTGAAATGGGCTATTTACAATTCATATGATTAGCTGTAGATCATAAATTTAAAGAAAACAAGATTAATAGTCATGCTTTTTAAATTAAAGATGCATTGATTATTAATATGGTACACTTAGATCCGTCTAGGGATCAGGTTAACACACGGTTCCTTAACAATAAGTAGGGCTTCCCATGTAAACTGATATTTAGTGGTAAAAGCCTATCAAAATTAAGGTCAAGATTTACTGGCAAGTATTAAGCTCCAAAAGCCTGAAATTTTATCTCCATATTTCTAGCCATTAGCTTTGTAATTCTCCGTATCATTCTTAGTCAACTTCATATTAAGAAACAGGACAGGGCGGACAGACAGAAATAGGGCTCTTCAGTTAAATATTTATTTGCCAAAAGCCTAATTTTTTTGGCCAGTAAATACTAACAAGGCTTAAATGTAATTAGTGTGAATATTTATTGTAGTTCAAAGAGTTAATTAGCTTGTTTCTTTCATCAAATAATAAACATATCTTCCTCATAGTACAATCAGGCCTTGGGGTTTCTGAGAAACCTCAAGCAATCCTGCAGTGGCATCTGCTGAAAGTTGAAATCCCTGCAGAGAGAAGTCTTATAAGATGTTGCAGGGAAACTTACATCAGAATGTATCGTTTCTGGCAAAGAATAATTTCTCAAGAAATCCCACACTTTTTAGCTGCCCCAGCTATAGAAGTTTAATTCTCCATTTGGGAGTTACAGGGGAAGAAAAACTTTAAAAAGGGTTATTGGCTGCCACACAGTCATAAAGAATTACCATGCCTTAAACACATTTTCGTTTATGTAAATCCAGGACATTACTGTGCTGCATCTGGAAGTAGTCTAAGCTGCTTCATTCTTCTTTCTGCATAGCCTCGTTCAGTTAGCATTAGGCTCCAAAGTAAGATGAGATTAAAAAGTAAAGTTTAACAGGAAATAGGGCCTACATTTTTAAAGATATTTAGGTATCATTCTGCTGAGTGTTGCAAGGCCTAGGTGATGCAGGTGCTTAAGTCACTTTTGAAAATAAAACTTAGGCTTTGCAACACTGAGCAGAGCAACACCTAAATACCTGAAAAATGTCAGCCCAAGATACTATGGGTGACTGGCATCGTGGAACGCCTTACGCACATAAAGCATAGAGATTTAGGTTCAGAATCTATTCAGCCACTTCCATTTGTAGAATCAAACCTTGCAGTCTCTAGGCAAAACTCTTATAGATATCTTTGAAGATCATCTCCCCAAGACCCTATGGAGGAGTCCTCTTCCCTTTCCCCAAGGTGCATGCATGCAGTGCTTCAGAGCATGTGATAGAATTTGTGGGTAAGCTCTGTCTTAATCAGTAAGTGCTACTTAGGGAACCAACATATGGACTCAAAATTATTTGACCTCCTTACATCTCGACTAACCCAGTTGTAAAAGAAACTAAAAGCCGGCTCTAAACGAAAAACAAATGCCATTTTGGAGTAGAACTGTCAATAAATAGAAAACAAAACCAAACCTCAAGTTGAAGCCACTAGAAAGTAGGACCAATAGTTCAGTTTTATCTGAATAACTTCTGTCTCCTACAGTGAACAGAAGCCGAAATTTCAGAGGAAAATGCAAGAATTGCCAGTCCAGTGACTTTGAGACTCGTTTTATGGTGGTGCACATGGGGGCCATAGGGTGCAGGTAAATGCTAGGAACGCTATATAGAACTTGAACTGCTTTTGTATGTGTGGGTGCAGTAAAATGAAAGTGATCATCACTCCATCATTTTTAGTTCCAAAAACAAAGCCCACTGCTGAGAAACATTTAATGTCCTTTTACTGAGTAAGTCTGTACAACACCCTCCTCCCACACTCCTACCTTAGAGGCCCATTCCTTTACCACTGAAATGGATGGGACTTTGGACTTTTAGACAGCCACACGTGGAGGGGGGTGGTGGTGGCAGTTTTAGACTAGCTTTGCAGATCAGATCTGATCTGATTTTGTCCACAAGTTAAATGGATTTGACTGATCTCAGTGTGTTTGCTAACGAAAAAACTTCTCACGATTTATAATTGATAAAACTTATTTTGGGGAGACCCAGCTGTGAGATAGCACTTGACTGAATCGCTATGCCAGACTGTACGGGAAAACTTCATCCTTTCTATCCATTGCTCTATCTAATATTGTTGACTTCTTGCTTTCATAAAAAGTAAATTGAAGCAAATTGGCTGATCTGCTTTCACTAAGTCTTTCCTCCCCACTTATTATTCAACTGAGAGCATATTTTTGTAGTCAAGTTATAAAATCCTTCAATGAAGGATTTATAATGGAAAACCAGACAGCCCCTTAGCTATAGTAGAACTCAACAGTGCCTGCTCTTTAAGTTTGGCCATTGTGTGATGCTTTCTTGAAAGAATTAAAATATGAAGTGTTTTAGAAAACACTTCATGAAATATTTTTCCAAAGGCTTTTTGTTTGTTCAAGGAAGGACGATGTACACAATGCCATCTTGTGGTCAAATGGTTCAATGTGTCTGCTTTCAGAAAGGGAACAAAAACATTTCAGGCTGTTCCCATGGAAGTGGACTATGTATAAATACTTTAACACTGCACAGTGTGAGTGCATGCCAGATAAGATTAGAAACAAATGTTTATAGTCCTTATATTTGAAGCGCTGTACACAAGATGACATATTTCATGTTCATCATTATGCAAAAATTAGACCTATCCAGAACCTTTTATCAAAGGCCTCACCATCAGCAGGCTTCATCTTTGGTTATTTGGAACTGTAGATCCCAGGCACAAACCTCCCCAGCTATTGACTTTAAACCCAAAACCAGAATGAGTCCTTCCCCGCTCTCTGAAAACCAAAAGCCCTGCCATTTCTGTAGCTTTATCTATCCTCCAGATTAACTTCCCAGAGTTTAAACTCATGTGAGTTTAGTGCTAGGTTAAGGGGGAAATACAAAAGCAAACGATGATCACTTGCCTCATTTTTGCGATGTCCAGCGTTAAGGTATCTTAAAGCAGCCTGATTTTCAGAAGTTGCTGAGTACCCACCCTTGGAAAAACAGAACCCTCTCAGCTGTCTGAGATTGGCCTCCCAAAAACAGAGGCATCCAAAATCATGAACCACTTTTGAAAATGTATACCTCTAATCTACAAATGAGACCTCAAAAGGCCCATGGAGATCAGCTAGAACAAAACCCCTAAATCCAGTTCAGGTCTTGATACCAACTTAATTCTAAGCATCATCTTTGTAGTGCTCTAAACAAAAATCCTGCATCTGGCTATTCCTGGATTTTGGAGAAGTTGAGATGCACACCTGAAACTTTTGGCCATGTTCATTTTACTGTGCAGATAATGAACGGAACTGTTCGTGTCCACCATCAGCTGAGCTGAGACATATGGTCATAGTTCTTCACTTGAATTTTGGGGATGTTAATATGCCTTTTTTAAAAAATAATTGCTGAAAGAGTGACATGCTTTACATTGGAGAACAACCAGATGCTTGGAAAGTCATATAAACATTTCAGAAGGGTTAGAAAACACATCGCTCCATTTCTACTTCTATCTCTAGTGGCTAAACACTTCGGTACAGATGAACATGCACTAATGACATCTCAGTCTGTGAAAAGTAACACTGCTGTGGAACAGATGCTTATAGAAGAGAAAAAAAATACAGTTTTAGATCTCGAATCTTGGGGAAATACTATTCTGCATTTAAAACCAAAATACACTTTGCTTCCCAAGAAATCTGTGCAGCACATTTAAAAAACCTGTTGATGTCTTTCACACTCAGGACCTTCTGTGCAGGGTGATGAGCACCAGCACAAGGTGCTGACCTCCTATAGCACCCATTGAAGTCAGTGGCATTGGATTCACAGAAGCTTCACAGAAGAACAGGAGATTCTTACATATTACAGTACAGCTTTTAAAATGTGTTGTTTTTTAAATGTGTGTGTTAAGTCATACAGGCCTGCTGCAGATCTACAGCATGAGTGTCATTGACTGACAACTGCCAGTCAAAGGTGTGATCCCCAGTCTTCAACTTTCAACTCTGGCAGATCTTTTTGGATTACTTTCACTTGTTCCATCCCATGCTGAGATAGGTGTGTGCTATGTCGTCTTCTTCAAACTACTCTGCAACTATGGGTGGAGAGCACTAACTACCTCATCGCAGGCCTGATCCAAAGTCTATCACAGTCTGTGGAGAGACTCCCATTGTTTTCAACGGGCTCTGGATCGGAGTCTGTTACCTTCTTGGCTATTGCTGGGGATGAAAACTAAGCAGGAGATAATAGAGTGCAGCCAGCTAAGGATTCATGGCTGACTCGCCAAAGCTTTTCCAATGCATTTGCTGCTGGAAGCTGAAATGGTTTAAGCTCTCTATATGGAGATCTCCACTGATCTGAGGGAGGGAGCAGGAATGGGCATAGAGGTCGCCCTCTTGCTGGGCAGCAGAAGGACTAGAACATGGGGACATATATAGTTGTTCTCACTGCTCTAAGGATTAAAATGACTCACATTCTGCCATATTGTATAGTATTGTTCTCACTTCCTTGCTGGTAATGTATCCCTAAAGGTAGCTGTGCAACTACTGGCTATATATAGTCTTGGAAACGTACCATAGGCACCATTTAAAAATATCAACATTTGCCACTCAGTAGTGATTGTTTTTTACATTAGAAATGCAAATCTTGTCTAGGCTGCTTTTTCTCCAAGACTGTAGATGTCTGGAAAATAAGTAAGATGATGACATCAACAAGGGAATAAAACCTGAGCAATTCAGAAGAGAAACAATATTTATGCAGGATAATTGCAAATCTTGTTTTGGTTTTATTTACTGGTTTACCTCAAACACCTAACAAACTGTTGAGAGAAAAACATTTCTAATGAAAGATTGAACTCACCACCCTCTTAGCTGAGGACTGACAATTTCCGCTCCGCTCTTCTGGTCTTCTAAGGAAAGACCTTCTAAAGTCTGCAGCAAAAACAGAGAAGACAAGACTTGATACTTGCAATTAAAGTAAAAATCAAGCAGCATCTCCAGCTGTTCTCCATATATATTTTTGGGGGGTGGGGAGAAGGAATGAAAGGAAGAGAAGGTTTAACTATATACATCAGATGGAATGAAAAAATGGCACACAGAATTTTTCCCACTTTGCAGGTAATCTTTAACAAAAAATGTTAATAGCTGTTTTTATCTATGTATCTGAACTCTTCTACTGTAGCTCTATAATTTGGTGTCTATCAGCCTTCTTTAATGTATAATTTAATGCTTATATAACTATTCTGTTTTGGTACAACACTCAAAATTACAACTAGAAAAATTTGTATGCTAGTTTAACTACTTTTTATGGAAAGTATTACTTTCATCTTACTTTAAAGTCTTGGAGCCTGGGGAAGAATGTTATGGACCACAGAATCTTGCAGGGTAGTTAATTTCTGTCTGAGATGGTTTCTCTGCTATTTTAAAAAGTGCCATCAAGAGCATTACTATTTCCTTTGGTTAGCTGCCAGCTGAATAGTATGTGATTGAAACACATTCTTGTGCTTTCATTAGCGCAACCAAAATAGCAAACATTGGAGCTAAAAGTTGAACTAACTTTACAGTACATGTAAATGAGGTCACGTAATAACCCTATCTTCTTATGCATTAAGTTAGTATAATGATTTGAATGAGTGATTCAGCAATCAGTGTAAGGCAAATTTGATCTATATTTTAAAAAATGCATTGGGCTGATTTTACATTCCTATACCACTGAGCAACTCACGGCAGGGTAAAAGAAATACCGACAGCTCTCATGAACACATTCTATCACATTAACCAGCTTTGGCAAGCTTGTTGATACATCTGCCTATATCCCATCTTTTGTCTCCTAAGGTTCCTCCTTTGCTCTGCTAGTTTCACAGGCCTTCATTCTTCCTTTGTTGCCTCCCGTTCATGATTGTCCCTTTTTCACTCCGCCTCTGAGACCTAGAACAGCCCAACCTCTCATAGGGCACTTAGCCACTCATTTACCTCCTTCATGTTCCCTCTGAAAATTCACTACATTTGGCTTAGTTTTCCACCACCCAGTTCCATTGTGGCACTCCCAGTGGCTGACCAAAACCAAGCAAAGATCCAAGAATTAAATTAAAACCTTGGCAATTTCCCCCTCACTGGGCTGCTTTTGAAAGGCCCTTGGCGCCATGCGACTATTGGGGCTACAAATTGTTTCTTGTGGCCAAATCTGGGCAATTCAGACAATCCATGTCCCTTTGTTGCCACCTGGTGGCCTTTCAAATGAGCAGACACAGGCACATGCCCACCTGGACCAAATCCTCCTTTGCTGGCCAGTCGAAGTCACACAGCATACACACCCTTGGAACCAGAGCCCCCCTGGCCAGGGCAAAGCGGGGCTTCCCTTGGCTATGCTACATATCCAGTAGGTCAGGGAGAAAGACAGCGGACATCTTGGTGTTGGATATAAACCCAGAAGTGACCCACATGTGAGTGAGCAGCTGCTGCCACCATGATGCCTCCCTGGGGTGTACAGGGAACAGCAGCTCCCAGTGCCTGCTGTATCCCTCCTGTACCTTTTCTCCCCTCCCCCTGGAGCTACTGTTGCCACCGCCACCAATCTGTGCCCTCCCTACCCCCACTGCATCTCTGGCTGGCAGAACCTCGCCCCGTGCCCCTGGCTGCCCCATGTGGCGATGGCCATGGATAATTTTGGCAAGATCCAGATTGGGTTTGGTGCGGAAACCAGGCACAGCTATGGTGAGTGAGGGGGAAAGGCTGCAGCCCCTAGCCCTGGCGGTACCTTCTCCTCTGTGATCTGGGGGAGGCGGGCGGTGCAGAGGGCCGGGAGGGGGGCTGGGCTTGGTATTTGCTGTGGTGAAGTGATGGCAGCCTAAAATCAGCACGTGCGCGCATATGCTCTCTCTCTCTCTCTCTCTCTCTCTCTCTCCTCTCTCTCACAAACAGCTTTCCAATAATTCTTCCCTGCACACATTATTTTGTCACCTCATTAATTCCCCCTTCCCCCAGACACACACATTGCCCTTATTCATTGTAATATCTCTATCAATTAAATTGTGACTTCTTCAGCGCTGGGACCTTACTATTTACATGTATTACATCAGTGGTTTTCAACCAGAGGTACAGGGCACCCAGTGGGGTCGGGACGGGGGGCAGCAAGCAGGTTTCAGGTGATCCTCCAGGCATGGCTGGTGTTAGACTCGCTACAGGCCAGGAAAGAAAGCTGAAGCGCTCCCATACAGGACTGCAGTCTGGGGCCCTGAACCCTACCACCCGGGGCTGAAGTTGAAGCCTGAGCAACTTAGCTTTGTAGGGTCCCCTGTGGTGTGGGGCCCCAGGCAATTGCCCTGCTTGCTACCGCTTAATGCCAGCCCTTGCTTTTATATGCAGAAAAACAGTTTTGGCCCAGCTGGGCCGTGGAATTTTTATAGCACGTTGTGGGGCCTCGGAAAGCAAAAGGCTAAGAACCACTGTATTACATCATAGACAGTGCATGGTTCAGGCGAGGTGAGTGCTCATAAATGCCTCTTGATGCCTTGAAAAGCACTGACTGGCTTCCTTGCTAGAAAAGGAATCTTTATACAGTGACTGTAATAACCAATCTTGCTGCACTTATATCAGCCCCAAAGGGTGGCACAGAAGTGAATACAGTACGCGCTGGCGAGATGCCCTGGGGAAATCCATCTAGTGCAGAAAGCTGGCAGAAGGCCTAAGCGTCACTTAAATTCTCAAAATGAAGCATATCTGGGCCACAAATGATACATAGATCTTGTGCTGGTCCACAGCACAGGGGTGAATCTCAGCCTCAAGTTGTTCCTGCTCTGAATGTCATCTTGTTATCATGGCACTGTTTATTTTAAATGATCTGTGCAGAAAAATATTTCCCTGCATTCAGGAAAAGTAAGCAGTGTGCAAATCAGCACAAATTTCTTTCACTTCTGCTCTATAGCAACCTGCATGGAACTCGGAAGCAGGAACACAGGTGGCAAGAGGGAAGAGTTTGGAGGAGGCACAGGCACCAGGAGGAAGTCTGTTTGCAAGTGGCTTGAAAGCTAGCTGCAGTTCCAGCACCTCTGTAAATATGTCTCTTACTAACGAACCAGTTTAGTTTTAGAAACATGGTGTCCTCATGGTGTTACCCAGCAAGTGGTACAAGAAACATGGTGGCACTGGTCATAGAATCATAGAATATCAGGGTTGGAAGGGACCCCAGAAGGTCATCTAGTCCAACCCCCTGCTCGAAGCAGAACCAATTCCCAGTTAAATCATCCTAGCCAGGACTTTGTCAAGCCTGACCTTAAAAACCTCTAAGGAAGGAGATTCTACCACCTCCCTAGGTAACGCATTCCAGTGTTTCACCACCCTCCTAGTGAAAAAGTTTTTCCTAATATCCAATCTAAACCTCCCCCACTGCAACTTGAGACCATTACTCCTCGTTCTGTCATCTGCTACCATTGAGAACAGTCTAGAGCCATCCTCTTTGGAACCCCCTTTCAGGTAGTTGAAAGCAGCTATCAAATCCCCCCTCATTCTTCTCTTCTGCAGGCTAAACAATCCCAGCTCCCTCCGCCTCTCCTCATAAGTCATGTGTTCTAGACCCCTAATCATTTTTGTTGCCCTTTGCTGGACTCTCTCCAATTTATCCACATCCTTCTTGTATTGTGGGGCCCAAAACTGGACACAGTACTCCAGATGAGGCCTCACCAATGTCGAATAGAGGGGAACGATCACGTCCCTTGATCTGCTCGCTATGCCCCTACTTATACATCCCAAAATGCCATTGGCCTTCTTGGCAACAAGGGCACACTGCTGACTCATATCCAGCTTCTCGTCCACTGTCACCCCTAGGTTAATCTAGTGAACGCCACAGCAAGGAGAGGATGGTCATCAGGAAAACAAAGCATCACCCAGAAAGAGAGCAAACAGGCAGCATGGAAGGAATCACACCACTAGTAATGCCAATAGTGGATTTCCAGACACACACAAACCTTGCACAAGCATGGAGGAGGTGGAAGCAAGCATTGATTCTGTATACAGAGCTGATCATGGGGATCAAGATGAAAAAAAATGAAGGTAAAGCTTTTTTACTATCACGTTGGGGGGAAAGGATGAGTGAGAGAGACGCTGTTGTCAGGAATAGTGCCTGAAGCACTGGAACAGCTGACAAAGGTGTTGGAGTATAGTGACCCCCAGACAGAAAGAGACTGCAGAGAGCTGCTGTTAGTTTTCCCCAAAATGAAGAAAAAGAAGAGGGAATAGATAAATTAGAGCTGAGAATTCTGGTAACTTTGGAGACATCAAAGATTTCTAATTAGAGACCGTATAATTTGTGGGACATGTGGTTACAGGAGAGATCAAGAGCAATAGGTCTAGCCTGAGAGAAATGCCTCTAAATAGCAAGGGCAGCTGAACTGTCATGGGAAAGCTTCAGAACACTGATACCCAATGCACTTCAGTTTACCTGTGAAATTATCCTGCCTGCCTGCATAGAATTAAATCAAAAGGAGGCTGTGGGGAGGGGGAACAAACAGGAAGTGAAACTGGCAAGGATAAAGTGTAGTCCATAGGGGTCCTTGAAGAAACAACGGGGAAGCTATTGATTGGGGAATAATTCCTACTTGGCTTCAACTAGTAGAGCAAGGTTTACTCTTCCTGTCCCTGAGCCCAGGATCAAAGGAGATATTAAAACCTAAAGAGATGTTGGTCTCGGGAAGAAGTGGGTGATGGTTGAGTGAGTTGCTGGGGGCTACCCAGGGAGCGTAAATGTGCACTGGCAGGGATGGAAGGAGACCCAGAGAGCATGCTGCAGCAAAGCAGGTGCTCTCTCGCAATGCAGAGGTGGAGGTAATTCGGCTAACTAGAACTCACCAGAGCTTGCAAGGGAAGATTAAGATTTAGGTCAGGGGAAATATGCATATCGGCCTGTTGTTTTGTTCTGAGTGCTATGTGCCATCAGGTGAGGAAATTAATAATACTTTGTTTTAAAGGAGCTGGTTTTGGGTCACTAATCACAGGCTCGTAGAGGAAAAGGGCTTATGGGTGCCAAACCCTGTTGGGGCTGCCAGGTTAACCTCTTGACTTTGCAAAACATAGCTTTGATATGATTAGCCTCATCTTTGGGCTGACCTTGTGGCTGGGCAAAGTCAGTGTTAGACTTGCACAATTCCACTGAATTAAGGGCCTGATCTACATCCTGTATATATCAGCCTAACCGCATTGACTGCAGTGCGGCTACCCCAGTGTACGCCAACTGAAGATGGGACTCTGCCTGAAATCCTGATTTTCTATAGGCCTGAGTGAAAGGAAAATATCTTTAGCCACCCATCACAAGATCTAAAGCAAGTCTGCCACATTCACCTGCTGCATTGAGGGGACTGCAGACAGAGCAGCCAAAAAGAGGTGTCTGTGGACTCATTCTGTGCAGCGGGGAGGGCCCCCCTACAAGCCCCGGATAGGCCAGCTCAGAAGGCCATTATGAGGGTAGACAAGGTCTAGCAGCTCCAATGCTGCCACTAGGGTGGAGAGAACAGAGGCTGTTCTTCCATCATAGCTGCAGGGCATGCTGCACAGCAGCCCATTCAATGGCATTCATTTGGGGGAGCTGCATTTTACTTGTCCAACAGCTCTGTATTCCCTCTACTGCTGTACATAGTCCAATTACTCAGGCCTAACGCAGATGGAGTATCTATCCGTTAGGGCTGTTGATTAATCACAGTTAACTTGCGATTAACTAAAAAAAATGAATTGCACTGTTAATCAATACAATGCCATTTGAAATGCATTAAATATTTTTGGATGTTTTCTACATTTTCAAATGTATTGGTTTCAATTACAACACAGAATACAAAGTCTACTCTGCCCACTTTATATTATTATTTTTGATTACAAATATTTGCACTGTAAAAATGACAAAAAAGAAATAGTATTTTTCAATTCACCTCATACAAGTACTGTAGTGCAATCTCTGTATTGTGAAAGTCCAAATGTAGATTTTTTTTGTTACATAACTGCACTCAAAAACAAAACAATGTAAAACTTTAGACCCTGTAAGTCCACTCAGTCCTACTTCTTTTTCAGACAATCGCTTAGCGACAAACTAGTTTGTTTGCATTTACGGGAGATAATGCTGCTCACTTCTTATTTACAATGCCATCAGAAAGTGAGAACAGATGTTCGCATGGGACTTTTGTAGCCGGCATTGCAAGGTATTTACATGCGAGATATGCTAAATATTCATATGCCCCTTCATGCTTTGGCCACCATTCCAGAGGACATGCTTCCATTCTGATGATGCACATTAAAAAAAGAATGCATTAATTAAATTTCTGACTGAACACCTTGGGGGAGAATTGTATGTCTCTGGCTCTATTTTACCTGCATTCTGCCATATATTTCATGTTGTAGCAGTCTCGGATGATGACTCAGCACATGTTGTTCATTTTAAGAACACTTTCGCTGCAGATTTGACAAAACACAAAGAAGGTACCAATGTGAAATTTCTAAAGATAGCTACAGCACTCAATCCAAGATTTAAGAATCCGAAGTGCCTTCCAAAATCTGAGATGGATGAGGTGTGGAGAAGTCTTAAAAGAAGCAACCCTCTGATGCGGAAACTACAGAACCCGAACCACCAAAAAAGAAAATCTACCTTCTGCTGATGGCATCTGACTCAGATGATGAAAATGAACATGCATCGGTCTGCACTGCTTTGGACTGTTATTGAGCAGAACAGGTCATCAGCATGGATGCATGTTTTCTGGAATGGTGGTTGAAGCATGAATGGCCATATTAATCTTTAGCGCATCTGGCATGTAAATATCTTGCGACGCCAGCTACAACAGTGCCATGAGAACACCTGTTCTCACTTGCAGGTGACACTGTGAACAAAAAGCGGGCAGCATTATCTCCTGCAAATGTAAACAACCTTGTTTGTCTGAGCGATTGGCTGAACAAGAAATAGGACTGAGTGGACTTGTAGTGTCTAAAGTTTTTTACTGTTTTATTTTTGAATGCGTTTTTTTATACATAATTCTACATTTGTAGGTTCAACTTTCATGATAAAGTTGGCTTAACTGGCTTTAATTTAAGGAGTACTTGTGGCACCTTAGAGAAGTGAGCGGTAGCTCACGAAAGCTTATGCTCAAATAAATTTGTTTGTCTCTAAGGTGCCACAAGTACGCCTTTTCTTTTTTCGAATACTGACTAACACGGCTGCTACTCTGAAACCTAGCTTTAATTTGGGACCAGACCCTCAGCAGGTACAAATTGACAAAGGATCATTGATCACAAAGACCTCTGTGTATCCAGTATCATTGACCTCAAAGAGGCCATGCCAATTTAGACCATCTGAGTATCTGGGCCCTGGTGTTTGTAGAATTTTTTGTTAAATGCATTAAGCAAGAAAAGTATTGATTTTGATGATACCTGTCCCTTGTGAACTGAATTGAACATCCAACTCATTTCACATAGGCAAGGAGGTGGTAAGGACTTCCAGTCACTACTGGAAGGTATTTTGGTTTTCTAGGTAATGACCGGGTCTCAGTCATATGTGCCATTGTGAATTCAGTAGACCGTCTGGGTCTTTTGTTTTGTTTGTATTAGACCAGAATACATACAGTACTGTACATTTTAAAACAAGGCGTTGGCCTTGTTTGGCCAGCCCTAGGCAAGCCTAAGTCATCCACTAAATATTCTGTCTCTGGTTTTGTAACCAACCATTTTGTAAATCTAAGCAAAATCTTTTTGTGCTGTTTGTTCCTCGTCCACTTGGAATGGGAGGAAAGGGTGTATTGAAACCCTTGCCTCTTGCTTACGAGGTCAAGTGTTTTATCGCAAGCAAAATATTGCCTGCTGTAGTCCTCAGCTGTGTGCCTGTGAGTGCCTGCCAACTATAATTAGAAACAAATGGTTTTATTTCTCATTTTACAGCTCTGTGGACATTTGAAAAAGCAGCTTTTTTGCAAGCCAAAGAAGCCCCCAAACCTGTAATCAGTGTGTGCTGTCTGTCACCCCATACGGTTATAGGGGCCAGGCTGCTGATTTCATCTTATTACAGTGGCACTAGTACTGAGCACCCCCTTCCCCATGCCAGAGCTGCTGCAGGCACAGAGCAAGGAGCAGCTGAATCTTGCCCCTAGCGAAGTCAACGGCAGGACTCCTGCTTACGCCAGTGGGGTAGGATCAGCCCTCAGAGCTGCGCTACTCCTGCTATGAGAGTTGCAAGCAACACATTAATTCACTTATTTATTTTCTGTCCCTGTGACCAGAAATAGCTGGGGGCAAAACATGTTCTTGTAACCCCTTGCCAGAGATCTCTACTGGTGGAGGGTGTTCCCTCCTACCCTCTGAGAAGAGATAGATGTGGAAGGGTGCTTGCTCCAGCCCTAGGACAGGGGGAGGAGGAAGAACCCATGTTCAGGCATGAAAGGCTGTGTAGAGCACAGTTGGGCTGGTGTACAGAGGCGAAGAAGAAGGAACACTGTGCTCTCCTCTACGTGCAGGGAGCAGCAGCTGGGGAGGTTTATGGTGGCCAAAATTCTCCATGCCCAGGGATAACTTCTTATAGTTAAATATTGCGAGAGCACCTAGAGCCCGTAATCGGGTCAGGTCCCCATTTTGCTAGGCGCTGTACAGATAAATAGCAAGTGGAAGTCCCTGCCCTGGAGCATTTAGAACTGGTGAGACAAACTAGTTGGCCAGACGGGAAGGAGTGGGATTTGGTGGGGGTTAACACAAGGTAACAAAACTGCAAGTCTGAGCTGATGAAGCACTGCGCTGCAGACAAAAGACATCTTCCCACACAATTCAGCTACTGCAGATGGTAAGAGCCTTCCTGCCTGTAAGAGGAACAACAATCTAAGCACTAATCTGGTGTGTAACAGACTGTTACCGACTCTGGCGCATCCTTGTTAATGTGCAAAGCGTCTTGCTTTAATGAACTGCTCATTCATTGGTGGGTTGTACTCCAAAATGGCACTGTCAAGTACTTGATTGTTTTTCCTTACACCACTGTGTTTGTAATAAATAATGCTTCACTCTACAAACAATGTCCATTCCCAATTTACTCACATTGATTTCCCCCCTCCCTCATGCTTGTATGTCTAAGAATGCTTGAGGCGGTATCGTCCAGTGGAATAAGATCTATGACAAGAGACAGGAACTCCATTGTTCTCATCTCATTTCCATGTACGAGACGCTCTTTGACTTTAGGCAAGTCACCTTACGCACCCGTGCCTCAGTTTCCCCATCTACAGCACAGGAACACTGCTGTAATGCTGGCTGCTGTGCCTCACAGTGTCTCATTAATGTTTCTAGAGTGCTAAACGTCACTGAAATTCATTGTGTTTGCGTGTTTACTAGAGTTCTAATTAGCTGCCAAGTTATTTCAGCTGCTAGACCCTTTCATGTGCTAACCATAACAAAGTTGACTAGTTTTCTTACCCTAATGAGGAACGAGCAAAGAGGAGAAAGGAATGGGTAACTTTGTAAGTGTTTTTCCACCAAGTATTGGGTGTGGAAAGCAGAGTGGAAGGATGGTCCGGGCACGAGACTGGGGCTCAGAAGTAATAGGTTCCATTCCAAACTCCACCACGGAGTTCCAAGTTACTTCATCCCAGACTTCTAAAGGTATTTGGGTACCTGCAAATCTGGTTGTTAGCTGCCTGAATACCTGTGATATTCTTACTCCTTGTGCCTCAGTTCTCCATCCCCAAATGGGGATAATGGTACTTATGGAGTGGAGAGACTGACCACATTAGAGACTGAGTGGTGCTCAGATGCTATGGTAAAAGACAGCAGCAAGAGAGACCAGGTGAGGAAAAGGCACAGGAATGGGGAAGGCGACAGCACTGGAAAGGCGTGACTTGGTGGGACTCGGGAGGCTTACACAGAGAAGTGGGAAGGGAAAGTGCTCGTGGTAGAGAGAGCTGGAAGGAGACACAAGGAACTCAAAGAGGAGAAGAATCTGTCTGTTGTCCACAGAAGGAGAGTGAAGATATAAAGAGGCCCAGTAAGAAGAAAGTTGATTAAGTAGGTGGCAGTGGCTGGGCCTATATCAGTCCTGTGAAGGGTTAATGTAGCTTTGTGGTTTCCTTTCTGAGTGGTGTATCAGTATGGGTTCCAAACAGGCCTTCTCTCTTTGCGTCAGAGTCTGAAATACACAATTGATATGCATTCTCAGCCAAAAGAAATGTTTAAGCTAAATTGTTCCTTCAACACAGCTTACTTTCCTTACACAGCCAAGAAGGTTTGGTATAGTTTTAGGGCAAGATCCTCAGATGATGTAAAGGCGATGTAGCTCTGTTGGAGCTATGCTGACTTTGATTTCTTTTAATTCTCCTTTTTTCATATTCATGTAGGAAAATAAAAACAAGATTTCACTTCCTTCCACCTGTGGCCTCTTCTCCCAGTTGCAAACTTTGATCGTTTCCCTTCTTGTGTTATTTACGGAGCTCAGCTCATCCTCACTCGGTTCAATTTACATTCTTACTGATGCACTAGCAACATTAGTGTCCATGCTTCTCTGGGAATAGATTTGTTAATCGCTCTTCGTTATTGCTGTGGCAGCAGAGCACTAAACACTGGAGGCCCTAAATAAATAGGTGGTATTGTTTGCTTTTCCATCTCACGGGGATAGAGTAATAAAAAATATTTCGAATTCCCAACCTCGCTATTTTAAGACAGAGTAAATTTGGCACTGAAATTACCGAACATCATCCCTTTTATTGACTTGATACCAGACATCAGGTTTCACTGTATAAATATCAGTACAAAAAGCATTTGATGAGTGGGATTAGTTTCAGACCATCACTGCCAAGTGACTTAGTTTAGTCACAGAAGCCTCGCTGCCTTCTGTGGTATTTGAGGAATTTCAAAGAAAAGTGGGAACAATTTCCAAAAATTCTCCCAGAGGGGTGCTCCATGAGTCAGAGGACTGGAGGCAGTGGAGAAATGAACATCAGTCAGAAGGTCCTGAGTTCTCATCCCAGGTTTGACAGTGATTTGCTGGGTGAACGGGGGCCAGTCAGTGCACCTCTTAGCCTCAGTTTCCCTATTTGTAAATAGAGATAGTGATCTCCCTCCACCTTATAGGGAGGATTAATTCATTAGTATTTATAAGGCCCTATATAAATTCCAACATAAAATGCTGTTAATTTTGCAGGGTCATATAAGTGGTCTGAGGGGATATTACTTTAAGACCATTAGTTTTATGTAAACCTTAGAAAAGCAGAATAACATCTGCACTTTTCCAAAAAGGCACCCAAGTAGCTGAGCCCCACAGAGAGCCTAGCTTCTTCATTTTCCACACATTCTCAGATGTGCATCACAGAATATCATCATTTGTTTCATACATCGACGTCTCTGATGCCACGTGTGATTTGTCACCGCATGGACTTTTGCTTTTTTCAAGCTAGTGCTCAGACTTCAGGCTGTGGGTGGATGAGATATGCCTGGGGACCCATGCTAAGGCAGCATCTAAGGGCACTCTGGTAGCTGGTTAGCATGTGCAATCAGACCCTGAGCACTGCACACAGGTGCAAGGATCGGAGAGCTGGCAGTACCTTGCAGGATGGGACCCTTTGTAAAGACAGAGGAATGATTGCCTTGAGTCTGCTAACTGTCTAATCAAGGATTTGTAAAATTCTTGTGTATATGGCCATAAAGGCAGCTGGAAAGCAGCCCAGCTGCTGTGTGATTAAGAGGAAGGTATTCTAGGTTTGCAGTCATTGATAAAATGAAACAGTTATGGATGGATAACAAATGTTATATTTTTCTTATTTTCTCTGTGTGAGAAAAACAAAGTTGGTTTGGCGGTTGCTTAGTTAATTTTTTAGCTCTAGTACTGTTGTTATTATTTGTTGTATCGTCACCTACCTCTTATGTACTTTTCACCCATAGATCTGAGAGTCTACACTGGAGATTAAGTATCATCACCATTCCATAGATGGGGAAACCGAAGCACAGAGGTGAGGTGACTTGGCCAAAGTCATATAGCAACATCATCAGCAGAGACAGGTCTCTTGACTCCCAGTCTAGTGCCCTATTATCTGGACCACACTGCCAGCCCAATGTGAAGTTTTCAAGCTGAACTTCCTGGGCTTCTTAAGACCCTTTGGAGGGGATCCCATTACCACCAGGTGCACATGGTAAGGGAAGGTGCATCTATCTACCAAGTTTCAGAGTAACAGCCGTGTTAGTCTGTATTCGCAAAAACAAAATGAGTACTTGTGGCACCTTAGAGACTAACCAATTTATTTGAACATAAGCTTTCGTGAGCTACAGCTCACTTCATCGGATGCATGAAGGATTCATCCGATGAAGTGAGCTGTAGCTCACGAAAGCTTATACTCAAATAAATTGGTTAGTCTCTAAGCTATCTACCAAGGAGTCTCATGAGGCTTGTCAGGGGCATCCCTCCCATAGGCCCTATGTTTGTGAGACCACAGGAGATTGGGCATTATGTGGAAGAACACATCTCATGGGTGTTGCTGCAGCCAAGTGCCTGAAGAGAACCTGCAGCATGGGCTAGTTGGGAGAGCTGATGGGAAGTGCACTACTGCTGAGGTGTCACAGGGCTGGAGTACTAGCCCTTCTCTGGCTTCTGCAGCTAAGAAACAGCCCATGGTTTGCTACAGTGGGACTCCCCTTTGATAATCTCCAGGAGATGCATCAGGTGGAGATGGCAGACAGAGGACTTCAGCCTTCACAGTGGCCAGGCAGCTTGTTTAAAAGGCACTTCAGCTCAGCTGGATGAAATGCTTTTGATAGCTAAGTGGCAAATGCACAGCCTGTTACTGCAGCTCTGTTTTCATGTAGTTTGACTAGATTGTAAGCTATTTGCGACAGGGACCATCTTTTGGTGTGTCTGTACAGCACTTAGCACAATAGGCCTGATCCTGAGCGCAGTCTGGGATTGTTCTTGTTCTTTTGAACCAGTTTTAAAAAACTTTACTGCAGGGAGGAGTGTTTTAGTTAATTTCCAATTAACTTCTGAAGTGGCTAATTCTTTTCCAAGATGTCTATAAAAAGATAATCGGCCAAAGCAGTTACAGGCCCTGTACTTTTATATGCAAGAAAGAAGGGTCAAATTATTCAGCCCCCCCCCAAATATCCAGGGGACACTGCTTAAAATGGCATTAAGCTCCCCATACAGGGGCTTGCCCATCACATTTCAAAGTCTCATTCCTCAGGTAAAACACTAGATGGAGTATGTAACATTTTTTAAATGAAAAACACGTCCATGAATGCAGGATAAACAGAGCTAGGAGAAAACAAGCACTAGGGGATGCATATAAAAGTTAGGTATTATGATATAATAGACCTAATTTTCACTGGGATTCATTCTGAGCCAGCTCTAAGGCGTGTGGGAAGGTATCTTTGCCTCTCAGCTACAGAAGGGGAGCAAAGCTACTCTCCAGCTAGGGTGACCGGATGTCCCGATTTTATAGGGACAGTCCCGATTTTGGGGACTTTTTCTTATATAGACTCCTATTACCCCTCACCCCCATCCCGATTTTTCACACTTGCTGTCTGGTCACCCTATCTGCAGCAGATTCTTCAGCCTCAGTGGATCTACATAATCACAGACTCAAGAATATATTAGAAAATAGTAGGGAGAGTTTGTTCTCGTCTATTGGGTAGCATCCTCATTATTCTTAAAAATTCAGCACCTAAGGTGCTCTTCAGAGCAGAGGGACAATATCAAGGCTACACAAAGTGACACTGGCTGGCTCATACAACAAGTGCTGTTAGTGTCTCTTCCCCGCAACATCCCCTTCTTTGACACATCTGATTGAGTTTCCCAAAAGCTGTCTAAGAGCTCTCCCCCAACACTGTAAAGGTTCTCAGTCCCTCCCCACTATGCAAAGTTAAAAGTGGAGCATGGAAAGAGGCAGAAAAGGGCCTTCAGCCAGGGATGGCCTGGAATTTGCAGTGGGAATAATATGGGTATATGTAGTTATAATACTGAAGATCAGAATGTCTACATACATTTTGGTGCACTATTTTCTCAAGGAAGTTATACAAGTCATGACTCATATTTCAGTGTTCAATATTATATAAACAAAAGTTGAAAACATTTGATTATAGGAAAATGACAATAATGCAAAGCTGTAGGCTTGAAGCATTAAGCAATAGAAGCATGTGGCATTAGACGACCAGTCCAGGTCCATCTGGCCATGCAGCATTCTGTAGCAGAAGACCAACTCTGATGTAGTGGATAGATCAAGGCTGTTCCTCAGTTCTGAATGGATATATCCGAAGTTTGAAAAGATTTATTCTATGCTTGCTGTAATTGCTGGACACTGATGATTACTTTTCCCAGTTTAAACCAGGTTTAAGCTGGTATTTACCAATGCCCTGTGTCCTAAGCTAGTTTTTCCTGGGAAATTGCCAGTCCTGCCTTCAACAAAGGAAATTTTTAAGAACTCACCTTTTCATTTACTCTTTTCCTTTCTTTGCATTTTGCTTGCTTGAGGCTTCCCTGAAAGAAGCTTGTGGCTCCTCACACTCTAAGAAACACTGGGAATTAGCTAGTAGTTTCTTAAAGTAACTAAAGGGACAACAAAGATTGCATGTGATTAAATGATTGGGCATAGCATGCTCTTGCCAGTAGCGTTCTCAAACATCTTTTGGATACTATTGCAATGATGATAGGCACAAACTACCAGACACTGTGTTAAAAAGGAAGCTTTGAGAGCTCTCAGAAATAGACTCTGATGCTATCCCAGGCAGTACTTAGGCCTATGCTGGAAACTGCAACTAGTGGTATAAGACCCTCCTATTCCAGGATCTCATCCCATACCTGGCATGGTGGTGGTGCTGGTTCCTGGGGTAGAACGCTGCAGGACCGGTGCGTGGCAGAGCGTGCATGCCTCTGGAAACTTCCCCAGTGCCAGGCTGTGGGGGATATCAGTGTGTGCTGGTCATTGATGCACTGAATAGACAATAATAAAGGTGTCTAACACAATTATTCTTTATGTAAGGTATTAAGCAGAGAGCCCAGATCATTTAGAAAACAACCACCTCCCTGAATGAAATGCTCCTCACTCTAGCTCAACCCTTCTCTGTGTGTGTTATCTGTGATTAGGTAGACAGCATACTTCCCTGCCCCCCGCCCCCAGCTTCTCTCTGATGAACATGGCTAAACATGCAGAGCCTTGTTATAACCTTCCAGTCTCCTCTGCCATGTGACCTCCTGATCAACCTCAACAGCTGAGCACAGATCCCGACCAGATGACTTGAGTGCCAGGTGACCTCTCCCCTGATAAACCAGTTCTTTGGAGTACGTGCCCGCTTTCTGGCTTGGGTGTTCGTGTTTGAATAGATGCCCACCATCAATATTTAACAACACTTGCTAGCCTTGTGCCAATCTATGGAGGCAAAAGTACAAGAGAAAAGGCAAACAAACTCACATTCATAATGGCGTTTGCAGTCTGATAAAGCCACATACAGAGCGTTTAGTAGATGAAACGGAATTATTTAGAGTACATAGACAAAGTCCCTAGCTAGTCACACTGTGCTGTCATGTCTGCATTAACTGGAAAATCCTGTTGCAACATGGATGTCCCTAACTGGGTCAGATAACCACGGGCCAGGGCAGTTAGACTTGTAGGCCAAGATTTTCAAAAATGAGAGTCTTACCCTAGGCTCCAAGCTCCAGCGGTAAGCTCCAGTTCTAAATATGGGCGACCTCATTTGCTAACGTGCTGAGTACCCATAACTCCCACTAATGCTGTGTAAGCAGCACATTTGAAAAGCAACCCAACGTACTTAGCAGTCTAAAGATGTATTCAGGAGCCTGACTTTGGGCCCACACTTTTGAAAAGCTATGGTAACATTTTCAAAAGCACCTAAAAGTAATTTAGGTGCTACACACCTTTGCGGCTTTGGGCCTACGTTGCTTTCGAACATGAGTCTTAAGAACCTATGTCTGATTGATTTCAATGTGAAAAATCCCTTAGTTTTAAAAGGCATTTAGGTGCCTAAGGATGCAGATAGGTGCGTAAGGGCATTTTCAAAAGCAGCTAGATAACTAACGCCATTGACATTCAATGTGAATTGAGCTCCAATGGCTCAGATGCTCAAAGGTTTATGTGCTTAAGGCTGCCTGAGAGGTACGTGCCCCAGTACCTTTAAGGAGCTGGGCCTAAGTGCCTCATTTAGCTTTGAAAATGGGACTTATGAGCCTAGAGCATATAGATATTTTTGAACATGCTACCCCCGTGACCATATGTCCTGAGGGAAATGTGCTTGAGTTAGACAATCCTCTGTAGGCACATGGGGAGCTAATGCTGAGCAACCACCTGAAAACTTGGCTCTGAGTAAAGGTGCAAAAAAAGGTGCTGTGCCCTTGCAGTTTGAAACAGCTTTTAAAAACTTTTTCGTGCTGAATAACCAGCCTTAGCAGTAGCGCCTCCTGTCTGCCACTGAAGGCGAAGGGGTGGCACCACAAGGGCCCATTCAGGCTGCCAACAGTCCCAAAGTGACCATTACAGTGGAGACACGCTCAGTTTTAACTTCAGATGAGTTGGGTTATTCTGTCAGCAGAATGCAGCAACTTAATCCGAGTGGAAAAGGGAGCAAACCAGAACATGTGCCTGCTTTTGTCATCGTTCACTGGTAACGGCAGTATTGAAACATTGTGCAGGAATCGTGAATAGTTCCTCTTGCTCTTTTTTTTTCTACTCTCCCACTGAATTTTAACCCTGTCAGTACAGCGATCCAGACTAACATTAAGCACATTCTACAAAAAGTACTGACCCCGAAAAGAAGTAAAGCACCCTAATAATAATCCTTTGCTGTTCTATAGCACCTTCCATTTTTAGATTCACAAAGCAATTACCCATTAGTTACAGCTGGGGAAACTGAGCCACAGCATGGTGAAGGGGCTGGCCCGTGATAATGCAACAAGTGAGTGGGCGGCGTCCAGCTCCGTGCTGAAATCCCCTGTGACCCAGTCTGCTGAAAGGACTAGACATGCTGCCTTCAGTCTGAACATAAATATCAATAAGTTTTGCGTAATTTACGAAGAAAAGATTTTGTTTTTCAAACTAAACAACATCATTTAATTTGTAAACCCTGTATAAACGCATGCCTTGGCGGCACACAAACTTGTGCCCGGTTACTTTAAGCAGCGTCTATCCCTGCATGGCTGCTCTGATGGCATTTGAAGGGTGGTTTATTAATGTTCAGCTTAGACCTGTTCCTTAAATTACGTAGACTGACCACACAGCCTTCTGCACTGGTTTAACTACGTTGATATAAAAGTGCAACGCTGTATGTAGATGTGCCTTTAGTAATGCGCAGATACCAACCCCTGGGTCCCGTTGGCTCCCTCTGCCTTCTGAAGCAAGCCTGCATATTTGACTGATTAAAAAGGGGTTGTAATAGGTTCAGCTCTGCAGCGGCACCATAGTGGCAGAAATTCAAACTGCAGTGTATTATGCCGCAGGTACCACCAACAGCAATGCCAAACACACCTGCACAGGGTGTGTGCCTGTCGTGGCCGGTAGCAAGAACGTATTATAATAGATTGCCATAGCAGGTGTTCGTATCCCAGCCATATAGAGTACATGACACGTTCTGACTTTGGGCCAGATGGGCTACCCCAGTGATATAGTTTCAGTACATTTGAAACCCTTTCTATAAGGGCCCAGCACTGCACAGAAATGGGTCCATAGACTCACTGGGGCGGCCGGGGTGGGGGTGGAAAGACACCCCCCCCCCATTACTTGCACTGATGCATAACTTACCATATGTAACTGACTAAAAAGGGTTAAAAAAGATGACAAAGGGACCTAAGGTCCATTGGGCAGCCTGCCACACTATAGCTGTGGTTTGCAAACTGTTCCAGTCCCCCTCCCAAATCCACAGACTCTCTTCCCACCTCCCCCAGCCCCGCCCCATTACTCCAGTGCCAAGGATTTCTCAGCAGCAGAGCCTGGGCTGAAGATAGAGCTGGGGCACAGCACTGGGGCTGGGGGAATTGCTGAGGGCTAGAGGCTGAGTTGGGCTGTGGATGTGTGTAGAGTGTTTGTGTGTGTGTGGGGCGGGGGGGGGGGGGTGAGAGACAGGTGGAGCTGGACTGAGGAGGGCCAGAGAAGGATGGCTGGGGGCATTGAATGGGATTGGGGTGGAGCTGATCGGGGGGGGGGGTGTGAGCATGGGTAGCCCAGGCCCCGCTGCACCTGCCACCTCCCCCCCCAAATATTCCTCTGTGCTCCACAGTTGGGGCGGGGGGCACTGCACTCCAGTAGCCACATACATACCATTTAAACATTTGACGTGTAGCTGGTCAAATTACCCCGTGCTCTCATTCTGCTCTGCCTCCCCAAGAGAAGTAGATGGGCATCGACCTAAAACATGACGGGGAGGCCTGCATTGTGGTCCCAGCTCTACAGCAGATTTACGATATGCTGTGGGGCCAATCACCTAGACTGACATTTTTCAATGGCACTTAAGGAAGTTAATGGGATTTGGATGCCTAATATGTTTAGGCAGCTTTGACGATCCCAGGCATTATTCCCACTGTGCCTCAGTTTCCCCAACTACATAGCTAATCCTTTGTGTGTGTGTGTGTATGTGTCATTCCTTAATATTTAAGCACTTTGGCAGGTGCTGTAGAATAGTGACATTCACCCCTTCTGTGCAGGAGGCCTGAGCTGGGGAGGACTGGAATGCCTTAAATCTGCAGGCAGGCCATAGGGCTGAACTGCAGCATTTACATGAGCCCAGAAAATGCAGATGCCCCTGTGTGGCTTATGGTATGTGGAGCACTTTGACAAAGCCTTTGCAGCTCAGTCCAGCTCCCCCCATATGTAAAATACAAATGCTGCCTATCTAAAACATTTCTCCACATTGATGTCAGCTATTAACACAGTCCCTCACTTAGTAGCTACCAGGATAGCTCCTTTGAGTTCAGTGCAACTGCACTGATTTACACCCACCCCTCATCTAGACCCTCAGTCTTTCTGGTATTGTCTCTCATTTCCCTAATGTTTTTGGTTATTTTCCTTAAAGCACGAGCTATGTCTGGCAGCCTCATCTGGTGCTATCAGCGTAATCAGTATTTGTTCTGTTGTACTGATGATTGATGAGGTACCATTCTCTCGCTCTCTGTGCTGTACACGGAACTAGTTCCTTTGGGTGGGAGCTTATTTTGTTCAGACTGTCAATACACTAACTCGGTGTTTGCAGCATGCTTTGCGCTCCTCAGCTGGAAGATGGCACGTGAGTGCAATGCGTCATCATCATAATTGCCAGTAGCTTTACCCTATCGTCCTGTAGGGTACAGCCGATGAGAGGGAAGCCCTAACATAACGTGGCGTCAGCTTTTGGGAATTTTGATGAGGTCACGCGCACTTTTGCTTGGTGCTGGGAATTTATGGGTGTGGGGGAGGTTTCAGTGTAGTCTATGCATAGGATGACATGCATTCTAGTTCTGAGGGCCCATGGAATCACTTAAGCCATTAATTGGGACCATACAATGGCCCTAAGCATTGTGGTGAATTTGCCCTTAAAGCTGAGGAGGTCTGGTATATGGCTGCAATGTAAATACATGCTGAAAATACACAGAAGTAAATGATGTTCTCCAGCTAGACAGGCTGGGAATGTAACAGTGTACTGGCATATTTTATTGAAAGGCAGTTTTTTTAAAGGGCCACCATGATTTTTGGAACCAGCTGGGAATATAACTAATGTGAGGTTTAGTTAGAGGTTGTTTACTGTCATCAACTAAATTCCTAGCTAACATCTGACTCCAGAGTCTTTATTGTTGGTTGAGCCAGAAAGAAGAGAGATTGATTTTCAGATGCCACCCTGAATCTGCAGTGCTAGCAGTTAGAAAAATCCCATTCTGAAATGCAAATGGAATAAATGTATTGTGGAAGTCATTGTCTGAGCCTGAATGTTATCCAGTGAAGGACTATTTTTACAGTCCCTTCTGACCATAGCCCCACTTTAATGAGAGAGAAGTGCAGCCATGGAGGAACCTTGAAGATGCCTGTCTCTTCCTCCTTAGGAAACTGTGAACTTCCAGTTCTTTAATCTAATCATTAGTGGGAGGGGATATTTTCTCAAGAGAAGCCAATATAAAAGGGTTGAAAGGTTGTCTGGGATAATATGTAATCCCTTGTGATAAGAGCTATTTACAGAATTATTAATCAAACACAAACGGGAACAGATAGTAGCCTTTTTTATTAAATATTACAGTGGATCAAAAAGTACAAAATATCTTTTGCCTGCTATGTGATTGGGAAACTATTGGCACATAATACAGTATCAAAAGCATTAATAAGTACAATTTGGAAAACATACAAAAATGGAGTGTTTATAGTTGGCTCAGCTTTATTTCTGGTAGTGTTTAAACTAATGCAAAGGTTACTCAATAACCTTTTAAATGGGATACTATATCATATTACTGGGCCGTTTTGCTATATACAGATAATCACCTTACAGAGCATATAGGCTACATAACTTGAATCACAAAAAGTGTACAATATTTACAACAAATGAAAGGTAAAAAAGTATAAACAGCTAGTAGATTATGCTGCCATTATTAGAACATATTTGAAACTGGGGGAGAGGGGAACAAGTAAAATATCAAACACATTTACAGCAAACACCTAGTAAGTGCTTATGATAATAGTTTCAATGTTGTCAGCCTCACATAAGTGAAATAATTCCCATTTCTCATTAAAATCATGACAATTGTAAAAGAAGACCAGCTGTGACCTGACTGACCACCACCACCACACACACACACACACACAAAAAAAAAAAGTGACTATGTTGAACAATGAATTAAAGAAATTAACCCTTCTCTTTGAAGGCACACTACACAAAATGTTTTAGTGACCTCATAGACGCATCAACATAGTAAGATACAGTACTTAAGGACTCATGCACCAATTCAATAAGTTGTAAAGTAAATACTTAGTTGCAACAAACTACTTTGTATGCCCTGATACGAATGGGAACTTATCTTGTCCAGTAACTAAATAAATACGACAGATCTGTTGCGAAATGCAATCATTACAAATTTTGACCCTTACTAGAAATATATTTTGTTGCGAAAGTCAGTTAGGTTCTGTTTTCTAAAGTTAAACTCAATCTGTAACCAGAAGTTACACGAATATTGTTTTTGCTGGGCTTTTATATTTAATTGAATCTCACAACCTTCAGAATCTGTAATGAATCTTGAACATAGTGCATTTGAATTGCAACATTTCTTGGCACTGGTTCTTGGTAAATATATTTATGACTCTATTGCCAATTAGATTCCACAGTTTCCTTTACAACCCTACCAATAACAATGGTTTTGATTGCACAAAGAAAGGCTTGTGCAATTTCATTCAATAATAAGGCCCCTTGAACTCAAACAATGCAAACAAAGCCCCATTTAAGACAGTTTAAAAAAAAAAAAGTAGTTCTCAGCCAATGGAGAATTCAATGGTCTTTCTGAAAGATTTCCCAGATTTCTGGTAAGAGTTTTTAAACAAATAATGTACTACTTCTGCTGGGGAGTTATGCCACCATTTCTTTTTATTTGTCCTGATGTTTTGCCCAGTATATTATGAGCTTCCTCAGACTGAAACAGCAAGTCTCCTCATGGAATAAATGAAGGAAAAAATCCTGCCCCCGCTACCCCCCGCCAACTCTGCACTGTGTTAACATTGTTTTAAAATGCTGTGATCAAATTCCAACATGTCATCAAAAGTGAAATAAGAGACTTGTTGTAAACAAATGCATGAATCCAGGATGTATAAAATATTATAAACAAATAAGAGAAATGTTCCATTTTCTGATTAAATGGCAGGCACATACATATTTGTGTTTGCTGTAGGTTTATACATTTCCCCCCACCCCTCGATTTTTACATGATTTAGGTCTCATGCAACTTCACTAGAGATGCCTTCTATGCTATGGCCTGTGACCAAATGAGCTTGTGATTTTGTTTTCTGTACAGTATGTGGAATAGCAGAATAATTTGCATTGGCACATTTATATTCTAGATTCTACTAGTCTGTTTACTGATCAATTAAATCTTGTTTTTCCACAGAAATATGAAGTATTTAATTGAAGAAAGTGGATCTTTAACAGTAGATGACTTCATAATTCTGGTTTCCACCTTTGGATATTAAATATGTTCCATAATATATTGTAATTGGCATTATATCCTGGGAAGTTCTAATAAGATGCGTGGCATGCAAGGTGTTTCCATTTTTATTTTTAACAGTTTTGATCATGCAGCATTTGAATAATAACTGAGATGGTTTAAATCATAACCCATTTTCACATTGTCAAATACTTCCAAATTTAACCTCTGACTCAATTTCTGTATTTAGCTCTCAAGTGACCATATGCATAGGAAGGTTCTTTCATTATGGAAACTGAAAACCTGTACTCATGGGCTTTTTATATTTACAAATTATTCCCAATGACTGGGGTTAGTTGTTCAGCATGAGTGCAGAGGGCTATCACAAAAGGTGCGCAGGCTTTAAGTCCCAGCTATGCAAATCATCACAGCTCCTTTGACTTCAGC
Source organism: Lepidochelys olivacea (assembly GCF_965140295.1). Lineage (NCBI taxonomy): Eukaryota > Metazoa > Chordata > Testudines > Cheloniidae > Lepidochelys > Lepidochelys olivacea. The sequence goes on along the minus strand of NC_140417.1, from coordinate 78,084,327 downwards.
GGAGCCATGCGGATTTTTGCCAGCTGAGAACCTAGCTCTCTGAATAGGGTTTACCTGATGCTTAGGCTTTGTGCTAGCTGGGGTGAGTTTCACTTGATCTAAACTAGGAGGAAGGGGCTGGGTAAGTGAGCATCACCGCTTAACCCACTATTCAGAATATTGAACCTTGGGCGACTATTTAGTGGTATTCTTCCTTGTAGGGGGAGGCACCTGCCCCCATCCCATCCCTGTTTCGAGGCACCGGACTCTTAAAACCTTTTGATTAAAAGATAAAGGTTGGCTCCTGTTCTATTTTTTGACATTCTTAACGTATTCTTACAACCCACAAATCTGTCTTCTGGACTCCATTGTTACTCAGCAGCTTGTTGCCAGTAAGATTTTGTTCTTTATTTCTCTGTATGCAGGAGGGTTTCACAGCCTAGATAAGGTAAATACAGTTGTTAACAAATTCACAGACCAAAAGCTTCTGTGGCCAGTAAAGCAGTGTATGAGCCATTGTGACAACACCAGTGGGAGCGACAGGTGCTCAGCACCTATCAGGAACAGACCATAGAAAAAAAAAGAACTTTGTTTGCATCAGTTGCATTGTTGTATAATCTACAGTATGTTTATAGCCTGAACCAATTGCTTCGGTTTGTAAACAATAAAGTCACCACCAAAAAAGCTGCTCAAAAGTATAAGAACTGGAAAAACTACACAAACACACACACACACACACAAATTAGGACAGCCACAGCCTTTAAAATAAGTTGCAGATAAAATGATACTGTTTAATTTAAAAAAAAAAGAGCACATGATATACTGGACAAATGAAACTATATAAATTATGTGACCAAATGTGACATTGATAGTTTTCAAAGCGGATATATACAGTCAAATTAAACAGTGTTTACCTTTCTGTTCTAATAGTGTTAAAATGAAGAATCTATTGCAGTTTTACTATACATTGCATTGATTGAACCTTTGAAAGTCAGGAAAGTTACCCCCCAAATGCATATCTATTGATTGTGTGTATTCCCTGCCTCCTTCTCTTTTTCAGATTCATCTAGAGTTCCATTCAGTCAAGGACTATCTAAGTACCCTCATCCTCCACTCCCTGAAAAAAAAAGCAAGTTTTTCCACTGGCTTCAAAGAGATCACGATCTGTCCCTAAACTTCCATTGGTTTGCTCTGATCTTTGCTGTCGTCGTACGTAAGACCTTTCAAAAAACTAATATGCAAAATGAAATGATTTGGGGAGTAGGTGTGGGAGCTGGAATTACAAACTGAAAAGTTGTTTTGTCTCAATCAGATCTGAAGCATTCAGCTACATGGGATGAGACTTACTGGTTAACAAAAATATTGATTTCTAATTCTGCAAGACATTATCACAGGGAAAGGAATGTAGCTAACAACATTTTTTCCTCCGATACTTTTTTTTTTTAAAAAGGGATTTACAGTTTTGTGCTCGGATGTACAGAAGACAGCTGGGAAGGTGGAAAGGCAGCTTGAGGATTTATAGCAGCTAAAGGATAAATGCTGTTGTGCAAAAGGTCACCGTATGAACTTCCTACAGGTGTTGCTGCAGCTAAGTGTCTATAGAGCTGCTGAGAATTTGCAGGGGATGTAAGAAATTGTCTTTGCACCATGAAGGAATGAAGAGCCAAAGGCTGCATTAGTGGAGAAAGCACAGTCTGATTTTTCAAGTACTGCAAAGGATGAGAATATCCAGCTGGGATGCGATTGTTCAACCCCGCACACAGAGTTCCTGGGTACAAGCCTGTGAAGATAGGGGTTGAAAGGGGAAATTTGTGGCTTTCCAACATGTTGCCAGAATGTAGACCATGAACTGATTTGCTGCCTTCGCCCTCTCGGTCGGGAACCTTTTCCTTTGCAGGTGCCTCCTTTGGTAAGTGCAGAGGGGAGACAGCTCGGATTTTTTTTTCAGAAATGACTTTGTCCAAATCCTCTAGGTTCCGTTTTAAAGGCCGAGCTGCCCCAATGTTTTGGGGGCTACTTTTGCGGCTTATTATTGGATGGACCATTCCTTCCATCTTTCTTAAATTCTCAAGTCTCTGATTCTGCTGTTTTCCGGACCTGTGAAGGGATTCACCATGTTTTTTAGGTGCTGACATGGTCATCGGAGAAACACGGCAAGCTTTGGGATTACAGTCTATGCTCACCCCCTGGCTGCCTGATGCATGGAATTGGGAAATACTTTTGCTTTCTTGTGGCACCATTGATGAATGCGGGAGACTGGACCCTGGAGTCTTTACAATCTGTTTGTGTAAGCTCTTTGGAAGACTCAAATCCGTAGGCTGATCATCTGAAGAGGCTTCCACTGCAGTCTTTTTTTCTTGCTGATGCAAAGATGGGTGATAATTTAAGTTAAGTTTTTCTTGGTGTTTGTGTTGAGCAAAAGTAGAAATATTTTCTGAATCTCTGAACATGTCTCGAGGGAGGTACTTTGATGTCTGTTCATTATTAAGGTGGTGTTCCGTGTGCCTATAAAGGCTGTGCAGATGAGGAGATGAGTAAAAGTCTGCCAAGAAACTGGGCACATGGGAATGCTGCAGTGCCCTTTTCTCATTCATTTTATCTTTGCAGTCCTGGATATCTGGCTTCAGTACATAAGATTCAGCAAGAGAGTTAAGGTGATGTTTTGAAAAATCACAACGCTTGGGATCTGGTTTACTTAACATGTCAGGCTTAAAAGCTTCATTAATAGATTTCCTTTCCTCTGAATTCTTGGTTTTAAAACTCTGCACATGTTGTATTACAGATGGTCTATTAACTGCCACAGAATCAGAATTGGGGGCATGGGGAGCCTGAGATATGCTTGCAGACAGTTCATCTCTGCTGTTTAATTTCTTTTTGCTAATCAAAGGTGGAGGTGACCCATAAGGATAACTACATGACAGGGTTGCCCCACTGACCTGCGATAGAAGTTTTTTCTTTGCCAGTGGTGACATGATGCCTGGATTACCCTTTGAATAGATTAGTGGTGTGTAACTAAAACTGGGATCATCGTTAATGGAACCTGGCAGTTCCTTTTCTTTGAACATGTCAAAATTCTGTACCACAAGAACTTCAGGCGTTTGCTTTAGTGCATTGTGTATGTCGTCATGTCCTAACTGATCCAGTTTCACTGTGCAGTTTGCAATATAATCAGCCATCTCTGGCAATTTATCGTCTTCCACGTCGTTTTGACCTGGTAACTGTACTTGGATTGCAGGGAAATGATTAAAAGTAAGTTCTTGGGGTTCACTTTCTAAACGGTCTGTAAAATTGTGTCCTCTTTGTTCTTGCTTTGTGTCATCAAGGGCATCTATTGGGGTGTGCAAGTGTTTGTTGCCTGTTGGCTCCAATATGGTATCCTCTTCAGGAGGCACTGAGGCACTTGAAAAAGAGACTGAGTGCTGAACTTTCTCCTTGGGCTTTTCACTGTTGGAGCTGCTTTCCACCAAGTCTGTCTTTTCCAGAGATACTGGCCCTGTTGCCTCTGGCAGAAGAGGCTGGGACCCTTCAATGGGTTTCTTGGTCTCCTCCACTGCAGGATGCTCAGGTAAACTTTTCTGGTCTGAAGAGTCTTGATCCTTCTCTTGTTCTGACGAAACCTAATAAAATGTTTCAATAGACAGTAATAAGAATACAGTGTGTGTCGACAGATTGCCTATAAAATCAAATACAGTACACAGAAGCTTCTTTTGGAAATATGTTTGTCAATCATCTTGTTGAAATCTGAAAGCTTTAATACCATGTATCAGATTTTAAACAAACCAATCTAACTCCCCAAAATACTGGAAAATATACCCACACCCACATTAATGACACAATAAGACCTATTAAAATAGCAAAGCTTGTAACCGGACGATAAATAATTGGATCATCTGATGATTTGACCAGATAGTTTAATGGTAAGGTTGTCTTCTTTCTGAATCAATTTTCTAAATAAATAATTGCACTTTTCACAACACAATTGAGAAGAATGTAAAATATTCTCAGTATTCTATCCCACCTATGAAAAATATAGACCAGTCCAAGTTGGCTTTTCTTATCGTGTCTATATTGTAGATATAATCCCTTCCGTTTGGCTATTTTGAAATTCAGTGACTGCAGAACAGATGAGCCACATTTCTTTAAAATGTTAAAAATTCTAGAAATGGAATACTAGAAATCAGTGCTGTAGACTGAGAAATCACTGGTATAGCTTAACTGGGGCATGCTTTTTTTATTAATGGATTAAAATGAAGTTGTCAACATTCAGAGAGTATGTGTGCGCTATTACAAATATAGCTTTTATAAGTTGTCGTCAATGAGACTGCAGCTCTTTATGCTTCTCCATTAATAAAGCTTGTGTGCACAGTTCACACTATTCATTCCATTATGTAGACGAATGAACTGTGACCCTGGAGGTCATTATAACGTTCCATCTGTCATACAGCTGACTGACAACCCTTTTCAAAATTGCTGTCATTCTCCTCTGACATGCCTTGGTAGAAGACAGTCAGAAAACAGCAGCATTGTGTGAGCCTTTTATTATTATTATTTTTTTCTTTCTTTCTTAGTTGTAAAGATAAGCGGCATCAAGAAAGTTATTATCCAAATGCTGCATTATGGTCTATCATGTCAGGGAGGGATATAAAAGTATGTAATGAATCACAACCATCTTAAAGATTTATTTCTTCACAGCTGCTTTTAAATATTCCTCTGTGTTGGTTTTTCCTATTAGTTACAGTGTCTGTTAGTCTTCATAAGCACTATTTTTTAAAAAAAACCTAATAGCTGCCTTTTTCAATTCAAATACCATCATTAGTCCTTCACAAAGTACTATCACTGGTCTCCTGAGATTATACAATTACAGAAAAATACCAGACAGATGAGCAAAGCAGGGAGGAAAGGCAAATGAAATGTAATAATTGTACGTTCTTGCTCTTTGTTTTTGTTAAGCAACAGTTTGAATGAAGTTTTAGCTATTTTAAAGACATGCACAATGTAAGGCTAATAACATTTTTTTCTTCTATTTAGCTACATTGAGCAATGTCATTATGACTCCTATAGAATAAAGGAGTACAAAACTGAGTAATCAGCTAAAGCTTCTAGTCTCCCAGTGACATCCCTGTTCATGTTTATATCCAGGTAAGTGGTGAAAGTGCCTTAGGAAGGACTGTACTCTTACATCTCTTTTTTACTTTTATAACTACTCTTGGCACAGATCATCCCCTTCCATGGAAAGCCAGCTTGCTTGGGGGTGAGGTTTGACTCCAACCCTAGATGTGGTGGATCCTTGAGGATTTTCAGATGGCCAGAGCCATCTAGCCAGAGGCCATGTGCTTCTGCACCTGATCAATCCCCAATGACCTCTGATTGCCTAGCAGTGAGGCTCCTTTGCAGACATGCTACCAGGGCCTTTCCTGGCTGGGACTGCCCCCCACAGGTGAGTTCACTGGAACCAGTATAGCCGTCAGCTGTACTATATTTTCTGATTAATTTTCCTGGGGACCGAGAGAGAGATGGTGTGGATATTCTCACCCCAGTTCTTGCCTCCCACCCCAGCCTGGACTCTAATCCCACCGCACTCAAATGTAGCTCCTCAGGAGCTGAACATACAGCTGAGCCCCTCTTTCTCATGGACACTGTAGGGGCATGATCTGGGAGCCCATGGCGTGGAGCCCTCATTCGAGGCAAAGCACAGAGGAGTGCTGCAGCTGTGGATATTTCTATGCTAGAAAGCCCCCCAATTTAGGTGGTTACATAGTGCTTGTGCAGCTGTCCTGACCCTGCACCAACCCCAGGGATGCAGTCCATTATGTCACCAACTCAGAAGGCCATTTATAGTGGCTGGTCCCTGCGCAATGATTTCAGGAGAGGCAGAGTTACCCCTGCATCGCTCAAGATGGATGGATGGTTTATTGACAACTAGGGAGGCTAAGTGGGCTGCACAGGCTTGGCGTTCCAGATCTGAATAGAGCTTCTTTAGGGAAGTTCAATTCCATGAGCTATTGCTGTCACTGAACACCCACCCATAGAACAGGTGCATATACCCTCCACTCCAAGTTACACACTGAGTCCAGCTATCCTGTGGATAACTTGGCCCAGTAACATAGCCATTCCCCTTATTGCCTCATAAACAGGGACAGCATTTGGCCCTTAGTATTAAAAATATCTAAGCTACAATCAGACAGCAAAGAATAATTCTGATACAGGAGGTAAAATTTTGCAGTAGGAAACCACTATAATTGTGCATTACAGTGTCTATGGCTCTATTTCTTACACATTTCCGACAAACACTGCTAAGAACTCTTCCTGAAACTCGCATACAAAAATAACTGCAGTTTAAGCAGCAGGAAGTTTGAGATATAAAACAACAAAAGCAAGGAAATTCAAAGTTAAGACTGACACTCCATCCCTGGCTCGTTATGTTGTGCTTAGCTGCTGCAGTACATATGGTATGTAACATAACTCACTGATCTGAGACCACGGCAATAAATAACCAGGCACAAAGGGATGACTGAGGAAAGGAATGCTAGCTTTAACTTTGCATTTCCTTGCTTTTGGCAATTTGTGTTGCAACCTTCCAATTACTTAAGCATGTTTTTTGTGTGCTCTTTTCTTTATATATTTGTAATTAGTAGTGGAGATTTTTACAGTGTTTCTTGCTTTAAAATTGAAATTCAAGGAAAAGTCTCTCTCTGTGAAGTATCAACTTTAAAGGCTCTGTTGATTACGTCAGTATAAAACACTCATTCTGAATCAGGCAGTCTCTTATGGGTCCATTGTAAACCTGACTTTTGGGTTTTTTTGACATGATTATAAAAATTCACTATACTTGAAACTTAGCAGACAAGGCCTCAGCCATGTACATATTTAGCTGCTTTGCTATTTTTAAGCCATAGAAAGAAGGATTTTTGGTAGTCATGTCAAACTAGATTTTCAGACTGGTCTAAATCCAGTACATTTGTACATGCCAGACAGCAATTGCATCGAAGGGACTGCTAAGCTCTGTTGGCTACACAAAGCATGTGTATTAAAAATTCTTTAAATACTTATTTCCAAGAAGGGTTGTAATGGCTATTGTGATTTCCAGTCAAGGGGAACACAGTATATTTTGTATGCCACAGACAACAACAACTTGATTAGGTCAATGGCAAAGGGTGTATGATACTGTATATAAGAGAGGGAGTAGGATTTTCAAAAGTGTCTAAATGATGTCATAGCATAAGTCCCAGTGACACTCAATGGGACTTGTGCTCCTATGTCACTTGCATACTTTTGAAAATCCCACCCACCGTGTGCAATACTAAAAACTCTTATGTACATGACTTAAAACAGATAAAAGTGTATTCTGCTGACTCCTGGGGGCGAGCCTGTTGCAGGCTCTGGTCCTGTAAGCTACTCTATGAGGTCTGATCTCTGGGTCTGCATGGAGCCCCACTTAAGTGAATGGGGCTCTGCATAGGTGTAGGGGTCAGTCCATTTGAGAGAGCTTGAAGGACAGGGGACTATGGCAAAACTCCCATTGACTTAACTGGGAAATCTGTCAAGATTAAGGACTACAAGGCTGTGACCCTTGAATTTTAGATTTCAACCCAAAGGGGATATTTAGTCTTGTTAATAATCCAGGAAAAATGAGTTTTTGATGGAAATGTGAATACATCCATAAGTGTGGAAGTGCCATTAAAAAGTCTGCATTTGCCAACATTTACCACAATGTTATCAGAGGCATTTCAGTTCCCCCTACCCTATATTTAGAGTAGGAAATCACTGTGGAAACTGCGTGGTTTCCTGTTGGCTAGTGTTGACTTTTTAATGGTGACCACTGGATAATACAATGAGCAGAAACTGTATTTCCTAAATCCAGTCTTGGTATTTTGCCATCATTTCTATGCAACATGGAACTTGCTGGTTGCTGTTTATAGCCCAGCACAATCATAACACTCAGAATGCCAACACAATTGGATTTCAGCTACTGAGCAAAGGAAGGCCAACTCATTTCGGAATTGTCAGGTTTAAATGATTTATTTTATCATTGGGTTTTATGTTATTAAAGCAGTACATTGTTAATTGAAAAGTTAAAAAGAAGGAAATTAACTAACCTCAGATACATCTTGGGGTTTCTGTGCATTATCTTTTTCTTTCTTGCTCTTTTGGTTTTCATTTTTGATGCGTTTTGTTCCAGACACTTTTGTTTTAGTTTCACTCTCCTGGGAACTGTTATCCTGTTTTCGAGGTTTCACTGGAGGCAATGGCTTATCTTCCTCTCCTTTAATAAATCTTTCATATGGCAGGATTAATCTAAAGGATTAAGGAACAAATAATTGATCAGTTTTTGCAGTTCTCGTAAAGAAAAAAAATGTAGCACCTCTGAGCAGTTTATTTAATAAACCTAATTTTTCTACAGCATAAACACAATTCTGTAACCTTGACCTTAATATTTATCCCACATATGATAAAGCAACATATTTGGCAAGATTCTCAGCTGGTGCCAATCAGTGTCATTCCACAGATGCCCACAGAGCATGTTGGTTATGGAGCTAAGGATATGTCCCACAGTGTTTTCAACTCGTTTAAAAGTCAATCATATCTTTCTTTTGGCTGCCTACTCCTAAACCTGTAGAGTGAATGCCAGTAAAATGGTACAAAGCTAAGGCAACCTAATAGCACACCCATATATTTCCAGCCTGGAGGTGAACATAAAAGCTGTAAATTTGCATGTAGACTGAAAACTTGGGAGAGAGATTATTTCACCCTGCCTCCAATGGAGGGTGTAGAACAATTTGACTAGCACAGAGCTGCCTTTTCTGGCAAATCCATGAAGTGAAAGCTAGGTTGGTCCCCATTCTGGAGGATGTTCCTTTGCTCTTCTGTCAAAGGGCAAGAGGGGTGGGGGTTGCTGCTTGGAGGACAGTGGCAGGGGGAGCATGACAAAGAAAATCACAAGGATTTAAAAAATAAAGAACTTTAATTGCAGAACTTTCTTCAACAAAGGGTGTGAAATCACTTTTTAAAAAAGAAAAACCTCAAAAAGTTTGAGTTTTAATCTATCTGTTTTCCCTTTGCAATGTAGCTCTTGATCTAAAAGGAAAAATAACTGATGTAATTAAAAGGGATGGATTGCATTACAATCTCAGTTTCAACTTCAGTGATTAAAGTTTTTATAATGCATTTGGTATGATTAATGACTCACTGTGGGATTAATACAAGACTCAGACTTTAAAAATATGAACGTTAATACAACAAACATAATTTGTTTTAAAAAAAAGACAAGTTGACTCAATGAAGAAAATGTACTTTGCTTATAAACAACATAAATCTGTACAAATGCTGGGAATCCTTAATTATCTTTAATCTAAGACTCCAAGGCAGAAAACTCTTTGGTTCAGATATATGTTTGTTATCCTACAATCAGTTTCCAACCATGCAATTTTGATTTAAATACTTAGATGCTGAAACACAGTTTGGGCTTAAGAGAGCAGAAATTAGATTGTTTGTGATCTTAATGTTTCACATTTTAATAAAATACAACATAATTTATGTTAAAATATAAACCTAATTTATGCCATATTAGAAACAAAATTTAGTAACTGAGCATGCTCTGACATGGTATGTGCAAAGAGGCGTGAATAATATTTTCTAGCCCTGAATTTGGCAGTGCTCCAGTAATGAAGCTAAGCAGAGCCCACAGGGAATATTCATCTTCAGATCCCATTACAAACTGAGTTTAAACATGTTACAGCTGCTAAAACTGGAAACTGCTCCCTCTATGCAGCCTTAGCAAAATAATATATAGTTGCCAAATACCTGCTTCCCACTGTAATATTACAGTTAATGTTTATATAATAAAAAGCATAACTAGGCAGAATAAGAAAAAATAATCTTGTTCATACTTGAGGCTGGTAAATTTCATTTGTAAAGCACAAATATTCATGAAACACTTAATATCTCCCTCTGCTGCATGCAGCATTTGGGACTTTACTAGAGAGACAAGTTTTGGTTTCATATTGGGCAATATTTATATCTTACTGCCATGTGTTAAATATTTAAAGTCACTTTTAATAAAAACACATTTTATTGCTATAATTGTTCGCGCTGCGATACGATTGTTTGACTTTGTTTTGTTTCCATGGGAACATGTCCTCCATTTGCAATCTACATATACCCTCAGTAAATGTTTCCATAGCTGTTCATAGCTCTAGATGAGATGAAGATGATATTGTACCACTAGTGGTCCTTTTAATAAAAGATACTATGTGATTAACCTTCTGGTTAAGGCAGAAATCGGAATAAGGATGGGCCTGACAAGATAAATCACTTTTAGCATTCTTTCCATGGATTCTTTTATGGCACTTTCTGACAAAGGTTCCTCCTCTTTGTTGCCATATAGAGCACCAGGACTCATTAGGTTTGGTGCTAATTAGGAACCACAGCTTAAATTTCCTTTTCTAATCTTAAGAGTTCATGTGGGAATACAACATTTTCATTTCAGTTCTTTTTCACTGAGTTCACCAGTTGGCACTAAGACAGCAGTAAAAAATACATTTCACATAGCCGGTCAAAGGCCTAGAGCCAGCAGCAGGAAATCTGGAATTAAATGTTTCTTGTATCGGGAAAGAGGCATGACTAAGGTAAAACTGAATCAAAACACACGGATGGCTTGTTCTAGAGGTTTCCCCCCCTTTTTAAACTAAGGCCCAATGTGCTGCTGTTTCTCTACAGCACAGAGATAATTTGTAAGCACGCGCATACATACATACACAGACACAAAGCAAAAAGGAAGCATACATGAATATGCACTGTGAGGCTCTAGAGAAGCCTAACACCATGAACAATTGCTGCTTCATATAGAGATTTCCGTTTGTTACAATTTGCACTGAATGTTTTTTCAGTTATCCTGTCATGGTACAACATGATTACCCACAGGATATGATCTTATCATTTGATTATTAGAAGTTTTTATAGTACAAGAGTAATAAAGCTAATACAGCTTTCAGAATATTTAAACAACCAGCTAATACACCATTAAAACACACTGTTCTTATCCAATTTAAGGTCAACGTTGCCCAACACAGGAAAAATGTGGTTATCTATAATACAAATAGGTTAGCAGAATGCAACATGCCTGGAACTAGCTCAAGATTTTTGTCAAACATTTGCAGCACAACGAAGATTTAATCAGTCTTCAAGCATATAAAGGTAAAGACATATTAAAAATATGGCTACCTGGAATACATTAAACTTTAAAATAACAGCTAAATTTTCAGCTGGTTTGAACTGTAGCTGTGTTTCACATGGCAGGGCTGGGGTAAGTACCAATGTATTCATAAGAAAAATTAAAAGAATATTTTGTGGTCTAAAGAATATTTACTCCTAAAGACTGCAAGCAGCCCAAATAAAAGGGCCTTTATCATGATCAAGATTCCAATATTAAGATTAACAAAATGTATTATTTATAAGGCAATTAACATAAATAGAATATGTAAGCAGTAGTGTATTAAAAAAATCTGTCCAAAGGCAGCAGATTTTTAGCAGCATGAGGTTTTTTTCCCTTGGAATGAAACAAGAATAACATTTTCCAGCCAAGAGCAGAAACAGTAGGGGAGTCTTTGCTATCACAGAGCTTCTTATTAAATTCAGTCACTGTGAAAACTGAGACTTTACAAAATAAATAAATAAATACAACTTAAAATCAATACAAGTTAGATTAACAAATCAGTGTTATACTAATCCTGATTTATTACAATCAGCAATATTAAGTTTAATCACATATAAATGGCTAGTCTAAAAATATTCTGCTTTACTGAGTCTTGAATTAAATAATGGTGCAGAGTGTACCAAGTTTTTAGATCTGCATCATCTGATATTATGAAAAATTCAATGTACTGCTCTGCAGCAGATGTCAGAGGTCAGCAAATCTATTACAGTAATGTAAGTAATCTGGCTTTCTGCCAATTTAAAAAGAAAAAAAGAAAGAAAGAAACACAGAGGCAGATAATTTTATATTTATAAATTCTAAAATCCTCCAGGGACTGCATCTTTTTCCCAACAAAAAGCAGAATTCACATCAGAGAAATGTATTTCACCCTATAACAAACATATCTTCGTCACTGGCATTTCATAAAAAGAAAAAGAAAAAAAAAGCCCTTAATCTTTATAAATCAACATTTTTTCCAGCTACAGGAAAAAACAATGCAAAATTTAATCTGAACCAGTAACCACTAACGTTTCATATATTGATTAATGCACACACAGAATGAATGAGCTTTTTAGCTAAACTCTGCTTCATAGGACATGAGAGAGTGTCTATTTATAGGAATAGTAATAATAATTAATAATTTGGTTAGAATAATGTAAAGGGTCTGACAAACCCAGGAGGAGGAGGAAAATTAAAAGTTAAGGCTGCCAATTCTTTCTTTAACTCTCCCCACTGTGCTGGGGTACTACAGGGCTCTCTGATCAGGAAGTGACCATATGTACAGTACATGATGCTCTATCCACAAGCTCCATAAGGTGAGTTATGGGCGCAAAGGCAGCTTGGATGCTGAAGTCTAAACCCTTTCACTATTTTAACATAGCTCATGCCTGGGTTTAATTCTTTCATTTCTTTCTTTGTGAATGACAGAACAGAAATTCCCCAATGTGTCTCCCTTTCATATCCTATTCTCTTCTCTAGTACTCCAGACTTAACACAATGCAAAATGGAAACTTTGGATTTTTTTAGGGATGATTTAAAGGTCTGGTGACCAGGTTTTTTCCATTCGCAGCTAAGGGTTCAGAAGCCTGACTGAAATTGAAAGGCAGAATATTTCAATCTGATAAATGAAACAAGTTTGTTTTACACAATGCATAATTAACCTGTGGAACTCATTGCCACTGGATATCACTGAGGCCAAGAGCTTAGTATGATTCAAAAAGGATTAGCCATTTATATGGATAGTGGCAATGTCCACAGTTACAGCAGATAAGATTTAAAAATACAGAGAAGGGATATAAACCCTTGTATTTCAATCAAGGAATAAAAAAACTCACACTGACAGGGGTTTGGAAGAAACTTCTATTTCCATCATTGTCCACTATGCAGTTTCTTCCACCTCCTTCTGAAGCACCTGATCCTAGCCATGCTTAGAGACCAGATAAACTGGACCACCGTCTGATTCAATGTAGCAATTGCTGTGCTCCTAAAATAACAGCCCCATCACATAAACAATAGCAGCTGGGTAGGGCTGCCTGACACGTCTCAGACAAGAACCTGAGATTGGAGTTCAGAAGTTAGATTAAAAATGGGAGGAGTGAGTCTTACCCACTCGCGGTTCTCTACAATAAATTCAGTACATTTATGCTATGGTGATAGGCATAATAGAAATGCCAAAATTCATATTACAGCCTCAATCACCCTGGCCTGATTTTGTTTCCTAAGTTCATGGCAAAACTTCCATTTACTTGAAGGGGAGCAGGAATGAGCCACTGTGATCTCAATGGGACGTGTTTCTTGCTTTTTTAATATGCTACTGTTGAAATGAAAACCCATAATTTCTCAAAGCCATATGGCCTGATATTAGAAGCAGCACTATCATGAAAGGCATAAGATCATGCCATCACTTTAGCTAGAGGCTTTGTCATGATACAGTGCTCAGCTGTTTGAAAGCGTAGGAAAACTGGACCAAGAACACAGCTCCTAATGACCAAGGCAAATATGCAGTAGAGGAAGGGGCAGAAGAGAAGTTCAAAACCAGAGGCCTGATCCCTGAATCCAGAAGAGGAAAATGAAGTGTGCTGGGGGAACCAGTAATGTATTCCAAAAGGCTGATTTCATTTGTACTGTGCAGGGGTTCCGAAAGCAAGCGTTGCACTCTTTTGTGTAGAATACAATAACAATCGCATCATTTGCATTTGTCTGAAGTACGAAAGGGGCATGTATTTTATCAGTACAGACAAAATTTGTTTGAGTTCAGTTTTGTTCCCAGAGAACTTTCCTGCCTTACAGAAATGGATCTTTCATCTTTTCATCAACAACTTGCCTTACAGCACACTGGGAGTGCTGCTGGGTATGGAGAGCGCTCACACCATTGAGAGGTGGGAACTGCCTGTGTGTAAGAGAGTTCAAACACACTTTGATTTAAATAAACTGGAAATTAGTGATATTACAAACACCGCCGTTGATTTACCTGAGCAGTCTGAGGATGAAAGCTTAGGAACTCTCCATCCTATAAAGCAATAGGAAAAGATAAAGGACCAAATCCTATCCCCAGTGACCAGCCCAACTAGATGGGCTGGATGCAGGGGATGGGCACTGGGCCGGGGGTGCTGTGGGGAGAGAATCCTCCAGGCCACTCCAGAGAAGCTTCTTTATGTCTCTGTTGCAAACACCATCTTCTCCACCCAATGCAGTAGTAGTCGTAGTGGATCCACACAATTGCTCACCCACCAGCCCTTCCTGAGCAACGCCTACCCACTAAGGTGCAGGGAGCTTTGCAGAGGACAGCTTTGCAACGTTCAGCCTTTCCCCCGTGACGTGTTCAGTCCACAGCAAAGTTCGGTGCAGAAGAGGGGTGGCACTCAGAGGGAGTTGTTTCTGTATAGGGACTGAAGTTGGCCCTCTCCCTTGTTTGGGGTGCTCAAGGGATTGGGAGCACAGCTCCTTGTGATCCCTCCTCCACATGCAAGTGACAAAAACAATCTGTCCTTAAGCATTGGAAGAGAATGTCCTACTATCAAAATACATTTTTACATGTAAACTTATTTCTATTGACTTCAGTGCTGGCCAGTAAGTCTCTAAAACTGCAAAACAAGTCTTGAGTAAGTTCTGCAAAAACACAATGTTCTGAGATATTTTGAACGGGCAGCTAAGAATCTGTTTTAATTGTAAACAATTCCATTCTTCTGTCATCTGATACTTTATTTTTTAAACAATTTTGTGAGGGAGGGGAACCATGCTTTCTGAATTTTCAATAGTTCCTTTGTTAAAGCATCTGTTACTCACATAATTGAAAAGATGTTTGTTCAGTGGCATGCTTGAGACTACAGTTATTTAATCTTAATGATAAAGCCCCGAGGACAGAAAATCATAAGTAAAAACTTCTTGTTATTTATCAAAAAAGAAAAAGGGCTAACACACCTAATCTATCCTCAAATTTAAATTCATGCTTGATAGAAAACTACTGATACAATTCGCAACTTCCAAAGTTTTCTTAGAAGCTATGAAGAGTTCGGGATAAAAAGCAGGGTGAAAAGCAAAATAAAACAACAAAGCTAGTATGACAAAGAAAAACTGCTGTTTGGCAAGTTTTTTGGGTCAAACAAAGAACTAGCTGTAGTTTACAGAATGACATAACACTTAATTAATTTTTCCCTGAGGATGTTTTCACACTCAGTGTAAACCAAAACCTTCTATTAATTACAACTTGTATTAAAGACAACCATAAGCAGTTTTATATAGATGTTATAATAGGCTCCTATTTTTCTATCTAGGAGACTGGTGGCTGTTTCTTACAGAACACTGTTGAAATGCCCACACTTTATGAAGTTATCTAAATACTTTAAGAAAACCAAACAGTATTTGTGTGGAATGCTAGACTCTCTTGCATATTGAATTACTTTACAGTATCCTTAGGGTAGAAAGTCTTTATAGCTGCTAAAGAGAAACCTTTTAAGGGCCTTATTTTGACCTGGCTTGTTTCCATAACACAATGATGAGTTGTTGTTTTTTAATTTTTATTTTACATAAGAGCTGCCATACTAGGTCAGACCATAGTCCATCTTGCCCAGTATCCTCTCTCTGGCAGTGGCCCATAGATTTTTTGACCACTGTTGCACACTGAGTGGGAGTTTTCGGAAAACTTTCCATGGGGACTCCAAGATCTCTTTCTTCAGTTGGTAATAGTTAATTTAGAACCCACCATTACATATGCATACTGGGGCAGTGGTGGGAGAGCAATCAGTAGAATGGAGCTCTCCTATTTAGCTTTTGCAATCTTCTGTTGTCACCTAGATTTTTTCTTGTGCACAAGGATATATATTTAGTATGTGCTGCAGATCTCAGATATTACAGTGCAAGTGCAGTTTAAAAAAACAGATAAACTAACAGACTGTTTCTCAAAGTATGGGACACACCTTCCCTGGTGGGTCAAGAAGAACTACCCAAAGGGGTACATACAGACCTCTCAGTTGTTCTCCAGTGTTTCAGCTTTCATTTCTTAAAAAAAGTTAAGTTACTAACTGTTATGGTTGGGCAGAAAACTTTCCAAATATGAAGCAACTGTAGCTGATACCTGAGTCTGCAGAAAGTCTGAAACAATGACTCTGAGGTATGAATTGCCCCATTCATTTCAATGGGTGCTAATGAAATACTTGCAGTGTCAACATTGTTAACTATTTCACTGTTCATCAAATCATGTAAGACAGAAGTATCATATTACAAATATCAACTGCAGCATTTCCCAAGTTGTACGTGTGAACTCTCTGTGTTGAGCAGGGGTAGGCAAACTTTTTGGCCTGAGGGCCACATCGGGTTTCCAAAATTATATGGAGGGCCGGTTAGGAAAGGCTGTGCCTCCCCAGACAGCTAGGCATGGCCCAGCCCCCACCCCCTATCCGACCCTCCCTGCTTCTCGCCCCCTGACAGCCCCCCCCACCCCGCCCCGGGACTCCTGCCCCATCCAACCCTGCCGTCCCCTGTCCCCTGATGGCCCTCCGACCTCTGCCCCATCCAACCACCCCTTCTCCCTGACCTCCCCCGGAACTCCTGCCTCTGACTGCTCTCCGCTGCCCCATCCAAGCCCCCCTCTCCTTCCTGACTGCCACCCCCCAGGACGCCTGACCGCCCCGACCCCTATTCACACCCCCACCCCCTGACCACCACCCCGAACTCCCCTGCCCTCTATCCAAACCCCGCTGCTCCCTGCCCCCTTACTGCGCTGCCTGGAGCACCGGTGGCTGGCAGCGCGACAGCCGCGCCACCCAGAGCACCAGGACAGGCAGCTGTGCCGCCCGCTGGAGCCAGCCACGCTACCGCGCAGCACAGAGCACCCGGTCAGGCTGGGCTCCGCAGCTGCGCTGCCCGGCGAGAGCTCGCCGCCCCACTGCCCAGAGCATTGCGCCGGTGGTGCAGTGAGCTGAGGCTGTGGGGAAGTGGGGACAGCAGGGGAGGGGCTGAGGGCTAGCCTCCCGGGCCAGGAGCTCCGGGGCCGGGCAAGAGGGTCCCGTGGGCCGTAGTTTGCCCACCTTTGGTGTAGAGACTGCTATGGGGAAAACGTAAGGTCTGGCGGTCAGAACAAGGCCCTTACATTTTATTGCTCACACTTTACTTTTTTATTACCTTTTGCTTTGAGCTTTTAAATATGTCACAAATTGTTTTTCTTGTAACCCTTATGAAAAAATCCCTAATGCAACGTCATGAACATTACAGAAACGGAGCCTCTTGTTTACCCAGGACAATGGATGCTGTCAATCATGCATTTTGTGCGAAAGCAAAAGAAACCCCAAACCCTTTGTGTGAAAACCGCATCTGCGTTATTACTAATATCCTAGAACACACTGTGAAAAAGAATATTGCTTTGCAGAAAAGTAGCCATTTCCGATTGTTTCGTGTACCAATGATAAAAGATCCAGATCCTGAAGTGAGGTGTGAGAAGTGTCAAGTTGTGTAGGTTGGGGAGGAAAGGCTCAGTCTGAACCAGATACTGTTCATAACACACTCAGACTGAGCTTCTTTCTGTTATCACCCAAAGTAACTGCGTTAAAGAAAAAAAGTAATGACCAAAATAACAACCATTCGTAAGCTTTGTACAGTTCGAGTCATCTACATAGTAACAGCCCCACAATGGGAAAACATTAATGCTTTTTATATTGGTAATCATCATCTGTAACATGAGCAATTAAGAACAGTCCTAATGGACTATGGCCAAGAGCCTGGTACTAATATTAAAAACTGACAGAGATGAATAGGTTTGGAAGCAAAACTAGGCTGACAAAGGCATTTTTATGAAGTGCTTGGGCCTATTTGATTTAAACCAATCAGAGGCAGGTTCAGACCAGTCAGGCCTACAGTGACAATAATGCATTCATTGGCATTATATGATTCCTGCAAGGCTTTAAATAAAAACATCCATTGATTCTATTCAGCAACCTGCACTTTCATTCTGACACTCATTAATAAACCAAAAGTAGCCTAACTAATACACAAATAACACGTACGGAAACACTGGCAATCTTGCCTTGTTTTAAAATGAAAACATTTACTGGAAACATGAAGCATGTTACATGAAAAATGAATCACTTGATAATGCATACTAAATCGTTCTTCCTCTTCCAGAAAAACAAAGCAGACAGACTCAGTGTTAAAAGCAAGCTATCTTAGTCACAGTGATTACTATGTGCAATGCTGAGGTAACAGCATTAGAGGTCTGTTCATTCCAAGCTGTTGGCTACACACACACTGTCAAAGTTCTGTGAGCTGGCACCCAAATCCAGACTAAATTCTGCAGCTCTCACCCTTCATAATGCTAACTTTAGAAGAGGTGATATCGTCCCGAATGCCATTGGGTTTCAGGTGATGTCTTGGCCCTCTGCCTATGCATTGTTAGTTTTAAGCACCTACTGAAAGACAACTCTCTTCGTCACAGTGATCAGAAGATTCAGCTCATCTCTCTGGAACGGTGGTGGGCAACCTGTGGCGCGCGGGCTGCATGCGGCCCATCAGGGTAATGTGATTGCGGGCCGTGAGACATTTTGCTGACATTGAGCGTCCGCAGGCACGGACCCCCGTGCCGCCCAGTGGCCGCGGTTCGCCGTTCCTGGCCAATGGGATCTGTGGGAAGCTGCGCCCAGCATGTTCCGTCAGCCCGCAGCTCCCATTGGTCAGGAACAGCGAACCACGGCCACTGGGAGCTGTGGGGGGCCGTGCCTGCGGACGTTCAACATCAGCAAAATGTCTCGCAGCCCGCAA
This sequence comes from Lepidochelys olivacea, assembly GCF_965140295.1. NCBI lineage: Eukaryota > Metazoa > Chordata > Testudines > Cheloniidae > Lepidochelys > Lepidochelys olivacea. The sequence continues at coordinate 78,065,408 of NC_140417.1, read as the reverse complement.
TCAGATTACCCTTATGGGCCACATGCAGCCCATGGGCTGCTGGTTGCTCTAGAACCAGTTCAGAACTTTCTGAAACTCCACTCAGCAGGAGGGAAGACTTCCTGAGAACATCTGGGAGCAGGCCTCCGGCCTGGATAGACAAACTCATGTTAGCTCTGCTGTTGCTGGAGTGCTCAAAATAATAGGGTAATGTCATACACAGCTTGGATTAGCCACCTGAGTCCAAGCCCATCCCACCCCGTTCCCAAGCTTAGGCTGTTAGCCAGCTCTGCCGTCCAAGTCACAGCATCCACACTGATGTATTTAGTGCAATAACTTGACAAGAGCTAGGGCAAGTCTGTCCCCCCAGGCTGGGAAACATGCTCCCAGCTGCAGTGCAGAAATAACCCTCCTCAGCATCAAGAAAGCAGCGCAATACCAGACCAATGGGGGGCAAGTACTATTTCACTCCGAGGCTTACTAATGCTGCCACTCAAAGGTCATTCAAACTCAAGCATTTTCAATATTTTAAAGCCAGTGTGTAAACTACTACTAACTTTTTCATCTTAGGAAAAACTAGCTAAGGCAACATGACTGTCAGTGATTTCCAGTTTTAAAGAAGAACTGCAAGGCTAAGCCAAACAACAGTAGTATCAGAGAAGTCAGGGAATCATGCAGTCTGTCTCCAGTAAACAGGGAAAGGCCAGTAGACTTCAGAAAGGAAAAGTAAATTGTAAAGCAGTTCATTTTTCTGCTGAATGTCCCACACAGCCTGAATAGTGGGGTCATTCAGTGCCTACTTCCAGGCTTAACTCAATTTCCAGTTATCTTTGCAGCTCACCTTTAATTTAAAAAGCGTACATGTGTCCTGAATCAGAAATTCTGATCTATTTCTGTAGTGCAGCACTAGTTTTAGATTAAATGTCATCAGAGCATTTTGGCTATAAATGAGCATTACATTTTCAGCTGCTGTAGTCAGAATTACCAATTGAAACAAACCAAGGCAACTTTATTTGTCTTTTTCAGCATGAATACTCTTTTCCTGTGGTGGAAAAAGTAGCTAATACTCTAAATCCAGAGATTAGCCCGGGCCTTCTCTTTTCAGATCAAGATTTGGTAAAGGATAGAATATGAGTTTCATGCTTGAGGCTAAATGAAGATTAGGCTTCAGATTTAATGGTGCCAAATCTGACAAGATTTCAACACCAAATGCCATCTTTTGATGGCATGCACATGAATTAGAAAATAGGCCTTTTCTGATTTCAGGTCCAAGCCAGAACCACAACTATAAGAAAGAATTTGAATTCGGGCATTCAAATCCAGGCCACATGAAATATGAAGGAGTTTGGACCGCAGGAGTTCCACCTAAGGCCTCTCTCAATGATAAACCAAAAAAAAAGCCTTTTCTTCAAACAACTCATTGAGATGTCTGCGAGGGAAGTGTATTTCTCTTTTGGTAGCCTAGTGAATGCTCGCGAATCCAAGGAGTGTCACGAATCTAGTTCACGTTGCTATTAGTGCACTGGGTTGGAGGTACATAAGGACAGATTCAGACTGACATATTTTGCAGCATAGCCTCATTGAACTGCTCAAGATGGCACATGAAAAGCATTTCTATATATCAAGAGCAGAATGTATGGTTTCATATGCAAAATAATAAACCACTAACATGATAGGGGAAGGAAAGAAAGGGATATTCCTGGCCCCACCTTTGTGTCTGGCTCATTCATCTCTCCACGCCTACAATGGAGTCTCTCTTAGCAAGAGAGCCTCTCCTTTCCACTTTTACAATTTCATTCTAAAGCCCAGTAGAGGCCTCTATGTCTTCTGGGCCCAGCCCAACTGTAATGTTTAAATCTCATGTGCTTCTCGGGATTCCCTGTCAAATAAACAATATGCTATAAAATACATCTGGTGAGGGGAGTCCCAGCCTGCTGGATTTGAACAGATCAGCTGGCCCAGGCACAACAGAAAGACAAGGGGCCTGTTGAGGGTGCAGTGATGGAGAGGCAGAGTCTAATGTCAGTTCTGATTAGCACACAATCTGATCAGTCAACTATGCATACAAAACATTTGTTCATTCCCCTTTCATGTTAGTGGTTTATTATTTTACACATGCAACCCCAGAGTATATTCTTCTCTTGATGCATAGAGTTTTACTCATGTGACTTCTTGGGCACTCAGATGAGGTTACACTATAAAGTGTGTCAGCTGGAATTTGCCCCTGTGCACTGATAGCCAAGTAAAACATCTTACCCTGTTGATCCTGTCTATTTGGGTTGGATTCCAGAACGTTTCTAACTCTAACTTTTGTGATGGCGAAGTAGCTTCTTCATAATGGACCAAAGGGCCTTATGTTGGGGGTACCGATGTTGGAATTTAAGATTAGCAATTCCCCCCATCAGTTATGTTATTGTATCCAGCAGTATGTCCAATATCTAATGCTCTACAGTAAGGTGCAGAACTCATGCTGCATATAGCTTAATTATGCAATGCTTTGCATGGGCAAAACCAAATGCTTTCCTCCTGACCTCCACAGGCAGCCGCTTCATAACCTGGAACATGAGGTCAGATTTCCCTTATTTGAACTTGAATACACACACACACTTGATTAATAGTAACTGTATAAAAAAGAATGCCTTTCAAAAAATTCCAACAGTATTTTATTTAATGTGTGTTGGCTTCCTAAGCCCTGGAAGTTATCATCTACATTGGAAGAACAAGAAATCTGCAATTCTAACCAGCAACACTGGCTGCAAAGAAAAACAGAGTGTTGGCAGCAGCTTCTATGCAAGGAAGAGAGAAGAAAGTACCGAGGAATAGAAATGCAGTGCTTTGCATGACCTTCAATATTAACAGCATCCAACAATGCGGGCAACCCCATTATTTTGGATCTTGACAACTCGCCTAATTTGTATTCCTGAAAATTTCTGAATACAAATGGTAGACTCAATTAGTTGTCATTTAGTATTTTCTCTTTAATATGTTTTGTTCAATTTTGCAGCTTCTCTACTAGAAATGCTATGGTAAAATGTAGGTATGAAGCAAAAAGCAATCAGATGTGTGCGTTGTTTGTTTTGCCATTGGAGACACACACACTCTGGTTTAAATTACAGTGGATTATAGGACTACATTGTTGGAAGAATATTTACTATGCCTTTAAGAGAGCTCTCTCTCTCTCTCTCATTCTTTACAGAATGCTTTGAAGGCTCTCCAAATTAATTTTTTCTTTATTAAACAAGCATTTCATATTAGTTATCTTACCTTTCATAATGTCTGCGAGTACATGTAGCAGCACTTGTGCTTCCAGGGTTACCACCTAATTCATCATAAATATGTTTCCATTGTCGACGGGCTGTTATCTGTAAAAATGGCAATGGAAAATTTAATCTTGCATCTTTACAGATTCTACAGCATTTGAGTTCACAGCAACAAATGCATGTGTGGTACTTTCAGAACAGCATGAAATACAAATACCATAAAAGCCCTCGCAGAATGTATAGTGTTCCTATGCTTTTTTGGTAAGATTACATTATATTAATCTGTTTTCTTTTTTCTAAAATGGAGTTTACCACTAGTTCATTGTCAAATCACTAGCAATTCAGTCTTGCAATAAAGAATCTCAATCAATATAGGGTCATTACCATCAGAAGTTATGCAGACAAATCCCGTGGTACATTATGAAAATGAACCTAGAACTAACCACAAATAATGATTATGTAGTTATTTTAACTGAATTAGAGAAAATAAATCTGTTGCAAAATCCAAATCCACCACAGACTCCCTAAATCCACAAAAGCATAGGCTGTAACTCTATATGTTACAAGCTGTTTATTTTTATCCATTTATGTCAGTAAAATATATAGATCAAATGGTAATGAAATCTTAACTTGCTCCAGTATTAATATTTGAGCTATGTATTTTATTGGACTAAGTCGAAGAAAATAAACATCTTCTAACATATTGAGTTGCATTCCATGGTTTTGTTTTTTGTACAAAAATTAGGATTCTGCAGAATAACAGATGGAAGACCTGGCAAAAGAATTGTTTCTGAATACCACCTCGTTATTTTATATATTCTGCTATATTTAAACCAGGAAGAAAAACAGGAATAGGACAAACATAACAGATCACTCTCTTCTCCATGCAGCTCATAAAGAGGGCCAGTGGGAAATTGTGGGGAAAAGATTGAGACAATTGTGGGGGAATTTTGTCATTTGCTTTGGAATGCTGTGGAGCTTAATATATTCAGACCCAGAGGCTTCTTCAAAGTTACCCACAGAGCTGTCAATAGAGTTCACTTAGGAGCTAAAGACAGCAATCAGAAGAAAACAAATATCATAACTTGCAATCTGGGGCCTATAATTTTAATCTAAAGAAGAAGAGATTAGTATGGTGGTTAAATATTACAGGCGAAATGGTGCCTTCTTCTGCTTTGCATAAAAGGAGATCCTTCCTTTGCAGAAAATATGCTCTGAAAACAAAAGGATAGCCGGAGATATGTTATTTGGTAATGTAATAATTTCTGTGAAGGTTTCTGACGTTTATCATTTGTCTCGTTCTCATTAGAAATAACTGTCACCTACTTCTAGCTGCAGGTAAAATCAAAATGCTACGATACTTTATTCATCAGTAGCTTGAGCTTGTCACAGAAACTTATGTGAAAGTATTTAATGCATATATTGGGGAAAATTCAATATTTAGCTGCAATCTTCATCCAACCTTTTTGTTTTACATAAAGAAATGACTGCATTCACTCTTTTCATTTCCTTCTTCCTTAACCCCCACAAAGTCTGCAAGCAAGAGGGGAATAAGATGTGATATATCGCAATTAAGGGACAAATTTTGGTTAAATGGATGATTTAAATAGGAGTCATACCCTCCACTGAGGTCACAGTTTGGTCCCAAGTGTATTTCGTTCAGTTTCTTACATCACCTCACCACCGTAGTATCTATTTATCACTACTGTCTATCATAACCATGGGGTTAAACTCACAGCTCAAAAAAAGCTGAAGTCACGAGTTTAACCCCATAGTGATGCGAGCATGTGAGCATGAATGGATTCTTCTTCCGTAATTAACTGTTTGTTAAGAGCTTGCTCTTACTTCCGGTGAACTCAACAGGAGTTTTGCCATTGGCTTCAATATGAGCAGGATCTGACTCGATGGGGCAAATGCTTGGCTCTGATAAAGCTGTTTTGCACCACTTGACGAGCACAAAACCATCTTAAACCCAGCCAAGCTGCTAGCTCTGGATTTTCCTGCTATAGAAGCATCTCTGGATAGTGTTGCTGGCCATTTCTAGTTCTCAAAGCATAGGAGTGTGCTGTGGACGAGTTGGAGGAAGGTGATCCCTGTGTACTACAGTGGCATGATGGGGGTTGTTGCAGGGGGCTGTAAATTAGAGCAGTCCATAGGCCTCCAGCAGCCCCAGGGATTAGTGGAATGCAAAGGTGTATAAAATCACCATTGACCCCATCTTGTGTCCTGAGCCAAGCACAGCTCAGCTGAATCAAAGGATTGGGGTGTGTCTGTGGGGGCGGCAATGCTTGTTTGGCTGGGAATATTTATACTATTTATAAATTGTAAGTTAAAGCAGAAGGTAAGAGTGAGCAACAAAAAGATTAGAGCTTCCATTTTCAAAAGTGCCTAAGTGACTTAGAAGCCTAAGGTCCATTTTCAAAAGTGATTTGAGCACTTAGGAGCATAAGTCTCATCTGAAGGCAATGGTAATTAAGCCCCTAAATCACTTTATCACCCTTGAAAATTTAACCCTAAAACTGAAATGTAACAATTTCTTTAAAGTAGTAGAATATGCTTTATAGATTTCTGTCTCATCTATACTAATACAAATATTATTATTTACAAAACATGGTCATTAAATTATTTATTTCTACTACAAATTCAACCTGCTGTAAAGGTCAGTACGCCACTGAAATCAATGGGGTTGTGCCTTCTTATGTCAGGGCTAAATTTAAAGTGCTGATGTAGTGTACACAGCATGGCACCGAGTACCTCTTGTGCTTGAAAAGTCCAGTTGTTATGATTAATACATTTCAAAAAGGCCCAAAAATGTGATTATAATTTCCTTACCCAACCTGAACAAAATACTAGATTGTGAAAACTTTACCAAACAGAAGCTATAGCTACTGTCATTCAGGGTATGATCATTCAAATTTAACATTAATATTGTCCAGGTCAACATCAAAGCTTCCTTTGGTCCTTCTTTAATTGAAGTCACTCACATCTGCCTTCAGTGACGGACATCCTAGTGTAACATGGGAAAGGCGCTGTTTGGTAATGGTTTTTCCACTGTTGTTATCCAGCTGCAGTATATACTACACAATGATTAGTCAAGCTAGGTCAATACAAATAGTGTCCTGACTTGGAAAAAATGTTAAATGTATTCTTGACTAAGGGGATATCTACATTAGGGCATTAGTTAAAGCATATTAAACCCATGTGGATGCTCTCATTCTGAAGGGAAGTGGCAACAATGTTTGAAGGGGATTCACTAAAGCTAACTCAGGCTACTAGATGAGAGTGTCCACATGGGGTTTGATGGCCTTTAACTCGAGCACTAAATTCACACCTTTCGTTAATTTGGTTTAACTTTCCTGAGTGCCACTTGTACAGACTTGCTTTAATATTGAATGCTTCAAAGGCTGAAACTACCCTGCTGGGTGAAATTTCTTGTTTGTCCATTGTCTATGCTTCTGTCAGTGCTCTTGATAAACTTTGCTCCTAAAGCCAGAATGCTTGAAATACCCAAATCGCCACTACATTTCAAGGAAGTTGCATCACATGTCACCCTCACCTTCACCTGCAGTGGCTTTTCTCACCAGTGCTGTATTTAGTTCCAAAGTGCTTTTCAGAACTCTCCAGACATTTGCTCCATTCTATCATTCCAAGCTCATTTACAACCATGTGGCTCCATTCATTATAATGTGCCTTTACGTAGTTAAGTTAAAACACTAATTTTCAAAACACATTCCGTGTCCTCTTTTTGGATGCTTGAGTTTCTTACATAAATGGCCTGATATATGCATGCAAGGTTGTGCATGTGCAAAGATGTAAGTGTGTCCTGAAAAGCGCTGAGCACTGTTGTGTGTGGCTGTATACCTTCCATGCTGAGCACCTTACAGGACTGAACACACAGAGGGCTACTTTTCAGGCACTTCAGACCTAATCTCTGTGGTAATCATAGAAAATATTTTAGGGTTTAAATCCTAGGGTGCTAAAGAAAATGAACTCTCTGCAGTTTCCTACCTGCAATACCTACTGTTAGCTACCTAACACAAAGGCGGTACGTTTGGCGTACACGGACTATGAAACTTACTAAAATAATAGGAGTACTTGTGGAACCTTAGAGACTAACAAATTTATTTGAGCATAAGCTTTCATGGGCTAATAATAATAATGTTAGTTCCTGTGCTCCATTCCAGGACCTCTAGCTTTCCAAAACTCCATGACATAATTCTTGGCCAACAGAATTTAAAATTAAACAAGAGATGGGTCTATGCAGATGCGTGAAGTCAGATTCAGATATCATAAAAACAAAGGCAAGCAATGATCAGTTACACATTACTATGTCAGCCATAGGCTGACAAAATTAAAAGCAATAACATTATAAATAAAAGGAGAGGACTGCTTATAGAAAAGCTTTTAACTGATGCTTTGGCTTTAAAACATTTTAAAAGTTATTTGCACAATAATCCCCATCACCAGCTCTCGCTCTCTCACAAAGTTTAGCATTTGTTTATTTCATGCTGCATACCTAACAATGATTTAACGGCCATGATGCTGACCCCATGTTTGTATGGCACCTTTCCTCCAAGAAGTATCTCAAAGCCCTTTAGACACTGATTTTGCACAAAACATGTACATATATGTATGGCTTTGCATCCCACTGCTGTATAGGCATCTTTGGGATGAAAGGTGGCAATAGTTTAATAGCACGTAGCAATACTATGCGACAGTTAGGGCACAGAGTAAAGAAGAGTATCACAACTAATTCAGGACAGATTAATTAATGGGAGGGATAGCTCAGTTGTTTGAGCATTGGCCTGCTAAACCCAGGGTTGTGAGCTCAATCCTTGAGGGGGCCATTTAGGGATCTGGGGCAAAAATTGGGGATTGGTCCTGCTTTGAGCAGGGGGTTAGATTAGATGACCTCCTGAGGTCCTTTCCAACCCTGATATTTTCTATGATTCTGTGAAATTATGTACACTGGTTTAGCCAGAATACTGGTGATTGATGCCTTAGGATCTTGGGTAACATTGTCAGAAGCTCCTAGGCTACTTAGGCTAAGTCCCATTTGAAAAAGCAATTTAGGTGCCTACATCCCATCTGTATGTTAGTACATCCAGCCCCATGGTGTCTCCTTTAAATATGCTGATGTATTGCTCTAATGCTGACTCAGAGGGAAAGGTGTCACTTCCTGATTCACCAAAAATAGCTCCTTCAGCACTTCAATTTCCCTGGAAGTCTCCCATCTATGAACTGCTCCAGCCTGACCCGGATTAGCTTAGGAAGAGTGACAAGATCACAGTCCAAGGTAGTACAGCTACAGTGGCATTTAATTCAATAGAAACTGAATCATTTTATCTTTCTCTCAGGGGTGTTGTGAGGCTTTAGTTCATTTATGTTTGTAAAGTGCTTTAAGGTCCTAAGGTGGGAAGCACTATGCAAAGTACTTTGCTACAGTAAAAGCTTTGTTATTCGGCATGTTGCGGGAATGGGGGGTGCCAGTTCGTCAAAAACTCTGATTAACTAAGAGTTATACTTACCAATCAAGGGAGGGAGCTTGGGTGCGAGAAGGGGCTCAGGGCTGGGGTGCAGGAGGGGGTGTGCGGCACGTGCTCTGGGAGGGAGTTTGGGTCGGGGAGGGGGCTTGGGGCAGGGGGTTGGGGTGCAGGAGGGGTTTTGGGGTGCTAGATCCAGGTGGCACTCACCTCAGGCAGCTCCTCGCAAGCAGCCACATGTCCCTCAGCTCCTAGGTGGAGTTGCAGCTAGGCAGCTGTGCACACCGCCTCTGCCTGCAGGCTCCACCCCCACAGCTCCCATTGGCTGGACGGAGCCAGCGCTCGGGGCTGGGGCAGCGCATGGAACCACCTTGGCCATTCCCCCGCCTAGCAACAGCAAGGACATGTCGCCACTTCCGGGGAGCCAGGCAGGAAGTCTGCCGGCCCCGCTCCAACCGGACTTTTAATGAGATATCAGAAATGCCAGTTTCTAGAGCTTTCTGTTTGGTAAAGTGCCAGATAAAACAGCTTTTACTGTATTACTATGGTAGATGTCAATTTCAGCAGCTAACCGAAATGCTTACTTGAAGGGAAGTGGATCCCCCATGGGTTTCAAAAGAGATGGCTCCATTTTGTGAGGAACTAGCCAAGCCTTTGTTTTTTTATTTAGCCTGTACTATGAGCCAGTGAGAGTTATATGGCACTGGTGACCGATATTACAGAAATGTTCCGACCCTTCACTACAAATAAACTGAGAATCTTTAGCAGAAGCACAAACATAAACGACACATTGGGACTGATAATGACCTGATACTAGCAAAATACATGGTGTTATGCTGGTTTTACACCAGCACGAGATCAGAATCAGGCTCAATGGGCTTACACTGATGTTAAGTGAATGTGAGACCCGAACCACATCAGTTAACTCCAGCCAACTGTTCTATCTCTGCTTTACCAATAAATGTGTGTAACCACTTTTAGGACTCTTTAAAAGAGTTTGCATGCCGGGATAGGCAGGATGGGGTGGGGAACATAAAATCTGTCAGCTTTAATTATTCCACCGAATGTGAGAATGTAAACTTTACAGCTATTTCAATTAAAAAGTATCTGCACATACTAGTCAATAGCAGTCAGGCAACTTGCCATTGTAAGTGCAAATGGGTAATTTTAATCACACCTATATTTGCTTTCTGTTTGCAAAATGCATGCTACCCTAAACCACGCCCATATCTATATATGTCTAAGTGTTCTTTTCTTATGACAAGAAAACCCCTATTTCCAGGCAAAAGAAAGTTTCCAGTAGGAATGTAGCTAGCTCTTATTGCCCCCCAAGAGAAAGGTGAACAGAAGCTACTCGCAGCACAGAAAGCCATGGAGAATAATTATTTCATCCAACCTCTACAATCATTTACTCTGAAGGCTCCATTTGGCCTGATTTTCAGAATTTTTGATTTTTGAACACTCAGAGCTCCCATTGACTACAGTGGAGGGGACACATGCTCAACACCATTTGGGTCATAGATTTCTTCCTATGTGTGTGATTGTGGCAAAACTGGAGATGTGAATGGCTAGCCTGAAATAATCCCACTATCTCAAACTAACACCAGAAGTTTGGGAACATTTAAAGGTGACCAACAAAAATAAATAAATTCAAGTGGACTACATAATAATCAGAATAGAGGATAGATTTAATTTAGATCTATTTATACTTTATTTAAGGACAAATTCTGCCACTCTTTACATTGAATAGGTCCCTGCCATGCAGATAGTCCTATCAGTGCCCATGGGTTTATTTGCATACTAGAATACTCTGTGTGCACATCGGTGGCAGAATCTGGTCCTTAATAGACGACACTATCACTAAGTTGCTTGAAATTGTACACTTGGGAATGAATAGGTCTATCCATGATTCTGGAATAAATATTGCCAAACATCCCATTCTAGCCCCGTGGGGCCTTTTTTATCTCTCATCAATGCACACAATAGCACAAACAGTTAATTGCACTTTCTTAAATTCCATGGTGGTGAGTAGGGTGTGAATGGGTCAGAAAATGAGTGAAAGTGGGTGAAAGGGACAAAACACTCTAACAGTCTCCAATTTAGCATTCAGGATTATGACTGTACTGTAGTCGCTGAGGGTTTGGACAGAGGAAGAAGTGTAGTAGGAGGAAGAGGAAGAGGTACAGCTAAAGCAGTATCCCCCACTACATACAAAATTTAATTTATGCCCAAACCATCCTCATCTGTCCCAGAGTAAGACAGTTCTTCAGTTCTGCTGTAAGAAAGTATAAGTCTCACTGATTTCAAAAAGAGTGGATCAGGCCCACTAGCTTCAATGGGAGTTATTCTAGATTATGCCAGAGCTAAATCAAATATCAGAATATCAAACTGGTGTAAAAATTATATTCATTTTGCACACCCAGTTGCAAACTACCCTACTTATGTGCTTACACATCTTTTGTGATCAGCACATACTACCATTTACGTTTCAGTTGAATAATCCCAATAAGCCTGTTCTCCTGGAAATGAGGAATGCCCTCATCATTTGAAGACATCTATTAATGAAAAAGGACAAGAGGTTTGAGAGAGGGATGTACTGTCACTAATTTCTATTGAACAGTGATACACCTCATATTTCCCCTCAGACCCTCATTCCCCTTGCACCTTTTCATTACTGATGATAATCTCACTATTTTACCTGTCACCCAGGCTCACACTCTTGGGTTCCTAGTCAACTCCTTCCCTCCTCTCCACACGTTCAGAATTTCCCCAAATCCTGCCAGTCCACCTTGTTAAACATGCCTAAATTCCATCCTTTCCTCTCTCATTCTGGCACTAAAACCCAGATTTATGTCTTGCTTATCCTACTGCAAACTCCTCCATGCTGGCCTTCCCTGCTTCTATCCTCATTCCCTGCAAGTATATCCAAAACATTGCTGTGCAAATTATCTGCCTCCCTAAGCATTCTGAACATGTCACTCTCATATTCAAATCTCTTCACTGCCTTCTCTTGAGTTTTCTGGATCAGGTTCAAGTTTTCAGTCCTTACCTTCAGCACATTTTACAACTTGGTGCAATTACTCATAGCTCATAATTACTGTAGATGTATATCTATGGTAGCTATTTGTACACATATACACAGGAACATACACACATCTGGGTGCATTTAATAAAGATGTTACATGTAGATTAATGAAAGGAAGCTAAATTGTAAAAACCAAATCAAATATCTCTATTACGAACACTAGATACTTTGGTTTCACAAAATCTCCACCACACTCGCCCCAGTATAGCGATGATATTAATTAATAGAACAATATGCTTTATTGCATGGAAAGAAACAGTGTTTATTACATTTTGGCTCAAATCAGTTTGAGTTTCTTGATTTTGTGTCATTTCTCAACAGTACAGATACATCCCAGATTACTTCGTAAACAAAGCAAAAATAATTTCCCCCAACCAACTGCAGCAGGAACTGCACAACTTAATCAGATCATTGTGTGTAAAGAAAATATTTCCAATGACGACATCTTCCTATGTCAATTGGTTTTTATTACAGATGTCATCTCTACATGCGTATTAATGCAGCTCTTTCTTCTCATTTCAAGATTTAAATCTAAGTTTTTTGCTCTAATATTTTATTAGTTCAAAATACATGCTCTAAAATCCATGGCCATCAAATTTTCCTGTGAGCTAAAAATAAACTGCTCTTGTCAGATATGGTTAGTTGATAAAAAGCGTCAGAGACTTTTCTGAATTACTTTGATAACTTCCTGTTTATGTGGTACTGACCCTTGTCTAATAAAGGCCTTTTACACTAGCAAAAAGGAGAAGATACTGCAACATACTATCCCTTAATGGCAATACTGATTACTTTTGAAAGCCTTTAATACATTTCCCATATTAGACATGAACAGATGTCAGGGATGTTGCCAAGCGAAATTTCTTTTATGCAATCTTGGCTTGTTGTACAATAATAGCCCTTTCTCAACATGGGAAAAAATTACAGACCCAACTAATTTCCTTGACAGGGAAGAGTTACATATGTTTTCCACTTGTAGTTTTTACGACAAGTTTACAATTTTGCCAAACCTGGAACTAATTGGGACCATTTCCAAAAATGGCCCAATAAACCCACAATGTGTACAGCTATTCTAAAATGCAGTAAATGATTGTTTGCTTTTACATTTTTTTCTAACAGGGGAAAGTTAGATTGCACAATTATTCCATTTAAGTTACTTAAACACTTACTGTTTCATATCCTCCCAGTTTTTGAGCAGCTTGAAACATAGTCCAAAGGTTAACTGTTAGAGGGACAATAAGTATTTAGATAAGCATTCCATTAACCAACTTATTTCAAAGAAATGTAAATTAAACAATTATTTTAAAGCAAAATAGAAAAAAATGTTCACAAACCCTGAAAAAGCTCTTGAGAAACAATTTACAAAAGGTATGTACATAATTTGAAGAGTGACAGTTACTCCTTATTATATCTTTTAAAAAATAACATGTGAAGGAACACATTTAGATATGTCTACAGGAGTGAAAATTACATTTAGACAGAGTTACGGAGTTTATTCTACTTTTCTAATAAGAAACACAGTATAATAGCTGCATTTTACATGTTCCCATAACTCTGCCGGTAAAAACTAGCACAAAGGCTATTATTTTTTAAAAACAGTTTTAGTTATCAGTAAGAGCTTCAGCCCACGTGATATAGAGCAGCCATTCACTAAACAACAATATCTTATATGTACTGCAGCTCAGATAAGTACCTCCATAATCAATACACTGTAGGGCCATGTGAGAATGCACTAATGGAGGGAGAATACACAGGCATGGTATTTGTCCTAGCACATCAGCACACATGTACAATAGACAGCCATAATTTGGTTGCAAGTGCTGGCAAGCTCAAAGGTGGAGACAAGATAGAATTACCACTATATTTCTTACTTCAGAGTTGTGGTGGTCCTGCCTTGCCTTTTGTGCACTATCAAGCCTTGGCAGGGCTACATGGTGATGGTGGTAGTGGTGAGAGGGGACAGAGGAAACACCTTCAATATGGCCTAGCAAGAGCCACTCTTCTTTGCACTCCCTCCTGCATAGTGCCTCTTTCCACATGACTGCCTCCCACCTGGCCCGTACTCCACAGCTGATCAGGGGCCATAATGTGATTTGCTAGTTCTTTCATTTATTTATGTATCTTTAATTGATAGAAGGGTAACTGATGGTGATCCTGTATTAAAGACCTATACAGGATTTCAGCAAAACATAGTGACTCCCAGTGGCATTCATACAAATATATCAAGCCAGAGTCAGCAGTAATGCAGATCAAAGAGGACAGAATTTGTTCACCCACAGGGGAATTCTCTGTTGTAGTGTACATACTGGTTTCTCCCCTCTAACCTATTTATATTAGCAATATTTACACATATCATGTCAGACAAATATAGACCCCAGTCCTGCAAACACTTACACACACGAGTAAATTTTCTCACAGGAGTACATTTACTCGCTTAAGTGCTTGCAGGACTAGGCCCATCCACTGTAATGTATGTCAAGCAACCCTATACAGTTCAGCTAAATATTATTGTATGATTCTACCACAGACCTGGGTATTTTGGAAATAATGGCCTTTCTTATCATTTGAACCTACAGTATCTCCTGGTTTGGGGTGTGTGGGATAATATGAAAATAAAAAAGCACTCCTCCACATAAAACGTTCAGAAAGTCTCATTGTGCAATTTCAAAGCTAACAAGAGCTTAGTTTAGGCCTTGATTTAATCTGAATCAATGCATAATGCAACAAAGCTGTTCATAGTACATTAATTTTACTTCTATTTCAAGCAGCCAAAACATTGTAATCACTCAGAGTTATATACGTTTATAATGGCTGCTAGAGGTCTGTTGCAATCAGTGCCAATTGCTATTAGGTATGTAAATTGTTATGTAAAACATACAGGTTTGACATTCTTCATCAAAATAACACATGGTTTTAATCTTTGGAGATAAGTTCAAGTAAATAATATTTCAAACCATGGATTTCTCCCTTTAAAGTAATTTAAGTACCATTCAATCGATAGACAATATATACATACATACTGTATATATAATGTGTGTGTACACACACACACTTATTTTTACACACACACATACATATCTCCCAGGTACAGCTTTGTTGTAAACTCTGAAACAGCCCTACTTACTATGCAATATTTATGCTGAATTTAGTTACAACTGCATCTTCTCCACCTACAATTGCTTTACAAATTGTGTCACTAAAAACTGTACATGCCAAAGCAATTCTAAACATTGTATTCTGTGTTAAACAGATACAGTCTATTTTTATAGTCTCTGAAGTCAGTAATTTATTGCCTA
This sequence comes from Lepidochelys olivacea, assembly GCF_965140295.1. NCBI lineage: Eukaryota > Metazoa > Chordata > Testudines > Cheloniidae > Lepidochelys > Lepidochelys olivacea. Next base: position 78,050,308 of record NC_140417.1, on the reverse strand, counting down.
TAAACAAATTTTTAGGCTTAAAAATATGATCCCTTTTCTGCCTTTCTTGACCGCCTTTAAATGTCTCCCTTTAATATCTGTCTTTTCATAAAGAACATCTGGGCACAATAAATGTACGTCACATTATTAACTCAGAAGAAAGGCATTACAGACACTGCAGATTTACAAAACAGAAAACTAGAGAGTTTTCAGCATGCCTATTTCTAGTCATAATCAGTGGATTTAAACCTATAAATATCCTGCAGCAACTGCCCCAGAAGGAAGAGATGCAAATCTAGAAGTAAGAGACAGTAAAATGTCTGGACTGGAAAATGTGTAAATATAAACACAGTCACAAAACCAAAAAGGTTTTAAAATAGTCTCAGTGTTTGCATGTTTTCTACAAAGAAGCCAAACAGTTCTAAAACATCAACAAAATTTGATAAAAATTATACTTACTCTGCTTAAAACCTAAATAGGGTATTCGTTCAATGGGTGTTTTCCTTTCTTTCATGTATTTATAAAGTGCCACAAGGAAAACCTGCTCATCAGCTCTGCACTCTTCACCTACAGCAACCTTTGATTTATCTTCACTTGAGCCTTTTTTACAGTTGCTGTTGTTACTTTTGGATTTGGGCAAAGCTGACTTAGCCTCACATTTTACCTGGAAAACAAAAAGATGTCATATCAGATCTCGGTAATTGGCTGACCTTTAATTTGCATTTAAAAGATGAACAAAAAACTGCCCCCACACCCTCGCCTAACAAATGTGTTTTTTAATATGAAGGCCAAACCACACAACTGAGTTGAGGGTGGTAGGGGGAAGCTATTTATATTACCTTGCTCTGAATCTTATTCACAACATTTTAAAATGGCCACACATTTAAAAAACTGTTGTAACCCAACAGCAATGTTCTCTCCAGATCTGTATTTTTATTACCCACCATCACTATTCCACGGAGAGCTCCCAGCCCTCACATACACTCAAACAGCAGCAAGATGAATAACCACCCTCCTTTAGGGCTTGATGCTGTGCGCTCCTGGGAGATAGTGAGCACCCTTAACTCTTACTGATTTCAGTGGGAGGTGCGGGTCTCAGGACTGCACAGGCATGCTTAGCACCTGACAGCATCATGCTCATAAAGGCCACAACTTTTTTTCTGGCCCATCAAAATATAGGCCAAATCCGACGGGCCTTATCCAGTCAAAAGTCCCATTCCCAGCAATGGCAGCTCTGTATGATTTTGGACCTAAGGCAACAAGGCTTAAGCATGTGCTCAAAATTGAATACTTTGTTGAATCAGGGGACCATTTAATGTGAGCCATTTTCTCCCTTTTCCCATGTATACCATCAGTAGCCTCCAGATACACAATTCCCCAAACTGCTCATTTGCCTGCTGACCCAGCCAACGATATTAGTGTGCTAATAAGGGAGTAAACAATATGGAACCATGTTAATTCTCCAGTACTGAAAACAAGGAAAACAAGAGAAGAAGTAGACTAATCCTGCAGTCCTTATGCAGATACAATACTGCCGCCGATAAATTAAATTTCAATCCTCTAATAGTTTATGTATCTCGATAATGAAGAGTACAAGGAACATTAAAAACTATTTTTGGAAGTTAGCCAATCTGGTTATTTTATAATGTGTGATCAATACTTTTACAGTAAATACTAGTAATAAAAAAATACTCTGCTAGAGGGGATGATGATGGTTACATGATTTATTTTGGAAACAAACTGTTCCTTCTACATAGGTACGCATTACAAGAGACTTTCCGATGTTTCCATAACCCGGGTGGAAATCTTCCTTGTGTCTTCAGAAAGGGAAAAGGGATACTGTAAACAAATTATTTCATTTCAGTGCCTGGAGGGAACAGCATGGACTAGTACAGGGATCGGCAACCTTTGGCACTCAGCCCTCCAGGGAAAGTCGCTGGTGGGCTGGGCCAGTTTGTTTACCTGCAGCAGCCGCAGGTTCAGCCGATTGCAGCTCCCACTTGCCGTGGTTCACCGTCCCAGGTGAATGGGGGCTGCGGGAAGGGCGGCCAGCACATCCCTCGGCCCGCGTCCCTTCCCACAGCCCCCATTGGCCTGGGACGGCGAACCACAGCCAGTGGGAGCTGCGATTGGCTGAACCAGCGGATGCTGCAGGTAAACAAACTGGCCCAGCCCGCCAGCGGCTTTCCCTGGCGGGCCGCAGGCCAGAGGCTGCCAATCCCTGGACTAGTAGCACAAACACTGGACTGAGAGTCAGGAACCCTTGGATTTTAATGATCGACTGGCACTGATTCACTCTGTTGCTGTGAGTTGCCAGGGCTAGGTTATTTAATCTTATTGTGACTCAGTTTCCCCACCTGTAAAATGGGAAATTTACACACATGTCTGTGTTTTGGGAATAAGAGCTTTGAAGCTGAAGAGTGTAAGGCAAGTACCATGTAGAAATAGAAAAGAAACCAGAGAAGGGTCAAATTATCAAATGTTTTACTTATGTCAAAAGAAGTTATCCTACCAACACTTCTGCATTTTTCTACCATTTTTTAAAAAGCAGGGGCAGGTCTCTTTTCCAAAGCATTAAAACAATGATTGAGGGCAGGATGCTTCCTTCTTCTTATATGGGCTGAGGAAGGAATTGGTGGCAGGTTCCCTACATGGTCTCTGTCTTCTTGAAGAAACATCTCTGTGGGATGTTTTCAATGGAATAGCCTTTTGGAGCCTTACATCTCCACAACAAAGAATCACTGGGATTAGAAAATTGGGTTTCCCTTAAAAGATTTATTTATTTTATCCATCCATTCATTCATCTAGGTGCTTTCACAGTATTTCTCAATATTCTCTGGTCTGATGTTAGGAAGAAATATTCTTCCTATGATGCAATATATTGTGTTTTGCCTTTTAGTCATATTTACTTGATGAGACTTCTGCAAAGATCAAAGCCCCATTGAGAGCACAGTGAAACTAATGGAAGTCTTTTCAATAACTTCAATGGGCTTTAGATCAGGCCCTTATTTTTTTTGTTTGGAACGCAAATCCCTTGGGTTTTTTTTACTCTGGTTACCTGGAAGATTATTCAAAGGCATCCCCATACAAATTTTATACTATATTATCATTATCAGTGCTCTGCAGAGGGCTAAGTTAGACCTTCCAGTATAATAATTTCAATAATTTCCACATTTTTTAAATTGAGCCATAAATTTGTTGGAGGATAAAACTTGGAATAAACATTCCCAGACTGGGAGCATTTTTCATTTTCAAAACACGCTTGCAGAAAAAAGTCCATCGGCCCATTTTCAATATGTTTTATTTTAAAATAGGGTGATACAAGCAAGCAATGATGGCTTACACATAAATCATAAGTCAGAAGAAGACTTATTCACACAAAAGCAAATTAATGGTAAGGGAAGTTATTCTCTAGTAGACATGAGGGAATAAAGAAAATAGGATGAAAAAAAGAAATTGGAAGTGGGGAATCTTTATGTAATACACAGCTTCCTCCACCTCACTACACAGAGCCAGGAGGTCAAAGTGTCTGCAGAACTCAAAGGAGCCAAAAATGCCAAGGAAGAGCACATAAGCAGTCTCAGATTTGATGATCCCTTGAGAAAAGCTGCAGTGTTTCATACTCTCAGTGTTCCAGGCATAAGCCTAGTTTCTGGAACGTCACCTTTATGTGACAGGCAATATGAATTAATGATCATTGAATAATTAGGACCTACAGAGCCAAATTCTGTTCTTGATTAAACTGGTATAAATCCAGCATAACTCCACTAATGTCAGTGGAGTTACTCCATGTTTACACTGTCATAACCAAGATCAGAAACTGACCCAAAATTCTTATCCCTCTAAACCAGTGGTTTTCAACCTGTGGCCCACCGACCCATGGGGCTATGTCTAAGATTTCCAAAGTGGTCCGTATACCTCCATCCAAAATTTTTTGGGGTGTGCAAATGAAAAAAGGTTGAAAACCAGTGCTCTAAACACAATCTTGGATCCAGTTTAATAGGAGTTTGCAAAGTGTTGACTACTTTTTTTTTTTAACTTCCCAGAAGGCATAAAGAGATGGACAAAGACAATAAATGGGGGGAGCCCTACTTGGCCACATTCTCTGCAGCACTCTGCTAGTGGGCCTTACTGATTCTGTTATAAAACCAAAGTTCTAAATTTCTTCTGTAGGAATTTAACTTCTTTTCATTATAGCCACCCTGGATAGTCGCCCCATATCTCTTTCTAAAAAATCTGACACATTTCCTCATACCACATTTATACCAGGTGAGTTGAGGTGCAATCCCCCCCACACTTACTTTGATGTATCCCCTTCACTATATTTGAGACCACACTCCATCTGGATCCAGTAAACTGTCAGTTACTTTCCAGATCCCTGGGAAAGTTATCCCAACCCAATTGAACCAGCTAACAGTAATTCATTTGCATGATTGATAATGGTTGGCCCTGGGAAAATCATTTAGTTTTTGAGTGTGTTCAGAGACTCTAAACTCCTTTCCTGATTATTCAATTTTATAGTGAAGACTGGGATTTTCAAAGAGACTTTCAATTGGAATTGGGTGCCTAATCCCAACCCAAAATAAAGCTTGATTCCCCTGTGGCAAAAATGACAGTCCACTGCCAACAGGACGAGGCTGAGGATAGAGGAAGTGGGTATAAGGAGTGGGGAGGTTTCTCTATGACGACTCTGGAAACATCTATCCATGTCTTTATTATATGCTCTAGCACTGGATGTGTCACTCATGGCAAGTGACAGGAGATCTTCCAATTACTGACAATGGGGACAACGCTCATGGATAAAACCTTACACTCATTTTGTTCTGCTAGAGGCCACATACGCACCTCACAGTTCCCTAAAGAACCAGATTAAATTATTTTAATTAGATAACGTTGGAGATCTAAGAATAACTCTTCAGGTCTGATAGTGTGCCAGACCACTTGTGACTTTTGGAAGAGCATATGCTGGTAACATAAACTTATTTCCCAGCCCTTGCCACCCACAAGAAGTGAGAAATTGATTTCAGTATTTGCACTAGGGGATGTTGTAATGAGTACATTAATTTAGGGAACAATTTCCATGTTTAACAAATTAATCCTTCCACCTCTTGGAACTGGCAGATCAGACCATTTTAACAAATCTTATAACCCATTTTTACAGATGTTGAATGGGACCTTCTATGGCAGCACAACACCAAGAAAACAGGATGGTTTAGTTTCAGATGTGGTTAGGTTCCACTAAAAATTGTGGAAGTCTATCCAGTAAGGCTGACATATGAAATATTAAAGTCTCAGGATTCTTGGGAGAGTTTAGGCCACTGTTCATAAAAGAGAGAGTTTGAGATATTTCTTCCCACCTGGGATGAAATCCTGGCTCCATTGAAGTTATACTGGAAAACTTCAGAGGCCAGGATTTTATCCCTTGTATCTTTCAATCCAAGGATACTCCGAGTTGGTATAAGGTGGACAAAAAGGGCAGCACAAAGATCAAATGCAAGAGCAGGGTCATTGCCTGGTGGAGGTATGGGTTTCTCAGTACAGAACTCTCAATCCCCGGACGGTTGATATAGTGCTGTAATTCAGTTTTTAAAAGGCTGCCTGAACTGGAATTTATTCCGAACTGAAACCAAATCAAATGTCTTTGTGTGTCAAGTAATAGAAAAAGTCCACACTCTTGTTTGCTCATAGTTAAGATAAACAAGCTTAATGAAAACTAGAGCCGTAATGGTTTTAAAAGCTTTTTAATCACTCAGTGACAGCTAAGAACATGAAGTTTAGCAAGTGGTTATTACTATGTGGTCTGAGCTGGTCTTGTACATAATCCTGACAGGATCAAAACCTCAATGTTCAAAATCCCAGCACTTTTCCCATGTACCTCACCTATGGGGCTCCAGCTACGAGAGAACTGACAGGCCACACTACTTCCCTCAGAAAAAGCCGTATTCCCTAGGAAACTGTCTGTTTGCTAAGAACAGCAGTCAACAATGGGATGCCCTGCATCAGTGTAACTACTAGTTACATGTAAGTGTAGATGAGACAAAACCATTTCCAACACCATTACCAAAAACAATATTGTGACTGACACTGAAAGTGGTTTTGTCCCATCCACACTAGGAGTTAAACCATTTTCAACACTGGTTTAGGTGAACCCATTGACAGCTATTGTTAGATATAGGCCAATTTCCTAGGACAGAAAAGGGAAAATCTTCAGGGGAACCCAACTTGGATCCAAATATGGCATCTGTGTTACCCAAGCATCCAGCAGTAAGGGTGAGAAACTGGGTTGGTTTCAACCCTTTCCACAAAGAAGACACAAAGTGCTAGATAAAGCCTCAAACAGCTTGAAGTTCAATAAGCCTGTGTTTGAGCCATTCTGACTTGCTGGGAACTCATCCAGTTTAAAATATACACTCAGTCCTGCAACACATATTCATGTGACGAGTCCCAGTGAAGTCAGTGGGACTACAGGTGCATGTAAGATTTTCAGCATCAGGGGCTATATCATTAACACTTTTATTATTTACAATGAAATACAATTGGACAGGATAATGAATGTTACTAATGTCTGCACAGTAATGAGCACAGTATGGCTAGAGAAACAGGTAGATATTTCTTCTTATATGAAATAGTCTTACGTTTGACGAGTAAAAGTGTCCACATTGATAGAATAGAGATAATCAGATAAGGTGGGTTTTAGAAAATTGCCTACATACACATTGTATACAGCATAGACTATAATTACTTGAATGGTGCTTCGAAAATGCAGTCCATCACGTGCTTTGCAGTACAACGATGTAACCCACAAAGCATGGGGAATTTAGCCAAATTGGAATATTTTCATTGCAGGCTTTGCAAATTTGTATATATCTGAAGCTATAAAGTTCTGACAAAGTCCTAGCATATTTTTCAGGGTCCTGAAAGTCAAAACATCAGGATCCAGTTCCTTTTAATTGATGTCTGGGCATAACAGGGCACACAAAGGAGGGTAATGCTGACTTAAGGACACAGTTTCATCATTAACTTTGGATTTCTTTGCTGTCCTCAATTTATGCCATGATTTTAACATAACTGAAAGCAGGGGAGTGGGAGATGGTATTTAATTTACCCTCCTATGGGTAATAGAGAATATAACACTTTCACTTGACCTCTTTAACCCCGTAATCGCCCCAGGACATGAAGCATGTAAAACAAAAAAGAACTTGGATGGCTCTGTAGAGGTTCACTGTATTTTCCAAAGAAATATTCACAACAATGGGAATTCCCTTCAGATGCCCATCCATAGAATTTGCTGAAATGTAAAACTCAAGGAGTTGGCATGGAAATTAAATCTATGCACACCTACTTGGTCAATATTTAGAGTATCCTGGTGACAGAATTCGTGCTGAAATAGTTAGGAGTCTATTGGTATGTCCCTCTCTAACTTTCTGTCTTTGCATCTTACAGCTTGACCCTGACAATTTGCTCTCAAATTTAACTTGCCATAAATGTCCTGAAGGAGCCTTTAGTGGAATGTTTTTTTAAAAGAGAAAACCAAACTCATATTTAAAACACACACACACACACACACAAAATACAAAGTAATTAATTAATCTACAGAAAATTAGTTTTAAAATAGTGTTAGCAGATGGACTGAAACCCACAAAAGCCTAAGAATTAAACGTAAAATTACAGACTGACAGTGCAACCTTCACTAACAATGTGTAGCTATGTACCCCAGCCCATTGTATAAGAACATACACTATCCCAAGACCTCTGGAATGTCTAGGCACAACAGCATGTGTTAAAGATCCAGTCCAGACTTTTAGCTTTCATTCTGAATTTCCTTCATTGCCTTCCTTTTAAATCAGAACCTTAACATTCCTCCTCTAACATACTTTTTTTGCTTCTTGGAAATCATTATTTAGAGGCAGCTCTCATTTCAGACTCTGTTTATCTTCAAATGTATATTTAGAATTACACTGTAATGGTGAGACTACTTCTACTGGTTTATTTTTAATATGAAGATACTGTCACAAACTATTTTGTGTGTCACAGAATGTGAAAACTAGCACTAGATGCCATAAAAGCTTAATCACTGCCCTTTTCCCAGCAAGCCCATAGCCTTAGATTTTGAGTGATTAGGTTCTAGGTGATTATTGCTGTTAGTAACTTCTAAAGTGGAGGCAGTCTAAAGTAAAAAATACAACTTCTTGAAAAGAATCTGCACTTACTTACATGAAAAAATTATAGTCTAAATTTGAGACGGTCTATTGGGAAACAAAGAGGACTACATTGTTAAAAAAAAAAGTGTAGTTAAGAGAATACTGCAAAATGATTTACCTTGGCAACAGCTTTGCTTTCAGAATTATTGTTGGAATCTTTAACACCATTTAATGAATCTCTTCTCTGTGGGCATGGCTTCTTTTTGCGTGGTCTGCCTTTAAGATTTGGCGCTGAAAATTAATTGAGAACAATTTGAGCACATTCTCTTATACAAGATTTTTAACTGCTGAAAGCATAATAAATCATTCCAATGAAATCAGTCACAGATATGTACACATCTATCTACAGGAAAGGCTCATTATGACATTCTCATCCTCTATGGGTTACATCTTGATATACTATACATTTCTACATCATATCTCTCAAGGTGTATCTATGAAATTTCAACATATCTAATTAATATAAAGTCAAGCATTTGGCTCCAAAGAACACTTCCAGAAAGTCAAGTATTTCTGCATGGTATCAAAAGACTAAAATAGAACACTGACACAGAACTTTGCATTAATCAGCATAATGCATCTATTTTATCCAAAGTGTAAGTACTAAGTGGTGTTTTAAATATTTGAAAATATTGGTCCTTCAGAAGAGTTTTGAAATCTTAAACTTCCCAACAAATCTAATGAGTTTTAATACAATATGTTATTTCTATCAAAGTTCTTTCATTAAGAAAAAACCCAAAGTATTTCTAAAAGTACAAAAGTATTAACGTAATTGATTGATGGTTTCATAAAAACATAATAGTTAGATACGATACATCTTAATTAAAATGAATGACTTCCAGTTTTATCCAATACTTAAGATGTTTTGGTAAGATAGCTGTGAAATACCATACTGAATAAAGCCTGGCCATTCTGAGCTATATTTAGAAAACTAGTATATAGGTCATATAAGAGAAAAAAATATCAGACTTCTCTTTCAATTATTATAGCACAAGACCACTTATAACCCACATACAGAAATAAAAGGCAAAGCAGATGCTTTGTTCAATATTTAAAATGTACTGCATATGCTTTCAAATTTAAATCAGCCCAAGTCACTAGACTACTCCAGCAACGTTAAAAATGATAAACAATCATTAACTAATGACTATACTGGAGAAGATAATTTGCTTTAAACCTTTAATTTCTAGGTAACCATTGTTTTCATTACTTCAAAGGATGATTATAACAATGTCAGAAATCTAAACACCACAAACCTCTTGAGTGTCTTCTAATGGTTTCTAATCTTACATTTGTTACATAGTAAGCCAGTGATTTCAGGACATTTTACATTTTAATCAGTTTACAAACACAGTAAAGGGCGCTACTTTGATTTTATACTTTGAACAACAGTGTCATTTTTGGTTTGTTTAGAAGAAAAAAAAAAGATAGCAGTCCTAGGTTTAAAACAAAAAGTCCAAAAAAATTCCGTTTTTGTTTCAGCACTGACACACTGTAAAACATCCTCTGAAGCACATTCTGCTTATTGAAAAGTACCAGAGGAAGCAATGCTGAAATTGTCCTCTGAGGCTAACATGCACAATGAAACAAAAAGATAAAGAAATTATTACCCATTCCAGTCGACAAACATCTGTCTGATTTATATCTGTACTCATGAATGCTACAGCATGTGACTGCACACTACATCCCTGGAAGTCTCGACTTGGTGTGGATGTCAGTCTTACACAAAATGAGCACTAGGAGTATTTGCTCTGTGCTTACAAATCCCCTCCCCCAGCTGCTCCATTACTCATATAAACATAGATGAGTGACTAGCACAGAGTGTGGGATGAACTCGCTGGACTTCAGCTTTTGCTGCCAGGCTGCCAGCTAGTGCTTTACTATCCCACCTTAATTTATAACTGTAGTTTGTGTTTTCATCTTAACCGTTTTGCTGATCCTGACTTCTTGTACACTGTTGGGACGTCATTTTGAGTTCCACAAATCCTAAGCTACACGGAGCCTTGAGGCAAGGTGTTAATATCTTGTTTAAAAAACACTGTGTTAAAAAAAAAAAGTTTCCTCAATTTATAACAACTTGGCACAAGTACTAAAATGTTAATGACCACCATAGAATTAATGGACCAAATTCATCCCTGGCACAATTCAACTAAAGTAATTAGAATTACAGGGATGAATTTTAGCCCAATATACTTTTATTTGAACTACTTTATTTTTATTTATTTATTTGTCTTTTTAGAAAGAAACAAGCAGGACTAGTTCAAGGCTTGATGTCTTTCAAAGACATTTTTTATCCTGAGTTTTGGCATTGTACTTTGTTTCATACTAAAAGCACTCCTAATGTTTTGTTAAAAGCTTTAAAAGCAAAAAAAAAAAAAAAAAAAAAGAAGCATTTGTTACTAAAATTCCAGGTATATTGAGCTTGCATACGAATACAGTTTGAATTGGAACACTACATGGCAGGAGTGAAACAAAACTGTTATAAAATCAGGTTTTTTACATCATTTCAGTTGCTAAGGAGTTGCAGCAGAAATATTGCTCTTTCTAGAATGCTATAGAACTACCTCACATATGACATACTAGCATTTTACAATCTAATTCAAATCATATATACAAGTAACGGAAAAGCATGAATATAAATTAATACTGACAAGAGCCTTTCACTCTGATGGCTTAGGAGAAGGCATTTGCCTCTAAGATCCACTCCATAAAAGAAAATATTTGAAATATTTCCATTCACACTTGAAACATATACATCAACATTTGCTCCCAAACCCATTACAGATATTGTTCTAAGACTGTTTAAATTTCAACTATATCCATTTTGTGCTCTTGAGCTGTGATAACTGACTAAAGCTGAGTGAATAATTCAAAACAAATCATGTATTTGACTAATTTAGCCTCCTTTTCAGCTTGTGGCATGTTCATGAACAAACTGCTATTTCCTTGAATTTGTTTATTCATAGTTATTCCTACTGCAGTTTTTAAAAATACTCTGCAGTTTGATTATGAACAGTTTTCTGAGAGAACTGGATATTCAAGATGTGTTGGCTGGTTGTGACTGATCAGATAATTCACACAATTTTTTTTCCCTGTTCCCTGACTGGATGAGAAATTTTGGCATGAATACTCATGTATATATGTGAATGGAAAATTTGTTTTCTGGGAATACTTGCGCATATGGTTTGAAATTCACTTTCTGCAAACATTTTTGCAAATAAGATCTGATAACTTCAGTGGTCACAGAAAGTCAACACGAGCAAAACAAATGAAAGTGAAACTCTGAACAAATAGTTATAGAAAACTGATGTTACTTATTTGTCACCATTCTAGTCAATGTGACCTACCCCATGTCCAAAAATGAATCTGGGAGGTTTGAAATACTATCAGTTTAAATAAAAGCCATTTTTGCTGTAAACTTGACAACATATTCCTCTTTATCTACCTGGCTGTGCGGAATTTTCTCCTCCTATAGCTAAGGGAAGAGAGCAAACCCAGCCACTGAAATGCCACTGGAACCCTTGGCGGAGTGCAGCACACACTCATCAGCATGGTGCAGTATATCTTAAGGGCTGAAAGGTGCTTGGAACCTCTCCAGCAAGTGTACACCACAATGAATCCTGAAAACACAGCCCAAATCCAAGGGCTTCAGTTTCAGCTCTGAACGTCACTGTACTAAATTGTGAGATTTTCAAATTGGGATCTAGGCAGATTCTTTCTTAAAGCCCTTAGCTTCTACACACTTGGAATCCAATTCAATCTTCAGTTACAAATAAAATGTATTCCGTCAGGTCATTCTCGTCCCCATCAATAAGTTACCACATAGTCTGGAACAATTCCATAGCACTGGAGATCTCTGCTCCAGGGGGTCAGGCATTCAGATAATAGATGTGCTGAAGTTCAAGATGCATGTGCATTGACAGTGCTGTGTGGTAAAACTTGCATAGCACCTGCTCACAATATGAAAGGTTCAAATCTACTTGTCTAGGCCATGATTCAGCAAGGTACTTAAGCATATACCTTTCTTTTATGCATGTGAGTACCCCCACAGAAATCAATGAAATTACTCATGTGCTTAAAAGTGGACCCTGGTCTTCAAGATTAAAGTTTATTTCAAGTTTAGTAGTTCACCAAGAGGATTAAATTCACTCACAAAATTTATATATATAAAAAGAAGTTATCGTCACAGTTAAAATTGTGATTCAGACAGCAATCTAAAACAGAGCAGGAAAAGACTGCACTGGAGAATGCTACTTCAACTGCTGAGGTCTGCCAGACATTTCAGGTATGTCCAGGTAAAACACACCCAACTGTGCTGCAAAATGTAGCAGGCATGAGCTAACATTCCATAGATTTCTCTGGTGTGCTAGTCTATTACTTTCACGTGCATTTAATAATTTTGCTGGCCACTTTTGCTAAATTAACAGACAGAAAGGGGGCCTAATACATCACTCTGTTCTGCCATTTTGCAGCAGTGTGATTTCATTAATTGAGTGGAGAATCAGACCCTTGTTTCTTAAAATCTGATTTTCTCCCTCACAACCCATCTGCTCTTCCTACTTGGTCATGCAATGAAGTCATAACACTGGCCAGAAGTCTGATGCCATGGACACAGGATTATGACTACACTGCAGCATCAAACAAAAGGTGCAGATGAAGAAAGGTTTATTTCAAATACAAACATTTGTAATAGTAAAACAATAAAAGGGAAGTATAACAAATTACTGACAAAGTAAATGGTATATGTATAGTATGAATGATCTTGTTTTTCAGTTTACTACTTCCTGGTAGTAAAGTCCTGTATTCCTGATTAGATGAAAGAGCATGAAATGGAAATAGCATGAATGTCAACAGTTACAAAAGCCATGATGACAACCATCCCTTGACAGCTCTTCCCATACAGGAAAACAGCTTATTGCCACCTTAGCTGTAAATTCTCAGGAGAAATTATTTATAGGGATCTGCTCAGAGATGGGAACACTTTTTTTCCTGTGTGTGAGGTGGGATGAGATTTGGCAGCCCAGTAAAAATCATATACACAGACCGTGAGAGGGTATTTCACACAGTTTGATATCAGAGGTCAGTGTCTATGGGAAGATCATGGACACTTAACCAGCGTGATCAAAAATTTTGCCACATGACAGAAAACAAAAAGGCAGCAAGTCATTCACTGATGCTGGGGTGGGGGAGCAGAGAAATGTAGACTACTTATCTCCTTGCCATTGAGGGGAGAGGGAATACACTCCAGGGACATTCACCTCCATGGAGGCTAGGTGGAGTTATCGCTGTCTCCTTCCCTTGGAGTTAATGTTAGGAAGGGAGATGGCTTTCATTCCCACCAAAGTCTCTACTGGGGTCCTGCCAGCAGAGGCTCCTGAGGAGAAGCTCTCTATAGTCACATCCCCCACCTTCCTGAGCCATACCCATCTATTTTTTATGCTGCACTGGCCCACTACATGCAAGGATGGCAGTGGTAGCCACTGTGATACACAGCAAAGCAAAGGCTGTAATTTATTTCCCTACTAGCTGGTGTGTGTGTGTGTGTGTGTCCCCTTAGAATATTCTAGCCAATTGGTGAAAGAAATCAAGTTTAACTATCATTAGCTGTGTTCAACTTTTTCTGAATGTTCCCTTTGTGGTTATCCACAAGCTCCTTCCATAATGACAATCAAACAAAAGAAACATTGCACAATCCAGCTCTTGGTAAGTTTATGAGTGTGAAAGGAAACATTATGTTCATAAATTTCTGACACTTTTTCCTCTGTCCAAAATGCACACAAAAACATGTTTTAAAAAGAAAATTAGGAGTTGGTCCTTATCATGACTAAGTAGCTCTTGGTATCTTGAAAATAAGATTTAACCATTCTGTGCTTCAAGCTAGCCCACCTCCTTCCAGACTTTGGCTGAACATAATATAGCTTTAGAAAATAAATCATAACAAATGCTACAAGAGTTTTTTTTACATAGACAGACTGCAATTACCCCATATTATATGTAGCACAACAAAAGAGGGCCAAATTATCTGTTGGTGTAAACTGGTATAGCTTCATGGACTTCAGTGAACCCCTGTAAAAATTTGGTCCAGGGTCTGTTAGGCCCAAAGCTGACTTTTAATAGAACTGCCACAGACATCAAAGATAAATATCAAAGCTCCAAAGTTCCTGTTACCATGAGTGAAATATATGTGGCCCTGTGCTCTGCCTCCTTCCACATCCTTATGAGGGTGCAGCACATACGGGAGCAAAATGGAAGACAGTTCTACAGGCTGCTCCCTCCACATGGTCACCTCTCTCCCTCCCGCTATTCAGAAAAAGGAGACCTGGTAAGGGTGTAAGGGAAGCCACATTTAGCAGCATGTTCTCGGGAGAACCATAGAAAAAGGGGGCATCAAGCTAAGGCTGATCGAAGCAGCATGATCATTCCTGTGTGCCCTGAGATCTTTACTCCCCCTGCCCAAAAGGCCAGAGTGGGCCGATGACTGATGACAACACACTTGCTGGCCCTGCTGTACTTTAATAGCTGATGGGGACTGCAGAGGGAAAGTCCCTTTGCAGGTCTGACCAGGAATCTGCAGGGTCAGAGGAGGAGCCACAGATCCCCTGCCTCCATTGGCCCAACCCTCTGTAACACTGCAAGTTCATCAGACCAAGGGAAAAAAGCATCCAGTTCATACCGCACAGAGCTATGGGCTTCACTGTCTTAGTTTGTTCCTCCCCATGCGTGTTTGAACATAAGGGAAAGTACCGAACATGGATTTCAAGAATTATTAAATAGCATATTTGAATTTTGGAACTATTATAGTGTATTCAGTAAATTCTATGCACTGAAGCACTGTTTCTCGCTACATATTGAGGCAACAGAGCTACAATACAATTATGTAGTACGTTTATGTACTGTTAAAATTCTGAGCCGTACACAAACCAAACTAGTACACACCTAAGCTCTGAATCTTTCCTTTCCTGAGAGCACATCCCCAGGATACTGGAGAGATCTCACAGCACCATGTGGGTACAGCCACACTGGAGTGTAGGTACAGACAAAGGGATGGCAGCATGCCAGCCTTGGTGTTGGCCTGACTGGGTTTTGTAGGATAGTGTTACAGTTTAAAATATTTTTGGACATTGCTTATAATCACAAGTCCAACTAGTTGAATCCTCATGATAATACTGTTCTCTGGATTCGTGTATTTTGACTGACAGAAAAGACATGTTGTTATAGGGAGGGTGAGAAAAAGCGGCTTTTGCCCAGTTGAGATCCAGCAACAGTGGCATTGTGTCAAAATTGGTGCTGCAGCCAAGAGTCTTTAATGAGAGTGGAATGTATTACCTCATTTGTCATACCTGGATCACTTACGCATGCTAAGTCCAAAATAACCTTGGACTTTGCTGGCTGCTCAACAAACCATGTAAGTAAACAGTCCTGTAGTAATGCCTAAAACATGTACCCTTTCTTGATCACTCTACATTACTTATTCTAGCGAATGTCTAAGCAATTGTAATGCCCCTGATCAAAGTCTCAGACTTTTTCAGGGCTCTCTGAACTGCATAACTATTTCGTGATATGACTTCTCATCCTGGCCTCTAGGTTTTAACGTTTCTCAGAAACACTTAAAAAGAACAAAAAAGCCTATCACCACTTCCTTAAAAGAGGAATGTCCTGTTCTGCATTTCTGCAAGGTAGCTGTTCTGCATTTCTGCTTCTAACTTGTAGTGCCATACTGCTTCTTGCAGCTTGTAGAATTTATTTCTTTGTTATTGTTTTGTGGAAGGATTGGGGTGGAGGAGAAGCAACGGTACTTTTGCCTACAGCAAAGATGATTAGCCATACCAATACAGAAACCAAGTGACTTTGTAATAATATTCAGGGCCACAGTCAAATGAGGAGAGGAGGAAGATTTGGACATCTGGCATAGGACTGAAGGGATGATTTAAAACTGAACCTTGCGAAGGGTGGTGCAGATGCACTCGGGCCTTGAATTAAGGTAAAGAGATGGATGCTACGCCCTGGATCCCAGAAACCCCCAGAGTTGATCAAGTGTGACGGAAGGTGGCAGACAGTCACTCACAGAGAATGGCACACACAAAGATTATTATTACATGTTGCACCTTTTAAAACATAATTACTAGAAAGCCAACCACCTTATTAAAGAAGGGTCCCTCACCCCCCATACAAGGGAGCTTCCAGCATCCCACAGTATCTGGAAGATAAGAATGAACGTATCGCTGTATTTAGGTGAAGTCTCAAAAGATAGCCTAGGATTAGATTATCTCCAATGTGATTTTGGACTCATAGCTGCCACCTTGACTTCCTCCTCTTCTTGGCCTTCTTTTTTTAATATCTCTAACCTCATCCCCAGTCCCTGTTCCACATCCCAAGTTACAGGTTTTGCATTTAATTTTTGAAAAGTCCATGTATTGGCTACTGCCTCCTGGAAGCAGCACCCACTGCACACAGACTAAGAGAAGCACAGCTTCTGAGCTCATGCCATGAGGAGAGGGCGGGCAGTCGGCACACAGCATGGGATTGTGCAGATTGGGGTGAAATGAAAGTGGCCCATAATGCAAGGCAAAAGCTCAAATGTCAGGCAAGGGTGGAAAGTCAGACCCTAGTTTAGAAAAATCTCAGTCATTTTAATTTGGGGAAACTTTTCTATAAACCAAGATACAGGGCCCCATCCTGCCGTACCCTTCCCCCTCCTCATCCCCCAATGGAAATCAGTGGCAAACTCCTACTGATTTCAGTGGCAGCCAGACTAGGTTCCTACCTTTTTCAATATAGAGATTAATATTAATCCTTCTAACCCAACCTTCAGAACAATATTTCCCTTTATAGCAGGATTTTACTGCTATTGCTATAAATACTAGTCAATATTTGTGTATGTATCTGTACACACACACAGACTCAAGATAGATAGATATTCTGAGTGTCCAAAAAGTTTTAATATTAAAGTATTTTTTTCATGTTCTTCTAATCCAAGGACTTGCTCATTCTTTTCTGTAATTTATATACACTGTGGACTTATAATGGAACATGTCAGAATAAATCTGAAAACTATTGTGGACTCGATATCCTTGAGAGAGGCACTCAACAATTTTCTAACTCATAAGTATACAGTGTGTGCTTGTGTAACCATTTCTAAAGGTTTTGTTTTGGAAATGAGATATTCTATTCTCAATGTGGGGAAAATCAATTTGCTTCCTCTCTAAAGGAAACATTCCTCATTTGGAAATAAGTGGAACAGACACTTTTTTGTGGGGATTAATATGGAGACATTTGACTTGTTGCAGATTGATTTTGGGTTTGCCTTTCCCGCTCCCCAGACTACTGCTTAAAAAAAAAAGCAAAGACCACCACTGTGGGGATGACTATTTTAATTATTTTGTTAAAAATAGAAACACTGGATGTATTGCACATATCACACTAGATAATTAAGGGCCTGATTTTGCAGAAGACTGAATGTTTTCAAATTCCACTGAACACAATACAAATTGAAGGCACTGAACCGTGCAGGATCAGGCACTTGGACTAATTTTCTTCACTGCTAAATGGCTAGAGTTCAAAACTTTTGCTATAAAGGCTTGTTTCTTCCCTTTCGCTATGTTAGCATTGACGAAAAGAGTGAGTTTTTCGATGAAAAGAGTGAGTTTTTGGAATATTCACAACAGGAAGATGGACATTAAAGGTTAAAGCCCTGATTCAACAAAGCACTGAAGCACACACCTAACTAGCATGTAGGTAGTTCTGTTGGACTTCAGTGGAACTAGTCTCCATGATTAAAGTTAAGCACATGTTTAAGAGCCTTGCTGAATTCAACCCTACATCCAGTTCAACAGGGGAGCAGGATTTAGCCCACAAAGAAGAAGCTATCAGAGTTAATTATAAAGTAGGACATGTCTGGACTGTGGTAGAGTATCTGACCCTTGTTCATTAAAGTTTTTCTTTCCCCCAGTGTGAAACTGACTTTTAGCCTCCACACCCACAAACTTCAATGGACACTTGTGTATGTTGCCTCCAATTACAGTGGGCTCTGAACTTGGTATCAGACAAAACTGTATGCCGATCACAGCACTTGCAAAAGAAAATCTGACTCTTTAGAATATTCTGTGTTTTTTTTTAAACAGGGCAAAAGAGTGAACAGGAACAACTGATTATGTAATAGCCAAGACAAAAGGACTGCAAACACAGCAGCGACAAATGACAGTGCACTGCTAACCCGTGTAAATCAAGTAATCTCATCCAAACTGGGCAAAACACACAATGCGCCAATAGCAACTAACTTCTCATTAGGAACCTTTACAAAATAAAAGACAAACAAGAACATACAGCACATGTTAAGGAGGTTTTCCTGGCAACATTTCCTTCTATTTCTGACAAAAACTAGCATTCATTAAACTGCTCTCTAGCAGAGTCAGCACTACTCAATGAAGACATGACCTACATACCTTGATAATAAGATAGCTACATACCCAATCATTCCCACACAGATAGAAAGATTAGACACATCAGCTGAGCTGACAGACAGGTAAGAAATGGGCATTGTAATAAGAACCTAAATAGATACATAGAGATTCGCCCAAGAGGAGTAAAAAAGCATATTTCCAGTAACCTTGCTTTTGGGATTGATAGTGGGAGCTATGAAGCCATGAACACCTTACTGCTCGCATGTGGAAATGACAAATAAGTTATTTAAGCCCCTTATTGCATTACTCATTTGTATCACATCATTGTGGCAAGTAAAACTGCTTTACTTTAAACATAAGAATGCTATGGGTTCACTTTCTCCCTTTCCTTTTCTCAGAACTCTACCACTGCACTGGGATGTCATTATAATTTGCTAGAGACACTCACACTGGTTGAGGATGCAAGAAGTGAGATTAGCAGAAACTATGGCATGTACTCCGTTCTTGAGATTTACCTGTAACTTCCATTAGAATGAATAGCGTGAAAGGGAATCAGGTGGAAAATGCACCCAGACAGCAAGGGTGGGATTTTCCAAAGCACTCAGCCTTGGCCTAACCCTGCCCCTATTGAAGTTATTGGGTTACTGGTGAACATTCCACTCTAGGTGCACAGTATCTCCACTGTGCAGCATTGTGATCAACTGAAAAATTATTATTGGGGCCACAATGATCACAATTTTTCTCTAGTTGCTTTATGAGCCGAGTTCTAAAAAATGTGTCCATTTATGTGAGTACATGTTGGTGGTACCAACATTCCGCCTTCTCTCCAGCAATTTTCCAGACCCACATTTCTTTCCAGTAATCTTTCTATATCTAGGTGTGTATATGATCCTCTTCCGTAGTTCTCAACCACGGGTATGTGTAAGCCTGGGGGTACATCAACTCATCTAGCTATTTGCCTGGTTTTAGAACAGGCTGCATTAAAAAGCACTAGCTAAGTTAGTACAAACTAAAATTTCATACAGACGACTTGTTTATACTGCTCTAGATACTATACACTGAAATGTAAGTACAATATTTATATTCCAACTGATTTATTTTATAATTATATAGTACAAATGAGAAAGTAAGCAATTTTTCAGTAATAGTGGGCTGTGACCCTTTTGTATTTTTATGTCTGATTTTGTAAACAAGTAGTTTTTTAGGGAGGTGAAACTTGGCGTATACAAGACAAATCAGACTTCTGAAAGGGATACAGGTATCTGGAAAGGTTGAGAACCACTGCCCTATAGTATCCCTATACAAGTACACCTAACAAGCATTCCGAGTTAGAAATAACAATCCCTCACCCTCTCTTTGTATTGTCCCATCCAGTAGGAGATGGATCTTAATTAGTTTATAGGAGTTTTGTTTGTCTGTGCGTGGGCAAGTGAATGGATGTGTCTGCACATTGTGTATGTGCATAGATGATATATTTATTGAGGGAGAGCCACGTCAGAGAAATTAGTTTTGTATTTTTGGTTCAGAAAGCGGAGAGGACCACAGTCATTCTTATTTCTTGCAGGAATGATTTCAATAGTCCAGGTCCAGCTCCTGTTACAGTTTGTGTCCCACACTCATAAGCCTCCCTTGGCAGTTTCATCGAGCCCCTGTAGCGTAGCTGTCATGAGAGGCGATGGTCACAGAATGAGAAACTATCTTTCAGGTAGCTAGAGCTTTGAATAGCAACACAGAGACCTTGAACTGGGTCTGCATTCCTTGGGATTCAGACTTGGAGCAGGGCAGAGCACTGGGGTGATGTGTCCACAGTGACCTGAGTTACTCAGCAAATGGGAAACTGTATTTTTCCCCAGCTAGAGCTTTTTCAGGGAGTGCAAGAATGGAAATAGTAACCATAGTCCTCATCATAACACCAGAGAGGTTTGTGGTTTTAAATAGAATAGCCCTGATGTAAACCCACTGAGTTCAGTTTAATTACTCCCAATTTACACAGGTGTAAATA
Source organism: Lepidochelys olivacea (assembly GCF_965140295.1). Classification (NCBI taxonomy): domain Eukaryota; kingdom Metazoa; phylum Chordata; order Testudines; family Cheloniidae; genus Lepidochelys; species Lepidochelys olivacea. The sequence continues at coordinate 78,029,726 of NC_140417.1, read as the reverse complement.
AGATCAGAATCAGGCCCATCTTTGTGTGATTAGTAAGCACTTAAACAAAAATCTATATACAGTGAAAGTATATTATTATTCTTTACATTTTAGTAACATAGAGCAAGGTTTAACATTAACTGTGAAGATGGTTGTGTAATGTTCTTTTGCAGTCAGTGTTGGTTCTTAGGAAATTATCTGGGTGGATTAAACAGAAACACGATTAAACAGTTTACACATTTCCTTGTGTTTCTGATGTCTAACTATAGCCGTGTTTGTCCCCATCTACAGAACTGTTTTATACCACATGGTATGCATATTTCAGCATCCAGCATTATTAACTCATGACCAACTGTCAGTTGATCATTATCTAACACATGGGGTCTACAAAAAATCCTTATTTGGGCAAAAGCAGCCTTCTCAACCACTCTGTCTATATTTTCCCCTCAGAAGAACTTTATTTGGATTATTATTTGCTGTCAATGGAAACTCAGAGGTTATATATGTAGAAATTTGCAGACAGGGAAATAAATCCTCAATGAGTTTAAACACTTAGTTGATATTAAAACCATCTCCAGCTTTGTTTAAAGAAAACTCTCAGTTGCCCTCTAGCGTTACATGAATGTCATGCAGAATAGCAGCAAGAGAGAGGGAAATACACACAAATTGTACAATCATGTTTAAAATATTCAGGGATGAACATTTTCAAGAATAAAGATCACAGAATTTATCCTAATTTAATATTATGTGATCTACTGTACAGATAATATTTCTTTTAAACAATGAGGAGGAAGTTCTAACCTTGTGGAATTACAATTCTTTGTTTGAAACATGATGCTGGGATTATGTTTACCACTATAATTGCAATGTATGGCAAAATGATTTTATGAGTTAGAACCTCTGAAAAGAAATCACAGTACCTACTGCATTCTATATCGTTCATTCATAACTAAAAATAGACTGGTATATAAGCTGGTTCAGCTAGGGAACACAGGAGTCTGTAGAATTCCCTAACATAGAAGAGAGTTTGCAAAAGAATCAGTATGTTTCTGAAAATGGACAACATATATAAAGATTTACTATACAAAACCAGGTATATATGTACACTGTATATCTTCATATATACCCATTTTCATTCGATACAAAGCAAAAATATCAAATACAGCCTGAAACTATAAATTTAATAATAGATTACCAAATTAAGTCTGCACAATCACTTCATTAAAAAAAACATTTCAATGTAAAATACAGCTGTAGGGGTTTGGACAATTTCCTGCATAATAGATCCATCCCTGAAATGTAAATAACACCGGTATTAAAACAAGCCAATAAGGGTACATCAGGAAAAAAAGAGTACATGAAAACATAAATGCACTTTCCAGCCTATCCTGCCAAATCTTTATTTAATTTGAGTGCTGCTTTGATAAATCACTATTGCTTCAGTCAGGGTTTTTTTTTTAAATGTTCTGTTATTCTTAACACAACTCCAGGGCAGATTAAATCTTAACATTTGAAATATAACAAACCAACAGAGTTTTGCAATTAGAATTATTCACTTATTTCCTGTGTATCATCAGCATTCCTGAAAGAATGTTGCTATAACATTAAACAACAGTGTGATCTTTAGAAATACATGATTTGCTTGTTCTGTTTTTTTCCAATGCAATTGTGCAACTTTAAAATCCTCTTCTTTCCCAATTCCTTACTCCCAAGCATATGCCCTTGATAGTGACTTATAATGTTTATAAAAAAACAAGTTTGAGGAATTTTTTTTTAAAAAGGACTTAAAAACCACCTACAGTATCACTCAATGGTTACACATTCAAAAAAGATAAATATAGCTCTATCTGGAAATGGAAATCCATAAAAACTTAATTATAAGGATTTCTCTTTTTAGTTTGACAAGACAGAAATGCCACAAGAAGTACATATGGCAATTCAAAAAACATAATCAGGGAAAAGGCAAAATGAACATTTAAAAGATGAATAGTTTAGATTTGCATAATCTGATATTTATATAGCACATTCTTTCCAAATGGATCACAGTGTTTTTCAATTTTTAATCTTGCTCAGCATACAGATTATAGCTATAGGAATCACTTTTTCCGTCACCAAAGTGCAGCCTCCTCTGGGGTAAATTGGGGCATTTGTTTAACAGCACACAGCAACACTACACAACCACATTAGGACAGGCAAAATTACATGCCTGAAACTAGAGTGGGAATTCAGGTATGTATCCAGGCCTGATCATATAATGAATTCTGCGTGGGTGGAGCTCTGCACACTTTGCAGAGCCTCAGTGGAGTTCAGTAAAGGATCCAGACTCCTCCGGGTAAAGCCTGTCTCTTACCATGTATTTACACAATGGTGGGTAGTTCCTAGGGGCCTCAATTTCCATCAAGGCCCCTAAGTATTACTGCAATAATAAGTAGAATATAATTACCTTATTATAAATTGCAGTTTGGCCAGATACAAGGATTAATACCCCACGCCTTGTGAAAGATGCTATGGGATTTTGAATGACCACAGTGGGTAAGGACTTCACTTTTACATATCATCTGGAAGGACCTCAGCACAGTGTCTTAACACCACCCTGGGGGAATGATTCTGTTCTGGCAGAAGGAAACACCATAAAGCCACAGATTCACCAACACTGTATCTGGGTTTTTCCAAAAAGTCTCCCATGCAAGTGCTTATCCAGCCTGATGCTGCTTAGCTTAGGAAATCTGACAAAAATCACAACTTAGAGAGAATAAACACCAGAAGTGTCTACATAGCTACTTTTCACTAGCTTCAAACACCTCGAGCCAATCCATAAGAAATGAGCACCTCTAACAGATTTCCATGTTTCGTATTAAGAAGATACGGACTTCTGCTGAGATTAATATCAAGATTCATCAACTCAAGAGGTAAATATTGACTGAGGCAAAGCAAAAATCAATACTGGTCAATATTTACTCAAGACATTAAATCTAGACATAATGTTACATACATTCTGAAAGCCTATCAGAAATCTCTGGAAGTCTTCATTATGGCTAAGGATTTCAAAAGTGTAACCCTGTTTCCTTTTAAATCAACATTCTAAATGGAGAAGAAGTTAGAGAGAACCTATTATTCATCTAGTGCAAAGTGAATTATAGCTTTCACTGACCACAGCTGTAGCCAGAGCAGAGGCACATACAGTATTTACATATGCTATCTGTCTGGTTTGCATTCCAAACGTCAGTATTTCTGACCTCTGAGGATATGAACAATAAAAATGTACTGATTCATCACACAACATTGTTTCAGACAACCAGGATTTTCTTCTTGGGTAGGAATGTACCCTGCTCCCCTCCCAAATATACATAAATTCAGGCTGAAACTTTATCTCAGGGTTCTGCTTCCCATGAGCAAACTACTTTGAGGATGCTGTCAATCAAATCTTTGGGGGAAGTTAGTTACAGCCTTATTATTTACTGTGGCAAGTATATTAGTCCTAATATTTATCTCAGGTTCCAAACTTACTCTCTCATTTCTGAATAGGTCTTCCACCTGGCCATTTTTGTTTGAGGCCACAGCGTACTCAAATAGCCTACCACAAAGTAGGAATGTTTAAAATAGAAATTCCAAATAATTTATAATGATTAGATTAGATTTTCAGAGGCACTTGAGGAAACTCTTCACCCAAATCCCATAGAATTTCAATCGGATTTGGGATCCTATCTCCCTCAGACACTTTTGAAAATGCCAGCCAAAGTGAACAATAAATGTGTAGTTCCTCCTTCTCTTTTATTCATCCAGATTCAAGTACCAAAACATGGTAATGAACACCCATGTTCAACTCTGTGCCCATTCAAATGTAGTATACGGTAGATCCTATGACCATTGGTGTCAATGAGCTTTGGATCCAACACTAATTGTTTTATTCCATTCATATTCTTATTTTGTTCTGTATTCATCCCACTCTTCTCTCTCTAGTACCATCCCTCTCTACTGGTGAATGGGATGATTTTACTTTGCTGTGAAGTCAAAATGAAATCAGCCATACCCCACACCTTTCTTCAGGGCTGATCTACACTACAAAGTTAGGTTGGCTTAACTAGATCATTCAGAGCTGTGAAAAATTTCAAACTCTGTGTGATGTTGTTAAGCCAGCCTAAGCCCCCGTGAAGACACTGCTAGGTCGATGGAAGAATTCTTCCATCGACCTAGGTACTGCCTCTTGAAGAGGTAGATTTACTACAGCGACAGACGAACCACTTCCATCGCTGTGGTAAGTGTCTACACTACAATGTTACGGGCTGCACCACTGCAGTGTTTCTAGTGTAGACATAGCCACAGTGAGTAACAACAGTGTTCTGTCATTCTGAAACTTCTCCTTCAGGCTTGGTGAGACAAAAAAATTCAGGAAAGGTGAAACTCCAAATGTGCACAGTTCTAAACTTTGGTGATGGTGTAAGCTCAGATGTATAAGATTCACTGTTTCTTATAAAGCAACTAAGTCTTCGCAAAGAACTAAAGTGTATCTGCTTCTGAAATAATATGGAAGCCATAATGTGGAACTGAAGTTTAAATTCAAATATACATTTTTTTAAAATCAATAAAATGCTTTTCTAAACCAGGAGATAGATCTGCAACTTAAAACTTAAAGTAATATAATATTTTAGAACTTTAATAAATAATGCTTTTACCTTGGTTACGAAATAATAACCTGCCATGAAAACCCAGAGATTAGAGGTAGGAAATTGTTTGACAAAAATTAAAATGTCACACTTTTTATAGAACTAAGTGTTATAATTGTTGGTGAAATACCCCTTTCAAACTTGTTAACACAAAATTAACAATTATATACATCACTTAATTTTAGAAGTGCATATCTCTTGAAGAACCCATTAGCTAACCATGCCTCATTCAGTTTAAATATATACATGCAGTACTCGTAGCACGGAGGGAATATAACTATGTCAATGCTGGCACTGTACACCCTGAAATGGCGAGTGGTATTAAACTGAGATGTAATCATGTTGAAAGGGAAACATTAACAAACAGCAGACAATTGAGAAGAAAACACAGTGTGCTTGTGTTCTTCTACATGTGCTTCAAAACCTTATATAACTATTCATTGTCTATTTCATCTGGCTATGGTCCCGGTTTGTTCTATTCTATGGTATACTAATTTTACAATAATAAACTATTACACAAGCTTTATGCAGTCATGCATATGAAACGGTTGTGGAAGACATTACATTTGATTATCTTTCTACCAAAGACATCATCTTGAAATTAAACAATGGCCTGGTAGAAATATATATGAGTTAAAAGGGGGAAAAAATAGATCTTTACTAAAAAATAGAAATAATGTTCAATCTCAGAAGGGCAGCCTTTAAAAACAGAGATCTCCCCCCTCCAAAATTCACACTCCAAACCCTCCATGAGTGTACTACAGATAAATACCGCTAAACTGACAATATTACATGAGGGTCAGCATGGTACTACACCATATTGAGTTGATGACAATTAGTGATGTTGGAAATGCAAATATTTGTTATACACCACCTTTAGGTAAAAATGAAGCAAGGCATTTTACAAAGACAAAAGGAATGTGTGAAATAGTTTAGGTTTAAAAAAATGATGTATTTATTTATGCTTCAACATGAATTGATGAGATGCCTAGGTTAACAGCTGTCTGTACTTTGGACAGTTGCTAGATGGTTACTGCAAATAGAAAAAATGTAACAAAGGAAGTTACAGCATATGCAAAGATAAGGTCCAAAACAGCGACTTCAGGTTCTGCATTTGCCTATGGAATTATCTTGGAATCTTCTACTAAACCTGGAAATGAACTTTAATCACACTGGTTCAGGATTGGTTATATTTAGTCATGGAGCAGTGCCAAAAGACACTATTGGTTTATAGTATCACTGACATATTTACATCTAATATCTCATCAACCATTAAGGGCAGAAATAAATGTCTTTTACCATTGGAAAGGGTGCGATTCTCAGATCTCCAAGATATAAACGATTTATTTCTAGCCCTGCCAAGTCACAAAACACCAACATTTAAAAATCATAGTATTTTGATTACCATCTTGCTTTCCCCACAAACTTCGATTCCAACGTTTTAGCAGCTAATCTCCCATACCACTAAATGTAGTAAACCAATGTTTTATACGGGCCCGAGGGACACTACCACAATGCAACCAAATCTTGCCAAAAGCCGAGGCTCAGCTTTCAGATGACATAGGGTCTGATTCTGCCCCACTGAAATCAATGGCACTTTTGCATTGACATCAGTGGGAGAAGGATCAGATCCAGGTAGCTTCAACGCCACATTTTGATCTCAATTACACTGGTATAAATCCAGAATTACTTCATAGATTCCTGTGGAGTTCCTTTTGATTTACATGAGAGAATCTGATATCAGAATCTCATCATTAACCTTCACCTTTGAAGAAGAGCTTGTCAAAACTCAGAATTTCTGTCCAACAGAAAATTCCAGCATTTTGAAATTTGTTTTCGTCCCACATCAGGACAAAAAGTCAAAATATCAATTTGTTTTTAGGGAACAGACAGTTCCGATAAATGTTGGTTTGGAATACTCAAAATGTTTTCTTTTGACATTTCCAAACAAAACGAAATGTTTCTGCATTCCCAAATCAAAATGTTTCATTCATTTCGATTTGATTCAGCCATAGTCTGTGTTCCCCTGAGCTGCCACTGTGCCTTATGGGAGTTGTAATTTGAGTGCCTCATGCCCTCTCTGAGTTCTCCTCTATGGGTGAGGCTCCTTTGCCAAATTAACTCTCCCGTGATGTACCATGTCAGTTCACTGAGACGTGAGACTGTGGAATATCATGGAAGATGTAGTCTAGCCGGGCAAACCAGCCTACAGCGGCATGAGGCCACCTGAACTACAGCTCCCATGATGCCCCACAGCAGCCAGATTATTGTTGAAATGACTGAACATGAAAAGTTTTAATTCAGTTGGACAAACTAAAATATTTTTATTTGGGCCAACCCAATCCCAAATGAAATGTTTCTTTTCAGTTTTACTGATGGAAAATAGAAGCATTTCAGCAAAACTGAAAAGCCCCGTGGAAAAATTTGTTTTTGGGGAAATAGCATTTTCCATAAAAGCATTTTGGTGGAAAATTCCCAAGCAGCTCAGCTTTCAAGGCTCATGAAATACGAGTAGCTAAAATCATGTCAGAATTAAAATGGGGGAAAAATACCTAAGTGGATAATCAGAAAATGGAAGGAGAACGGTAGCGAAGGTCAAAGTCCCATAGAGTGGGTTTATTTGTGTGTTTAGACTTGGGTCTAAAGAGCCCCCCAAAACCACCAGAATTTTGAAGTGTTGAAGGCTGTCCAGCTGCAGGTGGGATGTGGCTCATGGGGTGCTACAAAGCCTCCCCCCAACAACTGATGAGGTCTTTTGTTTTGTTTAGTCTGGGTTTTGGCCTGTGAGACTAACAAAGCCTATCAGACTTAGACCTCATTTCACGGGGTGTAGATGAAATCCTACATCTTGTTTAGACTGTCGTTTTATTTGGATGTAAAGACAAGTTGGATATTTGTTATCTCAAGACCTCCCCATTTCCATGAATATTAACTTTTGGACCCAAATATGCAGCACAGCCCTAATGCCTTTCCTTAACTCACCTGAAATGAGAGCTCACATTTCTATTCATTCATCTCAGCCCCTCTTGCTCTCCAGAATATTTTTTGCTGGTTGCTAGGCAGCTATTGTTGAAAATATGCATGAAGTATTAATTGTCTGAGCAATTAAAAATTCTTTAAAATTGAGAACATCACCATACCTAAAATAGGATGTTTCCCTTACATCAGGCAACTCCAGATACAATGTTGGGAATGTTGATGGCTGCAGTGTGTCAGGGGCTGGATGAGTCTTGAGAATTATTCACACACAGTACACGTCACAGAAACAAACAAACCAAAAAAATTAATAACCTCATTCTATAACAGAGCCTTATTCAACAGATAAATTACTTCATGTCTTGTTAATCTTTTTGCTTGTTACTTTGTTTACAATTTTCCATACTTTTCCTCTGACATGTACATTTCATATTTTCATTTTTTAAGCCACTGATGACTTTGGGCTGCTCTGTTATTACAGTTAATTTTAGAACTTGCTGAACATATCAGCCAATTATCTTCTAAACCCAAAATGGAACCAGCAAGTTTATTCTTACTTGCTTCACTTCAAAGAGATACTGTAGCCTCATTGCTGATGCCAAGTGCTCTGTGCTTCATACCAGTAAATGCAGATTTCATTTTATAGAGGTTTTTTTTTTCTTCTTCAAAAAAACATTCCAATGTCATGATCAAGCTCGAAAGACAGTAAACACAGACTTCCATAAATTGACTCTAACTTCTAAACTAAGCAGCTGAAAGGATTTACAGCTAGGTAGGGTTGGGGTTTTTTGTGTGTGTGTGTGTGTGTGTGTGTTTTTTAATAACAAACCCCTCTCTGTCATAACTAAACATATACAACACACATCCAACATATTGACAGAAAGAGTTTCATAATTACCACCACCAAAAAACCTTAAAGAGCTATAATTTTTGGTAAATCAGTCAAATGATTGTAGTGCATTCTGATACGATCTAATAAGGATAACTACATTGCTGATACTTGAATGTATTATTCTGCTACAAAAGGTTGAGGGAATAGCTTAAGTATTTTATTAAAGATATTTTTCCTGCTTTTCAAACATTGATTTTTCACCCATAGCCATTATAGAATAGGCCATGGGACTGTCTTGGTATATTTCAAGAGAACCAGTAGTTAGGGCTGCAAGATCAGGATGTACATTCCATGTCGTGCTTAATTTCACCATTGAAATGAGAAGCAAAACCATCAATGCCTATTTAAAGTACACATTCCATACTATTGTAAGGAATAGTTTTCACTGTTATATGAACTTTTATTTTATTCCCACCTTCCCTGCTTCTTTCACTGTAGCCTATTGTAATAGCAAGTCTGAAATGAAACCCACTTTGGGCTCCAACAATGCTGAAAGCTTCCTTATAGCAGCACCCCTGTCATTGTGACACCAGCTGTTGTTTGTGTATGTTGTCCTCATTGACAAGGTTATTACAATTGCCCCTTTCAGTTTCCCTCTTACCCTTTCTGTGGGTTGAAGCCACCTGTTTAAAATCAAATTCCTCCTCTTCTTGTACTCAGGTGGTGCTAACAGACTTTTCAATTAACACAGTCTTTCAAACTATTATGCAAAAAGTTCAGGTAACTAGAGATACTCCTGAAGGATCTATAAAGAGTCACATTAAGTCTGTATGTGATTTTGGAGAATGTTATTAGTTAACATATTTTATGAGATGCTATCAAGTTAGATTTTCAAATCCTGCCACAACTAAAACACAATAGGGCAGTTACAACACTTCCTATGTAGGGCTAATGTATTAGGCACGATCTGTGAAATTAAAAGCCAACAACTATGCTTCAAATGTACAGCTCGCTAGTACAAATTGAAAGGTATGCGTATATGTCTGAAGAAGGACAGAGCTCAGTAAGTTCTCCAAACTCCACCAAACATTGGACCACGGCTGAATTTGTCTAGCTTCAGCCACTAGATCTTGTTATGCCTTTGCCTGTTAAACTAAAGAGCCTCCTACTATCAGAAATCTTCTCCTTATGTAGTTACTTATAGACAGTGAGTGCAAGTCATCTCTTAACATTCTCTTGGATAAACTAATACATTGAGCTTCTTTAGTGTCTCATTTTAAGGCAAGTTTTCCAGACCTCAAATCATTCTTGTAGGTCTTGTCTTAACCCTTTCAAATTTTTCAACATCAGTTTTAGTGTGGAACCAGAACTGCACACAGTGTTCCAGTAGTGATTTCTCTAACACTATATACAGTGCTAATACCCACCGCTCTGCTTCATACATCTAAGGATCACGTTTGCTGTCTTAGCTACTGCATCACATGATTGGGTATCCATCATTATCCCTAAGTCCCATTCACAGTAATAAGGACCAATATAGCTGCCCTGACTCACATGGGGGATGTTTGACTGATTTGAATTAGGTAAAGGACTAAGGTAAAGCTACACGTATTAAAGGCCAAAAAAATCATACTTCCATTGAAGTCAATGTCAAAACTTCCACAATTTCATTGGCATTTGGTCCTCAGTGTACAAACAGTCAAAGTTTCATTGTACAAGTTCTAATGGCTATTATAAAGCTCAGAGAAGCCAAACCTCTTATTTTTTCTGCCAAAGGTAATTACTTTTTGATTTTTGTCTAGTTAGGAAAATATATTCACTACTCACCCATAGAATCAAAATATGGGAAGGCACGGTGTATCCATTTACTATTACTGGGAAGAGGTGGTGTTTAGAAATGCTCAGGGGTAGTTCAGGTAATGGCAGGGGAATAAAAAAAATAGATTATTGAGGGGTTCTTTTGCTTTTTAGCTTGAGTTATGAACCAGTCAGAATGCTGACATTCACCACGCTCCTCTCTGATCAGGTTTATGATGAGTGAGTTTGGAGACTAAGGGCCTGATCCAAAGCCCACTGATGACAGTGTAAAGACTCCCGTTGAACTCAGTAGGCTAAGGATCATGTCCTTATATCCTAGTGCCTAATTTCGGGGAGTAGATCATATCACAGTTTTTTCAAGTGGTACATGGGTATTTTGCTAATGCTTTAAAAACTACAATCATGTCAACATGACATTTAAAAATCTGCAGAAATCACAGTCTCTCTCCAGATCATATTACTAGGATATTTTAAAATATAAAAACTACTCAAATTTGCTATTAATTTTTTCCTCTATTAATATTGCTGGCATATTTAAAATATAAACTACTGACATTTGCTATTCATTTTTTTCCTTTGACTTGTCTCTACATTGCATCATCTCCCAATTACTGTGATTTTGCTGAGTATGCCAGTTTCTTAAAGGCCCAGCTATAAAATGTATGGACTAATTGTTGAGCAGAACTGAAGAGCTATTAAAACTGCAATAGTACAGCACTTCCAGTGGTAGTCTATTATTTCTACATGATTGGTTTTGTACAGCTCTAACTCATGCATTGAAACTCTTAGATAAATTAACTCCTTCATTTTGACATAAGCATCACAGAGAGAATTAAACATGAATGAACATTTTTCTTCAGATATTTGATATGTAGTATAGATAATTTTAAATGCATGTTACTGAAGATTACATATTATTTGAATTGAGAGCAGTTTACTGTTTTATAAAGACTATAATAAATTGATTTTGATTTCAAAATTATCCCCATGTTCCTATTTCATATTTCTCTGTCATATACTTGTTGGACTATGTTTACAGAACTTTATGAACTATAATATACATCTCAGGCATTTCTAAACAGCTATATAAGAGTGGGTCTGAAATGTACACATTTTAAAGATTACTTTGTGAACACCAAGCTCTTTTCCCAGCTGTTTTACATTTTGAATTTCCCAATAAATGAATAACATACTAAAAAAGCAAACAAGATCTGACATTATTTAGTCTAAGTTTCTAAAATGGCGTAACATCTGTAGCTAAAAACAATTTTGAATAACTATATTTAACTATCATCAGTATTCAATTATTCAAAACTAGTTTTCTTTACAGTCCAGCTATGTGACTTAACAATGTGGTATTCAAATGTTTCTTTTAATTGTTTCGTCCTTCCAACAGCCACAATACAGCAAAATGAAAAAAAAAAATTTTCTCATCTCTTTTTTATATATATTCATGTGACAAACCCATGATCTCAGTTAAGTGCCACAACTGTTCATTAACACGCATCACAGTCACACAGTCAGTTCTACAAGCTTTGATACCATGCCAAAATGAGGGGCTCAGCAAATGGCACTTTGACCTTTTCACTACTAACTTCAGTCTTTATTAAAATCTCTGAAACTTCAGGTCTGTCTCCTGCTTTACCATCTTTTATCTGCTTTATAAATACCAAATATTCACTCATTAAACAGAAAAATTTGCTACTTTCTTATGTAATGCTAGATTCCCCTTTCCACTCACAACTGGCTTGTGAAATGCCTTTGATTAAAAAAACTAAAGAATTCTAAATCTGCCTTGCAGGCTCATTTCCAGAGCACTCAAGCATGTTGTCCAATTTTGAAAATCTATCAGGATACATGTAAATTTATCCAAGTTTCAGAAGAGTCAATTTTCCTTGTTGAATTTTAAGTAACAATACATGAAATGCTCTCTCTCTCTCTCTTTCAAACGATGCTCGGGTGGCTTCAGCTTGACCATTTGGGTTGGGACAGAGACTGATCTTTTCCCCAGCAGGACATCCACTGCCAACAATAGAGTCACCAAAACCACTGGCACCAAGGAGTTAAATGTTACCCCATGAGAGACAAATAGAGGCTTTGATCATTTTTATGGTTCTCAAACAAAGATAGTGGGGAAAATCATGCAAATTATTTTGGCTAACTGTAACTAACTAATTACAGGTAAGAAAAATCAGAAAATGTTCACGAGTCATTCATGTGTTTTCATTCTTTGTAAGCTGGCTGGCACACCCTGGCTGCTTCATTTCTTGCTTTAAATAAGTAAGCCCTGGAAAATATGTATAGTATTTGGAACTACAGGGAAGGACATATTAATTCAAAGGTGGCTTTGTATAAGTTTGCATTTTCCATACTTGAAATGTAGCTTTAAGGAAACTCAGGACCTGCCTACAGCGTTTAATTTATACCACCCTTCACCCAAGGATTAGCTAGACTGTATAAACTACTTTTTCCAAGTTATACAATGACAAGGCTTAAAAAACGGAGGTATCATCATTAAGCAACTCAGTAGCCTTGGCTGATCCTATTAGCAGTACCATTCGGGAACCGAGAAAGCCCTCTGCTAAAAAAGACTTAAAGTAATGGGTATCAATTCCAACTCCTTGAAATGTGTACACTCACCTGGGTATTAGGGAAACTATTTGCTCTTAGATGCATTACTGTAGTCTGATTAAAATAATGACAAATATTTTGGAATTTCCATCTGAAGCCAAAACAAAATTATTCAAGTGCACTCCAGAAGGAACAAAGCTTTTTTAGTACCTTCAAATTAACTTAGGTAAGTTTACAAATGGCCTATACGTAAAACAGCATTAACTAAAATTACATTTGTTTTTATTGAAAAGGAGCCTCAAGTGCTGACATGTAATGTATGACATGTGATACATAATAATTCTTTTAAACCAGTTCTGGCATAATATCTCCCAAGGCATAATAACCACAAATGACTGCTTTAGTTAAGAAACTAGCCAGAAGCAAAATAGATCCATGTAAAAGTAGCTTTAACCGTAAGTACCTCAACAATATTTTATGTCACTTTGTAAAAAGTTAAAGGAGTCCCATAATAATTAACAACAAAAACTTCATGTTCTTTACTATTGTATGGTGATTGTGAAAGGTTATTTCATAGCCCCACAGCTGCCAATGCTATAAATTATGCAGGCACCATGAAGCATTAAGAAGAAATAATAGCAATTTAAACTAAGGCTGACGTAATTCATGATAAACAGTCATTGGAAAATATTACAATGTTGTCTTTTTTTGAGTGGGTTTAATCAGAAGAATGTGACCATATTCTGACATAAACCATTTCTCGTTTCCATTGTACTGGCTTTTGGAATGTTGGCACTGAGACTGGCTGCAAAGTTCTCTTCTATTCACAATAATTACTGATTTTAAGGCTTGAACACCTGAGGGAATGTAACAATGTACATTTGGTATTCTGATTGATTGAAAACTCTTCCAAGACAAAGCTCAAGAGCTCTGGCATGCATGGTGGTCCAAGAGAGAGACTGAAATTGGAGAAACATTAAACAAGGATGCTCTAAAGAATACATATCAAAAAGATGACTCCAAAACTGTCAACATATCCAAATGACTTTGTTTTCACATTCACCGTGAGCTTACACAGACTCTGTTTTACTGCCCTGAAAACGTGGCTCTTAATATGGTTTTGTTAGCTGAATCACAAAAGCAGCAACACACTGAAAATCAAATATGGGAATCAGTAATTTTAAAAATTGTATCTAAACCCACTTAATTAACAGAAATCAATACATGGGTACACACATTATACTTATGTGATAAATTACATATATCACACACATTTGTCCACCTCACCAGTACTCTGCCCACTAATCTTTTTTGCTGGAACTATTTCTGACATCATCGTTATCCTAAACCTAAGCAGATAACACTTTTAAACCATATCACACTACCGTGTATTCCCTAAAAAAAGAGAGAAGAATGATGGTTTTCTGGTTGAGGCATTGGACTGGAACTCCAGAGACCTAAATTTCTATGCTGCTGAGCCACAGACTCTCTCAGTAAAACCTTTGCAAAATAAAACGTATCATGTTATGTTACAGCACGTGATCGTGTTATCGGTCTGTATTGTAATGCACACACAGGGAGGGCAGAGTTAAGGTTGCATGCGAAACTTTAACTTGGGAGTTTCTTGATTTTTAAGTGCTTAACACAGCAACCTTAATGCTTCTTCACTATAGTATTTTTAAATGGAATTTCTAAGCGCGTACATGGATGGGTTTTTTATTTGTTTTTTTGTTATTCACAAGAAAGAAAGATGGGGGTGGGAGGAGGAAGCTCAGATGCTACCTCCTTAAAAGGTCCATAGGAGGGAGCCCTTCTTCTCCACATCTCAGAAGCCGCACAGTTTTACCTTTCAAACTGACAAGAGATTGAGGGAATGGTTCCTGTAAAGCACTGAATGAGGAGCCCTGCCTGCCTGACAACGCACTGTGTGCTATCAGTGAGGCCCGGTGGGCGCTGAACAGGCCAAGGCTCTTACAGAGCGCTGTCTCATTCAATGTACAGTTTACAAGTGTGCTCTGGACTATGCTAGCTTTCATGCCAGGTATGAAATATATATGCACACATATTATAAAGTGTGCATACCTCAATGCAGATTTACAAGATACTGGATGCCCAGGGAATGAGGCAGAGGTTGAGGATGTATAGTGCTGCCTACTGTACTCTGAATACTGGTTGAAGAGCTTAAAAAAAAGCCAATGAGATTTCACATAGGATTCACCCCTCCAACAGGCTTTACTGGGGTGGGGGGGAGGTTGAGCATAGAAACCTGAAAAAATTAATTTTCCTGTAAAAAGTGACTACAGTAGATATTCTCTAACAAGGAAATTTTAGATTCTGGTTTTGTTTAGTAAAAGTGAATTTATGGAGTATGTGTAGAGCTCAAAAATATGGTTGCTATTGAAAAATATACTTAGCAAAAAAAGGAAAGAAAGAAACATATTTTGCTTCTTTTGAGTTTATACGGATCACAAAATAATAGAAATGTAGAGCTGGAAAGGACCTTGAGAAGTCATCTAGTCCAAGTTTATCTCACTTTACAACATGTTAAATTCTTTCACTTAACAACTCACTGCTAACGATTCTGCTAGATTCTGCTTTCAGTTAATCTGGTGTAAATCTTGTGTAACATCCACTGAAGTGGATGGCGTTATTCCAGATTTACACCACTGTGAGACAGAAAAGGATCCATTATCAGTGTTTATTGCTGCAAGTATACAAATATTTTATCCTTTACAATGAGTGACATGATGCAAAACTTGCAAATATTTATTTTTAGATGTGGGGGGAAAAAGCAATTAGAGCTAAAACTGTTAAGAATGAGGAAATCACTTAACAGAAGCAATTAGGCTGGGCATATAAACAGCTCTGCCTTCCGATATTTTATTCAAATACTGCAGAGCATACTGGGAAATATCACTTGTTTAAAAAAACTGGAAGTATTATTTCACAACTGCAAAATCAATCATTATAAACAACGTCTGGGGATCATTAATAACTTACTCTACAGTTGGATTAACAAAATTAAAAAAAAAAAAGATCTGACCAAGAATTCAAAACATTTGCAGATTTTCTCTTTAAAACTAAAGGCTTATGTTTGTAGAGATGAGGGGAAAATATATATATATATATACACATACACATTAGATATAACTCTGTTATGCATTAATCATTACTACCCCTCTAGCTACGTCCTGTTTTTTGTTTTGGGAAAGTTAAAAATTATAATATTTAGCTAAACCACTCTACCCAGAGCCATGGAAAATATTTGCATATTTTTCAGACTGCTGAAGATGCCACTGTAAAGCTGCATCTGAGGAGGTCCCAGCATCCATGCTAATACAAAAGCTTTCATATACTCGTATAATATTTTTAAGAACACATATAAATGCTAAAATGTTCTAGCCTTACAACTGGGATACTAGCAACTTTCCCGCCGTAGTACCATACTTATATTAAAATACAGTACTGGACAGCATGCCCTGGGCACATTAAAAATGGTGGTGGAAAAAACTAAATAGATTCTAAAGAACATTAAAGAATATATTTTTCAAAATCCATGGAGTAAGTTTTTCTCGCTACTTGCCTTGAAAACAAAATGAATTTTCTTCTTAGGGGGTTGCAGGCTCAATCTGGCATGTTGCTGAGCACTCTGGTCCTACTCCAACAAAGCATTTGCACATATGCATATCTTTAAGCACATGAGCTGTTGGGTTTACACTAGAACCCTAATTCCTGTTATACAAGTCATAGGAACAGACCAGAAGCCTCAATCCCAGCAGGCCAGGTTACACCCACTATTACAGGGCACGAGCAGGAGACAGGCAGAAATGGCTTACTATTCCCCACAATGTACACTTTTTAGACCAGTGGGTTCAAGCCCACTAGCCATATAATCAGCTGCCCTTTTCTGACAGGGAGCTGTGTGGTGCATAGGATGGGTAGACTCCTGGGTGTGGGCTTTCCACAGCTTAGATCCCCTGTGACTACACAGCAAAGATATTGGGCCTGATTCTGATCTCACTGATGTCTAAAGTCAATGGAAAGACTATTTCTACTTTCAGGGGGGTGTATATCAAGCCTTGGCACTGTGGTAAATCAGGAATAGCTCCACTCAAGTAAGTAAAAGTTACACTAGCCTAAAACCAGTGTAAGATCAGAATCAAGACCATTATATTTTCCCCTTCCCTGGATGCATGGAGAAACCTGAAAGGTTTTACCTCACCCACCTTGTCTTCCTACAGCAGGCACTCGCCCTGCTACGTTACCAGAGGGGTATCCATGGGGGTGGGCAAGTACATTTTTTAAAAGAGAGGAATAGAACACTGAAATGCTTTTTTTTAAAAATAATGCAACATAGAAGAGTCCAGGGAGCACTTAAGCATGAAAGAAGATGCCATCTGCTGAACTTGTCAAATCTACCAACACATTCTGGTGCTGGATACAATCCCCAGAAGGCACAGAATTTGGGACATGTTGAGAAAACTCTTGCTTTCGATCACATTTAATGCCAGCTAATTAAGCTTCGGTAGAACTCTTCTGATGGAGTCCAAATGTTGGTGTGGTAAAACATCCTTCCCTAGACAAATCTTCTGGATAATGAACGCTGACCATGCAGGAGAGCTGCTATTCACTGATACAGACTATATCAGACTGAGCCAAGAATAACATGCATCAAGATCTCTTCATGATCCATAGAAAGCAATGACTGATTAATATTGAGAACAACAAAATTAATTTAGATGCAAGAAATAAATACAGAGTGATGGGGACCACTAAAAGAAGGGAGAAGACCCCCAGATACCTTTCCTGAGGAGGGAATAGCGTTTTTTATGATCGGAGGACGGACAGTCCTGAGATTAAAATACTGTCCTCGGCATCAGGAGATCTTAGCTCTAGTCCGTCTATTGAAATAAGTTACAGTGCATGTAAAGGAGCCAAATGCCAATAACGTCAGTATTTTACTTTATAAAAAAATGTTTTCGTCCAAATTGAGACCTACATACTAAGGTTGGGTTAAAAAGGAAGCTGCTTTTGAGTTACAGGAATAAAGAAGTGTCACCAACAGGAAAGTTCTCTGTATTTTATTGCACTGGAACTGTGCATATTTTTAAAGTAATTTTATATGCCAGTTTTTTCTAAACAGTTGATTTTATCTAGGAGTCACAAAACTCTGGCCATGGAGACATATATAGAAAGCAACGACAAAATTTCAGTTACACTAGTACTAATGGCACCACTGCAATGTCTCCAGTAGTCTGCTTTCATCCTGCTCATTCTTTATGGAACATTAGCTAGCCCCCACAGTCCTCTCTGCTCTACAGCCCAATCCTGGAGCCCTCTCATCTCAGCCACAAATTACCTGGCCAAAGAAGACCAGCTAGATAACATTATTTTTTAGACCAGAGGGCATCCTTTTATTACCGCATAAGCCCAGGAGGGTGACCATAATGCTTTATATAGTGATCCTAACTTTGCTAACCTAGGAAGTGAGAGGTTTCAGTGTAAGAGCCGTGTTAGTCTGTATTCGCAAAAAGAAAAGGAGGACTTGTGGCACCTTAGAGACTAACCAATTTATCTGAGCATAAGCTTTTGTGAGCTACAGCTCACTTCATCGGATGCATTCAGTGGAATTTTCCACTGTAGCTCACAAAAGCTTATGCTCAAATAAATTGGTTAGTCTCTAAGGTGCCACAAGTACTCCTTTTCTTTTAGGAAGTGAGAGACTCTGCTTTCTACATTGTTTTAGGGAAAGATGGCGATTTTTTTAAGGAGATGATTTTTCCTAATGTAAGTGATATACTGTTGGTTTTTAAAGGAGGAGGGAGGGAAATGGGTACTGTAATGACTTTACACGTCATTTTCCAATTAGCTGTTTTTTTCTGTGCATTGATCTTTTTATGTAAAAGGAATCAGTTTCATTTTTCAGGGGGAAAATTGATATTAATAGTATAACTAGATACAGCTCTTTCACTTTTTGGTATGAACTGTTTAGTAAAAGAATGTCCTTTACAGACATTAATAAAACTTTTAACTTTCTTTGGGCGGTGAACAGGTGTTTATTGTAACCCAGGGACGAAACAGCTTTTTTAATGGTATATTGGGCCCAACGCGCTATAAAAGTAATCCAGAATGATTTAAAATTTACCAAGCATATTTGAAAAATAAGGAAGAAACGTTATCCAGCTTTCTCTCATACTCTGCTTATATTTAGAGCAAGCACACGCACAAAACCAAGAAAAGTCTCCCTGTTAACATCTAATAGCCATGATATGTTATTATCCACCATACTGTTGAGATGAAACATTCTGCACCAGCTTCTCAGCTGGTGAGGTCCGTGGAGCTGTACTGATCTACCTCATCTAAGCATCTGATCTTCTGACTTTTAAGGCCTGTGCCCAAACATTCTTATTTTCTTGCTTGCTGTTTGCTGCTTGTTCCTGAAGCCAATTTGACATCTCGTTCATTACAAGCAACAGAAGAGACATTTGAAGACAAAGTTTCCAGAAGCTAGAGACCTCCTTTTACATGCAAATGTGCACATTGTGTGCACATCTACAGCAACCACCCATACAAATATGACAGTAGCACGCATAAATGGGTAATTAGACATCTACCCCTCTGCACAGACAAGGCCTGATCCTCCTCTCACTGTCATCACTGTGCATCGGCAGTAGCTCCAGGTGTGAACCTGGCATATTGGGAGAATGAAGCCTATCCTTACCTAATGTGCACAGACAATTGTAATAAGTGCATGTGCAACTCCAGGTGCACATTTGCACCACACATTTCAGCACACTGACCCGCAACTCCCATTTTCCAAAAAGCGGCTGTTGATGTCTGTACAGACAGTTTTACCTATGGCTAGTTCACTGGAATTTATAATGAAAATTAATAGGGGCCCTTACTTTTTTGTTCTTTTCTCTTCTTTGGCAGCATATATATCTGCCTAGCAATAAAAGTAAATGACAGGCCTTTACAAAAGTTACTCCATAATAGCAACCAAAAAAATGAATCATATGCAGTGTGTATTTTACTGATAGTTTTCTGTTTAAGAGAAATTAGTCAATGGCCCATAAGTAATCTTTTCAGGGAGTTTTTTTACATACCAATTGATGTGGGCATTTAGAGGGAAGTGAATATGTGTATGGAATCTAATCATGCATACATGAAAATACAGTGGGATCAAGATGGAGAACCAATCCCCCTTGATCCTTTTCCCCTGGCCTATTTGCCCCTTATGGAAGGATGGGGAAGAAGGAGGATGTAGCAGGGATTCTGACACTGGCCTGCCTTCTGATTGGCTGCGTGAATGCCTGCTTTCAGAACAACCTTTCTATTGGCCATCTATAATCCTAGTGGACCTAAAAGTAGTCACAGATAGGGATCATGCCCCTTGTTTCTGCCCCACAGTGGACAATGGTGCTCCTGCCTTTTTGCCCAAGTTCAAATTTTCTCAATTCTTTTGCTCGTAACCACTATTGCAGCTCGTTTTCTGTATGGGTGATGCTTGTCTGCAAGGGTATCTAACTGATCTTCCTTGGGGTGGAGGAGACATGCTGTTTAACCACGGCTGTTTCCATTCACTTTGGGTATCAAGAGATGTGAACTCAGTTTGATACCTCCTATTTCCTGTGCACATGCAAGCTCACAATTTTTAAGTATGTTTGCCTTTGAGAGCGGGATCCTTCAAGCCAGTTAGATAAGTTAGTAAGTATTTACCACCAGTAAGGGTGAAACTTCCAGGCTTCCTTATCACAGCAATCTTTTCCTGGTAAATTTAAGAGAAATTAAGGGCTAGACATGAGTGGGTCCATTCTCTCCACTGCAGAGCTGCGCCCCTTATACTTGCATCAGCAATCAGACTGTGAAGCCAGTTTGCTAAGCAGGGCTTTGGTAGGGTATATCTACATTGCAATTAAACACCAGAGTCAGCTGACCCGGCTCATGGGGCTCGGGCTGCAAAGCTGCCATGTAGATGTTTGGGCTCAGGCTGGAGCTTTGGCTCTGGGACCCCATGACGGGAGGGGGCTCCCAGGGCTCAGGCTGTAGACCAGACTTTGGGACCTGGCAATGGGGGAAGGTCCCATAGCCCAAGTTCCAGCCCAACCCTAACATCTACACCACAATTTTACAGCCCCGCAGCCTGATCCCAGTTTGCCAGCCACAGGTGTTTAATAACAGTGTAGATTTACCCATAGTGTCTTTGGGAAAAGATATGGAGAAGAAGAACGGGATGTGCTTATGCCCAGATTCAGCTTGCAATGCCTGCGGGCATTCATTGCAGTAATTTATCTAAATTAACCTGAGGCAATCCCTGGTGGCAATCCTGCAGGAAGTTCTAAGTGAATGTAGGGATCCACCCATGTGGAATTCCTCACAGGATCCGGGTCTAAAATGGTGTGTAGGTAATCTTCTTCCACCCATGTCTGTGATGATTGACAGACACAGTCTAGCTGCCCTTGCCACTTACAGAACAATTTCCCACCTTTCTTTTTTTCATGAAGAACACTGAGGCAAGATTTTTTTCTCCTGTGTTGCTGTTTTCCCCCCGCTTCACTGAAGAGAAAAAAGGTCATACCTAGCAGAACAAAATGTTCTTGCTAAAAATGCATAATAAAAACTGGGAGAAAGTTTGATGGAAGAACATTTCTCTCTATTAAAATGGTCTAACATGTACAGCAGCTCCTATGCTATGGTGAATGGAGTTCTTTGTCTAGGTGTTTTTGGTATCTCATTTGTTACACACTGTATTTATCACAAGGTGCTGCAGTTCCCAGAATAAGTGTAAGATTTTACTGAGTAGCACAATAAGTAAAGTAGATCTCGCACCCACATCAGAAATCAGAATGGGTAAGAGTGTTCTCAAAAGGAGCTGTGAATGTAAGATACCCTCTTAAAGATTTTCACTTCCTTTGTAATTAATGTAGATATTTTAGGAACGGGAGAAATATACATCTGTACCTTTCCCTTGGCCTTCTGCACCCTTTTCCTCACATTATCTTTCCCAGTGTAAGAAACATCCAAGACCATCAAACTAAATGTGTCTGGATTTTTTTAACAAACACCTTTTAAGAATGTTATTCACATTTATGTAATCTAGTCTCCTCCTCAGATCTGAGTGATAAATACCAGTGCCTTACCTTAGAGTAATCCATTTATCTACAGTACCACCCTGCCTGTTTAGATTTAGCAGTCATTACTTTACACATGTGACATCAATCTACATGTTATCAGTGTAAACAGTTTGTATAACAACGTGTTGCACATTTTATTGTCCTGCCAGCAAAAAAAAAAAAGGTACTTTGTGTACTGCATGCAACCAAGGTAATCTAACTGACACCATACATTTTACAACACAGCCACAGAATTATATGTAGCCCAGTCTGCAACATCCTAACACAGCAGGCCTTGCAAATTTTACCACATCATTAGTTTTGTAAATATATTTACAAAGACTGCCAGTTTTTCTTTTAGTTATTTAAAGAAACCTGCTGGTTAAATTAAACTGAATTTCAAATACACCTAATTAACTTGGGGGAAAAGATTTCTTTGGCTCTGGTTTGATAATCAGATAATTGTCTTGCAAAGGTCAAGAGAATGGCATAGCTTTCAGAGCCTGAACAAAGGCACTAGCTGTAGTTTGCCAAATGTGGTTCCTGTATTGCTCCAGTTCTCTTTGACTCACCTATTACTAATATCCCATGCTATACTTACATTATAGGTCCAACTATTTCAACAAAGCTGTCATCAAGGAATGACCCGGAATAAAATATAGTGCAGAAAAAAGATGGCATGCTCATCAAACTCCTAAAATAACCTTCCTAATGTAAGAAGGATCATCAATTAAACCCAAACTTTATATGCTATTCTGGATATCTCAATGTAAATAAAAATGAAGATGACACTATCCTGCCATTGGACCAGATTTTCAAGATATTTAATTCATTTTTTCCCCAATACCAACTAATATCTCAGGTCAATAGTTTAATAAAACTCTATGACATTTTACTGAAAGTAAATGACATGTAGGGGCCAATCCCTTACTCATGTAATCACGAACTTCAGTGCTGCCATTCATGGAAGAAAGAATTTCTCCCATGAGTTAATGACTGCAGGATCAGATCCTACAAGTGGGCATCCTTAGTCTTATAATAAAGCAGGTCTGCACTGCATATATGAAACACCCAATTCCAGTCACAGAGGTGGGTTTACAGCTTCAGAGTAACAATGTCAACTTTAAAGGAAGAAGGCTTGACCAGTATCAGCTAGCAGGTAGTTGCTGGGAAACAAAACAGAGGGAAATTTTCTCCCTACTGAGATTTCCTGAAAAACATGATTATGACCTAAATGGATAAACATAAATTGTCTTTCTAAAAGAAACAGACGCTATCTTGCAGAGATTTATGAATTTCATGTGGTCAAAGGTATAGATGCTTAATGCTATAAACAATACTTTTTGCCATCCGCTGCAGTATTCATCCATCTGGTGATATGGCTAATAAACTTTGATTCTCACATCACAGATAAACTGTTTTGGAAATAACCCTGGACCAATTACTGAAGTTACTCAGTGTGTACACAGAGCATGTACGCTGCCACAAATTCAGCTGTGTATCCTCTGGCACTTTGGTTAATCTGACAAAAGTGTTAGTCATCTGGCAGTCTTAATGGGCCAGATCTTACAGACCTTCCTTATGGCTTGAACTTGCAAAGTTCTGAGTGCTGCCTCGGAACTGCTGAGCATCTTCTGCTCCTGCTGAATCAAGGGCACAACTCACAGGAAGGATTTAGCACTTTTAGACTCAAACTCTTCGCTTTGGCAACACTCCCATTGAAGTTACCACGACTGCCAGTCTAGGTTTGCACCAACACATAGTGTATGGTTGCTCTTTCTTCTATGCCCTGTTAGAAACAAACAGTGTGCGCCAGGCGTTTGAGCACCTAGTTAGAAACCAGGCGCTCCTGAGTTCTAATACTAACTCTGTTTCTTTCATATGGCAATAGTGGATCAGTGAAAGCAACTGTGTGACTACAAACCTTGGGCAAGTTACTTGGTCTCCCCCTGTAAAACAGAGATGATAATAATACAGTTGACTACCTCCAGAGCTGGTGTGAGGATTGATTAAGGTCTATAAAGCACTCTGTAAACTTAAAGAGCTGTAGCATGGGTAGGCATTATTATTATTATGAGCACTGTGATAAGAGATATTCGATAGCTTGTTTACAATGGGACACTCAGAGAGTCTTCTCTATTTTGCACTACTTAGCATGTTGCAGCAATGATTCCTTTAAAAAAAAAATCATAAAACTAGAGTCCTGAAGGGAAAGCTACAGTATAGGTTAACTGTCAAGGTAGGTCATTTCAAACCCTAACAAAGTATCCCTTTAATTTACACTGAATAATTGTGCAACGTACTCCATCCTAATAACATCAACCTTGGGTGTGATAAATAGAAGTTGTAACATGGAGACTGCAAGTAGAGGAAAGCCCATTACCAGCTCAGAAATAGTGAAGGGGGCAGCACATTTGGTACTTAGCACTTCAAATGTAAATAGCATTGCTCTTCTTTAAAGGATTCACTCTATTATGATTTTTCACTTGGAAACATGTAAACTCTTAAATGGGGAAAAATGCTTTTTCTTGTCATACAAAGAAGGTAGTTGCAAAATGACTTACCAAACTCATCACATACACTTTCATTTTCTATAAGAGTTGGGTGATCGAATGTATCCCGACAGTAAAGGATTTGGGGGTTCTTGCTGATTACTGCAATGCCACCAAGGGCTAAAACGAACTGGTCTGTTAGTATTGAAGATGGCTTGTCTTGAACACGCTTTAGCATGGAACGATATCGACAGTACTGTGGATAACTGAGGATTAGCAAATTTGAATCTTCATCATCCTCACCTGGAAGAAAAATATCTAAATTAATTATATTTAATATTACACAAGGAGTAATGCAAAAAAACAAAACAAACAAAAAAAAACCCAAAAGCAAATAAGGGAATGTATCTGTCACTTCTGGGGCACAATCCAGCTCCCATTGAAGTCAATTGCAAAAGTCTCATTGATTTAAATGGGAGCAGGATTAGGCCCTTCTGCTCTTCAAAGTTCTATCTTCTGTAGGAAAGTATTTTTCAAACACAGAGAAGGCCAACCAATAATACAGACAATGATACATTCACACCCTTTTTTCTTACAGATTTAGGCCCAGACTCTAACACTGTTACTCACAATGAGTCTGACCTTACACCACTGGAGTAAGATACTACTTGACTTAAGTGAGGGTGGCAAAATCTGTCCTTAGCTATTCTGAAAGTGATATCACACTTCATGAAGTTTGTTGTAAATGCTTTAATAGAGATATTTCATGACCATTTGTACTAAATTTCTATATAGTCCTATTAAACTAGTCTTTATACCTTTAAAGTCTTTTTAAAGATAATTAATTGATCACTATGGATCTTCTTTCACCCTCCTTTGAAATATCTAGTATTGGCCACTGTCATTGACAAGATACTGGACTAGATAGGCCATTGGTCTGATCCAGTCTGGCAATGCCTGTTATCCTAAGCAATCCCACCAGATGGAAATAACTTTCCTCACATGAACTGTAAAGGTAGTACCTCAACAAAACACATGTACAATACAATGCAGTCAAATGAACTTCTCCATAGCTTCTTAATTACAGATCCAAAATGGAAAACATCCAAAACTGAGATTTCCATTCTGTTATGTTTTAAACAACATTAAGCATCAAGGTAGCTGATTTAGAAAGATCACAATAACGTCTGATCTGGTAACCAGTGGGAAATGTAATAGCAAATGACAGAACATATGAAGCAACAGAAGGCATTGGTATGACCTTTGCAGGCCACTGTCCTGCTGTATTTCTATTCATGTTCACTTAAGTCCTCACACTGATTAGCGGGATCTATCTTTCTATGCCTATCTATTGAGATGAGCTATAGTCTGTAGTTTACACTTTCTAGTCTACTGCTTCATTACTGAGTAACCTAGCCACTATTTCGGTCATCAACCAGATAATTAAATATTTAATCACATTACCAATACCCACATAACCTTTCTTCTTCTTAAGTGAATAGTATGCTTCAAATGTTGGAAAGAGCAGTAGGAGAAATCCTGGTCCCACTGAAATCAAAGGTAAAACTCCTATTGAGACTATTTTATTCTTCATGTCTACAGGTAATGCTCATTTTGATTAAGTTTCTAAAGCAGAAATACAGAACTTTTTTAAAAGTATGAAATGTGTGTTTTGAGTGGTAATATGGAAAAAAATAAATACTAACATACTTTAGACTTTCTCCAAAACTCTACTGTTATAGATGAAAGCATTATTTGAAAAATCAACATTACATGTTAAGCTGAAAGTACTAGTTTTACAACAGTTCTTGAAAACAATCACTTTCCTAAGTACTGAGCCTTTTCACCTCCTCTGGCGTCAACAGAGGAAACCAAAACCATTCCTTTTGTCTACATGCATGGGTAATACCTTTTGGTACACACCATCTGAATGACTGTTCTAAGAAAGGTAGACTTTGTATCTTTTGGTCAGTTAGGGTGTGGCATGATCTTTTTATTTATCCCATGAGTGAATGCAACAACATGATTGTGAAAATAGCACCTTGCTGTATGTGTCATCTCTCCTCATTCATAAGAACCCCGAAATCAGGATCAGGGGCCAGAGTCTTCAAGAGACAGCAAGCACATGATCCATCCTTGAGGTACAATGAAAGTTTAATGTAGGCCTGCTACTGCTGCTCTATCTCTTCACAGAAGTATTGGTGAATTAAATCTGTTGATCAGACAGCACTTTTCTTATGCCAGGATGTGGTCAGCCTTTGTAACAAGGTGTATATAAATATGCCTCCCATAAGTCTTTGTAGCAAACCATTTGTTTCCACTAAAATGTATAGTAAGTCACTACACAGAATTCTGTACGCTGTTTTGGGCTTGATGAATGACATTTTAACTCAAGCTGATTCCATCAAATAAAGCCAAATCACCATTTACAGAGCTGTTATTCTACATATTTGTTGCTTTAGCTATTTTTTTGCTTCTTATGCAATTCGTAAGTGCATAAACAAACTTGGATGGAAAGCTAAGCAGGCAATAACTGTCGCCAATACATGCTTTGTAATGCATTTTCCCCTTCCCTATTCACAACAGGTTCAACAGAGAAATCTAAGAATGGATAAACTGCACTTCTTTTTAGTGAAAGACAAAGAGTGTTCCTAGAACAAAGATTTTCTTTCACCCACACCCACAGGAGCAAAGAAAATCAAAGTAGATCTAACCCCAAGAAAATAGACCCCGCCCCCCCAAAAGGAGTTTTCTTCTAAAAGAATCTAGTGTAGATGTCATCCAATTCCATTAGTGTATTTGGCTGTACTTGTCTGTATAAAAGAATCAGAACGAGTTTGCTGCCGCTATAAACTGATATTTAAACAGTGATAATCACTTACCCTTAAAATAAGGAAAAATAATTTTATTTTAAAAATATTTCATTAAGCTCTTATTGAACAGAAGACGTTAAATTACTGAAGCTAATTTTAGTTTCAATAATGAGAACTGTACATAGTAAAAGATTATACCTACAGTACATTGCTTGTAAGGCTTAGCTGAAATTACTCTAATCCTATACTTATATCATAATTACATATTTAATAACCTCTTTCAATGTCAATTTTTCATTTATTTATATATTTCAAGTTCAAAACAGATTTCTGTAGAGAAATGGTAATTACACTGTGTGGTTCCATCCGTGCTTTGCAAATATTAATACTAACTATATATGTATAGATTTAATCCATATAGTTTCTTTGAAGCAGTGGGGCAGCTTTGGCATGGTCTGGCATTCATGTTGAATTGCACGTTGTTCAAGTTGTCTTTGTATGAGCTTCAGGGAACACCAAACACAATGAATCTATGCAGCATTGACTTTCCAAATGAGTACAGCCATTTTTGATCTTTCAGATCAAAAATTACTTACAGAAAGAAAAGAGATATACAGAAACTTGCTTTTTGTTTGCTTGTTTCTGAAACATCAGACTATAATGGTTATTGCTAACCACCATAATCTACTTCTAACATCAGTAAGCTTTTTTCTTTCTTTAGAAAGACCTTCACACCAGGATTTTATAGAGCTTGATGGAAAAAGTATGCATGTTCCTTCCTGCACCTAATTGCCTCTACTGCAAAATCTGCCAAGTATTTTGCCCTTTAGTTCTTTTAATCGTATTAGTGTGAATACATTTTGATGCCAACAGAAACAAACATTTAAAGATTTTTGCTTAAAAGGTCCAAATAGGCCTATGTTAGAAACACAAATTCTCCACTTCCTCCCCGAGTAGATGTAGTTATTTTTCAAAAGAAATATGAATTTGCTCTTCTCATAGGACTAAATGTCTAGTTTCAACCCAATTTAAGCAAAATAATGTCAATATTCACTGCTCTCACAATGATTTATGCTACCTTCTGTTACTTTATTATATTAGACATTCCTTTCTCTAAGCTTTATACTTTCACTGTGCTCCTAGCAACCAAGCAAAGGCTGAGCACCAACTTTATGTACGTGGCACAACTCCAGATTTCACTGTTATTGATAATTATATTGAAGTTTCAATTTAATTGCTACTCTGTTGTGACACAGAATATTTTTCATAATAAGACAATTCTCATTTGCTGCCCATTCATTTCTGATATTACTGAAAATGAATTTTTATTCCAGAAAACAGAAGTAGAACAATGATACAGATAAGAGTACATACATCTGTTACTACCATTACCAACACTGTAATGTGAAGCAAAAAAAAATTGTGAATATAATTTCTCGGAAGGTAATTTTCCTTTCAGTCTAAGTGCTCTTAGTCATCTTACAGTTGCTCAATGATTTCCTGTTCTAATTACAAGACATTATACAGAAAGGCGTTTGTAAAAAGGAAATGTGCTAGAGCATAAGACTCAATAGCTTGAATTGGCTGGTA
This sequence comes from Lepidochelys olivacea, assembly GCF_965140295.1. Classification (NCBI taxonomy): domain Eukaryota; kingdom Metazoa; phylum Chordata; order Testudines; family Cheloniidae; genus Lepidochelys; species Lepidochelys olivacea. The sequence goes on along the minus strand of NC_140417.1, from coordinate 78,000,878 downwards.
GTATTTAAAATTCCAAACTTGTGCATCAACTTTATCAATTCTCTGTTTCAGCTTTGTGCAATGTGTCCTACCACAAATCTAAATATCTCCCCCAAGGCAGTTAAGTTAGCACAAATGTATACATCAAAGAGGAAAATACACTCGCAGCTAAACTGCTGAAAAAAAGATCAGTTATTTTTTTCTCACTGAAGCTGTTAAATTGGAGGCAAGCCAAGGCAAGGAGTGGAAAATATTAAAAAGTAAAGAGCTTGATTAAAAAGAGACAGAGAGATTCAGTCCTAAATCTAAATGAATGTGCCACAAAGTATTTCATAAAAACATACTGTGACGTAAATTACACATCAGTATTGTACTGTTGTGGTTATTTTGAGAAATAGTTTGTACTGTAAGTCAGCTGGTAAAGCCCCACCCTTAATGATTTTGTAATTCTCTATACAGCAATCAACTGAAGCAGTCATGAAATTGCCAAGAAGGAAAACAGACAGAGCTGTAGAGTATGTAATAAAAAGATAATGTACTTTTAACATAACAGAACTAGAATATTGTTTTTATTAACTAAAAAACTACTAAAAGGTCCCAGGCTTGCCATTTGTTTTGATAAATGTTAACACAGGTCTTCATAAGATAAGCAATGAAAGTACTAGGGGAACTAAATAAAGTGGGACGATGCATTGGTGTATGGGCTGCAAATTGAACAAGGCAGTTACTTTGAATGCACAGTGAAAATAAAGAAAGATGCAAGGCTTTGACCATCAAACTTTTTTCCTGAATAATCTGCAAAGGAAACTATGAAGAGCATTAACACAGCTGCTTTCTTTCGTTGCAGATTGTTACAAAGAAGGCCTCATGGATGACATGCCTATCTTAATTTATTTACCATTTTCTACATACGTTTATTTGGCTACATTGCCAACAAGAAGCAGAGAATCAGTAATGGATGAAAAAGTGGGAGACTTTTAATGATAAAGAATGGAAAGGGCTAGCCACGTCAACTGACTGGGACTAGAGCTTTCAATGGGAGTTGAGTGCCTGACTCCCTTAGACGCCTTTCAAAATCCCAACCTGCATCTCCACGGCCCTGCAGCAAGACTGGAGTCTTAGCTCAAAGTCACCAGCTATCACCAAGGCAGGTTAAAATGACAGGTCTTCACCTGCGGCACCTGGATCTGCAAAGCAGATGCATCCATCTGGCACTGTCAGTAGGTGACACAGTAGCCAGCCTGGCCCCCTATGCAAAGGCCCATATTTGGGCAGGAAGTGGCTATCTTACCTGCACCTGCCATCTGAGAAGATAATAAATCTTTACCCCATGAGTGCTAATGAACCACAGAGCTGCCACCCTTGAGAGAAGGTCACTATCCTCCTATCTTTACCTCTCTGTAAAATCAGTATACATGTGTATGAGAAATGGAGACATGTGGCTGTTTCAACAAAAACCAATGACTGTGGACCATAAAGGAAGTAAAAACAAATCTACACCATGAACGTGTCCATTACAATAAAATCCAAGAGCCGTAACACAGCTGTCCAACTGGGATAAACAAACTATACACATAATTATGAAAAACAGTAGAACTATGAGAAGGGAGGGAGAAGAAAGAGCTGGTACCTGGTGTGCAAAGTTTTAAATTGACTCACCAGGTGAATAAGGATCACCATTCCTCACCAGCTCCTTCTACCACCACCCAGTCACAACTGCCTTGTCCACTGTCAGGTGTGTGCAATTGATGCAGTTTCAATGTCAATAACATGCTAAATCTCTGAGTAGTCCTGTGGGGCATGGGACATTTCTCCTAGCCAAAGAGCCCTTGCAGGCAAGTTATTGTTGGCTGGGTGGGGAGAATTAATCAGCACACACTGCTGTCCTTTCTGGTAGTCATGAAGTGAATGGATGCAATATGGACCATTTCCCTTTGTCCGAAGAAATAGCTGTGACTTCAACTTCATCACCATGGGCTTCAATCAGCTATTCTACAAGGGCGAAGCATCTTCTGCGTTCTACGGCATACTGGTGATCTCCCCCCAGCCGCAAAAAAGAGGGAGCACACTGAAGAGAACTCTTAATTTCCAGCCTAACATTTCATTTCTGCTGTCTTCATTTGTTCTTGTAAAACTACGCAGTATGCCTTGGCTAGGTAATTAACTACAACACTTTTAAAATATTAATGTTTGAATTATTGCATTTAGTTCATGAAGAAATGCAAATAAAATAATTAGTTAACCCTGCTAGATGAACCTGCAAATCTTTGTTTTCAGGATTAAATAAATTTGGGTAAATTATCCACACAACAGGGATACGGCTTTGTTGACAGGACTTTTAGGAAGTAAAGCCACCCATGTTTACATGTCCCTGTTTTATGCAACTCCCCTCTGTTTGAATGCTAATGCAATCAAGAACAAAGGCAACGTATTATAGTAAATGGAATAACGTGATTTTTAATGTGTTTACTGGATAATGGCGACATTAGCAAGTTGTCCATCACAATCATTTTCCATGGATATTTAGTTGTCCTATTTTATTTTTAAATTGATAACTTCAAATAGAAAAGATATATGGCCAATATACAGAATGAAATGCAGACAAAATCTTTCTGGATGTGTCAGATGTTTTTCCCCCCATAAGGAGAACAGGGGACTAATTCACAGAGTCTTATGTCATTTCCACAACCCCTCTGTTTTCTGTAAGAACATCACTAGTTCAGAGAGTTCCTAAAATTAGTTTAACATCTGAAAGAAAGAAAACACTTACAAATCTACTGGAGACTGAAACTACTGTTCAATCCCACGGCAATGCAGTCATATAAAACCCCCAGCACTATCTAATATGTACTTAAAGCCTGGGGCTGAAGAACATTATTTTACAGCTAGTGATTTGGATCTGATCTGTTCTAGTCCTACTTAACAAAGTCAAAATTGAGTATGTTGATCAACGACTGGCAGTGGACCCACATAATCAAATCTTCCATAATATTTATCTTGTTAAATCATTTTAAATTCAAATAATAAATTCAATTTTTGTAGAAGATGAAAGAGATTTAATACTGAAAAGGAGAATTATGTATACAAGTATCCAACCAGACATTCTCATCCTTTTTTATACCATGAACAAACATCAAGCTAATCAAAACCGCAGCTCCTGAGCTCCCTCCCCCACCGAATCTTTTGTATATCTTGGGAAGCAGGTTCTGAGGTGCTTCTAGCATTTGAAGAGGACTGGCTGACAAGCATAATAATATTCAGCTCTTATATACACTTTTCATTCATAGCCCTCAAAGTGCTTTACAAAGATGAGTAAATACCATTCTTCCCATTATACAGATAGAGAAACTGAGAGAGGGCTTAAAGAAAACCTATCCAAGGTCACAAATTCTAGTAAATGACAGCGCTAGTAAGAGAATTCAGGGACGAAAACCAAGTCAATGGATGTTTTGCGATTGACTTCAATGCGGCCAAGATTTTCACCCCAGTTTTTCCCAATTCCCAGTCCAATGCACTATCCACCATTCAGCTAACATGCTTCCAAGAAAGACCAAAGAAACTGGCAAAATTCACATTGGACATAACCAAACAACTCTATGAGGTTGTTCTTGCCTATTCCACAGGTGAATTAGGCTGAGAAAATGAGAGCTGGCTCAAGACGCTCCACACTTTCCATGTTAGACAATTGCCAGCAACTCCCTCAAAGCTCACAAATCACACACTGAGGACCACAGTTTTCTTTCTTAAGGGAAAAATAGTCTGTTTGAAAATTATTTTCTGTGTCCTATCTCACCCTTACTTTACAGAATTACATTGTGTGTCTTCTTGTCCTCCTCTCTGGCCTGGGAGACGCTATCTTCCTTCTCTCTTGTCTGGTATTTTTCAGACCCTAGTTTTCATCTCCCAGTTAGTGGTTGGTAATTGCCACACAGCAGAAGCCAAGGGTGCAGAAAATTTAGCTCTTGCAAAGGGTACAGCCAAGTTCAGAAATGGGCTCTGATGTGCTCTCCTATCACCCCCCAAGAGACTGGAGTTGTATGACCCAACCCAAACAAAAGTGAAACTAAAGATTTGTTCTCTATTTTTAAAGCTATAGGACTAGTTTTGGGAATGAGTCAACCCAAATCCTCAAGGTGATAGATCATTTCAGGAAATCACACATGGTGATACAAAAGGTTTTGTCATCTGCCTTATTAGACCTCTAAAGAGAATGTAGATGGGGGAAAGGGAGAATGAAAATAGACCCATGCAAAGGCTTGCTGTTCTCTTTAGCACACTGAATGTTCTGTGTAATATGGAACATTCGAGTTATATGTACATCAGCTTTGAAAGAAATGTTTATCCTGGTTGTCTTGGTTACTGATAAGACACTTCAATTCCGCTGATAATGAAAAGAATGAATAAAAAAGGAATAAAATATAATTTGGGAATATGACGAGGCCAAGAAGAGGAATCAAGTGACATCAAACAAGCTGATTATAATTTAAATGTCTTTATTTTTCTGTATTTGCTTTTAAACAATCTAATGCCCTAATATGGCAGCTGCTTCAGTTTTAGCAAACAAACAGTAAAAATCCCTTTTAATAATGAAGGAAAAATAATATATTTTGCTTTAACTGAATTCAAACACCATTTCATTTTTTTTCTGCCGTGGGATTGGCACAGTGAACAGCCAGATAATAAGTGTTATCATTCACACAGACATAACTGAACCAGCACTTTGTAGTTAAATGCAATTCACAAAGTGCAATTTAACTGCACCATTTTCAACAGTCACTGAACACCATCCAAAGCACCAGTGAAGCGTAGTTAAATCAGGCCCTGATTCTGCAAACACTTAAGCAGGTGAGTAACTTTACTCATGTTAATAGTTCCATTGACTTCAATGGGACTACTCATGTGCTTAAAGTTGTGCTTATGCTTAAGTGTTTTCAAGACTTGGGCCATACATTGTACTTAAAAAAAAAAAATCTATGTTTTGGTCTCCTTCCATCCAAGATGCAACTTAGCATCTTCATTGCCCCGCCCTGACAAAGCAACTTTAATTTTGAGGTTGTAACTCAGTGTCATGTTGCTTAGTAGTAGGGCTTTGGGAGATAAATGGAAAATCTAATGTTTTCAAACCACCTTTTTGTCTTTCAGTGTCTAGGCATTCTGATCATGCCCAATGCTGTGGTATGCCCTTCACACTATTTCGTTAGTTGCTACATTTTTAGCTACCTACCTCAAGCTGGGGAGAGAGCACATGTGTACCTTTCTCTTATGCCAAAATCAAAATGTTTCTACAGAACCTCCAGAGCCAGTTATTTGATCAGTAGCAACAAATTTCTGCCACATCTGGGTATCCCCAGATACCCTGCCTTTGATGGTTGACCTGAGGAAACTGAGAAGATGAAGACCCACCACCAGTCTCACCAAATTCCATTTAAAGGTCCTAACCCTTGATTAAATAGGTTATGTTGCCCTTATTCTGCCAGCTTGAAACAGTCTGTGTCTCCCACACACAAAGAGAGAGACATTTATGCACCATTAGTTAAAAGGGACTGTTATCACGACCTTTTCCTATAAGGCATAATGAAGTGCCTTCACTTTCCACTATCCCCAAAAGTATGAGTCAAAAGCCTTATCTTTGTTTTTCATGCAAGAGCCCTTTCACTATCATTCTGAAAATTCAGAGGAACTTTGGCCCCCTTGAAATAGCAAGTACAGTAGCCACCACTCTCACACGCCATGTAATGAGGGGTGGAGGGTGGAAACTATCCACTGATTTAAACAGTTAAGCTTTGCTCTTGACATTTATGCCCTCTTTGAAACCCTTAATGAAATTACAACCCTGTTAATTCTTGCAGGGTATAATTTATTTAGTATACATAAAAACTGCCTTTTACACGATTTACAGTTTACAACACACAGGCAATATCTGGCTCTGTATAAAAATAACGAGCTCACTAGAGTGATTTCTCTGACACATGGAGAAGTGAGAATAATTACATTTTACTGAGTGTGTCTCATTACATTGATTTACGTAAGATTTTCAAAGCTGCAAAAATATTATTTTCAATTTCATTTGTTTCTAGCAATTCTCTGTGAAGGTGGTTAGTAAAACCTTCAGCAATCTTAATCAATATGGACCAATATTGTACCCTTCTCATGTGGACATGTGACAGAGGGATAATAGGGTCTAGTAACACCACAGTCAGGCGTTTCTTTTCTATTTAATGTTTCCGTGTGTGCCAAACATAATGTAACAGACAAGTGTTAGAGAGACATGCAGGGAGGAGGAGGAATAGAGAGCTTTAAAAGAGATCCTTACTAGAGACGCAGTATGCTTAATCTTCAACAACATTCAGTAGCAATTTATTTGCAGCCATTTTCTCTGTTAACCTTTCACACTAGAACAGGTAAGATAGAGCACAAGACAATTTGTCAACTGCCAGATAGGAACAAAAGAACCAATTTTAAGAAGCTCCAGTATTCTTTTATATTTGTTTTGCAACATTTTAATAACTTTTTGTGGAAGCCAATCAAAGAAAAGAAAAAAAAATCAAGCTAGAAAGCAAAAACTCTGTTAAAAATATTTTACAGATAAATTCATGGTATCTTTTTCAGCGTAATTACACATTTCTGCTCTTAGAGCCCATAGTGAAAAATGCATTTAATGCTGGGAAAATGTGATTGTTTTTAAAATAAGAATAATCACACATTTCCACTTGTTAATTATTTTCTTTAGTCTTTTCTGTCCATCAACCAATCTCTATGCAACAAGTGTCTGTTATCCACTACCACCTGGGAGCATCTCTCCTCCTTCTCCATGACTGAGTGAAAATGAAGATGAGATGGAAGCAGAACATAAATTCATAAATCATAGGGCCAGAAGGAACCATTGTGATCATCTAGTCTGACCTCATGTCCCAAGGAATACCTTATCTTGAAGGAAAACAATAAAAAGGAGGAACAGAGGAAAAAGATAGCTAACATTTGCCCTCTCTTAGATAACACTGAATAGCATTTTGACAGGAAACTAAGGGATATCCAGGAAAAAGATGAGGGAGGGGGGAAAGGTACTGGATTGGGATTCAGGAGACCTGGGTTTGATTCTCAGCTGGGCTGCAGACGCCCTGTGTGATCTGTGATAAGTCACTCTGGGACACATTCTCATTTCTTTGGGGAAAGGAACTCTCCAGGCATCCACCCATGGGGTTAGGAAGGGGCAGCTCCTACATTTGGATTCCTTCCTCTGCCAAGAAAGGGGGTGTATTGGGAGGAGCAGGGGGCATGCTGGGAATGGGTGGGTATGAGGTAGAGCAGATTCATGCTATTTGGCCAATTCTTGACCATTAAAGCTTATCTTTGGTAAAAGAAGAGCCCTCAACTTCATTTTTAAAGGAATGTTTCTGCTGAATAAGCACATCTAGAGTGTCTGATGAGCAGGCAATGAAATACCAACAACTTGGCTGGAAATCTGATAAAGTGTTCAGAAAATTTATTAATTTTATTAAAAGTTAGAAAGCTTCCTTCTAAATTCCCTTGGAAAATTTTGTGCAGGTTTCCCCATGTTATTGAACATTAGTTATGCCCTGAGAGAAGTGTGATGCACAAATGGAGAGAAATAAGCACCTGACAAGTCCGCTTGGATCAAATCCTGGTCTCACTGAAAAACTAGCTTATCTATCAGACTTCAATGAGACCAGGACTTGGCTCCTTCTGATTTGTTTGTTAATGGCATCTTTAAGAGAGATGCAAGAATTCATGGTGAGAGAAGATGTGCAAGTGAAGAAAGAAATTGTTAGGTCAGCCTGAGAGGTAAAGTCTGCTGGTTAAGGGATATATGTCCTTATCGAAAGCCCATTGAAATCAATGCAAAGACTCCCATTGACTTCAGTAGACTCTGAATCAGGCACTTTACTATACCATTTGCTGTTCTATACAAAATCAGTTTTTTTGGGGTGGGGGTCTTATCAGAAAGCATCCTTTTTCTAGACTGGATGATGAACAGGGAGAGCTGGGATAGACTTCTTCCCCTGCTCTTTAAGAAAGGAGAGATGTGCCCTTTCAAATGAGAAAGGATTCAAGATGACAGGTATTGGCCATTCACTTCAAAAGAGATGGAAAGCCTTTCAGAGATCTTTCAGGCCTCATATCCTAACTGAGGACTGTTACAGGGTTACCCAGTGGCGCTGGAACACTTTTTGGAGTGGGGGTGCTGAGCTGTACCCCCCTCACTGCCCCCTAGAGCTGGGGCTGGGAGCAGGCCCATGGCTTTGGGAGGGGGGGATGTGGACAGGGGTAAGGCAGCCAGGATTCCACATGCGGGGCCAGCGGTCAGGGCGCCGTGGTTCAGCAGGGACCTTGGGTCAGCAGCGAGCCACTGGCATGGGGCTGGTGGCCGAGTGGGACTGGCGGCCAAGCAGGACCCAGGGCCAGCAGCGGAGCCCTTAGGCAGTAGCAGGGCTGACGGCTGGGACCCCAGCCAGCAGGGGCGCAGGGCTGGTGGCTGGGACCCTGGGCGCAAAACCTGGGGGTGCTACAGCACCCCCCCCCCGCACCCTACTTCCTGCGCCTATGGTTTTACCGCTCCTCTGCAGAGTGCCAGGAAACAATTTCCCAGGCTGGAGGAGAGGTTGTGGTGTATAAACAGTCTGGAATGGCACCACAAACAGGTTTCCATGCATTTTACATTCTCAGGCACAGAGAGAAAAGGATTTTAGGACTGGTTATGCCTGGAGGATAAAGGCAGCAATTGTTAGTCAGAACCCACATTAGGGTGAGGTTCCTCCCACTTCTTTCTCTAGGCAAATAGTCCCTCCAAGTCTTCCGCCAGGGAGGAAGCCTCTAGTGAAATATGCCCAGGAGGGCCTGGTGAGCAAGTCTATTGGCAAAGTGAGCATGAAGTCATACCATATGTGTGTTGAACTCATGCAACAGTGCAGTCTGGTCTCTGGCAGAGAGGAAGGCCAATGAATAGACAATCCTTCCAAAATACTATCTATTAACCTGAAGTGTGTTAATACATAGTGCTGTCTGTTTTCAAACCACTTAATGGACACTAACTAATCCTCAGAGCATCTCTGTGAAGTAGGTACATAGATAAATATTTTCTTAATTTTACACGAGATAACTGAGTCAGGGTAACATGTCCTAGGCCACAAAAGGAGTCAGTGACAGAGATGTGATTAGCTCTCAACAGTTCCTGGCTCCCACTCTTGGACTCGGACTTCTAAACTATACCTCTTTTACAAATGTAACTGCAAACTCTTGAGATAAAAGGGGGAAAAAACCCATGGAAAAATACTTTTTGTGAGGGAAGCTGCCACCAATGTGCTAGGACCAATTAGAGGCTGGGAAACAACTGAGGAGAACAAATAGGCAGCTCTCAAGGGATTGGCTATCATTTGGGTGACAGAGCCGAAGAACTGAACCTTGCACTCTACTGGATCCCAAAAATCAAGCTTCACACAACTAAAGTGATACAAGATAAGCATATTCAGACTCTGCGACTATAACTTCTCCTTTACATGTTTGCTTTAAGTAGTAGTAGGCACTTATTGTGATAGGTATTTGTCATTGCTTTAAATGGGGCATTATAGAATTCTTGGTCTTTTTTATGTAACCATAAATGTTTATGAATTTATAAGATAAGCAGCTATTTTCCACAGTTTTACTGCATTCGATTTCATTTGCAGCAGATATAACATGAAACATTGTTTCAGAAGAAACAAATGGACAATAATCCACATCGACTGTGCCTGCTTCCCAGCTGCCACATAGACTATTGGAAACGTTGCACCAAAATTATACTCTGGGTAAGACAAATAGCAAGGAAATTTTGAGACAAAGCTGCCCTGCTATCCTTATTTCAACATTCAGTGTTGCCAGCTATTGAGATTTTACTGCGAATCTCTAGGTAGTCAGTGGGAGGGGGTTTAAAGCCCCAGCCTACTGGCATCATGTGATTACATGACAATCTCACCACTCCCTCTCTCACACTTTTCTTTTTTTTAAAGTAAGTTTCTAGCCCTTACTTACAAGGTGGTTGTGGAGAACTGATTGAAAATGTGACCTCATGGCACCGAAACCTGAAGAACCTCCTCCTCCGCCCCTCCCCCCCAAAACACCCCAACATTTCTTCTTATTTCTAAATCTCCTGGTTTTTAAGCCACTCTTATGATTTTGGGAGGCCTGACTCATGGTATTTGAATGGTGGAGGCTGACAACACTGCATCACTGTCCCTCAGGCACTACAGCACACATTGCTATCAAAGGGTCCCACAACTGCAAACAATGGTACTTAATCCTGGAACAACTATGTACCCAGAAACATGCAGTGTGTGTGTGGACATAACTCACACTAGTGATGCGCACTGTAGCTGAGATCTCAGAGGGCTGCACAGAAGTCAGGTTCCCAATGTCCACTGAACCTCACCACCCTATTGGGAACAACCAGGACCAGCCTGAAAAAGCCTCAGCTCTGCAGGACCTCATGCCTCTTAGTCTAGGCTCCAGGGAACTGCCTCCAAACTTTCTGATACTGTTGCTATTCTGGGACTCATCTATGTTGCCAAATTAGTTTACTGCCTTGGGGAGTGCTCGTGTGAATGAGAAACACACTGCCTCACCATTGTGAATGAAGGTTCCACCATCAGGCCCAAACATTGCAAGTGCATTTAAATTACACACACACACACTCTCTCTAGAGGTTAAATGGAGGCCTTTCTCCACTCCAGAAGATCTTGAGGTGCAGGATGCTGAGCTGAAATAGGTGAGTGGTGGTGGCCTGAGAGGTAGGTGGAAGCATGCTGTACAATGCTCTTTGGAAAGCAATATCCAGTGCTTCAGCCAGCATCTAACAGACATTAGCAGATTGACTTGGGGGCCAGGGCCCTGACTATACCCTGAACTTGCCTTTGAAACCATGGAGTGCAGATGCACCAGCTGGTCACCTAGCTTAGTAGACAAGGCATCAGTGAGTCTACATAGTGTCTGGCTCCTGCTCAGCAGTGAGGGAAATGAGGAGACTGTTCCATCATCCTCTTCCCTTCCTACTCAGTGCACTAATGCATGGGCACGGAGAATTTTCCCAATAATCTTTGGAACCTGAGTTAAACATTTTCTTTGAATTTTTTTTTAATATGCCTTTTTAACATCGTGCTTTTCCTATTCATTCCAGTTTGCCCTCTGGTGCAGGTTCAGCTCAGCCTACAGTCATCAATTTGTTCATGAACATTACCACAGGTTACAACACCTCAGAATGGTGCAATGCTAATTCTTCTCTTGGGCTAGATCATGAATGCAAGGTGGTTCCAATACTCACCCCACCTCCCACCACAATGCTTGCCTCCTAGAAGCCCTATTTTTCTGAAACATCCTACACATTTCAGGCTTTAATGTAATTCAGACAAGAGAGCTGATTTATGTGACTTTCATTTACATCATGGAAAACTGGCAATCTGGCTTCAGCAAAACTGGGTCCATTATTATTATTGTAAGTAGTAGTAGCAAATATTTATTTTATGATAGTGACAAATCAGGATTAGGACCCCATTGTGCTGGGTGCTATACAAACACACAATCTCTGTTACGTTCCTTTTCTTATGAAAGGAGCTACATGAATATTGACACCCAAAAGATCCCTGTAGAACTGAAAAGGATGTATATACAAGAGCGGTAACAGCAATGGTCCTGTGTTTCTTTATCCAGAAACTCTCCAGTCAGCGTATTTCTGACTCTTACTATGCAGTTAAGTGAACCAGGGCCCTTGAAAGAAGCGGGTGTGATGTGCCAGTCCCCATAATGTTAACTAATCACTTGTGCTAAAGTAATCATAATTTTTGCTACTATAATATTCAAGGACTAATTTTCTGTAACTGTAGCCTCCATAAAACATTACTAATTTATCACAGAAAAACTATTTATGCTGTGCATTATCAATTTCAAATGGTGATGTTTAAGTATAGGTTTGATAAACTGTACACTGTGTAATGCAGCTGCTTTGCATTTTGAATCCTTTATTTATAGAACAAGTCAAATTAATAACTCAGAAATGTTGTTTCAGGGAAAGTAATGGACATACAATAAAACTATTCATTTCCTAAAAGGTCACTCTAGGAGAAGCATACATTGTTTAGAAGCGTACCAACAATGCTATTATTCCACAGAATAGTGAAAATGTATAATAAGCAGTTAGTGCATATATTTGCGTTGGAGACCCTGGGCTAATTTAAAGTACAATTTCAAGGCAATCAATCATACTCTAAAATTACTTCATTTTCCAAACTGTTTACACTTTTAAAGTTACAAATCCACTTTCTGCTATTTCAACTCACGATTTACAGCTACAGATTTAGACTGCCTTGGCTTGCTGCCAAACTCTAGTCATGAGGGAACTAATGATATGAACAGATCAGTGTTTTATAATGGAGAAAAGCGCATGTAAATTTCCAGTATGTCTGCAAGTAATCAAGGCATGCTGACTATAAATGAGGCAGTCTGAAATTTATTTTAGGAGAAATATCTTAAAGCTTCACTTTTTATCTTGGCCCCCCCCCAAAAAAATCTTTTAAAAGGAACTTCAAGATTACTCAAAATTATTCTAAGTAAACTGTTATACAAACAATATGTTAAAGAATAGTACAATAGCTAATTTCCTTTTGTGGGTCTATCTTAAACAGATCATATCCTTATCATGGCAAGCTGGAACATTAAATTCTCTAGTTCATGGAATCAAAACAGAAGAGTGCTTCATATTACATTTTACAAAAATGAACCATTCCCTACAAACAAGGTCAGATTTCTGGAATGCCAGAGGTCTACATGTAAGTGGGCAGGGGAGGAGGGAAGGATCCATTTATTCCTCTCTCTAAAAATAGTGGGAAACTCTACTAGGAATTTAAATGTGTTTTAGTAGCCAAAACACTTGAAAGAAAACAAGAAGTCCCTCAGGCAATGATACCTAAATTAAATATGATCTTTATTGTTTCATTACAGCGGTGTAGCCAAATAATGACTTTGTGTTATTGTACAAATAATGCAGGATCCTCATTTTCTAGTGGAAATAATTACCCTATTCTATCATATTCTGCTTGCCGTCAAAATGTCCTCCTTTGTTGTCACTGGGCTGTGGCTCCATATTAGGCTTAGAGCCGGATTTAGCAAAGGGCCTTTCTTCAAAAGCCAAACCAAGCAGGCATATTCTAACCAAACAGTGGCTTTAAGAGTGAAGCTAGAAATATTCTGACATCGTACTTCATGAAATTCAATCCACTACGATGGATATTTCTGTTAGAGCTTTATTACATGCCTAACCTCAATTGTATAATTGTATGGGGCCAGAAACAATAAGCTGGCATTGCTTTGTTATAGCATCCAATAGATTTAAGATACCTATAATCATAAATCAACATACTTATTTGACATACCGTCATGAACTAGAAAAGACAAGAAAAAATAAAATAAACTAGCTACATGACAGGTTTCAGAGTAACAGCCGTGTTAGTCTGTATTCGCAAAAAGAAAAGGAGTATTTGTGGCACCTTAGAGACTAACCAATTTATTTGAGCATAAGCTTTCGTGAGCTACAGCTCACTTCATCGGATGCATCCGATGAAGTGAGCTGTAGCTCACGAAAGCTTATGCTCAAATAAATTGGTTAGCTACATGAGAATCTCATTTTGCTTTCTGGGGACTAAAGCTTTTTACTGGCATTGATTCCCAGCAACATTATGGTTGGCAAAGCCTCTCTCCTTAGATAAAATATCAAGCACAAATATAAAATATCTAGGTAAAATATCAAGCACAAATATAAACTATTTCAGTGCCAAAGATTAAAAGGCAATTTCTCCATTAAGAGTAAACTTGTAGACTTTCAATACAATGGTCTGTGCTATATAAAGGAATCCTACAACTCTATATTATAATGAATACGTTTGCATTACAATTGCTCAGGAATTTTCAACATGACTAGGATAACTCAGTTTTGGAAGGTGGGCTTGGAATTAGAGAGTGCCTGATCCAAGCCCACTGAAGTCAACGGGAAGACTCCTTCAGTGGTCTTTGGATCAGACTCAGAATATCTAGCACCACTAGTGACATTCAAAGTAATGTTTGTGGTGTTGGAGGGAGATGTGTCAAGCCCCTCCTTGCCTCAGAAGTAGGGCAATCTGAGCATCTTTGCCAGGCTTGTGAAATACTTTGCAATCAACCTGCCATTTACCCCACAAAAAAAATAATATAGCACCTCCTGGCCGACCTTTCTCTGACTCTTGTCCACTATACTTATGCCCCACAATGCAGTAGAGCGAAGGAGCAACACAGTCTTATAACCAAAGAGGTAAGAGAATTGGGAATGTCCCTCTTTTCATGGACTGTCCGCGCTGGTTTTACAGAAGACTCTACTGGCTCCTCATTTTTATCAACTCCAGCAGATTGGCTAGCTCAGTGAGCCACTGGCCAGCTGAGCTGGGTGAAACTGACACGGTTGAGCATATATGCACCTCAGCTAGCTCAGGTACGAACCGTACTAAAGCCACAGCAGCATGGGTTGCACCGTGGGCCAGCCACTCGAGTATAATCCTGCCGGCAAACACATGAAGGCAGCTAGTTCATGCGGCAATCCATGCTCCTGTGGCTTCAGTGGTCCCCAAACTAGTTAAATTAAAGATAGCTCAGGTATGTCTATATGAGCTGCAGTCACACCCACAGCTGCAGCGTAGACAAGTACTAAATCTCTTTATGTGCAGCAGCTACCATCGTCATGGTAAGTTTCTTTTATTTGTGGCCAACGCTGATATCAGACACTACACTTATGATGGAAAAGAGCAACAGTTCATTATGTTTCCTCTTCTCTTTGCCCCAACTCCCCACTCCCCTCCAATACAACTATAAAAGCAACCCCAAAAACCCTTTGTAGGAAAGTGCTTGAAACAACATGAATGCGAAGTTCAGTGTGAGACACATAACACCCAGCATTCGAATGCTGACCATTAGCTGCAGCTCAGCCTTGCTTGAATCATGTGTGTTTAATGTCTCAAATGTGAAGGGACAGAGTCAACTTGAAATTGTTTTTTGAAAGCCATTAATGATTTTTAAAAGTGTTTGAAAAGTTTCTGGGAGAGGCCCCTTTAATCAGCATGCACCGACTTTTTTAAAGAACAAAATCTCCTTTTTTTAAAAGGTGTCACAAAACATTACTAATTTATCACAGACAGACTATTTATGCTATGCAGTATCAATCTCAAACGGTGATGTTAGGTGATATAAAACCTCCTCCTGCTCCCACTGATCCCCAGCACCATACAGGGGTCCAAGGAGGGATGAAGGTGGCTCCCCTGGCCTCCACTGCCTCCCAGGCCTCCAATGCTCCTTAGTCCAGAGAAAGAGAAGAACAAGGCCCTTCTTGACCCCAGGTTTCAGTTATTCTATGGCTCTCTGTAGGGGTTCAGTTAGTGAAGGGGGGCTCCCTGGTCCTTGCAAACTGAAGGGGGTTTCCTCAGCCAATTCCGGCCTCCTGTTCTTCCATAACTCCTTGCAGAGGCCCCGAGTAAAGACAGCACCAATCACTATCCTAACCTCAGAAGCAGCAGCAGCTCTTCTGCTGCGGTACTCATAAAACACCTTCCTGCAGAGCCCAGGGAAGAGCACATATGTGAGCTCCCCACAGCAGCAGAGCATGGAAGTGGTGGAACAGACCATCGCAGAAGCAGTGAGACTGCCATACACAAGGTGACATGAAATGCACCATATAAACTAACTGGAAAAAGATTCCCCTTCTGCTGACGTCCGTCATTTATAATTATCTTGGGTGTTACTTGTACCAATAATGGGTAAAATACAGCTCAGACAGAAAAGTGATTGATTCTCAGGTTGACAAAATCACTTTAACTTTTCATCATAAACCCCCTCACCTCTGAGATTTAAAAAAAAAATTGGGACAGGGATAAAAGATGTTGGGTGGAGACTAGCAGGGGAGGCATTAAGGAAGACATTCAAACATGGAAAACTAAGGCAACGGAGGGTGAAACGTAGCAGCGGCAGCAGCACAGAAGGACACAGGTAGAGTGCCAGGAGCAGAAGAGGAGGTGAAGTGAAACTGGAGTGATGGAAAAGGGTGGGGTGATGACCCAAGTGAGGCAACTAAGGGCATGTCTACACTTACCTCCAGAGCGATTGATCCAGCGGGGGTCGATTTATCATGTCTAGTGAAGACGTGATAAATCGAGCACCAAGTGCTCTCCCGTCAACTCCGGTACTCCACTGGAGCGAGAAGCACAGGTGGAGTCAACGGGGGAGTGTCAGCAGTTGACCTACCGCAGTGAAGACACTGCGGTAAGTAGATCTAAGTACGTTGACTTCAGCTACG
This sequence comes from Lepidochelys olivacea, assembly GCF_965140295.1. Lineage (NCBI taxonomy): Eukaryota > Metazoa > Chordata > Testudines > Cheloniidae > Lepidochelys > Lepidochelys olivacea. The sequence continues at coordinate 77,984,545 of NC_140417.1, read as the reverse complement.
TAATTCATGTAGCTGAAGTTGCGTAATTTAGATCGATACCCCCCCCCCCCGCTCAGTGTAGACCAGGCCTAAGGAACAACAGGATCTCTTTTCAGAGTAACAGCCATGTTAGTCTGTATTCACAAAAAGAAAAGGAGTACTTGTGGCACCTTAGAGACTAACCAATTTATTTGAGCATGAGCTTTCGTGAGCTACAGCTCACTTCATCTCTGAAACACTTATTTTACAGTCACTTATTTTCACTGGCTCAATCTTGAAACCAATGAAAGTTTTGCAGTTGACTTCAAAGGGAACAGAATCAGGCTCTCTGTTTGCTACAAAGCCTTTCTTTGTATAGCTACCAATTTTTCGTGTCTGGGTTAAAGGGTTCAAGTAGTTTTTTTTCCCACAGAATATTCATTTATATTAGGCTTAGTTTCCAGAAGCAGTTTAACATGAAGTCATTGGGATCTTCAACTTGCAGTTGGGGAGACACTGTCCTCAAAAAAGGAAGACAATATCAAAAACATGATTTGCAGCAAAATGGTGAAATCAATCAAATTATAATGGTTGTCAGTAAAGAGGGAGGCAACTTAGTTGAACCCATTTCACGAGTGGGCAGAGACCAGGGAAATCTAAGAAATATTCCTGGGGTTCTTAAGAACATAAATAAAAATGAATATAACATCAGGAATATGGAAAAGGAAATATTTTGTAGCCAGTTTGATACTGAGATCTGTGTACCAGGAAAGTGGAAGAAGCTGTTCAAGAAGAATCTTCCTTTGGTGGCTCAGGATTTGTTAAAATGGAACTGTTCAGGATGCTAGAAGTGTAAAACCAATAGATATAACTACTTCCAGAAGAAGCTGGAACAGACAATTGGCACATGGTGATTCAAAACTATACAGCATTCACAGTTACTGCATGATTGATGTTATCTTGCAATAGGCAGTATGCAATAAAATGTAATACTCTTGTTCCTTGGGTTATTTAGTTCAGCACCACAGTCAGAGACAGGATATAGCACTTGATGAACCACTGACCCAGTATGTGGCAATTTTCTATATTCTTCGACAACTTTGTGCTCAATGACTGGTGATTGTTGTAAGTCATTTGACCAGGGTCTAGTCATTTAGTCAAATACCAGAATAGAAGGGTCATTTGATCCAACAATTCATTTGATGAAATGACTGAAACATATCTGCACAAACATGTTCATAGTCTCTAAAGAGTTAAGGAGAGAAAATAAGCCTAGCCCTTTAACCAGAAGATTTTTCAGAGTGGGATTTTCAAAAATACTTTGCATTGGCTGAAGTCTGCTCCCCTTTTATTTTGCTTCTCTGTATTGTATGAAGAAGGGCTGAAAGTTTGTTGTTGTTGCTGTGTTTTTAAAAAAAATCTTTTTCTACTTGCTTTTTTCACCCTTGCAGGTCTCAAATAATGCATATTGGTAGTTCTGACTCCTTACCCGAAGGGTATTGAATCTTTCACAAATACATTCTTTTGCCCGAGTGCTCATTAGGTATCAGAATTCAACAGGCATTAACAAAAAACATCTTTAATGATCTCACTAAAAACCCCTTCTCAAATGCTCAGTTTTTACTATCTTATAATGTCATTATTTCTCCAGTTGCCATAGAGAAGGTAGACAAGCCCATAACTTCCAAAATAAAGAAAAAAAGGGGCGGAGAAGTGGAAGGGATGACAAACACTTTTTGAGGGGGTCAAAAAACCTTATAGGCCTTTTTTATACATCTTAAAGAAGCAATAAAGGGCACCAGCCCATTTTCCCCCATTGCAGATCACCTTTTCTGTTCACAAGTTTTACTTACAATTTCCAAAATATGTAGCTACAAGGCAGTTATATAAAACAATTTTAGAGGGGGAAAAAACATTTGGTGTAATCTCAGTCTATGTCAAAGTGTAGCTATTAAAAGACATAAACATTCATTTTCAGTCACTTTTCTGAGTCATATGGAACAACTAGCTCTCAAATAATTCAGCTGGAAGAAGGACTCCAAAGCCCTGCTCCACTATTCTTCACTCCAATTGAGAATTACTGTACAATTACGACACAGAATGTCATAATACAATAAACAGAACTGAAAAGGGGAAAAGAAAACAATTTTTTCTAGGAGTGAAGTTTGGTGCTTTTGCCTATTAAAGTAACCAAATATGCTTCTCTCAAAAACCAAAGCCAAAAGGCAGCATGCCAAACGCAGTTAACAGATAAATCACTGTTCTTGAAGGTTTTTTTGTTTTTTTGTTTTTTGCCTGACAACAAACTTGCAACAAGCAAACAGAACACCCACTACACATCTTGTCAATCTAGTCACATAAAATAGAAAGGGGAAAGTGCCTACTTTTGAAGATCAATGTACTGTCTGGAAAAAAACATTAAAGTTCTAATCTTTCTGTCAAAGGTCAAAGTTTTCATAACTATGAAGTCTCCAGCTATTGTAAAGCTCTCTATCTATAACTTGTAATTGAAGTTAATTTATCACCAAAGGCCATTGTAAACTAGCTGGGAGTTTGTAAACAAGAATGAATATCAGGTTTCATTTTTGTGTCCCTTTCAAACTGGACGACAGTTTCCTGTTTCAACATCAAAATAGTATTGCTTCTATAAACCTCCTCCGGTCTCCTTGCCAGCAGTTTCCATTTAATTAAACTGACAGCAAAACAGGGCCCTCACTAATGTGATCCAGACCAGTTTTCCTTCAATGTAAATTCTCAGGCATGAAATTACATCTGAAACAGACACAATAATCCTTCTATATCTTAGACACAAGTTTAATCTACACTAAAGTAACGTTTCCTTTGTCTATATTGAAATCTGTTTTAGAATTCAATGATCTTGAAGGTCAGAGAATTATTCAACCTGAATACACTTTACAGTCAATTTAGATTTTTCTTCTTGCCCATAATTTATTCATTCATTGTTGGCTTGTGGGACCAGGGTAGCAGTGCACAATGATCCAGTATGTCAGAATCCAGATTCAGGACCTACTTCAAACTTTCATTGCCCAGAAATGGAATACGCTGATAAAGTTGACTGTTGCTTGGGTAACCTATCCTTCCTAAGACACTGCTTTCAGGAAGTGAAAGCACCTTTGGAACAGACCCTTAGTTCATATAGTTTTAAAGGAAGACCTTGGATCAGATTTCTGCTTGTCTTCTCCAAGAAAATGTTTTTAAATGATCCTATGAAATAATAGCATTTTGTGACAGTCCAGTGACTCTGGTCACTAGTAATGCAATATGCAATCCCCCAGTCTCCGGAAAGGCTAGCACAGGCAAAGGAATGATTGCTTACCCTACAGTAATGGTGGTTCTTTGAGATGATGTCTGCATGGATCTCACTGGAGGTGAGCATGCACTTTGTGCATACGAGTCCAGATTCTTCTGAACAGCAGTGTCCAAAGGAGCTGTGCATGCCTCCTGTGCCTCTTCAGGCTTTCTCCCAGCTCCCTTACAACTTGAAGCTCAGGAGTCTGAACTACAAGGATGGGGGGCAGATCATGGGATCTACACTTGACTGCAACATATGGAATAACCACTGCTACTGTAGGGTAAGTAACCATTCTGTCTTTGAATATTGGTCAGTGTGGATCTCACTCTAGGTGACTGGCAAGCAGCATCCCCTCAGAATGGTGGGAATGAGGAGTATCTGCTGCACTAGTCATACAGTGATTGTAGTACTGTTCTCCAGAACTTGGCATCTGACGTAGAAGCTAAGTCCAAGGCATAGTGTTTTACAAAGGTCAGTGGGTTACTCCACATCCCTGCCAGTCTGACTGACATTGACAAGGTCAAGCCAAAGTTCTGGACATATCTAATGTGCATAATTTCCTTTATCCTAACGCTGCATGATTTGGGAAGACGATACGTAGGTAGGTTGACTGGTTTAAATGAAGTTCTGAGACCACCTTGGGGATGAATTTCAGGTGAGGTCTTAGTACCACCTTGTCTCTATGTACTGTTGAATAGCAGGGCTCAGACATAAGTGTCTGAGGTCACTCACTCTTCTGGTTGAAGTGATAGCTGCGAGGAAGACCTTTTTCAGAGTGAGGTGGTGTAAGGAGAGTTCTGTGAGAGGTTCAAAGGGAGACTCCATGAGTCTTAACAGGAGTAGGTTGAGGTGCCACACAAGAGAAAGTTTTCTGATTCAGGGTCTTCTGGGAAAGTAGGTAATAGCCCTTTGAGGAACTTAGATACTGCCGAGTGAAAAAAGACTCGGCACAACTGTACCAGAGCATGGCAAGGTGAGATTGCTGCAAGGTGGACCTTACTAGAACTGAATGAAAAGCTAGATTGCTTCGAGAGCAACAGAGAGATGAGGATCTTCAGTACTGAGGCCTGAACTGGGTCCAACCATGTTAGGCTGCCTATATTGAAAATCTCTTCAGTTTAGATAAATACATCTGGTTGAGTTTTTCCTGCTCTGTAACAAAATTTCCAGGATCTGCAGGAAGCAATTCTTGTCTGTGATACTCAACCAGGCAATAGCAACACATCAGTGGCAGTGACTTTGGGTCTGGATGGAGTATCAACCATGGTGCTATGAGAACAGGTCTGGGAAGTCTGGAAACTGGATTGGTGGCTGAATGGACCTCTGTAGCAGGTCTGTCAGGCAGAACTACCTCAGCCAGGAGGGAGCTATGAGAATGACTGTGTCTTTGTCTCTTCTGATTTGGAAAACACACTTGGGATCACGGGAATTAGTGGAAAGAGGTACATCGGAGACCTTGGGACCACTGCAGAAGGAAGATATCTGGTAGTGAGCCTGGGCTCATGCCCCCTATAGAACAGATGTTCTGTCCCCTGGTGTTGACACCGGTAGCAAAAAAAACCTATCCCAGAACTCCCCCAATGCAGAAATATTGGCTCTATGAAGGACATCCACAGGGACCACTTGTGAGGGGGCCACAGACTGCCTGCTCAGGAAGTCTGCCAAGTTGTTGGTGACCGCTGGGAGGCGAGGAGGTTATCCTGTGTCAATGGTACCAATACTAGAACTGGTTAGCTTCCAGACAGATGGGAGATGAGTATGCATCTTCTTGCTCTTTCATATAGTTCTGCCTCATGCCCATGTTGTCTATCAGGCTCTGCACTGTGGAGTTCTGAAGAACAGATAGGAAGCCCATTCAGAATAGCTGGTGGCTCTGAGCACTGCGATGTTGATGTGGAGCTTTGGGTCTTCTGGGGACCAGATCCCTAGCATGTGTAGGTGGTCCAGGTGAGCTTCGCAATCTTTCCCTGGCACATCTATGATTAAGAGTCCTTCTCTTGGAGGGGCACAAAATGGTACCCTTCCACACACATTTGTGGGCTCCTCTCACCATCCCAGTTCTGCAATGATGTAAGGTGGAACTATGACCTTCTGACACATTTAGTGTTTCGTTGGGGGAACAGACTGACCTGGTCAGCATTGAAGTCATCAGTGTCAGTTCTGCCAGCATCCTCGTTGTCTTCTTTCCACTACCCAAACCCAAGGTATGATATGTGTTTGAGGCAGTGCTGGCCAACACTGATTTTTCTAGCTTTGCTCTGGTAATGACCGTCACTTCTGGGTTCAAAGTTACCCACTTGGGCTGCTCTAGCAGATGTAGTTTGAGCTGAGTCTCCATGGATTTGTGGGACCTCTTGGAAAAGGACTCACACACAGAACATTTGTGGCTCTCCCCTGGGCAGAAGGGACATCAGCTGTGTCTGTCCTTGGTGAGGGTCAGTCCATTGCACGATGGACAGGATTTGAACCCACTTAGGTTTTGGAGTTCACCACGAAGTTGGTGCAAAGTGCCAAACCTTTCTATACAGGGAAAGGGTCAGTGAGTGTTTCCTTTTATTTTCTTTTTTTGGAATGTCCTTCGATGTTTTAGGAGCGTGAAGATAAGATTTCCTCACAAATTTGGTTGAAGAAAACAGTCTTTAGAATCTCGTAAGAGAGTAGCAGGTTGGACACTTGCTGGGTTCCATTTCACTGCCATGCAGTAAGAGGAAACTGAGGGAAGGTCGTGGCTGCCCTGCCCCTTATGCTCTCCCATGGGAGCAGGAGCGATCAGAAGGCATGGCCCTGACAGACACTGCTATTCAAAAGAGTTCCACCTCCCACGCACAAGGCACATGCACACCTACAATGGGATCCCTGCTGACACATACTCAACAAAGAAAGAAATGTTGTGATTGCAGCCTAATTTTTTGATAATCACAAAAGGCCCAATCCCACATGAGGCTGAGCCCCTCCTGTGAAGTGCTCTCAATTCCCATTAACTTTGTAGCATCCTGCGCCTCACGTGAGGAATTCGGCACCTTGCAGCATTGGACCCCAGAGTAAGTATTGCTTACAAGTGTGCATGCATAGTTTGTACGCAAGTTATCTCATAAGCAATCTGTGTGACAGACCCACCTCAGAAAAGGAAGAAAACAGAACCACAGAATCAAAAATTTCCTCAAAATGTAACCTGCCTAGTCATGCATTTTGCAAAACCTTGGTATGTGCCAAACCAAAACATCACTATTGCCCATGAACTTTTCAATGCTCTATATGTTCAGAATTATTACATGCCTGATCAGGTATGTGATACCACCTTTGATATGCTCACTCAAAATGTTTACATGGCCAGGCCATGTCAGGCAATGTAATTTCCAAGCACTGTTATTGTAGTACTTATCTCTCTTCAAATAAGATAATTAATTGTATTCTTTTCCTAGAAAATAGAAAGTGAAGTGCTTATTTAAGAAAAACAACCATACACCAAATAGTCTGACAGTCTTGGTGAGAATGGAACATTTCATTTATACAGCAGAAGACGACAGTGATGGCAGGATTAGAAATCATTTCAGACCTCTCAGGCAATCAGGCTACAGTTTCATTGTGCACGCAAATGTGTCTTGTTTTACAGAGAATGCTAAACAAATGTGCTATGGGTAAAAAAATGAAAACCATCTATTATTGATCCACATAGTGTGGTTATAAAATGTAAGGGGGAAGAACATGCAATATGTAACAGCAGTGTAATCTGTCTCTGCTCTTTAAAGAGAAGCTCCTCTTGCATTCTGAAAGGGGAAGCAAAGGAATGGTGCTGTTCATATACATACATGATTTTGATACTTAAGAAGGATATGACTGGCTAGAAATGAGGTAATGATTTATAATATTAATTTATATGTAGATCTGTGGATGATTTATTAGATAAGTGTCATCTCCCAAGAAAGCAAAAGAGCTACAAATGAAATGCCTGCTGTATGGGAGAAAATACCTCCACTGCATTTGTGCAAGTATGTTGGACACCTGGTATCACACATATGTATTCCTGACCACACGTGCTCCATCTCTCTCTGTCTCTCTCACACACACCCTTCTATGGACATATCTGTGACACACAGAAAGTTGGCTTCATTTCCTGCATATTTCATATAAATCTAAATGTACATAGCCATTGACAGTATGCTCTATATTTGAAAGCTATCATGCTCACCTCTGCTCTCCTATCATATACTCCTGAGATATTAAATAAGCCTAACCCAATAATTTACAAGTGTGATGGGTTGCCCCCCTTTGGGATGCCACCTGATGTGCTGAGATACCACTGAGCCCACCTGTTCTGCCAGCCTGGGCACCCTTCTTACCTGTCTTGCTGAGCCAGGCTATGAAGCCTCCTCCAGCACACACACACAGGCAGGGCCACATCCAACTGGAGAACAACACAGTCACTGAGATCAGCTCTGGGAAGACTCAGCTTAAGGGACTTGCCCCAGGACTCAGGTGTCCACCTCCCTTGGAATGCAGACCCAAAGGTATATTAGGAAATCTGCCTCTTCCCTCATCTGTTGAGGAAGGTTTGCACAGCCTCTTCCCTCTGCCGCCGCCCCCCCCCATTATGAATTGCACAAATTGGGTTATATTATAAACAAGAAATAAGTTTATAAATGACAAAAGGTGGCTTTTAAGTGAATATAAGAGATAGACAGAATAAAGCAGATTACTAAGCAAATAAAATGAAAAACTCAAGCTAAGCTCAATATACTTAAGAAACAGGTTACAAAATGTACTTTCTTACCCTAAATGTTATTTTAGGCAGGTTGCAAGGTCTCTGTGGTTTGGAGTCCCAGTTATATTTTTTTTCACACTGGACCCCAGCTCAGTCTGACTCCCCAGTTCCCTTCCCTTCAGGTGTCTTTAGCAGTCTTTCTTCTTGGGTAGACAGGCTATGGAGAGGAGGAGTTGGATTTCATAATATACTTTTGGGTCTGCACTCCAGGGGAGGTGGACACCTGAGTGCTGGGGCAAGTCCCTTAAGCTGAGTCTTCCCAGAGCTGATCTCAGTGTCTGTGTCGTTCTCCAGTTGGGTGTGGCCCTGCTGGTGTGTGTGCTGGAGGAGGCTTCATAGCCTGGCTCAGCAAGACAGGTAGAAAGGGTGCCCAGGCTGGCATAACAGGTGGGCTCAGTAGTATCTCAGCACATCAGGTGGCATCCTAAGGGGGGCAGCCTGTCACAACAAGTACACATTAATTCCATGTTATCTCAAACAGAACCAAATTCTGGACCATTCACATCCATTCTACATGAGTCAGAGAGCCAAATCCTAAAAAAATGGAGTAAAAATTGAGCAACAGAAGTTTTTCTTTACTCCAAGAAAAATACAGTGAAGCAGAGACTGTGGAGTAAGCAATCCTCAGCCCTTCCTCCAAGTGCTTCCTCCAGTCTAGTTTTAAATGTTAAAGAATAACAATAGGGAAGAGGGCACTGACCTCTTGAAAAAATGGAAGGACGGAATAGGTTGGAAATTAAATGATGGTTCATACGATTAAATTAGAATTGTGCTTCCTTTTGTGTTAAAGTGTGTTATAGCAGGGCAGGAGAAAGAATTGCTCCAATTTTCCTTTGTTTCTTGGATTACTCATCCTTTAGTACATACAGGGTCTGATCCTGCTCCCATTATAAAGTTACTGGAAGTTTTGCTACTGAATTCAAAGGGAGCAAACCTAGGCCCAAGGACATAGCTTGGGGGCTCCATATAACTGTATTAAGAATAACTATTTAAAAAAGCACCTCCAAGTTTTATTGAAATGAAAGTTGGTATGTCTCCTTCCTCTGTCACAGGAAACAGTCAAGAGATTTCCTATGGGTAGAAAATTACAAGGATCAGAGTATTTAGCCAACTGTGTGACCCAAATTGGCTGAACATTTCTCTAAAGCCCCAACTCAAGTCAACAAATCCCCTGAAATAATGGGACTTATGCATGAATAAGAGCTATAGGATCTGACCCCTAATGCTTTACAATAGCACAAGGACAATATACACATAAATCAGGAAGAAACATGACAAATGCTTAAAAATTTTAATAGAACATTCCCTTTGGAAGAGAAGCCTTTTCTTAGCCAAACCACTGAGTGATTTTACTTTAGTGACTCACACAAATGGATTCTGGATTACAGTTTTAAAACTGGATATTTTCTCCTCTACTTTAGGTTCACCTCACAATGTTTTAATGAAAAAAATATAGCAATAAGAATAGGAGTCTGGGTTTACATTCACCAACAGCCTTTAAATAGGGATATTCTAAATCTGTAAAGCTTAGCAATTCTAAGTAGTTGGACATTCAAAATATATAATTCTGAACGTACAACTCCCCCTCAAGAGAGGCTGGACAAGGCTCATAAAACTATAAAAAGATACATTGTCCCTTAGAACTGAGAACAGCTAATCATTAGCCACCCGTTTATAGTGTCTACCTGTTTAGTACATTATTTTAACATTTTTCTTCAGATGCACTAGCCATTATTTCTCCCATATGGATAATGAAACATATCCTCTGCCCACTGGCAAAATTATTTTAGAGCCAAAGACATTTGTTGGTAGAAAAAAGCCAAAGCTTGTAGTCCATTATTGTTGGGCATCTGGAATTGCACACATTTTTTTTAAAGAATTTCCTTCTAGTTTGATACATGTGACATTAAAATATGTACCCAAAAGCTACACAAGAGGAATAAATTAAAGAAAGAATTTCCAAAATATCATTTGCATTATATTATAGTATGCTTGGAAAAAAAAATTAGGGGGGGAGAGGTACTGGTGTTTTGAAATCCTCTACATTCTTTTGCCTTTTAATATGGATAGTAAACAAGGTGTATGACGGTCTGGTAATTTTTCTAGTAAAAAAATATTCAAGAGCTACAGTGAAGCTATTTAAAAAATAGCTATTCCACACGTAAGGCCAGATACCAGTATAAATATGAAACTACATTCACGCTGGCAGATTATTTTTAGTTTTTGCTCTGAACTACCAAAATTATTTGGTTGATGCTTGATACTATCCCAACTACATCGTTATGGAACAGGAACACAGGTTCAATGGGACTTTTGCACCACTTTTTTTAATTCTATGAAAAGTGCAGCTTGCTGCATATAGGAAGTTAAGTGTCACTAATGGAGTAAGGAAATTCAAAATACAGACCTGATTCTGCATTGACCAGAGTTGTGGGAAATCACCACCTCAAAAGAGGCATTTAGCACTTTACGGGATCAGCCCCTGTATTTGCATAAAAATTGGATGGCAATGGTCATTGTTTGGTACTTCCAAAAGGCTTATCTGGGGTCATTTTGGTAGCATTTTTTCCCCCAACATGCACTTCTGGATATCTGTTATGTGGAATGTCCAGATCCGTAACTAGGAGCTTATAAAGCTGATGTGCAGAAGCTTGGAGAGCAGGGTGGTGGGAAAACATTTTAGATTCTTTGGGGTTTAAACAGATCTTTATAGAACACAAGAATTTAATTGTGGAAAGCTTTTACTAGACAATAATGGATATGAAAGAAAACAGGAGGCCATGGTTATAAGATAATGTCATGGAAAATACCTACTGTAATTCCGCACACATGCTTACATGGGTTTCAAACAGGAGCTCACCTACAGCTTGTTTGAAATATCAAGTTACAGTCATCAGTAATCAATGAAAAACAAAGAGCCAATGATCTCATGACCTCGCAATAGCACCAACATTTTCCATTGTGTTTGCTCCGTTAAACTGGGAAACCATAGCATATAATGCCTAATTTGGAGCCATCCAAATAGAGCTTTATTTAATTGATGAAATCAGACAACTAGCCATCTCCATTAAGTATCCTGACCTCTCTGGAGGTCAGTGGCAATGGGCCTCCTTCCATTATTTATGTATGGGTGGCTATTCAGTAACATTTTCCTTCCTCTGCCCTGTTTAAAGCAGTTGTTATAGACAATAGGCCCAGCACACATATTAAGGGACTGATCCAGCTAAGGATCAAGCCTTAAATGAGTACAACAGGAAAAAACATGAAGAAAGAGCGTGCATGTGTGTGGGAGGACTAAGCACAACCCCCTTCCCATCGTAACTATTGCACACACAACTGAAGGCAGAATGGAGATAAAGCCTGAGTGTTGGCCAAGCTTGGGGTCAACCTGGTATGCAAGGGAACGAGAGAGATGCCATGAATCAATATGCCAGTAGGGGTGAGCAGAAGGAATGCCTGTTTGAGCAAGGAGCTGGGACTGCGTCATCAGGTGGCACTAAAGAATGTGGAGAAGAGTGAGGTCTTGCGGTGCCAATGGATCTGGTACAGGCACTGATTTGTGCTGCCATATAACTTCTGAATTGTGAAAACTTTTGCAGTCAGTGGTTTGCATATACTCTGAAATCTGCCTTAAGCCCCCACACAAGGGACCAGCAAAAACTGGTTGCTCAACAAAGGTGGCCTTCTAGTGAAGGTGGAGCACAAATTGAACTCAGTACATTTGGGGATATAGAGGTTTCCTTAGATAGTATGTTGTTTAATAAAGATATTAAGGATGCCAGTATAGGATTCACTGTACCTACTGTTGTTATTATTTCAATCAGGATTGGGGCCTCCTAGTGGGTGCTATACAAACATATAAGATGACAAGAATCCTACAAATCAGCTTGAGGTGGAAATTGTACACACTTTGGAAGGGACGTCATACAGCTGTAAATAATTTGGGATGGATTTTTACCCGCACATCAGGAGCAATCAATTGCATTAAAAATACTACAGTCACATGATTACTTGTTATCATTACGGTACAAAAAATACCTAGCTCAGCCCCAGTTCAGCAAGGTATTTCAGAACGTACCTAAACTATATATATGTCAATCCTCACTGAGCCTACTCACGTGCTTAAAGCTAGGCATGCACTTAAGTATCTTGCTGACTTAGGCCCCCAATATCTCTAATTTTCCATTTATCAATTACTAGTTTTTATCATGTACAAATCTGACAGCTAAACTGTGAAGCCTCCCTTTTGCCAGAATTGCTGGCTATTCTTACATTCCCTGGTATTTAAAACCCACGTATAAAATGCATCACTCTCTACTTTAGATAAAACTTGGACCAGAACATTTGGGTTTTGATTGTTTTGTTTTGCAATAACAAACAGTGAAAAAGTGGGTCGAGTGCTAAGGAAAGCAGCAGCCACACTTTCACATTCTACCTATTTCCCTTTACCAGAAGAATAGGACATGAGGGAGCTCAAAGGAGAACTGGAGGTCACATTTTCTATTTTAATTATATTTTGGATTTGTTATAACATCCTTGTGTTATAAAACACACATGGATCTATTCTACTCTAGACACACATGTATAACGTCCCTTGGCACAAATGGAATTCATGAGCGTGTGTTGAGAGAACTGCTCCCCTAAAACTGTAGGACTGTGAACAAGGTTATAAGTATATCCCAAGGTTCTGGTAACTTTTAGAAACCACTCTAACCACTTTCTCTTGGTTTACTGTGATATCAGCAAACCACCCTCTCTGTATGTGTAGCCTTGTAATTCACAATTATTCTGGGCCCATCAATGTTTCTGGCATCTGAGCATAGAACTGATGTTATTAGTTCATGTATTATGGTACTGTCCATGAATCCTAAACATATTCCAACACAGCTTCCTGGAGTTCATTCATCAAATATTTTATGCTACTGTTCTTTTAATGATTCATTTATCCTTAGTAATATTTGTATTCTGGAGTGTGGCATCTCTAACTGACAGCACAATGCTCTGCTGAATTATCCTTTTCTTTCACAGCATAACAAAATAGAGCACAGTCAAACTGAAGATGGCCTTTAGTTCATTGTCAGAATAATACTGCTTACCAAGCATATCCAGACACATTTCTCAAACCACATGCAATGCTCTGACTACAAACGTGATCATAAAGTCATTAACCAGCATCTTAAAATGACGGTGTGATATACATATTTAAATGTTTAGGGAAGCCAAATGTATGCTTTTATAAAAACATATTCCGCTTCAGCTTATATCAATTATGCAACATTGCACAGATGTGAGAATTCACCTTTATTTTTCATGAGCTACTAAAATACACTCCTTTAAAATAATATATATTATCTATCACTAACAGAAGCTTTTTTATGGTATTAAGTATTTGTCACAAAATAAGAGTCAGCTAGACAGAGATACAGGCTGAACATTCACAATATTGAGGATTTATTTTTATTAGCAAATTATCATTAGCAATAAAATTAAGGAAGAACTCATTTTACATGGTACAGCCTTCATTAAAGGAAGTAAATAAAGGTTATGCAACAATGAAACCAGCCAGTAAATTAGAATCCATGGCATTTTATATATTTTTAAACACACACACAATTCAGATTTACCATCTACTAGGTTAAACAAAACTATCAATTACTTCCACCTCCTGCAAACATCATCAAGCAAGTGATGACAAGTATAATCCAAATTAACTTAAAGAGATTATGAAGTCACAATACTAATAAAGGAAGTCTTAAGACTTCATTTAACAGTGCTAAATGCTCAGAGTCCACCGTGCTCTTGAGGGGTGTGTGTATATAATTCCCATTAACATTAATAAGAGCTATGCACACACTAAGGCAGATCTCTGCTCCTCAAATCCAAGGGGGAAGCAGGTTTGCCAGCTGGCTACCACATAATCTATCACTGAGGAGTTGCTATCGGCAGAGTGAGGTGTCCCCCACGCATTTCTGCCCAAAGGCTAACACCAGTTAGCTAGTTCCTACACCAGTTGGACAAGTCAGAGGTCATGGGAAATGATTCAATTGTCACATGCTTATCCAACCACAGAAAGATTCTCAGTTCTTTTTCTGCTTTTCTCACCTGCCAGTCACTCACCTTTTCCTGCCTGCCTAAGTGAAGATGTGCTTAGCAAAGATGATGCTGAGCCCTTACGCACTACTACCTCTCTGTCCCGGCGTTTGCTGCCAACATTCACACATGTATGACGGGTGTCACGATCAGTGGCTTGTGTACCTCAGATTTTTGTCCCTCTCTCTTTCTCTCTCTCTCTCTCTCTCGGAGCAGACTGGCCCATAAAGGGGAGGCAGGGAGGAGAAACTAAAGAAAAAGCAAGTACTGGCAAGTGACCTCCTCAGGCATCACATGAACAAGGGAGGTTTATGTTGCCAAATATCCATGAAATAAGATTATGCCGTCTACAAGAGATTGAAGACTGAACTCACTTTACACAAGGAGCTTGGTTGATCCTTTCCTGAAATAGGAAATGGTGGTGCCCAGAGGAGGCAGGAGAAGAGAGGGGTCTTTTGACTGGTTGTTCAAGTTCCTATATGGCGCACCAGTTTTTCAGGAGGAGTGATAGTATCTTGCATGGAGGCTATGGTGAGCACGTTGGGTTTAACTTTGAAGACCTAATTAGATCACCTTGCCAAGGGCTATCAATCTGATACTGCTTATGTTTTCCACATTCAATGCGTCTCGATCACACGCTGCGGCACGGCACCAGTGACAGACCCCCTCAGTACTTAATCTGTGATGAGCCACAGGTTAGAAGAAAAGCAAGGAAATGATTTCAATCCAAACTGTATTTTAGGAAACAATTAACAGTCTTCAGCAGCAGAGCAGACAGAGGATAGACACAGACATTTTGGGAGAAATGAAGATGATAGGCCACCCTCGCAGAATTGTACATATGTAAGCAAAAGACATTTAAAACCAATCTACTTTTCCTCACCAAAGGGCAGTGAAGTTCTCTGGGCACAGGAGTAATTCACTTATAGTTCTTGATTCTGAAGCACAACATGGAGGTGAGGTTCTGAATAAGTTATGTCTGGCTCTCACGATCTGGTCGCAAAGTCATCATAGCGCACATAAGAGCTTCAGCATCTTAACAAGGTAGCATAGGTCACAATCTGGACCAGTGCATGATCTGCACTGAGACAGTTTCATAAGTTGATTAACAGAGGTTTGGAGTCAAAGATGTCAGCAAGACTCCAAATTCTGGACTCTGGTAGAGCAGAATTACTACAGAGGAAAACAGCCAGGCGGAAAGAAAAAGATGTTAGCAGGGCCCAATCAACAACAATGCTACTTTTGTAGGTCTTCATTTTAGGGACATTAGCAGTCAGCCATGTTTATCTATGTGACTGGAATTGATACAATGCAGGAAAAGGTCCCCTGGATCCATAAGGGCCAGCAGTTCTAAATGACAGCTAGAGAATCACAGAACCACAAGACTGGAAGGGACCTTGAGAGGTCATCTAGTCCAGTCCCCTGCACTCATGGCAGGACTAAATATTATCTAGACCATCCCTGACAGGTGTTTGTCTAACCTGCTCTTAAAAATCTCCAGTGATGGAGATTCCACAACCTCCCTAGGCAATTTATTCCAGTGCTTAACCACCCTGACAGGAAGTTTTTCCTAATGTCCAACCTAAACCTCCCTTGCTGCAATTTAAGCCCACTGCTTCTTGTCCTATCCTCAGAGGTTAAGAAGAACATTTTTTCTCCCTCCTCCTTGTGTACCTTTTATGTACTTGACAGCTGTTATCATGTCCCCTCTCAGTCTTCTCTTCTCCAGACTAAACAAACCCAATTTTTTCAATCTTCCCTCATAGATCATGTTTTCTAGACCTTTAATCATTTTTGTTGCTCTTCTCTGGACTTTCTCCAATTTGTCCACATCTTTCCTGAAAATGTGGTGCCCAGAACTGGAAACAATACTCCAGAATTAGAGGAGAGAATGCTGATCACATCCCTGAATAGTACTAAGCAGAGGAAAGAAAGAGACACAAAACAATAGAAGACCCAGTTTCTTCCTTGAGGGATCCAGAAACAATATGGGCAGTGGTGACAGCTGTGGTACTGGGCCCTGAGACAGAGAGTCTGAGTGAGGCACTGTGATGCTCTAGTTGTTATGCATAGCCATTTGGACCCATCAGACACAGAGCGAAGCAAATCTCTTGCAAGCTCCTTAAGCACAGCGTGATCACTGAACATCAGAAACTGGCTAGCTGGAAAGAAAGCACCCTAAAAACCCAAGAGAAACTTACGCATTAAAATAGGTAAGATTCAAACCATACCAGTGCTGCATCAGAAGGCAGAACACAAGTTTTCAGTTACTGGAACAAAATCTCCTGGTTAGCAAGATTTAAATGTAAAATTCAGCAAAGACCATATGGGAAAAAAAATCCTGAATAGCAAACATATTCAGGCCCAGGGAAGATCAATCTTGGTGCTAAGAAATAAACAAAAACCAGACTAAGCTTGTCTAACACTTTTAAAGGGACATGGTCACATAATAGCTGGCACCTTCTTACTGTTTTATTGTAGTACTTTCTTAAGAGTTTGAGAATTCTTATAATGATTTGGGACTAATCCTGCTCCTATTGAAGTCAATGGGAAAACTCCTGGCAAATGGAGCAAACTGGCATTGTTTCAGGTTTACACTAGTGCAACTTGGCCCCACTGACTTCACTGGGACCAGAATTTGTCTTTTTGTCCTTTCCCACTTAGCAACATTGATTTTCCCTAATGTTTGGAATGGAACTGAAATGAAAATGGCTGTACTCTATACTAACAAAGTGCCCTGTCATACTGATATGTAACTGAAAATGCTGACACAATGGTAACTGATATCAGTACATTCTGAGAATAATGTTAGTTTACTGTTGCTGTAGGAATCATCACAGGAAAAACACACATCGTTCCTGTAGGGTCTACAAAAAACGTAGTTATTTGGGGTTTGGTTAAATTTCTTGGTGAAGAAATGGCAATTAAATTATAAACCAAGCTAGTTAGTATCCAGAGGATTTTATTCCCCAGTTTATAACAACGTTAAACTAGGTCAAAATGTGAGATTAGATCCAGTCAATGCCTCTTTAATAAGGTAAGTTGTGTCGTGTTAAAACTCTCTTCTCAATAACCTGTGACCACAAATAGAAAAGAGGCTCCAGACAAAACAATGACAACAGAAGGGCTTCCATAGCCAGGCCACAGCATCACCATAAACTTCAAATGTAACAAAATGTGTCGTCCCAGGAGAAAAGAAGAAATTAACAGCACTTAAATCACACAAACGCTCCTTGGGCAACCAAGTTACCCAGGGAATTGAAAGATCAGGTGGTCAAACATAACCTCCAGAAAACCCCATCATGTCCTCAGATTGTTGCTGAAGAAAGTTCAGAGGGGAAAACCAGTGGCTGAGCAGACTGGGGAAAGGGAAAATGAGGGGGAGAAAAGGACCACTAATGGAGAGCTAGGTGCAGACACTACTAGTGTCTGAGAAAGGCAGTAGTCACAGAGCTAGGAAGATATGCCAACCCCAAGAACAGCACTGCCGCTCGGCATTTAAGGGGCACCAGGGATTCTAAATAAATCAACAAGTCTACAGATCCTGGTTAATCTTAATTTAAGAGTACAAAAATGCATTTAAAAAAATTGGTCCAGTGCACACAGAAAAGATATAAGAACCCAGGAGGTTGCAAGGTCAAATCCATGTACAGGTCTTAAATGCTGTGTGAACGCAGCAGCCATTGGCTTCAGTGGGAATTTCCTCAGTATCTTGCAGGATTGGGCCCTAGCTGTGTGACTTTGGTCAAGTTAACGGTCCATTTTGTGCCTTTAGCATCCCAATTCTAAAAAAGGAGTAAAAGACTAAACATTAGAAATTGTACATCAATTGAGCTACCCTAGATATGACCAAAAAAAGGCCTAACCTTCAAAGTAGCTCCATATAACAATCACTAGAGTCCTGTACACCAGCCTGCATCTATTGTTATTTATAATGCAGTGGTGCTCAAAATGTGTTAGAAGCTGTATGAACGCATATCCGGAGACAGTCCTCTTCCCAAAGAGCCATCTTTCTTTTCTCAAACTCCTCAGAGCACCACAGACAAGCGAGGGTAATCACCCTTATCCACTGAAGAGAAGCTGAATTGATAAGACCGGCTAAAACAGTGTAATAAAAGAGCACCTTGATCCCCAAGAGAGGACAAAATAAGGAGTGCTAGGACAGAGGTGGCAGCGAGTATCAAAGGGAAAATGAAGTGATGTGGATGGGATGCTCACACAAGGTTAACCAAGATCAAGATGGTGATCGATAAGAACGAGAAAGACAGGAAGCCATGGGGAAGACAGAAAAAAAAATAACTATACTGAATGGGAAACATTTAGCTGATCAGAAAATTAGCACGTTGAGTTAAGCCAGAAGATTCAGAAGTCAAAAGAATGTGATAAAGGACGAACAAGAGAACTGATGTCAGTTCTAAAATCATCAAGAACTGTAAAGTCCAGATGTCCCGATAACCAAAATCATAATATTCACTGAGAGAAACCATAGCTGTTCTCCAGTTATTGGTAAGTGCAAGCATACACACCGGGCCATCGTCCTGCTCTCACCAGGACACAGAGGCCAGGTGGTGCTGGGCACTGCAACAGTGCTCCATGCCGCCCTGGTGCTACGCAGATTCTGAGAAGTCTGCATCCTCACCAGGGTAGCTGCTCCATTCTTCCTTCCAAACCCATTGTGATGTGCTGAGGAGCAGCAAGGACATTGCAGAGCCACACATGTGGCAGTAAGGGAGCTCACATGGAACCATGGCCACTCTTTGGCCCATGCAAATTAAAAGATGAGACAGGAAAAGGCAAGGCGAGTGATTCGCCACCATGCTACTCCAGCTTTATGCCTGTGTAACTCCATGGTAATCAGACCCAAAGTGTTCACAAGAAAAGATTTTCAGAGAATTGACAGAAAAGCAGACAGCCAGGGAAAAAGGGAAAAATCTGACTTGCCCCATGTCCTGCATCAACAAAGGGAAGGGCTGCTGAAAGCTGAGCCTAACTTAAAGTAGCGCTCAATGCTCCTAGATTATTCAAGGAACAGTAAGGATAGTAATATCTTCCACATAAATATATATTAACCTCAGGAATGTATTATCTACAGGCAGTGAAGGTTCGTTATCTAAACTCAATTCATTTTCCGTATCACTATTTTGGAGTTCAAAGCTAAAGAGCCAAAATAATGGGCACTGGTTGCAGTAGAAACAGAACCTGTATGACTCTTCCAAACGACATCACCGGATGCAGACTTCAAGGAGCTCACAGTACGACAACCTGAGCTGCAATTTTTGGCATAATAAAAGGCCAAACACCGTGCATGCAACCCTAATAACAGGTATGGGCCCAGATCCCACAGCTTTTGTCCTGAAACGCTCAAGAGAACCAATCTATCTATCCTAACTGATCTATTAGCCCAAGAAGGACAAGAGTAAAAAAAAAGCTATCCCTGAGTCAGGAGTCAAACCGTCCCACTCCCACCCCCCAAAAATCTAAAAACCCTGCACGCTCCAATCAGCAACAGCAGACGAGGTGGGAAAGCAGGTCATTTCTCAACTAACCACAGGCAGTGCCACAGTACAATAGAACCCCAACCAACGGTGCCCCCGAGCACTAAATTCAGTCATTTCCCCGTCAGTCTCGTTTCTCAATTTCAGCTCTGACTCCTTTATCTTTTATTTCTTTTTCCAAAGACACACTTAGAGATGAACCCATTCATAACTGCCTATCCACAGACAGTTTGTGGCAGCATAATTGACAATGAGTCTGCTGCAAAAATGAAAATGCTGTTTTAATAACCTGAGCCTAAAATACGTTCTGTTGTATGCCTCAAAGGGTTTCAATAAAAAGTCAACCTGTAGAGACATATTTTCTTGGCTTAAACAACAATCCAAAGCATATAAATGTAGTCCAACTATAATGACATATTTATAGGCCAATAAAGCTTACATTGCAGCTTTCATACTTCACTTAAAGGAACTCTGTAAGAAGCAGTGTTATATAAAATAATTTGAATTTTTTTTAACTATAGCCCAAGGAATACAAATTTGTAACTTACCCATGTTTAACTGATAGTGTTTACACTGCTTAATTGCGAAAAAAAAATTTAAAATGAAATGACTCCTCATCTGGCTATTTCCAATTGATTTACCAAATATGGGTATTGAAGTCTATTTATTACAAATAACCCCAAGCTCCTAAATAATTCTAAAGACAAAAATAAATAACTAGAAGCCCTGGTAGTGAATGATTTTGTCAGGCCAATTCTTCTGGAAAAATAGGTTCTCATGTTTATTATGAATAATATTTACGCAACTATTCTATTTTTATATACTGCATTGTTGTTATTCCTTATTTGTACCAACATTTGAAATAAACAGTTAGAAAAATATAAATAGACTTAAGACATTAACTACTCACATGACATATTTGTAGAGAGAGAGAGAGAGAGAATGTATAAAATACACACCCTGAAAGGCAGGGATAGAATTTTTGGAATCATGTTTCAGGCTGAAAACTTAACCTCAGAAATATGAGATTTTTATATATTTAATGCACTTCCTAAGGAAAAGACCTACATAATTTAATAGGGATGAAAACAATAAGTTTCTATAGAAATGTAATCTATTTCTACAGAAATTACCTTTAAAACCTATTGAATTTAATGGAAAATGATATGGGGTTTTTTGAGCCATCGTTTAGAATTCCTTAGCAGGGATATAATTTTCTGTTTAATTTTAGAGGAAGGTCAAATATATCCGATAGGAAAGTAATCATTTTTATTCAACTACATAGGATTTTTTCATAAAGGAAATGTGCATTTCCACAAGGAAAATGTTTTCAGGCAATCATATTGTTTATCTAGGTCTTGTCAACAAAAGAATCAGAAATTTACTAGCCTACAACCAGCATTAAACATCAGTATTGCTAGCAGAGTTCACGAATCGTTTTCCTGACTACTTCAGGCAGGGATCTGTTTGTAAGAACTAGACTACAGACTACCTCCCCTAAAGGCCAGTCTAACACTATAAAACTGACCATCAATTTGCTGTATGTCATCTACAGAACAGAGAAGAAAAACCTTGCCCAAGAGACCATGCTTGGAACCCTACTAGCCATAATTACAGCTAGCAAATTTCTAACCACAGAGTGCACTGTTTCGTTGGCATGATGCGGAGTGTTGGAAGAGTTCTCCGGGTGTGTACTTTACACTCACTAAAGGTGCCATTTTGACAAGAGAGAAGTTTCAGCACAGGCAGGTCAACCGCTCAAGCTTCCCTACTCTAACTGGACTCATTCGTATTACAAATTTTATTGTGTTGACCAAGAAAACTATAGTTCCTCCCCATTATTTACTGAACAGGAAAACTACAGTAGAACCTCAGAGTTATGACACTAGAGTTACGAACTGACTGGTCAACCACACACCTCATTTAGAACTGGAAGTAGGCAATCAGGCCGCAGTAGAGACCCTTCCCCGCCCCCCAAAAAAAGAAAGAAAAAAGCAAATACAGTACAGTACTGTGTTAAACAAAAACTACTAAAAAATAAAGGGAAAGTTCTTTTTTTTTTTGGTCAAGCTAAGGAAACTGTTTCTGTACTTGTTTCATTTAAATTAAGAGGTTAAAAGCAGAATTTTTCTTTTGCCTAGTAAAGTTTCAAAACTGTATTAAGCCAATGTTCAGTTGTAAACTTTAGAAAGAACACCCAGGATGTTTTGTTCAGAGTTACAAACAACCTTCATTCCCGAGGTGTTCATAAATCAGAGGTTCTACTGTACATTTATTTAATCCCTTTAATATTAATATTACATTTAAATAAACCAAGCAGCAAGAGAGTTCTTGTCTATCTTTCAGCAGTTGCACCCATTCTCAAAAGCAACATGCCCAATGGCTAAATGTCTTCTTGTGCCTGTGGGGGGTTTCAAACCAATGATAACCAGTCACAGAGAGAAACTTTAAAAAAAAATTGGAGTCAACTTTTTTTCTGTATAGGCACTGACAAAGCAGCCTGATTCATGACCAAAAAGAAAGCCACATACAATGCTGTCAGTGTTGGGTTTTCACAATTACTTTGTTATAGTTCAGATACCATATGCATTTTTAGTGTAACCCCTCTTTTCAAAGGCTTAACATGCAGCTATGAACTGTGTGTGCTACGTTTGAAGATAATTTTCTTTGGCTCTTGAGTCAATAATACTGGTTTTATAAACTTACCACAAAGGATTTGTTTGTTTGTTTGTCAAAAACAAAACAAGAGAATGTTAAAACTCAAGAGCTCTGTCTGAGAAGCATTCAGATTCTTTTGATACACCAAACAGATGCAAGGAAATGTACATCTAGTTACAAAAAAGAAGAAACCTCTAACAAAAGTTTTGCAAGTGTTTTACTGTAGATATTGATTTAAAATATCAACTTTCAACCATAATGAAACATCATCCTGACTAGCTGATGAAGTTTATAAAGTAAGACTGACAAATTCACCTCACCATTTGCTTAGATGGGAAATGAGAGACTCAGCACTGTTGTAAGGGAAGTTCTATAAGGCAAAACCTCAGCTAGTGTAGGTAGACATGGCTCCATTGTAGTCCATGGAGTTATGCTGCTTACACAGCTGAGAACTTGGCCCACTATCTTCAATTCATGTAGAAGAGAAAAAAATTCTGCACATGGACTTGGCAGAGTATCAGCCTTAACTTTTGATTTCTTACCTTTCATCCATTTATATGCTAAGCTAGAAGCTATCTAAGCTTAGCTTTCTAAAAGAAAAAAAAATGTACTACAGGAAATAAATTTCACTGAAGCACACGTTGAAATATATTTACCTGTCAGCCAATGTGCATGTCAATCTCCCAATAAAGCTAATGGCAATTAGGCATATTTACCAACAGAAGACCAGCTGCCTCAGACGTCATCCTACGGCCCTTGCATAAGAATGTGTCCCATTAAAGGAAATGGGAGTTGTGTACATAACTTCTACAAAGTTGGCATTTTTAGACCCAGATTCTGTAGCCACTTAGGCCCCAATTCTGCAAGCTGATACATGTGGGCAGATCCTGCCTCCACATCCCACTGACATACTGAAGTCAAAGGAGAGCCAGGCAGTGCAGGAGACTGACCATGTGAACCAACTTGTAGGACTTACATGCATATGGGGAGCAAGAAGCATCCCAAAAACTGTAAGCCTGCTTGCAGAGATCCAAAGCATTAGCGAGCCCACACAGCAGAAAAGCTGTCTATCTGAGTTCCCATGCTTCTCCATTTTTGCAGAGAGGGAAAAGTGAGAAAGAAAAGATCCACTTCATCATGAAACCAAAGTGATGGTACAAATGGGTGTAAGTATGATTAATTAAATGGATTTTTTTTAAAAAACGTAGGCTGAATGTTCCAAGAAACTTTCAAATAAAACGCATTGGACTGTGGAACAGTGTCACAAAGGGAGTTGTGGAAACCTCATTACTTAAGACAATTAACACTGTATTGGACAAAGACTAGAGAAGCACTAGTGATAGGCAACAACCCTTCGTTGGCAAGAATATAGGCAATATGATCTAATAGGTCTTTGACCTCTCTCTTTCTTCTGTGATTCTAATTGCACAGAGAGAAGGCATCAGATTCAATCCCATATGATGTATAGCACATACTTGAGCCCAGTGCCTACATAGTTTCTGTGAGAAGCCCTTGTAAACTACCTTTGCTTGCAACTTCAGGATTTGAGCCTTAGTGCTTACAGTCTTAGAGTCAATGACAGTTTTGTCTGAATAAGCACTGCATGATTGGGCTTGTTACCCTTAGAAATACATTCACAGGTAGGCAAACAGCAATTTTAGAAAAGGAAACTATATTTACCAAGATCAGCCTTTTCCTTTAGAATGTCTTTGAAGTTCAGGCCACTGTTGAGTGTGGACTGCCTGTATCTCATCAAGGCTTCCTTCTGCCCATTCTTGCCCAGTTCCATGGTAATGACTGGGTCAGCCCGGAGACCACACTTCCACTTGGAGAAATCTGAATGTGCCCATTTTGCCAAATCTTCGAGCTTCACAGTCACCTTCTCTGAAACGGCAATAACTTCATCCTGCAAGATGTAGTCAAACGAGAACAGAGCGTGTCATGTGTGGCTTATGGTGAAAGATAAGTTTGTAGCACTGCCTCTTTGACATGTTATTGGAAAAGTTTATCTTGCTCTTGGCAGATTACTTTTTCTGTGATACAGAATATCCAATAACTCATGCAATTTGCATGCCATTTTAGTGTCACTGTTGGTTGTTTATTTGAAGCAAATATTTATGTGATAAAAAATGTCCAAGAACATCAGGGCAGCAGTCCTAAAATGTATTTTAAATGTGGATTGCCAAAGTGCATTTTGTATATCCCAAAGGCTTGGATGAAAGCTTGCTTTTTAGGTGCAATTAGCTGCAAATGTAAAAACTCATGGCTGGATGACTAATGGTTATAGCTAGTCCTCAAATAAATGGTCTAAGTAAATCTTAGATTCTTGGAACTCTGACTCACCAGAAAATTCCTGTGTTTATGGTACATTTTCCCTTGGCTTATACACAAATATTGAATTTAACTTTTGTCCTAAAAATTAAATAAAACTGTGATGTAATCCCAAAAGAAATACTGCATAAATGTTATGCGTTTCCCACCAAAAGAAACTTGCATATTCTCATGTTTCTTAAAACTTTTTCAAGAACAGAACTGTATTTTTCCCTCTTCTTAAGCATACATTCTATGAAAAAGCAATTTAACTTCAGTTTAGCCTGCTGAATATATACTTGAATTAAACATCTCTAATTGCTACATTTTTATCCTTCCAGGAAACAATCAACTCTTCTCAGTCATGATGAATAAGCAGAATGTTTTATAGCTGCCTACTGTAGGCAGGGCTTAAGAAGGCTTCAGAAAAAGAAAAACCTAACCCCAACTCCCACCAAGATAAACTTGAGATCTTTAAGTTAAATATTTGAAACAGTTGATGTTTTAAACTTGAACTGACTTATAACACACCTTTCACACCACACATTTCTAGGTAAAACGTGGGTAGTATAGTCACTTTAAAAATATTAACCATAATTCTTTCTTTCTCCAAAATAAACACAACTATTTAGGAATGGGGAAAAAAGAAAAAAAAAGAAAGAAATTCTTGCATGGTTGGTTCTGTATTTTTTGCTTAACACATTCCTCAAGAAATAAAATACTGCTCAATAGCACCAAAAAAAAAGGGGTGGGGTGTGGGGGGGTGGGGTGGGAAGTGTGGGTAAGTTTTGTGATAAGTTACACACAACATGAAACCTACACAGTAGCTTTGGTAAAACGTAGATCTGATATTTCACTCTTCCTAGTATAACACAAAGTTGTTTTATAAGCAGTCATCTTCTATTACTTTTAGTGCAATAGCAAATATTTACTCAAAAATGAGCCTCATACTTGTATGCTAAGTAAATTTTAGTAATGGAATCTTTTCCTTTATCACTGTGCTGAATATGAACTTCCATTGAACAACAAACAATCAAGACAATGTTTTAACTTTCTGCTTATGATAAATGTTATTACTTTGTAAACAATGCTGCATACTACACAGTACATTTTCAATGGATGGTTTCACCCAATTTCATTACACCATCCACTTGAAATAAAAGATCTGTAGTTGCTATGCATTTTATAGCTATTACATGGTGATTATTAAATGTCAGAGTGAAAAAATTGAGTCTGCATGAAGACAGACTTAACAGCTTCTGGATGGGGTCTGCTGTATAGGATGTTGAATGGAATCATTAAGTATCACAATTTCTAATATAGAGTACTTAGAAACATTCTATTTAGCAGCATCTTTCATAGAAATCTGACTTCCAGATTAGATATGTTTTTGGTTAAAGTGTTATTTTCAAAATAACTTTTATGGCCAAATGATTATGATTTCAATTACCAGTTTCTTCATATCCTTTCCAAGAATTGGTATGACTAACTTTGGCTGGCATACAAAGTTAGCCAAGCAAACAACCTATTAACTAAAAGAAAAGTACAATCACTGTTACATCTTCAGTGAATTAACCAGTTTCAGACTACAACCTTCACAGACACGGTACATACAGAAACCATAAATCCAAGAATATTGGTTGATAAACAACCCGTGTGTTTTACTAACAATTCAGCAGCAAACCCACTTTGCAATACAGTCATATGCCAGAATTTAGTTGGAAATTTGATAAGGCAGCAGCAAAATATGGAAGATATAAGTATCAGGAAACACTAAAAAGCATAAATCACATGTTCACACAAAGTTTTGTGTGACAGCAAAATGACCACACACCAGCAACCATGACCAAAGTATTTTATACTTAGTTCTGCCTACATCAGTGTGAACGGCTAGAAAAAGAATCTTTGCAAAAATTGTCATGTGATCATATTAGCAATTTGCAAAATAAGTATTATGACCATAAATACTGTTGTGGCAGCTAATGTAATACAAAAGGTATGCACAGAAAGGCATTTTGAATCAGATTAGCACATAAACCAAGAGTATGAATACAAACCGTAACAAAAATTTAGCCGGTTACTGTGGTAACGGATGCAGTTAAGGATGTCTCATTTTCTAAACATTTTATAGATGGGTGAGGAGGAGAAATAGATCAAAATGCAACTAAGTACACTGGGTGGAATTTTCAAAAGTACCTAAGTGACTTAGGAACAAAAATATCTTTGAAAATCAGTGGTACTTGTGCTCCTAAATCATTTAGCTTCTTTTGCCTATAAAATAATTGTTTGCATCATTACCTATAAAGAAATTATTTAGTGTGAGATTTTCAAAAATGTTCTATGTTGGCCTAACTCTGCTCCCACCAAAGTCAATAGTAAACTGATTATTGTGGGAGCAGATTTAGGCCAATGATGAATGCTTTTGGCATGAATTCAGGAAAGTACCTATAAACACATGTAATTTTAAACACTTAGGATGGGATTTTCAAAAATACCGAAGGGAGAAAGGCACAAAAGTCCCACTGAAGTGCCTAAGTGAAGACAGGAATCTCCCTTCAATTTTTGAGAATCTCACCCATAAGCAACCCCATTAACCTCCATGAAACTACCCACATACTTAAAGTTAAGCATGTACACAAGTATCTTCTTGAATCAGGACCTACACTGTGAATGTCATAGGCCAATAGCCAAGGCCATATCATCCCACAGTAGAATCAGAAAGGGGACAAAGGGACTTGGAAAGTCCTCCGGGTTCACCCTGCTGAGTTTCCTCCTAATGCTTCCTTAGGGGAGTCGTATCAAAGGGATTGCATCACGCTCCTGAGTTTGTTGTGAACAAGATGAAAATGATTCAGAATTGCAGCCAATTGTATCTCAAGGCCCTGATTCTACAGTCTCTATGAAGCAGAAACTCCCATTGCCTTCAAAAGCTCCTCTGACTTCAATAGGAGTTATGTCTCAGGTTAAGGATACTGGAGTCAGAATTAGCTGGGGGCCTAGAGGAAAGCATGGCAGAGGTAGGCAGAATGGATAGAATGTTTTTGGTGTCCAGAGGAGTCAGAACACTAGGAGCCATTGGTAACCCCGTCTAACAGATGTGATGTGATTACTCCAGGAAAGGTCTCCTGCCACTTGCCATTGTGCATAGGCCTTGCCATGACCCCAGCCTGCCCAAACACACCTCCTCTGACAATGCTAATGACCTCACAACTACACTTGGGGACGTATGGATATAGCATTCTGAGTACCTCTGGTGAAGGAGGGCTGGAGGTGTAGGGGCTACCCAGTGCTTAGGTACTAGAGCCGCTATAATCTGTCCCATTGTGTTATTAATATATAAAACACTATAACCTAAATTCTGCAGTCTTTACTCATGCAACAGTCTCACTGAACTCATCTGGGAGTTTTGAACTATTCTCGCGGGCAGAATTTGTCCCTGCACTGATCCAAACCAATGCAGATCTCCATGTTGCTACATTATCCAACATCACATTAAACTGGAACACAACCCTTCAAGTGGGCTCATGAACCAACCATTTATGTTCAGGCACTCCCTGTCTTAGTGCATTCTTATTTGCCAGGCAGTTAATCTTAAAGTAAACCAGGGGAAACAATATTTATATTGGTTCCTACAGCATTTCACTGACTTTATTGCAAATATTTTTATATAGAAAAGGACAGTTTGTGGACCAATAATTATTTTGTTCAGTGTCCTGTTAGAATAAAGATATCCTGACGAGTTTTTAGCAGGGGAAATCCAGATCCGTGTATGGAAAATTTGGGCTTCTGATACTCTCGGTGTTTGAAGCCCTTCTCTGTTTGTCAAGAAACAAACAAGCAAAGAAGATATGTAATTCTCCAATAGGGCAGCAATGGGGTTACGAAGCACGGTGGTTAAAAACAACTAAGCTTTGTCTACACTACAGCTATTCCCAATTCAACTGGAAGAGCTGTGCTGGCAGTGAGTTACAGGTCTGACTTTTACCACTGTAGAGAAATCCTGTTTTGTAATGGCGTCCTTCATGAGCATGGCAGGGTTTTCGAGTCTGCGGCCCTAAATGTTGACTCAACAGCACCACCAGAGGTGTGAACTTTCCACATTTATCTTACTGGGGGTATTAACTTCAAAGCCTACTTGTGGCCATTAAATAAAACACAAACACCCATCTTGACCATTAAAATATAAGGATAAGGAGACAGCTGGGTCCAGCTTTGGTTTTGAATCCAATATTCCAATACAATCTTGTTAAAAACAAGATTCCTGGATTTTTTTTTCTAAGTATTTAAAATAGCTTCTAAGGTTCTGTTGTGAATTTAACCAATAATTTGCCTTCTCTTGATGTACCATTTGCCGGGCCACCTTAGACAAATGATGCCCTGGGCAAACTTGTATTTTGGCACCCCTGGCC
Source organism: Lepidochelys olivacea (assembly GCF_965140295.1). Lineage (NCBI taxonomy): Eukaryota > Metazoa > Chordata > Testudines > Cheloniidae > Lepidochelys > Lepidochelys olivacea. The sequence goes on along the minus strand of NC_140417.1, from coordinate 77,955,550 downwards.
CCCGCTGCCTCCCTGGGCTCCCTCCCCCATCATCTCCGGGCCCCACTGCCTCCCCCGACTCCACTCAGTGCCCCTGGCCCCTGCTGCCTCCCCAGCCATCTCCCCATCACCCCCGGGCACCCTCATTACTCCAAATTCCATTCTGCGGCCTTGCACCTGAGGCGCACCCCGCTCCTTGCCTCTTGACCATGGTGCCCTCTGAACCACAGTGTCTTGGGCAGTTGCCCACATCACCCACCCATAAAGCCAGCCCATACCATTTGTCCTGAGTACATTCTACGAGGCAAATAAATTTGAATTAATTTTAAACTGAAAAATACAAACCCCCCTATCTGTATATTTCAATGATTCCTTCCCAGTTTGGGATAATCTGACAAGCCACAAAGTGGGTGTTTAGTTAGCAACACAGTAATATTTGCACAGCTAATTAATGGCAAAAGATACCAGGCTATTTCATGCTTTAAAGCACAAACCAAGTGCATCTTTCTGTTTTGTGTAACCTCCTCTTAAATAAAAACATCATTTAAACATGCTCCCTCTTGCTGTACTTCTTTTTTTTCCTCCCATTCTGTTCACTGTGATTCAAAGCCATTGAAAGTCACGGGAGTCTTTTTCATCAACTTCAGTAGGCTCTGGATTCCTCCCTTTGCAGACCCAAGTGGTTAGCCCTGACATGTGCAATGCCAGCTACGGGACAGACTTTGTAACTCTTACTCATGATGGTGAGCACTTACTCACTCCTACAAGTAGTCTCACGGACTTCAATCAAATGAATAAGTGCACACCAGGGTGAGTAAGAGCTACACAATTGAATGATTGGAACCACAGCTTCAGTTAGAGTGCTTAGAAATATTTATCCTGGATGAGATGGTTGAAAAAGTGCTTAAGTCTGAGTTTCTCCACAGTGGTGTTATCGATATGTTCCACTGTGGTAAATAATTCAGGTTACAGTCTGATAAAAAAAGAAAAGGAGGACTTGTGGCACCTTAAAGACGAACAAATTTATTTGAGCATAAGCTTTCGTGATCTACAGATCACTTCATCAGACGCATGCAGTAGCTCAAATAAATTTATGCTCAAATAAATTTGTTAGTCTCTAAGGTGCCACAAATACTCCTGTTCTTTTTGCGAATACAGACTAACACGGCTGCTACTCTGAAACCAGTCTGACTGCAGAAACTTAAGTCCTGATTCCTGCAGTTGACTCCATGAATAGATAGGTTCCTTACCCATGCGGAGTGACTTCAATGGGAACCAACCATACAGAGTCAATTAGTTTGAAAAATATTCAGTCTCTCTCTCCCCTCAGGCAGATTAAACTAATATTAAGGGAAAAGCAAATTTACAACCCAGATTGATGACTTGGGTATGCATATGTTTTAAAGTTTCCAAAAAGCACATTTGGTTCAAAAGTCAGCTTGTGTGTTTGTCCCGTCAACATTTTTAAAGCTAAACCTTGTGTTTTGTGTCCATTACCAATGTGGAATTTCTTCCCGAAAAGGCAGTTTGGGCCACTGGATAGGATACTAGAGTAGCAGACATGGATTCTAGTCCCAGCTCTCTCTTTGACCGTGCAATTGCCCAAGTTCACACTATCTCAGTCTTTCATCTATTAAATGGGGATACTAATTATGCTTATCCGTCTTTGTAAAGCACTTTGACTTTTATGAATGAAAAGCCATATTGGTGAGAAGGGCCAGTGCTTATGCTGTGCCCTGGGTGTGCCCAGTGCTGTGTGGGCCAAAGCTTCACTGTATCTAACACCCAAACTCTTTAGGGGGATTTCAAATGGCAAAAAACAGATAATCAGTGTAACAAGTTCTAAATACTAAAGAATCAACATTTATCCTTAAAAACAAAATAGATTTTGATTAACATTTCCAAGAATTGACTTGTGATTTTGGAGCCTCACCTGTTCGGTGCTCACTGAGAGACAGCTTAAATGGGTCTGATTTTCAAAGGATAAGTGCTCATTACTTTCTTAAAACAAGAAAACCAAACCAACCAACTGAACAAAAACCAGGCTGCTTTAAAGTTTTCCAAATTGGGCATCTAAAAATGGAGGCTCCCCTAATCACTAGTCACTTTTTAAAATCTTGGCCTTTGGTTTTACATGGCACCTTTCAACATTTCAGTACCCAAACCAACCACACATATTTCTGTTCTCTGGTGTTACGTTAAAATCCAAACTAGAAGGAACATCTTTTGTGCAAGAAAATGAAAATAAACAGAACTATTTCTTCAAAAGGAGTTGATTTCTCCATGATGCAAGTAATGATAGTAGAGTGTCCCTCGAGCACCTCCATGGCTTTTCAAGGTATCAGGCACAACCAAATTATTAATCTCCTGAGGGCATGGATTCCCTCAGAAAACCAACAAATCCTGGAATCACTAACACAGTGAAGCCTTCTTAACTATTTGACATACATTGTTGTATATCTCTTTCTAGACTCCCTGGTTATGAAGAAACCCTTGAAACAAGATGACAAATGAATAGAGATGTTAAATAAATAAAAACCAGCTATGCAGTGACTTACGACTACCAAACCTTTAGAAGATTAAAGAAATCTGCTGTATACCATTTATGTCATCCATAATTATATCTCCATAGAAACATGAAAAACCACCCAAGTTGATTACAGCATAAAAATATTCAACTCATATGAGATTAACTATGCTCTGAAGAGATATATTTATGAGATCTCCATTGCATGGTAAGACTTTAATGAAGGCAACATTTACAAATTTTTCCTGCAACAATGAAATTAGGTTTGTGATAGAAAGAAGTGAATTTCAACTCTGCTTGGGAATTAGATTTATCTCTGCTGCCCCCTTAAGAATATTGATCAGCCAATGGGAATGTTTCCCCTGTCCATGCAGTTATCTAAATCTTGAAATAACTGCCTATAAAAGGAGCCACTTTTTTCTTCTATTCCAATAAAATGTGGCATCTAGTCAGCTTATAATTGCAATACATCTTACAAGACTCCAGAGTGAAGTAAAATATGTGCCACTATCAAGCTGAGGTGTGGGGAGAGGGCTAGAAAAGACACTATTACAAATTATCCTTCTTACGTTCTGTTTTTAACCCAACTGAAGGTGTCCGATTATTATTTTTGGAGGAGAAGTTCAGTAAAAAGGGATGGTACCTCTTTGAGAGCCATTATGCTAAAATATGTCATTGTTGTCTAAGCAACCGTCAGAGCCTCCTGAAAGCACAAAACCCTATATTGCCCGCCTCAGCAGATGGTTGGAATGCTTACATCGAAGGAAAGAGAGCAGGTAGTTAGAACAGTTTAAAGCAGATTATTATTATTATTTTTTAAAGAAAAATTAACTCTTGGAAGGCAGATCACCACAGGGAGGCTTGGTGCGACTGTACAACTTTATTGTAAGCGGGCACACAGTGCATCACAACTTCTCACTCACTGCCAATAAGTAGGAGTTGGTTTTTTTTAAAGAAACGAAGGCAGTTTTTAAAAAATTATGGCAACTAAGATATCTCAAAACTTTGACACGCTGAGAATGTTTTCACTCCAGTGCTTCCAGGGGTCATTTAAAGAATTCTGGAGGTCAGGAGTGATTTGAACACCTGCTCGGCTGTCTACTGAATTACTGATCTTGTAACATCAAATATATGGCCTAGGGAAACAGGAGACATACTGTAAAAACTGTTGTTGATAATTATAGGAGACACTGTGTGCCATTTATCTGATCAGTATAATTTGCATGAGAAAAACATCTTCAGCCTTTTTACTGAAACCTTTACCACAGTAGATAGCTGGGGATGCATATTTTACAACCCAGTGCATTGTTGCTGAAAACACATTCACCCACAGGAGCACAAAACACAATTAGACTATTATGGACTACATTCGCTAAGGATAATAGAACTGTATGTTTCATTTTGATATAAAGGGCTCTATTATCCTCTTTATTTACACCTCATGTAGTTTTGATTTTTCTGTAATTTAGATGGAAATTGATACTGCACGACCCTCATGTAAATTATACAAAATTGTTGTTCTTGCCTCTGGAATTGGGTGCACATCTTAGATCGCTTGGTAGATGTTAGGACCGCAGCGCATGTCCAAAGGGGGGGGAGGGGAAGAAAGGGGAGAAATTATCTTAAATGATCGAGTTAATTTATAAACAAATGGAAATCTCGAAGAAATTCGTGCATGCAGCTTTAACGTCAGCTACCAATGCTCTGCAGATTACTATAGATCCCTGCACACTTACTTACATGGGCCCAATAACCATAGTGTCTGAGCACCTCACATATATTAATCATGAACTTATCCTTGCAACATCCCTGTGAGCTAGGGAAGTATCATCCCCATTTTACAGAGAGGGAACTGAGGCATGGAGAAATTAAATGATTTACCTAAGGTCACACCTGAAGTCTGTGACAGAGCTGAACCCAGGTCTTCTGAGTCCCAGCCAATAGCTTTACCCACAAAACCATCCTTCCTCCAGTGACCTCACGAGTATTAAAGGGGCAAGGAACATTTTTATAGGAGAAAATCATTCTTAAACAACCTCTCCAATGCAGGAAGCACCTATCTTTTTGCCCCTTCAAGCTTATTTACTGTGGCCATTGTAGGCAAATACTATTTAAGACAATAAGGCGATAAATCAGCTAGTGGAGTTTATGGCTCTATTCCTGAAGGGTTTTGCTTTTTGGAGGGACCAAAATCAACAATCCTCATCTCAGAAGATGAAGCTCCAAAGTGTGTCCTCATCCCATCTACCATTAATGTGCAGGGTCAACAGCAGCAGAGAGCACTGGGCGTTAGGAAGGTCATAGAAGAGGTAGCAACATACAGTTTACTTTAATGTAGCAGGGCAAAGCTGCCTTACAGTGGCAAAATAGATACTACATTACATCTCTAGAGCACATGAAGGCTTGGGCTGTCATTTAATCAGTAAAATACTTTGCATTTCCACAGCATCAAGCCACAAATTAAGCCTGACAGCAACTAAATGAGGTAGGTACCATTCCTCCCATTTTGTAGATGTGTTTAGTGAGGCACAGAGAAGTTGTGTGATTTGCCCAAGGTCACGTGGTGAGTCAGCGGCAGAGCCAGAGGTGAACTGACTGACCAGTAGTGTGCTTTAACAAGAAGAGAATGCTTTCACTTTCACTTTCCACTTAAATTCCTCATTCAGCACATCATACCCAAACAACCTTCCCACTGCCTCTGGCAGACAGTGATTCCAGCACATACTCTTGCATTCTGAAGGGCATCTGGGCAGACTGCTTGCTTGACTAAGCAACTAACTTGTCAGTCACCCAGAAGAGGCAAGTGTGCTGGGAGTGAAGCATATGCACCTCAAAATTACATTTATATGGCCGCCATTTTTCATTCAAGCACTTGAGGGCACTGTATAAAGTCTAACTGTAAATACATATAGCACAGAAAATTAAGTGACACAGGAGAATTTTAAAAAGCTAGGCTAAAACCTTTGATCTGTAATCCTTAGCCAATTTTAAAGGGCAACAAAGATCTTATTTAATACAGGTGACTGGTGTTGCTCCCATTTCTCTGATCTGCCTACTGGCATGTGTTTAGTTTACATATTTGTTTGCAACTTAATTATATTCAAAAATGCAAAACCTGGGAGCATTAGGACCTATAATATAGCTCCAAGCCTACTGAGGTCCATAAACAAGGCAAAGACACAACATGAGGGATCTGCGTAAAGTAACATAATTAAAACGATGTGGAATTCTATTCCCTTGGCATTAATAGATCTTTTGTACAAACTCCTCTTCATGATTCAGCATTTGCAAAAGGAATCACATAAAATGATAAGGAATGGAGCATTACCGGCTCTTTGTGGGATACCAGTAAAGCTGGACTGTGAAGGGAGTGGGGGCTTTTAGAGGGATGAGTGCAAACACTTAGATTTCTGATTTCTATAGCAACTCCTGGGGGGGAGGGCTTCTGAACAGAAGTTCAAATTGAATTTATATCTGCCAGTGCAGATAGAAGTTATGACCAAGGAGAAAATAGGTTTCACTCAAAATATTTTCTCATCAGATGGCCTACAGATCTCAGGTAGTTGTTTTGGTTTAGGCAAGTTGACAAGCATTTCATTGCTAATTTTGCCTAGTACTGTTACAGTTTGAAAAGCTTTCCTTGTGGATTACATAATTATATTTTTCTAAACAAAGAGTACATTGCATTAGCAGATTTAAATTATGCAAGCCTATTCTTTTGTCTTTTGTTGTATTGTATTCTATTGTGCTGGTAAAACAATACATGCTTTAATTAGCAAATATCTGTAAATAATTTACTTGCTTTTCATACAACGGAACAATGGAGCCAATTTTCACATACATCTACTGAGCATTTACAGTGGGTTTCTTGCCAGAATCTTCCATTGTTCAATATCTGTATCAATTTGCCCATCATTCAGAACCAACACTGTGCAGTGCAGAAAGAAACGAAAGTTCTTAGCTCGCCAGTGGCAGCTCCATCACAATATGCCCTAAAAGAGGCTAATTTGTCCAGACAGGGTAAAATACCTTGAAAATGAAAGCAAACTCTATTATGTATAACCCTGGCACCTTCACATAGAAACATGGATGGCTGCCAAATATTAATGTCACTGGATAAATGCCATAAAATGCCAATGTCCTTCTGACCTTCTGACTACATTTTAGCTACAAAATAAAAAGCTCAACTTGATATGAGACTATCAATCATACCTTCATCTAGTCTTTACAGAGTTAAAACAGGGTGTGAATCCACACACATAAACACAAAGAAAAATCTCTTCAATCAAATATGTATGATTGTTTTAAGATGTGAGGCATTGTTATTTTGAATATGAATGAAAATGGCCAGAATAGGCATTTCAAGAATATTTCAGTTGTGCATTTCCCAGAACTATATCTCTGGGCAACTAATGCAAATACTGCTCCCATCATACTAGAGCTTCTTCATGAATAAAAGCACATAAGAACTTGAACCAGAACATACTTTCTATATCATATGCATATTGTTTGAATATTATTAAAAATGCAAAACCTATGTATGCTTTACTCTCCTGAGCAATACAGTAATTGTGATTAAGGGACAAGCAGCACAAAAAGAGCCAATTTATCTTACTTGTGCTTAGGAATACTATTGTGTAACTAAGCAACTAAAGACAAAATATAGTCTAATTAATTCACTCCTATGCTTATTTAAAAGACACAATTAGAACATTTTTATTTTCCAGCCTGCACAGTATCTCAACATGCTTGAGGGTGTAGCATGTAAAGCCTATTATTCTCAAAAGACAAGAGTTTAATGTTTAGTGCCACTGATCAGGCTGGGAAAAGCGACTATGGAGCGCAGTGGGTGCATTTTACAGTCTGAATACACTGAGAAATGAAAGGTAAGGGGGAAAAAATCTGCTTAAGTGACCATAGACACCAGATTGCTGGCTAATGGCTAGCAACATGTGGCTTCACTGAGTAATGTCATTTCCCTCTTCTTCCTTTGCCAATGTATGTTACTGGTAGTGAGAGAGACATAAATATAAAGAGTGGATATGCAATTACCAAAACCATGATCTTTTATGAGGAATATCATATCTCTAACATTGCTATTACAGGTGTACCTGATTTCCAATGCTGCATTAATCTGAGCAACAATACATTGGCAATTGATGCTATGAGCTTGATTTTTAAAGCACCCTTTAATAATTGTACTCTGCATATTTGTTGACTTTATTGGTGTGGATAGACCTGGTGCAAGATAACCCTTCTGAATTCTAAGGAAGGACTCAGTTCTAATTTCAACTAAGAGAATACCAATCCTTACAGACCTTGAGAAAATCCATTCATATGCAAGCGACATAGGTGGTTTTCCAGGAAAGGTGGCAATACGTGACCATGGGAATAAGAATGCAATCAGTTGCTTAAGGCCCAGATTCTGCCACCCTTACTCACTTACTCATCTAAGTAATCCCATTGAAATCAGGGAGACTCTTTGAGGAGCATGTTACTGCTCAGCATCTGTAAAGGTGAAAGAATCAGACCCTCAATGAAAAAATGATAAATTTAAGAATATAAGAACATAAGAACGGCCATACTGGGTCAGACCAAAGGTCCATCTAGCCCAGTATCCTGTCTTCCAACAGTGGCCAATGCCAAGTCCCCCAGAGGGAATGAACAGAATAGTTAATCATCAAGTGAGCCATCCCCTGTCACCCATTCCCACCTTCTGGCAAACAGAGGCTAGGGACACCATCTCTGCCCATCCTGGCTAATAGCTATTGATGGACCTATCCTCCATGAACTTATCTGGTTCTTTTTTGAACCCTCTAATAGTCTTGGCCTCCACAACATCCTCTGGCAAGGAGTTCCACAGGTTGACTGTACATTATGTGAAAAAATACTTCCTTTATTTGTTTTAAATCTGCTGCCCATTAAGATTTGGAAACTTGTTGCTTTCCAAAACTTTCTGAAAAAAATCAGTCTTGTTATTATAAATTACACCTTTTTTAACAGAGTAAAATTTAAAAAAAAATAGTCTGAAAATACAAAATACTGTCTGTAATAAAACAGGGGTGGAGGCCTTGCTCCCCTTACTCATATGAGCAACTCTTACTCATACAGACTACTTGTGTTAGTAAGGGTTACTTGCATGAGTAAAGGTAGAAGATCAGATCATCATTTGGTAAGAGAGACTGAGTCAATGTTTGATCTCTACTAAAACTAGATTTAGATAAATTCACTCAAAGTAAAGTAGAATTAAAATTAACAACAATGTATTCAAAAGAGTGACATTTCACACTAAGAAAATTAATATTTTTAGCATGTACACTTCCTATCAAATACCATGCCTACTTTTAATGAACTCTGCTTTTCATATTTTTTAAAGAATAGGCTAATTAATGCTGACAGCTTTAAAAACATGAAAATGCAAGTTGTTAACAAGCATTCTTCTCTCAAATATCTTCTCAAAAAAGGTCAATCGTGTTATAGGGCCAAATTATCCCTGCTGCAACTTGTGTTGAAGAGGGTTAAATGAGCAGAAAATCTGCAGAAGCCTTTAACTACAATTCTGTTGGGTTTGTGAGGTGTGGTTAAGCCAATGTGGCATCATCCCCAGTTTCATCTGACTCATGTTAGTGCCACCCGTTTGGAGCTACATGCTGCTGGGGTGTGTGTAGACTGAGCTTGGGAGAGCTTGAGCCAGGGCTGTAGATTTGGGGGCAGGAAGGGTTTGGAGGGGGCAGAGTCAAGGATGCTTTCATGGCATCAGTTCCCTGCAAATCCGTTAGGAACCTTCCCTCCCCTGCCCCATGCCACATCAAATTATATTGATCCAGTCTGCCCTGTTTTATACAAACTCCCACTTGACACTTTCAGTTGTACTTGAGGCCTCAATCCAGCAAAGCACTTAAGTACATGCTGAACTATCATCACGTGATTAGTCCAACTGACTTCAAAAGGAGTAGTCCTGTGCTCAGTTAAGTACTGTATGTGCTTAAGTGCTTTGCGGGATGGGGCCTAGAAGAGTTGGCTGTGGGGCATTTCCGGAACTCCTGGCAACCTGATTCCCTATGGGGTCTCAAAGAGTAGTGTTGTGAATGCCCTAGGACCTGAAAGCTTTCCCCATGGATCTCGGGGCACCTACAGAGCTGGAGGACACCACCACCTTATACTATGCCAGAAGGCAAACCTCACCCGTCCTGCCCAGGTGATTAGAGAGAAAATAGCGGTGTGGTACTTTCACGCAATGTCAGCCATCCCACTTACTCTCACTGACATACACCAAGAGTGCACTGAGAGAACATCAGCATAAGCCTGACATACAGGGCTCTGTTCTGCTCTCGTTTCCATGTCTCTAACTCAGGTTTCATGGGCGTAGCCAGAGAGGTTAATTCTATGACATTAGTACTGACACTTTCAGCTAAGGAAGAGACTGATCCTGCATTTGTTACACATTCAAAATTCAATTTGAAGTCAGCTAAATTTTGTTTGCTTGATTGTATGATGGAGCTCTATTGCCTCATCCAGCATGCTTAACTATAAGCAGATGAGTAGTTCTATTGGCATCAAGGGAACTGCAAACATGCTTAAAATAGAGCCCGTGTATTAGCAAAATCCAGTTTTACCAGTACAGATGGTTAAATATAGATATGGCTGATGGATAAACGGGCCTTTTGTAAAAAGCCTTTTGTATACACCCATCTCTGATTAGCTCAAACATTTGGCAATCAGATAAAATATGCCATCAGTAATTTCTGAGTAACAGAACCATTACGCACACACTTCGCTATTTCCTCTATAAGTAGCCACTGACTGAATATTACAACGGTAAGAAATTGGGGGAGGGACAGCTCAGTTGGGAAGAGGGATAGCTCAGTGGTTTGAGTATTGGCCTGCTAAACCCAGGGTTGTGAGTTCAATCCTTGAGGGGGCCATTTAGGGAGCTGGGGCAAAAATTGGGGATTGGTCCTGCTTCAAGCAGGGGGTTGGACTAGATGACCTCCTGAGGTCCCTTCCAACCTTAACTTTCTATGATTCTATGTTCCTTAGTACTGCAGACACCACATTTAGAAAAGGCTGGCACTCCTAATCCTCAAACTAGTGAGGATGTCTGCTCCTGACAATAATTATACCTCTGACTGGCTTGATCAACAGTTTACGATCAAACCAGTTGCTCTGCTAATCAACAGTTTTACTCACAGCAAGTGCCTCTCTTGACCTCTGACATCACAGAAAACCTTTGATACAGCAGATTTACAATACACATAAAAGTGCAACCTCACTTTATACCAGTTTTCTGAATGCAAGATAGGGAGTTTAAATCCATATATTTTCTTAAACCAATTTATTATTAAATTTATTGTTATAATTACCTGTATTTCAAGAATAGCATTTCCATACACAGAAGACATACAAAGGGTTACAAAACATCTCTATTCTAAATACAGCCCTGCCTGTGCTTTAGGACTAGATGTGGCTGTCATTTACATAAAAGAATTATTACTCTTGTTTAGTGACTTAAAATAACTGTGCTACATACTAATACAATATGTAAAATGTTTCCTTAAGTAACACATTGCCAATCAGTATGCAGCCTTTTGTCTTTTAGCTGCACATTTATGAACAGGTTTTATCATTCAAAACTATTTAAAATCAATGATAAAAAATCATGTCAATGTATATAAACAAGTTAATGGAGTAAGTGAAAACAAAGTACATTTCTTAATGGGAGTGTTATGTTGCCCTCTCTAGGCCCTGGCTCTAAATGCTAGTTTCTGTAGGCTCTCTGCCAAAGAAGTATCTCTGTGAGCTGTTGCTATTTCTTGCTGCGGCTGCTACTCTGCTAATGAATGACTAACTTAGGCCAGAGGGGAAATGACATCATTGGGATGTAAAATAGACCTGCATTAGGAAACTTTCTACCTGCTTTACATTTGTCATAATTATTCTATACAATTCAATAATCATTTGCATAATTCCAAGGCATGCCATTATCTCAAATGAAAATTGTTTTCATATGGTTGAATAATTCAGAATGACATCAGTTAAAGCCCTAATGAAATATACAAGTATAATCATACAGCTAATTACTATCAGTGTTTGCATTTTTAAAAAAATCAAATCATGCATAATATTATGAATGTACATGCAGCTGAGAATTACTGCATAGAAGGAACATTCTTACATGTAATGGTAGGATTAATTTTCTCTGATGTTCATACCACAGTAACATGAGCTGATCATTAAAGCATATTAAAATGATTTGTGTCCCATTTCCCACCCCTCTCATCCACAACTCTTTCATTTAAAACACTCACACACACAGGAGTATGGCTTCTAAATATTCACCACTAGCAATTTTAGAACCTCCATCCTTCACTGTCATCTTTTTTTATCCTTAGAAGAGGGTCCTCAATTTAAATTGTGAACACAGAAATTAAAATAGGTAAGTGGTAAATTGAGAAGAGGATTAAAAGAAATGTTTCAAACACATTTTCAAAAGAAGTTACCACAAAATATCTAATAAAATTCAGAATGATTTCCTGTCTGGTTTAGCAGAATGTCTATTACACTTGTAGTCTTTTCTGGATATTTAATCCTCCCCTTTTCCAGATCACAGCCCATGTTGAAGTAATAAATTTGAAAAGCAAATAATAAGTAGTAGTGAGGGGGAGGGGAAGAGAGACAGCTGCACAGGAAAGTTGGACAGGGGGAGGGGACAGAGGCACTTTCAGTGGAAGAGAGGTCAACCTGTTAATGTTTTTCAATACCCTCTCCATGCTCCAAAATGTCTTAATTATTGACATCAGAAAAGATGGGCAATTTAAAAAAAAAGTAAGACAGCAGAACTACATATTTATTTCAGAAGAAGCAATTTATAAGGGAATGTTTGAAAGGTTACAATAATTAAGTAGCATGTACTAGGAATGGGTAACTCGATACTTCGGGGCGGGGGGGGGGGGGAGCTTGAGAAAAACTACAATTAACTCCATCAGCCTATGGACTGTTGAAGGAATTGGCAGCTCGGATGGTATGGGGGCTTATTGCGGAGATAAGGAAGGCTTCCAGTCATTTCCCCCCATGCTTGCACTTTAGGCAGCTGAAATATTATTGCAGCCACATCTGGCTATTTCTGAGCGCTTTTGAACTGGCCATCTCTCCGCATAAACATAGCCCCGTTTGTACACCACACTGAAATAGTTCCTCAATAACAGTGCAGTCAGCTGACTAGAGTAGCCAGCAAAATTGCGGTCATACATGAAATTACAGAGCTAGAAGAATACACTGTAAACGCAATCTGGGCTCCAGACCTTAGCTTTGCAGTTATGGGGTACTTCTAATCAAACTTTCCAGGATGAAATTGACAATGGGTTCTCCCTATTAGAAGTAACTCAGGGGGACTGTAAAACGAAACAGCTTGACTTCAGCATTAGCCTTTAACTCATTCCCTTCCACCCACCGGTCTTTCTGGAAAATGTCCACTTTTTTTCATAGTAATTTTAAACTAACACATCTAGTGAAATGCACCAGAAAAGAGACATTGTTGTTAATGCTTAACGTGTTTGTGCTGGTTACATGACTGCTTTGAAATACGCCCAGGCATCTCTGCAAGTTATTTGAATGTATTATTCCAGTACCTGTCATTTATCACTTTATTCAACACGTCTTTGCCAGCTCAATAGCTTTTGATCTCACTCAGCCTCCATTTCGTAATTTCCGCCCTCTTAAACATATCAAATACTAAACAAATGTTAACAATATCTAAATCCACCAAATCCCCCATTCCTCAACCAGACACTGAAAACGGGGAAGGGGGGGGGGGGGACACACAAAACACCAAAGCATGTGACGTTCACACAGCAACAGCAAGAAGTGGAAAAAATCATTTTAAAAAATCCTTAAATCCCCCCTCCCCCCAAGTTATTTGATTGTGGCTTTTTACAGAGCATCCCCCCTCGCCCCCGGTAGAGCTGCCATCGAAACTCTTACAATGACAAACAGCTCAAGCCCCTGTTTGTGGCATTACCCCTTTAAAAGAGTCTTACGTTGCCTGCAGAAGGGAACATTTCAATCCTGTCCTTTAATAAACGTTACGGGGGGAGGAAAAATCCGCACAGATACACACAGACGCACACACACACAGAGACAGAGTGAGATATGTTTACCACCTCGCCATGGTCACTATTTCTGCCCTGGGGAGTATCTTCTGGGAGGAAATAAAGTTTGGAGCTGGATAAAAGTTGCCGGGTAGTCCTCTCTTCCCACAACAGCTGGAGCTCCGCTATGCAAATCGGATCCTCTGGCTTACATCTTACAAAGAAAAAGTCGCCAAGGGACAAAATTCTTGGTTTGCCTTCAAGGTGGAACTGAAAAGCCTTGTAGAAAATGTAAGGACCGTGCAAACCACACGGAGAGCCGACCCACTGCAGGGAATTAAAAAAAAATCAAGTCAATAAAATAAATATAATCATCCTAATAAATAAGACAGGCAATCGTATATAGATCACAAACACACACACAGGCTTAAGGTGGGAATATCATCATCTAAAATAAGGAGTCTGGCAGTACCCAGCAAAGACCCCCCCCCCCACGGGAAAAATAATCATCATCACCATGATAATAATAATCTGTGCCTATGTATGATCAGTGAAGGAATCTATAAAGGGGGGAAATGCCATTTGGGGGTGCAGAGGGGGAAAGTTTGGTGGAAAGTTTGTGGGCGGGGGCCAGAGAGTGGGGGGTTGGGGCTGGGGGGGGGGGATCGGGGCAGAGAAGCGGAGGAGAGACGAATACCTGGACTGAGTTGGGCTCCATCTCGGCGTTCTGAATTGATTGAACTCAACATTCTCTCCAAACTTGTTGGCTTGAATGGATTGCATCAGGTCCTGGCAGGGTAAAGCTCTCTCCTCCAGCAGCCAGCCCGAACCCTCAATATAAAACCTGAACCTCGCCTTCCCAGCTCACCCAAAATGACCAGAAATGCAGCCCAATATTTCTCCTGGCCCCCAATTTCCCAGAGGTGTGGAAAAGACGAGTTTTTTCCCCAATTGCTGCCTGATCAAATTGGCAACATGGGACGGGGCTGAGTCAAAGCATAGGACAAGGGCGGATGGATCAAGGCAAAATTGAGATCTAAAACCTAAAAAAAATATTGCAAAGCTGGAGCCTGTGTGGGGACATGAGTTAATTCCTGCAAAGTCCCAATGATGATGGATAGCATCACCGTTTCATTTTTGATAGGCAGAAAAGCTGCCCTGTTCAGCTGCGGATCTGACAGGACCTGCTTGTATATGTCTAATATAAAGAACGTTTCCTGCAGAGATTCTGGGGCGCAGCTCGTCTTTCTAATTCTCTTTAGCAGATTTGCCTTTATTAGACATGTAGATTTGTTTGATAGTTAAATGACGTTCCCTCACTGTCATATTTTCAAGGAACTTAATCTGTTACATTAGCTGCCTGATGCCTGTTTTCTGTGGGAAAGGAAGAAAGTGGGTTATCGATTATATAAACATATAAATATTAATGCAGTTGTTCGCTTTGGAAAAAAAGACGAGACTAATGAACACACACACACACACAATCACTGGATTTTGCAAATAATATTGAACGGACAGCTACTGCATATAGGGAATGGAACAATAAAGGATGCATGCTAAATCAATAAATGGGAGCAGTGGGTCTTCTCGGAATATGAATTCAGGCTGCTCCCAGATCTGCGTGTGCATACTTTAATTTTGATGTATATACATTAGTACGTGTTTACAATGCTGATCTCTGCCAAGGGCGATCTCAAATCATAATGTGTTTATATAACCAAGTGCTGCAGAAATACTGACTTTAACACACACACAGGAGAGAGCTAGAGCGCTACCTCAGTAATAGTTTGGAACCGGGAGGAGGGGGAGGAGAGGGGGAAAAATCCATTTGGAAACTAGTTAAATATAACTAGAAATTAAGCTGTTTAAAACCGGGGGCATGAACCGTGAGACAATAAAGGCTTTAAATGTGTATATTTATTGTCCTGGAGCCCTGAAGCATTACGAGGTTTGCATGCAGGGTTATTATGCAAACATTGAGAAACTTAAGAGCGACAGAACAAGAAAAGGGCACAGTGAGCAATGAAATCAAATGGCAAAGCCCAGCACCAATCCAGCCCCTATGTTTTCACCAGCAGTCTTTAGATGCATTTTCGCAGTGTTGATGTAAAATGGTGCACCCTCGCTTTCTCTCTTCTAATGTTATTATATTGGCACCGATCCTACCAAAGTAGGTCTGGCATGTTATAAAGTAAACATGTAATATATGGGAAATAAGGTCTGTACAGTATGACAGTTGAAACCTGATCTGTGATAAAATTACAGGATGTTGAAATTACTAGTAAGCTATTTTTAACGCTTTCGCAACATTTCACCTCTAGTCACAGCGTCTAGCTGAAACAGGATTACTCTAATGAAAATTATATTCACATGGTTGAAGTTAATAGTTTGGGGGGGGGGGAACTAGGGGTGATAAATGTGGATTCTCAGTGACTAGCGGCTTAGAGCATAGATTTTTTTTTTACATTTTCTTAATGCAGGCTCTCATTTCGGTAAGATTAGAGTATTTAACATTATCTAAACCTCATTTAAAAAAACATGGTGAAGTAATAAAAGCAAGATCTAGCTTGTTTCTATACACACAGCGAGAAACGAAAGAAAATGGCAGATACTCAAATTACAATAAGAAATAAAAGCCCATGCCAAAGAACTGAAAGCTGTCGAAAACTATTTTAATAATTTAAACTAATATTACAACTCTGCCAGATGTAGGAGGCTATATAACAATTTATACTGTTCTCTTCCATTCTTCAGCATAGCCACGTTAGGTGATCTGTTGGCATCACTCTTTAATGAGCTTTTCTCGAAATTTCATCTGATCATTATAGTATGTAGTGTAGAATATGGGGTTACTGAATTAGAATATGGGGTTACTGAATTAAATGACACTTCAGTGTTGCTTTCTTTTATCATGCAGTAAGTATAGTATACATTTAATTAAATTAACCTACTTTATCCATCTTTAAATTGTATGCCTATTGGTGGCCAGAGGGCATTTAAAGATTGCTTTAACATTAGAGGTGACTGATACGTGTATTAGGCAGTGCACTGTTCTGGTAAGCATCTAGTGTAGTTGAAGTAAGCTTGTTTTAAAGAACTTGGGTTGCAGTATTTTGACAAGATCATATTTAAGATTGACTGAGTCAGTTTCCTGTATAAGCAATGCAGCAGCATTTATGCAGGAAACCTCAATAGAAAGCCTCCGGGCATTCCTCTATTGTATATTAACCTCCCCCCCCCAATGCACAACGTTTTACAACAGCTGAGCAACTTCTGTTTTGTTTGAAGCTGTGGTCTCCAAGTGTCTATAAGATACTTTATCTAATTAGAAACACTGTATCACTGTCTGTTAAAGGTAGGAGCTCTATAGTACTGCATGCTGCGTAATCCTTGCAGGGAGAAAAAAAAAATCTGTGATAAGGTTTTTCTGATGTTAACAATTGCGGTACAATGCCTTGGATAGTTCTGAAAACCTGCAGTCCTGTAACCAGATTCGTGCTGCAGAGACCCAACCCCAAGGCATAATGATAGCCCGCCCCCAAGAAACTACCTCAAATAAAATTTTGCGTCCAGTTCCGTGAATGGCTTTTAAATGTGTATCTTAAAAATCATGGTATAAATCCACCTCTACTTTACCTTCCCTTAATGTGATGCTTGCTACACACCTGTAAATTATCTCCTCTGCAAATATCCATACAAAGAAAGTTTCAATTAAGATAAGTAGATTGTATTGAAACTGTTCTTTGAAGTAATGTAGTTAATAGCCTGTTTGATTTCTGCTTGTGAAAGAGTAATAACGTGTATTCAAGGCTCCATCAATCACAGAGCAGATGTAAGGCTTCAGACACTGACACCCAGGGGAAAAGCAGCAAACTCCTGCAGTGCAGGGTCTCTCTACTAATGTAAAGTAAATACTCATAACAGATTGAATGGTGTAGGAAGACAATCCATTCAGGACAGTTATAATCATGAAAGCAATTGCTTTATTTATCTATCAAAGCCTGTAGCCAGGCTTTTCTGAATATAAAAGAGGAGTGAAATAAGCAGTTTGGGTGTTTATATTCCCAGCCATTTCTAGTGTGTTTCCTGGTCTGAGATTGAGTCACCTGCAGCCACACGCCTCTAGTACTGCTTTTCCTGCTATATGTATATATATAACACACACAGATATACATTTTTTAAAAAGTCCTGTGTCATCTTTTTAGCTGGTTTCTTGGAGGCGGGGCGGGGGGGGGATAGCTGGATGGGGGGAATGTTATTCAATGTGTCTGTGAACCGTTTCATAAAGGAACTGGCGGATTAAGTTAGTTGCAAAACCAGCAGTGAAACAATTAGGGGACCTTCATCTGTAATCAACACTGTCATAAAAAGTACAGTGTGCAGAAATTGGACCTTCCTTGGAAAGTGCAAGTGTCCCGCCCTCCTTTCTTTCTCCCCACTTTTTTTTTGTTATTATTATTTTGCAAGAGAACTGAAGCATTTTTGACCTTGACTTCAATAATACTTCATGTTTTAGTACTTTAGTCAGCGGTTTATCTACTAATTGCTACACACTACCGCATGTGGCTTGAATCTGCAATTGCAGCCTTCTTTTATTGGTGAGCGAATGCCTTGAGAAAGCCTGGAGACTCAAGCCGGCTGTGCGCACCCCCCCCCCCTTCCTTTCGCTGCTAGGAGCTGCTTATTTTTCCAGCGACACAAGAGACCAGAACAGAAAGAAAGCAAATTGTCCCGTAATCTCCATCCACATGTCAGACACGTCAGCGGGTCCGATCGGGGGGAGCATAAAGAGAAAAGAAGAGATGTTGGGGGTCGCCAGGGCCTTTGGCAGACTTAATGCAGTGATTGTAATCCTACTGGCATGGCTCCTTTCGCGTGTGCGGGGCTGTGTTTACAAGGAGGTGCTAAACCATTGTTCAGACCCGGAGAATCTGTTCCTCAGCAGCGACGTTTCTCTGTAATGATCTTCGATCTGAAGCGCTTCTCCCTCCCTTTCCCCCCCCCCCCCCCAAAAGACCATCTGGGCAGATGCGCGGACTGGGGAATTTGTAAGCTTGATCACAGCTGATAATAGGATGTGCTTTACAAGCCAATCCCTCTCCGCAGCAGTTACATTCCAGCCCTGGAAAAAAAGACTCAAACCGCTGTCCTTATTAATGACTATTATTACGGCAGGAGTATTTACATCATGAGCCAACATAACCCAGGGTTATGCTAATGAGAGGCAGCAACAAGTCTATTGGTTAAGGGGAAGAAATCAGACAGGTTACTCTGGTCATTGCTTTTCTTGCGACTCCTAGCGCTCAAAGTCTGGGTAGCAGCGGGGCTGTGTTTTGGTTGGTTTGTGTTTTTGATCTTGTTTTATTATAGAGTTTATTTGTCGTAGCCAGCCTAGTTCTCCAGTAAACTGCTATTTTAAGACACTTACAGCTTCATGGAAACATAGCCTTTAGTGGCTGTTAATTGATCCAAAAGGAGTTTTTAAGATTTTTTTAAAACTCTCTTTCACTGCAAGCTTTAAGGGGGGTAGAGGATATCTTTTACTATGTCTTCATACAGCCCCTGGAACAATGGGGCTCTGATCCGAACTGAGGATTGTGCTTGTCATTGCCATATGAATAATAGAAAATAATACACTTCTCCGACGCAAGCTTTGGAGGGCAGGAATGTCTTTATCTTTGTGTTTTGTAGGGGAGCCAAGCTCACTGTTGATGTTTACTAATAATAAACTTTTCTATAATTCCAGTTGGCTGGTTTTGAATTAGCCAGCATGGGGAAGAGGTCTTTCTGCTTTATACTCTGTGTGTGGCTTTTGTTTCCTGGCCAGGGATGCCTTTTTAAAGTTTAAATATAACGTTTTTTAAGAGGCGAATTCTGCTCTCTAAAGTGCACGATGCTCCCCTGGAAGTCCATGAGTACCTTTGTGTGCATATCCATAGGCAAAACTTGCCCCAGTGGTTCTGACGTGGCAAGCACTTATGCACATGCTAAACTTCAGTGTCACATTGCCATTGGCTTCAATGAAACTATTCACATGCATTAAGTTAAGCACATGCCTAAGTGCTTGCAGGATCAGAGTCTGGGTGAGGGCAAATGTATGATGCTTTTGATTATATTTGGTTTAGAAATAAGTGTTCCATGTTTAAAATCACATGTTGTGCACATGAAGTACATTGCTTTGATAAAATGTAGTGTAATGTTTTATTTGTGCCAAAAACTAGAATTCTGAGCATCTCAGTCTTGGATTGCAGGGTACTGCAGGAATTGATGGGGGTGATGTTTGTTTATAGCTCTCATTCATCTAACGCTGGCCTGAATTAATACCTTAGCACAGTGCTAGAGGCTGCTGGTTTGTTGGAGGTCCCATCCTTTGAAAACTGAGGTTCTGCCCACTTGTGGTCAGAAAACTATAGACACTAGTGATGGAAGGAGGCACCGAGAATGGGCTAAGGACCCAGGATGTTCTGAGGTTGCTTTCTAGGAGTAACTGTAAGGCACGGACGATGCTGATCACCTGTAGGTTGTTGTTATTGGTGGTGAACAATAAGGAGCCATTTCTCCAAATCAAAGAAGTTAGAATTAAAAATAGGAGTGTGTACCTGGGCTTTCAACAAGAAGGGATGATACTGATGTGAAAGGTAGGTGCAGCCCTTGGGTTCCAAGTATGCTCACAACAATTATGCACCTATTAGATCATCCAGTTCATACTCCCCCAATTTAGCATATACTGCCTAAGTAAATTCCCTCTGTGGCATTAAATCAAGACACTGAACATTCCCAAAGCTCTACTTGTAAAAGGAGGTGGTTGCCTCAGGTGTCTTGGACTGATTCCAAGTTGGGCAAGTTGGTATTATGCCTACCTAAATTCACCTGTAGTTTTGGTTGGATACAATATTATTCATTCCCTGTCCAGCTTTTTGTAGTGTTGCCATGCCCTCATTCCAGCTTCTGATCAGTGAGGAAGGTTTGGTTTCCAGGAATAGGTCTGGGAGAGAAATGAACTGACACCGATAGACGATACTATAGTCTCATCAATTTATTGAAAGGAGGCACATCTTTAAGCAGAGCTATTTGATGACAAAACCAAAGCGCACCTTATAACTCATAGATCTAACATACCGGAACTCTGGTAAAAAGTTCTGTGATCAAATGGCCATCCCGAAGGTTTCTCTATCCCACTACTTCAACAGATGGGTAACTCCATGTTCTAACTCCTCTGCATGACTGTCACTCACAGTCATCACCCTCCAGTTCCCAGACCCAGGCATCAGGAAATGCCACATGAGCTGTGGGCCAAAATGACAGGCTTTGTTCTCTGCAGGTTTATCTCCAGCTGTTTGACAAAACAAAAGGAAGCCCCCTGGAATGTAGTGATTCTCTCTTTTAAAGATAATCACAACCCTTGTTTGGAAATAGGCCTTTCCAAAGCAAGGAGTCTGGCCTTTGGTCTACCCGCTGGTAAGGAGGATCTCCTGTGATGACTGAGGGCCCTTTGCCAAACTTGCTTTCTCCACAGCCCCCACAAGATTCAGGGAAGGAAGGAAGGTCTTGGAGTAAATGCACTGGATTGGGATTCAGGAGACCTGAGTTTTGTTCTCAGACCTGCCACACACTTCCAATGTGACTGGGACAAATCACTTAATTTCTCTCTGCCATTGGTAAAATGGGGATACTATTCCCCTTCCTCACAGGGAGGGCTGAGAGGATGCATTAATGAATGATTGTGGTGCACTCAGATACTAAGGTATTGGAGGCCAAATAAGTATCCACACAGATAGCAGCAGTGGCCATATTAACTTGACCAGAACTTTGCAACCTTGTCTCTTATATATGGACTTTGCCAATGTGATTCCTGTCATTGTCATGGCTAGGCTAGATTGTTGTAATGAGTTCTGCATAGGGCTGCACCCTGAAACCACTTGAAAACTTCATGTGGTGCAAAATGACACTGGTCACTTCAGTGGTGCTTCTCACAGTGAGCATGCTGTACTTGTTTCATGAGCTGCACTGGCTTCCAATTTATTCACCAGGGAAATTCAAAGCATTGGTTTTAACCTACAAAGCTCTAAATTGTTTGGATCCTGCACACTTCTATGACCCCCTCTTTCCTTATATCGTGCATCTGGTGCTCAGTCTAACAGCCTTTTGGCTTAAATAGGAGGGGGCTGGAGGCCGGGCACTCTCAGTGAGGGGTCCTTGAACATGGTTCTTGCTTCCCCTGTTGTTTTTCTAGAGACCAAGACCTGCAGGTCATACTGGAGAGCTTTTCCACTTTCCCAGGTTGTGAGGTTATTTGGGGGAAGAGTTGAGTCGATAGGGAAAGTGATAGGAAAGCTCAGATGTGGGGATTTAGTTGGGGGCTTTAGTGTTGGACATTTGGATAGGCACGTTTCAAGGAAGTCGAACATATATAAACATCATGCTTTCATTTTTATTCCATATAGCTCTCTCTTATGTGGATCTTACATGGACAAAGTGGGAGAACACCTCTCACTCTCATTTGAATTGCATATAGCTGCCACTTTTTCTGCTAGAATCTGGTGCTTGTTACTAGTAAGTGTTGCCATCTTAAAGGGGCGAGAACATTTCTTAAAGGGGAAGGAGATAATGCAAGTGAGGGAGATGTGGTTTTTAAATCCCTTTGAAGAACTGTGTGTGTGTGTGTTAATTTTGCCCACAGCAAACTTCTAGCCAGTGTAACTTGCATTTCTGCGGCATTTCACCCTAGATCTCACTGACCTTGGAAGATTTATTGGGGTTATAGTCTCACAAGAGATAAACTAGGCTTGGACAATTGTTAGAGGTATTTGGCACAAATAGGTTTTTATTTGGTTATTTGTTTTACTTCAGGCAGGTTGATCTTCTTGTTCCTATCAATATTTCTTCAAACAAATCCAAAGTAATTTGTGAGCACTGCAAGAAAACCCCAACTCTCCATCCATGTTTGAGTTCTTCTGACTCCTTTGCATTATCTAAGTGTAGTAATGCAGTAAGCCTAGAAACTTGTTCTACATTCTGATCTGTTGGATTGAGTCTCCTTCAAGCCTCTCTTGCTGTGGAGCATCTGCCAAAGATCAAAGCCAAGGACCAGCCTCGATAACATCTCCAGATTTTGGGAAAGTTCAGCTCCAAAATTCACAGCTGATCCCATTTCTATAAAAGGTTAATCCAAAATAACATCTCCAAACACCTTCAAATGTGGGGTTGGCCCAAATGTTATTGGAGTTTTATCTTTCAGGATGCAGACCCTTAATGGCAGATTTAATGCCAAAAGTGTAATGTACTGTATTGTATTCTAATTTAACATACACAAATAGCCATACCTTACATGAATGCATGCACTCATGGATAAAAAATGTGAATACCCAGTATCAGATTATTTTGCTATAGCATTTTCCCGCATAGATCCCTCTAGCATTTTCTTTTCATTGTGTCAGATTAAAAAGCTGTCTTTTTAGAAATCAAAAATGTTCAGAGCATTGCCAAATTGAGGTTTTGGAAGGCCCTCTTAAAGGGATACCATCAACCCGAAAAATTACACACTTCTCTGAAAATGCAATACTTACCAGCAGGCCAGATAGTGATACTCATCTGCAATACTCCTCAAGTAGACCCATTGATTTAAATAATAGTTATTAGTAACACCTAAATAACTGTAACTGAAAGAAGGAGGTGAAAACATATGTCTGTCTGTCTGTCTTCCAGTTTGTTTAGGGCCAAATTGTGGCTCAGCTGGCACCGGGGCTACATCTTTCCATCCCATCAGTACCTGCATTACTGGTAGCAATGTGAGCGGGGTGGAGGATCTTCGTAGGTGGGAAGGAATGGGTGGACTGAAGTGGAACTGGAGAGGGTTTTGGCTCTGCCATTCCAAAATGCAACTAGCATAGCTGTGCCAGTACACTGGGGAACATATGCTGAGGTGAATCCATCCCAGCATGGATTCACCAAGGGAAGGTCATGCCTGACTAATCTAATCGCCTTTTATGATGAGATTACTGGTTCTGTGGATGAAGGGAAAGCAGTGGATGTATTGTTTCTTGACTTTAGCAAAGCTTTTGACACGGTCTCCCATAGTATTCTTGTCAGCAAGTTAAGGAAGTATGGGCTGGATGAATGCACTATAAGGTGGGTAGAAAGCTGGCTAAATTGTCGGGCTCAACGGGTAGTGATCAATGGCTCCATGTCTAGTTGGCAGCCGGTATCAAGTGGAGTGCCCCAAGGGTCGGTCCTGGGGCCGGTTTTATTCAATATCTTCATAAATGATCTGGAGGATGGTGTGGATTGCACTCTCAGCAAATTTGCGGATGATACTAAACTGGGAGGAGTGGTAGATACGCTGGAGGGGAGGGATAGGATACAGAAGGACCTAGACCAATTGGAAGATTGGGCCAAAAGGAATCTGATGAGGTTCAATAAGGATAAGTGCAGGGTCCTGCACTTAGGACGGAAGAACCCAATGCACAGCTACAGACTAGGGACCGAATGGCTAGGCAGCAGTTCTGCAGAAAAGGACCTAGGGGTGACAGTGGACGAGAAGCTGGATATGAGTCAGCAGTGTGCCCTTGTTGCCAAGAAGGCCAATGGCATTTTGGGATGTATAAGTAGGGGCATAGCGAGCAGATCGAGGGACGTGATCGTTCCCCTCTATTCGACATTGGTGAGGCCTCATCTGGAGTACTGTGTCCAGTTTTGGGCCCCACACTTCAAGAAGGATGTGGATAAATTGGAGAGAGTCCAGCGAAGGGCAACAAAAATGATTAGGGGACTGGAACACATGAGTTATGAGGAGAGGCTGAGGGAGCTGGGATTGTTTAGCCTGCAGAAGAGAAGAATGAGGGGGGATTTGATAGCTGCTTTCAACTACCTGAAAGGGGGTTCCAAAGAGGATGGCTCTAGACTGTTCTCAATGGTAGCAGATGACAGAACGAGGAGTAATGGTCTCAAGTTGCAGTGGGGGAGGTTTAGATTGGATATTAGGAAAAACTTTTTCACTAAGAGGGTGGTGAAACACTGGAATGCGTTACCTAGGGAGGTGGTAGAATCTCCTTCCTTAGAGGTTTTTAAGGTCAGGCTTGACAAAGCCCTGGCTGGGATGATTTAACTGGGAATTGGTCCTGCTTTGAGCAGGGGGTTGGACTAGATGACCTTCTGGGGTCCCTTCCAACCCTGATATTCTATGATTCTGAGTTGAGACCCAGGGCAGTTGACTCCCACCCTGGAGCAGCAGGGGAACTGGGAGGGAGGTTGTGATTTTCTGAGCTGATAGTGACAGTGTCTTTTTAACCAACTCTATTTGTTCTTATGACTGTAGACATCCTGTTTAAGTTTAAAATGTATTTAACATTTCAAATGTGGTATCAATAGCATCTGTCATGATGCTGTAGAACATTTATTCCCAGTAACAAGAGAATATATATTCATCATTGCTCTGCTGGCATACGTTATATAGACTTTTTTTCCAAACTCCATACACTTAAATAGTTTGTTTATAGCAGGAATTTAAATTCCATGTATAACCAGAAGTTGGATTTTGTCCTGCAGGCACTGGCTACATTTCTTTGTATGAATATTTTGTAACTTTCTCTGGACAGAAGAAATTTGCAAACTGTTGTAATGTTTCTGCACTTTCCTTTGGACATTCCAGGCTTTTACTTAAGCTTCTCATAAAAGGCTATTTTCAAAGGGGGAGGGGAAGGGGAGAGAAACTACAGTGCAATGAGTCAATAAAGTAATGCAAAACCATAAAACATAGCAATGATAACAGAAGATCTGTAGATTACATGAGGGAAATAAGATAGGGTACAGACAGCGTAGTAGCTGGAACTGAATACATAAAAGCCAAAATAAGACTGTTTATTAAAAACAGTCAAAGTTGAACCAAAAAGCATTTAAAGTGTAAATTTATTTTCATGGCTTACAATTAAAAATATTTGTGGTTAGGAATGGTAGGAGACAGGAAACAATTTTAAATTGAAGTCTTCTAAGCCCATTTTTATACTTAGAATGAAACCCAGCCGAGATACAATCCTAAGCCTTGTATGTTTGCATGTGTGGAGAGAGCAGGCTTGTTGCTTTATTTCATTTATTTCTTTTCTGGTTAGAGCATTGCTCTCCCAGGGATTTAAATTGTGGAGGAGCTTTGGGGAAAGTGCTCAGTTTGTTAGATCAAGGAACAATCAAGCTCCTGAGCACACCAGGCCAGAGAGAAGGGCATGATCCAAACCACACATTTACTTGATTGGGCATTGGGCCACATGCTGTGTCATGGAATTCTTCAGATCACAGTATCAAGCACTGAAAATTCATGAGTCAGGCTCCCCCAAAATATGATTGTTTGTTTTCCCATGTTATGATTTTTAAGCCAGACAAGTACATTTAGCATTCCTTTTATTTACCCTCTCATTTTTGAGCCTTTAGGCATCATGTTTTCCAGTTTTTCTCTGCAACCAGGAGAACTAAAAATTTACTTTTCTAAAAACCATGAATGCTGAGATTCTCATATATAGTTACATGACTTCCAGAGCTGGGACTTTAAGAAAACCACTGAACATTGTGACAATCAAGCTTAAATAACGAGAAGCTGGCAATTTTGCAGCATACATGGAAGTTTCTAAACTGGCAGAGTTGTTGGATGTTCAAAGCCCATAAGAACAGATATATGTCACCATTCTGAGTATGTGAATCCCTTAATATGGGCTGGACCCTCAACAATTTAACAAACGGTTTACTTAGCCCTATGCAAAAATTAAGCTGGAGTAATCTCCCCATGCTAAATAAAGACCAGTTTCCTACAATAGCACAGGAAGATCACTCAGCTAAAATAAAATTCATGAGGTTTCCACCTGACCAGCTATTAACCAAGGTACACATTTGAGATGTTATTATTGTGGGTTGATGAGTGTTGCTCCAGAGAGACCCATTATGGGCAAAAACACTGGTGACATCAGAGCCATACCTCATAAAAATCAAGTCCCTAAATTACTTGCGAGAGAGATGCGAAAATACAAGTGGGGTTTCAAATGGTGTCAGATATCTTTGTCGTACCTTCTTAATACCACAACAGCTCATAGAAGCAGCAATATTATCTAAAATATCATTAATAGTTATATAATTATGGTCATGTAATTATATTAACATTATTTTGTTCATACAGCCTGAAAAAATGTGATCAGACAACAGTTCTGAAACAGTGTTATTCAATCAGGTATGACTTGTATACAGGCTCAGAGCACAGACTGCTAGTTATGTAAAATTATGCCTTGTTATGTGTGGTGTTAGTGTGGACGAATGTGAAAAAGAGACAGAGCAAAGGCCACTGAGTTCATTTTATCTTGAGCTGCATGAGCTGAATTGTCACTTCAAAGCCATCACTTTATCCAATAAGCTATCCGAGGCTTTTCTGTTTCTATAACTACAGAAAACATGCTAATTTCCCTACTGAAAATAGTTGCTCTTTCACAAAACCCAGAATAAAACCTCTTCAATGGAAACAATAATAAGTGCAACCAAAAGTTTTTTATTCATAGCTCACAGAAAGGAAGCACGGCTGTTATGGCTTTAAATATCGTTGCGTTTTCTAAATGATGCACAGGAAATATGCACACCAACCATTTCACATCCATCTCCTGTCAAATAATTTACCTCAAACTGTTGTAGTGGACTATATATATATATTCTCCTCTGCCATAGTGACAGCTTGGAGTTGTAAATATCCTCATAAGAATCCCATGCCACATTTACTTAAGTCAGAGGTCAAAACAAGTTGCTATTCTCACTATGCCAGGTTACAATCAGTTGAAGTAAACAAATTGTCTTCTTTCCACTTCATTTTAGCCATAGAGTTTTTATTCTGAGCAAAAGAAATACTTAGTTTTTTATGAATTAGGTTGACCAGAGCCGGAAGCATCAGTTATAGTGATCAGATGTTTCCAAGTAGAAAGGCATAGTTCTAGAAATGGGAACAATTCTGGGAGGGAAATATGGGATTCTTTCCTGGTGGAATTATGATCCAAGCATAGGTTTTCTCTTTCTCACCTGCCCCCAACATGGAGAGCCCAGGAAGGCAGTTCTCATTTCCTTATTAATTTGGAATGTTTTTGCCACAATTTTGTGTGCTGTTGGTGACATTTTCATTTACACCTTCATTTTGGACTGTATTTTCCCTCCAGTTTCCCATTTTTTGTTTACATCATGACATCTGACCTTGTGGTCATTACCGGTGATTCACTCCTGCTTTTGAATCTGCGTGTAGAGCCCTGATTACACTAGGAAATGGACCTGTTGCTGAAAAAGGTTGTCAGCAGTGGGGTGCCCTTGAATTAGTTCTGGAAAGAAATTAAATACCAATGTAGAGAGGACAGAGATGTTTTCAGGCACCAGTGTAGAATGTATGAATGAGACTTGCTTCCACCAAGATGCCAAAGGCTTGCAAGAAACCGCTTGCAATGTCTTCA
Organism: Lepidochelys olivacea; assembly: GCF_965140295.1. Lineage (NCBI taxonomy): Eukaryota > Metazoa > Chordata > Testudines > Cheloniidae > Lepidochelys > Lepidochelys olivacea. The sequence goes on along the minus strand of NC_140417.1, from coordinate 77,927,501 downwards.
TATGCAGTACTTGTACAACATCTTGCATTTACACATAAAAGGGATTTTACAAACAGTGTCTGTAATAGGTGGCTGTCACACCTATGAGCTTAGATCTGGCGGATTGGGTACAATCTACAGTGCTTTATCCCCAGTGGGGACAGGGAGACACAAATGTTGCAAGCTGCAGAATGTAAGTTGGTCCTCAATATCATTCCACAAGGCAATGCCTCACATATGGAAACTATTCAAAAATCTCCTATTCCCAGCAATGGTGTTAGATGCTAGAGCTCATGACATTTTGTGTGTTAATACCATTATTTTTGCAAAAAAATTCAGATTTGGGTCAACTGAAACAATTTGTGAGCTTGTGTTGATTTTGACAAACTGTTTTGGTTGGCAAAAGAAAGAAAAATCAGAAGTGTTAAAGGGTTCATTTCAGCATTTCCAAAATGAAATATTTTGACTTCTCATTTTGGAAAGACTTTTTTTTTAATTTCCCTAAATTTTAATAAAAAATTTGAAACTCAGAATTGAACAAAACGTTTCTTTTTGGAATGTCAGTGGAGCCATGTTGGTCCCATGATATTAGAGAGTCAGGGTGTGGGAAGTAATATCTTTTATTGTACCAGCTTCTGTTGGTGAGAAAGACAAGCTTTTGAGCAACGCAGAGCATGTCTCTCTCACCACCAGAAGTGGGTCCAATAAAAGATATTACCTCACCCACCTTGTTTCTTTTTGAGTCAGCTGAAATTTGTCAACCTTTTTTCTTAACCACACATTTCAAAACATTTGAGTTTCATGTTGACCCAAAGCATTTTTTTCTTTTAGATTTTTCATTTTGGTACATAAACTGAAAAAGTGGTGGTTTGCACAGCTTTATTGGGCATGATGAGTTACATGCTTCTGAGTCACAGATTATACTATACAGCAAGCACAATGGCTGTAGAATTGATCCCACTGTGGCCACCAGTTGGGTTTGAACTTGACCAGCAGTACTAAAGCCTGATCCAAAGTCCATTGAAATCAATGGCAATCCTCCTATTGACTTCAAAGCGCTTTAGATTAGGCCCTAAAAGCATGAGCCTTTACTACTTGAGCTTAAGGACTGAGTTCTCGAGCTGGCCACTGTAGAAAACTCTTTTGGAGAACAGTCAGTGGGGGACAAAGAACCACTACTCCTGTTGCGAGTATCAGCTATAAGGCATTCCTTGTATGGAAGCACCAGAACTAATCAGCTTTGATTTATGACAAATATCCACCTACTTTGAGAGTTGACCAGTGCACTCTGTATATTTTCTTTAAGTCACTACTGTGGCCTTTTATTTGTTCATATGTGCACCCAAGTACTTGGGCCCACTGTGTCTGAGGCTTTAATAGTCAACATAAGTGCTATCTAAGGGAACAGCTCAGCTTATGCTCACTGAATAGTTCTTATTCACTCAAGTAGTCCATTTGACTTTAGTGAGACTACTCACATGAATATGCATAATAGTTGTAAAATTAGGTTAACAAACAGATTGTTCCAGTTCTCAAAGGGAGGTAGATGCAGGAGTTTGGATCTCTGTAAGCTCTTATATAAGTATGGCATGTAAGGTATTATCCTATTCAAAGCACATGTTTCTCCCTTTTTCCAAAATTAATCTGTGTCTATACTTTGAAAGCCACTGGTTTTCAAACATAGCTTTCCTCTTTGCCAGGGTGAGAATGGATATTCCCCTGGCATGGGCGGAGCCAAACATCCACTGTAATACAGTATGGTAGACAGTAGGTCCAACAAGAGTCTGCTGCCTCTTTCTTACAAACAGGTGACCTTGGTTGAACCAGTCAACATCAGCAGGATGATAGTGTTCCGCCATGGTTAAGGGGGGTGAGGAGCTGTGTTTGACAACCAATGTCAAATCTGGTTCTGTTTGTAATAAGAGACCAGGCTTAAATGTCTTTCAGTCCTCATGGGCTGTTGTGGTGAAGATTTATTTTCCATAAGAAAGGACACTCCGTTGGAATCAAATACCACTTAAATATTAAACACATGACTAACCTTACTGCTTGGAGTAAATTAATTAAATCAAAAATAGGAACATATGGGACCCCCCTGATCTGCCCTTTTAAACTACACAGTGTCAGTGCTGAGAGACGAAACAAGAAAAGTCAAACATGTACTCCTAATAGGAATCACAATTTTCATAGGGAAATCCCAAGGAAAGATATGGGGAAGGTGGAGGAGTTCAGGACTCTCCATATGAGAACAATATTGTGCTGCCCTCAGTTTATACTTGTCTTGTACTCAAAAGCATCTCAAGGAGATCATGTTTAATACAAAGGTATAGTTAATTCTATGTTATTGCTGGATGAATCGCTTGTGGTTAGTTGCAACTGATCTGGTCATGTCTTCCTTTTATTCTTAGCCAAAGCTTTAGAGTCCGTTTCTGTCTATGGCATGTCTATGACCCCCATTTGTCCAGCAAGCGAGTACCTCACAGTGTTTCACATATCTATCCTCAAAGCACCCCTGTGAGGTAAGGTAGTGCTATTATCCCCCTTTTACAGATGAGGAATGGAAGCAAAATGACTTGCCCAAGGTTTTTAGAAGCAGGGAAATGAACCCAGGCCTCTTCAGTCCCAGGATAGTGCTCTAACCACTGAACTTCACGGGAGTTTTGCTTGAAAAAGGACTTCAGGATCTGGCCCAGAATGAAGGGGTAACTAAACCAAAGGCAAATGTTGGTTTGGCACCTGCCCCCCACCCCAAAATCACCAGGTTATATTCTGCATGTGCTGGGGAATGGACTCAATAATCTACTAGCTCTTTTCTATTCCCGAGTACTATGATCCCAATGGCAGGATGATTGATTGACATTGCTGTGCCTTTCACTAAACCTTAGTTAGAACCAGGTTGACATGCCTGGCTATTTTAAATAGATTTTTAAACACATCATTTACCTAATAAATACCAGAGACTGTGCAGAAATAATTTTCCATTCTACTGGTTCATGTAAGCTTGTCAAATTAAACCACTGGAAGTGAAATGAAATTGATTTGTAAATCCAGCTCTGCTAAACATACTATGCTCTCCAACTACTGTTTGTATGGGACAGTAGTTATACCAAGGAAAGAATCTTCTGTTTCCTCTTTTGTAACTTATTTCTGTTCTTACTGAAGAGGATTTTAGGCACTTTCCTGGGGGCAGAAGGGTCTTTGAACTCTAGCCACTATGGGTCCAAGCCTTTGGGGGATGGTGGACTCTTTGTAATCTTCTGGAGAGACAGATGCTCTGTGTCGTCTTGATTATACCTAACCTGATTTAAACTGCCCTGGGTATCCTGCAATGATACAGTTGCCTATGTGCCCACATTTAAAAGGAAAGGCTAGAGGAGGTAGTCAAAGGACAATGTTGAATAAGGAGACCCCATCAGAAGAAACCTTGTTTATTTTGGGAACCCAGTGGAAAGGCATCTTTGAGTCAGTAACTTCTACACAAGAAAAGTCATAGGAATGATTTAGGGGACAATTTTTAAAAATGACTAGTGATTTTTGAGTGATTCACCTGAGATATCTTAAAGGGGTTGGACTTTCATAAAGTGTTGAGTACTCCTGGTTTGAAAATTAACAACTCTTAAAATATCTCAAGTTCACCACCTAACAGTTGAGGCACTCAACTCACTAGACACTTAGGAAAATCTTAGTCTAGACGTACTTGAAATGTTATGATGAAGGTGAGTGGCTCTGTGCAAGCATCTATGGGCAGTCACAGACCTCACTGAAGCTGATGAGCTTGTTAGCCCCTGCCATTCAGGATCAATGCAGGAAAAATTAAATGCCCCTTTGTTTAAGTGATTGGCTTCCATTGTTTCATCTCTGTCCAAAGACTAGACTGTATATAAAGGCAGGGGCTGATGTATAGTTGGTGGAGCTGTGTGTCTGTGTCAGAAGCAGTAAGAAAGCCAGGAGACAGGAAGAGAACCACATGTAGTGTGCCCTTGAAAGAAAGCCCCGAGAGAGAGGTTTTTGGGTAGAGTGCTAGCTAGAAAAGCAGGATTGGAATTTTGAGCAAGGAAACTGCCTCTTGTTGCTTCATCCCCTACTGTTTTCAGAGAAACAGGACATGGTGTATTTTCCCTCTAAATAAATTGGATTGCATTAAAGAAATGCCTGACTCCATCATCAGTTTCTTCTCCTAGCAGGAGCAACCTGCAAGACCCTGAATACTGGCTAATCTCTTGGGCCAAAAAGGGTAGCAAACTTTCTTCCAGTGAAGATAAAATGAACTTTAATGGCAAATCAGCAAGTTCTCTGTTAAGGTGTTTTGTCTCTGAGTATGTTCCAGTCCCGGAGACAGATGATCTTGTTTTGGACTTCATAAATATATATTATAATTAATTAGTATGTTGTCTTTCTAGTATGGCATCTTTGTATCTTACCCTTTACACTGCATTACTCAATCTAGTGGACCAGAATCATCCCCACTATAACTACACTCTTCTAATCTCTGAAGCCAGTGGAATTACGCTAGGGAGGAGCTTGGCCAAATATTTTTAGAATTGCCCTCACTTTCTGGAATACTGATATGCTTCCCTGTCTCATGGAGGAAAGAAATTCCATAGACAACCTCCATCAATTTCAACGCATTCATTGTTTAAAAAAAACGATCAAAATGAATCCAACTTTTCAGGGTGAAATATATTTGTCTAAGATTAATTTTCATAATTCTTTTCTATGTTAAATTTAAGCCAGATCAAATTTGTCCTTGCAAACTATACATCTTGACATGTGGTGTCACAAATATTATGGAAGACTTATCCCAACAGATGGCCTGATCTCATACTCAAAGTAAATGGTAAAATTCCCCTTGATTTTATCGTGTGCTGGGCCAGGTTCATAGTCAGCAAGGTTCTTCTGAGACGTATCGACTCTTTTTCTAATGGGAATGGTACAGTACATTTAATTTGATTTCACTTTGTATCATTTATCTGAGTGGGACTGGATTCAGTTAGGTTTTGATTATTTTATTTGAAACTAAAATACTCCAGAACTGCCATCAGCACTTAGAAACCAAGATGTTGAAAAATGTTGCACTTACAGTCACTGTTCTCTCTAAACTGTGCGCATGTGCACACAGATCCTAAACCCCGCGCACACGGCAAAACACCGCACGCACAAAGATTTGCACAGAAGTACAATTTGCACAGAAGAAAGTTTTTGCACACGCGGCCTGTCAAAAATTTGCACAGAAGAAATTTTTTGCACACATGGACTGTCAAAAATTAGGGGGAACATTGCTTACAGCTCTTCTATGGCTTAGGATGCAAAAACCCTAGTGTAGAGGCAGTTGCACCAGCAAAAAAGGTCCTTTGGCGGTATAGCTTACTCCCTTTAAGAACTGGTAAAAGCTATTGGCAAAATAACTCTCTGCAGAGGGGGCTTGCTGGTATATTTCTACCAGTATATCTCTACTGGCAAACCCCTTCAAATGTAGATAAGGGCCTTTGGTTGGGCATAATTTAACTACCACCGTTTAGTGTACTTTGGAAGTGAGGCATGTCTTGAGGAGCTTTTGGGTATTCTATTTAATTAAGGTCCTGATTAAAAGTTCTGCTTAAAGATAACAAACCTTGTTGTTTAGAAAAGCATAGGGGATTCCCCTGGAGCCCTGACCAACATTCCTTCACCTATTGTAGAACATTATTGATTAATCAAAGGGAATGCTCACAGCCGTTGCTTGATAGATAACGGCTTTGGCATTTGCCTGCGTCTAAGTATCTACTACTTTATTGATATGTTATTTATTTCTTTGTTAAGTAGTGTTGGATGTTTAGTTATGTGAAACAAAAGTGCAAATACCGTGGCTAAAAGCTACGGGAAGGTCTGCACAGAGCTAAAATCCAAAAATGAACTTTAAAAAAAAGTTGTATTTTAACAAAAGATGGTGTTATATTGTTATCTAGATGATACTGATGCCTCTGTGCCACATTCACACTGATTTGAAATTGTCTGCAAAGTAAAGGACTGTTTACTTATTTGAGATTTTTAATAAAGTTTACATGAAAGGCATGTCTGTATTACCCTGGGCAGCTGAGCAGTTAAAATAAGTCAAACAGAAACATTAGCAAACTTATTGTTTGCTCACAGCAACAGATCCCCAAACATTAGCTCCCAACAAACCTCATCTTTCCCCAAACCCAGATTTTGGTATCCCCCACTCATACTGTGTAGGACCTTACTCCAGGAGAGAGCTGGTCGAAGAGTTTCAGTTGAAACTGTTTTTCAATGGAAAATTGGGTTTTTGAATAAACACTTCATTTTGCAAACAGTGTCTGCTTTCCACAGAAAATGTCTAGATTTAATTGAAAACCAAAAAAACATTTTGGTCAAAACTGGCATTGGATCAAACATTGTTGGTTTTGCGGCTAAAAAAAAAAATAATCAAAATTTTCTGATGAATTGTAAGCCCTTAGGGGCATGTCCCATCTACTGTTTGTACAGTGTCTAGCACAATGGGGCCCCATTCTTTGCTGGCCCTTAGGATCTGCCATAAACATGGTTATTAAATGGAAAAAATATGAAGTAGGTTCAGATGAAGGCAGGCTCTATAGCTGAGGGCCCTTCGTGAATTAAACTGAGCAGAGTCTGGCGTGAATGCCTCAGCTGATCTGAATTATGGCAGATGGGCAGGGCAGGGCAGGGGGAGAAAGCGATCTCTCAATCAGGTAGCTCCTAAGCCATAGAGGTTTTGTCTGGACTAGAAAAACCAGTTGAGTTTAGGTGAGATTTAACTAACACATGCTAGCAAAGCCAGCCTACATCTAAACAGAGGGAAACATTTTGTAGCTTGATTTTAGCTGGTTGAAGTGCAGCCTTGGACCAGCTAATTACAGCTACAAGGTATTTCCCTGCATCTAGGAAAGGAAAAAGGTCATGCTTAGCTAGCACATGCTCTATGAGCCGGCCTAAACTCAGTCACTTTTCCTACTCAAGACAAAACCTCAAAGATCATAGATTAAAAATCAACATATTAAATTCCACCCAGAAATCAATAGGCAGCCAGTGCAGATAAGGTTTAAGATTTATTGTGCCTTTTAATAATCCCTTGTTGTTTACAACATTTTTAGAAAGCCCCATACATTACATCAAATGTACCATAAAACAATCTACCTAGCCTTAAAACAAAACAGTCACCTCATGACCCCAGCTGCCCCTTACAGATCATGAACACAACTATAACATATCAGAAATATCCCTCCTGTTCTCCCCAGCCATCAAATAACTTCCACCTCCAACAACTGCCCTAAACAACCCCCACCAAACCACTTCCCCAAGAAAAGCACTGAAGACAAGAACACTTGCAGCATTTGCTTGGTATTCAATTTATTTATTGTTTGGTTGCTACTAATTTAGGATATTCCTTTAATCAGTGATTCTCAAACTTTCATACTGGTGACCCCTTTCACACAGCAAGCCTCTGAGTGCGACCCCACCTTATAAGTTAAAATAAATTTTTATGTATTTAACACCATTATAAATGCTGGAGGCAAAGTGGGGTTTGGGTTGGAGGCTGACAGCTCATTATCCCCATGTAATAATCTTATGACCCCCTGAAGGATCCTGACCCCTAGTTTGAGAACCTCTGCTTTACATAGATTTCTATAGCGCTCCTCCATACACAATAGACGTGTTGTGAGCATAAATACATCAGAGACTGAAGTTCTCAGATACTACAGTATAGAAGCACCTAAGACAGACAGACACAGCCTGCCAAATACCCAACCTGTCTGTGGACACACTGAACTAGCAGGGGTCTCCGATTTGATGGCAATACTGTCTCCCAGTGTTGAAGCATCATAACCAAAGCACCATTTTAAGGAATGTTAGGAATATCAGCAGCAATGTACAACCGCATGGCGTGTCCACCGGGTTCTGAGGTGGCGCAATGTTACCAATGAAATTACCAAAACACCTGCTGACTGAACTGAATCTCTGGGTGCCTCTTCTAACAGTTGTGTGATAGACATTTTATACTCTGGTCCTAACACAATTGCATCTGCCCCCTTTTTAGCCGAATTAAAATTTATATTATAGTAATGCCTACTAGGATTGGGGCCCCATTGTGCTATACAAACAAGACTGGTTCTAGGGGTGGCAGGCAGGCAAACAGGGTGGGCCTCTGGATATCAATTCTTTCAGGGGCCACTGAACTGCTGCCCCACTTTTTTTTTGTTGCTCTGCTGTTTGAGGGTGAATGTGCGCCAAAAATATTTTCTGTTCTGGCTGGCAAATGCCTAGGGCCTTTGCTCTGTACCAACATTAGTAAAGAGACAACCCCTACCTTAACTAGCTTGTAAGCTACAACCAGGGCAAAGAGGATGGAGCTAGGCTGTTCTCAGTGGTGGCAGATGACAGAACAAGGAGCAATGGTCTCAAGTTGCAGCAGGGGAGGTCTAGGTTGGATATTAAGAAAATCTATTTCACTAGGAGGGTGGTGAAGCACCGGAATGGGTTACCTAGGGAGGTGGTGGAATCTCCATCCTGAGAGGTTTTTAAGGCTCAGCTTGACAAAGCCCTGGCTGGGATGATTTAGTTGGGGTTGGTCCTGCTTTGAGCAGGGAGTTGGACTAGATGACCTCCTGATGTCTCATCCAACCGCAATCTTCTATGATTCTATGATTCACATACAGAAAGCACTGTATTCTGGTGTCTGACCAGTGGGCTAGAGGTAACAGTGGCAACTGCATATTTAACTCTTAAAGAGGTCAGTGAACTTAGGACAGGAGATTGGAGGAAATGGGAAGGCCAAGATAAGGGATCCGAAGGAATAGCGAGTGGAGAAAAGAATGGCGATAGAGGGATTTCTTCTTTTTGGTCTCTTTCCCCTTCCACCAACCCCAATTTTTTACCTATTTTCTCTAACCTTCATTCTCTGTCCCTTCCCCATCTTTTGCTAATAAAAAGACCCCCTTTTTGCTAATAAAAGAGCCCTTCTTTGATCCCAAGATACCAAGCAGACAATAGAAGGAGCATGATCTGCCCTACCCAGCGGGCTCCGAACACCCTTCCAATCGAGAGAGGCTCAGTGCTTTGATGACTATGGTGGGATTTTCTAGGGTCCCTATGGGAGTTTTAATGGGGGACTCAATGGGAGTCAGGCACCTAATTCCCTTAGGCTCCTTTGAAAATCCCAGCCTATGTTCCAACTCAGAAAGCACCTCAGCTATTTGTTTAAATGGGGTATATAGTGAACGGAAGTTTACTGGGACTTGGGGCCCTTTGAAGAAAGGGAGAATAAAAGGTCAGATTCTGCTACTCTTGCGCTGAGCAATACCATGCTCACAAGGAATCCCATAGAAGTCAATAGGCCTATTCAGGGCACAGCTGACTGCTCAGCTGCGAAGCTGGCAGAATCTGGCCCCTGAATGGGGGATTCCGGGTTTGAGAGGACACTGCTAGGTGGGGAAAATTCAATTCAAGCAAACAATTTGGCTACAGTGAATGTTATAAATAACTCAAAAAGACTCAGTAGCTGGGATTTTCAAAAGGTCCTTTTCAAATATCAAAGCTGGACGGCAACACCCTAAACTCTTCTTCACAATCAACCTAGCTTCACCTATTAGTTTGGGATCTTTGTCCTTTTCTGTTTTTAAGATCATAAGACAGGTCTTTAAATCTACAATAAGTTAATGTCAAATGGACCACTGTGAGCAGCGTTTGGTGTTTACACTTCCTTCAACTACCCAAATTTGTACAGCAAGTTAAAAGTCTATAAGGCCACGACACATGAATTATGGACATTTGCTGCTCAGAAACTGCTCAGTCCCCAATGCCCCAAAATAAACGGTTTCAATTATGTTTCACCTCCACCCGCAATATTAACAGCCCTCCCAGTTGCTTGCTGGAGCTATTACTCCTTAGGCTGCGACTGTCACAGCTTTGTGCACGTATGCTTCCTGTGAATGTGCAAATCTACACAATACCACAAGCTCTGTGATGTGACAGCACTTGCAATGGGTAACCTCTTAAACCAGAAATATTGGGTCTCGTGGAGGGAAAGGGGAGGAAATAGTTGGTGCTTTTTAAAGCTAATAAAGTATGTGGGTGTGGCTTGAATTGTTTCACAGACATAAATGTAAATAGCTGAAGAGCTATTTCCACTCTCCTCTGTACTGATTTTTGATAGTTTGTAAACTACAGCTGAGCAAAATGGTCCCAACAGAATCTGGAACAATAGGAAAGTTGCTTGGTTTCAGCTTTTGTTACACACTTAAGACTGTCCAGATTCGTTAGAAAGTTTGCTAAGTTTCATGGCTCTTTCCTACAGATCTGGGCCCAGTTTCATCCCTGGACTTAGAACAACATCCGTCTCCTAATTGACATCTTGTAAAATTTATGGTTGCCTATGGTTTCCCTGTGAAGTCAGGGGAAATTTGTCCATTTTGACTGAGTTTTGAGTTCAAAACCTAAAATTCAAAGCCAAACTGGGGGACACAAATCCCCCCAGGGACCAAACCCAAGAGAAACAGTCCCAGGAACTCTGGGGAAGCAAAGTTCTGGAATATCTTTCAAGTCTCACTTATATAAAATGAGACCCCTGGGACCCTGAGACTCCTTTCTAATGGGAATATCATCCCCTTCACATGTTTTTACATGACAAAGATTTAGTTTCTCTCAGGTGATCAGGGACTTTAGGCTACTTCCTTTGTAGCTGAGGGTGCACTTTCACAAGATCTCAAACATAGGCAGCCCTTCCGGAGCAGAATCAGTACACCTGCCTCAGTTTTCCCTTTCAGAGTTGCCAGTAACTCCACAACAGCTCACTTGCCTTAATAATGCCCCTCCTTGGAGCTAATTTATTATCAAAATGTAAACTACATAATCCTCAACACAAGAAGTCTTAAACATAGTCCATTTCACACACCTAGTGGATATAGTCCTTAAAACCCTGCTCTTCCCAGCAGGGGCCCCCCACAGCAACCTCTCTGCTGGGAGGCCTTCCACATCATACTCTGGTGTCCTCTGCCTTGCCAGTCCTCTTTTGTCCCTCTGCCAAGACAGCCACCACAGCCCCTCTAACTAGAGTGGAATCCCAGTCTTCTTAGTTGAAACCCCCAAAGCCTCCCTGCTGGGAGAGCCTCCCCCAGGCCCAGAGTTCTCTCACTATTCTCCTGCAGCCAGCTCTCTGGCATGGAGGTATCATCAGGTAAGCTCCTCCAGTGCAACTCTCTCTGGGTCCTTGGCTGTGCCTCTTCAGCTTAAGCATCACCACTCACTGCCCTCTGCTGCTCTCTGCCTTCAGCCCTGGCCCTGTGGCTTTGGGAAGTAAGCCAGCAAAACCCCTCTTGCTGCTCTTGTGCCTTCCAGGATCTTCCACAGTTCCCCCGGTCTCTAACAGCTCTCACCTGCTCTTGTCCTGACTAACTCAGTCTGTGCTACAACCCTCACTCACTAGCTCTCACCCCCATTTTGGTCCCAGTGTTCTCTTTTAAGCCCATCTGGGGGGTCAGATGACCAGTCACAGGTACACTAGCCTCTTCACTCTTAAACGGCCAGTGCCACCCTGTGATAGTATCTGTATCAGAACTGACCTCTATAGGAGTGCCCCAGTTGGAAGGCTTGGAGAGTTGGACCCTGAATATTGCATCAGCGCATGCAAAAGCATACAACTGTATTTCCATGACACCTCTCAGCTGGCACCTCAATGAAACCTGTGCATCTGTAACCTGAGAAAACATAACAAAACGAAACCTGTGCTGACCACAATATGACCTAAGAAAACATTATGACATTTTTAGGCTTTAAGCCACAAAATAAACAAACCAAAAATTAGGGGACATGGGCCTGTTCCCGCTCCCTTTGAAATCAATGGCAAAATTCCCATTGGTTTCAGGAGGAGCAAAATCTGGCCCTACTGTTGTTTAACTTTGCTTCCCAGGCTGTATCCCTGTTTTTCCAAGACTCACAAGAATTTTAAATTTGGGGTTTGAATGATAGTTTATTTCTGGCTGACCTGCTCTGTTTGAACTGTAATGTGTTTTCAACTGTTGGATTTATTTTTAATCTACTGTATTAGTGCACAAACTTAATCAAGAACAAAATGTTACCGATGCTGCTTTGTTCCTACATGCACATATCAGTTCAAAGTTCCCTAATTTCATAAAGATCTCCTTCTGACATCTGACTCATTTCTGAACATTAGTACATTCTTGTCACTGTAAATATACTGGGGGTGGGGGGAGTGGGGTGGAGAAGAGACAAACATGAACTCACATTAAATACAACTCTTTTGCTTAGAAGAAATACCACAGTGCAGATTTTAACAATTAACATTCCTGCCATGTATGCAGCTATGGATGAAGCGAATACATTTTTTTCAGAACTCCTCACTCAAATACACATTTGGTTTATTTTCTATTATTTGATGCCACCATTATTTGATGGTGGGTTGTGACATTCCTGTTTCCCTCCCTCCTCCCCCTTGTCAAAGAACAAGATCTTATCTCTTCCTCCCCAATCCCCTTCCTTTACCCCATGCCTGTTTTTCTGAAACCTGACTTTCAGGTCAGCATGCTGGTAACAGATTAATTTTACACTGCAAGAAACACCAAGCAAAGTATTTCTGCTTTGACATATGAGAACTCTGTTATAACAGTACAGTTTTTCTAAATTAAATATTAGGATAAATTAAATCCAATTGTGGTTCATACTCCTATGGAAAATATTTCTGTTCAAAACAGCCCTCCATGATATACGCCTAAGTAAGTGAAAACACAATAAATATACAGCAAGTTAAAAACCCAGATTATTCAGATTTTAAGGTTCATAACTAAAAGTGGTTTAATGTTTCATGCCTAATAATAGATTACTCCTATCACATTTCTAAATTTTATTTCTACCAGCTTTGAAGTTTGGCCATATAAAGGCTGTTTGTAGAACCACACAAAAGTTAAAGCAAATATTACTCAGAGTGATTCATATGAGCAAGAATTTGCAATGAAGGAAGAGGGTTTTTTGTGTCTGTATCAAAGGAAATGAAATGTTTGCAATATTTTCCAGCTGATAAATTTATTAAAACATTTTAGAGTTAGGTTCTATGAACATTGCTGACATAAACAGACTTTGACGTGAAACAGATTATGTTAGACTCTGTGGGGGAGGCAGAATTAAAAAAATTCCTAGATTTCACAAATTGCCACAAGGTCGCTGCAATCCTTAATTAACTGAATACATTAACAGAAGCGATAACAGAGATGTAAAAAAGAGAGAGTACATTTAATCCTCTGTTCTTCATTTACAGACTACCCTTTCAGAATGAGTAACCTTATTTTCTTTTTAAGTATCTATTTACCTTTTTGAGCTTTGCCTAGCAAAACGTTTTTGCATTGTTGCAAAAGAAATTAATTTGTTGCTAGTTGCCACACATTGGCAGGATTTCTGCATAAAGAATGTAAGCAATCTATCTTTGTGTTCAAGATATAGTTAATCTGGCAGTTAAAATACTTTGGAAACATTTTGATGACTTATCTGGAAAAGTAGCTTTGCATTTTCAAAGAAAACTCAGAACTGTATGCAGGGGAAGATAAAAGATATATGAAGTGTTTGTTCTAAGCGATACTATTCATTTAAAGATCATAATGTAACCCCACCCAAGAAATTATTGTGGAAAAACAAGACAAATTTCCTTATATAGCTTTCTGACACAGTCTTGATTTGGAAACAAAATAAGTACATTACTGTTATAGTCTAATGGATTGCAAGCTGTTTTATTAGAGTCAGCTGAATCCTGTTTTGCATAAAAAAGAACTCTGTTTGCTATCAAGAACACATTTACATTAATAAGACTTTGACAAAGTAAAATAAAATCGCATTAAGATGATGTAAGTAGATAAGACAATGAAATCTCTTTGAGATAGTTTTGGCACACCAATTACAGTCAAGTCCCTACAGGAAAGAAACTATTTTTTACACCAAGTATCCATGTGTTTTAAAGTTGTAGAGTAGCCAAAATTAAACCTTTGTTTAAAATATTTCCAGGAAGAGGAAAAAATGAATTCTGATTATTTCCCCTTGAAAAGATAGGATGTCTGATAAATTACAATTTTATTTTGCAATAATACAAACAAGTTTTGTTCCCCTCCTAGCCTGTAATCATCCTGATTATTGCAAGGGACTTTCCAATATAGAGCAGCTGAAAACAAGGTTTTAGATTACATGGTAATTTAGGAATGCATGAAAAGCCAACCAGTTACCATAATAGAGCTCTGCATAAACTTCATGGCTTTTAGAGCAAAACATAACAACATATGTTTTGTGATTCATTCAAATGATTTTTTGGGTTAGGGTTCTATCAAAGTATTTTGGAATCTAGTGTTTGTCCAGCATTTATAGAAACTTACTTTTTTTTTTTAAAACTCTGCTGTCTCTCTCTTTAGTTTAGTCATTAAAAGCAGGCAGTGATGGATGATGATAATGCTGTGGATTTTATGACTAATCAGGCCTTGGCAGCCCTAGTATTTCTTCTATAGTGAAACTTTAATATTCTTTTGGCCTTGTATAAACTTTCCCTCCCTTGGAACTGTGTTACACAAGCTACTTATTAAGTATTACAAAACAGTTATTACACAAAAGTTAGCACTTTGACTTAATACCTGACAGAAGGAGGCATTTCCCCCCTTAAATACATGCAGTATTGGTGGGTGTCAATTCAAAGCACTTATCTATTCACATTGCCTTTTTAATTACACAAAGAATGCAAGAACAAACGTTAGGCTTGTGGAAGATCCTTGCAGGGGTAGATTATTTTCCCAGATACATTGGGAGGTGCTCTTTCCATAGTTGCCCAGTTGACAGCATTACACTTCTGCTTTCTGACCTTTGATGTATTAGTGGAATTGCAACAACAAACACCAGGTGTCTCCACTTAGCTGAGCTAAAGCTTTAAATAAGGGCACTTAAGAAAAAGCTTAGACTGTCCTTAACTTTACTGTTGCAGGATTGTATGTATTTTCAGATACTCTTATACCAGGATCATATTTTATTTTGCTACTTGATATACACCAGTCAGACAAGGGAGAACTTTTAAGGGTTTGGTATAATTTTAATTCAACCATTTGCTTTAAAGATGCTACATTTTGCAGATCCTGGCAGCAGTTTTAAATTAAGGCAACATCAGGATGTGTCCTGATACTTCCAATTTCCTTGGGCAAGTGAAATTCTGATATCACATTAGGTGCGGTGAGGTGTTAACGATCAGCAAAAAAAACATATCACCATTTTTCTGCTAATGTACAAAAAATGTATGTGGCATAATTTTTTTCTTATTCTGGATTAATTTTCTGCAATATAAAAATATAATATGTGGATTTTTACATTGTTTTAATGCTTTAAAATAATAGGCTCTGTACAAATTGATACATATGAATGGACATAAGCAGAACTTGAATAAACCCCAAAATTGCTTTTACTGGGTGCGCTATAAATACAGTTAAAGATCTGTATTTATTATCTTTATGTGTTTGCTTTGTTGTCAGTGAAGAATTAGAATGTCAGCAGAAAATATGAACAGTGAAAGCACAATCAGAGCATGTGGAGGGGATTTAGCTTAGAACTAGAGAGAATCTCAGTAGCAAAATCCCAACCCATACAAAAATCACCTGGTTTGGGGTCTTATTTTCAAACTGGAAACATTTTCTAGGTTTGTCAAAAGGTTTGCTGACTTGAGAAACATTTGCTCAAGGCTTAACTTTGTTTTGAGGAATCCTGGGCTGGATTTATGGTTTTAGATGAAATTTTGTGATTTTTTTGTTTTTGAAATATCAATGAACCCAAAAAATTTAAATCACAGTTCAGGGGGCCCTGAACCTGTGTGAACTGAAACATCAGAAACTCTTTGCACCAGCCTATGTGGTGTGAAATAGTGATGTTTTGCTGAACTGCAGAGTTTGTTACCTAGAGTCTCTGGATCATACCTACAGCTTCACGAAGGCCCACTTTCCTGAAACAAAAATATGACACTCATCAACGCTGAGTTAAAAACACGTGTTTCTCTAACTTTGATTTTTCTGTTATTTGTTTTATATTATTTGAGCATGTCTTTCTCCTGTGATAAATGCAGCTTTTGCCAACACCCAGTGTGCTGTGACCTATTTAAAAAATGCAGTGTTTTTGAGGATTTAAAATCCTTTTATATAAATGAAAATAAAATCACAGTTCAGATGCTAACTGGGATTTTTAACCCTGATCTTGTAAGTCCAATATAGGATAAAAGAGTTATCCTAGTGCCTCCACCTTTCTACACTTACCATTTCTTAACATTTATGTTGTGATAGCATCTAGAGGCTTTAGCAAGGTCAGGGTCCCATTGTACTAGGTGCTGTACAAACATCTAACAAACAGCAGATCCTGCTGCAAAAGCTTACAGTCTAATCAAGGATTGTTACTTATAGCCTTGCTATTTTTCTTAGTCATAAATTACGCTTCAGGCAAACACTGTTTGGGGCTAGTTTACAAAATAAATAAAAATGCCTCCAGGTTTGTAAGGGCAAAATTATGCCAGTAACATAGGCTGAGTTAATGCATCTTTAAAAATCTGGCCACCGTTTTCTGTTATGCGATAAGGCAATAAATTCTAACATAACTTAAATATCGTATTCACAATCCTATGAGAAACCTTCTGCTCTTCCAGCTCTAGAAAATGCAGTCCACAGGAATACATTTTTCAAATAATTGACTAAGAACAATCAATTTAGTTGTCTACCATCTTAAATCAGTTTTTTTTAAATTGCTGATTAACAATTTTGATTGGATGCTAAATCAGATTCAGCTATTTCTGGTACCTTGGCACAGTCCATTCTTAAAGGGACATTTTCAGGTGCTTTCTTTAGACTCTAAATTGCGTCAGGGTAACTACACCAATTTGCTACATCAGTGCAAATATCTCTAATACAGATAAGTCCTAAGACAGTTATATTCACTAATGCATCTAAAAGAAGGTTTTGTGAGGCAGACCTATGACAACAAAGAATATAGGTATAACCAGGATGATGTTTACTAGCAGAAGAATCAACGTGGGGGAAATTTGGCCTCAAATGTTTGCTAATTGTCTTTTATTTTGGGGGCAAGATTTTAACCGTCTCCTTGGTCCTACATAGTATCTTTCTTTATTGAACATGGTGTTTCTTTACTGAACATTTTACATGTAACATCTCAAAACATAAATTAAGGATCTTGCTACCTGTAAAACTGGGACTCCTGAGTCTAGTTTGTATTTCACCTATGCTGCCAAATTGTGCACAGCTTGTGGGGGAGCCCTCCTAGCTCTAGCTGAAGTGTTTTAACCCTGCCACACCAATACCAACCCCCAGCCCCATTCCCTTTCCTGCTTCCTCCGCCATATGCTGAGGGCAGGGAAGTTTCCTGATGGTGGCTGGTGTTCCTTCCATTAGAAATACCTCCCAGAACACACCATAGTATCAAAACTGCAGCTAAAGAGAAATAGGGGTGATTATCCAGGATGTTCCTTCGGATTAGGCTATGTCCATCCCCTGATACAGTATTCCTAGTGTTTCCTCCATTTTAGAAAAAACAAGGCAAAACATTTAGCAGCTTAGAACTGAGGTTTCCCTATTAAACCCCTAGCACCAGATTGACACATGGGTGCCTCAGGGAAAGGAACTTTGTTTTATTTTACACCAGTCCCATTGATTCAGTGACGTTTCCTTTAATTAAATATTAGCAATTTTCACTGTCATTAATGGCATTGAATGAGATCTCTAATTGTGGTAAGGTGCTTGCCTGGCTTTTTTGTACTGCTTCTTTTAAAAGCAGCAACTGTAATCCTTCCCCCCAAATGAAATATGCAACTGCATGCTGGGGGGATGCTGAAGCAGGAACAAAACAGAGTTACAGGCACGGCGGTCTGTTCAGCAGGAGGGCATCTTTATAAATACAACCCACAACAAGGTAGCATCAGCAGGAGAAGCATTACTGCATTCTGGGGATCATCCCATGGTTGAGCAGGGAGCCACTGTCCCCAAACACTCCTCTTATATCCCTTGCCCTGAATGCCTCCCTGTAAAGGGGTAGGGGCTAAGCAAGATGGACTTCACTCTTTGTGTACTGCAGAGCAGGCAGTTCCTCTGCACTCTGTCACCATGTGTCTTGCCTTTTCTGGTCTCCTGCCAGGGCGCAGAAGGGAGCTGCTTGCCTGGCATGGTTGGGCTCAAAGAATATTTGAATTTTTCCCATTCTGAGGGGCTATGAATTTGCAGAACTTCCAGACTCAGCAGGCCCAACTTGCCACCAACGTTTCCTTGCTTATAAACAAGAAGTAGGTTTGATATAGGATACTGGCAGGAAAATGACATGCCAGCTGTTGAAGGCAGATGCTTTTATACTCATACTTGCCTACAGGAAATCAGTTCTTGGATGAAGAGCAGCTGGTTCAAGAATAACTCAGCAAGATCAAAGCAATACTGGTCAGAATGAAGAACCTCTTCAAAGAGCTGGGCCTGAGGTTGTGGCCATTTTCTTTTGAAAGTGTACAGCACAGTAGTGTGAAACCCAGGGGTCCTGTTTGACTCCTCAACTGCCACAAGTACTCCTTTTCTTTTTGCGAATACAGACTAACACGGCTGTTACTCTGAAACCAGGTAGCTTCTGTTTCCCAAAATAACTTGTTCATGTCCAGCTTTCTCGGAAACATTGTCCCTTCCTCATGGATGAGGACCTGGTCACAGTGAGCCATGCCTTTATCACCTCCAGGCCGGTGGAATAAGGCCCAGAGGGTCCTGGTGCAAGCATAGGTTTCCGATTCCGAAATCAGAAATGTTGCTTGCCCTCAATATCCCTCGTTCACCCTCTACCCTTCTTCCCCTCCTCCCCAAACACTCCCCACTCACCCATAGCCCACCTGCAGCTTGCCCCGCAAGCTCCTGGCCCATTGGCCCCAGGACCTTCCTGGCCACTCATTGGCAACTTCATCCCTTGGCTCAGTGCTCCACTCCTGTCCTGGGTTATGGTGGCTCCTTCCAATCCTAGTTGCCTAGTGGCTCTTCTTGGTCCCATCATCCCATACACTCAAGTGGAATGGGCCAAATTTGAATGGTGAGTAGAGTTGTGACCTGGTGCATGGAGTCACAGCGCCACTTGGCTTTGGCCTGCCCAGCCACCCTCCTTCATAATGGAGGGGTGATGGGGCCCCTAGTGGCACTGTGACCCCATGCACCAAGTTGCAATGCCACTCACTCAGATTTGGCCCGGCCACCCCCCAGTCATGATGAAAGGCTGGCCGGGCCAAATGTAAGTGAGTAGCATAGCAAGTCCATGCACCAGGTGAAGTGCCAGAGTACCACTCTGGTTGGTTGGACCCCAATAACTTTATGGGCCCTGGCATGACTTCAGTGCTTGGACCATGGTAGCTTGTCACTGCTCCAGGCTGGGTAACTTATTGTATCTGAAGCTGAGAGTGAAAATGATGCACGGGTTCCAGCATTACAGAATACACCTGCCTCCCTTCTCCATGGCTTAGGCGGCCATGAACACAGGAAGCCCATGCTAAAGTCCCATCACTGATTACCAAGGCCAGTGTAAGGCCTTGATCATATTTCTCAAATCAATTAATGGATCACACCCCAGCTACATCAAAGACTGAATTTTGATCTATGAACCACCAGGACAGCTGTGTGTCTCAGGGACAATGCGCATCACTAAGCCCAGGACAAAGCATGTAACAGAGAACTCTTTGTCCCCAGCTATCAAGTAACTATGGAACAATCTTCCAGAAGAGAGCAGGCAAATCCTGAATCTGGCCCTCATTAGGAAACTATGCCAAAACTTCTTCTTTGAGAAAGGCTTTCCACCATAAGTGATGCTCACAATAAGACCATCCCTTCTATTCCTAACCCCCTCACTCCCCAAAAATGGCCCTCCACCCCAAGCAGAGTTTTCACCCCACACAGGGAGAAGGGTCAGAGACTTCAGGAAGTCCACTAGGGACTTTGCTTTTGCTGCTGATTTTATGTGGCAGATGCTAAGTCATTACTGTGATGGGTGATCCTATAAAACCCCAAGATAGGCATACACACAGACACTGAACAGTTGCATAGGGCCAGATTTTCAACTCATTCCTAACCAGGCCCCTATTTTTGTGGTGCAAAGAAATGCAAATGTGATTTTTTTTTAAATCGATAATCATTTGTGCCCTCAGAATAGGTCACCGGGTTACTCAACTCAGGAACTTTGCTTTCTAACTGACTTAAATTGCATGCAGAATTGCAGGTGCAAAATTAGACCCAGTCAAATATACATTGATCATCATCAACTTGTTTGATGATGATCAATGTATGTTTTTATTGACACATAACATTCCTTTGTTGACTGCATGCTGTGTTTTGTGGAGAAATTAAAGAGAACAGTAGCAAATCCACACACAAGATTTTTATTCAGTTTGTATATCCAGGAATTTCTAATGCACCATCACCAAAGACTCTAAGAGCCAAACACATCATTTTAAAAGCTCAGGTTGTCTCTTAAAGGTTCTCACTTTTGACTCCTCCTTTACTACACTGCTTAAAGAGAATTGTTCTCCATCATTTATCTCTGGAAGGAATGTCAAGTTTAACCTTAATTTATGGCCTTATTGAAAGATAGCAGTAATAATGAATGAGCAATAAATGACACAGTTGTATCTTTCTGGATACAGATCTAAGTGAGATCTTCAGATAGCACAAAATCGCTCTAGTGTCATTAACTTATTCATATAAAAAAAAGTCTTGTTATTGTGCCTGACTTTACAACAACACACAGTAAGGTACAGTATCCAAATAAATGGGTGGAGATTTTCACACTGACCAGATGGTATGGGCACAGTTTACTAAGTTGGGGGTGGAGGTGTGGGCAGAGAAAATTCAGTCACAGAGAGGCTGCTTATAGTTAGGTATAATGCAAAATACTTGCAAGGACCTGGCACAAAATCTGTGCACTAACTGAAGCTTTCTGAAGCATTTGCAAGATGTGAAAGTTTGTCCAAAGGTGAACAGGCAGTGCCAATGACATATCAGATGCATATGTTTCTGAGAATGCCAACTGTCAACCTGGCATCCGGTTTAGGGTTGGAAGTTGTACTGAGCACACACATACACAAAAGACAGCCATCAGAGTTTTGTTGTTTCAGCATCTGTTGCTAATTTTATTAATTGCTATATATACAGTTTAGTTCTGTTTCAGGTTTTTAATTAAATACTGGTATGCTTTTGCAGAATCAACCTTTGGAACTCTGGGAAAAGGTTGAAACACAGCGAAGGACAATCCCCCAGCTAACAGTGGCTGCTAAAACCTTATGGGGTCACCATGGCAGATTTTCTCCAGATTTAGAGGTGTGTTTCATTAAGATGGGGTAGCTAGTAGTTGTGTTGAAACAAAGAACTAAGTACTCTCTAGATAAGGGAATTATCTAGCTAATAAAATCACAGTGTGAATTGTGTAAAAACTTGTGTTTTCATTTATGTCACAGAGGTGTGAATGTTCTTCTCATCTTGGCTGCAGGACTCCATGGCTGTAGGACCAATGGAATTTCTTGAGAATCAACTGCTACTAGTAGGCTAGACATTGATTGAAGGTTCAGGCGATTAAAATCCAAAAGATCAAAATACATTTAGCTGATCAGAAGAAAACAACTGTTGATGTTGCTATGTTTATTATCATTTTGAATGATAATAAACATCAAGTAATACATTTGATAACTCTCTCCCTAGTACGCAGTATTCCAGCAAGCCTGAAATTCTTATACAAAAAGACTATCTGTTCAGAGCACTGAATTCTTTCTTTCAAATATCTGTAGCTCTTTAAATGCTTCATGCTATAATGGGCTCAGTCTCTCTGACTTCGTAAAGAAGGTTACCACCTGGCAAAATCTTAATAGTCTATGCATTCCAGAATCATGCAGTGGACTTGTGAAAACCTCATAATTAGAATAAAAGAGTGGGTGAATATTATCAGGAAAAAAATAGAATAGCAATATTTGTGGGTGAGGCAGGGTAGACAGAAAGACTGACAGGGCGGGGGTATGGAAGGAGAATCTGTTTCTTCTCAGGAGGCTTCCAGTATCTAAGCAACATGTTTACACCAACAGTAAATCTTCCCTGCAGAAGAATTCCATGCTGCCATGCCCAGTGGCAGCAATGAGACATAATGATGGCCTTCACAGCACAGTGTTGGCCAAAGCAAGCTTAGTATGGAGGGACAAGGGCTAAAGGGCTGATCACACTCTAGTGGTGGCCCTTGATGACTTCTGTGCTGTTGATTCATCATTGGAATCACTGTGCCTGCCCAGATATTGAGGTTAGTCTATCCCTCTTCAGCTAAACATGCAGCAGCAGTCAAAAAAGCTAACAACATTAGGAAAGGGATAGAAAATAAGACAGAAAAATATCCTAATGTCATTATATAAATCCATGGTGAACCCCATCTTGAATATTGTGTCCAATTCTGGTCACCCCATCTCAAAAAGGATATAGTGGAACTGGAAAAGGTTCACAGCAGGGCGACAAAGATGAGCAAGGGTATGAAATAGCTTCCATACGAGGACAGATGGAAGATTAGGGCTGCTTAGAAAAGAGAGAAATAAGAGGGGATAGGACAGAGGTCTATAAATCATGAACGGTGTGGAAAAAGTGCATCGAGAAGTGTTATTTACCCTTCTCCATGACACAAAAACCAAGGGTCACCCTCTGTTTAATACAAAGTAGTACTTTTTCACACAGTGCACAATTAACATGTGGAACTCATTGCCAGGGGATGTTGCGAAGGCCAAAACTATAATTGAGTTGAAAAAGAACAAGATCAGTTCATGGAGGATAGGTCCATCAATGGCTATTAGCAAAGATGAGCAGGGATGCAACCCCATATTCAGGGTGACCCTTCTGACTCCCAGAAGCCAGGAGAGGAAGATGGGATGGATCACTCCACTTGCCCTTCTTTGTACACTCCACTGAAGCTCTGGTCCTGTCCACTGTCTCAAACAGGATACTGGGCAAGATGGACCATTAGTCTGACCCAGAATGGCAGTTCTTATGTTCACTCTTAGAGCTACCTTAAAACTGGGATTTTTATCTATGGACCTGGATGACCCTTTCTACTCCTGCTGTTGTGTTTTTCCATGAGCTTGGCTCCAGCCGTTATGAAGCAAGCCTGTGAGAAAAGCCTAGCTGCAGGCCACCGTAGGAAGCAGCCCATGGATACAGCAGAGGTTCTGAACAAACAGATCACATCTGCTTCATACAAGGTCCCTGAGCTGGAACCCAAAGTAGGGCACAGGCCTGGGTTTCTCTGTCTGCCTCCCAGAGCCAAAGGCTAGTAGACCCAAAAGCCTGATATTGAGCTGAACCTCCAGTGTGATGCTGCCAGACCGGCAGCGTATTGACCTTGGGTTTCCCCACAAGAGGCAGGATTAAAAGTGACTTGTCTGGAGGGCTGAGTTGCAAGGTGAGAGGTTTTTCGCAGGAGTGGGTAGGTAAGATTCTGTGGCCTGCGTTGTGCAGGAGGTCGGACTAGATGATCATAATGGTCCCTTCTGACCTTAGTATCTATGAATCTATAAGAAGGTTGGACTGGCTGTCAGCAGGGGGTGCTAAAGGAGGAGAGGCCTCTGCACCATGCCCTGCAGCTAGAGGATCACAGGCCCTGAAAATTTTGGTAAACCCAAACCCTTCTGAAATGCAGAGTTATTTTCTACCAAGTTATTTCTCTGTTGGGTCTACTTTTATAAATCCTTTTAAAATAAGCGACTGATCATTACTTCAATAATACAGAGAAAGTGGAGCAATACCCTTAAAACATATGAATCAATATGATCTCTACCTCATTTTATAGTCTATAGCTAGACATAGTCACAATAAAGAAATGTATGTGCTCTTGTACATTACAAAGGGACATTTTTAAGCCTTTGAATGGATGAAGTGCAGATCCCTCATCTCCACCAAGCCTAGAAACATATTTTAAAAAGTGAAGCAGAAATGAAAAGAGAACAAAAGGAAAAGATAAATAGAGTGACACAGCAGAAACAATTGTCTGAATTTCCAAAGTGTCATAGATAATCCAGAATTCACTTTTTTTTTTGTTTGTTTGTTTTGTTTTTTTTAAGGTTTAAAGATCATAAGATCAGTCCTTTTGGTAACATGCTTTCCCCGCAAAGAAAGATTCACAAGGAAAGCGAAGTGTGAACAGCAAGGAGTTGGTGTGAGAGATACAAGCTTAGAGGCAGTTAGCTGGGGGAACAAAAACCCTGTTTACTTCCAGAGTACACAGTACAGTAAAACTCCATTCTACATAGACAGATCACCATGCTGTACAGTGTTTATTAGCCATACCCCCAAATAAACGTGCAGCTTCAAGAATTCCCCTCCTGGGGTGGGTTTTCATACTTTGACAACATTCAGGAAATTATCCCCCACCAAGAGCAACATTTTTAGACATGTTTTAAAGAAGGGATCTTAAATGTTTACAACTTCAATGTATTGTCTTTTTAACACCACGTTCTTGTGACAAAAAACACCATTCAAAATAAATACAAATTTGTGAATAGGAAAAATCTTAAATGGAAGACTCTTCTGTGTGCTGGGGTTCATAAACTCCCAGGGTACTCAAACACCTTGGCTTGGGACTACTGAACTGAACCTGAAAATTCCAGTGACCAGTTTGCTTCAGCTCCTGAAAGGGCTGTGGACTTCTCAATGCCTACTATCATCTGCAATGTGACTTCACAACCATTGCCAAAGGATGCAGAAACTACCTGATTTTAAATAAATAATCCATAGCTTTTTAAAATATTTTCCTGGCAGACCCCCATAAATGGTGGGGAAGGGGGGATCCTCTTTTAATTTCTTTGGTTTTACATTTCTCCAGAACTCCAGCCTACCATGTTAGTTATCTATTGCTTAAGACCCTCCTGAGTATTATAGGACCAAGAAGATATTCTGTTCTCCAAGAACATTATCTTCCATAGCAAGTCATTTGTCCTGAAACACACTCAACTGAGGAACTACTTTATTGAAACAAATGCACTGGAACCCATAAAGCTACGCCAGTTTACATCAGTTGAGGATCTGATCTGATCTGTGAAAATTAACTAGAGTTGTGGAATTTTCCTATGTAATTTTTAAAAAACACGGTCCATGTAACAATCTGAATGTTTATGGTTGCAATTTCTTACTTACAAGTCAGTACACATGTAATGATATCCTGAAAAAAAGAAAAGAAAAGTGACAGACCTGGTGTAAAGACAACATTAAGAGTAAGGCGGTGCAAAAAGATAACAAATAACAACAAAAAATCTTCAAGGAATTATGTGTATCTGGTTTTTAGTCCGTCCCCCCCACCTAATATTCTTAAAAGAGAACCAGTCAATGGTTTAGTGAACACAAAATCAATCACATTTGAAAAAACAACAACAACATTATTTGATGTCTTATTTGATCTTGATTTATTTTAATAGCTTTCCTCCTATTTCTTTCCTTGCCCATTGTAGATCTCACAGGGCCCAGCACTGACAACTACTCCTTGTAGTTTCCATTTGCGTCAACATTCTTCTCTCGGCCTAGTTTGTCTTTGAGGAATGCCCTTCTGGATGTCATTGTGTTTTTGCTGAGCCTCTCAACAAATGTGACTTTATGGGTATGGCTACACAGCAGCTGGAAGCATGCTTCCCTGCAGGACTAGACAGACACATGCTAGTTCTGCTTGAGCTAGTGCACTAGAAATAGCAGGGTGGCTGCAGTGGAGGCTTGGGTTTGCTGCCCAAGTACATACCCAGGGGGTTGGCCAGAATTGTACTCAGGCAACTCACCCATGTCATGGCAGCCACACTACTATTCTTAGCATGCTAGCTCAACCCGAGCTAGCACGTGTCTGTCTCCCCATGCTGAGAAGCACCTCCCAACGTAGACATACCCTATATGGAGTAAGGGGGTAAATTTGAAGCTGTAGTGGAAGTATAGAGTAAGTTCAGTAGTCAATGGATGGATTCTGGAATAGTGACGAATTGGGAGCATCTATTCGTCTAAATCTACTCTGAATGTCCCATAATTACTTACTCATTTGTATTTTTATTACATTACACTTTTTCCATGTTTCACAAAAAACATGCACCCACCTTACATCTCCTTTCAAAAGATGTCATTCTTCCAAATTGGTTAACATAAAAATAACTCTACTCTGTAAGTCATTTGCACGCCAATGTTTCATATTTTATAATAAACATCTCCCACATGTAATGAAGCTGAAAATACTGCAAGTTTTACTAGTTCCTCTTGAGTCATATCAATATTTACCTTGGACACAGTTTTGTATCCTTTTGTTTGTAATACCAAAATTCTCCAAGACAAGCTTATCGTTCCTGGCTTGGCTTGTCTCTGTCACAGTTTAACACTTTCATTAACATATTACAGATAGCAAGGCAAATAATTTGTTGAGTTTGTATCTGCGGTTGGATAATCCTAATCCAAATGACTAACACCATCACACCTACGTCAGGAGAAAAATCTGCTCTCTGTACACTGATGTAAATTACTCAATTTAATTGGGCTCACTGCAGTTACTCTGGATTTGGGCAGGTGACCAAAGCCCACAGGTAAGTCAAGAACATGGAGACCTGGGAGAAAGTTTGGAATTTGGGGGGAGCATGGGCTGTTATATCAGGGATAAAGGAGACACAAGACGGAACTGGGGCGGGGGGGGGAATCAAATCAGTATCTTAGATGTCTGTATATAATGCAAGAAGTATGGGGAATAAGCAGGAAGAACTCAAAATGCTAGTAAATAAACACAACTATGACATAGTTGGCATCACAGAGACGTGGTAATATACATGACTGGGATATAGGTATAGAAGAGTACAGCTTGCTCAAGAAGGATCGGCAGAGAAAAAAGGGATAACGTGTTGCCTTATATATTAAAAAGGTATACACTTGGACTGAGATGGAAATAGGAGACAGACTTGTTGAAAGTCTCTGGGTAAAGATATAAGGGTAAAAAACAAGGGTGATGTCATGGTAGGGGGTCTGCTACAGAGCACCTAACCAGGAAGAAGAAGTGGATGAGGGTTTTTTTAAACAGCTAACAAAATCATCCAAAGCACAGGACTTGGTGGTGATGGGGGACTTCAACTACCCAGACATCTGTTGGGATAATAACACAGCTGGGCACAGGTTACCCAATAAGTTCCTGGAATGTATTGGAGACAATTTTTTATTTCAGAAGGTGCAGACAGCTACCAGGGAAGAGGCTGTTCTGGATTTGATTTTGACAAATAGGGAGGAACTGGTTGAGAATTTGAAAGTGGAAGGCAGCTTGGGTGAAAGATCATGAAATGATAGAGTTCATGATTCTAAGCAATAGTAGGTAACAGCAAAATAAAGACAATGGATTTCAAGAAGGCAGACTTTAACAAACCCAGGGAGTTGGTAGGTAAGATCCCATGGGAATCAAGTCTAAGGGGAAAAACAATAGAAGACAGTTGGCAGTTTTTCAAAGAGACATTATTCAGAGCACAAGAGGAAACTATCCTACTGCGTAGGAAAGATAGGAAGTATGGCAAGAGACCATCCTGGCTTAACCAGGAGATCTTCAATGATCTAAAAATAAAAAAAGAGTCCGACAAAAAGTGGAAACTAGGTCCAATTACAAAGGATGAATATAAACACACAACACAAGCATGTAGGGACAAAATTAGAAAGGCCAAGGCACAAAATTAGATCAAACTAGATAGAGACATAAAGGGTAACAAGAAAACATTCTACAAATACATTAGAAGCAAGAGGAAGACCAAGGAAAGGATAGGCCCATTACTCAATGAGGGGGGAAAAATAGTAACAGAAAATGTGGAAATGGTAGAGGTGCTTAATGACTTCTTTGTTTCGGTTTTCACCAAGAAGGTTGGTGGTGATTGGACATCTAACGTAGTGAATGTCAGTGAAAATGGGGTAGGATCAGAAGAGGCTAAAATAGGAAAAGAACAAGTTAAAAATTATTTGGACAAATTAGATGTCTTCAAGTCACCAGGACCTGATGAAGTTCATCCTAGAATACTCACGGACCTGACTGAGGAGATATCTGAGCCATTAGTGATTATCTTTGAGAAGCCATGGAAGACAGGAGAGATTCTAGAAGACTGGAAAAGGGCAAATATAGTGCCAATCTATAAAAAGGGAAATAAGGACAACCCAGGGAATTACAGACCAGTCAACTTAACTTCTGTACCTGGAAAAATAATGGCGCAAATAATTAAGCAATCAATTTGAAAACATCAAGAAGATAATAAGGTGATAAGTAACAGCCAGCGTGGATTTGTCAAAAACTAATCATGTCAAACCAACCTAATAGCTTTCTTTGACAGGATAACAAGGCTTGTGGATAGGGGGCAAGCAGTAGACGTGGTATATCTTGATTTTAGTAAAGCTTTTGATACTGTCCTGCATGACCTTCTCAGAAATAAACTAGGGAAATGCAACCGAGATGGAGCTACTATAAGGTTGGTGCAAAACTGGTTGGAAAACTGTTCCCAGAAAGTAATCAGTGGTTCAGAGTAATGCTGGAAGTGTATAATGAGTGGGGTCCCGCAGGAATCAGTTCTGGGTCCAGTTCTGTTCAATATCTCCATCAATGATTTAGATAATGGCACACAGAGTATAATTACAAAGTTTGAGGACGATACCAAGCTGGGAGGGGTTGCAACTGCTTTGGAGGATAGGATTAAAATTCAAAATGATCTGGACAAACTGGAGAAATGGTCTGAAGTAAATAGGATGAAATTCAATAAGGACAAATGCAAAGTACTCCATTTAGGAAGGAACAATCCACTGCACTCATAAAAAATGGGAAATGACTGCTTAGGAAGGAGTACTGCGGAAAGGGATCTGGGGGTCAGCTAAATATGAGTCAACAGCATAACGGTGTTGCAAGAAAAGTGAACATCATTCTGGGATGTATTAGCAGGAGTGTTGTAAGCAAGACATGAGAAGTAATTCTTCTACTCTACTCCGCCCTGATTAGGCCTCAACTGGAGTATTGTCCCCAGTTCTGGGTGCAACATTTCAGGAAGGTTGTGGGCAAACTGGAGAGAGTCCAGAGAAGAACAAAAAAAAAAATGATTAAAGATCTAGAAAACATGACCTATGAGGGAAGATTGGAAAAGGGTTAGTTTAGTCTGGAAAAGAGAAGACTCAGAGGGGACATGATAACAGTTTTCAAGTATATAAAAGGTTGTTACAAGGAGGAGGAAGAAAAATGTTTTTCTTAACCTCTGAGGCTAGGACAAGAAGCAATGGGCTTAAATTGCAGCAAGGGAGGTTTAGGGTGAGCATTAGGAAAACCTTCCTAACTGTCAGGGTGGTTAAGCACTGGAATAAATTGCCTAGGGAGGTTGTGGAATCTCCATCATTGGAGATTTTTAAGAGCAGGTTAGACAAACACCTGTCAGATATGGTCTAGATAATTAGTCCTGCCACGAGTGCAGGGGACTGGACTAGATGACTTCTTGAGGTCCCTTCCAGTTCTATGATTCTATAATTTACTAAAGGCAGAATCTGTCCTTTCATTTTTGGTACCATTAAAACATCAGTGGTAGCCTTTTCCATTTATCTTCTTAACTTCTGAGAGTGATGATCCGGAATCAGGAGGCTTTGCCATTTCCTGTCTCCCTTATCTTGTCTTTGACATTTTCTCTTTTGTCCACCTGCTATGCTGCAACATGAAAAGCCTCAAACCTTTCCTGAGGAAGCTTACTGCATTTCTATACTCCATCACCCCCTTTCATACCCTTCCTGGAATCTCTGCTCTTTCATTCTTGCTGCAAGCTGATCCTGAGCCTGCATCTCTGATGTAGCAAGTATGCAAACAAATCTTTGAAGGTTTTCAAGCCGGGAATCCTTGGTTCAAATGCAAGTAAGGAGAGAATACAGTACAGCATCTTGCAAAATGGTACCCCGCACCTGATTGGGACCTCTGGACACTACTGCAGTATATATGTTATAACAACTACAGGAAGCTTATGGGGACCAACAGTGTGCTGTGCAGGGACTCAGAAAATGCTTTCATGATGAATGCTGGAGTGTGATTAAGGGTCTCTAATGCCCTACTAGACTTTTTCAGTGAAGCATGGTGACATCTACAAATGGACAAACAAACTGATATGTTATTTATCGCACTTCATGCTGGGGGACGAGGCTCCTTGCTTTTCTCTTTGAGGTTTGCACAGAACCTGGAAAAATAGAGTAGGCATTGCCTGCCCTGCCTGCTCTGGATCAGCTGCCTCTGGACTCATTGAAGACTTGTTATCACAGAACTTAGACAATCCACTTGCATTTCAATAACACAAAGGTACTATGATTTATTAAAAGCTACCTGAGTTGTTTCACAGCGAGTGGTGTTCTCCTGGAATCTCTGAGACTTTTCAGAGTAAAAAGAGAAATTTAAATGGCATCAAAACCACAGCAGAGATATTCTTTTTGGGAGCTGGCTTCATTTACAGAATAAGTCTCTGATCATGAGGTTCAGTGCATTCAGGCAGACACCTGCACAGTGCCATTCCCAACGAGTTGCAGGGATCAACACCTAAGATGTAAGGTCTATCAATGCAAAGAAAAGATGCAGATAGACCTATAATGTAAAGATTAAATCCTAGAGCAACCTGTCTGGAATGGGGACAGAAGGGCCCAGGTTGCAGGAGGCACCAGGAAGCCAGTCTGTGCACAGCTGGCTGCAATACTAGCTGCAGTTGCAAAGAGACAGTTTAATTTTAGAAACAGGGAGACTTTCATGTTATTTGCACCCAGCAAACAGTATTTGAAACAGATCCTGCTACGTGCTAAGCATCTCATGCAAGGTGCCCTGAGCATCTGTAACTCCAGCTGTAGTCAGTGGGAACTGAGAGTACTCAGCACTTCCCAGGATCAGGCCCTTTATTTATAAATCCTAGTGCAATAGGGATAAGTGTTGTAAATCCATTTGAGAAAAGGATATTCTAAATAAAGATGAGAAAACAGAGTTAAAAGTTTGGAAAAAAGCGATGTAATTTTCTGGACACTTGTGACTTGTTCAGTTCATGTTCTTGCTCAAAGTGTTAGCACTAAAATATAGCGCCAGGTTTGATATACATGTATTTGTATTGAAATAAAACATTCTGAAATTTATATTGGGTTATGAAAGAATCAAGCTGGCAAAGTGCTCCAAAAATAAAAACAAAGGACTTTCATCTGGGTTTGTTTGAGGTCATTTTATCTGTTGCTCTTGACAGTTTTTAAAACTACTTTTAGATTGACAGAAAAGGCATACATCACTCACTGAGACCTGCAATGCATAGGGGCATGCCGCTGGGCACAAACCACATGGAGACATCCGGGGAAAGAAACTCACAACTTTCTGAGCTCTTAAGAGCCATGGATGCCCTCCCCACTCAGCCACATCTTCTAGGAGGTGACAGAATGACCTTTGGATAGTCTCCATCATCAGCCAACTTGTTTCTAGCTGGTTGAGAATGCTATTTTGTGCAAACTCCCCTTTATGAAGTGATTTTAGTAATAGATCAAGGAGACCATATTTAGAGCTGGATCCAGATGTGAATAGGTTTAGGACTAAAGTTCACTGTTTGTCTGAGGCTGAATCAGGGCTTGCATATGAGTGGCTGATAGTCTGTGCTTAAATCTAGTAAGATGTTCTCACGTGATTTGGCCAAAATGGCTGTAATCCTCCCCTAAGAATAGCCATTTTTGCAAGATATTAGCCACATCGAGGTCAGAATGAGGCATCTTCCCATTTTGACCCAATCCAGAATCAAGAAAAGAGATGGGTTTGAATCTGGAGATTTAAACCCAAACCCTTTGAGATGCCCTGCACCAATAAAGCCAGGGGTTTGGATCTAAGGTTACAGTTCTGGACCATCTCTCATTGATGGTCATAGCTGTAAAATTCCCCAGCACAGAAAAAGGGAGGGGATACGACACGTGCACACACAGAGAAGATAAAAGGGAAGAGTTTAATAATAAATTAACGAGTTTGATGTAAATTTTCAATTACAGAGACCTAATAAATGATACTGTGCAATATACTGTCAGGTTTTTTTCACTATCACTTTTGTTTTGCATTTGTCCTTAGAAAATTTTCCTCCATAGAGGATAATGTTCAAGTTTTAACATGTCAGTAACTCCCTGTGAAGCAATTGTTATATGGAGTGGCTCTCTCTTTTGTTTTAACGTGTTAGCTTATTATAATGGAATATAAAGGTGCTTTCATTTTGCAGCATTGCATACAACAGGGGTGCATGTGCAGGCACTGAAAAAAACAGGATGAATAAATCACAGAAATCATAGTGGGAAGCAATATTTTCTAAACCGAAGAGGTTTTAAAAATGTAGGAAGTGCCTAAATTACCAATACTACAACCCAGGGGGAAGATCCTCAGCTCATATGAATGGTCATAGACTCTGTTGGGCGGTCCTTTCACCCCCTTGTGGCCTGATGCAGTCCTGCAGGAATACCCCACCTTAGTCTCCCCTGATTGGCAGCAATAGATTCACTTTAACAGCTCAGGCCAAGAAGCTGCCAATGTACATTAACAAAACAGCACTTTAAAAAAACAAAAGTAAGGCTTCCAGACAGAAGCAGTTAAAAGAAATAGTTCATAAGGTCTGTCACAGTTTCACAGGTGGACACTCCCTGCCCTGGGTCATCACTGAAGGCACCACTTAAGGTTTTAGGGTTCCCAGCCACCACCTCTCTTGGACCAGAGACCTACGTCTCTCCCCCTACAGACCAGGGGGCTTAGCCCTGCAGTACTCCTGTATCTCACTGCAACTTCCCAGCTCATCTGACCAGGGTCCAGCACCTGTAGTTAACTCCTTCTCCAGAGGCTAGAACAGTGTACAGCAGTTATCAACCAACTTTCATAAGCAAACTGCTTTTGATCTTAGGGCAAAAGCATGACAAAGATAGATAGACGTATAAAAACCAATAAGAGTTCACCAACATGTGCTAAAAGCTTACCAGAAGGCACCCCCCAGTTTTATGGGGCCCTACAATGAAAAGTCTTTCCAACCCTTCTGCAAGTGTGCCCCCCCCTCCCGGGCCACTCCCTTGGACAGAGGGAGTCCCCATTTGCTGGACTAGCAGGAAGTCCATTAAAACAAAGCCTTTTTACACCAAAAGCCCCATGTCTCTTGGTCTATGGAAAACCCAGTTTGAACCAGTATGTGTTAGCTTCCCCATGGGGGCAGTACTTCTCTGGAGGGGTTTACCACCTGGGCAATTGACCTTAATGATCCCCTTCTCCCCATTTTTAGTTCTGGGGAGAGCTGGGGCAACCCTCCCCACCTACAGTTGCATACAATTCCTTGCCTACAATGATCCATAAATCATTCATAAACTTAATACAACATGGTCCCCAGAGATACTGCAATATCTGTCACACAAGATCCTCACCTCAGGAGCATGGTGCAGAGATCCCATACCTGACAGCTAAAACACCAACTTTCTGAGTCTGATGAGGCTAGTCTCCTGGAACCTGAGAGGAAAATCACCACCTGCTACAGCCTGAATAATTTCTACTCCCCCTCTTCCTTGCTCAGTTTCCCCGCTTTCCTCTTCCTTTATATAGCCCAGCCCTAGAACTGGGTAGGGCCACCTTGACTGCACTCCAGGCTGTCCCTTAAAGAGGCAGTACACTCCTTCACAGATTCATTTACTGCTATGGAGCTAGGACAATTTACACAGCTAAGGATCTGCCCACAGGTTACTGATAGGTCTCTCTCTCACGTATAGTTTACTGGCCACATTCCCATATGAATTTTCACACCTGATCTGGGGATGAAAGTTGCTATAAGTGCTAAGTAATGTTATTACCTGTATTATGCTTCACTGAATCCAGCTATCATTCCAATGGAGATCAAAGGCTTTATAGTTACACTTAGTATTTCTTTATATTCCATCTTGTTCACTCTCTGCTGATAGTCTGTTGTCATCCTCCCCACTCCCAACACTTGTACACAGTTAACTTTAGTAATAGAAAATTTACTAGCAATAAATCTGTAGACACAGTTTGTGTATTTAATGTAAAAATGAGCACCAGTGCCCGATTCAACCACTGGGGAGAAGTTATAAAGGAAAAAAACAACAACTGAAAAGAGACTGAAAATATGAGAAAGTAGCGAACAATATGGCAGGCAGCAAATCACATCACAGAAGCCCTATTCAAATTAAAATTCTAAATGAATGACTCTGGTGAAAAGGACAATATCCATCTGACAAGAAAACATAACGTATTATTTTTACTATTGCTATCATTCCCTTTTCTAATTTGTTCCAGCTGCGACCTTGATGAAGCTAGGAACATAGAGATGTTTGATATGGGAGGATATTTTAGTATGTTTCTTTTCACAGAAGACCTCAAGAGCACAGATAAGGGAATGCAACATTGCACCCACCGCGCCTACACACCCTGTCCTTTCAATGCTTTACACGTAAGTTTGTTGTGACTGCATGCAGTTTAAACTTAATTGCTTGAAACACAGATTGGAATTATGTGGTGTTAAATTACCAAACTAAAGGCCATACATACACTGCCTTTACAACCTTTCTTATGGTCAGATTCTGATATCCTTATGCATGTTAGGTTGCACCTTAATCCTTAAGTACTCCCATGAAACTATGTGTGGGGTAAGGTGCCACCCACCATGAGTGAGTGTACCAGAATTTGGCCTTAATGAGGAAACATTCACTTACTGGATTAACTGGAGGCAGGATACTGTCACTTTGCCTTTAATGCTTTAAATGGGGCCTGCATGGTGCATAGGCCCTTGTGTGAGCCCAATGCACTGGGGTAAATCCTATGCTCCAGAAATACCCACCAGGCCTTCTCTGTCCTCCCAAACACTGGGAAAGAAAAAGGGCCATTGACCTTGGGTATGGAGAAGGAGGGGAGGGATTAAGCAGAAGAAAGAGGATGGAGAAAAAGGAGGAACGAGAGATAGAGGGGAAAGATGGCACTGAGGGGATGGAGTCTGAAAAACCCTAATGGAATGCTAACTGTTATAAATGCCTGAGAAGCTTTTCTCATCTTTTATTGAAACAAATGTAGATGATAATACAACCCCCCACCCACCAAGGGGCTAGCCTCATCTCAGAGCCCAAAGGAGTTACATATGGAATAGTGTCTCCTGGGTACCCCATGAGTTAAGCTGAGGAGCTAAAAGTACCAAAAGAGAGCTTAAACTAGTAACGGAAATCTGGAAAGTGCTAAGTGATTCCTTTGCTATGGGCATTGCAGGGATGAAGAGAAACTAAAACTGGGGCTTTTCTGTTGGGAGGACAGAGAAGGCCTGGTGCATATTTCCAGAGCGTGAAATTTACCCCAGTGCATTGGGCACACATAAATGCCTATATGCACCATGTGAGTTCTCCAGGACAAGGACTGTGGCTTCATGTGTGTAAACTTAGTACAGGGGTGGGCAACGTGCGGCACACATGCCAAAGGTGGCACGTGAGCAGATTTTTACTGGCAATCTGCTGCCAGCCGAGGTCCCGGCTGCCGGCCCCACTCAGCCCACTGCCTGCCTGGGTGAACGGAACCCCTGGCCGGCAGTGGGCTGAGCGGGGCCGGCGGCCGGGACCCCAGCTGGCAGGACCCGGCAAACAGAACCCCAGACCGGAGGCGTGCTGAGCTCAATTCTCAAAGGTTGCCGACCCCTGACTTAGCATATTGTTGGTGTTGCTCGAGCACAGTAATACCTTGTATAACACAAGAGCTTAAAGTCAGGGTCTCTTTCACTTATCTGCTAAGATGATTTCTAGGCTCTCAGGATATTAAGGGAGTCCTTTATATCTTCACTCCATCCATATATCCCTGTGAGGCTCCCTGTTGCTCTCTGAGGCCTTGATTCAGCAAAGTCTAACTTGGCTTCTGTGGGACCTAAGCATTTAAGTGCTTAAAGTTAAGCATATGCTTAAGGGCTTTGATGAATCAGAGCCTGGCCCTCTTATTTTTGACTCTCTCCCTTTTACATTTTATCCTCTTTACTCACTTTATCCCACTTTATCCAAAAGACTTCAAGCTATTGAGAGTTTGTTTTCAGTAGCCAGGTTGCCCTCTTTTCCCTGAGGCGAGCTCAGGTGGTGGGAGCAGCACCTGTAACACCAATGGGCCTGTCTTGTGATCTGTCTTCCTTTCTCTATTCTATCTATGCTATAGGCAGAGAGGAGAGCAGAGCGCCAATCACCAAGGGCAGAGCTGACCTGACATTTCAAAGAGAGGCTTCAGCTTCTACTTCACCCTCATCCTTAGCTACTCCTGATTTCTCCCACTCCCAACCCCTCCCCCAGCCTCACTTACCTCAGTGCTAGTCCCAAAAAGTAATGGTCCCCAAGGATATTAGACTATATATCCTCTGCTCCCCACTGCCCATCCTAGGGATAGGTGGGTTTGCAGCAGCAGATCTGCTTCTTCCCCTTCAAAGGCTTGGATGGGGATCGTTTGCTGCATGGGATTGTCCTCTCTGATCAGCACCACCACTGCTCCTCCTGTTGTCAGCTACTCTTCATGCCTCCTTTCTCTGCCTCCCCACTGAATAGTACGGAGGAGGAAACACCTACCAGGGAGACCACAAAGAGTGGAAGATGCGGTGGGGAGAGAGCTGCCACCAACCATAGATGAGAATCAGTCAGAGGGCAAAACAGCAGAGAAACACGCCAGCTCTCCCACTGCTCCCGGTGTTCCAGGGCAGGGTTAGATACCATGGTGACAGAGCAACTAGAGGTCAAGGAGGTCAACAGGAGCTTGTTTCTCTTTTCTTCTCCCCACTTGGGTCGAGTGAGGAGGCCTACCGGAGCTCTTTCCTTTTCCCTCTCTCCCCCTCCTTGGGGCAAGGAAACTC
This sequence comes from Lepidochelys olivacea, assembly GCF_965140295.1. Classification (NCBI taxonomy): domain Eukaryota; kingdom Metazoa; phylum Chordata; order Testudines; family Cheloniidae; genus Lepidochelys; species Lepidochelys olivacea. The sequence continues at coordinate 77,890,627 of NC_140417.1, read as the reverse complement.
TGCAGTAGGCCTTGACCCCGCTCCTTTGTGGAGTAGACAGGGGAGCCAAGCAGCAGCTACAGTTTCTCTTTCCTCCCTGCTCTACCCCTAAGAGATGGAAAGGCACTGCTTTAGCAATGCATCACCTTCACTGCTGCCCTCCAGACCTGCCTCTGCAGCCAACGATGAATAAGAACATTCTCAGTTGCAAAAGAGTTAATTTAAACCCAGATTTTCAGACACGCACTACAGACAGTTGTTACACTTGTAGGCTTGGAAGGATTTGCTTTTTATAGGTAAACGTTGATTCCACTGTACACGCACAAACTAACGAAAAAAATATTTCCATGCACAGTAATCAAAATTTGCAGATAAGCGAAGTAAGAAAAATGCTACTTGAGAACTGGAGTTTGTGTTAAGGATATTAATTTTGTATATTTTGATATGTGATGGTGATGATTTATGTTTTAGTGGTTATAAAGCTTTAACTTTTTGAATCTCGCCATTCACCCCCATTAAATAATTATTTTCTGACAGCCCCCTGAATTTCTGCAATTGTGAAAAGTTAAATTAATAGTTTCAAAATTCTTAAAAATGAATATGGATACTATTCAATACAATTATTCAAAAAATCAAATTCTGCCAAGCCTATCTATCTCTGCACTTACATATCAACTGATCATCTGCATGTGTGCTATCCATGGATGTGAAGGCTGGGATCTGGAAATCAGGTCTTTGAATTTCTCACTGAATAAAGACAGGTTTCAGAGTAGCAGTCGTGTTAGTCTGTATTTGCAAAAAGAAAATGAGTACTTGTGGCACCTTAGAGACTAACCAATTTATTTGAGCATAAGCTTTCGTGAGCTACAGCTCACTTCATCGGATGCATTCCAAATTCTTCTCCAGCTCTTCTGACCCCACCTCAACTCACCTCTTGATCTCTCCTTTCCTCCCTGCTAACATCCCTTCCTCATCACCTTCAATCTTCAGCTGTTCCCTTTCCTGACCTCCGGTCCTTTATTCTGGAGAAGGGGAAGGGTGGATTGAGTGTATTTGTGGACAGGGATCTGGCTAGATTACCCGCATTCAAGAAGAGCATAGAAAAGAACTCTGCAAGAGCCAGGAAGCACAGGACTTCAGTTGTTGAATTACTGATTAAAAACATAACAAAAACAAAAAAAACCAATGGGTTTGATTTTAACATCACTCACTCCAGTGGCAATCCAGAGCAACTCCAATAAAGTCAACAGAGTTACACTGGTCTGAGGTCCCAATCAAGATTGCATGTTTCAAATCAAGATTGTGTGTAGCACTGAAAAAAATTATCACATACATCTCATCTCTGGCTTGTGAGTTATGTTGAAGGTTTACACAGCAGCTACTGTATTTGCGAGCATAGCAGAATTTCAGATTATGATCTCTGATTGCTTAAGATTTATTCAGTATCTTTAATAAAGTTTGAAAAGGTTCCATCAAAGAATGTCTCCTTTGATTAATCAATTGAATTTGATATTTTCTCTATGGGGAATGCAAGGCAGTATATCCCTTTGCCAGTTGTTTACAGGCAGCTTCGCAGCACACAATAGAACAATTATTTTCTAAGTCAAAGAGCTGTGATTAGAAATGTTAATAAACCACTTAATAGCGTAGCATCTTTCTATTCCCTTAAAAATACATAATAGGGAAGTATCAAGTCATATTCGAATATAATCTGCATAATTTCAAAACAACATATTCAAGTGAACAGATCCTTTTAAATGCCCCTCTTTGCATTTACATCTGGAACAGCTGCAGTAGCAGGCAGCTCTGCTGGAGTTGACTTTATTCAGTGCTTCAGAATCAACATAAAATCTAGGCTGAAAATTAAGGTGAGTAAATTTACCTCTGACATTCGAAGAAATGGTTTTGGTCCCAGAGAGTATTTCTGACCACGACTCATTTCCAAAAGCAGCATTGAACTTGCTTTGTCATTTGTGCCTGGCCTAGCTCCAATAAATGCTTTTACGATTTGTTAAATTTTCTATAGAACCAGGAGACCATTTATTAGCCCGATGGTTATTGTACTGTGCTTTAGTTATATAATAATAGTCATTATTGTGCTGAATACTGATGCTTTGTAAGAAAGTTAACCTACTAGAAAGAAATTTAGAAGGTTCTCAAATAAATGATTTTGAGGAAGATCAAACTTCCATTTTCTGCTAGTTGAAAGATGGAAAGGTCCCTTCTTGATATAAATCATGAATAATTTGAATAGCCTTTTTTCCCCTAAAGCAAAACTCCTTTTTCTTTTAAGGGCATTGATAGCTTGGGATTCAAGCAGAAGAGTATGAAAATGAAAGAACAGCTTATTCTAGAAGAGAACCTGACATGAAAACTCTGAGATTAGCAGGATTTTAATTTAATTCTAACTGGGAGAATGTGTGTGTAAATGAGGATGGGGGAGGGAATCTTCCCCATACTCAGTTTTAGGGAGTGTCAAACATAGGGGAGAAGCATTCGTATGGGGGCAGACCCTGAGGTGGTGTAAAAACTGCCATATTCCATTGGTGGAGCTATAATAATTTACAGCAGTTGATGATTTGCACTATATATAGTTTTCAGCTGACTGTCAACAGCCCAATCAGGCAAACTGCTGAGCACCTCATGTAAGATGCTGAGTGATTTCCACTTCTGCTGAGTTATGGGCAAACAGCAACTCACAGGATTAACTCAAATTAACAAGAGCCCCATTTCCTCCTTTCCCCCAGCAATACCTGCCAGAGGTTTCCATGCATCTTTCTCTTCCAGCCTAATTTCATAATTTCTCATACTCTTTCTTTTTTAAAAGAATATATACATTGAAGTGAAAATTTAGCAGCTCTGAAACTGATTCCAACTAATTCAGTCCCTCAAACTTCACTGTATCTGGTGGGTGCTGCTGTCTTGAGCTCCTCCAGGAAGATTGAAGTGCATGTGAAATTTTCTCTGCATTCATTCATAGCCATTCGGTACAGTGCCTCTGGCAAACAACATATAGGAGAAAAGTGTATTCAGCTATCTTACTGAGTTCTAGGAGACAAGAATATGGACCATTCTACAAATCATTGAGTCTGAGAGTAACAATACTTGAGTGTTTTCAGCAATAAGCAGGGGAAAGGGGTGGAAAGGAATTGCTTGTCAGGAGTGATAGGGTTCAGAAACACATACTGCAACACTTTCTTACCCTTTAACATATATGGCCAAATTTACTCACAGATTGGTGTTTCAGTGGAGATTTTATGGATTTAAGCCCATTCAAATGAGAGCAGAATTCAGCCAACAGGCCTTTGTTGACTAACATTACACCATTTTATTAAAAAAAAAAAGTCAATTTGTAACACTGATGCCCCATCTACACTACAAAAAGAACCATGTTAAACAAACATGATGTGACCACAACCATGGTATAATGTATTTTTCCCCTGTTAACACAAGCAAAAATAAACTGTTATAACATGGGCTGGCCACAACCATGTTATCATATGGTTATTTTTGTAGTGTCAAGAGGTTCTGATTGGATCAGCTATGCTCACTACGTGGATTTCATTTTTCTATTCCAAACAAATTTCCTATTTTTCACAGCAAGAATTCAGATACAATTTTTAACAATAAAATATGTATTTAAAGTAAAAGTGTTTGCATGTTACACACACAGGATCAAATGAAAAGTGCCAGATGCTGGTGTCTCGTGCCCCTATGTAAATGACGACTGACTACATGAAGGTCAATAGTTACAGCAGATCCACATGATTCAGAATGGAGTTTGACTCACACTTAGAAAGTGTTTCCTTCCCCGATAAAAGTACAACTGTGTTGCTTCATGAAAAGTTCTGTGTTGAGTTCTAATAGAGGCTTTCACCATCAATAGTGTTGAGCTCAAGATCATAATAAAACCAAAGGATAAACAAAGTAGATCATCTGTGCTCTAATAATCTACTTATATTTTTGAAAACAGCAATTTTGATATTTAATACTTACTGCCTTCATCTTGCAAACAACGAGCCTTCATCTTGCAAACAAAAGCCCCATTGAAATCAGTGGCAGTTTTGAGTGGGCAGCAATTAAATAATCAGGTCTTTACTTAGCAGTGAAAAAAAAATGGCCAAATTTTCCTGTCATCCGTAAAAAGAAAAGGAGTACTTGTGGCACCTTAGAGACTAACTAATTTATTTGAGCATAAGCTTTCGTGAGCTACAGCTCACTTCATCGGATGCATCCGTGTTACTCAAACTCTAAAATGGATTTGAAAAGTAAAGTTAATATTATCAGCAGAATGGGAAGCAGATTTGTCTTCAGTCTAACATGCATAGAATACCAATATAATTTTTAATTGATTTTCATACAGGTGTTCCTTTCAATATAAAATTAGCCCCTCTTCCCTACAGGAATGGTCAATGGAGAGCATTAAACTAAGCTATCACTTCTACCAGTAGAAAAATATTTACAGCCAAAAAGCCAGAAATCAAGCTAACATTCCAGCCCTGGACACAATCAAATGCTAAATCAAATAAATGCACCTTGCATCATGCTCTGATACAAACAATGCTGAATCTGGAAAAGAGAATGTTCAGCAGAACTGTAAAATCAGTAGAGATGGGCAAACAGGGATTTTTTCAATGGTGTTTGTAATTTAGCCATTTCACAAAGACAGGTTCAGGTGTGCTGCTTTAAAACTGCTTATCTGGTCTGGGCTTGGAGAGACATTTGCTCTCTGTGATCAGCTAAGTATTGAATTTGAAGGGATTTAATAATTCTTTATGAGTTTCTCTCCAACCTTTCCCCTCTTTTCTTGGGAAGCCTGATTAAATGAGTATTATTTCTTCTTAAGTAATTTTACAGGTCATTTATCTTAGATTTATGGGTCTCAATCTTTGTTAGAAGGTATTAGATAGCTTTAATGTTTAACACATTCTCTAAATCATTTACTGTGCTTTCCATTTGCACTAGACGATCAGTACTCTTTTCAATATTAGATTTTATTGATAATGCACCATACAGAGTTCTAGTTCATTATATTATAATGATGCAAGATAGCTGAAAGATTAGGAATGAATAAATCCAAAGGTTTACTCCTGATTGTTGACACAAAGCACAGGAATAACAAATTCTTTCATATCAAAATGTTTTTCACGGATACAAAACATGTACATTTCTAATTCTGAGTGTAAACAGAAACTTGGAAATAGTATACTAGAATTTTTGATTTAAGATTGATGGACCAAATCCTGAAGTTCTGTTTTTACTCAGTTAAAACTCATTGAATTCAACCAATCAACCAAAAAAACCCTCTTCAGAATCTGGCCCATTAGTTTAAATTTGTATGACAATCAACAAAAACGTAAACAAAACATGACCATGTCTTCATATAACTTTATCCGAAGGACCAGATCCTCAGTTAAGGTAAAACAGTGTTATCCATTGACTTCAATGGAAAATCTGTCCCTATATTTATATTATTAATGGAAAACTAGAGTTGATCGGAAGTGTGAAAGTTCACAGGGCCAGGTCCTCTTAATATGTCCACTGAGTTTTGTAGAACTATGACCCTTTATACCTGCTGAAGCATTTGTCCTCGCAAGATATATTGTTAGTATTCTTTGCTGTTGTAATGTTTTGCTGCAAATTGAAACAACCTGTTGCCATTATAGCTGCTTGAAATGTTTCAGAATATAGATTTTTGGCAATATATTTTGTTGAAACCTCAACTAAAAAAAATACCAGGGTGAATTTTTGTTTTTTATAGCAAATCAAAAAAATATTGATTAAATGATCTTTGTGTGTGTGTGTGTGTGTGTGTGTGAGAGAGAAAAAGATTCTTATTTTTCCATCTAGCTGTAGCTCATGTTACAAAATGTAGGAATTGGCATACATTTGTGTAACTGCGAGTAGCAACAAAAATCAGAGTGGACTCACCGTTTCTCACGTTGCTAATTCAAAGAATCACTAGTTGTGACAAATGCCATTGACCCTGATTTAGTAGCAGAGGCTCTGGTCTTGCAAGATGCCTCGTACTTTCGACTCCCACTGAAATCAATATTGGGCCCTGGGTAAGGTAGTAAAGCAATGCTTCTAGGCTTCATTACTTCAGTAAAACATTGTGCAGACAATTAGCTAACATACAATGAAATATTACAAACATCCCAAGTCCCATTTTTTCCAAGTAAATGAACAAAATGCTTCGTTTCATGCAGGACCTAGATTATTTTAGCATTCATTTGCTAAATTGGGAAAATGTAGTAATTCTCTACGGGTCTTCCAATCACGAGTACAAATTCATTAACTACTGGGGGAGGGGTCAAGAAGGCTTGGGAAAATTTGTTAATATGATCCACAATGTGTATCTATCAGAGAAAGGAATTGAGGACATTTCTTTGGAAAGCAATCAAAGGGCAAAGTTCTGTTCTCGGAGCTGCCTGGTGATTCTTGATTTACTGCTGTACTCTGGGGAAGGTTGCAACTCTGAACAGTAGAGAGACCGGAATAGCTGGGCTGAGGTCTGCCTAATGGATCAGATAGTAGAATTTTTTCCCTTTGATAGTAGAAATGTATGATTGTTTATACAGTACCACAGGTATGTATGGCAGTTTAGAGGTGATTACTAAATGACAACTTTTGCCCCAAAGATTATAATTTAAATGATATAGCACAACAAGGAATAATAAAAGATAAGGACAGGGCTAGGGTGTGGTATAATGCTGGTAAAAAACTAGATTCAATTTACCTGAGATGCCTAAGAAGGGATTTGTCTTAACTGCATGTTGATATGTATCTCATGCAGGTCAGTCATCTGTAACTTTTTTTTCCTTTGTCATACTTGAACAGGCATAGAAAATATCATAATGTCACTTTATAAATCCCTGGTATACCCACACCTTGAATACTGTGTGCAGTTCCGGTGCCCCATCTCAAAAAAAAAAAAGATATATTAGAACTGGAAAAGGTACAGAGAGGGCAACAAAAATGATTGGGCGAAGGAAGAGCTTCCATATGAGGGGAAATTAAAAAGAATAGGACCGTTCAGCTTGGAAAAGAGAGGGTATGATAGAGGCCTATCATAAAATCATGAATGGTGTGGAGAAAAAGTGTCATTTACCCCTTCCCATAACACAAGAACCCAGGGTTACCCAATGAACTTAATAGGCAGCAGGTTTAAAACAAACAAAAGGAAGCATTTCTTCACACAACGCACATTCAACCTGTGGAACTTGTTGCCAGGGGATGTTGTAAAGGTCAAAAATATAACTTGGTTCAAAAAAGAATTGATAAGTTCATGGAGGATAGGTCCATCAATGGCAATTAGCCAAGATAGTCAGGGATGCAACCCCATGCTCTGGGGTCTAGTCTACATCACAGACTTAGATGGGCATAACATCATCACTCAGGGATGTGAAAACTCCAGTCCCCCGAGTGAGTTATACCAACCGAACCTAGGTAGACAACACTATGTCAGCAGCAAAGCTTCTGTCACTGACATAACTACTGCCTTTCGGGGAGGTGGATTAACTATGCTGATGGGAGAGCTCTCCCATTGGCATAGAGCACGGGTTCTCAAACTTCATTGCACTCCGACCCCCTTCTGACAACAAAAATTAATACATGACCACAGGAAGGGGAACCAAAGCCCGAGCCCTACCGCCCCCATGTGGAGGCGGCCAAAATTGAAGTACAGTGCCTCAGCCCTAGACAGGGGACCTGCAACCTGAACCCCACTGCCCAGGGATGAAGCCCTCAGGCTTTGACTTTGGCCTCAGGCAGTGGGGCTTGGGCTTCGGCCCTAGGTGCTGGGACTCGGGTTTTCGCTTTGGCCCGGGCCCCAGCAAGTCTAAGCCAGCACTGGCGACCCCATTAAAATGGGGTTGTGACCCACTTTGGGTTCCTGACCCACAATTTGAGAACTGCTGGTACACTGTCCTCATTAAGGTGCTACAGTGGTGCAGCTACATTGGTATAGCTGCACTGATGTAACATTTTAAGTGCAGATGCGCCCCGGGTGTCCTAAGCCTTTAACTGCCAGAAACTGGGAGTGGACAACAGCAGACAGCTTAATTTAGGAGAAATTAAGCCTGCCAATGCTTAATTAAACGTTCCAGAAAGGATGCATGGAAGCACAGAATTCATGGGGTCCACAAGGCAGAGCAGGTTTGGACTGGTGCCCCACAACACTGTAAGTGACCCAAACGAAAGCTCATTGAGTTAAAAGATAAACCTCCTCCACTCAAAGAAGAATTTAAAATGTGTAGGTTCTGTCTTGCTGGGAAAAGAAAAACAGTACTCCTCAAGCCCAGAGGCTCCCGGGACAATGGAACTGGCATGGTTCTGCAGCACAAAGTGTGTGCGCCTTTTGGAATTGGCAGAATTCCAGGAGGCCTTACAGGATAAGGGCATATAAGGAGCCATGTAGCCTGCTACAACCACTGAACTGTAATAACTTTTAAGGAGAAGCTCCATAGCTGCTCTGGGAGTCCTCCTTCCAACTCCTGTTCCTCCAATCTGCCCTTCTACCTGGGCTGAGGATTTGTCCATACATATATTTTTAAGTCTTCCCTGGACTATACGTTACATAGCAAGAAGTGATTCAAAAGGCAAAGTTATAGTAACTCTTGCTCTGAAGCCACCTAGTATGGGTTTTAGATTTGTTCCTGCTTACATTAAATTCCACAATAAACAAGACATTGCCACATTCATGCCAGTATGACTTGCACATTCCTTACTTTATATAAATAACTTTCAGGGAGGAAGGACTTTACCTTGTAGTCTCCAACAATCTGACTGTTTACGCTTCAGCACTCCGTTCACTCCACCTTGAAAGGATGTTTGTTACAACTGACATTTTTTTTAAATCGACTGTGTACATATGTAAAACAAATACAACTATCAGCTGTCATAGCCAACAGTGCAGGTGTAAAGCTTTACGTCAATACAAAAATATTCTTAATGGAGTTATTATGCAAACTTTCAAACAACAGGCCTCTGCTCTACAGTGTGACAAGCATACTACCCTCAAAGTTGTCTGCCCGCTGGAAATATTTCACATTCTGTTCTTCCTATTGTGGATATTATGAATTCAAGTAGGACTATATAAATTTATTGGGAAAATTTAATGATTCACTGAGTATAGTTTGATTTTAACTGCCGTATGTGTTGTCTGGTTACCCAGCTTCTATAATTTGAAGCTGGCTATATACAATGAACACCTGAAGAGGCACCACCAAATAATCAGAAGTTAAATAACTTTCATTTTTGACTTTGCTCATTTACAAACAACAAGTGTTTCATTTGCATGTTTCATGTTCTTTATTAGAGCTCCACTCATTCCTCAAAACCAGGGCAAATTTAGGCATTTAGTCAAAGCAAGGAGTAGGACGGAGCTGCTCTGCCCCAAAGGAAGTTTTAGACAGGGATTTTACCTCAAAGAGAGTCGCTGCCTCAGCTGCCCCATGTACAGGGGGACTGTGCAGGTTGTACTACCCTTTCTGGGACTAATTGCGGACTCCTTGCTGATGTTGATGATCACTTAACTGACATGAGAACCCTTCAGGTAGCTCTAATTTATGTCGGGGACAGGCTAGGCACATAGCCGAACCAGGAACAGGGCAGTAACAAATGTAATGCAAAGGTGGGCCAAACCCATCTTTGCACCCTCTCTCCTGAGCGGCCCTCTGTGTTTCTGGGCTCCAGCTAAGGATCACAGTCATAGCGGGTAGAATAACAATAGTGGCATTAGGAGCACTGGAGGTTCAGAAATAGTGGTATCCTCAAATCTCACAGGAACGAAAGAGAGGATCACATAGGCCCCTCCTGGGTGTAATTCCAAGTAACTTTAAAAAGGCAAACGGGCAGAAACAGAGACTCGAAGTTCTACATATCCTGCTGATTTTCAGATTGAGAAAGTGTGACTAATAATTTCTGAAAATAACAACACAAATGGCTAATATATTATGGGGTCTTTGTAGGCAATCCCATTACACAATTAGTACAACCTGTGCACAACCCCCACCCTCCTCCCAAGCCCTGTGCAATGAAAATAATATATTACACTTGGGGTAAAAGTCAGCAGTATGGGGGCATTTGGAAAAACCTGCCATAGCACATACAACTTGGGGCTCAACTGTACAGCTGTGCTTATCTGCATCAACATATGCTGATTTTGTGGGCATAATGGGTGTGTGGATTTTTAGCAGGTACACTGATGTCCATTTGGGGAAATTTTAATTTCACATCTGTGAAAAGTGGCTTATAAGTAACTATTCTGAAAAGGTAGCCAACAATTTTAAAGAGGACACCTAATTATTTGATGTGTTCCAAATTCAAGTGCAGTCTTGGTGCAGAGGGACAGAAGGATGATTCAATGAGAGAAGCTGATCAAGATATTAATAGATGAAAGAAACCATTCTCTCTTTGTCTCCTTCTCCCACTCCACCTTTTCTAAGCTCAATCTCTCTCTCCTTCAAATTGCTCCTTGCTTAATCTTCCATGTTTGCTTAACCTTCCATGTCTTCCCACACGAAGGCTATGTCATCACTGCAGAACAGATGTTTTTTTAAACAGCAGGATCACTAATGCATATGAACTATCCTGCTGTAAAATCCTACTGGCAATAAGCACTTGTTTATACCACAAGGTAGCCAGGCGAGGTCAACACTGCACCTCTACCTGTGGTTGACCTCACCTAGCTACCTTGCAGTAAACCCCAAGTGCCTTCTTGTTGCCAGTAGGATTTTATAGCAGGGTAGCTAAGGCACATAAGTTATCCTGCAGTAAAAACACACCCTTTTTTTTTTGGCAGCGTGGACAAATTCACCCACCTTTTCCTGTCTTTATATTGAGTCTGTCCAACTTCTATCAAAAGCTCTTCAGGGCAAGAACCTGGTTAAACAATTTAAACTATGTTCATGGGAAAGCACTGTGTCCATTATTAGTATAACAAAAGTAATAAATAATAAAGACTAAGTATACTAAAAGTTGAAAACAGTCCCATTTGTTTGCACAAGGAATTACAATGTAAGCTACTTTTAGACCAGGGGCGGGCAAACTTTTTGGCGTGAGGGCCGCATCAGGTTTCTGAAGTTGTATGGAGGGCCTGTTAGGGGAGGCTGTGCCTCCCCAAACAGCCAGGCATGACTTGGCCCCTGCCCCCTATCTGACCGCCCCCACCCCGCTTCTTGCCCCAACAGCCTCCCCTGGACTCCTGCCCCATCCAACTCCCCCTGTTCCCTGATGGCCCCCTGGGTACCCATCCAACTCCCCTCTCCTTTCTGACTGCCACATCCAACCAACCCTTCTCCCTGTCCCCTGACTGCCCCTGGAACCCCTGCCCCTGATTGCCCCCTGCTGCCCCTTCCAACTCCTCCTCTCCTTCCTGACTGACCCCCTCCCCGGGACTCCTGCCCCCATTCAACCCCCCTGTCCCCTATCCACACACCCCCATCAAACTCCCCTGCCCTTTATCCAACCCCCCTGCTCCCTGCTTCCTTACCGTGCTGCCTGGAGCACTGGTGGCTGATGGCGTGGCTGCACTAGGACAGGCAGCCGCGCCATGCAGCACAGAGCACCGGGTCAGACTGGGCTTGCAGCCCTGCCGCCCAGAGCATTAGGCCAGCGGCAGAGTGAGCTGAGGCTGCGAGGGAGGGGGGAAGAGCGGGGGAGGGGCTGGGGGCTAGCCTCCCGGGCCAGGAGCTCAGGGGCTGGGCAGGATGGTCCCGCGGGCCACAGTTGGCTCACCTCTGTTTTAGACGGACACTTACACAGGAATGCAGTATGACAAGGGATCTTAAAAACAGTAAGACTGATTTTTACCAATAAGAGCCAGGAAACCATAATTCATCATATTGTACCTACATATTGTATTAATATCAGTACATTCACATCCTAAGCATGACCTGTTGCATTTCATGTTAGCATTTTAAAACATAAAATTATTTTCCATTTTAAGATTAGGACTGTCAAGCGATTAAAAAAAAGTAATCGCGTGATTAATTGCACTGTTAAACAATAATAGAATACCATTTATTTAAATATTTTTGGATGTTTTCTTCATTTTCACATATATTAATTTCAATTACAATATAGAATACAAAGTGTACAGTGCTCACTTTATAGTTATTTTTATTACAAATATGTTCACTGTAAAAAACAAAATAAATTGTATTTTCCAATTCCCCCATTACAAGCGCTGTAGTGCAATCTCTTTATCATGAAAGTTAAACTTACAAATGTAGAATTATGTTTAAAAATAACAGCATTAAAAAACAAAACAATGTAAAACTGTAGCGCCTACAAGTCCGCTCAGTCCTACTTCTTGTTCAGCCAATCGCTCAGACAAACAAGCGTGTTCACATTTCTGGGAAATAATGCTGCCCGCTTTTTGTTTACAATGTCACCTGAAAGTCTGAACAGGTGTTCGCATGGCACTGTTGTAGCCAGAGTCATAAGACATTTACGTGCCAGATGCACTAAAGATTCATATGTTCCTTTATGCTTCAACCACCATTCCAGAGGACATGCGTCCATGCTGATGACGGGTTCTACTCGATAACAATCCAAAGCAGCACGGACTGACGCATGTTCATTTTCATCATCTGAGTCAGACGCCACCAGCAGATGGTTGATTTTCTTTTTTGGTGGCTTGGGTTCTGTAGTTTTTGCATCAGAGTATTGCTCTTTTAAGACTTCTGAAAGCATGCTCCACACCTAATGCCTCTCAGATTTTGGAAGGCACTTCAGATTCTTAAACCTTGGGTCGAGTGCTGTATCTTTAGAAATTTCACTTTGGTAACTTATTTGCATTTTGTTAAATCTGCAGTGAAAGTATTCTTAGAACAACGGGTGCTGGGTCACCATCCGAGACTGCTATAACATGAAATATATGGCAGAATGCTGATAAAATAGCAGGAGACATACTATTCTCCCCCAAGGAATTCAGTCACAAATTTAATTAACGCATTATTTTTTCAACAAGTGTCATCAGCATTGAAGCATGTCCTCTGCAATGGTGGCCGAAGCATGAAGGAGCATACGAATGTCTAGTGTATCTGGCATATAAATACCTTGCAACACTGGCTACAAAAGTGCCATGTGAATGCCTGTTCTCACTTTCAGGTGACATTGTAATTAAGAAAAGTGGGCAGCATTATCTCCCATAAAATGTAAACAAACTGGTTTGTCTGAGCAATTGGCTGCACAAGAAGTCAGACTGAATGGACTTGTATGCTCCAAAGTTTTACATTGTTTTGGTTTTAAGTGCAGTTATGTAACAAAAAAAAATCTACATTTGTAAGTTGCACTTTCATGATAAAGAGAATGCACTACAGTACTTTTTGAGGTGAACTGAAAAATACTATTTCTTTCATCATTTTTACAGTGCAGGCATTTGTAATAAAAATAATATAAAGTGAGCACTGTACACTTTGTATTCTGTGTTGTAATTAAAATCAATATATTTGAAAATTTAGAAAAACATCCAAAATATTTAATAAATTTCAATTGGTATTCTATTGTTTAACGCTGAGATTAATTGTGATTAATTTTTTTGAGTTAATCACATGAGTTAACTGCAATTAAATCGACAGCCCTATTTTAAATCAGTTCTTACATTTTGAGAATCATATGGTATGTCAGATCATTCATCCTGGTGTCTCCTTACAGAACCCAGGGATGAAAACCTGGCCCTACTTAAGTCAATGGGAATTTTGCCATTGGCACTGTTAATTTACTTCAATTGGACTTTTTGTACAAGTTTGGCCTGTGGGATTTGAACTAAGTTTAGGAATTTTAGTAGATTCCTCAGCTGTTCTACATATATACTAAGTCTGCATGTTAAATCAGTGTAACAATACTTTGCACTCATATCGTACTATTATTCATCTACCAAGTGCTTTATAAATCTCCCAGAGCTGGCTACACAGCTATTAAACATTTGTGGCTGTGTCAGATGACTAGAGCTCACGGGGCTAAGGGCTGAAGCCCGATCTCAGGGACCCTCCCTCCTCACTGGGTCCCAGAGCTCAGGCTCCAGCCTGAGCCTGAAGTCTATGCCACAGGTTTATAGTTCTGCAGCCTGAGTCCTGCGAGCCTGAGTCAGCTGACCTGGGCCAGCAGAAGGTATTTTTGGGGGGTAATTTTGGGGGTAACTTTCATACACAACTCCTTGTGATCTATTTGTGTGCTCAAACTAGAAACTGTTGGCTTTTATAGCTGGATGTGAGCCCTCAGGAGTTTGCTGACCAATGCTATATGAACAGAGACCAAAAGTGACAAAATCAGAAACATTAGCATAAATCAACCATTATGAGTTGTCAGAAAGCTAACCTTTTCCGGACTAAAAATATTCTGCTCATGCAAAATTTTAAACAGTTGCTATACAAGGTCATGATGTCCACATCTGAAATATTGTCTCAAGTACACATTCACAGCCCATTCCCACCCAGATGTGCTACTGGATGTTATTTATTTTTTAAATTACTTTTGATGCATGATGTGCAGCCACTGCCCCCTTCTGGTTTTAGTCTCAGTTCTGTACACACCAAGTATATGCCCATGCAAGTGAAAGAGTGGCAAACAAGACTCTTTAGGTAACTCATTTTCTTTCCTAATCAGGTTTAGACAGGTTTTTCATTAATGTGTATTTTCACCATCATAAAATGTGGATGGAATCGAAATAATTTCTTTAACATGTTATGAGAAACAAATATGTAATTTTACTGCTTAAAATGTTTTCAAATATTCCATTTACTATTTAGCCTAACCTTAGAAGCATGATTCATATTTAACCAAGTGCTTTCAAAGAGTCAGAGCTCTGTAATATAAAAATGAATGGGTTTAACAGTTCTAGAACATATTACACAGTTAGTCTCTCATTTATTTGTTAGGTTTCATTTTGGGCTAACCAACATTTATACAATATGTGCTAAATATGGAACAACGCTAATATATATTGAAGTAACAAATACAGTCAGAATAAAGTGTTACGAATTTCCAAACAAAACTCCTATTGAAGTCAGAAGCAGCTATGTCTGAGAAAGAAGTGTAGGATCCAGTCCTATGTTTATGTAATTTCAATATGGTGGACAGAAAGTGTTAAATGATACTCGAGTTTTTAACAAGTTCAGCAAAAAATTTAATCTGAATTTAAGAAAATAATTGTAGATCAAAAATATATAATTACATGTTAATGACATTCTCTCCTTAATATAGCCGCAATGTCTTCATATGGTGTTCTCTATTGTAAGCCAACAATATGCATCTCCATCAGTGAAAATTTACGAAAATATTGTAGATGGGGGTGGGGGGGTGTTGAATGCTAGAATCAGATCTAAAAGTACTTTACAATAGGAGGAACACAAAGGAGTGGAATTACTAAGAAGTTTAAAATTTTATCAGAAACTGCTATTTAGAAGTAGACTTCACTTTTATATTTTTGAACTACATATCCTTCTAATCCTTTTAGCTTACTAAGTATAGAGTAAATATAAATGATATTAGGAGACAGTAAAGTTGTGAAATTTGAATGAATATTTTCTCAAAAAACATTAGCTCAAAAGTTTCCTTTGTAAAAAAAATAATTAAATTCATGCCAACTGTGTTCTTTTGTTTTCGTAGATTTCTCTAAAACTCGGCACCACTTCTTGTCTAGCTACTCAGGTCTATTTTAATTTGTCTATTCTCACAGAATAAGCCTCTTCCTGCATTTGCAGTTTTTCGTTTATCTCAGTCTGTGAAGACAATCAGAAAAAAAAGTGGTTACGATGGAGCTATTTTGTGCTGCACATTGTCTTTGTGGTTTTGACATATTATAGTGCCTTAAAGACAGACATTTTCCTGCACACACCTTCCTGTTTTGCAGACATTATGATGTTCCAGCCTGTACTTATGTGATAACACTTTATCATATTACTGTGTACAATCCCAATGTAGTAGGTCTGCCATGAACAGGAAGTGATATTGGGACAGCCATTTTTCATATAACCTTAAATTAGGAGATAGGCTAATTTGTCTGTATTCTCAGACAGATTTCACCACTAACCACCAAATCAGAAAAATTGCTCTGGGGTTTGGTTATTGCAGTGTTTTCTTTTGCTGCAGATATTAGGTCTCTAGTGTAATACATGTTACTGACCCACTACTGGAACTTAGAAAGCATATTGGAAATGAACAATAAAAAAACAAGGTTCACGAGATGTTGCTTGTCTGTCTTGATCACATACATAATAATGAATATATATTATACATAGGAACTCCAGAATTCTGAAGCATTTCAGTGCTTAAATGCCAATGTAATATTTGCAATGAAGGTACATAGGATGAGACACATTTTAGCAAATTCTTTGGCAGTGATAATATGAAGCTGTCTGCAATTCTGCTGCCTGTAGAAATCTGGGCACACTGGATCTAATTCCATGAATATCAGAGGCCTTGGAATTTATGTAACCTTTTCAGTATGCATAGATGTATATGTCCATGGAAACAGATGGTGTTTCATAACAAAAATAGATCAGAAATGGAAAGAACACAAGATAAGGTCCTTTCAAGTATTTTAAGTTTTCTATGGAAGTCTGGAGAGGGTAAAAATATACTTCACTGTCTCCACACAAAATGATCATAGATTTAGGGCCAAATTCTCTATTAACTTCATATTCATTTCAATAGAGCTATGTAATTTATACCAGTAGAAATATTGGTCCTTAAAATCAAGTGCTGAATTCCATCTAAGAAAGTTTGTAGTAGGTTACCTTTTCAGTTAAACTTTAGGCTTTTAACCTTAAAATCCCTATTATTGCCATACTCCAACATACCAAGCAGTGATGGCCAAATCTCAAAATATTCTGAAATTCTGAAAAGTTTGGATAAAGCACCAAAAAATCTGAATTCTTATTTGAACTTTATCCAGATCTTATTTGAACTAAACTCAGATCTTATCTTATCTACCTTGTTCACTATGTTTGGACCACTGTCAAGTATAAACGAACAAGTCCATATCCCATTGATCTGTGTCTTCTAGGTGCATACTTAATCACTTTCCTGAGGAGAACTGAATCTCCAAGTTAATTCTCTCACTCACAGCCTAGCTGCCCTTCTGTTCCCATTCTTATATCCTTCTCTGATAAATGTCTTTAATGAAAATCAGCTGTCCCAGTGGCAGCTCCTGCTTCAGTCCACTACCATTACCGTCACACCTACTTTGAGCCAGCACTGTGATCCGACACTTAATGGTATTTCCTTGATTCAACCAGCACCAGAGGATGTATTACATCCATTGGAGAAACAATGCAGAGTATAAGATCACAGTTCAATGTCTAAGAATGTAGTGGAAGGATTTTGAATATGGATCAGACAGAATCGAATGATAAGAGCAACTGGGGGAGGAGGGTGTTAAAGAGCTGAGGAATCAGTTGCAGAAGAGACTGTGGAGGACAGTTACTATAATAAAGAGGATATTATTCTCTGGGTAGGTAACCAGAGCTTAATAGATGGAAAAAATGCATTTCTCACTTGATTCTGCAGTTCTTTTTCATGCAAAACTCTCAGTGACTTCACTGGGAGTTTTGCCAAGGTAAGGTCTGCAAGGTCAAGAGAAAAATATGTATTTAATTTCTTAGAAAAGATGCAGGTTCTATTTGCATGTATAGGAAATTCACAATTCAGGCTCAGACTTTTTCACCTATTTCTAATGACAAGTTGAATGGGAATACGGAATCAAACCTGGAAGGCATTGCACTGGTGTCAATTTTCCAGCTGATGTTTCCCATTCATGCATAATCCATACAACTACAGTTTCTCAATATCAAACAATTTTCAGATAATGTGATATTGTTAGTAATAAACTTTCTCATTCAAATACGTATATCACTGTGAGCAAATTTGCACCATATAAGATTTTAATGGCATGTTCTGTTTACAACAGCTAATACAGAGTGATAGGTGCAATGAAGACAATAATAATGGATATTGAACAAGGTTTGGCTGTTTCTCTTCAGTATGTTCAGATGCTTGATGGAGCAGGATGCAATATGAGATGGTCAAATAGTCTATTCCATTGGGGCAACTCTTATGTAACTACATACAAAGAAACTAAAGTACAGACTAGGCTTACATATGTTTATAATACAGAACCTACATAATAATTGAGTGTGTGTATACGTTTCAAAGGTTGCATGTTTCTGAAAATTCATATTGAGCATATTCAATATGGCATGTGTTCTCTCACTGCATCAGATCCTACACTACTGAAAAGGAATTTTTCCATTGATATGAAAGAGAGCAGGATTTAGCCCATACTTTCTAAATAACACAGCAATTGTGAAGATGTATTTATATGTTACTGAATCTATTTTTGGCTCTTATTACATGTGAGGTGACTAATTTGCAAGTTATGTATACCTGTTAAACCACATTCCTACAGCAGATGAATGTGTTGTTTGTCAGCATAGTGTGGATACAGTTTACAGTCATTAATTAGTTAATTAACTACAGTTAGAATTAGTGAACATATTTCTAAAATAGTACCTGAAGGCTGCCAATAATTTCATTTGTGATCTGACCCAATACTGACTTAACATCTTCAATAGTGAACCCAGCCATAGGATCTATATTCAAGGATCCTGTTTCTGGTTGGAGCCCTTCGGGATGACATTCTTGATCGATTTCCTAATAAATTAAAAGTAAATGCCACGAGAAATGTTTCAGTTCGAACATTCCACTATTATATACAATATCAAAGTGTTGCCAGCCCAAAAGCACAACAGTAATGTGCTTTGCTGGCATGTGAGAGATTCTAATTTGGGAGAGATCTTCAGAGTTCTTTTCATTGGCCAATACAAAGAAGGCACACTGCTGAGACATTGTGATTGTTTCCTGAGGAATGGTGGGAGAGGCTGACTGAAAACATGACATACATGCTCCCTTGCTGACCAATTAATGCAACAACAGCAACTTCATTCAGTCTTAAAACTGAGTGCACATTATACCCTGGTAGCATAAGATGGACAGAGGAATCAAACTGGTGACTTTCACTGTGCTCCTATGGGAAAACGTGTGTGTGGGGGGGAGGGTGGCTCATAGTAGAAAAGAAGAAAAAAGAAACCCTTACCTCAGTTTCCACCTCTGATTCTGGGGGTAACACAATAAATGATGAATACATATCGTAAGATATACCTTCTTCGAGCGGAGCAGGGAAAAGTGTATCCATTGGTTTGACAAGTTCAACCACATTCTGTTTGGATTAAAAAAACCTCATTGTAATATTGGATTTAATTCTTGCTTACAGCTTTGTGAAGACTTTTTGAAAGGAAACAAAATGCTTGTCTCACAACAAACATAGTACGTTTTTGTTACCATCCAAGTGCTTGATATTGGAAAGCCTACTGACAACTATTACAGATCACTGTTTACTTTCTGACATGTGCTTCCAGGGGCCCTCATTTAAAACTGAACAATTTACCTGGAAAGAGCTGTTGATTTCCATAGGTTCCATAGCACTGCAGTTCCATATCCACATGGATAATGAAGTTTGGAAACTAAAGTGTTGGACATACCTTGAGGATTATTATAAAATATAAATTTGTCACTCCTGAATAAGAATGTTTGTTGTATCTTAGAGTCAAAAGTCCCAGTTCATCACTGCATTATTTTAATAATTCTAAAGGACTTATACTAGGGTTACACAGTGCCAAGTCAGGCCCCAAGATTATATGATGTAATAATCTTCAAGTATATTACTATAATTTAATACTGTTCATAAGTGATTATCTAACTATTGCTTCTAAATCAGAGAGTAAAAGAAACCAGTATAAATAATAAAAACTAAATTAGCTTTTTAAAATAAATTCAGATTTAATCATTGAATGTGTTTTTTGAAACATAGATAAGGTTTTTGTTTTTGTTAATTTGTTTATTTGGGGTGTTTTACCTTACAGTTTCCCTTTAAATAGAGTCATAGTTAAAGGCATGGAGGGACCAAAAGCTCATGACCTCCTATATATCACAGGCCACCAACACCATCCAACACCTGCCCATTTAAACCCAACAACCAAAATGAGACCAAAGTAAATGAGACTCACAGGAGACTAAATTATTACGTGGTATAGACAAAGAATAAGAGGGACCGAATTGCACCAGTGCTTGAGGCCCCTGCAATGGGAGAGAAATGATTAAGAGAGATATACCCAGATAATCCTGGCAAATGACCTGCAACCACATGCTGCAGATAAAGGTGAACCCCCCCAAGGGTCACTGCCAGTCTGATCTGGGGGAAAATTTCTTCCTGACCCCAGGGACTCTTCCCTCCTTTTCTGTTCTGAGTCTTATAACACCCTTGAATTATCAGATTATAACTAAATTACAACACAACTAGTTTCTTTTATAAACCATAACAGTAACAAATTCAAACAAAAGATATTAAAAAGTGCCTGACGTGAGAAAGGTAGACTATGAAATATCTTGTTTAGTAATAACAGGTTTATGAGCAGCACTATACTTCGAAGCCAAAATGCAGTGAAAGGGCCATTATGAATTGTCCCTTCTTATATGTTGCATTCTTAATAAGTCCAGAGGAAAATTAGAATGAATGAATTGTGGTGAAAGCACAGAGCCAATGACTGCATTTAAATGAATCCTTCTAATGTAATACTTTCCTTTAAAAACTACAATTAAGTCTTTGTATTTCCTTAGAACAAAGCCTCATGTTTAACACCAGAAATGGTTCTGTAGTAAAATCTATTTAAAAACACAGAAGGAGACAGGGTCAGTATTATACTTCTGCTTATAAACAGTTACAATTTCCCTAAAAGAAACTTATAACTTTCTGAAGTCTGTGAATAGATTTAAGACAAATTACACTGATCTATATTAAAATATTTGTGCTGCTTATTGAAAAATTCTGAAGTTTTTTTTTATTTTCAGACTTATTTACTCATGACAAAATTGTGTTGTTCAAAATATCTTCTTAAATCACTAATTCTTGACCTGTGAGAAACAGTTTGATGGGGGAAAAGCTGACAAAATATTATGTTAAGGGATTATGCAATCTATTTGTGCTAATACGGTGTTGCACTTGCCACAGAAATGAGTCAGATCTTCACCGACTGCTATAAGTCCAGTGGTGCAAAGGAATCTTAAACCACCCTTAAAGTGGCTGATGAGGATTCCCCCATATTGGAGGAATCCTGGGCTGGCCCCACCAGTGCAGAGGGTGTCTTGATCAGCTGGGGACAAGGGAAGATGTGATAGAGACAGAGGAAGTGGAACTAGATCACAGTATGCTTTGCCAGTCTCCGGCTGGTGCAATGCTCCCAGGGAACCATGCTAACCATGACAAGTTACAGCTGCCCAGCCGCTGCTCTAACTTGCACTGGAGGTCAGTTTGGTGAAGGTGGTTTAGAGCCAGTTTTGGATCCCCCTTCAGCTGCACCAAGTATGACCTTGGTACAGCTGAGGATTGCACTTACTTGTTTCAATGTTACTCTAAACCTATAACCGTACACAATTACTTTTCATTTAATTCTTTTCTAGTGGAGGTTTGCATAAAAATGGAAAAGTCTTAAAAAGTAGTCATGTTGTTCCCCATGTATGCCATTTGTATTTTTTGTTCAGAACTAGCAGACTGCCTTTTTAGAAATGTGGGCATAGCACAGATAATAAAATAGTATAAAGGAATATTTCTAAACAGAACAATAGCAGGATTAGTAAGAAATTGTAATAAATGAGTTCTACAGATGTGGTGGTGGTTATAAAATTAACTTTGCATAAGTTATGAATATAGAATTACATTTCCCCCAGATGTTATCTGTTACTTAAATTAATGTTGCTTAAGTTACCATTGTAATACATTTTATCCAACACTGTATTATATTATTTAAGTTTCTATTGCATAAAAACAAGCAATGACATAACTTTTAATAGTGTATTTAAAGAGTTTTTAATATTCTATAAATGACTGTTTGGTATATCTTAATAGTCATAGCACAAATGTCCACTCTCAAAATATTATGGAGATTAAAACCAGCTATTGACTTATGCAGTAATTCAAGTCACTGGAAAACTCTGCAGTATTTACATATGCAGTATGAAGTGAACCACTCTATTCATGGAATAAATGTTAGAGTTTGAAAATCAGCAAAAGCTAATATTAAGGTCAGTTTGGATTTGCTAATATGTTTGCAGAAAATCAGAATCTACATTTGTTGCTTGTTTCTTCTTGAATGAGAAAATGTAATATTTTGGCCCAAAGCTCTATTTGCTTCAAGCTTTTTGTATCCTAAAGAAACTTTAAATTATTTTTCCCATCCTACAAAACATCTACAGTACTGTACTCTCCTCCACCTGATTAAAACTTTATTTCTTTGTAGTAAATCTTAACCAAAAGGAAGAAGTGCACGTTATATAAAGGATGAAAAATATTCCCAAAATTCTGTCTTATGGACCTGATCTAAAACCCAGTGATGTACCGGTGAATCTTTCCACTGATTTCAATACACTTAGAATCAGGCCATATATGAATGATAGCAAAATTAGAAACTATTCCTTGTTTCTTCTGTATAAATCCACACACCATACTTGTGGATTTTTAAATGGTATGCCTTAGGGCCACATGATACCTGCAGAGCCACACAGGCTTATCTCTAAAAAGTGCCTTAAGTGAGATTTCTTGTGACCAAAACACTTAATGCAGGATCTGCAGGATTTTACCAGCTACTCTAAACATGCTTAACTCCAGATCTGCAAATCATTGGGATGAAAGTCTGTGGTTTATATGGTAGAATACTTGGAATGAATAAACTAATGACTAGAGCTCTAAACTCACACTTTTGGCCAAACCACCAGTTTAGCCCCATCTTCAAGCACATATGCATACAATTTGCCTACTGTAGCTGCTTAATAGGCATTAAGCGGAACACCAAAATTCTAAAAGAGCACCAATTTTATGGGGAGGCTGCTGCTGCTAGCACCTCAGATACATTGCTTATACTACTTAGCTGCAATGTGGTGTGCACATTTGAGGACATAAGCAAGCCAAAAGAGTGAAGGCTGTTATCGGCCAAACAATCATTCCAAATATAGGGCCTATGAAGTCTGAATAGGATGGCAGAACTGAATTCTACACTAATCAGGGGCTAAATTTTTCCTCAACTTTCTTTACTTGCATGGGAGTTGTGTATGCACATTCAAGGGCAGAATTTGGACCACATGAAAACAACTACAATTACATAAAAGAAACAGAATAATAAATCACATTTCTTCTTTATTTTCCTTTTCTTTATCTTAGCATTTATGTTAATCCATTTTAGAAGTGGGTTTCTCAGCTATAGGAACTGAGCAATAAGAAAATACTTGAACTGTGAAACTCAACTTCACCAGGAATGAATCTGGCCCAAAATAGCTATTTTAAATAATTTGGTGCTATAACTAAATTCACAAAACAGGATATTTCCCCCCACAAAGCCGTAAATCAGTCAGTGACTTCTGGCCTCAAGGACATCAGTGTCATCTGAAATGTGGTAATTTATATTAATGAACATCAATATTAATTTTTAAATAAAAATAATTTGCTGCAGCCATTATGTTTACATATGGGATATTATTTATTGGTTGTGTTCCTCCTTTCCTACATTTTGCCCATAAATTATTGTAAGGAGAAACAGAGTCATAGTTATAAATATTTTCCCCCTGAGTTTAATCTTGTAAATATCCTCTTACTGTTTCAGTGCAAAAGGTACTCCCCTGTTAGCCAACAGGCAGGATTTTCTTGCTACTCCAGCAACTGCTGCCAATTTAAATGCTTGGGCAACTAGAAAAGGGTGCTCCTACAGAAAGCAACCAAACCCTTCCTTTCTAGAGGCCCCTCTGTGGAAAACACCTCTTAATGTCACATTCAGGGGCTGCCACAGTTTCAGGGACCAAAGAAAAGGAATAGTGCCTCCACTTTACTGGATTGCAACATGCTTTCTTTGTTTTTAACCAAGTTTTCAATTAATATTGCCAATTCTTAATACATTACAGACATCATGGACGGGACAGTGAAAATATTTCCAGTGTGCTTCCACACGGAAGGCATCAACGCAGTACTGATTCACCTTGGAACAGTAGCTGTAAATTCATATTGTGTTCACAGTAATGCTAACCTTCATGGAAACATGGGATTGCATGAGAATTTCAGCTTTCATTAAAAAAAACAAAACGTTAGTGTCTAGCCCTTGTGGTTGCTGAGAAAAGATTGGTTTCAGAGTAGCAGCCGTGTTAGTCTGTATTCGCAAAAAGAAAAGGAATACTTGTGGCACCTTAGAGACTAACCAATTTATTTGAGCATGAGCTTTCGTGAGCTACAGCTCACTTCATCAGATGCATGCCGTGGAAACTGCAGCAGACTTTATATATACACAGAGAATATGAAAAAATACCTCCTCCCACCCCACTGTCCTGCTGGTAATAGCTTATCTAAAGTGATCATCAGGTGGGCCATTTCCAGCACAAATCCAGGTTTTCTCACCCTCCACCCCCCCACACAAATTCACTCTCCTGCTAGTGATAGCCCATCCAAAGTGACAACTCTTTACACAATGTGCATGATAATAAAGTTGGGCCATTTCCTGCACAAATCCAGGTTCTCTCACCCCCCTCCCAAAAACCACACACACAAACTCACTCTCCTGCTGGTAATAGCTCATCCAAAGTGACCATTCTCCCTACATGTGCATAATTAAGGTGGGCCATTTCCAGCACAAATCCAGCACATGTGTATGGGGGTGGGGGGGATGTGAGAAAACCTGGATTTGTGCTGGAAATGGCCCACCTTAATTATGCACATGTAGGGAGAATGGTCACTTTGGATGAGCTATTACCAGCAGGAGAGTGAGTTTGTGTGTGTGGTTTTTGGGAGGGGGGTGAGAGAACCTGGATTTGTGCAGGAAATGGCCCAACTTTATTATCATGCACATTGTGTAAAGAGTTGTCACTTTGGATGGGCTATCACCAGCAGGAGAGTGAATTTGTGTGGGGGGGTGGAGGGTGAGAAAACCTGGATTTGTGCTGGAAATGGCCCACCTGATGATCACTTTAGATAAGCTATTACCAGCTGGACAATGGGGTGGGAGGAGGTATTTTTTCATATTCTCTGTGTATATATAAAGTCTGCTGCAGTTTCCACGGCATGCATCTGATGAAGTGAGCTGTAGCTCACGAAAGCTCATGCTCAAATAAATTGGTTAGTCTCTAAGGTGCCACAAGTACTCCTTTTCTTTTTGAGAAAAGATTGCAAATATAAATCATTGAGGCTCAAAAACCAGAAGGCAACCCAACATTTATTATTTTTAAGTCAATACCATGACTTCTTGGGGCTTGACTCATGATTTTCAAACGCTTGGAGTTGGCAAAACTGAGGTAATACCTCTTTAAGTCATGTACAGTGTTGTAGGAGTTTGGGTTTTTTTTTTTTGTTTTTTTTTTTAACACCAGAAAGCATGGCTCCTGTGTGTTTGAACCCTGCAAACTACTTACTGCTATCCCCCCCTTCTCTCTCACGGAAGTTCTGCCAGCAAATAAAGCACAGAAGCTGGCTCCAATGTAGGTTGCAGGATTTTGTTAATATAGACGCATACTCTCCCTGAAGATGAAGACTCACAGAGCATGTGTGGTTGGCACAACTTTTACAAACTGGCAGGCCAGCCTTGACATTCTTGGTTTGAAATCAGAGTTGTTCATTATATACAGAGATAGAGATATCTGAAATAAAAATCTAGGGACATTTGGACACCAAATGTCCATCTTAGTCGTCCAAACATTTTAAAACTTAGATGTTTTACCAGTCATAGGATACAATTTAGAAGACATTAAATTTGTACATGGCATGTGTAGCTACATCTAGGTGATGGAAAATAACCTTTCAGAAGAACTGTTGCCTATAAAGCTTCCCGGTGAGCCGCAAAGCAAGCAGTCAGAAAGGTGACAAAACCAGCCTTAGATGAACTGTATGAATTGAACAACTGCCCTCAGCTTGGCAAAAAGAAAATATATGCAGTTGCATGGACAAGAAACAAAAGCAAGGAATATGGAAGAAACACACCATTTGTAAAGATGTGGGGGCAGACTGCTTGTGATGAGAAACACAATATGTAACTATGAGAATACTATGTGAATCTAGTTAATGCAAACTCTTTATATGTTACACTAAACCAGTGTCAATTAATAATTATGGATATTGATAATCTGTCAGAGGCAGTGGTCAAAGACACACTGCTGAAGATGGCACCCGGAAAAGCAGCAGGTCCAGACAAAATCATGATGGAAATTATCAAAGCCTTGAGAGAGGTTGGTCACACTGCATGTAACTCTTAGAGCTGTGGTTCTCAAACTTTTTTTTTCCCACAGACCTCTTGAAAATTGCTGAGGGTCTTTCCAAATGTTGTTTGTACAGTTAGCTAAGTATTGTAAAGCGCTTTGGATAAAAGCACTATATAAAAAAAACCCCTTAATTAACAACATTTGTTGTTCTACAAATAAAAGCACACAACTTATATTCTAATACCAGTAGTACCACCTTTCTAGTGTGATGGATGTGCCCTCTCTCCCCTGCTGTGGCAGCCGCCGAGCTGGGGCTGGGAAGGAGGGCTGTCTCTCCCCAGCAGCCGCAGCCCTGGAGCATAAGCAGCCCTGCATGTCCCAAATTCCCCTCACCCCCTCTTCTCACCTCACTACCCCCTCCCACATACCTCCTATTCCCCCCAAGGCCACCAACTCACCTTACGTGTGTCTTCTCAGGGGCCAGGCACCTAATTAGTGGAGCCACGCCTGCATGGCTCCACTAATTAGGTGGGTGACCCTTCATTTGTTTGTATGCGGCCACCCAGGCTCGCACCTTAGAGGGAACTATCCGTGGACCACCTGAATGGAGCTCGCGGACCACTAGTGGACCACAGTTTGAGAACCTCTTTCTTAGAGGGAATCTCTTAGATGTGATGGTCACATCTGCAGAATAGTGGAGCCCATTTGAAGATAGGAGCAGTTTGGTTGTAGAAAAGGAAAAAGGAAGACAAATGTTATGTTCATTGTTAGACAGCTGGTAGAAAAGAAGCTGGAAAGGAAAAGAGCATGGTTGGGCTTTCCTTGAACTGGAGAAAGCATTCAACAAACTACCAAGTTGACTGCTGGTGCCTTTGATACGATTCTATGAGGTACTGGAGGATCTTGTCCAGATAATGTTAATGTATGATGGTTCTAAGAGAAAAGTGCAGATGTCCTTGGCCTTTGGTATAGTGGAAGATTTCAAGGTGAAGGCTGGATTCCATCAGGGATCAGCATTTAGTTCATTACTATTCATAACTGATGGATTTCATAATTAAGCAAATTCAAAGAGAAGGTGGGACAAAGATGATCTATGCAAACAATATTGCACGAATGGCTAATAGTGAGGAAGATTTCATCCAGGTGATTCACACCTGGAACAGGGAACTAACACATTTTGTCTCTAAATGAGTAAAAAAAAAAAGCCTGAAGTCCGGTGTGTGATTCACACGGAACCAAGACAGATGAATATCATCAATGAGGGCCTGCTCCTACATCGGGTTTCTGAGTTTAAGTACCTTAGGGGATGGGTTAGTAGCAAATGGAGAACACGACAGAGAACTGCAAGCAAGATGCCTGATCGCACGGGAAGTCTGGTGCAAGGTAAGTGCAGGATTTAAGATACATATATTGATTATATCTTACAAGTTAGTCAGTGAGGTCAGAGGAGGGATTTATACCTTTAGCGAAGACTCCCTTCACTTCTATCTGCTTGAAAGGGAAGATGGCAAACAGATGTGCCCGCGTACCTGCTGAGTTTAGCTGTACAAAGGCCTACCAACGTTTTGAATACTTCGGTGTAAAAAATGTGGTGGCACTACATTTGTCTCCTGTGAGCCCACCATAGTAGCAGATACTAGAACTGTGCCCGGAGCTGCAGGTTACTCACTCTCGGTTCACTGGGGCAGTTGCAGCTTCTCAGACTTCATCTGACTATAAGGGAGGTGTTAGTGACCCTCATCCAGAGCTAACATGCTACAAGTGTGAGGGAAGAACCCTGAGAGGCATAGGCTGAAGTTCATGTCATGTTCTTCTGGAATTGGCTTTCTGCTAATAAAACCAAACTGTAGAAGGGGGACTTTTTGATTCTGTGATTAGTGGCTAGCTATTGCCTGAAGCTAGACAGAGATTCCACCAGCTCACCTATTCTGTGAAATGTCAAGGCCTTGCCTGTCATACAAATGTATAGTACATTCTTCTCTTATCTTATGCCTCTGATTAGAGCACTCTCTGCATTCAAGAGTGGTCATACACAACTCCTCCTGCCCCAAAATGAAACAAAACAAAACCACCACCCAAACCAAACAAACTATGCATTGTGTGCAGCCGCCTCCAACTGTCAAATGGCCAGGAAACAAATTGTCTAAATTCCTCTCAGCCCATGGGTGGATCCAGTATCATTACGCTACCCTCCTCAACTAATTCTCAGCTGATGTATAAGTAAAATAGTTGTTTAATTTTTAAAAAGTTGGCATTAAAAAAACCACTAAACATAATATTGATTTTAAGCTAGTAGGATGTACAAATTGCTCATGTGATTTAAAGAGTGCAATATGGTGTTTCTTTTTAATATGTTGCACTATAAAAATGTTCTGATATAGGGTGATATAAGGACAGAAATGTTGCATCCTGTGCTATTAGACATAAAATATAAAGAGCATTGGCTTAAGTCTTTGCCTTGGAATGTGTAAGTTTCTGTTAAAACAACAAATTGTCCTGTGGACTATAAATTCAGTTTCTGTTTTTACTGGAATCACATTTTGCTTTGGAAACAAGCATGCAGAAAAACAACCAGTAAATATTTTAAAAACATCTCAAAACAGGCCCGGTTGTGAGATCAGTTGCTATTATTCTTCCTCTGTGAACTGTAATGTGTTTTAAATCCATTTCCATATTTTTAATTAACACCTAGCTCAAACAAAATCTTACCGTAGGTCATTTTAATCACAAATGAAAAAACAAGTTTATTTTATCAGAAAATTGACTAGAGACTGTTTTAGTGACTTATTTTCATGTTTGTATCATTAAAATTAAGTTATTAACATGCATTTCTGGATTCACGGATGTATACTCTGAAACAGTTATCCTCTAAAATTTCTAAGTTACAGATTTTAAGTTGCACCTCTGCATGTGACACTAATTTGGGGTATTACCAGTTTCCATCTTCAGACTACAATATTTGATCAACACTCATCAATTTAACAAAATAAAATACATAGCTTAAAAATACGAATCTTAAAATGATTGTCAAGGTATCAGTATTTCATGACAGTTGGGCTGCTGTATAAATTCTAAGTCAAGAACTCCAGCCATATTTTTTTTGATCTGAAAGAGACCATTGGTTCAGTATACCATATAAAAAGTTGACCTACTTTACATCCCACTATAAGCAAGCCAATACTAACTGGCTCTCTACTTTTATAGTACATGTTCATCAGTTTATTTATGTTGGGTCAGAAAGTAAGTTGAGTATTTGGGGGTTGATTAAGCTGTATTGTATGTTCCTGCAATTTATGTTAAATAGAACTGTAGTTATGGACCGGGCTATGTTTTTGTAGTATGACCACTTACCAACATAAAAACTAATTTAAATTTGGGTTAAATCTGCCGTGGTGGATGATTGGAAATAAACTTCCTCTTGGTTAGCTGCCAAAGCTATCCGCACCTTGGATGCTGTGAGTCTGGTTGGATTGGAGATAGTTATTGAGAGGGTATGAATCTCCTATCAGAAGGTTTTTCTTCTCTCCAACAAGGGTTGGAAAGTTTTGGAGAAGACATTTTCCAGTTCTGTTGGGTTGTAATGGTTTCTGATGGAAGAAACCATTTCCAACAGAATAATTTTTCCTTGAACTGAGTTTAAACATAACAGTCACTTAAGTCTGTATCCCCCACCAACTGTAATTTAATCTCCATTCTTAAAAAAAAAAAAAACAGCTGAATTTGTTTGCACAAGATCTTCATAATCATGTAGAATTTTATCTCAACCTGGGATTCATGGCAAAGATTTTGAGCTTTAAAATTATACTAAATTTAATCTTTAGTAGCTGCAGAGAATGTGGCATTTAAAATGGCTGTGTTTGTAGATATTTTCTGTTTGTTGGCCACTTTGGATTTCTAAGTGACTATAAGTGAAAGATTTTGTTATTGACATCCTTGTTTGTAACTGAATGTTCAAATGATTTGATTTATCACTGTACGCCTGTTACATGTAATCTCAAGCATTAACATTTCAGTTTCAGTTCTATGTCAAAAATTATGGAGATTTAAAGTTCAACGAAGCATCACCATAGCACTGAGGCAGAAGCCTTGACTCTTGAGATTAGTGACTGGATAGATAAAGTTTGTGTTGTACTCTAAAGGGAAAAAAGCCCTTGATATATACAAATTGTACCTTGTTCTAGATGCATATTGTACAACTCTATGTTTAACACTTTAAAGGGACTTTGTATTTTTTACATTTATAAATTAATATTCCCAGTAACCATATAAAGGTGAGAAATATTTTCATAAGATCATGTAAGTGGATAAGGTTACAAGATTAAATCTGAATCTTGATATTCCCCTCCCACCCCCCACAATCAAATGCATGTCAGTATCCTTGGGGACAGATGGACTGGCAGAGAAAATGATTATGAGGGGTGTGAAGACAGTTGTGTCTACAATTAGAGCAGTATCTCCATCATGGTCAGTTCTGGAGGAAAAATGTCAGAAGAATTTATTATTTAC
The DNA here is from genome assembly GCF_965140295.1 of Lepidochelys olivacea. NCBI lineage: Eukaryota > Metazoa > Chordata > Testudines > Cheloniidae > Lepidochelys > Lepidochelys olivacea. The sequence goes on along the minus strand of NC_140417.1, from coordinate 77,859,856 downwards.
TCATTCTGAGAGCACCTATTACCATGGCAGCAATGCTCTTCAGTTCCAGATAAATGAAACATAAAACAAACACAGTTAATCCAATGTAAATCAAAAGAAATGTACTTTGCATCATTACCTGAATGATACTAGGCTATGGCTATGAGAAGACAGCCAAGGGGATTGAATGCTAAAGCTCTGCACCCCTGACAAAGCCTAGCACCAGAGCTGTTGGGTTTCAACCTGACCATCAAAACGGGAACCACATCAGGAACACCAGTCATGTCAAGACTGCAGGCCAGAGAAGCTGAGGAGGGAACAGATTTGGAGGCAGGCAAATGTCGGGGGGCGGGGGGGGGCGGCTGGAGACAGCAAAGGAAAGGTGGGAAAAGCACAATACAAAATCAGTCTTCTGGAGGAGAAAAGGCTTGTGCGGTGGCTCAATGAGATGAATGAGGGAGAAATGGGAAGCAGCTAATGAGAAGAGGTGGGATGGCTACTGGAGTGGCCAGGGGGTGAATGAAAGTGAACATATTCCTCTTTACAGATCCGCCTATATACTTTATTCTTGAGCTAAACCACCCCTGCTATTGGAATCCTGTATTTGTCTTAAGCATTAACTGCCCTAAGTGCCAATCTGTGTCAGGTGAGTAAGTGTCTTGAAAGAAACCATCAACATTAATTTCAGTTGTGATGCAAGTCAAAATTTAAACTAAATTCTCCAGAGGTAAAACAACAGCCCCATAACCAATGCCAATGACTCCATTCAAAAAAGTGGTTTGAGAAGCATCATATTCCTCTGGCTTACCCAGCCACCCTTTTACATAATCCTCTATCAACCTGGACAGGCTACCGTACATTTTATTTATATAAAATTAATAATTTTATGAAGCACTTTGTCAATGCCTCTTTCCCTTATGTGGTTTTCCTGCTCTAGCCCTTTCCCCATCTAACATTGGCAGAGTATGAAATTATTGATATACTTATATTATTCTAGTGCCACAGGATATGTCCGCACTGCAACTAGACACCCACAGTTGGCCCGTGCCTGCTGACTCAGGCTCATGGGGCTTAGGCTAAGGCTTGGCCTACACTACAAACATATGTCAGTATAACTACATCATTCAGGGGTGCAGAAACTCCCGGTGTAGACAGTGCTATGCTGATGGGGGGGCTTCTCCCATCAGCATAGCTTCTGCCTCTCAGAGGTGGTGTACCCACATCGATGGGATAAGCTCTCCAGTTGGCAGAGGTAGCATCTTTAATAAGTGCTACAGCAGCACAGCTGCACCTGTGCAGCTGCAGCGCTGTAAGTGTAGACAAGCCTTAAGGGGCTGGTTAATTGTGGTGTAGACATTTGGGTTTGGGTTGCAGCCTGAGCTGTGGGACCTTCCCGCCACAGAGGATTCAAGAGCCCGGGCTCCAGCCCGAGCCTGAACATCTACACCACAATTAAACAGTCTCTTAGCCTGACCTCCATGAACCTAAGTCAGCTGGCACGGGTCAGCTGTGGGTTTTTAATTGCTGTGTGGACATACCCAAAGAGCCCCACCAAGGGCCATCATCCCACTGTGCTAACTCCCATCATTGGCATTGGGCTGGTCTTTTACATCAGCTAGAAATACTCATTCCTGCATCAACAGACATACTCTCTCTCCAACGCACAGAATGTATCCATCCCAGGGTGCACCTATGCAGCTGCTATTTATCATATTAGACTAAGGCATTTTAAAGCTTGACTAAATAACACAAGCTAAGAAACAACTATGCCAAATATAAAGGCCAAATTTTTAGGTCATGGCTTCTAATTTTACACATAGTATCATTTGCAGCATTTATACATGCAAGTATTGCTTCCAGGAGCTCATTATATCATTTATACATGCTAATAAATTATATCTCCTGCAGAACTCCATATGGAAAAACTACAGATTGACAAGAGGCCCCATTTAGGAAATAAGGCTCCAAAACCACAAATAAATTTGTTGATGATGTGAAATATCCTAAGTGCATGTTTTTGTCCATCTACAGCAAATTAGTCTCAAGACTCCACCCTAGTAGAAGCTCTTCCAATGGAAGGAGGTTACATATACCACAATAACATCATATGCAGCTCCTCAGCTCATATTGGAATGAAGTCAGCAGCTGATTTAAAAGTTTTAACAATTTTTTGGCAACTAAACTTGTTCTTTAAATTATTAAAATTGTTTGTCTTCTTTAAATATATATGTCAATTGGTGTTTTACTAGCTCCCATCCCCATCCCAACCCCCCCCCATTTTAATTTTCTCATTTGCAGCATCTCCTGGCAGAGCACAGAAGAGAAAGCACAAACCTTTGTCTAGAAAGTAATCAGCAATCTGATTTTTTTTTTTTTTTATAAATTAGAAGTTGCTGACGGGGAAGCAGACAGAAGCATGCTTTGATCATGATACACATCTTGATCTCTTTTATCATTTTTAAAAAACAATAATATTACAACCAAAAAATCATCATACAAGTTTTTCGATCAAAGTGCGTCACTGTCTGCTTTCCAGTCAACATACTGCCAGAAAGCTGGCAAGCTACCCAGAAAGAGCAGGCAGCAGCTGGTGGATTTGATGATCATCTATGAACTCTCTAATGTACAAGATTAACTGTTATGTCTCCATCTAGCGGTCTAATGCATTTGGCAGGAAATTCAAAGTCAAGGAGATTTTTGCCATTGACATCCTGTGAGCAGGCTTTGGCACAAGATTTTTACCATTTTGGAAATCTGTAGGTAACAAGAAAGGCAGAGAGACAGATACTTAGGCCCCATGTACCATACATAAGTGTGGTAAGTAACCATATTATAGATTGTTTAAACAGAGTTCTAGCTAAAATGTTTCTGACGTCTTTTGGCGAGCAGGTGTGTACCGAGCCAGACTTTGCAGAGTTTTATGCTTATTGTCTCAATGATTTTCTGATCAAATTTACTCCATTTCCAAGTAACAAGTTTTTGTTACATCCCCCCTGACCCCTCCAACTACAAGGTAAGCTTGGGATCTGAAAAGCAACCTATGTTTTTAATGGCTTGCACATCTTCACCAGTTAACACATCTCAGTTGCATCTGGGTAACAGGTACTTAATGAACAATTGTGGTATACACCTCTGCACGCTCTGTGGATGATATACGTGTGTGTGTGTCGCAGATACAGCAGTTTCCTGCAATATCCTTGAAATTCTTATTGAATCAAGTATCTTCGGTTCCATTCTACTATATGCAAAGTTTATATAATACTGTGGGCCAGAATCGTATGCAACCTCTGTACGGGGGAGATGTGGTGTAAGGCCTAGATGATCAAAGGACTACACTGAACAACATGCCATACAAGAATGGACTTTTTGGGACAACAACATGTGAAGAGGATTTCCTGGGAAATATCTAGGGGGACAGGAGTGCAAATTCCAAAGCTCTGGTTCTGCAAAACCCCAACCTTTTGAAGCTATGCCCCGAGGAGTGTCTCTTTCTCTGGCTGATCACCTGTTACCTGAGGCCAAGATCAAAGGCCTGAGCTGCATAAGGGGGAAAAAATGAACTATTTATGTTGGTCTGGCTTTGAATCTGAGACAGTTATGAACTTGTAACCCTGAGGAAAACCCATTTGTGTGTTTTGAAGGACTAACATCTACTAGTCCAGACATCTACTGGATTTGGGGTGACCTCTGGGAAGCTTTTTAAGCATATGTATACATTCTTTTATTGTTTTTAAATGTCTACTCTCCAATGCTTACACCTTAAGAATAAATGTGCTTGCTTAGAAAGAGTTGTGTGGTAACCTGTAACTGCTGGCACCTACAGTTGTTTATAGCCTCTGAAGAGAAAGCACTGCAGGTCAGTGATGGGGCCAGAACTAGAACCCAGGTCTGGAGTCCTAGATTAATCAGACCACACTGCCTCTCTGGTTTTTAGTCTCCTCTAACAGCAGCACAGTGACCACTAGCACAACATTTGGACATGTGTTCATGATAGCAATTCAGAGGAAAGTAGCACAATGAAAAATCACCAACACCAAAGAAAATTCAGGCTGCTGTAGAATCTGGACTTCTCCCATCCAAATACAGATCAGGTCCAAACCTCCTTAACTTGAGAAACCTGTTGAGGTCACAACCCAACAGAGTACAGTTGCACTTAATGTAAGGACTGCAGTGGAAACAGGTGATCTTTTATTTTGCTAGATATTCTTTTTAATAAGATGTGTGCTCCAAGGCCAGTGTTTTGATTTGGCACATATAAAATGTATTAATGTAACTCATGCATACCTTTATGAGATCCATTTTCTATTGTATTCTACAATTTCGTGCACTGAAATTAAGTTTATTACTCTATAAGGAATTAATCTAACGGGACTCCAGTATAATAGCAACTGATATATACGCAATATGACCTAAACCAGCACACTAGAAAATGTCAAATGTAATCAGATATCTTCCATTGTTGTTTGCAATGCTGTTGTAGCTGTGTTGGTCCTAGGATATTAGAGAAACAAGGCAGATGAGGTAATCTATCTTTTATTGGACCAACAACCGTTGGTAAAGGAGATAAGCTTACGAGCTCTTCTTCAGCTCTTGAAGGTGCAACAGACTTTTTCTCTTTCACCAACAGAAGTTGGTCCAACAATAGATTTCCCTCATCCACCTTGTCTCTCTAAATTTAATCCAGAAGAAGATCTACCTTATAAAGATCACCTTATCAGAAAAAGTGTTATCTTTCAAGAAACTTAGCTGTGTGAACTAAAATAAATCTGATATCTACCACAACTGTTGTGCTAATTTATTATTGTTTTTATTTGTGCAGGTCAGAGATGAGTTATTTCAACCTAAATTTAATTCTCTCTATTTCAACAAGAAATAGGAACCCAGGATATTCCATAAACTGTTTGTTGTGATAGAGGTTTTATATTTTTATTAGGTAAGCACTCACCATTTTTGATTTCTCAATGTGCAGCATTTGTGAACATAACAAAGACTAAACAAGTATGCTTTAGAATATTAGGAAAAAGAAACTGCTGACTGCATGGTGAAGAAATAATGATTTATAATATATGGATAGAGGCAATAACTGGATAGCAAGCTGTACTCAAAAAAGCCTTAACTCACAGATCTGACATCAGAAAGTCATAACCCATCGATCTGAAATCAGAATGATGGATTATGACTAAGAATATGAAGGTATGTCAGTTTCATGAGCATTCCGGGAATTGTAGTTCAAATTGTTTTACTGAGCTCATTTGAACAATTTCAGCCTTTTCCAATATAGCTGATGCACTAATATTTTTAAAAGTAAAAGTTTTGTTGGACGCATATATTATTTTTAAAAACCCAGAAAACACAAATACTATAGGCCACTGTGAGTTGCGTTGAATTTTTGTAAATTACAGCTGGCCATCTATTGTTCTCTCCTCATAACAACACTAAAAATCTAGTCAATTTTCAACACATACCTTTTATGTCAACAAGAATTTTTGCATTATTAAAATTTGGAGGTGAAAAATTCATGCTGCAAAGTGAAGGATTAATTGCAGTGATTTGAGCCAGGCATAATGTGGAATGGCACTGTGCAAGCAAGCTATTGCCGATGCATCTTAAGGCTTGTCTCCAAGAAACAGCAATGCACACTACAGGGGTGTTATTTCTAAAGCGCACTAATGTGTTGCACTAACTGGGGTTGTGTAGACCCTGTTCGTAGTATGCACTAAAAGCTCCTTCATGCGTTTTAGTGTATTATTGTTTGAAACCAGTTTTAATGCACACCAGCACGGTCAAAACAGAGCAATTAATGCACAACACATTAGGGCTCCTCAATCACACCTCTGTAAGTGTGCATTACCCCACCATGTAGAGCAAGCCCTTAATTTTGATCCCTAGTATTTCCACAGCTTCAGCCCTGGGCACTTCTTAAGCAGAGACTGCTTAGAAATGCAAAGAAAGCATTTGAGCGGTATTGACATATTCACAAAATAGAGCTGGGGTATAGTATAGACCAAACTCATTTTCTTTTTGTGACAGACAATAGCTAGACCTGGAAGTCTACTCTCAAGTGGTAATAGGTTAATATATTAACCCAATATGCCATCTAGTCCCCTCAAAAGAGGTCTTTTGAACTACACCTTCTTAATGAAAGCAAGCATGAATAGGGCCATTACACCAAAATTCAGAAAGTTCAAAGACGCTTATATTGGGCTTAGTGTACTTAGCTACATATTAGCATTTGACAGCAAGATCTGCTAAAAATTTCCCCATTATAAATCAATGCAATCATCTATAAGTGATCTAATGCTTCACGGGAATTCAATAGCTCCAGATAGCTATTTGTCACAAAGTTTGTTCTTCCCTCAATAATTACCAAAAGCCAAAGGAAAACCCCTCTTGAAATATAAATATATGGCCAAATATTTTCAGTTTGTGGATACATTAAAATGTAATTATTTATCTTCTAATAAACATTATCTTGCAGAAGAATTTCATCTGGTCACAAGGGCTGTAGTCAGGAGTTACAGGGCTCAGGACATAAAACGAGCCCCCCGTCCCCTATCCATTTCTGTATTTTTGCACAAATTTCCTCCCACCCCCACATTCACATTGCTTTTCTCCCCATCCATTTTCTCCTCACCTAACCCCATTTCCTTCAATGTTTTTTAAAAACTTTTAACAGCTCTCTAACCAGTATAATTGTGCTAATTTTCTTCTGCATTCATATTTATCTTACTAAATGTTCCCAAGTGAGGTCACTCAGGAAGGGGCCACACTGCAGTCAGGTAACTGAGCTAGCAGATCTTTATAATGGATCAAATCCTGGTTCTATCAGCGTCAACATGAATTCTACCATTGACATCACTAGGGCCAAGATTTCACCCAAGGAACCCTGGGTCCCATGCTCAACCTAGTTTAAGGACAGTATACAGCCTGTGGGGCAATAGCTATTTTCATTTAAATCATTTAGGGCAAAAACAAGATGTTGTTAATAAATTGTACAGAAACAAATTTTGGACAGCTAAATGTAAAGTGGCTAATAATAATAACTGACATGTTACATAGTGCCTTTCATCCAGAGATCCCAAATCTTTCACAAGCTTTCACAGTCACCTCTTGAAAGGAAGCCTTTAAACACCAATCACAGTCAGCACTACACAGCAGATTCATATTTATAGATTCTAAGGTGACCATATAGTCTGACCTCCTGTATAACACAGGCCATAGAACTGCCACAAAATAATCTCTAGAGTATATCTTTTTAGAAAAATTATTCAATCTTGATTTATAAAAGGTCAGTGATGAAGAATCCACTATGACCTTGGTAATTTGCTCCAATGATTAAATACCCTTACTGTTAAAAAATTATTTGATTTTCAGTCTGAGTTTGTCTAGCTTCAATTTAAGAACCTAAGAAGGGCCACCTGTATCAGACCAATGGCCCTTGTAACCCAGTATTGTGTCTCTCTCTGACTGCAGCCAGTGCCAGATGTGTCAGAAGGAATGAACAGAACAGGGCAATTTTGAGTGATTCATTCCCTGACATTCAGTCCAGCTTCTGGAAATTGGAGGTTTAGGGAAACCTGGAGCATGGGTTTGTATCTTGGCTAAGTTCCAGCCATTGGATCATGTCATACCTCTCTCAGATAGACTGAAGAGCCCACTATCAAATATTTGTTTCCCATGCAGGTACTTATAAACTGTAATCAAGTCTTCCCTTAACCTTTTCTTTGGTACGTTAGCTCCTTGAATCTATCGCTGTAAGGCATGCTTTCTAATTCTTTAATCATTCTCATGGCTCTTCTCTGAACCCTCTCCAATATATCAACATCCTTCTGAATCATGGACACCAGAAGTGAACACAGAATTCCAGCAGCAGTCACACCAATGCCAAATATAACAACTTTTCTACTCTGAATTCAAATTCCCATTTATGCATCCAAGGATTGCATTAACTACATTAGCCACAGCATCACACCAAGAGCTCATGTTCAGCTGATTATCCACCTTATGCTCTAATAAATTTGTTAGTCTCTAAGGTGCCACATGTACTCCTGTTCTTTTTTTGATTATCCACCAGACACCCAAACCTTTTTTCAGAGTCACTGCTTCCCAGGACACACTCCCCAATTCTGTAATTATAGCCTATATTTAAGGATAAGATTTTGTCATGGATATTTTTAGTAAGAGTCACAGATAGGTCATGGGCAATAATAAAAAAAAAATCATGGAAACCTGTTACCTGTCCCTGACTTTTACTAAAAATATTCCTAACACAATGGGGAGCCCAGTTGCAGGGTCCCCATACAGCCTGCAGAGGTTGGGCAGCTGTGGGCGCTGCTCTGAGCTCTGGGGACCCCCACCACCTGTGGGGGCTCGGAGCTCCAGGGTCCCCTGCCTCAGAGCTCCAGGGTGCCCCTGCCACCCGCGGCAGCTCGGAATTCTGGCCCTCCCGCCACCTGTGGCAGCCAGCAGCTTTGACAGTGCCACCTGTGGCAGCTTGGAGCTACGGGGAGCCCCTGCTGCCTGAAGCTGCCTGTGGCCCGCCACCCACGGCAGCCAGGAGCTGCGGCAGCTGAGAACTCCGGGGGGCCCCCAGTACCAGTAGCCATGGGGAGCTGCAGGGTCCCCCTGGCGGCAGGGTACCCTACAGCTCCCGGCCGACAAGGCTGAATTCATGGAGGTTGCTAGAAGTTACGAATTCCATGACTTCTGTAACCTCCATGAAAAAATCATAACCTTACCTATATTCTTTGTTCCTAGATGTATATATTTACCCATATTAAAATGCATATTTGTTTGCTGTAACCTAGTTTACCAAATGGTCCAAATCACTGTAACAATTACCTGTCCCCTTCATTATTTACCACTCTTCCAAATTTTTGTGCCATCTTCAAACTATCAGTGACGATTTTTTCTTTCTTCATTGGCAAAAATGTTGAAATCGGGTAGGGCCAAGAACCAATCTCTGCAGTACCCCACTAGAAGCACACCTGCTCAGTGAGGATTTCCTGTTTAATTACATTTTGAGACCTATAAGTTAGCCAGTTTTTATCCATTTAATACGAGCCATGTTAATTTTATCAAGAGAGATGAAGAGAGAGTGAATACCTACCTCAACCAGTTGAATTTACCGAAGAATTACTGTAGGAAGGCTGTAATTACTCATTTGGAATATAGCAGGATGACATTGTGGTTAACACTTACTGTTGTGATTTGTGTCCTTGAGCTAATGATAAGTGGTCAGCCATCAGTTTTATATCTTCTCGAACAGATCCTGCCATGCAATGCCTACCACCACCAAATCATGGCATTGGTTCACTATTTATTTTGTTACCAATCATTTTCTACAACACCTGAGGGGGGTGGGGGGTTGGAATATTTCCAACCAAGTATTGACCCAACTTAATCTTACCTAGCTATGAAATCTGATGACACCATATCTAAAAAGAGTATAGCCACTTAGGATTTCAAGGTGAGGGGACAGAGACAAAGATACTAGTCTTCCATTTCTCTGTTCTGCCTCCTTTCTGCTACTAGACTGGTTGTATCTTTTACCCATCTTGACTGACACCACACACTCATTTTGCATAGGTTGCCAAACAGCTTCAGACTTCAATAACTTTCAATCACTACTCATCTGGGCTTGAACCAGTGACTTGAGGTGAAAGGCTCTAGATCAATATTAATCCCCTGAGTAATCCAGTCCCCTATACTGGTCCAGTTTTATACACATCTCATGTATTATATAAACACTTATGCAAAACTACTGTAGTCCTTATTTTGTCATGGCAGCACACTGCAGTGATAAAAGCTGAATTATAAAAATTGTGTGTTAGTGAAATATAAATCAAGCAAATGTTAAACCATTTAATCTATTTCAAAAGTTTTGACATATTAGTACAAAGGATTTAAATTGTACTTCTAGCCCTAAGGCTTGCAATGTGGAAGCCTGCCTGATTAATGTAATTAAAAGGACCACTTAGCTCAAAATTCATTAAAAAATTAAATAAATTTGGCCTTATTGTTTGCTTCCAACTGGCAGTGCGGTTTGTAGCTAAAAATGTCCGCTGCTTTATACATATCATATTGTTTTAGCACATCCCTTTTCCCTGCTGTGCATATGATTAAAGGAACAGAGGTTAAACAGCCATAAAGAATTTGGTGAATTCTATTTTTGTTAACACTGTCATCCAGCTCCCCGTCTCAGTTTTACAACAGTCTGGAAATATAGTATCTTCACTCTGAAATTAGTTAAAAACCTACTTCTATTGCAAAAGTTATTTAAACATCTCAAAGTTTCCTGCTGTACTAATTTTGCACTGTCCTTGATCCAGTGCACCAACCAGCAGTCCCTCCCAGAATATAAGGAGTGGGGGGAAGGAGGGGGCGGAGGAAAAGAACGAAAACAAGTTGGCAAATGTACAGACAAATATTTCATTCTGGAACTGTTCTGTTTTAGAAAATATTGCAATAGCTGTATACGCCTGCTCCCTTGATCATGGATAATTAAAGCCAGTAAAAATAAGGGGGCGGGGAAAGAAAAAATCAGGGCTAAAATATTTTCAAAGGCATGAAAGTCTTTAATTACGGCTCTGTTATTTAAATTTATTTGCCATTACTTGAAATTTACTTTAGTCTATCCAAAAAGAATTTAAACGCTACATATGTATACTAACAAATATAGTTTCTACTATAAATGCTACTGCAACATGCTTTTAATGTTGAAAACTAAATATCACTGTTACCTTAATTTAATGTTGATGTAATGGGGTTACTGTTTACTGAGCACCGCCGCATGGCCAGAGGTCACTCAGCAGCATCCTGCCTCTGTTTCTCCCCACTTCAGGTTTCCTTAAGAACTGCAGAAAGGCTTGTCTCTCGGTTACTACCACACCTGCCAGTGGCTGGCTTAATAACAAAAACAGAATTTAATCTTCAGGGTCCCACAAGAAAATCCATAACCACCAAAAAGTCAATATTTAGTTCTGGTGTCTTCTTCCGTTCCAGTGTGCTCTCACAGCCCATCCTCCCAGTTCTTCCTAGGTGGAGCTCAGCCTTCTGGTACCGGCCTCCAGGCCCAAACCCAGTCAGGTTTCCCACAGCAGCCTCTGCCCTCTGAGCTCCAGCCCCTAAATCCCCTTGGTTTTCAGGGTTTTCCTGAAGGAGCCTCTCTCACTCCCCACAGTATCCTATGCTTCCCCCTCTCCATGCAGCTTCCTGCTGATATTTATGGGGAAATCGTCTCCTCTCTCCCAGATATGCCTCCTTAGTAATCAGTGCTCGCTGGCCCTAGGCCTCCAAAACTTAAGGGGCAAGCCACTCTGTCACAGCTGTAAATAAACAATAAAAATTGGTAAAAAATGTCTGGAATATGAGGTCTTCTTCAGGACTGATCTATAAAGATAAACTACACCACCACTTTCTCCTATCTGGAGCAAAAAGCTGCACTAGCATTTTGAGAGACTATAAACTAGGGATCTTTGCATTCTTGTGAGATCATCCTTGTGTTTAAATTATCTGTAAGGATTCTAAAGTGGGGCCTGATTTTGCTACCTTTACTCACAATGTTAGTATAGTAATTTACTCTGCAAACATCCACTGACATTGTTGGGACTACTTATGGGGTGAGATACTAGTCAATGGGAATGAGGGGGAATACTCAACAGTTTTCCCAAATAGCTGTAATAGTGGGTGAAATTCATCCCTCCCCATACAAATCCTGTGTAATTTGGGCTTTGTGCAGCATGCTAAACCAGGCAGAGCAAGATAGAATTCACCCAAACCCTGCACAGCCACTCTTCCTTCCAGTCTATGAGGAACAGCATGCAGGGGTTTGGGCCCACGGGGTCTCCAGGAGACCCTCCAGAGTCCGGTTCCTCTCTCTCTCCCCTCCCCCCCCCAACTATGCGACCCTTAGTGGAGCTGCTACAGAGACACCCTTAACTGATGCCCAGAAGGTGCAGCAGTCCTTTCCCTATCCCCTGCATAGTCTTATGTGGGTCCTGTGCACGTGGGTAAATGTCACACCGTATGAGGTGTTTTGTTAATATTCACACTAACCCTTCTGTGCTCCCACCCACAACATGTGGGAAGAGTACAGGGGGAATTAGGGGAAAAAAATTCACTTGTCCTGTACAGACTGATCTTGGAGGCACCGTCATGATCAAGCAATACCTGTGTTTCCAAATTTCATTGTTCGTTAGCAAATTGGTCAGAGCAGGATTTTTTTTTTAAATGACCTTTGTTTATTAGAAAGTAGGTAGAAACCAACACATTTCACATAGTCTGCTGAACAATTACTCCATATTCAAAATGGTGACTAAGCAGAGAAAGACCCTATAATCTCATCATTAATTCCCTGAGCAATCCAGTTTCCCCCATTTTATTATATTTGATATGCTAGGTCTTAGGGGCTGTATTTCTTGTACCACCCTTCTGAAATCTTTTCTCCAAATAAGTTACATTATTCCAGACTTTTAAATTTTATTCTAATGTGTATGTTTCATATGTATTAGTTTATTTAATGTACACTGTACTATGAAGGAGAAAAATAAGATACAAAAAGACGACGTCTCATTTTCTCTTGCACTAGTCAAACACCAAGACTCTTAGTCTGTCAGACTTCTAAGCTTGTCTAATGTCTGTCATCTGTGTTTGAAATTAATAAAGTCTATCCATGGTGTATGATTTTTCTGTTGCTCTGATATTCAATATATACAATAATTCGCCATTTAAATTCACAGAAAGATGTGCGAAAGTAGCTATGTGTTTTCATTGTCAGTTCTAAAGGCTATGAACTTGATGACTGACCCCAAAGCCCTGTTTTGCCCCCCAACCCATTACATAGCTCTAGCAATGCTTGGGCCGACCAGTTACTTCTAGTAATTTGATTGTGTACCCTTTTCCCTTTATTACTTACCATTTAATTTGGGTCTGATCAGAACAAGGAGAGACTATTAAATACTGGACAATACAAATACCATTAATAACAGCAGGAATTTGAGTTACACCAGCAGAAGCTAAGAAATGCAAAGATAAGACTAAGATTCTGTTTTTAACCTCTCTCATTGGGTTTTGCTATTTCACGGCGCCAATGAAAAGGGGATTATTTTACATTTCAGTAGTAATTCGGATAGTTTTGTTTGTAAGTGCAGCAGAAAAGGACAAAAGGTAAAATCCTTTTGGGAACTATTCTCATGAGTAGTGTGAACAGGATTTGCCTCAGAGCTCCCATTCTCAGAGAGACTGGAATGTAATTATGTTTTTAGAACTCCCACACGAGGGCACTACAGTGCACCTCTGGTAAGAGAGTCCAAAAAAAAAAAAGAGAGCAACTTCTCCTCCAGCCATCAGTTGCTTTTAACCTGGGCCAACAGGGACAATAATAATACTAAAAAATAATACATATATATAATCTCCAATAACGAGAATGGTTTGGAGTAAAACTACATTAAATACTTCCTTTGAAGTTACATAATTACAGGTAATTTAGCATTTTTCCGAAGGTAAACCTTCAACTAATTCCTAACTTGTGGAGAACACAAAAGCTAGCAAAATGTCTTTGTTAGAACAAAGAAGGATCATTAATGGGCCTGAATATGTAACAGATAAAGATTAAAATGATAAATGGACATCATGAATACTAAAAGAATTCTATGTGAGAAAAAATGTGAGAGTATTCAGCAGATATTCAAAGAACTATAATAAGAATTAAGAAGAAAAGGAGTACTTGTAGCACCTTAGAGACTAACAAATTTGTTAGTCTCTAAGGTGCCACAAGTACTCCTTTTCTTTTTGCGGATACAGACTAACACAGCTGCTACTCTGAAAAGAATTAAGAAGTGACCCTTTCACACCAACTCCCCCCTTTTTTTTTAAATGAAACAAGAGGCAACACCTAATTAATATAGAGTCTAAATACATTTTCAATGGTGCACATGTCAATACCTCCAAACCTGTATGCACAACACATAAAATATATTAAATGACTTAAAGTCTATGAGAGACAGTCATGAATTCCAACTGCCCAGTGTCCAAAACTGCTGGAAGTTTTGCCAATCCAAAACTCAGCGTAGAATACTTTCAAAAGTCTAAAACCGCATTTGGATTGTCTTACCTCAGAGGAAGTTAAATACTCTGTAATCTACACATCTATCGCTTAAGAATTATGCTATTATGCCTTATACTGTGTAGTTCAAAAAGAAATTCCCATTCTATATTTGCAACCCGCATTCAAATAGACCACTGACCCACTACCATGGTATACAGCAGGCAGTGCTCTTTCAGCAGAATAGAAAGCCAATGAAACTCTTGACACCTACAGGATATCTGAAGTGGTGGAAATAGGATACTTGTATAAATAAAGAGTGTAAAAAATGTGGGCCCTAAAAAGTGTGTTGTAAAAGTGTCAACATTATGCCTATGGCATATTTTCTCAATATTATGGGGGGGGTGGGGTTAGTGCAGAATCTGCCACAAAGGTCAGCAGGACCAGCATGCAACACAAAACTGAATATTACAGGATAAATGTTACTAGAATTTAAATGGACACATTCAGGACAGGGTGTAGTCCAATCTTTGGCCAACACCATCTATGGCATGGAGCCTCCAGAAGCTGTGCAGGCTATCTAGGCTCTGCAGTCACAAATAAAGCAGATCTTGAGTGCAAAAGCAGCATCAAGGAGGCCACATAATGCTTACACAGCCACTCAACACCTCCCCATCCCAGGGTCAGAGTAAAAGATTGTACCCATTGCTGCATACAAGGGCATCAAGTACCAGAGAATGGTGTAAGGGGAGACACTGAATGACATTCCAGTGGGTAAGAAGATTCTTCCCTAGTGAGTTATAAGTCAGTCGAGGAGAAACTGAATAGGGTTCCTCAGCTGAACAACCTTATATGCCCACAGCACAATGGGAAACTGAAAAAGGGTAAATCAGGAAAATAATCTCCTTGCTACTTTAAGTGTATTCTGACAACACTGGAGTTCAAGGATCCAAGAGCTGTCTTCTTTTCAGCCTGCCTTCAAAGACCCGACTCTCATCCTCCTTTTATCTATTACATGCCACTTTCATGAGCGTGGTACCTATGACCACACTAGAAGCTCTGAGATTTTGCAGGCAGTCCTGCAAAAAAGCCAAAAATTAGGCATGTTTGCTGACAGTTCTGAAATGGACCTCAACTAAGACCAAGCCAGGGCCAATGGGCTGATATAACCCAACCTCCATGACAATGGCGGAGAGGTATGGGCCAAGAATAGAGAGTCCAAAAGCCAAAGTTCACTATCACCACCACCTTGAAAAATCAATTTTTTCTCAATAATGAAAGAATATAAGAATATGGACCCAGTCCTTTCCCCTCCAATCAAAAGAGCTACTCTTGGGTTACTACAGCTCTAAGGATACTTCCCATGTTCTTCTTGGCCAATCACTCTGTTTGGGGACGTGCATAGGGCAGAAAGCTCATGCATATGAATTTCCCTCCTTGGGCAGCCTGACAGCTCCCTGTTGTATTAATGGTACAGGTTCCCTCTTCTTTGCACACTGGGTGCACAGTGCATTCAGACTGCCTATCTGGACTTATGTGCCTCCATCTTTTGATACATGGGGGCCTGTGACTGAGCACTATTGGTGAAAGTCCCTCTCATGCAGACAGTCCATACAAAAATTATGCACTATTTATGTCCCATTTTTAAACCATTTAGTTTAAATGGTTAAGCGAAACTCAAATGGTGTATAAACAACATTGCACAGGTATATTTTGGCAGGTTGACTAATTTAATTAAAAATACAGAAAGTGAAAATATTTGAAGTTCAAAGGTCCAGATAAAGCATTGCTTTCTTTATTTTCCATATACATAATTAGACCTTTAAAAAGTCTGCACATCTGTAAATTGGTAAAAAATGCAATCCAACACAAAAAATTGCCATTTTCAAGCTTAGCTAAAATATCAATTAAGTTCTTATCTCTAAACAAAATTACATGAAATAATTTGAAAAGTTCATAATTAGAATACCATCAAAAATGCCCTCTGAACAAACAGAATACATAAATTATAACAAAGATGGAAAAGTCAGTCCCTATTCAGAGCTCACTGCCCTATCTATAAAATTCATCTCCCCTGTGAGAGAAAGAATAAATGTATCCTTCTAAAGCAAAATTTTAAACAGGGTTAAGTGAAGTGGATTTGAAATTTGTTCAGGATTCTTGCATTGTAAAAAAAAAGTTTCCTTTGTCTTTTTATGTTTTGATTAGTGAGTTTAAAAACTTGCCAACAATCTAGATTGTTAACAGACCACAACTGTTTAACTTTGAAGGCTCTTATTTTTAAGATAAATGCATAGTTCACATTAATATTCTATATCCTCATTATACTTATTATCTTTTTATTGAAATTTAAAACTATTTTCATTGCTAAGGTTTATGTATAAATACAAGTTACTCAGTGGTGAGCTGGAGCCAGTTTGCACCGGTTCGCTAGAACCGGTTGTTGAATTTAGAAGCCCTTTTAGAACCGGTTGTTCCGCGAGGGACAACAGGTTCTAAAGGGGCTTCTAAATTTAACCGTCCCAAAGTGGCGTCTTAGGTGCCAACTCCATGGGTGGTCCAGGGCTGGAGCACCCAAGGGGAAAATTTGGTGGGGGCAGAGCACCCACCGGCAGCTCCCCGCCCCACGCCCAGCCCCAGCTTACCTCTGCTCTGCCTCCTCCCATGAACGCACCGGCCCGCTCTGCTTCTCCGCCCCCACCCCCACCCCAGCTTCCAGCGAATCAGCTGTTCACGCGGGAAGCCGGGGCGGGCTGAGAAGCAGGTGGCGGCTTCACACACAGGCCCAGGGAGGCGAAAGTGAGCTGGGACGGGGTGTGTGTGTGTGAGGAGGGCCGCCCGTGCCGCAGCAGGTAACCGGGGAGGGGGGAGGGCGCACAGGGGAACCGCTCCCTGCCCCAGCTCAGCTCCACCACCCTCGGCCTGAGCAGGAAGCCGCCGCCTGCTTCTCAGCCCTCCCAGGCTTCCCACTGAACAGCTGATTCGCACGAAGTCGGGGGGGGGGTGCATTTGGGGTGGAGGTGAGCTGGGGCCGGGTGCAGGGCGGGGAGCTGCCGGTGGGTGCTCTGCTCCAACCAAATTTTCCCTGTGGGTGCTCCAGCCCCGGAGCACCCATGGAGTCAGCACCTAAGGCACCATTTTTTATGTGATCAGTGGGGGGAGTGGGCACTCCCCCTGCTCCCCCCATAGCTATGCTCCCCCACCCCTAGGAGCCAGAATGGGAGCTGCCCCAGGTAAGCACCGCCGGATTCCCCACCTCGCCCCCTGGCAGGTCCCTCTGGCTCTTAGGTGTGGTGGGCACCCACTACGGTGGCCCACGAGACCCTCCTGCCCGGTTCTGGGGGCAGTCAGGGGACAGGGGAGGGGGGTGGATGGGGCAGAGGTCCTGTGGGAGGCGGGAGATGTAAAGGAATGCGGGGGGGTTGGATGGGCAGGAGTCCCGGAGGGCGGGGGTGGGCAATGACCCCTCGTGGGGTGAAGAGGGAACCAGTTGTTAAGATTTTGGCAGCTCATCACTGAAGTTACTACATATATCAACTGAACATACCATACAAAATTCAAGTATGATAACTATTTAAATAATGTTATGAGTTTTGATTAGTTTACAAACAAGAGATAGGCAATCAAAATAACATTATACAAATTAAATGCTTAAAGATTGTAGATCCAATGTTAGGTACAGATACTCTCCATTGTAACAAATGACCACATATACATATTAAGGTGAAATTTAGAGGACATGCTGAACTTTCCGGAGGATTTTAAGAGGGCAGCAAAAACTATCTTCATTACCGAGGTCTTATTAGTACTTTAAATATGAAATTAACTGTTAACTCTTCTTAATAGCTAAGTGGGTAAAGGTTGTCAGAGATGACAATATATCCACAGCTAAAAATCACTTATAGTTAAAAAGAACAATATTGTCTAGTGAATAAGGTCAAGCTCTCTGTTCGCAACTAACTCACAATGAGGTTTCAAGATGGCTGTGTAAACATGTCATATGGATATTCACATGTGAAGATGCATTTGCATGAATAACCACAACACTTTACAGTTCCAGAAACATTTTTGTGAACACAATTTTTGTTGCACAAATTCACACAAAAAGCGAGTAAATGGTAGTCACAAAAGCAGTTACACAAATTCGTGACGTCCATTACAACAAATGTTCATTAATCTTTGTGTGCAATAATTGCCTAGGTCTAATTGCCAATTAGCAACAACTGTGGTGGTGATATCTGCAATGTAAACACTTGGCCTTGCAGATTGGACTGTAACCACCAAATGATATCACACTGGATGCCAAATAGCCAGCAGATGGTATCAACTGTCAATCACTAAACAACTTGGGCAAAATTTGAACTGGTGACCTAAATGTGAAAGACTGTTCAAGAGGATATGATTTGTTCATCCACACTGTCCTTGCCGAGGCATTTTAACTGAATACTGATGTCTTATTCTACATTAAGGACACTGAATTATTCAAATATGACGTTTCTGGTCTTTTTGACAGATTCCTCACTATTTCCTTTTCTTTTTTTCTTTTTTTTTTTTTTTTAGAGCTGGTTGGAAAAATGTTGACAAAACATTTTTTGTCAGAATTTGCTGATTCATCCAAAGTGAAATGTTTCACAGGAATGGTTCGATTTTCATGACATTCTGCTAGAAACCAGGCGGATTTTGAAACCTGTCTGGTTTTTTCATAGCTCATCTGCTTGCCTCTTCAGCAGGCAGGCTAGTGGGGAGCCAATAACCTGGAAGCCTTGTCTCCCACCTCCTCCTGAATGGGTCTGTCAAGGTTCCTTCCCCACTCTGAACTGTAGGGTACAGATGTGGGGACCTGCATGAAAGACCCCCTAAGCTTATTCTTACGAGCTTAGGTTAAACGCTGCCACCACCAAAGTGTTACATAAAGAACAGGGGAAGTGCCCACTTGGAAACGTCTCCCCCCCAAAAAATATCCCCCAAGCACTACACCCCCTTTCCTGGGGAAGGCTGGATAAAAATCCTCACCAATTTGCATAGGTGAACACAGATCCAAACCCTTGGATCTTAAGAACAATGAAAAGCAATCAGGTTCTTAAAAGAAGAATTTTAATTGAAGAAAAAGTAAAAGAATCACCTCTGTAAAATCAGGATGATAAATACCTTACAGGGTAATCAGATTCAAAACATAGAGAATCCCTCTAGGCAAAACCTTAAGTTACAAAAAGACACAAAAACAGGAATATACATTCCATTCAGCACAACTTATTTTATCAGCCATTTAAACAAAACAGAATCTAACTAGATTGCTTACTGACTTTTTACAGGAGTTCTGACCTGCATTCCTGCTCTGGTCCCAGCAAAAGCATCACACAGACAGAGCGAACCCTTTGTTTATCCCCGCCTTCAGCTTTGAAAGTATCTTGTCTCCTCATTGGTCATTTTGGTCAGGTGCCAGCGAGGTTATCTTAGCTTCTTAACCCTTTACAGGTGAAAGGGTTTTTCCTCTGACCAGGGAGGATTTAAAGGTGTTTACCCTTCCCTTTATATTTATGACAGGGTCACTCTGTATTTTTTAGGAGTTTTTGTTGTTTTACTTGACTAGTATATGAAAAATAATTAGCAGTGGGTGGAGCACCTCCGCAAAAGGTAATTACAGTTCCCTGCGCAGCTCTATTTAATTACAGAACTAGTCAAGAAAGCCATTAAGAATGCCCAAAGGATACAGACAAAGTAACCTATTCAGAAACACTAGAGAAGCAAACAAAATTCATACCCAATCACTCTACCCCGAGCTACTTGGCTTCACCATTGGAGAGGTCTCCTGGTCAACAAAGTACTGCCAAGCTTGTGAAGGGCTTACACTAAACTCAACAGTATTTCTCTGTCAGTAACTCAATAACTTTTAAATGCCTCATTTGATCAATTCCAAAATTTCAGGGAATGTTTTAGGCATCAATGGCCAGAACCCATACTGATTTGGAGAAAAATCAGAAAACTGGAAGAGTGACAGTGGCCACATGAAGCCCCTGTTAGCTCTTTAACACAGCCATAGCCTCAAGCACCTCTGCAATTACATATAGATCAATTAACCAGTTGATGCCAGCCATTAACACCTTCCAGCATAACACTACCCTTATATCAATCACTGCTTCTCCTTCCAATAGAGGTAAACATGCTGACACATGGAATGATTTCTCTCTCAGACAGAAAAAATAATAATGGGGGGAGGGGGCAGAGAAGAGGAAATGGTGAGAAGGGGAAAAGGGGTGTGTGCACACCCCAGCATGGGGGTGAGAGAGAATGGGAAACCCTGGAATAGGGGGAAGGGGGCACAAAGAACCCTTTGTATGGGAGACAGAATGGAGACCATAGTGATGGAGGCAGATGGGAACACAGAACCCCTGGCATGGCAGGGAAGGAGGGAATGTGGGGCACACCGTACCTCTGTCTGGGGGAGAGATTGGGATATCCTGATATGGGAAGAAGGAGGGAAGGTTGGGGAAAAGAGGAATGGGATGCATACAGATCCCCTGCCATGATGGAGGGGGAACATATAACCTCCTCGTGAGGGGAGACTGGAGCAACCTGGTAACAGGGAACGGGGAGGCACACAGAGCCCCTACCCGGGAGGGAAGAGGAGTAGAGGAGCACACACAGATCCTGCCATGGAAGGGAATGGAGGGCTTGGGGAAAGGTGGGATGAGTGTGTATCCAGAGCTGCTGGTATGGGGAGAAGAGGAGACCCTGATACGTGAGACCCTGGATGGGGGGCACACAGAGACCCTAGCAGAGAGGAGGTTAACTGGAGTTGCAGGGAGTACTTAAAACAGGGGGTTGCAAACAGGGTGTCTGTGGTGGAGAATGGAGGAATGCAAGGACACGCAGAACGTACAATAAGCTCCGCTTACACAAGCTACAAAGTGTGCTCCCTAGTTTTAAACAATCATAGTAGTACAGTAAAACTACTGAATGTACTTTCTTCAATCTGCTTTGATGTTTTGGCTAAAGTGATACCTACAAAACAAAGCCAAGTAAAAACATGAACATTTAAAGAAAGACAGCAAGCTTTGAAAAGTGTGCACTTAACTAGCTAATCACTGTGTGATTAAGTGTGAGCCTAAGGGCAGGTCAACGCTGTCTGGTTGGTTCAGACTATGGAGGTGTGAATAACAGTCTGTTTCCAAGTGCTGTGCTGTAACTCCCCTGTGTGGATACTGATGGTGCAAACTTAAAGGTTCCTACTGCACACTGATGTAGTCCTGTTTGGAGGGGACTACATTAATGAAAACTAGGAACCCTTTCATTCACACCCACAGCATCCATGCAGGGGAGTTAGAGTGCAACACTTTGGTGTGCACTGCTATTCAAAGTCCAGCACTCCCAACTGTGGGGAAGTGCAGACATGTTCCATATGCTTAAGGAAATTGTCTAATATACAGGTTTAGCATGTAAATGTGTGCAACTCTTCAGTTCAAAATATCAGAATTCATTAATCAAAACCATTTTTCATCCCAACCAAGAGGCACCAGTTCTATGATGATTATGTCAATATCGAGTTTCATACTTCAGCTCCTTTAGAGTACCCTTGTCTAAAAAATTTGTAGTAGAAGTTTTTACAATATAAATAGTATATTCCCCTTCTTTGTCCCCAAACTCAAACATAGAAAAGATACTGTTCAAACTTTTAAAAAAAAAATCACATTTGGGTAGAGAGCAACCTTAGATAAATTCAGCTCCAGAAGCTTAATGTTTCTGCAAGTTACAAACGCACAGAAAAAGGACATTATCATGGAAATTGTTCTGAAACTCTAACTGTACTGGGTGATATCTAGCAACTGCTATAATATTAAATGTGCACTGCCATTAAATTTAATTTTAAATATTGTTATTGCAACCTGATCCACTATGACATCTTTAAAGAAAATGATATCGTATAGTATTACTTCAAGAAGTGAAACTTAGCTAGTCATCTGGACCATAAAATAGCAGATTACTCCATCATGCTGGCTAGAGCAGCTAGGAATAAAACTAGATTTACCAACCACATTATTTTTATTCGGAAATGTTTCAAAACAGACATCATCCAAAAGACTTTAGACTCATTCCATCCAAATATACAGTACCGAGACCAGCAAAAACATGTACTGTGTAAAGTACAATTTGTAAATGTTGTGGAAAAATATTACAAGACATTCTGTAATATATCATCCTATCGAAGTAAAATAAATTAACTGAAGACCGAAATAGAAAATAATAAAAACTTCTATGCAATTCATGTATTAACAATTTAAATCTTTATGAGATTTGACATGTGTTAATGGGAACTGTTCCACAGAATCCCTGTACATCAAAATTTAGTCTGATACCCCACTTGCTCTCTCTGAATTTGCAGTCTAATATAAGTACATTAAATCACAAACTAGATAGTGAAATCTCTGGACTTGGTACGGGGAAAACAATAACAATGAAAATCTTGAAGTTAAAGGTGGTAGGTTAGTTCAGAGTGTAAGTTTTGTATTTGCACACCTAGGCTCTGATACTGCAATGAGCTCTGTAGGGCACAACAATCTGCACCATAAGTTCTCACTGCAGCACTGGGAAACTACTTTGCAAAGAATTTATGCAGCAATTGTACACACAAATTAAACTCATATTTACATGTCGAAATCTTTTAAATATCAAGTCCAGAAAATTCATAGTGCTGTCATTTTGAGTTTGTTGACATCAATGGAGCTATGCTGATTTTCCTCAGCCAAGGATTTGACCCATTTTCTTATTAGAGCCTCTTTCTATACCCAAAAGGGGAAGGTACCTTACAACAAGAATACTGTTTTTAAGGGGAACATCCATATACTTGTTAAAAACAAAAATGGAAGGGATTTACACAACTATCCCGTACGTTTATATCCCTCTGTAATTCTTGTACTGTCATGTTTATCAAAAGATATACATGTATATCCAATTTTTCAGTCCTTGTAGAGCTGGAGTGAAGGAGAAGTAATGGGGTTGACAACTGGACAGGCAAGTTTAAAGTCACCAAATGTGGTTAGATGCATGCTGTGTGTTTTATTACCTTACCAAACATACCATTCGTTTTTCAGTTTTGACCTTTTATTCCTATGCAACATAAGCATCTCAGCCAATATTATTCAAAATACTTTAGCTGAAGTGAAAATATAGAACAAAAACATATTATAATCAGTGTTTTTTAAAACAAACCACCAAATGTAGTCTGCCCTTTAAAGAGTTAAAGTGTAGTTTTTTATAAAACTACAGTATATTATAATTATATTATATTATAATATTAGTCGGACCATGTGGGACCACTGATTATGAGTTGTATTTATGTAACTGAAATTCTGTTAATTGGCATGACCAGTGATAATGTATGAATAATCTAACCACCTTGATTCATTTTCCATTTCTAGCTTGATGGGTTCTACACAAGTAGTAACATGGTCATTTAGCAATAACTGCAGTGAAAGATCAGAAAAGCAATCTGATCGAGAATACTGTACAGTTGTTTACATTAGAGAAAAATAAACTTCATTAGTCCAATTTCCCTAAAAGGATCTCTGTTATAAAATTCTCACAGTTCTGATCTGTTGTAATGATGTCTCTTTTGAGGAAGCATGTGTTGGGGTTAGAACACAAGACTTTTAGTCAGGCAATATAGGTACTGTTCCCAACTCTGACATGGTGTGTGATGTGAAGCAAGTCACTTAACTGATTTATCTCAGTTTCTACATTTGTAAAATGGGGATAACGGTAACTAATTCATATGCCCCTAGCCGTGTCATGGTTATCAGCATTGTGCACACCATTGCCATTCAGAACCTCGCAGCAGCTCCAAAGACAGAATCTAGATCCTCTAGCTCCAAAAGAAGAGACTCTTCCATCAGCTGCTAGCAGCAGAGGGCTTATAAAACAAAACTGAGACCACCTGATTCTATCCAGTTGAGGGTAGCGGTGCATATGTTTTAGTGATTCCCCCATTTTGGAGAGAACACTTATGTGGATGGGAGAGCTTCAGACTGCTTGCCCTCTTCCACATTTGTCACAACTCTTCAGTAAGGAAATTGTTTTAGCCCCAAATACTAAACTCAAGTTCAGACTAGCATTGCTGGAGACAGAGCTCATTACGGGGCACCTCCATCAGGAGGGCTTGTACGCCTTATACGGGGGATGAGCTTTGAGTGGGGCTCTTATTGTTAGAGCCCAATAGGCTTGAGGCATGACTGTGCCTGTTGGCAATATTAATGTAGGCAGACAGCCCAGTTGGTTGTTTAAGGGACTGCAGGGACATGGGGCACTAGGTAATGCTTTGCTTGCCAGATAAAATCTGGAAATGAAATCTTGTTGAAAGCAGAGACTTTCAGTCATATAATGGGTCTGATTCCCATCACAGGGAATGTGCATGCAAAATCTTAGATATTTGCTTTTAGAGAAAATTACTTTATTGAATATCTGGAAAGCTTTAAATTATAGCTTATTAGAGTGAGTGTAAGAAAGCAAAGAAAACAATATATAACTATCAGTATTTATTAAGCACTGAAGTGTGGTCGGAGCTGTACAATACAAAGAAGATCAGATAAGTACTGCAACAGGGCCTTACCATCTAAAAGAGACAGACAGGCAGGTGCATAATACACCAGATGATTGGAGGAAGTTCCAAGTTCAAAACTGGTGCAAATTTTTATTGTGGTGGAATTTTTGTAAATTAGATTTGTTGCTATGGAGGATCACCACTGGAATGTTTCAAATCATAAGTTTATTTTAAGGAGGGATTTGAATGTCACAGGATAAGTGTGTCCTGATGCTAGATAAATGCCAGGGCAAATTGGGTGACATTCATTCATGACAGTGTTCTTTTCCAGTGTTTTCATCCCTAGTGCACCAAATGATTAATAAGGAAGATGGTGTCATTTTGGCTGGTAGACATTGGTTTAGTTGACATTTATTTACTGTTCCATTACTGAAAAGCTGCATTCTGACTCAGATAATTGATTTTAGCCATTCAGAAATGAGCTTTACATAAAAACAATTTTAAAAGATTTTCAATTAATTTATAATACACTAAAAATGTAATATACCTCATAAATTACAAAATGTATGGGTGAAACGATTTCTTAACTGAAGCTTCACTTTTTAAAAATAATTTTGCCAGTATGCAAGTGTTAGCCAACCATTCATCTGATTAGCTAACACTGAAAAAATAAAACAACATAAAGACTGAGGGTGAAATCCTGATTCTATTGAAGTTAATGGGAGTTTTGCCGTGACTTCAGTGGAGCCAGGATTCACCTCAA
Source organism: Lepidochelys olivacea (assembly GCF_965140295.1). Taxonomy (NCBI): domain Eukaryota; kingdom Metazoa; phylum Chordata; order Testudines; family Cheloniidae; genus Lepidochelys; species Lepidochelys olivacea. The sequence continues at coordinate 77,834,536 of NC_140417.1, read as the reverse complement.
TCAATGAATGATAACATGCCCTGCTGCATTGTTACAGGTAAAATGTAGTATTTTCTAAAATGCTAATGACTGCTTCAAGAAACAAACCTTTCATATGTTTTATTAAGCCAGTCAGAAGAAACATGGAAGAAACTGGATAGTACCATTTATAAACACAAACTGCCAGCTTCAAGCGTAAAGGAAAAATACTGAATATTTTTTTCCCTTTAATTTATTTCCATTAATATTTATAAGCTAAAATTCAACCCTTTTTTTTAGCAAAACAACTGATTGCCTCCTCTCATAAAGTAAAAGCATAAAACCTTTTCAATCTATTGTGAAATATATCCTCAATTAGTAGAGTCAAGCAGAAAAACAGATGAACCTGAACATTTGATTAAAGGCTAAATCTTGAGTCAATGCATTTTTGATCAACGTATCCGTGCACACGCATAAAAATTAAGATATATGTGACAAAGATTATCAACACAATTACCCATTGTTACCTGAGTGCCTTAGAAGTCTTGCATGTCTAATTAAAATGTTCCTATACAATCAATATAATTATCTGTTGACAGCTGCCATTAAAAATAATGGGCCTAGGTATTCTAGAACTGTGGTCATTGTGGAGTTACTGCACGTAACCTTTTCTGATTTGAGTACTGATTTTAAAGTGGAGTCATGCATTCTCTAATTAAAATCCTGAAGATCATTATTATAAATACTGTACATGAAAAGAAAAGGAGTACTTGTGGCACCTTAGAGACTAACCAATTTATTTGAGCATAAGCTTTCGTGAGCTACAGCTCACTTCATCGGATGCATACTGTGGAAAGTGTAGAAGATCTTTTTATACACACAAAGCATGAAAAAATACCTCCCCCCACCCCACTCTCCTGCTGGTAATAGCTTATCTAAAGTGATCACTCTCCTTACAATGTGTATGATAATCAAGGTGGGCCATTTCCAGCACAAATCCAGGGTTTAACAAGAACGTCGGGGGGGGGGGGGCGGGGTAAGGAAAAAACAAGGGGAAATAGGTTACCTTGCATAATGACTTAGCTACTCCCAGTCTCTATTCAAGCCTAAGCTAATTGTATCCAATTTGCAAATGAATTCCAATTCAGCAGTTATTTGCACTGTAGTGTCCAGGAAGGGGATCTCTTGTGTGGACTGGACCAGGCTGAGGCTGATGGTGGGATGGAAATTGTTGACATTCTTGTTAAACCCTGGATTTGTGCTGGAAATGGCCCACCTTGATTATCATACACATTGTAAGGAGAGTGGTCACTTTAGATAAGCTATTACCAGCAGGAGAGTGGGGTGGGGGGAGGTATTTTTTCATGCTGTGTGTGTATAAAAAGATCTTCTACACTTTCCACAGTATGCATCCGATGAAGTGAGCTGTAGCTCACGAAAGCTTATGCTCAAATAAATTGGTTAGTCTCTAAGGTGCCACAAGTACTCCTTTTCTTTTTGAGAATACAGACTAACACGGCTGTTACTCTGAAAACTGTACTTGAAGATATTTTTAACTCAACAGATTTAACATTGTAACCAAGAAAACCACATTTTTCTAAACCCATAACTCATTTTGGAGACATATATCTTTGCATCTAACTTTTATTCTTTAATCTGCTATTCTGTATTGTTAGCACATCAGCAATTTTGACAAAGTTGCTTTGAGCTTTATAAAACAGATGTCACAGGGCATGCATTAAATAATTCTGCTTAATCAGTTCTATTCATATAGATTACTTACCTCATCGCCTATTACAAGTTCTTCCCTGGGATTGTGGAAAAGATATTCATATAGTTTATAGTGTTGAAATAAACTGAAAAAGAAAAGAAAACGTAGCTTCAGCACAGCCACAAATCTTTAGAAAGGAAGTATTCTAAACATATTTGTTACCCTAAGACTTATTCCCTAGGTCAAGATACCTCAGCACTAATAAGAAGAGACACTTGTTGAGCTCTAATTCTAGCTACAATGTGTAAGCCATTGCAGGTATTACAAGATTCATATCAGTTATAATAAACTCAATATGACAATTGAGATATCAGCCCTACCATTGTGAAATTGAGTTTTGGGGCTTAATATTCTGCTCTGAAAAATAACTCAGAAGTTAATTGTTACAAGGGCATAATTTGACCTGCAGGATCTTTATTATTGGTGATGGTATGGGAGTAGAAAATGCACCTAACTCGACTTTCAGATCCCAGGCTGGTAGTATACCAAGAAAGACTGAACTGGAAAACTTGAGACACAACAAAGATAGAAGCAAATGAAGCCCTTTTTACATAGGTTTCAGAGTAGCAGCCGTGTTAGTCTGTATCCACAGAAAGAAAAGGAGTACTTGTGGCACCTTAGAGATTAACAAATTTATTTGAGCATAAGCTTTCATGAGCTACAGCTCACTTCATCGGATGCATTCAGTGAAAAATACAGTGGGGAGATGTATATCCACAGAGAACATGAAACAATGGGTGTTACCATACACACTGTAACGAGAGTGATCAGGTAAGGTGAGCTATTACCAGCAGGAGAGAAAAAAAAAACCCACCTTTTGTAGTGCTAATCAAGGTGGGCCACTTCCAGCAGTTGACAAGAACATCTGAGGAATAACAGAAAATCACTATCCATCACCTTCAGCCCCCAACTAAAACCTCTCCAACGCATCATCAAAGATCTACAACCTATCCTGAAGGACGACCCATCACTCTCACAGATCTTGGGAGACAGGCCAGTCCTTGCTTACAGACAGCCCCCCAACCTGAAGCAAATACTCACCAGCAACTACACACCACACAACAGAACCACTAACCCAGGAACCTATCCTTACAACAAAGCCCGTTGCCAACTGTGTCCACATATCTATTCAGGGGACACCATCATAGGACCTAATCACATCAGCCACACTATCAGAGGCTCGTTCACCTGCACATCTACCAATGTGATATATGCCATCATGTGCCAGCAATGCCCCTTTGCCATGTACATTGGTCAAACTGGACAGTCTCTACGTAAAAGAATAAGTAGACACAAATCAGACGTCAAGAATTATAACATTCACAAACCAGTCGGAGAACACTTCAATCTCTTTGGTCACTCGATTAGAGACCTAAAAGTTGCAATTCTTCAACAAAAAAAACTTCAAAAACAGACCTCAACAAGAGACTGCTGAATTGGAGTGATCCTGCAATTGCAAACAGGATACAATTAACTTTGGCTTGAATAAAGACTGGGAGTGGATGGGTCATTACACAAAGTACAACTATTTCCCCATGTTTATTCCCCCCCACCCCCACTGTTCCTCAGATGTTCTTGTCAACTGCTGAAAATGGCCCACCTTGATTATCACTACAAAAGGTTTTTTCTCCATCCCCCCAACCCACTCTCCTGCTGGTAATAGCTCACCTTACCTGATCACTCTTCTTACAGTGTGTATGGTAACACCCATGGTTTCATGTTCTCTATGTGTACAAATCTCCCCATTGTATTTTCCACTGAATGCATCCGATGAAGTGAGCTGAAGCTCACGAAAGCTTATGCTCAAATAAATTTGTTAGTCTCTAAGGTGCCACAAGTACTCCTTTCCTTTTTACAAGTCACTTTTCATCTTAGAATTGCATTTTAAACTCCAAAATAAATATTTTTTCCAGATTAAAATTTACCTTATATTTACGCTATACATACAGTAGGAAAAACTTGGTAAAAAATAAGTTAGGGGTTTTTTTCTTGTGTGGCAGAGTACAAGAAATGGTACATTTCATTGTTACCTCTTTGTTTAGGTTTGTTTTCCCCAAACAAATGGAGAACACAGTATATCAATAATTTTAATTCAGATGACATACTCCCAGAGACCAGGGATTGACACTGGAGTTTTGAATATTACCACAAAAATAACTCCATATGTTTTCATCTACAGTACTTGTTCCTGTGAAGTTGTAATACTGTAATTTCTGACATCCCTCACAATACTGTGACACACTGATGGCAAACACAGAATTATGACTTCACAGCAAGTTCAAGCAAAAGTAGAAGTCAACTTCAGTGCAGGCCAAAAACACAACACCCTCTCTTCCAAGAGTTCATCCCATTCACACAAGTAGTACTCATGGAAGCAAAGACAGCAATCAGATAAATTATCTGTGACTCTGACTCCAGCCCTTCCTGGTTTGTAAGGAAGAGTTGATAACACTCGGGAACTTTACTTACAGATTGTCAACAGGAACTCTACCACCCTTCCTTAAAAATGCAATTGTCTAACCAATACTAAGGAAGCTATCACTTTGTGTAGAGCACAAATTACTACCCAGCATCTCAACCTCCCACTCCATTCCCAAGCCAGGAATGAAGAAGTTAGCAAAGACAGTCTCTTAAGGCCACGTTTCAATTGTTAATAGCTTAGTGTTCTCTCACTCAGGCTTTAGGCCAAGGCAATGGTATTGAGAGAGCATTTGTGCTGATGGATAGCCACCCTCCTGTCCATAGACAAGGGGTGTACACTCAGACTCATCCTGTTGGATCACACCTGCAGCATTAGGCATCACTGATCACCAAACACTCCTGTCCTGGCTCCAAGAAACTGCAGTTGTAAACGGAAACACCTTGAAATGGCTGGGTCTTTATTCACAGAAGGCACTTCACCTCCTAAACACTCACATGCAGAGACCCACAGGGCTCAGTCTTCTCCCCTATGTTATACAAGATATACATGTATAGTATAGCAAATGTCTGAAAAAATACATTGCCTTCAATAATACAATTCTCCGGACCAGATTGTTAAAGGACCCCCTACTTCTCTCCCCCCCCCCGAAAAAAAAAATCACCAGAAGCAATCCTATCTCTCAATACAGAAACAGCTGACAGGTGAAAAGCAGAAATTCCCAATGTTAACACCACAAAAATTTTACAAACAATTCTTAGTAATATGGAAGAATTTATTGTAACTAGTTTAGAAGGAAAAATGTTTAATCTTGCTTAAGTATTCTTTCACAGAATTCTAGAGAGCAGAGAATTCTTGTTCCTCTCCACAGGCATGCAATAGTAAGGCATTGGAAATGCCAGAAACACAGTTAGCATTTAATCTGCAAAATTCTCCCACTGCAGGAACCGAGCAAGACAGCCAGCCATAAAAGTTGCTTCCCCAGGACCCACTCATGAGTTCAGGCATACGGGAAGGTCAGGGGTGAAGCCATAGCACTGAGGGTCACAAGAGAAGAATGAGGGGGGATTTGATAGCTGCTTTCAACTACCTGAAAGGGGGTTCCAAAGAGGATGAATCTAGACTGTTCTCAGTGGTAGCAGATGACAGAACAAGGAGTAATGGTCTCAAGTTGCAGTGGGTGAGGTTTAGGTTGGATATTAGGAAAATCTTTTTCACAAGGAAGGTGGTGAAGCACTGGAATACATTACCTAGGGAGGTGGTGGAATCTCCTTCCTTTGAGGTTTTTAAGGCCCAGCCTGACAAAGCTCTGGCTGGGATGATTTAGTTGGTGATTGGTCCTGCTTTGAGCAGGGGGTTGGACTAGATGACCTCCTGAGGTCGCTTCCAACCCTGATATTCTATGGTTCTATGATTCTAAGCAGTGCTGCAGCCCATAGAGCAGCCCAGATCAGCTGCTGTAATTAGACAAGATCCCAAGGCAGTCCAAGTTATGCTGGTGGCCTCTCCAGACCTGGGAACTGCCCAGAATCAGGAGGGCACAGAGGTGTTTTGCCTGTGCCTTTTGGGTAATAATAATAATTTTCCTACAGACTTGCCCGAATGCATTTGCACAACTTTCAAATGTATGTTTATGTGTGCGCAAACAATTTTGTGCATGTAAGTAGATGAATTCTCAAGTTCTGTGGGCAACTTTATGGTGGCGACTTAAATGTATTTACTGAGCAGGCTCCACAAAATGTAACTGCAGAATGTAACTATTTCAGCCACTCAATTTAATTTGTTGACAACTGAGATTACAAAACAAAACAAGAAATTCAGCTGCGTCAAACTCCAAATTTTCTTCACCAGACACAGATTACACAGACAACTAATTTGTTCTACAGTATCTGCCATTCCATTTACAGTACATTTTGTCTGCAATACTTCAGCTCTGATTCCTGCCATGTCCTGGTAGTGAGATATAAGCCTGTGTTTACACAGGCCTCATAATTTATCTGGAACTAATTTAGGTAATTTTGACCTTCATATGACTCTGACCCTCCCAACCTCCTTTGCCATTTTTGGTAACATTTTAGTGTGGATCATTTGTAAATGCCAAAAGACATGTTACTAATAAGTCAAATACCTTGTTTGTCTTATTAGCCATTAGTTTTAGACCATTTTATGTATTTACTGAAAAGGCCCAGAAAGGAGCCAGACTGACAGTGCTGAACAATCAAATCCTCTCTTTATACCCACAAAATATTTCATGGTATATTGTAGTGGATTGTGTCTTATGTATATCACATTTTATTTATTCATCATGATGATGATTTTGGAAGTTCTGAATTCATTCTTTAATGGAACTATTTTTAACCTAGCACCCATAATCCTATGTTAAGGACAAAAATTCTCTTTCTTCTAAGATATATAAATTTAATGTGCTTGCTCTTTGTTTCTGTTGTTACCGATGGTGATTTTTTTGGTGACCAATGCTATTAACAATTGCACACATAATTAATTTTACTCTTGTAACTATTTAAAGAATCGGACCTTTTATGATGTCATGTAAGCAAGTGAAGGTGATTAAGACTGACATTTTCCTAGATCAACTGTTTCCTGAAAGAAACTGGCAAGAGATAAGTTGATGTGTATTTGCGAAGGGAAACAAAACAAAAAAAGAGGATAACTGTCATCTTTCACTAAACCTGAAAGCTGCTGAACAGTTTGTGCCAATATAGTTAAGCATTCATTCCTATTTCCTTTATACATCTCAGGGGTTCATAACTCAACTGTAAAAATTTGATCTGAACTGAAACATAGCATATTCACTTTAAGAGCAACAGACCTATCATTTAAAAATTAAACAAGTAAAAGGAAGATGGGAAAATACATTAATTAAAAATGTAACAAAAATTAGTTATTTTTGTATTTGTATAATTTGAAAATGACTTCAAAGCTTAAATATACCGATTTATTTTTTATTTGTTAAAAAATATGAAAGCGGCTGAAATAATGGCTTTTATATATGGTGTACTTTAGTGTATGTGTATATATATTTTGCTCAGCAATTTGGAAAGGATTTTTAATATTCATGCATACCCTTGATTAACACCCAGATTAGTTGTTAGCTGGATTAACATTCCACTGGGAAAGTTATAGGGTCTGATCCTACACCCACTGAAGTTAAGATTTCAATAGAAGTAAGACTAGGTCTATGGTCTCATAGGTCAAAACACTACAAACTACATGGATCTGATCAGTCTAAATACATAGTTACCCAAGAGCACTGTGGTCTTTCAATGAAAGAACCTTTGTTCCATAAAAACATATGAAAGTTTTAGAAGGAAAAAAAGATAAAAAGTTAAGATGACACTCATAAATACCACGACAACTTTTACTTTAGGGCTAGAGGCAGTTCATTTTTGCACTGTGCCTCGAGCACTGTGGGAGTGAGATTTTCAGAATCCCCCACCTCATCTCCCCACTGCTCAAGACAGTGTGTGCTGCACAGGTGTATACCTAGTACGATGTATGCTCCTCAATGTGCTGGAGGTATTCTTCACTACCTCTCATCCCTTTTTGCCCACCTGCAAAAGCAAGGGATACAGTGGCTCTGTGAAGCATGCCACCTGCCATGTGATGGAAACAAATGGCATGGTATACTGGGGTAAAGAGTGTCTTACATCCCCTTACTCCCTTGCACTGGTATGCAGGATGAGCCACTATCCAGCCTTACATTTGTTACATTTAAAAAATACATACTGCTGCTTGTTTGCAGCCACATCTCTTTTTGTGCTTACAACAGCAGTAGTTTGCAAGCTGGTGATGGACCTCTTTTGTATTGTGGTACAGGCTGCCTAGTAAAAGCAACACACTAATGATTTTTAGAACAGCGTTGTACATAAAACATGGATTTCCTATTCCATTCATGAGACCATCCCAAATTGGCTTTGAACGTAATCTATGTTCAAAATTCAAATAATTGTCATGTTTGCAGTATTGTTATAGTTGTGCTGGTCGCAGGATATTGAGAGACAAGATGGGTGAGGCAATATTTTGTATTGGACAAACTTCTGCTGGTGAGATAGAGAAGCTTTCAAGTTACACAAAGCTCTTCTTAAGATCAGACAGATGAAAGTCACCTGAAGAAGAGCTCTTTGTAGCTCAAAGCTTATCTTTTACCAAAAGAAGTTGCTCCAATAAAAGATATTACCTCACCCACCTTGTCTCTCAAATAATGTTCATGAGTAGTATTTATTCATTATGGCCTTGAGCCAGTACAGTACTCAAGTACATAACTTTAACCATGTGAGTAATCCCACTGAAATCAATCGGACTACTCACTGGTTTGAACTTACATACATGATCTAGTGCTTTGCTGGACTAAGGCCTAAAACTATGCCATTTATAACTGAATCATTAAGATAATGCTCTACCCTTTCCCTCCTCTCTCCATTCCTCACCACAAAAAAACGGGGGGGAGGGGGAGGAATAACTTGCTGTTGCCCAGTTGAAGCATAGAGAATCTTCACCATCAAGACCATGAAATAGGATAGAGTGTTAGTCTAAACTTTGAAGTCATTGGGTTGTATCATTTGAGGCCAGAGCCTTGTTATTTAAGTAAATGGTGTTGGGTTGTTGGGTTGTTGTTTTTTTCGGGGTGGGGAAGGAGGGGGTGTTAGTGTAATGTTCAGGAGTTTTTGGCAAAGTTTGATCATGTTAAACTAAATAACTCTCTCTTTTTATTGGCAGATACTTTACAGTGCTGAATTATTAGAATATAAACATAACTGATATTGGAAAAAAAGTATACCTGATCTTCAAGTAATTGATTATAGCCTTGGCTTGATCAACACTGAAGAAATCCAAGCCACCACTTTTTTCTGAATGAGACTCCCCTATTCCAGCCATTGCTCTCCCAAGCTCTTTTATGTTGTCTTCAAGGGTCATGTGTTTGGCTGCAATTCAATCCAGAACAAAAACTAAACATAGATGTGACAGATGTTTTCTTGGCACAGTACTGAGAGACTTTTTTAATGTTTGAAAAGTTCCATTTGAGGCCATGTAGAATATTTTTTTAAAAATTGGACAAATTTTATTGCTTATTTCCATTATTCTTAAAAAAATCCAGTAGTCTTAACATTCCCTCACAACACCATCGATGGTCACTTTGTCCTGTAGGGACAAAAGTAGATCACACACAAACTACTTAGTTGATAGCTTATTTACTCAGATATTGACATCATAATTACATGAACAGAGAATCAGGGACAGATTCTATTTCAGATGCTGAACACAGAGGTATCAAAGAATAACCATGGTGGGAAGAGAGGAGAGTAATCTTAGATACACAAAATACGGTGTGCACAGGAAAGAAGCCACAGGAAGTGGGAAGACTGAATAATAGAATTGGGAATGCCAACAAATGGGGAGTCCCCTAGAAGTAAAGCAAAAAAGGAGTGAAGTTGTGGGGTTAGAGCAACACATGAAGAAGGGACAGAAGTCACACCTGGAAGCGAACTGGAGGCCCTGCGCACTCCTACGAGGTGCTAGGCACCATAAACTCCTACTGACTTCAGTAGCAGTTGAAGGTGCTCAGGGATCTGAAGGGATCAAATCTGGGCACCAAATGCTGTCCATGGCTGTATTTTCTACAGCCTTCAATCTTCAAGCTAGATTGCAGTCTGAGACTAGCCCTTCTTTGAATTAGCACTCTTCCAACTGAGGCACAACTAACAGATGACTAATCCAAAGTAGTATTACTTATGCTGCCTCAGGCCCTGTTTCAGCATTTATTTATGGATGTGCTTAACTTTAAGCACTTGCTTAAGTCCAACCACATGCAGCAAACCATTTTAGCACAAGATGAACATTAAAGACATGCCGAAGTGCTCACTGACTTCAATAGGAATTCAGCACACGCTTAAACTTAAACCCACATGCCAATCTCTCTCCTCCAGCTTCTCATTCTCTCTTAGAGTTCACCTCCCCACTCACCTCTTTGCCCCAGTCTCTTTGTCCTATCAGTTACAGTTCTCTCCTCCCACCTTCCCACACTGGTTCTCAGTCCCAGTCTCCTTGCACAGTGAGTCCCAGTCTTCCCACTAGCTTCCAATACTTGTCTCCCGGCTAACCAGTCTCAATCTCACCCTCCACCCCAACTTCCAGTTCTAGTTCCCTTACCCCTCCAACCAGTTTCCAGTTCTAGTCTCCCAATCTTCTCTCCCAGGTCCAGCTCATGTCCCCATTGCATATGAAAAGGCAGCTTTCTTCTCCATGCTCATTCAAGGGGGGCGGGGGGGGTAGGAATACTGAGATCACAGGAGACAGACTCCCTTGTTCTCAGACAAGATGTCTGAACCCAGCATAGCTCGTAGCAGAACAGCGACTGCAGGGAAAGTTCTGCTCAGTCCCAGGATGGAGCATGCTCAGTAGAGACAAAATCTTCAGTGAGTTAAATGCTAAAATCTAAAAAAAAAAAAATCTACTAAGCATATGTAAATAGTGATTTTTTTCCCCAAAAGCTTATAACTTCACCAAATTTGGGCAGATTTTCACAAGGACAGAGAAAGACACATCCCTGATACGCAGGTCACCCTCCTCCCAAATTTCAAGTCCCTGCTCCAAAGCATGAGATGCTTAAAAGAGAGAAAAAAAAAAAAAAGGTCACCAGGATATTTTAACATGGGCAAAACAATGTATTCTTCCACACTCTCATAGAAATAGCGGAAGCGTTTTAGCTGAAATTTTCCAAAAAAAAAATCAGCCTGAGGCAGACACCTGGCATGGAAAATTTCAGCCCAAATGGTTAAAGTTTGGCAAAGTCTTAAGCAACTGAAAATAGGGTTTTATAATGGAAAATGTCAGGCAAACCTAACCACAGCCAGCACTACCAGTCCTGCCTATAGTATTATGTATACACATACACGAACACAGATACACCCAGGAAAACTCATTTCTGATATGCTTCCATTCTTCTCAATAGTTTCATTAGTACAGTTAATCCATATTAAGGTATTCGTGTAGTGAAGACTCTATAGCAAGACAACTGGAATTCCTAACAATTATTTTCCTAACCATGAAGCATATGTACATTCTGGCAAAATTCCTAACTAATTCTATTCAAGGACCTTTTGCAAGGTAATAATATGGTAAAAAGTTGTTATATGTTTAATTTTTTTAAAATTCACCTATTCTTTTCTGAAGGAATAAAAATTTAACTGCAGCCAAGAGTTATATCCAAAATACAATGCACACACCATGCTGATACTCAGGGAGAAAATGAATAATTTAATATTTATTTCTAATTAAAATATTAACTACTTACATTAAAAACAAGTAATTGAGAGAACATGCTAAGTTTCTGTTCAAGTGAATATTTTAAGAATTATACTTACTGCTGAGGTTCTCCAACAGAAAGTTTAAGATGGCCATGAATCCTGAGAGCTGTAGATGAGTGAAGTCCATCTCTTTAGCCCACCAAAATCCAGACACATAATAATCTAGTAAAACAGCTTCCTTCAAAGATGTCTTAATTTGTCTGAAATTGAGAAACTCTTCCAGTTTTCTGTGGTGGAAAGGTGAAGTATAAAATCAAGTGAAAGGTTCCACAAGTTTGATTTAGTCTGCCTGCAATCATGTGTGTATTCCAGGCAACTGATTCAGCTATATCATTTAATACATTAATACTGTTCACAGGACAAATCAGTAATTAGCAACATGAACCCAATTCTTCATGTTTCCTCAAGCACTGTTTAGGTACATTAAAATACAAGTTATGATGATACTACATTTAAGTGTAAGTTATGAAGAAAAAATGGTACGATGACTTCATCTGTATATCAGTGGGTGCACTTGACACATTTGACTGATCAAAGGTATCCCTTCTTGTATCTTTCGGGTGAGATGTGCAACCACAAAATCAAAAGTCTTCTATGTAACAGACATGTAACAGATATAAAGGAGATCTAAAATTCACAAATTATTGAGTGAGATGAAGCTGAAAATCCAAGAGAAAATCAGCTTTTATTTTCTTGGGAAGTTTTAGGGTGAAATGAGACTAGAAAGGAAAAATACTGTGAACCCTGTCTTCACATACACTTATAAAAGTAAGCTTCATTGCAACTCCACTTTCTACAAAAAGGTCCTAGCTGCAGCTCCATCTGGGAGCAAAGTTGAGGTTGCAGTCACAACACTATGACTCAAACAGCATGATAACGTGACACCTGCCTTTATAATAATAATGATAATGAACATAATACTCACTGGTGACGATAATTGATTTTACTATGTTGTACTAAGAAATCTGTCTGGAACACTCAAACACAAATGGGTCAGGTATGCAGTGTTAAGATGTAAATTAGGTTTAGGCTAAAGATTTGGGTTTGAGGCCAAATCAAGGCTAGGGTTTAGGCTCAGAATGGATGGTGACAAAATCCCACAAGTCATTCTTGTGCAATTTCAGCATCAAATGGCAGAATTCTCATACCAGCATTTATTGTTGCAATATTTCCTAGGGTATCTGCAGTAAGCTACAGCCATTCATGCACAGGCCCATACCCTAAATACTGACCCCTGCCATGTCCTGACAATGCAGTTTTAACGAAGCCATGCTCCTAGGGCCTCCCTTTGACCTCAACAGCCCCTAGGACCCATCAGATGACATAGAACAGAGAAAACTTTCTAGGCTGTATTTTTTGTCAATATAATGTCATTTTCAGAATTCTTTTTCTTAGTAGGTTTAATATAACCAATCATCCTATTTGCCTTTTCGCTGCAGCTGTACAGAGTAGCCATCGTTACTCCTCTTAAGTCTCTTTTCTCAGTGGTTCCTGCAAATTCATCACCATAAAATTTCTTCACCCATGCTTACATTTTTTCAAAATTTAGTGTTATCTGCAATGAAGTTGTCTAATATTCAACATGTTTAAATCCATCTGGAGTTTGTCACAATTCTCCAAATCTTTACTAATCAACTGCATAGTGCTATACGCAACCTTCACCAACTCAGCGTACACTTCCTCAGTCAGCCTATTATTGATTCCTGGGGACCTCCTTACTCTTTATCTCTCTCATTACGACTCTTTATTTCTCACAGCTACACAAGTTTTTAATTGATAATAAGACTTTGCTCTTTATCTCAGGCTATTCATGTTCTTTAATGCTCCCTTAAGAACAAAACTTACATTATATCTGAAAATTCAACTAAATAATATTGGGTAAAATTATCAAAAGTGCCTAAGTAATTTCGTAGCATAAGTTTCATTTTCAAAAGTGATTTGGGCACTTAGGGGCCTAAGTCTCCTTGAAAGTCAAGTCACTTAGATGCTTTTGAAAAAGTCTCAATCTTTATTTTTTTCTAAATAACAAAGTTTAGAAAGGAGAAATTTCTCCTTAGAAAAGCCATGCTTTTTTTTTGACCATATTCATTTATGCCTATTGTGTTCAGAATTAGTACTATCCTTTTTTATTTTTCTGCATTAATGCAATGGATTAGAGAGGGACACGGCTGGGGACTTCAGTTTGCAATTCCGCCAGTATACCTCAACTGTGTTTTAGAGAAAATAGTTTAGATTCCATGTTCTCTCGGTCCTTGGCCAGTTAAGATGGCCAATAAAGATGCCAACTGTGATAATTGTTTTTACTTCCCAAAAAATCTGAATCTTTTTTCTCTGCTTCTTATTCCCTCCTAAAAAGACAAAGTACTGTCAGACCTACGAATAGGCAACTAACTGTTCACAGTGTTCACAAAGCCAGAAAGTTATACTGTTGAAGGATACAAAAAAAAAAAAAGATGTGTTTTATTAATCAAACTAGTGAACAATATAAAGGCTCACTAGTGAACAATATAAAGAACATAATTCATTAAGTTTTGGTTAAAGCATTACCTCTGTTCTACATGATGAATTTGTGCAGCTGTATATATACAACTTGGTTAAAAACACTGAGTCATGTACTGAAATGGAAGTGGAGCGTGGCCAACTGTGAACTTTCCAAAGTTTGAAACAGTCCATATCCTCTGTCTTATAAGCTTTTGCCAACATTATGCTTTCACAATCGTTATTTCAAGGGAATTAGGGTTTTCTGATATTCATTTTTTCAATATTCTGCAATGTATGTGATTGACACAATGAGATTCTTTATATATCTTCTATTATTACTATTGCTATTTTTTTCATGGAAGATGCTCAGGTACTATGGTGGTGGGCAGCAGTAAAATCTTTAGATCAATAGACAAAACAAGGATATTGCTATAACACATCAGACACATAATCCATCGAGCACAACAGTGGCCAGGAAACCTTACAGTATATAAAAACGATGCCCTATGGTGAGAGACAGATGTTTCAATACTGGTACTAAATTGTTTGTGCTACCTAAAATGCCCTTGAAGCATCCTCTTTTCAGTCAAATGCAGTACATGTCATAATTTAAGATCCATCTGTGAAAGTGTATATATATCAGCTGAAATGAAGAGAAGCACAAAGGTCTCTCAGTATTTTCCTTTCTAATCTTAGATGAGAGATTTTGACAAGAAATTGTGTTACAGGGTGATAATGAAATTTGGTCTCAATTGACGTGAATGTTTCATTCTCTAATGCCACAAGTAGGAGATCTATTGTGCAGAGTAAAAGAGTAAATGGGGGAAAAATCTTTTTAATATTAGATGGGGAAAAATGTCTTTCCAATTTCTCTATGGAATCCCACTAGGTCAACAATAAGTGATCTTTTTCCTAACAACAAAGAGAAAGAGTATTTCAAGGTAATGAATCATATCTTTTTAATCTTATCTAAAACATTTGTATTTATCCACTAACGGCAGAATTTTCAAAAGTACCTAAGTAACGTTAGAGCATAAGTTCCATTGACTTTAGCTTGCTAAGAACTTACTGCTAGGTGACTTTCAATGGGACGTGTGCGCCTCAGTCACATAGGCACTTTTGAAAATGTCACCCCTGAAATTTAAGACCAACACATTCAATTGTGGATGCCTAAAGTTTGACTCCTAAATCCTTAAGAACGTAGATAGCTTCATATGAAGCTTTTTGCCACTTTCTTAAGGGTCAGTTTTTATTATATCCAAACTCCTCTATTTTTTCAGCCTTAGACATTAATCTGAAACCTAAAAATGAGGTCTAAGACACAGGAGGAGGCAGTTTAAAGTGCTCAATTTTGCCCTACTCTACTCACATTGAAGTCAATAGGAGCTTTACCATTACCTACAATGGGAGCAGTCAGCCCAACTCACTGAGCACTTTCGAAACAAATCACACCTGTATATATTTAAAAACATCGAATATCCAAAACCATATCAACTTGCAATATTCATACAAAGAAAGTGAGCAAAGGAGAAAGAAAAATAAAAAGATGGAGAGAATATAGGAGAAGAGTACATTCTGAGACCAACATATTTTCTTATTTACTCCATTACTGCCATTGTCCACAAGTGTCCCAAAAATTGGATTAAATCATCATTCACTTAGCATACAAGTCTTCAAAAAATGCCATTTGCCCACATATATAAATCAATATTGCAGTGCTGGTGGAGTTAATTTAACCAGCTATATTAAAATAATTGTCTTGCACAGAGTACTAGTGTTATTCATTTCTTTTGCAAATGAGATTTTTTAATTTCAATAAAGTCATGAATTAGTATCATAGTGAAAGATCAAGGTAGTGGCAAGTTCACTACTTTCCTTCAAGTTCACCACCTTCAGAATTTGATTTAACGTAAGTCTTTTATGAAGGCAAGATCACACCAAATGATCAATATCAAAGTTATCACTCCTGATATCTTCAACAAAAACAGTCAACTGATAAATCACACAAGTTCTCTTTCACCAAGACACAAGCACCAGCATTATCTATATCTGTTATATATTACTGTTACTTACTTTTGAACTCCTTCTACATTTTGTTCTGACAAAGCACTAATTTGGGGAAGAGAAAGAAACGTCCATGCCATAATCTCTCTACCTACAGTATCTTGTTCTTGGCCTTCTTCCTATACAAAAACAGTAGATTTTTTAAATACAATCATCTAATTTACATAACACTTTTGTTCTCAAAGAACTTTACAGAACGTTCGTACAAAGATAATTCATCCAACACCAAAATAGAAATGCAGGAGAAATTTTCTGCCAGCAACACAAGACAGCAACGGTGTTTAGGGATGGAGGTGAAGTTAGGTGGATACATGAAAAATAACTTGTTCACCCACCTTAAACTAAAGGGGAACTTTTACTTTTAAAAGACAGAAACTGCTCTACCATTCTATTTGCTCTGTACCGAGAAAAACAAATGCTTGACTTTTCCCTATTCATCTCAGTGGCGTGTTAACCACTAAACCCATTTTTGACAATTTAATTCTGTGCAATTAAAAATAAATACATGATTTTCTAATAGTCTAACAACAAAAACAAGGAAATGTATACTGTGATCTAAATTATGTAACTACTTTTCCAAAGAAAATGTATACTCATAATGCTGAGAATAATTGTTCCCCTGTGGTGTGTATAAGAAATACTCATTCAGAAATATTACAAAGCAAGATATGTGGTTGATAGTAGATGATAAACTGAACATGAATTAACAATGCAATGGTCTTCTAAAGTCAAGGGAAATACTTGACTGGATTATATAGTTGACTTCAGTGGGAAAATTTAGAAAGTCAATCAGTAGGCAAATAAAAATTTGTTATTAGAATAGTGAAGTAATGAAACAAGATGTCAAGAAAAGTTATGAAATCACTGTCAGTGTCTGACACTTATCTATTGGCTAGTCTACACTACTAAAATGTCCTGTTGCTGATAATGAATGGCAGCAATTGGTGCAGATGAACTTGTGATGAACACAGTTCATACACAAGCTTAGACAAGGTCAAACCGTGTTCAGCACCATTTCACTAACAGTGATTCAACCTTGCTGTGAGGATTCAAAGCACTATAAAATGGAAGCTATATCATTACAAAGTTTTAAAATGGAATTGCTGTGCAAAATGAATATTTATCTACTAATAGTTTTTGGATATTTCTGTAGTGAAGCAAAAGAAAGTGCTAGTAGCACTAAGACATCATGAATTGTATACATTTTTATACTCATAGGATTCAATACCACTAAAGTCTATAAGGATTTTTTCATTTACTTGAAAAAAAATGAGGTGGGATTAAGCTCCTGGAATAAGGTTTGTGCTCAGTTACACACACAAAGAAATGGAAGAGGGCCTCCAAAGCTGGCTCAAATTCAGCATCACTGACATTCACACTTCAAGGCAGTATGAGTACTGGTAAGGTGGGAGTACAATTTTGGACTGGTGCTCTGCTAATTCTACCAATAGCCAGAGAAAGAGACACTGAAGAGTACCCCTTCTGCTGCTGCAGAGTTGTAGCATGACTTCCACAATCTTGGAGATGGCGTAACTGGGCAGCTGATTATGGCTGCAAAAAACAGGACTGCAAGAAGCAATGAGTACCAAAGATCTACCGGACACACTAATATTTGCTGGTTAAGCATTAGTCTATTTTCATATGTACTATAGTTGATAATATTCACTCTTCTTAGCTTTTCATTTTATACTGTCTCCAGCGGTAACAATATTGACCTAAAGTACGTTTCAAGACAGTTCAACAGCATGAAAGTAATGAAGAAAATAAAAACTTCCCTCTGACACAAGTAATGGTAATAAAGCATTTATTATGAAAAAAACTACTCCTATGTTATACCAGTGGTTCCCAAACTTGTTCCGCTGCTTGTGCACGGAAAGCCCCTAACGGGCCAGGCCGGTTTGTTTACCGGCTGCGTCTGCAGGTTTGGCCGATCGCGGCTCCCAGTGGCCGCGGTTCACTGCTCCAGGCCAATGGGAGCTGCTGGAAGCGGCGGCCAGTACGTCCCTCCGCCTGCACTGCTTCCAATGTACATGGTAGAGGGGCATTGCTGGCACATGATGGCATATATCACATTGGTAAATGTGCAGGTGAATGAGCCCCTGATGGCGTGGCTAATGTGATTAGGTCCTATGATGGTGTCACTTGAATAAATATGTGGACAGAGTTGGCATCAGGCTTTGTTGCAAGGATAGGTTCCTGGGTTAGTGTTTTTGTTGTGTGGTATGTGGTTGCTGGTGAGTATTTGCTTCAGGTTGGGGGGCTGTCTGTAAGTGAGGACTGGTCTGTCTCCCAAGATCTGTGAGAGTGAGGGATCATTTTTCAGGATAGGTTGTAAATCTTTGATGATGCTCCACCCTCTTGTCAACTGTCTAAATGGGACATTTTGATTACCACTACAAAATTTTTTTTTCTCCTGCTGATAATAGCTCATCTTAACTAATTAGCCTCTCACAGTTTGTAAGGTAACTTCCAACTTATCTGTATATATATATATATTATATATATATATATATATAATCTTACTATATGTTCCATTGTACGCATCCAATGAAGTGAGCTGTAGCTCACGAAAGTTTATGCTCTAATAAATTTGTTAGTCTCTAAGGTGCCACAAGTACTCCTGTTCTTTTTTCAAAGAAAAATGTTTGCAGGACAGTCATAAGGTTAAACATCAGATATTGAAAAGCTCCAGCTCTTAAGTGAAAAACAAATAAGATAATGGTGGCTTAAAAAAGTATACTATGAGTAATACCAGAGAGGGTCTTTCGACAGACTGGTGTATCCATGAGGCACATCTGTGAAAATTACTGCTGATATGATATCCTGGAAGGAAACTGAACTATGTCCCTCAAAAGAGACAGAGAAAAATGAATGTAAGAGTCTCTGTACCTCTCAAAGATATTTATTTATTCACATGTATATGAAACTACAATATAAAGTACTCATCTAATGCTTTGGGCACCCATGAAAATCTTTTAAAAAAATACACTAATAAATAAACAGACCCATCAAATACCTCAGATCAAATCAAGTAACTCAAGCGTGTAGAAACCTGAGCACCTCCTCCAAAACAGTGCCACAGAACGGCGGGGGCTATGACTGTGGACAAAATGGAGGCCAAACAACTGTCATATAAAAGGTTGCAGCCCACTTATACTACCTTATAAGGCATTTCATTATTAAATTAACTATCAAATATTTTAAATCCAAAATCTGTCTATATGAAACAATTAAGATACAATTCTTAAATAACAATTTAAGAGAGCCTCCATTGTCTACTCCAACACTGGAAAATTAAAATCAACAGCCACTATTTTTAACCACTGTACTTCTCTTGCTGTCACATAAATAAGGAAGAAAACAAAAATAGCCAAATTAATTTCAATTCCATTCAAAAGAGAAAAACAGATGTGTCACATGCAAATGACAAAGCCTATAAACTAAGAAATGGAAGTTTGTTCTCATATGTTTGGTGTATATTTAAAGCAATAAAAAGTAGAAATCAACAAAACAGAAAATATCAGAAGCACTTGTGTCCTTTTAATAATAAAATATTGTATTTTTCTGAGATGCCACAATTCAGATTTCAAGAAGATTTTGGATCAGCATATATTTGTTCTGAAATTAAACTTTTACTATTACTAGACAATCTGCAGCTCTGAAAATAATGAAGGATATCTCAGTAATAAAAATACCAAATGAAGAAATGAGACCCTGTTTATATTGTATGTTGCGATATTTATGATTCAAATGTTGTGTTTTCTGCAAACAGTAATATATAATTGTGTGTTTCTTAGAAGGTCAAACAGTTAAGACTGTTTAATCAATCTAAAACAAAACTGTGTCTTGAGATTCTGCAGATGATAAAAAGAGTAAAAATAATAGCACAGTGTACCCTGTATTTTGTAGCGCACATAACAAGTAACATTAGATTCAGCCAAAACCTGAAACTTATGTAATTTAATGCAGAATGCATGACATCACCAAGTTCGTAATCAAACAAATTCTTGAGACAATAGTATACACTATAAACTTAATTTAAAATACATTAAATGAACTAAGAAATGTGAGTAAAAGATTATAAAACCTAACAAAAATAGACTATGTGAAGAAATTTACTCTGAACTCTTTATAGGAATTGTTATAAAGTTGTAAAAAAAGAAAATACTTCTGTGATATATTTCAAATACAATATATTTTCTACAAGTTGCCTTCTTCTGTATAGTATACTTATTTTAAAACACAATTTAGTTGATTGAATCGTACCAATTTTTTGCTGTTTTCCCGACCAACCTGTTTACAGATACTAATATAAATAAAAGTAATATTTTGGAAAGTATGTAAATCTCTCCTAAAACACTAGAATATTTAGTAATACATTTTACAGAAGAAGAGGATTTCCTTCAACACGGGCTTTTTAAATTCCCACTATCAAAGAGAAAAAGAATCTTAGAGTTTTGTATATCAACCCATCACCACAGTGTCTGAGTGCCTAAAGATGTCAAGGTATCATTATAAATTCAAGCCTAATTTAATGGTGTCCAGTTTGCAGATTAATTCCAGTTCTACTGTTTCTCGTTGGAGTCTGTTTTTGAAGTTTTTTTGTTGAATAATTGCAACTTTTAGGTCTGTAATTGAGCGTCCAAGGAGGTTGAAGTGTTCTCCAACTGGTTTTTAAATATTATACTTTGATGTCTGATTTGTGTCCATTAGGCTTGAATAAAGACTGGGAGTGGATGCGTCATTACATTAACTAAAAACTATTTCCCCATGAAAAGAAAAGGAATACTTGTGGCACATTAGAGACTAACAAATTTATGCTAATTTTCCCCTACTGTTACTCACACCTTCTTGTCAACAGTTTGAAATGGGGAATCCTGATTATCACTACAAAAGTTTTTTTTTTCTCCTGCTGATAACAGCCCACCTTAATTGACTGGTCTTGTTAAGAGTTGGTATGGCAACCCCCATTTTTTAATGTTCTCTCTCTCTCTCTATCTTCCTACTTATTTTCCACTGAATGCATCTGATGCAGTGGGCTTTAGCCCACGAAAGCTTACGCTCAAATAAAGTTGTTAGTTTCTAAGGTGCCACAAGTACTCCTCCTTCTTTCTGCTGATACAGACTAACACAGCTACCACTCTGAAACCTGTCAGTGAAATAGGTCAAGCTGACACGTCATAAAGTATTGTCAGCACTTACCTTTCCATAGGCTAAATCTTCTCTGTTCCACTTCGCAATTTTGAGGAATTTAACTTTATTCATGCATTTAAACATCTGAAACCAGCACCTCTGACTGAAATGAAGATCAGGTTTATTTTCTAATGCTCTACAGAGGGCATGGAATCTGCACATTAAGGCATTTGGGGTGAAATAAGCCCCCAGAATGGACAGAATTAGCAAAATAACACTATCTCATGATACCATCTGAAATATATGGATTTGGAGGTAGAAAATTTGAACTTAAGCAAATGTCGACCTAAAGAGGAATAACTTGTACTCTTGAGCTTCCTCTGAAATGCAGTCCATACAGAGTTGTGTGTCTACCTGTGAAATCACACATCTATAAGCCAAATCCGAGATCTAGTATAGAAAAAAAGAGCATTCAGGAGGAATCTTGTGAGGATTTGTGAAACTCCCTAGAAGGCTTTAGGTACATAAATCAATGAAGGGATTACATGGAGACAAAAATATAATATCATCTGTGATAAATCTAATCTTGTTCCCATACTGTTCATGTCGCAAAATAAAACTGCATGCATTTCCCTCAGACCAACAATGAAATTTTAAAAATTAAGATGCTCTCTCAGCATGAATAAACCAAGAAAAATCTGTATACTGAGAAGGGTCTATAAAGGACACAGCATATTTCAAGTACAATAAACATATATCACAAAAACTTCATTTAAAAACCAAGGAAAGGTGCTGAGAAACAACAATAGACTTACCTATCACATAATTTACAAATTCACAAGCACTTAAAAGCAACTATAGTTAAGGACATTCTAAATTTTACAGTCCACACAGAAGGAATAATTAGTTCATATTAAGTATGAAGTAAAGTTACTTTATCACAGAACAACCTTAACGTTGATAACCTCAGCTAATCATTTCCTCGCTTTTAATGAGACAATGGGTAAATTAAAAGAGTTGTCAGTTAGCAACCTCAACTGGTTTTAGAAAAGCTTTTGGTATGGGAATTTCCCACTTTGTGTATGTGTGTGTGTTCTGCTTAAACTCTCTTTATTGTAAATATTACAAGTCTATACCATGCATAAAACTTTCATTTCATTGTCACCAACATTTTTAATGCATACACTCTTCTTTTTCCCTTTTGTACAGCTAACTGGAGAACTAGTAACATCTCAAAGGTTTAAATAAACAGGATGTGACTTGCCAACAGATTATTAAACAAAAGGAGTGAGCACTGCTGGCCAACCTCACAACAAGAGTCCTGCCTCCTGCAAAGCACACCTGCTCACAGGCAGGAGGCGGCTGAACTAGCAAGGCCTGGCTGCACCCCTTCCCTTCTCCCTGAAGGCGGGGCTAAGGCCTTGCACACTCAGGGTCAGACCCAAGCCTGCGACAAGCTCTGGCACCCAGCGCGCGGGGCTCTCTGCACCTCGGCACACTTGCCGCTACAAACCCGCCCGGGGAGCCGGCGCGGGGGGCAGCCGCGCGCAGCTGGTGCCGGGGAGCGGGAGGCTGCCGTGACGCGCCCGCCCCGGCCCACAGGCGCTGCCTCCAGGCGGGATAACGGGGGCAGCCCTGGCCCCGCCACGCGCCACCCTCGGGCGGGGCCCCGGGGCCGGCGGAGGGGGCTGCGGACACTCGCTAAGGGGCGGGGAGCGGAGCCGGTACCTGCCAGGTTTCCTGCCCCTTCGCCTTGGCCGCCATGCCGGGCGGGCCGAGCGTCTCTGCGTTGCCCTGGGAGGCGGCGGGAGCGACGTTAGCGCAGGGGTAGCGGCCGGGAGAGCAGCGGCCGCGCAGGGCGCTTCCCGGCAGCGCGATCCGCCCCAGCACCCCTCTGTGATCCCCACCGCCCCCATCCCCTGCGTGACCCCCCCACAGCCAGAGCCCCCATCCCTGCGTGACCCCCCCACCGCCACAGCTCCCATCCCCTGCGTGACTCCCCCACAGCCCCCATCCTCTGCGTGACCCCCCACACAGCCTCCATCCCCTGCGTGACTCCCCCACAGCCCCCATCCCCTGCGTGACCCCCCCACAGCCACAGCCCCCATCCCTTGCGTGACTCCCCCACAGCCCCCATCCTCTGTGTGACCCCCCCCACAGCTCCCATCCTCTGCGTGACCCCCCACACAGCCCCCATCCCCTGCGTGACTCCCCCACAGCCCCCATCCCCTGCGTGACCCCCCCACAGCCACAGCCCCCATCCCCTGCATGACCCCCCCACAGCGCCCATCCCCTGTGTGACCCCCCCACATCCACAGCCCCCATCCCCTGCGTGACTCCCCCACAGCCCCCATCCCTGCGTGACCCCCCCACCGCCACAGCTCCCATCCCCTGCGTGACTCCCCCACAGCCCCCATCCCCTGCGTGACCCCCACACCGCCACAGCACCCATCCTCTGCGTGACCCCCACACCGCCACAGCGCCCATCCCCTGTGTGACCCCCCACATCCACAGCCCCCATCCCCTGCGTGACTCCCCCACAGCCCCCATCCTCTGCGTGACCCCGCCCCACAGCCCCCATCCCCTGCGTGACTCCCCCACAGCCACAGCCCCCATCCCCTGCATGACCCCCCCACAGCCACAGCCCCTATCCCCTGCGTGACCCTCCCACAGCCCCCATCCTCTGCGTGACTCCCCCACAGCTCCCATCCTCTGTGTGACCCCCCCATAGCCCCCATCCCCTGCGTGACTCCCCCACAGCCACAGCCCCCATCCCCTGCGTGACTCCCCCACAGCCCCCATCCCCTGCGTGACCCCCCCACAGCCACAGCGCCCATCCCCTGCGTGACCCCCCCACAGCGCCCATCCCCTGTGTGACCCCCCCACATCCACAGCCCCCATCCCCTGCGTGACTACCCCACAGCCCCCATCCCTGCGTGACCCCCCCACCGCCACAGCTCCCATCCCCTGCGTGACTCCCCCACAGCCCCCATCCCCTGCGTGACCCCCCCACCGCCACAGCACCCATCCTCTGTGTGACTCCCCCACAGCCCCCATCCTCTGCGTGACCCCCTCACCGCCACAGCACCCATCCCCTGTGTGACCCCCCCACATCCACAGCCCACATCCCCTGCGTGACTCCCCCACAGCTCCCATCCTCTGCGTGACCCCCCCACATCCACAGCCCCCATCCCCTGCGTGACTCCCCCACAGCTCCCATCCCCTGCGTGACCCCCCCACAGCCACAGCCCCCATCCCCTGCGTGACTCCCCCACAGCTCCAATCACCTGCGTGACCCCCCCACCGCCACAGCTCCCATCCCCTGCGTGACCCCCCCACAGCCCCCATCCCCTGCGTGACCCCCCGACAGCCACAGCTCCCATCCCCTGCGTGACCCCCCCACAGCCCCCATCCCCTGCGTGACCCCGCCACAGCCACAGCCCCCATCCCTGCGTGACCCCCCCACCGCCACAGCCCCTATCCCCTGCGTGACACCCCCACAGCCCCCATCCTCTGCGTGACCCCCCACAGCCACAGCCCCTATCTCCTGCGTGACCCCCCTACAGCCCCCATCCCCTGCGTGACCCCCCCACAGCCCCCATCCCCTGCGTGACCCCCCCACAGCCAGAGCCCCCATCCCTGCGTGACCCACCGACAGCCCCCATCCCTGCGTGACCCCCCCACAGCCCCCATCCCCTGCGTGACCCCCCCACAGCCAGAGCCCCCATCCCCTGCGTGACTCCCCCACAGCCCCCATCCCTGCGTGACCCCCCCCACAGCCACAGCCCCCATCCCCTGCATGACCCCCCCACAGCCACAGCCCCTATCCCCTGCGTGACCCTCCCACAGCCCCCATCCTCTGCGTGACTCCCCCACAGCCCCCATCCTCTGTGTGACCCCCCTACAGCCACAGCCCCCATCCCCTGCGTGACTCCCCCACAGCCACAGCCCCCATCCCCTGCGTGACTCCCCCACAGCTCCCATCCCCTGCGTGACCCCCCCACAGCCACAGCCCCCATCCCCTGCGTGACCCCCCACAGCCACAGCCCCCATCCCCTGCGTGACTCCCCCACAGCCCCCATCCCTGCGTGACCCCCCCACCGCCACAGCTCCCATCCCCTGCGTGACTCCCCCACAGCCCCCATCCCCTGCATGACCCCCCCACCGCCACAGCACCCATCCTCTGCGTGACCCCCACACCGCCACAGCACCCATCCCCTGTGTGACCCCCCCACATCCACAGCCCCCATCCTCTGCGTGACTCCCCCACAGCCACAGTCCCTATCCTCTGCGTGACTCCCCCACAGCCACAGTCCCTATCCCCTGCGTGACCCCCCCACAACCCCCATCCTCTGCGTGACTCCCCCACAGCCCCCATCCTCTGCGTGACCCCCTCACCGCCACAGCACCCATCCCCTGTGTGACCCCCCCACATCCACAGCCCCCATCCCCTGCGTGACTCCCCCACAGCTCCCATCCCCTGCGTGACTCCCCCACAGCCACAGCCCCCATCCCCTGCGTGACTCCCCCACAGCTCCAATCACCTGCGTGACCCCCCCACAGCTCCCATCCCCTGCGTGACCCCCCCACAGCCCCCATCCTCTGCGTGATCCCCACCCCACAGCACCCATCCCCTGTGTGAGCCCCCATAACACCCATCCCCTGTGTGACACGCACACTCCCACAGTACCCAACCTCTGTGTGATACCCCACAGCACCCATCCCCTGTGACATCCCCACCCCCACAGCACCATCCCATGTGACCCCATCACCCCCACAGCACCCATCCCCTGCGTGACCCCCCCCCACAGCACCCATCACCTGTGTGACACCCGCACACCCACGACCACAGCACCTATCTGCAGTGTGACACTCGCACCCACACAGCACCCATGCCCTGTGTGACCCCCCATAACAACCACCCCGTGTGAGCCTCCCACTCCCAGAGCACCCGTCCTCTGTGTGACGCCCTCACTCCCACAGCACCCATCCCCTGTATGACACCCCCACCCACACGGCATCCCCTGTGTGACACCCCACAGCACCCATCCCGTGTGAGCCCCCATAACACCCATCCCATGTGACACCCCCACAGCACCCATCCTTTGTGTGACCCCCTCAGCCCCACAGCACCCATCTTCTGCGTGACCCCCTTACTCCCACAGCACCCTTCCCCTCTGTGACCCCCACATAGCACCCATCCCCTGTGTGACTCCCATAACACCCATCCCATGTGAGCCCCCCACCCCCGCAGCACCCATGCCCTGTGTAACCCCCCACAGCACCCATCCCGTGTGTGACACCCGCACGAGCACAGCACCTATCCCCAGTGTGACACCCCATGTCTATCTCCCTGTGTGAGCCCCCTGCCCGCACAGCATCCATCCTCTGTGTGACCCCCTCACCCACGCAGCACACATCCCCTGGTGTGACACCCCACAGCACTCATCCCCTGTGTGACATCCCCCACCCCCACAGCACCCATCTCCTGTGTGACACTTCCCACCCCCACAGCATCCATCCTCTGTGTGACCCCCATAACACCCATCCCGTGTGAGCCCCCACCCCCTCAGCACCCATCCCCTGTGTGACCCCCTCACCTCCATAACACCCATTCCCTGTGTGACACCCCCACTCCTACAGCACCCATCCTCTGTGTGACCTCCTCACCCTCACAGCACACATCCTCTGCATGACCCCCCCACAGCACCCATCCCTTGTGTGACCTCCACCGATGCAGCACCCATCCCCTGTGTGACACCCTCATCCCCACAGCACCCATCCCGTGTGTGACACCCCACCCTCACAGCACCCATCCCCTGTGTGACACCCCCCTGCTCCCATAACATCCATCCCCTGTGTGAGCTCCCCGCTCCCACACCCATCCCCTGTGACACCCCCACTCCCACAACACCCATCCCTTGTGACACCCCCCACCCCATGACACCTATCCCATATGAGCCCCACACAGCATCCATCCCCTGTGTGAACCCCTGCCCCCCCAGCACCTATCCCCTGTGTGACACCCCCCCGCAGCACTCATCCCCTGTGTGACCGCCATAGCAGCCATCCCAGGAGTGTGATCCTCCCCATTGCACCCATCCCCTGGGTGACTCCCCCAGCCCCAAAGCACCCATCCCCGGGTGACCCCCCTGCCCCCACAGCAACCATCCCATGTGACCCTCCCCCCACTCCCATAGCACCCATCCTCTGTGTGACACCCCCCTACACTCCCACAGCACCGATCCTGGGAGTATGACCTCCATCGACCCCCATAGCACCCCTCTTCTGTGTGATCCCCACCCACTCCCATAGCACCCATCCTCTCTGTGACCCCTCCCCCACTCCCACAGCACCCATCCTGGGAGCGTGACAGCACCCATCCCCTGTGTGACCCCCACCCACCTCCATAGCACCCGTCCCAGGAGTATGACCTCCACTCATCCCCTGTGTGAACCACACCCACAGCACCATAAGGTTACCAACTTTCTAATTGCACAAAACTGAACACCCTTGCCCTGCCCCGTCCCTTCCCTGAGGCCCCGCCTCTGCTCAGAGGCCCCTCCCTGAGCTCAATCCATCCCCCCTCCTTCTGTTGCTGACTCACCCCCACCCTCACTCACTCGCTCATTTTCACCGGACACCTGGCAACCCTAACAGCACCCATCCCCTGTGTGACCCCCACCGACCCCCATAGCACCCATCCAGGAATGTGTGACCCCACACACCCATAGCACCCCATCCACAAGGGTGTGACACCCCCACCCACCCCATAGCTCCCATCCAGGAATGTGTGACTCCCCCCTCACACACCCATAGCACCCCATCCTGGAGTGTGTGACAACCCCCACACCTCATCCACTAGTATGTGACGCACTCCTTCTCCCCACACCAGAACACTTTCCCTGTTGCTGGAGTCTTTCTCTGTAGCAGGGAAGGGCTCTGGCAGCTCCCTGCAATGGGGAAGGTCTCCAGCAGCTGGGAGACAGTGAGACTCGGCACTGCTAAAAACAACAGTATAGACATGAGAGGCACTGCTTGGGCATGCAGCCAGCCACGGTGGGGACATATCCACAGGGTTCAGTGAGCCTTTACTAGCCTAAATGGTGTCTCATGGTCTATCTACACTGCTTCTTATACCTGTGCTAGTGGGGGGGGAAAGGTTCTACACACCACTGAAAGAAGGTTGCAGCGTAGACAGCTTCGATGACTCAGTTTCCCCTCTATAAAATAAGGGTAATACTACTTCCCCAAATAGGAAAGATTGTGAGGATAAATTCATTAATATTTTGTGTGATGCTAAAATACAATGGGTATGGTCTCAATCCAGCAAACCACTTTAAGCACCCATTGACTCATTGACCCAGCATTTACTATTCCATAGTACAATAAAAAATCAAGTAAATATCAAATAGCTTTGGAAGCAATCGGCACAGTCTCAGAAGCAAACTACTTACAAATTTATACAAGCAAAGTAAATTTTAAAACAGACTCCAACGAAAGACTGCTGAATTAGAATTAATTTGCAAACTGGATACAATTAACTTAGGCTTGAATAAAGACTGGGAGTTTATGGGTCATTACACAAAGTAAAACTGTTTCCCCATGTTTATTCCCACCCCCCCCCCCACCTCACCCACACACAGACACTGTTCCTCAGATGTTCTTGTCAACTGCTGGAAATGGCCCACCTTGATTATCACTATAAAAGGTGGGGGTTTTTTTGTTTTTTTTTTCTCTCCTGCTGGTAATAGCTCACCTTACCTGATCACTCTCATTACAGTGTGTATGGTAACACCCATTGTTTCATGTTCTCTGTGGATATACATCTCCCCACTGTATTTTCCACTGAATGCATCCGATAAAGTGAGCTGTAGCTCACAAAAGCTTATGTTCAAATGAATTTGTTAGTCTCTAAGGTGCCACAAGTCCTCCTTTTCTTTTAACATGTGTGCAACTTCAGGCACTCAAGCAATACATTGACTCCAGGGGGCCTCCTCACTTACTTAAAGTTACATATACGTGTAAGTATTTTGCTTAATTGGGGCCCAAATGTTCAGTAGAACCTCAGAGTTACAAACATCAGAGTTACGAACTGACCAGTCAACCACACACCTCATTTGGAACCGGAAGTACGCAATCAGGCAGCAGCAGAGACCAAAAAAAAAAAAAAAAGCAAGTACAGTATAATACTGTGTTAAACGTAAATTACTGGAAAAATAAAGAGAAAGTTTAAAAAAGATTTGACAAGATAAGGAAACTGGTTCTGGACTTCTTTCATTTAAATTAAGATGGTTAAAAGCAGCATTTTTCTTCTGCATAGTTTCACAGCTGTATTAAGTCAGTGAAAGAACAAACAACATTTTGTTCAGAGGAATGAACATTTCAGTTACAAACAACCTCCATTCCCGAGGTGTTTGTAACTCTGAGGTTCTACTGTACTTTTTTAAAGAAATGAGTTGGAAAACCCCAATACCCAAACTAACTTCCATCTCAGGTAATTAGTCTCCCTACTGAAGATCCCCCTGTAATTTCAACTGGACATATTCTTTTATTACCTTCCTGTCCTAAATTGTTCTATGTTGTTTTAAAAGCTGGTTAAGATCATATGGAGAAGGTGGCAAAAATCCATAGAGTTTCACAACAAAGACCTGAAAGAGAGAAAATATAACGCGTCTTATAGAAGTGGTGTACCTATTCAAGGGCAAAAGGGCAGGGACAATGGAATCAGTGAATTTATACCTTTTCCCACAGACTTTACATGTTCCTAAGATATAATAATAGTTTCTTATCTTTGCTTTGTATAGCACTGCATTGCTATCTCCTTTGGTCTGCAGGCAAAATGAAACAATAATGTTAACTGAAAAGCCTAGTTTTGAATATTTAAATATACTTTTAAGATACTTTTTTTCAAAACAGAAATGTCTGACCTTCAGCATGAAGCATAATTATTATAGCATGTTCAAGGGTGTCACAAATAATGACAGTCCTTTCCCTAAAGAGTTTAAAATCTAAAAGATAGACAGATAGAAGATGGGATATTCAGACCAAGGGGAAAAGTTTTTTTTATGTAATATTTTAAATACATATTTTTAAAACTATATAACACTTTTAACATTGTTTATCTCCAGCTTTGTGATTATAATACTACTTGTTGTACAGTTTGGGACACTAGTTCATTCTTCTGTATTGTATCAAATATAAGCTGCTTGTCTTCACTTTCAAGGCCCTTCACAGTCAATCTGCACTCTACCTACCTACCTACCACACTCATCTCTCATTCACTCTCTGGTTGTTGATGCTCACCTCTGATAAGCCTTCTCTACCCACATGTTAAATCTTCACTCAAATACCTTTGTGCTTTCTTAGCTGCTGCCCTTCCAACTTGGGAGGCTCTCCCTGTAAATATCACAAAGCTACTTCATTGTTTTCCTTCAGTCCCTCCTTACTTGAGAATGGTTAGACTGCTGGTATGCTGTTATCAGTGCCTGTCACCTGTCTCATTGTTTCCTTGTACTGTCCTGTCTGTCTGTATCTATCTGTTGTCCCTTGTCTCATGCTTAGACTGTAAGCTCCTTGGGGTAGGAGCTGTCTTTTTGTTCTGTATTTGTAGAGCTCCCAGCACAATGAGTCTATGACTAGGGCTCCTAGGTACTACGGTAATACAAATAATAACAACAGCAGCAGCACTCACCTGGGATGTAGGAGATCTAACTTCAAATCCTTGCAATGACTATTCAAATATTTATACAAAGTAGAACAGTTTCAACAGGAGAGATTGAGAGACCTACCCCTGAATATCCCATAGCTCAGTGATTAGAGCACTTTTCTGATCCTCATCCAGCAGAGAGGGAATTGAACCTGAGTCTTCTATATCCACACACTCCTAGCATTGATAGGCACATACCTGGTCTTAACTCCTTTTGAGAAATGGTGCTTAGGCCACTGTCACATTCTGGGATAAACCTACACCACTGAGGGGTTGTGTCACCACCTGCCCTGTAACCTGGGTACCTGAAATGCTCTGCTGCTGCGGCTCAAAGCCTGGACACCAACAGCCAACAGACAAGCATGCATGGAGTGTCTGTGGGTTAAGCAGCTCTGGCTCAGTACTCTGATTCCAGCAGCCTGCTTGTCACACCCCTGCCACACTCAGCTATCTACCAGCCTTGGTTATTACCAGCCAAGTGACTCCAACACTGTCCCAGTCCTGAATTTTCCCCAAACCGTGTGGTCTGCAATGTCCAGCCCCTTCCTGGACCATTCACAGGAATAATGATGTTTGTTTGCTCCTTTAAAGAGTCAATACCTAGCAGCTTGCCACATTAACTGGAGTTAACAATCACTTCAATACAGCACTGGTTTGGTTTAGACTAAAATAAAACAAGTTTACTAACATAGATTAAGAAATGCCAAGTAAAAAAAAATAAAGGTTGGAGATAGTTACAAGCTAATAACAGTGAAAAAACACTCACCTAAAAGTCTAAAACTTAATCTAGTCTTTGGTACAGCCTTTGTTTAAGAAGGTTTCTCTCACCAACACTTTTAGGTCAGCATAGCTGACTGTCTGTCAGTCAAACCTTCCCTAAAAGTATAGGGAGCTGGTTCCCCTTTGTCTTCCTAGGTGAAAGATAACTCAGGGTTCTTTGCCCCCCTCTTTTATAGCCCAGTGAAGAAGGTTACCCCGCACCCCAAAATGAAGTTCTTTCAAGCTGTGAGGAAGGAGTCATGGAGTCTGGTGGTAAAACAAGTTCCATGCTGGTTTCTTCCCCTGCTGGTGTTTGCTAAAATGCAAATTGATTTGTTCTTCCCTCTCCAATGCAAATGAATGGCCTCTTGACACATGGTTGCTAATTTATTCTGATGATACCTGGCTGGAGGCATTGGTTTGTCCGTTGCCTGGGAGAAACCTGTTTACCCAATCCCCAGATTTGTCTGGTAAACACATTTGTGTTCCACATTTCCTACATATTTGTATGGTCCCTTGGGTGTTTACCATGCACACACCTCACAAGAATATTAATGATGAGTGCATTATTAATTTTCCAATGATACCTTACAAGACAAATGTGAGATATAGTTTATGACATTAATGAATTGGGGTAACTGAACTGGTCAAGCTAGATGAAACTCATTACCAGGTACCAATAAGCCCCTGGCCCTCTTGCACTGGGATGTAGGGTCACAGCCACATACACTTTTCTTGGCATTACCTACCGGCTAGCCTAAAAGGCTCCCTGCTAAGTTTGCTGGCTTTTGTGGGTCTCATTCTTAGGTGCTTAACTCCCCTAGCACCGTATAGGAAGCCTGGATGCCTAATTTGGGACAGTGGATTCCATTAGGTGGCAGGGTGCCTAACAGTAGGGATTGCAATGATGAGCCTAAGTCCTCTTGTGTATTTAATACCTAGGGTGAAATCCTGACCCCACAGGAGTTTTCCAATTGACTTCACTGGGGCCTAGATTTCACCTCTTGTTGCGAATATTCCCAAAGATGTATAGTCAACCCTTGTTAAATTATTATTCAGTGCCACCAATGTACTTAGTGCTGCACAGGACACAGAAAAAGGAACTCCTGTCCAGAGGAGCTTACGGCCTTATTTAACACTTAACAGTGTTCTTGTTTTCCCCGTATCAAATTTGTGAATCTTGACAGTGCATTCCTTTATAAAGGTTTTCTGGGAGATTCACTTAGAACTATTTTTATACAACTCTTGACTATCTAGCATGTAGATCTTCTGAGACACCTGTCAGCTAAGTTATCCACATTTCTTTGTTGTGTGCCTCAGGTCTCCAGGTTTAGACTCTTAAAATCAATTTATACTTAGTGATGACAGAGCCCTAAGAACTCTTAGTTCATGTTGATGGCACACTGCAGTAATACATGCACATTTACATTACTCCTAAAATTTATTACGTCGTCAGGGATCAATATGAACTATTGATACTAAATAAATTCAGTGTTGGCAGGAAAAAGCACAGGTCCCAGGAGATTGATTACATGTTCTTAATGGTCTTTTCCATCTAATTTCTAAAAATTCTATTAACCTAAATTCAATCCTTGGAACTAACTATTTAAATCTTTTGGCGGAGATCAAGAATAGTATACATTTATTATTTGCTTCTATCTTCTTGAGGGACTACTCCTTGCAAGGACAAGATGATGGAATCACTGATACAACTCATGTTTTCCTTCTTTCACTTCTATGAACTATGTTATTTTAATACTTGGCAGTTTGTGATTCACTGAAATTAACACACTACATAGATAGAGCACTGGACTCGGGCTGAGTTCTCTCCCCAGCTCTGCCACTGGCCTGCGGGGTGATGTTGGATGACTCATGTCACCTATCTGTGCCTCAGTTTTCCCATCTGTAAAATGGGCATAATGATACAGACATCCTATGTAAAGAACTTTGAGGTCTACTGATGAAAAGCACTATAACAGCTAGGTAATAATAAATTATATTTATTATTAATTATTATTATTAATTAGGAATCCTGATATTCCTACTCCCCAAAAATCCCTATTGATATTAATGGAAGCTTTGCGTGAGTAAGTTCTGAGTGAAAATTAAGGGGAAGATTCTGGGTTGCACTTCTTGAAGACATGGCACAGAAGATAAAGCCAAGGGTTGGGTGTATAGGATTGGAGTGGAGGGGAAAAATCTCTCCCTAAGTAATTTGGGATTTTGTCCACTTTGTATAGTATGTTGGGATGGTCATATCCTTGAAATTGTGTGTGATTTGAATTGGCTCTTTCTAGAACAGGGGTCGGCAACCTGCTGATTTTTACTGGCACGCTGCTGCCAGCCGGGGTCCTGGCCGCCGGCCCTGCTCAGCCCGCTGCTTGCCTGGGTGAACGGAACCCCCGGCTGGCAGCGAGCTGAGCGGGGCCTGCAGCTGGGATCCCAGCTGGCAGGAGCTAGCAGAACCCCAGACCAGCAGCGGGTGAGTCGCTGATGGTCTGGGGTTCTGTCCGCCACCCACCTCAGCCCACTGCCAGTCTGGGGTTCCGGCTGCTGGCCCCTTGCCAGCCAGGGTCCCAGCTATCGGCCCTGCTCACCTCGCTGCTGGTCTGGGGTTCCAGCCGCCCGAGGTCCGGGCCTCCGGCCCTGGTCATCCCTCCTGCCGGCTTGGGGTACCGGCAGCCAGCCCAGGGCTCTGCTCCTGGCCTGGGTCCAGCACTCTGCAGCCCTTATCAAAAATCACACTACAATTAGCTTAAAAACTTGAAAACTTAAAAACTTTGTATATTACAGTAATCGTTAAAAATGTATAATGTTAATAAATACATAGGTTTGATTAAACAAAGTAGTTGTACTTATGTGCCTGTGCTTAATTTGTGTTTTCGATGATTTACCTTCTAAAAAAATCTTGCATGTCTTGCACTCCCAGAAAGGGCATCTCGCACCCCCAGGGGGTGCATGTACCCCAGGTTGAGAACCACTGCGCTAAACTGATAAGATCTGCATTTTAATTTCGTTTTAAATGAAGCTACTTAAACACTTTAAAAACCTTGTTTACTTTACATACAACAATAGTTTAGTTATATAATATAGACTTTTAGAGAGAGACCTTCTAAAAACATTAAAATGTATTACCGGCATGCGAAACCTTAAATTAGAGTGAATAAATGAAGACTCGGCACACCACTTCTGAAAGGTTGCTGACCCCTGCTCTAGAAGGTCAGACATAGCTTTGTTCATGTTGTAAAAAACAATGACAACTGGAGTTTGTGTTTCTTTTTCTTAAAAATAACCATGCATTGACTCTCTGAAGCTTATAGAAAAGAAGGGAAATATAAAACTGGACCACTTTACTGAGGGGAAATAATTGTCACTGGATAGAACAGCGTACTACGATGTACATTAAAAAGGAGGAGTCGGGGAGGATGATTAATTGCTATGTTAATACTCTTAAGAATGATGATACAAGATCTGCTATTAAAAGCCACCTAGCACTGATGTAGTGCTGCTGTCACAGAGGGAAGACTAGTTATTGAGGGAATGAAACCTGCTGTGTTGGGCAAGTTCCTAATCGTGATACAGATTTTCCTGAAACCTAACCCACAGGGCACAGATTTAACCAATTTGTTGTCATGAGTGGACAGCGAAAGGGATCTGTGCATCGATGTGGTTGTAACAAGCAGAATTTCATTAAGAATTTCCACCTGCTTTTCATCCTGAGTTTACATACCTATGATTATTAACATGATTTATGATGCTTAACCAAAGGTGAATGGAAAAGCTTTTGGAAGTAAAAATCTGCTTAAGGACTCTATCAATAGTAGGTTGTGTGTGGATATACTTGAAGTGACAAATACATTTAACTTTTATAATAAAACTTGTGAAAATCAGTCCCTCAGTTTTTTAGTGCCACGCTAAGAAATTGTGGAGTGTTTAAGTTGGATCTGTCAAATTTGTTTCCACCTCTGTGGAACCTGCACATCCTGCATTTACAAAAGTCAGTCTGGTAATTATATAGTAAATGGCTCCATATATATATATATATATATATATATATATACACACTTAAATTCTCATTTGTGTGCACAAATCTGGATTCTGTTAACATAAGGGGTCCATGCAACAATTATGAAAGAACATCTTAGTTGCCTGCTTTTGAGAATCTATCCATTTATATCTACACATATATTTTAATACTGACTTACTATCTTGAATTAAAAATAAAAAGAGCCTATGGCGCTCACCATTAAAACTGCAGATTGAACTCCAGTCTTGCGCTCAATAGGAGTTTTGCTTGAAGAAGAATCCAGTGTTGGGCCCTTATATTAAATAAGAAAAATGGAATTACTTAACCTTAAAGAGCTTGAACCTCCATTTCTTGCACATTGAAAATGTTCACTGAAGCCAATGGGTATTTTTGTTGCAAAAGGAATGGAGGATCAGGCCCCAAATCTACTCATTACCTACCAAATTATCATAAGGAATATGGAGAATGTTATATTGCATCCAAAAGTCACATTTAATGCCACATATTTTCTTTACACCTTATTTCATGCAGCGTTTGTAATTCTGAACAATGTCTTTATGTGGTTGGATTAATACACACAGTAAAAGAGGAAGCAATTGCAGCTATACTACTGTCAGATACAGAGCATTGTACAAATTGTAAGAATTCACAGTGTGCGCGCTACACAGAGCCAAACCAATTCTGTAAAATACTATGACTAATTCTACAAAACACCACGGGATCCACCTCCCTGAACCTCATTCAAACAGATTTCTGACATTTTTTTTGGACAGTTATTGGTATACATATGTCAGGGAAGGTCAGAATTTCTGAGCAGCAAGAAGCAGTTATACACATGTTGATTCTCAAACTATAAATCACAAGCTTAGTGGGTAATGGGCAGTTTCCAGTTTGTTGTGACCCAACTACGGCCCATGTTTTGTACTGAGCATTTTTGCACATTATAGAACATATAATGACAACCTTCAAAAAGTGGCAAACTGCTCAGACATAATGGCAAGCATTGAAACAGCTGCAAGAACCCCCGGAAGTCTAGCCAGCATGTGGGGCATGGCAAAGAAATAATTTTATCATACAAGGTCTCTGAATACATCAGTGAACTTTGCAAAATAAGTAGTTTTCCTCCTTCCTCCCACTACTGTATAGTGAGTTGTTCTCCCACAAAAAACTTGTAATGGTAGTAGATCCTACAGGCAATGTGATACAGACCTGACAGAATATGCAACACCAGACCTGACACAGAAAAAGTACTCTAGTCCATCTTATAGTTTATTAAACTATAGGTAAACTATAGTAAACTAAGGTAAAAAGAATAGGACAAGGGAGTAGAGAAAAGGGGAACATAAACATTCTCTATACTACTGTACATCCTAATGCAAAAATAGCTTAGGCTATACATTTTCTCCCACTTGTTACAATTTGTAAATTTTCACCAAATGCCAGGTCAGACAAATAGCTGTGACCAGACCCTCAGCAGGAGTAAATTGAAAACACTGATTTTTGTCGTCAGACTCCACCGGTGTGGTGCTCTGCTCTGTTCACTGATGACAACAGTTGTCTGTGTGCGTTTGTTCCCTCTGTGTGCTGCCCCGGCTCTGCGCAGATAGTTGGTACAGCAGACCCCGAGAGAACCCCCAATGACCACAGACTCTGATAAGGTATGAAGGCACCCAGCCAGGTTTATTGTCAAACAAAGCACAGTAATAGTTCCCCGCATGGACACACTACAAATATATGCCCCCTGACGATGGACCAGCTCAGTCAGTGGTGGGACTTTCCACTGCCCCCTAGGCCAGACAAAGACATCCACTCAGGGATGCATTCTTATACACAGGTACAAACAGGTTCCACATCGCTCCTGATGTATTGAGGTACCACCCCTCCACGCATTAGGATGCTGCCACTCCAACAGGTTGGTTCGAACGAACAGGTTGGTTAGAACAAACAAGTCTATCTATCATATTGTTCTTCTGACCCTGTCTTTAAGATGGGTCTGCCTGTTCCTTGTTATCTCTGTGGAATGTGTTCATACCGGGATGTTCTGGTGCCATCTTGGCACACATTCATCTTATTAGTGCTTATATGTGTACACGTGCTTTTAGCAGCCTTCTTCTTGCCAACTTCTGTGAGCAGGGCCTTCCTCTGGCTCACAGCTTAACTTTGTTTTGTTAGCAGAGTCTTGTCCATTACTTTAGTTCAGGCCTCAGGCCTCATACAAGGCCTCTGATACCAAGGGTTTATGTTTCAGAGACTCATCTTACTACAATTTGCACTAGATGAGGCTGACCCATAGCTCCTTGTGTTGACATTCTCAGTATTTCAGTTACTTATTTCTAATATGCTCTCTTAAAAATCTGCAAATGTTGAGAAATCTGAATGCTTGTTACAGTAATTGCAGGAATAATGGCTTCATGCTACAACCCATATTCACAGGAGTAACTCTTACTCACACAAGTAGTCCCACTGAAGTTACTGGGACTAGTCCTGGTACAATGAGTACAATGATTTGTTTTAATATCTAAACATAAAAGGTCATTCTGTGATCACTGGGCAATGTGATTAGAATTATGACAAGGCTGTGTAGTCTTACCCTTCCCCTTTTCTTCCCTGATTCATTTGAGGTTAAGGACAGATCTTGGCAGAGTACATTAAAGTAAAAGGGTTTCTAACTCAGTAATCAGTCTTGGGAGCACTTTCCTTCTTGGATTCTGAGTTTGAAATATATGCCATGCAAGCAGATGTTTATAAAGAGCTGCAAGGAGGAGTTAATGTCCATATTCACTCCAAAAAGATTATGTGCTTGCATGCAAAACATGAATTTGCAGAGCTCTGGAGAGCTTAAGTATATCACTGCTAGTAAAAAATAAAACTAGTTGAGCAGAGGACCTGAGGCCAGCACATATATTTATATAGAGAATATAAGAACTCCTTTTTTCATCTGTACAAACTCTGCTGTGATGTCATAAGGAACATTCATAGATTTATTCTAAAAGTAGGATCAAATCTTTTCTTTAGATCTGCATGATCTATAACCAAGGTAGGGGTTGACATTAACCTCTTTGAGGAAACTACAATCCACCCAAATTCTAGTATTCTTCAAAAAATACATGCCTCTATATATACATCCATGTTCAAAATGGGGGAGGATAGGGGAAGGATGGCACCCCTTCCATCCACTGTTTTCCCTTTTGTATAATAGCACCACCCAGAGTCAGTTTGGGCACCAATTCACACATCGTCTATATCTAAGTAACCAAGGGATTTTCTGATCGGTAATAGATATTCTGATCAGAATTGCCAAAATGCTGGAGTTATTTTATGATAATATAGTTCATAAGAGGATTTACATACACCATGCAAGTTACAGCAACTTTTGATGGAACAAACTTTTGTTTTTTGAGAATCCTGAGATCTTTAACCAGGAGCACTGTGTGAATACAATGGGATCTGATTCTCCTCTCACTTAAACCAGTGTAAATCTGAAATAAATCCTTTTAAGTTAATAGAGCTACATTAGTGTAAATCAGCATGATTTTAGTATCTGATGTAACTTCCCTTCTTCCCCACGTCCAAAACATGTATATATTTTGTCATGTCTTTGCATATAATGCCCATTAGCAATGCTTCATGTAACAAGTATTATTTATCACTTATTCTTATTGTTAATAAGGCACCTATTACTCTGGTACGTAGGTACACTTTACATAGTTTAAATCACAAGCAAACACTAATTTCCCCCCTAAAATAGTGAATATATATATATATACTCTGTGATATTCAGTTTATGGTATACTGTAACAGCCAAGGTATAATTTATTCACATCTGACTGGATTACACTACTCCAATAATTTTGTAGTTTCATCTGAGAAAGACCACATATTGATTCTCTAGTCTTCCCTTCCCATATTTTTTTTTAAAAACAATCTATGGAAAAAACACTTCTAATCAGAAATTGCTTATGGAGAGAGTATGTAAGGAAGCATGGTCAGAGGTAACAAGGCAGACTGAGAAGTTTATCCTCATTTTGGTAATATTATTTCCATGAAAAACCATGAATCTTTGAATTAAAGTGTTTTTTCCAACTGTGTAACTTGTGCAGGCTATGCCTGAATTTACTCTTTGATGACCTTACAATAGAACATGTCCTTCTGATCAGGAGACTTTGTTACCGTAATTCCTCTTTAGTAGTAGTACTTCCAGCAGTTCTTCTCTGCCACTTTCAGTTTGTGCAAGCTCCTGCATTACGTCTTGTCATTGGATTGAGTAACCATTACCATACTAGTTTTCTGCGAAGCTAGGTTAAATAGGGCAGCAGCATATCAGTTTACATAGAAGCATATAGGAGCTTTGTTTCTATAAGGACTGAAGTATTGAGCCCTTAATTGTTTTTTTAAAATGAAACTTTAGAGTTTGCAGAATGCACCAAAAAACGCCCTAAAGTTGCAGAATCTTACAGTTTTCTTACACCCCCTGTATCTACAGCTCTTTTCAGGCCCCATGCTGCTCCTGTTGAAGTCAATTACAAAATTCCCCTTAATGCCAAAGGGAATAGGATCAGGTTCTTAAAGAAGATTTTGCTTCATGAGATACTTATAGTCTCTCATACACAAAACTGAAACTGAGTGCATCATCTCCTGGGCCTCCAAGGCAAAAAGAACATGTAGTTCTTCCACCTCCCATGTGATATCACAAAGTGGGGGAAGGGCTCACTGAAAATGATCATAAATTATTTTTCAGTAATTATCCTCCCCTCCCCCATGCCTAACAAAGACACTACTTCTGATTAAGGACAATTTAACCTT
Organism: Lepidochelys olivacea; assembly: GCF_965140295.1. Classification (NCBI taxonomy): domain Eukaryota; kingdom Metazoa; phylum Chordata; order Testudines; family Cheloniidae; genus Lepidochelys; species Lepidochelys olivacea. The sequence goes on along the minus strand of NC_140417.1, from coordinate 77,794,087 downwards.
CCATCTTCAACAAATTTTTGTAGAGCCATGCTTTAGAAGTATTGCTAGAATTCTTTTTTATAATATAAGAGAGTTTTTGCCAGCACCATAGGCCAAAATTAAATGTCTCTAAATTCTCAACAAAACAAACAAAACAACACAAAAGGGCACTTCTGGGCTGCCATCAAACATGGAAAGTTTCAGCCCCAAGACAGAACCTTATAAAAAATTATCAGTGTCTGCAATCTCGCGGTTATAGTGGAAATAATTTAAAAAGTCATTGCAATAGCTTTTGCAACTATCAAAAGCTATGCATTCATTTCCATTTGTATAATAAAGGTAAGTAGTCATATTTCTTTCTGTACTAATCCAAACAAGTTCTAACTACCGTATCATTGTTAATAAAATGTAAAATATTATATTAAGTTGAAAATATTTGCCTCTTTTGGAACAATGTAACCAATCTCCATCCCCTCTACTTTATAATTAAAAAAATCTGAACAATATGTTGGGCCAAACTTTCATCACAGTATGTACTGTTAATAGGTACTGTATACCTCATTTCACACATACACTATACTGAAATGTAATAGTGTAATTCTTTGTGAGTTTGATTTGCTCATTACTTTTTGCCTTTAAAATAAGTAAATTGTAATTAAGAGCCATTTTCTTGGATTTTATCTACTGGTTGTACAGTTTCTACTTTAGATTTAAAATAGTGATTTAGACAATAATGCATAACAGCAGAGTAGTTATTTATAATAGCTGTGCACCTGTGGTTGATTGTCAGTAGTTTAATTCTCTTGTGTATTATAATAGGAGTGGTAGTGACCACTGTACGTGCAATAGTTTAGGATGTAATGATACTTTCACTAGAGCCTTACTTTTCTGATTGCTTGGGACTTTTCAAATATATTTCTTTTGGATAGAAATTCTCCATAATTAGTACCAGCCCAGAGGTGTGTAGATTTTCTGTTTGTTTTTGTAAGCTCAGGCAAAATCCATTTACCCATTTGTTAGTTGGATATGTGTAAATGAAATAAAATAAATGAAAAAAAATCACAATTGTCCCATAAATGCCAAATCAGATATTTTGCATATGCATAACTCAAAAAAATGTCTGTCTGGATTTTGTTTAAATGCGACTGCTTCCAATGCTCTCACTTAGATTTGTAGTTTTAAAGTAATACATTGAATGTTTTTCTCACATAAATATACAGTAGGATCTTCCATTAGAGTTTTTTTGCTGTATCCGTGACTTTGAATGCTGAGGGTATACACATGCAGTGTACTTTGCTATTTAGTTTTCTGTTGATTCTAACAGAACTTTGAACTATCTGAAAGGTGACCAGACAGGTCAATTCTGTGAGTGGTGAAGCATGGATTCACAGTAAGAGAACTATTGCTATCATTTAGTTACAGCAGAAGAGGAATGTGTCCACACTGCCACTACATGGATATAACTCCCATCAGTGTGAAGTTACTTTGGATGTGAACTGGAATTACTTCCATTGATAGATGTTTGAAGAACAAATTTGTGTATGAATGCATGGAAGGTCATTTCCACCAATATAAGGATACTTCTTACCTGGCTGGAGTTTTCATGTGTCGACAGAACCTTAGTTTCCCTTGTCTGTGAACTAGGTCTAAAAATATTTACCTATCTTACACTGGTCTTATGAGGTATAGTTAGTTCAGGTTTGTAATGTGCTTTGAGATCTTTGAATGAAAGATGCTATCTGATGAAAGTGCAATGGGTTATTACTATTGTATTGTTGTTAATAAAGCTATGTTAGTTTCTAGCACCATTAAAATATAAAGGGAAATGGAATTGTTTGCCAAACTGAAAAGGAAAAGTAATTTTCAAAAGATCTGAGGATCCAAACAATGAAAAAAGAAAATATTTCAGAAAGGAAAGTACTGACCTTTGAAGAAAATAACTGTAAATGAGACAAGAAGCAATCAGCCTACTCTGGACTGGGATGATGTCATTATCAATTAGTGAAAGTACTTTCTTTTATCACAGCCATCTATCTGGTCTATGTCCTGATTTAGTGTACTGCCACAGGGCCAAAGTCGACTGTGGAGTAACTCCACTGGGATCAATGGAGTTACACCAGGAATTAGCTTGACTAGTGATACAATGTTTGTATGTGACAGAAATACTTAGAGAAACTTTGTCAGAAAAGAGCAATACGGAAAGATTCATTCCTGCCATAAATCTCTTCAACTTCATGTTAATGTTATTTATTCACTTGAGATAGAGAGGACACCATATAATATATGTATATTGTGTAATATGGTATAGTGGTTTTGTAATGTAAACTGTCCATTAGTAATGCAAAGCAACTTATTTTCATCATCTAGATCATTACTGCCAGTTTTTCTTCTAGGTTTCCACATGCAATAAATCTTGGTGAAGTCACCATCTTGTTCTCCTTCCCTTATATGTCAGCTCAAATCATTCTGCCCTAAAATGTGTTTAAACTGGCCCTGGCATCTTACAGAGCTGTTTAGTTTTAAGAAAGCCTGTCCTTCCCCCAAGTTCTGCACCTGAAATGCTGGTCCCATGGAGGTCAATGGGAATTTTGCCATTGACTTCAACGGGAACATGATTTCACCCTTTTAATGCTGTCTGGAGTGGCTCACGACCATGAGTGCCTACTTCAGGGCAAACGGTCAAAAAGCCAGACAGATATCCCAAACTGGTGGTATGGTCTATAATTAGATTTCACCAACCTAGTAACAAATGTGAACTCCCAAAGTACTACAAGTACAATAGTCTTGTGATGGAGTCACAGACACTTAGACACTCCAGTCTATCTAGGCACCCAGGAAAGCTGGACTTATTGATAAATGGTCACTTATACCAAAAATCACAAATATTCCAGGTTACACCCAGTCCCAAGAGACCAGTCACTCACCCAGGCTGATTTGCATCCTAGATCTCATCCCAAAGACAACACTGGTAGCCAATTGTATATAGTAAACTAACTGAAGGTTTACTAGCTAAGAAAAATAAATGAGAGTTATTGAGAGGTTAAAGCAGGTAAAATATATGTACAGGTGAGTCACAGTCTATCATTCCAAATGGTAGCAGAGATGTAGTAATCTGCCAGTTTCCCGAAAGTCTCTCAGGGCTACCTACAACAACTCTGGAGATCTCCATCTTCTTGTTCAGTTATTCTGCCCTGTTAGAATCCAAACAGTCCAGAGATGAAGAATTTTTCCTTGTGCCCATAGCTTCTATTCACAGCAAAACAATCTGACACCGTCACTACCCACCTGGACCCTTTCTCTGAGGGTGGAGAGGAATGCATTTAGAGACTTTGATCTCCGATCACCACACACAATGACCACTTGCTTTCAAATGCACAAGAATTAGTACTTGGTACAATGTAAGGTATAGAGCCCATGTAATGGCTCCAATGCAATACCCTTTCCCTGTGACCAGAGTACTGGGCACGGTTGGTGTTCCCCAGCATGCTAGCAGTTCCTAACTGCTGTATGAGTTTCTCTGGGCCATTGCCAATCCTGTAAGGTAGAGTAGCCTTCAATTGCTTGGTGTGTGGCTGGTCCAGGATCTAGGGAGCACTGTGATGATTTTAAAACACCTTTACATTCCCTTCTTGAGCTGTGCCGTTATGAATGTAGCAGTAGGTTATATGTATTGCTGTTTTCAGCTCTCTGCCAGCTGACAACACCACTCCAAATCTAGAAGCTGTTACCACATAATTAAAATCTTCTAAAACAGTTGACACTTGTTAGTGTTTCACTGTGACAGGGTCAGGCCAGATGGAGAGTGATAAAAGGCAGATATATTAGCCCCAAGTTAAGTAGGTCCTTTTTCCCTGGGTAAGGTAACAGGGAAGGTTCCAGAACAATCAGGAACTTTCTAGAATCAGTTAAGGTGAATCTTGCCCACATGCTCAGTGTTCAGCTGATCGCCATATTTGGGGTCAGGAAGGGATTTTCCTCCAGGGCAGATTGGAAGAGGCCTTGGAGGTTTTTCGCCTTCCTCTGTAGCATGGGGCACAGGTCACTTGCTGGAGGATTCTCTGCACCTTGAAGTCTTTAAACCATGATTTGAGGACTTCAATAACTCAGACATAGGTGAGAGGTTTATCGAAGGAGTGGGTGGGTGAGATTCTGTGGCCTGCATTGTGCAGGAGGTCAGACTAGATGATCATAATGGTCCCTTCTGACCTTTATATCTATAAGTCTATGAGTCTATAAGGCAGGCTAATCAGGACACCTGGGTTTAAAAAGGAGCTCACTTCAGTTTGTGGTGCACGTGTGAGGAGCTGGGAGCAAGAGGCACTAGGAGCTGAGAGTGAGAAGGCGGACTGTTGGAGGACTGAGGAGTACAAGCATTATCAGACACCAGGAGGAAGGTCCTATGGTGAGGATAAAGAAGGGGTTGGGAGGAGGCCATGGGGAAGCAGCCCAGGGAGTTGTAGCTCTCACACAGCTGTTCCAGGAGGCACTCTAGACAGCTGCATTCCACAGGGCCCTGGACTGAAACCTGGAGTAGAGGGCGGGCCTGGGTTCCCCTCAAACTTCCCAAATCCTGATCAGACACAGGAGGAGTTGACCTGGACTGTGGGTTCACGAAAACGGCCAAACTGAGGGCTGCAGTGAATCTCCAAGGCGAGCAAATCCAACAATAAGAGCAAGACACACCAAGGTAGAGGAGGAACTTTGTCACATTCACATATAAGCTTTTCTACAGATCAGTACATAACATTTATTTCACATGGTCTCTTTTTGTCTTTTGAGTAGATGGGTAGTCTACCATGGAGGGCAATAGCACCTAGTGGTCTGCCCACCCTGCCATGATGCTTTAAGACAGAGGTCCCCAAACTTTGGGGTGCACCCCACTAGGGGGGCACAGAGGACCCATTGGGGGAGTGTGGCGGGGCCTAGGCCAGCCCCCACAGGGGGCAGGGAGGGAGCACCATCCAGCCCCTCCCCATCCTCGGTTCTGTTCCAGTCCTTTCCGCAGCCACATCCCCGACTCCTGGCCCTATGCCTGGCCTCATCCCCAGGCTCAGTGCGACTCTGCTCCCAGCCTTACCCCCAGCCTTGGCCCCTGGCTGCGGCTTGATCCCCGGCCCATCTCCTGGCCCCAGACCTATCCCCAGCTGCGGCCCCAGCCTTGGCCCCCTTACCTCTGTCTGGGTCTTCCCCCACCCCCTGAGCCAGGCCCCATTCTCAGCCCTGGCTCTGGGATGGGGGAGTGCTGACAAGGGTTGGGGGGCGGTGACCCTCAAAAGTTTGGGGTCCACTGTTTTAGGGCATCTTTTCTAGTCCTCTTCCCATTCTAGTCCTGATCAACAGTGCAATTCTGAAAAGTCAAAATGGCCAGTTTAGCCAAAGATGACTAAACCATGGACAGAGAATTATAAACATTCTATCTAGTTACTTATACGATCCCCCTGACTGTAGTATCTGAATACCTCCTAAATACTGAATAACCAAAGTCCAAGAGCACTTAAATCAGTATCACCTCATCTAATACCATCACAAGTATTTCCTCAGACTGAGTGTTTTCATTCTCAGTGTCCAGTCTGCATTGTCAGATTTTCTGGAAACACTTGAGTTGAACACACAGCTCAATTTGGAGCTCACAATTTTGATTGGTCAGACTGATTTGAACATATACACCTCTGTTTTGCACCTCAGAACTGAACTCAGCTAACAGTGTGTTCCCAGTAAACAGGACAAAATTGCTCATGGCAAATATAGGTCAGCCATGGCAACACAATCTTAGAGCAAGGGCCTGGGATGAAGGTTTCTGTTCCCACTTCTGTCACTTATTTAATTTGTGTCTTTGGTCAAGTCATTTAGGGCCAAATGACTTTGTACAGATATTTAGGCACATAAACATGCAGAAATGCACCTAGAGAAATTTTCCAAAGCACCTAGGTGCTATTTGTACATTTTGGTTTCTAAATACCTTTGAAAAATTTGCCTTTTAGCTTCTATAGGTCTCTGTTTCTCCAGCTGTAAAATGGGTATAAGTAGTATGTACTTAGCTCCAGAAGGATCTGAGAACTGCTTAATTCATATTTATAAAGCACTATGAAGCTGTAAATCCCTATATAACTATGAAGTATCACAATTTTATTGTTAAATATATTTATTGGTTGGAGGGTCAAAGTTTAATAATATATACTCTGTGGGAAACCAGAAAAGTAAATACAATAAAGATTTAAGTACTGTACTAAATTATTTGGGAAGAGGTACCTTGGGAAATCTGAAATATTGGTTTATGAAGAATTATTTAGGAAATAATCAAACCTATTAAGATTTTTCCTGGTGTAAAGAACAATCTCATCTGTGCTGAGGGCCCAGTTTTCACCTCATGGGAGAGTCAACCTTGGAATTACAATTCTTTCTCCATTACAAGTTTTCCTGCATGTCTTTGAGCCACTTTTCTATCTATCAGGGAATATGTCTAATTGACCAATAAGGACAGAACCTTAAATTTTAAACTGTACTATGCTTTTTTAAAGTGGCTTGACCAATGATATGCTAATAAAAATATTAATGCATTATACACTTTTCCTTTTTTGTCTTTCATCCCAAAGGATCCCCAAGCACTTCACAAACTACATACATGCAGTATTGGCAGAATGCAGCCACCTCTGGAGCAGTAGGAGGCATCCAAGAGTATGTCTAAACTAGACTGTTTTGCTTCTGTTTTAACTCAGGTATTCTGCTTGCCACTTTATATGATTGTAAATGCTTGTCTATACATGCCCCAAAGTTTGTGGCTTTCCTTCGGGTCCAGCCTAAAGCCCAATTCTGTTCCCACTTTACACTTCCAGAGAAGAGAGGTATAATGGGGCCTCAGGGTAAACAAATCAAACACAAACTCCCCAAAACCACCTCCTGCACCACCATGTACCTTCACCACATGGCCACACATAGGTCTTTGTGTTGTAATGGTTATCTGTACCACTGTTCCTTGGCAGTATTCAGAGACATACCACAGCAAGACAGCTAGTTAAACATGAACAATTCAAAGTTATCGGACAGGTTTTCTATTACCATGAGTTGCAGTTATGGATGATGTAGCTAACTAGCATGTAATTTCTACCTTGCTGCTAGATAAGGTGGTGGCCCAACACCTTGCAATTTCTCCATGACTTTAGTTGGGTGGAAACAGTCTCCTTCTCTGCCAGATCTGTTGCTGGTGGTTTCATTCATGAGGCTGGACCATCTCTTGTACATGTCAAAGTATTATGTAGTTGCTGCAGCACAATCTTGTTTCCTGATAGGCTTTTTGGTGGTATTCCTCCCACCAAAGAGTCCATCTCCCACATACAATCGTGTGTCAGAAGTCACTGGCACTTGCCCGGTTTGACAGTGTGCAAGCTGACTCGTTGTTACATGGTGTTGTCACAGCCTTGTTAATTTTAACAGGCTGAACAATGTGAGCACGGGGGTTACATCTCAGGATGGGAGATGAATATTTTGTGCATTGTGATCTATTATATTCCATATTTTGTAACAGGCATAGAAAGCCATAAAATACTTCACAGATGTAGAGCTGAAATCTTAGATCTGACTGATTCTTTTAATTGTATTTATATATATTTTGGATCCCATGGGGACTCTAGAAAATGTATATATAAATTTTCTAGAGTCCCCGTGGGATCCAAAAGATGTCTGAATTGAGAAGGCTGTTGGAAGTAGTACATGCATACCAACATTTATGGCTGTACCACCTAGTTCATTGTTTTTAGTTTACTGACTGGATTTGTTCCTCATTTCTACAGCTGTATGATCCCCTTGTAGAGATGGATGAGTGGGCAGAATGGGGTTGATTATAATTGGTTGAGTAGCCCAAAAGTATTTTTTCCATTGTTTATTCAGCATTTTACTAAACATGTGGCATAATTACAGTTACATTGGCTTGTCAAAACAATGATCTTTTGTCTTATTTTCCATCTGATATTGCTTTTTTTGTTGAGCTGCACTGATTTAAGCAAAATATTAATCGAAATTGAAAACAGATTTTCCTAACATCCATGAAAACACCAGTAATACATATTTGGTGTTCGGTGCATTTAATTTCTCTTGGAAATCGCTGTTCGCAGCTCCATTTGGTACCTCACAAACCCTCTCTTTTTTGTGCCAGTAGTAGCATATGCGCCACATGCTGCAGTAATGGGTCAGACACACTCTAGCGTTTCCACCAAAGGAATTCCTTTGGCTTCTGCATTCAGTCCGAAAAATCTGCTGCGGTAGCTGCTCAGCTGCAGTGTGATTGCAACAACTGTAGGCAACTGTCTCATTAAAAACAATTCAACTTTATATAGCCATAAATAAGCTACTGTGCAGTTGTAATTTGTTCCCAGGCTATTCAGTAGTATAATACAGATATCTTTTGAAAGGGTAGGTAATAAAAAATCTACCAACAATATGTGTAGGTACCCTGTTTTATTTTCAGAGTCATGTTTATATTTAATATCTGTAGTGAATTATTTGACCCAAATGTAAACTGAAAATGTGCATTTAGAGAAAATATACCAAGATATCCAGGACGAATGTCTCTATCTCATTGTCTCTTCATGATTTTAATTCAATGCACTGAATTTCAGTCTTTCATAAACTAAATATATTGTACAATCAGCTTTATGACCAGATATACAGTATGCTGAATTAAATGATTTTGCACAGAAACACATGAAATCTGTCCACTATCTTTAGGAAACAGTGGGAAACTTGCAACCTTCACTACCCACTAATATGATTCAGACATCAACTGTGAAATAATCCAAATGTTTTCTGGGTAACAGCTTCTGCAGTTATCACAGCAAGGTTTTAAAAACAACAATTGTATGTTAGAAACATTGTACAATGGAGTCTGTTCTCTAAAGGATGCTTGGAGGTCTCCCGCCACTTAAATCTCAGAGGAAGGTTTGCAATGAAATGCAAAACTCCAAATTTCGGGTTTCCCTACAACCTTGAAATGAGGTTCAAAAGTCTTGGTAAGGTTCTTTTACATGATCCTGAGCCAATTTATAACTTTGCATCAAAAGCATGTAGTTTCTTATGGCTTGACACAAAAGCTGGTCACAGAACGCAAAGGAAAAACAGGATGTGAAGGAAGCAGGAGTGATCCACAATATCAAATGAAGCAGAAAGGGCAAGGAGGATAAGAATGGAGTACTGGCCTTGAGACACAGTGAGGAAGAAGTTGTTTAAGATTTTGGTGAGAGCTGTTTCAGAGGAATGGAGAAAGCAGAAATCGGACTAAAGTGGGTCTAAGAGCAATCTTAAGGTGACGAAGATAACACAATGATTGTGGACCACCCAATCAGTGAGCATAGAGGAGGGAGATAGCGTGATAGTTGGAGAGACTAGTAGAGTCAAGAATAGACGCCTGATTCTCACTGACTTCGCTTTGGTAGCAAAGTGGCCTTAAAGTGGGTCCATGTAACTTTCACTTTGGTATAAATGAAAACAAGGCTATAGGTTTTTAACGATGGGAGAAGCCAGAGGAAGTGGACAGGTTCACAGTGAGGGAAAGAAAGGAGGGCTGTGGTTCGGACAAGAGAGGTTAATAGCTGAGAGGAAGAAGGGTCAAGGACAGGTGGAAGGATCACAAATGGGAAGTCAGTGAGAGATCTCACAGTCATTAACAGGTGAGAAGTATGGGAGGTGAGGTGAGGAAGAAAGAAGTTGAGGGAAAGGGAAAGTTATGACAGATCTTATCAGTCTTCTCCTTAAAGCTATCTAGTATGGGAAATAGTTGTGGCAATTGTATGGTATTGTCAAATGTTCACTTTTTAATGACAACCACTACACATTTTCTGATGCCCTAATTAAAAAAATACTTTTGGAGAGAAAGGGGATAGAAGTAAATAAAAGTACATACTGTACTTCTCAATGCTTGACTATCTTCAATGGTAATTTTAGTAGAAATCTGGAGGGAAGTGAATCCAGAATTGTAGGATGGTTGAAAGAACCCTGGAGGCTAATTATGGGTTCCTCATCTGTTTTGTAACCACTGAGCCTTATGGTTTGGGGTTTGAAGCTGCATAAAAAAACCAAACAGACCTTGACATCTAAATGTGCTCCATATTTTATTATACATCATGAGCTATATTTAAACTGTTTTTCTGTTTATTTCTAAATGTATAGTAATTACAATGCAACTATAGTCACGAATGCACTGTGCTGCTCCTTCTGAAATCATAAATGCCATTTTAAACAAATAGATAATTTCCTAGAGTTTAAAGTGAATTTTTATGTCCTTATAAACTTCTTAGTGGCAATACTCCTGCTGTGAAACCAGCAGCTGAAGGAGGGTAGATTAAATTATTTTGGCCAGATACTGTTCCTTGTTGTTTTTATTAGAAAAACTCCTACTGATTTTAAAAGGAGAAGGATCAGATTCTGATTTTAATGATATGTAAGTTTCAGATATATATATATCATCACCTGTATATGTACATATATAGCATGTATATGTACATATATAGCATCACCTGTATATGTATACACACTAATTTTAATGTCAGCATTCCTTCATCAAGATTTACATACACAGAAAATGCTCATCGTTTGACATATGCTCACTATTTTAAAATGAGTACGTTGTGATATTTTCAAAATATCATTTGGGATGGGGAAAAAGGCCAATGTACAGATTCTAATGATATTTATACTCTTAGGTGTTAATATTTGGATGATATTGAGACTCCTGTGTATCGAACTCTGAACCGGATTGTATTCAACTCCTCCTCCAGTAGACCTTAAAATGCATATTAAGAGGGTTTATTTGGGAAGATGTGTTGGTGGTTATTCAGTAGCCAGCAAACACTTCTTTCATACAGTCCCCATCATTTCAGAATTTTCAGAGGGTCCTGAGCAACCTAGTAAACTAACTATCTTCTTCACCTAATCTTGGAAAGGTATTCTGGAGGACAGGAGTGAAGAGGGCAAAATCATCCACTCCCCTACACTGCAGCAGTGAAATTAGGACATATTAGCAGACTAGGGTCACTGGCTTCACTAATGGCTGTAAATATTTGTGGGAATTATAAAATTAATGTGTTTTTTTCTCCTGAATATCTCCAAGTCATTCAATGCTTCAGTGTTTGGACCTCTTCATGTGGACACTGTCTGATGTTCAGCTTCCTGACTGGATACAAATTGCTGGCTTTCATATTCAGAGACAAATTTTTAAAGGGACCTCACTGGGGCAAATATATTTGCTTCTGAAAATTGAAACCAATAGGAGTTACAGATACATAGTAGTGTTCAGAATTAGGCTCCGATTTTGCAAACTCCAAAAGCCTATATAGTATAGCATGTGAACTTCGGAGTATTTATCCAAAACAAATCTTCCAGCTCCTTGAGGCTTCATCCATGACTATTAATAACCCATCTTTGTTTCACCTTTTGGAAGAGAAATATTGCACTAAATGACAACTTAATTTCCTGTGCAGAGGTTGATTCTCTGTGTGACTCATCTATGTATTGTATTCCAGAGCACAAGTATGAATCACAGACCACTGATAAAGGAATACAAATGAATCTATTAAGGTATATTTCCTTCCTCACTTTAGTTTTTTTACTTTAAAAAAAGAACACTTTTTTTCCCCCTAGCTATGAAACTTTCCAGAATTAAATGCCTCTGGGATGAAAGCAAAGTGAGGTAGCTGGCAGCGTTATGGAATACTGTAAGAGATCTTAGTATTATAGAACGATGCAAGACCCAGTTTTTCTTGTGATTGAACCTAGCCAGAGACAGAGTTCTAAGGCAAATTATTCAGCGGCATTTCTTCTGTGCTAACTTTCATATAAAAGGGAAAAAACTAATGTCTTGGGCTGTGATCATCACAATATTCAATATCTCTCCTATTAGGTATCACAGTAATGAGCACTCTATAAGAACTTAGACAAATTAAACATTGTTCCCAAGATTAATAGCTGATGTGTAATAAATAAATACATCTCATGAGAGTCATTGCTGATAAATTTTTAAAGAGAATATCTGGCATTCATTAAAGTTGGTATGAGCATGGCTATTGACTTTAATGGGTGCAGGATCAGGCTTGTGATTGTAATGAAAGGTGCCAGAGTAACAATACTGAATATAGAAACTAAGGCCTCCTCATTTTCTTTATTGGAATAGTACCATAGCTTACCTTGCTGCCCACTGTACATTAACCAATTGAAACTACGTGGATATTTCACTTTCTTATTTAGTCTTAATCCATTTTTAGTCTTGAGTCTACTCTATTATGTGTGTATGTGTCACCAGTGTGCTGTGTTTAAAGGGGGATTGCCCCATTTAGCATCACGATGTCGTACCAGACACTCCCCCTAAATATGCTCTTTTTGCAGAGTTGTCAAGTCTCATCCCAAAAAGTCCTCAGCCGCACCCTTGCTAGCTGGGTAGTACTATCCCTGGCTCCAGCCCTAGAGGTGGGACACAGCAAACAAATAGTCTGCAGCTCCTAGCAAGGCCTGACAATAGCAGCCTGGGACTCTGGCCCGCTGGGCAGGGCAAGGCAAACAAACAGCCCATAGCCTTCTGGCTAAGGTGAACAATAGCAGGTGGGCCCTGATCTTTTGGGTGGGGCAGAGCAAAACAACACTCTATAGCAATGACCCCCAGTGGTAATGTCTAGTGGCAAGCATAGGATCAAGGTAGGGGAACCTAGCTTCTGACCCAGGACCGGGTCAGAAGTGGGTAATCTCCTTAGTAAGGATTCTGGTGTCAGCTCCGAACATTTATCCTGGGTTATGTCTTACCCTTGAGTCTCCTGTGGGCTTGTTCTCCCTGGGCAGTGGCTTGGCGTCTCTATCAATCTCTGCAGTCATGGGATCCTCCGTAGTGTAGGCTGGGGTACCCGCCTGTGCAGTCTGGAGAGCTGATGTTTCTTCCACAGGAGCTGGCAGTGTCCATTCATCCTCTAGCCCCAACTGAACTTACTAGTTGCCTTTTATCTGTTCCCTCCCCCAGAAGCATGTGCAGCAGGGGTGACGGGGTGTGGCCTCCTCTGCCAAAAGTGATTGGTTAACCCCACCTGACCAGTGTGGGGTTTATATACAGTTTCAACATTTTTTTACAGCAAGCCCTGATGATAGTCATTCCTTTTGATTAAATTAAACTGACAGAGCCATCTTAATATTCACTTATAGATAGATATTAGGGTAGTTTGTATTTCAAAGTATTGAGTTGAAGTGAATGTCTTCCCACCACACCATTTTTCTTCTGAGACGAATATTTCATGCTATGTTTGATTCTTCACTTGTGGAAAGAGTTTTAAAAAGTAATTGCAAACTATAAGAGAACTTTAAAAATGAAAGACTAGTGCTAATATTTACTTTGTGCTGTTTCTTTGCTGCATAATTATGTATTCAAGACATGAAAAATAATACATAAGCCTTCAAAAGCCTCAATCTATAATTAACAACATCTGACAAGATTATTTGTCCAGCTGACAAAAGAATGTTACTTTTAAAGGAGTATTACACAGATTAATAAAAACAGGCAAAGGGGGCAAAAATTGTTTTGTTTGTCTTCACTGGTACAATATGCGCAGGGGTTTTTTGTTTTTTTTTTCCTTTTTATAAATACTTAGAGTGACTACATTGACTTGGCATGCAGATCAAAAGACTGACAGACTTTATTCGTATTTCTGTGCTCTGCAACGTGACATATACAAGCCAATCTGTGCACCTTTCAGCCCATAATTGAAGGTAGTGCAAACAGACTTTAAAAATGAGTAGTGTGCAACTCAATTGTTCGTAATAGCTAACAGACACTATTGCTATTTCATTGAGTTTCTTACACCTCTACCTCTCATTTTTAACAAGCATCTTTGACATCCTGCCAGTGGACAGGAACAGTCATTAACTGTACAAATATATAAATTCAAAGACTGTACAAGAATATGAAGTACTCTGATTTCTTGTAGTTTGCTTATGTAGAAATGGAAAGTTAATATCACTAGATTGAGATCTTTTGCATTCTATCACATATATTGGTCGTTAAGTGAAGTTGCATCTGCAAATGAATAAAAATGGCTTTGTTCATTTACAGGCAACATTTCTTCTGTATCTGGCTGAGTTGGAAATTAGCTATAGTATTTCTCTTTAGTACTTTGTGTTGTTGGTGTATTATTCCGAACGTCATAGTACAAGCAATTCTATTTTTAAATACAATACTCTTTTGACTAGTACTGAAAAAAATGAATAAGAAATCACTAACATGGCAAATTATGCTAGGTCAACATATAATGCCTTCATTTTCCAGATGTCTGAATTCAAGGCATTTCCTCTAAAGATGCTCATAAGTATTCCAAGTTAATGCATTTTCCTGTTTTGTCTATCAAACTGTCACTATATCCATGTGGAAGTCAGAGGCGATATATGGATTTAAAAACAGTATATCCAGAAACCTTCCTTTCCTTAGCATTTCTTTTCAAGATCTGTAGCAGATCAGTTAGATTAGTCCTTTATTCAAAAAAATTTGTCTTCCATTTATGGCTACAGATAGTCTCAAAAGTAAGTTTAGTTATGTCCTGATCCCCTTTATGATGCTATTCCAAATTTGTCCTAATTTTAAATTGTTTGGATCAATTCTGCCCACATAAGAACAGTGTGTTTGCCTATTTACATGAAATTGAACACCTCACTAAATGGGAATAAAAAAATTACATCTTCCTAGAATTTAAATCTACATCCCAGACTTAGAGTGAAAGCCATTGAAGAAACACAGATGGTAATGGTGGTCAAATTTTTGTCTAATCTGTTTTTGATGGCAAATTGGGGGGGTTGATTAAGCCAAAGGAGGGAAAGTGTCTGCTTTCCATATAAAATTTAAACTTCATTGAAAAACCTGGAAACCCAAAGAGTTTTCACTTTTCACTGAAATATTTTGATTTGGATACACTACCACATTGCCTCATATCACCATTCTTCGCCAGCTGGATTTCATCTTGCCTGGTGCACTTTGGCCATGCATTTCCCATGATGCGCTGTTACAGTTCAGAGAGGGAAAACCAGGTGCATCATGGGGGACACACATGGCCTGAATAGGGAGTCCAACCTATAGAGGAGTATGAGAGCATGAGCAGGGCTGGCCTTACCATGAGGCGAACTGAGGCGGTTGCCTCAGGTACCAGACTGTGGGGGGGAAGGGGGGCACCACTAGGACCCAGAGTGTAGAAAATTGTGTCTGCTGCTAGTGCATATGTATTCTCTCTGCTCTAGATGCCCAGAGATGGTGGAGTGCTGTGCAGGAGGAAGGAGGGCAAAAGAGACATAACAGGCAGGCAGGAGAAAAGGTGAGAGGGAATAACAGAAAGCAGCAGGAGCTGCTGGGAGAGAGAGGAGGAGGAGCCTCTTATGTACCTCTCTAGCACCCCCAGGAGCCTGGACTGATTAACACCCACTTCTCAGGGAGCTTCCTGTTTCCTGCTGCTTCTCTGAACCCACCTGAGGAGAACAGGCAGTCAACTGAAGTAGTAGGAGCCAGTTAGGCCCTTAAGACGCTGATATCTTCCCTCACTCAGGCCTGCTTATTTTTCCCCTTCAACTGAGTGTTGAAAGCCACTCTAGCTGGCACAGCACAGCAGTCATGAGTGAAAGAAGAAAACGCCCCTCTGGGGCAGCATTCAGAAAAAGAAGAAAAGTTTCCTTTGCTTTATCTAAGCAGGAAGGAGCTCTCCTGAGATACATAGACACACATGTTCACAGTGAGCCTTCCAGCCCCAGTGAGGATGTGAGTGATGAGGAGATGCCTGATCTTCCAGTTAGTCAGAGTGCAGGTGACCTGACAGCTACTGCAGCATCCATATCTCCATCTCAAATGGATGTAACCATGCACATTCCTGAAGAAAAGTGTAGATCAGAGAAGAGTGTGGTAGAGGTGCAAGAAACAGCTGCTTCTGAGTTTAGTTCCTTAAGTCTAGATGATCCAGGACTGTGGACCCACTTGAGCAGTAGACTGAGGGACTTCCTTGTACTGCATGGGCCACAGCAAGTGAAAAACTTCATGTTCCCCAAAGACAATGAAAATAGAAGTTTCCATCCAACACGTTACTAGCGTGAAATCCCCAATGGTGACAAAGTGGAGAGGCCATAGCTTACATACTCAAAAACCCAGAATGCTGCATACTGTTTTTGTTGCAAACTCTTCCAGTCTAATGTTCCAGCCACATTGGGTTCTACAGGAACAGAAGGACTGGAAAAATCTTGCTAGAAATCTGGCATGCCATAAGAAGGCAGCAAATCACCAGAGAGCATTCCATAGGTGGAAAGAGCTTGAGATGAGACTAAGGTTAAAGGCCATCATAGATGATCAACATCAAGAGAAGATTCTATCAGAGTCTCTTTACTGGCAAAATGTTCTGAAAAGGCTCGCTGCCATTGTGAGAATACTTGCTACCCAAAACCTAGCACTGTGTGGTACTTCAGCTATATGTGCCAAACAATGGAAACTTCCTTAAAATTGTGGAGCTGATGGCTGAGTGTGATGCTGTACTCCAGGAACATCTAAGAAGAGTCACCACCCACAAAATGTACACACACCACTACCTTGGAAAAACAACTCAAAATGAGATCACACAGTTATTGGCAATAAAAGTCAAACAGAAGATTGTGGCAGATCTGAAGTCAGCAAGATATTACTCTGTTATTCTGGACTGCACACCTGACATCAGCCACACGGAACAAATTACTTTAATGGTGCGTTTTGTAACAACAGAACCTAGTGAAAATGTCCCTGCAATGGTGACTGTCAGAGAGCATTTTCTACAATGTATTGGCATTGATGATACTACCAGAGTTGATATGACAAATGTGCTTCATAAAAAGCTGGAAGATACGGGAATTGCGATAACTGACATGAGAGGTCAGGCCTACGATAATGGTGCCAACATGAGAGGAAAGGACAGAGAAGTGCAGACATGGATCCGAGAGTTAAACCCTCAAACTTTTTTTGTCCCATACAGTTCTCATTCATTGAACTTGGTAGTCAGTGATGCAGCATCAGCTTCTAGTGAGGCTGCTAAATTTAATGTCATTCAAAGCATCTATGTATTTTTCTCTGCATCAACTCATCGATGGCAAATTCTGAAGCAACATCTGGGAACATCCTCTCTGACACTGAAACCACTGAGTGAGACACGATGGGAAAGTAGAGTGGAGGCGATAAAGCCTATCAAACACTAAATTGGGAAGATAGATGATGCCATAGTTGTCGTTATGCAGGATAATGCTATGACAGGAACGGTTCGTGGGAGAACAGTGGCAGAGGGAAATGGAATCACCAGAAACACTTCAAATTTCTGTGTGGCTTAGTGTTGTGGCATGACATACTGTTCGAAATAAATGTTGTAAGCAAGAGACTCCAAGGTGTTGACCTTGATATATCTGGAGCAATTGAACAACTGGACAAAGCAAAGTCCTACCTACAGTCTTACCGGTTAGATGAGGGATTTCAAAATGTTCTGAAGAGTGCACAGAAGTTGGCAGAGGAACTTCACACTGAAGCTATTTTTCCACCCATTCAAGAATACAAGAGTCACCGACGAAGATGACATTTTGATTATGAGGCACAGGATAATTCCATGAGACCCCAAACAACAATTCAAAGTTGAATTATTTACCCAGGTGCTAGATTGTGCAATACAGTCAGTTGAACGTTTCATTCAGCTCAGGGAACACAGCAGTATATTTGGGATGTTGTATGATATTCCAAAACTCCTCACTATACCCAAAGAAGACCTACATCAGCAATGCAGGGCACTAGAGACAGTTTTGACACATGAAGACATGCGCGATATTGATGCGACTGATTTAGGTGATGAACTGAAAGCCCTTTCAAGATACGTTTCAGCAGGATCAACTCCAAAGGCTGTTCTGGAATATATGTGCACAAATAAGATGACCACCCTCTTTCCATTGCTTTTGTTGCTCTGCACCTACTTCTAACACTTCCTGTAACAGTTGCCAATGGAGAACGCAGCTTCTCCAAGCTGAAGTTAATAAAAACACATCTATGCTCCACAATGACACAGGAGAGGCTGGTTGGCCTTGCAACCATCTCAATAGAGCATGAGCTGGCCCAGACTGTGGACCTTCAGCAGGAAGCAGTTCAAATCTTTGCAACCAAGAAGGCATGGAAAGCACCACTGATTATTCAAACAGATAAAAATAACAGTGTTTACTATGCAGACAAGAAAAGTTAACTTTCAAATGCCTGAACAGCAAATGTAACTGTTTATTTAAAATTTTTGAACAAGGCATTTTAAGTTGTTAGTTCTCCTTTATTGGGGTAGGTAACAGAGCAGTACCATGAGAGGAATAGAACAGGAAGTAGGCAGAATTGAGACCTTTCAAAGTTTTGGCCCAAGTGAGGGGGTATGGGGTCATCATTTGAACTCCATGCCTCAGGTGCCAAAATGTTGTAGGCCGGCCCTGAACATGGGGCACCACAGGAGCATTTCTGAATTGAAACATTGTTATTTGGGCAAAATATTTCATTTTTCAGTCAAAATAATTTTGGTTTAGATTTTTTATTTTTACTGAAAAAGCACAATTTTCTATGGCAATTTTTTTCAAACAGTTGCCATGGAAATAAGATGAAATAAGTCTCCTGGTTTGGAGACTGCAGAAATTTTAACGGATGTAGAACTGAGTCATATAGTCCATCCAGGAAGGCACTGCATTATAGTTTGGAAACAAAGGATAAATCACCATGTTGGCATTTGACCAAGACAGTAGGGGACAAAGTCTAGAAATATTATTGAAACGGCAGAATATTCTAACCACATGCTGTTAAAAAAAAAACCACAAAACTGGTCAGATTTAATTTTCTAATTTCTTAGATTGTAAATTCTTTGGGGCTCTGAGCAATGTTGGGGCTACATAATATAAAAAAATAATAATAAATAATAATATAAAAAAATAAATAATGTAACAAGTTTGCACTTGAAACATCTGGATTGTCTCTATCTTCAATTTCTGAGCTGTTTTGCTGTTCACTTCTGTGTCTATGTATTTGATTGTCCCTTTGTGTTTATGATTCCAAATCTTCTTAGTGTTACCTCTTAATTCTCTTTTGACTGGTTTGGTGTCATTGTGCAAAATTCAGAAATTTAATGTTAAATTTATTTGAAACATCAGATGTTGATAATTCAGCTCTTCATAATTGGAATTTCTGGACCAAATTTACTCCTGCTGTAGGTATCTCAGCCAGGCTCCTCACGATATTGAGAATCCTATCATCTGCAGATTTAAATCCAGATAAGTCTAAAAGTAATGCCCTACTATTGGTTACATGTTGTGCATCACTACTCATCTTGGAAAAATGTGAACATGCTCTGCTCATGTGAACATAATACATATGCTGCACATCAGATAGCAGAAGGCAGGATTGGAAGTGACTAAACAGTTAGAGAATGATCCTGCAACACAATATTAACTCTGAGGTGACTCAGAAATGAATCAAAGCCAGAAAAGCTTAAGACGCTGATGAGAAAAGGGTGAGAAAGGGGCCTTATTAATGAGACATTTTATTTCTACATTCGTCTTTTTAAAGGAATTAACGCAAGCATGCAAGTACATACATTGGGCAAAGAAAACATGCAATTAAATATCTGATGTGAAAAAGGAGCAAAGGACTAATAGATTACACCCCTTTTTATGTTAGCCAAAGGATGGCAGCGATAGACTAGTTTAATCTTGCATTTGGTAAGAGGTAAAATTCAGTGGAATTGTCTTGACTATTCCTGCCCCATCCCTTTGGGAATAGTTGGGCACTGAAGTCTCCTCCTTTTCCTTTTCTTCTCTGCATATAACCCTAAGATGGCAAGAGAGCAAAGGATAGAGTAACTTCCTCTGTCTGCTTCAATAAATAATGTTGAACTGCCAGAGTCTGGGTGGAAGGAAGTGTTTCTGACACAGTTGAGTGATGGACAAACAAGGATTTTAAAAAAAGGAAGCTTGATCTTCTAGGTTTCACCTTTTCATACTATACAAGGGAACCATGACTTTAAGATATTTTAATTGCTAACAGCATCTTACAAATGTAAAAATGAAAAACTGTTTTCACTTTGAAACTGAATTTGTCTTTCACCATTTCTGTAGCATCTCTATCAATTTCCTCTTCCATCCCATTGTCTTTATTAACCTGCCAAATAACACACACTTACTTCTAGATCTGTATCTTCTAGCTAGTACTCAACAATGATATGCTGGCTAACTGACCATTTCTGGGATATGGGGATGGCAACCACCCTCCTTATTTTTATGGTCATTAGGAAGGGGATTGCTTTCTTCTGTTGCAAAATTGGATCACAGTATGAAGGAGAAGAACCACAGTTCTAGGAGTAATGAAAGTCACTCTGTTTATTTTCACTGAAAAAATAAAGGTAGAGTTAAAAAAATGTAACCAGCATCTTCTACTTTGATGCAATTATTTCAGTACATTATGAAGTTACAAGTATGGATTTGAGATTGAGGGCAAAACTACCGTTTGGGTTTTTTTCTCTTCTCTTTGGGCTTAGACCTCAGCTGCTCACACTTAGCATGATAAAAGAGGGGGGGAGACTAACCACCTCCCCTGGTCATAATGCTGCCGGCTGCTGAGTCCATGAAGAGAGTTAAATCAACCTTGCATCAGCAGGAACTGTCACCAGCTGGGAATTCCTCCAGGAGCCATACCAACAGCTGGGGATGGCGGGAGCCAGCCAGATTTGGCCACACTCCTCCAGCCATGCTCCAAAATGTCTCCTTTGTGGAGGGGGCAAAGAGAAGATGAGCTGTGCTGGCTTTAGACAAACCCTCTGGTAGTGTATGAAAGGGGAATCCCCAGCTGTCCAAATCAGACAGCTTTTAGTCCCTTTTGTCACCTCTGGAATAGTGCAAAGGGACATAATCTGGTTAGGAATTTGACCCCTAATAAATTTGAGGATATAAATTTAAACACTAAATAAAATAAAAAACAGATTATAAATTCAACTACACCTGACCATACTGTCCTACTGATTATAGATAACATAAAATTAGTCAAATTTCATCACTATGATCTGAATTTAGTACCTGATTCTGATCTTACTGACACTAGTTTTATACAGGTAAAACTGCATTGACTTCAGTGGAGTTAATCCAGATATACAACAAGAAGAGATCAGAATTAGACCCTTATATATATTTTTTGCAACATGTTATAGAGGGAATCTTGCCCATCTCCAACAGCTGCTTGTTTCCTATGTCTGTCTGACTTTTTTTTTAAATGTCAATTTTTCCAAGTTTCTGATGCTAACTGTGTAACAGCACATCATTCAGTTTTCCCTTTTGCAATCAGGTTTTAACAATCAAAGCCAGATGTTGTTTTCATTTACAACCTTGATCCCCATTCGATAAGATTTCAGTGTTTTACTATCAAAAGCAGTCTTCACTTTCCTTTCAATGTGGCAGGCTCTTAATGCTTCCATAATCTATTTCACCTTGGCATTCTGTATTGTCACAAATACAGCATGCCTGATCAACCCTGAATGTTTGCCTTTGTGTTCTTTTCACTCTCTTTTCCTATTTCTTCTATACAGCATCCTTTTTTAAAACCAGGTCAGCGCAATATACATCAGGGCATTTCTCTGTATTGAGATATTTAGAGATAATTAAGCACAGGGTGGGACTGTGGAAGGAGAGGTGGAAGCAGATGAAAAATTATCGATTTCAAGATCTGAACTTCAAAGAATTGCTTGATCCTTTTCTTTCAGAGATTCTGCTCATATTGAGGAAAGATACAATTGATGTATTCTGTACGGTCTGTGGGGACTTCTTTGTTTCATTTTGTGTGATAAAATATGGACAATTCTGCATTTAAGGAAATGTTTCTGCAGAGGATGTAAAATGAAATCTTGTAAACAACAAAGTCTCCACATCCTATGCTGCTCACGGACACACAGTACTGCTACATCATTGTGTTAGTAAGATTAAAAATAATCTTATTCATGGGGGAAGTAGGAACAGCGGGCCAGATTCTATTCCAGGTATCATTTTCTACATATGTCTCAGGGCATAATTTGGATCAAAGTGAGCCCCAGACCAGTCATTGTCAAAGACCAAGCATAATAAAATGTATTCAGATGAGTCTTCAGAATATAGGATACGTGTCTCTGTTTTGAATACATTCCACGTTTGATTTCACCTGTTCTGAAACAACGAATGCTGAGGCCAACTAATAGCAATTGAACAACGATTCTTTTCCCCTGGGGGCGTGGGGTCTCCTGAGTCATTGGAATATGGTTTAATAAAATAAGTATCAGATATAACACAATGGGGATTTCAAAGCCAATGCAGAATTCAGTGTAGTTACTGGACTCCTTCCAGAATGGTGCTATTATATGGACAAATACACATTACTGATAGATCCTCTTTGCTTTCTAGCGTCTTTATTATTTAGGTCCCAATCTTGCAATCTGATCCATGTGCGCAGTACCTTATGCCCAATGAGATCCTTCCACAATCCCACTGAGTCAATGATGCTTCACGTGGGCACAAGGGTCCATATGTCAGTACCAGACTGCAGGATTGGGGCCCCAACAGTCCAACTTATTCGGTAGAAACCTTATATTCATGAAAAATGTAATTTAAAAAGAAGGATGTACAGTCAAACTGACAGACAGTCAGTGATCAGCATTGACCTGAGCCTGTAGTGGTGTTAAGATCTAGCATGTGAATTGACAGGACATTTGACAATGATGAGACCTCATTTCGCATCAGGTATCATGCCAACTGCTGAAAGGAATACAGTACCTTACATCAGTTGTTAGACAAAACACTGGCTGTTGTGTGGATTATATTCTTTATGCCAGAGATTCCTTAGTTTATTTTTTTAAAGGTATTTGCAAGTAAAAGATCATGAATGCAAGTTAGTGAACATGACTCTGCATATTTGAGTAATTTACCCAAATCTTGGTCTCAAAATTCCATTCCATTTTAACATCTACAATTTCTTTGCTAAGAAGGCTGACATTTAAAAGATTCTTTCGATTGTTGCTGTAATGTGATATCCCTAATGAAAGTCAGCCCACCAACCACTTTATCTTTACAGGTAGCCTGCTATCTTTAATTTGATTTTCTTTTTAGTTGGCAAAGCTTTTAAGTTGGAGATATAGATAGAGGCAGGTTGGGAAGTTGCTTAAATTAATCTGTCTTTAAGATGCCAAATGCTGTGTGTGTAGAAAAAAAATCTGTAAAAAAAATGTGAATTAAATTGTTGTTAATAAAATTGCTTAAATTGTATTAGCCTTTTCTCATGGCTTTTGGGTGTCTGACTGGTACCACTGCAGAGTTGGGTACAGAGACTAACACTGTTATTTTGTGTTACTACTCATCACACTTCTTGTTTAGAGAGGCTATCATCGAAAGGGTGAAGGATCTGATGTCAAATTGTTCCAGTCCATTGGCAGCAAGTGGCGCAAACTACAGTTAGTGAGCCATATCCAGAACTGAGCTGCTTAGAATCAAAGTCTAGCAGCCAAACGCTTCCCTACTGAAGACAAAAGTAGTGAAACTGAAAATTTCAGTGGGCTGCAGAACACATTATTTTTGCAAATGTGTCCTTGGGTGCAGTTCCCATGTCTGCATTTTTTCCGAGAGCAATCAGGGTTTAGCACTTACCAATGTCCATTTGAGTATTTTGTGTAATTGCCATGCAGCCAGAATGCATAATACTTGCTTAGTGGCTTTGAGGACTAAATCTTACCTATAGTGTCAGAAGTTCAGGATTCAAATGCCAGGAAAGACCTGATGGTGGATGTGAGAACTATAACACCTTACATTTGAGGGGGAGAAAGACTCCCCTAGTTTAAAAGGCTCTGGCTGTGACTCAGGAGAGCTGGTTTCAATTTTGTGTTTAGCCACAGGCTTCCTGTATAGCTTTGGACAAATCACCTGTACCCTCACTTCCCCATCTGTCCAGAAGGTTTAATAATTCCCTACCTCACAGTAGTATTGTGAGGATAAAATCTATTAGTAATGTTTTTGAGGTGCTCGGGTACTAGACTGATGAACACAAGCTAGGTACATAGCTTTGTAGTTTAAATCAAATAATTTCTCATATAGAGTCCAGACAACTACTTCAGCTAAAATAAAGACATAGTATTAGATAATTTCCCCAAGTCTAGTATCATAATTGTGAGTTACATTTAAAAAGTTAGGCAATACTACACCACAGCTGACAAGCAGTACACCATTTTCTGCATAAACAGTTTCCATTCTCTTGTATTCATTCTCTCTCCTTTGCAGTAAATAGGAAACTTGTCTGAGAAAGAATTGCAGGACTTGGCTCCTCATAACAAATGATTAAGCAGAACACAGAGTAGCTTTTAATTTACAAGATGAACCTTCCCTACTCCCTGCTGGTCTAATTTAAATTAGAGGAGAATAAGGCTCTATATTAAAAATTGATATTAATTTCTAATGTAGTGAGACAATCCTGCTCTGGAAGAGCGGTGGTGGATGAAATAAATTGCAGTAGGAGGTCTTTTCCAACTCTAACTTCTATAATCCTGTGTTACTAGGTTTGAGTGGTAAATTAAGAGCAGTGTAGTCCAGTCATTAATTTACAGACCTAAAGATCTCCAGAAACTGTCACAAATCTATATGATGTCCATGCTCCTGAGTGATAGATTTTGTATTTATGTCTCCAATGACATTAAAGATGCAGCCAGAAAGGTCCTATTGGCTACACATCTGAGGAGGGTCAAGAGTGTAAGTTATTCTAGCTAAACTTGGAAGTAATTTATGCTTAATAAATTGGCTCAAGCGCTGCTAAATCTAACAGTTGTTGGCTAAACCACTTTGCACAGTGTCAGAGGCCAAATAAAAAAAAAGGTACATCTTTTGAATTTTTAAACAGAAGCTAGTTCTACTAACATAGCTGACATGGTGGCTACATTTCCCAGCCTGCCAGAGAGAACTAAAGAGATTGATACTGAAACTGGAACCACCAAGATCTAGGTGGATAATTCACCACAGAAAAGAGAGGAGAGTTTGAGCCCAATCGACTCATAGAACTCTTGGTTTTCACTCTAAAGCTGCTCATCAGCATGGGCTTCTTTCTCAGACCTAGACCATGTCCCCTCCACTCTGTGACAATGTTCACTGTCCATAGGTGTTGTTACAAATCTAGAATGAGGAAAATCTGCTTCATTAGGATTCCCCTCAGAAACCTCACAGGGCCTACATCCACACCCTCTTTACATAGAAGTATAAATCAATGTATTCCATGCAAAGCAGCAGGGAACCAGGCCCACAATGAGGCCCTTGGAGAATAAAATCTTCTGAGATAATCATTGTACATTCTTTTGGTCTTTTATTCCCTAACTAGTCAGAAGACAAATGAGGTCATTGTATCCTAGATGTACAAGATATAAACGAATACTCCTGTATGGGTAAGGGACTCTATCTTCTTTAATGGTGTTAACGCACACTAATGGCATTGGCACCCAGCTCTCGCGAGCACCCCCTCTCTGGCCAATACGTGCCCGGAAGCACTCAGTTTTGAACAGGGCAGCACTCACCTCTCACAAGCACCCCCTTTCTGGTCAGGTGTGAGCTTGCTTTTCCTTCAGTTTTGACAATTGGGTGGGATCCACTTCTCATGAGCACCCCCCAACCAATGGTTGTTTGGTGGGTCTTCAGTGATTCAGCCCTCTGGCTGAGTCACACACACACTGTCCCCCTTTTCTGGGAGTCTCTAGTTCTTTCTCACTGCCCTGGTATAGGGCCAAAGATTCAAGGCTTCCTTTCTGGAGCCACTGTCTTCTTTAACAGCCCAAAAGGGACCCATCTCAGTACCCGCAGTTTGTGTCCTTTAGGCAACCGTCCATGGGCTCAGTCTTCAACCAGACCAGCAGGACCTATCACAGGACCCTCACCTGGTCTGGCCAGGTCCTGGGCTCAGTCCCCCTGGGCTTCAGCCTGCCCACACTGACCTGTCCATGGTCCTGTTTCTACTCTATCCAGCTAGCCAGGCACCCAGTCTTCAGCAGACTTCCCTGAGCTCAGTCCTGCCTGCAGTGAACTGTCCATGATCCTACTGCTCTTCCAGCCAGCCAGACACCTGGTTCTACCTCTTTGAGCTCCAGGCAGCAACTGACTGCTCTGCTTCTGTAGCTTCCTTTTATATGGTCCTTCTGGACCTTGACTGGTCGCTCCAGCAGCCCCTCTGATTAGCTGCTCCCCTGCAGCCACTCTAGGCTGCCTCAAAGACTTCTCTGCTCTTTTCTGGGGCAGGGTGAGGCAGGGCCGTGAGGCCTCCAGCAGGGGCCTCCAGACCTAGCCCACCCCACCACACATACCCTAACCAATGTAATTTTTCTAACTATGCTGACTCAATTTTCTTTTTAGATATCAGAGGTAAGGCATTAATTCTAAAGGATATTCTCTAAATGAGCAGTCAGATTTATGCCAACATATTCAAAGTGATTTTTGTTTGTCTTTGACTGTCCAAAGGAGCAGTGATACAGAATGAAAACACAAACACAGAGAAATTAATTTAGGATTGTGATACCTCACCAACCATAAGTCCCTTTGCACTAAAGTGGCTAAAGAGATATCATTACTTGAAAAATCACATATCCATCTGAAAAGAGTTTTCTTCCCTTCAATTGATGCAAGTATCAGCAAGAGTATTATAGAAGAGATTTTGTTGCTCTTTAATTTTTTCAGTTTGTTCACTCTGTACATTAGATTGCACTTTGGTATCATCAGTTGCATTGGTTTGTTGAAGGCCAGATACAAATTTTGTCTCCCAAGCTGGCAGGACACCACTGATGACCTCTCCACCTTTCTTTCCATGGGGCTGAGGTCTGCTGGTTTTACATTTAAAGTGGAGGACAACAACAAGAATCCTACATAATGGTTGGAAGGTCTCCTTCTTTTATTGGACTGTCCCCTCCATATCTGTGCTGTATCACCTTCTTCAGACAGCAGCAGGCATGCAGGCTGCTCCTAGGGGCATTAACTTCCGGGCAGTCACAAGTGGAGTACAGAGAGTGCATGTGCCCTAGCTCCATTTCCTAATTCCTTGAGCACACAGATTTAGCAATGAAGGGCTCTCTGTTGCTTACTCTATTGATTGAGCATTAGTTATATGATTAATTAGAAAAGTCAGTTAACTCTGTAGTTTGTCAGGGCTCTGCCCTGTGACCAGAGCCAGAGGTATTAGTTATCATGAGGAACTCAGTGTGTACCTGAGAGGCACTTACACTTAGGAAAGATGTTTTGTCCTTATAATATTTTTATTACAGTTAGCAAAAATCCCGAACACTCCAGCCAAGTAAAGCATAATATAAGATAGTCAAAACATGCCACATATGAGCATCTATATAATCACACCATCTCTTGCAGAATAACCCAAAGTGCTAGTCATCATCCTCATCATCATCACCACCACCAATGAAAGTCATTCTGACATCTCCCAAGGCATGCAGGCCATATACAGCTTTTATAATATGGTACTAATTCTTAATGCCTATAATGCCTACTATGCCTAATGCATATTCAATAGGAATTTCAGCCCCTTTTCCTTATCTGTATTTCCTCATCCTACTCCCATAGGTTACTAGGCCTTCTAACATGGCATTCTTATGATTGAATGTCTATTGATGCTGGTATAAACTGGCATATTGTGGTTACCTGTCAGCAATTTAATCATACATATTACAGCATTCTATTTTGTGATACCTTATGATCCAGGGTTACTCCTGGTTAGCTGCTTATGCTAAGGTTTTTGGGCCATATGCCTTGATGAGTTTAGCTAATCTATTGCCTGACAGGCCTTGAGGCTTATAGGCTCATTGCATTACTGCCTTAACTTATACCCATACCTTACCTACCTATACCTTCAGATTACACCTCACAGGATCCTGGCCTCAGGTGGATGTTCATGCAGCTGAACCCCTGCTGTCCCAACCTTCCATATTCACTATTTTGTGCCTGCTTTGGCCACCCTCACTCCATGGATGGGAAGAAGATCACTGGGACCTATGCTAATGGTGTTTGCCTTATTTCCTTTTTCCAAGAACATTCTCTTCAACAGTTTGATAAGAAATAATACCTTTTTTTTTTAAAGAAAATAAGATATTAACTATCTCCCACATGCAAGTCCTTTGAGTTTTAAGGTTTTGTGTTTTTATTCCAACTCTCTGATTAAGGTTTCAAGGCATTCATTTTGGTCTAACTTTGTCCCTGGTTGAGACTAGACTTATAAAATCACCCCTGTAATATGACTTTGGCAGCATTCCACCTTGGGCTCCGAGGTGATCCCGGCAATTACAGGCCTGTAAGCCTGACTTCAGTACCGGGCAAACTGGTTGAAACTATAATAAAGAACAATATTGTCAGACATATAGATGAACATAATTTGTTGAGGAAGAGTCAACATGGTTTTAGTAAAGGGAAATCGTGCCTCACCAATCTACTAGAAATCTTGAGAGGGTCAACAAGCATGTGGACCAAAGGGATCCAGTGGGTATAGTGTTCTTAGATTTTCATAAAGCCTTTGACAAGGTCCCTCACCAAAGGCTCTTACACAAAGTAAGATGCCATGGGATAAGAGAGAAGGTGATCTCATGGATTGGTAACTGGTTAAAAGATAGGAAACAAGGGGTAGGTATAAATGGTCAGTTTTCAGAATGGAGAGAGGTAAATAGTGCTGTCCCCCAGGGGGTCTTCTCTAGGACCAGTCCTATTCAACATATTACTAAATTTACTAAAGATAGTTAAGATACTAAATATACTAAAATTACTAAAGATAGTTAAGACCCAGGCAGACTGCGAAGAGCTACAGAAGGATCTCTCAAAACTGGGTGACTGGGAAACAAAATGGCAGATGAAATTTAATGTTGATAAATGCAAAGTAGTGCACATTGGAAAGCATAATCCCAACTACACATATAAAATGATGGGGTCTAAATTAGCTGTTACCACTCAAGAAAGAGATCTTGGATTCATTGTGGATAGTTCTCTGAAAACATCAACTCAATGTGCAGCGGTAGTCAAAAAAATGAACAGAATGCTGGGAATAATTAAGAAATGGATATATAATAGGACAGAAAATATCATGTTGCCTCTATATAAATCCATGGTATGCCTACATCTTGAATACTGTGTGAAGATGTGGTCACCCCATCTCAAAAAAGATATATTGGAATTGGAAAAGGTTCAGAAAAGGGCAACAAAAATGATTAGGGGGTATGGAACGGCTTCCGTATTAGAAGAGATTAATAAGACTGGGACTTTTCAGCTTGGAAAAGAGATGTCTAAAGGGAGATATGATTGAGGTCTATAAAATCATGACTAATGTAGAGAAAGTAGATAAGGAAGTGTTGTTTACTACTTCTCATAACACAAGAACTAGGGGTCACCACATGAAATTAATAGGCAGCAGGTTTAAAACAAATAAAAGGAAGTATTTCTTCACGCAACACACAGTCAACCTTTGGAACTCTTTGCCAGAGGATGTTGTGAAGGCCAAGACTATAACAGGGTTCAAAAAAGAACTAGATAAATTCATGGAGGTTAGGTCCATCAATAGCTATTAGCCAGGATGGGCAGGAATGGTGTCCCTAACCTCTGTTTGCCAGAAGCTGAGAATGAGTGACAGGAGAAGAATCACTTGATGATTACCTGTTCTGTTCTGATCACCTGGCACTGGTCACTGTTGGAAGACAGGATACTGGTTAGATGGACCTTTGGTCTGACCCAGCATGGCCATTCTTATGTTCTTATATCTATGTCGTAAATGTTTGCATTTGTGTTTATAGTCCAATTACTCAACAAAGTAGTTTGGAGTGAATCTAGAATACAGGGAATATTTGATCCTTGGGCCAAACTGTCAGCTGGTGTACATTAGAATAGCATAGTTGAAGTCAGTGGAGGTTTGTTGCTTAAAATCAGGGTAGGATCTCGCCTTTAATGATTAACCTGAACATTGATACCACTAATTCTGATTTAGAGGCAAAAGGCTTGGTTTTCATCCCACATCAGTCTTACCACAGCTTACGTCCATTGATTACAGTGGAGCTAGAATCACTCCTGACTGGCACTGGCATAAGTGAGGAGAGAATTAGGCCTAGAGTGCAGAATTTGGTCATCTCAGTCACAGTCAACTAGGCAAAAGGTTTCTGTGATTTTTTTTATCTAATTTAAGCAGGTGTGATTCTACAAGGTGAAATTTTGCAAACATATCTTTTGAAGTATTTTGCATGATGGAAAACATATTATCTTTGTCCTATATCCAATGGGCCAAGTTCTGACCCCACTTACTCTGGATTTACACAAGTGTAACTACATTAATGTCAGAGTTATTCCAGATGCACCCCATTATTTCATCCTTCCTATTGTTAAATGGAGAATGAATTTTAAGCTCAATAGTAAGGTTTTGTAAAGAAAAGGGGGTTTTAATTAACCTAATGATTAAAACTGTTTTTCATGAGTGTATTATTACTTGCAGAGTGACCTCAGGCAAATCACTTAACCTTTCAGTGCCTCAGTTTCCGCAAACATAAAATGGGAATACTAATAATTGCCATTGTCAAAGAAACGCTGTAAGGCTTAATTCACTATGTGAACTGAAAGGATTTTTTTTCCTCTCACCAGAACAGCCACTTAGTCATTTATGCTGCAGAATGAGTGATGGGCCAAACCACCCATTAACAGCAATATTCCCAAATAGCTTAGGGCAAAGTCCCTCAGTTTGTTTTCAGTTTATAGATACTGATAACTGATACCAACATAACAGATGTGTATTTACCAACCCTAAAACTAGATAACTATCAGTCTTTGAAATTACTTAATTCAAAACAGTTAAGGTTGATAAGGGCAAATAGCTCTCAAGTCAAACCCCCCAAACCCAGGAAATTCAAAATAAAGTTGCACATCCACATATATCACTTTCTCCTAGATACATATCTATACTTCTCACAAAACACATACCGTCCCTACCCTAAGCAAATCAACATTCAAGTCACCACAGTGACACATAACCTTAACGCTGTCCCCAATAGGATGATTCTACATTTCCTACTTGGTATGAGTTTGATTTGGGCATTATTTGTCATTGAGAAATTAACTATTTTAAGGGTTTTTTTTCTTCAAATTGTTAATATTGGGTTTGGGATCTATATGATGTTGCCATAACTAAGGAGGGTAGATATGTTAAGGCTGCCTGCTTACATACAGCAATATACTTTTCTATAATTGTTTGCCACAATAGTACTCACTAGCCAATTTGGATAACACCAAGTTTTATTGAAAAATGAACTATATGAGGCAACTATGCTTTACTGCAGGTGTTCAGTTAAGGCAACACTGTATGCCATTGCCAAAAAGTCAATGACATACTGTAGTATCTGTTCAGACAATCTAATCTAATTTCTCTATGGTATTTCCAAGGCATGTATCACCATGGCATCCATCACTGGGTTTCAGTTGTTCCCCACATCCAAAGATAGTAGTTTATGACCATAAAGATGTCCTTTTGGAAACAGAAATGCCAATACTGCTAAATCCAAAGTTTGGAGATAATTAATATAGTTTAAATGTATTCACTGAGTCATACACTTTATCCTCTGCTGAATCAACCATTGGGGAAGGTTCTGAATAGCATCATTGTGGTGGGGCATCTGCCCCATACTGGCAGAAGAGGGTTTAAAACAGCCCGGGGGAGGCTGTGCAGGAGACAGCCAATTAAAAAAGGGCTTGTAGAGACAGCCAATCGGGAGAAGGTTTAGAGAGACAGCCAGGCTGAGCCGTATAAGAAGGAATGCTGAAAAGAGCAGCTTCAGTCATTCCCTGGAGTTTGAGAAGGGAGAACTGGCTGTGCTGAAGGCGGGAGAAGAGATAGTACCATGGTCAGAACAGTTCTGGGTGGGGTCAGGGGAGCATGAGTGAGCTCCCAGATGACTGCTGCTAGACTGAGGTCCTGATATAATGGTGGAGAAGGTGCTAGGGCTGTGGGGAAGTGGCCCAGGGAAACAGATGGTGGGGGTTGGAGGTGACGCAGTGTGTGGCTGCCAGCTAGAGGGTCCCTGGGCTGGGACCTGGAGTAGTGGGTGGGCCTGGGTTCCCCCTGCTTTGGCCCCAGTAGCCACTAACGTAGGTGGCTAGACCCTGAACTGCAGCCTGCCACTGAGGCAAGTGGTAGGGCAGAGGATTGCCAGCCCCCTAAAAGGGGGCGAGAGAACCAAGTGGGGCACAGCCAAAGGGCTGCGTCCAGAAGAAGACACTGTAGTCCTGAAAGCAACACGGGTCCTGATGACAGGAGCAACGGCAATGAGACGCCAGTAGATGAGGGTGCACTGGTGAACCAGAGCTAATTCCCAGGATAGCCAGCAGGAGGTGCTGCAGTGGTGAGTCGTGCCCCATCACAATCATAAATAACTAAAATGTTGTCTAGAAAGCAGTACAATATTTGATTATTAGCTTTTCCTGAAGCTTTTAAACAGACTTACACTAAACATAGGAATCTTCAAGTTTTTCTGTGTGCAGGGAAAACATGATTTAAACAGTTTATTACAGAATTTACTGCACATCTTAACTCATGCATAGAAAGTCAGAAAAATCCTAATACTTTATACAACTCAGAGCCTGATTAATTTATAAAGAATGTTCCACATATCATTGTAATATTTTGAAAAAATTGTGTAGCATAGACTAAATTAATTTTAGCATTTATGTAATCGTATACAGGGAATCACATGCATGGGATCTAATCAACAAATGATTTACACAGAATGTTCCAGATTCTCCTGTATGTTGACATCCACTCAAACCAGACAGGCAGGCTGAGTCAGGGAACCACTTTCAGCTCCTTGATCTCTAGATCAATCTACACCAGCTCTTAATTAGGTTACAGCAGCCTAAAGGCTGCTCTAACCTATGACAATTAGCTCCAGCCCCAAGGGATTATATGACAGTAGAGGATTGCTAAAGCACACTGGTTTCTGGCTATACTCCTTACAAGCCTTGTTCACCAATAGCTGATGAAGAAGGTGACTATGCCAGCTCTAGATCTGTTGGGGAGATACAGGGACTTTCTGCACCCTTTGCACTCTGGGATTGGTGCAAAAGGAGTAGAGTTAGGCCAGAAAATGTGACTCTTAACTCACTCTCAGGTAATGCAGATTTTTGTGCAAGTGCATAACAAAGTTCATGATGCGCTCTTTCCCTGTAGCACACAGACAAAATGCCAGACTCTGCACTCAGTTACAAAGGTGTGTAAAACTGAACACTTCTGATGGCAATTTAATTATTTCACATTAATACGGGCATATCCCAGATCAGAATCTGGCCTCATGGTTTAGAAACAGATGTCCATCACTATTGGGGGCTGGAGGAACTGGTTCAGATAAAATAAGAATGGACCCATATGTTGGCCCACAATTCAAAATGAATTCACTGTGAGGTGTGAAAAAAGTTTGGTAAATATTATTTATTAAGGTGCCCTTTCTCTTCCTGGTTTTGGCAAAGATGGTTAGTTGAAATATTGCTTTTCTAGCAGTATGTCTAACCCAGCCTAAATTGGGAAGTGCTGCAAATCTCAAAAGAGCCTATTGTCAGATATCCTGCCCTATATTTACATTGAATAGGGACTGGATAAACATGTAAAATTAATCACTGGATGTTCACTCATCACTACAGAGAGGTAGGCAGATTTAGAGAACTGCTATACAGTATAGTCTTTCCCTGTTCTGTCTGTACTACTAAAAAGAAAAGGAGTACTTGTAGCACCTTAGAGCCTAACAAATTTATTTGAGCATAAGCTTTTGTGAGCTACAGCTCACTTCATCGGATGCATTCAGTGGAAAATACAGTGGGGAGATTTATATACACAGAGAACATGAAACAATGGGTGTTACCATACACACTGTAACCAGAGTGATCACTTAAGGTGAGCTATTACCAGCAGGAGAGTGGGGGGACGACGACGACCTTTTGTAGTGATAATCAAGGTGGGTCATTTCCAGCAGTTGACAAGAGTGTCTGAGGAACAGTGAGGAAGGGGGGGAAATAAACATGGGGAAATAGTTTTACTTTGTGTAATGACCCATCCACTCCCAGTCTCTATTCAAGCCTAAGTTAATTGTATCCAGTTTGCAAGTTAATTCCAATTCAGCCATCTCTCACTGGAGTCTGTTTTTGAAGTTTTTTTTGTTGAAGAATTGTCACTTTTAGGTCTCTAATCGAGTGACCAGAGAGATTTAAGTGTTCTCCAACTGGTTTTTGAATGTTATAATCCTTGACATCTCATTTGTGTCCATTTATTCTTTTACGTAGAGACTGTCCAGTTTGTTCGATATACATGGCAGAGGGGCATTGCTGGCACATGATGGCATATATCACATTGGTGGATGTGCAGGTGAACGAGCCTCTGATAGTGTGGCTGATGTGATTAAGCCCTATGATGGTGTCCCCTGAATAGATATGTGGACACAGTTGGCAACGGGCTTTGTTGCAAGGATAAGTTCCTAGGTTAGCGATTCTGTTGTGTGGGGTGTGGTTGCTGGTGAGTATTTGCTTCAGGTTGGGGGGCTGTCTGTAAACAAGGACTGGCCTGTCTCCCAAGATCTGTGAGAGTGATAGGTCATCCTTCAGGATAGGTTGTAGATCCTCAATGATGCATTGGAGAGGTTTTAGTTGGGGGCTGAAGGTGATGGCTAGTGGCGTTCTGTTATTTTCTTGGTTGGCCTGTCCTGTAGTAGGTGACTTCTACTGTCAGGCTCTGTCAACCTGTTTCTTCACTTCAGCAGGTGGGTATTGTAGTTGTAAGAATGCTTGATAGAGATCTTGTAGGTGTTTCTCTGTCTGAGGGGTTGGAGCAAATGCCGTTGTATCTTAGAGCTTGGTTGTAGACAATGGATCGTGTGGTGTGATCTGGGTGAAAGCTGGAGGCATGTAGGTAGGAATAGCGGTCAGTAGGTTTCCGGTATAGGGTGGTGTTTATGTGACCATCGCTTATTAGCACCATAGTGTCCAGGAAGTGGATCTCTTGTGTGGACTGGTCCAGGCTGAGGTTGATGGTGGGATGGAAATTGTTGAAATCATGGTGGAATTCCTCAAGGCCTTCTTTTCCATGGGTCCAGATGATGAAGATGTCACCAATATAGCGCAAGTAGAGTAGGGGCATTAGAGGACGAGAGTTGAAGAAGCGTTGTTCTAAGTCAGCCATAAAAATGTTGGCATACTGTGGGGCCATGCGGGTACCCATAGCAGTGCCGCTGCTTTGAAGGTATACATTGCCCCCAAATGTGAAATAGTTATGGGTGAGGACAAAGTCACAAAGTTCAGCCACCAGCTTTGCCGTGACATTATCAGGGATACTGTTCCTGATGGCTTGTAGTCCATCTTTGTGTGGAATGTTGGTGTAGAGGGCTTCTACATCCATAGTGGCCAGGATGGTGTTTTCAGGAAGATCACCGATGGATTGTAGTTTCCTCAGGAAGTCAGTGGTGTCTCGAAGATAGCTGGGAGTGCTGGTAGCGTAGGGCCTGAGGAGGGAGTCTACATAGCCAGACAATCCTGCTGTTAGGGTGCCAATGCCTGAGATGATGGGGTGTCCAGGATTTCCAAGTTTATGGATCTTGGGTAGCAGACAGAATACCCCAGGTCAGAGTTCCAGTGGTGTGTCTGTATGGATTTGTTCTTGTGCTTTTTCAGGGAGTTCCTTGAGCAAATGCTGTAGTTTCTTTTGGTAACCCTCAGTGGGATCAGAGGTTAATGGCTTGTAGAAAGTGGTGTTGGAGAGCTGCCTAGCAGCCTCTTGTTCATATTCCGACCTATTCATGATGACGACAGCACCTCCTTTGTCAGCCTTTTTGATTATGATGTCAGAGTTGTTTCTGGGGCTGACAAGCCCAACAAAGAAAATAACAGAACGCTACTAGCCATCACCTTCAGCCCCCAACTAAAACCTCTCCAACGCATCATCGAGGATCTACAACCTATCCTGAAGGATGACCCATCACTCTCACAGATATTAGGAGACAGGCCAGTCCTCGCTTACAGACAGCCCCCGAACCTGAAGCAAATACTCACCAGCAACCACACCCCACACAACAGAACCGCTAACCCACTCTGATGTCTGTACTACTGGTATTCTGTCTTTCAAACAGATTGAGCACCAAAAGGAGAGGGCACATAACGGATGTTTGAAACTTCAGATAATTTATGCATTTTTCATTTCTGGGATTATATCCTCAGCTGCTGTAAATTGATGTAGCCCCACTGAAGGCAAAGGAGTTTTGCTGATTTACATCAGCTGCGGATCTGGCTCTTGAATTTCAGCTAAACTGTTTCAGATTCATTCTCTTTGGATTACTGTGCCCATTCCTCTGGCTGGACTGGAGCACCACTATCTGCTGATGGGTCCCCATCATCATTGCCAATATTTATTGTTTAATGCTGTATATGGGCAAAGCCCGCTGAAGTGAATAGAAAGACTCCCATTGGCTTCAACTGGCTTTGGGTCAGCCACTCAGCATCATGTATAAAATGGAGTTGCAGTCCCTAAGCACTTACAGAATAACAGGTGCAGTACAGTTAATACAAGGACTGAGTTTGGAAGCTAGTGCATGTACTCTGAATCTCATGGAACAGGTGGGTCTTTAGAAAGCATCTGAAGCAGGAGAGGGGAAAAGTGAATAATTTAAAATGCTAACTCAAGATGTCTTGCATTTGATAGGTGGAAGAAAGAGACCAGGGGAAGAGGGTTAAACTGTTTAAAATCCTTAGCCCCTAAGGAGAGGGAAGGTTAGGAAAAGCCAGTAAGAGGGAGTGAAAATCTTCAAATCTTTGACTACAATGATCATTATATGCTCTACAATTTTCATTGCAGTTGGTTGAAACTACACATTTGGTCACTTTATCAATCGCAGAGGAGGGATTCAAGTGAGCTCTGACTAATATTACATTTTATTAAGCAGATATTTTCTTCTTAATGTGTTACTAGAGGATGCCATTAGTGGCTCCCTCATTACGACCACGTATTATATGGCTACCTTAATGATTTCAGAACTCCCCTCTGGTTCCAAACACTCACTGGACAACATATCATTTGTGTGGTTCACATGCCTTGAATCCAAGATGTGGGGGGAAATATTTAATTTGTTGGAATTGCAAGATATCACTTTAAGTGTGTGTGTGAGGGACGTGGGGGAATTCCTGATCCTGTTTTCAGGCTAGGGGGCTCTGTAGGGAAACATGGGATCTGGGATTCAGCAGTCAGTCTTTCAAAGAGCCATCTTAGAACACAGTGGAGTGAGTTGTGTTTCTCTGCCTTAGGGAGCAGCCTGCTTTGTGTGTCCCTGTTTTTGGCTCTTGTGTGTTATCATTCTGGATTCTAAGAATAACAGTAGTGTTATGTTGTGGCCTTAGAGAGAGTTATTTACGTTATTTTTGTTTTTTAAACTTTAACTTCCTTGTTTGTATGCTGTGAACATAAAAGGTAACATGGCAATCTTAAGAATAAAGGTAATAACTGAAGTGGCACACGTTTACACCACTTGAATTTGCCCCTAAGGTTCAAAGAGGGGGGGCCTAAGAGAATCCTCACAGCACCATTCATTAGCCTTGCTTTTCTGATCAAACAATCTATCCAGCATATGGTTCTAAAAGAGATTCAACATACTTCAAAATTTCATTTATTAGCTAAAAATGGCCTGGTGATTTAACTTCCTGATCCCATTCTTCACCCCAGCTGATGACCTGTGTTGTATTTATCTGATCTAACTTAGCAGTATTTGGAGGAGTGGAACCAAAGCATCGTGCCTGAAGTCAGTGGAACCATTCACAGTAAGTTAGCACTGTGCTCGTTACCAAGAACTGGCAATAGGGAACTTTCCATTGACTTCAATGGGCATTGATCAGACTTCTGACAATAACCTTTGGGACAAGGATTGTCTCAGTCTATTACATTTGTATAGCATTGCACACATTTACGATGCTACATATATTACTTAATTGCAGTAACCAGTGTAGTTGTAG
This sequence comes from Lepidochelys olivacea, assembly GCF_965140295.1. Classification (NCBI taxonomy): domain Eukaryota; kingdom Metazoa; phylum Chordata; order Testudines; family Cheloniidae; genus Lepidochelys; species Lepidochelys olivacea. The sequence continues at coordinate 77,756,071 of NC_140417.1, read as the reverse complement.
TTCACGTGAAGAAGAGCTCTATGTGGCTCGAAAGCTTGTCTCTCACCAATAGAAGATATTCCAATAAAAAATATGACCTCCCCCACCTTTTCTCTTAAATTGCAGTAAGTCATTCACTGTTGTTCTCACAGATGCTGTGTTGTAATCATTGTTAAGAAGGACCTGGTACTCTTAGTAGTGTAGTGCATCAGTGGTTAACTATCATGATATTGAGCATAGGGAGCAATAGAAATTGTTGGCAAAGGTATATCTTCATATGAAATCTGTTTGGGTGAGGGAACCTCAGGGACATTGATTTTCAACAAAGTAATTCTCTAGAAAGGGGATCTCTATTATAGCCGTGGTATTTTGGCAATGGGGGACAAGGGAGGCACCTCTGATTGCTAAAACACCCTTCCTTATTTTTTCCCCTATGTTATTTAGCCCTTCGTCTTTCAGCTATGTAAAATATTCCATGGGGATTTTCATGTGCTATATTTCAGAGTAGTTCCATGTGCAGTGATGACTTCATCTCAGATTAGCCAAAATAAACACTTCTAGCAATTTCATGGCATTTAAAATAACATTTCTTGATAGTTTCCAGATTTTCAGGGACTGTCCTATTTCCCTGTGTGAATCTGGTAATAAGCATTATAGAAAATACAACCTTTCAGCTAACTCAGTGAGACAATAGCAGAGCAGAGAGAGATTTTTCTAATTTGAACTTTTATTAAGACAATTCAGCTGAAATGGCTTCATCACACAGTGCTTGAGAACCTAAGAATACTCAGGTATTAACAGAATTCGGGGCCTGATCCAATTCCTGTTTTAAAGTCAAGGAAAAAATTCCCTTCCATTGACTTCAATGAGTAGGGCATCAGCCCCTTACTTAGCATTCCGTAAGACTGGAATTTTCAAAGAACCTGAGCCCCATTGAAATGTAGCCCACTTTGAAAACCTGAGCATTTAAAAGCATTGAAAGTCTGAGCATTTATTGCAGTTGTAGATTGACTGCATAGCCCTTCCACCCCCCGCCCCCCCCAAAAAAACAACCCTATTAAAACAAACATTTCAGAACAGAGCAAACACATTTTGTTTCATGGGCACAGTAATAAAAAAGGTAATTGGCTATATTTAGGAATAATAAATGCTAAATATTTTGAATAATGTAAAGGGCCAAGATTTTAATAAATAGTCTGCTATAGTGAAAGGGATTTGCTGGTGCTCAGCACTTTCGAAAATTAAGCCTGCTAAATGTTTAAATAAGGACTCAGGAGCCTAACTTTAGGGTCCCATTTTTGACAATTGTGACCAGAATGATATCCCATGCACTGTAAAACCTTCTGTGTAATTTTGAGAACAATTGCTACTGAATAAGTAGGATGAAAAATCCATCTGATACTGAGCACATTAGTGTAATTTATGTATTCATAAAATTGATAAGACACTTTCTCTAAAAATCTTTAAAGTAAAGGTAATAATGGAACCAGTCAGCAATTTGCCACTTATAATCAATCACTCTTCCCATATTCACAATATTCAATTTTGTTCTTACTATTCAAGAGTAATGATTAATTGATAAAAGTTTAGCAAGTGCACTAATAGGTGCTCCTAATTGCAAAGTCTCTGGGATAATTCTGTCTGAACTACTTTATGCTAATTTGTACAGCATTAGTCATAACAATCTGATTTTACTTTTAAAACTACTTTTTCTGACAGTCACCATAATCTAATTAATAATTTTAACTAGTTACTTGTATGCAGGACAAGTTACTTGTATGCAGTGAATTTTAAATCTGTTAGGCTGATTAACATAAATGATTAAAGAGATGATGCTTAAAAACACACAGTTGACAATTAAAAGCACTGGTTCTTTATAAAGATCCTGCTAATTGGCTTACAAGGGTAGAGCTCTGTTTAAAAAAGTTAACTAAAACACTACTTTCATATACTTACAAATCCATCTTATTAGTTTGGATTCCTTTTTTCATATTTTCTGAAATGACAATTTCCTTAGTATTAAATCAACAAGGAGTCCAATGGCACCTTAAAGACTGATTTATTTGGGCATAAGCTTTCTCTTGCTATTGACCTCTCCTCATCAATTATTGGGAGTAGACTACATCCATGCTGATTGAATTGGCCCTGTCAACACTGGTTCTCCACCTGTAAGGTAACCCCCTTCTCTTCATGTATAATAATGCTTGCATATGTAATTTTCACTCCATGCATCTGAAGAAGTGGGTTTTTTACCCACGAAAGCTTATGCCCAAATAAATTGGTTAGTCTTTAAGGTGCCATCGGACTCCTTGTTGTTTTTGTAGATACAGACTAACACAGCTACTCTCTGATACTTAGTATTAAATGTTTCCATAGATATTTCTCAATTAGAACTTTATCCAAAGCCTGCTGAAGTCAATGGAAAGTCTTCTACTGACTTTAATTGGCCTTTGGGTCTGGCCATTATTGTATATGAGGATTTTAAATATTTATTTCCCAACAAAGACCCAGTCCTGCAGTCCTTGTGCACATAAATGTCCAAATGAACCAAAAAAGTCAGGCTCCAAGGAAAAAAGCTTTTTGGTTCTCTACAGGTCATCATAAATGGATTGGTAACAAATGAAGTTTTTATAATCAAAGAGAAAACCACCTCTTCCCACCCTGGTTTCTTTAAAGCTTTTTCACTTCCTAAATTCCTATGACAGTAACAATATAGTGTTTTTCAAGCAAAAACACTGATGCATATTAAGATTAACCCATGATAAAACTTACACTTGCCTTTTTTCAAAGAGCTATGTTGAAAAGGCAGATTCAGAAAACCTAAAATTGACTTAAAAGGAATTGAAAACGTTTTCAAAAGCACCTTAGGCCCAGTTCCTCAATGGTGTTTAGGCGCCTGATTCCCATTAAATCAATGGGAATTACGTGCCAAAATACCTTTGAGGATTGGGACAAAGTCACTTTTGAAAATGGGATTTAGGTGACTCTGAAAAATGTTCCTGATGCCCATAGACATTTTGAATGTTGAAGGTATGTCAGATTTGTCATGTCCACCTGTTAGTAGCCTTTATGCTTTCTTCTCATCTGCAAGTTCCATACCCTCTCCACTTTTAGGTGCCCCCTAAAATCCTACTTCTGCAGTACTGCCTATAGTGAAGTTTGCTGATCTACTCAGAAAATCCCTTTTATAGAACCCTTTCCCTGACCTCTTTCTACTTGTCAGTTTGTTATAAGCTCCTCAGGGCACAGACAATCCCTCTTTCCAGACAAAGTGCCTAGCACATTACAGGTGCTGTCACAAGATGAAGCAGGAGAAGAGGGGGTGCAGAAGAATCCTGGACTCCAGCAAAACAGTAAGACCCAAAGGACTCTCAGGAGGGTGAGGAAACTGAGGGTTTTGCATGCATGTGTTTATTTTTCAATAGATCTGTAGATCTCTTGTGCTTTTGCTGAGTAAAGCATGCGGGTGTTTAGAAATTCCTTTAGTCAGTGTGTTACTTACACAGTCCCATAGCTGTGGGAAGTACTAAAAAGAGGGAAGTACTAAATCCGAGGGCCTACAGCTTCCATGGAACTCTGGAAGCCTGCAGCAGCTAACACTCTGGCTTAGGAGAACTAGTGCTAGCTTCAGGGGCTAAGCAATTGGACTATGAGGGTCCCCATTGCTAAGAGGGATGTCAGACACTGGGTCTGTATGTGGAGTGTGTGCCTAAAGGCCTGGAGCCAGAGAGACTGTGCCTAAACTCTGCCCAGCTAGCCCAAGCAAGCCAACAGCATGTAGGACCCAAGATTTGGGTCTGGAACAGCAGTCTGGTGAGTGTCCAGGGGAGAGGGAGCTCATCAGGCTTTTATCACCATGATAAACCTCTACACAGACTACAATGTTGAGAACAACTTTTTAAAAATACTAATTTAAGGTCCAATTTCTCTATTTTATGTAGATTCTTATGCCACACACATCACTGCAGTATCTGAGCACTGTTCAGTACTACATTATGCAATGTGACTAACATCTGTCATCCGTTATTAGTTCTCTGGTCTCAGCCTCTCCCCAAGGGGAGAAACATATGCAGTGGAATGTTTTGTTTTGGTAGGGATATTTTTAAAAAATGTATATTCTGCAATTTGTTTGCAGAAAGCCAGGTCAAAGAAGTTTGGCTTACACTTGGAGCAGAAGTTGGTGAGGTTGGGATGGTCTTTAGTTCCTGGGGGAGTTCTTTCCATAGCCTCAGACTGGCTCACAGACAGCTGTCTTCTGCATAGATTAGCTATATTCTTATGGTAGAAAGTGCCACTATTCCTCAGGTGCAAAGCTGTTGACCATGATCTTCATCCCCGTGCTTTATGTAATCTTTTACTTGGCCTGGGCCCAGGCCATTGGGTGCTTAGTAGGTAAGTACCAAGACCTTGACCTTGATTCAGTGTTCTGTGGGAAGGCAGCATAGAGAGTAGAGGATAGTTTGATGTGCTCACAGTAGCCCATGTTGCCAAGGAGCATTGCCACAACATTCTCTTGCAGTTGCAGTTTCCCAAGCACTGAAGGCTGCATGTCTATGTATATTATGTTGCTCTAGTCCAGCTGAGAGGTGATGGAGGTGTGAATAACTGAGACTGGGTCATTGTCTGCCAGGCAGATGGAGTTTCCTAGTCAGCCAGAGAGAGGTGGCAGAAAGCATTACTCACAGATTTGTTTATGTGAGAGCTTAGCACCAGAGAGGGATCCAGGAGCACTCCCAAATTGTGGATTGAATCAAGCAATTGTGGGTTCAACTAAAGGAGACTCTATCCTGGCTTCAAACTCTTCAAAAAATTTTCTCTACCCACCAGCATCACCTCTGTCTTGCTCAAGTTCATCTTCAACCAGCCATTCTTCATCCATGAGCTGATCTTGCCCAGACACCGGGCCATGTTGGTGGCAGTAATATAGTCATATGTGGTGAAGTAAAGCTGTCTTATCTACATATTTCTGGCACTTAAGTCCATGTCATCTGGCCAGTTCACCTGGTGGCTGCATGTAGATGCTGAAAAAGACCAGAAAGGGCATTTATCTTTAGTGGAACTCCACAAGTGAGGGGTTTAGTGATGCAGGTGCAGTTTCCCATCACTAGTCATTGGGTACATCCCTCTAAAAAGGACTCAAACTCAAGCCACCTCTCTAGTGAGACTGCAGGATCTCACGGTGAATAGTGTCAAATGCTGCAAAGTTGCAGGAGGAGGAGATTGGATGTCTGCCATCTATTCATTGATCACAGAAGATCATTCATCAATGCCACTAATGCAGTTTCAGTCCCATGTCTCAGCACAATCTGGATTCAGGCCAGGTCTAGAATATTAGCCTCAATTAGATGGCCATGAGTTATCTTCTCTATAAGCTTGCTCAGCAATGGGAGGTTTAACACTAGGCTCAGGCTGAGTGATACAAGCTGAGTTCACTGGCACTAGTCATGTGAGTGTGAGACATATGATCATGTCAACATCATAAGAACATAAGAATTACCATACTGGGTCAGACCAAAGGTCCGTCCAGCCCAGTATGCTGTCTACCGACAGTGGCCAATGCCAGGTGCCCCAGAGGGAGTGAACCTAACAGGTAATGATCTAGTGGTCTCGCTCCTGCCATCCATCTCCACCCTCTGACAAACAGGGACACCATTCCTTACTCATTCCGACTAATAACCATTAATGGACTTAACCTCCATGAATTTATCCAGTTCTCTTTTAAACCCTGTTATAGTCCCAGCCTTCACAACCTCCTCAGGCAAGGAGTTCCACAGGTTGACTGTGCGCTGAGTGAAGAACTTCCTTTTATTTGTTTTAAACCTGCTACCCATTAATTTCATGTGGTGGCCCCTAGTTCTTATATTATGGGAACAAGTAAATAACTTTTCCTTGTTCACTTTCTCCACACCACTCATGGTTTTATATACCTCTATCATATCCTCCCCCCCTTAGTCTCCTCTTTTCCAAGCTGAAAAGTCCTAGCCTCTTTAATCTCTCCTCATTTGGGACCCATTCCAAATCCCTAATCATTTTAGTTGCCCTTTTCTGAATCTTTTCTAATGCCAGTATGTCTTTTTTGAGATGAGGGGACCACATCTGTACAAAGTATTCAAGATGTGGGCATACCATGGATTTATATAAGGGCAATAAAATATTCTCCATCTTATTCTCTATCCATTTTTTAATGATTCCTAACATCCCATTTGCTTTTTTGACTGTCGCTGCACACTGTGTGGACGTTTTCAGAGAATCATCCACGATGACTCCAAGATCTTTCTCCTGATTAGTTGTAGCTAAATTAGCCCCCATCATAGTGTATGAATAGTTGGGGTTATTTTTTCCAATGTGCATTATTTTACATTTATCCACATTAAATTTCATTTGACATTTTGTTGTCCAATCACTTAGTTTTGTGAGATCTTTTTGAAGTTCTTCAGTCTGCTTTGGACTTAACTATATTGAGCAGTTTAGTATCGTCTGCAAACTTTGCCACCTCACTGTTTACCCCTTTCTCCAGATCATTTATGAATAAGTTGAATAGGATTGGTCCTAGGACTGACCCTTGGGGAACACCACTAGTTACCCCTCTCCATTCTGAAAATTTACCATTTATTCCTACCCTTTGTTCCCTGTCTTTTTAACCACTTCTCAATCCATGAAAGGATCTTCCCTCTTATCCCATGACAACTTAATTTACGTAAGAGCCTTTGGTGAGGGACCTTGTCAAAGGCTTTCTGGAAATCTAAGTACACTACGTCCACTGGATCCGCCTTGTCCATGTTTGTTGACCCCCTCAAAGAACTCTAATAGATTAGTAAGACATGATCTCCCTTGACAGAAACCATGTTGACTTTTGTGCAACAATTTATATTCTTCTATGTGTCTGACAATTTTATTCTTTACTATTGTTTCAACTAATTTGCCCAGTACTGACATTACACTTACCGGTCTGTAATTGCCAGGATCACCTCTAGAGCCCTTCTTAAATATTGGCATTACATTAGCTATCTTCCAGTCATTGGGTACAGTAGCTGATTTAAAGGACCGGTTACAAACCATAGTTAATAGTTCTGCAATTTCACATTTGAGTTCTTTCAGAACTCTTGTGTGAATGCCATCTGGTCCCGGTGACTTGTTACTGTTAAGTTTCTCAACTAATTCCAAAACGACCTCTAGTGTCACTTCAATCTGGGACAGTTCCTCTGATTTGTCACCTACAAAAGACGGCTCAGGTTTGGGAATCTCCCTAACATCCTCAGCCGTGAAGACTGAAGCAAAGAATTCATTTAGTTTCTCCACGATGACTTTATCGTCTTTAAGTGCTCCTTTTGTATCTCAATCGTCCAGGGTCCCCACTGGTTGTTTAGCAGGCTTCTTGCTTCTGATGTACTTAAACATTTTATTACCTTTTGAGTTTTTGGCTAGCTGTTCTTCAAACTCCTTTTTGGCTTTTCTTATTACATTTTTACATTTAATCTGGCAGTGTTAATGCTCCTTTCTATTTACATCATTATTCATTATGCTGCCAGGCAGTTTCATGATCTATTATCTTGAGATCTCATTGCTATAAAGAGTTGTCATAACAGGATATCAACATCAAAACCAGAAGAGATCTGGTTTGATATCCAAAAGATAACTGGCAGTGGCACAGTATTGTTCTTGAAAATCTGGGCTGCTCTAACATCTGAGCTAACAGATGTTAAAGCTGTGTCCTGACACTTTAGACCTGCTACGTTTTCTGCCCATGCTAGACTGATATAAAGGATTTCCTGGCCTACAGCTGTTCATGGTGATTTTGTGAGGGGTTGGAACGTCAATTTGTGTTTGGCATAAACTTTAGTTTCCTTCCTTGATTGTGCACCAGCTCTAAAACCATGTCGTATTAAATATGGATGCCTGTATTTCAATTGATTGAATATACTGGATTTTGTTTTACCAGCATGTCAATATTTGAAATGCCAGTGTTTCAAAACATGGCCTCCATTTGCATTCATGCAGCTTTGAGCATTTGTTAACACTGTCATCTACATGTGCAGATGACTGATACTTATTTGCACAAGTGATAGAAAGACTCTATCCTGTCCAAGCTTGGGATGCTACTCAAAAAGTCTGCCTGCCAGTGTTGTGTTCACTCAAAGCTGTGCATACACAAATGCAAAATATGTTGAGGCTCCACTGAAAACTTGGTCCTTGATGTCAATGAACAATAAGTTAGACACCAGTTCTGAAGTCACTATAGGCGTGCCAGTAACACAGCCTTTATTAAGAAATGTTCATTTTCTGAAACTATTAATTCTTGGCAAAAATAAGACATGAAAACTATATATTTGGCTTGTCCTTGTAGCTAATAGGTATTTCATATTTTACTCTTTTTCCATATGCACATGAACCCTCTTTTATAGCTGCATCCATTGCATGCAAACTCAATAGTGAAAGAAGTACTAAAATATCTTTAAGCACCCCCATTGAAACATCTTTTCTAACCTCTCTGGCACAACCATATTTATAGCAATAGTAGTTGCCAGTTTTTCACATCTAATTATTTTGAATTATGATACCCATATTCCATAAAGTGTCCCTTACTTAATCTGCTTTCCTTGGTCATCCCTACTCTTAATAAACATTTTCTTAGAGTACAATACACAGGTAACAGACTATATATATTATATGCTAAATAGAGCCAAGGGTATTGCAAGCAGGTGGGGAAATGTCCTATGTGGTTTCATGGCCAGATGGAGTAGTGGGAAAAGGTAGACTTGAGGGATAGTGGAAATCTGAGACGTGTCAGACAAGTAAGAAACAGAAAGACCTGCAAACCCTCTCTGAACTGTAAGCTTATCACTTCCTATTGACTTCCTTGAGCTGAACGTCTACAAAAAAAAAAGATTTTCTTAAGAGAAACCTCTCTGCTTCTATCTTCTCAACTCTGTCCTATCTGCCTCTGTCTGTAACCTATCTAACTTCTTGTCTACATGGAAGTTTTAAACTAGATCAAATCAAGTTAATCTGTTTTAAAAATTCTTGCATACACATGAGACAATCCATCAGTGCACATTAATGCCACATTTATCACAAACTCTGGAGAACTCTTGAAAAGTGGACTCGTTTGGCTTCAAATTGAATTAGTTTGTTCTATTTATGTGGACACAATTCTGCGTACCAGTTCTTGCATGCTTCCAAGGACTATCCCACAGTGCTTTGCAGGTCAATAGTTACTGACCTCCTCTGCTCTGGTGTCAAGTTCCCAGAATGACATCTGACCTTTAAAAGATGACACTGTACCAGATTTTGCCAATTTGCTCCTAGATCCCAGTTCATCATTCTTGTGAGACAACTGTGAATAGCACATCAGAAGTCCCACAACAAACCTAGAGTGGCCACTTGGAGCCACACTAGGACCCTGGGTCTTATTGACAGCTGGGGAGAAGTGTCGGTTCGGGAAGTTCTTGTGGCCAGCCACTAGAATAAAGATCTTTTTGTGGACATTGCAAAGCAGATTTCTGCAAGGAGTCACCAAGCGATACCAGAGCAAGCAGTCTGCAGCAGTGTGGCTTGCCCCAAAGAGCTGAAAGGCCTGGGCCCAGCCATCCCTGATTACTGAGGAACCTCACTGGAGAGGAAACAGGTGATTTCCATTATAAGAGCAACAGAAAGCTGCAGAGAAGCCAAGAAGCTCAGGTAGCTGTGGCAGAGATTGCAAAGAGTGAGCAAAGGCTCCTGCAGCGTGTCAAAGTTTCAGGGTAATTGCACTTATATCCCCCCTTCTGAAGTCCCTTCATGGCACCCACTTAAAGGTTTCCAGCTCCCAGCTGACACTTCTCTTGGACAGAGACCTGCATCCCTCCTCCTTCTGACTAGGGGTTTTAAGGGTTCCCCACTCCCTGGAATATACTGTGATATCTCCAGCATGCCAAACTGCCTAAGCAGGCAGCATCTGTACTTTGCTTTCTCTCCAAAGGCTTTGACTTGTATATTGCCCACAGTTATAGGTTACTATACGGCTTCTTCTCAAAACCTACTCTCATGCTAAAAGCTTACCAAAGGTCACTCATCAGCCTATGGCATCCTAGGTCAACCCTTCTGGAATGGTTGGGGGGGAGCCCCCTTGAAGGTCCTGTCCATTTGATGGATCAGGTAGAAGGGCCTGAGTCAGTTTAAACTCAGGCTATTTATCCAGAAGTCCTCTTTGTCTACTGGTCTCTGGAGAATCTAGTTTTTAAATAGTATGAGAGACTCTCCAGGTGGTAGTACTTCTCTGGAGGTATTACCATCTGCCTGAATATGCCTAATTATCCCCCACTGCTCTTAATTCCCAGAGGAACTGTGGTTAGCCCTCCCCCATGGAGTAGAACACAACCCTACATAAACCATTCACTTAAATCAATGTACCCCAACCAGACTGCATAGGTTGCAATATCTGTCAGATCTCCCCCCCTAGAGAGGTTACATATAACCCCAGACCACACTGGTACATAAATGTAATACTATAAAGGTCTTTCAATGATATTGCAGGAAATTCCTGTGTCTGTTACATAGGGTAACTGCCCCAGCTAGGAGGACTGGGAGTAGCCTGCTAAGGAAGGAGGAAGACCCTGACACCAGTGGAGTTTGGAAGTCAGATTCTGAAAGCTGAGCTCCAGCCAGATAAAGTCTGGGAATGGTGACTGAAGTGGGACCCAGCTCTGAGAAGGAGAGCTAGGGGCTCTGTACCTAAGAGTGACACACTGAACTGAGACTGGGACCTGGAGGACCAGACTCTGTAAAGACTAAATAAATTGGACTCCAAGTGGGGGATGTTTTTAATGATCTAGTGGACTGTGTTGCGGCGTTATTGAGCAACCAAGAAGGGAAACAGAGGCAGGGTGCTGCAACTGTTTTGTCAACAGTTTTCAGGACCATGCCATGAAGCACATTTTCCTTTCCCACTCCCCTCATCTGTCCTAACCAGCAAACCCTCCCTCCACTCATTCTACTGTCTCAAAATGGCAGCTGCCAGCATGGCACAGCTGCAGGCTCTAACACACCTCCCCTCCCACAGCCAATTCAAAGAACAAAAGCATTCATTTGTGCAAAATTCATCCCTTTGAGCCAGTGGTTACGGAAAAGAAGTCTGGTTAGGGTTCATGGTTTACGTGAGATATAAATGGACACTTGCATGGCTGGTAAAGGTACAAACAATACCGCTCCCTGCTGAGGTACAAATGCACTGTAGCTGACAATCATTTCAGGACCCTGTCTATTTATTTATTTATTTTTATTTTTTGCAGGGGAGATATAGCAGAACTGAAGACTGAGAAATTGCTGTATGTCATTTCACACATTATAGGGAATAGCTGCACACCTATGTCCCCCAGGATAGCTTGCAAATCCCTTGCAGTCCTGCAGCATTTCTGGGAGAACCATCCTGGTGAATAACTTCCTGATGCATCTCATCGGTCTGTCCTTTGCCTTTTTGAATAAGACTGTTCTCTGCTCCTAGCTACCTGCATCAGCAGAATGACATCAAAAGTCATGACAGCCTCTACAAGATGTAGAGGGGATTATCCAACAGGTAACACTACCCGCCACACTCCCTGCAACTCCTGACACTTTAGAAGCTCCTCCAGTGCACAAACAAAACTGCAAAACCAAAACAGGACCATAATTCCAACCCTACCCACCCCCACAACTTTCCTAACCGCAGACAAATCCTTGTGAACCCAGTACCTCCTGACATGCAGACTGCTTCTCTTTGAGGTTTTCCCAGGACTGGGAAGAATCTGAGGGAGGTAAAAATCACATTCATATTTAAAACAATGCTATCATGGCCTGTCTGGAATATGAACAATAAGCAATTTTGTTTGCCATATTCCTACAGCCATAACACATGCAACGGCCATATTGTCAAGAACAGAGCTTCTAACTCCTGCTGAGAGGCTGGCCAACCTGAGGGCATGAAAAAGGAACACTTGTGGCAGAGTCCTAGAAGAAAACCAAACTGGCTGAGAGCTGCACACAGTCCACTGACGGAGAAAGAAATGCAGCTCTCTCAGGAGATCATCGCTGTGGCCAGGGATGGCAAGGAAAGAGACAGGGAGATGCAGAGACTACCCTAACCCTGAATGCTCTCCTCTAAACCATGCTCCTTCTAGGCCAATAGGCCCTGCCGTCCCATAGTGTGGGACCCAGCCATGTCCTTCAGCCCTTGACAATGCTAGCTACTGGGACCAGCAACAAACTCCTCCAGCCTGCACCTCCACAACAATCCTACCAGCTGCCATTCCCCTCTCAGAGCCAACCCCTGGGCACCAAGAACACTGGCTCCTGGAAGCCCAGCACTTTTGAGTCCAGCAGTGGCCCTGACAATTTTGAGCTGCAGCACTCAACCGCAGAGCCCATGTGGAGAAGAAGAGGCAAAGGGAAGCACATAGTCCCCTGTGATTTTAAGCGCCCCTACTCTGCCCCCGCACCACACATCTTATTCTGTTTGCACTGTTTCATTTTCAGTTTTGCTTGTATTGTTGCTTTAATGAAAGGCTTGTTTATAGGTGGTTAGTGAATAGATTGTTTTGTTAAATGTATTTTCACATTAAAAATCATTGTTGTTTTTCCAGGGATTCAATTAAAACTTTTTTATTTTGTCATTGTTTTTTTCATAATAAACTGTATACAATTCAGCCATCATTACATCAAAGTCAGAAAATCCTTTAAAAAAAATACCGCTGAAATGATTCAGAGGATGCTACAAAAGTACATAAAGAATGTTCCATTCCACCACCCATACACAATACGCCAGTGCTCGCAATGTATTTCTCCTAACACTCTCTGCCATGGGCTAACTGCCTGCACCTATTCAGGCATGAGACTCAAACTACAAACAAGAGGCATCCCTGACACTATTCTCCTGGATGCTTTGCTGGCCTCTTAAATCTCTAAACAAGTGTCTGCACCTCAACCTCCCACCCACTGTTAAGGCTTTTTCCCCCTTGCTCTCACAAACATCATGAAGAACATGCAGCTGCAATGGTCAGAACGCTTTTTGCTGCTGCTTCCACCCTATTTCATAAGCACATCTACCTTTCAAATGGCTAAATACCCACTCCACCACCATTCTGCAACTAGTCAGGCAATAGTTCAAATGTTCCTTCCTTCTCTCTAAGCAGCCTGTGAATGGCTTTTTAAATTATGGCATCAGAGGATAAGCCGGGTCTCCCAGAGCAACCGATCAACCTTCACAGTGGTCCTGGGGCAAACAGGGCTTTCTCCATTAATCTAAATAGAACTAAGTTCCAAAAGATCCTAGCATCGTGGCCCCTTCCAGATCACTCTGCATATATGTCTGTAAACTTGCTGTGGTGGTCCACAAATCTATGGAGCACCATGGCGAAATGTGTCTTTCTGTTTATACATTATGTGCCCTGGCACTGGGGGCAAGTGATAGGCACATGAGTTCCATTAATTGCCCCAATATCATTTGGGAACCCATGCAAAATCATCAATAGTTTCCTGAGCATTTCCCAGCATTATGACTAGTTAGACAGCACCTTATCAATGGCATAGCAATCTGCATGAGAACTGCCCCAACAACTGATCTCCTCTTGCTAAATTGGTTGGCTACAGACCAGTAGCATTCTTGGATGGCCAGCTTTCAGATGGCAATGGTAACCTATCCCTCCAGAAGGGATAGGATACTTCGTGTTCGTACACTGTGGCTGCAGCTCTGGGGTCAGTTCTGCACAGGTCTCAAAAGAGGTGACCCTCCCCATCCTGAAGTTCTCTCGCCATTGCTGGTCATCCCAGGTTTGCAAAACAATCCCCTCTCACTAATCCACGCTGGTTTCCCAGGCCCAGAAACAGCACCAAAAGCTGTGTAGCTGGTCTAGGAACTGGTCCTCTAGTTCCAACAGCTTGGCATAGTCCTTTTCTTCCTCCTCATCCTGCTGCCAGAGGAACTGCTGCTGTTGCTGTAGAACAATCTCCTGCTTCATCTGCTTGGTGGTACGATGCATAAATTTCAGTTCTCCATTCGTCCAGCTTTGGGTGCTGTAATACACACTGTATATTCACACTTGTCACCATAATGGTGTGGAGCATTGTTGGATCAATGCTGGTCAACAGCATTTTGAACATGGCACGAACCATCGCAAAAAGGAAAGGTAGGGTAGAGACAGCAGAAACATGGGATTTTGTTCAAAACTTTTTTAACCCACCTGGCTTCCCACAGTTTAGTGAAAACCCTCCCAGGAGGCACACTGCTCAGCAATGAAGCAAAGGACCATGGGATAGTTTCCAAGAATGCTACGCCTTCAGTTCGCAGCAAACAGCCAGCATGCATTCACACAATGCAAACTGAAAATGAACAGGCATTCCCCTTGTGCATGTTATTGATGCGACTTGCATACTGCGAGTTACCTGACATGCATCAAAAAGCTTCAGATTAATCCCCCTGTATAGACACACCCTCTGATATTTATGTCCCCCCACTACTGTAGTATCTGAGTGCCCCAATCTATAATGTTTTTTAAAAATACATTAACCTTTGTGCCCTCCGTGCCTCTGCCCTCTTCTCCTTACAGCTGCTATGTTTGTAAATTACTGCCACCATGTCCAACATATACAGTGTTGCTTTAAATCTGCCGCTACTGAAATCCTCATCCATGCCTTCATCCCTCCTCTTGCCTTGACTGCTGCAGCTGTTCCCTGTGGATTTCCTACATCCTGGCACCCCAGGCTTCAATATACGTTGAATGCTGCTGTCTGCCCTCTCACAAGTACAAAGAAACCTGATGAATGACTATCTCAGAAAACTCCACTGGTACCTCATTCATGTCTGAGCCCAGTTCCCAATGGCATCCCTCCCCATGTCACTCCTGCTTTTAAAGACCTCCACAGACTCTCTCTCTCCTCTCTTGGGCCTTGTCTTTACCTAGTCTCCTAGCATCTAGCATTGGCCTCCTCTTGCAATCTGCCACCATATAATTACCATGGTTGGTGCAAGAGCTTTCTCCTTTTCAGTTCCTGCAATCTGCAACAACATTCCTGCATCTCCCAATGGATTCACCATATTGTAAATTGCAGCTAGCGTAGATAGCAATTTCTCTCTCCTTCTGATGATAGTTAACTCTGCAAAATGTGGTATTAACTGTAAAATGTTTTTGGATACAGTGTATGCTAATGACAATGCAAGGTAAAATGGTATATTCTGGAGAGGGAGAATAATGCATTAATATGCTACTCTGAAGTTATAGTTCATAAAATTAGAAATACATTCATATACAAAGCATGAGATATATTTATCAGAAGTACCAGTATACTTCTTATAGTGTCAAATATAACAACATAACTAAGAATATAAATAATAAATAATTAGGATAACCACTGCAACAAAAGTTTACCATCTTTTCACTGTAATCATACCCTTTCTAGAAACGTATGGGATAATTATCTACTTCACTTGTACATGAATTTTCACAGAATTGTTGCTAATTATTGCTATCAAACATGCAGAAGACTAAGTTAAGAGGAAAGACGTCATGAAATAACGAGTGAAAGACTAAACATTAAGTAATATAGAAACTGGAATGGTCCAAAACTCTGTTGCCATGATGCCATCTATTAATACTGCAGGTTTCAGAGTAGCAGCCGTGTTAGTCTGTGCAAACTGGATACATAAGTACTCCTTTTCTTTTTATTAATACTGCAGTATCTCTACCTCAGAATGTGAGTATCCGTTGTTTAATAGTATCTAAAATGTATTATATTTCCTTTGCCATGCCAACTTGCAATTTATGTAGGAGATGTTCATGCACTACTATTTCTGTCATATCTGTAAACCATTCTTTGTCTGAAGTTCTGATTTAGATTTCCAGTTCCTTAACAGCATTCATTTTGTATTGAATAATGGAAAGCCATGATTTAAAAATCCTACAGTAGTTGCTTTGGTTATTAGAGAAAAGTTATATCTATGGGAAAATTACACTTAGTTTTACCAATAGTCTCCTTTTTAAAAATGAGAGCTCTCTTATTTTGTGGAATCATAGAATATCAGGGTTGGAAGGGACCTCGGAAGGTCATCTCATCCAACCCCCTGCTCAAAGCAGGACCAAATCCCCAATTTTTGCCCCAGATCCCTAAATGGCCCCCTCAAGGTTTGAGCTCACAACCCTGGATTTAGCAGGCCAATGCTCAAACCACTGAGCTATGCCACCACCCAAAGCTACAGATCCCAAGAGGAAATTTATGCAACAAAAACTTGTCCTCTTTCCCTTCTCTCACTCCCCTGTCCTTCCACCACTAATTTATCACCTTGGTAAATGGAGAAAATATGGTGCATGCCCTGGCAGCATGGTAGTTTCTTCATTTGCCAAGTTTTTCAGCCTGTCTCCATTTAGGTCTTTCTCATTTTAAGAGAAACTAATATGGCAACTATGTCGACCCTAGTATACGAAGTCTGTGGTACAGTGAACTGTGCTTTACCTCACCTAAAACCCAGTTACACCATGTCATAAATATAAAGGGAAGGGTAAACCCCTTTAAAATCCCTCCTGGCCAGAGGAAAATTCCTCTCACCTGTAAAGGGTTAAGAAGCTAAAGGTAACCTCGCTGGCACCTGACCAAAATGACCAATGAGGAGACAAGATACTTTCAAAAGCTGGGAGGAGGGAGAGAAACAAAGGGTCTCTGTCTGTCTGTATGCTGCTTTTGCCGGGGCTAGACCAGGAATGGAGTCTTAGAACTTTTAGTAAGTAATCTAGCTAGGTATGTGTTAGATTATGATTTCTTTAAATGGCTGAGAAAAGAATTGTGCTGAATAGAATAACTATTTCTGTCTGTGTATCTTTTTTGTAACTTAAGGTTTTGCCTAGAGGGATTCTCTATGTTTTGAATCTAATTACCCTGTAAGGTACCTACCATCCTGATTTTACAGAGGGGATTTCTTTACCTCTATTTACTTCTATTTCTATTAAAAGTCTTCTTGTAAGAAAACTGAATGTTTTTTCATTGTTCTCAGATCCAAGGGTCTGGGTCTGTAGTCACCTAGGCAAATTGGTGAGGCTTTTTACCAAACCTTGTCCAGGAAGTGGGGTGCAAGGTTTTGGGAAGTATTTTGGGGGGAAAGACGTTTCCAAACAGCTCTTCCCCAGTAACCAGTATTTGTCTGGTGGTGGTAGTGGCCAATCCAAGGACAAAGGGTGGAATATTTTGTACCTTGGGGAAGTTTTTGACCTAAGCTGGTAAAGATAAGCTTGGGAGGTTTTCATGCAGGTCCCCACATCTGTACCCTAGAGTTCAGAGTGGGGGAGGAACCTTGACACACCATGAAAAGGCTACAGAAACAGAACAGACTGTATCAGCGCCAACAGGTAGGATTTCATCTTATGGATACTGCTTGATTCTGACTTTGGAAACACCTTTCCTGTGAGTTTTGGCAGCTTTTTAATATATATTTTAAAAATTGCTATCTTTTTAGTTTTATTTCTGTAGTCTATATGTATGTCTACACTGCACTTGGTAGTGGGCCTCGCAGCCTGAGTAGATAGACTTGTGTGAATGGGGCTCACACTAGTACACTAACAATAGCGTGGACATTGCAGCACTGGCTTGGGTTTGCCATCCAAGCTCAAGCCCCCCTCCCCTGGGTCTGAGCTTGGGTAGCTAGTCTGAGCCTCCACTGATGCTGCAATGTCCATGCTGCTATTTTTAGCACACTAGTGAGAGTTCCACTAGCGTGAATCTCATTCCCAGTGGCAGGGTAGACATACCTTCCATAGCATGTACAGCTCTCTGTATTTGAAGCTGCAATCACTCTCTGAGGTCTTTGCAGAATTGCCAGCCACAAACATTCAAAAACATCATTCATGAGTCAGGACACACAAAAATCCTCAGACTGGCTTAAAAATCATGAAGTTTTAAAAGGAAAGTTTGGGGTTCTTTTTATTTGCTTTCTTGTTTTCAACCCTTTATGGTATGCTTGGGTCACATTTTCAAGCTTTTCTCTGCAATTATGAGGGCTAGAAACACTTTTTTAAAAAAAAAAAAAAAAAAAAGCAGATATTCTCACATAAACATTTGTCTCCAGCAGCTGTTGCTCTGAGAAAAAACACCAAATATCATGGGACTTGCAATAATGTTTTGGAAAGTTGGCAATACTGTCTTTGTAGAGTTTGATGTACTGTATTTGTCTGAAGGCTGGGGTTCTGAGCATTTTAGGCTGAAACTCAGCCCTAGGTACTTGTCCATACTATCCATGCTGTCTTTGTACAGTGAACATGTTTTAATGTCATTCAAGTAGGCCTCAATCACTGAGGAAGGTGGTAGTCCTAAGTCAGCGAGCCATTTTATCTGGGAGCTTTGGAACTCTGTCCCCAGAAGGCTTGTGGAGGCAGTAGCTGATGTGGGTCACATCGGGGGAATGCATCCAAAGGCTACTGGGGGTAAAGAGAAGTGGCCTTCCTCACCCTTCCTCTTTCCCCAATAGCTGTACCTATTGATTTGCTGATGTTGTTTTTAGATAATGTAACAGTTTTATTTATATCCTAGGAGCAAATAGCAGACCACGCTTTTCTCTAGTATAACTGTAATTAAGCTCTTTTAATAGTAATTCAACGGGCATTTACCAAAACCTCTGAAAATGGTACCTACTGTCTTGAAACTAAGAACATTAGGCTTCCCAGCAATTACAGGCCGGTAAGCCTAACTTCAGTGCCAGGCAAACTGGTTGAAACTATAGTAAAGAACAGAATTATCAGACACATAGATGAACATGATTTATTGGGGAAGAGTCAACATGGTTTTTGTAAAGGGAAATTGTGCCTCACCAATCTACTAGAATTCTTTGGGGGGGGGTCAACAAGCATGTGTGCAAGGGTGATCCAGTGGATATAGTGTACTTAGATTTTCAGAAAGCCTTTGACAAGGTCCCTCACCAAAGACTCTTAAGCAAAGTAAGCTGTCATGGGATAAGAGGGAAGGTCCTCTCCTGGATCAGTAACTGGTTAAAAGATAGAGGTCTATAAAATCATGACTGGTGTGGAGAAAATAAATAAGGAAGTGTTATTACTTCTTCTCATAACACAAGAACTAGGGGTCAATAAATGAAATTAATAGGCAGCAGTTTTAGAACAAACAAAAGTAAGTATTTCTTCACACAACACAGTCAACCTGTGGAACTCTTTGCCAGAGGATGTTATGAAGTCCAAGGCTATAACAGAGTTCAAAAAAGAACTAGATACATTATGGAGGATAGGTCCATCAATGGCTATTAGCCAAGATGGGCAGGGATGGCGTCCCTAGTCTGTTTGCCAGAAGCTGGAAATGGGCAACAGGGGATGGATCAGTTGAGGATTACCTGTTCTGTTCATTCCCTCTGGGGCATCTGGCATTGGCCACTGTTGGAAGACAGGATACTGGGCTAGACTGGCCGTTCGTCTGACCCAGTATGGCCTTCCTTATGTTCTAGTGTTCACACAAGTCTGCAGCCTAGTACCTTTATTCCAAAGGTTTTGGTTTTTTTTTACCTGATGACTTCAAAGTTATTGAACCTTCTAGGAGTCAGTGGACAGTTCATCTACCACCTTCCAGAGTACAGCTTTTGACATGTTGTATGTCTCTTTAGCATCTTGAATCATAAATCCCACCCATACATTTTATACTCTGCATTTGAAACAGGAAATGATAACTGTCCTCAAAGATGACTTACAAGATTCCCCTTTGGTGGGTGTAGTGGAGGGTGCTAATCATTCAGGATGCTAAAGAAAATGATAAGGCTTTTTGTTCACGGTCCAAAAGTTAACAGAAGCCCTTACTAAGCAGTCACATGGAACTTGTCAAAAAAATAGTTTCGTTAATAAAACAAAAAATATTTGGTGAGGAGAGATTGTGGTTTTGTCCACTCCCCATCATTTTGTATAATCCTAAAGCCAGCGTCCTCCTAAAATTTCTTTCCTAAGTAGTTTAGGGGCAAAGGTGCTAATCTGCATTCATCTCAGTGCAATACTGTAGCAGTAGAATCCTGGATATGCTCTTTTGCCTCCCCCATCACTGTCTGTGTAGAGAATAACCCTGTGTATCTTGACACTGGCATTTATATTACAAATGAAAAAATCAGCAAGTAATTACACAAATTCGGTCCATAGAATTCTCAAATAAAGGACAAGGCAACTGTAGGCAATGAGAAAGTACTCAAGAGGAGAAACAAATGAAATTAAGTATGAACAAGTTGTCATTATTAGCCACTTGGAGAAAGTTATCAAACCCAGAATTGGTAACGAGCATTCCATTTTTGGTATTGCCAGACAACTTGACAATATTTTATGCAGCAAGATTAAAAAAAAAAAAGGTTCTAAATCTCTATGGATGTCAGTTAGATCAGGTATTAATAATTTGGGCATAGAGCATTCAGAAATTATTTCTGGCTCTCAGCCTCTCTTTTTCCTGGGAAAGAAAATGATATAGCAGATGGTTTGTTAGAAATTACAGCCTTTGGGAGGAAGCTTGTTTGCAAAATTGCATATATTTTGGACCAACAAAGATATGGGGATATCTGTTGTTGGAAAAGTTTACAACATTATAAGAGGGCAGAACAGAAACTAGTGTGCTTAGATTCTAAGAGGATATGACAAACCATATTCTCTCTTCCATTCATCAGGTCAGTGGCAGCAAAAATGAAATCAGAGAAAGTAATTAAGCACCTTGACAGAGGCCTTGCTTTCAGACAATAATACCATGTTAATATTTCTGCTGTAAATGATGAAGAATATCATTAGCAGACTCACTCTTGGATTTTTAAAATTCTGCATTCATGCAGTGAGGGAAAGGACTTAAGCTATGCATTTTTAGAAGTACATCTTCCTCTCAAGGGGTCCAGATCTTCTATCCTTCTCTGGTCCCTGTGCACCACTCCACCAGAAATAGGCCAGAAAGCCAGTTTAATTATCAAGCTGTAGATGCACCTAGTGTGTGGAAAGCCCTGAGTGGCATAGAGCCAACACAGGAAGCTGCTATACACTTTCCTCCCTAGCCCCTGGAGTACAGATTCACATTAGGGTATGTATGGGAGAAAGAGCATCACTGAACTCCAGCGATCCCAGACAGGAACATGGCCTGTTGGCAGCATAGGATTAGAATAACCCAGAGGATTCTCTAAAACTGTCATGGGGATGGCATAGAACCAGCCCCAGTATTAGAAGACAAATGGATCCTTTGGCCTGATCTGCAGTCAGCGTATATTGGGCACAGCCATGGACAAAGTCCAGTGTGTGTATATAACATTAATGGCAGACATTCTTTAGTATTGAGGGAAAATTATATTCTTTAAGACTTTATTCTCATTTACCCTAAGGCTTCTTTCAACTGCTTTGGCAATGTAAAGGGGCTCTCATGTAAATGAGAATCTTGACCCTTAGTTTTTAGTTTACTAACTTTTTGTGGCTAATTATAATCGATAACGGTCTATGTGAATCCAGTGTCTGATATATTAGGAGAGCCAACCTTTGAATCAGAATAGTTGCTACACCTCTCAGGTGCTACAATCACACTTTCAACCCCTATTATTTTATCGCCACACAATACCAAACAAAACTTTGAGGTAGAAGCAATGCAATGTACCAATCCAAAGGACTTTGAGATTTATAAAATAGGATGAAGAAAGATACATATCAGTGACCAGATGACCCTCTGATGACTTAGAAAGATTAAATGGCATTCCTAACCAAACAGGATGTAAAAGATGGCCAGACTGGTAGTACCGGGAATGTACCAAATCCCCATTAAGATGGTGCAACCCCATCTTTAAAGACCTGTGGAATTAACCCTTAATAATGTATTGCTGTAGCCATAGTTTAGCTTCCACTCTGGCAGTGGATACAGGAATGCCCAAAGAAGGGGTCAGGGAGTTCAGTAGCAGAGTTATGACCCCAGGCTGCTCCCACCCATGATAGAACCTCTGTTTGCTTCAGGATTTATTATTATTCAATTTTGTATGGTTCTAGCCCTGAAATGAAGTGAGGGAGGGGAGAGAGACTCAAAATCTTGGTAAAATTCTGAGCTTCTGGGGAAAAATGACAATCTCTCTGGAGGTTTTTCCTTTTACAGATATAAAGCAGAAAGAGGAAGGTTGTGTTTCATCAGAGGTTTAAACTACCCACATGCTTCTGTCACGCTTTCTGGAATGGCTCACAACCATGAGTGCCTACCTCAGGGTAAACTGTCAGAAAACAGGACAGACACCCCAAAGTGGTGGTGTGTTCTATAATTAGATTTCACCAAGCAAGTAAGAAATGTGAACTCCTGGATCACTATACCAGTCTAACCATGGAGTCACAGACAGTCTTGACCCCCCAGCCAAACTGGATTTAGTGATAATGGTCATTTAAACCAACAACTGCACCACATCAGGTTGCTCCTAATCCCAAGAGGCCAGTCACTTACCCCAGATCAATTGGTACTCCAGATTTTACACCAAAGACAAACACTGGCAGTACATTTTATAGTAAACTAACTATAGGTTTATTAGCTAAGAAAAAGAAATGAGAGTTATTGAGAGGTTAAAGCAGGTAAAATATATTAAACAGGTGAGTCGCCATTTGTCATTCCAAATAATGGCATTGATGTAATAAACTGCCAGTCTCCCTCTCTTTTCAAGGAACCCTGGGGATCTTGGCTTTGCAGCTGGTACACTTCCCTATAAGAGTCCAAACAGTTACAGATTCAGGACCATTCTGTGAATCCATATTTATAGCTTCTTCACACAGAAAGCAAGCTGATGGTGCCTCCACCCATGTGGGCTTTTCTTCTGATGATCATGAATAAGGAATGCACTTAGTCTTTTGACTTCTGACCATCCTACATAATGGCCACTTAATTGAAATTAGAATTTTCTGTTAAGGTCCTTGTTAGGATATAGATATTCAGGCCTGTCTGTAAAGGCCTGTACTTTAAGAATTTAGGTGTATTCTTATTACTTGGCTAGTTAGAGGTATAAAAGAGAGAATCAAAATCACTGTCTGCCAATGTAAGGTCCTTCTCTTACTGTGACAGTCTGGGGCGCTGTTCTTAGGCTAAGACCTTTGGCTAAGCGACAGAGGCAGCCATAAGCTGGGAAGCGACCGGTCACATCCTCACATTCCAAAGTAGTCACATGGAAAGAAGGTGCTATTGGGCTGTTAGGAATACAATCCTGTCCTGATAGTGCCTATCAGCTCCAGAGAAAGGGAAGTGCCTAGAAAATGTAAAAGAAAACTTAGTTTGATAGCATCCTGTCTGGCAAGAACTCACTTATCAATACTGGGATGTGAAATCCTCACTTCTGTATTGTCTTGCCATTATAGTTCCCACTTTGCTATTGTTTGTCTGTATAATCTGTCTGGTTCTGTGATTGTTCCTGTCTGCTGTATAATTAATTTTGCTGGGTGTAAACTAATTAAGGTGGTGGGATATAATTGGTTACATAATCATGTTACAATATGTTAGGATTGGTTAGTTAAATTTTAGTAGAATGATTGGTTAAGGTATAGCTAAGAATATTACTATATAAATTAGGGGCAAACAGGAAGTAAGTTGGGATTCGGAAATAAGGAAAAGGAACTTGTATTTAAGCTTCCTGGAAGTTCACCCCAATAAACATCGAATCGTTTGCACCTTTGGACTTCAGGTATTGTTGCTCTCTGTTCATGCGAGAAGGACCAGGGAAGTGGGAGAGTGAAGGAATAAGCTCTCTAACATGTTGTCCTTAATTCCTTCATTAGGATTTCACAAGATTTCTTTGATGGATTATTTAATTACAGGGTATATACAATGTAAATGTTTGCTGTTATAATGTAACAGGAACAGATAAGAGAAAACAATAAAAGTAACATTTCATTAGTTTTCATAAAAAGTCTAAACATCTGAATACACACTTAAACAACAAACACTCACTTTTATCTACACTAATACACAAGTGAATTGGCCTGGGGCCCTGATCTGACCTGTTCTGCCAGCATCATAGCTTCCCCCCCCAACTTTCTTCTTCAACGCTTAGCCAAATGGCTGGCCATAGTGATCATTCAAAATTTGGTCCATTCCCCTGCAGCTGCAAGGGCTTGACAGGCTGAAAGTCCAATGTTGGAATGGACTTGATGCACCCATGTAATTGAGGGTCTGCCTCTGGGCCGCCTCCACCCCTCAGTTGGTGGAATTTTGTCATGGATTTTACAAGCCACGTGGAGAACAGCATTCGCCAGAGTATCTTGCAGCATTCTGGTGATGCGTCCAAAAAGTGTAAGATGCCGATGGTGGACAATGACCCCCCTAATCTGTAGACCAGAGCGATCATAAACATCTGCATTATTAATGAAGTCATTCCACTTTTTGACCAACATATGATGATGGCATTTTGTGTGGAAGGCCTCCCACTTTGCCCAGTCTGAGCAGCATAGTGTCCATGTTTCACAATCATACAGCGGTATGGAGAAGATACAGCTTGAATAGATCCTAAACTTGGTTCTCATGCTGAGATTATGTTGATTCCACATTTGTCGTAAATGACCCATGGCAGGTGCTGCAATGCCAATCTGGTGAAGAACCTTGATATGAGAGTTGGAGGAACTGGTGAGTACAGAACCCAAATAGCAAAAGCTGGAGACTGATTTGACAGTTTCATTATTCAAACAAATTGGAGTTGCGGGTGGACTTGATCCTAGGTTTTGCAGCTTTGTCTTTGACCACGAAACATGGAGGCCAACCTTGACTGACTCCTCCTCCATTTGCTGGAGTGCCTCATGAAACCTATTGGGCTCTGTACTGGAAGAGCAACATCATCAGCATAGTCAAGGTCTGAGAATGAGAGATCACCAATCTTAATGTCGATGGACCTGATGGAATGCTGCATTAGAAGATCCATTGCCTGACAAAAGAGTGCAGGAGCGAAGACACAGCCTGCCTAACACCAGATACTGATTTGAAAGGTGCCGACGTCCAATTCCCCAGATGTACACAGGCAGTGGTTCCATTATGCAGCTTGCTAATCAAGTCCAGCAGTGTGGTTGGGACACCTGCACCCTTTAAGGCCTTCCATAGTGCAACTTGGTCAACTGAATCAAACACAGCCTTAAGATCGACATATGCTATGTGCAGGGGTTTCTTGAACTCACGGTGTACCTCTGAGAACCAGCAGAGGGCCAAAATGGCATCTAATGTGGAGCTGTTCTTCATAAAGCCTGACCGTTGGGGGCAATGCTTCTGATGCAGCAGGGGCTTCAAACACACCAGCAGAACATGTACAAATACCTTCCCAGGCATGGACAACAAGGTGATCAGCCTGTAGCTCTTACATTTGCTTTGCAGTCCCTGGCCCTTATAAAGTGAGATCACAATACTGTCCTTCCACATGGTTTGCAAGGTTCCAGTTCTCCAAACCAGGTGAAAGATGGCCAGAAGTGTTTCTGCCACAAGGTCAAAAGTGCATTTTCACAGCTCTGGGGGAAGATGCTATCAGCATCAGCTGCATGTCCATTTTTCAGTTTGCAAATGGTCTGTTTTTCAGTTTCACACATCCAATGTTGATGCGTCAGTACAAGTGTCTGGGTCCAAAACCACAGTGGCTGCCAAATTTCTGGAAGGTGTTTCAGGATGCTGTGATAATGTCCCACCCAGCATGAGAGGATGTCGTCGTCTGATTTACATGGATGATGCTGTCGTTTAAGATTCCATTCATAGAGACTACCGCTTGACTGCTGAGCTTGCAGATCACACAGAATGCCAGCTTTAAATCTCCCCTGGCTAAGCTGAGTTCACCTTTATCTGCCACTTGTTTACAAAATGCCTCGTGATCATGAAGTGCCAGGATGTTGAACTTTTCCTTCAGCTGATTATCTTCAATTTAAATGTCTGGAAGACCTCCTCCGATAGCCATGGTCGACATGCTGGGTGGTTATAGACAATCATCTGCACAGGTGATTGACAGAGGATGGACGTTAACAGAGACCAGGTAACCTTGACATCACCTGGCAGGTCAGCTAGAGCAGAGAATCTATTGCAGTCGTTGATACAAAACCTGTTAACAAAATCCAGTGCTCAGAGAAATGCACTGATGTCAAACTTCTTCATCATCGCAGAGGGCTTACTTGCTTGTCAAAACATCAGCGCCAGGTGGGCAACCACTACGTGATGATCCGTGTTTGTGGTGCATTCCATGCCAAAATATACTCAGCGGGAGGTGAAGACACCTGTCACATGTGATGATGAGGTCCAATTCCTTCTGAGTGATGCCATCATGAGAGATCCAAGGCATCTAGTGTGTATGTCATCTCTTGAATCATGTCCTGAAAATGGAGAGATTCTGAGAGGTGCAGAATGTGAACAAGAGGCAGGAGTTATCATGGGTATACCTGAACCATAATGGCCAATTCTCAGGGAACCAATAACCGCATTTAGAGTGTCCAAGATCACAAGATTATTAAGTAGAGGAACAGTGCATACCAGCAGGCCCCCTACAGGGAAGGGCAAAGGGGGCAATTGCCCAGGGGCCCAAACAATTTAAAAGGGCTTGGGGACCCCTGGCCGCTGCTGCCGGCAGAGCAGCAGGGCAAAGGTGGACTTTCAGCCCACCCTCACTCCACGCCACTCCCAGAAGCAGCTGGCATATCTCTGTAGCTCCTGGGGAAGAGGTCTCTGCACACTGCCCCTGCCCTGAGCACTGACTCTGCAGCTCCCGTGGGGTGGGAACTGCAGCCAATGGTGGCTACGAGGGCAGTGCCTGTGGGCAGCAGCACGTGAAGACCCTCTGGGCCCCCACCAGGAGCTGCTGCCAGAGGAGTGTTCCTGTCACTTTCGGGAGCCACCCTAAGTAAGCGCTGACCCCCTGACCTCCTCCTGCACCCCTGCCCCAGCCTAGAGCCCACACCCAAACTCCATCCCAGAGCCCAAACCCTCACACCCTCCCGCACCCCAACCTCCTCCCTCAGCCTGGAGGAAGTGAGTGAGGGTGAGAGCTCAGTGGTTTGTGCATTAGCCTGCTAAACCCAGGGTGATTAGGGGGCCGGGCTTCTCTGACTAGGGGTCCTATAAAGGTAGCCAGCCAGTCAGGCAGCGGCACAAAGAGCTGTAGCAGCACGGGAGCTAGCAAACAGAGCTGTAAACAGGGGAGTTTAAAAGGGGAGTTTGTCTTGTGGTGCTTGTTTGGGGTTTGTTTTTGCTGTGGGTGGTGGTGGTTTGGTGTGGTTTGTGTTTCCCAGATTAACAGGATTTAGGTGGGAAGGCTATGACAGATACAGGGTGGGAGTAACCCATGTAGTGGAAGACACAATGAGGATGACTGGATGTGGAAGCTGCGGTATGTACATGATCCTGGAGGGGGTACCTGGTAAGAGTTTTGTCTGCATTAAATGCTGTCTGATAGAGCTGATGGAGGAAAAGATCCGAGGTTTGGAGATGCAGGTGGAAAGTCTGGTTGAGTTTAGAAAGGGGTTCGGGCAGATTATGGAGCAAAGACATGAGGTATCTGAAGGGAAAAGCTCAGACTTGCAGATGGAAGCAGGACTGAGGAATTCTGAGGGGAGACTGGGTGAGGAAAATGGTCAGTGGAACCATGTGACTGAAAGAACCAGGCAGAGGAAAAGATGGGCTAGTGAAGGAGAAAGAGCTCAAGAACAGGTTTGCAGAGTTGGAAAATGAAGGGGCTCAGCAGGTAGTCACTGAAGGTGGAAGGGCAAGGAAGAAGAGAAGAGTGGCTAGTCCGATAGGAAAAGGGGAAGAGTCAATGGAGATTACACCAAATGTGAGCCCCAGGAGGATACAGGATGGGTTGAAGAGGATTACAACGGAGAATAGGAATGGAAAGAACTTGCAGCCAGAGGGAACAGGGGATAGACAGGAGAATAGCACCATCACCAGGAAAAGGCAGGTCAATGTGATTGGGGACTCTTTTCTGAGAAGAATAGACAGGCCTGTAATCAGAGCTGATCCAGAGAATAGAAGGGTGTGCCGTCTTCTAGGTGCTAAGATACGGGATGTAGACCTGAGGTTGAAAAGGATCCTAAAGGGAGCGGGGAAGAATCCCCTAATTATCCTTCATGTGGGAACAAATGATACAGCTAGATTCTCGCTGGAAAGTATTAAGGGAGACTATGCTAGGCTGGGGAAGACGCTTAAGGATATTGAGGCTTAGGTGATCTTTAGTGGGATTCTGCCTGTTCCGAGAGAAGGGCAACAAAGGTGTGACAAGATTATGACTATCAACAGATGGCTTAGGCAGTGGTGCTATAAGGAGGACTTTGGGATGTATGGCCACTGGGAGACATTCATGGACAGAGGACAGTTCTCTCGGGATGGACTTCATCTGAGTAGGGAAGGAAATAGACTTCTAGGATGGAGGCTGGCACAACTGATTAAGAGAGCTTTAAACTAGGAATTTGGGGGAGATGGTTGGGAGCTGTCCAGGTAATCTCCACGCCAGATTTTAGCATTGAGAGGGAAGAAAACTAAGTAAGAAAGGATACAGCCATGGGTAGGAGAATGTATATAAGGAGGAAGGGCAGTGTGTATAGCAGTCTAATAGGTTATATACTGGCTGTAGAATGACCGTGCCTAATAGGGTACAGAATGTGAGCGAGGCCAAACAGCAAAAATTAAGATGTTTGTACACCAGTGCGAGGAGCCTAGGTAACAAAATAGAGGAACTAGTACTACTGGTGCAGGAAGTGAAACCAGATATTATAGGGATAACAGAAACATGGTGGAATACTCGTCATGACTGGACTACAGGTATTGAAGAGTATGTTCTGTTTAGGAAAGACCGAAATAAAGGTAAAGGTGGTGGAGTAGCATTGTACATCAATGATGATGTAGGATGTAAAGAAATAAGAAGCGATGGAATGGATAAGACAGAGTCCGTCTGGGCAAAAATTACATTGGGGAAGAAAACTATTAGAGCCTCCCCTGGGATAGTGCTTGGGGTGTGCTATAGACCATCGGGATCCAATTTGGATATGGATAGAGCCCTCTTTAATGTTTTTAATGAAGTAAATACTAATGGAAATTGCGTGATCATGGGAGAGTTTAACTTCCCAGATATAGACTGGAGAACAAGTGCTAGTAATAATAATAGGGCTCAGATTTTCCTAGATGTGATAGCTGATGGATTCCTTCATCAAGTAGTTGCTGAAGCGACTAGAGGGGATGCCATTTTAGATTTGGTTTTGGTGAGTAGTGACGACCTCATAGAAGAAATGGTTGTAGGTGATAGTCTTGGCTCAAGTGATCATGAGTTAATTCAGTTCAAACTGAACGGAAGGATGAACAAACAAATCTGCAACTAGGGTTTTTGATTTCAAAAATTAAGGAAATTAGTTAGGGAAGTGGATTGAACTGAAGAACTTCTGGATCTAAAGGAAGAGGCAGCCTGGGATTACTTTAAATCAAAGCTGCAGAAGCTATCGGAAGCCTGCATCCCAAGAAAGGGGAAAAAGTTCATAAACAGGAGTTGTAGACCAAGCTGGATGAGCAAGCATCTCGGAGAGGTGATTAAGAAAAAGCAGAAAGCATACAGGGAGTGGAAGATGGGAGGCATCAGCAAGGAAAGCTACCTTATTGAGATCAGAACATGTAGGGATAAAGTGAGACAGGCTAAAAGTCAAGTAGAATTGGAACTTGCAAAGGGAATTAAAACCAATAGTAAAAGGTTCTATAGCCATATAAATAAGAAGAAAATAAAGAAAGAGGTGGGACCTCTAAACACTGAGGATAGAGTGGAGGTCAAGGATAATCTAGGCATGGCCCAATATCTAAACAAATACTTTGCCTCAGTCTTTAATAAGGCTAAAGAGGATCTTAGGGATAATGGTAGCATGACAAATGGGAATGAGGATATGGAGGCAGATATTACCATATCTGAGGTAGAAGCGAAACACGAACAGCTTAATGGGACTAAATCGGGGGGCCCAGATAATCTTCATCCAAAAATATTAAAGGAATTGGCACATGAAATTGCAAGCCCATTAGCAAGAATTTTTAATGAATCTGTAAACTCAGGGGTTGTACCTTATGATTGGAGAACTGCTAACATAGTTCCTATTTTTAAGAAAGGAAAAAAAAAAAAAAAGTGATCCGGTAACTACAGGCCTGTTAGTTTGACATCTGTAGTATGCAAGGTTTTGGAAAAAATTTTGAAGGAGAAAGTAGTTAAGGACATTGAGGTCAATGGTAAATGGGACAAAATACAACATGGTTTTACAAAAGGTAAATCGTACCAAACCAACCTGATCTCCTTCTTTGAGAAAGTAACAGATTTTTAGACAAAGGAAACGCAGTAGATCTAATTTACCTAGATTTCAGTAAGGCGTTTGATACTGTGCCACATAGGGAATTATTAGTTAAATTGGATAAGATGGGGATCAATAGGAAAATTGAAAGGTGGATAAGGAATTGGTTAACAGGGAGACTATAGCGGGTCCTACTGAAAGGTGAACTGTCAGGCTGGAGGGAGGTTACCAGTGGAGTTCCTCAGGGATCGGTTTTGGGACCAATCTTTTTATTACTGACCTTGGCACAAAAAGTGGGAGTGTGCTAATAAAGTTTGCGGATGATACAAAGCTGGGAGGTATTGCCAATTTAGAGAAGGACCGGGAAATCATACAGGAAGATTTGGATGACCTTGTAAACTGGAGTAATAGTAATAGGATGAAATTTAATAGTGAGAAGTATAAGGTTATGCATTTAGGGATTAATAACAAGAATTTTAGGTATAACCTGGGGATGCATCAATTAGAAGTAACGGAGGAGGAGAAGGACCTTGGAGTACTGGTTGATCATAGGATGACTATGAGCCGACAATGTGATATGGCCGTGAAAAATGCTAATGCGGTCTTAGGATTCATCAGGCAAGGTATTTCCAGTAGAGATAAGGAGGTTTTAGTTATACAAGGCACTGTTGAGACCTCACCTGGAATACTGTGTGCAGTTCTGGTCTCCCATGTTTAAGAAGGATGAATTCAAACTGGAACAGGTACAGAGAAGGGCTACTAGGATGATCCGAGGAATGGAAAACCTGTCTTATGAAAGGAGACTCAAGGAGCTTGGCTTGTTTAGCCTAACTAAAAGAAGGTTGAGGGGATATGATTGCTCTGTATAAATATATCAGAGGGATAAATACCAGAGAGGGAGAGGAATTATTTAAGCTCAGTACCAATGTGGACACAAGAACAAATGGATATAAACTGGTCATTGGGAAGTTTAGACTTGAAATTAGATGAAGGTTTCTAACCATCAAAGGACTGAAGTTTTGGAATAGCCTTCCAAGGGAAGCAGTGGGGGCAAAAGACCTATCTGGCTTTAAGATTAGACTTGATAAGATTATGGAGGAGATGGTATGATAGGATAATATGATTTTGGCAATTAATTGATCTTTAAATATTCTTGGTAAATAGACCGAATGGCCTGTGATGGGATGTTACATGGGGTGGGATCTGAGTTACCCAGGAAAGAATTTTCTGTAGTATCTGGATGTTGAATCTTGCCCATTTGCTCAGGGTTTAGCTGATCGCCATATTTGGGGTCGGGAAGGAATTTTCCTCCAGGGCAGATTGGAAGAGGCCCTGGACGTTTTTCGCCTTCCTCTGTAGCATGGGGCACGGGTCACTTGCTGGAGGATTCTCTGCTCCTTGAAGTCTTTAAACCATGATTTGAGGACTTCAATAGCTCAGACATAGGTGAGAGGTTTTTCGAGGAGTGGGTGGGTGAGATTCTGTGGCCTGTGTTGTGCAGGAGGTTGGACTAGATGATCATAATGGTCCCTTCTGACCTTCGTATCTATGAATCCTTGAGGGGGCCATTTAGGGATCTGGGGCAAAAATTGGGGATTGGTTCTGCTTTGAGCAGAGTGTTGGACTAGATGACCTCCTGAGGTCCCTTCCAACCCTGAGATTCTGTGATCTTTGACTAAATCAGCTGATTCCTCTGTTGGCACACAGTCTACAATGACAGCAAGGTGACCATGTCGATATTTACGACATGTAATAAGTAGTCAAGAAGACACGATCATCCAAATTATCAAGGAGGACTTGGCCTTGCCTTGCAGTAGTAATGCTACCCCATATAAAAGTGGTTGGGACTGCCGGAATACAGAAGTAATGAATCTTCCACCTTGTGGTGTCCATGATCTATCAACCTTGCTTCTGTTAGGCCAGCAACTGATATGCCAAGATGATCCATTTAGTGTGAGATAGCAACATGATGACCATGCCTGTAAAAAGTTGCAACATACCAGGTTGCAACTTTGATAGTTTGGCAGAAATCCCAGCTATGATTGGATACATTATCATGGAATACTGCAGATGCACCTGGCAACATCAGAGGATGCGTGTTACCAGGGGGCTTTGGCACAAACCCGTCACATTTGCACCAGGAGAAGACAGCACTGGCAGGGCAGCTGACAGTAGGACAGAGCCTTTAACTGTGGTGCTGAGCATTAAGTTACTGAAAATGTTTCTTCTCATGCAACATTTGGGGGCTGCATGAGCTTTGAAGCCAGTGGAACTATGGTAATCTACCAGAGGATCTGGCTGGGTGCCTATAGCTGACCCATGGCCACCAATAATTGAAAACGTTCTATGATGAGCAGTTTTGTCCTCCAAAGCTGCAAACAATTGCATTACAATGTGTATTTGAGCCAGGACCAAGACAACCCTACTTCTCTCAACTTTTAGTCTGTTTTTTGAGAAGCTCTGTCCATTGGGAGGCAATGGCTTCCTAAAGTCACCCACCATTTTGAGGGGAACAGTGCTGAAACTGCAGGTGATAGACACAGACGAGGGATAAAAAGGCATAGTATTGACAGCAAAGGATGAAGTGAAACACAGAGACAAAGGTATCGAAAGGGGAGGAGAAGCTGACGGAAGATGTAGGGAAGGGGAGGGCAAAGAAAGTGGGAAGTGAGTGGCAGGAAGGAGAATAGATAAGAATGGTGAATTAGAGAATTGGAGAGGAAAGAACAAGAGAGAGGAAGATCTAATGAGAAAGATGGGGAAAATTTCTAATGCTGGTGAAGTAAACAGCCACTTGCTCAGAAATTAAAGGAAGGAAAACAATATATCAGAGGTGCCTCATTGCAGTAACTGTTTACTGCAGCTGAGAATGAATTCCTCTCAAGTGAATTAAGGGAACAGGTATAGAAAGCTTCTCCCCCTCCACCTCTAGCCTGTCAAACTGCATTGGTTTTATCAGAAAGCTCCTGTTGAGCCCATCTGGTTGATGAACATTCTTATCAACTAGCAAATATAAATGACTTATGGGAATAATATTTCAATGTATAATGACACGGCTATATCTAGGATTCTTTGAAGATCTGTGTTATTAAATATTAAATATCAAAGCTGTAAATTATAGTAGCAGCTTTATATTACTAAATTAAATTCAAACAAAACCTAATTTCCTTAATCATTGACTATAATCCTCCAGGAACATATGCTATTAATTCAGTTACAAATGGCACAGAAATTGTATGACTTCAGTTAAGTTATTTTATATCAAATTCTAATCCAGGGCAGAGTCTTCAGTAAATCTCCTAGAGGGAATGTAATGCTTCTGCAATCATATTGGCTCTTTAGTGGAGAGCTAATCTTTTTATACTCTGTTTTTTCACTCCTTTAGCCATTTCCCTCACTTTCTTACTATGCTGCTATATTCTACTGTATACCATGTTTATAGAGATCTGGCTTTTTCCACACTCTTATTTGATCACTGAGGGTCAAGATTTTTCTTATTCGAAAATTGGATCAATTGTTTTTTAATATAAAATTGAATAATTCTGCATTCATTTGAACATATACTTTAACTACCACATGTTGGGTTTGTTTGGTTTTGATTTTTCATTAGGACACTCAATTGTTCAGTTTGTAGCTAAATATTTGATAAACAGGCTGATTTTTCCTCTTCAAGCATCCCCTTGGGGGAAAAAAACCACAGACTTCATGTAAACAGACCACTTCCAGAGTGGCTAAAGAATGTTGGTCAGATCATAAACAACAACTAGGAAAGGGTCATTAGAATTTCTGGGAGCCTATTGGCTTCTCCAGTACACTTTATTCCAGATCAGAAGGATCGACATATTTTTAAATCGACTGTAGTATATCAAGTGACAGTTGCTTATATTTACAGATGGCCCAGGACAGATAATTTACTGGGCAATATGGGGCCAGCCAAGAAGTTGTTCATCATTTACCTCATTATGAGGTATTGATAGGGTCCTTTGGCAGAACGATGACTGAAAAAAGGGAAAGAACAACCTATATTATACATCAGTCTGAAAGTACTGCCTTGAGAGAGAGCCTATGTCGTGGTGGAGAAAGTGTGCCTTACTGTTACGGGGAAGAGATTTTGAGGTAGCAGTTGACCAAAATCCCTTAGCATGAATGGGGCTAATAACTGTAGTGAAGTATTGCCTTACAGTGATACTCTTTCAGGATATTTCAATGCAGTAGGAAGAGAAATGCTAATATCAAGGGGCTTTTGAAAAATAGGCACCGTAATGCTTCAACTTCATGTGATATTTTTATTTGACTGTGTGGGTACCCTGTACACAGCAAAACAATGACTCCAGTTACAAGGGCACACAGAGAATGTTATTGGTGATATGCTCACCTTGCAAAACAAAATTGCACCACAAGTAACAAAAAGCATTTCTCCAAGATCTAATTACCTAGACATTCAGTTAAGCAAAACTTGAAAGTCGGTATGGTAACTACTAATAATACTACGGACACTGGACAACTTTGGATGCAAGACAAAAAAATATAATGATATGTGAGCTTAGCTCTGGAAAGTGTTGGGGGATGTTTGGTTGGCTGCATGGCCTCACCATGGTGACCAGGTGTGCAAGTATGGACTGCAACTTTTGGTTGGTATTCAAAGCTAGTGAGGTCAATCTAGAGTTGAAATCTGTCTGATAAAGAAAAAAATGTCAGCTAAAAAATTAGAATCCCATTGTAAACGGGCTTCTTTCCCAGCTCACTCTAACGCAAAGTCCATACACTGTGCAGGTTCAAAACTTGCCCCTTTCTGGGCTTTTGTTAAGAATGAAATTGACAATAAGATATAGTGCAGCTCAAAACTTCTCCTCAGGCCTGGTAGTTTCCGGGGTTCTTATTTCAGGAACTCAGCCTACACCACAGATCCTCTCCTACCTCCCTTACATCTAGTTGAAGTAACATGCTATCTGCCTCAGTGGGTCAGCAGAACCCAGTTAAATCATTCTGAGCAGGAATACCACCTGTTAACGATTTCATGTACACACTGCCAGCCCATTACATTCATACAGTGTCCTTGTATGGGTTCACCCTGGGCTACTTTAGAGGTTAGGTTTGTTCTTGTTAAACATCAGCTTCAGTGCATGAACTGACACCCTCCAGATTCAAAGTGGAAGGGGGGTTATAGGCTAGAGCATTACAGTGGTGGGCTCTTGATTGAGATTAATTTCCCTCTCAGTCTCAGTTGTTTTGTTGATCCCAAAGGCACATTGCAAAGCCCATCTATTTACTCAGGTATTTCCTGAGTGGGTGCTTTAAGTGGTGGAAGTAGCTTCTTTGTTTTTCTTTAGGCAGGAGAATTTTAGTATTATTGACCTTTCCTCCCCCTTCTTCCCCCAATTCTCGATATTTGTTCTTTCTATCTGACATTTTTGTAAGGGCACCTAGCAACTGGGATTGGCACACATTATACAACTATCTAAAATAACAGGATTAACCTTTAAGGGACTTCAAGTAGCTTTTGTAAGCTATAACGCTGTTTCTAACCAAATTGTGTTGTACCTCTCAAAACCAGATCTGGAGAGTCCATAAAAGACTCTTTTCTGCCACAGTAAAAATTTAAGAGAAAAAGTATCCTTCAGAGCTACAGATTCCAGGGTCCTTCCAATGAAATAACATGCCTTGACAGAATATTCTCTTTATTTATTCAACATTATTTGTAGTCTCCTTGTGATTCATATGGTTTGGGTTGGGATTTTTGGGGGGGGGGGGGTGGAGGGTAGCATCAGTGCATGCTCTGATGTCTTAAGCTGAAAGAATCCAATGCTCTGAATTAAAAATACACACGCACACACACCACTGCTCTGGTAAGAGTCACAAACTGTTGCAAAAATGTTTGCTTACGTCTAGAAGAACACAGGATATGTAAAATCATCAGATAAGCTAAAGAGTCAGACCATTAGGGAATCAGAACAAACTACAATGGACCCGAGTCTCTGCTTTCATGCTGCAGTTTTACACCCACGTGTCTCAGTTGAAATCACTGAAGTCACATGGGTGTAAAACTGGACCACAATGATTCAGTCTAATGTTTAGCTTTCTTTTGGGAAACTTTTCTTGCGTGTTATGCAGTGTAAATAAAATTATTCTCTATAATAGAGAAAGTTTACCGTGTACATTAAAGCCACTTCACTTTACATACTATTTCTATGGAAGTTCAAGGAACAAGCAAAAGCAAGGATATTCAGAGTTAACTGGCACAACATTCAGACTTTTGTGTATTTTTCTATTTCTCCCTAATGGCATGAGGTAAGGCTAGAAAGTCAGCCCAGATTTTAGCTCAAGTTCTGTATATTCTTCCTTTAGCTGCTTTGTCAGCGTACTGAAATTATTTTGCTAAAGCAATGTTTATCAGGAAAGAGGGTGGGGGGCAGGTTGTACAACTCCAACTACAGAAGGTGATTCAACTGGTAATTTTTCTAACGTCTTTTGCCCTTTGATATAAAATGAAACAACAGCAGCAAATGGAGAAAAGGGATGAAAGCAAAGGGATGAAAAAAAACCCCATCAGATGCAAATCTATAACTTTTCTAGTCACTGACTGGAGGATGGGGGTGGAGGGGAGAAAGGAATCCTTTATGTGCCTGTGACTCAATGAGATCAGCCAGTGCTGTGTGGAGTCCTGCATTGGACAGCACTATAATTTAAAAGCCTGGTTTTGATTTTTTTTAAAGAGTTTTCAGGAAGTCTGGGGGAGGGGCAATGCAGTTTTTTTTGTTATACTGGGCCCCTTTGTCGAGATGGAACAAGAGGAAATGTCTGTTTGCTTGTGGTGCATACACATATCAGCTATTCCCAGGGAAACTTCCCATCGCCTGTAAAAGGCACTGGGCCCCCGCAGTACTGGGAGAGGGGGTGGGGGGGCCAGCTGAGAATGGAGCTGCTGGTGCTGCTCAATGCCCTGGTTACAAGGCTGCTCTTTGTTCTACACTCTCTGATCGGGGTTTGGAGGGTGACTGAAGTGAAGAAGGAACCCAAGTTCTGGCTGCTGGCATTGCTCAACCTCCTCCTGTGCCTGGAAACTGGGCTCACCCTCAAGTTTAAGCAAGGCAAAGGCTACAAATGGTGAGCATATCCCTTTGGCTCCTTCAGGGTGTCTTTTGGCTCTTTGCATATACACTTATTGCAGATCTGAGGCTCACTGTAGCTGGGTTGCTATTTTATTTCAGAGCTGGGACTCACTTTAGCTCTGCTACATAAGCTGTTCTTGCTTTGTCTGTGTTGAGATTTCAGAAATATTTGCATCAATTACTACAGTAGGTTTGTAGATGGGATTTGGGGGGGCAGTAGGGTTCTGGACAAGCCACTGCAAAATCCCAACGAGCTTTTTAAAAGGGTAGTTTGCATCAGGCTCTTTGGAGATCAAACTTTTCTCAGGGAAAGCATTGGAAAATGTGAGAGTTTCATGCAAGGC
Source organism: Lepidochelys olivacea (assembly GCF_965140295.1). Taxonomy (NCBI): domain Eukaryota; kingdom Metazoa; phylum Chordata; order Testudines; family Cheloniidae; genus Lepidochelys; species Lepidochelys olivacea. Next base: position 77,718,424 of record NC_140417.1, on the reverse strand, counting down.
ATTTTTGTTCTAGTGCTGCTGATCTAGAGTGCTGAAATAGCTAGGAAGAAAAACTACATAACTCCTTTAGATTTTGCTATAATCTGCACAGATAGAAAATCTGGGTGCTTTGTGAGCAACAGCTTGTCAGGTAGCAACTGTGCATAGGGCAAAAATCCCAGAGAAAGCAGGCTGCTCCATGCTATAGTTCCAGCAACCTCCTCCTTCTGCTAGTCTCACTGATAGCCAGAGTTTTCCTGGAACATTATTCCTCATCAGTGCTGGCTGCAACAATGATTACCCTGAACTGACAATCAACAAATAAAGATGTGTACAAGCCACTGGCTTGGTATGCTGTAGATTCTGCTCAGTATTTCAGTTTCTAATCGGTCTGAAGTTAAATATGGGAGCTACTGCATTGAAAATGTTTCAATATAAATGAATGTGGGTGAGAGACAAAGATTCCTTAAAAACATACCACAGTTTGCCCAAGGACGAGGGTTTTACATGTGTTTAGAAAGTGCTCACACAAACAGGATTACTTTGCTTCTGTCCATATCCCATGTGATTCATTAATCTAAAGCAGGGGTGGGCAAACTTTTTGGCCCGAGGGCCACATCTGGATGGGGAAATTGCATGTAGGGCTGGAGCAGGGGGTTGGAGTGTGGAAGCGGTGTGCAGGAAGGGGCTCAGGGCAAGGGGTTGGGGCAGAGGAGGGGTACGGGGTGTATGAGGGTGTGCAGAGTGTGGGAGGGGGCTCAGGGCAGGGGGTTCGGGTGCAGGAGGGATGCGGGCTCTGGCCTGGTGCCGCTTACCTGGAGCGGCTCCAGGGTGGCAGCAGTGCATACCGGGGCCAGGGCAGGCTCCCTGCCTGCTCTGGCCCAGCACCAGTCCCGGAAGAGGACAGCACCACATCCCTGTGCCTCCTGTGGTAAGGCAGGGCAGAGGGCTCCACACGCCGCCCTCGCCTGTGAGTACCTTCCCCGAAGCTCCCATTGGCTGTGGTTCCCCATTCCCGGCCAATGGGAGCTGTGGGGGGCGGTGCCTGCAGGCGAGGGCAGCACGCAAAGCCCTCTGCCCCTCTCCTCCCGCCCCCAGGGCCACAGGGACGTGGTGCCAGCCGCTTCCAGGAGTGCTGTTGGCCCATGGGGCCATAAGGGTGGCAATCCCTGACAGGCTGGATTCGGCCTGTGGGCTGTAGTTTGCCCACCCCTGATCTAAAGAGTGAGCCAAATCAACAGCTCTATATAAGCAGAGGTAAAGTTTTTGCATCTGCCAGTATTATTATAGATCTTCCGTTTGTAGAAACTCAAGCCACATGTCCCTGAAAGTAAACAAACAGGTAAAAAAAGAGAGATAGTTTTATGATAATAAATGCTGACACCATTGTGTGAAATGTTATAAAAATCCAAAATATTGTGAGGCAAGCCACAAAATTTTCACAGTCTAAACTCAAATATCCTCCTAGTACTAACGCGTCTTGTACTTTTTAAATAATGCAGTAACTGTTTAGTAATTATAGGAATCAAAATACATGTTTATTATAAAGAAGCAGTGTCAGAACATCCTATTTTTGTCAACATCAGCAGCTATGCAGAGGAATATTTTGCACATCTGTTTTCAGAAAATTCAAAGAATAGTTTTAGCTGTGCAAATAAGTTCGGATTCAACAGAGGTCAGTAAAAAGTCTTGAAAACAAATTTACTCAGGAGCTAGAGCAATCCTGCAGAAATGTTTTTTAAAAACTGGACCCAATCCTGCACTCTGTGACTTCACTGGGAGTAAGATCAAGCCTGATAACAAGAAGGTGTCTAGATATTTCTTTTTCTTTCTACCAGGGAGGTGCTCGACCCCTGCTCCATTCCAGGCTCGCCCCCACTCCACCCCTTCCTCCAAGCCCCAACCCCGCCTCACCTTGCCCCGCCCCACCCCTGCCTTTTCCCACCCCCTCCTCCGAGTGCGCCCCATCCCTGCTTCTCCCCATCCCTCCCAGTGCCTCCTGCACACTGCGAAACAACTGATTGCAGTGGGCCGGAAGCACTGGGGGGAACGGGGAAGAGTTGATCAGTGGGGCCCCCAGCAGGTGGGAAGCACAGCAGGAGGGGGGAAGCTTGGCTGCCACTGGGTGCTAAACACCCGCTAATTTTTTTCCATGGGTGCTCCAGCCCTAGAGCACCCATGGAGTCGGTGCCTATGCCACTAACACTCTCTTTTTGTCCTATGACTGCAGAGGTGTTAATGGACCGCTTTACCTAAACAGTCCCTTAGAATATCCGCTAACTGCCTATGCCAAACACTCTGCTCCACCTTGCATTTAGCTGTGTCACTGAGAGTACCTTTCCCAGATCAGAAGAGCAGCTGTCTGTGGCTCAAAAGCTTGTTACTCTCACCAACAGAAATTGGTCCAATAAAAGATATTATCTCATCCACCTTGTCTTACAGGAAAGATAGGTAGCCATCATGTCTCTGGCTAAGATTGTCAAATATACTAGTTGTTTTCCATTTTATACCCGCTTCATGTTTCTAGGGTGGAAATTAGAACTACTTCACTCTCAAGATATGACTACACTTCCATCAGTCTTCTAGCTGCATCTATACCAGGGATTAAGTTGACCTAACGACAGTGCTTGGAGCGCAATATTTTTCCCAGCCCTGAGGGACATAGCTAGGTTTATCTATTTAAGTGTAGACCAGGCCTTATTTTGCTCTCTTCTGAAATGATCTAACTTTAAAAAAAATTGAATCAATGACATTGAAATGAAGTAAAAAAATAAATACATTTAAAAAACCAAGGAGTAACTGGGTAGTTTTGAAGGCAGTAGCATTGGGCGTTTGATTGAGCCATTTTATGGCAGTTCAGAAAACTGGTACTTTTCTCTGGCAGCTCTCTTGCTCCAGAAAATAAACTTTAGTTTAGCCCCTATGCCCAAAATCTTTAGCCCTTATAGCTGCAAAAATAATCCTTCTAACTTTTAAAATGTAAATTAGTGGAGTGATGTCTGCAGAAATCCTGAAACAATAGCTCTGCTCGTCTCAATCTGTGTTAACTATGAAATCTAACCATGATTATTTAAGTGAGAACATTGTTAACTATTTCACTGCTGACCAAAGCATCAAAGAAAAAAATGGTTTCAGAGTAACAGCCGTGTTAGTCTGTATTCGCAAAAAGAAAAGGAGGACTTGTGGCACCTTAGAGACTAACCAATTTATTTGGAACTGGTCATATTGTGAAGATCTGCACACAATCTCATTTTGATGTCACAAGGGGGTAGAGCTCAGACTGTGGGTGGAGCAGCTGGACTGACTACAAGCCAGAAAACTGAGCAGCTGTAGCAAGACCACTTAAATTTCAGAGCAACAGAAGGTGAGGGGCTGTCACCACAAAATCAATTTGAGCGAAAAAAGGCTGCATTAGGGAAATACCTTAACAAAAGTGTAGTAGAGGGGCTAATGTTTCCTATTATATCTTTAATTTTGCTGTCACATCATCATGGAGAAAAGATAGTTAAGGCTGTTTCAAGCAGTTTCATGTGACTTCAGGATTTAGTAATCAGGAGTACTGATAACCAAGTAAGTTTCCTCAGGCTTCTCCTTCACCCATGAAGTCAAGGGGAGTTTTGTCATTAATTTTAATGGGAGTAGGATTAGATTCCTAGGGTTGGAATCAGTGCCCCCGGAAGTCAATGAAAAGACTCCAATCCCTTCATGAGGCTTTGGATCAGGCTCATTCAAAACAACAACGTCGGACCTAACTCCTGGTCCAAAAAATGACTATGAAGAAAGTATTGACTTGCATTTTACTGGGAAACCGTAGCAACAAACACAAGAACCAAAAAAAGGGAGAAGTGTGCGTAGATGGTATGATAAAATTCCTCAGCGTTCTTGGAAAACATGGCCAGTTCAAGAAGCTGAATGCCACAAGTGTCATCAAAGCAAGCAGAGGTGACACAAAGTGATAGAGAAAACAGAGAGATCCACAAGAAAAGGAGAATTTGTGGCACCTTAGAGACTAACATTTATTTGAGCATAAGCTTTCGTGAGCTACAGCTCACTTCATCGGATGCATTCAGTGGAAAATACAGTGGGGAGATTTATATACATAGAGAACATGAAACAATGGGTGTTACCATACACATTGTAACGAGAGTGATCACTTAAGGTGAACTATTACCAGCAGGAGAGCGGGGTGGGGGGTGGAAAACCTTTTGTAGTGATAAATGAAGCTGGGCCATTTCCAGCAGTTGACAAGAACGTCTGAGGAACAGTGGGGAGTGGAGGCGGGGGGGGGATGGGAATAAACATGGGGAAATAGTTTTAACTTTGTGTAATGACCCATGCACTCCCAGTCTCTATTCAAGCCTAAGTTAATTGTATCCAGTTTGCAAATTAATTCCAATTCAGCAGTATCTCGTTGGAGTCTGTTTTTTGAAGGTTTTTTGTTGAAGAATTGCAACTTTTAGGTCTGTAATCGAGTGACCAAAGAGATTGAATTGTTCTGCAACTGGTTTTTGAATAAGTCTTGACGTCTGATTTGTGTCCATTTATTCTTTGACGTAGAGACTATCCGGTTTGACCAATGTACATGGCAGAGGGGCATTGCTGGCACATGATGGAATATATCACATTGGCAGATGTACAGGTGAACGAGCCTCTGATAGTGTGGCTGATGTGATTAGGTCCTATGATGGTGTCCCCTGAAGAGATATGTGGACAGTTGGCAACGGGCTTTGTTGCAAGGTTAGGTTCCTGGGTTAGTGGTTCTGTTGTGTGGTTGCTGGTGAGTATTTGCTTCAGGTTGGGGGGCTGTCTGTAAGCAAGGACTGGCCTGTCTCCCAAGATCTGTGAGAGTGATGGGTTGTCCTTCAGGATAGGTTGTAGATCCTCGATGATGCGTTGGAGAGGTTTTAGTTGGGGGCTGAAGGTGATGGCTAGCGGCGTTCTGTTGTTTTCTTTGTTGAGCCTGTCCTGTAGTAGGTAACTTCTGGGTACTCTTCTGGCTCTGTCAACCTGTTTCTTCACTTCAGCAGGTGGGTATTGTAGTTGTAAGAATGCTTGATAGAGATCTTGTAGGTGTTTTTCTCTGTCTGAGGGGTTGAAGCAAATGTGGTTGTATCTTAGAGCTTGGCTGTAGACAATGGATCGTGTGGTGTGGTCTGGATGAAAGCTGGAGGCATGTCGGTAAGTATAGCGGTCAGTAGGTTTCCGGTATAGGGTGGTGTTTGTCACCATCACTTATTAGCACCATAGTGTCCAGGAAGTGGATCTCTTGTGTGGACTGGTCCAGGCTGAGGTTGATGGTGGGATGGAAATTGTTGAAATCATGGTGGAATTCCTCAAGGCCTTCTTTTCCATGGGTCCAGATGATGAAGATGTCACCAATATAGCGCAAGTAGAGTAGGGGCATTAGGGGACGAGAGCTGAAGAAGCGTTGTTCTAAGTCAGCCATAAAAATGTTGGCATACTGTGGGGCCATGCGGGTACCCATAGCAGTGCCGCTGCTTTGAAGGTACACATTGTCCCCAAATGTGCAATAGTTATGGGTGAGGACAAAGTCAAAGTTCAGCCGCCAGGTTTGCCGTGACATTATCGGGGGTACTGTTCCTGATGGCTTGTAGTCCAACTTTGTTTGGAATGTTGGTGTAGAGGGCTTCTACATCCATAGTGGCCAGGATGGTCTTTTCAGGAAGATGACCGATGGATTGTAGTTTCTTCAGGAAGTCAGTGGTGTCTCAAAGATAGCTGGGAGTGCTAGTAGCGTAGGGCCTGAGGAGGGAGTCTACATAGCCAGACAATCCTGCTGTCAAGGTGCCAATGCCTGGGATGATGGGGTGTCCAGGATTTCCAGGTTTATGGATCTTGGATAGCAGATAGAATACCCCTGGAACCCCGACCGGATTTGTGCGGATTTGTTTTTGTGCTTTTTCAGGGAGTTTCTTGAGCAAATGGTGTAGGTGAGATCAGAGGTAATGGCTTGTAGAAAGTGGTGTTGGAGAGCTGCCTAGCAGCCTCTTGTTCATATTCCGACCTATTCATGATGAGGACAGCACCTCCTTTGTCAGCCTTTTTGATTATGATGTCAGAGTTGTTTCTGAGGCTGTGGATGGCATTGTGTTCTGCACGGCTGAGGTTATGGGGCAAGTGATGCTGCTTTTCCACAATTTCAGCCTGTGCCCGCAGAAGCACTCTATGTAGATGTAACAAACAAGGTTACAGAACTTTCAGTGTGAGTGACATGCATATCTGGCCAGTGTCTTTATAAACAGTTTTAGTCCATGTTAAAGGTTTCTTTGGGGAGGACACATTTGTTTTGGTTCAGGATATTTCTACCCTTGTACTTACACAGGTGTAAAAGTAGTTTGAGATCAGAGTCCGTGTGTAACTCAGTGGAGTGACTCCTGATTTACACCAATGGTTGAGATCAGAAAGAGGGCCTTCCGCAAGAGATTTTTATATACCCATTTCCATGCAGAACTGAGTGGGCAAAATACATGAATTAAAAGAGAAACTTTCATTTTGTTTTTGAAAAAGGTTTTTAAACAAACCTAATCTTTGAGAAGTTTACTAGTAAACCAGTATTAAGACATACATGTATTGATTGCCTTAGGAATTCAGTGAGAATGGCAGCTGTTAAAGTGTTGGTTGCAGTTACCCCTCCCTTTTGTATTCCATATGGCAGAACTCACAAAACACTTATTAAATACAGTTCACACTGAAAAGTAACATTCTGAATGTTCCACTCAGAAAATGGTAGGATATATGTGGTGCTCATACAGTGTTGTAACCTAAGCTATCTTTTTGTTTTCTTCACAGGTTTTCTCCAGCAATATTTTTATATCTGATTAGCACAGTACCATCATTATGGCTACTGGAAACTCATCGTGAAACTCAGGTATTTCTTGTGGTCCTTGAAGGAAATATCTGGAAACTGATTCCTTTATTCATAGTCTGCCAGGTCTTATTCCTATTCTTCATTCCATTCTCTGGAGACTCTACCAATCCAGCTCCAACTCTAGTAACATCTTTTGGTAATGTTGAATTGGCAGCACTTCATTACATTTGATTTAATGAAACTCACTACTTGCCAGGCTGACTGAGACCAATCTCTTTGGTATTCTGCTGATGGGAATGGGACTGGAAGTATCAAGATAAATGATATACAGCCATGCACCTCTAGGTTACTGGTCTGAACCCAACTTAGGCTGGCAATGGCGTTACTGTCAGATAGCTGCTTGGTGGCTTAGGTAAAATACAGTACTGGTTCCAGTCCAGTTCTTAGCAGACAGGTACCATGGTCCCACCTAAGTCAAGGTTGAGGCATATTTGCCCACTATTGTTAGGAAGATTACATAGTCACTGTCAACCCTGTACTCCTGATGGATGGTATTCACCCCCTTTGTCCCACTTTATCCCTATTTGAGGGTTTAAGTAGTTAAGTGATGCATAGGCCTCCTGCTGGCCCTCTGACCAGAGATGTACTGACTTCTGTGCTTTCTGATTAAATAATGGAGCCAGTCTCCAGAGCTACTACACATGTGATGAAGCAGACAGGGACAGGGCCTGCCTGCAGGAAAGCTGGATTCTAGTCCTAGCTCTGCTGTTGATTCCCTTTGTGACTTTTGGAAAGCCACTTTTATCTATGCTTTATTTTCTCTTTTAAAAAAAAGATACTTATACTTACCCCTTTTTGTAAAACATTTTGAAATCCCTGGATTAAAGGTGTTCTATTAAGGCTGAGTCCTCTTGTTATTCATGAGGATTAGGAGAACGTTCCATTTCAAGAGTGGAATCCTCAGCTGCACCAAGGAAGAGCTAGGGGTAGTTGTGAGTGGGTGGGGGAAGCTGCAAATGAGTCAACTGCAGCTTTCCAATCCTAAAGCCAATTCTATGCCAGCTCCAGCCCTAGTCAGTATAGTTCAGAGCAGCATTAAGGTTCCCTCTTATCTTTGATGCACCCCCTATGCCAGGTAGGGGGGAACAACAGAGCATAGAACAAGGCTAAATCAGCCAGCTCTTAATCAGCTGATGATTCCTCAGTGTTGGATGATTGTCATCTCCCCACTTAGAGCATATTTAAGTCCCCTTAGCACTGCCAGAGTGGCACAATGGGGCTTAGCATGGATCGGATTTAGCCCCAAGGGTTGCATTAGAACTTCCTCAGAAGAGCCTGAGAGGATCGTTAACAGAAAGCAATAGAAAGAAAATGAATAAGTTTGATTAATCAAATACAGAGCCTCATTTTCTCCTCTGAAACATTTAGATCACAGAGAAACATTATCAAATATTCAAAATTGCATTTGCACTGAGATTGCCTGAGGCTCTTTCTAAACACAGAAGCAAGAATTTATTGTCTTCATGTTTGGCACATCTTCCTAAACATTTGTGAACAGGTAAAGTGGATATTGAGAACATTTGTAATTGTTAACTCTGGGCTAAGAAACAGGCTAATTCTGTAGTCAAAGGCAGGAGATTATGTCCCAGAATGATGTTACAACATGGCATACTTTATATTTTATTGATATACTGCTCCTCTGAATTAAAGTGGGAGTATATCAAGTAAATAGTTCAGGTTATTCTTGAAGAGAAGGGTAGAGGATTCTGAAAGTACATATGACCTAATGGATTCAAACCAAGACCTCAGGGAAGGACATCAGTCTTGTTAATAATTAGGTCAAAATGTAGCACCGAGTCACAAGTACTACTCTTTATAATAAAATATCTTGTGCCTTTTCTTAATAAAAGGATCAAGACCAGGCAATTGTGCAACAACTATAGCACATTTATTGAATACACAATAAAAAGGTTTTGTGGTAACTGAGGCAGTAAATACTATTAAAGATTTTGCTCTCAGATTGAATCCCTGAAAGTAAACATTAGCCCTTCCCCCCCAAAAAGTGGTAATTATTTAGGGCATAATTTAATATGTACTCCCCTACCACTGAAGGGCATGCAAGTTCTGCTTCCATAAGTATCACAGGAATGAGCATAACTAATATATATATATATATATATATATATATATATATATATATACACACACACACACACGTGTATATAGATCAGATATGTGAAATATCGACAGTGCCTTATATTATTTAAAGCTGCGGTTCTCAAACTTTTTTTTTCCCCACTGACCACTTGAAAATTGAGGGTCATGGCAGACCACTTAATGATCTTTCCAAATGTTGTTTGAACCATTAGTTAACTATTGTAAAGCGCTTTGGATAAAAGTACTACATATATTTAAAAAAAAACCTTAATAATAGATGTTTTTTGTTCTAGAAATAAAAGCCCACAACTCATATTTTAATATCAGTAGTCTTACCTGTCTAATGCGATGGATGTGCCCTCTCTTCCCCGTCACGGCAGCCACAGAGCTGAGGCTGGGAAGGAGGAGGGTCTCTCCCTCTCTCCCCCACCACAGCAGCCCATGAGCTGAGGCTGGGAAGGAGGGGGGCCTCTCCCCCAGCAGTCACAGCCCTGGAGCTGGGGAAAGTTGCCTCTTTCTCTGGCCGCTGCAGCCCTGCACACCCCAAATTCCCCCCACCCCCTCTTCTCACCCCACTGCCCCCTCTTCCCTCCCAAGGCCACCACCTCACCTTATGTGTGTCTTCTCCAGGGTCCAGGCACCTAATTAGTGGAGCCACACCTGCGAGCACTATTCTTTTGTGTGCAGCCGCCCAGGCATGCACCTTATAGGGAACTATCTGCAGAACACCTGAATGGAGCTCACCAACCACAGTTTGAGGACCTCTGATTTTAAAACATGTTGGGATGCACTTTTTTAATAGAGAGTTATGGTATAAAGTCAGATTCAACTATGTTGAGTAAAAAAAATTAGTCAGTAAAATCAGTGAATTAAATAGCAAGGTAGAAAACTGACAAATTTTATAATCTGTAAAAACACAGATTTGAGACATTCCTGTTTTCTTCCTAAAGCTTAAGGTCCCAATTGATCAAGCCACATTAGAATGTGTTTAAGTGCTGTGCTGAATAGAGAATGACTTAAGTATATGCTTAACTTTATACACATGCTTCAATGCTTTGAATCAGGCTCACAGAGAGCTCACTCATACTCCACGTGTACTTGAGCAACAGCCAGGTTAAAGGTAAATTTCCATTCAGTACAAAAGAAGTTACAAGATGTGCCAACCAAATATTTATTTTAAACAACCCTAAACAGTTTAAGAAGCAACCAAAATCCACCCCACGGACAGAACTAGTGCTTTGTACTACATATGGGCAAAGTTTTGTGGATGAATGTGTTTATTAAAAAACGCAGCTTTAGGATGACAAACTATTTGCAAATTTGGGTAGAATATGGCAAATAATTTCAGATGAAAAAAAATGAAGTGTCAAAACATTTTGTTTTAGCTTTTTTGATATGAAACATTTTCACTTTTCATTTTGAAGTGATATTTCAGTAGAAGTTTAGCTAGATTTATCTTTAAGAAGGGGTAAAAAACACCCAAAATCTAAACAAAAGAAAAATGTAATTTGGGGTTTTTTTGTTGTGGCAAGAAAAAAAATCTAAAAGTTCAATTTTGAGTTAACCTGAAATGAATTTTTTATTTTGGATTTTTCAGTTTGGCCACCAAACTAAAAAAACAATTGTTTGCTCAGCTCTGCTCTGTATATTTAAGTATGATTTTAATGCTAGATCCAACTTGATATATCATCCTACTAATAAAGTAAATGTTTGTTTTTTCATCACTTGCCCTGACATTTTTGCGGGAGACAAAAGACTATATTTAAACAAGTGTCCTCTCCTTATGTCATGGGTAGGGCCCTATCAAATTCATGGCCGTGAAAAACTCATCGTGGACCATGAAATCTGGTCTTTTGTGTACTTGTACCCTTTACTATACAGCTTTCACAGGGGAGACCAGCATTTCTCAAACTGGGGGTCCTGACCCAAAAGGAGTTGCAGGGCGGGAGGGAGGGGGGAGGAGGAGTCGCATGATTATTGTAGGGCGGTCATGGTATTGCCATCCTTACTTCTGCACTAGTGCACTGCCTTCAGCGCTGGGTGGCCGGAGAGTGGCAGCTGCTGGCCAGGCACCCAGCTCTAAAGGCAGCACAGAAGTAATGGTGGCAATACCATGATGCACCCCTCCAATAACCTTGCAACCCCCACCACCACCACCACCACAACCCTCTTTTGGGTCGGGACCCCTATAATTACAACACCATGAAATTTCAGATTTAAATATTTGAAATCATGAAATTTGCAATTTTTCAAAATCCTATGACCTTGAAATTGACCAAAATGGACCATGAATTTGGTAGGGCCCTAGTCACGGTCCAGCTTCTCTTCATGTTTAATCCTGCAAGCAAGTCATAGTGCAGAATTGGCAGCATCACATGTATTTCCATAGCAGCAGACTATGAGGGTCTCCAGCATCAACTTCATTCTTTACAGTATAGCCCCATAGGTGCATCTGTTGCTTCAGGGGGCCCAATCCTGTGAGGTACTGAGCACTCCCTTGGAGTTTTCAAAACTCTCAACTCCCACAGAAGTCAGTGGCAATTGAGGGTACTCTGCCCCTTGAGGCAGTGGGTCCAGAATAGAGTTGGTCAAATGACACTGTGAAAAGTTTATTAGTTGGCCCTTAATTCCATTTGCAAACTGTTTGCAATCCCAAAAGGAATTTTCTGAATTAGTCTATAGGGTTTTCACAAGCTGTAGCAATTACTCCTTGCAGTATTAAAATCTAGAATTTGGCCTATAACTGATCATGATATGGTTTCTGTCCTTGATTGGATCACTTAATGTTTATAAATACAGTAGAACCTCAGAGTTATGAACTGACCGGTCAACCACACACCTCATTTGGAACTGGAAGTACATAATCAGGCAGCAGCAGAGACCAAAAAAAGAAGCAGCAGCAAATATAGTACAGTACTGTGTTAAATGTAAACTACTAAAATAATAAAGGGAAAGCAGCGTTTTTCTTCTGCATAGTAAAGTTCAAAGCTGTATTAAGTCAACGTTCAGTTGTAAACTTTTGAAAGAACAACCATAACGTTTTGTTCAGAGTTACAAACAACCTCCATTCCCGAGGTGTTCGTAACTCTCAGGTTTGACTGTAGGAAAAACATGTGAAGAAATCATAGGGATGTTGAATCTCATTTTAGGAAGAAAAAAAGTAGGAAATAAGTTAGCCAAAGAAGTTTGAGGATTTTAAAAATTTCTTCCTATCCTTTTTTGCACAATAAAGAGAATTACATCTAGCTACGTATATAGATCCAATACTGAAAAATAGTTGAGTTCCTTCCTGACAAAGAAGGAAAGATGTAAGCCAGATTTATTCACTGCCTGCCAGGCTTTACATTCAATTTTCTTTTTCCTGACATTTCACCAATTGCAGCAGGAGTTTCCCACTAAATAAGTGTCATATTCCCACTAAATAATTGCATGTATATAGTGGATAGATGGGCTGGGCGAATAGCTCTAGTGCCAATGCTCCCATTCACGCTTGTACGTACTTTGTAAAATGAACAGCTCTTCCCCAAACTTCCATGTGAACACACACCAGTTTCGTAAATATTCCCAGAGAACTGAGCTAGAACAAGACACAAATGTAATTGAATCAAATCAGGACTCAGACTAAATGAACATGTTAACAAATATATGTGTCCACTATTTGCTCACATCTAGTCCAGAATAAGGACTAAGGAGTGCAAGTCAGGGCAGAATTCTTCAGAAGGAGAAGTCCAGCACTGCGGGAGAAAAGCTCACATTAAAACACAAATAGCTTTAGAAATAGAAAGAGGGACCCAGATAGATACGGACAGAGTAAGTTGCTTTTGCATGTATGGTCTCCGTTTCCTCATCCCTACCCCAATATGACAGTTCTCACCTTGCTCACCAGGCTGCAGTTTGATGGTGCCAGGAGCTGCTGAGATACCTGCTAGGGTGGGGGAGAGGGAGGAGCTCTCTCAAGTGGGAACAGCTGAGGCACTGTTCCACATGTTCCCTCTCCTTTTCCTCTCCACTTTCCTTCACTGTGGTGGGGCTGCTGCTGCTTCTTATCCTCCCATCACTTCCTTCCACCTTCTGCATCTGAGTGCAACTTTGGCAGTTCTAGTGCCATAGATAAATTAAAAATAGTCTGATTCAAGCTCCCTGTAACCCAGTGGGTTGCCTGGGCATTGACCCTGAGCACAGTCACGCATAGTGGGGTTAGCCTCTATGTCCTGCATAGTTTGTGGCTCCTACCCCAAGTGGGAGGAAGGAAGTGTGTTGTGACTCTGGTTTCTAGTCACCATTCCTTGGCAAGCTTGAGGGTGTAGAGGGGGCATGGCCTTCACACTCACCCTCAGGTTATAGTCCCACCCAGGCCAGTGGTGTCTGTTGAGATGTGTACGGAAACAACCCTCCCGGGTACATTGGAGTCATTAACCCAATTAGACAATAGCTTTAAATAAAATTGCAGCCTCCTCATTTAACCACATTGTGTTCGTGTTTCATTGTTTTGTTCATGTCACATGTCCACAGTAATGCCTCTGTCTACCTTCCGTCTCATAAGATACAAAACATTCATGGTTCTTTTCCCTTGTTTATGTTAAACTCTCTCCCTGTGAAACTCCCCACCCCCATTCCACCACAAATAACCCAAACAGCTAACCTAAGAGCTTTTTTCTGAATTTCCAGGTTATTGGGGAAGGGGCTCTATTTACAGCTTTTGTCCACAATTACTGCACAGTGGTACCTGAGGTGCTTCACTTATGCTTCATTCTCAGTAAAGGGGAAAAGTGGAACCTCAAATTCAGGTATTTTTTTGAAGATGTTGCCTTTGTACTAGCATGTAGATCCCTAGCACTCCCTGGAAAACTGTCTGTTTGGTGCAGAAAAAGTTATGGTGGGATTCTTATTTAGGCACCTAACTTCTATTAAAATCAATGGGAGTTAGGTGCCTACTGTACATACCTTTGTGAATCCCACTCTTAACTCCTATACTGATGCGATGAGCATGCTAGAAAACCATCGTCCGGGCCTGTCTGGCAGAAATATGATGGGATTAAAGTCTTCAATAACTGAGGAGTTTGATTTTCTAATTAGCTTTGTTTTTGAGTAGAATGAAATGAGATGCTTAGGGATTGTTAGGAAGATAGATTTTTAAAATCATATCCAATCTGCTCCAGGGACAATAATAAGAGTCACTGAATATCTGCTCCCTGCATCACAGTAGTTTCTTTAATCACCGCAGCCCCATGCAATGAGGATTTGTTTACTGAAGTTCAGTAACTTCAAGGTTTTTTTGCCTTCATTACATTCTGTCAGGGCTGTATGTACTCAAAGAGTGCAAAGAGGTGCTTTTCTGCTCTAAGGGGATACACAGCAGCACATAGCTTTGTTTCTTAATTAGTCCTGACATTTCACCAATTACAGCAGGAGTTTCCTTGGAAGATAGAAATAAATAGCCTCTTGCCAGAAAAAATGGTTTATCTTTCCTTCCTCTGAGGGATCTTATGGAAGGAGAAATGAAACAACCAGAATAATTACAGACAGGTCCCCTGGATAAGAGAAAGTTGTCTTGAAAATAGTCTCTTCCCCCCTCCCCCCCGCAAAAGCATAGGCCACACCTGTCTTCAGATTAGAATGCAGCTGTCAGCCTTAACCCTGATTTACCTTCTAATCAGAGGGAGCCTGACTGGATATTTTTGGAACCATTGGTGGCATATTACAGAGAGCTACAGCATATTGCATTATGAAGTGAAGTCAAAACTTTACAGAGGTTTCCCTACCATATAGCAAATGGTGTTGAGTCCAGTTCTAGAGTGAAATTCACCTCAGTACTAGACCCATGCACCACTTAAGTCTTCAAAATGGGGAATGCTGTGTTAGCCCCCTGAACAATGGAAGAATTTCACCGTTAGTGAACAGATATTTTTCTACATACCCAATGATTTTGGGGTAAATAAAAAATTCCTAATTCAGTAAAAAGTCTTTTTTTCTACCCATTGCAGACACCCAGAAATCATCTATCCTTCTAAGATAACGCTGGATTTTGCACCCATGCATAGAAGGTGGTCATATGTTGTATCAAACTAGGTTGTAAGGTGTCATTTTTGCAGTATTTGGATGCTCTCCTGGACAATGAAACTACAGAGAATGGAGCCAAATTTTGCTTACACTGGTGTAAATCTGAAGTAATACTACTGACATCAGTTACATTACTCCAGATGTAAAGTAGTGCAAATGAGCAGAACTGGACCAATAAAGTTAGGCACACAAACCCACTAAGATCATGCAAATCCTATATCAGACATATTTGATTCTGCTAAAATATACTGGCAGTTACTAGAAAATTCAACACCACATACAATATAGAAAATCTACAATACTCTGTTTTACAAAACTGGGTAGTAATTTAGGGGCTCCCTAGCAGGTCCCTTCAAACTTATGTGAATTATGAAATAAATGAACTAATAGGATGGCACTATTGATAATCACAGAGAAAGCCACAGAACTCATAGCCCTAAAGGGAAAATGATAGTTGTACTGAAACCCCTTCCCTTTCTAAATGATATTGCATTGGAGTTTTCTGATGCAGAAAGAGAAAATGGTCAGGCTTATAGTACACAAGGGGACGGGGGGAAAGCTACCAGTGGTTGTGGCAGTAAATGGATACCTGTCATTTTTCTCTTGTTTCTAATATGTTTATTAAAATATGCTAATAAAAAGGCAGTTGACTAGATTCTGACCAAAAATGTTTACTGTACTACTAGAACTCTGCTGCAGTGTCTGGATCCTACACTCATACTGTATTTACTAATCCAGCAAGTCAGAGTCAAACTTCAGAAGTAAAACTAAGTGCAGTACAGTGTTGGCATTACATAGTATTTTAATACATGAATAGGTAGAACCACAGGCTCTCTCAGAACTAGTTGGCTTGGAATTCACAGCACACCATCACAGGAGGTTGGGCTTCAGGAGTGACATCCATTGTGGGCTTGCTGAGACTGGGATCAACATGTAAATGAGGCTCAAGTTCTGCAAATGGGGTGAGCAAGTGGCATATTACAGTTTGCTGCTGGAGTATAATGCAAGTACGGCTAAGGCAACAGGAATGGGAAATTGGGAGATTAAATGTTGGAATGGAAGGAAGGAGATGTCTGTCTAGGATGAAGTTGTTGGGTGAAAATTCAAGAATTCTCCTCCAGCCCCATGATGTTTTCTGAGTGTATGATGTTTTTGTTTATTGTAGTTTTGCAATAATGAAACTGAACAAACATGGGAGAATATCGGCAACAGAGAAGACTTCAATCAATTAAAAGAGAGCACTCCCAAAAATGAGGGAGCAGATCATCACATAATTGAGTCGGTGGGATACCTTTCTCTACTCAATCTATAGACCTTATGATATATAGGGGCACAGAGATAAGATAGCACTTTTTGGGTCTATGTAGTGAACCTTGCACAGGACAGTTTTGCAAAGTGGTGTGATGAAAATTGTCATCTATAAAAAGCCATTGGTGTAGATGGTGCTTGTTCTCTAAATGCTGTTGCTAGGATTGGTCTGAGTCTGAAGGGATTTCCTTCCTCCCCAAGAATGACAAAATTGAGTTCAACAATTTTGGAGTTACAGTGGAGCAAAGTATAACAGTTAAGTGAACAATGAGACAAGGGAAGAAAAAGAAAGATAAATCAACTCGGTCTGGCAGTCCATTGAGTGAGTCACACCAGCAGCATGAACAGGTTTGCTTTAATTCTGCTTGAAGAAAGAGCTAACATGATCAATTGAATTGAAGGTGCATTCAGTGGAGATAAGTTTTTATAGCTAGACCATCTCATGTTCCTATTGTTACAGTATTTTTCTTGTTGTTTTGGTCTTTGCAATAGGCTAGAGTTTTTGTCTCCCAGCTCTCCACAGTGTGCGAAACTGTATGGACGCTAGGACTCCACCAGACTTTTCTACTACTACTAATAATAGGGAGATGGCTTCTTCCCATTGGCGGTGAAATCACCCGTGATCAGTTGTCCCAGCTGCTGCTTATGTTTGTGGGAACTGCAGCAGACATACTTGAATTCACTAGCGAGACTTTGGAAGTAGAAAATGTAAGGTAAGTAATATTTCCTGAAGTACATCATTTGTATCCAAGGTTATACTGAAGACTTTCTTGTTCCATTTCAAGTTTTGTAATCCGTGTGAATTTGGGGTTGCTGCAACTGGATTATTCAGAGATGTCAAGAGATGGTTACTGTCTAGGACTTTTTATCTTCTTCTGCGCCTCCATGGAGGTGACAAGTAGCTCCCATCCGCTTCATAGGACGTTATTCATAATGAAACATGTCACATTCATCAAAAGGAAAAGACTCAAACAACCAGGAAAATGGAGTAACTAACACATACTGTTTACAATACATACAATTAGAGCTACTCCAACTATTTATTACAAACAGAGCCTCTCCTTTGGTTAGTGATTTGTTCACAAGCTAATCTTGATTGTCTTGTAAATCAGATACTTTTCAGACTGTATGTTGTTTGCAAACAGTTTGCCGTGGCTATTCATTATCCAAGTTGCATGTTTGGTTACCTGATATGGTTTCCTCCCTGAGTGGGTGACAAGGTTTTAAAATAGGAGAGGAGAGAGTAATCTGCTTCCAATGTGAATTTTCAGATGAATAATAATTAACATGATTTAGAAACATCTTCAGAGATACTCACTTATCTGAATTTTCATAAAGAATGTGACCCCACAGATAATGGGGAACTGAACTTGGCACTTTTGTCCCTGAAAATATCCATACATTATTCTTTTTTCACTATTCAACTAAGCTGTACCTGTAACAGAAAACTTATTTAACAGCAGGGCAGGCTCTCCCTACATAACAAAGATGGTTCAAGCTCAACGAAGATGTGAAATCACCAGAAGGGTAGGGCATCTTCTCCTCATTGAGCCTCAGAATTTATTTCCATACTCTGATCACTCTTGAGTTTTAACTCTGAGGTTTGGTCTAAATCACACAGCTCAAGCAGGTGGAAAATGCAAACCAACTGTAGGGATTCCCACCAGGAGTTGCCCCAGGTTTCTCCAGAATTCCACTGGAATGACGCATGAACCCACTAGCTGTACTGTTGGGCTCCAAATCCTTTTAAAAGTGACAGTGTTCTAAATAGTTTGGGGGTTCATTTAATTAGTTACTCACTTTTTTTTGTTTGTTTTGTTTTTAGGCATAACCATGCTCTTGTTTATGCAATTCTTTGTGTATGGACTTGGAGTATGTTGCAGTTTCCACTTGATCTTGCAGGTTAGTATCAGCAAAACAGCTTTTTCAGAGATGAGCATGTCTCAGGGCTGTGCACACTTACAGCATTATGTGAATGAAAGTAAACACCACTGCCAAAGACTATGCTGTGGGCTTTTGGTCGGCATTTCACATCACAGAGACAATGATGCGTTATTCGAAGGAAGCTCAGCATCAGCATAGAAAAATAAGTATGCTTTCTTTTGAAGGAAGATTTATTTCAAGCTGAACTGTGATCTCTTTAATATACACTGTTTGTTTCCAGGCAAACTGGAATTGCTGCTGAATGTGTTAAATAGGAGCACCTGCTGTGATTGTGTCATTATAATGGAAAAATTGACACAACCTTAACTATAAACCTGGGGGCTAGAGCCACTCCTGGAACTAGGCTGGCTCCCACTGGGGTAGACGATGGCAAAGAGCCCCTGAGTTGGGATGTCCTCTTCTTAACATGAGGCCGGCATAGCCCATAAAGTGGATATGGTTGACTGAGAAAAGGGCATGGCCAGACACTCCCCAACTTGGTGGCTCCAGTCCACAGAGCTTCTCTGGAAACCATAAAAGTATTACGCTGCTCATCCTTGGCTTGAACACCAGGGAAAGGAGGTAGTAGAAACATCACAAGTGGTCCTACCTCAGGGTGATTTTATCCTCTTGCAGAGAGGGCTTTTCTGGTGCAGGGAGGCATAATGGACATCTCCCTATATCAGCATCTATTATTCTGACCCCTCTTTTCTGGGAGTTTACAATTCAGCTGCATCTCATGTATACCATCAGCTCAAGCAGGAATTATTTTCAACAGGTTTTTATATAAAATTGATAAAATAGCTCAATCAGTTTTTTCTTCTGGGACTTTTTCTGAAGCCATTTTCTTACAAAGGATATTAGGCTTTTTTAAATATTAAGGTTGAGGCAATATTTCCATGTTTTAATTTTTCATTTTAGCAGCTCGATGCTACAGATTGATGCAGGAGCTTTTAAGATGTGTCACATTCAGATTTGCAGATACAGATTTGCTAACAATGTATTCTTTCAAAAATAAATACCACTCTAGTTCAAGAAAGCATTCAAATACCTTTAAAGGATCGTAGCATTAATTTAAATGAAGCAACATGTATGCCAGGTTTTTCCTTGTCATTGCTATTCTGTTTCTTTCCCTACATTTCACAGTGGAAAATTAAAGGAAAGAGTATATGTATGCTCTTTAAAATATTTACCATATGTGACAACTCTATTTAAGAAGGTAAGTTTGTAATGATCACACCTCTGTACAGCTGTTTGAGTGAGACACAAAAATTTTACTTTTTACGGCTGCACCACTGTGCTTTGTAACAAAGGGCTATGTCAGTGCTGCACATGACATTCAGCTGCATCAAGGCAGGGTGATTCAAGATGATGATGCACAAGTGCATAGAAAATTCAGCAACTGCATGCAGAAACTTTTGTTTCTCTAATGAATTCAAATGAAATGCTCCGCTGCTCTAAGAGGTTTGCTTTCCATTCTTGACCGAATTATTTACATCCAAAGAGACAAACAATACAGTTCTTCTACGGAATGTGTCATGATTTATGATACTAATTAAATCTAAAAATTATGCAGTCTAAACAAAATAACCTAATTTCAGCGGTAAGTTTTTCATGTTAGACAACCATATTTATCATGAGTGACCCCTAGATATTATCTTGCCTTGCAGGTGCAATATCACTGTAAGCATTTTAAGTTAGCTAGCGAGACGTTTTCATCAGGTTAAGGAAGACTCGTGCATACAAGTTAAGATATACCCATGTGATTTAGTACCCATAAAACCAGAAATGGATAGCAATGACTAGAGTCATTCATACTGTTTGTAAGCACTGTACATACCTCCCATCCTGTATATCCTAACCCTAACCTACAAGGCCAGCTGTGTGAGCCATGTGCCATCACTGAAAGGAGGTTACTGGTCATACCAAATCTGTATGGTGGGTGTGTGATGTGGACAAGTGTCCAACAAGGACGGAGTGAGACCATATTGTTTTCAAGCCCTATTCAGCAAAGCACTTAAGTGTATACTTAACTGTAAGTACATTCTTAAGAGGGAAGTGCATGCTTTGCTGTATCAAGCCCTGGGCATACTTTATTTTGAACCTGGACCTGCAGGGTTGATAGTTTAGTGCACTAATAATCTACTCTACCTCTGAGCTGCCCTTTCAGCCTTTCATGTCTAGGTTTCAGAGTGCTACATTAACACAGCATGTCTTTTATTTACAGTGCAACATATTGGCTGTAAACTATCTGTGTCATCTACGAGAGTCCCCACTTTACTGCTGTGCAGACACAGTGCAGACCTGTGGAACATTGGAATCAGCCTCTTCATACAAGATGGCCCTTTCCTCGTTTTACGTTTGATACTGATGAGCTATTTTAAAGTAATCAATCAGATGCTGGTGTTTTTCACAGCTAAGAATATCTTAGTTGTGATGTTACAACTGTACCGTCTAATAGTGCTATCGTTAGACTTCCGTGCTTCTCTGCAGTATCCACCAAGCAGCCGGATAGGAGGAGTGAGCTGCTGCCCATGTGAGCCTAATGATACCACTCTCCCACCCAGCAACTCGGATACTGATATGAGAGAATGCACTGCTATTCCTCTGGAGGATTCGCCAGTCCCATTAGAATATCAGTGAACTCAACTGTTTATTCACTGCAACACCGTCTGTTTCCTGTGGCCTTTTGGAAGGGTTTGGCCTGTTTGTATTATCGTGGTTCTTACTCATCTCCCTTCCACCACAAAATGAAGTTTTGTTCTAAAAACCAGAAGACTTTGAAGCGATGTCACAGAAAGGAGAACTTTTTGATCCTGTTGATTTGCGGGGGTGGGGGGGTTCTACTACATCCTTATTATATTTATCCAGCGGGATTAGGTAGGTGTAGTTTATAGAACTACAAGATTTGAAGTTGTATGTGATGCATTAACAAACTTGGTTACTGTCTTTGGAGGCATTATGTTAAAGAATGTGCTCAGATGTATTTGTGCAGAAGGACAGACATATCAGGACAGTTACCTGAAATTGGGGAGCCTGTAACTTTGCTTCAGTTGACAGGCTGTAAAAACAGTGTGGTGAATGATATATCACAGAATTACTTCAGCAATGGCAATTGCATAGGAGTGTAAGTTGAATGGAAATAATGTGTTTCTGCTGTCACTATGACATCAAAACATTGTCCTTTCAGTGAATGTAGGAACAACTGTTTTAGAAGTTACCTCACTATTGGCTTGATTCAGTGAAAGCACCAATGACATGGAGTAGCACACAGAACCATGGAAGTCCTTTCTCAGTGGTTTTTGGGGCTTGCCTGGTACCAAATCTAAAACATTTTTAATCTGGCCTTACAGTTCACTATAGTGAAGGATGTTTCTGCCATGAGCCATATTCTATAGAGGTGCTTATCTTTCTATTACAATTAGAGATGGTCAAAATAATGAAAAAATGTCACAAAATACTTAAGTTTTTTCCATTTCACAGTGTTTGAAAGTGAGCTAGTACATCAAATGTCTTTTTTGAATTGCAATTGTTATGACTTTACTCAAGCATGTAGTCCCATTTAAAGCAATGGGATTGTTTGTAGAAGACAAGCAAAAGGACTTTGGCTCTCAGTTTGCATTTTATAAAGTGCCTAAACTCTGATGTATCCAATTCAGAGGCTATCTGGTCTACTGAGTATCTGAGCATCATTTTAAAAAAGTCTGAAAAAAAATATATGTTCACCAGTGCAGAGGCTTCTGCGGAAGTTCAGTAGTGAATAACATGAGGTCACTTCTCACCTAAACATATGTTACACCAATGTAACTCCACTGATTTGATTGGATTTATTCCTGATTTACACCGGTGTAATGGGATTTGAGAATCAGAGCGATGATTCCAAAAACCTGGCTAAATAACTATATTTGCACACAAATAGTAGGTGCTTTTACAACTTTCCATATTTTGAAAAGTTAATTAAATTTAAAAACATTAACAAAATGTATGAAATTTAACATGACCCAACAGATATAGTTTTCTCAACTGAAAATTTCCAGTTAAATCTTCTCATGTAATCTTTTGTGGTCTGAAAGATTAATCTGTTTATAGAAGTTAGGAATACATGAAAATTTTAGAAAAAAACCCGAGAATTTTCCCTTCGTAACAGGCATACACTAGCTTATTATTATAGGGTCATTTATGAGTGCTGACATGATTTTAATTATTTTTAAAGGAAAAAAAGATTTGAATAATTTGTTTAAAAAACCGCAAAACATATTTTTGTTTATATTTGTGAGGTTTGTAGTGCTCATGACGATGAGGACCTGTGTTACCATGATATTTGCTCAATGCTGGATCAGGACTTTAGGTGATCTAAGAAGAGCGTGCCCAGGCATACTGCAAGCAGGAAGTCTTTCACAGTTCCTTTCCATTCAGGACAGTGCACTTCAGTAATAACCTGCAGCACCTCCTGCTCTTTTAATCTTGGGCCTCTTTTCAGTAGAAAGTGCCATTCGTTAATTGAGGGGTTTTCATGATGTTGGCATATGGAGACTAGGCCACAGCTTGCTCTGGGATTTTAATTCAGGTTTAATGGTAAAAAGCTAGAGCACTGCTGCTGCTAACCAGCTGTTCTCTCTAAAATCTTCAGCACTGAGGTGAATTTCGAATCAGTTGCTTAGATTGTATTTTGCCCTTTTGACTTAAGACTAGACCGTTCACATTCCTTTTGAAACTTTTTCCAGTTCATTGTTATACACAGGAATTAAAATATTGATGTTAAATGCATGCGTTAATTAATCTGTAATGTACAGATTTTACAGTGGCATCATCTCAGATTCATTAGTGCAATGACAAACAGCATGACTTGTGTTTTTAACTCATGATCTACGTGAGTAGGCTCAGTTAGCAACAAATTATCTACTGGGCTACTGGCCTGTAGCAGATCCCAGGGCCTCCAGGGGTTATCAGACACAGAGCCTAGTTAATATCAGGATTATTCTGTGGTAGTAGTAATCTTTCTGCTCATCAGTTGTCTCCTTTCAAGTCCTGGCAAAACTCACATTGACTTAAAAAGGATTTGGGGCCTTCAAGCTACCCCTCTTATGGCCTGATCCCAACCCTGTTAACTTTACCTGACTCACAGGTCCTTTTCTCACACTGGCCTCGGGCTATAGTAGAGATGTGTCCTCTAATGCCGCCTCTCCTCTTGGCAAGGCAAAAAGAGAGTCTAAAAAGACAAACAAGGCACTTAAAAGATGAGCTGTCTATCTTCCTATTTGCGGTTGAACATGGTTAGCAGCAGAATAATTACATTGGCTTGTACAATTCAATAATGGGCCATGGAGAGAGAGATTTAAAAATTTATATTAGTCTGAGTATTTGGCCATGGTAATAGATCTTATTTGCAAGAATCCTCCGTTTCCCTCTGCCAGTTTCTTACCAGACAAATGAGAGGTTTTTCCAGCAGCCTTTGAGTCAGCTGATCTCTCTCTGAATCTGCCAGCTGGGTGGGGAGAAATACTGCATCATACTGCAGCCTTGCACAGATTTTTGCATCATGGAAGTGGTAGACTATATTTTCTTGAAGATAAGCCAGTCTCTGTGGCATATCTGAAGAACAGTAGGTGTAATGTTTTCTATTCAGGAAAAGCTACAGCTATCCTTTCATACTTGGAAAATGAGCCTTTTAAAATGGCAAGGGTTCAGAAAATTCTCCCTAGCTACTGTTCTTTCCTGAGTCAGCAGCATTTTATTACATTGCCTCTTAGAATATGTATCTAACCATTTACAGTTATTTATACAGTTGTTCCCAGTGCTGTCCTTTGGTTATTCTATATAGTTATCTTTACTGCCTCCTTCTTCCTTTGCTGAAATTTATTCCTCTTTCTTTTGACACTGGCTCAAATAAGCTTGTAGCTCCTGAGCCTTTAAAAAGTCATGATTGTAAAGTGTATTGAAACCTGGTTCTACTTGTTTCTGTTGGTATTTGTAAAGTACTGTTCTCTGGAAATCGGTGGAAATGGAGGAAAATGTATAATTACTTTTTTAAAAATTCCCAAGTGTACTTTGCAAATAAAATGCAGTTACCTCAGCGAGAGCTGCCAGTTTATTATGTGAGAGCCAACGACATATGTATTTCCATTAATGATATCTTCCATGTGCTGTTTTTCTTTTCCACTCATGCTAAATTAATTATTTAGACCAGATTCTGATCTCAATCATATCAGTGTAAATCATGTGCAATAATAGTGAATTCTGTGCT
Source organism: Lepidochelys olivacea (assembly GCF_965140295.1). Classification (NCBI taxonomy): domain Eukaryota; kingdom Metazoa; phylum Chordata; order Testudines; family Cheloniidae; genus Lepidochelys; species Lepidochelys olivacea. The sequence continues at coordinate 77,693,924 of NC_140417.1, read as the reverse complement.
ATGTAGGTTCTTATACCACCCTCATCATTGTAGCATCTGAGCACCTAAGTGAAGTCACTGATGTTATTCCAGGTTTACACCATTGTATCTGAAGAGAATTTGACCTTTAATATTTATGAAGCAAGATATCTGTGTAAGCAAGTGTGTGTTCATGTGCACATGCACACACTAATGTATTAAAGACACAGCTTTTATTTCATTTTACTATGACATATGAACTTGCTGTTGAAAACTCCAGATCTCTCCAGAACAGTTACAGAAAAGCCTGGAGATTACCTAACATCTTATATGTTAAGATGAGAACCTTAAACACTGTGCAATCTGTATGCAAATCTACTGTATGTAGTAACTCCCCCTAAACAATTAAATGCTCAAATGTTTGGTAAACTCTCCGGAATTCATCACTTCCGTGTGGGTTTGCTTAGTTTAATAAGACCTCTTCTTAATCAGCTCTTTCCCCAAAAACAAAAACTCCCTCTGAATAGTTTTTCTGCCCTTTTGAAATAATTACTAAGATTATTGCATCTCTGGTGTCTTTTTCTTTACTTTAAATTTACAAAAGATTGGTTGTGTCAGTTAACAACATTAGGAAAAGATAGGTTTCAGAGTAGCAGCCATGTTAGTCTGTATCTGCAAAAAGAAAAGGAGTATTTGTGGTACCTTAGAGACTAACAAATTTATTTGAACATAAGCTTTCGTGAGCTACACCTCACTTCATCGGATGCATGCAGTGGAAAATACAGTCCAGTACATGCATCCAATGAAGTGAGCTGTAGCTCACGAAAGCTTATGGTCAAATAAATTTGTTAGTCTCTAAGGTGCCACAAGTCCTCCTTTTTTATTAGGAAAAGAGTTGCTCTATTTACCTTCCAGAAGGCAGCTCTTCCTTTGCACATACAAAGTAAGTTGATTGGGACACAGCCGTTTTCACACACACAAGGCTGTATTCCGAGTTTTGTGCTATCATTTACACATTTATTTTTATCTCACCTGAACATCTACATAGCATTGTTTGCATAACAGTACGACATAAAAAAAAAAGCAACCCTTTCAGCCCCGTGAACGACTTGACCAGAGGGTAGCAGGTAAAAGGTGTTTTGCCAAATCTGACCAATGGACTTCAAATACTGCAATAGAGATGAGCAGGCTTGTTGGGAATTATCCAGACTGGATGGCTTCTTCACCAGCCTGTCTGTCTGAACAAATCCTGAGGCTCACATTAATTCAGCTGAGAAAACCATCTAAAAGCCTTCCTTCCTGTCTCTCACCTTTCCTTTCCAGCTGTGTAAACCTAGTTCCTCCAGGAAGGTCCCTACATCACTACCACCAGCTGCTCCAGTTCATGACACCATTTTATTCTGCAAACTGCAATCTTGATGTTGCACTTTCTAATGTCTCCCTCCAATGAGCAACACATTCTGGGGGATGTTAGAGCTGTGGCTGCACTGTGCATACACATGAAAGCCATAGAGAACTAGAGAAACCGCTCCTGGAGGATGCAGGAGTTTTTTTCAGTGACAGAGGTTAGGGGAGGATCTAAAAAAATCTAAATGTCACCTGAAATGGGAAAGAAGAGAAATATCAGGATCAGTTTCTCTTTTCATGAAGAGCTGATGCCATGAAAGGAGAAAGATGGGGGATATTAATACAAATGGACTAGGCATTTATATGGATGAGACCACTCAGTTACATTATATGGCATAAATAAAAGTACACGAAATTTAAACCCCTGTGCCTCAGGGCATGAGCCAACCTCTTGCGGACAGCTTAGGAAGAAAACTTCCCCTGTGGGCAGGTTACTTCATAAATGTCCAGTAAGGGATTTCTTGCACCTTCCTCAGAAGCAACTAGTACTGGCCACTGTCAGAGACAGGATATTGAATGGGATGGATCACTAGTGTGGTCCAGTATAGCAATTCCTGGAAACTGTCATGAACTTTGATAGAACGTTCTCCACATATGGGTAGGAAATGCACCATCATTTACCCTCAACAGACTCAGATTTCAGTATATATAAATTACAAATTAAAGGTGACTACAAAAAGGAACTGCTCTCTTGCCAGAGTTTTTTTTCTTTTTTAGATAGAAGTTCATGATGCAACCTGTAAAATCTGAAGCAGGCTGGTAGCGGGCTCTTGTGGCCCCAACCTGTTCGCATGTGCTATTGACTCCACTGGGTGATGCTAAGTGAATCTTCCTAACTCACAGTTACAGAAGTGTAATTTAATGAGTGTCATATTAAACTCCACCATGAACAGAAGAGAGGTGGGAGTGGTCGTCTGACAGAAAGGAGTTAGAATGCAAGACAGAGGGGAGTCCAGATATGGACTAAGAAGTTCTGCTGTAGGACCCCCTAGGAGAAGCCAAGCCTGGGGAGAAAGTTTAGACTGAACTTTATAGTTACTGTCATAAAGCCAAAAGCCAGAAGGGAATGAGTGTAGGCTCTATACAGTATGCAGACTGCTTTACAGCAGGGTGGGAACAGCTCTTGCTTACAGCCTCCAGAAGGTATTTGTAACAGCACTAGGATAACTAACTTTCATGAAATTAAAGACTTTGGAAATCTCCCACTTTGGGGAAAAAACCACAACTGGCCTTTTTCTTGAACACAACTTGCAAGAAAGCACCTTGTGTTCTTAAACACTGCATAACGTCTCTCTTAGGGCTATTTTACAAGCCACTTCTGCATGTTTTTAAGGCAACTTTTAATGGAAAGTACAGGACTCAATAATGCTCTTATTTCTGCCTCACATAGAACTTTGTTGATGGGGACGTACATACAAAAGCTATGGGTTAGACAGAGATTTTCTTTTCTGGGCCTGCCATTTTTGCAGGCTTGTATGTTCTGTGACTGTTGGCCAGTTTCATAACTTACATTTATAGTGTCCTTTATGCAGACAGATCCCAAAGTACCTTACAGACAGAAAAACAGCAGCACAACATCCTCTTAATGCTGTGCTGGTCATTCCTTCAGAGGGAAAAAGATGGCCTTGTTTGGACAATCCGGGGAAAGACACTCCTTGACTTAATTTTCCCTCCCCCTAGACCTGTGCAACATTCAGCCACCCAAGCCATTCATAATTTAGTGCAAGCAAATGAGATCAAAAGAGTTTACTATCTGGTGAGGAAGAACCAACTTACACACATAATAAGTAAAGATCATAAAAAAGGACCATGACGGGGAGCTGTAGGGAGGAAATAGACACAAAATTGGTCAGTGTAACGGTGATAGATAAAGTGGATAAGACACCTATGTAAAGGAGTGGGGGATTAATGACTGAGGCAACCAAACATCCTCCCTCTGCAGGTACCATGAATGCAATTGTACTTTAGAGCTTACACAAGAAAGATTCTTGCTGGCAGGTTCCCACCAGACCCAGGCCCCAGTGAGCTGATACTTTAGGACCAACACACTGTGTTGTCAGTCTCATTTGCAGGCTGTAATAATCCCAGTGCAGAAGCCTAAAGAATGAATACACACATCAATCCCTTTCTCTCAACTCACTGGGACCCTTCCACTAAACTCATTCTGGCTCAGCTCCTCCTTCTCTCTCTCTTTCTCCTACTGGATCTGTTTTAAGAAACTATATCCACTCACAAGCCCTGGTCTACACTATGGGGTTAGGTTGAATTTAGCCACATTAGGTTGATTTTAAAATGGACACGTCCACACAACCAACCCCATTCAATCGATTTAAAGGGCTCTTAAAATTGACTTTTGTACTCCTCCCTGGCGAGGGGAGTAGCACTAAAATTGACCTTGCTGGGTCGAATTTGGGGTAGTGCAGACACAAATTGACGATATTGGCCTCTGGGAGCTATCCCAAAGTGCTCCATTGTGACCGCTCTGGACAGCACTTTGAACTCCGATGCACTAGCCAGGTACACTGGAAAAGCCCCAGGAACTTTTAATTTTCATTTCCTGTTTGGTCAGCGTGGTGAACTCAGCAGCACAGGTGACCATGCAGTCCCCCCAGAATCGTAGAGCATAGAATGTTTCTACGCTCCCCCTATCATCTCCGTCCCTGAGGTTATTGCAGATTAGAAGGCAAAAAAAAGCACTCGCAATGACATGTTTTCTGAGCTCATGCAGTCCTCCCGCACTGATAGGGCACAGCTTAATGCATGGAGGCATTCAGTGGCAGAGGCCAGGAAAGAATTAAGTGAGTGCGAAGAGCGGAGGCAGGCCGCAATACTGAGGCTAATGGGGGAACAAACGGACATGATGAAGCATCTGCTGGGGGAGAAAATGGACATGATGAAGCGTCTGTTGGAGCTGCAGGAAAGCCAACAAGAGCACAGACCCTCGCTGCATCCACTGTATAACCGCCTGCCCTCCTCCCCATGTTTCATAGCCTCCTCACTCAGATTCCCAAGAACGTGGGGTGGGGGGAGGCTCCGGGCACCGAGCCGAGCCACTCCACTCCAGAGGATGGCCCCAAGCAACAGAAGGCTGTCGTTCAAACAGTTTGATTTTTTTGTGTGGCTACAATGAGCAATGTGGCCTTATCTTTCCCTCCTCCCCCAACCCCATCCAGGCCACCTTGTCCGTTATCTCTCTCTCTTTTTTTTTAAATTAATAAAGAAAGAATGCATGGTTTCAAAACAATAGTTACTTTATTTCAAAGGGGGGGGGGAGGGTGGTTGGCTTACAGGGAATTAAAATCAACAAAGAGGGCAGGTTTGCATCAAGGAGAAACACACACAACTGTTACACCGAAGCCTGGCCAGTCATGAAACTGGTTTTCAAAGCCTCTCTGATGCACAGCGTGCCTTGCTGTGCACTTCTAATCGCCCTGGTGTCTGGCTGCTCAAAATCGGGTGCCATGCGATTTGCCTTAACCTCCCACCCCACCCCACCATAAATGTCTTCCCCTTACTCTCACAAATATTATGGAGCACACAGCAGGCAGCAATAACAGTGGGAATGTTGGTTGCGCTGAGGTCTGACCTAGTCAGCAAACAGCACCAGTGAGCTTTTAAACATCCAAAGCCCCATTCTAACACCATTCTGCACTTACTCAGCCTGTAGTTGAACTGCTCCTTACTACTGTTCAGGCTTCATGAGCCATGGGAGCAAGGGATAGGCTGGGGTAGGTGTGACCGTACGGTGCTACCGGCTGGGAGAGCAGCCTGAGGCAGAAGCCTCCAGCTTACACGATATTCCAGGCAGGACTGAATCTCCATGAGGCGAAACTTAAAGAAGAGAATGACCTGGAGTCTCTGGCTCCCATTTGGTGCTCTAAGAGGAGAATAGGCACCCCTGTCTGTCCAGGTGCCCCGATTGACCTCACCGAGGTCTGCCAGGATCACCCAGGAGACATACGACGGCTATCAGTCCTACTGCACCATCTGCTGCGAAGGCAAGCAGCTGCTGCTATGTAGCAATGCAGTACTGTGTCTTCCAGCAGCACCCAGGAGTCGTATGGTGACGGTGAGCTGAGCAGGCTCCATGCTTGCCGTGGTATGGCCTCTGCATGGGTAACCCAGGAAAAAAGGCACAAAATGATTGTCTGCCATTGCTTTCATGGAGGGAGGGGGGCCTGACAACATGAAACCAAAACCACCTGTGACAATGTTTTTGCCCCATCAGGTATTGGAAGCTTAACCCAGAATTCCAATGGGCAGCAGAGACTGCCGGAACTGTGGGATAGCTAACCACAGTGCACCTCTCTATAAGTCGATGCTAGCCACGGTAGTGAGGAAGCACTCCGCCAACTTAATGCGCTTAGTATGGACATACACGATCAACTATATAAAATCGGTTTCTAAAAATCAACTTCTATAAAATCGACCTAATTTCATAGTGTAAACAAACCTGACTCTCCTCTGGCCTCTTGGTATATAAGCAGGCAGGTAAAAAAGGCACTTTGTATGGCCTCCTCTTCCTTAGTCCTTAACTCTGACTCTCCCCTGTGGTGAAGAGTCTCAAGGCATGCACTTGAGCCCAGGCCAGTCTTAGGGAAGAGCTGTGCCCATTTCCTCCAGTTAAGTATTTAGGTATCTCCAGCTGCCAAAGAAACTTCTTCAGTTATCTGTCCTGAGACAAAGTTATACACCACTTCTCTCTACAGGGGATTGGCCTTCCGAATTATCCACATCACTTCCTGCAGGACCCTACATTATCATTGGTGATCTCCCTTCCAATTGCTGACCAGGCTCAAATTTTAAGATCCGATGAGCTTTCAGAATGAGGCTGCAGGTTAAATAAGAGAATGAGTGAGTGGCACAATGCCCAGCATATGATATCTTCCTAAACCGCACTCTTCTTTTTTCAACCACAGTGCTCAGAGTCAAGAAAGGTGACAAGAGGGTGGAAGGCAAGTCTGACTGAAACTGACTCTGACCAAAATCTTCAGTCTTCTACGCGAGTGTCCAATAGTGTTCTGCAATACTTGGCCAGAATAGTATGATGACAAAATGATAGAACCAATGGATGAAATCCTGTCCCTACTGAAGCCAATGGGATAGCTTTTAAAATCGGGCTTTTACATTCTGTGCTGTTCTGAATAAATGGATGCTCCTTGTTCCAGGGATGTGCTGTACTTAATTTTATACAGCATTCTGCCTATGTGAAGACAACTTCCATTCCCTGGCAAAACTCTCAGAAAACTTGTCTCCCCAAATTAACTTAGAGAAAGGCTTATTGAAGCATCTCTCCAATTGGTGTGAGAGAGCAAGCAATGGAAGGCTGATCCATGAACAAAGTCAGCTGTCAGTGACTATAAGTCACCATAGGCCTACAAGTGTCTTCATTGAGTGCCCAGCAAATCGCCTCTGAAGTCAAGGGAGCCTTTTGAGTGTCAAACAATTGGCACACCAGGCTCCACTTTACTAGAGAGAAATGCAAAACCTGAATGTACATCCAATAAATCCTGGCACAGGAGGAAGTTTCAGCCAGGGATCATCAAGACCCCTGCCATCACCACTAAACCAGAAGATTCTTCTTGTTTTTAATTAAAAGCCAGTAGTGCAAAATAGGTGGCCTTGTTACAAAACCAGAAACAATCTCTCTTCCTGCAGATTTCATTTCATGCATGCAGTCCATTTTCCCTGGTCCAATAACAAACCAGGAATTTGTTAGTCTCTAAGGTGCCACAAGTACTCCTTTTCTTTTTGCGAATACAGACTAACATGGCTGCTACTCTGAACACTATAAGAAAGTAAGGAAATCTGTTTGTGTGTTGCATAATGAACTTAACTTAAAATTAGGATACATTGTGGTGTAAGCAGCAGAAAAGGCTATTTCCTGGTCTAATTCACTGAACAATCATTCATTAAAAAAATATCTTTTACATATTGCAAAAGTGGAGAATGCATAAGTTAAGGCTGCCACAGGGGTAGCCTGAAGCCATGTGCCAACAAGTTAACGTGCTTGTGTATTATGAGAATTTTTATCCATCTAATCAATAAGAAATGAGTAGTTACTATGGCAATTTCTATATTAGAAGGCATTTGTGCTGCAGTACAATATGTCTTAGAAAGAATGATACATTCACCACTCTGTCATGTAAATTTTTGTGCTTTTTGCAAAGTTACAGTATAGTATGTAGGCTTGAGGAAAGGGGAAAGAATAAACTGGGTCAGAAATTAGTTGTGGTTACAAAGGGCAGACTGAGCTGTTTTTAGAATTCTTAATGGCTAATAGATGTCAGGTTATAATAATTCACAAGTCAGATCCACTATGTTAACATAAATCAAGTGGTAGTTTTGGAGGTCTGTTTTACTTAAATACAAAGTATAATTGTATGAAAATTTGCTTTAAATCTACTGTTCAAAATTTATGCTGACAGGGCCAGAGTCTGGTTTCTGCTATGCCAGAGTAAATTCAGACTAACTTCACAGATGTCAATGCAAATCAATACTTTCTTCAGCACCCAGGAATAAGTCCAGTGGAATTTGTTTGGATTTACCCTAGTGTGGTTGAGATCAGATCCTGGCCCATAATCTGTTCCTCATGATGAATGAGAATAGACCATGGCTCTTAGACTTTCATCATTGTGCTTCTACTGGAAACTTTTTTTTGTCTTAAAATCACTGCTTAATTGATAGTCTTTATGAAATATATGCACAACATGTGTATACACTGAATACCAAGGAAGAAATCCTCAACACACGTCTATTAAAATATAAATCCATGAAAAAATAGTAATTACCCTTCAAGCAGTGTTCAACTATCATTAGATTAGAGAGCAGTGCAACAAATCAATGCATCTAATTTAGGCCAATTTTGATACTCTTACTCAAATTGATCTATTGTGAGAAATAAGATACTACACTCAATCAAGTGTCTCAAAGGATAAAGTAATACTTAACATGATTCAATGTGACAGATTTCTAAAAAAATCATGTTGTAAAGAAGGTGCACACATATCTAAAATAAAACATACAGTGGTCTATAACACCTAATAGCTGCAGATTTCCTAGACAAGTAGCCTTCATGGAATGGAGAATTCATTGAAATACTAAAAAGATCAGGTGTCTAACAAAGGTCTAACCCCAAAAACTCAGAGCGGGAGGCAATAGCCTTTGGAAAGGTAACAAAAAACAAAAATTATACTTCAGTTCAAAGGAGCTCCTTGAAATGCTTGTAGAACTGGGGAAGAAAAGTATGATGGATTTAGACAAAATCTTTTGGAAAGTGGGAAATAAAACAGTAATTATGTATTGTGCTTCAACTGAAGAAAGAGGAAATGTCTAAACATACTAACAAAACTCCACAGCTAAGAACTCTAGAAACAGAGAGACTCGTTGGCAAAAGAGGCTACTGACACCCTGTTTTGAGCTCATGGAATGTGAAGGGCTACGTTATCTCTAGAGAAGAAGATAGGTGGTGTGTGGGAGTTCTATGAACTCACACACCAAAGGGCCAGCTTCTGACATGTAAGTCTGCTGTCACCAGTACCTAATCGACTGCAATTAATACTACTACAGCTTTTCAGAGCCATAGTTAGACAAGAGTATAGATTAAATGGTTTTCTTTGGTTCTTCTCTCTATTTTCTTAATTAACAATTTGTGCAATGGTGCCACATTTGGATTGAATTCTTGATTTTGGGTGCCTGTCCTGACTTAATATCCCAAGAGACAAGTGAATCTCAACCATTAAAGGGGAAAAAAAGAAAAAACACAAGGGGTAAACTGGTCTAGAGGTACCCAAGGTCATAAAACCAGGCTTGGAAAAGGCTTCAGTCTCAGCTGATAGAGGTGTCTGAGAGGGTGGATTAGGGGTCCCTATTAGCACAGAGCAAGTCCTCAGACATTAGCAGGGTCAGCACAGTTATCCACCACCACAAGACATATTGAATATTATTTGTGACTCTGAAATTGGGAATATTCTGTAATCCTGTTGATACTGAAGAGAAACAAGGGGAGAGGACTGAGAATTTCTTCAACTTTTTTTTTTAATAGGATTGTTGATTATTCTTGGGGAATCTCTAGGGTAATAGACCATTCTATTAAAGGTTTATTCCTTAGATTGGATATCCTGCCTTAATACATCTTGCTCTACTTGTATCCATTCTTTTCACTTGTGTAACAAAGCTCTGTCCTTATCTCAGTGCGTCCTGTGCTTCCTGGCAGATTTTGCTAGCCTCAGAGGCTCACTGTGACCCTCCACATATCCCTTCTCTCTCTAGAGGCCAGGGTCACAGCCTACTGAGCCATTTTCATCATAAGCCAGCAAGGGAGGTGAGGAGAAGCAACCCTCCCTCACACAGTCTTGGTTGTCTCCGAGTCTCAGTAATTAGTCAGGGAGGGGAGAGGGGAACCTGGGCCTGCCCTCTACTCCAGGCTCCAGCCCAGGGACCCTGATAGTAGCAGCTATGGTAGCTGACCTTTTGGAAATAGGATGTGTAAAATCCCTGGGCCACTTCCCCACAGCAGCCCCCACTTCCTCAATACCTACTTCACTGTTACCTAAAGTCCTCCTTCCTTGCTCCTGATATGGTTTGTACTGCTTAGTTCCTCAAAGAGCACAGCTTCCTCCTACAGCTCCTGACACACGCACCCACCTGACTAACTGGGAGGCTTTTAACTAGTTTCAGCCAGCCCCTGATTGGCTTCAGGTGTCCCAATCAATCTAGCTGTTTTCCCTGCCTTCTGGAAAGATCTTAATTGGCCCCAGATGACTTAATTCACCTGGAGCAGCTGCCACTTGCTTATCCTAGTAACAGGGATTTGTTTAGCATGTGGCTAATATATCTGTCTCCCACTACTTTACTGTAGCCATCTGGCCTTGCACCATCACATATCCCCCCACCCCCCCAACACCATAGAGTTGGGCAACTTGGGACGCCAGGCAGCGTGCTTGTGACAGACCATCAGCATTGCCGTGGTAGTATCCAGCCCTGTGCCATATGCAGAACTGGAACAGTTGGAGGGATAAGAACCACGTGGTGACCCTTGCATTTTTTTCCTTATTCTTCGGCACCCACTGGAGGGGTGCATGGTCCATCACAAGAGTAAATCACCGGTCTAAGAGGTAATAACACAGTGTTTCCCTGGCTCATTTGACAGCAAGGCATTCTCTCTTGACTACTGCGTACTTCTGGTCTCTTGGGAGCAGCTTTCTGCTTAGGTAGAGGATAGGGTGTTCCTCTTCTCTCACCATTTGTGACAGAACCACCCCCAACCCCATCTCAGAAGCGTCTGTTTGTAAAATAAATTCCTTGGTAAAGTCCAGGGCTATGAGTACAGGGTCATTACAGAGGGTCGTCTGAAGGTCTGTGAACTCCCCCACTGCTGCGTCGGTCCACTTCACCATGTCTGGACCTCGGGCCTTCACTAGGTCCGTTAGGGGACTTGCCCTAATGGCAAAGTGGGGAATAAAACATTGGTAGTAGCCTACCACGCCTAGGAACATGCGGACCTGCTTCTTTCGGGTCAGCCAGGGCCAGTTTTGAATCGCCTCTAGCTTATTCGTTTGGGGCTTCACTATTCCCCTTCCTACAATATATCCCAGGTACCTAATCTCTGCTAGCCCTATGGCGCATTTAGCGGGATTAGCAGTGAGGCCTGCCCACCTTAAGGTGCACAGTACTGCCTCAACATTCTCCAAGTGGGTTCCCCGGTCTGGCATATGGATGATGACATCATCTAGGTATGCGGCTGCATAACTAGTATGGGGGCGCAGCAACTTATCCATGAGGCACTGGAATGTGGCCATGTAGCCCAAAAGTGAGGATGGTGTACTGGAATAGCCCATCTGGGGTGGAGAACGCTGTGTTTCCTCTGCCAATACCCTTTTGTCTGATCCAGTGTAGTCAAGAATTGGGCACTACCCAGTCGGTCAACCAGTTTGTCAATGCATGGTATGGGGTATGCATTGAATTGGGATACTTCATTCACTTGGCGAAAGTCATTACAGAAATTTCGTGGTACCGTCAGGTTTAGGCACTAGAATGACTGGACTGGACCACTGACTGTAAGATTCTTCAATAACCCCTAATTATAACATTTTCTTTACTTCGGCCTTGATTTCTTCTCTTTTGGATGCTAGGATTCGGTAGGGTTACCTTTGCTCCGGGGAACATACGGATATGGTAATAGGACTCAGTCATCCACCCCAGTTTTGTAGAGAACACATCTCCTCCTGCTGCCTATTAATTTCATTGGGTGACCCCAGCTCTTGTGTTATGTGAAGGGATAAATAGCACTCTCCATACCATTCATGATTTTATAGACCTCTCATATCCCCGTTGTCTCTTTTCTAAGATGAACCGTTCCAGTCTTTTTAATCTCTGCCTCCAGCCTATTCTCTTCATCGTAGGATCCCCATGAAGGGCCCTCTATATGGTGGCAGGCAAAGTGGGGGGGAATGAGGCTGACCCTGTGACAAGGTGAAGATTTGCAGACAGAGTGGCACTCTGCATATGGGGCTCAGGGGCATGAGGGGGCCCTAATTTTTGAGAATGCTTAGTTACACTTTAAATTCTGTACGACTTAGTTTGGAACCAGCAAGACTTCATCCTTCAGAGGCTAGAAGGGCTGGGAGCAGGCAAAGGCCAATCAGGACAGCCAGATAAAGAGGGGCTGGCTGCTTCTATCAAACAGCAGTGAGATTTTTTATTTCTTTTGTATAAGGCCCAGGTGGAGCATCCTAAATTAGACATCGGTTGGACTACTGAAAATTAAGTGACCCACAAGATGCCCACTGGCTCAGGCAAGCCTGTGACAGGGACCATTTAATATTTTTCAAACATTTGGTTTCCTCCCCCTCCCCCCCTACTAAAAAAATATTGGTTTGGTCTGAGGTAATCTCTTAGAAAGCATGGAAATATTCAAGAGACAAAGGGGTAGATAAGGGCAGGGAGAACAAGCAAGTAAGTCAAAGACTTCCTAAAACAGTTGTGACAGGTGGTTGCAAAGTAACTACATCCAGTTGCAGGGTACTTGACCTACCTAGAGAAATGCTTGTTCAGGATGCTGGAAATGAGGGACCAAATCCATGGGTGATGTAACTACATGAAATTCAGTGCCCCATGTTTGACTCCGACTCAGTAAGAAGTCAAACGAAAGCCTGCTGAATATCATAGTGGATTTTTTTAACATACTGCTTTAGGAAAGAATATAAGAAGTTAGAGGATGGAATATAGCGATTGTGGCACAAAGCATGGCACATGTCAATTACACCAAACCAAAGTGTATTGTGACAGATCCCCAGATGATGTAAATAAGCACAGCATCATTGGTTTCAGTATAGAGCCAGGCTCAATTACACCAGCTGAGGATGTTGTCCAGTGTACAAAATGTATGAATTAGGGACTCAGTTTGCTTCATGTGAGGCTAAGACAATACAGATGATTCTTAGGGACAGAGGCAGAACAGTGGAGCACTGCTGTCAGGAAACAGGCATTAATGTTTTACAAGGCATAATTTCTCTTGAGCATGTGCCTATCTCAGGAACATGGAGATGGGCGTTGAGCTATGGTGAACAATGCTCCCTAAAGCATGGGCATTCCACCCATCCCTAACCTAGACATGTCCCTATGACAGTGCCAGCAGTACTAGTAACCACTGCTTCCTTCCCTGTGCTCCACAGCAGCAAGAAAATGATTATGCCCCTTCCCTCTGTGGGTGGAATAAAGGTTGAATAGGAAAGAAGGTCCCCTCACTGTAGCATACCCACAGGGGAAAGTATAATTTGGCCCTATATTAATCATATGCTGTAGGGCCAAAAAGAAAGATCATATCCCATCAAAAGTCCTTTACACTGGTGTAGAGATTTCTAGATTTAGCTGTGGTGCAGTGCTGCATCTTACCAGGTGTCCGAGGAAAGTGGCCTTACGTATCTTCAAGATGCCTTTTCATCAGTGAAGATTGTGAACGGAGGAGACTAAACTGGGATGGGTTCTATTTTGCACAGAGATGAGATCCTGCCAAAGATGGTCAAAGGGGAGGCAGCGATGAGGGCTGGGTGGTTCAGCAGCACAGTTGTTGTCTTTCCAAGGAAGCTTGCAAACTGAAGGAAGTGGAAGATCCTTAGGGCTTATACAGCAGGTGGGCCAATAGCCTACCAGGTAAAATACTGTGAAAGATTTGCTCTTCAGAGAGGCCCAACGTATGAAATGAGCACCAGTGGAATGCATCCCTTCATAATGAAGCTGCAGCCTGATTTATCCAAAGATTTCTTGCTGGATTGTTTATGAGAGAGAGAGGAGGTAGTGGCAGCCTGCCATTGTTATGTGATATCTTGGCAGGAAAATCTCATCTTATATCTCAAACATATGGTGCTGGTAAGGATTTTCTCCTATTATATTGCTATAAATACTCCCTTCCTATTTTAATAGCCCCCCTCCTGGCCAAAAGTAATGTGTTTCCTTGTCATCCTACCACATGAACTCTTAGCACATGTCTTTGCTTTTACAGCTAATAACAGCAAAAAGTTACAATTTCAAACCCACTTTAACAATAAACTTTAGTACTGTAGGGAGGCACTTGGGCTCCCTTCTGGAATGCAGTTTGTTTGGATTATTTTGAGTCCTAGGCTTTATTCCCCATAAACAGACTTTCCTGCTCTTTTCAGTGGGTGAAAGTCATCTGTGATCAATGAGGAGTAACAATTTTAGAGCAAGGAGATAACCTTGGGTGCGGCCAGCTATTTCACCAATGTTTCGCTCATCAGGAAGTCCCCAGTCTTCTCTAGGAGGTTCTCTATCTTCATCTGTTTTTAAATGTACTTTATTACCAGGGCTTCAAGCCCAGCACTTTGGCTTTGAGGAGGAGACCACTGTGAAGAGGATGCTACAGGCAACTGAACTATTCATACTTCCCTAGGAAATGCTCTGGTTGTAACCCAGCTGATTTTTTCACTACAAATGTCTGCATTTTGATGACACAAGCAACATCTATTAATGTAACCAAATATGAATGGTTTAACTTAGAAATTCTGTAGTCAGTGACTTTCATTCAGGGATAGGTCTATTGTTGTTAATGTGACATAAGCTTATGAAGATAGGTGTCACGGAGAGCCCAATACCTGCCAATATCTTGTTGCTCTGGCATGACGCTATTGTCCACTGCTGTGATCATTTTGTGTGTCCGGAATGTGGAAATTAATTTAATATAGGATTTCTTTTCTGTAAAGAGTATTCCAATTACAGAAACGCCAAAGCAACCATCTCAAGGAGTAAGTCATGAGGACAGGTGAATTTTGCCAAAATGGCTTAAGAATATGGAACAGCAGGACAAAGAGGAACATATCTGCCAAAGCCTTCAGCAACATAGCAAAGAAAGTGCTCCACAGACAAAATATTACCTGTCCCACCCACCAAGCTCAGTATCCTTCCTACAGGCTCCTTTTCCAAAATTCAGTAAAGTCATGAATTGGAACTGTTGCTCTCTGCCAGGCAATGCAGTTTGCACCCCAAGAGCATGATGAATGAGTAGTCCCTGGGTTCTTGTCAGCACATGGACTGCAGTGACCCCCCCCCCCCCCATCCCTGGACCAGGGTCATCCAAGGGTTGGGGACACTACTTGTGATTTTCCCCATCCACATGCAAGAGCAATGGACAAATGTTGCCCATAGAAGAAAACCTGTTTCTTTTAGAAAATGCAGTTTCCTCCTACTTAATTAGGCTGAATGTGGGTTTATTATGGCTGGTTAAGTGCCCTTCATACTTCCAATGAAATCTGAATCCTAAACTCTTAAAAAAAAATAATCTCATTGCTTTGTTGTTCTGCCATAGGTTCCCCACTACAGTAACCTAGGGCAGAATCCCAATGACCTGCCAGAGGGCTAACAACAATACCATCATGCAGGGCTTGAAATCAGCCAGAGGCATCAGGTGCAGACCTCCGGTAAATATTTTCCAACCCACAGGAGCCCCGAACTGGGGGGAAGGGGCCTGTGGCCGTCTTTAGGAAATAATTTCTGAGCATTTAAACCCTGCTATCACGGGACCAGATTCTGCTACACTGAGTACTACCTTAGTCCAAGAGCAGTCCCACTGATTTTAATGGAGCTATTTATCAAGTAAGGCCAGATCTTCCAAGACATTTAGGCACCTCACTCCAAATGATTGAGATGCCTAATTGCCTTGGAGGATCTGGGCTTAAGGCAGTCCTCAGTGTAAGAGTAGCAAAAGCTCTCCCATAGTTAATTTTATCCCAGGTCCATCATTATAATCGCTGTAGCCTAGCCTCTTATCAGAACAGATAAGGAAAGGAAAGCTGGTTCTGGGGGAAGGGTCCCATAATAGGAGGGGAAGTTATTAAACTATATAGGAAGACAGTCAATAGAGAGCTGAGCCCTGGTTTATGTTGTTTTGTGGTAATACTTAAATTCCTGTACTTGCTCCCTGAATTACTCCACCTGAGTCAGAGCAGAAAAGATATTTGATGACTTCAACTAATTTCTATAACTTGTCTGCTTGTTAGAATTCCATTTTCTCTACTGTATGCAGATTATTGTACTACTCAGAGCATAGCAACTCAGTACGTAA
The DNA here is from genome assembly GCF_965140295.1 of Lepidochelys olivacea. Classification (NCBI taxonomy): domain Eukaryota; kingdom Metazoa; phylum Chordata; order Testudines; family Cheloniidae; genus Lepidochelys; species Lepidochelys olivacea. Next base: position 77,677,981 of record NC_140417.1, on the reverse strand, counting down.
ATGGTTACTGTTTAAGGCTTGTAGCATATGAATGTTGTAACCGTCATTCTGGCAAAACAGCCTCCAAATATTTACATTATTGCCTGCTCTTTTGAGACATTTACCCCAAATGCATCTTTAGGGACTTTCCTCTTTGAAATCAGCCAATACCTCACTATAGGACCATGAACATTTTAGCCAGAGAAATAACAGTTTGCTCATATGATTTGTTTTTGGCTGACAACATGCTTTGCAGCCTTTAAATATATCCATATGCAGTAGCAAAACATAACATGCTCACAGCCCTTTGGAATCTTAATGCTGAAACTGTCTTACTGTCAAAACTTAGAACAAACAGTAATCAGAAAGATCTATGGCTACGAGAAGCTGTGTTTTACAGGACCCAATGAGGAAAAAAATATTTTTATGTTCTGAAGCTCTAGAGAAGAATTGCAGAAACAATGCATCCTCAGCACAGCAAATTTAAATCTAACATCACAGTTCTATGGAGAACAATTATTCTCTGGTAAGAAAATGACGACGGACTGGCCAGTAATTTACTTTTGTTAATACAGAAAGTATGAAAAAAAATGGATGCCTATAAAAACACATTAGTAGATGTGTACAGTTGCAGCTTGAATATATCAGAGTGAACCAAACACCATAATCACGTCCTACAATGTGATCCTGCAAGGCTCACGCGACCTGAAAAGCACCACAGTTTCAATTAGTAGGGAAGTTTACTATGCCTGCTCATGAATCTTAACTCTGCAGTTGGCTTACTGTTCATCTACATTTGGGTCACGAACTGAAAGAAAGCAGAGACTTCATCTACATTAGCCAGTAGTTTCCACTTTCAAGTGGGTCTCCCTTGAGTAGTGAAGACCAAAACCTGGAACTTTGTAGCCAACATGAAGTAACTCAGATTACATTTAGAACCTTTATTTGTGGAGGTAGCCCCATAATATTGCATTACTAATTTAGGGTTTGAACCTTTTCCCAAGTAAATAGTAAAGTTTATGCAGACTTGACCAAATGCAGGATTGGGCCTGTACTTGGGAGAGAACTGTAAACAGAACGGAGTGATACAGTCGATTATTGCACCAGCCATTCACTTCTGCAGATGTGAATTTAAGTCCTATGTTAGTCTACAGGCAGAAAATGGAAAACAAGTTTGTCTCATTCTAGGCATCACAAAACCACCACACAATTCCAAACACGCAGTCACTGATTAGGAGATGGCTAGGCCTGGTACAGCAATGGTATTCAGGTCAGGATGAGGTTCGTTGACAAAAAATTAATGGAAAAGCTTGCGTGGTTCATGCTTTCATCATGCCTAAAGCAAGTTAATTCTACCTGCATGTGCACTCTTTAAAGCAAAAAAGAGTGTGAATCTAAATTTTGATCTCATTTTGATCTCAAGAAGAAAGTTCAATTATTAAACGATTTTTCGGTTACATCATTTAAGTTTTTTCAGAACATTTTAAAAGCAGAGAACAAAAAATTGTTACCCAAGAAACTATTGAAATTCTATATCTTTCTGGGCATGCATTATGTATTCACCAAAGTTTTCTTCTGGTGTTGTAAGTTAGAAATTCTCCTGCTGGTTTTGATTACAGCTGCGGAGTCACAGATTTGAACAGCAGTAGACAATCACTCTTCTGAGCCTGCACATAAATATAAAACATTTCCTTTTTCCTTATCACATAAACCTTCAAAGTGAATTCCTGTTTTTTTCAGATTTTCTCGACTTATCATTTTACAATTAAGAAAATGTATTCCATCCAACAAAGCTCTGCTATTTGCATATTAAAAGGTCATTGTACAGGTTAAAGTTATTTAACTATGAAAGAGATGCTAATTTCACAATCTTTTTACATCCAGATAAAATACAAAATTACCTCTGGGTTTTTAATTTGCACATTTACAGCCAGATGATAAAAAGTTTTAGGATAATGGTATAAGCAGTATAATGAACTTTCAATTAGGCTATGACAGCTCTCCCCTGTAGTCTTCACATTGTCATCTTATTATTTCAAACACTGTCATCCCTTTAAGGATGTGATATAAAGAATTCTACTTGCTAAAACTAATTTGTATTTCTTAGCCAAAATGGAGCTCCCACCCCAAGACACATGCAGCCTCTGTGCTCCCAAGCATCCCCATTCTATGTGTACAAGTGTTCATTTGCAACAGAGGTTGTGAAATGTTGACCCTAACTAATCACTTACACATACAATTAACAAAACTGCACACTTGAGTGCCTATGTTTGTATGCAAATGTGGAATTTTATGGGCACACCCATCTCTGAACAATTTGGATCTTCAAAGATCAGTCCTTTACAACAATGATAAATGACGTGGTCTGTTGGCATATCATGTGTGACTTTACAGAAAGGAGGACTGTGTTTTGCCATAGCCCTCTTGTGGTTTCCTGGTTTATTTTCTTATCGCCTTTGTGCAAATCCTACATATAGAATATCTACCGTACATTAATCTTGTAGTATAGTGTCAAATCTGAATTATTCTTGGCAAAAGCAAAGCTCATGAAATTTCCTATGTAATTATAATAGTAACAAAATTAGATTCCCCCTTTCACATAGAGGAGTCCCAAAGTGCTTTATAGATTATTAAAAGTCTCAGTATAATACTTCACCCATCATGGAAATCAATGCTGGTTGAGCTGTTAATTATTATTATCATCATTATTGTGAATGTAGCCTCCTTTTCAGTTACCACATTGATCACAAACCAATTCTGAACTTCTTAAAAGTAAGCTTTCACCAACTAGTTTGGATGAATAATTTTCATACTTTGGGCACTTCAAAAGCAGTTAATTTGGACTATTTGCTACTTAATTTGTATTGTTGGCCACCTAAATCATATTTTTGTTTTGCTTGCTGATTGGCTGACACACATTTTTAACCAGAGAGTAAATAATAGCAACTAATGCACTTCCAGTAGCAATTTTCAGAGGTATAATCATGCATACTACTACATTTTGAGAGGCTTGCGGGAATCTGAGACCATTTTGGGGAATACAGGGGAAGAATTTGAATTCTTACTACTAATAATGATCCTGTGAATCACAGAAAACTGAATCACAAACAGATCTGTCATTTTTTAAAAAATAAATCTTCCACCTGCTTTTACCAAAAATGCAGCTACCACTGCGATGCATCTGATGCTGTCATTCTGCACCAACAATATTACACATCAGTGCAGAGTTCCTTGCACACCCAAAACTCTTTGCACACTCACTTCAACAGAAGTAAGTAGTGGGTTACACAAGGAACGTAGCATGGGGCCTCAAGACCAGGAACCTAGTGCAAGTGAGTGTTTCACTCTGAACAGAAGGGATATACAGGTACAGAAATGCTCCTTGGAGAAGCTGAACAAAGTAATATTGCAATATGACAAAAATAATCACAAAGAGCAGCTGTTCCTGGTGCCTATTAAATTTCCCCGGATAGGGCTCTTCGTCTCTTTGATTTGTCCTCAACCCCATTTGGCCTAGACCTCTAACTGTCTCACAGTTTACCCAATAAAGAGGGGGGGAAAAACAGGCATGATGGAAGACAACTAGGGCTAACCACCCCTAGCAATCTTATGAATTTTTTTTCCCACATCAACCTTCCAGGCCCCCAACATCTCAGAAGGGAACACTCCCCCTAATGGTCCAATTTAGAATTACACCTCCCACTTCTGAACAAAATACTTGATTAAAGACTATATAGTGATCTGAAACATACTCCAACAGGAATGTCACCAATACTGGAAATTAGCCTTATTCTTATGTGGTCCTATACAGGCACAGATGCATTGACATCAAAGGAGTTGCAAACACTTACAGAAGCAATACATTTGGCTCAGAAAACATAGAAGACTATCACATCCAACTGAAGTTACAGGAAGAAGTTAGGAATCCTGCTGTGGATAAAATAAGAAATAACTCATTGCTAAAGACTCAAACTGAAGAAAAACTTTTTGGAAGTTCACAAAAAACTATTTTTTAAATGCATTTCTTCATTTCCTGGTTTCAGCTGAAAATAAAAGTAAAAAAAGCACTTCAATAAAATCCCACTCTCATCACATCTGCTCAGACCACCACAAATCAGGTGGTGCAGAATTGAAAACCATAGAATCAGAGGACTGGAAGGAACCTTGGGAGGTCATCTAGTCCAGTTCCCTGCACTTATAGAAGGACTAAGTATTATCTAGACCAGTGGTGGGCAACCTGCAGCCTGTCAGGGTAATCCGCTGGTGGGCCGTGAGACAGTTTGTTTACATTGTCCGTCTGCAGGCATGGCCGCCCGCAGCTCCCAGTGGCCGCAGTTCATCGTTCCTAGGCAATGGGAGCTGTGGGAAGCAGTGTAGGCCATAGGAACATGCTGGCCACCACTTTCTGCAGTTCCCATTGGCCGGGAATGGCAAACTGTGGCCACTGGGAGCTGCGGGCGGCCGTACTTGTGGACGGTCAATGTAAACAAACTGTCTCACGGCCTGCCAGCGGATTACCCTGACAAGCTGCAGGTTGCCCACCACTGGTCTAGACCATGCCTGACAGGTGTTTGTGGAATCTCAATCATCAGAGATCTTTAAGAGCAGGTTAGACAAACACCTGTCAGGCATGGTCTAGACCAGTGGTGGGCAACCTGCAGCTTGTCAGGGTAATCCGCTGGCAGGCCGTGAGACAGTTTGTTTACATTGACCGTCCACAAGTACGGCCGCCCGCAGCTCCCAGTGGCCACAGTTTGCCATTCCCGGCCAATGGGAACTGCAGGAAGTGGTGGCCAGCATGTTCCTATGGCCTACACTGCTTCCCACAGCTCCCATTGCCTAGGAACGATGAACTGCGGCCACTGGGAGCTGCGGGCGGCCATGCCTGCAGACGGACAATGTAAACAATCTGTCTCACGGCCCACCAGCGGATTACCCTGACAAGCTGCAGGTTGCCCACCACTGGTCTAGACCATGCCTGACAGGTGTTTGTCTAACCTGCTCTTAAAGATCTCTGATGATTGAGATTCCACAACCTCCCTAAACAATTTATTCCAGTGCTTAACCACCCTGACAGTTAGGAAGCTTTTCCTAATGTCCAACCTAAACCTCCCTTGCTGCAATTGTGACAAAGCCTGACCAAATGAAGCTAATCACCTGATTCACAGGCCAAGAGAGGTTTGAGTATGGTTGAATTTTGGTGGGATTATCTGAACTGAACCTTTTGAGCTTAGCCCATCATTGAGGCTGTGCTCTAAGTCTGTCAAATGTTAAAATGCCTATAATTAAAACAACCTACCTTCGTCTGTTATTACTATTTCCTAGTAGAGAACAAAAGCCATAACCTTTCTAATCACACTCCTGCTAAGCCATTAAAACAAAAACCACACACCACATCTACAGAGACATAGGAATTGACAAGTTGCATTCAATCATTTATCCATCTAGACTAGTGACTTTGGCCAATATTTTTCAGTAGAAGGCACTCTAAAGCCCAAATATAATGCACCTAGCCAGTGGTGTAATCCTGCCTGGCAAAGGATGGAGGCATTTCCTATCAGCTTGTGCCTTGAAGCATGAGATTTATCATCTTACCTTTAAGAGTTAGAAATGTTATTGGCTGTAAAATTATTCAGCCCCTAAAGATCCAGCCACAGTATTCCTCTTGGTAATGTCTCTTGGAACTGAACTAAATAGGTTTACTAGATACTAAGTATAGTGCTATTTCCCTTTATTGATTTAATGTCAAATTCTTATATTGAGAGAGCAAAGAAGAAGGGTCTTGTCTATTTTCACTGTGCCCTTTCATTTTGGAAAATTCAACAATTCCCCCCTTTTCCTTTGCAGATTAAGTTTATAATAGGTTTGTACTAAGCTCAAAAGCTAATGAGTATTGGGCATTGTTATATTTTCTTGCACACATGCCCTACAGTGCCATCATCATCTCTCCTTTACTGGTCATCCTGTTGATGGGACTGAAAATTTTTGGCTGTGATGAGGAGCATGGTTTATAGATTTCCACTCTGATCCAATCACTTTTGTGGAGATCTTCAACTCTTAAGCCTATCTGTGTCCCAACATACATTCCCAAGTTAAGAAATGTGGCATTCTTCCAACTAGACTAGGACTTGGACTACGTGTTCACACAGTGAAGTAGGGAACTTCCCTCCCCCTCCCCCCCGACACAGACCTTGGGTCAGGTCAGGCCACAGTAAGCAGGGCTACTCAGTTGCTTGCTCCATTCCTGGAACACGTTGAATGGAGAGTGGGCAGAGTCTTGGCTCCAGCGCCCTGCTCATTGGCCAGAGCAGCTGAGCTAGTGTATGTGGGTGGATTTAGGTTGTGTGTGTGTGTGTGGGGGGGGTTATTATACAGTATAGTGTAGGCCAGGAGTACGTTACCACCCCACTACCACCAAAGGTAAGCAGGGGAGGAATTGTGACACAGAAGTGTGTCTTTTGTCATAATGCCTCCTGGGGAGCTGCAACTTATGCACTACCCTTTGCTCAGAGCTGTGCTTAGAGTCACAATCTAGCCCTCAGTAACTGTACTGTATTGAATTTGATCTGAACATTTCAATCTATTCGTATATACACGTACATTTCCCGGCGTCATTTTTTTTTATAACTAACTCTGAATGAGAGCTATTTTCACATTTATTTTAGCCCCCGCCTTCAGTTCATCTGATGAATCTCAGGCAGAGGCTTTGAACAATACTACAGTCTTATTTCTCTTTTAATAGAGCCACTCTTCTTTATCACACCTTCACTTGAGCATTTTTATTAGTGCAATAAAAAAGATGGAGGGACTCTGCATTCAAATGCTCTGCTTTGTGGCAGAACTGTACTCTCCCACCCTTCTTAGCTGGACTGCCTACCCCTGCAACAGAACTGCATGTAGGAGTGTGCGCGACACTGGCTTACCACAAGACTTACTTAGCTAGACCTTGAAGTCAAAGAAGTGGGAAAATGAAGTCCTTGGTAGAAACATGAAAATACATGTTCAATAACCAACATGCTCTAGTCAACTTTTTACATGGATTATCCCTTGTAGAGAGAAAGGATTATTTTGTGGGTATGACTCAGATGATCAGAATTCCTGGATTCACTATAGTCTTTCTGTGTGACCTTGGAAAAAGTCACCCCATGCCTCTTATCCCCACTTGTACAATGGGGATAAAAGTTCCTTAACTCAAGGGAGTTGGACGATACACCCATTATTATTTGTCGGGTGCTCAAGTACGATAGCGGGGTGGGCATCTTATACGTAATTAGATATCTAGAAAGATATAGGCCACCACCTGGTTGTGGGGTCATTAATCATTCCCAGTGCACAGCATCAGCCCCTATTTGTACCTTTGTGGCTATTGCTGCTTGCAAAGGGAGAAGATTGTCAAGAGAGTCATGCTGCCATGAGAGCAGGAGAGAGTGGAAGGGCTGAAGAGCAGTGTGGCAGATCTGTGAGTAATGGATTTGGAATAAAGGTACTCATGGATTCTCATGCTCTACAGGTAGAAACCCTTAGATTAGCCTCATGGAAATCCTGGGCCTTTTGTCCCCCTTTTATGTCTTTTCTGCAGAAGAGTACAGAATGGCTCAGAGCCAAATGCAAGTAAAGTCCATGAGAATTTTACCATATGCTTTAATGGGATTGGGTCATAGGTCAGTTTCCTGTTTCCTGAAAAGCTGCTATAGATTTTAGACTCCTACACAGTCCCAAAGCAGCTAAAATATGGTTCCAATCAAATAAGCTGAAGTGAATGGTAAAAATAAACAGGTGATACAATATAAGGGAATACATTTTTAAAACTCCAGTGTTTCATGCAAAAAAAAAAAAAAGTAGTAAAAAAAGTACTCTTCTAAAAGTAAGAGTAAAATCTTTCCAAACATATTCCAGGATTCCCTATATACATACTCTAGGATGTGTTTCCAGTTTCAGACCTCGGCAGTATTTATCACAATGCTCTTGAATCATGTGTTTATCAAATTCTAACCCACACCCTGTCAAGCGTATTGCTTACTTATGTTGCAGACAGGAAATAAATTAACAGAGCAACACTAACATGAATGGCCGAATTTGAAACAGCAGCAAGCCCTCCTTGTGCTCTAATTTTTCATAGATTGATATATTTGACACATACAAAACATTAGAAGCTGTACTTCTAGTTCTAATTGTGTTGTCCACTGTTCTCTGCTTCTTCCTGGTCTTAAACTACAGTACGAGCTCTGGAAAAGCAAAGCTGCCAGGAAGTAATAAGTCAAGAGTTGTTTGGCAGTTTTGGATCACACAATATGTATCTTCATTGCCACTTCTATCTAGAGAAATATATTCTTCCTCTCTGCTTCTAGAATGGTGATTTTTTTTTTTGCTTAACCCAAAAGATAGAGTTAACACCTGTGTTTTATTTAGACGCAGAAACACACAAATATTAAAAAAACCCATCCATTGTCCATATTTAAGTTCCCCAAAAGTATCACCTATGTGAAAGTCTCCCCTCTATTTAATCAGAACAAATTGTAAGCCACCTCTTCCATTCAGATAAATGGGATACATATATGCATACAGGAGAATATTCATAGACTTTAAGACCAGAAGGGACCATCATGATCATCTAGTTTGACCTCCTGCACATTGCAGGCCACAGAACCTCACCCATGCACTCCTGTAATAGACCCCAACCCTCTGGCTGAGTTACATCCTCAAATCATGATATATAGATTTCAAGTTTAAGAGAGCAGACCATTGTTTACACTAGTTTAATCCTGCAAATGACCTGTGCTCCATGCTGCAGAGGAAGGCGAAAAACCAGAGGGTTTTTGCCAATCTGACCCAGACAAAAATTCCTTCCCAACCCCAAATATGGCAATCAGTTAGATCCTGAGCATGCAGGCAAGGCCCACTAGCTAGACACCAGGAAAAGAATTCACTATAGTAACTCAGAGCCCTCCCCATCTAGTGTCCCATCACCAGCCATTGGAGATATTTGCTGCTAGGAGTTGCAGATCAGCTACATGCCATTGTAGGCAGTCTCGTCATACCATCCACTCCACAAACTTATCAAACTCAGTCTTGAAATAAATTAGGTTCTTTCCCTTCACTGCTCCCCTTGGAAGGCTGTTCCAGAACTTCACTCCTCTGATGGTTAGAAACCTTTGTCTAATTTCAAGCCTAAACTTGTTGATGGCCAGTTTATATCCATTTGTACTTGTGTCCACATTGGCACTTAACTTAAATAACTCCCCTCCCTCCCTGGTATTTATCCCTCTGATGTATTTGTAGAGAGCAATCATATGTCCCTTCAGCCTTCTTTTCGTTAGGCTAAACAAGCCAAGCTCTTTGAGTATCCTCTCATAAGGTAGGTTTTCCATTCCTTTGATCATCGTCATAGCCCTTCTCTGCACCTGTTCCAGTATGGGTGCATCTTTCTTAAAAGAGACCAGAACTCCACACAGTATTCCAGATGAGGTCTCACTAGTGTCTTGTATGATGAAACTAACCTGTCTCTACTGGAAATACCTCATCTGATGCATCCTAGGTCTGCATTAGCCTTTTTCACGATTGCATCACAGAGTCATCCTGTGGTTGACCAATGCACCCAGGTCTTTCTCCTCCTCTGTCACTTCCAACTGATAAATCCTTAGCTTATAGCAAAAAATCTTGTTGTTAGTCCCTAAAATGAATGACCTGGCACTTTGCACTATTAAGTGCACAGAGGAAGTGCATTAACTCATAATGAAAACAAACTCCACAAACTGCACTCAGATGGCTAGTATTCATCTCTGAATTCATTTACTGTAGTTTTTTCCTAAGAAAATAAGTAGGGGTAGAGGTTAGTTGTAGATCTGAAACTGATAATATCTAGAAATATTGTCAGCAAAAGGCACTAACACATCCTTTGCTGTGATTTACACTCTACAGAATAAATTTCCTTCCTAGAAGAGAAAAAAAATGACTAAAGCACACCATTTCTCTTTTAGTAAATCAGTGTGTACTACATGAAAAATGAGAAGAGCATTTTTCAAGTTTCTGCTTTCAGATGATATGCCTTACCATGAAGATTGATCCATCTGAAGGGAAATTTCTGGAGCATACTTGTCTGAAACTAGCAAAGTCAAATGAATGCATGAAACCCTTCTTCCCCCCCCTAAGGGGGTCATATCCTAGAGACTCCTGCTGCAGTCATCTGCTGTGATCTGTTCGTTAGAAGTAGAAGAACCCTGACTTTGGCAAAAAAGCATCTCCCAGAGCTGGCCTCCTGAAAAGTTATTCCTCCTCTACATTTGGATTGTTATGCCTGAAGGTGCAGAGATCCTCACAGGTGTGGAAATATCTTCCTATTTCCACAGAATTCTGTTTTCCTTCTGCAGCTGACTCAGTAACTATTTTCTTAGACTGGAGTAACTATTGCCCGAGGCCACTCTGGCTATAAGCCAATGGGGCAGCATCCTAGAGCAGCAGATTTCTGTCATGACAGGGGGGTGGCCAGGCCAAATCTGCCACCCTAGGCCTATGGGCAGCAGATTGTCTTGAGTAGCCTCTGTCTACTGCACAGCTGTGCCAGGTGAAGGACACTTAGTAGCCTGTATCCACAATAAACCTTTACCCAAAACAAACAAAACAAAACAAAAACAAACCACATGTTTTAGCCTCTTGCCCTCATGGAATTTTCTTACATTTGGAGCATCTTGAGCCATTTGCTCCTTTAAAATATTCAGCTGACAGGCAGGGCTGGAGCAATAATCCTTATTCCCACCAGAGTTGCTTCATGGTTTGTTCTTTCTGGCATGCTTTGTTCCTTTAGTTTAATCTTTTTAGCTAGAGGACAATGCCCTCAGATGAATGTTACTACTGTAAATTTAAACTCCCAGGGGCTAGATTTTGACTTCAGACATAGCCATGAGCAAGGGGTGTCCCGTAAACTGCAATACTCCAGCAGTAGCAAGCAATTGTGACTGTACATTCAGCTATTCACTCCTGCACAGTAGTCCAGAGCACCACTGCTAGGCCATAAGACTGTCCTTTCTTGAGTGCATTTCAACATTAACAGTCCTTAGTTCAATACCCCTTGAGTCAAAGACATGCTTGGCATGTGTAAAAGGCCACTGATACCCATCTCAGATCTGATACAGGCACTCAAAGTGGAAAAATGAGGCGGAAGAGGGTTGGAAAACAAAAACTAAGAGGAACCAGAAAAAACAACTATTAGTTAATCAGAAGCAGGAAAGATAACCACACAGACAGGGCAGATTAATCTTTTGTGGACCTCAGCACCCGAACCACGGCCCCAGCCCAAGCTCTGCCCACACTCCACCTCCCCTCGGCCTCTTCCCGCCGAGGCCATGCTCCATGGGCCATGCCCATGCTCCAACCCAAGGCCCCACCCTCTCTCAGACTCTTCCAAGGTCCCACCTGCTGCTCTCACACAGGGGAGAAGGGAGAAGCGGGCAGAAAGGAGTGAGCGGCAGGTGGGGAGAAGGGAGAAGAGGCCAAGTGTGGGTGGGGCTTGGAGCAGAGCATGGGTGGAGCCACAGACCAATCGCTGGGGCCCCTTCTGAATGTGGACCTGGTGCCATTGGCACCGTTGTAAACCCAGAAATGCACATAGCCAGTTTCTAAAAGGTGAGCTTTCTGCTTGTCCCAATCGTTAGGAAACTGAATTGTTTCTTTCACCATAAGAAGTGCACCAAGGATCAAGGGTACAGCCTTGAATAAGAACCCGTCTTGGCAAAAGGAATCAATTCATAGCTAAACATGCTGACCCTACCCACCACTAAATAAGGTGAAGAAATACTCTTCTTCTACTGAACATGCTCTCTGGCAGCATTCTGTTACCGTGCACACAGTACATATCCATTTATAATGAGGTTACGTCAACAATGGAAATGCAACGGCGCCTCAGTGTAGACACTTATTACAGCGATGGAAGGGGTTCTTCTGTCACTGTAGTAGATCCGCCTCTCTGAAAGGTGGTAGCTAGGTTGACAGAAGAATTCTTCCATTGACCTAGCAGTGCCTACACTGGGGCTTAGGTTGGCTTAACTACATTTTCCTCAGGGCTATGAAATTAAGCCAACCTATCTTCGTAGTATAGAGAACCCCGCAGTGAATTCAGGAAAAAAAAAAAGAGGGTTGTTTTCAGGTAAAAATATTTTAAAAGATTAGCACCTGGAGTGATTAGTTTTGCACTTCCATGTGTCTCCATTTAATAAAGCATTCTGAAAGGAGCATTTGAATAATGGGTTAAAGGCTCTTACCTCAAAGCCTGCACAAAACTTGAAAGTCCCAAAACAAATGCCTCTGGGTCTGGTCAAATCAGTCCTCAGGGAGCCAAGGCCAGGATCTTACCAGCTGAGCAGCTTCTTTAGAAGTTATCTTCCACAGCTTTGTCCCAGCCCTTCCTGGTTGTCTTACTGGCTCGGTTTCCTCTAGCAGCAGCAGCATCTCCTTCTGCTCTAAGGGCACAGGCTTTTCCACAGTCTGAAGAACTCTGCAGTCCCTCTCCCACCTTTTCCCTTCCTGCTGCTTTTTTTTAAATAAGGAATCATGCCCTCATCAGCCACTCTATTAAGGTCCCCACACTTCCTCTCAGGTGTGGCAGGCAGGGCTAATTGGACGGGCTGGACAGATCCTGGCTCTGAAAGAAGTAGGCTACCCATTTACAATCTGGAATACACACTCAGGGGGGGGAAAAGCTCATTCTCTTCTTTCTTCTTCAATTTAAGACAATCCCTCCCTCCACAAACAAACAAAACAAAACCAAACCCTAGGTTTTGAGCAGGGGATTGGACTAGATGACCTCTTGAGGTCCCTTCCAACCCTGATATTCTATGATTCAAATCCATATGCCCAAAAGCCTTAGTGAAGAAGTGCCTAGGGAATAGGGGGTGGAGGGTACAAATAAACTGGAAAAGTGGAAGTTCCTAATGTGAAACAAACTTGTTATTAAAAATAAAAGCAGCCACTAGATGGCACAGAAGTCTGTTAACTACAGTCCATCGTGTGCTTCCACTATAGCTAGTTGTCTGCAGTCACTGGCAGCATGACTGTCACAACAATTAAGAATCAAAGTCTGTTACTTGATTAATTTGCTTCCATGATTTAAGCAAGTTTTACTACATCATTTGCTGTTTTGCTTATTTAAATCCCATTATGCATATCCAAAGCCAGAGGTTTGCAATTCTTTATATTTGAGCAAATGCATTGTCGGTATTCAGTATTATACAGTACTTTAAAATCACACTCAAATATTTAGCAACCTAATGGTATAATGTGTTATTGAAATAATGATAAAATAATGAAAACAGTATTTATGTTAGCATCACTTACATTGTTTTCATTTTCTCTCGAGTTTTTTTGTGGGAGGAATGGTTGAAGGTGAATTAAAATTATTATTTTATAAGGGGAGAAACACTATAGCAGACTTGGCTAAAATATACAACCACTTTATAAGGAATGAATATTGACATCTTAGGTGAGAATAAGTATTTCTTAGAGAGTTAAATCCATTATAAAATCAGTCAATGAAAAACATGTTATCTTAAGTGGTTAGTGTATGAGAAGTTATGTGTGTGTGACTATAATACATTTATAGCTAACAACATATATGAACCTTGTGATAGTGTCTCGAGTCAACATACAGATGAGATTTTTGACAGGTAATCTGGTAGATTTCAAATATCACATGATCTTGAGTATAAAGTAATATCTAACACACATAAAAGGGTACTTTTTCCTTTAGCTTCATATCTCATAATACAATATATAAAACATATACTACTTGTATAGCATTCAGGTTACCTAAACTTTTTCCTTGAGGGAAATTGGAGACATCATTGTCCCGAAGCAGAAGGACACCATATGAGAAAAATCTATATCATTTAAGACCCCAGCCCTGCAACTGATTTCACATTGGCGGAGCCCCGGTAACTTCAGTGGGGCTTTGTTTGGGCAGTCACGTGCAGAATCAGGGTTTACATTCTTAAAATGGTAGGTTTTGTGGTGTAATGCAACAATAGTCGTGCTGGTGCTCAGGTCTAGAAGGAGGGTTACCCAACTGACTTAACCTAGCTTCCCAAACCCTGGAGCCTTTCATGTTGTGGATGCAGAACTGGAGTCATGAAAAGAACCCAAAGAAGAGAGGCATACATGGAGGAGATTAGCAAACTGAAAAGTGGGGCAAGAAATGTGTCCAAGGAGCAGATGAGAGAGAAATATTTGGTCCTAACTGTGGATATCCAAGTCTGAACTAGCCCACTTTGCTATTAAAAATCCATTTTTGTTTTGTTTATAGCCTAAAGAGTTACTAGAGGAACTGAATGAGTGTGTGTAAAACTCACATCTGCAGACTGTCCTTGTGACAACCCTGCTAGTTTACATTTTATATTTCTTTTATTTCTGCAAATAAGTACAAACACAACTCCCAACCCAATGAGTTCCACATATTTCTTCAGTTTCGTCCCAATAACTTCCTTGTTGTCCTCCTGTCCCCAGTTGGGTCTCTAACTTGGCCATCTCTATTTAAAAATCAAGGCTCTTCCTCAGTGGGAAACACCAACTGAAAATAAAATCCACACTTTATTTTAAATTGATTTCCTAATGTCCCTGGAGAACATATTGCTAGTGCAAGAGAGAGGTAGAAATGGGACTTTTCACTCAGAAATTTAGTGCAAAAAACTATGACTTTTAATGTATTTTAGGTCCAAAGGAAGGACTTCTATTGATTTCAAATGTCATTGGATCAGTTCTTTGTTCTGCTTACCCTGTGACATTTTCTATAAATGACATAACAATCCAAGTCCTTCCTTTTGGTAAAGGGAAATCAGAGGCCGCTGAGCTCCCTTAAGGTAGTCAGCATGAGCAAGTAATATAATTTCAGGGTCCATTTTCCCACCAACGTATGCACCAAGCTCCCATTATTATCAGGGCTACATGCAGATCAGAGATGAGAGTCTATAGTTCGTTGCTTTCTTTAGAGAGAGGAAAATGCTGAACAAATATTGATTTTTTCCCCTTTAGAACATTAAATATTAATGTCAACAATACATTAATGGTTTAAACTTTCATACCGAGCAGTAGTTTAAATAATTTATCTGGAAAATGAGAAGATAAATGTGTAATGTGTTAATTGCTTGACTGAGTGGAGCAGATGGCAGGATTTAGTGTTACATTGGGTGGAGGGCATGAAGAAGTTACTGGACTTGGAGCCTTGCCCATGCTGAAGACAAGGTTATATACATGATTTCTGCTCCTTCCCATTTATAGGGCCCCAGTTTTATAATTTGTAAAACAGTTCAGATTCTAGGTAGACGAAAAACCATGTGGCCAAAATGGTTTGGTCATCTCTCCATCGCTTTCGTGCTGGCAGTGAGCGAGAAAAGAAAGAAAACGTGACTAGCTCTTCAGAGGTGCCTCTAACTCTGGACAGTAATCCAGGTGGACAAGGAAAGGAGAACATATACATATAAAGAATTTTTAGTTGAGATGTAGCATAATAGCACAGCATTTCAATGATGGGATGGAAACCAGTCAAAGAATTATCAAGATGTGGTTTCGCAGTGAACTACCAGGTCTAACTGAGGATTTATTTTTAGAGAGAACAGAGAACTGTCAGCTTTTCTACAGCTTTTCAAAAGACTGCAGCCAAGTCATAATACTAATGCTATTTTCCTACAACTTAGGTGCAGATGTTTTTAATATTGGAACATTAACACTCTGCCTTTCTAATTGTAGAGGTGGAAGGGGTTACAAACCTGGTGTAATAAATCTTAGCTAAAACATTTAATTCAGAATATGTCTAGAACTACTTTCAAAACTATTTTTAAATTCCATAACATTAGCAGAGTTCTCACGTTTCCAGAAGGTTTTGCCAACCTCAGATTCCTCTCCTCTGTATTGTAACTTATATGTGGTGAATGCTTCCAAGTCCAGGATGGAACCTCTGGTCACAGACAAAAGATGTCCTCACCCCAGAATACCCAGTACCTGGGGCGCTCTCCTGGAATGTGGGAGGTCCAAATTCCAGCCCCTCCTCCAGAATAGGGATTTGAAGCTGGGTCTTCCACATCCCAGGTAAGCGCCCTAACCACCAGGCTATTAGGGGTCAGGCGTGGACAGTTCTCTTTTTCCGGTATTTCACAAAGAAGCTGGTCCCAGTTTTATTCCAGTGTGGAGTCGTCTTTTTTGTTTTTTGTTTTGTTTTTTTAATTTCAAAACATTTTATAGGACAGGAAAACTGTTTTCCACCAAGCTGTATTGGCCACACTTTCCTTAAGGAAATTTGGAACACTAAAACTTTGTCAATACCATTGTTTAGTTGCCTCAGTTATCATGGTGTCACTAGATCAAGTGGCTGGGGTAAACTGCCAGATAATGACAATCTCCTCCAAAGGCTAAACAGAAGTTTTTCCATAGCCAAGCTGGAACCCCTCCAGCTCTAAGCAGAAGTAAACCCAGAAGTACCATAGAGGGTACTGTTTCCAGTGTTTCAAATAGCGTAGAATCCTCTTTCCTTCCATTCCTCTTAGCTGTTGACTGCTGACCTCAAGTTCTTTAACTATAGCTGGGCTGGGCTGAGGCCTAGTGACAGCTCATGTCAAGTTGTTGACAAAGGTTCAGAATCTTTCTAGAACAAGCTAGGGACTCCTTTGTCTCATCAGATAAAATACCCCTTTAAAAGGGGAAAAAAAGTGATGGCAAAAATATTATTTTCAAATGAAAATTGCAACATGAGAGCCCTGCTCCAGTCACCTGCAATCCTAAAGTATTAAAGGGGGTGGAGGAAAACCCATAACATTCTTGTAGAAGGGTAAGCCACCATGTCACACAAGAGTCACCAATTCCATAATTCATGTAAATTCAGATGACATTTAAGGTTCTAAGTAAGTAGATGGGATAGAACCTTGGAGATTTATAAAGCTGAACAGAGGGTTGCTTGGGAGGCTAAAGGGTAGCAGGAACTCAGTGACAACTCTTTGTTGAGACAGAAAGCCAAAACAGAGAAATCTCAAGGAGGGTTATAATCCTCCTCAAAGAGGTCATCAGGTTCCCAAAAATGTTAAATTAAATTTTGGCATTTGCAGTGTCATGTTGAGTTCATGAAGGTGAACTCTGGCATGGCAATTTCTGTGTTCTAATCTGCTAACACAGAATACCCGCTGTTTGTATTTATACAGCAAATATCTTATTTGAGGTGTTAAACAAGCCATGTGATTTAGGTTTTGTTCCTTAATATCTAGTTTTTTTGCTCTCCTCAACATGTCCATGCTAGGACTTAAAGCTATGAGCTTCTGTATAAGAAGAGAGTAAAAATATCAATTATACTGGTTTAAAAAAAAAAAGACAGATAACTAAGGGGAGATATAATAAAGGTCTATAAAATGTTGAATGATATGGAGAAAAAGAATAGGGAAGTTCTCTTTACCCCTTCCCATAACACAAGAACTAGGGGTCACCCAATGAAATTAATAGGCTGCAGGTTTAACACAACAAGAGGAAGTACTTCTTCACACATTGTACAGTCAACCTATGGAACTCATTGCCCAGGGATTTTGTGAAAGCCAAAAAAGTGTAACTGGGTTCAAAAAAAGAACTAGATAAGTTCATGGAGGATAGTCCATCAATGGCCGTTAGCCAAGATGATCAGGGATGTAATTCCATGCTTTGGATGTTCCTAAACCTCCAACT
This sequence comes from Lepidochelys olivacea, assembly GCF_965140295.1. NCBI lineage: Eukaryota > Metazoa > Chordata > Testudines > Cheloniidae > Lepidochelys > Lepidochelys olivacea. Next base: position 77,660,320 of record NC_140417.1, on the reverse strand, counting down.
ACCAGAAGTTGGTACTGGATGACAGGGGATGGATCACAATAAATTGCCCTGTTCTGTTCGTTCCCTCTGAAACGTCTGGCATTGGCCACTGTCAGAAGACAGGATACTGGGCTAGATGGACCATTGGTCTGACCCAGTATGGCCGTTCTTACGCTCTTATGGACTTGTTGCAACATGTGATTTGATAAAGTCAGAATAGTCCTGCTTAGCAGAGGAGGACAGAGGCTACTGACCCAATAATGAACAAAAGTAATTTGCATGAATTCATTCTCTTAGCACAGTGTGCATCTAATCCCCATCCCTGGCAGAATGATGGACACACATAAGAAGGACAGAACCCATAATTTCTAATGCTATTTTTAAAAGAAGAAAATGTTCATTGAATATTGGTCTAGATTTTCAGCTAGGCTAAATCAGCATAGCTCCATTGTAGAGCCAGTTTACACCATCTGAGAATCCAGCCAATGGACTTTGTCCTTATTAGAACATTAAATATCAATTGTCAAAATGTTGGGCTAAACTCCAATTTCTGCAGCAACTGATCTGGGAACATGAATGTAGGCAAGAAACACTCTAAAAACACATTCTGTCAAATGACTGGGTACCTCTGAGAACTGAGTGGAACAATTAACTTAAAAGACAATTAGCAGATAAAAGGAGAAGAATAAAAATATTTTTCCCAAGCTCAAATACTCTACATTACCTTCCTTATGTAGACTTTAAGCCTCCTCTGAGCCATATTCAAGTCTGTCTGATTAGCCATGTTTTTACCTGGTTTGTTTAGACTGAGCAACAAAAGGATTAGAGTCTTGAAATGATGAATTACTGAGGACTGTATGATTTTTCTGAATCTCTCTTAACAATGTTCCACATCACATTTATACTGACGTGCTGTATTTCTGAATTTGACATGTGACAGGAATGATTCTCTCATGAAAACAACATCCTGACAATGCCTAAGATACCAGCAGTTCATCTTCTGAGCATACCAGTAGATTGATGGATGAAAGAATATTGTTTAGTGATTCATTCTTCTGCATTAACAGGAAGGTTTATAGATTCTTCCCTGGCAATATTGAAAATTTACACTGACACTTACTGAATAGTGAACACGAAGACAGCAAATAGGTCAGTTACTGAGTGAATTATTCCCAGGGGTTTTCAGAAACAACTACAGGTTCTTTACTATGAATTGCTGTAAACAAATTGCTGATTGATTGGTGAGCTGAATGTTTACATCTCATAGATGCACCATTTAAATAACTTTGGTTTGCAATCTTTGTCCCAAGAATCACATTGGAAGCCCCATTGATTGGGTCATGTATAACTGGACTGTACAATACACTCAAAGTACTGAAGGGAACATTCCTATATTGGCAGAAAGAGCGAGGATGAACAAGATGGTCCAGTAGGTCCTTTTTCACCTCTATTACCCCATGTGCAGTGGGGAACAGTATCAAACATAAGTGAAGGAAGCACCAGCTTCACTGCATCTTTCCCTTCTGTCCCATTCTCTCTGACTGTGAGGAAGTACTCCATGGGTGCACCAAAGAGGCTGAGCTAGTGAAGTGGGCAACTCTGAACAGTATCATGCTCCTAAGCCCCAAAGGCAACGTGCCATGTAAGGCAATATAATCTCAAAAGCACTTTCGGAAGGGCTTCTACAAAACTGGGAGATGATATCAAAAAGCCAGTATTCAGCTTGCTCAACACTATCTTATTCTGGTGCCCATATCCACCCTGAAACCTGCAGCTCTCTGCCCCATGCATGCGTTTCCATCTTCCTTTGTTTTCAGTGTCCTGTGCTTCTCTTCATGTTTACTTCAAGGGTCTAACAATTTATTCCATTTTTTAAAACTATGGTTTCTTTAAAGTTTCTCACAAAAAATCATTATGATATTTCTCTGTATGCGACTATGTAAATTATTTCAAATAGCATTTTTAAGCTCTTTTGGGGCTTAGGCACGTGCATCCACAGCTTCATGAGATCCTTGCTGTAGCTTTCTGAGTATTGCAGCAAATTGGTGAAGGGACTGGCAGCAGCTTCCATCCTAAACTCTTGATCTACCTTCCATGTTTGTGATGGCAAATCTCCGGAAACAAGGGAGAAATGGTGGCTGCAAAATGAATCTATTATTCCTATTCGACAATCTGAAAAATGGAAGAGAGCAAAATTAGAATCCTCTGATATACATTTTCCTTGATAAATAAAATAAGCTTAAATTCTGCTTGAAGGATTTTACTCTCCTGAGACCTGATTGTGAACATATTTGCAGCACTTTCCCCACCCCCCGGCCATAGTTTTTATAAGCATGCTGCAGGAACTCACTGCTCTGTGTGCAATGTTAATGGTTACCCACATTCCATGTAACTCTATAATGTGTTTGAAACTATGGCTGCACCCATTTCACACCATACATGTAAACTGCCTGGGCTTATTAGGACATCAGAAAATGCTCTTGAGCCAGGAAATGCTTCTTATATAGAGGAGTGCTATGCAAAATGGAAGGCCTGGATAAGATCAGGCCTCAGTGCTCTCTCTTTTAGGCAGCTGGGTTATCTAATTACTCTGAGGGCAGGTCTACACTACCGTTTATGTTGATCTAACTTACATTGCTCAGGGGTGCAAAAGACACACACACACACACTCCGAGCAATGCAAGTTACAGCGACCTAAGTGTTGTTCACACTGGCACTATGTTGGCGGGAGACGCTCCCCCGCTGACATAGCTTCTGCCTCTCGTGGAAGTGAAGTAATTATGCTGATGGGACAGCACTCCCCTGTTGGCATAGGGCGTCTTCACCAGAAAGGCGGGTGTAATTTTCACATAGTAGGAAATGTTGCTATTTAATGAACATTTGATCAGCCAAGCAAAAAAAAAAAAAAAAAAAAAGTGCTTCCAGAACACTTATTTAGAGAGCATTCTTTAAGTATAAAGTGTATCCTGAGAAATGGTGCTAGAGAATAGGATGAGTTTCAGAGTAACAGCCGTGTTAGTCTGTATTCGCAAAAAGAAAAGGAGTACTTGTGGCACCTTAGAGACTAACCAATTTATTTGAGCATGAGCTTTCGTGAGCTACAGCATCTGATGAAGTGAGCTGTAGCTCACGAAAGCTCATGCTCAAATAAATTGGTTAGTCTCTAAGGTGCCACAAGTATTCCTTTTCTTTTTTAGAGAATAGGATGAATCAAGCAAATATTTCAGTTACAGGAGGGACTCAACATTACAACTAGCGCAAACAAATGTCTTTCACTTACCAGAATGCATAGACAGAAGAATTGCAACTGTAAGCCAGACTTGACTACAACACTCATTTGCTGCAGCATCATATCAGGGAACCTTTTTGTTGCAGTTTATTTTAATCCCTTCCACTGCACTGGAACTTTTCTAAGATAGTAACAAGAACAACAGTGCCCTCCAACTGTGGAGATGCACTGAAGCAGCTGAACACAAGAGAAGCACATTCCATTTATGCCTTTAAACTTATGATTTACACAGTTATGCTCCACACATGTTCAAACAGAGTCCCTGTGATAATATTGTCTAATTCCCACTACTGTGTGAATCTATTCAAACCCCAATCCCCTGCCAGCTCACTGCTGAGGGGACTCATGCTTTTATGGAAGTTTCTCCTCTTGAAAATGAATCCGTTTCAAGAACAGATGGATAATTTGAAGGGAAATATAGGTTATTTCTTTGTGCGCAGTGAAATGACAGGCTGCAATTACTACTCCAAAATAATCCTTTTTGACTGAAAAACTAAATGTACACCTGTGTGTGTGAAATCAGGACAATTTTTGAAAATTCAGAATGTGAAAATTTCAATGTAAAGTTTTCACATTTTGCTCTAAATATTTCCCACCCCTCTAGTTTAAGAGTGGGATCCATGAAGGCACTTAAACCGAGGGTTTAGGCACTGAAATCCCATGTTTGGCTCCACTGTGATCCACAACATTCCCGCCAAACCATGTAGGTGCTTAATTCATTTGGCACCTCAGTTTTCAGGGTAAAAGCTCCCTTGGCGTCTATGTTCCTCCCTCTGGGCATTCACACTACTGCTTCCCTCTAGGTGTCTGGATGTCTCTCTCCTGCCTACACCCCAGAGTGATTCATGAACCAGGGAAAGACATGTTCAGCCACCTAAGTCACATTTTCAGAGGCCATCTACTGGATCAGGTACCGTTCAAAATCTGGGTACCATCTCCTTCCCTGGCCACTTTGAAGCAAGGTAGGTGCCTGACTCATTCCATCATGAAACTTCTCTCGGTGCCTAACCTGCCTGAGTCCCGGTGGTGGGTTCTTGTTCATGGATCACTAAACAGAGGTAGGCAATTTATTCCAGTGTTTAACTACCCTAACAGTTAGAAAGTTTTTCCTAACATCCAACCTAAACCTCCCTTGCTGCAATATAAGCCCATTGCTTCTTGTCCTATCCTCAGAGATTAAACATTAAGTTAGATGTCCAATTGCTGCTAAACTTTTTGGTGAAAACTGAAACAAAAGTCATTTAGCACTTCTGCCGCTTCCACATTTTCTGTAATTTATTTTCCCACCTCATCAAGTAGACAAATGTGGACCAACCCTGTCCTTGGTCTTCCTCTTGCTTCTAATGTATTTGTAGAATTTTTCTTGTTACCCTTTATGTCTCAGGCTAGTTTAATCTTGTGTTGTGCCTTGACCTTTCTAATTTTGTCCCTACATACTTGTATTATTTGTTTATATTCATCTTTTGTAATTTGACCTAGTTTTCACTTTTTGTAGGACTCTTTTTTGAGTTTCAGATAATTGAAGATCTCCTGGTTAAGCCAAGGTGGTCTCTTGCCATACTTCCTATCTTTCCTACGCAGTGGGATAGTTTGCTCTTGTGCCCTTAATAGTATGTTTTTCAAAAACTCTCTTTAACTGTTTTTCCCCTTAGACTAGCTTCCCCTGGAATCTTACCTACCAACTCCCTGAGTTTGCTAAAGTCTGCTTTCTTGAAATCCATTGTCTTTATTGTGCTGTTTTCCCTCCTACCATTCCTTAGAACCATGAACTCTATCATTTCATAATCACTTTCAACCAAGCTGCCTTCTACTTTCAAATTCTCAACCTGTTTCTCCCTATTTGTCAAAATCAAATCTAGAACAGCCTCTCCCCTTGTCATAAATATAAAGGGAAGGGTAAACCCCTTTGAAATCCCTCCTGGCCAGGGGAAAGCTCCTCTCACCTGTAAAGGGTTAAGAAGCTAAAGGTAACCTCGCTGGCACCTGACCAAAATGACCAATGAGGAGACAAGATACTTTCAAAAGCTGGGAGGAGGGAGAGAAACAAAGGGTCTGTGTGTCTGTCTATATTCTGTCTTTGCCAGGGATAGACCAGGAATGGAGTCTTAGAACTTTTAGTAAGTAATCTGGCTAGGTACGTGTTAGATTATGATTTCTTTAAATGGCTGAGAAAAGAACTGTGCTGAATAGAATAACTATTTCTGTCTGTGTATCTTTTTTATAACTTAAGGTTTTGCCTAGAGAGGTTCTCTATGTTTTGAATCTAATTACCCTGTAAGGTATCCACCATCCTGATTTTACAGGGGGGATTTCTTTATTTCTATTTTTATTAAAAGTCTTCTTGCAAGAAAACTGAATGCTTTTTCATTGTTCTCAGATCCAAGGGTTTGGGTCTGTGGTCACCTATGCAAATTGGTGAGGCTTTTTATCCAACATTTCCCAGGAAAGGGGGGGTGCAAGTGTTGGGAGGATTGTTCATTGTTAAGATCCAAGGGTCTGGGTCTGTAGTCACCTAGGCAAATTGGTGAGGCTTTTTAACCAAACCTTGTCCAGGAAGTGGGGTGCAAGGTTTTGGGAAGTAGTTTGGGGGGAAAGACACATCCAAACAGCTCTTCCCCAGTAACCAGTATTAGTTTGGTGGTGGTAGCGGCCAATCCAAGGACAAAGGGTGGAATATTTTGTACCTTGGGGAAGTTTTGACCTAAGCTGGTAAAGATAAGCTTAGGAGGTTTTTCATGCAGGTCCCCACATCTGTACCCTAGAGTTCAGAGTGGGGGAGGAACCTTGACACCCCTAGTAGCTTTCTCCACCTTCTGAAATAAAAAGTGGTCTCCAATACATGCCAGGAACTTTTTGGATAACCTGTGCCCTGCTGTGTTATTTTCCCAACAGACGTCTGGGTAGCTGACCTATCACCATGAATTTGTTCGTTGTTTAAAAAAACCTCATCCACCTCTTCCTCATAGAATCATAGAATATCAGGGTTGGAAGGGACCTCAGGAGGTCATCTAGTCCAATCCCCTGCTCAAAGCAGGGCCAATCCCCACTAAATCATCCCAGCCAGGGCTTTGTCAAGCCTGACCTTAAAAACCTCAAAAGGAGATTCCACCACCTCCCTAGGTAACGCGCTCCAGTGCTTCACCACCCTCCTAGCGAAAACCATTCTGGTTAGGCGGTCTGTGGTTGACCCCTTACTGTGACATCACCCTTGCTTTTTTTACACCTTTTATCCTCACCCAGACTTGCAACAAGTCTGTCTCCTACTTCCATCTCAACCTCAGTCCAAGTGTAGACATTTTTGATATATAAGGCAACACCTCCTCCTTTTTTCCCCTGCCTGTCTTTCCTGAGCAATCTATTATATCAATATTCCAGTCATGTACACAATTATACACACTTCTCCCCCAGAAAGTAGTAGACACCTTTCCCTAGATAGAAACACCAGTACATTTTTTTGAGGGATTATCCTGGAAAACAACTTTGTTCTACATGTCTAAAATAATCAAGTACAGCTATAGGGCATTTGCCAGACTGCTAGTGTTTATGCCAGTGATAACTACAAAATTAACAATGTTGCAATCTGATCTGTATTAATTATGGGACAGAAAAGCACTTTAAACTTGGCTCAAAAGAGCTGAGTCTCGCACTCAAATGTAATAATTATTCTTGCTCCTATGCAAACAGAAGTAAGCACTTTTTTTTTTAATTTTGGGGGGGGGAGGAAATAAGCAGCTTTCATGAGCTACAGTCTGAATACTTCAAAAACCAAACCCTTAAACCCTGTAGATTGTTTAAGGATGAATGCTCGTTACCGCCAACGCATGTATATTGACACGCATTCCCTAGTGTCATGTGCTCGATTTCAAAAACACCATTATAAAGTCACAAGGTGCACGCACTTGAGCGTGACTGTACAAATCACCAAGAAATTACACATTCATCTTTGTGAAAACATGGCTTTGGAACTTACATTTTGTTCCTTCCTGCTCATCATAAACTTACTAAAGAGACAGACTTCTCAATATTTTTTCCAGACAAAACAATGAAGCAAATTTATGGTGACTGTTGGTTGATGGCATAGCATTCAGGAAGCTTTCCAGCACTCATGTAGGGATGCATGAAAGTCAACCTGCCAGGCTGTTCATCAAACTTCTGGGAATACGGGGCTAAGTTCAGCTCTGGCGCTTATCAGGAATGCTGGCTAATAATGGGCAAATCTAACAATGCATCTACTGAATAGCAGGGATACTGGTTCTAGTTGCTATCCAGGAATTTCTGAATATGAATCCAAAAGCTATTCAACGAATGGATATTTGCTTCACCCATACAGCAGAGACAAGTTAGGAGTGCTAATCAACTCCCCTAACTCTCTGCCAGCAAATCACCCTTTGGGCTGATGGCTGGCGTCAGCATCAATCCTCACCTTGAACAAGCAGGGTAATGCTGAGCAGATTCCTAAAGCAGGCAATTCTCTTTTCCTTGTCCTCTACAGGAAGGAGCAGAAAATCCCCCTGACCACCACAAACCTGGGCCTGTGTGAGGATGAGGAGAAAATTTGCTGGCTTCCACAGGAAACAAATGCCAGGCCCTTCCCCTCCACAGGGCTGAGCAGGTTTCAATTAGGCCAGGCAGGAGAGAGCTTGGGACTTTCTTATCAGTAGAGAGAGTCTGTTTTTCCTGCATATGAAGGCTGAGGGCTCCATGCTGCTGCTCTATCTCCTTTTCTTGAAAAAGGGCATGAGCTGGGGTGTACAGCAGCCACACCAGGCAGACATACAGGTGAAGGGTTGATAGTCTGGCCTGCCAAAAGGTGCTACAGTTCTTCAAAGCAACACCTTCCAGGCTCAATGCTTGTGGCAGGAGGGGCTCTCAGCTGGAGGGGACAATGGAGAAGGGAACATATGACAGAAGAAAGGAAACTGGCTGCAGGGAGTTGGCAGCCCTGGTCAGCAGAGGATCTTTCTTCTGGGTTTGGAGGGAGGTCCAGGGGCAAGAGCAGCAAGGAGGCTTCCCTGAGGAGAAGAGAATCCCAGGCTGTTCATGCTGGCTCCTGTAATGGCCAGTCAGCCCTCTCTTGAGATAACTCTGACCCAGAGCATATGTGGCTTGTCCTGCATAGCTACCACAATTGGGCAGCACACATGTAGAGTATGTGAAACACCACCACACAGTTTTAAAGGCCATAAGATTTTAGCCTGTTTTAACTTCTTGTAATGGGTGATACTGCATATACTATGTGGCAAAACTTATCTATAATGGAGTTTAAGGCATTGCATTAGCTTCATTGCTTTACCTGTTAGGACAAAGTCATCTGAGTGATGCAGCCTCCTTACCTTTTCTGAACTTGATCATGAATAAATTTGGCTGTGCAAGTGAATCTACTTTTTAGTCTAATTACACTTATAGTATGATGAAAATGTGTCTATTTTCTGATTGATGTGATATGTAACTAAATGTACATGCAAATTATTTCATAAATAACCCTGTCCCCAAAATGGTCTTCTGCCCCCCCCCCTTTATTTTTTTTTTTAAGAGGGGGAGGGCTTCCAGGGAAAAAACACAAAAAAACAAAAACTAAAAACTATTTTTATATTCCCAGTTTTGTTTGTTGGTTTTGTTCCTCTAAAATTTTGCTTCAAGTTTTATTACTTTACATTGTTCATACTTTCCCTGATTATTTTGGCATCCAGGATTCACTGATTTTTTTCCAACCCATAGCTGGTTCTAAAATTTATCCAAACCCTCCAGCCCTAAAGCAGCCTAATCAAATCAAATACCTAAACAACTTGTCCCAATACTACTTTTTCTGTTTATCAGAACTAATTTGATAGTACCAGGAGGTTAATTTCTGCCCTATCTGTGAAATATCACAGCTGTTTGCAGTTAGATCGCAAAATGCTACAAGGAGTCTTTGTAAATTTGAGAAAACTCTAGTTTCCCTGCAAACAAGTGATAAATTTACATTTTCAGGCACCTTTGTATTTGAAGTTGAAAGTTCAGGGATTAACAAACTGCTTCAATAAACTCCTCCCAATACTAGATTCATCTACATTAAAAAGATTACTTTTTTGAGTCTCTGAATTACAGCTCTTAGAACAAGACCACCTGAGGATAATGATCAGCTGACTTAATTTTTAATCAGCATTTAACAGCCTTTTTATTCTTCTAAATTAAGCCCATTTTCATTAGTTTAATGACAGAACACCTCTGAAAAGTGAAAAGGTCATTGAACCTTTGGAATTACATGTATGCCAAGACTTCAACTAAAGCTAGCAGGCCTTTTTTTACTGCTTGTCAAGGGATTTATTAAATATAAATATGAACAATTGCTCATTTCTGTAGTCAAATGGAATAGACTATAAAAGGTCTATCATCTCATCAATATGTGTCAACTTACATGTGAGACTCCCCTAAGTACAGTATTCTGAGTATACTTTGGAGGTACAGTATAAGAATCTCTTCACACAGGACCCAATATGCAAGGTGCTGAGAACCCATTGACTTCAATAGATTTGGGGAGTACCCTACATCTCACAGGACTGGGTCTATGGTGCATATTATCATGGTAATAGAAGAACTAAACCTTCCTTGTCAAATGAAGGGCTGAAGGATTTGGCTCATAGGTAGTACTATGAGAGATTTCAGTGTTCGTTTCTGATATGTATTGGTCACTATTCCAATATCAAATTATGGTACTGTAAACACTCCCACAGTATATTATGTATCCCACACATTGAAGTGGACCATGCTATTGATTTTTAATGTCTTTTTAATCCATTTTCACCAATTTAGTTTTTAAAACTGTGTTAGTCTAGTAGCTTGTAGAACAGATTTTAGACTAAAAGGATGATTTATACACCTTCCAGGTGTTTTTATAATGGAATATAATATGAACAAATAGATTTTTCAAGCCTTGGTAGTAGCTCTATTTGGAGAAAAGGAATCTTACCTTGAGGAGGGAGGGAACCAATACCTTCAGAATTTCAGCTATTTTTTGTCCAGCTTTCACACAGTTGTAAAGATAAGCATTGAAACATGGATAGATTGTAAACGAATGCAGTGTTATCTTCCTAAGTCTGCAATCCCAGTACCTCTGTTGCTGCTCATAGTTTTGCAAACATAGAGTGAAATTAATGAGACTCTAGACAATTTCACTGACGCCAAGGGTGTTCTGACTAACAGTAGTGCAAGTGACCAACTTCATGTGGCTGTTCCCCGGAAAGGACAGGGGTGTACTCTGTGATGTGGCACCTACTTCCTTTTCCTACATATCTCTGGGTGGGGTCCACTGACTCCTCCACAAAGCAGGGGGGTGATATCCAAGGATTTCTGCTGAGTGTCCCAATCCAAACTTGTGACCCTTACCGCGGTCCTGTTTTTTTCATTATTAACCTAAACGAATGAGTTGTTTTATGGGTTCTGTAGCCCTCTTCCCTCATTTGAGACAGCAGGCCTGTAGCTCTGAGTGGGCTGTGGAGTCAAATAGGTTTGTGCAGCTGCTGCTGTTTGGGGAAGCTATGAGGAGAAGCAAAGGACTTTTTCACAGGGGGAAGAAAACCGTGAGCAGTTGCCATTTTCACCATGTTAAAGTACAAGCACATTGTAGAAGGGCAAATTCACCCTTTTCTGGAGTCTTGTTTAACTGGTAATTCAAATAACAGAACACAAACCCAAGTCTTACCCTATGTTTTCTCCGCAGACACAATTGCTCCCAGAGCTCCCTGTTGGACTTTCCCCTCACTGTCCTTAGCTATTTCTAAGCAGAGTGTAATACTATGCCCCAGCCCCGCCCCTCAGAATCTTGTGAAGCTGACCTCTGCATTCACCTGCCATAGTGAGTCAGCAGAATTTACTCAACAGCTGTGTGCAGGGTATAACTCCCACTAAGACGGTGAGCAAATAGAAGAATGTTACATCCCCCTGTACGGACAGAACTTGCCACCCAGTTACAAGACTTAAAAAAAGCAGGCTGAAATTAGGGGCAGAGTAACCAGAAACCACCCCACAAGCCTTTTACCAACCAGCAGGCTCAGGGAGTGGGGCGGGAGGGTGTACAGTAGCAGAGATCACTCACAGCAGCGGAGGAAAAGCAGAATAGCAAATAGGAGACAGAACAGAAAAATCCTTTTCCCTTCAGCAGCTAGAAGAAAAGGTAGCTTCAACTGCATAGCCCTAGACAGAGAGGAAATACATACTTCCAGGCAGGACCCAGGGCCAGCACCCTCTCTCCCTTTTCTCACCAGCTGGAGGTGGTTGTGGGACTAGAGTTCTCAACAGGATGCTAGTCTGGCCTTCACTGATCAGAGTGGGCTCATCCTCTACACTTATGTCTGGCTAATATGTATGAGTCCTCCAGCTAAGGCATTGGTAACTATCACTTTACACTGCTCTATAGTGTGTTCATCAAGTATTAAGAGCCCAGTATTGAGGAGATGATGAACACCTCCTGCTCCCATGGACCTCATTGCAAGTTGAGGGTAATAAGCACCTGCCAAGACTGAGTTCTAACTATTCTTAGACATGCATCCACTTCCCCTTGTATTCAACAGCACTGAACACTCATATCAAAAGGATAGCCTTTGACCCATGTTCACAAATTCCATTTAACCAGAGCAGTTCTTTGGACTTCACTTGTTTCTCTGAGTCTCTTGTGTGAATCTACATATGCAAAGTGAGCTTATGAATCCTCCCTAATTTACATACCATGCCAAATGAAAAATTCTCTATTTTATTAGCAGTAGCATGTACTTTATTTTCCTATCAAATCACTATAATGATGTGGCTAAAATGCATCCTTATGCACAAATCACTTCTATGAAAAATAAGTGCCCTGAACAATGAGGATTTTTGAACATAAATTTGTGAAATCAAAATGAGTTTGATTTTTCTTTCAAAATTACTTTAAAACTTTAAAAGCAAGAAGGAAAAAAGACCTGTGCTAAGCCTAATAAGGCAGATATTCTTTTTCAAGCACAAGGGAAAGTCACAACTATATACCTATGTGTGTCAAGAATACTGGAAATATGCTATATTGTTAGCTGTTACTGAAACTGGTAGTTATCCTGAATGAATCAAGGAATTAGCTTATTTTTGTCCAATAAAACCAGTTTTTTATTATAAAAATATCAATTAGAAAACTTCCCCTTTTTACATTCTCAGAGGAATCATTGACAGCAGTTCTCTTTCCAGTCCGAACAATATAGACCTATTGAGATATGCTAAAAAAATAAGGGGAAAGGGGAGGTTTCACTATTTAGCATTAACAACACTGATTTATAAGTTGAAAGTCTTAAGATTTTACTATTTAAAATATGTTAGCCTTCATCTATTTTAGAAGAGGCTGCCATCTATTTCCACCCCATAAATCACAACAAAATTATTAAATATATTATACATAGCAATTAACGTAGGACTTTGATCTTTTCCAGAATTTATTCACGAACTGCCATAGCATGAAGATAACACACAGTTGACTGCTTCCAAATAGGAAAAACTCCCAGAAATAAAGAACTTCTGGTTTAAATTAAAACAAGGACTAGGTTTCCAAGGGCATGTGATCATTAATTTATAAAGGCCCTGACGTACTTATCAGGTGACATTAATGGAATCACTGACCTGTATCAAAAGCTGTGGAAAGAAACCCTTGTGTTTTTTGGAACTAATAGATTGGTTCTATGTCTAAGACACAGCACCAGACTACACTAACTTGCTTTAGCCTACTAAATAGCTATATCTAGTATGACAAAATGAAGTGTTTGATATCCCCAGAAACCTCTGATTGCAAATGATGTTTAAATTACTGCAGTTGTGGGTTTAAGCATCCTAAGCAAGTGAAACTAGGTTACTAATAATAAATAATCATAAAAATTCCCATCATAAGTGTCAAATAGGTAGCTCTGACTCCACCTTGTGTTGCCTAAGTATGAACTATCTTTTCTAAGCTCTGAAGAAATGGCCCAATTTCTCCACCTACTGCTTTAGCATAGAAGTTCAAGCTATATTTCACCAGTGGGAAGAGACCAAATATTATGATGCCAAAAGAGTCTGCCGTTTATGCACTAGGGAGTCCACTGGTTTCATTACAAGGGAAGTCTCCCTCAGGCTGAAATCTATTCCAATGTATCTGCCAATGAAAGATAATGATAAACTGAGAAGCAGTTAAAAAAAAGTCACGTGCTCTTGATTAGGCAGGAAAAATACTTCCAAGACAGAAAACGAGGAACTAGGGGCCTGATTTTCAGAGGTATTGATCATCTGCAGTTCCAGTGGCCTTCAGCTGGAGGTGTGGATGTCCAGCCCTTTTGAAAATAGCACAAGAAGTTACACAAAGAAATCCATAACGGTCAGCCACTGGAAGTAGACGAGGGCTGAAGCCAAACAGAATGTTAAAATTAGATTAGAAACTACTTAAATTAGACATTAAAATATATTTTAGAAAGCTGCACAAAATTGTCCACTGGAGTTCTTATGAATAATTACCTATTGTTTCAAACCGCAGTATTGTATTAAAGCTCCAGTGGTGTCACAAGAACTTTACAGAGCTCATAATTCCACGAGTGGCCTTCAAAAAAAAATTTCACTTTTGAACTTAAAATAAATAATGTTTCTTCCCCTGTCTGCAGTCAGATTCTGAATATTGAGGTCATCCACTTGCAAATATGTAGTCATCAAAGGCAAGTAGAAAGAAAAGGAGTACTTGTGGCACCTTAGAGACTAACCAATTTATTTGAGCATAAGCTTTCGTGAGCTACAGCTCACTTCATCAGATGCATACTGTGGAAACTGCAGAAGACATTATATACACAGAGACCATGAAACAATACCTCCTCCCATCCCACTCTGCTGCTAGTAATAGCTTATCTAAAGTGATCACTCTCCTTACAATGTGTATGATAATCAAGTTGGGCCATTTCCAGCACAAATCCAGCTTTTCTCACCCTCTGCCCCCCCCCCCAACACAAACTCACTCTCCTGCTGGTAATAGCCCATCCAAAGTGACCACTCTCTTTACAATGTGTATAGAAAACCTGGATTTGTGCTGGAAATGGCCCACCTTGATTTTCATACGCATTGTAAGGAGAGTGGTCACTTTGGATAAGTTATTACCAGCAGGAGAGTCAGTTTGTGTGTGTGGTTTTTGAAAAAAAAAAAAAAAAGGGAGGGGGGTTACTCTGAAACCTGTCAAAGGCAAGTAGAAAGTTTTTAAGGGCCACCACTTTGTACTTGCAGTCACATGTTGCGAGGAGATGTTGGCAGCCAAATTGCAAAAGGAGTAGCACCTAAGTTGTTAAAGAGATTATTTAGTTTTGGGGGGCCTCCCCATGTCATTTCATGTGTATGTGTGTAATACTAATCTTTACTAATGATATCAATCTGGAGAAAATTACTCAAATACCAGAAATTGGAGACTCTTTCCTCCCCCTTTGATGTTGGGGATCCTCTAGGTATCTGCTGATGCTGGAAAGTGTATCTGCAATTTGAGGTATGCTGAAGGGGTCCAGTGCTAGAGGGTTATTATAAAATCGTATTGCTCAGTAGCTAATTAAGTATTTGCTGAATTCTGGGGAACCCCCTTTATATTTGGGTGTCAACCAAAATCAGCTGCATTTCCACCACCGGGCCGCATGGGCAGGGAGTTAAGGAGACTTAGACAGATGAGGGATTTCTGAAATCCTCAGAAAGCTGTTCCATTGTCGTTAAAGTGGGTCCTTGAACTCTGGTGCAGTAGGTCTGAGTTAAGCAAAACCTGAGGGGAAGAAGTGCAATAACATGCCCAGACTTGTAAGGGGAATGGTCTAAACTGAACACTAACTGAACACATTATCCCTAGCTACCCAGTCCACAGATGCACTCATCAGCATTGAGAGTGATCACGGGAATACCTGCATCCTTTTCCCACTCAATCCTGCCACCCTGAAGGTCCCTAAAGCATACTCTGCTAAGTAAACAAATACAAACTTGAATGAACAGATATCAAAGAAAAATTTCCAGGAGAAAATTAATTGCTTCTCTTCTAATAATTACTGCCATATGTTTATCGCTTATTTTACTGAGGCTTTTTTTTTCAACTAGTTATATTTATAAGTACATGGCAAAATTATATCTAATGTGTGCATGTTGCATACTAAAAATAAATTATGTGACTGTATTAATTTCCCTGGTGTTATTTTACTCTTACAGTGAAATCTAACAAACTCCAAAGTGCACATACTCCAAAGCTGATAAATGCATGATTATATGATGTTGCAGGGGAGGGGGGTAGAGATTTTATTCCTGTTCTTTACTGAGAGCAAAGTACAGATGGCCTTGTTTTAACTGAAATGGGGCTATCATTTTATCTCAGCAGGAAGGCCTCTATATTCTTACAGGTTAAGCAGTTATTTTTAGCAGTGTGGAGCTGTGAAAAGGAGTGACATCACTGCTTTATCTGCATTCTTCCTGAAAGATAAATTGTCTGTCACTACTAATCCAGACAACAAGTAACAGGAAATAGTTTCTAGTTAGACCTGTATCACATTCATTTATTAGAAGAGAGGTACTGCTGCAATGTCTTTTATTGTGTGTTTTACTAGACATAGAAAGAAACATAACATTTGGGGGAGACAAAATTTCAATTCTTAGAATTTAATCTGCTGTAAAATCATGCTATATCTTGTAGGCACCTTTCAAGAAAATGTACTAATTATGGAACCTCACTGGCTATTGAATTAATTTTATTGATTAAATTTATTTTCAATTATTAAAATGCACATATCCATAACTGTATTGATATGCAGCAGCTTGAGAAAGTCCATTCAAAGAATTGCACTGTGGCTGAATATAATGTTACAAGGTTCCAGGGACAATAGGCAGGTAATTATTTTAACTCACTGAACAGTGTTCTAGGAAGAGCTGGTAGTGCCACCTATTATTAAGGTTGTCTGACGCTTCCTATTATAATAATCTGTTTTCAGTTGCTTATAACTTTGCCAGACTCTAATTTTGGGGTCTAAAATTTTCCATGGCAGATGGCTGATGCAGGCTGAATTATTTTGGAAAATATCAGCCAGAATTATTTCTGTGAAAGAGGACAGGGGAAAAATACACTGTTCTGCAAATGTTAAAAAAAAAAAAAAATCTGGCGATGAGAGACAGACTTGTAAGTGAACATAGAACATAAGAATATAAGAGCGGCCACACTGGGTCAGACCAAAGGTCCATCTAGCCCAGTGTCCTGTCTTCTGACAGTGGGTAATGCCAGGTGCTCCAAAAGGAATGAACAGAACAGGTAATCCTCAAGTGATCCATTCCCTGTCATCTACCCTCAGCTTCTGGCAAACAGGCTAGGGACACCATCCCTGCCCATCCTGGCCAATGGCTAACAGCCATTGATGGACCTATCCTCCATGAATGTATCTAGTTCTTTTTTGAACCCTGTTATAGTCTTGGCCTTCACAACATCCTCTAACAAAGGGTTCCACATACTGACTGGGCATTGTGTAAAAAAACACTTCCTTTTGCTTGTTTTAAACTTGCTGCCCATTAATTTCATTTGGTGACCCCTACTTCTTGTGTTACGAGAAGGAGTAAATAACACTTCCTTATTTACTTTCTCCACACCAGTCATGATTTTATAGACCTCTATCATATCCCCCCTCAGTCGTCTCCTTTCCAAGCTGAAAAGTCCCAGTCTTATTAATCTCTCCTCATAAGGCAGCCGTTCCATACCCCTAATCATTTTTGTTGCCCTTTTCTGAACCTTTTCCAATTCCATATATCTTTTTTGAAATGGGGCAACCACATCTGCATGCAGTATTCAAGATGTGGGCATACCATTGATTTATATAGAGGCAATATGATATTTTCTGTCTTATTACCTACCCCTTTCTTAATGATTCCCAATATCTGTTAGCTTTTTTGACTGCTGCTGCACATTGAGTGGATGTTTTCAGAGAAGTATCCACAATAACTCTAAGATCTCTTTCTTGAGTGGTAACAGCTCATTTAGACCCCATCATTTTATATGTATAGTTAGGATTATGTTTTCCAATGTGCATTACTTTGCATTTATCAACATTGAATTTTATCTGCCATTTTGTTGCCCAGTCACCCAGTTTTGAGAGATCCTTTTGTAGCTCTTCACAGTCTGCCTGGGACTTAACTATCTTGAGTTGTTCTGTATCATCTGCTAAATTTGGCCACCTCACTGTTTACCCTTTTTACCAGATCATTTATGAATATGTTGCATTGGACTGGTCCCAGTACAGACCCCTGGAGGACACTACTATTTACTTCTCTCCATTCTGAAAACTGACCATTTATTCCTACCCTTTGTTTCCTATCTTTTAACCAGTTACCAATCCATGACAGGACCTTCCCTCTTATCCCAAGACAGCTTACTTTGCTTAAAAGCCTTTGGTGAGGGACCTTGTCAAAGGCTTTCTGAAAATCTAAGTACACTATATCCACTGGATCCCCCTTGTCCACATGCTTGTTGACCCCATCAAGGAATCCTAGTAGATTGGTGAGGCATGATTTCCCTTTACAAAAACCATGTTGATTCTTCCCCAATAAACTATGTTCATCTATGTGTCTGACAATTTTGTGATTAAGAAATTCCTTTACTAAGCTTGTATTCTTTGACTTCTCACCCAAAAGGGTTAAACTTGTAGCAAGAGTGCCTGCAGCTTAGGTAAAATTCTGGGGGACCCTGTACAAGCAAATGGGAGTGGGCTCAAGGAATCTCAGACATGGATTTTGGAGTCTAGGAAAGCTGGAAGATGTCCCATTTCCCAATGAAGGGCATCAGACAAATGGTCTAAGTCATACCTGGTCTGCACTAGGTATGAAAAATCCACACCCCAGAGAGATGTAGCTATACTCACCTAATGCCTGGTGTAGACAGTACTAGGTCAATCTTTTCCTTAAAGTTAAAAGAAAGAAGACTTTAGAGTGTTTATAAAAGAAATAGTTTTCAATGAGAATATCTCTAGAACTCTTTGTGTGGATTTAAAATTGAGGTATTTCTTTTTTAAGAGAGGAGGATAAAGAAGGGGTGGGAAGAGGCTCCTGGCTAAGCTTTCATGGCCTTGATGTACCCGGTGCTAGACATCACTTCTCTTGAAATTTCCTAGGAAAAAATTTCCCAAGAGGGAAGAGTCCTGCCCTATGAAAAGACACTTCTGTTGTTGGTTTGTTGGAACTCAGCAATTCCCAAGATTGCAATCTACAGCAGCTTCATCCACAATTCCCAGTTAAAGACTCTTACCAAATACTCTGCAAGGCAAAAATCACAACTAACAGTAGCTAATCTTTCTAACATAATATACCATAGCACGTTATAGAATATTAGCACAAAATAGTAGTGATGAATTCCAGGATTCTGTGCAATCAGACCCAGAGATGATCAATACAACTTTATGGCCAAGAGGCTAGTATTCTCCTTCTTACCTGTCACTGACTGACAGAAAGCAGAGATTTCCTTGCCACTTGTTGAATTAGCCTGGATATTTCATATAAGCAACCAGAAACATAAGCCCGTGTTCTCCAAACATCTCCTAGAATCCAGTAAAAGTAAGTTTGTAATAACCTAAAGTCATCCTAATATATGACAATATGTTAATAATTATTTTGCAAATTATTGAGGTTTGTTCCTATAAAGGGCTGCTGCGGAGCTCTTTTAATGGACTTGTGGGGCCCCAACGCCAGTGAGGATGACCAAGGTACTCCAGCCCCTCTCTGGGAATGCCCTCTGCCCTGACATGCTCCATATATGGGGTGGGGAGCCAGGAGAGGCTGGTGCAGAGTTAGCTACTTCCCCCCCACCCATACACACGCATGCTGGGAGAATCCTCAGTTGCCCATTTTGGCTTAGAGTCCCTTTCTGCTACTCCATCAGCACAAAGGGCTCAGCAGGACCAGGGATCTGGTTCAGTGTGTTCTGAAGACTCAGTGGATCTGAGTGTATGTCACCAGCACTACGTCAAATAAAGTTCCATTTTCAAATGTCCAGGTGTCTCACACAACAAAAATGTAGCCCACACAGGATGCCAGGTCATGCATCAAATGATCTCCTGGAGTCACCTTGTTTGTTTTTTCTAAAAACATGAACAAGAGCACTTAAAAATGTGGAAAAACAGGTCTTGGGGAAGTTGTCAGGTAACCACACAGCTCACAGCACTCCTCAACAGCAGCGGGAACATCCCCGTAACAGACTGTCTCTCCACACACAGCAGGTGGTGGTGTTATGTCAATAAGCAGCATGTAACCATGATTTATCTGGTTTATTTAAGTACAATCTCACACCCGCTACATATAGAAGATAGGATCAAGACAACAGTATATTGTGGAAGGAAAATGAACCAATTAGCAGACAATGCTGTGTGGTCACTAATAACTCAGGGAAGAAGGGGGTCTTACAGTAAGGCTCTGTACTGGGACTCAGGATATCTGGATCAAATTCCTGGTTCTGCCGCAGATTTCCTGTGTGACCTTGGGCAAGTCATTCAGTCTCTGTGCTTTCATTTCCCATCTGTGAAATGGGAATAATGATACTTTCTTTTGCCTGTCTGCAGCCAAATTCTCCAACACAGCTCACAAGAGGATGGCACCATTGCATGTGAACCTTAGCCCTGTTTCACTCTTAAACCTGAACTCCAGAACATAGTCCTAAACTAATTTGGGTCCAAGAGTAAGGAAGCACTTCTGTCGCTCATCAATTTCATGAGAACATTCATTTCATTGAGTTCTTATGGAAAGGTGTGGGGAGCAATTTTTGATGCAGACTCTGTGCCATGTCCCAATTACTTATTTTTAAGGTACCAGGCAGAACAGTTTATCTGACTACTAAAGACAACAGTCTATACCCACAAGTAGCCAGGTGAGGGGGTGGAATTTTAATTGCAGCCCATTTCTCACTACTTTGTATTATTTATTTGATTCCATTAGTGCCCAGGATGCATGAGGCACTTACAATCATAAAGGTACACCTGGCCCTTGCCTTAAGAGTGTATATGTAATGAAGGCCAAAATGGAAAATATGGTTCTTATTAGAGACATGTTTCTCAGCTAACAAACCATTTCCTCTCAGTGCACACAAAACTACATGAGCGATGGATACACTACAAGGACTATAGAGCCTTTAATGGTCCCTCAACTGAAGGCAATGGAGCTCTTACAGGAATACCCTCCTTAAAGCACTGGATGCACCTGTTAAAAGAATAAATTCTTAATAATAGCGTGCATTTGGGCTTCCAAAAATAAGATTCCATTGTCTCTTCCTATTGTTGTTACTCCAGTCTGCTCTAAAATACATTACAGCTGCTCTCTGCTCAAATTACTTCCTGTCTGACAAAATCGTGATTTGGCACTTCAGCCTCAGAGTAAAGGTGATGGAAAACCTGAATAAAATTAGTCAAGGAAGTGCAGAGAAAGTGCAATGCCACCTGCTGAGACTGTTCTGTGCTAGCAAGGTACAGACCCCAACTTTCCCAATTAGCTAAGTAGGAAACAGCTAGTTACCCTTAAGCTACAACCTGGTCATCACCAACAAACTCAGTGGTTGGCATTACAATTGGTCAAACCTTCAGATGCTAACAACTTCTACCAAGTTTCAGAGTGGTAGCCATGTTAGTCTGTATCAGCAAAAAGAACGAGGAGTACTTGTGGCACCTTAGAGTCTAACAAATTTATTTGAGCGTAAGCTTTCGTGGGCTAAAACCCACTTCATCAGATGCATGCAGTGGAAAGTACAGTAGGAAGAACATGAAAAAATGGGTGTTGCCATACCAACTATAACTAGATGAATCAATTAAGATGGGCTATTATCAGCAGGGAAAAAAAAACTTTTGTAGTGATAATCAGGATGGCTCATTTCCAACAGTTGACAAGAAGGTGTGAGTAACAGTAGGGAAAAATTTAGCATGGGGAAATAGTTTTTACTTTGTGTAATGACCTATCCACTCCTAGACTTTACTCAAGCCTAATTTAATGGTGGCCAGTTTGCAAATTAATTCCAATTCTGCAGTTTCTCTTTGGAGTATGTTTTTGAAGTTTTTTTTGGTTGTAGTATTGCAACTTTAAGTCTGTAATCGAGTGACCAGGGAGATTGAAGTGTTCTCCGACTGGTTTATGAATGTTATAATTCTTGACGTCTGATTTGTGTCCATTTATTCTTTTACGTAGAGACTGTCTGGTTTGGCCATTGTACATGGCAGGGGGCATTGCTGGCACATGATGGCATATATCACATTAGTAGATGTGCAGGTGAACGAGCTCCTGATGGTGTGGCTGATGTGATTAGGTCCTGTGATGGTGTCCCTTGAATAGATATGTGGACAGAGTTGACAATGGGCTTTGTTGCAAGGATAGGTTCCTGGGTTAGTGTTTTTGTTGTGTGGTGTGTGGTTGCTGGTGATTAAATATGCTGGGGAAAGCCGAGGTGATGCGAGAGAGAGACTGACTGCAGAAAGAAAATCAGTAAAGCCAGAGGACAGAAAATACTCAGAATCCGTTTTAAGGAAGATTGGAGAATTCATTAGATTTTAAATCACATAATTCTTTGATTCTGCAAGTATACTGAAGCTGTGTCAAATATTATACAGTTTGGTTTAACTCACTCCTATTTGTAATAACCTCTTAAAAGCGTGAAAAAAGAAAATTAACTTCCTTACCTGTGTGTCCATCTACTTACTAGTCAGGGCTCTATTCACAAATGACCTACTCACTCCATAATCACAGGGGCAATTTATACATTTCCCCCCTCCTTCCACCATCATTCTGCTTCTGCTGAACTGCTACAGCACCATGGTCTGACCTCAAGAGACAACTTCCAAACCTGAAACCCAGTGGAGAACGTTATCTTCCACACCAGTGTGGAAGATCGGGTTAATAGAATTGAAAATGTAATAGCTACAACTGTCGTTTTATCAAGAGCATTTATATATATATAGAGAGAGGGCCTATCTAGACCAATGCATGCCCTCCTCCACTAGGAGAAATAAAAACTACAGGTAAAACAAATTCTCTCATACATTGGCATCCACTCTTTTAGATGTGGAGAGCAGTGAGCAGTAAGGGACGATTCTTAGGGAAGGAAGAAATATTAAATGCAAAATAACACAAATCCCAGTAGGTGAAACAAGAAATGAAAAATGTACTTTATTTTCTTATTCTCTCTGTGATTTCAAATTGTTTCCTAGCTTACTTTAGATTAAGGGTGGCTGGAAATAGCAAAAGCTGCATCAACCAAGGAGTCAATGTCAATCAAATGGAATTTGGTGAAGGAATTGCACGTCTCAAGTGGCCACATTGCAAATCCTATTGTATAAAGCTCTATGTTCTTCTTCAAGTGGATGCAGATGTGTATTCCACTTAGGAGTGTGCATGCCCAGAGCGCTGGAGCAGGAAAAGTTTTGCGTAACTGTTGGGGTTGGCGCACATGTCCTGTGCCTCCTTGTGGCCTCTCCCAGAAGGTCAGTTCCTTCTGACTGCTCATGGCCTGAGTCATAACTCCCTGTGTGGCTCTCCTCATGTTTCTCACACAGAGAGAGAGAGAGAGAGAGAGAGAGAGAGAGAGCGCTAGCTCCAAGCTTCATTAATTCTGTAAATAGTTTAGCAGTTAGTACCCTTTAGATATGTTCTCTTTTCTGTTTTAATTTCTAGTTAGTTGGTGGAACTGACCACTGGGGACATGCAGTGCTCTCTGGGCTTCAAGCACTGCCCTTTGTGGGAAATCTATTCCTCATAGTGACCCCCACACCCTTCATTGTGTCTTGGTGAAAGACATGTCTAGGAGAGGTGTAGCATCTGCTGCTCCTTTAAATAACATGCTCAAATTTCCAGGGATCTGCACCTCAAGAAACACCTCCTGGAACAGGCCACAAGGCCTACTTTAGCACTTGTGCCAGATTGCTCTGTCTGCGCAGTCAACCACTACTATGGCAGAGACTTTGGGCAGGCTCTTGTTCTCAGGCTCCTCTCCAAAGAGGAGAGGTTTATGTTCCCTTCTTGGGGTTCCTCGCATAAAAGGACCCATAAGACTGATAAGAGCCACTCCAGCTTCAAGGGAGGCTCATCTTCCACCTCAAAGGGGGGACTGGAGAAACATCGAGATTCACTGGCTACCCAGGGTAGTGCTGAGCCATCATCCCTTGTCTCCCCAGTACTGAAACAAGATACCCCTGATACTGTACTATTGTCTCTGGATCTATTCTCATGGAGGCCATCAAGTCTGGTACCGACAGACACTGTTTTGGCGCCACTCATTTTGGTGCCTACAACCCCACAGTTATATGAGGTGGCAAAGGCCCTGCTCTTCCTCTCTGTCCTTGGTTCACCAATCATGCAGGAGTACACAGGGCTATTACCTCTCGTGCTTCCTGGGTCCTCAACCTCTTCAGCCACATTTTCTGCCCTGGTGCCTGCCCCACTGGTTAGGAGACAATCTAAGACTGTCTCATCTGTGCCATCCGGTGCCCAGGTGCACTCTTCATTGGAACCAGGATGTTCTTCAATGTCAGCACCAACTACACACTCAACTTTGGCTCCAACACCAGAGCCTTCACTGGCCTGGCTGTTGACACCAGGCTATACACTGCCTCCTGTGGCCCCTGCTTTGGTACCAGATATAGAGGTAAGATTTACTACTTTCTGAGAGACATTGACGGTATTGCCCACAGTACCGCTACCAGTAGCAACCTTACCTCTGCGCTGCTGAGAACGGGACACATTGGGCCATTCAGTAGCCCCACCTGGCTGTGTGCTTCCTGTGCTGACTGATTTGGGCCTGGGTCAGACTCATCTAGCTTCTCTCCATCCCCACCAAGGCATGCAAAGTGCAATAAATCATCCAGGCCACCTCAAGAGGGGGACTCTTGGTACTGGGATCAGTACCAGTCACATAGCAATGAGAAGCCAGTTGGCCTTCCATCTTAATCAGATTTTGGCCTCCAATGCTCTATTGGCCTATATGGAACCCTTGCGGGATGCCTAGATCCCAATGATCTCAATCTCCACCCTTTTCCAGGAGAAGGTCCCCAGAACCATCCACATCAGGGCCTCATGTACTAGAAGAAGCTCTCCTTGCAAAACAACTAGCCCAACAAGATGAGTCATTGTTGGAGGAAAGAGCTGTCTCAGAAGACCACTTCAGCTCCAGTCAAATTGTCCTCAGAGGACTCAGTAGTCCCAGGCTCATCCTCACAGGTCCCAAAGGATTTTAAATCCTATCCTATTAGAAGAAAGTCTTCTGTACTTGCTGTACAAGCTGAGTTTTTGCAGGAGAATACCCATAAGTTGTTGTACATTCTTCAAGCTGCAACCTTGGGAAAGGCAGCCCTCCCAATTTATGAGGCAGTTTTAGAGCCAGCAAAAGTCTAATGGAATACACTATCCTGGCCACTATGGATGTAGAAGCCCTCTACACCAACATTCCACATACAGATGGTTTACAAGCCATCAGGAACAGTATCCCCGAACATGTCACGGCAAACCTGGTGGCTGAACTTTGTGACTTTGTCCTCACCTATAACTATTTCACATTTGGGGACAATGTATACCTTCAAAGCAGCGGCACTGCTATGGGTACCCGCATGGCCCCACAGTATGCCAACATTTTTATGGCTGACTTAGAACAACGCTTCCTCAGCTCTCGTCCCCTAACACACCTCCTCTACTTGCGCTACACTGATGACATCTTCATCATCTGGACCCATGGAAAAGAAGCTCTTGAGGAATTCCACCATGATTTCAACAATTTCCATCCCACCATCAACCTCAGCCTGGACCAGTCCACACAAGAGATCCACTTCCTGGAAACTACAGTGCTAATAAGCGATGGTCACATAAACGCCACCCTATACTGGAAACCTACTGACTGCTATACTTACCTACATGCCTCCAGCTTTCATCCAGACCACACCATACGATCCATTGTTTACAGCCAAGCTCTAAGATACAACCCCTTAGACAGAGAAAAAAACCTACAAGATCTCTATCAAGCATTCTTACAATGACAATACCCACCTGCTGAAGTGAAGAAACAGATTGACAGAGCCAGAAGAGTACCCAGAAGTCACCTACTACAGGACAGGCCAAACAAAGAAAGTAACAGAACGCCATCGGCCATCACCTTCAGCCCCCAGCTAAAACCTCTCCAGCGCATCATCAAGGATCTACAACCAATCCTGAAGGACGATCCCTCACTCTCACAGATCTTGGGAGACAGGCCAGTGCTTGCTTACAGACAGCCCCCCAACCTGAAGCAAACACTCACCAGCAACCACACACCACACAACAAAAACACTAACCTAGGAACCTATCCTTGCAACAAAGCCCATTGCCAAATCTGTCCACATATCTATTCAGGGGACACCATCATAGGACCTAATCACATCAGCCACACTATCAGAGGCTCGTTCATCTGCACATCTACCAATGTGATATATGCCATCATGTGCCAGCAATGCCCCTCTGCCATGTACATTAGCCAAACTGGACAGTCTCTACGTAAAAGAATAAATGGACACAAATCAGACGTCAAGAATTATAACATTCAAAAACCAGTTGGGGAACACTTCAATCTCCCTGGTCACTCGAATACTACAACAACAAAAACTTCAAAAACAAACTCCAATGAGAAACTGCTGAATTGGAATTAATTTGCAAATTGAACACTATTAAATTAGGCTTGAATAAAGACTGGGAGTATATGGGTCATTACACAAAGTAAAACTATTTCCCCATGCTTATTTTTTTCCTGGCTGTTACTCTCACCTTCTTGTCAACTGTTGGAAGTGGGCCATCCTGATTATCACTACAAAAGTTTGGTTTTTTTCTCCTGCTTATAATAGCTCACCTTAACTGATCACTCTCGTTATAGGGGGTACAGCAACACCCATTTTTTCATGTTCTCTGTGTATATATATCTTCCTACTGTATTTTCCACTGCATGCATCCGACGAAGTGGGTTTTAGCCCACGAAAGCTTATGCTCAAATAAATTGGTTAGTCGCTAAGGTGCCACAAGTACTCCTGTTCTTTTTGCTAATACAGACTAACACGGCTACCACTCTGAAACCTTGCTTCACAGGCTCCCAAAGCTCAATACACTGACAAACACTACCATGTGGCCGCCCAGGGATTCAAGTGTTTTTACTCTCCTCCAGCCCCAAATTCCCTGGTAGTCACTGCCAATGAGAGGTCAAGGCAAGGAAAGTTTAAGTCAGCCCCCAAAGAAAGAACCAAAAACTGGCTGCACTGAGGAGAAAAAAATATTCTATATCATCTCTCTAAATGCAAATAAAGAATCAGTAGCTGCTGTTAGCTAAGTATGATTTCCTTAACTGGGAGGACTCCAGGGAAGAGTTCAAAGCCTTTTGGCAAAGGGCCATCTGGTTATGAAGACATCTCTTCCATCTGCCTTGAATGCCTCACTAGTTCCTCTAGGATTATGGCCTCAGCAATCATAATGAAAATAGTATCATGGCTGTATAATTCTGGTATAGCCTCTGACCTTTCCTTTGATGAGGCATTTTCTATTTTTGAAAATAACTGACAAAACATTGCATTGGTTTAAAGACTTCTGAGTGACCCTCTGCTCTGTAAGGGTTTATGCCCCAGTGTCCAAGAAGAGACATCAACGATGCATGCCCAGTACTCCCAGCAGTACTATCGACACTCTTTCTTCCTGCCAAGAAAGGTGGTATAGACCTCAGAAAAGGTCCTCTAGATCAGACTCCAATGAGTAGGCCCATTGCTCAGACATATGCAGGAAAATCTGCCTTTTGATTTTTCCCGTGAGGACAGCACCCCAGTTATTCGTGATCCATACACTATCGTCCCTCCATTTGAAAGTAGACTCTCTCACATACTGGATACTTGGGAGGCCATAATGATGGACAAGTGGGTCCTAAGGGATATTCAATCCAATTCCTCTCCATTCCTCCTTCCCCATTCTCCTTCCCTGGCTCTTTTCAGGGACCCATCTCATGAGCCTCTGATGGTTCAAGAGGTTCAGAAGTTACATGCCCAAGAGACCATGGAAGAAGTTCTCATGAAGTTTCAAGGAAAGCAGCTTTATTCAAGATATTTTCTAAATTCCCAACTCGGAGCGTGGTCTAAGGCCCATTTTGGACTTTCCCCAGTGTGAAGGAACTGAGGGAGACTGAGGCAGCGCCACTCTTATATAGCCCCCAAAGGGGTCATGAGGAGGTACAGAGCTCATGCACAACCCCGATGGGTACTGCTAAGGAAAACTTTTCCAGCTGTGGTGCACTGGATGTGTACACACCTGAGTGAAATAGACGTCTGCATCCACATCTTGAAGAACAACAGTTACAGTACAGGTAAGTAACCCTTCTTTTCTCAGCCCAAGGCTTTGAGGAGACTCTTGCACAATGTATCTTGATGCTCTCAGAAAGGACTATATGTGGCTGCTTTGGCTATATTTAGATTTGTTTCAAGAGCTTGAGTATTGGCAGCCTTCATGTATCCTTTTGAGATCTCTAAACCTGAAGAATAAAGGAATCTGACTTTCTTCACTATCTGTTGTGATGTATAAGGACTTCAAAACTGATTCCTCATCCACAGTATGCATGGATCACACCTCTGACACAATGCCAACTCCTGGACTATCCCCTCTGGAGCCCTAGCCAAAGAGGACCTGCTGAATCTGACCTTGGTTGGTTTTCTTCCTAGCTGTGACAATTTGAGTTTGTGACTATTCAAGCATGAGTTATAATTCAGGCACATTTAAATGTAGCTTTAATATTTATTTTTTTCTATTTATCTATTTTCAGTGAATATATAAACAATAAAGGAAAATGCACAGATGAAAAATCCAAAGATGATAAGAAATAGGGTATTGACTATGAATCATAAACAAATACATGTTGATATACTTATTTGAGCATATCACTTGCTATGATGGTGTCAAGGTTCCTTCCCCACTCCGTACTCTAGGGTACAGATGTGGGGACCTGCATGAAAAACCCCCTAAGCTTATTTTTACCAGCTTAGGTTAAAACTTCCCCAAGGGGCAAACTATTTTACCTTTTGCCCCTGGACTTTATTGCTGCCACCACCAAGCATCTAACAAATATATAACAGTGAAAGAGCCCACTTGGAAACATCTCCCCCCCCCACCCCAATCCTCCCAAACCCTACACCCCCTTTCCTGGGGAAGGCTTGATAAAAATCCTCACCCATTTGCATTGGTGAACACAGACCCAAACCCTTGGATCTTAACAACAATGAAAAAGCAATCGGGTTCTTAAAAGAAGAATATTAATTGAAGTAAAAGTAAAAGAATCACCTCTGTAAAATCAGGATGGTAAATACCTTACAGGATAATCAGATTCAAAACATAGAGAATCCCTCTAGGCAAAACCTTAAGTTACAAAAAGACACAAAAACAGGAATATACATTCCATTCAGCACAACTTATTTTATCAGCCATTTAAACAAAACAGAATCTAACGCATATCTAACTAGATTGCTTATTAGCCCTTTACAGGAATTCTGACCTGCATTCCTGCTCTGGTCCCAGCAAAAAAAAATCACACAGAGAGAACCCTTTGTTTCCCCCCCCCCCCCCAGCTTTGAAAGTATCTTGTCTCCTCATTGCTCATTTTGGTCAGGTGCCAGCGAGGTTATCCTAGCTTCTTAACCCTTTACAGGTGAAAGGGTTTTTCCTCTGGCCAGGAGGGATTTAAAGGTGTTTACTCTTCCCTTTATATTTATGACAGATGGTATCAAAGTTACAAGTAAACAACCAAGTTATCTACGGAGATGTGTCCAATAGAGCTGAAAGGTTGGAGTGTGGCATGTATTTTCCATTGTTTCCATTTTTATCTGCTCCTCTCCTTTCATATTTAACTACCTGATTGGCCATGTTCATCCAGTTATGAAAATCCAGCTGGTTGAAATGAATTCAATGTTGAAAGAGCTTCTACTTTTTTTTTTAAGATGGCTTCAAGTACTGCAGTTATTGTCCTTATGGCTCTTTTTAAATCATACTAGATAAAGTGAGATTATCACTGAGAAATATTTCTAAGGCCTTGACTGAAGTTCAATCTCATGCAAACTTCCAGTAGAGAAAATGTACTGTGAGAACACTGAGCACTTATTTTGTTATCCTCTAATAACTTTTTTATATCAAATGCTTTTAAAACCATTTAAGCGGGACCAGATGTTTACAGAAACTCTCTCTGATTGTGTCCAAATGAAACAACCCCCCTCTATCATTGTAGAACTGTCTGAAAGGGAAAAAACAGAACCAACAATAGCTGCCAGGATTAAACAAGGTGCAGATGGAAAGAAAACATAACTTTCTGGATTTCTTACAGCTTTTGTTGTTTGGTTGCCACTAAAGGCACCTCTTCATGGCTGCTCTAGGGATTAGCTCTTTCAGACTGCTGCCCTCTGCTTGTGGTTTCTTGGCCCGTTGCCTCACTCTGCGGCCCTCTCTTCTCAGGAGCTGCAGTGCCTCAACCTTGTGACTTAGCCCTCTGGCCAAGTCACAATAGTCCTCCCCTTCCAGGGTTTTATCAAAGTCCTCCACAGCATCCCAGGCTGTCCTTAAGTCCACTACCTGACTAAGTCACTCCCTCAGTAACTGGGACAAACAGTCCCAGACAGACTTTAATATCACTGCCCAGATTGTATAGCTCATTCAGTGGCTGGTAGGAGATCCAGATCCACCCTCTACTCTGGGTTCCAGTCCAGGGGCCTTACCTCCAGCAGCCCAGGTCTCTACTACCCTAAACCTTCCTGCCTCTCCCCCGACTATTTCTTACCTTGCCTATCCCAGGCTCACATTGTCCACCCTAGCTAAACCCCCTAGGTCTGCTAGATACATCCTGCCTCTTCAGTCCAAAACCCCTTTCTCTCCCTTATCCCAGGGAGAGTAACTGCAGCCTTCTTTCTATTGCCAACTCCCTGGTTTTATAGACGCTCCTCCTGTTCCTCACTCAATATAAATATCCCCTGTTTGAAGCCTAATAGGTTACTTGTCCTATCAGGCCTATTTTAACCCCTTCAGGGGAAGTATGGGGTGCATACCCCATCATACTTGGTATTACAGTAGAGTGTTCAGTGGATAAGGAACTGAACACTACAGAGGAACATTTTAAAGGGGCTCGTCAACTAGCGTACAGTCAAGGTTCCTCCCCCACTCTGAACACTAGGGTACAGATGTGGGGACCTGCATGAAAACCTCCTAAGCTTATCTTTACCAGCTTAGGTCAAAACTTCCCCAAGGTACAAAATATTCCACCCTTTGTCCTTGGATTGGCCACTACCACCACCAAACAAATACTGGTTACTGGGAAAGAGCTGTTTGGAAACGTCTTTCCCCCCAAATACTTCCCAAAACCTTGCACCCCACTTCCTGGACAAGGTTTGGTAAAAAGCCTCACCAATTTGCATAGGTGACCACAGACCCAAACCCTTGGATCTGAGAACAATGAAAAAGCATTCAGTTTTCTTACAAGAAGACTTTTAATAGAAATAGGAGTAAATAGAAGTAAAGAAATCCCCTCTGTAAAATCAGGATGGTAGATATCTTACAGGGTAATTAGATTCAAAACATAGAGAATCCCTCTAGGCAAAACCTTAAGTTACAAAAAAGATACACAGATAGAAATAGTTATTCTATTCAGCACAATTCTTTTCTCAGCCATTTAAAGAAATCATAATCTAACGCATACCTAGCTAGATTACTTACTAAAAGTTCTAAGACTCCATTCCTGTTCTATCCCCGACAAAAGCAGCAGACAGAGACCCTTTGTTTCTCTCCCTCCTCCCAGCTTTTGAAAGTATCTTGTCTCCTCATTAGTCATTTTGGTCAGGTGCCAGCGAGGTTATCTTTAGCTTCTTAACCCTTTACAGGTGAGAGAAGTTTTCCTCTGGCCAGGAGGGATTTTAAAGGGGTTTACCCTTCCCTTTATATTTATGACAGGGGTGCATACCCCATCATATTTGGTATTACAGTAGAGTGTTCAGTGGATAAGGAACTGAACACTACAGAGGAACATTTTAAAGGGGCTCATCATGATACTGCCAAGAATGACCATGCGGACTACGTGGCTCTGGGAAGAAGGATAAAGGAGTTTGAGGCACAAGTGGTGTTCTCGTCCATCCTCCCCGTGGAAGGAAAAGGCCGGGGTAGGGACTGTCGAATCGTGGAAGTCAACGAATGGCTACGCAGGTGGTGTCGGAGAGAAGGCTTTGGATTCTTTGACCATGGGATGGTGTTCCATGAAGGAGGAGTGCTGGGCAGAGACGGGCTCCACCTTACGAAGAGAGGGAAGAGCATCTTTGCGAGCAGGCTGGCTAACCTAGTGAGGAGGGCTTTAAACTAGGTTCACCGGGGGAAGGAGACCAAAGCCCTGAGATAAGTGGGAAAGAGGGATACCGGGTGGAAGCACAGGCAGGAATGTCTGTGAGGGGAGGGCTCCTGCCTCATACTGAGAATGAGGGGCGATCAGCAGGTTATCTCAAGTGCTTATATGCGAATGCACAAAGCCTTGGAAACAAGCAGGGAGAACTGGAGGTCCTGGTGATGTCAAGGAATTATGACGTGATTGGAATAACAGAGACTTGGTGGGATAACTCACATGACTGGAGTACTGTCATGGATGGTTATAAACTGTTCAGGAAGGACAGGCAGGGCAGAAAAGGTGGGGGAGTTGCACTGTATGTAAGGGAGCAGTATGACTGCTCAGAGCTCCGGTACGAAACTGCAGAAAAACCTGAGTGTCTCTGAATTAAGTTTAAAAGTGTGAGCAACAAGAGTGATGTAGTGGTGGGAGTCTGCTATAGACCACCGGACCAGGGGGATGAGGTGGATGAGGCTTTCTTCCGGCAGCTCGCAGAAGCTACTAGATCGTACGCCCTGGTTCTCATGGGTGACTTTAATTTTCCTGATATCTGCTGGGAGAGCAATACAGCGGTGCATAGACAATCCAGGAAGTTTTTGGAAAGCGTAGGGGACAATTTCCTGGTGCAAGTGCTAGAGGAGCCAACTAGGGGGGAGCTTTTCTTGACCTCCTGCTCACAAACCGGGAAGAATTAGTAGGGGAAGCAAAAGTGGATGGGAATCTGGGAGGCAGTGACCATGAGTTGGTCCAGTTCAGGATCCTGACACAGGGAAGAAAGGTAAGCAGCAGGGTACGGACCCTGGACTTCAGGAATGCAGACTTTGACTCCCTCAGGGAACGGATGGATAGGATCCCCTGGGGGACTAACATGAAGGGGAAAGGAGTCCAGGAGAGCTGGCTGTATTTCAAGGAATCCCTGTTGAGGTTACAGGGACAAACCATCCCGATGTGTCGAAAGAATAGTAAATATGGCAGGCGACCAGCTTGGCTTAACGGTGAAATCCTAGCGGATCTTAAACATAAAAAAGAAGCTTACAAGAAGTGGAAGGTTGTACATATGACCAGGGAAGAGTATAAAAATATTGCTCGGGCATGTAGGAAGGAAATCAGGAGGGCCAAATCGCACCTGGAGCTGCAGCTAGCGAGAGATGTCAAGAGTAACAAGAAGGGTTTCTTCAGGTATGTTGGCAACAAGAAGAAAGCCAAGGAAAGTGTGGGCCCCTTAATGAATGAGGGAGGCAACCTAGTGACAGAGGATGTGGAAAAAGCTAATGTACTCAATGCTTTTTTTGCCTCTGTCTTCACGAACAAGGTCAGCTCCCAGACTGCTGCGCTGGGCATCATAACATGGGGAATAGATGGCCAGCCCTCTGTGGAGAAAGAGGTGGTTAGGGACTATTTAGAAAAGCTGGACATGCACAAGTCCATGGGGCCGGACGAGTTGCATCCGAGAGTGCTAAAGGAATTGG
Organism: Lepidochelys olivacea; assembly: GCF_965140295.1. Taxonomy (NCBI): domain Eukaryota; kingdom Metazoa; phylum Chordata; order Testudines; family Cheloniidae; genus Lepidochelys; species Lepidochelys olivacea. Next base: position 77,627,226 of record NC_140417.1, on the reverse strand, counting down.
CAGCTGTGATTGCAGAGCCATTGACCATTATCTTTGAAAACTCATGGCGAACGGGGGAAGTCCCAGATGACTGGAAAAAGGCTAATGTAGTGCCAATCTTTAAAAAAGGGAAGAAGGAGGATCCTGGGAACTACAGGCCAGTCAGCCTCACCTCAGTCCTCCTGAGGTCCCTTCCAACCCTGATATTCTATGATTCTATCAAAGCCCTGGCTGGGATGATTTAATTGGGTATGGGTCCTGCTTTTCAGCAGGGGGTTGGACTAGATGACCTCCTGAGGTCCCTTCCAACCCTGATATTCTATGATTCTATGATTCTAAAAATGATGGAGCAGATCCTCAAAGAATCAATCCTGAAGCACTTACATGAGAGGAAAGTGATCAGGAACAATCAGCATGGATTCACAAAGGGAAGGTCATGCCTGACTAATCTAATCGCCTTCTATGATGAGATTACTGGTTCTGTGGATGAAGGGAAAGCAGTGGATGTATTGGTTCTTGACTTTAGTAAAGCTTTTGACACGGTCTCCCACAGTATTCTTGTCAGCAAGTTAAAGAAGTATGGGCTGGATGAATGCACTATAAGGTGGGTAGAAAGTTGGCTAGATTGTCGGGCTCAACGGGTAGTGATCAATGGCTCCATGTCTAGTTGGCAGCCGGTGTCAAGTGCAGTGCCCCAGGGGTTGGTCCTGGGGCCGGTTTTGTTCAATATCTTCATGAATGATCTGGAGGATGGTGTGGATTGCACTCTCAGAAAATTTGCGGATGATACTAAACTAGGAGGAGTGGTAGATACGGTGGCAGGTAGGGATAGGATACAGAGGGACCTAGACAAATTGGAGGATTGGACCAAAAGAAATCTGATGAGGTTCAACAAGGATAAGTGCAGAGTCCTGCACTTAGGACAGAAGAACCCAATGCACAGCTACAGACTAGGGACCAAATGGCTAGGCAGCAGTTCTGCGGAAAAGGACCTAGGGGTGACAGTGGACGAGAAACTGGATATGAGTCAGCAGTGTGCCCTTGTTGCCAAGAAGGCCAATGGCATTTTGGGATGTATAAGTAGGGGCATAGCGAGCAGATCAAGGGACGTGATCGTCCCCCTCTATTCGACATTGGTGAGGCCTCATCTGGAGTACTGTGTCCAGTTTTGGGCCCCACACTACAAGAAGGATGTGGAAAAATTGGAGAGAGTCCAGCAAAGGGCAACAAAAATGATTAGGGGTCTGGAACACATGACTTATGAGGAGAGGCTGAGGGAACTGGGATTGTTTAGTCTGCAGAAGAGAAAAATGAGGGGGGATTTGATAGCTGCTTTCAACTACCTGAGAGGTGGTTCCAGAGAGGATGGTTCTAGACTATTCTCAGTGGTAGAAGAGGACCGGACAAGGAGTAATGGTCTCAAGTTGCAGTGGGGGAGGTTTAGGTTGGATATTAGGAAAAACTTTTTCACTAGGAGGGTGGTGAAACACTGGAATGCGTTACCTAGGGAGGTGGTAGAATCTCCTTCCTTAGAAGTTTTTAAGGTCAGACTTGACAAAGTCCTGGCTGGGATGATTTAATTGGGGATTGGTCCTGCTTTGAGCAAGGGGTTGGACTAGATGACCTCCTGAGGTCCCTTCCAACCCTGTTATTCTATGATTCTATGATGATTAATCAACTAGCGTACACCAACTGCTAATCAGCTAGGCAAAGTAAGGGCTGGCATAGCCCAAATGAGATTTTTTTGGGTGACTAACAGGCTGAAAGTGTGTTAAGCACAAGCAAGTCTCCCTCTTGCTGGAGGTGGTGGTGTGAGAAGGTGACTCCCAGCCATGGGCACCCCGAGAACCATGACAACTTCTAGCCTGTTGCATGGTCAAGAAGCTCTGCTGGGGGTATGTGTACTACTTGTAAAGTGACCCCAACATACTCCTAGTCCTGAATTTTTCCCAAAAATGTGTGTTCTGCACAGTCCAACCCTCTCCTGGGCAGTTCAGATATTAAAGGTTCATTGCTTCTGTAAAGGGTCAATATTCTACTGTTTGCTACTTTTACTGGAGTTACGAAACAGTTCAGTTTAAATACAGCACTGGATTGGTTTAGTTTAAAACATAAAAAGTTCATTAACAAAAGAAGAACAGGATTTTAAGTGAATTCAAGTATCAGGTATTAAAGTCAGAAATTATTACAAGAGAAATAAAGATTAAACAATGTCTAATAGCTAAAATTTAACAAGCAAGACTTGGCTGAAGGTAAAATTTTTACCATGTTCCCAGCAACATGGCTGACCAAACTCTCAGGTCAGGGTCTCCACCCAAAGTCAAAGGGTTGTTTTCCTTTGTCTTCTTAGATAAAAGAGTGATAGATAGTTTGGGGTTTTCTGCCCCTTTCTTGTATAGTCCAGTTAACCTTTGAAATAGATTCTTGTGAGGGTTGCCTCTCGAAGCAAAGTTTATTCAAACAGTAAAGAATGTGACATGGGGTCTGGTGATGAAGAAAGCTCTATGTTCTGTCTTCTCATCTGTGGTTGCTGACATGCAAATTTGCTTATTCTCCTGCGATCTCTTCTCCCCAGGGGACTCAAGGTTCCTATTTACTGCTTATATGTAAACTGAGGTAAAACACACATTCCTCTGTTTAGGAAAGACCTGTTTAACAACTTGTGCCTGGATAAGGCTAGTGGTTTTGAACATGTGCTAAAGACATCATATAGGGGGATTTCATAAATTTACATATAAGATTTCTACACTAATTTCATGATATTATTGACCAGTGAGTTATTAGTTTTCAAATGATACCTCACAAGGCATATTGTGTACAAGGATTATTACAATAGTGTGTAGGGTGTGAATACAGGGGTCTTTTCGGTCACAGTGGCACAGGCTGGAGATGCAGTGTTGCTTTCATCTTCAATCCCACATACAGTGAATTACAGAAATCCAACCTGGTGTTGATGAACATATGAATCACTGTGGCCAGGTCCTGCTCCAAGAGGAAGGGGTCATGCCTCCTAGACAGATGAAGGTGGAGGAAGGTTTTTCATGACACTGGTGGTGTCTAGTGTTAGCTATCATATCAGCAAAACCCATAACTTTGTACCACCCTAATAAATGGGAGATAGATGCCTTTGCTAGGTATCCTTTTAGATATTCAGCAGAGATCTGGAGTTAAGGACTTGCTTCAGCAAAGCACTTAAGCTCATGTTTAAGTGCCTTGCTGAACTGGGGCCTAAACTAAGAGAATAATTTCAGTGTTAACTTCAAGGGTTCAAATGCTGTGGTAAAGTACAATGCATTGGAAAAAGAGTATATGGGGGGAGATTAAAAAGTGCATGCTTTCAAAAGTCTAACAAATAAAAGCAATGCTCTGAATAGGACGTTTAATAGGTTTTGCCCTAGTGACTCCATCCAGATTATCTTCAGAAAATAACTGCACAGATTTTTGAGTCCTCTTTGATTATCCATACGCTAAGGTTTTAACAAGATGGAAATCCAGGCCACAAGCAGGCTTCTGACAGGTGATCCTGACTTCGTTAATTGTGGAAGTCAGAAAGACATTGAGGTGAAGTCACACTATTTAATGTGGACTGGCATGGCTTCTGCAGTAGCAGAATTTTCATAATAAACCATGGTGCACATGCCCACATCTTTTATTATCTGAGCAGGAGTAAGACTCATTAGAAGCAATAGCACAGCTCCAGAAGTAGCAGTGGTGGGCTGATAACAATAGATAAGGAAATACCAGGCAGAAACCAAGCTCCCTTTTTCCATGGCTGCTGGGTTCCTAGTTCTGAATGTGTCTCCCCTGCATTAGATTTTTGTTGTCCTTTATTTCCACAAAATTCCCATGGACAGCAACATGGGCTTCCCATGCAGACTGATCGCAAAATGGAACCTTGAGACAGGAGTGGGTGGAAATTTTCCAAATTTCCATTTTCAACAAATTTTCACAGAAATGTCAACACAAACATCTTGACACAATTTTTCAAAGACTCTTCTCAATTTTTTGACCAGTTCTCAGTGATGCTTTGGTCTTAGATAAGAAGATACTATAGAACCACATAAGACTTGCAGCATACAGATTATCTATGAATGAGGCACATAGCCCAGTAGGGCCCCAATCCTGATTAGGGCCTTTGAGTGACACTATAATATAAATGTTCAATAATAATTGATTAAATATTTAATTATAGTAATTAGTAGAGAGTCAGAGAAATGCTACAAACACTGATTATTAGACTAAGTCTCAACAAATGGATGATTAAGTGCCATATACAACTAAAAGTGGTACATAAATATGCTACTAAATCAGCATTATTGTTCTCTACCTGTACACCAGAGGTGGGCAACCTGCGGCCCATCAGAGTAAGGTGATTGTGGGCCGTGAGACATTTTGCGGACATTGACTGTCCACAGGCATGTTCCCCTGCAGCTCCCAGTGTCCTCGGTTCGCTGCTCCTGGCCAATGGGAGCTGTGGGAAGCAGCGGCCAGAACATTCCTGCGGCCCGCCACTTCCCGCAGATCTCATTGGCCAGGCATGGCGAACTGCAGCCACTGGGAGCTGCAGGGGGCCCTGTCTACAGAGGGTCAATGTAAACAAACTGTCTCACAGCCTGCCAGTGGATTACCCTGATGGGCTGCGTGCAGCTGATGGGCCACAGGTTGCCCACCACTGCTGTACACCATCCCCAGGTCCTATCCTGCTCCCACTGAAATAAATGGAAGTTTAGCCTTTAGTTTCAATGGGAACAGGATCAGGCCCAACTGTTAACACTGAGGTCAGGTCAACACTAAAAAGTTAGGTCGAAGGAAGCTGCCTTAAGTTGACCTGTTAATGTGTGTGTCTACGCTACCGGGTAATTTACACCGATCTAAGTCACCTCTAATGTCAATTTCAGTAATCCACCTCTGTGAGAGGCATAGCGCTTAATTTGATTTTCATGAGTCGACTGCGAGGTAGTGCAGATGCAGCAATGTGTAATTTGACTTAATTGGCCTCAAGGTGGTGTTCCCTAATGCTCATCTGTGACCACTCTGGAGATCATTCTCAACTCTGCTGCACTGCAGCCAGCTACACAGGAAACAGCCCCTCCCCTACCCCACCCCACCGCTAAAGCCCTGGGATTTTTGATTTCCCATTTCCTGTTTGATCAGCATTGGGAGCATGCCAGCTTGAGCACAGCAGATCATGGAGACTACACGCCCCAAATGTGCTCCAGCCTGGTCTGCACAGGAGGTGGTGGATCTCATCACCGTGTGGGGAGAAGAAGTCTGTGCAGGCAGAGCTCCAATCCAGCAGAAGAAATACTGACATCTATGCAAAGATCGCTCATGGAATGGGGCAGAAGGGCTACACAAGGAACACACAGCAGTGCTGTCTGAAAATAAAAGAACTTTGCCAAGCATACCAGAAGGCAAGGGAGGCAAACAGTCATTCTGGTGCTGAACCCCATACATGCTGGATCTACAATGAGCTGCATGCGATTCTTGGGGGTGACCCTACAAGCACCCCCCCACAAGCAATGTGGACACTTCAGAGGTGTGTGAGTCTAAGGACAACAAGGAGGAAGATATGGTGGATGAGGCGGAGGAGGAGAATGGGAGACAGGTGAGTGGTGGATCCATGCTCCCCAAGATCCAGGAAATATTTTTAAACCTGGAGCCCTGTGGGTCGCAGGATATCACGGTGGCCGACTGTGATGCCGGGGAAGGCACCTCTGGTGAGCATACAGTTACAATCAAAGCCCAGTTAAACTTTAGCGGGCACACACGTTTGGTGGTATTGCATGTTTACTGTGAAGAAAAAGCGAGGTGCTGTGGTTCTCTGCTTACAAGAGGCCATTCCAGCTATGCAAAGGGTGGCCCCCGGAAAAGACGGTTTATGTGGACTGGGATAGCCCGGGAATCCTCCATGGATATCTCTAGGAAACTTTCACAGAGGTACTCTGCAATCCTTTGCAGAAGGTTTATTCTGCTGGCATCATTGTGGTACACAGCATAGCAGCATAAAGACAGGTCCATACCCAGAAACTTGCAGCATCTCCTTCCTTTCCACCTCTTTTACCCTCAGGAGACTGATATCACATAAGGTCGCCTAGGGGAAATGGGGGAATGTTTCATTAAAAGTGCTCTTACAAGAAAAATAAGGGCATGTAGACCCATCCCCACCTCCCATATTCCAGATCTCCAAACCACGCGGACACTAATGTGCCTTTACTGTGCTCGGTATGGGTCGGCAAGTAGTTTAAAGTGGCTGATAATGGGGCCCCACATAAGAGATTCCGCAATTTGGGAGTGAAAACATTCTCCCCCGCCCCGTTCGTAAAAGCTTCCCGTGGTGCTATGGGGAAAGGCCATTATTCGACTAGCTACCTCTGCTCCCGACATGAGCCTGCCAAAAAACTTCATTAAAAGTGCAGTCACCCATGACCCAGGGGGGCCTACTCACAATGGCTGGAGCAGCAAAATGGCACAGTGACCGGTTACGGATTATGTTATGGCTTGCACCTAGTGTAATAAGGAGGGGTTGTTTTTTATGAAAACTGCCTTGTCATGGAAACATTTTATTCATGTAAAATGGCTCCTTTATTTTTTCCCATTACTGATGGCTGGAAATGTGTCCTTCAGTGTGTCATTTATACTTGAAAGCAGACTTTCGCTGATTAGAAGAAGAAGAAAGAGAACATGGGATGACATGTTCACCGAGATAATGAACGCCTCCAGGACAGCTGACACAGAGCTGAGAGCATGGAGGATTTCACTGTCCGAGAAGTTAGACGTGGACATGGAGAACAGGAAAGCTTCCAATGAGCAAAAGCGTGTAGCACAGGATGAGATGCTTCGGCTTTTGGGGGACCAAGCAGACATGCTGAGGTGTCTGGTTGAACTGCAGGAACAAAAGCAGGAAGGTAGAGTCCCTCTGCAGACCCTGGTAGACAGTCAGCCATCCTCGCCTGGCACAGAATCACCCTCCCCAAGCGTTCCATGAGGTGAGGGCGAAAAGTCCATTATCCCTTTCACTTAACTCAGGGGGGAGGGTACAAGGACAGAAGGTACCCATTCACAGACTTTAGATGGTCTGGAATGCGGTGTTATGTTACACATCTGAAAATGAAAAGGAGTACTTGTGGCTCATGAAAGCTTATGCTCAAATAAATTTGTTAGTCTCTAAGGTGCCACAAGTACTCCTTTTCTTTTTGCGAATACAGACTAACACGGCTGCTACTCTGAAACCTGACATCGGAAAATGTTTCTCCTGTTCCAACTTTACAACCCCTTTTCCCCAAGGTTACCTTTTTTTTTTCTGTTCTCCCTCTTTACTTATGTTTGTTAAATAAAGTAAATGGATTCGAGAAATAAATATTCTTTATTGTGAAGAAGCAGTGTGCTTGGCTACGGGGTTGGCTTTACAGGGACAGTGATACAAGCCAAGTGAAGGTTTGGGAAAGCACAATGCAGATAAGCAGCTCACATTACTGTGACTCATTATTGAAACGGCTTTTCAAAGCCTTTCAGATATGCAGCGCCCCTTGCTGTGCTCTTCTTATTGCCCTGGTGTCTGGCTGCTCAAAATTGGCTGCAATGCAATCTCTCACAACTGCCCACTCTTGCGGAAAATTTCCCCCTTTTTTCCCCACAGATATTATGGAGCACACAGCAGGCAGCTATAACCATGGGGATGTTCTCCTCACTAAAGTCCAAGCTTATTAGTAAACTTCTCCAGCTCCCTTTCAAATGACTAAAGGCACAGTCAACCACCATTCTGCACTTGCTGAGCCTATAGTTGAACCATTCCTTACTGCTGCCCAGACAACCGGTGTACGGCTTCATGAGTCACGGGAGCAAGGAGTAGGCTGGGTCCCCCAGGATAACTATATGCATCTCAACATCATCAATGTTCATTTTGTGGTCTGGAAAGAAAGTACAGGATTGCAGATTTTTGAACAGACCCAAGTTCCTAATGATGTGCACATCATGAACCTTTCCCGAGCATCCTACGTTGATGTCGGTGAAATGCCCCCTGTGATCCACCAGCGCTTGCAACACCATTGAAAAGTATCCCTTTCGGTTTATGTACTCTTTGGCAAGGTGGTCTAGTGCCAAGATGGGGATATGCATGCCATCTATCACCCCACTGCAATTAGGGAACCCCATCATGGCAAAACCATCCACTATGTCCTGCACATTTCCCAGACTCACGGCCCTTTGTAGCAGAAGTCGATTAATAGCCCTGCACACTTGGAGCACAGCAGCTCCCACAGTTGATTTACCTACTCCAAATTGATTCCCCACTGACCGGTAACTGTCTGGTGTTGCAAACTTCCAAATAGCGATCGCCACTCGCTTCTCCACTGTCAGAGCAGCTCTTGTTTTTGTGTTGCTGAACTGCAGGGCAAGGGAAAGCTCTGCACAAAGTTCCTGGAAGGTGGCCTTCTGCATTCAAAAGTTCTGCAGCCAGTGCTCGTCATCCCATACCTGCAAAACGATGCTGTCCCACCAGTCAGTGCTTGCTTCACGGGACCAGAAACAGCACTCAACAGTGCAGCTGCTCTGTGACTGCCAGCAGCAACTGTGAATTATTTTTTTTCAATGGCTTGCAGCAGGGTTGCTTGCAGAACATCATTATGTTCAGGCGGTGGACTCTACTTCGGCTCGGGAAATACTGCAGGAGAAGGCACGAGGTGTTTGAGATGCTCCCAACAAGAGTGCACAACTGAGCAGCCTCCAGGCTTCTGGGGTTATGGCGTACGTGCAGTGGTTTAAAGGCACGAAAACCACTGGGTTGTTTGCTGTTGATATGAGGATGGAGGACAGTGCATCATGGGCTGCTGACGCAATGGTCCCATTCTCCCCTGCGACAATGTTTTGATCCCATGAGGCATTGCACAAACTTCACAAAACACACTGCGGCAAGTTGCACTTTGGGATAGCTACCCACAGTGCATTGCTTTGTGCATCGATGCAGGCACTGCTCGTGAGGATGCATTCCATCGAGACAATGAGCATGGTGTGGCCATGCACAATTGACTTAATTAATCTGGAGGCTTGAGGTCGAATTAGATAAAGTCGACTTAATTTTGTATTCCTGTCAGTATTAGGCCTTATTCTGCAAGCACTCCTTGTGTACAATTACCAAGGACTTCAATGGGAATTCCACACAGAGAACATTTGTTACAGGGTGGGGCCCCTTAGCAATCATGTGTGCAGGGACTATGCATACTCATTGCACCTTTTGCCCCTGGGGCATGCTCCATTGCCCTCATTAAGATTACAGATCACAAAAGGCAAGTCACAGTTGCAACTGTAAGATGCTACAGCGAGGGGTATAGTAGAAGAACAGTGTTTTCTTGAACAGAGCTCTGCCACAGCAGTTTCAGGTCTGACAGGAAAATTACTTCACAAAACAGGAAAACCTCTATACTATTTTCTTCTGTGTTCTGCATCATAATTGAAATCGCTGCAAAGGTACCTCTTTTTCTCTCTGCTATTACATCTTCTCTCTGCTTTTACATCTGTTCCATTGGAATTAATGGCTGTATATAAATTGCATGGTGAGCAGTTAGGGCCAAATTTACAAAGGTATTTTGGTGCCTAAATATGCAAAATGTCAATGCAGTTAGGTACCTAACACACTTAGGTGATTTTGTAAGTTCCAGTAGGTGCCTAAATACCTTTGTGAATCTGGCTCTTAGCCCATGAAGTTCACTCCTCTATGAAGTCAGAGTCAAATATTGTAGCTGATTATTTTTTAAAAGGCTTGTCGTGTATTTATATGTGCTAGGAAAAGCTTGATGAAGTCTCATACTTTAAGGCATATGTAGATCACTACAAGGCTCAAAAAGAAATGTTATCTGCATAATGAGATGCATTATGAGATTTCCTCCTTCATCTGACATATCAAATGTTTGCCAGGCTAGTTTCTTTCTTTCCTTGAGCTCTCTCTTTGCTAATCTACAGCATTTTTCTCTGCTTCCCAACTCTTCTAACTTGCTCTCTAGTATATTGTCTAATTACCTGTTTCTTGTTTTATGCATTCAAAACTAAACTAATTTCTGGAGTTGGTCAAAAATGGAGAACATTTTTACAAAAATGTATCTATGGTTTTGTTTAAAAAATATTTTTTTCAAACAGCTGTACTAAATTCTTTTGTCAATTGTTTGTGTAACTAACATCTTAACCTGTGATGCACGAATGGTTAAATAACTGGTTGTTCTGGTATTTCATATGCCACCCTGAAAATAAACTAGTTCACCTGTGAAAAGTATTTTGTACAATCTGAGATAGCACACAAATTGGAATTGGCTCTGATAAATCCAAAGAACACACAAATCTCCCAAGAATACAGTGGGCCTTACAATACAGTGACCTCAGATTTTTCCAACATCAGCAACAGGACATACCTGTGGTTGACCCTACTTCATAATAATAAGCAGAACTTTTAATGTGGTCTGCTTTGGGATCCAGCCCTGTACCTCTTATTGAGGTGAATGCTTTCCTCTTCAATGGGCCCAGATACTCATGTAAGGGCAGCAGGATTCGGCTGTAATTAGAGCTAGGTGAACATTAGGGGAAAGGAGAGAGATACTTTTGTGAATTCTGAATGGCCCTTGGATTTTGTTCATGTTCGCAATTGCTTGACCATTGGTATACATAGGATTTTTTGCTTATGGGAACATTGGAAAAGAGCTGTTCTTCATATGGATACTAGTATGAACATACAAAGGAGGGCATTTAGCTCAAGTATGGGGACTCCTATTATCTAAGAGTTTGGATATATCAGATTTGGATAGTTCAAGCTCTCTCTAACAGAGGATAAACATTGTTTAAAAACAAAGTTTATTTGTAAGTACTTTGAGAGAAATAATGTTACAAGACATAATGAGACTTGGATAAATTAAAACTACCAACTGTAGAATCCTATGGACCAGCTTGTGGTCCCCTTACACTACTCTCACTTTGATTTCAATGGGACCACTTGTGGAGTAAACTGGTACTATTCAGTGTCAGGCTATGAACTTGTTGAAGAAATTGAATTTTCCAATTAACAATAGATATGATAAAAAAACAACCCTTTTCTAAACAAAGATTTTATTTATCCTGGGGAACAAAGCCTATGAGGTACCAAGTCCCAAAATTCCCAGCGAAGTCAATGGGAGTTTAAGTTCTCAGCACCTCTTTGGCTTTGAGCCATTCGAATGGGACTTTTTAAAAAACATTTTCCTTTCAGGAACTGCAGCTGCCATAAAAACTGCATTTTAAAGCAATTGCTTTTCAGCCAGTTGTGGTTTTAAGGACTTACTTTTCCCCCTTCTTCTGAAAACACTCACATTCTTAATGGGCAGAACATCTGGAACAATTTACCTAGAAGGCAATGTAATCTCTAATGGCAACAATTCTCTTTCTGAATAATCTGATAAAGAGCCTTGTAATATTCTCATAAGGTTTGATTTTGCTCTCACTTAAACTGTTGTAAATCAGGAGTCTACCCCAAAAGTGGAATTGCACTGGTGTTAAGCAAGGGCGGAAGCAGGCCCTTTGTACATTTCTAACATGGAATTTTATAAATGGTTAGAAAATGACTCTGGTGAATTTGTATGTACTTGAGTCATGAGTCAGACATAGTAGCTTCTGCTTATCCAAATGGTCAATCAAAAAGACCTGCTTAATTCTCAAGGTATTCTACAAGTATTTCATTTTTCAAAACCTGTTACTGGGGATTACACTGCTCCTCTCCACATCAGAGCAGCAATATATAAAACAAATTAGTCTTTGGAAGACAGTAATGCTGAAACTATAACTGAGAATAATTTCCCTTGGGGGTAAAAATATTTGTGTTAAATGAAATGAAAAATCAACTTGAATGTTGGTATGAATGCCTAAGGGAAAGATATTTAGTAACTTTGATAAGCTCCTACCAAAGTTTTTTCTCTTGCCAAGGAATAAAGGAAAAGATTTCCATTAAAATTATGTTATATATGAATTATGCTTTGCCCAGAGGGACTACAGAAAATTACAGCCTTTATATGCTGTAATTTAGAGGGACATGACACCTACTGTGGGATGTACTAGACATACTACAAGATTGATGAGTATTAAGTGTTTTCAGAGTAAAAAAAAATCCCATGCTGAAAAGACAATCTTTGTGTGGAGCACACACACAAAATAATTCTACTGTTTGCCTTTTAAGAGCTTGATTCTGTTTTGTTCCTCACTAATGCACAGAAAATTTGGATCTTTATAGAGCTGATAAGCCTCATATAATGCACACTGTGACGAAGTGGGACTGTTCTTAATGTTTCCTCTGAATAGTGTGGGGGTGCCTCAGTTTCCCCTAGGCAGTTCTTAAGTATCTAGTATCTAGGGGGTGGAGTAAGGGTGTATGATCATTGCAGAGCCCTAGAGGGCATGTGTGTGCAGGAGTCTGGACACAGAGAATGGCCAACACCCTGTTTCCTAGCAACTGATGGCCTGGGCCCTTCCCCCCCTGCAAGGTGAGAGCTGAAGGGTTGGAGAACAAAGGAGTCAGGTGACCACCTGGCCCGGGAAAGGAACAAAGCCCAGAGGAGGAGGGGCTGGAGGGAGTTTTCAGTTTGGGGCTGGCTGGGACATGGAGTGAAGTGCAGACGTGGTTGTCTGGCTCACTGCCCCCCAAAATGGACCCAGCTGAGGGGTCCCGTTCTCTGCACCTGCAAGCTCTGTTTTAGACCATGTTCCTGTCGTCTAATAAACCTTCTGTTTTACTGGCTGGCTGAGAGTCACGTCTGACTGCGAAGTTGGGCTGCAGGACCCTCTGGCTTCCCCAGGAGCCCCGCCTGAGCGGACTCGCTGGGGGGAAGCGCACGGAGGGGCAGAGGATGCTGAATGCTCCAAGGTCAGACCCAGGAAGGTGGAAGCTGTGTGAGCTGTGTGTCCTGAAGACAGGCTGCTCACAGAAAGGCGACTGCCCCAGAGTCCTGACTGGCTTCATGGGGAGCAGTTCCAGAGCATCGCCCAGGGACTCCGTGACACACACACAGCATTCTAACTAATGAAATGATCAGTTATGATATGTTAAGATCTTCCTAAGCATCGGATAATACTTGGCTTGGGACAGGCTTGTCTAGTGGTTGTTGCCAGCAGTTAAAAGGCCAGGTTGTCAGCTGGTATAAATAACTGTAGTTCCACTGAAGCCAATTGCGCTGTTCTGATTCACACTAACCCAGAAAAATCTAACATTAATGAAACAGAGGTTAAGGTAATAAAACCCTCATAGCCTCTACTCTGTCAACAAGGAATAATCCTTCATGGCTTTGGGTGGGGGGAGAGAGAGCAGGGAATCTGGGAACAAGGAGCAGCCCCCTGGGAAAGCTCAGCAGTTCCAATCGCAATTTAATATTCTGACCCACTGCCCTAAGTGATAGAGGCAAAGCTGTCTGCCATGCATCCTAACATTTACTGTCAGCAACAGTGGCCTTACTTCTGTGAGGTTTACCAAGTGGCACAGGGATCCTGTCATTTCAGGGGCTCTACATCTCCATCTCTCGTACACACCCAGACCAGAAGCCATACTGTTATTCCCCATCTGTAGTCTTTTCTAACTCTAGAAGCTGCAGCAGAGACTAAATTCCTCTGCTTGGCAAGCTGTACTACTCCTGTCTTCCTGTCCTTTGGGTAGGAGGGGTCACCAAAAACTATGGAGCCTCACAGACATGGGGAACTACTTCAGCAAAACCTCAGAGGAGATTTCATGCAGGCAAGAGGTAATTGAGCATGGTGAGGAAGACAGCATCACTAATGCATGGAGAAGAGAGACCTGTCAGAGCTAGTAAAGGACCTGGCTGGCACTTGATATAACTTACAATGCTCATGGCTCCTACTAGGTCTGATAGTGAACCATTACTGGGTGTAGAACCATGTGCTACGGTAATACAAATTATTATACTAAAGTCAAGCACTCAAAAAATTAGGAAGTGTCAGAATTAAGGTTTCCTGGGCAACTTTAATTCAGTCTCCTTGTGTCCGTGCATTAGGATACATGCTTATACATCACATACTAGTTTTTACACAAGACCTTTGCTTCATTCAGTGCACAGGATGGATGATGCTCTGGAAATGAATCAGGACTGTGTGGTGAAGGAGATTGCTCTCTGTAGGACCTTTGCCTTGTTTGCTGCAGAAATTGGAAGGCATGTAGTGAACATGGCAAGGGATGGCAGGAAGACAAAGGATGATTTCATTGTTAGGGCAGCTGAATGCTGCCCTGGAGAACTGGATTTTATCCCTGCCTTTGCCACAGACTTAGTATGTCACATGGAGCAAGTCACTTAAACCAACCTTCTTCCAGGTGCTCACTAATTGTGGGTTGCTCATTTTCTGGGTCCCTGACTTGAGGCCCCAGGGTCTGATTTGCAGAAGTGCTGAGCACAGCTGCAACAGAACTCTATATATTCAAAGCAAAGCTTCTATTAAGTGCTAGATAATGCTAAGTACTCTGAAAAATCCGGTCCGAGGCATCTCAAAATTGAGCATCCAAATTTAGTGGATAGTTTTGAACTTAATCTCTGTGCCTCACCCCTCCTCACCTCACACAGGTGTTGTGAAAATAAATTCGTTAATGTTTGGGAAGCACTCAGAGACCGTAGTGATGGTTCAGCCTGCCTGAATTACATATGACAAATAAACACTAGTGCAGTAATAGTATCTTTTTTCAAGATCAAGATACTATCCGAAAACCTACCATATCACTGGTGGGCTGAGCTGCAAAAGTTATACATCTATGAAATGGTCTGTGCTTTGAAGCATTCAAAATGTTGATTTACAGACAAGGTCTATCTTACAGATTAAGCTATAATCATGTGTGGAATGGAAGCCAATGAAACTCCATTTTGCATCAGATGCCCAAATTAGTATTAATAGTGGGTGACTTAATTTTTGGAACCTCCATCTTCTTCTCAGCCAGCGGTTCCTGCTTGAGCATATGCTGCAGAATGGCTTACAGCACTGTGCAGAACAGGGGTGTCCCAAGATGGGCAGGGTTGGGAGTCAGTGTGACCTAGTTCCACAGCCCTTCTTCCACCTGTTGTTCCCACAAGAACAGAAGAAGAGTTTTCCTCCACTTTAGGCTTCACATGGGAAGGGACAAACTGGTCATAAATGTTCTGTGAATTCACCTTTGCTACCTTTGTGGAATGGGATTGCTTACGCAGTAGCACAAAGTGGTAGTTAGCTCCATTAATTTTCAGTCTTACATTTTTAGGTCAGTGCAGCTTGGTCCCCGCTCAAAGCGATGAAGATATTGAAAGGAAACTTTCCTATACTTTCTCTGCATTGGCTTGTAATTGCCTTTTGTGTCTTTAAACTGGGATTTCATTTTAGCTTGAATGAGTCTGTGGGCCCTCTTTAGAACTGTCCCTGAATAAAGTATTTTTCCTTTGGTATATAGAAATGTTTACTGCCAGTCACATGCTGAGCTTGAGAGTGAGAGGGAAGCGAAATAGATCAGATGTATACTTACTTCTATTAATAGCAATGGAACCTAGTTTTCATTCAGTGAGGAAAGCACCTTTCACTAGTAGACTGTTGGGACTGATTAAAAGAAATCAGATTTACAGAGAAGGAAAAAAAAGTCTATCATATGTTTTTGGGGTTGGCCAACTCTAAACCAAACTATTAAAAGTGGACTATGTTCTAGCAGAGCTAGGCTCTTAGTGACCAGGAACCAACAGTCACAGAGTTAAGTGTGTATAAATGCTGCTTTCAGGTGTTCCAGACAATAATAGGACTGGATTCAGGTGACACAAATATTTCCTTTTTGTCACACTTTTTGGGGACACAGGGAAAAATCTATAGCCAGAAGAGTTAATGACAATGAGTTTTTTTCAATATAGTAGGAACAAAAAGAATCCTGAAAATAGTATTTGTCCATTACTAGATGGAAATGGAAGAATTATCAATAATTCAGAAATGTTCAATAAATATTTCTGTTCTGTTTTTCCCCCCAAATGTATGACCTAGTCTCATTATATGGTGATGATAACACTATTTCCAATTCACTAGTAGCTTCACTAAAGTTAGACATTTTTAAAACAGCAGGTCCAGATAAAAATCTTGGAAGCTAGTTAAAACAGCGGACTGAGACGCTTGCTGGACCATTACTGTCAATTTTTAATAAGTCTTGGGAAACTGGGGAAGTTCCAAAAGACTGAAAAAGCAAATGTTGTGCCAATTTTTAGAAAGAGTAAACAGGATGACCCAGGTAATTACAGGCCTCTCAGATTGACATTGATCCTGGGTCAGGTAGTGGAGTAGCTAATAAGGGACTCAATTAATAAAGAATTAAAGGAGGGTAATGTAATTAATACAAGTCAATATAAGTTTATGGAAAACAGATTCCTGTCAAATTAACTTGATATCTCTTTTAATGTGATTACAAGTTTGGTTGCAAAAGGTAATAGTGATAATGTAATAGACTTCTCAAAGGCAGTTGACTTGGTAACACATGACATTTTGATCCATTAACTAAACCAATGTAAAATTAACATGGCATACATTATACGGATTAAAAATTGGCTTACTGATAGGTCTTAAAAGGTAACTAAACAGGGAATCATCATCAACTGGGTGGATTTTCAGTGGTGTCCTGAAGGAATCAATCCTTGGCAATATCCAGTTTAACATTTTTATCAACAAAGTGAAAGAAAACAAAACAAAATCACCACTGATAAAGTTTGCAGATGATACAAAAATTGAGGGGGTGATAAATAATGAAGAGGACAGGTCACTGATTCAGATCGATCTGGATTGCTTTGTAAACTGGGTGCAAGCAAATAATATGCATTTTAATATGGCTAAATAGAACTGTATATTTCTAGGAACAAAGAATGTAGGCTGTCAAGGCTGATTTCCCCACTCTGGCATGTTGAGTGCAGAACGTGGCGGCCCGCAAGGATTCTAACGATTAATAGTGTTGCCACCAGCTAATTAAACAACATGTGCACAAACCTCTTAGGACACAAAAATCCAATCCTGTTCTTAAAAAAGGTAAATTTTATTAAAACAAAAAGAAAGAAAATACATCTGGAAACTCAGGCTACTGCTAGATTTAAAAAGAGAAAATACAAGGGTTAAGCATCAAGAATAGTTCTTGAGGTCCATCTTAAAGGTTACAAGCAAAACAAAAGCACCTGGGGTTAGCACAGAGGAGGCCACAAGCCATAAAGAAATAAACAAGAGATAAACCTAATTGCATCTTCCTAGACATTCCCTGATCTACGTACATATTTGGGGTTTCAAATGAGTAGTTTCTAGGTATGATCTGATGATTTTTCATACCTGGCCCAAAGTTTTTTACAGCATTGCTGCTCTGTCCCTCTCTCCAGAGAACAACAGACAGACAAAAGGGGAGTCTTGTTTCAATTTTAAAAAGTTCTAGCCTTCCCATTGGCTCTTCTGGCCAGGTGCCCACTCACTTCCTTTTACCTGTGCATTGCAGTGACACTTTTTAACGCTTTACAGGTAAAGCAAGTAGAGAACAGCTACTAAAAGGGATTTTATAGCTAATTGGCTGGCTACGTTCAGAAAAGGGAGCTACCCACTCCCACCCCCCGCTTTCATTTATCACATAGGCCATATGTATTGAATGGCACGTCTCTATCCTGGAAAGCTGTAACTTTGGGGGCTGTAGTAGATAATCAGCAGAACTTGAGTTCCCAATGTGATGCTGTGGCCAAAAAAAACCTTCTGCAATCCTGGGATGCATAAGCAGGGGAATCTTTAGTAAGGGTGCACAGATTATTTTACCTCTATACTTGGCATTAGTGTAACCACTGCTGGAATACAGTCTCCAGTTCTGATGCCCACAATTCAAGAAGGAAGTTAATAAATTGGAGAGGGTTCAGATAAGAGCCATAAGAATGATTAAAGGATTAGAAAAAGTGACTTATGCTGATGGACTTGAAGTACTCAATCTGTTTACCTTAACAAAACAAGAATGGTAATGGATAACTTGATTACAATCTATATCTACATCGGGAACAAATAAGGGGTTATTTAATCTAGCTGAGAAAGGTTAACATGATCCAGTGAATGGAAGTTGAAGCTAGAAATGTTCCATCTGGTAATAAGGTGTAAGTTTTTAACAGTGAGGGTAATTAACCATTGGAACAATTTATCAAGGATTGTGGTGGATTCTCCATCACTGACTATTTTTTTAAAATCAAAATTGGGGATGTCTTTCTAAATGATCTGCTCTAGGAACATTTCTGGGGAAGTTTTATGGTCCAGACTAGATTGAGGTCCCTTCTGGCCTTAAAATATATTAATCTATTCACTTCAGTGGGTGGCTATAGTTGATTGGGGGTGGGGAACCAGGCATTGCCCCTTTCTGTAAGTGTAACAGCTTCTTTGTGGAAAGTTGCCAGTGTCTTTTCCTTCTCTCTCCTTTCTTTCACTCACATTCCTGCCAATATAATATCCGGCTCATAGAAGGGCAGCAAGGTGGCTGATCTCTGATAGGATCAGTGAAAATGGTGCAGGCAGAAGATGGAATAACTCTGATTCTAGCTCTCAGGAGGAGCAGAAGACTGATCCGTGTGAAATACTTTACAAGGGCTCTAGTAACTGCACATGTTGAGCAAGACTTCATGGACTCAGTAAACCTGGCATCAATGTACATTGACCAGCCGGTCCCATTTAAGACAAAGAGAACTAGCCAGTGCCAAGTGCTACAAAAATACACACTTTAATCCAACTGAAAAGTCCTCTTTTTCTCACCCACAGTTCACCCACCTGCATCCATCCATTAACCTAAGATCACTTCTGCTCTAAACAGAACCATTGGCACCAACCAAGAGCTATAATTAATCAATTGGAACCAAGTGAAAAGATAAGTCACAACCCCTGTTTCCACAATTTGCTAAACTTGCTCTTTGTCTCTCACACTGCAGCCTCATCCATGTTCTGGGGTCAAGTGTACTACTGTAAGTTTAAGAGTTGTTTTTTTCTCTGACACTGCAACATTACCCAAGATACAATGTGGACAGTTGAACAGCTGTGACCCCTCAATTCACCATTCTGGGGTGCCTTTTACTCTGCTTTCTTGTGAGACCAACCACTCTTGGGCAGTTCACACACAGCCTCTAGCATGCAAAACCTCTCCCAGCTGAATTACATGAATACTGTGGCAAGTCACTCATGAATTAGATACAGAGTGACACCAGCAAACTCACAGTCCCAGACTTGTCCCCAGAAATGTGTGTCTCGTACTGACCAGCACCCTCCTGGACAATACAAGCTCATAGAAATTCTGTTCTTTCATCAGTGGAAAATGATATGCACAAACCCTGTTATGTCAAGTGAAGGTTCCCAAACATACTGGTTTAGATAAAACAATAAAACAAGTTTATTAAGCACAGAAAGATAGATTTTAAGTGATTACAAGTAATGAGGCATAAAAGTCAGAATTAGTTACAAAGAAAACAAAAGATAAAATGTAAAAAAAAACCCTAATTTATCAAGGAAAATGAATTTAGGGCAAAGGTTTTTCTCACCACATGCTCTTTGCAGTCTTTATTGGCTGGAAAGCTCCAAGACAGGGCCCCTTCCTCAATTCAGTTTTCTTTCAGGTACTGTTGCTGCTGTGAGCAGAGAGAAAGGGAGGAGAGAGGGGTAATTTGTGTTGCGTGTTCTCTGTTCTGATAGCTTTCTCTCCTCTTTGAGGATTATCTCCAGCTGTTTCTTTGCCAATATGTAAATTTCTCACTTACACTCTTCTTCCTGGCTTACTTAGGTGATCGTCGACTTGATTTTGTTGACACCTGGCTTTGGTGTTGGTTTGGTTTTTATTCCTAAGGAAATGATTTGTGCCTGCTTTTCTAAACTTGGAGCATGTGATAGCAATGTTATACAGTAGAATCTTATAACTTTACATACAATGTTGATACACGTTTTACCAAGACAATAATGTTCCGCAGATTATGAGTTTTCAAATGATACCTTAGAAGGCATATTTTTGTACAAAGGGTGAACATCATGGTACAGACTGTCACACACAAGTTGGTGTAAGTAGGCAGGCATTATTGTGGCATGATTCTGGCTGACCAAAAGGGCTTCATTAAGATGGGTTATAGTACAGGCTGATTTTTAGCAGCTGAAAAGAATTTAGGCTTTAATTTTTTGCTGTGTTCAGGTTATTTTATGTTATTTGGGTTTTGCAGCTTAACTGATTTGGACAGACTCCAGGTGTTCCATATCCATTTTTAATCCAGCCCTAAAATACAATTATTTTCTATATAACTCTCTCTGTAAATTGGTTGAATTGGTGTTATTGAAATGAAATACTTATAAATGCCTCCTAAGAAATACTAGAGATTTATTTATATTTTTTTAAAATTCCAATCCAAAAAGTTAACACTGGGGTCATATAAAATGTCACATTTACATTTAATAACAGCATCCTGAATAAATATTTGGAAAAACTGCAGAGGTTTATTTTAATTAAACCTGTTGTAAATGAAAGAGCGGATAAATAATGTAAACACGAATACATTTTCCTGATTCGATTCACACTGTTGGCAGCAGCAGAGTTATTTTCTAAGCATTTTAAAATAGTTAACAACTGAGCGTGATCATTTTCATTTTTCCCATTATTTGTTGCCTGTGTTTATTCACTTTGGCTGATTCTCAATCTGTTCATTTCTGCCTGCAAAAGGATACTTGATATTTTGTTAATCCTGAAAGAATAATAACATGAACAGCTCAAAACAAGACAGGGCCAGTCTGAAGGCAGAGTAACCACTCTATTCCCAGAGGAGCTGATTGAAGCTATCTGACATGGTGATTGAAGTCCACAAGACTCATCATCACCTTGAGACTTCAAACTCCATATGGAGGACATTTCTGATCAGATAACCTAAAACCTCCCCTATCCACACTGTCCACCTTAGGTGTCTTGCAGGTAAACTCTAGACTCTGTCACATGGCTGGCCACACCATGAACTGATTCTTCAGGCTGGATGTGGACAAAAGTAATCAAAGAACTAGCTCCACACCCAACTTTGGTCAGAACACATCTTCCAGGTGAAAATGGGAATGCCTCCCTCTCCACTCAAGAAGAAGCTACTGTCATGGTCTGTCACTAAATTCCAAAAAACTTACTTAAGGGAAAACTTACCCTACAAAGAGGCCAAGGAGCAAACGAATTAGTGAGAAGCTCTACCCCTGCTCTTCCCCCCCCCCCAGACTACTGAAGCACCTTTTCCAATTCCACTGCTGACTCCATTGTTCAGATCCCCAGGGTTCTCTGATTACCTTCACCAAAACATGCTGGGAGGAAGGAGACAAGTATTATTGGTGGGAAATGTTATTTGATATGAGTAAATTCCAGCACAAGGATATGTTTCAAACCTATGTCACGACAGGGAAGGAGGCAAAGAAAGTCAGCTTGTCTTCTGCCAAAGCTGCAGGAAACTCATGCCATATACAGTGTTTCCAGACTGAAAATCAGTCAGTAAACCCAGACTGCAAGAAATGTTTTTGACACTCGCCTTACATCAATAGTACCATCTCCCAGATTTATTAGTGCCTAGGTATGGAAAGTGAAAATATTGGCGGGAGAGGAAATGGTTTTGAAGAACTTTCCATCCAGAACACCTCTATCTCACCCTCTTTTAAGTGAATTTGCCCTCAGATTTGTCAAGCAACCTGAATCTTTTGAGTTATTTTTTAGACTTCTCACTACTAGTGGATACCCAGATAGGCATGCTAGCAACAAGTGTCCTCTTTCTCTGGGTGACTAGAAGACTGTGCCCTATCGTATATGACTCAGACCTGACCACACTGGCACACTTCCCTGCCCTCCAGGCCTAATTATTATATATCAGTCTACCTAGGAATGAAACCACACACCCTAAAAGACTGTGACCTGGTACAGAGAGAAATAGCCCATATCCTAAGTGACACAGACCACTGTTTGCCTGTTACCCCAATTTCTACACTAGTCTCTCATTGAGTAGAGTCAAATTAAAAAGGTTCCAGTTTGGTATTTAAAGCCCTTCATGAGATTGGTTCTGGCTACTTCATTCTGCAACTATGACCTTCTACAACAACTCTGTTCTGCTAGAACAATTAAACAGTTGATCAACAGGGGAACAAAAGAGACAGAACTTTCTCAACTACCAAACCAAAAACTGGTGTTCGCTGCCAAAAGAGAGAGGAATTCAGAGAAATTAGTTTTGCATTTAGTTCTTAAACTAACCTAACATTCCCTGTTTATTTTAACAAATTCTATATCCAAAATAAGCTATTTACTTGTACCTATGGGGAAAGAAAATGAGAGAAACAATTTCAATTTTTAAAAATTTGAGGCACACTGGTACTGTGGTGAAGAGTGCAGCATAACAGATTTGTAAATATATTACCCTACAATCGTCTCATAAGAACTAGAGAGCAGGATTCAAAAGGAGAACTATATGGTAAAATTTGTCATATAATGTAAGGAAAAAGTAAGTGCTACACTGGTGGATGTAATAAGAATATTACATTTATTTTTAGATCCAGGAAACTACAATATATGTAACACCATGAAAAATTATGCAACCCATAAAAGGAATAATTTGTTCAAGCGCATAAAAAGTTGGCAAGATTTTATAGTTAGCCTTTCTTAAAACACAAAAACATCTGAGATTTTGGGATTAGTCCTCCCAAAAGGTCTTATACATAGCTCATTGAAGTTAAAAAGATGAAATGTATGTAATTAATCAAGTAACAGGGTAAAAAATTGAAATACCCATACAGCGTAGTTAATAAAGAATCCATGCATACAGAGCTTAGAGGATCAGGCACTTTATTTGATTGTCAGTTCATAGAGGCTCCATATACACATTTAGAATTTTCTATAAAAATGGATCACCATATTTTTCACTCCAGCCTATTGATTTTTTCTCCGTATATGGATATCTGCCGGTTACCAATATGAGAGCCTCTGTATATCCTCAGAACCCTAATGCGTCTACATCTTTGTTCCGCCTGTCTTTGCAGTTCCATTTTTCCTTTCTCATGAGTACACTGGAACCTTGCCCAATCTCCATTTTTCTAGTGGAATGGCTTGAAGCTTACAAATGAAAGGTGTATTTATCAATGTGTCTTTTTTCCCCTAAAATTATTTTTGCCTTTAAATTTTTTAATTTAATCAAAATTTATGGGGGGAAATTGTGCCTTTCCCCCCTCCCAAAAAAATGTTTTTTTTTCTTTACTAAAATTGGAGTTCGGTATATGAAAAATTGATAGCCAGTTTGATAATGTTTTCAACACGTCTGGTGGGGAAGAATTCCACCATTGCAGGAACAGCACAGGGCTGACATATGCAGCCCTGCACTGTTCCTTTGCTATCTTTATAATATGGGTCAAGAACAGGTGGGCCCACTGTGCATGGCACTATCGGGAGTCTGGGTGCACTGAAATGATGGTCAGAATCAGCTCCCCAGAGAACTGAAACTTGTCTTCTAATTCACAAACACACACAACCACAACAGCAGCAGCCCTGCTAAGGATCTTGTGTTGCTGTTACTGCCTCCCTGTCTTCACTCTGGTCCCCACTCCATCAGATTCAACACCCTGACCCTCCTCTCACATCTTGTCCCTATTCAGATTGTAACATCTTTGGAGCAGGGATTATGTTTGTTTTGCACCTAGCACAATGGGGCCTGGTCCTCAACATGGCCTCTAAACTCTGCTCATTTGTACCCACGCTTAACTACTGAAGGGGTTGAATGGGTGTAATTGAGAGTAAGAATTTAATCCTTAAACAGCAAGAAGGGACAGTTAAAAAGGCATTATGTAATTTCAATGAATAGGTGTATCACACCCTGGGAAGTTCTCTCAAAGCTTCACACAGACATAGCAAAGGATGAACATAAAGGGTGTTCTGGCACTGTTGAAATCAATTCAAAAACTTCTGTTGACCTCAATGGGGCCAAGATTTCAACCAAGCTACCTACTTAACTCTCTTCATATTGTCATTGACTATTCTTGTTATTGACATTGCAGAAATTCCTATGCACACCCTTCTCTGTGGCTCAAAGCTTTTCAGTCCTACACCTTTCACTTTCATCGTCAGTTCATAAATACTTGTAAGGTTGGTTGTGTTTTTTCCCATTCTGTCTCTTAAAACCACAGAATAGTTATTAAATATCTTTTACTCCATCTCAGTTAAGTTTCCTCTGTCTAGCACTAGTAACAGCTCCTAAATTCTCTTCAGTAACTGGCTGTTTAACACTTCAGTATCTGAAGCAATTTATATCTGGGGATTTGGTTCATTCCATTATAAAGATTGGAACTACTTTCTAAATCTGGATCTGATTATAAATCCCCTCCTCATTCTAGCGCCTTCCCTTAGAATCATAGAATCATAGAATATCAGGGTTGGAAGGGACCCCAGAAGGTCATCTAGTCCAACCCCCTGCTCAAAGCAGGACCAATTCCCAGTTAAATCATCCCAGCCAGGGCTTTGTCAAGCCTGACCTTAAAAACCTCTAAGGAAGGAGATTCTACCACCTCCCTAGGTAACGCATTCCAGTGTTTCACCACCCTCTTAGTGAAAAAGTTTTTCCTAATATCCAATCTAAACCTCCCCCACTGAAACTTGAGACCATTACTCCTCGTTCTGTCATCTGCTACCATTGAGAACAGTCTAGAGCCATCCTCTTTGGAACCCCCTTTCAGGTAGTTGAAAGCAGCTATCAAATCCCCCCTCATTCTTCTCTTCTGCAGGCTAAACAATCCCAGCTCCCTCAGCCTCTCCTCATAACTCATGTGTTCCAGTCCCCTAATCATTTTTGTTGCCCTTCGCTGGACTCTCTCCAATTTATCCACATCCTTCTTGAAGTGTGGGGCCCAAAACTGGGCCCTTCTATTAGGGCCCTTCCCCTAAAGGACCTGATTAACTATTATAGCAGTTATAGAAAAGACATAAAAATAATCATGAAACTGCATGTTGTTGCTGTTTAAATTTTGCTGCTGTGGTTTGCTGTTTGTGTTTAGCTGTACGTTGTAGAATACTATTTTCTATTTGTTTACACCAGATTATAATCACTCTTTGCAGAAGCTTGTGCTGCAGTATCTGGAACTACATTGCATGGTTGGTTCTGTTTGCCTTTCAAGTCACTGGAGGGAGCTAGGTAAACATGTACAATTACAGTGGAAATGGAGCTGTTGGTGCAAAAGATAACATGTTGCTACAAAATTTCAAACCAGGTTAAAAATAATAGTCTGGAAATAAGACATGGATGTTTAAAATATGTGGCGTATACCCCATAAAAACTAAATTTAACTATGTAAAGACAAGGACACAGAATGTTCATCTAGTTGGTTGGAGAATCCTTTACTGAAGTAATTTGCTGGCTCAATAAAAACCAACAACAAAGCATGGTAGATCTGCAGATTAAGAATGTCTATTTTTAGGTCTGTCAATTAAATTGTAGTTCACTCATGCGATTAACTCAAAAAAATTAATTGCAATTAATACTTAACTTAAACAATAGCATACCAAATTTAATACCAATTTATTAAATATGTTTGGATGTTTTTCTACATTTTCAAATATATTGATTTCTATTGCAACACAGAATACAAAGTATACAGTGTTCACTTTATATTATTTTTTATTACAAATATGTGCATTGTAAAAAGGATGAACAAAAGAAATAGTACAGTAACTCCCACTTAACAGGTTTCAGAGTAGCAGTCATGTTAGTCTGTATCCGCAAAAAGAACAGGAGTACTTGTGGCACCTTAGAGGCTAACAAATTTATTAGAGCATAAGCTTTCGTGGGCTACAGCCCACTTCATCGGATGCACAGAATGGAACATATATATATATATACACACACACACACAGAGAACATGAAAAAGTGGAGTAAGAGGCTAATTAATTAAGATGAGCTATTATCAGCAGGAGAAAAAAACTTTTGTAGTGATAATCAAGATGACCCATTTAGACAGTTGACAGGAAGGTGTGAGGATACTTAACATGGGGAAATAGATTCAATATTTGTAATGACCCAGCCACTCCCAGTCTCTATTCAAACCCAAGTTAATGGTATCTAGCTTGCATATTAATTCAAGCTCAGCAGTTTCTCATTGGAGTCTGTTTTTGAAGCTTTTCTGTTGCAAAATTGCCACCTTTAAGTCTGTTACTGAGTGGCCAGAGAGGTTGAAGTGTTCTCCTACCAGTTTTTGAATGTTACGATTCCTGATGTCAGATTTGTGTCCATTTATTCTTTTGCATAGAGACTGTCCGGTTTGGCCAATGTACATGGCAGAGGGGCATTGCTGGCACATCATGGCATATATCACATTGGTAGTTGTGCAGGTGACCAAGCTCCTGATGGTGTGGCTAATGAGATTAGGTCCTATAATGGTGTGCTTGGGACGCTGACGCTGCTGCTGCACAAGGTGCTTCTCCTAGCCTATGGCACCTTCAGCCTCATTGTCTGCAGTGCCAGTGGGCTGTGCCTGTGTGGGGTAAGGCGGGGGCACCTCCCAACTATAGTAGAGTACATGTATTAAATTGCTTGTTTAAAATGTATATAAATGTCTTTTGTCTGGCAAAAAAAAATTCCCTGGAACCTAACCTCCCCTCCCCATTTACATTAATTCTTACAGGGAAATTGGATTCGCTTAACATGGTTTCACTTAAAGTCGCATTTTTCAGGAACATAACTACAACATTAAGTGAGGAGTTACTGTATTTTTCAATTCACCTTATACAAGTACTATAGTGCAATCTCTTTATCGTGAAAGTGTAACTTACAAATGATTTTTGTTTGTTATATAACTGCATTCAAAAACAAAACCATGTAAAACTTTAGAGCCTACAAGTCCACTCAGTCCTACTTTGTTCAGCAACTGCTCAGCCAATCACTAAGACAAACAAGTTTGTTTACATTTATGGGAGATACAACTGCCTGCTTCTTATTTACCATGTCACCTGAAAGTGTGAACAGGCATTAGCATGGCACTTTTGTAGCCGGGGTTGCAAGGTATTTACATGTCAGATATACTAAATATTCATATGCCTCTTCATGCTTCGGCCACCATTCCAGAGGACATGCTTCCATGCTGATGATGCGCATTAAAAAAAATAATGCATTAATTAAATTGGTGACTAAAGTCCTTGGAGGAGAATTGTATGTCTCCTGCTCTGTTTTACCAGCATTCTGCCACATATTTCATGTTACAGCAGTCTTGGATGATAACCCAGCACATGTTTGTTTTAAGAATACTTTCATAGCAGATTTGACAAAACACAAAGCAGATACCAATGTGAGATTTCTAAAAACAGCTACTCGACCCAAGGTTAAGAATCTGAAGTGCCGTCCAAAAATCTGAGAGGGACGAAATATGGAGCATGCTTTCAGAAGTCTTAGAAGAGCAACTCTCCAATGCAGAAACTTCAGAACCCAAACCACCAAAAGAAAATCAACCTTCTGCTGGTGGCATCTGACTCAGATGATGAAAATGAACATTTGTCGGTCTGCCCTGATTTGGATAGTTATCGAGCAGAACCTATCATCAGCATGGACACATGTCCTCTGGAATGGTGGTTGAAATATGAAGGGATGTATGAATCTTCTGTGCATCTGGCATGTAAATATCTTGCGAAACCAGCTACAACAGTGCCATGCAAACGCCTGTTCTCGCTTTCAGGTGACACTGTAAACAAGAAGTGAGCAGAATTATCTCCTGTAAATGTAAACAAACTTGTTTGTCTACGTGACTGGCTGAACAAGAAGTAGGACTGAGTGGACTTGTAGGCCCTAAAGTTTTACATTGTTTTATTTTTGAATGTGTTTTTTTTATATATATATATACATAATTCTACATTTGGAAGTTCAACTTTCATGATAAAGAGATTGCACTACAGTACTTGTATTAGGTAAATTGAAAAATACTATTTCTTTTGTTTTTTACAGTGCAAATATTTGTAATAACAATAAATATAAAGTGAGCACTGTACACCTTGTATTCCATGTTGTAATTGAAATCGATATATTTGAAAACGTAGAAAACATCCAAAAATATTTAAATAAATGGTATTCCATTATTGTTTAACAATGCAATTATTCGTTAATTAAAAAATTAAGTAATTAAAGACTGTTTTTTATTTATGCAGTGTTATTATAGACAATAGCTTGGTTACTCCTACCTAAATTTTGTGTGTAATTGACATCTGACAAAACCTAGCTTTTGAAGTTATTGCATGTCTCCATGAAGTGTGCACTTACTTATGTATCAAGTATTTATAACACAAGATATTTTCCTTTTTATACATAAAATCTAAGATAGCTTTTAAACAAGTCTATTAGAAAAGTGACTTCCCTGCTTACCTTACTTCTAAGAGACTTAAAATTGGTATAACTACAAAAACCCTTGCCTTTTTATTTTGTTTAACCTACCAAAACAAGAAAATCCTCAGAAATCATTTTCCAGACTTTTCAGTAAATCATATTTGTGATAAAATCACTTATAGGAAGAGATATTACTATTATGTTTCTAATTCTATATAGCCCAATATTTGCTGACCCTCCCGCCGCATCAGATAAAGGACTGCAGGACTGGGCTCCAAGTCAGTGCTCTAATCCAAACGAGAAACTTGCTGGATTGCAGTTTTACCTCTGATTTCTCTATTAAGTAAAGTTTAGTTGACCTGTCAACCATAGGAAAAAATGTCATATGGATGGGGTGGAAAGAAGCAGTTTTGGTCTTCTTGGAGTGGAGAGAGTATAGTCGTTGGTGAAAGCATGTGAGGAGTCTCTGGGCACTGGTTTGGGGTGGAGAAAGATAAGGGCCTTGGCAAAGGGTTAAGATAACAGAAGGGGCATGTAAATGAGTCCTTCTTGGGCTTTCACCCCTTTGGGTTGGAGCCCCTGGACACTGGGTGGACCAAGCGCAGGTCTCCTTTCTTAGTTCTTAAGTGGGCTCTGCCCTTTCTGAGCTTTCTCTAATTTTTTTACTGCTGGGGACCAAAAGGGAAACAAATGTTCTAATGAAACCAAGAATAAACTTTACCTGAAGCCAGCTCAAAAAAGAGACAGCCAGCGGTTCTCCTGTTCTTTGGAGGTGCCTGCCTGTGTTGTGGTTTTACAGAAGTCCTCCTGGCCAGGTAGCTGAATCAAGCTCTCCCTCTCAGGCTTACTCTGGGAGTTCGTTATTAACTCCTCATAGGGCTGGAAATGAGGATTGCTATTATGACAGTTCCTTCTGCTGCTTCAGGAGCCACTGTAGCCACTTCTGGCTCAGGGTGTCCTTCTCCACCTGCTTCCTGCTTTTTAAAGGCCTCCTCTCTACCACATGATTGGCAGGGGTGGGGCTACCTCTGCACACAGAGCTTCTCTAGCCCCTTCCCCATCATAGTGGGATTTAGATACTCCTATCACAGAGCCCCTGTGGAAGAAAAAGCTGGGACATACTTAAGTATCTTTTATTCATATGGGGACTCACTTTCAGAAGTGCCAACCACCCACAGATCCTATCTAATTCAGCTGGAGTTTGGGTACTCCGTGGCTCTGAAAATCAGGACCAGAGGTTTCAAGAGATTTTTTAATTCGATTTTTCCCAATACAGATCCAGCAGAATAACTGGGTTTTGTGTCCAAATCCATCCTGAGTCAAGGATGTTTGTTACTTCACCTCTAGTATCACCTGGAAAGAGCTGCAGAGAAGGGCAAATAGTTTAGCTCAAATAAAAGGTTGCTAAGTAAAATTCCTAATGCTTTGGCCAGTCTGGGCTTCTTGGTTAACATGATAGACACACACATGTGTGAACCCACAAGGTTCCTGGTCCTGGTCTGGTTTGCAGTAACATACTAAGGAGACATATTCATCGAGTCCAGGCAGTAGCTGGGGACACCACTAACTGGCTGTCTAGTGTCTATCTACCACCTGTCAGACAAAAAAACATCTACTGCTTAGCAAAGGTGATGCCAATCAGGATGGTTGTGCTGAAGACTGACTTACTGATTTATTTTCTTGCTGTGCTGCTGGTAGTAATAGCCATGAGCTACTCAATTCATGCTGCTGTAAGTTTCCATTCTGAAAAACATGGGACTGTAATAAGAAACTTACATATGGGAAAATAACAGAGTGCCATGCCAGGCTCCATTATGGCAATTTAAAATTAACTCCGTTGAATCTGATCTAGAAAAGATGTTATGAGTACAATATTAGACTCTGACCACTTGAAATAATGTAGTGGACTGTAAGAGCCTTTATTCTCTGGACACATAGGGCCAAATGCCATGCTGACTTATACCCTGTAAGACAGTGAGATTGCCCAGAGTGTACATTTGTTGCTTTTTAAGCAAGACTGGGTGAATTTTGACTTAAACTGGCTTTGTTTGTTCATTCTTTTCTTTTTGGAGGGTGGGAGGGTGGAAAAGTGACAGATGTGGTGACAGATGTGGTGACAGAAAAACATTTTGTAAATCCAGGTCAATATCAACTTGTTTTGCTCAAAATGCTAAAAATGTTCCCCCAAAAGTCTGAACATTTCATTGACATTTTTGAAATAAAACATTGATTTTTTTATTCCAAATAACTTTCAAAATTTCCTTTGTTTTATTTGAAAAACTAAAAAGTACTCAAAATTAAGCATTTTGAGTCAAACCTGTTTTATTCAAATTAAAATAAATGTTTAGTTATCTTTTAATTCACCACAAAATTTTTTTTTAAAGTTTTCAGTTCAACCCAAAATGACTTTTCTCCCCCTCAATTTTTCAGAATGGATAAGGAACCAAAAAAAAAAAATGAAAATAAAAAAGAGAAAGAAAAAAGAAAATCTATTGTTCACCATGCTCTATTTAAAATTTTAAGAAGTTAGCCTTAATGATGTAATATTAATGCCAAAATTTCCAATGTTTTGCCAAGAATAATGTACAGCAAGCAGGTGCCAGCAAAGTCTAAGTCCCACAGTATTAGCTTGCCAACTGTCCTCCCATTTAGATTGCTAAGGCAAACTAATATCCTCATCTGTTTTTTCTACGAAAGGAAAAAGTATCTAGATATTTGTCTTCACACACCATGAATACTTTAGTCCTTTTGAGATCTTTTTCTTTTATCAAATTTATTTTGTCTCCTGTTCACAAGTGTTTGATAGACAGCCCCTGATCTTACCAACACTTACACAAATTTCACTCCCAGAAGAAAAGTTAGGCATGTGCGTAAGTGTTTGCAAGACTGGGACCTAAGTCTCCGAAATCCAGTTTTTCCAACTTTTATATGGTTACCATAAAAAGAAAACTCCCCTTCAGAGGAACATCAAGATAGCAGTGAGTCTGGCTCAGTGTGACATAAGATCTTGTCAATCTTACTTCAATGGCATTACTCAACTTTACACTAGCAGTGAACTTGGCCCATTGATCCAATAGGTAAAAATATTAATGGAGGAGATGCAGAAGGAAAACTTATTACCAAAGAGGCAAGTATGCTTTAAGCATTCAGGGCCAAAACAAATCCAACAGCCATCAGAGGCCAAGAAACTTGTCACTACTGATTTGACCTAGATGACAGGGAATTGGTGATGGGTAACTCTGAGTCAGCTGTTTCCCTTAATGCCAGTCATTAATTATACAGATTTACTTCACTGTATAATAGACCTAATGAATGAAGGAAAAAACCCTCCCATTTGATCATCTTAAACACAGGCATCACCCTCAGATTGAATAACTGTTATTTAGAGTTAACTGTAAACAATGACAGGACTCCTTCTTGCAGTATTAGTGCAAGATAAGAAGCATCTAATCTACAGAAAACAATTACTTAGGGATAGCTATGTACTTAGCAACATGTTCCCTGCCACACTGCTAAATGTCAAAGCTACAGCCACGCTTCCCCGCTATCCTTTAAGTTGGAAATCAGCTTTGCCATTTATAACACATAGCATTTTACTGAGGCTCCTGATTGGGTGATATTTTTAGAAGATGGATGAAAGGTTTGTAGGTTAATAACTGTGCAGGATTCCTGTATTATGTTGGCTTTGGAGAGGCATTGACAATATAACAATATTGAACACTATTTATTTGTTCTACTCCGTGCTTTATTGAATTCATTGTCTTATTCTGGCAACTTTTAATCAACTGAAGCAAAGTTCAGAAGAACTCCCATTAACACCAAAAGCCTATGTGCAACATCTTGAATAAAATTCAATTAAAGATCACGAGGTTGGTAATTGACAAAGCAAGAGTTCTTACAGCAGAATTAACCAAGATTTAACAATGCTTGCATGTATGCTCTGTTATGTAGACATATATACTTAAACAGTTTTATTATCTATTAGTATATTACCCTGCTAGTTTTCAAACTTTCACTAAAGCATTTGAATAAAATAAATACAATTTGGACTGTATCATGCACTGCTTACTCCCTGCAATCAGTGGGCATTTTGCTTGGGTGAGGAGTACAGGATATTGGCCCACACAGCTCAGTCAGATAATCACGATTCACATAAGTTACTTACCTGTGTTTGCAGGATTGTGCCTATAGTTTCCAGAACATAAACTTGCCTTTTTTTAAAAGGCTCAAATAATGTATATAGAAATACAATGAAAAGTTGTCAGGTATCTTCGGCACCATTTTGTATTACAATAAGCTTGTCATATTAAGAGTAGGAAATAAACACTGCACAGCAGGTATAGTCCCACTATCTTCCAGTTGAAACAGAATGAATATTACAGCTACAGCATATTACTAATACTAGTTTCCTCATTCATGCCATTTACATTTCATGTTGTGTGAATACATCATGCCTCTTTCATTAGCTGAAGCAATTAAAGTGCAGTCAAACTTTTAAGTATTATCTTTTAATCTTTTCTCCTTTTGTGCAACTGAGATAATTTTTCACTGCAATTGACACAGTTTAAAGAAAAATATTATGGAACTATGACCAAGATTCATAAATACTTATAAGTTGGCTCTTTGTTTTAAAACAATAGTTTGACAGATGATCAAAAGGGACTCCTGAGTGACGCTCTTAAAAGGAAAGAGGCAGACAGACATTTTACCTTACCTGAAAAGAGGTGGAAGAAAAAGAGATCAGGAGATTAAAATAAATACACTGTTTTTCCTCTTACTCTCCCCCTATAGCTATCTATGCTTTTATAGATATAGATAGATCCCGAATAGTCAACAAAGAACAGTACACATCCAGTTACTGTATAAGCCTCTTTAATCGGCTGTGATTGAGAATTTATAAGATGGTGTACTCCAGGCAGACTTCTGGGGATCAGAATAATGAAAAGACCTGACATACCTCCTTAATTCTCTTAGGCTAAATCCTGCAGTCTTTACTCAGGCAAAATTGTCATTAAAAGTTTTCCACAGGTTAGCACTGCAGGTTTTGACCTATTGATCTTAACCTCTTACTTCCATGACACCTTCATCCATATCTCCCCTCCAACCTTTTAAAGCAAATATCAGCTTTACGCAATATATCTCTGCTATGAATGCTATGAATGGTTTATCTATCACTGTGGGTCAGGGATTGTATGCAACTCCAGGGAGAAGAGAGGAAGAACAGTGCGGGGTGATTAGTGTGGCTCAGTCAAGTTGTAAACACCTCCAGAAAGGCACCCTCTCTGGAAAGTTTTGCATACACTGATACAGTGGGTTTTCCAGAGACCAGACAGAGAACAGTCTTTTGGCATAAAACTGATGCATTTAAACTGACAAAAGGCCTTCTTTCTGAGCCAGAAAATGGACAGAACCTTCTGTTGAAGGGCCCCCCCCAACTCCTACAGAAGGATTGGAAAGATTTTGGCCTACTGGGTCCCCATAAGACTGAGGGGTGATCTCTGATAAGCTTTAAGCATACATATGGGAACCTTTATTGTTTTTATATGTTTTCTTGTAATGTTTTTATCTTGAGAATAAATGTGCTTGCTTAGAAAGATGCATGGTAAGTTGTAATTGCTGTCAATACAGTGTTCATAGCTCTTGGAGGGAAAGCAAAGCACAGTCCCTGGCCTTTAGGCAGACTGGCTTGCTGGGGATATCACAGTGTAAGGCCGGGAGGCCTGCAGTCTTAAAACCCCAGAGAGTCAGGACTCCATCCAAGAGAGGTGACAGCTTGTAGCCAGAAACCTTAAGTGAGTGCCCTCAAAGGACCACAGAGAGGGAATACAGGCACAGTTACCCTGAAACTGACAGCTGCTTCCTCCTGTGGGCAGTTCGAAGCATAGGTGACTTATGCCTCCTGATACCAGGGGTGGAGAGCACACTGTAAAAGGGAAGACACTTGACCGCCCTATGTGTCTCCTCAGCCCAGCAACCTCCCCACCCTGCACACAGCCCGGGGCAGCAACACTCTCCCCACCCCACCAGAGTTACCTGTAGGCAGGGGAGGGCCTCCATCCTTCTCCCGCTGTGCCTCCCCGCCGGCATATTCGGCCGTTCTCACTGACAGCCAGCCCAGGTGGGAAATGGGAGGGAGCCGCTTGTCCCACTGACAATTTCCTGCATTACTGATCTGTTAACTGGATTATGCCAGTGTTCAGAGCCACATCAGAAAGTTTCAAAAAATTTTCAGTGTGAGGTTGTTGAGCATTAAACTATTGTCAGCATGGAAGCCTCTTGTGACTAGGCAGCATGTTTTGTATGGTGTGAAGGAGGGTACTAAATATTCCAATTCCCGCAAAAGGAGAGGGGCATTGTTCATCCTCTGAGGCCTGTGATGAAGTGGGCACTACAGTTATTCTTCAGTAATTCAGCCAAACATACTCGGGTGTCTTGTTAGTATCAAGAAGTAAATGTCATCCGCCTCCAATAAATGCTGCTATAGTCCATTGAAGTCAAGAATACCTGAATGAAAATGGAAATACATGCACCTACTTTCACTTCTATGTTTTATGAAAAGAAATACACATTCAGGCCTAGTGTACACTAGAAAAGGTTTGCTGGGATGGCTTTACAAGTATAGGTATCCCGGCAAGCCCTCCTAGTGGAGATACACTAGCAGCAAAGGCCTGCTTTCGCTGGTATAGCTTATACCAGTTACCCAGACGAAATAAGATACCAGCAAAAACATTTTTCCCATTATAACTGCATTTACATTGGGTCTTTTGCTGGAACAAGAAATGCCTTTAAAAAGCCAACATCCCTAATCAACATTATGATATCAGCAAAAGCTTTAAGTGTAGACCTGACTTCAGACAGTCCCTCCAAGGTCTGAGGCAAAGCCCATTGAAGTTAACAGAATGAACTCAATGGAAGTCTATGAGCTTTGGATCAGAACCTAGGCCTCAGTTACTGCCTGGAGCCAACTGCTCACAGTGCCCTACTGACCACTCTGAAACAAGTTAATTTGAGTTAGTTTTTCCTAAGAGAACATTTTAATTGTCTAGTCTATTTTTACCACTAATATCAAAAACCACTGATGTAAGTGAGGTTCCAAAGCCTAAATTAAAGGCCCTTTTAATGTCTAAAGATTTAGTAATATTAAAATGCTCAAAAGGAATAAGATCACCCTAGTTCAGAGGGACAGGACAGAACCTTTCTATTTGAAGTTTGACTGATGTAGATGCTAATTATGCATCCAGCTAGATGGGACAGTAACAGAGCTGGGAGAACAGCTTGATAAAAAAAATCAATGCTTCATCCATTTAGGGTTTAGAGGATTAGATTCAAACCTAAGTGAAAAGCCCCAAATAATTCCGATTTCTGTTACTTTATTTTATGATCATTTATTGCCAATACGCTGTAGTGTTAGACATCGGTTCATAAAGAAGCTCCTTTGGGTAGTATATAACATAAAATACTTCCTTTCCCTAGGAAAAGAGAGGCGGGTTACAGTACTTGCTGGAGCCCAAAATAAATTTGGGGTTATTGGTTTGTCCTTTGGCAAACTGATTAGGATTTCAAAGCAAAACACTTGGATGATGCTGAAGGTGTTCATAAGAAACCATTTTAGTGAGCCATGAGTGTAATGGCAAAGTGCTAAGAAGAGGCCCCCTCCCTTCTCATGTCCCTTTAGAATAAAAATATGGGGACACCCTAAAGGATTAGGGAGGAACAACTTCATCTCTTTTATATCTTTACTATTCGCCCTCTGCCACGGCCTTTTCTTTCTCACCATACCCACATGCAAGCCAGGCTCAGAACCCTTCTCCCATCATATGCACGTACACTAGGACTTGTTGCTCAGCTTGAAGAAGCAAGAGCAGAGGCAGTAGCAAGGGACTGTGGCTTCAAAGAGCACGAGAGACACCTGGCCCAATAGCAACCCCCCAGGTGCCACGGCCCAAATCTAAATTCAGAGTATATCCAATTTTAGGATAAAAATTCCTGCACTTAGCAGAAATATTAGTGAGCAATAATCAATGACAAGATGTAAGTTATGGCATTGTGCACTTTTCTCCCACTCCCACCCTTGAATCTTCCACCATTCCACTACAATAGATACAATAGCCTCTCAAAGCCTGTGCACCCAGCCACTACCCTCACCTCACTCCAATCCCTCCTAGAAACTCATTTCTGCCTCGTTACCTACAAGAAATGCATTAACAACAAAACGGGACAATCAGCAGAGGCACGCACCTACATTGAGGAGTTGCCTGATTTTATTATTTTCTTACCTCACCCACTACCACTTCATTAACTGCCTTTGTTAACTCTTTGGGGGTAAGGCTCTTGAGCCTAATTCTGCTCTCAGGTGCGCCCAAGGACAACCATTGATGTCTATGAGGTTTAAGTCAGGGGGCATAGCATTGTGTTGAGCTGGTAAAAACAAAACAAAAAACCATACACCAGTGTTCTTCTAATAACAATAGGCTTCTGAATTAAACTTCTGCAAAAGATTTCATATAATGTAATTTGACATTTTTCAACAAAATGATTCAAAACAAACATTTCCCCCCTCCCATTTTCCCCCCTCACCAGAAGAGGGATGCAGCAGTGGGAAGGGAACCCAAAAACCCCCCAAAATATTTACATTTCACCCTCTTCTGTGGAAAAAAATGGAAAACCCACAAAACTTATAAATGAAACAGTTTTCATTTCAGTCAGCATTTTGTGTAAGAAATAATCCCAGTTTCTTGACCAGCCCTAACTCGGTGCAAGCGATGGTGGAATTCTGCCTCTGCCGTCACCTACTTGGTACATTGCCTGGAACGCTTTTAGCTGCCATAAAAAAAAAATTTAAAAAATATTTTGCTTCACAAGCAGAGGAAGGATGACTTTGTAGTAAAGGCTCTAGACTGGAACTTGAGAGAACTCACTTTAATACCTGCCTTTGCCACTAACTTCCTGTGTGACCTTGGGTAATTTACTGATACTTCTATGCCACAGTAACCATTCTGTAAAATGGGGTTGAGCCACTTCCTTTCTTTCATTTGTCCATTTAAGCTTCACTTCTGGCAAGACATATGTCCACGCTTAATGAACTCAAGGCAAATCCTCAGCCAGTGTAAATGATCATAGCTCCATGGACTTAAGTAGAACTACGACAATTCACACCAGTTAAGAATCTGCTCCAATGGAACTACTTACAAACTTAAGTTAAGCACATGCACAAGTTTTCGCAGGATCTGGGCCTTAATATTGCAAGCTCTAGGGGGCAGGGCCTGTTTTATTATGTACAACACTTAGCACAATGGGATCTTGATCTCAGTCAGCAATCCCTAGATCAGAGGTGGGCAAACTACGGCCCGCGGGACCATCCTGCCTGGCCCTTGAGCTCCTGGCTGCGGAGGCTAGCCTCCGGCCCCTCCCCCGCAGCGACGCCACCGTGATGCAACTCCAGCGCTCTGGCCCGCTGCTCCTGCAGCGTGGGCAGCGTGGCTGGCTCTAGCAGGGCTGAGAGCTCCTGCTGCACTGAGCAGCATGGTAAGGGGGCAGGGGTTGGATAGGCATGGGAGTCCCGGGGGGCTGTCAGGGGACAGGTGGGGTCGGATACAGGGTGGGGTCCCTGGGGGCCTGTCAGGGGGTGGGGAGGCACTCAGGGGACTGGGAGCGGGGGGGTTGGATGGGGGGAGGGTTCTGGGGGGGGCAGTTAGGGGCGGGAGGTTCCAGGAGGGGGCAGTCAGGGGACAAGGAGCAGGGGGTTGGATGGATTGGGAGATCTGAGGGGGGCAGTCAGGGGGTGGATAGCAGCGGGGGCCAGGCCTTTTGGGGAAGCACAGCCTTCCCTACCCGGCCCTCCATACAGTTTCGCAACCCTGATGTGACCCTCAGGCCAAAAAGTTTGCCCACCCCTGCCCTAGATGCTTCCCTAATACAAATAAATAAAAATAATTGTTAAATGTAACTAAGAAAACAGAAGTTCTTCTATAGCCACATAATTGCTATTTAGATGTTCTCATTTGTAAAAGAAAGTCCCAGTCCTTACTTTCAATTCAGTATAAGGAAAGTTTAGATTTTTTACATATTTATTACCTGTTATTTTTAGTATTTTCCTTTCTCAAAGACATGCTGCAGAGTTCAGCAACAAAGCCAGCTTAAAGGTTCTGCTCGGTGTATTTTCTTTCTTCCCCTGAGCCTTCTCCTAAGCCCCTGCTGTGCGGCACAGTGTTTCAGAGATGGCTAGTCTTCTGAAGTTTTATTTTCACTTTAAAAAACTAAATTTGGAGGTACTCCCAATTTAGCTTTTTCAAGCGAAAACAGAACTTGAAAGCAGCCCAGTTGTCTCTGAAGTGCTGGAACAGGCAGCTACTGAGTTTGAACAGAACCACAGTGCTTGTCTTTGAAGTCCATCCTGGTGTTTGTGGGTGGCCAAAGTTAAAATGAAAATACCACGCTCCTTCCCCACCTGGCTGCTGCGTGCTGCAGAAGTGAACTGCTTAGTTATTTTCTATTTTAAAATTAGCATTTGAGATATAAACTTTCCTCTCTATAGCCCAGCAATGGTCCTGCTCATTTCCTCTTGCAGCTTCTCTTTTAGACACAATTTAGATTAAACAGAAACTAAAATCTAATCTGACATTTTCCCCACAGAAAATTTAAATCCTAAAGAAGTCCACAAGCCAAATTCACCCCAGTGGAAGTCTGTTAAAGTCAGTGGTGAATTTAGCCCATGTGTGTAAAGATGTGTGTGCACAGCTGCTGGTTCTCCTGTATTTAAAAAGAAAAGCGCTTTGGATGGAAAATGCAGGACAGTGATTTGTTCATGTGACTAAGTTAATGGGCTTCAGCAGCTAGCTATGTCTTATTACGTGGAACTGCAAATAGGCAGTCTGAGTACTCCAACATTCCTCCTCCTTTTCTCATTAAACTAAACCTGTTATAAGACATTTTGTCAGAGTGAAAAGTGACCTGTACAAATGCACTGACTCTAAGAAAGACATGAAATCACTTCATATGATGTAAAGATGAAAGTATTCAGAGTTTACAGAGGAAAAAAGATAAACTCATACAACTGACAATTCTTGATTTAAAAAATAAAAACCAACATTTCCAGAAATGTTTACCCATAACATTCAACAGGCTACCTACCAGCATTTGACAAATAAGCAAAAATTGATTTAATTCATTAGAACAATTTAAGATTTTGAACACGGTATTTCTTTCCTTAATATCTAGAGGAAGCCTGAAATTCAATGAAGATTTTTGTGTTGTTACCATCATGAGTTACCATTGAGAGTCCAACAAAGTACCACATTGTGCACACCAGCTTTTCACCTCTGGAGGCTTGAAGCCACATTGTGTCAAGTTTTAAAGAAAATGTGATCCCTGGTTTAAGAGGGGAGTGTGGCAGAATGTATTACCCCTCAGTCACCTAGCCCAGTGGGGAATATGGGGAAGGTAGAGAGCCACAGGGATGCTGACGAGGAAGCAAGAGTTAACTGGGGAAGCTTAAAGATATGTGGGGCTTGTTAGCCTCCAGAGCATGATATAACAAGAAAAGTCCGCTGCTAGATGTGGTTTGTCAGTACAGGTGCTTGGTAAGACAAAGGCAGTTTGCTGGGAGTTTTAGCTGGGTTTCCTGCGGGGGCAGGGAGCTAGTTTATTTTACTACAGAGCTAGTTTACTTTACTTTCCTGCACTGAAAGGGCTTTCCAAGACTCCTTGGTCTCCTTCTGGAACCCAGAGAAACTTGTCTGCCCCCTTGGGCCCTAAAAGTCTTTCTAAACATGAGCTATTTGGGAACTTCCTCTGGAGCAAGAAGGGCCCTTATGTATTTTTGCCTGTGAAGGCTCTAGTCTATCTCAGCAGAGAAAGGAACAAGGACTGTCCCAAAGTGCTAAGCACTTAGCTATACGTTTGCCACAAGGGAACTAGCTTGAGGAAACAGGGAATGCATTAGTTACAGGGAACAGGGCAAGAAATTTGGCAGAACAATTCAGTCTAGTGCTGAGTTTCAGGGCCCACTCACAGTTGGCTGGAGTCCCTTCTTTCTCCATACTAAGGGACTATAGGAAGATGATGCTGTCACAGGCAGTTGTGCTTTAAAAACAAAAGAGACAATGTAGCCTTTGTACTTTATTTTCCAGAGCACATAACCAGTTTTTTTCCTGTACTAGAGAGCACAATGGCACTTGTTTCCACTTAGCCCTCAACCCTAATTTCCTCCAGCAGCTTCTAGGCAATGTAATCAAGACTGTATCCTGCAGTTGCCAACACAAATACAAAAATTCTCTTGCAGTAATTATTCTGTAACAGATTTTCAAATGTTGAGTGATAACGAAAGACCAGGAGGAGCTATCCTACCCAGTGGAAAAATCTAATAAGCTGACAATAGATACAGAAAGCTTCACAGCCTTCAAGCAGCAGAGTTTCCATGGCATCATGTGGACCATGGGGGTTGATTTGACCCTATTTTATTTATGGATTTTCTGTATAGACAGTTGGCAATGATGCTTTGCCAAACAGGAGAAAATATGCTTTTAGGCAGTATAGAGGAGGCAGCTGCTAGGAGGTGGTGTAGTCTCATTGACATTCACCTGATTCTATTTTGCAAGAGTGCATTTAACTTCTGAAATGTTGCCCAGTAATAAATTAAAATGTACTGCTTCAACCATGTAACTTTCCTTTCTCCACTTGGCAGTATATTCATTTCTACAGACTTTTTCTTCAAAAGATTAGTTGGTGCTGCCATTGAGAGGACAAGGAATAAAGACTACGAATGGATTCTGGTCTCAGGGAATGGCTGAAGCTTTATTATGTAAAGCACCAACAATCTCAACACCTATCACCTAACAATCAAAATCAGAAGCATCCCTAGCCCTTTCGCTGGATGGGGAGGAAACCATTTTTGGCACCCACCCAGTGGCCAAGCACAAAAGAAGCCAGCCAATAAGAAGCAGAGCAACAAAAATAAATAAATAAAAGCTGATCAGAAAAGCAGATCAGTGCTCAGAACAATTGCCCTGCTCACCCACCCCTAGAGCCAGCCCTTATCAAACTAATGCAATGGGGCTGCTTCACTGTGCAGTGGCCTTAAAGAGTACATCTTCACTGCATTTGAGAGCAAGTCTCCCAGCCTGGGTCCACAGACTTGTGCTGGCAGGGCTCATGCTAATGTGCTAAAAATAGCTATGGAGATGCTGCAGCTTGGCCTGAAACTTGGCCCTCTCGAGCCTGGGGGAAGGAGGCTCGAGCTGGAGCCACAACATTAAAGCAATGTCCACGCAGGAAATCCCTTTACAAGGATGCCCTTTTCTTGCATCTTTTTTTCAATGCCTTCTGCGCAAACAGACCTGTTTGTCTTAAATATCCAGCAGGGCTGTTGTCTTTATCTTGACTCTGTAATCATTTCACAGAAGCCAATAATGGCAAGAAGGCAGAGAGCGTATCTAGATCCTTCGGTACTGTGAATTTATGACTGTGTACATACAAGAATGTTTTTCAACACAGGGCTTAAATGCATTGAGGAAAACTCTTGAGACCTGTAAAATACATACTGTTCTTAAACCAAAATAGCCATCCCTCATTTGCCAGTGCATCTGTTACCAGGCAGCCCCGTCTCTTTTTTGAGAGGTCAGTGTGAACAATTAGGTGTTCAGCCATAGAAATGGAGTTGAAGGTATTCTGGAAAAAAAGGTCTGTAGCAGTGATTCCCAAACTTGTTCTGCCGCTTGTGCAGGGGAAGCCCCTGGCGGGCTGGGCCGGTTTGTTTACCTGCTGCGTCCGCAGGTTCGGCCAATCGCGGCTCCCAGTGGCCATGGTTTGCTGCTCCAGACCAATGGGAGCTGCTCGAAGCGGCAACCAGTAGGTCCCTTGGCCCGCACCGCTTCCAGCAGCTCCCATTGGCCTGGAGCAGCAAACCGCGGCCACTGGGAGCTGCAATCGGCTGCACCTGCAGACGCAGCAGGTAAACAAACCAGCCCGGCCCGCCATGGGCTTTCCCTGCACAAGTGGCGGAACAAGTCGGGGAACCACTGGTCTATAGGACTAAGGTCTGGTGGGGGAACCCATACGTCGCCTGTACATAACTGGCAATGCAGGTGAAAAAAACCCAGCTGCATCCAAGATGATGTGAGGGTCTTCAGTGACAACCAAGATTTTTTTTTTAAACTTTCCCTGCATGGTTTTTCCCCAGGCTCCTGCTGTCTCCATGGAGAATTAGCCACAGAGCTGTGACCACCCAAGAATTAATAGAAAATTCACAGAGTTTATTAAATAATTCTGAAGATAGTTAAACTTCAGAGGTGTGGAGCATAGCTCAAATTTTTAAAAATATATCAATATTTTGCAGTTTCATTCAAATCTGAAAGTAGCAAGGCTATCTCCTAGAGCCGTGGTTCCCAAACTTTAACAATCTGTGAACCCCTTTCACTAAAATGTCAAGTCTCGCAAACCCCCTCCTAAAAATGAATATTTCCAGGGATTTTCTCCTTTATCTGAGTATAAATTATAAAAGCAGTGATCTTGGAAATGTAAAATTTGTTTTTATGACATGCTTATTACAGACTATTAATTATTAATCATTACAGTATTTTATTACATTATGAAAATGGCAACACTCTTCCAAGATCTCACTTTCGTAGCTTGTATCATTTTGAATAAGCCTGTTATAAGACAAGGCTCCTAGGTTTCATCAAGGAGTATCAGATGTGAAACAGCATGAAGGTATTTAAGAAGCCAACTCAAAGAGTTCCTCCTACACAAGCATTCAGGTCTTGAGCAGTTCAGGCAAACAATGAACGTTGCAACAAAGCTTAAACTTGTTCTTCATTATAATTTTAAAAACAATACTAGCTGCCTATTTAATTTTAAAAACAGCAAAAAATATCCACCTCCCTTTCCATTTCTTATAAGAAGTCTTGAAGTTTAAATCTTCTCAGAGTGATAGATATGCTCGCTTTGATCTGCTTAGCTCTTGGAAGTCCAGGGGCTCTGGGCTGCTAGCCCCATGCTGCCTGGGGTCCATAGGGACAGTTCTGTCCGCCATTAGGAAATTTTTTCCTGAGAACCCCCTGTAACATTTCGCGAACCCCAGTTTGGGAACCACTGTCCTAGAGAAAGTGTTCCTCAACTGACAACATTAGCAGCAGTAAAAACTGCTCATGCTTGTGAATTGGAATGCACAGCAAATCTGATTTTCAGCAATGTTCATGTGCAACTTGCAAACAGTTTGCATGAACAATTACTTATATGCCAGTTAGGTGCAAGCATTTGCACCTACAGTTGCAGTCAATGGAAGATGTCAGTGCTCAGCCCCTCTGAAAATCAGACCCTAAGTGTTTCAAACTGGGCACGCGAAAACGATTGCCACTTTTCCTCTCTCTCTCCCCTGCAAATTTTTTCAAGAGAGGGTAGTGTATCAGATAGCATGTCCTGGGAGAGGGGAAGGTCTGCTTCTGTAGGAGTCGAAAGCCAAATTTGCACCTGCCTATGTCAAGTGAAAGTCTATCTTCTCTGAAGTCAGTTGTAGTGAATTTATGCCTGGGTCATATTTTGCTCCTATATCTTATTTCTGTGATAGGGCAGTGGAGGAGTTCTGCAGTGTCACCTCTAGAATCTCAAGTTTCCAGTCTAGGAGAAATGGACACGTGATGTTTCCTCAGCAATGTTTTAGTCCCTACTAAACTGTGTAGGGAGTACAAAGGGGTTCTGACTAGTGATTCAGAGCTCAGCAGCTATTCTGGCTTTCTATGAACTGCTAGTCCACTCCTCTAAAGTCTGCAACTCTCTCTTCCTTGTCTTGGCCCCTTAGAAGTGGAGAGGCGGTTGGCTGAATTTAGCAACTTAAAGTGTGGTAATGTACTGAAGCATGCCTACATGAAACTGACATTGTGAGCTGGTGGAATGGTGCAGTGGGTTTAACAATCAAAACAAAATAATCTTTCAAGCCAATCATGTTCTTTCTTGAAGCTTCTATTTCGGGAAGGTCTTTGGAGAGCAAGATTTACAACAAACAAACCACAAAACAAATAGAGCTTGCATTGCCAGAAAACAAAATAGAAAATCTCAATATGGGTCACACCAACCTCTCTCCACCCATTGGACAGCCAGAGGAGGAAGGGAACTGATTGGACCCTCCCTCTCCTCTTTTATTAATTTAATCCTTAGCCTGGGTTGTTTAAGGAGCCTCTTCCTGCTCCATTTCAGCAGCCCCCCTCAACTCCACCCTTAACTGTAGTATCAGAAATATGTTTTGCAGATGCTGAGGGTCTGATGGATTGCTTGTTTTAGGGGGTCAGGAAGGAATTTTTTCTTCCAATGGGGGCCAAATTGGCAGAGGCCTGATGGGGTTTTCCCTTTTCTTGCAGCATCCTAGAGGCACAGTTAGGTTAAATAGGAGTAGGATTTAGTAATTTGTGGTACTTGGTACGGATGTTAATTTATC
Source organism: Lepidochelys olivacea (assembly GCF_965140295.1). NCBI lineage: Eukaryota > Metazoa > Chordata > Testudines > Cheloniidae > Lepidochelys > Lepidochelys olivacea. The sequence goes on along the minus strand of NC_140417.1, from coordinate 77,582,499 downwards.
ACAATTTGCAGCTGGTTTCCAGTGCAGTTAGAAGGCTAAAAGGGCCAGTTCCCAGAAGTAAGAGACCTGGGATTGTGCTGATGGGCCTTGTGGCATGGGATAGAGGAACTCTGGTGGTCTTCACTGCCAAGTTCCCCCTTTTTAGAACCCTCTGTCCTCCTCATTGGGGGGAGGGGAAAGGAATGAAAGGATTCAGAAAAACAAGCTGAAGCCTGGGGTTAGGCTGAGGAGAGTCAACCCTGGGCTATAGAGTAGGAGCCCTATAATCTCCACCGTAATATGTGAGAGTCTGGGTGACAAGTAGAGCCCCTGCCCAACTTAAGTTTAATAAAGTTGTGGGCTGCTGCTGCTGCTTAAAATGCCTCCATATGTCTGTCGTCATTCACTGACTGTCTGCATCAGTGATTTTTCAGTCTGTAGAGAAGATTCTCCCCTGCTCAACTCTTAGCAACCGCTCGTAGTCCAGGTATTCTTTGCCCGTATTTGTTTCTTCCATTGCTTCCTTGTGTTCTTAATCCTCCTAGTATGTCTCATTTCCACCCCACTGCACCCTGGTGGTAGTTTTTTTACTTTTAACACTGTCCTGAAGCTGCTTAGCTTGTCTGCCTGTCACTTCAGTCAGCAGACTGACATGTCCAGCTGAGGCAGCGTCCCAGAAACAGGCATCTCAGTGGCGGTAGCGGAGGAGACCTAAGCTAAGAGTCTGTAATCCAGACTCTGTATGGAGGAAACAGACCACAGCAACACTGGGGAGATTATTCAGTGTTAATATTCACCTCTGCTCCAGAGGCAAGAGGGATGAGAGGCGGTCCCCCTTTCTAATTCAGGAGGAGCCCTGAGCACTCCATCTTTCTTTCCTAGTAAGAACCTCCAGGATGAGATGACAACAGTCAACCAACCTGAATAATTCATGGAACAACTAGGTGACAGTCATGGAGTGACTATGGTTATTTCTGTTATCATGACAGATTGACTGTCTGGAATAATCTTACTGACCTAAGGGAGTCTGTGCTGCCAAAACTGATGTGACAACAATTCTAGGTACTGTCAAGAGCCTCAGCACTAGGACAGGCGGTAAAAAAAAATGCCCCTTCCCTGTCCCCCTCACACCACAGGGTGACCAGCGTAAATCAAGGATTAGCTATAGCACAGCTGAGCTAGTGATTTTAATGAGAAATCTGGTCCTTATGGATTATTGGTCCCTTGCCACATCTTGTCAGCAGTTCCTCAGAAAATTATTCTACCATTCCCAATTGCAAAGAACAGATGGTGCATTGAAGGAACCTCTCTGATCTGTTTTCTCTGATGAAACAAGATTAAATAAATGAAAGACCAAAGGCCAACACTAATATTATTTTCTTCCAAAATGCACTGCTAGCTAAGACACATTTGTTTTCCCTTTAGCTGACACCTGAGCCTGTCATCCTTTGATCTGTTCGGAGTAATTCCAGCAGCAGCAGCAGCCACCTAACTACTACACACCATTTTCATAATATGGGATATTGGCAATACAATAATCTATTTTATGACACAAAAAGTTATAATGTAGGCATGATTTTCTTTAGCATTTCTAAGATCTTAAATGATATGGTAAACATTTTTTGTCATAATCTATACAAATGAAATACAAAGAGAACATCGTGAACATTGAATAAAGTGTGATCATTGCACTGCAGTGAATTCTAAGCTTTAGGAATTAATTATGAATTCATAATGCTAAGCAAAACTTGGTTGGCAACCAGTGGGTTTGTAATATATTTATCAGGTATTTTCTTGGATCTTAGCTATTTAACAGGAAAAAGGGGAAACAATTTTATGACACAAATGTGTAAATATTATCTCCAGTACCTTATGGTAGAAGAATAATCAGAGAAATAAAATACATTTTATTCTCTGGCCTGTTATACGAAAGTCAGTTTCAAGTGCTGCATATAAATAAAGGGCTGGATCCCTCAGACAGAATAATTCTCTCAAGTATACTTGGCATTGTACTCAACTAATGCCGGCTTCTACAACCTATAGCCAAGTTAGCTAGGTTGCGCAGCAACGATATAGATTGGCACTTTGTGGAAATGCTATTAAAGTAATAGGAACTTTTCTTCAGGGATTCCATTATTAGCATTTCCCTTGGGCTTTTTAAAAACTAGTGCAGGATTTGTTTAGTCTTCAACACAGTCTGTTGCAGGCAGCCTGACTATTATTTGCAAGGAAATTAAAAATAAAAAGGATGGGAAAACCTGCACTTTTTGAGTATTAGGCCTCACTCTGGTTTCTGCCAAGGAAAACCACACATGCAAGCAATCAAATCGGCTAATCATGCACTCCCATAAGCTCTTCACTCCAGCTCCAAGCCTTCCCTCCAGAGGAGAATTAAATAAAGGTAAGTGTTTGGACTCATTGTTAGCGAAAATTTATTTTAAGACATTGGGAAGTTTTATTACTATACAAATCTTGAACTCATAATCCCACCCATACAAGCATCATGGGTAGATGCAACCACCAAGCTTCCATGCAACACAACAGACTAGATTTTGTGGTGCAGTACTTCCCCATTATTACCATCACTTTAAGACCTCAGGTCCCCCAGCCCAATGACAAGATCTAGAATGGGACACAAAACCAGCTGACCTTACGCCTGTATTCAGAACCACCTCCTTGGCAGTAGAGAGGGAGCAAGATCAATACAAAAAATTCCTCATGTCACTGTTGAAATGGAACCACTCTGAAAAAATGTAGGCAGTACATGCAAAGACATAATATACCCTTATAGGAATGAAACCAGCAATCTGCTATATTTAATGTAAGTATGTAAGCATGTGAAAGCTTTGATGAAGACAAATGGAGGACATATGTACTGCTGCCATGTATTGTGCAGCATGAAACGAGTGGCCTAGAGATAATCATTTGTATAGAAGAGTTTGTCTTTATTCGTGATGTCTGCATGGTGTTTAAGAAGCTAAATTTGCTTTTTTGTGTGTGCGCTGTCTGTATGGGGGCTGTATTTAAAGGACAACTCAGTTGTTTATCTCTCAGACAGAGCTGAAAGGAGGGTATGATTCATATGTTCTGCTAGTCATAGCAGGCAGTTTTATTTGTCATGACCAAAAGGCCATGCTTTTGTGCTGTGACAGGTTTTTGTTACTCCCGCTAATCCTATCCCTTTTGTGTGCAGCAGCATCTGGTGACACTAGTCTGGAACACTCCATTGTGAATGAGTACAGAGTGCCCACTGCTACCACATTGCCCGTTGATGACAGTGTGTGTTTTTTATGGCTGATGTTGGCTTTCTAGAAGCATCTAAGCAGACAACGAAGCAGATTTGTTATTTGCTTCCTTAGTTCTAAACCACACGAGATTCCTTGAGTGTGGATTTTAGTATCCCCGATCAAGGCTAGAGGGATGGGCTGGCACTTCATAACTATATCAGAATACGTTAAACCATATATTCCTTAAACACAGACATCCCCAATGAAAAGGTAGGCCTGATAGGTGGCTGGGTAGGCTTGTGAACATTTAAGGAATCATTGTGAACACCAAGGTCCAAGACTTTGCCAATGGGGGTTTACCACTGCCTGTACTCTCCAGTACCTACTGAACTTACAGAGGTTAAGGCCAGATGGGACCATTAGATCATCTAGTCTGACGCGTCTATTACAGGCCACTGAATTTCACCCATTTGCCTTGTATTGAGTCCAGTAGCTCGTGTTTGACTAAAGCATAGTTTACAGAAAGCCATCCATAGCCTTGACTGGAAGACCTCAAGAGACAGAGAATCCATCACTTTCCTTGGGTAGGTTGTTCCAATGGTTAATCACCCTCACTGTTAAAAATGTGTTCCTTATTTCTAGTTTTGAACTTGCCTGGCTTCAGTGTCCAGCCATTGATTCTCATTATGCCTTTCTCCACTAAATTAAAAATCCCTTTGTTACCCAATATTTTCTCCCCAAATGGAGGACTGTATCTTGGAAAACACTCAGAAAAGGATTTAGAAGTCATAGTGAATGAGCAACTAAACACAGGCTCCCAGCATGGTGCTGTGGCAAACAGAGCGAATGCTATTTTTGCCTGTATAAATAGCAGTGGTGTGCCATCTGTGTATGCAGGACCAGCTGTGCCTGCAAGATGATTCCACTCAGCTGCCAAACACACATGGAGGCTGCCATTTTGTAGAAAATGTGGATCTTAAATATGAGGTCACACCACATGGAGAACAACATTTTGCATGTAAGTGTAGAATTGCATGCCTAATTTAAAAATGTCTCAGCCCGTCACTGATAAATAGTGGAGCAGTGAGTAGGCAAGTAGGGAGGTGATTTTACTTCCGCATCCGGCACTGGTCAGACTGATCCTGGAATACTGCGTACAGTTCTGGTGTCCACATTTTTAAAATAATATTGAAAAATTGGAGGTTGTGCACAGTGTCTGAGTATCTTCACAGGGAGAAAACACCAGATATTAAAGGGCTCTTTTACCAAGCTGAGAAAGGCATAACAAGAACTTGTGAGTGGAAGTTAAAGCCAAACAGATTCAAATTAGAAGTAAGGCACACATTTTTCACAATTAATCATCAGAACAGACTATTAGGGGAAGTGGTGGATTCTCCATATCTTGTGTCTTCAAATCAAGGCTGGATACCTTTGTGGAAGCTATACTTTAGTCAAACACAAGTTATTAGGCTCAATACAGGGGTAATTGGATTACATTCTACACAGGTCAGAGTAGACCATCTAATGGTCCCTTCTAGCCTTGAAATCTTTGAATGGTTAAGTCCTTCTGCTGAACACACTTGCCCAAGGATTTACTACACCTTGGGACCTAGAGTAACCCTTCTAAGCCAAACTGACTATCCAGAGCCACATTTAAATATCTGACTTGTATCTCCTCCTTAGGTCTGCCACACCAGAACATCCATACTGGCTGCTGAGCAATCCCAACTTAGATGGGTGCAGCAGCAGATGTGCCACTTACACATTGTCAAGGTCTGTCACATGTAACGGTAAAACATGTGTGTGAGAGAAAGACTTTCCCACACTGTATCCTAGGGGTAGGTGCTCAGAGCTACAAGACAAAAGTTGTAATCCCAGTTCTTCTATTGACGGCTCTTAATATTTCAGTGTACTTCACAACCCTTATTAACCAAAGCTTCATACCTTTACCTTAACAGGAGGCAACTATTGACTCACCCTTTTTACAGATAAGATAACTGAGTAGTTGGACAATAGTTCTGCAAGAATGGAACCCAGGTCTCACATATGACAGACTCTACATTCATCCACTCTGCCACCCTGCTTGTCAGAAGAAGTGACTCAATTTATGTGCCTGTTTAACCCATGGTGACACAGTGTGGACATGTGTCTCCCTCTAGTGGCAGGACCACATATGGAGGTTTATACTTCTGCTGCTGCCTCCATGCTAGTATACCTAGTCCTTTAGCTCAGATGGTAGAACCTCTTGCTTTGAGATGCCAATGCTCAAGTTCCTTAGATAGATAAAGGAAAATCTCTGGATCACACTTAGTGTTGTAAATATCAGTACACCGTCTTCCACCCCACAAAGTTAAATATATTTAAAGTTATATCTAGAGCCCCACTGAGATTGTGTAATGTTGGTTTGGGATCTATATTCCAACTGTGAAAGGAAAATCACTGGAGCAGCATTCATATTTTAGAAAACTGTTTTGCTAGCATACATACTATGGACAGTAGAAAAGCCTGTGTATCTTCAGCTATTATTTAGATGACACATATGTTAACAGAAAAATCTCAATGAGAGATAAATATCTAATTTCTACCAGCATCCCAGAGAGGTAATATACAACACTGAAGAGTTACAGTGATTGCAATATTCATACAAGGTAATAGATATTGAGTTAGAAATTTAAAACATTTTTAAAATTCCTACATGTTTAAAATATGTTCATAGTTATGTGATTTAGGCCCTGATCCTGCAAAGACTTACACATGTGCTTAACTTTATGCATTGTGAATAGTCCCATTGATTTAAGTGGGACTACTCACAGTGCATTGGTTAAGTAGCAGAGTAACTCTTTGCAGTGCAAGGGCCCGATTTTTGTGTAAGTGTTACAATAATCTGACCTCAGTTCTAATTTATGACTTTCTCCCAAGCGAAGTACATTTCAATTACTTCAACAATCTATCATCCATGTGGACAACAGGAACCCCACAATTGCTTGATTGGTGTAATTGGGGGGAGCATGAACAATTAAAATCTGATAAATGTTAATAGTTATGAAGTAAAATGCCAGTTGCCAGTTGTGTTTAACCTGCCTGAATAGCTGATTTAATATATTTAGACATGAGTGTCAGATCTTTCAGGGTTATGCCACTCTGGGTCACATACAACAACAATAACCCGCAGCCTGCAGTCACATTACCTCAGGCTGAAAGCTTATCACATCTCATAAACTAAGCAGTATCAGGCATAGTCACTACTCAGCTCACAGACCTCTCGGGGAAACCCAAATGCCAGCAGCTGAAGGAGGAATAGGAAGGCTGCATAGTGTCAGTTCCCATGAATGGTGTGTGGAGAGATTTTTCCTGGGAAGCCTTGTTTGAGTGGCTGCGTATAAATTCATATCCAAGCTTTCCCAGAGTCAGGAGTATTCCAAAGGGGGTGCGGGAGGGCGAGGGTGGTCTAATTTGAGCCCATCTCTAGTTGTTTGTCAAGTAAATTATTCTGACTAAAGAGAAAACAAATGTATAAAGTATCAGTAATCTAAAGCGCCATCTCCCAACTACAGAAAAGTGGGAATGATGTTCTGCTGCCCTGACAATACATGCCCTGGAATGTTTCCGTTAGCATGTGATTTACAATCTGGGATGGAGATGTTTGTAGCCACTGTTCTGTTCCCACCCCCGCTCGCATGCACAGGCTTCTTGGTGCCTTTGGAGAAGTGCAAGTTGTAGCAAGTGGTGCTCATGAACTAGCTCCCCTCCTCCAGACAGCATGCCTGCTGCTGGCCTCCCCAGCTCTTCACCAACCTCCTCTCAGGCTGTGCACTTCTTCCCTTCTACCTCTAACCTGGAGCTGGCTGTGTAAAGGCTTCAGGGGAGAGACTTCATCAGGAAGAGGTCTGTGGGATCAAATTCCCCGCCTTCCTGTAAAAGTGTGTCATCTGTCCCTTGGATCCTACAAAGAGTTTTTCATGGGTCTGGTGTTCCTCTGGGGCTAAGGAAAAAGGAATGGCCAAGCCGGAGAATACATATCAGAGGCACTGAGCTGAAATGGAAACAAAACATACCTCCTGGGGCTCTGCCGTCTTTTCCACAACAGGGATCCTTCTCTAAGCAAGGTCCCCAGAGCAGCCCATTGAATGCTCAGAGATTCAGGATGCCAAGTGAGTAAATCCAACATCTATGATTTTCCAGTAGAAATGAGTGAAATCTTTTAAATGTTGTTTTTTGACAAAAACTCAAATGTCTCCAAGACAACCAAATACATACATATATGTTACAAAATCTTTGGTCAACATTTCGGTTTTTACTGATTTTTTTTCTTTTTTTTTTTTAAGCCAATTGTATTCTCCAGTCTTCCCTGAGCGTGCATGTGGTCTGGTCATGAGGTCAGCACTAATGTATGTATCAGTTGATTTAAAGTTTTTTACATAAAGTGAGTCCCCAGCAAATTATTAATAATTATTAGGGCTATCAGGTGATTAAAAAAATTAATCACGATTAATTGTGCCGTTAAACAATAATGGAATACCATTTATTTAAATATTTTGGATGTTTTCTACATTTTCAAATATATTGATTTCAATCACAACACAGAATACAAAGTGAACAGTGCTCACTTTATATTATTATTTTTAGTACAGAACTCCTCACTTAAAGTCGTCCCGCTTAACGTTGTTTAGATGTTAAGTTGCTGATCAATTAGGGAACATGCTCATTTAAAATTGTGAAATGCTCCCTTCTAAGGTCTTTTGGCAGCCGCCTGTTTTGTCCACTGCTTGCAGGAAGAGTAGCCCGTTGCAGCTAGCAGGTGCGTGGTTGGAACCAGGGTGGAACAGCAGCCCCCCTATCAGCTCCCCACTTCCCTAAATTCCCTGTGCAGCAGCTGTCCCTCCCCCCACTGCCATGTGCTCCTCCTGCCCTCTGCCTTGGAGCTGCTCCCAGAGACTCCTGCTTGCAGTACAGGGGAGGGAGGAAGTGGGGGGCTAATATCAGGGTGTCTCCCCCTCCCCCCTGCTCCTGCACCCCGCTTACCCCATCTTCCATAGAGCAGGGGGGACTCACAACTGAGGGAGCTTCTAGGCTCAGGTCTCAACAAGCTGATTTAATTAACAAGGCAGCGTACTTAAGCCTGGGGTCAGCTACTTAAAGGGAAATGTGAATTTTTTCTCTCACACACAGGGTGTGTGCCTCTGTCTGCCCTCCCTCCTTTCCTGCTGCCCTGTAGAGTGTGAGAGTTAACCGTTGAGGGCTCAGTCAATTGCTAGTTCATCATTTAGCAATAAGGTATTCCCTGGGAAATATCCCACCCTCTGACTCCTCCATCTCAACCAAGCTTCACAATCATCATCACTGTGTACCAGTATTAAATTGTTTGTTTAAAACTTATACTGTTTTAATCTTAAACTTATACTTAAACTTATATAATATAGTCTTTTGTCTGGTGAAAAAAATTTCCCTGGAACCTAACCCCCTCATTTCCATTAATTCTTATGGGGAAATTGGATTCGCTTAATATCATTTTGCTTAAAGTCTCATTTTTCAGGAATATAACTACAACGTTAAGTGAGGAGTTCCTGTACAAATATTTGCACTGTAAAAATGATAAACAAAAGAAATAGTATTTTTCAATTCACCGCATATAAGGACTGGAATACAATCTCTTTATTGTGAAAATGTAACTTACAAATGTAGAATTATATACCAAAAAAACCTGCATTCAAAAATAAACAATGTAAAACTTTAGAGCCTACAATTTCACTTGGTCCTACTTCAGCCAATCACTCAGACAAACAAGTTTGGTTACAATTTGCTAGAGATTATGCTGCCCGCTTCTTGTTTACTATGTCATCTGGAAGTGAGAACAGGCGTTCACATGGCACTGTTGTAGATGGTGTCGCAAGATATTTACGTGCCAAATACACTAAAGTTTCATATGTCCCTTCATGTTTCAACCACCATTCCAGAGGACATGCACCCATGCTGATGACGGGTTCTGCTCGATAACGATCCAAAGCTGAGAGGACTGATGCATGTTCATTTCAGTGATGAGCTGCCAAAATCTTAACAACTGGTTCCCTATAAAAAGTTCTGATTTAAGGGATGTGCCCCAGTATATATTTTTTTGTACCAACAGGGTTAACATACGTCCGTATTTTCCTGGACAGGTCGGGCTTTTACGTTCTTAAATCGCCGTCCAGGAGGAATTTTTTTAATTCCTCCTGGACGGCGATTTAAGAACGAAAAAGCCCGACCTGTCCGGGAAAATAAGGATGTATGTTAACCCTGCCTGAAGTTCTTTTTTAAAAAGATGGGCCTGAACTAGAAATGAGCTCCCTTTCACATGTGTGGGTCCCCCCCCCACTCCCTGGGGGTGTGCTAGGGTGACCAGATGTCCCGATTTTATAGGGACAGTCCCGATTTTGGGGTCTTTTTCTTATATAGGCTCCTATTACCTCCCACCCCCGTCCTGATTTTTCAAATTTGCTGTCTGGTCACCCTAGGGTGTGCACATGTGTGGGTCCCAGCTGCTCTCTGCTCCCTGTGCCGGCAGGGCAGAGGGTGCAGCAGGGGCTGGCTGCAGGCAGGGGGTGCAGGGGTGGCTGGAGACAGGGGCTGGCTGCGGGCAGGGGGTACAGAGGTGGCTGGAGGCAGGGGCTGGCTGCAGGCAGGGGGTGCAGGGGTGGCTGGAGACAGGGGCTGGCTGGATACAGGGCAGGGAGTGCGGCAGGGGCTGGCTGCAGGCAGGGGGTGCAGGGGTGTCTGGAGACAGGGGCTGGTGTGGGCAGGGCAGGGGGTGTGGCAGGGGCTAGCTGCAGGCAGGGGGTGCAGGGGGTGGCTGGAGGCAGGGCAGAGGGTGCGGCAGGGGCTGGCTGCAGGCAGGGGGTGCAGGGGTGGCTGGAGACAGGGGCTGGCTGCGGGCAGGGTGGTGGGTGCTCACAGGCAGAGTGGCTCGGAGCAGCCCAAGCAGCAGGACGCAGCCCAGGCCCAGCAGAGCAGCCGGGAACCCACCAGGCAGCAGCGGGAGCCCCAGGGCCAGGGATCGGGGGAGCAGCAGCAGCAACAGGGCTCGTGCCACATGGCTCCCACAGCGCAGCGCCCCCAGCGGCCGGAGGAAGAATTGCATCACTTCCCAGCAGGAGCCCATCAAAGCCTCAGTGCCCCCTGCAGGGAAGCGGGTTAACAACCCGTTCTGAAACTGCTTCAAAATTTAACAGCTGGTTCACACAAACCGGTGCAAACCGGCTCCAGCTCACCACTGGTTCATTTTTATCATCTGAGTCAGATGCCACCAGTAGAAGGTTGATTTTCTTTTTTTGTGGTTCGGGTTCTATAGTTTCTGCATCAGAGTGTTGCTCTTTTAAGACTTCTGAAAGCATGCTCCACACCTTGTCCCTCTCAGATTTTGGACGGCACTTCAGATTCTTAAATCTTGGGTCGAGTGCTGTAGCTATTTTTAGAAATCTCAGATTGGTACCTTCACACAAATCTGCTGTGAAAGTGTTCTTAAAACGAACATGTGCTGGGTCATCATCCGAGACTGGTATAACATGAAATATATGGCAGTATGTGGGTAAAACAGAACAGGAGACATACAATTCTCCCCCAAGGAGTTCACTCACAAATTGAATTAATACATTATTTTTTTAAATGAGTATCATCAGCATGGAAGTATAACCTCTGGAATGGTGGCCAAAGCATGAAGGGGCATATGAATGTTTAGCATATCTGGCACATAAATACCTTGCAATGCCAGCTACACAAGTGCCATGCGAATGCCTGTTCTTACTTTCAGTAAATAAGAAGCAGGTAGCAGTATTTCCCATAAATGTAAACAAACTTGTTTGTCTTAGTGATTGGCTGAACAAGAAGTAGGACTGAGTGGACTTGTAGGCTCTAAAGTTTTACATGGTTTTATTTTTGAGTTTATGTAACAAAAAAAATCTACATTAGTAAGTTACACTTTCACAATAAAGAGATTGCACTACAGTACTTGTATGAGGTGAATTAAAAAATACTATTTCTTTTGTTATCATTTCTACAGTGCAAATATTTGTAATAAAAATAATAATACAAAGTGAGCACTGTACATATTGTATTCTGTGTTGTAATAGAAATCAATATATTCGAAAATGTAGAAAAACAACCCACAATATTTAATACATTTCAATTGGTATTCTATTGTTTAACAGTGCAATTAATCGAGATAAATTTTTTTAAATTGCCATTTTTTGTTTTGTTAATCGCGTAAGTTAACTGCAATTAATAGACAGCCCTAATAATTATTAAATAAGTAACCAAGTTACTGCACATATTGAAAAAGAAAAGGAGTACTTGTGGCACCTTAGAGACTAACCAATTTATTTGAGCATGAGCTTTCGTGAGCTACAGCTCACTTCATCCGTAGCTCATGAAAGCTCATGCTCAAATAAATTGGTTAGTCTCTAAGGTGCCACAAGTACTCCTTTTCTTTTTGCGAATATAGACTAACATGGCTGTTACTCTGAAACCTGCATATATTTAAAATACCAACGTGCAAAGTGACTAACAGAGTGAAAATTACCCTGGTGTACAGAGCTCACACAAGACCTTCTGCACCACCTAAACTCTGATTAAACTCTGTCTTTAGGGCATAAGTGGTGCAAAGAGCTTTGTGAGGGCTCTTTGCACTGAATTCAGCCATGACAAGTCACACTCTCATTGACTTCACTGGGGCAGGATAAGGCCCTTTGAGACAGAACTAATCCCCACAGCTGGTGTCTCAGCTGCCTGTTGAAATTTAAAAATCTGACTCTAAAGTGGATTTTAAATCCAGTCAAGAAATATATATGTTTGCTTCTAACTGATAAATTGCCCCAGAAATATTGCAAACTAAAACCAGAATCAATCGAGTCTGTAACAATAATAGAGAAAATTTTAATTGATGAGAGTAATAAGATTCTTAAATATTTTATGTTTTTAATAGCCTTAGTTTTCCAGACTACATTGCTGTAAGACCACTGGGGATCTATTTGTTCTTTTCCACAAGTCAGCCATTAGATTATTTATTTTGACTGCTTATTATAGTGACTGTGTATAGACATACTTTGGGATTTTATTAATAAATGCCAGATTGCAATAAAAATGTGGTACTCTCTCAATAAGTTTTCATTTTGAGCTGTAAATATTTAAAAGGGCAATCAGAGGTAATATAAAACTGCACCCCACAGATGAATATTTGTATGAAAGAGGGAAAGTGTATGAATATTCGTGTGAAAGGGAAGCGCTGTGGACTTTGTTTTTCTTTGTTCTTTCAGGGTACATCTACACGTTGGTCCATGGTCCTTTTTGCCCAAATCCCCCTTCTCTCCACACTCAAGAATGTGCTTACTTTTGCTTTGAACCTGTGCTTGCTTGCACAACTGTATTTTAGGTTGGACTGGAAAACACGCATTTGCAGAGATGATGCAGGCAAGATCATTTGAGCGCTGATAGTTCTCCAGTTCCCTTTCCACAATTTCCTCTGAGGGGCAAGTTCTCCCACAGTTAACAGAATTGACCAGGAAAGACTCCTATAGTGTGTCAGCACAGAATCATAGAATGGGTCCCCAGACACAGATGGCCAAGTGCAGAAACAGTGAGGACACTCAAAAGTGGGTAGGCTTTGCTGTGGGAAGGCTTGTACTCTAGTTAAACTAACCAGAGTGCTCAAACCTGGGTGCCAACCACCTGGGTTAGCTGTTCAGTGTAGACATACTCTTAGTATTAAACTTTCTGAAATGAACACGGGCTTGGTTTGGCACCATGGGATGAGTGGTCACTGCCTTGTATGGGACATGTGTGCATTCTGTGCTTTGTGACAGTCTGTGGGGATTATAATGGATACATATACCATCTTGGGACTTGTGCAGAGCACAGCTCAACCAGACCTCGAATTCCAACAGGGAACCACACCAAAATATATTGCTACCAGCCTTGTTGCTTTTAAAAGTCAATTAAATAGTTTGATTATTATTTTGATTTCTATTGGAGAGAGAGAAATTGTCCTAAAGGTTATACATTGTGTTCTAATCTTTTGCAGTCATCTCTTGCCTGGCTTATTTCATCCTGAATAGTTCCGCATTCTTGTAGACAGATGACAGACAGTAATTTTCCATCTCAGAACTTCTGAGTCACATTTTAAAACTGAGGGCGATCTTCTGGGCAACACTGAGTAACATAGTTCATCTGCCTCAGTAACTGATTAAGCAGTGTTGAAATGCACTAGAAGCTACTAAAATCAAAAGCTTTTCCATTACTCCTTAATCACTTTTTAATGCACTGGGGAAATAATGTGTTAGAGTTCCGATTTTCATTTCTACCTTTAATTTATATGATGATTTATTCAGCTCAATCTCCAGTGCTTCCTAAAGTGCATCTAAAAATGACTATTTGAACTTAATTTAAATTGTCCCATTTTATACTTATCATGTAATTACTGAACTGCTTTGTTTTCAGAGATAATTAACCAATGTTTGTAGGGTTTTTCAGATTTCCACTAAAAATTGTGTAAACAGGTGTCATAAATATAAAGGGAAGGGTAAACACCTTTAAATCCCTCCTGGCCAGAGGAAAAACCCTTTCACCTGTAAAGGGTTAAGAAGCTAAAGATAACCTCGCTGGCACCTGACCAAAATGACCAATGAGGAGACAAGATACTTTCAAAGCTGGGGGGAGGGGAGAAACAAAGGTTCTCTCTGTCTGTGTGTTGCTTTTGTCAGGACCAGAGTAGGAATGCAGGTCAGAACTCCTGTAAAGGGCTAATAAGCAATCTAGTTAGATATGCGTTAGATTCTGTTTTCTTTAAAGGGCTGATAAAATAAGTTGTGCTGAATGGAATGTATATTCCTGGTTTTTGTGTCACAGAATCTTAGAATCATAGAATATCAGGATTGGAAGGGACCTCAGGAGGTCATCTAGTCCAACCCCCTGCTCAAAGCAGGACCAATCCCCAATTAAATAATCCCAGCCAGGGCTTTGTCAAGCCTGACCTTAAAAACTTCTAAGGAAGGAGATTCTACCACCTCCCTAGGTAACGCATTCCAGTGCTTCACCGCCCTCCTAATGAAAAAGTTTTTCCTAATATCCAACCTAAACCTCCCTCACTGCAACTTGAGACCATTACTCCTTGTCCTGTCATCTTCTACCACTGAGAATAGTCTAGAACCATCCTCTTTGGAACCACCTCTCAGGTAGTTGAAAGCAGCTATCAAATCCCCCCTCATTCTTCTCTTCTGCAGACTAAACAATCCCAGTTCCCTCAGCCTCTCCTCATAAGTCATGTGTTCTAGACCCCTAATCATTTTTGTTGCCCTTTGCTGGACTCTCTCCAATTTTTCCACATCCTTCTTGTAGTGTGGGGCCCAAAACTGGACACAGTACTCCAGATGAGGCCTCACCAATGTCGAATAGAGGGGAATGATCACGTCCCTCGATCTGCTGGCTATGCCCCTACTTATACATCCCAAAATGCCATTGGCCTTCTTGGCAACAAGGGCACACTGTTGACTCATATCCAGCTTCTCGTCCACTGTTACCCCTAGGTCTTTTTCCGCAGAACTGCTGCCTAGCCATTCGGTCCCTAGTCTGTAGTGGTGCATTGGATTCTTCCATCCTAAGTGCAGGACCCTGCACTTATCCTTGTTGAACCTCATCAGATTTCTTTTGGTCCAATCCTCCAATTTGTCTAGGTCCCTCTGTATCCTATCCCTACCTGCCACCGTATCTACCACTCCTCCTAGTTTAGTATCATCCGCAAATTTGCTGTGAGTGCAATCCACACCATCCTCCAGATCATTCATGAAGATATTGAACAAAACCGGCCCCAGGACCAACCCTTGGGGCACTTCACTTGATACCGGCTGCCATCTAGATATGGAACCATTGATCACTACCCGTTGAGCCCGACAATCTAGCCAACTTTCTACCCACCTTATAGTGCATTCATCCAGCCCATACTTCTTTAACTTGCTGACAAGAATACTGTGGGAGACTGTGTCAAAAGCTTTGCTAAAGTCCAGGAACAACACGTCCACCGCTTTCACCTCATCCACAGAGCCAGTTACCTCATCATAGAAGGCAATTAGATTAGTCAGGCATGACTTGCCCTTGGTGAATCCATGCTGACTGTTCCTGATCACTTTCCTCTCGTGTAAGTGCTTCAGGATTGATTCCTTGAGGACCCGCTCCATGATTTTTCCGGGGACTGAGGTGAGGCTGACTAGCCTGTAGTTCCCAGGATCCTCCTTCTTCCCTTTTTTAAAGATGGGCACTACATTAGCCTTTTTCCAGTCATCCGGGACTTCCCCCGATTGCCATGAGTTTTCAAAGATAATGGCCAATGGCTCTGAAATCACAGCCGCCAACTCCTTTAGCACTCTCGGATGCAACGCATCTGGCCCCATGGACTTGTGCACGTCTAGCTTTTCTAAATAGTCCCTAACCACTTCTTTCTCCACAGAGGGCTGGCCACCTACTCCCCATGCTGTGTTGCCCAGCACAGCAGTCTGGGAGCTGACCTTGTTCGTGAAGACAGAAGCAAAAAAAGCATTGAGTACATTAGCTTTTTCCACATCCTCTGTCACTAGGTTGCCTCCCTCATTCAGTAAGGGGCCCACACTTTCCTTGGCTTTCTTCTTGTTGCCAACATACCTGAAGAAACCCTTCTTGTTACTTTTAACATCTCTTGCTAGCTGCAGCTCCAGGTGCGATTTGGCCCTCCTGATTTCATTCCTACATGCCCGAGCAACATTTTTATACTCTTCCTGGTCATTTGTCCAATCTTCCACTTCTTGTAAGCTTCTTTTTTATGTTTAAGATCCACAAGGATGTCACTGTTAAGCCAAGCTGGTCGCCTGCTATATTTACTATTCTTTCGACACATCGGGATGGTTTGTCCCTGTAACCTCAGTAGGGATTCTTTGAAATACAGCCAGCTCTCCTGGACTCCTTTCCCCCTCATGTTATTCCCCCAGGGGATCCTACCCATTAGTTCCCTGAGGGAGTCGAAGTCTTCTTTCCTGAAGTCCAGGGTCCGTATTCTGCTGTTTACCTTTCTTCCCTGTGTCAGGATCCTGAACTGGACCAACTCATGGTCACTGCCTCCCAGATTCCTATCCACTTTTGCTTCCCCTACTAATTCTTCCTGGTTTGTGAGCAGCAGGTCAAGAAAAGCTCTCCCCATAGTTGGCTCCTCCAGCACTTGCACCAGGAAATTGTCCCCTACATTTTCCAAAAACTTCCTGGATTGTCTGTGCACCGCTGTATTGCTCTCCCAGAAGATATCAGGATGATTAAAGTCACCCATGAGAACCAGGGCATGCGATCTAGTAGCTTCTGCGAGTTGTCGGAAGAAAGCCTCATCCACCTCATCTCCCTGGTCCGATGGTCTATAGCAGACTCCCACCACTACATCATTCTTGTTGCTCACACTTCTAAACTTAATCCAGAGACACTCAGGTTTTTCTGCAGTTTTGTACCGGAGCTCTGAGCAGTCATACTGCTCCCTTACATACAGTGCTACTCCCCCACCTTTTCTGCCCTGCCCGTCCTTCCTGAACAGTTTATAACCATCCTTGATAGTACTCCAGTCATGTGAGTTATCCCACCAAGTCTTTGTTATTCCAATCACGTCATAATTCCTTGCCTTCACCAGGACCTCCAGTTCTTCCTGCTTGTTTCCAAGGCATTGTGCATTTGTATATAGGCACTTGAGATAACCTGCTGATCGCCCCGCATTCTCAGTATGAGGTAGGAGCCCTCCCCTCACAGACGTTCCTGCCTGTGCTTCCTCCCGGTATCCTGCTTGCCCACTTACCTCAGGGCTTTGGTCTCCTTCCCCCGGTGAACCTAGTTTAAAGCCCTCCTCACTAGGTTAGCCAGCCTGCTTGCAAAGATGCTCTTCCCTCTCTTCGTTAGGTGGAGCCCGTCTCTGCCCAGCACTCCTCCTTCATGGAACACCATCCCATGGTCAAAGAATCCAAAGCCTTCTCTCCAACAACACCTGCATAGCCATTCATTGACTTCCATGATTCGACGGTCCCTACCCCGGCCTTTTCCTTCCACGGGGAGGATGGACGAGAACACCACTTGTGCCTCAAACTCCTTTATCCTTCTTCCCAGAGCCACGTAGTCTGCAGTGATCCGCTCAAGGTCATTCTTGGCAGTATCATTGGTGCCCACGTGGAGAAGCAGGAAGGGGTAGCGATCTGAGGGCTTGATGAGTCTTGGCAGTCTCTCCAGTCACATCGCGAATCTTAGCCCCTGGCAAGCAGCAGACTCTGCTGTTTTCCCGGTCAGGGCGGCAGATAGATGACTCAGTCCCCCTGACGAGAGTCCCTGACCACCACCACCCGCCTCCTTCTCTTGGGAGCGGTGGTCCTGGAACCACCAACCTCAGGACAGCGCATCTCATGCCTTCCAACCAGGGGAGTCTCCTTCTGCTTTCTCCCCCCCAGACGTATCATGTGGTCCACTCTCCGCAATGGTACCTGTGGAGAGAACATGAAAACGGTTACTTACCTGTGTCTGCGTTGCTGATACCCGGACATTCCCCCTTCTTCTTCTGGAGGTCACATGTTGCCAAGCTTCTTCACTGGCCTCTTGGCTCCGCTATGCAACCTGCTCTAAATCTTTCGAGCTTTGTGCTCGTAGAAGCATATCCTGACTTTTGTCCAGGAAATCCTCAGATTCTCGTATGCAACGCAGGGTCGATATCTGTTGCTCCGGACCTTCAATCTTTTCTTCCAATATGGATACTAGCTTGCACTTTGTACAGACAAAGTCGCTTCTGTCCTGTGGAAGAAAGACAAACATGGCACATCCAGTGCAGGTCACAATAGCTGTACACCCCCCCTCCATATCACCTTTTTGTGTCTTTTTGTAACTTAAGGTTTTGCCTAGAGGGATTCTCTATGTTTTGAATCTGATTACCCTGTAAGGTATTTACCATCCTGATTTTTCAGAGGTGATTCTTTTACTTTTTCTTCAATTAAAATTCTTCTTTTAAGAACCCGATTGCTTTTTCATTGTTCTTAAGATCCAAGGGTTTGGGTCTGTGTTCACCGATGCAAATGGGTGAGGATTTTTATCAAGCCTTCCCCAGGAAAGGGGGTGTAGGGTTTAGGAGGATTTTGGGGGGAAAGACGTTTCCAAGCAGGCTCTTTCCCTGTTACATATTTGTTAAATGCTTGGTGGTAGCAACAGTAAAGTCCAGGGGCAAAAGGTAAAATAGTTTGTACCTTGGGGAAGTTTTAACCTAAGCTGGTAAAAATAAGCTTAGGGGGTTTTTCATGCAGGTCCCCACATCTGTACCCTAGAGTTCAGAGTGGGGAAGGAACCTTGTGTTTTTTCCTTTGCCTCCATTTCTTTTTCCTTTGCCTCCATAGCTCTCCTGTGGGCAGCCTCTTTGGCTGTTTCCTTGGTTTCTGTCATGTTTGCCTCTCTGTTTTTAACTAACTTTACACCCGAGAGTTAGAACTAAAAACAAACAAACAAACAAAACTTGGCTTATCTAAACAAAAATAGGTTGTGCTGTAACCGGATACCCATGTTCTCTGATAGTGGTTGTCAGCCTGCAGAAAAATCCTTAAAAAGAAAAAAAAACATAACACCTTTGTCTCTAGGCAAATAGCCAGAAAACCTCTCTAGTTGCTCTTAGGTAAAAAACAACTTCAGGTCTGTGAAGACTTGTGAAATTCCCTGCAGGAGGTTAACTACCCTGCCTTTAGGTAGAGAAAACTCCAGCTCACAAAAGACAATTCCCTTTTGTCTCTGCTCTGGCCCCCAAGCAGAGACAAAAAAACCTTTAACTGCTTTCAGCTTAAAACCTGCTTTCCAGCAGCCCAAAGGAAAAAAAATATTTCCTTTTAAAAAATCTGTGCTTCTGGTTCAAAAAAATCTCAAATTGATCTCAAAATGATTTCAAGTTAATCCCACCGCTCTGCCACCATGTCAAGGTTCCTTCCCCACTCTGAACTCTAGGGGGTCCCTGGCTTGAGGGAGCAGTACCCCCAAAAACTCCCCTCTCCGGCTATTGGCAGTGCCCCTTCCTGTTTCATTCTACTTTAACCACTCAGTGGTTTTCAAACTTCATTGCACCATGACCCGCTTCTGACAACAAAAATTACTACACCCCCAGGAGGGGAGACCAAAGCCTGATGCTGCCTGAGCTCTGTCACCCCATGGGGGGCAGGGCAAAGCCCAAGGGTTTCAGCCCCTGGCAGGGGCCTGTAGCCTGAGCCCTGCTGCCCAGGGCTCAAGGGCTTGGGCTTTGGCTTTGGCCCCGGGCCCCAGCAAGTCTAACACCAATCCTGGTGACCCCATTAAAATGGGGTCATGTCCCACTTTGGGGTCCCAACCCACAGTTTGGGAACCTCTGAAACAGAGCAAACAGTAAATATTTGAATGCAAAGGACTGTATTTGGTTTCTTGGCAGTGAAATGAGGTTCGTGTTCAGGTTGTGAAGAACTCTGTGGGTTGGAACGAACTTGATTGTGTGACCTGGAGCTGCTTCATTGTCACTAAAGGCAGTATCAAACAGCTCCACATTCCCTAAGACCCAGCTGCCTTCATGAGGCCCTGCTTTCTACCACAGAGGAGAAAATGTTTATAATTATTCTTAATCAGTTAACTTTACACAAGATTAATATTTAATAAGACACACTTACCTCTTTACTTGAAATTCCTTCCAAAACTATTTTCTTAAAGTGGGATTCTACAAAATCATAACATCCATCCATTGTTTGAACCTTCAGCATCCTGAATCCCCTCTGGCCTCTAATAGTAAGACATTAGATTCCCTTTTTGAAAAATTAATGAATGTACCAGTCATGAATGCAGAGATTTAGTTTCAGCAGACACACGGAGCAACAGAGCTTACATATTGTACTTCAGCAGTGTACCTTGTTGAAATTACGTCTTCGCCTAAACTCAAAAAAGGTTAAAAAGTCAGATTTCTAAGACTAGTTTATGTCATATGGAAGGGATGCTTAGATTTTAATTTGCCTCATTCAGTATATTTTTTTGGAACAGCTGAGAACTTTTTATTCATGGTTTGTGCTCATTACTAAACATGCATTTAATAGTAAGAGAACAGAAGAGAGAATTACACTGTATTGTATGACTAGTATGAGCCATGTAGCAATCACTTCTGCCCTGCAAAATGGTTCTAGAATGTCTGCTTCTATTCATTACAACACAGATATTTGAAGGCCTTGGAATTATAACTCTATTTGAAAAACCATGTGCCTGTTACAAGATATTTGTTTTTTTCTAGTAATTGACAAGATAGCAGGAAATCCAACAGACAGTAAATAAAACAGATATGAACCACAAACGATTGTTTAGAAATCAGGGAAGAGGAAAGAAGATGATTAAGCCACTTTCCAAAGCTCACAGTTACTCCCACCCAAATAGCATTTATTTTAAATGAAAGTATTTATTTTAATTTAACTAGCTGTGCACAGCTCAGAAGCTATAAACCACCTTTGCACCCTCCTCATCCCAAATTCCAAGGACATCCAACCCCTGGCCATGTCTTCAACATACATTAGAACATACTTAGGGCATTGCTAATTTGCAGCAGCAGCCCTTAGCAACTATTCCAGCAGCTGGGGATCATCAGAGCGTCGGGATGCCCCAGGCATGACTCTTCCTACTCTCCCCACATGCCAGCAGATATCGAAGGGTGGCAAAGGAGCCGCACAGTGACTCTACACCACCCATGAACCCCCACTTCCATTAAGAGAATCCTCACGGGCTGACTTGGCTAATTTTAAGTCTGCTTTGCACCAGGTGAATGTCACAAAGCAGATTTAATGCACTGGAGTAGCTGGGCCTCTTAGACTTGCAGGGCCAAATTCAGAAATGGTACATACAGGGTGTGAGTTACATCAGGGAGTGTGTGTGAACCCTAGCTGAAGAACCGAACCAATCCAGGCTTCAACTGGCATAACCTGTGTGCTCTGAGGGACATAAGAAATATTACACCAATTTAGATTTGCCTCTAAATGCTCATTCTGTCTCCGAAGATGAAGTTGGACCAGACCAGTTTGAATCATGACTCTGGTACTTTGTTCTAGGGGGAGAAAGAAGGTTGCTGAGAAACCACGTTGACTTTGGAAACCCTTGTACAGGTGGTCATCCCATCAGTGAAGTGATTCAATGTAAGTGAAGATCCCCCTCGCCCAACTGCTGTTTCCAGACAAAATGAATCCATTCTGTTTCATTGATTAGATCACTTAATCATTGCCCTGTCCTGTTCACTTCCTCTGAAGCATCTGGCACAGGCCATTGTTGGAAGACAGGATACTGAGCTATTTGGATCACTGGTCTGGCCCAGTATCACCACTCACATGTTCTTAACAAAACAAAACCATCCAAGTGTCACCTAAGGCAAAATGAGGTAACATATCTGGGATACACGGTGGGGTGGGGGCAGCTGCGCCCACTTGTGGATAAGCTCCAAGCCCTGAGAGACTGTCCAACCCCACGACCAAGAGGCAGGTGAGACAGTTTCTGGGTTTGGCCAGTTACTACAGACGCTTTGTTCCAGAGTTTGTCACTTTAGCAACACCTCTAACAGACCTGATGAAAAACTCCCAACCCAAGAGAGTGCAGTGGTCCAAGGACTGTGAATATGCTTTCCAGGCCTTGAAGGAGTGGTTATGTCAGGAGTCAGACCTTTTTCACCCGAATTTTTCAAAAAGGTTTATACTCTGACGCTTCAGAGATAGGCCTTGGAGCGGTCCTATCACAAGAGCATGAGGGGGAGGAGCACCCAGTGCTCTATCTGAGTAGAAAGTTATTCCCTTGCGAGACAAGGTATTCAACAATAGAAAAAGAGGCACTGGCTGTGAAGTGGGCCTTTGAAGCCCTACAGTACTATCTGCAGGGGAATCAATTCCAGCTTATCACAAATCATGCGCCCCTTCGATAGCTTCATTCCATGAAGGACACTAATGCCAGGATTGTGAGATAGTACCTTACCCACAAGCCCTACGAATTTGAGGTACTTCACCGCTCGGGCCGAGCCCACACAAATGCGGACTTCTTTTCCTGGGTAGGAGGGGAGAGGGATGAGGGGTGACCATCATCCAGTCCTGGCTTGATGGGGAGGGTGTGTGACAGGCTGTACCAACCCCACTCGGGGCCAATAGGGACAGATCAATCACTGTGGGACCAGGAGGCCATGTCCCCTTTCCTCTGCTGTGCATGCTCCAAGTGGAAGAGCCAGATAAAAGGAGACAGCTCCATTCAGTTGAGGGTGGCTGCAGAGGAGGAAGGACATGTACTGCAGGTTCCTCCAGGGGTGCTGGCGATGCTCCAGGTGACAGAGCCTGCGGACCCAGACTACACTGCAGGAGACTCACCAACTGCGGAGACGGACAGGGACGTCAAGCCATCGCCAGCTGAGGAGATGCCTGGGACTCAATTTGTGGTAGGAAGTGACCCAGGGGATGTAGTAGAAGCTGATGCCTAAACTCTTAATGGGGAAGTTCCCAGCTTCATAGGGCCCTGGGTCAGAACCTTGTGGAGAGGGAGGGGCTGGGTTCCCCTATCACGCCCCACGGACCATTAAGGGTGACTGCTGTTTGCTCTTGCTCCCCCTTGGAGGCTCAGGGACCAGAAACTGTTTGTTGTGCCCCACCCAGGGACTACAGATGGATTGCTGTTCTGTTCTGCCCAAGGGGCTGATTCAACCAACTGCTACTGCCTACCTCAGCCAGGAGGTTCGGGGGCTATAGACTAATTTTTTGCCCTGCTATGCCAGGAGGCTACAGACTGATTGTTATTCTGTCCCACCCAGATGACCAGAACCCCAGTTTTTACTGCCTGCCCCCAGCCAGGAGGCTTGGGGGCCACAGACTATTTGTTTGCCCAGCCCCGCACTGGGGCTACAGGCTGACCATTGTTCCATCCAACCCAGAGGTACAGAACTCCAACTGTTCTTGTCGGTCCCAGCCCAGAGACTATGGGGCTACTGACTGTTTGTTTGCTTGGCCCCGCCAAGGGTCCGGAGCCCACCTTACTGCAATTACCTGATCTAACAGGGAATCCCAACGACTGGGTGATGGGGTGTACCAACCCTGCACTGGGCCAACAGAGGCAGCCTGGCTCACCAAACAGGGGCCCTCGTCACACCATCACATTAATTTATGGTAATTACTGGCACTAAATAACACATGGACAGTTGTACCCCTCACAATATTTTAAACATACTTGCTGAATTTTAAGTGGCTTGTATCTAACATTAAATAACTAGTCCAACTGTCAGCAACACCTGTGTATAATCCACCAAGAGTAGTCCAACAACATCATCACAAAGGAGCCACCTTAGCATTGCACAGAGGCAGCAGAAGTGCACAAATACTTGCCAAATATGGCTGGAAAGTGCAGAATGCTCCAGCACGCTCCCCCAGTTCATCCATCTCTGAGTCAGCAGCAGTAGTTCTTCTGTCTACATAGACAATCAACGTTCAGGCATGTGCTTAATATCTAGGGACTGTGGTAAGCTGAAGCAGACAGAACTGAGAGGGTAGCATGTTTCCTTATTGAACATGGTTAATTTTTGACTGAAAACTCCATGTAACTTAATGCTGCTCCTATTTTAATTGATATTTAAAACACTAATTCCCTGAAGCTTTTTAATAATAACCCACCAAATAATGAATACGCATTTTAGGAAAAATCACTGGTTGCATGAAATTTTGTCCTGCAGTCTGCGTCTCATGTAAGTGTAATGGAACAGTTTGGGATAGAGAATCTGTGTCGAATACAATAAAAACTCCCAGGGACAAGGTGTGCATTTTTGCCTATTTTGTACAGCACCTAGCACAGTCAGTGCTTAGTAAATAAATAAATTGTACTCCTTCACTTTCCAACCACTAACAGGGTTTAATAAGAAACCTCCCTTAATGGCGTAATTGTTCATCATGAAATATCTTGCACCTTCTTCTGAAACATCAGGGGCTGTCCATGGTAAATAAGAATAGGTGGACCATTGGTCTAATCCAGAACCGCTTTTCCTATGTTCCCAATTCGGGTAGTGAAACCTACAGCAACTCTGTAATTGCACAGGGTGCAGTGTTTACTTGCAGCATATTACTCAGCCACTAGCTGTCTGGGATTTGGAACTCCAGGCAGGGTGTGATTCCTGGTAAACAAGCAGGGAACAAAGCAGGAATTCAAGCTGTGTAGAACCTTATTGCATCGATGCATTTTTTTTGTTTGTTTGTTTAACAAATGCCTCCTGTTTAAGATGGATTGTGATTCTATAAATCATGGCAAGGGGCATGCTGAGGCAAGAGGGATGGAGACACAGGAGAGGCAACCAGCAAGCAGGTTTATTGGAAACAATAGGTCAGCGACTTATACTCATGCCAAGGGACACACAAATTGCAGAAAAAAATATTTTTGTTTCAGGTATTCTGCTTATTGTTCTCTCAATAACTTGATATTTTTTCAGTAGCATATAAGAGATGCTCTGCCCTAGGGTTTGATGGTTACACCATTCATATGCTGGTACAAAGAAAAATAATGTGCTGTCATACTAGTAATAATAAACTTTATTCTGGTCACTTTTTATTAGGGCTAGATTGTGAGTAGCCTTCAGATCAACACAGAGGGAAGTAATGGAAACTAAGTACTGTCCTGTCCTTTCCTCCCCACCATTTGCATGGCAGTATTAGGACTACCTGGATCTTAACCCCAGGTGCTGGGGGGAAATTCAGGGGCTGCGCACTGCCAGATACTCCCCGCAGGGAGTAAGCGGACAGGCTGCATTGTGATAATTGGGCCTACAAATGTACCCTACTTGTGAGCTCAACTGTGAAAAGTATGTGTAAATTCATAAGATGTCACAATAATCTATAATAAATGTTGATGGGAAAAGGTGCAAAAGCAAGACAGACTGAATTAGTTCAACAAAAAGGCTTCCTGATATAACTCAAGGACTAAATTAAGATCATGCTTGGTAAACAAGAAAAGTGTGGAACCAGAAGTCAGTGAACCAAAACTGGGGTGTCAAAAACTAGGCCTAATTGGGGAACAAAATAAAGAGGAGATGAGCTCTTCCAACCACCACTCCCCTTGTGGGTCCTTCAGGAGAAACTTTGGGGAGAAAAATTGGCTACTGAAGAAGGCTTCACTATTATGGCCACTACCCCCACCATCTCCTGATCATGAAAAGATGTCCTGACCAGACCAGACCAAAGAGAGGGACCCAGATGACATCGCTACCTCTACTGGCTCCAGTTGAATCCCAAACATCACCTAGGATGAAATAGGATTGGACTTTAACGACAACAATTCCAGCCCCACTCAACTAACTTTTTCTCAATTCCCTAAAAGGACAGTGATTGCCATCTAACAGACTCTCAAACAAGGGCTTTTTCTTTCTAAAAACTCTCTCCCTTTACAGGGAAAGGGAACTAGGCTGTTGTTAAAATGAAAGCTTTACTTAACACTTTACACTTCAAATGCTTTAACTGTTTTCCCTTCTTTCCTCTATCTTTAATAAAAGTATTTTTAATGGTGAGCAAATGCAGTTGTATCGTAGAGCTTGGCTGTAGACGATGGAAAGCTTTCACCCAGACCACACCACATGATCCATCGTCTACAGCCAAGCTCTATGATACAACCGCATTTGCTCCAGTCCCTCAGACAGAGACAAACACCTATAAGATCTCTATCAAGCGTTCTTACAACTACAATATCCACCTGCTGAAGTGAAGAAACAAATTGACAGAGCCAGAAGAGTACCCAGAAGTCACCTACTACAGGACAGGCCCAACAAAGATAATAACAGAAGGCCACTAGCCATCACCTTCAGCCCCCAACTAAAGCCTCTCCAACGCATCATCAAGGATCTACAACCTATCCTGAAGGACGACCCATCACTCTCACAAATCTTGGGAGACAGGCCAGTCCTTGCTTACAGACAGCCCCCCAACCTGAAGCAAATACTCACCAGCAACCACACACCACACAACAGAACCGCTAACCCAGGAACCTATCATTGCAACAAAGCCCATTGCCAACTGTGTCCACACATCTATTCAGGGGACACCATCATAGAGCCACACTATCAGAGGCTCGTTCACCTGCACATCTACCAATGTGATATATGCCATCATGTGCCAGCAATGCCCCTCTGCCATGTACATTGGTCAAACTGGACAGTCTCTACATAAAAGAATAAATAGACACAAATCAGATGTCAAGAATTATAACATTCATAAATCAGTCGGAGAACACTTCAATCTCTCTGGTCACTCGATTACAGACCTAAAGGTCGCACGATTACAACAAAAAGACTTCAAAAACAGACTCCAACGAGAGACTGCTGAATTGGAATTAAATTGCAAACTGGATACAGTTAACTTAGGCTTGAATAGAGACTGGGAGTGGATGTGTCATTACGCAAAGTAAAACTATTTCCCCATGTTTATTTCCCACCCCGCACTGCTCCTCAGACATTCCTGTTAACTGCTGGCAATGGCCCACCTTGATTATCACTACAAAAGGTTTTCTTCCTCCCTCTCCCCCCGCTCTCCTGCTAGTAATAGCTCATCTTAAGTGATCACTCTCCTTACAATGTGTATGATAACACCCATTTTTTCATGTACTGTGTGTATATAAATCTCCTCACTGTATTTTCCACTGAATGCATCCGATGAAGTGAGCTCTAGCTCACAAAAGCTTATGCTCAAATAAATTGGTTAGTCTCTAAGGTGCCACTAGTACTCCTTTTCTTTTTCCTTAAAAGCATGAGCTGCTAGCTTGCCCCTGGCTTAGTATCAGTACTTAGGTCTGCATGTAGTCTCATACTGTTTAGTCCTAGGCTGGGGGGCGTTGGGACCATGCACAGACACTCTGGAGCAGAAGGGTGTGCGTTGCATCATTCTTTAGTGATTCTCTTTGGCTGACATAAGGAATGGCCCTGATGGGGTTTGGAATGAGCCAGAACATTTTTAAGTGTTTGGTATTAAGATACTTAGCAGTGAATAAGTTCAGAAAGAACTGCCCAGAAACTCATTAATAAATCTTAAAGTAAACTGAAGCCGAATCTATGAGTCAGATTCAATATAGTTTGGATAAGCAGCTGATCCTCAGAGAAAGGAAGGGAATTGGGTTGGGAAGAGGAAAGGAGAGCAATAAGATGTAGACAAAGTAGTTAGGGAAAAGGGACACTGCCGAAAGCTTGGGATACTGTTCAAATAAAGTTCAGATTGGCAGGTAAACTCTTTGGGGACTAGTTTAAAACAACCCTTTGAAACTCTTGTGGTTCACACATTCCAATACTAGTAATATATACAGTATTAATTTACAGTAGTACACAGTTTGGTTTGTCTGTTTTTATAAAACACAACACAGTATACCTGCTGTAGAACAAAAATACACATGATTAAAACAGAGCAGAAAAAATATGGCATAATAAACAGGACTCTTAAAATGAAATGGTCAAACTTATTTGACAAGCCTAAATACTTAAAGAGCAGAAGGTAAAGGCAGAACAGTAGCATGATGGGAAGCATAGCCGGTGCAGTGAAATGGAGCATTGAGTGTTGCGTAGGAGTTTAAGATCGCTTCCTTACACCATAGGAAATGGTCAGACTCAGTTATTTACACAGTATAAGCAATATCAACTTAAAAGTTTATTATAGCACTTGACTGTCATAGTAGGGAAGATACATGAAAGTTGAGACTCACGAAAGGGGAGGAGGAATTTTGTAAAATGTAATCTGTTGCAACAAATGTGGAAGATTAACAGCCTCTTACCATTTCTGTTTTGATCACTTTGTGAGGCATTCACAAACTGCTCTTAAAATTGACTTGGCAAACAAACTCTCAGTCAGAGTAATACAATAGACCACCATCCCCCAGCCTTATTTCACTTTGGTTTGGACTGTTTTACCATTCAACAGAGAACAAAAACATCCCACCACCCCCCGTAAAATAAACTAGTTTCTTAAAATCCTGTGTATGCCCCACATGCACTCACACAAACAAAACCTTTATTTTTAAAACAACACTTTTACAGGCTCTAATGCTCAGTTTCTATGTGGACTTTGACCCTGTGACTTTCATTAAAGTCAATGAAAGCTGAGCAGATTCACCAGATTTTTCAACTTATACTTCCCCTGGCTGCATTTCAGCTCTGTATCCTATTACATGAGGAGGAGGCAAAGGTTCATGATTAACAGTTTAATGTAAGTTACATCATAAGAGAGGCATATTGTGCAATCTTCTTACATAATTTACTGTACATGGTAATTGCTGCAGTCTGAGTCATAAGTAATTCATGAATAGGGCCACAAGAATTAGAGAACCTGCAAGCCATATATGGATGCAGTTCTGACAACAATGAACAATTGTGAATAACTAGATGTTAATCTTCATTTTCCAACTTTCCATTTGTTAAATTTAATCATCTGAAACTTGTAGACGTATAACATTTTGTACATACCTGTGACACAGTACAAGCCTTTCTGACAAACCTCTTCCAAAGTGTTTCAGTGAGTGTTGCAGAAAATAATACCCAGTCTTAACCCTTTACAGTAGGACTACTGAACTTTTTGGCAAAGCTGGGAGTGGGGTTTGTGAGTCTGATCATACAAACAGACACATGAGTAACTTTTCACAGTAACCCTATTAGGCTGCAGGGAATCCTTATTACCCACCTCCCAATTGGAATACTTGTGTGCATAAGGTTACTCAACTATTCGAAGGATTGAGGTTTCTATTCATACTTGTTTTTAGCAGCACCTATAATGTGCTAAGTGCACTCAAGATGTACAGAAATGGATGGTCCCTGCGCTGAGGATGTTACAGTCTAAGGATGGAGAAATAAACAGGCAGAGAAATGGGTCGGGGAAAGAGAATGAGATACACTATGCACGACACAGCTGAAAATTACTTTAAGATCAATTTAAAAGTAGGGAGGGTAGGGGCCCCATGAGCATGAACTGTGCATAAGGGCCAATGAGAGAGAAATCACGGAGGTATTAGCAACAAATCAGTGAATGTATAATTCAACATGACAATAAATATGAACATCAACTAACACATGTGTAGGGCCCTACCAAATTCTTGGCCATGAAAAACACATCACAGACCATGAAATCTGGTCTCCCACTGTGAAATCTGGTCTTTTAGGTTCTTTTACCCTATACTATACAGATTTCATGAGGGAGATCAGTGTTTCTCAAATTGGGGGGCCTGCCCACAAGGGAGTTGCAGGGGGGTCAGAAGGTTTTAGGGAGGGGTCAACAGTATTGCCACCCTTATTTCTGCGCTGCCTTTAGAGCTCAGCAACTGGAAAGCGGTGACTGCTGGCCGGGCGCCCAGCTCTGAAAGCAGCATCCCGCCAGCAGCAGCGCAGAAGTAATGGTGGCAATACCATCTCATGCCACCCTTACTTCTGCCCTGCTGACTTCCGAGCTGGGCGACCAGAGAGTGGCAGCTGCTGACTAAGGGCCCAGCTCTGCAGACAGCTGCACAGAAGTAAGGGTGGCTATACCATACCAGGCCGTCCTTACTTCTATGCTGCTGCTGGCGGCGGCTCTGCCTTCAGAGCTGGACTCCTGGCCAGCAGCCGCCGCTCTCCAGCTGCCCAGCTCTGAAGGCAGCACCGCCGCCAGCAGCTGCGCAGAAGTAAGGGTAGTAGTACTGCAACCCCCACCACAATAACTTTGTGACCCCTCCCCCCCACAACTCCTTTTTGGGTCAGGACCCCTACAATTACAACACTGTGAAATTTCAGATTTAAATAGCTGAAATCATGAAATTTACTATTTTTAAAATCCTAAGTCCATGAAATTGACCAAAATGGACCATGAATTTGGTAGGGCCCTACACATGTGCAAAGCTCCCTTGGGCACCTTGTTTGAAAAAAACAAACCCTTTAAGCTCACCTGTTGAACTATGCCCTCCCAGCAACGGTGTCCTCTCACTGATCCATTTGTGGATTGTTTTCTGCTATTTGTTTTGGACTGTTCCAGAATTCTATTTCTAAGCCTGTTAGGACAGGGAATGTGTTATTTGTCTAGCAGAGCCGCCTTATTGTTCACCACTCTGCATACATAGCATGCTTTGAATGTAATAAATCACTCTATGTACTTTACTTCATATTAGAGCACTTAAATAAGATCTTTCCATTTAAAATGTGAAGACCAAATATTATCTTTATTTCAAACTTATTATTGGAAACAGAGTTAGGCAGAATGGCATCAAGTATTTCTCATTACTTAGCACTACATTTCAAGTTTTTAAGTCAAATATTATTATTTCACCTCCGCTATATCCAATTCCATTGACTCTTTGGCATCAGTGATTCTTGCTTGCTAAACCAAGGAATAGTAGACAGAGTCTATGTAATGGAATACCCTGGGTCAACGATCATCTGGTATGCTGGGGCTGCTTTGTACCACAGGGGCACAAAGCAGCTTTAAGCTTGCTTAATTTGGCTACTTTCCCCTCTGTGCCCAAAATCCTCAGCTGCCACAGTGTCTCCTATGCCACTCCCTCACTGGCACTGCTATAGTGCATGGGGCATAGGTAGGTAAAGAGGACATGCCCTGCCTGCTGCTATGGTCTCGAGGCCATGGGCAGCATTCATAAAATAAAGCTGATATCATTTACTCCAGAGAGCAACCTGAGCTCGAACAACTCCAGGACTGCAACCACACAGCACATCTTTCCACCACCCCATACCTCTCAGCTGGGCCAAGCACTGCTCAGCTGGAGCTGTGGATCTTGTCTTTTGGGGACTCAGGAGACATTTGTGAATGTTGACAAGAGACCAGTTCTCCTTTGTTGTTTGCACTACAATGGCTTTATCAACTAGATGAGAGTGTCAGGAGTTATTTTTTACTGCTTGATTGCACGGCAAGGCTGTAGTGATATAAATCTGCATCTGAACACCAGCACAAGGCTGATGTTTTCCCCAGGAAGCAATTGGTACACAGCATGAGCACCATTTTTTTAAACTTAACTACTTTTAAATGGAGCATGTTGGCTGAAGTGGCTATCCATAGTTACATACCACATGCACACATGAATGCATATTAGCATAGAATCCTGATTATGAACTGATAGAATCTCTCACTCTTTTACTCCCTTTTTATTGACCCATGACCGTCTAGATATGTATGATTTCTCCCACAGGCTTCATGTCTTTGTGATTGTGCCTTGTGTCTGTGCACACACACACAAATCTGCGTATATAGCAATACCATAAGTGCATAAAGCAGGTGATCCCAGACAAGTGTCAAAGGGTATGTCTACACTACGGAATAAGGTCGAATTTATAGAAGTCGTTTTTTTAGAAATCGGTTTTATATATTCGAGTGTGTGTGTCCCCACAGAAAATGCTCTAAGTGCATTAACTCGGCGGAGTGCTTCCACAGTACCGAGGCTAGAGTCGACTTCTGGAGCGTTGCACTGTGGGTAGCTATCCACAGTTCCCGCAGTCTCCACTGCCCATTGGAATTCTGGGTTGAGATCCCAATGCCTGATGGGGCTAAAACATTGTCGCAGGTGGTTCTGGGTACAAATCGTCAGGCCCCCCTTCCCTCCCTCCCTCCGTGAAAGCAAGGGCAGACAATCGTTTCGCGCCTTTTTTCCTGAGTTACCTGTGCAGACGCCATACCACGGCAAGCATGGAGCCTGCTCAGGTAACCGTTACTGTATGTCTCCTGGGTGCTGGCAGACGTGGTACTGCATTGCTACACAGTAGCAGCAACCCATTGCCTTGTGGTAGCAGACGGTACAGTACGACTGGTAGCCGTCATCGTCATGTCCGAGGTGCTCCTGGCCACGTCGACCACGAGCGCCTGGGCAGACATGGGCGCAAGGACTAAATTTGGAGTGACTTGACCAGGTCATTCCCTTTAGTCCTGCAGTCAGTCCTATTGAACCGTCCTATGGTGAGCAGGCAGGCGATACGGATTGCTAGCAGTCCTATTGCATCATCTTCTGCCGGGCAGGCAAGAGATGAGGATGGCTAGCAGTCCTACTGCACCATCTTCTGCTGAGCAGCCGTGAGATGTGGATGGCATGCAGTCCTTCTGCATCGTCTGCTGCCAGCCAAAGATGTAAAAGATAGATGGAGTGGATCAAAACAAGAAATAGACCAGATTTGTTTTGTACTCATTTGCCTCCTCCCCCGTCTAGGGGACTCATTCCTCTACGTCACACTGCAGTCACTCACAGAGAAGGTGCAGCGAGGTAAAGCCATGTATCAATCATAGGCCAGACTAACCTCCTTGTTCCAATAAGAACAATAACTTAGGTGCACCATTTCTTATTGGATCCCTCCGTGAAGTCCTGCCTGAAATACTCCTTGATGTAAAGCCACCCCCTTTGTTGATTTTAGCTCCCTGAAGCCAACCCTGTAAGCCGTGTCGTCAGTCGCCCCTCCCTCCGTCAGAGCAACGGCAGACAATCGTTCCGCGCCTTTTTTCTGTGTGGACGCCATACCAAGGCAAGCATGGAGGCCGCTCAGCTCACTTTGGCAATTAGGAGCACATTAAACACCACACGCATTATCCAGCAGTATATGCAGCACCAGAACCTCGCAAAGCGATACCGGGCGAGGAGGCGACGTCAGCGTGGTCATGTGAGTGATCAGGACATGGACACAGATTTCTCTGAAAGCATGGGCCCTGCCAATGCATGCATCATGGTGCTAATGGGGCAGGTTTATGCTGTGGAATGCCGATTCTGGGCTTGGGAAACAAGCACAGACTGGTGGGACCGCATAGTGTTGCAGGTCTGAGACGATTCCCAGTGGCTGCAAAACTTTCACATGCGTAAGGGCACTTTCATGGAACTTTGTGACTTGCTTTCCCCTGCCCTGAAGTGCATGAATACCAAGATGAGAGCAGCCCTCACAGTTGAGAAGCGAGTGGCGATAGCCCTGTGGAAGCTTGCAACACCAGACAGCTACTGGTCAGTTGGGAATCAATTTGGAGTGGGCAAATCTACTGTTGGGG
Organism: Lepidochelys olivacea; assembly: GCF_965140295.1. NCBI lineage: Eukaryota > Metazoa > Chordata > Testudines > Cheloniidae > Lepidochelys > Lepidochelys olivacea. The sequence continues at coordinate 77,549,291 of NC_140417.1, read as the reverse complement.
CTGCTGTGATGCAAGTAGCCCACGCAATCAAAGATCTGCTGATATCAAGGGTAGTGACCTTGGGAAATGTGCAGGTCATAGTGGATGGCTTTGCTGCAATGGGATTCCCTAACTGTGGTGGGGCCATAGATGGAACCCATATCCATATCTTGGCACCGGAGCATCAAGCCGCCGAGTACATAAACCGCAAGGGGTACTTTTCAATAGTGCTGCAAGCTCTGGTGGATCACAAGGGACGTTTCACCAGCATCAACATGGGATGGCCGGGAAAGGTACATGACGCTCGCATCTTCAAGAACTCTGGTCTGTTTCAAAAGCTGCAGGAAGGGACTTTATTCCCAGACCAGAAAATAACTGTTGGGGATGTTGAAATGCCTATATGTATCCTTGGGAATCCAGCCTACCCCTTAATGCCATGGCTCATGAAGCCGTACACAGGCAGCCTGGACAGTAGTCAGGAGCTGTTCAACTACAGGCTGAGCAAGTGCAGAATGGTGGTAGAATGTGCATTTGGACGTTTAAAGGCGCGCTGGCGCAGTTTACTGACTCGCTTAGACCTCAGCGAAACCAATATTCCCACTGTTATTACTGCTTGCTGTGTGCTCCACAATATCTGTGAGAGTAAGGGGGAGACGTTTATGGTGGGGTGGGAGATTGAGGCAAATCGCCTGGCTGCTGGTTACGCGCAGCCAGACACCAGGGCGGTTAGAAGAGCACAGGAGGGCGCGGTACGCATCAGAGAAGCTTTGAAAACCAGTTTCATGACTGGCCAGGCTATGGTGTGAAAATTCTGTTTGTTTCTCCTTGATGAAACCCCCCGCCCCTTGGTTCACTCTACTTCCCTGTAAGCTAACCACCCTCCCCTCCTCCCTTCGATCACTGCTTGCAGAGGCAATAAAGTCATTGTTGCTTCACATTCATGCATTCTTTATTCATTCATCACACAAACAGGGGGATGACTACCAAGGTAGCCCAGGAGGAGTAGTGGAGGACGGAAGGAAAATGCCACACAGCACTTTAAAAGTTTACAACTTTAAAATTTATTGAATGACAGCCTTCTTTTTTGGGGGGCAATCCTCTGTGGCGGAGTGGCTGGTTGGCCAGTGGCCCCCCCACAGCGTTCTTGGGCATCTGGGTGTGGAGGCTATGGAACTTGGGGAGCAGGGCGGTTGGTTACACAGGGGCTGTAGTGGCAGTCTGTGCTCCAGCTGCCTTTGCTGCAGCTCAACCATACACTGGAGCATACTGGTTTGGTTCTCCAGCAGCCTCAGCATTGAATCCTGCCTCCTCTCATCACGCTGCCGCCACATTTGAGCTTCAGCCCTGTCTTCAGCCCGCCACTTACTCTCTTCAGCCCGCCATTTACTCTCTTCAGCTCGCCACCTCTCCTCCCGGTCATTTTGTGCTTTCCTGCACTCTGACATTATTTGCCTCCATGCATTCGTCTGTGCTCTGTCAGTGTGGGAGGACAGCCTGAGCTCGGAGAACATTTCATCTCGAGTGCATGTTTTTTTCTTTCTAATCTTCACTAGCCTCTGGGAAGGAGAAGATCCTGTGATCATTGAAACACATGCAGCTGGTGGAGAAAAAAAAAGGGACAGCGGTATTTAAAAAGACACATTTTATAAAACAGTGGCTACACTCTTTCAGGGTAAACCTTGCTGTTAACATTACATACATAGCACATGTGCTTTCGTTACAAGGTCGCATTTTGCCTCCCCCCACCGCGTGGCTACCCCCTCAACCCTCCCCGTGGCTAACAGCGGGGAACATTTCTGTTTAGCCACAGGCAAACAGCCCAGCAGGAACGGGCTCCTCTGAGTGTCCCCTGAAGAAAAGCACTCTATTTCAACCAGGTGACCATGAATTATATCTCACTCTCCTGAGGATAACACAGCGAGATAAAGAACGGATGTTGTTTGAACGCCAGCAAACATACACTGCAATGCTTTGTTGTACAATGATTCCTGAGTACGTGTTACTGGCCTGGAGTGGTAAAGTGTCCTACCATGAAGGACGGAATAAGGCTGCCCTCCCCAGAAACCTTTTGCAAAGGCTTTGGGAGTACATCCAGGAGAGTCGCGAATGCCAGGGCAAAGTAATGCTTTCACATGCTTGCTTTTAAACCATGTATAGTATTTTAAAAGGTACACTCACCAGAGGTCCATTCTCCACCTGCTGGGTCCAGGAGGCAGCCTTGGGTGGGTTCAGGGGGTACTGGCTCCAGGTCCAGGGTGAGAAATAGTTCCTGGCTGTCGGGAAAACCGGTTTCTCCGCTTGCTTGCTATGAGCTATCATCTTCTTCGTCCCCAAAACCTGCTTCCGTGTTGCCTCCATCTCCATTGAAGGAGTCAAACAACACAGCTGGGGTAGTGGTGGCTGAACCCCCTAAAATGGCATGCAGCTCATCATAGAAACGGCATGTTTGGGGCTCTGACCCGGAGCGGCCGTTCGCCTCTCTGGTTTTCTGGTAGGCTTGCCTCAGCTCCTTAAGTTTCACGCGGCACTGCTTCGGGTCCCTGTTATGGCCTCTGTCCTTCATGCCCTGGGAGATTTTGACAAAGGTTTTGGCATTTCGAAAACTGGAACGGAGTTCTGATAGCACGGATTCCTCTCCCCGTACAGCGATCAGATTCCATACCTCCCGTTCAGTCCATGCTGGAGCTCTTTTGCGATTCTGGGACTCCATCATGGTCACCTCTGCTGATGAGCTCTGCATGGTCACCTGCAGCTTGCCACGCTGGCCAAACAGGAAATGAGATTCAAAAGTTCACGGTTCTTTTCCTGTCTACCTGGCCAGTGCATCTGAGTTGAGAGTGCTGTCCAGAGCGGTCACAATGGAGCACTCTGGGATAGCTCCCGGAGGCCAATACCGTCGAATTGTGTCCACAGTACCCCAAATTCGAGCCGGCAAGGCCGATTTAAGCGCTAATCCACTTGTCAGGGGTGGAGTATGGAAATCGATTTTAAGAGCCCTTTAAGTCGAAATAAAGGGCTTCATCGTGTGGACGGGTGCAAGTTTACATCGATTTAATGCTGCTAAGTTCGACTTAAAGTCCTAGTGTAGACCAGGGCAAAAAAACCTATCCCCCCATGCCATTATTCATTCTGCATATCACCCACATTATGTAGGCAAACTATTTTTAAAATGTTTGAAAGAGTTTTATGACATTGTACTGGTACTACCTTAGTATCCCTCTGCCCATCAAGCCATAATAGCATGAGTCATACCACAAGGCCTTGCAGGAAAGGAGAATTATAATTATTACATTTTAGTAACCTCTAAACATTACCTACAATAGCAGTTCCCATGCACAATAATGCGGTGGATAAAAGATCCAGCATTTCTGGACTTTCAAAAGTTGGGAGTCTTGCCTTTTTGGTTTAATACTCCTGCTCTTAGTCCTGATGGGTCACACCGGATCAGTCCTTATGTGACACTGGAACAGACGTGAATTTTGCTAATTCAGAATCAATTTGGGATTCAAGTGAGTAATTGAGAATTGACTAATTTGGGAGAAGAAATTCCACATGGTGGGGGGAGAAGAAACATTTTTTGGGAGGATGGAATTTTAAAAATGATGTCTGTGGAGTTGCTCAAGGGGTTGAGATTGTTAAGTGATCAGCAGAGATCTTCTAAGTTAAGGCAGGGGCATGTAAGGCAGCTAAAGATGCCTAATAAATGCAATTGATCAAATAGATATCCCCATCCCACATATGGTATGTAAATAGTTTTATCTAAATAATCTACTAGAATTAAATAAGGTTCAGTTTAGATACTGTATTCTCATCAGAACTGAATATGCCCTCTGACCCATCACTGAAAAGAGCTTCCTTTATGATAATGATTCTATTATTGCCTCATTCCATGTATCATTAATTTTACACAAGACCATAACGTACAAACTACTACAAATATGGAATAATGAATTTACAGAGTTTCATAAAGTGTCATTTGGGGAAGGAACAAAAGGCTTTGGATTGTAAATTCATCTTTGTTACAAAGGCTTCTCTCTGATTTTCCTTTTCCTCTTCTTCTCGGAGCAGGGCATGATACTGCACCCTCTGAAGTGGTGTGCATTTTGCCATTGAATTTAGTGATTGCAAGAGTAAGCCCATAATGTTCATACTGGATCCATGAGCACTGCATTGAGCTGACCTATGTGGGCTCCAGTTTTGGATATGTCACAGGATGTAATGATATTGATATCCCTGCCTGACAGCATTTAAATAGAAAGTCCAAAATATTAACTGGGGATTCATCATCTCTCCATGGTAAATACATTTCCCAAACAGCCACTCTCAGAGCTATAAGTTAACATAAAAACAATAGCCGAGATTTTCATAGAGTCAGAAGTGTAGGACTGGAAGGAACCTCAATAGATCATCTAATCCATTCCCCTGCATTCAAGGCAGGACTAAGTAATAACTAGACCATCCCTGACAGGACGTTTGTCTAACCTGCTCTTAAAAACCTCCAATGATGAGATTCCACAACCTTCCTAGACAATTTGTTCCAGTGCTTAACTACCCTGACACTTAGGAATTTTTTCCTAATGTCCAACCTAAACCTCCCTTGCTGTAATCTAAGCCCATTGCTTCTTGTCCTATCCTCAGAGGTAAACAAGAACAATTTTTCACCCTCCGCCTTGTAACAACCTTTTGAAGAGTGACTAGTGATTTGGGGTGCCTCCATTTTTGGATGCCTAAGTTAAGGGACCTTAAAGGGACCTGATTTTCATAGGGTGGATGCTCAGCACTTTCCAAAACTTGGGCTAGTTTTAGGGCACCCAAAATTACTCACCACTTTTGTAAATCTTGGCCAACTGTCCTTGAAGAAAGTGCTATAGACTGAAAGTGGTGTTTGTTTAAAATGGGCTAAATTGTTCTCATTCTTTTCACATTAGGCATTTGAGGAGCCTGCCAGTATCTGAAGTACATCTGCTTTTCACTGAATCATTGGGAAGAGGCAGCTGTATTGGAATTGGGGGCTATTCAGTCCTGGCTTATGTTCAACATGAGGGTTCTTCATTACTGGCACAGAGATCCTATACCCAGAGGAAAAGGCCTTCCTCATTATGCAGGCTGAACACAGAGCACCTTTCTTGTAAGGGAATAGAACAACAAATATCTTTCTGTTTCTGGATGTAATTCTCAGCTGGGTATGTTTCTCTCCTACTTAGGCTAAGGCTGCCTTCTGACAAGCTGTCACGGTTCCTCCCCCACTCTGAACTCTAGGGTACAGATGTGGGGACCTGCATGAAAAACCTCCTAAGCTTATCTTTACCAGCTTAGGTCAAAACTTCCCCAAGGTACAAAATATTACCCCCGTTATCCTTGGACTGGCCGCTACCACCACCAAACTAATACTGGTTACTGGGGAAGAGCTGTTGGGACGCGTCCTTCCCCCCAAAATACTTCCCAAAACCTTGCACCCCACTTCCTGGACAAGGTTTGGTAAAAAGCCTCACCAATTTGCATAGGTGACCACAGACCCAAACCCTTGGATCTGAAAACAATGAAAAAGCATTCAGTGTTTTACAAGAAGACTTTTAATAAAAAATAGAAGTAAATAGAAATAAAGAAATCCCCCCTGTAAAATCAGGATGGTAGATATCTTACAGGGTAATTAGATTCAAAAACATAGAGAACCCCTCTAGGCAAAACCTTAAGTTACAAAAAAGATACACAGACAGAAATAGTTATTCTATTCAGCACAATTCTTTTCTCAGCCATTTAAAGAAATCATAATCTAACACATACCTAGCTAGATTACTTACTAAAAGTTCTAAGACTCCATTCCTGTTCTGTCCCTGGCCAAGACCAGCATACAGACAGACACAGACCCTTTGTTTCTCTCCCTCCTCCCAGCTTTTGAAAGTATCTTGGCTCCTCATTGGTCATTTTGGTCAGGTGCCAGCGAGGTTACCTTTAGCTTCTTAACCCTTTACAGGTGAGAGAAGCTTTCCCCTGGCCAGGAGGGATTTCAAAGGGGTTTACCCTTCCCTTTATATTTATGACACGCCCCCCAAATCTCAGCTAGGGTGAAACACTGGCTGGGATTTCTTCCTGGAGCTCTAGGAAAACAGAGTTAATAAGACACATGCATCTCTAAATATACTACCAAGTACATAAAGACTAACAATATTTTCCACATCTCAAGGACGATTTTAACCAGTTGATTCTGGGAAACTTTCACGGGAGAGTGTATCAGCCACTTTGTTAGAAGCTCCTGAGATGTGTTGGATGTCGAAATCAAAATCTTGGAGAGCTAAACTCCACCGAAGAAGTTTTTTGTTAGTTTCTTTGACGGTGTGAAGCCACTTTAGTGCAGCATGGTCGGTTTGCAGGTGGAAACGCCGTCCCCAAACATATGGGCGTAGCTTTTCCAGAGCGTAGACAATGGCATAACATTCTTTTTCAGTGACTGACCAGTTGCTTTCCCTCTCAGACAGTTTTTTGCTGAGAAACACTACAGGGTGGAATTCTTGATCAGGTCCTTTCTGCATTAAAACTGCTCCCACACCACGCTCGGATGCATCTGTGGTTACTAGGAACGGTTTGTCAAAGTCTGGGGCCCTTAGTACAGGGTCAGACATGAGTGTCGCTTTAAGCTTGTTAAAGGCCTTCTGACACTTTCCGGTCCACTGAACAGCATTTGGCTGTTTCTTTTTGGTTAGGTCTGTCAGTGGGGCAGCGATTTGGCTGTAGTGCGGTACAAATCGTCTGTAATAACCGGCCAAGCCTAAGAAGGATTGAACCTGTTTCTTTGACTTTGGGACAGGCCACTTTTGGATAGCATCCACTTTGGCCTGTAGGGGGCTGATAGTTCCTTGACCCACCTGGTGTCCAAGGTAAGTCACTCTGTTTAGGCCTATTTGACACTTCTTAGCCTTAACGGTTAGTCCTGCCTCCCTTATGCGCTCAAGGACTTTTTGTAGATGTTCCAGGTGGTCTGCCCAGGAATCCGAAAATATGGCCACATCGTCAAGGTAGGCGACTGCATATTCTCCTAATCCCACTAGGAGACCATCTACAAGTCTTTGGAAAGTGGCGGGTGCATTTTGCAGCCCGAAAGGGAGTACATTAAATTCATACAGCCCGAGATGTGTGATGAAGGCTGACCTTTCCTTGGCAGATTCATCTAGCGGTACCTGCCAGTACCCCTTGGTTAAGTCCAAGGTAGAGATGAACTGGGCCCGTCCCAGTTTCTCTAATAGTTCATCAGTGCGTGGCATTGGATAGTTGTCTGGGCGAGTTACAGCATTTAGCTTACGGTAGTCCACGCAAAAACGTATTTCCCCATCTGGTTTGGGAACTAGAACCACTGGAGATGCCCATGCACTTTCAGAGGGGCGGATTACACCCATCTGTAACATATCCTGGATCTCCCGTTCTATAGCAGTTTTAGCTTGAGGAGACACTCGGTAAGGGTGGACCCTAATTGGGTGAGCATTACCTGTGTCAATGGAGTGGTATGCCCGTTCAGTCAGTCCTGGGGTGGCTGAGAACGTTGGCGCGTAGCTAGTGCACAGCTCCTGGATCTGCTGTCGCTGCATACGCCCAAGGGTCATGGAGAGGTTCACCTCTTCCACACCACCAGCACATTTCCCTTCGTAATAGACACCTTCAGGCCACTCAGCGTCGTCTCCTCCCTGGGCTGTAAACTGACAAACCTTTAATTCTCTGGATCGATTAGAAGAGCTGAGAGGCGGTGGGTTGCTCCGTGCCGCCGTCCACGCTCTCTGGAGGCTTTCATCTGCTTCCTGTTCGGTCTGGAACTGTTCCCTTGATGCTGGAGACATCAGTTCCTCATTGGATTGGGGACATAGGCTTGGTCCCTCTGGAAGCGATATAGGGGATGGAGCTGTTTCTGTTGACTGTGAACCGCTCTCCGCTGGTGCACTATGTTGGGATTCAGGCTCCGGCTGAGCCTTTTGTGTAGGGTTATCGGCTGCTGCCAGTTCAGGTTCGGTGGGGCCCTCTGGTGTTGAGGTTGCAAGTACTGGATTCAGTGCTGGCACGGGGTCTGGTGTTGGTTGTTTGGCTGGTTCCGGTTCTGGGACTGGTTCCGTCTGGGTCTCTGGGACTGGATCCACTACTGCTGTTGCAGACATTGGCCTGGGGTCCGGGTCCATCACCTCTGACCGGGCCCTGATAGAAGTTTCCGGAACAGAGCTAGGCCTCACGGCTTGTTTAGCCTGGCTGCGGGTGACCGTTCCCACCCTCTTGGCCTGCTTCACGTGATTGGCCAAGTCTTCCCCCAACAGCATGGGGATGGGATAATCATCATAGACTGCAAAAGTCCACATTCCTGACCAGCCCTTGTACTGGACAGGCAACTTGGCTGTAGGCAAATTGAAAGAGTTGGACTTGAAGGGTTGAATCGTCACTTGGATCTCTGGGTTGATTAAATTGGGGTCCACTAAGGAAGCATGGATAGCCGACACTTGTGCTCCGGTGTCCCTCCACGCGGTGACCTTCTTCCCGCCCACACTCACAGTTTCCCTCCGCTCCAAGGGTATCTGGAAGGTATCTGGGCCTGTGGACCTCTGGTGTGATTCCGGTGCAATGAACTGTAATCTGTTGGGGTTCTTGGGGCAGTTGGCCTTTACATGCCCCAGCTCGTTACATTTAAAACATCGTCCAGCTGACGGGTCACCGGGGCGAGGTGGGTTGCTGGAGAACGGGGTGGTGGGACGATAAGGGGTCTGGAGGGTTCTTTGGGAGGTAGGTGGGGCTTTGGGCGGCCCCCGGTAATAGGGTGTGGTCTGGGGTGGTCCCTTCTGGTCTCCGCTCCAACTGCGACCAGTTTTCTTCTTCTCTGCCACCTCCACCCATCTGGCTCCAATCTCTCCTGCCTCGATTACAGTTTTGGCTTTCCCATCTAGGATGTATCTTTCTATTTCCTCAGGAACACCCTCTAAGAATTGTTCCATTTGCATTAGGAAGGGCAAATTTACTGGAGATTCAACACTTGCTCCTGATATCCAGGCATCCCAATGTTTCACAATGTGGTAGGCATGTCGGGTAAATGACATGTCTGGTTTCCACCTTAGGGCTCGGAACCTCCGACGAGACTGCTCGGGTGTTATCCCCATTCTGACTCTCGCCTTGGATTTAAACAGTTCATACTTGTTCATATGTTCTTTAGGCATTTCAGCTGCCACCTCAGCTAAGGGTCCACTGAGCTGCGGCCTCAGCTCTACCATGTATTGGTCAGTAGAGATGTTGTACCCAAGGCAGGCCCTTTCGAAGTTTTCTAAGAAGGCCTCAGTATCATCACCTGCCTTGTAGGTGGGGAACTTTCTGGGATGGGAAGTGGTACCTGGAGAAGGATTGCTAGGGTTTGTTGGTATATTCTGCTGGGCCTTTATCCTCTCCATCTCCTCCACATGCTTCCTTGCCTCCATTTCCCTCTTGTGGGCAGCCTCCTGTACCTCCTTCTCCAGCCGCATGAGTTCTATCTGTCTTTCATGTTCCCTTTGTTTTTCCTCAGCCTGAAATTTGGCTAATTCCAGCTGTAGTCGAGCCGAGGATTTGGCCATTCTAACCTCTCTGTTTTTAACTAACTTTACACCCGAGGTTTAGAAATAAACAAACAAAACTTGGCTGTAAAATTTTGCTGTGCTGGAATAGAATACCTATTCTCTGATAGTGATTGTCAGCCTACAGAAAAAGACAATTCCCTTGTCTCTGCTCTGGGCCCAAATTAAAGCAAAAAACCTCCAACTACTTGGAAACCTGCTTACCCAGCCCAAAGAAAAAAAAATTCTTTTCAAACCTGTGCTCCTTGTAAAACAAAAAAAAATCAAAATCCTAAAAAAAACCCTGCCACTTTTGTCTCCAGGCAAATGGGTAGAGCACACACCCCCTATTTACTTTTAGGAAGAAAAGAAAAAAAAAACCTCTGGGTTGGAAGACTGAATTATCCTGCAGGAGTTAAGTACCCTGCCTCCAGGCAAAGAAAACCTGCAATTCACAAGATAATCCCCTTTTGTCTCTGCTTGGCCACAAAGCAGAGAGAAACCAAGCTGCTTTCAATTTCAAAGCGCTTTCTGGACTTCCTAAAAATTCCTTTTTAAAATCTGTATTTCTAGTTCAAAAAATCTCAACTGGATCTCAAAATGATTTCAGGTTAATCCCACCGCTGCCACCATGTCACGGTTCCTCCCCCACTCTGAACTCTAGGGTACAGATGTGGGGACCTGCATGAAAAACCTCCTAAGCTTATCTTTACCAGTTTAGGTCAAAACTTCCCCAAGGCACAAAATATTACCCCCGTTATCCTTGGACTGGCCGCTACCACCACCAAACTAATACTGGTTACTGGGGAAGAGCTGTTGGGACGCGTCCTTCCCCCCAAAATACTTCCCAAAACCTTGCACCCCACTTCCTGGACAAGGTTTGGTAAAAAGCCTCACCAATTTGCATAGGTGACCACAGACCCAAACCCTTGGATCTGAAAACAATGAAAAAGCATTCAGTGTTTTACAAGAAGACTTTTAATAAAAAATAGAAGTAAATAGAAATAAAGAAATCCCCCCTGTAAAATCAGGATGGTAGATATCTTACAGGGTAATTAGATTCAAAAACATAGAGAACCCCTCTAGGCAAAACCTTAAGTTACAAAAAAGATACACAGACAGAAATAGTTATTCTATTCAGCACAATTCTTTTCTCAGCCATTTAAAGAAATCATAATCTAACACATACCTAGCTAGATTACTTACTAAAAGTTCTAAGACTCCATTCCTGTTCTGTCCCTGGCCAAGACCAGCATACAGACAGACACAGACCCTTTGTTTCTCTCCCTCCTCCCAGCTTTTGAAAGTATCTTGGCTCCTCATTGGTCATTTTGGTCAGGTGCCAGCGAGGTTACCTTTAGCTTCTTAACCCTTTACAGGTGAGAGGAGCTTTCCCCTGGCCAGGAGGGATTTCAAAGGGGTTTACCCTTCCCTTTATATTTATGACACAAGCTGAACCCAATTATTATGTATAGCCAGATAATGAATGTATTTAAAGGCCTTCAGATTTTTACTTGGCATTTAAAGGCTACAGCTTTATCTACAAGGCAGTCTGTGTGTGGTTTATTGGAATCACGTAGGGCAGGAAGGGGGAGGTGGAATGGTGGATGCAAACCATTGTTAATTTGTTTATAAGGTAAGTTTTTATTTACATGGTCCAGGCCTTTCAAATTACATGACCTTGGAGCCATGTAGTTCTGTCAGTAAGCAGTCATTGGCTCTGCTTTACAATAGCATAGGCACACAGATTGCTATGCTCTCAGCTGCAGCTATGTATCCATTTACCAATAGTGCCATCTTATTTTTCACCTTCACTTTTAAGATGACATTATATCAGAGACAGAGATTCTGTTCCCAAAATGTTTGCATCCCCTCTTCTTACAAGGGGTCTCCCAATAACCAACCACGGTTTGGGGAGGGGAGTAGTTTCATGTGTGAACATCCAGCTGGCTGGAGGAGCACCTCCTCCTAAACATGGCCCCATAGCAACATCAACGGCCAGCTCAACCTAGAGATGCTTTTGCTGGCATGGTGGAGGAACCATGGAGGAACTTTGGGGACTTTACATTCGACTCATTGTCATGAGTCAGCTATGGAATTACTCATGGATGAGTTATACTCCACAATATTGCATCAGTGCCTTTGGATCACCAACTTTGAACCCCAGCAGAGGCACATGGAGACAGGACAAAGAGTACAGCATGCCCAAAGACTCCCCTGACTTCCTCCTCTTTTCCCAGGAGGATTTCTTTCATTGGTACAAGGTCTGAAGGCAAGAAAATCTTGCAGAAGCATATTAGACATGAGTATCCAATCAACTCTATTTTCCCAGGCCATCCTTCCTAAAGGGAAGCCCTTCCTGCTAACCAGTCTCCCCAAATAAAGCCTTAGTACCTAGACACTGTGGTGACAGATTCCTTATCATTAATTAAAAGACCTATAGTCCCTGCCCGTAGGTCTACCAGACAAGACATTCCCCTCCCAGGTGAAGAAAGTTGAACATGCAAGAACTTCTACATCCCTATGTTTTCGGAAATAGAATTAAGCATTCAGCTGAGTGTCTTAATTGTGTAAAGTTGTAAAGAGGACTCTGTCCCAACATCAGAGAAAATATTGTTCCCTGCTAGGATATTAAGGGTAGAAGGCATGTGCAGGGATCAGACTTCTATCTATCACTTTCAGAAAACCAGAGCTACAGTACCACACGAAAAAATTGTGCAGGATGGCCAACACCCAAATCTGAGTTGATTTTAGGAACTCCTAGTTTGGAAGAGGCTTTCCTCAAGAACATTTCAGGACAATCATTCCCAACAGAAAGGAAATTTATTTCAAATCCTGGGGGCAGGCCCCCACCTTTTGGCAAAATCAGTGGAAGAGGACTGATGTCCGTATAACCCATCCTGAGAGTGTTTCATTGACTGAAATTAGAACAGAAGATAGGCACATAGGATTCCTTGGCTGTCAGCTAGTTTAATGGGGAAATTAATTTCTGCTGGTTATTGTGCCATGATATCCATACTGACAGTGGGATGAGCCCAATGGACTTAGAGCTCTAAATAGCAAGGATTGTCAAAATTGCCTTTGCAGCACCTTTGGACTTTCCAAACCTTAGTTATGTCTGACCTTGTTTATTCCCCAAGGAGCAAATCTTGGAAACATTAACCCCAACAGGCCTCAAATGACAAAAACAAAAGGCCAACACATTTCAGGGTTTCATATCACATAAAAAGCCATAGTTTTGTGTTAGGGCTGTTTTGCTCTGTGCTGCCCAGGAAAAGTGGCCATAAAGCCAGCATGTCTAGCTATAGTATAATCACCCCAGTAGAGGGGCATCATCGGATAGCGTAAAGGCAATGTAATGGCTCTTACACCACCCACCTTCTTGTGGTCAGCACAGACGTGTGACAGATGAGAAAGGGGGACTTTCCTGTGCTTCAATGCCTTACTGGTTGCTTAGATGATTCCTCAGGCTGCTCTAATTTATGCTGGGGGACTGGCTGCTGCCAAGCTTAAAATGTTTCTCTTTCTTGTACATTTTCTAATATAAGATTAAATTCACTGAACACTTCAGAAGCCATGCCTTCTCCTTTTCACTTTGCCCCTTTCCACCCTTCTCACCTCCCCTGTCCCCCTTCATTCTGCATACAGCATACATCTCCTTGGGATTGATTGTATAATTGTAGATTTACCTCAAATCCAGTAAAAATGTTTAACCCTCTCATTTGTATTTATGCACCTACACACTGTGAAACAAATGATCTTCTTTCAAACAGTGATCTAGTGATTTTTAGTTAGTTAAGAAATAAAGTAAACAACCAACAAGCAAAGTAAATACTGAGTTTAAAATGTGCTGAGCTGAAAAGTTCACTAAATACACCCACTGCCACATGTTAAACAGCAAAGTCCTTGTTTATGAAGACAACTTATTTTCCCTTCAACCCCCAAGGACTTGATATTACCTCACCACTTTGGAATGTCTCATTTATAAATCTTTTGAGGTGAATTCTTAGAGCCAAAACAGGTTGCATTTATTCACAATGGCAAGGCTGTACTCCTGGGAGTAGTCCCAGTGAATCACTTTTGAAGGTTCAGGCTATTACCGTAAGTGCTCTACAACATGACCAAAGGCCTGTAAAATGGGAATTCAAAAGTACTCAGCATTAGCTTCACTCTGAGGCTCCAATTAAGTCAATGGTAAAACAAACAGGTGGTCCCTGCTCTGTTAATTCCTCTTCATGTAGTTTAGGAGTCAGACAAATTGCACTAAGACCCAGCAGAGTGCTAACTTCCTTCTTTGTTTTGTAGTTTTCTGGCTGCCAAAAGGATAGCACTGCTCTCTAAGGGGCTGGTCCAATGCCCATTGAAGCCAATGGAAAGACTGGGAACACACCCTAAGACTATATAAAGGATCCTTGCCAAACAGACATACTTCAAAATGTCTCATCTTTTGAGTACTTTGTGTCACAGGTTTAGACATTTTTAATTTCACTGGCTCATTCTTCAGTTAAAAAGTAGATAGGAATATGCAGTACTAGTGTTGCTTACTCTTTTGGCAGACTGATGTCTGCTTTTAATTCCCAGCAGAATCAATTAACAGTGAATAATTTTCAGAGAGTGCTTTGAAGTGGAGAAATACTGCTTTAAAAATTAAACTTCTTTGGCTGAATACATATACGTTATTAGCCTTCATTATAGTGTCCTACCACACACAACTTGCTTTATACTCTTTCTAATGACCCAGATTATTCACACTTTTGCAATCACTTTGCCAAACACTGCAGAAAGGCAGGCACATCAGAAGAACTTTAGGTTTATTTCTCATAGAATATGAGAAATTCTCTCATATTTCTGCCACAGGACAATAGAAATACTAATAGTTTTTGTTCCCAAAAAATAAACTATGGATTTGGGAAAAGCATCTTATGTTTCCTAGGCTCATGAACCACAGTATATAACAACATGAGTGACACGGCAGAATGTGCATGTGTCATCTTGAAAAATGCCAAAATAGATGTGGGGGGGAAGGGAGTTGATGCTGTTGTGGGTTTTTTTGGAGGGGAGAACTCTTCTCTCTATACCCTGAGGTATTGACATTGGAGTTTCATGTACTGAGTGCTTGCAGGGGTGGACCCTGGGCCTTTCAATGGGCACCTAGCTTGTTACTAGGAATAATTGTCTATTACCTTGAGTAGGAATAGTTGGCCCAACTTATATAAGCTGTACCTTCTACTTACTGGCTAGAAGATTTGTATTTTAGAACTTAAAGTTGTAAGTTCAAATTCCTTTTGATATTGTATAATCTTGATGATCTGTGGGGTCGGTTAACAATGATGCTACTGTGTATTTGCAAGCCGTCGATCACTGAAGAATGGTGTCCTCCTGTTGACTTGAACTCACACATACAACCTCCAACATTCTCTCTCTTGGCATGATGATAACTTTTTTCTGGAAGCTTCGGAAAAACTCATGCTGAATAGGATGGTTATGATGGACTCTCTCATAATCTGTGTGGAATTCATTTGCGAACTGGACACCATTAAATTAGGCTTGAATAAAGACTGGGAGTAGATGGGTCATTACACAAAGTAAAACTATTTCCCCATGCTTATTCCCCCCCCATACACACACACACACACACACTGTTACTCACACCTTCTTGTCAACTGTTGGAAATGGGCCATCCTGATTACCACTGCAAAAGGTTCTTTTCTCCTGCTGGTAATAGCTCACCTTAATTGATCACTCTCGTTATAGTGCGTATGGCAACACCCATTTTTTTCATGTTCTCTGTGTGTATATCTATCTATCTTCTTCCTGTATTTTCCACTGCATCACCTGATGAAGTGGGTTTTAGCCCACGAAAGCTTATGCTCAAATAAATTTGTTAGTCTCTAAGGTGCCATAAATACTACTCGTTCTCTCATAATCTTGTTCTAAACTGGCTAAGATAGTGGGGCTGTTCTTTCAGCTTACTTTGTGTTTTCAGAGTTTAAGGTCAGATTTCAAATCCTTCAATTTCCTCTTGATCCTTTGTATATAGGAGAGGGGTGGGGGGGAAGGGGAATTACATTCACTTACCACTGACAAGTAAATCCCACTATACAAATAATAATGAATCAGTTTGTAAATATTATTCCACATTTTCAGAATATTGAAATATTTCAGAGGCTTTTTCAAGAGGATTTTTTTCCTCTCTGTCTTCTATCAAAATGCCTTGTTTTCAAATCTCAGGTTATTGAGACATTACAGCATATTTCTAAACTGTATATGTCTGTCAAATTACATAATTTGTATTTTGAGACTCATAGATCAGGGCATGAAGCATTACACTGTTAGCAGTGCATCAGGAGAAATTAGAAAAGTTACTCTTTGCTATAAACTATGATTAAAGTGACAAAAAATGTTCCAGCCAACCTGCCACTAAATTTCTGAAACATTTTAAAGCAAACACTTAATACATAAAGGCTACCTTGTTACGTAGTTTATGAAGGGTTAGTGAATGATTAACAGATATTTAAAGCATGTTACAGACCTAAGTTCAGAGTTATGGATGGTTACAACCACATCAGTTGCAGATAGTTGACTGTAAGGAGCCTATTATTCTGTTGGACCCTAACTATTGGTTAACCATTTCTTAAAACATGTATGAACCCTTTATAAACTGTTTATAAAAATGAACCTTCATATGAAGTGTAACCTTTTGGGCATTTGGTATATTTTATCCAGTGTAGAATCCAAGTAGATAAAGCATTACCTGTGCCACTCACGTTTATGCCTTTGTGATGGGGTATACCAACCCTACACTGGTGAGGAGAGGGTTAAGGAGCTGCTCTGGAAACAGGAAGCCATGCCCCCTCCTCTCTGCTGGGTATGCTCCCAGAGGAGGGAGCATTCAAAAGGGGGCAGCTCAGCTCAATCTGGGAGGATGGAGAGCAGTTGGGTACAGTGGCTTCCTGCAGAGAAGCTCCTGGGACTGGGCCTCATAGTCAAGCTGCTGCAGACCCTTCAACCATGGGGACTGAGGGTGATGAGTTGTCACTGGCAGGGAAAGATGCTCCAGAGACTGACCTCAGAGGACACCAAGAGGGATCCCCTTGGTGATGCTGACAGAGGAAAAGAAGCAAGGGTAAGAAATGACCCAGGGAACTGGAATAAGGATGCCAGTTCCTAAGTCACATGTATGAACTATTGTTTTGAAGGACCCAGCTTCCAGTGAAGCAGGATGGGCTGGAGTTCCCTATCCCCCACCCTTCAGACTATAGCCACTAGGCAAGGCAGCCTTTGACTCTTGCCATTGAGCAACACTGACCTGAACTGTAGCAGCTATTCAAGGCGGCCCTTGACTCTTGCTACTTGGCAACATAGTCCGAGGTCGGCAGTACTGCCTAGTGGCGATATGAGACACACAATACACCCGTCCTCCCTCAACAGTCTCTCCTAGTATTTGAGGATCTGAATTTTCCAGGTGTATTTCAAAATACTTTCATCTAAATGTGAAATTTTTTTAAAAAAAATTCCAAGTAATTTACACTCCCTTAACTTCCAAATCTCTTGTGCTACCTGAAAGTTCTAAAGGAACAGTAACTGCTTGACAGACATTTAGAAAGACTAATGGATTCTTCATTGGGAAGTTGATGGCAAAACTTCCCTTGACTTCAGCAGGCATAGGACTGGATTCTGAAAGTGTAACCCACTGGACTATGAAGAAGAGAGATGTCCCCAACTAGAAGAAACAGTTATCTATAACAGAAACAACTTCATATACTATTTTTTTTTAAATCAACAACTACTCCTTATGCTGTCTTCAGTAGCCAGACAGGGAGTTCAGAAGTGGGCATTCTACAGATATCACAACATGCAAGCCTCTCACATAAGTGTAAGTGCCTTTTTTTATTTTCTGTTTTATGTTAAATTCACATTGGGGACTTAGGTGTTGCAATGCTCATTGAAGCAGGAACTGGAATCCTGGTCTCTCGGGTGAATGTGCTAGCCACTAGTCTATAGAGTCACTGTCTCTGTTTATACAAAGTAGAACAGCTTCAACAGGAGAGACTGTGAGAGCTCCACCCCAGCATATCCCATAACCCTGTGGCAAGGGCACTCACCTGGCAGGTAGGAGACCTAAGTTCAAGTCTCTGTTCCAAATCAGGCAAAGTGGGGGCTTTAACCTGGCTGTTTTATAGCTTAAGTGAATGCCCTAACCATTGGGCTATGAAGTATAAGTGGGGTACCACCTCTGGCTGCCTTTTGTGTGGGATAGACATGCTCAGAGCACACCTACCAGAATAGGCCCCACAAACAAGTTAGGAAATGCCTAGCTTGTGAGTCCCACCATGGCATAGGTCCTAAACTGCTTTGTGGCATCAGGATTTAGGTGGCTTGAATATACCCACAAGCAGATATTTAGGTGGTATGGGGACTTTAGTATCAGGGGCTTCAGGCTCCTACGGGACTTCAGGTACTGCCAAGGCAAGACAGCAGCTGAGCAATGAGCTGTGAATGCCAGTGGCACCTAAATGTTGAGCTCAGACACGTAAATTCCCCTTGTGAATCTAGCCCTTTGATATTTTTTCCATTAAACATAAATCTGTAAATTTAAAAGTCAAACTTCATTTTCCTTTTCTTCATATGTTTGTTATTTATTCAGATTTGTCTGCATCTGTAGGTCTCTAGGTGCTTTTTATTTTAATACACAAGTAGATAATGTAAACATTTCCCTACTACAGTACCTTGAATCATCAAATTTCATCCTTCAATTAATAATCTGACCTATAAGATATAGAAAAAGGGACCCACCACAACCACCCAGTACCCAAAGACCCTTACTACATCCTCCTTCGGTCTCCTGCTCCACCACATAGTCACACCCACCTACATGTGTGTGGGTGCCTAGATGTTTATCAACTTCAAGCCCTACTCAGAACAAAGGGGACGGGGCACAAGGAATCAAATTCCAGATCCAAGTTGTACCAACTCACCCTGAGACTGGCACACTAGCAGCTCTCTATATTGTTTATAGTGAGGCAACTCCAGTTTATCCGCTGATCCTAATCTGACTGCACAAGGAGAGATGGCTTCTGAAATAAGTGCATCTCAAATCATGTAGAGCTTCATGAGTTGGACCAACACCTGCAATTCCACCTGTACATTTAATGAAATCCAGTGGGGTTATCTGTTTCCTGTGTGCCACACTGCTCAAAGGGTATCAGCTGCATTTTGCACTAGCTTTGGCTTCTGAGTAGCCCCAGCCTGCCGCCCCATGCAGGGACTTGTGTTTATATCTTTCCTCATTAAAATATTTTAATAGGTTTCCCTGTATTTCTAATTTTATCTCACCAAACAAATGGGAGACAAGTGAATGAACAAGTGAAAACAGCCAGTAAGAAGATTACATAGCATCAAGGAATACTATTTATAGTGCTTTTCCTGTCGGGAAACTAGCCTGTTATCAAGTCTGGGAAGGTACGTACATAGACTTGGCAACCAACATGCAGTTTGAATAACATATCCCACTATTGAGAAAGACAGACACTGCTCTTTCCAATCTGTTGGTTAAGTGTGTTGTTACATGTTCTAAGATAGTAAAAAATGGTTTCTCCTATAATTATACAGACTGGCTTATTTTGGCCAACTGCCTAAGGTATTGTGGGCTCTGCTTGCCAGGTAAGGTACAAAGTAGTGTTCAATATCCTTAACTGTTTGTTCTATGCCATGAATGGGCTGAGTGTCTGGATATACCACAGCTCTGAAATACATTAAAGAGTAGGTTTGTAGTGAGCAGCATTTAAAGAAAGCAAAGAGGTGAGGCTTATACAAGATCACCGAACCTAAACTACATTAAAGCCCTTGTTAAAGTGTTGCTGCCCGAGCACAGTGAATTGAGGAACTGTGCTCTAGCAGCAATACTTTAACACATCTATGGATTTAGGAAGATACATTTATCCTGCATTTCAAGGTAAAGAGTGAAGATTCATAAAACAATCAGTGAGATTTTCAATGTACTTTACCTGCAATTGAAGGAAAATAAAAGAATGTGTTTGTCCTGGAACATTACATTGGAAGGAGTGGTGAGTTCATGAGGTAACTGAGCAACTAGTTCAATTAAACCCTTTTTAAACTTTTTATAACTTGGATCTGTGGAAAACATAAGGGGCCTGATTCTCCACTGGCTTGTACCTGGTGCCATTTATACCTGTGCAAAGGGGGCATAAAAGGGGAAGGGTTGAGGAACAGAGGAAGGAGGTCCAGAGCCTGAGAGAGGGATGAAGAGAAAACAGGACCAGGGGAGAGGGCAGCCAGAAAGGGATGAAGGGAAACCAAGACTGAGAGAAACCAAGAGTAAGTGGATAGACTGAGCAGGACAGACAGATGTGTAAAAGAGGGTCCCTTTGGTTTAAAGCTGTCTGATCAAGTTAGTCCATGTTTGATGGCTTGTTCCTGGTCATCAGTTCTAGTTTTCTCCTATCATTGATTTGTGGGGTCCCAGAGACCCAGAACAAGAGAATCAAAGGTCCTTCTGATCCAGGGGGTCTGGGTCTCATGTATACCCCTGTAAGCAGGCACCACTGGAGTCGAGTCCATCTCTTCAGCAAGTCATAAGAGGCATTTGAGGCTTAAAGACTGATTTGGGCGTTAGACAGCACCCAGTGAGAGATTTGGGGAAGGGAGAACCTTGAACTAAAAAAAACCCCCAACAAACTTTAAGATGGCCTACGTATATAGAGATAAATATATTTCTTTATTTAGGGGGTGTCAAGGTTTCTTCCCCACTCTGAACTCTAGGGTACAGATGTGGGGACCTGCATGAAAAACCCCCTAAGCTTATTTTTACCAGCTTAGGTTAAAACTTCCCCAAGGTACAAACTATTTTACCTTTTGCCCTGGGACTTTATTGCTGCCACCACCAAGCTTCTAACAAATATATAACAGGGAAAGAGCCCGCTTGGAAATGTCTTTTCCCCCAAAATCCTCCCCAAACCCTACACCCCCTTTCCTGAGGAAGGCTTGATAAAAATCTTCACCAATTAGCATAGGTGAACACAGACCCAAACCCTTGGATCTTAACAACAATGAAAAAGCAATCAAGTTCTTAAAAGAGGAATTTTAATTGAAGAAAAAGTAAAAGAATCACCTCTGAAAAGTCAGGATGGTAAATACCTTACAGGGTAATCAGATTCAAAACATAGAGAATCCCCCTAGGCAAAACCTTAAGTTACAAAAAGACACAAAAACAGGAATATACATTCCATTCAGCACAGCATATTTTATCAGTCATTTAAACAAAACAGAATCTAACGCATATCTGGCTAGATTACTTACTAAGTTCTAAGACTCCATTCCTTTTCTGTTCCTGGCAAAAGCATCACACAGACAGAGTGAACCTTTGTTTCTCCCCCCTCCAGCTTTGCAAGTATCTTGTCGTCTCATTTGTCATTTTGGTCAGGTGCCAGCG
The DNA here is from genome assembly GCF_965140295.1 of Lepidochelys olivacea. Taxonomy (NCBI): domain Eukaryota; kingdom Metazoa; phylum Chordata; order Testudines; family Cheloniidae; genus Lepidochelys; species Lepidochelys olivacea. The sequence continues at coordinate 77,528,312 of NC_140417.1, read as the reverse complement.
AGGTTATTCTAGCTTCTTAACCCCATACAGGTTATCCTAGCTTCTTAACCCTTTACAGGTGAAAGGGTTTTTCCTCTGGCCAGGAGGGATTTTAAAGGTATTTACCCTTCCCTTTATATTTATGACAGGGGGTTATATTTAGTTGGGTACATTTAGTAGTAAGTTAGAGAGAAAGAGAGTGTTTGAACTATTATGAGGTTTTTTTTATTATATACTGTATATTCATCTATTTAATGTTGTTGTGAGTAAGTGGAATCCAGTTCTGTTTATTCCAGATTAAATAAAATCTCTCTTATGTTTTGTTTTGTTTTTTGACAACCAGTTGTATTACCTTGGCTACCATTAAATAACCTTTTATCAGGGTGTAACAATCCCACCTCCACACCAGCTCTCTCCTGCTGGGTAAAGTATACTACCACTGACAAACCACTACTAAATCTTGGCCAATGGTTTTGGAAGGGGGTGCCCCCTGGATGTTCTGATACTCTGTACTTCAGAGTAGTACCCTGGCATTCCCATATTCACCCCGTCATATAATTATATTTCATACAAAGCATGCCACGTAAAATATCATATGGAATGTCATGATCTGCTGAAACCCATTGTTCTGTCAAAATATGTATATCATAAGTGTGTATAAAGTTATGAGATTTTGCTGTATGTTACTGAAATATGTTGTAAGTTTGAGGGTCATCCACTGCCAGTTCTCCAGTGACAACAAAGGAGGTGATCCACTCCCAGGTGGGTGTTACATGACTATTAATCAGCAGGGGACTTGTAAACAAGGAATTTTCAATTCTGTAAGAGAAGCATCACACAACGGAAGCAACAAAAATACTGGGAAGACAAAGACTTGAACTGAGGAGACTGGTCCCAGGTTTAAAGAGTAAGCCTGTGTATTAAGGATTGTAAATCATCTGCAACATCCAGTGGGGTGAGAAAAACTGCTTGATCCAAATATTGTTTAGTCTAAATAGGTTTAAAATTTAGACTGCTTTCTTTCATTTTCTTTGGTAACTATCTCTGACCTTTTATGCCTACCACTTATCACTTAAAATCAATCTTTCTTTAGTTAATAAATCTGTTTTATATTTTATCTAAAACAGTGTGTTTTGGTTAAGTGCTTGGGAAATCTCAGCTCAGTTTACGAAGGCTAGTATGTGTCCTCTCCACATTGAGGGTGGGGTGGACTGGATAATATCTAAGACACTGGTCAAGCTTCTGACCAGGACAAGACGGTACAGTTCTGGAGAGCAAGGCTGGAAGCTTGGGAGATATGCTGGTGCCTTTCTCTGTGTGATTTGTGAGTGACTCAGGGAGCATTCATGCAATATAGCTCAGTGTGGGGCTCCACATGCTGTTGTGCTAAGTGATAACAGCGCCTGGAGGGGTTTGCTACCTGTCACTAACAAAGCATTGTGAGAGACAGCCCAGGCTGGAGACCTAAGGGGACACAGCAGTACCCCGGTTCCAGGTTGTACCCTGGGGATCCCGTCACAGATGTATATCAAATTATAACACAATAACCTTACTCTGAGAGGTCCGTTTACACAAGAATATGGAGAACAAGGCCCAAGCTGTATATAACGGACTGCATCACAGGCCTTGGCTAGCTAGTTAGCCTGGGGATTTCCCAGTATAAGCAGAGCAAACAACTGTAAGCTGCACTCTACACTGTGCATTTCATGCTGGTTCAAGGAGGGGTAAACTCTATCAGTGCAAACAGCAGCTTTGTCTACCTACGCTACAGGTTTGCTGCAGTGCAGTTACACCACTGTCTGGGCATCAGTGGTTGTAATAGGAGCAAAGTCCCTGTGCAGACAAGACCTCATTCAGGCAGCATTTGACCGACCAGCTGGTAGCATAGAAAAGGTGGAAACAATGAGAGGAATGATGGTTCCCTGGTTAGGGGGCTAGCCTGGTACATAGGAAACCCACGTTCAATTCCCTATTCTGCTACAGACTTTTTATGTGACCTTAGGAAGGTCCCTTGATCTCTTGGTAACTCAGTTCTTACATCCTACCCTCTGATACTCAGAGCAGAGAGTAGCAAAATCTGCTTGAAGAATCCCCAAATCAGCATTGGGGCGCCATCAGTGCCTATACTGCATTCTCCACCCTGACTCTTGTGAAAGCTCCTCCTGGGAGACCTGTTTGGGGACAGGCAGGGCATGTGGCCACAGGTAGTTTTCCCTCTTTTGCAAGTCATTGGCATTTTGTGGTAGCTAATTTTAATCTGGATTCATTTCCTAGCTGAAATCCACCATGGAGTACATGCTAGTCAAAATGGCAGGAATATCCCTCACAAAGATCGATCCCCATTGCCACAAAGATGGCAGATTTTACTGCAGCCATGACTGGAAATAACCTGACAATGCAGCTCCAAAGGAAACCAGTTTTGCCATGGGACAGTTGGAATTCCAAGCTCTTGGCCTCAACATTGATGCTTCTGATTGCCATGTGTGTCCCAATATCCACAGGTTTGGGGGCCTACACTTTTACTAATTCCACAGAAGGGTCTAACTCTACCCCTTTATAGAAGGATTGTGAAGAAACCCAAAAAGGAGATGCTTACAGAGTTTCCAACTCTTTGTGTTGGAAACCCACCTATAAATTCAAAGCCAGAAGGGATCATTGTGATCATCTAGTCTACCTCCGGTATAACACAGGTCACATAGAACTTCCACAATAATCCCTAGAGCATTTTTTTTTTTTTAGGAAAGCATTCATTCTTGATTTTAAAATGGTCAGTGATGGAGAATCCACCATGATCCTTGGTAAATTATTTCAGTGGTTAATTACTCGCTGTTAAAAACTTACATCTTATTTCCAGTCTGAATTTGTCTAGCTTCAGCTTCCAGCTGGATCATGTTATACCTTTCTCTGCTTTGAAGAGCACATCAGCTATTTGTCCCCAATGTAGGTACTTAGAGATTGTAATCAAGTCACCCCTTTATCTTCTCTTTGTTCTGAACTCTTTGAGTCTATCATTATAAGGCACGTTTTCTAATCCTTTAATCATTCTCATTGCTCCTATCTGGACCCTCTCCAATTTATCAACATCCTTCTTGAATTGTGGACACCAGACCTGAACATAGTATTTCAGCAGGGATCATACCAGTGCCAAATGCAAAGGTAAAATAACTTCTCTATTCCTACTCAAGAATCCCTTGTATAGCATCCAAGAATCACATTAGCCCTTTTGTGCACAGCCTAACACTAGGAGCTCAAGTTCAGCTGATTAACAACCACGACCCCCAAATCTTTTTCAGAGTCACTGCTTCCCAGGATAGAGTCCCCCACATCCTCTAACTATGGTCTATACTTTTTTTTCTAAATGCATTCATTACACTTAACCATATTCAGATGCATATTGTTTGGTTGCACTCAGCTTACGAAGTGATCCAGAATGCTCTGTATGAGTGACCTGTCCTCTTCATTATTTATCACTCCCTCCAGTTTTTGTGTCATCTGCAAACTTCATCAGTGGTGATTTTATGTTTTCTTATAGGTTGTTGATAAAAATGCTAAATAGCATAGGGCCTAGAACTGATCCACGTGGGACCCCACTGGAAACACACTTGCTCAATGACAATTCCGTGTTTACCATTTTGAGACCCATTCTTTAGCCAAACTTTAATCCATTTAATGTGTGCCAAGTTAATTTTATATCATTCTAGTTTTTAAACAACATGTTACGTGGTACCAAGTCAACCACCTTACAGAAGTTTAAGCAGATTACATCAACACTATTACCTTTATCAACCAAATTTGTAATCTCACAAAAAAAATGAATGTAGTTTGATAGGATCTATTTTCCATTAACCCATATTGATTGGCATTAATTATATTACCCTCCTTTAATTTTTTATTAATTGAGTCCTGTATCAGATGCTCCATTATATTGCCCATGATCAGTGTCAGACTGACAGGCCTATAATTACCAGGGTCATTCCATTTACCCTTTTTTAAATATTGGCAGAACAGTGGTTTTCTTCCAGTCTTCCGGAACTTCCCCAATGTTCCAAGACTTACGGAATATCTACATCACAGTGGTCCAGCTCTTTTAAAACTCTTGGATGTAAGTTATCCAGACCTGCTGATTTAAAAATGTTTAACTCAAATAGCTGGGGCTGTTTGGAACTTTCTCCAGTGCTCTTGGGATGCTTTGGAGTGCTACTATCGGAGTGGATCTATGTTTGCACAGGTCTAATTCTCTTATTGACACTGAGAAATAGTGTGAAGCCAGCACCTTCTGGCAGACAGTGGAAGATTGTGTTTTACTTGTGTGTGACTGGATTTAGTTTTGTAACGAAATCATTTAATAAGTCCTTGCCTGATGCTAATTTTTGGATCCTTAGAAAAGTCTATTTAACTGTTGCATAACATATTAACTGACTGCATGTCATACAGCCATAGAAGTTAGAGAAGAAAAAGACTACAGGTCATCTTCTTTATCCCCTGTCAATGCAGAGAATACTCTGCACCATATTCTTAATTAGTTTGTCCAGTCTAGTTATAACTACATGTAAAAAGAACTACATGTTTAAGGACACAACTTTGAATGGTGTGGAATAAGTAGTTCTCTGTCCATAGTGCATGCCATACAAGTTTATCCACTAAAACTATTAAATCTCATGCACTCTGCTGTACAGTAGAAGCTCAGAGTTATGAACACCTCCGAAATGGAGGTTGTTCGGAACTCTGAAATGTCTGGAACTCTGAACAAAATGTTATGGTTGTTTTTTCAAAAGTTTACAACTGAACATTGACTTAATATAGCTTTGAAATGTTTCTATGCAGAAGAAAAATGCTACTTTCCCTCTTTTTTTTTTTTTAGTAGTTTACATTTAATGCAGTACTGTACTGTATTTGGCTCCCCCGCTGCTGCCTGATTGTGTATTTCCAGTTCCAAATGAGATGTGTGGTTGACTGGCCAGTTTGTAACTCTGAAGTTCTACTGTAATTACAATCTTGCCATTTTTGAATTATACCAACTGTCATTGGCAGTTCTGGTGAATTCAGTTAACTGTTAGTTATGTCCTAAATCAGGAATGGAATCCCTTCTGGATTATGTGTAGTGTGTATCACTGAAGATTACACATTTGCACAAGTTACATGAAACCTCTGGCCTGCCTAAACCATACACTGTACAGTAATTAGTCAATTAAATCATTTTTCTCTGTATTCCTATGTCTGAGCAAGTTTATTTACCCACATAAGATTGTCACAGTCCCACCTAACAGGTTTGGGTCACAATCTAAGTCCTAGCTCTAAGTGGGGAGGACACAGCAACCACAGTGGCTGTTGCAACAATGAGACTGCAGTAGCGGTCAGAGAGAGTAAAATTTCAAACAGCACTTCATGATGGGTCGTACAGGCCCCACACAGGCAAGGGAGGGGTTAATGAGGATATGTGGACCTAATTGGCCTTGGCCAGCTACACTTGTAGCAGATAGGAGAGAAGAGTTAAAAGGAGGAGACGTGACTCAGTTTATGGTTAACCAGAAAGGGAAGCACAGCTCTGCTTCTCTCTTGATGGGGGAATCTGGTTTCAGCCAAGAGGCTAGAGCTTTGATGAGCGTCCCAGTGGATGGGAGTCTGAGACAACCAAGCCCAGGAACACTGGCTGTGTGAAAAAAAGCCCCAGATAGAAGGATGGACTCCTGCTGAACCCTCTTTAGATAACACTGGTTTTGAAATAATAATGTTCTTTTATTTTTGGTCTTTCATATCCCACAAGAGGTTAACTTAAATCCTGACCTGGCTGGAGGGCTGAGTCACGGGAAGAGGTGGATCACAGAAGAACTAGAGCAGCTGTCAGCAGAAGAGCACTCCTGGCAAGACCATCTGCTGATGCACCTGAAGTCCCCTTTTCAAAAATGACTTAGGACATAAGTGCTTTTGAGCACTTTGGCTCTACTGTTTATTTGTAGTTTCTGAGTGGAGGAAGAGGATGAATCTGACATACACCCCGTGCCCACAGAACAGTGCTTACTAGGCTATTGTACAGAGCCAAATCCTCTCTCTATCTATTAACCTTTAACAACTGAGATTTATAATGGAAGACCTGAGTCATCCTGAACTAATGCGGCAACTATAACATAAATGCACCTCATTTACAATAGTATAACAATGAAAAGCCTCATGACCATAAATATTTTGTCACCATAGAATCTCCTATGAACAGGGGTAAAATAACATAAGCACAATCTTGACATCATGACTGGTGCCACTCTGTCACACCAGATCACAGTATAACAGAGAGAACAAAAATAATTACACAGCCATTAGACAATCATTATGAGTAACAAAATGCTGAGCAACTAGGACTTACCCCAATTATATTCAGCTGTTCCCTGCTTGTTTTGTAAGTTATCACACTGACTCATAGTAAAAGAAATCTATGTACTTCTTTGATCAACGTTTTTCATTTACATCTTCAATATCTAATAACCTTAGGCAAAAAAAGTTTGCTTCTTAGAATTGTTTTAAATGGTTTGGAAATCAGTAAATAAAATAAATTAAAATTGGAAAAACAATTTTTATGTAAGAGTCCCAACTTTCCATACAGTTATTTAACTGAGGTTTAAGGGCTGAAGCGGAAGAATTTTTGAAAATAAAATTAAAAAACGAAATTCACAAAGTAATTTCTTTGTCTGATTTAAAGTTGAATTTCTCTGAGGGGTCCAACGTAAGTTTCTCATGTATCAAAAGTCTTCTATTTCAACAGTCAGTGGAAAAACAACATGTTTGTTGAATAATACCAACACCACTAAAAAAGCAACACTAATTTCTGATCATTTACAAAAGGCTTTTCCTGTTACTTGTCAGAAAAGTAAAGCTTTCAATGCTTAAAACTTACTTTACTTACTGTTTTCACTTCCCTTATTGCTTCCTGTCATAAATATAAAGGGAAGGGTAAACCCCTTTAAAATCCCTCCTGGCCAGAGGAAAAATCCTCTCACCTGTAAAAGGTTAAGAAGCTAGGATAACCTAGCTGGTACCTGACCAAAATGACCAATGAGGAGACAAGATACTTTCAAAAGCTGGGAGAGGGAAAAACAAAGGGTTGGTCTGTGTGATGCTTTTGCCGGGGACAGAACAGGAATGGAGTTTTAGAACTTAGTAAGTAATCTAGCTAGATATGCGTTAGATGATTATTTCTTTAAATGGCTGAGAAATTAAGCTGTGCTGAAAAGAACGGATATTCCTATCTGTATCTTTTTGTAACTTAAGGTTTTGCCTAGAGGGATTCTCTATGTTTTGAATCTAATTACCCTGTAAGGTATTTACCATCCTGATTTTACAGAGGTGATTCTTTTTTACTTCTATTAAAAGTCTTCTTGTAAGAAAACTGAATGCTTTTTCATTGTTCTAAGATCCAAGGGTTTGGGTCTGTGGTCACCGATGCAAATTGGTGAGGATTTTTACCAAAACCTTCTCCAGGAAGTGGGGTACAAGGGTTGGGAGGATTTTGGGGGGGAAAGACATTTCCAAACAATACTTTCCTAAATAAAATAAATCCAGATAAACGTTTGGTGGTGGCAGTGGAAGTCCAAGGGCAAAGGGTAAAATAGTTTGTACCTTGGGGAAGTTTTAACCTAAGCTGGTAAAAGTAAGCTTAGGAGGTTTTCATGCAGGTCCCCACATCTGTACCCTAGAGTTCAGAGTGGGGAAGGAACCTTGACACTTCCAGTAGCAACATGGACTCTAGTAGCAATATGGGGTGCACATATATATATTTTAAGTACAACTAGTCCTCTTTCTCTAGGGTTTTTCAGATTGCCAGCAAGAATGAAACTTAGTAAACTTTAATCTTTGTTGATTTATCAACAGAAAAACCTGAAGGTTGTTCATAAAGCAAGAATACAACCAGCCTAACATTCAAAAAAGATGTCTGAAAGAAAGCACATTATATTAACTTGAAAAAAATAAGAGATGATGGGTGGGTGTGTGTAAAGACAACGTACATTACTGTTTCTATTATTCATAAACTCCTGATCTACCCTAAAAATATAGTTCTCTAGAAAACAGAGATTGATAGTTATAGTGAAACCTATGGGGCCTATTCTTCTCAAGGCAATTTCCAATCTTACCAGACTGACCCAAAGTATTCTAATGTTGAGTGGATGGTTCTGCTCCTAGACTGCCACTACTGTGAAACAACAAACTTTTTGTTGAGCTCAGATAGGTCTCACTATTGTTGAATAATTCATTACATCCAGTCTGGCCCAGCTGTGTTTGTGGCAGGTGTGAAATAGGTTGGTGATGTCAGTCCAGATTCAAATATACTAGTACTCACATCCCAAAAAACTACCACTCTTGCTGTGCTGGAACGAATGATAATCTCAGCAAAGAGCCAAATGGGCATGGAGACTGGATGGCCTTCTAGCTGGCCATGCTTCTTCCAGGGAGGAGGTATACTGATAGGGTAGCAAGGAGAAGTTTGCACTGCTAGAATTGTATCTTATGTGTGTAAAGACAGGAGTTCAATTTCTAGGTGTCAGTCAAGCACCTTTCACATGCACTAAATTCATTTTAAAGTGCTAAAGGAATTAAATGAAAAATAAGTCATTAAATGTTCATAAAGCTGCTGGTTTAAAGTACAGCACATGACCTGCTTAGTGGGTTGATTTTTATCTCACACAGGTTTAACTTAGCAAACCTGAAAACATTAGACCAATGAAAGGTTTTAGTATACCTTCTAAACAGACACGAAAGATAACCCTGTGAACTCAGCTGTCTGTCTAGAATTGCCTCACTAATGATAATTAGCAACACATTTACAGCACAAGGTAGGGGAATTTGGACACTGTTTATTTGTGTTAATTGGAATGGCACAATGCTGGAAGTGTATGGGTCACAGTGGGAGCTCCCCACCTCAAAGGCAGAATCATAGAATATTAGGGTTGGAAGAGACCTTTGGAGGTCATCTAGTCCAATCCCCTGCTCAAAGCAGGACCAACACCAACTAAATCATCCCAGCTAAGGCTTTGTCAAGCCGGGCCTTAAAAACCTCTATGGATGGATTTCAGAGTAGCAGCTGTGTTAGTCTGTATTCGCAAAAAGAAAAGGAGTACTTGTGGCACCTTAGGGACTAACCAATTTATTTGAGCATAAGCTTTCGTGAGCTACAGCTCACTTCATCGGATGCATAAAGTGGAAAGTACAGTGAGGAGATTTTATATACACACAGACCATGAAAAAATATACATTGTGAGGAGAGCGATCACTTAAGATGAGCTATTACCAGCAGGAGAGTGGGGTGGGGGGAGAGAAAACCTTTTGAAGTGATAATCAAGGTGGGCCATTTCTAGCACATTTCCAGGAGTCCCGGAAGTACTCCTTTTCTCTATGTATAGCGATTCCACCACCTCCCTAGGTAACCCATTCCAGTGCTTTACCACCCTCCTAGTGAAATAGTGTTTTCTAATATCCAACCTATACCTTCCCCACTGCAACTTGAGACCATTGCTTCTTGTTCTGTCATCTGCCACCACTGAGAACAGACTAGCCCCATCCTCTTTGGAACCCTCCTTGAGGTAGTTGAAGGCTGCTATCAAATCCCCTCTCACTCTTCTCTTCTGCAGACTAAATAACCCCAGTTCCTTCAGCCTCTCCTCATCAATCATATGCCCCAGCCCCCAATCATTTTCATTACCCTCCACTGGACTCTCTCCAATTTGTTCACATCCCTCCTGTAGTGGGGGAACCAAAACTGGACACAATACTCCAGGTTTGGCCTCACCGGTGCCGAATAGAAGGGAATAATCACTTCCCTCGATCTGCTGGCAATGCTCCTACTAATACAGCTCAATATGCCGTTGGCCTTCTTGCCAACGAGGGCACATTGCTGACTCATATCCAGCTTCTCATCCACTGTAACCCCTAGGTCCTCTTCTGCAGAACTGCTGCTTAGCCAGTCGGTCCCCAGTCTGTAGCAGTGCATGGGATTCTTCCTGCCTAAGTGCAGGACTCTCCACTTCTCCTTGTTGAACCTCATCAGATTTCTTTTGGCCCGATCCTCCAATTTGTCTAGATCACTCTGGACCCTATCCCTTCCCTCCAGCATATCTATCTCTGCCCCCATCTTAGTGTCATCTGGGAACTTGCTGAGGGTGCAATTAATCCCATCATTCAGATCATTGATAAAGATGTGGAACAAAACCGGTCTCAGGACTGACCCCTAAGTAACCTACACCCAAACACGACAAATCTCCCATTCACAGGGTATAACCAACCATCCAACAAAAAAGGCCTGTCTTTTTCTGGGAATAGCAGATCAGATAAAGGTCATTGTTTTTTCAGGATTTATCCAAAGTCTCAACATGTAACTATGTTGCTACCCTGATTTTACTGAGAGTCTCATGCTGTTTGGAGGTTTTTCTTGAAGACCTGTTCCTGAAGTCCTATGATTATGTCCAATGCTAAACATTCAAAAAATACAGAGCATATCCAAAGAACCCCAAATGTATCATTATTTTAATCTCATGAATTTGGAGGGTCCTGACTCATGATTTTTAAACATTTGTGGTTAGCAATGCTGTAAAGGAAAAGTTCTCCCTTTTTGGGGTGCAAGCTGGAAATCAGCATTAGGTCAAGTCTGCATTAACTTTAAATCATCCCTGTTACAGATTGCTATGGCTTCCATTCTCTGGCCCTACATCACAACATCATCTTTCCTGCCTAGAAGCAATGGGGAAGATTCCTGACTGAGCCTGGAAGCGCCAGTCCTCATTCAGCTTGAACTGTCACCGTTGAGTGAGGTGAAGCACAACCACCCTCCATGAGGGGGTTAGTGTACTAGCTCCACAGTCCTCAAAGCTCCTGCAGAGCTGACAAACAAGAAACAGACCAGAAATCAAAGCCAGGTCTCCCACAGAGCAGTCAAGGTCACCATTCCACTCATCACACCCCTTCATTTCAGCAGATAACATGCTGTACAGCCCACACTTTCCATGCTCTTAATTTGTGTAGTTGCCAGAGTGCTTATACCTGCACACAGATGGCCTCTTTAAGAGAGGGTTTAACATATTATAGATAAGCAGCTGTAAGATATCATCAAGAAAAGTGTAAATGGCTTTAGTATTGTGATTCATTAGTGAAAAGGACAGACAAGGTAGGTGAAGTAATATCTTTTCTTGGACCAACTTCCGTTGGAGGAAGGTGGAAGCCTTCAAGCTCCAGAGCTGTTCTTCAGGCCTTCAGAAAGGGGAAGTCATGCAAAATCTCCTTAAAGCTACAGACTGAGATGAAGAGCATGATGTAATGTATTTAGCAGATAATATTATTAAACACAGAAAAATATAGGCCCTGAACCTGCAATCAGATCCCGTAGTAAGGACCTCTGTGTGGCGCATTGGGCTCTGTCAGGTGCAAGTGTCCTTTGGAGGGAACCTTAAAGAGGAGGAGAGGAACTTTCATTGCCCTAGCGCACTATCTGGCAAAAATTTGCAGATTTCACTTTTCTTACGAGCTTCTTCAAGTTTGCTCTTCTTAAAACCCCAGTTCCGGGAATTATGTGACTGTGAGCTCAGCTTTCATTTTTAAAAAATTAAGTTTCTAGCCCAAATAGGTTTCAGAGTAGTAGACAGAGACAAACACTTACAAGATCTCTATCAAGCATTCTTACAACTACAATACCCACCTGCTGAAGTGAAGAAACAGATTGACAGAGCCAGAAGAGTACCCAGAAGTTACCTACTACAGGACAGGCCCAATAAAGAAAACAACAGAACGCCACTAGCCATCACCTTCAGCCCCCAACTAAAACCTCTCCAACGCATCATCAAGGATCGACAACCTATCCTGAAGGACGACCCATCACTCTCACAGATCTTGGGAGACAGGCCAGTCCTTGCTTACAGACCTGAAGCAAATACTCACCAGCAACCACACAACAAAAACACAAACCCAGGAACCTATCCTTGCAACAAAGCCCGTTGCCAACTATGTCCACATATCTATTCAGGGGACATCATAGGGCCTAATCACATCAGCCACACTATCAGAGACTCGTTCACCTGCACATCTACCAATGTGATGTATGCCACCATGTGCCAGCAATGCCCCTCTGTCATGTACATTGGCCAGACTGGACAGTCTCTACGTAAAGGAATAAATGGACACAAATCAGACATCAAGAATTATAACATTCAAAAACCAGTCGGAGAACACTTCAAGCTCTTTGGTCGTTTGATTACAGACCTAGAAGTGGCAATTCTTCAACAAAAATACTTCAGAAACAGACTCCAACGAGAGACTGCTGAATTGGAATTAATTTGCAAACTGGATACAATTAACTTAGCCTTGAATAAACACTGGGAGTGGATGTGTCATTACACAAAGTAAAAGTATTACCCCATGTTTATTCTCCCCTCCCCCCCACACACTGTTCCTCAGATGTTCTTGTCAACTGCTGGAAATGGCCCACCTTCACTATCATTACAAAAGGTTCCCCCCCGCCCCCCTTTTTTGCTGGTAATAGCTCACCTTACCTGATCACTCTTCTTACAGTGTGTATGGTAACACCCATTGTTTCATGTTCTCTATGTATATTAATCTCCCCATTGTATTTTCCACTACATGCATCCGATGAAGTGCGCTGTAGCTCACGAAAGCTTGTGCTCAAATAAATTTGTTAGCCCAAATAGTTGCAATGAAAAGTTTGGTAATGTGAATCTCAAAGGACCACAAACAAAAACAAAAAAAGTAGAAGAATTATTCTTCTAAATCTCTTCATTCCAACTCACTCATCGCTTTGGGAGCAGTCTGAATCCTGATTTTTAAACCCTTGGAGCTGCTGCCTGCACTGGAAGTTACTGAACATGGGAGGGGAGGAGATATTTTGGGGAAGAAAGTGGGGAGAAGTTTCCTTTGGCTTTTCCGTCAGGAATAAATGGATTAGCTGAGGCTGAGCAAATCCCCTGAAACAATTACCCTAGTGACTGTTCTTGAATTAGTTACAAGCAGCCTATTTAAAGAAGCAGCATATGATTTTTCTGGCCTTTAAAATTAAGATCCATGTTAAATTCATGACAACCAGCCGCCAGACGGGGTGTGACGCTCTTTGGTACCTGGCACCTCCAGGACACTCTCCAGCCAAGTATTAATTAGCGATGACAATTAACCTTGTCAGTGCTACTGCAAGTCGCTTCTGGTGCAGATAGACAATGAGGCGGTTTTGTCTAGACACTGGCCCCTCTCTCATGCCCCCAGGGGAAGGAGTTGCCCCGGGCCCCAGCCTTTTCCTTCCTCTCAGCAGGGCGGCGTGGCTAATGGGGGAGGTCTGACCAGAGGCCCCCCCAGCCCTGCAGAGCGATGGGGGACTGAATGCCGGAGTAGGGGGACAGGGAGAACTCAAGAACCGTCCTCAGCTCAGGAGCAAGCTCAGCAGCTGCTGCTGTTCTGCCAAGCGCAGCCCCGGGACCAGGTGGCCGCCGGGGCACGTGACGGCTCCTCGCAGCCCGCCCCCGGGGCTGGCTGGCTGGCTGGGCCGCACCGGGCGCGCGGCGGCGGCGGCGGCGAACTCTCCGGCACTGGGAGGTGCTGCTGCGCCCGCAGCTTACAAAAGCGGCTGACAAGCTCCCGCCGCCCCGTGACTGGCCGCTGCCCTCCCCGCCTGCGGGCTGCATCCTGACGCCTCCTAGCAAGGTGAGACGTGGGCTGCGGCAGCCTGCCTGGCCGGGCTTCAGCTGCCTGCTTGGGACTGGGGCTCGGGTGCGGAGCTAAGCCAAGCAGGCGAAGGGCGGCAGGGAGCGAGCGAGCGAGCCCGGCGCTGGGTAGCAGATTCCCGTGTATTTCTGGAGTTCAGGGGGATGTGATATGCACCTATGGAGAGACTTCCCGCTGATCCCCGTCCCTGGGCAACGGGAACCCTGGGATAAGTGACCTCTTGAGCTTTCCCTCCGCACAGCTCAGAAAGATACTGATCTCTGGGAGCCCAGGCTGGCTGGGTGTTTTCGTACTTGCACAAAGTCCCTTGAGCCCTTCTTTATTTTTGTCTCAAAAAATCTGATTTGCTCCATTGTGCCCTATATTCATCTGCAATAGGTAGTGTATCTTAAAAACGGTTCAAAAATGTATTGAAGACCACTAGTAAGAATGGATGTAACCAGCTGTGGTAGGTAATAGCTAGGAATCTAGGAAATAACTTCTTGTCTTAAATGGGCAAAGAGAAAATATAAAACAGACTTCAGGAATATTTTCCATTTATTTAGTATGTATCTAGTATACAGTAGGTGACCTGTCTCCGAAAAAGAAATGTATTTATTTAGTTCCACTTTCCCACTGTTTTCTACTCTTCCTTAATGCTTTCTGCAGTCTCTAGAAGTCAGTGGCTTCAGAACAGGCTGTTGTTGTTTTTTAAACAGGAAAAGTTAAAGCATGACTCTAAAAAACACGTTTTGAAAGTATCAATAGCAGGCATAAGCAGACACCAGTGTGAAATATGAAAAACGAAAAAATGGTAACTTAAATTTTTTGAATTAACCTTTTACAGTTTGTTTTCCAGTTTACTATTCTAAAACTGGCTTAAGCTAAATTAACTCTACTGAAGTAATGTATATTGAATTTGTAGTGAAACATGGTGTTTAGTGAAAAAGTATCCCTGTGCACTGGGGAGACTATGTCACAGTTTAACTTCTGGTTCTGGACAAAACTGTATTCACATTATTGAGAAGTTGGCAAACTTTGGTAAGTCAGCTGAGAAAATCAATAAACATTCTAGGAATTTAGTGTAAATATACATCTTGCTCAAAGAACAAAGTATGCCTTTTACTATGAGGTTGTGACTTAATTGTCAAGGTTCCTTTCAGCGGTAAAGCCAACAAATCAAACAATGTGGCAGAACTGTAATTCCACTATAAAATTGCACTAATAATTATTCTACTATAAAACTGCACATTTGAATTTGTCTTAAGTAGTTTTAGTTATTCCAGTTAAACATTGTTTAAATTGTATATATTAAAAATTATTAATTACCCTGACATATGACTTGATTAGGAAAAGGGAATGGTTTGTGGGGGGCACTTCCATATTCTATTTTTTTTAGCTAGTACAAATGTCTTGCAAACTCTATTATCAAAACTTAAACCTCTTCCTATTTTGTTTCACCATATTAGTCAAGAGACCTCATAATGGAAACTAAGCACTCCTGTTGGTCCTCAGACACTTACAAAATGCACTTTGTGTGAAACTCAGTAAATTGTTTTAACTTAGCATGCACAAAGATAATGCGAGTTTACACACTACTGGAATAGCATTCATTGCATAAACAAAGGTCTGTTTCTGATGTTTAGAAAAAAAAATGTTCAAAGCCTAAAACTGTTGGTGGATCACTGCACTATATGAATGAAAGATCCCATGGGTGTAGAGGGCTGGCTCAAAACTTTCAATAATACCACTCAGAGAATCTGGGGGAAAGGTGAGTAGTTGACAGAGCAAGTGCACAAGAGATCTTTGTGCTGCCCCCAAATAGAATGCATGGATGAGTTAGTGGAGATCCAGGGTTACGCCTATGAGTATAGAGTAGAAAGTTCATTTGCTCTGGATGAGGAGAAGCCTTGTCCTGGTGAGTGAAAGGATCTGTACCATCAACTGCTACAGAATCTGAGTTTTCATTTTATACATACACACACACACACACCCCCACCCTCTACCACTTACAGTTGTGACAATAATCTCTCAAATTCAAACTGGCGCACTGCTGTCTTCCTGAGTTTGCAAACAGACTGCTCCAAATCAGCAGTTGCAGCTCACAGCTTTTCAGGAAACTGCAGCGTGAAATCTACAAGACTTTGGTCAGTTTGACCATTGCTGTTCTGAATCCTGTTGGCAAAGAAACTATCGTGAATCATATCTGTTTAATGCTGCTGATTCTTAGGAAAGTTATGAGCTGCAGAGTTATTGACTAAGGAGGATCTCTCTCTCTCTACTACTCTGCTCTTGAGAGAGAGAGACCGAGACCTTCTCTTCTCCCTCTCCTATTCTTAGGAAGCTATGAGGAAGGAGAAATGTAGTGTATATTCTCTCCTTTTGCAGCTGTCAGTAGGTAGCAGAATAAAGAGGCAAAGCACCTTCTTACAGGAGCTGAGGGGGGGTGGAGCTTCAAATTTATAAAATGCTAAATAGCCAGATGTGGATATGAAAGACTGAGTCACTGTGCAGGAACAGCAATTGGTAGAAATCCCAACACCTTCCTGTTTCCAAGTAACTGGTTGCAGGGGAGTTGCAAAGGATTGTTGTAGGACCTTGTTAGTGGGTATTAGGAACCTCTACATTACATGTAATCAAATATGTGGATTTGGGGATTCTTTTTACATTTTATTTGAAAAGGGATCTTCAGTTATGGGCACAAATTGTTAAAATTGAAATGCTGAGTGGCAAGGAGCCAAGTATTTTTTGCAGGAAGTAGTTATCCCCTTCTGGATCAGGATAACGAACTATTCTTTGAAATTTTAGGGGAGAGATGCAGTAGGTAACCATTAGATTAAGCACTACAGTGATAATCACAGATTTTAATTTACCACAGGTCTGGAATATTAAAGCATAAATTTTGTATTTTTTTAAAGGAAGTGCCAGAGGAAGGGGCTTCATTGACTTTAGTGAAGGATCACTTTTTCATTCAGTATACACAATTAGAGGACGACAAGCTATTGTCCAGTATGAAGAATTTAATAAGTGAGGTCTTTATTAAGGATCGCTTGGGAGATAGTGATCACTTTTTAATAAGGTTCCACATTTCCATCATTGGAGGAATTTTAGGTTAAATTAACTTTAAAGGCAAAATTTGATAAAAATAAAAGTATTAAGCAAAATTGATAATTGTTTATAAGTAAGGGTTGCTATAGATGAAAATTGACTAAAGCTTATTGAAGAGGTATGAGAGATGGCACAGAGCGCATGTGTAATGTTCCAGAAAACTTTAACTTGTCACCTATCCACATTGTGTGTTTGTGGTTTTTTTTTTTTTTTTTAAATTTGGAGTAAAAAGCAGATCCTATGGAGTCATAGAGTAAAATTCTGCAGAATTTTTAGTTTGCTAAGAGGAAGAACATGGGAAATGTAAATGGTATTTTGTGGAGGAAAAATAGACCCTGTCACCGCATCCGGCAGGGGGAGGAAAATTAGAGGAGAAAAATCACATTGAGGCTTTCCTTGTGAAGTTTACTATTCTTCCATCAAGGGAATAGATTGCCCACTGCATAAGAGGCTGGGGGCCTGCCCACAAACCCAGCAGGTCTCCTAGATTACACATTGACTGAGGAATCTTACAGAGGCCAGGCATTCTGTACAGAGATCCTCTGCATCAGTTCTGGTCCTATTTGCCTTGGCAGTGGCTGCCTCAACCTAGCTGGCACGAGATTCCCCAATTAAAAGAAGATTCCCTAGGGACAAGTGGGCCACTTAACACATCCCTAGCTGAATTATTTCCCATCCTGAGCTCTACAGAGCAAGGGGGAAGGGGAGTGTAAATTCCATGCCTGCCTACCCACTCCATTGTCCAGCCTACCTCCTTTCCTCATGCTGATTCCCAGACTGCAGAGAACCCTCCACGGGGTCCACAGGTATTGCTACCACAGAGGGGCAGAGCCACTGTTTCCATACAGGAAGGGAATATCTGTGGATCTTGGAAGCAGCATGAGGTATAATATTAAGACAAGAGTATTTATGCGTAGAGTTGTGAATGAGAAAAATCAGAGGGCAACAGTGTAAATAATTATTGATTTCCTGAAAAAGAAATTATGAATTAGCTAATTGTTTTAAGAGGGTGGACTTTGCAGTTCTATTTGGGTCCGTAGAACCTTGATAATGCTTCTATGAAGGATGTGTTTATGGGTGCTAATGAGGTCAAATTGGAGAAAAGATTGTTGAAACAGTGATAAGCACGTATTTGGATAAGATAAAAGCAGATGACACACTGGGTTAGTCTACAGGTGATATGCATTCAGGATTGAGATGAATCAATAACAATCCCTTCTTAAAAGGGAAGCTCTATGAGACTGAAAATTAGACCTGCAAGTCTGACATCTATATTAAGGGGAAAAATATTCATAGCTTAAAGATGCATTTACAAAAGGGCAGTTGACTACGTGTGACAACTGTCTGATAATTCAGTTGCTGAGGTACTGATGCATGCACAAGTGTTTTGTGCCTTGTTTTTGTTGTTTGTCTTTGGTTGGTTTTTAAATAAGGGAAGCATGTTTGGAGAAGGAACTTAAAGAAACCTAGGGTGAAGTGTAGCTGCCAGAGTATGGGGGTTCTGGGCAAATGGAGCCACCTGAAAGAAGGCAGCGGTGGGGGAAGGATATAAAAAGCATGTCAGAGGAGTGTCCTGGGTGGTAGAGGGAGCAAAAGGAGATGAGTGCAGAAGAGTAGAAGAGAGCTAAGATATTACTCCAGGGGGGATTCTGCAGGACTGCATACCCACAGAAAACACCCCCACCCCCTGCAGATTTCCTATGTTTCCTTGCAGAAAACGGCAGGGAAGCAAAGAGAAGCTGGGGGGAACCATGGGTGCAGTTTTTTTGCCCTGCTCCAAACAGAGGCAAAGCATGGGGGGCACATGGGGTTACATGCCACTGCCCCCTCTTGTTCTGCAAGTGGAGAGCTGCCCCACTGATGGAGGCTCTGTGTCTCTGCTCCCCTGACTCTGTAGCTGAACACCGCCTCCTGGGTCCTAGTACCAGTCGTGTTCCCCTTCTGTGTGCTGGAAGCCTTCCTGTTTTCTATTCTGTGCAACAGTGAGTGCCCGTGGTGGGGCTGGCTAAGGTGGGGTGGGGAAACGAGAGAAGAGTGGGTGAGGGGTGGGGGGAAGAGGAGGTGGAATAGGGCAGGGGGAGAGGCATGTGGGGGTGGGATGGAAAAGAAAAAGGGGATGGGGACTCACAGGAGAAATGGGAGCCCAGCATGCAGCATCCCCTTAGCAGCAGCAGGGGTCCTCCATTAAGCAGGTCCATCAAACCCTCACCCTGACAAGCCCTACCCCCGTACATCTGGACCCCTCCAATGAGCCCCCCAGACCCTCACCCCACTAATCCCCAACCAGCTGCACCTGAACCCCCACCCCATCAAGCTCTACTCCCCTCAGCACCCGTACCCCCCCCACTGAGCCCCTCACACCCAGAACTCCCTGCCGAGCCCCGTCTCTCCACACCGAAACCCGCCTACTGAGCCCCAACCAACTTCACCTGGATCCCCAACAGAGTCCCATTGCCCCTGCACCCAGAACCCCTCAATGAGCCTCTATGCATCCAGATTTCCCACTGAACTGCCTGCCCCCAGATTGCACCACACTGAAACCTCTCATCCCACACCTGGATCCCTCCACACTTGGATCCTGCTGGGCTGAGCCTGTCCATCCACACCTGGTGCAGAGGGGCAGGGTCTCAGGGTGTTTCTGGGGCAGGCCCAGCCCTTGCACTGTGTCAGGGTCAGGTGCAGCCTCACTGCCGAATCCCTATACTGGGGGAGGTGGGGGCTTCAGGGTGATCTCCTACCTCAGTGCAGCCAATGGTCTGTGCTCCCCACTGCCATGCTGGAGCCACATTTATTTATTGACAAAATTTGCAGAATTTTGTAGAATTTTTAAATATTGTGCACATAATTTTTAATTTTTGGCGCAGAATTCCCTCAGGAGTAAGACATGGAGGAACTTGATCTGTAGACAATAGGTATCAGTGGAGGGTTTAAGAGGGGCCAGATATGCACCTCACAGAAGCATGTGAGAGCAAATTTTGAGTAGAGCTTTGGAGAGATGGCAGGATTGAAAGTTAAAGTCAAGGAGGCATGAGAAGGAGAGGTTGCAGTACGCTGCACAGTTGGTATACATGAGATTATTTGGAGGAGTGGTGGGATGCCACTAGCTCCACTGCCAATAATACACCAGGGACATCCAGCTATATATCTAACTTTCCATGGACACAACCAATGCCATCACAAGCATGTGACATTGCCTACAGAAGATGAGCGTTTGGATCAGAAACAGCTGACTCAAACTTCACCTAGATTGAAATGTTGCAGATTAGATAGTTGAAATGATTAGAAGTATTAAGCAGGCCTCTGTCCTCTCCTTCCATTAAAGAGGTCTGCCCTTTACCTCCATTTATCAAACTGGTACGAAGCCTCTGGCTGACCCATTGAACCTTCATAACTGGGTAGCATTGGAGTGAAAAATGTCTTCTATATTTAGTCTAACAGATTTCAATTCTTCTTCCTGGATGAGGTTCTGGCGACAGTAATCCATATGTTTATTGCCTCTCGGTTACATTTCTGTGATTCACTGCAACTAGGGCTAAGGGTGGAGGAAACACAGATGCTCTAAGAGCTTGTGAACAGTCAGCAGCCTACCTCCTCAGAGCCAAATTTCAGAGAAGACGAGACTAATATGGTGCCTTGCTACCTTTGGGGCATGATACCAGACCTCCTCTTTGAGTTAAATATATATGCACCTTACAAAGATGTGGATAAAGCACAGAAAACTCCATGAAGTCCACTACAGATTGGCCTATAAAGATCTAATTACCTATGTAGCACTTTGATGCTACAGTGATGGATTCCATAGAAAATGCTAAGATGGAGTACATATACCTTTCTTTTGATTTGATTTAGAAATGCAATGTAATGTCACTAATTTACATTGTCTAGCCTCTTCTTAGTGCTTTAATATCAATAAATATTCCAGAGGCAAATCCAGAGAAACATATACTCCAGAGTCTAGATGCTCACTTCATTACTTAGTTCCCAAAGAAAACAAATTTGTTTCAACAGAGCTTGAGTGTGTAAACCCTCAGGTCACATTCCAAAGCCCATCTGTTTACCCCTGGTTTATTCAGAGCAGGTGGAGTGAGTGGTTAAAGTGCTTTAACATTAACATTGGGTCAACCTGTAATACTGAATGTGTTTGAAAGACTGTTTATTCACCTAGAGGAGTGACCAGACATTTTTCTAAGATAAAATTAACCATAAGAAAGGTTATTGGTATAGTATATGAATATTATTATTTTAGTGTGATCATGGTAAAAGTTATGGCATTTGTTTTTTTCCTAGGGGAACTACAGTAAAGAAACACAGGAAAAGTTGTCTTTTGACCAAGCTCTTAACAATGGATATGAACACTTTTTTCTCTTCTGGTGAGGTGAGTATAGACTTGTTACTAGAAAAAAGTAACTTCTCATTTCATTTATCACTGTCTGTTACAATTAGATTTAGGTCCAGCAAATCCTTGTTCAGATGTCTTAAACACAGATAGATCCTATGTTGGAAAGCTGCTTATACTGAAAAGTTTAACTGAAAAAAAAAAAACAACCCCAGAATCAATCATGCTTTCAGTTTAAAAAAACAAAAAATCAGAAACTGGTATCATTCTAAATTCTTCATTAAATGAACAAAAAAATAAGTAAGAGTTCTGCATTATTGTGAAGTTAGCACAATAAACAGCTTCCCAAATTGAGTGGCTTTTGACCTAGGGTAAAATTTTCAAAAGGTCCTAAGTCCCATTTTTGAAAGTAGTGCAGGGTGGGGTTGTCCACTGAAATACTTGCTTCCTTGCAAAAATCTGCAGAGGCATGTGATGGGGAGGGCCCCAGGGTCAGGACAAGCGTGGTATCTAAATCCACACACAGAAGCAGATTAATGCTCTTCTGCACAAGATACATTCCTGAATAGGGATCATTTGCGTACTGAGCCAGTAGTTGGCACATTGTTCACTCTGTGTTTATACAGTCTGTGAGCTAGTCAACCAAAACCACCCTCTTCTGTTCCCAAAACTTAAAAAACGAGATCATTTTCAGTCCCTCAGTCCTCTCAATTTGTTATATGTTCAGAAAGAATAAACAAATATATAGTAATAAAGAGATTTAAATCATATTCTATTGTATATTTGAGCACAACAGATATGAATAGAACATACATTACTAAAACATATCAGGAGGGAAAATATTGGAATTCATAAAAGACTGTAAAAGAATTCTGTGCAATAGAACCAAGAAAATTAACTTTGTTATGTATTTATATCACTTTTTTTGTAAGTGGAAAAACCTCCACAGGGCATCCAGCACAGGAATGTGTCTGCGGGTTATTACCTTCATGGCATTTTACACAGACACACATAACACTTGATGTGTTCCCAAGGCAAAAAAAACTGCTTTTCAGTATTTTTATGAGCCCTAGGAATAAATGGTCTCTGGCAGAAATGATGAAGCAATATAGGGTTGCCAACCTGGTAATATTTAAAAACTGGACACTCCAGCAGGAGTGCCAGAACCTCTCCTACCCTGCCTTTCCCCTCTCAGGCCCCACCCCTTCCCCACCTCTTCCCCCAAGGCTCCTCCCCCATCTACTCCTCTACCCCCCCTTCCAGGTCAGAAGGGACTTGCCTGCTTTGCCAGGGCTAGGAGCTGCAACCACCCGACGCAGGTAGGAGGCAGGTAGAGAGCCCCGTCTGAGTAGGAGCTGGGGCCAGTGATGACCCAGTGCCTCCCCACCAGCAGTAATCGGACTGTGGGTGTCTGACCAGTAGATCTGACTGAACACTGTCAGGTCCCCTTTTCAACTAGACATTCTGATTGAAAACCAGACGCCTGGCCACCCTCAAGGTGCACGCTACCAGAAGCCGGGAAATCCAGCATTCAGGGCCTGATTCAGGGCCTACTAAAGTAAATGGAATTCTTTTCATTGTCATCAATATGCATTGGCTCAACTCTCAAATCAGTAGCTAAAATCTAACCTTAAAGCCCCGGAGAGCCCCTCCCAGCACATCCGTGGTGACATTTTTATAGTTAGAAAATATAAATGTGTAATAGTCTTACTGTATGTTTTGAAGTTCCTGCAAACAATATGTATTTTTATAGATGTATAACATGATAGTATGAATTATTATTAAAATATCATAAGAGCCTTCTCAATGTTATGGAATTAGTTATCAAGGTAAATTAAGGCAAATGGTTCAACTAATAATACCAGGTTAGTTATTATAGTGCTGCAAGGGAGACTTAATTTGTAGTAATTTCTTCCTTCCAATAAAATTCTTCTGCGGCTCAAGGGACCTTACTGGATACATACTCATGGCTCCATCCTCATCCACTCCATCCTCATTTTCTGTCTTGAAAGGACTCCTTGGTTAGCTGCACAAAATGCAGAAGAATATTTAAGCAGTATGTTCTCATGAACTGCTTGTCTCTCAGAGAGCAGAAATAGTCCATTTGCTCATTCATATCTTTGGATTTTACTGTTTGTAGAGCATATCTCAAATATTACATTTTGTACAGAACGTTAGAAATACAAATTCAAGTCAGGAAATATCAGAACAATGGTTTTTTGTGCAACCTTATTTCTGGCCCTTTGTAGGCATGCATTATGATGTAGTCTTTAATTACATGATCACATTCTATGTTATATGGGACCTTTGCTTCCTTATGTGTACAGGACAGCTTGTGAAGTTGTTCAGTATTTTTCTTTATGCCCATCATTGGATGGATAGCCCCAGGCCTTCCTTACTGCAGGCTATCCAAACCCTGCACTGAATACAGAATTAACTTCTTCATGGGTTTTTCTATGATGCTTGTAGTATCTGAGCTCACAAACAAGACTGAATTTTACCTTCACAACACCACTGATAGGTAGGGGAACAAGACTAACCCCAAAGGACTCTTCGTTGTTTTTGCTGATATAGACTAACATGGCTACCACTCTGAAACATGTGGAATTGAGGCACTGAGAGACTAAGGTTACAAGTTTTAAGTGTCCCACTAACTCTGAGTATCTGAATAACTGGAAGCCTAACTCAAGACACCCAGCAACTGATATCCCCTCCCTTCCCCCCAAGATACAGTATATCCAGAGCTCTCATTGATTTTTAACTGGAATTGTTAGTACTCAACACTTGTAAAAATGAGACACTAGCAATCTCAAGTTTGGTACTCACAATAAGAGGAGCACACAGTTAATGGAGATCTCTGAAAGCCTTGGTTTACATTGCTGGGCTGGCATGACACAGGACTCATTTCTTCTTGGTCCCAGACTTAACCATTTATTCCAGAGGCCGGGCATACCTCCAAAAGAGCCCAGAATCAGATGCTCATAGCTTTCACCTGGATGGCACCTCCTGAAAAGTCCAACTCAAGACTTACAGCCACACATGCATGCTTGATTGCTTCCTTCAATTTCTCTTCAGTCTGAAAGGAAGATAGCTCACACTTTGCTGCAGTCCTGTGGCCCTCTCATACTGCCGCTTGTTGCAGTTCTTGTGATTTCACAAGTTCCTCGCAATAGTGACACACCCCAGGCTTGGGTCTTCGATCGGAGATCCGTCTTCCTGGCTGTGTCACATGCACACACATTTTTATGCAGAATTTGGCCCTAAATAAAGAGGAATCCATGGAAACATTTCAATAAATCCTTTTCAGTCCTCTTTGGAAAGTGACACTGGACCAAATTTATCTGTGGGGCAACAACACTGTCTCCACTGGAAATACACCAGGGATGAATTTGACTCCTTTAATCCCCCTTTCTTTGTGTGTTTACAATAGTGGTTTCCACTAGCAACACTATAAAGGACTATCAAAATTTCTCTTACAATAACAGTACAATAGTGTTTCAGCCACAGACATGAATTGCAGCTAGAAACCTAATGTGAAAAATAAATTCATTTCAAGTATTTTAAGTCAGAGAGCAGTGGGGGGCCGGGGGGTGGAGAGGAAGGAGAGTGTTTGGTTTGCTCTTGTGACTCAAATATAGCTTAGTAAAATTTTGCAGGCAATTACTACTATTAACTGTTTGTTTGCATTTTTTGTCCAAATACATCTTTTTTGTAAAGAAAAGCACCTAGTAACATTCTTGAGATTTTTTTTTAAAACACATTATAAAACATACCTGTTCTCTGGCATTTTTGCCCGCGGGTGTGGGGCAGATGGTGCTATTAAGAGTATTTTTTTAAAAATATTTTCAATGTAGCTAACTTATTTTTGGTTTACTTTTGGGGGTTTTTTTATACTGAACTTGGAGACTACTGTAATGGGCTTATTTTTATAAATTCTGTAACTTTAGGAGTAAATAACTAGCATAATGCACAGTAATGTGTCAGTGGGACTTCCAAGGACTGATTAGTAAAGGAGAAATGGTGCTAGAGCACTTATTGTGATTTGGTTAAAGGTCCCTAAGTACACAATTAAATAGCAGACTATAGTTGCTGCAGTAACGCTTCATGCCTTAAATAATGTGGAGCTAAGGATGGAGCTACCCAATTACGGATAACTTTCCTTTCCCAGCCCTGCCCCCACACCCCAGCCATCCACATGCACAAAGTAGCAGTGTACTTCTCAAACTCAGTCACTTGCCTAATCTGCATTTCCCCCACTTTTGAGATGATGATGAAGGCAGCACTACAGAGCAGTGGGGTCTCCAGCCAGCTCTCAGTAAGCTGGGAGACTACATATATGTGCACAGTGGAAGAGAAATGCACTTGGCTGATGGCTACAAAATGGCAGCATCAATGTGGGAGAGAAACCGTACCCTTTCCAGTAATTATTACCCACCCATAGTTATCAGAAGGGGAGGAAGACCATGTGCGCATAAGGTACATTCTCTGTGCACGGAACTTAGAAACCCACCCTAGTCTCCTCCTCTCTTCCTGCAGCAGTTCCATGGGTATTACTGCAGCCCCAAGAATGTAATAACCTCTATAGCTCATGCCACAGGTGCAAGAATGGCTCAGAATAAGGTAAGTCACTTGCATGAGCTCCCCAACCATCTCCACAGCTCCCAGTTTTATTACAGGTACACAGCACTTCCACCACGTTGGCTGTATGTCAGATCCCTACCTCATAAGCTGAGGACTAAGTCTGTATTTTAAGACCCTGATTTAGATGTATATACAGTAGTTGTAGAATAGCTGCCTTGACAATACACTATAACCAGCTGCCTTAAATTAAAATCAGATCTAGACATCTAAAACTTGTCTGACCTGACCAATTGGCTTGAGCAGTTTTTCTTTCATACTGTTGTCCCTTTGGCCTGAGTGGTAAGCTACTATTTGGAGCCTTGCTTCCATGAGGAGAAGAAATTGGTACAAGTTAGGCATTTCTTAGGTGCAACTGTTTTTATTCACAACTTCCAAGTCTGCCTTTCCAGTGAGTCCTGTGCCACAAGGAGCTCATGATTGGTTTCTCTTGCTGTCTTTTTCCTCTCACACACATACAGCTTGCCAAGCAATCTTAGGCTATGTTTACACTTACCATTTAAAGCGCAAAAAGCCCCCCCCCCTTTTTTTTTTTTTTTGCACTAAAATCGCGGGAGCGTCTATAATTGTTAACGACTTTTTGCAGTGAAATTCAGAAGTTTCACCACAAAAAGAAAACCACCTTCACGAGAGGCATACAGCTCTTATTGCTGTTCTTTTTGCACTCTTGTGAAAGTGAAGACACGTTCTACCAGTGTAAATTCCTTTTGGCCTCTGAAGGATATCCCACAGTTCCAAAAGTGACCACTCTGGCCAGCATCTTGGCTGCTCTGATGCAAGATAAACGGACGTCTGCCCCTCCCCCTGTAAACCCCAGGAAGTTTGACGCTCCCTTTCCCTTTGTTTGTGGATGTGGCAGAGAGAGCAGCCAGACAGCAGGGTTGTTTTTTTTTTTTAAAAAAATACCATGAAAGAAACAAAGAAGTAATGGGGCTGCTGGGACATGAAGCAGGGCAGCACAGTGCACTTAGCAGGGATCCAGAATGTCTTCTGCTCACCCTGCCCCCCCTTCCCACAAGACCTATCGGGAGAGCTGCGCTGTGGGATAGCTGCCCTACAGCGCTGTTCTCGTCGGCGATGGAAGTGCTAGTAGTGTAAACACTCTCTGACGCCTGAGGAATTGAGTGAGTACACAAACCAGCGCTTTACTTTCAGCAGTTCCCTATCACAGCGCAAAAACTCTACAAGTGTAGACATACCCTTAGTCCCTGCATTTGCAACCAGTCCCAGGGAAACACCTTAAACCACACAGTTTAGCCCTGCTAAAGCTTTGTCTTGCAGTCAGTTGCCTTGGGCAGTAGCTTCAGTTGTCTCCTACTATCTCTCCCCATTAATGGGCTTAATTGCTTTGTCCATTTAGATTGAAAAGAAGGGTAGCGAGACTACCCATCCGCTTTCAGCAAGCCTATAGATCAACAACCCACTTGATGGCATCCATGAACATTTTCCAGCATAACAATACATTATGTTTGCCATAAAAGATGGCATCCTTGATTTTAAGTTAATATTTCCCCACATCTTACTCTTAAACAATGTTACAGAGCCCACAAAATTAGTTTTCACAGACCATTCACTCCCACCTCCCTCCCTTTCATATAAAGAGTTATATGGGAGATTTGTGCTAGTGATCTGTATACAGCACCTGAATACTAGCAAGTCCTGGGCAGGATGTACATGTAGAGATTTCTACATGTATATGGAATGTATAGAGAGATTACTATCTAGATCCATGTGTGCATACATGCACACACAGTTTACTAGGAACACTTTTCAAGAAATATTTCAGTTTTTAAATGTTGTATTGACAGTATTTCATATCCATCCACCTGTAAGGCTAGGCTCTCTTAGTATGAGGCATTCATGTATGCAGGTCTGAAGAAGACTTAAAATTCACTCATTTTCTTATCTCTAAAAAATTATCTGAAAGAGCTTTTCCAGTCATAATATTGTTGTTTTAAAGTACAATATCTTGAATCAAGAGCTAGAAGAAGGACAGTGTTGCCCACTGGGAAGCTCCTCCTCTCCAGTAATATAAAAACTCCCAATTCCAGCCCAAAGTGATACCAAGATATCAGCCCTTTAAACTTGCCACTGGTATGGAGTTGAATTTTGACCTACCAGCACCCCTGGCTAGTGTAATTATGTGGGGACAGCCCACATAAAGGATGTCAAAGGAGAAGGAAGTGCTTCTCTAAGAGATTGTTCTTTGTTGTTCTTTTCTTTAAGAAGACACCTATTAGAAATTGCTTCGAAGTGTGGAATGTTTAGAAGAGATCCTGACAGAGATGGATGAGTGAACAAAGTTTAGGGTAGATGGTAAAGTATATGATAAATGCTATTTCTTACCAGCACTACATATGGGATAGATGAATGGATAACAGTTTAGATACAAAGTCAGTGGAAATCCTGCCTGAGTAAGAAATTGTCACTGGGATCATAATTTCACATGTATGTAGCCATTAGAAGTGTATGTTTTCCTGTGAAATGGTAATAGAGAATTATTATAATGCTTCAGTGCTGTAAACATCATTCCCTGGACAAGAACAGTGCTGAAAGACAGACTGGGTAAAAGAAAAAAGTTCTGTGAATTTAATTTAATTCTTCTCATGCTGGCAAACTTCATTTATTGTGTTAAGCATATTATTAGACTTATTTTTAGTTAATGTAACAAGGCATACAGTATTCCAGCAGTTTTTTATTTCACAATACAGTAATAAAAATATTAACACAATCTGACATTCTCACACAATGAAAAGTCGCTGAAACTGTTGAAAACAAATACAATAGACATCCCTTGGAAAATTTAGAATGGCCTCCCTATGCTTTGGTGGAACCACTTTCAACCTTGCTCCCAGGCAAATGGCAAAATGACAAATGTTTGAGTGGAAAACACTCAAACTAACCTGATACTTGTTACTCAGAACTTGAACTAACGTGATCCATCAACTAATGATGTTTGCAATCATCCAGTGTCATGCTTTACGTACTAAATGGCCATGGCATGAACACAGAAATTTTTAACTGTGATACTAGAGATTTTGTTTAATAATTACAAAATATACAAGTGTGTTTTGCAGTTTAAAAACTGCAGATATTTGAATTATCAAGTAATAGTGCAGTGTAAGATAAATAGTATTTTATTATGATATATCGCAGATGTACAATTGATTTAGTACAGCATGGTCTCCATCTTAATCACTTAAAATAATAGAAATTAAAGACAATGCTCACCTGTTACCAGTGATGAGCTGCCAAAATCTTAACAACTGGTTCCCTATAAAAGTTCCAATTTAAGGGATGTGCCCCAGTATGTATTTTTTGTACCAACAGGGTTACATACGTCTGTATTTTCCCCGGGAGGAATTTTTAAAATTTAAAAATTCCTCCCGGACAGTGATTTAAGAACCAAAAAGCCTGTCCTGTCCGGGAAAATACGGATGTATGTTAACCCTGCCTAAAGTTCTTGTTTAAAAAGATGGGCCTGAACTAGAAATGAGCTCCATTTCACATGTGTGGGTCCCCGGGAGGGTGCTAGGGTGACCAGATGTCCCGATTTTATAGGTCCCTTTTGGGGTCTTTTTGCAGGCAGGGCAGGGGGAGTGACAGGGGCTGGCTGCAGGCAGGGGGCACAGGGCTGGCTGGAGGCGGGGGGCTGGCTGCAGGCAGGGGGTGGCTGGAGGCAGGGCAGGGGGTGCGGCAGGGGCTGGCCGCAGGCAAGGGGTGCAGGGGTGGCTGGAGACGGGCTGGTGTGGGCAGGGGGTACCAGGGGTGCGGCAGGGGCTGGCTGCAGGCAGGGCAGGGGGTGGCTGGAGACACGGGCTGGCTGAGGGCAGGGTGGTGGGCGCTCACGGGCAGAGCGGCTCAGAGCAGCCCAGGCAGCAGGACGCAGTCCAGGCCCAGCAGAGCAGCCGGGGACCCACCAGGCAGCAGCGGGAGCCCCAGGGCCAGGGGAGCAGCAACAGGGCTCGTGCCCAGGACCCACATGGCTCCCGCAGCGCAGCACCCCCAGAGGCCGGAGGAGAAATTGCATCACTTCCCAGCAGGAGCCCATGAAGGCCTCAGCGCCCCCTGCAGGGAAGCGGGTTAACCGGTTCTAAAACTGTTTCAAAATTTAACAGCTGTCGTGCGAACCGGCTCCAGCTCACCACTGCCTGTTACCCAAAACACCCAATACTAATGCAAGACTTGGTCATACAGTGTATTCTCTCCAGTGCTTTATCCAGTCTAGTTTTTAAATGAGATGAGCAATGGCTCTTCCATTGCTTCTCTTGGGAGACTATTACATAATGCATTCAGCTGTTCCTCTTGCTGTTCCTGATATTCAGCCAAAAATGTCTTTTGCTTAATTCATTCTGTTCTTCCTAGTTTATACTCGGACCACTTTAAACTACTCCACTTCCTTCTTGGCAGCAGGTTGTGCAACCCCCTCAGAAATAAATGGGACTGGGGCAAGTAAGAATGCCCCAATGTACAGACTGGACATTTGGGCCCTGGATAAGTGGTTAAATCTGCCAGCTCTGTATGGGGTGGACTTTCCAGGGCTAACTACTTAGCCCTTGCCTGGCAAGCCCTACTCATAATACAGTCTCAGGCTTACTTTGAATCCCAGTCTTTATTTAGAAATAAAACAGTAGGGGGTACTTAAGAACTGGAATGTAGAAGAGTAGATGGCAGGAGAAGTTCTAATGGCATAAAAGATGTGAGTAAGCGGAATGAGGATGTAGTGCCCCACCTTTAAAAGCTGTTGATTAAATAAGAAAAAATTCAAAGCTGGCATGCTAGAGGTGAATAGACTAACATTTAAGGCTTTATTAAAGCACAGCCCTTTGCTACAGGTTCAAAACTGCAGCATGCACATTCTAAGTATAAACTATAGCTCCAGTAGTCTCCCTTATCAAGATAATGTGGTGATTGGAATGGAAAACCAGTGGAAAGGAATATGAAAGTCTCTTCAGAGGAAAACAGTGGCACTTTGTGTCATTGATACTACAGTTCCAGTACGAGTCTGAGGAACTATTGAATTCTAAATCAAGTCATCACAATCTTGGACTCTATTTAGAATTTACTGAGTAATTCCTAAAAATAATATGGTAATTGCTAATCCATAAATTGCAAAATGTACTATTCTTTCAGAATGTCTTTTCCATTTATGCAGCTTGGCATAAATGGAAAAGACATTGTATGTATCACACATTTTGATGTCTCTGATAATTGAAGGAGAATTTCATGTTATACTCGGACAATGGATACAACTGTATCTAACCAGGTTACTTCGTTTTGTAATCAGTTTAGAATAGCTATTGATGTCACTGAACAAAAACAGTGTCCTTAGATCAGATGCTGAGCTCTGTCCTTATGACTCCAATAAAGGAGAAAATTCAGACTGCATGCAATATAGAACTGTTTTGCAAAGAAGGCTAACTGTGAATGTGTAAGCATTTGCTGTAGGAAAGGCAGAGTTCTGAATACAAACCAATTGATACAAAAGGTGTATTGGTAGGAAAAGTCTTGAAGGATGTATGTAAACACATATATTAAACACATTTAAACAAAATCTAGGGCTTTCATTCTCTTTATAATTTTTTTAATGGGTAAAGTCTAATGGAGAATATATCAACCTACTACCTGAACACAGGAAGAAGAGATGTAGTTAATAATGATTTTGATCTACCCACATAGTTAAAGCCTCAATGCCAAATTGCAAAAAAAAAGTAAGTAAAATTACGCAGCTCATTTAAAATATTTAACAGCCTGATTATTTAATTGACAAACTGGCAGTTGGCTGAAGCTATGTGATCATATATACAGTATGATGATGAAGTCCTTAAGTATCACAACCTAAAGATATATGTAGCTGCATATCATTCTAATATGTTCACAGGCATCTCATTCCATCATCTTCACTGAGAGTGGGTTTCAGTTAACCCAGTAGGTACATTCGATCATTATGAGACTGAGGCGGAGCACAGAATCTTGACTTTTATCTATACTAGACAGAACTTGCAGGTAAATTTATTTTAACTTACTGTTTCCATGCACACAAAGTTAGCATGGCTTGTAGAACTCTTGTAATTTAGACTGACTTTTTCAGGGCTTTTACAGGAAGATCTCTTCCCCATGGCCTCCTGGTACTGGGAAAAGAGGGACCCCAACCCATCCTTCACTTTGAAGTTGTAATCTCAGGCCCTCTGAGGTGTCCAGAACTGGAGGTAGGGTTAGTGGAGGGGGCTAGGGCCAAAGCAGATGGATGTTTTCTGTTAACCAAATAGGAGGAATCAGTGATAAATGCCAGCCAGATGTGTGATAAAGATGAGGAGATCCTGATTTCCTAGTGGCATCAAGTTAGCACTACAGACTTTCTGGTTGGTAAGATGCTCTGTAGCATGAATAATAATTAGCATCGGTGGAGTCCCTTATGATTCATGAAGGAGCACCAGTGCCTTGGAGTTTGGCAGCATAAACCAGTCTCACTGTTGCCAGACAGAGAATGAGGATATTTGTTTCCTTGAAGAGTTTTGCCGCTGACAAAGCTGGTGGGCTAAATCCTTGTGGTCCCCTCTTATCAACCACCTGCTTTTATCTCTGGGTGGCATTACGCCTGCATGGCTAGTTCTATGTCACCTGCTTCTAGCCCTGCCCCTCAGCATGGAAGGCATGTCAAGAGTGTGAAGAAAGCCTGAGCAGTAGAGGAGAGGGCATGGCCAGAGTGCACTGTGTTCCAGTGATTTTGGGTTGGTAGGATGGGCCCTTCCAGCCAATGCAAATTAGAGCAGCCTTGGGCTAAACTGGCCCCCCAGATCTGGGAGGGGCAAAAAGGTTATGGAAAACCACCTTCCCCCTTCACTCTACGAGCCATGCATAACTCAGGTGTACCTGAAATTCTTGGGATTTTTAATTGCCCAAAGAACTCCATGGTCTCAAAGAGTCTACATTTAGCACCAAAGTCACAAAAGAGATATTGGGAAATATTTACAGAGCTTTCCACATAGGATGATATTTTTAAAAAGTTGTTTGAATGGGAACTGTATACCAAAAAATCCTTTGCAGACAATTGGAATTCTCTGTGGGCGTGCATTCAAACCTTCGATTCTCTGAAAATCAGTATTTATTCTAGTAAGATAATGGTGCCTGGACAGATCATTTGACTTTTTAACAGCCTGTTACAAGTGCATACTGAAGGAATTATGGCACTTTCACACTTGTGGCAATGTACAATGAGTACTGTTTTGGAAGTCTATAAAAATTTGGTAGAATCAGGCTCTGGAGTTAAATATGAAGCTCAGTCCAATACCTAGGCTTTTGGGACTATATGTACTAATGGAATCTCTGCCCCCACCCCCCAAAAAAACCTAATAAACCATCTACCACTAATATCTAGACCTGCAATCTAGCAAAGCACTTAAGCACGTGTGTTTAAGCATGTGAACTCAATGAGACTACTTGTGCTCTTAAAGTTATTTATATGCTTTGTTGGCTCAGGGCCTAGAAACTATTCAGTATAATATTTGAGTCTCATTCTACCTTCTCAAAAAGTATGCTGCTCAGGTCATGATAAAACAGTGCTGTCATATGAAAGTCTGAGTGTTCAATGTAAATACTGTACATTAGGATTCACTGAAAGACTAAACTTGTAGTGACTTCATTAGGGACTCCTGCTGTCCTGGAATTATATTTTTTGCTCAGTTGTAGAGGCCGTCCATTGACATGTATGATAAGCAGTTATCCAGTTGTGATGGAATAATGTTTTTATGCAGTATTGAATGGTAATAGTCACTTCAGATGATAATACAAAAAACCACAGCATTACAGAGAAATGTGCAGCTACTTCACAGCCACAGAAGTACTTACATATTTGGTCCCCTTTGCTGCAATAAAAGTTTGATGTAGCAGGAACGGGGAAGTGGGGGAGCTTGCGGTTCACAAATTCCTTATCCTTTTCCAAGAAAGCAAAACAGTACCCCTACCAATTCCTCATATGGTTACATTCAGTCAAAGCTGGCTCTGCTCTAGTGCCTTATAAATGGTTTTTATTTCCCCTTATGCCTCTAGGAGGGCATCATAACAAGCTTACAAACGGCTCCAAAATTAATCTCCGTTAGAATGGGTAGGTGCTTCAGTCACAGTTCAGCCATTAGGACACCACCACTGAGCACTGCAGACCTACATCCTGATATCTAACCTGCTGACAGGACCAAGGCTCACATTGATTCCAGCGGTGATAACCTCGGAGTGTTTTAACCAATAGCCAGGGTTTTCTTTTGTCCGCTGTTCCTTTCTATCTCAATCACTTTTTGCTCAAGACTGTGGGCAGGAGCAGCCCAAGCAGTTTCACCAGCCAGGGTGGAAAAGGTTTTCAGCACCTCCCCACACCCTAGCTTAAAAAAAAGGAGGAGGAGGGAGGGCACTTAAAGAGCAGAAACATTTGGGCAATCACAATGAAGAGGAAAAAAAACAAAACAGTACACCACCCTGCTATTGCATCTCCTGGAAACTGATATCCAGGGCTACTGCCCTGTGTGCCCAACCCGAGAACTAGCCCTGACTGTGGGGAATAGGTGTTAGAGCGTAAATGGGGGTCACCCATAAGGTAAGATTGATCAGACCAATGGTCCACCTAATCCAGTATCATGCCTACCACACTGGCTTTATTCCAGATTTATCAAAGGGAGATTAAAACCCCATATAATGCACTGGCTGATCCTACCACATGGTAACAAAAGGGAAAATTCCCAGTTCTGATGTTTATGCACAGAAGCACATTGTCATTTTTATCTTTGTTAACTTCACTGCAGATGCTCCTTATATTCACAGGAATTTCAACTCTTACAATACTGAACAGCAGTGAATTTCACAAGTGATATTCTCATTTCTTCCCGTGGGACTGTACCTACCAGTTCTAAGTTTTAGTCTGCTTTTTTTGAAGTCCATTGTCCTTATTCTGCAAGTCTCACTCCTTCCTTTCCTTAGAATCATGAAATCTATCATTTTGTGATCACTTCCATCCACATTCTCTTCCACTTTTAGATTCACAACCAATTCCTCTCTGTTAGTCAGAATCAAGTCTAAAATGGCTGTTCCCCTGGTTACTTGCTTTGTCTTCTCAAACAAGAAGTTGTCCCTACCACATTCCAGGAACTTGTTAGACATTTTGTGTTTTGCCATGTTACTTTTCCAAAAGTGTCTGGGAGTTAAAGTCCCTATCATTACTACCAGGTCTTGTGTTTTGGATATTTCTATTTGTTCTAGAAATGCCTCATCGACTACCTCCTCCCATATTAGACCCCCTTACCATGACATTACTGGTAGTTTTGGTGGGGTTTTTTTTTAATTTTCACCCAGAGATTTTCAACGTGTTTGTCTCTCACTTCCTCTGGACCTCAGAACAAGTGTAGACATTCTTAATATAAAATGCTCCTCCCTTTTTTTCTGTCTGTCCTTCCTGAACAAGCTGTACCCCACTTATACCAATATTCTGGTCATGAGATTTATCACACCAAGTCTCTGTGATGCCAATTAAGTAATTTTGCTCATGTACTAAGACTTCCTGTTCATTCCCCATACCCCTCGTATTTGTGAATAGACATCTAAGATGTAGAACAGATTCCCCCCACTGTTTTCCTGAGGGGGAGAAGGGATTTGAACAGGGCTCTGCCACCTCTCAGGTGAGTGCTCCTAGGCTTTGGAACATTCTGAGGTAGGCTCCCCTCAATCTCTCCTATTGAAGTTGTTTCACTTTAATACTTCAATAATTGAATAATTAAATAATTGGGACAGTGAAAGAGTTACTATGACTGTGTAGCCTAGTGATTAGGGCATTCACCTGAGAGGTGGCAGAGCCCTGTTCAGATCCCTTCTCTTCTTCAGAAGGAGGTGGGATTTGAAGAGTGGGTGTCTCGCATCCTGGGTGAGAACCCTACCCAGTAGGCTAAAGGTTATAAGGGGAGCTCTTCATTTTGGCCCCTACACACAACTTAGGTGGTTGAATGCCAATCTTCCCCAAATTTGTGGATCACAAGCAAAGGTAGGCACCTATTTCCATGAGAGGGTTGGAGTTTAGCACACTCCCGCCTGGATGGCATCTGCTATAGGCTAGGTTAGGTGGTTCCCCACCTCATATGCTGGCTTTGTAGATTGCAGTCCAAGGCATGTATTTCTTCCCCATTCATAGTTAGGCACCTCAGCTCCTATACCCAGACTTTATGGATTGCAGTGTTTTTCCTGTGATTTTTCTAGGCACCTAAAAATTAAGTGCTGCAATGCTCAGCACTGCAACACCAAAGTCCCTTCATGGATTGGGGCCTCAGTGTTTTTTCTTCAAGTCCCAGCTCCCAGAATAGTATGACTATGTGATAACTTCAGATTTTATTTCAAACCAGTAACTGTCTAGCCCTTACATTTGCAGAGAAAAGGTTGCAAATGTAAACCCTGCATCCGATGAAGTGAGCTGTAGTTCACGAAAGCTTATGCTCAAATAAGTTGGTTAGTCTCTAAGGTGCCACAAGTACTCCTTTTCTTTTAATGTAAACCCTATTACTCAAAGGCAAAAATTTAATTTAAATCTCATTTTTAAACCAATTTCTTGATTTTTTTTTTATTATGACTCATGATTTACCATTTGGAGTTGACTGCAAGTCCATTATATTTGTTCAGATTTGCAAGATCGTACGTAGGATTTAGACCTCTTTTTAATTCATAAGGATCTTTCTTTACTATTTGTGTCAGTTACTGAGTTGGGGCTTGTCTACACTTGAAAGTTTTAGTGTGTGAAATGAAATCACAGTGGTGATTCCTAAATAACTCCATGTGTAGACAAGCCTTCAGTAAATACATAATTAATATTTGTAACATTTCATTCTAGGTTAGGACTACAGCCTCCTGTGGTATGGAATTGCAGACTATAAAGCTGCTTGACATAACTGTGCTCTGTCCAAAAGCATTATAGCCTGACCTGGTTAATGTGAGTTTGGCTTCTGAGCATTTGAAAAATGTAGTTGACTAAAGCCAAATGCAGGTATTGTTAATCTATTAAGGTGAAGAGTCTTTGTAAAAGGAGTTTAGAAGCTGTTCTCTAAAACTGATTGTATCATTATTAGAGGGCACTCCATTTCTATTAATCTCCAATTTGCTGTAATAGATTGTTTCCTTCCCTCTAGTAAAATTTGCATCAACATAGAGAAAGTGTTATTTAGCCACAATAGTTGTGCATATGCCTGTTACTCTAGGGGAAAGTGTTAGCTGCATGCTTGTGGAGAGCAAATGATTAGCCATTAGGTGTGAGGGCCACATATTAGCATGGTGCCTCTTAGTTTTGTAACAGCAATCATTTCCCATTAACAGGTTCTTCCTGAGTTCATTAAATTGCCTCATTTAGAGGTGTATTTGGTCCTCCTTCTGGACTGGAAATGGACTAGATGACCTTAAGAGGTCACTTCCAGCCCTACATTTATATTATTCATTTGGATAGAAAGCCTCAAATTTAAACTAACCACTTTACTATAGAGACAAAGTGGGTGAGGTATTATCTTTCTTTGGACCAACCTCTGTCTAGTGAAAGACAAACTTTAAGCTACAGCGAGCTTGGTGTAGTTCAAAAGCTTTTGTTTTTCATCTCCTCTACCTTGGCTCTCTAATATGCTGCGACTAACAGTGCGAACAATTTACTGTAGACTTTTAATGCAGAAGTGACGTGTTAATAAAAATTAAAGGGGAGAGATGTGGCCAAAACATCGCACCCGATACTGGTAAATTCAAATACTAAGACAGGGTGAGTACTGCTATGAAATGATCGGGTGAGAGCTAGGGCCGGTCCAAAGAGCACGGGGACTTGTACTCTTTTTTTACTTACGTGTTTGTGCCTGACAATACTTGACCTTTTCAACTCACGTGTGGGGAAAGGACATAGCGCGACCTCCCCTGGTTAGTCAGGAACCGGGGCATAAAACTATAAACAAGATCACCTCCTTGTATTTAAGAAGGAGGGGCGCGTGCAGCGCTCACAGGGGCGGTGTTACGCAGACTAGAGCCCGCACAATCAGCGGTGTTGCGGGCTCACTAAGCTGGAACGGGCTGTGCAGTTGTGCGCGCGCTGGTTGCGAGATGCGGCTGCACAATGATCCGTGCTTGCAGCACCCAGGCGAGCCTGGGGGTGCCCCCGTTCTTTGCACGGTGCCCTTCGGGGTGCGGACTGTTGCTCGGTGGTGTGGCTGCAGGCGCCCGGGAGTTGAGGGGCTGCTGTGCACGGTGGTGGCCAGTGGTCTCTGGAACGCCTCCAGCCTCCCTCCTCCCTTACACACAGACACCCGGCCCTGTTTTCATGAATGAAATCCAATGCTCCGCTATAAATAGCACGGAGGGGACAGACGTCACCAGGCGGAGAGTGGCAGCGGCTCCCGCCGCGGAGCGAGGAGCTTCGCTCCTGCCTCAGCCTCCTCGTGGGGCGGGCTGGGGAGGGAGGAGCGGGGCGGGAAGCGGCGCGCGCCCTGGCCGGACAGCAGCAGCGGTACAAAGGGGCGCGACAGCGCCATGCTGCCTCCTTGCAACGCCGCGGTGGCCCCTCGCCCGGCGCGCCCCGCCTGAGGAACAGCCGCCGCTGGGTCCGTCCGTCCCCCCTGCCCAGCCTGCGGGCGGCGAGGCAGCGCGGCCCCTCCCGGGTAGGTGCCGAGTCGCCCCGTGCGCGGTTGCCCTAAACTTCTCGGCACGCGGAGCCTCCCCGGCCGCCCACCCCGGCGTGTGCGGGCACAGCCCTGGCTGGCTCGGCGTAACGGAGCCTCGGCTGCAGGGCTGGCTCGCTCTTCGTCGCCCCCTGAGCCTGCCCACGACAGCCGGCTGGGGCGGGGGCAGGCCGGCGCCGGGAGGGAGCCCCCCGCAGGTGCACGGCCTCCGGGCAGCTTGAAGTGGAGGCGCTGCCCCATAGCAGAGGGTCCTGCTGTTGAGCAGGAAGGGCTCGGCGGGGCTCGTTTTCCCGCCAGTGAACGTGCCAAGCATAGGCAGAGGGGTGCAGTGCGGGCAACACCTGCTTGCACTTGGCACATGAACTGTAGCTTGCTAAGCAGCCTAGGGGCTGAAGGGTGGTTTTGTCCTGCTGTGTCTGCGGAGTCTGTTGTGGGTTGCTGTGACAACAGCTGGAGGCTGCCATGAGGGGCTTGCACGGCACAGATTATTTGGTGTCTGATCTGGCAGAGCCTGGTCTGGGGAAAGGTACCGCTATAAACTGATTATTAGGTTAACATTATGGCAGTTTGTCTCCCTAGCCTGGCAGCAAACATCCAGACTAAAGAAATGTCCAGTTATTGAACTGGTGCAGGGTAGACACGCTGAGAGTTCAGACTTGACTTTCACTGGTCAAAACACCAGCTGTGTCTTTGGAGCTGGCCTTACACAACTGCTTATTAAACAACAATATCCTTGAAGTTCTACATATGGTTACAGAGAGAACTACAAAGTGACCCCAAAGTCTTCTCAATGGCTCTGTTCATCCTCAGCTTGTGTACAATTCCTGGACATTCAGCTGAATCAAAGCCAACCATTCAGCCTGAGGTGGAAATTACTTTGTTCAGCAAGCTCTCAGATATTTATCAGGTTCAGAACTCTTTCTAGGAAAAAGGCTTTTGGGGAGAATCCTGCCAAATAGTGTGAGGTCTGGAAAATGAGCATGGACTATTTTCAGTATAAAGATTAGTAGAACAGAGCATATTAAATGTGAGTTACATTGCGGGGGGGGGGGGAAGGGATGCTGGTGGACATACAGTATTACCCATGGAAAGAGAATTGGTTAATTTCTGCTTTATATTTTCTGCACTTCCTGTATGCCTGGTTCTGCAGTCATTGTACATGCAAATTGCCAGTTACCTCATCAGGAATTACACTCATGCTAGGGATGCAGAAATGGGCCTATTAACTTTTTTAAAATGATTATTTGGTGAACTGAGTGAATTCATATAGCGGAGTTCCCAATGATAGTAAATATTTTTGGGGGGAAAATCAACTTGGGGCCCTCTACTAGCTCTGGTAAAGTTCCTTTTGCTGCTTCAGGGTACTGTGTTTGGATCCCAGAATGGAAATGATTTATAGTCCGGTGCACATACCAGAGAGGGGGAGACCCAGGATCTAGTCCCCCTGCTCCAGTCACTCTTTCTTTATACGGAGTGCAACAATTTCAGCTGGAGAGATTGAGGGAGCACCACATCAGAATATCCCGTGGCTCAGTGGTTAGATCACTCTCCTGAGAGGTGGGAGACCCCTGTTCATATCCCTTCTCCATATCTGGCAGAGAGGGGGGAATTGAACCTGGGTTTCCCACATCCGGTGTAAGAGCTCTAACCACAGAATTAAAGGTTATCGGGTGGACAGCGTTTCTCCTCCAGCCATTTTGTGTGGAGTGAGGCAAGGGCCTCTGCTCCACTTTGTCATATAATCACCTCCTCGTGATCAGAGTCTTCCAGAAGTGATCTGTTGCTTAGGTACCAGCTCACCTGGCTAACTGTTTCTTCTGAGTAGTAGCCAACTCTTTGTCCAAAGGTGCTCTGTGTGAATAGAGGACCATGAAGGTTTAACAGCCCTCCATTTTTAGCACAGTGTCATTATCCCTTGTAGGTTTCAGAGTGGTAGCCATGTTAGTCTGTATCAGCAAAAACAACCAGGAGTCCTTGTGGTATGCCAACATTTTTATGGCTGACTTAGAACAATGCTTCCTCAGCTTTCATCCCCTAGCCCCCCTACTCTACTTGCGCTACACTGATGAAATCTTCAAAATCTCTACCCATGGGAAGGAGGTCCTTGAGGAATTCCACCAGGATTTCAACAAT
This sequence comes from Lepidochelys olivacea, assembly GCF_965140295.1. NCBI lineage: Eukaryota > Metazoa > Chordata > Testudines > Cheloniidae > Lepidochelys > Lepidochelys olivacea. The sequence goes on along the minus strand of NC_140417.1, from coordinate 77,487,770 downwards.
TTCCACCCCACCATCAACCTCAGCCTGGATCAGTCCACATAAGAGATCCACTTTCTGGACCTGAAACCTACTGACCACTATACTTACCTCCATGCCTCCAGCTTTCATCCAGACCACACCACATGATCCATTGTCTACAGCCAAGCTCTAATATACAACCACATTTCCTCCAGTCCCTCAGACAGAGACAAACACCTGCAAGATCTCTATCAAGCGTTTTAAAAACTACAATACCTGCCTGGTGAAATGAAGAAACAGATGGACAGAACCAGAAGGGTACCTACTACAGGACAGGCCCAACAAAGAAAGTAACAGAACGCCACTAGCCATCACCTAGAGCCCCCAACTAAACCTCTCTGGCGCATCATCAAGGATCTACAATCTATCCTGAAGGACGATCCCTCACTCTCACAGACCTTGGGAGACAGGCTAGTCCTCGCTTACAGACAGCCCCCCAACCTGAAGCAAATACTCACCAGCAACCACACACCACACAACAAAAACACTAACCCAAGAACCAATCCCTACAACAAACCCCATTACCACCTTTGTCCACATATTTATTCAAGGGACACCATCATAGGACCTAACCACATCAGCCACACCATCGGAGCTCGTTCACCTGCATATCTACCAATGTGATATATGCCATCATGTGCCAGCAATGCCCCTCTGTCATGTACATTGGCTAAACTGGACAGTCTCTACACAAGAATAAATGGACACAAATCGGACATCAATAATTGTAACGTTCAAAAACCAGTAGGAGAGCACTTCAATCTCCCTGGACACTCAATAACAGACTTAAAAGTGGCAGCTCTTCAACAAAAAAAACTTCAAAAACAGACTTCAATGAGAAACTCCAGAACTGGAATTAATTTGCAAACTGGACACCATCAAATTAGGCCTTTAATAAAGACTGGGAGTGGATGGGTCACTACGAAAAGTAATTTTCCCTCTGCTAATACTAGCACCTTCTTGTCAGCTGTTGAGAATAGGCCACTTCCACCTCAATTGAATTGGCCTCGTTAGCACTGACCCACCAGTTGGTAGGGCAAGTCCCATCTTTTCATGTACTGTATATACAGTAACTCCTCACTTAAAGTCATCCCGGTTGACTTTGTTTCTTTGTTAAGTTGCTTATCAATTAGGAAACATGCTCATTTAAAGTTCTGCAATGCTCCCTTATAACGTTGTTTGGCAGCCACCTGCTTTGTCCACTGCTTGCAGGAAGAGCAGCCCGTTGCAGCGAGCTGGTGGGGGCTTGGAACCAGGGTGGACCAGCAGCTCCCCACTCCCCTAAGTTCCCTGTACAGCAGCCGCCCAGCAGGCTACCAGTTGCTGGCAGTTCAACTGCCCCTCTCCCCACTGCCATGGGCTGCTCCTGCCCTCTGTCTTAGAGCTGCTCCCGGGAGCCTCCTGCTTGCTGTGCAGGGAGGGGGGAAGAAGGGGGCTAATGTCAGGGTGTCCCCCTCCCCCATTCCTGCCCCCCGCTTACCCCTTCCTAGAGCAGGGTGGGGAAAGGACAGGGCTCAGGATGGAGAGATGCTGCTGGCCGCAGCTGCTGTCTCAACTTCCTGATTTTTTTTTTAAAGGCGCAATGCACCTCTCTCGCTCTCTCTCCCACACACAGGGTGTGTATCTCTGTCTGCCATGCTGTCTCCCCTCCCTCCATTTGTGCTGCCTTGTAGAGTGTGAGGCTACATTAACAACAATGTGTTAACCTTTGAGGGCTCAGACGAATGCTAGTTCATCATTTAGCAGTAAGGCATCCCCTGGGAAATATCCCACCCTCTAACTTCACCACCTCAACCGAGCTTCACAATCATCATTGCTGTGTACAGTATTAAATTGTTTGTTTAAAACTTATACTGTGTGTGTGTGTGTGTGTGTGTGTGTTTGAGATATATATATAGTTTTTTGTCTGGTGAAAAAAGTTTGCCTGGAACCTGACCCCCCTGTACTTACTTTAATTCTTATGGGGAAATTGGATTTGCTTAACATTGTTTGTTTCGCTTAAAGTCACATTTTTCAGGAACATAACTACATCGTTAAGTGAGGAGTTCCTGTATATACTGCTTACTGTAGTTTTCACTCCATGCATCTTATGAAGTGGGTTTTAGCCCACGAAAGCTTATGCCCAAATAAATTTGTTAGTCTCTAAGGTGCCACAAGGACTCCTCATTGTTTTTTACTATCCCTTGTAGTTTCAGTCAAACATGGAGGTAAAAAGACAAGCAGATAAGCTCCTCATTCAAAATTGAGTTTGTAGTTAAGGAAATATATATGCATGATATCAAACTGGAATTCATAAATTGTACAGAGGTAGATTCCCCAAATTGTCACAGGGTCCTGTAGAGATACAGCAAAGTACTAATATAAAAAGAAATAGATATCTCAAGAGAAATTAGCCCCACCTCAGTGAGTTTTGTAAAACTCCTGCCATGTTAATACCCCAAACTTTGCTATAGTACAATGGTTCTCAACCATGGGTACACTACATGCCCCGGGGGTACACAGAAGTCTTCCAGGGGGTAGATCAACTCATCTAGATATTTGCCAAGTTTTACAACAGGCTACATAAAAATCACTAGCAGAGTCAGTACAAACTAAAATTGCATACAGACAATGACTTGTTTATACTGCTTTAAGTACTATATTTTAATTGATTTATTTTTGAATTGTATGGTAAAAATTAGAAAATAAATTTTTCAGTAATAGTGTGCTGTGGCACTTTTGTATATTTGTCTGATTTTGTAAGCAAGTAGTTTTTAAGTGAGATGAAACTTGGGATTAAGCAAGTCAAATCAGACTCCTGAAAGGGGTACAGTAGTCTAGAAAGGTTGAGATCCACTGCAATAGTACAGAGGTGGGTAAACTACGGCCCACGGGCCACATCTGGCCCACCTGCTCGGCCCCTGAGCTCCTGGCCTGGGAGGCTAGCCCCCAGTCCCTCCCTCACTGTTTCCCCATCCTACGCAGCCTCAGCTCAGCGATCAGAGGGCGGGGAACAGGGGGGTTGAATGGGGGCTGGGGTCGGGTCAGGAAGAGGGGGGGTTGGATGGGGCGGCGGGGGACAGTCGGGCAGGGGTTCCAGGGGTGATCAGGGGACAGGGAGAAGGGGGGGTTGGATGGAGTAGGGGTTCTGGGTGGACAGTCAGGAATGGGCGGGGGGAGTTGGGTGGGATGGCAGGGGGCAGTCGGGGCGGGGAGCAGGGGGTGGTAGATGGGACACCTGCCATGCTGTCTGTCTGCCATGCTGTCTTCCCTCCCTCTATTCGTGCTGCCTTGTAGAGTGTGAGGCTACATTAACAACGAGTTAACCCTTGAGGACTCAGCCAATTGCTAGTTCATCATTTAGCAATAAGACATCCCCTAAGAAATATCCCACCCTCTGACTTCACCACCTCAACCAAGCTTCACAATCATCATCGCTGTGTACAGTATTAAATCGTTTGTTTAAAACTTTATACTCTGTGTGTGTGTGTGTGTGTGTGTGTGTGTGTATATATATATCTGGTAAAAAAAATTTCCTTGGAACCTTTCCCCCCTCCCCCTCCAGTTTACATTCATTCTTATGGGGAAGTTGGATTCGCTTAACATCGTTTTGCTTAAAGTCGCATTTTTCAGGGACATAACTACAGTGTTAAGCGAGGAGTTACTGTACTAGACATTACAAGCAAAATTGTCCACTGACTTTCGTTGCTGGGTTTGCACAGGGTGTAAGTGCACAACGTAGCCCTGAGCCTGGTAATATGATTGACCTAAAGTCAGCCATCACAAACCCCTCCAAGTGCTAAATATTCCAATGACTACGCAGGTCTATTGGGTTATTCCTGCCATCATTTAGGTGCATTGCTCATTATTTATATTTCTCTTATACACTTAAAAACAGGAGTGAATAAAACAGTAGCTAAGGTTTTTCCAAAACATTACTTATAAAACAAAAGGAAAAATATGAGAAATGTCACTTAGAGCTCAGCAACAAGGGTGAATTAGCATTTGAGAACAGAATTTTGCTCAAAATCTGCTGAGGATCTTCAGAAACTCCATGCTTTGGCTACTGCTATCCTCTGTTGTATTAACAGGGGCCAATTAGAAGGGGTTGATATAAGATAAAACATTCCATTATTAATCTAACATATCTTCCCAACAGCCTAATTTAATATCTTCTAACTGGTCTCTTCTTCAGTACAAAATGACAGGTTTCAGAGTAGCAGCTGTGTTAGACTGTATCCGTAAAAAGAAAAGGAGTACTTGTGGCACCTTAGAGACTAACATGTTTATTAGAGCATAAGCTTTTGTGAGCTACAGCTGACTTGCATCCGATGAAGTGAGCTGTAGCTCACGAAAGCTTATGCTCTAATAAATGTGTTAGTCTCTAACGTGCCACAAGTACTCCTTTTCTCAGTACAAAATGAATCAGATCCTACTTTGGTGTAAATTGGTATAACTCCATTGAAGCCAGTGGAGCTATTCCAATTTATACCAACTGAGGATCTGCCCCAAAATTACTGTTTGCCTTATCTTGTCATGTGATTTAACCCTCATTACACCTATCCCTTGTTGCCTGTGTTTGGTACTGGCTGATTCATTGATGCTAACAAAGTAAATTTGTTATTACTTCCCCTTTTGCCCTCTGCCATTTGATAATTTTCCTCTTCTAGGTTACACCTCATGAAAAGGTTTTGTGACAGTCTTTCACCAGCTGCTGCCGTCTGTCAGGTACTTGATACCCTGCTGTGGTTTCTTTCACCAATGTATTTGTAGTTCTGAAATCATTAACTGAATTGTATCAGGTTTCTCAGATTGCAATTGGTTTTATGGCCCCTTCCTTCCCGCTCCTCCCCTTGAATCGAAGATGCCTGTGATTTCTGCCTTTTAAACAGATGTACCATATCTATAAGTTTCTTTTTCTCCTTTCACATATGCTTATAAATCCATTTAGTTTCTAAAACAAAAAAGGGTTTGTTTTATATTTCAAAGTGAAAACAACTCCTTTGCTTCCCTGGCTCTATTGCATATCTGCTTAGGCTTTTGCCAGTCTTCTGATACCCTAACAGTTTTCAATCTAATGCAATGACTTCAGTTCCCGTAGAATTTAACGCTTTTGCATTGATTCTAAATCTCCAGCTTCTGTGTTTGCACTTTGGTATGCATATATTAGGGTAACCAGATGTCCCGATTTTATAGGGACAGTCCCGATTTTTGGGTCTTTTTCTTATATAGGCTCTTATTACCCCCCACACTTTGTCCCGGTTTTTCACATTTGCTGTCTGGTCACCCTAATATATACACTCTGCTGCACTTCCTAATCACCATTTGTGGTACCAAGTTATATATTGCTTCTGTAAAGGACTCATAGTAAGAAAAGTACACCCTTAAAATAGATAGTACAGCCTTGCTGGGGGAGAAACCACAAATAAAGCCACTTCACATATTTCCAGGTATCTGTTTCTCAGTGAGTGCTTTTCAAGGTCTCATCAATAGGTTTTGTGGTGGTTTCTTTTTTTTGTTTGTTTGTTTCTTATGCTAGGATTTTCAAAGGCATCTGAGGAAGTGAAGCACCCATCTCCCATTGAATTGCATACATTCCGGTGTTGCTCTCCATTAGATTTCTATGAAAATGCCAGCACTAGTCTCAGTAATGGAGGATCTGTTTGCTCAAGCGTATCCCTGTCCCCCGTGTCCAAAATTGTAAGTTGAGTCAGACAGGGTTGGAACTATTGACAGTTCACCTTTGGGAGAGAGGAAGGCAGGGCCTTCTTTGATGAGCATCTGAGGCTTTCAAATCCTCACTCGCAATCTTCAGCTCAAGGACTCAATCCTGCAAGTCCGTAGTACTAAGCCTAGTAATTACTATGCCATGAAGCAGCCTGGTGAAGTCAACTGAACTCCTCACAGTAATAAGTACGAACCCTACTAGTAAGTGTTGCCAGGATCCGACATAAATCACTGAGTTGATGCTTGAGACCGGGGTTCTCAATTCGGGGGCCACAAGCAGATTTCAAGCAGGGCCAGAGTTAGACTTGCTGGGGCCCAGGGCAGAAAACTCAAGCTAAAGCCTGAGCAACTTAGCTTTGTAGGGTCCCCCCAGTAACGTGGGGCCACGGGCAATTGCCCTTCTTGCTACCCCCTAATGTCGGTCCTGGCTTTTACATGCAGAAAAACAGTTGGGGCACAGATGGGCCATGGAGTCTTTATAGTATGTTGGGCAGGGAGGGGCTCAGAAAGGAAAAGGTTGAGAACCGCTACTCTAGACTGTTGGTGAGTATTCTATGCTGGTGCGGGGGGGTTCATATTTGGCTACTGCTGTAAGAAAAATTGGGGTATGTTCTTTATTGGTTAACTTATGCTTTATAATCATCATAAACTGGTCACAGATCTCAAAACATTTTACAAAGGAGATCAGTATCATTACCTCCATTTTACAGATGGGGGAAACTGAGGAACAGAGGGGGAAGTGGCTTTGCGAGGTCATTCAGCAAAGCAGACACAGCACCAGGTCTCCTGAGTCCCTGTCCAGTGCCTATCCTCTAGGCCACACTTCCTCCCCATAGTTAAAGATATGCTATCAGTGTTAAAACCACTGCAATCTGATTTTTTTTGTCCTGTTGATTCACGTATGGTTTAAGATGACTATAAATTAAATTGCTTAGAGATTTTTTCCCCCCTTTCTTTCGTTCATCTATTTTGTGTACTTGATAGGGAAACTAGTTATTATTTCTGGTTGGAAAATGGTAAATATTTTCTGTGAAAAGTTTCAGAAGAAATGAAAAAAATGGTTGTTTTTGGTTTCTGAAAACTGAAAATATGTATTTTTTTAAAAAGAGAAAATTTGGAAAGAAATGAAAATTTTCCACAAAAATATTCACTTTAAATAAAGGCCATTCTTGTGTTTTAGGAAAAAGTTTTCAAATGGAAAAAAATAACTAGCTCTATAGATTGTGTACAACGTGCATTTCTTCCCATGAAGTTAGCCAATCAATCCCTGATCCTGCAGTGAGATCTATGGAGGCAAATTCCTGTGCCCATGTAGTGCATCACATGGGGATAGCAGCACACCTGCCGGGATCTTCTTGCAGGATCATGGCCGTAGTACATCTCCTCTATTGTTTGTGTGGGTCCTTTACCCAGTGACAGGAGAGAGAGAATAACTTTTTAAAAGAAGAAATTTCACTTGTAAAATCACAGCTGTTGGCAGGCGGGTTCATGGGTAGGAACTGGAACTGCTTAAGTTTTCTTTTTTCTTGACTAGATTTTAAGATAATGTTTCTTTAACAGGCTTTTGGATAAAAGTGCTTTAGAAATGTAAACTTGTATTATTATTATTATTATTATTAAGGCCAGTTGGTTGGAAGAATCTGCATGTTGTAGCAACAGCTCTGGTTTCCATGATAATAAAGGATACTCATTCAACAATGAGAAAAAGTAAGAAAAACCCCATCAGCAAATGGAGATAGAAGAGGAGAAAGAAACAGGTAGCCATAAGCATTAGTGCAGCCCATGAACTGGAGTTATAACCTTACACTTTATTGGACACTACCTGCTTTACATACCATACTTCAAGTCAAATAGATTTATCTAGGAACTTGGCGCTCTCTCCTCTCCTGTTTCCTCTTAATTTTCCAATAATCCCAGATGGTGATTTGAAAATATAAACATCCGAAGTGGTGTCTAAGATCCTTCCCAATATTTTCATCATTGATATCAGTCTGCTTCATTGTCCTCAGAAATGTACTAGCCAGATGAATTCTAAATTGTGTCCTTTGCAAAGAGCTATCTTTATCCAGTCTGACACTGTATCTTACTTCTGATAAATTTTTAAATGCTACTTGTTTGATCACAGTTACACTTTATGCTAGTTTTTCTGTCAAGTGATCTCTGTCCTTTGTCATTGCCACTGGGCACATTTCAACAACTTTGGGGGTTTTTGTTTTGTTCAACCCTATTTTCTTTCTAGATAGCATTGAAGCATAGTTTATTTCTTGGTCCTGGAATTTTTTTGCATGCCACTTTCTGCCATGTCATTTGCTTTCTCATCTAGCCCTAACTAAAAAGAACAGGAGTACTTGTGGCACCTTAGAGACTAACAAATTTATTAGAGCATAAGCTTTCATGGGCTACAGCCCACTTCATCGGATGCATAGAATGGAACACACACACACACAGTTGGAAGTTACCATAAAAACTCTGAGAAGCTAATTAGTTAAGATGAGCTATTATCAGCAGGAGAAAAAAGCTTTTGTAGTGATAATCAAGATGGCCCATTTAGACAGTTGACAAGAATGTGTGAGGATACTTAACTTAAGGAAATAGATTCAATAAGTGTAACGACCCAGCCACTCCCAGTCTCTATTCAAACCCAAGTCAGTGGTGTCTAGTTTGCATATTAATTCAAGCTCAGCAGTTTCTCATTGGAGTCTGTTTTTGAAGCTTTTCTGTTGCAAAATTGCCACCTTTAAGTCTGTTACTGAGTGGCCAGAGAGGTTGAAGTGTTCTCCTACCGGTTTTTGAATGTTATGATTCCTGATGTCAGATTTGTGTCCATTTATTCTTTTGCGTAGAGACTGTCCGGTTTGGCCAATGTACATGGCAGAGGGGCATTGCTGGCACATGATGGCATATATCACATTGGTAGATGTGAGGTGAACAAGACCCTGATGGCGTGGCTAATGTGATTAGATCCTATGATGGTGTCACTTGAATAAATATGTGGACAGAGTTGGCATCAGGCTTTGTTGCAAGGATAGGTTCCTGGGTTAGTGTTTTTGTTGTGTGGTTGCTGGTGAGTATTCGCTTCAGGTTGGGTGGCTGTCTGTAAGCGAGGACTGGTCTGTCTCCCAAGATCTGTGAGAGTGAGGGATCATCCTTCAGGATAGGTTGTAGATCCTTGATGTTGCACTGGAGAGGTTTTAGTTGGGGGCTGAAGGTGACAGCTAGTGGTGTTCTGTTATTTTTTTTGTTGGGCCTGTCCTGTAGTAGATGACTTCTGGGTACCCTTCTGGCTCTGTCAGTCTGTTTTTTCACTTCAGCGGTGGGTACTGTAGTTTTAAGAATGCTTGATAGAGATCTTGTAGGTGTTTGTCTCTGTCTGAGGGATTGGAGCAAATGCGGTTGTATCTTAGAGCTTGGCTGTGGACAATGGATTGTGTGGTGTGTCCTGGATGGAAGCTGGAGGCATGTAGGTAAGTATAGTGGTCAGTAGGTTTCCGGTATAGGGTGGTGTTTATGTGACCATCGTTTATTAGCACAGTAGTGTCCAGCAAATGGACCGCTTGTGTGGATTGGTCCAGGCTGAGGTTGATGGTGGGATGGAAATTGTTGAAATCATGGTGGAATTCTTCAAGGGCTTCTTTTCCGTGGGTCCAGATGATGAAGATGTCATCAATGTAGCACAAGTAGAGTAGGGGTGTTAAGTGACGAGAGCTAAGGAAGCGTTGTTCTAAGTCAGCCATAACTAGTTATCCTAACTCCAGTTTATATTCCCAGATATTACCAACCTTTCTACACTCAAATCTAGACACTTTCCTGTTTTCTTTTTGTTTGGCATTTTCATAAATATAAAGAGAAGGGTAACCACCTTTCTGTATACAGTGCTATAAAATCCCTCCTGGCCAGAGGCAAAACCCTTTCACCTGTAAAGGGTTACGAAGCTATGGTAACCTCGCTGGCACCTGACCCAAATGACCAATGAGAGGGCAAGATACTTTCAAATCTGGGGGAGGGGGGCGGGAACAAAGGGCTTTTCTGTCTGTGTGATGCTTTTGCCAGGAAGAGATCAGGAAGGCAGCCTCAGAACTTCTGTTAGATTAGTAAGTAATCTAGCTAGAAATGCGTTAGATTTCGTTTTGTTTAATGGCTGGTAAAATAAGCTGTGCTGGATGGAATGTATATTTCTGTTTTTGTGTCTTTTTGTAATTTAAGATTTTGCCTAGAGGAATCTCTGTGTTTTGAATCTGATTACCCTGCAAGGTATTTGCCATCCTGATTTTACAGAGGTGATTCTTTTACCTTTTCTTTAATTAAAATTCTCCTTTTAAGAACCTGATTGATTTTTCATTGTTCTTAAGATCCAAGGGTTTGGGTCTGTGTTCACCTGTACAAATTGGTGAGGGTTCTTATCAAGCCTTCCCCAGGAAAGGGGGTGTAGGGTTTGGGGGGATATTTATGGGAAGACGTCTCTAAGTGGGCTCTTTCCCTGTTCTTTGCTTAAAATGCTTGGTGGTGGCAGCATACGGTTCAAGGACAAGGCAAAGTTTGTACCTTGGGAATGTTTTAACCTATGCTGGTAAGAATAAGCTTAGGGGGTCTTTCATGAAGATCCCCACATCTGTACTCTAGAGTTCAGAGTGGGGAAGGAACCTTGACAGGAATATCAATAGTTACATAATTTATTACACTGTAACAATTGTATCTGAAGTTTAAACTGGTGAAAACCTTACCTGAAACAGAGTGTAGCCGTGACAATACAATTTCAAAATCTCATGTCTTGTACATACTCCTGGCTTTAGTCAAAGCTGTGCCTTAAATTCTTTGGGTTGCATTTATAAGTAGTGAATCCACACCTTTTGGTAACTGTGGATGGTATAATTGAACACTGGAGCCTATTTTTATTGGAGGTTTCTAAGTGTTTGTTCAGACTTCTGGTTGTTGAAAACTTTCCAATAATTAGGAACCTTTTAAAAATTCCTTTTTAAAATCTAGAGAATAGCCATTATAGATGGTCTGCATTTCTTCATACATCTTGAGTGAAGTCTGGAGTGAATTTAAAAGAGCTGCAAATTTTTTCTGATTTATTTTAATCTCAGTTTTGTACAGTATTGAGTCAAGTTAAAAATGTCTTCACTAGACTACTGTTGATCTACTACATAGAATTCAGGTTTTCTGGGACCAATCTCTGATACCTTTGCTTTAATTAAGTTAGTAAAAATATCAAAAAATAAAAAGAACTTTTTCATTTAATTGATGTTCTTCCCATATATTCCTTTTTAGGATTCTCAGATTTCTCTTTTGCTTTGTAGGTTTATTATTTTTTATCTAGACTTGCCTATTCATTTTAAACCTACCTTGTAATTATTTTGTTTTGTTTTTTTTAACATCATAGGCTCTTTTTTTACTTAACATCTATTTTGTGACAGGCTCTAGCTTATTCTCACCAAACCAGTCATTTACATTTTTAATAAATTATGTTATAGTAAAAGTGATCCAAATAACAGCATTTGAGATAAAATTTTCAGTATGAGAAACATTGTTTTATCACAGACCCCTGTTTGTAGTTTTAACCAACAAAACACACTGGCTAGCTGTTCTTCTTCAGTTTCCTTTCCAGCACTTTAGACATTTCTACATTTCATCTGTGACGCCTCATCCATGCATGAATAAAATATGAAGTAATTTAATACTTCTTGTGATGTCAGGAGTTACTGCTTATACTGAGACCTGCAAGAAAAGGTATTTTTAAATGTTTCCAAGTAAATCGTATACTGTACTTTTTTTAGCTTGCTTTTTCTAAACTCATCAGTGCCCTGGGTCTGTCTTTCAGGCTGGGACACATAATTCCAAGAAAAAATGGCTTATTGTCTGTAATTTTGGGTAGATAAGGTGGTAACCATTGGTTCCTTTGCAGATAAGCCCTACAGCTGGAGAGTGAGGCAGCTGAGGAACTGAATGACCCGTTGTTCCCAGTGCTATTTACTGTGGCCTTGATCCTACATTTAGATCCATTTAAGCAGAGCCTAGCAACTGGTGGAGCCCCTTTGGTTCAAGGCTTCACGCAAAGGATCAGAGTCTTGTATGGGATTTGCTCAATGGCCAAGCAGCCAATAGGCAAGCACTCTTTCAAGTGTGTGGGGCAACAGACGGATAGTATGGCTTGTAGTGTTAACTTGGGCACAATTGGCCAGTTAGCCAAAAGTCCCTGTCACTCTCCCTAAGATGGCTGCTTTCCTACTACTTATGGAGGTGGAATGTAGGTTCGAATTCAGATCACGCTTGTTAGGACTTACTCTGATGGCTTAATTTTCTCTAATGTACAAACTGTGCATATGCTGTGTCATTTTCTTTCATTCCCTGGAGACCTGTTGTTAAAGTTGTGCCAAGACACCCCATTGTGCTAGGTGCTGCAGAAACACCTATGAAAGCATGTTCCCTGCCCCAAATAACTTATTGGACTCAAAGGCCCCAATCTTGCAACTGTCTTTTCAGACAGATTCCTGTCCCCATATAGAACCCTCAGCCAGTGGCAGGTTAGTCACTGGGCCTACGGCACCTGTGCCCAGGGTCCCCAGCCAATTGGGGGTCCCAGGAAAAATGGGCACCCATATGCCCTGACCCGCTCTGCCCACCCGGTGCTCCTGCCGGGAAGCAGGGGAAGCCCCCATGCCCTGACCCCACTCCCCAGCAGGAGTACTGGGCGGGCGGAGGAAGCTCCCTGGCAGGAGCACTGAAAAGGTGTGGCAGGGCAAGCCCCAGTTCCCCGGCAGGAGTGGCTGGGCTGGGGGGGTGGGGGAGGAGGGGGGCTGCAGGCGGAAGGGGTGTGGACAGGTCCCCACTTGCTCTGGCCCAGGGACCCACGAAAGATTAATCCGCCTCTGCCTGTGCACATTCAGGTGTGAGATGAGGGCCTAAATTGTGTCCTCACTGTGAGAAAACCATCTATATGCTGGTGCAATATCAAAATATTTTGACAAGTTACCCTATACGAAATGTCTTCCAAAGTGTAATAGCTACATCAATAGATCAATGTGACAGAAGAGTGACACAGCCTCACTCTAGTCTGGTAATAAATGTCTGTGCTTCAGAAGATCCCTTTATTTCCCTCGCCCCCCCACACACAAATATGGTAAAAAATGTAACCATTATTTAAATTCTGCCTCCACAGTGCACATCCAGTATCTTAATTGGTTGGGTAATATTTAGTCCCAACACTGACTTTTGTTGCTGTAGGTCATATCAGCTGAAGTAATGAAAAAGCACAGTTAAAATTAGTCACAGTCCAATAGTTACTGAAAAGTTGTACTTATTCTTAAGTGTCATAGAAAATAATGGATTTGAGACTGCAAAGAAAGAACAGCAAAATAGCATTTATTTTTTTAATTGGCATTATGATTTAATGTTGGCTGAATGAACTGTGGTTTAGAAAAAAGAACATGTAAAGTAGAATCATTCACTATCTTAATTATATCTGTTCCTTAATTTTAAATGCTTTCTTGTGAGGAAAAAATATTCTCTCAATAAAAGATTACCTGTATTTTGGCAATTAATGAAATCTGCATGTAGGTTCCTCGTTTGTTTGTTTGTTTAAATCTGTTCGGCAACCCCTACTAAATATGGTTGTGCCTTGTATTTTCTCTTATTCTCCTTCCTTATTGATATTCAGCAGCAGACACTGTGTCAGTAAACAGATTACTAGAGATTAGGAGAGCAAAATCAGGTACTCTGAACGATGATCCTTCATTTATATCTCTCAGAGGGAAAAATGGCAGATTTTTCAAGGGACATATTGGACTTCATTTTAAAAAATAGCATCTCCCCTTCTGATCCCCCCCCCCAACCCGCACTCCCCCTCACCGTCCCGGCAATATTCCCACCCACTCACTAATTTAACACACACACAAATGTTTATTAAGGAAATCTGTCCATTTTCAACTTTCCACAAGGACAGTGTTTTTAAAAAACAAATAATATATTTCTGCTTTTTAGCAAAACAATTCCAGTATCTTACAAACAGATTTTTCTAATGAGATGTACAAGTTCTAGTTAGACTGCTTGATTTTAATATAGACTTTAATCTGGTTTGTAAACATTCTAAAATGTTTTTTGTAATTGTTTACTTTCATAAAAGAAAAATTTTTGACTGTAGAAATATATCTTATAAAAACAGAGAGAGGATATATGACATATGCAGGATACAGTAATCACTGAGTTGAATTGGATCAATATAAATTATGGGGTGCAGAAAGTCAGAGCTCTTCTGTCATCTCACAAGTAAGATATTTGTACATTTTTAGTTGTAATTTATATTGTGTATATATCTGGGTGATTCAGTTTTCATCGTGCTTTACGTACTTCAGAATATAGTTAGAACTTGTCTTTTTAGGTTGACTCTCATAATCCAAAACTTGAAAGGACAGAATGCAAGGCAAAACTTGTAGTACAAAAAAAGGTTTATGCCATAATTCCTAAGGTCAAACCCACTGAAGTCTAGTCTCCTCCGCTTCTCAACATAAAAAGTAGTTAGTGAGATGTAAGTTTGTGCTAGCAGACCTAGCTTCACCAAGATTTATCTTGAGCAAGCAGGTCTGTGTTTACAGAAAACCAAGGAGATAATAACATGCTAACTGGAATAAGCCATTCAAGGTAAAAAATGTTTCAGTAACTGTGTGTCCTATATGAAGGAACTGTTCATCAACTTTAGTACAACTTGCATAAGCTTTGTCTTAAGACTTCATTCTTGTCTTTAGCAAGTGGAAGGATCTTATTGTAAATAACACAACTTCTGTTATATTAGAAAACAAATGTAACTATTGTGTTGCAGTTCTTGATAAATGGACACTGACATGGACTACGAAAGACCCAACGTTGAAACCATAAAATGTGTGGTAGTTGGCGATAATGCAGTGGGGAAGACTCGCTTAATTTGCGCAAGGGCATGCAATACCACTTTGACACAGTATCAGCTCCTGGCAACTCACGTACCAACCGTCTGGGCAATTGATCAGTACCGTGTCTGCCAAGAGGTAAGGATTTTCCAGTTTATTAAATGTGTAGTGCACACAATAAGTTTGATTGTTATTGATCAGCTCTTTAATGGTCAAGATATGGTAATGGGCAACTCAAAAATAAAAAGTATTTGAAGATACCATCTAACATGCAAGGCATCCACTTTTTCTCTAAGCCCACAATTACATTCCGAATTTTTTTGTGACAAGAACATATTTAAAATACTCATATTGTGCTTACATATTATAAAGTTTAACACTGTGCTAGTTTGGTGTAGCATGCATCATATCTTTTTTACAAGGAGAGTAGCAATTTTACCTGTAGTGAGTTTTTTAATTGAGGGAGGAAAATATAATGTCTATTCTATTTTAGGTCCTTGAACGCTCCCGGGATGTTGTTGATGAAGTGAGTGTTTCTCTCAGACTCTGGGATACTTTTGGTGACCATCACAAAGACAGACGATTTGCTTATGGAAGGTAAAATGAGCCAAGTCTAACTTTTAAATAATAGGTGCAGTAATATTTAGTAGAGAGAAATTTGCAGCTCTGAATTTTGAAACATGAGGCCTTATAACCATCATGGGTATTCCTATTTCTGCCTATTACAAGGACGATAACTGTAAGGATTAAACAGATACGCATATTTAAAAGGCAGTACAGTTTTACTCTTCTGCATTTACTTAAGAAAAATGTTAAGGCCTGTTAACAAAAATATTAACAAATACTGTAATGTTTCAGACTATTGTGTTCACAAAAATGAGGCTGTGATTTTATGAAAATGAACACCAGTTTTCCTTGCTTAAGTAAGCATCATGAAGTATAATCAATTCACTTATTACTGAGCTAACAAACAGGTTTGTTGGGAAAACATAATCTCTTGTGTTGCAAAATATATATATAAACAACTGATCTGCCGAGTTGGGTGGGTCATTCTCTTAGGACCGGATTTAAATCCCAAATCGCTAAAAGATAGGAGTCTTTTTTTTTTTTTTTGCTGTTTTCTTAATTAAAATAAAAGGGAAGTGTTCTCTTACATGAACACCAAAGTCTACACAGAGTTCTCATTGACACAATAATCTTGTAAATGTTGAGAATTTATCAGTAGGGTTTTATCAAAGTGCAAAATGTGGCCTAATTCTAATGTCTCTGACAGTCTTTCCATTTAATTCAGAGGGAGTTGAATCTGGCCCTTGATCAATGCAAGCAGAAGCGCTGCTGAGTAGCAGGAAATTCAGTATATTATAATGTGAATCAGCTACCTGAAATAGGCATATAAAAGGCATATAAAACTAAAAATGGATGTCATAAACTTTTTTTTTGTGATTGAGACACATACAAGGCCTTATTTTTTGCACGAACTGTCAGTATTTCTTTTCCTTCTGAAACTTCCTTTTTCTTTTCCCTGTCACATCTGCTCCTATCTTATTTCAGCTGATATTTTTCAAAAGACCTCTTTTCTCCAGTTAAAAATGTTATATGTATAGTATCTGCACCAGTTTTGCACTTCATGTCTGTAAATAGTTCTTTCTTTGTGGCTCCGTTTTCAATGCACCTGAAGTATAGAGAAGCCAGAGTTGTGTGAATCAGTGTTAGATAAAATGAGTAACTTTCAAGGGAGTTAGCCTACTCTGGTGTGTGTGTGTGTTTGTCTCTCTCTCTTCATAACAAGATTGTCTATCAGCTGAATCAGCTGAGTAATGGTAACATCCCTTGAAATTTTCACATTGTAAAGCTCCATATGCAAGTTTATAGTTTTATGTATGTAAATCCTTCTTTATATCCAGTGTCATCTTAAAGGAATGTTTTATCAAGAGCTGTGAAGTAAAAAGTGCTTTCTATTGCAGAGACGTTGTCCTTTGGCCAGCAGTGTGATTTTTGAAAGACAGTTAAGTTCCCATTTCAACAAAGTACTTAAACATGTGTTTAAGTGCTCTGCTGAATCAGAACCTAAAGTATAGCATGTCTTGATTATATAAGGTGCCCATTTTAACAATAAGTTATTGATTTAAGATAAAATTGACCTTACTTTCCAAACTCATTCAAGTGTTTATGAAGGTTTCAGGTATAAACAATTTTTATTTTAATATTTAGAACTTTATGAAGCCTGACTTTGTAAATATGGTTGTACCTCGCGTTTCCTCTTCCTCCCTGAAGTACCGACGTGATATTCTGTAGCAGACACTTTGTCACTGAACAAATTACTAGAGACTAGCAGAACAAAATCAGGCATCTTCTGAACTGTGATCCAACGTTTACTGAGTGAATGGGGAAAACCACTTCTAATCTTAACTTCTTCATACTTAACTTCTAATCTTTCACGCACAAAGGGACTTGAGTACCTTGAGTTCAGTGGGGCTAGTTACATGAGTAAAATGACTCTCACATATGTTTGCAGGATTGGGCCCGTCGTGTGAGACACATGGGAACAAGGTTTGCTGAAAAGAGTTTAGCTCCGAAAGAAACTGTTTTAGGGCTTGTCTACATTTAACAGGGGATCGATGCATGGCAATCGATACATTGGCAGTCAATTTATCGGGTCTAGTGAAGACCTACTAAATCAACCGCAGATCCCTCTCCCATCGACTCCTGTACTCCACCGGATCAAGAAGAGTAACAGGAATAGACGGGAGAGCATCTCCTGTTGATATCGCGTAGTGTGGACCCCGCAGTAAGTAGATCTAAACTACGTTGACTTGAGTTACGCTATTCACGTAACTCAAATTGTGTAGCTTATATCGACTTTTCGTAGTGTAGACAAGGCCTTAGAAACCTATCATGCTGGCAGTAGCGTTCCTTCTGCCAAGTCTCTTAATGCATTTGTGTGTAATAGCAAACTGGTGTATCTTAAGAAAACCATTTGGGATCCATTTTATTAATGGAATTTCACTGGTCAAATTTTATAATAGCAGGCTCTGCTTACCCTGTTCATTTCTATTCTGTTCTAAAATGATTTAATACAGTGTTAACATATTTAGTATGTTTCTTTTAATATTTTTTACAACTAGGAGCCTTTATAAATTGCAGATGAGTTTATTGCTTATATTCATTTACAGAATTTGTTTTCAAATTATATTCTGTACTTTGAAGTGTGTTCTCATAATTAAGTCAAACCTTGCAGAACAGTGAAAAGCTGGCTAGTTCGAGAACACTTAATACTAAACCTAAAGGTGTCCAGTCTTCTCTGCCTGGAAGATTGTTTAATGAGATGTCCCTTCAAATACCCTTCAAAATTGTTGTTGTTTTATGCAAAGTAGATTCTGTTATGCTCGTGGTGCATGGAGAGGTCTGAATCTATCAGCCGAGACCTTTAATTGTCCTAACTGTGGCATAACAAGCGCTATCAAGTTCTCAGTGTATCTGCCTCTCTTTGGGGAAGACTGCTCCATTAATTTTGCAGAATTATATATAAATAGGTTATGCTGTAGGTGACATGATGAACAAGTGATAGGATTTATCTTGGGGAGAATTTCTTCCTGCTGTTTCATTTTTCATTGAGATGAGTAAAAAGATGGAACAGTTAATCCCTTTTTTTTTTTTTTTAAAGATGAGGGGTTAGGGGGCAGAGTATCAATCCTAGCCTGTATTTTACTGCATGTTGTTTAATTACAGATCAAAATCATACAGGACATTGGGAGGGGGAAAGGGAAACTGACAGAAATATTAAGAAAAAAAGACTGAGAACAAAACTTGGTTGGAAAGATTTCTAAAAATGTTCTTTATTTCTTAACTCTGGATAGGTGGGTTTTCTCTGGGGTGCTTCTGTTCTTTCATTTCAAGTAGGTTCCAGTTTGTGGTGATGGATACTCATTAATTCCTATTGTCCTGAAGGATTCAATTTTATGCAAAATCTGATGAAGAAATGGTAAGATGGTATGGTCTGAGGTATAAGCAGACCACACCAGGTATGGTATAAACATAGGTTTCAGAGTAACAGCCGTGTTAGTCTGTATTCGCAAAAAGAAAAGGAGTACTTGTGGCACCTTAGAGACTAACCAATTTATTTGAGCATGAGCTTTCGTGAGCTACAGCTCACTTCATCGGATGCATACTGTGGAAACTGCAGCAGACTTTATATACACACAGAGATCATGAAACAATACCTCCTCCCACCCCACTGTCCTGCTGGTAATAGCTTATCTAAAGTGATCATCAAGTTGGGCCATTTCCAGCACAAATCCAGGTTTTCTCACCCTCCACCCCCCCACACACAAACTCACTATCCTGCTGGTAATAGCTCATCCAAAGTGACAGCTCTCTACACAATGTGCATGATAATCAAGGTAGGCCATTTCCAGCACAAATCCAGGTTCTCTCACCCCCCCACCCCCATACACACACAAACTCACTCTCCTGCTGGTAACAGCTCATCCAAAGTGACCACTCTCCCTACAATGTGCATGGTAATCAAGGTGGGCCATGTCCAGCACAAATCCAGGCTTTCTCACCCACCCCCACTTTTCCCGGGGACACACACACACAGACTCACTCTCCTGCTGGCAATAGCTCATCCAAACTGACCACTCTCCAAGTTTAAATCCAAGTTTAACCAGAACGCCGGGGGGTGGGGGTGTTAGGAAAAAACAAGAGGAAATAGGCTACCTTGCATAATGACTTAGCTGCTCCCAGTCTCTATTTAAGCCTAAATTAATAGTATCCAATTTGCAAATGAATTCCAATTCAGCAGTTTCTCGCTGTAGTCTGGATTTGAAGTTTTTTTGTTTTAAGATAGCGACCTTCATGTCTGTGATTGCGTGACTAGAGAGATTGAAGTGTTCTCCGACTGGTTTATGAATGTTATAATTCTTGACATCTGATTTGTGTCCATTTATACTTTTACGTAGAGACTGTCCAGTTTGACCAATGTAAATGGCAGAGGGGCATTGCTGGCACATGATGGCATATATCACATTGGTGGATGTGCAGGTGAACGAGCCTCTGATAGTGTGGCTGATGTTATTAGGCCCTGTGATGGTGTCCCCTGAATAGATATGTGGGGTGGGAGGAGGTATTGTTTAATGATCTCTGTGTGTATATAAAGTCTGCTGCAGTTTCCACGGTATGCATCCGATGAAGTGAGCTGTAGCTCACGAAAGCTCATGCTCAAATAAATTGGTTAGTCTCTAAGGTGCCACAAGTACTCCTTTGGTATAAACATAGAAACTTTGATATCCAGATCTGTGTCACTTTTTCATCCAACAACGATTCTGTCTCAGTACTGTACTGTCACCTAAGATTGCAGCCTGGATGGGAGAAATGGATAAAGCTCAAGCTGCAACCACGTACAAATGTCCCTAAAACATACCTAACTCATTTTATGTAGGCATAACAATAAAGTAATGTACACTGTTTTTAATTTGGCATCATTCATAACTCTATAGCCTCTTATCGAGTCTAGTTTTGAAAAAGAGTGCTGGAAGTGAAAATGGAAAAAGAATTGGTTTGCCAGATTTTTTTTTGGGGGGGGGAAACATATTTGACTAAAATTCAGTTAATTTCCTGCAGTTATTTGATGTAGACAACACTAAAGCATGTGTGCACATGCACATCTGCAAGGAGTTAATTCCATTTCAATCAGATATTTACTTTCATATGAGTATGTGGTCTGTAAACTAGTTCAATCATGATAATTTATTTAATGAAACTTAAGTATAAGTTCTAGACCAAACAAAATCTGTTCAAACCATATGGTGGGAAATCATCTTTTCCCACATCACTTATTTATGAACATGTGGATGGGCCACTACAAGGCTGCTGACAGGACCTTTTTAAACATATGTTGACAATATTGCCTCCTCTGTGACCTGATTTCATCTGTCTTCCAAGTCTGGAATGTAATCAGTCATAGGAGCACATTCACTCAACTCTTAGGTGCTTAAGATTCCCTTTACCACTAAGTTCAACATAATTGAATCCATAGAAACATATCTCATTGGCATTGTAAGTCTGTATTCCTTGGCAGATGAATTCATCACCAACAATCTCTTTAGTTCTGAGGGACTTTAAATAAAGGAAGTGGTGGTGGTTGCTATCAAATCCACAATTTTTCACTCCCATGCAATGAGCAAAGGTTACTGCCATAAACACTCCAACACCTTCACAGAATCTTGGTTCAGTGTGTTTTAGTTTGATCACTGCCCTCTATTATATCCTACCCATGCTTAAAGTCAGAGGGAGAGCAGCTCCATTGTCTCTGCTTCAAGGAGATGGAGGGCTCAACATCCTCTCGATTTCCTTGTTTTAATACATACTACTCTCTTACAACATCCCCTCCACCTTGGCTGGTGAGGTGAGCAAGACCTGGTGACTGGCTGAGTTGCTTCTGGGGCCCTCTGCCTTCCCAGCTGTAAATAGAGCAGTAGCAGCACCTGAGAAGAGTGAATGACCAGCTGGGAGTTCACATCTTCCACCTCCTCTGAAGGAAGCTCTGTCTCACATCCTTCCTTCTGGCTCCTTATCCCCCACAGAGGAAGGTGGAAGAGGGAAACCCTGCCACCAGCTCCCTTTCACCTTTCAGGGGGAAGAAAGACAGATCCACAAATCTATACTTTGCTTAAAACTCTACTGTATGTTTTAAAATGTCTTGCAACAGCCTGCAGTCTGAGAAGTTTTATCAGAGTTTCTCAGATGCTCTGAGCTAAGGCCTCTTCCTGCACCTCAGACCAGCTATATTTATTTCTGCGTCAGTATACTGATCAAGTATAAATGTGAGAGACGAGGTGTGTGAGGTAATATCGTTTATTGGACCAACTTCTGTTGGTGAGAGAGAGAAGGTTTCAAGCCACACAGAGCTATTAAAGCTTGTCTCTTTCACCAACAGAATTTGGTCCAATAAAAGATATTACCTCACACACCTTGTCTCTCTAATATCCTGGGACCAACATGGCTACAAGTACACTACATACAGGTATATATACCATATGTCTTTTTAGAGGAATTGGGGATCGTCTTCAAAGCAGTAAATGCTTCACACAAGCAGATACTCTTTTGCTTGTCTGGCAGTGGGCCAGCTACTGGGGACAGAAACTACTTTCAGATCTATTTAATCTTTTGTTCCCATTCTTTTCCTCTTGCTATGTCTCGTCACCACAAATGATGTTGCGCAGCATCACTGTATCATGTTAAGATGTGATGACAGCCAACAAAATTGGTGAACTTCCCCTTCTACTCTAATCTATTTTAAAAACTAAAAATACCCAAATATAGAGGGCTGTGTTTTATAGGCCATTCAAGTTCTTCATCAGGTAGTCTTGGAGGAGACCTACAGAGAAGTGTTTAACATTTGAGACAGTCATCCTTTTTTGTACTATTTTAATTGGGCTCAGTTTGGACCCAAGGAAGATTGCATAGTAGACAGATCAAGTTTAGTGGCGATGACATTCAAATGAGCTTCTGAAATCAAATTTTATTTTTCGTTTATGTCTTTGTGTCTCATATTGTGTGTGTACATACAAGCACACACTCATTAAAGTCTTTTCTGTCATCACATGTATTAGAATTGGAGGGTCTCAACCTGTCCACTGAAATGTTTGAATACCTAGACCATTCAAATTGGTGAAGTCCAGTTATTTGTCCTCCCCACATTACACCTGTGTCTTATCTTACTGTAAGTAGTGAATTTTTATGAAAATCTGTTATGGAATTCCTATTAGAGATCAGCAATTCTTTCTCCTTTTAAAAGACCTGGTGCCAAATGAATGTCAGTAGTGTATGATGTGGCTTATCTTGAGACCTGTATAACATAGCTAGAATAGAGAGGCTCTGTTGCAATAGTGCAGAGCTTCTTTGACTGCAATGAAAATGTTTATATACATAAAATACACACACACATACACGCCCTTCTTTGTTTATGCTAGTACATCTCTTCCATTCTTGCTCTTATAAAAGTGGTTTATTCTAAAAGCCTTCATTTATAGCAGAGATAAAAATATCTTTTGAATATGCTAAACCGGAGAAGGGACATCAGAGATAACTTTGGCCACCATAAGTAGCTCTGAATTGATAAGATGCAATATTAGGATCTGTTGAACCCACTAGACATCTAAGACTCCAAGATTCTGGGTCTAGATTTCTTCAGAGGTGTATAGGGTAGTAGAAATATATATGGACACAACTATCTACCTCAGACTGAGTGCACAAGTCCATTGCTATTTGATACCAGTGCACCATTTGAAATTTCATGGCTTCAGCTGTCATAAATAATTCAGAAAGCTATTGTTTGCAATAGCCCAGACAATAAGATTTTTCATTATTGAAGAAAGATAAAGTTCTGTGATGCAGTCACATGAGGGTTTCTTACCACTAAATTCATCTAATTTTGCTTTGCTTTGCTTTCAAGTCTTCCCCAATTTCATTTTTAATGGCTTCCTATCCCTGTGTAAAAATCACACTCTTACACTCAGTGATTGTGCCGAAGCCAGTCATTATTCCCTTTAATCTCCAACATCCTGGCCTCTTTGTCTTCTCGCAATCTTCCTACTGTGGCTAGCTGTGTAATTCATTATTCTGTTGCCATTTACAAAGATCATGCTTTACTCTGTTGTACTCCCACATCTTTGGAACTCCCGTTTCTCTTTGCTTCCCTGACTTTCCTCATCATTGCAGACCCTATCTTAAAATGTTCTTTTCCCTTTCTTAATACTGTTGCTTCAAATGATTTGACATTTAATCTCTTCTTCATCTCTTGAAAAATGAATATTTTGTTTACTGTGGATCACTGCTTGTGGACTTGGGTTTTTTGGTGTATTTATTGCTGAGTCTTTCTGTTACTCTTCCTCCTGTGCATTTGATTAAAGTCTATTAAATCTAGAGAGAGACTTTTGAAATATTGTTCCTATCCATGAATCAACTGCTTGCAAATGTAACAAAATTAGTCTAAAAGTGCTCATTCTCCAGGCTGTCTGCTCTCTCTCCTTTTGGGAGTTCCCCAACTGCTGTTTTTTATCATGCTCAGGAAGTAGCTCCCAGACCAATACCTGGTCCCATTTCCAAGGTTGTCGGTTGCTCTCTTGAACACTTGTTTCCTTAAAGGGGATGTGTCATGAAACAGGGCTGGCCAGTCCAAGGCTTTATGCCCCACTCCTGTTTAAAGTGAACAAGCCACCCCATTACAATACACCTTTAAACAAACATTATCTGAGTATTTACCAGACTCTTCCCAACACATCCTGAGTTTTGGAGTTTGTTGTAAGTTGTTCAGATGGTCTGTTGCATCAAGAGTTGAAACCACTGTCTTCCTGGTTGCCATTTGTTCTTGGTTCCTCACCTTTTCATTCTGTGTTGAAACAGAAGGCCCAATCTTTCTTTCTGCATGGTGTACAGATCCTGTAAATATTCTTTAGTGTCAAAGCACTCCTACTATATGGAATTATATGTAGCACAGCATCTCTGTTCCTAAATTAGGAACGGACCACACAAGCTCTGTGTTCCTTAAAAAGAAAGATAGATTGAGCCCAGTTCTGTGGAACTGAATTGTGCAAAATGCCCACTGACTTCAGTGGAAGTTTTACTCAATTCAGGGCTGTAGAATTCAGCCCGAGAGAAAAGTTAAAGCAGTTTCCAGGTGAATTGGTTCATTTCTATGCTCTGTGTTCGGTGCTAAAATGATCTCATCCTTATGTAAATGACTAAGATGTATTAATGAGTAAACCTAATTCTTAGAGTCAGAAGTAAAATTAACCATATACCATGACTATGTAAGCAGTCTATTTAAACTTTAAGAAATAGCTTTGCCTTGATATTTTGTTCCAGACAACTTTCCAGTTGCCATTAGTGCTGTATCTGGTTGGTTATTTGAACTGCAGGGAGAATAGATTTCCAGGCTTTTGCAGTGGGAAATGAGATATTTTTGTCATTTTTATGATACAGCCGTCCTCTTTGGTTCTCTCTATATGTACCGTGAGTACATCAGAAGAAACATAGAAAAGGCTTAAAACATGTAATTTTATGAAGTGGTGTTCATAGTTGGTAATGAATGAGCAATAAAGCTCTTTCCACTTTTTAAACATAGTCTTGAAATATGTGATCATTATAATTTTTAAAAGATAGTTGATACTCTTTTGGTGGTGGTGTGTTGTACAAAATGGGAGGGATAGGATACAGAAGGACCTAGACAAATTGGAGGATTGGGCCAAAAGAAATCTGATGAGGTTCAATAAGGTTAAGTGCAGGGTCCTGCACTTAGGACGGAAGAACCCAATGCACAGCTACAGACTAGGGACCGAATGGCTAGGCAGCAGTTCTGCGGAAAAGGACCTAGGGGTGACAGTGGACGAGAAGCTGGATATGAGTCAGCAGTGTGCCCTTGTTGCCAAGAAGGCCAATGGCATTTTGGGATGTATAAATAGGGGCTTAGTGAGCAGATCGAGGGACGTGATCGTTCCCCTCTATTCGACATTGGTGAGGCCTCATCTGGAGTACTGTGTCCAGTTTTGGGCCCCACACGTCAAGAAGGATGTGGATAAATTGGAGAGAGTCCAGCGAAGGGCAACAAAAATGATTAGGGGACTGGAACACATGAGTTATGAGGAGAGGCTGAGGGAGCTGGGATTGTTTAGCCTGCAGAAGAGAAGAATGAGGGGGGATTTGATAGCTGCTTTCAACTACCTGAAAGGGGGTTCCAAAGAGGATGGCTCTAGACTGTTCTCAATGGTAGCAGATGACAGAACGAGGAGTAATGGTCTCAAGTTGCAGTGGGGGAGGTTTAGATTGGATATTAGGAAAAACTTTTTCACTAAGAGGGTGGTGAAACACTGGAATGCGTTACCTAGGGAGGTGGTAGAATCTCCTTCCTTAGAGGTTTTTAAGGTCAGGCTTGACAAAGCCCTGGCTGGGATGATTTAACTGGGAATTGGTCCTGCTTCGAGCAGGGGGTTGGACTAGATGACCTTCTGGGGTCCCTTCCAACCCTGATATTCTATGATTCTATGAAAACCTGAAGTTACAGAATTTTTAGAAATAGGTCTGCATGCTACTCACTACAAAATGTGAATATATTTCAGGGTATTTTGACAGTTTCGCACATAACACCTGTACTTAAGAAGCTTCACTGCTATCAGTAAAGTATAGAATTAATTGATTCTCCCACTCACCTGTAAGACACTGCATTGTCTTGCCCTACCTTACTTGGAAACCTTTAGTTCTTCACGTCAGGGCACTCCTTGTATTTTAGTTAATCAGGCCTTCCATCTGTTGTCCGTGTGCAGACAGGTCCTTCATCTTTGGGTCATTTTGTTATGCTTACTTGTCACTTATAATTCCTTTCCATCTCATATGAAGGCTGCTATTGCATTTACTAAACTCTGAGTCCACTTAAAACTCTGTCTTGCTTATATCTATCTGTAGGGGTTTTTTTCCAGCTCTTTGAAATGCATGCATGAAAGATACCTTTATAACTGAATAAAAATTTCTTTTACATAGTTGAGTTGATAGCAGTATGTTTTATGCTGCCACAAAGGAGATCTTGGGTTTAATTCTTGGATTCAGTCTGTCAGTGCATGAACTGTCAAGGCTTGGGAGTCTTGTACAGCTAGTGTGCTAAATCCAGGCTGAGGGAAAGACTTAATTTGAATTAAAACGAGACCCTTTCAGATGGTTAAGTGTTATTTGGATAATTCTCCTCCAGTCCCACTTCAGCCAGAAGAATTGCAGCTGACATGCAGGTTTCAAAGGATGTGGTAAAACTGAGGGGGACATTTGTGGGGATATTTCTATATATGGCACTAAAATGATCCAGGGAATGGAAGGAAAACTATTGGTGATTAATGGACTTCAAAGGGTTCAGTAGTTCAGATAAATTCTAAGGAATGTGAATGTTTGTTTGAAATTACTCAGAATTCTCTGTTTCACAAAACATCCTCCTTCGCTGAAATCTGGCATTTCTGTTTCTGCTTGCAGGGAAAGCTCAGAAGTAGGGAAATTTAAATAAATAATTAAATTTAAAAAAAATAAAAGGACGGGAAATTACCTGAACTTTTTGTCAAATGTATTCTAAAAAACATTTGCTGTGGGTAAATTTGTACAATAACTTTTTGTGTTAAACTGAAATGTTTCTGATTTAGTTCAGCTACCCATAAAATTATTCTGTCAGATTTGGCTTTTGGATCTCTTTATAAGCCATCTAAAAACAATTGGCATTTTTGGCTTGTCCTTCTAAAAGGAAAGAAGATAATAGGACAGTAGTGCTAGACTTTTTCTCTTTTTTTTCACCAGTGTGGTGTCAGCATTGATTTCCAGATCAGTGAGTACCACAGAGGCAGGGCTTTTTCTCAGGCAGATCCTCCTCGTTTTACTGCCTTGCAAGTTCTCTGCCCCTTTCCTGCATCACAGCTCTGCCTTCTGCTTGAAAGGACTCCCTTCCAAACCCATCAATATTTCTTTTTGGTTGGTTGGCAGGTGACTCTAGAGAGCAATACAAGGCCCCCTTGCTTGGGGCTAAATCACCTAGAATCATAGAAGATGAGGGTTGGAAGAGACCTCAGGAGGTCATCTAGTCCAACCCCCTGCTCAAAGCAGGACCAATCCCCAACTAAATCATCCCAGCCACGGCTTTGTCAAGGTGAACAAAGTCTTGCATGTACCACTTTCATTTATTCCCCCCAAAATGTCTTGAGACCATAAATTAAATGCTGAAGTGATGAAGCAGAAATACTTAAACATGTTTTTCTTTTAATTTCTACAACAGGTATATTTCCAAATTCAGCCAGTCTTTTAGGTAGAAATCGACCCAAATCAAAGCATCTACAAACATTAGGAAATGTCTGACCTACGGGACCAGGACCTTGCAGTTGAGAGTCATGTACAGTTTTAGCCCTTTCACAAAGTCTCCATGCAGTGTGTCTGTCAATGTCTCTTCCCCACTCTGAACTCTAGGGTACAGATGTGGGGACCTGCATGAAAAACCCCCTAAGCTTATTTTTACCAGCTTAGGTTAAAACTTCCCCAAGGTACAAACTATTTTACCTTTTGCCCTTGGACTTTATTGCTGCCACCACCAAGCGTCTAACAAATATATAACAGGGAAAGAGCCTGCTTGGAAACGTCTTTCCCCCCCCAAAATCCTCCCAAACCCTATACCCCCTTTCCTGGGGAAGGCTTGATAAAAATCTTCACCAATTTGCATAGGTGAACACAGATCCAAACCCTTGGATCTTAAGAACAATGAAAAAACAATCAGGTTCTTAAAAGAAGGACTTTAATTGAAGAAAAAGTAAAAGAATCACCTCTGTAAAATCAGGATGGTAAATACCTTACAGGCTAACCAGATTCAAAACATAGAGAATCCCTCTAGGCAAAACCTTAAGTTACAAAAAGACACAAAAACAGGAATATACATTCCATTCAGCACAGCTTATTTTCTCAGCCATTTAAACAAAACGGAATCGAACGCATATCTAACTGGATTACTTACTAAGTTCTGAGACTCCATTCCTTTTCTGTTCCTGGCAAAAGCAACACAGAGACCAAGAACCTTTGTTTCTCCCCCCCATCCAGCTTTGAAAGTATCTTGTCTCCTCATGGGTCATTTTGGTCAGGTGCCAGTGAGGTTATCCTATCTTCTTAACCCTTTACAGGTGAAAGGATTTTTCCTCTGGCTAGCAGAGATTTTAAAGGTGTTTACCCTTCCCTTTATATTTATGACCGTGTCTAATGACAAATTATTGAATGTCTCTGTTTTCTTGAAATTCTGCCTCAAATGGCGATAGTGTTGCTTCTGTGTCACTAGCAGATGTCTGGGCCTTGCAGTTGGTTTCCCTTTGGAAGAGAAATCAGTGATGGGGAGTCCGGGTATATTTTTAGTACAAGTTGTTATGCCAGTTCATGAACAAAGGTGGTCACAAATGGCATGCAAGCAAATGTCTCTTTAAAAAATCTGAGTCCCAAAAATAATGCTCAGTTTTACAGAGGCAACTCTGTCTCAGGGATGGACTCTAGTTAGATTAATACAAAGAGGATGCTCTCCTATTTGCAGTACCTCCCCCTGAAATAATACACATCACAGAATAACAGTACAGCATTTCTTTTAAGGGTAGGCCTTCACTTGAAGCAGTAGCAAGCGAAAAATGCAGCGTAGAAGTGTCAGCACAGACAACGGGAGGGGCTGAGGCCCTGAGTGTGTGCCAAACTGAGACTCTAGGTGCATACTTGAGGCAGCTAGCCCTCACACGGCTGCGGCCACACTCTATTTTTATCGCACTAGCCGAATGAGGGCTAGCACGAGTACATCTCCCTGAACTGGGAATCACACTCCCAGCTTGAACTGTAGATCTACCCTAAGATTGAACATGGCTTGCATGCTGGGAACAACTTGGTAAGACTGTGTAACAGCACCATCTGGCGCCATAACAGTATTTTATAGCTGCGGGACCTGTTCGATTGTCGAAGGAAAAACTTCTTTGCATTCTAGAAAGAGCAAATTGTTCTCCAGAAATAATACTGTGCTTTTGTCACTAAACACACTGATATAATAACCATGTAAATTAGTGGATTTTGTATTTTAAAAGTTCAGTAAGTATATTCTTTGTCCATGGCAACATCTTGTGTGTCCATGATTGTGGTTAGGGTCAGAAAGACAGGCTAAGACATGCCCATTTTGCTCTTAAAAATGATTTCTCTCATTTCATAGTCAGTATTTGAAAAGCTCCTATCCAGAGCTCTAATTGCCTCTGACACAATTAAAAGTACAGTAACTTTAAAAAATAAAGCAGCAGCCCACACTTAAAAAACAAAGTAACACAATGAAATCAAACCTAAACAGCAGCCTGTCTAATCCACAGATAGTTTTTAGCATGTCCCTCTTCTCCCCCACCCCCCAAGTCAGGGGAAAGAGATGGGCCTTTCAACATGCCCTGATGAACAACAAATTGGGATATTTCAGACTGAGGGGACTGCAGAGGAAGAGAGAATTTTAATGTGTTGCCTCATGTAGCATGCCTTGCAGTCATCCAGTGAGGAGGTGACATGGTAGCTGGATCTCCATCTAAAAGAAATGTTCATAATTTCGATCTATCAATTTTTTCAGATTTATGTTCCATTCTCTCCTGTTCAACAGCCTGAGTGGGGGGGGGGGGGGGAACTAAGTTGTTTTGCCTCTTTTGGAGGTACAAAACCCTTCCTTCAACCATAGTATGTCAGTTATTTTGCAATTATTAGTGCTACCCATAGCCAGTGTGGATGGTTTAGGCTAATATTTAATGTGGTTGAGACATTCCAAACCATAAGGCAGATGAGGATTTCAGATCCATATTTAATATAGTTTTGGTTTTTATTAATAATTTATCTCTTACTTTTGATATATCCACAGCACCAGAAAATAAGGATTTCATATTTGAGTCAATGACATCACTTAACTTTGTATCAGTGGTCTTTGCCACTGAATCTCAGTATATGTAATAAGTCTAATTATACATCATCATTAGTAGTTGACAAAAATCTGGTTACTTGTTACCCAGCTAAATTTTATGATGCACTTTGAAGAATGCTCCATAATAGAAGTTCTAAACTAGCCCTTAATGCTAAAGGAAATAGAAATGCTTCTATTGATAATTCTTAAATTAAAGTTGAAAGATTTTCCCTCTTATTTGTCTTAAATAAAATTTTACCTACAATGTTTAAAATCCACACACTGCTGCATCAATAGAAAGTAGAATAAAACTTGATTGTAAATAAAAGTGGAACTGACTAGTCCTTTTTCTTTGTCCAAGCTGAGAGTGATGCCAAAGTAAACAAACCACATAAAATCTAACTTCTCTTTGGAAATGTTTTTTTTCCATTTTAATTGTCTGAGGTGGTTTTAATAACTTTGGTAAGGATTTTAATGTTTGGGAATGTTAATGCATGGCTTTCAACCAGTTTCCCTTTTAATTAACAAAAATTACGCTGTGTGTTGCACTTCAGTGTATAAATAAATGAGTAAATTTGTGTAGCCCCTATGTTAAAAGAAGAGTTGCCCATTTAAAATAAGTGCCCAAACAATGTTCTGCTTATGTTGACAATTCCTCTTCCCTGCATTTTACCCCAACAAATCTATTTTGGTGGTCGAAATCCTCCCAGTCTAACTGACTTCCGTGAAGCTGCTTGCATATGAGTATGGTAAGCAAGATTTGTCTGTCTGCTTGGGAACCAGCAGACCCGAGTCCTATTCCCAGCTCTACCACCACTGGCCTGTTGTGTGGCATGAGCAACTCTCTTGTGCCTCTGTTTCTGTTCCTGTCCTTTATCTATCTTCTCTGTTTAGCTTTTAAGCTCTTTATAACGAGGACTGTTTTTTACTATGTGTTTGCACAGCACCAAGCACAACAGAGATCCAATCTTGGTGACACTAGCCCGTAAGGCAATATAAAGAATAAATCTGTAACATATGTATTTTCCTTCATGCTTTTTTTGCACTCCACTAGAAATACAACAGAAAATGTTAGATCCCATAATTCCCAACAAACATAGTATCATACTGATATAGTTGAAGGAACCAACTTCCCCCACACCTCAACATTATGCTTGTACTACTTGGGTGGTTCATCCAGCTATATATTAAGTTTTAAATGGTAACCTCTGGGGCTGTCAAGTGATTAAAAAAGATTAATCATGCGATTAAAAAGATTAATAGAACAATTAATAATAGAATACCATTTATTTAAATATTTTTGTATGTTTTCTACATTTTCAAATATATTGATTTCAACTACAGCACAGAATACTAAGTGTACAGTGCTCACTTGATATTGTTATTTTTTTATTACAATATTTGTACTATAAAAAAGAAACAAAAGAATTATTTTTCAATTCACCAAATAAAAGTACTGTAGTGCAAGCTCTTTATCATGAAAGTTAAACTTACAAATATAGACTTATGTACAAAAAATAACTACACTCAAAAACAAAACAATGTAAACATTTAGCGCCTACAAGTCCACTCAGTCCTACTTCTTGGTCAGCCAATCACTCAGACAAACAAGTTTGTCTACATTTGCAGGAGATCATGCTGCCAGCTTCTTGTTTACAATATCACCTGAAAGTGAGAACAGGTGTTCACATAGCACTGTTGTAGCTGGCATTGCAAGATACTTACGTGCCAGATGTGCTAAAGATTCATATGTCCCTTCATGTTTCAACCAATTCCAGGGGATTAAATGATGCTGATGATGGGTTCTGCTCAGTAGCAATCCAAAGCAATGCAGACCGATGCATGTTCATTTTCATTATCTGAGTCAGATGACACTAGCAGAAGGTTGATTTTCTTTTTTGGTGGCTGGAGTTCTGTAGTTTCTGTATTGGAGTAATGCTCTTTTAAGACTTCTGAAAGCATGCTCCACACTTCCTTCCCTCTCAGATTTTGGACTGCACTTCAGATTCTTAAACCTTGGGTCAAGTGCTGTAGCTATCTTTAGAAATCTCACATTGGTACCTTCTTTGGTTTTTTTCAAATCTGCAGTGAAAGTATTTTTAAAACGAACAGCGTGCTGGGTCATCATCCAAGACTGCTGTAACATGAAACATATGGCAGAATGTGAGTAAAACAGAGTAGGAGACCTACAGTTCTCCCTCAAGGAGTTCAGTCATATATTTAATTAATGCTTTTTTTTTTTAACGAGCATAATCATAGATTCGTAGATATTTAGGTCAGAAGGGACCATTATGATCATCTAGTCTGACCTCCTGCACAACACAGGCCACAGAATTTCACCCACCACTCCTGCAAAAAACCTCACACCTATATCTGTGCTATTGAAGTCCTCAAATCATAGTTTAAAGACTTCAAGGAGCAGAGAATCCTCCAGCAAGTGACTCGTGCCCCATGCTACAGAGGAAAGTGAAAAACCTCCAGGGCCTCTTCCAATGTGCCCTGGAGGAAAATTCCTTTCCGACCCCAAATATGGTGATCAGCTAAACCCTGAGCAGATGGGCAAAATTCATCAGCCAGATACTACAGAAAATTCTTTCCTGGGTAACTCGGATCCCACCCCATCTAATATCCCATCACAGGCCATTGGGCCTATTTTACCATGAATATTTAATTACCAAAACCATCTTATTCCATCATACCATCTCCTCCATAAACTTATCGAGTTTAATCTTAAAACCAGATAGATCTTTTGCTCCCACTGCTTCCCTTGGAAGGCTATTCCAAAACTTCACTCCTCTGATGGTTAGAAACCTTAGTCTAATTTCTAGTCTAAATTTCCTGGTGGCCAGTTTATATCCATTTGTTCTTGTGTCCACATTGGTACTGAGCTTAAAAAGTTCCTCTCCCTCTCTGGTATTTATCCCTCTGATATATTTATAGAGAGCAGTCATATCTCCCCTCAACTTTCTTTTGGGTTAGGCTAAACAAGCCAAGCTCCTTGAGTCTCCCTTCATAAGACAAGTTTTCCATTCCTCGGATCATCCTAGTAGCCCTTCTCTGTACCTGTTCCAGTTTGAATTCATCCTTCTTAAATATGGGAGACCAGAACTGCACACAGTATTTCAGGTGAGGTCTCACCAGTGCCTTGTATAATGGTACTAAAACCTCCTTATCCCTACTGGAAATACCTCTCCTGATGCATCCCAAGACCGCATTAACTTTTTTCATGGCCATATCACATTGGCAGCTCATAGTCATCCTATGATCAACCAATAGTCCAAGGTCCTTTTCCTCCTCCGTTACTTCTAATTGATGCGTCCCTAGCTTATAACTAAAATTCTTGTTATTAATCCCTAAATGCATGATCTTACACTTCTCACTATTCAATTTTATCCTATTACTGTTACTCCAGTTTACAAGGTCATCCAGATCCTCCTGTAGAATATCCCTGTCCTTCTCTAAATTGGCAATACCTCCCAGCTTTGTATCATCCGCAAACTTTATTAGCACACTCCCACTTTTTGTGCCAAGGTCAGTTATAAAAAGATTAAATGAGATTGGTCCCAAAACTGATCCTTGAGGAACTCCACTGGTAACCTCCCTCCAGCCTGACAGTTCACCTTTCAGTAGGACCCGTTGTAGTCTCCCCTTTAACCAATTCCTTATCCACCTTTCAATTTTCCTATTGATCCCCATCTTATCCAATTTGCTTAATAATTCCCCATGTGGCACAGTATCAAATGCCTTACTAAAATCTAGGTAAATTAGATCCACTGTGTTTCCTTTGTCTAAAAAATCTGTTACTTTCTCAAAGAAGGAGATCAGGTTGGTTTGGCACGATCTACCTTTTGTAAAACCATGTTGTATTTTGTCCATTTACTATTGACTTCAATGTCATGAACTACCTTCTCCTTCAAAATTTTTTCCAAGACCTTGCATACTACAGATGTCAAACTAACAGGCCTATAATTACCCAGATCACTTTTTTTCCCTTTCTTAAAAATAGGAACTATGTTAGCAATTCTCCAATCATACGGTACAATCCCCTGAGTTTACAGATTAATTAAAAATTCTTGCTAATGGGCTTGCAATTTCATGTGCCAGTTCCTTTAATATTCTTGGATGAGGATTATCTGGGCTCCCCGATTTAGTCCCATTAAGCTGTTTGAGTTTCGCTTCTACCTCGAATATGGTAATGTCTACTTCCATATCCTCATTCGTCATGCTACCATTATCCCTAAGATCCTCTTGAGTCTTATTAAAGACTGAGGCAAAGCATTTGTTTAGATATTGGGCCATGCCTAGATTATCCTTGATCTCCACTCCATCCTCCGTGTTTAGCGGTCCCACTTCTTCTTTCTTTGTTTTCTTCTTATTTATATGACTATAGAACATTTTACTATTGGTTTTAATTCCCTTTGCAAGGTCCAGCTCTACTTGACTTTTAGCCTGTCTCACTTTATCCCTAAATGTTCTGACCTCAACAAGGTAGCTTTCCTTGCTGATCTCTCCCTGTTTCCACTCCCTGTATGCTTTCTGCTTTTTCTTAATCACCTCTCTGAGATGCTTGCTCATCCAGCTTGGTCTACAACTCCTGCCTATGAATTTTTTCCCCTTTCTTGGGATGCAGGCTTCCGATAGCTTCTGCAACTTTGATTTAAAATAATCCCAGGCCTCCTCCTACCTTTAGATCTATAAATTCTTCAATCCAATCCACTTCCCTAACTAATTTCCTTAATTTTTGAAAGTCAGCCCTTTTGAAATCAAAAACCCTAGTTGCAGATTTATTTTTGTTCATCCTTCCGTTCAGTTTGAACTGAATTAATTCATGATCACTTGAGCCAAGACTATCCCCTACAACCATTTCTTCTATGAGGTCCTCACTATTCACCAAAAACAAATCTAAAATGGCATCCCCTCTAGTCGGTTCAGCAACTACTTGCTGAAGGAATCCATCAGCTATCGCATCTAGGAATCGCACTTGTCCTCCAGTCTATATCTGGGAAGTTAAAGTCTCCCATGATCAAACAGTTTCCATTAGTATTTACTTTATTAAAAATATTGAAAAGGGCTCTATCCATATCCAAATTAGATCCTGGTGGTCTATAGCACACTCCAAGCACTATCCCAGGGGAGGCTCTAATAGTTTTCTTCCCCAGTGTAATTTTTGCCCAGACGGACTTAGTCATGTCCATTTCATTGCTTCTTATTTCTTTACATTGTACCTCATCATTGATATACAATGCTACTCCACGACCTTTACCTTTACTTCGGTCTTTCCTAAACAGCACATACCCCTCAATACCTGTAGTCCAGTCATGACTACTATTCCATCATGTTTCCGTTATCCCTATAATATCTGGTTTCACTTCCTGCACCAGTAGCTCTAGTTCCTCCATTTTGTTACCTAGGCTCCTTGCATTAGTGTACAAACATCTTAATTTTTGCTGTTTGGCCTCGCTCACATTCTGTACCCTATTAGGCACGGTCATTCTACAGCCAGTATAACCTATTAGACTGGTATCTACACTGCCCGTCCTCCTACCCATGGCTGTGTCCTCTCTTACTTCGTTTTCTTTCCTCTCAATGCTAGAATCTGGCGTGGAGATTACCTGGACAGCTCCCAACCATCTCCCCCAGATTCCTAGTTTAAAGCTCTCTTAATCAGTTTTGCCAGCCTCCATCCTAGAAGTCTATTTCCTTCCCTACTGAGATGAAGTCCGTCCCGAGAGAACTGTCCTCTGTCCATGAATGCCTCCCAGTGGCCATACATCCCAAAGCCCTCCTCATAGCACCACTGCCTAAGCCATCTGTTGATAGTCATAATCTTGTCACACCTTTGTTGCCCTTCTCTAGGAACAGGCAGAATCCCACTAAAGATCACCTGAGCCTCGATATCCTTAAGCGTCTTCCCCAGCCTAGCATAGTCTCCCTTAATACTTTCCAGCGAGAATCTAGCCGTATCATTTGTTCCCACATGAAGGATAATTAGGGGATTCTTTCCTGCTCCCTTTAGAATCCTTTTCAACCTCAGGTCTACATCCTGGAAGCATATCCTCTGGATATGGAAGCATGGAAGCATATCCTCTGGATATGGAAGCATGGAAGCATATCCTCTGGAGTGGTGGCCGAAGCATGAAGGGGCATACAAATGTTTAACGTAACTGGCACATAAATGCATTGCAATGCTGGCTACAAAAATACCATGCGAACGTCTCTTCTCACTTTTAGGTGACATTGTAAATAAGAAGCAGGCAGCATAATCTCCCGTAAATGTAAATGAACTTCTTGGTCAGCCAGTCACTCAGACAGACAAGTAGGACTGAGTGGACCTGTAGGCTCCTAAATGTTTACATTGTTTTGAGTGCAGTTATGTAACAAAAAAAATCTACATTTGTAAGGAGCACTTACACAATAAAGAGATGCACTACAGTACTTGTATGAGGTGAATTTAAAAAATACTATTTTTGTTTATCATTTTTACAGTGCAAATATTTGTAATCAAAAACAATAATATAAAGTGACCACTGTCAACTTTGTATACTGTGTTGTAAGTGAAATCAATGTATTTGAAAATGTAGAAAAACGTGCAAAAATATTAATACATTTCAATTGGTATTCTATTGTTTAACAGTGAGATTAAAACTGTGATTAATTGCGATTAATTTTTTTTTAGTTAATCGCATGAGTTAACTGCGATTAATCAACAGCTCTAGTAACCTCTGATAATCAAGCCGAGACTGACTTTACGTTCTGTCCTGTTTCACTATAAAATCTGTTAGATGTTTAGTTACAGTTAGCATGATTCAGCTGTCAGATATTCATACAGTAAGATACACTTTTCTGTCTGGCAACAGTAATGAATTTGAATTTAAACAGTCATAGCAGAGATTGAAGCCAGGCATTTCATGAGTATGCACTACACAGTTTTCCCCCTTTCTCTCACTTTGTCAATGTTCCTCAGCCCCCATCACTTCACCTTACTATTTTCATTGTCAACTGCCAAACTGTATGATGGTTTTGAGACCTGGACAAATGCCCACTAGGGACTAGGTTGGCTCTGTCAAACTTATTGCACGTGAGACCATCTGAATTTGGAGCAAGCGCCCAAAAGTATATGGAAAGGTAGAGTATATGCCACCTACCCCTCTTTGTTTAACTGATAACTTTTTTTAAAAAATGTAGAATGCCTTTCCTCTAGATATTATGGATATGCTGTAGTTTATATAAGGTATAAATTCAGAGCAAGAGCACTTCTGTTGTTTTAAATGTAAGCTCTCAGCAGTATCTGCATTGCATGTGGCTATTTTTAGAAACTGTAAGTCTTGCTAGATATGTGTCCTCAATGAAATGAAGAAAGCAGCAGTACTGAACAGTTTCATTAATGATTTAAAAGGCCACTGTTGAGATTCACAGGTCTTGCTTTATCTATTCATTACACAAACTGCATACACAATAAATTTGTGCTAAATTAAAGTTTAATAGAAATGAGACGAGAAGCTTATTGCTGAGTTTAGCTGCTACTATTCTGTTGATGACTCTTTAGGGATAACTCTTTGTTTTTAAAAAAATGAGTCCCCTTTCTCTCAATTCTTCTTAAAGCTATTATTCAGCACTTTACTTTCCCTAAGAGGGGTATGCAACTTATATTACATTCATGATGCTTCAAGCATTTATCAGCTGAGGGACCAAGAGCTGGGAGCCAGTTTCTAATAGCACTCTCTCAAATAACAGAACAATGATTTAGGCCCAATTCAGGAAAATACTTAAGTGCATACTTAAAATTGTGCTTTACATGTTTTCCTGAGTTGGTCCCCTAGTTTTTGGCAGAAGAGTGGTACATGAAACAAAACAGTTGTATAGATAATTGTTTGCTACAAAAAATTATCTTGATCCTTACAATTGCATGCTCATGGACCCATACACGCACACTGACAATCTCTTACGATAAAAGAATGAGGAGTACTTGTGGCACCTTAAGAGACTAACAAATTTATTTGAGCATAAGCTTTCGTGGGCTAAAACCCACTTCATCGGATGCATGCTGTGGAAAATACAGTAGGTAGATAGATAGATATACACACACAGAACATGAAAAAATGGGTGTTTCCCACCCATTACACACTGTAATGTGTGATCAATTAAGGTGGGGTATAATCAGCAGGAGGAAAAAAAAACTTTTGCAATGATGATCAGGATGTCCCATTTCCAGTGGTTGACAGGAAGGTGAGAGTAACGGGGGGGGGGAATAGGTTTAGTTTGTGTAATGACCCATCCACTCCCACTTTATTCAAGCCTAATTTAATGTCTTATGATAAAGTATTTTTCCTCATAGCTACAAATGTCAATGAATTTTATCAGATCTCATTTTAGTTGTTAATTGTTTTCCAACACTGTTGTTTTTGTTTTGGTTTTTTATTTACCTGTTCCATTATATCGTTTGGGGGGTGAGAGGTGTTTAGTCCATATTAAAGAAATGGTCAATACTGGAAATTCTTCATCAATTACAATTTTGAAGACTTTAATTAAGATCTTGGAGGTACTGCCTTGCAGTCACTCCACACAACAAATATTTTATCATTGTATAGAGGTGTGTGGTAGTTGTATTTCTTCATTACAGTTTCAGAAATGTGACCTGTGTGTTCATTTGGCTATCCTGAAGCCTTTCACATTTTTACTCAACTGCTAGGTGATGCTTTGGGGTTCAACCCAGACCAGTAAGGGGCTGTGCCCTGTACCCCTGACATCTCTATGCTGTGCAGCCTTGTTTCAGAGTGTTACCAAATATGCCCGTTACTTTGGGGTATGCTCGTTTATTAGGGTTACTCTTCTGTGGGGGAGAGGGGGTTCTGTAATTCTATTAATGTACTGCTTATGTCACTTGTGTGTTCATATGGAGCTCTATTCCTTCCTTCCGCAAGTCCCCTCCCAATGGGGCTATCCTGAAGGACCTAGGGACTGGGTTCCTCCAGCCCTAGAACTCGATGAGCGTGTGTGCACGCGCGCACACACACCCACACACACACTAACAGAGCAAATCTGAGTGGACCGGGTCAATCAGCACCCTCAAGCTGATCCCCTCATATGTCTCTGTACTCAATGGGCTGGGTTAAGCCGAACCTTCAAGCTGTCACCCTTGTGTGCCCCTGGTCTCAGTAGGCTGGGCTGAGCAGCACTGTCAGCTGCCCCCCCTCCTCCCTGCCCACCCCCCGATGTGCCACAGGTTTAACACGTCCCTATCCCGCTTTCACGTCACAATTGTACTGGTAGTAACCCACTTGATGAGCAAACCCCACAGTATTTTTGGGCACTATAGGGATCTTTAGCTTAGGTAAAAAAAGTGTTGCTGCAGAGTAAATGGTGGAAGCTAAAAACACAAAAGAGTAAAGTTCAGAGAGAGAGAAAGAAGCAACCAGCTTAACCATAAAAGTTATTTATTGAATAATAGTGATAACTACACAAGGAGAGCCTAAACCAACATAACATACATTTTTAAAAGTTAATACCTGAGGTAGAAAGGAAAACAGAGAGAGGGGGGGAAAAAAGGATCTCACCGCACCCTGAAGCATGAACTGGTCGGGATTCCCAGGTGATGGTGGTAGCTCTGGGTCCTGAGTGCAAGAGACAGGCAGAGACCCCAACACGATCAGTCAGGAGATGGAGTCCCAGTGGCACTGATGCAGAGTTTGAGTCTATGCATCAGAACACTTACTTGGGCATAGGTAGGGGTTTTTGTAGAGAAAATACAGTGCTTCAAGGGAGAACACTAGATTTGTTTATGGGTAAACTGATGGCTTAAGGGTTTTCTTTAGGCTAGACAATAGGAGCTGATCACTCTTGGCTATGGGTGGTGTTTTCTTCCAGGGAGCTCACAATTCAATTAGGCTCCTTCAGTATTTTGGATATCTATCAAGAATTTATTACTAGAATTGGTCTGATAATTGCTGAGCTGGGTGTGTGCAGGCATACATTCATTAACATCTGGAGCAGAGATTCCCATGATGCAGTGCGTCCCTGCTTTTCTGGTCCCAGAGTTCAGTGCGGTTCTCTGTTCTTCATTCTTTATGCTAATCCCTGTCCCATCTTTCATGGAGATGAGGCTAGGGGAGTTGTCTCTGTTCTTCATTCTGTATGCTAATGGAGATGTCTTAATCTTGTCACCCTTGTCAGAAGGGGTCT
Organism: Lepidochelys olivacea; assembly: GCF_965140295.1. Lineage (NCBI taxonomy): Eukaryota > Metazoa > Chordata > Testudines > Cheloniidae > Lepidochelys > Lepidochelys olivacea. The sequence goes on along the minus strand of NC_140417.1, from coordinate 77,447,531 downwards.
AGGTGTGTCTCCCAACGCCCTTCACTGCTCTCTGCAAGCCTTTTCTCTGATCAGTTTTGGTTCAAGCAGAGATTGGTGTGTGTGTGGGGTGGGTATCTTTCATGAGTCAGACAGGCTAGATACTGCGCCCTGGTTCCCCAAAAATACAGAGCTGAATGGTATCGAGTGCCTAACACCAACAGCATGCTCTCACAGCATGACTTAACAGATTACAGTCTGTTGTTCAAAGTGTTTTTCACCAAGTCTCTTTTCCAACATGGCTGACCAGACTTTCTGGCCTGGACCCTGCACAAAGCTCAAAGTGCTTGGTTCCTTCATCTCTTTAGGTGAAGGATGCCAAAATGGCTTTTTCTTCTCTCTGCTTATATCTGCCAAAGTTTGCTGATCCTGCTTCAAGAGTCAGGAAGGCTTCCTGAGGATGAAGTCTCCACCACCCAATCAAGATTAAGTGGTCATATTTCCCCACTTGCTCTCCTGTGGGCTTTGCTTACCTTGCGGGTAAATGTGCTTTTCTTTGTCCTTGGTCACACCTTGCTTAATTTACATTGGAGACACCTTCAGGCAGGTAGAGCAATATTCCTTTATCTGGAACAGGCGTGGCTTAGGCACTTGTTGCCAAATACATGTTAAGAGCATATTTCCATTACATCTCTGTGAAGCCGTTTTGTGGGTTTACCATACATACATCATGCAAGAAGATTAATGATCAGTGAATTATTAGTTTTCTAGTGATATACTGCATGCCAGCTTTTGAGTATATATCAAGACCACAGTGTGCCAACTGGCATTGGGATGCCCTTAGGGTGACAGTGACTTGATAATATGAAATTTTGGTGTCAGTGACCAGAAATGTTTTTGCAGGTGATGACAATCCCGCAGAGTCAGAATAGAGAATAGCAAACTCTAGCTACTGTAAACTTCTGCAGAATAGACGAACACTCTGCTTGTACATGCACATAACTTACATTGAATCTGGAATTAAGAAGCTTTCTGTGTCTGATATTTTGTGTTCACATGCTGTTGTGATGGACTGTGTAACTTTTATCAATCTTATGAATAAGATGTATCCTAATATCAGGGATTTAGTGTGTTTTTGAAAGTGTGGTTGAGCAGTGTCAGTTAGTATTAATGAAAATCATGAAGCTACAATGGAAAGATTGATTTTGATTACGTGTGTGTGTGTGTATATATATATATATATTTTTTTTTTTTCCTTCTTGATTTCATTTTAGGTCTGATGTAGTTGTTCTGTGTTTTTCAATTGCTAATCCTAATTCCTTGAATCATGTGAAAACAATGTGGTATCAAGAAATCAAGCACTTTTGTCCTCGCACACCTGTTATTTTGGTTGGCTGCCAGCTGGATCTTCGTTACGCTGATCTTGAAGCTGTTAATCGAGCCAGACGGCCTTTAGCAAGGTAAAGTTTTTAAAAAATTCACATTTTAAAAGGTTCTGGGTTTTAATCAAATATACTATTTTTCTGAAAAGAAATTATATTATCACCCAGTATGGTCTGTTTGCCTTAGTTTTCCATCTTATAAAATGAAGATAAATAACACTGTTTCACATCCTGTCTGTTCTCTTATCTGTTCATACTGTAAGCTCTTAATAAGTGAAATGCTGTTTGACAATGCATTTTCTAAAGTGCCTAGTACAATAGAGCCTGATATTGGTTGAGCCATCTGGGCATTACAGTAATATTTAAATAGTGAGCAGCAGAGATTTGACATTGATTCCAGTGGCAAAACACATATGCATCATGCCATAATGTATTATTCCTGCCAATTGTCACTTTGGCATTTGGGGGTTAGTTTGGTTTTTGGAAATGTAACCCTAGAGCACAGCACAGAGCAAAGTGGGTATATATTTTACATGGGGAAAAAACACATTAAAAGAAAGTTATTTATGTTGCGAAGTCAAGCACGGATGCATCAGATGAAGTGAGCTGTAGCTCACGAAAGCTTATGCTCAAATAAATTGGTTAGTCTCTAAGGTGCCACAAGTACTCCTTTTCTTTTTGTGAATACAGACTAACACGGCTGTTACTCTGAAACCTGCCATAATGCATGGGGGTCTGAATTAAGGTTTCATGAGCACCTGTAAATCCCGTCACTCCCTAACTTTCAAATGCTTGACTGTCCAATCTAAACAATAGCCTCTTCACATCTGTAATATTATTTCCTAATAATCTGATTTTTTTAAAGAATTTTTTTTTAAAGTATAACAGCCCTCCGTCACCATTGCATCATCAACAGGATTTGAACCCTGAACCTGTAGCACAGACTTTTACTGCGTGACTTATGGGGCTAACTACATTAGCTGGCAACAGGAGAAGGCTCTTAAACCAGAGCGGGAATGAGCCCTGGGGTCATTTGAGTGGTCCAGTTCACTCCTGCCCCATGTGCCCCACGGGAATGGGAGTAACCTGCTAGTATTGTATGCTGAGTCTGGGGAAAGGGGATGCGGCCAGGTGGAGTGGACCCAAGCCCAGCTTTCTTCTCTTTTTCCCTCCCTTTCTTTCCTGTAGCTGTGCGGCCAGTTCTCAGGCAGTCAATGTATATGCTGATGCTGCTGTTTTTGGCAATGTCATGCGCCTGGCTCCTCAGAATGTCCATGTTCAGCTATTATTTTAGCAGGCTGCCAGGTTTTTTTGTGAAGCATAAGTGACAGAAGGGGAACAGTGATTTTTAAACAGTTCATAATTCAGATAAATGTAAATGGGATTTGAAGGTTTGCTTCACATTGTGAAATATTGCCTACCTATATTTAAGTAATAGGGTTATATTACAAAGTATCTACCAAATATAAACATTATTACCAGCCCATCTATTAGGTAATATTTTTGAAGTGTATAGTACAATGGTTGCAGATTTTTAGGGGTCTCCATGAGCCATGCCAGCTACCATTTTTATTTTTATGAACTGAATAATATGGATAATACATGTTCTTCTTTGTGCTCTAGATTTTCTGGACTGTGGTTAATGACAGCCCTGCTTTGTGTGTGATTTTTTGTTTTTGTTGTTTGTTTGAATTGTATTTTATTTTAATCCTAGGCCTATAAAAAGGGGAGATATTTTACCACCAGAAAGAGGCAGAGAGGTTGCCAAGGAACTTGGGTTACCATATTATGAAACTAGTGTATTTGACCAGTTTGGAATTAAGGATGTTTTTGATAATGCGATCAGGGCTGCACTAATATCCAGGAGACACCTGCAGTTCTGGAAGTCACATTTAAAGAAGGTCCAAAAACCTTTACTTCAGGCTCCATTCCTACCTCCAAAGGCACCTCCTCCAGTTATTAAAATTCCAGAGTGTCCTGTAACCAGTATGAATGAGGCTGAATATTTGTTAGACAATCCATTGTGTGCAGATGTTATGTTTGTTCTTCAGGAGCAGAATCACATTTTTGCTCACAAGATTTACCTAGCTACCTCCTCTTCAAAGTTTTATGACCTTTTTTTAATGGAATGTGAAGAATCTCCAGACTTCAGTGAAATACAGTGTAGTACAGAAAAGACCAGTAGGGACTTCCTGTCTAGATCAAGTCAACTTGAAACAGATGGTGACAGTGATGAAGCAAATTTAAAAACCTCTGATGCCAAACTTCCAACACTAGAAACTGATGGGACTTTAAAGATGCTAGAACTTGAAACTGAAGAAACTAGTTCTACAAGGGGAGCTTTGTCCTCCTTGGGCAAAGGGTTTGTTAGTATGCATAAGGAAATACAAATCAACCCTGTATCTAATCGGAAATGTTCTGTAACTGTGGTCAAAATGGATTCCTCTGTTCAGCCTGGGCCTTTTAAAACTGTTTTACAATTTCTATATGCTGGGCAACTGGATGAAAATGAAAAAGATTTGACAAGATTAGCACAGATTGCTGAAATCTTGGAGGTATTTGACTTGCGGATGATGGTGGAAAATATTATGAATAAAGAAGCCTTCATGAATCAAGAGATTACTAAAGCCTTTCATGTCAGGAAAGCTAACCGGATAAAAGAGTGTCTTTGCAAAGGGACATTTTCTGGTGAGTAAATAAACTCTCATAGAAAAGGCCACAATTCTCCTCTCACTTATACCAGTGTAACTCCACCCACTTCAATAGTTATTCCTGACTTAAGTCAGTGTGAGAGGGGCAATGGGCCCAAAGTTTACTATAAACTGAAAGCCAACATTTTCGACAATGGGAACCTAAAGTTAGGCTCCTAAAATCCACATTTAGACTGCTAAATAAGGGGCCAGATTCTCAAAAGTGCTGAGCTCCCATCGTCTCCTATGAGATTTCATAATTGCTCTTCACTTACCTCTATAAAATCTGAGAAACATAAAGGAAGCAATTCCTTACTAACAAGTATGTGCTCCTTTCTATGTCTTGACCTAGTAATAGGTTCCACTTCAAGCACTGACTGTTGTAGTTATGATTGTTTCTTGATTCCATGGCAGATGTGACATTTAAGGTGGATGATGGAAGCATAAATGCCCACAAGCCACTGCTGATATGTAGCTGTGAATGGATGTCTGCGATGTTTGGAGGATCATTTGTTGAAAGCTCAAACAGTGAGGTATTTGTCCACTCTGATCATTGTATTTCATGTATGTTTTAGGGGTTGCTATTTTAATCATTGTGGTATTTCCTGAAACAATTATTTATTCAAGACTTAGCAGTCTTTTGTGTGTTTATGTTTAGACCAGAAGTGTCCTTTATTTATTGGGACATTAAGTTAGAATACGTTGAACAATAGCTTGTCCTCAGCAGTACTGTTACGTTGCCACCACTGCTTGCTGTGTCAGCAACTGCAAAATGTTTTATGGATCTCTACTTTTAATAAAACTTTTTTTTTAAAAGTTAGGCATGTAAAAAACTGTCTTGAGGCTTCTTGACTTATATCCAGTTACCTGAGAACAACTTTGAGTTCAAAATTAAATTTTTAAGTTATTTTTCCATGATCTAATCACTTCTAGTATTTTTAAAAAGAGAGGGGGAAATAAATGTAGGTCAACTTATAAGAGAGGGAAACAACTTAAATATAAGCCTTTATCTCCCTCCCCTCCCACCCCAAGCAAAAGTTCTATCTGGTTGCCCTGTTTTAAATGGGTTTGCTCCATCTTTCCTTTAGTGCCTCCCTTCAAAAAGTGTTTCATTGCCAATTAAGGAACAGCTCCTGGGCCCACATAACTGCTTTTCAGGAGGAATATTTTTCTCCAAACTGTGTAAGTGTTTATATGACGGCATAACAGCTCCCAAGTAGTCAGTGTTGTGGGTTTCTTTAAAAGTGTTTCAAAAAGTTGGGTAAATATATATTTGCATAATCAGGGCCATTACAAATTAAATCATTCTGCTAGCCCTTTTGAGAGGGTTTATGGGGTTCGGTTTAAAAAAAGGCAATAGACTTATGGCCGGGTGCCTGGATGGGCCACACTGAGAATGCCACAGTCAGAGCAGACTGCAAGAAATAGGGCAGACAATTCCCCCAAACTGGTGGTTTCTTCTATAATAAGATTCACCAAGCCAGTAACAAAGGAGCTTCTGCAATCCCACACTGGTTAACAAGGAACCAAGCACAGTCCCCTTTAGGCATTCCAGCCCTTGGCTCCCACCTAGACAGCCGAGTCTAATACAGTGAGAGGTTACTGAAAACCTGATTCACCATATGTGAAGCTCACCAAACCCAAAGGACCGGGCACTTATCCACAGGTTAATGAGAGTCTTAGATCCTACCCAATAATCACGCTGATGCCAATCCTTAAGTAACTAAAAACTAAAGGTTTAATAATATAAAAAAGAAAGAAAAGAAGAGAGTTATTGAATGGTTAAAGGATCATATACATACAAGTGATTGTCGGTGTTCATAGTCAGGATCATAGCAATGATAGAATAAACTGCTGGCTTATAAAAGTCTCTCTGGAATCATCCCAACAAGTCAGAATCCAAAGGCAGCTTAGATGTAAAGCCTTTCCATGTATTTCCCAGAATATTCCAAATAACTATTTGGAAGATCTCAGTCTCAAGGCATAAACTTTCCCTGTTCAAAGTTCAGCAGACTTGAGATGACAGGATCTGGCCTGAGGCTTCTCTTTTATAGCTCTCTAGCAGACTGACAAGGCTCCTCACAGAAATTGTCATAGCAGGTAGGGATGTAAATATCATTTAAAAAGTTAACCATTTAAACGATTAAAAATATTTCATTTAAACGGTTAACCTATTAAAGGGCCAGGGCTGGGGCCGATCCAGCTGGGGCCAGCATAGCCGGCCAGCCCGGGGGTTAACAGTTAAGGCAGGTTAACTAGTAAGCCCAATGCTTACCAGTTAATTACATTCCTAATAGTAGTGCCTTTCCCCAAGGAGGAATAGGCAATGCAGATCACCTTTGCTTTGAAGCTAACCTTCTATTTCCTATGCATACACAGCTAAACTAGTACATTTATTCACATAAGGCAATTAGCAGGTCCTCCATTATAATGTAGATAGTTAAGCTGAAGATAATGTAGATGATATTATTAGTTTTCCTGCAATATCTCACATTTTTGATATTAAGGTTAACTGAACCATTTGCATACGTAACATAAGGCAATTAAGACAGTAAAGTGAATTAGTATCTACAAGCTAATTTGGTTACGTTGTTAAACTTCTAACAGGATATTTGTAAACACAGAGAAATACTCTTAGCATCTGTCACATTCAAGTAAATTGTCTTGATTACAATTGTAATACTGCCTGTTAAGTTGTTATGGGTCATACACAGTTCGGCTAGTTTGTCAGTGTCACAAGACTATATATGCAACCCAATGTGTTAAACTAATAGAATGGACCTGGCATACAGTACATCAACAAAAACTAGGGACTTAATACTGACGCAGTCTCCTTGTTCTCTTGTGTAGGGCATGTATGAGATGCTGTGTAAACTTTCACAACAGTGGAGTAGATCATGGCAAAGGCCTCTTTTAGGCAGTCCAGTAACGTGGGAAGGGATGTGTGTGCATTAAGCTGATTGTTTGGATCAGTCTTTGCAGAGTTCTTTTTTCAAATTTATGGATTTTCTGATTTTTGTCATGTTGTTGTCATCTTTAATATTAATGAGACTTGCATTAATGTCAAGGGGAAAATATGCCCCTTAGTGTTGTTATAACTGTACTTTTTTGTATTTAATATTCTAGAAGACTGTGTCCTATTTAAATTGTTCTCATTACTTTTAATATAGCAGTAAGCACAGTTCCCTCCCCAGAGGCACACTCAGCAAGTTGGTCATTAAAAATACATACCTCAATTGTAGTAAGCAATACATAGCAATAAGAATATATATTCATTTTACACAAGCCTATTTCTAATGATAAATGTAATAGTCTTAGCTCATCTTTTGCAATTTAATATTTTAAATGTACTAAACATTAGTTTTCTGGAGTTTGTGAAATACAGTACTTGGATCTGAGAGCTTTAAAAGTATAAATTGGAATGTGTGTATATAGCATATGACCTCAGTCTAGTTTACAGAAACATAATGATTTGCTTCTCAATGAAATTTGTCTGAATTCTGTAGGTAGAACACATTTTTATAACATAAGCACTAAATGGTCAATATGCAAGTTAACAAAAAAATCATCTATGTTACAAAACCAACTCTTCTTAGTGTAACTTGCATTTGGACTGACAAGTGACTACTGTAGATCCAATGTTGCAGATGCTTCGTCAAATGACACATGATAAAGGGTCTGATCCAAACCCTATTGAAATTATTGAAAGGCTGAAGCTGACTTCAGTGAATTTTGGATCCAGTGGCTGCAGGGTCAGACATATTAAGTTTGTCACTATTGTAAGAGTAGCAGCCGTGTTAGTCTGTATTCACAAAAAGAAAAGGAGTACTTGTGGCACCTTAGAGACTAACAAATTTATTTGAGCATAAGCTTTCGTGAGCTACAGCTCACGATGCATCCAATGAAGTGAGCTATAGCTCACGAAAGCTTATGCTCAAATAAATTGTTAGTCTCTAAGGTGCCATAAGTACACAAAATAATCTACTCCAGTAAATAGAAAAGGAGTATTTTCTTCTTCACCTACAGCAAAACAAGGGAAATTAATTTTGTTTTGCTACTTTAAAAACAAAAAATCATGGACTAATGTTTTCCAGGTAACTAGTGATTCTGTGTGTGTGTCATTTTGGTTGCCTAACTTAAGACACCCTTGAAGGTACCTGAATTTCAGAAAATGCCCATCACTCACCTTCTGAAAACCAGATCCCTTAAAGTGTTGCAAGTGGAGCTCTTAAAAATTGAGGTGCCCAAAATCACTAGTCATTTTGTGAAAATCTTTGCCCTATTCTATAATTTATCTTAGTCCCTTTTATGTGAGAAGGTTTGGATGCCATCACTAACAAAGGTTGGAATAGTAAACACATTTCTCAATGCCTGTTTAAGTGTACTGCTGGGATTTTTAAAGGAAAGTAAGGGAATTAGGCACACAACTCCCATTGACTTGATAGGGAATTGGGCACCCAAATCACTTAAACCCCTTAAAAATTCCAGCCTATGTTTATGTTAATTGGGGGAGGAGTTGGGCTTTCTTCCTTTTTGATACCTGCTATGGCTACATTCATCAGTATTGCATCAGCCACACCCTTGCTGTTCTCTGCTTTCATTCATTATTAATTAACTGAAAGTGTTAAGAGCAATGGAGATGCAAATTAGAGCTATCGAAAGCAATCCCTGTAGAAAAAGAAGTACTGCTAGCTACTGAAAAATAATTAGCAGTGGAAGAATATTTTCTGAATTGTTTTTAGCTCAATAGTATTTATATTAGGAGCACCAATTAGCTAATACTGACAAGTGGTACAAAGCCATAAAGGAACAACCTACTCATAAGGCTTCTGTGTATTTTTCTCCATCCTCTAGGCTAACCAATATTTGAGTCTTTTATGGAGTGCCTTGGCGTATGTGACTTTGGATAGGAAAATAGAAAGCTTTAACCACTGTTGATTATACAAATATAACCATAAGCCAGGATCACTTCTGATCAATCAGACTGAAGTACATTAATGCCTGTTTGTAACTATTTTTTGTATTACTGATTTTTTCTACCTGTTAGTTGACTTACTGCATGTTCTCCAAAATATCTCTGCCCAAAGCATTGGCATTTCTTTTTTTATTGCTATTATCTGATTGCTATTGAAAGGAGAGTTAGGCTTCATTATTCAAGGTGTATGTGTTTTCACAATTGACTATGGGGATGCAGCTCTGGGACTTACTTGGCCATAACCCACTGACTGCCCCTGAACACTTGAGTCTATACAAGTAAGAAACAATTCTAATATTCCAAACAGTATTCAAAACAGCAGTGCCAGCTGCACTGTTTATAAAGGAAAAAGTGGTTGCTTTATTGATAGCCATGAAATATTACCATACCAGCCATTGATCTTCACTGGTAACTGCTCTGACATCAAACAGTCCCACTTTTTAAAAGTGTGGCCCAGATCATCTGCTGGTTCAATTTATATTGCACTTACATTAATTTAGGTAGAGCTGCATACATTTTAAACTGGCTGAGTTCATGTACATACATAACTAGAATCTGACAGATTTGTTGGTAGCTCTTCAGCTTTTTAGATTTAATGTGGAGTCTCTCTTTAATATTTTACTATATTGCTAAAACATGACAGAAGGGGAAAGGATAGCAAGGTGGGAGAGGAAGCATATGGCCTGCGTTAAGTGCTTGACTACATATCTTTCACTAGAGCACATTTTTTAAAATACCTTTTTTCAGGTTGTTCTTCCCAACATAAACAAGATTTCTATGCAGGCAGTTCTGGATTATTTGTATACCAAGCAATTATCATCAAGTCAGGAGTTGGACATGCTTGAATTAATTGCACTGGCAAACAGATTTTGCCTCCCACACTTGGTTGCACTGGCAGGTAAGGATTCTGACTCTTTACAGGTGCAATGCTTTCATGGACTGCTGTATTGCTTCTTAGTGATTTTTTTTGAACATATACCATTTTTTTGCCGTGAATGCTGAGGGAAAGAAATGCCATTCCTTTATATAAAGACAAATTGTATTACAATGTGGTATTTTCACTTTTAAAAAATGTACTTGCCTTTTTCTTTCCACTCTCTAGGACTTGTGCTAAATTAATGCAGTCCTTTTAAAATGTTCCATACTTTAGAAATAGGAAGTGAAAACCTTCTCTTCAGCATTAATATAATGTCGCAATTCATAATGTCCATTTGATTATTCTTAACTTACAGCAAAACAGTAGGGACACTAAGCTTTCAATTATAATGAACTAGGCTTTCCATGATAAAATCCATCTAGAGAGCATAATAACTGAGCCAGTTTAAAATTGATCTGATTCAAACTCTTTGTAGAAGTGCTGTTCAAACCTATTTTTATTGCCCAAACTAGAGTCCATTAGTTATTCTGCTATAGATGTGGGGGATGTTGATTTCAAGAAAATCAACTTTTCCATCTTTAAGTTAGACCAGAACAGCAGCATGGGATACTTTAATACTAAATCCACATGCACCAAACTTCTAGATAGTGGGTTTTTTTCTGTTCCCTAGTATCGTACCAAAATACTGTAGGGTGGAGATTCTGAGAGATGGGACGACCAAGTTGAACAAATTCACAAGATAAATTTTAGTCATTTCCATGAGTGTCATTTACCCAAGCCCTCAGGTAGCTTTAAGTTGTGCAACAAGACATTCGATTGTTGACAGCATTACAGAACTAACTTAGGCCCTGCTCCAACCAAAGTTTTTGTGGGGCCTTATACAGATATCCTTCTCAGCATTTGTGGAACAAATGTGCTTTTAATGGTAAGAACATCTTATTCTGTCTCATTTAGTGAAATATTTATTGTGAACTCAAAGGCTGCTTTTTGTCCCGTTGCTTTGATTGCACATAATGGAGTTGAATTAGGCCACCTTTGGTTGTCTCTAACATTCTGTCAAAAGGAATGTCTGCTCTGTTGCACTGTCTTCTGGCCAAGTGTGGCTCTGCTGAGGCCTGTCTCAGTTCCCTGTTCACTCAGGCTCCTTTTAGAAGCTGTTGAGATATTCAAACCACTCCCCCTTCTGGGGTCTCATTTATTAAGTTCTGCACAAAGTCTTTCAAAACAGAATTCAAACTTACAAAGTCATCAACACAGTTTCATCACAGAGCGCCCAGTCCTCTCCCCCCTCGCCCCCGGGTCAGTCCTCTCCTTAAAGTTCCTTTCTTTCAACCCACTCCCATGCTGGGCATACCCCCTTCTCCTTAGGGTCTGTCTTCCTGCTCTCCCAGCACCTCTTGCCTGGAGTTTGGCATTTTCCACAGCCCTTTCCCCTGCTAATTCAGGGCCAGAAGGAGCCTTCTTACTCCCTGAAGTGTCTGCAGGCATCTGCAAAGAACCACCTGCAGCTGTACCCACACCCTTTTATAAGGCCTAGACACCTCTCATTAATGGTGCACTGGACCCCGATATATCTTAGAGGGGCCAGTCGCACACTCCATCCTGTTATCGATGTTGATCCTTCTAGGAAAGGGCTAAGTGAGTTCTGCTGACTTACGGAGGCAGGTGGCTTATCTCACCTAGATACAAGAAACCAGAGGTGGCTCTCTGAGGAGAGAGGGTGTATTCTGGAGGAGGAGCATCCCTAAGGGGGGAACCATAGGAGCAGCCACTCCTGAGAAGACTCAAAGTGAACTTTGCTGTCGTCATGCATTTCTTCATTAATAGAGCCAAACCATAACAATGGGGATGGTGGCAATGTTTTGATTCTGTGTAGTACCTGGACTCTGTTCTAGGGCAGGTTGGGAACAACACTTACTCAGAGGTATCCATTGTAGGGAATCCAAGGGTTGTAACTACTAGGGAATCAGGAGTGATTATTGCATAAACATAAGCACATGCAAGATCTGTGTGTACAAAGGGACACACATAGGGGGCAGATCCTCAGCTAGTGTAAACTGTCCTAGCGCTCTTGGCTGGGGATCTGCTCCTAGATGTATGAGGGCAACTCAAGAGACCACAATGAAGCTGCACTTGCATACGCCAGCTCTGACTCTGATCAGAAGTCTGAATGGATCTGCTGCTGGTGCAGTAGTTGCTGTATTTATCTTTCATGCTAACACATAAATTCTTTGGTTCTTGATTCCCTAAATGAACTGCATTTATAAATGTTACCCTGAAATATGTATTTTTACAGTGTCGGTTATTAGTTTTCTACTTTAACAGAGCAGCATGCTGTGCAGGAGCTGACTAAAGCCTCAGGGAATGGCATTGGCATAGATGGTGAAGTACTCTCCTATTTGGAATTGGCCCAGGTTAGTAGTGACTGATTTTTAACCTTTTTAAAGGCATTCTGCCCACCTGCAGTACTCTGAAAAATGATGGTGTTGAGCATTATACCTGCATAAATAAAGCCTTTCAAACAAAGGACCCCTTGTTTCCATTGCAAAGAATTGAGGGACCACAGTTATCATACTGTACTAAGACTTCTGCATCTTAATTTTTAAAACTTAATTGCTGTGATAATAACACTATCTTTTAAAATGTTTAATGTCCTTTGCAGAACAGATTTATCTTCTCCACATCAGTTGAGAAATCAGGCTCTCTATATTGAGGCTTAGTTTTGTGTCTATCAAATACATATTTCAGTTTTTACTTGTGGGGAAGCTTCTGTAAGGTGGCAGAGCCTAGCGCCTCCGGCCTTGTGTCTAACGCCATGAAGTAAAGTTCTTTAGCTTTCTCACACTCGGGCATTCTCCGTGGGTGTCACCATTGTATGCCCATGTGCCCCTTAAATCTTTCTCCATTAGGTTGCTAGGGACGAAGTAGTACCTGTCCAGCATTGGGAGGGCAGAGTTAGGCTATGTCTACACTGCGCACCTTACAGCAGTATGGCTGTGCCGCTGCAGTCATGCCATTGTAACGTGCGCAGTGTAGCTGCTCTTTGTCAGCTGGAGAAAGCTCTCCCGGTGACAAAATAAAACCACCTCCAACAAGGAGTGGCAGCTTTGTCAGTGGGAGCCGACAAAGCACTGTCTACACCCATGTTTTTCGTCATCAAAACTTTTGTCGTGCAGGGGTGTGAAAAAAAAAAACAAACCTCTGAATGACAAAAGTTTTAACGACAAAAGTGCAGTGTAGGCCTGGCCTAATTGGCCACCCTCAAGGGGGACATCTCTGCAACACCCAGCCATTCCTTTGTGACTGAGTGAATTGCCTATCGTGCTACCTTACTTTCATGCACATCACTTTTCTGTCTGAGCTCCAGAGACCCTGAGAGACAGAGTCCAAAGTTGACTCTTTGTTTTTAAATATGTGATTGAGTTTTCCCTAAAGGAATTTGCAATATGGTTTCTTTAGGGATGCGGTAGTACAAGATATTTTGCTTGTTATATGAGAAATTGAGTTAGAGTTTAAGGCCAGAAGGGACCATCAGATCATCTAGGCTGACCTCCTGTATATCACAGGCCTTGTAACATCACCTAGGCAAAGTTAGAAAAAATATTACAGTCCACAAATGATTCTTCAAAACACCCTAATGACTAGATCTGGCTTCTGCCTGTGCTGTTAGACCCTTGCTTTCATGACTGGCATGTAGCGCCTACTGTCCACTGCAAGCTTCCCATCATCTGCTTTCAGCTCTGTCGGGACCCATAACACCCTTACTAACCCAGTTCTGAATCTCTTCCGATAAAAGAATGCTAGTTCTGCTAAACTGTGGGGGTTGTTGGGGTGGTGGTTGGGTATAGAAGTCTAAGTTCAAATCCTGTTATGATTTGATCTGTGTCCTATTAAGGTTTTAAACAATCAGAATGCCAAATAGATGCACATACTTTACCAATCTGACTCACATAATAGCTATACTTTCCTCTGAGCAGACTGCCTGTCCCAAGTTTTGTACTATGCTTTCAACAGTGCCTTAAGCTCTTTCATTGAGAACACTTCTCTGGGGAGTGAGTTACTACAGGGTAAGATTTGTAATAACTTGATGGCAGCTGCAAACCTAGATTTAAGTGCATAGGATCACAGTTAGAACCCAATCCTATGAATCATAGAATATCAGGGTTGGAAGAGACCTCAGGAGGTCATCTAGTCCAACCCCCTGGTCAAAGCAGGACCAATTCCCAATTTTTGCCCCAGATCCCTAAATGGCCCCCTCAAGGATTGAACTCAAACCCTGGGTTTCGCAGGCCAATGCTCAAACCACTGAGCTATCTCTCCCCTCCTGCCAGATGGTAAGGGCCTTAAACTCCCATTGAAGTGAAATAAAGTTGGAGTTGTTCACACCTCTCAGGAGGTGCTCAGCACATTGCAGAAAGAGTAAGAACCCTAACTCAGCTACTCCCACTGACAATCCCATTTTGGCCACTGAGAGTGCCAGTGGATTTTTGTGTAAAAGGAACAGTAACTCTAAATCCACATGGTGCCACTAGAAGCATCCTCTGAGCAGCTGCTCAGTCTCTGCTGAGTGTTATGCAATAATCCCCAATGCTGAAAGCATGACAGGATAGATTCATTTAGGGATCACGCTTGCCTTAACTTGTAGCTTTTGTGCAAGATGACCAGTAGTATCAGGAAATGTAAACTGACTGTCTTTGCTTGTAGTTTCACAATGCTAATCAGCTGGCAGCGTGGTGCTTGCACTACATCTGCACCAACTACAACAGTGTTTGCTCCAAATTCCGCAAAGAAATAAAAGCTAAGTCTTCAGGTAAGACCATCTTCAACTTTCCCCCCATCTTTTCTTGACCTTTTTCTTTCTGTCCTTGGAACATGAACAAGTGAATTAGCTCAACTAAACTATGATGGAAACCCTGTGTTCTCTCCATCCTGAGTTCTTCTGATCAGGTAACCAAAGAGTTAGAATTCTTCCTCTGCCTCACGGACCAAGAGTTACACATATAACTCCTATCAACTGAACTAAGAATGGCGTGAATGACTCCCTGTGCTTCACCTCGAAAAATATATTCGGTGTCTGACTGTATTTTACATTATTTTGTCATAGAACAGTAAACAGTGTGCTTTGCTTAAGTTGCTTTCATTTGAGCCTCTAGGCACTTTACAAACATTTAGTTAATTCATAACATTATTGCATTGAGACAGGTGAGTATCCTTCTGTCCATTTTGTTGGTGGTTAAACTGAGGCACAGAAAGGATAGTGAGTTTACCAGGGTAAATACATGTCTTACATGCCCTACTTTATTTGTGTTGCAGTTTTAGTATCTAAGTATCTTATTACTTCTCTTTTTTTAATCAGATAATCAAGAATATTTTGAGAGACATCGCTGGCCTCCTGTATGGTACTTAAAGGAAGAAGATCACTACCAGCGTGCTAAAAAGGAAAGAGAAAAGGAAGATATTGCACTGAATAAACATCATTCAAAACGGAAGTGGTGCTTCTGGAATTCCTCCGCTCTAGTTGCCTGAGCGAAGCAAATACATGTAAACACTTCAACGGTGTAATTATAACACTGCTTTAAAATTAGTCTTATTGTCAGAAATAAGATGTAGTTCAGGTTCCTGACACTGATTTTATTCCATGTTTTGCATTTATCATTGTTAGGGTCAAAAGCACAAGCTCAGCTATAGTGAGCCTGGAATAGTTCCTGATATGTATATTTTTGCTTAGTAAGCAAAATCAGCATCTACCATTATTACATTTCTTTTTATACAAAAACAAATCCAGCATTAATGTTTCAAACTCCAAATTGGGAAATATTTTTATACTGTCTTGTGTATTTTGTTTAAATAAAAATTCTGGGTATAACTTTATTTTACAAACCACAAAATAACCACATAGCAGCTTTGTAATTAGATTTTAACTATTTTTCTTATGTGTGTAAAGTGAAATATAAACTAACACCCCCTCTTAATAGATAACCTTCTGTCTTAAGTGACTGGTTTAAAACTACCCCATGCAAATTATCATCTTAGTTAAAAAAAAGCTTCTACTAGGAAACCAGTTTTTGTCCCTACATTCCATGCACTCATAACATATATAGATGGCTATTCCTTCTTTCTAAAGTAAAGGGTTATAATAAGATCAAATAACTGCAAGTTATAGAGCATTTAATCTTTGTTCAGCTGAATAATAGGCAGTATAATTACCTGTTCAACTGCAGGAACATGTATTTCTAATATTTGCCATGTGAGTGCATATAATTTTGGTTATATGGGCCATGTGAAATCTAGTGATTCTAAGTATTCAGAGGTTTTAAAGGTCTAGATTGAAGAGGATAATTTTAAAATCATCAGAAGGGCTTATTAATTTATATCTTTATCCAGGGCAAACTCAGTATGGATCTGAATTCAAAAAGCAGATATGCTGGTAGTATTGGAATTACTGTATTATAGTTGGTTACTCTTTGAGGGCCTAATTCTGCAGTCAGTCCTCTTTCAAAACTCCTTTTTGCTTCTACAGGAGTTATGCAAATGAAATGCTGCTGAAACAAATAGATACATTCCTCTATTGTTGATGTAGCAGCTTGCAAATGAAGAATGATATTTTAAATTAGATTATACATTCCTTCTGGAAGCAGATATCCAAGAAAGCACAAAGCTGGAATCTCAGTGAATAAAAATCCCAGCATTGTTTAAATGATAGGAGGGGAAAAAACCTCCAGTGTTTTGAAATTTCCTTTGGGTTTATGATTTTCTAATAACTGTCACTCTGAACTTGCAGTGTTGCACTAGAAAAATATAAGGCTGGGTGTGCTTTAAAAAGACCAAACTAAAACACTTCTAAAATTATACTATAGAGCATATGCAGGCCTATGAAGTGTCTCAGGCACCGTTCTGTAATTGAGGTAGTATTATGTTATCAGTTTTGTTAATGCTGTTTTCTGCAGGCAGCTCAGCATACTAATGTGAAAAGCTTTTGATTTTTATTTTTCCTGTATTCATAGACAAGGCAGTAAGTTCAAACCCCAGTGCTGCGAGTCAGGAAAGGTTTCAGACTGAAAGCCATACACACTTCCAAATACTCAGCTTCAAGTCAGAGCTTGTTCTTGGGAGATGCCACCCTAGGGTGGTGGAAGCTGCTTAGCATGGGTGCTGAAGAGACTCCTGTAAAGAAAACAGGTGACAGACTCCATCACCTACAAGATTTATCACTGTACAGTGATAAAGAAGGGCTATAGAGAAAGGATGGCTGCGAGTGTATCCGCATTAATTCCTGGCCAGTAGTATTGTGAATTGTGGAGGGATGAAAAAATGAGGGAATAAATATCAAGACTAGGATGGAATTAACATCTGTTCAGTCATAAAATGTTAACAGATCATGTTTAATAACTATTGCTACTAGGTTTTACATAACCAAAGCTTCTGTATGATTGTAATTTTGCCAAACTGTAATGGATAGATAAATGAACCTGGGGGTATATGCAATAATATCCAGTTGTATTAGTTGTCAGCTACTATAACCAAGTGGCTGGTTCATTTGGTTAATGCCATCTATGGCCTTTAATCTTGGTGGTTATTTGTGTTTTTTATTTTGGAAAAAAAAGTCAATAAAACTGTTTAGCTATAAAATGTCTCCTAGTTCTTTGAATCAGCTTTCTAAATATTGTATAAAGCGCTTCACTTTTTATGGTGTTTGTCAACACTCAATAGTAGTAAAATATGTTTAACAAAACAGTGTATTGAATTTGTGATCACATGGCATATCAAAACTTACAGTTCAGAATGTTATAGGAGAGCCACTTGCATTTGTATTTATTGATTGGAAAAAAGAATATGGTAGGTGCTTGTCATTTAATGTAAAGCTACAAACCAAACTTTCCTGTCACTTTTTCACACTGTTCCTAATTCTTAATCACCAGGCTGTCACCTGTGTGATGAGAAAGAAACTCTACGTGACAAAAAACAGGAAGAGTCACCAGCAGTTCTTATAGGGATTTTGGTTGGTTGGTGTTTTGTTTTATTATGTATACTATGAGCTTGCTAAATTGACTACTTTTCTTTAGTTAGTTTCCACTAGCAGATATTCTTCAACAAGCAAAACCTCTAATTACAAGTTAGTGAACTGGTAGCAACAATTCCTCTTGATAGATCTATGCAGTTAAATTGACAAAGCTAAAAAGTTGTTTTTTTTAGAGAACTTGCAAGATGATGCGTGAAGGGTGCCTTGTTCATATTTTGTTTAAAGCTATTAGACAATACCAAGGGCATTGAAAATAAGCACTTTCAGCACTCAGTGTTCTTAGCGAAAGTGCTAATTTATGAATACTACATATCATAATAATTTGATTTATGAAGCAAGAATTTTTTCCCTTGAATTTGCTATTAGAATTTAGGTAATATATTCAGTAAGAGAAGAATAATGTAGCAACAGAAACAATGCCACTCTGATTATGCTAAAATAGTAATGTGTAGACAAAACCACTGAAGTGTGCTCCTGTTGTTGCTGATTGTTTTTAATAATTCACGGCCATTTAGATTCCTGGTAAATAATCTGGATGTGACTCACCGTAAAACAGAAGGGGGGTTACCTATTAGTGTTGTAAAATATAGAAATAATTTTGAGAAAACTCATTGTGACTTAGAAATCAGCACTTTGGAGCTAGTCCTGCTCCCACTGTGGTCAATAGGAGTTTTGCCACAGCTTCAATGTGAGCAGTAGGCCCTTTGTGAGGAAGAACTAGACTACAGTGCCACAGCTACAAGTCTACTTTATTTCCTTTGTTCCTTGTGGGCCTAATCCTCCATGTCCATTAAATTCAGAGCCCCATTGACTTTAATGGGAATTGGATCAGGCCCCATGTTAATAAAGGCAGCTGACAGCATATTAAATATGTAGATTTACTATAAAGGTTACATCGGAGGGGAGAGTAATCTGGGCTCCCAGTCTTATTGCTTGATTTAAGTAGCATGGCTGATCAAAAACTTAATGTGCAGGGGGAAGGGGAGGTGCCTGCAGAATAAAAGGGGGTGGGGAGGCACAGCGATGTTTACCATACTGTTCAAACAAGTTACCAAAGTGTTAAGGTTTTGTGTTTCCGTCTGAATTAGAAACAACGCTTTCCTAAATTAGAAACAACGCATCCTGTTTGTAAAATGAGCGTTTCTCATTGTTCGAGAGTTGTGGAGTTAGACTGAGAGAGCTTGCAAAATCTTGGCCTGTAAATCAGCTCTTCCTCCTTCCAGCTCATAGCATTAAGTAGCGATATAACATACTGAATTATGTCTGCTTTATTGCCTACACTCTATGATGACGAATACTTCAGGTCCTCTCAGGATGCCTTAGAAACCGTGGGCTCCTGAGGAAGTTGCTGCCTTGCTTTCAGATGAAAGAGCAAGCCTCAGACCTATGCTGTCTGCCCATATTTCAACTTCATAAGCGAATGGTCAATGTTTATTTCCTGTGGGTTGCAATGCATATGTCCTATGTAATCACATTAACAATGGCTCAGTATCCCTCATGGCTCTTAACTTTTTTCACTTACTAAAAATGATTTGGTAATTTTTTGTTTTAATGGGCCCAGTCCTCATACAGACACAATTCCCATTGAAATTGATCATGCCCAATCCTTTTGGCCAGGAACAACATTAACATATCACAATCTGATGCAAATCTGTTAACAGAAGTTTAGTCTGTGTACGGAGTCCAGGATGAGAGACAGTGTTGTACCAGCAACAGTCAGGCTCTGTCGTGATATAATTCACTGTATGTGCCTTTGCCTTCTGCTAAGATCACATAGCTCGTGTCACAGATTGCTTTGCACTGGAAACCGCAGTGGTGGAGGCTCTGGCATATTAATACCTGCACTTCAGTCCACTCACTACTTACTACTCCTTCCATAATACCTTACATTCTGGAAGAAATCTCAAAGACTTTGGATCCACACTGCAGGAGGCTAAGAAGAAAATGTGAACATCAGAAGATGGAAGAGGATTGTCAGTAAACCCAAGGACTGTAAAGCTGTGTAGAAAATCTCACTGACAAATTTCAATCTTTCCCTGAGATTCAGGGAAAGAGGTTAGTTTGGTTTCTGATAGAAAATTTGCTTTTTCCTTTATATAGTGTAGCATTTCAGTCGCTTTTGTAGAAAGACCATGTGGCCATCGTCCTACGTGATACAGGTGAAATTATTTTGAACAATAAAAAGCCCCATGCCCAGGTTCTGAGTGCCCTGCCAGTTGAAATGACAATGCCAGATATGCAGTTCAAACAGCTCACACTCCTGCCATGCAACAGCTCTGAATACAAATGACAACTCCACACTACTTCAATCTCTCATAGCTCTCTTTAAAGGCCTGGTGGACTAAATGGGCCCTATAACATGAAAGTTCATAAATCTAGGCTATTTTGAACCAAGATCAGAAAGGCATTCCAGAGCCCCAGGATCCTGATAGCAAATTCCCTGCTGGGTGTCCCTTCTCTGTTATATGGAGGGGATCTAGCATTATTATTTATTTGCATATTACCATAGCACTTAGCAACCCCAGTCATGGATCAGGACCCCATTGCAGTAGTTACTTTATAAACAGAACAAAAAAGACAGTTTTAAAATCTATTTGGCAACTCAATGGTAAACAGTGCAGGTCCCAGAGCACCATTTTTTTTTTGTCATTGTGTAGCCCCACAAACAGCACATTGCACAACAGTCTACCCTTGAAATTACAACGACATGGATGATGGTATTAAACGTGTGGAACAATATAAAGCCAGTAAACCAGGCTTCTGCTTCCTAAAGTTGTGGAATAGAACTCTCCCCCTCCAGATCACAGTTGCATGCTTCAGCAATTACGCACAGTAGCCAGGATTTAGCACCACTTTATTCTACGCATCTGACCATCCACTTTGGAGAAATACTGATGTAGTTTTCTCCTCCTCCACTGCTTTCTGCTGTTCTGAAGTTTCTGGATAAGAAAGTGACTGATGATGCCCACGAGAGAAGATTTTATTCTTTAGCTGACTTTTTTACCTCTAACTAAAAAAAAAAAATGAATTCTGTATTCCCTTGGGGGATTAATTTTTTGAAGCTGTTATGGCCATTTAGAGCGGATTACATGGTGTGAAAGGTATTAGTGTTGAGCATTCTAATGATCTCTCCTGTAGCCCATTGAAGCTGAAAATTCTATTGTCTATCTGTGGGTACATGATAAATTAAATTGTTACATATGTATTATCAAGTATATAATCCGGACATTCTCATGGATGTGAATCCCTCCTAGACTATTAAGAACATTTAGTTGTTGAATACGTATTTAAAAGAGTATGTTTCCTTAGATTTCCAGTAAGGTCTCCACTTAGACCTATGTCCTTTTTCCTACAAAGTGTATTATTGATCTCCTATACTAACTATATCAGCACTCTCACAAACTTTCTTAATTGTAAAGTGATTAGAATATTAATTGGTAGATAATTAGCAGATCAAATAATTTCTACCACATCACACATTTTATGACCACTATTTAGACAGGTGGTTCTGTAAGGAGAAGGGAAGAATTATTCTAATGAATGTTGTTTATTCAGCTCCAATTGATGAGATAAGGCTCAAGCTGCCTGGTTTGGGGTCTTACAAATCTCCCTCCACTTTATTTAATTTTATTACAACCTGAACATTTTTGTGATTGAAATGGACTCTCTAGTTCTCAAACTCCTCTTATGGGAGTTGCCTTGTCTGATGTCATGGAGGCTTTCTCCTGCCACTACTGTCTGTGCCTTCTTGTGGCATTGCCAAAATTTGAACTAAATCCTTGGGTTGTGTAGGGAGAAGGTTTCTGAAGTATCAGGCAGGGTCAGAAGACAGGGTACTAGGCTAGATGACTGGGTTGGTCTGACCCAATATGGCCATTCTGATTTTCTTAAGAGGCTGACAGGGAAACAAAGGAAGACAGCAAGCCTTGCAATTTAAGGGCAGGTTGAGTCATTTTAGGTTAAGCTGATGTACTGCGCTAATTTGAGATAAATAGAAGGGACCAGTTAGGAGAAATCACAATGAGATGCCTTCTATGGCATGTAGCCAATCTGCAACTGCTAGCAGCAAATATCTCTAATGACCAGAGATGGGACACTAGATGGGGAAGGTTCTGAGTTACTAGGGAATTCTTTCCCAGTTGTTTGGTTGGTAGGTCTTGCCCACATGCTCAGTGTCTAACTGATAGCCATATTTGGGGTCAGGAAGAGTTTTCCCCCGGGTCAGATTGGCAGAGACCCTGGGGTTTTTCGCTTTCCTCTGCAGCATGAGGCACAGGTCGCTTGCAGGTTTAACCAATATAAATGGTGGATTCTCTGTAAATTGACATCTTTAAATCCTGATTTGAGAACTTCAGTAACTCAACCAGAGGTTAGGGGTCTATTTCAGGATTGGTTGGGTGAGGTTTTGTGGCCTGCAATGTGAAGGAGTTCAGATTAGATTATCATGATGGTCCCTTCTGATCTTAGAGTCTGTGAGTCTCTTTTGCAGATCCATCTCCCTTTGTGCAAACTCTCTCTCCTTGCTGTCTCCATGACTTCCTCCCACACAGCTAGAAGTGTTACTGGCTCAGTCCATCCAGCTGCTCAGTGTGCACCCTGAGATTCCTTTTCACCTACAATTAAGTATTGAGGGCCTCTTCCTGCTCCCTGATAATCATCCATGCAATGGCTACAACACACCCAAAGCATCAAGTTTTCTGCAGTTCCCTTATTTCATCTTCATTCTGGTTGGTGAATGGCAGTGAAGTTGAAGCTTTCACAAATGAGTTGGACAGAGTTCATCTCTGGCAGACCACCAGGGTCATTGAAGAACTACAGTTCTCACAGATGCCCATCCTTTCTCAAGTTACTGTTAATGCAAAATAAATAGGCTTAGTGGCAGGCTGCAAAGATTGATTGCTGTGTTTAATGGACAGTTTAGTTGAACTGAGATTTTTCTTCTAGTCATCGCAAGGTTTGCTTTGTTTTCTGGAAATGAATTGGTTAAGAGGAGGAAGGAGAAATGAGTAGGAATTAATGCACCTGGGGCAAAAGATAATTGGACTCTTATATTAACATTGAGGAATTGATATACTTTTATTTTGAGTCTAAATTAAAGGCTAAGTAATAGTGTCTGATGGTCAAGAGAGTCCAGCTGATGTAGGCATTCAGAGTAACAGCCGTGTTAGTCTGTATTCACAAAAAGAAAAGGAGTACTTGTGGCACCTTAGAGACTAACCAATTTATTTGAGCATAAGCTTCGCTGGCTGAACATTTTTTCTTCAAAGATTGTAGAATCTTTTCATAAAGTTTCTGTGATGTCTGTTAACACAACTGACTCTGTTCTTCCAATAATGAAAAAGCAGACTTGGAAGGAAAAAAAAAAGTAAGTCCAAAACAGGCTTATGATTTGTGAGGCCCCAGGGAAAAGTGGGTTTTGGGATGAAATTACCTTCACACCCACATCCCACGTGGTATCTTTGCTTTCTATGGCAACATTAAGAATATGGGGTAATCACACCAACACAGATTCCAAATAACTGTGTTTATTTACTGTGTACAAATACAAAAGCCCTAGCTAGCTATATACACTGCTGCTCTGGCAGGGTTTTGAATGGCTTCTGCCATTGAAAACACAGGGTACATCTACCAAGGGATAAAAACCTGCAGTTGGCCTGGGTCGGCTGACTTGGGCTTGCGTGGCTCAGGGCTGAAAAGTTGCTGTGTAGACATTAGGCACCTGTGGGGTTTCCTGGGACACTGGGAGGGTGGAGGGTCCCAGAGTTCGGGCGCCAGCCCTCACCCAAACGTCTACACAGCAATTTTTAGCCCCGCAGCCCAAACCCTGCAAGTCCGAGTCAGCTGAGCATTGGGGATTGTGATCAGATAGGTAGCTGCTCAGTTAGCTTAGAACCATATTCTATTCAGAGCCTCTGTCAGGGACTCCCTGGAGAGCTGAGCGTTAAGCGGCTGGAAATCCAGCAGCTATAACTGTTGCAAAATACACTCATAACATTTTAACCTGTTTTAGATTAGGTATTTGGGAAATAACTCCAGCTAAGTTGTGCGCAGAAAGATTTAGGGGGGAGGGTATTCATGACTTCTCTCTGACACTGGCAATTTAGAAAAGTAGGCTCTTTGCACTTTCTTCCTAGGAACAGCTGGAACATGTGGTGCATGACTACGTAGAAAGCTTGCATCTTTAACACTGTACTGTTTACAGCAGTAAATGTCAACAGTTATTCAGGGTGACACTAGCTGGAAGTGTATCCTAGTGGATTATAAACTTTGTTTTCATCTACATTTATAGTAGATTATGAACAATTTACTTCATGTTAAAAGCAAGTGATGTATGCTCTCTTAGCATACTACTGCCTAAGACATATTAATATTGTAACAACGCATAGCTCTTATATAGCGCGTTAACTCTCAAAGTGCTTTATACTTGCAGCTAAGTATCATTAGCCTCATTTTACAGATGGAAGAGCTGAGACACAAAGAGGTGAAGTGACTTTACCATGGTCACACCACAGGTCAATAGAAGAACAGGGATTAGAATTCCAATCTCCTGACCTCTACTCCACAGTTGATCAACACCGACTTTGTACAAAGAGTCAGGAACGAACCAAAGGTTTAGTAACTCAGTTCTTTTTGCCATTTTATTTTCTGCTATCCCCTTTTATATAAAAGATGGATCTTTTCCTTGAAATACAAGCCTTCTTTTTTAATTGTTTACTTCACAAATTAATGGCAGGTAACCCCCACCTCCAAAAGTCTTGATTTAATATTACCAAATGAAAGCATTTCAAGTTAGACTGAAATTCCATCTTTAACTCAGCTCATATGACCTTAACTACTGTACTGTACTGTGTGATACTTTATCTAGGCAGAACAGGTTGACTTTGACAGCTGCAGCTTTAAGACCCCACTTGCAAACACCTTATACCTGGGAGTAACTATGCAAGAGTCACACTGAGTTCAATGGGACTGCTCACATGTGCAAGCGATTGCAAGACCTGGCTTCTAACTCTGCTTTTTGGTGTTTACATTTCAGATCTGTACATGTAAGATTATGTGATTTAATCACTAAAAATTTTCCCTTGAACCCTTCAGCAATCATTTACTCTATCCTCTCTTAATTTTCCTGTGTATTTGAGTGAAGCATTAATCAAATCACACAAAATAATTTGGCCTCGTTGTACTTGACATTTCATGAGAATCCTCGTGCTTTGACACAAGCTGTAACCTGAGTGGAATGAGGGCAGACCCTGTCAATATTGCTATTTTTGTGCTGTCTGAATCCTTTTAAATAGGGCTTTTCACTAAGAGCTAGCTAGTTCTTTTTGTCTACGCTGAAATCAGTCATCCATATTGGACTGAAAGAAGAGGGATAAGACCCTCATGACAGGGAACTGTCCTGTTTCGATTTGGAAGATCTGCATACAGAGGTCATTATTCTGCCATTTCCATGACTAAGCTGTGATGGGGCCAGGGACTAGGATCCTATATACATTTACTTCTGCATTTCAAAAGCCATTGTTGGGAGCCGGGATTTTAGGACTGTTGAAGCCCAGGATGGGAAGGGTGAGGGTTAATTTTCCTCTTACTGTGACGTTGTGTTTCTCTGGGACTATCCATATAGACTCTCTCTGAGTGCCAATGATCCACCCCATTTCAACTCCATTTTACTCACCCTTTTGCCCTTAATGCTCCTGTGGTGCAATAACCCTTCTTCTGGTAAAGGCAAGTTGGATGTGACTTCTTCTGTGTGACATACGGAGTTTGAAGGAACTCCTGAAATCTGATGAGGTTCAATAAGGATAAGTGCAGGGTCCTGCACTTAGGACAGAAGAACCCAATGCACAGCTACAGACTAGGGACCGAATGGCTAGGCAGCAGTTCTGCGGAAAAGGACCTAGGGGTGACAGTGGACGAGAAGCTGGATATGAGTCAGCAGTGTGCCCTTGTTGCCAAGAAGGCCAATGGCATTTTGGGATGTATAAGTAGGGGCATAGCGAGCAGATCGAGGGACGTGATCGTCCCCCTCTATTCGACATTGGTGAGGCCTCATCTGGAGTACTGTGTCCAGTTTTGGGCCCCACACTACAAGAAGGATGTGGATAAATTGGAAAGAGTCCAGCGAAGGGCAACAAAAATGATTAGGGGTCTGGAACACATGACTTATGAGGAGAGGCTGAGGGAACTGGGATTGTTTAGTCTGCAGAAGAGAAGAATGAAGGGGGATTTGATAGCTACTTTCAACTACCTGAGAGGTGGTTCCAGAGAGGATGGTTCTAGACTATTCTCAGTGGTAGAAGAGGACAGGACAAGGAGTAATGGTCTCAAGTTGCAGTGGGGGAGGTTTAGGTTGGATATTAGGAAAAACTTTTTCACTAGGAGGGTGGTGAAACACTGGAATGCGTTGCCTAGGGAGGTGGTGGAATCTCCTTCCTTAGAAGTTTTTAAGGTCAGGCTTGATAAAGTCCTGGCTGGGATGATTTAATTGGGGATTGGTCCTGCTTTTGAGCAGGGGGTTGGACTAGATGACCTCCTGAGGTCTCTTCCAACCCTGATATTCTATGATTCTATGATTCCTAAGATGTTGAGTGCTTCACCTCCATAACTCCTGGATTAGCAGGGCTGAGGACACCTAGGCCTGGTCTACACTACGGGGTTAGGTTGAATTTAGCCACATTAGGTCAATTTAAAAATGACTGCATCCACACAACCAACCCCATTCCGTCGACCTAAAGGGCTCTTAAAATCAACTTCTGTACTTCTCCCCAATGAAGGGAGTAGCGCTAAAATCAACCTTGCTGTGTTGAATTTGGGGTAGTGCAGACACAAATCGATGGTATTGGCCTCCAGGAGCTATCCCAGAGTGCCCCATTGTGACCACTCTGGACAGCACTTTGAACTCTGATGCACTAGCCAGGTACACAGGAAAGGCCCCGGGAACTTTTTAATTTCATTTCCTGTTTAGTCAGCGTGGCGAACTCAGCAGCACAGGTGACCATGCGATCCCCCCTGAATCATAGAGCAAAGAATGTTTCTACATTCCCCCTATCATCTCCGTCCCTGAGGTTATCGCGGATTAGAAGGCAAAAAAACCCACACTCGTGTTGACACATTTTCCGAGCTCATGCAATCCTCCCGGACTGGTAGGGCACAGCTTAATGCATGGAGGCATTCAATGGCAGAGGCCAGGAAAGAATTAAGTGAGTGTGCAGAGCGGAGGCAGGCCACAATGCTGAGGCTAATGGGGGAGCAAATGGACATGATGAAGCGTCTGTTGGAGCTGCAGGAAAGCCAGCAAGAGCACAGAACCCCACTGCATCCCCTGTATAACCACCTACCCTCCTCCCCATGTTCCATAGCCTCCTCACTCAGACGCCCAAGAATGCGGGGCAGGGGGAAGCTCTGTGCACCCAGCCACTCCACTCCAGAGGATGGCCCAAGCAACAGAAGGCTGTTATTCAAACAGTTTGATTTTTTGTGTGGCTACAATAAGCAACATGGCCTTGTCCTTCCCTCCTCCTCCACCCCCACCTGGGCTACCTTGTCTGTTATCTCTCGCTCTTTTTTTAATTAATAAAGAAAAAATGCATGGTTTCAAAACAATAGTTACTTTATTTCAAAGGTGGGAGGGTGGTTGGCTTACAGGGAATTAAAATCGACAAAGGTGGCAGGTTTGCATCAAGGAGAAACACACACAACTGTTACACCGAAGCCTGGCCAGTCATGAAACTGGTTTTCAAAGCCTCTCTGATGCGTAGCGTGCCTTGCTGTGCTCTTCTAATCGCCCTGGTGTCTGGCTGCTCAAAATCAGGCACCATGTGATTTGCCTCAACCTCCCACCCCACCATAAATATCTCCCCCTTACTCCCACAGATATTATGGAGCACACAGCAAGCAGCAATAACAATGGGAATGTTGGTTGCACTGAGGTCTGACCTAGTCCTCAAACAGCGCCAGCGAGCTTTTAAATGTCCAAAGCACATTCTACCACCATTCTGCACTTGCTCAGCCTATAGTTGAACTTCTCCTTACTACTATCCAGGCTTCATGAGCCATGGGAGCAAGGGGTAGGTTGGGGTAGGTGCGACTGCACAGTATTGCTGGCTGGGAGAGCAGCCTGAGGCAGAAGCCTCCAGCTCACATGATATTCCAGGCAGGACTGAATCTCCCCAAGCCAAAACTTAAAGAAGAGAATGACCTGGAGTCTCTGGCTCCCATTCGGTGCTCGAAGAGGAGAATAGCCATGTCTGTCCAGGCACCCCGATCAACCAGGAGACGTACAGTGACGGTGAGCTGAGTGGGCTCCATGCTTGCCATGGTATGATATCTGCATGGGTAACCCAGGAAAAAAGGTGTAAAACGATTGTCTGCCATTGCTTTCATGGGGGGGGGGGGCTGATGACATGTACGAAAACCACCCGCAACAATGTTTTTGCCCCATCAGGCATTGGAAGCTTAACCCAGAATTCCAATGGGCAGCGGAGACTGTGGGAACTTTGGGATAGCTACCTACAGTGCACTGCTCTGTAAGTCGATGCTAGCCACGATAGTGAGGACATACTCCACCGACTTAATGTGCTTAGTGTGGACATACACAATCAACGGTATAAAATCGGTTTCTAAAGATCAACTTCTATAAAATCGACCTAATTTCGTAGTGTAGACATACCCCTAGACTGCCTCAAGCATTGGTCTAGCCCAGAAGAGGGGAGTATAGAAACAGAAATGTTCCTGAGGGATGAGGTTAAGAATCTGTGGTCAATCAGCCTTAACAGTGTGTTCTCATCTTAAAAATGTTCTGTATCAAATTCATCCCTGGTATAGCTTGACTGCAAACAATGGAGCTACACCAGAAAGGAATGTGACCTACAGCAAAATGTTTTTTTTCCCATTCTTTGGAACAACTTGTTTGCTAAACTTGAGAATCTGAAGTGTCAGAGAAATAGATGCTGGGAAGATCAAAAACAACGCTCCTCTAACCCCTCCCTGCAGCAGCAGAAAACTGATTGGAAGGAGATACACTCACCTGATCCTACAAAATCATTAAGAAACCTTACCACTTTAATACCACCCTTTATCCAGAGATCTCACAGGACATATTTCATTCCATTTTTATCCTTCTGGAATGTTGAAGCCAAGGAGTTAATTTTCTATCCACATTTGATATAAAAACTGCTCATTTAGCTGTTGGCAAATATCTGCCTCAGGTTTCAGGTTTTTTAAATTAATTTTTCCTTCATCATATTTTCATGCTCCAGCATCACTCGCTGAGAAGGATTAACCCTAAACGGGGGCCAGATCAATGGGACAATGATTATATTCACATGTGAAAGGCTGCACAACGGAGACCCCTTTGGCACATAAGAACTCAATAGATGGTTCTGCCCTAAGTCTGTCCATGTTCACTTGGGCATGGTACAGAGTGGTTTTGTCTACAATGTACACACAGCTTTATGCATGTGTCTCCAGCCTGACCCACAAGACACTTACAGTTGCAGCCTTCTGAAGATGATGGTACTTGTGCGAACTGGAGGAAATGGCATGAGAATGTTCCATGTGAAAAAATGTCTGTTAGGTTAAGGCTGTCTCACACTATGATCTAAGGTACATTTAAACCCATCTCCCCATAGTGAGACATTAGAGCATTAATCCCTTGTACTACCAAGCCCTAGAGAAGTGATACTCAGACTGAGGCTCGTGAGCTGCAAGTGGCTGTTTAATGCGTCTCCTCCAGCTCTTTGCAGCACATGATATTAAAACACTGTGATTAATTATTAACCAATGTAAGTGATTAGCCAATCCGGATGCTTTTACTATGTTATTAACCAATTGTAGTTGATAAAATAATAATACTTGGTCAGTGATTTTGCTGTGAGAAATATTTATATATATATATCGCTAAATATTTCTTCTTTCATACTGTTTAAATAGGAATATATTTTACTATAGTAAATTAAACAATTAATTCATACTACTGTGGCTCTTTTGGGTAATGTTGATCGCTAATTTATCTCCTGAACCGCTGAGGTCTGAATATCACTGCCCTAGAGTCATTAACTTTGTGCTCCTTTTTTAAGGTAGCCCATTTCCATGTTGGGAATTAGCGAGTCAGCTCCCAGTTCCCTTCGGAACATGCTTTGTCCTATAGTATATAAAAAGTGCTGAGCTCAGCTAACATCTGTGAAGGGGAACAGCTGCACTTTAGTTTTAAATGTAACCTGCAGCCTGTTACTATGTGTACTGCTCCTGCATCAGTACAACTGTGTCTTGCTGTCATTTCTCTCTACCCTGTTGGCTTTTACGTTTTATTGACTTTGTTTTCACTACCAATGTGCAATGCTGACAGAGCATCACTTAGTGAGGTCTATGTTTCTTCCATTGCATTTGGGTGTAATCTTTCATTCTGATGAGCTTTTTCAATTTTCTTAAAGCTCTTTACCACTCTGCCAGTGGAGCATGATTTACTTTGTTAAGTGGTTTACATGCATTAAAGTGTGCAAAGCTTTATTTATTTGTATCTGATGGGTTCCTTCCTGGCTAGTGGATCTAAGTGGTTTTGCTAGTTTTTAGCTTTCAGGGTGTAATTAGAGTGGGGTTTCAAACTAGCTGGCTTTGGCCAGCTCATGCCAGTGTAGTTTCCTCAACGCCATACAGCCAGTATGTGTCACGCCACCATCCCAGCAGGGGCTCTTCTCAGTGTGTGCGGATAGTGCTGGGGAATCTTTAGACTGTAAGCTAGAAATATCATTAAAATCAGTTTTCCTTGTACATTACCACTCCTGGTTTTAGTCCCTGCCAGGAGCTGAAATTTAAAATAAAAAGGAACTAGACATTTCAGGTTCTGTTCAGATTTGACTTTAAAAATGCACAAAGGCTTGAACAGGTTCTTATTTTTCCCAGCCTAATTTGCCCATCCCTTATTTTAACCTTCCCAAGGTATGTGTAGGGGATTCCCCTATCAGATATCTTATTTGGTTTTGTTGTAGAACAATTGGCATTAAATGTATGGGATGATTGTAAAATTCCTGGCACCAGAAAGAAGGGTTGACTAATTGATATTCTGTGCAGGTGATCTCATCCTATGTATAAGTATTACCTGAACAGTCCGTCTCCCAGAGATTACAAACATAGGGAGTTCCTTTTGAGATTCAAGTAGAGCATCAGTTGGAAAATATCAGAAGTATGGTACCTATAAAATACTTGTGTGCCCTCATAATTTTGCTTGTGATAGCTCATCTGTTAGGGTAGCTAGATATCTTATTGACACTAGGTATGAAACAGGTGATTCCTTATTCCTGCAGCTCTGCAAGAACACGGCTGTCATTAGATCTGACTCAGCAAATATCTTCCTGGGGATGCTTAAATTCACCCAAAAAGAACGACCATTTTATACAGAAACCTAGGCTCAAGTTGCAACAACGCATACTTAAAGCGGATGTCCAAATCCTGTATCTGGGCACTTCTGTTGGCACATCAGACACACGCCAGTATTGATTTGATTGTCAATAATACAGGATTAGTCTCTACTTAGTTTTTCCATTTTTGAAAACTGATATCAAAGGCTCTGAATTTTAAGACCAGCAGGTCTCTCTCATTTACCAGTTTACATCAGTTTGACTACATTTTACATCAGTTCAAATGAGTTCAGAATCAGGCCCAATTTTTAATACATATAAAATAGGTACTTTTGATTTTAGAATTTGTTTAGAGAAAAAATAACCAGGGTTAAATATCTCTAAACAGCAGGTGTCAGCTGAACCCTGGGAGGAAGTATGCATTATTTTTAAAAGATAATTTATCACTGAGTGTGTACTCTTGCTCCTGTTTGGCTTTAGGCAGTAAGTAGGGCCCTACCAAATTCACGGTCCATTTTGGTCAATTTCACAGTCATAGGATTTTAAAAATCGTAAATTTAATTATTTCAGCTATTTAAATCTACAGTGTCATGTGTTGCAATTGGAGGGGTCCAGACCGAAAAAGGAGTGGGAGGGGGTCGCAAGGTTATTGTAAGCTGGGGTTGCAGTACGGCTACTCTTACTTCTGCCCTGCTGCTGGAGCCGGCACTGCCTTCAGAGTTGGACAGCTGGGATCCCAGCTCTGAAGTCAGAGCCACCGCCAGCAGCAGGGCAGGAGTAAGGATGGACTGGTGTGGGGTGGCCACCCTTACTTCTGTGCTGCTGTCTGCAGAGCTGGGCCCTCAGTCAGCAGCTGCCACTCTCTGGCCGCCCAGCTCTGAAGGCAGCGCAGAAGTAAGGGTGGCAATACCATGACCCCCCCTCCCCCAATGACTTTGTGACCCCTCCACAACTCACTTTTGGGTCAGGACCCCCAGTTTGAAATACTGGTCTCCCCCCGTGAAATCTGTATAGTATAAGGTAAAAGCACACAAAGACCAGATTTCATGGCGGGAGACAAGATTTCACAGTCCGTGATGCGTTTTTCATGGCCAGAATTTGGTAGGGCCCTAGTAATAACAATGCTTGCTAATGACAAGTAATCTCTTTCTCAAACACACTCAGGCTCCTTGTCCCTTTCAGTTTAGTAGTTCATTAAGCAATATTAAGAGTGAGTCAAGACTCATAATGATGGCGCTTAAACTGATTCTGTGTGATGTGAATGAAGATATTTCCAGCCCATACATACAAATGGCTTTTCTTTGGCCCTGTTTGCTGCTGAGTTGATGATATGGCAGAGCTGGTGGCAGCTCAGTATCTTCCTTTGCACAACTAGCCAGAACATGGCTTTGCTGGCCAGTTGTGAGAGGGTATCATGTTTCCTGCTAAATATGATGGCTCAGTTTTATTTCATTTGGAAAGGATTTTGGAGGTTAACTGTGGCAGAGGAGAAAAAAATCCCATCATACTAAAAACAGTAAACTAAAAGCTGAATAGATTGTTTAGAGCCTGATGCAAGTAATCTGAGCACCTAATAGCTAAAATGTCAATAGCACCTTTGATCCAGTGATAGGAAAGCACATTACTAACAGTAATTAATTTATCTCCACAATGCCTCTGTGAAGTAGGTATTATCATTCCATTTACAGTTAAAAATGGATATTTTAGGTTCATAAAAATATCCCATGCTAACTAATTGTAACTACATCACCCACAAAAAGCAGTAATTACCTCTATGCAGGGCATTACCCAGACACTAATGACCAGCTAGTATTAATGGTCCAAGGTGTCCCCCAACTGGCCATTAATCCCTAGGAAATACACTACACTTTACTATTTATTCTTTTAATTAAATATCCTCTCTTTCCTTAGTACAATAATGGGGGGTGGTGGGGAAGACTATAGTGATGAGAGGAACTTGGTGGTGTTTTGTTTGTTACAAAACGCGCATTGCATTCTGATGAAATAGTGCATGTGTGACTCACCGCAAGGAAATTGAAAGAAGAGGACTTCCAAAAGGGCATTCTCTTGGATGTGAAAGTAGGGCAGAAGTAGACTGTGATGGATGTATGTGCCTTTTCAGATTAGTAAGTCCTGGAAGTCAGACATGTATTTGCTGAACTATCGATGGCTTAATAGTGTTCACAATACAGAAGTTAAAAAACACACAAAACAAAAAACTACTCAACTTTGACCTGTTACACCGAGCTCCCAGCTCTGAGATAGAGTAAGTGGGTTTGTTTGTTCCCTCTCTCAGAACAGCCATCCCTTAAAAGCACCAAGCCTGTCAACTCAGCTTTTATAGCCCTGTAGACTCCCAGAAGTCCTTGCAGCTTTCTCCTTCCCCTTTCAGGACACTGCCTCTGTATTTCATTGCAGTGCTACTGCCAGTCAGGATGCTGCCCATTTATATAAGGTTTCTTAAAGGTCAGCTTCTGTGTTTAATGTCTTTTCTTTTCTGCTACAGCTGTGGTGTATTAAACCATAGCCTACATCTTTTATTTCTCATTCTACAAAATAAGAAATATTTGTTTCATAAGAACATAAGAATGGCCATACTGGGTCAGATCAAAGGTCCATCGAGCCCAGTATCCGGTCTACCGACAGTGGCCAATGCCAGGTGCCCCAGAGGGAGTGAACCTAACAAGTAATGATCAAGTGATCTCTCTCCTGCCATCCATCTCCACCCTCTGACAAACAGAGGCTAGGGACACCATTCCTTACGTATCCTGGCTAATAGCCATTAATGGACTTAACCTCCATGAATTTATCCAGTTCTCTTTTAAACCCTGTTATAGTCCTACCCTTCACCACCTCCTCAGGCAAGGAGTTCCACAGGTTGACTGTGTGCTGAGTGAAGAAGAACTTCCTTTTATTTGTTTTAAAGCTGCTGCCCATTAATTTCATTTGGTGGCCCCTAGTTCTTATATTATGGGAACAAGTAAATAACTTTTCTTTGTTCACTTTTTCCACACCACTCATGATTTTATATACCTCTATCATATCCCCCCTTAGTTTCCTCTTTTCCAAGCTGAAAAGTCCTAGCCTCTTTAATCTCTCCTCATATGGGACCCGTTCCAAACTCCTAATCATTTTAGTTGCCCTTTTCTGAACCTTTTTCTAATGCCAGTATATCTTTTTTGAGATGAGGGGACCACATCTGTACGCAGTATTCAAGATGGGGGCGAACCATGGATTTATATAAGGGCAATAAGATATTCTCTGTCTTATTCTCTATCCCGTTTTAAATTATTCTTAACATCCCATTTGCTTTTTTGACTGCCGCTGCACACTGCGTGAACGTCTTCAGAGAACTATCCATGATGACTCCAAGATCTTTCTCCTGATTAGTTGTAGCTAAATTAGCCTCCATCATATTGTATGTATAGTTGGGGTTATTTTTTCCAATGTGGATTACTTTACATTTACCGACATTAAATTTCATTTGCCATTTTGTTGCCTAATCACTTAGTTTTGTGAGATCTTTTTGAAGTTCTTCACAGTCTGCTTTGATTTTAACTATCTTGAGCAGTTTAGTATCATCTGCAAACTTTGCCACCTTTCTGTTTACCCCTTTCTCCAGATCATTTATGAGTAAGTTGAATAGGATTGGTCCTAGGACTGACCCTTGGGGAACACCACTAGTTACCCCTCTCCATTTGTTTCCCAAGATGTAGTACGGTCTTTAATGTAAAAATAAAAGCAAACCAACAACAAGAACTAGTATGTTCTGAATGTGCTTCTTGCCAGAGACCCATTGCCAGAGGACAGTGGAATCAAATTCTCTTATGGAGACTCTGCTTCTGCTGTAACACTCCTACAGCTTTTGGGTGAGAGGATCCCAAGGGGACCTGATGCCTTCAGAGATCACAGAGACAAGAGAAGATGGCTGACTAGCCAAGAAAAAGAGACATTATGTATACTGTCTGTACATAAATACAGCCCACATGCTGCTGCTCCACCCCTGATCCCCTTCTGAGGACTTTCTGGAGAAAAGTAGGTAAAGTTTTTTGTTTTTTTTTAAATTGAGGTCCATTATTTAGCTCAGTGTGGGAAAGGGCAAGAATGCAATAGTTTGTATCAATGCTATCAGCTCCTTGGTATGCACTTGTAATATGGACCTAAAGTACAGGAGATAAACTTACTTCTTCCTTGCGAGATTATTTCTATTAATGGTATTAGTCTATGGTGTACACTGTATTTAGTAATGCTACATTTGGTTTCATATGGAGTACATGAGTATAAGGAGAAAATACGAGCGACATTCACATTCTCTTTTTAAATCAGACATTCTGAAAAGTATCCTGGCAGCATCCTTTGCAGCCTGTCTCTGGTGAAAGTTTTTCAGTGTTTTAAAGCATGGAGAGCTGTTCAGTCACTCAGATAACTGGACTAGATACAGCATTAGGAGTCAGAGTGGTAGCCATGTTAGTCTGTATCAGCAAAAACAAAAACAAAAAGGAGTACTTTTGGCACCTTAGAGTCTAACAAATTCATCTGGGCATAAGCTTTTGTGGGCTAAAACCCACTTCATCAGATGCATAGAATGGCTCATGCTGTGGAACTGATTGTTCAGATTTTATAAACCATTATTGGTTTGTACAGGTCCTTGAGGTACATTTTAGCATATCAACCCAGCAAAGAACAAAGCAGATGGAGAAGATGGGGGTGCTCCAAAGTTCCAGATATATAACATTAATAAACAGAAGTAGCTATTTCCATGTTTCAACTGATACAAGGCAATACAACAGGTGAACTGAAGTAATTGTTGGAATTATTGGGTCTGTATTATTATGGATTTTAGGTCTATGCACAATTATGGTAGCCAGGCGTGGATTAAAGCTATCTGCAGCCTTCGGCATGACCCAAAGTTCCCCTTCCTCCACCTCCCATTTGGGAGTGGGGTGTTGTCATGGAAGCTCCCTCCCAGACACATAGTGGCATGGACTATTTTACCCTCAGGAGCAGTAGCAGAGGTGCCTCTCTCTCTCTCTTCCCTCAAGCACAGCACAGATCCATTCTCCCCTGCTCCCGAAGAGACAGGAGCAGCAGCAAGGTTGTCTCCCAACAGTCAGTGTGTATCTGCTAGGGTAGGTAGGCCAGGCTCGCTGCAATCGTCTCCTGTTGCCACACAGAGTTCTCTGGTGGGAATGTGTTGGTGAGGCCCCCAGAGTCTTTGAGTTACCATCCCATTGGGATGCCTGAGGCAGTTCACACCTCTCAGAGTTATTGCTTTATCCTCTTAGCAGATTTGGCACTCAACCCTGAATCTGTTACACTCAGTCCATGTCTTTAAGTTTTCCTTTGCAACTATGTGGGCTAAAAACTTACTTTTTTAAAATGAAAACTGAGATTCTGACATAATCACATGACTCCTGGAGCTGGGGTCCTAGGTACTGGCCGAGAGTTGCACTGGCCTTAGTCTGGCCCTGGTAGCTGGTCAGACAGCCTTACAGAAATAAAGGTGATCATGTGGTGTCTGTCAAAGTTTGGGGAAAGAAACTTTGAAACTAATTATAATTATAAAGCAGTCATAATGAGCTTACTTTCATGTCAGGTCATTACACTTCTGGCTCGTTTTGCTCAGAGTTAACTCCGACAGTTTATCTGTGGGATAAACCTGAAATGTAAGTTTAACTCTTGAGTAGCTGAAGGACTCTTTGAACCTTCCCAAGATGATATTTTGTGAATGGGGAGAGCTGTGCTTATTGCAATAGTGGAATCAAGCACCAGTCCAAGCTATGGTGAATTCTGTGATTCCATGACCTGGAATTTACATTTAGCAATAACTGCTGTAGATATCTTACCCCTGACAGTGGAGCCCTCAGGAGTGTTTCAGGGTTGTACCACTATACAATGGGTAAGGAAAGAGGGAATGACAGGGCACCTGCAGCCAAGAAGAAACCATCATGTAGGTGTGGGGGAGGTTGATCCTTATTGACCGCTATTAGGTCAGCAGAAGCAGAAGGGGAAGCAGGCAAAGCATCCATAAACTGAAGTTCCAGAAGGCAGCAAGGGACCTCCTGGCTGCTCCTGGAAGACCCCAAAAGGCTCTTTTCCCTGTACAAGAAGACAAGATGAGGTAGAGGGAAGGTTGTGGGCTCTCTAGAGGGGACTGTTTGTAGGAGAGGGTAGTACATTTGTAGGGGTAGTGGAAAGACAACATGTACATCTCAGGTAAGCAGGAACCAAGCATCTAAATCTGTGAATGTGTATCTAAACCCAAACTCTCCAAATGATCATCTATCCATTACACCAAGAACCTACTGGGACTAGTTAATGTATCTACCAGGCTCTCCACTCACCCAAGCATTGCCTCCCATGTCTACACTGCTGTTTTTAGCGGTGTAGTGTCCCATTGCTACAGCCTTTTCCCTCTGACTTCCCCCTGCTGGAGTCTTTTCCTGTCACATTGTGGGAGAGTCTCCTGCAATAGGGGCCTGTCAGAGCCCAACAGCTCCCTGCTACAGTAATCTTTCCCTGAGGCAAGGAAAGGCTTCAGTAGTGGGAAGCTGCTGGAAGATGCAAGAACCTTTCTCCAGAACAGTGAAAGACTCCAGAAACAAGGAACTCCCTGAGCCTTTCTCCACTGCCTCCCTGCCAGAGCCTTTCAGTGACACAGGCTACACCCGATAGTTGGACGCAGCCTGCTTTTTACTGCAGTGTGTAGCTACGCATACCCTACACGCCTACATACCTAGTACACAGTGTAGACTTAGCCATACTCCTATCTGCATGCTTCAGCTCAAGGAGTTCTCAGGGCCTACAGAGCAGCTTGGTGTAGCATAAAGCTTCTTTCCCAGAAATAGCGAAGCTTGGGCACCTATCTACAGTGAGCATTGTTCACAGTCCACCATGTGTGTGGGAGAGGTAACACTAATTAATTCCTTCACTGGTCTGTGTAAAAGCCTTTGGTGAGAACACCAAAAATAGAAGCAATAAACAGTTTTAACAGAACTTGAATTCAGGGCGGAACCAGAATAATGTACAGAAATCTAAGAGTTTTGACTTCGCTAATTCAGTCTTCCACAACTAACTGATTCTGTGAAGCAAAAAACTTCAGCATGCTTATTCCTAGCTCTTTGTCCTTCAACAATAATCTTATTTCCTGCCAAACTGGGGTCAAAATATAATAACATGTTATCTCTTTTCCAAGAGATTTGAAGTAGCAGCATATTTGTAGGACAGGGTGAAACAGACAGTGGGGGTGCTCCCAAATGAAACATAAAGGATGACTGAATGATAACTGTTGCTGGCTGGGGATTGGTTATTGAACTGACAGCTAGTTTGAATATGTTGAAAGCTCAGTTTGGGGGTTGATTGTTTTTTCTGGTTACTGCTGAAGAAGCTTTGCTTGCCACAATATTTTTTTATGGAGTGCATTGTCACTTCCTAGATTTATCTAATGTGAAATTTGATTCTAGACATGGAAAATCACGCTGCAGGAATGTGTTTATTTTGCTCTCTGCTGGAGGTAATGCTGAACAGTTTATTATCTGGCTCTGTTGAGGTTTCAGCTATGATGTATGTTACAAATGTGATCATCAAAGCTGGCCTACGCAGCAAACAAAGGGAAGGCCCAGATCCTGCAATGAGCTTGCCATACACAGAGCCCTGTGCCCATGTGGAACTCATTGCACTCATAAATCAAAAGGGCCAGATCCTCAGTAAGTTAGCTTAGTTTTCATAGAAGTCACTGGAGGTACACTAAATTACAGCAGCTCAGGGTCTGGCCCTAAATGTTTAAAATATATTTATCTGATGGAGAATGTTCCCCGGGCTTCAAAATATTCAGTGTATATTTTTAAAATCCATTATGCTATTCAATTAAAAAATCAAATTAAAAACACCATTTATATAGAACCTAAACGAAAGTAACATTTTGTGCTGTACTGCTGCGCAGGTGGCAGAGAGATCACAAAGTAAAATCTTTACTTTGCAAAGGAAAGTGTATTTCTGATGAAAATAACTAACTGGACTGTACATTTTAGGAAATAGTCTCACTTACTTTCAGATCAAATGACAATAAAAAGGTTTGGAGGGCTTATTAAAAGTAGTTAATGTTTGTGAGAGCTTTGAAGATGAAAAACACAATAAAAGTGCTTATTGTTTTTTTTATTATCTAACAACATCCTCCTCTTAAAGCCAAGATTATTCTTACCTAAGAAAGAATGTTTTCATGCAGCCTCTGACACATCACGAGAAGAAAGTTTCATATTGCAATTTACTATCTTTTTAATGTGTTTTTAGTCCTAGTGTCGGAGCCAGGGTTTATTAAAGTGTTTTGTACTGGGAATGGCAATTTACAGAGAGAAGTTAGTTTTATAGATACATTTAAAAAAAAAAGTTTTTTCGCCTTGCTGGAGTGTGGTCAAATTAATAATGTCTCTGTTCTCTTTCTCTAGTCTTACTATTAATGTGATCAGTCTGCTTTGCAAGGGACTGTTCTAGTCTGTGTCACATACAGCAAGGGTGACTGCAAGGGACAGAGTGGTAGTAAGGATATGTCATTACTGTCTCACATTAGAAATATTACTTCTATAGTGAAAGGCTTTGCCTTGTAAATGTTTTGGCTGCGGGTTGGTTCCTGTCTGGGTGTCTTGTTCAGTGTTACAGATGAATTCTGAGGGAAAAGATGTAGTCATGGAGCAAGAGAACTGTGTCATCTGTGTTCCTGATTAAATGGGCACATTTAAACTTAATTGGAATGTCTTTTAGAGAGATGGGCCCAAGCTGCAAAAGTCAGCTCTGAGTGTGAACTCTCCCACGGTTCATTGACACTGGGATCTGGAGTTTTGGTTTGGCTCATTATAGAACCAGGATGAGCTACAGATCCTAACTTCCTAACTTCCTGAAAGTTTAGGGCTGTTCAGATCCGGGGTTCTGGTTTGTTTGGATCCATCTTGGCATTAATGTGTTACTCCATCATCAACTTATCAAGACTACCCCTAACCAGAATGGCATTGTTTGTACTCTCCAAAGGACTGAACTTTTGCCCCACCACAGAATCTGATACCATATTAACATGTGGAGAACTAGAGGAATTCTTTCAACAATTCCACCTCAAAGAATTATTTCACAACAAAGACACCACCCCTCCCCCCAACTACTAGGTCCCCACCTCTCCACCAAAAAACAAAACAACAAATAACAAAAAAGAATCATCTGACTGGATGCCCCACAGCGGACAAAACCATATACTTGATCTTTACAGTGATTGCTTCTGGAAAAAAAATAGACTGTGAAATCCTTAACAAGCATCACATCCACCACAATCTCTCCATCTCTGAAAGGTCAGCTATACAGACCCTGGAATCCAGCCACCTGGTAATGATCAAATTAGCAGACAAAGGGGGCACCATCATAGTCCCCAACCATGATGACTACGTCAGTGAGGCCAACTGACAACTCTCTAATACCATCTACTATAAAGAACTCAAAGAAGACCCCACACCACAAGTCACCCAGAAATTTAAGGATATCATCAAATCCTTCTCCAAACAACCCCAAGAGAAACTCTATAACCTCATCATCCCCCATGAGACTACCACTCCAGGGACCTTCTACACGCTTTCCAAGATACACAAACAAGGGAACCCAGGAAAACCCACGGCACTCTTATTGGAGAAATATCAGGACTATTCGAAACCATCCTCAACCCATTCAACACACAAAAGGCCAGTTTCTTCCAGAACACAATTGACTTCCTCCAGAAACTGTGCAACATTAACAACCTCCCGCAGAACACCATCCTTTCCACAATGGATGTCACCTCCTTATACCCCAAGCTCCCTCACAATGACTGAATCGCTGCCTGCCTCAAATTGACAAGGACAGCACTCAGATATCTACCCCAATACATTACTAAACTCATACATTCATCCTCACCGATAACCGTTTCATTTAACAAAAAGCTCTTTGTCCAAACCATGGGAACAGCCGTGGGTACTAGG
This sequence comes from Lepidochelys olivacea, assembly GCF_965140295.1. Taxonomy (NCBI): domain Eukaryota; kingdom Metazoa; phylum Chordata; order Testudines; family Cheloniidae; genus Lepidochelys; species Lepidochelys olivacea. Next base: position 77,406,285 of record NC_140417.1, on the reverse strand, counting down.
ATGACTCCCCAGTATGCCAGCATCTTCATGGGCTATGTTGAGGAAGAATTTCTAGAGAAATGCACCACAAAATCAACGATAAAGCTGAAATACATCAATGATATTTTCATCCTCTGGACAGACAACCTAAACTTCCTCATAGATTTCCACCACAATTTCAGCCAATACCACCATCATCAAAGTCTCTCTGGAACACTCCCACACCAACATCAACTTTCTGGACACCACAAACAAGAATGGAACCCTACAGACAACTATATACAAGAAACCCACAGATCTCCACATTTACTTAGGAAATCCAGTAACTACCCCAAACACCAAGAAATCTGTTAGCTACAGCCAGGCACTCAAATACCACAGAATATGCTGAGGAGAAAGTCTTGGATATACACCTTAACATGCTTAAAACCACCTTCACCAAACAAAGACACTCCACCAGGGAAGTAGCTCGCATCGTAGAATAGGCCACCCAAATATCTGAGAGAACCTGCTTCAATACAGAAATAAAACCCACTCTGAAGCCCACCCCTAGTTGTCACCTAGCCCCCTGTCATAAATATAAAGGGAAGGGTAACCACCTTTCTGTATACAGTGCTATAAAATCCCTCCTGGCCAGAGGCAAAACCCTTTCCCCTGTAAAGGGTTAAGAAGCAAAGGTAACCTAGCTGGCACCTGACCCAAAATGACCAATGAGAGGACAAGATACTTTCAAATCTGGAGGGTGTGGGGGGAACAATTGGTTGGTTTGTCTGTGTGATGCTTTTGCCGGGAACAGATCAGGAATGCAGCCTTACAACTCCTGTAAAGTTAGTAAGTAATCTAGCTAGAAATGCGTTAGATTTCCTTTTGTTTAATGGCTGGTAAAATAAGCTGTGCTGGATGGAATGTATATTCCTGTTTTAGTGTCTTTTTGTAACTTAAGATTTTGCCTAGAGGGATTCTCTATGTTTTGAATCTGATTACCCTGTAAGGTATTTACCATCCTGATTTTACAGAGGTGATTCTTTTACCTTTTCTTTAATTTAAATTCTTCTTTCAAGAACCTGATTGATTTTTCATTATTCTTAAGATCCAAGGGTTTGGGTCTGTGTTCACCTGTACAGTTTGGTGAGGATTCTTATCAAGCCTTGCCCAGAAAAGCGGGTGTAGGGCTTGGGGGGGGGAAAGACATCTCCAAGTGGGCTCTTTCCCTGTTCTTTGTTTAAAATGCTTGGTGGTGGGAGCATATGGTTCAAGGACAAGGCAAAATTTGTACCTTGGGGAAGTTTTTAACCTAAACTGGTAAGAATAAGCTTTGGGGGTCTGTCATGCAGGTCCCCACATCTGTACCCTAGAGTTCAGAATGGGGAAGGAACCTTGACATCCCCCACACTGGAACCCATGTGTGGTATCAAACAATTATAACCCATACTAGATGAGGACCACATCCTAAAAGAAATCTTACCCCAACTCCCTTTCTGACATTCGTACAACCATCCAATCTTGCCAAGCTCATCAGCAGAAGCAAGCTCCCTGCAGACCAGGACATATCAACGCAAAGCAGCACCAGCCCGTGCCAGAATAACAGATACAAACCCTGCAGACATATCTCCACTGCTACGATGATCGACACCCTCTACCACACAGCTTTCAAGAACCATGAGTCATACACATGCCTATCACAACACATGGTGTACCTCATCCAGTGCACTAAATGCCCCAGTAACAACTATTGTGGGAGAAATGAAATAATCACTACTCTCTTGAATGAACTCCCACAGAAAGTGACAAAAGACAAAAACACCATATCACCAAAAGATCACTCCATATCTGACCTCAGAGGAAACCTGCACAACACCATCAAAAGATGAGCCTGGGAATTTAAATTCATAATTGTTTCTACTAGACACCAAACAAGCATGCACTTAATAAAGACATAGCTGTAATGAGCCATAAATCCAATCTGTAACCCACTAACCCTCATTTGGGATTATGAGTATAGAGGTGTGAACTGCCCACTTCACCTGGACTGGTCTCTTGCAATATCTGTTAACTCTATCTGTTCCACCTTGTATTTAGCTTTGACACCCTGAGTACATTTCCCAGACCTGAAGAGCTCCATGTAAGCTTCAAAGCTTGTCTCTTTCACCCCAAAAGTTGGTCCAATAAAAGATACTACCACCTCGTCTCTCTAAATTGCCTATTGTCAGTTAATTGTAACTAGGATTCTCCTTGCTAGACTGAGGATGCAGCTTGTGAATTTGCAGTTCCTATTGGTTAGGAGTGCAGCCTGGATTAAGGAGAAAGGCTAATCATTTTTATTTTGAAGGGGAACACTAGAGGCCAAATCCTGCCATCCTCACTGTCTCAAAACTTCCATTCCATGTGTGGTGTCCTACTGTGCCTCTGTAATTAGGTTAAGGAGACAGTGATGGACTTTGCAGAAGGGTTCTCCATTAACATGCATGTAGTATCCACACTCAGGTTTGTTACCTAGAAACCCATTGTGAAGTATGTATGTTTTCACATTTCTCTGTCACACACAGTGAGACATTTTTTAATGCTTATCCAGTTGCTATAACATGTCCTCTGTTGAAAGCCCCCTTATGTGAAATACAGATGACACATACTGTACAGCTGTGGACTAACAGTCTCCCATAGTGTATTGTTCGTTGACTGTGTGTTAAATGCACCCTAAGCAAGTCCATATGACAAAGATTTATAGGATAGTTAGGTGACAAGCAGTGTATAATTTTATCATTTCAAAGAACAATTAGCAGACAAAGTATGCATCCTACTATATTTATTACCTGTGCACTTGAGTCAAGCTGATAGGATGAACTGAAAAATGTTAGTGTTAACCTGTGTCAGTTAAATAGTTTCACATCACTACATATTTTGCAAAACCAACTATTGCTCATGTATTCACAAGTACTAGAGATAATTTTTCAAGGTATGTGTCCATATAATCCCATGCATCAGAGCGCGGAGGATCCAGTCATCTGAGAAGTATCTTATTTGCTTCTGCTGTTAGCCAGAAGGTTTTGTCTTTAGATAAAGTAAATTTCAACAAATAGAAACAAAACAATATTTAAAACAAATGTTCAGGGTCAGACTCTCAGCTGGTGTAAATTACACCATCTGAAAATCTGGCCCTGCATTTAAGAGAAGCCTAGAAAATTACAGAGCAATAAACAAGAGAAAAGGCATGTATTATGTGCACTGTACTACTACAAACACAACAGAAAAAGAGTGTAGGTCACACTCTTGAGTTCCATAAAACACACTGGAGAACTGGCCACTGTGATCAATCAGTAAACTGGTGTTACTGAGCCTATCATAGTTTAACAGTATCAACTGTCAGCTGTCACTTTGATGACACAATATTAAAATAAAGTCAGTTGGGTAATTAATTTTAGCTTTAAAGTGTTTTGCTGAGGCTTTTGAGGTGTTTTTGTATGTTAGCCTAAGTGACTCTTCTCTGAAGAAAAAAAATGTATGTCAGTATGGGGTTGGATGTCTTTGAAGTGAGCAGAATTTAACTGTCCAGATGTTTCATGAAAGCTTTCAGGTCAGAGAGTATTTTCAGCCTGGCTGCCCACCAGAAAATAAATACTCTTCAATTTTTCACAGAGCCCTAAAAGCTTGATAATCCCTCCCACCCCGCCATTTAGCAAGTCGTTAATATTTAGATACCGTAGTGACATCTTGTGGTCAAGAAAGACACACACAAAACAGAAATGCTATGACAATCAAAAGAGCAAGTTTAAGTGGTTATCTGGTTTTGTTTTTAATAACACACAGTTCAGGATTTATTAATTAGGTTTTATTTTATAGTTCATTCAAAATAGCCTTTTGGTTTCTGTTTTTGTTGCTTTAGTTTTCATTGCACTTACCTACACAAAACAAACCAACCAACCCACCCTATATATGATTTAAACTGGTGAAACTATAAATACATATTTCTGGAAAGCAACCAGAAAGCACATTTTGGAAATCTGTTTCATTTTATTTTACCATTGAGGACACCAGGTGTTAGTCAGGCAACAATTTTCAAGGAAGAATTTCCTTACAAATACCGTTTTCTTTATTCAGAATGTTAAATATTTTAAGATCTCTCAGGCATCTGTCCATTTTCTACATTGTTTACAAAATGTATTCTGTTTCATTTACTTATAATTTCTTTAATCCCCCAGCCTGCTCCCGACAGGTGCTGAGCACTCATGATTCCAACTGAAAGTCCATGGAGGTTGTGGGTGCCCAGCCCCTCAATTTGATGAGATTATTCATGAAAATTGTAATCCCTTGTCCTCAGATTGCAGACTTAAAATCAGATAGAGAAAATGTAACAGATGAGAATTTATTTCTCAGTCATGTGTGTAAGAAATCTAAACATCCACAGAACATGTCCCTGTGTAGTTACAACAAAGGCAGGTGTCACTCAAAAATGCATAACGTAAACCCTTTCCAAACATTAACTAATCCTCACACTGCCACTGTGGAGAAGGTACATTCTGTTGTCCGCACTTTACAAAAGGAGGGGTTGGAAATGGGCAGAGAAATCAATGGGAGTTAGGCACTTAATTACCTTTGAGGATCTGGGCCCTAGTTAAGTGCTCTAATTCACACAGTGAGGTAGCGGCAACACCAACATTAGAAGAAAATGGTTGTTTACCATAGTAACTGGTTCTTGAAGAAAGTGACCCAAAGTGAGGCACACCTTTAGCATGCAAGCTCAGCGGTGTTCACAGGGACCACTTCGCTCTCCCTCCCTTGTTCTGGGTTCTAAGAGCTAGATTCACAAAGGGATTTAGGCACCTAACTGCCACTTTAGATGCTTATGTCAAATCCTGCTCAACTGCTGCTTAACCCTATGGGTGCCTAAGTTTCTGCCAATAAAATCCCCAGGCACCTACAAATCTGCACTGGGCAAGCACACAAATGCTTCTGTCCTGATGCCTGGGTTCCTAGCTCACACCTAAGCCCCAACTGGATCCTCAAACTAAACATTCATTGCCCTGCCTATCTCGCCGGTGAAGCCCAATCCAGTAGGTGAGCTCAGAGGCTGCCTGAACAGATTGGGCTCCATGCAAAACAATGCCCCTGGAGGAATAGCCATCCCTCCACTCCTGTTTGCCCAATGGTCCAGTGGTTAGAGCGCTCACCCAGGATGTGTAACAACCAAAGTTCAATCCCCCCCTTCTGCCAGATGTGGAGCAAGGATTTGAACCCACACCTCCCACCACTCAGGAGAGTGCCCTAACCACTAGTTATGAGATAGTTTGGCTGCCAATCTCTCTCATTCTCTCCTGTTGAAGCCATTCCATTGTGTATAATTAATTAGTCATTAGGACGGTGAATGACTCTAAGGGTATGTCTACACAGCAAAAGAAAAATCCGCAGCTGGTCCATGACAGTTGGCTCGGGCTGTGGGGCTGTTTCAGTGCTGTGTAGACTTCTGGGCTTGAGCTCTCGGCGCCTGCAGGGTGGGAGAATCCCATAGCTTGAGTTCCAGCCCAAGCCTAGAAGTCTATACACCAATGAAACAGCTCCATGAGCCCAAGTCAGCTGGCACAGGCAACCCACAGGGTTTTCTTTGCTGTGTAGACATATCCTAAGAGACTGAAGACCCTGCTCCAATGACTATTGTATACAATAGAACAGCTTCACCAAAAAGATAGAGAGATCGCCATCCCAGAATATCCCATAGCCCATTGGTTAAGGCACTTACTTGAGAGTTGGGGGTTCAAATCGCTGCACCTCTTCAGGTGGGGGGGGTCCCCTACATTGTGGGTAAGTATTGTAAACACTGGACTACAGGTGGGGGAAGGGCATAGGCATCTAACTGAAGAACAGGGCTCACAGCTGTGAATCCTAGGCAAAAATAGGAATCTCTCTATGTCCTTTTGAGTGGTGGGGCTTAGGCCACCTGCATATCCTATTGGCTTAATAAATTACTAATTTAGTTAATAATTTAATAATTACTTCAACATTCAATTAGAAGCTGATTTGTACAAAGGGACATTTTCCAAGATAAATTTTTAGGAACTGCATAATGTTATCATTTAATAAGGATTTTTAAAAATCATTAACCTACATCTCCTTATCACACATCATTAGCCTAACCTTATTCCCTGCAGCACTAAACTATGCACTAAGTATAAAGTGGCAGGTAACACAGCGACAGCTGCTTTTTCATTTTCCTGTAAATTAAATGGTTTTCTACTGAACTCAGTCTTATCATATGTGGCAAATATTCTTTCCTTGTGCTAATAATTACAGTTACACCCACTGTTGAAAGTATTTGTTTCCTTTAGCAGTTGGCTCAGAGTCAGAGTTCCCCCTACTACGTCTCACAAAATATCCAACTTGGTTTATTCTCTAGGTACACTGTAAGCTCTCTGGGCAGGGACCGACTCTTATGTGTTTGCAGAGGGCCTAGGACAATCAAACATCACCTTGGTTGAAGCCACTAGTTGCTACTATAATACAAACAAAAAAATTACCCCATGCTCATCACCATAATATCTGAGATGAAAAGATAAAGGTGAGTGTATTTGTTTTCCTGAAGTTAGTGATCTGCAAGACCCAATAAAGCTCCTGAGGACAACAGACAACTAAGCTACCACTTGCTGACCTGAATCACAGTGTTGATGTAAAAAGTCTGAGAGATTTACAGACTGATTCAGAGACAAGACAGGAATTGCTTGGACCATAACAAAGAAAGCAAGAGTCTTAAGCTGAAGACATTCTTTATCAGAAGAAGTTTAGAGTGAATAAAGACATTTCCTTCTACTTTCCCACTCACTTCCTATGCTCCTCTGAAGCCTCTCATCTTACAGTGCTCTGTCTTTTTATACTCTTGGCTTCCTACCTTCTTTCCTGCTGCTCCTTCTGCTTGGGGCAGTCTCCTACTTCCTGTCCATCAAGACTTCCCACATTTCTCCTGAAAACCCACCTCCAGGAAGCCTCCTTCCTCTACTCACTAATAATGAGAGGAGACAGATCAGGGACAGGACACAACTCTGGCACTCCAGAAACGTTGGTTTTATTCTGAACTCTGCCATCAACTTGCTGTGACACGTTGGACAAATCACATAACCTCTTTGTGCCTCAGTTTCCCCCCTTCTACAGTGAGGACATTTACCAATGCTACACTCCAGTAGAAGATGTTAGTAGCTTGCAGCCATGCCACCACGTGGATGCATATGCAGTTAAAAGGTAGCTATGTGTCAGCCAATAGCTCGCTACTTTTAAATATTGGTTGATGTGATCCTTCCATGTCTCTTACGAAATTCACAGAGGCGTCCTGGAGATTAATGAATATTTGTACGGTGCCATGAGATCTTTAAATAAAAGTCTCAAATATTGCTACATTATTACTGCATACACCTGGTGACTCAACAGTGGATAGGTGGCAGATGACTTACACTGTACCTACTGTACACCCTGTGCATTCAGTAGAAATGTATTCCATTTTAAGCAGATTGACTTTTATTCACTTCCGGAATGATACCTGAAAACTGGTTAACTGAAAACGGAGGACATTCTCTGTGTACAGCTGCTGGCTGTTGCCTACTGAGCCCATCTCCAATTGCTGGTTTAGTACAGTTCTCTTGTCAAAAAAATGCTATTAAAACAGATGAACCAGTAAAGCCCTGCCATCCAATCTGATGCGCTCAATTTATGGACAAAAGCAACTCTGTATCTCAGCATACAGCCCTTGCGTTGTGTATGGATCGTGTCTGGCTCTCAATAAAAACAAGTCGGTTACATTTAACACAGGGCTACACAGTCTTATCACTAGCTGCAGTGGGCCAAATCTGACGAGGTACCAGACACTTCACCTTTCCACTTACTTTAAATGAAGGTGCTGATGCTCAGGACCTCTCAGGATGTGGCTCTGTGGCACACACAAAGACAGTAATAACTCTTCCGCATATCAGAGCTGCACAGTAAAAGAATCAGCTGTAAATAAATGTAATATATTTTCTTTTTCCATGGCTGAATGATTTTTACTGTCTGGGCCTAATATTTTCTGCCATCAGTGGTGATGAACTTACACTGCCTTTCACAATAGAACTACTCTTGTAGTGATGCTGTCATGTCATTGTCACATGCAGCAGTGTATCCTAACTTACAAAAGTAAAAACAATATGTACATTCCTCTCTCCACTCTGACTGAAGAGATCAAGGTTGTGACCTTGCCCAGGGTATAAGCTAGTTGTATGAACTGCTATCTCCCCTCAAATCTCCAACCTGGGGTGCCTTTTACCCTGCTTCGCTGTGAGAGCAGCCACTCCTGGTCTCATCATACACAGCCTCCAGCATGTAAATCACTCCCAGCTATACTGTATGAGTGCTATAGCCAGCCACTCATGAATTACACTATACGGCAACACCAGCAAACTCCCAGTCTCAGACTTTGCCCCAGAAGTGTGTGTCTTGTACTGCCCAGCCCCTAAGTTCCCTGTAAGCTGCATGGTTGTGCAGCCGCCCAACAGGCTATCAAGTGCTGTGCATACAGGTATCCCTCCCCCACTGCCATGTTCTGCTCCTGCCCTCTGCCTTGGAGCTGCTCCCCGGAGCCTCCTGCTTCCTGTGCAGAGTGGTGGGAGGGAGGGGAGAGGAGCGCTGTTGTCAGGGTGTCCCTCTTCCCCTCCCTCTGTACCCCATCTCCAAGAGCAGGGTGGGATGAAGAGGGGAAGGACCCGACAGGGCTCAGGATGGAGAGAGCTTGCTGGTAGCTGCTGCTGTGTCTCAACTTGCTGATCTACTTAAAAGGAAAGCGTACTTAAAGGGGTTTCTGTCTCACACACATGGTGTGTCTGTCTTACACACACACTGTCTTTCACACTCACCTCCTAACACATACTTGTATTGCTGTTGTTACTTGATACTTCTTTCAAAGTGCGTTATTTTATTTTTTTGACTGGTCTATGCATTTCATAATTTTTATTTCTCTCTCACGCTTAAATTTAATTCTTTGAGTAGTGAGTTCTAAAACGCCTAACCTGTCCTGGCTGGAGTAATTATCCCTATGGTAACTTTTTAAAAATATATATTATATCTAGGTTTTTCGTTTCTACTGGTGGTGCACATCCGCACATTACCTCAATATGGTGCACATAACAAAATTCATTCTGCAACGGGATGAAAGAAGTTAGAGGGAACACTGCCCAACAGCCCCCTGGACAATACAATCTGTGATTTATACAAGGAAGGAGTAAAAGCAGCAGAATAAGAACAATGGACTTCAAAAAAGCAGACTCTGACAAACTCAGAACTGGTAGGTAAGGTCCCCTGGGAAGAAATTCTAAGGGAAAAAGGAGTTCAGGAGAGCTGGCAGTTTCTCAAGGAGACAGTATTAAAAGCACAATTGCAAATTATCCTGATGCAAAGGAAAAAGAGGAAGAATAGTAAGAGACCAATAGGGGCCCATCAGGAGCTCTTTAATGACCTGAAAATCAAAAAGGAATCCTACAAAAAGTGGAAGCATGGACAAATTGCTAAGCAGGAGTACAAAAGAATAGCACAAGCATGCAGAGACAAAATCAGAAAAGCTAACACACATAATGAGTTTACCTAGCCAGGGACATAAAAGGCATTAAGAGGAGGTTCTTTATGAGCAAGAGAAAGATGAAGGAAAGCATAGGTCCTCTACTTAGCGTGGAAGGTGAGCTAATAACTGATGACAAGAAGGCTGAGGTGTTTAATGCCTATTTTGCTAGTCTTCAATAAAAAGGTTAATGGTGACCAGATACACAACACAATTAATAGAAACAAGGGGGAAGGAATTCAAGCTAAAATAGAGAAAGAACAGGTGAAAGAATATTTAGATGAGTTAGATGTATCCAGGTCAGTAGGGCCTTATGAAATTACTTCTAGGTACTTAAGGAATGAGCTGAAGAAATCTTGAACTATTAGCAATTATCTTTGAGAACTCCTGGAAGATGGATGTGGTACCAGAGGACTAGAGAAGGGGAAACAAAGTACCTATCTTTAAAAAGGGGAACAAAAAGGACCCAGGGAATATAGACTAGTCAGCCTCGCTTTGATACCTGGAAAGATAGTGGAATAAATAAACAATCAATTTGTAAGAACCTGGAGGATAATAGTATAAGGAATAGCCAGCATGGCCTTATCAAGAACAAATCATGCCAAACCAACTTTATTTCCTTCTTCGATTGGGTTACTGGTTTAGGATTAGAGAAAAGCAGTAGATGTGATATGTCTTGATTTTAGTATGGCTTTTTGACACTATGCTACATGACATTCTCATAAGCAAATTAGGGTAATTTCATCTAGATGTCATCAGGTGGGTGCACAACTAGTTGACAGACCAAACTCAAAGAGTACTTATCAATGCTTTGCTGTGAAATTGGTTGGGTGGATCTAGTGGGGTCCCACACAGGTCAATCCTGGGCCCAGTACTATTCAATATTTTCATTAGTGTCTTGGATAGTGGAATGGAATGGGGAGTATGCTTATAAAATTTGCAAATGACACCAACCTGGGATGGATTGCAAGTACTTTGGAGGACAGGTCTGGAATTGAAAAGAAACTTTAATTGGAGAAGAAGTCTGAACAGGATCTTGGCATTATAGTGGATCACAAATTGAAAGAGTCAGTGTGGTGCAGCTGCAAAAAAGGCTAATATTCTGGGATGTGTTAAAGGAGTGTTGTACGTATGACACGAAAGGTAATTGTCCCTCTCTACTCAGCACTGGTGAGGCCTCAGCTGGAATAGCAGCTCTGGGCATCACACTTTAGAAGAGATGTGGACAAATTGGAGAGAGTCCAGAGGAGAGCAACAAAAGTGATAAAAGATTTAGAAAACCTGACCTATGAAGAAAGGTTAAAAAAAATCTAGGCATGTTCAATCTTGAGAAAAGAAAACTGAGTGGGGGGGGGAAACCTGATAACAGTTTTCAAATATGTTCATAGCGGTTACAAAGAGGACTCATCAATTGTTCTCCATGTCCACTGAAGATAGAACAAGTAGTAATGAGCGTAATCTACATGGAAAGATTTAGAGCAGCTATCAAGAAAAGCTTTCTAACTAACTGTAAGGATAGGCATGCTCTGGAATAGGCTTCTAATGGAGCTTGTGGAATCCCCATCACTGGAAGTTTTTAAGAACAGGTTGGAAAACACCAGTCAGGGATGGTCTAGGTTTACTTGGTTTTGCCCCAGCACAGGATGCTGGACTTGATGACTTCTTGAGGTCCCTTCTAGCCCTACATTTTTATGAAAACGTCATTATGGCTAGTACTCACATTTCTAAGGTGCTTAGTTGGAGGATTCCAACTAAACCTCCTGGAGAAACTCTAGTGTAGCTGCAATCAGCAAAACTTGGGGATTATTATTATAACACAATAGCTAGTAAGAGTTCAGGGCCCCATTGTGCTGGGTTCTACACAAATAACAAGGGTAGTCCCTACCTCAAAGAGCTTGCTGGTTCCCTTAACACTGGAAACATAAATTGGATCTGATCAATGAATGAAATAGCCTTAAGTTCTGTCTGGAGACAAAACTGCATCCAAAGCTAATGGAGAATCCATGCTTCTTTTCTCATACCCATGCTATTAGCTGTAGGTGTTCCTGGTCTGAAATAAGGAGTTACTGCTTCAAGAGGTCTGGAGATTCCTGCAGGTACAAGGTGGGATTCTTGGCTGTCTAGCAAGTCCAAAGTACCGTCTGGGTCAGTGGAATACTAGGAGGACTTCAGCTGTCCCTTTCCCTCTTTTCTGTATCCTTTATGTGAATTGTCTTGAAAGATAGCAGATTCTTTTCTACCCAGGACATTATTTGCATTGCTAAGGACCTTTGATCTCTGGTTACTTTGGAAGGGATAAAAGACAGTCATGCCTCAATGATAGGAAGACTGCCTCCGAGTGCCATAATTGCCTACTCGTTAGTTTGTTGCACCTTCCACTGATACAACTGCTACTGGTCATTGCTATAGAGAAGGTACTGGACTCACTGGACCAGCATTCCGCTCCCCTAATGCCACATCTGTGAATTTTATGTTTTGGTGTTCTTTTTTAAAGAAACACTCTGATAGAAGTATCAAAATGAACTAAAAGGATGTGTATAATGAGATTTTGGAAATTTGTTGCCCAAGTATACTTGTTTCCATAGAAAATATGCAAGGGGGGAGAAATGAAAGTTGGGTTGTTTGTATTTACCTTCCCTTTTTCAGCATGTTGTTTGTATTTACCTGCCCACAAAAGGGCATTCAGATGTGATCTGAGAATGATATGTAATTTTGCATTGCATCATGTGTATGGCTCTATGAACTCAAGGAATTCCTGCAGGTGCATTTTAAGAACCCCACATGGGGATGAAAGCTGAAGCATGGCACAAGCACTCCTTACCATTGGAGATAACTGGCTACTGGGGATCACTCAAGAAATGATTGATGCAATGAAATTTGGGAGCTTTAAATCTTTACCATTATGGTAAAATTATAGTCACAGCTATGTCTGTTTTGACTTCTTGGTGAGCAATTGGAATCAAAAGCTCTCTTTGATTTTGAAGAACAGGTGGGTATAAATCCTTACAGCAGCTCTCAAGTTATGTCCTGTTTCTTTTGACCGGGTACTGATAAGCATGTTGTCTATGCATGGGCAATGTGCAACCTTGTGACTTGCTGGGACTACTCCCAGCCACTTGAGACAGGTGCAGAGAAGGAAGAGTCTAGTACAAAAATTGCAGGCTCTTATGCCAGAATGCTTTTTGTCTCTCTCTCATACTAAGAATCTTGTTGGTTTGAAGAAAAAATTAATCGAGATTTCCTTGGAGTCCTCTGTTCCAGATTTTTCCTTCCGCCAGAGGGATAGTCCCTTCATGGATATGCCTGAATTGTTACGCGGTCTTTGGCGGTGAGGGCTGAGGCCTTTTCAAATGTTTCACACCAACAACTCCTCACATGTAAGTATGGATGCATTAGACATCCATTTAGGATAAATATTCTTGAGTGTACCATTGTTTCCTTTTAGCCAAGTTAGAATCTATTGTTTGTCACAAATCACATCAAGGGTGTGACCAAGAGAAACCCAAGACAGCTGCCTCCCAACCAAGAATAAGGAACCACAAAGTAGGCTGTCCTTGCTAAATATGGGAGTGTCTACGAGCAGCTATGCTGCTGTAACAATGGAGCGTAGATACTTCTTAAATTGATGGAAGGGGTTTTTCCATTGACGTAAATAATCCACCTCTCCAAGCAGTGGTAGCTAGACGCAAGGAAAAATTCTTCAGCAACCTAGCCATATTTACACAAGGGATTAGGTCAGCTGAACTACAGTGCTTGTGGTGTGAATTTTTTTTACATCCCTGAGCGACAGAGATAGGGTCAATTTAAATATTAAGTGTAGACTGGGACTATATGAATAACATTTGGTCTGAAAGGCTATAAAGGAGGCTTTGACACTGGCATGTACTGTCATCACTGGGTCTTTTGGAAGGAAGTTACATTCTGAAGGGGACCATCTTTCACTGGGAATTACTGCTGCACCAGGATTAAGTTTGTTTTTATATGAACATTTTAGTTTAACATTTGGATTAATCAGATGTCCTCATTTGGATCTTATGACACCATCAAAAGGAGGCACTGATGGGAAAACATGTATCTAATAGTGCTTGAAAGGGAACATATAATGACTTTCTTGCAGGGCACTAACATCCTGTCCTAGAAAAGTCCCGTAGGATTTTGTGAGCAATAGTACTGCTTCCCCTGGTGTTTACGCAAGGGAGTTAATACACTATTCATCCAGTCCTGGGGACCACACAGAGAAGGGGTACTGGTACACACCTTGACTGTGGCAGTAGCTTGCTAGAGGTTCCCAGGAGAATGAAAGGCTACCTGCCCCGCCCCTTCCCCACAAAGGCTGGCTAGCACACAAGTAGTAGAGGAGCAACCTAATATCACATGAGGTTTTACTCAGTAGGTTAGAATCATTTTGATTCTATGAAAGAATTTCTCACTTACCTCACTGTAATCCCTTGAGGATGCAGCTTCATGGGGAGTGGAATCTTCATGTACCTGTTCTGGTCACAATCTTTCCTGAAGTGCTCCTAAGGCTTTAATGTGGAGCCAGCCTTTGGAGCAGGAAACCCCCTCATCTTTCAGAATCAGAGCCCTTTGCCCTACCGGAGTAAGGGTCTTTGGACTGAAAGCCAGACAAGCACAATCCCCATTAGACTACACCTGCAAGCTGAGGCAGGCTTGCACAGGAGTGAAGGCTTACAGAAGGGCAGTAACTGTCAGCTTGTCTACACTACCACTTAAGTCAATTTAACTTACATCGCTTAGGGGTGTGAAAAAGCCACTCCCCTAAGTGATGTAAGTTAGATTGACTTAAAGCGGTGTCTATACGTTATGTCAGGACATGCTCTCCCACCAACACAACGTCCGCCTCTCCTTGAGGTGGAGTAATTAAGCTGATTGGAGAGCGCTCTCCCATAGCACAGCGCACTTTAGTGCATCTATACAGCTGTGTGGATATAATGTGGTAGTGAAGACAAGCCCTTGGATACAAACACTGCAGGAGCCTCTGTATAGGAGAAAAGGTCCAGAACTCCCCAGGGGGAAAGAGGCCAAGGAGAAGGGGTTCAGTATCTTATTTTTCACTCCATGTGTTCAACAATACATTCACACAGCAGGAATTAGTAATTTCTTTTGCCTTTTTGGACCCAGAGTCTCTGGAGTTTGTAAGACTTACCTCCGAGTATCATGAGAATCTGGGGATTCATGTTGGGAGGAAGGAGAGCTGTATAGGAGCTCTGCTTCTTTCCAGAGAGAGTTGAGGACCCACTTCAGTTTCGGGGGGGGGGGGAGAGGAGGAGGAGAGTGTCCAGGTCCTTTAGTTTAAGGGGGATTCCCCTCTCCAGTCCAGGGAGGAGAGGGAACAGGGCCCCTAAGTTGGCTAGATAGATTTCTCATCTTCAGACTTTCCCCCTGAAACCTCAGAAGCTCCTGATCAGGCTTTTCTGTATTGGAGACTTGGCTCTTCAGGCTAGTGTGGAGACCTGACATGCTAGTCTGACTGAGCTCTGTATCCTGGCAGTGAGAGGTTTGGCTGGGAACATGCTAGTCATAATTCACTTTCTGTAGAGCTTGTAAATGTTGCCTCACATAGGGAATATGTCTCCAGGACATAAGGCTGAGATTTAAGCCAGGTGCTTGTAGGACAGCTTTGCACTGCCAGAGTGGGGATGGAGGAGTCTGAGAGAGAGGTTGTGCAGCACCACATCCATATAGTTGAAATCACCACATTTGCATTGGGTAGATAGCAGAGGAGAAGTCACGACTGCCCAAAACCAAATAAAAATCAAGGTTTTAAAACAAAATGGTCGGAAGAAATTAAGTGCCAATTTGTTCATCTACTGGAGGCAGAAAATCTGGTTGCCTGAGCTGAAGGGCACAGTATGGTCCTGGAGACTCCAGCAACAGCACTGGTCTACCTCTGAATTCCTTATGTGGGGTATTACCTCATTAGTAATGAATGAGGAGCAAAGCAACAGAATTGTAATATCTTGAGATTTCACATTTGGGTACTCCCCCATCTGTGGTTCAGAAAGAATCCAGCAAAAGAGTGGAGGATTTAAAGCTTTATTTGTAGAAACAGTGGACTGCATTAATAGCAGCAAGATTTGCATTGTATTTAAATTCAGCACTAATAATAGGTTAATATTTATTTACATTTAATATTTAAACCAAGACACGCTAAATACAGCTGCAATTTTAGAGCAGAAAGGACAGACACATACAAAAACAAAAAAATTAGACAGACTCAATAGTAAAAATGTCACGATTAATTATTTTGCTCAGACCACTCAGGTGGATTTAGTCCAATGGTGAATCAGAATTTCTTAATCTGATTGGCTGGAAGATTGGATTTGTCCAAGTCATCGAAGTATGGATGGTTCAAGGCCATTTTGCCAGAGATTCTTTTTGCAGGATCATAAATTAACATTTTCTGGGGATAAAAATAGTTTAGTTACTTATAAAGCATGGTTGAGCTTCATCTGCCAATACTTTAATAAAACAGAAAAAGGAGTTCTCCTATATGCAATGACTTCCAAGCTCACTTTGACTAAGAAGCTTCATTTAAAAGGTATTTCAACCTACATCTCAAATACAGCAATTCTTAGAACTTCAAAATATGAGACAAATGCATTCATTTGCCCTCTGGTTTAGTAACCAAGCCACTATGTTTGGTAGTTCACCTGTTTGCATTAGGCATGCTTTTAAAAGTAACTCTGGGTACCTCATGGCAGCCTTTGCCTTAGTTTTAGTTTCCTGATAGTGCAATTAACACCCTGCAGAATATCATCAAGTATTCCATGCTTTTTAAGAAGTGCGTGAAGAGGCACAATAGTTAATATTTGTTTCCCTAAATTCAGTATTCTTAAACATATGTGAAGTTGACAGTTTGACAGTCAATGTTTGCACTAATACATATAAAATAGTTTGTATTTGTGCATATGAGTGAGCAGTTAAACGTGAAACCCAGTTTGAGAGGTATGCAAGTGTGTTCAATGTAGATGGGGTTAAGTCAGATCAGGGATTTTTTGTAAACAGCTTAAAACGGCAAGATTTTGCTCCCACAGAACAAAGATGAAAGATTCAGCACAGATGTTACATACAGTGTATTATTAGTCTCCCCACACTTTTAGTACTCCTTAAACATAAGGAGAAAAGGAATCATTTTAGTTACTATGGCATTCAAGGGCCTTCTAGGCCACATAAGGAACCATTTATGTTAGATTAAAAACTTAAACTCAGCGGGACAACTCCATGGTATGTCAGTCCCAAAACTAAGACAAGCAGGGCATGGGTCTTTCCTTTGCTGTAACCTCTTTTCAGCTAAAAGGTATGCTTTTGATAGGGAACTCCCAGAGGTCCACCTACCTCTTCCCTCCAAATCCTCCCGACTTCCCTCTCTCTCTCTCTCTCTCTCCAAGTTACCAAGGAAGACAAGGAGCATTGCCTCAAAAGAGCCAATTCAGATTCTGGAAGGTGGGCAGAGGGATAATTGAGGATCAAGGTACCCACTACAAAATAGCAAGTCCTTGAATATTTTTAAAATGTAATCATTGTCTCTACTGGGAGGTCTCCCACTTTGAATTTCCAAGCCCTGAACTTCATTTGGCTAAACAGTTCTATAAAATAGAAAAGTAAATATTGCTTCTGGCTTTAGAACTTGTGTATCACGTTTTAGTCCTAAATAACATGTTACAGCTCAGTTACATCCCTGAAAAATAGGGTTTTCTAATGAACACTCACAACCTATATTAGTTAATTATGGGAGTTGATGTACTTATGGGAAAAGCATCTACAGTAGAACCTCAGAGTTACAGACACCTTGGGAACAGAGGTTGTTCATAACTCTGAAACATTTGTAACTGAACAAAACTTTATGGTTGTTCTTTCAAAAGTTTACAACTGAACATTGACTTAATACAGCTTTGAAACTTTACTATGCAGAAGAAAAATGCTGCTTTTATCCAGGTTAATTTAAATGAAACAAGTACAGAAATAGTTTCCTTACCTTGTCAAGTCTTTTTTTAATCTCGTCTTTATTTAGTAGTTTACATTTAACACAGTACTGTACTGTATTTGCTTGTTTTAGGGGGGAAGGGGTGGAGGTTGTCTCTGCTCCTGCCCGACTGCGTACTTCTGGTTCCAAATGAGATGTGGGGTTGACTGGTCATTTTGTAACTCTGAGGTTCAACTGCATGTAGCACTACTATTAAATCTATAAGTTAGCTACCAGAAAGCCTTACAAGCCTTGAAGTGCTGACTGCCCAAATATGTAACTCAGATATGAAAGCCATATTGGAAGGCACTGCCAGTTAACCTCTGAGATACAGGAACCTCTCAGACAATTTTACACTCTGTGCTGCTATCTGTCAAGTAGAATCGTCCTGTCTGTTGAGTTTTGACCAGTGATTGTTAAGAAATTTAACTGTCTTTTTTGTGTAACTTTAATTGATGAAAAATTTGCTTTTGTCCTGTATGACTCCAAACTTAGACAATTTTGCTTTATTAGATATCATTAGCATATCCTTTTTACTTCTTATAAGGGAAGTTGAATATGATCAGGGAAGTGATTAAGAATAGAAACATTTCCATCTTCATATCCTAGTTTAATGTATGGCTTTATCTTAGCAAGCTACATTTTGCAGATATGAGTGCCTGAAATCTGAGCTAAATTTGGATTTCAGATTCTTTATCTATTGACACTGTTGGTTGACTTATGAAATGGAGAACACTGTTGGATTTTTTGTTAACAAAATTCTCCACTGTGAAATACGTGTCCTTTAGTCTTGACACACAAGGTAGTGAGGGAGCCAGCTCAATAGGCATTTTATAAATCTGCACAAGTATATGTACACAAATTATGTAACAAAAAAAGTTTCTGCTTTATGATGTGTTTTAGATTATCACGTATTAAAGATTGTTGACAGTGACAAAGTATTGGTTTGTGCCCTATTTTGCTTCCTTATGCTAGCGCACAGGTTCAACCTTTTTTGACTCATGACCCCCCAAACTTTTTCTTCTTTTAGACTTGGAGCTTTCCTCCCCCTGTGTGATTGGGACTTTCCAGTGTAATCTAGATGGAACTGGGGCCATCAATACTTTAATTCCAATCAAGGGGTTTGTGTTTTAAAGACAATTAGTGCTTTGATGCTGTTGTCTAACTGTGTATAGGCAAGGAAACCTTTTAACACATACATTAATATCCACAAAGTTTTCAGGGCAGTATTTTTCAATCCCAGCATCGAAGAGTCTGCAACCCCATGCGCCAGGTCACAACAACACTCACTCAAATTTAGCCTGGCCACCCCTCCGTTATTATATGTTCTGCTTGTTTTACCTTAGAAGTCTGGGTACTCTTTAAGCTGGAAGACTGATAACTGCAGAACTAGTTAAATACTGATCACACAAGAGAGGGATTTTTAAAAACTCTATTATTAGTGAGATTACAGAGAAAGGAAGACCTTGTTAAAGATTCATCACTCTTACTCTTTCATTTAATGTTTTTGTGGTCACAGGTCATCCTAAAAAAAGTGAGGGAAGACCAAGGCCTTCATATCAACTTAAGCTGCACTGGTGAAGCGAATCTACAGTAGGGATTTTACACACTACCACTGCCAAGTGCTGTGTTGTTCCACAGAGGTATTGAGATCAGTGTCTCAAGATTCAGGAAAAAGTTGGCACTTTTTCCCCCACACCCCACATTTGAAATGCAGGTCTTCCCTCCCTTCTTTGTTAGAGGGCCACAGAAAAATCCCAGGCTATGAATAGTTACATCACACAGGGCTGCAACCTGAGCTGCAGCCTTTCATCCCCACTAAGAGAATAAAGGATGCCAAGTCTAAGGCTGTCCAAGAATCCTAGGTTACATCATTATTGATTTCTAAAGATTTTGCTAAGGCCCTCCAAAGAGGCAAATGAAAACCTGATATTTTCCATATGAAAAAGTAGAAAAAGGCAGGATTCTCCCCCCCGCCCCAAATTTAATCCAGTGTTTTACAGATTGTAAAGAGTAGGGGAAGGGTTGGGCTTGCAATTCTAAGTATGACAAACTGAGGAACTGGTTTTGAAATGTACAAATGGTTTTGAAGTTTCCTTAAAAACAAAACAAAAAAAAAAAACCAAACGACAATTCCAGCAGTACAATTCCACAAACCAAACATTGGTTCAATATAACTTTAAAAGCGCCAGATACATCGCTAACACACCTGATTACCATCCAAGTAATGACCAGAGTGGCCCCAGCTTACTTTGCAAGATCGAAACACAAGATGGCTATGAATTCCTCTTGTTGTGTATTGTGTAAAGAGCTGAACAAGTCCAACCATGGCAGAGAAGCTGAATCTTTTGGCCCAGAGGTAAGAGTGCAAACAAAACACTCAATAGATCTTATTCAAAAAAGTCCAAGCTAAAGGATGACTCAGGATAAATAGAATGCTATAACAAACTATAATTTGGCCAAGAAACTAGGAATTCAATGTACAGCCCGGAAGAGCCATGTAGTCTTCAATGACAAGTATTTAAAACTTCAGGTTTAAGTTGCCTCTCTGACTCACTAATATAAAACAAGCTCTGGCTGCCCTCTTGCTTACCTATAGCTATGAAGGTGAGATCAAGTGATTATTCTAATGGTCCAGAGACCAAAGTTTGCTATCCATCAAGGAAGTAGAATAGATAAATATGCTAATTAGGCACAGTTTCTAAACTCCCAGCAAGCTGCCTGCATGGCCTTTACTATTGCAGAATTTAAGCACCTTTGCATCATAGTTATACCAAGATGGATTAAGTTGGTTTTAGATACCTTAGAAGACACCAGGTACTTTTAACCCCCAATAGCCTCCTTGAGAAGATACTTAGAAGAAAAGGCCACTTACAGAGAGTAAATCTAGTCCATCTTCATCTAGGTTTTTGACATGAGACGCCAGACTGCCAGGTTTCCACTTGGGGAATGTGTTCTTATAGTCTTGCAAGGATTCCACTTCGGGCCATACCTCATTGTTGGGTGTCCCTAAAGCTCTACAAAAGAATAAGCAAAGAGCTGATAATTTATATTCGAGCAATTGTATTAGAATGTTATGCAGAGTATAGCTTCATAAAGCATTCTTTGCATTACTATGTATTTAGCAAAAATTTTGTCTTAAATACCTGAAGATTCTGAAGAGTTGATCAATTTCAGAGTCTCCATGAAAGAGTGGTTTCTTAGTTGCTATTTCAGCAAATATGGTACCTATGCTCCAGATATCTACAGGAGTTGAGTAACGAGCAGATCCTAGCAACACCTCTGGAGATCTGTACCACAGTGTCACTACCTATTGCACAAGGAAATTCTTATTTGTAATTTATAGTTGCATTAAATCTTCTAGCTGGTTGTATAAAAGTATGGCTCTTCATCTTCCAGTGGGAAAATTGTTCCAAATACATTAATTCTTTTAATAAAATATAACCGGAACTGTTGCCAACTAAACTACTACAAGTGGAACCTATTGATTTATTTGGAATAGCACTATCTGCAGTAATTACACCCTGCTCTCTTTGAGGAGTGGATATATTTGTATGTTTATCAGCCAGGAACAAACAAATTTAACTATTTTTGTTAGCA
The DNA here is from genome assembly GCF_965140295.1 of Lepidochelys olivacea. Taxonomy (NCBI): domain Eukaryota; kingdom Metazoa; phylum Chordata; order Testudines; family Cheloniidae; genus Lepidochelys; species Lepidochelys olivacea. Next base: position 77,385,160 of record NC_140417.1, on the reverse strand, counting down.
TTTTGACAGAAAGTCACACTCTGTATGTTTGTTATGATCCACGGCAGAACTCCCATTGATTCCAATGGGAGATTTTTTAGATGATGTAGTTCAGAGCACCTCAGGGTAAGTGGAAATAATAAACTTGAGAAAGTCAGTTTAAAAGTTATAAGTACCACCTACTTACTTGAGGTTCATCCCTCAACCTACCATTTTATTACAACCACACTGTTGTTACGCTTATCAAAACGTGTCTATCAGAGTAAGAGAGAAATGACTACAGTGAAGCTGCCACTGTCAAATGCACAAATTGAAATGGAAAAAGTAGTCTCACTGCTATAGTCATCTTTTTGAAATGTAATTTTAAGATAAAGTTTTCAGAATAATTCTTTTCTTAGTAGACAGTATCCTTTTAGCTACTTCATATTAGCAGTTAGCATTTTGTCAAAGAAGCTATTAATGAAGAGAGAGTAACTGGAATGTGAGTTATTTATTATACGCATTATCATAGTGCCTACAAACCCTCGTTGTGTCACTTATGGAAAAAAACACTGCAATTCACTTACTTCATGTGTATATACCCGGACAGGGATCCCAAAGGCTCTTGCCAGTCCAAAATCTGCTAATTTAATTACTCCTTTATCATCTATTAACAAGTTTTGAGGCTTTAAGTCTCTGTGCAGAACCCTTCTTGAATGACAGAATACAATACCTTGCAGGATTTGGTACAGGTAACTCTGCAGGAGTGAAATAAGAGAAGGGAAAAAAATAAAATTAGCTTTACTGCAAACTACTGTTCTGCATCATGTGGCACTATTTGCTTATGTCAGATCTGCCACTCGAGTTGACATACTATAGAAATGGTCAGCTAAGAGCCATAACGTTGCAAACAGTGAGTAAACTTTACACAATTCTCTTCATGAAGGCAACACTGTTATGATTAATGCAAAAAAGATATGTAACAGTTGTCCATTATTCAAATGCTTGCGTTAGAACTAAGTCATTTTTAGGTTTTGAAATACATCTAAAAAAATTTGAGGGTGCACTAGACAAAGAATGTCAGATTTAAGATTCAGGTGGTCCACTCCTTAATGATACCAGCAAATTGTTCCCAAGTCTCCCCTCCTTAGGGGTGAAAGGAAAGAAACATCAAAAGTAGTCATGCAGTTTGAAGTATTATTTAAAAAACAAACAAACAAACAAAACAGATAATGTTTCCAGCATGGCAGATTTCACAGTTTGCTCTTTCCATATATATCTTTAAAATACAAGATGAAGTTTATAGTGACACTGATAGTTACTATATTGACTCCTTACCTTAACAAGCATGGAATCTACATACTGGCCAGATGGAATAGAGTCCAAATATTTTTTGAGATCCATAGAAAGGAATTCAAAGATGAGGTACAGTCTTGAATCTTGCATAAGCACATCCTGAAGACTAATGAAAAATATATCTATGATACATTAACTCAATACTACACCTCCCCTGAAAGCCTTACACAGATGCAAGCGGACATTACTGCTCAAGCACTTTTCCAAGAATCTCAGAGCTTAGAATTGCTTAGCACTTTCCTAGCTGAGGCTATTCCTCCACATTGTCACAAAGTCACTGGTTTTCTCTTGGCTTTCATCTGAGCTGGCATGAGTCAAGGTTATTTAGCCTCTCAGCAGTATGGTCAAGCAATGAGATTCAGTGCAATTTGAGAGATCAGGCACATGTGAAGTTATTAATGAAACTGGTAGTGCCAGGCCAACATGAAACTAAGAATTCAATCTTCTAGGCAGGAGGGAACAGTGCTCTATCATCATCCAGAAAAAGATTCTGGGAAGCAGATACACTCAAAAAAAGGACAGGGCTCTCTTTTTAAAAATGGCAAACAAGGTACTAGTGAAACTTTTGAAAATAAGTAAAGGCCCTATTCTAACTTCCACTGAAGACAATTACTTCCATAGGGGTTTGATCAGTGCCTAAATAACTATATTATGGGCCCAATCTCAGTGAGCTCTACATAAGCAGACTCCTATTTCAGTGGTACTCCATGTGAGAGAAGTGGTCTACATGTGGACAGCTCAGTGAAAGATTGGAACCTAAAATAGGACTTGTAATTTAGCGGTTTTTATGGTCCCCTTCCAAATAAGAAAACAAGATGTGGATTGTGATTTGAACCTACACACAAGACAAAGACATCTTTAATCTTAACTGGTGAGCATCTCTATCAACTAAAGCCCCAGTTAAGCCAAATAGGATCTGAATATCCGATGAAGAATAAGTGAATATTTTAGAGGCAAAATATATTAAATGGTTTTCTAAGGTCAAGCAATTCTACTATAAATTCAAAGATTTCCAATACCCCAAATTTTAATTACAGCTCTCAGATTTATACCAATTATGAAAGTGCACTATCAAACAGCTATATATTTTAAAATATCAGCCGCAAAAACAAAGCAAACCCTTCAGACAGCCAGGACTCAAGCAAAACCATGTTAGTGATCAGTCACTCGGGTCAGGTAAGTTACTTGCAGTTTTGAAGTATCAGGAGATCTTCATGGCTCACTGCATAACACAGCATAAACTGATTCCAGAAGGGAGCCATACAATCGTAGAAATGTAGGGCTGGGACCTCAAAAGTTCATCTAGTTCAGCACTTTGCACTGAAGCAGGACCAAACACCCTGACAGGTGTTTGTCTAACCTATTCTTAAAAACCTCCAATGATGAGGATTCCATGGTCGCCCTTGGATGTGTATTCCATACTATACTAATAGTCATAAAAGTTTTTCCTAATACCGAACCTAAATCTCCCTTGATGAAGATTAAGGCAATTACTTCTTGTCCTACTTTCAGTAGACATGGAGAACAATTTATCACTATCATGTTTGTAACAACCCTGATCATATTTGAAGATTTATCAGGTTCCTACTCAGTTTCCCCCCCCCCACTCCCCTCAAGAAAAAGAAAAAAAGCCTAATTTTAACTTTTCCTCATAGGTCAGATTTTGTAAACCTTTTATAATTTCTGTTGCTCTCCTCTAGACTCTCTCCAGTTTGTCCACATCCTTCCTTAAATGTGGCACCAAGAACTGGACACAATATTCCAGCTGAGGCCTCCCCAGTGCCAAGTAAAGCAGGACAATTACGTCCTGTGTCTTACATATGACACTCCTGTTAATACACCCCAGAATATTAGCCTGTTTTGCAACTGCATCATATTCAATCTGTGATCCACTATAACCCCCAAATCCCTGGCAGCAGTACTACCATTTAGCCAGTTATTCCCCGCTTTGTAGTTGTGCATTTGATTTTTCCTTCTTAAGTGAAATATTTTACACTTGTCTATAATGAATTTTATCTTCTGACATCCCTTTCTATTTAGCTGGAAAAGGGATAGCTATGCTGTACAGATTCCAAAGTGACAAATGAGAATCTTGGAAGATTCCCAAAGTGGTGGGTGGAGGAGGGAGTGGGAAGAAGAGCAGAAAGACACTAAGTAATAAGGATGTGCAGAGAAAAAAGTCATTATCTGGGGCTGTACAGAAGATTTGTAGCTATGAGAAATTCAGTCTGAAGCAAAAGCAAGGCCCTACTCTTTCACTGGAGAGTATTTAATAATCAGATTTGACATGAGAGGAGAGAGAGAGCCCTTCCCAATAGAGAAATTGGCTTAAATCTGAGAATATTGCATGCATACCAGACTATATTGGGATGGTGTAGCTCTTTTAGTAAAGAAATTTCTCTGATTGCTGTACTGGGAACACCTTCTTCCTCACTTTCTAGTCGAATTTTCTTCATGGCAACCACCTGGCCTGTGGATTTGTGTCGACCCTTATACACAACACCATAGGTACCTGACCACACACACACACAAAACAAAACAAAACAAAAAAAAGTTGGCACACACTAAACCACACTGTGAACTTTTAAGAACAGATCAAGTCATGTGTAGTCATTTCAGATGAAATAAGGCTTTGTTCTACATAAAGAATCACTGCAATGAAACCAGACACTTCAATCTGGATAAGGTTAGTATTTCATTTTCTGTATCTATGCTATAAGTGATGTTTTATGTGCTGCATGCCAGAAGTGGATAGTGCCATTAATGGCCAGAAAAGGTGTGTTTTTGGCAGCTGGGAAAGACCAATTAAAACTTTGGGATTACTTCCACAAATCAAATTCTGAGCCATATAGAGAGTGTCTGAATTTTGAGGAAGCTAGTTTTGTTTTAAACTGGGATTTTTGTACCTTTGTTCCCGATAAAGTTAGCTTTGTTATGCTAAAATGAAAGGTGTACAAAGAGATATTGTTAAAAGGTGGCCTGTTTTCATACTTTTTAAATTGGAGCTGATACACAAGATTGAAATTCTTTAACAGGAAAACAAACCGATATTTTTAAAAGATCTTTGCATATATGCTTATGTAATACTTCAGAAGGCTCATAACTTCATACAGTACAGTATGTAAGTATTTTACAACAGTGATTTCCCATAACAAGCAGATTTACAAAAGTGAATAGACTCTAGGTTTAGCCATTCTCTCTCATAAGGCCAGAGACAATTTGTTGCAAAGTCTCATTAGGCCAAAGAACTTAGTGCAAAATCTCAAGTCAACATAAAATCTGGAGTTTATGGAAAGACAGTATATAATCTGCTTAAACTAAAGCACAAAGAATGTGGATAATACCTGCACAGAGGAACTCAATACGCAGCACAAAAGTGACCTCCTTCCACAGCAATGTGCTATTGTGTGTGCGTTACAATAGACTAACATTACTTCTGCACAGCAGTGCCATTGACTTAGCATCTTCACAGTTAAATGAAAGGTATCAGATCATACCACTTCCACGGGCAGGATGTAGTCCAGGGGCAGGATGTACCAGAAACTGATACTACTCCTCTTCTACATGTGCCCCCAGAAGAGAATGTAAACAGGACACAACTGCTTTTATGCCACAGCACAATCTGTGGCCCAACCAATGCATCACATTTTAAGGGAGCCAAAAGGTCTTGAACTGTATAGGGGCAGACCTCAAAGCCTACAGTCTGTTCTCCTCCCACTCTTCTCAGGGTTAGGGGTGGAATACAATCTGAGATGTGCACAGATAATCCTCAACATGAATGCAGGCAACTGACACCACAGGTAGAAGATTGCACTTACTCCATTGGCACCATACAAAGATGCTTGAATGCACTTGTGCACTCATTTATTTTGATGAGCCACAGATTCATCTGGTCAGATCTTACTTTGTGGCTCTGTACAGATTCATCCAGGAGCTTAAGTGTACTAAGACATGATATAGCTCCAGAATAAGCTTTCTTCAGTATCTAACAAATTGATAAGTAAAATTACATAGTGGAAAGGATCATCGATCAAGTGTTACTCACCTTCACCAATCTTCTCTATCTTTGTGTAGTCATCCATTGCTATTTGTTAGGATTGCCTTGAAATGAGTGGGGGAAGGGAGGGGAGAGACAACAAAACCAGAGGTAAGTGGTTGCTATCCTAAAAGCAGAATACAAAGGAGCCATTGAATATATGGCTGGTCCCTGGACACCAATATATATTATATAGTGAGACATTAGATTAGTTTGGGAAGGTTCTGAATGTGCACATAAGCTTTGTATCCTGCTTAAACTTGGATTCATCCAACTCAGTTATGACAAAGTAGCAGGGAAGACATTTCCCTTACTATTCACTCCTCCACCTCCATGACAAAGCAAAAAACCCCCAAAACAGCGTTTATTGAGGGTTCCAACCACTCATAACAGTGTAAGACTTTAGGATAGGCGGTGGAGGTGCATAACAGGGACGCAGTGATCGTGAGACAAGAAGTTACTGTTAAACAACTATAGTTCTTGCGTGTTGCCTCTGCATATTCATACTTGAGAGCTGTGAGTTTGGAATTTTCTAGCTGTGTCCACTGGGGTCTGTCACCCTTCCTCTCACATCATGGTCAGAAGATATAAATGGAAGAGTGGCCCGCAATTGCCCCTTAGTTTCTTTTGATTGCTGACATGAGGACAGGCTTACACCACAAGTGGAAATAGGCAGAGACCCCTCATAGAAGAAAAATTGCATTTTTTGGTATGTAAATAGTTGGGGGTGGGAAATAGAAAAAAATTGACAAAGTATAATGTCTTTTTGCTTCACATTTGACAGCACTTTGCAGTACTATCACGAAGGGCAGTGAAATGGTTGGACACCAGCAGGAGGAACAAACAATGAACAGAGAGGAGGCAGGAACCTTAACAGTAGGGAGGAGAGCAAAACATTTTGGCAGTGAAGAGGGAATAATGGGAAGCATAAGAGAGGCTGCCCCAAGAGTAAAAAGAAAGGGAATACTTGTGGCACCTTAGAGACTAACCAATTTATTTGAGCATAAGCTTTTGTGAACTATCGGATGCACCCCAAGAGTGCTCCCCACCATGTACCCACCCAAAGATCCTGCTTCCTTTGCACCAAGGTCATCAAATTCACTCACAGTAAAGAACTTGTACTTTATACTTTAATAGTCTGACATTTAATCAATAGAGATATATGAATATTTTCTCTAATACACAGTAAAGAGGGGCCCTGAACATATTTGCATTGATAAGAAAAGTCACAATAGTAAAAACCTCAAGCACCACTACTGTCCTAGACTAAGGTGAAGGTAGAGGAGGAAGATTCTTAGGGACAAGGATACGGGGAGAAGTTTAAACACATGATGGAGATGTCATACATAATTTTCTGTACAACTTCTCAATCCATTTCATGTGACACTGCTAACCAGAGACATTAAGTTTGGAAAGAATTTAATGTATCATTATTGGCATTTACCTGATTTACTTTGATACAATTTGATAAAGAAGTAAACAGTTAAATCTGTAGATGGGGAAGGGAGGAAAGGGAAGGAGAATCAGGCCCATGGGTGAGTACTGTTCAAACAACTTTACTATAACAATGAAGATTGTTTTCAAACTGATGTGGTAATAGTACACCCTTAACACAAGTTATTTCAAGGGCTCACAAAATAAATCTCTACATAGTTTGACAGGCTCATTCTCTGAAGTCTTCTAGAGGAAGAAACTTTTTTTCTTAAAGAATGTCTTGGGGGTGGCTATGAGGTTGGTAACCTGATCGCCCAACATTTTAATTCGGGTTTAAAAAGGGGGTGGGGAGGTGGGGTAGAAGAGTTAAAAAAATAAGTAATTCTGCCCAAAGACAATTTTACTACAAACATATGAGAACACAGTAAAAGAAAAACTCTTTGGGGCAGAGGCCTTTCCATCATGTGTCTATGTGCCATGAATTCCTACAGTGTTTTCATACAAAGTTATCACATTAACATTCATATAGTGTTTTAAAATAATGTTACCAGTTAGATTATGAAAACTGAAAGTGTTTTAAGATGCAGTATCAACCTGACAGTTTAAAGCAGTCATTCAGATACTATTCCTGCTCAGGAATCCCAATGTGGTTTATGGTTTTATTTACATTTTCCTAATTTAACTCTTGCTCTTCTGTGCTGTTGTATTAGAAAAAACACACCACGCACAGGAAGCTTTCTATGAGCAGGGAAAGAGTGAAGCTGACTATAAACAAATGCTCAAAGAAGACAAACTAAAGTATTTCCCCTTTCTAATCTCTGTCAATTAACATTATTTGGTCATTACTTTTTATCTACTAGCAGTGAGTTCAGACAGAAGTGTGTTAGTTTTAGGGTGCTCCACTTAGTGTCTGGTATATTTGTCAGCGATTGTGGTGTTTGTTTACCTTCGCATGGTATGAGCTAGAAAGCTTAATTTTTTGTTAAAATTTCCGGGCCTCGTTGGCCGGATGTGGTTACAAGTAAGGCCAGGGATTTAGCATCTTTCAAAAGAACAAGTGGATTTTAAAATTTTAAACACACTCCTCCTGCTACACTCCGTTAATATGGGTGCATTTAATATATGAAACGGACGTGCAATTTGCTCCTATTCTTAGCAACAGTTGCCTCTGCCATTAGCCCTGGGAAGGCAACATGTAACTGAGCAAGAGCCGGGCGCTGGAGCGCCGCACGGCAGAGATACAGGAGGCGTGAAATGAAACAGGAGGACCCAGCGGCTGCCCTTGCCAGACAGCTGCCATCGCCCCAGGGGCCGCCGCCGGCTCCTTCGCTGCTTGGCTCTGAACGCACGGAAACAAACAGAGGCGATGCCCTGGCGCGGCCCAGCGCCAGCCACCCGGTCTCCGGCCTGCCATCCTGCCGGTGGGGGCCGGGGAGAGAGGGGCCCTTTCCTCCCCCACTGCCCACCCCCCGCTCAGGACGGGGGGACCGATCCCCCGGACTCCTGCCCAGGAGCCGGCTCAAGCCCCCTCTGCCCAGGCAAGTCACCAGGCGGAGAGGCGCCCTGCCTCCTAAACAGCCCCCGGTACAAGCCCCCCCGCACCTCGCCGGCCTGGGCCTGGGCCCGGCCCGGCCCCGCGCCTCACCTCGCCTCGCCTCGCCTCACCCCGCGGGCCCGGGCTCGAGCAGCAGCGGCACGGTCGGTCGGTCGGTCGGTCGATCACTCACCTCCCTCCCTTGCTGCAAGAACAGCCCCCACACACCGAGCCACGGCAAGAGGACGCTGCAAGCGCCGCTGTGGGGCCGATTCGAACTAACCGCGCGAAGCCGCCCCCGCTCCACCAATAGCGTCGCGCCGAGATATTCAAAGCGGCCAATCAGCAGGCACGCCTGGGCAGGCGCCAAACACAAGCTGAAAGGCGGTCTTCGCGGAGAAGCGCGGCCGGGCTCGTCAACCTGCAAATGCTTTTGAGCGTCCCACTGATTTCTAATACGAAGGCAAGGAGCAGGTATTGTAATGTGGGCGGGTCCTTTCAAAACTCAAGAAAGTCTTACTGGTACTTCTACCAGCACTTACAGGTGCCAAGGCTCCTTGCTTTGGGCTTTATTTAAAGAGAGTCTTTAAAGTCTGCCCCTCCTGCGATGAAGGATTTTCCTGGGTGTTTCAGTGAAACATCATCAATTTGCCTCAGACTTTTTGTACTTTGTGTGAATGATCACAGCACCTCCACATCAGTCATAGGCCAGATAAATGCAACAAACTAGTAATGGAGATGCCAGCTATATTCCCTAGACCCCCTCCTCTTTCATGCTCATCAGTGCAGGATCTGACACCTCCCAATCAGTTATCTTTGCAGCACCCCTAAAGTAGGACAATATTGTCACTCAGTAAAATGGTTTCAGACTGTTTAGGCTGATGCACCCATCTATGTACTTTTCATGAGACCATCCTTTGGCACATAGAACCATAAGGTCAGAAGGGGCTGCAAGGGTCATCATGCTGTAAGATGCTTAGGGAGATTAGAAAGGCTACAAAAACAGAAAACGCAATAATAATGGTGGATTTCAACTATCTCCATATTGTCTGGGAACATGAGACCTCAGGACAGGATGCAGTGATAAAATTTCTAAACCCCATTAATGACTGCTCCTTGCAGCAGCTAGTCTTGGAACCTAAAAGGCAGAAGTGACTTGTGGGGTGGGTCATGTGCTCCCCTCACCCCCATTTCTGCCAAGGTTTATATCCACCGGAGAGATGGGAGTCCTCCCCAGGGTGCAGGGCAGAGGCTGGGGGCTGGCTGCTAGATGAGATGTACAGCCAGCTTCTCCCCTCCCCACACAGGCCTGGGCTTGGCAAACCTGCTGTGGCACTTCCCCTGGGTGGATAGGGCATTTGGCAGCCGGGCTCCAGGCTCACTTGCTGCTCTTGTCAGCATCCACAGCACCACTCTCCCGCTCACCTCCTCTGCACACTGCTGGCTCCTGCCCCCTCCCACATGCACACAGCTGGTGCTAGCCCTCAGTGCCCAGCTTCTCATTCCTACCTTCCCTGCACACAGATGGCTCCTGCCCTTCCCCCCAGTACATAGCTGGCTGTAGGTGTGCACCTCACATTTGGTTCCCACATAGAGTTGACCTTGGCCCAGCTGCCTGCAGGCTCAGAGTGGTTCCCTCACAGCTAGCGCCTCTCCCCAACCCTCCTGCATGCAGGTCACTCTATGCTTTTACTGTCAGTGCCTACAGCTCCTGTCTCCCATGCCCTGAATAATGCTGCTGGTGCTGGGCTCTCCACATTACTCAACAGCTGTTCCCCGCCTACCTTACTCGGGTGCCGCAGCTTTCTTCCTTCATGTGTCTTCCCCAGGCACTGGCTTCCTTGCCTGCCCAGAGCAATCCCTGACGCCAGCTGTGCTGGAGGCTGATGGGGTTGGTGCTGAGAGAGCCAGAGCTGCGGCTGGTCCTGTTGGCGTATGCCAGCGACACGTTCCTCGTGGTCCTGTACTTGGGTGACCTGGCGTGCACGGGTGAAGACTTGCCAGGCCGGCTACTCGGCAGCCTCTTCTGCCCAAGTCAGCTGAGTCAAGAGCTCTGGCCTGGTGGTCAGGGATGGGTGGCAGGTGAGCTCCCTCCCACCCGCGCTTCAGGCCATCTGGTGGAGCACGGGTCTGCTGCTCTATCTTGGTGTTTACCTTTCTGCCATGCATCCGTCTCTGCTGGAGAACTGGCAAGGTTTAGAAGGCAGGATGGCAGAGTGGCTCTGGAGATGGACAGGACTACTCTGGTGCCTCTCCCTCTGAGGGAGGGCAGTGGTGCTCAATCAGCTAGTCCTGTCCATGCTCTGGCACCAGCATAACACCCTGGTCCTGGCTCCAGGCTTCCTGGCCAACCCCCGGACATTGATTCTGGAGTTCTACTGGCCAGGACTGCACTGGGTCTCTGCAGGGGTCCTCCACCTGCCCCTGGAGGAGGGAGGGCAGAGCCTGAAGTGCCTGCGCACTCAGGTCCACATCTTCCACCTCCAGGCCCTGCAGAGGCTCCTTTATGGTGCCGGTAGTCTAGCATGGAACGTACAGGTGCACAACTTCCTGCACAGCTTCTGAGGGCTCCGATACAACCAGCAGTTCCTTTATCTCCATCTGAGAGGTCTTCAGAGAGATCTCTCCAGGTTGCAGGTCTTCTACTAGGACCCCCTCCACACCTGGAAACTGCTCTCGATGACCAGGTCCATGGCTGCCACCAAGGGGGCAGATCTTCGTATGGAGCCCCTGCTACACAACCCCCAGCTTCGTATGGAGCCCCTGCTACACAACCCCCAGCCCTGTGCGCAGGTGGCGGAGTCCCCCTTGAAGCACCAGAGGTTGGTCCTGGCAGAAGTCACCAGGGTCGGAGACCTCCTGGACTACGACCAGGGAGACTGGCTGGATCCCCTGACGCTCACTGGACACATGGGGGTCTCCAGCCCTTGTACTCCCCGGCGCGTACTTCAGGAGGTGAGGGCTGCTTTACCGCCCACTGCTTGGGTTTTCCTTGACCAGGTCCTGTGGGAGGGCACCCCCACCCACTCACCACCCCAGGCCCTCCGGACCTTTTCATGAGGCTCCTGCCCTGTGGACCTACCTGGCCACCCCACCCCTTTACCGTGAGCCGGCTGCATGAATTACAGCCAGTTCACTTCCGGACCATGCCAAGAAAACATCTGTACATGCTCATGCTCCACACTCTTCACGTCCTCACCCTTGCGTCCTGCCACAGCACAAAGTGGCGGGATCTCCTGCCACCTCTGGAGGGTGAGGAGCCCTGGTGGGCTAGCCTATATTTCACCCTGGTCCCTAGGCCCGCTGGGGACATCAGCTGGCAGCTCCTTCACAGAGCTGTGAGCATGGGCATGTACTTGGCGCGGTTCACTCCCATCCCAGACACCTGCCCCTTTTGCGGTGTGAGGGAGGCCCTGGCGCACATATATCTGTAGTGCGCCAGGTTGCAGCCCCTATTCCAGATCCTCCTAGATATATTATTACGTTTATAATTTCATTTTCCCCCTCACCTTCCCATCTATGCACTCCCTATCCATGGCCCCACAAAGTCGCAGGACCTCCTTGTCAACGTCCTCCTAGCCCTGGCCAAAATGGCCAGCTACAAAACCAGGGAGCGGAGGTTGGCCAATGGGGTTTGCTGCGACTGTGGTGCCTATTTCCGCTCCTCGGTCCGTTCATGCATCCACTCAGAGTTACTCTGGGCGGTGTTCACAGGCTCTCTTGACACCTTCGAGGAGCAGTGGGCGCTGTCCAGCGTTCTCTGCTTGGTGTCCCCGTCAGGTTCCCTTCGTTTAGTCCTGTGACCTCACTCCTGTTCCTGTTACATCTTTAGTTGTCCCCCGCAATCATTTGGAATCCCGGACCTGTGGATCCTCCCCTTAGGCTGGGGGAGGTCCTTTAGCACTGGATCTCAACTTTCTGGTTCTCAACAGGACCAGCTGCAGCAGCCTTTCCCTTGGATCCTAAAGTCTGACACTCGTGCTGCCAACGAGGTAGTTTCCAAGCTTCCAAGTTTCACGGTTGTAAACCTCCAGGGCTGGAGTACCCATGGAAAAAAATCAGTGGGTGTTTAGCATCCACTGGCAGCCAAGCTCTCCCCTTGCCCCCTGTGCCTCCTGCCTGCCAGTAGCCCCACCAATGAACTCCTCCTCCTCCCTCCCAGTGCCTCTGGCATGCTGTGATCAGCTGTTCAGTGGTGTGCAGGAGGTGCTGGGAGGGAGGGGGAGGAGTGGGAACGGGGCGTATTTGGGGAAGGGGGCAGGAGAGTGGGGCCTTGGGGGAAAGGATGGAGTGGGGGTGGAGCTGGGGGTCAGGAAGAGGCAGGGGTGAGGCTTGGGGGAAGGGGTGGAGTTGGGGCAGGCCTGGGGCAGAGGGTGAGGTTGAGCATCTCCCCTCCCAGGTAGAGAGGTAGTCGGCCCCTATGTCAGGAGTAGCTCTCCTTTAGAATAGTGTCCATCTGCTATTACATAGTATTGTAAAACATTACATCAAAAGTACCTCTAGAAATCAGACCCCTTTGTCTCTTGAGTACCTGCCCTGAACCCCACTACATACCACCAGAATCTTTAAATTGTGCTCTCCCACCATATCAGCAGTTATGAGTCCTTTCTGCTACAAGGATTGAGGCAGTTCTAGCTTTAGACCTAAATGGAGCACAGGATCTGTTCCAAGAGGTTGAATATAGCTAAACCATAATTTAAATTTAACATCTTTGTAGGGGGGGAATAGGAGACCCACCACGGTAACATTTATACTTCAAAAAGAGCAACTACACAAAAATGAGGTGGCCAGTTAAATGAAAATTAAAAGGAACAGTCACAAGAGTGAAGTGCCTGGAAGCTGCATGGAAACTTTTTAAAAACACCATAATAGAGGGTCAAATTACATGCATACCCAAATAATAAGTAAATAAACAATAAGAGGATCAAAAACACCACCATGGCTAAACAACAGAGTAAAAGAGGTAGTTAGAGAGAAAAAGACATCCTTTAAAATTGGAAGTCAAATCCTACTGAGGAAAATAGAAAGGAGCATAAATTCTGGCAAGTCAAGTGTAAAAATATAATTAGGAAGGCCAAAAAAGAATTTGAAGATCAACTAGCAAAAGACACACTCTGGTGACAAACTAACAGCAAAAAACATTTAAGTACATCAGAAGCAGGAAGTCTGCCAAATAATCAGTGGGGTCACTCACCGAACAAGGTGCTAAAGGAGCATTCAAGGAAAACAAGGCTTTTGTGGAGAAGCTAAATGAATTCTTGACATTAGTCTTTGCTGCAGAGGACCCACCACGGTAACATTTATACTTCAAAAAGAGCAACTACACAAAAATGAGGTGGCCAGTTAAATGAAAATTAAAAGGAACAGTCACAAGAGTGAAGTGCCTGGAAGCTGCATGGAAACTTTTTAAAAACACCATAATAGAGGGTCAAACTACATGCATACCCAAATAATAAGTAAATAAACAATAAGAGGATCAAAAACACCACCATGGCTAAACAACAGAGTAAAAGAGGTAGTTAGAGAGAAAAAGACATCCTTTAAAATTGGAAGTCAAATCCTACTGAGGAAAATAGAAAGGAGCATAAAGAGGAGATTGCTACACCTGAACCATTTTCTTTTTAGGTGCAAATCTGAGGAATAGTCCCAGGTTGAGATGTCAATAGAGGAGGTTTTGGAAAAAACTGATAAATTAAACAGTAATAGGTCACCAGGAGCAGATGATATTCACCCAAGAGCTCTGATGGAACACAAATATGAAATTACAGAACTACTAACTATGGTATGTAACCTATTGCTTAAATTTGTCTCTGTACCAGATGACTGGTGGATAGTTAATGTGACACTGATTTTTAAAAAAAGCTCCAGAGGTGATCCTGCCATTTACAGGCTGGACTTAACTTAAGTACCAGGCAAATTGGTTGAAACTATAGTAAAGAACAGAATTATCAGACACATAGATGAACATGATATGTTGGGGAAGAGTCAACATGGCTTTCTTAAAGGGAAATCATGCCTCCTCACTAATCTACTAGAATTCTTTGAGGGTGGTCAACAAGAATGTGGACAAGGGTGATCCAGTGGATATAGTGTATTTGGACTTTTAGAAAGCGTTCCACAAGGTCCCTCACCAATGCCTCTTAATCAACTAGGGAGTCATTGGGTAAGTGGGAAGGTCCTCTCACAGATCAGTAATTGGTTAAAAGATAGGAAACAAAGGATAGGAATAAATGGTCAGTTTTTACAGTGGAGAAAGGAAATAGCGGGGTCTCCAAAAGATCTATATTGAGACCGGTGCTGTTCAACATAAACATATTCATGATCTGAAAAAGGGGTAAACAGTGAAGTGGCAAAGTTTTTAGATGATATAAAGATAGTTAAGTCCAAAACAGACTGCTAAGAGTTAAAGGGATTTCACAAAACTAGGTGCCTGGGCAAGATAATGGTGGATGAAATTAAATGTTGATAAATGCAGAATAATGCATGCTGGAAAATATCATCCCAATTATACATACAAAGAGATGGGGAATAAATTAGCTGTCATCACTCAAGAAAGATCTTGGAGTCATTGTGTATAATTCTCTAAATACATCTGCTCAATGTGCAATGGCAGGTTGTTTTGGGGGGTTTTTTTGTTTGTTTGTTTTTTTGACTAACAGAATGTTAGGAACCATTAGGAAAGAGATAGGTAATACAACAGACAATATCATAATGCCACTAGGTAATCCATGGTACACTCACACCTTGAATACTGTGTGCAGTTCTGGTGCCACATCTCAAAAAAGATGTATTGGAAAAGGTACAGAGAAGGGCAACAAAAATTACTAAGGGCATGGAACAGCTTCCATATGAGGAGAGAGTAAAAATAATGGGACCGTTCAGCTTGGAAAAGAAATGACACATCCTGGTATCCTGTGCCTTGGACAGTGGAGGGGAATAACCTCAAATTTAAGTGCTGGCTAATGCAGCTGAATTCATAATCTGGTAAAAGTTTGAAGTTGCCCCACACAGTACCACGGTTTTATGGTATTGCAACAAATTAGGATTTAATTCTTTCCATTACCCTTCACTTGATGAGGTCATCTAGACCAGTGCATAGTGGGTATAAAATGCTATAATTCTGAGTATACAATTTTATGCCCATTTTGCACTGGTGTAAATTACCACACAAGATGCAGAGCAATGGAGAATCTAGTCCTTGCTTTCAAAAAAGTCATATCTTGAACCCCTGGGAAAACTATATGTCCCACACCTTTGGTTGTAGTGTGTAATATGAAACAGTGTACTGTGGTCTGCAAACTTTCAAGTTTCTCCATCTCCATGTCACCTGCTGTAACTTCAGTGAACTTCAGTCAGTTTCACTTCACCAGTCATCTTTGCTGGTGGTGTAAATAGAGTGCTACAATGTAAGGCAGTGTGAAAATATTGTGTGCAGTAAACCAAAGTCAAGTGCCCAGATCAAAAACCTTTAACCCATATCTTATCTAAATATGAAGACATAATAAACATGTGCAATCAGTTTCCATAAGGCAGTGCAAATGTGTAAATGGATAACAGCTCAGATAACACACTAGGCTATTTGCATGTTATGGTAGATATAGTCATATTGGGATTAAGCTAGGCTGTGTAGCTGCAGTTGCTCCTTTTAATCAAGCAAGTCTTTCAGATGTAGATATTATTACCTGCCAAAACATAAATTCATAATTTCTTCTTTCAAGAGTGCTGACTTATAAAATACTGCTGGGACTCACTAAGACAGTTTTAAAGTTGGTACAGTAAATAATGTGATTGTATAAAAGGTCCCTGGAGAACTTTGTTCCAATGGAGTCAGAGCCTATGTCTACATAATAGTTAAATAAGATACTGTGCAAGACACATCATTTAGTTCCTCTGTTATCTTAATATATTATGTGGTGGGGAATGTGGCTAGAGCAATAGGGTAGTAGTTAGGATTCCTGGATTTCATTATTGACTGACTCAACACATGGCCTTGGGATAAATTACTTTAACTGACTCCCTAAAAGTTCCTGTGACAGACTGTACCCCATGTTCACCCTTTTTACATGACGGATACATTTTGTACAAACTATGCCTTGTGAGTGATCATTTGAAAACTCAATCTGCTAAACATTATTGTCCTGGTAAAACGTGCATGGCAACATTGTATGTAAAGTTATAAGATTCTACTGTATGCCTTTTCTGAGACATAGTCCAAGTTTAGAAAACCAGGCACAAACCAGTTCTTCAGAGACAAAAGGCACAACCAGGTGTCAGTATAATCAAATGAACGGTCATAGAATCATAGAATATCAGGGTTGGAAGGGACCTCAGGAGGTCATCTAGTCCAACCCCCTGCTCAAAGCAGGACCAATCCCCAACTAAATCAACCCAGTCAGGGCTTTGTCAAGCCTGACCTTAAAAACCTCAAAGGAAGGAGATTTCACCAGCTCCCTAGATAACACATTCCTCCCCCACTGCAACTTGAGACCATTACTCCTTGTTCTGTCAGACTCCAGGATCATGGATTATCATGTGTTAAGTGGCCATTCTTCGGCAGGAAGAAGGATGTGAGCAAGAACTTTACATATTAGCAATGGAACTGTTGGGGGGTTCCTGGTTCCCCAGACCTCCTGTCACCTGAACCCAAGCTAGAGATAATCCTCAGAGAAGGAAAAGATATAATAATGAAAAAGAGAGGCCCCCAAATCACCTCTTTCCCCTCATCTCTACTCATGGCAACTACAATGTTTGAAAGACAAAGGAAGCATCATTGAACTAAAGGAGAGGTCCTTGCTGGGAGGCTTTCCAGCTAGTAGAGACTGCAGAAAGCATATGGGTGAGAAAGACCTTTGCTTTGAATTCATTTTAGCTAGCTAAATTAGGTATTAGTTTGAGTCTTATTTTTCATTTTCTTTGTAACCAATTCTGACTTTTATGCCTTATTACTTGTAATCACTTAAAATATTTCCTTCTGTAGTTAATAAACTTGTTTTCTTGTGTGACCGGGGTTCCAGTGGGGGCCAGCTAAGGTCACTCAATTAGCGTTAACTGCAAAGAATCAGGTAGATAATCCCCAAAGCTGGTGGATATTTTCAATACTTAGCTTTACCAAGACAGCATAAAACAGCTTCTTTATTACCTCACTGGTTGCCCAGAAACAGAGTTTCCTTAAAGTAACCCAGCCTCAGGCCTCCATCCAGGTACCCAAATCAAATACGATGAAGATTTCTGAAAATCTTATTTCATCATATAAAAGAAAAGGTTCTACCAATCCCAAAGGATCGAACACATTACCTCCCAGATTATTGAATATTCCAGATCTTATCCAAATACATGCATACAACCAATTCTTAACTAAACTACAATTTATTAAAAAAGGAAAGAGTGAGAGTATGGTTAAAAGATCAATATACATACAGACATGAGTTCAATTCTTGAGGTTCAGATTCATAACAGAGAGGGTGAGCTTTGTAGTTGCAAAGAGTTCTTTCAGAAATAGTTCATAGGTTATAGTTCAATGCTTATATTTCAGGGCGGTCCAGTCAGAACTGGGATCTCATCTTGCGACTCAAACTTCCCCTGATGAAGCTTAAGCAGATCTGAGATAAATAGGATCAGGACCCAAGGATCTTTTATACAATTTCATGTCTTCTTTGACAAGTTGGAGTCCCTCAGGGAATAATAGGCCCTCATTTCCTAAACATAATCATTAATTATTCACACAGATTAACATAAGGCAATTTATCCATTAGGCAGTCTATCAACAGTACTTAGCTATAAGAATTAACATAAGACAATTGCCTGTTCCTCCACCATTTGCTATACAGTTCAAAGAGAGATGCATACAGAGATATCCCGCGATTACAATTCATTTAAATGCTAGGATATTCTTTTGATTTCTGAATTATCAGAATACAGCATAGACAGGGACTGTTGATTACATTGTTGACCACTACCCATACATATGTAAATGCACAAAAACACAAACATTATCTCCCCACATGTCTTTAAAGGTCAGCTTTGGGTTAGTTAGCCTGCAAGCTGTTTAACCCTTTCTGTCCATAAGTTATATTTTGTATAAGATTTGCTGAAATTATATAGCAGTGATAGCAACAATGGTTTTCAATAATTATATTTTAATCAGACAACGTCACATATTGTTTTATCTAAACCAGTGTGTTTGGACTGAAGTATCTGGGAACCTCCATTCTGAGGTAACAGGGTTTGTGCATATCATTTTCTATTAATGAAATGACTGACTTTCTATGAGCTTGTATTGTCCAGAAGGAGAGAGCTGGGCAGTATGGGATGCAGATTTCTGGGGGAAGGTCTGGGACTGTGAATTTGCTGGTGTTTCCCTGTATGTAATTCAGGAGTGGTTAGCTCAGACAATATAGCTTGCATGTAAATTACTCCTAAAGGCTGTACGTGAGCAGTGCTAGGACAGGTTGCTCTCATAGTGAAGCAGCATAAAAGATACCCCAGGTTGGAGAAGTGAGGGGATACAGCTGTCCAGATTGCACCCTGGGGAATGTCACAGTACCTATCTGTAAAATGGGTATAATAATACATACATACATACCTCAGTGAGCAGTTATGAGACTGTTTTTAGAATGTATTTTGAGATCCTCGGATGAAAGAAGACAAGTGCAAACTATTATTGTCATAAATATAAAGGGAAGGGTAAACCCCTTTGAAATCCTTCCTGGCCAGGGGAAAGCTCCTCTCACCTGTAAAGGGTTAAGAAGCTAAAGGTAACCTTGCTGGCACCTGACCAAAATGACCAATGAGGAGACAAGATACTTTCAAAAGCTGGGAGGAGGGAGAGAAACAAAGGGTCTGTGTCTGTCTGTATGCTGGTTTCTGCCAGGGATAGACCAGGAATGGAGCCTTAGAACTTTTAGTAAGTAATCTAGCTAGGTATGTGTTAGATTATGATTTCTTTAAATGGCTGAGAAAAGAATTGTGCTGAATAGAATAACTATTTCTGTCTGTGTATCTTTTTTGTAACTTAAGGTTTTGCCTAGAGGGGTTCTCTATGTTTTTGAATCTAATTACCCTGTAAGATATCTACCATCCTGATTTTACAGGGGGGATTTCTTTATTTCTATTTACTTCTATTTTTTATTAAAAGTCTTCTTGTAAAACACTGAATGCTTTTTCATTGTTCTCAGATCCAAGGGTTTGGGTCTGTGGTCACCTATGCAAATTGGTGAGGCTTTTTATCCAACATTTCCCAGGAAAGGGGGGGTGCAAGTGTTGGGAGGATTGTTCATTGTTCTTAAGACCCAAGGGTCTGGGTCTGTAGTCACCTAGGCAAATTGGTGAGGCTTTTTACCAAACCTTGTCCAGGAAGTGGGGTGCAAGGTTTTGGGAAGTATTTTGGGGGGAAGGATGCGTCCAAACAGCTCTTCCCCAGTAACCAGTATTAGTTTGGTGGTGGTAGCGGCCAGTCCAAGGATAACGGGTGTAATATTTTGTACCTTGGGGAAGTTTTGACCTAAGCTGGTAAAGATAAGCTTAGGAGGTTTTTCATGCAGGTCCCCACATCTGTACCCTAGAGTTCAGAGTGGGGGAGGAACCTTGACAATTATTAAGGATAAACTTGACAAATTTTGCCATGTTCTTCATATAGGACACCAGGAGTGCTGAATTCACAGAAACATTCCATAAGCGTAGTGTCAGAGCCCTTACCTAAAAAGCTGGACACGTATAGTCTATTTTCCAAACAAACAAACAAAAGCATAGCTAGCTCATATAGTCATTTATGATTCTGTAGTAGAATTATTTTGAGGGAAAGGAGGCCATTCTGGATAGGTTGCTCAGACTTCCACTAGAGGGTAGTACAGACAAATAATAAATATGAACACAAAATTACATTTATTTTTTATATTGAGTGGTAATGAAGCTGGCTTCAGACTCATAAGTACACAACTTGCCTATTGGTAGTGTTGATAATGCTCAAATTACACTATCAAAGGCTGATGATTATGGGTATTGTGTCATTTTAAAGGAATACCAGCAACTTGAAAATACTATTTTCAAATATAAAGGTCTATTACTTAGCAACCACAGTGAGAAATTCATTTTCAAGCAAGGTTTGCAATTCTCTAGTTTCTGTGCAGGTTTGCTGACGCATCTTGGTGCTTGCTCTTCAAATGCACCAGTACCGTGCTGTCATTGGACCGATGTATTGCTCAGGAAGCCAAGTGCCTTCTGTCCCATTCACTCTATAGAGTGTGTAAGGAGAGCAATTACTCCAGCTTCTGTGTTAGATATGTCAGCGTGAATAAAGGCAACAGATTATTGCTTTAACTCACTGTTAAATACCATTTTGGGGAGGTTTCAGAGTAACAGCCATATTAGTCTGTATTCGCAAAAAGAAAGGGAGTACTTGTGGCACCTTAGAGACTAACCAATTTATTTGAGCATGAGCTTTCGTGAGCTACAGCTCACTTCATCGGATGCATACCGTGGAAACTGCAGCAGACTTTATATACACACAGAGAATATGAAACAATACGTCCTCCCACCCCACTGTCCTGCTAGTAATATGCAGGACAGTGGGGTGGGAAGAGGTATTGTTTCATATTCTCTGTGTGTATATAAAGTCTGCTGCAGTTTCCACGGTATGCATCCGATGAAGTGAGCTGTAGCTCATGAAAGCTCATGCTCAAATAAATTGGTTAGTCTCTAAGGTGCCACAAGTACTCCTTTTCATTTTGGGGAGAAGGGCACACCTGTCTCCATAGCATTGAGTAGGGGTGGGTTGGCCTCCCTGCAACTGCACTTGGGGAGGAGTGGGAAGCTACCTCTGCAAAAGTATCTCCCACAGATGATATTCTGAGGGGGTCTGCCAGTATCTCTTGGGGTGATCTTTCGAGATGTCTCTGCTTCTCCTGGCTGATCCTCCCGACTTTGTTCTCAGTCAGCTCGATTCCTGTACCCTCCTCTCCAATTAAGTCTATCTCTTGGCTGTTTTCTTGGAGGCAGCATGGTGTAGTACTATTACCCCTTTCTGCCTCCATTTCCTTCTCTGTACTCTCCCTTTTATAGCAGGTTCTGTTTTCTCTATTGGTTGCAGCTGTCGGTGCCTGTATCCATGATTGACAGCTCTGGCAGCTGCATGGGGTGTGATCAAGCTGCTGGCTTGTAAATAGGAGAGACTCTCCTCTGCCCTCTCTAGGTTCAGTATGGGGTTTGAAGACTCCCATTACATATTCTCCCCTGTAAGGCCAAGGCTTGGCCTTGGCTGGTGTTGGCTACTTCCCTGAACAGAAAATCAGTGCTGCAATGCAAACTTCCTGTCTGGTGCTGCATCTGAAAGGCATATGGTTCTAGCAACAGTTACCATCATTATCCTTGGATGTGTCTTTTATTTATCACATGTAGTCAGCGCAAGGGAGCATGATCAATAACTAGTGTGAACTCATTTTCTAGGAGGTAGTACTGCAGGTTCTTTATTGCCCATTTGGCAGCCAAGTACTCTCTCTCTCCCCCCCCCCCCCCCCCCCCTTATCACTGATATACTTTCTTGTGGAGAAGAGTTTCCAGTAATATACTGTCAGGTGTTCTCTATCTCTTGAGAAAGGACTGCCCCTAGAACTACCTCCAATGTGTTTATTTGTAGCATGAATTCCTTTTTGACGTTTGAGCTATATAGCAGTGTGTGTCTGCAGAGTATGGCCTTGAGTTTTTGAAAGGCACTTCTGCAGGTGGCTGTTCACAGCACCCATCAAGGGGTGGTCTAGTTAGGTCAGTTAGCAGGGACACTATATGGTAGCAAAATGGGGTATGAACTGGCGGTAATAGCCAGCTAAGCCTAAAAAGGCATGCATTTGCCTTTTGGTCATAGGGCTCTTGTATGCCTAAGGCATGAACTTTACCCACTAAGGGGTAGACTTGTCCTCCTTCAACTCAGTGGCCTAGGTAACAGGCTTCTTCCTTTCCTACCGCACATTTAGCAGGCTTTGCCATTAACCCAGCTTCTCTCAGTGACTGGAGAACAGCAGCTAGATGAGAATCTCAATCCTTGTTATAGATAACTATGCTGTTTAAGTATGCCACTGCATGTTGATTGTGCTATCGGAGTAACCTGTTAATCAAATGTTGAAAAGCGGCTGCCACCCCATGTAACCCAAAGGGCATGGTCTTAAAATGAAATATGCTGAGTGGCATAGAGAAAGTTGTCTCCTCCTAGGAATACAGTGTTAAGGGGATCTGCCAACACCCTTTTGTCAAATTTAAAGTGGTGATGTATTGAGAGTCTCCCAGTGGGTCTAGGAGTTCATGGCATGGCTTGTGGCATGGGGTAGGCATTACATTTGGAAACTGAGTTCACTTTTCTGAAATCTACACACAAACATAGTGAGCCATCTGGCTTTGGGACAAGCACAAAAAGGCTCCTCCAGTCCCTCTGGGATTCTTCTATCACTTTAAATTCTAACATGGTCTTGATCTCTTTCTCGATGGTCCCCACCCCCTCAACTTGCTGGGGATTGGTCAGAGCACTTCCCATGTTACCTTATGGGGTTCTGTATTAGTGTGATACTGTGCCAGGAACACCTTCCTACGGAGAGCTGAGAATACCTGTGGAAAGTGGTCACCAGCTGGAGTACCCATTCCCTTTGCTTATGGTTTAGGTTCTTTCCAAGGGGTACTGGGCTTTCTTTTAGGCAGCCATTAACTTGGAGTCCTAGTACCAGTTCCTCAGGATATGGTGTGACGAAAAGGTTTTACGTGGCTTTTTCCAGGACTTCAGTAAGTTTGTGGTAAATTTGTGGTTTGTTTTTCTTCCTTGGTTGTCTGATCAAGTAGTCTACAGTCCCCACTTTCTTTACAGCCTAATAAGGGCCTTGACACTTGTCTACTAACTTTGATTCCAAGCTTGGAAGAAGTAACAGGACTCTGACGCCTGGCTGAAAGACACGCATCCACACCCCTTTATTATGCTTTCATTATTGTTCCTGTGCTTCTTTGAGATTTTTGTCCAGTGTATGCCTCCATAGCTTCCAGTCTCTCACATAACTATAAAACATACTGCAATATGTTGTCCACTCTCTGTGCATGGCTTTCCCAAGTTTCCCATACCAGGTTGAGTTTGGCCATTGGTTGTCCTCCATATAGCAGTCTGAAGGGCAAAAACCATGTTGAGACTTGGGGCACCTCTCTGATAGCGAAGAGTAAGGCTGGGAGTAGTTGTTCCCAGTGTCAGGGATCCTGGGCAATGAATTTCTTGAGTATTCTCTTGAGTGTCTGAATCTTTCTACTAGAGCATATATGGATTTGCATAATACTTTGATTTCTAATAGTTCCCAAACTTCTTTCACCAGCCAGGATGTGAAATTTGTCCCCTGGTCCGTCAGGACTTCTTTGGAAAACACTACCTACACAAAGACCTTCAGCAGCTCGTTAACGATAATCTTAGGATTTGTAGACTGGAATGGTATAGCTTCCAAGTATCTGGTGGCACAGTCCATGACGACTAGTATATGCTGAAGTCCAGAGGTGCCCTTCTCTAGGGGACCTGTAACATCTACTCCAATTTCTTCGAAGGTAGTCTTCATCAAGGTAGCCCACAAGATTCCCTTAGAAGCCATTAATTGGCATTTGGGACATGATGCACAGAAATTCTCGACTTCCTTTTGTCCAGGTGCCTTTAAGAATAGGGCTAGGACCCTAGATTGCATCTTGTCCTTCCCAAGATGTCCCGCACATGGGTTTGCATGTGCCAGATGCAGTAATTTGTGGCAATATACCGGAGATACTAGCAGTTGTCAATATCTCTTGTCTGCTTGTCTTGGTCAATGCAATGTAGCAAGTCTGAACGAAAACAAACTCTTAAACCTCAGCTTTTTTTATGAACCAGAATTCTTATTTTTTTCTGCCATGCCACCCCTACCAAGCCTATTCTGGTTTCACTTCCCCTAACCTTTGTCTGTCTAGCCGTAGCTTGTGAGGTCCTTAAGACAGGAACCATGCCCTCTTTTCTGTCTGGAAAGTGCCGGAAAGTACCACACTGAGTATTACCATAAGTAAACAGTAAATATAGTAATACTGAGAGAAGATTGCATCACTGTCAAAAGTATCTGAAGGGATAGTAAAAGGATCTAGCATTGAACTTGTTCACACCAGGTCCATAATTTGAAATAGAGGTTTAATTACATTTTCTAAATGTTTCATAAGATGGTAGACTGGCTGCTTCCATTAAATTCAATAGAATTGCATATGTAAAATTTCTTGCAGCACCTTGGAAATTTAATATTAATTGCCATTTTGGTTACATGAATGGGAAATAGTAACATACTAAAATTGTGCACCTCAAACTCCTTTTCATTTTAGTTGAAAATTTTGGTGCAGAAGGAATGCATGAACCAACCCATAATACCATATTATAGTATGGGAGATGTATCTGTGGATAAGAATCCAATGTAATCCTCTGAACAACACTCTTATTTTCTGACTAGAGGGCAGCTGCAAGAGTCAATATAGTCTTGTCTTTTATATATTATATTCTCCTCAGCAATGGCATTTCTGTAAAGTAAAGAGAAGTGTATTCTGTTCTTTAAATAATAATGTGGTTTAAACAAGTTTGACTCATTTATGAATATTAATTTGAGTATTTAAAATAGATTGTGTTCACTGTACTCAAAATAGCAGAGAAACACAACCAATTGCTTTTTTGCTTTAAAATAAATTACAAAGAGAAGAACACTGCTGTTAGTATGTCAATACAAAAATACAGTAGGAGAGACTTAGGGTATGTCTATATGTACTGCAGTGCAGCATCATAGCTGTACTGATATAGCTGTATCGCTGTAGCATGTGTGGTGAAGATGTTCTATACTGACAGGAGAGAGCTCTCCCATTGGCATAAAAAAAACCCAACTCTGCGAGCGGCATAAGCTATGTTAGTGGGAGAAGTTCTCCTGCTGACGTAGTGCTGTGCACACATATGCTTATGTCAGTATAACTTATGTTGCTCGGGGGGGGGGAGAAGAGTGAATGGGGAATATTCACGCCCCTGAGTGACAGAAGTTTTGCTGATGTAGACATAACCTAAGCTACATTTTAGGAAAGCAATATCATGTTACAGTGCTGGTCTCTCTTTAATGTATAGCTCCAGTACACACTTAATTGATTACTTTAACCTATTAAGTGTGTCTGGCTATGAAGGGACAGTTCCGGATATCAAATTTTGTTTTTCATGTATTGTACTAGCTTTTTCACATCTTGCCAGTAAAACAAGAAAAAATAATCTATTTCCTGAAAAGGGTATGAAAGTAAGCAAAAAGGATGGAAGCTGGAAAGAAGCAACTTTAGTCCCATGTCATTAAATTTAACCACAATGTTCTATAACTCATCCAAAACTATTTGAATTTGAGATAGAATGAGCACTGAGTAGTTCACTGTACATTACACTGTGATTATAGTGTATACAGTACTAACCCAGGGAGAAGCCAGGCAATAACACAAGTAAATTAACTGATTAAAATACTACATACAGAGTCTTAATTTAAAATAGATTAAATGTGTATTAGAGGAAATGTTTTTGCCTGCTTAGTTTATTCATGTGTCTGTAACTCAAGGGTGAAATCTTGGCTCCATGGAGGTCAATGGAAGTTTTGCCAGCATGATTGCTTCTACATTGGTGCTTTTGCTGGCATTGCTATAGCGTAAAAAAATCACATCCCTAACTGACATAGCTATGCTGGCAAAACTTTTAAGTGGAGACCTGGTATTACTCTTGGGAGTTCAGGGTAAAAATTAAGGGGCAGGTGTGGTGGACATTGTTTGTGGCTGAGATAACATGGCATTAAGTGCGCCTTCTAAAAATAAAGTGCTGAGCTCTAAACTCCTCTCCTTAATCTCATTCCTCCTTTTAGGCAGGAATAACTCAGTAGCTGTGCAGCATAGCTCTTATTATTACTGCAGGTTTGGCTTCCCCTGCTTCTTTGACCTGCTCATCACTTCTTGTCTTATGTTTATACACCACACTCCATGTAACAGTGTTGTACAGGATCAAATGCACTATGGTAGTATGTATAAATCCCATACAGTGTTTGGCATAGTCTGGGTTAAATTCCTTCATTGAAATAAGGGAAGTGAACTTTTCTTCCCCCAAGGTACAGTTCCAACTGCCAAGAATGGATGCATGTTTTTCCAGATGAGTCAACTGAGATGAAAATCTATGGGCTCTATTTACCTGATTTGGATATAAGCAAACTTACACCCTGGTCTGCTTATTGCTGGTTTAGCACATGTGGATCTGACAAAAATTGCCAGAACGAACACTGCAGGTAGGATGGGAACAGGCTTTTCTTATAAATCTGAAGAGTGTAACTTCTGTAATCTAAGTTATAAAGTTACTTTGTTTCATGATCTGAAAATAAGACAACTAAACCCTGAATGCTTTCATTCTGCACCTCTTTCCCTAAGGGTGATATTATTGTCCAAGGATATACACACAAGGTAGGAGTAAAGACTTGGGGGCGGGGGGAGATTATTCTGGCGCTCATGAAAGACTGACACTAACAGTGACTTTTTGAGATGGAAAGACATTAAGTTGACAGTCTGAGACCTGGTCTAAACTATGAACTTGTTGCTCAGGTGTGTGGGAAAAATCACACTTGTGATGCAAAAACAATGAGGAATCCGGTGGCACCTTAAAGACTAACAGATTTATTTGGGCAGAAGCTTTCGTGGGTAAAAAAACCCACTTCTTCTCGTTGTTTTTGTGGATACAGACTAACACGGTTACCCCTCTGATACCTGTGATGCAGTTATATCGACTGAACTCCTGGTGTTGACAGCACTATGTTAATGGTAGCTCTTCTCCTGTCAACATTGCTCTTGAGGAGGATAAGTACCTATGCTGATGGGAGAAGCTCTCCCACCTGGGTAGGTAGCTTCTTCACTAAATGCTACAATGGCACAGCTGGAGTGCTGTAAGTGTAGACAAGCTCTGAGACCACAATATATCAAGCTTCCACAACTGAAAATAAGTGATGGACTAGAGTGCTAGTGTGTAATCCAGTCTAGTACATATGGATGCGCTGTACTGGTGCTGTTTGTTTATACCATTGCAATCCTACCAGGGGTTCATTTCTGTAATCTAGAGACAGCCTATATGTATCATTATGGTTCAATACTGTTCATTTGGCTGGGTAGACAGGACTGGCAGTTAATAAGAAAGCAGCCAAAAAACCCAGTTTCCCACAAACACTTCCACTTAGTGCGTAACTTTACATGCATCAGTAGCTTCACTGACTTAGGCCAGAATCCTGAAGACATTTATGTATTAAGGTGGTGGAGGACTACTGAATTAGGTTATGTGCAACAAAATTCCACTGTAAATGAATGTTTAATAAAGTAAACTGTTTATTTAAACTCTGTATCACTGTTAAGAAGAATTAACAATTATTCATATTACCAGAACACATAGGAGTCAGTCATGGAACAGGACCTTACTGTGCTAGGAACTGTACAAACACAGAAGAAAAAGTTGGTCCCTATCCTAAAGAACTTAAAATTCTTCTGAACAAACCAAGCTGTAATACAACCCAGAAATGAATTGGAACATCAGAACCAAGCCTCTGAGAGGAACAAGAAAATGCAACAGACAAGATAGAGAGATCCAAATCCACAGCACAGCCATTTTCAGTTGTAGCTTTTTCAATACCTTGCATCGTCATACCGTACTTGTAAATTGTTATATATATTTATGATTATGATGAAATATATTACTCAGTTTAATTTTTAAAAATCCCAAAAGAGATTTTTAAAAAGCATAATTCAAAACCAATAATTAAGTGAATGTTTTAAGAGGCACCACTTTTGGTATGTAATGCTACACTTTGTGCTTTATATCCTTTAATCTTGATAAACTTTTCCAGACCATGACTCAGACTACATAATATATATTATGAACAACTATCAGCTGCTAATTTTGTACATAAACACTTGTTACTGATAATGTATTTTAACATTACTCTTCCAGTAGTGTGAGGTTCAATTTTCTTTTACAGAAAATGTATTAATCACTATACTATTTATAAAAAGAACAGGAGTACTTGTGTCACCTTAGAGTAACATTTATTTGAGCATAAGCTTTTGTGGGCTAAAACCCACTAATTCGTATTTGTTAATACATTTGTTAGTCTCTAAAGTGCCACAAGTACTCCTGTTCTTTCTGCAGGTACAGACTAACAGGGCTGCTACTCTGAATACTATTTATAGTGAATAATCACTATTTAAAAACAGGTAAGGAGTAAATTTTCCCAAAGGGCTACAGCTTAGTCTCCTTTTTATGGGTTCAAGGTGTTCTCACAAACGTTGCACCATGAAAACTGAAAGAGGGGTACAATATTGAATGCTTGCACCTGTAACTGCCCAGTTTCCCTTCATAATACAGTAATCCCAAGCAAAGTAACTGCACTCATAGTCTTTTCCAGGTGCAAAAAAGGGGACTGTAAATTAAATTTTGTAATCAGTTTTCAGCAGCAAAAGGAAAACCGTCCACTTGAAAAATTGCCCCTAATAGCCCTTAACTAAGCAGATGCTTTTGTGGCATATTCCCCCAGCCCAGCAAGCAAAGTAAGAAAGCTGGTACATTGTAGCAGGGTTTTATTTCCATGTGCTTTTGTTTTTGACTGAGAACAACTTTGTATCTGTCTAGTTGTGTGTAATAAGCCACTCTACCTAAGGGGACAATCAACGAAAAGTACTGAAACAGTCTCTCCATTTCAAATAGCCAGGTGCAACTACTTGCCACGTCCTAACTGTGCTCCAGGGGCCACCACATCACCGCCTCGGGCTGCTTTCTGTCTTGGCCGTAGGCAGGGCTGGGTAACCTAGTGCCAGGCCTCTGCGCTGTGGGCTTTGTTTGGAAACCTCTCTTCGGAACAGCACGCCGCAGTGTACAGGGCTGGGGCGGTCTTTCAAGCAGCCCCTGAGCAAACACACCGACCCTTCGCTAACTTTCCCGCTTCTCTGCCGCTCCCATCCATTGCCGCTGGCTTGGCAAAGGGCACCTGCGATCGAGCCATCCTCGCTCTCCGCCGGCAGGAGCGTCTGGCTCCCGGCTCTGCCATTTGCGCCCCTCTACTCAGCGCAAACTTCCTGGGCCGCGCACCTTTCCCTCCCCCGGAGCGCTTCACCTTTGCGCCGCGCGCGAAGCCGCGCCCAGTTTCCCGGCAAGCGGGGCGGGGCCGGCCCCGTGCTCCGGAGCCTGGAAACTTACCCCTGCAGGAGAGACGCGCCCAGGCGACGCGGCCGCGGGACCTGACCCAGCCGCTCCCGCTCCGCCTCGCAGGGGTGGAGACCTGGGGCAGCTCTCGCCCGCGGCGCGGCGGCAAAGCCCGAGCCCGGGGAGCTAGCGCCAGAGTCCGAGGGACTGCGAAGTGGGAGCCGCGCCCCGCCCCGCCAGCCAAGCTGAGCAGGAGGGGAGGTGGGGAAAGCGCCTAGGAGCCCCCCCAACATGGCCTCCTCCTCTCCCCCAGGCGGGGCGAGCGGAGGCGCGGATCAGGTGAGCCCGCAGCCTTCTCGCCCCTTGCGCCTCTCCATCGCTCGCGGTCCCCCTTTTCGCTCCCTTCACCGCCTCTCGCTCTCTTCTGGGCTTGCGTCCCGGTGCCCCTGCTCGGAGCGTTGCTGGGGCCGAGGGACTGCCGCACACCTGGCTGGCAGGGCTAGCCGGGGGGCGCCGAGCAGAAGTGGGGCTGTTTGTCCCGGCAGGACGGGGGTAACTCCGAAGTGATCCGCGAAGGGAGGGGTGGTCGGTTGCAGTCGCTGGGGGTGGTTAGCGCAGGTTTGGCGGGAGTGTGCCAAAGGCGCTCTCACCTGCAAATGCAAAGAATCCAGAACGGCCTTAGGGACTGAAAGGTACTGACTGCAGCCTGGGGCTTGGATGCCACTGGATGAAGTGAGGAAAGAACTTGCTGACTGTGTAAGAACTAGTGTTTCTGCTCTAGAATATGAACATTGTAGTAAATGAAATATGGAGGCGCTTGGAAATCCTGGCGTTCTCTTTTGCTTCACGCTTGTTTCTCTTTCACATCCAATGCTGACTGTGCTGTGTTGCATTCCTAACTTGCATGGCGAGTAATGCTGAGAGAGGAAGGTGCTTTTCGATATGTTTGTGGCAGGTTGGTGGTAATAAACAACTGGAAAGTGAGATGGTCTGGAGAGGGTCATTCTCCAAGTGTGGGCTGCACCACTTCAAAATGACTTTTTTCTTGGAGTCTTGCTCTTTATCGAAAGGAGACATGCGCTGACACAGTAAAACTGAGTGCACTGGTGTACGCGTTTTGCAATACCATAAAACTTCTCCTTTGTTGGACTTTACATTCCTAATGAGTTGAGTTCCCCATATGTCAAGCCTATTTTTCGTACAGTATCAAATCATATTTTGCAGTCTTTTTGAACTTGGTTTTTAAATTTAAACCACAAAAATTGAAATATAATTGAAGCCTCTTTTTCTTTTCCCACCCGAAGTATGAAGAAATTAGATGTTCACAGATGCATTTAAAATATATACATATTAAAATAAATTATACCATTCTAAACATCTGTTTTTGAACATAGACTTTTTTTTGTTAAAATATACAGTACACACACCAGTTGGGAATAGAATCCAATAGCACTTATTCCCATTTCAGTTTTAAACTACTAGACTTCACTTCCTCCAAAACTTCTTTTTTTTTCTTTCTCATTTTGGAAAAAATACTGCTGCATATATAGGCAATGCACCTTAGATGTTTCTATATCTTATTTATAATGTGTTCAGGTACATCAGATTAAATTATAAATTATATTCCTGAATATAGATTGGTGCAAATTATGCTTGAAAGAAAGGTAGTCCAAAGATGATGGATCATGCTTGTACCCCTTTTCTAATGGTAGTGCAGAACACACAGTCACTTTTGAAAACATCAGCTACAGCAGTCATATGTTACCATTTATTTACAGTATTAAGTGAATGAGCTACATTTCTGTAAAATAACTCTTTATCAACATATGCTTTTTTTAAAACAAACAAACAAAACAATATTTAGTTTATTTTGTTGCTTTTTTTTAAAACAGTTAAGACAACATGGTTACAGGATGTAAACGTTGTTAATTGGCTGTCTTAGTCTACACTAGAGATACTTTCCATCTGTTGCTAACACCACTGGAGCTCCCCCACTGGTAGTAATGGTGGGAGCAATAGTGTAGATAACATCCTCCATCATGTTATCTAAAACTATACTGACTAGGCCTAGTCAGTGTTTCTCAAATGTGGCCACTAGGGCCTTTTCTTGTGGCCACAGCCATCTGGGCTGTTACGGGGGCAGCACAAAGCAGTGGCCTCTCTCCCTCTTGCCCTGCTCCCCTCTGGAGACACAAATGCTGAAGGTGCAGGCAATTGGTGAATTTCCCACTTTCCTGGAGGTAGAGGAGCAGGCTTTGGCCTCAGGGCTTCGGGCTTCATCCACACAGTGGCAGGCTCTAGTTTCAGGCTCCAGCCCCAGGCTCACAACCTCCACCATCATCCCTGGGCCTCACTGCCTCCCTGTCCACCTTCCTATCCAGGGCTTAATTTGTGCCAGGGTTTGCTGGGGCTGAATAAGTTTGCTTTGAACAGTCATATTAATACATATACAAATATCACTTTTCACAGCAGAAAATTTACCAGCTAGCAAGTCTTAGGGGGGAAAAAAATCACAATCAAAAAAGCAAAAGAAACAACAACCACAAAAAAAATAAGAACATGCAAAGAGCCTTATTTGTGTTTCTATTCTGTTTAGGTCCAGTAAAGAATAGAGACAACTATACATGATTTTTATTACTGAGTCTTAAAAAAACCTTACATAAATAAATTACTATGATTTGGACATGTATATGTGCATATCTATTGTTCCTAAATTTAATTAAGTATTTTAGGAAAAATTGTTAGTATGGACACCAGCAAGAGTTGTTGGCCACACTCTGAGGCCACCCAAAAATTTGTTGTGAGAACCCCTGAGCTAGATAGCATGATCGTTAAAACAGAGGCAGCTGGTCCATACTATTGCTTTCACTGTTGCTACCACTGCTGGAGCTGCCAAAGTGGGAAATTTGAAGACAAATGCTAGTGCAGTCACAGCCTCATGGTGCACAAGTGCATTAGTGACAGTTCTACTTCTCCCTGGAACGCCTTTCCACTCAGCTACCTTACTTCCATGACTGAATGTGAACAGATCTAATTCCTTACACCAAATCTTACTGCTGTATTACTATAATTTTTATATGGCTTGCATATTTTTTCAGAAACATGATAAACTTTTCTTATTCTAACAAATAATGCAAATTTTTTTAGCATCACATCAGCTGAAATTTATCCTTTTGGTCTGATATTTCTCTTAACTGATACAAATGGCGTATTATTTAACTGTTGTTTCTCTCCTATGCTTAGGAGAGACACTTTCATTTTAAATACTGGATATTTTATGTATTATACACTGATTAGCTGAACAAAAAGTTTCTATTGGGAGGGGGGAGGGGGTAAGGAGACGGAAAAAAGTATGATAAATGTAAAATTTTGGTAACATGCCCAGAACTTCTGAAGCCTTTTTCTACTAAAACCGAAACTGTAAGATTATCCACCTTGGATTAATTATAACTTTATCCTCTATTCCTTTTTCTTCAAAAATATAATCTTTAAGCTATCCTGGTTTTCAACAACATTTTGCTAATACTTAAAATAGTTAGCATCAGGTCTTCAGATTGCATTATCTATTTCCTTTTAGGATATAGTGTAGAGGGAGCCTCATATTTTTCTTTTTTTTAAAATGTTGATTTATTTTTAAATCAATATGAAATGATAATTTTTTAGCCTGTGAAGACCAATGGGGTAAAACTAAAGCTCCAATCCTACAATCAGATCCAATAGGCCCCAATTCAGTAAGGTATTTATGCATGGGCTGAACTTTAATCGTGGGGGCTACTTGCATGCTTAATGATAGGCATGTACTTTGCTGAATCAGTCGCAGTGCACTAAACCCTTTCAAGACAGTGGATCTAATTACATGTTCAGTGTCTAATGTAGTAATACTTAAAGTTCCAAATGACTGTCTGAAGGATATATGGACACAACTAATGTTTCAGGTAATTCTCAAGTGGGCAGCTTCAAAACTTTATAATATTGAAATGGTTGTGACTCAAGCTACCTTTGAGGAAAATGTTTATTTTTGGGGAACTGCTGAGCACTGGGGCTTCAAAGGACCTAGGTGTCTGAGGCCAATCTATGCTAAATCCGGCATAGGTTACCATCATTCAGAACTGCTCTAAGCCGGGTAATCTGGCTTTGATTTCACACCCACAAGTTCTTCTAAAGCCTCTGTATTTAGGGATTGATCCAAAGTCCACTGACATCATTGAGGGAATATATCCTCTGCAGTGAAACACCTGCAGCTGGCCTATGTCAGCTGACTCGGGCTCCAGGACCTTCTCCCTTTGCCCGGAACCAGAGCCTGAGCTCCAGCCTGAGCCCGGACCTCTACGCTGCAATTTTATAGCCTTGCAACCTGCGCTCCATGAGTCCGAATTTATTATACCCTATGAGTTTTTCCCACTGACTTCAGTGGGCTTTGAATCAGGCTCTTAACTGAAAATATTCTGCTTTCTTTCAAGAAGTTGGGGGTCTCCAGGTCTGAATGTCTTCCATGTTTATGATGGCTGATCTCAAAAAAAGAGGCATGCTTTGAACAAGAGTTGGTCTTTTTAGTGGACTACTGAAAGATTTTTTTTGTTTTTTGGACACAAACTGCAGTCCAGCCTCCTAAATTCACTCTCTCTACTGAGAGTGCTCGACTCAGACCTTCTTGATTTCAGAACAACCTTGCATCACCCACACACCTCAAAATACCTGTTTGGTTTTAGGGTTGAAACTTTGACCTAGCACTGTTTCGCTTTAGGTTTTAGGGACAACCTTCCATGCTAAAGAATGGACACGACAAAACTGGAAAGCTATAGGTTAGTTTGGCCTGTCATTTGTTTGCTGAGATGAGTCTGGCCTTCAAACAAAAACAGAAGACTGATATATTCTTCAGATGTTCAAAACAGTTTGAGATGCAAGTACAGTATTTGTTTTCTCTTTTTCTCCATCCCATAGAATATTTTTGCATGGGGGAAACAGTTACTCAATTTTTACACTCCTTTACTTGCATCATAAGACATCTTTGGTTTTGAACATGATCAATAGCACATGTTGGCTTTTTCCACTCTCCAAAATATCATTGATGCCAGTCAGGCCCAGACTGTATAAGAGCCATCCTCACATGAGTGTGCTGGACTTGTTGGTCCATGGAGCACAAAAGTCAGTCTCTCTCCTTCATGTAATGAAACTGGGCTGGCTTAGGAGCAAAATGGCAGATATTTATCTAACAGTAGTTTAGGGCAGGGTTGGTCTGAGTAATCAAAACTTAATTCCTCCCTCCCCCATCTCCTCCTATATTCAAGAATATCATGTTTGGGCTGTGGTGAAGTTCAA
The DNA here is from genome assembly GCF_965140295.1 of Lepidochelys olivacea. Classification (NCBI taxonomy): domain Eukaryota; kingdom Metazoa; phylum Chordata; order Testudines; family Cheloniidae; genus Lepidochelys; species Lepidochelys olivacea. The sequence goes on along the minus strand of NC_140417.1, from coordinate 77,350,336 downwards.
GGAGCAGAGTACATTGTTTGCTTACAGAAGCACTGTCCATCCTGTGCAGAGGATTTTGGCACTACTGCAATTAATTTTGTTTTGGATGATGGGGAGGAGAGAGAAAAAATTATTCTGACTTTGTAAACAGGTAGAAGGAAAAAAGTGTAGGTTAACTTTTGGACACAATACCCTTAGTGTCCTCTTTTAAATTATAGCCTCAGAGTACAATAAAACAGTAAATACCTAAATCAAAAGTGAGTCAATTGCTATTTCACTCTACGAATCAAAGAAGCAGATCAACTTCTGGGGGAGACTCACTGAATTACAGCATATAGTAAGTAATCATGTGGCACTATGGGGAAATGTTAATTAACTTGACAAAACCAGAAACAATAGTAATGATTTATCATTAACTTTATATATCCCTAGAGCTTCTTCCTGAGTAAATTTGAGAATTTGTTCAGAACTTAAAATTACTTATTCTTTATCTGCCAAACAAGCAAGTGGTTTCATGTTTTTCTCTATAGGAGAGCTTACTGAGGCTGTTAGAAACAGGAAAAGTTGGGCATGGCTCTAATTTCTCTTTTTCATTTTTTTTTTAAATTAATCATGCGCTTTGTGCGAGAGAGATCTCCTGTTTCCTCTCTCCATATGACTATTTCGCTCATGAGGGTATAAGTTTACCTTAGGATAGCATAGGTATGGTGGTCCTCTGTTTGTCTACTCATATGGCCCCTGCTGGTGTAATATCAGAGCACTTCACAAACACTGAGGTAGGGATACGGCTGCCCTTCTCACAACAAAAGTAGTTGGCTAAATGAGGTCAGAGATAGTGTGCCTTAATAACTAGGGTGTTCAATATATCAGCCACCAACATCACACAGCTACCACTTCCTCAAAAGTATTCGGGGATTTAATCCTTCACTGTTTATTGAAAAAACTGTCTTGTTTTAAATAGGAGAGCCTTTCCAAGGTTGATCCTCATTGTCCTTTCCAGTGCAGCAGACGGAAGCTCCTTCTTCTGTATTGGCTATAGGGAAGAGAAAATGGTGTAGCATATAGGCACAAACCCTGAGAAAAGTGGGTTTGGGTTGCCCCAGTTTCTTTAATAAACAATGGTAGTCCAGTCTTGCAAGTCTCCGAAAGGAGAGCAAGAAGGCCAGGTAAGCCCCTTTGAGCTACTTTCCTAACTGAGTGAGAAATAGGAGGCCTGGCTGTCAGTCTTCCAGGGCAAGGCATTCTCAGGGTGCCAACCTCAAGACCTAATAAACACATGACAGGAAAAAGTCCAGTATGTTTCTAAACCTGGACTTACCCTCCCTGTGTCTCTTTCCTTGTTTGCCAGTGATGTCCTAATACTTCTGTGATAAAACAAAACCCCCATTTTACAGATGGGGAATTGAGACAAAGAGAGATTGAAACTCCAGTCCTTTGCTCATGTGTATAAAGTTAAGCAGGTGTATGTTTGCAGAATCAGAGCCTATGCGGCTTGCCCAACATATCTGTGGCAGGATTGGGAATTGAACATTTCTGAGTTCCAGTCCAGTGCCTCAACCACAAGACCATCTATTCTCTTGTGCATTAGGTCACTTGAGTCTTTCACCATCCAGTCTGATGTTAACTAATGTTGTTAATAAACTTTTCCATCTTTCTGTCCACTGTCTTCCAGACAGTTAATAAATGTTGAACTGTACTGGTCTTTGGGACACCTCACTGTTCCTTCTTTCTTAGCTGAGAATTATCCATTTATTCCTCCTTTTCTCCACCGCTCCATTTGCTAACTAGCTTTTAATTCAGTAATTTACCCCTTATTCTTGAGGTTTTTACCAATTTTCTTTAATATCCTCTTGCTAAGGGCTTGATTGAAAAAGTGTAAATTATAGCCACTGATTCATTCTTCTGTTCAAGGAATGTGATTTCCTTCTGGCAGCCCCTTCTGCTTATCCAGCTAGCAGCCTGTAATCAGGGGAACATCAATTATCCAACCCCTCAATTTCCCTAAACTTTTGTGTGTTTCCTGCCATCTTCATAAAATTGTTTGGATTCTGCTGTTTGTCGTAATGACTGCTCCGTTTGGGGTTGGTTCTTCAAGCACTTATACGCACAACTTTACTCGGGTGAATAAAGTTATGTATATGTGTCTAACAAATTCCACAGGTTTTAAAGTCCGACACCATTGTGATCACCTAGTCTGACCTCCTTTTGCAGGATGAGGCAGGTTTGGGACCTTTGTTTCCACTGTGATGGTTATTTTTGTTTGTTACTCTTACAGCTTCTTGGAGTAGTTAAAAATCCAGGTGTTAGAGCTTACAGGATAAACATTTGAAAGTAGTAGGGTAAATATTGTGCTCTTTGAAGGTTAATGTAGTTTTCAGATCTTCATTAACTTTCTGTTTGGAGATTCCAGGGGAAGTGATTTTTGAGAAACAGTTAACCGATGACTGGTAAATTGATTTTTGGTGGTGGGCTTTTTTTTTTTTAATGTTTACCAAAAATAGTAAAATGTGCTTTACAAAGTTTGATTTTTATTACATAGAAAAGTCTGATTAAACATTTGAGTGTCTTTTTAATATTATGAGTGTCCATAAGTTTATAGGAAAGTGATTGTTTCAACTTCTAATTTTGTCAAATACCATTATAATGACATGGTTATTATACTATAAGGAACAGATAAATATATTTAGTCAACTGCTCTAACTAGTTGAACTGTGGATCAAACTAGTTAAAAAGAAAAAGTCCATAGATGAATACATGTACAAGCTATCATTCAGAATACTTTCCTTGTATGGCCTGTATTGATTTTAATGGATGTCTTCATTGCAAAGCTTCATTGTGATCTTATTATTGGTGTAGGTGAAAAGGGAAAGGTTGTTAACATTCCTTCTGCCCCTCTACATCATCATCAGTAGACTTTTTTTTTTTCTTTTCCTGTGGATATTATTCCTTTGGTATTTTGCATATTTTGGTTTTGGTGAAACTTTTTGCTTGTTTGAAGATGCCTCTCTCCAATAATTTGTAAATAATAGAATAATAAGTATCTTTAGCTTTTGATTAAATTATTAACTACAAATCAAGGTAACTGCCATTGCTGCTTGTTGCAACATGTTCATGTTCTGTTAGACAATGCATTTTAAAATTTTACTCACTCATCTAGGAATTACTACAAGAAGTCATAACGGAGGAGCCACCCGGCCAAATTTCAGTGAACAGTGTTCCGACCTGGTGCACCAGGTTGCAACGCTACTCACATCGGGGTCCAGGGCAAATTGACCCTTTTCCCCCACCCTCTGCCAATGGTATACATGGCTGAGGGGGGTGTAACATGCGTGTGGCTGAGGGAGGCACTGCACGTGGGCACAGGAATCCACCTGTGTAGATCCTGATGCAGAATATAGCTCTTAAGGACTTGAGCAGGGCCTCACCTAGCAGCTAGCTCTGTGCAGTCTTAGGGGGGTCTATCCATTAGCAGGCCAGGTGTCTAGGTGGCCTAATTTTGAGATGTGCCAGGCACCTAGCAGCTCCCATTGAAGTCACCTAATTCCTAAATCGAGGAAATAATCATACTACAAATAATTAAAAATAGAACTACTTCTTTGGATATGATTTGGAAGTCTGAGAGTCAGCATGCAGCATTAACTGAGAAGTAATAATGACAAATAGAAGAAAAATAAAATAACCTAATGTTGAGAGATAAGCAGTGAGACACAAACAGTGAAAGGCTTGAAAAAAAGAAAAAAAGACTGACCTAAAAAACCCTTGCATTTTAAAAAAAGAATTACTTTTTATATTGTGAGAGGGTCAGTTATAATAAAATTAACTAGAAGCTTACTGGTCTATATAATCATTTTATACCTGCACTTCTCAGAAAGTTCAAAGCACTCCCCACAACACCCAAAGGCATGCAGTTATCCCGTAAAATTGCACACTTTGTCATGTTTGATTAGTTACATGAATTATTCAAGGACTTTTTGTGCTAATTATGCAAGGTTTTTCAGACTCTCTGTTTTTGGCGGCAGCACTCTTCAGTCAAAAACTGTTTCCACCAGAACACCACGCGCACAAAATCTGAATTCAAAAATTTTCACATAACACAAGGGGACAGTCTTTGCCAAGGGGGGAGATCCTATTGAAGTCAGTGGCAAAACTCCCAGTGACATTAGTAGGAGGATTTCGCCCAAGGTCTTTAGAATGTTGGAGAATCCAGGTTGCTACCGAGCCAGGAAGGACTAATGATATTTACTTTTCCTGTATATTTAGTGAATTTGTATGCTGACAAATTAAATATCTAATTAAGAGGGGTACATATCCCCATGTCAGACTTCTGTGTGCTCTTGCCATTTCCAGCTTTGTCCATTCTGTCTCAAGTCTGTTCTCTTATTGCTGCTGCTTCTAAGGGCTTGTCTATGTAGGAGATTTTTCCAGGTATACTGGCTTAATTATACTGTTATAATTTTCCTATGCAGACACTCTTACTCTGGAATAAGAGTAGCTTTTTTCAGCTTAATTTAAACTGCTTCTAGAGTGATATAAGTTAAATTTGAAGAGGCCTTGTCTACACTATATAGTTTTTGTTGACAAAAGTCAGCTTTTGTTGACAAAGTAGTCAAAGTGTACACACTACAATGCTCCTTCCGCCAACAAAATAAAACCACTTCAACAAGGGGTGTAGAGCTTTTGTAGCAAAGTTACATCAACAAAATGTCAGTGTAGTCACTGCACTGGGTTATTTCATTGTAAATGGCCTCCAGGAGGTGTCCCACAATGCCCATGCTGACTGCTCTGGTCAGCAGTTTGAATTGCCCTGTATACAGGCATCTGCACCTCCCCTTTTAAAGGCCTGAGAATTTTGCTGGGTGTGGAGATCTCACATCGCATCTTCCCAGCTGACCATGGCTCATTCATGCAGCAAACGTTCTCCAGTTGAAGCACACCTAAGTTGTTGGATCTGCTAGCTCTGTGGAGAGAGGAGGCTGTGCAGTCCCCACTCTGCTCCAGCCATAGCAACTTTGATACCTACGATCTCTTGTGGCACATTGGAGAAGAGCTATGAACATTATATGCATCAGTGCCATGTGAAGATAAAGGAGTTGAGGCAGGAGTACCAGAAAGCAAGGGAATCAAGCTGTCACTCTGGTGCTGCGCCAAAGACCTGCCACTTATATAAGGAGCTGGACGTCCTACTCTGCGGTGACCCCACTTCCACCACCAAGAGTCCTGTAGAAACCTTGGGGGGCTGGAGACAGTGAACTGAGTCTCAAGGATGAGGAGGTCAAGTTGGAGGACGAGATGGGACAGGCGACGGGTTGTCCAGTGCCATGGCAATCCAGGACCTCTTCTCAATCCAGGAGGGTTCAAGCTAGTTCCAGCACTCCATCTCTAGAGCGTGTGGTGCAGGAGAAGGGAGCTCTGGTAAATGATCTTTTTGAGTTGATGCTGCTCTGTTATATGACGTAGTCATCTTTTGCTTTGTTATATGCTAGAAATGGGTAAAGGGATAGAAATGTGCAAGAGAAGCTGCATCTGCATATGCTTCACATTCCCCTGTACAGCTATGGAGTGGGACAGAATAGTGTGTTAATGCACACGGGAATCCTCCAGAGAGATCTCTAGGAAACTTTCCTGGAGGTACTCGCCAATCCTCTGCTGAAGGTCCCTTGGCAGAACTGCTTTGTTCCTTTCCCCATTGTAAGATATTTTTCCTTGCCAATCAGCAGTCACTTGTGCAGGGACCAAAGCAGCACACAGCTGAGCAGCAAAGGGACCCAGTCTGAAACTGCATGCATGTAGGAGATGCATTCTTGCTTACTCTTAGGAGTGAGATATCAGGTTCAATGACCCCCACCTGTGGAGAATGGTGGCAGAATTTACAATTTTGTCCTGTGTTGCTTGCAGCTATCCCCTTAAAGAAGTGCCTAGACTCTTTGCCCCATTTTGAGTCCCCCCCGCACCCCCCAGGATGAACTCATCATGTTTAGGGCATTCACAGAGCTGTGTGCTGGCCAAGGGACAGTAAGAAACTGATTTGTATTTTAAAAGAGGTGTATTTTACTATCGTGAATCAATGCTGTGAGTGCACTAACAATCACGCTTCTGTTTGTTTCTTGTGCTTCAGCAGATGCAGCCTTCAGGGAAACCCCCTACACACTGGTGGAGAACCTCCGCCAGATAAGAAAGCAACCAGGGAGGACATGTTCCAATCCTCAGATGCAGAAAAACAAGAATATAGGGCGTGGGGAGAGACTGTAAATGAAAATCATAAAATAGGCAGGACAGAAAGGAGAGCAAGGAGGGTATTTTAATGGGCTGGGATCAGATGGTAAAAGTGAAGGAAGAACAAACAGAGAAGTTGAAGTCCCTAGTTGCGCTGTAGGCAGAATACATGAGTGCTGGCTCCCTGTCCCCCATAGCTGATGCAGAGCTGCTTGGCAAGCCCTCCCCAATTGCCCCCCACACATTCCTTGCATCTTCCCAGCCCGTCTCAGTACCCCATTCACTCCACCCTTTTGGATAGCTTCCACAATGATAGCTGAAGTTACACAACACTATGAGAGCCTACATCAGGACACTCCCCTTCACTGTTCTCTCCCTTTCCACCAAGTGTTTTCTGTGTGTTGTTAATTGGTATTTAATAAAAACATACTCTCTGAAAGATAATCTTTATTTGTCTCTTACACCTGGTGGTTGCTGCTGGACTTAATGCACAGTGGCAACTGGAACATTTGCAGACTACAAATCACAGTCGGAAAGCTATCATCAAAATGTTCATGCATGGTGGCAAGTTGTTAAAGCATGGCAGAATGCTGTATAGAAAGACACATTACTGGGGCTCATTGTCAAAATGATGCTTCAAAGCCTCCCTGATTTGAATAGCCCCCCATTGTGCCCCTCTAATAGCCCTATATCTACTTGCTCAAAATCAGCTGCCAGGCAATCTGCTTCCACACTCCACCCCTGGGGAAAGTTTTCACCCTTAGTCTCTCAAATATTATGCAGCATACAGCAGGCGGCTATGACCATGGGAATATTTTTCTCATTTATGTCTAACCTGCCATAAAGGCAATGCCAGTGAGCTTTTAATCTGCCCTACGCACATTCAGTGGTCAATCTGCACCTGCTTAACCAGTTATAGAAGTGCTGTTTGGGTTTTTTGTGTAAGGCTTCGTGAGCCGTAGGAGTAAGGGGTACACTGGGTCTCCTGGGATCACTGTGGGAATTTCAACATCTCCCATGGGACCTTTTGGTCTGGAAAAAGTCACTGCTTGCAGTTTTCTGTACAGGCCAGTGTTCCTGAGGATGCATGTGTCATGCACCTTTCCTGACCACCCCACGTTGAAGTCAGTGAAAAGACCATGATAATACTCAAGCAATGAGTCAAAGCTATGAGTCAAAACTTAATACAAGTCAGGTGGCTTCCTGGATGGAGAACTAATAGCTCTGGACACCTGTAATTTTGTCATCTGCTTATTTTTTGTGTCAATTCAGTAATGCACACTATAGATTAGTTTGGCAATTTAGCAAAATAAGCAGATTGTTTTCTGCATGAGGGACATTAGTGTCTGAAAAAGAATTTCCTAACTTATCTCCAGTGTGAATGAATTACTTGAATGTTTTATTTATTTGCTTTCCTATTATATAAGATTATAAAACTCCTTTGTTCATGTTTTTATGGCGGTTGTTGCTGATGTAAGTACATCAAGTGCAGATACTCTATTCACTCAGAGCATTGATCAGGTTTTTTTTGTCATAGTAAAATCATGTTCAGTACTTAATCTTTTTGGAATCTACATTTCCTGATTACCAAACTTTAAGAACTCCGAGAAACACTGCTAAATTTATATTTGTATGTGCAATGCAGCAGCAGATTTAGCTTTCACTTGAATAAATGTTCCTGTGTTAGTAGTCTACAGAAATCCAATATAATATAATGGGATGGAACAGCTCAGATATAGTGAAAAATTTTATTTATAAGACCTTACAGTGTTTAAAAAATAACTACATTACTGACACTTCAAGCTACTGTATGCTATATTGTCTTTTGCAATGGTTGAATTAAAATGCAGTTGTATTAGTGTGACTGTATGTGTGTGAGAGAGTATAAAATTGAATTGATGCCTGTTTCGCAGTCTTTATTCAGTGTCATATTTGCTGACCTTAGTCGCTACTTTTTTTCTTCATGTTAGTATAGCAGATTCAATGCAGTTAAGATAACAAACTGGTTCCTGTCATGCATCAACAGAATTGGAAATTGTCCAACTTTTTTGTTAAGAGGTGTTGAGCACTCACAGCTCCCTCTTAGTACAGTTGGAGTTGGAAGATACTTGGCTTGGTTTGCAAATTGGACAATAAATTTCTATTGCAGAATTTTAATTTTGGTGATGTATTGACCAGAAATAATCCAGTTTTTCCAGATTCCAGGTAAAATTTGCAGGGCTGGCATTTAGTGTAAAAAAAAAAAAAAAAAAAAAAGAATGAGTCATTGAGACACAAATATGAAACTCCCACTGTGCCATTTTTAAAGTAATTTTTTTAAGAGTCGAACCTCAAAGCATAGTAAATAATAATAGCCCCATAAATACTAGGTCTGAACTGCCATGGAAATATTTACCCCTGTGCACCAACATGCAGAATCTGTTATGGGCTGGCTGGACCCTTTAAAGGGAGTCAGCCCAAACTACCTGTGACTGGGTTCTTTCAGGAGAATGAGTCCATCTGTAAGTAATTAACTAAGCGACTGGTTGGCAGCTAACTGGCTAATGAGCCTCTGCACCTGATAAAAAGGCTACCAGAACTCAGTGAAGGAAAGTTGCTCCTAGAGAGAGGATGCTCCTAAGAAGAGGAGCTCCCAGAGAATAGAGCAAGAGAACTCCCAGGTAGCAAAGTGGCCTGTGGTACCTGAAGAGCTGCCATCCACAGGAAAGCCCTACAGGGGCCCTGGATCCAGGAAGGAATCTAGGTTGAGAGTACTTCGAGGTAAAGGGCTTGGATGTGGGTCTGCTGGATTTGGGAGGGACTGATTAAACTCGGACAGAGTCTGTCTCCCTCCTAGAAAACCTAGGTGGGTCTTTCTTGTGTGTGTCAGACTTTCCATTAATAACAGAGACTGTCAAAAGAGAAGGGACATTGTTCAAGACATAAAAGCCTTGCTAAATGTAACAACCCAATTAAATGACGGCAGGGCGTGCTAGCAATTCCGCACAGGGGCGGCATGGGAATGGTATGTGTCTTTGACAGTGCCCTCCAGGCAGGTAATAAAATAAACAAGAGTGGGGACAAAAGAGTGCAGAATCTAGTAAGGCCTTTGTAAGAGTGGATTGGCCAAACCATGTATCCTTATAATCTGAAAATATACTGTAGTTGGGACAAAACCTCTGCTTCTCATGTGTGGTAGAAATACCTTTCCCGTGATGGAAAGGTATTGGAATTAAAATGCAACTTGTGGATTGAATGCAGAGGTGGACCCTAAATATTAAGCAAATATCTAGACACCGTATTTATTACTGTGAGTAATCCTATTTGAGGTGATGGTCCTACTCACAAAACAAATATTTCTGTTATGGTTGTGCCAAGGGGCTCCAACCAAGATCAGTGACACATTGTGCTAGGCACTGTACAGAGTAAAGCCAGTCCCTGTCCTTTAGAGCTTACAGCTGGACAAGACAGGGTGGTAGGAGGGCATATAACATACTAGCTGAGTGAATGCCATGGCATGTTTGTTCCATGATTTAAAAAAAAAGTTGGGTGAGTTTGGTTGGTGAGGGGGGATAGCTGAACTGAGACAAAGGAAAGTAGAAGGGCTATCACAGGGAGAGGAGATTAAGGATATGTCTATACTGTGAGCTGTAGGTATAAATTCCAGCTTGAGGAAACACCTGCACTAATGTGGTATAAACAATGTAGCTGCAGCAGCACGGGTGGCAGGAGAGCTTGCTGCCAGAGTAGGTACTCGGCCAAAACACTATGCACTTGCGGTGGCTAGCCCCTTGTACTGCTGCAGCTACCCCCTATTTTTAGCATAGCTATGTCTCCTTGACCTGGAATTCACAACTCCAGCTTGATGTGTAGACATAGGCATAAGGGGACAGGAGGGGTGAAAGGGATGTAAGGATAGGAGTGTGGGGGGCAGGTGGAATGAAAGGGAATGTGGGAGAGGGTTGGAACAGACAGCCAGTCAGCGCGGGAGAGAATGGCCAGAGTAAAAGCTCCAGAAAGAAGTCAGTCACTGATAACATTATCAGTGTCCGCTGCTGCAGCTGTTCGTCTCTCCTCCTGCTGGCATGACCGCCTGTCTGACTCCTCCCAGGAAGTTCTTCTTTATCCAGAGCTCATGTGGCAGGAGGAGGCCACATGGAGCCTGGTGTCTAGTGGATGGTTTCCTCCTGCATGGTTCTGGATGTGATACATTCTAGGGAGGAGAGGGGTAATCTCTCTGACTCTGTCTATCTAGGGTAATCTCCCTATTCCACATGTGTCAGCTGTATCTGGTGCAGCTGCATGTTTCTACTGCTGCTGGCTATTAGTTCCTGTCTGGCTCCATGTGTTCAGTAGTGTTTTCACAGATTCAAATAATAAATACTATTTTCTTCATGGTTACATGGAAGATTTAATGTTAAGAATTTACGTTCTTATGAAATGGCCTAATGTTAGTGCTCTTTGCTAAGTATAAACATATGGTGTCCTTTTCTTAAATCAATTAGAGATTTGCTTTGTAAAGAAAACCTAGAATGTTTTTTAATTTGGAATTTTTACTATGCAATTTTAAAATGCTTCTGGCTCAGGTAATTTTATAATCTTGGCTTCTGTGATTATCTGGGTTTGAATTATTCTGGGCCAATGAGTAGTGAAACAATAACCATGAGATTAGAAAGCTCAACATTGCTTTTTAAAAGTAACTTTTATATTTACTTTGTTAATGTACTAAACAAGGGCCTGATCTGAAGCCTACTGAAGTTAATGGAAGTCTTACGTTCTAGGTAAGTCTTACGTTCTAGACACCACCAGGTCTTGGCTGCAATTTTGGAGTGACAAGCTATGATGATGACCATTACCTTCAGTTGGCTTCAATCAGGCCCCTGTTTCTTTTGTGTAAGAGTCATAAGAACAGCCATACTGGGTCAGACCAAAGATCCATCTAGCCCAATGTCCTGTTTTCTTACGGTGGCCAATGCCAGTTGTCCCAGAGGGAATGAACAGAACAGGTAATCAAGTGATCCATCCCCTGTTGCCCATTCCCAGCTTCTGGCAAACAGACGATAGGGACACCATCCTTGCCCATCCTGGCTAACAGCCACTGATGGACCTATCCTCCATGAACTTATCTAGTTCTTTTTTGAACCCTGTTATAGTCTTGGCCTTCACAACATCCTCTGGCAAAGAGTTCCACAGACTGACTGTGCGTTGTGTGAAAAAATACTTCCTTTTGTTTGTTTTAAATCTTCTGTCAATTTCATTTGATGACCCCTAGTTCTTGTGTTATGAGGAGGAGTAAATAACACTTCCTTATCTACTTTCTCCACACCAGTCATGATAGTATAGACCTCTATCATATCCTCCCTTAGTCGTCTCTTTTCCATGCTGTCATAAATATAAAGGGAAGGGTAAACCCCTTTGAAATCCCTCCTGGCCAGGGGAAAGCTCCTCTCACCTGTAAAGGGTTAAGAAGCTAAAGATAACCTCGCTGGCACCTGACCAAAATGACCAATGAGGAGACAAGATACTTTCAAAAGCTGGGAGGAGGGAGAGAAACAAAGGGTCGGAGTCTGTCTGTATGCTGCGCTTGCCAGGGACAGAACAGGAATGGAGTCTTAGAACTTTTAGTAAGTAATCTAGCTAGGTATGTGTTAGATTATGATTTCTTTAAATGGCTGAGAAAAGAATTGTGCTGAATAGAATAACTATTTCTGTCTGTGTATCTTTTTTGTAACAAGGTTTTGCCTAGAGGGGTTCTCTATGTTTTTGAATCTAATTACCCTGTAAGATATCTACCATCCTGATTTTACCGGGGGGATTTCTTTATTTCTATTTACTTCTATTTTTTATTAAAAGTCTTCTTGTAAAACACTGAATGCTTTTTCATTGTTCTCAGATCCAAGGGTTTGGGTCTGTGGTCACCTATGCAAATTGGTGAGGCTTTTTATCCAACATTTCCCAGGAAAGGGGGAGTGCAAGTGTTGGGAGGATTGTTCATTGTTCTTAAGATCCAAGGGTCTGGGTCTGTAGTCACCTAGGCAAATTGGTGAGGCTTTTTACCAAACCTTGTCCAGGAAGTGGGGTGCAAGGTTTTGGGAAGTATTTTGGGGGGAAGGACGCTTCCAAACAGCTCTTCCCCAGTAACCAGTATTAGTTTGGTGGTGGTAGCGGCCATTCCAAGGATAACGGGGGTAATATTTTGTACCTTGGGGAAGTTTTGACCTAAGCTGGTAAAGATAAGCTTAGGAGGTTTTTCATGCAGGTCCCCACATCTGTACCCTAGAGTTCAGAGTGGGGGAGGAACCTTGACATGGTGGCACAGTGGTGGGATTAACCTGAAATCATTTTGAGATCCAGTTGAGATTTTTTGAACTAGAAATACAGATTTTAAAAAGGAATTTTTAGGAAGTCCAGAAGGCAGCTTTGAAACTGAAAGCAGCTTGGTTTCTCTCTGCTTTGTGGCCAAGCAGAGACAAAAGGGGATTATCTTGTGAATTGCAGGTTTTCTTTGCCTGGAGGCAGGGTACTTAACTCCTGCAGGGAAATTCACAGTCTTCCAACCCAGAGGTTTTGTTTTTTTTTTTTTCTTTTCTTCCTAAAAGTAAATAGGGGGTGTGTGCTCTACCCATTTGCCTGGAGACAAAAGTGGCAGGGTTTTTTTTTAGGATTTTGATTTTTTTTTTTGTTTTACAAGGAGCACAGGTTTGAAAAGAAATTTTTTTTTTCTTCTTTGGGCTGGGTAAGCAGGTTTCCAAGTAGTTGGAGGTTTTTTGCTTTAATTTGGGCCCAGAGCAGAGACAAGGGAATTGTCTTTTTCTGTAGGCTGACAATCACTATCAGAGAATAGGTATTCTATTCCAGCACAGCAAAATTTTACAGCCAAGTTTTGTTTGTTTATTTCTGAACCTCGGGTGTAAAGTTAGTTAAAAACAGAGAGGTTAGAATGGGCAAATCCTCAGCTCGACTACAGCTGGAATTAGCCAAATTTCAGGCTGAGGAAAAACAAAGGGAACATGAAAGACAGATAGAACTCATGCGGCTGAAGGAGGAGGAGAAGGAAAAAGAGAGGAAGCATGTGGAGGAGATGGAGAGGATAAAGGCCCAGCAGAATATACCAACAAACCCTAGCAATCCTTCTCCAGGTACCACTTCCCATCCCAGAAAGTTCCCCACCTACAAGGCAGGTGATGATACTGAGGCCTTCTTAGAAAACTTCGAAAGGGCCTGCCTTGGGTACAACATCTCTACTGACCAATACATGGTAGAGCTGAGGCCGCAGCTCAGTGGACCCTTAGCTGAGGTGGCAGCTGAAATGCCTAAAGAACACATGAACAAGTATGAACTGTTTAAATCCAAGGCGAGAGTCAGAATGGGGATAACACCCGAGCAGTCTCGTCGGAGGTTCAGAGCCCTAAGGTGGAAACCAGACATGTCATTTACCCGACATGCCTACCACATTGTAAAACATTGGGATGCCTGGATATCAGGAGCAAGTGTTGAATCTCCAGTAAATTTGCCCTTCCTAATGCAAATGGAACAATTCTTAGAGGGTGTTCCTGAGGAAATAGAAAGATACATCCTAGATGGGAAACCCAAAACTGTAATTGAGGCAGGAGAGATTGGAGCCAGATGGGTGGAGGTGGCAGAGAAGAAGAAAACTGGTCGCAGTTGGAGCGGAGACCAGAAGGGACCACCCCAGACCACACCCTATTACCGGGGGCCGCCCAAAGCCCCACCTACCTCCCAAAGAACCCTCCAGACCCCTTATCGTCCCACCACCCCGTTCTCCAGCAACCCTTCTCGCCCCAGTGACCCGTCAGCTGGACGATGTTTTAAGTGTAATGAGCTGGGGCATGTAAAGGCCAACTGCCCCAAGAACCCCAACAGATTACAGTTCATTGCACCGGAATCACACCAGAGGTCCACAGGCCCAGATACCTCCCAGATACCCTTGGAGCGGAGGGAAACTGTGAGTGTGGGTGGGAAGAAGGTCACCGCGTGGAGGGACACCGGAGCTCAAGTGTCAGCTATCCATGCTTCCTTAGTGGACCCCAATTTAATCAACCCAGAGATCCAAGTGACGATTCAACCCTTCAAGTCCAACTCTTTCAATTTGCCTACAGCCAAGTTGCCTGTCCAGTACAAGGGCTGGTCAGGAATGTGGACTTTTGCAGTCTATGATGATTATCCCATCCCCATGCTGTTGGGGGAAGACTTGGCCAATTATGTGAAGCAGGCTAAGAGGGTGGGAATGGTCACCCGCAACCAGGCTAAACAAGCCGTGAGGCCTAGCTCTGTTCCGGAAACTTCTATCAGGACCCAGTCAGAGGTGATGGACCTGGACCCCAGGCCAATGTCTGCAACAGCAGTAGTGGATCCAGTCCCAGAGACCCAGACGGAACCAGTCCCAGAACCGGAACCAGCCAAACAACCAACACCAGACCCCGTGTCAGCACTGAATCCAGTACTTGCAACCTCAACACCAGAGGGCCCCACCGAACCTGAACTGGCAGCAGCCGATAACCCTACACAAGAGGCTCAGCCGGAGCCTGAATCCCAACATAGTGCACCAGCGGAGAGCGGTTCACAGTCAACAGAAACAGCTCCATCCCCTATATCGCTTCCAGAGGGACCAAGCCTAGGTCCACAATCCCATGAGGAACTGATGTCTCCAGCATCAAGGGAACAGTTCCAGACCGAACAGGAAGCAGATGAAAGCCTCCAGAGAGCTTGGACGGCGGCACGGAGCAACCCACCGCCTCTCAGCTCTTCTAATCGATCCAGGTTTGTTGTAGAAAGAGGACTTTTATACAAGGAAACTCTTTCTGGGGGACACCAGGAAGACTGGCATCCTCAGCGACAGTTGGTAGTTCCAACTAAATACCGGGCCAAGCTCTTGAGCTTAGCCCATGATCACCCTAGTGGCCATGCTGGGGTGAACAGGACCAAAGACCGTTTGGGGGGGTCATTCCACTGGGAGGGAATGGGCAAGGATGTTTCTACCTATGTCCAGTCTTGTGAGGTGTGCCAAAGAGTGGGAAAACCCCAAGACCAGGTCAAAGCTCCTCTCCAGCCACTCCCCATCATTAAAGTTCCATTTCAGCGAGTAGCTGTGGATATTCTGGGTCCTTTTCCGAAAAAGACACCCAGAGGAAAGCAGTACATACTGACTTTCATGGATTTTGCCACCCGATGGCCGGAAGCAGTAGCTCTAAGCAACACCAGGGCTAAAAGTGTGTGCCAGGCACTAGCAGACATTTTTGCCAGGGTAGGTTGGCCCTCCGACATCCTCACAGATGCAGGGACTAGTTTCCTGGCAGGAACTATGAAAAACCTTTGGGAAGCTCATGGGGTAAATCACTTGGTTGCCACTCCTTACCATCATCAAACAAATGGCATGGTGGAGAAGTTTAATGGAACTTTGGGGGCCATGATACGTAAATTCGTAAATGAGCACTCCAATGATTGGGACCTAGTATTGCAGCAGTTGCTCTTTGCCTACAGAGCTGTACCACATCCCAGTTTAGGGTTTTCCCCATTTGAACTTGTATATGGCCGTGAGGTTAAGGGGCCATTGCAGTTGGTGAAGCAGCAATGGGAGGGATTTACACCTTCTCCAGGAACTAACATTCTGGACTTTGTAACCAACCTACAAAACACCCTCCGAACCTCTTTAGCCCTTGCTAGAGAAAACTTACAGGATGCTCAAAAAGAGCAAAAAGCCTGGTATGATAAACATGCCAGAGAGCGTTCCTTCAAAGTAGGAGACCAGGTCATGGTCTTAAAGGCGCTCCAGGCCCATAAAATGGAAGCATCGTGGGAAGGGCCATTCGTGGTCCAGGAGCGCCTGGGAGCTGTTAATTATCTCATAGCATTCCCCACCTCCAACCGAAAGCCTAAGGTGTATCATATTAATTCTCTAAAGCCCTTTTATTCCAGAGAATTAAAGGTTTGTCAGTTTACAGCCCAGGGAGGAGACGACGCTGAGTGGCCTGAAGGTGTCTACTACGAAGGGAAATGTGCTGGTGGTGTGGAAGAGGTGAACCTCTCCATGACCCTTGGGCGTATGCAGCGACAGCAGATCCAGGAGCTGTGCACTAGCTACGCGCCAACGTTCTCAGCCACCCCAGGACTGACTGAACGGGCATACCACTCCATTGACACAGGTAATGCTCACCCAATTAGGGTCCAACCTTACCGGGTGTCTCCTCAAGCTAAAACTGCTATAGAACGGGAGATCCAGGATATGTTACAGATGGGTGTAATCCGCCCCTCTGAAAGTGCATGGGCATCTCCAGTGGTTCTAGTTCCCAAACCAGATGGGGAAATACGTTTTTGCGTGGACTACCATAAGCTAAATGCTGTAACTCGCCCAGACAACTATCCCATGCCACGCACAGATGAACTATTAGAGAAACTGGGAAGGGCCCAGTTCATCTCTACCTTGGACTTAACCAAGGGGTACTGGCAGGTACCGCTAGATGAATCTGCCAAGGAAAGGTCAGCCTTCATCACACATCTCGGGCTGTATGAATTTAATGTACTCCCTTTCGGGCTGCGAAATGCACCCGCCACTTTCCAAAGACTTGTAGATGGTCTCCTAGCGGGATTAGGAGAATATGCAGTCGCCTACCTTGACGATGTGGCCATATTTTCGGATTCCTGGGCAGACCACCTGGAACATCTACAAAAAGTCCTTGAGCGCATAAGGGAGGCAGGACTAACTGTTAAGGCTAAGAAGTGTCAAATAGGCCTAAACAGAGTGACTTACCTTGGACACCAGGTGGGTCAAGGAACTATCAGCCCCCTACAGGCCAAAGTGGATGCTATCCAAAAGTGGCCTGTCCCAAAGTCAAAGAAACAGGTTCAATCCTTCTTAGGCTTGGCCGGTTATTACAGACGATTTGTACCGCACTACAGCCAAATCGCTGCCCCACTGACAGACCTAACCAAAAAGAAACAGCCAAATGCTGTTCAGTGGACCGGAAAGTGTCAGAAGGCCTTTAACAAGCTTAAAGCGACACTCATGTCTGACCCTGTACTAAGGGCCCCAGACTTTGACAAACCGTTCCTAGTAACCACAGATGCATCCGAGCGTGGTGTGGGAGCAGTTTTAATGCAGAAAGGACCTGATCAAGAATTCCACCCTGTAGTGTTTCTCAGCAAAAAACTGTCTGAGAGGGAAAGCAACTGGTCAGTCACTGAAAAAGAATGTTATGCCATTGTCTACGCTCTGGAAAAGCTACGCCCATATGTTTGGGGACGGCGTTTCCACCTGCAAACCGACCATGCTGCACTAAAGTGGCTTCACACCGTCAAAGAAACTAACAAAAAACTTCTTCGGTGGAGTTTAGCTCTCCAAGATTTTGATTTCGACATCCAACACATCTCAGGAGCTTCTAACAAAGTGGCTGATGCACTCTCCCGTGAAAGTTTCCCAGAATCAACTGGTTAAAATCGTCCTTGAGATGTGGAAAATATTGTTAGTCTTTATGTACTTGGTAGTATATTTAGAGATGCATGTGTCTTATTAACTCTGTTTTCCTAGAGCTCCAGGAAGAAATCCCAGCCAGTGTTTCACCCTAGCTGAGATTTGGGGGGCGTGTCATAAATATAAAGGGAAGGGTAAACCCCTTTGAAATCCCTCCTGGCCAGGGGAAAGCTCCTCTCACCTGTAAAGGGTTAAGAAGCTAAAGATAACCTCGCTGGCACCTGACCAAAATGACCAATGAGGAGACAAGATACTTTCAAAAGCTGGGAGGAGGGAGAGAAACAAAGGGTCGGAGTCTGTCTGTATGCTGCGCTTGCCAGGGACAGAACAGGAATGGAGTCTTAGAACTTTTAGTAAGTAATCTAGCTAGGTATGTGTTAGATTATGATTTCTTTAAATGGCTGAGAAAAGAATTGTGCTGAATAGAATAACTATTTCTGTCTGTGTATCTTTTTTGTAACAAGGTTTTGCCTAGAGGGGTTCTCTATGTTTTTGAATCTAATTACCCTGTAAGATATCTACCATCCTGATTTTACCGGGGGGATTTCTTTATTTCTATTTACTTCTATTTTTTATTAAAAGTCTTCTTGTAAAACACTGAATGCTTTTTCATTGTTCTCAGATCCAAGGGTTTGGGTCTGTGGTCACCTATGCAAATTGGTGAGGCTTTTTATCCAACATTTCCCAGGAAAGGGGGAGTGCAAGTGTTGGGAGGATTGTTCATTGTTCTTAAGATCCAAGGGTCTGGGTCTGTAGTCACCTAGGCAAATTGGTGAGGCTTTTTACCAAACCTTGTCCAGGAAGTGGGGTGCAAGGTTTTGGGAAGTATTTTGGGGGGAAGGACGCGTCCAAACAGCTCTTCCCCAGTAACCAGTATTAGTTTGGTGGTGGTAGCGGCCATTCCAAGGATAACGGGGGTAATATTTTGTACCTTGGGGAAGTTTTGACCTAAGCTGGTAAAGATAAGCTTAGGAGGTTTTTCATGCAGGTCCCCACATCTGTACCCTAGAGTTCAGAGTGGGGGAGGAACCTTGACACATGCTGAAAAGTCCCAGTCTTATTAATAACTCCTCAGATGGAAGCCATTTCATACCCCTACTCACTTTTGTTGCCCTTTTCTCAACTTTTTCCAATTCCAATATATCTTTTTTGAGATGGGGCAACCGCATCCGCACACCGTACTCAAGATGTGGGCATACTATGGATTTATACAGAGGCAAAATGATATGTTCGGTCTTATTATCTATCCCTTTTTTAATAATTCCCAACATTCTGCTAGCTTTTTTTGACTGCCACTGCACATTGGGTGGATGTTTTCAGAGAATGATACACAATGACTCCAAGATCTTTCTTGAGTGGTAACAGCTAATTTAGACCCCCATCACTAGTCTGTGGGGGTGGGAGTAGAGCTTATGTCTGCGAGGTGCAGGATAGCCAACACCTCCATGCCACTACCCAGCAGCCATGTTAGGGCCAAATGCATTACCATTGACCCTGTGGAGAGAAGTAACACAGGAAGTCCCACTGTGGAAGGCTGGACTGACAGCTTCCCTGGCCACTGATTGGTTCAGGAACCCTGTTTAAGTGCAGAAGGAGCTCCAGGAAATTTCTATGCAATGAGGTGGACTCCCCCGCCAGCCGTAGTGATGCCTGCAAATTGCCTCACCATTGGATTCCTGACCCTGGCTTAGAACCTTGGCTTATGCCCTTGAACTTCAACTCTGATCCAAACACCTGTCTTGGCTTTTGAGCCTGGCTTCAATACTTAGGACTCCAACTCCAT
Source organism: Lepidochelys olivacea (assembly GCF_965140295.1). Taxonomy (NCBI): domain Eukaryota; kingdom Metazoa; phylum Chordata; order Testudines; family Cheloniidae; genus Lepidochelys; species Lepidochelys olivacea. The sequence continues at coordinate 77,330,894 of NC_140417.1, read as the reverse complement.
CTTTTGACCCCAGACTCCGTTCCTGCCTCCTGGCAGGACCCTGACCTTGGTCCTGATCTCAGGCTATGTACCATTAAACTCCTATCCCAGTTCTGACCCCTGACCTAGGCCCCTGAACGCTGATGACAGCCCTGACCACTAGGACTGATGACCAAAGCCCTGGTTGTGATACATTTGGTAAGTAGCATTACCATTAATTGCTTGAACAGCTAATATTTTTCAGTCTTGGCTTGAATTTCTGTAACTCCGGTGGTGGTGGTGGTTGATAAGGAAGTAATTCGTAATACTTGCGTTATTTGACAATCTTCTGGTCTTTATCTCAGAGCAAAAAATCCATGCTGAAGGGTTTTACACCCAGTAGTAATCAATTCAGTTTGATGTTAATAACATATACAATAAAGTCCGTGGGAGAGGGGCAATCTCTGTTAAGTTATTTTGCTGGAGTTCCTCTTGCCGGAAAGCAAGGTTTATCCCTCCATGGAGTGCGCCAAAGGGCTGGCCTCTGAACCCAGCAGATTCTCTCTGGAATTGCAGAAGACCAGAGTTGGCAGCATGGAGTTCTCAATTCTTTCTCCATTAGCACTGTAGAGATTTCCTTGAGTATGAGAAACTTTGGGTTTTTTAGATCTCTGTATTCTAGGATTTTGCTACCAGCAAAAAGCCAGAGAGAGTCTGCAGCAGCATCACTACTACACCTGAAACAGCAATTATGGTCTGAATATCTGAGATGAAAATATTCTTTCTGTTGTTTGAGATTTGTAATGCTATTGGGTAAATTTTTTTTAAAAAAGTTCATTTATCATTTTCTGTTTTACTAGGTACTTAGTAATCAATTTTTGCTAACTGTAGTCACTGTCATATAATTTCCTATTGTGATCTTTTTCTACATTTAGCATCATTCTATACTATATATAAAGGGGCAGTGAGAGAGAGTTCTTAAATATTTGTTTTGTTTTTCAGTTTGCAGAATCTGGTAGGGGGCAGTGTATTGTGAAAGAAACTGAGTCTTGATGTGGGGGGCGCGGAAGGGGAAATGGTGCTTTCCTATCAGCAGGCCTATAAAAGCATCCAAGTGCCCAGCCAGTGGCACAGGAGCCAGAAAAGAGAGGAGTCTGAGTGGGAGTTTGGGGGAGGGTGTGTCTGATGTGTTCTCTCTCTGTGGGTATGTCTACACCATGGCCTGGTCTGCAGGGGGGGATTGATCAAGTTATGCAACTTCAGCTACATGAATAATGTGGCTGAAGTCAGCATACTTAGACCTACTTACCGTGGTGTCTTCACTGCAGTGAGTCGACCGCTGCCGCACCCCTGTTGACTCTGCCTGTGCCTCTCGCAGTGGTGGAGTACAGGAGTCAACGGTAGAGCACTTGGGGGTTGATTTTATCGCATCTAGACTAGACGCAATAAATCTACCCCTGCTGGATCGATCGCTGCCTGCCAATCCGGCGGGTAGTATCGACTTACCCAGTGAAATTAGGTCGATTTTAGAGAAGTTGATCTTTAGAAAGCAATTTTATACAGTCGATCGTGTATGTCCTCACTAAGCACAGTAGGTCAGCAGAGTGTGTCCTCAGTACCATGGCTAGCATTGACTCACGGAGTGGTGCACTGTGGTAAGCTATCCCATAGTCTCCGCTGCCCATTGGAATTCTAGTTAAGCTCCCAATGCCTGATGGGGCAAAAACATTGTTGCGGGTGGTTTTGGGTACATATAGTCAGTCTCCCCTCCCTTCCTGAAAGCAACGGCAAACAATCATTTTGCACCTTTTTTCCTGGGTTACCTGTGCAGATGCCATAGCACGGCAAGTATGGAGCCCGCTCAGCTCAGCACTGCTGTTGTGAGCATTGTAAACACCTTGCGCATTATCCTGCAGCATGTGCAGAACATGGCTAGGAGCTGCCAGCACAAGAACGATTGTGAGGAGGACCTGGACACAGACATTCCTGAAAGCACAGGATGTGGCAGTTGGGACATCATGGCGGCATTGGGGCAGGTTGATACAGTGGAATGCCGATTCTGGGCCCGGCAAAGAAGCACAGACTGATGGGACTGCATAGTGTTGTAGGTGTGGGATGATTCCCAGTGTCTGCAAAACTTTTGCATACATAAGGCCACTTTCATGGAACTTTGAGTTGCTTTCCCCTGCCCTGAAGCGCTGGAATACCAAGATGAGACCTTCCCTGACAGTTGAGAAGCGAGTGGCGATAGCCCTGAGGAAGCTTGCAATGCCTGACTGCTACCAGTCAGTCAGGAATCAATTTGGAGTGGGCAAATCTACTTTGGCAGCTGCTGTGATCCAAGTAACCAAGGCAATCAGTGACCTTCTGCTAACAAGTATAGTGACTCTGGGAAATGTGCAGGTCATAGTGGCTGGCTTTGCTGCAATGGGTTTCCCTAAGTGTGGTGAGGCGATAGACGGAACATATGTCCGTATCTTGGCACTGGACCACCTTGCCAACCAGTACATAAACGGCAAGGGTACTTCTCAGTGGTGCTGCAAGCACTGGTGGATCACAAGGGATGTTTCGCCGACGTTTCAACGTGGGATGGTCGGGAAAAGTGCATGACACTCGCATCTTTAGGAACTCCGGGATGTTTGAAAAGCTGCAAAATGGGACTTTCTTCACAGACCAGAAAATTACCATTGGGGATAGTTATGCTTGGGGACCCAGCCTACCCCTTGCTCCTGTGGCTCATGAAACCATACACAGGCAGCCTGGACAGTAGTAAGGAGCAGTTCAACTATAGGTTGAGCAAGTGCAGAATGGTGGTAGAATGTGCCTTTGGATGTTTAAAAGCCCGATGGCACTGTTTGCTGACTAGGTTAGACCTCAGCGCAACCAATATTCCCATTGTTATTGGTGCTAGCTGTATGCTCCATAATATCCATGAGAGTAAGGGGGAGACGTTTATGGTGGGGTGGGAGGTTGAGGCAAATCGCCTGGAGGCCAGTTTTAAACAGCCAGATACCAGGGCGATTAGAAGAGCACAGCTAGGCATGCTGTGCATCAGAGAGGCTTTGAAAACCAGTTCTATGACTGGCTAGGCTACAGTGTGATAGCTGTGTGTGTGTTTCTCCTTGATGCAAAATCGCCCCCTTTGTTGAATTTACTTCCCAATCTCCCTCCCCACTTTGACCACAGCTGGCAAAGGAAATAAAGTCCTTAGTGTTTTGAATCCATGCATTCTTTCTTTTCTTTTTTTTTTTTTTAAAAAAAGAGAGATCACTGAGAAGGTAGCCCAGGTGGAGTGGGGGAGGAGGGAAGGACAAGGCCACATGGTTTATTGTAGCCATGCTACAAATCAAAGCTGTTTGAATGACAGCTTTCTGTTGCTTGGGCCATCCTGTGAAGTGGAGTGGCTGGGTGCCCGGAGCCTCCTCCCCCGCGTTCTTGGGCGTCTGGGTGAGGAGGATATGAACTTGGCGAGGAGGGCAGGCGGTTATACAATGGATGCAGCAGCGGTCTGTGCTCTTGTTGTCTTTTCTGCAGCTCCACCAGATGCCTGATCATGTCTGTTTGCTCCCCCATTAGCCTCAGCATCTCCTCCTGCGTGTTCTGATCACACTCACTGTATGCTTTCCTGGCCTCTGCCACCAAATGCCTCCATGCATTCAGCTGTGCCCTATCAGTGCAGGCATGAGCTCAGAAAACATGTCATGGCAAGTGCGTTATTTTTTCCCCCACCTTCTAACCTCAGGGACGGAGTTGATACGGGGAGCATAGAAACATTTGCGCACACAGGGGGGATAAAAAGGGAGAGTAAAATTTAAGAAGATTGCTGTGAATTGCTTGATTCACTGTGAAAGAGACAGCACATGTGCTTTAGGTACAAAGTCTCATTTTGCCTTTTATATTGAGCGCCTGCCAATATGGTGACACATCACAAGGCTGGGCAACAGAATTCGGTTTCCTGGCAGCCATAGTAAGCCAAAAGGTACATGGGGTTGGCTTCTTCCGCCTTCATAACATGTGGGAATGGTTTCAAACTGCAGCGTCCTCCTTTCCCATAGCAAGCAATGCCAGTTGGGTTTGCCATTTAAAAGGAGGGGCTGTGGTTTTGGGGTGGATGTGCAGCACATCCCTCCCCCCTCGGTCTGGCTATTCCCCTATTTCAACCAGGTGACCATGAATGATGTCACTCTCCTGAGGCTAACACAGAAAAATAAAGACCGAATGTTGCATGAATGCGACCAAAACCCAGGACCATTCGCTGCCATGCTTTGTGCTGCAATGATTCCAGACTACTTGCTACTGGCTTGGCATGGTAAAGTGTCCTACTGTGGAGGACGAAATAAGGCAGCCCTCCCCAGAAACCTTCTGCAAAGGCTTTCAGAGTACCTCCAGGACAGCTTCATGGAGATGTCCATGGAGGATTCCCGCTCCATCCCCAGACATGTTAACAGACTTTTTCAGTAGCTGTACTGGCCGCGAATGCATCCCAATTCTTCAGGGCAAATCAAACATTAAACACAATTGCTTTTAACCCCTGTAGTGTAGTTACAAATGTGCACTCACCAGAGCTGCCTTCTCCGCCTTCAGGGTCCAGGAACCCACCTTGGGAGGGTAGTGGCTTCAGGGTGATAAAAAGGTCCTGGCTGCCAGGGAGAATGGATTCTCCACTTGCCTGCTGCGCATTCTCCTCCTCATCCACAAAATCCTCCTACGTGTTGCATGAGACTCCCCCCTTGCAGGTGTCCCCAGATAGTGGTGGGTTACTGGTAGGGTCCCCCTCTAGAATGGCATGCAGCTAATCACAGAAGCGGCATGTATGGGGCTCTGACCCGGAGTGACTGTTTGCTTCTTTGACTTGTTGTAGGCTTGTCTGAGCTCCTTAACTTTTAGGCGGCACTGCTGTGTGTCCCTGATGTAGCCTCTCTCCAGCATGCCCTGTGCAATTTTGGCATATGCTGCCTGCACAGATTCTTCTCCCCATACAGCACTCAGATCCAGTGTCTCCCGTTCGCTCATGCCGGAGCTCGTTTGCAATTCTGGGGCTGCATGGTCACCTGTGATGCTGAGTTCGGCACGCTGACCAAACAGGAAATGAAATTCAAAAGTTCCTGGGGCTTTTCCTGTGTACCTGGCTAGTGCATTGGAGTTGAAAGTGCTGCCCAGAGTGGTCACATTGGAGCACTCTGGAATAGTTCCAGAAGGCCAATACCATCAAATTGCACAATGCTGCGTAAGCACTGCCCCAAATTTGACCCAAGAAGGTCGATTTTAGCACTACTCTCCTCTTCAGGGAGGAGAACAGCAGTCAATTTTACGAGCCCTTTAAGTCGACGGAACAGGGTTGGTTGTGTAGCCGCATTGCTTGTAAAATCGACCTAACATAGCTAAATTCGACCTAACCTCGTAGTGTAGACCAGCCCAGTGACCTGAGGAATGGAAGAGACAATGAAGATGACTGGATGTGGAAGCTGCGGGATGTACATTATTCTGGAAAGGGTACCTGAAAAGTGCTTCTTTTATATGAAGTGCTGCTTGATATTTTTGAGGGAAGAGAAGGTCCAAGGTTTGGAGATGCATCTAGAAACTATGGCTGAGTTTCCAAGGGGATTTGATTGAATGGTGGAAGGAGAGAGGAGGCTGAAGGAAAAACTTTCAGATGTAAGCTGGACCAGAGAACTGTGGGGGTAGACTGCTGGATGAGGAAAGTGGCCAGTGGAAGTATGTGACTGTGAGAAAAAGGCAATGGAACAGATCAGTTAGTGAAGGAGAAATGGAGAAGAGGAACAGGCTTGCTGAGTTGGAAAATGAAGGGGGAGAGATGGGCAGTAACACATGATGGGACAGCAAGGAAGAGAAGAATGACTAGTCTTATAAGAAGTAGAATTTAGAACCCCAGGGGGGACAGAGGATGACTCTCAGACTGCAAGTGAGAACAGAAGACAAGAAGATTTGCAGCCAGAAAGAGCAGGAAGAGGAAGGCTAGAGAATTGCAACAACATCAGGAAGAGGCAGGTCTACATGATTGGGGACTCCTACTAAGGAGAACAGACATGCCTGTTACCAGTGGTGATCTGGAGAACAGAAAGGTGAGTTGTGTGCTGGGAGCTAAGATATGGGTTGTGGACTTGAGGCTGAAGAGGATCCTAATAGAAGCAGGAAAGAATCCACTGATTGTTCCCCCATGAAGGACAAATGATACTGCTAGATTCTTATTGGAACTCACCAAGGAAGACTACACTGGGTTGGGGAAGATGATTAACGGAGGCTCAGGTGATCTTCAGTGGGATTTGAACTATCCCTAAAGGAAGAGCGCGAAGACAATACCGGATTAGATGATCAACAGAGATGGCATCTCAAACAGGTCATTAAGAGAAAGCAGAAAGCCAAGAAGGAATCAATCAGCCAGGAAAGCTACCTCTTGGAGGTCAGGAAGTGTAGGGAAAAAGTGAGAACTGCCAAAACCCAAGAAGAGTTAAAACAAACAAAAAAAGATTCTTTAACCATCTAAATAAAGAGAAAACAAGGAAAGAAGTGGGACTGCTGTGTATTGAGGATGGGGTGGAGATTAAAGGTAATTGAGGCATGGCTCAATACCAGAATGAATACTTTTGCCTCTGGCTTTAATAAGAGTAATGAAGAGCTTGGGGACAGTGGCAAGGTTGTTAATGGGAATGAGGATATGGAAGTAGAAATTAGCACTTCTAAAGTAGAAGTCAAACTCAAACAGCTTAATGGAACCAAATCAGGGGGCCCAGGTAATCCCTATTCAAGAATATTAAAGGAAGTGGCACATGAGATTGCAAGACCAATAGCAATTTTTTAATGAACTTATAATCTTGGAGGTTGGACCCTATAACTGGAGAATTGAAAATATAGAAACTATATTTCAGAAAGGCAAACAAGAGATCTGGGAAACTACAGACCCGTTTGAACTCAACTGTGTACAAGATCTTGGAACAAATTTTGAAAGAGAAAGTAGTTAAGGATATAGAGGTAAACAGTAATTGGGATAAAATACAACATAATTTTACAAAAGGTAGACCAGGCCAAATCAACTTAATATGTTTCTTTGAGAAGACAACAGATTTTTGTTAGACAAAGGAAATGCAGTATCTAACTGATCACCATATTTTGGGTTGGAAAGGAATTTCCCCCAGGTCAGGTTAGCAGATAACCTGGGGAGTTTTCACCTTCCCTTGCAGTGTGGGGCAGGGCTCTCTTGCTGGTTTGAACTAGTGTAAATGGTGGATTCTCTGTAACTGGGAGTCTTTAAATCAATACTTGAGGATTTCAGTAACTTTAGCCAGAGGTTATGGGCCTATTACAGGGGAGGAAGGGTGGGTGAAGTTCTGTGGCCTGTGATGTCCAGGAGGTCAGACTAGATTATCATGATGGTCTCTTCTGGCCTTAAAGTCTGTGATAATGCCCTTTCCTCAGCTACTGAATGGTTAAAACACTTAATCTAAACATGGTTGGCTTTATTGTGGAGATGCACACATGCGTTACGAGGAGAGGCTGAGGGAACTGGGGATGTTTAGTCTACGGAAGAGAAGAATGAGGGAGGATTTGATAGCTGCTTTCAACTACTTGAAAGGGGGTTCCAAAGAGGATGGCTCTAGACTGTTCTCAGTGGTAGCAGATGACAGAACAAGGAGTAATAGTCTCAAGTTGCAGTGGGGGAGATTTAGGTTGGATATTAGGAAATACTTTTTCACTGGGAGGGTGGTGAAACACTGGAATGCGTTACCTAGGGAGGTGGTGGAATCTCCTTCCTTAGAAGTTTTTAAGGTCAGGCTTGACAAAGCCCTGGCTGGGATGATTTAATTGGGGATCGGTCCTGCTTTGAGCAGGAGGTTGGACTAGATGACCTCCTGAGGTCCCTGATATTCTATGCAATTGCTATATATATATGTTGCTTAATTATAATGTGTATATATAGATTACAGTATTTTGTAATAGAAGTGTGACATATATGTACGAGTGTTGATAAGCAACTTGTCTCTATTTCTTGGCCCCAGGATACAAACAGTAATTAATACCCATATCACATGGCAAAGGTCATTGTGCATTGGCTCCAGCTGACTACTGTTAATGCTTTGCTTTATATTAATATAAATTCAAATGCATATAAAACATACAGCCCACAAACTGTACTCTGCTTATAATTGACTGTATTAAGTAGCCACTTAGAATGGATCTCAGTGCAGACAATCTGCACTTCCTGACATAAGATTATTTTCCCTCTTCTTGACTGTAACTAATACAGCTTTGTGATCACATGGCTACTACTTGTCTTCAAAATGATTCCTTCTGCTGTGGCCTGTTCACCTGCTGAGGTGAACACAGGTGACAGGCCACAGCAGAAGGAATGGTCAGTTTGAGTATATGAGCATTATCTGAAGAATTCTGTGTGTTCTCAAGAAACCATTTTCTGCATGGTCTTATTTAGATATCTTTTATTTATCCTGTAGGACTGATCTTCAGAAGAGGCTATGGTGTAAACGTTAGTGTGGATGTAGAGTTATTACTTTTGGCAGGTTGCCAGCTACTTTCTGTTTGAAATCTAACTCACTTGCAACTGGGGGTGGGGGAAATATTTTGTGGTGTGTCATTTTTTTTGTTTGTTTTTTTAAAATTTTTTATTTCATGGTATTTTTTTCTTGTTTACTCATGTAGCATTGTCTGTACATACCACAGGGCTACTTTAGGGGCGGGGGTGCTCAAGAAGCTTATTAAATGTTGATATTAGAGTTTTTGTCCTTCTGAACTGGTGATACTTACAAAGCATGGTAAGGTGTCCTACAGGATAAATATGGATGCTTTCCACCCTCTAGGAATTTTATTTTGTATAAAGTTCTTTCCTGTCTGTGCTGACTTCCCCACTCACCAATCTGATTATGCATAGTAAGGGGTAATGGCTGGTATGCTCGAAGTGATATAGTATGGAGAATTGCTCAAGTGAGCTACCTGTGAATTGTGGGCCATTGTCTGTTAACACATTTGGAATATTCCATGATGAACAAACTAAGGTTTTTTTTTTTATCGTTTAAGGATTTAAAGGTGAATTGACCATGCAACTATTAATGTTTACATATGTATCCCAATTTGAGACCAGATACAGGCACCTACATTGTATTTAATGACACTTAATTTCACTGCCAGCTATACTTGTTAGAACAAAGAAATTAGGTAGCATTCTAATAAATTCCTTAACCAACCTTTTTACACACATCTCAACACAGTGGAAGTTTTGTAACTATATGTGAGTTGGGTGACTGGTGTTCCTAATTGTTATAGCTTGTGTTTGAATAACTACTATTAAAACACAAGAAAGTGTAACTGCTCATAAGAGACTGATCCTGCTCAGATTGAAGTTTATAGTAAAACTCTATTCGTCCAACTTTTGTCTTTGTTTGCACAATTAACTTAAAGTAAGTATACACCATGCACTTGAATATTCTGCCCAAACTAAGTGATGCCGTGCTTTGTGATTATGTGATCGTGCTTAAATCATTAGCCAATAGAAAATTGCATGCTTAGCTAAATATAAACTGGAAGAGAGTAAAACTTTAATATGTAGAAGTAGAATGCCTTGGAATGGGTAAGTGTGTATTTCATGTCCTATTATATTTAAACAAAAAATTTTAATTGGCATTTGTATACAGCACAAATAAACATGTGAAATTAAGGCCTGATCTACACTATGAGTTTGTCGGATTTAGCAGCATTAAATCGAATTAACCCTGCACCCGTCCACACAATGAAGCCATTTTTTCGACATAAAGGGCTCTTAAAACTGATTTCTGTACTCCTCCCAACGAGGGGATTAGTGCTGAAATGGACATTGCTGTTTCGAATTAGGGTTAGTGTGGACGCAATTTGAAGGCATTGGCCTATGGGAGCTATCCCACAGTGCATCATTGTGACCGCTCTGGACAGCACTCTGAACTCGGATGCACTGGCCAGGTGTACAGGAAAAGCCCTGGGAACTTTTGAATCTCATTTCCTGTTTGACCATGCAGAGCTCATCAGCACAGATGACCATGCAGTCCCAGAATCGAAAAAGAGCTCCAGCATGGACCGAATGGGAAGTACTGGATCTGATAGCTGTATGGGGAGAGGAATCAGAACTATGTTCCAAAAGACGAAATGCCAAAACATTTAAAAAAATCTCCGAGGCCATGAGGGGCAGAGGCGACAGCAGGGACGCAACACAGTGCCACGTGAAACTTAAGGAGCTCAGACAAGTGTATCAGAAAACCAAAGAATCAAACGGACGCTCCGGGACAGAGTTCCAGACATGCCGCTTCTAAGCTGAGCTGCATGCAATTCTGGGGGGGCCACCACCACTACCCCACCCCTGTCCGTGGACTCTGATGATGGGGTACTCTCCGCCATGCCTGAGGATTTTGCAGATGGGGAAGATGAGGAGGAGGTTGAGGAGAGCACACAGCACACCATTCTCCCCGACAGCCAGGATCTTTTTATCACCCTTACTGAAATACCCTCCCAACCCAACGAAGCTGGAGAAGGGACCTCTGTTGAGTGTACCTTTTAAAATATAATACATGTTATAAAAGCAAGCTTTTTTTAATGATTAAGTAGCCTTGAGGACTTGGGATGCATTCGTGGCCAGTACAGCTACTGGAAAAGTCTGTTAATGTGTCTAGGGATGGAGCGGAAATCCTCCAGGGACATCTCCATGAAGCTGTCCTGGAGGTACTCTAAAAGCCTTTGCAGAAGGTTTCTGGGGAGAGAAGCCTTATTCCGTCCTCCATGGTAGGACATTTTACCACGCCATGGTAGTAGCAAGTAGTCTGGTATCATTGCATGACAAAGCCTGGAAGCGTATGGTCCAGGTGTTTGCTGGCATTCAAACAACATCTGTTCTTTATCTCTCTGTGTTATCCTCAGAAGAGTGATATCATTCATGGTAACCTGGTTGAAATAGGGGAATTTAATTAAGGGGACATTCACAGGTGGCCGTTCCTACTGGGTTGTTTGCCTGTGGCTGAAAAGAAATCCTCCCCGCAGTTAGCCACGTGGTGGGAGGTGTGTGTGGGGGGCATTGGCACTGAGCTGGTCGCGTTTGGCTAGCAGGGATCTTCCCTGACACCAGCCACGCGATGGGATGAGGGGTAAAGCAATCATCCCAGAGAATTGGATAACAGTGCCATATCTGAACATGTGATTCTTGTGTGGTGGGAGCTTCCCTTCTAGGTTGTTCCAAACTCTCTTATAACATTTGAGGAGGCAGGAGTTCACCCAAGAATCTCTCCAACTGTACAGATTTATCTCAGCACCCGTATTAGCATGTGCAGAACTCCAGTATCATTGCAGAGTAGTCTGTCAGGAGCACTACATAAATATCCTAGAAGCCTAAAAGTAACTTTACTTCCATCAGTCACAGCCTTAATGGCCCCTCCCTCTTTAGCTCTGTCTCAGTTACAGGGATGCTGCACCTTTCTGGTCTCTGAGTGCATTTCCTTTACCTATTCTCAGAGTGCAGTTTTGCTGTTCTCCAGCCCTTAAACTGGACCCGGGGCTGCAGTATGCTGTGTATCCACTGTTCTTACCCTGCAGGTCAACTGAGTTCTATCACCTGCAGTTCTTCCCATTGGAAGCTTGACATCAGTGGTATCCAGTAATCAGACATCCTTCTTAAAGTGTTTATTTTAGTAATAGTAACAAAGCACTTAGAAAATTGTTTTAAACAATCTATATGCATGTCTGTCTCACCTAAATGCTTATCATCCTCTGATCCTAACCTAGGAGGCCTAACTTCTTCAGACATACCCAGCAGGTGCCTTTGTTTCTGCCTGGTTTCCGTGAACACCTATTGCTCCCTTGAATGTTTCTTTTTAAACCTGTCAGGGCTCTTCAGATTTTCTGTGTTCCTGTGCCCTGTCATGTCTCTTGGTCTCTTAATTGTTTGCGGAGGGATAGCTTATTGTGAGCCATTCTTTTTTTTTCTTCCTTGCTCGTTTTTCCTGACAGCTCCATATTAAACTAAATCAATATATTCATACAGTAAATACCCCAATAACCAGGCTAACATGCAATATTTGTAAATTATTACAGAGCAGCTCCAGTACTCTCACAGGTTTCTTAGTCCTGTGATAATATTGGGAGTCCTGGCACCTCCTTCCCCCTGGGCTGTGGCTAATTCTTACATGCATGGATAATAGAATGGAGAGTATGTGTATAATATTTGTGGATGACACCAAGCTGAGAGACGTTGCACACACTTTGGAGGACAGGATTAAAATTCAAACTGACCTTGGAAAAAATGGAGAATAGTCTAAAATCAACCAGACAAAACTGAATAAAGTACTGCAGTTGGAAAGGAAAAATCAAATGCACGCCTACAAAATGGGGAATAACTGGGAAAGCAGTAGTACTGCTGAAAAGGATCTCAGGCTTTATAGTGTGTAAAGTTTGAATATGAGCCAATAATGTGATGCAGTAGCAAAAAAGGCTAATATTCTGGGGCGTATTAACAGGAGCATTATATGTAAGACACTGGAGGTAATTGTGCCACTCTGCTCGGCACTGGAGAGGCCTTAGCTGGAGTTCTGTGCCCACTTCTAGGTGTCATATGTCAGGAAAGATGTGGGTAAACTGGAGAGAGTCCAGAGGAGAGCAACAAAAATTGTAAAAGGTTTAGAAAACCTGACCTATGATGAAAAGTTAAAAAAAACTTGGGCATGTTTAGTCTTGAGACAAGATGACTTGGGTGGGTGTGGGGCAACCTGATAAGTCTTCCTCTTTATGAAAGCCCATAACATATTTGGTGTTGCTCAATTGTTCTCCATGTCCACTGAAGGTAGAACAAGAAATAATGGGCTTAATCTGCAGCAAGGAAGATTTAGGTTAGATATGAGGAAAAACTCTCACTATAAGAATAGTTAAATACTGGAATAGACTTCCAGGGGACGTTGTGGAATCTCAGTCATTGGAGTTTTTAAGAACAGGTAAGAGAAACGTATGTCAGGGATGGTCTAGATGTACTTATTCCTACCTCAACACAGGTGGCTACACTAGATGATGTCTTGAGGTGCCTTCCAACCCTACATTGCTATGATTCTGTGCAATGCATGCAGGCTGCTCCCTGGGGCTGTCCCCCAGCCTTGAGCTCAGACTCTTGGCCTGCTGTATCTCTGTAGGGGCAACAGGTACCCTCTCTTGCAACCTGTGCAGTCCCTTTCTGATTGGCAATCCTATTCTCCAGTTAGAGGAGAGTTGTCAGCAAGAAGCAGGAGCAGGATTCCTGACAGATCTCTAGCCAAAAGCTTGGGGGCTGGGGAGGGGGAGAGAGCAATGTCTCTTCTTCCCCATGCCATTTAGGCCCTGGTGGGGAAGGTCAGTCTTTATAGGACTGCTGCCAATCATGGAGATGGGGCTCCACACTTATCTCTATGGGGAGGAAAGGGAAAATTAAGGAGGGTTTTACCAGATGAGATGGGAATTGGTTTGAGTTGTCCACTCCACTGTGAGGTGTCACCAAAATATGTGCAACTCCGGAGAGCCATGCTTGATTCCACATTGAAAAAAATTAACATGCTGCCATTATCAATGCACTATTTTCAAATCCCATTATTCCCCCCAGCACCTCAGAAGACCTAATATCTCCAAATATGTAAAAGGCATGTATCTTTCCTAAAGACTGCTACCTGTTATACACTTATTCATCCCATGTGAGCTGGGGAACAAACAAAGTCACTTGAACAATATTAAAATGTTCCCCCCCTCCCCATCCTTGCATAACTCAAGTGTATGGGCTGAATTTAAGTTGTCTGGGCAGAATTTAAGTTGTCAGCTTTAACAGTGGTACATACTGTAATGCTATAATAGTAGCAAAATCTTCAAATATGGGTGACTAAAGTTGGGCTCCTGGATTCGTATTAAAACACCTAAACCTAGGTGCTTAGAGATGAAAATTTTGGCCATAGCCTGTAGTCATTAACAGCATTTCATTCCTGTTGGTCTGTGTGAGTGATTGTGAGTGTGGGGTGTCTGTCTGTGTCTCTCTCTAATCCTTGCTTAGGTCTGTGAAGAGGTAATATTGTTTTAATGTGTGGATTGCTCTTTGACCTAAGTTAGCTATTGTAATTTAATCCTTCTTTCATGGTATATTTAAAATAATAGAAACAAACTAAATTGCACTCAATTATATGAATGTAAATAGAGCCCTAGTCTCCAATGCCAGAAGGGATCACCTGATCATATAGTCTGACCTCTTATATATCACAGGCCACCAACACCCACACATTGAACCCAGCAACCAAAATGAGCTTAAGTTACTACAGCCCACAGGAGACTAGACTGTTATGTGCTGCAGGCAGCATATAGGAGGGACTGAAGTGCACCAAGGCCTCCACAATGGCACGGAAGTGAAAAGTGAGATATACTCACCTACATGTTGCAAAGGAAGGCGAATTCTTTCCCCCCCTGCCTCACCCCCACCCCTCTGGTCACTGCCAGTCTGACCTGAGGGAAATTCCTTCCCAACCCCATGTATGACAATCAGCTAGACCCTGAGCATGTGAGCAAGAATCAGCCAGCCAAGCACATGGGAGAATGCTCCATGACACCTCAGAGCCCTGGTCCTCCCTGTACAATGGCTCCTCTCCAGCTGTGGCCATCTCTGATGCTTCAGAGGAAGGAGACAATAATAAGCATAGAATCCCCAGAATACATATGGAGGTGGGGGAATCCCTTCTTGATCCCTGCAGGTGGCCGGCTGAAGCCGTGAGGCATGAACTTTTAGGAACATAAGACATGAACCACAGGACACCTGAACCTTGCACCCCACCATTACAAGTAAGTCTGTCATGCAATCCCACTAATAAATTTGTCCACATATCTCAAAACTAATTTTGTTTGCCCCCTCAACTCCTATTGGGAGGCTGGTCCAGATCCTTACCTTTGTGATGGTTAGAAAGCTTATTTACAGCCTGAATTTGTTCATGGCCAGTTTTATATCCATTTGTTCTTGTGCTAACATTGCCTTTTAGCTTAAATAGCACTTCATCCTCCCTGCTGTTTACCCCATGATGTTTCCCCTCTCAGACTTCATTTTGCTAGACTAATCAAGCCAAGCTCTTCTATTCTCCTCTCATAAGATAGGCTTCCATTCCCTTGATCATTCTAGTAGCCCTTCTCTGCACCTGTTCCAGATTGAAATAATCTTTCTTGACTAAGTCTTTAGAACACAGAGGAGTTATTTGGATTTATAATGGTGTAATTGAGTAGAATTTGGATAATTCTGTTTTCTCTTTGCCTTCCCTCTGTCCCATGGCAACCCCGACAAAGGATACTGGTCTGCACTTTCTCCATTGCCTAGCAAGAGCCAAGTGACACGATTGTCACACAGATATATTGTCATACTCCTTTTTTTGCCTCTAACCCCGATTCAGGAAGGCACCTAAGAACATTCTTGCCTTCAGTGGGAAGGAAGCACATGCTTAAATGCTTTCCTGAATAGGGATATTTTCCTGAATCAGGGCCATTAGGTGGCAACAGCATCACAATTTGTAGTGCTGAATCCCACAGCAGGACTAAAAAACTGGCTGTAGAGAATTGGATGGTATTTCCAGGCTGAATGTAGGCACCAGAGTCATATGGCAAAAGCACTGACCTAACAAATAAGGGTGTAGTTAGTCCCCCATCATGTGACTATTCAATTGTCTGTCATTCAATTTGAGTTTTGCATGAATTAAACTGTGTTCTATTCATTTAGCTATAAAATGCCCCAAGCAGAGGGTAGAAGCAAGAGTCTTGCTGGTTTCAAAGCATGAAGTGTTCCAGAGGCATTGAGCTGAACAGCTCCAGAGCGAGGACATTGAAAGTTCCTGTGATGCTCTTTTAAGAGGGAATTAAGGATGCATAAGGAGTACTGCTTCAGGCATATTATGTGTATATTACTGACTCATAGTATCAAAACTTAGCCAGGCAGCTAAATTGTTGTTGAGCTTTGCAGTAGATTCTCTCGGGGAAGTATTGTGGCTGGGAGGTGCATACTTTCATAGTAATTAATTGCTTTTCCTCACCACTTGGAAAATGGGCCTGCTGTACGCACTTGCCTCTTTAAAATAAATACGTGAATAGGAGGATTTAGTTGAGGGAAGTGAGAGAGTCTTGTGGCTTATCAGTCCTGAAACAATAGCTCTGCTTCCGCTGAGAATGTAAGAATTCAGTTTCTGTTCAGTCCCCAAATTAATTCCAGCACAATGTGCTGTATCAAATCAATGGCATCACTTTTTAAAATGTATTTGTATTGCACCCAAAAGCATGCTAGTAGACTCTGTCACCAAAAGTGTGATGGTAGACTCTAGTGACAGATGAGATAGATATGGTTCTTGCTCCAAAGAGCTTAAAATCTAACATTTTGGACAGGAAGCAGTGAGTGGTAACATGATTGGGTTGGGATTAGGTGGAGGGGAAGGTAGAGGTCACAAAATAATATATTTACTTGTTTTATATCTATTGAGAGCTTCTTGTGTGGTGCACTAAATGCTGACCTCTGCAAGGGACTAAATTAGTCTGATTTTTGTGTGAGTAGTGTTTTTTGTTTTGTTGTTTTTTTTTAAATTAATAGTGTTGTAATTGCTAAGCGTGTGCATGGCACAAACCTTGTCTTAATTTTATCATAGTTATACAGTCAGTCCAGAAAATTTTGATTAAAAGGCACAAGAACAAGTTTCGGAAACTTGAGTTTCTATGAATCGTAGGTTCACCATCTGCACAAAAGTGTGGAGGGGTACAAATTAATGCCAGAGCTGCAACTGAAATACAAACATTTTCTCTTGCTTCCACCAGTCCCCAGTGGCAGGGGTGCAGAGTGGTCAGGGCCCTTCCAAAAGGCACTAAATGATGGGGAATCTGTAAGGATCCTATCCCCAAGCTGTCTCCCTTGCAGTTTCTGTCAGCCATCAGAGAGCTTGTAGCCATGCTGTTTGTGGTCATTGACCCCCAGCTCTGCTCTGATTTAAGAGGGGAGAGTGAGAGTGCACAGTGGGAATTAATGGTGTTTTGCAACAATTTTTAGCTCTTGATTTTGGCAGAAACATGCTACTTCATGCTCTCTATCTCTTGCCCCCCCCGGGACCTTTTAGCTCCAACTTGAAGTCAATGAACAACATGAGCACTCTTTCATTATTTTGGAGATTCAAGAGGGTATTGTGTTCTCTTTGGGAAAAGTGCTAAAAAGGAGCTTGGTTACCACATGCAAGCAGGCAGATGGTTAATAGTGTGGGGACCGGACAAAGAGAAATTGAGAATCAGCAGACATGGACAAGTTTAGTCTTTTAAATGGACTGTGGCCTCAAAAGCCTTTGTAAATCAGTATGAATCATTGACTTCTGGATACTTAGCAGTAACTGGCTGAGAAACTGGTAGTGTGATGTCACTCCTGAGAATACCATGTTCCAGAGGTGATACATCTTACTATGACATAATGACAACTTGGTGTGTCCATGAGAAAGACAGGCATTTTTAATGTATTCCTGGGTGACAGGCCAGTGGTTAATCTTCCGCAGCCCATTCAAAGTAGAGGGATTGGATTTTATTCAGAGAGAAATTATAGAGAATGCCTTGAAACTTTGCATGGTCTAGTTAATTGACCATTGTTTTATAATTATTGACCTGGTATGTTAGTCAAGTGTTGGGGTTCCTCTAAGCCTGCTGCATATTGTGTGAATACACACAGCAGGCTTGTACAGTTTCTCACGTAATCTTTGTTTTCTACCAATAAATGGGCTACTGTGTTCTGAGAGTGGTGATATGAAGTCCAAGTAGTGTATTCAATGTGTACAGGAATCTAATCACTTTACATTCTATGACTTGCCATTCCCTTAAAAAAAGAAAAATGTAAAGATTGATTTTTCTGTTCAGAAAGCTTAGACTAAAATAAGTGTCCTATGAATTGAATTAAATATTTAATATAAATGTGTAATTCATTAGTGCAGGAAAGGAAGTTATCCACTGAGCCTCAAATTTATTGCCTTGAACACCCCCCCCCACACACACACACTCCACCCTGATGTTTTACAGTATGTGTATTAACAAGTAGGTGCACTATTGTAGCATCACAAGTGTGTTTATTGTGGGAAGGTGGACTTGCTTTGATCTGGTTCTCCCAATATGAACCGTGCATGTAAGCCATCATTTAAAAAAAACAAAATAAAGTACATATTTATTAAATACGTGGAGAGCACTAAACAGAAAGAAAGTGTTCCTCTTGTTAAATGTTTACGGTAGCTTAGCCCTAATAATTTAAAGTTCTTAATTAAGGCATTGGAAGAATTAGAAAATGTTAGATCTGTTCTTTATAGCTAATAAAAGAATGATAAAGTTGGTGGTTTGGCTAGAGAAGTACATGTTATACATTGTATTTGATTGCTAGGATGAAGAAAGAGTTAGACTTCAAAAAGTGGTCAATAACCAAAGATGTTTTCTTAAAATCAGAAAATTAGTTGGACTATGAAATACACATTTTTCAAAAGGAAAGTGAGTTTGTCTTGATTCTTTCCTCTAAAGTTTATAGTCTTGCTGTAATTCAAGAGTAATTTATGGTAACAATTTCTGCCTGTGGCAGTTTTGATACAACTAATTAATTCTGCCTTCTCTCTTTATGTGCTTTTATGTGCTTTTAAATTTTAAATGACTAATTTTGCATGAAAAAGTTTATACCATCTGATAGATCAAGGTGATACTAAAACTTAGTTACTTGGTAAAATGACTGCTAAAATTGCATTGTTAGCCTTAATTTTATATTGACTGTACACAAGTTAAAAACTGTTGGCCAAAATTCTTAAACCTGGTTACCTGAAGTAAGACTTCTAAATCTATATTTAAACATTTTATTAGAAGAGGCCTAATTTTTCAGTGTGAATTGATTTTGCTCAGCGTCTTCTGCTGTTTTTTAGGTGCCTAAATATAGATATAGAAATCTAAATTCTGGCATCCAGGTTTAAATATTTTGTCCCCTGTCTTCAAAACATGCAGTTTTATCCATACACAGCGTGTACTGCACATTAATAATAATTAATTTTATATGTGGTTTGCAATGTTGTAGCTGTGTTGATCTGAGGATGTGAAAGAGTCAAGGTGGGTGAGGTAATGTCGTTTATTGGACCAATTTCTGCAGGTGAGAGAGAGAGAGAGAGAGAGAGGCTTTGAACTCTATACAGCTGAAGAAGAGCTCTGTGGAGCTTGAAAGATTGTCTCTTTCTAGGGTTGCCAGGCATCTGGTTTTGGACCAGCACTCCTGGTCGAAAATGGACCCTGGTGGCTCTGGTCAGCACCAGTGACTGGGCCATTAAAAATCCAGTTGGTGGCGCAGCAGGGGCCCCGGGATAAAGCAGGCTCCCTGCCTGCCCTAGCTCCTTGCAGCTCCCAGAAGTGGCTGCCAGGTCCTTGCAGCCCCTAGGTGGTTCCCAGCCAACGGGAGCTGCAGGGGTGATGTCTGCAGGCCCAAGGACAGCGTGCAGAGCCTCCCTAGCCACCCATGAACCTAGGGGCTGCAAGGGAGCCACAGTAAGCACCTCTGGGACTCTGTACCCAAGGACAACCCCCTGCCCCAGACAGGAGTCCCCTGGTGCACCCAAACTCCCTCCCAAAGCCCATGCAATACCCCAAACCCCAGCTCTGAGCCCCTTCCAGCACCCCAAAGTCTTCACCCCCAGCTGGTGCCCTCACCCCCCTCCTGCACCCCAACTTCCTGCCCCAGTCCAGTGAAAGTGAGCGAGGGTGGGGGAAAGCGAGCGACAGAAGGAGGGGGGATGGAGCGAGAAGGGGCGGGGTAGGGGTGTTTGATTTTGTACCATTAGAAGGTTGGCAACCCTATCTCTTTCACAACAGAAGTTGGTCAAATAAACGACATTACCTCACCCACCTGGCCTCTTTTTTTCATTTTATAAACATTTTATATCTGCAAGCTATTGACCGTATTAAAGTTACTTTTGCCAAATATGCAATCATCATTTGAAAAGCTAAGCAATCATGAACAAAGGAGGGTCATATCTTATTGACACTACCTTTTGCATCATCTTTTTATTTTAAATAGAAACTAGATACTGAAATAGTATCTAAATAATATGCTGTGTTGGTATAGGTTGTCTAGTGGCACATTCATTTGTGCAGTAAGGGCTCAAGCCCCACACCAGAATGTGGGCTCGTGGGAGGTGAGGAGGAAGGGAATGCTGTATTATCTCAGATAAAATCATAAACCCAAGATCCATTTATTGTTCATTTGAAGATGGTAAAGATCTCATGACATTTTCTGAAAACAGTAAGGGGAATAGTGGTGTCTTGGCTAATGTGTCTTCTTTCAGTAAAATAGATATTTTATCAGTTTACTATTTATGAAGTGCTGTGGGTGAGCATGGTGTTTATAAAAATGTACTTTGAAGAGTTCACAGTCTAACACACGATGCATGGCTTCCAAATCAAAGCAACTGGAGTTATGGGTGATCTGCACTTTTGAAGATTAGGTCCTTAATGATGTCTATGAAACAGGCCAGAAATGTGACATTTGATTTATTTTAATCTCTGTGGTTTACACTGAAATTAAATAACTGCAGTGAACAACAAAATTCTGTAATTAAATAGAAATATAAAAATAATCATAAGTGATCCCTTCCACTTCATTTAAGTGGTGAAAAATATCTGTAGCATGTCTGTAACATGGCTTCCACACCTGGGGACTGATGATTGTTGTATGTACATACATTTTAATTAATTTGTTTTGCTGTTTTTTTTACCAGAGGTTCCTTTTTGGTTCCAGAACATCACTGAGGCAAAACCATTTCCACAACCATTGTAAAACAAAGGGTGTGAAAAAAGCTTATCACTTGTGCCACGGCCAAAGTAGTCTCTGATATATGCCTTTGTCTTAATGCTTTGGAAGAAATTCTTGAGTCTTATAGCACAAGAATGATTTTTCACATAATACAGTACATCTTTATCAGATCATTTGAATCATCCTGGATAGAACTGGTGAAAAAAAAAAAGTGAACATTTTCATTAAAAATCAAATTTTTGTTGTAATTGAAAAATCAAAATAAGTAAAATTTTGCCCAGCTCTATTTCTAAACTATTTTTAATTTAAAAAAAAAAAAAATTAGACATTAACTAGATATAGATTTTGTGGGCCCCACAAACACAATAGTCTCAGAGCATATTGTATTTCTTGTGGAATAGTTCTATGTTTACAATTTAGTCATTACTTTAATAGTGAAATAGAGAATGTTAAAGTAGTATTGTCTGCACAGTATCTTTTAAAAACTGACACAATCATCTGGTTGACCTTTTAAAACACTAATCTATATCACTCCATGTTCAAGGAGAATTGTAGGTTAGAATGAAAATGGAAAGAGGTGTGCTGTTGCAGGCCCCTAAGAGACTTGTTTTGTGTAATTTTAGAAAGCATATATGTGAACAGGCTCTGAGACGTTTACTGCACAGGAACACCTTAGCTGAAATATTGATAGCTGGTTCTTGGAACCATCTGGCATTCTTAGAACCTCTGTCTCTAGCTGTCTCCCAGATTGCATGGCACCCTTCCAATAAAAAGCTCTAAGGACATAGAATGATTCTCCCTACATACTTCAAATCTCTGAAGCTCTGGGGCTTTCCCATCAGAAATGTTGCCATGTTCTCTGGGACTCAACTAACAGGAAAGCACAAGAATGATTGAAAAATTTTAAGTGAATAGCAGCTCAAAATTTAGTAGATTTATCATCTGCCATGTTGATTTTCAAAGGCAGAGGGAAGGGAACCATGTTGGGAAAGGGTAGGATTTGTGTGAATGAAATAGGTCTAATTAAATGGGTTTATATATTGACACAAGCATAATTACTTTTTTCAGGCAGTCAGCTTTAGTCAGCTGTCTGTTATGCACCTGCACTGGCATAGCAATAAACATTATTACACTATAACTGTAAGTGTTATATTTTTAACCTTCACCAAAATCAGTAATTTAATTCATACTAAGTCAATCTTCACTTTGTTTTACCTTTGGCATAATAATGTAGGGACACTTTTTTTTTTTTAAAGTGCTTAGAATTAATTTGCTATTGCCTTTTAAAAATAATAGATTATACTCTTATTTGTCCTGTACGGTTAAAACCTGTTAATTTTCAGTACCTGGGGCCTGACTGTTTGGCCTGCTAAGGCAGGGTATAGTGGGTGGAGAATTTGCTTGAATAGGGGATCTCTCCTCTGATGGAAACCAGCACAGATGGCTGCAATGGCTTTTTGTACTAGCTGCCTTTCCCACCCCAGCTGTAAGGGGAAGGAATGTTCTGTGGGCATGGGCAGGTTGGGGAAGAGCTCCACTGTACCTGCTTTTCCACTGGCATAAGGTCCATTGAAGTCCAGACCTTACACCAGCCATGAAAGTTAGAGTACACCCCTTGTTGCTCTAACTTCCCCAAGAGCTGGCTAGCTGAGGATCAGGGAGTTGCAACTGGCTTTGTGCAGTGGTCACTCTCTCTACCACATCCAGACTACGCTCTGGAGTGGACAATCAGGGACTTTAGGTGCAATTTTTTCCTGAAAAAGTGACTATAAGTGGAATCTTAGGACTCCTTGTTTGTGACTTGGTTATTTATTGTTGTTTTACATGTTCATTTAAAAAGTCGAATTGTTGGGGTTTTTTTGCTTTTTCTGTTTTTTTTTATAGGCTTCCAGGAGTTTTTTAAAATTTCTTTTGAAAGTGGTCAGTATTCAGGTCAGCTTGTGACAGTAGGAAGTAAAAGACTGTTAGGCTTAAATATCTTGGGGGCGAGAAGAGCAGGTGTCATAATTTGAAAATGTAAAGGTATGTTTGGTCACTGTGCTACCATGTTGTTAGCAACCAAGATATGTTATGTAATGTGACTGTTTCCAAAATTATTTTTCCTCTGCTTTAGGTTGTTCCCGCCTTTTTTCTTACTCTGACATTAATTTTCTTGTAAAGATTCAAGTTCCCTGTTGTGATTGTTCCATGCATATTTTTCTAACATGCCATATAGCAACATGCTCATCCTTTTTGTAATTTTTCTATTCCTTTTTGCCTCTTTAATTCTTTTTGTACTTCTCCTTATCTCTCAATCCATCACACTTCTTCCATACCTGCTTTTGATACTGGTACTGAAGGTACCAAACTACTGGGTCTGTTTCTGTAGTATTGCTTCAGATTTTTCTCTGGGGCATGCTCTTGCAGTGGTTTTCAGGGATAAAAGGGAAGAAACAGTTAGTAATAGCTGCTTGCTTTCCTGCATCTACCCCTTCTATCATCCTCCTTTCCTCATGACTGTAGGTGTCTGGTTTTCAGACTTCAGTGACTCAGGTCAGACATAAGGATCACAGAGAACTACAAAATATGCTTGATTAATTTTTTTACCCTGGGAATGCCCAAATCTGTATATTTGGTGTGTCACTGACGTGAGCAAGTGAAGCAGAAAAATATTTAGCAGAAGAAAATGAATCTAATGGACTTGATCTCTACTATTTATCCAGCCTCGCTGAGTAAAATGTAGTCAGAGGAAGATGTAGCTTTTTGTTTGGTATCAGAAGTGTAAAATGTTTTAACCTTATTCCATCTTTGTTTCCATAAAAAACACTCATATGCTTTCCTGCCAGGCTTCAGAACCATATTGTCCCATCCACACTACCAAACAGTAGCATTAGAACACACATGCCCCAAACTGTGCCACACAATTTTTAGACTAGAATGGTTGAAGATCTGCTATGTGTCATTCATGTCATATACACCTTTAGTAGTTCTGTCATGTCTGCTTGCATATAGACTTTCCCTTAGAAGATACCCTGTAATTTAGAGGATGGTACCCTGGGGCTGGGAACTTTGAATTCTGGTCTTACTGCTGCTGCTGAGTGTTGTTAATATTTCTACACAATTTACAACCTTTATAGCTGAGCAAGAATTAATGCTCTGTCTAGCAGGCATGGAGCCTCATTTTACAAATATGTACATAGAAAAGTTGCCCAAGGTCATTTCAGCTGGAAATGGAAACAACACGCCAGGCTGTATCGTATTATCTATCATATCTATACCAAATCTGTGTGCTTCGCTATCCTGACTGTAACCACTGCTCTAACCATAAGCTTCACCCATTGCCAGGATTAGAACCCAGGAGTCTAAATACATTCCACTGGTGTCTCAAATACTTTAAGTCCCACTAGCAATGAACTAAAATGTAGCCCATTTTGTTCGTAAAATTTACGTCAGCACAATGGCTCTAAGTCCATATATCTGAGGAAATTGTATGAAAACCACAGCGCAGTATTTAAGGAATAAACACACATGCGCATGGACTCACCCCCACAAGAGTGTATGTAAAGCTGCTGTTAGTGGAGCAGAAGGGGCCACTTCTAGATTTGATGACTTTTGGGGTAATGTCACAAGCCAGACAGTTCCAGCGTAGCAGCAGCTATCTGGACCAGAAAGCCCTCTGGGAGAGGGAAGATTTAGGGGAGTGCAAAGTGAATGCAAATTTTTCTCTGCCAAGGACCTACAGGGATACCAGCCTCCCTCCAAATGGTAGGTGGAGGTAGCTGGTCTGGTATAGGATATTCTCTCCTCAGTTCATACCTTCACCAGCCTCTGCCAGTATTTGCTCCATGGGAACCTCTGACAGAATTTACAGTTACAAATTCAAGAGAGTTTGGCTGCGGTGTCAGTTCCTGCCTTCCCTTGGGATGATTAGTTTTTGCACTGCAAGGGAGACAAGATGATGCAGGAAGGAATTTATACCATCCCTACGCCACAGAGAGTGAATCTGGCCCAAGGAGAACTGAGCCCAATCCTGCAATTCCTAGCAGGCCAAATTCTCATTGAGTTCAATATGAATTTTGCCATAGTGGGATATACAGGATCAGGCCCATATTCTAAAAACTTAAGTTACCAGTGAAACAAAATTGGGAAGTTTTGTATTTAGAAGTCAGTGAATACATGCATAGACTTAAAACAAACAAACAAACAAAAAAACCCTGCGTGAGACAGGATATACTACCCAGTAAGTAGTATGCTCCATCATACTGTGAATAATTGGAAAATAATATCAAATGTTTTAGGCATGGGTAGCCAGAACATCTTCACGAGTGATGAGATGGCAGAGAAATATGAGATTTGCCAGTAGATGGCACTCTAGTCTTATGCTTGCAGAGAACTATGTAAAGTACTTCATACACTGTAGCAGTTGTCTGTCAAAATGTAGGCTGGTCATATTTTTCCATGTTGCTAGACACTTGTAGGTTTAGGAGGGTTTCTTTGCAACAAGTCTTAGCTGTTTCCTACAAATGGTTACTTTTTATAAAAAAATCAATGTAGTACAATTGTGTTCTGTGGCTTAAACTGTTCTTGTACTTAAAAACATAAGTATAAATTTAAAAAAAATTAGACAGTTTTAAAGATAGCTCTTTGTATTCAGTAATTTCACTCCAATGAGTTAAAAGTAGGAAATGCTAGGCATAACTCCCCCCCCCCCCCAAAAAAAAATGCTTGTCAAATCTCTTTTTATAGGGCACACATTTTTGTTTTGATATGCTATTGGAAAACAGAAATGCACTGCATATCTGGAAATTCCTATTCAATATGTCTCTAGATTCACAAAGATTTTGCTGATGTTTGGCCCCAGTTATTCAATGTATTTAAGCAGGTGCATAATTTTAGGCATGGGAGTAGATCCAAGACAATGTGGCTACTCCCATGCTTAAAACTATGCACTTCAATGGGACTCTTCATATGCCACTGTACAATGCAGAATTAATGTTCTGTGCAGAATTTAATTTTTTCCCACAAAATTGGCCCTGCAGAGTTGCTGGACACCACTAGGGGCTGCTGGACCCGCCACAGCCCAGCTCCCCAGCTTGCAGTGTGTATGCACAGGAGGCATGGGCAGGGTGCAGTTTCTGACATGCCCTGAATGAAGGAAGTGGGGTGTGGGCCACTGCCCCACAGTGAGTGGAGCATCTGGCCAGGTAGGAATGGAGGCCCTGCAAGGTGATGCATGCGGGTCACTTGTCCCCCTTGATTTCTGCCAGGGTATGTCTGCCATGCTTGGTCATGTGGTGCAGCCTCCCTGTGTGGCAGCTGCTGGGGCTGGCAAGCTGTGAGCTCCGTCCTCTGGGGAGAGGCAGGAACAACAGCTGGGAGCTACAGGGAGGGGCTGCTGCTTTCTGGGGGAGAAACTGAAGGTAAGAGAGGCATGACTCGAGCTGTTCTGGGGACAGCCAAACCTGTAAATTGTGCTACCCCTCTGTCCTTGGGTATGGGTCATCTCTGCCTTCAGCTCTGTGCGCTCTGGCTGCTGAGCCTGATCCTCATCTGCCCAGGGATGAGAGCAGGCCCAGGAGACCCGGCTGCACTGGGTCTCAGAAAGGGGGTGGATGGGCGGGGCCGCACCATGCACACGGTGAGACAGTAATGAAGTTGTGCAGAGTGGAAGACTTTGTGGGGGAAGAGGTGTGCGGGTGTCTGGCCTGGGGAGCACCTTATGCAGCCCCCTCCAGCACTCCCAAATGCCCGCCGTCCAGTACACATACACCACTTCAGCAGCCCCTCCCCCTCTCTCCAGCAGTTTCTTCTGTTTGGGAACTTGGTAACCCTATGGGGGCAGGGTGAAAAAATGGGAATCGACTGGAAGACTGGAGGGGCAGAGTTTTCCCCCAAGATGTGCCGACTGGCACATGTGACACACCCAGACTGAGGCAACTGACAAAAGCATAACACAGAAATAGGAACCGGGGTTTTGTAGGGGTTTCTTTAACTCTCTTAATCCTGGGGGAATCTTTTTTGTTGACTTTATTGTCACAGACATGGTTGCTGACAGGTATTTTGAAATAAAGTACCAAAAAAATTGAAAGTGGTGTATGATTATATTATGTTATTTTGACAAATAAAATATGAAGAATTTTGCAGAATTTTTTGGCACAGACTTCCCCAAGGAGTAGCTTATACACACACATGTTACTGAATTAGGTAAGTTCTCTAATTATGGCCTGTCTGTTGCATGATACCTCGCACTACAGTGAACAGCACAATTAAACATTTTTAAAATATATTTACTATAACTACATTTTTAAACATGGTTTGAAAAGTGCATTCTTTAAAACTGTATTCTAAACATTGTCTATAACTTCCTAACTCAAAAAGTGTTGCAGCCAACATGGGGGAATTTTCTGTTAGACCTCATCTTAACAGATGAAGAGGAACTGATCTCCTAACCAAAAATTAATGTTAACTTAGATACAGTGATCATGACTTGATCACATTTATAAATGTGCAAGCAGAATCAAGTTCATACCAGTAATATTACATATTTCGCAGAGCTGAAAACAATTATATGCCAAATTAGCCAATCATCAGCCAAATAATGTAATCAGAAAATATGAATAATGGGGAATCATTTAAGAATGTCTTTCAAGATGCCCCAAACACCACAGTTCTACAATTGAGAAAGAAGGCCATACTGGTTTTAAAAAAAAGACCTGTTATAGAGGGGAAGTGAAGGCAGCTATAAAAAAACCAAAAACATAACTAATGGAAGAAAGGGGCAGTAGATAGTAATGACTATAAATCAGAATTTTAGAAGACTGATAAGGGAAGCAAAGGACACAAGGAGAAATCTGTGACCAGCAAAGTTCAAGATGATGATAATAAGTTTTTTAAATATATTAGAAACAAAAAGAATCCTCACAATGGTACTGATCCATTACTAGAAGGAAATGGTAAAATTATCAGTAATAGTGCCAAAAGGGCTGAAGTGTGCAATAAATATTTCTGTTCTGTATTTGGGGGGGGGGGGGGGAAAGATGATATAGTCTCTACATATGGTAATAAGACTCTTTCCATTCCACTAGTATCTCTGAAGGATGTTAAACAGAAACTACTAAAGTTAGACACTCTTAGATCAGTAGATCCAGATAACTTGCATCCAAGATTTTTAAAAGAGCTGACTGAGGAGCTTGATGGATCATTAATGTTGATTTTTCAATAAATCTTGGAACACTGGGGAAGTTCCAGAAGACTGGAATAAAGCTAATGTTGCACCAATTTTTAAAAAGAGCAAATGGGATAACCCTGACAACTATATTCCTCTTAGCTTGACATGGATCATGGGCAAGATAATGGAGCGACTGATACGGGACTCAATTAATAAAGAATTAAAGGAAGGTAATGTAATTAATGCAATCAACATGGGTTTATGGAAAATAGCTCCTGTCAAACTAGCTTGATATATTTGTTTTTATGAGATTACAAGTTTGATTGATAGAGTGACAGAATATACTTAGACTTCTGTAAGGTTTTTGAGTTCGTACCACATGACATTTTGATTAAAAAACCTAGAACCATATAGAATTAACATGGCACACATTAAATGGATTAAAATCTGTCTAACTTAATCTGTCTAACCTATTGGTTTCAAAATATAATTCTAAACAGGGAATGGTCTTTGAGCGGATGTGTTTCCTACTGTGATCAGTTTTTGGCCCTGTACTATTTACCATTTTTATCAATGACCTGGAAGAAAACTTAAAATCATCACTGATAAAGTTGGCAGATGATACAAAAATTAGGGGAATGGTAAATAATGGAGATCTTGTCAGTGATTCAGAGCGATCTGGATCGTCTAGCAAATTGGGCTCAAGTAAGCAATATGCATTTTCATATGGCTAAATGTAAATGTTTACATCTAGGAACAAAGAATGAAGGCCATGCTTACAGGATGGGAGACTACATCTTGGGAAGCAGTGACTTTTGGGGGAAAAAAAACTGGGGTCATGGTGGATAATCAACTGAACATGCTCTCCCAATGTGACACTGGTCAAAACAGCTAATGCGATCCTGGGATGCATAACCAGGGGAATCTCAAGTAGAAGTAGAGGGGGATTTTACCCCTATATTTGCAGTGGATGTGACCACTGCTGGAATTCTGTGTCTGGTTCTGGTGCCTACAATTCAAGAAGGAAGTTGATAAATTGGAGGGTTCAAAGAAGACCGGTAAGAATGATTAAAGGATTAGAAAACCTGCCTTATAGTAATAGACTCCAAGAGCTCAATCTATTTAACTGAACGAAGAGAAGGTTAAGGGATAACTTGATTACAGTCTCTAAGTACCTACATGGGGAACAAATATTTGATAATGGGCTCTTCAATCTAGCAGAGAAAGGTATACTATGATCCAATGGCTGAAAGTTGAAGCTAGACAAGTTCAGACTTGGAAATAAGGCATACATTTTTGAAAGAGTAATTAACCATTGGAACAATTTACTAAGGATTGTGGTGGATTCTCATCACTGAGAGTTTTTAAATAAAGATTGGATATTTTTCTAAAAAATATGCTCTCGGAATTACTGTGGGGAAGTACTAAGGCCTGTGTTATGCTGGAGTTCAGACTAGATGAACACAAAGGTCCCTTTTGGCCTTGGAATCTATGCATCTATGTAAAAGGGCTTGTTATCCACTGGAGCAGCATTTGTTGGGGGAAAATTGTAGACACTGAAGTTTAGTAATTCTGGGAAGTAAATTGTGCAGCCAGGAAGGATTAGAGCTTTGGAATGTTCACAGTGCTCTCATGATGTTTTCTATATTAATTCTAATCTGTATGGAAGGAGGGGAGAAATGCTGAGGAAGGTAGCTCTTTTCTAAAATGCCATCTTTGCTAGTGTGTGTTTCCACACCAGAGGGTTAGCAGCAAGAGTTTGGCAGAGCTGAAGATAATGCCATACAGTAGCCTATAGTTCCCGTGTTCTCTGTACTCCCAAGGTAGAAGCAGCATTGCTAGAAATCACATCACTCATGTGACATTGTATCAATTTGACGTGAGTACACTTTACAATAATGAATGAGATTTCTTTATACTGTTGATCACACTTGGCTCTATCAGTGTGAGCAAGGAGAGCAGGATTTGGCCCTTTTTCTTTCTTTTTGACCTATAACTGTTAGAGATGGATTTCTTTGGTTCTTTGTTGCTATTTGCACTTTATTGATGTTTTTCCCCCCAGTATTTAATAAGTTCTGCAGGCCTCATGCTATATCAGTCACATTTATGATTGGTCCCTGAAGTACGCTACTTCATCAGTGTTTGTAGTGGAGGAGAGGAAAGACCCACTAAGAGCTCATCAAAAATAAAGTACCTCTGTTGACCATGTACAATACATACAGTAAGTAAAAGTTTTGAGATCCCCAACAGAAGAATCAAAATAAGTAGAGGGTTTGTGAGGATTTGAATCACTTAAATGTTAATGATTTTTAAGAAAACTGAATTAGGCAGATGCTAGTGAATATTTTGCCATGGGTCTGAAATTCCCGTATCCTTCCTCCCTAGGGATTGATCACTGCAGTCGGTAGACTTGGGCCAGGCCTACACAACAAACCTATATCGGTATAACTATGTCGCTCAGGGGTGTGAAAAATCCACTACAGATTTCAGTCAAAAGTTGGGTATGATTCCTGTTTCTGCATTTGGCTATTGAAAATTGGAGACTGTTTATATCAAATATAAGAGAACTTCTATTTGGGATCAGAATGATGTCAGTGTTTTAACATGCACAAAAACAGAAAAATAAATTGGTTATTAGAGTTTATTGTCCTGGAAAAATGGGAAACTTAAGACCGATCCAGAGATCCACCCTTATGCTTACAGCTTCTGCCAGAATAGCTGTAATTCTTGATTAAAGTATTTTGAGTTAATTATTTAATGCTCCTTGCTTTGGAGAACAGCATTATCAACAAAAAAATTCTTAATTTTAGATTAAAGAAATAAGAGGAAGGTGAGATTTGCTGCATATGGAGTATTACAGGATAAAATCCATCTTTAGGAGTTCTTTGTATTTGGTAAGGGATGTCAAAAAGCTGTCTATCCTGCCTGATTAGTCTTCCCAGTCTAAGGAGTCATGTCCAGGTTGGTAGTCAACTGTTTTTTCTCCTAGAATAAGTAAAGGCATCTGTTCTGGTTGCAGGTTTTTGTAGGTTCTCCAAGCATCAGTTCTGGCTATGTCACTGGAGGGCTTATTTACTTTCCATGGCTCACGAGCTAAAATTTCCCTTTCACAGTAAAAAGCTTTTCAGTCAATCTCTGGCAAAGGAAATAAAATATTTGTCTGCCTTTGTTAATGAAGGAAGATCCTATTTCCAGCCCCAGATCTGCTAAATTCATTTCCCTACATGGAAGATAATGCACATCTACTAGTAATGACCCTCGTGAGAGGTAAGCATTCAGGCATCAGAATTCAGGAGAGAGGAATGGAATGGATGAGAGACAGGATGAGAAATGTCAGCCTGAAAAGGCAAAGTAGTTTGTGACTGAAAATAGGTGTTAGAATGTAAGTGCAGTCTCTGCCTCAAGTATGACAGAAACATAACTGCTTGATAGTCATATTAATTACTACAGGTATGTCATTTCTCTTCTGATATTCAATTCTTATTAGCATGAATGGACATGTACCGACAGGAGAATAGGACACTACATCATCTTTCTTTTTATGATTGTACATCTATGGAAGTTAAAACAATTAAAGCAAACATAATTTAAACTCAATCCTATATAACCAGTTTAAATAAATATGGCAAAATTCTGCACTGAATAATGCTCTGTGCAATTTCAGTGAGACTGAGGAGGCCCCATGCACTGTGATTATATGGGATGTGACTGCAGAATTTTTCCTATAAAATGAAGGTGTGTGGTAATGTGCAAACAAATTTTTAATCCTTCCATTTGCTCTTATAATTAAAGTTGTATTTATAAATGTAATATATGTTTTATGTATAAATTATTTGTCAATAAGCTAATTGATTCTAAAATTAAATAGTTTGTGTCCTGGTTCTTGTTTTGTTTTCACTGTGTGCCCAATGTTTATACCAGATCACTCTTATCCATGCCACTTAACCTGTGTTTGTAATTAATTAAAAGCTGTACATTACAGATTCTGAATGTGTACATTACATTGATCTAATCATATGAATGTTAGTTAGAGAGACGACAAGGCATCAACGCTTGGAACCAGGTTAGATTTAAGGTTAGGTTTGCCACAGAGGTTGAATAAAGGCTGCACTTCAGGTTCTATGAATGAAATATTGTGAGCTCTTCTTGTGAGATTTCACCCCTAAACCCTGGAAGTCTTTCAAGATGAACTGCTCTCATGAGATTCCTGTAGTGTCCAAACTGGAGAATAGCACCTTTCTGGCAAGTTTGTATTCAGGGTTTCAAACCTGAACACTCCTCCCTCTCCCCATCATGTACAATTAAAAAATGTTGGTACTCGAACTTCCGTTTGGGCCAGGAAAACTACATTTGGGGAGATTAGACTGGTGAACACAGCTGATACCTCAGCTCTAGACATCTCTGTGACTCTCTTCTTACAGCAGAGTCCTGCTTTCTCTTCAGTCTCCCCCTACTGAGCTCCCCCAGGCTTCTGCTAAGGCCCAGGTGTTTGATGGTCCTTACCTAGCTCTGCCCTCTCTGTCTGGAAGACAATCCATCAATCACCCAACAGGTGATTGGGCTTGACTCCACTTGGGGTTCTTTCCCTTCTCTAGTAGGTGATGGGAGAACCCCACCACACTCAGCCTTAAAGGGCTGTGTCTTTGATGTCCGAAGCTACTTGTTGTGGGAGCACTTTAGGTTTGGGGCTTTAGTATTGCATAGCATCAGCTGTCATGGTGACTCTGAGTAATGGGAGACTGGTGTCCAAGCAGCTGTGCAACTGTAAAGCTGTTGTGACATACCCATAACACGAGGCAGATTTTTTTACCTTCAGTTACAGATTTCATTGTTCTGTTATATGTGAGATATAGTAACTGACTTTTATATACATCCAGAGACACTGTAGTGCAAATACATGAATGTCATGGGTCAGATTCTGGATGATCTTGCACTAGTGTGCAAAGGAGAGGAGGAAAAACAGATATATTTCTCTCCCCCACCCGCCCCCACCCCAGGCTGGGGCTATTCATGTTTAATTTCATGTTTGTGCAACTCCCAGTGCAATGAGGTCCCAATCCTGATCTGGATCTCTGGGCTTTACCGTTATACAAATAATAAATAAAAAGCGAACTTCTCTCCCACTGCCATATGCACCTGCACGGTGGGAGCTGAAATCTTGGTGCTTGCACTCCCCAAATGCCTTAAGTAGCCTAAGGCCTTCCTGCCTCTGGTCTTCTTTTCTTCTTGTGTGATATCACTGCTGGTACAAACAAGGGAGGCTCTCAAGCTTCTGCCTCCTCATTTTAAAAGGGAGGGAGCATTTAACAAAGTCCTTCACTTTGAAACTCTGTGTGAAATAACCTTCAAGGCATTCTGCAAGACTCAAGTATTGACTGGTATTTGTGGAGGGCTGGTTATCTGGGCTCTGAAGAGTGTGAGGAACTGTGAGTTTGTTGCCTTGGCTGGTTGCTTGTTTGCGTTATGTGTTTTGAGTTGGTTGGCTGGACTGGGGTGGTGTTCATTTCTTATTTTGTTTGGTGTTATTTCATATACTTTTGTAAATTGTGATCATCACCTTTTATAAATCAAAACAAACCTAAAATAAGCACTAAGGTAATGAGAGTTCGGCCAACAATGCTAGATCTCTCCTCACCCTTGCACAGCAAGGAAAAAGGTGAATGCATTGACGACAACCTCTTTCTGCACCAGCTGGCTGCAGCTTCTCCAGAATGGGCCTGTAGTTTGATCCATTCTAACTCCTCTTGAATCATTCGCCCATTTCTTTTCTTTACAGGCAAAATACCTCTGGGACTGCAGCTGGTGCTGGAGTCCTACTCCCCACCCATAGAAATATGTCAGTGTCATAATAATGTGGCTGTAGAAGACAGAACCACAATAGAGCTCTGAAAAACAGGAAGAATCTCTGGTCAGACATCAAATATATCATAGCTAAAAGCAATAATAGAAGCATAGTAATCCATAGATCATGGTCAGATGAAAGTTACAATAAATGTAGAAGAATAAATTCCAGGTCTGAATTTAAATTTTCCTGAAATATTGGCATTTCCTAAACTATGTGAATGCCTGCCCTCTTATATTTTTTTTTAAAAAGTCATAAAGCTTCTCTAAGCTTCTTTTCTCCTCAGAACCACATGTATGGCATGCTTGTTGAGCCCTGAACATATTTATGGTCTATCTAATATTGTTGAGGGAGAGTTGCGTAGATATGTTTTGTCTTCTTACTCATTGATTTTTTTTTTTACACTTTGAGTTCAGTTGGTTAAAAATGCAAATTCTCGAACCATTGAGAAGAAGTTTCTTTTTGGATCTTGCAGTCCTCAGTACTGAGTTTCTGTTCAGGAGGTATTACGTGCAGATTCATTTTAGAGAATCAAAGAAACTAGATGGGTAAAAATTGCAATGGTGATGCAACAAATGAAAACATGTTTATGAAGAAGGAAAAGTCTTGATCTACAATTTCATTAGAGCAAATGCTAGTTAGTATAGAAACTCTCACCTGTAATTCCAAAATTTGCTCTAACTCCCCTCCCCCCACACACACACACAAACCCAACCTTTACAATGATGAATTAATGAAACATTCTTTTAATGTAAGTAGGGTCCCTTGACACCCAAGTCCCATCTTCTCACCACTGGTCAACGCTATCTGCCCCATCAGAATAGTCACACAATGTCAATTTGATATTTGTCAATTGCAATATTGTGGGAAAGAATTGCACCTTTTTCTGTACCTAGAATTTTGTATCCCTGCATGTTTCATTAGGATTTGATAATAATCATTTGTAATGCATTCCATATGTGGAAGACATGTAGAGTTTGGGAACCCTGACTCTAAATTTTCTGACATTTGTGAAATGCAAATACAGCCTTAATATTGCGTTAACATAGCTCTCTGCATTTATGCAAGTAATGTAACATTTTACATTTCACAGCAGTGCCCTGGATTATTTTTATTATATTTTGATGGTTTCAAAAGCCATTGAGATTTTTCTATAGTAAATGTACAAATATATTTATAGCTTTTGTTATAAATGATACATGAAATATTTGATCTCCAGACATCTTTTCTTTAACTTCCCGTTGCCATGGGCACTCATTAGTATTCTATGGAGGTCTGGTTGCCATGGAAAAATATGTAGTTGTTCAGTGTTTCCATGGTAACTTTCCACCATTATGTATCTTCAGTATATCAAGCTAGCAAATCTGTTTGAGTAAATCTGAAATATTACAGTAACGTGAATGCTATTAGCAATAATGTGTTACTATTCCATCTACAGTAGGTAGATATGCATATTGTAAATATCTTTAACATCTTGACTTGGACCATTTAAGGTCAAAATAATTCAGTGCAATTTCAGGCTTTCAAGAAAATCTGCTACCCAGCATCAGCATAACTTGACCCCCTGCAAAGGTTAAAGTGAAATTGCATTGTTTTGGGTGTCTACATATTTCACTTGATAACATAAGCATCATATTTTGAAGCGTAAATGTTTTTGTGCTTGTCTCTGTCTTTGGGATGACCTTCAACAATAACAACCTCTCTGTATGTACCGTGTTTGTGAGATGGTTTTGGTCTTTGGGATTCATGTCAGAGAGAGGAAATCACCTGATGACTCACTGCTCACCGTGGCTTTCACAGGGTGGGGAAAAAAGCAGCGCTGTAAACACACTGCATTGAATCAGTAAATCCTGCAGCTCAACAAGACCCTCCTATTCATTGTCTGAAAATGTGTTCTGATGTTGCAGACCTTTAGAACTGTGGTAGCTAAATTATATCTGTCAATGCTTCGAGAAGGAACTGCTGTTTACATCAGGCTACTAGGATGATCCGGGGAATGGAAAACCTGTCTTATGAAAGGAGACTCAAGGAGCTTGGCTTGTTTAGCCTAACCAAAGGAAGGCTGAGGGGAGATATGATTGCTCTCTATAAATATATCAGAGGGATAAATACCAGGGAGGGAGAGGAATTATTTAAGCTCAGTACCAATATGAACACAAGAACACATGGATGTAAACTGGCCATCAGGAAGTTCAGACTTGAAGTTAGATGAAGGTTTCTAACCATCAGAGGAGTGAAGTTCTGGAACAGCCTTCCAAGGGGAGCAATGGGGGCAAAAGACCTATCTGGTTTCAAGATTAAATTCGATAAGTTTATGGAGGAGATGGTATGATGGGATAACATGATTTTGGCAATTAATTGATCTTGAACTATTCATGGTAAATAGGCCCAATGGCCTGTGATGGGATGTTAGATGGGGTGGGATCTGAGTTACTACAGAGAATTCTTTCCTGGGTGTCTGGCTGGTGAGTCTTGCCCACATGCTCAGGGTTCAGCTGATGGCCATATTTGGGGTCGGGAAGGAATTTTCCTCCAGGGTAGATTGGAAGAGGCCCTGGGAGTTTTTCGCTTTCTTCTGTAGCATGGGGCATGGGTCACTTGCTGGAGGATTTTCTGCACCTTGAAATCTTTAAACCAGGATTTGAGGACTTCAGTAGCTCAGACATAGGTGAGAGGTTTCTTGCAGGAGTCGGTGGGTGAGAGTCTGTGGCCTCCGTTGTGCAGGAGGTCAGACTAGATGATCATAATGGTCCCTTCTGACCTTAATATCTATGAGTCTATATCTCCTTAAGTTTTCCCAGCATTTTCCACTTTTTCTGTTTAGTAAAACCTATGCAAAATATCCATTTGATGGACTGATGAATATCAGTAGCTTATGAAGGTGGAACCAAATAACATGCAATACATACAAAGTGGGAAATGACTGCCTAGGAAGGAGTACTGAGGAAAGGGATCTGTGGATCATAGTGGACCAAAAAGTAAATACAAGTCAACAGTGTAACACTTGTTTTTTTGTTTTGTTTTTGTTTTTTAAAAAGGTGAACATCATTCTGGGACGTATTAGCAGGAGTCTTGTAAGTAAGACACGAGAAGTAATTCTGCTCTACTCCATGCTGATTAGGCCTCAACGGGAGTCTTTCAGGAAAGATGTGGACAAACTGGAGAAAGTCCAGAGAAGAGCAACAAAAATGATTACACATCTAGAAAACATGACCTATGAGGGAAGATTGAAAAAACTGGGTTTGTTTAGTCTGGAGAAGAGAAGAGAAGACTGATGAGAGGGGACATAACAGTTTTCAAGTACATAAAAAGTTGTTACAAGGAGGAGGGAGAAAAATTGTTCTTCTTAACCTCTGAGGATAGGACAAGAAGCAATGGGCTTAAATTGCCTCAAGGGAGGTTTAGGTTGGACTTTAGGAAAAAACTTCCTAACTGTCAGGGTGGTTAAGCAATGGAATAAATTGCCTAGGGAGGTTGTGGAATCTCCATCATTGGAGATTTTAAAGAGCAGGTTAGACAAACACCTGGCAGGGATGGTCTAGATAATACTTAGTCCTGCCTTGAGTGCAGGGACTGGACTAGATGACCTCTCAAGGTCCCTTCCAGTCCTATGATTCTATTATTCTAAATATTTTACATCAGTATAATTCTTAAAGAAAAATTAATTGTAATTTGACATTTATTGGCTGAGTCCTAGTCCCACTGAAGACAAAATTTCCTCTGGTTACAGTCGGTATAAGATTTGACAGTACACTTTTGTCTGTTTTCTGATGCCAGTTCCATAATGAGGTGGAATCATCCTGTTCTCCCCCCTCCCCAAATCTATGTGAACAGGGGACTCTCTGCTCAGACGTCCCCCTGTCTTAATGTAAATGTCATAGCACTGGCCTTTTCAGCCTCTCCAGACCCCAAAGATGGTGCTCCAAAGGCCAAAAGTCTGTGTTGGGGTAGGGGTTCAAGTTTGGGATGACTGGAGACAGAAGTGGACATTGGGAGGTCTGGGGCTGAAACAGACAGACACACTTGTTTCAGTTCCACAGAGATTTCCAGGGAGAGTTATTACAGCCTGGAGTAATATTTTTCTGTCATCCCAGATAGCATGAGCCACTCCAGACAGCATGCCATCTGGTATATACAATTTTTGTATAGAGAAAGGAGAGGGGAGTCTGTTTTAAAAATGTAGCAATGGAAAGGTTAAATGCAGAAAGTTCAACATGACTATTTTTCACAATGAACAGGTGAACTAACATGAATAAATCTTGCAGGAGTTCCTCTGCAGAAGCTTAGAACTGAACACTGAAGATTGATTAGAGACTTTCTGTATATAAATTAGCTTCTGTGCATCTCAGTGACTTTCAAACTGGCTCACATAAACTGAGAATTGTGAATTGAATGTTTTGAGGTTTTATACATTATTTTTTAAAAAAGAATTGTTCTGATGTGTCCAGAAATACAAAAATCCTACGAGAACCTGTTCCTGTGTAACATTTTTCACACCCCTGAGCCAGCAAGTTAGAGCGCTATAAAATATAAGGGTAGCCAAGCCCTTAGTTTCAGTTTTGCAGATTCAGAAGATGAAGGAAAGCACCCAAAACCTCTAGTGATTTGCCCATCACTAGCCTGAATTTGTCAGATGCAACAAGAATACATTCAGGCTCAATGCCACAGAGTTCTTCATTGAAGCACTTCAATGTGTCCTTAAATATTGAGTGAAAAGATGGTACTAGAATGCTTGAAAAATAATGCATGCATATATTCTGTCAATGTGTCCTCTAGAGCCCTGAATCCAATGATACAAACTTACGTGATTTCAAAGGTATTTATTGTTTACAGTCCTGCATGTGGAATTTTGACACAGTCATATAACTGAATATTACTAACAAGAGCAGGCTGAATAATTTAAATAGTGAATTTTGTTTTTCTGTTTGTGAATTGGCTCTAAATAAACCACTCTTTTCTTGAATTATTAATTATTTGAAACTGAAATTATTTCTTCCAATACTTCTTGGTCTGTAACTTGTTCACAAGCAGTTGATTGTAAGTGCTTTGATTTTCAAAGTTTGAACTGTTTTGACTGGACTTGCAGATAACAAAGTATGTTTCTGTTTCCTGACTGGAGGAGTATTACTCTTAGGTTCTCAATGTGAATATTTAATATTACAAAATCTGAACTATTTTTCTTACTATTCTACCATATTCACTTAACACTTGTACTGCCAGCAAGCTTGTTTACTAGAATGTTCGTGGAAACCAGCATGCAAAGGGAGTGCTGGAACAATTTGCGTGGGGTGGGGTGCTGAGAGCTATTGAACCCAACTGTAAACCTTGTATATGATGGAAACCATTTCAAGCCAGGGAGTATAGCAGCACTCCCCAGCATGCCTAATTCTAGCACCTATATGGTAACATTCTCTGCAAAATTATTTTAAAAATCTAAGAAATGTCCACCAAACTTATGTTGTTTTATTTGGGGTGAGGAAGGGCGGGAAGAACGTTACTCACCCAGTTCCGGTATTAACTTGTATGGTTTTAAAATGATTTGGGTGATGAAGGGTTAACTGAAAAGAGGAAATTTATGGTTGAAATACTAGTATAGAATTTAAATATAGTGACAGTATAGTAGAGATGAACAATAAATGCATATATAATTAGTTTTTGTGATAGCTGACAAATCAACAGAATCCTAAAGAAGTCTATACAGGTTGCTACAAAGGAGAAGATGATGGCACGATTGCCAAATGTATAATTTTTAAAATAGAATTCTCTTTTTGACACATTTATGGATGTATTTGGGAGTTATTTACACTAGAGCATTATCCAGATCTTTTGCACTCTGTTGCTTTTTCAATTTGTTGCCAAACCTCCTCTTCCACTGTCGTGAATTAACTTTGATCTTTGCTTCTCTCATATCAAAATACAGAGACCTGTGCCAACGTGAAAGCATCTTCTATGACATGAGGCTAGATGAAGTCAAGGTGGATTCACTAAAGTGGTACATAATGCTGGTCTTTTTCTAATAGATTCCACAATTTTCCAGCTTACAGATAACCACCTCAACTGACTATTTTATGGTTTTTCTCATATAAGTACATCTGAAACAAGTTTGATTATCACTACAAAAGGTTTTTTACCGCGCGCTCTCCTGCTGGTAATAGCTCACCTTACCTGATCACTCTTGTTACAGTCTGTATGGTAACACCCATTGTGTCATGTTCTTTGTGTATATAAATCTCCCCACTATATTTTCCACTGCATACATCCGATGAAGTGAGCTGTAGCTCACGAAAGTTTATGCTCAAATAAATTTTTTAGTCTCTAAGGTGCCACAAGTACTCCTTTTCTTTTTGCGGATACAGACTAACACGGCTGCTACTCTGAAAGAAGTAGTCAGTTTGTGAAGTGGTGCTACAGTCCACCTTTGTTGGGTCTATTTGCCCGTTTTTCCCTCAGGGCTCCAAGCAGTTCAAAAGAAAGATTATCTTGCAAAAAAGTCAAGGGAGTACTTTTTGTGTTGGAGGAGCTCAAAAAGAGTGCCAATGAAGAGCTCTCTGAGAGTGCAAAAACTTCTCTTCAACAGAAGTTGGCCCAATAAAAGATATTAATTCACCTACCTTGTCTCTCTAATGTCACTAAAGCAGGGGTCTCAAACACACGGCCCATGGGCTCAGTTATTTGCTGCAGCTGGCCAAGCTCCCCTCACCCGCCACCCCCTCTTCCTCCCCCCCAGCACGCCATGTCCCCGCTCCTCGGCCTACCTCCAGGTGCTTCCTGCTGCCAAACAGCTGTTTGGCAGCACTTAGCGCTTTCCAGGAGGGAGGCAGGGGGGAGGAGCGGGGAGCTGCACGCTCAGGGGAGGAGGCAAAGAAGAGGTGTGGTAGGGGCAGGGATTTGGGGAAGGGGTTGGAATAGGGGCAGGGAGGAGGTAGAGTTGGGGTGGGAACTTTGGGGAAGGGGTTGGAATGGGGGCAGGAAAGGGGTGGGAAAAGGCAGGGCAGGGACGGGCCTCATGGAATAGGTGGAGTGGGGGCAGGGACGGGGGTAGGTGTGGGGGCTTTTGTATCTTTATATGAAAAGGTGTCAGTGATGCGGCCCTCGGGCCAATGTACTAGTCCTCATGTGGCCCTCATAGTGATTTGAGTTTGAGATCCCTGCACTAAAGTAACTTTAGCTTACATAACTTAAGCCATATGTGGGAATAGTGTTGCCAGCTCTCTCTGGATCTATTCTGGGAGGTTTCATCACATGACATAATGGCATTAATGACTGACCTACTGTACTCATTCACTAGAGAGCCATCATTTTGCCTTCAGTGGAAATAAGTGTCGTATGGATAATAATTGATGCATATTGCCTACATAAATAATTTTGCAAAATCTCCACTTGTAATGTGAATCATATTTTTAAATAGCAAAATTGGGTTTAGGTTATTTTGCTTGTTAATGCATGTTTAAATGTTTGTGTGTATGTTTCGTTAGTTAATTCCATTGTTTAAAAATACAGAATATAGCATACCATTAGAGGATGACAGATACAGAAAAAACTCATTGATTAGACTTAAAATCAAATGTTATTGCATTTACCTTATAGAAGTACAGTATAGTCCTGTGGTGGAGTAATCTTTGCTCACAGTTTTTCCTTCTTAAATCTGTTCTTCAGTTGGCCTCTTGCTGCTTTCAGCAGTTCTGGGGACTTTTTGATGTATTCATAAAAGTCAGTGCACGACACACTGTAGTTCGCTTGCACCTATAACTCTGCTTTCACAACACTTTCGCTCAGTCAGTTTCTTTGCTCCAAAGCTGAATCATTAAACTGAAAACCCTTTCACAGTAGGCATCTGAGACTGCAATTGAAAGTGTGAAAGACACGAGTTTAAACATTTGGCTGTTTCCACTTTCTGGTATTTGTTTGAAAACTTCTACCCATCTTTGATCTATTTTTTGCTTCTTTGAAATGATTTCTCCTCTTATTTGCTGTAAAACATCAAACAGCTTGTCAAAATCAATCTCAGTGAGAAGAACTTCAGCCAACGTCTCAAGATCAGACCATTTTACTTTATTGTCCCAGAGAGAGAGGACTGACATTTGTTTGAAAACAGATGCCTTGAAACCAAGGTATGCAGTGCATCTTGACAATTCCTTATCTGCTTCCTCCTTAAATTTCCTCTTATTAGATGGAGAGACATTGCACAAAATAGCCTCAGCTGATCTGCCATGGAACTTGTCCTCTTTCCTTCTCTTTTGTTTAGAATGAAGACCTTCCATGACACAATCTAATTCTGTACAGCTGGCATTATTGTATTCTAGCTTTGAGTGCTTCATGAAATACTCCCATCAGGTTATGCAGAAAGTAAATGTAACAAAGAGGGAGAGATTCCTGCTCATCCACAGTGAATGCTTCCCATATAATCTTGACACATTCTTCTTCCCCCTCTGATATGAAATATGCCTCTAATGAAGGCCAGCATTGTAGGATTCATTCAATCGCAGGCAGAGGGGACATCCTCCTAGTTGGTATGTGACACAGAAGTTCCTTATGCTCAATTGCTACGAATTCGAAGAATGAACTGAGGGTGTATTTTTTTTAGCAGAGGAAGAGAACTCGCTATATACTTTCAAGACAAGACTTTCAACATCAAAACTCAAAGCTTTCATGCCATTTTAATACAGTTTTGAATTATGTGGCATTTGTGTCCAACCTCAATAATTCTGTCATACAGTTGTTTAAGCTTCTGATAAAGTGACCCATGTTTTCTAAAATAAACAGAGGCATTATCAGCTACA
Source organism: Lepidochelys olivacea (assembly GCF_965140295.1). Lineage (NCBI taxonomy): Eukaryota > Metazoa > Chordata > Testudines > Cheloniidae > Lepidochelys > Lepidochelys olivacea. Next base: position 77,288,367 of record NC_140417.1, on the reverse strand, counting down.
TGAGATGACACAGATTATAGGAGGCAGTTTTCTTCTATGATATTTGAAATGCATGCAGGAATGGCCTCATTTGTCTTGTTATTATCATGGTAAAAATCAAGCAAGCCATGTTGAATCCCTTCTGTCTTGGAAAAATGACCAACAGTTACTGGGAAAAACTTCCTATTTCTCTTATTAGAGGTGTCTAATCCAACTGAACGCCCCCCTGCTAATTCAAGATCATTAAGCAAAAGTTCTTGCGATTTTGGTGCCAAAACATTCTCAGTGATACTACTTGCTTTTGTCTGTCCTCAAGACATTTTTCTTGCAATTTCTGAATTCGGTAGAAACCTTGGAAGCATTTTGTTACCACAGTCTTGACTAGCATAACTTAAATGATGACCCACACCATGGTACATTCCTCCAACGTCTGCTGCCATCACTAGAATTTCTTGAGGTGTCTTTTTACCAAAAAACCCACCCCATAAACCCAAAACAAAACTGTAATCTGAAGTGTTTTTTTTTCTGATTTTTCACAAATTCCTTATATTTCATACATTCTGCGTGGATGTTAACTTTTAAAGGAAAATGCTTGATGATACATAATGCATTCTGCTGTAAATTCATCGACTTTGCGAAGCCAGTTTTTGTAGTCAGGGTCTTTACACAAGTTGTCATTTTAACAACAATAGTTTTTTCTTTTTTACGGTACTTTTGGAGCTGCTATATTTTGAAGACCCCTCACCATCATCCATTTCTGTTCTCTTTTTTTGACAGTGCAAGACAGTTGCTGTGTAACATAGTCTAAAGAGACAATGCGAACATGGCCGTGTGCATGTGTATATCAATTATGGTACACAGACTTTTGGTCATGACAAAGTCGCAGCCACACAAGGTAAAGAAATGCATGCACGGGGCAAATGTTGGGCAGGCAAATGCACATTACTATGGCATTTTAAATACTGGCTGGACTACAGTATAAATCGGATTCAACGTTCAATATGCATTTTCAGAAAACCCTATGATTTATCTCCTGGGTTGCTCTCAGCAATCTCCTGGAGATTTATATTTAATTCTTAGAGACTCAAGGGCAATCCTGGAGATTTGGTAACTCTGTGTGGGAGTCCTATTTGGTTAAATTCTCTCCCCTGAATAACTCTGTGTATGGAGAGAGGTGATACTTCAATGGAAAACTATGTATGTGAAGCCACGATGTGATCCTTTTAGTAATGCTTCACCAGGCATTATTAGAATGAAACATCTTGACAAATGTGGGGTTTTTTTAGCCACAGTGCACTGAGAGCAGTTGTCTCTGAGATTCTTTTCCCGGACATCACCTCTCTCCCATCAGGGGACTAAAGGAGTGTTATGGAATCTAGATTTTCCAGATAAGTGTACAAGAGAGTGCAGAAATTCACCAATGCATGTCTCCCTGAATCTGAAGAAGTGGGTTTTTTACCCACAAAAGCTTATGCCGAAATAAATGTGTTAGTCTTTAAGGTGCCACCAGACTCCTTGTTGTTTTTGTGGATACAGACTAACACGGCTGCCCCCGATACAATACATAATATTTCTGCTTCTTCAGAATGCTAACTGGGCCATCCTTCCCTATTGCTGCTGATATTACTTCTATTTTTATATTAACTTTCAGTTTTCATGCTGCTCATCATGTAACATTTTTTCAAAGTTGGCTTCCTTTGTTCCTCTTAGCAATTAAGGATAGCGCCTAGTCCATCTTTTACTGCAACTGTCCTATTAGCTGCCTCATGTAGTTCTGAGTGCTATAGCAGCTTTGTCTGAGAAATTCACAGGCGACTGGGTGAGCCTAAGAGTCCTCAGCACCAAAACTTTTGGCAGAGTTTTATTGGTGTTTTTGCTTGACACTCATGCTGATGCTCAAGTGTAAACTGATATGTTTGAGACTTTAGAAGCAACAGTTTACAGGCAGTGTTCCAAATCTTCATTTAAGGAGAAGACATCAGGTATTTCTAGACTTCAGTATCCTCGAGCATGCAAATGATAGAACTCTCATTCTCATTCCTAACATGAACCCAAATTTTCTACTGCTGTAAATTGATGGAACTCCTTTAATTTCAGTAGAGCTGTGATGATCTACCCCACAAGAGAATTTATCCCATTTTTCCAAAACATAACACATTCTCAACTGATGTCCATCACTCTGGCCTAACAGGCACCCCTTTTGTAGATACCAGTTTAAAAACCAAAGACAGACACACAACTATTGTTATCTTACTTTATACTGGAGTAGCACCCCAAATGTTGTGGGCACTGAATCACAATGTAATACTTAACTTCCTATAGTAAGCTGCTGTGTCTGTGAAAGCTGCAATACTAAGCAGCTGTGTACTGTCAAACTGTGCCTGCTTATTGGATCAGACTAAGGATGTCAGCCAGTGAGAGCATAGGAATGCTGTAGAATAGTCAGGATGAAACAAACCCACATCTCTCAATTACAGTGCTAGAGAGCAGTTGCAGGAAAGTGAGCCGCTGCTTCAGTGCAGAAATCTTGGGGAATGTAGAAGTTTGTTTTGATGAGCATGAGCTACAGAGAACTAGAACTAAAATTGGGGGGTGAAAGCCTGACTCCACTGAAGTCAATGGCAAACTGCCAGTGATTTCAATGGGGCCTGAGTTGTACCAAAAGAGCTTTACCCATTTTCCTGTTCATTGCAAAACTGAATAATTCAGTGTGCGAGAGTGGAGCAAACACTGTTGTAAACACCATTTCCACTGGTATCCTAATTCATACATCCGTGTGGAATAGTGAAAGTTTTACATATGGCTAATCTCCTCAGATACTGATTTGATAGTTCAGATTTAGTCAATACTAATATTTAGTTGAATACTAGCACCGTTCAATTCCATTGGGATCCTAGAACTGGTTATCCCAGATAATATTTTTCATTGGCCTTCTTTCAGTTTTTTTTTTCTTATGTTCAGATTTTATAAAGTTAGGGAGAGCTAGGACTAACTTTAAAATCTGTAGGTTTTTGTACTAATGGGAGTTGTAACACAGGAAGACAAATTTTTCACTAGCGATTTAATAGAGTTTTTCAGGTACATTAAGGATGGTTTATTCAGTGACTCATGTAATTATTTATATAACTTATGAATAACTGGATACGCAGACTGGAACTGGCAGAACCTATTATTTCTTTAGAATTATAGCAAAATTACTATTAGACTGGAATGTCATTTGACTTTATAGATATGGGGACTTAATGAGTGATTGAACAATTTAGTTTGCTTTTGGCTTTTCCCACAGAAACAAAAAAACACTTTAATAATAATAAGAAAAGGAGTACTTGTGGCACCTTAGAGACTAACCAATTTATTTGAGCATAAGCTTTTGTGAGCTACAGCTCACTTCATTGGATGCATACTGTGGAAACTGCAGAAGACATTATATACACAGAGACCATGAAACAATACCTTCTCCCACCCCACTCTCCTGCTGGTAATAGCTTATCTAAAGTGATCACTCTCCTTACAATGTGTATGATAATCAAATTGGGCCATTTCCAGCGCAAATCCAGGTTTTCTCACCCTCCGCCCCCCTTTTTCCAAAAACCACACACAAAAACTCACTCTCCTGCTGGTAATAGCTTATCCAAAGTGACCACTCTCCTTACAATGTGTATGAATCTTCCATCTCTCTGGTCACGCTATTACAGACATGAAGGTCGCTATCTTACAACAAAAAAACTTCAAATCCAGACTCCAGCGAGAAACTGCTGAATTGGAATTCATTTGCAAATTGGATACTATTAATTTAGGCTTAAATAGAGACTGGGAGTGGCTAAGTCATTATGCAAGGTAGCCTATTTCCCCTTGTTTTTTCCTACCCCTCCCCCCTCAGACGTTCTGGTTAAACTTGGATTTATGCTGGAAATGGCCCACCTTGATTATCATACACGTTGTAAGGAGAGTGGTCAGTTTGGATGAGCTATTACCAGCAGGAGAGTGAGTTTGTGTGGGGGTGGGGGTGGGGGGTGAGAAAACCTGGATTTGTGCTGGAAATGGCCCATCTTGATTTTCATACACATTGTAAGGAGAGTGATCACTTTAGATAAGCTATTACCAGCAGGAGAGTGGGGTGGGAGGAGGTATTGTTTCATGGTCTCTGTGTATATAATGTCTTCTGCAGTTTCCACAGTATGCATCCGATGAAGTGAGCTGTAGCTCACGAAAGCTTATGCTCAAATAAATTGGTTAGTCTTTAAGGTGCCACAAGTACTCCTTTTCTTTTTGCGAATACAGACTAACACGGCTGTTACTCTGAAAACTTTAATAATAATAAAACTAGATGTGGGAATAAGGAATAAGTAGAGATTTATGATGCTGTGTATAGGTCAAAATATTTTACTATGCATAGTTTTTATTGTGGTCATTGGCAGGCATGCTTAGATTTTGAAAATAAAATACTTCGGAGTTAACTTTACATATGATGTGTAGGGAGTTAAATGTGTAGCTTCTGTTAGTGCGATATGCAGTCTGAATTCCCAGTGTATTAGGCATCTAATGTACGTGTTAACAAATATATTTGGGTTTAAAGTTGCCCACCATATTTTAAGCATTTTGGACCAAATTTTCCCATCCTTACTCTCATTGAGCCTTCAAAGGGACTAGTTGTACAGTAAGGTTATAATTCAGGGTGAGTAAAGATGGCAGAATCAAGGCCTCCCTGAGGTATGATGTTATTTAATAAGGACAAAAATATGTTCTATTTTGATATTGTGAATATATAGTTCAGTGACCATCTTGTCTTTCCAGCCAAAGTAATTAGTTTTGTAACTTTCCATGCCAGGCTTCTACTGCCATTGTAAATGGAATACGCAGGGGGAAGGGATGAAGTGAACCCAATGTAATTATCTTGAAATGACTGTGGAAGTAAAGCATGGTAAAAGTTAAGGCTGCATGGGGGGAAAAGGGGATGGAAGAAAGAGAGTATGTACCTAGAAGAAAAGTTATGGTTACGGCTTTCATTTGTCATGACTCAAGTAAAAGTTTTGGATTATTTCAAGAGTGCTAAACGAACTGATGTTTGAAACTAAAGCTTTTTTCATTATTTAGATTACATATTTGTGTGGGATGAGAATCAGGTGGCAGCATTTTAGAAATATAGTTCCCCATTTTAGTCTTTTGTGTCAGTTGTCTCCCTGGTCAGGACTTTGATATAGAGGTCTCGCAATTGGAGTTGGCATGAATGCTTTCTTAGAAGTCAAGATGCTTTGCCTGTCATATGAGCAAGTGGGCAGGTAGGCAAAAGTTTAGACTATCTGGAATGATTTTAAATCTTCCCCATTTATGCTACATATTGTTTTTCTTCCTCTCCGTGTCTCTCACATACTCACTCAAGTTCACATTCAGATCAGTGTCTATTATGTGTGTAAATTTGTGTGTTCTCTTTTTCCTTTTGTCCCCCTTGCTCAAGAAGTGCTCTTTAGACATTGACATTCTTGCCACTCAACTAACAGCCTTTCCTTCTTGGGAAAGTTTGTTGAGAAGGTTTTGGTAAAGCAGCTCTGATATCATCCATAGCCTATGGATTTTCAACCCTGTCAATATGGTTCAAGGCCTGAGTGTGTTATGGAGAATGGCCCGACCTTGCTGGTTGATCATCTTCAGCTAGCAGGGAGCAGATCTTCACCACTGAAGTTAGTGGAGACATGACATTTTACACTAGCTGAGAATCTTGACTGGCCCTGTTCATGATGGCATATATTTTTGAACAATCTCTAATCAGTGCTGTGGTGTTCTAGACCCTTGTAGTCTGTCAGTCAGTCTGTTTAATGTCTGTATGAGTCCACTGAGGGAATTAATAAGACTGCAGTACCATTGAGATGCGGCTGCTGATACTTAGCAATATGTCCTATTTTCTTTGAGCTCAACAGGTATGGGATTTGCATTTCTAGGGCCTCAGGTGACTTCAGTGGGCTTTGGATTGGTCTATAGTACATATTGCAATGGTTTATTGTGCCTTCATATATTAATATTATGTTTTTGTATTAACAACACACATTACTTACAAGTTTTAATTCTTCTCCGTTAAATTTTTACTTTTTTGTTTTTCAGATGTACCACAGATTGTACCCTCCAGGAAGCCCTAGAAAGGTAAAAAGAAAATATACATTAGTTCATTCATACTGATTAATTCCTTTTCCCTTCTTGAAAGTCCACACAATTATTTTGTTCCAGCTTTATACTTTACAAAGTAATATGCAACTAAGTTCTGAATACATAGAAAATGTTATGCAATGTTTATTCCTGCGTCCCCTCCACTTTTAGAACTTTGCAAAGTCTTAGTAAGCATCTCATCCTTCATGGAACACTGAATGTGTGCCTGTTTTGCCTTTATACTTCACCTTTTCTGCTGTTGGAGTCTGTTAATGTATTAGTATCCATTGAAGTATCTTATTGTTGGTTTGTACTTATTTTTATCTGTTCTACATGGGGCATGTTGTGATTACCGTGTTCATGACTTCTCCAAAATCTTCTGAAATGCTTTACCATTTAGATCAGTGGTTCTCAAACTTTTTTTTCCTCGTACCACTTGAAAATTGCTGAGGGTCTCAGCGGACCACTTAACGAGCTTTCTAAATGTTGTTTGTATTGTTAGCTAACTATTGTAAAGTGCTTTGGATAAAAGCTGTCTATAAAAAAAACCTTAATAATTCTACAAATAAAAGCACACAGCTCATATTTTAATATCAGTAGTCTTACCTTTCTAATGCGATGGATGTGCCCTCTCTCCCCCACACAGCAGCCCCTGAGCTGGGGCTGGGAAGAAGGGGGGTCTCTCCCCTGCTGGGAAGGAGGGCTGTCTCTTCCTGGGAGCCACAGCCCTGGAGCTGGAGAAAGTCACCTCTTTCTCTGGCTTCCAGAGCCCTGCATGTCCCCAATTCCCTCCATCCCCTCTTCTCACCCCACCGTCCCCTCACAACTACTTCCTATTCCCCGTAAGGCCACCACTTCACCTTACATGTGCATCTTCTCCAGGGTCCAGGCTCCTAATTAGTAGAGCAACGCCTTTGCAGCTCCACTAATTAGGTGGGTGGCCCTTCATTCTCTTGTGTGCGGCCACCCAGGCACGCACCTTAGAGGGATCTATCTGCAGAACACCTGAATGGAGCTCACGGAACACAGTTTGAGAACCTCTGCTTTAGATTGTTTCACAGGAATTCAAGTGAATTAAGCCAAACTGAATTAAGGCCGCTGATTCTGAACAACAAAAGCCACACAGGGATTTAATGTGGTTTAACTAATTCATTTTAAATTACCTTTACATGGTTCAGATTAACTTTCCTGAATATCGTTGTGTAGACAAGCCTTAAGTGTTATAAATCTGTACAGCGCTTTCACATAATTGCCATCTTCGTTAGCAAATGCTTTCTTTGGTATACTCCTTTCCCATGTGTAATGAAAGGTTAAAATAAGGTGACAAAACTACCAGAATTGAGAAAGATTGGGTCAGGATGATATCTACTACCTCTTCCCCCACCACTTCATCCCTCTTCCCTTCCTTTGGGTTAGGTATTTGTGCTAGAAGAAGTCACTTGAGAGACAGATGGTCAGTAGAACTTTGCACAGTGAATTATATGCTTCAGGTAATGTTTCTGTAAATTATTCTTATATTGAGAATTTTTGCTTGCGTGACTTAAAAAGTGATTTTTTTTTTTTAGTGTTTACATTTTTCAGATATAATTGCAGAACCAAGTTTAAGTAGTTTGTGGCACAGTACATCAGAGATACTTGTGCTGTTGTGACTGATTATAGGCCCAAAATGTGATCTGTTTTTCTCACTAGTGATCATTTAATCAGACTACTCTAAAAACTTGGCAGACCCCAACTGAATCTTCATTCTCCTTCTCCTTCCTCCTCCCCCAATTAAACTTTAGGAGATTCTACTTCTCAGACTTACAAAAGGATAACTTAATGAAGCAGATGCCTCTCTTACTTTTCAGTGATGCTCCCTGACCATACATTTCTCTTCTACACAAGAGCCTTTATCAGAGCAGCCTCTTCCTCCGAGTTAAGGTTGCTGCTGGGTCTTGTGAAATTTATATAGCTTCTAATAATGGAGAAGAGCATCAAATGGACAAGGCTTTCAGGCAAGAGAAATCTCTGTCTCTCTGTTGTAATAAATCAGATATGAAACTTTGGCTAACCTGAGAGAGAATGATGAGGTGCAAATTAGCTCCTTCCCGGGTGAGCAATCCCCCATTTGTCTTTAAAAGAACAATGTTTAATATTTTTATGCCTTCCAGTTTTAATAAACTTTGAAAATATCGGTTAATTAGAGGTTCATAACATGCTTCAGTTAAGGTAAAAGTAATCCTCTGTGGCTTAGGTTTTTGAGGAAGAAATATACCAATCCTGAAACTGTCTCCTCTTTGGTAAGAAACACAAACATTCTCAGTAGTGCGCATTGCTTCACTTTCTGGATGTTTGAATCAAGCTTTCAGAACAATTTGTGAATGGCCACTAAAGACAAGGACAGATTAAAATCTTCTGGCCAATTGGCTGCAAGTTTCTGAAACTCTTGACTTTAAATAAAGTAACTCCCAAAGGAAACCTGTCCTTGCAGCTGAAAAATGGGGGGAAAAACAGCTACCCTAAGCTGTTATTTGGCCAATCCAACCACCTTTAAATACTCTGATTGAGAGCATCTTAAAATGTCCTGGGCTTAACTTCGTCCACCCCAAGGAAGAGGTGTTACCCTGGCTTCCAAACTCCATAGGAATGGGAGACCCAACCAGAGATCCCAGTTAAATCTCTCCCCCTTGTGGGGAAAGTCTAATCCCTGCTGCCAGGCCCAACCATCTAAAGCTGTGATCTTGTGAAACAGATGTGGGAACAATAAATCCAGTCATTATTCAGCAAATAGGTTGTAGCTGCACAGCATGAACCTACACAATTACTGCAAATTCGAGATGTACCCATGCAGGCTGATAGGTGGACTCAAGATGTTGCGGCTGTGGCAGACACACAACCCTATATATACAGAGGAACATTGAAACTGAACCCTATGGAACCAATAACTTGAAGGAAAGGGGAAAGAACAGTGGGATTTTCAGGGAAGAGCAGGAATAGATAGACCTCTTTCTTCTTGGTGCTGCCTTATACATGTGGTGCCTCTCTCCCTGTTGATCTGTCCAAAACACAGTGTTTTGGATTGACCACTAGCAGCCCCTCCCCTAAGAAAGGAGAGGTGCATTGGCCAGCAGGTTGCTATGATGGCCTTCTCCCCCTGGAGGTATGTCCCACATTCCTGATGTCTACTTCACATTGAAATGGCCAGCACCCCTTCCTGGGGCAAATGCTTCTATCTCGGGGGTGGGCAAACTTTTTGGCCCGAGAGTCACATTGGGGTCGCAAAATTGTATGGAGGGCCCAGTAGGGAAGGCTGTGCCGCCACAAACAGCCTGGCCCCTGCCCCCTATCCAACCCCTCCCACTTCCTGCCCCCTGACTGCCCCCCTCAGAACCACCCACCCATCCAACCCCCCCTGCTCCTTGTCCCCTGACCACCCCCTCCTGGGATCCTCTTCCCCTATCCAACCCCCACCTGCTTTCTGTCCCCTGACTGCTCTGACCCTGATTCACACCCCCACCCCCTGACAGGCCCCCCGGGACTCCCACGCCTATCCAACCCCACCCCTTGCTCTCCATCCCCTGACTGCCCCTTGCCCCAAACCTCCGCCCCATCCAACCGCCCCCTGACAGGCCCCCCGGGACTCCCACACCTATCCAACTGTCGGACCCCTGGGACCACTCGCCATGGCCTCGGCCCCCTTACCATGCCCCTCCGAGCAGCATGTTTGGTAGCCATGCTGCCTGGCTGGAGCCAGACATGCTGCCGTGCTGCCCTGCAGGAGCACGCAGCCCCACTGCCCAGAGCACGGCCCACATGGCGGCGTGGCTGTGGGGGAGGGGGAACAGCAGGGGAGGGGCTGGGGGCTAGCCTCCCCGGCAGGGAGCTCAAGGGCCGGGCAGGACGGTCCCGTGGGCTGTAGTTTGCCCACCTCTGTTCTAACTAGTGCCACATATACATTTTTGTGATTTGATTAGCTGAGTCTGTCCCTGTAAACATGAGAGATTGGTCCTAATATATAAGTTATGTAACAAGAAACATTTTAAAACCTAAATAGAAATATTTTCAGTGAAAATCATTTTTAAAGCTAACAGATCTTGTTTGTTTTAATTTTCCAGGATGAAAGAAATGCAAAAAGTAAAAAGACAGCATATATGACAAGTAAATTGGAATTTTAAAATTAACTTTATATTACAAAAATGTGGATAATTAAGACATTGGGTTTGTTTACAGTTGACAGTCTTCCTTGAAAATATAATCATGTTCTTTACTGCTTGAGTTTGAGCACATTATTTTTAACTTTGGTTCAAAAAGTTATTCTCACAGTTACGGCTTTCATTTGTCATGACTCAAGTAAAAGTTTTGGATTATTTCAAGAGTACTAAACGAACTGATGTTTGAAACTAAAGCTTTTTTCATTATTTAGATTACATATTTGTGTGGGATGAGAATCAGGTGGCAGCATCTTAGAAATATAGTTCCCCATTTTAGTCGTTTGTGTCAGTTGTCTCCCTGGTCAGGACTTTGATATAGAGGTCTCTCAATTGGAGTTGGTATCTATAGGTATTTTTGTTTAAACTAAATTAAGTTAATAGAAATAGCCAGAAGTAAGGAATGAAAGCTTTCTTTTAAAGTTGTGATTCTCTTCCAGATGAAAGACTCCAACATTTAAGCAATAATGCACAACAGGGTAGGTGTAGGATTTCCAAGACAAAAATGTATCCTTGCAGAAACTTATATCTAATTCTAAAATACTAGTACTGTATCAATGTTGCATTTTCTGTTTCATAGATTAAATTCAAGATGATCCAGAAATATATGAATCCAGTTCTGTAATTTGAGATGTCTAATTAATTTTCACCCTGGAAGTAGTGTAGAACACAAGCAGCTGAAAATCATATCCATTTCTTGTTGTATTGGAATTTTTGAGAGGAAAGATGCCTAGTTATTGGGAAAGGAATGCATTAAAAGATTGTGTTTTGGAAAGAACCTTAACCTAGCCTCTCTTTTTACAGTATAATGAAATAGTTAGATCTCTAAATGCTAGAGTTTTTGCCCACAATTAATTGCAGGTGCAAATCTGTGCCTGAAAAAACAGAATCTTCAGTTTTATGCCACAGTTTTAAAAAGCAATTAATTTCGATTACCTAAAATACAATGTTCAAGTTACAATAGGTGCAGTTCTTTTCTATGGTATAGAAAGTGGATGTGTTAAAACACAGGAATAGGATTCTGGAGAGTTGAATTCTTTCTAGCTGTGCCCCAAACTTCCCAGGTGATTGTAAGCAGGTCACCTGCATGATTTACCTCATGAATCAAATGATAACCTTTACCTCTTTCACAAAAGTGTTGTGAAGCTTAATTAAAGTTTAAAAACCCCTTGGAGATCCATGGGTTTAATTAAAGTTTAAAAACCCCTTGGAGATCCCCTTGGGTGTCAGTTGTTAAATATTATTGGTTAATAATTGTATTATGATAAGTTTATATAGTATATCCTTAGACTGAAAAGTTTAGTGTGCGCTTTAGGAGAGTTCTGATGTTCTTTCAAAAGTGCAGTTACCTTCAAAAGACAGCCAAAGCTTTGAAAAATGGCTTCTGTACCATAATAAGCAGATGTATTTCTTCCTGATTTCAAATTTGTATTTAGGAGATTAAAAAAATGCGTCCATTCACTTTATACATAGCAAAGTTATTGCTTGTTTGTTCATGTGATGCTTTGAAAATATAATTGGAGGTCTTCATATTATTGTAATATAAAGTCATTTCTTTATTTGTATATCATTTTAAGTTTTACACATACACACACAAACACACCAAACTGTCATGGAAATGAATACTTTAGATTGTTAGTAATTTTATTTTTAATTACTTAGACGTGAAAATGCTCTAATATTAGTAACATTTACCTGGTCTAGAATGTCTTTTTACATATGTAGTGTCAGATTTTCAGACCTTCTCAGCACTCATTGAAAATCTGAGCACTGCATTTAGTAAGAGAGTCTCTCTCTCTCACTCTCTCTTTTTTGTTGGAGCTGTTCCACTTTGTATAAATAATTAAATATCCATTGGGCCAGGGGGACAGAGTGTGACTCTGTTGCCTGGTGATGTCAATCTGGGCTCCTACAGCCCATGTGAATGCCTATCCACCAGGCCATTGGCTATTCTTGGGTGAGTCTTCTCACCCCAGGTTTGATTAAATGGTATTTTTTGTTGGAAAAAATGTTTTGTCAACTTTTTGACCAGCTGTAATAAAGGTCTCAGCATGGTCTTATGAGGCAGAGTGCTGCTGAAGCTTTCCATGTGAGCTGCTGGAGCTTCAGATAGTTAAGGTTAAGATTCTGTCATGGGTATTTTTAGAAAAAAAGGGACAGGTTGCGGACAATAAACAAAAATTCCCAGCAGCCCACAAGCTGTCCCGACTTTTTTACTAAAAACACCTTGGGGCTGGGGGAGAGAAACAGAGCACTGCCAGGGGCTTGCAGCTGCACCAGCCTCGCCTTAAAAAGTAAGGGTACAAGGCCTAACCCCCTGTGGGTGTGCAATCAAAGAGGCAGAGAAGGGCTCAGAGGTGCAGCTGACCCTGCAACTGAAAAACTGGCCATAGATGGGGAAGGAAATGGCTGGCACCATGCACTATTATGTCTCGGAGGGTCCCCCCAAAACCTACCAGTATTCTTGGCCCTAAACATGGAGCATAATGAAGATTCTCATATGTCTACGGTTCAATAACCAGATTTATGTGGAGGAGGGGGAAGCAATTATTTACTCAATATTATCATTATTTTATACATTGATTACCCACCACCCAAAGGCATGGTAGACATCTAATTGTTTGTGAAGGCAGCACAGTTCCTGTCCTGCAGGTGATGGGAGGTGATGTTAGTCACACTACTTCTTAATTATGTCATGAATATACTCTAAATCTCATTGTACTTCAGTGTTTGTAAGTAATAAGTGTAGTATCTGCCAATGTAAAATCTATTTGGTACATTCAGTTCTTTAAAACTGAATAATTGCTATTATTTTTCACTTATTTCTCCAGTCTGCTATATACTAATAGGAGTTAGCACTTTTGCTCCTCACTGGGGGTAGCTATCTTGCTCTCTGGGTTTTAGTTACTTGAGGTGGTGTCATATACTTCAGCAAAGCCTCTGATACCTCACTAAACTATGATTCTACATATGCTAAGGAGCTGGCTACAATTCTAAATTCAGTTCAATAGGCATTATGTAAAGATGCTAAAGCCAATTAGTCATTGCATTACACAGCCAAGCCAGAGGCTCTTTGCCTTGGTTATGCACTCTGATACAGCTAGACATCATGACATTGAGCATTTCCTTCCAGTTTGATGGATTTTTCCCCATTCACAAAAAGTAGTGTGTGTTCATAGCAGTGAGCTAAAACAGAAACCAGTTTCCTTTATTTCCTTATTTATATCCTTAAAGTATGCGAATATGAAACATAAGTTATGTTCTTATTTGCCCCAATACATTTGTCTCTAAATATATTTATTTAATTTTTGTGTATTGAAGTAGCACTTAGAGACCCCATCTGAGACAAAGGCCATATTGTGTAGGCACTGCACACACACACAGAGAAATAGACACAGTATTGCCAGTTCTTGTTGAGATTAGCAATATTTGGTGTGGCTTTTTCCACCCTGAATGCCCCAGCTCCTGGATTTTGGGATCTTGGCTTACTTTTTGTTAATGAACGTTCCTAGCCTGAATGGTTTCAGAGAGAAGATGGAAAATGTGACACAAGTGCATCCTACAGGATCAAAAATCGGAAGGCAAAGCAAAAGAATCACAAGTGTATTTTTTTAAATGTCATAATCTTAAATCCATTTTTGGGGTCTTACTCATGGGTTGGCAATGCTGTAGACCAGGGGTGGGCAAACCTTTTGGCCCGAGGGCCACATCTAGGTGGGGAAATTGTATGCAGGGCCATGAATGTAGGGCTGGGGCAGGGGGTTGGGGTGTGGGAGAGTGTGCGGTGTGCAGGACGGGGCTCAAGGCAGGGGGTTGGGGGTTCAGGGAAGGGGGTTGGGGTTGGGGTGCAGGAGGGGTTCGGGGTGCGGGCTCTGGCCCAGCACCACTTATCTTGAGCGGTTCTAGGTGGCAGCAGCACGCAGCGGGGCTAAGGCAGGCTCCCTGCCTGCCCTGGCCCTGCACCACTGCCGGAAGTGGCTAGCATGTCCGGCAGTGGCTCTGGGGGGTGGGGTGGGGCAGGCGGCTTCACCGCATGCTGCCCTCACCTGTGGGTACCACCCCCGAAGCTCCCATTGGCCACAGTTCCCCATTCCCGGCCAATGGGAGCTGCAGGGGGGCATGCCTGAAGGTGAGGGCAGCGCACAGAGCCCTCTGCCTCCCCCACCCCCCAGGGGCCGCAGGGACTGGTGCTGGCCACTTCCGGGAGTGGCACAGGATCAGGGCAGGCAGGGAGCCTGCCTTAGCTCCCACTGTGCCACAGGCCTGGCAATCCCACGGACTGGACTGAAGCCCTGACTGGCCGGATCCGGCCCGTAGGCCGTAGTTTACTGTCCCCTGCTGTAGACAGTCCCTGACCTGAAGAACTTACGATCTAGATAGAAAAGTCAGACAAAGTGGATGAAGTGAAACAGAGAAAAGTCAAGTGACGTCCAAGAGACTGTAACACCTCATTGGTGGAACTGGGAATAGAACCCATTTTCCTGACCTCCCAGTCCAGTGTCCTGTCCACTAAAACACACTGCCTCCCCAAAGCAGTAACAGTCACATCCTTGAGTGGGCTCAAATCTTCAACCTTTTGGCTGATATCTGTATGTGATGGCTTATTGCACTCCAGAAATGCATTGCAAGATATAAATTAGAAGACACTGCTCAATTTCCTAATTAGTGGAAGGGCAACTGCCAGGGAAAGAAACCAGGGAGAGTCATCTGCTTCTTTAGCATATGAACCAAAGATAATGGGGGCATAAGAGCCTGGTGACTGATGGAGGTAGCATATCTGAGCTACGGGGAAGGATGCCTCGAAAAGAGAAATCTTTCTTTGGAGGTTATTTGGTGGGGGGAGGATAGCTCTTCTCTATGGAGTAACGGTTTGGTGCCTCAAACTGAATGGAGCTGATTTTAGAGATTAGGGATCTAGATCTCAAATTGGGGGTTAGGAGGTGGGAGCGACTCTCTGCATATGGTGAATCTTTAATTTGTCAAACTGTGGGAACAGGGACATTCTTTGTTTGTGGAAAGGACCTACACTAGCCTCTCCATAAAATAGCTCTGGGGGTTTCTAGTGTTGCTAGTTCAATGATACTGTAGAACACCTTGTAAAAATATTTGCTCCAGTTGTTAGGGTTTGTAAACATAACTTTGCCAAAAAGTCTAAATTCAATTTGAAATACAGACAAGCATATTATTTGTCTTTATTTTGTTTTAAAGTCTACTTGAACTTGTTTGTTCAACTTGAACAAAAGTATAAATTGGGAACATGTCAGAAACACACATGGTAAAGTAATTTCATTGCGGAGCATCACATGGTTCAACAGAAGAAATTTTTGCAACAATGGCTTAAAAAACTCACCAACTCTGATTCAGGGCTTACAATCTAACTTTTGTCTAACCTAAAATATGTTTTAGAATTTGCAGCCAGTGGTAGGAAGGTATTCCTCTTTCCTGTGTACTACTAACCAGTCAACCAGTACAGATATTTTTGGCACTGTAAACATTACTGCAGTTAAATATCTATTATTCCATTCCTTGTTGTACATTTTCATTAAATGAGAGTCGACAATGATTGTGAATGGGAGAGATTTTCTTTCCTGGTTTTAGTTAGACCTGTTCTAGCTTACCTCAACAAAATGAGGTTAGTAGAACAAAATAGTAAATAGAATTGGAAATAAGAGGCTTCCTCCTGACTAACAAACAGTTGTGACTCTTCAATCCATGTTAAAAATCCTCCATATGGGTACCAGTACAAGAACAACACTATAACTATGAATTTTGGAGAATAGTTGTATTTCATTTCATTTTTAAAAAGACTGTTCTTTGATACTATGTGGTACATTTTATCAAATCCTATATTTTCCACTAAGCATATTTCAGACTGAATTCATAAAGATTTTTTCTCAGGAAAAAGCCCTTGGCATAAAGCACCTTCTTCAGTTGTGATTTCCTGCATTTACTTCTCATAGTGATTGCAGTTTTGATTCCCCCACATCTACTTTAATAATTGTTTCTACTCCTTAATACAGCAGTTTCATATGCAAACTGTCAGGGAGGAGGTATCAACAGAACAAAATGATGAATCCTGTTCAGAAGATGCCAAGACTGCTGGGCTCCTCTCCAAACTTCCATTATGCGATCACTTTGTTGTTATATCTGTACAGCACCTGTTGGAGGAGGGGTAATAAATGAATCCTTAGTTTAAGCAATAAGAGTTTACAGAAACAGTCAGCTGAGGACAAGGGAAATTCCCAGACTTAGGTAAGCCTAGTATCATTAACAACAGTGAGAGACTACTCATGGACAGGAGGAGATATACAAGTAGAATGTCTAAAGGTTTTTAATTGCCCCTCAGGGTGAATAATTTTTAATTTACTATGTAATTGTGATAGTATTATTGGCACTTCTTGTAGACAGAAACCACGGTCTGTCATCTCGCACCTAATCAGTCTCACTGCCTTCCTCAGCTCAGAAGATGGGGTAATCTTCTCTATGGTCAAGAATAAGTAAAAGAGAGAAGCTATTTTGATTTAATTAGGAGGCCAGCAGTGATCTTGATCAGAGCTATTTTGCCAGCTGGGTGGTAACCAAGGAGAGAGTTGGAGGAGGCATGATCAAGGCAGCATGAGTAGATTTTGTGGTCTAGGATTCTTGAGACAAAGAGGAGAAAAGAAAGGGTGGTTGTTAGAAAGGTAAAAGGGATTGAGGGGAGGTGTTCAATATGGGGATACAAGAGCATGCTAGAAGACAGAGAAATGATTAAGAGGATGTTGAGGACAGTAGGCAAGAAGGAGGCTAAGCTAAAAGGAGACATGAAAGAATGGGGTCAAGGGAACAGGCTGAGGTATTAGAAAGAGATAGCTGAAGGAGGAGGACCTCTGAATGGGAGAGGTATGAAGGATGAGAGGGAGGAACTTGGAGGCAGAAGAGCGGGAGAAGGGAACCAGGTAGTTAGGCAGGAGGAGAATCTTTGCTGGATTTTGTCCAATTTAACTTCTGCAAAAGTAGGTGAGATTCTCGTCTAGATGGTGAGAAAGGGGGCGTAAAAGAGTCCAAAGCTGATTGCAAAGAGTTAAAAGGATCTCACAAAACTGGATGACTGTATAACAAAATGGCAGATGAAATTTAATACTGATGAGTGCAAAGCAATGCACGTTGGAAAACATAATCCCATCTATACACGAAAAATGATGGGGTCTAAATTAGTTACCACTCAAGAAAGATCTTGGTGTGATTGTGGCTAGTTCTCTGAAAACATCCGCTCAGTGTGAAGCACAAATCAAAAAAGCTAACAATGTTAGGAGCCATTAGGAAATGGATGGATAATAAGACAGTACATACCACACTGCCACTATATAAATCCATGGTAGGACCACACTTTGAATACTGAGTGCAGTTCCTGTCATCCCATCTTAAAAAAAGATATGTTAGAATTGGAAAAGGTACAGAGAAGGGCAACAAAAATTATTAGGGGTATGGAACAGCTTCCGTATGAGGAAAGCTTGAAAAGACTATGACTTTTCATCTTAGAAAAGAGATGACTAAGGGCAGATATGTCAGAGGTCTATAAAATCATGAATGGTGTGGAGACAGTGAATAAGGAAGTATTGCTTACCCCTTCACATAATACAAGAACCAGGAATCACCCAATGGAATGAATAGGCAGCAAATTTAAAACAAACAAAAAGAGATGTATTACTTCACACAATGGACAGTTGAACTTGTTGCCAGGGGAGGTTGTGAAGGCCAAAAGTATAACAGGGTTCAAAAAAGGATTGGGCAAGTTAATGGGGGATACATTCATCAATGGCTATTAGACAACACATTTAGGGACACAACCCCATTCTCCGGGTGTCCCTAAACCTCCAGCTGCCAGAAACTGGGACAGGACAATGGGATGGATCACTTGATAATTTCCCTGTTCTTTTCTTTCTCTGTGAAGCATCAGGCATTGGCCATTGTTGGAAGCAGGATACTGTGCTAGATGGACCATTATTCTGACCTAGTATAGCCATTCTTATGTGTCTTCTGTATGGAGGACTAGATTTTTTCACTCAGACTTTTCCCTATGAAAGGGAAAAAAATCTTTCTTTATTATCTAAATAGTTTTAAATTCAATCTCAGAAACAGGTAGCTCTAAAAACCTTTGCTGTCTTATGAAAAGAACAGCTTGACCACTCTGCAAGAGCAGAAAAATAGGTTGGCCGCCATGAGACTAAGTGGGTGAAGTGTAATAGAATAGGTGTCTTAAATGTGAAACTATATATTCAAAATTATTTTTACAGTAATTCCCCTGTCCATGCTTTGTGCTTAGTGTGAGAAAATTAATCAACAGTTTCACTTACAAGCAGCGGTAATAAATAGGGGTCTTCCCCTCATTCATATTAGAATCTGTACAACAGCAACCACCCAAAAATGAATGCACACATAATGGTAACATGGATTAGGGCTACCTGACTGAACAATGGTCCTGCCCAGTACAGATACATTAGTGTTGTAATATGTGTATGGCAACATAAAACTGGAACTAAACCCAAAGCATATTTTGAAGTTGCCTTTTTTTAATATATTCAGTTTAGCAATAATGATGTTGACATGGAACATCTAGCACGTGCCCTAGGGATTAATAATCAACTGGGGTTAATCAGCTCATCCAGTTGGCCATTAATCCCTAGGAAATGCCCTTCTTAATTATACCAGTTCTAACTTAATGCTCACTTTCATTTGCTTGCATGCCATGATAATGAAAGCTAAACTGCTTTACTGGCTATCACAATTATATAAACAGAAATTGAAAACTGACATCATTCTGAGAAAGCTGTATACAGTTTGTGAAAGGTCAATGTTATTAATGCATCCTATGAATACCATTCTTCTAATGCCTTCCTTTACCAGCACAAGTAATATCATTACTGTTAAAGGACTTCGTGATGATCTCCCTCGCAGCAAGGGAGATGCGTTGCAAGGCTTTAAATCCTGCCAAGTAAGTAATGTGGAAACTGCACATTAGATAATATGTAAGGATATGCCTTGAGAAAAAGCTAGAAGGCATAATTGCTGAGCTGGAAAGATGTCCATATTAACTGAAATGTTAGTCCATTTGATGCAAGAAAATACCAAGAAACTGTGAACTGCATATACTTCTTTTCTGACAATAACCCAGGGATCTTATCCAGGATTAAATAAGTAGCCAACTGCAGGATAAATACTAAAGTAAATGTTCATATATATATATATAGACTTGAGGTCCAGATTAAAGTGTAATAGTTTTGTCTTTGTCCTAAACATAACCTTAGTTTAAACAAAATTGTGTTTTAAAGACGTGTGTTGAAGTTGCTCATTTTTTACCTATCTATATCCTTTTTGGCAAGAACAAAGCTCCTATCTGGGGATAGTATGTCTTTCCTCCTTCCCCCTCTCCCTTCCCCTCCCCCTAGCCATCCCTCCTGGGGATATCGCAGAAAAGACAATGCAGTTCAAAAATGTGCACAAAAAATCAGGATTAGGAGGAATGAGTTTAAACATTTACTTGATTCCTCTCCTTGAAATGATCCAAATCCTAGCACTAATGGTACATTTAGGTCGTTTTTATGTCCTACAGCAGCTTCAGATGGGGGGAGAGAGGGGGGAGTTTTAGAGCTATGTCAGTTTTTACCCATTCTCAAGAAATAGCTAATTTCCTTAACATTTTAAGTTGTAGAACAGCAGCGCAGTACTAGAGGAAACCATACTTAACACTTCAGATTCGTGGAATTTATTTTTAATATGCAAAGTTAAATTCTAAAGAGAAGATGTTTATAAAACCAATAGCCGTGGATGAATGTGACAGGGCAATTTCCTGCAATGTCCTTGAAAAATTTTACTTAAACTTAATTCAATGTCTTTGGAGTCCATTGTATTGAATGCAAAGTTTATGAATTATCATTGGATTGGATGTAACTTCTCTAGGGGGAGATATAGCCAGTGTAAACTTCGAGAACTGTTATGAGTTTTAAAGGACTATTTTAAACAAGGTGCCAGACAAGAAGGAATTTCTGGGACAAAGAAAAGTTAAGTGGGTTTCCTAGGAAATACTTTGGGGAGGAGGTGCATACAAACTCCTGCCTCCAGACCCAACCCTGAGGAGAGAATCATTGTCTGCTGATTATATAATTCCCAGAATCTGAAGATCAAAGGCCCCAGCTGCATAAAGGAGACACTAATTTATTCATGGGTGTGCTTGTTCTGAGCAGAGGTTGTTGTGAACTTGTAATCACAAAAAACCACCTTTGTGGCATTTGAAGGATCAATCACGTACCAGAGCCCTTGTTAGAGTTGGGCTGATCTCTGGTAAGCTCATTACTTTGCATGTAGGTTCCGTTATTATTTTAAATATGTTTTCTCTGTAATGCTTTCACCGAAGAGTAAATGTGCTTGCTTAGAAAGGGCTGTGTGATAACTTATAACTGGGCAATTACACTGTAGCCTCTGGAAAGAAAGCAAAGTGCTGACACTGGCCGTTTAGGCCATCTGACTTGCTGGGGATATCAATCTAGGCAGGAAACTGTTCAACCTGGAAAAACTACAGTCAGTAGGAAGTGTGTTCCGGGTGTCTACTCAAGAGAGCTGAAGGCTGAGGAGCCAGTAGCCTAGAATGAATACCCTCGAGGGACCATGGAGGGGTTGCCCTGAATTGTGACAATCAGAATATAAATTTCAATTACAGTATTAAGATTGGTAGTCCCAAAATTTAATCTTTTAGTTGTATTTGGTTCGCAAAGTGAATACAGGTTTGTTTTATTCTAGACCAAACACTTCAATGATTTTTTTTCTTTCAGTGCCAGCCAATACTATGGCATCCCTGAGTTATTATTTACTAACAAGTTTGTACATGCAAAACAGAAGGAAGCAGATTAATTTTGAACTTTAATTTGGTTGTTATAAACACCAAGAACAGATGATGACTTGAAACATTTTGAATACCATGACAATGTTCTAGCAATAAATAACGTGATTGCAATGTGATACTTTACCTATAGGGTTTTAGAGTCTCTCCAGTGCTATTTTACTTTTGTTTACTTAAAAATCTCCTTAAAGGAAGACCAGTAACTTAGATACACTTTGATCTGAAATATTTTAACCTATTAATATTGCAGGTAACACCTAAGGTGACTATAACTGAAAGAAATTCAAGGAGGGAATTTTTTTCCCATTTGTTTTGTACATTTGAGAGTGCTTATGTATAATCAGTTTAACTGAACTCTCAGGGAAAAAAATTAATTGTTTTCCCTTGATGTCCATGTGACTGTCTCTCACAACAGAGGGGAAAGAAACAGTTTTTCTTTTAAAGGGAAAATGTGACTGTTATAACCACAAAAATTATTGAGGTGATTTAAGGGCAGGTGGAGTCTCTAAAACTAACAACTCATTTTCTCAAAAAGAAAAGGAGGACTTGTGGCACCTTAGAGACTAACAAATTTATTTGAGCATAAGCTTTCATGAGCTGCAGCTCACTTCATGAAAGCTTTAACAAATTTATTTGAGTATGTCTCTAAGGTGCCACAAGTCCTCCTTTTCTTTTTGCAGTTACAGACTAACACGGTTGCTACTCTGAAACTCATTTTCTGAAACTGACTGGATTTCAAGTGGATAGTATCTCTTACGCCTACATAATAATTTCACTCGATGCCATGATGATTTTCACCCATCTTGCAAACGGGATTTACTTATGCTGGAAGAGTTCGGGGCATACTATTTGGATCTTATGTCAGAGCTTCATGAAAGGATCTGTTCATTATCTAATGTATTTTGATTGATATAGTTAAGATTGTACAGGCTACTGTGGTAGAGGCTGTGTGAGGAGCTCTGCTCCAGAGATAGTGGGGAGATGGAAAGGGCCTTTCAGCTCCCTTCCTGCTCTCCCCCTAAGTTTCCTTAAGTTTCGTAACCTAGGCTGGAGCTGCAGGCTCTGACCTATTCAGTTCCACATTCATGTCTATGTGTAGACAGGGTCCCAAGAGAGTTGTTCCGGATTAACACTATATGTGGACATCATTATTCCAGAATAAGCATGATTAGACATAGAGTTAATGAGGAACGACTCCATGTGTAGAAAAGCCCATGTAGGTCTGTGCCTCAATCTTAAAACAGTAGGTGATGCATATTAGAGGGAACATATGCAGAACATCTTTGTTGCCACCTCTGACTTTCTTCCCAAATGACTCATTTCACAATAACTGGAGAAATAAAAGTGTTGGTAGTAGCTACAGTTCATCAGCTACTCCAGAATGATTTTGCATTTCTTGAGTCAGCTGCAGGAACAATCTTTTATCAAGGCCTCAGTGTTTACTCCTTTCTCTGGAATAGTCCAATCATGCAGGCATCAGGAAGATAAGCAGACTCTAGATCTTCTGAAGAGGGAGGTGTCCTCTGATTTAAGGGAAATTGTTGAAGGAGGCAACAGCTTGTGATAGTTAATGACAATCTAAAAGGAGCAATTGTAAACTCAGGAAAGGTGGCTGCAAAGAAATTAGAGTCCACATTTTTTTTCAGATCAAATCATCTTGACTAGTCCCTTTAATCTTCAAAGACCACATCAGAACAAGGGTTATGCTACTGGAGTTATCATATTGACTGGATGAAGAAATAGACTTATCAAAAGAACATCTTTTTTTGCACAAAGCCAAATGTACACCAATGCATTCTTTTCAGTGAATGCTTGATAAAGGAATATACATGAATTATGGCTGGGATTTTTAAAAGTGCAGGAGGGAGTTAGGCACCCAGGTCTCATTGACATTCAGTGGGAATTGGGTACTTAAGGTGTTTGAAAATCCTACCTTAAAAGCACAGGTTTCAGTACAATAAAGGGTAAAATACAGTTTTTAAAAATGAGAAACAAAATATACCTGTCAGATAAGATTGTTGCAACTGATCTAGATTGAGAAAGAAGAAGTGCTTCTGAGGGCATGTCTACACAGCAAAGAAAAATCTACTGCTTGTCAGGCCAGCCAACTTGGGCTGTGGGGCTGTTTCATTGCTGTGTAGACTTCTGGGCTCAGGCTGGAGTCTGGTCTCTGGGACCCTGTGGGCAGTCATGCCTAGTGGTTGGAACTAGCATTGGTAGCCAGAAATAAGGCCCAGGGTTAGAGACAGAGGCCAGAGCCAAGGGTCAGAAGTCAGGAATTGAAGCTGAAGGTCAGAACATGATCAGATGCGAGAGTTGAAGTTGGAAATCAGAGCCAGTGGAACCTAGAGTGAGGCAAGGCAGGAGGAGGGCTGGGTCTAAGGCTGGACCAAGGCATGAGCAGGGCTGGAACAAGGCAGGGGTAAGGCTGGGAATGAGCAGGTGCAGAAGCTGTCACAGCTGTGGGTGAATGCTTTGAGCAGCTGCTGAACGGCTGCTGCTGCTGGGCTTAAGAGCTGGTCTGATGACTCATCCTACCAATCAGACTGTGTGGTCAGTCTGGCAGCCTACTACAGTCCAGCTTCACTTGTTATGTTATGTGGAGGCTGGCTAGACTGGCTCTGCTGAAGGTCCTGATTCCCAACACTACCTGGAAAACTTCAGTTATATCTATGATACTTTAATGCTCCAGAGCACCTGATATTTTAAAAAATAAATCATGTTGTCATTTTTCAAGTAGTCCCCCTGTTTAAACTCTTGGATGAAGCCCTCTCAAAGACACAAAGACACATCCTGCTGTAAGTGACATTCATGTCATTCTGCTCATCAGGGATGAAAATCTTCTGTACAAGAATCAACTGGCCCTATCTCTTTCCACTGTCCAGGATCTTGGCAGGACCAGTATATCATATTCAAGCATTCCTTTCTGTCACTTAGCTCATCTGGAATCATGGTTGCATTTTTGGCACTTTTGAGATCCTCCTGTAACATCTCATGAACCTGGTTCATGATTACCTAAGAGAAGATAAGTAAATCCTTTTTCCTTCATCTTACTCCCATCACAAGGAGGCAGTATCCAAATGCTGTGGTTAAAGTATAGATCTAAAGCTTTAAGCTTCAAGGACATCCTTGTCTCTTTCACTGTTGCCTTGTATGTCAAGATTTTAATAATAAAGGGGTTTTGGTTTGGTTTGTTTTCCTACCACCTTCTTACTGACTGCAGTAATGGTCAGGGAAATATAAAAAAGATCAGATCTTTGGTCATATTGTTTAAGCCTCTACTGATTTCAGTCTCACTATTTTCCCTAGTGAATGTTCAACATCAAACACAGAATCCTTCCAAATATAGTGGGACCTTGGGTTTTCCTCATCTCCAGTATATGAAGCTTCTAATATGTGTTAGACCCTGCCATAGGGTGGCTCCTGCATCCCACCTGTAAGTGAATGGGAGTGCTGCTTAGCTCAAAGTTGTTTTATCTGTTTGAGTTAGCATGAGATTCTCTTTTAGCTTTCCCCTGGTCAGGTGAAGAAGGAGTCTTAGATAGAGTCAGAATGACACAATAATGACAGTCAATACAGTGGTTGTATTTATTTAATAGAATCATAGAAATATATGACTGGAAGGGACCTCAACTGGTTGTCTACTCCAGTCTACTGCACTTACATTCTAGATTCTACTGGTTGTTCTAATTTTGTGTGTGTCTCAGTTTTTGATGTTTGTGTGGTCAGTTCAATAAGCAAGTTGGCAATAGGAACTTCAAGAATTTCCTCTTCCATCCCAAATAGCATAACTCTCCTCCCAAATTATCTGCTTTCATTCAGCGTGATTGAACAGAAATACTTACGAATTCCAGCACACTGGATCTATACAAGAAAACAAAACAAAATTACATGCAAGAAAACTAATTATGCTTTTTTTGTGATAGTTCATGGTAGTGGAAATATTATAGGTTTCCAGAATTTATGTTGGGGTCTGAGTGTGAAAATTCTCAGTTCACCCCTTTCTTCATATTTTCCATATGATTTTAATGAGGATTGATTTTGATTTGAATGGGAAGAGAAATTTTTGATGCTCATAATTCATATTGTGAGTTTTGGGAAAAGGCACTTTGAATCCCTTCAGTTATGTTTAGTTTTACTTTGTTTCATGGTAGGTATTGTTTCCAGTTGCAATGGAAGCCAATTGTGAGAGTTCATGAATTAGTTATTTGAATTATAAAGTCTTGTATGCCCTTTTTATTGGAAATTGGTATTTCTGTTTTTTGAAGAAACTATTCTGATTTACTATTAATACAGAGACTGTCTCATCTTTTGCTGTGCTCAGTGTTAAAAATCTTACATGAAGAATTCTGCAATATGTAAGCTAGTTTCTTAAGAAAATTTGAACCCATTTCGGTACTGAAACCCATACACACTGTGGATATGACTTAGAATGAGAGTAATTTGCTGATACCCTTTTTCAGGGTTGTCATCTTTATCTTCAATATTTCTGTTCAGGTTGCTATTCTGATAATTTGCCAGTTTTTGTGGGGTTATTTTTAAGTAAGTTTAAAGATTGTTTTTTGTTTTTATTTTAATGAACATCACTTGCAAAGTAGCTTCGGAGATGAAGAACTGCTTTGCAATGTATACCCCAAGCCTTAAAAACAAGAAAACCAAATTCACAGAAATGTGCTCTTTTAAATTTATTTTATATTTTTATTTTCTTAAACCCTTCACAGTCAGTTTAGAGATGTGAGGAGATACATATATATATATATATGTGTGTGTGTGTGTGTGTATGTATGTGTGTATATATATATATATATATATAGAGAGAGAGAGAGAGAGAGAGAGAGTTATAGACCAGTACACTACAGTAAGTTTTCATTAGCTGTTTGATTCAAAACTGCTAAAATAAATACATGAAAGACTTGTTGTAGATGAAAGATGTTACCCTTGACTTTTATGTTAGTTGTTTTCATAACTTCAAATGGCAGTCAACATTTCTGCTGGGTAGGTGCTAATGCATTGCAACTTAAAAGCAATTCTGGCAGGATTAATTCTTTAGTTGTTGTTATGCAGGAAGTGCTTGATGGCAGAAGCAGTAAATATAGATTCTTTTAAGTGATACGATGGGGAGAAGATGGAAACTGATAGCACTTTTCATAAAGTGTACCCAACTTCATAGAAATTTTTCTCCATTTTTAGCAATTCAGCCAAATATTGCTGATTGCTACTTCAGTTAAAAAAAATACTTAAATATTCAGTAAAGATACTTCTTACCACCTAACCCCTTAGTGGGAATCTCTGGCTCACTTTAAATTATGGACTCAATGATAGATGTTATTTATTTTCTATCCGTTCTTCTTTGTATCCTGACTGCTCAGATTTAATATCTTCTTTGCCCCATCCACAGCAGCCCATATATTATCTATTAATTTATTCTCCTTGGTATGTCTTCTAATGAGGTCAGTGTCTCACTTGAATGTAATAAGATATGTCTCATCAGTTATTGTGGCCACTTCATATATTTGTGTATGTCCTAGAGCTGGTCGAAAATGCTAATTGCTTTTTTTGGAGACTTTACAGATCATTTTTTTTTAACATTTCTCATGTTTTTTTCCATTTTTTCCTCCTTCCTTTCTCATGCCCTCCTTTTTTTTAGTTCAATGTGGAGGGAAAAGAGATAAAAAGCCGGGGGGCAAGGGGGGTGTCAAAAGTGAGGAAAGAATGGTATTGGTGGGATTGTTTGTTACTTTTTGTCAATTTTTTAAAAATAAACAATTTTTCCAGGAAAATATTGTTTTGCAAAAAATCCTATATTTTGTGGAACAACAGTTTCAATATAAATTTTTGATTCTGTGTGCGCGTGCATGCGCGCACGTGTAACTGAAAGAGAGATCCCTTAAATCTGTAGTCTATTTTCAGAACGTTTTCATTGAAGTGTTGAGCTGTTTTCTTTGGCGATGATGATAATGGTGGTAAATTTATAATCCATGGAAAATTGATTAAAAAATCCAAAATACTCTCCAAGGTATTATTCCCCAGCAAGGAAATTGAGCTAGAAAGAGAAGTAATATGGGGAAAAATAAGGGTGTGTTTTTAAAAAAAATCTCAAATGTGACTTGTCCACTGAATGTAGGACAAGAAGTGATGGGCTTAGTCTGCAGCAAGAGATATTTAGGATAGATATTAGGTAAAATTTTCTAACTATAAGAATATTTAAGCACTGGAATTGGCTTCCAAGGGAGGTTGTGGACTCCCCATCATTGGAGGTTTTTAAGAACAGGTTGGATACACTATCAGGGATGATCTAGGTTTACTTCCTGAAATCTGCTGGGAGAGCAATACAGCGGTGCATAGACAATCCAGGAAGTTTTTGGAAAGCGTAGGGGACAATTTCCTGGCGCAAGTGCTAGAGGAGCCAACTAGGGGGGGTGCTTTTCTTGACCTGCTGCTCACAAACCGGGTAGAATTAGTGGGGGAAGCAAAAGTGGATGGGAATCTGGGAGGCAGTGACCATGAGTTGGTTGAGTTCAGGATCCTGACGCAGGGAACAAAGGTAAGCAGCAGGATACGGACCCTGGACTTCAGGAAAGCAGACTTCGACTCCCTCAGGGAACGGATGGCCAGGATCCCCTGGGGGACTAACTTGAAGGGGAAAGGAGTCCAGGAGAGCTGGCTGTATTTCAAGGAATCCCTGTTGAGGTTACAGGGACAAACCATCCCGATGTGTCGAAAGAATAGTAAATATGGCAGGCGACCAGCTTGGCTTAATGGTGAAATCCTAGCGGATCTTAAACATAAAAAAGAAGCTTACAAGAAGTGGAAGGTTGGACATATGACCAGGGAAGAGTATAAAAATATTGCTCGGGCATGTAGGAATGTTATCAGGAGGGCCAAATCGCACCTGGAGCTGCAGCTAGCCAGAGATGTCAAGAGTAACAAGAAGGGTTTCTTCAGGTATGTTGGCAACAAGAAGAAAGCCAAGGAATGTGTGGGCCCCTTACTGAATGAGGGAGGCAACCTAGTGACAGAGGATGTGGAAAAAGCTAATGTACTCAATGCTTTTTTTGCCTCTGTTTTCACTAACAAGGTCAGCTCCCAGACTGCTGCGCTGGGCATCACAAAATGCGGAAGAGATGGCCAGCCCTCTGTGGAGATAGAGGCGGTTAGGGACTATTTAGAAAAGCTGGACGTGCACAAGTCCGTGGGGCCGGACGAGTTGCATCCGAGAGTGCTGAAGGAATTGGCGGCTGTGATTGCAGAGCCACTGGCCATTATCTTTGAAAACTCGTGGCGAACCGGGGAAGTCCCGGATGACTGGAAAAAGGCTAATGTAGTGCCAATCTTTAAAAAAGGGAAGAAGGAAGATCCTGGGAACTACAGGCCAGTCAGCCTCACCTCAGTCCCTGGAAAAATCATGGAGCAGGTCCTCAAAGAATCAATCCTGAAGCACTTGCATGAGAGGAAAGTGATCAGGAACAGCCAGCATGGATTCACCAAGGGAAGGTCATGCCTGACTAATCTAATCGCCTTTTATGATGGGATTACTGGTTCTGTGGATGAAGGGAAAGCAGTGGATGTATTGTTTCTTGACTTTAGCAAAGCTTTTGACACGGTCTCCCATAGTATTCTTGTCAGCAAGTTAAGGAAGTATGGGCTGGATGAATGCACTATAAGGTGGGTAGAAAGTTGGCTAAATTGTCGGGCTCAACGGGTAGTGATCAATGGCTCCATGTCTAGTTGGCAGCCGGTATCAAGTGGAGTGCCCCAAGGGTCGGTCCTGGGGCCGGTTTTATTCAATATCTTCATAAATGATCTGGAGGATGGTGTGGATTGCACTCTCAGCAAATTTGCGGATGATACTAAACTGGGAGGAGTGGTAGATACGCTGGAGGGGAGGGATAGGATACAGAAGGACCTAGACCAATTGGAAGATTGGGCCAAAAGGAATCTGATGAGGTTCAATAAGGATAAGTGCAGGGTCCTGCACTTAGGACGGAAGAACCCAATGCACAGCTACAGACTAGGGACCGAATGGCTAGGCAGCAGTTCTGCGGAAAAGGACCTAGGGGTGACAGTGGACGAGAAGCTGGATATGAGTCAGCAGTGTGCCCTTGTTGCCAAGAAGGCCAATGGCATTTTGGGATGTATAAGTAGGGGCATAGCGAGCAGATCGAGGGACGTGATCGTTCCCCTCTATTCGACATTGGTGAGGCCTCATCTGGAGTACTGTGTCCAGTTTTGGGCCCCACACTTCAAGAAGGATGTGGATAAATTGGAGAGAGTCCAGCGAAGGGCAACAAAAATGATTAGGGGACTGGAACACATGAGTTATGAGGAGAGGCTGAGGGAGCTGGGATTGTTTAGCCTGCAGAAGAGAAGAATGAGGGGGGATTTGATAGCTGCTTTCAACTACCTGAAAGGGGGTTCCAAAGAGGATGGCTCTAGACTGTTCTCAATGGTAGCAGATGACAGAACGAAGAGTAATGGTCTCAAGTTGCAGTGGGGGAGGTTTAGATTGGATATTAGGAAAAACTTTTTCACTAAGAGGGTGGTGAAACACTGGAATGCGTTACCTAGGGAGGTGGTAGAATCTCCTTCCTTAGAGGTTTTTAAGGTCAGGCTTGACAAAGCCCTGGCTGGGATGATTTAACTGGGAATTGGTCCTGCTTTGAGCAGGGGGTTGGACTAGATGACCTTCTGGGGTCCCTTCCAACCCTGATATTCTATGATTCCTGTGTCAGCGCAGGAAGCTGGACTTGATGACTCCTCAAAGTCCCTTTTAGTAGAGCCCTGCGCAGATACAAATTTATATCCTAGTATGCGGTTAGCTGCATATATAAATCAGTATCCACGGAACCGCAGGGCTCTCCTAGGAACTGCAGCAGCGCAAAAAGCAGAATGGGGGTTGCTGCTCCCAGGAGCCAATGCCCCGCGCCTGATGCCCCATTGGGGTGAGCATCAGGCTCACCTGCAGCTGTCTCTGGTCGCGCTGTTGTGTTGAAGTGGTGCGCACGCCCCCAGACAGGAGACGCAGACAGCTGCGTGGAAGGGGGCAGGGGTGAGGGTGGGACTGGGGGTGGTACAGCCACGCCAGAGGAGCTGCCGGCGAGGAGTGCTGGCTCTTGGGAGCAGCGGCCCCACATTCTGCTCCTTTTGTCACTGCAGTTCCTGGGAGAGCCCTGGGGTTTCGCAGATACTGATTTATATCCATGGATATCTGCGTCCACAGATATAAATTTGTACCCACACAGGGCTCTATCTTTTAGTCTTACATTTCTATGACTTTATAAGACATGAGCCCAAATAATAGAGTGCACAAAAGAGGAAGGCAAAATTCAACGAGGTGTACACTTAAAACTTTCACCAGTATAGGAATGTCAGCTAAGGGTTTGATTTTTCTTCTTCTTCTTCTTCTTCTTCTTTTGTTTATTATTGACACCTTCATGCTGGCAGAAGCCCTACTGTAGTGAGTCATACTGGCAAAAAATCATTTTGCTGACATAGCTTATTTTGTTCAAAGAACTTGTATAAATTATACCTTTGCTGGTATAGGCTACACGTTATCAATATGCTCATAGTGAAAATTGATATCTGCCAACGAGGGCCAGATTCTTTGGCCCATTCTGCTCCCTTTGCACCCCTGAGTCCCATGGTGGGGATAACCACTGGCAGGAATAGAGCTTGTTAGCAGGCCTCCAAACCCTCCTTGCTCCAGCTCCCAGTACAGGGGGCATGTTGGAGGTGGGAAGAGCTGTCTTGAGGAATGGGTAGAAGGAGTGGCCAGAGCTTAAGGCAATACCCAACTGCCATAACATCCCAACTAGAACATAGCCAGCTGGCACAATTTACAACACTTCACAGATTGGTTTAAACTGTAACTAGCTCTCCTCTAGCACTTCCTGGCCATAATGCAGAATCTGGTCCCCAGTATAGTGTTTAGCTTAACCGTGGAAGTAGGCCAATTGAACCTCCAACTCTTGAAATGGACATTTTCAATTTTATTCTTGCCCCTGATGCCCCCTGCAAACAACACCCCCCACCAAAACTGCAAACATATATGTAGAAACATGGTATAATGTAAAAGCATATTAAAACTGAGATGGCCCCTGAAACTGTTCTGGCTGACCACTGACCTGGTAACTGGTTGGCCCTGACTTCAGACCTTAACTTCATGATGTTATGCTTCTCATGTATATTTTGCCTCTATGGAAACTTCTCTGAGGGAAAAAAAGTGCTCTTTTTAGTTTTAACCCAACGCTTCCATTGATAACAATATTTAGATCCTGAATTTGTGTTTTTGAGAAACGGTGCATGTAATCAAAAGCCACTGTTATCATTTGTCTGTGATTGCAAGCTCTTCGGGGCAGGAGGCATCTTTGTTCTATGTTTGTACAGCATCTAGCACAATGGAATCCTGGTAATTTAAAAAATAATTCAGTGCATTTGGAACCTAATCCTTCAAGTTGCTGAACATCTCCTGCAAGGTGCTGTACTCCGATAGAGTGAATGACTCCCACGGGACTTGAGGATGCTCAGCAACTTGCATAATAAGGACCTGGAAGTACCAAATGAAGTTCAGTTTACCTCCATTATATTTAATGATCCGTGAAATAGATTAATGACTAACCATTATAGGACTAGCTATCTTGGTAATATAATATTTTAAATGTTTTTCATAGACTCTACTCAGCTGTAAAAAAAAAAATGACAAAGTTCTATATGAACAGCAAATCCACCATACCCAGAATTTTCTACATCATCAGACATAACTACTAGGTTTTAATACTTTTTTCAGAAGGCAGGAAAACCAGAAAATTTCCTGAAGTTAACTGTGATAATCAAAAATCATCTTCAAAATATGCAAAATCAGGTAGAACTTGTGAAAATTGTGCTGCACTTAGACTGTGTCTTCACTGTAAAGCAAACAAAGAAACAAAACCATTGAGATTGCTAACCTGATGTAAAATCCTAGTAGAGACAAGTGTGACAGGGTCAGGCCAGATGTCTACAGAAGAGTGATAGAAGCCAGATATATTAGCCCCAGGTTAAGTAGGTCCCTTTTCCCTGGGTAAGGTAACAGGGAAGGTTCCAGAACAATCAGGAACTGTCTAAAAACAATTAAGGCAGACAGGCTGATTAGAACACCTGCAGCCAATCAAGAAGCTGCCAGAATCAATTAAGACAGGCAGGCTAATCAGGGCACCTGATTTAAAAAGGGTTTAAAAAGGAGCTCACTTCAGTTTGTGGTGTGCATGCGAGGAGCTGGGAGCAAGAAGCGCAAGAAGCTGGGAGTGAGAAGACGTGCTGCTGGAAGACTGAGAAGTACAAGCATTATCAGACATCAGGAGGAAGGTCCTGTGGTGAGAATAAAGAAGGTGTTGGGAGGAGGCCATGGGGAAGTAGCCCAGGGAGTTGCAGCTGTCATGCAGCTGTTACAGGAGCCACTGTAGACAGCTGCAATCCACAGGGCCCTGGGCTGGAACCCAGAGTAGAGGGCAGGCCCGGGGTCTCTCCATTGCCCCCAACTCCTTACTTGATACTGGAGGAGTTGAACTGGACTGTGGGTTCCACCAGAGGGGAAGGTCTCTGGCCTGTTCCCCAATCCACTAGGTGAATCAGCAGAGACTGTGGGGATTGTTTTTCTTCCTTTCCCCATGCTGGCCAGTGATGAGGCTAACTGAGTGAAGGGCAGATTTGAGCCACGAAAGTGGCCAAGCTGAGGGCTGCCGTGAACCTCTGAAGCGAGAAAATCCGCCAGTAAGTGCAGGACCCACCAAGGCAGAGGAGGAACTTTGTCACACAAGGCACAAGTAATGTTTATCTTGATGTAATTAGTTGAGAGAAACTCCAGGAAGAGGAGTATAGGATTGAGTATAGAAGCAGACTACCAGGGATATAGTGAAAGGTGAGGAGGGAAGAAGAGGGGGAGGGGGGGAGAGAGAGAGAGAAATTTGGGTCAGACTATCAACAGTAGTCTCAAATTTTGGAAGTTTCATTTTTGGGTGCCCAATCTGTCTGTGTAGGCCCTGTTTCCCAGAGGTGATGAGCACCCTCCTGTCCCATTATCTTCAGCTGGAATTGTGGGTGCATAGCACCTCTAAATTTCAGGTCCCAGGTTTTTGCTCTCTGCCACTGCCTCTTATTATACTATTCTCCCCTGCACCAGATAATAGATTAGCACATTAGCTGTATGTTTCTGTTAAAAAGATCATCAGTGAAGTAGTTAATGTCAGTGTTTAAATTGTCATACATTTGGTTTAACACACGAGTTTAAAATAATGGACTCGTAAGATGAATGGCGTTTGCTCTCAGAGCTACTTTTTCAGCCTGTATGTCTGCAGGCATAGGAAGTAAGAACACGGAACCCTTTCATATTTGGTTGGTTATGGCAACATCAAAGACTAGACAATTTTTTTTTTTTTTTTGGAACTGTATGAATTCTGTATACATTTTTTCTTTAAGTGGAGTTGAGGAAACTAAGCCCTCTTTTTACTCACCCTCTCCCCTGCAATTCCTCAAAGCAAATGCCACCAAAGTAATAATCTAACAATCAGGGTTAAACATCATAAAAGGGAATAGTACATAAGACATATGTGGCAGAAATAGCCAATCTACTTGCAAAGTGGACTTTTACAGTAAGCAAAGAATGTCCCACGCTTTTTTCAAACTGTGTCTTGGGTGGATTTCAGCCCTTCTGGAAAGCTCCCCGCCCTCTTTTTTTTTTTTTCCTTCCTCTTTGGTCTTTGTCTGGATTTGGGTATTTAGGGTATTGTTTTGTTAAAGAAAGTAACAGAATT
Source organism: Lepidochelys olivacea (assembly GCF_965140295.1). Lineage (NCBI taxonomy): Eukaryota > Metazoa > Chordata > Testudines > Cheloniidae > Lepidochelys > Lepidochelys olivacea. Next base: position 77,254,399 of record NC_140417.1, on the reverse strand, counting down.
GCTTCTGGTTTTCTTTCTAAAATACACTATACAAAGTTACAAAACAGATTGCCAATAACATATTGCCTTCTCCTGGCTTCTTGCATGCAAGTCATTTTCATTTTATAAATAGAACTGTCCTGATAGACTTAACTTGGCCTATCCTGTTGTCCTCTTATGCGAGTTATTTTTGATTTAAAAATAGAACTGTCCTAGTAGATATGTATCACCGAGTTTGTGAAAGTTCACATCTAGACTATGCTGTAATTAAGCAATAAGTTATGGGAAGAGGTGTGGCTGCTAATGTGATCCAATCACAGTCTTGAGATTTCTAAAGCATGACACTACAGCCTTTGATTCCCCAGATCTCAGCAATGCTAAGTATTATACTTTGGTACATTTTTCTTATGTTAGAGTATATCAAAAAACATATAATCCCCTACAAGACATAGACATGTATTTTATTTCCTTGTGGAAGTTTGTGTATGTATATGTATATGTATATGTGTGTATATATATATATATATAAAAAAATAACCCAGTTGGCATGAGCAGGGAATGATGGGTTAACATTGTGGATGGTCCATACTAGTAACTGTTCAGAATGTTTTCTAATCAGTCCAAATGCTCCCTTGATGAAAGCAGTATTGCAATGTATTTAAATCCCTCTAGAAACTTTCTGAATTGTAATGTTACTTTAGTGGTTTTGAAAGTAATACTCAGTATGTACTGTGAGAGTACTCTTCATTTTCTTTGAAAAGTTTAAAAGCTTTTACTCCTCTCAAATGTTTTCTGTATAAGTATGACATTTTAATCTTCCTGAATTTCCATTATTTTTGTCAGTTACTTGTTTCCTATTTTATGTTTTTCGCTAATGGCATTATTTAAATACCACTAGTGTGCTTGGCTCATTAAGGCACAGATGACTACATGGTGCTGGACGCCTAGTTCTCAGTTACACTATGGCTCTTTTATACCTCTCTGGCAGTATGATGGGGAGTGGAAGTGGCCCCAAGAACACCCACCCTGTGCAAGGCACTTTGCTAGCATAAGTGCTGTGCATGAACACTGCTTCCAGCCCCCAGGGTACGCCAAGGCAGGGCATTGTCACATCACACTTCTACAGCTATTCTGTGCTTCCCAGAACCCATAGGGAACCATGGGAAGCAGATTATAGATTAGCATAGCCTCAGGGCTACTGTAACTTACACTGGGAACTGGGCAGGTGCACAGGCTGCACCACTCTGAGGCATGTAAAGGTGGCTTAATGGCAAACCCTCCCCCGCCCCCCATTTTACTGGCCAAGCATAAATATGGTGGAAGTGAGAATCAGGACCAAGGGTTCTATGTAAAGGAGCTTACAGCTGAAGGCAAACCTTTATTCTTACAAGTAGTCCAGATTGACTTCTTGAGATCAGGCATATGAGGATAGACTATGCAAAATACTGGCAGATCAAGAGGATAGCACTAACTTAGAGTCTTAAAAATATCTGTGTGACCGATGGATTGGTGTCAACCATTAACTGACAGCAGTTTTACTATCTGAGGTTAACGTTTGTAACCTCTACAAAAGAAGTGAATTGTAAGGAGCATGAGGAAGAGACATTTCCCAAGAAAACTTTATTCTTCTTGGATATTGCTAATATTTTTGTTTCTAATACTTAGCTCATCCTTCTGCGGTGTTAGTGGTTTTACCTGTAATAAAACAACTTAGCAAATTGTCTTAGTAAAAGATCATGGGCTGTGCTTCGCTGGTATGTGCAGATCAGGGAAAACCGCATTAAAAAAGTCCAAATGTTGATGTCTAAACTGCATCATACCCAACTAATCTTGAGGAAGCCCATATATTTAATATCTGTGCAATTGGATCTCCATGGACTGAGGGGCGAAAGGGTAGTTTGGTGGGTGAGGAAAGAGCGAGGAAGGGCTCTTATCATTCCCCTCTTAGCCTGTGGTGATTGGCACATTCTTCTGGCCTTGTCTCAGATGCGGACTCCTCCTACATGCTCTTAAACATCCCTGTGTCCAGAAGGTTTTTAGCTCAGGAATGGGTGGGAATGAATGAGAGTAGGGTTCCTGAGTGAGACATGCTGCCATGGAGCATGTGGAGGGTGGGAGCTGCATGGTATCATGAATGTACTGGTCTTCTGAAGATACCTTGGGATCTGTAATTGGGAAGGTCTCAGGAATCCATACCTCTCAGGAGCCCAAAACCCCTACCATCCTGACCAAATGATCTGGATTCATAGGAAACTTTGCAGTCTTAAGGACACTTAACTTTTGCCTTCCTGCAGGCTTTACCTAAAGAGGGCATGGTTTTACGCCCTTAGGCCTCAATCCAGCAAAGCACTTCAACATGCTTTATTCCTTAAGACTAATTACTTGCCCTGGAATGTTATTTTTTTTTATTTCATAATGAGGGCTAATATTAAGTGTTGCAATCTTTAGTTAAAGTGACTTCCAACCAATTTTCTTCACAGAGAGCTTGTTATATTGACAATCTGTCACAATTAAATGTCATTTTATTAGTCAAAATTTTACTTTTTCAATGCTTTATTTCTTTTTTGTAAGAGGATATGTTTGAACCAGTGTCTGTGGGACTGTTAGACAAAGCAAAATAGTCTATTTCCAGAAATGAGTTTTTATAATTTACATATGGAATAGACTATAGCATTATTTTATGTTTTAAGCACTGTTCCCCTCCCCCACTAACCAGCAAAGAGCACTTCAGTTTATGGCTATCCCGTGATAGTTGTCAGTCTATAATGTAACATCTACACAAGAACAGGAATTCAGGAAGAGCTGTTCCTCCACAGAACCAGCCATTAAGAAATTAACCGATTGAAGATGAAATATCAGGTTTTGGAAATTTCCAAAAGCTTTTTACATGTTCTATAAAAATATATATAAATATAACTCTTATCATACATCAGTGACTTCCAGCATGCAGCCTTGAAGATAAATCTTATCAGTAGGCCCTTGCTTGTGTTTTTAGTTAAGCTCTACAGTGTTTAGGGCACTGTTCGTAATCAAAATGTCAAAATCCATGTGTTTGGTACAGAGCATTAGTTTCCCAACTTGCGTGGAAGCTGAGGTTCAGGTGATGATGTTTGCAGTGCAATCAGATTCTAAGTCTGAGAACGTGCTGCCCACAGATAAGAGGGAGCCCACACGTGATGGCATATTAGAAGTAACTATTATGAACATGCAGAAAAATCATTATTAGATGGACACAGGGGAGAAAGCTTTGAGGCAAATAGGGTGTAATCAATCTCCCTCAGAGATAAAAGTATCTTTTGCTTAAGAACATATGAATGGCCATACTGGGTCAGACCAATGGTCCATCTTGCCCAGTAACTTGTCTTCTGAGGGAATGAATGGAACATTCATTGAGTGATCCATTCCCCCCCATCTAGTTCCAGCTTCTGGCAGTAGATATTTAGGGGCACCCAGAGTCAGAGGTGGTGTCCCTGACCATCTTGTCTAGTAACCAATAGACCTATCCTCCATGAATTTATCTAATTCTTTTTGGAATCCAGTTATACTTTATTCAGTGGCAATGAGTTCCATGGTTTGACTGCGTTCTGTGAAAAAGCACTTCCTTATGTTTGTTTTAAACCTGCTGCCTATTAATTTAATTGGGTAATCCCTGGTTCTTGTGTTTATGGGAAGTGGTAAATAACATTTCCTTATTTACATACTCTGCACCATTCATGATTTTATAGATCTCTATCATATTTCCCCTTAGTCATCTCTTTTCTAAGGTGAATAGTCCAAGTCTTTTTAATCTCTTCTCATACGGCAGCTGTTCCATACCACTAATAATTTTTGTTGCCCTTCTCTGTACCTTGTCCAATTCTAATATATCTTTGTTGAAATGGGGTGACCAGAACTGAATGCACTATTCAAGGTGTGGACGTACCATGCATTTCTATAGTGGCATTATGATATTTTCTGTCATCTTATCTATCCATTTCTTAATGGTTCCTAACATTGTTAGCTTTTTTGACTGCCACTGCACATTGGGTTGATGTTTTCAGAGAACTATCCACTATAACTCCTGAGATCTCTTCTTGAGTGGTAAGAGCTAATTTAGACCCCCTCATTTTGTATGTATGGTTGGGATTATGTTTTCCAACATGCATATTTTGCATTTATCGACACTGAATTTCATCTGCCATTCTGTCATCCAGGCACCTATTTTTGTGAGGTTCCTTTGCAGCTCTTTGCAGTCATCTTTGGACTTAACTATCTTGAGTAATTTTGTATTGTCTGCAAACTTTGCCATCTCACTGTTTACCCCTCTTTCCAGATCATTTATGCATTGTTTATGGTAGACAGGATGTTGGTCGTGGGCATTTCCATGCTGCTGAGCTGCTGGAGCAAGAAAGGGAGAGTTGCTAAGGATTTGGATGTTAACGGAAGAAGGAGCATTTGCAGCAATATGCAGGCTGCCTGTCAAAACTCATTGTCACTTGGCACCTCTGATGTGGTCAGAATTCCTATAGAACGTGTGAACTAGCACACTGTCAGCTGAACAAAGGGATACGAATGTGGTAAATAGGCCACCATATAATCTCTGAACATATCTTTTCATGACAGCAAGAGTCAAAACTGGGAAGTGCTAGACATAATAGAGATACTGCTCATATCAAAAGGGATGTGCCATTTTACATGCAGCAAATGGTAAAATTTAGACACATCTTGAATGAATGCTTTCATGGCCACTTAGTCGTGTATGGGTCATGCAGAACAGGACTTAGTGGGCACAGAGAGAGGAGAGGTGGTATAATGAAGTCTCCACCCTTTTTTTGGCTCTCCACGTAAGATCCATACAGATCTAGCCAAAATATTCTTCTGAGTGGGTCAGCAGTGTGTGGAAACATGATCTGAAATCTTCTATAGATTTATGCACACATGAGGCATGAAACATTTCAGTCAAATAGAGATCTACATTAGTAAAATGGTTTTATAAATCCAGTCATATGAACAGGCATACAGGGAGGGTGAGCTATTAGAGACAGTTGAGATAGAGATAGTTGTAAATATATATTTTATGGAAATATTGGTGGTGGTTTTATGTAATTAATTAATAATACTATAAATTTTAATGTTCAGATTGGCCATTTGCAAGTCTCCTGGACTGGGACATGTAGCACTGGGAAATGTAAACATTTATCTAGCAATTTCTTCAGCAATGTTTTGTGCCTTTTATTGTTTGAATCAGTCTGGGAGTGGCTTGAAGATCCAGTAACCTGAGCTTTTATCACTCTCTTGGCGGCTTCCTTTTCTGGTATGCTCTGATGCATTCAACACATGTGTTGTGTATGCTATCAGCAATAGGAGTAATTTACGCTCAGTTTTTCCTTCTGCAAGAAAGGGCAAATCATCTATTGGTGAAAGCTTCTAAGATTTGTCAGCAGTCTGCAGCTAATTTCTGTGTGTGGCTCATCAACACCATTTAGAGGCTGGAAACACTGTGGATGAACAAGCGAAAAAGTCTTGTCAAGATCTTATCTCAGGGGTAATGATTAGTTTAAAATGAGAGAGGAAATTAATTATTTTTTTTTTAAAGAGAAATAGAATATTTGATGTGAAGAACTCCCAGCTTGTTTTTGACGAAAACAGAGCAAAGCTGTGAGCAATTCAAGGCTTTGCAGGAGCAGGGGCTGTGTTTAAACAGCAGTTATTCTGTTACTTGTCTGAGAAACGTCAGCAGATGGACTTTGGTTTCAATGCTGTGAATATTTACAGTGGCTTTGGACGTTGGAATATAAGCAGTGATCTTCTTTTCTCCCTCTTGTATTTACCTGCTGAAAAATGAGTGAGGAAGCAAAGGAAAAAAATGCTAAACCGGCTCACAGGAAAAAGAAAGGAAAAAAGGTAACTCCCTATATAAACAGTGTGCTGAAATGTCTTTATTTTCAATGATTTTACATTGTGAGTATCTTCCTGCTGCATTTGGAGTGGTAAAGGTTTTGATTTTAAGAAATAAAGAAGATGCTAGAATCAGGATGCTGTTGTTTATGCTGGATGCTGATGGGTGTGTTCTCTGCTAGAAAGAGTAATAACATTGAAACTCAGTTACTTAGCATTATTTAAATATTCTAATGATTAAATATACAGTAGACATAGAATTTCAGTGTGGCTGTATTTTTCAAAGTGATATTCATGCCCAGGACTAATAAGTAAACACATGCAGTAATTAAGCCTTTTTTTTTTTAAAGGCTGTTAATCAACAGTGTGCAGTTGCTAATAGATGGTATTGACAATGTTAATACTTGAGTAAGTTTTAAAGGCCCTCCTATATCCTATATATTGTTTTATTATTGTAAGCCAATTTTCATCAGTTTTAGTTTTATTTATTTATATATATAAATTTGTGTAATGTGCTTTTTAACTGCAGACTCATGCAACAGATTCAAAGATGAATTTGATAGATCCTTACCTGGGGCTTTCTTAAGTATTAGACTTATTTACTTTTGCTTTGCTGACATCCATATAGTGTTTGCTTTTTTTTTTTTTTTTTAAATAAAGATGGATGTTTTTCATCTGTTCCCATTTACGAATCAGGTTCCCAAGCTAACAGAACTGGAAATCAACTTCCTAGATACAGGATTTACTATATATAATTAAAATATTCGTTCAATGTGTTAATTTATAATGTGAAAGGCTTAGGATACATCATAAGGGCAAAGAACTAGAAATACCTATGAAAAGTAATCATTGTTATAGAAGCTATTAAGACCCCCACTCTTACATTTTTCTGGATATTTGGTTCCTTTCCCTACGTCGCCACCCCTTCCTCCCCCCGTGAGGCATACTGACAGCCTCTTTGTTGTTCCATTTGTTATGGTGAAGCATTTAATATAGATTTAAAAAAAAACTAAGAGCAAATGTATTTTGGATTAACTAGATAAACATCCCATTAAAATGAAATTTAGTGGTAAATTATATTGCCTCTGTACTACATGAAATGCTTCTCTCTAGCATAATATATTAATACGTGATAGAGGATAAATTGTCAAATAAAATGTGTTAATGGTTTTAATTTTTGAATATTTTAATAAAATTTCTACTATGTTATACAAGTGATTTTTCACTGTGTTTAATAATCCCTCTACTATTTCTATCAAAGATGTATGTCAAACATGTTTAAAGTAAAGAACAAGTTTTATGACTTATATCCATTAAAATACATGCACATCTTCTAGAGGACCAGCCCAATAGCCTAGAAGACAGAGAAGCACAAGAAACCTCGGTTTAAGCAAACCTTGACTTCTCACCAATCGTTCCAGCAGTGGCTGATCTAATTATAAAGGTGACACTCAGCCTCTGGGTTGAGGGTACAGCTGCAATGTCCACATACATCCTCTAGTGACTGGTACAGAGTGGTTAGTTGCGGGGAAAACTGTCAACTGTGCTCAGATTTGTGAGTCGTTGCCTTGAGCATTGAGAGCGCATGGCATAATGCTTGGTCAAGGTCTGGCAAGGCAGTGGAAAAACCCACATATACATGCCTAAAGGTACCTTCACAGCACAAATATTGTAATAATGTTGTAATGAACTGCAGTGCGTGATACCAATAATTGGATTTCAGTAGGGAGTCATTAAGATTTTAAAATCTACTAGAAATATCATTCCATTGCTTTATTTAATTTCCATATGCTACTTATTCTGTTGCAGTACTTACATCACTGACATTGTTGCTTGGAGAGGTGGGCTGGATCAGTCATAAGCATGTTCACGCTGTCCAGTGTATGTCAAAGCTAATTAATCAGTGTTATAGCACAGGCCCACAGTAAAGATGTAACATGCACCTAGAGGAATCTGCTTTTCCTCTTTATAACAAGAGGCAACCATTTATTTTGGTGTCAGCACAAGTAATTCTCTTCATACCATAATTCACTGGTCAAGGCTTTGTTGATTCTGCTGTTTTGAGCCCTGGGAAGATGTGTGCGTGGATGGCCAACAACTTGATGACACAGTTACTTAAATTTGATGCAGGGATTGTCTATAAGAAAATTTTGGCAAACAATGGTGTGCTTTGGAAGTAAATTCCTGAGCCGGATTAAGGTTAACCAGAGCCTTGGATCCCACCCAAGTTGCACTCCCATCCCCCCGAACAAAATAAGTGTATATATCCTCAGACAGGCATGTCCAGCTGTCTATTCCCTGTTGCCTTCCAGATACTTCCTTTTTCCCAACTGTGCTAACCCCCATGTTTATCCTGCCCCACAGCCTACTGCCCCATTTCCTCCCTACGCCTCAGCTTCAGGGATCCTTCCTCTGCTCCTTCCCAACTGCTGAGGTCATTATCGTCATTGTCCTCCCCTCTTCTCTAACTCAGGAGTCTTTCCTGTTCAGGTGTCATTTCTAAAGATCGCAGCAAGAGAGCAGTGGTAGAGAGTGAGCAGGTGGGCAGGACAGCAAGAAGCTTGCACAGCTTACCATGCAATTTATTATTCAGATAGTGCTGTAGGTGTCCAAAGAGCTGTGAGGTTGGTATGATATACCAAACAAAAAAGACTGTCTGGCACATGCACTCTTAATTCTGACCACAAAATTCGTCTACAGAATGTGTGTTTATAAAAACTCATCAACAGTAGAAACCTTCTAAAATGATTTAGAGGTGTAGTTAGGGTTGGGAGGTGGGCAACGTATGTGCATCATTTTGGGGCATTGAGTTTTACTCGTAAGGAATTGGGAAATTAAGGCTGAAAATCCGCACATAATTTTACAATGCAGAAATATGGTAGGCTGTGAAATCGTGTTTCAAGGGAAGTGGAGAAAACCCATTACTTTTTATATTTAAAAAGAGTGAACAATGTACTTGTAAATCTTGTAGTATGAGGGTGATTGACTAGATGACACAATAGGTCTTTTCCAAATCTGACTTCTGTACTTTTTATTCCTTCTCAGCTACAGCTCCATTTCACCTTGACTCTTGGAATTTTGAGTCTCCTGTGATTTACATGTGATCTGCAGATCAAACTATTAACACCATCAAGTTTAATCACTGGACAACTTGTCCTGGGAATATTTTATGTGATGATTTCACCATCTTTAAATTAATCTAGTAATCTTTGTTAAAGAGGAGAGTAGAAAACAGTCCTTCTAAGAGGGGAAAGACTGTCAATAGACTCTGCATCCTGGACTTTTTTAACAGAAAAAAATATTGTTTTTCTGAATGGAAAAAATGGAATGAAATTACCCATGTAATTTGACCTAGTAACTTTACAGTGCAACCATGAGTGTATGTTAAGGTAATTCAGAATGTCAGGTAACTGAATTAATTTTCCATTGATTTAACAGGTGTTTGAGGAGTCTGTCCCAGTTTTCGATAACAAGGAATTTCAGAGGATTGAAGTTTGGGTCACTGAAGTGTTAGCGTACTGGGAATGTATTTTTATGATTTTGGTATCTTTCTCCCCGCCCCCAGTGGAGATGAGACAAGGACTGTACAATCAAATATATATTTTCCTCTCTCTGTGTACATGGAGCTCCCATTAGTCATGGGAATCTCTCATACAAATGAATGAGGATGTATGCCCGAATTTACAGAGGTGAGACTGCATATTGAGCTCAAACTGTGATTCTAGAGTAATCTGTCTATCAAGCTACCCCCTTGCTATATTAATCAATACACTTTTATGCTAGCTCTTCTTTTCCTTCTCCTTCCTTTATGCTGCTTTATCCTGGGGACAGTCATGACGGCAGCATGGAGAATAGGTAGGACCAGACTTCCTTTTCCTCCACAACAGATTCCAGGTCCTCCTGGGAGATTCCCCAGCGTTCCCAGGCCAGCCGGGAAATACAATCACTCGAGCATGTCCTGGGTCAGCCTCAGGGCCTCTGCATAGTAGGACATGCCTGGTACAGTTCCAACGGAAGCCTCCCAAGGGGTATCTTTATCAGATGCCCGAACTATCTCAACTGGCTTCTCTCGATCCGGAGGAGTAGTGGCTCTACTCTGAGGCTCTCCTGAGTAACTGAGCTCCTCACTCTATCTCGGAGAGTAAGCCCACCCTGCGAAGAAACCTCATTTCTACCACTTGTTCCCGCAATCTCGTCCTTTCGGTCATTACCCAAAGTTCATGACCATAGGTGAGGATGGGGATGTAGAGTGACCTGTAAACTGAGAGCTTCGTCCAAGAACTCTACTCCTGCTTCACCACCATGGATTGGTACAGTGCCTGCATCGCCACACCAATCTGCTGGTTGATCTCATGCTCCTGCTTGCCATCACTTATGAACAAGATTCCTAGATACTTGAACTCATCCACTAAGGGCAGCTGATCTCCCCTCACCTGGAGAGAGCAGTCCACTTTCTTCCAGAAAAGGACTATGACCTCTGATTTGGAGGTGCTGATTCTCATCCCAGCCGCTTCACATTCAGCAGTGAAATGTTTGAGTGCGCGTTGGAGATCACAGTCTGAAGAAGCAAGAAGGACAACATCATTTGCAAACAGCAGAGGTGCCACCTCCGAGTCCCCAAACCGGATGCACTCTATGGCTTGGCTGCACCTTGATATCTTGTCCATGAAAATCACGAACAAAAGTGAGGACAAGAAACACCCCTGGCAGAGTCCAATACCCACCTTGAACGAACTCTACTTAATGCCAAGAATCCGAATACAACTCTCACTCTGAGAATAGAGGGACTGGATAGCACGCAAAAGCAGCACTGGGTCTTCATACTCCCGCAGCACTTCCCACAAGACATCTTGGGGAACGTGGTCATATGCCTTCTCCAGGTCTACAAAACAAAGGTAGACCTGATTAGCAAACTCCCATGACCCCTCAAGTATCTGCAAGAGAACAAAGAGCTGATCCATTGTTCCATGTCTGGGATGGAATCCGCGTTGTTCCTCCTGAATCTGAGGTTCAACTAATGGGTGTAATCTTCTCTCCAGCACCCTGGCATAGGCTTTGCCAGGGAGGCTGAAGAGTGTGATCCCTCAATAGTTGGAACACACCCTCCGGTCTCCTTTATTAAAGATTGGGACCACCACCCCGGTTTGCCAGTCCAGAGGTACTGCACCCGCCTTCCACGCAACACTGAATAGATGCGTTAACCATGACACCCCAACATTGTCCAGTGGTTTCAACATCTCTGGGAGAATCTCCTCCACCCCTGCTTACCACTATGAAGGCATTTTACTGCCATATCTACCTCAGCATCAGAAATAGATCCGTTCTCACAGGAGGTTTCCAGTGCAGCCTCCTAGAACGGGGGCATGTCCATTGGGTTGAGAAGTTCCTCAAAGTGTTCTTTCCACCTCTCAATGATCTCCTCAGTTGAGGTCAACATTTCACCACCCTTCCGGTGTGCAGCTTGGGCAACGTCCCGCGACTCCTCCTAAGGCGACAAATGCTAGCTTTTCTCTTTGTAATATGTTTTTGGCAGTCTGCTCCATTACTTCAGGTAAAATATAAATATACTAACCAGAGAGAAGCCAGCTCCTCATACACCACATCAAATGTCTGTGTTTTGGGGTTAGAGAATTTGACCCTGCCTAGACTACACCCAGTATTCAGAACGAGACTCCAGATCAGTCCCCTTTTCTGGAGTGAATAGAGTGGGTTCTCTGAGGGGAGCACACTCAGTAGATGAGACAAGGAACTTCTTATCTTGCTCTGTGGTAACCTTTATTGCTGGCTCAGGAGTGCCAGTGACAGACTCCAGCATTTAATGCAGCTAGAAATTTGGTTAGACACAGGCCTCTGCTGGTGTGAGAAGTTTCAAGGAAAAATTGGGAGATGCGCTAGGTTAGGAGGATCCCTTAGTGGTGATAAACAGTCTCCCATGTCACAAAGTGATGTTAAATGGGAACTGGGTTGGACCATTATTAAGTCAATGATTGCAGGGGGAGTTGATTCAGGCCCTAAAGGGGACCAATCCTGCTCCCATTGAAGTGCAAATGACATTGACTTCAATGAGAGGAGGATTGAGCCCGAAAGCCTCTAATCTACAAACATGTATGTTTAACTTTACATACATGAGTAATCCCTTTGCCTACATGAGAGGTCAATGGAACTACTTGTGGATATCAGTTAAGCACATGCATAAGGGTCTGCAGGATGGAGCCCATGTTTGTAAGGGCAAGTTTAGATATGGCGTTTTGTCCTAGGGATTGTTAAACCACATTTTGTATGTTGTTTTTTTTAATTTTCAGCAACAGTGTAAATTATTTTACTAGTTATAGCACTTTTACAAACCATATTGATCTACACTCTATTCTTTATAATCTCCTGGTGAATGTAAGAGAATCTTCATTGAAAATTATTACAAATGCAGAATTAGTAATTGGTATCTTTGAAAATGTTCATTGTATATTTAACTAATTTTCATAAATCCAAGTAATTTATTTCTTGGAGGTTAACATTTTCATTTCTAATGTTGGTTTATTCTCAACAAACCAAGAAATTAAAATCCATAGAGATTTGTGTAATACAAAATGCAAAAACAGCCTAGAAGGAAGCTATTTCTTCCTCTGTCTTGGCAGAATAGGTTTTCATTATTTTGTTAATTCCAAGTCTCCAAACTGAAATTCTAGCTTTTACAGATTTAAAGCTGAATATATGATGGAGTTCTTATAACCTATCATGACAGTGCACTCTGTGCTGCATATTTAATCCATTGAATGACAAGATAAACAGAGCTGTTTCGGTAGCCTGTTAACTGAAATGCAGTTGTTACACATGTAGACAGGTGCTGTAAACATAATTATCTCACCTCTGTTTAGTCCACCTTTTAAGCAACTAACTTGAAAAGTTTAATTTTTACACTGAAGGCCTTTGAGTTTCATGAGGCACTCCCCCAATCAAAAAGCTTCAGTTTTAAACAAATTTATTTTTCATTTAAGTACTTCTGTTCTGAGGACTTGTACCAAACTTTCAATGGTGATTGTATTTGTAACCCTTCTGCCAGGTGGAGCTAGCAGCAACCAGGGCCAGATTCAATATCTATGGGTTCCTTTCCATCAATACAACACAGAACCGGCTCAAGCCCCCACCCAGTAACCTGGGAAAATTACATACCATCCCTGGGCACCTCTGAGAGGCAATACTTCCCCACTCGCAAGCACAGAGTCTGAGTGTAGAAAAGAAACTTTTAGTAAAAGGAGGGAAGTAACTCTGCGTTAATTTGGTAAAACACCACAAACAGGTGGTGCATAAACATAAACTATGAGCAAAAGACCCACCCCCAAGTAAGTTGGGCAGTGTCCTTTTCCCCTCAGGGTCTTAAGGCCAGCAACCCAAAAGTCCCTTTAATGTGCCCGACCCTTCTCTGCACCCCACTCACAGTTGCTGTCCTTGGTCAGTGCAGACCCAGAGGTCAGAGGTGCATCTGCAGAGTTCAGCTCCCACCCTGGTTGGAGGGGGTGTGTGTAAAGAGGCACCTTACTCACTCCACTGCTCGGGCACTCGCTCGGCGCCCCTCTCTGCTGGCGCCCTACCGGCTGATCACAGTGCTTCTCTGCGGAGCTTTGCTCTGGCCCTCTCTGCCAGCCGCCCTGCTGGCCACTCACTGCATCTCTTTGCCTCACCAGTTACTCTTTCGCCAGCCGACTATCAGTCACCTTCTGCTCCACCTGCCTCTCTACTGTGACCTCTGCACATCAGTCTTTTAGTAATTTTCAGCTCTTTGCAGGCTGGGCAGAAACACAGTCCTACCACAACTGATTTCAGCTCTGATTGAGCATTTAAAATAACAAAGAGGCTACTAATGAAGCCTGTTTATCTCTTTCTTTGAACAATGTGTGTGTGTGTGTGTGTGTGTGAGAGAGAGAGAGAGAACAGGTTAAATCAATTCAGGGAGGACCCTTGGGAGAGGGTCCACACCTCATGGCTGGGACACCTTTCCCCACCTCTCTTCCTTTCACAGGCCGCTGGCATTTGGGCTCCTGGCTTAACGAGGTCCTTTCATCTGAGGGTGACCCCCTCATTTGGGAGAGGTTAAGTACAGTTCCGCTCCCGTTTATTCATACAATAATCACAACATTGGTAACAGCATTGCACTTCCTCTGCATTCAGTACTAAAGTGATTTGTAACCCAACACCAGCCAGAGTTGATTACTTTGAGCAACACACCACTCTATCTGCTGGATATCTAAGCAGAGCAGGAGCAAACTGTATTTACAAGAATATCTCCCCTACTCCCAGCTAGCCATCAGGGAATAATTCATTCAGACCCTGTTTACATATTTTTGGCAGAATTGTAAAATCCTGAAAAAAATGTGTTTTTTATAATAGAAATACTTAAATTCTAAAGTATAGCTATTCAGAAAAATGTTGTTTTAATAACCATGACTGTAGGATACCATAGATAAAGTTTCTGGATCTGCATATTTTGTTTTACTGACTAAAACATAATAAGATTGACAGTGGCAGTTTAAATAGCTTTAAAAACTGCTGCTTTCAGAAAATCGGTGACTATTTAAGTATTTAAATTTTACTGGCAAAAACATTTTCTTGCTGACATTTATCAAGTGCTAGAACTTGTATACCGACTTCCTGAGTAATATTACCTTTGTGACTGAAGTGAAAGCTAATCAGATTGCATTTTTATATTATCCTTGTAGAAAACGATATAGAAGGCCTTGTGTGATTGCGCTGTAAAACGAGAGTCATTTTGCAAATAACTGTTACAGAAGATGCAATCAGATTTGAAGAAGTTAGAGTGAATGACAACCCTTCTATTTGTTGTTTAAATTGAAAGTCCAACAGCTACAGAACTGAGCTTGCTTCTTTGAGAATAATCTTGATCTAGAGCAACACCAAAGTTTTAAAACAAACTAGTTTTCTGAGAATTATTTTGGACTGTTTCCTACTCTTTGATTTTCCTCTTTGGTCTGAGGAACTGAGATTCGTCTTTATTTTCCCATCTTAACTTTTTAGCTAAGTTTTGAAACATTTTGTTTGATGTAAGCTGAAAGTCTGTCAGTTATTATACTGTTTGGCATTGTGGTAGTTCCTGGTGGTAACCATTTAGTCTACTCTGTTCTGCTCTGGTTCTTATACTGCCCTCATCATGATAATATCTGAGCACCTTCCAGAGGTGCATTAAGTGATGTGGCTAGGTTTTGTCACATATGACACATTCCACCTTTCTCTCTCCAAGGCAGAGTCCATGACTGATATCATTGTGACATACTATACCTTGGAGGAGCATCTTGAAACCTCCATATTCCTCATCTGTATGTAATTGTGATATAAACATGCCATGTGAGGTATCAGGGAAAAGGTTATGATTAGCTCAAAGTCCCTGTTTTATTTAAATATGTATATCTGTAGTGCATATGAAGTTATGAGATTGTTTTGTATGGTCGTCACTAAAACATGCTGTAAATTGGCAAATCAGCCAGATCTTAGCTCCCCAGAGACAACAGCAAGGAGAGTAACCGACGCCCAGGTGAGGTGTCAAACAACCATCAACAGCCATTGTCCATCAAGGGAGTTACAATTCAATGACTCACCCGCATAAGGTCACACTAGGCGAATTGCTCAACCTTGCCTGGGGACTCAGCAGTGGCCACCAGACATGCCTGGACTTGTGTTCTCCAAGCACATCGGACTGAGGGTACAAAACAAAACACAGGGGTCCAAGCTTCGCCTTTCTCCTGCCCTCACCTATTCTGCAAGTAACAAGGACACTGAGAAGACTTAAGACTCCAACAAAGGAGACTGGCCCAGGTTTCAAGGGTGAAATCTGCGTACTATGAACTGCAATATCCAGTGGGATGAGAAAAACTGCTTAATCTAGATGTTGCCCAGTCTAATAGGGTTGAGAGTTTAGACTGTGTGCTTATATTTTCTTTTCTTTTGGTAAATAACTCTGACTTTTTGCCCATCACTTACGATCACTTACAATCTATCTTTTGTAGTCAATAAATTTGTTTGACTGTTTATCTTTACCAGTGAGTTTGTGTGAAGTGTATGGCAAAACCGCTCAGGTTTGCAAAAGCTGGTGTATATCCACTTTCCATTGATGAAGTGGTGAACCAATTAATAAATTTGCACTGCCCATCTTGAGCAGTGCAAGATGGTATATTCAGAGGTGCTGGAACTACAGGTGCTGGGGGTGCTGCTGCACCCCCTGGCTTGAAGTGCTTTCCATTTTATACAGGGTTTACAGTATGGTTCAATGGCTCTCAGCACCCCCCACTATACAAATTGTTCCAGCACTCCTGGGTATATTCCTGAGGTACAGTGCTGGGAGCCAGGGGGATTTAGCTGGTGCCTTTCCCTGTGTGATTCATGAGTGGCTCTGGGAGCATTCATGCAATCTAGCTGGGTGTGGGGCTCCACATGTGGTTGTGCTGAGTGATAACAGTGCCTGGAAGGGCTTGCTGCTTGTCACTAGCAAGGCATTGTGGGAGACAGCACAGGCTGGAGAGTGTTAAGGGGGTACAGCAGTCCCAGGCTGCACATGGGGATCCCGTCAAAATCGTGATAGCATTAAGTGGGCTTTACTGCTACAGACCTCCATAGGTGCTAAGATGTTCCAGATCTAAAGTGTGTCATTTACACTATATTTTATTTTGATTTATAAAAATAAGTACCCATAACCGGGTTCAGAGCAGCCTGCCAATTATTTAACATTACAAAAATCAAATATTCAGTTCAATTATCTCATCGCTTCGACCAAGCTCATAATCATATCCTCCCCCACCAACCATGTCAGTGTGTCCTGGGTGGAGAGGTAAACTGTTAGGTGGCCAATCTTGGGCCATTTAGGGCTTTACAGGTCAAAACCCTAAGTACACAGGTAATCAATGCAGATCCCAAATCGCAGGTGTTGTGCTGTCTATAAGATGCTCCAAGCAGATCCAGCTTCCAAATAGAATATCAGGCAGTTCAATGTAGGATGCATTCCAATAGTCTAACCTCCAACTGTCAAAGACATGAATGATGGTGTAAGATTCACATCTAAAAGACATGGTCATATCTGTCTGGCCAGGCACAATTGGTGAAATGCCACTGTTTGACTATCACTGCGACTTGAGCGCTTAAGTGTAGATGTTGGTCTAACCAAACTACCAAGTTATAGACTCAAGTTACGAACAGAAGTTAAACACCCTCAGGTTTGGGGCAGATGATAAGCTGCCATTTCTTGTTTATTCCAACTTGCCAACATCACTTCTTTCTTATTCAGAATGGTTGTGGCCAGCTCATTCTTACCCATGCTCTTATCCCAACCAGGCTACTAGGTCAGTCTCTGAATTGTCTTCTCTGGATCAATTGAGAGAAAGACACAAAGTTGAGGGTCTTTACCATACTGAAAATATTAAATGATTAATTATTATTAATTATTCAAAATTATTAAAAAAAATAGCCCACGTGTCCTCACTAACACCCTTTAACAGCCCAGTATACATATTGAATAAGAGGGGCAATGACTGCATATACAACTATGCCTAAAGTATTACAGGTTGTGATATTTGTTGTTGATATTTCTTTAATATGTAATATACACTGTCTCTTATTAGGTGTAAATTAAATGCATAGCTAAGTGTATTTAAGACACTTTAAATTAAGTGTTACCATCACAGATGTACTTTCATCTTCTTACTTTGGAGGGACTTGGTGGTTGTTGAGAGATTTCTATAGCGCATTAGAAATTTGTGATATAAACAAGGATTTGGTTGGCTTTTTTTAAAAAGAACCAGCATTTTGTGAAAGTGGTGCATGAGGAGAATTATAATGCTTCACCATCTTTGGTGAACTCGGTTTGTGTTGCATAGTTTTTTAAAACTACTATTAAATAATGGAATGCATCCGATGAAGTGAGCTTTAGCTCACGAAAGCTTATGCTCAAATAAATTTGTTAGTCTCTAAGGTGCCACAAGTCCTCCTTTTCTTTTTATTAAATAAGTGTAATTAGTAGCTCCTTTCTAGGTGACAGTTACATATTTTTGTATGGTTGAATCTTGTTTGTGTGTTGGGTAGTTTTTTAGTTTGATAGTTTAGATCAGTGTCAAAATAAACAGATTCTGTAAGATGTAGCTCTTCTCTTTCCTTTCTAGATGTGTCATTCACAAAACAATCTATAATAAACAGTTTTACCAGTTACGTTCTTTCCATTTAAATGAGGTAATATAAAGAACAAATGTTAAAAAAACGAGCACCACCAAAGATGATCTTACTATACTTCCCGAACTCTAATAACTTTCACCAATGGAATGGGTATCTAGTGATGCTAACATATTTTACTTTATGTGCTGAGGCACTACTTAATTTTTATCTGTTCTATTTTCTTTTTCTGATCTACTAATTGATTACTTGAAATCTTATGAAGAAATATATGGGTCAAATTTATGATTTGTATTAATTTGAGTGACTTTAAAATGGCATGAAGGATTTTTTTGTATGAAATGTGTGTGGAAGAAGTGATATCTTAGCATAGTAGAAGAGTGTGCAGATGTTACAGTAATGAGATTTTCATATTAAACCCAAGTAAGTTAGGTACCAAGATTTCACTGACCACTGCTACTTGGCCACATTATTCATTTCAAAAGTCTACTTTCATGAACACTAGCTACAAGACTGCTGTTAAAAATATGGCATATTCATGTAACATCCCTTTGCTAAGTATTCAACAGCTGTTCTGAGTATAATATAGAACCCTGAATGAGGAAACCATCTTTTGAAACATCCCCGTTATGCCGCTTGACCATTTGAAAAAAACAAACAATTGCTCTTATCCTCTTTAAAGACCCTTGGAAGTCTTCCAGTAACTCTTGTCTAAGTTGTATAAACAATTTAATTTAATATTTTCTATGTTAGGGATAAAAACCTGTCTCAGAATATTTATAACCAGGGCACTCTTCAGACACTAGTAATCAAAAAGACTGAGTCTTCTTGCAGATTTCAGCCTAAGAGATTAGTGTAGCTCTCAAATCATGGAGCTAAAATAAAAAAGGAATGGCAATGGGAAAAGCATAATTTAATTAATCATTTCATAAACGGAACAAACATATCATTGCTCTTCTGAAGACAGGACTATGGGACAGATTCAGCACACTGTGGAGTGGTTCCCATGATGCTGTGACTTCAGGGCGAGCTGGATATTCAGTCCTTTGAAGACATGCTCAGAACACCATGGAGAATTGGGAGTATTATGCTTTTTTCCGCATAGCAGTTCAGGTTGCTGTGTCGGGGCTTGTATTCATAATAATAAAAGGGAATCAGAAATGTTTGTATTGCCATATTAAATGGTCACAGAAAAGATCTTTATCTGGAATTTAAAAAGGTAAAACTATTTATCTAAAGAGCGTGTTTGTCTGATGTTTAGGACAGGGGAATAAAGTCAGGACTCTCTGGCTCTCTTCCTATCTCTTCCATTGACATACTGTGTGACTTAGGCCATGCCACTTAACTTTTCTATACCTCAGCTTGCCTATCTGTAAAAGGGGGATGAAAATATTTACCTCATAGGCTTTGTTGAGGCGTAACATAAGAACGGCCATACTGGGTCAAACCAAAGGTCCATTGAGCCCAGTATCCTGTCTACCGACAGTGGCCAATGCCAGGTGCCCCAGAGGGAGTGAACCTAACAGGTAATGATCTAGTGATCCCTCCCCTGCCATCATCTCCACCCTCTGACAAACAGAGGCTAGGGACACCATTCCTTATGCATCCTGGCTAATAGCCATTAATGGACTTAACCTCCATGAATTTATCCAGTTCTCTTTTAAACCCTGTTATAGTCCTACCCTTCACAACCTCCTCAAGCAAGGAGTTCCACAGGTTGACTGTGCGCTGAGTGAAGAAGAACTTCCTTTTATTTGTTTTAAACCTGCTACCCCTTAATTTCATTTGGTGGCCCCTAGTTCTTATATTATGGGAACAAGTAAATAACTTTTCCTTGTTCACTTTCTCGACACCACTCATGATTTTATATACCTCTATCATATCCCCCCTTAGTTTCCTCTTTTCCAAGCTGAAAAGTCCTAGCCTCTTTAATCTCTCATATGGGACCCGTTCCAAACCCCTAATCATTTTAGTTGCCTTTTTCTGAACCTTTTCTAATGCCAGTATATCTTTTTTGAGATGAGGACCACATCTGTATGCAGTATTCAAGATGTGGGTGTACCATGGATTTATATAAGGGCAATAGAATCATAGAATATCGGGGTTGGAAGGGACCTCAGGAGGTCATTCTAGTCCAACCCCCCACTCAAAGCAGGACCCAATCCCCAACTAAATCAACCCAGCCAGGGCTTTGTCAAGCCTGACTTTAAAAACTTCAAAGGAAGGAGATTCCACCACCTCTCTAGGTAACACATTCCAGTGCTTCAGCACCCTCCTAGTGAAAAAGTTGTTCCTAATATCCAACCTAAACCTCCCCCACTGCAACTTGAGACCATTACTCTTCGTTCTGTCATCTGCTACCATTGAGAACAGTCTAGATCCATCCTCTTTGGAACCCCCTTTCAGGTAGTTGAAAGCAGCTATCAAATCCCCCCTCATTCTTCTCTTCTGCAGACTAAACAATCCCAGTTCCCTCAGCCTCTCCTCACAGGTCATGTGTTCCAGACCCCTAATCATTTTTGTTGCCCTCCACTGGACGTTTTCCAATTTTTCCACATCCTTCTTGAAGTGTGGGGCCCAAAACTGGACACAGTACTCCAGATGAGGCCTCACCAATGTGGAATAGAGGGGAACGATCACGTCCCTTGATCTGCTGGCAATGCCCCTACTTATACATCCCAAAATGCCATTGGCCTTCTTGGCAACAAGGGCACACTGTTAACTCGTATCCAGCTTCTCGTCCACTGTCACCCCTAGGTCCTTTTCTGCAGAACTGCTGCCTTGCCATTCGGTCCCTAGTCTGTAGCGGTGCATGGGATTCTTCCGTCCTAAGTGCAGGACTCTGCACCTGTCCTGGTTGAACCTCATCAGATTTCTTTTGGCCCAATCCTCTAATTTGTCTAGGTCCCTCTGTATCCTATCCCTACCCTCCAGCATATCTACCTCTCCTCCCATCTGCAAACTTGCTGAGGGTGCAATCCACGCCATCCTCCAAATCATTAATGAAGATATTGAACAAAACCGGCCCGAGGACTGACCCTTGGGGCACTCCACTTGATACCGGCTGCCAACTAGACATGGAGCCATTAATCACTACCCGTTGAGCCCAACAATCTAAGATAATCTCAGTCTTATTCTCTATCCCTTTTTTAATGCTTCCTACCATCCTGTTTGCTTTTTTGACTGCTGCTGCACATTGCGTGGATGTCTTCAGAGAACTATCCACAATGACTCTAAGATCTTTCTCCTGATTAGTTGTAGCTAAATTAGCCCCCATCATATTGTATGTATAGTTGGGGTTATTTTTTCCAATGTGCATTACTTTACAGGCTTACTTAATGTTTGTTAAAATACTTCGAGATGAAAGGTGCCATATGCAGGGAGGGTGTAATTCTTCCTGACAGAGGGTCAGCTCCGGGCAATGGTTCAGCTGCATGTGAGGAGGGACACTAGCAGAATACACAGGCCCCTGGGGAAGTGCCATAGGGTCTGCACTTACACTGATTAAATGGGACTAACAATGTGGTGCAGAGAGCACTGTTCAATCCTTGGATCTGGGTTGGGGGAACTGCATCCCTGGATGGCTGCTGCACTTCATCCCCATAAAGGTTGAATATGTGGGTGGAAGTACCAGTGGTGTTACTTTATTCATTAATTTATATGGACAATACTGTCCCTGAGTAGAGTTATATCATTTTGCTAAGGCTATAATAGTCAGTTCAAATTATTTTCATGCTGATAACCACTATTAAAAGATGGTCTGTGTAAATGTTGCAGCTGGTTACACTCCTACTATATTGAGTCTAAAGGACATATCCCTGAAAGATACTTTGTTATACTGTAATATAAAAATAATGAAATCCTTTAAAAAATGAAAATTACTTTAAATGCCTAACTTACATTAAGAAAATATAAGTATAAGGATGCCAATCCATCTTTAAAACACTTGTCCAGCTATTTCAAACATATGACTAAGATCTCTGAAATCCTTAAATGTGTTAAATCCTTCGTTGTATATTAACTTATTTTTCACAGAATTTAGCTTGGATCTGTTCTGAACATTTCCATATTCTTTGTTCATGTAACCTTATATTCATATATTGTTGATCGAACGTGTCAGTGATATAAAGACAAATGACCATGGAAGCAACTAAAATGTTTTCTCTTCAGTACAATTTTTCTACAGCACACCTTCTAGCTAGAGCATCCTCAGCTTAACTTGCATACAACTTAGTGTCATTTGCCACCTAGAGATATAGCAGCGGAAATATTTTCATGTATTAGGAATGGCTGCTAAAGCCATTTGGGTGAGGCAAATATTTTCCAATAATTGAACAATTTAATTAGCAAATGAATGTAGAAGATTTATCTACTGGAGCAGGGAGACTCAGTCTTCTTAATTACTGGTGTCTGAAGAGTGCCCTGGTTATAAATATTCTGAGACAGGTTTTTATCCCCTAAAATAGAAAATGTTAAATTACTTAATTTGTTTATACAATTTAGACAAGAGTTATTGGAAGACTTCCAAGGGTCTTTAAAGAAAGGATAAGAGCAATTGTTTGGTTTTTCTAAAATGGTCATGCGGCACAATGGGGATGTTTCAAAAGATGCTTTTCTCATTCAGGGTTCTGTATTATACTCAGAACAGCTGTTGAATACTTAGAAAAAGGATGTTATATGAATATGCCATATTTTTAACAGTAGTCTTGCAGCTAGTGTTCATGAAAGTAAACTTTAGAAAATACACTAATGGCCTGCAATAAACTAATACAGTTTCGATTGATTCAGAAAAATTCTTAAGCATTCCTTAACTTTACACATATGATTAAGTGCTGTACAGATTAAAAATTCTTTACTGAATTGGGGCTTAGTTTTTATCCCGATTTTAAAATTGTTGATCATTTAGAGTGTACATTTATACTGGCCTAAATGGAAGTAAACAGAACCTATTGACCTACAGTATTATCACCAAGTTATTATTTTTGTCAAAGCCATGGTTACAGTATTTTGTTTTTTAAATCATATGGATTTCAGGTGTTTCCAGATAAGTCTATCAAGAAAGGTTTTTGTTTTAGAGAAAATCTTCTAAGAACGTGAGCCCATTTTACATTGCAATAACAATATTGACAGCAAAACAATACCAGACTTTAGATTGCACAGAGATGCAGATGCAGACTCTTCTTCCATATTGCCCTCTAGTGTTTGAGCTAACAATAAAGAATAACTGAGAAGCCATCATCACAGCTAGATGCATTTTCTCTCATTGAACTAATCCTTTGCTCTTATCACCACTGCACAATTTCTATGCCATTTCATTCAGTAGGTAAGATCACAGGGGAAGCAAGTCTAAGGGAAAACTGTGCAGGAGATTTGGCAGTTTTTTGAAGAGACTATTACGGGCACAAGAGCAAACTATCCAAATGCACAGGAAACTATAGTGAGAGGCCACCCTGGCTTACCCAAGAGATCTTCAATGACCTGAAACTCAAAAAAAGTCATACAAAAAATGGAAATTGTCAGATTACAAAGGATGAATATAAAAAGAAAACAACACAAGCAGGTAGGGACAAAATTAGAAAGGCTAAGGCACAAGAGGAGATTAAACTAGCTAGAGATATAAAGGGTAAGAGAGCATTTTACAAATACATGAGAAGCAAGAGGAAGACAAGGACAGGGAGACCCCATTGTTTCATGTTCTGTATGTATATAAATCTCCCCACTGTATTTTCCACTGAATGCATCCGATGAAGTGAGCTGTAGCTCATGAAAGCTTATGTTCAAATACATTTGTTAGTCTCTAAGGTGCCACAAATACTCCTTTTTCTTTTTTGCGAATACAGACTAACACGGCTGCTACTCTGAAACCTTTACTCAATGAAGAGGGAAAGATAACAGAAAATGCACCAATGGCCGAAGTGTTAAATGCCAAACCCCCTCCCCACCACCACCACCACCCCGGTCTTCATCAGAAAAGTTAGCAGTGACTGTACGACTAACCTGGTGAACATCAGTGTAAACAGAGTATGATCTGAGACGTATTAGCAGGACTATTATAAGCAAGACACATGAAGTAATTCTTCCACTCTACTCAAAACTAATAGGCCTCAACTGGATTATTGTGCCCAGTTCTGGGCACTACACTTCAGAAAAGATGTGGACAAATTGGAGAAAGTCTAAAGGAGAGCAACAAAAATGATTAAAGGTCTAGAAAACACCACCTAAGAGGAAAAATGGAAAAAATTGGGTTTGTTTAGTCTGGAGAAGAGAAGACTGAGGGGGGACACGACATAGACTTTAAGTGTATAAAAGGTTATTATAAAGAGTGTGTGTGTGATTAATTGGGCTCTTCAACCACTGAGGACAGGAAAAGAAGTAATGGGCTCAAATTGCAGCAAGGGAGATTTAATTAGACATTAGGAAAAGCTTCTAACTGTAAGAGTAGTTAAGCACTGGAACAAATTACCCAGGGAAGTTGTGGAATATCCATTATTGGAGGTTTTTAAGAACAGCTTAGACAAACAGTGGACAGGGATGGTCTAGTTAGTCCTGCCTCAGTGGATCACCTATTAGGGTCCCTTCCAGGTTTGCATATCTATGGTTCTATGGTTATTTTATCAAGCAATTTCATGCTTCTGTTTGCTGATTTTGTTTTTTCAAAGACAGCTGAGTTTTGGAAATTAAACTGTAAAATACAAGTTACATCTCCTGCCATCTCCTTCATGCAATCTTTGTTATGCCCAGGGCTTAAATGATTAAAATTTAACCAGGGGATTTCTCCTTCCTCTTTATTCTTCTCCTCTGTGTTACACTAATTAATTTATTTTAGCAAGAAGAACAAACTTCCTTCCCATTCCATCTCAATTCTCAACTCTCCTGGCTATCTGAGAAAACCATTCTGATACAGTCCCCGTGAGTACTTGTGGCACCTTAGAGACTAACAAATTTATTTGAGCATAAGCTTTTGTGAGCTACAGCTCACTTCATTGGATGCATGCAGTGAAACATACAGTGGGGAGACGTTATATACACAGAACATGAAACAATGGGTGTTACCATACACACTGTAAGGAGAAAAGGAGTACTTGTGGCACCTTAGAGACTAACCAATTTATTTGAGCATAAGCTTTCGTTGTTCAAATAAATTATGCTCAAATAAATTGGTTAGTCGCTAAGGTGCCATAAGTACTCCTTTTCTTTTTGCGAATACAGACTAACACGGCTGTTACTCTGAAAACTGTAAGGAGAGTGATCAGGTAAGTGAGCTATTACCAGCAGGAGAGAAAAAAAAAAAAACCCACCTTTTGTAGTGATAATCAAGGTGGGCCATTTCCAGCCGTTGACAAGAATGTGTAAGGAACAGTAGGGGGGAAAGAAACATGGGGAAATAGTTTACTTTGTGTAATGACACACCCACTCCCAGTCCTTATTCAAGCCTAATGTAATGGTATCCAGTTTTCAAATTAATTCCAATTCAGCAGTCTCTCGTTGGAGACTGTTTTTGAAGTTTTTTTTATTGAAGAATTGTGACTTTTAGGTCTGTAATCGATTGACCAACTTTATAATAATTTAAAATATAGCATATCACTTTCAAACCAGGAGTCTTCGTTTTTCACTAGTATATGTGCTATGCCTATATATTTGCAAGGAGAATATAGTGTCATTGCCAGATAGTTTCAGACAAGGGGGTCAGTCTAAAAAGTGGATAGGGCTAGTTTGGAGGGGCAGTCGGCACGTCTTTGTGGGAATCTCAGCTGACAACTTCTATGGAGCCCTTGGTGCAAAATAAAGCTGCTTCCTCTGGTGAAACCTCAAATAATTGGGGTGTGAGGAAGCTTCAGTTGTGCTTATTGCTCCACCCCAGAGGTAAGTGCTTCTGTCAGCAAGAGATACCCTTGACGACATGGGGATAAAAATTACAATCTCCCCTTGCCTCCGGGGCCCTTGGCTCTTTATTTTTCAAGTGTTGTTAAACATGAGCAGTACCTGTTTGGAGAAGTTTGTGATTACACACAAGTAAGGAAGTTAATTTACTGAATGACCACTATCTTTTACACTCTACCAATAGGTAATTAGAATTACTTTCTTAGCATAATGTCAACTAAAACCAAAACAAGTAGAAGTGAGGGAGGCTACTTATTTCAGTCAGGTTATTTATTTTGGGACAGAGGAAGAAATGCCATTATTAAAAAGAAAGTCTTGCTAAATTCCTCCAACACATGGGGACATATTCTCTGCCAGTCCAAGCTTTTGTTGTGAGCACATTGTGGGCTGTAATGAAGTGAGCTATGGCTCCTTATTTCAGAACCCACCTCTAAGGGGTTGCTCTAATTTGCACCAGCAGGCTATGGTTCTCAAGGGGCCATGAGCCAGCTGGGCAGGGGCTATGGAAAGGGAGCTGGATACTCTGTGCCTCTTGGGGATTCCCTGTGCTAAGAGAATAATCATCTGGCTGGAAATTTAGGGGTAATTTATGCTCCCTTTTGCTTTAGTGGAACAGGACAGAGAATCATCTACCCTTTCAACTAGAGATCACACTTCACTATCCTTGTTTCTCCTTACTGCCTCTTGCGTATATTTTTTCATGTTATCATATATTGAGTAGCAAAATTTGGAGCAGATGCACAAATGTGCTTTGAGATTAATCTATTCTGAATAGAGATGGGTCAGCACCTTCCTCACAACCACCTTTTCCCTTGCTCATTTCATGCACATCGTTGACTTGGTGGCAACACAGTTGGTTGTAGGGTGACCAGATAGAAAGTGTGAAAAATCGGGGGGGGTAATAGGCACCTATATAATAAAAAGCCCCAAATATCAGGACTGTCCCTATAAAGTTGGGACATATGGTCACTCCAGTTGGTTGTAGTGTGGCAGATTCAGAGTTTCAAAGCTGGCATTATATATTTTTTCACTAATAGACTATTCTTTTTTCACATTAATCGTAAGTCCTTATAATAACTTCAAATCAATAATTTTGTCAGTTGCATCTTTAAAATCTATTCCTCCTTTTAAAATTTACTATGTGTAAATTCAGGAAGAAAAATAAGAATCCGAGATGCTTCATGCTAAAAGTGTAAAAATTCCCTTCAAAGATTTTAGGACTGAAGGCCCAAATCCTGAGGTTCTTAACTGATGTCCTTTAATAATAACAACTGGAGTTTTGCTTGGCTAGAGAGTGCATGGTTCAGACCTAAAACTTTATACTGCAGCTAATATGCAAGAGTACAATTTAAAATAGGCCCATTGTCCAGAGTAAATTAATTCAGCATTTCTACCTTCTACATTCTTTTAAGATTCTCAGATGGGTCATTATTATTTTATAAATTCTGCCTAATAAAATGGTTTTAAATGAAAATGCTAACTATATAAAATGAAATTTTTACTAGTTTTGTGTCTGTTTTGAGAATGTAATATTTATAAATCCAACAGCTTTTTAGTAGGGTTGTCAAACGATTAAAAAATTAATTGCGTGATTCATCATGCTGTTAAACAATAGAATACCATTTATATAAATATTTTTGGATGTTTTCTACATTTTCAAATATATTGATTTCAGTTACAACACAGAATACAAAGTGTACAGTGCTCACTTTATATTTACAAAAAGAAAAGGAGTACTTGTGGCACCTTCGAGACTAACCAATTTATGAGCTCACGAAAGCTCATGCTCAAATAAATTGGTTAGTCTCTAAGGTGCCACAAGTACTCCTTTTCTTTTTGCGAATACAGACTAACACGGCTGTTACTCTGAAACCTGACTTTATATTTATTTATTATCCATATTTTCATTGTAAAAATAAAAGAAATATTATTTTTCAGTTCACTTAATACAAGTACTGTAGTGCAATCTCTTTATGTTGAGAGTTGAACTTACAAATGTAGAGTTATATGCAAAAAAACCTGCATTTGAAAATAAAACAATGTAAAATTTTAGAGCCTACAAGTCCTACCATTACCCCTAAGATCTTCTTTAGCCTTATTAAAGACTGAGGCAAAGTATTTTTTTAGCTATTGGGCCATGCCCAGATTATCCTTAACCTCCACTCCATCCTCAGTGTTTAGCGGTCCCACTTCTTTCTTTGTTTCCTTCTTATTTATATGGCTAGAGAACCTTTTACAGATTTAAGATGGATTTCATCATCAGGTGACATGGTCACATGTCACAGTAAGACCCCTAGTCTCCATTCCCTTTGGGCTGGCCCACAGGTACACAGGAATGCTTTCAAGTAAGGAAGGCCATTTACAACTGATTGTTTCTGGAGCACCCTTAATGGCTTCCACTTAATATGTTTACATCAGTGATACAAGTTTATATCTTATTCTCTTAACTCTAGATATAGAAATAATTCATGCAAAGAAATAGGATGAACACTCTTAGTAGATTACAAGCTTTCTAATGACACCATACAAGGGGTATTTAGCATAAAGCATATTCCAGTTATGTCATATTCATAAGCATATTTCCATAAAGCATATGGAGTGCAATGTGACAGGTGAAACCCATTGAATCGATTGCTTTCGAAAGCTGACTGTAAACACTGTGTGCAACATGTGTTGTGATTTCTGAACTGACTGTTCAGGACTCAGAACATGAAATTTCGTTGGTTTCATGACTTAAGGAACAGTCAGTTGCCTTACCATGTTTCAGAGTAACAGCCGTGTTAGTCTGTATTCGCAAAAAGAAAAGGAGTACTTGTGGCACCTTAGAGACTAACCAATTTATTTGAGCATGAGCTTTCGTGAGCTACAGCTCACTTCATCGGATGCACCGAAAACTCATGCTCAAATAAATTGGTTAGTCTCTAAGGTGCCACAAGTACTCCTTTTCTTCTTGCCTTACCATGTGCACTTTGTGTAAACCTCTTCTACTTGCCAAATAGGTTGACAGAAAGAAGGTGGTAATCTTGACATTTTGACTTTCAAGTCTAATTCAGGGATTGTAATGCCAGGTACTGATTCCATTGAAAAATAAAGATCCTAGGATTGGCAAGTTATGTTGTTGACTGAACCAATAGCTAATCAGTTACATGTACTCCCCATGTCTTCTTTACTTACTCAGGAGTCCCCATAACTTTGGGAACTGAAATTTATTTTAACTTGCCCATTTAAAAAAAATTTGCATCTCTAGAGTTAAACCTAATGAAAAATAGAATAGAAAAATGAAAACTATGTGGAGGCCAGAGAAAAGAGGATCTATGTGTGTGTGTGTGTATTTTCCTGATGTCTGGCACATCTGTCTCTCTAATTACAACTCAGAGATTAGACAATAAAAGAGAAAAGATGCTCTTACTCTCTCTTGCTCATGTGATTGTGAAAATATGGTTTAAGGGTCCTTACGTCTAAAATAGTTAGGGTTCTATCATCTGATCCTTTGTTGCCTCTACCAGAGGCTATATTTGAGCTGGAACACTGTAGGGTATAGGACTCAAATTCTAAAACAGACAGATAAATTTCAATCCACAAGGGTGCAATATGTCACATAAAAATATCACCTATTGTTTAAGGTCCAGAGCTTGAAGTGCACCCTGTTAGGAGATAGAATGTGAAACAAGAATCTGCAGAATAGTCATTCTCTGGGTTTTTTTAATATTACATTTGCTATCATGAGCACAATAAAGGAATCTCACACAAGTAGTAAAAACAAATCCCCCCCCTTCAAATAATACCATAATACCATAGGAGTTGCTGAGACCACTATGGGGAGGGTAATTATTAAATTCTTAACACTAACAATGAGGGAAGGGGCTATAAGTGAATTTAGCATTTAAAGCCTAGATTTTCAAAAATAGGAGTCTAGAGTCAGACTGCTAAATAAGTGCTCTGATTTTCCAGTGTTTAGCATTCACTAATTCCTATTGAAGTCAGTGGGAGCTGTTCTGTTAGTGGCTCAGCACTTTTGACATTGGGCCATTTATTTAGTAGTATAATTTCAGACTCCTATTTTTGAATATCAGAGCCTTGATTCTTTAATTCACTAAAACACACTTCTGCAATGCCCCTCCAATGGCATTACCCTATTCCTTGTCATTCACAATGAGGGTCCTTCTGAAGAATAAACTCTTTCAAGGACATGAGTCCAACAAAATCATTGATGGATTTATAATTGGTGCAAGAAGAAATTAATTATTTGAGACATTTTTGTTTTGTGCCTGTTTCTGAAAATGCTACTTCCTTCTGGAGCACAGCAATCTCTGCTGAAAAGTCTGACTGAATGTTCTGACAAGCATCTTTTCATGGTAGCTTCTCCCTTATTATTCTAAGAGTAATCCTCCCCAACACAGCCATGTGAGTGATTTATTTTAATTAACTGAATTGCAGCTGCACTTGGAAGAGTACTCTAGAAAGGCACATAAAACATAGGAGAGGCCATGAAATCAATGCTGTATTAGTTTGTGCTTTCTTTTTAGGACCTTCAACAGTAACATTTTCCTTTAGTGGTTCCCCACCAGCAGCGATATGCATAGTTTAAAATCCCAAGTGTTTACCTTCAGCCCTGTTTAATTGGTCTGCAGCTAAGACAGACTATAGCTCTGAGCTTATTTCTCCTAATAAAATACCTAGCTTGAGCTAATGTAATGTAGACAGTCTGTCAAATAAACTCAGTATTCAGGCTTCAGTGTTGAAACTTTTAGAGCAGTGGTTCTCAAACTTTTTTTCGTGGACCACTTGAAAATGGCTGAGGGTCTCGGCAGACCACTTAATGATCTTTCCAAATGTAAAAAGAAAAGGAGTACTTGTAGCACCTTAGAGACTAACAAATTTATTTGAGCATAAGCTTTCGTGAGCTACAGCTCACTTCATCGGATGCATGCAGTGGAAAAGCTGCTGGAAGTGGCGTGGGCCGAGGGATGTACTGGCTGCCACTTCCAGTAGCTCCCGTTGGCCTGGAGCAGTGAACCGCGGCCAGTGGGAGCTACGATCAGCTGAAACTGTGGATGCGGCAGGTAAACAAACCAGCTTGGCCCGCCAGGGGCTTTCCCCTCACAAGTGGCGGGACAAGTTTGGTAACCACTGAGCTATATTAAAAAAAAACCCCTTAATTAACATTTTTTGTTCTACAAATAAAAGCACACAACTCATATTTTAATATCAGTAGTCTTACCTTTCTAATGCCATGGATGTGCCCTCTCTCCCGCGCCACGGCAGCTCCCGAGCTGCGGCTGGAAAGGAAGGAGGTCTCTCCCTCTTTCCCCCATCACAGCAGCCACAGAGCTGGGGCTGGGAAGGAGGGCAGTCTCTCCCCGGCAGCTGGAGCCCTGGAGCTGGGGAAAGTCACCTCTTTCTCTGGCCGCCACATCCCTGCACATCCCAAATTCCCCCCACCCCCTCTTCTCACCTCACTGCCCCCTCCCACCTGCACCCTATTCCCCCCAAGGCCACCACCTCACCTGACATGTGGATCTTCTCCATGGTCCAGTCACCTAATTAGCGGAGCCACACCTGTGCAGTTCCACTTATTCAGTGGGTGGCCTTTCATTCTCTTGTGTGCTGCTGCCCAGGCATGCACTTTAGAGGGAACTATCTGTGGACCACTTGAATGGAGCTCATGGACCACTGGTGGTCCACAGACCACAGTTTGAGAATCTCTGTTTTAGAGCAATATAACATCTCCAGGATTTCTTTTTAAACTTCTTTCCTTTACTTCTTGTAAGCTCAGGCTATGAGTGCCTGGCTTGAGTTTATAATGCCTTGTTGCTACTGAGCGTACTCTTACAGGTTCCACAACATTTTTACAGAACAGACTTGTCTCATACCATTGTTGTATGCAGTGCAGCTGTAGCCATGTTGGTCCCAGGGTATTAGAGAGAAACGGTGGTAAGATCATATCTTTTATTGGACCAACTTCTGTTGGTGAGAGAGAGAGACAAGCTTTTGAGTCACACAAAGCTCTTCTTCAGCGTTGGGAATGAACTTGCAGCATCACAGCAAAATACAAGGTGGAACAGATTGTTTAGCATAAATCATAAGCGTGTATTGTAAGGAACCATTCAAGGAAGAGTAGCCTGGTCCAGTAAAAGATATTACCTCACCCACTTTGTTTCTATGATTGTTTAATGTTAGTCAAGTGGCAATTTAAATACTGGTTGAATCACGGATCCACGCCCCTCCCCCATGGCAGAAATTTGAAAGTTTCTAATAATGAGGTACTTTTATATGCAGATTGTAGGGAATCTATTATATTGTACTTGACTGTAGTATTTCAGTTCACATTGGCAGAAGTTGGATTGAGTTTTGAGTGGGACAAAAGGAGAAATGCTTGAAAACCTGTGTGTTAGTGGGTTCCCTCATGCTCCGAATTACCTGGATCTTCACAGGATTGCCTGTATAATGTCCATTTAAAATGTGATCCCCAGACACAATATTCTGAGAACCTTGTGTTGAATGCCCTCCACTAAAGTCATTGAGAACTGAGGATGCTCACCTTGCTGGAGTGGGCCTGTTTCTTACCTAAAATTATACATAGCCTGATTCATTTTATACTTGGAGCATGAACACCCAGTTGGGATTTTTAAATAACCTTTAGAATTTCTTCATTAAGCTATTGCATATTAATTATATTCTATGGAAGTAGAAATCATGCTATGATTCATACTGTGCAGTACATGGTTTTACTGATATTAATACCACAGAGTACACACACAAAAGGTATCTAATGTTGCCTTTATTTTCTTCATAACTGTATACATTAAAATTAATTTTTCATTTAGCGGTATTATCAAGCAAATAAACATGTTGCTATTTATTTATTTATTTATATTTTAATATACAAAATATTAATGCAT
This sequence comes from Lepidochelys olivacea, assembly GCF_965140295.1. Classification (NCBI taxonomy): domain Eukaryota; kingdom Metazoa; phylum Chordata; order Testudines; family Cheloniidae; genus Lepidochelys; species Lepidochelys olivacea. Next base: position 77,221,598 of record NC_140417.1, on the reverse strand, counting down.
ATTTTCCTCCAAGTTATTCTATATCTATTATGTGTAAGTAACCTGCCACATAGAGAACCAGAAATTTTGAAGCTTATCTATAATTGACATTCAACAGAAGTTTGACTTGTTGACCTTTTATATTTTCCATCCGTTACAAGGATTCCAGCTTGCTATAGGATGGTGTGGAAACATAGAACCCAATTCTCCACCCCTTACTCTCACACATGTATGATTCATGAAGCCAGTGGAACTTGGGAGGTAATGGTTGTGGAATTGGGCCCATATTCTGTACATCATATTATATGGGTTTTCATAATGATGCAGAATGTTTGTAATGTACCTGACAAACAAAGGACCAACTTCTGACTTCAGATGAGTATGGGCAACTCTTATTGATGTTAAGAAAAAAATACATTCCTGCAATACTGAGGGATTGAATTCAATATCACAATTTATAGAATAAGTTTTAAACTACAAATCTTCACCAAGGGTATTTTCATCTGGACCCAGGGGAACAATTTTCCACAGGGACGACATACACTGAGTAACTGAGACAAAATGTTTTATTTTTTTCTCTTCCATCTTAAAATGTTAATCTAAATGACTTCTGGCTCTTGAAGGTGGACAGAACTTGCAAAGACTTCACATTCTGGATCCACAGTTTTGTGATTGCAAACAATTATGAGTTCAATATTGTAAATATAATCAGTATGAGCAAAAATTATATAATTAGGCATCTACCTGAAAATAGCATAGTTAGCCATCTGGGGGCTGATTCTCCATTGGCTTGCCTATGTGAAGTAATTTATTTATTTAGCATATGCAATCCAGTCAAGCCAAGCCACTGCGTTCTTATCAAAATGTTGAAGGCATGAAGACCTCCAGGAAGTTGAGTCATTTTGCAATCTTCAGCAATGTGTGTCATGGTTTGAGGCTGCCCACTTTGACAAAGTGGACTGTCTCTAAAACGCCACCAAAATTCTACTGAAGTACAAATTCCATGTCCGGTACAAAAGCAGTTAAGGAGGCTCAATTGCCTTTGTGATGAATCAAACCTGGGTTGATGTTGAGTGGGGTCTGAGACAAGACAATTATAGTAGTAATTTATACTTTTGTAAAAAGGATTTAAATGGTTTCTGTCATAAATATAAAGGGAAGGGTAAACCCCTTTGAAATCCCTCCTGGCCAGGGGAAAGCTCCTCTCACCTGTAATGGGTTAAGAAGCTAAAGGTAACCTCGCTGGCACCTGACCAAAATGACCAATGAGGAGACAAGATACTTTCAAAAGCTGGGAGGAGGGAGAGAAACAAAGGGTCTGTGTGTCTGTCTATATGCTGGTCTTTGCCGGGGATAGACCAGGAATGGAGTCTTAGAACTTTTAGTAAGTAATCTAGCTAGGTATGTGTTAGATTATGATTTCTTTAAATGGCTGAGAAAAGAATTGTGCTGAATAGAATAACTATTTCTGTCTGTGTATCTTTTTTGTAACTTAAGGTTTTGCCTAGAGAGATTCTCTGTTTTTGAATCTAATTACCCTGTAAGATATCTACCATCCTGATTTTACAGGGGGGATTTCTTTATTTCTATTTACTTCTATTTTTTATTAAAAGTCTTCTTGTAAAAAACTGAATGCTTTTTCATTGTTCTCAGATCCAAGAGTTTGGGTCTGTGGTCACCTATGCAAATTGGTGAGGCTTTTTAGCCAACATTTCCCAGGAAAGGGGGGGTGCAAGTGTTGGGAGGATTGTTCATTGTTCTTAAGATCCAAGGGTCTGGGTCTGTAGTCACCTAGGCAAATTGGTGAGGCTTTTTACCAAACCTTGTCCAGGAAGTGGGGTGCAAGGTTTTGGGAAGTAGTTTGGGGGGAAGGACGCGTCCAAACAGCTCTTCCCCAGTAACCAGTATTAGTTTGGTGGTGGTAGCGGCCAGTCCAAGGACAACGGGTGGAATATTTTGTACCTTGGGGAAGTTTTGACCTAAGCTGGTAAAGATAAGCTTAGGAGGTTTTTCATGCAGGTCCCCACATCTGTACCCTAGAGTTCAGAGTGGGGGAGGAACCTTGACAGTTTCTAAATAAAAATTTGCCATACGTTTATGCAAATGGTAACGCTTTACCCCATTTTGAACTCACTCTGAACAGATGTAAATAACTACAATGTGGAAGGTAGAGGAGAATCAAGACTTTGAATTCTACCATTTGTGCCCACAATCACTGAAGGGACAAAACTGTTGGTGTAAAATTAGAGGCTGGGCCCTTTGAAAACTTGGCTTTTTTAGACAAACTCTAATTCCAATATATAGGTGCCTGACAAAGATTATTTCACCAGTGCAAATCCATATTACCATATTGGATTGCCAGCTTTCGGTATACTATATATATATATATATAATAAGATACCTATTACTATTGGTGTGATAGAAATCTTAACATTTACCAAAGGGTGGTTTTTAATTGTATTATGATATATGAAATATTCACTACACTTAATCTGGGAAATTCTGCAAATGGAATAGTAAATTTAAACTATTTAAACTAGTACATTTAAATGCCCTAAGATTTATTAGCAACTTCGCACTGTAGTCTGAAAAACTTGATGCTGCCACTATCATTTTTTTTAGCTTCCAGGAACAAAATAGTTCATTACAGCCAAAGCCTTTCATGTCCTGTGAACATGATGTGAGGATGTATAATAAGAATGATTTTGAACTCAGCTGATGGCTCGTCCGGTGGAGGATTAAAATTTTTGACTTAAATCCAAAACTTCCGTTGCTTCAGAGGGGTGAGTTTGTGTATCAGAGGGAGTACAGAATGCTGGCGAGAGGTAACAACTTCATTGCATAATATAAAGGAACTCATACATTATTAGTGGCTATTTTCAATATATACCGGTGGTGGCTGAATATATTAAAGTAATTGCACTTTTAAATCTTTGACCTTTAGTGGTGTTTAAAATTGTCATATGCACTCATTCTTATTTCAGATGAGAGATAGTGTTGTACCAGCAATGTTAAAAAAGAGAAGCTCCTGGAGGATTTTGCCTATGTTGGGGGGATCCTTGAGTAGTGGTAAGTGGCCATTTTGGCCACTTGTGTAGGGGGCTTGGCCAGGCAGAAGGACATGTGATCAGGTTTGCTTGCATCCTAGCTGCTAAAACAGTCCCTTGTGGTCATGAGCACATGATGGCTGCTTTAACCTGCACTGGAGAATCAGATGGGTGCGGAGCATCTTCTGGACTGGGGAGTGCAAAAGGAAACATGGCATCCACCCAGTTGTGCTGAGCACTCCTTTGCTGCAGCTGAGGTTCTGGCCCGAAGTTTATGAAAATGCGGAATATGTATGGCTTTGTATAGGATAGCTAAGGAAACACCATGAAAGGCAAATTTTATTTGTAATGGAGTTTGAAATTCAATGCACCTTTCTTGCTTCTATATGAAATACTTAAATCTTACTGGATTATATTTCACTACATAATGTACCCCAAAGTATGCTGGCTACATTGCCGTTTTCTGCACCATGGTAGATTTTCTGTGTTAATGCTAATCCTGGCATTGGCTCAGGCTACCGAATAAATTGGCTTGCTGTAATTATTTGGATTATTTAAATTTAGCAAAGAGCCAGTCATTTTATTTTGGTGACAAGATGTGTACATTTTCTTTCAGAAATCAAAGTAAAAACTTTCATAGGCAACAGAAATGGCTTCTTTGCTGTATATTTGGCAATTTGAGACTGTTTAGGTACAAGTTTGTATTCATTTGAAATCGTGACCTTTCTGTATTTATCTATATGAAACTACAAACTCCAATTTTGTAATCTGAACACCATTTTGATAAGACTGTTCTGTGCCTGCAACTTGGCTCTTTAGTCTCCATTTTGAGCTAAACTCACAGAAAATGGGAAGAGAAATTGGTAAACCATGGAGGGTTATTACTCTTAGTTGGTCTTCTATTCAAATGAAAGTATCCTTGGATAAAGAGCTAGCTACTACCCAGGACAAACCAGTTTTTCAAGTGTGGACTCCAGGGAGCTGGTGGTCAAGCAATAGATCACCTGATATGATGGACTTTAATCATCTTACATGGGGGTTGAGTTTGACCAGAGGCCACATGACAAAGGAGACTAGAAGCTATAAAAGGACCAGGTCTGCTTCGCATAGTTCTCTCTGATTGACCAGAACAGGAAGAGAAATATGTGCTGGTGGAGTGAAAGTTAATGGAGGGGACTCTGACCGAATCCCAAAGAACATGCAAGAGTGATGAGGAAACTGAGGCAGGAATTGCATACAGCCATTTCTTATTTTGCATAGATCTGTATTTCTCTTGTGCTGTCTAATGTAAAGAGTGATTGATAAATTTTGGAAATCCTTTTGCAAAGTCTGCATCTGTTTGCTCCAGTTATGTGTCCATGAAGTGGTAAAATATACACTGGAGTGGAGCTCTGGGAAAAGATATGGTTAAGCTACTGGAGGGTCTAGGGGGCTCAAAAGCGGAGCTTAAAAGAATATGGACCCAGTGTCCAAACATAGCAGCCTGGTCTGCGTCCGGCAAAGGAACTAGAGCAGGGCTGTGGCAATATCAATATTCCAAGCTTCTAGGGTCTGCAGCTCTGCCTTTTAGGGCTTTTCGGGTTTTCAGGCTCCCTGTCTTGTAGCTGCAAGGTTGGCAATCCTGGAAGTCCTGAGAAGACCTGGTTCAAGCCAACTCTGTGGCAGAGAAATACTGGGGGCTCTTAGGGATTCCAGTCTCATGGCCACAGAGCTGGCAGCCTGGAGGTACTAGGATGTGCTTCCAGAGTGAAGTGAGCTGTAGCTCACGAAAGCTTATGCTCAAATAAATTGGTTAGTCTCTAAGGTGCCACAAGTACTCCTTTTCTTCCAGAGTCTGTGGTTCAGGGGTAACCCTGCCATCCCCTGCCATGTGGAGTGGCCCAGGGACCCCAGAGCTTCTAGATTCCCAGGCCATTCTTACCAGTTTCACTGCTGCTGTTGCTATTAACAAGAATGTCAGTTTCACTCAGCAGCTGCCGATCTTGGAGCAAATTTCATTTGTCAGTGTTTCTGAAACAATTTATTTTTCAAGATTTCCCGTTGCCAAAAATTTTGAAAAATTTGGTTGTGTTCCAGTTTGGCCTGAAATCATATTTTAAAATGCTGCAATTTCTCACAAAGTGGAAATTCTACATCTTGGCCAGTTCTAGAAGAAATATTCTCCATTAATTTAAGTTACTCATCATATATAGGTGTACATAAGACTACACATGTGAGTCTGAGAGAGCAAGAGCTATACATTTTTGACAGCAGCCATTCTGTTTTTTGAAATACTAGTATTATGTTTGTCATTGTAGAATCTGAACACCTTACACATATATAAAGAGGTCAACATGTAGGTCTCTGTATCTCCCTGCTTCTTAATTATGCAGGGCCTTTTTCCCCCTTTGGTTGTTTAGGTATAGTTTTCTCTTAGAATATGAATCCTCACCCATGTGATAAAATTTCTGTTTTAAAAATGTTTGTAAAGTATGATTAAAAGTACGTTTGCATGGGCAAACAATTACCTTTTTAAACTGTGTGCTTTATGTGGATGGGCCTGTCATAAATATAAAGGGAAGGGTAAACCCCTTTAAAATCCCTCCTGGCCAGAGGAAAACTCCTCTCACCTGTAAAGGGTTAAGAAGCTAAAGGTAACCTCGCTGGCACCTGACCAAAATGACCAATGAGGAGACAAGATACTTTCAAAAGCTGGGAGGAGGGAGAGAAACAAAGGGTCTGTGTGTCTGTCTTTATGCTGCCTTTGCCGGGGATAGACCAGGAATGGAGTCTTAGAACTTTTAGTAAGTAATCTAGCTAGGTACGTGTTAGATTATGATTTCTTTAAATGGCTGAGAAAAGAATTGTGCTGAATAGAATAACTATTTCTGTCTGTGTATCTTTTTTGTAACTTAAGGTTTTGCCTAGAGGGATTCTCTATGTTTTGAATCTAATCACCCTGTAAGGTATCTACCATCCTATGTTACAGGGGGGATTTCTTTATTTCTATTTACTCCTATTTCTATTAAAAGTCTTCTTGTAAGAAAACTGAATGCTTTTTCATTGTTCTCAGATCCAAGGGTTTGGGTCTGTGGTCACCTATGCAAATTGGTGAGGCTTTTTATCCAACATTTCCCAGGTAAGGGGGAGTGCAAGTGTTGGGAGGATTGTTCATTGTTCTTAAGATCCAAGGGTCTGGGTCTGTAGTCACCTAGGCAAATTGGTGAGGCTTTTCATCCAAACCTTGTCCAGGAAGTGGGGTGCAAGGTTTTGGGAAGTATCTGGGGGGAAAAACGTTTCCAAACAGCTCTTCCCCAGTAACCAGTATTTGTTTGGTGGTGGTAGCGGCCAATCCAAGGACAAAGGGTGGAATATTTTGTACCTTGGGGAACTTTTTGACCTAATCTGGTAAAGATAAGCTTAGGAGGTTTTCATGCAGGTCCCCACATCTGTACCCTAGCGTTCAGAGTGGGGGAGGAACCTTGACAGGGCCATTCTAGCAATTTTTGTGATCCCAGAAGTGGATGCCTATTACATGTAACCCATCAATCCTTGTGCTGTTTGAGCAGGCTGTTTTAAATTTCACAGTATAATTTACAAGCTGTAATGATAGCAATGAATCTATCTATATCCACTTTCTACACTTCCATTGCTATACAGTATAAGCCCCTTAATATAGAATAATGAGGGAAGAGCAGATTTGTTAGTCTTACTCGTCGTTGGTCTGGAGTGCCTCGACTGAATAAGGAGCAGAGCTAACAGAGGAAAGATGATCAAATTGACTGCAGGGGGAGGCAGAACTGATTAGGGAATGTCTACCCTGGGCATGATGCCATTATAGAGTGTGGCTCGGCTGTATCCAGCTGTTCAAGGATCCTTGACTGGTAAAGATGGCCTGAGTGGGTTTAAAGAAGGAAGGATATAATCTGAGAATCTGTTTCCCGGGAGGGAAGCCAGAGTGGGGAATGGAAAGGAAGGAAAGTGTCCTCCTAAATCAGTCAATCTATCAGTAGTTTCTGTATGGAGTTAGCTCTTTGGAAACTGGCATTTGACTGGATTGTCCCAGCAATTTGCATCAATATTTTAATGTCATCTACTGTATTGTATAAGGAGTTGTCTTAAAGCAACTGGGGCACTGTTCCTCTCTGCTGACGAACCAGTCACATCTTAATCAAATAAAATAGTCATTTTTTTGTTGTGTGTGTTAGATGAATAATAGTTTGTACTTGTAAGGCTTGTTTTATTCAGGGATCTCAAAACACTTGACCCAGATGAATTAAGCTCACAGCACTTGTTGTTTAACCCAATTTATGGATGTATAAGAAGATCACATATGCATTTAGTACCTTTCCTCTATTCAACTAGACCACCAAAATATCAAGTGTGATTTTGGCCCTGGTCTCTGACTGGGATAACTACTTGGCCATGTAGATGCTAGGGGGAAGAGTACATAGTTCAGTGGATTGGGTTTTTTATTTGACAAGGGAAATATTAAAAGGTGAGATATCATTTACGTCTCTGGATTCCACCAACGAAGGGTCATGTGATAATATCTTCAAATATGAGGGCATCCTTTTTGTTTTGAGCTAACTTGTAATAATCCTATATTTTATAGGCCTGGAAAGATTTAAAGTAATTTGTAGCACAGTGAGGCAGTTTTTCAGTATGATACTTGGAGACTTAACTGGAGCCTCATCCCCATGTATGTTAATGGAATCACATGGCCAAAGCCCCAGACATTGTGTTGACTATTTGTTCCAATCTGATATACTACAATTTTGCTTTTGTGGATTTAAAGCCATTAACATACCATACCTGGCTGGGACAGGGGAAAGAGAATTTCTCCTTCATCGTCTGGAAATAACATTATATAAAAAGCTGGCCCAGCTCTTCAGTTGTGGTAAATACAAAACAAAAAAACCCCCAATCGAGATTTCACTTTATACTCATGTTTCACAAGATTTTAATCATTGAAACAATTGCATTGAGTTTTAAGGCTATCATTTCAAACTATTTAGCTTTCTTTCTTTAATCTAATAGCACTAATTTTCTGTGTTCAAAACATTGTACTTTCAGGTAGAACTGACAAGCCACAGGGAAATGGAAATGTGGCATAGATCCCTCTAGAAAATCTGCAGAGTTGTTTAAAGATTAATAGCATGTACTGTAATACATTGATTTATCTCCCACTAGAATTAATTTCTTTGTATAATTTAAAGGTCTTTGTTTTGCTCTTATCTAATAATAGTAGAGATTTTATTTCTGTTATTTTCCATATTCAGAATGCCACCCGAATATTAATTTTTTTTAAAAACACCCGTTATCTAACATTAGTTAGAAAACCCAACCTATGCCTTGTTTTAGAAATTATAAATAACTTAGGTCTAGCAGTAGGGCAAGGGACCAGAACATGAAGGGACCAATTTCAGGACCAGGCTTGTTAAAGGCTAGTGGAAACTAGACAGTTACAGTGCTCTCAAATTGGAGGGTTATGTGTCTTATTGCTCTTGACTGTTGACCCATTTTGGCCAACCCCAAATCTCTCTAAATCTCCTGCTGCTGCTGTCTTGTTTCCTAAATCGTTCTTATTCCTTAACTCCCACACTTTACTGATTGTCTTCTTTCCTCATCTCATCTTGGATTCTTCAACTTCTACTCCTACCTTCCTTTTCTGCATCCCATACATTTTTGGACCCCAACACTTTCCTTTCCACTGCTGTCTGACTTAGCGGATGTCTGTCCCAGTAAATTCTTCAGCAAACAAGGTTGCTACAGTTTGGAGTTAGGTTACTCACCACTTGCTAGTAAAAGGGTGGAACTGCTTGAGTCTGATATACAAATATAAAAGATACTGTTTATAGATATTTATTTTGTATTTTTCATAGTTACCTACCAAAGACTCTTAAGCAAAGTAAGGAGTCATAGGATAAGAACGAAGGTCCTCTTGTGAATCAATAACTGGTTGAAAGATAGGAAACTAAGGGCAGGAATAAATGGTCACTTTTTACAATGGACAGAGGTGAATAGTGGGGTCCCCCAAGGATCTATACTGGAAACAGTGCTGTTCAACTTATTCAGAAATGATCTGCAAAAGGATGTGAACAGTGAGATTGCAAAATTTGCGGACAATACAAAATTACTCAAGATAGTTAAGTTGAAAGCAAAGAGTTACAAAGGGATCTCACAAAACTGGGTGACTGGGCAACAAAATGGCAGATTAAATTCAATATAGATAAGTGCAAAGTAATGCCAAAAGTTGGGACTGGACAACAAGAGACAGATGACTTGATAATTTGCTCAGTTTTGTTCATTACCTCTGAAGCATCTGGCACTGGCCATTGTCAGAAGACAGGATACTGGACTAGATGGACGATTGATCTCACCCAGTATGGCCATTCTATGTTCTTAGTATAGTGGACTAATCAGAAACTGGGACTTGGTAAATTGTGGGTTATAATCTCAACCCTTACTCACTTGAATTTTTATTCATGTTAACTACTACTGTTGTAAATTCTCATGTAAGTAGGACATAAATATTAGTTAGGCAAGTTTAACTCTACATGACAAGTAACAAATGTTTGTCTCCTGGAGCAAATGTTTTTGATATGTCTGCCATAGCATACCCAACCATATTATTAAACTTCTGCCCATTTTTTAACATGTTAAATGTAGACCTACCTCATGTTCTTGTCAGCCTGTGTGTGTCATTTGTACAGTGGAGGGTAATGCTTACTATCATACATCATAGGTGGTTCTGAGGACTTACCAGTCAATTCCTGTATAATTCTTTAAGTGTTGAGAGTTGTTTTATCACTGATGTAGGAACTTTTCAGACATGGATCTCAAAGTGCTGTAAAACTACCATTAATTGAGCCACCCCCTCCATCCCTGTGAAGTAGTTCAGTGTTGTTACACAGGACCTGTATTTCAATTAATTCATTTGTAAGTTATGAGGTTTGACCAAGGCTACATGAGGGGCAGTATGGTCAGGAGATCTGACTTTTATTCCTGATACAGCCTTGACTCACTATGTGGTCTTGGGAAACTTACTTTATCTCTCTGTGCTTTGGTTTTCTCATCCATAAAGTCTTTTGGGGGGGATGATATATACCTTCCCTAGTAAAATATTTTGAGCTCCTTGCATAAAAGTGCTATATTAGTACATAATAGCCGTATTTATTTCTTAGTGAACCATTAACAGAGCCAAGAATAAAACTCAGGAGTGCTGCCTCCTAGTCTCATGCTATAACCTGTAAACCACACTCCCTAATATGCAGTATGACTACGAACCACCACTAACTGTTATTTTCATTAAATGACTCAGGTTTCTGACAGTGTCTGATATTGTCGAGTGTAGTTGTAATATAATGCATTTCAAACCTCACATTCACACACATGGGAACACCTTGACACACGTATGTCAAATGCCATTATATATAGTACTTGCCTCAAAGTAAACTGACAGTGTTAGATTTTACTATTCCATTCTATTAATATATAACTGAGGTATTTATTACAGAGAGCTAAGATTATATTCTGAGTGGAATTGATTGAGCATGTTCATTGTCTAGAGGGAAAATAATTTTAACAATAGCAACTCCCCCTGTAATTTAACTGTCACCATTTCGGCTCTTGCATTTGATTTTATGAAGAAGGCATTAAACAGATTGCGTTTGGTTAGTGGAAGTGTAGTAGAGATCAAAGACAACAATAGTATTTAGTAAGGAGGGAGGGGGACAGGCAGGGAATGGAGTAGAAAACAATGGGCTACATTTCTGCTCTCATGTATTCTAGTAGATACTGTATTTTAGATTTAAGCTTGTAGAGTGGGATTTTCAGAAATGCTCCACTTTGGCTTAACTCCGTTTTACCAGTGTGGAGTGCTTTTGAAAATCCTGCCCATCACATCTACCTAGCATGAATGGGTTCTCCTACAATTTCCAAATATCAGTGCTCAAAGAGGCTGAGAGAATGTTTCTTCTCTTCCCCAACTTGCCCCTGCTGTGACTGTGGACTGCTTTGACCAGTACAGCACAGTATGGTCCATTTCTATTGTCGTCTTATTGATTGACTCACATGGTCTACACCCAGCCTAACCACCACATAAGTGAGGCAGTCATGCTGTTAAGAGTGATTTGGGACATATTCATTTATTTCCTCTTCATCCTCTTTCCCACAAGAAGACTTACTAATGCAAGAGGGTTGTCTTTTCTAGCTCACCAAATGTAAAAACATGCATCCCTTTTTTGATTACATGCACCCTTCCCCACCTTGCATTCTAAGTTCCTTCCCTTTCAGTATAAATTGTATTCAGTGTAATTAATGTGTGAACAGACTTTAAACTGATCACTTGCCTACATTATAATACTGGGCAGTTGTGTTGTGCTTTTATTCTTCAAAGTGCTTTGCAAGCATTTACTAATTAACAAACATCTCTGGCCAGAGAGGGAATCAGGGTCAGGAGAAGAAGCCAGGACATTCTGGGTACATCTATACTGCAATAAACACCCGCAATACAGATTCTCAGAGCCAGGTTCAGCTGACTCTGGCTCACAGGGCTCAGGCTGTCAGGCTAAAAATTGTAGTGAAATTTCAGGCTCTGGCTGAAGCTCAGTCTCTGAGACTCTGCCCTGTTGTGGAGTCTCAGAGGCCAGACTCCAGCCCGAGCCCAAACGTCTACACTGCAATTTTATAGCTCTCAAGCCCTGTGAGACTGAGTCAGATGATCTGGGCCAGGTGCAGCCATGCCATGAGCTTTTTATTGCAACGTAGACATACGTTTTGTCTCCTAGTCGTGTGCTCAGACTTCTAGATTATGCATTAGCACCATAAGATCAGAAACTGTATTTGAAAGTATTGATAAAAGATGTTTGCTCTGTCCCCTTCTTGCCTTTACATTATATCTGTAATATATAAAAATTGAGATTTATATTAGAAACTGAGTTTAAGTAAAATTGTATCTGATGCTGAACATGGTTACACTGATATAAATCAGAAATAATTCACTGAAGTCTACAGAGTTATGTCAGTGAAACAGGATCTGTATTAGGCCCTACGTCAGCAGTGTTGCAACTTGTAATTTAACTAATAAATATTTTATTTTTTTGTTTCATGGGCTCACTACAACATTTCTGAATGCATTATAAAAATTACAGGGCTCTTGGATGATGACAATCCAATTTTGTTCTCTTTAAATGATTTATTATCAGATATGGAAACTGCAAATGAGGTCCACTTCTGTCTGATTTAAATCAAAGTACGCAGCCTTATCTCTCTCTTCATATGAAGAGTATTTAGTGTGAATGTCTTCACAAAGTTGTACTGTAAACCATGAACTTGATATAGATGGAAACACTTGATTATGTAAACACTGTAAAATGTGTTATTCAGTAACAGTTCATCCATTTCTCCTTTTTTTCGGTGTCACCTTTCTCTTTTCTTGCTCTTCAGAATCATGTGAATTGAATACATTCTTTTAACACATCATGAAACACGCTTTCCTTCATAATTAGGAAAACCTGATTTATTAACTGTATCCAAAAGTATTACATGGTTTACCGTCAGGGGGAGTATTTTGGTGCTTAAACAATACAAAATACATACAAATGCACACATACAAAATTGAAAATGACTGCCTAGGTAGGAGTACTTTGGAAAGGGATCAGGGGGGTGGTCATAGTGGATCACAAGCTAAATATGAGTCAACAGTGTAACACTGTTGCAAAAAAAGCAAACATCCTTCTGGGACGTATTAGCAGGAGTATTATATGCAAGACACGAGAAGTAATTCTTCCGCTCTACTCCGATCTAATTAGGTCTCACCTGGAGCATAGTGTCCTGTTCTGAGTGACACATTTCAGGAAAGCTGTGGACAAACTGGCGAAAGACCAGAGAAGAGCAACAAAAATGATTCAAGATCTAGAAAACATGACCTGTGAGGGAAGATTGAAAAAATTGGGTTTGTTTAGTCTGAAGAAGGGAAGACTGAAAGGGGACATAACAGTTTTCAAGTACATAAAAGATTGTGACAGGGAGGAGGGAGAAAAATTGTTGTTCTTAACCTCTGAGGATAGGACAAGAAGCAATGGGCTTAAATTGCAGCAAGGGCGGTTTAGGTTGGACATTAGGAAAAACTTCCTAACTGTCAGGGTGGTTAAGCACTGGAATAAATTGCCTAGGGAGGTTTGGAATCTCCATCATTGGGGATTTTTAAGAGCAGGTTGGACAAACACCTGGCAGGGATGGTCTAGAGACAATGCCTTGAGGTCTAGAGTCCTGCCCTGAGTGCAGGGGACTGGACTAGATGACCTCTCAAGGTCCCTTCCAGTTCTATGTTTCTATGATTCTAATAATTCAATCTCTTCCCCCTTCCAAATCTCATATAAGCAAATGACCTCTTCTATTTATATCTGATGATGGGAGTCAGAGTTCATGGATCCCAGTTGGGAAATGGGAGCAGAAACTAGGGGAAATGCTGTCTCCACAGTATGTCCCTCTTCAGCCCAATCCTGTGGAGTGCCTCGATTTGGGTTCCATTAATTGAGGGAGGACAGGCAGGGCTGGCAAAACTTTGCCAGGTTAATCTCTACCCATGGGGAAAAGTGATATATATTGCTGGGACTAGAGTATAGATCCCCTATTCAGCTCTGAAAATCTGAACCCAAGTCTGTAGAAACTTGTGTGGCTTACTATTCTGTATTGTGAAACTACTCCATGGGGCTACAGAGGAGTAACTGGCAGTGGAGCAACCCCATGGGAGCACCTCTCCTACAAGTGTTGTGCTGTCATGGGGGAACAGCCAATGGGAATGCAGACAAGGGGGCTCTGCACAGATTTTTCTTGCCTTCATTTGATCCCCTCAGATTTGTAGGTGTAGGCAATGAAACTCCTGGTCTCTGCTGAGGGCTGTAATTGTGGATGAAGGACAAACTCTGTTCCCTAAAAGGAAAAATTCCAAGGACATTCTATTAGATGAATTTGAAGGAATTTCCATCCATTTTTACTGTGTGGTGATAAGTGGCACAGAGAGAATGGCTCCTTGGGGTTAAACCCATTTTTTTCAAGGTACTCCTAGTAAAGCAGAAACATTATTCTCCTTACTTTGTCCAGGGTACAGCTTTTGCTGCTCTGGTGAGCTGAATAGATGTGGAACTCCCCCATCTTCCATTTCCATTATATCCAGGCCAACGTAATGGAACATGCCCTAAAGAAACAAAGTTCAGTTCAGTTTTTTTTGTCACCAGTCAAAGCTGAAAACTGTTTAATTTGAAAAACAAACAAACCTCATATTTCTGGCTTATCACCCAAATTACTTTTGCATTATGTCAGATGATTTTTAGCCCAATAAAAAAAATAAGCTGTTTCTTGTTGCTCTAGAGAAGCCCTCTCTGAATGTGTTTGAATAAGCAATTAGACTGGAGGAAAAGGAATGTAATGGTTTAGGGCAAGACAGCTTAGAGCTCCGTCAATCTTTCTTCCTCGCTTGCTAGGAAGAGAAGTTGTCTTTTTCTTCACATGTGGCTTTCAGAAAGCCAAAAGTGGTGAATTTGTGATCATGGTTATCTCGTACATAAACACCCTTCACAGGACAACCATGAAAACATATTAAAACAGCATTAACATCAATACAGGACAACCTGTGGGACAGTTCAAAGCTATTCCATTGTGAGAGGAAAGTTTTGTATGTTATGGTATGGTGACTCAGTTCAGGTTAGGTGGGGAGTTTGGAGAGTAATAACTTAATATTAATATTAAAAGACCCTCCTAAGAAACAAATCCCTGTTTAGGAAGGCATTATTAATATATTTCTTTATTCTGAATTTTTTGGGTCTGTGGTAGCACAGAGAGGCCTTAGTCAGTATGGGGGCCCTGTTGTGCTAGGTGCTGTATGAACAAAGAGACACTCATGGTCTCTGCCCTGAATAGCACTGAAATCTAAAAGGGTAAAAGGGGAGGTCAGTAAAATATATCGTCAGAGATTAGAGTGAAGAAGGGCACATGGCTTGATAGCACATGTTCTTTCTTGGTTTGTTTATTTTATTTTATGCCAGAGAAGAGGAGCCAGGTGGAATGCTAGAAGGGGATAAGTAAATAAGAGTAAGGGAGTGTGAGCAGAGGGGAAGGTTGGAAAGGAGCAGGAGAGGTTGGCAGTGGAGAGACAGAGGGACGAGGGAGGCAGCAATTCAGAGCAAAGAGTAGTCAGAAAATAATATCTAGAGTTCAGTTGTTAAAGCAGTCTGTTGGCATTCCTGGTATCGAAGTGCCGTTGATAATCTGCTGGGATCAGGAGTCTCTGGTTGGGCTTCCCCTTGTCCTGCTGCTCCTGGGGGGCTGGTTCCTGCTCTGTTCCCCTAGCTGGAGCACAGGAAGGCTGTTGGGGCCTTGTGTCTTTGTAGGGTGACCAGATGACAAGAACAAAATATCAGGACACATGGGGGCAGCCACAGGCTCACCCCACCACCAGGACTGGCTCTTTTTTTTGCCACCCCAAGCAAAAAAAACCAACAAAAAATAGAGTGCCGCCGAAGCAAAATATCGGGACAAATGGTGTCCCGACCGTACATTGGTCGGGACGCAGGACAAACAACTAAATATTGGGACAGTCCCGATTTTATCAGGACATCTGGTCACCCTATGTCTTTGTGGGGAGGTGTCTGCAGGGAGACGGGTCTCTTTCTGGGTTTTCCCCTGCCCTATTGCTCTTGCTAAGTGTCTGCTTCTCCTGAGAGTTGGCTCCACCCTCAGGAGGTCCTGCTCAGCTTCCCAGAGCCCATGTGGGAGAGGGACCTGGAGGAGATGTTATCTTCCATGCCACAGTCTCAGTCTAGGGGGACAGAAAGCCTCTGCTACTGAAGTAGCATTCATATGACTGTTTTCATATTATTCCTCATTATTTAGCTGAATAAATCCAGAATTAGTAGTTACTAGCAGTAACAAAAAGAACAAGTGATTTTTCAAGCTGTGATCAATTAACTGATAAATATTAGATGGTTGAGAGGGGACAAATTCATAAATCAATAATGCAGATTAATGTTTTGCTTTCTTTTCTGATTTTAATGCTTGGTGGTGTGGATTGTCATCTTATATTGCCCATTCTCACTAAACTGCTGACCTTATTTGTATGCAAGCCTTCTGCCAAGCGTCAACAGCCGTAACAAGAGCTGGGTTCAATATACATCACTATACTTCAACACAGTATGGAGTTTCCCAAAGTTGTCTTTGTTTGTAATTTAATAGACTGAACCCAGGCTCCACTTATAAGGGTACTAAAGCAACCACCCCTAATTAGACCCCTCCCAAAAAGTAACCCTTCTTCTAGATCTCCATATAAGTAATAAGGGTTAAATTCAATGTGATATGTATGGGTCCCTTTTTAAAATGAACAACATGTTTTGCTGAAGCCCCCAACTAGAGCTGTACTCATACTTCTAGTTCTAGGAAAGCAAAATCTAAACACCTGCGTCACTTTTCCTGGTATTTTCCCCCCTCTTGCAAGCATGTACTAGAGCCCTAGAAACCAGGGAACATGATCAATTTTATTTGCAGGGGCAGGAGCAAACCAACAAGCAACTAGTTGGACAGCTGATTGATGGCCCCCTCAAACTCTGCCTTTGAGCAGAAACTCCACTCAGGACTCACCTACCAGTCCAATCTGAGCCCAGTGCTGTCAAGAGAGCACATGAGCTCACATCAGCTTGTCCCCTCAATTGTGGATGTGCGCCGATCTGCTGTAGGGTGACCAGATGTCCTGATTTAATAGGGACAGTCCTGGTTTTTGGGTCTTTTTCTTATATAGGCTCCTATTACTCCCCACCCCCATCCTGATTTTTCACACTTGCTGTCTGATCACACTAGTCTTCTGATATTGATTCAATCGAAACTATTGCTCCCCAACCAGGTCTTTTTGGGCCCATAACTCTCAGCTTCTCTCTGGTTTACTGTTGCCACTGGTAGCTCCAGCCCACAGCTGACAGTTCCATCTGGTTCACTGGAGAATTCTGAGACCCTTGGTTGGGAGAGGGTCACTTGCCAGAGCCACGATGAATCTCCAAAAGAAATGTCCGCACACGCTTTCCCCTCTCCACCTTCTTGGACCTGACTGCCCAGTCTCGTCCCTCTGACTTCCTGATAAGGGTGGCTTATCTTCCCCATTGAACAACTCCCATCAGTTCTCACAAGTTCATACCCTTTCATATGTGTACAATTGTAGGGCACATTTAACAATGCTCAGGAAGATGGAATGTGGTGAAACTCTGGATGATACAGGTTTGGGTACTTAATGGAACCGCATTGAAACATATGATTATACCTGTCAGAAACATGAATTTCTTCAGTTTTCCCTTGTCACCCAGAAGAGAAGCCAGAAAGCTGTATATCCAGATTAGCCTGGCAGCAAGATGGAACACACCCTGAATTCTCCTATGTCACATGAAGAGGAAGCCAAGTTGTTATGCCCCCACTGTGAAATCCAACTGAAGCCAGTGGGGTTCCACAGAATCACCTTAGAGGATAATTTGGCTCAATATATTATCAAAGTACAATTGTTCTAAGTTTTGTTTTAGATGCTCATGGCAGCCTGTATCAGTCTAGTGAAGCCTAGATCTGACCACTGCATTCTGTGTCTGGCAAACATGGACAAACTTGTACCACAGAAAACAGATTTGTCTGATGTAATTTTTGCTTTTGGAAACTATGCTTCTGATTGCTCATCAAACTCATCTCTTATTATTTAACCAAGTGCTGTATCTGTCGAACTAAACCAGTAATACTCCAATATCCGAATGTAAACAAATCAACAGGGCTACATCATATGTACCTGATATTTTTTTTAAAGAACTGTCAAATAAAACTCTAGCATCACTAATCGCCACATTTAATTGCATTTCAATGTTTGCAGTATTCTTTGATATCTGAGGACTAGAAAAGAGCAAATCTGTAGTAGTGGTCCTAAAACCAGTTTTAAAGCCAGAGAGAATCCCTAGTCCTTGAAACTCCCTTTAAAATTAGATCTAGAACTGTTTTACTTTTGGTTGTCCTTATTTTCTAACAAAATTCAAAAACTTCCTTGGTGATTCTGTGTTTTGTTGTATCAATTGCTCTCCACAATTGGCAGTGCAAAGTACCTTTATAGTGTGATGCCTGTCATTGAGACACCTGTATCTGGTTTGGCAGTTCCCTTCTGATCTGGTAGTCTGTAGTGACCTTTCTTCTGAATCTTCCTTTATTTCTTTTCTCTTGTGTCATAACATAAAACTTCAGTGTTGCCATTCCTTTCATTATCTCTTTGGTTTTGGGTAAATATTTTGAAGGACAGCACAATTTTTTATTTTTATCTCCCTACGACGGGGTTGGGACTCACCACCGCTGCGCCTCCCACTGGCACGTCTGTGAATTAGCTCAGTCCACGTGGAGCGCCCTCCGTTGGTGGTGTCCCGTCTGTCTTTCACCCTCTGTTGGCATCTGGACCCGCACTGCTCCCTTCTCTCGTGGCATCCTCTTCAGGACACTGCCCTCCGGCAGTGCCCCCTAGTCCACACTCATCCCCTTCTGGGAGGGAGGCGGGGGTGTTATCAGCAGTTCTTCTGCTTCACCCCAGCCGCAGTGGCCAATCACACCCCTAAAGTCTAACCCCTTTTGGCAGGGGTCTGTTGCAGTCTGTGATGGCCACTTCTAACAGCCAGGTGTAAGTGCAAGAGGGAAGGGGGGGGACCCAGGCCCGCCCTCTACTCTGGGTTCTGACCCAGGGACCCTTTGGCAGCAACCTTCCTGCTTGTTCTTCTTCTCTCCCTTTGTCTGTCTCTCTCCCTGGGCCATTTCCCCTTCAGCCCCTTTGCACCTCCTACGCCCTTTCCTCAGGGCCTGCAGCCTGGCAGATACCGGGCTGGCGTTCCCTTCTGCTCCCCCAGCCTGCTCAGTACTGCGCTATCCCTGGTGCTAGTCACCTCACGCAGGAGACAGACCTTCACCCTCTGAAGGCCTGGGAGAGACTGCCTGCCGCTCGCCTGGGCAGCCTTTATATAGGGCCTAGCCTGGCCCTGATTGGCTGCCTCTTGCTCAGCCCTGATTGGCTCCCCGCAGGCCCTCTCTGATTGACTGTCTGTCTGTCCGCGCAGCCGCTTTGGCCTACTGTAGCCCAATCTTATGTCGCCATCTAAACTATTATTATCTATATGTATTGCGGTAGCAACTAGAGGCCCATGCCCCATTTGTTATTCACTTTACAAATATATAATAAAAATAAAAAGTCATTGCCCCAAAGAGCTACAAGCTAAATGTAACATGAAGAGACAAAACCTACAGACTGGTGGGAGGGGACATAAGGGAATAGTGAGATTATATATAAACTTTTATTTTTCAGAATGATTCTTCTAGTCAAATGATTTCTTATTAAATTTCCAAACAAGCTTGTAATTTCCTTAAAGCTCTTCCTCTTAGCTTTGCTAGTACTTGTGTAAAGACTCTTAAGAGAAATATAGTTCATGTTTTCCTGACGGCTTTTACTTTATCTTGTATTCTTATTTTTTGACCTGTCCTTTTAAATTTTTTTCCTAGCTATCATCTTTTTGGTGCAATGTGGCCTCCGAAAACCTTTCTTTTGTTTATAATCCTGCTAACCAGTCTTTTATACAGAAGACTGGCTTTCCTCCATCTTCTCAAATGGAGACAATTTTTTCTGAACGGTCTTATTTGGTCACAGAAGGAAAATTAGTAGTAAATGGGATCTCCACACCATCTTCCAATCTATCAATTCATTTCCATGATTGTTTCTTTCCTGCTTTTGTTGTTAAATCTTTACAAGCTCTACCCTTTTGTTTGTTCAGCCCAAGTCCCAGAAGTCCCCCTTGACTCAGCCCTTTCTCTAAATGTCATTGCTACCAGTGGTTGAAAGACCTGCATTTTCCAAGATCTTATACACTTCCTGGCAGATCTCTAATAATGGCACTTGGGAGGTAACTTTGCATGTCTGTTTCTTCAGATTGGAATTCACTTGATTGGTATTCTCTTCAGAGAATTTTGTGAATTAATTTAGGTGGACAGACCAAAAATGTACTCTCATGCCATTGTGCAAATGAGTAATGCAATGAGTACATTTTATTTGTGCTTGATGTGCATCAGATGTAACTTGATTCTCAGTTCATAGGTTTTTGTGAGGAACTTGCAGAATGCTTGTGTAACGCAGTTTAATGAGGTGAATGCTGCTTTTTTGCAGAGTAAGCATCAATAACAGTGTAAACAATCTATAGAGACTAAGATTATTTAGCAGTCTAATTGGGACTCAAGAGATACAACCATGCTAATGTTATTTATTCTGTGTAAATCAGGAGTAGAACATGAAACTGATATATTAGGTACAGGAAATAATAAAGATTCCATAATTATTTACAGGCATATATAGTATTACGTTAAGGCATAAAATAGCGCACAGAGTTAGGCTGTTCTCAATAAACAGTTACAAACACCTTGGCTTACTTTTAAAGTTTAACTGTCAGTGAAAATTATAAATTATTCATCTCTTTCATATTTTCAGAGGCAGTGTGCAGCTTCTTTCTGGGGAAAGAAATGTGAATTATATGTTGACATTGATAGTATAGGTCAATTATTGTGGGGGGGACCTTAATTTATTGTTTTTTTGACTGTTGCTTCTTTAACAAACCTGATGTGTGTACATATAATGTCTTCATACAATAAACACAGCTTTGACTCAAGCTCACAGTAAGGGTCATAAAATATTTAATTGGCTATTTCCCTACTTAGTCTGCTGGTGTGTCAAAATTTTCAAAATTTTGTTCATGCATTTAAGTAACAATGATAAAGTATAAGTAATAAATTATTAGGTCCTGTTGTCAGGGTTTGGGGCTGTATTGTGTGTATTCTGTAAGGAATCCATTAAAATTATAAAATAAGCATCCCTTCAATCTTTAGCACTCTCCACTGTGCTCATTGTGGACACCCCACCAGTCTCAGAATAATGAATGAATAAATATGCGTGTCATGTGCACTACAATACTTCAGCATGACTGTAGGTGGGTATAATCTTGCCAACTATTGCCGTGAACTGATTTCCCCATTCTGGGGGAAGGTTATCAGCAAAGTTCTCATTATTATGGTAAGATGGGATAACATGATTTTGGCAATTAATTGATCTTTAAATATTCATGGTAAATAGGCCCAATGGCCTGTGATGGGATGTTAGATGGGGTGGGATCTGTGTTACTACAGAGGATTCTTTCCTGGGTATCCGGCTGGTGAATCTTGCCCATATGCTCAGGATTCAGCTGATCGCCATATTTGGGGTCGGGAAGGAATTTTCCTCCAGGGCAGATTGGAAGAGGCCCTGGAGGTTTTTCGCCTTCCTCTGTAGCATGGGGCACGGGTCACTTGCTGGAGGATTCTCTTCTCCTTGAAGTCTTTAAACCATGATTTGAGGACTTCAGTAGCTCAGACATAGGTGAGAGGTTTATTGCAGGAATCGGTGGGTGAGATTCTGTGGCCTGCACTGTACAGGAGGTCAGACTAGATGATCATAATGGTCCCTTCTGACCTTAATATCTATGAATCTATTCAGTTTTGGCAATGCTGTACCAGAATTTCTCAGAATTCTTACAATCATGTTAATCTAGTTTAGACCTGGATATGATACAGAGATTGCTGGTTGCATTTGTAGATGATCTCCTTCAATCAGCGGCTGATCAAGTGTCTATGCTGATTCTTTTAGAACAGTCAGCAGTTGGATACTATCGGCCTTTGACACAGCTGATCACAGGATACAGCTGATTTTCTTGTGGACTGTCTCACAGGTGGACAGAGTTATTTCTGGGTGGTCTGATACTGTCCTTTTTGAGTTACATTGTCCTATTCCAAAGTCCTTTCACAGGGTTTTACTGGTTGAGGAAGAATGTGTCTATATAACCTCCTCCTCCTCCATTTTCATTGGTTCTGACCCATCTCTAATCTAATTCAAAATTGTTCACTAGATTTTTTTTTTTCAATACTCTGTGGGTTCACTCCACTCTTCCATAACCTCGATCATCTGCTTACTTCCCATCCTCTTTCGCATGATTATCTGCAGTTAGGGGTTGCTCTTCTAGTTGTTTTTGTCTCATCTGGCTGGACCTCTTCCATTACTTCTTCTTAAATCTGTTTATCATTACTTTGTTTTACACACTGAAACATGTTTTGATGCTCTGTATGAAGTACTACAACATGTAAAAACGAAATCATATGCTGATAAATGTGACTGAGTAGCTGCAAAAACAGAAAAATATTGTTTGTAATTACAAATGTAGCATTGCCTTTCAAATCATAATATGAATGTCCAGTGTCAATCCTAGCAAAAATGGAATATTGTCTAATGTACTGTAACTACTGTATCTTATCTGGCTATGGTGGGCATGCACATTATTATAAACAGTGTCACATACTATATCACTTTGAATATTTCCACATTAAAATACCTACAAGCAGGTACTAAAAATCTCAACTATGATGTAAGATCTTATTCATTTACACTTTGCTGGCAGAGATGTATTTGACTTTTTTCTGTGGTTCCTGTGGGATAAGTGCCTCAACCCTTCTGTGTAGGAATGATCTGTTTTGTGGCTTGTTAATACAGCACCAAGAAAATCTCAACTGGGGGCTTTGAGTGCTTCCATAATATATACCCACCCTGGTACATTACCTGGACAGAATATATCATTGTGAATTGTAGAATTATATATTAGCATATTAATATGTAAGCAGGATTTCAGTGAATATCTACCATAGTTGTGTTTCAGATAAGGGGTGAGTTTCATTTCTGTGTGATTTTTTTGTTAAATGAATGAATTATAAATATATAAGTACCCTTTATTCACTGCACATGGCGGCCAGAAGAAGTTTGGCTTTGTAACATCTCCCAGTAATCTATTATGTTACATTTGCTAATGTCTGAAAAGTCCAGGTATTCTTTGATGTTGTACCACTGAGTTGTATGTTCATATGCTTCTAAATAGTTTGCATCATTGGCTCCATCGCTTTTAGTGGACATGCCAAGTGGATGTACTGCTTATGTCTTGGAAAGTTCATCCCCAATCCTATAAATATTTCTGAAGCGTTTGCATAATGTAAACTATGTGCATAACTTTACTTTCTCATGCGTCGGGAAACTAGTAAGGTGAGGTTATGCATGTTCTTTAGTATTTGCAGGAATGAGAGCTCCATATGTTATTGCGCATTAACATAATTTTTAGTTTATTTATGCCAGTTCTTTGTTTCTGTCCTTTCAGTAATTACCTACAGCACAGTCGTTTGATGATATTATGAGAGCGATGGTGGCAGACTCACCACTGTCAGCTCACGATAAAATACAGAGTTGGTAATTATCTAAGTGACTTGTGTTGCACTAAAAAGATAAATGGTACAAATAGGGTGACCAGACAGCAAGTGTGAAAAATCGGGACGGGGGTTGGGGGTAATAGGAGCCTATATAAGAAAAAGCCCCAAATATCGGGACTGTCCCTATAAAATAGGGACATCTGGTCACCGTAGGGACAAAGCTGTTGTCATTCTGAAGCTACGTTGCTTATTTGTTGCTTTGACCATAATGTCATGATTCCTACAATAGGCCTAGTTTCAAGCATTACTAGCAGTGTATAAATCAACCAGTTCCCTAACAGCAGCTGAAGTTGAAAGTGTTCTGTATTTATTAATGTACTAGTTCACAGCTGCCAACTTTCACATGGTAAATAAGCACCTCGACTTCCACAATAAGCCAAAAATCAAGCTAATCCCATTTCAAAACAAGGCCAAAACAAGCCAATCCCTAAGAACCCCAACACTTTATGTGGCTAGATTCCCCCTGGCATGCAGTGTGGGACTGTGGTGGGCCAGCTGTGCAACCCTGACTTGCTTCGCCCACCCCCCTTATCCCGACTTGCCAGGAGCTGATCCAAAAAAAAAAAAGAGGTAACAAGCTACAAGGCAAATAAGCAACAAGCCAAAAACTAGCCAACAAGCGACTCACAAGCCAATTAAGACAAAAACAAGCCAAATTTCTGTGGGTTTTTTTGCGGGTTTGGCATGTCCGTACTAGTTCCTCTTCTCTTCCCTTGGCTTTCCTTTGTGAAATTCATGGACTGTAAGGTCAGAATGGATCATGATTGTCCAGTCTGATCTCCTGCACAACACTGGTCATAGACTTTTACTTAGTAATTACTATATCTAACCTAGTAATTTTTAGTTGACCTGGAGTGCATCTTTTAGAAAGATATCTAATCTTGATTTTAAGGCTCCAAGCAATGGAAGATTTACCACTCCCCTTAGTAATATGTTCCAATGGGTAAATCCACTGTTAAATCCTTTATGCTTCTCTTAAAAATCAGTAGTTATTTGTTATTTCCGTGTTGCCCTAAGCTGTGCACATAGAATCCATAAGGGAATTTTGGTGATTTTAGTAACTGTAATTTTATGTGTGTCATTTTGGTACTAAGAAACCTTACAATACTCCATTTAAACCAGTGTTAGTGGTAATGGAGAGGGCAGGGATCTCCCAATGGAAGAACTCTGCCACCCCAGATAATGCTAAATAGTAGCTCGTGAAAGGTGAACTCCTAGCAATTTTTTCAAAATTTTGGAATTAAGTGACCTAGTATCAAAAGCAATAGAAATTCTTCTAAGAAATAAATAGTTGTAATGGCTTAAATAAAAAAAAAAAGTTAAAACTCTGAGTCTTCTATTTTCCGGCAAATTGGATAGAATTAAGAGAGTAGAACAGAGAGAAAAAATTACTATGCATTAATGTAAGCTGGAGACGAATGGATTTTGAATGCTGATTTTTAGTAAGTATGTGTAAAACTCTGTGTGTTTCCAGGTCAATGTAATTTTAATGTTTATTTCTCTTTAATTGTCAGACAATATCTAGGATTTTCAGATTGAGTAAGAGTGCCTACTCCACAATCCGCTTGACTGCTTTTTAGGCCTTGCTCCACCCAATGGAACCCTGTTGGGGAAGTAAATAGAGTGGGCACAAGGGTCTATCCATGTGTAACTCCTTTGCAGAATTGGGGTCTCAGGGAAGGCTTCTGCCCCCTACAGACTGATGTCAGCACTAGCTTTATCTACCCTCTTTCCTCTTCAGCCTGACGTTAGCAATACCATGCACCAATCTTTTCAGAATTATTTCACCTTAGAGTACTGGGATGAAGAAGCAGGGAAAGAGGACACAGATCTGAGGTAGAATCTGAGCAGGGAGTATCTATATGAAGTTGTTGGACATGGTCTGATGTGAAGTAAGGAACTTTGAATGAAATTACATTCATATGGAAAGAAAGAAGCCCAGTGCTTTCTTTACCAATTTCAGTGTGACATAATTTTTCTCTTGTACTAATTTCTCATACTTCTGGCCCGTTAGCAGCCTCCATGGAATAAGCGCAGAGGCATCGATAGCTCTAGAACAGTCATAACTCCAGGAGATATTAGTTAGTTTTGATTTTCATTAATACATTTACTTTTTGGTATATATGTTCAGTATAATGTTTGAGAGGAAAATGGTTTCCCTTTCAGTCAGGCATTGCAGGCAGCAGGAGTCAGTTACGTCCCTCTCCTCTCTGTTGCTCTTTGGTTTGGCACCACATAAGAAGACCTGTTTTCTTTTTAAAAAGGGCTTCTCTTGACTGACTGACTTGTTTTCCCCCTGAATTAGTCATTAAGTGTGGCATCAGTTTCTGTTGTCAGGAGGCTTTTTTACCTCTGCATTGGCTTCACAGTTCATAAGTTATATGTCTGTTTTCTAGGAGGAAGAAATGCCACACCAGATATCTTTAATGAAGCCATTGCATTTCTGTTTCACTCTGTATGAATGTGTGTTCGTGTGTGTGATAAAAAGAATGTATAGGATCCATATATGTTTTAACTGAAGCCTATTTAAACTGCTCCATGACATGAGAGAGGCTAACTCTGGTTATGAACGTTTTAATACAGCTGCTCCAGATATTTTCAGTTTAAATCTGAGTGCAACATAGCTGTTTTGTGATTTTGTTCTCATCAACCATTTGAAATCTAGAACACTGTTTGTCAGAGGTGACTTATGTGGCCCTAGTTATTTTCAGACTGCAAATAATGTTGGTTTTCTACAAGTGAAATAGGGTTTTCTAAAGTAGTATTGATTACTCACTTCAACAGATGAAAATGGACTCTACAGTTGCTGACAATCACTGTCAGTCAAGTTTTCTCATTTTTTAAATGTTCTTAAGATTTCTCCCCCCTCCCCCCCCCCGTTAAATAAGACTGTTTTTTACAAAATGTAAATTGCCTACTGACACTTCTTGACCTATCTACTCACGCTCTTCTACTGAAATGAATAATTTATTCCATTTTAGAAGCATACATTTTCATTGTACAAATCTAACTCTCTCTCCAGTGTGAAAGCTACCTATAGGGCTACATCATAGTTATTTTGCTACCTTAGGGTTACTTTCTCACTGGAAGTAAGTAGCAAATTTGGTTGAATGATTTATTTCAACAATAGAAAATTGACTACATTGTTAGTCAGAGCCTTCTTTAGGTGATTAGTTGCAGGTATTGGTTGAAGAAATGGCCTCGTGCTCTCTAGATCCAGTATCTCTACGGGTCCCTTCCTTCCCTGGAAACTAGGATTCTGTGAAATAATCGAACCATAAACAGAAAAACAAAACCTTAGATGTCTAAGAAACAAAATATGAGCCCTAGTTTTTCTAGGAATCGTGCCTTGGCAGGCCTCTGAATGAAATGAGGAGGATTAGAATATCCCACCAGGTCAACGAATGGTCCAGACTTGTGCCTTCCTTTTAGCTCCTATAGCACCTGGTTTTATTGCTCCTCTCCCACCGTGGCCGCTTTTGTATTCTTTAGTAGTAACTGATAAAAGATCACAACACTAAGGCAGAAGCGCATTCTTGCTCTTTTGTCAGAGATCATCAGACTTATTAACCAGTCCCAGCCTATGCAGTTCATTTTTCAGGAGGCACTCATGGCACACAGTTTTAATTATTAGACCATTGTGTGCTAGGCGCACCTGTGCTAAAGTTTGTTACAGTGCTTCCCAGCATGTTTAGGCCTAAAACTGACTACAAGTTTTAGGGTCAAGGGGGAATTTCCTCATCACAGATGAGCTATGTGGGGGTAGTGATGGTGTTTGACTGGCTGGAGGTTTTTTGCCTTCTCTCAGAAGATCCTGCTAGTTTTTGGTTGTAATATAAGTTCTGCTGAAATAGTTTTACTTTTTCTTTCACAACTCTGAGTTTTCCCTCACATAAACCAAACATCCCTAAACTTGAGGTGGCAGCATAAGTGTTTAATTGTCTGGCTATGCTGGAAGAAGGACAGTAGACACTGGATGTGGTTTAATTAGGCTGCAACTTTATTATTAACTGTCTGGGAGTACCTGGAAGATAAAGTGTAGAGTGCGGGTAATTCCAGGATCATTTCAATATATACCAGGGGAAGTGGGGGTGACCTCATGTTAGTCCTTCCCTTTTCCCATCCTGGTCCCCAGCCCATCTGCAGCTGGGACCTTACTAACCTTCTACCAAATGAGGGTTAAGGTGGGCTATAAAGCAGGAAAGTTGGCTTAATGTAATGCAGTCAGTTCATGTAGCGCATGAAACCTATGGAAGCAAGAGCTTCCATTTTGCAGTAATTCAATATTTTTGCTCAGAACAGAAAAATGGAAACACATTTTTGTTTAAATCACCTCTAGAAATCCTGTGTGTCTTAATAAACACTAGACAAAGGAAGTGTCGGCCAAAAGTGGTAATGGATTTTTTAACTCTTCTAAGTAAATTAATAAATGACATCCAAAATCATCTGTATTTAATATTTGAATTTTTATAAAGAAGAAAAAGTTCAGAGGTAACAAATTATATATCCATTCTCTGTAGATAGTAAAAGCGAGACGCTTGTCACTAAACCTATACTGTACACTGAGACCCTAAAGCATATGAGAGAGAAGAAATGCAACAAATAACAGAGCAGAATAATACCAAAAATCGCATAATGAGTCTGCCCTTCTGTTCAGCATTGGCAGATTCTGTGACACATTTAGGTAGGTGAGAGCCAGTGTTTCAAGGTCTGGTGCACATCATCTTGCAGATTGCCATGCTACACCGAGTCACAAGTCTTTGCCCAGCTTGCTTATTACTGTAATAAAAGTTTCTCATAGCAGACAAATATGACTGATGTGCAGGGACATTAGTCCACCCACGACTGATAGCATAATCTTCTGCACTGTGCGATAGAAAGTTAAACTTGTCAAATCAGAGATTCTTACAGCTTCTAGGAACTGAAACTCAAGCTTAGCGTGCTCTGTCATCTTTATCCAGCTTACTAGCAGAGTAGGAGAGAGGTTCTCACAATCTGGGGAGCAGCTCTGAATGTAGATGAAGGAAGCTATTGGCCCTGTAACCTATGAAATAGGAGCTACAGCTCTTTTCAGAGAGCCGCTGATGTGCCTGAAAATAGAACCAAAGCTCTTCCGAAGTATCCAGAACCGCAGCTGAAATACTGGCTTGAGTCAGTCTGCAGTTCAGAGTAATTACTTACCCAGGAGACAGCAGAACTTCATGAACTTTTCAGGAACACCAGCTCCAACTGCAAATTTTGAATTCTTCTGTACTGATGGTATCTTACAGAAATAACTGGAGATTCTCTGAGATGTGTGGCCCCAATCTGTATTCCACTACCTGCCCTCCTTCCCCTCTGCTTCGGATCTTCCCTGATCCATGGTATAGAAGGAACTGGAGAGATGGTCAGTCCGCCCCACCCTTTATCTCCTTAGAGAGAGGCACAGAGTGAGCCAGGGTGCATGCGCGGACCAACGAATACTACTTTCAAATTCTTCTGCTCCGGGTGCATGGTGCGCATGCATAATCCGCAGTGGGATACGGATAGGGGTCACATATCTCAAAGAACCACCAGTTACAGTCAATAATTTCTCCTTTTCTGTCCACCTGTTTTGCAATAAACTTAATTCATGCCATGGCTTCTTCCTGCTTGGTATAATGTAACCTCATTCTTTCCTGCCTTTTTTTGACTATTCTCTTCCCCTTAAATCCATCCAACATTCAGCAGCTAAAGTAATTTCCCTTTGGAGCTTCTTTGCCCATGCCTCTTCATTGGCTCCATGTCTTTCTGCATGAAGTTCATACTCTTTGTCCTGACTTCTAAGTCTTTGCACAGCTCTGTCTTTGCCTACATCTCATTTCCTCTCACTCCCACTTGATTCCTTGAACTCTGCCTACACTCCTACTTAGCTGCTTTGTTTCCTCTTCCCACTCTTGCTGCTTCTAAGGCTGCTCCTTGCACCTGGAGTGAGTTAAGCAGATTTACTTGCAGTAGTATGAGAATCTGTCATTGGTTATTTAGCCTTTGCCCCTCATTTTCTTAACCTTTTCTTGGTATGGTTTAGAATAGGGTCAGCTGGCTCTCTCATCAGCCCTCTCTTCCTCCCACTTTTTGAGAGAACATGTTTAGACACATTAATAACTTGGTATTATTTACCACAACACCATTTCCACAGAAAGTTAAGCATCAGTTGTAAGAAAATCAGCTGCACGATTTATGCCTGAAACACCTTCATTTATCTTGTGACAACTGTTACTAAATATGCCCGTTAGTTTGGGGTATGCTCATTTATTAGGGTTACTCTTCTGTGGGACGGGGGGGTGGGGTGGGTTCTGTAATGCTATTAATGTACTGCTTATGTCACTTGTGTTCATATGGAGCTCTACTCCTTCCTTCTGCAAGTCCCCTCCCAATGGAGCTATCCTGCAGGACCTAGGTTCCCCAGAGCTGTGTTCTTCCAGCCCTAGAACTCGATGAACACACGCACACATGCACGCGTACGCGTGCACACACCCACACACACACTAACAGAGCAAGTCTGAGTTGACTGGGTCAATCAGCACCCTCAAGCTGATCCCCTCATATGTCCCTGTAGTCAGTGGGCTGGGTTAAGCAGCACCTTCAAGCTGTCACCCTTATGTGCCCCAGGTCTCAATAGGCTGGGCTGAGCAGCACTGTCAGCTGCCTCCCCTTCCCACCCCCCGCAGCCTTATGTGCCACAGGTTTAACACGTCCCTATCCCGCTTTCACGTCATAATTGTACTGGTAGTAACTCACTTGATGAGCAAGTATTTTTGGGCACTACAGGGATCTTTAGCTTAGGTAAAAGAAGCGCTGCTGCAGAGTAAATGGGGGAAGCTAAGAACATGAAAGAGTAAAGTTCAGAGAGAGAGAGAAGCAACCAGCTTAACCATAAAAGTTATTTATTGAATAATAGTGATAACTACACAAGGAGAGCTAAACCAACCTAACATACATAATTAAAGGTTCATAACTGAGGTAGAAAGGGAAACAGAGAGAGAGAGAGGGATCTCACCGCTCCCTGATGCTTGGTCTGGGTTCCCAGGTGACGGTGGTATTTCAGGGTCCTGAGGGCAGGAGACAGGCAGAGCCCCCAGCACCATCAGTTAGGAGATAATGGAGTCCCAGTGGAACTGATGCATAGTTTGTATCTAAGCATCAGAACACTTACTTGGGCATAGGTAGGGGTTTTTGTAGAGAAAATACAGTGCTTCAAGGGAGAACACTAGATTTGTTTATGGGCAAACTGATGACTCAAGGGTTTTCTTTAGGCTAGACAATAGGAGCTGATCACTCTTGGCTATGGGTGGTGGTTTCTTCCAGGGAGCTCACAATGCAACCAGGCTGCTTCAGTATTTTGGATGTCAATCAAGGATTTATTACTGGAATTGGTCTGATAACTGCTGAGCTGGGTGTGTGCAGGTGTAGGTTCATTAACATGTGGAGCAGAGATTCCCATGATGCAGTGAATCCCTGCTTTTCTGATCCCAGAGTTCAGTGTGGTTCTCTGTTTCCATTCTCTGTGCTAATGGAGATGTCTTAATCTTGTCACCCTTGTCAGGAGGGGCCTAGGTGTATCTCCCATTCGCCCTTCATCGCTCTTGCAAGCCTTTTCTCTGATCGGTTTTGGTTCAAGAAGAGACTGGTGGTCGGGGGAGTGTCTTTCATGAGTCAGACATGCTAGATACTGCACCCTGGTTCCCCCAAAACACAGAGCTGACTGGTATCACAACCGTGCAATGTTAAATCATGCCCTCATGAGCACAATAGTTGAGTATTATAATTCCCATTTACTAAGGTTTTCAGCGGGGCTTCTCCAGCTAGTGGAGAATATAGCAGTATGGCTGCTTCTGAAATTCAACATCTAGGATATATTATTTATGCTCTGAGTATACTTGCAAAAGTTGCGGGAACAGTGAGTGAGATCATTCACCATCACCAGGAAGCTGGCAAAACTCCTCCCCCTCTATCATATATCCTCTACTCACACCAGCCCAGTAAGTTATTGAATCCCCTACCCACTTTCTTAAGATGTCATCTGATAGGGTTTGGGGCTTGTTGAGGGGTCTTGGTGCTTGCTTAGAGGCAAGGGCTGTTGTGTGGAGACCTAGGGAGGCCTGGCTATGGCATCTCCCTTCAAAGTCAGAAGTCCAGTGGAACTGCAAATGTCAGCTCATTACCAATCCCTGTGAAGCAGTCTGCAATCTGCAGGTGACCAGATGCCTCGATTTTACAGGGACAGTCCTGATTTTTGGGTCTTTTTCTTATATAGGCTCCTATTACCCCCCAACCCCCCGTCCCGATTTTTCACATTTGCTGTCTGGTCACCCTAGTCATAAATCCCTTCATGAAATTCAACCCCAGGCATTTTGCCCAACTTTGTGAACATCTTTTGGCAGTAATATATCTGTGTGTTTATATGTGGCATTATGTTTCCTCTGACAGGAAGAAATTTGATATCACACTACACCCTCCATTCATAATTCTCTTTGTAAAGAGCAAAATTAAAGTATTTTCATTTTCTGACTCTGGATGTTAAATCCTGGAAAAGTATTGCACCATAATTTGCTCAAATAGGTGTGCTTCTCTACAAAACTAAAGATATGCTGCAAAAATTGCCCATGCAAGAGAGAGAACATGCCTTAATGTGAAACATTTCTAATTTGTTCCTGCAGTATACTCTGGGTGTGCAAGGTAGAGAGGAGGACTGAGGAAGATTGCCGTCTTCCCCCCCATCATCAAAGCACCAACCACAATTACAGTCACGTGTGGTAGGTGCTTGATTCTTGGCCTTGTAGCTCAGTATAGTTTAATTTCAGATATGCTGTTTAACTAAAGGCTACACATCCTAAATCAATAGAGACTGTACTAGATGATTTAACAAAGAGGTGGCCAAACTGTGGCTCACAAGCCACATGTGGCTCTTTTACAGTTACAGTGACGCTTGCGGTGCCCTGGCTCTCAAACTTCTAAAGATGGTTGTATGCGGCCCAGAGGATCAGTAAGTTTGGCCACTCCTGATCTAATAGGTCACTTTAAGCTCTGATTTCCTTGTCACTTTGTAGAGGAGAGACCTCAGTATTGATGCAAAAATGATATTAATAAAGTTATTGTAATGTGTTTTTATTAGGTTGTTACCAACTTGTTTATGTGTTTCCTGAATAGTAAGATATATATATATATATATACCTTACAAATAGATTATAATAGTTACAAATAGTTACAATAGTTTACAAATATAAATAGTTACAAATAGATTATAATAATTTTATTAGTATTATAGCCAGGATGTTTGGAAATATTACAATATATATGTTTAGCTAGTTACATTACAAAGTGTTAAAGCTAATTAAAGAAATTCCAGAAGTCTTCTGCTTCTATCCCCCAAGGACAAGCAAACTCAAGAGGGCAAACAACATAAAACGTCAGTATTTTAGGAAGAAACATGAATGTGAAAGGAATGTGGAGTGTGTTATTAGAGCTATAAATCTAAGTTGTAAAGTGGCCATAGCAACCTCTTCTCTTTTCAAAAAGCAATCTTTGCTTGTGTTCTTAAAATTCCAGGAAAAACATGAGTAGTTGGAAATGTTTTAAACTTTTGTTTATTTCTTAAATGTTGAAATGGCAAACTACTTTGTTAAATGCAAACCTGCAAATATGTTTAACTAAATGCAAAGCTTCTAATATCATTGCAAGCTAAATGGTGAAATGCTTTATGTACTGGCATGGAATTGAATGGCCTTGGTAAACTAATTACTAATGTAAGAAGCCACTTAAGTATAGAATATTTATATTAATGGGGATTGAATTAATTATTGGCAGTGCACAGTCCTTCACCCAAATCAGGAAGAAAAGAAAAATCATCTTTCCAAAAATTGTCATGTAGAGTCAACAACTTAAGATAAAGACTTTCAAAAAGTTATTTAATTTTAAAAGACTGTTTCAAGAACTGAACTTAGATATAAAAAACAGGCGTGTTCAGGCTTTTTGAAAACAGAATTTCATTTGTTGTCAAATTCTATTAAAACTGAAAGAATATATCGGAGAATGAACTGAATAAAATGAGTTAAAACTAGCTTTGAAAGTATCTGATGCTTTTCTGACACAGGAAAAACGGACAATTAAAGAAACGTTGCATATTGACTAATAAATTATAGTCATAAAATGAAGAGACTCCTAAGGACAACCCAGTAAGGCATGAAGTCAGTGAACTAGAAACCAACTTGAGTCTAAACAAGTCTGAAAAGAGGTGTGTGTTCCTATAATTTCATGAAAATAGGAAGGAGAAAGGAATAAGACTCTGAAGTGAGAACCCACACACACACCATGTTACTCTGCTTAGACAGCAAGCACTGCAATTCATCCTGTCTACGTTTACAAGTAAGCTGCCACAGACAGATAAGAAAACCAGAGAAGAATCCAGAAGAAAAGCTCAAGGAAAACCTTTTCAAAACTTCAAATCTCCCGTCGACTTACCTTATTCTTCTTGTCGGGGGTAGAGTACAGGGGTTCACTGGAGAGCGATCTGCAGTTGATTTGGCGGGGCTTTACTAGACCCGCTAAATCAATCACCAGTGGATAGATCTCAGAGCATCGATCCTGGCTCTAGTGTAGACCTGCCCTAAGACACTGCCAAGTGATTAGATTTACACTCTTGTAATGGTTGTACTGGGATATGAACATGCTGTTGTAACTCAAATTACTAACCATTTCTCCTGTTAATCACCAATGATTAGAACACACGTTTCTGGAGAAGAGATAGAGGCTAAACATTGGGAAACAGAGAAATAGTGGGATTTAATTGGATTTAAGATTCTTAATATTGCTTAATTGGCCTGCCTCAAGACAGCTCCTTAAATGGCTTCTTAGTAACTAATCTCAATATTTTCTTCAATTTCATAGGATGTAGTTAAGATTCCTTGCTTCCCTGAGTTATAAACTGTCTGGTTATTTATTATTTATTAATAACTAAAAGGACCCACTTGCTCTTAAACAAATTATTTTGCCCATAACTAGACTGTTTAAGTATCTAATAAGATACTCAACTGAATTCACAATAATTTTAGAAACAATATATTTTGGTCTTAATTACAGGACAAAAGTGCCCCCAGAGGCAGTCCACTCTTAAAGGTGCAATATCTGTTAAAAGCTCTCCAAAAAGGGCTTGTCTTCACTACTGGGGCGATGGATGCTGCTGCAATCAATGCAGCGGGGGTCGATTTAGCAGGTCTAGGGAAGACCCACTAAATCAACAGCAAAGCACTCTCTGGTCGACTCCGGTACTCCAGCTCCCTGAGAAGAGTAAGGTAAGTCAACAGGAAAGAATGCAGCGCAATGAAGACACCGCAGTAAATTGACCTAAGCTATGTCAACTCTAGTTACGTTATTCATTTAGCTGGAGTAGCATAACTTAGGTCGACTTACCCCGTAGTGTAGACAAGGCAAAAGAGACATACAGAAGAGATTGTAACAGGAGTAACCAATTTGTCATTTGTATTCTGTCATTTATGTTGTTTTGTTTAATTTTTTTCTTTAATAATAACATAGCCATGGTTATTAATTGTGATTATTTTGCTAGGTTTTAATCATGGTGTCCCTTAAGATATGTAATAAAATCTCCGTGACTAAGTAGTGGGAGTTACACCATTGAGTTGGCAGAAAGAGAAAGAACAGGCCTACCACTTCTTATTTCTGTTTACTAAATAATTTTACTAATTTTAAAAATAAAATTACTTGGCCTCCAACTATTAAAATTACCCGTTCTACCCCACAACTCGTTAGACCATCTTTCTGTTCAGTTGTAGTAAGATAAGTGTATCGTTCTAATTTTAAAATTAAAAAAAGCAATACAGTTCAGAATTAGAGCTACGTTGTTGGCCCATGCAGTTGTGCAAATTACTGTGAGATTTGGCATTTATTGAAACCACTCAAATATAAGGGGGATCTATATAAAACTATTCAGATTCTGTAATTAGAACTGAACAGAAATTAGTGTGCACGTGTGTGTGTCTGTGTGTATCTATCTATAAAAATAAATGTAATTGTTATAACATATAGTGGTAATCAGGCTAAGTGTGAGTAATGTGTTTATAGGTTCCCTCGATGTCTTCAGTACTAAGAGATAGGGTGACTTTAAAATTTTGGTCTTATCTAACATTGAAACCAGTCAGCAGAATCTCACTTCTTTTGTTTTGATTGTGATTAATCAGCTTTATTTAATTTGTTAGTGAATGTATGCCTTCTGTTGTTTGTGATCTGAACTCTATGGCTATTTATATCAAGTTGTGGAATTTTGTGGAAATTTTATATAAATAAATTTAGACTTTTAAAATTGAATAAATGTGTTTTGTGAACTGGACTCTTAAGTGTTCACATAAAAATATCACTGCACATTGGGCTTGTTATATTGACAGTTATAATGCTGTTGCAATTACTGCATTCAAACTTGAAATATACTTACTGTATATTAGTACATCATGTCTTTGAGTTTGTGAAGTTATATTAAGCAATTTATGTATCAAAAATTGTCACGAGTTATGAAGAAAATTAGGAGAAAATAGACTGTTTAATGAGCAAGCATAGATGCTGAATTGTTTGTTGCTAGAGGAGGATATATTGAAATAATGTACCCTTTGGTTATTTGGCCTGACTAATCTAATCGCCTTTTATGATGAGATTACTGGTTCTGTGGATGAAGGGAAAGCAGTGGATGTATTGTTTCTTGACTTTAGCAAAGCTTTTGACACGGTCTCCCATAGTATTCTTGTCAGCAAGTTAAGGAAGTATGGGCTGGATGAATGCACTATAAGGTGGGTAGAAAGCTGGCTAGATTGTCGGGCTCAACGGGTAGTGATCAATGGCTCCATGTCTAGTTGGCAGCCGGTATCAAGTGGAGTGCCCCAAGGGTCGGTCCTGGGGCCGGTTTTATTCAATATCTTCATAAATGATCTGGAGGATGGTGTGGATTGCACCCTCAGCAAATTTGCGGATGATACTAAACTGGGAGGAGTGGTAGATACGCTGGAGGGGAGGGAAAGGATACAGAAGGACCTAGACCAATTGGAAGATTGGGCCAAAAGGAATCTGATGAGGTTCAATAAGGATAAGTGCAGGGTCCTGCACTTAGGACGGAAGAACCCAATGCACAGCTACAGACTAGGGACCGAATGGCTAGGCAGCAGTTCTGCAGAAAAGGACCTAGGGGTGACAGTGGACGAGAAGCTGGATATGAGTCAGCAGTGTGCCCTTGTTGCCAAAAAGGCCAATGGCATTTTGGGATGTATAAGTAGGGGCATAGCGAGCAGATCGAGGGACGTGATCGTTCCCCTCTATTCGACATTGGTGAGGCCTCATCTGGAGTACTGTGTCCAGTTTTGGGCCCCACACTTCAAGAAGGATGTGGATAAATTGGAGAGAGTCCAGCGAAGGGCAACAAAAATGATTAGGGGACTGGAACACATGAGTTATGAGGAGAGGCTGAGGGAGCTGGGATTGTTTAGCCTGCAGAAGAGAAGAATGAGGGGGGATTTGATAGCTGCTTTCAACTACCTGAAAGGGGGTTCCAAAGAGGATGGCTCTAGACTGTTCTCAATGGTAGCAGATGACAGAACGAGGAGTAATGGTCTCAAGTTGCAGTGGGGGAGGTTTAGATTGGATATTAGGAAAAACTTTTTCACTAAGAGGGTGGTGAAACACTGGAATGCGTTACCTAGGGAGGTGGTAGAATCTCCTTCCTTAGAGGTTTTTAAGGTCAGGCTTGACAAAGCCCTGGCTGGGATGATTTAACTGGGAATTGGTCCTGCTTTGAGCAGGGGGTTGGACTAGATGACCTTCTGGGGTCCCTTCCAACCCTGATATTCTATGATTCTATGATTCTATGATTTATGACAGCTGACAGCAGATAATTCCAAGTATTCCAGGTTTGCACTTGCATTAGTAAATACAAATACATGACAGAAGTCAGATTAAGTTAATGAAATGAAATTCAAGGTAGCAGTGAAAGCTTAATTGGATAAGTTACCATTTACAATTATTTTACTCAGTCCTTAAAATAGTCTTATTTCCTCTTCATTCCTTGTGACAGATGAACCCCAATGAACATCTTATATCACTGAATGGACTTAATGTGGAAAGTGCTATTTGTTGTTACTTGAACATTTCTTGTAAAAGCTACCAAACTGAAAACAGATTTTCATTTAAAAATTTCTTGAAATTATTAGCACATAAATAAGATTGTTACTCCAGAGTTTTGTTAGGAGATGGAAATACATGTTTTTATCATGAACATACCTGTGTAGGGTGTGTGTTGATTGTACAATGAAAATTACAAGTGCAAAATGTTTGAAGATTGAAATTGGGGTTTGCTGCTTCTACTGTATTTGTGGCTCCTTTGAGCTGTCAGTTGCCTAGGAGATCACTGGCAACATCCCAGCAACTACTTGTACCGTATTGAAGAGAGGTAAAGAGAGAGCTGTAACAGATCTCCTGACAATCATTAGATGCTTCCTGAGAAAACACCCTGGAGTTTTTAGGAGGTTTATATTTCCACCACCTGTTTTATTGTCACATCTGCTGTTCAGCAAACAGAACAGGAAATATTTATAATCTCCTGTTAAATATAATATTTATTTCTTTTCCTAGATTAACCTATTGGTATCTATTAAAAACCACAAGATTATGTATTTCTTTTCCTGTATCACATAATCCTTCTTTGAGTCAAAGCTAATTAGCTGTCATGTAAAAAGATTAGTTAACCTTTGTGATTAGTGAGCTCAAACCTTGTGCTTTTCCTTTTACAGGTAAGTGAATGTGGCACTGAACATCCCTGTCGTCATTATTATCACTTTCTCTGGCTCTTATTGCCGATGCTGATTTATGGAATGAAAGCAATAAACGCAATAGGAAAATACTGATATGCAGGTACTGTGGATAATATTGGAATATATATTCTGAGGAAGATGGTAAGTGCATGTTTTCCATCTCGGCATATATCATGACCGCTAGCATTTTTACTAATTTACAGCCAACATCTAGCAGCAGCAGCATGTTGTCCTCTTGGTAACCAGCTCTATTTGGCACTGCTGAAAGGAGGATAAAATGAGAACCACTTTGTGAGATTGTTGGGTATTGATTTTCCTGTAGACTCTTTCCCATACTGCAAAGTTCTTTTGGCACTGTGCCTTTTGAAACGTCTCAGTATTTTACTTCAGATTTAGGCAATTTAGTGTGGAAACCAGATATATGTTTGAGAAGCTTTAGTGTGGTGTAATTAAGAGTGGACTGTCAAGCTAGGCAGAAAAGCATATGCTACAAATGGACTCTGTTAAAATCGGAGAAATGTTCAGTTTAACAGGTATCCAGAAATTTAATATTTTTAGACTCCTAGTAGGCTTTGCAATTAAATCTAATTTGAGCAAGATAATTGCATTACTTTGAGTATACATTGGAGATTAGTCAGTGAGGTTATAAATTATTTAATTGTACCTCAGAGGAGGCTTTAATCAGACCAGAAATACAAATTTTGGGCATTTTTGACTTGCTATTAAAAGAAAAATAATTTGCTTGTTTACGGCATTGCTCTTCCACATGTAGTTGGAAGTTAGTTTGGCATTGTATGGGAATAGTTCGGTAGTGCTACCATTAGTAAGGGAGAATTTTCGTCGTTGTAACAGCATCTGCTAATAGTGCAATACATAAGTCTTTCAGCATTTCCATTTTAATCCTTATAAATAGGGGCTGTTAACAGAACTGTACTTAACCCATATTTTAGCTTAAATATCTTTGGAGGCTTTAAGAATAAGATTGGATTGTTTAGAAACTTGTGGTCCAGCTTAGTTTCTAGGCTTCAGTCAGACATTCTGAACTGTTTTAAAGCCTAAATATTTTGAAAGTAGTCAAGATATTTTTGACCAATTCCTGTCGTCCTCCCTCCTCTCTTCCAGCTCCTCTCACAACTGTGGAGGATCCCAAAAGCAACATTTCCCATGGAGTATGCTTGTGGTGCTGGAGCCTGCACAAGGGGTGTGAGTGTGTGTGTGTGTGTGTGTGTGTGTGCTATTTGGGTTTGAGGGCAGGAGTGGTGAATCCGCCACTAACCACATTTGTCTCTCTTGGGGAGTATGGGTGCAACAGGAGGGGCTACTGCAGTATTTCTCCTACCTCGAGTCATTTTGGGGCCTTTGCTTCCTACCTTATGGAAGCCTCCTGCTCCAGATCTGGGTTCTTCGGTTTGCCTTTGCCTTCTAAACCATAAGTTTTGAGCATTGTCAATTACTACTTCTCACTCCCCCCATACTCTTTTTTCCAAATGATGAAATGAATGAAGCTCTATTTAAGTATTTTGATCATCAGACAATTCAGTGGGGATTTGCAGTGTCAGAAACATTATGCTAGCTAATTCACTACAATGCTGACACAGTTCTTGGTTTGGAGAGAACCTGACTGATTTCCTAACCTCAAAGCACAGAGAGCTTTTATATATACTTCTGAGAATTCTCTGGCATCTTCCTTGTGAATGAGTCTCATCATTTGTACCATCTTTCCGTCAACTTTAACATATAGTCAAATAAACTGAAGAAATGTTACTAACCTGCTTACAATGCTTCTTGAAATAGTAGTTAAAA
Organism: Lepidochelys olivacea; assembly: GCF_965140295.1. Classification (NCBI taxonomy): domain Eukaryota; kingdom Metazoa; phylum Chordata; order Testudines; family Cheloniidae; genus Lepidochelys; species Lepidochelys olivacea. Next base: position 77,181,595 of record NC_140417.1, on the reverse strand, counting down.
AGCTACTACACAACTTTCATATGAACATCTTTGCACCTTTCACAGAAAGTACCAGGAAATAAAATTAAAATACAATAGATTATTGGGAGTGGGGGGCAAAGCAACAAATGCTAAACAATTGAGCTGTTGGCCCCTTGCTATCTTCATCTAACCCCTACTAATGCTATCGAGTATTACTCCTAGGCATCCAGGGAAACAAAATCCTTAGATGTAAAGACAGAATTTGGTTAGTTACCAGATGAGTTTTTCAAAAGACACAAATATATAATGGATCTTGAATTGTCCCTTGGGCAGTGCATATGAGAAGGCTTTGTGGATTCAGAACATCTGCATCACAATCACATAATTTGCCCCTGCTGCATCTGTGTATGCTAGGTTAGAAGTACATTGTGGGTGGCCTCTTTTAGTTTGAGACTGTTGAAAATCTGCCTGATTTTTACTTGTATAAATAATTACCTTACTGCTTACACTATTCCTTGTATTTCCCTAAACTTGAGTGACCTTATTTTTTCTTAGAGAGAGGTCCCAGAGCATATTGGTCTTCTGCTTTAAAAGGTCTCCTCCTCCAAGATACCGCAGAGTTATGTTGTGTCATCATTTATTCAAGATTAGATGACTACAGTGGATTCTGGATGGAGCTATGTTTCAGAATCTTTCAGTAGCATGCATTGGTGCTGTCAAGGTTCCTTCCCCACTCTGAACGCTAGGGTACAGATGTGGGGACCTGCATGAAAAACCTCCTAAGCTTATCTTTACCAGCTTAGGTCAAAACTTCCCCAAGGTGCAAAATATTCCACCCTTTGTCCTTGGATTGGCCGCTGCCACCACCAAACAAATACTGGTTACTGGGGAAGAGCTGTTTGGAAATGTCTTTCCCCCCAAACTACTTCCCAAAACCTTGCACCCCACTTCCTGGACAAGGTTTGGTAAAAAGCCTCACCAATTTGCCTAGGTGACTACAGACCCAGACCCTTGGATCTTAAGAACAATGAACAATCCTCCCAACACTTGCACCCCCCCTTTCCTGGGGAATGTTGGATAAAAAGCCTCACCAATTTGCATAGGTGACCACAGACCCAAACCCTTGGATCTGAGAACAATGAAAAAGCATTCAGTTTTCTTACAAGAAGACTTTTAATAGAGATAGAAGTAAATAGAAGTAAAGAAATCCCCCCTGTAACATAGGATGGTAGATACCTTACAGGGTGATTAGATTCAAAACATAGAGAACCCCTCTAGGCAAAAGTTATAAAAAGATACACAGACAGAAATAGTTATTCTATTCAGCACAATTCTTTTCTCAGCCATTTAAAGAAATCATAATCTAATGCATACCTAGCTAGATTACTTACTAAAAGTTCTAAGACTCCATTCCTGGTCTATCCCCGGCAACACAGCATATAGACAGACAGACCAGACCCTTTGTTTCTCTCCCTCCTCCCAGCTTTTGAAAGTATCTTGTCTCCTCATTGGTCATTTTGGTCAGGTGCCAGTGAGGTTACCTTTAGCTTCTTAACCCTTTACAGGTGAGAGGATTTTGTTCTCTGGCCAGGAGGGATTTTAAAGGGGTTTACCCTTCCCTTTATATTTATGACAGGTGCATATCCCTATGATTCATCACGACCAGCGATGACGATTTTAAACACAGTTTGCTCTGTCTACAATAGATGCAAAGCCCTGTTTAAAATCATGATAGCAAAATGAGTGCACTAACATGTTTTAAAACACTGGCTCTTTTCCTAGTCCAGACATGGTGTCATACTAAATGGTGAATCACTTAGGGAGCACCTTACAACAGGGCTTTATAGTACTGGATATTGGTTAGTTTACAGCTGGTGCTCAAGCTTCTGGCTTTGGCTGATAAAGTCCTGACTAGTTTCTGAGGTAGCTTCTTGAGAAATTCTCATTTTTCACGTAACTCTATCACAGTTGCAATCAGAGCTGCTCTAACCAGCACTGCTAGAATAACAGGGAGACAGGTGGTCACAGTGCATTTGCATGAGTGTTCCTCAGCTCTAGAACTCACTGCTTGTTCTGCCAGGCCCTGTGTTTTGATTTACTTCAGGATAAATTGCAAAGCTCAACTGTACTCTTGGGCTTTTGGTGAAGAGATGAATTGAATGATGTGAGTGCGGGTATTATTCTGGATTAGTGTTATTAAATAGGCTGCCATTTAGTAGCAGTTCATTGTGGTTTTTTTATTTGTATACTTTTTGTATATTGTAAAAGCTCCTAGAGCCATTGGGACTGGAAATTTAAAGAAATACCAAGAAAACTTCAATGTATTAGTATAGCCTTCCTCGGATAGCCTTCACAACTCACTTGTGGTTTTGATAACTGCAAGTAATACAACTATTCCAAATCCATGCTTATAAAGTCTTTACACCCCTCCAAAACCACATGTATTTCCCCCTCGCCATCACCCTGTAGTCAAGTACACCCTCTAATTTGTAATGACTTTTTCACTATAAGGTGTAGATTAAATATATATTTACTAGTTAAAACCCATAATTGGGAATGTTGATAGAATATTAGTAAGGCTAAATAAAACCGTTGCCTAGATTTTTTTTTTAATGCAGCTCTATGTCATAGGCAAAACTAATGCTATATATTGAACAATTATCCTTAGAATAGTGTTTGAAAATTATTCTTTGATACATGTCTGTTTCTAAAAGATCTTGACATGGTAATTTTTACCATGGGAGAACCTTGTGTCTCCTGTTTGTTGGACTTTCCAAATCCATATTGAAAAATATTGAAAAATAGACCATGAATCAAAGCGATATCTAATTCTTGTTTTTCTGTGAGGTTCTTAAAATGAATTAGAGAGAGAGAGAGAGTGTGTGTGTGTGTGTGTGTGTGTGTGTGTGTGTGTGTGTAAAAAACAGGTAGCATTTCCCCTCTTGGAGACTGCCTTGTGATCATTATATTTATCTTTATTCTAGTAAAAATACTTGGATACTTCCTAGAAGCTGTAATATGAATGATAGAGCAGTCCTTCTGGGTTTAATTTTTACACACAAAATATTAAATAATTAGTTGAGTCTTTAATTTAATTAAATTAGTTAATGCATAATGTAAGCTACCCACACAATTTCACATCAAAAATGTAAATGGACAATCATATTGAGACATCCACCCTCTCATGTTTCATGCAGATAGTTTCATGCTGTGCATAAATGCAAACGCAGGCACACTTGCCGATTTGAAAATTAGATGCCCGTCTTTTTCTTTGCATCCAGACCTGTTTGCTGATTTATGTGTTCATTTAGCAGTTCTTACATGAGTTTTTGATACACGCATTCCAAAAAAGTAACCCGACAATTATATACGAGCTGAGGTTCTGACTACTTTTGGTAATTAAAAATCCAATGGAATTTTTTTGTATAAGGGCAAAAAAGTGCTATCTTCCTTGATGTTCCAGCCAAATTCAAGTTAAGCTAATTCACATTCTGTTTGTATACATTTTCATTTCCCTACTTAAAAGTTGTTAGTCATGGTGTTGGTGCTGAATGGCTCCTATGTATCCCCCTTAGAAGTGGCTGCATTTCAATGGGCTGAGATGGTTCCAGTCTGCAAAAGCACTTTGGGATCTTTGGGGTTATAGAAGCACAATAGTGCCTGAATATTAAGGTTGGGGTAAGTTTTTAATTTAAATTGTTTTTCAACATCTCAGGGTACGTTTACACAGCAAAAACTGTGCATTGGCTAGCCTAGCCAAGCTAACTTGAATCTAGCCAATCTAGATAGCAATGACTGCGAATACAGCCCAGTGCAGGCTTCAACATTGGTAGTCTTGTACAGACCCTGTGTACATACTTAGCCTGCCCTGAAGCCCGTGCTGCCCTGTCCTCACTGCCATTGTTACCTGTGCTAGCTGGATTTAAGCTAACTTGGGTAGGCTCACCTGTGTGCAGTTTTAGATGTGTAGCTTTACCCTTTACTTTTACATGAATAATATTGTATCTTCCCCAAAGTTACAACACATAATCTGTGAATAAAGATTGAGTTTTCAGGGGATTTGTAAATCAGTCTGTTACTTAGTTTGAGTTAAAATTAATTAGAAATCATACCTTTCAGAATTTTTTTTTCTCTCCCATTTTTTTCAGACCCCTTTTGCTAACAATGGTTAGCTAATTGTTCGTCATATTTTCCATTTAATTCAAACTAATGGTAAAATAGTGATGAATGTACATTTGAAAAAATAGGTTGTAATGTAAAACTTATTTAGCCGTAATCCATTTTAGATGAAGATTTTATGAAATTATATGAATCTGTAATTCTTTCTTGGTGCTCTGCTAACAATGATAAATTATTTGTTTTACTTGCATGGTTTTTGAGCTCATCTGAACCCTAACATGGAAACTGACTATGTGCATGTAGATCTGCATGACTCAGTATATACTAGTACTGTACTAAGAGATGCACACTACATTTTATTTATCTACTGTACATATTTAAGATGTAATTATAAAATAAATAAAAAACTTACTGGAAATAATATATCAGCCCTTATTTCCTTCTTCAGATAAACACACAGAAGGGGTAATCTTACTTGGAAGAATACACAAGGTTTGTTCTGCCCCAATTTGCCATCCATCTCTTCTGCTAGCTCATGTCACTGGCCCTGTGGAGGGGATGAGAATGAGGCTGGATAGGCTGGGAATCTGTATGAAATTCAGGGCCAAGTTTCATAGTTCCTCAGCCAGACTCCATGAAGCTCAAATTCCTCTGCATGGCTTCTAGGAGGCTCCACCTCAGTGTTGCATGACTGCTGTCTCCTAAATCATGCTGTCATTAGCTCCCCTGCTGCAGTGGCGCACACCTATCCTTCTCTATGGGGCTGGGGATTAGTGTCATAGTGGGAAAGTTAATACTACAATTTCTTTCCCTTACCTGAGACACATATGGCATAGACTGTGCATCAAAGCTCTGAGTACCTGCAAAGCTCCAAATGCATAGTGTTCATACAGAAGGGCTTCTGCAGGCTCTGGAACAGAGAGCATGAGATCTGAGCTGTAATACTCTCCTTAGAGTGGTTTGGGAAACTTTTATTTCCTCTTTATACTCTCCAGGCTACAGAAGAGGAGAATCATCTGGCTCATTGTTTTGAACACGGTCTCCAAAATACTTTGCTTTTGTGGAATTGTGCCTCACCCTTAATGTTTAATTAACACAGTTCTTGTGTTACTACATTATTGCACCTCCATCACCTAGCTTGATTTTTAGCTCATTAAAACATGCATTGATTTAATTAACTTGACTACATGTTGCAACCATTTTTGTTTTCCATTTCTTCTTGCTGTAGCGTCTCTATTTCATACTTTCACAACTTCCCACTGTGAGAAGAATTCAATTCCATAATGATGTGATTGACTTTTACAGTGTTCCCAAAATAAGAATAAAACTTTTCAAGTAAAATTTTTATTTACATGGAAATTATAGAAAACTATCTGTGTAACTCACAGAATAATGTTAATTATGCATTATAATCCAGGTGTTTGTTTTTAACTGAAGGTGTATCATATAGTTTCCTACTTTTGAAGGGTATCAAATATTGGAATATTATTAAGACACCCTACTAAATAAGCATTTGCAGCATTATCTGTCTGACAAATTAAAGCATTGAAAGATCTGTTACTTTAAACCATCATCTCATCCCATTGCTATTTTCAGGAGTGTTACTACAAAGATCCTTCCATGTAACAAGATGTCAGGTTGAGTGATGCTGGGCTCTTTTGTTGACTCACCAATTAGCAAGAGTTAGTATACTTGCAAAAATCTGGTGAAGGAATTCTCCTGATTCATTGTGGTAGATGTGGCTTGTTAACTCCCCTAGGACGTAACAGAGGTGGTTAATCTTCTGGTCAGAAAGAATTAGGTTGTTTGAGTTACTGGGAAAGCCAAACCTATGGAAGGCCGGAAGGAAGCTTAACTTTATAAAATGTGTGTAAACTTTATGTGGAGCAGCGTGGGCATGCCACCTGTTAACAAGCTCTCACAAGATTAGAAAGAACTCTATGTGGCATAACTGAGCTAAGTAGAGATGAGTTTGAATCAAGACGCTAGATCCACATTTTCTTTCATGTTGGGAAGTGATTGTGAGACACTGAACGCAAATATAGATCTGAATTTTACAAGCTACCCCTATTTTTATAAGAGGCCAAAAGACTGAATGTGAAAAAACTCTTAACTTGAGGGTGAGGGTTGGGTGGGTGCAATCAGAATCCAAACTTGTCTCTGAATTCTATGGAAGGCCAATATCTTATAAATGGCTAAACCAAAATCTCACATACAAATAGTACTGACGTGTTCAGAAATTGGATCCATGCTGACTACTATAAAGAGTATGGCTTTGCCCTCAGAAAGGGAGAGAGAGAGAGAGTGCTTTTCATGTCAAGCCTACAAAATGAAGTGGAACACAGTTCACAGCAGAATGCTGGGAGGAATGCCATAGTAAGGAGAACTATCTGGGAACGTCCCAAAATGAAAGACTCTGGTCTGATGTCAGAAATCGGGCACAAATGTAATTCATAGATTCATATAATAGATTTTTTTGAAGACCAGATGTGACAGTCTTATGTCTTACAGAAAACAGACGATACAATTTCACCCAGTGATTGCTACCTCAAGCCCTGTTTAAGCTGGAGCACGTCTTTTAGAAAGGCATCCAAGACTTGATTTAAAGACTTCAAGTGACAAAGAATCCACCACATGCTTTGTTAAACAGTTCCAGTGATTAATTAACCTCACTGTTAAATTTTTTTCCCACACATTTGGAGTGTGTGCTCTAAATTCTTGTTACTGTGGCATTAGCAAGAGTTTTTTATTGACTGAAATTAGACAAAGGCAAATATCTACTGAGAATCCTTGTGATTGCTGCCAGTGAATATGTTTCATTACCCTGGATGCAAATAGAAATACTCATGTTAGACATGAAATGCAAAGACTTACTACCTGTATTAAGATGATAAAGCAACTATTTGAGTAAACATTAAGCTAATATTATCATAGAATCAGAATCATAGGACTGGAAGGGACCTTGAGAGGTCATCTAATCCAGTCCCATGCACCCAAGCCAAGACTAAGTATTATCTAGACGATTGACTCATATTTAGCTTATGATCCACTCTGACCCCCAGATCCCTTTCTGCAGGACTCCTTCCTAGGCAGTCATTTCCCATTTTGTATGTGTGCAACTGATTGTTGCTTCCTAAGTGGGATAATTTGAATTTCATCCTATTTACTTCAGATCATTTCTCCAGTTTGTCAAGATCATTTTGAATTTTAATCCTATCCTCCAAAGCACTTGCAACCCCTTCCAGCTTTGTATCGTCCACAAACTTTATTTAAATCATTGATGAAGATATTGAATGGAACCGGACCCAGAACTGATCCCTATGGGACCCTGCTCTGTATGCCCTTCCAGCTTGAATGTGAACCAATGATAACTACTCTCTGAGAATGGTTTTCCAACCAGTTACGCACCCACCTTATAGTAGCTCCATCTAGGTGGTAGTTCCCTACTTTGTTTATGAGCAGGTCATGCAAGACAGTATCAAAAGCCATACTAAAGTCAAGATACACGACATCTTCTGCTTTCCTCCATCTACAAGGCTTGTTACACTGTCAAAGAAAGCTATTAGGTTGATTTGACATGATTTATTCTTGGCAAATCTATGCTGACTGTTACTTCTCACCTTATGTTCTTCTAGGTGTTTGCAAATTGATTGCTTGATTACTTGCTCCATTATCTTTCTGGGTTCTGAAATTAAGCTGACTGGTCTGTAATTCCCTGGGTTGTCCTTATTCCCCTTTTTATAGGTTGGCACTATATTTGCCATTTTCCAGTCCTCTGGAATCTCACCCATCTTCCATGACTTTTCGAAGATAATCACTAATGGCTCAGATATCAACTCAGTCAGCTATTTAAGTATTCTAGGATGTATTTGATCAGGCCCGGGTGACTTGAAAACATCTAACATGTCTAAGTAATTTTTAACTTGTTCTTTCCCTATTTTAGCCTCTGATCATACCTCATTTTCACTGGCATTCACTATGTTAAATGTCCAATTACTACTTCCTTGAGCGATTCTGAAGAAGATTCTGATCTAATTGCAAGGGTCAGGGGTTTGTTCTGTTAGGACAATGGAGGTTCTTGGTGACACCTGAATACCATATATTTGTTGTTTAGATATATAGCGAGCTATAACCCTGTTCCTAACTTTTACAAAAGAGAGCGTCCTGTCAAGCTTTGTTTTCATAAAGCCAAATGTCCTCAGCTGAACTGTGTGCTGCAGTTGATTGTACAAGTGTTACTGAGAACAGAATTTAGAACGTGTTGCCTGCCTTCAATAAAAATGTGTCCTTTTGCATATATTGGCTATTTCATTCCATTCTCATAAGAGCAATTTAGTATTGCACAATGGGCTGGGAGCTTCACTGGGCAAACCCCTCGGAGCAGATACACCAAGTGTCTTGTGATGTTCAAGGAAAATCTCTTCTGACTACAGAGAAGTGTCAACAGGCTCCAAAGGGAGTCTCATTCCATCTTCTTCAGTCAGAAGGATGGTGGTTGTGATCAGGAGCAATTGGATATGGTGATAAATGTGTCTCTATGTTCACATTTGACAGTGGAGGGTAGGAGGAATTTTAAATGAATTGCACCAGAAGACCTCAGTAAAATTCTCTCACATCCTAATACTTAAATGACTGACTAAAGGAAGAGGATGCAGATTCAGATCTCATTTACACTTCTGTAAATATGAGCAACTCCATTGACTTGCGTGAGTTACTGCAGGTTTAGGCTCCTATCCTGCAAATGCTAGAGTGCAGGCAGGCAGCTGTGCCTGTGGGGTGCTTCACTGACTTCAGTGGGGTTCCAAACAAGGGACAGCAGTCTGCATATAACTGAGATCAGAATCGGGTCTGTTGTTTTTTTTACTGCGGGATTACTGGTGTGGGGCTATTCATGTGTTTATCCTACATTTGCAAACCATTCACAAAGAAAGAATATTCAACTTTTTAAAAGTTTTTTTCTTTTTAACTGTTTCTTAAAACAAAGACACAATAAAACATTAACATACTTCATTGTATATTACTTATTCAGGATCAGGGTAATATTCAAAGAACCTGGCTAAAGATTTTAGCTTGCTGGCTGAGGAGCTCTGCTCCTTTGAGAATGCAAAAAAGGGTATGTGAGTAAATTCTCAAATTGAATGTGAATGGAAGAAGCAAAGTAGCTCACCTGCACACTTCTGTGCTTCACAGTAGATGGAATCTGGGAGGGCTTTCCTTTTTGCACTGTGCAGTGTAGCGGAACAAGCTTGCAGTTTCAGAAGAAAATTGTTTGGTGTGTCTGGACTGGATCCTCAGCTGATGTAAATCAGTGTACCTGAAATCAAGGGAACTAAGCTGATTTACACCAGCTAAGAATCTGGTCCAATGTGTCACTGTTCACTGTCCTTTTGCATATATGAAAATGTCTCTTAAACCTATTGAACTAAACCTATACAGTTGTTTGCACTGGAGACATCTAAAGGTATTCACAGGGGAAAAGATCTTTTGTCAAGACCAGAGTTTTTTCAATATACAATAAATAACACAAAAGTGAATATAAAAGAAAAAACACCCTTCCCCACATCTCTAGTATTTAATTTTAACTAGGGCTGTCAAGTGATTACAAAAACTAATCTCGATTAATCGCACAATTAATTGCACTGTTAATAATAGAATGCAATTTATTTAAATATTTTTGGATGTTTTCTACATTTTCAAATATATTGTTTCAGTTATAAACACAGAATACAAAGTGTACGGTGCTCACTTTATATTTATTTTTGATTACAAATATTTGCACTGTAAAAAACAAAAGAAATATTATTTTTCAATTCACCTAATACAAGTACTGTAGTGCAATCTCTTTATCATGAAAGTTGAACTTACAAGTGTAGATTGTTTTTTGTGACATACCGGCGCTCAAAAATAAAACAATGTAAAACTTTAGAGCCTACAAGTCTACTCAATCCTACTTCTTGTTCAACCAATCGCTCAGACAAACAAGGTTGTTTACATTTGCAGGAGATAATGCTGCCCGCTTCTTGTTCACAATGTCACCTGAAAGTGAGAACAGGTGTTTTCATGGCACCGTTGTAGTTGGCATCACAAGATACTTACATGCCAGCTGCACAAGATTCATATGTCCCTTCATGCTTCAACCACCATTTCAGAGGACATGTATCCATGCCAATGACAGGTTCTGCTCAATAACAATCGAAAGCAGTGCAGACCGATGCATGTTCATTTTCATCATCTGAGTCACATGCCACCAACAGAAGGTTGATTTTCTTTTTTGGTGGTTCGGGTTCTGTAGTTTCCACATCAGAGTGTTGGTCCTTTAAAACTTCTGAAAGCATGCTCCATGCCTCATCTCTCTCAGTTTTTGGAAGGCACTTCAGATTCTTAAACCTTGGCTCGAGTGCTGTAGCTATCTTTAGAAATCTCACACTGGTACTTTCTTTGCGTTTTGTCAAATCTGCAATGAAGTGTTCTTGAAATGAACAACATGTGCTGAGTCATCATCCGAGACTACTATAACACAAAATCTATGGCAGAATGCACCATGGGTAAAATAGAGCCGGAGACGTACATTTCTCTCCCAAAGAGTTCAGTCACAAATTTAATTAACAAATTATTTTTTTAACGAGCATCATCAACATGGAAGCATGTCCTCTGGAATGGTGACCAAAGCATGAAGGGGCATATGAATGTTTAGCATATCTGGTATGTAAACACAAGCTACAAAAGTCCTAGGCGAACGCCTGTTCTCACTTTCTGGTGACATTGTAAATAAGAAGTGGGCAGCATTATCTCCCATACGTGTAAATAAACTTTTGTCTTAGCGATTGGCTGAATGAGAAGTAGGACTGAGTGGACTTGTAGGCTCTAAAGTTTTGCATTGTTTTGTTTTGAGTGCAGTTATGTAACAAAAAAAATCTATATTTATAAGTTATACTTTCACGATAAGAGATTGCACTACAGTACTTGTATGAGGTTAATTGAAAAATATGGTTTCTTTTGTTTCATTTTACAGTGCAAATATTTGTAATCAAATATAATACAAAATGAGCAGTATACACTTCGTATTTTGTATTGCAATTGAAATCAATATATTTGAAAATATAGATAAACATCCAAAATTTTAAATACATTTCAATTGGTATTTTATTGTTTAACAGTGTGATTAAAAACTGTTATTAATCGCCATTAATTTCTTTAATCACAATTAATTTTTTTTACTTAATTACATGTGTTAATTACAATTAATCGACAGCTCTAATTTTAATATGTATATTTTTCAAATGTTCAGTGCAGACTATTGTTCTGAACAGAATAAGCCATTTGGCCTCCTCACATATGTATAATTAAACTGCTCATTGTTGGCAAAGGATCAGACAGGCAAGCTCATTTGCTGTGAGACAGCAAAAATAAAATACTCTCTCTCTAGCTTGGGTATGCCAGTTGTGAATCTTCTCGTTTTATTGTTGTGGTAGCTAAGTGGGACATGTTTACTTTACAACCTTTGAGACACAGAGAATACACACAGCATTCTGAATTTCTGTGTGTCTGTCTGGAACCAAAGATGACCGAACATGGTTCTCAACACAGTGTGAGGCTTTAGCTGTTCTTGTCTGCATCTTTCAGCCTAAGCAATTGGTTCATCATGACCAGTTAAGTGTGTGGGATGATCCATTCTTAAAATTTACCAACAGGTCAGAGGTCTTGTCCTTAATTTAGACTACAACACATAACTCTCCATAATGCCATGAGCCTTGTGGCTTAAAAAAGCACCTTATCTGTTGCAGACAAAAAGTCCGGAAGAGAATTAACAGAGTGACAGATGATTGTCCACTTGTGTATGGCTCTAATCAACCCTTCCTGCTCCTGCCGTAAATCTATAATTTAAGATTGCTGCTTTGTTTTTTTCCTCTAACTCTCCTGGAGTTTGAGGTAGGATGAAATATGTTTAAAGGAATGTATTTTAAATGATAAGTTGATTGGTATCTAAAATCACATAAAAGCAGATCTCACCATATATAATCATTCATGCCTGTGTTTTAGCCAATTAGACCTTTGTGCTGCCATTTGTGCATGTTTCCCTACAAACGCAATAACAATTTAATGCTACCAAACGCTGTAGTCAGAATTCTTATCCGTGCTGACTGGAGCAAACACATAACTCCAATTCTGGGTAGCTGGTCTTGGTTGATGATGAAATTCTTTATTGTCTTCAGAGTGTTGCTCTTGATCTGTAAAACCCTTTGTAACAGTGGTCCGATCTTGCTCTTCTTGTCTTGTCACCCCATTCACCACTCATCAATGTGGTCATCTGCTGGTCTATTGATCTTCTTACTTTCTGGTGGCTGGCACCTGCATTGAGTATTTAATGCCTTTTTCTTGTTCTTAAAATAAGAAATGAAGGCTCACTTGTTTTGTCTTGTTTTTGTCATTGGTTTGTTACCATGGATTGTATACATGATTTATTGTGCTGCTTTTCTAAAGCACCATAAGAAATTAAGATGCTTAGAAGTTATATATAATTACATGTGCACAGTGTCCAAACAAGGTTTTTATATACCAGTATGAGACGTTATCAAAAAAACAACAACAAAAAAACCCTCTAAAAGTGTGTCAAGAGAAAACTAGAAATCTGAGTAACAAAACAAAAGAAATCTGATGAGGTTCAATAAGGATAAGTGCAGATTCCTGCACTTAGGACGGAAGAATCCAATGCACCGCTACAGACTAGGGGCCGAATGGCTAGGCAGCAGTTCTGCGGAAAAGGACCTAGGGGTGACAGTGGATGAGAAGCTGGATATGAGTCAGCAGTGTGCCAAGAAGGCCAATGGCATTTTGGGATGTATAAGTAGGGGCATAGCGAGCAGATCGAGGGACGTGATCGTTCCCCTCTATTCGACATTGGTGAGGCTTCATCTGGAGTACTGTGTCCAGTTTTGGGCCCCACACTACAAGAAGGATGTGGATAAATTGGAAAGAGTCCAGCGAAGGGCAACAAAAATGATTTGGGGTCTAGAACACATGACTTATAAGGAGAGGCTGAGGGAGCTTGGATTGTTTAGTCTGCAGAAGAGAAGAATGAGGGGGGATTTGATAGCTGCTTTCAACTACCTGAAAGGGGGTTCCAAAGAGGATGGCTCTAGACTGTTCTCAATGGTAGCAGATGACAGAACGAGGAGTAATGGTCTCAAGTTGCAGTGGGGGAGGTTTAGATTGGATATTAGGAAAAACTTTTTCACTATGAGGGTGGTGAAACACTGGAATGTGTTACCTAGGGAGAATCTCCTTCCTTAGAGGTTTTTAAGGTCAGGCTTGACAAAGCCCTGGCTGGGATGATTTAACTGGGAATTGGTCCTGCTTCGAGCAGGGGGTTGGACTAGATGACCTTCTGGGGTCCCTTCCAACCCTGATTTTCTATGATTCTATGAAAACCACTGAATAATTCTTCACTTCTGTATACTGGTAAGAAGAAAACATTTTCCACTACTTTTCCAGACTAGTGCCTGTAAAATGCAATAATTTATAATAAATTAATTGGTATAGTACCTTTCATTCAAAGCACAGTACAAACTAATGAAAACCATATATTGCAATGGCTTCACGCACCACTGAAATGCAGCAACTCTTTTACTGTGCATAGTGCAGCTACCCATTAGTTTACGACAGGAAGTGAAGAAGAATATTGTACTCAACTGAAACCACAGAGGACATGTAGGTAGGTAGGTATGTAGGTAGATTATAATTACTCAAGTTGGAGATTGTCCAGGTCATGATAGCTGGTATTCAACCAGTGTGTTGTGATCTGTAATGAATACAAATGATCAGGACCTTGTTTTGTATTTCATGTACAACTGCAGAAGCAAAGTGGCCCCTAACATCACACTGGGGCATTGGTTCAGTACTAACTCAAAGGGAAGTGTGACTCCTTTTCCTTCATCCCCTAGATTATCCGTACTGTCCTATCAAAGCATTGGTGTAGCATGACCTTGTTCAGCTGGTAGACAGGACTACAACTCAAAGTGGTATGGCTGCAGGCCTTTGTATTGCATTAATCTTTATTTATGAGGTTCAAATAAAGTGATTTTAATTTTTCAGTCCCATAATTATTTTATTTCCAACTCAGTGAACATATCTGGCTGAGTATGCACTGAAACTCTTGGTGCCAAGGTGTCCTATTTTATGCTTACCAGTGCTCCTCACTCCTCCTTAGCAGGGGGCTCGCCTCTGGGCCCTGAAGGTCATTCTCCCCAGATTTTGGTAAGAGCAGCTGCAGGATCATGTCCAGGGCAACGCTGCCACTGAAAGGTCAAGAGGAGTAGGGTCCATCTGGCTGCATCACTATCACCTAGGCTGGCAGGAGTAAGACCCAGCTAGTAGTGGCATTAGTCCAGGAATCGAGGGGAGGCAGGGAGTGTGGGTAGCTAGTTCACCATTGGATTGGAAGTGACATGTGTCCTGTTTTTTCATGTTGGTGATCTGGTCGCTACCTTGCACTAACCACCCAGCTAGAAGGCCTGTCTCTTCTCCAGAGATTAGGAAGAGAAGGATAAATTAAGCAAATGATGTTTGTTCATGCTTAAAAAAAGTTTTTAAAACACAATACATTTTACCTCCTTTTCATGCTTTTAGATGGTATCTAAATGCCAGCTGCTTAGTCATCTATAAAAAGCAAAGGAGTACTAGTGGCACCTTAGAGACTAACCAATTTATTTGAGCATAAGCTTTCGTGAGCTACAGCTCACTTCATCGGATGCAATACAGACTAACATGGCTGCTACTCTAAAATAGCCATCTATATTCATGTAGAAATAGTCTCTTCACCTAGAAGTTTGTCTCTCTTAAACAACTAGAATTTTAGTTTTTACAGATAATATTTTAGAAAAGAAAAGCAACTGTAAATCAAAAAGGTCTGATACCCCTAGGTTCTACAGAAGCTGTTCTCCTCTAGATCTCCACAGAGATAGTGGCCTGAACTAAGTAAGTAGTCAGAGTCTGAGAAAACAGATGACTGTGAATATTAAATGCTGTCTGTTTTTATAGAGAATAACAGAAGTGCCATACAGAGATCAGTGAGAGAATAGTTTCCTTTCTTTAAAACTCCTTCAGTGTGAAAAATGTGAAAAGAGCACAATTAAAGGAGGTATATGAACTGAAGTTGATTCATCCATTGCCATCATTGGTCGGATGTGATCAGAATGAGTTCTCAGTGTAAACTACTCATATAGATGGTTTAATTTTCTAAAGTGCTTGGATAGCACTATGATGTGTTGGATTAAAGCACACATAGAAAACACCTAGGTGGATAGATCCACAGTATTATTATTCTTGATCTAGACAATATCTAGCACTCATAAATTTCTGTAGGTTGAATAGATTTCTCCTCCAACGACTGTTAAACCTCAACCATAATCTACAGCATTAGGTCCAACAAACCTAAAATACATAAATTTAATTTCCTCTTCAAATTTCTCTGGCTAAAACTAAATTTTCTTTAGTAAGTGCTGTAGCATAACATCTTGTTTAGTACCCACTAACTGCTGTGCAGAGAGAATACAAAACTCTTAACCATTGCTGTCTCTCTACATTTGTAATCTGATACGACATGGTAGCAGAAATTTGTGCTCCAATTTACGAAACAAGAAAATTAAATAAGATTATACAAGTAATGACCCATTAAAAGAACAGCTTTTCATTATAGCTGTTACTTTCTCTTTTCTGAAAATAAACATTTTAGGTGAAATCTTGGTCAAATTCATTGACTTCAGTGGGGCCAGCATTTTACTCTTTGTCCTCTCACATATTTAGAGTTCTGCACCACTGTACAAAGGGAGAGAGAATCTCTTTCCTCCTGTGAAAGCAGTAGGGTAAGATCTTGAGAGAGCCTGTTTGTTTGCATGCCAAGTCCCCAAAGCAGGCATGATCTATTTTTCACGGATGTATCTTGCTCTCCACAAGCTAGCTGGTGCATATATTGCCGTCAGTAGTGTTGGCCAGGAGGTAAGTGCGCACATTGTTCCGATCAGCAAAGTGTCCTCTGTAGTTCTGTGAGTAAAATCCCACTGGTCATCTGAGGACTCTGGCGCATGATGGACCAGACACTGTAAAGATTTCTTGTTACTGTGTCACCCAGGGCAAGATTTTGTCCTTTATCATTTATGGTTCAGATTTCATGTTACTTTGGAAATGAAAATTATCTGAACACCTTTTGGTCCGATTCTCCTCATGCTTAACAGCAGAATCCCACAGCTGCAATGAACTCCGCTGCAGTTCGTCCTGCTACTTATTTACCCTGGTGTGTGTTTCACCATCAGACCATTATCCCTAAATGGTCACATTTTCTGACCTAAGTATAATGTGTAACTTGGGGGCAAAGAAAAACATAAATCTCTAAATTTGCACCAGTGTCTATGTAAAGAATGTGCTTGATATAGTATCTCATAGACAGCATTTCAGTCACATAGTTCAAAACTTGTTTTAATAACTGCTAGTGTATTTTACTGATTTATCCCACTGTGGCTTTGGGGAAAGAGCAGTGAAGAGAAAACAATATAGGTAGGATTGGAGATTTTTGAATGACAGGGAATTTTAAACTCTTTGGCTGAGCAAAGCAAGGTCTAACACTCAACTCAATGGCATTTCTTTGTTTATCTGTAACATAGTAACTCTGGAAAACTGCATCCATAAATTCCAAAAGTTCAAGGAATGGCATCACTAGGCTTCACTGAGCACAACTCTACCGGTTTTGCTTTAAATCAGAGCCCTGTGAAACTCGGCCTCACAGAAAAGCAAGGACTGCTAGACTGCCAGGTGCTGTAGTCAAAGGAATATTTGTCGCCACCTGGTGCTGCCTACATATATTGGAGGCAGCAGTTTAACTTGCTGTGTGAGGAGATCCCTGGAATAGAAGGGGTTGAGTGGGTGGCACACAGGGAGCTTGTGTAGAGGAGAATGGAAGGATTCAAGGAGCCCCTGATGTGTGCACTGAGCTTGGCCTCATGAGCTAGGATGTATGAGACTCCCTAGTGGTACTGGGTACCCAAATAATTGATACTCAGCTTTTTTTGTGGGGTTAGTGAGAAGAAGCTGTACCTCTTAAGTTATGCAATTACTTATAAGAGTTTTAAAAAAACACCCTTCAATACGATATGAAGATCTTTCTTATTTCTTACACTAATGGAGAAAAAGGCAATTAGTGCTGAGCAAAAGTCTCGTTGAGGTCGGACTTGCTTTTGAATCAGCATATGGTTAGAGCAAGACATTCAAATTTTTGCTCTGTTTTCATAAAACTCTGTGTGTTTACATGGTGTTTTTGCCAAGATAGTTTGAATTTGATCACTGGTAAATACATCTGATGAAGTGAGCTGTAGCTCACAAAAGCTTATGCTCAAATAAATTTGTTAGTCTCTAAGGTGCCACAAGTACTCCTTTTCTTTTTTTTTGGTAAATCTTGATGATTTCTCCAGGAAATGCAGTTTTCCATGGTAAAATGTCACCCTGGAGAAATTGTAAATGTTCATATAATTGTCTCAGGTATCTGGTTCTCATTGTGAAAAACTGAAAAAATATAAATAAGATTTCTAAATATAATTTTAATTTGATCTTATTTTGCATCTGAGCACAAATTGTTATTTAGTCACGTAATCACTAGTAATCTTGACTCTTCCCTGGGTGAATGACTTAGAGCTTAAAGTTTGACGTCCATAGGCGTTTTGCCAGAATGAGGACGGCAAGATCAGCTCTCTAGAAACATCCTGATCCTTTACCCACTTGAGAAATCCTATTAATTTAGGCCCCAATTCAGGAAAACAATGAAACAGAAACTTAGTCACACTGAGATAAAAGGATTGATTATGCAGTAGCACCAGTTTCCAGTGAGGTATCAGATAGTAAGCTTTTTGTGGACAATGCAATTTGTGGACAAAAAAGCATCTCCAGACAATCTGTGTGTTCTAAAAAAAGAGATGATTCTTTTTGACATTACTATGACTCATTCCTGCTTAACTTTTTGATTTGGTAGAGACTAATTAGTTTGTAAATTTTGATTAATAAAACCTGACATGCAAAATTCCACAATGTATATAATGTTGTTGCAGCCATATTGGTCTCAGGATATTAGTAATACAAGTGGTGAGGTAATATCTTTTATTGGACCAACTTCTTTTGGTGAGTGAGACAAGTGTTCAAGCTTACATAGAACTCATCTTTAGGTCTGGGAAATGTACTCAGAATGTCACAGCTTAATACGAGGTGGAACAGATTGTTTAGCGTAAGTAAACATTTCAAGGGACCATTTAAGGTGAAGTAGCCCTTTAACATCTCTTCTGTCATGGGGGAGGGGGACAAATAAAAACTGGGGGTTAGTGGGTTATAGACCGTTGTAATGTGATTCTATAATTACATAAAATACTACCTTCAGGCCTCAAGAGATCTGGCAGGTTTGTAGCCATGGGCAAATAGTAATGATTAATCAGCAGGTCTCTTGGTCATCAGACACAGTCCTGGTGATAGTCCCTAAACATCATAACCTGTCTGCTTAGCTGGATACTTCTTTTTGGGAGAGACTTCCTTGGTGCATGATAAAGCATCATTCTTCTCTTTCCAATATAAGGGAATTTCTCTAGTATTAAGGCCCTGTCTTCCCCCCTGCCTCCTTTCTTAGACTGTAGGACTGAAGAAGGCAGTTTTGAAATGGGCCTTCTTTGTCTCTGTCCTTATATACAATAGAATTATCACATGCTTTAAGTTATCGATATCTTAAAGTGCTTTGCTACGTAGGCCTTGTCCTGGACAACAGAGCTTGCTATGCCTTGTATTCCTCGGCAGCCTCTCGTGAGGCTATGGGTTAAAATAACAGAGAAGAGGAGCTGTGAATCTTACCTGACCTTTTAGCTTCTTAGTTAAACATGCTCCGCTTAGCACAGGCAACCTTCAGCCTTGGGTAGGAAGAAAGCCCGCATGCCTGCAGCTCCGACTTCTGACTCACTGCTTGAGTCTCTCCCAGAGTCTCTCCCTTTCCAGTTTCAGAGCTACTTTTCAACTGAACCAAATCCCTTTGTATCAGCTTTCCCACCTCAAGGATCCCCCTCCTGTATCCCAAGCAGAGAGTGTCTGCTAGCTGGGCTGGAGATGGTACTTTACAGTCCCTATCGCTTGTATGGTTGAAGTATTGGGTGGTTGAGTTAATTCAGATAATTGTCTCTTTTCCTGATCTCCTGGATGGAGAGCTCTGGGCAGAGTTAACCCTTTCACTCCATGTAGCCCACAATACAAAAGTAGGTGGGTAAACTGAGTCACATAATCATTTAAAAAATAATGCAGAAATCCCCTGCATTTTCCACTGGCCTAAACTGGCATCCCCTACCCTGATTAAACTGCTGCTGGCTTCCTTTCTCCACTGGCCTATCTTAATAAAACCCTGATATCAGCTTACTTGTAGGTTACTTTCCCTGCACATCACTGAGCAATTTTTTTTTTTAAACTCCCACCAGTGTTAGTCACTCAGTTCTAGTTCAGATACCAAATTCAGTCAGCCCTAACTCCAGGTCCAGTGCCTTTTTAATAAGGACTTGCTCTGGTCCTCTGTTGCTGTTGGCTTCCTGGCTAGAGATGGAATATTGTGTACAAGATTAGGATCTGTTGAAGTTGTATCATTTTGGATTTAAATTAGGATTTATTTCCTTAGCTCTAATTACTTTCTAAATGATAGTCCACTGTTAAAAATATTTTAGGATTATTTGCCATTGATCTTCACTGTCGGTCCCAAAATAGTTACAGAGAAGAGGCCATATTCACCTCCAACAGAGAGGTATCCAGAGCTGCTGTGCTCAGAGGGGTTCATTCTGGGAAGTTGGGGGAGGCAGTGGGTTTTTTTGCCCCAGTCCCACAAAGCAAGGGCTGCTTTAAGTACCATGGCGAGCGCCACAGGATCTTCAGTGAAGGAAGCTGCAGAGAGACTGCATCAACTCAGTGTATGCCCGCCCTACCTACCTATCTAGCCAAGCCACCTCCCTTGCCAATACCACCTACAGTTTGGACAGCACTATTTTACATCTGATACTCGGAAGACACAAGCTCAAGAGGTGGGGAGATTATGGCAAAAATGATTGTTAGGATAGTCTGATTTTAGTCTTTCTAGGTCCTGTCCTTCCCACTTTGAGACATTGTAGGCAGTAATACACAAGTGAAGTTGAGGAGAAGATACTTTCAGAGGCATGAAGTGAAAAACATAGGCTTTTATCAAGGGGGGAAAATAATGGCATCTTTGCTGTACTGTTGTAATCTAAAGACAAAAGAAGGCATCAGCGTGGAATGGAGCCAACTGGTGTACTACCAGTTGTAGTTTTTTCAGTAAATAACTGCTGAATGAGCTGTAAATAGAACAGCCTTATTCTCAGCCTGACATTTTTTAAAAGCTTAGAAAAATGAAAAGCTTTAGATTCTGCTTTTGAAAATAGCTTTGCAGTTATTTTGTGCAGCATGGATAATTGTAAACTGCTTTTTAAATTAAACACAGAAAAATCTGGCTTTAAATCTCTAAAATTGCATTGGGGTAGCTGTGTCAGAGGACAGACATGGAAAGCAGACCATAAATGAGCAGATGTGTAAAAAAATCAAATGCAGCACCCAAAGTTATGCACATTTCTAACATTGCTAGAAAATACAGCTCTCATCTGCAATGAGTAACCATGACTACCATGTGATTATTATTTTCAACACAGAATTATATACAAGTACAAGAGAGTGGTCCCATCTCAGCTCATACCATATGTATTTGGCTGATAAGGATTATAGTCAATGAACATGATTATCAGTATGGCACATTTACCTTTTTAAAATAGGTTCAGATTTACATCTTCATGCCTCTATTATAGTTATAGAGGGGAAATGTTACTGTATTTACTTAAATACTGTTAAATGAGTCATGGCTGTCTCCTTTTTGTGTGTGCTTATAAATGCATGCACCCTCGTGCATCTCATGAGTTGGTAATGAACCTAGTTGTTCCCATTTGGCATATTCAACAAAAAACACAAACTTTTGAGAAAAAGAATATTTTTAAATGACTACAATAGTTGATAGCTACATTTTGATAGTCAAATATTTATTCCATGAAGAGTTTTATTCTTAAATCCAAAAACTGTAGTGTTTTTTTATTCCTTCATTTTGATTTGATTCTTCTTCCACTAAAGTCAGTGGAAGTCTCCTCTTTACTTTAATGGAAGCAGGTTATGGGCCATGAATTCCTAGCCACTGAAGTATGGGTTTTATAGTTCTCCTGTTGCTTAATAACATATATTGATTTCTGTAATCAAGCATATGGAAAATTGAAAAATGTGGAGGTTCTGAGAAATTAAGAAATTGACTTATGTCTTTTGGATTAAAAACATGAAATGAAATAAAATAAATAGTTTTTGTGATCAAAAGTCTTTTTTTTTTTTTTTTTTTTTTAAGAAAGAACTAACCTTCCAAGTATCGGTGACATTATGTAAAACGGGGTAGTTTTGTGGAGATGATGATAAATTGGTTTATGTGCATCGTCATTTGTATCTAAAATGCGTACATGTTCCATCATGTTCTTAGTGTCCACACACCAAATAAAAATCTGTGTGGTTCCAGGAGCTCCACACTGCTTGCAGTGGGGCAGTTCCTTTTGTGGGTTTTTTTGGTGGGGGAGGAGGGACAGGGGTGGTTGGACATGTTGATGGGGTTGTCTGGAGCTATGGCAGTACTGTTGTTGTCACTGCAAAGCCTTAATGGCCGGATTCAAAGCCTTCCATTTGCAATCTGACCAACAACGATAACATTTTGAGCAAATGGACTTCTAATGACCACTGGCACATTAGCAGCAGCAAACAGAGTAGTTATAATGGCTATTACACAGGAAGAATGGTTAAAACGGAGGCTTGCAGGGGTTAAGCCTAACTTGAAAACTGGGGTTGGAGTGAGAATGGAAATCTTGTACGTTTGTAGTTTAATGAATGCAGTCCCCAGTTTCAAATGATCATGTTTATATGAATACAGTATTACTTTTAGCTGATTATGAAATTATCTGGATTGATCATCACTAACTTTCCATTTATATTTGTTGTATGTGTTCCTTGTAATAGTAATAAGTAAAGTACTTTCAGAGAGATGCATAGCTTTTAAGTCACTTGTGTCTTTTAAAAATCTTTTACAGTTGCTGTTTGCAGACAATATTCAACTCATGATATATGCTATGTTTTCAGTGAACAAATGCCATGGTAACATTAGTAAGGCAAAAAAAAATGTGGAGATTATAATGGAACCACTGAACGTCAGAATATAGAAAGTGTGGGAATTGGTTTAATAAATTCATCTCAACATTTGATGGCTAATGTGGTAATTAAGTGTCCACCACAACTAGATTTTTTTATCTCTATATATGTGTATATATATTCAGTATTATTTTAGTGTGCGGTCAGCTCCTCCCAAGTGTCTCTTTAAAATCCGTGACCAAGAGCTTCCCAGCCTTGGGGAGCAGGTGTCTCCTCTTCCTCAGCCATTGGTTCTGCTCTTCACCTCCTGTTGCGATATACAATGGAAAGCATTTTGGGCTCTTTCAGAGTAAAAGGTCCAACTGATAAAATAAGAATTATTTTTAGAAGACCTCTTCCTCCCTCTTACAAAAGATAGTTTCCCCATAAGGGGCATAATAGTGTAGTAGTATGTTCATGTACAGGGTAACATCTAGGAGCATAGCGAACTCTGCTTTCAGGAGCCATTTGATGAGAGAGGACTGTATATGTGGAGGAAGGAATAAAGCCTGAATATTGTACAGCCTTGGCTTTTCTTCTCATGCTTGAACAATCCCATTCTTCTTTCCTCCTCCTCTGCCTGCCTTCCTTCCTTCCAGACCTCCTTTTATTGAAAGAAAAAATATAGATGATTACTGAAATCTTTTCAAAAATAATTTCTGTATCACTTGTTTATGATCTTGTTTTCTCTGTGTACTTCTCACCCAGACCTATTTCCCCCATAAGGCTCACTTCTCAGTCTCTACTTCAAATCTGAGATCTCTTACCCCGTTCCCCTTCCTATACTCTTTCACAGACCCCAAGCCACCCTCTCTCTCTCTCCAGCGCACCCTCATCCCCCTGCAGATGCAGGTTTCTAGCCCCCTTTCGTCTTTTCTGCTGCAGACTTTTCTTCAGTTTGCTTTCTTTTACAGGATTAATTTCCCATTCTAGCAGCTCACTGTTTTACATCAGAAGTGTTTTTGTGAATACATGTCATGTTGTTTCTGGCTGATACTGCCTCAGCTTGCGCTTCTTTATTTCCCTTACTCTATGGCTTACAAGCTCCTGCCTCTCCATGCACCCTCATTCTCTTCCTCCTCCCAGTGATATAAAATATAAAGATATAACAGTGGGGCATCATTTCTAGGGAAGGGCAACTTCACTTTGCCTAATTTTGAAATTACTCAAACATCCTGGGCTTGAAAACTTTACAGGCTTTCACTCTGCTAAGGAGAGTCTGTGAAAATAACAGGAGACAGCAAATCCAATAGAAAAATAGGCAGAGTCAGGAAACCGATTGAGGGGAAATGTGAGATGCAAACCAAAAATCAGCCATGAGCACCAAGGAAAGGAGAAAAATTCTAGAGATAGCTGCCTAGTTTTTAGGGGGTGGTTCTCCCAGGTCTAATTTATAGCACAGTATTAGCATTATGTTAAAAAAAAATAGAGTCACCCTGAGGGATAGTAAGGAGGGGACTGTCTTAAATTACTTGGAAAAAACTGTTTTCAAATTGGATCTTTCTGGATCTTAAAAAATGGCATTTGGGGTTCATGAAACCTCAAGCTGCTTGGGGCTTGCCTACTTCTAGTAATTTGAGTGCTAGATGGTTAAACATTGGGCTTCCTTGTCTCTGTTCGCATTCCAGATCATCCAGTCTTTCTGTGTACTCTATGTCCTAGTGCACTCTCAACCTTTCCCCAGTGCACCACAATTCAACTCTTGTGTTTATGTTCCTGGCTTGTCCCTCTGTGGCCACTCATTACAGTACCTACTGCCTCAGGTAATTATGGTCAATGCTGTCTTTCTGTGCTACTTATTACACCTAAAATTTCCATAATTCCTTCAGGCTGCACCTTATAGATGATAGTCACTTAGATTCCCTCACCCATCTCAATCAAACTCAAAGGGATAGCATCAAAATGTTTCTTTCTTCTAGGAAATTTCCAAGTCACTCTATTCAGAATCTCTCCAAATGTATTCCTGCCATTCATGCTTGCTCTAAGTCCTGGAAAAAGGCTGTTGGTAAACCAAGTCAAGGCAAGCCAATTACAGATATGTTTCCATACCCAAGAACAAATTGTGTTAAATAATGGAAATGTCCCTAAGTTCTGAAGCTGTTGAACCTTGTCTTAGCCTTAATATCTATAAATCCTGAATTTAATAAGCCACCACCGTGTTATGGAAGTGCTCTATGGAAGAAAAGTCGGTGGTGGATAATATAGAGCATTCTCCATAAGTTAAGGTCAGTAAAGTTGTTACTATGCTCTACAAATGGTTTTTGGCATACCTCTCAACATGTAGCTCCTAATTCTCAGCAGCAGCTACTGGTAGATGAGAGAGACACATCTGAAAAGAATAATCAGAAAATTATTAAATTATTTACCTGGTTCTGTACATGAGGACACAGGTGGTACATAGCAAGATGGACAAATAAGAAACAGAGATATGCATGGAGTGTACCGTTTGAATTTAAACTACCTCTCCCCCTATTACCTGTGACTAGAACCTTCCCGCCTAAGCTATTGTAAAAGTTCCTTCTCTCTTTTCTTTGACTCACTGTCAGTTTGCATCCCTTCCCTGGAACCCTTACCTTTTATAAGAAGTTATGGGTGAGCAATCCTGTGAAATCTTGACATGTATGAAAAATTGCTGTGATGTAGTTTTTGGGTATTTTTTGCTTTGTTTTGTTTTACTGTCGTGGAAAAAGAATGTTTGAAGTGAAAACTTCACTTTTTTTTTTTTTTTTTGGTGAGTCTGCTGACAACACATTTTGTTGTTTTTCAGCTCTGGTTCAGGATTTTGGTGCTTCAGTTGTGCTGTTTCAAAATTTTTATAGCATTGAACTTAATTTGTAAATTGCTCAGATGCCATTTTGTTAAGAAACCTAGTCTAAATCTGTGCAACTATGTTTGAAATCTAGTGCGTCAGAAAACATTCTACAGAGTTGGCTTTCAGATGCTTCCTAGCCAATGTTTAGGCCAAAAAAGTCTAAAGCAAAAAATAAATAACATAATATGTTAACTCCTCTGCCAGTTTGCTATTTCAAAACAAAGCTTTGAAGCAGCTGAGTTATGTTAGTTTGTTGAACAGCTTCTGAGCATGCCCAGTATTACTTTCAATAATCATTCTGTTTTAATTTTCTCTGTTAAATATGTTGAATCCTTACCAAAAAATCACTATTGCGACTGGTACAGGTATTGGAAAATAACCTTATCTCATCAAAACAAAACAAAATTATGTCACTTTAAACATGTGGACATATTACAATATGTAAAAAGAAGCAAAATTGAGCTGCTATATGTTAATGTATTTCTGGACTCAAAGCCAACATGTTAAGGCTGTTGAAACCAGTTGTTTGTATTCAAGAAGTATGTGTTTTACTTGGACACAACAGCGTTGTGTGATACAGATCTGAAAAGTTTCAGAGGGCTGGTTCTTCAGTTTATCTGAACCACTAACTTTTGAGCCACCTAGTAAATGTAACTGAGGGGAAGAGTCTAGTAGAGAATTTCTGTCACATGGGCCTTAGAAGACTCTGAAAGGTTGCATGGCATTTGGAGGCAGAGATGGAGATAGACAGGCCGTTGGCTGGGAGTTGTATAAGGTTGTGAAGTGAAGGAAGCTGTCTCCAGAAGTGTTTGTTGTCCAGGAGAGTCCTGAAGTGAGCGTCCACCTGGAAGGGGTACTAAGTGTGTCTTGCTAGTTTCTTTTGAGAGCCTCCAAAGCCACAGACTTCTGTTAAACAGAGGGGGAGAGAGAGGGAATGTTGTGTTTTGGGTGAGCAAGGAAATCCTCATAGAAAGAGAGAAGATGCTGTAATGTCTGGTTTAGGAATGTGTTGATTGAGTTATTAACAAGATGCTGATAAAATCCAGGTAACTTGCTGACAGCAAGAGAGAATGGATGGTGTTGCTGTAGACCTGTATGTCTTCTGGTCCCTCAGTGTGTAATCTTATACTATGTGGTTCACACTTATACGTCTGTGAGCTTCCAGTGAACCGATGTCACTTCTGTCAGTATAATTAGTTTTTTAATTATGTATTACTAACTCTTACATTTTGTGGCCTCAAGCTTGTGTTTGAATTTCTGCATCCATAAAACCTGTTATCGTTTCTGATCATCCATTATATACAGATTTTGCTTCCTGAAATTAGGGTTGTTGCAGTGGAAAAAGAGATTGGTAACTTGGATTGGTTTTGAAACAGTAGTACTTTTAAAAATGTAATGGGGATTAATTTCAATTGCCTGTAGTGTTGCCCTTTGAACGATATACCTACATCTTGCCATGTTACCCACAAATCCTTCTTCTTTTTTTTTTTTTTTAGATCTAGTGTGGGGCAAGAGAGGATTGGTAGCTGGTTCTAGGACTCTTTTTGCATTCTAGAACCTGTCTTTAGCTGTTTCCCAGAGTTCATGGCACCCCTCTGATAAGGAGCTCCAAGAACATAGAATGATTCTCCCTACATGCTTCAAATCTCTGAAGCTCTGATGCTGTCCCATCAGAAGTGTTTCCATGTTCTCTCAACTAACTGGAAAGCATAAAAATGCTGGGAAATTTTTAACTGAGTAGCAGCTCAAAAGTTAGTAGATTTACAATATGCCATGTTGATTTTCAAAGGCAGAGGGGAGGGAACCATGTTGGGAAAGGGTAGGATTTGTCTGAATGTTTTTATTTCAACTAGTATGTTGCAGGGTTTCTCCATCAATATCATAGGTATAATATAGTACTACTACATATTGAAGCCTAGTTGTATGACGCTGCAGTTGAAGATGACAGGTAATAACTATTTGCTAGGTATAAAATGGGGCTAACAATGAATGCTAAATTGACTCTTATGAAACATGGCAAAACTGTTGCATTTCTTCAGCTTCAGTTTGCCAAGGAGGAGAAATTTATAAAGACAGCTTGGCGAACACTGGCTACTCAAATGCATTGTGATATCATTGTACCATAATTACATAGATCATTTTAGCTAAATTATTTTTAAAATGTTTCAGTCACAAAATGTTCTTGCGAAAAAGGACATGTTGAGTTACGATAATGCCTTTTTAAAAAAAAAGTAGGGAATAGACCAATTGCAGGAGAAGACTGAGGGTACAGCGCATAACTGATTCTGATTTCTCTGATCATTATAGTATTTTCTGCAGGAGGGTGAAATAATGTGCTTTATTAATAAAGTATGTGTGTGCACATTGGAAATGATTCATAAACTATATGAACAAGAAAACTAAATAATGATCGATGACTATTTTTGATCGACTATTTTTAATAAACTAAAATACTGTAGTGACATTTCTGTTTGATTAGGTGATAATAATTGCTATAGTGATCATAGTTATGACATTGTGAAAAACTGAATTTGAGTAACCAATTTGCTACCTCACTTGTCTGGACTATGAACCTTTTTATATTTTGGGAACTCATATTTGTATGTGATGCAAATATGGTGCAAAACTTCTAATATAATTACAAGTTTAATTTTTATATATTTTAAAATACCAATTTGCTGTTTATATCAACTATATATTAAAGTTTACTAGGTAGTATACATGTTCCAAGGCAACTCTGCTCTTAATAAAGTTAATCAAAAGGTTATGTAGATATTTTCATGTGATGGACTAAAGACCTCAATTTTTTTACCTTGGAAAAAAATATTTTGCATTACTTGTTGCTAATGATCCTAGGCCTGACTCCTGAAAAGACTTAAGCACATGCAGAAGTCCCATTGATTCAAGTAGACTATTTGCGCATAAAGTTAAGCACATGCTTAAATCTTTGCAGGATGATGGCATCAATGAATACATAGAAGTTAATATTAATCCAAGGTAAGTGTTTGCATAGAGGGAAGAAATAATCCATAATTCTTGATTTTTTTTTGAGAAGCAACATGGTCTTGGAAAATTAACATTGAACTGGGAGCCAGAAATTCCTGAATGTTAATCTTGGCTGTCACTGACTCAGTGTTTGGCTTTGTGCAAGTCATACAGGGCCCAAGGATTGCAATCCTTATCTACCAGAAACTTCCATTTGACTTCAGTCAATGACATTTAAGCTGCACAAGGAATACAGACACAGGCTCTTAATCTCTGCATCAGTTTCCTACAGCACGGCAGTGTTGTGAGGATTGAATTATTTTTTTGTACCGGGATTTAAAATTGCAAAGTGCTACGTTATACAAGTGCCAAGTATTATTGCTACTAATCATTAAAATGGACATTTGATGAAAACAGGATGAGAAAATTTAAATAAGTGGGTTTGCTTTTGTAAACAAACACGCTGAAAATAAACATTGCATAATCTAGTGAAGCTACTTATAAATAGTGTTCAGATTATTTGTATTTAACTTGACTGGAGAAGTTATTATGGATCAACTTTTTCTCACCACACTCAAAGAAATGAAGTTGTGAGCAAACATAACTGTTAGTTAGTCCTCGGGGGGAAATGATGACATACTTGTTCTAACCAATATTTCCACGAGTGTGTTTTGTTGCCTTCAGATATGTTTTTTACTAACCAAAATTGTCAGTGACAGTGATGTAAATTGACTGCATGCTACAGTATACCCTGTAGTTAGTGAGATGATAATGAAGATAATATATCTACATGTTTTCATTGTATAATAAAATAAAATAGTGTATTATTGTTCATGTTTTAATGGTAAATACTGCTGTATAGAATATGTTTAACATCCAATCCTGTGTCCTCAACTCCCACTGACTTCACTGGGAGGTTGTGAGTATTCTTCAGAGCAGCTGGCAGCGAGCGTTCCAGCCTGGGTAGCCAAACTTGCACTAGCGGGGTTCAAGCTAGCATACTAAAAATAGCAGTGTGGACATTGCTGCGCCAGTGGAGGCTTGGGATAGCTACCTGAGCTCAGACCCGCCCTACACTCTGTCTACCCAGGCTATGGACTCACTCACAGCTGCACTGTAGACATACCCTATGGTGCGCAGCACTATGCAGGATTGAGTCCTTAAAGGAGAGGCCTCTATTTTATTAATTCTCTTGATTCATATGTTGCATAAATAAATGGGCCTGATCATACTCAGTTTTGCCTTGGCCTTGTTCCACCAATGCACTAGCCAGTGTAGCTGCTTTGGTGTGCCAGGGAACATACACCTTCCTGGTCACAGACCCGGTACGATTCACACCCTCCGTAGAGCAGCAGGGGAGCTTTGCAGTCACAATTTCCTGCCTGAGCTGCTCCAGAGGCAGCACAACATTAAATTGCCCCCTTCTCGTGGCTTATCACAAAGCTGTGATTCAGCTCCAGTATAAATTACTGAATGTGAGTACTGCTCTGCAGACGCGAGCCCCACAAGAAAGGGCCTTGCCAAAAGACCTTGGCAGATCTCTTGGTTGCAGTCTGCTTAGCTGCTTTTTACATCTGGGCATTTTAGCAGTTGGTGACGCTGTAAGGCACTGAACAGTTCTCACTATCATAGTCTGTGGGAATATAAATAATAATAATAATAATATAATAGCCTCTTAAGGATAATGAAGTGTGTTTTATGAACATGTTTGTTTTAAATATTGTTTTTCCACATGTTGCCGGCACCCAGTGCCAAGAGGCTGAACAACAGCTTGAGTTGGTTCGTTACCCGGTGTGCTGCACCCAATAATCACAACGGGGTGGAGAAGCAGAAAAGTTTATTTGAAGCTTCAAAAAGGTACAGGGAGATTTGAATCTCAAATCCTGTACAACAGAGCAGGAAGTTACACAGGCTTTTATACATCCTTTTTCCCAGCATACTTATCCAATAGCAAGCTGCTCCAAGTAAGTATCCATATAGCCAGCCAATCCAGTTCCCAGCTAGTTCCCTGATTCTCTGTATCATTTGTTAAACTATACATAAAGCTGCTTTATTCTGCATTGTTCTTCCATATCTCCCCTGTTTGGCCTTGCTTAGTTTCAGGCAGTCTGACTCTGCAACATACTGTTGCAGATTCTCAGCATAACTGCTGTGTGCGCCTCCAGGCGGGGGGGGGGGGGGTGGGGGCAAGGACACTTGGGCCTAGCACGCAGAGCTGCTGCGAGTGCCTCCAGGCAGGGGGGGGGGGCAAGGACACCGGGGCCTAGTGCGAGGGGGCTTCATCGACACTCGTGGTCTTCCATCCCCTCGAGTTACCTAGTGGCCATGCCCCAGTGTTCCCAACACACAGTTGTGGGTTTGCCTATTCCCCTTCTTCAGGTTAAATAGCTGTTCTGCTGAATGCACCACACTCAGGAGCACAAATTTCATATCCCTGCTTCCATATCATGTTAAACCAGGCAGGCGGGACTCATACAACCAGAGGAGGAGAAAAGGAGGTAATTAGTTCACAGGTTATTTCCATTTCCGTTCTTGAGGCGGGAAGTATAGCCTTGTAATGAAACATGCTTGGGAATCAGGAGGTTTGGGTTCTACTGTTCTATTTCCAGCTCTCTCTGCCTTCCCCTTTTCAGACACAAATATACATGGTTGTATTGTAGCATTGTTTGGTTAATGAAGCCTTCAGCAAAGAGTTTTAGTTGCTGAAGCAGCAAAGTACTTTAACAATTGTGCTGCAAGATAAAGCTGTTAGGTATTTACTTGTGAACTTGTAGTAC
Organism: Lepidochelys olivacea; assembly: GCF_965140295.1. NCBI lineage: Eukaryota > Metazoa > Chordata > Testudines > Cheloniidae > Lepidochelys > Lepidochelys olivacea. The sequence continues at coordinate 77,150,671 of NC_140417.1, read as the reverse complement.
ATTGGAGTACTGAAAAGGAAAAAGGGGAAGACAGACTAGCAATATGAGAAGTAAAGAGAGCGAGCATTTGACATGGCTTGTTTTGAGAAAAATTAGATAGTGTAATACCAAATTACTAAAAGTGAAACAAGAGCCAAGGATGAATTAGAAATGCTGACTTGATGCCACAACGACCCTCTACTAGTTTGTTTTATAAATCGTGCTTAGAAATATGCAAGTGCAATACGAGGGAGAAGTTGCATGCAATTGCATATTAACATTTGTTTATGAACATAGATGATTTCCTTTAGTGTGACATATCTTTGCCCTCTAGTGGACAGGAAACATGTGGCATGACTTCATGTTTTTGCTCTAATTCAGAAGATGAATTTGTTCCATAATGACTTCTAGATAAATTTGTGAACAAAATCATTTGTTACAAAGAGAATAAACCAATAAAAACACAAGTTATTTACTCAAACAATTTCTGAATTAGAGACTTCCTTTTTTTAATGGTGGTTTAAACTCCATTTAAAATTAGTTGTCTGTATTATTCAGTATTGTATTGAAACATACTGAGCTTAATCTTCAGCTGTGCCCAGTAAATGCAAGGCACAGCTGGGGCAGGAAGCTGCAAAGGAACTGTTTGTGGCTTCTTGGTTCTCAGGATGTTCAATGCCACCCCCATCCCCAACCTAGTGTAGAACGTCACTGGGACTGCTACAAAATATACCAACTTGTAATGCCCCCAGGCGCTGTTACACCAGATGGGGATCATTGGTACATAGCGTGCTCTGAGCATGGATTGAGTGGGAGTGGCAGACAGGCAGTTTTGTTAGTTGTATGCCAACCAAGAATTTCCCCACATTGAGACAATCCTCAGCTGCCCCTTTTTAACAGCCAGTACAGAAGCATGATTCACAAATCAGTGCAGATGTGTCCACCTGGGGTATCAGCTGTTCACCGTGGTGACCTGCAGCACAATCATATGACTTTATAACAGTATGGATAAAAATCTCTGATTTTTAAAAAAATATGATTTTTTAAAATTTAAATTAAATTATAAAAAGCTTTTCTTTTAAAAAATAAACCTGTTTAAAATGAAATCTGAATTTAATACAAAATATTTTAAGGCCTTCTTTTATTATAATCTCTTAAAACATTTAAATAAAAAATAAATATGCTGAATGCATGAACCTCTATCAAACTTTGAGTTAAAGGCTACTTTTCTATATGCAGATTGAATCAGGGGAGAAAATCTAACTTTTGAGGTGAAGGTTTATAAATACGGCCCAATAGGTCATAGTATTAAGGGCTTGTTTTGTTTGAATAAAAATCAGTGTTATATGCTGTTGTATGTTTAATTAAATTCCAGTTACCATCCTAATGCATGTGACACAAGTCATGAGCAAAAAGTTAAGTATATAAGTAAATAAGCAATATATCATTCATAATTTTCTAACTTATTTTAAATGTATAATTAATAAGAATCTGAAAACATTGAGCTATGTAATTGCTTAAATTAATGTATATGGTTATAGTGTACCCTCCTAGGTAGTAAAAAGATGTAGCAACTGTAGAGTAAAGGCTCTATTTAGTTTTAAATCAACATGTTTTAATGATTATATAGAGCAATAAGAGTGCATCTTTCTTTAGAAAATATCTGAAGTATAAATGGCAACGTTAATTAACATTTGTTTAAATTGAGGCTTTCCACTTGGCGATTTAAATTGGTCCATGCTGTTATATAAGCTACATTTTATCCCTGCCGTTAGCCTACTAACTCATCCTGTTCTTGCATGGCTGGACGACCGTCACTGGCTTACCCTTAGGGATGAAAGTTCCCTGGGTTTGCCTTTGCTGAGTGGCCACAAATTGGACCTCTTCTGCTGTCCATGACTGTATCAGTACTTGTTTGTATTATACCACTGGTGCTATGACTGCAGCTTGCCCTTTGTTCCCTCACAGGTGTCTATGACATGTAGAGGAGCATTCTAATTGAAGGTTACACACTAGAAACCAAATTGTGGTCCATCCTATTTGCGCTTCTTTAACTGCATGTATATGATAAAAAGATGAAAATATTTCTTCTTCGAGTGATTGCTCATACCTATTCCAATTAGATGTGTGCACGTGGCATGCACAGTCGTTGGAAAGTTTTTCCCCTAACAGCACCTGTTGGGTTGGCTGAGGAGCCCCCTGGAGAGGCACCTCCATAGCGCTCTATATATGACCCTGCCAATCTGGTGCCTCCTCAGTTTCTTCTTACTGCCAGTGATGATCATTAGAACTGTGGCGTCTTGTTCAGCAAGCTCTCCACATTTCCCTAGCTTCTATCTACTTCAGTGTTTGTTTTCCTTAGTTAGTTTAGTTACTAGTTAGTATAGTTTAACAGTTCACTGTCGGGAGGTGGGGGTTCCCCTCCAACCCAACCACGCTCTCCTTGGGGACTCAGGGCATGCCTAAGTCCCAGGGGTTCAAACCTTGCAAGTCCTGCAACAAGCCTATGCCAATGGGCGACCCTCACGACACTTGCTTAAAGTGTCTGGGGAAAACACATCAGGTGGATAAGTGCAGGATTTGCAAAGGGTTTTGCCCGAGAATGAAGAAGGAGCGGGACTTTAGACTGATTCTGTGGATGAAGGGAAAGCAGTGGATGTATTGTTTCTTGACTTTAGCAAAGCTTTTGACACGGTCTCCCATAGTATTCTTGTCAGCAAGTTAAGGAAGTATGGGCTGGATGAATGCACTATAAGGTGGGTAGAAAGCTGGCTAGATTGTCGGGCTCAACGGGTAGTGATCAATGGCTCCATGTCTAGTTGGCAGCCGGTATCAAGTGGAGTGCCCCAAGGGTCGGTCCTGGGGCCGGTTTTATTCAATATCTTCATAAATGATCTGGAGGATGGTGTGGATTGCACCCTCAGCAAATTTGCGGATGATACTAAACTGGGAGGAGTGGTAGATACGCTGGAGGGGAGGGAAAGGATACAGAAGGACCTAGACCAATTGGAAGATTGGGCCAAAAGGAATCTGATGAGGTTCAATAAGGATAAGTGCAGGGTCCTGCACTTAGGACGGAAGAACCCAATGCACAGCTACAGACTAGGGACCGAATGGCTAGGCAGCAGTTCTGCAGAAAAGGACCTAGGGGTGACAGTGGACGAGAAGCTGGATATGAGTCAGCAGTGTGCCCTTGTTGCCAAAAAGGCCAATGGCATTTTGGGATGTATAAGTAGGGGCATAGCCAGCAGATCGAGGGACGTGATCGTTCCCCTCTATTCGACATTGGTGAGGCCTCATCTGGAGTACTGTGTCCAGTTTTGGGCCCCACACTTCAAGAAGGATGTGGATAAATTGGAGAGAGTCCAGCGAAGGGCAACAAAAATGATTAGGGGACTGGAACACATGAGTTATGAGGAGAGGCTGAGGGAGCTGGGATTGTTTAGCCTGCAGAAGAGAAGAATGAGGAGGGATTTGATAGCTGCTTTCAACTACCTGAAAGGGGGTTCCAAAGAGGATGGCTCTAGACTGTTCTCAATGGTAGCAGATGACAGAACGAGGAGTAATGGTCTCAAGTTGCAGTGGGGGAGGTTTAGATTGGATATTAGGAAAAACTTTTTCACTAAGAGGGTGGTGAAACACTGGAATGCGTTACCTAGGGAGGTGGTAGAATCTCCTTCCTTAGAGGTTTTTAAGGTCAGGCTTGACAAAGCCCTGGCTGGGATGATTTAACTGGGAATTGGTCCTGCTTTGAGCAGGGGGTTGGACTAGATGACCTTCTGGGGTCCCTTCCAACCCTGATATTCTATGATTCTATGAAGCAGCTCCTCCTGGAGGTAGCACTTAGACCACAACCAGCATCAGTGCGGCAGGACCCGCCCCCAAGTGCATCAGTGCGTAGTGCCTCAGCAGCGGTGGAGACGGCACCACGGAAGGATTCTGGACAAGACCGCGGCACCGCTGCTCTCCGGCACTGGTCCCATTCTCCGGGTCAGAAGTGGCACTGGAAACAAGGGAGGAGTGGTTCCCTGACTTCAGGATGCAACCCGGCGGAACTTCGGAGCTGGCACCGTCGACTTCGGTCCTGCAAGGGGGGACGTTAAGACTGGTGAATTTGGACTCACCGTGTCAGGTGGTGGAGAAGGTATAACTGCCTTCCACCCCAGATACATTTGAGGCTGCAAGAGATCTCATAGACGTGACGGTACTGCAGTCCCCGGCCCTTCGCGCCAAGCCCCCGATGTCCAGCATGCAGCACCATCCCACAGAAAGCCTGCAATGCTGCTCTCCTCGGCACCTCCTCAGAGACACGATGCCGCTCGGAGTCCCGGTGACACTTGGAGTCCCGGCACCGATCACACTCACAGCACTGATCAGACTCGCAGCGCTGGTCTGACTCGCGGCACCACTCCAGGTCCTGCCAGCGTGACTGTTCGTGGCGTTGATCGCTGTTGCACAGCAGGTCCAGGTCCCCGTGGAGTCCGTCATAGCACCATTCCGGGTCATTGCGCAGACCCCATTTGCGGCACCGTTGCAGGACACGGCACTGTTCCAGGTCGTGACACCGCTCCCCGGCCCAATAGCACTCAGCACTGCGCTGGCCCTCATGGTCTAGATCCATGTCTTCGGGTTTGGAGACAGGGTCTAAAGTTTCAGAATGGGCCTGATGCAAGCTGGCACAGGGCAAACAAGATGGGCGTGGCACCATGGCCCACACAGTGGCAGGGGCCAGAGCAGTGGCCATTTTGGACCTCTTGGGCATATCACCAGGCCCAGGGCATCCAGTCCAGGGGCTCCCATTCAATGGTGTCCAACGCGAGGGCGCTGGAGGCAGAGGCTAGCCATCCCATCCTGAGGGGTGTGGAGGAGTTACCAACCCTACCACCTCCTCCGGAACCCAGCCCTGTTCCTAAGCCTGACCATGGGGTGTCTGACCCTGGATTAGAGGCAGGACAGGAGGTAATGGAGGACCAGGAAGGTCAGGAGGACCCAGTTCCCTCTCTGGTCTCCTCGACTTCCTCCCTGGATGAGGCTGTGGTGGGTTCCTACACCTCTGGGCCTCCCCCTATAGATAGCCATTCCCACCAGGAACTCCTACGCAGGGTGGCACAAAATATAAACCAGCAGGCTGAGGAGGTGGTAGAGTCCAAGGACCCTATGGTGGATATCCTGGCACTGGAGGGACCATCTAGGGTCACTCTACCACTCATCAAAACTATCCAGGCCAATGCAAAGGCCATTTATCAGACTTCAGACTCCAGCCTCCATCCCTCCCACCACCAATGGGATGGAGAGGAAATATATTGTCCTCTCTAAAGGGTACGAATACCTATTCACACACCTGCAGTCCTGTTCCCTGCAGTGAATGAGAAGGAGAGGACAGCAAGCCCCAGCGCCTAAGTCCAAGGATTCCAAGTGCCTGGATTTATTCAGACAAAAAGTATAATCCACAGGGGGCTTACAACTCAGGATTGCCAATCAGCAGGCAATCCTGAGTAGATACAACTTCAACTCCTGGAACTCAATGCTGAAGTTTAAGTAATTCTTACCAGCAGAGTCCTGGGAGAAGTTTGGGGCTATTGTTGAGGAAGACAAGGCAGTGGCACAGACCTCTTTACAGGCCTCACTGGATGCTGCGGACTTGGAGGCGCACATCTTGTCCTCAGGAATCGCCATGAGGCTTAGCTCATGGCTGCAGGCCTCAGGGCTTCTGTCCAAGGTTCAACAAACCTTGATGGGGTGGTCCGTTTGCTGAACAGATGGACTCCAGGCTGCATAGCCTAAAGGATTCCAGGCTACAATGAAATCCTTGGGTATGCACACCCCAGCAACCCAATGGAGGCCCTTTAAGCCCCAACCATAGTAACAGCAGTCCTATCCTCCCCAGCTGAGGCAGGATCCCTACAGACATGAGGGCAGAAATGGCAGGCGCAAGCCCTCCCATCCTCAGTCTGGACAGGGACAGGGCCTGACTAAGCCTTCATCGGTCTCAAAGCAGTCATTTTGAAGGTGCGCCCGAGGACGGTGCACCTGTCTCAGCACCAGATCCTTCCCCATGTTTTCTGAACTCTCTATCCTTCTTCTACTGTGCTTGGTCCCATCTAACATTGGATCTCTGGGTTTTTCGCATGGTAGAAGTGGGATATTCTCTCCAATTCTGCTGCTCCCCTCCCTCCCACCCCCCCTTCCTCGTCCCTCTTCAGGGACCCTTCTCACGAGCAACTCCTTGTCCAGGAGGTGCAGTCGCTCCTCACAATAGGAGCGGTGGAGGAGGTTCCTCAGGAGCTAAGGGGAAAGGGATTCTACTCACACTATTTCCTAATCCTCAAGGCAAAGCTGGGGTGGGGGGTCCTCTGACCCATTCTAGACCTGCGAGGACTCAATAAATTCATGGTGAAGTTGAAGTTCTGTATGGTCCCTCTGAGCACGATGATCCCTTCCCTGGATCCGGGAGACTGGTACACTGCCCTCAACATGAAAAACATGTATTTTCACATAGCCATTTGCCCCATGCACAGGTGATTTCTAAGGTTTATGGTCAACTACAAACACTATCAGTTCATGGTCCTCCTGTTCGGTCTGTCGAGAGGCCCCCGAGTTTTCACCAAGTGCATGTCAGTCGTAGCAGCCTTCCTTCGCAAGAGACAGGTGTATGTATACCCCTACCTCAACGACTGGCTGCTCAGAGGGTGCACCAAGGAGCAGGTGGAATCTCAGGTCCAGTTCGTCAGATCCACTTTCGAGAGACTGGGCCTCCTCCTCAACATGAACAAATCAACCTTGTCTCCGATCCCGAGAATAGAGTTCAACGGAGCAGTGCTGGACTCAAAGCAAGCAAGAGCATTTTTGCCAGAGACACGATTCCAAGCCATGACAGACATCATTCAAGGCCTCAGGCGATTCCTGACCCCTACTGCAAGGGATTGCCTACGTCTCCTCGGCCACATGGGAGCCTGCACTTATGTGGTTCAGCATGCCAGTCTGAGGCTCAGACCCCGACAGGTGTGGCTTGCATTGGCCTATCGCCCGGGACGCGACAACCTGGACTTAGTAGTAACGGTACCAGAGCACATACTTGAGTCCCTCCTATGGTGGTTCCACCCTTGGATGGTGTGCGAAGGAGTCCCCTTCCACATCCCACAGCTCTCATTGTCTCTGGTAAAGGACGTGTCAGCTCTAGGTTGGGTTGCACATTTGGGACATCTACAAACACAGGGCCTATGGTCTCGGGATGAGCTCTCCCTTCATAACAACATCAAGGAGCTCAGGGTGGTATGCCTAGCATGCCAAACTTTTTGGGCCCGGCTGCAAGGCTAGTTCATGGAAGTGAGGATGGGCAACACCACTGCCATGTTTTACATCAACAAGCAGGGTGGAGCCCGTGTCGAGAAGCCCTCAGGCTCTGGGAGTTCTGCATAGCCCACTCCATTCACCTGGAAGTGTCCTATCTCCCAGGAGTGCAGAACGAGCTGGCGGACCACCTCAGCAGGTCCTTCTGCAATCACGAGTGGTCCATCTGGCCGGACGTTATACACTCCATCTTCCAAAGGTGGGGGTTTCCCCAGGTTGACCTATTCGCCACCCGCAGCAACAGGAAGTGCCCGATGTTATGCTCCTTCCAGAATCACAGCCCAGGCTCAGTCACAGACACGTTTCTGCCATCCTGTGAAGGCTATCTGTTGTTCACTTTTCCCCTGTTCCCTCTGGTGCACAAGGTTCTTCTCAAGGTCCACAGGGACAAGAGCGGAGGTAAACCTGGTGGCCCCAGCATGGCCTTGACAACACTGGTACACCACGCTCTTGGAACTGTCAATGGACACTCAACTGTGTTGCCACTCCACGCCGACATGATCACTCAGGACCACGGTCGCCTGCTCCACCCAGACCTCAAGTCTCTCCATCTCACGGCTTGGAAGCTTCATGGTTAAATCTCATGGAACTTCTGTGCTCGGAACCTGTAAGGGAGGTCCCACTTGGCAGCAGGAAACCATCCACCCGAGCCACTATCTAGCTAAGTGGAAAAGGTTTACTTGCTGGTGTGCCCAGCATCTCCCACCTCCAATCCATGTGCCTATACCACTCATCCTAGAGTACCTCCTACACCTGAAACAACAAGGCCTGGCAGCGTCATCCATCAAGGTGTACCTCGCTGCTATCTCAGTTTTCCACCCAGGAGTGTCTGGATGCTCCATATTTACCAACCCCATGGTGAGACATTCTCTGAAGGGCCTGGAATGCCTCCATTCGCAGATTAGGCAGCCAGTTCCTGCATGGGACCTGAACTTGGTCCTCTCCAAACTAATGGGGCCCCTATTTGACTGTTAGTGACTTGCTCCCTCCTCTATCTATCATACAAGGTAGATCTTCTGGTTGCTATTACCTCAGCAAGGAGGATGTCTGAGTTGAAGGCCCTCACCTCTGACCCACCTTACACAGTCTTCTATAAGGATAAGGTGCAACTTAGGCCTTTCTTCCGAAGGTTGTCATATTTTCATACGAGTCAAGACATATACCTGCCCGTTTTCTTTCCTAAGCCTCATGCCAGTAACCGCAAGCAGAGGCTGCACTCTCTGGATGTTCAGTGGGTGCTAGCCTTCTACATCGAATGTACTAAGCCATTCAGAAAGTATATATTCCTGCATCACATCCTGCATCCGCACATGCTACGAGTTGGCCCAAATCCCAGCCCTGACACTTACGGCACACTCCACAAGAGCACAGGCCTCATCACCAGCATTCCTGGCCCAAGTCCCAATCCAAGAAATCTTCAGGGCAGTGACTTGGTCCTCAGTGCATATGTTCACCTCTCATTATGCCATTGTCCAACATGCCAGAGATGATGCAGCTTTCGGCAGAGTGGTGCTCCAATCAGCAATTCCATCACTCTGACCCCACTGCCTAGGTAAGGCTTGGGAGTCACGTAATTGGAATTGATATGAGCAATCACTCGAAGAAGAAAACAACAGTTACAAGAAGGTGAGTAACCGTTCTCTTTGAGATGTGTTGCTCATATCCATTTCAAACCCACCCGCCTTCCCCTCTGTCGGAGTAGCCGGCAAGAAGGAGCTGAGGAGGCACCAGGTCGGCAGGATCATATATAGAGTACTATGGAGGTGCCACTCCAGGGGGCTCCACAGCCAACCCAACGGGTGCTGCTAGGGGAAAAACTTTCTGACAACTCTGCACGCGGCGCACACACACCTAATTGGAATGGACATAAGCAACACATCTCGAAGAACAGCAGTTACAAGAAGGTAAGTAGCCATTCTTTTTTTAGTTCTATAAACTGAAAAACAAAACATCTTTAGCAAACATTTTTGTTTTACCCAGGGTGTGTTGTTTACTACTTTAATAAAACTGTACCTCTGCCATTTTGGTAGTTGTCTCAGTACAGATCCTAGTGGACAAGTGTTCACATATATAGATATATAAAATCAAAGTTTGGCACCCTTGTTGGCAGCTTCAGTAGTGAGGCCAAGGATTTGAATGAGTAGAGAGACTGACATATTCTTTCACCTTCAGGAGAGTTAAGGACTGAGATTCATTGGCAGGGCAGTATAGAGAAGCTTGTGCTCCCACTCCTCATGTTGTATGTTCTTCAGTTCAGCACTTCTTTTTTTTTTTTCAAAATTGCTAAAATTACAATCCAAATCTAAGTACTGGAACAAAGTGTCTATTTAATTAGAATTGACAGGAGCTCAATTTTATATCTTGTCTAAAAGTAGGCAACCTCCAGTAATGATGAGTACTGTTTCTTTAAACCTGTAGCAGGAAGCCGGGCAGAGAGGCTGGGGAGGGTCTAGTCAGAAGCTGTACACTAAAGCAGCGAGAGAGTTGCTTTAGGGATAATATTGTTTCTTATTCTAATACAGCCCATTCTTCAGCATTGATTTAAACCTATGTCAAGGGTGCCCTTTTCGAGTGCAGTTTTTTAGACAAACCTTAAATAAGAAGGCAACTTTTTCTATGATTTTTTCCCCCCATTGTCACATAACACCCTTTAGCATTTTACTGTGGCAGACTCAGAGGGAAAAGCGCCGCCTACTGAGTCATCAACACTTGGATTTTCTTGGATGTTGCCAACTGAAATACTATGCTGGCACAATGTACCCTGGTTTATTAAACCTAATGAGATTACAACCCAAGGTGGTATAGCAGAAATTGCCACACATTATAGCATTTTGGCATAAGGTTATTAGGTGTGGTCAAATATAAAGTATGCCCATATAAAATCAAGGGTTGTCATTGTTCCCCTTCTGCTTAGTTTATGCGTAACACATCTCAGGTGGCACGTGACCAGGAGTCATCCCCGAATTTGGTCCGCTGATTGGATCCTTAGCTGGTACTCATGGGAAGTGCCACATTAATGCTGATCCAGGCCCCCCAAAGTTCCCCTCATGCAGTGGTTAAAACTTGACCTTTTACAGTTGTATAACAGTAGCTATCTCAGTAGCTCATAAACATGAAAAATATCAGTGCTTTTGGCCATTCTCTGCTTTCTGCATTTTCTTTTCAGTTCATTCTCGTGGGTAATTCAGCCCCATGAAAACAACTGTAAACCACTGAGTCATACTGTGTGATAGATTCCATTTGTCTTGGGATGATGAGTTGGTGTTATTACGAATAGAAAATTTAAAAAATGGAGGCTTCTGGGCAATCTACAGATAAAAAGTGAAAAGTTAAGGGAGAAATATGTCACGCCAGATTGTACCTCCAGTTCGGCTGACGGTACATTGAGTGTGCTTTTTTATTTTTAAGTACATTTTAATTAAAGAAAAAAGGAAGGAATGAAAAGGTAAGATAAGATCCTTAATGACAGTGCAGTAGTTACAAACTCCAGCTGTAATGGCAATTCTATAGATAGAAAAAACTTTAGAAGGTGCACACTATATTGTGGATATAGTTCAGAACTGACCAGAAAGAAGAATTCCCATTCTGCAAGAAATTCTGAAATTAGAAAAAAACAAAATGTTCCAAATCAGAACAAAAAATGAAATTGTGAAATTTCCCATGGAATAAGAATTCCAGTATTTCTTTTTGAATAAGTGGAAACAACATTTTGTTTGTACCTTTTTACATTTTTTTGAGGCTCCCTGAAGTGCCCTGGGAGCCAGGTAGCTTGACAAGCTGAGAAACTGGAAGCTCCAGCTGCCAAGAAGACATGAACCTGGAAGTTGGGAGTTTCTTGGCTTCCAGGCACCCAGCTCTCCATCAACCCACCAGTTGGACTGCTGAGGAGCCACAGGACCCTAGAAACATGGGCTCCCCAGCAGCCTGGCAGGCAGCCTGCTGGAGCTTGGTGGGTGAGCTGGAATGGAGCCAGGTAAGTTTTGAAACCTGCCTGGCAGGCATGGATCTACCAGAAATCTGGCTGGTTTCTGTCGGAATTTCACTGAAGTTGAGATATTCCCATGGAATGTTTCATTTTCAAATAATCATCATTTTCTGATGGAAAACATTTTGTCGGAAAAATTCCAACTGGCTTTATTGCTGTTGCCCCTGCATCAGGAAGCAAACAAGGGCATAGCCTGAGGGGAACCTATGGGTTCCTTAATCCACAGGCAAAAAGAAAAAAATAGAAGCGTTGGACTTATCACTACACATTTCCACCTAAAATGGATTTAAATGTTTAAATTATGCCTAAATCCCTGGATTAATGTTCTCAGATGGTTACCCATGACCAGCTGCATACATTAATGCTAATGAAAACCCCATCGACAGAATATAAATAATATTTTATATATAACATGTCAAAGTGTATTTAAGTATTCACATAAAATATCTGGCATTGTGAAAATGTTAAAATATATAACGCTGAACAATTATGGTCCAATTTATTCACCTCTTAAAATCAGGAACAGTTCTCAAACTGTGTGTTGGGACCCCAAAGTGGGTCATGACCACGTTTTAATGGGGTTGCCAGGGCTGGTGTTAGACTCGCTGGGGCCCAGGGCTGAAGCCAAAGCCTGAGGACTTCAGCCCTGGGCAGCAGGGTTCAGGCTTTGGCTTCAGCTCTGGATGGCAGGGCTCAGGTTACAGGTCCCTTGCCCAGGGTTGAAGCCCTTGAGCTTTGACTTTGCGCGTCCCCCACCCCTCTAACCCGGGGCAGTGGGACTCGGGAGGGCTCAGGATTTGGTCCCTGCTCCTGGGGTCATGTAGTCATTTTTGTTGTCAGAAGGGGGTTGGGGTGCAGTGAAGTTTCAGAACCACTGGGCTATTAGAATGCAAATGGTTTGTGTTTCTAGATACTTTGGATTAAAATAGTTGGTTAAGAAATCAGATAAAATGTTCACGGGAATACCTCATTATGTTTCATCAAGACAGACAGATTTCTGTTTCATTTGTCAAACCTTAGTTAAGGCCATTTTTATTTGTATTATGCTTTGTTCCACTCCAGACACCAGAAAGCCCAACGGTCACTGCAGACCTTCTGGCTACTGTTTTCTGGTTTTAACTTGTGGAGTGAAGATGTGAACAACAGAGACTTTGCAGCACCTAATCTAAAGCTTGTGCTGTTGTGTGTGGCAATGTTCATATCACATATGAAAATGGCAGACTTTTGACTCGAATGTAACAGGAATAGTGCTTCCGTGACTAGAAATGCAATGATGTCACTACACAGAAATCTGTCACCACCTGAAGCTTTTGAAATCCGGATTGCCATATTTGGGGTTGGGAAGGAATTTTCCCCCGGGTCGACCCTGGGTTTTTTTTATCTTCCTTTGCAGCATGGGGCCTGGGTCACTTGCAGGTTTAAACTAGTGTAAATGGTGGATTCTCTTTAAACCATGATTTAAGGACTTCAGTAACTCAGCCAGAGGTTAGGGGTCTATTTCAGGAGTGTGTGGGTGAGGTTCTGGGTCCTGCAATGTGCAGGAGGTCAGGCTAGATGATCATGATGGTCCCTTCTGACCTTAATGTCTATGAGTCTAAGTCACCCAGAGGTGAAGATCAATGGTGGCTGTTGGAGAATAAAAGACAGAGCAGTTAGGGGAACTGTGTGTAGGCAATAGACATGACCTGGAATGATGGAATGGGTATTAGTTTGTGCTTGGGTACCCAGCTGAAGACGAACACAAAAATGTTCAGTAGAGCCAAAAAAACAGGCTGTTAAAAACACAGAATATATAAAATTTAGTAGAATTGTTCCAGTCTGAATTTTTTAGACAACTTTCTTAGTCTGAATAGTTTTAGCAACAATTTGCTGCTTATGACTGGGTGTTCTGTTTTAAAGTATTAAGGACAATCACAGAATTGTTTGTTTTTTCCCCTTATCCTGAAAAAAGGTGGGGAGGGAACCAGTGAAAGTTTAAAGAGATGAAACAGATAGTACCTTAGTAAGAATACTGTATTTATTCTTCAGACATAAAATTATACTCTGTGTCCAAAATGGAAAAACTTTTAATTCATAAGTAAAACATGAACACAGTAATTGTGTCCCCAGGCTACTAACTGAATAATTCAACCATGCTTGTGTATCTGCCCTTAGATACCAGTTTTCTTTTACCAGCTTATTTACTTTTTCATTACCAGATATTATAGGGATAACAGAAACATGGTGGAATAGTAGTCATGACTGGACTACAGGTATTGAAGGGTTTGTGCTGTTTAGGAAAGACAGAAATAAAGGCAAAGGTGGTGGAGTAGCATTGTATATCAATGATGAGGTAGACTGTAAAGAAATAAGAAGTGATGGAATGGATAAGACAGAGTCCGTCTGGGTAAAAATTACATTGGGGAAGAAAACTACTGGAGCCTTCCCTGGGATAGTGCTTGGGGTGTGCTATAGACCGCCGGGATCTAGTTTGGATATGGATAGAGCCCTCTTTAATGTTTTTAATTAAGTAAATACTAATGGAAATTGCGTGATCATGGGAGACTTTAACTTCCCAGATATAGACCGGAGGACGAGTGCTCATAATAACAATAGGGCTCAGATTTTCCTAGATGCGATAGCTGATGGATTCCTTCATCAAGTAGTTGCTGAACTGACTAGAAGGGATTCCATTTTAGATTTGGTTTTGGTGAGTAGTGAGGACCTCATAGAAGAAATGGTTGTAGGGGACAATCTTGGTTCAAGAGATCATGAGCTAATTCAGTTCAAACTGAATGGAAGGATGAACAAAAATAAATCTGCAACTAGGATTTTTGATTTCAAAAGGGCTGACTTTCAAAAATTAAGGAAATTAGTTAGGGAAGTGGATTGGACTGAAGAACTTCTGGATCTAAAGGCAGTGGAGACCTGGGATTACTTTAAATCAAAGTTGCAGAAGCTATCGGAAGCCTGCATCCCAAGAAAGGGGAAAAAATTCATAGGCAGGAGTTGTAGACCAAGATGGATGAGCAAGCATCTCAGAGAGGTGATTAAGAAAAAGCAGAAAGTATATAGGGTGTGGAAGATGGGAGGGATCAGCAAGGAAAGCTACCTTATTGAGGTCAGAACATGTAGGGATAAAGTGAGACAGGCTAAAAGTCAAATAGAGTTGGACCTTGCAAAGGGAATTAAAACCAATGGTAAAAGGTTCTATAGCCATATAAATAAGAAGAAAACAAAGAAAGAAGAAGTGGGACCGCTAAACACTGAGGATGGAGTGGAGGTCAAGGATAATCTAGGCATGGCCCAATATCTAAACAAATACTTTGACTCAGTCTTTAATAAGGCTAAAGAAGATCTTAGGGATAATGGTAGCATGACAAATGGAATGAGGTTATGGAGGTAGATATTACCATATCTGAGGTAGAAGCGAAACTCGAACAGTTTAATGGGACTAAATTGGGGGGCCTAGATAATCTTCATCCAAGAATATTAAAGGAATTGGCACATGAAATTGCAAGCCCATTAGCAAGAATTTTTAATGAATCTGTAAACTCAGGGGTTGTACTGTATGATTGGAGAATTGCTAACATAGTTCCTATTTTTAAGAAAGGGGGAAAAAAAGTGATCCGGGTAACTACAGGCCTGTTAGTTTGACATCTGCAGTATGCAAGGTCTTGGAAAAAATTTTGAAGGAGAAAGTAGTTAAGGACATTGAGGTCAATGGTAAATGGGACAAAATACAACATGGTTTTACAAAAGGTAGATGGTGCCAAACCAACCTGATCTCCTTCTTTGAGAAAGTAACAGATGTTTTAGACAAAGGAAACGCAGTGGATCTAATTTACCTAGATTTCAGTAAGGTGTTTGATACCGTGCCACATAGGGAATTATTAGTTAAATTGGAAAAGATGGGGATCAATATGAAAATTGAAAGGTGGATAAGGAATTGTTTAACAGGGAGACTACAGTGGGTCATACTGAAAGGTGAATTGTCAGGCTGGAGGGAGGTTACTAGTGGAGTTCCTCAGGGATCAGTTTTGGGACCAATCTTATTTAATCTTTTCATTACTGACCTCGGCACAAAAAGTGAGAGTGTGCTAATAAAGATTGCGGATGATACAAAGCTGGGAGGTATTGCCAATTTAGAGAAGGACCGGGAAATCATACAGGAAGATTTGGATGACCTTGTAAACTGGAGTAATAGTAATAGGATGACATTTAATAGTGAGAATTGTAAGGTCATGCATTTAGGGATTAATAACAAGAATTGTAGTTATAACCTGGGGACGCATCAATTAGAAGTAACGGAGGAGGAGAAGGACCTTGGAGTATTGGTAGATCATAGGATGACTATGAGCTGCCAATGTGATATGGCCGTGACAAAAGCTAATGCGGTCTTGGGATGCATCAGGCGAGGTATTTCCAATAGAGATAAGGAGGTTTTAGTACCGTTATACAAGGCACTGGTGAGACCTCACCTGGAATACTGTGTGCAGTTCTAGTCTCCCATGTTTAAGAAGGATGAATTCAAACTGGAACAGGTACAGAGAAGGGCTACTAGGATGATCCGAGGAATGGAAAACCTGTCTTATGAAAGGAGACTCAAGGAGCTTGGCTTGTTTAACCTAACTAAAAGAAGGTTGAGGGGAGTTATGATTGCTCTCTATAAATATATCAGAGGGATAAATACCAGAGAGGGAGAGGAATTATTTAAGCTCAGTACCACTGTGGACACAAAAACAAATGGATATAAACTGGTTATCGGGAAGTTTAGACTTGAAATTAGACGAAGGTTTCTAACCATCAGAGGAGTGAAGTTTTGGAACAGCCTTCCAAGGGAAGCAGTTGGGGCAAAAGACCTATCTGGCTTTAAGATTAAACTCGATAAGTTTATGGAGGAGATGGTATGATGGGATAACATGATTTTGGAAATTAATTGATCTTTAAATATTCATGGTAAATAGGCCCAATGGCCTGTGATGGGATGTTAGATGGGGTGGGATCTGAGTTACTACAGAGAATTCTTTCCTGGGTATCTGGCTGGTGAATCTTGCCCATATGCTCAGGGTTTAACTGATGGCCATATTTGGGGTCAGGAAGGAATTTTCCTCCAGGGCAGATTGGAAGAGGCCCTGGAGGTTTTTCGCCTTCCTCTGTAGCATGAGGCACAGATCACTTGCTGGAGGATTCTCTGCTCCTTGAAGTCTTTAAAACACAATTTGAGGGCTTTAGCAACTCAGACATAGGTGAGAGGTTTATTGCAGGAGTGGGTGGGTGAGATTCTGTGGCCTGCGTTGTGCAGGAGGTCGGACTAAATGATCATAATGGCCCCTTCTGACCTTAGTATCTATGAATAATTCAATCATGCTTGTGTATCTACCCTTAGATACCAGTTTTCTTTTACCAGCTTATTTACTTTTTCATTATCTAATCAATAATGAGATTTTGACCAGACCAATCCAAATATGCTCGATTCATTCTGAGTTGGTTAGGTAGGGTTGCAGGTCTTTATTAAATTGACTATTCTTGATTCAACTGTTCTGTCTTCTAGGAGTGTATAGCCTAAATGAAGTACTTCAATTATTTCTTTAAATTGCTAATTTTGTTTTACACTGAAGATGAAATGGTTAGCATAAAAAAAGTTGCAACTTCCTTATGAAATTCGAGTCTCTGACTTCCAGTTGTATTTATGGCATAATCTACAGTGGATCTATACTATTGCTGGGGTATCAGATGAACAGACGCTGCTCCTGAATGAGGCTGATGTTTAAGAACCACAGGAAGCCTCACAGGGTCTTAAAATTGTTATTGAGGTTACCCTTAGATGGCGATAAAAGGATAAAAAATTTCACTTGCGTGCTCATCAAACTCAGTATTTTGCCCTTCCACTTTAAGAGCCAAGTTTTCAATCAGTGTCAGATTTGATCTTAAAAAATCTGAAGAAACTTATTTTCCACACTTTGGAGAGGAGCATGAATCCTTTCTGTTTTGCTAAATAGCAACACATGGCAGTATTTACATTTGACTTTGGAAGAATTATGTCTTCATTACTTCAGTCCATTCAGTCTCTTATTTCCTTCCACTTCTTTGGTCCTGAGGCATGGTGAGTCAGATAAATTCATACACTGCTGATAGGTAATCATTTAAGACTAATCACCTATCTGCAGTATTGATCAGTAGCTTTTCAGCTTTCACTACAATTCAATTAGAAATAACCACTTTGGTTAATTCAATTCTGAACACGAGACAAGTAAGATAAGCATCAATTTCATATATAACCACATTGCCAAATGTCTGCCTACCTTCCAGAAATTTCTAGTCCATCACCCCTTACAGTTCACAGTTCACCCTCCTCCCTTCTCTTCAGCATCTAACAACAGCTGATTCCACACAGTAACAATATCCCATTCTTTACTCAGCAATGACTCTACCTATTCCCTCTTCCCCTCCAGGCTTACAAGTTGCTTTATATCTTCCTTTTGGTTTCCTCATGCGCCAACATGGCGTAATAAGAGCCTTGATGTTCTCATCACTCTCCTTTTTATATTTAATAGTAGTTAAAGTTTTTATTCAGAGACAGAAATTAGTGCATAACACTTCTAGAATAAAGAAAACCCTTTCAGATATGTTATTGAAATTAGTAATGCAGTGACATAAAGGTTCAAAAAATAAAGCAAGAAATTGAGTTTTTCACAACTTTGCTCAAAGATTGGCACCATAATCATATAATCAAAAAGCAATGATATTGTCTGGAAAAAACACCCCCGTGTATGATGTATGCATCATTAACCGAATATTTACCGTTTAGTCGGTCTTGTCTCATAATCTCAGTGGATTGTCGATTTCCTCAGTGATTTACACAGGCCTTTGTTGCTAATGTAAACGAACCATTGAACAGTGATGGAAAATGAAAAAGCAGATAACCAAAATGGAGAATCACAATAATTCCCGAAACAAAGCAATTGCTTTGAATTCCAAAATGTTGTTATTGTTGGATATTGACATTTAGTTAATCTTTTCCTTACGGTATACAGAAATAAATCTAAAGTAGAGGTTAATTTTTGTCTCATTTGATTTCTCTTTTAGGTGTAAATTTCATTTGCAGTAGTGTGTGTAATTCTGTGTAGAGAAGCCCATGTTCCTAATGCTGTGCTTTGGGAAAACACAATGAAGTGCTGAAATCTCATTATTTGCAGTAGCACGGCTGTGTGCCCTGGTGCAAGAGACCTGTTTACAAAGGCATGAGAGCTGAAAATGGCTTTGTTGCACTGGAACAATATCTCAATATCTCCAAAAGTGTTATTCAGTCAGTATTGGCAAGTAACGTACAACAGTGTGGTGGTTATATATCTAAATAATATAAAGTGATTTTCTTTTTAAAATAAATGGAACTTCACATGCCAAATTGGTGGAAATAAAATTCACTATGGTAAATTTAAATAATTCATAAGGCTTCATGTGGAAGGTCTAAATTCTGATCTGTTGGAAAATGTGCTAAAACAATGCAGAGAATAGTGTTCTACTGAATAATTTCTTTATTAGAGCCCATTTTGGGGCGAAGGCTGTGACAATTCCACAGCAAAACCATCAGCCAGAGGAAGGTCAGATGGTAGCCCATTCTTCTATATTCTTCCTGCCAGGTATGTTACTAACCTGTCCGCATGCAGTACCACTGTGAGCACCTACCACTGATACCAGAGGCTCTTCCAATGGGTGTGTTCAGGGAGCTCGTATAACGGCTGAATGCAGGAGTGAGCATATGTGTTTGACTGACAGATCTTTTCCTTATCTCAGACAGGGAGAAATGTATATAATAAAAATATATCTCTGCCTTCCTTGGTAATCCCCAGTGGAATAATTCTGTTATTGTTGGCAGGCAGCCATTTGCAATATGTAGGGTATGTTGTTGACTATCAGGAGAGGGGGTTAATATTCAATAATTCAGAGAGCATTCCACAGAAAGAAAAGAGGGAAAACTCTAAATGATGGCTCCAGAAAGACGCAGCAAAGACAAGTCTGCACATAGAACTTCTGTGGACCCATGAAATAAAATTTTCAAAAGATGGGCACATACGTGGCTAACCTAGTTATTAGACTGGAAGCTTAACCTGTCATCATTACTCCCTTTGTGGTATTGGCACTGTGGTAGCCAGCCTGTACTATAATCTCAGCATATACACATACCCATCAGCCCCAGACTCTGCCACTGTCCTCTGGCTTCCAGTGCAAGGACAAGCAATGCTTACTGGCTCAGCTCAGTTAAACATGGCTGCTTGATCCCTGTTCTTAGGAACAAGGATAGGTTAGCTTGTGCAGATAGAGCTGTGATCAGGAGGCACCCTATCACTTTCTCTTTGGAGAGAGGTTGGAATAGGGGCTTGCCTCCCTCTATGTGGTACAGAGATCGGGGGGGCCACATTTACAGGCACCCAGAGCTAGCTCAGTCCTATGAGCACAGAGACTGTGGTGCCAATGACTGCCTCTGATGTCTCTACAGACACCTGTGGTACCAGAGTTTGAGAATCCCTGCACTAAAGCCCCTGACATCCCTTTGACTGGGAACACCTGCAGAATTTTAGGTTTGTTGATATTGTGGGGGTGGGAGAGTATACTTGTGCATTAAAACCAGCAGATTTAAGCACATGCTTAAAGTTGAGCATGGGATTTAGTATTTTGATGGATAGGAATGGTTTGCTGAACTGGAGCCAAAGTTCACAGTTTAAATCCAATCAGATGTATCTCAAACACACTGGCATCCTTTGAAAGATAAACAGATAAAATCTGAGGTTATCACCAGAAATAAAGTTTGACTTAACAGTTTAAAGTTGAACATACAGGAAGCAATGGACTAATGGTTGAGACAAAAATCGAGTCTGATTTTTATGGAGACCCTCTATTAGGATACTTATTTTGTCAGTTATTTAAAAAACGTATACAATCAATCATATTGAAATAAGCTTGAGTCTAAACCAGAATATTTTGTTTTGAAAACATATGTTGTTTTCTAGTTATTGAACCAGAAGACTTGAATAAAACTGTAATTCTTCTGAATATGTATTAAGTATGAAATATATATTTTGGCTCAACAAAATCACTGAACTTGCTTTATCATAAATAGCATATATTTTCAAATACCTGATTTTTTAGTATTTTTAAGAAACAGAACAACTGCACCCCCTAGTGACTAATCATACATATGCAACAAAAGAAAGATATGTTTGAAGTCATGAGGCTTCCTGAAGAGAGAGAGAGATTTTACACAACAGTCATGCTTTGATGGAAGTAGATTATTAGTTATTTTTAAAAAATATATAGATGAAATTCAGAGCTATATATTTTCTTAGAGCCTTGCATGTTCTCATATAAATTTCTTAGCCTGCCACTCTAACTCTGTTAGATATTTGTTGCATAATTGCTATTCACAGTGATAGCATTTCATTAGAAAAGCGTTGTCATATTGCTTGTCAATGTCTCATGTCATACATTTTTATTTTTCTGTTATTGCCAAGGAGAAGCTACTTCTAGTTAGGACTAATATTAATAAAATATTGTATGTATGTATGAGTGATGTAATGTGACAGTGTCTCAAATATGCTATAGACAATAATTAACATTGGAGCTAATGGAACAGTTAATTTGAATTATGTGCTGCATCTGAAACCTTTGGCTTAATCTCAGAGCTTGTCAATATAATCAATAATTTCATCATTATAATATCATTGTACTACTCATTCACACTGAAATAATGGTTATCAGTCAACAGTTAATTAATTCCAACTTTGTCAGCACTGCACACTGACGATTAAAAAAAAATGTCACCTTGTTGAACATGGGATCACCTTTGAAAACCAACCACCCAAACAAACCAAAAGCTGCTGATCAGATTTAAAGCAGTTTTGACTTTGCCAGTTTTCCAGGCTTTTACACAATAATTGGCCCAACCCTTTAGCCATTGGGTTAGAACCCAGTGCTTAATGTGCCTACACTTGTGAACAATTCCTTGGAATCTTTATGGAATCAGTATGGAAGCAATCTACTGAATCACAAACGTTACTTCCTGCAGTATCGGAGTCATCTTTGGTGATCTCCCATGCAAGCAATCATCCTGCTTAGCATATGATAGCTATTGACATCACAACTTGAGGAAGGGTGGTTGCAGATTAAAAGTTTTATTAAAGTTAATCTTAAAAAATTATATAATACACAGGTTGAGAAAAGAGTGTCTGCATATCTGGGTATAGTGCTTAGTTTATCCACAAATATAAAGTTTATTTTAAAAGTCATAGGTAATATCACTCAGAGGTAACCAATTTAATGCATTGTCTATCTTTGCTGAGATGACAATGTTTATATTGTTAAAATATATTCCTGCAGAAATATATACAAATATTAAATATAGAATTTGTAGCTCATTTGATAAAATGGCACTGTAGCATTTCATGTGTTTAAACCAATGAGACCTCAGCTTGCTAACGGTTTTAAAAGTGTATCAAAAGTGTATCAAAACTTTCATATTTGAACTTTCATGTTCAAATTGCTCCCATTGTGTACTTTTTGTTTTATGACTAAATAACTGGATTTTTTTTAGTTTACTTCAAATTGCTGCTGTTTGATTTAATGAAAATTTATTATAATCTATAACAATGAATATATGTAACTAAAATATACAAATGTGATGTATAATATGCCTTAAACCAAACTTCATTAGAGTGGTATTCATGATATGGTTACATGATATGAAAAACCTCTTGATTAAATTCTCGAATGGTAAAATTTTAAAAAGCACTTCCAAAAGAAAAAATTACAGAAGTATGTCAATTCTCCAGAGGGAATGTCACCCACTTCCACCTCTGTTTGCCACAAACATGTTTTTAATATATCGAGACATCTTCAGAAAAGAGAAACATTTGAAAAAAGTATTAATAAGTACAGGTGAGGAGATTTATGTGGATGATAAACTACCTCAGTACTTTGCAGCTAATCACACTAATTGTGACTTCACATATATATGATGTGTATGTACGAGTTTCTGTGTATATATTTGTGTGTATATCTATTATATCTATGAACCAGATTGAGACCAGTTAGCGTGTGAAATCTTCAACTGCTGTAGGATCTTGTAAATGGCATTTCTTGTATTCACCGTTGCAAAGAACATGAAAAGAAAAAATCCCCACTCATATATGTAATGTATTCGTAATTAAACTCAACCCTACCAATAATGCTTAAGAGACAGAAAAAATCATAAGGCAAAGGTTAGTAGAGAAAGGGGATGAGGGGACTGCAATTGTCGCTGGAAATAATTTTTAAAAGATGTTTTTAAAGAAACAATACAACTTTTTATTTCTAAAATGTTTTCTTTCTTGTTGAGGAAAATCCAAGGCATCATGCATTAGTTATGCTATCATGTGAGGGATTTGAGAAACTGTTAAAATTCTTGTTATATTCTATTTGAATGTTTATATTATTCAAGTGCATTTACTTTTAAGCTGAATAGTACATCATGGCAATTGAAATCAAATTAAGAATCCAGCCCAAATCCCAAACTAAAATCTATTGAATTCACTCTCTAAATTTAAATTCCACCAGCATTATCCAAAGTTTACAGCTAAATCAAATTAAATGATTGCATTGGTGAGTTTTACTGGCTTTTGATATGGGATTTCATACGGAATCATTCTTAGCCAGACTGTGTGGGCATCCTTCCTCACATTGAGTAGTACAGGTAGGCACATTGACTTCAGTGGGATTATTCCTGTGTAAAGTGCTAGTCAGAATGATTAAGGGTATTGCAATCTAGCCCTCTGTTTGATGGCTACAGACACTCTTTAAAAGATAGGTAAATGGCTACACAATTAACACTAAATTCATCAAAGGGATATGTGAAAGAGTACTTTTAAACAATTGCCAATGTCTGTATTATCCATAAATCAATTTCTGTTAATTTCAACCTTTACATTATAGTGCCCATCTATAAAAAGGGAAATAAGGACAACCCAAGGAATTACAGACCAGTCAGTTTGACTTCTGCATCCGGAAAGATAACAGAGCAAATAATTAAGCAATCAATTTGCAAACACCAAGAAGACAATAAGGTGATAAATAACAGTCAGCATGGATTTGTCAAGAACAAATTGTGTCAAACCAACCTGATAGCTTTCTTTGACAGGCTAACCAGCCTTGTGGATGGGGGGAAGCAGTAAATGTGGTATTTCTTGACTTTAGTAAGGCTTTTGATACTGTCTCACATGACCTTCTCATAAACAAACTAGGGAAATACAACCTAGATGGAGCTACTATAGGGTGGGTGCATAACTGATTGGAAAATCATCCCCAGAGAGTAGCTATCAGTGGTTTACAGTAATGCTAGAAGGGCATAACGAGTGGAGTCCCAGAGGGATCGGTTCTGGGTCCGGTTCTGTTCAATATCTTCATCAGTGATTTAGATAATGCTGTAGAGAGTACGCTTATAAAGTTTGCAGACGATACCAAGCAGGGAGGGGTTGCAAGTGCTTTGGAAGATAGGATTAAAATTCAAAATGATCTGGACAAACTGGAGAAATGGTCTGAAGTAAATCGGATGAAATTTAATAAGGACAAATGCTAAGTACTTCACTTAGGAAGGAACAATCGTTGCACACATGCAAAATGGGAAATGACTGCCTAGGAAGGAGTACTGCAGAAAGGGATTTGGGGGGTCATAGTGGATCACAAGCTAAATATGAGTCAACAGTGTAACACTGTTGGGAAAAAAAGCAAACATCATTCTGGGATGTATTAGCAGGAGTATTGTAAGCAAGACACGAGAAGTAATTCTTCTGCTCTACTCCGTGCTGGTTAGGCCTCAACTGGAGTACTGTGTCCAGTTCTAGACACCACATTTCAGGAAAGATGTGGACAAATTGGAGAAAGTCCAGAGAAGAGCAACAAAAATGATTAAAGGTCTAGAAAACATGACCTATGAGGGAAGATTGAAAAAATTGGATTTGTTTAGTCTGGAGAAGAGAACACTGAGAGGGGACATTATAACAGTTTTCAAGTACGTAAAAGGTTGTTACAAGGAGGAGGGAGAAAAAATGTTGTTCTTAACCTCTGAGGATAGGACAAGAAGCAATGGGCTTAAATTGCAGCAAGGGCGGTTTAGGTTGGACATTAGGAAATACTTCCTAACTGTCAGGGTGGTTAAGCACTGGAATCTCCACCATTGGGGATTTTTAAGAGCAGGTTGGACAAACACCTGTCAGGGATAGTCTAGATAATACTTAGTCCTGCCTTGAGTGCAGAGGACTGGACTAGATGACCTCTCGAGGTCCCTTCCAGTCCTTTGATTATATAATAAGCAGTTACTTTTTTTAAGTGAATTTTGTGTTTATGAAAATTACCCAGTTGATACTCGTGGGAGAAAAGTTCCTCTTTTTTTATCTATAGAGCTGGTCTAGCATAGACAATGGCAATGTAAGCTTCCACTCATCAATGTGTTTGAACTCAAAACACTTCAGGGGACTTCTGGATAGTTCATTCTTTATGTCCATTTAGTACTTGGCTTTATAGATGAGACTCCAGTAAACATGTTGTTTGAAATTGGACTGGACGAAAAGTATATTGACTAGATTACCTAGTAGGCATCTTCATCTCTAACTTCTGTGATTTTGCATTTTCTTTTTTATGATGTGGACTTTTGTTCACTAAGAACTCGAGTGAGTTCCTACTCATAAGCTACTCAACTGCTGACAGATGTTGATTACCTTTGTTCTCTATTGACCTCTATGTAGCTTGAACCTGCGGTTTAAAAGTCAGACTTTGTATCCCCTTACCAATACCCAAGGATATCTAGTCTCCTTAAGAGAGAAAAAAAAGTTGAATTCCTGATGGTCAGGCTCTAATCTTAAATAGGAATTACTTTATATCTCTAACATGTTCTATTGTGCTTCCCTGCACAAATGAAGGAAAGGTGTTTTTGAGATATTTTGCAATAAGTTACGCATGTGTGATTTGAATCTGATCCTTAATATATTTGAAAATTAATAAATTTTCAGAATAAATAATAGAAAGCAACATTTATACTTTAGTATTTCTAGTAATGGTCTAATAAGCAATGCTGACATCTGTAAAATATTTGATAAACTATTTGTTTCCTCGGAAATCACACTACACATGATAACCCTGAAAAAATTCTACATACCAATGGAAATGTTGCTATGTCCTATATAGATTCTGCATCTGGAATGAAATTATTTGTACTTACCTATTAGTATAGGTCCATTGACTTCAATGGAGCTGCACTGATTTACACCAGATGAAGGTCTGTCTGATAAAGTTCTGTCCTTACATTTTATGGAGCTGCTCTGTTTAGAGATTCTTAATCAAGATTCTCTTTCCTTTAAGTCATATTTCTTGGATTCAACTGTCTGTTTAATGGATATAGTAATGCGATAGTTTTGTTTTTCTGAAACAAATAGTACAGTTTTGAAGGAGAATATTATTGCTTCTGTTTAAGACAGCTGGTATGTATTGGCTACTCACCAATACTTCAAGAGTTCATGAACTTGGAATAATATCACAGAGAATGTAGTTCATGTGAAAGATATTGTGCTAGTATGTGATCAATATAAATGTGCAGACTAAGGTGGAGAAATGGGAGTTCCAAGTTTGCATAATTGTTAAAGCACAAGATATGCAGGGAGCGATGTTGTAGAACAGGGAAGAATTCATTAAGGCAAGAAGCTTAATTTTGTTGTTGAAAACAGTGAGCCAATGAAGAGATTCAAAGGTGGGATGGTGAAGTATTCAGACTGTTAGACAAGGAAGATGATCTTAGCAGCAGAATTTTGTTATTAACTGAAAGAGTGCAAATGTAGTTGTTAGGGAGGCCCGGAGGAGGGGAATAACAGTAGTCAAAATGATGAGGGACTGAACAACAATTAAAGGATTGTGGACAGTTAGAAGAGTTTGAATTTTGGAATGTTATAGAGGGAAGAAATGGCAGAATTTGGAAATAGCCTAGAAGTTTGGGAAAGGGACGAAGATAACCCCCAACTTCACATGCCTGTGGGACACTAATGGTGATGGTATTGCCACCAGTTGAGGTGGGTGGGTGTGGGGGGAAAATAGGATTCTGTTTTGGCCTTTCAAATTTAAACTGACAAGACATCAGGAATATATGTTGGAGAAATGGCCTGAAAAGGGGAGGGAAGGGTGGATGGAGAGAAATCTACAGTAATTCACATTCACCACAAAAGAAGGCTCTAATCAGATTTTAAGACTGTTAGTCAAATATGTTTGTGGTGTTTTCTGTTTGTTCTGCATATAGTGGTTAATCTGCTCCAAAATATAACCATCTGCTTTCTTAATCATTAATAAGGGCCAGATTGACTGAAATTGATGCGGGAGGTATAAATTATGTCTCCTTGCAAAAGTGAAATCCTTGTAACCAGAACAGGTTCATCCCAAGGGAAAAGAGCAAGGGTAGATGGCACCACCATCACCATCTCTCAGGGCTTTTGCTGGGACGAGAGAGTAGCAGTGTTAGTGTATGGCTGAGTTCCATAGGAGCCTTGCTGACACAGCCTGGAGGTGGTATGTGCTGAATCAAAGCATGTTACACATGCTTTGGGCAAATGCTACTTCCCACCAGTATAGCCCACCCTTGGGGTTACAACCTGTCCAATTAGTGTGGCTGATAAGCATTCCACTTTGTAACTTCCCACCATGGTGAAAGCTACAGTCTAAACAGATAAAAATCAGTCATTTCTCATAATACGCTCCCCACTCTGACTACATAATTTGTCTCTGTGTAGTTCATGCTGCAAAGAGTTAATGGCAACTTGAATGGAGGCAGAGACATTCAGTCTAATGCCAGGAAGGCTCAGGAGGACTGTCCACAAAAAAATGCAATGCATGCATGTCAAAGTACTCTAAGATGATATTATTAATAATTATCAGCATTTTCAACAAAAGATGCTGTGATTGATGTACTGAAATGTACTTTGATTTTCACAGGGCTTTGTCTGTCCAATGGAAAGAGATCCTACTGCCACAGTATTTTAAGTATGCTGATGTTAGCACAAGATCAGTATTTTTGTGATGGCAACCATCACAGGATGCATATATTGTGCTGATATCTAACACAGTATGTATATATTTTTAATATACATACTGTCCTAACACTATGGAAAAGAACATCCAAGTTTTTTTTTATATGTAGTAGGTTAATACATACATTCAAATACACAAGTATCCTACCTGCATCCTGATGGTTGTGAGATTATGGTGAATTTTGACTTTTTGAATTTTAAGAGACACATGTATCATTTTTATAGTATGTTTAAGGTAAACTCAGCAATGCATACAGTTGCATTCTTTGCACTGCATTAGATTTCAGTAATGTTATCAAGTGTGTAGGAGTATAAAAAGCCTTGGCACATTCATATGTACTTACAAATATTACTTCTACATGCAGAGTCTGTCCGTGATTTGGCATATTAACAATTTGCTCATTTAAAAATATTTTAATAAAAAATGCCCTTTAGTTCACTCTTACCCAGCAGGACTGTAGTGTGCCAAGCAAGTAAAGATCTGATGTTTGTCTAAGTTCTCTGCATAGACCCACTGCCACACTGTTCAACTATCATCAAGTCAAACTGCTAGATTGCATTGTTTTACATTCTTTTAATTATTTTTCCTCTCATTTTTGTTTATTAAGAAAAATCTTACAAAAATTGGTCATGAAGAAGAACAGTGGGACAAGTTTACATGGATTTAATTATATTACAGTCAGTCAGAGCCTAGAATAATTATTTGGGCTGGAGTTAGTTAGCAAGCTTCCCTACACAACACACCATACACCTCTCCTCCCCTCTCCACACCAGAAAGTTGATCATATATAAAAGTGAAAAGCTCAAACTGTGGAATTAGAGGTGTCATTAGTGAAAGTTTCTAATGAAGAGTAAAAGAGTTAGGTGGAAAAATGAAAAGAAGAGAGGGGCCTCTTCTGTATTGTATCCAGATTTTTACTGACCCCATGATCATAGTAGGTTTAAACTAGTGTAAATAGTGGATTCTCTGTAGCTCGAGTTTTTAAATCATGATTTGAGGACTTCATTAACACAGCCAGAGGTTAGGGGTCTATTACAGGAGTGGGTGTGTGAGGTTCTGTGGTCTGCAATGTGCAGGAGGTCACACTAGATGATCATGATGGTCCCGTCTGGCCTTAAAGTCTATGAGTCTAATATCTGAGCACCTTTCAGAAGTGTATTAAGTGAGATAGATAGTGTCTGTTAAATGTTGTGTTTCCTTTCCACCCCATTCCCATTTCAGTATGCAAAACTGGCACACATTGCAATGAAGATCAGAGTAAAAGAAAATATATATCGCTGTCACCCCTTCATAGCTCTCTCCTTGTTCCAGCTTCTCCCCTCCAGTATAGCTCTTATCCTACCACCACTCGCACTTGCTTGCCACACTGTGTCTTACACTCTCCCACCTTCCCATCCTGTCATTTCCGTCAAAAACATTTCAGTTGGGAATTCCCACGCATCTGATATTTGCATAAAGCCTCTCCATGTCCGGACCTAGAAGTATGCAGTCAGGCTCTTCGGAATGAGGATAGGGATGCACTATACATGCTCCATGTATCCCCATTCTCCTAGCAGAGAGCAGGTTTTTCCATGGCTTGCAGTTGGTAACAGAAGGTTCTTAAATAGGTGAAGTGGCCTGAAGACCTTCCCTTTTCTTAGAGCTCCAAAATGACATTTGGCCTGGGGAAGAAGATTATTCATCAGTAATCAGAGGCGAGGGAAAGTCCTCCTATCTCAGTAATGTTGGGATAGTTGTCCTCTCACCACTGATGTGAGGCAAGAGCTCCCCTTCGCCCAATATAATAGCATTCAGAAATGAGAGATTCTCCTTCCAGAGTCCAAAACTGCATGCAACTCTCTTTTTATGTAAATAAAATCAGGCCTGTGTTTCCTTCTCTCCTTACTGTGTTGCAGCTCTTTGTCTCTGAGCTGTGCAAAGGGAGCTAGTGTAGCCCTACAACTTATTAACTTCTTCAGCTTGGGAACAGAATTCTTTTGACAAGAGGGAATGGGCCCACATGGGTCTTAGAAGACAGTAACTTTTTACTTCAATGGATCTAAGTGACATCCCCTTTCAAAACAATCCTGCTTGTCTAACATACGTATAATGTGACTGCATTCAGAGCTGCGTACACATCCATGAGAACTTGGGAATTCTTTTCAGTTTTCACAATTATACATTGGAAATGAGAAAAATTTCCAGTATAGACATAGAACACCACCTTAGCAGGGGGAGAAATGGAATTTAATTTACAGTATTTCATTTATGAAACCTTTGAATTGCTTCCAAAAAAAAATGAAAACAAACGAGAGTTCGCTGAGACAGGGTCATGTGACCACAGTGATCTTGTGGTGGCTGCTTAATAGTTTTCTGAATTATCAGTGTGCCTTGCAAGTGAGAAGATCATACTGGCCTGGTATGTAAAATAAGAAGTATTAACACACTTACAGTGAGGACACTCTGGGCAAGTCATCTATCCCGTGAGATGATAAATGATAAAATACCAGATTAGTGGCCAGATGAATTTTGTACTTGTGCCAGAGATGGAAAGCAAGTAACAAGCACTCAACTGGCAGGGCAAAACATACATGCAGGGGTAAATAAAGGTGAATGAGTACTTTCAAAAGCAAGAAAAGATGAGCTTAGACTATAAAGATCTTTCAGAGCTGAATATAGCTAATACCTTGGTACAGAGTTAAGTAATGGATCAGTTTCTGTCCTCCGAGCCCTTTAGCTGTTTGTAAAACATTTGTTATTGTGTCTAATTGGCTTGTGAGTGTTCCCTGTAAGCTGCATGGTTGGGCATCTGCCCAGGAGAGATTCAAGTGCCACTCAGTTGGTGAGCAGAGCACGCACATGCGGCAGTGTGTGTTCAGATGCCCCTCCCCCTGCTGCTTTGCAGCCACATTGTTCAGTCCTGCAGCTGCTCTGGGGACCCTCCTGCTGGCTGTGCAGAGAAGGGGGAACGGATGTGCTGATGTCAGGGTGTCCCCCTGCCCCTGTATCCCATCTCTGTAGAGCAGGGGAGAGGGGACAGCCTGGCT
The DNA here is from genome assembly GCF_965140295.1 of Lepidochelys olivacea. Classification (NCBI taxonomy): domain Eukaryota; kingdom Metazoa; phylum Chordata; order Testudines; family Cheloniidae; genus Lepidochelys; species Lepidochelys olivacea. The sequence goes on along the minus strand of NC_140417.1, from coordinate 77,120,254 downwards.
CAGGACTCAGGGCTTCTGAAGGCTGCATGGTGAGTGAGTGCCTTTTTTAAAGAGACAGCGCATGGTTTCTAAGACTTCCCCAGCAGCCAGCTCACACAGTCTCTGTCTGTCTCTGACACACACGCACAGAGTCTCTGTGTCACACACCTCCCAACACATACTTGTATTATTGTTGTTGTTACTTCTTGGTACTTCCTGCAATGCACATATAGTCTCTGTAATTTTATTATTTCAAAGTGTGTTATTTTAGTGTTTTGACTGGTTTATGCATTTCGTAATTTTTATTTCTCTTACACTGAATTTAATTCTTTGAATAGTGAGTTCTAAAATACCTAACCTGTCCTGGCTGGAGTAATTATCCCTATGATAACTTTTTAAAAATATATATCTAGGTTTTTTGTTTCTACTGGTGGCGCACATCTGCACATATCTCAGTGCACATAACAAAATTTATTCTGCACATGGAAAAAATTAGAGGGAACATTGGTGAGCACTATTTGTGTGCCTCTTCAGGACTACATTATCCCTGGCTCGGAGAGGTCCACAGTGCTTCACCTTCCTGCAACTCCATGAAGGCGCTGGGCACAGTTGTGTTGAGGAGTGTGGACATTAACTCCTAGCCATCCCCCACCCCCCGCACTGGCTACTCCAGGGTTTGTCTAGACTGGGAAACTAATTGCCTAAAATACTTAAAACAGAGATAATTATGTATTAGCTGTTTTTAGTTAATGGGACCAGCTAACACTTTTATATATATGGCTGTTTGGCTCTAGCAAACACTGGGGTTAAATACAGTCAATCAGCATGTTTTTGAACATGGCTGTCTTATCTACTTTAGCTGCTAAGTGATGGTTAAACCATGTTAATTGTAATTTGTGTGTGTGTTAATGGATTTGAAAAGAATGCTCATATCCCCAGCCTAGGCAAAGGAATAAGATAAAAGATTGGAGCCTGGCTTTACTCCCACACTGGGCCAACAGAGTTGGACAGGTCTAGGGGAAAAAGAATATGCTGCACCCATGGCCGAGGGTTATAGAGCTGCTGCTGCAGTAGCTTTGTCTGAACCAGCCAGAATATCGTGTGGGATCTTTTACAGCAGCCCTTCTGCTTCCCTCTATAGTTCATCTACTTTTCTGAAACAGTCAGAATCTAGCTCTAAATAAATGCAAAGAAGTTATTTAATAATTCTTATGATCTTGGCCAAGAGCTTTCTATCTGCAAAGCACAATTATTTAGCATAAATTGTTGCTAAATTATCAAAAGTGTTTTTGTACAACTTAAGTACTGAACTATGAAGAAAAGAGTGGACAAATTCTAGCACCAATTGATGAGTACGCTGCTCAGTTCTGGCACTGTTTACATAGATTCATTTGTTTTGAAGCAGACTTTGAATTTTTTCTCCTGATGATACTAATGTGTCGTCTGGGAAAGTTCCATTCCTTGTTTTTCCTAAACAGCCCACAAGATGGTAGTGCACTAATCACTCATGTTGCTGGACATGTTGTACAATGTAAAGTGCAGTATTACTCTTTAAAACTTATTTTAGTCATCTGATAATTCAACAAACAAAAAAACTACAAATCTAGTCAGATTAAACAATGTATTTCCAAAGTGGATGTGCTGGGAATTTAGCTTAAAACTTCCATTAATGTCACTGAGTGTCATGGTGCTAAATTACGCACAAATCACATTAAAATGTACACCGCATTTGAGACCAATCTCCCTTCTTTGTGTCATAGGGAAACTCAAATAAGTAGTAAACTTTTGGGGCCTTTTGCATTCAGTACTTAGCTGTGCGTTTTCCTCAGCTGGGTTGCTTGTGTTAGAACTTTAATTTCTTTCGTGTTGGTTAGGTTGACTGTTTTTTAAAAATTGTTTCTTTTTATTAATGTACAACAAAAATGGTTGTCAACTTTGTAAATATAACCGCAAAGCCCGAAGACACCATGATGAGTTTGGAAGATTTTATAATAATTTATATTGGCAATTTCTGACAGCTTTTCCCCTGAAGGGCAGGACTTGCAGTTATTTGTCATTTGATATGTTTACAGTTTAATTCATCATAAGCTATTGTGGATGTGTTTTGTTGTAATTATGCCTCTCTGCTTTCCTTCCGTCATCTTAAACTTTATTTCAAGTGCTTTCTTCAGCTCCTTTGGCTCTTTGTGAATCACCCCTACTAAAATCCTGGCTTCACTCGGGTCAATGGGAGTTTTGCCATCTACTTGAATGGAACCAGGATTTCATCCCCAGACTTCAAATGCCCAGGAATGTGAATGTAAGAATTCCCCACAGCCATTCATTTAAGTTATCCCAGCTCCTTGTTTTAGCTGCGTTGGGCAATTGTACTCAAGACTATTATAAAGTCACTTAGCATACCCATTTAAATAACTTAGTACACTGGTCCCCACCAAGTGACAAATCTATTGTAGATATGTTAGAGGGAAGGACACTTGCACGCAGCCAAATTCTCTAGCTGATGTTTCTAACAGCAAGGGACATATCCACCCAAGAGTCTAATGCTCATCAAGGATATTCAAGTCCAGTGCACAAGGGGACAGAAGGGAAACTCTAGCTGCTTCTTTTGGTGGATAGTGTGGAGTTACCTGAGAAGGGTTAAGAATTCATGCAAATGAGCTTCCAGGCCCCTTCCTCTAACGCTGTACAGGCAGCCTTAGTCCTCTTTTTGCTTCCTATTGGGCATCAGTGACATTAATGCCTATCTGGCTTGTGGAAGGGAGCAGACTATGGAATCCTGTTGGCTTACCTTACCCCTGAAGATAATAGCTGGGGAGCTGCCATTTCCCACTATCTTTGGTTGTTGCGGGGGGAAGGCTGTCAGCCTGACTGGCCCCTGCTCTCAACTCCCTGGCTGACAGCTCAGTTGTTGAGATGTCAAATGGGAGATCTCCTAGGGCAGCATATCTCATTGAGTCTCACTCGGGCAGGGATCAACATGCTCCACCACTGCCATGTCACTGAGGAACTCCCTCCCCTTATAGAATTGCCAAGGGCATAATTGCCATTCATCAGAGTTGTATGGGGCAATAAGTAAAAATTGGCAATTACGTGTGTAATTCTACCCTTAGGAATGTGAAGGGGTTGGATGGTGCCACCCAGCCACCTCAGGTGTGGCTTCTTCCCTTTGGGACCTTTCAAGTGTCCCTCCACTGGACTCCAGGTAACACTGAAGTTGCTGAGGTCTGTGGTCCGACAGTGCTTCCGGGGCTAGGGTTTAGCTCTTTTTTTTAAAAAAAGAACACTCTTAAAACTACTTATGCTAAAGTTGTTCCCTCCGATACTCTTCTCCTGACAAGCCAAAACCTTGCAGAGCAGGGACTTCTAGAACAAAAATATTATAGGAATACTGACCTCTAGAACGGCCATTGCAAAAATAATGTGCAGGTGGGACAGGGAAAGACAGAAACCTTGACCCATGTCCCTTTGAACCGTCAGTGATTGGATGATAGCTACATTTTTTAAGGGTCTATTTAGAATTGGATGTTTAAGTGTCAGTCTATTTAGAGCTTCTACTTTCTTATTTATTTTAATAAAGTGGGATATTTTTCAGTTTGACAAATCTATTAAGCTACATTTTGGGTACAGTGTTGGCCTGCCAAAACTAGATTTAAAACAGAAACAGGTTTTTGAGCAATTCAAGCATAAAACTGCAATTTTTAATGGAAATAGCAGCAGACACTTAACTCTATCAGTGCCAGTAGATGTCAAAATAATGTGTACCGTCAAACTGAAAAGTCATTTTTTGCTTAAAGGTATCTTGAAATTTATATTGAAAGAAGGTAGTTTGTTAGAAACATAATTTACCCTCTATTTATTATGCCTTTTTGAAGTCATGTACAGTAGTATTTATTTGACTTACTTACATTATTTTATGATGAGCACGTACTGGCAATCTGTGCATTAATTATGCTGTTGAAGAATTTATAAGGAATACATGCCTGAGGGACAGAGTTAATGTTGTGGGAACCTCACTGCTGAATTTCTTATTGTTTCTGAGATTTACCGTATCAGCCTGTAATGTATTAATGTAGATCTTCTGCCAATGTGTATTTAGGGCTAGATCTGGTTCTCTAATCCCACCCATCCCTCTATCCACCCCAAAACAGACCTGAAACAATATTGTTTTTGCTTCTGTATTTGGTTGGACCTGGGCTCACAAAACCCCCTCACAGTCACCAGTTCAATTTGCTTGTGCCTGAAGCATGAATAATCCAAGGAGGGGAGAGAACAAAGTGCCTGGGGACAGATCTTGGGGGGTGGGGGGCCAGGGGAAGTCCATACTAAAACACACAGACAACAGCCCCTAATCCTGACCTTGAAATGCCCTTCTGTGACTCATTACACACACAGTTCTTGAAGCCTCTGAGGATTTCAGCTTCATGAGTTTTGGAGGAGCAAGGATCAGGGGAAAAATATTCACCCCATTCTTTGCCTCATAGCTTTGGATTTGTAGAGCAGGAATGTTAAAACTCTGATCTGTGGAGCAGAGCTGTAGCTGTCACAACGGTGACATGTCTATTAATCTTCAAGCAGAGATGGTTCCTTCTAACTGTAACCCACTCCCAAACTCAATCCAGGTGTGTTTTCGGAATGCTTATTTTATTGTAGGGTGGCTTTCTTGACCAACTAAACTCAAACAAGCTACTCTTTGCATATTGCACAACTGTTTCACATCTGTCTTTTGTATCAATTGAAATCTACAGATGACCCCAAAATTACAAGGATAGCAAATACACAATAGGACAGAACAAATGCAGACAACATTAATGAGAACCTGATTATACAAGCATGGTGTGTAACCAAGCAACTGAACCCATTTTAATAAAAAGCATTTTCCATCATCTCTCCTTACATTTCTATTACAGTACTTTATTACATGCCACAAAGAAGATGTGGAATCAGGATTTACACTATTGGGACGTTTCAATGAGAGAAACTGTTTTAAAGAAGAGTTTCAAATATAAAAGGGTTCGAGAGCTACAGCTGTGTGTATGTTAGCTGAAGGTTTGGTTTTGTTGGTAATGAAAAATGATTTTTGTGGTATTTGAATGAAATCTGATAAATAATCTATGGTTCTACATGCATCCAATGAAGTGAGCTGTAGCTCACGAAAGCTTATGCTCAAATAAATTTGTTAGTCTGTAAGGTGCCACAAGTACTCCTTTTCTTTTTGTGGATACAGACTAACACGGCTGCTACTCTGAAACCTATGGTTCTGAGTATTTTGTTGAGTCCTTACTGGTTGGTGTCCCTTTAATATTGCCCAGGGTATAGCAGAAGGACCCAAAACCACACATCCCATTTCAGAAGCCAGAAAGTTCAGCACAAGGTTAATAATAGCCTGGACTTCAATGCACTTGTTTTGTGGTGGTGCATTGCTATGTAATGAGATTCCAATAGCAGATCCTCTCCCATCTTCAAGGGTCAGAGTGATGTTCTGGTTTTACTAATGACATTTATTTTCTTAAATCAGAATCAGTTTTGTTTTTAATTATGACTGATTTCACCAAATAAATTGCATTTACACAATCAGAGTGTTGTGGTCCCTTAAGAAGTGATATGAATTACCCATTGGAATCCTATTGCCTAGCAGCAATGACTCTAACTCTTCTCTCTTCTCTGACTGGTGCGTACTTACTGTGAGAGGTGCACAGACCCTATGCAAAGTAACTATGGTCTGTTCTGTTCTGAGGTGCCGAAGCTAGCCATCTCTCCCATCCCATCCCTGCCAGCTATATCAAGGCTGATGTTAAAGCCCCACAACTGGAGAGAATTAAAAGGGAGGTACCCGGCTTCAGACTGCTGCTACTCTGACTGTCTTGGTTTAGGGAGTGAACCTAGGGTTTGGAGTGAACAATTGTGAGGTAGGGACCTTAGGAGCAACCGAGCCTGGGGAGAGAGTTTGATCTGAATGTCTTTTTCAATGAATTGTTAATTTCTTTGAACATAAGAACATAAGAACGGCCATACTGGGTCAGACCAAAGGTCCATCAAGCCCAGTATACTGTCTTCCGATGGTGGCCAATGCCAGGTGTCCCAAAGGGAATGAACAGACAGGTTAACATCAAGTGATCCATCCCCTGTCACCCGATCCCAGTTTCTGGCAAACGGAGGCTAGGGACACCATTCCTGCCCATCCTGACTAATAGCCATTGATGGACCTATCTTCCATGAATCTATCTAGCTCCCTTTTTAACCCCGTTATAGTACTGGCCTTCACAATACCCTCTGACAAGGAGTTCTAGAGGTTGACAGTGCGTTGCATGAAAAAATACTTTCTTGTGTTTCTTTTAAACGTGCTACCTACTAATTTCATTTGGTGACCCCTAGTTCTTGTGTTATGAGAAAGAGTAAATAACACTTCCTTATTTACTTTCTCTATACCACTCGTGATTTTATAGACCTCTAAAATATCCCCCCTTAGTCGCCTCTTTTCCAAGCTGAAAAGTCCCAGTCTTATTAATCTCTCCTCGTACGGAAGCCGTTCTGTTGCCCTTTTCTCAACCTTTTCCAATTCCAATATATCTTTTTTGAGATGGGGTGACCACATCTGCACATAGTATTCAAGGTGTGGGCGTACCATGGATTTATATGGAGGCAATATGATATTTTCTGTCCTATTATCTATCCCTTTCTTGATGATTCCCAACATTCTGTTTGCTTTTTTGACTGCCGCCGCACGTTAAGTGGATGATTTCAGAGAACTATCCACAATGACTCCAAGATCTCTTTCTTAAGTGATAACAACAAATTTAGACCCGATCATTGTATATGTATAGTTAGGATTGTTTTATAATGTGCATTATTTTGCATTTATCAACATTAAATTTCATCTGCCATTTTGTTGCCCAGGCACCCAGTTTTGTGAGATCCTTTTGTAGCTCTTCACAGTCTGCCTGGGACTTAACTATCTTGAGTAGTTTTGTATCATCTGCAAATTTTGCCACCTTACTGTTTACCCCTTTTCCAGATTGTTTATGAATATATTAAATAGGACTGGGCCTAGTACAGATCCCTGGGGGACACCACTATTTACCTCTCTCCATTCTGAAAATTGATCATTTATTCCTACCCTTTGTTTCCTATCTTTTAACCAGTTCCCAATCCATGAGAGAACCTTCCCTCTTATCCTATGACTGCTTATTTTGCTTAAGAGCCTTGGTGAGGGACCTTGTCAAAGGCTTTCTGAAAATCTAAATACACTATATCCACTGGATCTCCTTAGTCCGCATGCTTATTGACCCCCTCAAAGAATTCTAGTAGATTGGTGAGGCATGATTTCCCTTTACAAAAACCATGTTGACCATTTCCCAACAAATTATGTTCATCTATGTGTCTGACAGTTTTGTTCTTTACGATAGTTTCAACCAATTTGCCCGGTACTGAAGTGAGGCTTACTGGCCTGTAGTTGCCAGGGTCACCTCTGGAGCCCGTTTTAAAAATTGGCGTCACATTAGCTATCCTCCAGTCATTTGGTACAGAAGCTGATTTAAATGATAGTTTACAGATCACAGTTAGTAGTCCTGCAATTTCACATTTGAGTTCTTTCAGAACTCTTGGGTGAATACCATCAGGTCCTGGAGACTTATTACTGTTTAGTTTATCAATTTGTTCCAAAGCCTCCTCTAATGACACCTCAATTTGGGACAGTTCCTCAGATCTGTCACCCAAAAAGAATGGCTCAGGTTTGGGAATCTCCCTCACATCCTCAACAGTGAAGACCGATGCAAAGAATTCATTTAGTTTCTCCGCAATGGCCTTATTGTCTTTGAGTGCTCCTTTAGCATCTTGATCGTCCAGTGGCCCCACTGCTTGTTTAGTAGGCTTTCTGTTTCTGATGTATTTTAAAAAAAAATTGCTATTACTTTTGGAGTCTTTGGCTAGCTGTTCTTCAAATTCTTTTTTGGTCTTTCTAATTATACTTTTACATTTCATTTGCCAGAGTTTATGCTCTTTTCTATTTTCCTCATTAGTATTTATCTTCCACTTTTTAAAGGATGCCTTTTTGCCTCTCACTGCTTCTTTTACTTTGTTGTTTAACCCCGGTGGCTCTTTTTTGATTCTCTTACTATATTTTTTAAACTGGAGTATACCTTTAAGTTGAGCCTCTATTATTGTGTCTTTAAAAAGTTTCCACGCAGCTTACAGGGGTTTTACTTTTGGTACTGTACTTTTAGTTTCTGTTTTAGAGCAAGTTTGGAAAGGTAGCTCCTGTTGTGCTATTCTTCCAATAATTTCTCTCACTGCCTCTCAGGCTTTCCCCCACTTTTCCAAGCTATGTATCCACCACTTCTAGCCTTTGGTATCAGTCAGTTCTGGTATATGTGGTTCTGAAGAGACAGCTTTGAACTTTTTAGAACAAAGCTGGTCAAGATACAGAGTCTCATTACCATAAAACCACAGCAACTTATAAGTCTCTCTTTGGAAGCAATTAAGAATGATTTTATGCTTGATCTCTCAGAAGTCAGATTTATTGCCATGAAGCCCATGGATCTTTTGTGTTGAATAAAGACTAGAGTTTTTCATTTGCCTTTGAAATGCTGAACTCTCACTCTTTAGATACGTTTCATCTTGCCAATTCTGGGAAAGCAAACTAGAGGTTAGCCTGGCAATTTGATTCTATTTAAATTATAGTTTTAACAATACAAGCAAACGCCAAGTCCAAATTGGAGAGGCTGGGAAGCTTCTTGAATGGAGGGTATTTTGATATTCATGCCTGTGGCAGGATGACACCAGCTTCCATTACCAGCTCAGAGTTGTTCTGAAATTAGTGGTCATGCATCTGTCTCATGTGCATCCTCTCTGCTGTGATGTCATTTCCAGAAGTAGTATCTCTGGATTCTACAGTGTTTCTGGGAACAACAATCTGGGCTTGCTTTGCCAGTTATAACTCCATTGACTGATACACACAGCCCTCCCTGGACTGAAAACATAAACACAGGAATTGAAATAATGTACCAGACACCTAATTGCCACAGCGCTAAATTAAATGTGGGGTCCACTTCTCAGGGCCAGTACCTGTATGATTAGCCAAGTCCCTTTCTCCTATGTGAAAAGACTGAGTGCTGTGATTCCTCCCAGAGTCCCTGGATCCTGCTCAGGGGCCTTCATCTTTTGTAATCTCTAGCTAGTAGGTATCTGATTAGTTTGAAGATGCTCCCCAACTTCTCCAAGCCCCCTTGGGATGATGGAAGGGAATTTTGTGTTATTCCATCTACCAGAAACCAAGAGCCCCCAAGCTGCTGCAAGGATGGTGGTGACAGGGTCTCTGCTGCTGTACCCGTCTTCCATATTTTGAGTCTTGTTTCCCAGTTAGGAGCTCCAGCTCTTGCTTCTGCTGCAGCTTTTACCTTTTCCAAGCTTGATTACAGTGAGACTGACCTAATTCTTGTCAGTTTCTCTGCTGCCTATACTTTGAGTAATACTCTGAGCGTGAAGACTGCCAAGGCTCTGGTTGGTTGTCAGTATGCTGCAGCTTTAAAAGTTATGATCAGGAGCAGAGGCACTGTAGCTATCTGCAGAGTTGGGAAGACCTCACTGCACCAGTTTAGACTTAATTCACACTTGAAAGGCTGCCTTGACAGACATAAGGGCTAGATTCTTTGCCTTTCTTTTTTTAAATGAAAATTTAGTTTTTGCAGTCGTGGATGGCACTTTCCTAGGAAGTCGCTTCCTTACAAAGCACTTTAAATGAGTGTGCAAGTAAATTTTTCAAGTCCTGATGGGAACTATTATTGGTTCAGATAATCATTCAAACTTCTAGATGATTATCGAAAGCTGTAATCCTTTTGAGCCCAAGATAACTATAATAATCATTTTTAAGTACCCTAAAATTCACAAGGTTACATACAGTCCCGCAGAGAGTGGACTCTTCAATTTAGTCGGAAAATTTCACTGCAAAGGAGGCTTTTGGATCCCCCATTTAGTTGGAGAATTTACCTGTAAATATTTTGTAAATGATCACAATTATCAGGGTTAGAAATATAAGCATTTTACCATTGGAAAGGGGAATGCAGAGGAAGGGGATGACCCCAGCTTGTTAATGGTGCAAAGCTCCTGTTTCTAGCTCTGATGGGTCATGAGATATCAGGTACTAAAGCTGTCAGCATTCCAAGACTGAAGTTTGTCCATCCTGGTTCTCCTGTGTAATTTTTGGGGTGGAAATCCACATTTTGGGGGGGTGAGAGTGGGGACGAAGATAAAAGTATTCTAGCAGCATATGATTTCTTTTATTCTGTTTTTAACTTGTTTCTTTGAAGGAAGATAGTGTAGATGAGGCACACGGGGTTAGACGATAAATACAATTTAGCACATGGATATCATCACCACATGTGTGGTGCCAAACCAGAGTTTGCGTGTGTCAGTGGACCAGATCCACCCCTGCTGATGCAATGTGTACTACCCCATGCTGCATATTAAAGGCAGTTGTATCCAAGATTCATATCAGCACACTGTCCTGACTCCACACTCAAATCCAGCCTTCCACCCATAAATGGGGTTGAAGGCATCTTGCATCCTCCTCTAGAAAGACTCTTCACCAGTAGAGGCCTGTGGCTCTGGTATGTGCTGCCGGAAGTCAGCATAGCTGAGAGTTGTAAACAGCCCACTGTCTACAAAACACACCACAGTACAGTTTTTACAGATTCTCATTGCACATTTTTGTATAATGGGGTCTTTTTTCAACACAGATAGTAAATATTACTTTTTTTTAATTGTTTCAAAGGTGTCACAGTGTCTCACACAGAGTTCTGAGAGGCTGCACAGCAAGCTATCTTTATCCACTTCAGTACTTAATTTACCAGAGGGGAAGATCTCTTGTGACTCCTAATTGATAAACTGTTTGTTCCCTTACCTGGTTTCAGTCTCGCATTTTGCTGAGGTAGTTATTCGGTGACAGCAACACTTTTTACTTATACACCTCCTTCCAGCTAGGATCTCAGTGCTGCAGCATGGTAAAAAGTATGCCCCTTGCATGTTGGTTGCTGGCAGGTTCATTGAACAGTCTACTACTATTGGAGTTTGGGGGTTTTGCCACACTTGAGATTGAGATTGTGCCATACTGAACCTGAGTTGCTGTTGGTTAAAAACCCTGAATGGGTCTTTTGGGTTCTGCAGCCACGGAAGTTACTTTTTGCTTCAGAATAATTAGTGCAGAACTTTTTGCGACTGTAGAACACAATGCAGGACATTCCATGGCTGAGGGAATGACATTTTTCTATGTGAAAATTGGTAAACTGGAGAAGTGTATTTAGCCAGGGAATGGAGGCATGGCAGGAAAACTAAACTACTCTTTCTCATTTGTGGATCACTCAAGGTAGCTGCAACAAAACTAAGTTCTTGCTGTAGGGCAGGCTGGGAGCCATCAGCCCCCCGACTTGGAATTGGGCAACCCTGGGCCTGCTGCAACTATGGGTGTATGACCTTGGCTGTGGGGACAGAAGACCCAAGGTCTGGATTTCTGAGATATCATGGTATGAAAGCAGATTTGCAAACTCCCTCAGCCAGCTTTTCTTCTATTTGTTTACTTTTTGCCAAAAAGATCTATAATTTTTCCACTCTGCCCCTCCAAAAAGTTCTCTTATTTATATTTTTAAAAGCCATATCATTTGGGGGGGGGGGGTTAGAACATAAACAGAATCTACATATAAAATACAAATAAATACATTTGGATGTACATTTTATAAATAATTCATAGAGTAATAACTTTTTAAACAGGATGAAAGTGTGTCCTGTTGTCATCTTCCTCTATTTATATCTTCAAATACTAGCAGGTATGCCAGCACTCCAGACAACACCCCAACGCATTGCCAGGGAGCTGCTGTACGTTGTTTTAGAGCTTTCATGGTAGCCAACTTTTCCCTTGGTTTGGGCAGCCTTTCAAAGAGCCAGCATCAGTGGCCTTCCAGGAATTACACAGCATGCCAAGGCTGTGGATATATTGTATGGAATGGATTAAGTCATTTGTTTTTACTTTTTACATAAAGTCAGTCAATGAAAAGAAAGTCTGAAAAATAAAGAGATTTTCTTGGGAAATGTTTAATATCTAATGCCTTAATTCAGTATGGGCATGCTGTAGGTGAAAGCTCTGGGTCCAGAACCCCAGCTGGAATAAATCAACGTAATTCCACTGACACAAATTTGTATCAGTGGAGGATATGGGTTTACATTTTTAATCTGTTGCAAGTTACAATGTTCACTCATTTGGGCTCTCTTTGTTTATCACCTTGGTTATTCACAACAGCTCTACTAGTAAAATATTGGATACTCTTTTCAAAAAAATATAAAATGTCTCATACTAGATAGGGAGATAGATAAACCATATTTAGTAGGTGTCATGGAGACAGCTGGCACAATCCCCTTTTAGCATGGGCAGCGGTATGCTATGTATGGATCTAGTGGCAGGATTTGTACTAACATACCTTTAGCTAAGCATTTCTTTGTGCTCTCCCTGCCTATTGATCAATACAAATGAAGTACCATATTTCTTCCCCCTATATGCTTCTTACTATATGCTTGTGTATTACTGATGGAGTATTGATTCATGTGGAACAATCAAGCCTTTTACATGAGGTTACACTCAAGGACTCAATCCTCAGGTCATGTAAATTGTCACAGCTCAAATAGTGGAGTTACACTACTTTACACCAAAGCAGATGGCTCCAAGTTTTTCCAGTGTGTTAAAAGGAAAATTAAGCAGGTGGAAATTAATGATCACATTAAAGGGGTTGTGAGACCCATTGCAAATTATTGAAATTTGTGAACTAACAAGTAGGCTAACAGACATGAATTAAGGAAAATAAAGTTGCATCAAAACTTGTACTTGGTTTATATGCTTTGAGAAGTGTATGTTAGTCTTAATTGTTTGTTAATTCATAGTATACTGGCAATTCTGCTGTAATATATTTTGTAGTAATAACTATAATAGTAGATCTCACTACAGCATGAAGCTCTTCAGTCAGAGAAATGGAGGGAATCCATAGTTGTATGAAAATGCTAACGTATGAAGATTAGCAAGGCTAGATTTCATCTGCATTAATAGTTGAAGGTTTGGGCTGAATGATATGATTTTCTTCAGCTTGAGATTGAGAGTGTCTCCTTGTTAGTGTAACAACAGCAGCATTTTGGATCTGCGTAGTGGCAATTGTGAGACAATTGTAATAAAGACCATTATCACAATGAGACAATTATCCACCCTCTGCCTTGGAAACCAATGAGAACCTGCTGATTTTAATTAGTACGTCTTTGTTACAAATAGTATGTAAATTGTTAATTCTGTGCTCATAAGTACACAGTTCTCTTGATATGGTCAAAATGTGGTTTCTGATGCCTTTGTCTACAATCTCTGCTCAAGTACACAGCTTGGAAAACTATATGCTTAAAAACATGTGCAAGGCTATGGCTTGGATGTGCTGTATGATTGATTAGCCTGGAATGTTCTTGGGACTAAATACTGTTGCTATGGGCACAAAGATGAACATTGAGAACAAGGCTCTTTCAGTACAAATTAACCTCCTTTTGTTTTTCCTCTGATTTTTGTAAATAGTGTAATGCACAATTAGAGTAACATTTATTATTAACTGATTTTTTTACATCACTGAACAGCAGTTGTTTTGTCCACTACCTTTAAATTTTGATGCAAATAATGATGTATCTCCAAGCTTTTATAAAATACCTATTATTTTGAAAATGATGGTTTTTGTGCAATGGAACAGAACAACATTTTGTCGTTCTGCAACAGGGAAAAATGGGTCACAAAAGTCCTACTCGCAAAAGTAACCACAGTGTGATGATGGGATTAGAGATAGAAAAGACCTATTTGATCATCTCATTCATCACCCTAACAGTGCAGTCATGAGTGTTTTGTCTGATTAAGTTTTAAATGTCTTGGGTAATGGGCTTCTATCACATCCCTTGGGATAGGGTTCTGCAATACATTGTATCTCAGTGTTAGAAGTTTGCTTTGATATTCTGTCTAAATTTTTCCTTTAATAACTTAATTCTATTTTTACTAGTTATAGTTCCTTTGTGAACCATAATTAATTCCTCCCTCTTTTTAACCATCAGACATTTGTATATTCCTTCTCAGGCACTGTTTGGCTAACATGCTCTTTAACCTTACCGCAATAATTCAGTCTCTGTAGCCTTTCTCTTTTTTGACTTGGATAGAACTCAGATGCCTTTAACAAATACTTTTGATAATTTAAAGCTTGTCGAAGATCACAGATTCTATATTAGGAACTGAAAATATATTACTCACACTTCTGTCCTTTTAAAATATGTGAAACTGGAATCAACAGAGTAGGAACAAATCAGGATTTTGTTTCAATTCAATGAAGTGCTGTAATTGTAATGTTCAATTAAGTACAAACTATTGGAAGATAAAAAGTCTAGACTCCTTTTGATGCAAGGGGTATTACACATGCAGTGATGATGTGAGTGCAAGGAGGGGAGTTACCCATTTATCAGTTAGAAAATAGATCCTGAAATGTTTGTGCTTAAATATTACACGACTTCAGAGGGTGTAAGTTGAGAAGTTTGTTTGGATCATATTTCAGACTTTAGCCCTCAAGTCCTGGATTTTGGATGTGCCCACCTCTAAGCAGGATGTAAATGTTAAACAATGTAAACTGGTACTGTGTGATAGTTCAAAGCTTTAAATCAGTAAAGAGAAAAATGGTGCAAAGTTTAAAACAGCTTTAAATTTATTCCAACATTCATTTAAGGCTTTGGGGAATTTATTTGAGACTCAAACAGTATTTCTAGATTTTATGTACACATATCTTTGTACACACAAACACACTGATTCTTTTCTGCCTTCCAGAAAATGGAAGCTTTGCACAAAGTTCACTGGACTTGGAGTCTTAACATGTGGTGTATGCTCATGATGCCATCACTCACTTATTGTGAGATCTTTTGCATGTTACTTAACTCCTTTGTACTTCAGTTTCCCTGGCCAAGATTTTCTAAAATGACTAGTGGGTTTGGGTGCCCAACCTGTGACATTTTAAAAGGACCTTGTTGATCACATATCTTCTGAAAATTAGGTCACTTAAAGGTGTCTCAAATTGGGAAAATTATGTTTTTGAACATTTTGGCCCTTAACTCTAAAACAGTGGTTCCCAAACTTGTTCCGCCGCTTGTGCAGGGAAAGCCCCTTGCGGGCTGAGCCGGTTTGTTTATCTGCCGCGTCCGCAGATTTGGCGGATTGCAGCTCCCAGTGGCCACAATTCATTGCTCCAGGCCAATGGGAGCTGCTGGAAGTGGTGCGGGCTGAGGGACGTACTGGCCATCGCTTTGAGCAGCTCCCATTGGCCTGGAGCAGCGAACTGTGGCCAGTGGGAGCCACGATTGGCCGAACCTGTGGATCCAGCACGTAAACAAACTGGCCCGGCCCGCCAGGGGCTTTCCCTGCACAAGCGGAGGAACAAGTTTGGGAACCACTGCTCTAAAACATGGGTAATAATGGTTATCCTATATTGCAAAGTACTTTGAAATGTATGGAAGAAAGGTGTCGTGGATGTGCTAAGTATTATTATTTTATTATTGTTCCAAAAAAGAACCAAAGAGGGATGATCTTCAGTTCATTATCGTCATGATGTCAGATTGTGTACAAAATCAAAGAACTTTGGTTAATAAAATAAAATATAGTTTCTCCATATTTTTTACATTTCCTTATACAAGAACATACCAATCCAGATGTTAATAGTGGCCTCTGAAGTGGACATGCCCAAAATCACACATCCATATTTTGTTTGTACAATTTTGTGTGCCTGTATTTTTCAGGCGCAATAATTTGATTTGTGTTTACAAATTACCAGCCTTCTAGCTGGATACAGGTGGGTGGACTTTTCCACTTGTACAGGGTCCCAGTAACTTTCATGGGACTCTGCTTGGGAGTAATGGTCTGTCCACACAGATCTGAATGCAGAAGCAGGACCAGGAGTGAGATTCTGTGCTATACCACTTAGAGGCACAGCATAGGACTCAGAGCCCAGGGGGAGGAGTGACTACGGTGGATTTGTCACCTTAATAACATCCCGTCCTGCACCCGGGCTGCTTCAGTACTCACAGCATAATTTAGACATGTAAGGGAGGCATCTAAGCTATGGCAGCCTGTCCCCAGCTTCCTGTGGGCTGCAGCACCCTGCTTCTGACATGCTCCTCCCCACCCTGTCCCACTTACTACACCAGAGATTGCAAGGGGGACCTCAGAAAGCTGCCTTATAGCTCTCCTTCAGTTGTTACACCAGAACAATGTGCCCTTGGCCGATAGACGGCTTTCCGAGTCCCCTTAAACTGTGTCAGACTTGTAACCCGAGAACCTCACCTTAAGTAGGTACTACAGCAATGAAGATTTCCCCTTTGTTCAGAAAACTCTACTTTGTTACACTTCATTTATAATACTTTGTGTAGTATTGATTTTATTCAAAATGTTTAGGATCATCAAACAACGTTTTATGTAGCTCTTGTAGTATTTCTGAGATAGGGCATAAATGTATAATTTCTAATGGATATCTTACATTAAGAGAAGTAGTAGATTCACTAGCTATGCAGATTGGCTTCATATCAGCTTTTAAATTTATTTTTAGGATATTAAAAAGTTAATGAGGCACAAATGAACAGGAACCCTGATTGATATTAGTGCACTCTTGTTAGGGGACACACACACACACACACACACACACACACACACACACACACACAGAGCTGTGTACCACCATCTTCAAGCTCAAAGGAATGTTCAGTACCATTTCATGAAGAAGGATTGTGATTAAGGGAGTGGATTGGGGTTAGGGAGAGGTGGATTCAGTTCATGACTTTGGTCACAGACTTTCTGTATGATCTTGTGTAAGTTATTTACGGTAAAATTTTCAAAAGCTCACTAAAGTTTAGTCTTTAAAATGAGAGTAATAAAACTTCTTTTCTCCCATTATTTATCTGTACAGGGACCAGTGCTGTTCCCTATATTCAGGACAAAGGGGTAAACAGTGAGGTGGCAAAACTTGCAGATGATACAAAATCACTCAGGATAGTTAAGTCCAAAGCAGACTGCGAAGAGTTACAAAGGAACCTCACAAAACTGCGTGACTGGGCAACAAAATGGCAGATGAAATTCAATGTTGATAAATGCAAAATAATGCACATTGGAAAACATAATCCTAATTATACATATAAAATGGAGTATAAATTAGCTGTTATCACTTAAGAAAGAGATCTTGGAGTCATTGTGGATAATTCTCTGAAAACATCTGCTCAATGTGCAGCTCGGTCAGAAAAGCTAACAATGTTAGGAACCATTAAGAAAGGGATAGATAATAAGACAGAAAATATCATAATGCCTCTATATAAATCCATGTTATGCCCACTTCTTGAATACTGTGTGCAGATGTGGTCGCCCCATCTCAAAAAAGATATATTGGAATTGGAAAAGGTACAGAAAAGAGCAACAAAAATGATTAGGGGTATGGAACAGCTTCCGTATGAGGAGAGATTAAAAAGACAGCAGATTTAAAACAAACAAAAGGAAACACTTCACACAACACACAGTCAACCTGTGGAAATCTTTGCCAGAGGATGTTGTGAAGGCCAAAACTATAACAAGGTTCAAAAAAGAGCTAGACAAGTTCCTGGAGCATAGGTCCATCAATAGCTATTAGCCAGGGCGGGCAGGGATGTAACACCATGCTCTGGGTGTCTCTCACCTCTGTTTGCCAGAAGCTGGGACAACAGAGGGATGGATCATTTGGTGATTACCTGTTATGTTCATTCTCTCTGAAGCACCTAGCATTGGCCACTGTTGGATGACAGGATACTGAGCAAGATGAACTATTGGTCTGACTAAGTATGGCTGTTCTTATGTTCTTATTATAAGCAGTTTGGGTCAGGGATTGTCTCTTATGATGTGTTTCGATAGCACCTAGTATAATGGGGCACTGATCTCAACTTTTTTTTTTTTTTTTTTATGTTTAGGGGTTTTTATGTGCCAATGCCATAAGAAGACTACATTATAATAAAAAAATTAAGCAAAGGAACTTTTTGCATCCCTCCTTTTTCTCTCGCTAGGCAAAAATGATGGAATTGGGGCTCCTGTGTAGATTAACTGCTTTTCACAAGGTTCTTGCATAGGCTGCATTTCTGAATTTTTTGAGAGAATTTTAGCTTTTAGCCCCGACACCGCCTCCCCATAATCACTTCTCTTCATCTGAAAAGCCTTCATTGGTGTTAGTTGTGAAGATACTGTAATGAAGCTTTTATTTTTGTCCAGATAAATACAATATAAAGACACTTTTGAAGGTAGCCCTACAAATCCTTTGATGTTTGTGCCAGTTTCACAGATTTGAGATTTTTTGCTTACTACTTTACTAAATGCAAAGGAACAGATTTGACTCCAGTAGCGAATTTAATTTCGTGGGAAATCAGAGAGAAAAGCTATCCATAAAATACGCCTTCACTACTAGATTTGACAATTTCTGTACCATGTGCTAAGTCTTAGATAGAATTCTACTTGTTTCCCTCCGCCTCCCACCCCCCAGAAGTCAAAACACCATTGTATAACCTGTGTAGTGTGTTGGTGCACTGTGTACTAGAGATCTTCCTTGGGCAGCATGCTGATTTTGTGATGACTACATAGCCTCTTCATTGTGCTGAGAAGTCCTCTGGGAATGTAATAAAAGATGGCCACTTGAACACAGAAAGGTATCCAACACGGGAAGTAATAATGAGTAAATAAGTAGTCTCATTAAATAATTCCTTTACTCTGTAGTCTAAAGAGACTTCGGCTTTTTATTCATTTTTTATTTAAAGGTTTTTTGTTGTTGTTGTTTTGTTTTTTTTTAAATCTTCAGAAATGGTGTTTACATTGTTAGGATTTAGGGCCTTTACGGAGTGACACTTTCTGACTTTGATTTCATGGCTTCCCTGGCAGCAATACTAAGAGGAGAATTTGCCTATTCTGAAATAGCATGACTACCTAGAATTTTCTCACCCTGTATATCTTGAAAAGCTCAGGTCCAAAATTCACATATGGGACAGAAAAATGAAACATTTAGAATTTTTGCTTGAGTCTCTTCAAACAGTTAATTTCTTAGACATCTAGCCAACACTTTCTGATTCTTGCACATCTGATTTCATTGCTGTAGGGAGGGCTGGTTGTAATGGGGTGTTTGGCAGGGAAATAAAACTGGCACGAACAAATTAAAAATGTAAAGCAAGTGAGTGTTCACACAAGTTCAAGAAAACTTTTCTGAATGTCTGTGCCTTTTGGAAGCCAGCTGAGTGAGGAGTCCTTCAGGCTCCTGGCTCAGCAGTAGGTATCCTGGGGATCCCAGGGTTTTACAAGGCTGCACCAATCCCAGATCTGGCAGCACAGAGTCTGGAAACTCTGAGACCCTCAGCTTCGAGGCTTCCAGATAGGGTGATCAGATGTCTCGATTTTATAGGGGCAGTCCCGATATTCGGGGCTTTATATTATATAGGTGCCTAATACCTCCCATCCCCTGACCTGATTTTTCACGCTTGCTGTCTTGTCACCATATTTCCAGGTGTGAAACCAGGTTAGGGCAGGGCTTCCAAGGCTTCCGGGATCCCAACTCTACTGCATGGTGGAGCTTCCCTGGAGCCACAGACTCTGAAAACCCTGGGTGTCCCCAACCACGGGTCATTCATATGGTGGGGTTCCTCTGGAGCTGTGGACCCTGGAAGCCCTGGAGTCCCTGGCATCTCGCTAGCCAAGAAGGCAAGGAACCAGGAGGTTTCCAATGGAGTCCTGTCTGTGATTTGATGGAAATTCTTCCAACCCAGAGTATTTTCATGAAGCATTTTGAATTCCCCAAATCTGCTGTTCCCCCACAAAACTCTGTTTGAATTGGAAAATTTCCAGTCATTTCTGGTAGTGAGTGAGAGCTTCTTTTGGTGTTTCTGAGAAGTTGAAACCAGCAGGTACTGGAAACCTCAAGGAAAGTCTGTTTGTGTGAGTTACACAGCCTCATTCTCAGTTATATTTATTCTTCAACCTTTCATTTGCAGGTAGGATAGATTAATGCAAGTTGATGTGTGGGTGTGGTGGACAAAAATATATTCTTTCTAGGGAATTATGATTATACTTTTTCTTAATGACAACATATAGTTTGTAAGATGTAGTGAAATTCATTTTATGTCACAAGGTCTTCATAATGTTAGGGATCTTTCTTAATCCTGATCCATGATATTGGAAGAGCTGTGGGTAGACCAAATTGTGATCTTGCATTGGGATCCACTAGCATAGACCCATCTGTACAGTCCCATTGAAGACAACAGGACTTCCCAGTCTCCTGGGTTCCATGTTCACATATCCTGAAACATGATTGAGCCCATGTTACTAAGTTGTTAAAATTTATTAAGTGGGTGACACTATTGTCTGTCTGATTTATTGCCTTCTGATAGAGAAACATCTCAGTTGCAGTTGTGAGCAGTGAGTTCTTTTATTCAAAAATGAAATGAGTCTACTTTTTTCATAAAATTTGTATATTTATAATGTCTGTGAGCTTAAAACAATCAAAGTAGGCGCAGGCATTACATCTGTGTTTGACTTTTGGCCTCCATCCCACTCTTTGTTTGGCAGCTCCATTTACTTTAGTGGATTAATTTACTGATACTGTGGCAGATAGGATTCTTCTACACAATTACTGCTTTTTATTTAGCACTTTTTATTACTAGGCTGCTAATGTTCCAAAACAGGGAGGGCAGACCTGGACTTGAAGCCAACTAATCTAAAACACAGCAAAGGTATTTACTACTATTACTGCTTTTTTTTTTTTTTTTTTAAGACCAGCTTCAAAGAGTGGCTTCCATCTGAGGTGAACATAAAGCAACTATTATGTTGGCCCAGGAGGTTTCCCTTTACTTCACCTGATAGAGATGGTGTTGTGGACTTCAGAGGTCCCAGTTTGAGTCTCAGCTGTGATAATGTTGCTAGGTACCCACAGTCACCAGGTAGAGAGAGGGGGTGTTATGGGTTTGTTAAGCCTGCATAGTGTCTGATCCCAAGTTAACAGATACAGGAGAGAGATTACTCACTGGTGGTCAGATTTGTTGTGCTGAATCATAAAGTCCTTGCATTTCTTCTTTCTAAGAAATGTTAGGAGACAGATTCTGAAGTCCAGCCAAACTGCATGCAATGCCAGTCGGAGATTATGTGTATGAGTGCAAAGATGGCACAAAACCTTCTTTATCACTGTGTGCTGGGCTGCTACTCTGGTGTCTTGGCTTAAGTTACAGTGGCTGCTAACAACCTTGGGGCCAAAACTGTATCTGAAGATTGGTGCAGTTTAATATTCTGACTGCTGACCCTTTCTCTTGCCATATCCCCTTGAGCTGGCAGCAGGGAAATGGTAAGGGCACAGGAAACAATGTTGGGAATTACTATGAATTTTGTGTAGACATGAGGGATTAATGCAAAATTTTGTAATGCCAAAATATTTGCAAGTACTTTAGAATAGCTCTAGTTAAATCATGCAGTTTCACTAATGGGGACATAGCACAAGAATTGAGCAAAGCTGTGCTCTCAATTGTTAACAGTTTTGAATACTATTCACTAGCATTTCCTAAGAGCTAGTGATCTTTATTAGCATTCCCCAAAGTTAATGATATTGTGTAGTTGAGTCTCATCCCAGTCTTTCATCTGTAATGGAGTTTGTACAGAAAATAATATGGGAAAATCAGTTCTAAATCTCTCTAAATATGTACAGTTTTTGTGGTTCCTGGTAAACTGAGACGATGACCCAGTTCTTCTCTGAAAAAGCAATTTAGTCTTTGAGGGTCACTCCTATTTGGTGCACCTCTCTCAGATAAAAGCTGTCTGTTGTGTTAAACTTGGTTTTACCATTGCTTATATTGAGACGTGAAATGAGAATTAAGAAAATGCCTAGGCAGAATTCTTAAAATAAATAGTCTAATGCCCAGACAGAATTACTGAGCTAGAATTTACACTGCAAATGAATATGCATTAATTCAAAGCAGCATTAAAATGCTGTAGTAATTAAAAATATTTGAAAGTGAAAAAATTCATATTCAAAGGTGTTTTTGGAACATTAACTATGCCCTACTACACCTTCCATATGCAACCTTTCCACAGCAGTGCAAGATTATCTTCCTTTAACCAGTCTGCTCCGCATAAGGACAGTCATACTGGGTCAGACCAAGCCCAGTATCCTGTCTTCTGACAGTGGCCAATGCCAGATGCTTCAGAAGGAATGAACAGAACAGAGAGTCATCAAGTGATCCATTGGCCCTGTCATCCATTCCCAGCTTCTGGCAGTCAGCGGCTAGAAACACCCAGAGCATGGGGTTGCATCCCTGACCACCTTGTCTAATAGTCATTGGTGGTCCTATCCTCCATGAACTTACCTAATTCTTTTTTGAAATCCATTATAATTTTGACCTTCACAACATCCCCTGGCAATGAGTTCCACAGGTTGACTGTGTAGATTGTAGGTCTTAGACCTCAGAGTACCCCGTTCACCAAACTTGGCAAGTTCCTTACTTACTTGCCATTGAGAAAAGAAGGAAGCTGACATGTATGTAGAATGTATTATATTTTTATTTGTAGTCAATGATTTGGTTACAGTCTAAAGTTGTAACAGTTACAAGCATATTATCAGTGTTTGATAAGTACACTTGGGAAGAATTAAAATTCTTTATGCAACTTTAACTGCAGATGTTCTCATTATGTTTGGTTGTTATAACTACACCACCTATGTGTCATTATGAATACATGTCTATCTACAAACATAAGTCTATCTAAAATAATCAAAATGAGGTCAATTAAAATGTGACTCAAATGGGATTGAGAAACCTCCATTAACTTCAGAACTTTGTGCTGAATATTTTTAAGAGTAAAGGTAAGAGTAACATTTACTTTAAATTTACCATTTTCTCCACAGATTTCAGGTCTCCTGAAACCATCGTTTGCTCACTGTTCCCTATGTAATGTTGTCCCCCACAGAGATATACTAGTAACATCATGACCAAAACCGAAGTCCACTGGAGTAGGTCTTTGAAGGGTGGGGGGAGGTTTAAGTGTATTTTATTCTATTGCGTAAGTTTTCAAAATTTTTAACTTGCTCCATTCTCTGGAGAAATAGCGTGGTGTTCTAAAGTCAATGGAGGTTTCTTAATCTTATTTGTGAGTCTCTTCTGAAGGATTACTTTGAGTGTACAGAGTTTAGCACAGCATTATTTTTAAGTGAGGACCTCCATTTCATTTACATTGCCTTTTCCAAAGATCCTAAGCAAGTGATAACTTAGGAGAATAAATATTCTTCCCTATTTCTATTAATCATTGTTTCTTCCTTCCTCTCATTTTCTTCTTTTCACCTCTGTTGTTTCTTGAGGCATTGTAAACTATGGCAAATATGGAATGCCTTGAAGTAAAATAGACTAACCCTCTCCAACCTATTGTCCAGAGTCAGGTAACCAAGAGACTTCAAGGATCAGTAGTGTATCATAACAAGAATAGGCTTCCTTTTTCTGTCTTGAGGCTTGATGCTCCAATAATTTCCATATTCTTTCCTCTGTGCTATTTGTGTTCTACCTGTGTCTCATATTCTAATGTGGGAGAAATGACAACACATACACTCCTAGCTATCTTTGAGACACCACTGACTTCCTGAGGAAACTAAAATCCATTGGTGATCTTCCAGAAAACACCATCCTGGCCACTATGGATGTAGAAGCCCTCTACACCAACATTCCACACAAAGATGGACTACAAGCCGTCAGGAACAGTATTCCCGAACATGTCACGTCAAACCTGGTGGCTGAACTTTGTTACTTTGTCTTCATCCATAACTATTTCACGTTTGGGGACAATGTATACCTTCAAATCAGCAGCACTGCTATGGGTACCCGCATGGCCCCACAGTATGCCAACATTTTTATGGCTGACTTGGAACAACGCTTCCTCAGCTTTCGTCCCGTAACGCCCCTATTCTACTTGCGCTACACTAATGACATCTTCATCATCTGGCCCCATGGAAAAGAAGCCCTTGAGGAATTCCACCATGATTTCAACAATTTCCATCCACCTCAGCCTGGACCAGTCCACACAAGAGATCCACTTCCTGGACACTACAGTGCTAATAAGCGATGGTCACATAAACACCATTCTATACTGGAAACCTACTGACTGCTATACTCACCTACATACCTCCAGCTTTCATCCAGACCATACCACATGATCCATAGTCTACAGTCAAGCTCTAAGATACAAACACATTTGCTCCAACCCCTCAGACAGACACAAACACCTACAAGATCTCTATCAAGTGTTCTCACAACTGCTGAAGTGAATAAACAGATTGACAGAGCCAGAAGAGTACCCAGAAGTCACCTACTACAGGACAGGCCCAACAAAGAAAGTAACAAAACGCCACTAGCCGTCACCTTCAGCCCCCAACTAACACCTCTCCAACGCATCATCAAGGATCTACAACCTATCCTGAAGGACGATCCCTCACTCCCACATATCTTGGGAGACAGGCCAGTCCTCGCTTACAGACAGCCCCCCAACCTGAAGCAAATACTCACCAGCAACCACACACCACACAACAAAAACACTAACCCAGGAACCTACCCTTGCAACAAACCCTATTGCCAACTCTGTCCACATACCTATTCAAGGGAGACCATCATTGGACCTAATCACATCAGCCACACTATCAGAGGCTCGTTCACCTACACATCTACCAATGTGATATATGCCATGATGTGCCAGCAATGCCCCTCTGCCATGTACATTGGCCAAACCGGACAGTCTCCACGCAAAAGAATAAATGGACACAAATCAGACGTCAAGAATTATAACATTGAAAAACCAGTCGGAGAACAAGTCAATCTCCCTGGTCACTCGACTACAGACTTAAAAGTTGCAATACTCACCAAAAAAAAAAAAAACTTCAAAAACAGACTCCAGCAAGAAACTGCTGAATTGGAATTAATTTGCAAACTGGACACCATTAAATTAGGCTTGAATAAAGACTGAGAGTGGATGGGTCGTTACACAAAGTAAAACTATTTCCCCATGCTTATTTTTCCCCCTACTGTTACTCACCCCTTCTTGTCAACTGTTTGAAATAAGCCATCCTGATTATCCCTACAAGGTTTTTTTTTTTCTTCTGCTGATAATAGCTCACCTTAACTGATCACTCTCATTATAGTGGGTATGGCAACACCCATTTTTTCATGTTCTGTGTGTGCGTGTGTATGTTCCAACTGTATTTTCCACTGCATGCGTCTGATGAAGTAGGCTTTAGCCCACGAAAGCTTATGCTCAAATAATTGGGTTTGTCTCTAAGGTGCCACAAGTACTCCTCGTTCTTTTTGCTGATACAGACCAACACGGCTACTTCTCTGAAACCTGAACACATGCTTTGTTTACCAGTGAGAATTTTTGAAAAGATGCCTTAGGGTCTTCCTAGCATCCTGGTTCATCATTTCTTATCCTTTCTTATCCTTATCTGTTTTCTGTATCTTGAAGGTTATAAGAATTACTTGTTTATATCTTGTTCCATCCACCCCAAAGGGACTGCAGCCTTAAAGGAGAAATGTTGTTTCAGTTTTCAGAAATATATTGTTTTTGCATGTTCTTGCTAATGAATTCTCTCTGAACCAAATAATTCCACTTCATTTTCTCCTGTTCTTATTTTAGTCAATACATTATTATTACAATATTTTAAATATATGTATATGTACCATCTTTTGCTCCTTAATTTGGTGACTGGAGAATTAACTGAACCCAGAAATCAGGTCATAAATGTTTCCTTTTTGCTTGTTGTTTTGTTTCATGGTAATAATGGCTGTAGTTGTGCAGGATACAGTTTAATTATATATGGATTTCTAAGATCTGACACAGTGATATGTGCTAACATACTTCAGCAATCTGTCTTTAGAATGTAGTATCAACTAGGGCTGTCAAGCAATTAAAAAATTAACTGTGATAAATCGTGCCGTTAAACAACAACTACATTTTCAAATATAATAATTTAAATTACAACACAGAATACAAAGTGTACAGTGCTCACTTTATATTTATTTTTATTACAAATATTTGCACTGTAAAAAGCAAATTGTATTTTTTGTTTCACCTCATACAAGTACTGTAGTGCAAGCTCTTTATCATGAAAGTTGAACTTACAGATGTAGAATTATGTACAAAAAAAACTGCATTAAAAATAAAACAATTTTACAACAATAAAACTGTAAAATTTTAGAGCCTACGAGTCCACTCAGTCCTACTTCTTGGCCTGCCAATCACTCAGACAAACAAGGTTGGTTACAATTTGCAGGAGATAATGCTGCTTTCTTCTTGTTTACAATATCACCTGAAAGTGAGAACAGGCGTTCACATGGCACTGTTGTAGCTGGTGTTGTAAGATATTTAGGTGCCAGACGCTCTAAAGATTCATATGTCCCTTCACACTTCAACCACCATTCCAGAGGACATGCTTCCATGCTGATGATGGGTTCTGCTTGGTAACGATACAAAGCAGTGCGGACTGACACATGTTAATTTTTATCATCTGAATCAGATGCCACCAGCAGAAGGTTCATTTTCTATTTTGGTGGTTTGGGTTCTGTAGTTTCCATATCAGAGTGTTGCTCTTTTAAAGACTTCTAAAAGCATGCTCCACACCTCGTCCCTCTCAGATTTTGGATGGTACTTCAGATTCTTAAACCTTGGGTTGAGTGCTGTAGCTATTTTGAGAAATCTTACATCGGTACCTTCTTTGCATTTTGTCAAATCTGCTGTGAAAGCATTCTTAAAATGAACATGTACTGGGTCATCATCCGAGACTGCTATAACGTGAAATATATGCAGAATGCAGGTAAAACAGAGCAGGAGACATACAATTCTCCCCTCAAGGAGTACAGTCACAAATTTTATTGACGCATTATTTTTTCAACAAGCATCATCAGCATGTCCTCTGGAATGGTGACCGAAGTATGGAAGGGGCATACAAATGTTTAGCCCATTAGGCATGTAAATACCTTGCAACGCTGGCTACAAAAGTGCCATGCAAATACCTTTTCTCACTTTCAGGTGACATTGTAAATAAGAAGCAGGCAGCAGTATCTCCTGTCAATGTAAAGAAACTTGTTTGTCTTAGCGATTGGCAGAATAAGATATGGGACTGAGTGGACTTGTAGGCTCTAAAGTTTTATACTGTTTTTTGTTTTTGAGTGCAGTTATGTAACAAAAAAAATCTGCATTTGTAAGTTACACTTTCACAATAAAGAGATTGCACTTCAATACTTGTATGAGGTGAATTGAAAAATACTATTTATTTTGTTTATCATTTTTACAGTGCATATATTAGTAATCAAAAGTAATATAAAGTGAACACCGTACACTTAGTATTCTGTGTTATAATTGAAATCAATATTGAAAATGTAGAAAAACATCCAAAATATTTAATAAATTTCAATTGGTATTCTATTGTTATAAGTGTGATTAATCACAATTAATTTTTTAATCAAGATTAAGTTTTTTGAGTTAATCGCATGAGTGAACTGCGATTAACTGACAGCCCTAGTGTTAATGTTGGAAACAATAGGTTAATGCATGTACCATGCTAAAGCAAATGACTCTTTTCTATTGCAAGGTTGTTAAATTGCTTTCCCACCCCACCTCACAGCCAGTCTTCATATTTTGTGAATAGCATGATGCTATGAACTGTAGATATTATCCTTACAATAACTTAAAATGTAAGTTTTGCTGTTTTAGTAAGGTACAATGTTACATTTTATCTTTATGGTGCTTGTCTATATAGTGTGTGGTACATTCTGACTAAAATTGCCTTTGTCACTTCTTTAATTTTGTCACTATAGACAAAGTCCAAATAACTTTGTTTTACCAAAATCTTAAGATAAGTATTTAACAAAGTTTACCAGAGTCTGTGTCATTTCTCTCAGAAGCAAACTATGACACATGGGATGACAATAAGCACACCCCATCCAAATATTAGCCCTCCAGTGCCATATCAGACAGTTATGCCAACTCACCTACTCCCAAGGATAAATAATAGATAATAAGACAGAAAATATTGTATTGCCTCTATATAAATCCATGGTATGCCCACATCTTGAATACTCTGTGCAGATGTGGTTGTCCCGTCTCAAAAAAGAGATATTGGATTTGGAAAAGGTTCAGAAAAGGGTGACAACAATGATTGGGGGTATGGAATGACTGCCAAAGGAGGAGATATTAATAAAACTAGGACTTTTCAGCTTGGAAAAGAGACAACTAAGGGAGGATATGATAGAGGTCTATAAAATCATGACTGGTGTGGAGAAAGTAAATAAGGAAGTGTTATTTACTCCTTCTCACAACACAAGAATTACTGCTCACCAAATAAAATTAATAGGCAGCAGGTTTAAAACAAACAAAGGAAGTATTTTTTCACAAAACACACAGACAACCTGTGGAACTCCTTGCCAGAGGATGTGAAAGACAGGATACTCAGCTAGATGGACCTTTGGTCTGACCTAGTATGGCTGCTGTTATGTTCTTAAGACAAAGATTTTGGATGTATTGTCTTATTTTCAGTAGCTGTCCAAAACTTTCACTCATGTCTTTCCCATAACTTCTTCTCCCTTCAGTATCACTCCAGGCTGCAGGCTTCACAAAGTCCCCCCAGTATTACTGCAAACTAAAGGGAGTTCACTAGCTAAGATGCCACTTCTCTGAAATCTTAACTTAAAAAGACACTTTCTCTGAAATCCACTTCAGCAAAGACAGGTTTGGTCTCCACAGCTCATGCAATGATTGTAATCCACATACTAAAAACAGCCACATGTTTTGCTTGAGTTGGTTAATTAGCTGAAGATATAGCCAGGACTAAACTGGCTTGGCTGAGAAGTGAAATCCTCACACTTCTGTATGTATTGAGTGAATGGCCAAGGTCATTTATTATCCTCACTTATTAGAATTATCCTCATTAGTGGAAGCTTGAACTACGTCTGCATGCATGAAATCTAGCCTGTGAATAAGGATTTTTGGTGCTGTTAAATCTTTAGCCTTTGTAAGCACAAATGATTCTTTGTGCCAACATGTTAAAATACTATGCCTAGTATTTAAAACATACAAAATATAGCAATAAATTATTTTTATTTTTATTTAACTAGGTTATTTAGTCATAAATCATGGACCAGTAAATTTTTAAAGGCTTAGGGAGTATCACAAGTTTTGCTGAAAAATATGAATGGAAAATAATAAGTGACACAGTACATGTGGTTAAATAAAATTTTTGAATTTAAATTTTCAAAGGCAGGAGCTAGTGCACTATTCCAACCCCAAGATGAGGATGGATGAGGAGTAAAAGGGACTCTGTTCTATCTCTGTGTACTCACCTGGCTCCCATTGCTGTGTTATCTGTCTCTCTCTCAAACCTTGTTTATCCTCTAAAAGATAGGGAAATATCATTAACTTCATTGTACAGGTGAGGAACTGAGGCCCAGATGTCACAGGAAGTCTGTGGCAGAGCCAGAAATTGAACCCAGGTCACCTGGATGCTAGTTCTTGTGCTTTAAACACAAGATTAGCTTCCTTCCTCCCCAAAGCTTTTCCCCTTTTCCCCCAATCTTCTAGATTTTCCTTCTGCAGTACCTCAGACCACCTTTCCTTCCCAGTCCCTCTCCACAGTAGGATCCTTGCTGGACTTCCTAACATTCCTCCGCCAGCCCACCCTGACAGACACTTTTGGTTTCTGATTGACTCGTTGCTGCATTGGGTCGCATCAGCCCACTGGGCCTGCATTCAGCTATGTTATCTTAATGTGCACTTGTTGCTATTATGCTGCAAACTGTTTTGCAGCTATGAATTTTTAATTCACATGTAGGTGCATGACCATATCTGTTGCAGTAAGATTAGCAACCAAATCTTTAAGGCCAAATTTTGTCCTTGGATGCACATATGTGACTCCCACTGAAGCCAAAGCCAGAATTTGGCCCTTAGTAGTTATTATTGGTGAAACTCAGTGGTTTGCTGGTACCAACAAAACAAATGTCTGCTTAAGGTCACTCAAGTCAATAATGGTCTTCCTTTTTTTCAGCAAGAAAGTGTGCTTATGCACAATTAAAAGTAAACTTTTGTGCTCTTGATCCAAAAGAATCAAATGTAACATCTTAAAATATGTTATGAGAAGAAGCAAACCCTGCTAGAATACCACATTATCTCCATTAATTACTTGATCTCAAACATGTTTGATTTCCTAACGCTCCCCGAGTTCCAGGGGTGCTGGAACTAAGAGTGCTGGGGTGGGGGATGGCAGCACTCCTTGGCATAAAGTGGTTTCCATCATATACAGGGTTTACAGTTTTGTTCAATGGCTTTCAGCACCTCCACTATAAAAATTGTTCCAATGCCATTGCCCAGTTCCCCAGATTTTCAGAACCCCTGCTTGCTGATCATTGGGAAAAAATTCCTTCCCCAGTGAACCGTGTGTCCAGTTCAGGCTTCCATCATTTGCAGTATATAATTTGAATTTAGGAGACAAAGTATGTCCTGCTTTTGGCTGTGGAACATTATAATCAGAACCTGTATTTGTGGGGAACCTGTATCCCCAATCCTCTCCCATTTCCCATTGTTTAAATGTTGAAGATAGCCTATGACAGTGAAGGTAGATGGGTTCTATTGAGTATATTCAGGAAGTGCAAGATGGGAGGTCTCCCGGAAGCTAACGGGCAGCAAGATGTCAGCTTTCCCATGTACACTCTTAGCATATTTAAAAATAGAAACAAGTATATTGAAGGTTTATAGCTCATGCTCAAACGGGGAATAGTCATTGTTGGTGCAAAATCAGGTATTTAAAAAATGTCATTCCCCAAGAACAACTTTGTGACTGTTAGCAGTCATTGATGGACAGTCACTGGTATGTACTGATGTGAAGGTGCAATGGGCTTTTGATTGGCTTTTATGGATGTAGCTTTTATGGTTTTATTGAATCAGTAAGAAAGGTCCATAATATATAGAGAGTTCTCCATCTCTGAGCATCTCTTGATAAAATCCATAACAGATTTCTACCGTGCAACTTTTCTGCTACATTAATGAGCATGTACATGCTAGCCAGACATAAGTCCACTTGTTGGCTTTTCAGACAATGATTTCTGAGATTTAAAAATTCCAAAAAGATTTACTTTTATTCAGATGACATGGGAGGTATAGCAGATGCATGCCATTTATTGGAATTCACAATCTGGGCTCCATAGTATAGCTTTCTAGTTCCAGAGAAGACAGTACAAGACCTCATATGACACCTCTGCCTTGTACACAGCTCTCTGGAGATCCAATGTAATTTAGCTCATTGCACTGCAAATATAAAATGATTTTTTACTTTTATGTAAAATACTATTTTTCTTACAAATAAAATTTCATTGTCAACTGAAAATCTATTTTTACTTGCTAAGCCGATTTCTACCTTGATTTCTTAGAAAAATCAGTCTAATGCTAACATTCATTAGGCATTATATATTCCATTAAAAGGTTAAAAATTGCAACTTCTAGGCAAGCTATTTGTTCACATTTGAGTGGAAAAAATACTGTTCCTTATTTACTGGGTACCTTGTTCTGTGTACATGTTAGTAAAAGATCCTGCTGCAGGCCTCTAATGCTGCTGCTATTTTACCTCCCACAATGAATAGTCAAAAGCTGCAGTCATTGAGGACTCAGGTGGTAAAAATTGTAAGGTGGTTGAAGCGAGCCTTGACATAAAAGCTTAACACTACAGTTCTAAGTACATGTAGATAGTGCTAGTAACACAGATTCCCTTTTTTTTGACCACGTAAGAGAATGGTGCCAGGAAACCCCATATGAATTAAATGCCTGTTTCACACACTAGCATGATCACATCTTTCTATCTGTATGATGTGTTGTAATAAGTATGATTTAAAAAAAAAAGACAACAGGGCTTTCTGTAATCCTCTCCCACAAAATGCAGTGGGACTGAAAAATCAGTATAAAGGACACACTGTGAAGATATGGCAATGCATGCATTGTTTTGTACATAATGCAGTCAGGGTCTCCATGGTAAAATGAAATTTTTATTTTATTTTTTAGTCACCATCAGCAGTTAATCTAAAGTAGGAGCTGCTCCATTTCATTGTAGGTTAAGTGACTTACCATGCAATAGTAGCTGGGAAGTATAGATAATGAACTTTCTTTTTTTTTGGATAGGTTTTTAAAATAAATTTAAAAATTGGTAAAAAAAATATAATGCAGCATATGTTGTTGTTCTGGAATTTTTTTAATATAAAACCCTCCTTTTCAGCATTCCCCTTTCAGTGGAATCACTTAGACACTTCCAGCTGGTGGCAGGGGATACAGCCATAATACAGCTTTCTCTGTCCCAGCTGTCTTTTTCATTACGTTAAATGCATTACGATGGCTGCACTGCTTTTAAAGGTTCAGGTACAGAAAGGTATAGAAAGAAATATGCAAATATGCATTTTTGTAGTGCCTACTAGCTTCTGCAAGATCTTTGGATTCTGAATGTGATCCTGGCTCTGATCTAAGATATCCTTCCAGTCATTGGAACATTTGCTGAAAGGGCTGGTTAAGGTGCCTGAGGATATCACCTTTTACAAGGAGTCATTGTTGTGAAGGATTTTTAGTGCATTATGGCTCATGCAGCCTCACAACTAAAGAAAAACAGGGATTTAGAAATCAATGCTGATGAAGAAAATGAGAAAAAAAGAAAACACAGGAAAAGATCCCGGGATCGGAAGAGAAAGGTATATAGATTTGTACCAAATTCTGACAAGCATTCCTTTGTTTCAGTTTTCTTACATTGCAAATGAGCTATCAGAGATCATTCTTGTATGTAACTTGGTAGCTGTCTGAATAATTGGTTAAGATTGTAAAATAACATTGCAAACCAGAACTGTGGGGTTTGCAAAGCAATTGAATTTTTAATCGGCTGTTAGTTGATTGCAGTGATGATGCAGAAGGTGTGCACTCATTTCACATATAAATCAATCACATTACCATGATACTCAAGCATGGCTATAAGTGAGTTTAAAATAGTGTATAACAGTAATGTGAAGGTTACATGTATAACACTGTCATGGGTTTAACTGACAGAATAAATAGTTTAGACTATGTATACATACTTACTGTGAATGTGTGTGAGGGTAGATTTTTCTTTGTGTTGGGACTATGTCACATGCTTGGCTCTTAAAACATCCATTTTGAGAATAATGTCACAGAATTGAGATGTTTTGTTGTTTTTCCTTTTTCCTGAAAGCAAATTATATTGGAAAATCAAACCACAATAATTTGTTGTTAGCAACTTGATTTTGTTAGGTTAAAATGTGATTGTGATCATAGAGCCTTGTTTTTCTCTCCTGTGTAATTATCCTGGATGCAGATAATCTATGATACACTGAGACCTGAAAAATTCAGTACACTAGGCTGATCATTGTTCAATTAAGATTTGAATCTAATAGTGGTCCTTTTTTATTTTTATCAAGGTATAAAACAGAATAGTTGAGGATAGTGGCATGATGATAGATGAAGGTATCTCTATGAGTGCTGTGTGGATATGTCCTTAAAAAATGACACTTTGTGTATTAGTCCATTTAGATAAGGTCCTGTAGTGATTTCTTAGTCATCGGTTGCAAGTAGTAAAAATTGCCCAAAAGCCCATGATCTGAACTCAGAAGTGTCGTTTTTAGAATTTTTGTGTGTCTTTGTGAAATTCCCTAAGGGATAGATAATCTTAGTGTGCTCTAAGCAGTCATGCATGTGCTTCCTGAAAGGCATGTAGATTTCCTTTAACATATGTGCGGCTTTTGGATGGGTAACAGTCAAGATTTTCCTGCCTTTTCTCTTCTCTTTTTTTCTGAAATGGCAGTGTTAAACTTAATGAGAAGCACTAAGAAACCCACTGTCTTCTGTTCTAGTGAACACATTAGAAGGCTGTGTTTAGATGGCTGCAGTGAGTGTACTGCAGCATATTAACTATAGATATCTTTTCCATTTAAATATACATGTAAAGGTCTCCTCAGTATGTTTTCCAGTATAAATGAAAGCACAAAATTTGGATATTGCCTTTGGGACAGATTTCACATCAAAATTGGCCTGAATATGTAATATTTTTTCTTGTCTGATTTTATGGTTATATGCAGGTCTGTAGCATTGTAGCTATCATTTTTCAGCTGAAAATGTACACAACAATGCACATTTAAGGATCTGGCCTACCACCAGGCATTTTCATTTGAGTTGTGAGTTAAAATGTATAGTGCCACATTTAACTCTGCTCATAATTTAGAGAGCCAATATTATCTATCATAGGCTTACGTTTAACAATAGCACACATAACCATATATATATGCTGTCTTTGTCTTTGTGCTCATTTATATTTACTTATTGGTAAAATGTGGAAGAGATGTGGCAATAATAGCCTCTTGATTCAGAGATCTCAGACAATTGTGAGACAAAAATGCTTTACTGTTTATACAACACAATGCTGTAGAAGGGAAATCTCTTAGCAACCAGAGTGGGACCTGGATAAATATCAATCTATTTATTGTAAATGCATGGATTTTTCAGTATCTTGTTTCTTCATAGAATAGAACAAATAGAACATAGAGGTTTCACAACAACAATTGGTTTTCTTCCTGTTATGCTGGAGATTGGTGATCAATTTGGAATTCTTTCTTAGCAGTATGATTCAAGACATACTAAGTTTATTAGGAGAATGAAGAAAAAGCAGTAACCCTGTCACTGACTATAGAAAGTGGGGAAAGAAAATTTGTGCATGTGCAGGTGTATCAGTTTACTCACAAAAAGGACACCATTCTGCCCATCATACACCAGGCATAAACTATTACATTCTAGTTGTTGTTTGTTGTTTTGCACTTCTGGGGGGGGGGGCGGAATATTTAGAATAACCATCATTTCCACTATGAGTTCTGAGTCACTTCTTTATGTACCTCTGCACTACCCACAAGCAAGCAATGCTCAGATTTTTTTATAGTCACATGATGTTGCACAACACTAACCCTTTACTTGAGCAATATACGCAAATATCCTCTAGGGTCTTCCAATCGCATTGAAACACCAGTGAATGCTAATATCCCTAGATAATTTATACAGTAAGGAGACTGAGGCATGAGATGGTTTGAAAGTCAGGCCTGTGAGAGCACAAAGTCTCTACAAACTGATGATACCAACCCCCGTCATTCGGATAGTCGTTTGTGTGTAATGTTAAGATTGTAATCTGAGGAAGAAGTTTCACAGCTTCTCAATTATTCGGCACTTTACCATGTACTAAAATTTCTGTCAAGATTTTCTCTAAAAACATATTAGACAAATAACTTGTTGGTGATGTTCAGTCAATTAAGTTGTAGGATCAAATCTTCAAAAGTGTGTGTGCGCATTAGCATGTGTCTATTTTAAGCATGCGAATGAAGATATAGTTGACTGCAGTGATGATGCAGAAGGTGTGCACTCATTTCATATATAAATTAATCACATTACCATGCTATACAAGCATGGCTAAAGAGAATTTAAAATCATGTATAACAATAATGTGAAGGTTACATGTTTAAAACTATCATGGGTTTAACTGACAGAATGAAGACATAATTGTGCATGCATGTGAATCCTCACTTGTATTTGCACACCTAAATTTATAGTATGCACTTATGAATATTCAGCTGTTAATTGTTTCTTATTCATGGCATAGCAAGATAAAGAAATTTGTACCAGAAAATAAGAGAGATGTATCTGTAGACCGATATACAAATTTCACTGTTTACTCTGTTCGAATGTATTTCAAAATTGGGGCGAGATTCTGACTTTGGATGGATATGCAGTGTCCTTGCTTACTTGAATGCCCAAGTACATCAGGGCAAATTTTACCCTTAAATGATAACTAACAAAAAAGATTGGAACACCTTTTAAGAATAACAGTTGATTTAATTATCTGACTGTTCTGTTTCTGACAAGGTTGCCCTAGGTCATGCACAATTTTGGCTGTGAAAACTAGCAATTGTTTCCCGTATGCCAGCATCTAGGAAGGATTTAAATGCTCTCTTCAGTGTCAGCCCTCAATAAAGGCAGAAGCCCCTTGTTTAATTATAATATATTGTAGAAGAACAATGTAAGTCTAGGTGCATGCTGAATGTTTTATGTTTTATACAATATTCAGCAAGGTGGAAGTGGTTTTCATTTGTATGTAATATTCAGGAGCTAGTTGGTTCCATGGGAACTCAGAATAGTGTGTTTACACTGAAGGCCATCGTGCTGCCATTTGTGATATCTTAAAAACTGATGTCATCCCATCCTGCATGTTGTGGATTCCAATGTTACCCTGGCAATTTTACCATGAGTCTCATGATATCTGATGTTTACGTAAAGCCCAGCTCCTGGACATAAGGGAATCTCAGCTGTCATTAAATATATATATTTTTAAATGGTCTATATGAGAAAGTTGCACTGGTATAACCTAAGGTATACATTTAAATGAATTTAGTTAAACCTACTGTAAACCTCTGTGTGGACACTCTTAATTTCAGTGGATGTGGCTTTTTTTTCGGTTTAGCATTAATCAGTTGGGAACAGGTTTAAGTAAACCACAATAAACCACTCTTAAACTGAAAAGAGTACCATTGCAGGGATTTGCACTGGTTTAATTATATCAGTTTAAAAATTGATTTATGTTAAACTGGTGCAATTTCTCCATGTAGACAAGGCCTAATGGTTGTGAAGAAGGGCCTAAAGAGGCAAAAAATCACAAGGCTAATAAACATAATCAAAATTTTATTTTATTTTTAAACACTTGATTTTAAGACAATCTCCTGATATTCAGGATCTGGCTTATTATTTTTGTATGCTAAACAATCTGTTCCATCCTGTATTTAGCTGTGACATTCTGAGTAAGTTTCCCAGACCTGAAGAATAGTTCTGTATAAAGCTTGAAAGCTTGTCTCTCTCACCAACAGAAGTTGGTCCAGTAAAAGATATTACCTCACTTACTTTGTGTCTCATTATTTTTGAACATCTGAGATTGACAATACTGGCATCCTCACATGTCAGGATAAATAAAATCAATGTTATGGCTCAAAATATGAAGCAGATCTGTGAACATAACCAATTGCCCTGTGGCAAAGAAAAAGTGAATCTAGAGTTTAGAGTCCAATCAAATACTCATTGAAATCAATGTGTCTTTCCATAGACTTCAGTGGGCTTTGGATCATGCCCTTAATTTTGACCTCCACCTGTACCCAGGGAAACTGTGTCAGAGGCATATACTGTACAGAACATGAAACAGGTCTTGGCAGGTAACTAAGAGGGCTACTGGGTTTCTAGGAACAGCTCTGTAACTCTGGGAGACTTTGTGCCACCTTTGTAGAGGATACAGCAAATACTCCCCTCACTGATTGGTGTAGAGGGAGCTTGACAAGTGTTCATCCCCTTTTGGAGTGGATAGCAGCACTGTTCTTGCCTGGCCCTTGTGTCCAGGTGAGTGTAAGTTGTTCAGTTTTGCCCATCTCCTTCACGGGCCATAAGAGGGAGGCCCCCTGGTGCCTCCCCATTGGGCCCTGATTCAGTAAAGTGCTTAAGCATGTGAGTATTCCTGTTAATTTCACCAAGACTATTAATGTGCTTAAAGTTATGCACCCACAAAGCTGAGCACAACTGGGCTGTCAAAGGAAAACTTATTTTCATTTGTTTCCTCTTAATGTGTATTTATAAATAATGCTGCATTCTTATTGTGTGGCTTTTGTTTTGTTTTTTTCCAATTCAGCTTATAAAAACAATTGCTCCTCTCACAACAGCCCTTGAAAGAATGCACAATAGCTAGCTGCATTAATTAAGGTTGTCCTAGTTAATTTTAACTTCTACATCCATCTGTTAAACAAAGAAAATGAGTTTGTCCAGCTTTTGTGAATTTACATTTCTGGGCTCTACAAGTTTAAATCCTCCACTTCTTCTCCTTCCTATCTCTTTTTTTGCTTCTCAACTCCTAGGCCCAATGCTTGTCTGTGTCACTGTGCACAAGTGTTGATTTTTATGTAAATAGTGGTCTCACATTCGACACAGCGTGTATGTACACATATACTATATACGTTAGCAGTAGTGGGAAGTTTATGACCTGTCAAATAAGTGATCTTCACATTGTAGAAAGATTGTTAAAATGGCACTCTGGGACACATCATCAGCTGATGTAAATCAGCCTATCTTCATTTAAGTCCATGAGACTATACTGATTTGAATCAGATGAGGATTTGTCCCCTTGTCTTTTTTCTTTTTTTCCCCGTGGAGAAATTCTCCCCCCCCCCCCAATAAAACTTGGGTAACAAAGTATTCTTTTAAGCAAAATGAAAACATCCTATAGTTGAACAAGCATAGAAAAACATTTGAAAATAAGTTTTGTATAACTTTTAAAGTGTCATGCCATGTGCCAGAATGTGAAGCACTGGTATTTTCATAGTATGAAATGGCCTGAGTTTGAAGCTTTTGATGTATTTTAAGATACTTTTGAAATGAACTGTGAATTGAACTGGATGGCATGTGAGGGTATAGTGTAAATCACTACACCTTGTCCAGAGTGATGTTGTACTGGTCCAAAAGATCCAGATCAGGCTTAGAATGCCCCTAAGGTTGGTGACCTATTGGATGTTGCAGAAATTCCACAGAATAATGCTTAGTATATAGACTTAGATGTTTGTGAGTTCTCTTGAGTTTCATGCAAGGCTTTGAGAACAACATGAAGAAATTCTCCCTGACACACACTCAGTTTTGTGGGATTCCAAAATAGTTATCCACTGATTTTTTGGTGTTTGTGGTTTAGTTTTTTCTGCAACGTAATTGTTTTAGAGGTCTAAGCTTTGTGCTTGAAACGTCTAGGTTCCCTAGAAATCCTGCTTAAAGATAAGTCAGCATTCCATCCATCCAAAAGACAGAAATTGAATTAGACCCAGTTAACTGTGTTGGTCTTTTGGATGAAACCTTAAAAAACAGAAGGCCTGTTTTTCATAGGTTTTGCGCATCAGTAACACCTACTGACTTCAGTTGGAGTCATGGGTGTTCAATAATTATGCAAATCAGGCCTAGAGTTCTTGTCAGAATATTAAGAATCACATGGCAAATACTGTAAATCTTTCTAATGCATCAAGCTGCCAATCAGTGTTTGGGAAGGTGGCTAGTTGCTAATCTCCAGATTGATCACTACATTTATCCTGTAATCGCTTGAAATCACTTTGTGTTTTGAAATGAAATGTGCATAAATTAATTTAAAGAGTAATAAAATATTATTTTGGTATGTTATTAATTCAAATGAAAAATAATATAGTCAGGTGAAAAACTCTTTTTGTTGGAAGCTCTTTTTGATGCTTAAAGAGAAAATGCTTGCTGGTGTGCATTTATACAAATCCAGTTTTGCCAAGTAAGATGAAGTTCACCAATTTTGCTTTAGAAACCAGTGTTTGTAACCCCTGTTTATAGAGAAACTATAAAATTTCACACCAAATAAATTTGGATGACTCTCAAAAAATATCTGGTTCTGCATATACAAAATATCTGCCAAACATAATTTAATACTGTCACACATTTCTAGCATGCACTGTTGCGCTCAAGGGGACCCTGGAGTTCATAGAAATGTACATGATCACCTAAATAATTGCTATTCAGTGCCTCGAGTAACTCTTATTTTTGTCCTTGTCATTGTATGAAGATACAGTATACATAGTACCACCTGACACAGTATATTCTATCGTAGACTGAAAGGAATCTTTGGAAATCATTTTGAGAACTATTGCAATAGCATTTTAATTTTGTCTGTTTTACATTATTTCATTTATTTTAGCTAAATGTTGTGCTGTTCTTCCAATACTTTTGTTCAAATGTATTTAGTTCATTTGGCTGTAGAAAGATACAATTGTATTACTTGTTATACCGTAATGGATTATGTATCAAATTTAAATCTTATTTTTAGTATTTAAAATTCTTTTTAATCCTTCATTGAAAATTACCCCATAAGTAAAGTGAGATGGTCAAGATAGAAAGGATTTGTTTAAAATGGGTACCCAATGCTTATAGGTAGTCCCTCAAAGCTAATTTCAACTGCAGTCAAAGTAAGATTCTCTGAGTCAGAGTCTAATAACTTAACTCTATGTAGTGTATACCCTACTCTGTAGCTATCCCATTGAAACTAATGGAACTACTCACAGAAGAAAGTAGTACTCACTCTGAGTAATGGTATCTGAATCTGGTCCTCTATAATACTTTGTTTACTCATGGAAACAAAAATGTATCATTTACACTGTAGTATCCATGATTATTTTTAGTACTCTATGGTAAGCATCTGAATTGTGATGCCACAGTGGACAAGATAGCTATTGTTTGTGTGATACTGAGTTCTCCATTTTTAAACAGATCTAAAATTCACTTTATATCCCCTGCTCCTGCAAATCTCTTGTAGTGCAATGCTTTGCTGAACTAGTCATTTTGAACTGGCCATTTGAGACAGCAAAAGGGCAAAGGGGAAATGGAAAGGGGAGTGATTATAAATAGGTGTGAAAAGGAGAAAGTGTGACAGCAAGAGTCCTAGACATTCCCTCATGGCTACCATACTGAGGATTTAAAAGCTACATTTAGAGCCTTTGTTTGTGATGCTTCAAAAATGCCCCCAGGAACTTGCCAGCAGCCACTCCCAATCCAGGCTGCCTATCACCTTGAGCTCAGGGAAGACTCTCAGTCAGTAGTATTAAGACTTATGTCTTCTCTAGGCCTGCCACTATGGAGACCAGGATGCTCTTATGCAAATCTTATGTTTCATCCAGTAGGGGCCAGTAGTGTGCATAAAGCCCAATATGATAGTCAGAAGAAGTGTGTGTGTCATCCTTTGCATGAAATAAAAACATGCGGGACTTGCAGATGCCATGTACTAGTCCATTGAAATCCATGAAAAGACACCAATTTACTCATACTGAATGTGACCTTGCTCTTAAACATGCAATCCTCTATTTGAGGTTTGTAAATTCTGAAAATCCCAGAGGTGGTTATTTATACTGCTTACTGGGAGGAAAACCTCAAATCAGTAATTCATATTTTAGTCACCTTTGTTTATTCTAACATCACTTAAGCGTATGTATGTAAATAGAGGATAGGTATAATATATCTATCCTTCAGATGCTGTATGGAAATTCTGAGCACAGTGGGAAGGAAGTACCTTCAGGTTGTGGGTTTAATTAAATGTGTTCTTCCTCTTCTAAACACTCTGTTTGGATACTGTAAATCCTTTGCTACTGGGAAGTCTCTAGGCCCTCTTCAATGCCCCTCCCATGTGCCCTCCACATTTAACTTAGATTTCATTAGGTATCTGAGCTGAGCTGGAATGACAGAGTGGAAAGGGGAGTCAGAAATGAGGCGGCATTGTGAATGCTGAATTTTGAGTGCAGCCAAAGGATTTCTAGCAGCCAAAGTAGAAGAATTTGCATAATTATTATATTTTTAAAATGTGCTTACAGTGATCATACAAATCCCTGCACTCTGATAGGCTGATGGCAACTAGTACCAATCTTAGTTCAGGGATTTGCATACTTTGCGGAATTATGCACATTTGTGGGCAATTAAGTGTATGGCATCCCTACATTTGGATTGACCAAAAGTTCCATTTTGATACAGTCATCCATAGCGTGAAAAAGTAAAGGGTTTATAGACCAGAACATCCACATGCTACAAATTCAGAATATGACCATGCTTTGCACTTGTATGGTAAGATTTTTACTATAGATAAAGGGTCGTCTCTCATGAAATTGGTTATGACTCCCTGATTGTCTGTCCTGCACAGTTTCAGCTGTGGCCCTGACTTAGGCGGTTCTAACTTTCTCCAGGTAGCAACTGTCTTCAACTCTCTGCTGAGAGTTGGCAGAGTTTATTGGTGTTCCAACCACACATCGGCACACCACCTGTGCCAGGACTGGGTTGATAGTATTGTTGGAATTGGCTATGCTGGCTTTATCTCAGTGGAGATTGCACTCCTTTTGCCTCTTTGGAGAAGCTGTCTACTAGCCACGTGCGGCTAGTGTCTGGCCCGTTTGTGCTGCCAGAGCTGGATCATGGGAAAGAATCTAGCCCCAAAACTTCAATACTTTCCATTTCATGGATCTCTGTGCATGGTGGATTTAGATATACAGTGTGGCTATTTATAGAATAGTCTGTTTCTTCATTAATGTTGTTTATGCTGTGATTTTCTCTTTTATTTCTGTCACTGATTGGTTCCTAAAGGTATCTTGAATCTGTCTGGTTTTTTTTTAAAATCAAAATATGATTTCAAAGAGTAAGTCATAAAATAGAACAGATCAAAAAGTTAGATGAGCTTTTTCAAACTTCATCCATTTTCCCCTTTGAAGTTATTTAAAAATGACAAATAACAAGAACAAAAATTTCTAAGACTGAATTTCATTTTGAGTTCACAAAATCAGGAATATCAAAAAACAAGTTACTGCAATTTTTGATGTCAACCTTACAGTTCAGGTTCAGTGTAGTTTCTCTGCATTGTCTGTATAACAAATGAACTTTCAAGAGTTTTTGTCCTTACAGACAGCATTAAAACTACATCTTACTCTATGCTGCACCCTCTGTTATATTTAACAGATGTCTTACTTTTAGTGGACTTTTTGGTGGTGGAAATAGTGGTGGTTAGAGATTCAGTATATAGAAATTCACTTTATTCAGCATGTTGATTCATTCTGAGACAATTTTTAACCTCAGGACACTGGATAGCCCTATGTCACTGACCAC
This sequence comes from Lepidochelys olivacea, assembly GCF_965140295.1. Taxonomy (NCBI): domain Eukaryota; kingdom Metazoa; phylum Chordata; order Testudines; family Cheloniidae; genus Lepidochelys; species Lepidochelys olivacea. Next base: position 77,077,449 of record NC_140417.1, on the reverse strand, counting down.
CTTCAGGTAACAAAATCACTCTCAGTTAATTTGGCAGTCATCCCTCTGACAATGTGTCCCTTTCATTGCACCCAGACTTATCTCATTTTAATGAAGATTTCTGATGCTCCTGGAGAACGTTCTGTAAAACAGAAGCTGTTCTATATGCAGCAGACCCACCTGTAGTCTTGTCACAGACTGAGGTCAAATTATAGTGGCCTAATATCAATGAAGTGCATGGATATCATTGAGTTGATTGTGGCCCATTGTGTATAATTTTTAACTCATTTATTGGTTGTAATACTAAGACCCTTGGAATTATTTTATAGCTTAAGGTATGTTTTATACATAGACATGTTTATCCATTTGTTTTATACCTCACATTGTCTGCCCTTTATTTATGTATAGCCTTATCACCTCTCCTATTGGGCACTAATATGACTATTTCCGAAGCTTTAGTGACCTCCCATTCTTCAGTCAGTAGGATAATGTTTAATGTTTCAGAACATTTGACATGTCCAGCTTCCTATCATCCTGTGCTCTTGATGTCTCAGGTCTAATAAATCTTAGGATTTATGTGGTAACCCTTTTTTCAGTATGTTTGAGGACTAAGTGAGTCATGCAAGTAATCATATATTCATTCCTGGTGTAGAAAGTGACATTTCTCTTCCTAGGTTGTCAGAAAGTTGATGGGGAAAGAATCTAAAACTACATTTCTGCCTAGACCGTGCAGCACAGAGAAGTGTCTAAAGACTAGAATGAACCCCATATGAGGGGAGGAATACAGGCACTAGCCAGCATATGGCTCTCCAATACAGACCTTACAGCAGCACAGCTGTACCGCTACAGCTATGCCACTCCCATGTAGCCACTCTTTGCTGGCAGAAGAGAGCCAGCATAATTAAATTACCCACAACGAGAGGCATTAGCTATGTCAGCAGGAGAGCCTCTGTCCACATTACCACTTTCATCGGTGAAATTTATGTCAGTCACACCCCGAGCAATAAAAGCTTTACCGACAAAAATGGTAGTGTAGACAAAGCCTAAGATAAAAGTGTGTGCATCCGCATGTGTAAGTAAATAAAGCATTTTGCTGTACTACTGAGTAAACGTCCCTCAAAATAGCCTTTTTGGCCAGGCTGCTGTGGGCCAACAAAGGCTGCTCTCTCCTGGACAGGACTCTGAAAAGTTAAAATATCCCTTATTTGGTTATTGGCATATGCCTTCAAAATACCAATTAAAGAGAAGTGGGGGGAAAAGACTTCCCTTTATCTATTTTACCACCTAAGCAAACAAAACATCTTCAAGGAGAATCCATAAGTGCATTCAAAACTGAAGTCCTAGTTTTTCCCATCACTTGATTTAATTTGAAAACACCATCACTTTGAAGCTGTTACACATCAAAATTCTGATAACTAACGTCTGCTGTTTTTCTACTAGTCTGAAAAGATTAAAAGGATGTTGAGAGGAAAACATCTCTTATGACAGTGGGAACACAATAAAAGAATCTAAGTAGGACACACTGAAGAGCAACCAGTACTTCCTATAGTTATTAGGAAAGAGTGTGGTTTTTGTTCAAAATTCTTAAATATTGTGTTCTTCCTTTTCCTGTCCATATTCTTCTTAGTTCCAAAATTCCTGGTTACAAGAAAAAAGGACATTATAAATGTCTAGCATACTGTGTGCAGTACGGTATAATAATATGAAAATAGGAAGGAAACAATATGTAGTGGTTAAAGCAACAAACTGGGAGTCAGGAGTTTTGTTCGAGACTCTTCCACTGGCTTGATCTTTGGCCAGTTACTTAACCTCCGTTTTTTATCTCTAAAATAGGGATAATACTTGTACATTTTAGGATCCTCTTAAAAAAGACAGGTGCTAAGTGTTACTTTCTTGTTATATTTGTAAAATTAAATTGGGCAGTAAATAGGTTTATGTTCCATTCTTAGTTTTACCATGTTATTACTACAAAAGAAGTAATGTACATAATTTATACTTTGTCTGCTATGTAACTGTCCAGTGCTTTTCTAGTACATTAAGATGTGATCTGTTGGCCACATTTACAGAGCTTAGTAACATTTTTGCTGCCAAAAATAGTGCAGGTGGCGATAAAGTGGTGTGGTGTTGATTTTATTTTACATTTATTTTATTAAACTAAAAGAACGTGCATGCTGTCAACTGTAATTATAGCATTGTGTATTAAGAATACGTAGAATTTGCTTTTGTTGAGACTCATCTTATTTTGGTGTAACTAGCCATTGGGGAGGGATAGCTTAGTGGTTTGAGCATTGGTCTGCTAAACCCAGGGTTGTGAGTTCAATCCTTGAGGGGGCCATTTAGGGATTTGGAGCAAAAAAAATTGGGGATTGGTCCTGCTTTGAGCAGGGGGTTGGACTAGATGATCTCCTGAGGTCCCTTCCACCTCCGATATTCTATGATTGGATAAAGGTTGTTTTGAAGATAGGTGGTCATATTATTTAAACTTCAGAGGAAACCAAATAGGAATATTCAGAATTGTAAAAGAGTTTTTAAATTAAATGCTTTAAAATTATTTTTATTTATCTAACTTACAAAATACCTGCTATAATTAGTAATATGATCATATGCCTGACATCTGAATTGCATGCATTTGACCCAAAACAGCTAAATGTACAACAGTTCATAATAATTTTGTACATATCAAATTGTTGACCTATATGTCTGTTATACTTCTTGAAGCTAAACTCTTGGGATTCTGGTCGAATCTCCCATTTCATAGGTCCAGTTAGAATAAACACTGAACAGATACAATAAATTCAGCTTGAAAGGCCACATGCACAATCTGCCTTGGGTCAAAAACCCAGAGATGCTGTAACCAAACAAGCTTTGCATTAGAGCTATTCAAATGTTACAGTCAACATCAAATAGCCAGCCACCTGCTTCCAAAAGAGCTGACCACCACTCCCCTTTCACCTCAGAACAAGAAAACAAAAAGCATAATCAAAGCTGGCACTATTTTAAAAAAATTAATTTGAAAAAAAGATGAGGATGACAGAAGTAAAGAAAATATTGGAGAGTGGCTAGAAATTGAAAAGTGAGCATTGAACAAAGGACATTTTTCAATATGTATTCAGACTAACTGGTTTAAGTACGTTGTTTACTTAGTTTCACAGCAGCTAGTTCCAAGTAACCCCAGATCATAATGGAGTTCTAGTACTTTGGACAGACTCCACTAGTAGTAATAAGGCAGGAGTAGGGGGAATTGAAACAAAATTGAATATAAAATTCTATGTTCGTTAAAGGCCAGGTCCAAAATCCCACTGAAGTCACTGAGTGTCCTTTGGAACAATGGGCTTTCGACCAGTTCCTAAGAGTCTGGGGTGAAATCCTGTCCCTAGTTGAGGTCAATGGCAAAACTCTCAGGGGGTCAGTATTTCACCCTAGCACTGTGCATATAGCGTTTTTTTTATAGGATGGTTTTCTTCTCTTAAAATGTTAGCAGTATTGTTGAGGCAAATTACTATTGTGCTGTTGCTGAGCTCATGATTCTCTGATTGGATTGTTGCCGTGGGATTGCAGTTGTCCTCATTAGCCCATCTTCCCTAGGCAGAAGTCCTGGCCCGTAAGGTGAAGGGGCTTAGGCTTTATACTGGAGGGGAAAATAAAGTCCTCGAGCTTTATATAGCAAAGCAAGAGGGTTAATTGACTAAAGGACATCAAGGGGATTAAGTCCTGATTAAGTTCTTAAAAAGGTGAGACCTTGTATCCATTACTTAATTGCACAAGTTCATATGATCGATATATAACCTATTGCTTTGCTAGTGACCACATACAAGGAGCAAACGATAAACCTTCAGATCTCATCACTTAAAAGGTTAAACAAAACAACTCAAACATTATTAAAACAATAAAATGAAAATTGACCTTTGAAGCTGTGTTGTGCTAAGGAATATATATATACTAGTAACTTCAACATTAACAAAATAAAATTCATTTTGTAACATACATTGCTGTATATGTACATTCCTACTACATGCACACAGATTTAATATTGTCTAATTACTTAGCAAATACAATATCTGTGTCCCAGTTTTAAAAGAGAAATTTATGAACTCATATTGTTTTTGTGGCCATCCTTCTTCATTTCCTAGAAATACTCTGCTATCCAAGACAAGAAAAGATGAGATTACAAAACAGAAGTAAATTAATGAGAAATGTTCATATTCAAATTAAAGGATGTCTAAAGATATAAACACATATTGAAGAAATGTGCAAATGGATATAAATAAAGAACAGTGACTCTTAGCCTGCTTGCAAAAGCCAGCTTTTAATGAGAGATAAACCCTATTTAAGAGAGTATTTTTAGCTAAGCTTTCAGTCTTTTGACAGGGATATTGAAATATACTCTATTTTTGACTGGAAATAATAGTGTATGAATATCCTTTGTACAAAACCCCCTTTTTAAAAAATTTAGTACATAAACTGCCATTGATTTTGTTTAGTATGATCTCTGTCATTCTGTGTGTTTTATATTAAGTTTATAGTGATATTATTTTTCCCTTGGATAATTTGATCTTTCAGAAGAAAATATTACATATTAAAGCTCATTAAATTGAGGACTAACTTGACATTTTATCTTGTTTAGTGGATAGCTAGCTATCATGTCTCCATGCATGTAGTCCGGGTATACTGTATATATTTGGGCAATTGTAGGTTTGACTATAGAGCTGTGGAAGATTAGGCTTAATGGATAACCTACCTTACTTTGAATACCTCCTGCTAGTAATGTTAATGGCTACTCAGGAGAAGGGCTTCTGGCAGTAGAGGATAGGATCAGAAATAATACACCAGGATCACATAACCTCAGAATGACAGAATGGGCTTTACTCACTAATATGTGTAACTTGTGGAACCAAAAATGTTTAACTTCTATCTAAATCATAGCAGGTGGATAGGCTGCTTTTCTTCTTTTCAGAATAAGAAAGCTACAACTTCTCTTCTTCACAGTTGGATAGATTCTGTCAACCACTCACACTGAATCGGCGCTTTCTCCTCTAAAGTCAGTGGGACTTCTTGTGGATGAAAGTGCTATTCAGTGTAAAGATATCAGCATACTGCCCTTTAATTGTAACATACTGATGATGTTTTAGGGGACTTTTTTGTTTGTTTGTTTTTTAAATACGTAAGTTAATTCAGTTAAAAATGAAGCTGTGTTTGATTTTTAAATGATTTAAAGAGTCATTCCCAATGTGTTATAAAAAGGATTGGATAATGGGCCAAATCTGGCTTCCTTACCTGAGTAATCTTATTGAATATAATGAGGCTGCTTGTGTGAGTAAAGTGAACTGTATTTAGCTCATTCTGCAGAATAAGAAGAATGCATCTATGCATTCACAAAGAAGAAATTAAATAAATCATAAATAAAGCAAATTCCTTTGTGTCAGACCAAGGAAACGACATTCCTGGCTTGCATTTTAAAACGGCCTTACTACAAAATTGCATTAGTTGCTGAAGTTTAAAATGTTTGGAAGCGGGGGAGCGGACGGACTGTCACATATTCAAGACAGAGAGCAGATTCAATGTTTCTAATTTCCATGAAGGGAAATATTTCCACTTTTTATTTTTAAAGTGTGGTTAATAAATGATAATATCTTGTATGATGAGAAACCAAAATGAACAATGTTTAATACAATTTCTTGTTTTGAGAATTACTGCTGTTCAATGATAATGATGAATGCTGTTCTTTTTCCTATTCCTCACTAAATTGCTAAGCAGCCTGCCTAATATCTTTGTCTCTGTTGTCATAGCACTTGGTATTACACAACTGTTAAGTACTCTGACCTGATCCTGCAAAACATGTAAGCTTGTTCTTAACTTTAAGCATGTTTGTACTTCCACTGAACTCAGCAGAAGTACTCATATGCTTAAAGTTGAACATATGCTTCAAGTGATTTGCTAAATTGGGGCAATAATGCCCACCACCTTACAGGACTGATCCCATATTTTGTAGCTAAGAAAAATGCCCCATTTTTAGTTGAGAAGGTCACATACCAAATCACCAGAACTGACCACCATCAACTCCTGGAGCTGTTTAAAATTGAAATGTATATCTAAAGATTGCTAATGTCACCTGCCTTTTATATGAGTCAAACCAAAACAACAGATCTGATCACCCTTAATTTTGGGGGTGTCCAAAACTCAGTCAGGGTGAAACTGTCAGGGCTTGAGCCTATCTCTAAAATTTGGAGAGCCTCAGCCTAAGGCACTGTTATTTCTGTATCTGTTTTATTTGTCAACATTATCAATACTTGTACACCATATAATTTGTTGTTGCCAAAACATACAAGGGACCTAGGAGGTGAAAACAGTGATAAATCCATGATTTAAGGGTAGCATGCCTTTCCTCTCTAGATATGAACTCATAGTTGCATTTGCATTAATGAGTTACGCATGCTTATTAAAGGGAGAATTAATTCATTTGGTGACTTACATTATAGATGTATTGTTCTGCTATACAGACTCACTTAAAACTAGGCATACAATGTTCCAAGCTCGTGGCATTTTTTGCTACAAAATTTGACTAAGGAAATCATGCTGATCTCATTATATTTTCTTAATATGTCTGTCATCTTCCCAAGGTGCACTTTTGGCAGCCCTTTTGAAGCCATCAAAGATCATGCAGCCAAATTTAGTCTTGTTTAAATCAGTGCTTGACTTTAGGCTGAACTTGTCCTGAGAGGATCCCAGGCATGTATTTTAATCTCTCAGTCTGAAGCAACAACTTTAGAGTCATTATTGTCTATTTGGATCAGTTGTTTGTGAATCTAAATATTTCGAAGTGCAGCACTAAGTCCTGGAAACAGAAACAGGAAATACAGAAGGAGTAAAAATCAGAGTAAAGTCAAAAACACTGTTGGTAATTCTTCAAATTATAGTTAGGTACTAAAGTACGTGCAGAACCCAGACCCTTCCAGAACAACAGATGCAAAACCTGCTACAGTGATCAATGACTCCCCAAAATACACATTTCAAGATCCTTGGATCCTACACATGTCTACCACAACATGTGGTATACGTCATCCAGTGCACTGAATGCCCCAGTAGCAACTATATGGGTGAAACCAGACAATCACTATGCTTTCAAATGAACTCACACAGGGAAATGATAAAAGAGAAAAACACCCTATCATCTATGGGTGAACACTTTTCACAAAGTGATCATTCTATATATGACCCCTCAGTCCTCATCTACAAAGGACACCTGCACAACACTTTCACAAGAAGAGCCTGGGAGCTTAAATTCATTACTCTGCTAGACACTAAAAATCATGGACTGAATAGAGACACTGGATTTATGGCTTATTACAAACATCTGCAAACCACTAAGGGCACAGCTATATTCGTGCAGCTGCACCCCTGTAAGCTCTTTAACGTAGCGGCTCTAAGCATTGGCCTGCTAAACGCAGGGTTGTGAGTTCAATCCTTGAGGGGGCCATTTAGGGATCTGGGGCAAAAATTGGGGATTGGTCCTGCTTTGAGCAGGGGGTTGCACTAGATGGCCTCCTGAGGTCCCTTCCAACCCTGATATTCTATGAATGTGTATTGTCTTGTAAAATGACACACGTAAATTCAGTAATGTACAGCACTAAAATATAGGTGGAACACATCTATGTCTCCATTGTCTCTAATAGTCATTTTACACGGTATATTCTTATTCATTAATATATTTTGCACATGTTTTTTAGCAGTAATAACCCTAATTGAAAATGGAAGGTCTGTGTTTGTCTCTCTGTGTGCTTCTCATCTTTTCAAGAGCTGAATTACAAGCTAAAATATTCCCTCTGTTATTTTGAGAGATGTATTACATGCTCAAATATTCCAAGAATTTTCAAACACTCCTCATTCAGCTCACCCATTAAAATAGATCAATTGGAGTTCCATGTGCAGAGGGCTGTAAGGCTCAGGCCCAAAGCTAGTGTAATTATTTAAACAACAAGAGATTCTATGGGTGTGTCAATTTGCATATGCATTCCCTATTCTTTTTCAGTTATATCAGGCTTCATGTTCATAAAAAAATCACCATATAATGTTTTCTGTAAAACAAGAAATACACTATGCATATTTTACTGTATAAACAATTAGTATTTTATATTAAGCTTAAAAATTGAATGGTGTCTAAAACCAATTATGAGATTCAAATATTTTTTTAATGGTGGATATGTCCTTTTTTAAGTCCTTCAGAATTGCTTTGTCAAATGGATGTATGCCTAAAATAACTAAGATTTAAAATCACAGTTACTATCTATTTTGATTTCCACTGCTGGAGAGTCGTCCCCCCTGCCTTGCCCTCCCCCCACCTCCCAACCCCTGCTGCCACCAACAAACATTCGTCCTGTGTAGGGTATAATCTGTGCACAAATACCATGGTAGAATTAATGAACAATTAACTATGATCATATGTTTTAAACAAGGCTGATTGGAATCCACACATGAGTCTGGATTTCAGAGAGAATCTGTTTGATTCAGTCTTGTACTGCTGAGGTAGTTCTGCTCAGCCCAATTTCTCATTCATTTCTCTTAGTTTTCATGGCAACCAGAAAAATAATTCTTCTATTCTTCAGCTGTGTGTGTGTGTGTCTGTGTGTGTGTCTCTGTGTGTGTAGTAGGGAGCAGATAGAATTGCCCATATGATGAGTGAACCATGGAGAATTATAATAAAGCAGGGAGAAAAAGGGAAAAATTTGTAACCCATAGATGCCTTGTAGAAATGTAGCTGCTGCTACACTGTACTATGTGCAGTATGGAATGAAGGTAATGTGCTATGTAATTTACTGTCTTCATTAAACCAGACAAGCATGAGGTGAACCATAGCAATTCCATCTGTATTCACAGTGGGTTCCATGTATATTGCATACAGGATTTTCCCTTCATTTGTTTAGTTTTTTTTATTTATATATATTTATATAATATATATATATATATATATATATACACACACACACAAATAAAACAAGTAAAATCACAGATTTTTATGTTTATTTTTAAAATTTCTTTTAAAATACTCTGATTAGGGTTATGTTTGTTCTTTTAAAAAAATGTTTGTGTCATCTTAAAAAAGAAGTAGGCCCTGAGCTATCTTAATGTCATTGGGGACAGTAGAGGAGTAGTGTCAGAAACCGCAGTGCAGCACCAGGCAATGGCTGGATTTACAGCTTGATAATTTTATATCATATACAACCATTAGCTTCGCTCTCTTTGCTTGGAGCTCTGATTGTACTGAAAAGTGAGACCAAAGAAAAAAATCTAAAATATACTCACCATCAGTATAGTGGCAGAAACCTCTCTTACTATTTTATCATGTTACTTAATATCCAGAAGGGCAACACGTTTGAAGTTAGGAAATGGGATTTCTTAGTAGTATAAACCCCCACTCCCAAAAAAATCCTTTTTATAGGGAGATTGAGATTTTTAAAAAATATATGGAGTTTTGGAAATGTATGTGTTTGAGATACATGTGAATTGTAATTCACAGAGAAGCTCTTAAGTCAGAGAGCATTCTGTTTGAATTTTTTATAGAGGAAAGATAAAAAATTTAAGCTCGTCGAGCTGGAACTGCTCAATCAGATATTACACCCGAATTGGAGGACAGAGCTATTTGGGTGGACTGCGTGTCCAAATGATACTTTTAAAATTCCTAGCATGTTTATCAAGTACTCTTTTCCAATCCAATGCATCTGATGAAGTGAGCTGTAGCTCGTGAAAGCTTATGCTCAAATAAATTTGTTAGTCTCTAAGGTGCCACAAGTACTCCTTTTCTTTTTGCAGATAGAGACTAACACAGCTGCTACTCTGAAACTTTTCCAATAGAGTTCATATTAACTTTGTATATTATTTGATTGTAAAACACTAAATAATATATTTAAGCAATAGCCACTGATCTGCCAAAAATTCTGTGGGATTACTCATGTGCATAAAGGTAAGCACATACTCAAATGTTTTGTTTCCAGGATCAGAACCTAATTCCTGTGTGGTGGCTGCGGGTTTTTTTTCTTTGTTAGTTTGATTGATTGTTTGATTTTAAGGCAAAGTTAAATAATTACATTATTATTACATTTAGAAGAAGATTGTAACACTAGGTCAGTAATACATTCTACTAATAAATGATGGCATGGGTTACTGAAGAGACTGATACAGTGTGCCAATAAATAAGTGTTTAGATTAGTAGACAAAGATATGGTTCATATCTCCTTAGGCAGTCAGAGAATAGCTCTAAAAATACTATAAACTACACTATGTTGACTGCTCCAAGCAAAAGAGCATGAGGATGGATACAGGATGAAGAACAGTCTAGTGGTTATGGAGATCTGATTTTGGTTTCCTGCTCTGCCAGACTTCCTATGTGATCTTGAGCAAGTTACTTAACTTCTGTGTGCTTCAGTTCCCCATCGTTAAATAGAAATAGTAATTCTCCAACTTCAGAGCTGAGTTCACGTTTGTGAGCACTTTGGTCCCCTGGCGATGGGCACCATACAAATCCTTATCATAATACATACAAATAATATATTTTCAAATATGGCCATTGTCTTTGCTCTGTTTAATGCTCTCCCCCACTCCCCATTTATTAAGTTTCTGTGGCAATAAGTAGCAGGTAATAGTAAGTTTAAAAAAAAGTTAATGAAAAATATTGTTTGAAGTGTTAGCTGACAATTGTTTGTTTAATTGGTCATATTAAATACCAGAAAAGTAAATATACATTTCACCCATTACAACATAGTTGTCCTCACCTACTCTAGAAAAAGTGTGTGTGTGTGTGTGTGTAAATAACTGTGGCCCCAATCCTGCAAGCAGCTCAGCATTGGCAGAACCTCCACTGAATTCAGTGGGGCTTCGCTTGCATACAGCTGCTGGCAGGATTGGTGTGCAAGATGGTCAGGTAGTTACCTTTGTTGGTAGGAGGTATCCTTTTTCCTACAGTGGACAGTTGTTTTGACTTCTGATGCTTGACTCCTCTTCTACTTAAATTTTTATGTAATAAAAAGGTGGAACTGATTCCCAGTGCTCTCTGGCTCACCTTACTTAGAAGTATTTTGTTTTTAGCTTTGAGGAACATTGCTGTTCATTTATCGTACTTCTGCACCATTGACTACCCAAGAGTAAGACCTTTAAAGCCCACGTATCTACACTCCCATAGACTGAACAAAACTTCTTCTTTTTTGTATAGTTTTGAAAGAAATCCTAGGAATGACAGTGAAATAGGGAAATGACACTGAATTTTCAAAATTTGCCTAAATTGCTGTTGAATTTTTTTGAAAAATAAGAGTGATCTTTATAAATGAACTATTTTAATAGCGACTGATATATATGACATTATAAATTACCTTTCTTTTAAAGAGAGACTGGAAAAGGCTGGTTGATGAGGAATAACAAGTTTAGTGTACATACCACATGAGTCACAGCACTAGTAGTCAAAGCCTTTGCAAGGGTAAATATGAGGCATTTTGGAAAAATGAAAAAGTCAGGCTTAGAAATATGACTGAATAGGTGGAAAATACTGACTACCCTCGCTCTGAGAGTTCACGAGAAACCTACAGGTCATTTAGGCACAACCGTTTACTTATCAAGCTTTTACATAATATGAGTAGAACAAAATGGTGCTTGAGTCAGCAGAGAAACTTGGAACCTGATCCAGCAGCCTGAAAATGCCAAGCGAACACCATGCTAGATCACCTTCACCAATAATTTCTCCTTTTCTTTCCCCCCCACTTCTGTCCTGAGCATATGTTTTGGGTCCACTTACTGTACAGTATTTGGCCATATCTGGAATGTGACGTCTAGGAATGATGTACCATTACACAGAAAGGCTTAGAGTATCAGATTGACAGCTAAACTGAAGCCATGCAGTCTTAGAGGTCCTTCAGTCTGTGTTACAGTTTTAAAATATATTAAAATATGTTTATTTAGGCCTGATTTTCAGAGGGTGAGAGCTGTGTGTTTTTTTAAAGGGACCTGAATTTAAGGAATCTTTAGTTGGGCATCAAAAAAATCACTAGTCACTTTTGAAAATCTTGGCCCAAATGTGTAATTTTGGGGGGAACATTTCTAAGTGTTGTCATAGCAAACTGATTTTGGAATAAAAATTCTCGGCTCAAGGTGCATCTTTCGAACAGTTGTTTGTTGAGGGTAGGCAACCCAACCCATGCAAGTAATTCTGCACATGCCTCAGGAACATCACTGAAATTTTAAAATGTATGCATACCATAATGGAAAGAATGTATGTGCTTCTCCACTGGGATTTTCTATCAGCACAGTGTACTCTGGAGCCTCTCAGCCCTGGAGTAAGGTACAGGACAAGTGGTGGCAAGCGGTCCCAAAGGAACATTTCCAAAATGTCAGTGAATGATGGTGGTAATGAGGGTGATCACCATATAATTCTTTGACTGGAGGGAAGTGACGGTGTGCATACACCATCTGGTTGCATGCTCCTTGGAGACTATGAGTAAAGCAGGGAGCCCAGGCTAGTTGGGAGAAAGGTCAGAGGGGAACAGGAATCCAGGTGAGTTATCATTTTAGAATCAATGTAAGGAAACTCACCAGGTTTTGTCTAAGATTTTTTTGGACAATCCAAAAATAAAAACAAAAATCCAGGTATTTCAGTGTCATGTATACCAGGCCTAGTGCTGAATGTCATTGAAACTCTTGTGAAATAAAACTGGTGATTTTTCCAATACCCTAGTTCAAGTGATCTATCTGTGGGAAAAAAAATTGGTTATATTACAACCTAGCAATTTGATCACGATGCTTGAAATTCAGTAGTGAATAGGTCTTCTGCTGATTCTGCAGATAGCGAACACTCAGTGTGAATTAGTACTAAACAAATTAAGATAAAAAGAGAATTTTTAAAACATGTAGTCAAAAGTATGATTGTTGTAGTTTTGGTTTTTTTACAGTTAAGAACATGGTTAAAAATTGGAATCTGTTTTTCCAGGTCAGAGGTTGAACTTAACCTCTGATTTCAAATGACATTTTCCTCAGATTTACACCTTCAAGATATAGGATATGGGTTTGTTTAAATAATATCTAAATACTAAAATTCATATAAGGCTTCAAGACACTTCTAACAACTCCGGGACCACACTGCCTCTTCATGTAATATTAAGCAGTGTACTAGTTGCAAGTAAAATCCATAAGTGAAAAATCCATACTGTGAAAGTAATGTTGTTAGACCTTGAAGAAGAAGTACACATGCACAAATAGTTTTATTATTATTATTTCTATGTAATTCTAAGTGCTTTGAAAATTTTCTCAACAAAGATTCATTGTCAAAAATTTCAGTTTTATTATTAAAAACCATAAACTGAAAGCCAGCTCACCACATGAAAACCAGCTACATGTTGCGAAACAGTACTGCTATAGACAATATTGTGTACATGGGTTACAAGGCACTGCATTTTATCAATAAAGCATCATATTGATGCGATGGAGGATGGAGATATTTGTTCAGACAAACCTGCTCAGTGACCAATGTTCAAATATAAAATTTAAAATTGATTCAAGCCATCTAGAATTAAAGTTTGTACAAGGCCACAATATTATGCTCTGGTTAAATTAACTAATGAATTATTTTTACTATTTAGGAATAAAGGTTTAATTTGTAAACAATTGCCATCTGTTAAAGCAGACAATTGTAATAAAAATTCACTACAGATTTTTATCTCATTAATTCAGTAATGATTTCAATTCGTGTAATGTTCACTAGCCAACATCTCTCCCTTATCAGTCAAAATCATTATTAGCAGTTTATATACATGCTTATTATAAAATGCAGAGATACGAGTGCCATAAATCCTTGGCTCTGTTTGAAAACAAATAGAAGATTAAGCTTCTAGTAAAACCTCAGCATTTTATAAAAGATGGATTCCTGCTCTGAGTGGGGATCTTAGTTTGTTAAACTGTAGCCAGGGAACAGGAGGGATGGTCTTCTGTGGTGCTGGGAAACCATCGGGATCCCACCTACTCAAAAATGACAAGATACAACATTGAGAAGAGTGAATACATTGACTTTTCTTGATGCATGACAAGGAAGTAACCTTTTTGTCCCATCTAGAAACACAAATAGGAATCAGAGTAACAGCCGTGTTAGTCTGTATTCGCAAAAAGAAAAGGAGGACTTGTGGCACCTTAGAGACTAACCAATTTATTAGAGCATAAGCTTTCGTGAGCTACAGCTCACTTCCTCAGATGCATATCGTGGAAACTGCAGCAGGCTTTATATATACACAGAGAATATGAAACAATACCTATTCCCACCCCACTGTCCTGCTGGTAATAGCTTATCTAAAGTGATTTCCAGCACAAATCCAGGTTTTCTCACCCTCCACCCCCCCACACAAATTCACTCTCCTGCTGGTGATAGCCCAAATAGGAATGTAACTAATGTAGGGGAAGCATGGGACGCACAAACGCCATGTTCAGACAAGAATATCTGAGAGATCTGTGCAGGCTAGCAAATGGGCAAATCCTGAATTCTTAGAAACTGAAAGATGAAGTGCCATCACCAGCTAAGCAGCAGGTACTCAGCTCTGCTCCTGATCTGTCCCAGTGTAGTCATTGGATTTAACTGAGGGAAGGAGTTTTTGTTTTGTTTTTCCTTTGTTTTGGGAGATGAAAAATGTGGTTTACCAGATGACTGAGCAAGAACTAGACCTGGGCAGGGCGGTAGGTCTCAGTTACCGATTTAGGGTGGAATTCAGCGCAAGAAGTATGTAGGACTTAAGTTCTGAAAACAGAGCTTCAGTAGAACTTAAGTGATACACAGGACATTAAAGCTCTCTCCACAGGGTTCAATTTTATCCTTAATGATGACTAGATAGCATATTATTGAACAAATGTAACACTGTTCTATATGTCTAAAATTAGTGTAATGGGTAGAATATATGTGTAATACTCAGTTTTCAGGGTCGTGCGATTTAATTCTGGGGTGAAATTATGGAATTACTACGTCCAAATTTAAAATTTTTTGCAACAATTGTATGTTTGTGGAGAATTGTGTAAAAGATGTATGAATTTGTGCATGTGTGCATGTGATATATCATAGAATCATAGAATATCAGGGTTGGAAGGGACCTCAGGAGGTCATCTAGTCCAACCCCCTGCTCAAAAGCAGGACCCATCCCCAATTAAATCATCCCAGCCAGGGCTTTGTTAAGCCTGACCTTAAAAACTTCTAAGGAAGGAGATTCCACCACCTCCCTAGGCAACACATTCCAGTGTTTCACCACCCTCCTAGTGAAAAAGTTTTTCCTAATATCCAACCTAAACCTCCCCCACTGCAACTTGAGACCATTACTCCTTGTCCTGTCCTCTTCCACCACTGAGAATAGTCTAGAACCATCCTCTCTGGAACCACCTCTCAGGTAGTTGAAAGCAGCTATCAAATCCCCCCTCATTCTTCTCTTCCGCAGACTAAACAATCCCAGTTCCCTCAGCCTCTCCTCATAAGTCATGTGTTCCAGACCCCTAACCATTTTTGTGGCCCTTCGCTGGACTCTTTCCAATTTATCCACATCCTTCTTGTAGTGTGGGGCCCAAAACTGGACACAGTACTCCAGATGAGGCCTCACCAATGTCGAATCGAGGGGGACGATCACGTCCCTCGATCTGCTGGCTATGCCCCTACTTATACATCCCAAAATGCCATTGGCCTTCTTGGCAACAAGGGCACACTGCTGACTCATATCCAGCTTCTCGTCCACTGTCACCCCTAGGTCCTTTTCCGCAGAACTGCTGCCTAGCCATTCGGTCCCTAGTCTGTAGCTGTGCATTGGGTTCTTCCGTCCTAAGTGCGGGACCCTGCACTTGTCCTTATTGAACCTCATCAGATTTCTTTTGGCCCAATCCTCCAATTTGTCTAGGTCCCTCTGTATCCTATCCCTGCCCTCCAGCATATCTACCACTCCTCCCAGTTTAGTATCATCCGCAAATTTGCTGAGAGTGCAATCCACACCATCCTCCAGATCATTTATGAAGATATTGAACAAAACCGGCCCCAGGACCGACCCCTGGGGCACTCCACTTGACACCGGCTGCCAACTAGACATGGAGCCATTGATCACTACCCGTTGAGCCCGACAATCTAGCCAACTTTCTACCCACCTTATAGTGCATTCATCCAGCCCATACTTCTTTAACTTGCTGACAAGAATACTGTGGGAGACCGTGTCAAAAGCTTTGCTAAAGTCAAGATACAATACATCCACTGCTTTCCCTTCATCCACAGAACCAGTAATCTCATCATAGAGGGCGATTAGATTAGTCAGGCATGACCTTCCCTTGGTGAATCCATGCTGACTGTTCCTGATCACTTTCCTCTCATGTAAGTGCTTCAGGATTGATTCTTTGAGGACCTGCTCCATGATTTTTCCGGGGACTGAAGTGAGGCTGACTGGCCTGTAGTTCCCAGGATCCTCCTCCTTCCCTTTTTTAAAGATTGGCACTACATTAGCCTTTTTCCAGTCATCCGGGACTTCCCCCGTTTACCATTTCCATTTGCATGTGCATTGATATATTTTAAAAATCTCATTAAATATATACATTACAACCAGTTATTGTCTTGTAATATTTTTTATTGCTTGTAATTACTGAGCAGATGTAACTAAAGCAAAAAAATTACACAGATGCAATATTGCTGACTACTGAATATGCTACTAGCATTTCGTCTGCAATGCTATTTGCCCTTTTAAAAACAAATGGCTCATCGACACCTTGGTAAACATAGAGTGCAGTCTGCAGCTTTATTTTACCATCATTAAACAATTCACAATGAATTCAGTATTCCAGTCCAGCTGACCATGAGATAGAGTGTGACTAAAAAGTAGATCATCCAGTAGATGCTCCAGTGTTTGAGATCACACAAAGGGCTCATTTCTATCCTCCAGCACACCCGTGCAACTCCCATTGAAGTCAACTCCCATTATGCCTGCATATTTGAGTCATGTACTATATTGGAGGCACGTGTTTGATTTTATCATGGAGTTTTAAGTGGCAAAAGAGATGTGTAAGTCGAGCACTGCCATGTGATGTCTGTTCATATGTATAACTAATTGAAACACCAGATCTGATTGTTGTTATACCTTTACAACACTTTTCTTTATGCTTGCTTGCCCCAACGGTACGCCTGTTGAAGAAGGCATAAGTGTGGCCCACAAACATTCTGGGGTAGAAAACTGCCGAGGACAGCCTCAGAAACACTAACTCCACTCATAAGTGTCTTCATTTTCATTATAGGATGATTTTTCTCTTTTGATTTTAATTTTTTTAATTGCTGTTTTGTAAACACAAATTGCTGTATTTAAATTTAGAGTGTGTTAAAGATGTTAGTCTCGTTACCCTGCAGATGGAAGTACTCTGTCCACAAATCAGTGCTAGCCTGTCTTGGAAGGGCTATCTCTAAGGGACAGAAAGTAATACAATTCCCAAGTCCATTCAATTTTCAGGCTTTTAGATGAGGTAACAAACAAGGATGCCAGTTAGTTCTAATTCTATGGTGGACATTAGTACAGTGGGAACTGACTGAGACCGTCGTTCACTCCACAAAGGCTCTGCAGATACATAATTATGGACCTGAAATGGATTTGAACCCATGACACAGAGGTGAAAGGTTCCATAACCCAGGCAACTTCCCTGCTACCAAAATAATTTTATATTGCTTTAATGATTAAAGTTTTATGTATTTTTCAAATATGATATTGCAATTTGTTGAACCACAAGGGTTAGAGATGGAAAAAACATATGTGGTCATCTAGGTCATCTCTTTGTACTAATAAGTCTTGACTGCTACAGTTCATTTCCTAGTGTTTGATTCAGTCTGAGTTTTAATGCATGATGGGATTTCTGTCACTTCCTTTTTGGAGACTTTTCTACAGTCAAATAGATCTCAATGTCAGGATGTTTTTTTGAAACTCAATCTAAGTTTACCCTTTCTTGATTTCATTCCATTACCACTTGTTACACTTCCTTGTACCGTCCTAAATAATACTGCTCCATCCTTAGTGTTTACACACTACACTGTTATCATTGCCGACCTCTTAACCATCTCTTAGCTAAAGAATACATATGTTTATTTAGCTCTTATCTTTTCTCATACTGGTAAGTCAGTCAGCCTCTTCAGTCCCTTCATCAGTTTTATTTCTCCTCTCTGAATTTTTTCATGTATCTGTCTAGTAATCACGTGAAGATAATATGCTCAGTTTTGGAATATTCTCTTCTTATTGATATAGTCAGATAACACAGAGGTAAACAAGCTGCAGAAATACTACTGCATGTTTAATGTACTTGTGCATTCCTTGAGTTTCTCAGTTGGAGCTTGATGCAAAGCCCATTAAATTGATGGGAATATTTATTGGCTTGAATGGTCTTTGTTCAGGCCTTTAGTATTTAGTCTTTGAGGACATTTTAATGGTTCACTCTAACAGTTAAAAATAGCATTGAATGCTACATAGGGTACATTACTTGCATAAGCCTTAAAATAACTCCCGTCTTATTGGCATAAGAATTTGAAAAATCATTAACTAATAGGAGTTGAATGCTTCCTAAGTTTCAAAATTACTGGTAAAACTGTTTTTTTTTTCTCAATGGAAAATTGGGTTCTCAGCTAAACTAATTTTTTGTGTGAAAAATGTCTGCTTTCCAAAAAAAACTTTGACCTGTAAAAAAATAAATTAAAAAAATCCATAAAACAAAAAAAAAATTGATTCAGAATGCTGCCCTGGTGCCTCATTTTTTTCCTTTTCTATGGGCTGTGTTTCCCTGTCAGACTACATCTGCCATGAAGCACCATATCCATGATATCTAAACAAGGGTGGGAGACCATGGTACATAATGGGAGATGTAATCCAGCCAGAAAGATCAGTCCATAGAGGAGAATGGAGGCAGGCCCCAAGGCAGCATTTCCAATCAAACTTTTTGATAGTCAGCCAAAAGTTTTCAGCTTTTTGAACTTTTACTTACACACACACACACACACACACACACACACACACACACACACACTTCCCAACCAGATCAATTGATCAGTCTTTCTCTTCCTGTCTTTTTAAGGATTGTTTCTGAGTGGGCAGGGTTAGCTCAGTGGGGGTTTGAGCATTGGCCTGCTAAACCTAGGGTTGTGAGCTCAATCCTTGAGGGGGCCATTTAGGGATCTGGGCCAAAAATTGGGGATTGGTCCTGCTTTGAGCAGGGGCTTGGACTAAATGACCTCCTGAGGTCCCTTCCAACTCTGATATTCTAATGTTCTGCTTTTTCTATGGAGCAGCCTGTGATAGCGCTGAAGTGAATAATTCAATATTTGGCAGTTGTATGTCAATTGCAAATTGTATAAACAAAGCAGATGTGCTGCCTGGACAGCTGCCATTAGTGCATCTGGGGATTTATTTACTACTTATTGACAGATTTGCGGGATAGAGGAAAGAGAGACACTATCCCTTCTTTCTAATTTTCTGTATATTATATCTAAGATGAGGAGCATCATTCCTGGCTCTAATTCTTTATCCCTGCCATATCTGGTAGTTCTATAAAAACCTCTTTGACATTTCTCAAATAATTAGAGGTTTCAGTAAAATTTGACAGGCTCTTGATTCTGCATTTCCTTAAAAATATTTATTTGGCCCCAGTCTATCACCCGATCTGTGGTTATCTTTCTCATAGCCACTTTATATGTTTAAGTATTCTTATAAGGATTTTCCAATTGAGGATTTGTAAGGTTAAAAATATGAATGAATTTTTAGTGTTGTTAATAAAAGTTTGAAACACAGAAACTGATAAAGCATGGGCACTCTCAGTGAGAAAGTCCCCACTTTTCCTCCACCAGTTGTCTCATTCCTCACCTGTAGGGATCACATGAAAGACCAAAAAAGAGGACCAAGTTCCAAGTCTTTTTTGTGGTTCAGTCTTTGCCCTCTATACCAAGATCGACAACAATGGTGGTTGTCTCTGTGTTGTGGTTACAACTGTCCAGTCAACACCAGCGTGGGAGCTAAAGCTCATTTTACATAAACCACCAAGCTGCATATTAAAGAATTTTAAGTAGTAGCAACCACTGTGGGCTGGACACTTGTTATTTTTTTAGCTGTGATGAAGACATAGCTCCTCTTTGTTTTTACAAACCAAAGAACCCCAAACATTTGCAAAGTTTTTTCTTCCATTTTCAAATGTAAACAGGGTCCTGGTAGATATGCCCTGCTTCCTTATCCCTCAAACAGTGGAAGCCATTGCTAACAGCTGGAGAGGAGGTCAGAGTAGCAGAAACTAAAAAGATTCTCATGTATTTTTATATGGTGTACTCCTTTTCACCCACGCTTTGCCTCCATGTTTATTCAAAGGTGTAAATTTTAACAGGCCATACAGCCACTGTTTACATGACTGAATATTGTGCATTCTTCGGTATGA
Source organism: Lepidochelys olivacea (assembly GCF_965140295.1). Lineage (NCBI taxonomy): Eukaryota > Metazoa > Chordata > Testudines > Cheloniidae > Lepidochelys > Lepidochelys olivacea. The sequence goes on along the minus strand of NC_140417.1, from coordinate 77,057,049 downwards.
AATAGTTTTAATAAGCTCTTTCTTCCTTCAATCCTTTGTCTCTCCTTTATCTCGTATTCTGCTCTTCCTGTTGCCCTTTACCTTCTTTTCTCTTCCACCTCTTTTATGTTATGCCATATTTTTGGGATAGAAAATTTCAGTTTTAGTAAGAGATGGATCTGAAGTGCAAAATTTGAATCTGGATTTCTAATAAACCAAAGTTGAGGAGGGTTAAATCTGGGAATGGGTTCAGTCTATTAGTATTAATAGTTTGAAGTTTGAAACTGCCTGAAAATATGGATGTATTTGTACTCAGAGTTTTAATTCAGGCCCATCTCTAGTTCTAGGGATGGTGTGTGTGTGTAAATCCATAACTCCAAAAAAGAACTGTAGGACCTTATGTAGGCCTGTGCATGTAACTGCTCAAGCATCATTAAAGAATCTCCTATTTCTACGTAGAGACCTCACATGTACTTAATTGCATTAAATTTAAAAAACCAGGGTTCATTTTTTGTTGTTGTTTAGTGTGTGTTAGAACTTTTAATTTGCATGTGAATGTTCGTGCTGTTGAAAATGCAAGACTGGTGTATACTGGAGCACAGCACCAGCTTCTCCAGACAGCTGTGCCAGTGATGTGGCTTGCAATGATCACTTCAGTGTGATGCCTCCTGTTACATCATTCAGGAAAAGTCACTGGAGCATGGAGTTTGCTTATAGGGGAGAAGAAATATCAAGTGTGCACTGCTAAAGAAATGCCAATCTTATACATTTTATATTACAATTTTATATTTTATTTGTAATTTAACACATTTTGAGGCATAGCACAACCACAATAATTATTTAAAAAAACATGCAATATTCTCATTAAAGGGCACTTGCTTGTTCCTATAAGCCTATTTCATATGCTGGCGGCTAGACTTTCATATTTAATACCTCACCCGCACATTGCATACTGTGGCAGGGGCTAGGAACAAATAACAGGGGCTAGGAACACACAACTTAAAACTTGAAAGCTATATAAATATGTTAAACTTACAGTGTGTTGAATGCAGCCTGTGAATGCACAGTTGGCAACAGGCTCTGTTGCAAGGATAGGTGCCAACTGTGCCCACATATCTATTCAGGGGACACCATCACAGGGCCTAATAACATCAGCCACACTATCAGAGGCTCGTTCACCTGCACATCCACCAATGTGATATATGCCATCATGTGCCAGCAATGCCCCTCTGCCATGTACATTGGTCAAACTGGACGGTCTCTACATAAAAGAATAAATGGACACAAATCAGACGTCAAGAATTATAACATTCATAAACCAGTCGGAGAACACATCAATCTCTCTGATCACGCGATTACAGTCATGAAAGTTGCGATATTACAACAAAAAAACTTCAAATCCAGACTCCAGTGAGAAACTGTTGAATTGGAATTCATTTGCAAATTGGATACAATTAACTTAGGCTTGAATAGAGACTGGGAGTGGCTAAGTCATTATTCAAGGTAACCTATTTCCCCTTGTTTTTTCCTACCTCTCCCCCCCCCAAAGACATTCTTGTTAAACCCTGGATTTGTGCTGGAAATGGCCCACCTTGATTATCATACACATTGTAAGGAGAGTGGTCACTTTAGATAAGCTATTACCAGCAGGAGAGTGGGTTTGTGTGTGGGGGAGTGGGTGAGAAAACCTGGATTTGTGCTGGAAATGGCCCAACTTGATTATCATACACATTGTAAGGAGAGTGATCACTTTAGATAAGCTATTACCAGCAGGAGAGTGGGGTGGGAGGAGGTATTTTTTCATGCTTTGTGTGTATATGAAAAGATCTTCTACACTTTCCACAGTATGCATCCAATGAAGTGAGCTGTAGCTCACAAAAGCTTATGCTCAAATAAATTGGTTAGTCTCTAAGGTGCCACAAGTACTCCTTTTCTTTTTGCGAATACAGACTAACACGGCTGTTACTCTGAAACCTTAATTATAAGTATTTATTTCACTAGTCATAACATAGTTTGTCATTTTGAATATGAATTCATTTCCAGACTTAAATGCCCTGGGGCACATTAATCTACAGTGTGGAAGTGAATGTTATTTTTTATAATTTTGCACTGCCACGTCCTTACAAGAAGGATCTTAAAATATATACATTGCCATTAATGCTTGGTGTAAGAAGAGGAGAATCAGCAGCTCCTAGCTCTTCAGTATATGGGTATTCACGCCACTTATGCAAAAAAAAGCAGCTTTGGGATGCAACATTTCCATATGTTCTGAGTTCCCAAAGATGAGGTAATAGCTCCTTGTAAGGTTCTTTTTCAAAGTAAAACAAAGAATACTCTTCCCCTGCCAGTTTGCCTATCTCCTTTGAGCACTGCCAATATACTGATCAATTCAAAACAACTCTCCACCTAGTTAGAGTGGAATTAGAATGAATCAGAACTCAATACAGGATACTAGTCAAGTTTTTGAATAGCATACCATATATAAAGTAGAATATGGGCCTCAGGGCATTTTGTGAGGTGTCAGTTTGCTGTTAAGACATGCATGTGCAGGCTGTTGGCATTTGTCAATCTTGAGCTTTTTGCATCTGAGTTGTGACCTTTCACGGAATGAGCAGTTTCAGAAATTCAAACAAACTTAGAATCCAAATTTGGGAACAGGATCACGTCCCAAATCAGTGATTCTCAAACTGTTAGGTGTGGACCACCCTTGGGCCAGGGAGCATTCATTGGTCACATAAAGTCAGTTTGTCTCCCTTCTTTCCTTCTGCCAATTCAAATGAAGAGAAGTGGGAAATACAGCAATTCCTTACATGGAAAAATAATATTTAATGTAATTAGCACAGAGATGGTCACCAGTGGGAGAGGAGAGTGTGTGTGCAATGTTCATAGGGGAGAGGTAGTCGTCAACAAGACAGTGTCTGTAATAAGATGTTGGACACTATGAAGTCTTAAAGAATAACTAAATTGTCTTTTTGTACTACACAGTCCGCATGACTGGGCTTAGTAATTGGCATTTACCCTCTTGTGTACTTGCATATCATTTTTAACACTGCTCAGGACATAATCCTGAATTTCACTAGGTTCTGTTGCTCCAAAGCCAGAGTTCATTGTGGTGCCTCCTCGTCCTACATAGTCAGTTTTGCTCTTCTCTTTTACTGTGTTGCTTTGCACATGCTATAGGCAGAGTAGAAAGCCAAGCAGCTTTATCAGTAGAGGGGGAAGTGGAACTAACAGTGTGGAAGGTGTAATGGCACCAAGGGAGTGCATAAGAGACTAAGATAGGAGATGAGTGACTGAAGGGGAAAAAATGCAGGGTGTGCTGTGTAGTGGGAAGTGAGTTCAGGCACACACACTGGAACACATCTAACATTTTTTTTATTGCCAGAGCTCTAGTAACCTACTTCAAACCACAACAATTTATGTATTACTGAATTAGCCAGCAGCCAAGCTGGGGTTCTCCATTAAGAGCAATAGAATAGTTGGAAAGAACAAATATTGCAGGAGGTCCTGAGGAAGGAAGCGGATAAGACCACAATGAGGGTTTGACAAGGGAAGAGTGCTGTGGAAGACAAAGTGGGGATTGATGAAAGAAAGAAGTTGCTGAGATTTGGGAAAGTGCATAACTGAGAGGAATGGGGTGGGGAGATTGATGAAGGAAAGGGAGTGGGAGAATACAAATGAGTAAGGAGTTTGGGTATGAAAGCAGGCAGGAAGGTGGAGGAGTGGGAGAAGAGAGATGAGAAAGAGAAGGTGAAGGATGGGAAAAAGAACAAAAAGATAGAGAAGCAAAATAATGTGGGAAGGAAGATGGAGGAGGAGAGAATAAAAGTATGTATACACATTTTGTATTCCAAACTCATGCTGATAAAACCTTTATACTACACCACTCCACCATGTATATAAATGGTATATTCTTGCTCCCGTCTTAAAGTAATAGAAAATTAAATGAGAGCACAATTGTGTGACATCCAGGAGAGCAGGTAAGAGAGCTCTCTTTATTTCCTGCCTCCAGTGTTACAAATGGGTCAGTGTTACTAAAGGGTTAATATGCCTGCCACATGCCAGGGCTCATTCTCCACTGACTCTAGTAGCTACTGAGAAGCCTACAGACTCTGTGTATCCAGGCTTCTTAAAGTCTGACTGCACCTCATGATTCTGCTCCTGTTCCCTTGTCTGCCCTATACGGCAGGGTTCAGCTGATGATCTCTAGCTCTGCTCTTTTCTGGGAGAATTCTCTTCAGATAGGCTCTCCTGTGTGAGACTTGGGGAAAAGAAGCATTTCCCACCCTTTCACTATACAAGGGCTTCCTTATATAGGAGCCCAGAATTTGGTAGAAACCACCTGCTCCATAAAGATGTTGCCTCTAGAAATCCAGTCATGGAGCCACAAGTGGTTTCCTTTCATCATCATGGGTCTCAAGCCATTCTCCCTGCTAAATGCAACAGACGTTATTGATCCACTGCACCTGCACGGTATAAATCAGGACTTACAAGAATAGATTCCAGTCAGCACTTGAGCAGACTTGAGGCTAGAGTGAACTGGCTGGGGCTGGGGCAATGCACATCATCCCCTTTAAATTCCATAGAGCCTGGGGCTATATTATCTTTTAACATAGCAGGTTTAAAAAAAAATCAAGGACAATATTTGAACTTTGCAGTGGGTCAGTTTCAATCTGGAAGAGCAATTACACAGACACAGAGACAGACAGAGCTTTTATGTACAAAATCTGCACAAGTCCCTGTGTCCTTTGAATAAAGATGTCAGAAACAACAGCAGGACCGCATTTCTACTTCTACTTCTACTAGACTAGCATTTCTACTTCTAGAATCCTCAGCTAAGACAACGCCATGCCCAACGCTGTAGACTGAAAGCAGTTCCTTCTGTGAGTTCATCTAGACTAGTATGTAACATTGTGTAGACAAGGCACTGCAGATTTTAGGATGCTAGCTGATTGAGGTGAAGGTTGGGGGGAGCCAAACTCATAGTTACCCTTTTAGGTCCTACTCAAGACAAACCTTCTGACACTGGGTCTCTGTTCTGCCCTCACAGCACTTTGTGCTCCTGTGTGCCCCACGTTCTCATGTGGAAATCTCTTCAGCCCAAAGTTACATGGCCCACATTGATTTCATTTTGTCATATTATAGAGCTGTGGAATGGTAGTTGTCGTAAATATAAAGGGAAGGGTAACCACCTTTCTGTATACAGTGCTATAAAATCCCTCCTGGCCAGAGGCAAAACCCTTTCACCTGTAAAGGGTTAAGAAGCTAAGGTAACCCCGTTGGCACCTGACTCAAAATGACCAAAGAAGGGACAAGATACTTTCAAATCTCGGGGGGGAGGGACAAAGGGTTCTGTCTGTGTGTGTGATGTTTTTGCTGGGAACAGATCAGAAATGCAAGCCTTCCACCTCCTGTTAAGTTAGTAAGTAATCTAGCTAGAAAATGCGCTAGATTTTCTTTTGTTTAATGGCTGGTAAAATAAGCTGTGCCGGAGGGAATGTATATTCCTGTTTTTGTGTCATTTTTAACTTAAGGTTTTGCCTAGAGGGATTCTCTATGTTTTGAATCTGATTACCCTGTAAGGTATTTACCATCCTGATTTTACAGAGGTGATTCTTTTACCTTTTCTTTAATTAAAATTCTTCTTTAAGAACCTGATTGATTTTTCATTGTTCTTAAGATCCAAGGGTTTGGGTCTGTGTTCACCTGTATCAATTGGTGAGGATAATTATCAAGCCTTCCCCAGGAAAGGGGGTGTAGGGCTTGGGGGGATATTTTGGGGGAAGACATCTCCAAGTGGTCTCTTTCCCTGTTCTTTGTTTAAAATGCTTGGTGATGGCAGCATACTGTTCAAGGACAAGGCAAAGTTTGTACCTTGGGGAAGTTTTTAACCTAAGCTGGTAAGAATAGGCTTAGGGGGTCTTTCATGCAGGTCACCACATCTGTACCCTAGAGTTCAGAATGGGAAGGAACCTTGACAGGAGTACATATGGATGTGTGAAAGAATTTTTAAAGATCTTTAGGTAGACTTATAGAATGCATGCAAATGAACACACCCTGTCCAGGGGATCAGGAGCCCTTGCCACCAGTTGAATACATTTTAAACAGTAATTAACAACCAAACCAGCAGCACTTTTTCTCCTCCACATAAAAAGCACCAGGTGACACAACATAATGCAAACTAAGGCCTGTGTGTACCCACTTAAAGTTAAATGACAGTGAGACTACGCATATTTTGTAAAATTGAGTCTGTGTGTGTTTTCAGGATCAGGGCCAAAATCAATCTTCCCTCCTTCAGATGCCCAAAGGAAACCCCACTGGCAGCCCTCATAGCTCTCCCTGAACACTTGCTGAAAGAAAAGGATTTTGCAATGTCTAGAAGTTCCAACAAATCAAGGGTCTTTCTGAAAAAGGTGGGGGAAGGCGGGGAGCTGCTAGCAGCTCCCTCTATTCTGTGTCATGGGGAATCCAGCTCAAGCCACCCTGCTGAATGCTTCTGTGGCAGGATGGCAAGGGAAGAGAGGCAGGCTCTCACGTAGTGTGATTCTGGACCATTTAGAGCTTTACTGATCAAAACTCACACTTTAAATCCCAGCCAATAGGCCACCAGAGCAGAATATGGAAAACTGATGTGTTAACAGCAGGATACTCAGCAAATAACTTGCTGCATTTTGCACCAAATTCTCCTTTAAACAGAAGTTAAGGAGTAGCCACCTGAAGAGTACATTGACAAAATCCAACCTAGCAATATTAAAGCCACAGATCATGGTGGTAGGGTCCACATCCAAGAGAAGATGGCACAATTTCCTTCACAGAGATAGATTTAAAAAAAAAAAAAAAAGGCAGTCTTGGACACTGCCAATATTTGATCATCTAAGCATCTGGAAATCTAAGCAGACCCCCAGATTGCACACTTTGAGAACAAATTGTATCTAAACAACCTCTATTAGGGGGTGTATATAACTGTACCCAAATCCTTCAATAGAGCTGTTGCCATACATTGTACTTTAAAATCAAATTAGATTTTTTAATTACTAGCATGATAGTGTGTAAAATATTCCAAAGCAACAGAATATTTATTGTACTTTAAACATAACCTGGACAGGTTTTATTTCGCATAGGTTTTTGTAGGAAATAGCTTGCAAAGTGTCAGGAAGACATGTGCTCCCAAAGCAAGGCATTTGACATTGTGCCAAAGATGAATTAACCCATTATTCCATTTAACAGTGAAATAGTAATTCCTTCAAATTAGATTGGTAAATTTCATGGGCAGCTTCAAATTGCGGGCTTGATCCTACTCTCTTGCAATGATAGTATTTGGTGAGCCATAAAACAGAGTAACCTGCATACCTCCTCACAGACTGCAGGGTAAGATGACTACCTAGCACTTGGAAGCATTAGGAAGGGGGATGGGCTGCTGTGTTGACCTGCACACAGGTTCTGCGTTCAGCAACACAGGCCCTGCGTTCAGCAACACAGGCCCAATTAATATGAAGGGCACAGTTTCTTTTATGTGCAGCATTAAAGTAGTGCAGCTGTGCTTCATGGTGTTTCGGTTTTCCTAGTGGAATTGTACCCAGCCAGTAGAATTCACTCAGCGGAGATCATATGGCTGTGCTGGCCAGGGAAGAATTTTGGTATAAATCATAATGGTCTGAAAATTAGTTCTCTCTTCAATATAACAGAAATATAACAGAAATTTACATCTGTGCAACTGGACTGTATATAAAGCTGAGTGAGAAACAGTTTTCCTCTCTGGTGAGAGTTTTAAAAAAATTTTAACAGGATCTTGAAAATGTTTAACTGATAATCCAAAAGTATTCCAGATTGGGTCAGCTGAAACCATTTGTTTAGATAATTTCAAAAACATTTCAATTCAATTTGTAAGCCTAGGATAAAGTAATGACTTTTTTTTAAATTGTTTTTTTTTTTTAGAAAACCAAAACTTTTCCTTCTAAGCCTAACCTCACCTGTAAACAGTTTCAGTTTCAACAAAATGATACTTTCCAATTAAAAATGTTTTGGTGGAAAATTCCTGCCAGATTTAACTGTAAGCTTCTTGTGGCAGTGATTGTCTTCATTTAGTTTTAAAGGATTTGTATATAAATAAATAATAAATGTAGGTAAATATTTGTAAGCAGTGTCAGGATGAGCTCCACCCTGACATCTGGTGGTGAGGTGTGGCAAGTTGTGGAAAAGAACTTCAGGGGCAGATCTCATTTGCATAGGCACACCCACCACGCCTAGAATGAGACCATAGCTGCCCAAATGGTCACTTTGGCCGCTGTGGGATCCCCAGTGTCTCTGTTATTGGGGCAGGAAGAATAAATTGTTATTACCCTGATTATGGGAACTGTGCTTGGAACTGTACGTGGCCTTTTGTTGTCGGGAATTAAGGAACTTACAGTAGCTGTCTTCAGGGCCCTCTACGCTCCCAAAGTTGTGTTCAAGGGCCTCTAGGCAGTCCTTCACACTGACCCCAGGGTCAATGAGCTTCAGGGTGCGAATCACATCTAATGCTGGGCCGCCAAGGCTCTCTATAAGGCATCTTCGCTTTTCTGCATCTGGTACGGCCCACTCTTGCAGCATTTCAGTGGTATGCTCTAACCAGGGTTCAAACTCCTCCTCCCCAGCAAATAATCTTAACTTACGACAAGAGTCTGACTCAGCATGGGGCAGCACAACCTTTTCCAATATTTGCCCCAGAGCTTTTGTCCAATCATCAGCCGAGGCTGCAGCCTCCGAGCTAGAAGCTGCTGAGCCAGGGCCCAACAAACCTGACATATTAGCCATTATACAAACAGTAATTTCCTCAAAATATAAGCACAAACAAAAAAAATATATAAATTGTTTCCCAATGTAGTGGATCACTCAACAGGTGCTTGCGAGGGGTACTGACCCAGGCGATCCCGGACGAGCCCCCAAAAATGTAACCCTTCTGCCCGTCAGAGTTGGCAGCAACAAGGGCCGGGTTCAATATCTAGGGGTTCCATTCCAATAACACAATGCAAACCGGCTCGAGCCCCCACCCAGCGACCTGGGACAAATATATACCACCCCCGCTGGGCGCCTCCAAGAGGCAATACTTCCCCTCTCGCAAGCACATAGTCTGAGTGTAGCAAAAGTCTTTTAATAACAGAGAGAAACAATGTGGCATTATGTTGGGGAAACACCACCAACTGGATTCATAACACAACCCATGAGCAAAAACAACCCCACCCCAGGCAAATTGGGGCATGCCCTTTTCCCTTTGGTTCTTGAGTCCAGCAACCCCAAAAGTCCAATGCCCCAAAAGTCTCTGTCCCTGGTCAGGGCAGCCCCAGAGTTCGAAAGTTTATCGGCGGAGCTTTACCTCCCAACCTGGGTGGAAATGGGACGGGGGTAAGAGGCACCTTACGTGATCTGAAGCTGACCGCCCCATAGCTCCATAGCGGCGCTCCGCTCCGCCAGCCGCCCCACAAAACTCCTTCGCGCAGCTGCACTCCGCTCCACCAGCCGCCCCACGAACTCCTTCGCTCAGCTGCGCTCCGCTCCACCAGCCGCCCCACGAACTCCTTCGCTCAGCTGCGCTCCGCTCCGCCAGCCGCCCCACGAACTCCTTCACTCAGCTCCACGGCCCACAAGCAGCTCCTGCCATCCACACACTGCTCCGCGTCGAACTGCTTCACCAGCCGTCCCGCAAACTGCTCCACAATATATCTTCAGGCTCCCCCACTACTTAACACAACACTCAGTGATTTCAGCTCTTAGGTGAATTCAGCTTATAGTAGGGGAGCCCCAGTGCTGGTGCACTGTCAGCCCAAAGTGAGCTCAGCAGCCTATAACTAGACTTCTAATGAAATCAAAATTAGCTCTGATATTCCACAGTGGAGAGAGGAGGAAGTACAATCAGCATGTAAGGCCCTCACCAAGGGGCCCATGCCACCAAGTATTAATACTTGTCCCCAGCCTCTCTCCATTCACACAGTTTTGGAACCCATGACCCTTGCCTAGCGAGTGCTACTTAGATGATGGTGAATCCCTCCATCGTAACAAAAGGCCACGTACAGTTCCAAGCACAGTTCCCATAATCAGGGTAATAACAATTTATTCTTCCTGCCCCAATAACAGAGACACTGGGGATCCCACAGCGGCCAAAGTGACCATTTGGGCAGCTATGGTCTCATTCTAGGCGTGGTGGGTGTGCCTATGCAAATGAGATCTGCCCCTGAAGTTCTTTTCCACAACTTGCCACACCTCACCACCAGATGTCAGGGTGGAGCTCATCCTGACACTGCTTACATCACCGCAACAAACATCGATATGATGCTAGAGTGCGTTCGCAGGAGCTCCAGCCGGGGGACAGAGTCTTGCTGCGAAATTTGGGTATTGCTGGCAAACACAAGATAGCTGACAGATGGAAGGCAATACCTTACCTGGTGATGGAAAAGCTGGGAGATCTGCCGGTCTACAAGATCAAACCTGAAGACGGTCCAGGGCAAATAAAGACGGTGCATAGAAACCTTTTGCTCCCTGTGGGGGAATTGGTAAGCACCCCTTGTGAGATGGGCCACGGCAGGGCCGCCGGGCAGAACAGAGGTGCTAGACCAAAGCCGCCATCCAACACAGACAGTGGGCCCCCTGCAGCTAACTTACCCCTATTCTGCACATCTGAGAGTGAGTCTGAGGAGGAAGACACAACCCTGGTGTATCCTGGGATGGAGACAAGATTTCAGTCTCGATCAGCTGAACCAAACGAGAGTTTTCCCTCTTCCGCCCTAAACCCAATGGCGGAACTATTTAGGCCCCTTTCTGATACCCCGGTGCTGCTGATGAGACCCCCCTGTGATGACACACACAGGTTATTGGACAATGGGGACAGACAGGTAGAGGATGTCCTGGGCACCTTGGACCCTCCAGCGTTAGAACTAGGAGTGCAGGGGCCTACGCCAGTAGCCGAGGGACCCTCCAGGGAAGCCTCTCCATCCGTCACTCAAGAGGATGTTCCCCTTACTTCGGCAACAGAGATTCTCAATAGACGAGACAGGGTGATAAGACCAGTGAAACGGTTAACTTATGATGCACCTGGGGTGACTAGTGAGGAGCCAATACATTTAGCACACAGGCTTGTGGAAGCTAAAGTGGGCTTCCTGAGGCCCTTTGGAGGAAACCAATGAGTTGGTATAAAGGGAGTGTGATTTGTCGGGACGACAAAGTCTTGGCTGGGGGGAGGATGTAAGCAGTGTCAGGATGAGCTCCACCCTGACATCTGGTGGTGAGGTGTGGCAAGTTGTGGAAAAGAACTTCAGGGGCAGATCTCATTTGCATAGGCACACCCACCACGCCTAGAATGAGACCATAGCTGCCCAAATGGTCACTTTGGCCGCTGTGGGATCCCCAGTGTCTCTGTTATTGGGGCAGGAAGAATAAATTGTTATTACCCTGATTATGGGAACTGTGCTTGGAACTGTACGTGGCCTTTTGTTACGATGGAGGGATTCACCATCATCTAAGTAGCACTCGCTAGGCAAGGGTCATGGGTTCCAAAACTGTGTGAATGGAGAGAGGCTGGGGACAAGTATTAATACTTGGTGGCATGGGCCCCTTGGTGAGGGCCTTACATGCTGATTGTACTTCCTCCTCTCTCCACTGTGGAATATCAGAGCTAATTTTGATTTCATTAGAAGTCTAGTTATAGGCTGCTGAGCTCACTTTGGGCTGACAGTGCACCAGCACTGGGGCTCCCCTACTATAAGCTGAATTCACCTAAGAGCTGAAATCACTGAGTGTTGTGTTAAGTAGTGGGGGAGCCTGAAGATATATTGTGGAGCAGTTTGCGGGACGGCTGGTGAAGCAGTTCGACGCGGAGCAGTGTGTGGATGGCAGGAGCTGCTTGTGGGCCGTGGAGCTGAGTGAAGGAGTTCGTGGGGCGGCTGGCGGAGCGGAGCGCAGCTGAGCGAAGGAGTTCGTGGGGCGGCTGGTGGAGCGGAGCGCAGCTGAGCGAAGGAGTTCGTGGGGCGGCTGGTGGAGCGGAGTGCAGCTGCGCGAAGGAGTTTTGTGGGGCGGCTGGCGGAGCGGAGCGCCGCTATGGAGCTATGGGGCGGTCAGCTTCAGATCACGTAAGGTGCCTCTTACCCCCGTCCCATTTCCACCCAGGTTGGGAGGTAAAGCTCCGCCGATAAACTTTCGAACTCTGGGGCTGCCCTGACCAGGGACAGAGACTTTTGGGGCATTGGACTTTTGGGGTTGCTGGACTCAAGAACCAAAGGGAAAAGGGCATGCCCCAATTTGCCTGGGGTGGGGTTGTTTTTGCTCATGGGTTGTGTTATGAATCCAGTTGGTGGTGTTTCCCCAACATAATGCCACATTGTTTCTCTCTGTTATTAAAAGACTTTTGCTACACTCAGACTATGTGCTTGCGAGAGGGGAAGTATTGCCTCTTGGAGGCGCCCAGCGGGGGTGGTATATATTTGTCCCAGGTCGCTGGGTGGGGGCTCGAGCCGGTTTGCATTGTGTTATTGGAATGGAACCCCTAGATATTGAACCCGGCCCTTGTTGCTGCCAACTCTGACGGGCAGAAGGGTTACATATTTAAAAAATAAAAAGTCCAAATTTCAGTTATTCACAGCAAAATGCACCTATGGAGGTTGAGGCTGTTTTACTAACTTGTATTTTATACTGCGGTTCCTGTGGCCTGATTATTAAAACTGAGTCCCAACAAAAAGAAGGGATACAATTTTAGGACCAGGCCCTGTTGGGTGCTGCATGTTTGCAGCTTCTATTTATTCACTACATAAGTGTAAAAAGTATCTCTCAGAAACTATAAAGTGTATCTTATACTGCTGCTTAAGATTATTACCCAAATCTACTGTCTAATCATCATACTAAGGCTTAAGCAGGTATAGTTTCTGGTTATGTTCTGTCTATGAAATGTATGTTCATAGGCTTGGTAGCTTGTAATTTTAATAGTAATTTAAGTCACTAATCAAATCCAGGAGGATTATTTATGTGACTAAAGGCTACTTCTGAGAGTAAGACATTGTGGGTTAGAGTCTAGGTTATGTACCTAGAGCATCACTGTGCACCAGTTTATTGCTGGTATATGCACCTTGCATTGTAATTTTATAATCATTTGATATTTCACTAAATTTTATCATTAATAACTTGCGTTTACAGAATACCTTTTCCTTTGAAGGATCATAAGAGTGCTTTAGAAACGTAATGAACTGATACACAATATATCGTGTAGATCCGATATCTTATCTACATGTGTAAACTACCATTTCATCCAACTTTGGGATGAAAAATAGTGGCTGTTTAAGAGAACACAACAAATCTGCATAACAGCTGATGCCTGGAAGTGAGGAAGAATACCATCTCCAACTGACATTGCAGAGGGGAATTTGGTCAGGGAGAATGTAATTACTCAAATTGGAATTTGGCCAGGACTCCAGAATTCACACCTCTGTATTTGTAAAAATTTCCTTGGGGTCTTTAAAGACCACAATTGGCTTGGATCTTGGTTTTGTGTCTCATCCTAAAAAATGTTGTTATTGAAGAAACAAAGTAATTGAATCTAAAAACATAAGAAAACCTTTTATATAAAGCAACATATTTAATCATAAATATTGATGAGTTTGAATATATACTGTATGAGAGGTGTATACTGTATCCATGCTTTTGGACAATGTTTCTTTATATCACAATCACATTCTTTCCATCATTCTGCTAATAAATGACAATTTAAGCCTCAAATTTGCTAATGGTTGAAGACTGGAAGGGATACAATCCCGCTTACATGTGCTGTGCTAGTGGACCAATCTTTTTTTGTGTGCTTTAAACATTCTTTCACAGTTCAGTGATTTTTCTGATACAATCACAGCTGATACTATCATAAAGCATGGATTTGCCTGATGGGCTAAATTAAGCAGAATCACAAAAACACCAGAAGCAGCAGATCCACCATAGCAACATTGTCACAAAAGGCCAAACAGCAACACACATTATTTGCTTATTATTTTGTATGCCTTTAAAGATAATTTTTTCAGCATTATATGATCAAAATGTTAAAAGCAGTTGCTAACAAAAACCCTGAATTGCTGATAATTTCCATTCAATTTATATGTTTAGAAAAGAAAATGCTAATAGTGGGAATAATAGTATTAAAATTCCATGAAATCAACAGTGATTCACCTTCTCTCTTTAGATCTGATAATTTGATTTAGATATCACAGAGTGGATGTTTAAAATATGTTTTTACTATAATTGTATTACCACCCTCCATCATTTTGAGAAATACAGTACAGATCATTAAGGACATGTACAGTATTTCCATACTGAACCAGTCTGTTTAGAGTACAAATGAGGTTGGAGTTTATTTACTATGTATAGATGAGTTTGTCCTTATGAAAAAATCCTTTACAATTTAACACAGAATGCTGTTTTTTCTAAAAGATTTTTAAAACAGGGTGGCTTCCCCCCTACAAACTGGAGAGCTAGGGCTAGCAAATCCTGATTGCTGAATGAGCCACACCAAAGAGAGATTGGTGTGATTGCACTATAAAGAGCAGCAGGAGGCTTCAAGGAAAGGGGGAATGCTCCAGTTGTAGAGACTGCTAGGTGTGAGCAGGTTTTAGTGGAGCCCTGGGAGTTAGGACTGAGAGTCTATCCAGATAGGGTCCTGGAGGTTGCGTCTCCACTGTCATAAAAAATCCACCACACTGCGTATGATCCTGGGTCAGTTGACTCAGGCTGTGGGGCTAAAAATAGCAATGTAGCTTTTTGGGCTTGGGCTAAAGCCTGGACTCTCAGACACCCTCCCTGGCTTCTTTGGTCACAGAGCCCAAGCACAAGCCCAAGTGTCTACACTACAATTTCACAGCTCCACAAGCCCAAGTAAGCTGACCTGGGTCAGGTGCAGCCATGCCATGGGTCTTTTTGCAGACATACACAGAGTGGCCTGCCAAAGCAGGAAAGGCCCAAGGCAGGGTGAACTGGAAGGAGAAAAAGAAATTTTGTTGTGTGTGGACTTTTGGATGGACTTGAAAACTTTATTTTGAATGTTTGTTAATTTAATAAATCAGCTGGCCCAGTGACACCAAGCTATTGAATTTTATAGATGGGATATAGTTGTCTATTAAATTCTGAAAGCTAGTATAAAAGTACTGTGGGTGTGATATCATTCCCTATTAATTTTGTTTAGACTAAGTTAAAGCTAGGTTTCTGTAAAACCCTGTTGGTCTCATCCCTATTAAATTCTAGGAGATTGTTGTCACAAGGTTAAATGTTACTTGTATGTTGTAAAAATTCTGTAGTTTTTAGGGCCAAATGCTACCCCATATGTCATGCTATTGATGTCCGAAAGGAACTCTCTTCTCAGGCTGCAGAGCAGAGGTCATTCTAGCCCAATTACACATAGAATTACACATAGCATGTCACATGGAAAAGTTTAGCACTGTGTATCCATGATACAGGATTATCCTACTAAAGCAACATAATACATAAGTTCTTGACCTACCTTTGTGACAAATAACCACATTTAGGTTGGGGGAAAATAGTTTCCACTGTAAAACAGAAATCTGAATATAAAATACAAAACAAAATACATTTTGGATGCACGCTTTTCCTTTTATTTTAATTGTGTTTGTACACTTAATTGTACATTTGGGCAATCAAGGAATTTTCAGTCGATCATCCAGTCGCTATTATGAGATGGTAAGGTTCTGTAGCAAAAAGTATATATGGTACTTTGTGTCTCATTTTGCCCTCAAATATATGCATGGTTCCCTTTGACTACAAGAGGAGCAGTGAATATGCAAATCTAAAAACAGAATATGTCTAGTAGGAGGGGAGAAGACACATGTTGACAATAGGTCTGGGGCACTGAATGAGGCAGGAGTCCTTTGGAAAAAATAGTAAGTGAATATGTGGTTAAAGACTGTATTGTAATGCATACACACAACAGAGCTGAATCAAGATTGCACAGGCATCCTTTCAAGTGCTTGATTTTGCAACCTGAATAACTTTCTTTTAACATTTTTAATGTAATTTCCTTGGGTTTTTTTAAGGTAAAGAGTAAAAAGCAAAATCTTTTTTTCTGCAGCTTTAACAATCTGGCAGTTATGCATCATCATCTGCTTTCAGCCTGAACATTCAACATCACAGAACACACTTATACTGCTTGAGCTACAGGACCAAATACATTAGCTGACAGCAAGAGAAAGATGCTATCCCAGGAAGGTGGGAACAGGACCGGGGCCAGTTGTTGGGTCAGCAGGTCCAGCTTACTTCTTGCTGCCCTGCCCTGTTCCTGATGGGGGAACTCCTTCTGCTTGTAGTCCCGCTTAGCAAGGATGGGTAATGGGAGCCACATACTGGGCTAAGGGGTGTTTGGAGGCAGGGCCGGCCCACAACATTTTGGCACCTGAGGCAGGGAGCTCAAAGGATGCCCCCAAACCCTCTTGCTTGGGCCAAAACTTTGAAAGGTCTCAATTCAGCCTTCTTCCTGTTATACTCCTCTCATGGTACTGCTCTGCTACCTACCCCAATAAAGGAGAACTAACAACTTAAAATGCCTTGTTTAAAAATTTTAAGTAACACTCACATTTGCTGTTCAGGCATTTGATAGTTAACTTTTCTTGTCTGCATAGTAAACACTGGCATTTTCATCTGTTTGAATAATCAAAGTGGTGCTTTCCATGCCTTCTTGGTTGCAAAGATTTGAACTGCTTCCTGCTGAAGGTCCACAGTCTGGGCCAGCTCATGCACTATTGAGATGGTTGCAAGGCCGACCAGCCTCTCCTGTGTCATTGTGGAGCATAGATGTGTTTTTATTAACTTCAGCTTGGAGAAGTGCATTCTCCACTGGCAACTGTTACAGGAAGTGTTAGAAGTATGCGCAGAAAAACAAAAGCATTTGGAAAGAGGGTGGTCATCTTATTTGTGCACATATATTCCAGAACAGCCTTTGGAGTTGATCCTGCTGAAATGTATCTTGAAAGGGCTTTCAGTTCATCACCTAAATCAGTCGCATCAATATTGCACATGTTGTTATTATGTGTCAACACTGTCTCTAGTGCCCTGCATTGCTGATGTAGGTCTTCTTTGGGTATAGTGAGGAGTTTTGGAATATCATACAACATCCCAAATATACTGCTGTGTTTCTTGAGCTGCATGAAACATTCTTCAACTGACTGTATTGCACAATCTAGCACCTGGTTAAATAATTCAACTTTGAATTGTTGTTTGGGGTCTCTTATGGGATTATCCCATGCCTCGTAATCAAAATGTCATCTTCTTCGATGATTCTTGTATTCTTGAATGGGTGGGAAAACAGCTTCAATGTAAAGTTCCTCTGCCAACTTCTGTGCACCCTTCAGAACATTTTGAAATCCCTCATCTGACTGGTAAGACTGTAGGTATGACTTTGCTTTGTCCAGTTGTTCCATTGCTCCAGATACATCAAGGTCAACACCTTGGAGTCTCTTGCTTACAACATTTATTTCAAAAAGTATGTCATGCCACAACACTAAGCCACACAGAAAGTTGAAGTTCTGTATGTATGTTTCTGGTGATTCCATTTCCCTCTGCCACTGTTCTCCCATGAACAGTTCCTGTCATAGCATTATCCTCCATAATGGCAACTATGGCATCATCTATCTTCCCAGTTTGGTGTTTGATAGGCTTTATCGCCTCCACTCGACTTTCCCATCGTGTGGCACTCAGTGGTTTCAGTGTCAGAGAGGATGTTCCCAGATGTTGCTTCAAAATTTGCCATTGATGAGTTGATGCAGAGAAAAATACATAGATGCTTTGAATTACATTAAAAAATTCAGCAGCCTTACTAGAAGCTGATGCTGCATCACTGACCACCAAGTTCAATGAATGAGAACTGCACGGGACAAAAAAAGCTCGAGGGTTTAACTCTCAGATCTGTGCCTGCACTCCTCTGTTCTTTCCTCTCATGTTGGCACCATTATCGTAGCCCTGACCTCTCATGTTAGCTATCGCAATTCCCGTATCTTCCAGCTTTTTAAGAAGCACATTTGTCATACCAGCTCCTGTAGTATCATCAATGTCAGTAAATTCTAGAAAATGTTCTCTGACAGTCACCATTGCAGGGACATTTCCACTAGGTTCTGTTGTTACAAAACATACCATTAAAGTAATTTGTTCCGTATGGCTGATGTCAGGTGTGCAGTCCAGAATAACAGAGCAATATCTTGCTGACTTCAGATCTGCCACAATCTTCTGTTTGACTTTTGTTGCCAGTAACTGTATGATCTCATTTTGAGTTGTTTTTCCAAGGTAGTGATGTGTGTACATTTCTTGGGTGGTGACTCTTCTTAGATGTCATGGCCTCTCCACTTTGTCACCATTGGGGATTTCATGCCAGTAATGTGTTGGATGGCAACTTCTATTTTCATTGTCTTTGGGGAACATGAAGTTTTTTCACTTGCTGTGGCCCATGCAGTACAAGGAAGTCCCTCAGGCTACTGCTCAAGTGGATCCACAGTCCTGGATCATCTAGACTTAAGGAACTAAACTCACTCTTCTCTGATCTACACTTTTTTTTTCAGGAATGTGCATGGTTACATCCATTTGAGATGGAGATATGGATGCTGCAGTAGCTGCCAGGTCACCTGCACTCTGACTAAATGGAAGATCAGGCATCTCGTCACCACTCACATCCTCACTGGGGCCGGAAGGCTCACCGTGAACATGTGTGTCTATGTATCTCAGGAGAGCTCCTTCCTACTTAGATAGAAAAGCAAAGGAGCTTTTCTTCTTTTTCTGAATGCTGTCCCAGAGGGGCATTTTCTTCTTTCACTCATGACTGCTGTTCTGTGCCAGCTATAGTGGCTCTCAACACTCAGCTGAAGGGGACAAACAAGCAGGCTGGTAGCAAGGCCTGAGTGAGGGAAGATATCAGCATCTGAAGGGCCTAACTGGCTCCTACTACTTCAGTTGAGTTCCTGTTCTCCACAAGTGGGTTCAGAAAAGCAGCAGGAAACAGGAAGCTCCCTGAGAAGCAGGTGTTAATCAGCCCAGGCTCCTGGGGGTGCTAGAGAGGTACATAAGAGGCTCCTCCTCTTCTCTCTCCCTGCAGCTCCCGCTGCTTTCTGTTATTCCCTCTCACCTTTTCTCCTGCCTGCCTGTTCTGTCTCTTGTGCCCTCCTTCCTCCTGCACAGCACTCCACCATCTCTGTGCATCTAGAGCAGAGAGAATACATATGCACCAGCAGCAGACACAATTTTCTAGACTCTGGGTCCTAGTGGCGCCCCCCCACATTCTGACACTTGAGGTAGCCGCATCAGTTCACCTCATGGTAAGACCAGCCCTGGTTGGAGGGAGCCCAGCCTGAGTCTCCCCTGGTAAAGCGGCTTTTGCAGTTCCTAGGATGCTCAGTGCAGTGTGTGCTGCTGCGAACACATTAGTAGCAGCACAGGGCTCAGCTCGTTAGAATGTTTGTGTTTGACTATTATTTTGGCAAGGTGCCAACAGTTTCCAGGGCTGTGCAAACAAAGGATGAAAAACGGTGATTTTGAACAGTTGATGTATCAGCAAAACCTAAACAGAATTTTATGAGAGAAAGAGAAGACACTTTGATAGCTCCTGAGTCCCCGTCCCCCTCACCCCTGAGGAATTTCAAATGCCTGCTGCAAATAATAGAGGTATCACAGTTTCTCAAAATAGGTTGCAAAAATCTTTTAGAATGAAGCAGATGTTAGGCACCCTACATGTACCAGTTTTTCACATAATATAGTAGGGATACTAGCTAGGTGAAGAAATAATAAAGAGTTATTTTTTCTTGAAATAGGTGAGATATATATATATATATATATATATATATATATATTCAAGAGCTACTATTTCTGTAAAATCATTTACAAAGCCCATGTATGCTGGGCAGACATTAGATGAAATATAGCAGTTCACATAAAATAAAAATAAAAACTAGCTATAAACCTGCAAGTTGTTCCAGTGCAAATAAATGCATTGCCAGCTTGACATAGCTGTATGCCACATAAGCAGGTGAAAAAAAGGTAAAATGTGACTGAATAGTGTAGTGATGAGTCTATGTCCGTAATACATTCATCCCAAGGTGCACTTGTGCATCTGTTTTTTGTTTAGTTTGTCTTCCGCTTTAATTTTCGAGCCATTGAAGCAGATAGCAGAAAGTTCATTGGCCTTTTTGTCTATAGCCTTTCACACCTGTGTGAAGTAAGGGCAAAAACATTATCGTTCTGACTTGCTAGCATTTTGGTACTTGATGCAAGTGTAAAGTGACTGCCAAATGCAAAGCATGATGCAGTGGAGCCAGACAGCTTAAAAAGTTAACACACACTCACCCCACAAACAACCCTCAAAATCTCCATCCTTACAATTCCCCTCTATTTCCCATTTTTTACCTCTTGGGAAAAAATCAGCTCTGTATCCGACCCTGAAGGTGCCCTTCCTTCTCCTTTCTTAGCTTTTCATTTAACGACAGAAAGCTTCCCTATTTCAGATGCGGAGGCAGCTATTTCAGCATCCTAGCTTGTGTAATACACAAAAAGTGGCTTGAAAGCAATAGCAGCACTTCAGGGACAGCATTTGTACTTCACTGAGCTGCTACCAACCACAGTGAATTCTGAGGGACAGTTTTATATATCAGTGCTGACAAATTCAAACCCCAGTTGGAGTGTAATTTGCACAGCTGTCCTCTGCCCCCAGCAGCGTGTCAGAAATTACGATCCTTAATGTGTAGAACATTCTTTATCCATTTTCCACTGGTTCAGGACACCTCTGCGTGAGCCAGGTACTGAGGAACATTTAGCCTTTACCTGTATATATATTATTCTGCTCAACTTGCAGTTCTTGACACTAAAATCTGAATGCTAACCAGGGTTCAGAGACTACTGATTAAGTGTTCTTCAGAGCCTTTGCATTATGCATGTCTGCTAATATTGAATTACATTTAAGTTAATACAGTTCAGATGTTATTGTCCCATGTAATGTTTTGGCACAATGGTTATCGTTGTTTCTTGTATTCACTACCCAAAAACATTAAGACTGAGTTAAGGTTGGCTGGCAGTGTTTCATAGCCTTCCAGAACATTGAGTGCACATATACTTAAACCTCTGAAAACCAGGAAATTCAGATAAATGTTTATTGTAATTCAGAACGAGGAGTACTTGTGGCACCTTAGAGACTAAGCCCTGGTCTACACTAGGACTTTAGGTCGAATTTAGCAGCATTAAATCGATGTAAACCTGCACCCGTCCACACGATGAAGCCCTTTATTTCGACTTAAAGGGCTCTTAAAATCGATTTCCTTACTCCAACCCTGAAAGTGGATTAGCGCTTAAATCGGCCTTGCCGGCTCGAATTTGGGGTAGTGTGGACACAATTCGACGGTATTGGCCTCTGGGAGCTATCCCAGAGTGCTCCATTGTGACCGCTCTGGACAGCACTCTCAATTCAGATGCACTGGCCAGGTAGACAGGAAAAGAACCGCGAACTTTTGAATCTCATTTCCTGTTTGGCCAGCGTGGCAAGCTGCAGGTGACCATGCAGAGCTCATCAGCAGAGGTGACCATGATGGAGTCCCAGAATCGCAAAAGAGCTCCAGCATGGACCGAACGGGAGGTTCATGTATGGGGAGAGGAATCTGTGCTATCAGAACTCCGTTCCAGTTTTCGAAATGCCAAAACCTTTGTCAAAATCTCCCAGGGCATGAAGGACAGAGGCCATAACAGGGACCCGAAGCAGTGCCGCGTGAAACTGAAGGAGCTGAGGCAAGCCTACCAGAAAACCAGAGAGGCGAACGGCCGCTCCGGGTCAGAGCCCCAAACATGCCGCTTCTATGATGAGCTGCATGCCATTTTAGGGGGTTCAGCCACCACTACCCCAGCCATGTTGTTTGACTCCTTCAATGGAGATGGAGGCAATACGGAAGCAGGTTTTGGGGACGAAGAAGATGATGATGATGATGAGGTTGTAGATAGCTCACAGCACGCAAGCGGAGAAACCGGTTTTCCCGACAGCCAGGAACTGTTTCTCTCCCTGGACCTGGAGCCAGTACCCCCTGAACCCACCCAAGGCTGCCTCCTGGACCCAGCAGGTGGAGAAGGGACCTCCGGTGAGTGTACCTTTTAAAATACTATACATGGTTTAAAAGCAAGCATGTGAAAGGATTACTTTGCCCTGGTATTCGCGGCTCTCCTGGATGTACTCCCAAAGCCTTTGCAAAAGGTTTCTGGGGAGGGCAGCCTTATTGCGTCCTACATGGTAGGACACTTTACCACTCCAGGCCAGTAACACGTACTCGGGAATCATTGTACAACAAAGCATTGCAGTGTATGTTTGCTGGCGTTCAAACAACATCCGTTCTTTATCTCTCTGTGTTATCCTCAGGAGAGTGAGATATAATTCATGGTCACCTGGTTGAAATAGAGTGCTTTTCTTCGGGGACACTCAGAGGAGCCCGTTCCTGCTGGGCTGTTTGCCTGTGGCTAAACAGAAATGTTCCCCTCTGTTAGCCGGGGGGAGGGTTGAGGGGGTAGCCACGCAGTGGGGGGAGGCAAAATGCGACCTTGTAAGGAAAGCACATATGCTATGTATGTAATGTTAACAGCAAGGTTTACCCTGAAAGAGTGTAGCCACTGTTTAATAAAATGTGTCTTTTTAAATACCGCTGTTCCTTTTTTTTTCTCCACCAGCTGCATGTGTTTCAATGATCACAGGATCTTCTCCTTCCTACAGGCTAGTGAAGATTAGGAAGAAAAAAAAAACGGACTTGAGATGAAATGTTCTCCAAGCTCAGGCTGTCCTCCCACACTGACAGAGCACAGACGAATGCGTGCAGGCAAATAATGTCAGAGTGCAGGAAAGCACAAAATGACTGGGAGGAGAGGTGGTGGGCTGAAGAGAGTAAGTGGCGGGCTGAAGACAGGGCTGAAGCTCAAATGTGGCGGCAGCGTGATGAGAGGAGGCAGGATTCAATGCTGAGGCTGCTGGAGGACCAAACCAGTATGCTCCAGTGTATGGTTGAGCTGCAGCAAAGGCAGCTGGAGCACAGACTGCCACTACAGCCCCTGTGTAACCAACCGCCCTGCTCCCCAAGTTCCATAGCCTCCACACCCAGACGCTCAAGCACACGGTGTGGGGGCCACTCCGCCACAGAGGATTGCCCCCCAAAAAAGAAGGCTGTCATTCAATAAATTTTAAAGTTGTAAACTTTTAAAGTGCTGTGTGGCATTTTCCTTCCGTCCTCCACTACTCCTCCTGGGCTACCTTGGTAGTCATCCCCCTATTTGTGTGATGAATGAATAAAGAATGCATGAATGTGAAGCAACAATGACTTTATTGCCTCTGCAAGCAGTGATCGAAGGGAGGAGGGGAGGGTGGTTAGCTTACAGGGAAGTAGAGTGAACCAAGGGGCGGGGGGTTCATCAAGGAGAAACAAACAGAACTTTCACACCGTAGCCTGGCCAGTCATGAAACTGGTTTTCAAAGCTTCTCTGATGCGTACCGCGCCCTCCTGTGCTCTTCTAACCGCCCTGGTGTCTGGCTGCGCGTAACCAGCAGCCAGGCAATTTGCCTCAACCTCCCACCCCGCCATAAACGTCTCCCCCTTACTCTCACAGATATTGTGGAGCGCACAGCAAGCCACAATAACAATGGGAATATTGGTTTCGCTGAAGTCTAAGCGAGTCAGTAAACTGCACCAGCACGCTTATAAATGTCCAAATGCACATTCTACCACCATTCTGCACTTGCTCAGCCTGTAGTTGAACAGCTCCTGACTACTGTCCAGGCTGCCTGTGTACGGCTTCATGAGCCATGGCATTAAGGGGTAGGCTGGGTCCCCAAGGATACATATAGGCATTTCAACATCCCCAACAATTATTTTCTGGTCTGGGAATAAAGTCCCTTCCTGCAGCTTTTGAAACAGACCAGAGTTCCTGAAGATGCGAGCGTCATGTACCTTTCCCGGCCATCCCATGTTGATGTTGGTGAAACGTCCCTTGTGATCCACCAGAGCTTGCAGCACTATTGAAAAGTAGCCCTTGCGGTTTATGTACTCGGCGGCTTGATGCTCCGGTGCCAAGATATGGATACGGGTTCCATCTATGGCCCCACCACAGTTAGGGAATACCATTGCAGCAAAGACATCCACTATGACCTGCACATTTCCCAGGGTCACTACCCTTGACATCGGCAGATCTTTGATTGCGTGGGCTACTTGCATCACAGCAGCCCCCACAGTAGATTTGCCCACTCCAAATTGATTCCCAACTGACCGGTAGCTGTCTGGCATTGCAAGCTTCCAAAGGGCTATCGCCACTCACTTCTCAACTGTGAGGGCTGCTCTCATCTTGGTATTCAAGTGCCTCAGGGCAGGGGAAAGCAAGTCACAAAGTTCCATGAAAGTGCCCTTACGCATGTGGAAGTTTCGCAGCCACTGGGAATCGTCCCAGACCTGCAACACTATGCAGTCCCACCAGTCTGTGCTTGTTTCCTGAGCCCAGAATCGGCGTTCCACAGCATGAACCTGCCCCATTAGCACCATGATGCATGCATTGGCAGGGCCCATGCTTTCAGAGAAATCTGTGTCCATGTCCTGATCACTCACGTGACCGCGCTGACGTCGCCTCCTCGCCCGGTATCGCTTTGCCAGGTTCTGGTGCTGCATATACTGCTGGATAATGCGTGTGGTGTTTAATGTGCTCCTAATTGCCAAAGTGAGCTGAGCGGCCTCCATGCTTGCCTTGGTATGGCGTCCGCACAGAAAAAAGGCGCGGAATGATTGTCTGCCGTTGCTCTGACGGAGGGAGGGGCGACTGACGACACGGCTTACAGGGTTGGCTTCAGGGAGCTAAAATCAACAAAGGGGGTGGCTTTACATCAAGGAGTATTTCAGGCAGGACTTCACGGAGGGTTCCAATAAGAAATGGTGCACCTAAGTTATTGTTCTTGTTGGAACAAAGAGGTTAGCCTGGCCTCTGATTGATACATGGCTAGATTTACCTCGCTGCACCTTCTCTGTGAGTGACTGCAGTGTGAGAGGCATGAGTCCCCTAGACAGGGGAGGAGGCAAATGAGTACAAAACAAATCTGGTCTATTTCTTGTTTTGATCCACTCCATCTATCTTTTACATCTTTGGCTGGCAGCAGACGGTGCAGAAGGACTGCATGCCATCCACATCTCATGGCTGCTCGGCAGAAGATGATACAGTACGACTGCTAGCAATCCATATCGCCTGCCCACTCACCATAAGACGGTTCAATAGGACTGACTGCAGGACTAAAGAGAATGACCTGGTCAAGTCATTCCAAATTTAGTCCCTGCGCCAATGTCTGCCCAGGCGCGCCCATGTCTGCCCAGGCGCTCCCAGCCAACGTGGCCAGGAGCACCTCGGACATGACGAGGACGGCTACCAGTCGTACTGCACAATCTGCTGCCAGAAGGCAAGGGGTTGCTGCTACTGTGTAGCAAAGCCGTACCGCGTCTGCCAGCACCCAGGAGACATACGGTGACGGTTACCTGAGCGGGCTCCATGCTTGCCGTGGTATGGCGTCTGCACAGGTAACTCAGGAAAAAAGGTGCGAAACGATTGTCTGCCCTTGCTTTCACGGAGGGAGGGAGGGAAGGGGGGCCTGACGATATGTACCCA
Source organism: Lepidochelys olivacea (assembly GCF_965140295.1). Taxonomy (NCBI): domain Eukaryota; kingdom Metazoa; phylum Chordata; order Testudines; family Cheloniidae; genus Lepidochelys; species Lepidochelys olivacea. Next base: position 77,031,429 of record NC_140417.1, on the reverse strand, counting down.
GAAACACCCGCAACAATGTTTTAGCCCCATCAGGCATTGGGATCTCAACCCAGAATTCCAATGGGCAGCGGAGACTGCGGGAACTGTGGGATAGCTATCCACAGTGCAACGCTCCGGACGTCGATTCTAGCCTCGGTACTGTGGAAGCACTCCGCCAAGTTAATGCACTTAATGCACTTAGAGCATTTTCTGTGGGAACACACACACGCTCGAATATATAAAACTGATGTCTAAAAAACTGACTTCTATAAATTCGACCTTATTCCGTAGTGTAGACATACCCTAACAAATTTATTTGGGCATAAGCTTTCATGGGCTAAAGCCTACTTCATCAGATGCATGCAGTGGAAAATACAGTTGGAACGTATATATATATATATATATATATATATATACACACACACAGAGAACATGAAAAAATGGATGTTGCCATACACACTGTAATGAGACTATCAATTTAGGTGGGCTATTATCAGCAGGAGAAAAAAATACTTTCGTAGTGATAATCAGGATGGCTCATTTCAAACAGTTGACAAGAAGGTATGAGTAACAGTAGGGGAAAAATTAGCATGGGGAAATAGTTTTTACTTTGTGTAATGACTCATCCACTCCCAGTCTTTATTCAAGCCTAATTTAATAGTGTCCAGTTTGCAAATTAATTCCAGTTCTGCAGTTTCTCATTGGAGTCTGTTTTTGTAGGGTTTTTTTGGTGAGTATTGCAACTTTTAAGTCTGTAATTGAGTGACCAGGGAAGTTGAAGTGTTCTCCGACTGGTTTTTGAATGTTATAATTCTTGACGTCTGATTTGTGTCCATTTATTCTTTTGCGTAGAGACTCTCTGGTTTGGCCAATGTACATGGCAGAGGGGCATTGCTGGCACATCATGGCATATATCACATTGGTAGATGTGCAGGTGAACGAGCCGCTGATGGTGTGGCTGATGTGATTAGGTCCAGTGATGTTCTCCCTTGAATAGGTATGTGGACAGAGTTGGCAACGGGCTTTGTTGCAAGGATAGGTTCCTGGGTTAGTGTTTTTGTTGTGTGGTGTGTGGTTGCTGGTGAGTATTTGCTTCAGGTTGGGGTGCTGTCTGTAAGGGAGGACTGGCCTGTCTCCCAAGATCTGAGAGTGAGGGATTGTCCTTCAGGATAGGTTGTAGATCCTTGATGATGCGCTGGAGAGGTTTTAGTTAGGGGCTGAAGGTGACAGCTAGTGGCATTCTGTTACTTTCTTTGTTGGGCCTGTCCTGTAGTAGGTGACTTCTGGATGTTCTTCTGGCTCTGTCAGTCTGTTTCTTCACTTCAGCAGGTGAGTACTGCAGTTGTAAGAACGCTTGATAGAGATCTTGTAGGTGTTTGTCTCTGTCTGAGGGGTTGGAGAAAATGCGGTTGTAGCTTAGAGCTTGGATCGTGTGATGTGGTCTGGATGAAAGCTGGAGGCATGTTGGTAAGTACAGCGGTCAGTAAGTTTCCAGTAAAGGGCGGTGTTTTATGTGACCATTGCTTATTAGCACTGTAGTGTCCAGGAAGTGCATCTCTTGTGTGAACTAGTCCAGGCTGAGGTTGATGGTGGGATGGAAATTGTTGAAATCATGATGGAATTCCTCAAGGGCTTCTTTTCCATGGCTCAATGGGTCTTTTGGGTGTGTTTTTCACAGAATCTACAACACTTTTAGGGGGGAAATTGATAGGTCTGAAGCTTCAGTTTGTGTAGACTGAACTATTACAGTTGAAATTAATTTTTGTGGGTTTTTATGATAAATATAAGTTACTGTTCTGAGTGACAGAATATTGGCACCACATTAGTCAACATCAACCTTATGCCAGTTCTTAGAATAGAACTCTCTTTTAGAGGTGCATTTCCTGATGCTCTCTTTGATCATGATGAAACTAATGATAGTTGCAGCTACTTGCTTTTCTTTGATCACACTCAGTTTCATTGTTCAGGATACTGGTTAGGACCATGTGGCATGTGTACATTAATTTATGCTTCTGCTAACTAGTCTTTAATTTTTCCTCTATTTAATTAATGTTATTTTTATTTACATTATGTCTAAAGTAAAATCTGAGTCTGCATGTGGGTTTTTGAGCATTTTGAAATATAAATTCTTAAACCAGATACTTTGCTCTCAGGACAAAATCTCCAGAAGGCTGAGAGCAACTAATATGCTGCAAAAGACAGGACTCAAACTCACTTTCCAGAAGTGTTGCTTTGATTCAGTGCTCTCAGCATGTCACCTCAAACACCCAGTTACTCTCATATCAGGCTGTCTGCAAACACTCTGGCTTGCAACAGTGCCCAACTTCTACTGCACGTATTCGAATGACCTTTTCTGGCTTGGCAATTTGGCCTGAGCCACATTAGGTCCAATTTTTTCTCTGAATAACTTTTAAAATTCTGCCACAAAGGAACAGTGGGTGCCAGACTCTATAGTGGAGATCAGTGCTGAACAGATGGTGTCTATTTGGGGAGAATCAGAGTCATAGTTTGAGCCCAGGGGTTTGAAATTTTTTTTTTATAGAAATGGTAAAATATTAATGCCATAAATTTTAAGGGGTGTTATCTCAAGACCCATTGCTCAAATGACATCAAACTGCGACCACTAACTACACACTAGATCCCTATTAGACACAACAGTTTTTAAGAAATCTGAGATTGTGGATTTTAGAGCACTTAAAAAACTCAGCTGTTAAACGGTAAGCTAGTCCAATCCTTAACTGTAATGGTCCTATTGCCCTACTATTATATTTATATTGATGTTCTTTTATTATTGTGTCTTAACTATAGAATTATAACAATTAATTATAGGTTTCAGAGTAACAGCCGTGTTAGTCTGTATTCGCAAAAAGAAAAGGAGTACTTGTGGCACCTTAGAGACTAAACAATTTATTTGAGCATACGCTTTCGTGAGCTTCACATCCGATGAAGTGAGCTGTAGCTCACGAAAGCTTATGCTCAAATAAATTGGTTAGTTTCTAAGGTGCCACAAGTACTCCTTTTTTAACAATTAATTATGCATCATTATTTTCAGTTTTTGAAATGTCAAATTAATTGCTTGAGTGCCATCCTAGCATGCCCACAGCCATTGCCATTTAACATGCGCCTTTTTCTCCCTAACGATGTGCTGTAGTGGCAGGGCATATAGCATAGATCCTTCGGGTTGTATAATTAATACTTTGATGGATGTAATCTGTATTTCTAGGGGTGGTTAAAGGGTTAATTATAGTTCATGCATGGTTCAGCATCATGGCATACAGTGTACAACGTAAGGTCATATGACTGCTTCATTGAATTTACTAGTCATTCAGGGCAGGACACTTAATGGGTTAATCATAGCTAATTCAGAAGTTCTGTTGTTATTTTATCAAATAATGTCCCACATCTTCCATAAAGACAAATTAGTAAGGGACTATAATATAATTACTTAAATTATAAATAGATCACAACCACTCAAGTGGCCCACAAAAGTTTGTTGCTTAAAGCCTAGAAAGCTTCAGCTGGAACGTGACATTTTTCAGACAGTTATGACTGGAAACAGGAGGTTATGCTGAATGTAATTTTGCAACTTTAACTGTAGCGTTCACTACTGGTTCCACTGTCATTAATGTAGGTTTAACTGTTGAAGTGTTGCCGAGGAAGAAAGTCATAAAAACACTTCCTGATGTTAAAAAAAAAAAAAATGTCTTTGCTATTCTCGTTTGAATACAAATTTCTGAAACCTTTGAGTTTCACTGATCATAACCTTAGGGATGCACTCATCTTGTGCCAAATCAGGTTGGGACTTGTGACATGGTGCAGAAGCTTATTCCAAATCCAGACTGGGGAGAGTAATTCCTTCCTAAAGCTATGTGCATCCCACACTGGACTGAGTAAAAATTATGATACACCTAATCAGTCTTCCTGATGCTTTGCACTTAATGAAGCCTATGTACTTGTTTTCACTCAGGTTGTTCATAAAGATGCTCCTTATTAGGGAAGGAGAGGTTGACAGCAAGATAATTGTGTGTAGATCAAACTGAAAAGCAAATGTGGCAATTGTCTTGTTTAATACTGGCTGTGCCCTTCTATCAAAGTGTTTTGATGAAATCTAACACACAAGTATTTTGGAAAACGAATTTTGTTGCCATATTGCTGTTGGCAACTTACCACATCACCTGAGTCTTCTCCTGTGTTCCACTGGAGTCCATTATGACATTTTCTTGGGGTGCCCAGTGTGATGGGTTGGATCACAGAAACCCCCTTGGAGGCTGCCACCTGATGTGCCAAGACTACTTCGGCTCCTGCTTTCCTGCCTTGTCAGCTTAGGATTTCAGTGCCCTGCCTGGTTTGAGCCAGACCTGCTAGCCTTCATTCCTCCCAGCCTGACTTACAGGAAGGCCTGCCTGCAAATAGAGCCATCCACAGTCAATTGATGGGAGCCATCAAGATTCCAAACCACTATTAATGGCCTGCACTTTGCATAATTACAATAGGCCCTCAGAGTTATATTTTATATTTCTAGTTTCAGATACAAGAGTGATACATTTATACAAATAGGATGACCTCACTCAGTAGATTATAAGCTTTGTAATGATACCTTACAAGAGACCTTTTGCATGAAGCATATTTTAGTTACATTATATACACACTCATCAGCATACTTTCATAAAATCATATAGAGTGCACCGTCATATGGGGTGCCCAGATCTTCAGGTCACCTTGTTCCCACCCCCTCTCCTCCAGCCTCCTTAGTTGGAGGGGAATTTGTTGGTGCTAAACTGAGTGACTGCTCTCTGTCACCCCAGTCTTAGCCACCCCTGACAAATTTCTCAGGCCTCTGCCAGCTCATACTTTCTCTTGCAGATAACACTTGGAGCACCCAAATTCCTGAGCCCCCTGGAAGAGCATTCCCCTTGAGTTTCCAGCCCCTGTCTCTGGACACTCTCAGAAATTATCAAGCTGGTTATCTCTGAAGAGACAGCATACACACCAGCTTGTTTAATTCAACTAAGAATTTGCATTTTGAACAAACAAAGAGAAGTTTATTAACAAAGATAGCGATTTAAGTGACATTGAGTAAATACAATGGTTACAAATAAAACAAATATATAACATGCCTTTAATGCACTAAACATAACTTTTGCAAGCTACACTCCTTTGGCTAAAAGCAGTATTCTCACCTTCAAAGTCCTTTTGCAGAGTTTGCTGATTTTCAGTCAAATCAGGATCCATATTTTTCACAAATCACTCCCTTCCACCAGAAGTGTTCCTCAGTGAAATGGATAACCAAAACATCTTTTTGCTTCCCCTTGTATTTCCCCAGAACTTACTATCTTTGTTTTCAGAGTCAGGATGAACCCCAGGGGTTCAGATTCCAGTGTCTTCCCATGCTGATTTCACACCCAAAGTGAAGGTGGCTTTTCCTGTTGACTTACATGCAAATGGAGCTCCCATTGTGTTTTGCTTTTCCTGCCCAATTTACATCAGAGATCTAGGCAGACAAGTAAATCAATATTCCTTTGCCTGGGAAAAACTTGTTTAGCAAGTCTGCCTGGTTATATAGTTTAGACATATTTTTAGTGCATGCATACAACTCTTGCATGACACCCGTACATACATCTCACAGTGTTTATGATAACCAGTATCATATAAACATTTATAAGACACTCTTTATAGATAAATAATTTTATTAAGATGTTAAAATAAAAAGAAAACGGTACAGAGTTTAAGCATAGAAGTTTCTGGTTATCAGGGAATAAGGTACAGATTAGCAAGGGGTGCGAAGTTCAGTTTAGGAACGGGTGGCGTAAGGAATACATAATCTGCAATTTCCCCGAAGGGGGGGTAAAAGGTTAACGGGTCAAAGTACAGACATTGATAGGTATGTTGTTCATATAATCGCTATGTTTAGGTGTGGAGTATAATGAGTGGATACGATGATGAGGATGGATTTACCCTCATTTGGTGAGATTTAATGTTCAGTGAGTTTATGGTTCCAATTCATATGGTCCAATGGAAAAGTCTCTCGTCCCTTTCTCATAGTTGATGCACAATGTTGTACCGGCTCACACCTCCTGGTACTGTCAGTGGCCGGTGATGTGTTCGATGTAGATGTTCCTGGACGATCGGATGACGTCCGAGACCATGAGGCACCGCATGAGCCGTACGTAGCATCAACCGATCCCACAGGTCCGCAGCACACGCTTGTTGCAGGGGTCCCAAGCGCTCAGGGCTCCAACGATCAGTGCATCCATCTGCACCTCGTAGCCCTTCGCTCTCAGGGTGTTGGCCAGAGGGGCATATTTTTCCAGCTTACGAGCTCAGGCTTCACGGAAGGCCGGGGTCCTGTTCTCAAAGGAGATCGTGACCAAAGAGATATATGTGATATATGCCATCATGTGCCAGCAATGCCCCTCTGCCATGTACATTGGTCAAACTGGACAGTCTCTACATAAAAGAATAAATGGACACAAATCAGATGTCAAGAATGATAACATTCAAAAACCAGTTAGAGCTTAAAAAGACTGGGACTTTTTAGCTTGGAAAAGAGACTAGTGGGGGGGATATGATACAAGTCTATAAAATCATGAATAGTGTGGAGAAAGTGACTAAGTAAGTGTTATTTACCCTTTCGCATAACACTCGAACTAGGGATCGCCTAATGAAATTAACAGGCAGCATGAAGCAACAAGAGGAAGTACTACTTGACACAGCGCACAGTCAGCCTGTGGAACTTATTGCCAGGGGATGTTGTGAAGGCTGAAAGTATAACTGGTTTCAAAAAGAATTATATAATTTCATGGTAGATAGGTCCATCAATGACCGTTAGCCAAGATGGTCCAGGATGCAACCCCATGCTCTTGGTGTCACTAAACCTTCCGATCGCTAGAAGCTGGGATTGAATGAGAGGGAATGGATCACTTGATAAATTGCCTGTTCTGTTTACTCCCTCTGAAGCATCTGTCACTGGCCACTGTCTGAAGGATACAAGGCTAGATGGACCATAGGTCTGATTCAGTATGACCATTCTTATGTTTTTATGATACAGTATCATGTCTCCTGTTTCTTTCCAACGATGGTCATCTTCTCTCTCCATTTGTTTCAGTCTAGCTCCATATAAGTCCATTTTGAGGCCTATGATTTTACATAGTTTAGAGCTGTCCGCAGTCTTTGGCTTTTTGATTATGTTGCTTTTTCAAGGGTGAGGTACATTTGCCCAGATTTTGATCATGTGGATTGTTCTCAGTTAGTAATGATGATTTGTAAAAGGTTCTCCCAGCCTGAAGATTTTGTGCCCCAACTCTTTCTGAAAGGTTTATCATGGTGATGGTCTTTATAATCTGATGAATAGGGTATCTTCTGTGGAGTACACTGATCATTGTTTTGAATGAAAGGAGCATTTAAAAATCCAAGCATTTCAGTAGTCTCTCACTTTCAATCTGGTTATTCAGATACTCATTCCATCTCATTGTTGTGATAATTTTACCAAGTCACTCTAGTGCATATGATCAATGTTTATTTTGACTTTTATTAATCTGAAAGGGATAATTTATGTTGCTTTTCTTGTTAGCCATTTGATGATGTATTTAAATCCTGATGCTCTTTAGTTCTCTCCTCAAGTGTTTGATGAAATGAAGAGCAGGAGAGACAGCAGTAAATCACCATTAACAATGTGATAGCACTGAGCATCATTTCAACCCATCAGCTGATTGTGGGGTTTCTAAATATGACCTTATGGCACCAGCTTTGCAAAATCACATTATTTTAGATTCCAACTGACTGGCGTACTCTCAGAGTAATGAATTAATACACTGAGAAGAGGAAGATTGACAAATTCCCATAAAAGGAATCCTATTGGACAGTACCTCTGGTAATATACAAGTCCTTTTTGGACAGGAAGCTAAAGAGTTTGGCTTGTCTGCTAGTTACTGTTCCCCTTCGTGCAATGCTAGTGGTGCCAGGGAGGCCACTACCAAGAGAGAGGGAAAGACAATTTCATGCTTTTGCTTCAAGACCATTGAAAACCTGGGGGATGAATTGAACTTAGTCATGAAAATTTACAAATAGTGAATAGCGAAATCCTGGCCTCCTTGAAGTCTGTGAGAGTTTCAAGGTTATTTGTTAAAGAGAATGGAATTTGGCAGATAAATCTGAAAATGTAAGGAACTAATACAAGGTCTTTAAAACTTTGGGTTTGGCGTGTACATGAGAGTTCAGAAACTTTGAGCATGGGATGTGCTGGCCATATCTCTCAAATACCACTCATTTTGAGAGTTATCAGTCATTTTACTCCGAAACTTACTATATTCCACACTAACTTGATGTCCCCTCACTTTTACTTTTGAAAATGATTTACATCACACAAAAAAAATCATGCAACAGAGATAACAGAAAGTGTTACTTACCCAGAAGGAATGAATCCCACAGTGTTTTAAGTTTTCTGCATGAATTATTTGGGGTGTGTGTATGCACGCACTTGTCTCCCCCTCATTTTGGATCTTGGTCACAGATTACATTCCATGTTTATTCCTTGGCAGGTTGAGAGGTATGGCATTTGGAAGTATTCTAGGACTTCTCAATGCTAGCTTAGATTAGACTTTAAAGGTAGAAATAGTGCTTCGGAGTTTCAGGTCTGGCCCCAGGTATGGGAAAGGCATTCAGGCCGAGGCCACAGGTTTACTTCCTTTTTGTTCACTGGAAATTTGATAAAACCAGAGTTTTCAAAAATCAGAGCATAAACTGTAGGATTTATCCTTTTACTCTGCAAAGCTTTCAGTTATTTGGAATGGTAATATATTCATTAAAGTAAAGGAAAATATACCTTGCCAGATTTGTAGACATTAACTTCCCAGGAACAATAGGCTTCAGAGGAGCTTAAAGCTGACCTTTCGGAAGATGGGGTCTGGGATGAGTTTTTCTTCATTTGATCAGGTTTGATTGGTGACCTTTACATAACAGTATATATTTTATGGAGGATTTTTTCTTTTTCCTCACTCTTAACTTTGTCATACATGTTCAATTTTATTATTCCAAGTGAATTCTAATTCTGTGGGTGCTTTTTAATGGCAAGAGAATTATGTTGGCAGCATTTGTAGGACAGTGTATAAAACGTACATAATATTTGCATTATGATTAGCCTTGCAGTATTTAAACAAATAGCTTGTTCACAAGCAAACTCCTGCTTATTTTGGATGTCAATGATGTCTGTGGTTTTATAATTAGGAGGTATACTTTAAGGGCCTGATTGAAGTTAAAGCAAATCTTTCCATTGATTTCAGTGAGCATTGAATCTGGCCTTTGATGGTTAAGATTCTTCTCTGTTTCTTATAAAACTCAAAGCCATGGCCTGCATTATCCAGGTGATTTTAGATTTAAGATATTTGCAGGAAATCTCTATTGATGCAAATTATCAGCTTTTAGTTCTAAGAAAATGGTACCTGAAGTTTGACAAAGTGCTTTATCATTTACCTTTGTGGAACTCAGCACAGTCTTTGCATTTCAGGATAGTTTTGAATGCCATTAACAGTTTCCAGAAGGATGAAAATTACCTCTGTTGGAAGCTGAGTAGCTAATCATACCCACATCTCTTATGGTTTAAAATGTTTCAGGTTGCCTTTCCTATATCTTCAGCAGATATTTAAACTGTTTGTGTCTCTTGGCAAATTTTTTTTCTTTCTGCTGAATTCCGCCATGTGCTGTTTTGTTTTTAAGTTGCTTCCAAGCCAGTAACCATCAAACCTCCATCTGGTTGGGGAGCGGGGCAATGATAATATAAAGGGACAGTTCTACAATTCAGTTTAACAGAATCCTCTGTCTACATAAAATCTGCCATTTTCATGATATTGTAACATTTTATTTTCATATCTGTTGATTGGGTGACAGCATCCAGAATCTCTCTTCATCCCATGCTATGGAAGAATGTAAATGTTAGGGGGCTTATTCCTTCACCCACTTACTTCCCTGGTCCTTCTCGCATGAACAGAGAGCAACAATACCCGAAGTCCAAACGTGCAAACAATTCGATGTTTATTGGGGTGAACTTCCAGCAAACATGATTCCAGTTTCCTTCCTTAGTATCCTCCTTCCCAGCTCTGACACCACAGAGCCTTACACCTGTGTCCCTGTTCCCATTCCTGCCCTTAGCAAAACATGATTCCAATTTCCTTACTTCCATTCCCTGTTCCCATTTCCCCCTTTAGCAAAACATGATCCCAATTTCCTCACCCCCATTCCCTGTTCCCATCTCCCCCCCACACACACACCCACCCCCTCACTTCCTGATTGACTGCAGATTATATAGTAAAACTTGAGTTCCGCTTAGCTATACCTTAACCAATCATTTTGCTGAAATTTAACTAACCAATCCTAACATGATTATGTAACCAATTATATCCCACCACCTTAATTAGTTTACACCCAGCAAAATTAATTATACAGCAGACAGGAACAATCACAGAACCAGACAGATTATACAGACAAACAATAGCAAAGTGGGAACTATAATGACAAAACAATACAGAAGTGAGGATTTCACATCCCAACTATTGAAAGGTGAGTTCTTGCCAGACAGGATGCTATCAGACTAAGTTTCCTTTTATATTTTCTAGGCACTTCCCTTTCTCTGGAGGTGATAGGCATTATCAGGACAGGATTGTATTCCTAACAGCCCAATAGCACCTTATTTCAATGTGACTAGTTTGGAATGTGAGGATGTGACCGGTCGCTTCCCAGCTTATGGCTGCCTCTGCTGCTTAGCCAAAGGCCTTAGCCTAAGCACAGGGCCTCAAACTGTCACAGTAAGAGAAGGCTCTTACACTGGCAGACAGTGATTTTGATTCTTTCTTTTGTACCTCTATAACTAGCCAAGTGATAAGAATACACCTAAATTCTTAGAGTATAGGCCTTTACAGACAGGCCTGAATATCCATATCCTAACAGTAAATAGTTAAGCTTGTCAGAATTCAATTTTTATCTTTTTATCATTTCAACTGATAATACCAATATTTATTTTAAGCTTTTTTTCTGTTTTTTTTTTATTTAAATTTTCACAATTGTGGGAAATTATTGGGAAGGGTCGGACAATAAAGGGAGGTCAGACAAATTCAAAAAGTTAAATTTTTATAACTGTGAAAACACAGATTGTCAACGTATGTTAAAATATACAAAGTAAATATCCTTATCTCAAATTCCAACAAGTTTTCAAGCAGCATTTTACTTATTTTGTCTATCATAAATTTTGATTGTCATCAATGGAAATATTTTTTGATTGGTTTGTATGTGTGTGTATAGTAAAAAGAAAAGGAGTACTTGTGGCACCTTAGAGACTAACCAATTTATTTGAGCATAAGCTTTCGTGAGCTACAGCTCACTTCATTGGAAAGCTTACGCTCAAATAAATTGTTTAGTCTCTAAGGTGCCACAAGTCCTCCTTTTCTTTTTACGAATACAGACTAACACGGCTGTTACACTGAAACCTGTGTGTATAGTGTATATGTTTCCTGACATTTACCAATAAAAATCTAATCCCTCCACACCCATAAATAGATTTTCAAAGGCAGAAAAGAGATTTAGGGACCCAACTGCCATTTGTGTCTTTGAAAATCTCCCCCTTCATTTATCTTTTTGTCTTTTAAAGTCCACCTGATTCAACAAGGTCCTCATGCCATAATCTAAGCACATGTGCAGTACCATTGTATTCAGTGGGACTACTCACATGCTTAAAGTGAGGCATGTGTAAGCATCTTGCTGAACTGGGGCCTAAATTACATTACAAAGGGTCATGGTTTACTGTGAGATAAAACATTTCAACAATGAGGAAAACCCAAGTGCCTTCCAAACATTTGAAATACCTGCCACCTTGCGGTAACATAGGGTTTGAAGATTCTTGTTACCAATTTTAAATGGCAATTTTTTTCCTTAAAAAAATGTCCTTCTCATGAAAATATTAATTAACAACAGATTTTTCAAAAATGAATTAGAAACGATACAGAGATACTGAACACTGCAAAGATAGCGTCTACCACTAAGGCCACTTAAAAAACGCTGATTTGCCACAGTAGCCTAGATGCAGAGGACTGAAACCTGCCTTATGATATATGGGCTCAGCCATGGATACTGCAGCAAGATAAATGCGTTTAAACAGACTTGGCCATATTCCTGCAACTGATTTCACGTGGACAGACCCTTGTACACATGCAAATCACCAAGACTTCTGCTGGCAGTGTCAGTTGCAGAATTGGGGGTCTTGGTGTGTGTGTAAAATATGTCTATTATATTGCTGCACACACCTGATGTCAATGGGGTTATTTCCATTTACATCTGCTAAGGGTCTGGCCCACAGTATTTATTAACTGATGTTTTTAAACTGGAAATTTGCTGCTTTTTAAAATTGACAATGTAATTGTAGGTTTTATTTTTATCATGGTAGCACCTGGGGTGGGGAGGGGGTACCATTGTGCTAGGCATGGTCCAAATGTAATACAGATAATACCTGTCCTACACGCTTTCAGTCTAGATAAAGAAGATAGACAAAAGGGTAGGAAGATAAACAGAGACACAGAGAGAGAGAGTGACTTGCCCAAAGTCAAACAGCAGGATAGTAGCAGAGTTGGCTCTCCTGGTTCCCCATCCAGTGGCGTATCCACTGACCACACTGCCTCTCACTTTGCATACAAAATTGCAGCTATTCTCTTAAGCCCAATGATTTCCTTATTTGGCAAGTGGAGACATTATCTGTGTCTTTATGACAAAACTATTACCCCTTTCTTTCCCCCTTTGATCCTGTTTCTCTTGTCCTGCACAAGTGCCAGATTGTAGATTTGCATGTCAATCAGCAGCTCTTATTTGTGAGATCAGATGAAGGAACAATAGAGTAGAGATGAACAGAACAGAATGAACAGTTCTAAATCTAACCCAGATGTTAAATCTTTCTTCATCAGAGAGTGAAGGGACTGCCTCTCCTCCAAGATCATGAATAAATGCAGGGAAGCACACACAAAACTCCTGATGTTTTAGATGACTTCCCATGGCACGGGAAGTGACCTTTGCTATTGACCAGTCTGAATTTTACTCTGAGAGATCTAATTGAAGCTCTCTGAAGCAATTTTGCTTTATTGCAACTTTTAATTTCTGTAAAATAGAAGCTGAAGAATATAACAAATAGCCTTTTAGTTCAGGAAAACAACCCCTAGTACAAACAGCATAAATTTCTTATCATTAGTCATCAAAAGTAGAATAAATATAAAATTACCAGGGAGGAAGCAGGCATGTGCAGTATTCAAAACACAGAGTGTAAAATGATGTTATTGTTGCTTTTAGAAATAGTTCAAAGTAGTCTGCATTACAGAGGAAAGAGCTGATAAGCAAAATGACAAAAGCTTGTTTCAGGAGTGATTCCAAGCAACCCTAGTGCTCTAACCAGCTGATTCTACAGCTATTTTTGGTATTCTAGACATCCCGATTACACATACAGGGAATGATGGAGCCTACAAATATGGTAAACCAGCCAGGAATCCTGTGACATGGTCTGTTGCAAGCCTAATAATCTTACAACACTGACAATCACTTGCTTCTACAGTTATTATAGTTAAGGGAAGTCAAACAAGTGACCATGCTTAGTTCTTTAATAAAAACTGATCTGTACTTCCTGCCGGCAGCTATTTTTAGCTGTGATGCAGAGTCCCAAGTGTTAACTAATTGAGTCATCAGGTTTCATATCTGGTCACAGAAAATGGCAGTGGAAGAGGGAGAATGCTTCCCAGAACAAGTAAGCCATTGCAGATTCTGAAATGAAAGTAAAATCTGATTATCTGATTTATTATAATAGTACTTAATATCTTTAAGTATATGAAACAAAAAATTACAGATGAGGAAATACATTTAGTTTTATTTGTTGTACCTTGTGTCTACATTTGTTTTTGGTTTTTTTACTATAGACTGATGTGGTATTCAGATGATATCCAGAAATTTGTGTTTTCTTTATTTTATAAGAATATCCTACTCAGGATATTCTGAAGAGGATGCTTAGTACACTTCCAGAAGGAGTTTTGTACTGTTTCATGCTGTACCATAGGCCTAAAATAACCTGGATATATTTACTTCTAACATACCATCATTTTATTATTTGATATTTTTCTTCAAGGAATTTGTACAACTAAAAGAAGCAAACTCCTGCTTCTATTTTTTTCCAAGTTTTATTTATCACTACCTCTTTTTGACTGAATTGTATTTTGACAGTACAGTTTAGAAAGAGAGGCTGTTAATGATGTAGGACTTCATCCTGCAAACCTATACCCACACAAATAACTCTTACTCACATGAATTGTCCCATTGACCTCAGTAGTGCTGTTTGCAGGAACAGAACTCTAGTCTATAAATTACTCAGTATAATACTGAGATTTTTAAAAAATATTGTATTTCATGCTACTCTATGTTGAAAACTTTAACACATGAGATTACAGCAAAATTTGGCATCCCTTACAAATAGTGAGGAATGTCTGACTACCTTTCAGGTAGCCCTGGTAGAATCAAGAGTAAAATATCTCTTGAAGGTCAACAATATTTAACAGGCAGCACTTCCAACAATTTATAACTCAGCAATCACCAGCATATTAGCAAAAATGTCACACACTGAAAAAAATATTGCATTGAGCTCTTTTAAATGTGTACTTTACTCCTGATCAATATCAGAGCAACCTGCCCTATGAAAAATCATCTTCATAGAAATTATGGCAATTTTTTGGTTTTCTGTTTGTTCCTTTTATTGATGAAAAGTATACTCAACTTTCAATGCAAACAATAAATACAAAGTAGATTAATAAGAACTTTGTTTTGTTAAAGCAGTTTCTTAAAGGAAGAGACCTGGTTAGATTAAGATATTTTATCTGTTTATTGTGCAATAGTAAACTATATTTTTAATGTCAGGCATGTAATAAGGTTGAAAGTTTTGTTTACAGTCCTGTCTTTTTAAAGACACTACTATAAATCTTTAGAATAAGGAATTTATCTTTTGAAGAAATAACGTCAAAACCTTGTTCATCCATTTTAATACTGTATGGTGTAATATTGTTTTTAGGTACTAGTAAACCTCTTCATTCTGGAATGAAACTGCTGCCTGTTAATTGCTCAGCTCCCTTTGTTTCCAGTGTGGCTATTTTTATGTTATAATATGAGAAACTCATTTAATTTACTTGGAATAACAGCAATCAGATTCCCAGAATTTATTTAAATGATCTTAAGTTTTGAAGGAAAGTTAAGAGTTCCCAAGAAAACAGATGCACTGACAAGTCAAGAAATGCTTAATAACTAATTTTCCAGCATTTGTTGTATAAAGTAAAAAAAAAAAAAATCCATGCTTATTTAGCTCAAGTATAGAAACAGAATATACAGCTTTTAAGGGTCCTTTGTGAAGGAAACTTACTTCTGTGAGCAAATTCATAATCTTAACTGCTTTTTAAAAACTGTTTCTAATTGCCCTCCTACTTGTGGACACTCTTGCTTTACATTTTCTTGTGTTAAGGAGAACCCTAATATAATACAAATTTTAAAAGTGAAAAAAAAGTGTACTAAACTCTAATATTTCACTTCTGCTGCATTAATATTATTTATGTTTAAGAACTCCAACGCAGGGTTTAAATGTTAGCAACATACTTCTGTGTGAATTACTGATGAAAATGTCTGGCATATTTCCTAATAGTTCTCACATTACTACAAACATGTGTGTGATATACACAGTAATGCAGAATGCAATTACCAAAATATGCATAAGATTTCAAAAGCAAAAAAAAGCATATGAAATGTTATTTTGAGGTTTGATAATTACAAAGAGCGCATGTTAGACCATCTTGTTTCTTTTTTCATAGTACAATGAATCATTGCAAGCACCATATCTAAGCATGGATACTTTGGAAGTTAGTTCAGTCCTGCTACATTTTGTGCAATGTGTGTAGGTGCCTAGGCTGAGGTTAAAATCACTATGCCCTAGAGCACTGGCTTTGGAAGTGTGCTGACCCACTGCATATTCTGCATGATCATTGTCACAACAGAATGGCATTTACTGTTGTTAGCCAATGCTTTGTTAGCAGCTGAGTAGAAACTAGTCTTTCTGTTGGTATATGATATGATGGTTTAAGCAGAAGATCTAGTTAACTGAGATGGACTGAACTATGGAAAAGATCTGTGCAGAAAGGGTATAGTAATTTTTTTTCTTAATTCTGCTTCTAGAAATGCTATTCATTATAGGTTCTGATTCTCATTCCCTACATATCTGAATCTCCCACAGGCTGCAATGGATGTTTTGGTTGTACTGGGAAAATAGGATCTAGTAGTCCATAGCTTGTAGATTTGCTATTTCAGAAGTGATGTTTTTGATTATTGTTACTTTACTGCTGACTTGTCCTATACACATCATCAAATGCTAAGGGGAGCTACTACTACTAAAATATGGATGATAGGTAACATTGTCAGCTATTCAGAGCTCACTACTGGAAATGTAGAATAACCTGATCTTCAGTCAAACCATTAAACAAAAAATTAGTTTTCCACTTTGTTGTATTGTGCTAAAACATAAGTAAAGAAGTTGAACTATTTAGTCTAATTTGATGACATTGATCATTAAAAGTAATTTTTATTCTCTTAAAAACCAATGATGTTGAAATATTTGCTTGGTATATTTCATTCTAGGATTCAGAAATGCAGTCTAGTATTTTCCAGATAAGAATGAAACAGATCAAATCAGTTTGAAACTCCAGATAACAAACCTGATTAAGGTTGCAAACAGTTACGGAAACAAAATTGAGACTGAGATTTTCAAAAGATCCTCCAAAGGGACACCCTTAGGGTCTTGTAAAAACCCCATTCTAAATTGTTGTGGTCATATAGCAACCTTTGAAAGCCAGGAGAATTTTAGTTTAGTTCTATACTGAAAAGTGACTATGTGAAAATTCACCTTCTTGCTCAACATATCTGTTCTTTACATTCAGTGATGTTCACTTCAGTGGCAAAAATTAGCTTGTATTGTTTTCCTTCTTTTTCTACTCCTGTGGGAATTCTGCACCACTTCGCAATGCAGAATTTGCCTAGAATTAATGTTTCACACAGAGTTTCATCCCCTCCCCTTGCCCCCACTCCCGAATTCATGCTACAGAGCTGCTGGCCGCCACAGGAGGCCACTGGACCCAGTAGTGCTTCCCATGCCTGCTGAGCAGATCAGATCCACAGTTTCCATAGTCTTGGCATCTTTCTCTAGTCCTGAGGAGTGAATAAGCTCCATGGCTTCCCCAGCATCAGTCTCTCTCATATAAACTGTGAAGGTTACTCAGGCTAGAGGCTCCCTTTGCTGAGGTATGCAGGAGTCCGAGGTCAGGTGGAGATCCCTGCCCATGGCAGGGTTTGTAAATTCCACCTGAGGTCCCCATGGAGTATATAAATTCTGTAAGATTCCTATGCTGTATGAGCAAAGTTTTTAAAAAATGTAGTCAGTAACTTTAAAATTAAATCCTCAGTGACATCAGTCTTATTTGTGGACATAATTGGATAATAATAATAAAGTAACTCCTCACTTGACATTGTAGTTATGTTCCTGAAAAATGCAACATTAAGTGAAATGATGTTAAACAAATCCAATTTTCCCATAAGATTTAATGTAAATGCGGGGGGTTAGGTTCCAAGGAAATTTTTTTGGGGCAGACAAAAGGCATTATGTGCTGTACAGTACAGTACAGTACTGTGGTTGGGAAGGGCCCCTGGCTTACCCCACACAGGCACAGCCCACTGCAGGCAAGAACACTAGGAAGCACCTTAGCAGCAGCAGTGGCAGCTTACCCGGAGAAGAAGAGGCGCCAACTTTGCTGGGGGATGCTCCAGGCCCGCCTCTTCCCGTCCCCACTCCATGCCCACCTCTTCCCACTCCCACTCCACCTCCTCTCTGGAGCACATCACATCCCCGCTCCTTCCCCGCCCCCAGAAGGTCCTAAGCGCTGCCAAACAGCTGTTTGGCAGGCTTAGGACTTTCTGGGAGGGAGGGGAAGAGTGGAGATGCGGCACTTCTTCACTCCTGCCCATCCCTCCCAGAAAGTCCTAAGTCCCAGAAAGTCGCTGTTTGGCGGCGCTTAGGACTTTCTGGGAGGGAGGCGGATGAGTGGAGACGCAATGCTTCCCTGCTCCCCCCGCTCCCTCCCAGAAAGTCCTAAACGCTGCCAAACAGCTGTTTGGTGGTGGGGGAAGTGCTGGGAGGGAGGGGGAAGAGGCAGAGAAGAGGAACTTGTGCAATACTCCCTCGTAAAATTGCTGCTCTTCCACAAAATCTTACATGCAGCATACAGAGCAGGCAGCCAAACGACGTTATAAGGGAGCATTGCACAACTTTAAATGAGCATGTTCCCTAATTGAGCAGTGACGTAACTTTGAAACAATGTTAAGTTGGAGGATGTTAAGTTAGGAGTTAGTGTAGTGTCTTTCTCCAATATAGCACTTTTCATCAGCCTTATTTGTTATTTTTTGGCCTAAGCTGTTTGTGAGACAGAGTCCAGAAGATTTCAAGAAACTCCTACAAAAAACAAACAACAACAAAAAACAGAAAAACCTAAGTGCCTCTATTTCTTTTTCAGACTCCTATCTCATTAATGCTTTGTCCAATTACTTTCCAATGATCTTAAGCAATTCTGTTCTGATAGAAGACCACACACAAGTACTTTCAGGCAGAATTATTTTTATTGATAAAGTTAGAGTTTGGTGAATGGAGTCAAAATCAGGCATCTAATGGAAAGTTAGAAACAGCTTTAACACTTTTCAGAGGGGTAGCCGTGTTAGTCTGTATCAGTAAAAACAACGAGAAGTCCTTGTGGCACCTTAGAGACTAACAAATTTATTTGGGCATAAGCTTTTGTGGGTGATAACCCACTTCATCAGATGCACGGAGTGGAAAATACAGTAAGCAGGTATAAATATACAGAATATGAAAAGATGGGAATTACCTTACCAAGTGGCAGGTCAGTGCTAACGAGGTCAATTCAATTAGGGTGAATGTGGCCCATTCCCAACAGTTGACAAGAAGGGGTGAATATCAACGGAGGGAAATTTATTTTTTGTAGTGACCCAGCCAATCCTAGTCTTTATTCAGGCCTAATTTGATGGTGTCAAATTTGCAAATTAATTCCAGTTCTGCAGTTTCTCACTGAAGTCTGTTTTTGAAGGTTTTTTTGTTGAAGAATGGTGACTTTTAAGTCTGTTATTGAGTGTCCAGAGAGCTGAAGTGCTTTCCTACTGGTTTTTGAATGTTACAGTTCTTGATGTCTGATTTGTGTCCATTTATTCTGTTGCGTAGAGACTGTCCGGTTTGGCCAATGTCCATGGCAGAGGGGCATTGCTTGCACATGATGGCATATATCACACTGGTAGATGTGCAGGTGAATGAGCCTGTGATGGTGTGGCTGATGTGGTTAGGTCCTATGATAGTGTCCCTTGAATAGATATGCAGACAGAGTTGGCAACGGGGTTTGTTGCAGGGGTTGGTTCCTGGCTTAGTGTTTCTGTTGTGTGGTGTGTAGCTGCTGGTGAGTATTTGTTTCAGGTTGGGGGGCTGTCTGTAAGCGAGGACTGGCCTGTCTCCGAAGATCTGTGAGAGTGAGGGATTGTCCTTCAGGATTGTAGATCCTTGATGATGCGCTGGAGAGGTTTCAGTTGGGGGCTGTGGGTGATGGCTAGTCAAAAACAGACTTCACCGAGAAACTGCAGAACTGGAATTAATTTGTTAGTCTCTAAGGTGCCTCAAGGACTCCTCATTGTTTTTAGCTTTAACACTAGAGTTGCTACCATGGCTTCGTGATCTCCTGTATTGTAAACTCTCATATATTTTGCTTACTGCAATATGTTTAGGGAATTCATATGTATGTTATGCTTGCATTTACATTCAGTTCACTATACTTATTACCAACACCTTCCACTTAATCCAGACTGACCTGGAACAAGTTTATGTATTTGTTTGAAAGTGCTGATTCTGAGTGAATAAACTGTGTCTGTTTAAAACATACTATGGAATCTTGCAAATATTTTTTATATATCATCTCCCATTCAGTTGGAATGCTTGTACGTAGTGTTATGTGTTAGGTGGGAAAAAAAACCATCCATGGGTTTTGCCGGCATAAACTTTGAGATTTTTTCCCCCAAGAAAATAGACTCTAATTTTTGTTTCTGAAATGAGATACATACACTAGGGTTCACTGGCAGGGAGATGGAGTAGATGATCAAATCCATGTCTAGATTCTGTGATCTGTAGAATGTGACTTTGACGCTGAAATGATGGAATATAACTTGAAGTTTGATCTTGGGCTGCACTGAAATTATCTCTACATTGTATTATTACAGCTCATCAGGTAGTCCATTTCTGAGAGAAAGACTGCAGGGAATATATCAATACCATCCCCTGGTGTTTAACACATTAGAGAGCGTTGTTATCTTGAGGTGAATATAAACCTCAGAAGAAACACTTCTAAGCAGACCCTGTTTACCTCTATCTCTTTGTGACTGCTGTAACAGTAATGAAGGCAAGTGATTTATTTTATACTGAGGAGTGAATGATGGAAATATTTTAGCTGTACATAAAAATCACGACAGAGTCAAGACTGCTGTATCAAGAGAATACCCTTCCTGGAGTTTAGAATGAACTTCAGAAATGCCATGTTGTCAACATAGGAATATGAAGCTCATGTCTGTTGTCTTCCTTCTGTATCAGATAATTTTAATTGATGATACTTTCTATTTTCCTTGAATCAATACATAATCAAGTGCTCAATTCTGCTACACTTACATTTAATAATAATATCTTATTCCTTGAGTAATACAACTGATGTCAATGACATTGTGCAATGTGAATTTGCCCTGAATTATCTCACTACTGAACCTTGTCTCTTCACACAAAGATCTCTGATAGGATGGTTATGGAAGTTTGCACTACAAATCATCTCTGTAGTACTGTGATTTCTCCTTCCACAAAAGTAACTTTTCTCATTCAGTGTTAATGTACATACAGGAAGTTGTATACTGAATGATGATCAGAAAGGTATCAGCTTTGTAGAGTTCTGAAATTAGGAATTATTTTAGCTGTTCCTAGCTCAATACACAACACAATGTTCACAGCAGCAGACATTTTCCCATAACTAACACAACAAACTATTCTCTGCTTCAGTGCTATCTGCATGCAAGCAAATGCAGAGTTATTTGATAGATCCAGCTGAACTCAGTGGGTGGGATCAGGTGCCAACCACTGTGAACATTCTTTGTTGTGTTGTCAGGTGCACATTTATATGGTTTTGTCATCACTCTGGTTAAATCACTAATTATTTGATGTTAGTTTCCTTAGTATCCATCATGACATGTAAATAACACAGGATAATAGCTTAGAGCAGTGGTTTTCAAACTTTTTTTCTGGCGACCCGGTTAAAGAAAATTGTTGATGTCCACGACCCAGCAGAGCTGGGGATGAGGGCTTTGGGGTGTGGAAGAGCTCAGGGCTGGGGCAGAGGGTTGGGGTGAGGGGGTAAGGGCTGGAAGCGGCCAATGGAAGTGCGGAGCTAGTGCTCGGGGTGGGGGCAGTGTGCAGAGCCCCATTCCCCCCACCCACCCGCCTAGGAGCGAGACCTGCTGCTGGCTGCTTCTGGGGCGCAGCGCGGTATCAGAACAGGTAGGGACTAGCCTGCCTTAGCTGGGCAGCACTGCCAATGGGACATTTAATGGAGCCACCGCAACACAGTGCCCCAAAGGTAGAAATGGACATTAGATGACAAATTCCCATTGATAGGCAGTGACTTTCAATGGGAGTTAAGTGTCTGACTGCCATTTATACCTTTGACAACCTTCCCTTAGGACACAGAACTGACAGGCCAGCAACAGTTTTTAATTTCTCACCTGTGTTTAAATTTTTGAGAGAACGTGTCATTCAAACTTTTTATTAGACAAAGGGTCAGAATACTCATAACTCATGTGACTCACTAGATTTGCATTCTGTTTTAAAAGGGCAGCTTTCTAAAATCTCAACAACAGTTGAACCTGAAAAGAATGCACTGTAGCCAGGCAAGAGTTTGCAGTGTTAGGTAAAACAGCAAAACAATGATTTCCAACCTGCTGAAGATGATAAAAGGAGCATTAAGTAGCCTTTGTAACAAGTTTTGAAATTTTCTTGTATTTACCAGCTATGGCATTTTAGAGTCCTTTATAGCCGTCTAACTGGAAAGTACAGAATTTTCAGTGATCTCTGTGAGTACACACTATCAGTATTATGCTGAGGATGTCAAAAATGGACCAAACAGGTAATGGTTTGCCAGTGCAACTGATGTTGACAATGAGATATCCCAAGTCAGCACTTTAGACACTTATTTGTCAGTGTGGTCTAGGAAGAAAGGGGATTTCTGTATGCACTTGGAGGATTAATTTTTGTCAAATTATCATTTTGACAGGATTTTTGGAATTGAGAAGCTGAATCTGAAAGGCTGCAGGAATGTTTCTTTCAAAATTCTCCTCAGTTTGCTTAGTTGTAAATTAATGTTACGAGATGTTTTAGTCTTTGAGCTTATAGATTCAGGTAGCACTGACACAGAGGTATGTAAATGTATGATAATTTATTTATCATCGAAGACAGAAGAGGTCTGCAAGCCAGATGTCGGGGGTGCAATTAAGGATAGATCCAGATGCAATGGCAGAAGAAATGTATAGTTAAGCTGCAACCAGGAGGGAGAGTCTCCCGGAGTCCCAAAGCAATTTATTTATTTATTTGTGAGCAATGGATCACAGTTTATATAAAATAAAAAAGTTCTGGCAGCCTATAGGGACATGTTCATGAGAGCGTAATATTGTGGCCCCTTTATCATATGAGCGATAGAGACATGACCAGTGCAGAAAGACCATGATTGAGTTGTTTAACAGGGAAAAGTCTTAGGCGATTTTTTTTTGGCTCTTGGCAAAACATTTCCCCATTATGTAATCATATTCAAAACATCTGTCTTTTCCTACTTGAGCAGGCATATATTAGGAATGAAAATCTTTTTGTTTTGTTTTTGTTTTTTTTGGTTACATTTATGGTTTGGATCACAGAAGGAGCTCTCTGAAGGATAGTTAGCAGAAGGACACAAGATAGCAGTTGGCCTCAGGCTAGCCTGTTTTTATCAGAAAAGCCACAGAATTCTTATGGATGGTTTATTTTCTGTTGTCCAAGCATGGCTGTTAACTGGCCTGCATAATTCAATGATTGCAAATTATTGGAAGAAAGCTTCCTGCACCCCGATCAAAGCTGTGTAACATGCTTACTGGAAGGAAATTCATGAGTTAACATGGGGACAAAACATGAGCATAGATAATTTCCAGTTAAGTTAATGGATCTGTAGACCTTCAGCTCTTCTAAGGCTTTGGCCTATTGTTAAGAAAAGTGCCTTTTGCTGCAATAGGATTACCTTCACCATCAAAACATGCACAACTGCTGTAATTTGTTCTCACAGATTTCCTCATGCTGCTGCAAGACTGGCTTAGTTAGAAGAGATTTGAAATGAAAACAACATACATTCATCCACTGAAATTAGGTCATTCTCTGTCTTCTTCCCCAACTCCCAACAAATGTTAGACATGGTCAGCAACTTTCTCTTGGTGACTCAAGCCAGAATGCATCCTACTCCAGCCCTGCTCATAGTTTCTCTTCCCAACAGCTACTGTTAACGATGGAGTGAAAAACAAAACCCTGCTCTCAAAATGATAAATACCATATTTTTAATAACAAATACTGTAAATAGAGTAAAAAGCAAACAAAGCCGAGCATACTAAAAGTACCAATAATACAACAGGGAGCCTTAGCACAGTGAACATATTGGCTTTGCACTTTCAGTCCTTTGACAATAATAATGATTACTCAGTTTTCTGGTAGGATCCTTGCCACCTCCAGAACTAGAAGCTGGGTTGACAAATGACCCAATATTTACTAGCAATCACTTTCAGACAGATTTTGATACCTCTTAGAGTTTAAGACCAGATGGGACCACTAGATCATTTAATCTGACCTCCTGTATATCGCAGGTTACTAAATTTCATTCAGTTATCCCTGTATAGAGCTCAATAACTTGGGCTTGACTAAAGCATAACTTGCATTTGGCTAATGTTTCCTCACTTTGAGTAGTATCTTACTTCAGTGCGATGACTTGAGGAGGCTGCCAACCTTTATTTGATATTGCAGTTTTACCTTGTAAGATCAGGATCTAAGATACTATGAAAGGGAGTAAGGGTGTCAGAATCTGTTCTTTTAATACATTTTTTAACTCAGGAAATCCCCTCCCCAAACAAACAAACAAACAAACACAATTGGAAATGTAGAATCTGAAAAGGCAAATTTGCATTATCATACTTTGAAATCATTACCTTTTTTTAGTATTTAAATGTGTCAAACAGAGCCATTTAGTTTTGGTAGTTCAATGGCATATTACCAATGTGAGTATGGCAGATATATCTTTTGTGTACAGTATGCTGATGTATTGTTTTGTCCAATTTATGGACAAAAAATGCAATTGACAATTTTATGCTTTATAATATAGAACAGTCACAGTCAGTTTGGATTTGTGCCAGTTTTAATGCTATCTTTGCATTAAGATTGCTTGTAGAAAATTATAGAGAAAAAAGGATTTTGAGAAGGCTTATGACCATGTTCCGAGAGAAATCATCTGGTGGTGTGTGAGAATACCCGAAGACTATATTATACTCAGCCAGGACATCTAGGAAGGTGCTGATACCGCAGTCAGAGGGCCCTGTGGAGAAAGGAACAGTTTCTAGTAAAAGTCTGAGTGCATCAAAGCTTGTCACTCAGCCCTCTTTGATCATATTGGTGCTCAATGCACTTACAGAAAACATTAGTTTGAAATCCAGAAGTAGATCCTTTCCTCCCAAAGATGCATAATATTTTAATTCTGGAAGGGACAGATCTTAAGTATAAAGATCTTAAGTATAAAGTGACTAGTAATGGAAAGTCTGTTCAAATGATAATCTATATCTATAAGATTTATGAGTATGTTATGAGTAATGTTATTTATGTGTGAACAACTACTAACTCTATGGGTATGTCCACTCTGCAATTAGACACCCACGGCTGGCCCCTGACAGCTCGGGCTAAGGGGCTGTTTAACTGCCAGCCTGAGACGAAATGTCTACACCACAATTAAACAACCCAGCACCCCATGCTCCGCAAGCCTGAGTCGGCTGGCACGGGCCAGCCATGGCTTTTTAATTGCAGTGTAAACATATCCTATGTATGGCAAGACCATTTCCGGGATGCTGGTAGCAAAATCCCAGTGCAGATGCAGAGAGGCAATAGTTTGTATAAGAGGGGAACACAACAATATGTATTTTAAGCCTTATGGGAGATAAAATAAGGGTTCTGTGCAATAGCAGAGTGATTGCATTCCCAGTGGCCAGCTACACAAGCATCTAGAATGCAGTATGCTTTGATATGTGTCTTAAACCTAGTATTCTCTTGACATTTGATAAGACACTGGAAAATCAAAAGTCAATTTTCTTCCTTATTTTCGTACTGGAAATACAAGATAAAACTGAAAATGGCTATAAATAGATTTCTAGACTGTAGATTACCTTGTAGCAATGTTGAGGTATGAATAATTAAGGTTTGTAAAGATCTATTAATGATCTTTCAATGAAAGATGCTATGAGGCTGACTTCTGCATGGAGCTACCCCTTCAAATTATTTAGAAACCTTAGCTCCAGCAAAATGTGGGAGTATGTACATTAAGCACATTGACCTGGTGAAAGAACATTGCATCTGTGTTCTGGGATGTGCACTGGCTACAAGGTGATTTCCACGTGAAGTTTGTTGTGGATTCCGATCTATAAAACTTTAAATAGTTTGAGTCCCAGCTACCTGAGACTGTGACTCTACCCAGGTGATACTGTGCTGAACACCCAAGTTGTTCAAACAAAAAGCTCTCTCTCTCCTCCCATTTCAACAGAATAGGGCTGATGACAGGACATTCTTCATGAGGTGTCCTTGGCATCACTTCCCTACATCTGCAATACATGTGCACTGGAGCTGGTTGAAAATCAGAATTTCCAACCCATGGGAAGTTTCGATATTTCATAAATTTCTGAATTGAGTTAAAAATTTAAAATATCAGTATTTCCTACAGAACAGAAAGTTTGGAAAAATGTATATTAAGAAATATTCAAACATTTAATTTCAACTTTTTCAAACAAATTTAAACATTTAATTTTGGGTTGGCTTGACATGAATCTGTATCCCCCTGTATGGCTTTGATATCTCATGGGGGCTGTAGTTCAGATGCCTCATGGACCCATACTCCTATATGGTCTGGGTTCCCATTAGAACTACATCACCCATGACTCACTAGGTGGTTCAACCAGAGATGAGATCACAGTGCACCATGGGAGATGTAGTCCAGCCATGAAATGTTGAAATTCAGTTCAACAAAACAATATTTCAATTTGATTTGACTCAACCCAGGATGAAATATTTAATTTGTAATTTCCCAATGGAAAATTAAAAAAAATTCTGCACATTTAAATTTTTTCTGCGAGAGATTTAGATTTTGTGGGAGATTAATTGTCTGCTGAAAAAACATTTTTATGGAAAATTCCTGACTGGCAGTGTAACACACACACACATATCTTGGTCAACTGTTAGTGACCTTAATGATGTGCTGCTGCAAGATTCACTTGTTTTCCCTGGAGAGAAGAAGGGGCTGGAATGGAGTCTGCTTCCAGGTTGAGAAAATTGCTAGGAGGTCCATCTTTTTGTGGCTGATTTAACATGTTTTGCATAAAGTATTTTTTGCCTGTTCTGTGCAGAGAATCTTATCGGTGCAACTGAAATAATAGTGAAGTACGATGGCTTAAAGTAATTCTAAAATTGTTTGCAGAATGCCTCCACCCACAGAGGGGGACAACAATCAGATGTACAAGAGCCGGAGGCATAGTGGAAATAAAAACTAGCTTGTGGCAATATGCTGGATGGGGGAACTGTGTCATATGGGAGAGAATTAGAAGTACTATGGGAAAACCTAGGCTAAGAAGGGATTTTACCTTAGATTTTTCATTATCTAAACAAGCCCACATACCTGAAGTTGGTTTGCTGCCTATGACTGTGGAATGCAGAGACATGGTGTGTGTTTCCTGAGATTGGCACCTGTGGGCTGGACCACATTGTTAGGAGCTCTTCATTACTCTATCTTCAATTTAATTTGTTTTGTTGCAGTTCTTCAATCCTGGATTTTTGGAAAGGGACTCAGTAATTTTTATGTAGGCCTTTACTTTGATTATGCTGAGTGTTTGCAAATGTTGGATATACTCAATGGTATACTGTTTGCCTGGTTAAAGAGAAAAGGCCTGTGGGCCTTTGGGGGTAGCAGGGGAGAGAAGTTAGTTGGGTCACTTCGTAAGGTAAAAAAGGGCTTAGTACAATTTTCTGCCTCTCTGTGAGGCAGAAGTAATACCTAAATCCAAGTGGCTGGAAGCTGGGAGGATATTGTTAAAAGACAGCTCACCTAGAGAGCTGGGAATGGACTACGATTTTCAAACAGGTTGGGTCCCTTTCGTTTTTCTATTTTACTTTATTGGTGGCTTCTATTTATAAGTGAGGTTGAAATATATGGAGAAAAAGCCAGAAGTCCTATTGAACTTGCTACATGACTGTACAATCCCAAATAAACAGCCAGTGTCCTGAACTTGAAAATATTGCAGCAAGTCTTTGCTCAAGTACACTGTGCCCCAAAAGGGGTAACTCATAACACAGCCTTAGGACTTGGGAGCATTAGCCAAGGACACAAGGAAACACTTTTGCTGTTCTCATTGCATGCAGTCACGTTATTTCCTAGCTACCAAAATATGGCATGTAATTCTGCATGCTAGCTTACATCAGCTTCAGGTAACTGGAAGCCATTAAAAAGGAAAACTGGAAGTGGCAACTCACATACCCCATTACAAAGCGCTCATGTTACCTCCTGAGTAGACAGAAGAATATGTGTCATCATTTCTTGCTTATGTAGAAGAAAATGTATATGGGTCCATCTTGATTTAATATCAACCTCACAGGACAAAATGGTGTTTAACTAATGAAGTTAGTTGGAAATGTCTTTTTCTTACACCCAATCTTGGGACAAGCAGCTCTATAGCAAAATCTGAAAAGCAGTTTTTGAGTGGGGAGTTGCTGGGGTGGGCATTACATTTCTGCTATATGTTCCAGTAAGCAGTTTGTTTGTATGCATCTCAATAATACCTAGACTAACTTTGTCCAAACAGGATGCCTTTTTGTAGATCATCGTGCTATGGGTTCAGCATAAAGGTTTACTTCCCTGACAGTTGAGGGTTTCAGTATTTTCAGGAGAGGCCTTTGAAAAGACATATGTCACCCTATCTACATTATACTGTTGGGTCAAATGTTAACATATATACCTTCTTTCCCCTTCCCCTTCCCCTCTCCTTCCCTCTTCTATTGCCCGAACATTTAAAATGAGTGGGGAAGGGGTGAAATGAAACTTTAAAAAAAAATAAAATGCAACGTTTCTCATCTGGCTGGAATTAATCCAGTTGGCTGGACCTGATTTTGCACACCATGCTTTCCTGAAGGCTCCCCTCCCCCAAGAAGCAGCTGTAAACAGCTGATGGTAATTATCATCCACCTGCTGACAATGCCAAATAGATACCCCATTAAACTGTGACAAAAAGGGCTCCCAGACTGCTAAGTACATCCTCATACCTTTGGTCACCCTGGTAGAATGCTGATCTGTAATAATCTGCATTGCACAGCTCAAATGCTCTACTAAATGAAATTGCTTTACTGCTACTTTATTTGTGGCTATTTTCAAAAGAGTGTAGTTCGGTGTATGAGACTGTATAAATTGTAAACGGAACTCAGTTTTGATAGATCCTAATTAAACACTGAAATCTTCAGCTGCTTTATTAGGATTGCTTAAGATAACTTAGTATGTAATGTTCAACATGCCATGCTTGGAAAAAACAAAGTAAACTAGTGCCCAGTAGGTTCCACTTTTAACATACCGTCACAAAATGCAGTACCAAATGCAAATAACTCAAAAGCCACTGAAGAACAGACCATGGCTAATGTTTTGTCATAGAAAAGCTGACCTTGACATGAATTCTTTTGGAACAGAAATCATATCAATACAAGTACTAATACAAGTATAAACTAGTACAAGTACAAGAAAAGAAAGTAGACTTCACAGTGTATATTATTGTGCTGCTGTTATGCCTTAGATTGCCTACTTCTGAACATCAGTGCTATTGTAAACAGAGGGGCTTAAAAGGCAGTGTTTAGATATGAGGTGAGGCTGAGTTTGCACTGATGTTCAGATTTGGTTTCAAAGGCGTCAGATCTTGCAAGATTGTTCCATGATGACAGAAATCTCACACGATCATCCATTCTCTCAAGATTTTGTCAGTGGCCAAACCCCTGTTTTCAAAACCAGAATGATGAGTTCACTTCTGGAGATTGAAATTCCACACAAATGCACACCTGAAATGCAAATGGATTTGCATTAGAGATTCTAGTTTTGGCTCATGCTGCATATTCTAAAGATGTAAATGCAAGAGAAAGCTGCAGGTCAGTTAAATCAATAGGATTTTATTAACTTAAATACCTTTGGCTGTAATTTAGCCAATTTGGCTTGGCCAGTGGTGTGTGTTAGGGGTTTTGTGAATTCACCTCATCCCACTGTAAAATTCTTGCATTACTTTCAGGAAGTTTTCTACAAATACAGTAGATTTGCCTGTGTGCTTGCATTGGAATTGACAGTCGACTAGTTCATGTAATAGAAGATTTTAGATCTCCATATTGTGATAGATGATAGTGTTACATTGTTTTTGTGCCGTACTGGGAAGCCATTGCTCTGAAAAATACATCATGGTAGCAGGGCATATGTTTGAAAAAGTCTTAAGATTTTAATATTAATACTTGTATTATTCACTTCAGCATTTTCAATAAATTAACAATATTAATCGTTGCAAAAATGTGGCATACCTGTTACATTCCTAATGGATCTCTTAAGCTGTTTGACTTAAATCTTTATATTGTATATCTGTTTAGGAATGTTTAGGAAATACACTAACATTTCCACTTAGTTTGTAGACAAAAAGGGGGCCCAATTCTCATTTAGTCTAAGGCCCTCTACACCATTCTGGAAATGTAAAGAGCTTTACAACGAGTGCCAATGGCCATCTGAGAATATCCTGTGTGCAGGAGGTAGGGTTGCCAACCTTCCTGGTTTCACTGGGAGTCTCCCGGAATCAGGCTCTATCTCCCAGAGGTACTGCAGCCAAACAAGGAGATTTTGTGCATGAACAGTCCAGCAGCGTAGCAGGGCTAAGGCAGGCTTCCTACCTGCCCTGGCTCCGCGCTGCTCTCAGAAGCGGCCAACATGTCCCTATGGCCCCGGGAGGAGTAGCGGGTCTCTGCACACTGCCTCTACCCTGAGCACAGACTCCGCAGCTCCCATTGGCCAGGAACTGTGGCCAATGGGAGTTGCAGGTATGGTGCCTGTGGGCAGAGCCAGTGCACGGAGACCCCTTTGTCCCCACGCCTAGGAGCCTCTGCCAGAAGGATGTGCCAGTCACTTTCGGGAGCTGCCCGAGGTAAGCGCCCCCCTCCTGCACCCTAACCCCCTGCCTCAGCCCTAAGCCCGCACCCAAACTCCCTCTCAGAGCCCAACCCCTCACCCCCTCCTGCATCCAAACTCCCTCTCAGAGCCCACACCCTTTCCTGCACCCCAACCCCCTGTGCCCTGTGGATCCACCTCTCACACTCTGAATCCCTCGGCCCCAGCCCAGAGCCTGACCCCCCACGGCACCTTAATCCCCTACCCCAGCCCAGTGAAAGTGAGTGAGGGTGGGGGAGAGTGAGCCTTGGAGGGAGCGGAAGTGCAGGACCTCAGAGAAGGAGCAGGGCAGGGGCAGGCCTTGGGGAGGGGGTGGGGCGGGGAGGGTTGGGTAAGGCAATGGTATTTCAGTTTGTGCAGTTAGACAGTTGGCAACCGTAGCAGAAGGCCTCTCAAGCCAGGGTAGGGCTAGCATTAAGGTTCTCTGCATGAGCCTTTTCTTAGTCCCCAACACAGAGGGGATATCAGACCACATTGCACTACAAATGGAGAACAGGCACAGAAAGATGAAGCAATAGCACAAGGTCTCAGAGGAAGTCTATGGTAGAGTTGACCAGAAAATTCTGATCTCCCATTCCTCAACCAGAAGACCTCCTCTGTAGCTGTTTCATGCCACAGATAAAAACAGTGACTCTGCTATATTCAAACTTATCTCAACTGAAACATTAAACTAAGTAGGGAAGCTATATTAAAGCAATAGAGTAGGACAACTGTATTGCACCTATCAATTTTTGAAATGCTTTGTACATGTTAAAATAACCTTTACTAAAGATCCAGATGACTTTCTTGAAACATTGTCAAGTGTAATAAATAAAAGGTGACTTAAAGAAAAATTATGCAGACTATAATCAAAATATCAGATTTTAAGTACCTATACTCCCTGGAACCATAGTTTTGAATTCCAGTAGCCTCAATCCCTCTGAAGTAGATATATCGACTTCCAATGCTGTTTGGATGATGAGGGAAATCTTTCATGTGAGACTTTAATAATCATTTTGTAAAAGGAGGATGGTTGCCATGGTATGCTAACCCTGAGTCCCAATCCTTTTGTTGAGTGTGCTGGGCACCAGATGTCAACTTGGCTACTGTTCTTTTACCCCAGGCAGAACTGCCTCATTCTACCAGAATGCGCATGAAATGAACTCTTGCAGTCCTTAGGTAAAATTCCCACTGATATCAACAGATTTTCCCTAAGTAGGGACTGCAAGATTTGGCCCATGTTTGGTAAAGCAGTTTGGGCTACTTTAGTGCCATATGTAAATAATAAATATAAAATGTATTATTTTCATCTCATGAATAGGTTTGATGCTAAGTGAATGTATTTCTGTATCTTGTTCTAATGACAAACTCAATTTTTCCTTTTGCCCCCCCAGTCTGATACAAACGCAAGTTACCTACGAGCTGCTCGAGCTGGCAACCTAGAAAAGGCTCTTGACTACTTAAAAACTGGAGTGGACATCAACATTTGCAATCAGGTGGTAGAATATTTTAATTAAATTTTCCTTCATTCTGTAAACTCTACTCTTGCTTTGTCTAGGTATATATTATCACTTCTTATCAATAATAACTTTCAGTTAATGTTTTGATAACTGAATCTTATTGCATATTTGCATTTCCTATACAACAAAATCCTTTAAGAAACTATATTTCACTTTCACTGGGATAACATTAAGGTGTTCAATTTTATTATGCATTCTATTTGTATTACACTAGTGTTTGTGCTAATGTGTCCTATTTAATGCCGTTAAGCCTCTGTAGTCCAGCTGAACATTTATTGCTTCCTATAACCAAGTAGTTAAAATGCTCATTTGAAAATAGCTTCTTCAGAAGATAATCAGAATGGAATGTAATCCTTTGGTCTCATGATAGATTGTTTGCTGCACTAAACAACCTGTATCAGTCTTTCCCTTTCCATTTTTTATCAGAATGGGTTGAACGCACTCCATCTTGCTTCCAAAGAAGGTCATGTAGAAGTTGTTTCAGAACTGATAAAGCGAGGTGCCAATGTGGATGCAGCAACAAAGGTCAGTAGTTCCTATCTAGCTGTTCTACTGTTTGCCCAGATTCCATGTAAGCAAAGTGTCAACCAATTGATTGCAGGCATTATTATAGCAGTTTAAGGAATTAAATATTTTCTCCTGATGATGTGACTCTCAAGAATTTTTCAACACACATCTCGTAGGTTATAATAAACGTCGCAGGTTACTAGTGAGGATGTTAGGTCACAAAAATTATAGAACACTGTCTTACTTTGTTTTGTAGAGATATATTAAAATATATTTAACAATAGAAATATTGTATGAAGCGTGTATTAGTAGCTGAAAATATATTTCAGAATGGGCCGTGGGGTCGACATGCTTAATCACATTTTCAACTGTAAATTTCTATTAGTTTTACTTTTAAACACATTTCACATTTCATCCCTCTCTAATTTCAGAAAGGAAACACAGCACTGCACATAGCATCTCTGGCTGGACAGACAGCAGTTGTTAAAGTGTTGGTTACAAATAAGGCCAATGTCAATGCACAGTCTCAGGTAAAGTTACTGAACTTTACTAAGAATGTTACTGAACCAAAAAAAAAAAAAAAAGGTCATTATGTCGGTGTCTTTCTCCTTTTTTAAACTGTAACATTATTAGGGTGTGTAAGACAGCTTTGTTGGCATTAATGATGGCTCTGGAGAAGTGGGAGATTGATAGAGCAAGTAAAATTAGGAATGAGCAAAATCATTAAGGTAAAAGAAGAGCTGTTCTTCTTTTAATCAGCTTCCCCACCCCGAGCTATTGTCTTTTATGGCAAGCAAATGCCTGGATGAACATACCATCTCCTTGGCCCAAGGCTATTCTTGCTGGTGGCTAGCCCAACACACAGAAGATGAGGAAGATGATTTAATGTGCTTTCCAATCTCTGTCTTTCGAGGAAAGCTGTTTGGGGATTTGAAGGGTGTCTCCTGAATTCTTTGATGGCTTTATTTAGCCTTTTCAATTTTATGTTAAATGTTGGGAAAACCCTATTTTGAAATTAAATTACAGTAATTTTCTATTTCAAGCTGTATGTATTCTGTGCAGATGATCAATGAGAATGAGAAAATCTTGATTGTGAAATCCAGTGTTGTTTATAACTGTGCTGAAAAGTGTCATGTAATATGGAGCACAGCAAAGCACTTCACCCTTCATCTTAAGATCTGCCCTCCAGTAGTGTCCTACTAAATGCACTGTTACCTGGCCAGAATAGATAATGAAAAACCAGAGTTGGTAGAGAACTCCTGGTTCAAAGGAAATATATCCTATTTCAAAGTAATCCACTGTTACAGCCCTAAAGGATTACCTTGCTTTTTCTTTATAACTTTTATCAGGAAGTACTATTGGAATATGCAGAAATAAAACACTTTTTTGAATTAATATGAAGGTCAGCTATAGAAAACTGAAAGAAAAGAAAGATTGTGTTTGTTAAAGGGATATGTTAAATATCATGTATTTTTAAGAATCACATTTCTTTCCCTGTGTTTTTTAGCATATTAAGGTTGAAAGAATTAAAAAAATCTGATTTACTTCTCTCCATTGGTGCTGCTTGTTTACCACATGCATTTCACTCAGCTTGGACCAAAAAAAAAAAAAAAAAGTTTCAAATTCTGGTTCTTGTCCATTAGCCAAATTCTGCAGTGTTTGGTTTCCAAACAATGCAGAAGAGTGTTCAAATCCAAACAGAACAAAAAATTGTTGAGAGAATTTTTCTTAAAAAAAAAAAATCTAATGGTTTTTCTGTTGAAGGTAGAATGTTACGCTGTAAAAACACCCTTTTGTGGGTTCGGTCCTGGGAACAATTTGACGAGGGAAGCACCTATCAGAACCTCAAAGGGCTCTACCCTGATGGGCAAAAGAAGGGTGCTTTCTGGAATTTTCTTACTTCAGTTGAATTAGGTTAGCATGACTGAAAAGCCCTCTTAACTCTCATTTATTGTAAAGCTTTAGATCATTTGAACTGGTTGTGCTGTAGCCTAGACTCCCCCTTAGGTCTTGTCAAGACTAGGATTTAAAGGTGTTGTTAGCTAACACATGCTAACAAACACATTTAAAAAGTGATTGTGTAGGCACTGCACTTAACATGTGCTAAACAGGCCAACATGTGCTAACATGTCTTAAAGGCCTTGTTTTCACTAGCAGAAAAATGGTATTTATCATGTGTTAGCTCACACTACTGTTTACCCTGAACTTCTAACACATGTTTAAATTATGACTGCCTTGTCCAAACACACTAGGATTTTACCACATGCTAGTTACCGTGTATTAGCTAACACACGGTAAAAACCAAAACAAAGCAAAACTCTTTTTTTCGTAGTTTGGATATACCCAAGAACCTTTGTTGGCATAAAATGCACACTGATAGGGTGGTGCAGAATTCATCCTACTTTCTCTCGCTCAACAGCCTATTCAGTTCCCTCAGCTGAAGTGGAAGAACATCCCCTCTAGTTTTCTGGAGATTCTCTGCCTCTGCGATTTCATCCCCTAGCACCTCAGCTGCCCTCTGTGGTAACCAGGCATTGGGGATGGAGACTACTGAAGTCTGCCCTGGGAAGGAGGTTTGAATCAATGGATGTGTGGTTCCTACACAAATACCCAAGAGTGGGGATGACCTGTGGGGATTCAGCTCCTGTGTTTGCTGAGCCCCAATGGTCCTTAGCGCTCTATGCCACAAATTGCCCCTAGCCAAGGTTTAATCCTGGATTTGAGCACCAGTTGTAACACATTCCTTTATATTGTCTAGAACTTGATTTTAACATTCTGCTGAATTTAGCAGCCTTCGAGTATGAACGTTCAAAGATTTATTTTTCCTGATGCTGACCCTGCTTTTTGTGAGCTTGGCTCTTCCTCTTTCCCTGAAGGCAACAGCTGTCTCCTGCTGACAGAGCCAGCTTTGGGCACACAGGAAAGTAAGGCCTCTGTAAATCAAATCTTCATATTCTTAAAAAAAAAAAAAAAAAAAAGAACATTTACCTTTGTCTGTCCTTTGCATTTGTTCACAAGGGGTATTTATTACCCATGGAAGAGTAGAAGTTAACTTTAGGCTGTGGCCCTAGTGGCTGCTTCAGTATCTTAAAGATTTTTTTTTTAAAAAAAAGATTATGGATTCTCTGTGGCACAATCTGAGAATTGTGATAAATTGAGGATATCCAGGAGAGTTCTCTTCCACCTTCCAATGCTGATAGTACTTGGCTCTGCCCAATTTCACCCTTTCATTATTTAACTAAAAAGGAGAACAGGCTTCTGCTTGCACTTGAAATTCAGATTTAAAACATTCTAGCCCAACAGTTTTTGAGTTTCTTAAGGTGGAACTAAATCAATAAATAGCTGTAATAATAATAATAGCTGTACTGTTTGAAAGGAATGGAGAGAAATTGGCACACGCTCTCTGTGTACTTTGAATTAGACTACCAAATAATAAGTGATAACTTGATATCACTTGCCCTGGTGAATTTTTTCTGGACCTTTTTGTGTCTTTTCATTAAGCAGAATTAATTGTGTGCTAACTGATTTCTCAGGCTCTGACTCAGGAAAGTAGTGAAGCACCTGTTTAACTTTAACTATTGACTCCAGTAGGTTATAAACACCTACTTAAGTGCTGTCCTCAATAGTGATTATTTTCCTGAGTTGGATCAAAATATCAAAATACCCAAACATTAACGACTATGCAGACTACACTGGCCACGTAAATTTGTGCTTGACCTCAACTTTGTTCTGCTAAACATCTCATAGATAGAAATACTTCTCTTGGGCAAGAAGAACCACCTCAAATTCAGCTCCATCACTTTTATATCTGTCCTTATCTCCAACTTCCTGTTTGTCTCCATTGTCCATATGCTTTGCATTCTGGACAGTGAAGTTTCCTTGTCCCACCACATATTCTTTGTCTGAACATGCACCATAGGCCACTATCTTATTTCCACATTGGTCAAAATCTTCATCCATGCCTGCTCTTTTGTTACCATGACTATTATAATTCGCTTCTACATGGCTTCCCTTAACCCTCCAGAGTCCAGAATTTTGCTGCCCACTTGCTTACACAAATAAATGTCGACATTTTTCCCAATTCCACTGAATGTCTTCATTGTCTTCCTGTATTTGTGAGATCCAGCTTAAAAATTCCTGAACTTGTTTTTGTTTTAGTCTTCTTGAGAGACTTGTCCTTCTTTGCTCCCTTCCCTGCTCCTTCCTCTCTTCCTGCTCTTTGTGCCTTCATACAGTCTTGCCAGTCCTGATGTCCTCCCGCTAGAGTTCTTGACAGATGGGAGAGCCTTCCTGTACCTCCCTACTTCTTTGCATCACTACTGTTTAAAAATGCCAGCTGAAACCTATCTTTTCTGTTTTGTCTGCATCTCTTAATTTTCCTCTTCCTTGGTTGTTGTAATTTATTTTCGCTTTATAACTGTTATTAGTTAACTCTCTATTTGGGGATACAGACTATGAAAGGCAGCGTGATACAAAAGAAGGGTCTACTTCTACTCCCACTGAAATCAATTGCAAACATCCCACTGAAATCAGTGGAAACAAATCAGGCCGTAACGCTGTGTTTATTATATAGCTTCCTCGTGTCCCCCAGCCCCAAATTAACTCCAAATCTGTTTGTTTCAGACACTAGCTCTGTTCACAGAAATGAATAATAAACACTTGTTAGCACTAGTATCTTGCTATCCAGAATGTTCTTTGGAACCTGACTGCCATTCAGTTTCACATAACATTCAAGTTCTAAAGTTCTAAGTATGTGTACACATCTGCTCCCTCTCTCCCTTTCCTGTGGGTTTTCTCCACATCTTCCCCACCCCTACCACCATCATGTGGCCTCCCTCCCCAGCGACTGACCCTCAAGCTTCCAGCTCCTTTCTGCCCTGTGACTCCTCTGAGGACTTTAGAGCTTCCAATGCCATGACTCCTTCAGCACTACTAAAACAGCTTTGATGTCCTAGGAGGAAAAGTATCTTCTCTAGTAATGTTAAAATATATGGTCTCTTTGGGACCAGTATCACTCCCTCCAAATTTCTCTCATACTTCGTGTCCTCCCCTTCTACAAGTTCTCCAGAGTACATTAAACACAGTATTTGAATAGAACTACCAAGCTCCAGCTCAGATACAGAACCTGCACATGTTGCCATTGACAGAGTTGAGAACCCACTTATTGCTACCACTACTTCTGGTAGGTGGGAGTGTAGCGTGGGATGGAGCTTGAAGCCTCAGGGAAGTTCACAGGAAGAGTAAGGACTAAAGAGATCATGGAAGAGAGGGAAGTTTGGGGACAGCCATATCCTAAGCACAGATCTTCGTTCCCAGCCTGAACAAACATCCTGGACATGAGGACCTGTGTGCACCCCTGTTAAACACTAGACCAGGGGTAGGCAAACGTTTTGGGCTGTGGGCCACATCGGGTTTCCAAAATTATATGGAGGGCCAGTTAGGGGAGACTGTGCCTCCCCAGACAGCCAGGCATGGCCCGGCCCCTGACCCCTATCCAACCCCCCCTCCCCACTTCTCGCCCCCAGATGACCCCCCCGGGACTCTTACCCCATCCAACCACCCCTGTTCCCTGTCCACTGATGACCCCCCAGGGACTCCTGCCCCATCCACCACCCCCTTCTCCCTGTCCCCTGACTGCCCCCGGACTCCCCACCCCTGACTGCCCCCCACTGCCCCATCCAACTCCTCCTCTCATTCCAGATTGCCCTCCCGGGACCCCTGCCCCATCCAACTACCCCTTCTCCCTGTCCCCTGACCTCTCCTGGAATCCCTGCCCCGACTGCCCCCGCCGCCCCATCTAACCCCCCCTCTCCTTCCTGACTGCCCCCCAGGACCCTTGCCCCCATTCAACCCCCCTGTTCCCTGCCCTCTGACCACCCTGACACCTATCCACACCCCCGGCCCCTGACCACCCCCTCAATCTCCTCTGCCTTCTATCCAACCCCACCTGTTCCCTGCCCCCTTACCGCGCTGCCTGGAGCGTCGGTGGCTGGCGGCTCTATAGCTACACCGCCGCACAGCACAGAGCACGGGTCAGGCCGGGCTCTGTAGCTGCGCTGCCCCGGGAGCTCGCAGCCCCTCAGCCCAGAGCATTGCGCCGGCGGCACAGTGAGCTGAGGCTGCGGGGGTGGGGGAATAGCGGGAGAGGGCGAATAGCCTCCCAGGCCAGGAGCTCCGGGGCCAGGCAGGAGGGTACCATGGACCGGATGTGGCCCGCGGGCCGTAGTTTGCCCACCTCTGCGCTAGACAGAGACTGAGTCAGTATGCTGTTTAAATGCAAATAAAGTTTTGTTTTATTTTAGGCTACATGATGGGAATTTTGAAAGGCCTACTCAAAGTCTCCTCTTTTATTTTCTTTGCACTATTCTTAATATTGTTTGTGCTTAGTGGTTGTGGTCCTCTCAAATCTTTACTGTACCTAAGCGGACATCGACATTTTTGGCCATCGGAGTTGCTTAAAGTAACTGTAACTCAGCTATAATTTGCCCAAAGAAGAAAGGGAAGGATGATTCTTCAGATCCAATAGTCAGATGAAGAGCTACAGTGAAATGACACAGATGTGAGCCAGTAGCCTAATAGCTTTTATTTATGTAATGTATTCCTGTAATGTCAGTCACTTCTCTCCACCACTTTTGTGATAGTATAGTTTGTGTTGGCTTTCATTCCCAGTCCCAGACTGAAGTGGTGCAATTGTACATTTAAAGCATCTCTTCGCTCTGAGGGCCCAAATCCGGGAACCTGTTTGAGTCAGCACTTTTACCAGTAAAGTGCACGATCCTTCCAGATCATTTCGTATTAAAATGAAAACAGTTACAGTAATACATGGTGAGCTGCATCATGCCACTTACAAGTCTGGGTAACCTGAGAGGAAATGGGAAACACACAATCCACCTGAGGTCATTTCAAAGGACAGTGGTCTCAGTGTGAAATATATACACACATAATAATAGGTCAGAGGAAGGAAGGAAAGATTGTTGATCTTAATTATGTTGTTGTTTTTATTTATGCAATAGGAATTCATTTTGCATCCCTTTGATAGTTGCTTAAAATGCAGGATGTGACATTTTTGAGTAACCAGTAGGTAGTTTAAAGAGATTAAATCTTTCCTGTTTTGCAGTATAATTAAGGCTATCTCAACCTAAGCCACTTCAAAATGCAAATCAGCAGGCTTGTTAAGTTGCGTTACAGGTGGCTTGAGCACAGCACAGCTATTTTTTAAACCCATTAGGCCATTTTATTTTTATGAGTAGAATTACTGATGCTATGGATTTTGCAAATCCATGTAATGTTAGAGACTTGGAGAAAAATCATACAAGGGTTTAATGTTAATCTCCAAAGCAAAGTACTATGGAATGTACAAAAGTACAAAATGGAATGACCCTCCCACCCCACCCCCAGGCCCCTGAAATATTGTGTTCCTCATTATTGGAGCACTGACAGAAGTGTTGATTGTAAAAGGAGACTCACTCGCCTAAGCATTGTTGGTTAGAAACTCACTCATCCGATGAAGTGAGCTGTAGCTCACGAAAACTTATGCTCAAATAAATTTGTTAGTCTCTAAGGTGCCACAAGTACTCCTTTTCTTTTTACTCATCTTAGTAGTATTGTTGAATTAGTTTGAAATGTGCAGACTGGGTATTCTATTGATTGAAGTCACTCACTCAGTTGTAATCTGAGGAACAGCTTTAACTTGTTCGAAAATGCTGAAGAAATCCCTATTTAAGATCACTAAGTCTTGCTGACTCTGAGATCTCATGGTACCTATAAAGAGATAACTGGTTGAGCACAGGGACAGTCCCCCTTCTTTCAATTGTTTGAAGAGAGAAATCATAGGAAAATCTGAAGTCTTTAGGAGAAAAGGGATGGACACACATACAGACAATTTAAAAAAATGGGAAGATGATCAAAAATTGCCCTAATTTTCCAAAGGGTCATTGCCCCCAGGATCCCCTTGAGATGTGTATCATATTTTCCTGCCCACTTTGGCCCTCTATCCAGAATGGTTTTGCCTGGATACTTTGATTTTAATCTTCTATATTCACATTTGAAAGAAAGGGAAAACATTCCCAGCTGGCTGTAAGGAGTTCACTTAGACAAACCTATCCAGTCGAGAGCTTACATCATGCCCCCTGTCTACAGTATTGTAGCATCTGAAACCTTCTCCTATTCCCACTGAAGTCAATGGAGGTTTTGCCATTAACTTCTATATGGGCAGAAGCAGTGCTATTCTTACCCATTGAGCTGAGCGCAGCAGATCTTTGGTATTCAAGGCATATTTGTGGAAGGCATGGATTATGAATGGTATGTAATAAACTCTATTGTTTTAGCACACTACAGACAATATTTATACAATATGTTTTTCTATTTCAGAATGGTTTCACGCCATTGTATATGGCAGCCCAAGAAAATCACCTGGACGTTGTTAAGTTTCTTCTTGACAATGGTGCAAGTCAGAGCCTTGCTACTGAGGTAAAATATCAAGTTTTGCTTCATATAAATAAAGTTTAATGTACTTCAAAGGATTTTCTCACCAGCTTTTACAAATGGAGTTTTGCATCAGTCCTTCTGTCAAGGTTCCTCCCCCACTCTGAACTCTAGGGTACAGATGTGGGGACCTGCATGAAAAACCTCCTAAGCTTATCTTTACCAGCTTAGGTCAAAACTTCCCCAAGGTACAAAATATTACCCCCGTTATCCTTGGAATGGCCGCTACCACCACCAAACTAATACTGGTTACTGGGGAAGAGCTGTTTGGACGCGTCCTTCCCCCCAAACTACTTCCCAAAACCTTGCACCCCACTTCCTGGACAAGGTTTGGTAAAAAGCCTCACCAATTTGCCTAGGTGACTACAGACCCAGACCCTTGGATCTTAAGAACAATGAACAATCCTCCCAACACTTGCACCCCCCCTTTCCTGGGAAATGTTGGATAAAAAGCCTCACCAATTTGCATAGGTGACCACAGACCCAAACCCTTGGATCTGAGAACAATGAAAAAGCATTCAGTTTTTTACAAGAAGACTTTTAATAAAAAATAGAAGTAAATAGAAATAAAGAAATCCCCCCTGTAAAATCAGGATGGTATATATCTTACAGGGTAATTAGATTCAAAAACATAGAGAACCCCTCTAGGCAAAACCTTAAGTTACAAAAAAGATACACAGACAGAAATAGTTATTCTATTCAGCACAATTCTTTTCTCAGCCATTTAAAGAAATCATAATCTAACACATACCTAGCTAGATTACTTACTAAAAGTTCTAAGACTCCATTCCTGTTCTGTCCCCGGCCAAGACGACTACAGACAGACACAGACCCTTTGTTTCTCTCCCTCCTCCCAGCTTTTGAAAGTATCTTGTCTCCTCATTGGTCAGGTGCCAGCGAGGTTACCTTTAGCTTCTTAACCCTTTACAGGTAAGAGGAGCTTTCCCCTGGCCAGGAGGGATTTCAAAGGGGTTTACCCTTCCCTTTATATTTATGACACCTTCACAGAGAGAATTACAAACTAATAAAATGCTCCCTCTAGGAATCTTATTAATGAATTTTGAGCTATTGACTTTTTCATTGTTTTTAATCATTTATAGTAGTTAAGGCCCAGATTTTTAAATGTATTTAGGTGTTGCAATGCTGGGTGCAGCAACACCTAACTATCTTTAAAAATCTGTGCCTTAGTCTTTAACAATAAATATAAATAATCACACTATAATAATGACATTGAATAAAGAATTTTTAATAGATTGATCATTGTAATCATAGGTAGTGGACAAATTATTAGAGTAGAGGGTTGGGGATCAGGCAACAAGAGTTCTCTATCTGACTTGCTTAACCATGAGCAAGTTCCTAACCTTTCGGTGTCCTTTTTTCTGTCACTAAAAGGGAGATAATACTAACCTCATTATGAGTACCTGAAAGTGTAAAATATTCATAGTCATAGCAGTAGCAGAAATATTCATATACTTTAAATACAATTCACTGAAATCTCCTTTACAAACAATTTTTTTCAAATGTCTCAAATTTAGCTATGAGTGCCAATTTGAATGTTTGTTCTTTCTATAATTTCATAATACACTCTGCTGCTGTTAAATTTTAATTTTATGAGGGAAATTGTTTTAAAAAAACAATCTAGGTTTTAGAAGACTGTAAAAAACAGTTAAGTGGCTTCCATGTAAAACTAGTTTATTGTACCAGCATGTATTAAAATGTGTACTAATGTCTATGCTGTATTTAAGTAAAACTTTTCACTTTTTTTCTTCTGAAGTCAACACTACAGAAAACAAAATTAATTTCTAATGGATTGAAATTGTTTCAAAACTTAATAGCAATTAGTTTATAATTAAGGTTCCATTTTAGCAAACTTCCTTTTTACAGAAAT
Source organism: Lepidochelys olivacea (assembly GCF_965140295.1). Classification (NCBI taxonomy): domain Eukaryota; kingdom Metazoa; phylum Chordata; order Testudines; family Cheloniidae; genus Lepidochelys; species Lepidochelys olivacea. The sequence continues at coordinate 76,988,410 of NC_140417.1, read as the reverse complement.
TTGTATAAGATTACTAAAACCCCCAAACATTGAAGTTAAAGCTTTTACATACTATAAATAGAGCTGATCAAAAGTTGGAATTTTTATTGTGTGGGAAGTGTGAAAGTTCTGAGATTCCCCCAGGGTTTCCAGGGTCTGGTTTTGTGGATGGATCCTGTGCGCCAAGTCGCAATGCCACTCACTGAAATTTGGCTTGGCCACCCTCCACTCCCCCCTTGATGGAGGGTTGGCCGTACCAAGCCTGAGGTGTGTGGCACTGCATCCTGGCACTTCCCCCACCCCCACCCCTTTCTACCATAACCAACAAACCATCAGAAGGCTTGTAGCACCCTGCCCTCCCCCTCACCCCTCCCGCAAAGTCTGGTGCCCCAACAGTGTATAACCACTGTTATCTGGGGTATTTGGGGGGCGGGGGCGGGGCAGGGAGGTCTGCACACTGAAGCTTGCCTAGGGCAACAAATTGTCTTGAGAGGCGTCTACCTAGAAACTTGAGCTGCCCAGCAGCTCAGGAAGCAAGTTGGCAGGACTGCAGGTAGAGTTTCATCAGATGTTCAATGAAACTGATGTGTTTCCACAAGAGGCTAAATCAGCATTTTGAAAATATGTCTATAAAATTATACATACATATTCCTTTCTAGCTGTTATGTATCTGCTTGCTTTCTTGACCTTACCATGTGAGTGTAGTTTCAAATAGATTTGGGGGAAATTTTATTATATAGTACCATCTAATTTCACCCCAGGAGAATGGAATTACACAAGTGATTAATATAGCCCTAGCACTTGTGTATGTATATCTTTGCTTTTATTAAGGTTTTAATATGTCTATTTTCTTTTATCACTTATATTGTTATATTCTTTGGTACCAAATTATCACCACATAACAAATGTTAATCAAAAATAAAACCTTTAAACTGTTTTGTTTTTATCTTAAAATAACTGACAAAGAGACAACTGTTTTCTTTAACTTTTGTTGTTATTGTTAAAGTGTAGCTCCTACTTCCAGAACAGATGACATATAGATAGTTACTTGCAATTGCAGTTTGTGGGTCACATCTTCAGATGGCACATGGTGGAAATGCATTCATGCCCGTGGTAATATTCTCAATCATAGTTTACTTGTCAGTATTACAGTAATCACTTTTTCTTCTTCAAGTGCTGGTCTCTGTGTGTATTCCACTGAGGGTACGCATGTGCTCCATGTGTCCAGAGCCAGAGAATTTTGAAAGTAGTGTCTGTTGGTCCTCAATGCGCCTTGGCTCTCCTTGTGCCTCCAACCGAGGAGATAAAGGGTGGGGCGGACTGACCCCCTCTTCAATTCCTTCTCACTGCTGCATGGGCTGGGCTGGAAACTTCAGTGTCCGAAGGTTCAGCTTGTTTATCTGTGGCAAATATATTTAGATATCTGTAAATAGTTTTTATAGTCTAGATAATTAAAGTTTTTATCTGTTAGTTTTACTGTTACACAGGTAGTTTCCCCAACCTGGAGAGAACCCCCACCCACTGTACCCAATTTGGATAATGAGCTATGCCCAGGATTCCAGGCTTCAAAATTTGTGCTTCCTGTCTGCAATCTTTCTCAATCAGTGACAACCACCAACGCTGTTTGTACTGCCTCAAGAAAGCCCACATTGCAGCAAGGTGCAGCATCTGCTGTTTGTTCCCCAGTTGTACCAGGGAAAGGTGGGAACTTTGCCTTAGGAAGTCCCTGATGGAAAAGGCCATGAAGCCTAAATCAGACCCAGGCAGGGGGACCTGCCTCTGCCCTGTACACCAGTCTGACTCAGCAAGGAGTGTGCATCCTGCCACAAGGTCTGAATCAGGAGTGAAGCAGTCTACCCCCACAGATTCCTTGGTGGGGTCTTGTTGGGAGAGCAGGGAGCATTCTCATAAGCCTGAAGCTGTCTTCCTCCAAATGCACTTTGAAGAAGTCTTTTCTAGCCATTCCTAAACCAGGCACTAGCTCAGCCCAAGAGAACTTAATACATTTTAAGTCTCAGAGGCATGATAAGAAAGCTCACAAGTCTAGTGCTCAACTGCCTCTGGTTTGTGATCTGGGGGTATTGGTGGTTCCAGTACCTCCCAAGCACAAACCCTAGCACCAGCTGGCACCAATGACAACCTGTCCACAAAAGCATCAGTTACCCACAGTTCCATCTTTGTCTTCAATGGCTGTGACTCAGAATCTCTACACCGGATTTGGTGGTTCGGGCACACAAGACCCCTCTCACTCCAGAAACAGCCAGGACCTATGCTCCTCCTGAGGACATCTTCACTCTCCCAGAGTCTCCCATTCCTTCAGGTCTCTTCCTTTTGAGAGAGGTTCTGACTCCATCAGGGGAGCTGGCTTTTGGAAGGAATTTGTTTTCCATTCCATCTTTGGGCTATGATTTCCCTCCAGTGCCTTTGTCGGTACTGCCGTTGGAACTGGAATCAGTTTTCTCCTCATCAGGAAATTCTGAACTGCCCAATGAAACATTATGCCTTCCTTCTCCAAGACTCACCTTCCTGGTCAGAAGACCTGAGGCAACTTGGGACCAACCTTCACCTCATCCACCCTGGAACTGTTAGCACGTCATACCTTGGGACTACTGCAACCCCTGTTCAGTCCATCCTATTATCCGTACTATTGTCTATGCTGGGGCCCATGGGACCAGTACTATCCCATAGAGTCAGTCTGGTCTGCTAGGGAGTCTCCCCTTTTGTCTCCTTTGAGGTGACCACTGGCACTGTTCCCAGATCCTACTGAGAAGGAGGAGGACAAGAAGTATACGTCGGACCTGGCGGTTTGACCAGATCCAATGGGATTGCTGTCTTCATTGCCAGATGAGGCAGTAACTCCAAGGTCTCCATCCCACCTTGATGATTACAAGGAATTCCAGGATCTCCTTCGCAGAATTGCAGGGGAGCTTCAGATTCTTCTTGATGAGATTTACAATCCTAAACACAAGCTCCTGAACATCCTTCAGTACTCCAACTCCAGTAGAATTGAGCTCCAGTTAACAAAGCCATCCTGGAGCCCACTGGGATAGTCTGGCATACCCCAGCTGCCTGTGCTCCTACCCCTAAAAAGACAGGGAAACGGCACTATGTCCCAACCAAGAGGGCAGAATGGTGGTCTAAGCTGCCACAAAGAGATCTAGGCAGCAACACCCCAATCTACCCTGGTTAAAAAAGATGGCAAGCATCTCGACTTGTTGGGAAGGAACATCTTTTCTTTCCCTGTCTTCTGGTTCAGGATAGCCAATTACCAAGCACTACTGGCTAAGTACAAGTCCCTGAGCTATTATAAATTTGTGGACTTTATTGACCATCTCTCCCACAGCAGGACAGAGCTAGTTTCCAGGCTCTCATAGAGGAAGGCAAAATTGTTGCCAGGACCACTCTCCAATCAGCAGTAGATGCGGCTGATGCATCTTCCAGGACAATGACTACTGCAGTTGTGATTTGCTAGGAGTTGTGGCTGCAGCAGGTTCCTCATGCCAATCCCAGACCTCAGCTGAACATTATTTTTGATGGGAGCTTGAAAGCAGCGAACCACTGAATGCAACAGCTCATTACTCCCACGCACCCTTTGGGGAACATCTAGCATTCTTTATCAACATCTGGAGTGCAGTAACAACAGACAAATGAGTGCTCAGTGTCATCCATTCTGGCTATAGAGTTTGCATCCATATCCCCTCCAAAACCCCTTTCCCCATCTCCTCTACACAGCCACTCTCATGAGAACATTGTCAAACAAGAAATGCAATCTCTCTTACATTGGGGAGCAATACTGCAGGTTTCTGTTCAGTATCAAGAGAAGGGTTTTACTCAACAAATTTCCTAATCTCCAAAAAGAAAGGTGGTTGGAGAGCCATTCTGAACCTCTGCTATCTCAAAACCGTTTTTGCAAATTCAAGTTTTGTATGGTCACATTGGCATCTATAATTCCATCCCTGGAAAAAGATGTGGTTTACAGTTCTCAACATGAAGGATGTCTACTTTCATGTGGAAATTTATCTCACTGATGCTTTCCAAGATTCATTGTTGGCTCCGACCTCGTTCAGGACAGGGTACTCCCTTTTGGCGTTGCTGTTGCCCCCAGGGTCTTTACCAAGATGTTCTCTGTCATAGCAGCCTATGTCAAGAGGCCAAGGTTTCATCATCTTTCCCTACCTCAAGGATTGTCTTCCTGTCATCAGGTTGCACCAAGGTTGCATTATCAGGCGTCAACTTGGATAATGCTACAACTCATGTTCTCTGGGGGTCAGTGTAAACATCAAAAAATCCATTCTCACCCCTACACAGACTTTGCACTTCATTGGGGCAGCCTTAAATTCCATCATGACGAGGGCTTACTTTCTAAGAGAGAGGTTTCAGGCTATGAACTTATCATAGACCAGATCATAACAAACCCCAGAGTGATTGTCAAGATCTCTCTCTCTCTCTCTCTCCCTCCCAGCCCATATGGCCTCATTCACTTACATCATGCTTTCTACAAGATTCCATCTTTGTTTCCTACAAGCATGGCTTCAAACTGTGTACTAGCCAAACTGACAGTCCATTAGCACCATAGTGACTGTCCCACCAAAGTGGTATCATGGAGGAAGAATCCCTGTCAGGTTTGCATCGACTTTCCTTTCCTCGCCTCTGTTCAGACAGGATGATCATTACTGATGCATCCCTGTTGTGTTGGGGAGCTCACATGGACAACCATACAGTGCAAGGCACCTAAGTATCTTGACCACCCAGGATACACATTAATGTTCTAGAGTTAAGAGCAGTTTGAAGGACTTGGAAAATCTTTCTCCCATTCATTCAAGGTCACCATGACCTCGTAACATCAGACAACTTTACAACCATCGTTTACATCAACAAACAGGGAGGAGTGAGATCCAACCCCGTGTGCAGAAGCAGTCAGTCTATGGAACTGGTGCATTGGCTATCAGATTACCCTGTTGGCAGTCTACCTCCCAGGAAACCAGAATATGCTAGAGGACTCGCTCAACAAATGCTTTACAGTTGATCATGAGTGGGAGCTTCATGACTCCGTGGTAAAAAAAATATGTTTGCTTTTTGAGGGACACCCATCAAGCAGCTGTTCACCTCCCAAACAAATGGGAAGTGCAACATACGCTGTTCCAGAGAAGCCCTGGGTCACCACCACAGTGCAATACTCTATTCCTTCTCTGGTCAAATCATCTGAACTATGCCTTCCCTCCACTATCATGCCTGTCTCGAGTTTTGTGCAAGATATCACAAGATAGGGCATGAGCTACTTCCATTGCCCCCAACTGGCCCAGACAGTTTTGGTTTCCAAGCCTACTACACATGTTGTCTTGGGCACTTATTCCTGTGTTTCTCAATCCATGACTCAGGTGAGTGACAAGATCAAGCATCCCAACCCATGACTGTTTCATCTCAGAGCCTGTTTTTTGGATGGGCATTGTTTTTTGGATGGGCATGGGGGGGGGGGATAGCTCAGTGGTTTGAGCATTGGCCTGCTAAACCCAGGGTTGTGAGTTCAATCCTTGAGGGGGCCATTTAGGGATCTGGGGCAACAATTGGGCATTGGTCCTGCTTTGAGCAGGGGGTTGGACTAGATGACCTCCTGAGGTCCCTTCCAACCCTGATATTCTATGATTCTATGATTCCTTAGAGCAATCATGTTGTGAAGCTGTACAAAACAACTTTTCTAATAGTAGGAAGGATTCCACAAGGAAATGTTACCTAGCCAAATGGAAGCATTTCTCTATCTGGGCGCATCAAAGACCTTCACTGGGCAGTTAATCAGTGCTTATCATCTGCCTTCTCAGGACTACTTGATCTTCACACACCCTCTGACTAGCAGATTGTGCAAAGACCTAATCGCAACCTTTCCACCTATTAAAGAAAATCCTACCTCTCAATGGGACTTGAACCTTGTTCTCTCAGTACTCACTAAGCCTCTTTTTGAACCATTAGCTTCTTGCTCCATGTCTCTCCTATCCATGAAGGTCACATTCCTGGTAACTATCACCTCAGCAAAGAGGGTTGGTGAGCCTGGGGCATTGATGGTGAATCTTCCTGATATTTCATAAGGACAAGGTTTCATTATGTTTAGATCCTAAATTCACCCCCAAAGCAGTCTCTGAATCAGTCTATCCACTTACCTATGTTCTTCATAAAACCTCATGCATCCTCAGAAGAAAGGAGGCTCATTCCCTCAATGTTCAGTGGACCTTAGCCTTTTATCTGCAGAGAACGAAAAAAATCAGGAAATCCCCTAGAATATTTGTCACAATTGCGGAAAGGGTCAGGCTATATTATCTCAAAGAGTCTTGAAATGGGTCTCAGTCTGTATTTTGCTCTATCAGCTGTCTAGTCTTCCCCCTCCTTATGGGGTAAGAACTCATTCCACAGTAATGTAAGGAACAACTCTACTTGATATTCGTAAGGGAGCTACGGGGAGGTCGGTCCACATGTTTGCTAGACACTGTGCCTTGGTATAGGACTCCTCTGCTGATGCATCTTTTGGAACAGCAATCCTTAGTTAGGTTTCAGAGTAGCAGCCGTGTTAGTCTGTATTCGCAAAAAGAAAAGGAGTGCTTGTGGCAACTTAGAGACTAACCAATTTATTTGAGCATAAGCATCTGAGGAAGTGAGCTGTAGCTCACGAAAGCTTATGCTCAAATAAATTGGTTAGTCTCTTAGGTGCCACAAGTATTCCAGTACTTAGTTAGACTCTGCCATCTATGACCTCACACTTTCCTGCTACTTGAGTACTGCTTGCCAGTCACTGACAGTGGAATACACATAGAGACCAGCACTTGAAGAAGACGAGAAACATACTTATCTTATAGTAACTGGAGTTTCTTCTAGATGCTTTGTCCCAATCCGTACTCTATTACCCACCCTCCTCTTCCTCTGCTTCAGATCTTGTCTGACTTGCAGTGGAGAAGGAACTGGAGAGGCAGTTGGTGCATGTGCAGACCAACAGAGACCAAAATTCTCCAGCTCTGGGCACATGCAGTGCATGTGTACCCATAGTGGAATGCTGATAGGGGCCACACATCTCAAAGAACCTCCAGTTACTATAAGATAAGTAATTTTCGTATATACAGAACAGATGGGCCATTCCTTTGTAGATCTTCAGAAACTGAGGTTATAGGAAGCTGCTCAAATCACACACACCCCTCTTTCCCCTTGTGTGCAGAAAGGGGAAAATACATTCTTAATGACCTTTTTTTAAAATTAGCATTTAGAAGCCACTAGAAATTGAAGGAACCATAAACTGCAGGGAAGGCCTGACCAGAGGAGTTTGTTGCTAGAGAGCCTGCTTTTTTTTTTTTTTTTTGCAGGTGAATCAACTGGCTACTCACATGGCTGACTATTGAAAACATTGGGTACTCCTCATTTTGAGAAATCAATGCTCTCATCAAAAGACATTTGACATCTTATTCCACATTGCCTCTGACCACATGGGGTTCTCTATTTTTCAGGGGCACTGTACTTACAGGAAAAAGACACAGGAATACAAATAATACAGATACTGGGGTGAAAAATATAATGTAAAGACAAAGGTTGCTTTGCTGTACCTGAATTCCTCACTGTAGAGTCAGGGAGCCCAACTAAACATACCATCACTTGACTGAAAATATTTAGTATGTGACTTACACAGAAATGAATCTAAAGGGGTTCTCAAATAAATCTCTAGCTGCACTGTTTGCTTAAAAAATTGGCTATATGCATTAAACGTCACAATGTGCCATTCGGATACCTTGGGAGATCCCATGGATGTGTTCATACAGTAGCTCAAGTTCAAAATGGCAATATTTACTGTACAAGAAAGAAAAGTTATGAGCCATCACATCAAGGGTCTAGTTACCATGGTGATAGGCTAGAAATCTAGGTAGGTAGGTAGGTATATAAATAGGTTGGTGTTGACATCACACACAGAACAATGATGAGATTTCACCATGGCCAATCCCTCTCACCATTTTTTTCATCTTCATTTACCCCTTTTTCTTTTCTCATTCCTTTCCCTTCATTCCTCCCTTCAATCTGAACCATTTTCTCCTGCCTCAAAAAAAAAAAATTAAAAAATTAACAGGGCTCTCTGTTTTGTACTGGTTACATCCCTCCTTGCCAAGGGGTTTAGAAATGTGGACTGATATAACTTTCTGTACTCCCCAGCCACATTGCCCTAATGCCTCTGCAAGCCATTGCCATTCACACTTAGTACATCTCAAATGTTACGTTCTTGTGTGCTTGCTGCCCCATCTTCTGAGGATGAATCTTGTCTATATTTTCTAACCAGTGTTCTCTTTGAGAAGGGCCAGAACTGAAGTAGCTAACTTTCCTGCCCATTCATATTACACATATCCTCGCTATTCACAGAGCATTACATTAGTGGGAGGGGCCATCTTTCTACCTTGAATAGCTCTCCAGATTTTAATGGGTGATCTCAAAACCTTATCTAGAACATATCCAAAACTCTTACGTTTTGAAATGAGCTGGAAATTTTTCAAGACTCCTGGTATTGCTCAAGTCAGAAATGCTCTAAATTGCCTTCCTTTTGACATTGTGGTCCTTGTACTTTCCAATCCAAAAAATGATTGATGGAAAGGATTTTTTTTTTTAAATCTCCATCACTAGCATAATTTCTTCAACCTCAGAAATGTTTAGTTTGTTAAATTTGTGTGCAGAAACAAAATAACTTGTTGGGTTTTTTTTAATTCATTGGGCTGTCCACAATCACAGATTCTGCTGATATGACAGTGAAATGCGATCCCAGAAATTGCCACATTTATTCCAGTGTGTTTTTTCAATAAAAAATTTTGTCATCAAAAAATTGGGTTTTGACACATAAAATTTTTGGAAAAAAAATTCATTTTTGGTGGAATTATTTAATGTAAAACAATTAAATAAGAAATTTTAGTGTTAAAACAATTTGGGGTATTTTCAATTATTTTAATTGCAAAATTGTGGGGAAATGCCTGTTTTCTCTCATTTTTTACTCTTCTCCCTTTTTCTATTGTAAAAGGGGTGGGGCTTATGTGGCTTTTTGTGAAAAAAATAAGAGAAAGTAAGAATTTAACTTTTAGGCATTAGTCTTAAGAATGTTACTTTTGTTTCTAAAAAGTTAACACTTTTTCTCATTTAACACAAAATAACTAACTTTTTTTAAAGTGGGGAAAAAAAGCAGGAGAAAGTGTTTCCACTACCATCACCGCTTTTTCTCACTTTTTTACATACACACATTCTCCCCCCTCCGACCCCCGACTTACTCTCCCCTACATTTTTAATAGAGGGGGAATGAGAGAAAGAGAGAGAGAGAATTTTTTCCATCAAAATGTAGCAAAGTTGAAATGCAAAATTTTCAAATTTTCATTAAAAAATTCAAAAAATTTGACAAAAAAACTAAATCTTTTTTTGGAAAGTTTTCATGGAAGATTAACAGTTTTTGCCCCCTTAGTTTTGGGAGTGTCAGCATCAAGATGGTGCTCTCTCTACTGGCTAAAAGTTTTGTTTGTTTGGGAAAATATCGAAATCAGCCATGAGCATCTAATATTCTCATCTTTCTGCACTTAGAGGTACCCTTCTGTAAAGTTTGTTAAGCCATTGTCTTAATTCTGTTTTTCACCTCTCAAATTCTTCCATTTACACCATTTTCTTGGTCTACAATTTCTTCTAGTGTTAAAATAACTCCTGTACAGTTGATGAAAGGATGAAATATCACTTAAGAATTAGTGTTTATGAATGGGCAGATGAACTTTGTAGCTGGAATGAAATAATTTACATAGTAGACGACTTTAAATTCTTAGCAAGTGTCAGTGGATTTTAAATTCCCCATATTTCAAAGATTAATGCAGTGTATAGAGATGAGTTTAATTTATTCAGAAAAAATATAATTATTTCAAACAGCTCTTTAGGGAAGGAAGATACATTGCTACAGGACATAATTAACATTTATAATTCAACATAATTTCAGTTTTTATTCTTGATTATACTTCCATGTTGGTTCTTTTAGTAACTTGTCTTGTTGGTCTTTCAAGCCTCATACACTTATTTGTCGTCTCCTTTTATGTTTGTATACAGCCAGTCCTAAGTCACAGATTAATTGAAACTCTTAGGACCTGATTCACTAATACTTTACTCTAGTTTTATGGCCTTGTAACTCTGTTACACTCAGTTTGAGTAGACTGGACTCCACATAACACCTTACACATTACCTCCGATTTTGAGTTTTATTCTTTTTGATATGAATGTTACCAGTTTGCTTTTTGTTCTGGTAGTCTTTGAATATCTTTTGAGTGTCATTATTATTTGTTTACAGGATGGTTTCACACCTTTGGCAGTAGCCTTGCAACAAGGTCATGACCAGGTGGTTTCACTGTTGCTTGAAAATGATACAAAGGGAAAAGTCCGTCTTCCTGCTCTCCACATTGCTGCCCGCAAGGATGACACAAAGGCTGCTGCTCTGTTGCTGCAGAATGACCATAATGCAGATGTGGAGTCAAAGGTTAGTTGTAAAAAAAATAGGCTGAGACATGCCTAAAGCTATGTACTAACTACATGGATTATAACAGGCGAAGAGGTCCTTTAAGAAAGTGTTTGCTTCAAGGAATTACACTTGTGCCCCGTCTATTTCACATGATAAGTAATACAGTTTCATTTGTATTTTTTCTCCTCTGTTTAAAATCAGGGTTACTATCATGAGTAGACAGCATGTAAATAGAAAACCAACCAAACAAGGAAAATACTATTCAAATGATTGGTTGTATTTGAAGTGATGGCTAGTATCGGTAGAGTGCAGTAGAGAATGTAATTTAATAAAATAGTCATATGATTAAAATTGTGTGTAATCCTATTACTTTAAAACCTCTTATAGAAGTGTAATAATTAACATTTAAAATAGATGATCATTCAGTTTCCATCCGGTCTAGCTTCCTTCTGTGCCGATTGTGCTTTCACCATAGCTTCCCTGCCAGACAGCTATCATGAAGCTTTTTGCATCCATGTCACCAGTGGTTGACTAACCATTCATTTTTTCCCCTCTTTGCTTCCCAATGTGTTAACCTAGATGTTGGTGAATAGAACAACGGAGGTATATATAAATATATATATGCATCATCACTCTTTCATAACTTAGTGCTGCTGCATCATTTCTTTCTCCTCTGCTCTGCATTGCCTTTTATATGATAGATACCTGCTTTAGACTAAACAAAGTAGCATGTGCTAGAGAAGACTGTAGTTTAGTTACCAGGGCTTTCTGCAGCTAAAACTAGGGTTGTAAAAGTAAGAGTAAGCATTCTTTGGAACTAATTACGATATAAGCGTCATATTGCGTAAAGTGAAGGTTTCTGAAGTTCTAATGCTGTAGATGTTTATCATCTGTGTGAAGAGCTGCAGACAACCCTGTGCATCCAGGACTGATTCTTTAGGCTTCTGCATGACACTTACCCTTGATGGTGTCAGCAAATTAAATGATCTTACAGTGGTACTAAATCTGCAAAACTCTCTAAGTGAGGCGGTGAAAGCTAGCATGGCTAAAAGGCTTGCTAACAATTTAGAAATGCATCTAGTTCCCATAAGGTTTCATACTTTTGGGGGACTGATTGAATTGCTGCATGTTTTAGCATTTTTTTAAAAGGAAGTAAAATTACATAAATATGTAAAAAAAAGTTGCTGAAGTGATGTTATCGGCTAGGCATTTTCTAATTAGGCTGACAACTTGTGGTGTCTTAACATAACCCAGTGTGATTGCCCACAGTAGGAGAGTGATCTTTATAGTACTAACCGTTGAAAAAAAAGCCACATTAATAATTTAAAATGGTCTTTGATGTTGTTTTAATTAGCAGTTTCTTTGAATTTATAAAATCTAGTTAGCAAGTGTCTTGAAGTGATTTGCTTCTGAACTTCTGCAAAGAATCACTGAGAAAAATTTTACTTGCAAGGCTAAAATAATACAGATAACAAGTAGATATTTCTGGTTAGAAATTAATTTCTCCTCTTAAAAGAAGGATAATTTTTTAAATTCAAATGTCTTCTGATGTTTATCTAGAATAACTAAAAGTCTTATCCTAGTCCTGTTCTTGTAGAATAATTTTGTTATTTTTTTCCCCTCTTTTACTTAGTATTATGATTTCATGTAACTTGTCAGTGAGTGAATATCAGGACAGAATGGAATATTAACTTGCATATTCTGCTTGCTAGTTTTTGTCAGTGCTGTCAGACAAATATTGCAGGAACAAGAAGACATTAAAATATTAATTAAATTTCTTTTTTTCCCCCAGAGTGGTTTTACTCCACTCCACATAGCGGCTCACTATGGAAATATTAATGTTGCTACATTGCTATTAAATCGGAGTGCTGCTGTGGACTTCACTGCAAGGGTAAGAGTAAAATCTCACAGCTATGTTCAAGTTGTATAAGAAACTTTTTGAAACATTCCCATTCAGAGATAGGGACTCATGCATTATTCTTACCATGGCTGTAGACTCTGTAGATCAACTGTTGTGATATAATTGTAAGTCTCAGTATTGGTGCAGGAAAGATAGGAAGTATGGCAAGAGACCACCCTGGCTTCACCAAAAGATCTTCAATGATCTGAAACTCAAAAAAGAGTTATACAAAAAGTGGGAACTAGGTCAAAATATGACCTATAAATAAACAACATAGGGATGCAGGGACAAAATTAGAAAGACCAAGGCACAAACAAGATAAAACTAGCTAAGGACATCAAGGCTAACAAGAAAACATTTTATAAATGTATTAGAAGCAAGAGGAAGACCAAGCTTAGTGTATGCCCATTACTCAATGAGGAAGGAAAGACAATAACAGAAAACGCAGCAATGGCCAAAGTGTTAAATGCCGTTTTTGTTTCCGTTTTCACCAAAAAAGCTGTGATTGGATAACTAGCACAGTGAACATCAATGTAAATGGGATAGAATCTGAGGCTAAAGCAGCGAAAGAACAAGTTAAGAATTACTTAGACAAGTTAGATGTCTTGAAGTCAGCAGGGCCTAACTTAAGGAACTGACTGAAGATATGTCTGAGCCATTAGTGATTATCTTGAGAATTTGGGGAGGATGGGAGGGATCCTAGAGGACTGGGAAAGGGCAAATATATAGTACCTATCTCTAAAAAGGGGAATGATGACCACCCAGGGAATCAGGCCAGTCAGCTTAACTTCAGTACCTGGTAAGATAATGGAGCAAATAATCAAACAATCGGTTTGTAAGCATGTGGAAGATAATAAGGTGACAAATCATGTCAAACCAACCTATTTTCCTTTGACAGGGTAACAAGCCTTGTGGATGGGGAGAATCAGTCAATGTGATAAAGCTCGACTTTAGTAAGGCTTTTGTTACTCTCTCACATGACCTTGTCATAATCAAACTAGGGAAATATAGCTTACATGAACGTACTGTAAGGTGGATGCACAACTGGTTTCAAAACCGTACTCTGAGAGTAATTATCAATGGTTCACAGTCAAGCTGGAAGGGCATAGTGAGTGGGATCCCACAGGGACCTCTCCTGAATCCAGTACTATTCAAAAGCTCCATAAATTATTTGGCTAATGGTGTAGAAAGTAAACTTTTAAAGTGTGAGGATGATACCAACCTGGGAGGGGTTGCAAGTGCTTTGGAGGACTGGATTAAAATTCAAAATGTTCTTGACAAAATGGAGAAATGGTATGAATTAAATAATAGGACAAATGCAAAGTACTACACTTAGGAATTGTTCAAATACAAAATGGGAAATGACTGCCTAGGAAGGAGTACTGTAGAAAGGATCTGGGGGTTATTGTAGATTACAAACTAAATATGAGTCAACAGTGTAATATTGTTACAAAAAAAGCAAACCTCATTCTAGGATGTATTAGCAGGAGTGTTGTATGCAAGACACAAGAAGTAATTCTTCCACTCTACTCAGCACTCATAAAGCCTCAACTGGAGTACTGCATCCAGTTCTGGTGGCCATTAAGCTGCCCCTATTGAAAATGGCTGCCATCTCCAGTTGTTTCTAATTAACTTGAAATCAGGGTGCCCTTAGTGAATATGACAGTTGCATCTTCACTTTGTGTGAGAGAGATCCAGCCAGCACATAATAAAGGACCTGGAAATCTGGAGGGGTAGGAAATAAGACTAGATGTTTGGGAAATGTAAAGAAAGCTAGGAAGGAGTCTTGTGGCAAGAGAAACTCTAGACACAGAGGAATATGAGAGAGACTGGCTCAGAGAAATGTAGGTGGGCCAAGAAGGGGGGTGTAGCAAGGGAGGGAGAATACGGGGGCAATAGAATGTGAATTGCAGGCAGGGACACAGAGGGATGTGTGTGGGAAGGGAATGAGACTGCAGGGACAGGATAATATAGAGGATAAGGAGGGAGAATGCAATAGGCAGGAGACTTAAGGGTAAGGGACAAAAAGTGCAGAGGAAGCAGGAAACTGGGAGAATGATAGAGGGTGGGGAGGCATGGGCAAGAGACTTTTTAATTTTTTTTTTAATTTAGTCTTCCGTCATTTACATCAGGATGATTTACTCTTTACAACCAAAAATCTGTATTACCACTTTGAATGTGTGCACCATGGGACACAGAACACTAGATAAAAAGTGTAATATTGTTCTGAGTAGAAATTTCCTTTTAGTTTGATAGGCTGTAAATCTGAAACACATCAATTACCATATTATTAAGTAACACAGATTTTTTGACAAAAGATTTATAATAAATAATATAAACCAATGAAAAATAAAATAATTGTGTTTATTTAAAAATAGTAATTTTCTGGCCTAAAGGACTTAACAGAAAGTCAAAAACTGAACACTTTCAGATTTTTGGCTTGTGCCTCCCTATGTTGCTTGCACATATCTCCCATCATTATCATTAGAATATTGATGGGGAGGGTAACAAGACATGAATGGAGGGTTTGAATAGAGTACAGTACTTTCTAATTACAGTTTGAGACATCCTTTTATCCATAAGCTATCAGTAGGTATTTAGGTGAAAAGGGTTCACTCAGGTTCTGTTGTTGGCTACAGTGTATTTGCTGCAGTATTGTTCAACATTTTACTACATAATTTAAGTTCCAGAAGCTGAATGACACTATCTTAGGGCCTGATCCAATGCCTCTTGAAACCAATGGATAGACTCCCAAGGGATACTGAGTCAAGCTCATAGTGCAATATTAAAGGGGAAAGGTCAACTCTAACACAGGTCATGAATGAGCTCAGTAGTCTCTGGCACAACCTAATGACTGTTTTCCAAATCACTAGAACATTCCATCATTAACTGTAATTTACAGTGTTGTTTTAGGAGAGGCCCAAGGTTGGAAAACAGGATGTTCACAGGCTAAGATTAAGATGTGCTTGCAAAGGTTTCTTGGAAGCCTGCAAGCTGCTAACCATGTTATCCATGGCTTTCGCTAGTAATATTGGTCTCTTATTTTCATGACCACTAAATATACTAACATTAACTGCAACATTAGGAAATATAAAGCTGTCATGAAGCTCAGTCTCAAATATTGACAAGTGCTAATTAAAGGGGCAAGGGAAGGAAGGGCCTGAGGTCAACCCTGTCCCACTTCAGAAACTAGGGGAGGGATTAGTGTTACTAACCAGTCTCATACAAGGCCTAATATATTAAAATAATCATAGCTCTTATGCCTCAGCAACTCAGTTTTGGATTAGGGACACTGATCAAGGAGCAGATCAAAAGCAGTTAAAAAAAAAAACCCTCAGTCTTCTGAAGTTCCATGTTCTCCCCCATCAGCTGTTGTCATGAGTACAAAAGCAAGCAGACTGTTCAATTAACTGAAGAAGTGCTGACACAGGGATGTCTTCCTGGAAGAAGAGTGGGGCTGATGGGGTGACTCAGAGCCCTGAACTGCTTCTTGTGCTTAGGAAGCTGGGCAGGAGCATCAGCAGGACACATCTCTAATCACTTTTTTGTAGTTGGTGTCTGGCTGTAAAAATGTAGAAAACTTGGCAGTGACAGAAGCAATCGTAGAGTAAATAACAGGGTAGAGTTGAGTTTGCTTTTTTGTACTTTTCATACTGCGGGTAGTGAAAATGCTTTATAGAGAGATGAGGTAGGTACCAGTGCAGCCGTAAATTTATAGACAAATGAAGCAACCGTTATATGCGAAGAATACTTTACAGACCTAAGCACGAGGCAGTAGTAGCCCTAGCTTGACACTCTGCCTACTCCGCTGCCAGACTTCAAGGGGTGGCAAAAATGACCTGTACGCACTAGTTGCCCCACTGTTACCTGGGCTGTGGGCACCTCTTGTTGTTATTTTTATTCAAATAGCACCGATAATATTCTGGGTGCCACACATACAGGAATAAAAGACCCAATCTTGAATATCTTACAATCTAAGAAGACAAGCAACATGCTGAGGGTGTGGGAGAGGGGTGCAATCAAAATACATGCAAGCTTTTTTATATGTCATATAGAGATTTTCAAAGGCAGAAAGAGCAGTTAGACACCCAGTGAGAAGTGGGTGCGTATATGCCCTTTGTACCTTTGAAAAGCTACCATTTTATATACTTCCTTTTGTTGAATACATACGCATCCGTTATACTTGGCTGCCCTTCACCCTAACCATAATTAGTAATGTCTTGTAGACATTATGGAAGCAGAGAGTTTTGAAGAGGTATTTGGAGGACAGAAGGGGGTGACCTTATGAATTCGTTCTCAGAGGTCATTTATGGACAGGGAGCAGTGTGACAGAAGGTGCAGAGACAGATGTGGGAGAAGTGGCTAAATGGACAGTCAAGAGTAGCTAATATATTTTGTGGAAAGGAAGTGGGAAAAGACTGGACAAAGAAGGGTGAGAGAGAGCTATGAAGGGTCTGGAGGGTGAGGGCAAGAAGCTTGAATTTGATGTGGTATAAAAGGGAGTGGAGGTCTTTAGGAAGGAGGAGGACTTGGCTAGAATAATGGGCAAGAAAGAGGATTTTAGCAGTGGTGTTTTTAATGGGTTGAAGGGAGGCAACGTGGGTGTTAGGAAGGCCAGAGAAGAGGAAATTGCAGAAATGATGATGGGAGAAAACGAGGGCCTGACAAGAGTTTTTGCTGTGTGCATAGAAGGCTAACACCTCTGTGCCTATAGCAGTGTTGCTGTACTGTCAGTAGCAGTGTCCCTTGTGAAGCAAGGGAGCAGCTGCTCTCCTCACCCCTTGCCAGCCAACACCTTCCTGCCTCTCAGCTATGCTTCCCACTTTTTTCTGCATTTAAGAAGAATAGATCCAGGGCCTGTTACGGTGTTATAAACCCTGCAGATCTGAGCACCTGTTGGCTCTGAGTGGGCACCTGAAACTGAGAATTGGATCCGAATCTGCTACAGTTCCAGACTCTTTAAATCTGATGGTTGATGAGGTGTGACTTTGGACCCTGAGCTCCAGCAACTCCCTCATATCTATGTGTTGCCTCAGTCCTGACTGGGGCCTCACAGAGATGGAATTCCATTGGCCACTCTGAACCAGTGGGAGTTTTCTCCAGTACTTTCTAGTACAATCAGTCCCATATCTCATCTGATTCCTTCTGCCCCAGTTGCAGAGGCTCAGATCTGGGGGTCTCCACAGATAGTCTCAATTTAAACTGAGATAGTATCAGAGGCTCATCTTGGAAGTTCTCAGATCCATGCCAATCTGAGATGAGAAGGGTCCATTCTAGATCTTTTGACACCTCAGACACAAGCCACCTGGATCACTCTTGTCTTCTTAAGTCTTCCTACAGGAAATTTCCTTCAGATAACATTGCCTACTCACATTAGGGCAGTCCTTGAAACATCAGGCACCTCAGAAAGGCCTCTCCAGCCATCCACAATAAGTAAAACTTCACAGGTGTTACGAGCAATAAGAGAGACCAGTTGCTCTCAATTCTGGCTCCACCTGCAGCATCCAATACCAGGCAGCTGTTTTGCTTGAAATTTTGAGAGCCCTGCACCATACTGGATATAGTATGGAAGGACTATTCCATTCAGTTCCGCTCCATGCCTCCTCCTTTTGCTCCTTTCCCATCCTTTTCAGGAAGAGCTGGGTTTTTATTCCCAGTGCTTCCTAGTCTTAAAGACACAAGGAGATTTCCATGCTGTATTAGACTAAAGAAAGTGAATATTAACTCTTTGGGGCAGGGACTGTGCCTTCTTTTATGTTTGTAGAGCACATAGCCCACCTAGATTAAAACTTTATATGGTGATACGGAGAGTCATTATCTGTCATGCCACCATTGGAGACCTGTGTTAGTGCTGCTCCACTTAAGAGATCAAGTAGTTCATGTTTTCCTGGGTTTCCTGTCTCATCATGGCTTCCAGTCCATGCTCTTCTTTCCTGGATATAATCTGGCTACTGTTCAGGAGTCTGGGCCTCAGATTCAACCAGGAAATGTCACTTTCAACCCGATGCAGAAACTGACTTGATGAGAGTATTACTACTTGACCCTGCTGTAGCAATGGCTTTCATATACCAATAGAAAAGTTCCTGGACTAGCCCTTTAAATAAAAAGAAAAGGAGTACTTGTGGCACCTTAGAGACTAACAAGTTTATTTGAGCATAAGCTTTCGTGAGCTACAGCTCACTTCACATGCATCCGATGAAGTGAGCTGTAGCGCACGAAAGCTTATGCTCAAATAAATTTGTTAGTCTCTAAGGTGCCACAAGTACTCCTTTTCTTGTTGCGAATACAGACTAACACGGCTGCTACTCTGAACCCTTTAATAAGAGAGCTTTGCCCAATCTTTTCTGAGTTCCTGCATTCATTATCTATGACTCTGAGAAAGAGATCTTTGCAACCTTGTCCAGTTTATAGGATATAGCTCAGGAGGAGACAGCCTGCTAGCAGTGCCTCAACAAATTCTATAAGCTTTCATCTGTTTGGCAGTGTCCTTTGAGGATTTCCATTCTGCCAACCATGTCAATCCATAGTGATAACCTGAGTAAAACCTGAACTAGGGAAATGTTCTAGACAGTGTTGACTCTTGTAGCCTGTTGAAGCTCAGGGAATCCATCCTTCACTGGAGCTTCAAGCCATACAGCAAATATTGAGAATTTTCCTTTCTTACGTAAAGGGCTGAAGTCATCAGAGCCTGCCAGGCTGTGAAGCCCCAAAATATTACTTAACTGCCAAAGAGAGGAGGGTAGCTTGTGCCCTTCATATATGTAGCCAAGCAGTGGTGGAAGAACAGAATATGGGACCCTGTGCAGGTTTTTTTTTGTGGGCCCCTTCCTCAAATTTTAATGAGTGTTTCACTTATTTATAGCACCAAATCTGCCAATTCAACTGTTCAGTACTTGATAACAATTCTCAAAATGTGAATGTCTGTGAAACAGTATAGTGCAACATATAATACTGACTTTTTCTCCTCTCCTGTTTGAATCACATTTTGCAAGACTTTCATTCTGTAAACTCATGAACTATCTGCAATAGGTTCATGTTTCTGGCCTGCTCCCAGGATCTCAGCCCTTGAGGGAGACCCCCTACCATCCCTTCCCAGGAGTCCATGTCTCCCCTGCCCCACTCCTTACCCTAGCCCTCCCTGCTGTCTCAAGGCTTCCTTGGAGGAAGGGATTTAGGGTTCTCCCCTCTGTGCCCCACAGTCACTCCTCCTCCCCATCCCCTCCCTCTGTGCTCCACATTCAGACCTGCTCTCCTTCCCTCCTGGGGTATGTGGGAGGCAGTTGCCATCGCAGCCGGGAGTGGGCAGGAGTACACAGACCAGGTACCTCTGCCTGAGTGGCGGTGGCATAGGCTCCCCATCCTGCACTGCAGCTCCCTGCCAGGCTGGACCAAAAGAACAGCCAAGCTTGCTCTTCCCCTGGCTCAAAGCTTCGTGGCGGTCCCTGGCCCTGAGAGGAGCTGCTGTGGGTTCCAGCAGGTGGAGTGGGACTTGGATGCAACTGTGCCCTCAGCCATGTGAGAAGTGAACATTTAGGCCTGATTTCTGTGGGTATAGTTGCATCCACGGATCCCAGCTAGAACTTCCAGTGCTCCCTGGGCCCTCTAAGTTGCATGGGCCCCTATACACCTGCCCCAGTGTAGCCATGACAAGTTAACTTTGGGACTGCTTCATAGTTCATCAGATCTTTCACTTTTTGCCATTTGCTTGGTAGAGAGAAACAACTATCTTTTAAATTACTTGAATTGCAGTCATCAGAGCAAATATCAGTGACACTTGAAAACTTCGTTGGTGAATGCAATATTCCAGAAAGGGAGCATCTCAGATTCTCGATCTGTTTGCCTCCAGGATGATACCAGATGTCCTTTGTACAATTATTGAGTGGCAGGCTAGTGACAGACACATTCATCATGGAGGGGAGTGATATATACCTTCTAACTGATTCCTCTGCTTCCTTAAATCACCAGAAAGGTGAAGCATGGATTCATAGATACAACATAGGCTCTCTGGTTTTGATATTCACATTTCTTAGTGCATCAGACTATCATTCTTCTTTCCATCATCTGTGGACTTTGTATGTCAGAAGCAGGGTCAGTCTTCATCCAGTCACAGAACCACCGTTCCTAGCAGCCTGAATCTTAGCACTCTGGTAGGTACACATCTTGAATACTTAGACAAACTGCAGCAAGCTTTTTCATAACCTAGGAGGGTGAGTGAAGTACAGCTATGTATAGTCCATCCTCCATTCCCAGGCTTACATTAGTATAAAGTCATGTTGAGCCATCACCCTAAAATCTTCCCTGATGTACTCTCTGAAATAGTCTTGTCTTAATCAGTGTATCAGCCTCCCTGTCTGCTTCCTGAAACATTAGAGTTTAGAAGGGGAAGGCAGGCTGCATAAGCTGGATATAAATAGGGTGCACTGAGTGACAAGTCTCCAAGGTTGTTTGTAGCATTTCGGACACAAGTCCATTGGGGAGTTAGTCTCTGTTTAGGGATTGTGTAAATGGATTAAACTCTGTATTCAGTCCTGTTGCGGCCAAGAAGGTAAGCCTATCCTGTTAGGTCTATGATAGCTTTCCTTATGTGACTGAGGAATGAACGTCTCTTCCTCTGACTTCTATAAAGCTGCCTCATGGAACTCAAGTCACACCTTCACACAACACTCTCAATTTAGGAGATAACTCTGATTCTTTTTTCAAGAGATCAGCCTTCATTTAACTAAGAAATCCTCAACCCTCCACTAGGGACTGTAATTGCTCAGAAGTGTTATGAGAATGGGGACTCTGTAGAGGCAATTCTTGCTGAAGAAAGAAAAGTTCTTCATCTGTATAGTGCATTTGAAGTTTCATACTGTTTCGCTCTCTTTCTCTCCTGTTTCAGTCAGGACTCCAAATAGTGCAAACGGTCTAAGGAAAACTGAGATCCCTTATATGACCTCACAATAAACATTCAGATTTTACTGTTTTGAAGTGGGTTATATAGGCAACATGCAATACTGATAGCAATACTGCTGAGTAGCAGAATACCATCAACACATCATAAGGAGCTGGCCACAAATAAGTGTAAGCAGCATGACAAGAGAACCTGTTGTTTTCCTTATTGTTTGTTTTTTGTCTTGTATAATTGTCCTTTGCAGTAGCATACTTCCCTTTTCTTCTATGACATTTTTATTTCATGCATCTTGAGACTGGAGAAAAAATTCTTAAATAGGGCATGTATTACATAAAACTGAGAAAAAAGCTTAAGAATTCTGGGCGACTTTTGAGGCTTCCTGGGGAAGAGGAAAATATATATCGTTTTCTCATTTCAAAAGAATCACAGTCTATCTCACTGCAGTCTGTGCATGCATGTCAGGTTCCATGAAAAATGAAAGATTTAGTCTTCTGCAATGATGGTGGTACTGTGGCATCTCAAAATTCTAAACAAAGGAAGATTCCTGGGGGAGTGAATATTGAATTTTCATAGTGGACATTCTACAGTGTATATATGTAGCCATACAGTTGTATAGATAAATAAAATATTTCACTGGCAGAAAAAATATATTGTGCAATGTTATGGCTGAAATTTAGTAATACATTCTCCTAGTTCTATAGCAAATTCCTGGCATGACAGTCTGGCAGTCATCAGCTATTCTTTCATGCATTCCTCCAATGTCAATATTAAACCCTTCTCAGATCCTGCTCTCAATCCGGAAGTAAGAGGAGGGTCTTATTAAAATCCAAACTCATTCTAATATTTTGATAACAAATTGGATTTGGAAAAAAAAATTAGGACTGTCAAGCAATTAAAAAAATTAATCACGGTTAATCGCACTGTTAAACGATAATAGAATACCATTTATTTAAATATTTTTGGATGTTTTCCACATTTTCAAATATACTGATTCTTCTTTGAGTGATTGCTCATATTGATTCCAATTAGGTGTGCGCGTGCCACATGAACAGCCATCGGAAAGTTTTTCCCCTAGCAGCATCCGTCAGGTCGGCTGTGGAACCCCCTGGAGTCGCACCTCCATAGCGCGCAATATATGACCCTGCTGACCTGGCGCCACCTCAGTTCCTTCTTACCGCCTGTGACGGTCGTTGGAACAGTGGCATCTTGCTTAGCAAGTTCGCCACGTTTCCCTAGCTTGATTCTCATAGTAGTTGTTCTTGTTCTTTCTTGTAGTTTTCTTTTTGTTTTTGGTGTAGTTAGTAGCAGTTGGGTTGGGGGGGTCTCCTTCTGTCCCGACTGCTTTCCCTTGGGAGGGCTCTCACGCTCAATCCCCAGGATTCAAATCCTGCTCCAAGCCCATGCCAACGGGTGACCCCCACAACTCTTGTCTGAAGTGTCTGGGGGAGGCTCACCAAGCCGAAAAGTTCAGGATCTGCAAAGGGGTTCGTCCTAGGACCAAGAAGGAGTGGAACTTTTGTCTTAAGCAACTCCTTATGGAGGTGGCACTTAGACCCCAGGTTTCTTTGGCGCAGCAGGAACCAGCACCGAGTTCTTCGGTGCGCAGTGCCTGGGCGACAGTGGTGAAAGTGGCCCCGCAGATGGACTCTGGCCAAGACCTGCCGCACCGCTGCTCCCCGGTGCTGAAACTGGCGGCTTCGGCCTGGCATCATCCCACTCCCCAGCACCGAAGTGGCACTGGAAGCAGGAGAAGAGTATCTCTGCTGCGCAGAGACCCACCCACCTGGAGCCTGCCAATAGGGCGCATCCCAAAGAGGAGCACCCGGGCGCTAAGGCTATGGACGTG
Organism: Lepidochelys olivacea; assembly: GCF_965140295.1. Lineage (NCBI taxonomy): Eukaryota > Metazoa > Chordata > Testudines > Cheloniidae > Lepidochelys > Lepidochelys olivacea. Next base: position 76,965,306 of record NC_140417.1, on the reverse strand, counting down.
GCACCGTCGACTTTGGCCCCACAAGGAGAACCATCGAGTCCGGTGCCATTGGACTCCTCGACCCACAGCACTGTGGAAATGCAGATGCCGTCCACTCTGGATACCTTTGTGGCTGCGAGGGACCTCATCGCCATGACAGCACCGGGGTCTCCTCTGCTCCATGCCAAGCCTCCAGTGCCTCAGCGTGTGGCACTCAAGGCAAGCCAGCATTGTTCCGATCATCGGCACCATCGATCGAACCTTGGCACCGTTCAAGGTCCAAGCACCTCTCCCCGTCACGGCACTGCTCCCCGTTGTGGCACCGGTCGCACTTGCAGCACCACTCCCGATCGTGTCATCGCTCCTGGTCACGGCGCTGCTCCATACAACGGTCGCCTTTGCAGAATAGGTCCCAAACTTGGTACCGGTCACAATGCCGCTCACCATCTCGGCACAGCTCCAGGTCGCAGTACTGCTCTAGGTCCTGGCACTGTGGCATGTCGTGGCATAGCTCCCCAGCTTCATGACAATGCTCTCCAGCTTCACGACGCCGTTCTCCAAAGCAGGTCCACACGGCACCACCCTGGCCCTCACAATCCCAATCCCGTTCCTCAGGCTTGGAAATGGGGTCTCAGTATACGGAGCGGGACTGAGGCCATTCAGACCATGGACACCCTGATATGGGGGCAGGTGCTCAATATGGGTCTGCAGGCCAAGGAGGTGGTGGAATCGGAGGACCCAGTGGTAGACATTTTGGCCCCGGAAGGTCTGTCAATGGTGGCCTTGCCCCTTATCAAGACCATTCAGGCCAATGCCAAAACCATCTGGCAGACCCCCGCCTCTATACCCCCTATGGCCAAAGGGGTCAAACGCAAGTACTTTGTGCCCTCGAAGGGCTATGACTAGCTCTTCATGCATCTGCAACCCTGCTCACTGGTGGTTGCGGCCATGAATTAGAAAGAGAGCTAGGGATAGCGGGCCCCAGCGCTCAAGTCGAAAGAAACCAAGCAGCTGGACTTGTTTGGCTGCAAAGTGTACTCCACTAGTGCTGGTAAAATCTTTTTTTGAAGTACATACATTGTGGTGATGAGGCAGTGATCTGGTTAAAGAGGCTTTATACTCCCTCCACATCTATACTTTGGGCTGTAATCACTGTATAAGTGTTTGGAACCAGCCAGTCAAACCAAGTCATTTTATAAACTGATTGATACCATGTAAATTGACTGTATATGACCAGACTGTGATCAACCCTTGCATGAGGGTGTGGGAGAAGGGGAAGCACAAGAACTGATTACAACAGTAGTTTCTGTGAGGAGGGGCTGCTCAGTCCTTGCTCTGGGGAACAAATCACCCTGAAGGGGGCAAAGAGGACATGAAGCATGGCTCTGCCCCTCCAACACCAGCCCATAGAGCATGGCAAGCATGACAGAGAGAGCAATCTGTGCCATCCAAATAGATAGTGCAGAGCCCACACTCACCAAGCAGCCCCAGGAGAGATTGAGCCTCAGCACAATCACTGTCAATCCTTGTGATCCTGCTGGGGCAGGGCAGCTCCACACTGCCCCCTACACAGGTCTGTGTTTGAAACAATCTAGCCCACCAGCATTGTAGCAATCTGCTTGGTGTTAGAAAGCTACATATAAACCTTTGGTGTGATAGAAAGAAGATGTATAAATATTTACCTTTCCTCCAAGCAACATCCATTTCTCCATATATTTTCAAAGCCACAGGTTCTGTTTGGGCGGGCTGGTTAGGGGATTGTACAGGATGCAGATAATACCAGAAACCAGAAGGAATATTTTACTTTTGAAATAAAACTAACTAAATTTGTTTTCTGGTGTTTTTAAATTGGCTCTTCATTTGCTGACTGACTTTGTCATTCATGTTATTCATTTGAAACAATAAAGGATAACCTTAAACTTCAGTCTTGAGCTGTAAAGAACGGCGGAATGTGTCAACAGGGACCTGATCTCCTTTCAAACAGGAACATTTCTCTTAACAATTTTGGGATTTATATTCAGATAGTTGATGGGCACAGAATACTTAAATGTTTAGGCTATTTTATATATAAATGTCTGTAATTCAAAATTCTGAGTACCCATCTGAATAATATAGAGCGGGGCAGCTGGGTTATCTTAGTCCCCTCTTCTGACCATACAAAAATGTGGGAGCACCAAATGTAATTAAAAGTGGTGCATTTAAATGTGATTGTAGGAAATGTTCTTCCACACAGTGCATGAACAACCTTTGGAACTCACAGCAACAATATATTACTGAGGTATTATATTTTTATTTTTTATATTTTTAATTATTATATATTTTTTTAAAATGGGCATATTTAGTCTTGAGAAAAGAAGACTGAGGGGGAACCGATAACAATCTTAAAATGTATTAAGGGCTGTTATAAAGAGGATGGTGATTAATTGCTCTCCATGTCCAAAGGACAAGAAGTAATTGACTTAATCTGCTGCAGGAAGATTTAGGATAGATATTAGGAAAAACTTTCTAACTATAAGGATAATTAAGCAGTGGAATAGGTTACCAAGGTAGGTTGTCAAATCCCCATCATTGGAAATTTTTACGAATAGGTTGTCATGGGTGACCTAGTTTGACTTGGTCCTGCGTCGATACAAGGGGCTGAACTAGCTGACCTGTTGAGGTCCCTTTCAGCCCTACGTTTCTATGATTCTATTACTGGTATCACCCACAATATGCTACGTGTTGTGCAAACACAAAAGAAAGTACGGTCCCATCCCTAAAAGGCTTGCAGTCTAAAACAAACAAGGGATAATTGTAAGGGGTATAAATGGGAATCCACAATTGGTTTAAATAGAAGAAAAATTATAAGGATGTAATATCTCATACTTCAAATTATAGAGCAGTGACTATTATAGTGCATGCCTATTGAAAGTACTTCAAGTCATGAGCAAATGAAGTCACCAAAGAAAAGGGTGTTAAGGGAAATAAGAAGGGGCATGTATACGTTATATGCTTTTATAGCTGTTTAGCTTATTCTGATACGATTTTCTGATTGTGATATGTGGATGTCACATCCTGTAAAATATTCCTATAAGACATGGTGACACACTGAGAGCTAGAAATTGCCATAATGAATCAGACCTGTCATTCATATAATCCCAGTATCCTACCTCTGACAATACCCAGCATCACGTGCTTCAGAGGAAGGTACAAATCACCCTGCAGTAGGCACTTTAGTGCAGAGTTGCACCATTTTAGGACATTTTAAAAGGAGTTTTAGATTTTGTAATGCAGCAAATTACTTCAATAGTTACCTGATTTACTATCCTATCTGAAAAACAAAGAGAGAAAGTTATAGAAGATCAAACAAATAAAAATACACTGATAAGACAGCAGCTGATGTGAGTTGACTAAGGAATTCAAAACCTTTCGTTTGGTGTCTGTACTGTTTGCTGATACCAGAGTTTTAGCATTAATAAACTACATCAAAGCTGCACATGTTATGAGGCTTTATTTTTATCTCTAGATTCTGGTGCCAGGTACAAGCAACTCAGATTTCACTTGCCTGATTATGTATTGTCACTAGAAACCGTAAATGAAAATCTTGCTTGAGCTTTATTCTCTCATCAATTCATGTTCATAACTGCCATGAATATATTTTTACTGATGGGAGAAGAGGCCACTAGTATGACACGGCTGGGCAGGATTTATTCACTACTGGCCTGGTCCTTCACTGAAGTCCACTGGAGACATTCCATTGACTTCAGTGAGCATTGGGTGAGGTCCTAAATTGTTCTTGAAATAGACTGTATTTAAATAACACATTATCCTAAACTATTCAGGGATCAGGACTGGGGCTATTGACAGATAGCAGAGCCTGGAATCCATCTACTCCCCCACAAATAAACAATTCAGATAGCAGAATGGCACTTTTAAATTCTGAATGGAAAAATTATACAGCTGCTTTACATTTTTTCCCCAGGGTGAAATCACTGACCCTTCATCCATCTCATTTTTTTAACTTTACGTCCCATCATATCTTCTACACCTGCCTTCTAGCTAAAGAAAGCTAAATATAGCTCCCTACGCTGCATTCATTCATCCAGTTTATGAACTGGCTGAATAGGTCACTAGAGAAGACTCTCAAATGGGATGTGCACACACTGCCTCTGCAGTTGTACCAGCCCAGGAAAGAGGAACTGAACTTTGATCATTCACAAGCTAGTGTGTTTCACTAGGCCACTTAGTTTCCTTCGGTTTTGCTCACCTCACTATCCTGAGTGCAACTGTGCAACATCATCTTTTTAAAATCGACTATACTGTTGGTCAGGAATTTCAGTCATTTGACCTAGATGCATTGTTGACCAATAGCATGGTCTTTTTCTATTATTGCAAACAAATGGTATATATGCATAAATATTTCAGAGTGAAAGTAACCTGTATATGCATTTTAGATCTGATCCTGCACCATTTGAGTCAACAGGAGTTTGGCAAAGATGGAGCAAGATTGGACTCAATGTGACTATATGGTTTATAAAAAATATATTTTAATTTTGAGTTAATCATGATCATTTTGTCAATACAAAGGGCTCTGCCATGAGTTTATTGATAGCAGAATCAGAAATAAATGCAGTATTTTCTTCTATGTCATGTAATATAGTTATAATTTACCATAAAGAAAAAAGGTTGTTTGTTTATTGGTTTATCTGTGTTTTCACAGATCCCCCAGACTCTCTCGTAGAGCCTGATTCTCACATACACTAAGTATGTTTTTCACTATTCTGGCACTATACCCAGGCCTTAAATTGGGCTTGTTACATTTACACTCACCTACAGTCCATTGCCCAGAATGGTGTAAAGCGGCTTTGCGGTAAATGAGATCCATACCCTTAATTTTTAGTTTTTCCTGCCTTTTTATATATCCTCCCCATTTCTTCACACATAGGTGTTTTCTCTTCCAGTCCAATCATGTTATGAGTAAAGTCAATTGTTTTGTCCTAACAGCACTTGGACTGGGTGGAGGGTATTGAGATTCTTTCTTTTGACCTGCCAGTACACTCACAACAGGTGGGAAAGGTTTTATATTGGCCCCACGTTACCTGTATTATATTTTCACTGGACAGGTGAAGAATGTTTTTTCTTCAGGCCTGATAGACTCAAGCACTAGTTTTAGTGGGAAGATGGAGGTCTCTTTTTTATGTCCCTTTAGCATCACTGATATCTTTCCTCTTGGGAAGAAGGGGAAAGGAGGCAGAATATCTTAATGATTCCTACACTTTCCTTTCCTCCGTCCTCTCTGCCAGGCAGCTTTCCCCCCTAAAAGCTAACAGTTCCCTCCAGTGTTTGGCTACTGTGATGTATTCACCCATTATTATATCCACTGTCTTTGACACCCAGCTTCAAAATAAATGGAATTAATTATTTTTAAATGTAACCCTGAAGTTGCATGCATTAGTTTCACAAGTGACCACACAGTTATATCATCTAAGTCTTCACTCTTCCCTCCCCCCGTCCCATATGTCCAGGGGTGAAAGTAACTTAAAGGACTTACCGGTACTCTGGAGTCCTGAGCAGGGGGCATGGCCTCAACCAAAAGAAGTGTGGCCTCAGTCGGAAGAGGTGGGGCCTTTAAAGACCCAGGCCCTTTAAATCAAGATTAAAAGCCCCTGGGGCTCTGGCTGCGGTAGCAGCGGCTGGGAGCCCGGACCTTCTAAATCACTGCTACCCCAGGGCTCCAGCAGCAGGGCTCAGGCGGCAATTTAAAGGGCCTGGGGCTCCGGCTGCTGCAGGAAGCCCCGGGCCCTTTAAATCACTGCCGGAGCACTGCCACCGCTACCCCAAGAAGGCAGGACAGCAGGGTTGGGGTGATGATTTAAAGGGCCCGGGGCTTCCTGCAGCAGCCGGAGCCCTGGGCCCTTTAAATCACTACTGGAGCCCTGCCACTGCTACCCCAGGACTCTGGCAGTGGGGCTCGGGCGGCGATTTAAAGGGCCTGGGGTTTCCCACAGCGGCCAGAGCCCAGGGCCCTTTAAATCGCCGTCCTAGGGAAGCCAGTCCAATCTGGTATGGTGTACCAGCTCTTCCCAGTACGTTGTACTGGACCATACCGGCTTACTTTCACCTCTGCATATGTCTTCTTGGGGTGATCTCATCTTAATGCTGAGCCCAATCTTGCCAACAGTACCAAACATAGCGCTTACTACCAGGTGTAGTACCATGGAAGCCAATGGGTTAGATTCTTGACTCCAATAATTCCCCTTTGGATTGCTCCAGCACCACAAAGGGGACTTAATACTGTCCTAAATGAGCAGTTAAGGATTCCCTCAGCATGGGGGAATTCTTGGCTGAAATAGAGGGCATGTTGGGGGCTGGATGAAGTATGTCAGAGCATGCTGAACTCCAGTGATCCCTGCTGGCACAGTGGCCTCAGAGGGTGGTTAAAACCTGATGCAATTTAGAAATGTCTTGAGGCTGCTCTAAGTTACAGTGGCTGAACCAGGATTGGGGGGCTAGACAGGAAGCATACGTTTGTCTTCTCCATTTCATGGACTCCAAGCACTGTTCCAGCACATCTGAGGACTCTGCCCAATGAGACTATCCCCAGCAATTAGGATTAGTCCCAGTACTAAGTGTTTGCAGACTCAGGCTCTTATATTTTAAGCTTACTGAGACAGAGACTCAATCTTTGTCTGTTTTATAAATCACCATGTACGTCTATGGCACTGTATATGAGCAATAAATAACAAAATAATTATTTTGAGTTTGGGTGCCTTATAATAATTAGCTGATTTAAATATAGATATTTATTTCCTGGGTATTGTACTATATATGCTTACTTTTAGGCCTTGTGGCTAAGGCAAAGTGTACTATTGATTTAACATCTGAGACATCCTTATCTTGGGAGCTGTATTCTGCCCTGGCAGGTTAATTGACTTGATGCTCTAATGATCTATAATACTGTACAGAATGTATAGAACAGCTATGTCTTTGTCTCCTTGTGAAAATGTAATATATCTGTGTGATAATGTTAATACAATCTTTCTGGTACAAAGTAGCCAAGGTATAGGTTAACTGTGAAGCATTATGTAAGTCAAAGGCATGCTGATGTAGGTGCTCAACATACTAATCAAGTACAAGTTAGCTTGCCACATTCTGTAAATATTGTTTTTTGTGTTGGTATTCTAGTCATTCCACTCACCTGCTATTTTGAGAAAACACATACTGAACAGTCTATTGGCTGGGTTGTACAAATCTACCATACTGTAGCTATTCAATGCATTGAGTGCATCTCTGATGCATAAAGCCATAGGACAGATGCTCTCAGTAAAACTTAACTGTTCTTTCTCAGTCATCAGGAAGTTGGTTTTATACAGCCAGCTGTTATTACTATCCCCCAAAACAAAGATGATCATGTCTTTAAAATTATATTCATCTTAGTATTGAGGCTACATTTTCAATTTAAATCTCTTCATGTTCACTTGACAGTATATGATTAAAGCTAGGTTTGTGGCACAGAGATCACAGTGTTCACAGTAATTGGGAGTTTAAATAAAGTCTGTGACCTCACAGGGGGTCTGGGCTCAGGTCCCTACTCCAGGCGCTGTGACCTGGCCCAGTCTCTGTCTATGGAGAGAGGGGGATGCCCCAAATGTGAGTGGCACTCTTGACTACATGGGCCATTTCACAACACCCGGAGCAGGGAGCTGCGAGGTAGAGCGGCCGCTGCAGGTTAAGTGTGGCGCAGGCTTGCTGTCTGACTCCTACCCAACCCCACCTCCCGTTAGCCCCCCACTATCTCCCTTTCCCTGACTTATCATTTTTCACCACACCTCTGCCATGAAATTTATTAACAATTTCAGTGACAAAATCATAGACCTATATCTGATTGAATATATATACTATGTACACTATGATATAGAGAACCCGCCAAAGTATGAAGAAACACCTGAGCTGCATGTAGTTTAAAAGGGTCTTTGAATGTGTTATATAATTGTCCTCTGTGCGTAGCAAAGTGGCATACTATTGTGCTGCTGAACATGATTCAGGAACAAAAATTAAAATGCATGCAAATATTTACTTTAAAGTCTGACTTGAAGTGTAACTATCACAGTATTTACCAGAGCAGGTTGGTTAGAGGTGATTGCTATGGTGCTGTACATTGTCAAATCCTAGATGTCTGTAGAATTTACGGGTAATGCTCAGTAATGAATGTTTACGGGCACATTGTTGCTTTTGAAATAGGGCAGATTGCTAGGAATCTGTTTTTTCTTATGATCATTTTCTTGCCGAGTGAAGCTCAGAAAAGCTTTGTGGAGTATGGGTCTTTAGTATAGTGGTTCACCTGTGTAGATGAATGCATAGTCTTTCTAGTCTTCTAACCTCCTAGGGAAACAAAGCTGTATTTGTCTCAGCAGTGGTTGTAAAGTAGTCTTAGTACATTCTATGAATGAATTGCAATGCTGAGCTAATAAAGGAGACTCATCTGAAAGTTTACTTTATATGCTTTATCTCCCACAGAATGATATCACTCCATTACATGTTGCATCGAAGAGAGGAAATGCTAATATGGTCAAACTCTTACTTGATCGAGGCGCTAAAATCGATGCCAAAACAAGGGTAAGATTAAATGTGAATGATCTGGGTGGTATTATTTACAGGTTTATTCTTTTGCCATGTATGTTTGTAAACAAACAAAAATATTCACTTACTTGGCAAGCTTTGGTGAGAGTACAGAATTATCTTTGGTTTTTGTACAATCATTGCTAGTGTTTTACCTCTCATTCAAATAATGTTCTAAACACCTTGTTACATTAAAGCTCAGAGCTAACTTCCATGCAGGCAAAGCAATGCCTGTCTTTTCTCTGGTATCTCATGAAGGCTACTTCTAGGTGGATCATTTGGAAGCATGAATAATTACACCTACCAATGAGCGAACCCTGAAAGTGTGGTGTTCCATTCAGTTTATTGATGCACCCCAGAATTTCAGTGGTGGAGGAGCCCCATCTCCTGTAACTTTCCCAGCCCCCATAACTGCAACAACATAGCTTCTCCGTGTGCTCTCAGAACCCTTGAGGGAGACTTGTCAGCTCTCTCCTGTTGCCTGCAAAAAACTTTGTTGGTGGTTATAGAAGCCTTCTCCCCACAGTTTACATAGAAATCTCCCGTCACCCCCATGGGTGAAATGTGCTAGGTTAACATCCCTGAAGTATGGAATTTTTCTTTTATCCATTGAACATGTAAAGCGCAGACACAGTATTGTCGCTTTGTCTCACCTCTGCCCTGGAGGGGCTACCTCATAGAAAGAGAGGGTAGTTTGTCTTCATGTCCCATTCGGTGTTTAGCTGCTTTGCTGAAATTGTCAGCAAGGGTGGCAGTAGTTTTTTTGAGGTAGACACCTGTCCACCAAGGATGTAGACTGATCTAGGACATCAGAACATTTAGGTGTATACCACTGAACAGCGATCAGATGATAATCACTGTATTTAAAAACTGATTGAGGCAGGTGCTTGGGTAATGTATTTATTCAACGAGCAAGAAGTAATTTACAGAGTAAACTTAGAACTGATGCTGCTGCAATCTTGCCTGGCTGTGTTCTCTGCCTCACTCTCTGTGGTTGCTTGTTTGTGTGCATGAGAGAGGATCTCTGAGAATGAACAGGAAGTGTGGCAACAGTATGACCTGCAAGATGTTTGACAACTTTACTCTTCATTGTCCACCATTTCTCTGATTCCTCACTGACAGAATTCAAACCAGTACAGTGATTTAACTTAAGGACATCTTTTATATAGTTATTACAGTATAAATAGCTTTCAGTTAGTTTTTTTGTATGTTTTAACAGTCTTCCAGATCTACTGCAAAGTATGTTTAGGCACATTCATGTATTTAGCTGACTGTCCATTCACTTGACATCATATCAACAATTACGAGGTGACCTCCTTGCTGGAATTCCAGAGTCACATCATATACTTTTGTACTCAAAAATAATCACTGTATCCTTGGAGGTATTTTTTTGTGCATTGCAGCCAGTAGTTAATGCTTTTTTCTCTCTCTGAAGCTATGACCATTTTGAAAATCATAATTTTGTTTTGCCCATAGTGCTGTAGCAATATAGCTCCAAGCCCTGCTTTGTGAGTATTTGTGAGAAGTTGATCTCTTTCAGTGGGTCAAAAATTGCAGAACTGGTTTTGAAGTCAGTCTCAGATTCTCTTCCACGCTCTGCCATCCAGACCATTCTGTGTCTTTAGGAAAGTATTTTCTCGTGTAAGATCTTAGAACTACATAGATGAATATGAATTTACTAACATGGGTCATCGTTCCTTGCAGTCTCTGAATTCCATTTTGTATTTTCAGGTCTCTGTAGGTTCCTTAGAATCATCAGCCATGACAATACCCCTTATGGTCAATTTCTCTCCCTAAGTACTGGTTTATTTGAAATTGACACTTGGCCTTGTTTACTTTAAGGTTACTTTCTGAAGTTTCCAGTTGTCACTGTAATCATCACTGATACTCAAAAGTGATGCTGCCCCAGACTGTTATGCAATCAGTGTAGATTTTCTTTCCTCCAACATCTTCCTGTGTGCAGTGAAATATTTCCAATGCTGAACATACTATGAAAGGCAATGGCAAGAAAAGTGCCAATGGGTACATTAATTGTGAGTGCAAGTCTTGGAACTTTCTTGTGTCCAAAATGCATCTAATATGCTGAAGAATTTGGCTCCTGAAATCTCAGCAAATATTTCATTCCTTGTGAGCAAGTAGAAATGTTTTCTCTTAGCGCTAGTTTTCAGCTTTGTGGGAGTCATTCCCAAAATTTGAGTGCATTCCCTTTTTATTGTATAATTACTGAGTAGTGAACTGAGCTTGTCAAGTCCCCTGTTCTGTGAATGATCCCATCTACTGTCATGTTTGGCAGCTTTTCCTCTGGTCTCTTTTTGCATGGCAACTACAACAATCTTTTCTTCATAGTCTGGTAATTATTGTGTACCCAGGGATACCCCTTTCCTATGAACCAATCTCCATCTGATGCAATTAGTGCCTATGGAACTGGTTCAGATTTGTTACTAAGGTTGTTATAGAGACTCTGTGATGTTCACCATCTTGACTCGGCCAGGCACCTCATGTGTAAGCCCAAAACAGATGTCTTCCCTTAGTGTAACACTTCAGTTTCTTATTTTACTCTTTGGGCTTTATAATCATTGACAGTTCACACTCACTTTGTTTCTCATTATAGGATTTTAATTGCACTTTTGACTTTTCTAGTTTTAGCATTTATTTGAAGTACCCTGTTTCCATATCTATTAGTACAGTCACTTGTGCTCCAGTGTTTTCTTTGCATGTCACATGTAGGCCTTTTGTGATTACTTTTATTAGCCATTATTTTGAGTTTGTAATGTCTTTCTTTACTGTGCTTATGAACAGTTTTTCCCCTTCTGTTGAGGAAGCTGCACGTAACAGCCTTACCCCAGACATTTTCCTGTTTTGTCTGCACATTTTTGCAAAGTGGTTGGACTTACTAGTTTCCATGTTTGCCCAAATACTGGACATATCTTTTCTGTACATTTATTTTTACTTAACAAATGATTACTTACAGTCATTTGTTCTGTGCCTCTGTCCTATTTACATTTCTCTTTATTCCACTCCTTGACATATGACTCTTGCCTTATTTAAGCACTAGATCCATGCCTCTGAGTAGCTTTTCGCATACTTTTCACATACCTTTTTATTGTTGAACCCTCAAGCCAGTTGGACTTGAATGAGGGCATCTTTTACTATTCCATAGTCACAAGACTGTGTTTTTAATTTTAATTTGGTGGCAATCTTCTCTCTTGTTTCACCTTCTCTGGAAAATATAACTTTCATAAGTAACATGAGTTGGGTTTAGAAGCAGCGGTTGGGCTACATTATCCAGCTGAGGTTATGGGACGGGTATAGCTCATGCTGGAAACCACCTACTTTGTAGCGAGGATGCAGGCAAAAATTACTTGAGTGCTAATAGTCCCCCAGTGCCTTTCCGCAATTCTCTCCAAAGGACCCAGTTACTGGGGAAAGAATCCAAAAGCACCTCAGCACAAAGAACTAGGGGATATGCCCCAGACACACAGCAGTGCAGAAACAGTGAGGACACAGTAACATGGGTAAGGCTTTGCTGAGGAGACAATCACACCCAGGCTAGGCTTACCCAGGTACTAGTCACCAGCTTAACTGTGCAGTAAAGACATACCTTCAAAGAGGTACCAAATTGGGTGAAGTTTGGGGCCATTTTTCATTTTTGGCTTAACCAGTGCAATTTGCCCATTCCCCAGTACACCCTCGATACTCTTAAAAAGAAAGGAATTAGCAGGATTTGCTTAACTTCTCCTGATCATGGCAGGCTGCTTGAAACACTCCTCATTTCACTGGGGCCCAATTTCTGGTAGTTAGTAACTGAGTGAGCGTTTTGCGTCTGGAGATGCTGACTCATCTAGACAAGAACTAGCATCTTGTGATCTGAACAATACATGGCTCTGCAGAGGGGAGCAGTAAACTGAAAATAATTCATGAAATAATTTATTTATGAAAATAATATTTAAATATTTGACAAAAATGGGAGAGATAAGAGAGAGGCACAGAATAGAGGTAGATTGGGAAAATATAAAATGAGAAGAGGCGATAAGAGGAATATAAAGTGGGTGGAAGGAAATACCAGTTCAGAAGCAATATGCCTGCCTAGTTTCCATGCTGAATAACAACATCTAATTTTATGGGTATAATGTTCTCCCTACTACCCCCACAAAAGTGTCATTGCAAGACAGTGTGTCTCTGTCATCTTTACAGTCACTTTACTTTTTCCCAGGCGCTACCCTTTTGCAATGTCCTATATTCAGTACAGCCATATAAGTATATTGGGCAACAAAGACTTCAGTCGTCGTCTTCTTTTGTATAACAACAGGCCCAGTATTGGAGGTTGTGTGTTTGAATGGAAAAGGATGGTCAAGACAGTATCAGGTGATCTATAGTTTAATATCTTAGTTAAATTCCTGGCATGACCCATTTATGCAAATGTTTCATGAAAGAGAGAGTGTGTAGAATACAGTCACAATTGCATAATATTCATTTTAAAAAAAAATATTCCCTTGTCTCTGGCAGAAATGATACAGTAATTGGGGAGGTTTGTGGGTGAAGAGGAATGAGGCTACTAGAGAGAGTATCAGACCATTAAAAACCCTACAAAGAAAAATACCAGAAATTTCATAAACACAAGTTACAGTTCTCCAGGAACGCTGAGAGTTGACCAGAATTCTGTGCACTTTGACTGCGTTAAATCTGGCCTTTGCCGTAGTTGCCACTGCATCCTATTGTAGAAATGCTTCTTATGAAATACAAAATACCATTTAAAAGGCAAATAACAAGGTTTTTGTTTGTTAAGCATATACGGTACATAAATATTTGGAAATCAGGCACAAATTCCAGGTCCTTGTTTTTCCTTCAACGGTTTTGTGAGTCAGCTTTCTATGCAGCAGAAGTTACCATGTATATTACTGGCCAAATCCTGGTCCCACTGACATCAGTGGGACCAGGCTTTGCCCCTCTTAGTGTTATGTCTGTCAGATTCAGCTATTTGGATGCCATTTTGGGAGCTGTGCATATAATCCACTGTGTATGGCATAGAAAGTACATATTCCATAGTATCTGCTTTCATGTTTCACAAACACACTTGTTTTCTAGAGATGGGTGAACAGGTTTAGATAAAATAAGAACCTTTAGCCACAACTTGTGATGAATTTGAACTGAATCTTTCTTGAGGTTTGAATAAGTTCAGATAACATTGCCCATTCATTATTCATTTCCATGAGTCTTTGCATTTGCTGCTGTTAGATGGTACTAGAAGCCATTGTGCTAAAATACTGTAAGAAAGGGCTAAATCCAGATCCCACTGAAGTAATTTTAATTGACGTCTGTGGAACCAGGATTTGGTGGTCTTAATCAGAAGTAGGAATTAATGGAACTCCATAAAAACTGCTCCACTATTGAAAACTCAAGAGGGTCACATAATATTTAAGCATACTGGCTTTTGGATCATTATCCAAAATAAACCTCTGAATGTTTTGAGGTTTTCTCATCATTCCCATAAATTCCATATTTCCCTAGTTTGGTTACTCCTGTTATAATCCTTTTGTTTGTTTTAAACAGTTGCTCTTATTCCCCCTCGTCTTTTGCATAACATGCAGCAGCAGATTTCTGATTTCTGTGCTGAATTCTCAAGCACCTTTGTCAGTAATTAAGAATTATTGTCATGCTAAGCCCTACCTAGGTGCTACTATGTGAATGCCTATAAAGGGCAACTTTTACAACGTAGTTTATAAGTAACATTCTGAGTGAAGATTAGTTAATACCTCATGTAACTCATTTATTGAACATTGCCCTAATGATTTTTTCCTCCATCTGTCTTCCAGAATAGATTTTAACAAATAAAGCATACTTAGTGAGGTTGATTAAATTAGCTTGACTTACTTTGGCTGTCTGATACTTCGTGTGTCAAACTGAATTTGTGTATGTAGCACACAGCAAGCACATTTTACCCTGGATTAGCAAATAAGTACTTGTAATCTTTATTCAACTGATTAGCTGTGAAATCAAAGGCCAGCACTCATGTCTACATGAAAACATACTGTACATGCCATTTTAAGATCTATCTGACGATATATAAGCTGCTGCATATAACCTGCATAAGAAATAATATAGAGTGTATGGTAACAACATGAATAACATGTTTGTTATACAGTATATATTTTGAATATATGAAAGGAGCAAATCTTATCACCCTCCCTTCCTCTGCCACAGTGAAGGTGTGGTTTGCAGTATAGCACAGTTGTTTGCAATGGGATAAAGAATAGGAACAGGCCTAGGGGGCAGTGGATACACTGCTACATGAATCCACATGCTTAGAGGGCAGTTAGGTAGCCAAGGGGATTAATATGGCCCTGAGGCTACAGTGGCTACCACATAGCAGATCCTTTGTGGGGACGATTCCTTCTACCCCAATTCCCAGTGGAATTCCCCTGTGCACAGCGCATGTGCTAAGGTTGTAGGCAGGTTCTAAGATTTTTCTCAAAGTGTTTTAAACATGCACAGAATAATTGTACAATACATAATGTTTCAGCTGTATAACGCTGAGTGCTAACTGATGTCTGGATTCAAAAAACAAACAAGTGGGCCCAGTCCTTGCATCTGGTCACACTGTGTTTGGTGCAGGACCTGAGCAGGGGGCAAAAGTGTCTGTAAGACACCATGCTGCCCCGGTCATGGGGTTAATTGGAGGCTGGGCTGGTCCACAGTGCAGCTTTCAGGTCTGCTCTAAGATATACCCAGCTGCAGCTCCCAGCAGTTTGTTTTGTAGCCAAGGAGTGTTGGAGTACAGGAGAATTCTGGCTATGTCAAGAGGAATTGGAATAAGCAGCTCTGTGCCACTAGAAGATTCTGCTATGCATGGTGGCTCCTCAGCTGGTCAGTTAGGCTAGTTAAGTCTGCTTTATGTTGTTGATAGAGGCTGAAGAACCTACAGTTGCAGGGGCATCCCAGTTTGGGATGGGGAGAGAGGCACTAGGGAAGCAGAGAGAATTCTGGACACACTAGATCTGTTCTTCAGTCTTCCATGATATTAGATGAGAGTCTAGCACCCCTAAATGCCTCATAGTCTGGGGAGAACAAGCAGAAAGGCTGTTTCTGTCCCAGAGGGGCCTACTATTGAGTTGTCTGAGCAGTTATTGTTTTTTAGCTGGAGACTAGTTATTCCATGCAACAGCAATAGGGGGCACCTGAATCTCTAGCCCTCCTTTCCCACTCCCTCCTCTATATATATCACACAGCAGGGAAGAGAAAGAGCTGGCTGATCCCCCAGGTCCTGCCTTCTCCCATGACATCCAGTGATCCCACACCCACATTAGCCAGGATGGAGGGGGAGAAAGTATATCCTTAGGAGGCATACCCACACTTGGGTGGGCCTTACTGGCCTGTGAAAAGAGGAATCAGCACATTGAGTGGGTGCTGTGGAGGTGAGACTGGGTGCTGGAAGCATGTCTGGGGGAGACTGGGTGCTGGGAGTGGGATTAACAGTAGTGTAATTGAGATCAGAGTCTGACCCAGCAATAGAGATTAAAAATGACATGAAGCTCCAGTGCTGTAGTTATAAATCCTACTTAATGTTTATTTTCTGCAGATAGTTTATTTTTATTATAGATAGAAAAAAATCATTTTAAGAGGCTAAAGAAAGAGAAGCAGCCACTGAGCTGGTGTATGCTCCTGTTGTTGAAATCCTGTATCTCAGTGCAATTCTTCCTGGTCTCTTACTGGCATTGCAGGAGTTCCTCTCCAGTTTTTCTAGATGAGTAGATAATACAGATGACATGATTTATCATGTCAGTGCATACTTAGAGAGTCCTTAATCTGCAGATTATTGTCATTATTATTTGTAATGTATTTTCTGAGCCATTGCAGACTATCATATCAATGGGAGTTTGCATCCTAATACATGTGATATATTTATGCTTCCCATATGGTATTGAGAATGCACAATAAATAAGAAAACTAGAATCCTTGTGACATATGTAATACAGCCTTGCTGAGTATACAAAAGCCACTTTTTATCACAATATCTCATTTTATCATAAACCCTTAATCTAAGATCCATACATATTAGAAACAACAGCCTGCACATTTTGTGTTTTTATTCACTTATTCTATAATGTAGCACTAAAAAAAAAAAAAAAGCTTTCACTCCCAGTCCTTGATGCCTTTTCCATACAAAACATTTTTGTAGCCAAATTCTCTCTCTGACAAATGGAGTTTCAGTATTCAGTGGGAATTCTGACAAACTCTTCACAATAGTTGCATTACTACAGCAGGCAGTGCTATAGATAGATAGATATCTAAATTCCATAGTCATATAATTTTGTGCTAATGCATGCAATATGGACCAAATCAAGCCCTGGCTGATTCAGCAAGGCTGCCTGCTGCCTTCTATTCCATGGGAATCCTGTTGGCAAGGGATAGGATTCCACAGCTTACTTGGCTGCTTTTCTGGGGCCCAATCCAATTTTCATTAAAATCAGTGGAAAGAATATTGTATGCATTCCGTTATCTGTGGCCAGTATTTTCTGCTGAACCAGCCTGGGGTCTTGACATGTCCCTAGTTCTCAGAACTTGTTCTTCTGGAGACATAATGCATTATCAGGTGGGCCTCCTAGTGCACACTGTGTGTGCTGTGGATGGATCCTAACTGGCCTCATCCATCAGAGGGAGGAAAAGCTCTCTATACTATACTCTTAACTCCTGTGCCTCCTCATCATATGGGATGTTAGCCCTTTCTGGTACACCACAATTTAGGGGAGATAGGGAAATCCAGTAGTTATGAAAATTGAGACTGATGGGACAGCTACTGTTTATTACAGTACTTGAAAGTATTTCTCAAATGCTGCAATTCTGTCACTGCTGTAGCGACAATTGAGCAATGTGTGACTGTTGTTAAATGCACTTTCTACATTTCATATTTTCGGGCAGTGTCTTTGTTCTGTGCCATTTAATTTCCAGAATTACAAAGTAATCATGCATAGGTTTTATTAATATTAGTTCTTCACATGTGTGTTTCCATTGTGAATATATATTCACATACAGTAGAACACTCCTTATTGTCAATAAAATGTATTTCATATACTTTTAAAAAATAATTATAGAAATCTCTAAAACTCACTGGACAGTGTATTTCTGTCTTTTAGGGTTGATCATTATCATGTAGTAAAGTTAGTGTGTCTTGGAGGATTGAAGAATCAGGTCTTGGCTCTGGGAATAAATGTTTGCAATATACATATTTCTAGAGTAGGATGGTGAGTGTCACTAACTTATAGCAACTTAACTTCCTTAAATCAGCTCCATCCATTAACTTAAATGGAAGCACTTGCACAAGTAAGACAAGCAGAGGTTGGAGCAGTATTGTGGAAAAATTAAAGCATTCAAATTTGTCGCCAAATACAAAGGGCCAAGACAGTTAGGGATCGTAAGGCTCTCTGAATTACAGCTAACTCCTGGTCTGCCATTTATTCTGAACAGAACTTAAATTGATGATTTAGCTTAGAGAAATAAATTAAGAAATGTCAAGGAAAAAATTATATGATTACATCTGAGAAAAAGTTTCAAGCAAGAACTATTTATCTTAATGGTTCTAAGATGTTTACTACAGTGTGTATAGCACAGCACCTTTACATTTGTGTGTTAAATACTTTGAGGTAATAATTAGTTTTATGAAACTGTTGTAAAATATTTTTTAGACAGTACAATCAATATGCATTTTGGGATGATATTTATTAGATGTTGGTGAAAAAAGACTCCTTTCATTTATTGTATATAAAATGATAATACTTATTTTTTGATTATTTAATTATATCTTTGTTATGGGGGAAAGTACCACTGAAGTATTTAGTGCGTATACAGTATATATGCTATGCTGGTCCATCTCCTGTGGGTTTGTTTTGGTTATAACAAATAAGAAGGTTTAATATGATTGAAAATGCTTTATTTTTCTTTTCGATTTTCCTGGAAGCCATGACATTATTATTTGTAACAGGCGTAATGTCATGTGGCACTGAAAAAGTCTTTAACTTTACTCTGAATTGCTTAAGGCAAATACAGTATGTTCCATCCTAGTATTCAGTGCATAAGACAGATTATTTAAATATTGTAAGCAGGGTACAGGTCAAGGAATAATCTAATCAATTTGTGAAAACTCTGTAAATCTCAGAAGATGTCATCATCTTGTTTAAGGAAGGTGTTTCTAAATGAAAACAACTAGTGCTGGGCAAATGAGTGTGTGATAGAATTAAAACAATTGTCCCAAAAAAGGGAACAAGTTTAGACTGACTTGTTCAATTAGTCATATAACCTCAAGGCTCCTATCTACTCTATAAAAGATAGATGATAGTTTAAACCGAATTTTACAACGTGGGTTTAAGACATTTTGCTCAGGGAGTGTGGACCAGTCAAAAGCAAAGTGATGCCATTTTAGAATACTATTTTCAAGTCTAAATAATGTGTTTTTCAAAATGGGAATCTCACACATTTGTCTGGTCCACACTGACCAAATCATGGACCTGATTTTCTAAAATGTGTGCATGTCAAAAATCCACGTATGGAATGTCTAATTTGTACATGGAATTACCACATTTGGACACACAGCTTAGGAAATTGAAGGCTGTTTGTGTATGCCATCATGGTAAATACATGCACAAATTAGGTGTGAAATTGTATGTGCAGTTTTAGAAAATCACATTCAAAGGGTCTTTAGTTTAAACTCATCATGTGCTGAGCCTATTTTTAAAAACAAGTTCAGCGAACACAGATTTATGTCGTATAGCTAGGGTCTGAATTACAAATTGACCATACAGTTCTGCTGTTATCCTAGATGTATACATGCAAGAGCTGGATACATAATGAAAACATAAAGAATATTCTGTTTGGAAATATCGTGTCGTTTGTGGAATAAATTATTCAAGGAATGTTATTTGATCTGTTGTATTAATTATGCATTACTCTCATATTGTTAACAACACTCAAAAACTCAGTGCAATAATGCATACTTAAAATATGAACAATATTTGAAATTAACGGCTTATGATTCTTGTATTCAATAGGACGGGTTGACACCTCTCCACTGTGGAGCAAGAAGTGGGCACGAACAGGTTGTGAAAATGCTGCTTGATCGTGGGGCCCCCATTCTATCCAAAACCAAGGTAAATGGTATTGTGCACCTGTTGACTAGAATAATCTCTGAAGGTTCTCTGAATGTAATTATGTATATCTTAGATAGATTAAGTCTCTTGTGATAAAGGTACAGCTTCATCATAACTATTTAAAATAACGGTGTTGGAGACCCTCCAAACTGAGTGTAGTTTGTAGTGTGCTTATGTGCATGTATCAGACAGTATGTGTTATTCGTGGACATTTAATTGAGATAGTTTTGTATATGGGAAAAAAGATTCCTTCTGAGCAAAAGGAGCAATATGGTATATACTGGTCCTCAGAATTCAGATAACTAGAAAACATTTGCTTCCATGGGACTGTTCTATACTGCACACATACAGACTATATCTTTAACTTGTTCCAAAGGTACCGCAGGGATAAAAGATAAAAATGTAGTAATGTCTCTTTGCAAAGGTAGCTGTACTTTGCGGAGCTGTTGGTTCGTTACCAAGTTCTTCCATTTCCTATCTCTATACTTTGTCAGAGCAAATCAAATACATTTCTATCCTTCCATAAGGCTGTTTGTGGAAATTTAAAATCATCTTCATTGGAGTGGGCAGCCTACTTCAAATGCAGGGGTTCCCATTAAAAAGTTAGCATTTGCCAACGCTTGCCATACAGTGGCAACTCAAGCACCAAAGTTACCTCTGATTTTAAGTCAAGGCATAGTAACTGATTTTTTAATGACACCACTGTATGTCTCCTCCTCCTTTTGGGGAGCAAGAGAGAGAGAGACTTTTGTCTCCTCCTTTTAGAGCAGATATACTTGGGTGGAAAAATTTGTCATGAAAAATCCTGTTGTACTAGTGCAGCTTGTTGGAGCCCCTCTCACAGGATCCCTTATACACAAACATTTCTCCCTACATGCCATGCCCCAGCGCATTTCCTGCTTCTGTCTTCTCCTAACCTGTCCTATTCTCTCTCTCTCCTCTTTTACTTGCCTGTAGTGATTTTGGGGTTTCCTTGATTTTTATTTTTAATCTTTTATGTTTTTTCTTGTTGACCTGTTTTGTTTCCGGTGGGATATATTTGTCACGTGGCCTGGACTAGGGTGTGGTGTCACATTTTGTCTGCTCTCCAAGGCAATTGCACATGTGCTAGGATGGCTAATCTGATGTCAGCAGAGGAGAGATCCTGCACATCCTCTACATGTGGAATTTTTATTGACTCCCAAAGCCCTAGGCTTCCAGCCCTATACATAGGAGTCCCTCCCATTGCTAGTTACAGTAGGAACACAGCCAGCTTTCAAGGAGCCCTCTACAGCTTTACCTGGAACACCTTTATATTGGGGGAAGGCCATGTAGCTTTCCTTACACACACTTTTCTCCTCTACCGAGGCCCTCTTCTCAGGATTAGTTTGACCCACCTTTCAGGGGCTCTTCCCAATCACTAGTGGTTCTGTGATTTGTTTAATGCAAACACCTGTTATACCTGCATTGCTTTATTTTTTCATCATAATAATACAGTGACCCTTCTGAGGAATTTTATCACTTCTTTGTGGTATAAATTGCCATTGCTTGTCATTATTCTGAAATTCAACTAGCTTTTTGAATACTAGTTCAGTAGTTCTTTAATCTTTTCCTCTTTCCAGGGTGTCCTTCAAACTTAAAATAGTGGTTTCAAAAGATGAGAACCACAAACCTTCCCTAAACCTCATTATCTTGTATCAAATAAAACATATCAGAAAAATCAGAGGCTATGTTGCTGGATTTAAAGTAATATAGCTGCATACTGCAGACGCTGGCCTAAAAAGTGTTTAAATAACTGTATTCAGCAATGTGGCACCTAACACTACAATACTAGACAAGCCCTAGACTAACTAAGCTACGTATTAAAAAACAAGTAGCTGAAAGCCCATGCTGTCACAGGTGTTATGTTTACACACATAAAGTCATGTGTGTAAACAAGCCAAAAATGGCCGAGAACTTTAAAACTGAACAGTAATAGGCCATGAATCACAGTGATGATTGAATCTGATGATATTCTAAACAAAAAGAATTCTCAACCATGCTTGTAGTTGTTTCTGTCACTTCACACTGACTCAACAGACATTCTTGACTTCAGAGTGATGTTTGGGGGTTTTGTGTGTGGTGGTAATGTTGTTGTTGTTGTGTGGGTGGTTGTGTTGATTTGTGTGTAGGGGGAGTTGTTTTGACAGTTTTGTGTTAATTTGCATGGGTGATGAATGATGGGGGTATGCGGGTGTGAGGGGCTGTGTATATTTGGGGTTACTGTATATGCTGGTTGTGTTATGTGGGTGGTTTTGTTGATTTGTGTCAAGGGAGGTTGTGCTGGGAGATTTGTGTTGATTTGTGTGGGTGGCCATTAGGCACATGGATGTGCCAGTTGGCCCAAGTAATCCACCATATGTGGAGTTTCCCTTATACAAATAATTCAGTTGTGACATGAAAATTATCTGTAGAGTAAGGGTGGTGATTTATTGAGTTACCTCTAATATCACAATAGTCTAGGACTCTTGGCATGGCATAGATAAATGCCTTACTGTAGCTGTATACCATAGGTGTAATTTGTAAAGTCAAAATGGCTGAGAACTTAAAAATTAGAAAGTAACAGACTGTGAAACCATATGATGATTCAATCTGGTGATATTCTTAACAAAAAGAGCTGTTTCCATCACTTCACACCAACTCTACAAGCATGCAGTGACAATCCTGAAATCTTATTATATAGAGGCACATAAGAAAAAGTGAAGAAAAAAATAGAAGTTCTGCTGCTTGGGCTTTCTCTCTGGTATGTTAATTTTGACAGAACTTGTGAGGTAAACTGAGAGGCAGAATACCACTGAATGACATTCCGTTGGCACTGAACTACAGTATTGTCCTCTGGAAAAAATACTGGGCTCAGTTCTCTTCTAATCAAGTCAGAACTTCCTCGAAACAGGACAAATCTTTTGGAAAGAATTTTAACTTTTACAGCTTTCAGATGGCTCACAGAACTCTTTCAGAATAACAAAAAAGCCTTAAGGCGGATCCATTAAAAGTTATTATTTCCTAGTAAAGATTGTTGAGTACATTGTAGGCCCTTTTCACATGATTACATCCTTAATTTTATTCATGTGGGAGGCACAATGACCTAATGGACAGGACATGGGACGAGAAGTCAAGAGACCTCAAATCAAGTCCTGACTTTGCTGATGACTTGTTGTGTGAGACAGTGGGCAGGTGACTTTGCCTCTGTATACCTGTTTCCATGTTTTTTTTAAAAATGAAGTTAATGAAACTCCCCCTACCCTTTGTAAAGCAATTTGACAGCTACAGATGAAGGATGAGCTATGTAAGAGCTGCATGTCATTATTTTAACTGACTCTAAGAGCCATTTGTCTTTGCCACTCAGTGGTTTGCTATAATATTTTGATCTCTCTGGTCTTTTGCTACTTTTCTTCTCAAACATCATATGACCACAACCTCTTAGTTTCTGTTTCTCCTCCTAGATTTCAACTGAACTCTTTGGCCCTGTATGTTCTCCTTGGCAGTAGGACCCCAAAATGCTCTCTACAAACATCAGTGAATTATGCCCTACAATGTGGCTGTGGTAGAGAAGCATTTACAAGTGGAGAGATATGGGCACAGAAATGTTAAATGGCTTGCCTGGGATCACATAGCATATCTATACTGCAATAGAACCAGGAATAAAACATGTTCCCATTTGTGTGCTTTAACTACAAGATCATCGTCCATCATCCCTCTGGGTGTCTACTGCTGAGATTCTTTATTATCCAGTCCCAACCCCTGGTCTGTGCTGTTCCTTCTGGATATCTGCTGCATTTCTCTGGTTCTCAGACCTTTTCTCCAGATTCTCACCAACTCTTCCACTTAGATGTGTTCCTTGGCCATCTCTGCTCCTATTTTATAATCCACCCTACCCTCCCTCAGCTTCTGCTCCTCATATCTGTTTGCTGTATTCTTTCATCTTCTGCTGACCCCTTCCCACATCATTCTGTGTTGTGATGGCCACAACACTCCCTCCTCCATAGCTGCCTCTGAGACTTGGAATTCCTTCTGTGTATTCCAAGTTATTCCCATCCTATTAAGTTATACAAGGGCAATTTATTCACTCTTGTTGTTAAGATAATAAACAACAAGAAGAAGCTGCTCATTTCGCTATTTAACAGAACTGTGTTGAACCCTCTTAGTGACTTTTACTGTAAACAAATAGCTTAGGGGAATTCTTTACACCAGCCGTTCTCAGCTGTGGTCCAGAAAGCTTAATCACGTTGCACTAACTCTACATTAAATATTTTCCAAATACCAGTTTTCCATGTAAACAATTCCTGCTGAGGTGTGGCATGACACTGGGAGAGGCGCCCACAAAATAGTCTTACTTTTAAGATTTGGTCCAGTCTGAGAAACCCTGCTTTTATACATTAAATATAGTTTAAAATGATGTCACTCAGCTAGCCTGTTTGCTTTCACTTTCTTCTACATTGCTTTTAAAAACATGTTTACTTTGCATTTCCTCCTTTATTTATACCTTTTGTCATTCCTATTATTGTACGGTCATGTTTTTTAAAAAGGGGGAAAAAGCAGTCCTCAGCTTCAGAAAGTCTATAAACAGCCATTGAGTAGTTACACTGGTGCTTTGCTTATGCTAACCATGGTCACATGGGGGCACTCCATCTGTAAAAAAGAGTTTTGATTTCTTCATGGTAATAAAGATGGTGTATTTTAGATCTAAAAATCATATTTCACCCATTGGTATTAGAGTATCACCAACGTTACTTTTCATTGTAGTAGCAGCAACTGAACTGGAATCAGTTTTTGTAAAAATATAATTTAATACTGATTAAAACTTTACCAAAGATTTTTGACTTTGGATTGATCAATCTAAATCATTAAATAAATCAAAGTGAAGAAGGTGATTTTAGGTACATTATCTGATTAAGGTGCCGCGATGCATTCATCCAAAAACGTCTATTTTGCTTCTGTCTATTTTTTCTTGTTTTAATCCTCACACCATGAAATGGAATTAGTAATTCAGAATTCTATCTGAGTTATTTCTTTGTATGGTTTGCGTGTGTATATATAAAAGTACACTGGTGCTTCCGTTTTGTGAGCAGTATAAAACATATTTTCATCACAACTGTTGTTCATAAAGATGAATGTCCCACAGGTTTCTCCATAGAAAACATGGCTTTTCAATGCTTTTCACTCAGCCAAATCCTGAGTTTTTACTTAGGGCGGGTCTGCACTAGAAACTTTTGAAGTTTTAGTAATGACCATTAGGGATGGCGGTTTATGACATTTCTATATTGTTAAAAGCCGAGTGTAGGTACAGTTATATACTGCCTTAAAAGTGCTTTGGCCAATACAGTGTATTTCACTGAGGGAACCTGTATAAGCTGTATCTACTCTAGGAGGGGTTGCTGATAGATGTTCGCTGGTATAGCTATGTTGGCAAACGTTTGCTAGTGTACACCTGATCTTAGCCTTTACTCAGGCAAACTCAAAGTTCCATGGGAATTTTGCCTGAGTAAAGACCTCAGAAGTTGACCCAGTGCACTTAGTTTCTATATAATGCAGTGTGGGATTTCTCATAACAAAGGAGCTTGTAAAGCTTGAAATGTCTGTCCATTTCAATTTGTTTCTTTTTATTTACAGAATGGTTTGTCTCCATTGCACATGGCAACACAAGGAGATCATTTAAACTGTGTTCAGCTTCTGATTCAGCACAGCGTGCCTGTTGATGATGTCACTAATGACTATCTGACTGCACTGCATGTTGCCGCCCACTGTGGCCACTTCAAAGTTGCCAAGGTTCTCTTGGATGAGAAAGCTAATCCTAATGCCAAAGCACTGGTGAGTATGCAGTGGATTACTAGTCACAGCTAAACAGTTTTCTAAAGTTGCAGTGCCTAATATTTGAGAGTTATTTTCTGTTGGTTGAAAGTTTACAGGCCCTGACGTTCAGTGTAATAATGCTGTATTTGTAGAGTTCAAGAAATGTTACTGTAGCTCTAATTTGATATTAACATTTTTTCTTGTGCAGTCTGTGTATGGATAGTTAATAGTGATTGACGTAATTTCTAGTGTAACCAGAGCCCTTTTGCATTTTGATATTTATTGTGATTCTCTAATTCTGAGTAGAATGAGTGACTGCAATCTTAACTGCTGCAGTTGTCAGCATAAGAGAAATTCTGATTTTCTAAAGATTTGCAAGGAGGAAATGAATAAGTGACATTTAAAATAAAGAGGATATTAGAGTATACAAAGTTCTGAAATTTGCAAAACAAGAATAAGTAATATAACAAATATCCACAGTATTCTTAAGGAGTTTCATCTTTATACTCACTTTTGTACATTAAAAAAACAAACAAACTGCCTTTTAATACAAATAAACTGTTTCCAAATGTGTGTATATATTGTTTTAAGGTGTTCTCATGGCTCACTTTGTAAAAAAAAATGTCTGTATAAATATACCTTTAATAATCATCCTAAACAAATTTGAATTCTTACAGTAATTGTACTGTACTTTGGTGCTGTACTGGGCTCAGGTCAATACTGTTAGGCTGTTGATTTCATAAGTACTACATGAGTTCTGTACAGAACTACGAACCTCTATAAAATCAGGGTCGGTTTGATTCCTTTTTTACAATTGGCCTGATTTACAAGGCTCCTTGCTCTCTCAGCCACCCTCTTCCATATATACCCCTCATCTTATCTTCATTGTCTTTGGGGGAAGGCTATTGTGCTGTGTCTGTCCCTCTGGTGAGTGCAGAATGCTGCTTGGCTTCTAGTCCTATAATATTTATTTTGGCTGCATTCTGAAATTATTGAAGTCTCATTAAATATGTCAGAATATCTTGGGCAGGGTTGCTGGATGGCAGCCAATCACTGGTCTGGATCAGACAGCCATAAATCTCCTTATTCCCCAATTCATTCACACATAGGGTCAAAATCTCTATTCCAGCTAAGGCACAAGAATTGGGGAGGGAGTAAAAATGATTTTCAATTGAACCTCCTATATTCTGGGCCTCAGAGCAACCTCAGAGCTGATCTAAGTTGTCTTGTCCTATAGCAGCTTCCTAAGGACCATTATACTAATAAAAATAAGCAGAATGCAATGGACTCTGATCAAGTTGCTTCTTCTGCTGATACTTTCATGATGTGCCTTCTATGCTGGGGACCTCAAAAGACAGGGGGCAACACAGAGCTGTTTTGATAGTTCTATGCCACCCAAAGAGCCCCTTACATCCAGATATTCCTGGTGTCCAGCTTTGTCCCAATTATGCTTCATTTTGCCCATATTCCAGTTCTTTAGTACTAGTTTCTCCTGGTCATTATCCTATATTAATGGGCCCAGATAAATGGAGGCTCTGTTAAAACTTAAGTGGAACATACACTTGCACTGACTCAATGCGATGAAGGCATGTGTTGTACCTAGTGTTATTGTAGCCATGTTGGTCCTAGAGTATTAGAGAGACAAGGTACTTGAGGTAATATCTTTTATTGGACCAACTTCTATTGGTGAGAGAGACAAGAGCTCTGTGTAGCTTGAAAGCTTGTCTTTCTCACCAACAGAAGTTGGTCCAGTAAAAGATGTGACCTCATACACCTTGTGTGTCTATGAAAGCATATGGCATTCTATACTCCTGTAGCTAATATAGTTAATTTTCATCAGATCTGAGGCCCAATTCAGTAAGCTGTTTTAAAAACTTCTCTGTGGAAGCTCTTTTGATATGTATGTATCAATATTGAAGATACTATTGTAAGCAGCACTTTGCCAGTCTTGGATATTCTGGATAGCTTGTTTTCTTGTTTCACTTGGTTTCTTTCCTGTTTTTACCATTTCATCACAAATAAGGTGTAGTTTTAAATGTGCACTATACAGTTTGTAGAAATATTTTTCTTTAGAATATATTTGTGTTAGTAATATATTTCATGTGAGAAAGTGATCTTATTAAAATTAAGTTAATTGACACAAAAATAGTGAAAGAAAAAATAGTGACAAAAATAATTAAGTAAAACAAACTTTAGTAATGGCATAGGTGGTATATGAAAGTATTTCCTTTCTCATTAACAGAATGGTTTCACACCTCTTCACATTGCTTGCAAGAAGAACAGAATTAAGGTTATGGAACTTCTCCTGAAACATGGTGCATCTATCCAAGCTGTAACTGAGGTAAGAAGCATTGTTTGCATGTATGACTTGGTTTCTAGTGCCAATGCAGCACTGTTCAATTACATGATACATGTGCATTGATTAACGAATCTACACTATTAAAAGTAAAAAATGATTTTCAGCTAGAGAGGAACAGATTAACAAATGCAAATAGAAATATACTCAGTTGCACTATCGGATCAGAACACCTACATAATGAATTTATTTTAAAATACAAAGGTGATATCTCATCAGAAGAAATGGGGCAGATTTTTAGAAAGGATCTCCATATTTCTGCATGCAGTTTTGTACACAAGGGGTGAAATTCACCCTTGTGCAGCGGGTCAAAACAAACCTTATTTTGAAGGGTTATGTGTCGGGCCCTACCAAATTCACGGTCCATTTTGGTCAATTTCATGGTCACAGGATTTTAAAAATCATAAATTTCATGAAAAGGAGTACTTGTGGCACCTTAGAGACTAACCAATTTATTTGAGCATGAGCTTTCGTGAGCTACAGCTCACTTCATCGGATGCATCCGATGAAGTGAGCTGTAGCTCACGAAAGCTCATGCTCAAATAAATTGGTTAGTCTCTAAGGTGCCACAAGTACTCCTTTTCTTTTTGCGAATACAGACTAACACGGCTGTTACTCTGAAACCTGTCATAAATTTCATGATTTCAGCTATTTAAATCTGAAATTTCACAGGTTTGTAATTGTAGGGATCCTTATGCAAAGAAGCTGGGGAGAGGGGGTGTCACAAGGTTATTGTGGGGGTGCTACTCTTACTTCTGTGCTACTGCTGGTGGCGGCGCTGCCTTCAGAGCTGGGCAGCTGGAGAGTGGCGGCTGCTGGCCAGGAGCCCAGCTCTGAAAGCAGAGCCACCGCCAGCAGCAGCGCAGGAGTAAGGAGGGCCTGGTATGGTATTGTCAACCTTAGTGCTGCGCTGCTGCCTGCAGAGCTGGGCCCTCGGTCAGCAGCGCCACTCTCCAGCCACCCAGCTCTGAAGGCAGTGCAGACGTAAGGGTGGCAATACCGTGACCCCCTAAAACAACCTTGTGACTCCCCTGCAACTCCCTTTTGGGTCAGGATCCCCAGTATAAGAAATGTTGGTCTCCACCGTGAAATCTGTATAGTATAGGGTAAAAACACACAAAAGACCAGATTTCACGGGAGGAGACCAGATTTCATGGTCCGTGACGTGTTTTTATGGCCATGAATTTGGTAGGG
This sequence comes from Lepidochelys olivacea, assembly GCF_965140295.1. Taxonomy (NCBI): domain Eukaryota; kingdom Metazoa; phylum Chordata; order Testudines; family Cheloniidae; genus Lepidochelys; species Lepidochelys olivacea. The sequence goes on along the minus strand of NC_140417.1, from coordinate 76,936,233 downwards.
CCCTAGTTATGTGGTTCATAGGCCTTGTGCTAGCACTGCATAGAGATGAAATTCATCCACGGTAATTCGGGATTACAACTCAAATAGACATCAGTCTGTTATTACTTAGGGCTGCATATAGAATCATAGAATATCAGGATTGGAAGGGACCTCAGGAGGTCATCTAGTCCAACCCCCTGCTCAAAGCAGGACCAATCCCCAATTTTTGCCCCAAATCCCGAAATGGCCCCTTCAAGGATTGAACTCACAACCCTGGGTTTAGCAGGCCAATGCTCAAACCACTGAGCTATCCCTCCCCCACAATATGATTGTGCACACACAATTGCTGGCAAAAATTTTGAGGCCGAATGAAATCACATTGGAAATTTGGTCCTATTTGTGTGCAGAGCCCTATCAAGTTAAGAATAACGGTCACTTGTATAGAGGTGAGATAACTATACAAGGAGTCGAGTTAGAAAAAGGATTAGCTGCTCTATTGAGGAAATTAAACAAGCTACACCTGGGAATAGTTTACCTCTCAGAGCTTTGAAGTATGAATTTGTTTCCATTTTCTAAATTATTCAATGGAAAATCAACCAGTACTTTACCTAAATCACAGGGTGATAACTAGAGCACTTTTCTGCATGAGGATATACTTTCTTGAATAAGGTTCTAAGTAGTGCTTCTTTAAAGGAAGCAGACATATTGGTCTTCCTTAGGGAGGCTTTAAGCAATGGCCCTCACTGGTTTGTACTTGCCAAAGGGGACATGAATCTGACTTTCAGGTCATAGCTTGAATCCCCATCAGTACATGAATGAGAAGCACAGACTGAAACTTAAGCAAAAGAGACACTGTGTTTCTTCTCCTTACTTGTGGCTTTCTAACCGTGAAAATAGGCAGTTTGTAGAACTGTGTGATTAACTGATTTTCCATTTCACTGGCAGTTCAGAAAAATAGGGAGGGAAATTTTGTTCAGGGCAAACTACTAACCAATTTTATTTTTTTCTTAGGCATAGTAAAAAAAAATAGTAAAGCTTTCATTTTGAGTCAAATAAAACATTTTATTTGGGGGATTTTTTCACCTTTCTAATAAAAGCAAAAGAAATGAAGGGCTAGGAACTAAAAAACAGCCAAACAACAAGAACAAAAAACCCAGCAACCACAACAAGGAGGAAGTGGTGGTGCCTAACTTATACTCAACAGCACAGTGGTTACGGTACTCCCTTGAGATGTGGAAGACCCGTGTTCAGATTCCCTCTCTGAAACAGGGGCTTGAACCCAGGTATCCACCTTCCCAGGTGAGTGCTCTAACAGCCAGCCTGTGGTGCATTCTAGCGTGGGTCTCTCTCAGACTGCGAAGCTGTTCCACTTTGTATAAAATACTTGAATAATTGTTGGGTGAGAGAGAAAGAAAGAATGACTCTATAGCCTGGTGTTAGTGCACTCAACTTGGAGGAGAAAAACCTGGATTCTGATCCTGCTCCAATGGCTATTTAATTATTTATACAAAATGGAACAGCTTCTGAAGGGAAGACTGAGAGAAATCTGCCCCAAAATATCCTAGAGCCTGGTGGCAGGGCACCCGGTTCAAGTCCCTGCTTCAGAGTGAGGATTGGAACTGAATCTCTCACCTTTCAGGTGAGTGTCCTGATATCGGGGCATTGGATATAAGAAGGGAAGGCATTTGCTGCCGCCTCCTCCTCCTGGGTTTTTTGTGAATGGCACCTAAATCCCTTTGTGAATGTGGCCTGAAAAAAGGAAATGTTTAATTTTCAATAATGTTGAACCAGTTCATTTTGAAACTTCTCAGAATATTTCTTTTTTTTTATTTCAAAACAATTTTCTGAAATTGACATGAATTCACGCAATGTTTGGGTTGACCCAGCTAAGAATCTTTTGGCAAAAATGTAGCTCAGCTGTAGTAATTGGTCTGAATCTAGATGATCTTATCCACAAAGGACTAGAAAATACAGCATAAAATGCTCAACTCCATTAGCTGGTAAAAACAGCCCAGATTAACAAGGTTATCCACAATCCAGAAACAGTTCTTCCAACAGAATTGCAGGTGTTCTGGTGGAAGAACACTTCCTTCATGTCCTGCACAACCACAACATGGATTTTAAAAACACATTATACTGCACTGGGTCAGGTTTGGCATGGGACTTTCACCACTCGTGGTCTGTCTTCCCCTCTGTCATGAGCCATTAGTATATCATGGTGACCTGTGATGGTGAAGCAGCAAAAGAGGATATTTTGGAGCCACTACATTTGCAGTTATAAGCAAAGATGATTTAATCTCTTACATGGCTATCAGTACATTGGCCAGACAGCTGCACAGTGTTCTTCCCTGGAGAAATCTGAAACCAACAGGTTCTGTCCTTTTGTCAAGAGCAGGAGGACAGAAAAATTTGGTCCCAAATGTGACTTCTCTTATGTCATCATTATTGTACAACTGTTTATTAATATGGTTATTTGTTAAAGATTCCATACCTTTGTATAGATCCTCCATATTGTTCCCCTCCTCCCCTTCCTTGCCTTTTTTGCACATGGGTTAATTTTTGTGATGAAATTTGATAGATTTATTTTTCTGATTAAAAAAAAACAACCTTTAAAACTTATTTCCTGTAAATTGTTATAAAAGAAGGTAGATAGTAAATAATACAGCTAGTTAGAGCAGTGGTTCTGAACCGATTTACCACTGTGGGCCACATACGGGGTCCACAAAATGTTAGCTGGGCTGCAGATTGAGAACCACTTTGCCCCCCACCTAACCCCCCGCCCCAAATCCCTCTCCTCAGTGCCCTCTGCCGAGAGACCCCTCCACAGAGTGGAGCCAGGAGCAGAGAGCTGGGCGTGGGGCAGGGACCCTGACCCGAGGCCCCGCTGTTCAGGAGGCACCCAGGACCCCCACTCCCCTGGCTGCCCGGACTCCAAGGCCCGCTGCATGGGGCCGGCGGTAGCCCACGGTAGGGCAGCCTGGAGCCCGTGGCCTTTCGCACACAGCTGAGCTGGGCCACAGCTGCGTGCTAATTGGGCAACATGTGGCTTGCGGGCCCTGGGTTGAGAACTGCTGAGTTAGAGCTAGTAACAGATTAGGAGACAAACTTGCAGTTTCCTATTCACAGTTGTGATGAAATGGGGTGGGGGAGTTAGTCACCAAAATCAAGAGATCTTCTGGGATCCAGAGAGATCTGGTACCTCTTTATAAATGATACCCTTCCCCTTGCAGCACAGTTCTTTTAGAAAACATACAGATACTTGCTGATTTCCACCACCGCTGTGCAGCAGCAGCTGTGAAGGGGACTCTGGGGTTCTAATGCTGCTTGGAGAACTATTAACTATTGATTGGATTTCTGATGGGAAATCCTTGGGGTCAGCAGGGGAGTGTGCCCAGGTGAGTGGCTGATCCCCTGTCTATCGCGCCCCCCCCCCCCGATACTGTGGAAGGGCAACCCCACAGGGTTCTAGTGCTGTAAATCTGTGTAGTTTCAAGGAGAAAGGCAATGTTCTGCAGAGCTAGCTCTCTTCCGCACTGGTTTTGAACTCGCCTCCTCTCATGGAAGTAGATGGGTAATGTTGACCAATATGATCAACAGGCATTTTCATTTACTCAGAAAAAAAATTGGAGGTGGGAGGGAGGAAGGACCATAAATCCACCTTCATTAACCCTGTGTTTCAGCAAGTTACATCTTCATACCAGAAACAATTGTATCCATTTTTTTTTCCAGTCCAGTATTGGTTTGTAATGAAAATTTCTTTATTTCCTTTAAAAAATGTTAAATTTATCATAAAAACAAAATTTAAAGTGAAAGCAAAATTTCACCTTCCTCATTAATCTGTAGATTTTAGTGAAATCAAGTATTGCTGAACTAACTACAATGTTTGTTATTTATACCCCTCAATCCTAAATACATATAAAGCCCAATTCTACATGTGCTTAAAGCTAAATATTTGTGTAAGTCTTTCCAAGATCAAGGGCTTGTTCAGTCATTTGAAATCAGCAAGCACTTGGGTATATTGATTTTTAAATAATGCGGTGTCCCCATGCTTTGTTCAAAGAAGAAAATGTAAAACTAGTGAGTTAATTTTGCTTGTTTCTTTGTTTGTTTTCAGTCGGGCCTAACTCCAATCCATGTTGCTGCCTTCATGGGACATGTAAATATTGTGTCACAGCTGATGCATCACGGAGCATCACCCAACACCACCAATGTGGTGAGCAATGGCTTTCTTCTCAGTAGCATGGAAACACATCTTTAATGAAGTAGAATCTCTGATATTGGTATTTATTTAAGGGTACAATACTGAAAGGTGTTGACCACCTCTTGAGAGGTGGTCAGCACTCATAGCTCCTGCAGAAGTCAGTGGGAGTTGTGAGAGCTGAGGATCACTCAAGGTTTACAGGACCCTGAGAAAGTTTTGCTTTAGGCCTGATCTGCACTTAAAATTTAGATTGACCTAGTTATCACTGCTGAGAGCTGTAGGTTAGCTGACCTGGTGTAGATGGAGGTAGGGGAACAGAAGAATTCTTCCATCACCCTAGCTTCCACACTGTGGGGAGATGGATTACCTACGTTGACTGACAAACCCCTTCCGTTGAGGTAGGAAGCATCTACACTCTGGCACTACAGCAGCATAGCTCTGGCATTGTAGCTGTAGTGTCCTGAATGTAGACAGCCTTAGTTTTATCCTGAACTGATTATATTCATCTACTTATTTGCTAACCTAAAGAATGAGAACTCACTCACTATAGCTTAACCTAGTACATCTAATTTTTGAGAAGTGCACTTGACTGCTTGAGCGCTGCTCCTCCAGAACACCAGAGGCCTTACCATTTAAGGCAAGTTCTGTTTTTGTCAACAGATTGCAGCAGATTGTCAGGACATATTGCATGTGTCCATACAGCCATTCAAGTGCACTTTTACTGGAGGAGCGCTTGTGCCCCGAGGGTCCCAGGGAAGTGGTGTTTAGGTGTGTACTTGACCAACTACACTCATTGCTTTAGGAAAAAAGAAGGATGCAAATTTACAATTTGGCATGAAAGTCTCTCTTCAAAACAGAGAGATGGACACTGTCGGAAGAGAGCACTGTATATATAGATGGTTTGTTCTGTAAACAATATTAAATTATGCACACATGCAGCACCATCTGTAACTTAGGCAGCATTTGAATTAAAAGATCCAGTGAAGTACAAAAATCAAGAAAACAATTTCCCTCTTGAAATCATTCTGGTTTCCTTGGATATGCATCTTTTGTTAAGCCTTGGATTTATGTACTTAGTAATGATTTTTTTGTGTTCACTCAACTGAGTGCTTGTCAGATCACAACAGACATTTGGGTCATAGGGCATAACAGCAGGGATGTAGAGGAAAATCAGCACATCTAAATACATAAAATTTGCAGTCATTCTAAATGTTTGACCAACTGAGTGGTCATTTAATTTGACATCATTTTATCATTGTAAATAGACTACAAGTGAGCAAGAGCTTTGTTTTCTTTTCAACAAAAGAAGAGAACAGTAATGTACTATCCTATTAGCAGACCGATGCTGGAATAAATTAATTCCCAAAATACTGCTCTAGAGGTCAAATATTGATTTGCTTCCCCATCCTGCTCACAAACTACTCCTTAAAAAATAATAATAATAATAATGAAAATCATGCAGTGATTATTTTAAATTGGGTCATGAGGTTTTTTTTACTGATTAAACGTTTGTTTTTTTACTGAATCTTTGACTATGTTTTGCTTTCACCACTACATGTTAGAGAGGAGAAACAGCACTACATATGGCTGCCAGAGCTGGCCAAGCAGAAGTTGTTCGATACCTAGTACAAAACGGAGCTCAGGTAGAAGCCAAAGCTAAGGTAAGGTGATATTCCACGTATAATAAATAAAGGGTAAACTTAGCAAAGCTAGGAAGTTTTGCAAATTAAAGTGAAACATTTTCTTCCCAGCCTCTGGGGAGGGAGCAAGGAAGTCAACCCATGTGGTGTTCTTTATATTTTGGTAATGATCTTTTTGTTTCTATTTGGTGCTCAGATACTATGGTGAGTGCACTACAAATGTATAGATAAGGCAGACAGTGTCAAGCTAGTACCAATGGTCATTTTCCCCCTCAGTTTTACTGGATGAGGGGAAATTGTTTTTATTATGTGCAAAACTATCATCCCTGTGCCATAGGCATCTGCTGTCATCTCACAAAGCTTTGCTCTGTGTACATTCAAAAAATAAGTATACTTTGAAAGAGTGCTTCACAAAGAACCCCATACAGTGCTGGCATCTCTGGAACACCTACAAGTCAGATGTAGTAGCCTTGCAGAGTGGAAAGCAATGAGGGTTGGACTGCCATGTCACAGTCAGGCAAAAAGTACAGTGATTTCACAGCAATAATAATTTATCTGTAGGAATTTCTCCATAACAGATCAGGTATTAAGGAGTGGGTGATTGAAGTAGGATGTCTCAGTTGGAATAAGGTGCTGTCACCAAAGAACGGAGAATTAGGTAAATGTGGGTTGTTCTTAGTCTCTTTGTGGGGAGGAAGAAGGGGAGATGGTGTGACATGGTATGATGGTTTGTTGAAGACAACTGAGATTGCTTGGAACCAAGATTGTGCAATGTGGAAGTGTAGGAAAATGTCAGTACATAATTTACAGAAACTACTAATGAAAGAAGGTGAAATTATCTGGTAGGCACATAGTACAGGGTCACAGACTACACTCTGGTGACTCAATCTATCTATTTGTCTTCGCTGAAAGTAATCTGTGAGGCTCTTTTCAGAGCAACCACCTAGGTCTTAATACAGTGACATTGCTGTTCAGTAATTTCAGATCTCTATAAAAGAACATGGATTTCAGTGCCACATAATTTTTGCATTATTCTGTTTAAAAAAAAATTGAACATAACCAAGTATAATGGGCACCCTTACATTTATTTAAACAGATTTGAAACTTTTTACCAGTTTTTCTGGAATTCCCCATTATTGAGACAGAGACTATGAAAGGAATTGCTCACTTCTAAATAAACATAAAAGATGTGTTTTAATACATAAAATGAGGAAATTAAGTGCCAAGGATTCTCACTCCATCCCAAATGCCTTCTGGTGTGATTAGATATTGCAGGAGGTCGTAGAACAGGACTAGATTTGGACTAGATTTGTAAAGGTATTTAGGTGCATAGTGGGGTTTTCAAAAGCATCTAGGAGCCAAAAACTCATTGATTTCAATGGGTGTTCGATGCCAAGATGCTTTCAAAAATCCCACCAAGTGCCTAAATAACTCTCTAAATCGGGTCAAGGGACAGATCTAAATCCACTGTAGCTTTGATGAGGCCCTTAGTGCAATATGGCCTGCAATATAATTTCATGGTAAAATGATGCAATGCAGGGACAGATTGAGAAACTTGAATACTTTATTTTCTGTTCTTGATAACATTGTGTGTGGGGGACATTTTCTATAACAAAACACTTTCAGACATCCCTTAATCATATGACAGAGAGGAAAAACAGCATTAATAGTTTTAGCCTTGATAGAATTAATAGTCATTTACAATTGCATAACAGCATCTCAGCAAATAATGTCCTTATGCAGATTGTCCTGTATTCCTGTCATCTTTATATTTAGGATGACCAAACGCCACTACACATTTCTGCCCGATTGGGAAAAGCTGATATAGTGCAGCAGTTGTTACAGCAAGGAGCATCTCCAAATGCAGCCACTACTTCTGGGTATACACCACTACATCTTGCTGCTCGAGAGGGACATGAAGATGTAGCCTCAGTTCTTTTGGATCATGGTGCATCTTTATCTATAATTACAAAGGTAAGGGAGTTGTAGAAGTGATTGCTCGAATGCTTTAAAAGGTTTTGTAATAGTTGCCAGTGAATTAGGTGCAGGATTCACATGTGCATACCAAGTGACATAGGAATTAACCACATTCTATTATCTAGGAGGATAACATGTTTTCACTTCTATGCTTGATTTATAACACAGCCTCGTGATAAAAACATATTGATTTTTTTAGTGTCATGGATCAGTTGTTCTCATGGATATCTATAATCTGCTTTGATAGACTTGTCTAATGTTTAAAGGCTAAACTCAGCACATTTGTCTACCAATGCCTATCGTGTGTGATGAACATTGGCTGGCAGAAGTGCAACATGAACTCCAGAGATGGAATACTAATTTCTAGGTTGTTTACATAAGATAGAAACATTTCTACTCTTCCAAATGACAAAATGTCTGCCCTTTTCCAGGCAACCTATGATCATGATTCCATTTGGGCGTATATTGATTTCATAGTGAAAGGAGTGCACAGCTGAAATTTTCACCAAGTGGCGTAGATATGAGTGGTTCCAAAACCATGTCTGGGGCCCCTGGTGACCCGTGGAGCACTTGCTGGTAGTCAATGGAAAGCTGCTCTGATTACATAGTTGGTTGCTGCTCCTTGTTTTCAGCTGCTTCAATGGGTGTCTGGGCTTTTCCCTGCAAAGAAGAACCTCCAGGCCCATGAAGGCATTTGGAAACAAACAAGAGACAGACTAGCTGCACCTACTATGGTTCACAGCTATGTAAGAGAAGGAAAGGAGTAACGTGATAGGCCAGAGCCACCTGTGTTACTGGAATTGCCAGACACATCTGGGAGAGGAATGTCCAAGGTCATCATGTAGCCTTTTTCTCTTACAGAAAGGGTTTACTCCTCTGCATGTAGCTGCAAAATATGGAAAAATTGAAGTAGCCAACCTTCTGCTTCAGAAGAATGCATCTCCAGATGCTGCTGGAAAGGTAGGACAGAAAAGGCCAACTTTCATGTACATACCCATGTACCATAATACCACAGCAGCTATTTACTGTCACACAAGCACTTGCTAATATCCACTACCAAAATTTTGGATTTAATTGAAATCTTCTGTTCATCATCATGTAGCTATATCCCAGTAAGGTCAGCAATCCCATGAGAAATGGATTTTAACATCATTAAGGGCAATACTGTCACTTCTTTCATGTGTCCACCCAGGGAAATAAGAAAGTGCAAAGCGCTTCTTGTCTCCCCTGCTCAGCCAGAGCACAGGGAAGAGATCAGGGGGACAGGACTCTGCTCTCCCATCCCCCACACTGGTGAGCAGGGAACGGGAAGAGCCAAGGCTTCGCAATATGACAGTGCTGAGCCAGCATGGACAGGAAAATGGAATGGATCAATGGTGGTTTACTTACACCCTTGGGCAAAGGGAAACTAGGACAGGAGCTATGATTCAAATTCCCAATTCCTTTCCTGGTCTGCTCCTGGGGCAGTCAGATATGTTCTTCCCCATCCCTCTGACCCTGGGCAAAGTCACGATCTCACCCTAAATAAGCGTGTGAGCAGGGTGTTCACAGACAAGGAACAGCTTTTGTCTGTTCTAATGTGTGTTGTCTCAAAAGTTCATGGAGAATTTGGAGACAGAAATGAATAATATCACTGTGTTCTCACCGTATCTAATTTAACCTAATTCTCTGCACTCCTGTGTTTTCACTGATGGTAGTTATAACAATGCTTGTTTGTTCTGCATGTGTTTTTAGAGTGGTTTAACTCCACTCCACGTAGCTGCACACTACGATAATCAGAAAGTGGCACTTCTGCTCTTGGACCAGGGAGCTTCACCTCACGCATCTGCAAAGGTACAAACGTTGGTCAATGTAAGGGAACAGCAGACATGCTTTTGGTATTGTTTTTTCCCATTATCTCAGCATTATTCATTATGGCTTCCAGTTACAGTGCACCCTGTTGACCCTATTCATTAATGTCTTTCATCCACATAAGGATCTGTAGGCTCGTAGAATGACTCAGTGGAGGGGGAAAGAGTGGCAACCAACAAGTTCTTTTCCCCCAAAGGATAGGGTTTATAACAAGGAAGTAGAATTAGTTAACAAAGTAGAACCCTCAACCCCACCCAGCTTGGGTTTTAATCAGGTACCAGGACCACTGAGTATGGAGCCCATCCTGGCTCCCGCTAGGCATTCTCCCTAACACTGTCTCACATGCAACCACCTTTATATCCCTTCCCCTTAGCATCTGTGCTAAGGTAGGTGGGGGGAAATGATCGGGGGTTAACTCCCTGTTCAGCGGACACCAGGTAATAGCCCTGCACTTTGTCACAGCATCCTTTTAGGAAAAAAGATTAGGGTGAGATTTGTCAGTTTGAGCATTAGTATTCTTCATAAGCATTTCTGTAGCACAGCAAATGGATCTCATTACAGTATTTAGAAATAGAAAAATATAGCCCTGAACAGATTGCAATTTAATATAGACAAGACAAAACACAGCACAAGAATTCAGGTTGGCGGGGAGCACCGGGGGCGGTGGAGGATAGGGGTGATATAGAGAGAGCAACATCTGCATGAATGAGCCTAAAAATATTGGTCTATGAATATAAAACTTAAAAAGGGGTGTGGAAAGTCCAATGTGCCTGAATCCGTGATGGGCTCTTCTGAATGTCCTGCAGCATCCCTTGGACTCAGAAAGCCCAGGGTAATGCAGTTTTCTACATCTGCCATTTATAACCAGTGTGTCAACATCAGTAAAATAAAACAGGCCTGAAGCATGTTTGGATACTATGGTGATGGGCATAGTCCTAAACAGCATCCCAAACAACAAATATTGAAGATGAAGATTGTGTGCAGAGGCCAAAATCATATATGCACAAACTACACCTCTTGATTGTCTTCCTCTGCAGTGGGACCAAATGCAGACATGACACACAAAGACTTTCTGCATGTCTAAAGAGGAGGCAGATCACAGGGGGAAATGTAGTCTCTTATACATCGTATTTCATTGACATCAGGTGGCACCTCTCACATGCCCCCTCATAGCCTCAAGGTGGCCCTGCAAGGAGCCCCCTGCCTCAGTTTTACCTTTAAGGGGCTTCTTCAGTAATGCACACAACAGAACAGTTTTGCAGGCCCTTCAGCCAGGATTCTATTTATTTTCCAAGAAACACAAACCAGAAAGAAAACAACAACATAAAGCAAGTCCCAGATTTCTCTGCTGGAGCCTGCTTGCTCGCAGCAGCCTTTGTACTCCATTCTGATCTGTCTGAGCGTGAGCACACACACAAACACACTGTCCTCTCTACAGCTTCCTACCCTTCTCTATAGGGGAATCAGCTGGTCCCTGCTCAGGTGTTCCTCCGGAGTAACCAGGGTTGGCTGGCCGTCTGTCCCTTAAGGGGCAAGACACCTTGTTCAGTCACATAATGTGAAGTGCATGATGGAAGTAAAGTTAAATAAACAAAGTAACAATGGTAAAGCCAAAAATCAGTAACTCCTATAGGGATGTACCAACACAATGCCCCAGGAAGTGAACTGGGGTGATCTCTGATCTTTTTCCATCCCAGCACAGTGATTTTAAATGCAGCAGTGAAAGAAACGTCCTTCTGCAGGTGACTAGAAATTACTGACCTAGTTTTTGCTGAAAGAAACAAAACTGTCGTAGCGAATGGCTCTCCCACATGGTCACGAACTGTGGCTTCACCAAATGCCAGTAGCTTCTGAAGCCCAAACCAAAATGATAAAATTACAGTATAAAGATAACTAGAGTCTCATATTAGGTCACCTCAATCACACATCTGTAACCAAATGGGTTAGCAGCTGCCACTTGTGGTTTTTGGTGCTAGCTGTCAGGCTTCTTAAAACACAACATTTGTTAGTATTTTACAGCAAGTGAACCACAGCAATACACTGAGTTGAGCATAAATACTAACTGAAATTAACAATAGCATGCTTATGGCCTTAGGCGATATGCTGTGCAGTCAACTAATAGATGATGTGATCATGGGGCAGATGAACTCCCAGTCCTTTTGTAAATTCAGTCTGATAAATAAATGTGTAATGTCGTATAGATCATCATTAGCAACACAATCAGCTTCTTCAACAATTGTTTTAGCCGTGCTGTACCTCTTTAATATTGACCTTTTGACTGTCCCATCAGACTGGCATTACAATATTCACTTCAAAAAGTGATCTGTGAAAGAGGGAATTAACTGATTAGTTGTAGTCCCAGACCCCAGGTGCAACTAAAAACTGGGATGGACAGTTGCTTCTGACATTGCTGTATTTTGCTCTACGCCTGCTTCTTTTTACAGTGTTTATTCTGGGTCTTTGGTAGCAGCAGTTAATTTGAGTTCACTATTCATTTTGCAATCCTTCTCCTTAATTCTCTTCTCTAGTTTTCAGTTGCCATCTCTGTCTGTCTGTCCTTACGCTTATCCCTTGTTTTTTCCTGTTACAGTCAGAATAATCAAAGTCTTCCCCCCAAACATCTCCCTTCCCCTGCAAGTCTATTTATTGTGATAGAGTTGGGTCCTTATCATGAGGATAAGATGCAGATTGAGAGTGAGCTGAATTTTTACTTGGATGTTCAGCTCTCTATTTGCGTAATCTTGGCAACCTACAACTTTCAGTTTCACCGAGTAAAATACAGTTATGAACATACGAAGATGCATTTGCAAAAAAGTAATCTCTGCCTTTTTGCAAGATATACAAAATGCACTGGTTTTCCTTCACATGTTAGAGGCTGGACTTATTTGTGAAGCTATTAGGCACATAACCAGATATATTTTTAGCTGTTCTATATGATTCTCTTGTGCTGAAAGTCCTTTTTACTCTTTTTAAGAATGTGAACTATTTTTCAAATGAAAATAGAATTTATTAACTCTGTACTTCCTTTTATTTATGTATTGCCTCTGTGTCAGAAGCTTGGCTGTAGGAGGCATGTAGCCAATGGCTAGGAATATGCACGCACTTTTGTGCTCGGTCCATAGCTAGACTCAGAAATGTTTTATGTTTGGCATCAGACTGAGCTGGATGTCCTTGATGGGGTTGGAGAGAAAGGAAACAGTTCTTTCTCTTTGGTCAGAAGGATTGTAAACTGTACCCAGCCAATATTTGATCTGAAGGCTAGTTGCCTTCAGGCGATAGTAATTGGCTTTCCACTCCCTCCTTGCTCAGTGGCGCTAGCTCACTAAAGTCAGAAAAATATTTTTTTTTCCACAGACAGTAGTTTTTGGTCCTACAGCTAGGAACCAAGTTCAAGACCCTGGTTTACATTCAGTTTAAACAAGGTCTCAGCTAAACCAGTGTCTAATACAGTTTTTACAACAGCCAGTGTAGAAAAGTTAAAACTGGTTAGAAAAGTGCTGAAAATTTGTGTTCTATCATTGACCCTGTCTGTCTCTTTTCTGGGTTAATGCTAACAAAACACTGGTGTAACCATGCATGCCCCTGTGTGTTCTGTGTTCCGCTTGCACACAACAGTCAGGACCTTGGTTCCTGTGGAGTACTGCTTAGCTACCCCTGGAGGCACAAGCTCAAAGAGCGAATTCACCTCCAGAGGATATGCAGTTTTCAGCCACGAGAGGCCTGACTCTGACCTGCTCATCAGGACAGGCAGTCTCATGCCCCTAGGAAGAGCTGAAGCTGTGAAGGGCAAATAGGTGGGATACAGGCAAAAATACAGGAGTTTAAAAATATATTTTTTTGTCTGTTACCTCAGCAGCACACAGCAGGAAGTGGAGTGGGTTTCATCAGAGTGTGGGAGGAAGACATCTTATTTCCGTACACAATGGACAGTTTCTGCCTTTGAGCATATCCCGCAATCACTTCCCTCAAGGAAATTATATGAGATCAGGAGATCTAGTGGGAATGGGGAAACAAGTCAAGCATTGGTGCCATTGCGTGAGAGCGTAGATTTTGTGGGTTTCTGGCAGTTGATCTTCCACTGTGAAAGGGGAACAGGTTCTTCTCCTACCTGAAAAGGGGAGTTGGGTCCTATTTTGAGCTGAGTCCTATTTTAAGCTGGGTTTGTTTCCAAAGCTGGTAGGGGTTCAGGCCCATGTAGTTTGGAATATTCATGGTACTTGCTATATGGCTCCATCCAGCTGGAATCCCACTTTTTTAAAAGCGCGCTCTCTCTCTCGCTCGCTCTCACTCCTTCCCTCTCACACACATACACTTTTCCAATAGTTTTAAAATTAAGATTAACACTCTATTTCTAGAAGACTAACAGGACCAGAAGCAATAAGCATCATTGTCAGTATCCAAAGGCTGGCCATGCCCCTGACCAGTGTGTTATCCATGGTTCTTAAATCTGTTTAGCTGATTTAGGCTATGTCTCTACTACGGACCTTACAGCGGCACAGCTGTACCGTTGCAGCTGTATGGTCTCCTGTGTAGCCACTCTATGCTGGCAGGAGAGAGCTCACCCACCAGCATAATTAAACACCTCCAAACAACAAGTGGTAGCTATGTCAGTGGGAGACACTCGTTTTTGTCGGTGAAACTTATTCTTGGTCAGGGGTGTGAAAAAACACACAAAAGTTTTGCCAACAAAAGTGCTAGTGTAGACAAAGCCTCACATATATTGATTTAATAAATGCTTAAAGAAACTTAGGACTTGTCTTCATGAATAGTTAGTGCACAACAAGCTGGGATGTGAAAGTACATCACACTCGGACGCAGCAATTAAACATCTGCAGCTGGCCTTGTCAGCTGACTCAGGCTTGGGCTGCAGGGCTGCTTAATTACCGGGTAGCTGCTCAGACTCCAGCCTAAGCCTGAACATCTACGCAGCAATTAAACAGCTGTGGAGCCTGAGCCCTGCAAGCCTGAGTCAGCTGACCCAGGCCAGCCACAGATGTTTAATTGTTGTGTAGACATACCCTTAGTGTCTGTGTGGACCCTGCTACATTGCACTAAAGGGTAACGTGCCTTGAAACTGCTAAACTTTTAGTACATGGTAGTAGTGTCCTCACAGCCATTTAGTGTGCTGTATAACTAGCCATGTAAACAAGCCCTTTGTGTGTAAAACAACTTAAAGGTTTTCTGCTAAATCCTGTCCTTCCTTTTGAACTCTAAGATTATTCTGTATAGTTGAAATTGCATTGAGATACTCAGAGATGGACTGATTAGAAATACCTGGATGCACGGATTAGAAAGAAGGAAAGAGTTCAGGGATATGAAACCAGAAGTTCATATTGACGTATCCTTTTCTGGCCCAAAATAGGGTGTCTAAAACTGCCTTCCACCAAGATTAGGACAAACTTTGCAATAAAGTTTGTGTTAAAAGAAAGACTGACCCCAATTCATATATATAATACTCTGGTTCATACCGGGAAGTGAAGAAAACAAACACTAACAGCTGTTCTTAGTGACTAAACATGCACATGTATCTAATAGCGAATCCCATCCCTTTATACATTACAGAGATAATATGTACTTAGGCCTTTAAGGAAAAGTAGCAAATAACTATGAAAGGTGGCTCAAACGGTTATGAAGTCTTTGTTTGTAGATTGCACTGCTCTGTATTAGGGCTACATTTTCCACATTTAGAAAGTGTCATTCAAATTTCTTTTAATTCTCTTATATACAGACATGATTTTAAAATAGTTATTAAAGTTTTGATGTGTAGCTTTTTAATATGGTCAAATTTTAAGCTCATTCATGTCAGGACTGAATTTTTAGAACTGATCATTTAGGATAATAAAATCAAGTATGTACAGAAAAGTAATTTACTGTGGTATTTCACAGATGAGCCTGTACTCAAATGTTTTATATTGACAGAATGGTTATACACCACTGCACATAGCTGCCAAGAAAAACCAGATGGATATAGCGACTACATTGCTTGAATATGGTGCTGATGCTAATGCTATTACCAGACAGGGTATTGCCCCTGTACATCTTGCATCCCAGGAAGGCCATGTGGACATGGTGTCATTGCTTCTTACTAGAAATGCTAATGTGAATCTTAGCAACAAGGTAAGTTTGCATTTATTTATTTATTTTTGCACTCAGGAAAAAAAAATATGGTGACTAGTAAGAAAAGGGGATAACAAGTGAATTTTGCATCATCTGATTCTATGAGATTTGAAATTTACATACTTTGACAAGTCAAACCAATCTAAGTACATTCTTTGATAATGTTACCAGCCCGGTGGATGGGGGGAACTGTAGATGTGATACATCTTGGTTTTAGTAAGGCTTTTGACAGTTCCACATGACATTTTCAGTAGCAAACTAGGGAAATAAAGTCTAGACGAAATTACAGTAAGTTGGGTACAAAACTGGTTGACAGACAGTACTCAAAGAGTAGTTATCAATGGTTCACTGTCAAACTGAGGGGATGTATCTAATGGGGGTCAGCATGGGTCTGTCCTGAGTCTTGTATTATTCAATATTTTCATTAGGGACTTAAATAACAAAGTGGAGAATATGCTTATGAAATTTGCGGATGATACCAAGCCGGGGGAGGGGGTTTGAGGACAGAACAAAACAAATTCAAAAACTGAATTTGACAAACTAGAGAATTGGGCTGTCATCAACAAGATGACATTCAGTAAAGACATGTGAAAAGTACTACCCTTAGGAAGAAAAAATCAAATGCACAACTACAAAATGGGGAATAACTGGTAGGTGGTTCATAGTGGGTCACAAATTGAATATGAGTCAACAATGTGATGCAGTTGCAAAAAAGGCTAACATAATTTTGGGGTGTATTAGCAGGAATGTCATAGACATGGGACATGGGAGGTAAGACATGGGAGGTAATTGTCCACCTCTACTCAGCTCTGGTGAGGCCTCAGCTGGAGTACTGTGTCCAGCTCTAGGCCCCACTCTTTAGGAATTGTGTGGACTTAGTGGAGAGTCCGGAGGACAGCAACAAAAAAAAACCAAAAGGTTTAGAAAACCCAACCTTAAGAGGAAAAATTTTAAAAAATGGGTACATTTAGTCTTGAGAAAGGAAGAGAGAGGGGGGGACTGATAACTGCTTCAAATATAAAAAGGGCTGTAATAAAGAGGATGGTGAGCAATTGTTCTCCATGTGCACTGAAGGCAGGACAAGAAGCAACTGGCTTAATGTGGTGCAAGGGAGATTTGGGTTAGATATTAGGAAAAACTTTGTAACTATAAGGATGGTTAAGCAGTGGAATAGCTTACCAAGGTAGGTTGTGGAATCTCCATCATTGGGGAGGTTTTGAAGAATAGGTTGGCAAACACTTGTCTAAGCTGACTTGGTCCTCCCTCAGTGCACGGGGCTGGACTAGATGTCTTGAGGTCCCTTCCAGCTCTACATTTCTGTGATTCTATGAAAAGCACACAGGTGTTTGAATTTGTCATCATTTCTTCTAGCAGAAAATAGAACATAGTAACTGCAATATTAGATCAGACCAATTGTCCATTTTTCTGGTATCCTGTCTTTGACATTCTCCAGTACCAGATGCTTCATATGAATATGTAAACCCTCCCCGTCTCCCCCATAATGGACAATTCTGTTGTAACATGCCTATTGGGGAAGTTTCTTCTTGACTCCAGGTTATTAGTGGGCTTGGCTCCCGCCATTTTATCAGATCTCTACATGTGCCTCCCATTAAGCAGTAGTAGCACCTAACTTTGTCAAGAGAAGCTGATTTTTTTATGGGCTATCAGCAGTATGGTTGTCTGAGATTTTGTTCTTAATGTAAGCGATTCCACTTCCCACGGGGCATTCCATTATAGCACTGCGACTTTCCACATGCTTTCTCCTGGGAATTGGAAAGGAAGTGAACTGATTTTCTGTTTATACATCTGCCAAAGGGTTTACAGGCTGTGAAGTCTACTCAGTGATAATGTCTACAGTAAATGTGCATCCCTAATTCCCTAGATGCCCTCATCTCCATCAGTATAATTGTACAGTGCGGTTTCTGTATGAATTTATCTGACAAGACTAGGAAGATGAGAGTGAGAAATTTCTCACAAAAATCGTTCCTTGCTTTTGGCAGGTGGAATGGCTCAGTGTCCTCTGAGTCTCTGGGTGGGCTTCATATGACACTTGGAAGCCTATGCTTCATTTCTCCTATTCTAACCTTAAAACTATTCATGGTCCTTCATTAGCATCTGTGGCTACCACTAAATACAGATGCTGGCTTTTATGTGGTGACAGACTGTACCTAAAAATAACACCTTGTACCCTCATATTCACCACTTGTAAATGGTTATGATATATTTTGTACAAAGTATGCCTTGTGAGGTATCGTTTGAAAAGTCATAATCTGTTACGTATTACTGTCCTGGTAACGTGTGTACCATCATAATATATGGAGTTATGAGATTTTGCTGTATGTTTGTTACTGAAACACATGAATCTGGGGAATGTCCACAGACTAGCTCTTTAGAAATAACAAGAACTATAAACAAAGAACTGTCCCCTCAAGCTGCACGTATACAGAAGGTGCAAGCAAGAATTTGCAATTCATGTGAAGGACTGAGTGCAGAGCACATAGGCAATGGGGCTGCCTGACCCCATGACACAGCAAGGACTTTTTCAATAAAAAGAGTCAACATATAAAAAGGGGGAACAAAGGCCCCTGGCCATCTCTCTTCCCCCACGTATACTGAAGGCATCAAGATTGTTTGGAGGACAGAAACATCACTGAACTGGAGGGAGGGATCCTAACTGGAAAACTTTCCAGTTAGTACAGACTGCTGTTAGCTTTTGGGTAAGAGAAACCTTATTCCTTCACGTTTGACTTAGCTTGGTAAAGTTTAGGAATTAGACTGGAATTTTATCATTTTATTTCTTTTTGTAACCAATTCTGACCTTTTATGCCTATACCAGTTATAATCAATGAAAATCTGTCTTTCTGTAGTTAATAAACTTATTTTGATGTTTTATCTAAGCCAGTGTGGTTTTGGCTGAAGGGCTTGGGGAATCTACTCAGGTTAACAAGGCCTGGTGCATATTCATTTTCTTTGCTAAAATGACAGAATTTATGAGCTTGTATTGCTTAATAAGTTACTGAGCAGTACAAAACGGTACATGTCTGAGTTGCAAGGCTGGGACTGGGGATATGCAGGTGTCACCCTGTATGTAATTCAAGAGTGGCTGGGCATAGCATTCTGGTATTTGTCTGGGGGTGACTTGCATGCTAGGGGCTGGGGTGACTGGGCGGAGTGGCAGCTCACACAGCAAAGCAGGGCCTAGTGCACACCAGGCTGGAGAGTTAAGGGGGCACAATGATCCACCAGTTCAGACTGTATTCTGGGGCATGTCACATTGGCGCAGCGAACAGGGTGAAATGCACAGCCTGCTGTACTGAGTGAGATTTGCACTTCATACACTGGTGTAGTGATTTTAAGTGAGACTTTGTGTGGTGGCTGAATACAACCAAGAAAAGATTACACTTTTGTTATTTTTTATTTGATTATTTCGGGAAAAGGAAATAAGAGCAGAAAAAGCATAAATATGAGAGCGAGCGAAGCAGTTACAAAGTTAGAGCTGTACCGATTGCAGGTAGCAGAAAAAGAGAGAGAACATCAGAGAACCTTGGAGCTAAAGCAACTGGAGGCGGAAGCTCATCAATGAGCCGTGAAAGAGAAGGAAATAACAGCTGCCATAGAACAGCACATCAATGTGCCTTGGAACTGAAAAAACAAGAATGTGCTATTTACACATTCATTTTCATATATAAGAGAACACTGTAAATAGCAGGATTTAAATCTGAGTGAGTGAGTGTTACTCCTAGCAAACTGGCAGGAATGTAAACAATTGTTTGATGTTTCTTTTAATCTCATTCATATCAGGAGAGTGAAATAGCCAGGAGAAAATAACCTTGAGCTTTTGTGTTAAAAACCTGTAGTGTAATATCTGCTCCATATTTAATATTACATAATGTTCCTTGTTTAACTTCTGTACCTTGTATAGGAAACATTAGCTCGCTGTGTATTTTATGCTTTTAAATTGCAGTGTCTCGTAATTGAGCAAATTTAAACAGTAAACAGATAGACAAATTCTGCCCTCATTAACAAGCTGCAACCTCATTAAGATCAGTAAAAAGAAAAGGAGTACTTGTGGCACCTTGCTGTAGCTCACGAAAGCTTATGCTCAAATAAATTTGTTAGTCTCTAAAGTGCCACAAGTACTCCTTTTCTTTTTGCGGATACAGACTAACACGGCTGCTACTCTGAAACCTGTAATTAAGATCAGTGCAATTGTATAAGTGTTGATTGGCTCATAATGTTGGCTCATAATGTTAATATGTCTCCTCTGCAAGATGATCATTTGTTGCCCCTAATTTACAGAGTGGACTGACACCACTTCACCTGGCTGCTCAAGAGGACAAAGTCAATGTGGCAGAGGTTCTTGTTAATCAAGGGGCTGTTGTTGATGCAGCGACAAAGGTAAGATTAATCAACACTAACTAATGTGTAAATATACCTGAAGAAAAAAATAGAGAAAATACATTCCACCCACCTAACGGAAGTGTTTAAAGTCTGTGAGTCCGATTCACCACTACAATACTCCAGGTTTATACTAGTGTAACTGCAGTGATATCAGTGGACTTACATTGGCATGAAACTGAAGTAACAGTGGTGAATCAGCCCCTGTGAATAACCAGCTAGAAAATATACTTAATATATTCAATGTTATCCAACTTTCCTTTACATGGAAAGGACTCTCTGTGGACAGTATATTTATTTTAGCAATCTTGTTTGATGTTTGGATCAGTTTTGATTTAATTCCATTATATTATTGTGTTTTGACTGAAGAAAGTAGGCATCCAGTAGGACTGGACTGCATTCTTCATTTAAGCAAACTTTCATAAATGCCAGAGCTTCCACTATCTTGTTTTTCACCGTGTAATACTGTCCCTTAGCACCCATTAGAGTTCTTTGGTACGTACTACACGTACTCACTCCTGGTCTATCCAACCAGCATTTGAAAAAATAACAACAAAATGGTTATTTAAAGTGTCTTGGGTATCACTGTAAAAACACTCTTTCAGGAGAGCTGTGTTTCAAGCAACATAAACAAAGTAAAAACAAATTAGGCATTCCGAATTATTAGAAATGTTGTGTCCCTTATCATGAGTTCTTGTAAAGAGTAATAGACAGTCAGCAATGCAACCAAAGTCTTCCGCTTATCCTGAGCTAAATACTGAATAATGTAACCTTCCATAAACTATTCTTTGAGTGTTACCAACACTGGCCAGCTGTAGGATGACTCAGTGTTCATGTTTGCACACTTCTGAATTTCTTAGTAGACACTTCCTTTTGCCAAATTATAGCATAGGGAGCTATTTAATGATACAGGCAACTATCTTCTAGGAAACGGAATTGACATCATCAAACTAATTTTGTCCAGCATCCAAAATTCAGATTTGAGCTGGATTCTCATAAAGGAAACATAAGCATACTAAACACTGAGTTGTTCTACCGTACTAATAAAAAGTTTGATTGGAAATTAAATGTATGGTGGCAGGAAATGCTGTGATAATTTATCCTTGTGTATACATCTCTTTGACTTTTATCTAATATAAAATACATACATACAAAAGGCCAAAAATGTCAAACTTGGTTGCCTAAAGTTTGACACCTAATTCCATATTTAAGCTTCTAAATAAAAGCAGCCTGATTTCCAGAAGTGCCGAGTTCTTACAACTCTCTTAATTTGGAAGGCCACTTTTACTTAGGAGCCTAAATAGGTTGCGAAATCTTAGTCAATCAAACTTGACATTTTTGGCCTAAGCTCCTAAATACAGAAATACAGTAAGGACTGGATTGCGCCTTGACTTGAGAGAGAGTTCAAGGAGCCACCCTTCCTGGCACATCATCTCCAATATGGCGCTGTGGGCTAAAGCCACAATTGAATGCATAGAGTTCTATCTGCATGTGTTGTTTACGCACACTAATGGTATCTATAAGTGACAGTATTATTATAATAATAATTAGCATTTATAGAATGTTCTTCATATTTGAAGCTTATCTAATTCTCAGAGCAGCTCTGTTAGGTAGATAAATCGGGATAATTCCACCTTAAATCAACCCTGATCAAGGCCTTGGGCTGTAGCTAAGGCTAAATCAGTACTAGTTCCTTTATTCTGAAGTCTCTATGAAGGCAGAATGGAACAAATTGCCCCCATAATCTGACCTGCATTACTTTGTGCAAGATCCAGAATAGAAGCTATAGCAGTTCTAAGGTCACTAGTTATTGTGAGGCCAATCCTGCTACCTAAACCGACATTCTAACATTGTATGAGTAGTAATGGAACAGTACACCCCAGCTTACCAGTTACGCCACATCACTGCACTGCTTAACACACAGCACTCAGATAAGTATATAGTGAGAAGAAGTAAATCTTTAAGAAAGTATAGATATTCAAGTGACAGAAAATTGAAATATTGGAAACAAATGGTTATACTTAAAAGAAAAACATAACATGTGTTCAAGAATCTGGACTTACTTAACTAGTTTTTGTCACATCTTATAGAGTAAGAGCTCACCCAGAATCCTTCCATCACATGCTTGGCTGTGATCTTCCCTTCATAAGACAAGTCACACTGTCAGCTTGTCTCCTCAGTGGAAAAGATCTCATGTGTGTCTTCATACCCCCCACCCAGTTACATCCCACAATCCATTGTCTTTACTCATAATCAGGGTGTCCCCTTGGTGGTTGCTTTTTTCCTGTGTGCTTCTTTCCAGTTGATTTAAAAATCTCTTGATTAGCATTTGGCTTAGCCCGTAGATAGGCCTGCATTGTGAAGCGAACAATATGCAATGCACACACAACCATCCCAAGAGAGATAAGAGTCTCTTCCCTCTTACCTGACAGGGTCATGTTTATCACCTTCTAGTGACCTGCTTTAACTTAAGAGTATAATTTTCAGTTCAGATACATTATTCCTTAAATATTATCCATACATACATTTCACAATGATTATGATGACCTATGAGCTCTTGGTGGAGACCTTACATGCCTCTGGTAAACTTAATATGCATATACCTGACCCATAAAACTATAAACACCCCATGCACTCTCTGCCAGTTGGCACCAAGAGGTTCATGGGTCACAATTCCTACCAAATACGCTGTGATAGTGGGCAGGATCATGGCTACATGATCTACGTGTGCCATGGCTATGACCATTCCTGCACTGCCTTCCTTAGCCACTGGGCGATTGCTCTGTGAACCAACTGCTTCTGTTGTGGAATGTTCTCAGGCACCTGAGGTAATAGAGCATTCCATCATACATAGCACTACCGTGAGCTTGGGGACCCAGACTGGGCCAGACACCTGGATGGAATTCAGGTCAGCTTGTGGTGCAAGGGTTTTGAATCTGTCTATATGGAAACAAGATCAGGCATCTGCAATACAGCTAATACTGGGAACGTGCCAGATGCAAAAGCAGCTGTTAAGCTTCAGTCATTGCAGCATAAATGCCTGAACCAAACCCCTCTTTGTTTCAGGCAACCTGGTGATTAATGGTACACAGCATGGGTTCTTCATCTAGAACAGCACTTTAGTATCTATAAGCATTGGCATGCCATTATCTTTTCAGTAAGGCATGCAAGTGCAGAATTGCGGGGGAGCGCACGTACAGTACATGCAAGGTCACTCTGTATGCGACTGGTGTCTCCCCATACTGCGGGGCACCAGCTGAAGGAGAAGACACATGACCACCCCATCCCCAAATCCCCAGCCCCGCCTCCTCCCCAGGGCATGCAGCATTCCCCCACCCATGGCTTCCTGCAGCTCCCCCCACTATCCCCGCAACCCACCACCCTAGCTCACCTCCGCTCTGCCTGCTCCCCTGAACACGCCGCCGCTCCGCTTCTCCCCCCTCCCTCTCAGGCGAGGGAGAGGCAGCGCATTCAGGGGAGCAGGCGGAGCGGAGGTGAGCGAGGGGGGGAGCGCAGGAAGTAACGGGGGGGGGGGGACATAGAGGAACCGCTCCCCGCCCCAGCTCACCTCCGCTCTACCACCGCCGCCTCCCCCGAGTGCGCCACCGCTCGGCTTTTCCTCCCTCCCTCCCAGGCTTGTCGCGCCAAACAGCTGTTTCACACGCGGCAAGCCTGGGAGGGAGCGGGGAGAAGCGGAGCAGCGGCGGCGCGCTCAGGGGAGCGGGTGGAGGCGGAGCGGAGGTGAGCTGGGGCGGCGGGGGCACATTTCTAGGGGCGGCATGGCCGGCACCGGAATGCCGCCCCTTAAAGTGTGCTGCCCCAAGCACCTGCTTGTTTTGCTGGGGCCTAGAGCCGGCCCTGATTTGTGCAACATGGTGATAAATCAGGTCCACAGTCTGCAGCCACTACTTAACAGGTGAAACTCTATTGAACTATCTATGAGATGCCCAGCAGCAGCTTCACTTTCCCTGGTCATTCGCTGCACCAGATCCCTCAAGGGGCTCCCTTTGTCCTCTTGGAGATGGATCTCACCTAGTATTGAATCTTTCTGTAACCTGAACAGTAACCTCAGTAATGTTGGAGGACCTGCTGTCTTCACTTAATTAAAAGCAATGCCTAAACTGCACACTAACCCCTAAACAGTACTTATGAATGTGTGCATTCCCCCCACCCCAATAGTCCTACAAATAGGAAGTAGTCTCAGTAGTGCACTGTCAGTGGGATCCCTGTCTGCCAATTCAATGGCCACTCCAGGGAGGACCTGAAATTCTTAACCACAGCACTGAAAATGAACCTGGTCAGTAGATAAAATTATCCAAAAGGAAACCAAATTTATTTGAGCATAAGCTTTCGTGGGCTACAGGCCACTTCATCGGATGCATGCAGTGGAAAATACAGTGGGGAGATTTTATATACACAGAGAACATGATACAATGGGTGTTACCATACACACTGTAAGGAGAGTGATCAGGTAAGGTGAGCTATTACCAGCAGGAGAGGAAAAGGGAAAAAAAAAAAAAAACCTTTTGTTGTGATAATCAAGGTGGGCCATTTCCAGCAGTTGACAAGAACGTCTGAGGAACAGTTGGGGGCAGAGGGGAAATAAACATGGGGAAATAGTTTTACTTTGTGTAATGACCCATCCACTCCCAGTCTTTATTCAAGCCTAATTTAATGGTGTCCAGTTTGCAAATTAATTCCAATTCAGCAGTCTGAGGACACCACTCTGCCAAAAAACACTTGCTGCAGCCACTGTTGTAGGAAGACGTGTGAGAATCTGTGTCCTCTATTTCATCATGGACCAGTTTCTGGAGAAACCCTGATGATCTAAGTTTATAATGAAAGACCTGACAAACTCTTTACTGCAGTAGGAAACAGCCTTCCCCCCACCAGTAATAACTACCTGGCCCTTTCTCACTCAATTACAGAATCCATAGAGAGAAAGAATACTTAATATTTTATCGATTTCAGAGTAACAGCCGTGTTAGTCTGTATTTGCAAAAAGAAAAGGAGTACTTGTGGCACCTTAGAGACTAACCAATTTATTTGAGCATGAGCTTTCGTGAGCTACAGCTCACTTCATCGGATGCATACCGTGGAAACTGCAGCAGACTTTATATACACACAGAGAATATGAAACAATACCTCCTCCCACCCCACTGTCCTGCTGGTAATAGCTTATCTAAAGTGATCGTCAAGTTGGGCCATTTCCAGCACAAATCCAGGTTTTCTCACCCTCCACCCCCCCACACAAATTCACTCTCCTGCTGGTAATAGCCCATCCAAAGTGACAACTCTCTACACAATGTGCATGATAATCAAGTTGGGCCATTTCCTGCACAAATCCAGGTTCTCTCACCCCCTCACCCCCCTCCCAAAAACCACACACACAAACTCACTATCCTGCTGGTAATAGCTCATCCAAAGTGACCACTCTCCCTACAATGTGCATGATAATCAAGGTGGGCCATTTCCAGCACAAATCCAGGTTTTCTCACCTCCCCACCCCCATACACACACAAACTCACTCTCCTGCTGGTAATAGCTCATCCAAACTGACCACTCTCCAAGTTTAAATCCAAGTTAAACCAGAACATCTGGGGGGGGGGGGGTAGGAAAAAACAAGGGGAAATAGGCTACCTTGCATAATGACTTAGCCACTCCCAGTCTCTATTTAAGCCTAAATTAATAGTATCCAATTTGCAAATGAATTCCAATTCAGCAGTTTCTCGCTGGAGTCTGGATTTGAAGTTTTTTTGTTTTAAGATAGCGACCTTCATGTCTGTGATTGCGTGACCAGAGAGATTGAAGTGTTCTCCGAC
Organism: Lepidochelys olivacea; assembly: GCF_965140295.1. Lineage (NCBI taxonomy): Eukaryota > Metazoa > Chordata > Testudines > Cheloniidae > Lepidochelys > Lepidochelys olivacea. The sequence continues at coordinate 76,910,248 of NC_140417.1, read as the reverse complement.
TGGTTTATGAATGTTATAATTCTTGACATCTGATTTGTGTCCATTTATTCTTTTACGTAGAAACTTTCCAGTTTGACCAATGTAAATGGCAGAGGGGCATTGCTGGCACATGATGGCATATATCACATTGGTGGATGTGCAGGTGAAGGAGTCTCTGATAGTGTGGCTGATGTTATTAGGCCCTGTGATGGTGTCCCCTGAATAGATATGTGGGCACAGTTGGCAATGGGCTTTGTTGCAAGGATAAGTTCCTGGGTTAGTGGTTCTGTTGTGTGGTATGTGGTTGTTGGTGAGTATTTGCTTCAGGTTGCGGGGCTGTCTGTAGGCAAGGACTGGCCTGTCTCCCAAGATTTGTGAGAGTGTTGGGTCATCCTTTAGGATAGGTTGTAGATCCTTAATAATGCGTTGGAGAGGTTTTAGTTGGGGGCTGAAGGTGACGGCTAGTGGCGTTCTGTTATTTTCTTTGTTAGGCCTGTCCTGTAGTAGGTAACTTCTGGGAACTCTTCTGGCTCTATCAATCTGTTTCTTTACTTCTGCAGGTGGGTATTGTAGTTGTAAGAAAGCTTGACAGAGATCTTGTAGGTGTTTGTCTCTGTCTGAGGGGTTGGAGCAAATGCGGTTGTATCGCAGAGCTTGGCTGTAGACGATGGATCGTGTGGTGTGGTCAGGGTGAAAGCTGGAGGCATGCAGGTAGGAATAGCGGTCAGTAGGTTTCCGGTATAGGGTGGTGTTTATGTGACCATTGTTTATTAGCACTGTAGTGTCCAGGAAGTGGATCTCTTGTGTGGACTGGACCAGGCTGAGGTTGATGGTGGGATGGAAATTGTTGAAATCATGGTGGAATTCCTCAAGGGCTTCTTTTCCATGGGTCCAGATGATGAAGATGTCATCAATATAGCGCAAGTAGAGTAGGGGCTTTAGGGGACGAGAGCTGAGGAAGCGTTGTTCTAAATCAGCCATAAAAATGTTGGCATACTGTGGGGCCATGCGGGTACCCATAGCAGTGCCGCTGATCTGAAGGTATACATTGTCCCCAAATGTAAAATAGTTATGGGTAAGGACAAAGTCACAAAGTTCAGCCACCAGGTTAGCCGTGACATTATCGGGGATAGTGTTCTTGACGGCTTGTAGTCCATCTTTGTGTGGAATGTTGGTGTAGAGGGCTTCTACATCCATAGTGGCCAGGATGGTGTTATCAGGAAGATCACCGATGGATTGAAGTTTCCTCAGGAAGTCAGTGGTGTCTCGAAGGTAGCTGGGAGTGCTGGTAGCGTAGGTGTCATCGATGTCATTTAACTTCATGTGAAGCCACAGGTGAGCTATCGTTTTCCTCCTCCGGAATATTATCATCTTTAATCATCATTTATACATCTCTGTAAGCCAACATAGCACTTTACACACATATATTGCTTGATGCTGCAATCTTTATTCTTGTGAGTACTTCCTACCCTTGTGTACCTCTGCACCTGGATCACTGGAATTACTCAAATGAGTGAGGAATGCTCAAAGGACTACAAAGGAAGGGAAGATTGGGCTGAGACACATTTTCTGCTTCAAAGGAATAGTAAGGAAGAATAGTTTTGCCACTGTAGGACTTGCTGAGTGAAATTTTCTGGCATTTATGATGTGTCAAAGTAGTTGATTGTAGTTTGGTCTGACCTAAAATCTATGAATCTATGAACAGTCTTAGAAGTACTATCAGACCTAAATATCCTATGCAGTTCAATTATAAGTCTTCATGGCTTTTTTCTCCTAGGATGTTTTTATTGTATTTTGGAGGAAAATATGAAAGGAAAAATAGCCACTCGTTTTGCAGGCTGCACGTTGACAGTGTTCTGGGGTTCCTCTTCTGGTTCTGCAGCAACAGTTCACTAAACACACTCTAATCCCAGGCTCTGATGACTTCACTCAAGGATACTGGTGATAAACAAAGCTGATTTGGCACAACAAAGCCATGTTAGTGGAAGCTGACTTTTTCTGTTTTTTAAGCATAGCTATGTTTACTCAAGCTCCACTGGCCAGATGGGGGAAGTATTTACTTAAGTTCCCATAGAATCTTTATGGATAGCAATTCCATGCTTGAATAATAACAGTATAACAGTAACAGTATACTACCGACCACCTGACCAGGATGGTGATGGTGATTGTGATTGTGAAGTGCTCCAGGAGATTATAGAGACTATAAAAATAGAAAACTCAATAATAATGGGGGATTTCAGCTGTCTCCTTTTTGACTGGGTACATATCACCTCAGGATGAGATGCAGAGATACATTTTCTAGACACCATTAATGACTGCTTCTTGGAACAACTAGTCCTGGAACCCATAAGGGGGGAGGCAATTATTGATTTAATCCTAAATGGTGCACAGGATCTGGTCCAAGAAATAAATATAGCTGAACTACTCGGTAATAGCAACTATAATGTAATTAAATTTAACATCCTTGTGGGACGGAAAATACCAGAGAGACCCACCACAGTAGTATTTAACTTCAGAAAGCAGAACTACATAGAAATGAGGAAGCTAGTTAAATGGAAATTAAAAGAAACAGTCACAAGAGTGAAATGCATCCAGTGTGCATGGAAACTTTTATAAAACACCATACTAGAGGCTCAAATTAAGTGTATGCTCTAAATAAATAAAAAATAGTAAGAGGACCAAAAAAGTTCCACCATGGCTAAATAACAGAGTAAAAGAAGTGGCTAGAGGCAAAAAGGCATCCTCTAAAAATTGGAAATGAGAGCCTACTGAAGAAAATACAAAGAAGTATAAACTCTGTCAAGTATAGAAGTATAATTAGGAAGGCCAAAAAAGAAATTGAAGAGTAAAGACCCACAGAAACTAACAGCAACATTTTAAAAAAATACATTAAAAACAGAAAGTCTGCCAAATAATCAGTGGGGCCACTGAATGATGGAGGTGCTAAAAGAACACTCAAGGAAGACAAGGCCATTTGCGGAGAAGCTATATTAATTCTTTGCATCAATCTTCGCTGCAGAGGATATGAGGGCAATTCCCACACCTGAGCTGGTCTTTTTAGGTGACAAATCTGAGGAACTGTCCCAGATTGAGATGACAGTAGAGGAGTTTTTGTTAGACAGTAACAAGTCACCAAAACCAGATGATATTCACCCAAGAGTTCTGAAGGAACTCAAATATGAAATTGCAAAACAACTAATTGTGGTATGTAGTATTTCATTTAAATGAGCTTCTGTAGCAGATAACTGGAGGATAGCTAATGTGATGCCAGTTTTTAAGAAAGTTTCCAGAAATGATCCTGGCAATTACAGGCCAGTAAGCCTAAATTCAGTACCAGGCAAATTGGTTGAAACTATAGTAAAGAACAGAATTATCAGACATATCAATGAACATGATTAGTTGGGGAAGAGTCAACACAGCTTTTATAAAGGGAAGTCATGCCTCACCAATCTACTAGAATTCTTTGAGAGAGGTCAACAAACATGTGGACAAGGGTCATCCAGTGGATATAATGTACTTGGACTTTCAGAAAGCCTTTGACAAGGTCCCTCAACAAAGACTCTTAAGAAAAGTAGACAGTCATGGGATAAGAGGGAAGGTCCTCTCATGGGTCAGTAACTCATTACAATATAGGAAAAAAAGGGTAGTAATAAATAGTCAGTTTTCAGAACGGTGAGAGGTAAATAGCGATGTCCCCCAAGGATCTACACTGGGGACCAGTGCAGTTCAACATATTCATAAATGATCCAGAAAAACAGGTAACATTTGCAGATGATACAAAACTACTCAAGATAGTTAAGTCCCAGGCAGACTGTGAAGAGCTACAAAAGAATCTCACAAAACTGAGTGACTGAGCAACAAAATGGCAGATTAAATTCAATGGTGATAAATGCAAAGTAATGCACATTGGAAAACATTATCCCAACTATACATATAAAATGATGGGGTCTAGATTAACTGTTACCACACAAGGAAGTGTCATTGAAGTAATTGTGAATAGTTCTCTGAAAACATCCACTCGATATGCAGCAGCAATCAAAAAAGCTAGCAGAATGTTAGGAACCATTAAGAAAGGGATAGATAATAAGATAGTACATATCATAATGCCACTATATAAATCTGTAATATGCCCACACTTTGAATACTGAGTGCAGTTCTTGTCACCCCATCTCAAAAAAAGATATGTTAGAATTGGAAAAGATACTCAGAAGGGCAACAAAAATTATTAGGGGTATGGAAAAGCTTCCATATGAAGAGAGAGAAAAAACAACGAAACTTTTCCTCTTGGAAAAGAGATGACTAAGGAGGGATATGATAGAGGTCTACAGAATCATGAAAGGTGTGGAGAAAATTAATTGGGAAGTATTATTTACTCCTTCACATAACACAAGAACCAGGGGTTATCCAATGAAATAACTAGGCAGCAGGTTTAAAACAAACAAAAGGAAGAACTGCTTCACACAGTGCACAGTCAACCTGCGGGGCTCATTGCCAGGGGATGTTGTGAAGGCCAAAACTCCAATGGATTCACAAAAGAATTAGAGAAGTTCCTGGGGAATAGATCCCTCAATGGCTATTAGCCAGGATGGTCAGGGATGCAAGCCCAAGTCCTGGGTGTCCTAAGCTTCTAACTTCCAGAAGCTGGGAGTGGATGTCAGGGGATAGATCACTCAATAATTGCCCTGTTCTGTTCATTCCCTCTGAAGCCTCTGGAATTGGCCACTGTCAGAAGACAGGATACCGGGTTATATAGACCACTGGTCTGACCCATTATGGCCATTCTTACGTTATGTTCTTTAAAAGGGAATGCAATGCAAAAATGGAATACTGGTAAAGCACACATTTCCAAATACCCTTCAGAAAATGAGGGTCCTTTAATAGTATTAAAAAATGTGCTTGTTCAGACTATTTTCACCCCCACCTCCTTTGTCTTGCTTTTCTTCACCCTTCGTTCTGCATCTGAATATGCCTACACTGGAGCTGGGCAGAGATTTCCAGCTTAAATAGACATACCTGCTACACTAGTGCTAAAATTAGAAGTGTAGGTGCAGCAGTGCAAATAGTGAGAGGGGCTAGCTACCCCAGGTACAATCCCAAATGAAACCCTCAGTACGTATTCAGGTGTTTAGCCACTACTGCTGCTCACACCATTGTGTCTGCACTTACGTTTTTAGATTCAATAAAAGCTAGCACAGGTATATCTGTATGAGCTGCAAATAACACCACCCGCTCTAGTGTAGACATACCCTAAAACTTTTTCAAAACCTTGGATCTGTGTAGTTCACAGCCACCAGTGTACATCAGGAGTGATTCTTTAGAAGGCAGTGGAGTAAAACTAGTCCCAGCAAATCCAATCCACACACACACACACACACACACACACACACACACACACACACACACACACACACACACACACACACAGCACCAACCAACCAGCCACTTCATGTCAGCTGCTCCAGACCCTGCCACAGTTAGAGAGCTTTAAGATGCAACTCACTATTCACAGAGGACAACTTTGGAATCCAACAGCAAAAGCAGATTTTTTTTCATTTCCAGCACCAGCAGCTTTTCTTTTCTGTGTTTGAATTGCTGGGAATGTAGGCCCTGAATCAGCAAAGTACCTGTGCATGACTTTAGTAGCCACTGAAGTCAATTGAACCACTCCTGCTTATAGTTAGGTACATGGTTAAGAACCTTGCTGGATCAAGACCTTAATTCTAGACTTGGGGCTTGAGAGTTTTTCCTTCAGTACTTACATTTCCAGATATATAATAACTGTGTGTGTTGATTACATATATGTATTATCTTGCTTTCCTAGTATGGCCATAATGCTGAACACTGACAAGAGGGTTAATGCCCTTTTGAAGTTCATTATTATTTGGCTGTTCCACAGTGGCTAGTGTTGTTTTAATGTATAATTTACAGAGCTAGCCTGAGAAAATAAAACCAGATACTGGATTGCCGAAGGGATTGGTGCTGGGATTTGGAGCTTTCCTCTCAGTGTTGCCTGTTTGAAGCTAGCACAGACCATTAGTTATTGAAAATTGTTACTGTGTGCTGGCTGTTGGACCCATATGACAAAAATTGATTGTCTCACTCTAGTTCCTGATAGGAAAGAGTCCGGATAATAAAGCCAACACTAAAGTGGCTGTATTTGTACCCTTGGTAGTATTCTTATCAAGGATTGATAAATGATGGTGATCATTTCTTACTCTCTTACTCCCTGAATTGTACCTTCCAGGTCAGGGCAGAGGCTGGACAGTGTGGGAAAAGTTGTACTGCCGATATACCTCTTTTGTTGCTAACTAAAAGTGTTCAGTACCTTTCACAAGCACGAAGAAAAAAAATCACAATTTTATGTTTAATTATAATAATAAGCAATTTTAGTATTAAAAGGAAAAGGGAACAGAGAAATAGTGGGATGTTGGAAAGAGTGCTTGAAATGCTTAATCACGATTATTGAAATGAATCTTTATTGCATATTATCTATCATATTATCGATTACTACCACAGTTTTTAGATGCATGTTAAACTGTCTAGTGGCCATTGCAGTAGAAATTTCCAACCCCTCAATAAAATTAATAGTTGGCCTTTGCGAGATACTTTATGCAGTTAAACCTTGATTTAGTAAAGCACTTAAACATGCTTAAACTTAAAGAAGTGCTTGTGTGCTTTGCTGAATCAAGGTCTCATTGGATTTGTGGTGTCTGGATCTAGAGGAGTTTTCAGCCTAATCAAAGACATCAGTGAAACTCTATTCGATTGTTCTGTGTTCATTTCTTAGCTCTCCCTCTATCTTCAGCGTCTGACGGCAACAGCAGAAAAAAACAGAGCAGCTTGAGAGTCAGCATGAAGAGAGATGTAATAATTCAAGCTGTTAGGATTTATTGTTACTACAAGGGAAAATGAAGGATATTGAAAAGATACCCACTACATGGGGTTTTTGATACTTTTCTCCTCCCAAAAAGGAGGGGGAATAGATGTTTGTTTCAATACCATAATATAGAATTAAAAGTCCAATATTTCTGGGTTAATTTTTGACACCTATTCTTTCTGCTTTTGAGAAGCACTCCCCATCTGTTATCCCCCATGTTGCTGTCCATTCTTAAACTGACTAGAAGCAATGTAATCAATTGATTACCATGAGGTAACAAAAATAGGAGCTGCATTAAAAAAATCCTAATTTTCTGAAATAAGATATTATTGACTGGTAAGTCTGCTAAGTTCCAGGAAGCTTATGCCAGTAAATATTCGTTTAAAATCAAGATGCATCTGCATATGATGTTTCTATAGTTTAAAACTTGTTAACAAAACAAACATGTTTAGCCTCCTGTTTACTCATCTACAATGTTCTGAGAACCCAGAATGGGGAATCCAGGTAGCAGTGAGAATTGCTTTCTTGCTCTCTACCCTTGTTTGGCTGTGTAAGCAAACTGTGTAATCTGCCAGTTGGCATGATTCAGAAATCTCAACAGGATATCCATCTGCAATAAGGAAGTCAAGAAATACTGTAAATATAAATTTAGATAACTGCCAGACTGAAAGCCATTTGGTATTGGAGTTCATACTGTAGCTGGGAAATAGAGGCTATTCTCTTTGGGTCTCGGGTTTAAGTAGGCATCTCAGTAATTAGTTTTAATTTTGTGTTTTGACCCAGCACAATTATTGTGGACATTGTTGCCTATTGCTATGAAAGCTGCTTGCTAACGGAAAGAAACTTCATTCTAAAATGTCCAATGTATTCATTTGTGTTCCATGTTGTCTTGTCACATCATCCTGTCTTTGCTGATGGCGGCACTACATTGTATAGCACATGGAGCATGATAAAACATGACACAATGTAACCACAAGGTACTGGAAACTTAAGAGAAAATCTTCCAGGGTGGCCCAGTGGTCTAGTGGCGGCACAATATGCTGCCACATAGGGTTCAGAGTTCAGTGTTTTCCTCCCAGGCTGGCAGGTGCTGAGATTGCCACCACGGCACCATGCTGAACCCCAGAGGGGAGGGAAGAAGTACCTCATGTCACTCTGCAGTGAACCCACCTCCCTTCCCCATGCTTGATAGGAAAAACAGCATTAATGGCTTTAGTGAGAGCTGTATTTGGCAGTCATTTCTGGGACACAAGATAGCTGTGCTTTGAGGCCTCCAAGGGGAAAATAGTAGAAAGGAAATAAATGGGGGTGGAGGTCATTCGGAGTTCAAAAACTTCCCTCTGTTCTTTCCCCTACCCCACACACTTCAAAAGGGACAAAAAGAAAGTCTTCCAGAGTTAGTACTGTACCTGGTCTCTGATTCAAATTGCTAGCTAGTCAGCAGTGAGAAAAGAGCCAGCGAGAAAGAAGTCGTGTAGGTAATTGTTCTGCTAGCAGCTTACAGAGGTACAATAGTGGGTGCCATTAAAATCTTGACATTTACCATTCGCAGTGGGTAAATTTAAAGTAGTACTTAATTAAATAGTCTACTTAGTAGTTTCTTTATATTCTTTACATGTTACCTGATTTATGATTCACTGAAGTAAAGGCATGTAAATACACACACCATATTTTACAGTAATTGGCACATCTAATATTCCCCCAGGATGTTTTAAGATAGGCCATTAGGCACCTTTTGTTTAAAATGGACATGTTGGAGACTAATTTAAATTGATATGAAGAAAAGACTGAATCTAAATGCGACAACCACTGAAACATACTTTCAGTGTAAACCATGCAGAGCCATTCACATCTTTATTTTCCTTTTTCTTAAGAGTCATGGTTCAGTGGTCTGAAAATAAGATAGGGAGCAGGAGCTCCTGAATTCCAGTCCTGACTTTGGCATTCCCTTCCCAGTGCATCTGGGCAAGTCACTGAACCTCTGTGCCTCGGTTTCCTCCTTTGTAAAATAGAGAGGATCATCCTCGCCTATCCAACAGCCAACTGGGTTAATCTTTGTAAAGTACTTTGAAAAAGTCTTCTTTTTAGTTGCCCCTCTTCTGAACTGTCCTTCATTGCAGCCCCAGTCTGATTATAATGAAGTAAGTGTATTTATTAAGGAAGAAGAGATAATGTCTTGATGCAGGCAGATAAGAAAGGAGGAGATAATTGCTTTAGGAGGTACAATCTGATCATTTCTATCACTTTGTAAGAATCCCAAGCTCTTTCAGATCAACTAACAATATTTTCATTATAGTAAAAGACAGAAAAAGAGAGAAGAGATGGTGGGGGCAGCAGCTTTGGCTTCTCTCTGATTTGTTGCATTTTACAGTATAACTTCACTATTTATGAAAGTATTTGTTACGATTCTTTACATGTTTCAACATGTCGTTTAAGTTATTTAAAATTTGAACGGCTTTTAAGGTGAGCAGCAAATAGATTGAACACTCTGATTCCCTGTTGCTACATTTAAGTGAGGTTTTTAAGTAGCATTTAGGTTTCTGTTTCTGAGCAGTATATTTATAGAGACAGACTTACGTTTTAGTTCTTAATTAGAACTCATGCCAAAAAATGTACTGCTTAGCTATGTTCAATTTTATAAGGTGTTTTGGACATGAGTCAGATTTCCCTTATTTGTTTAAGCATCTCATGCCCTGACAGCTGCTGGATTTTGCTGCAGCTCTGGTGGGCATTTCTGAACTGTACATTAATAATGAAAGTCAGGTAGGAAAACAACAAGGAGAAAAATCCATATATTCATCAGTGCAAAAGTTTGTCATGGTGTTCTGCTAACAAAACACCAGCTTCCACTGCTCTCTGAAACAAAAGGTCCAGAACACATTGGGTACGTCTACATTTCAACAAAACACCCATGGCTGGCCTGTGTCAGGTGACCCAGGTGTAACCCACACACCTTCTGGGTGTGGTGTTCTGTCCCACCTAGTGGCACGGAGACCACTTGAAGAAAGAGAGAGAAAATGAGTCTGCTCTTCAGCCTTAGCTAACAGCCAGTTGGCTTTTAGTTTATGCGGTAGAGGCTCATGCACTAAGCTCCAGAAGTCCCCAGTTCGATCCCGCCCGCCAACAACTGGGGTCTGTCGGCGTTACACAGGCTAGGGCTACGAGGCTATAAAATTGCAGTATAGCCATTTGGACTCTGGGACTCTCCTCTCTCCCCCCTGCAATTTTATAGCCCCACAGCCCAAGCTCAGCAAGCCCAAATCAGTTGACATGAGCCAGCCATGGGTGTTTTATTGCAGTGTAGACACACCCTTAAAAAACTAGACTTCATGCCTAAGAACTTCACATTCACCAGCAGGCATTCTGCCTCCCATAGGACTACTTTGTGCTGCTGGAGTCCACTCAGATCCCTAGCGGCTCTTCTGGTCAGGATGGAGTTGGCTGTATATTCCATCCATTTTTATTATTTGTTTGTATTGCCGTAGTGCCTAGAGGACCCAATCAGGGATCAAGGCCCCACTGTGCTAGATACTGTGCACACACACACACACAATAAAAGGGTAGTCCCTGCACCAGTCTAAGCATATGAGAAAAGTCTGTGAAATCAACAATAAATATGCTCAACTTCACAAGACATGCAAGGCAGCTTCCCCTTATAGGTTCATTTTGGATACGGAAGGGAAAAGGTGTATTCTGTGGGGAGGGAAAGATAAGAAGAGGACAGAGCACATACCTGTCAGAGATCTTTTTCAGGATGTTTTTCCACATTACAAAACAAAACCTTCCCGGGGCTTTTCTGTTTTATATTCAGTTTATTGTCAGTAAATGCATAGAGTTGTTCACATATGGTAATTGCTTATGTTCATATATTTCTTCTTTTTAAAAACATTCCAGATGGGATACACTCCATTACATGTTGGCTGCCACTATGGAAACATAAAGATTGTTAATTTCCTTCTGCAACACTTTGCTAAAGTTAATGCCAAAACGAAGGTGAGGTTTTCTTTTCCCTTCACTTGGTTTATTTTTTTAAAAAAAAATCAAAACCCTCTCCTGAGAACACTGCAAACTCTTCTGTTTTTCCATCCTTGGCAGAATGGGTACACCCCTCTACACCAAGCTGCTCAGCAGGGACACACCCATATCATTAACGTCTTGCTCCAGAATGGCGCATCGCCCAATGAACTCACTGTGGTAAGGGACAAGAGAAAAACATATTGTGGGTGGCTTCTTTTCTAGCATGACAATGCTTTCCCGACGGTAAAAAGTGCTGTGTCACTACATCTCAACAATGGAAATGTAGAAGAATGTGGGGCGGGGGACAGTGGGAGAGCATGAATAAAACAGAACAGCCAGCCTGTTATCTCAGCTATGAGACATAGCCACCTTAGTGCTCTACTTTTCCTGAAACACCAACTACTTTAAAATGCATTCGTAAGAGAATATAATTAGGCTTGTCAGAATTCAATTTTTATTTCGACGGATAATATAGATGTTTATTTTTGAGCATTTTTTTTCTATTTTAACCAAGTTAAACTTTCACAGTTACAAGAAATTATGGGGGTGACAGCCATGAAAATTATTTAATGACAGTAAATATTGAGATTCAAAATGTTTAAGCTTTATAACCATTAAAATACAAATTGTCAACATCACATGTCAAAATATACGAAGTAAATATCCTGAAACTGAAGTCTAAGAAGTATTTTTCTTATTTTGCCTCTCTTTAAATTTCATTATTATTGATGGAATTTTTTTTTCATCTGTTTGGGTCTGTGTGGTGAAATTGACGTTTTCCAACATTTAATGATAAAAATTTAATCCTTCTATTGTACTGGTTATTTCTCTCCTTGCCATTTATGTAAACAGTTAAATGCCTAACGTTACATGTCCTGCTGCTGGAACTTTTTATTGCATTGACTTATAAACATTTTCTTTGAACTCTGAAGTAAATTTTTACTGAACTTATTACTTGTTCTTATAGCTAAGCATTGTTAATGCATATCCATTTTTATTAATTTTTCAATTCTCAGAATGGGAACACTGCCCTGGCCATTGCTAAACGACTTGGCTACATTTCAGTTGTTGACACATTGAAGATCGTGACAGAAGAGACCATGACTACAATTGTAAGTATAGTATATTTCAATAATGAAATTATTATAACTTTCTTAATCTACAAAGTTATACAAACATGGTATTTAGCTTTGTTGATAGATACCTGCTGAGATTGCAATCTGATTGTTAAAGTGGCCATACATACTGTTAGTAATATAACATCCGTATGCAGTCAAATATAAAAAAAAATCATATTTACAGCAAATTTATTTAAAAAGTGCTAAAATTCAGGTAATAAATATCACCAAAATGTATTGCAAAAACCTTACTGAAATTGATTTTTATACACAGTATAAATAAATTGATATTTATACACAGTATAAATAACCAGGGTCCCAATCCTTCAACTAGATCTGCATGGGCACAGTGTCCTGCATGTGGCGATCTAATTGCAAGCTTGGGGCCTCAGTGCAGTAACTTTCCTCATATGGTTTTGTAAACAAGCAGAAACCAACATCGATCTCCTCTCTTCTTAAGAGACCCAGTTCTGAATGCCTGCAGTGGTTCACTCAGTGCTCTCTCACCCACCAGTACCTTCAAGTAGTAGCGCACAAAATATACTGTTGTAGGGGCTTGCAAATGTCATGATTTAGTTTAAAAGCAGTTCTTCCAAACTGACAAAATTGGATGGAACACCACTAGAAGGGTTTGTACTGTAATTGTGGGATGCTTCTTGAAGGCAATTAAAAGATTAAGTCCCAGTGTTATCTGTTAGTGTTAAAAGTACACCATCAACTTAAATATGTCATTTCTGTTTGAAAGCATCTTACTGTTGTTTCAGGTAACAGTGCCAGTGACCATAACTGAAAAAGATTAGAGTGAAACATTACTGCTCAATTGTTTTCAGCTCAATTACATTTGACAGTACTTCATCTTTAATCGGGCTCTCTGTTTCTCTTTTAATCAGTTAGTTAGTTTCTCCTGTTGTTTGTGTGCGTCTTTCATACAGCAACGGGGAGAGAGACAAACATTTTTAATAAGAGGAAAGTTTGATTGAAAAAGAATAAAAATTGGCAAGGGATTCAGAGGCAGGCATAGTGCTTAAAAATGACATTGAGCTCATTTTTTGAAACTGACTACATTTCAGATTGATGGTGTCCCTTTGAAAAGAAGACATCTAGGCCCTGGTCCTGCAAACATACATCAGCATAACTTTACTCATGTCAGTATTCCTACTGAAGTAAAAGGGTATAGTCACACGGGTGAAGTTACACACATAGACAAGTGTTTGCAGACTCAAAGTCCTGCCATATTAATTTTATAATGAACCACAAAATGTTTGAAATAGATACTTAAGGCTCACTTTATGAACAAGCCCAGTGCTTCCATTGCCTGATTTATTATCATATACTACATTCTCTCTCAAGCAAGCCATTTCAGATTAAGCCAGTTTGAATACCTTTGAATTTAGAAACACTTTTGACTCAGCAACAGGTGATCACTTGTTTGACAACTTTAATCCAGTTAAATTTACAACTTTCCAGATTTAGCACTGACTACAAATAGTTGTTAAATTCATGTTGTAAATTAAGGGAAGCTGGAATTTACTGATGTCTAAGGAACATTTTTAAAATGCTTACGCACGCCAGCCTCAAAAGGAGGAGATATCTAAATTTGGCAGTATAAGTAAGGTGAACCCATTAGAAATAACTCTAATGCCTCAAATATATTTTGTCTGACAGGAAACCTGTTTTTCACCTTTGCTGGTGACCAGTTCCTAGACCCAGACCTTATAATTTAGAGTGTATGTACATAACTCCTTGCACGGTATCCATATATGTGTTTTGCAATAATAGTGATGACCAGTGTGACACCGGCACTTGTTTGAGAGCTCACATGACATTCTTTGGTGAGCTTGAATGCATGCACCAGACACAGGAGATTCCTGTACCCTGTATACACTCCCTCTTTGCCCCTTGCCAGTTGGCACTAAGAGGTTCCTGGATCACAGGTATGTTCTCCCAATATTGCTCACTGCTTAATGACAAAATCATCACAATATTAATAGTGTGATGACAATATCTTACGACAGTGGTCACCAACCCGTTAATCGTGATCTCCGGTGGTGTAGTGGGGCTGCCACTAAGGCAGGCTCCCTGACGGCTGCAGCCCCACACTGCTCCCGGAAGCAGCCAGCATGCTCCCATGACCCTGGGGGGTAGGGGTCTCCGTGTGCTGTTCCTGCCTGCAAGCACCACTCCCACAGCTCCCATTGGCTGGGAACAGGAAACCGTGGCCAATTGGAGCTTTGGAGGTGATGCCTGCAGAGAGGGTTAGCATGCAGAGCCATGTGCCCCCCATCCCAGGAGCTGCAGAGGCGCAGTGGCCCCTTCCGGGAGCAGTGTGGGGCCTGGGCAGGCAGGGAGCCTGCCTTAGCCTCGCTGCACTTCCGTCCATGAGCCGCCCACAGTAAGTGCCGCCACACCCCAACCCCCAGCCCTGAGCCCCCTCTCGGAGCCAGCACCCCATACCCCCTCCTGCACCATAAGTCCCTGCCCCTGCCCCAGTCCTGACCTCCCTCCCAGAGCCTGCACCCCAACACTCTGCCCCAGCCCTGAGCCCCCTCCCAGAGCCAGCACCCTGAACCCTCTCCTGCACCCCAACACTCTGCCCCAGCCCAGAGCCCCCTCCTGCACCCAAACACACTCCCAGAGCTTGCACCCCTCACCCCCTCCTACACCCTAACCCTGCCCCAGGCTCAGCCCAGAGCCTCCTCCTACACTGCGAACCCCTTGGCCCCAGCCCAGAGCCTATACCCCCTCCCAAACCCCAACCCTCTGCCCCAACCCGTGAAAGTGAGTGAGGGTGCGGGAGAGCGAGCAACGGGGGGCGGGGGGTGGAGTGAGCAGGGTGGGGCTTTGGGGAAGGGATGGGGTAGATCCTGGGTTGCTCTTAAATTCAAAAAGTGATCATGGGCATGAGAAGGTTGGAGGCCACTGTCTTACGATGTGACTGACCCTTGTTAACCAATCTTCTCTTATTGTCTTTGACTATGGATCCGTACCTACATAAATTGATATTGTTGGGATGATAAACACCAACGTTCATTTGTACCTCCTACTTTTGACTTATTTCAGAGTAGCAGCCGTGTTAGTCTGTATTCGCAAAAAGAAAAGGAGTACTTGTGGCACCTTAGAGACTAACCAATTTATTTGAGCATAAGCTTTTGTGAGCTACAGCTCACTTCATCGGATGCATACTGTGGACTAGATTTCCACTCCATACGGCTAAATGCAATGCCTTGCGTAATGACAGGTTTCAGAGTAACAGCCGTGTTAGTCTGTATTCGCAAAAAGAAAAGGAATATTTTTGACTTAGTAAAGGAAGTGGATAATCGTTCCCATATTTTTTTCTTTTTCAACTGATGACTGCTGTACAAAGTTATCAAAAGAAGCGATACTGAGACATCTTGTGCGGATATTTGTTGAAACACAAACAGCACAAGGTGTTATGAATGATCACATAAATCCTCTTGGTAGCTACAAAGGGTCAGATCGTGAGATAACGATCTGCCTTGGTAAGGGGGTGTGTGTAGTTGCACTGTCCCTGGAGCCCAGAAGGGAGATTGTGACTCTGCTTATCCAGAGAGTGAGTAAACTGCTCTGGGTACTTACCTGGCACAGTTATGCCACCCAGCATGTGGAGAGATGGAGCCAAAGCTTAGCCCAGTCCCCACTCTGTTCTGCCTACTCCCACCTATCCCTCTCACAGAGAGGAGAATGTAGTGGCTTGTGCAGATCGCGCCCATGCTGCTATTCATGTCATGGGGAGCCAGTAAGCCACCATGCTAGCTGGGCACAATCTGCACCACAGAAAAACCATTTAAAGCAAGTGAATGCTGGTTCGAAAAAGCTGGCTAATTTCTTTCGTGAATTTTTTTTTCTAAAACTACTATTTAAAGCAAAACAAAATAGGAAAGAAACATCCTCCTTGTTTTTTGAGCACACTGCAGACAGAAAACTGTTAATATTCACCTCTCACAACTGTGGTGTCATCAGCTTCCTTGTGAGTGGCCTGTTATCAAGGCAGTTGGTTGATATATAGAAGACATTCAGGATCAAAAGCTGGCTTTTATCTTTGTTACTTCATGTGCGCTTTCCCTCTTGTCACTTCCATAGCTGTGTTCTATAATTCATTAGCTTATATAAAACCTATATTGCTCTGTCTTAAAATGTGCTAACAAGATAAACTTCAAAATAAAAAAATATAGTTAGATATGCTGGATAATAAGCACCAATCACCACTGCTTCTCTATCTTTTTAGCACCTCTCTTCATACCTTCTCTAAAAGTTACTTATCTCTAGGGAGATTCTAAAATATTTTTCTACAACAGGAATAAGGTTTATTGAACAGCTGACATCATAACAAAGAGTTGTAGGAGAGCAGCATAAACAAAAACTTGTTATCTCAAGCTCAGGCTTGTAGAGATCTAGATAATTGTAGGACAAGGATATTTACTGTTGCACACTGAGAACTCCAAATATAGGAGGCTCATTCGTAGACTGTACAACTAATGAACTAGTTGGGTTCATGTCACATAGGTAGGAAGATATATTATTTAATATGTGCTATAAGTAGAGAAAAGTTGCATTACATCAAATTGTGAATTAGATTACAAGAAATGTACGGTACAAAAAGGACTTCACAGCCCAAAATGCCTTTTAGTTTAGACACAGCTCTAGTCACAGAAACCCAGAAAACAGTTTTTATTAAAATCAAGATGTTGGTAATCAGTCACCAACAACATTGTGTGGTGCATTGTAGACTCTTGGCACTTTGAGATAGAATCTGAATTACTGAGGGCATTAGATTCTCCTGTCACGTAGTCATCTAATTTAAAGATCTTTTGAGGATATTCGGCCAAATCTATCCCAGCTGTAATTCCATTTAAGGTGGTACAAAGGGTGAATATGGGTTAGTGTATTGTGATTTTTTTTACCCATACTGTAATAAAACTCTAATAATAACTGAATAAATTATGTATATGATCTTTGATCCATACAATTCAGTCTGTAATAGACATGGCTGAGGCAAAATCTTTGAACATGCATTGACAGAACCTTCTAAAGCTGGTAGTTTAACCTTAAATAATTCCCACAGAACAAAATGAGTGTAAGGTCTTTAATAAGTTCTAAGCTACTTTGCTCATGAAGGAATGCTTCCATTATATCAAATGAGGACAAGAGCCAGAGAGACATAAACTTGCCACAGAATTATTTATGAAGCTAGACAAAAATAAAGTATATAAAGGTAAATGAAGAATGACAAGCTTAAAAGTTTGGATCAAAGACCACAACCAGAATCTTTTCAGTCATTTTTCCTCCTAAAACTTTGTTAATCGTTTGTGAACTTTGTGTCTGATGACTGGGAAATAACAGTGGTAGAATAAGTGGAAACACAAATGTGAGCATATCTTTGAATTTCGCTCAGCATTCTGGCTTGGATACAGCTATACCAAACCTGTACAGATTTTTCTGTAGGATCCAAAACATCATTCGTGCTTGACTGCTCTCTTACTTCAAAGTTTGTGGTTCCGGTAGGGTTTCAATATCCCCTTTTTTATTAAACCAGCAGGTCAGCTCTGAGCTATCTTGTCATATATAGCTACTTTAAATGAAGATTTCAGGCATGCAAACTCAGCTTTCCCCAAATCTAAGTCTTCTTATACTGCTCCCTGAACCTGAATGAGAATAAATGATAGAAGTAAAAATCAGCCATCTGAATGCATTCTGTGCAAAATTTTCTGATGAATATCATAGATTACCATAATATTATTACAGTTGTCACTATGGAAAATATAGGCAGTTCAAGATGAGGTATGTATTTAAAAATATTGCAGAGAAAATTAGCTCCAAAATCACAAAATAGTCCGATGCAGGAAGCAGGAAACTTCACACAGCAGAAAAGGACTTAATAGGTTAGGGCTAGATTGTGTTACTCTTGCTCCCATTAAAGTCAATGGGACTGTAGAAAGAGTAAGGTACTACTTTAGGCTCCTATTTTTACAAACATCTTGGCCTTAAATTCTTTCACTGTACTTGTTTCTTTTATGTGATATGATCATTTTTTGGATCCTCAGAGCATTCTATCTGCTGTATGAACTTGAATATAGTTAAATATATTGATATAATATTAGGTAGTTTTATTATTTGAATGTACTGTATTTCATAATTATATGCAGCTACATGTTGAAACTGCAGAAAATAAAATAAAGGCTTATTCTGCTAATTTCAGATCATAAATGTGGCCTGTCATGTATTTTAACTTATAAATGTGACAATAAATTATTGTTTTTCTGATGAAAATGTCTGAACTTTGAAATGATCTTATTATGTTTAACAGACTGTCACAGAAAAGCATAAAATGAATGTACCAGAAACTATGAATGAAGTTCTTGACATGTCTGATGATGAAGGTATGCAAAAAGGGAAATTTTTATTTACTTTTAAAATTCTATTTGTTGTATCATAGATTGTTTGTTAAATTCTTCACCCCGCCCCATTGGATAATCGTTGTTGCAAAAAAAAATTATTAGTTATGACATTATATTATTTTGTTGACATATCAGTGCTCTACATATTTACTTATATTGTTTACTTAAATCATGCAGTACGTAAAGCCTACACCCCTGAAATTCTCAGTGATGGTGAATATATGTCAGATGTTGAAGAAGGTATTTGTGCATTTTTGTATTGCGGTGATATTTAACTTCAACATTTTCATTTTATTTTCTAACTTTAGAAATAATCTCTTTTTTTCACTAACTTTTCTTATTACCCTACTAGCAAGAATCAGTACGTTAGACCAGAGTACTTCAGAAAATTGTTTGAGTTACTGCTAACATGCTAATTTTGCCCAGATCTTTTGCTTCACTATTTTAAAATCAAATTGCCAATAATTTTCTGGAATATTCTTTCTGCTGCTGCTGCTTCATAAATAGAGTTGGTTTAGTATTTTATTTTAAAAACTAAACATTTGCCCAAGAGATAAATATACACATTCTTGGGAAGAAACAGCTGACAACAGGAGATAACTTCTGAAAGGATCAGGTATAAATTTTACATTTCTAGTGTCTACCCTCCACAAAAGTGAATTATGGGATTATTCATTTGATACTGAAGACATACCCTGGTAAAATGAGATTTCAGAGTATAAAATCCCAATCATCATTTAGTGTAATGTCGCATAACTGCAAGTTACATTTGCACTGAATAAGACACTATATTGTACTTAAAAGAAGATGACTCCCATTTTGGTAGGACCACAACAAATTCAGTAATTGGGAATGGTGGGCATTACTGGATATGAGTCAACAGTGTGCCCTTGTTGCCAAGAAGGTCAGTGGCATTTTGGGATGTATAAGTAGGGGCATTGCTAGCAGATAGAGGGACGTGATCGTTCCCCTCTATTCAACATTGGTGAAGCCTCATCTGGAGTAATGTGTCCAGTTTTGGGCCCCACACTATAAGAAGGATGTGAAAAAACTGGAAAATGGAGGGCAACAAAAATGATTAGGGGACTTATGAGGAGAGGCTGAGGTTAACTGGAATTGTTTAGTCTGTGGAAGAGAAGAATGAGGGGGGATTTGGTAGCTGCTTTCAACTACCTGAAAGGGGGTTCCAAAGAGGATGGCTCTAGACTGTTCTCAGTGGTAGCAGATGACAGAATGAGGCGTAATGGTCTCAAGTTGCAGTGGGGGAGGTTTAGGTTGGATATTAGGAAAAACTTTTTCACTGGGAGGATGCTGAAGCACTGGAATGCGTTACCTAGGGAGGTGGTGGAATCTCCTTCCTTTGAAGTTTTTAAGGTCAGGCTTGACAAAGCCCTGGCTGGGATGATTTAGTTGGGGATTGGTCCTGCTTTGAGCAGGGGATTGGACTAGGTGACCTCCTGAGGTCCCTTCCAACTCTGATATTCTATGATTCTATGACTGCCGATACAGTGCTAGACTCAGACACAGAGCTGTGCCACCCCAAGAAGAGCCCTGAGAAGGTACTGTGGCTCAGAGAGGGCCTAATTAATCAGGCTTTCTGTAGTGAACTCTATAGGGGCTGCAATAGAGCCCATTGGTCTTCAACACCATCTGGGAATTTTGAGCCACTGAACCATCCCAGTGGTTTGTGGTCCCAATCACCCCCTCTATGCTGGCCTGTTCATGGCTAGCACAGAGACATCCTCCACAGTACCCAGATTATTTTCTAGGGGGTTAATAGAATGCAACCAGGAGGGACCGAAACAATGCCATTCCTGAAAGTCTGTTGTTGATGGGGTTTTTCTGTTTGTTTTTAAATGTTCCAAACTGAAGGAAGCTGTCTAGCTCCATGAGCCATATAGTTTTACAGCTGGGTAAAGTTTCAGGAGTTTGATTATTCACACTTGTGTGAAGCCAGATCTTTGGATAGAAATAAGAATATTTTCCTCTGTTCAGAAGCCCACCTGGAGGCTTCTTCACCTGCTTTCTCCCTCCATCTGTACAGCCACGGAGGTTAATAGGTGCAGAGAGCCTTGCTCTTCGTGCTTGGATGAATTTCTCCATAAAGCTGAAGATACCATAGCACCACACAGAGACCATAATCAAAAAATCAAAGAGAGATTCTGCAATTATGAAGAAAGAAATGACAGTATTTTGTACGCTACCCATTCTATTCCTATTAGCTTGCATGATAGCTGTAACTTCTCCCAGTGTAGTAGTAGCTGCTATAGCAGTGGTCTCAGTTTTCCTCTCAAACTCTTTATTTAGACTTCCCTGATTCCGTGCTTTGTGAAATGTTTATTTTTACTTTCTTTTATAGTATTTTAAACTTTAGAAAATAAGGCCATTTTAGCCAGTCACTATGTTGAAATAATGTTTAATTTATGTGCTGAATCTCTTCTTTTAAAATTTCCACCAAGATGTTCCCATTATTATATAACTCCAACTGGATAACAATGTTGTTTTCCATTTGTGGTTAAAAATAAAAGTTTTAGACTATCATTTATATTTGTACTCTTCACATTCAAGTGCAAAATTATTGTAGCTTACCTGAACATCATTATTACTCAAGAAAGAAATAATATTTTGTTATATTACAGTGCTAGAATTAAGACTGATGCAGTATTTGAGAAATGTTCAAATATGAAATGATAATCTCAGAATTTGACTGAAAATGTTGCTTTTATTAATGTGTTGCAGCATCTGCAAAGACGATGCAAAGTTCAAACAGACTCACAGTAATAGTCTTGAGGTCTGTGGCAAGCTGAAGAGTTTACTAACAATTATTTTTAAAAGGCCAATTTAAAAATATAAATAGATTATGAAACAATTTAGATAGAGGAAGCAATCAGTTTGGTATATAATGAACCCAAGACATATAGTTGTCAGACCTTATCTCTGTGAATAGGATTTCAGATTAATAAATAGATATTTTATTAACCCATGATGATGCATTCAAAGGTGCAGTGTGTGTGTGTGTGTGTGAGAAAGAGAGAGAGATCTTTTTTTCTTTTAGATTGCCAACTCCTCAGGAGAGGAGCTGTTTTTATTTTGTGTCTTGTTCAGCATCAAGCACACCTTTGGTGGTTAACAAATAAATAATAATAATAAATTATGGGTTTTGATGCCCTCCCCCCATAAATCTTCAGTGCTGGCCAAGGATGTAGATGCAAAAAACCCATTTAAAATCATGAGAATCAATACATTCAGGGTAACAAAGACTAACTGCTACAAAGAACCTGGAATGGCTAGGTAAATAATGGCTATTGTAAATAGTCTAGTGCCACAGTTGAGAAGTGCACTAGCCTCACCTCCAGGGAGCTGGTTTCAAACTGAATAAATTAAAGCAGAGAGTGGCACAACTAATACTGCAGATCCATACAATCCCTAACTTAATTAAAGTTTGGATCATGAACCAAGATGCAGCTCAGACCCATATCTAGTTACAGGTGACAATGAGTTTTGGAATCTCTTACTCCTAAACCATAAGGTGCAAATACCCACATGCAACACCCATCCTCCTAACTGGTAGTCTCCACATTAGAGAGACAAAAGACTTGGATACACTAGGCATGTCTTATGGGGGCAGGACTAAAGGGCATTGACAAATGTGTGGGGAAACTGTCACTTTGTTTGCCCAAATTATGTCTTGTTTCCAATAAATGAATATTTACATGGCAGACGTGTAATTGATTTTCTCCACTGAGGGCGGATTGGTTTAGGAGCAACCCAGATCACAAAGAAGATTCTCGCTCTTCTTTTTCTCCTTCCAAAGCTGGAAATGTTCCAAACCTGAGTCATACATGCTTACTTTAGAAACTGTACCCAACATGGATTAAATGCTTGGAAGCAGCTAAGGTACAAAAAAAGAAGCCACCATAGTCATCGACACCAGGGTACGTCTTAATGGAAAAATTAACACTGAACTGCTTCCTCAGATGATAAGTAATTTACTTAAATGTAGGGAGATTCTATTCCATGTGCAAACTCAACTTTAATGATACTTTTAAAGAAATTCCAGATACTGTACAAGTGAAACCTGAACGTATAAGAGCTAGATTTTTCCCTGAGTGCTATTGTTTGCTTCTGTGAAGGCTTTCTGTTATGTCCATATGTAGGCTTGTGTTTCAAGCTCCATGAAGTTGCTTGGAGAACTAGGTTAGGATCCTGTAGCTAGTAGAGGTCAGGATGGACTTGACTCAAATTCCCAGGCAGTCATTGATGTTGAAGGACAAACTATTGTCTGCCTTAGGGCTCTAGGTAACTCCTGCCTGAGCAGCCACATCCAACAGATTGAATGCATCCTGCATGGCACATGCCAGGATTTTAACCTTGTGGAGTAAACTAGAAGCCCTGCTGCTGCTGACATATCAAGGCTAATTGACAACAGGCAATTAAAGTTGATGCAAGGGAAGGTGAGCTAAAGCTGTAGCAGGGAGAAGGGAGCAAGTGGAGGGTATCCTGAGATGCAGTATCAGTACTTGCATGAAGCTCTTTCTTTATGCTGGCCCTTGGAGTTTCATTTTCTTTTTAGACTTGGGTAGGTGCAGACAAACTTTTCAATTTAAACAACAATTAAACTCCCAAAAAGCTGATCTAACCCATATGTTGAAGATTCCTATCTTGATGTAACTAGATGTCACACAGATCAGCCCATCATACACTACTGGACAGACACTCTTCTAGATCATCAGAGTATATTGTTGGGCCCCCGGGGAACATGGAAGGAACTGGAGGATAACAGGATGCAACGAGGAGAGACTAAATCATTGCCATTCCTGAAAGTCTTTTGTTGATGGGGTTTTTGTTTTTAAATATTGAGAACTGAAGGAATCTGTCTAGCTCCATATGCAATATAATTTTACAGCTGGGTAAAGTTTGAGGCGTTTGATATTCATATTTATTCATACTTGTGTGAAGCCAGGTCTTTGGACAGAAATTAGAATATGCTCCTCTGTGCAACAGGTTTGTCATCTGTCCTTTTTTCCTGTGGAGCTGGCTTGATTTTTATGGGAAAAATATATAACAAACTGGCTACTATCTGTAGTATCAAATGACCTCTAAATAATGTTTGTACCTATGTTTATCCAGGGATAATAAAGATGATATTTTCTTCCTTCATAAAACACAGTTTCAGTCTGTAGTGTAATTGGAAAGAAGAGATGAAGGATGCCAAGTTGTAACACAACACAGAGGGAGTCAGTCTTCAGACTGTTTTCCACTAGATACTTCATCTCTTAGTATTACTTCACCTAGCATAACTTTGTCTGAAAATGTATTTTATCCGCAGTATTTCTTCTGAGTTCATATTCCTTGCAAACACAGTATTCTTGTCATCTGAGCCAGAAAGGATTAGGTTTCAACATCTCAACTTCGTTTTATTATACACAGCCAGATTGTCTGAGTTTATTGCATCCATTTTACTTGAGTCTCCCACAGAATTAAAAGAAAGTGTGTCAAATTCTTTGGAATGACCATGTCCAACATGTAATATTTTTTTTATTCTACTGGATGTAAAAATGACTATACAGCCTGATGGAAGTATTCTATCAAGGTAATCCAGCTCACAATTAGATTAGCAATGATACAGGATAATCTCTGAAGTATAGTTTCTGCAGCTCAGCCAGAAGAGCCATTTCAACATTCCCAGCTGTAAATCTCCTTGCCACTAACACACAGCTCCTGCAAATGGTGTCTTGAATCTCGACATTCTTGTCCATCTGTTGAAGTGGCAGGATGCCTTCTCTTCACTTCTTTTCTGAAGGGGATATATACTGACAATGGTAGGCTTAGCTGGCCGATCTGGCAAACATAATGCCTTCTGCAGGAAGTCCTTTCTCTGTGCCAGTACTACTACATATCTGCTTACAGTGTATCATACCCATTCATGTTTAGATACATTGAACTCTGAAACAATGCCTTTATTCTGGTTCCATTTTCCCAACTTCCTTTTCTAGTTGTCATTCTTGTTTGCTGCGTGACCTGTCCACCTTGTCTTCTTGAAGTTTATCAAATGCACCTATCAAATTAGTATCTAAGAGTAATACTTTTCCTTCAGGGATTACAACATCCAGAAAAGCACAAGGAGAAGGTGAGGTCTTGTCCCATGTTTCCTGCACACTGGTTTGTGAAGTGGAACTGTCACTCCGGTGGGGAGCAATGCGTGTTATCCTTAAGCGTGGGGTACATGCACATCCCCTGGGTGCACAAGGCAACCTGGGAGAGATTGTGCTTTCTGAGGTAGAGTTTATTCCTAATGCTTCTGAACGAGTAATACAGCTCCATACTGCCCCTATCCATGGCTTTGTGCAAATCACTGTCCAACTCTAATGATGTAACTCTGTATTTCCCAAGCACAAAATGTTTGTATCAATTATTAGTCCTCAGGGAAAAGTTTCCAAGTCTAAAGTACAAGATTTGGACCAAAGGCTCTCTTCTCTAATTCCTGGGGAAAGTAAACCTTTAGTGATATGAACTGTTTTTTCTCCATTATGGTTTGTGTGGTTACAGTGTAACTGTCTCTTTTTTGTATATTTTTATAAGTGTAAAGCTCTTTTTGTAGTTTAAACACAAATTAGAATGGACAGAGGTTATAGACTATTTCATGTCCCTGGCCCCGGATGTAGGTCAACTGTATTCCTGATCCCTCTGCTCCAGTAGCCTACCATAAGCCTGAATTCCTGGTTGATTTTCCTCAAACATATCTCAAAAGTAATGTCTAGTAGAACCTGAAACAAGGTATTTACATAAATGGGTATGTATTTAAGAATTTAAACAGAGATCGTATAGATCCACATGGGAAGATCTTACAACATAATGCAATGATAGGAGAATATTGCTACTTTTCCCATTACATCTAGTAGAGAAAAAATATACTAGAGAAAGGAAAGTAATTTTTATTTAGGATACAGCTTGAAGCCATGAAAATAGTCATCCCATTGTTGTTAATCTGGCTCATTGGATTTACCTAGGCTCAGATTTGTTTGCACCTGTTGCATCTTTTCATTGGCAAAGATTTTTACTTCATCAGGGGATCGAAGTTTGTCTTCCAAATAATATTCTGCATCACAGGATGGTATGGTAAAGAAGATTTAATGTCCAGTACCTGCTGTTGAAGTTTGACCTAGCAAATGTTTGTTTTATAATCAGAGTTGGGAAATAGTCTTGGCATATTCCCACACGACTTCCTTTAGATCAGGAATTTGTCGGAGCTTCTGACCACCTTCAAAATCATACGCCTTATTGGTAGATTCTCCAGTGATGACAAGTGTCTTGGATGGCGGCAGATTTTTCCTGAAACGGCACTGATGATTCTGAAGATCCTAGGAATGAAATGAGCCTATTTGTTTGCTTTGTGGTGCTGGGTTTTTACTGTATAATGTGACCAGGCTACGATCTAGAATCTTTGTATGTGAGTTGCAGATTTTGGATTTTGGCTTTTTTTCTACAAATAATCAATTTTATAATTATAGACCTTCCTAATAACAAAGCAGAAGTAAAGCTCTGCTTATAAACTAGAGAGGAATAAGGGTAGGGTGACCAGTTGTCCTGTTTTTAAAGGGACAGTCCTGTATGTAAACCCTCCTGTAGGTGTCACGACTTTTTGTTAAAACCAGGCAAATTGTCCCATATTTTCTGTCTCTTCTCCTCCCCCCAGTACTGGTGGGTCCTGCTGCTGGCCGGATCCCTGTCCACCAGCGGTGAATGGGGGGCTGATGATGGGATGGGGGTGCAAGGCTGGGGCCATCCACTCCCCCTGCCGGTCTGTCAGCACAGATCCTGCTGCATGCCAGCTCTCAGCCAGGAGGGCCCTGTCCTGTTTCTGGCCGGTGCTGGGTGCACACTGTGAGCTGCGGTAGCTGGTATGTGTGCGCAGGCGCCAGGTGGCAGCTGGTTATGTGTCACCTCTGTGGCCCACCCCTCCGCCCTTTACAAGCTCCCCCTCTCGCTGTCCTCTCCCTGCTTTGCCCCTTCGCCATTCCCCACCCTGCTGCTCCTCCATATCCCCTTGGTGGGGAGCGACACGCTCCCAGCGCTGTGTGGAGAACCAGCCCCTGGTCGGAGCACTCAGCTCACCAACAGCCTGGCTAACAGGCTCCTTTCTCTCCCTCTACCTCTGGCTGGGCCGCTTCCCTGGGAAAGCCCAAGACCCTCCAGCCCAGAGCACTGGCCAGGAGGAGCCAAGCCCTGCATGTGCCAAACCCCTGCACAGCACTGGCATGGGGAAGCCTCTCCACCCCTCAGCTAAATCAGCTAAGCCCTGGAGTGGCGGCTGGGGCAGGGCTGCTCCATCCCCTAGGCTCCTTTCCCTGCTGAGCCACCTCTCTGGCCTGGTTTGCTGAAGCCCCGGCAGTCAGGTTCCCTGGGCCCTGGCCCACAGTGTATCCTTAGAGCTTAACCCCTTCCTGCCCGTGCTGTAGCCGGGGGACAGGAGGCAACTGGGTTTTGTTGGTGGCCTGCAGCAGCTTAGAGGTGTTAGTTGCCATTCAACGCTGTATGGGCAGGAAGGGACAAGCAGCTTCCAGCCACACCTGGGGCAGGGGGAGGAAGAGATGAGCTCTGCAAAGACATGGGCCAGGTCAGAGCTCCAAGGCAACCCCTTCCGCCCCTTCACCTCTGTCCTATCTGTTTCCTGCTTAGCCCAGATCTGATCCCTCCCCCTCCTGCGGTTGGAGCAGCTCCCGTCCCTTCCTTCCCACACAGTGCTGAAAGGCTGCTGGCCACATTCTGGTGTGAACCCTGGCAGAAATCTGGGGAGGGGGCGTGTGACCCTGTGTGTATTTCAGTTTTCTCTCTCATCATTCTCAGTTGAATCCTTCCAATAAGGAAATGGGGCCCTTGAATTTGGGAAGAATTCAGATCTGGATCCAAACTTTGTGGCTATCCCTATCTATCTCTATAGTGGGGTTGAACCAAACTATGGGTTCCAAACGCCCCATCAGTGTCGGAAAGTTTAGTGTCTGATCTGGATCCCGATTCGAACTCCTTTCCTGGGGCCATCTGTCTTCTCAGTAAGCGAGCTTATACAGAAGCAGGTGGCCAGGGGAGACTTTGTACTGCTTGACAGTCCGGGTGGCTTTGCCAGACCTGAAAAGTTGAGCTGTGGCTGGGGAAGTGCTTGTAGCTATGTGGTTATACGCTGAGGATTAGCCACAACTGATGAAGCCCTTTGAAGGCTCTGTAACTAGCACTGCAAGGCATCGTGTTTTGATGGAAGAGTGGAGGCTTCGGGATCTAACCCTTCATGTTTGATTTTCGCCTGCAATGCGCCTGTCTCCTGCTCCGCCATTCTGCTGCCTGCAAGAATGCGGCTGCAGCCGGGGAGGCTCAGATCCCCCTCCTTCCCCCACTCACACACACATGTTGTCTCGCCCCCGCTCAGGCTGCTGCGCTGTGCTCCTCTGTGGCTGTGCTCCGGGTGTGCTCGCAGCGCAGAGAAAGGGATTAAAGCGCCCACACAGAGGCGTGTGGAGATCACCATGTTGCTCCCTCTCACACCGCTGCAGCCGCATTCCCTCTCACACCGCAAAGCAGCACAACACACAGTGCGGAATGGGTGGAGGGGAGAGACCGGGGGAGAATTTTCCAGCTGACCCAGAGATTCCACTCCCAGACACCCACCCGTCTCCTGTTTCCTGCGGCTCTCTCCTGGTGGCAGAATGACATTCCCCCTCCTTTCTCCCCACCCACCAGAGACGAGAGGTCTCTGTGTTGCAGGCAGCCCGGACCTCAGCCATCGCTGTCTACTTGTCTTTGTTGCTCCCTGAGCGGGGCTGAAAGATTGCACTGTAAGGTTCTGGTTAGCGCTGGAACCAGATTTTCCTCCAAGTCCTCGAGTCCGCTTCAGAGCTCCAAGGCAACCCCTTCCGCCCCTTCACCTCTGTCCTATCTGTTTCCTGCTTAGCCGAGATCTGAAAAATCACTGTCAGTTCAGTGGCACTCCCTGATCCAACCAACACTTTAGTGTCTGTACCCTTGTCTCTTTAGTGTAGGTAGCCCTGTGTCTGTAATGTCGCATTAATACTAATTCAGCCGGAATCTCCGGCCAACGGAGTACTCTGTGCCTAGCTCCGTTTTCCTTGATTTTGGGCAGCCCCAGTCAGTACTGAGTTACATGTTTAGCCTCTGAGCCTTCCCTTGGTGTCAAGTTACAGAAAAGCTACACCCTAGCAGTACCCCTATTTACATACAAATAACTCAAGTGCTTGCATTTATGTCGCCATTCAAGAGGCTTGCCAAAGAAGTTTTAATCCAATCAGAAGAAGCTTTAAAAGGATGTCTATAGACTGATTAAAAAGGATCTTAACCTCAAATAAGTTGTCATTATTTTTCACTTTGTTTCATATTTGCAAAGATTTTTTATTTGAGTTGAGAGGACAAAGATGCACATTTCTTAAAATACGTACGAAGAGATCAAGGTGTTAAGAAGATCTCAGTTGAGTGGAAAGTGAATATGACCCACAGGAATTAGTTTGCTTGTGCTGGTTTGGAGATTAACTCCTAATCACTTCTTAAAGACTAATAGGAATTCTTGGGAACATCAGGGAAAAAAATCTTATAGACCAGACTGGTGAAAATGGCTTTCCAAAACAGTAAGAGTTTTAAAGTTAAATTTAGTATTTAATGTTGTTGTTTTTTCAGAATTTCATGCTCTATGGTATATTACAAACATTTTAGCCTTTAAATTGTTACTTAAAATAATCTCTGTTGCTGCGTTGCAGTAGAAAGTTGATCTGTTTATTTTGTCGTTTGCAAAGCAGTAGCTGAAAGGGTATTTTTAGAATTGATTGGTAGTTTAAAAACAGAGCTCAGTCTGTGGTTTCCTGAGTTAAGTGAATGGAAAGTCTAAACGGTACTGAATGAAGAAATTGGAAAAATATAGCTGAGGTTTATGAATCAATCACCTTTGTGAATGCACCATCTGAACTCTTTTCTCTTTTGTGCAACTTTTGTGTACTCAAAAATGTGTTCAACAAGAAAAGGGTTAGAGTTTGAATTTATAAAGGTAATAAATTTAGCTACAGTGCTCTGTATTCTGTATTATAGAGGGGACAGTAAAGAAAATCCTAAAACCACAAGGGGCATATTTTAGACCTGCTCTGTCACTGCTGGAATGTAGTTTTCAGTATGATGTAATGGTGTTCAGATGTACTTAGTGAAAGCAAGTTAGTTTGTTAACCCTTTCTTACCGTACTGTGTTCTTCTTAAAGAGCAGCTTTTGTTACTTTCAGTTTTCCTTTTTGCTTTTCACAAATTTACTAGGTTTTTACTTCCCAATTAATATCTAAGCAGCTGTTAGTTCATATATACCTAGCATTGTTGAAATTAGCACAGTCATTGGGGTGAATTTTTAACTTCAGATTCATAGTAATTCAATAATATTTTAGAGATATGTTTTGCTCTAATCTATGCTAGTATTAGTCATGATGTCTCTCCCCCATCATATACAGTAATGAAAATTCTTGACAAATGATTTATTTTGTCTTAATAAAATAATCTTACTACTAGGAACCTCAGCATATATTAATATAAAAAGCATTGAGAAAAATCTTATACTAATTCAAGTTTGTAAAACGTTTGGGAGAAAATCAAAAGAAGAGGTGTGCCTGGCCTTCCATTCAGTGTCCAAACATGCTTCACTCTTCAATGTGAGTCTGCAAACAGATAATGACTAAAAACAGCTATTCAAGATTATAGAATGACCTGCCTTTCATTCAGCTTCATGTCTTTTTTTGTAAGGAAGGGGCAAAGACGTTAAATGGTGTTAAACCCATAGAGAGAGGCTTAGGTTGCAAGAACAATTGACTAACTTCATTCCTGGTATAACTCTTGAATCAGTGGAGTTATAGTGTCAAGAACTTTGGCCCCTTATACTAACCACTTGTATATAATTTTTTTTTAAACCTATGCAGATGGTAGATCATTGACGTTCTGCTATGGAAAAAAACCTCTGGGGATGTGATGTGATTGATTACTTGTTGGAAAGTAGTGGAAGGATATTATGAATTACTGAACACATGAACATTTATGTTACATGTAACTTCTGATTTCAGTTAGTTTTTATATTGGCAGGTGAGGATGCAATGACAGGCGATACAGACAAATATCTTGGGCCACAGGATCTAAAAGAGTTGGGAGATGATTCCCTGCCTGCTGAAGGATACATGGGCTTTAGTCTAGGAGCCCGCTCTGCCAGGTACTGTATTAGATGTTTTTAATTTTTATACTTCATCAAAAGTACAATCTATTTCAAATCCAGTGCATTTTTTCACACGTTACCAAAATAAATTTTAAATAAAAAATGGTGGTTGCATGTTTCAGCAGTCTGATAATCCCTTATGTTTAAAGTATACATTCATTGCTGTTTGGTTTTGTATTGTTAATTCATATTGGCTTCATCATGTGGCAATGATACAGAAAATTAATTGTTCATTTTTTCTGGTATCCACTCATGCTCCAGAAATATAAAAAGTACTTCTTTGCAAACAGCTGGTAACTTACATAGAGCATCTGTGTAAAAGCTAATACAGACCATCTAGCAAAACCAAGTTTCTTTCAGTCATTAGCACATGTTTATATATTCCCTACTGTGCCTGCTTTATCAGATGAATGTAAACACCATAGACTAAAACCGGGGAAAATGAATGATATTCATTTGGCTATATCAATACATATGTTTCTTTAAAGGTGCAAATTAAGAATCAGATAGAAACATTCAATATAAAAATATTCCAAAAACAAATTAATTTTTTACATTTTTATTGTTAACCCAAATCCATTACCCTATTTCATTTGCTAGGGAATAAACATATTTCTTGTAAAGGAAAATAGGTCAGTATTTCAAAACATATATTACAGAACGCTATTGATTTCTACTCTTGTGTTTCTAGCACAGATGTTTGGATTGTTGAAAATTTTTGCTAAAACTTATTGCATTGTACAATTGGCTTGAAACGAACAAAGCTGTACGCGCAGAGATTACTTCCACAGTTGTGGACTAGCAGGGTGTTTACTGATAGTTGAATTATTTTGAAGCTAATAATTAAACCTCACAAGCCAGAGCCCTGAGGACTTTTTCCTATAGTTTAATGATCTGTTGTAAAAAGTTATTTCATTGTCTAACAGTGAATGGCACCTCCCATAAGGTAAAGCTTGATGTTTATTTTTCACTCTTGTTTGTTGTGGCTGCATTAGATATCGAAGCATGCACTCACATGCTCTGTATTCTTTTGTTTTGCTTATAAGCCCCAGGTAATGTAATAAATGTTTATATTATAATACATCTAGAAGGGATCTTAAAGTACTCTTAAAAATAGCATATGTGTTAGAAGATAAGCAAAATTACTTTTAATGGAAAATCTAACAGTTTTATAGGGTTAAATAACATAGTTAATCTTAATTTTAAAATATAAGTTATATTATGGACAAAGCCCATCAATACGCTGTAGTTTCAGTATGTGGTAAATGTTTAAGTACATAGGTGAGGAATTTGGGGGTGAAGAGAATGCAGTAATGCACAAAATTCTGCTCAAAGATCTCCATGATAAATGTCAACTGTTACTCTGCTCTCCCCACCTGTGTAATTTCCATTCAGGTGAGTGGGAAAGCAGAATATCCAAGGTGAGATCTATCTTCTATATCTAAGAATGGAATTTTACCTCTTTTTTTTTTTCTTCACTTGAGAGAATTCTAAGGCTTTCATACTTCTGATTTTAACAGCATCATTATTCTTTGTTTCTGTGTAACTCATTTTTACATCTGCATATGTGTATGTTATGCTCAGAGGAGACAAATATATAATGTCTTTTCATGTAATTTATTACATTTAGCAAAAAGCCCACTGTGACTTTATCCTATTATTGATTCTGAGTGTAACATTAAGAAAAAAATACATTAAATATGTCATCCAGCCATAGCATTTTGCTTTTTCCAGTCTGATTCCTCGCTTTCTATTTCTTCTGTTTCTTTTCCCCTATAAATTTCTTAAATAGTCCTAAAATCAGGTAAGAAGGCGTGACACTTTCATGACATTTCTCTGCTATTGCCATTGCTCATTTTCATTTTACTCAGCATTGTGAAGTGGCATGCCTTTTTGTGTTTAATATTAGAAAATATTCTTTTTTATGGTGACATAACAAATATGACATGATTTCGTTACACCCTTTATAATTTAAAAAGTTTAATTAATGTATGCTTATAATAATAAAGGTTCCAATTTTGATTCCATTAAAATTAGCAGGGTGCAGTATAATGAGAAATTTAATGAATATTTTGAGGAACTTAGAAAAGTTCTAGTAACAAGTACAAGGTGCATGTAATAAATTGTAGCGCTTTAAATTGAAAAAAAATTACTTGTTTAAAATCATATTCATCTTTCTAGATGCTGGTTTTTTGTTTGAATTTTTTTTAGTGACCTAGCAAGCATGTCTCAACTTGTAGCATGTTTTCTAACACATACTATATGTATCTTCCAGGGCTAAATATACGCACACATTTATTTTCTTTAGTCACAGCATACTCAGATTTGTCATTCTTAATTTCCAAAGTGTTTAACATCCAAAAAAACACAAAAACTAATATATTTCCTCACTCTTTAATTGTGAACAAGGAACCTTTTTTACAAATTACTATTTTTTTTATTAGTAGAAAAATGAATAAATAGGGTTTTCATAATAAAGTTAAAAGTAGCTCAGCCCCAAAAAGCTGAGACAAACTCTGAAAATTGAACCTGATTCTGCAGTTTGATCAATGTGACAGAGCCAGCACATATGCAGAACCCCAGTGAGGTCAGGATCCACCCTCATGGAGTTAGTTGCAGGATCAGGGCCTAAAAGTGTTTTGGACATTTTTCAGAACTAGCATAAATATCTGAATATATTTTTCCATAGATTTAATCTCAATCCGAACAGAAAAGCAATAAGCAAGCATTCATTGGGACTATTGATTTTGAGTATGATAGAAAAGAAAATAACATTGTAAAAAGTTGA
Source organism: Lepidochelys olivacea (assembly GCF_965140295.1). Classification (NCBI taxonomy): domain Eukaryota; kingdom Metazoa; phylum Chordata; order Testudines; family Cheloniidae; genus Lepidochelys; species Lepidochelys olivacea. Next base: position 76,876,815 of record NC_140417.1, on the reverse strand, counting down.
ATATTCATTTTTTTTAATGTCTCATTTATTCTACTTCAGAGATTATGTATATTTTATCATCTTTTGCATTTCCCTGGAAGTTGCATGTATTAATTTTTTTTTGTTCATCCCATTGTCATCTACATGTTCTATGGTAAATTGTAAAATACAACAGCCTCCGCTCCTTCAGTTCGGATAGGTCCTACACTCTGAACAGAAGTTCCTATGCACGAGACAGCATGATGATTGAAGAATTGCTGGTACCATCAAAGGATCCGGTATGTGCTATGTACCACCTGGCTACTGTTTATGTTTTATCTATATAAGGCCACGTTCTTCAGTCTTTTCATAATGCTTACTGAGACCACTACCATGTCCATTAACCTGAATGGGGGAAGAAAGGGGTTGAAATAAGGACTGAAGGATTTGCTCGATTGTGGGCTTGATCTTGCAAGAAGCTGAGTACTCTGGTCCTGATCCAGCAAAGCATGTAAGCACATAATTAACGGTGAGCATGTGAGTAGCCCCATTGAAGTCAATGAAACTACTTGTGTAGTTAAGCATGCCCTTAAATGTTTTGTAGGGTTTGGGCCAAAGTACTCAGCAGCTTGCAGGATTAATCCCTATGTCCACATGTGTTACTCTAGCCTTTTTATGCAGTAATATAAACCATGTGCCATTTGTGAACTTGTGGGATGCCCTTGATTTCCCTCACATGCATCCAAAGGGAAGAATTTGGCCTTGTGGTTATGATGAAGCTATTTTCACTAACTTTTAACATAGTTTGAAAGTTTGTATAATGATTAATTTAACAAAAGTTGAATCTAGAGCTGCTTACAGTGTGGGAAAGAACTTTAAAAAGTTAATAGTGGTTATATCTAGATGGTGTTTGCTTTGTTTTATGAGTTCTCAGAATTTGCTAAACAGACTTTTAAAAAATTTAAAATCACATAGATTTGTTCAGAAGTTGAATAGAAATTTTCATGTCAGTTTTGGGGTAAAAGAATAGCATAGTTGTATTGTGAATTATCTTCATAATACTTGAGGTCTGATCCAGCAGATTTTTATTCATGCACTTAGGGTGAAATTGACCCCTGTTCAGAAGACCAGCACACACCACTTAAGTCCCACTTTTGATTGTTAAACAAGTATTAAAGGAGGTAGTTGTGCTCCATTAACCTACTGTGCATTACAAAGAAGAACTAGAAAATGAAGCATAACTTACCAGTAATTGTGTCTTAGATCTGTTGTGAAGAATATTGGGTAATTGTACTTTTGAGGCAAACTCTATTCTGCATATGCTGTCATAGACTCTACTTTTTCTGGGGGATCTCACACAGGTCTAAGTTCTTGGATTAAACAGCAGCAAATCTGGAGCGCTCATTAATGCTGATACTGAGCAATACTGTAAAGCATTGATCTCCAAACTTTTATGCCCAAGATCAATTTTTGAATTTAAGGGCAACCCAGGATCTACCCCGCCCCTTCCCTGAGGCCCTGCCTCTTCCCCAAAGCCCTGCCCCACTCACTCCATTTGCCCCCTCCCCTCCAGTCTCTCACTCTCCCCTACCCTCACTCACTTTCACTGGGCTGGGGTAGGGAGTTGGGGTTTGGGAGGGGGTGTGGGCTCTGGGCTGGGGTCGAGGTTGTTCACAGTGTGGGAGGGGACTCTGGACTGAGCCTGGGGCAGAGGGTTGGGATGCAGGAGGGGGTGAGAGGTGCAAGTTCTGGGTGGGAGTTTGGGTGCAAAAGGAGGCTCCAGGCTGGGGCAGAGCGTTGAGGTGCAGAAGGGGGTGCGGGCTCTGGGAGGGAGTTCAGGAGCAGGAGCTGGCTGCTTCCATGAGCGTCGTGGGGCTGGGGCAGGCAGGGAGCCTGCCTTAGTGGCAGCCCTGCTGTGCCACTGGAGATCGCGATCGACTGGGAGATCCTCTAGGATCGACCAGTTGATCACGATCAACTGGTTGGTGACCACCGCAGTAAAGGCTACTTTTCATGTTTAATCTTCATTTTTGTGATTTCAGTTTTGTAATAATGAATACAATTCATGCAAGTAGAATTTTGTGCCCTCTAAGACAGAGGCCAGACTGAGGTCTTCCTGAAAATCTAATATGGAATGTTACTTTAATTTAAATTAAATTGCTCTTAGGACTTTTGTTATGACCAGGAAAGGATCCAGAGTGTGATTATTATTGTCAGTTTGGGAAGAATGTGAATCACTTTGATGATAACCAGATATTTGATTCCAACTGCACATCTATCTACTTCAATTACAACATAAAAAGAATGTCCATTCCAGGTTCTCTGCACCATTGACAGATGATTAAAAGCACGATCCTGTCATGATGAAAACAGCAGTAACAAACCAACATTTTTCTGTATAAAAGAAGTCATTCCAACAAAATCAGAATTTCCCATCATGGTTCCTGCAAAACTCTAGTCCTGAAATACAAATCCTCACCTCCACCTGACTCCCCTCAAACCTCACCCCTGCCTCAACATCTGCCAAAATCAAAGGGCTTAGGTCGACATATTTGGGCTATTTTGGCCACAGTGGAAGAAGGTTATTCTGAGGGTAAGGGGCCCACAAAAAGAACATCCTACTAGCAGTTGGCATATACCAGTGGAGTTCCAGCTGATCTTTGCTGCAGCAGAAAAAAAGTTTGGTGTCTCAGGTATACAAGCCACAAAGAGCTTTATAGGTCAAAACTTACACCTTAAACTCCACCTGGAAACCAACAGAAAGGCAGTGCAGAGTCTTTAATTTTTCGTGCTGTGTGCATATGCTGAGATACAGCACTTAGCAAAGAGCCACATTCTTCCGCAGCATCTTCCTGTTTGAGTGCATGTAAAGTGTAGTCCTATGCAGAGCTCATTACCATATTATAATTTTGCAGTGAAAATGGCATGAATTACCGCATCAAGGTCTGCACTTGACAGAGAGGGTCATGGCCTCTTGGATGGATGCAAATGGAGAAAAACCACCATAGTCAGTTCTTCCTAAGATCATGTAGGAGCAGATGAAAATCAAGAGCCATCCCAGATATGGAAGTTTAAAAATCAGTCCATAGCAGGTGTGATTGTCAGCATCGAGTGGTTGTTTCTTGAGAGAAGTTTCTGAAGCCCTCTAAGACCTGTTGGACCTTCTTAATGGAGGCCTTGACAATCTCCACCAACATTGGGCCCAATACTTCCCTGTTAGTATGGGCTGGATGAATGCATTATAAGGTGGGTAGAAAGTTAGCTAGATTGTCGGGCTCAACGGGTAGTGATCAATGGCTCCATGTCTAGTTGGCAGCCGGTGTTTAGTGGAGTGCCCCAGGGGTCGGTCCTGGGGCCGGTTTTGTTCAATATCTTCATAAATGATCTGGAGGATGGTGTGGATTGCACTCTCAGCAAATTTGCGGATGATACTAAACTGGGAGGAGTGGTAGATACGCTGGAGGGCAGGGATAGGATACAGAGGGACCTAGACAAATTGGAGGATTGGGCCAAAAGAAATCTGATGAGGTTCAATAAGGATAAGTGCAGGGTCCTGCACTTAGGACGGAAGAACCCAATGCACAGCTACAGACTAGGGACCGAATGGCTAGGCAGTAGTTCTGCGGAAAAGGACCTAGGGGTGACAGTGGACGAGAAGCTGGATATGAGTCAGCAGTGTGCCCTTGTTGCCAAGAAGGCCAATGGCATTTTGGGATGTATAAGTAGGGGCATAGCCAGCAGATCGAGGGACGTGATCGTCCCCCTCGATTCGACATTGGTGAGGCCTCATCTGGAGTACTGTGTCCAGTTTTGGGCCCCACACTACAAGAAGGATGTGGATAAATTGGAGAGAGTCCAGCGAAGGGCAACAAAAATGATTAGGGGTCTGGAACACATGAGTTATGAGGAGAGGCTGAGGGAACTGGGATTGTTTAGTCTGCGGAAGAGAAGAATGAGGGGGGATTTGATAGCTGCTTTCAACTACCTGAGAGGTAGTTCCAGAGAGGATGGTTCTAGACTATTCTCAGTGGTGGAAGATGACAGGACAAGGAGTAATGGTCTCAAGTTGCAGTGGGGGAGGTTTAGGTTGGATATTAGGAAAAACTTTTTCACTAGGAGGGTGGTAAAACACTGGAATGCGTTGCCTAGGGAGGTGGTGGAATCTCCTTCCTTAGAAGTTTTTAAGGTCAGGCTTGACAAAGCCCTGGCTGGGATGACTTAATTGGGGATTGGTCCTGCTTTTGAGCAGGGGTTGGACTAGATGACCTCCTGAGGTCCCTTCCAACCCTGATATTCTATGATTCTAGTCTTCATCAATAACAAAAGACATGGGTCCAAAGCATCTTGTGCAACACCAGCCTAATACAAGGAGAGAGTTCAAGTCTCTCTTCCATCAGGGTCCTGCTGTGCTACCACAGATGTAGACAGGTCAGTCAGAATCTGAATGATTCTCTCTTCAGAATTATTTACTTCACAATGGCAGGCTCTCAAATCAGCCTCTGGAGAAGATAGCCTACATTAACCAGTCTATCCACTATGTAGGACTTCACAGGTGGTTGCTGAATCACTCCTGTTTGGGTAAGCTCTCCTGGGAGAAAGGATCATAGTTTGCTGCACCTCTCATATCACACAGCAAGGCCATGCAGTCATGCAACTAGCAGGATTACTGCCTTTAGGAGCAATCAGTGAAATTTTGGCAATGCACCCTTGAAACCCTGCGCCTGATAAGGCCACCCAATACAAGATGAAGAGAAGCAAAAATTCTGAATAGTGTTGGAGACAGCATTACCGCAAAACACAAGCGGTTATAGACACCAACATGTTTCCAGTGTAGTGGATCATGGAGCTCCTAGGGATGCTGTATGTACAGTTTGCCAGAATTGTGGGAAGCAAAGATTCTTAGAAAAGGACTCTACAGCCCAGGTGGGCAGGCAATCCAGACAGATTTTACTCAATGGGAAGATGATGACTAGTGATGGTTAACAACATATGTCAGTATTGGAACCAGCACTATTTAAACTGCAGACAAGAAGCCTGTTAGCTCCGCCCTGTAGGATAATCTTGTGTGTCAATGGGGAGCTACTCAGGATTTAAACTGATATGGGAGCAGTGCTTTGAACCATATTTCTTGGTCCACAGAAAGTTTCTGTGAGGTCACTTAATGAAACAGATATGGTACTAACATCTTCCCAGATAAGAGACTACGGCTAAGTGGACATTATGGTGTTAGTGCAGTTCCATGATGAGTGAGATGTACTCCCTTATTCCTGAGGCTAGAATCCTGGCATTTTGAGGAAGGGACTGCCTGGCAAGATGAAGATCTTTGTCTGAGTGTGGGGAATGGTAAAACATTTTTTATGGGTTGAAGGCATGTGGTGGTTCTTTGTATCAGAGAAGGGTCAATTGAAAAGGGTAAGAGCCAGATTTCAACTGCAAGAGGATACACAGCGCAAGTCTAGTACCAGCTGGGTAAATTGCAGACACTGCAGATGAAATAACATCCTCTGTATCGTTCACTATTTCGTGTCCGTGGTGCAGAGGGTTCTGTTTGCCTTTGTGGAAATTTCAAATTTTTGATGATCCACCAGAGTTTGATCAACAGATGCCTGCTGCCTAAGACCTGTGTGTCCAACTAACAGAAGGAACAGCATACCAATCTGATCCTCTCTCAAAGTTATCTGCAGGCAGTCCTGGCCGCAGGATCTAGGATGCTGATGGTTGTAAATACTTCCAAGAGACCTGTTTTGAGTGAAACAGATTACCTACTGGAGGTGTCTGCAGTTTTTCAGAAAATAATGGACCAGACAGTAGAGATCCTTTCCCTGGAGTTTGTTATTTGGAGAATATGCTGATTACTGGACAAAGCAGTTGTGACAAAGCTCTGTCCTTGCCTCCGTGGGTCCCGCGTTTCCTGGCAGATTTCGCTAGCCTCAGAGGCTCACTGTGACCCTCCACATAACCCTTCTCTCTCTAGAAACAAGGGTCACAGCCTATTGAGCCATTTTCATCATAGGCCAGTGAGGGAGGTGAGGAGAAGCTATCCTTCCTTGCACAGTCTCTGGTGTCTCCCAGTCTCAGTGATTAATCAGGGAGCAAAGGGGAGGAGCCCGGGCCCACCCTCTACTCTTGGCTCCAGCCCAGGGACCCTAATAGTAGCAGCTATGGTAGCTGACCTTTTAGAAACATGACATGTACAATTCCCTGGGCTACTTCCTCCACAGCAGCCCTCACTTCCTCAAGCGCCACTTCACCCTTACCTCAGGGCCTCCTTCTTTGTGCCTGATATGGTGTGTACTACTCAGTCTCTCCAACAGCACAACTTCCTCCCACAGCTCCTGACATGCACACTCACCTGACTAACTGGGAGGCTTTTAACTAGTTTCAGCCAGCCCCTGATTGGCTTCAGGTGTCCCAAGCAACCTAGCATTCTCCCTGCCTTCTGGAAAGTTCTTAATTGGTCCCAGGTGTCTTAATTGACCTGGAGCAGCTGCCATTTCACTTATCCTGGTACCAGGGATTTGTTTAGCCTGGCGCTAATATATCTATCTCCCACTACTTTTCTATAGCCATCTGGCCTTGTCCTGTCACACACTAGGAAACACTACATCTATTTGCAAGGAGTATTACAGCAGCTCTGATGGGCAGGCTTGCATCTCCATCCAGGGCAATGTGTGCTGTTTGGGGGGCAGATTTTACTTAGGGCATAGGGTAATGAGAAAAAAAGTGGCAGTGAGTGTAGCTCCCATCTTCACAAGTATGATGGAATTGTGGCATTTTCTCATCTGCTAGTTTACTGTGGCAAATTTTTATGCTGTACCTATGTTCCAAGATGTATGCTGTAATGGAGGATAGAGCTCCATGACACTGTTTCCCTGAGTGCCTCCAAGTATTTAAGCTGACAATGGGAAAATTGCTAACTGCCCGTTTTTTGATGCATTTGTCATCAAATCTTGGCTTTCTCCCTAATTTTGGCCTGCTATGTTTCACCAGTGGGAGTTGGTCAGTGATTTTTTCCCCATTGGGATGGGGCAGTAATTTCACACCAGTTCCCCCAAAACAGTGGAAAAAATCCTTGTTCCTGTTGCCTCCCACACATTACGTTAAATACACAAATGTTGGGCTATTTCAGTTTGCATAATTTTGAAATAATAATCTGTCAGATTGGGGTTAGCTACATTTTATTACTAGACCTCAAACCAGACCACAAACCTTTTGGGATTTACCTTAATTTAGCTTTTATACCTGTACAACCATATGATAAATCATTGTGATTTTTCTTTTAAAAGTCACATAAATCCAGGGTAATAGATATTGACGGGATTGGCATTTCCACATGAACTTGAGAGTCAAGGCATCCTGATGAAAATGTATCCTCTCCATGGAATATGGAAGAATTACTAGTGCCCTGTTGAAAAGGATTAGAGAAACTGCCTGCATTAAATGTTAATTTGTCATTCTTGAACCATGGCCTGGCTAACATATTGTAGATATTCAACGCTTGCCATACTTTAGCATGCTACATGCCCATAATTATTGTTGTCTGCTTACTTGAATCATTGCAAGTTGTCTGAAGTAAGTATCTTACAAAAAAAAAGAAGCCCTAATAAAAGAGCTAATTGAAAGAAGAGAAAATCAAAAACTATGTCTGTTGTACAGTTGGACAGATGGCAGAGGAAAGTTGTACCCTGAAGATTTTTAAACATGTTGTTATGGCATTGACTTTCTTGGAAACAAAGCCAAAATGCAAGAAACATTTAAAGAAAAAAACATTGAAAATGAGTAAAAGGAGGAATGCAGGTTCAAGCAAAAAACAAACACTTACTGGTTGTTTATCTTGTGACACCTTCTCAGCGGAGGACTTTCATACGTCTGTGCTTGTATTTGTTGGATTTATGACTAGAACTGATATTCCCATTTAAAAGGATTCATTTTAAAATTACCTTTAATGCCAATATATAAAGTAGGAACCAATGCATTATTCCCAATGCAGAAATGTTTTCCTTCTCAGCTTGGACCTGAGTAATTTGTGTTCAAAGCAGTTCATGAGATTTAGGTCTGAAAAACATAAGATAAAAGATCAGATTTGTGCAGTCAGAAAGTACTTGCTATCTTTATTCATGTTTTGGGTACAACCAGAACTATTTTATTTATGAGAAGCACTAAAATTTTGAGCAGAGTGATCTACCCAACCATTAGACAGGCTTTTCTTTTGGTACTGAGTGACAAGCACGTTGACTTAGATCAGGGATGGGCAAACTATGGCCCGGGGGCCGCGTCCAGCCCTTCAGACGTTTTAATCCGACCCTTGAGCTCCCGTTGTGGAGCAGGGTCCAGGGCTTTCCCCGCTCTGGTGCTCCAGCTGGGAAGTGGGGTCAGAGGCTTGCCCCGCTCCGTGCGGCTCCTGGAAGCAGTAGCATGTCCCACCTCCAGCTCCTACACATAGGGGCACCCAGGGGGCTCTGCATGCTGCCCCACCCCAAGCGCTGCCTCCAGAGCTTCCATTGTCCAGGAACCGTGGCCAACGGGAGCTGCAGGGGTGGCACCTGCAGACGGGGCAGCGCACAGAGCTGCCTGGTCACGCCTCCGCATAGGAGCCGATGGAAGGACATGCCCCTGCTTCCGGGAGCTGCTTGAGGTAAGCGCCACCTGGAGCCTGCACCCCTAGCCCCCTCCTATGCCCCAACCCCCTGCCCCAGCCCTGATCCCCCTCCCACCCTTCTGCACCCCCAACCCCTCATCCCCACCCAGAGCCCACGTCCCAACCTCCTGCTCCAGCCCTGAGCCTCTTCCCACACCCTGAACTCCTCATTTTTGGCCCTACCCCAGAGCCCGCGCCTCCAGCCGGAATTCTCACCGTCTCCCACACCCCAACGCCCAATTTCATGAGCATTCATGGCCCACCATACAATTTCCATACCCGGATGTGGCCCTCAGTTCAAAAAGTTTGCCCACCCCTGACTTAGATTGATGTCTGACAGTGCTTCCTGCGTGTTTTAGTGGCATTCACATCATTTGCATTCCTCTCAGGAAATATGCCCATGCAGTATTTGATGATTTAAATGGTATAACTGGTTTTAAAAAAAAAGTTCAGCCGTGGTGCACTTCACCAACACAATGCGAAAGAATCTATAGAACCATGACAAGGCATTGTCCCCAAAATGCATCTATATGGGATGGTGAAAACTGAAATGAGTTACTGCCCTGAAGAGAAAGTTCTTTTGAGTTCTACTTAATTCCTGCAAAAAGGACAATTTTTCTCTGTGATGCAGTAACACTTTAGGGGCCCAGCTGAAAGTCTGTCAGTGTTATTCTAGTTTGATTGACTTATCAATATTTGACAAGCTATGTAATTCAATTATGACTAAGGCTCTGTGTTTGTCACTGTTTCCGTGACTTCTGCAGCAGCTGGTGCAACTGCCCCGGGAGCCACCTGACAATTTAGGCAGCCCATGGGCCAGTTGCACCAGCTGCTGCTGAGGCAGTCTCGCCCCACCGCCCAGTAGCAGGAGTTTGCGGGGGGGAGCTGGGGGTTGGGGTGCTGGACTCCCCGGAAGAGCAACAGGAACTCCCCTCCCTCAGCTCCTAGCGCCACTTGCTGCCTCTGCCCACAGGCACTACCCCCGCAGCTCCCATTAGCCGTGGTTCCCAGCCAATGGGAGTTACAGAACCAGGGCTTGGGGCAGAGTGGAGGCAGCATGTGGAATTCAGGAGCTGGGTAGGGAGCCTGCCCCAACCACGCCAAACCTCCCCCACAGTGCCCCCGGACTGCCCCCCCCAAGCACCTGTGGCACCCTCTCGGCCATCCTCCTCCCCGCCCCCACCCCCAGCACTTGCAGCGCCCGCCCCCAAGCACCAAAGCATCTGCGCTCTCCCCCAAACACCCACAGTGCCCCCCGGGACGTGTCCCCCCCGAGCATGATCTCTGCCTCCCCCCCCCCCAGTTTTAGTCAGAGGTACATAGTAAAAGTCATGGAGAGGTCAGGGGCCATGAATTTTTGTTTACTGCCCATGACCTGTCCATGACTTTTATTAAAAATAGCTGTGACTAAAACGTAGCCTTAATTATGACTGTAGGGGGCCAATACTGTGCAGAGTTAAACAATGTTTAAGTGCGTGACTAGGGGAAACAGCCTTTCATAAAAAATTCCCAGGATAACTCAACCGATACAGAAAGCAAATACTCCATCCCACCATAGGTTGGCACACTGAAGGCCTGATCCTGCAGTTCTAACGCAAGCTAAACATCCAGTTAAGTCAATAGGAGCTTTGCCCAAGTAAGGATTACAAGCAGAGGCGTTCCTTGGGTACGGCAAATCGGGGTGACCGCTCCAGGCCCAGTGCTTTGGGGGGCTCCACGCTTCGATAACATTGTGAGGAGGCAGGTGGGAAGGTGAGGCGGGTGAGCGGGCTGAGGAGGCGAACGGGGAGGCAAGTGGCAGGTTGGGGGGGGGGGAGCCCCCCTACCAGAACCTCCCCCTCCCCCAGCGCCTCCTACCCGCCGGCAGCCCCTCTGATCAGCACCTTCCACTCCCTCCCAGTGCCTTCTGTCTGCTGTGGATCACATGTTTTGTGGCATTGGGAGGTGCTGGTTGTGAAGGGAGCTTTGGGGAGAGGGCAGAACTGGGCGGGGAAGAGGCAGGGATGGGAAGAGGCAGGATGGGGGTGGGGCCTTGGGAGAAGGAGTGGAGTGGGGGGGGGCCTTGGCAGAGCCAGGGGGAGCATACCCCAGCAGATTAGGGTACGCGTATGTTCCTGGGCCTGCCATACCCAACCCCTTGGGTTGGCCCAGATTACAAGACTTAACCCTGGGTGGATTTCCCAGGAATTTTCTGCACAAGCAAGCAGTTTTCCATAGCTTTTTCTTGACCTTGCATGTAAACACAGATTGGACAAAAGTGTGCGAGAGAGAGCTGTAATTAGGGATGGAGCAAAAGCAGGAAAAAGGAAACTTAGAGAGCTGTGGGAACCTGCTTTGAGAATTCTATGTTCCAAAGTCAGTAATTTGCTGCTGCTAGAGCAGAGAAATGTCAGCAGGAGTGTGTGCAGAGGAAGTAATTCTAACTGTAAAATTGAGTTGAGATGTGCTGGGCAGAAATGTTTGACTTTTTCATGCTGATTTTAAATATCTGTTTGTTTATCTTTTTGAAGCACCTGACATTTCCAAGGGAATTTGATTCTGATTCTCTCAGACATTATAGCTGGGCTGCAGACACCTTGGACAATGTTAACCTTGTCTCAAGTCCCATCCATTCTGGGTAGGTCATTTAACAGATTTCCTTTGTCATTAAGTGTGAAACTGTACTGTTATGTCGACATTATAACCTACTGAAATTGCTGGTAATAGTTCCAGTCCTCCTCCAGTTAAAGCCAATGGCAAAACTCTCATTGACTTCAATGAGAACAGGGACAGGGCAAAAATAAATCGAGAATTACATAGAAAGAAAAACTTGTATTTCAGCCTTCCACAAGGTTTCATCTGAGATGTGGGCATGAATTTGTGAGACGGGCAGGGATTTAATCAAAGGTCTCTCAATAGTGTTAATAGGAGTTGTGAGCTCAAGTCCTGCATCTCATTATGAAAATTTTCCTCCATGCTTAATTTCTTAGGTGCAAGGAAAAGCTGAAATCCCACAGAGAACTTCCTGTAATAAACTTGTTTTGCTTTTTCTGTTGCTTACGCTTTGCTTTTATATGTCTTAGGATGATTTTAGTTATGTTGTATTACATTATTCTAAATATGAAATTAGAGAAACGATGTTATGCTGCACTTGCTGTTCACTTTTCCATAAAAAAATGAGAGCTCGTAATTTAATCTTTTGTTTTATTTGCACCAAACCTTCCCTTTTCCCACCCCCTACAAAAAATTCTTTTGATGTTAATTACACGATTCACTTACCAATAAAGCATCACTATTAGTACAGTGTTACTTAATGGTACCACAAGTAATTGAGATATGGGTGATATTTGAAATGCATATTGTAGAATTTTCCAGTTAAAAAGTATAAATAACCAAAGGGAATTCTGTATCACACATAAGATTACCTAATAACAATATTTGTAGTAAAATTTTCAACAAGAACAGGAGACAAAATCCTGTATTCCTTTTCACTGATTTCTGCCCGCTCCCTCCTCACACACATACATTTTTGACTAGCTTCACTTATAATGTAAACGGTGCATTTAAACCAACAAGCTCCAAGAGATTCAGAGTTAAGGATAAGGTCCCAGTTCAGCCAAGCACTTAAGCATGTACCTAAGCAGAGTACAAATATAAAAGATGAGGACTAACAGGTAGAATTATAGGTCCCAATCCAGCAAAGTACCTGAGCATGTGCTTAACGTTGAAGTCAGAGCTTCAAGGAGATTCAGATCTAAGACTAAAAATTTACCCATTAGTATTGTTATTTTAGCTGAAATTGCCCTCCTGCAGAGGCCCTAACAATCATGGACAATTTTGCATGGGCTTGACCCTGCATTCTTTGCATATCTAAAATTCCCAGCCATGTCTTAGAGTGTCCCTCTACAACTCTATCTGCAGAGTACTTGCCAACTTTGTGCTCCCAGATTAGGGAGAGCAAGGCACGATCATCTCCCTCTTGGCTATCCCTTTCCCTCACATACACAAACTCAGAAGAAATTATCTAAAATTTGTCCCATGTTCTTAGTTCACCAAAAAGAAAGGGGGGGGGGAGATTTTGGTGTGCAAGGAATGGAAGATCTAGCTCCAAATCACTGAACATTTGCAAAGGAGGGAATTATGGCATTAATTTAGAATCTTCTGGTTTTTCTCATTTTAAGCCAAGGGGTTTTTTTTCATGTTGTTCTTTGAGTTTAGGTAAATCTTTCTACCAGTGTGTGCTTTGCATCTTTCCCTTAATAATCATTACACAGCTCAGAAATCTGCCAAGAAACCTGCATCTATAGATGGGTAAAGCACAAATTTGGTGGAGTAAACAACATATGATTTTATTACTTAAATTTTTCAGGTGTAACCCTGTATACCCACTTCTCCCCATGTCTGCATGTTGCATCTTTTGAACCCTTGGTTTCCTTGGCTCAGTGAAAGAATCTTCTGTGTTTCTTATTATAATAATGAACACAGAAGACCTGGATCCTAGGCTGTAAATGTACCATACGTTAGATTAAGCACAGTGCATTCCCGTATCTATAAACTTTTAAAAATTCAATTTGAAGAGAAATTTAATGAATGGCTTACAGGAGTTACATCTTTTTCAAATGCTTAGCTATATATATCTTCATATACTGTACTTTGGAAAACAACTGCTGTATGCAAGCACAATAGTTGATTTTCCAAGATACACAGTGAAGCATGCTTGTGGGTATAACACAAATTGAAAGAACCCATTAAATTCTGTGTTGATCTATGGTAAGCACAAAAGCATATGGCGTCTTTTCAGTTCTCCAAGCACTCATGCAACTCCCAGGAATGCTAATAGAAGTTATAGGCCAATACTGAGAGGAGACATGACCCTTAAATTAATGGGAAATATTTTTTTCAGTGTACAGCGTATTGTGTATTACAAAACATGATATATATAAAATGGAAGCCAAAACATTTTTAAAGTTGGCCCTCAAATGCATTGCTTTCATTATTTTTCTGATGGTTACTTTTCTTTGGCTAATTATTGACATTTTCTGTTGCTTGCTTCTAATTATCTTAAATTAATTTTTCCCATTTGCTTTCTAAATTATTTTGCAGCTATTCCTCTCCACTTCCCCAGTATGATTCAAGGTGATAACTATGTCCTTTCTGTGAATCCTCATTTTGTTTTATTTATGTCAACTCTCTGTCCACAGTCAAAGTGTGCGTAGATGTTTGTAGTGCATCCTCTTATATCCTCTGTCTTTTGTTTATTTTAAAGTAGAAATGTTCACTCTTTAGCTTTTAGCTTTGTATTTTAGAGATCATAATTTAGCTGACCTTATGAGACAGGCCTTAAATTAGGTAAACATCAGTTACTAATCCTTTCAATAGAAACAGTGCATGAAGCTTTATTTGAAAATATTATTCACAAGAATTACGTTTTTAAAAGGGAAAATCACCACTTTGAAAACTGAATGAATAAAATGTTATTGTCAATAAATACATTTTCCATATAGCCGGCAATGTGAAAATATTGGTCTGTTAAGGCTTAGTACTGTATTTGGTAACTGCTTATAGCGTGTGCTCTTTTTGATCCTGCTTGGGTTTGCCCACTAATGCACTGTTCAAGTGTAGCATATCAATCAGGTGAATAACATTGCCTTAATCTTTCCCTTCGTATGGGATTGTTTGATTATATGAATATCTTTTGTTATATTAACTAAGAATTGGATTAAAATATACAAGTATCTGCATACATGATGGACAGTTTTCCTATCTGTGGTACAACACACCAGTGTAGGAATAACCTGTATGAGATGTGAAGCAACCATGCCAGGGACCACCCTTGCCAAAACTCAGAGGCAAATTCCCTTGGAACTCCAGCCCTGTAGCAGTATGCCCTTCAGCAACTCCCTCAGCGCCGTATTCACAAACAGTACCTCTCTCAGGTTATGGGTGAACAGCGACAACAGTTCTGTTCCACTTGGCTGCCTCTTCTCTCTGTGTACACATATTTAATCTGAATTAGCCTCATACTTTTAGGTGGAAAAAATCAGGGAAACCTAAAAAGGCAAACAAAGCAAAACCGTAAAAGAGGCCACTTAATATTTCCCTCTCTGTGACCAAGGTCTGTGTGCCCTTGCTTAATATTTTACTTTGTTTTGTAAATTTTAATGGCAATACTCCCTGAAACCTTTTCACAGCTTGTCAGCAGCTGGCTTACTGCCCATTAGATTTGAAGATCATGCCATAGACATTTCCCTGAGTGTGCTCTGTGGAATCCTACTGATATCAGTGTTGGCCATCTACCAGATAGAGCAATCTTAGGAAGCAAGAGCAACATAAACATGTAGGGCAGGAAATGGGATATTTAAGATAAATCACAGTTGGAAAACATAAGTGCTCTATGGAAGGTGATAAGCAAAGCTTCTAGCATCTTCAGAGCTTGTTGGTTAGAGCCTTATGTTAGCATACATAGTATTCTACTATTGACTTCAACCTCACAAAGTCAAATAAGTTTAAAGCCAATAGATGAAGAATTAACTCACTGACCCAAAGGTCTAATTTCATTGTAATTTTTCATTAGTTAGTTGATACTGTCAAAAACAGTAGGTAAAGAAAAAAAAGATAAAATAGTATTGTAGAGAGAAAATATAGGATCTAAAAATAAAACATGTTTGTTATAACTATATATTGGAATCACAAATAGGAACTGATTAATAGGTGGATCCATTGAAATGTACTTTAGTGCATTTAAGTATGCAGATTTTGATATAAAGAGAGTTTTTCACCCAAATCATTATAAAGGTGGAAAATGAATTTAAGTTGTCAGTATTAAGGATTATCATCAGATGTTTTATTATCAGATATTTTAAACTTCTGAAGTACTTTTATTGACATACAGATCTAAAACTTATAGAAAATGTTTGATTAGCTATTTTATGAGGACTTTTCAGTCTCAGATGTATTTATCTCCCATTCCATGTAAACAAAAGTTGACTGCTTTTACAGTATGTAGGGATGAGCCCACTTGCAAAGTTCTGATCCAGACCTCAGGTCCCACAGAGTTATGGGGTTCTGATCTGATATGGAGGGTTGAGTCTATATCTACTTATATGAAGAGCATGTAAAATAAGGTGAATCAGTATTCCACACTTTGCTACTGTATTACAGGCCTCAAACCTCATGAAACAGTAAGTAAAGGTAGTGTGAACCTATGGAAAGTTCATCACCTTCCCATCCTATGTAATCCTTTTTTCTTCAGCTTGAAAAAAAACAAGGTAATTGATTTACCTATAACACAACATGACCATTTTGTTTTTCTACTCCACATATTTGCTGTTTCCTTGCCTGTCAATTTATGTCCTATAAATCAAGAAATACAAGGGCCTGTTTGTTCACCAATTTTGTGCAGACTTCTCCCACTGAAATCACTAAGAATTCTGAGTATGGAGAATTTTCAGGATTGGGCTGTACAGTTTAGCTCTTACTTTTGATATTTTGTCTGTAATCAAAAGGAAATATCAGTATCATACAGAAGCTATCATCTGTAGTTCCCAGTGCTCTGTGTGACCTTTCCCAGTGAACAACAGTCTCCATGGCTTCAAGAGGCTCTTGCCCTTCTATGGATTAAATTTATAGCTCTTGTTCTCACTAGAAGAAAGCTAAATTGCCAGAACTACAAAGCTGAATGGATTCATCTGTTAATTATTTTAAGGTTTAATCCTTAAGTGCAGGAAGTATTAGCCACAGCATGGAGAAAGCTGGAATCATGGAATTAAATTAACAGCTACTTCAGGGTTTGTACATCACACATAAGGAAACAAACAAAACGTTATTTGTATGGAGAGTTAATTTATAAACCATGCACCAGACATGTAGATCCGCTACTGCAAGTTCTGTTTAAAGATAGCGTGGTAATCAAGAAATTGCATTGCATTATATTTGGAGGGGTGGGATGGTATTGCAGAGCCACTGAAGGGATTTGGGCTCCCAATTTCTGTGAATTTCTAATTGAACTTAGATAGCCAATAATAATTATTAAATATAAAATATGCAGATATAGGGTGCTTTATAAATAAAATAATAGTTGGAGTCCTGAACAACAATAACAAAAACAAAATCGCTTAGCTGACTGAAAAACCTATTCACGGAACTAAGTAGGAGGTCAGGGTCTGCTGTCTGCTCTGGGACTAGCATCTACTTCTTGTGTTTTTGTCATTTGTGTCAAGAGCATTTAGAGATTTAGGATTAATAAATTTAATATCTTATAAAATGAAATAAATAATACATTTAGAGTTTGTGTTTAATGTTAAAATAAATTATATTTTAATATCTCCCATTTTTAGAAAGTTTTAAAGTTTTTTTACATTGCAGTTTCTGATATACAGAACTGATTTCCTTTTAATTATTTACAAAGCTACAGAAACCTGGAAAAAACACACGAGAGACAAGGCTTTAGAGAGACAAAACACAATATTCCCTGTAGCCTAACCTGTTTACAACAGACATCCATGTCAATATGAAGAGTGGTGGAATAATTGATTTTAGAGTGTTAGAAATGTACAGAAAATTGTATGCTTGATGTTCTGATTCATACATATTCACCAGAACCATTTAATAACCTTGTTCATCACACCCACAGGGTCAGTGTTCAGGTGGCAAAGTAGGAAAGTGTGCTTTCAAATGGGTTTATCCAAAGGCTTTTGAAAGACTGAGATCCAAATATAAAAACATGGATTTCTGTTGTCCTTAGCCTGTACTGATTAGTTGTCTTGTGCATGTGGGACATTGCTATTTTGAATTATAGAGTGTCGCGGAACATTTAGTAATAAAGAACCATTTTAATGAACTAATAATACACTAATAATTTACGTAACTGTATACATACTCTCTTTAACCCTGGGTTTTTTCCCCCTAAATATTCAGTAGTACTTGAATCTTCCCATCATTATGCTACTAGACCATTAGAAATGTGTGAGTTTGTTGATTATTGTTTAAATTTATCATTAAATTTAAAGAATCCTGCTAACAGTTATGGCATAGGGGGCATTTGTTTCTTAACTATCATGTTAGCTGATGCTTTCATCATAATATTTTATTCTATTAGACTCTTCCTGATTTACATGAAGTTTTCCTTGTTTGATTTCTGACCATTTTAATGACATGTTCTCCCTTTCTCTACAGTTTTCTGGTTAGTTTTATGGTTGATGCACGTGGGGGCTCAATGCGGGGTAGTCGCCATCATGGAATGAGAATTATTATTCCACCACGCAAATGTACAGCACCCACCCGCATCACCTGCCGTTTGGTAAAGAGGCATAAACTGGCCAGCCCACCACCAATGGTTGAAGGAGAAGGATTAGCCAGTAGACTGGTAGAAATGGGGCCTGCAGGTGCACAGTTTTTAGGGTGAGTTGTTCTATGAATCTCACTGTTAACATTCATATTGCATCTTTCATTTCCTTCATCTTGTGGATGTAAGTAGTTAAATATTGAAACTACTTAATTTGAACAGTTACGATAGGCCTCTGTACAGTAAACAGACTCAATTCTGACATTCTTACCCAGGAAAAAAATCTCTGATTTAACGGGAGTTTTGCCTGTTTAAAAACTACAGGTTGTGCCAAAAGTAAATAAAGCTATGAAAAAGCCAAATTCTGCACTCAACCATTCATGCCTAACTCCCTCTGAAGTCAGTCAGAGTCACGTATATGTATCCAAGGACAGAATTTAGCTCTCGTTCTGTGTGATGAGTAGAATACCAGGTAAATATGACTTTCATAAGGGAAGTTTCACCATAATTATGTACCATTTTCCAAATGTAGAGCAGTATTCTCTACTTAGCATGTGTGCATATCACCCTCCAACATTAATGGGAGATACACACCTACCTCCAGTGGGGAAAGGACCACTGTGCATGATTCCAGATAACTTAATATAGAGCATCATTTAGTGCAAATGCTAGTAACTGACATTTTTCAAAGCTAAAATTAGGAGAAACAATCCACTATGATGTGGTTTTTTTTTTAATTATCAATTTTGTTCATTACCATAAGTGGCGCCCTGGTGAAAACTGCCGGTTCTGTCGGGAATGACAGTTTGTTCCTAATTTCCCCTTCTTGTTTCTCTTCCTGCTGCATGGATGTTATTCAGTAAACTACATCTTCCTACCAATCCTCCCCCTCTAAATGAGGGTGAGAGCATGGTTAGCCGAATCCTGCAGCTTGGGCCTCAAGGAACAAAATTTATTGGGTAGGATGCTTATAGAAAAAATACAGAATGTCTACAGTTTTTTTCCTTTCTTTTGTTTTGTTTTTGTTTCCAATTTTTTGTCATTCCCATAATTTTTTTTCTACTTTCTAAAGCTTTCAGTTGATTTATGTCACTGAAAGAAAATCATAGTGGCTTGATTTATTATAGCTCTGCTACTGTAACTATCTTGTGCTTTAGGCATGTGAAATTCACTGCAAGCATTCTGCTTTCATAACTTGTTGTGCTTTTGTAATTTTTTTAAATTTGAACTGTTTCAACTGCATCAAATACATTTTAATACACGATGACAGCCCTTTAATTTCAACTTTGTGGTAGAGAAGGTATTAACAGGGTTTGAGTCAGTCTGTTTCAGGAGTAACTCTGTCAGATGTGGATGCATATGTTGTACCTATTTTTAAAATATGAGCATGTTCAGAAAAAATATAATTGAATAAATGATTTCATTTAACAAGGCTGGAGAAATGATAACCTTTTAAAACAGAAGTAGGCATCAGGTTGAAAAAAATAAATATGAATTTTGGTACATTTTGGGGAAACAAGTACAATAGCCAAACAAGTTGCAATGTTTATTATAAAAAAAGTTAGAAAATATCCTCATTGTTTGCATTAGAACGTTATTGTGAAATTTATTTCATTATGTTTTTAAAATATTGCATAGAATCTATTGCTTAGAATACCTGTTTAATACCTTCTCACTGACTATTCTTGTTAAACTTCATGCACAAAATTGTGTGGTTCCTAAATATTTACAGAGACAGTATCTGATATATTAACCTGCAAAGATTGTATTAAAAAGTTCGTTAGTTCTTTTTAACTTGAGAAGCCCGTGTATACATTATCTTAGGAAAATAAATACCTTAAGAAACAACGTAATTGAATTTTTGGCATTCATCTACTGTAGATGGTGGGATAAACCTGCATTTCTATCAGCTATCAAAGGAGTAAGATCAGAATAACAGACTTTGGGTATTTTTAAAAGCATCTAAGAACATTAAAAGCATTAATGTTCTTAAATAATCTGCCTTTTTTCCTATTTTTATTAAAATTGCTATTGACTAATTCCTACTCCTTTTGTATTTAATACAGAGAGATGGACTTAAAACTATTTTGTATCTTTATTAATATCAGCTGTATCTATGGTTTTAGAGTAGCAGCTGTGTTAGTCTATATCCGCAAAAAGCTGTATCTGTGATTTCCAGAGTTAGATTATTAATTGATTTGTTAATGTTTGCACAGCACTTTGAAGATATAAAGTGCTATCTAAGTGCCAAGTATTATTTTTCTCCATCTTCTAATGTTACTTTTAATGGAGTTACTATGAGAAGGTGAGGTTCTTTACAATCTCTGTAGGAAACCAATGATACTGTCTATTTAAATGTCTTAAAGCTGCATAATCCATAGTGGTTCATCTATTGTACGATTGCAGTCAGTTTATTTTAACATATTTAAAATGCTTATCTTGTCTGTAAAATGTTTAGCTAAAATGTCTATTTTGTTAAGGAATGGCACATGAAATGAATAGCAGCTTCTGTTGATTATTCACAGTAATAATTTAATTACACACTTGAAGTCCTACGTGTAAGGCACGCTGTCAGGTAATTTAGGTGTAGTATTTAAAAAAGTTGTTTCACGGTAGCTAATATCAATATATATTTCATTTTTATTTAACCCAAAGAGAGCCATTTTGAAAGAATTTAAGCAGTCTCCTGTAGTGCTTGCAGCACCGACATTGCAACTCTAATGCATGAGAACCAGAAAGTGGAACAGAGTAGAAACAACCCATCTAGTATCACTAATCTGAGTGAACGAAGAGCCCTAAGTAATTGGTGAAAACCAAACTGGATTTTTAAAATTTTCAGATTTTAGTACTTACAGGACTATGAAGTTGTTTTGTCATTTGTTTGTTTTAATGCCCATATACACACACAACTTCCATCTCAGTCAACAGCAGGTATATGTGTTTACCAGGACAGCAGAATTGTGTTTGAGACGGACTGTGTCCCTTTAAACACTCTGTCAAATATGCCCACCCATCTCCCACTAAAGTCCATGGAGTTGTGTGTGCATATCTGAGGACCAGGTTATGCCACGTATATGTCAGGATAAATAAACACAGAAAATTGTTTTTACCTTAGTTTCTGTCCATTTTTGTCATATAAACAATTGTTTTGAAACACTTCCTTATGTTCATAATAATATGGGATCTGATTCATAAGCTACATATTAATAATATTTTACAGTTTTGTAGCAAAGGATTCTGCAGCTTTGGCAGCTTTTAAATCATTTTTAACATAACAATACTTATTATTGTCAAATGAACATAGTTTTAGTAAGGATTTAATATGTAGAGGAAAATCAAGATCAATGGGGAAAATATATGTGATAAAAAGTAATATGGATTCCTTTTTTGTCTAGCCCTGTCATCGTGGAAATCCCACATTTTGGATCAATGCGAGGAAAAGAAAGAGAACTGATTGTCCTTCGCAGTGAAAATGGTGAAACATGGAAGGAACACCAGTATGACAGCAAACATGAAGACTTAAATGAAATTCTCAATGGCATGGATGAAGGTAAACTTATTTAATCAAAGCTTTAAGTGGGTTAATGTCAACAGGCAATGTCAACAACTCCAGCAGAGCCATGATGGGGTGGTGGCAATGAGGACCCACCCACCCAGAGTCTCCAGCTGGCATAGTAGTGGAGGTGGGGCTCTCGAGAAGCTGGTAGCAGAATGAGCCCATTGAAAGGAAAGAGGTAGTTCACCCCCCCCAGAACACTTGTTTCAAATGTCTGCAGCCTCAAGCAAACATCACCCATCACCTGTGTCAGGTGCTCCTCACAACCACGAGGACTAGAAGCACACCTTTTTAAAAACGAAAGCTCAGATATTTAAGTCGTCATGTGACACCAAGAGCAGGGCTCTGGGTATTTCCCTGTTATGTCTCTGCCTTAATCCAGCCATGTATCTATGCAATGTCCTTTCAATATATGCAGGTATTTACACAGCTGGAACCCACAAGGCCTGAAACCTCAAAATCCATTAGGTTTTACACTTAGTAACCCATTTCCTCCTGACCATGGCATTGGGTTACCTGAGGTTGGTCTGTGGGCTGGACTTCCTGGTTTCTGCAGGAAGATATCTCCCCCTGCTTTCAGGGCTTGAATACTTTCAAAGAACTATTCACAACTAATCTACAGATGAAGAATTATTCGCTGGAAATCTTCAGCAAATAAATTCTGAAAAGTTAGTGAAAATCTTAAACTGAAGGACATAATTTTAACAGAAAAATACTGTATTTAGTGATTAAATTATTTACTACAAATTATTCACCCAGATCTACGTAAAAATGAAATGTCTGTAGTTCAGTATGTCATCACATACTGTTGTACTTTGTTTTTGATTATTTCCCCTTAAATCATTTCCAAATGCATGTTGTGTTAGGAAAAGAACACTAAGTATTATTATTAAGACTAAGTATTACTAAGACTAAGTACTCAGACAAACCACCCTCATAACACTATATTCTGTGTGACACTAAATATATCCGTAAGACTTCAGTGATATATCCGCATGTCCACGATTCTCTTCAGATTATGCTGAAACTGTTGCTAAAGGTTTTCCACTGAGTTCTTAAAGAGTAGCTTTAAAATCCCGTGACTAGGTTATTGTTTTCTTAAAAGCATCTAAAATAAATACATTAAAACTTCCTACATTCAGGAGTTTGTGGGAAGAGCACAGAATGGCAATAAAGATGGGAAAGGCTTTCAACAAATTTTCTTTTCTTACCTTTCAGTTTTGAATATGTTTATGACACCAGAAAGCATGAGTTTTGTTTACCCTTTCAGGCATTGCTAATGCTATTGTCTCTAACTGTGATAGAGATTGGCTAATATTTGGATGTTAAACAGCAATCTCAATTTTGCCATAGGAGGAAGCTTCTTAAATAATTTTCAAGTATTTCCTGGGGCATAGTAAGATTTCTAACTATACTTTTCATATTATCAAATCTTTTATATATCTTTTGCTGATATTCCACTGCTACAGCTTTTCGTATCTGAACATGCATAAAGTATCCCATGATTCTGTGTATAATTTTTGGCTTAAAATTTTTTATAGAAAGTCACCATCTGTTTGGGCACAGTTGTAGTTAGGGGAAAGCTTAAAGCCATTAGTAGCAAATAACCAGGGCAGCAGCAAATGTAACCTGTATGAAGCCTCTGCTTCAATAAAGGCTTTTCTTTGTTGAGCAGGTGAACTTGAGTAAAAAAGAAAGCAGAACTTAAGGGAAAAAATGTGATAGTGTTGTGGTTGGTTTCCTGGATATTTGGATGTAAGGGAGATGCATATTTTGGCTGGTTTCCTGGACACTGGGGATGGGGAATTGCCAAATGAGTTTTTGCTTTGAAAGCGCACAGGGTGCAAAAGTATTTGAAAAGGAACAGCAGCAAAGAGCCATGTGTTATGCAGATAATTTCTTATTTTTAAATAAGTGTATCAGAACTTATGAGGCACTGTGGAAAAGGCACTGCAAATACTGTATCAATAGGTTTGGAATCGAAAAATGTAATATACTTCATAATATAAAGGTACTTAAACTCTATAAAGCTGACAAAATAATTAATTCAGTCCCAGCACTATACAGCATGTGTACGAAATGCACTGGGATTGAATGAAGGCAGCACCCAGTGCAAGAACTCCCTCTCTCTACCTGAGATGTTATGTGGTATATAATGATTCACAAGGTAGCAACAGAAGCTCTGTTGTACTCTTTTGCATTGTGCTTCTCTGTTCTTAATAGTAGGTAGGAAGTCCAGAGAAAATGTATTGATCAGCAGCTTGATTCTGCATTCTTTGCTCTTCCCACATTCCCACTGACTTCATTTGGAGTGGTGGGTGTACGAGAAAAGTAAGACTGGGTGCAAAATGCATCTATAAATACTCCAAATTGCACCATCTCTAGTATTTACAAAAATTCTCCTCAAAGTGCATGATCTTACAAATTGATGTGTTGCAGAGTACAGAGAGAATTTCTGCATAAAATATAACCCTCTGTGATGATCTGGGACTACAGCCCTAATTCCTTAGCTCGAAAAACATAAGCTCCTACAGTTGAAGCCAAGGAATAATCTTTCTTAGCTGTTAGCGATTGCAGTATTCTTTTCCTTTCTGGGATCCAGCCACAAGAGGGTAACACACATATGCATGGCTTTACAGAGCGTACAATGAATGCAGTGTTATTCCTTTGGAGTGAAAATCTTTTGCCACCTCAAATACCACGCCACAGAAAAAATGACATTTAATTTAAAAATCAAGACATTCAGTTTTGAGATAGATGGGAAAAATTACTGAAAACATTCCCTAGAGCCTTGATTTGTTGTTGCTGTTTTGTTCATGCTAGCTTAATTCTTCTCCATTCAGAAGTTAACACTGGGTTTGTTACAATTAAATGATCCTTCATCTGTGATATTAAAGCTCTTCCATAAAGTGGTCTGAAAAGTGATGTTTTCATTTATATTAACATTTTACTGGTTAATAGCAAAAACACACCTCCAAATTAGAGATGTGTCTGAAACAAACCCCTGAATCTCAACACCCCTGCCCTTGGAGGATGTTTGGATCCAGGTGTGAATTCTGAGGCTAGAGCCCATTTCTAATCAAAATAGAAAGTAAATGATAAAGAAATTAGTGTCAGTGAAGTGATCTGTCACTTCCAGAAGGTCAGTATCATCTTTACATAGAAGTTTTGCAACCATCTGAAAAGACAGATACTCTCTGGAATTGTTCATGATTCTGTTAATCATGTAACTGGATAGTGTGTCTCCCCCCCATTCACTTGTTCCTTCCGAGCTGTGTAATAAAGACTGAAAAGTCATATTATGTACCTAACTCCATAATATACTGTCTTTTCAAAGATACGGTCTATTTACTTGTTTGCTGTTAATCTCGTCAGGATTGATAGAAATATTCCATCATTATCTTGCCATTGCTAATGCTGTGAATGGAAATGTGTTCAATTATTTACTGGAAATAGCACCATCTACTGGAGAACTTAGCTATCAGGCTCAAAATAATTTAGAACCAGTAGATAATACTTGGAGGTATTAAATGTATCCTTGAATAATAATCAGTATATTGCCTTTGGTTTCGTGGATGGTCAAAGAAACTTAATGGAAATGGGTCAGATTTCACCTTTGTGCCACAAGTGTTACTTTCTCTTAATTTCTCTGCTTAAGTTAGTTGCGGTAGCAAATTTTTTCAGCTGGGCTATTTTTTGCAGGTGCAATTTGTACCCATATTTGTTGCACTTACAAAAAGTTTGTGTCTGTAAACAAATTGTGGGCACAAATAGTCTCATTTGGGTAGCTAATTAACTGACGTTCACATTAGATAATGAGCACACAAATGCTAATACTTGTGCCTACAGTGTCATTGCAAATTTAAATTATACTTTGAAAAGGGAGGCTGATTTATTGCTGGGGTTTTTTGTTTGTTTTGTTTTGTGTTTCATATGTAGGTCTATGAAACTACTGATCAAACCAATGTGAACCCAGTTCCTTACCTGAGGTTTAAAATACCGCCACAGCTCATGTTGCAGTGATTTTTCCATTGTTTCCTGGAAATCAAATTAAAACATCTAAATATAATACAGTTTTTCTACATAGAGATATCAAACTCTTGTTGTGCATGATAATGAAAGACATTCTCCATACACAGAAACAACAAAACTGTAACAAAGCCTGTTGATTTTCAAGATGACATTTCCCAGTTATTTGTATCACTTTGAGTGGATCACAATGTGTAAATGATTGAAATTGGGAGGGGTGGTCAGTATTTTCTCATCTTTGACTCGCTTGTATTTCTACCATGATGGCTTTTGCCATAACCTACACATTTGCTGGTACTCTATATTGGACAAATAGAGATGCAAAACCTGAAAGCTGTTCAATTTATGAATGGGTATTTGCTTTTCCAACTGCAGTACAAACCCCGTAAATCATGACATTGGGCAATGGGGTGGGAAATCAGGCACTGGAACACATAAAAAGCCCTTGAAAGTGGGGACAATAGCCATTAGGGTGATGATTTCTTTTCTCTGATCCTTATTTTAGTTAGAAGAAACTCATGTTTTATAATCTCATATAAACATAAATAAAGGAGTTAGCCCAAAGATGAATTTGATCCACGATATCTTAATGCTGTTATTCACATGTGCAAAACCAGATATGATCTCCCTCCCTGACTCTGAACCAGTCAACCTGAGCTCCTGTTCTACCTTGGGAGAGGTGATTTGGGCCTCCCCTGTCATGTAATACTCCAGGGGCAGCCCAGATTCTGGGAGGGATTTTCCTGGGAGGTTTTGCATCTTTTTTCCCCTCCATCTCTGTCTTGTTTCTCACTTCCATCATCCTCTCCCCACTTTTGTGTTTAGCTATTGCCATCACTCTCTCGCTCCACTTCCCCTAATGTTTCCTTTTTCTTATATCTTCTTTTTCTCCCTTCTTCCCTTCCTCACACTTGGCCCTTTCTTCCTCATGTAGATTTTTTTTTTTTTTCAAACTAAAACATTTAGTACTCAGGGCTGCCCCTTTAGCCCAGTGACAGCAAGCTCTTGCTTGGGGCCTCGCATTCCAAGCATGCTCTTTAGGCTGGGCCTATCTCCTTCACTTGCACTGGGACCAGACAGGGAGGAAACTCCCCAGTCCCTTCTGCAGCAGGAGTGACAACAGTTTGACTGATCCTTCCCTGACAGAGCTTGGGACCCAGAAGGCTTGCGTTGTTCTTCTAATACTGTAGGAATGCTACTAATGCTTTCTCAATTCCACTCTGGCCAGTGCTGATGCCCAATTCCTGCCTCCTCCTGCCAGTACAGCTCCCCTGCTCCATGCATATAGTATAGCAGGGAGACAAACACTGATCACAGAGACAAGTGCATTGCTGGATAGAGCATTCTGATGGACAAGTGCAATGCTGCCATGTCACAATGGGAGAAGAGCGATAAGAGACTGCTCTGAAAAAAATTGCTTTATAGCTTCTGTCCTTAGGATAGCCTAATAATGACTGTCATGAGGAAAGAGAGATTGACCTAGTTTTCAGTGCTGATGACCTACCCTAGAACCCTTCTGTGTAGAAAAGCAGATGTAAAGGCAAAGCAGTTTGCCGGTGGAGAAATGATGGAAACAGGTCACCTGTGTTTAGACCAGGCTTATGATTCAGAGATCAAAGGGAGAATACTTAAAGTGGATGTGTCAAAATGTATCTCTGAGTCAATACTATTCGATCTGATCTGCTTTTCCCAGAGAAAGGCAGACAGATAACTGCAATAGGTAGTGCTGTATATTTAGAAAATTTGCATGTAAAAAGGTACACAGATTTACTCACATCTGTATCTTAAGGAAGATTGACAGCAATAGGAGATACTTAGGGGTAGTAGTGGTTAATGGAAAAGTTTGAGAGTGAAGGACCCCTGGATTCTGTTCCCAGTTCAACCAGTGACTTGCTATGTGACCAAAGGAAAATTATTTAACCTCTCTGTGCTTCGCTTCCCTTCTCTGCTGTAAAATGGGGATAATACTCTCCTTTTTTAGTAAAGTGTTTTGAGATCTTTGAATGAAGGGTATTACATAAGTGAAAAGGAATTAAATTAAACTAATTAATTAAGGGAAATGGTACTATTTCTAGACGTTCAGCACTAAATCAACTGCTGATCACTCTCCCCTTGATTCCTGTGCACCACTGGATCGAGAAGAGTAAGGGAAGTCGACATCGCATAGTGCATAAGTAGATCTAAGCTACATCGATTTGAGTTACGTTATACATGTAACTCAAATTGCGTAGCTTAGATCAACTTTTCCCTTTAGTGTAGACAAGGCCTGAGACTGGCAATCAGTGCACAGTGACTTCAGTGCTTATGTGGATAACAAGTGTTAGAATCAGCTCAGGATTTATTGGCTGCTATGACAACCGTGAGACTATGCCAGGTGGTTACTGTCTCAAATTACATAGCTAGTCACTCTCTAGAGCTGTGTGGGCAGGAATTGGAAAGTAGGCCAGTGTTATGGACTGACCATGACTTTTTGCATTTTTGATGTTGGGGCACACATATGCTGCCAGGGCCTGGCCTGAAAGACCCTGAGCATTCCCTCACCTGAGTGACCAGTGAAAAAGAGTTTGATGATCTCATTGTCAGGAACATCAAATTCACACAAATGTTAAAAATAAAACAATCAAAACTGATTTGTTCTTCTATTTAAAAAAACCTTCCTGGACTTTTGAGTCTGGTGTGGAATTCAGCTTTTCCACAATACAGAATAAAGCTTTGTACTCATAAATATGTATGTACAGTATTTGCAGATAGATTATATGGGAATATTTTAATGTATTTTTCCCCACAGAGCTGGATAGCGCTGAGGAACTAGAGAAGAAGCGTATCTGTAGAATCATCACGAAGGATTTTCCTCAGTACTTTGCTGTGGTTTCACGAATTAAGCAGGAAAGTAACCAAATTGGTCCTGAGGGAGGTGTTTTGAGCAGTACAACTGTGCCTCATGTCCAAGCATCCTTCCCAGAGGGTGCTCTAACTAAAAGAATTCGAGTGGGCCTCCAGGTAATAAACCACACCTGCAATAATCATTTTAATATGCAAAATCTAGAGCTGCAATTCTTAATCTGTGGGGTGCAACTCAAAAATGAGTCACAAGGATATGTCTAGTAGGTGACACCACTGACTGAGAGCTGGTAAACTCTCCTGTACCCCACAGACAGGGCTCCTGCACTCCACCTCCTACTGGGGCTAGGGCTGCTACCTGCCCTGCTTCTGTCTCACCACCTAGTCTGGGAACTGTTCCACAACTCACACAGTGCTCAGCACTGTGGCAGAGGAAGTGGATCCCATGTTCTATTTATCTTCATAGCACCAGCCACCTACCCCCATGCCAGTAGCACCAGTATCCATCCTTTCTACCCTTTTGTGTGTTAATACAGCTAAATGTATATGTATATATCTAGGAACAAAGACTGTAGGCCATATTTACATGATGAGGGACTCTATACTGAAAGCAATGACTCTGAAAAAGATTTGGGGGTGTTGGTGAATATTCACTGAACATGACTTCCAGTGCAATGCTGTGGCCAACGGGACTAATGTGATCCTTGGATACATAAAGGGGATTCTCAAGAATAGAAAGGTTATTTTACCTCTGTATTTGGCATTGGTGCAACCACTTCTGAAATACTGTTCAGAATTGTGTCCAGTTCTGGTGCCCACAATTCAAGAAGGATGTTGATAAATTGGAGAGTGTTCGGATAGGAGCCACGAGAATAATTAAGGGATTAGAAAACATGCCTTATAGTGATAGACTCAAGGAGCTCAATCTATTTAGCTGAACAAAGAGAAGGTTAAGGAGTGACTTGATCACGGTCTATAAGCATCTACCTGGGGAACCGATATTTGATCATGGACTTTACAGTCTAGCAGAAAAAGACAAATTCAAACTGGAAATAAGGTGTACATTTTTAACATTGAGCGTAATTAACTACTGGAACAGTTTACCAAGGATTGTGGTGGATTCTCCATCACTGACAATTTTAAAATCAATAGTAGATGTTTTTCTAAAAGATCTGCTCTAGGAATTATTTTGGGTCAGTTCTATGGCCTGTTTTATACAGGAAGTCAGACTAGCTGGTCACAATGGTCCCTTCTGGCCTTGGAAGCTATTAATCTAAATCCTTGTAGCACCAACTATCCACCCCAGCCAGGAGCTCTGCATGTAAGATGTAAGGAAGCTGCAGTGGGCCCAGAGAGAATTCCTGTGGCAGAAGATCAGCCTATGGCTAGTATACATAGCACTATGCTGTCCCCTATAGCACAGGGCTATGCTTGGGGATGGGAGTGGCTGTAGTGCTTACCACTATACCTACTCTGGGCTGCAGAGCATCCCATATGCATCTGTGGGGAGTCTGCTGTAGAGCAGCCACCATCTGCTTTTCTGGGTTAAGCCAGGGCCGTTCCTATCACTTCCAAGCAGAATCCAGGAGGTGCAGAGGTGATTTAAAGCTTCCTTAAAAGTGCAGCACAGAATCTAGAGAAACCTTCCTTCTTGCTGGTTTCTGCTCATTATCATTTATTGGGGGGTGTTGACATTTTTCACAACAAAATTATTAAATAATTTAATCATTTGATTTGGTGGGTTCGTTAAATAGGAGCTTCGTTTTAGATTGCTTTGCTCGGAACTTGTGCTGGTGAAACATTTTAACCATCATCTTTGCAGAACACCATACAGTACAGTTGGGTAATGGAACAGGTGACAAATCAGTGCTCCGATGTCTAGTGAGAAACTTTCGGGGAAAGTAATAAACAATTTGATTCATAAAAGTATCCAAAATGTCTGATTCAAAACTTATCCAAACTTCCAAACTTCTTTGTTCTAGAAATTAGACTTGAAATGGAATAAAAACAGATTTCTTATGAGATTTTTGCTACTTTTTAGTTTGATGCAAGAATTGTGTTGCTTTTCTCACTGTAATTTGGTGCATTAATGATCACTGTGTAGATAGAGCCCCAGAAAGGCACATTTTAAGGAGGCCAAGGAAGAAGTAAAACAGGACAAACAGAAAATAAAAAGAATTGAGTTCCCATTTTGGAAGGATTCTGCTGGGCTAACATGGATTTTTATCTCAAGATATGAAATTCCTTCTCTGTGTTGACAGGCTCAACCAGTTCCAGATGAGACTGTCAAAAAAATCCTCGGAAACAAAGCAACTTTCAGCCCCATTGTCACTGTGGAACCAAGAAGAAGAAAATTTCATAAACCTATAACAATGACAATTCCTGTGCCACCCCCTTCAGGAGAAGGTGTGACGAATGGTTACAAAGGAGACACCACACCTAGCCTTCGACTTTTATGTAGCATTACAGGTTAGGCAAGAATCTACTCTTTGCAAAGGTTACTATAATAATAATGCATCCGCATTCATTTGTTATGCATTTCAAATGTAGCTTTCCAGTGAGGAAAGCCATTGATAGTTCCAAGTATTGGAACCAGTAGGATTAAAACTAGTACTCAAGTGCCTGATGCGAAGTCATTGGAAAGACTGACACTGAGTCAGTGGGCCTTGACTTTGGACTTGTGTCATTATCCATGTTAGAGGAAACTTTACAGCAATAAACATTTTATGACATTTTATTAAGTGTTCAATATGAAGAGTCTTTCCATTGACAGCTGCATACATATAGATAAAAATCCAATATGGATGCAGTCCTGATCCTATTGATTGCAGTGAGAGACTAGCCCCTGAGTTCAGTTAGGGCCAGGATGTTACCCAGAATGTATATCTCGCTACATTAGAATCAGCTTCAGATATGTATGTATTATATTATTATTCAGATGTATGAGAGCAGTAGTAACTAGAGTCTTCTGTTTACATGTGAAGCAAAAGAACTCAGTGTGGAAGTGTTCCTTTGCAATCCGTTTTAAAAAAAGCTTGAAGATTCATGGTACGTTTGGTTTTTGAGATAAAATTGTATATGATTTATGTGTAACTTATTTTCATAGGAGGGACTTCACCTGCTCAATGGGAGGATATCACAGGAACCACTCCATTGACGTTTATAAATGACTGTGTTTCTTTCACAACCAACGTTTCAGCCAGGTATGGGAATGCAAAATACCAAACAGACGCAATTATTTGTTTCCTTACATAGGAAAAATAGGGATTTTCCCCACAGCTTTCCATGATTCTGTAAATAAGGTTTATAAAGAAATAATCGGTCAGATCCTTAGCCTGTGAAAATTGGACTCTGACTGTATTGATTTATACCAGCTGATGATTTGGCCCAATAACTTGCTGTACTATTTTTAATAGCAAAAATAGCTTAGTATCACTGTCTTTTATTGGTAGTTCACAGGCTTAGCAAACTATGTATGGAGCTATGTACATAATTCTTTAAAAAAGAAAAGCTGATTTGATAGGACATTAATGTTGCACAGCTAAGCATTCCATATTTAGGAAATGCCATGGTTCAGACTGCACATAAAACCTTAGCTCTGCTCCTTTGTATGCATTACAAAACAGTCTTTAATGACAGTTTTCACATACTGTTTCTCTCAAATTACAATACAGTAAAATTACAATACAGGCTTTTTGTATAACTTTTACAAAGTACATAGCTGCTCTCCCAAACACTCCTTCATACCTTTAGTACATTTCTAATTATACTGCTCTGTTTAGCTACACCCGGAAACCAAGCCTGGAAAACTTCGGCCAATGTGAATGTGAATGCTTTTGAAAGTTACGAGCGACTGAACTCAGGAGAACTGGAAACTGTTTTGCATCCTCACTATAGCAGTCACTGCCACACTTGTTATAATAAATAATGTTTCTGCACATCATTTCTTGCTCTCTGGGACAGCATGAGCTATACCCTGGGAAATTTCCCACACAAACCATCTGAGAGTATCTGTCAGAAAAGGGAAAAAAATCTCTCTTTCTCTGTGCCAGTTTTGAACATTTACGTGACAGTGGTTCACAAGTTCCTGAACCACTGAGCTGCACTCAACCAGCTGGATAGCCAGCAAACAGGAAATACAAACCAAAGACTGCTAACCAAGTTTATATAAAATTGTTTGGTTTGAGGGGTCATTACATACATAACAAGCTCTTTTATACTATGAAAGAATGTCTTTCTCTGTCCTCCTAAAGTCCCTAACTTGTGGATGTACTAATTGTCACCATGCTCCTAAACTTAATCAGAGAAGGAGACAATATAATATCTGTCCTGTAGCAAGGCCTCCTTTCTTGCATATGCAATTTATGTACCATGAGTTTTCTATACTGCAGACCATGGATTTGGCTATACACTTTTCAGTATGGCCTCCCATCTCACTCTGAGTGCGGCTGATAGTTTATTTTAATGAAGATTAGATATGAGTACTGGTGGACCTCACAGAAGTACCATGCAAGATACAATTTAGCGACACAAATCACACCATCTACCCAGGTTTGACCTGAAGGATACTCAGAATGAGCAGTTACAGGAGACGCCAACAAAGGGTCACCCAAAGATACAGATTCCACCAACCCAGACAACCTCACTTTCACTCATCTAAAACACTGTAAGGAAAGCTCTGCCTTTGCCAATGGAAAATTTTCAGAAACTGCATTCATCCAAAATGGCTGTGGAATCATGGAAGCCAACGAACACAAGGATTTCCCTTTGCCTCCCCTGAAAAGTAATCTCCATTCTGCCCCGTCACCGTTAGCAGAGACCACATTTATTCTTTGCTGATGCAACAGAGTTTCTTTATAAAGTTTTGGCCAGTGTTTTGTAAAACAAACTCCTTTTGTCTTTTCTCTTTCAGATTTTGGCTGGCAGACTGCCATCAGGTACTAGAAACTGTCGGCCTTGCCACACAACTTTATAGGGAATTAATATGTGTTCCTTATATGGCTAAGTTTGTGATATTTGCCAAAATGAATGATCCTGTGGAATCTAATTTGCGTTGCTTCTGCATGACTGATGATAAAGTGGACAAAACTTTGGAGCAACAAGAGAATTTTGAAGAAGTTGCAAGAAGTAAAGATATTGAGGTATATTTCATATTAACAGCAGCTCAGATCATTCCCTTCCTCCAGGGGTGTAGAGAGTCTATGCTCTAGTTCCACTTTACAAGAGTAGGCAGGGTGCCAGGATATCACAAAAGAAGTCCACAACCACTATAAGCCAGCTGCATGAAAGCCCACAGTGAGCAGGGGTGAAAGTAACTTAAGGGCTGGGGTCCTGAGCGGGCGGGGCTGGGGTGTCCCTCGGACGGAAAGGGCAGGGCCTCAGGCAGAAGGGGTGGGGCCTTTAAATCCCCAGGCCCTTTAAATAGGCGGCGATTTAAAGGGCCCAGGGCTCCTGGCTGCCATTGCAGCTACCACTACCATGGGGGCTCTGGCAGCAGGGCTCTGGCGGCGATTTAAAAGGCCTGGGACTCCCAGCTGCTATCCAGGGGCTCCGATGGCGATTTAAAGGGCCCGGGGTTGCTGTAGTGGCAGCTGGGAGCACCGGGACCTTTAATTCGCCACCGGTGCCCCGGGGCTCCCAGCTGCCGCTGCTACCCCAGGGCTCCGGCAGTGGGGCTCTGGTGGCAATTTAAAGGACCAGGGGCTCTGGCTACTGCCTGGAGCCAAGGGCCCTTTTAAATTGCCCGCCTGGGGAAGCTGCCCCCTGCCAGTACCGTTGGCTGTGTACCGGCTCTTGCTGGTATGCCGTACTGTACTGTACCAGCTTACTTTCACCTCTGACAGTGAGGCTGTGTGAAGAAACTCTTTGGAAGTGCACTAAGAAGGATAAACGGGTCCTCCTTCCAGGGTCCTCCAGTCCTTCTGCCTATTGGGAGTGGGGAGGTAATGCAAAGGACTCTGTAGAGCAGCTGACAGGGGTGCTGGAACAATTTTTATAGCGGGGGTGCTGAGTGCCATTGAACTAAACTGTAAACACTGTATATAATGGAAACCACTTCAAGCCAGGGGGAGCTGCAGCACGCCCCCCCTCTCCCCTTTTGTTCCTATGGCAGCTGCACTCCTGCTTCATAGCTTGGTGGGTTAAAATTCCTCCCTCCTTGTCCACATAGATATCTCTAGCACACAGCTGAGTTAGTCTGGCTGGTTTGTTTGGGATTTTTGAGACAAACGGCATTTCTTGTGAGAAATTGTGTAATATATACTTTTCCCTCAGAGAATCCTATGCTGAAGCTAATTATAAAGATATCTGTATCTATGGAATTGGAGCTATATTTTTAAAAAGTAACTTTAGCAATGAGAATGTTTAACAAATCATAGAATATCAGGGTTGGAAGGGACCTCAGGAGGTCATCTAGTCCAACCCCCTGCTCAAAGCAGGACCAATTCCCAGTTTTTGCCCCAGATCCCTAAATGGCCCCTTCAAGGGTTGAACTCACAACCCTGGGTTTAGTAGGCCAGTGCTCAAACCACTGAGCTATCCCTTCCCCCCCGAATGTGTTTTAATAGTTTTAATTAATCAGCCACACTTATAATGTCATATTATACATACCACAGTACTGTTGTATTAGATCAGTGTTGAACATGTGTTAAGTTGATGCATTCCTAGCTAAAGGAGGAGTTATGATGTTGGAAGAAATGGTGATATATGTTTGTGCATGTATCATAGATTTTACTCACTTTCAATTTCTGTCTTGTTGCTTTGATAGGTTCTGGAAGGAAAACCCATTTATGTTGATTGCTATGGAAATCTGGCCCCTTTGACAAAAGGAGGACAACAGCTTGTTTTTAATTTTTATGCTTTCAAGGAAAATAGACTGCCATTCTCTATTAAGGTAAAAATAAACCCCACAGAATTCTTAGTTGAGAAAATGTTTTCCTCATGTAGTAATATTGGTTCTGTCTAATAGGAATAGTCTGCCCCTGAGAAGTAAGTACATAAGTATTATTATAATTTAGCAGATAGGTAATTTGGAACAGAATTTATAAGTGATTTGCATGAAGCCATAGAAGGAATCACTATCAGAGCTGGGATCAGAATACATGCTATTCTGATTCACAGTCCTTTGCCAGAACCATGCCTCAGACTAGACCTGTTCTCATATGCCTTCTAGCTGCAAGGTATATTATTTCAAGGGGTAGATCATCTACCCAAATGACAAGAGTGAGATAATACATGATCCAGATTTTGAGCCCTAGCCTCTTGTTTTTACATGTGCAGTTGATAGTGCTTCCAAAAAGTGAGTGTACACACACATTATGCATATGTAATCACCTATTTTGTGGTTGCAAATGAAAATCGTGGTCACTTTTGTGAGTGCAAGTCATTGCATATACAAAACTGGGCAGAGAGAAATGCAGATGGGTTGAAAACTCAATCCAGTTTACCTACAGGAGTATTTCTCCTGGAGTGATGCCACTCAGCATGGTGCCTTGCACTGTGCTGGAAACAGTTTTGGAAACTTGTTTGCAGTGGAACAACAACCCGAGGCCGGCCCAGTAGTCTAGTTGTAGTTACAACTTTCTTCCCTATGAAAAGCTGCAAGTTGGGTTCTGGCTGAGTTCCTTTGGTCTTCAACTGGCGTGGTTACTAGATAGCTTCTGATGGAAGGGAACACCACCTATTCCTCTGCAATAGCTTTCTCTAGCTGTCCAAACTAATTCTGATGGTCTCCAATGGGAGCCACACTCAATACTCCTTTTAGAGAAGAGGTCCCCTCAGGGACTTTAACTTCTCACATGCCCTTTGTGGGGGAAACAGACCATGTTAAATGTAATGCAAAAAACATACATTTCAAACAGTTAAGTCAATCTATCATATTGTATGATAAATTTTTCTAGATTAGAGACACCAGCCAAGAGCCTTGTGGTCGTTTATCATTTTTGAAAGAACCAAAGACTACAAAAGGACTGCCACAAACAGCTGTTTGCAACTTAAATATTACTCTTCCAGCACACAAAAAGGTATTTCTGCCAGCACTCTTTTTGTTTTGTTTAACTTTTAGTTTAACTTTTTTTGCTAGTAATAAAGAAACCCTATGAAATGCGAGTAATGCGAATGCTTTGTAATATGATTAAGGCTGTTATAAATTTATGTTGTATTAGTTTTTTGTATATAAAAAGCTTTTAAAGTCTGTTGTTACTGTGGTGTCAAGTTCCTATTATTTTTATGATCGGGTCCTCTGTTTACAGCTCATGCTTCAGCTTGTAGTTCATAGATTTTATGCATTCAGTAATGTCGTGTTGATTTGCACTTGATGTAAGATTTTTTTTCTTTTATGTTGACATTTTGGATTTGCTTTGGCTTATAAATCAGCTTGCATTTTGTGCTCCCAACTTTGTCCTTTTCATATCCTGATATTCTTTTCCCTGCTGTCCATTATAATATTCCTTGTCTCTGCAATGCACCTTGGAACCAAAAGGAAACAGAGTCAGATCAAGATGATGAGGTAATATAAACACTCTCTTCTGTTTTTATTTTCTTCAGAATTAGTGCAGAAAGATAAATGTGTTCTAGAAAAGTGTCTTTTAATTATAGCAGTGAATATTAACAATATATACTACACATCTATGTTCTGTTATCAAGAAATAAAAGTGCAGGCATGTGATGAAATAAGATCATATGTTATAAATTTAAACGCAGTATATGCTAATATTCTGAACTTCAGCTCACTTTATTCTTAGAATGTAAATTATGAAATTTATAATATACAAGCCAAATTCATCCTTCATATAGCTGAAGTCAGTGGCATTACATACACCAGGGATTAATTAGCGCTCTTATGTTAATAAACATTCAGTATTTCCCTAACCTGTATTTCTGTATACCCTTTAAACATTGGCCTATTGTATTTTTATTCCTGAAAATAACCCCTATTTAAAAAAAAAAAACGCAAAATAACCAGGAGTAATTTCTAAGTATTTTAGTGTATCTATTTTCAAATAAGCTCCAGATCTCCACAGCTTAAAAGTCCACACCTTGTCACAGTTGTTAACAGAAAATATCTCTCTTTAGTAATCTTAATTAAGTTGTCTCAGGTCAGAAGATGAACCTCATTTTATGCACTAAGGGATACACAGTGAGTTTTAAGACACTAGAAACAGAAAACCTAGTACAGAAACATCAGATACGTATCCATTTTATTACTAGAATAAGAGTTCCTTGTGTGTAGCCCTCTCTTTCTGATTGCTGATAAATAGCATTAGCCACCTGATGACTAAAATCAAATAAGAGTCAGTACATCAAAAAGATAACCATATCTTTTGGTTTTCATTTGACTTGTGCCTGGTGAGTTATTTTATAGGTATCTCAATAGTTTTCTTTCCAAACAAACTATATTTTTGGAGACATGATCAAATGAACTGGTTTCTGTGAATGACTTTTAATATGA
Source organism: Lepidochelys olivacea (assembly GCF_965140295.1). Taxonomy (NCBI): domain Eukaryota; kingdom Metazoa; phylum Chordata; order Testudines; family Cheloniidae; genus Lepidochelys; species Lepidochelys olivacea. The sequence goes on along the minus strand of NC_140417.1, from coordinate 76,839,083 downwards.
ATAAATAGAGCTGCAAAAATAGCACAGTAACTGCTATGCCATTAGACACCGTAACTTATGATGCAACTTCCTAGTTAGCAATTGTATTCTGCTTTCTAATATACATCTCTGTGTTTTGTGCATATTAAAAGAAATCCCCTTTCATGCCTTTTTTGTCCTTAATGTACTCACTTTAAAGCAAGCATACATTGTGGTTTATGTGCTTTCAAGACAGATTAATGTTGGGAGAGGTATTTGATCAGCCTAAATTATACTCTTATTAGTGTTTTATGTCTGTATCTGTAGTCTTTTATGTTGATGCTTCTGTTTTTAGCCAAAATACAGAAAAATAAATCATGCCATTTTAAGTAGTATGGAAGAGATTACTAAAAGATAATGGGATTTTACAGTATTTAGGTAATATGGGGCTAGACTGTGACTTTAGACAGTGCCCTGAACTAAATGTACTGTGTTCACAGCACCACCTCAGAAGTATACCCGGGAGATGACATATCCCTCTAAGTTAAAATTCCTGCCCTGCTTTCGTGCCTCCTCCAGAGGATTAGTAATTTACTGCTGGTTTATATTACCAGCTAATTATTACTCCTCTCCACAAAAATGGTTTAGCTGCACTGGCCAGCAAGCAGGAATGGAGCCAAGGCTTTGCCCATTGCCTACCACCTGCTATGTAGGGGGAAATGCAACCATGTAGCCCTGTTTTCTCCTGTGCACCCTCATCAAGCTGTAAGAGTGGATTCTTATTCCCTTGTGTGGGTGTGTAGTCCAAGTATGATCTAGCCCACTGTACAGAGATATCATAATCAAGCTGTTCACAATATTTGAAAAGTACCAAGTGGAAATGTGTTTTGTTGCAGACGGAGAAATCAGACCGGCGTCAAAGCTTTGTCTCTCTTGCTTTACGTAAGCGCTACAGCTATCTGACTGAGCCTGGAATGAGTGAGTTCCATAACAAACCTACTAATACCGTACATACCCTACTTTAATAAGAAGAGACATTTTTTCTATAAATGTTGCATTTAGTGTCCTTTGAAAAAAATTAATAGAAAAATTGTTTATAGCTAAACTTTTGGATGGTCTGTGAGCCTCTGCATTGTGAGAGCTTGGAGAATCCTTACTGGTAAGCAGCATGCTCCAGTTAAAGTAAATAAAAATAATCATAAAAAAGCCACATAATTTATTGGCCAGAGCAAGGGCAACTGAATTGAAAAGTATTTTCCAAAAGACAGTCTGTGCCTCCTCCCTGCAAAATGTTAATTAATGAAATCTAGCTGTATCACAGTGATGCATTAGATATAATAATGGGCAAAACTCAGTGGGGTTGGAAGGTTCCTTTCAGATAAAATGTTTGACTTTTTATTCAGTTTATTTGAGCTCCTTTCTATTTTATAGCTTCTTCCTCTCTCTCCCCATTTTTTCCCCATATTCCATAGAGCCTTTCCTTGTACTCAATCATAGCTTTCTCTTCTATCCCCATGTCCTTGACCTGACCCATGGCCCTGCTTCCTTTTCTCTCTTTAAGTACAATAATGTATCTGACAACCTTTGCTTCCCTCCCCAATCAGAATGTGGTTATTCTTGTGTTTTCTCTTCTCCTCCAGCAGCCAGTCAAACTTCTCATTCCCTGAACTTCAGTGACCCTTCGATATAATTTCATAAAATCCATTTACAAATCTCATCAGGTTTGCTATTGGATTTATTGTCTCACTACATTGTAGTGGTAGGACTGTCGTGATACAACATACCTCCTGGGAGCTGCTGGGAGCTGGGAGCTCCTGCTGGGAGCTGCTGTTTAAAGATCTTGTGAGCTCTGTGGGGTTTTGAGGTGCTCCAGAATGCATTGTGCTTCTCAGACACAGGAGAAGACCTGAAGTATATAAGATCTAATGACAGCACCTCGCCTTAAGAGACTACCAGACAAGCTGAGACCTCATAGTGAACTCTGAGATATCATCAAAGATTTGTTGGCTATATGTTTCAAGTAAATTGTGAATAGAGCATCGTTCTGTTGGGCAGACTTAAATATGCTCAGTCACCATTTTCATTCACCTGTAGCAGGTGAGGAAGTGGGAATAACACACAATAGGACATGCATTAGGTAAGAGATCTCCACATGTCAAGTGCATAGTGGGGCATGAGGCTAAAGGCCAAATTCATTCAGTACCCAGGAGGTGCAGGTATGTAAAACAACTGCACTCTCTAAAATATCCTATTCCACTTAGAAAATGACATAATTGAGTTTTTTATTTTTTAAAAATCAGTAAAAAAAAGCCATATTTTTTTCTAGACCACACAGTTATCTCAAAACTGCATGTGCCGTTAACTTCGTCGATGAGGTTGCTGACCCAGTCCTTTTCCACAAATATAATATGGAGTATAGACAAGGCATTTTTAAAATATCTGAATACATGATGTAATGGAGAAAAGAATATTTGCAATTAGGAGAGACTCCTATTGGATTTATTGTCTCACTACATTGTAGTGGTAGGACTGTCGTGATACAACATACCAAGAGTCTAGTGGCATTTACAGATACTTTAGTGTAGAGCAAATTATTTTTATTTCGTTACTGCCCTTCACTATTGTTTTGGCTTCTTATTTTTTGGATTTGTGACTGCTTTTGAATCTTGGCAGCTACTCCTAATAAACCACTGTGGTAAAATTTATTTAATGACGTTTTTCAGAAAGGGGAAATGAGAGAGTAAAGAGTGGTCAGACTTTAGTTTTAAAATGATTTATACCAGTATACTTGCAATGGCTGTCTTTTGGAATAGACTGTGCCAGTATGCCAAGCATTCAAGCTCTTTCCAACCTAAATGTTCTAATACTATAATAGCGTTACCTAGTCAATGCATCTGTACGCCTTCGCTTGGTATTTGTAGGCTCACCACATTTTCCCATTACAGCATATGGGCCTATGGCGTGCTGAACATCTTTTTAGATAAGCTTCTGTGACATAACTTTAGTAACTTAATGTTAGTCTTATTTTGTTTCTTTCACTGTGAATTACTGTCTAGCTAGAAGATAGACCAAACAGCTTTGATAAATTGTCAGCATAACTTCAGACAAAGGTGTGCGGAATAGGTAGTAAAGAAACCAAGTAAAGAAATTTTGCCTAAAAGTTATTTTACTTATTTGTGGAAGAACTCTCTGAATGTCATTGCTGTGTCAGAGGATATGGAAGCTGTAATGTCATTCCCAGAAATACTGCCTTCTGGATTGGTACCTCCAGCCAGTGACTTCAAAATCTGACTGGCCCTACTGATTTGGTTTGCGATGCCTGTGAATATGTTGGGCCTTTTTGGGGATGCTCATAGTTAACAGATTTGTCTTGGCCAGATCATCTCTACCTACTATATTGTTCTTCAAGTACTTATCTAATGTTATCTTTTGAGAAATGTAAAGTTGAACAGGTCTTTCTTTGAGCTGATACAAGAAATCTCCTCAAAAGGAGCAAGACACTACATCTTGTAGAAAAAGTGTACTCTTCTTTTAAATGCCTCTTATGAAAATATTTATTTACATGTTGTGCATAATACAGCATATAAAATGTATTACTTCATTTGCTTGTTTTGACATGGTGTACTATGCATGAGTAAAGTGTTTGAGTTGCTTTGCTTGCTCACGTTTATCATAAATCATTTTCCATTTTTCATGTATGACAAATGCTTCTTAAATCATTTCATTTAAAGTTTTACTTTAGTTTGACCAAACAAAAGGAATATCGCATGAAAAAATGCAGAAGGTTCCTATTTATTTTTTTAACCCTTGACTCAGAAAAGTTCTTGCTCTTATTGGCTTTGTGAGCGTGAAGCATATACGAATTGTGCATGGATAGATAAAGATTTGAATTTATTCCAGTTGCTTCACAGTTTGCACATCAATTGCCTGTCACTTAAAGGTATTTTGGGTTCTGCATGAAATAGTTCTGAGTGGTTTTCAAAAAGGATTTTAGATATTTAATGTCATTCTACACAAGTTTATATTGTTTTATATAAGTACAATATATGTTGTTTAATGATACTGCTAAGGATAGAACAATAGAAATTACTAAAAGGATAATTGTAATAGTTGCACAAAGCTAAGACGTACCTATACAGGCAAAATGGAACTGAGATTAATATTTCAAAACTAGCACATCAGAAAGTCAATAAGGAAGTAAGAGAAGAATTTTGGCTGTGGTTATTATTTTTACTATTATGGATTCCTCTTTTTGTGTTTTCTGTTTTCCATTGTTTGCGGACTTGGTTGCAATGTGCTTAGTGTCTTTCATTTCATGTTGCTTTTTATTTTGGATCAGTCGTAATTATATGACTCATTCCTCTTTTTTTCCTTTTTAATTGTTCTTTTTGCCTATTTCATTCTGATTCATACAAAAAATTGTACTTGCTTTTTGTAATATTACAACGTTTACTGACCAATTTTCTTCTCTGGTCTCTCTGTTTTTCAATCATTTTTGTTGATTTTACGTTTGATTTTGATTTTAAACTTTTAAGAAACAGTTGAACGGACCGCAGGAGCAACAAGATCCCTACCTGCTACTTATTCATACAAGCCATTCTTTTCAACAAGACCATATCAGTCATGGACAACAGCTCCAATTACAGTGCCTGGACAAACTAAATCAGGCTTCACCTCCCTATCGAGCTCTTCCTCCAATACTCCTACAGCTTCCCCATTAAAATCAATATGGTCTGTTTCTTCTGCTTCTCCAATCAAATCCACGTTAGGAGCTTCTACTACCTCTTCAGTTAAATCTGTTAATGACGTAGCATCTCCAATTAGATCATTTCGGACAATCTCTTCACCAATAAAAACCGTTGTATCACAGCCTCCATATAATATCCAAGTTTCTTCTGGTTCTTTTGTCAGAGCTCCTGCAGTAACAGAAGCCAGTAATTTAAAAGGGATGGCATCCACTTCAACATTTCCTTCTCGGACATCTCCAGTGACTACAGCAGGGTCTCTTTTGGAGAGATCATCCATCACCATGACACCTCCAGCATCCCCCAAATCGAACATTAACATGTATTCTTCAAGTTTGCCATTTAAGTCTATCATTACATCAGCATCACCACTTTTAACTTCACCTTTAAAGTCAGTGGTTTCTCCTGCTAAGTCAGCAGTTGATGCTGTTTCACCATCTAAAGTCATGACGACTTCATCTCTCTCATCACCTGTGAAACATATACCTGGGCCTACAGATGTAGCATTGGTTAATGGATCCGTGTCACCTCTGAAATATCCATCCTCTGCCAATGTAATAACTGGATCCAAAACTGCAGCTATGTTTCAAGACAAGATCTCTGCAGCTACAGATTCTGCAGGATGTGCTGCTAATCTAGCCACTGATACAGTTGAGAAAGTATTTCCGACCACTACTACAATGCCATTTTCTCCACTCAGGGCATTTGTGTCTTCAACACCATCTGCTTTTCAGTCAATAAGAACTCCTTCTGCAGGTGCACTATATACATCTTTTGGGTCAATATCTGCAACTACCTCATCAGTAACTTCATCAACAATAACAGTGCCAGTATATTCTCTAGTCAATGTTTTATCTGAACCAGCATTAAAGAAGCTTCCAGAGTCTTCACTTACAAAATCAGCAGCTGCATTACTATCACCTAGTAAAACATTGACTACAGAGACACGTACACAGCCTCACTTTAATCGGACTTCATCTCCTATGAAATCATCCTTGTTTTTAGCACCTTCTGCTCTTAAATTGTCTACACCATCTTCTTTATCCTCCAGCCAGGAGATATTGAAAGATGTTGCTGAAATGAAAGAGGACCTAATCAGGATGACTGCAATATTGCAGACAGATGTAACGGAGGACAAGCCATTCCAACCTGAACTAACAAAAGAGGGTAGAATTGATGATGAAGAACCTTTTAAAATTGTTGAGAAAGTAAAAGAAGACTTGGTAAAAGTTAGTGAGATACTGAAAAAAGATGTGTGTTTAGAAAATAAAGAGTCGACCAGAGTGTCAAAAAGCGATAAAGGACACTTATCTGAAGATGAATGGGTAGAGTTCAGTACAGAGGAGATTGATGAAGCAAGACAGCAGGCTATAACATGCCATCCTGTTCCAGAAAAAGGGCAAATTAAAGCTAAAGCCGCATCTGAAAAGGATTACAATTTGGCAAAAGTTATTGATTATTTAACAAATGATATTGGTAGTAGTTCATTGGCAAACATGAAGTACAAGTTTGAAGAGGGGAAAAAAGATGAAGAGAGACAAAAACGCATTTTAAAACCAGTGATTGCTTTACAGGAACATAAACTTAAAATGCCTCCAGCCTCCATGAGGCCTTCTACTTCAGAAAAAGAATTATGTAAAATCGCAGATTCCTTTTTTGGAACAGATACTATTTTAGAATCTCCAGATGATTTTTCTCAACATGACCAAGATAAAAGTCCTTTGTCTGACAGTGGCTTTGAAACAAGAAGTGAAAAAACACCTTCAGCCCCACAAAGTGCTGAAAGCACAGGGCCAAAACCACTTTTCCATGACGTACCCATCCCTCCTGTTATTACAGAAACAAGAACTGAAGTAGTTCATGTTATCCGCAGCTATGAACCATCATCAGAAGAGATTCCAGAGCAGCAAACAGAGGACCTACCTTCATTGAAACCTGCACTTACTTTAATGGAGTTGGAACAAAAACCCACTGGGTCTATTAAAGAAAAGGTTAAAGCATTTCAAATGCAAACCAGCAGCAGTGAAGAAGATGACCACAAGTGTGTTCTTAGCAAAGGTGTCCGGGTGAAAGAAGAAACTCACATCACTACTACTACTAGAATGGTTTATCATAAACCTCCATGCACTGAAAGTACCTCGGAAAGAATTGAGGAAACAATGTCTGTTCATGACATAATGAAAGCCTTTCAATCAGGACGTGACCCTTCCAAAGAACTGGCAGGTCTGTTTGAACATAAATCGTCAGTAACATCAGATGTTAGCAAGTCTGCTGAAACTTCACCACAACATGCAGAGAAGGACAGCAAAATGAAACCCAAACTGGAGCGTATAATAGAGGTCCATATTGAAAAAGGTAATCAAGCTGAACCTACTGAAGTCATTATTAGAGAAACAAAAAAGCATCCAGAAAAAGAAATGTATGTATATCAGAAAGACTTACCTCGGGGAGATATTAACTTAAAAGGTTTGGAAAAACATGATACTTTTCCTTGTTCTGATGAACAAGGTCAGCAAGAAGAAGAAGAGCTAACAGCTGAAGAGTCACTTCCTTCTTATCTGGAATCTTCTAGAGTAAACACTCCTGTGTCTCAGGAAGAAGACAGTCGCCCTAGTTCTGCTCAACTCCTGTCTGATGACTCTTACAAAACACTGAAGCTTTTGAGTCAACACTCAATAGAATACCATGATGATGAGTTGTCAGAATTAAGAGGGGAGTCTTACAGGTTTGCTGAGAAAATGCTTCTTTCAGAAAAGCTAGATGTGTCTCATTCTGATACTGAGGAGTCAGTTACTGACCATGCTCTACCCCTTAGTTCAGAGTTACAGGGGTCTGATAAACAATGCAGAGAAAAAGTAGCCACTGCCCCCAAAAAAGAAATTCTTTCCAAAATCTATAAAGATGTGTCCGAAAATGGTGTAGGTAAAATGTCTAAAGATGATCATTATGATAAAGTGACAGTGTTACACTACACTGGAGATGTTAGTAGTCCAAAACATGCCATGTGGATGCGCTTTACTGAGGACAGATTAGACAGAGGTAGAGAAAAGATGATGTATGAAGACAGGGTGGACAGGACTGTTAAGGAAGCAGAAGAAAAACTGACTGAAGTATCACAGTTTTTTCGGGACAAAACAGAAAAGTTGAATGATGAGCTACAATCTCCAGAGAAAAAGCAACATAAAAAAAATGGCAAAGAAATGCATTCTAGTCATAGCTCTGCCAGCAGCAGCCCTGAAAAAGTACTGCTCACTGAAATAGTGACATTGAGTGATGACTGGAGTAAAGTACAGCAGTATGGGCATGATGGAAAGTGTTCTCCAAAAGCCGATGAAAGAAAAGCAGCAAGTTTGCCCAGCAGTCCTGAAAGAAGGATTCTTGCTCAACAAACAGGGGACTGTAAACAAACTATGGAACACAAAGGAAATGCTCCACAGAGTAAACCAACTGAAGCTTCACAGACTGGATTTCAGCTAAAACAATCCAAGCTTAATTCCATTAAACTTAAATTTGAACAAAGTATAAGTCCAAGGACTAAAGATCTATCTCAAGAAGAAAAAAAGGAAGATAGTCAATCCAAAATTCCAGTAAAGAAATTACAAGAAAGCAAACTACCAGTGTATCAGTTTTATGCAAGAGAAAAGCACCCAAAGCAAATAGATCTGACAGAAGGAAATACATCATTGCAAAAAGAATTTACTACTATGAAATTGAAAGAAGATAATGTCCAAGGTAAAGGAAAAGTTATAGAAGACATTTGTGCTTCAAAGGTACAGGAACAGAGCACTGAAACATCAAGTAAAAGTCTGCTAGAATATACTTCTGAACAGCAAGCTAAAGACTTGGCATATAGCTCAGACTTACCAGCTAAGGGACATTGGGACAAAAAAATCTATCGAACATGGGAAAGTCCTGGAGCTTCTAACCATAAAGCACAAAAAGAAAAGCTTTCCCATGTACTTGTTCAAGATATGGTGAAAGAAAACCATGTTGACTATGCTGAGACTAAAACTAACAAAAAGAGTGAATTTATCACTGTGACAGAGTGTGAACACAAATTGCCAACACATGGATCCCATTCAAAGGAGATGAAGGAAATGACTGTAAAATCTCCATCAAAAAAGGTTCTATACAGAGAGTTTGTTGTCAGAGAAGGGGAATACACCAATGAAATGACAGATAAAACTTCAAAAAGAAAGGAATTGACTGTGTCCCACATTCCAGTCAGAATTTCTGAGGAGAAAAGAATTTCATCTCCTACCATTCTTGATAGTGTTTATGATCAGTCAAAAAAAGCAGTATATGAACTGTCAGCTAAAGTGTCCCGGTCAACTATGATTAAGGAGCAAGTTCAGAGAGAATTTGATTATGTAGAAGATGAAAAAATAAAGCATTCAAAAGTCACTAAAGTTACCAAGCAACAAGGTTCCATAGTGTTAAGTCCTCCTGTGGAGGAAACTGAAATATCCCCTAGCAAATCACCTGATTCTTTAGACATTAGTCCTGGAAAGGAATCTCCTTCAAGTGAGGTATTTGACCCTAGTCCCCTTGATTACTTGGATAAAGTTGCACCTTTAGTAAATAGTGAGGGAGTGAAAGAGGTAAAGACTTTGCCAGTTTATGTCAGTTTTGTTCAAGTAGGAAAGCAGTATGAAAAGGAGGTGCAACAAGGAAATGTAAAAAAATTTGTAAGTCAGGAAAGTAAGACAGTACAAGAGACTAGGGGGACATTTTATACAGCTAGACAGCAAAAACAACCGCCTTCTCCACAAGGTAGTCCAGAAGATGACACTCTAGAACAAGTATCCTTTATAGATAGCTCTGGGAAAAGCCCTTTAACACCAGAAACACCCAGCTCAGAGGAAGTGAGTTATGAGTTTACCTCTAAAACACCCGACTCACTAATAGCTTATATACCAGGCAAGCCCAGTCCCATACCTGAGGTTTCTGAGGAATCAGAAGAGGAAGCAGAGGCTAAGTCAACCTCTGTAAAACACATAGCAGTGGAAGCACCAAAAATTGACAAAATATTGCCTAATAATATAAACAAAGATTCTAACAAAAGACCCAAAAGTAACAGAGTTGCCTACATTGAATTCCCACCTCCTCCACCATTAGATGCAGATCAATCTGATTCAGAAAAGAATCATCGTTATTCCCCTGAGAGTGAAATGGAGATGATAGAAGTAAATCTGCAAGATGAATATGACAAATGTCAACTGGCTGAACCAGTCATAAGAGTACAGCCACCTTCCCCTGTGCCACCGGGAGCAGATGTCAGTGACTCTAGTGATGATGAATCACTCTATCAACCAGTTCCATTAAAAAAGTATACTTTTAAATTAAAAGAAGTTGAAGATGACCAGAAAGAAGTCTCAAAACCCAAAGTTTCTGACAAGAGTCAGAACCAGAAAGAGTTAGGGGATCCCGGTTCTGGAAAACCTAATGAGTTTGACATTGGTCTTGAGTCACCCCAGAATGACATAGCACAAAATGGGACTAATGACCAGTCTATCACCGAGTGTTCCATAGCAACCACTGCAGAATTCTCTCATGATACAGATGCAACTGAAATTGACTCTCTCGACGGTTATGATTTACAAGATGAAGACGATGGTTTAACTGAGAGTGATTCTAAACTTGCAGGTCCAGCAGTAGAAACCAAAAAGGATATATGGACTACAGAGGGCATTTTAAAACAGACTGATCGTTGCTTTAGCCAAAGTAAGCTGGAAGTTATTGAGGAGGAAGGAAAGATAGGCGCTGAAGAAGACAAGGCACTTTCAAAAGGTCCAGGTTCTGAAAAGAATGCAGATAAGACTGAGCAGAAGTCAGGTGCACAGTTTTTCACCTTGGAAGGCAGACACCCTGACAGAACTGTGTTTCCTGATTCGTATTTCAGTTACAAAGTAGATGAAGAATTTGCAACACCTTTTAAAACAGTAGCTACCAAAAGTCTAGATTTTGATCCATGGTCCAGTAATCGAGGAGATGATGAAGTATTTGAAACTAAATCAAGGGATGATGAGGCTAAGCCATTTGGTCTGGCAGTAGAAGACAGATCGCAAGCAACGACACCTGATACAACTCCAGCCAGAACTCCAACGGATGAAAGTACTCCAACTAGTGAGCCCAACCCCTTCCCATTTCATGAAGGGAAGATGTTTGAGATGACTCGCAGTGGTGCAATTGACATGAGCAAGAGGGATTTTGTTGAAGAAAGACTCCAATTTTTTCAGATTGGTGAGCATACTTCTGAAGGGAAGTCAGGGGACAAGGGGGAAGGGGATAAAAGTACAGTAACTGCCATCACACAGCCACAGTCAGGGGACAGCATTGTAGAAACAAACTTAGAGAGACAAGTAGAAACAACAGCAGTTGAACATAAGCCCATCATCCAGGCCAGTGGAGATTGTATGGAAGCCACACTTGGTAGTAATTCTCTGGAGAAATCATCGACAACTGTTAACACTTCTAAAGTTGATCCCAAATTGCGCACACCTATTAAAATGGGAATTTCTGCTTCCACGATGACTCTGAAGAAAGATGGCCCTGGAGAAGTGACAGATAAGATAGAAGCTGCGATGCCCAGCGGTCAGGGATTAGAAAATGAAAATGTAGTAGTGATTACAAGTTCAGCTACTAGCGAGAGAAGCTGTAGGCAAAAAGAAAAACTTGATTTTCAAAAAGATAATTTTAATAACAACAACAATTTGGATTCATCTGCTAGCCATACAAATAATAATACCTGTAATGTAGAGCTAAAAGAACATTGTGAATCCAAGTGTTCCATACAGAAAGCTAACCAAATGAAAAGCACTTCAGGAAAAGGGACAGGGGCAACACAAGGACACAGAATAACAGATAAGCAAAAAGTACAAGGACAGCAGCAAAGGTCAAAGGAGTTGGTAGGGAGTAGAGCAAAATCAAAACTTCCCATAAAGGCCAGTTCAGTAAAAGAAGTCGTCCCACAAAATAATGTCCAAAAAAGTACAGCGAGTAAAGTGAGACAGGCTAGTAAACCCGACAAAATAAAACAAAATAATTCTTCTCCATGTCTAGAAGTAAAATCTAAGATTCCAATAAAAAATACACCCAGAAAAAATCTAGCTATATCTAGAAAAACACCAACAATGCAAAAGCAAGAGCAGTTAGAGAAAGGAAAAATCAAACAGCTTCCTTCCAAATTACCAGTAAAGGTAAGGTCTACCTCCATCACAATGACAACAGTGAAAGTAAGGAAAAATCAGCTTAGGGAGGTATGTAAACATTCTATTGAATATTTTAAGGGAATTAGTGGTGAGACATTAAAGCTTGTGGATCGTCTATCTGATGAAGAGAAAAAGATGCAGTCAGAGGTGTCTGATGATGAAGAAGACAGTTCATCAAGAAATACATCATCAGAAGCTACTCAAGTTTACCAGCCTTCCATTACATCGAAGTCTGCTAGAGATATGAGAACAGAGGCAGCATCTTTAAAATCAAAGATTGAAAAGGTCGACAGTGAGAGGAGGAGAAGTAAGAGGACTGGTGAGAATGAAGGCAGTCAGGTTTCTGGAGCTCTCATGGCTCACCTCGTGGAGATCAAGCCTAGTTTGTAAAACTTTCAACTTGTTGATCCTAGTGCATGAACTGTTGTGATTGCCTGTGGAGTGACTTTCTGTAGTTCTCATTCTGTCATTGTCATCTGTATGTGCTGTCTTATACTCTTCTTTCTTCCTTTAAACAAATTCTATATTGTAGACAGCTAGTGAAGCATGCCGAAGACATTGATGTAATTCAGGACTTTGAAAGATTTATTTTGTGACAGCAAATTTCATTCTGTCAAAGTAGAGAAAATAGATGTTAATCCCACCCTGGTGTTTTTCACCAGTAATAGAAACATTTGTGTATAGTCCAGTAGCTAGAACGTCAGCATGTTTGGTCTCATACTACAACATCATGTAGTTTGACATTTGACTTTAGACAGGTGAAAATATAAAAGCTGTGACAAAGAAATTATTTTGTAGGTTATTAAGACACAATCATTTTAGTATACAGTCTGAACACCAGCAACTTGGTAAAATTAAAATATTATAAACTATTGTCCAGTGTTGTAGGTTTCTTTACAAAATCTTTTTAATCAAGAAATTGTAAATCACAGGTCCACAGAGTCCATGTGAACGAACAGACATAAGGATGGCAATTGTAGCTGATCATCTGGGACTCAGCTGGACAGGTACGTTTTTATGCTGTCAGACTGAAATTGAATTTAGCAATTATTTTTGCAGATCATCTTTTATAGTCGGATACCACAAGTTCTTTATTGACTTGACCATATTCAGTTCCCATAGAAGTCACTCAGGATTGAGGGTTCTGTGCACATTGTCGGCGGTGCTCTCTAACTCCCAAAAGTGGAGTCCGTATCAGTTTGTTGTAAATTATTAAACATTTCAATAGATTTTCAGTTAAAAGAAGAAACCTCGCAGGAAATGCTAATGGTAGAATTGTCTTGTCATTGATCAGTAAATAAACAAACACTTTTATTTAAAATGGTGAAAAAAATTTATTCTCCTTAAATCTTGTTCTGGGAATAGTTGGCACAAATGGGTTGAGAGGGTTGAGAACCTGCTGGCTGGACACTCATCTGGTGTAATATGGCATTTCCTGTTGTCCTGTGTCCTGATTTTCCAAAGCACTGAGCACCACAAGCTCCCAATGGCTTCAGCAACATTTACAGGTGTTCAGCATCTCTGAGAATAAGGCCCATAACAGTAATTGTAGTAGTCCTACAGTTCTACACCGTACAGCAATGCAAATCAACTTGTATCATAAACTCAGCTTGTTGTACTGTGTCACCCTGTATCAGTGATTATAGTGTAGATGAAGAGAGATATGTAATAATCTGGATATCAAGCATATATAGGATACAAGATTTTAAAAATCAACAGCAATGAGGTAACCTCTGCAGAGATTTTGTTCACAATTTTTACCTTACAGCAGTGTGTGTACTTGATACAGGTATGATAATACCTACCAGGGATATGATTACAAGATATGGCATGATGTCTTTCTGTGAAATTTTAATACCCCTGGTTGTAATTATCTCATAAATTAATTATAAACTATGTTTCAGATTTTTTTTACATTAATTCATCTGTGTGACCGAATAAAGCTGTTACTTTTACAGAATTGGCAAGATAAGACTCACATGATGATAATGGTATATTTTTTCTTGCTTTATAGAACTGGCAAGAGAACTGAATTTTTCTGTGGATGAAATTAATCAAATCCGTGTAGAAAACCCAAATTCTCTGATTGCTCAGAGTTTCATGTTATTAAAAAAATGGGTTACCAGAGATGGGAAAAATGCTACAAGTAAGTTCAGAGCAGTTATTGTTGGTTATAAATTATACACAACTTCATATGTTGCCATATTCTAAATAGTGTAGTTCCCATCATCTTTATTATTTGGACATGAATATGAAAACGTCATAAAGCTTTTCTAAGTAGCACTCATGAAATAACATTTCCTGCTCTAGCTATTTTTACCAGGGTTAAAGAAATTACAATATGTATTCACTTGGTAATTACCGTATCTATTTATGTAGTTGCTTCATTTGAATCATTGCATACTGGAAGAGAAGAGAGAGGGTAAACCTTCACTTCTTGGCCTTCATAGTAGGACAGTCGTGTCCTCTACCATCTTCCAACTCATACATTCCTAGTTTAGCTCAGTTAAATCTCCGTCCTAGCTCTCCCGATCAGCTCCAATATGTGTCACTGGCCTGATCCGTCTTCTGAATGCCTGTTATTCTCCAGGCATATGTAAAGGAATGAGGATAATTGAGGATAATTTTTCTTCAAGTTTTCAACTGTCCTTTTTCACTAGTTTTGTCACTAAAACCGCTGACAAATGTGTACTGTTTATAAGTACTCAGCCTGTACCCTGGGGTGGGCTGCATGTGTCAGCAGGACAGAATCCCCTGTAAGAGGTTGCAGAGTGGATGCTGAACCACCCTGTTGCCATTATTGCAGCCATTATACATGCTGAGCCCTCCCCCTCCCGCACGATGTATGGGTTTGGCCAGTGAGTCTGGAGAGTTGTGATTCCACCAGCCATGCTCTATCATCACCCCTAGTCCCCTGCAAAAGATGCAGATGCACTGTATGGACTTCCCCACCAGACCCATCCCTGTTTCAGCTGAGCTGCACTGATTTCACTTTGTTCAGATCCTTCTCTGCCTGGGAGAGGGAGAGGACCCTTTCTGTCCCTAGATCTTTAGGGGGCATATCTAATAATTTAACAGAAATAAAAATCTGAAATGTAAGGATGAATGTGAAAGGGATCCATCCCTTAGGGTCATTTGCAGAAATACCATCTGCCCAACAAGATTTCTCTACATCTAAATACCATCACATTTATTAGAGAGATGGGGTGGGTGAGATAATATCTTTTATTGGACCAACTTCTGTTGGTGAAAGAGACAAGCTTTCAAGCTACCCAGAGTTCTTCCAAAAGCTTGTCTCTCTCACCAACAGAAGTTGGTCTAAATAAAGGATATGATTACCTCACCCATCCTGTCTCTCTAATACAATGGTACTGACGTGGCTACAGCAAAACCACACATCCCATTTATTGATCATTAGCCCTATGTTCAGTCACCTGTTGTTCCAAAGTCTACCATGGCATCCTTAGTGGAAGGATATTTTGTTCTTATAGTGAGGAAATATATTCTTTAGGAACCCTCTGGTCTCAGTCATGTTGCTTCTAATGATGATCAAAAACAATGTAATTACCTTGTGAAAGAGAATCATACTAGACATTGTATGCCTCATATAAATATGCCACAGAATGATTTTAGACAAGCTAATAAATATAACTTTCCAGAACCAAACAAAAGCACTAAGGTGAAACATATGTCTCAGCATCTTTTAATTAATCCAGTACAATTGAGACTGAGGTAAACAATTACATAGCTTTTTTTTCTGATGTTTCTTATTATATTTTCCAGCTGATGCCTTAACCTCTGTATTGACAAAAATTAACCGAATAGATATTGTGACCCTGTTGGAAGGACCAATATTTGATTATGGAAACATTTCAGGCACCAGAAGTTTTGCAGATGAAAATAACGTTTTTCATGATCCCGTTGATGGTAATTGAATTATGTGCACATATTTATTTCAGTAATATGTCCAATAATACAGAAAAATATTATAAACAGACCTTTTCTCAAAAGACAGTAAATTGTGAAGGACTAATTAATTTCTTTTCATTTTAAAGTTTTTTTTTCTCTCTTTAAAATCACAATTATGGTACTTAGAATTGCTTTGTTTTTTAAAAGTTCATAAATGCAATATGAAATGCAAAACTCTAATACACATTTGTATAGTATTTTCAACTTTCATTTTATGTCAGCTTGTGTCTCAAAAGGTAAGGGTCCAATCCTGAAAATATACACATGAAAAAAGTTGTTCCCACTAATTTCAATGTAGATTGATCAGGCACTTCAGTGTTTTTCAATTTCAGTTGTCAAATGAAAAATCATACACTTAGACAGTTGCTCATGCATTAAAAATTATTTGTAATGTAGATGGTGGTATACTGTCCCCCCCACACTACCAGGAGAAAAGGTATCTGTCAGTCTTATCTCCATAAATTAGGCATTAGGAAATCTTCTCCTAAAAATAAATGAGTGGTTAGTAATGGCATGTACACTAAAATAATTTGCAATTTACTGATATGCAGCTTTGAGAAAAATGAATTTATTCATAATTTATACTTGAGGACTTTCAGAAATTAAACCTTCATTTTCCATATATAAAATGGCAATATAAAATTTTTTCATGAGAAAATATCAATTTTACATAAGTGGAAACTTGTAATAGTTTTCACCCTACAACTATACAAGATAATTATAGAGTAATTTGGGTTAATTTTGAGCCAGATATTGTAAGTCAAGAATTGCAGGACAAATGGTGTTCTGATTATACAACAGAATAGCAATAAGCAAACGTATACTTTGTATTTGTCCTGTGGAGCCACTAATTACTGCTATTTCTTTTTTGAAATTACCTTTAAGATACACTGGTGGCACTGGTCACCTAATCTCTGATTTAAAACCCTGTCAATCTTAAAATCTTATATACAATTCAAGTCTTATGTACAAAACATCCTCTTTTGTATATATTTTCTTCAAATGTGTATTGGTCTTAATCTTCTTCCTGCATTACACTGGGATTTTCTGATCATTAGACTATATAAGTTTAATGTGCTCCATTATTAAGCAGCAGCTTTGTTCATTGAATCATTGCATTGCAGGAATAATTTTCTGTTTACATTTTAAGAAAGTTCCTCTTGAAATGTTGCTTGTGCCTTTTAATCGTAGCAGCAGTGTTTTTATAAAGAAAATGTGCTTCTCCACAGTTACTTTCTGTCTCTCCTCTTCTCTTCTCCTCACCTTCCTCAAATTTCCTTTCCTCACCAAGACCAGACCGCTCTTTACCTTTCTCTCAGCTGATACAGAAAAAATCCTGTTGCTACACCTCCCTCAACAGGCACCACAATGTGAACTTAACCCCCAAACATGTCTTCCTTTCCTAGGATATTCAGCCTAATATTTGTTTACTGGAGTGTAAATTTACATTTCATTGTCATTCATTTGTGTGTATTCAGTCTAATCCTTGAGAATGATTTTCCCATGTCTTCATTACTTATCTTTTCTTTTCTCTCTTTATTTGATCAGTGTTTCTGATTGTACCCATGTCACCAAGATCTCCTCAGTCTCCAAGATCACCAAGATCTCCTTACTCACTACAATCCTCTCATCTATATAACTTTACTGTACCAGAAATTTTTATATAGATTCTTCCCCTGTTGTGTTTGTGATCTGTAATCCTTTTCCTGACACCTTTTTTTTTTAGATTTTATTCTGCTGTATTTTAAGATCTACTCTTCTTTCTTAGCCACACTGAGATTCATTTCTATTCTTTGTTCCTTAACAATTATATTCTTGTGGCTCAGTGATTAAATTGGAGTATACTAGTGCACAGTATTGTAAGTATTGTGTAATTTTTAAAACTAGGATATTAAAAATGTGGACCTGTTTTAGACATAGATATCTGCAACAACAACAAAAATACCCCTACCCACACACACACAACACACAACACAACCTGGCTGTCCAGCATTATGAGCAGATTCTTCCTTTAGATTATATTCATTAAGTTTGCATGAACCAAAACAAAGAGAGTGAGAGTTACATAATTTGGCCACAAAATACCATGTTAGATATAAAGGACCACCAACTCTATCCATATTGATTCCATTTGTTTGCTCATGAGTCAGTGTGCTGTAGCTATAAAAATGTTAAAGTGGCTGCGAAACCATTCATTAGAACCTTTACAGAGTGTTGATTTCTGAAGAAGCAAAAGCAGTAGCTGCCACCATTTTAGCAACTAGCCATTTTAGCTACTCTAATTTGTGTTGCATCCATTTAGGGTAAACCAATAAATCTGTCAAATTTACATTCACACTTAAATGGCTACATCATCTCATTTTAATATTTTCATATTTTCTATAATTCATCAATCATTTTACATGTTTACTTATGTATTGCTCCATACTTCATTGCAGTCAGTCCAAATGTACTGTCTTCCTTAGGTTATCCCACCATTCAAGTGGAACTGGAAACTCCCACTGGGTTGCGCTTCGTGCCACCCACCCCTTTCCATCAAGATGATTTCTTTAGTGATATCTCTAGTATAGAGTCACCCCTTAGAACTCCTAGTAGACTGAGTGATGTGTTAGTGACTTCACAGGGAAATATAGACGGTACAGCATCAGGACCTCCAGTGGTGATTGAAGAAGACACTTCACTGGAAGACAACAAACCTGATTTCTCAGTACCTAAAGAAAGAACACCTAAAGATATGTCTGTAGGCCAGAGCCATTTGGAGGAAGTGGACCTGAATGATTATCCTCGGTATCTTGGTAGTTATGGTGGGATATCAAAAGATGCTAAGTACTCAAAACAAATACAGAGTGAAGAGACTAGTCAAACAGGAGTGAGAACTGAACAGCATGAGAGAGAAAAGTCTGGTACTGATGAGGAGATGACAGAAGAAAAGCTTAAATCTCTGTTTGAGGACATTCATCTTGAAGAAGGAGTTGAGTCTGAGGAGATGACGGAAGAAAAAGTGTGGTCTATTCTTAAAGATGTTCAGCAAGCAGAACAGGAAATGTCTTCAATTACAGGTTGGCAGAGTGAGGCATCAAGTGTCCACATTGAACCACCAACACCTGGGCGCAGAATAAGTGGTGAACTACTAGATCGGCTAGATGATAGGTAAGGATCTGGAATATAGATATTTGTCTCCAAATAAATCATTTTCAATTTTATTTTCACCTCCAGATGTTAGATTTCTAAAAAAAGCCTTCTGAAGCTAGTCAAGTTCATAGCTTGGTTTTAATGTATGTGCATTTCTCACACAAGTCTGGAACACTATCAACAAGGTCCAAGAAAATATATATAATTTTAAATACCTATCATCATTTGGGTCAGATAATTATGCTTTATCTTCTGTTAGATGTAGATTACGTTTTCTATAAAGGTCTGATCCAAAGCCCATTAAAGCCAGTGGAAACACTCCAAAAGTCATTTAGTTCAACTGATCAAGCCCTTAATAAATATCTTGCAACTATGCTTCTCTCCCACTGACAGGTTTAGAATTAGAATAACTTAAAAAACCATTTCTGACAACTAAATATCTAAAGCCAACATTTAAATAATTTGTAAAATATAATAGGTGTCTTAAAGGATGGCATATAACAGGCTTAAGCATCCTCACAGCAAGCAAGAATTTTACTAGTTGCTTAAATGACAGTGCAAATAAAAAGTTAAAAATCAATATTCACTAAAGTATGCTGTTTAAGAATAGACTGTCTTTTAAATGCTATGTCTATGTCACAACAACACTGAAAAAAGTAATTAACAGAGGTTAGATCTATGTTGGAGTTGGAGGTGTAATTCCCAGTTTGGGTAGACATACTTGTGCTAGCACGGATCAAGCTAGCATGCTAAAAATGTCCATTTGGCATGGTAACACGAGTAGGCATGGTAACACAGGATAGGTTAACCGCCCTAGTATGTACCTATGTTTCAGACAGGATCATACTCGTCTGGTTAGCCCACTGCACTGCTATTTTAACACACTGGTTGATCACAGCTAACAAAGGAATGTTTACCCACATTAGAAATTATACTTCCAGCTCCAGTGTAGACATACTGTAAGTATGGTTAGCTTATTGTTTATTTATTCATGCCCCCTACCCAGTGTTCCCTTCCACATCCACAAATGAATTGGTGTCTGTGCCTTGCTCTTGTGGGTTCTCGTCTACAACCCAATTAAGCCAGAAGTAAGTTGTGCTGCTTTCCGCTCCATAATGTGGAACTAGGACCAACGGTGTTAGTATCCTGGGGTAGCTGTACAAAGGAAAGAAGCCTCTACACGGATGTCTCCTACCTGCTTCAGATCTCCAAAAACAGGCAGATTTTGAGGAATGGGAGGGCAACCCGCCTGCTATTTATGCAGAAATACCGTAGAAGAAAACACCACATTCATGGCATTTCCACTCCCATACAGAGAGACTCAAGCACAAATAATAATCAAGCCTGCAATAATATACTTCAGAATACAATCCCAGTAAAATGTATTCATTCTACCATGTGCATGAACTACTCTAGTACTTAGATGATCATCTGTAGTTCATTTTCTGAACAAAAGTGTAAAGCTCACTGGCAATCATGCAACAAGTGCACTTTTTGGAGTCTCCCTTCAACCAGTCTTCACTTCCCGTTTGTCATTTTCTTTGCTGCATTGTCATAATTTATAGGAACATAGCTATGCTGCATCCCTTTTTAAACAATTCTTCACAAGAAATCTGAGAGCTCTTTGGGACAGGGACAGCTCTTACCACATTGTGGATACTACCAGAATACAAATAAATATAATAACAATAATTAATAACAACAGTAATAAGTAGATTTGACCCTTAAGAGTCTCTGAAATAATATATCAGGATTGGTAGTTAATGTGTCTGTTTCAGAGCTAGGTGTTTCCAGTGTCGTCGATGATATTTCTTTTCCATTTTTTAAAAGTAAATGTATTTTTATTTAAAATCATTTAAACAGATTTATGCAGAAGCAAAATATGAACTATGGACAAACAATAAATAAACACTTTATAAAAGCAGAGTCCTGCACTGCTCCACTTCCATTCCCACACCACTCCCTAAATCTCTGTTCCTCTTGCTTGTATATCTTTGTTTTTCCACAAGTAAGGGGTTAATTTTTGCCATATCCCAAATTGTTCAGGATTGTAATGAATCTTATAAATAGGATGCTTATATGAAATAACTTCTGTCACATCAGCCAACCACACCTTTTTAAAAATGGGGCAGAAGAGATTGTCTTCTTTCCAAGGATGAATTGCTTTGCAGAACCAAGGGCATTCATAGTCTATTTCTTGAAAGACTTTGTAGTCCCATGCCTGATATTTCATATGTGGTGGTGAGGTGTAAGGAGCTACTGTAGCTGTTGCCCATTGTATCTACCAAGTCTCTCAACTTGATATTTAGGCTGGATCCTTTGTTCTTAATTTGCACCTTTCAAGAGTGATATCAATTTAAGGGGCAAAATCCACAGCTGGTATAAATCAGCAGAGCTCCACCGATTTACACACCTGAGGATCTGGCTTAAAACATTTTGAGATACTTATTAAGAGCTAGATCCTCTCTCATTGAATTCATTGGGAGTTTTGCCATTGACTTTAGTGGATGCAGGATTTAAGTGATAAGAAATTCAATACTACAATGTGAACGATCTAATATTGGTATGATTTATCCAGAAATAAATTGGATTAATTGAGAAATATACCTAGTTCAGGAGATACTGTACCTGATTAAATAAATTACAGACAGAATACTTAAATGTGTAATTATGTCTTGTTAGCAGGATGTTTATTCTGTTCCATTAGCAACTTGATACAGTTTATTTACCAACTTTGTAGTTTTCTCAGAAAAGAGCTAATTATTTGAGCATCAGTGATATATTGAAAAAAGAAAAGGAGTACTTGTGGCACCTTAGAGACTAACCAATTTATTTGAGCATAAGCTTTCGTGAGCTGCAGCTCACTTCATCGGATGCATACTGTGGAAACTGCAGAAGACATTATATACACAGAGACCATGAAACAATACCTCCTCCCATCCCACTCTCCTGCTGGTAATAGCTTATCTAAAGTGATCACTCTCCTTACAATGTGTATGATAATCAAGGTGGGCCATTTCCAGCACAAATCCAGGTAAATGGCCCACCTTGATTTTCATACACATTGTAAGGAGAGTGGTCACTTTGGATAAGCTATTACCAGCAGGAGAGTGAGTTTGTGTGTGTGGTTTTTGGAGTGGGGTGGGGGGTGAGAAAACCTGGATTTGTGCTGGAAATGGCCCACCTTGGTTATCATACACATTGTAAAGAGAGTGGTCACTTTGGATGGGCTATTACCAGCAGGAGAGTGAGTTTGTGTGGGGAGGGGGGCGGAGGGTGAGAAAACCTGGATTTGTGCTGGAAATGGCCCAACTTGATTATCATACACATTGTAAGGAGAGTGATCACTTTAGATAAGCTATTACCAGCAGGAGAGTGGGATGGGAGGAGGTATTGTTTCATGGTCTCTGTGTATATAATGTCTTCTGCAATTTCCACAGTATGCATCCGATGAAGTGAGCTGCAGCTCACGAAAGCTTATGCTCAAATAAATTGGTTAGTCTCTAAGGTGCCACAAGTACTCCTTTTCTTTTGCGAATACAGACTAACACGGCTGTTACTCTGAAACAAGTGATATATTGAGGTATACGGCCAAATTCAGGCAGAAACTTCAGGGTAGTAAGTAGCAATCAACCAATAGTGTCAGGTGAGTATATATCTCATATATTCATAAGGCCACGTGGACCTCATTTATTCCTCTTCCCCTTCCACCCCCCAACTGGAAAGGGCTTAGAATAAAAACATGTGGCCTGATTTTCAGTGTTCAATGGGAACTATAAATTCTCAATGCCTTTGCAAGTGAGACCACTCAGGCAGAAACTACTGTACCCAATACAGGAATATTAAATAGCTTGACGTTCACATACTAAATTTAAATCTTAGCTTCTTTTTTTAAAAAGTACAAACTGAGAATATAGGCATCTTACCAGCAAGCTAATTGTTTGGCATTTCTGAAAGCGGTTTGAACGTTGTGTGATTGTTTGTTCTTTATCTTTTGTAGCCCTGACCAATGTAGGGATTCTATTACCTCATACCTGAAAGGAGAAACTGGGAAAGTTGAAGCCAATGGAAGCCGCACAGAAACTACAACAGAAGTAAAGACTAAATCTTATGTTCAAGAGTCTATAAACAAAGTGGGAAAACAGAGTGACAAGGAAACTCTGAAACCAAAAACACGAAGTTCTGTCCATACTGAAGAGCAAACATTATTAACAGCGTATCAGAAATCTTTAGAAGAGACCAGCAAGCCAACAGTAGAAGAGCCTAAAAC
Source organism: Lepidochelys olivacea (assembly GCF_965140295.1). Taxonomy (NCBI): domain Eukaryota; kingdom Metazoa; phylum Chordata; order Testudines; family Cheloniidae; genus Lepidochelys; species Lepidochelys olivacea. Next base: position 76,815,798 of record NC_140417.1, on the reverse strand, counting down.
CTCTGTGCCTGTCAGCATGAAGAAGATGAGCTGGAAAACTCCTGAAGATAGCAAGCCAAGAGCAAACATCCAGGAAGAGACAGGAGCAGCAACGTCTGAACAAAAGGTATGTCCTGCAAGTATTAATCTTCTAGTTGAATACGCATTAATCGACACAAAGTTTTGGAAACTTATAGTGAAATTTGTTTTGTTAACTCATTTTTCTCCCTTTTAACACCAATTTGGTATGATTAATTTACTAAATTACATTAATGGAAATTAATGGTTCAACCACTGAGTTTTGACATATAAGTGGCAAGGTGAAATAGTGTTGGGGCATCAAGGAGCAATTATGGCTTCCTAATTCTCTGCCTGGTTCCCAGCCTTGCCGCCTTGGCTGCTCTGAGCTGCATCAGGAAGCAACAGTTGCAATGGACTATGTCTCCTTCCCACCTCTGACATGCCTGCTGTGCTGGTAGCTGTGTCAAGGGTGGTGCCAGGAGTTAGCTTCCATGGTTCTGTTCCTACAAGAGAGATGCAGATGGTTTCCGTTCTTTGTGCCATTAAAACGAACAGAGCAGGGCAGAAAATCTTCCCCGCCTGTTTTTTCACTACATTCATTTTCTGGAAAATACTTTATCTATCTAGTGAAATTTAACCTAGTATTTGTGCTTTGTTCCCCTGACACACTCATCCATGCTGCAAATGCACAAGGCCAAGCTGTGTGGTCCTGCACAGGCCTACAGAGAATTACCAGTGTACAAAGCACTTCTCTAGGATAGGACATGCTCTTTCATCTAGTGATAGGTGTGGTCTACTGCCTCCCCTTCAGTTTTACATTGCATGTCCCTACTTTGCATGTCCCTAAATACTTACTGGGCCTCTGGGTGTTCCACCCACAGCATCCTTCCAGCCAGTTGTCTGCTCAAGATGGAATTTTAGTGCAACTCTCAACAGCTGATTTCCTTCCCGCAGCCTAATTAAGTTTGTTCAAATAATTGTTTACAGCACGACAGTTCTGTTCTGTGAAGCCAGACAGCTGGAAGGTTGCCCTTGGATAAACAATAAGGCCACCAAGGAGCTAATGATCTATAAAATAGCTAAGAAAAATCTCAAGGCAGAGGTGTTGGAGTTTCTTCTATCTCCCTTTGTCCTCTATACAGGGACTCTATTTTACTGAGGGCAATAGATTAAGGAATTATAAATATTAAGTGATCCATGTAAATATATCTTGGAATTTGTTTGCAATGTAACTTTTTTATTTGTAGTATGTACTAAATTTTTTCATAACATGATACAGTAAATTAGTTGTAATTTAGTTCATTTTAAAGTGCTCCCTAATTGTTTTACCCCGTGTCCCTTTATACCTGGTAACATTATCATTCTTAACATTTATGTACTGTACTGTTGTATTTCATTCTTATTTATTAGTCTGTTGACACATCTAAAGCTGTAAAGTCCTTTACAGGCATTAACTAATTAATTCTCTCAACACCCCTGTAAGGTAAAGACCTGATCCAAAGTTAGTTGAATCAATGATGTGATTTCTACTTACTTCAATGGACTTCGCATCAGAACTTATGAATGTAGTATTGTCCTCATTTTAAAAAAATGGGAATACTGAGGTAGGCAGCATAAGTGACTTAATCAAGGCCACAAATTGAATCACTGGCAGAATAGGCACCAGAATTCAGGAGTCTTGACTCCCAGATTCAGGTTTAGTACACTAGACCCAAATGTCTCTCCTTATTTTTTAAAAATTTTAAACAAAAATAGTGTAAAAACCCTTAATTCTATTTGCATGTCCACCAGGTGGTTACCCAAGTGTCAGAAAACAGGCAGTTGGCCACTTTTTATTCTCAGGCTCTTCTCACTTTTGAAGATTCTATGCTGTAATGTGGGAAAAATAAATGTGTGCGTATTTTCAAAACTGCTTTCAGCACTTCTCTTGTAGCATCCAGTAGAGGGTGATATTTCTCTCTCTCTCTCTTCCTCCCCCAAATAACACGTAAGTCACCTTAATGACACAACCTTTGAATAAGCTGGATACTGCAGAGCTATGTGATTTGTGAGTCTCTGAAAGCCTGTAAGACTACCAAACAGTTTGCTAGAATTGACTAGTGACTTTACTATTATGGTACATCAGTGAAGGCATGGGTTCTTCTGGTTTTTCTAATTTCTTTGATCTGAATGATTTGTAATCAGTAGTTAGTTACTTGAGCAATCGGGTTCCAAGTGAGCTATCACATACACTCACTTGAAAAGACAGGGAGATTACCACTGTAATATATCTGGGAGGTATTCTTCAGAAGTGATCTGTAAAGGAAAAAAGAAATCACAGTCTGAGTGAGAAAATAGATGGACTTCAGGAAAAAATTACTGCACAATTTCAATTATTGCACAAAACATTTGTCATTGAGGATGGAAAAGGACATTAAGAAGGAGCCTGGAGTTGGCAGTGGGATATGGTCTTTCATCATTAGGCCACCGTTTCAAATTTTGGCCCAGAGTATTCATGGATGGAAATCAAACCATGACTGTTGGGTAACTGTTTGCTTGCCTGTGTGAAATGAGTTGGTGGCCTAGTTCCTAGTGAACGGGTTCCACATTACAGAAACCATCGCTACAGTTTCATTAACTCCCACCTTTATAGCTGGCAAAGATTCTTCAGAGAACCCTCCAAAACATGGTTTTGAGACATACTGGCATGGTGAGGGAATTCTCTTCTGCCGCTGCCCCAGCTGTACCATGTTCAAAGAATAGGTGCTGTGGCTGCACCTTTCACAAGCATCAGGTTGACATGAATTTTATCTTAAATAAAAAGGCTCAGAACTGTTAAACATTATTCCTGTTGGAGTGCTCTAACAGTGTCATGGCTGCTCCAAATGCAATGGTGGTAAAATTCCATCATAACTAAAAGAAGACACTTTAACCCCTTAATTAAAGGGGACATTCTTTCTCCGACATCTTTGTGGTTTTGGGGAATCCATTTTTGTTTCCTATCACTTTTTATTATCGTAATTAAATTAAATTAATTTGATTTATTTATTTGGATAGCAGCAATAGTGTGGTTGGCACATTACAGATAGGTTTGCATTGTCTTGGATGTTCAGCTGTTTGCATTTCTTTGCTTTGAATATTCCTTTTCTGTTTATCTCTCTCTCTCTCATGCTTGCTTTCATTGCTTTCCAGATCATTTCTGAGAATACTCTTTGTTTGACATGCTGGGCTGGATAGACAAAAAGGAAGAGAGGTTTAATATATTTAGTTAGCAGCATTTTAATAAGTAATGGTGTTCCTTTTCTCTCTTGACTTTAGAGTCGTATTGAATAATTGTAGAGATAATTACCATATTTCTAGATTCATAAAAAATGTGGCTGATACCTGACCAAGTTTTCAGACTGATCTCTACCCCTGCACTGTGCCTGTAGCATATGCACTCATTTTACTGCCACAGCCACCTGTATGCCACTAAAAAAAAATGTCATGGTTTGTGGAAGTGCACACTTGAGTGTATGCAGAGAACAGGCAGTGTACGCATCCCAGTGTATGCAAAGAACCGGCACATGGCCACATGCTCAGATTTTTGTGATCACAAGTAGGCATTGGGGTCTGAATACTCATTTTACTGTACCAAGACAATGTCACAATTTGATCTTTCTAATTACTTCATTAGTCTTTTTAAATAAATACAGACTGTTTGTAATTAGCCCTGGAATTATTTGATACAATTTGAAATCAGATAAATTTTGAGTGGGAAAGCCATTTACTCAATAAATTCTACAAATGAAAAATACCGATGTATTATTTCCATGAATCTTGACTGGTGTTTACTGTTTAATCATTCAGGAGGTAACTAGCTTATTACGCTCATGGATCCTGTACAGTTTCATCCCTTTCTACCTACCCCTCCCATTTCTAAGATTCCATTTCCTGTTTAGGGCTTTACCCAGTGCTCACAGAAGTCAGTGGAAAGATATCAGTGGGCACTGGTCATGTTCATAGTTCAGAAACCATTAACTGCTTTGTTTCCTCGGGCAGGAAATGGAAGATCTCTTACAGAACATTATGGACCAAGATTTCTAGCATTGGTTTTGTTCAAACTGCTAATTCTTGAGCATAATTTTGCAAAAAGTTGTAACTTGTGGTTTGTTTGTTTTTTCTCACATCCATATTTTGTAAAAGTTAGTATAATTTTAAGTAAGATGCTTAAGATTCATTTGTTCAAATGCATTTTAGGATCTCATTATTTGTCCTGTATTAAAAAAAAAAGCTTTAAAAGCATTTAAGATACTTCATAGATGGAATATTTATCAAACTAAAGCACAGCAAAGAGCAAAAAAGACCCCACAATAAATTAATGTGCAAGATTGCAGACACCACATACATGTACATATAGGATGAATTAAGATTTGTGATAATCTTTTCTTTCTCCTGGGTGTTCCTGCTCAGAATGTTTTGTCTTTTAAATGTGCTGTTAAAATATACTAAAACTGCCTTTATCAGGAATTTAGTGACAGTGACATTGAGATTCAGAGTGAGTCGAGCTCAGATGAGGAACAGAGAATCACTACAAGAGTTTATCGCCGGCGTGTGATTCTGAAGGTATCCTGTGATTTTAGTTCTGGAGGTACCACTGGCATGGATTTGGTCTTGACTGCTGTGCTAATGTTCAGTGTTAGTCATATTAGACTCCCTCTTGTAATGTGCTTTCCATTTCTGGTATGTATTTACAATTAAAATATTAGGTAGTCTTTCTTTGCTTAATCTCCAGGCTTATGGTTGTCTTCTGGTGGGAAACAACCACACAGCGTTGCCTTTTTGTCTCTCTTAATGCCATTGTGTTCTGCATAGCATCATTAACACAGTCACTATATATAGTGAGATATAATGGTATATGGACATAGTTAGATATAATGAAACCTTCAGGGTTGATAACCACTTTCCAAGCATGTCTGGTATGGAACAGAATGTATGCACACAGGGCATGTATGATATATTTTGGTTTTTCTTAATTTTAATTGCATAAATCACAAGTAAAACACATTCTGTAACATTCCGTAAGGGTAGGATTTAGAAACATAAGATCTATTGATGTTCCATGGGACTTGTGTTCCTAAATCCCTTAGGTGCTTTTGAATCTCTTTCCCTACCGATATTTGGGCCTGATCCAAAACCTGTTGAAGTCAATGAGAGTCTTGAGTGGGTTTTGGATTAATCCTTGTTTGATGTTTTTACAACAACATGTTGATGGAATGTATTCACAGATATAATAATACTTAATAATGTGGTGTCATGTAAATAAATACAGTTGTTGTGTATATTTTGTTATACACTCAAATAATTAGCTGTTACTTGCCCTAGAACAGTGGTGTTCAACCTGTGGTCCGTGGACTCCTGGGTGTCAGCAGACTATGTGTAAGGGGTCCGCAAAAGGTTATTGTTACTATAGAACAGTGGTTTTCAACCTATGGTCCGTGGACCCCTGGGGGTCTGCAAACTATGTCTAAGATTTCCAAGGGGGATCTGTACCTCCATTTCAAATTCTGTAGGGGTCTGCAAATGAAAAAAGATTGAAAACCACTGCCCTAAAACATTTACATAGTCAAAGATTATGTCAACACTATGAACTAGGGCTGTGACTCCCATGCTGGCATATAAATACAGATATGTATTTGGCATGGCTAAGCCATGCCTCTGCTGCTGCTACCTGTATTACCATGACTACACTGCTATTTATACTTGTGCTAGCTTAATGAGAACTAGCACCAGTATTTGTATGCGAGTAGGGGAATCACACCCCTAGCTTGTAATGTAGACATAGCCAAAAATGTCTGTATCTAAAACATGAATTTTAATATTCAGTTATTTGTAGGATTTTCTTGTATGTTTTTATTGAAAAACAGTGATGAGGCCAGAAAGACAGAGCTGCTGTCATGCTTATATAGCTGATGCTATAGTGATGGAATTTACCTGTGATATAATAGTTATTTTAGTAGCATAAATTCCAGCTATTCATGGCATTTCAAATCTGCCTTTTTAGATTAATATTTGTACGTTTATGGAAAGGGGGAATGTATGGGGGGGGAGAGGAGGGAGAGCTCAGTGGTTCGAGCATTGGTCTGCTAAACCCAGGGTTGTGAGCTCAATCGTTGAGGGGGCCATTTAGGGATTTGGGGCAAAAAGTGGGGATTGGTCCTGCTTTGAGCAGGGGGTTGGACTAGATGACCTCCTGAGGTCCCTTCCAACCCAGATATTCCTGTGATTCTATGTGTCTATGATTCTTAATACTGGTCAGTTCTACCTCCTCTCTATGATATGAAAACACACTGCTTTCCAGACGTATTGATCTCTCCAAGATGCAGGCCCTTGTTTAATACCATACATTATATGCCTCTTCAGTTTATCAGTCATGTTCCCTTCTTTAAAATCCAAGGGAGGCTTGCCGGGGTGATGGCTGGATATATCCCAATGGGACTAAAATCTTTCTGTCATCTTTATGGGAGAAGCCTGTTGCCGTCTTTCAAAATCTCTAAACTGTTCATTACATCTCTATGACACCGCAGTAATTGTAATCTGAAGTATTCGACGCAGCCAGAGAGGAATAAGAATGTTGTTCCTGTTTTCACATTGGTCTGTTGTTGTGAGGGTATCATAGGGCAGTGTAAGCTGCATTGCATAAAGATTCTCCCCTGGCCAGATGCTGAGCTCTTAACAGCTCTTTTACACTGTTGCAGTAGCTTGAAAAGCTATTGCACAGAAAAGAATTCCTCCCTCCCTCCCTGCCTCCCTCCCTTTGTGTTCTGTTCAATACTTCTCACTGGTTTCGCAAAAAGAAAAGGAGTACTTGTGGCACCTTAGAGACTAACCAATTTATTTGAGCATGAGCTTTCGTGAGCTACAGCTCACTTCATCGGATGCATGTCGTGGAAACTGTAGCAGACTTTATATATACACAGAGAATATGAAAAAATACCTCCTCCCACCCCACTGTCCAGCTGGTAATAGCTTATCTAAAGTGATCATCAGGTGGGCCATTTCCAGAACAAATCCACGTTTTCTCACCCTCCACCCCCCCACACAAATTCACTCTCCTGCTGGTGATAGCCCATCCAAAGTGACAACTCTTTACACAATGTGCATGATAATAAAGTTGGGCCATTTCCTGCACAAATCCAGGTTCTCTCACCCCCTCACCCCCCTCCCAAAAACCACACACACAAACTCACTATCCTGCTGGTAATAGCTCATCCAAAGTGACCATTCTCCCAACAATGTGCATAATTAAGGTGGGCCATTTCCAGCACAAATCCAGGTTTTCTCACATCCCCCCCACCCCCATACACACACTCACTGGTTTGTTGTTTTAGAGGCTGTAGCAATAGGAGACTGGGGCAATTTTTTTTTTTTTTTAAGTACCAAAAATTCAAGTTCTAGAATTGAACTGCCCCAGAGGCCAGTGTTCTCTTTTCCAGTTAAATCATGCTGCCTCAGACAACTCGCCTGGCCCATTGTAGTACTGATCCTATATATTATGGTTTGGAGCAAGTACTGTATTATCTTTAAATAGGGACACCCTTGACATGCTTGTTCACTTTTTACTCCATTGAAGTCATTAGAAGTTTTTCCTGAGTCAGAACTGGGTAAGGATTTCAGGATTTGGCTCTTAGTGTTGGGTCCTTATCTTGATTCAGTCCTATTTTTCCATATCAGTAATAGCAAATGAAAGCAGGTGATTACAGGCTTGGCCGCTCCACCATGGAATAGCTGCTGTGCAGAGGGTTGCACATGTGACATTTTTACTGTAGTTTATATTGATTACTGTCTCATCGCTACATTAAAAGTAATAGAGGTTCCAGGTATCCCACAGAGGTGAAATTTGATCACCCCTGGACTAAGGATAAATTCAATCTTGTGGAAAAAGAATTCACTGGATGACTCCACAGGTAATGTTAGGACTAAATTACTTTATTGACTTTCTCATTTCTTTATTTCTGTTTTGTTCCTTTATATGTTGTTGTTTTTCCTATTACTTATTATTTGCTACGTACAGTTATTGTGCTCTTCTCTGTTCAAAATATGGAGAAAGTCATTTCCCTGTCCAAGGAAAGTATGATCGAAGGGCACAATCTCGTGAAGTGCTGAGTATTCTCAAACTCAACTCCCATTTGTATATAGCACTTTACAGTATTGAACCATACATTTAGACAAAATATGTAAGACACATCTCCCCATATTACCAGATCATGGGCTAATCTCAAAATGGTAGAGAATTTTTTTTCCTCTCCCTTTCCCTGTTTGGAATTTGGTGCTAGGACTCACAAAAGAGGTGCAGGAGTATGGGCAATTAACACACAAGGAGAAAATAGGAGCTTCAGCCGTAAGATATACATTTACAGGCAGATCTAAACCCCACTGAATTCAATAATTACAATAAATGGTGACCCTCATTTTTATGCTTTTTAACAATTCTAAACAAACAAAATGATTTAATCAGCATCTTGCAGAAAGTCCTGTGAAAGATCTGCATTTCACTTCACAACCATTTTATAAAGAAAAAACCCCTAATTTCTGTCAAATTTCACATCATTTTGCAAGTTTTATTCCCTTTACTTCTTGACGCTGTTGTGGATGTTCTGTGTTTTCTTCTAAAAATATTCAGAAACGGGCTCTTTTCCCTCCATCCTTTTTGATAGTGAAGTGAGAAAACAGGTGGTTGGTTCTAAGGGGTGTTTGTCTTAGTCTTCAGTAATGCAGAAGGATCTGAGCAGCAGTTTATTACTAAGCTAAAACCAGCAACTCTTGTGATCTTATTACTCAGGGGAGACTTATTTATGGAAAGTGAAAATATAACCAACCTACAGGTGGCAAGAATTACGGGTGAATTTCACCTAGTGCACATGGCCTGTTCTCCACATCAGCTGTGCATCAACGGCTTACATTGTGCTTTTAGCCATGAGAGAGCCCTCTCTACTGGGGTGACTTTCACTCCATATGAATAAGACAGTAACTATGTGCTCTAAGTTTCCCCCACCCCAACCTCATCCATGATGTGCCAATGTCAGTGTTTTGGAAACTATTGAAGTTACTGGCTTATTTTAACAAGTCAGAACATAAATGTAAAAGCATAACCATTAAGACAAACTGCTTATTATCATTATAACCACACTGTATATAGAAAGAGCTTTTTCTGCATTACCAACTTCTAAATCTCAAACCACTTTCTGCTGCCCCAACAGAGGCATTTCTTCTTTTCAGCTCTGCACTTAAGTTTACCAGGGCTCTTTTCTATAGCTTTAGTAGTACATCTGTGAGCAGTTGTAAGAATCAGCATAGCTGACAGACTTGCAGAATCTGATTAAAGAAACCTCCCCAAGTAGGCAGAATCCACCAATGACAATGACCTTAATGAGATATTTGTTTCTTGCGATACAGCCACATAAACTTGAGACCACAAGATACAGCTGCTGCTTAAGAACTGCAAGAATGTGAATCTTCAAAAAAGAACTAGAAAAATTATTGGAGGACAGGTCCATCAATGGCTCATTAGACAGGGGTGGTGTCCGTAGCCTCTGTTTGCCAGAAGCTGGGAATGGGCAACGGGATGGCTCACTTGATGATTACCTGTTCTGTTCATTCCCTCTGGGGCATCTGGCATTGGCCATTGTCAGGAGACAAGATACTGGGCTAGATGGACCTTTGGTCTGACCCAGTATGGCCGTTCTTATGTTCTTAATCTTGAGACGGCGGGATTAGGTGGTGTTGATGGGTTTGGTTAGTGGGAAAACAGGATTCCGGGCATCTTAGAGCTGCTGCTGCTGCTATGGAGTCATCCGCCCCAGTCTTTTGGAAAAATTTAATATTGGAAGGATCTTTTTACTTCACCTATTTCCTTCTGCTTTTATGCTCCATTTTACTCTTGTGGGTCACAGAGACTCAGCTACACCCTTCTTCCCTGCCATTAACAATAACAGATAAAATAGGAACAAAATGAATCATTATCCTTCTAACAACAAAGCAAACATAAAAGAAAATCAGAGCTCTCCGGAACCAAGAGTAACCTTAGGCACATGACTGCAGCATTGACTGTATAACCCCGTTTAGTTGGAGGTCCCTGAGAACACACACAATCTGTAAATAAAAGTTCAGAAAATCAATAGGGCTGGTTGGAAGACTTAAAAAGAAAACAAAATGCTGCTCCCTGGGTCTCCTACCCTGGAGAGCAGCAAAGAGGATGCCAATTGGCTTTGGAGGGACTGCATTCCAACTAGTATGGTAACAAAGATCTGGTTTGAAAAGCCAGCCAGCATTCCCTTCATTGTACTCTGGGGTTGGGGCAGTGGATCACAGCTTTGTTCAGTACAATTCCCGGGATATAACTGAGCTTCCATTAATCATGAATGTACTATATGAAGTTTTTCTTCCTGCTTTTCTGAAGCTCTCCATGTTGTGACAGTGATTTAAACCAGTCATGGGTACAATAAAGCTTTATACAAACATGTTGCAGCAGGAAGAATCTACTCTTCACCTCTGTGGGGATGCACCAGTTATGTATTTTCAAGGCAAAAAGCAGCAGTTGCGGTGGGGTTATCTTATGTGCTGTTCTAACCCAATACCTCTTTATGTTCATGACAACAGCAAGTAAAACTGCCAGAGGGCAAGTTTTTCTAGTAAATGTCCTTCTTAATAACTACATCGGGCTAGAAAATTCAGTGCAATCCGATCTATCTCCCTACCTACTGTGAACCCTACTGTAATTTATTTTAACTACCCACAAGCAAGAAAAATCTGTGAGCTAGATTTCATCAACACTGGCTTGCTCAGTATTCACTACATTTACCATTAAACTGTGGTTAAAGGAGCATGTAACTAATTAAGAGCCCAAGATACCTTTGAAGCTGAATCCTCTTGCAGTAAATGTCTTCCAATTTACTGATATGTTGTGTTTCAAAGTTGATCACAGTAGGTGTCACTCATTTATGTAAAAAAATGTAAACATACAGACAAAATTCCCACCTGTTTATGCAGTAAGAAAGGAAACAAGTGTAAAAGCAACCTGAGAGCAGCTGGGCATGCACATGGCATCGTGTGTTGGTTACCTTTCCTATGAGCCATACTTGTTATGGTGGCGGTTATGGTGATGTTATTATTCATTATTTGTATTACAGTACTGCCTAAAGGCCCTAGTCGAGACCCCATTGAACTCAGCACTGTACACACACACACACAGCCCCCAGCAGCAAAATGCTTACAGTCTAACTAGAGAGACAAGGTGGGTGAGGTAATATCTTTGATTGGACCAAGTTTGGTTGATGAGAGAGACAAGCTTTCTTCTTCAGATGAGAGCTCTGTGTAAGCTCATCTCTCTCACCAATGGTCCAATAAAAGATATTACTTCACCCCCTTTGTGTTGCTAGTATCCTGGGACCTACACAGCTACATTAACAGTGCATACAGTCTAAATAGAGCAGACAAAGGATGGAGTAAGGGGAGGAAACAGAGGGGGACAACTTTAACTGTGATTCCTGGAGCTACTTAGGCACTTGAAAACTCTAGTGTTTTTGACAGGAGACCTGAATCTAATTCCTTTATAAAAGAAAGAAAAGTAAATAAATATTAGACCCACTCAGCTCTAATAACAACATGTTCTGACATCTTGTGGCAAGTAACTTAAGGGACACTCGTTAGGTTTAAAATTTTAATGTATATTCTTACTTTATTACTAACTCCGTGGAGAGAGAGACCCCGTCAGGACTCCTGGGTTCTATCCTAGCTCTGGGAGGAGAGCGGGATCTAGTGGGTTATAACGGGGAGCAGATACATCTGGGTTCTGTATAAGAACATCAGAATGGCCGTACTGGGGTAAGACCAATGGTCCATCTAGCCCTGTATCCTGTCTTCCAACAGTGGCCAATGCCAGGTGCCCCAGGGGGAATGAACAGAACAGGTAATCATCAAGTTGCCCTGTTGCCCACTCCCAGCTTCTGGCAAACAGAGGTGACAGACTGCTGCCCACCCTGGCTAATAGCCATTGCTTGACTTATTCTCCCTGAACTTATCTAGTTCTTATTGAAACCCTGTTATAGTTTTGGCCTTCACAGCATCTCCTGGCAAAGAGTTCCACATGTTGACTGTGAAGAAATACTTTTTTTGTTTTAGAGTAACAGCCGTGTTAGTCTGTATTCGCAAAAAGAAAAGGAGTACTTTTGGCACCTTAGAGACTAACCAATTTATTTGAGCATAAGCTTTCCTGAGCTACAGCTCACTTCATCGGATGCACCGCCATTTCAACAAGATTTCATTTCAAATATTTTCTCCATTCTATAAATAGTGAGAAATGTTTCTTCTCATGTGAACTTTTTGGCTGTTTGATTGGGTGAACTGAGTGCATTTTTCTTTTAAAATCCCAAATTTTACTCTCAGTACTTGGATTTTAGAATTCCTGTACATAAATGGTTGGCACTTATAGCTTAATGGATGTCTGTTTAGGGACTACGCCATTGTGAACTCCTGCTTACATTGAACATGAATCAGACAACAGCACTCTAACATTTCAGAAAAATTACTTGTTGCTCAAGGAGTTCAATGCATGATTTAGTGCTTAGAAGAAACAAGTTAGAAACTCAGTAAATGCTTTAAGGACACCTTTCATGTACTAAAATATAGCTATTAGCACATTTATACAGAAAGCCTTTCACATTATCCATGTGAGATAAATCCATTTGAACATATTTTATTACTTAAAATCCAACCTAGCATGTGTTTGTTGCTTGGAGTGGTGTGAAAATAAATGTGTGGGCATTGCAAAAATATAGGTTCTATTGCTAATTTTATAACACATTCTTTAGGGTGAGGAAGCAAAAAACATTCCTGGTGAATCAGTAACAGAAGAACAGTTTACCGATGAAGAAGGCAACATCATCACAAGAAAAGTAATCATGAATTGCAGTTTCACTATTCTGAATCGTTGTATTCAAGTAACTATTCTTACCAGGCTTTCTCCTTTGAGAATCAGGAAAGAAAATCGATACTTTTCATGTGTTGCTTCCTACAGGTCACCCGGAAAGTAATAAGACGTGTTGTTATCCCACATGAGAGAAAAGTTGGTGAAATGGTAATGGATGGGGGGGGCTACAAAGAAATAACAGTAGAGGAGGGTTGTGCTGACTATCTATAAAGCGCTACTAAAGGGCTGGAGGTTTGCAATTTAACATCAAGTCTTGGCAAAGAGAAGTGCTTGCATTGTTGACAAGCTGTGCATCTGGACGAAGGGCAAGGTTTTACCATTGTAATGTTTACTGATAGGGTTCATTTTCAGAAAGATCTATTTTCATTGTGCTAGCAGCAAAAATCTTTTTCACACTAAGATATCGGGGTTTGTTTGTATAAAACAGTCAGTGGTTTTAAATTTAGGACTGGGTGTGAATTCTCCCCTTTGACTCCTCCCTCCCCTCAAAAATAAGTAGTTTCATATGTGTATTTTGGTTGTCTTTTAGCATCTTTACCCTGGACCTGATATGTGTTTTGTATCATTCCTTCACAAACAGAAAAAATATTTACCTGTAGTGAACAGGGGACCTGATCCTACAACCCCTTACTCATCTGAGTAATCCTTCAGTGGCACAGCTCATGTGACTAAGTGGTTTCAGGATTCAGCCTGCCATGAACATGTTTGGATTTTGGCAGTGTGAAAAAGAGAACATCAGGCCAAATCCCAAAATCCTTACTCAGGGCCAGCCTCTCTGGAGAATAGAATGAAAGTAGGGCTGCAAGTAGCTTCTGTCTGCCCTTCCATGCAGGAGCCAGTTCCAACTTCTTGTATGCCCTGAAGCATAAGAACTGCTCTTTCTGTGTAACCTGTAGGGTACAAGTCATCCCAAAGTGACTAGGGGAGATGAGGAGGAGGGAAGCCTGTTCTCTCTATCTCTCTCTCTCTCTCCTGGTCAGCAGAGCTGGATGGATGCGCTGAAGGCAGTATATTGCATCCCTGAAGAGAAATAGTACAGGACAATGTGGCTGTCTTTAATGCAGCCCTAATGCAGGACTGTTCCTCAAAGGTGCTGTTGAGCCCTCAGCTTGAACTAAGTCTTTACTCTGGAAAAACTCATTGAAGTTAATGGAGCTTTTGTCTGAGTAACAACAGAATCACTGCTATTGTCCCTCTTCTGATAGTAAAACACAAGCAAATGAAAATAGAACAGAGTTGAAAATATAAATACCCATGCCCTCCTCCCCAGATGAAACTCTTCAGTCTTTTAGTCTTACCAGAAAAACATTACTGTTTAGTAAGGAAAAACTGGATTTGGAATGTACTGTGAACTAAAAATGGGTTACTTCAAATATAAATATAAATGAACCTTACCGGTGAATTCCACTGATGCCCTATATAACAAACACTTTTTACTCCAGTGTGAAATAGGCCCATTATTATCAGGGTATTTATTTTTAGATAAATATTAGGTTATTTTTAATTAATGTAGAATAGCTGCAGTTCTAGGTCTTGTTAGGGCTTTGATTTGATTATCAGTTAACAAGACGTCCGAAAACTTGGCCCAATCAGTTTATTAAACATAGATAAATCGACACAAACAGAGAGGATACCAACTCTTGGAAACAGGCTTGCAATGATCACAGCTTCAATTTTTCATCTGTGTCTATCCTAAAATATGAAGTTAATTTGACTAGTAGCCTTGTTTAAAGCAAGTAGAAGATTCACGCGTTAACTCCCCTTTTCTTATCTAACTTCATGCCTGTTTTTCAGGATACAAAGACATCAGTCCAAATCCTCCCTAACATATTGTTTTCATCACACAATAACATTCTGGATGTCAGTATTCTGGATAAACCATAGAGTCATGAACTGTTTTCTACTAATGGACCCAACACAGAATTCATATATAACTTTCCTTAACAGAACATACATCATACTTCTAACAGATTCTGCACATACAAAAAACAAAGGCTGGAACAGTATAACTATTAGTAGATTTCCACAATAAAGCTTAGCATAGGCACAAAGAAGTCTGCTCATTGTTCTACAACTTAACCTAAATACAATGCATTTTGGAAATATATATGACATTGGCTAATAGTCTGCTGTTTTAAAAGACAAGAATCTTTAACTAGCGCTACAGTTCTGTCACGGAAGTCACAGATTCCGTGATTTCAAGAAATGTCAGCTAGTTCTTTGGCTTCATCTTCAGTCCCTCTCAGGCTAGGGCTTTAGCCTCGGGCAGAGGGCTCAGGTTTGGGCTTCAGCCCCAGGTGGCAGGGCGAGGGTGACCAGATAGAAAGTGTGAAAAATCAGGACACTTTTTTTTTTCACAGGGTAGGAAGGGTATAGTTGCATATATAAGACAAAGCCCCTAATTTCAGGATGTCTGGTCACCCTAGGCGGGGCTCCGGCTTTGCCTTCAGCTTCAGACCTGTGCGGTGGGGCTCTGGCTTCAGCCTGAGTTTACTAGGCAATTTAAAAGCTTCTGTACTAATGCAGTGAAAACTGCATTACTTTGTGTACATTTCCATGATTGTCTATTGCACATGTCCTGTCCGTGACTTTTAATAAAAATACCCTTGACAAAATCGTAGCCTTATTTATGACACATGCACCGCTTGTCAGTTTCCTTGGCCTTATTTCTGCTGCTCTGCTTTGGTGGATTTTTTTGTTGGCTCTTTTTCTTCCTTTACTAACCTATTCACTTTAAAGCACAGTTGTTATGAGACCTCATAATAACTATGGTTTAAATTTTCAAAAGTGGCCACTAATTTTGAGTGCCTAACTAGGATGCCTATGGGTCTAATTTTTCCAGAGATGCTGAGCACCTACAAATCTAACGGACGTCAATGGGAAGCTCAACCCTAGGTGTTTCAAGTTTGGTACCAACAACGGAGGCATCCAAAATTAGTGACTATTTTTGAAAATTTAAACCTGTGATTTCTACTTTTAGATGATATTTCCAGCCTGTTTTTGCAGCTCAGCAGAGTGGTTAACTCTGAATTGTGTGTAACTTTGAAATGAAGTGTTGATTTAACTGCTTTTTACTTATCCTATTATAGCTACAAAGGACCTGTTTGGAAAAGTTTTATAATTCCAAACGCTTTCTGCATATGTGTTAATGTGTGTACCTTTTCTTGAAAGCAGGGAGAAGGTTATAAGGTTAAGACGAAGAGAGAAGTCAGACATGTGGAGAAGAAGAGTTATTCATAACAGCAGAACACTGAACGGTCAGTTTGACAAATATCATTCCATTGTTTAGGCCAAGAGCAAATACAGTACTAGTGCGCCAGTTAGCATATTGTATAATCAATGAACTCGTTTGCCCCTGCATCTGTTTTAAGCTGGGAAGTCCAATATCAGGCCCCCATACTGCAAATACGCACAAAATATGTGTGTGTTATTTTTTAAAACTATCTGTTGGAGTAGAGTTCTAGGAAACATACAGTTCTCAATTAACAAAATTTCTGTTAATAAAATCAGACTTGAAATGTGAGAGGTAAATGACTTGCATACAAGTAAATGTAAACAGCATATCTTGAGTGAAGCACTTCTTTCAGTCACACATATAATCTCAGTATTATGAAAGCCAATGTCCTTGTAAAATTCAGTAAAAAGTCTAAATATACATCAACAAATAATCCTTACCAAATGTTTCCTATGAATTTTATGGATCCATCCTTTACAATTATAACCAAACAGCTGACGATTTGTAGATTCTGCTGAAATAAAACCTATGCCAAATTTAAATGGTCATTATTGCAATTCCTCTGTATTACTTCACTAATTACGAAGCCAGCAGGATTATTTTGTAGCAAACTTGATTATAAATGAAGAAAAGGACGTTCTGTATGGCGCTTTGTTTTGCTTCAAATGGCTGATGTTAGTCAGAGCTTTATTCAATCATGCCTTCCATTTTATGCATATACTGTACTAGGGTATTTTTAACCCTGAATTTTCCTTAGCTTTGTTTAGAGTATTTTTAATCCTTAAACCTACATCCCACAAGCAGTCTCTTTCCCTACACAGCCTGATACAGGATTGACTGTAGGGATACAGAATAAAATAAATAGTATCTGTAAAACTAATCCCAATGTCATTCTGAAGATAAGTTAGAGGAAGAATGAAGTCATCTCCAGACGGCCCGTGGTTCTCTGCAACGATTATATTGTACCCAACCTGAGGTTCACTAGCTCTGCAGCTTGTTCCTGTGAGGTCCTGGACAATTTAGCTTCAGTTCAGAGAGGCACGTGTGGATTTTTTAAGAATGTGAATTGTTTCATTGATTTCAACAGGACTATACACACATTCTTAAAGTTCGCCATGTACTTAAGTGCAGAATCAGGGCCAGAGCACTCAGGATTTCACAGGATCCAGCCTCTGAAGAGCAAGCATCTCAAACCTGAGTACAGTAGAACCTCAGAGTTACGAACACCTCGGGAGTGGAGGTTGTTCGTAACTCTGAACAGAACATTATGGTTGTTCTTTCAAAAGTTTACAACTGAACATTGACTTAATACAGCTTTGAAACTTGACTGTGAAGAAGAAAAAATCTGCTTTCCCTTTATTTTTTTAGTAGTTTATGTTTAGCACAGTGCTGTACTGTATTTGCTTTTTGGGGGGTGGGGTCTCTACTGCTGCCTGATTATGTACTTCCAGGTCCAAATGAGGTGTGTAGTTGACTGGCCGGTTCATAATGCTGAGGTTCTACTGTACTCACTTTCTCTTGGCAGCCTAATAACCAGTTGCCAGCCCCCCAGGTCCGCCTAACACCATTTCTGAATTGACGTGTTTATTCTGAAACATCCAAAGTATGGTAACAGAACTAATACCACTTCACGGTGTGTCTGCAGAATGTATTAATACAATATTTAGGTACAATGAAAATGAATGTTCTTAATGAAACTCTTTCTCACTTGTGGAGTTTTGGCT
Organism: Lepidochelys olivacea; assembly: GCF_965140295.1. Taxonomy (NCBI): domain Eukaryota; kingdom Metazoa; phylum Chordata; order Testudines; family Cheloniidae; genus Lepidochelys; species Lepidochelys olivacea. Next base: position 76,797,893 of record NC_140417.1, on the reverse strand, counting down.
AACTTACCACTCTGTAGAAAGCAAGCCAAAGAGAAGGACTTGATTGTAGGAAAATGTGCCCCAGCTAAAAGGTCTGCTCCTGTATATCTATCTAGGATCTAGGATTTTCCTGTATCTGTCATTCCTGTCAACCGGCAGATTAGATCTGTATGACAGTTGTCCTTATGCACCTAAACTATGCCCTTGCCCCTGTTGAAACCAGTGGGAATATGAGGTTTAGAAGGAATGCAGGATCAAGCCCAGTATTCCTTACGCGGTATAGGATGCAGCAAGAACCCGTTAGTGTGTAAGTGTGATATAATGCCATTGCCATAGGATGAATACATAGCATGGTGGGAGTATTCAATTTTAAATAAAATATTACCCTATAAAGCAACTTTTGCCTAATCCATCAAACATAGTCATTCTGACCTGCTTAGTGAGCCCTTCAGAAAATAAATCCACTCACATTTACTGTGAACTGTTATAGCTTTCCCACATGATTTCCAGTATGTAGTTGTTCCTAGCTAGAACCTGGCCACAAATGCAGAAAATAATGAAAATGGCCCTCTGCACAGAGGTGAATTAATAATGTGATCTGTGCCCTGTTTTGACGTTCCATAATGAAAAGCTTGCAACTAGAGGAGTACAGATTAAGCAATATAAAATGTTAAGACTATTGAAAATTCAAACATTTAAATATTTTATTATAAACTCAAAACTGGGTTCATTTTCACAGATGATACGTTTCCAGGGAATTTGGATCTGGCTCTGAGCAAAAACAGATAAAGGAAGGGACTGGTTTTGAGCAAAGATGGCTTTCACATTGAAAATATGCAAAAATGTGTATTGTCTGCAAGTTTTTGAGGCAAAAATGGCTTTTTCAACATTGAAAATAAAGCAAAATTTGAATTGTGCATAGACATTAAATGCTGAAAATTTTCATGTGAAATTCTGTGAAATTAAAATTGTGACTTTCACTGAGATCTTCTTGTACCAGCAAGACTTAGACCTTGGGCTTTCAGAGCAAGGGATAGATTTATGTAGACAACATAAATGGGTAAAGACACATTGTTTTACCATAAAAGGACAAAGAGAGTGCTCTCCTTTGGAATGTGCATGGACCTGTGACCTGATTTAATAAACATGCTAGTCTCTGAATCCCACAGTCAGTGTTTAAACAGAGCTTAGAAAGACAAACAAGCTTTTCTACATTAAGTTGCTAGGAAGAATGGTTGGCTTCTTTCAGTTCATGGTGTGTTAGCATGTTTTTATTGCATTTTTATCTGTCATTAATATGGGATTACAGCACTGTCATCAGCTGTGATGCACTTCCATTGCTCTTGTATGACAGATTTAACAAGCTTCTTGGGTAGATGATAGTTACTATCACTATATGCAGAACTATATGACCATTTTCAAATAGGCAAGAGAGCATGAATTGCATTTCTTTCGTATCCATACCATTCTTATCCACCAAATTAAGCCACACGGTGATATGTCCATTCAATTCCTAGTCTAATCACACCATTGCCATAGGTAGCCTCATAAAGTCTTCCATTGTGTGTAGCCTCATAAAGTCTGATTCTGCGTGCCTTGTTCTCCTTGTCAGTGGGAGTTCTGAATGTGCAACAAGTGCAGGATCTGGGCCATAATGTGGATGACTGCCACACACAAAAATGTGATGATACAGGAGTTGCACTGTCATTCTGGAAACGTCGCTATCTCTGCTAGCATATATTTCTCAGACATTTTTGAAAAGCTGTTAACTTCTTCATTGTAATTAAATGTAATGTGTTCCAAACATTTTGTAAGCCACTTCATCAGGAGTGTGGCGCACCATACGTTGACAGACTTATACCTTCATACTGGCAATTCAACTAACCTCATTAAAAACTGCCTTATTTAACTTTTTATTACAGCATACGATAAGATTCATTAGACTTTTTTTGTATTGCAAAAATGTATGAAAATGATTCTCAAGAGTTATTCTGAAACCATTTTGTGCTATCTTTTTTCCACAGGGTTGTGTGCTTTTACTGCCAGTGTTCTAGACAGACACTATGGAAGAAAAATCAACAGGAATTAAACATTCACTGATACAAGTGTGCGTGTGTTTGCAGCTTCCACACATTAACCGCATGGTCTTTATGCAAAAAAACAATAAAAATTTAATTTAGCATGAGCCAATTTACAGAGCATGGAAATTCACTGTCATTCACGGGATTCGAGAGTGTGCAATTAACAATGCAGTGTATATACAAGATTGCCATGCTGTTAACAGCTTTATTTCAAGCAATTTGATGTCATCATAAAAGAAATAAATTCCTGTGGTCAGAGGGGACATAAGAAGATGAAATGGCTAAACCATGGAAAGACACTAAAATTACTAAATCCACAACAGCTCGCCTTATTTTTCTTGGACCCAAACTGTCAGGGTATAAAACACTATTTGTTTCTTTTTTAAACATCAATAGTTTTGCTGTAAATAAATAATACTGTATAAATTCTAACAGAAAATAGAATGAATGTTGATAAGGCACTGCCTCTTAGATCACAAACAGAATATTGCAAATGCATCAAACAAAATAGGTGTCTCAAATGGCTACACCTACAAGGATATTCTGCGTGTATCTTCACAGATTCTTGTATATTAGCAATTATTATGTTTGTATATGCAAAAATGCTAGCTTGATTTTAAAAAAATCTTTAAAATCTGCTGCAAATTTAAATGATTCCCAAAATGAGGAATTCAGTAGTTCTGTGAAAACTTTTCTTCAGAGTACTAATATTTTGATGCATGTGTTTCACCTTATTTTGATTAAATCTTTTCCAGTTTTGCAAACACTATACTGCAACATGATAAATAGGATTTTATCTGTAAACACAAAGCCCTTCATCTAATATTTGTTGCTGTTGCCAATTTTTCAATGAAATGACCTAAAAAAATACCATATACAGTAGTTGCATTATGGGGAGGGGGGTGCTATCTGTTCTCGCTTTATAATGGGGGTAATGCTTGCAGCTTTAGAACTGGGTTGGTGCTCTTATAAAGCACAAGTTTGGGATATTTTAAAATGAACCGAAGAGAAATTATTAGCTAATAGACTGGCAGCACGCTGTAAAATTATTACTGTATTGTGTACTGGCTATAAGATGTAGAATCTTTCAGTAAGCCAATCATCTGTAATCATTCTAGCAGTGTAATATTAGGTTGTTAAGGCTGCTGTGTTTTAAAGGGCATTTTTATTTGGGTTTTGGTGAAATACTTTAATTTGTTGATTATATTCATATGAAAACAACATTCATTGATAATAGCTCTAATTACGTATGTATGAAACCAACATACACTGGATGATCTAGCTGATTATTTAAGCATAAAATAAATTGTGTTAAAACTCTTCAATAATGTGTATTTTGCAGTATTATTACACCTTTTAAAATCATGTCTTCAGAATGCCAACCATTAATTATCCTAGCCCTTTTCACTTCTGTCCCACTCAGTTTGCTTTGTATGACACCAGTGAGATCGGCCATCACTTGGCATGCTTTGCCCAAGTGGACCAAAAAGGGGCCATGTATCATGCATCACATCCTCAACTAAATTAGGCAAAGCCCTGCTACCTACACCTGTTGGATTATTCCATTTATGAAACACATATAGCACTAGGGAAAGGATTGTGTTAAAACAGGTGTTACTTGACCAATGTCACAAGTTAAAGACAAATAGAAATGGAAGACTTGTGGCACCTTAGAGACTAACAAATTTATTTGAGCATAAGCTTTCGTGAGCTACAGCTCACTTCATTGGATGCATTCAGTGTCCTCTCATACATAACTCTGGTACCTTCTTTTACTCTATTTCACATAATCAAGACCCAATAAAAATACTACTTAACAAACTAGTTTCATTCCCAACACATCCATAATCACACTGATCCCCTGTAGATCATACACATACCTCCTGTACATTATATATCATGGATCACCATAATAGTGCCAGCATGATGGAATAAACCACCATGAATCTACAATCACTGTCCAATACTGGGTCCATCCTTTTGGACACTGTGATACATGCCATCAATCAAATGACTCTATTGTTTGTGCCATTCTTAATTATTTTACAATAAATAACTGACCTATTTACAATATTCACATACTCCCTTTTACCTGGTGTAACAGTATTAAAAATGAGATATTTGTCACTAACTGGCATTACTGGTGTTTCATGCATTACACCATTTTCATCATCCTTCCAAATTCTGGGCCAGATCGTGTCACGGAATAAATTGGGATAGTTCCATTGACTTCAGTGGCGTTCTGCCAATTTACACCGGCTAAGGATCTGTTCTTACGTGTTTATTATATGTTAATGTTAGCACATCAACTTATCTTTGTCAATATTTGTCAACATGGCTGGAAATTTTGGAAGCTGTGGCAATAAATGAAATGTTCTTTATAATTCTTAGAAGACATTATGTGTTGCAGTACATATTTTACCCCAATCATAATATTTACTGCTGCCATATTCAAATGCCTCTGCTCATCACCCCAGTGAATTTGAAGGGTAACTATCGCCTCCCTCACTTACTCTGTTGAAGCACAAGTAGTTATTACTGAGGTCCACAGTCCTGTGTGACTCTGTGATATTCCAATATCGCCATCTTCACTAGTCAGTAGCAATCTACCCACCAGAGCAAGGATTCTCAGACCCTTTCATAATGTAGACCATAGCTTAAACCATATCTGCCTTGTAAAGAGATTGTCTTGTAGACACTCTCTTTCAAAATCATACAGACCACTTGCCCTCCCATCCATGATTGTATGACATCCCTGAAACAACTACAATCATTGTTTGCTTGGAAAAATAATATGTATTGCATGCATTCTAGCTATCTTTTAATGCAATTTACAAGATAGAAACCAAGAAGAGAGCCAGCACATGACAGCCATGCTAATCACCAGCAATCATGAGTCTGAGAACCACTGCACTGCAGTCTTGAGTTCCTCTTTATCTCTCTCATGATAGCTAAGAGAACTAATGGCAATCAGGATTTTGTCTCATCCATGTCTTCTCTGCAGAGGCCCCTTTCAGAGTTCCTATTTGATAGAAGAAGGGGCTTTAGTTATATTTGGTGGACAGAAGTTCTGTTTCCTGAGACAGATAATTATACGAAAGTATACATGTGAACCTAGCTGGGCCTCAGACCAACAACAGAGAAGCTGGAAGCAACAACAAAAGTTAAGAAGAAGCCAGATTTACAAGAAGGTTAGAACTGGAGCAGAGTTTACCAGAGCCCTCAGCCCTGTTTCTCTGTTGTCCTCCACCTTGTGCAATCATTTACACCAGGGCACAGTGAGTGGGAAATGCTGCCATTTCGATTTCTACAGAAGATGCAAGACTGTGGAAAATCAGAGCTTCACTTTGGGACAGCAACTGGGTGAAATTGTTACAGGTTCAGTATGGTTTCTGGGCTGAATATGCAGCAAGGAAAGATTTTGTGTGTGCGTGTGCACACAGACACACAAATGCAGTGAGAAGAATTAAGAAGAGAACTGTCAACCTGCCAACCCTGAGGTGTCGCTAGCATCTGTTGGTTCACATGCCTTTCAATCCCAGTTCCATTCTCTGATCTGGGTCTCTACAATGGCAAAACTTCCATTGACTTTAATGAGGCCAGGAATTCATCCTAAATATTTATTACACAGCTCTGGGATTACTAACGTATGGAAGGGGAGGAACTACCCTGACTGGTTCTACCAAAGTGCGTGGCTTTATTAAGCAACCACAACATTTAAATGCGGATAAACTGTCATATTTTCTGGTAAAAATTGAACATCAACGGTAAACTGTACAAAGCTGTTTCTGTTCAATCCTTAGTGTGTGATGCACTTGCATTGATATTATTGATCTCACTGTGTGCAGGGGTATACATTTTAATCGTGCACAGAGGGTGTTATTTCCTAATGACAAAGAATAGGAACCTTCTGATAAAGGAAAATATGCTTTTGTGGGCAAAACCCTGCCCTGAGAAGATGAACTGTGTAGTCAGAATGGGAGGGACGATAAGGACTAGTCTCATCTCTGTGTTAGGCACTAGAGCCATTCTGCGGGGCAAAGGAGATGAGCTGCCAGGTGCAAAGAGGAGCAATGTGTATCTCCAGGTAGGATATGCTTCTGGCTGAAGGCATGACCTTATCCATAGGCAAGGGACCACACTCTCGGCGGGCTGTGGACCTGCAAGCACTTTCTTGAGCACTATGTCGGAATCCTGCACTGCTCCTGTGAGGGTGCACCTGGGGAAGAAGAGCAGGGCTATGGAATCTGTACTGCCGCACAGAAAAACCATATTAATGAAATAAACATTTACCATGTCTTGGTGCCTGGTGATCTGTGACCATATCAAGACAGACTCTTAGTGCACACCCCTAGCCTGCCCTGCCACAGAGGGCCCTGACTCAGTGGAACCAGTGCAGTTCCGCTGCAGAATGAGGGAGGGCCTGACTTCAGACCATGCTAAAGTTATGTGCCCACAGAGGATCCTAATTCCCGAGAATGCAAGGAGTGTTTCATAGAATCATAGAATATCAGGGTTGGAAGGGACCCCAGAAGGTCATCCAGTCCAACCCCCTGCTCAAAGCAGGACCAATTCCCAGTTAAATCATCCCAGCCAGGGCTTTGTCAAGCCTGACCTTAAAAACCTCTAAGGAAGGAGATTCTACCACCTCCCTAGGTAACGCATTCCAGTGTTTCACCACCCTCATAGTGAAAAAGTTTTTCCTAATATCCAATCTAAACCTCCCCCACTGCAACTTGAGACCATTACTCCTCGTTCTGTCATCTGCTACCATTGAGAACAGTCTAGAGCCATCCTCTTTGGAACCCCCTTTCAGGTAGTTGAAAGCAGCTATCAAATCCCCCCTCATTCTTCTCTTCTGCAGGCTAAACAATCCCAGCTCCCTCAGCCTCTCCTCATAACTCATGTGTTCCAGTCCCCTAATCATTTTTGTTGCCCTTCGCTGGACTCTCTCCAATTTATCCACATCCTTCTTGAAGTGTGGGGCCCAAAACTGGACACAGTACTCCAGATGAGGCCTCACCAATGTCGAATAGAGGGGAACGATCACGTCCCTCGATCTGCTCGCTATGCCCCTACTTATACATCCCAAAATGCCATTGGCCTTCTTGGCAACAAGGGCACACTGCTGACTCATATCCAGCTTCTCGTCCACTGTCACCCCTAGGTCCTTTTCCGCAGAACTGCTGCCTAGCCATTCGGTCCCTAGTCTGTAGCTGTGCATTGGGTTCTTCCGTCCTAAGTGCAGGACCCTGCACTTATCCTTATTGAACCTCATCAGATTCCTTTTGGCCCAATCTTCCAATTGGTCTAGGTCCTTCTGTATCCTATCCCTCCCCTCCAGCGTATCTACCACTCCTCCCAGTTTAGTATCATCCGCAAATTTGCTGAGAGTGCAATCCACACCATCCTCCAGATCATTTATGAAGATATTGAATAAAACCGGCCCCAGGACCGACCCTTGGGGCACTCCACTTGATACCGGCTGCCAACTAGACATGGAGCCATTGATCACTACCCGTTGAGCCCGACAATTTAGCCAGCTTTCTACCCACCTTATAGTGCATTCATCCAGCTATAAGCTTCCTTAACTTGCTGACAAGAATACTCTGGGAGACCGTGTCAAAAGCTTTGCTAAAGTCAAGAAACAATACATCCACTGCTTTCCCTTCATCCACAGAACCAGTAATCTCATCATAAAAGGCGATTAGATTAGTCAGGCATGACCTTCCCTTGGTGAATCCATGCTGGCTGTTCCTGATCACTTTCCTCTCATGCAAGTGCTTCAGGATTGATTCTTTGAGGACCTGCTCCATGATTTTTCCAGGGACTGAGGTGAGGCTGACTGGCCTGTAGTTCCCAGGATCTTCCTTCTTCCCTTTTTTAAAGATTGGCACTACATTAGCCTTTTTCCAGTCATCCGGGACTTCCCCGGTTCGCCACGAGTTTTCAAAGATAATGGCCAGTGGCTCTGCAATCACAGCCGCCAATTCCTTCAGCACTCTCGGATGCAACTCGTCCGGCCCCATGGACTTGTGCACGTCCAGCTTTTCTAAATAGTCCCTAACCGCCTCTATCTCCACAGAGGGCTGGCCATCTCTTCCGCATTTTGTGATGCCCAGCGCAGCAGTCTGGGAGCTGACCTTGTTAGTGAAAACAGAGGCAAAAAAAGCATTGAGTACATTAGCTTTTTCCACATCCTCTGTCACTAGGTTGCCTCCCTCATTCAATAAGGGGCCCACACATTCCTTGGCTTTCTTCTTGTTGCCAACATACCTGAAGAAACCCTTCTTGTTACTCTTGACATCTCTGGCTAGCTGCAGCTCCAGGTGCGATTTGGCCCTCCTGATAACATTCCTACATGCCCGAGCAATATTTTTATACTCTTCCCTGGTCATATGTCCAACCTTCCACTTCTTGTAAGCTTCTTTTTTATGTTTAAGATCCGCTAGGATTTCACCATTAAGCCAAGCTGGTCGCCTGCCATATTTACTATTCTTTCGACTCATCGGGATGGTTTGTCCCTGTAACCTCAACAGGGATTCCTTGAAATACAGCCAGCTCTCCTGGACTCCTTTCCCCTTCAAGTTAGTCCCCCAGGGGATCCTGGCCATCCGTTCCCTGAGGGAGTCGAAGTTTGAGGAGCAGTACAGGCCGGTGGTGCTGTGAATGCAGATGCCCTGGCAACTCACCTATGAGGTTGTAGCAGTGGCTGCAGAGGCACATATGATGCCTTTGTGAAGCAAAGGCATCATATGTGATTCCTTCCTCCAAGCCACCTCCAAAATCCCTAGCATGCAGCTTAGCCATTCAGGCTGTTTGCTGAATTCCAGAATTTAGCCCATAATATATTTGTGCAAGGGAAGAGAAAATTAAGATGCACAGGGGCATCTTAATTCTAAATTTCCTGAGTTTAAAACTGCAAGCACATTAAATATTGGGTGGACACAGTTGTTTGCATTGAATGTATTCAAACAAAGCAGTAGCTCAGGGTGCACGGGGATAGCAGGATTAAGACCTCCTTTTATTTAGCATCAAACAGAAGGAGAATGTGGGCTGGAAATTTGCTAAATCCTAGTGAAAACACAAATTCTCCAGTAACAGCAAAGGAAATGCAAACAGCCCTGGCATGATCATTATCTTTTAGTGTAATTTTCTCTTTTTTTTCCCCCCACTTTTTCTCCAGTGCAACATTACCCTTACAAGCAAGATTGAAAGTCATGTGAATATGCTCCTATTCAAATTAATGGTATTGCAAATTGCTGTATTCGTTGATGGTGTGTGTTTAATGCTGTTTGGGTTGTTTGTGTAATATTCTACATCAGTTGTTCAATTTCTGCAAAAATCCATATTCTATTTCTTTTATAATTGGCTGTTAGAAATTACTATACTCTCTGAAGTAGAAGATATACTAGTGGGATAAACTACAGCTGTCTGCAGGAGTTCTGCACCACCATCCTTATTAGTGCTAATTGAAGAGGTTTCCTGGAGGTAAAACCTGCCTCTGGCTGGGGTGCTTTTGTGCAGTACAGCTTCACAGGAAATAGTCACTCAGGATGATAATTTTAAGGTAATTACATGGAAATATACTGTAGAAAACTAAAAATAAATAAATAATTCCCAGAATTCTGCTCATTAGTGCTTAAAAGGAAAAATGATGAATTAGTGATTTTTTATTTAAAAAAATCACTCAACCAACTATTTAGAATGAGTGCAATTATACAAAGACGTTAAGTAACTCGGTCTATGCTGAGACAGTGGCTCTCCAGTTAAATAAAGGACAAGTACACAGGACCCGATTTGTGCATTTATGCAGTGGTGTGGTAATGGTTTTACCTGGCAGTGGAGTATTTTAATATTCAGCTCTCTATTCAATATCTTCAAGTACTTGGTACATGTTTTTGTATTTAATGTGTTCTCATTTGTTTTGGAGTGTATGGATGGTAATTGGGTTTATAAATTCTATGTCAATTTTTTTTTAAAGTGTCAAATTCTCTGCAGGTGTAACTCCATTGAGTTCAGTGGAGTTACACCAACAGAGATTTGGCCACACAACTCCGTGATAAAGAAACAATCTAATGAAGAGAGACTGCACAGACACTTACCAAAAAGTGCCATTCACTTCAATGGACAGACCCTGAAAAATAGAATGAACAAAATACAGCGTTTTCTTTTCATCCCAATACCCCAGATATTTGCAGACACGCATTAACCTCTCTTCGGACATATCGGTAATTCTGTGAAATTAGCAATGGGTAAGGACACCCAGCATCCCCAGGAGGAACTCAGCGCCTCACAGGGTCAAGTACTTCATTTGAACTATACATTCAATCTTGCAGGCCAGACAGACAGGGGCTCAAATAGGCCACAATTGCAGAGCCACAGAATTTGCTGCAGAATCCACCCCTTGACAGATTTGTTCTCCAGAATCAGAGTTTTCATCTTAAAAAAACGTTTGTTCCCAGCTTGTATGTTTGCAAGGAAAACCTTAAAAGCATGCACCAAATGTAAATCAGTGTTGTTTTGCTGACTCTGCAGGCAGATGGGAAAAGCAGCTCTGAAGGTTGTACATGTCCCCATTAATTTCAATGGCTCATCAACTCTGAGACTCAAAGCTGACAATTTGAATGTCAACATTGTCAATTTTTACTCTGTTGATCATTTTAGCAGATCATCCAGTTAATACGCATATCCCACAATACCAAGATGCATTCTATGTCCTGACTGCTAAAAATGAATTCTATTTAATATTTCTATAAATAACAGTGAGTTTATTGTACTGATGTATTATTCAGGTTCATATTTTGTTCAGAACAAATCTCTAATTTTAAATTTAAAGGAAACTGTTGTACCATTTCCAGGCTGTCATACCAGAGTGCTGCAGAAATTGACATAGCGGGAGGGGATACAGAATTTATGTCCAGCCTGCTGCGCAGTACACAGGGCCTTGCATAAAGAGTCATCCGTTATTGCATGGAAAAGGAATTAGTAAAGGGGGGCCAAAGTGTGTTGTTCAGAAAAATGTATATGCCACACTTTTCCTAATTGCTGACACCGAAAACAGGATGCTAATTGTAAATGGTTTTATTTATTTGATCCTAAATCCAGGAGCAAGGTACAAATGTATAATAAAGTTTACTGGTACTTTCCCCATCATGCTAATGTTCAATTATTGAGAAGCCATTTGACCTATAAAACAGAAATGCACAGCACTCCTTGGAAAGCTTCCAGAAGCTGTATATTATTATAGCACAACAGCTGAAACAACAAAGCGAACCTACTACAAATGATGAAAAAAAATTGGGGGGGAAATTACAAAAAAAGAAAAAACCAAGAGCTAACTATCTCATTGGATGTACATTTATTGCTACATGACACAACATCATAATTAATTATACTGTACTCCACAGATATTTCTCTTTATATACTCCTCTGCTAGGAGTGGTGGTAAGAAAGAAACTGTGTATTTCTCACCCGGTTTTATCATAGGCCCATAGCTTCATTTTCTAAGTATCGTATCGTGCATTACAGAAGGCAATGGACCTTTAGTTGTTGATTTCAATGGCAGCAGGATTAGGCCATAAATTCTGAGCCTAATACTAGTGAATTGGTTTCCCTCTGTTCTTAGTACTGTTTTTCAAATGAAACTTTTGCCTATGTACTAGCTATTATCCTAATGGTAGAAGGATCTATATAGAGATATTCTCATTTTAATGCTTTATTGTGAGTTAATTCCATTTGACTCACAGTTGTTTGTTTATTTCTTAAACAAGATTTTTTACATTAATTGCCTTTTAATATGCATTTGTATATTTTCTTGAATTGGTTTTTTTTTCTGTCTCAGAATAGGATACAGAATTTTCCCTGGCTTCAGCTCTCCTTTTTCCTTTCAACCTATACAATTTAAATATTGGTAATATAATTGTAATGTTACAAATGACTAATGGCCCTCTGTATTGTATTAAAGATTTTATTAAACCCTTAAGCATACCTATTCGAACCACCATAGCTAGCAATACGTTTTATAAAAATATTGCTGTCAATTATGTGAATTTATGAAATTGTGTTGTAATTGCCCATTATCTCCTGTAATGATAGTTGCTGTCAAGAAATACATTCCTTTTTATTGCTTCCTTTTTTATGTGAATTTGTGCTCTGTCATTATGTCGTACTGGATGACATTTTAAGATTCTTTGACTGGATAGGAACATGTTTGTGTATATTGTTATAAATGTTTTTTTTAAAAAAGATGGTACTCTTGTTTTCTTATCTTTTGTATTTCCTGATGCTGAGAGAAGCCTTTTCAGGCCACCCAAACAAAATATTTAAGCTAATTGTGCAACTGATCATGTTTATATTTTGATTAGTATTCATGCAGATCAAAATTAAATGGTGGAGTTGCTCATTATGAACAAACCTTTTCCTCCTCTTTCTAAGTACAGCTCTCTTAACACAGTACGAGCAGGTCCTTTTAGAGGGCTGGCCCTATTTTCCCAAATCCTGGGAGCACAATTTGAAAAATTCTAAGTACAAAGAAAATACACCCATTTGTTTGGTTTTTAGGTGTTACCAATATTTACTCAATCCTGTCTGTCTTCTACTCACATATGTATTTTATCTAGTGCAGCGGTTCTCAACCCACGGCCTCCGGACCACCTGTGGCTCAATCAGCACCCAGCTGCAGCCCATGTGACATCCTCAGGGCCATACAGCTAGTGTATATATTGTGTGGGTGTGGCCCACATAACAGAGAGAGCTGCATATGCGACACACAATGGTAAATAGGTTGAGAACCAAAGATCTAGTGGCTCAAGCGCAAGTCAGAAAGACAGGATTCCTGGATTCTCTTGCCAGCTCTGCCAATGACTAGTGTGTGTGATGTTGAGCACAGCTCATAATTTCGATGCCTCAGTTTACCCATCTGTAGAATGGATATAATCATACCTGTTTCACACAGGTGCTATGAAATTCAGGGGCAGGTTCTGCACTGTGGTCAGGCCTCTTTGCACTATACTGCTGAAGTTCAACAGCCCCAAGCACATGTTGCTTGCCATTGCAGGTAGTTCTGACATGCTAGGGAACTGGACCAGTTCATAGCCACCCTAGCATAGGGAAACACAAAGATGACTTACAGTCACATTTGCACAGATGCCCTCCAGGGCTGCACTGTATGCTGCCTGCCGTGGGCAGGTGGGCATTGCTGGGGCGGTATTGCTGACAGAGGTGTGGCGGGGGCAAGAGGGAGGAAAGAGGGGACTCTCAGCTGGCACACTCAGGATGTTCACTGGTGGGAGTGAAATGTTGGCTCTGAGGGCCAAAGGGTGACAAATGACAGGTGTCAGAGTTGACAGTGCATCAATTGCAGCTGCACCCATGATGACACACATTTAGTTGAGTGTGAATGGATTCAGACTTATCCCAGTTACCGCTATACAATTTTGGAGTAAACTAGTCCTTGTCTACACAGGGATTTGGCCCCATTTACAGCCATGAGTGGCTAGTTTAGATAGGAAAAGCCCCTCTAAGCTGTGTCTTGCACCTATGCAGCTTACCAAGTTTCTGTGGTTTAGAGCAGTAACTCCTGCAGAGGGGCTCATGGCAGCTACAGATCAAGGGCAATAATGTACTGTGCAGCCATCTTCCCTTCTGTGCAGCCCCATGACACATTTTCTACTGTTTTTTGGTGGGTTCTGCTGCCCTCCACCCCTCCAACATAAGCAAGCAGACACTCTCTTATTTTACTACCTCTCAGCTTCATAGGCAGATAAAATGGTGTAGGATAGCAGAGCATTTAAATTCACTACGTGAAGACACGTTTGTTCTGCAGCTGGCTCCTGTCTTTAAAAAGGAGTTTTGATAATTATGCTTTTATCACATACTTGTACTTTTTCATTGATCTGGTTAATATTTCACTGATGTGCCAAGCACAACATTTCATTGTCTTCAGCGCTAATGTGCATAGCATTTCCTCTCACTCTCAATGTATTTATTTGGAATATTCAGATATGAATTGTAATTAAATGTATGTACATTATTTTCCAATTTACTGCGTAGAGGGAGAGGGTGTGGTCTCAAGCCCAAGCATCAGAAACCCCTGAGTGTTAATCCTGACTCATGCTGTCACTGGGCAAGCCATATCACCATTCTACTTCAGTTTACTCAGCTGAAATGTAAAGTGAGGCGAATACTTTCTTGATTCACAGGGCTGTAGTGAGGATTAATTAGATAATGTGTCAGCACAGTTTGGACCTGGGAAGTGCTATAGACATGCCAAGTTATCATTCATTATTATGCACACAGGGAAAAAGACTGAGGACAGGGCATATGTGGGAGAAGGCGGTAAAGCAACAGAGCTGGACCTAGTGGGAAAATTCTTATATCACTTCCATATTATTTTTTCTTTGTACTGTACCTACAGTTCCATAGCCTATTCTACAGAGATTCTACCTAGCTGCTAAGGCATTTCAAAAATACCTATCATTTCAATAGTTAAGATGCCAATCTTGCTATCAAATTTCCATGACTAGACCTCACGCCTTCATGGGACCCCACTGATTTCAACAGAGCTCCACACATGCAAAATGATTCACCTCCACAGATTCAATTGTACGACTGGGACTGTAGTGTATATTTGGTCTAATCTAGCTGTCATTTATACCACACACATTGTGGAGATATATAAGGATAAATTGCATTTAGCTCAACCCTTTGGCTATATCACCTGCACTCTACCCCCTAATCTAGCTCAACCTGGGCTACCTGAAGAAGAGCTTTGTGTAAGCTCGACAGCTTGTCTCTTTGACTAGCAGAAGTTGGTCCAATAAGAGATATTACCTCACCCACCTTGTCTGGACTGTTTCTCACATTGCAAATCTCTAAGCAGCTTCAAATAACTGCCACTACACCGTCCGAAAACGTTTCTTTCACTCCACGCCATTCCCCTCCACAACGTGTGAATGGGAAACATGGGAACCCTCCTTTGCAAAGGGATACAGCACTAGTTTCAAGCACTGGCGATTCTGGAGGTATCAGACCTTAAAATCCCAGCATTTGATTTATAGAAAGGCTATTTTTTCAGCCAGTTTCCCACACATACATTTTCTAAAGGCTATTTGATATGGGCTGGGATTTTCAAAGGAGCTTAAGAGAAGTAGGTGCCAACTCTTATTGAATTTCAACAGGAGGTCAGTGCCTAGCTCATCGAGGCTTCTTTGACAACCCAGTTATAATTTTTAGCTCCCTCTGAGGCCTTACAGTTAGCCACAGGGTAATTAGTCAAGCTGACTTGACACACAAAGGGATACAAAAATACTGCACACATAAAAATGTTAATACGCTCTCAAACATTTCTAAAATTGGGGTTGGGGTATCTTTTGGAAAATATATGACAAATCCAATTCTATGAGATGGAGTGATGATATATCAAGATTTTATTGCACTGAAGTGAGGCAGAGGGGAATGCCTCTAAACCTGGTCTTGACCGACCACTACACTCTCCCTAGTAGGCTTAGCCAAACCAGCCCTGCCCCTGCCAGAAGAGGAGGGGCAAAAGGCGAGAACCCAACAGCTCAGCTGGGCTGAGCTAGGGAAAGAGACAGATGTCTCAAGCCCTCTGCAGGACTCTGGACCAGGCCCCTAGCCACCAGAGGTAACTGAGGACAAAGAAGAGTTATTGGGACGACGACCACCAGCCATCTACCTAGAAGCTGCTAAGGACATGTGGCCAATGGAACTGTGCTAATCTCACAAAATTGAACACCCTAACCCCACCCCTTCCCTAAGGCCTGCCCCCTGCCCTGACCCTTCCCCAAGGCCCTGCCCCCCCCCGGCTCACTACCTTTCCTCCTCCCTCAGTGGCATGCTCTCCCCCACTCTCACTCACTTTCATTGGGCTAGGGGAGGGGGTTGGAGTGCGGGAGGGGGGTGAGGGCTCTGGGGATGAGGGGTTTGGGGTGCACAAAAGGGCTCCAGACTGGGGGGCGGGGGCCAAGGGATTTGGAATGTGGGAGGGGGCTGTGGGTTGAGGCAGGGCATTGGAGTCTGGGAGGGGGTGGGGCCAGGGATGAGGGGCTTGGGGTGCAGGAGGGGGCTCCAGGCTGGGGTCAAGGAATTTGGAGTGCAGGAGGGGGCTGCAGGTTGATGCAGGAGGCTGGGGTGTGGGAGAAAGTATAGGCTCTGGGCTGGGGGTGCACGTTCTGGGGTGGGGGCCAGGAATGATGGGTTTGAGGTGCAGGGGGGGATTCTGGGTTTGGGGGGCTCAGGGATGGGGCAGGGGGATGGGGCTTGGGGCGCAGGCTTACCTCGGGTGGCTCCCGGTCAGTGGTGCAGCGGGGCTAGTCTCTACCTGTTCTGGCACAACGCTGCAACCCAGAAGCGGCCAACAGGTCCAGCGCCTAGGCAGCAGGGGCCAGGAGACTCCGTGCACTGCTCTCGCCCACAGGCACTGCCCCCAGCTCCCGTTGGCCAGGAACCACGGCCAATGGGAGTGTGGAGCCGGTGCGTGCGGAGCCCCATGCCCACCCCACAATGCAGGACCCGAACCTACTGGCTGCTTCCAAGGCACAGCGTGGTGCCATGACAGGTAGAGACTAGCCTGCCTTAGAGTCGCAGCACCGCTGACCAGACTTTTAATGGCTCAGTCAGTGGTGCTAACTGAAGCCGCCAGGGTCCCTTTTCGACTGGGCTTCCAGTCAAAAACCAGACACCTGGCAACCCTAACTGCAGTAGGGAGTAGCCCAGGGGAACCAGAGACTAGTCCAGCTGTGCTGCTGGAAAGCAAGTCAGTGTATTTCGGTGGGATCTCCACTGACCCAGTGTTGGGACCACCCGCCATTGTTAGGGCCCTTGGGTAAGACCCGGTAGAGTAGGGTGGGCCTCAGTCCTCTTACCCTCATTACCAACCTCGCCCCTGGGTGGAAGCCTACTCATCCTAGGCCTGGAAGGCTCTTCATCCTAGGCCTGAAAGTCTCTTCCTTGTTGTGGCCTGCCCCAGCCAGGCAGCTGTGGGCCCCTAGTCTGTAATTACTGTCTGCTCCAGCCTGAAGGCTGAAGCTAAAGACTGCTTGCTGATCTGCCCCACTCAGAGGGCCGGAGCTATAGACCGAGTTGCTGTCTTCCCCAGCCAGGAAGCTTTTGGGCTATAGGCTGTGTGTTGCTCAGCCCTGCCCAGATGGCCAGGGCCTCTAGACTGCTAATTGGCTGTTGTTTGCTCGCATACTCAGTAAAGCAGAGTGGCCTCCTTCCAAGCCTTCCTGTGAGGGACCACTAAAGGCACTCATTTTGGCTAAAGGCATAACTCAGTATCGCTGGGCCTTCATGACAGCCCTTTGTGCAGCTGTGGTGCAACACAGCCAATGACACACATTGTCGATGAATGCCTGCTGACTAGGTTCAGCGGTGGCCTAGAAAACTGCATCACGCCCCTGAAGATGCCATCGCTTGGCTAGACCACTATGCACACGCTAAATAAATGTATCACAAATGACTCCCATCAAATCTTTATATAATGCCACACCACTGTATATTTGTGTGTCTATCATGCATGTTTGTGCATATATATATAATATATGAGAAAAAAAGATGCACAGCAGGGATGAATAGACTGTGGAGCAGGTTAAATAAATGGGGAAGGGGGAATATTTTTTCCCTTTTTTTTTAAACAAAATGTAGAAATGTTTTGACCAGGTCTCATGGAGAGAGAAGAAAATAAAGAGGAGGTGAGCGAGACAAAGAAAGTAATGAAAGGAAACTAAAAATGATTTGGTCTCATAATAGAAGGGACTCACTTAAAGGCTGAGGCTCTTAGGCCAAGGGGTGGAGCTTTTTGGAAGAATGAGAGGGCCTCAGTTTCAGATTTTGCCATCCTCTCCAGTTGCTATTGGCTGTTCTGGGGTGGACATCGCTGACTGAAAATTCCATCCTCACCATGAGAACTTTCCAACTCAATTTCCATCAAAACCTACATGTTTCCCCAAAACATTTCAGGTTCAACTTTTATTTAGTTGAAAAATAACATTTTGTTGAAATTTCTTTTGACTACAGTCGAATTTTAGCATTATGAACACCTCAGGAATGAACACCTTTAGTCACTCTAAAATGTTCGTAACTCTGAACAAAATGTCCTGGGTGTTCTTTCAAAAGTTCACAACTGAACATTGACTTAATCCAGCTTTTAAATTTTACTATGAAGAAAAAAAATGCCCCCCCCCCTTTTTTTTTAGTAGTTTATGCTTAACAAAGTACTGTACTGCGTTTGCTTTTTTTTTTTTTTTTTTGGTCTCTGCTGCTGCTTGATTGTATACTTCAAGTTCCAAATAAGGTGTGTGGTTGACTGGTCAGTTCATAACTCTGGTGTTCATAACTCTAAGGTTCTACTGTAGTTCTAATGCTATCGGCATGATTTTGAAAGACAATCTCTTCTAGTTTTAACACAGCTCTCACTTACAATAATGTGCTACAATTCATTTTCTAGCTGCAGAGGTTGTCTCATCGAATTATTGCTATTATTTTGTTGCTGTTGCGTAGCATGCCCCAAGCACAGTTGAGATTCTATTGTGCAGAAGCACTGTACAAATAAAAACAAAGACACAGTCCTCATCCCAAAGGATGAGTGAGGGGTTGTGAACTGGGCTTCCCAGAAAAGTGGAACAAGGCCAAAGGATAGGGCATCGTCCAAATTTCTGGTATTCACTTATTATTTTAAACTGAGTAAAGAAGCAACTGGTAAAATATTTGACATGCAATTTAGAAGTGATCTTGACTGCCTCTGATTCTGCTCACAGAGAGTAGAGAAGGAAAGACCTACTATGTAATCTGTTCCAGATGCTTTCTGCCAGTGCAGGACTGTTCCCTATGGTACATTTGCTAGTGTGTTATCCAGTCTAGCTTTAATGTCCCAAGTGATATGGGGGTTTCTGCCATTCCCCTTGGAGATTATGGCCCCCCAATTCAGCAAAGCACTTAAGACTGTGCTTAATGTTGAAGTCAATGTGACATAAGCACAGTTTAAAGTCAAGCCCCCTAAATGGTTTGTTTAATAGGGACAGATTTAAGCAGATATTTACATGCTTTGCTGAATCAGGGATTCAGTGCATGTGAGCCAGCAAGGAACTTAGGTACACGAGTAGTCCTACTGAAACCAATTGAAATACCAGTTGAATCAAGCACATAGAGCTTTATGAAAAGAGAACACTGGTTTAATTTGCAAATTAAATTTTGAAGAAATAAGTTTCCTTTGGAAGGAAAAGAATGAGGCAGCTAAAGAGCTATCACGTCAAGGACTGATATCTTCCAGATTCCCAGAAATATTTCATATTCTGTCTTCTCTGTGGCAACAACTCTGCTAGAGATAATGATCAAAATGAAATCTCTTGTTCTTTTAGGAAGGACAAAACAATTTTCACATGAAGATAACACATTTTTACAATACAATGTCTGTTTTCAACTTGAAGAACACACTAACGCCTCAAATTAAAGCAGATATTTTCTACTGAACTGTTATTAACTATTCAGGAGAGGATTCAATTTCTGTCCAGTATTATATCAAGGGAGATATCCAAATTATTTCATCAGGTAGTTTGCATTTTAAGAGTTTTACATTATACCCTGATAACTCATCAGAGCTATTGATTCTGTTCCTAAATATTTTGTTCAGTTGCTAAAAACCTCTAAAAACAAGTCAGGCATGAATTTGTTAAAGCAAATTCCCTTTCTTGGGTCACATCTTCAGTTTCTGTTATATGTGCAATAGAGCAATACAAACTATAAGGTTTAACGATAAGAGCCATTGTTTAGAGGAAAGCACATAGGCTTATATGGTAACTTTTTCTGGGCATCATTTTTATACCAAAAGTATACCCTTAAAACATAGACACAGGACAGAGTCTTAACCTGGAAGGTTGGAGAAACTGGCCACTAAATGAACAATGGCCCCCTAATGACACTGAAAACTTGGTTGATTTGTTCAGCACTATTGTACATTTATTGTAATGCAGAAGAGCTCTCGCTAAGTTGTTCTTGGACTTTAGTTAATTAGCTGGGCCAACCCTAGACCAAATGGCACTCCAGGCAAGGACTGTCTTTGGCACCCCCGCCCTCCATTTGCTAAACTTTGGAACACCTTACAATACCCTGAGCCCAGTGCCCCCCAAGCCCAGCACCCCACGCAGTTAACTGGGTCGCCTGCCCCTAAATCCAGCCCTGTTAACTAGCCTCCAGGTAGTTCAGAAAGGTTATAATACAGTCTCACAAAGGTTCCAGTGCTTCAATCTTCATATTTCAATGAGAGTTTAGTGTGTATGAAGACTGCAGGGTCAGAGCCAAAAGCATCTTTTTATTACATCAATCTATTTCAATTCAAATGGACTGTGATGGCACAACATCAGGATTATGGCCCAGATCCTCAGATAAGGTCAAGGAAATGCACCACACTATCCAGGGAAAGGGATGCAAAAGAGGCTTTAAGTCACCTTTATGCTTACCAGATCATGAACCTTGCCAGAGTATAACCTGCGCTCTTCTAACTGAAGGAAGCTGCCAGCATTCCCAAGGAACTGGTACAGCAGCTGATAGTGAATAGCAGCTCTAACGCAGTGAGTTCACTGTATGATCAAGCAGGAGAAAAACATGGTCTGAGAGTCCTTATTTAAAAACACAAGTGTGAAGGAGTGTACTACCCTACAAGGGACAACCTGGGGTGTAATCAAGTAGGTCCTGCCCATCCCCAGGGCTGAGCTATTTAAACAGGAAACTGAGCAAGGCAGAGGAAAGTAGAAGTCATGCAGGCTTCAACAGGTGGTGGTTATTTTTCTTTTAGGCCCCACGGACGTGGTGCCGACCGCTTCCGAGAGCGGCACGGGGCCTGCGGCACTATGGGGGGCAATCCCGCGGGCCGTAATTTGCCCACCCCTGTTATAAACCATTAAATAAGAATAAAATCTGAAATTCACTGTGGATCAGAGCAAAAAAGTACTACATTAAGAGATATTAAGGATTTAATTAACTCATAACAATGTTGCCAATGTACAAATGACTTTATTAAAAGACTAAAATCCACTTCATAAATAACTGAATAGCCAATTACCCAAGCTTAGTGAATGGTTTATTTAGAAATAATGTTGATGACATTATTCCATATATTTAACAGTACAGCGTACAATACATTTTAATTTAACTCAAACCCACTGCCTTTTTTCAACTGCAACTTTAAAACAATATAACATTAATGTATACGGTTATAATGAAATATCGTATCCAAAATGAGATATGTGCATTATATATCTTAAATAAAAACAAATAGAACAATTAAAATTGAATAAGATAAAAAAATCATCAAGTTTCTATGCCTCAGACATTTACACAAGGCTTTGAAACCCTGAGGAAACACTTTTCTTTTCACAGAACAAAAGCTGGGCATACATTCTTGTGAATATATCTCTAAAACAGTAACAAGAGAAAATAAACATTAAAAGGGGCTACTTACTGTAGTAACTCTTGTTCTATGGCTGCATTCACCATTCTTGGTATTTGCCAACCCTAGAATTTTGAAAAATATGTCAGACCTCAAAAAATCATGGGATTTCTAAAAACAAAATTATATCATGTATTTTGGCCTTTTTCTTTATTTTTTTAATTTCCCCTGCCCACCCTCAAGGTTCGTGTGCCCTAGTGTTGCCAACTCTCCCAAATGTACAAAGTAAGGTGCTTCTGGTCCCCAGGGTTTTACTGGCTGCCTGAAGGT
Organism: Lepidochelys olivacea; assembly: GCF_965140295.1. Lineage (NCBI taxonomy): Eukaryota > Metazoa > Chordata > Testudines > Cheloniidae > Lepidochelys > Lepidochelys olivacea. Next base: position 76,776,095 of record NC_140417.1, on the reverse strand, counting down.
GCAAGGTTTCCAGTTTCTCCTCAGAACAAAAGTTTCTCACTGATTAATTCAGCCCCATAGCAGCAAGTCCTCCACTTCAGCAGTTAATTATGTACTCCCCTAGCCCCTATATCAACTTTGTCTCCCACATCTGCTCATCTAGCAACCCACAAGTTCCATCTCTGCTCTTCCTACAGCTCCAGGGATTCTTCACCCTCTCTCTTGGGGCAATAGTGGGGGCCACTGTAGCAGAATCTTCTCCTTTCCAGGCCTGGGGTGGAAAGGCAGGGGCAAGAAACTCTTCACTCCCTTCCCAGGCCTGGTGTTCCAGGGATGGGGAGCAGAGAACAGACTGAGACCGAGGGTCACCAACTTTCTAATCGCACAAAACCGAACACCCTGCCCTGCCCCAGCCCCTGCCTGCCCCTTCTCCAAGGCCCCACCCCCACTCACTCCATCTCCCTTCCTCTGTCGCTCACTCTCCACCACCCTCACTCACTTTCACCAGGTTGGGGTGGGAGGTTGAACTGCGGGACGGGTGAAGGCTTCAGATAGGGATGTAGGCTCTGGGGTGGAGGTGGGGCTGGGGATGAGGGCTTTGGAGTGCCAGAGGGGGCTCTGAGCTGGGGCAGGAGGTTGAGGTGCAGGGGGGAGGGGTGGGTATGGGCTCTGGATGGGGCCAAAAATTAGGAGTTCAGGGTGTGGGAAAGGGTTCTGGGCTGGGGAAGTGGGTTGAGGTGCGAGGAGGTTGAGGACTCGGGCTACGGGTGTGGGATCTGGGTGGGACCAGGGATGAGGAGTTTGGGGTGCAGGAGGGGGCTCAGGGCTGGGTGTTGGAGGTGTGTGGGTTCCGGGAGGGAGTTTGGGTGCAGGAGGGGCCTTCTCCTGGGTCAGGGAGTTGGGGTGCAAAAGGGGGTTTGGGGTCCCAGCAGCACTTATCATAGCTCCCAGGAAGCAGCCGCCAGGTCCCTGCAGACCTTAGGCACCGCCCCTGCACCTGCCATTGGTTGCGGTTCCCAGCATAAGCGCAGACTTCCCCTCTTTCATGTAGGTGCTCATCCCCTGCTCTGCCCCTGGCTCCGCCCCCACTCCACCCCTTCCATGAGTCTCTGCCTCTTCCCACCCTTTCCCCACCCGTATTCCAACTCCTTCCCCAAATCCCCGCCCCGGCACCACCTCTTCCCTGAGCACACCACGTTCCTGCTCCTCCCCACCCTGCCAGAGTGTGCTAACTCTGCCAAACAGCTGTTTGGCGGCAGCCAGGCAGGAAACACTGGGAGGTAGGTGGAGGAGTCGGGATGCGGCACGCTCAGGGCCGGGGCGGGGGGCGCGGGGGTGAGGGGAGCTTGGCTGCCGGTGGGTGCAGAGCACCCACTAATTTTTCCCCATGGGTGTTCCAGTCCCGGAGCACCCACGGAGTTGGCGCCTATGGTTCCCAGCCAATGGGAGCTGTGGAGCTGGCACTGGGATGGGAGCAGCGTGAAGAGCCTCCCTGGCCGCCCATGCACCTAGGGGCTACAGGAACCTGGCGGGTGCTTCCGGGAGCCGTGCAGAGTTAGGGCAGGTAGGGAGCCACCAGGATCCCTTTTCGTCTGGGTATTCCAGTTGAAAACCAGACACCTGGCAACCCTAAGACTGACTCATTTTTCAAAGTGAGGGAGGAGGGAGCTTCCTCTTCCATTATGCACTCCCTTCACTCACCAAGAAGGGAAATCTTGGTGCATCATGGGAGATGTAGTCCAACTGGGGATGCTGGCCTAGAGAGGAGAATGGAGCATGAAGCACTCAAAACACAACTCCCATAAGGCACCATGGCAACATTTCCAGATCAAACTATTTCAAGTTTTGGCCTAACTATTTTGGTTTTCAATTTTTCACTGAATTAAAAGTTTGTTTCCTGGGGGTTGAGGGGGCACACTCTCTGACTAGCTCTAAAAAATCAGGTCTGTTTTGCCCATACTGCTGCAACCAAAATTACTCTGGCTTTGTCCTGCCAAATCCTTTGTGCCCTGAGAATGAGAAAGAGACTTAATGGAGCCCATTACCCCAGTGTGAGAGAAAAGACACATGATATGCATTTCTCCTATCTGCCCACTCAAAGAAAAACTTTATCTATTTGTTGTTCTATCTTGCAGCAAACAGGTCCAAGTCCAGATGACCTTCTTTCAGGTGCAGTAAGCCCCCAGATGGATGGCCTTCTGACACAGAAGTTAACAAGCACCCCCAATCTATTCAGGTAATAGTGTGTCTTTCGGAATTTGCACTAGTTGCCCTTGGTGAACTTTAGGAGAAGGGACCTGAAACTCAGCCTGATGGCCTTTTGATCCATTAAACTTTATGTGGAACCTTGACTCCCAAGGCCTGCAGAGAAGGCCAAGAAGTGCTGGGCAGGACGCTAGACCCTCAGGCTGGAAACTGAGGCAGGCCTCTGCAAAGCCATGCTTGGCCACGGGGAGGGCTGCGCACCTTTCACATTGTGGTTAACTGGCTGCACCCTTTGACTGTTCATGTCTGGATTTTCTAATATTTGGGGGAGGAGGGTTTATGAGTGTAATATATTTGAGAAAAGAAAGTTTTAATATTGGTTTTGGACAGAAGTTGGACTTCGATGAAACACACTTTCATCCTTATATCTTTTTTAACAAAGCTTTTTGACTACGAATCTGTAAAGCTGCTTCCATTATAGCACCAGCCTTGGTCTAATGCATGTAATACAAGTCACATTTATCTGTAACATGGAAAACCAACAGGGAGTCAGTTTTAGAGTACAGCCCTGATTCCCGCCTATGTGAGATGCATAATCTCTTTCCCGAAAGGTATGCTAGTTCCACAAAGGGCTAATGGATTCTCCACAGAGCTGATCTGGTATTGACAAGGTACAGAGCAACTTGATGAGGAAATAGAGTAGAAGCAATTGGGAAAGCAGGGAACGCACACAAATTCAGTTCCAACTGAAAAATGCAGTTAGGCTCTTCAAAGATGCAAGCGAAAGAGACATAAAAATACGATTACAGCCAAATTAATTTTTCTTAGTCTCCACTCTTACTCATAGGCTGTTTTGGCATTGTTTCTCCATGGGTAGGGCTACAGTAACTGCTGCCTCTTAGGTAGGTACCTCTTGCTAGTGAAAAACCACTACTAACATCCAATGTCTCTGCAATCCAAACTGACCCCGGGTGGATTTTCTGCAGTTTTGGTTTGTATTATTCAAGCTGCTTGGGCAAACTGTGGCATGTTCTGCAATGCTGATTCCAATGGGCTCACAATGAACAAGATATCTAATATCAGACTAATAACTTCCGTAAGGAGATGCTCTCTGATGTACATAAGGTGCCTTTCAGTGAAATAGTACATCTTTCCATTGATTAAGAGAGTAATTCTCAATATAAATCAGCTGTTCCAGTATGGAAGTATCTTGTCTCTTCTTAGCCACTGTGAACTATATGATCTAGACAAAGAAAATGCTTGTCGGTCAGCCAAATAGCTGGGCAGGAGTCGGATATGATTGGGATCTTTTTCTATTCCTGAAGAGATTTCACTGCTGACTCTTCTTGAGCTCTTTCAAAAGTTAAATGTGCTACTCTGCAGCATATAAATCCCAGTTTCACAATAAAGCAGACAAATGGAGAAAACTCTGAGGGCATGATCAATACAAATACAAGATCAATAACAAAGTGGAATAAAATATTATGAGCTAATCACTGAGAGGAGGTTTATTTCCGCAATATATAATACATTATACAGAATATATCCAGCTCCATCTAAAATGAGCACTAACATTGGATGCTAGAATGGTGAAAATGACCATGGGAATCCAATACACATTCTGCAGTGCTGCCTGCTCAGGTACTATCTGAAGAAGAATTGGAAATCGTGAGTACATTTGAATGTACAGTAAGTACTAACCTGTAGTACTGAACCCCCACATTTATTAGCCTGGATCCTCAACTATACCCCATGATTGAACTCACACAACTGATGAGAGCAGGGTTATGAGGGGAGAAAGCTGGCCCCTCTGAGCCACCTTTCCCTTTCCCCTGGGCTGGCTGGAGCCTGCTACTATCTGCCATGTTGTATTGCACTAAGAAGCACAGCACGAGCAAGAGATCCACCAGGAAGAACAGTGAGAAAAGACCAGGAGCAAAAGAGGAGGAGCCTGGAGCCCCTGGCTCTCTATTCAGAATGCCTGGAAGCAGAAGGAACTCAGCAAGCCCTGTTGACCAGAGTAGGAACTACACTGAAGACTAAGCTATCTATGGGTGTCCTACTGAGTAACACTGTGATGGTGGGGCAAAGGTATTTCACACCAAATGAGTGATATTTATAAGCATGACAGATATGGCAATTTCCTGCAATATCCTGGACAAACCTTACTGCATTACGTTAAACGTTACTGAATTAAGTTTAAGTATCTTGGGCGTTACTGTATTAAAAATGCAAACATTTATATATTATTGTGGATTGTATATAACTTCTTTAAGGGGGAGAAAGGACTAATGTAAGCTCTGGGAAGTGTTATAAGCATCAACGGACTCTTTTAAAACAATGGGCCAGACAAGACTGAATGTTTAGTTGTGTGGGTTTCCCTGAAAATATATGGGAGGAGGGGAATGCAAATTACCTACCTCAGGATGGACCCATCCTTTGGAAGCCAGGCCTTGAGGACAAAGCCATTGTCTGGCTGATTCACGATCTCTGTAGATCAAAGACACAAAAGTGGATAAAAGAATGAATCATATGTTCATGTGTGGGCTTGTTTTGAGCTCACAGCTGTTATGAAGTTATGACTACAGAAAAAAAAACCTCACGTGGAGTTGGGTGGACTGTCTCTGGCCAGAGCACCTGTTGGAGTTGGGGTGAGCATTGTTAAGCTTATTAGCATGTATGTAGGTTCTTTTATTGTTTTCCCTGTAATGCTTTTGCTTTAGGAATAAATATGTTTGCTTAGAAATGACTGTGCGGTAACTTAGCTGTGGCAACAGCACTCTTTATAGTCTCTGAAGAAAAGGAAAACCAGACTATCTTGTGCTGTGTGCAATTCTGGTCTCCCATGTTGTCAAGGCTGAATCCCCACTCTGACACTTCAAGTGCAGAAGGTGGGAGCCCACAAGGATTTTAAAAATTAATACTTGCCACTCCAGGCTTGTATTAAACTCCCAAGGTTACAGCTTTTCTATGACCTTGGTTTGGTAAACCCTGCCACCACCCAAATGCAAAAAACCCCCTTGGACCCAGGCAGGAGCACTTGGGAATTCCTCCCTGTGGGGTACCCTCAAGCCCTTTCACCCCCACTCCCTCTCCAGGGAAGAGCTGAGAAAGAAAACAAAGGAAATTAGCTGTTGCTACCAGCTAATCAAACATGCACAAACCTCTTAGGACACCAAAAATTAAATCCTGTTCTTCAAAAAGGTAAATTTTATTAAAAACAAAAAAGAAAGAAAATACATCTGGAACTTAGGCTTTTGCTAGATTTTAAAAGAGCAATTCCAAAAATTAAGCACCCAAAATAGCTTTCTTGGAGGTTCAGCTTAAAGGTTACAAGCAAACAAAAGCATCTGAGGTTAGCACAGAGGAGTCCACAAGCCTTAAAAAATGAACAGAAATAAACCTAATTGCATCTTCCTAAACATTCCTAATTTACTTACATATTTTGGGGATTTCAAATTAGTCATTCTAGGTATGATTGATAATTTCTCATACCTGGCTTAAAGCTGCTTATAGCATTGCTGCTCCGTGTCTCCTTTTTTAGAGGAGAACAACAACAGACACAAAGGGCAAGCTTCTTTCCCAATTTTAAAAAGTGCTAGCCTTCCTATTGGCTCTTTTGGTCATGTTCCCTTTTCTTTACCTGGAGGACTTTAACCCTTTACAGGTAAAGCAAGCAGAGAACAGCCACCAAGAGGGACTTTATAGCTAACTGGCTGGCTGGGTGTCCATAAAAGGGAGCTATTCCCCTCTCCCCCTTCATTTATCACACATGTTTCACAAAGATGAATTCAAACTAGAACAGGTGCAGAGAAGGGCTACTTGTATAATCAGAGGAATGGAAGCCAATCTTATGAGACGAGACTCAAAGAGGTTAGCTTGTTTAGCCTAACCAAAAGAAGGCTGAGGGGAGGTATCATGATGTCTATAAACACATCAGAGGGATAAATACCAAGAACGGAGAGGAGTTATTTAAGTTCAGTGTGAATGTGGACACAAGAACAAATGGATATAAAGTGGCCATCAACAAGTTTAGGCTTGCAATTAGAACGAGGTTTCTAACCATCAGAGGAGTGAAGTTCTGGAACAGCCTTCCAAGGAGAGTAGTGGAGACAAAAAACCTAACTGGCTTTAAAACCGAGCTTGATACATTTATGGAGAGGATGGTCTGATGAGACTGTCTACAACAGCATGCAGCCCATCTGTAATTGCTAGCAGCAAATATCTCTGATGGCCAGTGATGAGACGGTAAATGGGGAGGGCTCTGAGTTATTACAGAGAATTCTTTCCCAGACGTCTGGCTGGTGGGTCTTGCCCACATGCTCAGGGTCTAACTGATTGCCATATTTGTGGTTGGGAAGGAATGTTCCCGTAGGTCAGATTGGCAGAGTCCCGGAGTGGGGTGGGGGTTTCACCTTCCTGTGTAGCATTAAGCACAGATCATTTGCAGGTTTAAACTAGTGTAAATGGTGGATTCTCTGTAACTTTAAGTCTTTAAATCCTGATTTGAGGACTTCAGTAACTCAGCCAGTGGTTATGGGTCTATTACAGGTGTGGGTGGATGAGGTTCTGTGGCCTACAACATGCAGGAGGTCATACTAGGTGATCATGATGGTCCCTTCTGGCCTTAAAGTCTGAGTCTCTAAATGATGCTGGGGAATTCACAGTTCAGGCAGGAAACTGCAGCCTGGAAATATCCTGTTCATGAGCAAGAGAGACAAACTTTTCCTCCCAGGAAATGTGATGGCTGGGCAGCCAGAAGTCTGAGAGTGGGTGCTCTGGGTCGACCATAGGCAGAATACTGGTTCAGCTGCCCTGATGTGACAGTAAGCACCACCTCAAGGCAGATCTTTTAAGGAGCTGAGCATATTGTCAAATTTTAGCAAATAATAAATGATAGGTATTTTTATAATATTGTGTGTTTTATAATGGGTTTCTATTGCAGTAATGTAAATTCATATTCAGATCCCTGTTGTGACAATGTTTGGTTTCATACAAATTATTTTTACAGGAAGCTGAAAACTAGACAGCCTTTCCTTGAAATAACAGTAAAAAACAGTGGGGAAAAAACCCACAAATTTGATCTCATTTGCATTACCAAAGAAGAAAATGATGTGAGCATCTTTCCAAACTTCTTCAAACATATGCACTGTACTATTCTTCAGTATTTGTACGGTTTATCAGAACACCTATTTTTCCCTAATTCCTGATGAACATTTATTCTCCAGAAGCCTTGCAGGCCCCTTTAAGGGAGTCAGGCATCTGAAAAAATGCTGACTCTATGCAGCAAGGCTCCCTTTCCAGGCAGTTGGTGACAACTAGCAAGAGTAAGCCTACTTGCTTCATACCCTGCCAAGAAAGAATGTCCATGCTGCAGTAAAGCAGCGAGTGTGGAAACCAACAGATATAATGTGATAAGGAGCAGTGTGAATTTATATGTAGGCAAGCCAGATCCTCTGTAGCTTAGTGATGAATAAAGTGGAAGGAATGCTGTTATATCTGTGTTTCCACATGGTGTTATTTCTAGTTAGCCTACTCTTTCACATCACTCAGACCACTGGTTTTCCAGAATCCCTATCCAGTGTAACGAGCTGCTTGTCTACTGCCATCCGACCCAGATAAGAATTTACACTGGACAAGAAAGATATTACAGAAGCACTTAGCTTAAGAAAATCAATATTTCCTATAATTTGCCATATAATTATTTAGATGCTTTAAAAGGAAAGTTTCACCCATTTTGAGACTTGTAGTACTTGAAAATTCATAGGTTAAGAAGCACTTCTCACCATACAGAAATTTATTTGATAAAATGTTTTTAAATTGCAGTTCATATTTCTGAGCAGCCTGTAGGAAGCAGCCAGCTTGCTGAAAAGTTACATCATTTTTGTTCACTGGCAGCATGGGAAACCCAATGCAAGGCTGTGTGAACAAGGTTTCATTTTGCTTTAACAATGATACAATCCTTTAAAGAGATATAGTAAAAATGACAATAATAGGCCTGATTCTCCATTCTGCTAAAGCAGCTTTACACTGGTGTTATCAAGTGAAAGCAATGGAGCTACATTGGTATAAAATTGATGCAACACAGAAGAGCATCAGATTCTTATTCTTGTTACCACCTTAAATTATTATAACTGAAAGAAACTGTAAAAATCTCATTTTCACTATCTATTATGTTTGTTTAGGTTTTGTGACCAGTCAAATTAGATGAGTCAGTTTCACTGTATTTTTTTTTCATCGTGTCACTTTCTGGTTTTCATGCAGTAACACAGTTCTGTTGCATTTGGATTCATAGCACTGCAGAGGAATACAAACACACACACACACACAAATCATTGTTTGCTTTAATTGCAGGTAAATATTAAGGTTTTGTAAAACATTAGGGCTCCTCCAATCCTTCACTGTGATTGTGCACAGGTTGACTGCTACTCCTGCATGAAGCTCCATGCTCTGTGTAGGCACAGTAGTCATTCTGTGCACATCACAGTGCAGGATTGAAGCCATGGTTAATCATTTTTTTTCTCTTTTTTACACAAAACTTAAAGTTTGGGCATAAGCTGTTTGATTATATTTTTTTTAAAGTATGTCAAAGTGCTCACTTAAAAAGCATTACCATTCATTGAGAGATTATTAAATCAGTAGTGAGGCAGGATGAAGACTTTTTTGCACTCTATTAAAATGCCTCCCGCCCCACGCACCTACTGCCAGTATCACAAACAATACTCAGAATCTGTTTTGGCCACTGTTCTTCACATGGAGTAATACTTACGCATGTGAGGAGTCAAGAAGAGCTGGAGTACTCAAAACCTCTAAATATGGAGTCACTCTTATTCTGGTACCTCAACAGAAATAGAGGTGCTAAAATTTAAGTACTCAAGCTTGTAAATTTTGGTCTTAGTCTTTTGTGAACCCAGTTCTTAATACCATGTTGTTTCCCTAGCAGCCTCAGGCCCTAATAGCAGGATGCTCAGTCTAGAATGCTAAGATATATGCAAACAAAGCACACATTCAATTTGTTAGGGATTTTTCTACTGGAAAGGATGGGAGCAAGGGAATGTGTTTTGTTTAAATCTGTTTAATTTTTTATTGTTCTGCTCCATTTTAGCTCTGTGTCTACTTCATCATACCTGGATGGACCTCATAATATATAAAGGAATTTCAGACTGATTTACAAGAAAAAACTCCTTGGGCCTTTTTAAAAAAATACCTACTAGATAAATACAACACACCAGTAAACTACTGTTAAAATTAGCAGTGAAGTTCCACCATTTATTCCACTAAAGGAAATGAAGGCTGGGGCTTGACTGTAACACTGGCAGGAATGAAACTCATCACCTAAAGTTCTGCAAACAAATGTTACACATAGGCCATGGTCTTTCACCTTGTTTCACCATGGATGAACCACTGAGCCTGTGTGGAGCCCCCCTGACTTCCTGTGTCCTAGATGTTTAAATGTGACACACACACACACACACACACATTAAAAACTGCAGCCCCTATCCTGTACTGAGAACCATGTGGGTGGAATTCTACACCCATGCAGAGCCTCAATGAAGTTGGTGGGTCCTGCGTGGTTGCAGGTTTCTTAATGCAGGATCAGACTCCAGAGAGAAATGATATAACCAAAGTGAATAAGATATTGCAACCCACTGCCTACTAAAATCAATACTTACTACCTACTAGTAGGGAAAACAATTCTATTCTAATGCCCCAAACACAAGAAAGGTACAAGAAAAATGTCCTCAAATTATCATAAAGCACTTCACATCAAGAACAAAGGAGAAAAACTCTACACTGATTATTTGGGTAATTGCATTAAAATATTAATGTTCTGAAAAACATGTTTGCAATTTTTTTTTACACTAAACCTAAAGTTTGGCATAAACAGTTTGACATTATTATCAATAAGAAAACCTGTATAATGCTGCCAGAGAGGAAAGAGCAAAAATTGCCATAAACTATACAAAAACCTGCCATCAGATGAGAAACTTATGATAATTAATGGACACAAAAGTTAAATCTTCAAATTCTCTTACCATGGAAAAAAACCTGGATGAACATTTTCTATATACTGGTGTTATCTTTTATACAGCTCCATAAGCAGACATGGTGCTTATTAGACGTAATAATAATGATAGCAATACCAGATCTCAGGCTTTAAGTATTTGCAGGGTCAAACAAGCTTGACAACATAGCACACCACAGTGTTGGGAGGGATATTATTCATGGAACGCCATAGGTGTGCGGCAAGTTATAGGCAATGGGGATGGGAGGTCAAGGGCTAAATAATGCAAATACACTTTCCTCCACTCTCCATGGCAGTTTAAAATGAGGTAATGTTTGCAGCGTGGCCTTGGCTGCTGTCCCTGGAGGGGTATCTGACTGGCTGAGTTTTATTGGCTAAAACAGTCTCAGAGAGTCACTGTCCCAGCCACGTGTGCCCTGGGGTAGCCAGCAGGATTCTTTGCTAGTAGTCCCCTGTCATAAATATAAAGGGAAGGTAACCACCTTTCTGTACACAGTGCTATAAAATCCCTCCTGGCCAGAGGCAACATCCTGCTACCTGTAAAGGGTTAAGAAGCTCAGCTAACCTAGGGACAAGATACTTTCAAATCTTGGGGGGTGGGGTGGGGTGGGGGAAAGGCTTTTGTGTGTGCTCTTCGTTTATGTGTTGTTCTCTCTTGAGACTGAGAGAGGCCAGACAGAAATCCATCTTCTCCAACCCGTCCTAATCCAAGTCTCCAATATTGCAACCAGTATAGGTAAGCCAGGCAAGTCGGATTAGTTTATCTTTTGTTTTATGTGAATTTTCCCTGTGTTAAGAGGGAGGTTTATTCCTGTTTTCTGTAGCTTTAAGGTTTTGCCCAGAGTGGGATCCTCTGTGTTTTGAATCTGAATACCTTGTAAAATATTTTCCATCCGATTTTACAGAGATAATTTTTACCTGTCTTTTTTTTTTTAATAAAATCTTTCTTTTAAGAACCTGACTGATTTTTCCATTGTTCCAAGATCCAGGGGTTTGGGTCTTTGATGATTTGTGTAACCAGTTGGTTAGGATATTATTCTCAAGCCTCCCCAGGAAAGAGGGTGTGTAGGGCTTGGGGGGATATTCTGGGGGGAAGATGTCTCCAGGTGGTCTCTTTCCCTGTTCTTTGTTTAAAATGCTTGGTGGTGGCAGCATACTGTTCAAGGACAAGGCAAAGTTTGTACCTTGGGGAAGTTTTTAACCTAAGCTGGTAAGAATAAGTTTAGGGGGTCTTTAATGTGGGTCCCCACATCTGTACCCTAGAGTTCAGAGTGGAGAAAGAACCCTGACATGGTGGCAGAGTGGTGGGATCATATTGAACCAGAGATCATTTTGAACCAGAAGCACAGACCTGAAAAGGTTTTGTTTTTTTAAGCTGAGAGCAGCTAGAGGGTTTTCTGTCTATTTGCCTGGAGACAGAGGTGTTAGTTTTTTTTACAAAGGGATCTTTCTTTTTGGAGCTGGAGTTTTCTCTACCTAAAGGCAGGGTAGTTAACCTCCTGCAGGGAAATTCACAAGTTTTTTTTTTTTTTCCTAACTCTCGGGTATAGCTAGAGTTAAGCACAAGAAAGCAGGAAAATGACTACCAGTGAAGCAGCTTATAAACTAGAGCTGGCCAGATTTGAAGCTGAAGAGAAACAAAAAGAGCATGATAGACAGATGGCCTTAAGACGCTTGGAGCTGGAGGCAGAAAAAGCCAGGGTGGAGGCAGAGGAAACTGCCCCCAAGAGAGCTGTGGAGGAGAAAGAAAAAGAGAGGAAGCATGCACTGGAGATGGAAAAGGCAAGAGCTCAGCAGAATATACCAACCAACCCTAGCAGTCCTTCTCCAGGTCCCGCTTCCCATCCCAGAAAGTTCCCCACCTACAAGGCAGGCAATGATACCAAGGCCTTCTTAGAAAACTTTGAAAGGGCCTGCCTTGGGTACAGCATCTCTACAGACCAGTACACAGTAGAGCTGCGGCCGCAGCTCAGTGGACCCTTAGTAGAGATGGCGGCTGAAATGCCTAAGGAACACATGAACAGTTATGAACTTTTTAAAACCCAGGCGAGAGTCAGAATGGGGCTAACACCTGAGCATTCCCGTCAGCGGTTCAGAGCCCTAAGGTAGAAACCAGATGTGTCATTTACCCGACATGCCTACCACATTGTGGAACACTGGGATGCCTGGATATCAGGAGCAAGTATTAAATCCGCATAAGAGTTGCCCTTCCTAATGCAAATGGAGCAGTTCTTAGAGGGTGTTCCTGAGGAAATAGAAAGGTACATCTTAGATGGGAAGCCCAAACTGTAATCGCGGTGGGGGAGATTGGAGCCAAATGGGTGGAGGTGGCAGAAAAGAAAAAAACTAGTACCAGTTGGAGTGAATATCAGAAGGGGCAACCCGAAACAAAACCCTATCACCGGGGGCAACTCAAGGCCCCACCTACATCCCAAGGAAAACTCCAGACACCTTATCGTCCCACCATACCATTCTCCAGCAACCCACCTCGCCCCACTGACCAGTCAACTGGGTGATGTTTTAAATGTAATGAGCTGGGCATGTGAAGGACAACTGCCTCAAGAACCCCAACAGATTACAGTTCATTGCACCGGGGTCACAACAAAGGTCCTCAGGCCCAGATGCCTCCCAGATACCGTTAGAGCGAAGGGAAACTGTGAGTGTGGGCAGGAAGAAGCTTATAGCGTGGAGGGACACTGGAGCGCAGGTGTCAGCTATCCATCAATCCTTAGTGGACCCCAACTTAATCAACCCAGAGGTGCAAGTGACGATTCGACCCTTCAAGTCCAACTCTTTTGATTTGCCAACAGCCAAGTTGCCTGCCCAGTAGAAGGACTGGTCAGGAATATGGACTTTTGCAGTCTATGATGATTATCCCATTCCCATGCGGCTGTGGGAAGACTTGGCCAACCAGGTAAAGCTGGCCAAGAGGGTGGGAATGGTCACCTGCAGCCAGACTAAGCAACCTTTCACACCTATCCCTGTTCCTGAGCCTTCCACCAGGGCACCATCTGTGTTACCAGAGACCCAGATGGAGGTGGTGGAACCAGATCCCCTGCCAACGACTGCAACGGCCATAGTGGATCCAGTTCCAGAGACACAGCCAAAGCCAGTCCCTGAACCAAAACTGGCAAAGCAACCAGCACCAGAACCATTGCCAGCACTGAGTCCAGTGCTTGCAACCCCATCTACAGCTCCAACACCAGAGGGCACCACCGAGCCTCCACTGGCAGCAGGAGCAGATGACCCTACACAAGAGGCTCAGCCAGAGCCTGAAATACCCCATAGTGTACCAGCAGAGAGCGGTTCACCATCAACGGAAACAGCCCCATCACCTGCATCGCTTCCAGAGGGACCAAGCCCAGGTCTACAATCCAGTGAGGACCTGATGTCTCCAGCATCAAGGGAACAGTTCCAGGCTGAACAGGAAGCAGATGAAAGCCTCCAGAGAGCTTGGACGGAGGCACGGAGCAACCCACCACCTCTCAACTCTTCTAATCGATCCCGGTTTGTTTTAGAAAGAGGACTTTTATACAAGGAAACTCCTTCTGGTGGGCACCAGAAAAACTGGCATCCTCAGAGACAGTTGGTAGTTCCAACTAAGTACCGGGAAAAGCTCTTGAGCTTAGCCCATGATCATCCTAGTGGCCATGCTGTGGTGAACAGGACCAAAGACTGTTTGGGGAGGTCCTTCCACTGGGAGGGAATGGACAAGGATGTTTCTGCCTATGTCTGATCTTGTGAAGTATGCCAAAGAGTGTAAAAACCCCAAGACCAGGTCAAAGCCCCTCTCTAGCCACTCCCCATCATTCAGATTCAATTTCAGCGACTAGCTGTGGATATTCTGGGTCCTTTTCTGAAAAAGACACCCAGAGGAAAGCAGTACATACTGACTTTCATGGATTTTGCCACTTGATGGCTGAAAGCAGTAGCTCTAAGCAACACCAGGGCTAAAAGTATGTGCCAGGCACTAATAGACATTTTTGCCAGGGTAGGTTGGCCCTCCGACATCCTCACAGATGCAGGAACTAATTTCCTGGCAGGAACTCTGGAAACCCTTTGGGAAGCTCATGGGGTAAATCACGTGATTGCCACCCCTTACCACCGTCAAACAAATGGCATGGTGGAGAAGTTTAATGGAACTTTGGGGGCCATGATACGTAAATTCATAAATGAGCACTCCAATGATTGGGACCTAGTGTTGCAGCAGTTGTTTTTGCCTACAGAGCTGTACCACATCCCAGTTTTCAGAGTAACAGCCGTGTTAGTCTGTATTCGCAAAAAGAAAAGGAGTACTTGTGGCACCTTAGAGACTAACCAATTTATTTGAGCATAAGCTTTCGTGAGCTTCGTGAGCTGTAGCTCACGAAAGCTTGTGCTCAAATAAATTGGTTAGTCTCTAAGGTGCCACAAGTACTCCTTTTCTTTTTACATCCCAGTTTAGGGTTTTCCCCATTTGAACTTGTATATGGCCGTGAGGTTAAGGGGCCATTACAGTTGGTGAAGCAGCAATGGGAGGGGTTTACACCTTCTCTAGGAACTAACATTTTGGACTTTGTAACCAACCTACAAAACACCCTCTGAACCTCTTTAGCCCTTGCTAAAGAAAACCTAAAGGATGCTCAAAAAGAGCAAAAAGCCTGGTATGATAAACATGTCAGAGAGCAGTACTTCAAAGTAGGGGACCAGGTCATGGTCTTAAAGGTGCTCCAGGCCCATAAAATGGAAGCGTCGTGGGAGGGGCCATTCACGGTCCAAGAGCTGTTAATTATCTCATAGCATTCCCCACCTCAAACCAAAAGCCTAAGGTGTACCATATTAATTCTTTAAAGCTCTTTTATTCCAGAGAATTAAAGGTTTGTCAGTTTACAGCCAGGGGGGAGGGAGGGTGTTCCTGAGTGGCATGAAGGTGTCTACTATGAAGGGAAAAGTGATGGTGGCATGGAAGAGGTGAACCTCCCCATGACCCTTGGGCGTATGCAGCGACAGCAGATCAAGGAGCTGTGCACTAGCTACGCGCCGACGTTCTCAGCCACCCCAGGACTGACTGAGCGGGCATACCACTCCATTGACACAAGTAATGCTCACCCAATTAGAGCCCAACCTTACCGAGTGTCTCCTCAAGCTAAAATTGCTATAGAACGGGAGATCCAGGATATGCTACAGATGGGTATAATCCACCCCTCTGGCAGTGCATGGGCATCTCCAGTGGTTCTAGTTCCCAAACCAGATGGGGAGATACATTTTTGCGTGGACTACCGTAAGCTAAATGCTGTAACTTGCTCAGACAACTATCCAATGCCACGCACAGATGAACTATTGGAGAAACAGTTTAGTTTTGATACTAAACTGGGAGGAGTGGTAGATACGCTGGAGGGGAGGGATAGGATACAGAAGGACCTAGACAAATTGGAGGATTGGGCCAAAAGAAATCTGATGAGGTTCAATAAGGATAAGTGCAGGGTCCTGCACTTAGGACGGAAGAATCCAATGCACCGCTACAGACTAGGGGCCGAATGGCTAGGCAGCAGTTCTGCGAAAAAGGACCTAGGGGTGACAGTGGACGAGAAGCTGGATATGAGTCAGCAGTGTGCCCTTGTTGCCAAGAAGGCCAATGGCATTTTGGGATGTATAAGTAGGGGCATAGCGAGCAGACAGAGGGACGTGATCGTTCCCCTCTATTCGACATTGGTGAGGCCTCATCTGGAGTACTGTGTCCAGTTTTGGGCCCCACACTTCAAGAAGGATGTGGATAAATTGGAGAGAGTCCAGCGAAGGGCAACAAAAATGATTAGGGGTCTAGAACACATGACTTATGAGGAGAGGCTGAGGGAGCTGGGATTGTTTAGTCTGCAGAAGAGAAGAATGAGGGGGGATTTGATAGCTGCTTTCAACTACCTGAAAGGGGGTTCCAAAGAGGATGGCTCTAGACTGTTCTCAATGGTAGCAGATGACAGAACGAGGAGTAATGGTCTCAAGTTGCAGTGGGGGAGGTTTAGATTGGATATTAGGAAAAACTTTTTCACTATGAGGGTGGTGAAACACTGGAATGCGTTACCTAGGGAGGTGGTAGAATCTCCTTCCTTAGAGGTTTTTAAGGTCAGGCTTGACAAAGCCCTGGCTGGGATGATTTAACTGGGAATTGGTCCTGCTTCGAGCAGGGGGTTGGACTAGATGACCTTTTGGGGTCCCTTCCAACCCTGATATTCTATGATTCTATGATTCTATGAAACTGGGATGGGCCAAGTTCATCTCTACCTTGGACTTAACCAAGGGATACTGGCAGGTACCACTAGATGAATCCGCCCAGGAAAGGTCAGCCTTCATCACACATGTCGGGCTGTATGAATTTAATGTGCTCCCTTTCAGGCTGCAGAATGCCCCCACCTCCTTCCAAAAATTTGTAGATGGTCTCCTAGTGGGATTGGGAGAATATGCAGTCGCCTACCTTGACAATGTGGCCATATTTTCGGATTTCTGGGCAGAACACCTGGAACATCTACAAAAAGTCTTTGAGCGCGTAAGGAAGGTAGGACTAACTGTTAAGGCTAAGAAGTGTCAAATAGGCCTAAACAGACTTGGACACAAGGTGGGTCAAGGAACTATCAACCCCCTACAGGCCAAAGTGGATGCTATCCAAAAGTGGCCTGTCCCAAAGTCAAAGAAACAGGTCCAATCCTTCTTACGCTTGGCCGGATATTACAGGCGATTTGTACAGCAATACAGCCAAATCGCCGTCCCACTGACAGACCTAACCAAAAAGAAACAGCCAAATGCAGTTCAGTGGACTAAAGAGTGTCAGAAGGCCTTTAACCAGCTTAAAGCAACACTCACGTCTGACCATGTGCTAAGGGACCAAGACTTTGACAAACCGTTCCTACTAACCACAGATGCGTCTGAGCGTGGTGTGGGAGCAGTTTTAATGCAGGAAGGACCAAATCAAGAGTTCCATCCTGTCGTGTTTCTCAGCAAGAAGCTGTTTGAGAGGGAAAGCCACTGGTCAATCAGTGAAAAGGAAGGTTATGCCATTGTCTACGCTCTGGAAAAGCTACGCCCATACATTTAGGGACAGCGTTTCCACCTGCAAACCGACCGTGCTGTGCTACAGTGGCTTCATACCACCAAGGGAAATAACAAAAAACTTATTCGGTGGAGTTTAGCTCTCCAAGATTTTGATTTTGACATACAACACATTTCAGGAGCTTCTAACAAAGTGGCTGATGCACTCTCCCGTGAAAGTTTCCCAGAATCAACTGGTCCAAATCGTCCTTAAGATGCAGGAAATTTGTTAGTCTTTATGCAGTTAGTAGTTTATTTAGAGATGCATGTGTTTTATTAACTCTGTTTTCCCCTAGAGCTTTAGGAAGAAATCACAGCCAGTGTTTCACCCTATCTGTGATTTGGGGGGGCGTGTCATAAATATAAAGGGAAAGGTAACCACCTTTCTGTATACAATGCTATAAAATCCCTCCTGGCCAGAGGCAACATCCTGTTACCTGTAAAGGGTTAAGAAGCTCAGCTAACCTGGCTGGCACCTGACCCAAAGGACCAATAAGGGGACAAGATACTTTCAAATCTTGAGAGGGGTAGGGGAAGGTTTTCGTGTGTGCTATTTGTTTATGTGTTCTCTCTTGGGACTGAGAGAGGCCAGACAGAAATCCATCTTCTCCAACCCATCCTAATCCAAGTCTCCAATATTGCAACCAGTATAGGTAAGCCAGGCAAGGCGGATTAGTTTATCTTTTGTTTTATGTGAATTTTCCCTGTATTAAGAGGGAGGTTTATTCCTGTTTTCTGTAACTTTAAAGGTTTTGCCCAGAGCGGGATCCTCTGTGTTTTGAATCTGAATACCTTGTAAAGTATTTTCCATTCTGATTTTACAGAGATGATTTTTACCTTTTTTTTTTTTAAATAAAATCCTTCTTTTAAGAACCTGACTGATTTTTCCATTGTTCCAAGATCCAGGGGTTTGGGTCTTTAATGATTTTTGTAACCAGTTGGTTAGGATATTATTCTTAAGCCTCCCACAGGAAGGGTGTGTGTAGGGCTTGTGGGGGGGGGGATATTTTGTGGGAAAGACGTCTCTATGAGGTCTCTTTCCCTGTTCTTTGTTTAAAACGCTTGGTGGTGGCTGCATACTGTTCAAGGACCAGGAAAAGTTTGAACCTTAGGTATGCATCCGATGAAGTGAGCTATAGCTCACGAAAGCTTATGCTCAAATAAATTGGTTAGTCTCTAAGGTGCCACAAGTACTCCTTTTCTTTTTGCAAATACAGACTAACACGGCTGTTACTCTGAAACCTTAGGGAAGTTTTTAACCTAAGCTGGTAAAAATAAGCTTAGGGGGTCTTTCATGCGAGTCCCCACATCTGTACCCTAGAGTTCAGAGTGGGGAAAGAACCCTGACCCCCTTTCCACTAAGGACGCGTGGGTCACCGAGCGAGCTGCCACCCGTGGGATACTGGGGGGGTGACTGGTGGAGAGGGTAGGGAGGGCGAGGGTGGAGGAGGGTTTGCCGGGGCGGCTGCAGGAGTAGGGTGGGGGCAGAGGACACGCAGCAGCGAGGGGTGGCTGGGTAGGCTGCGGGGATGGGTTTCTGGGGGGTGGTTTAGAGAGAGAGAGGCTGCGAAGTGGGAGGCGGGGGGTCACAGCGCGGGGGATTCTGGTTGCCGTGACTGGCCGCCTGTGCAGAGGAAGGAGATGGGCGCCCTGGCAGGGGCGGGGCGCTCCCCGCTGCCCTGGCCGCGCAGCGCCGCTCCCGGGGGCGGCTGCAGTAGCGCCGGGCCGCGGGCAGTGTCGCTGTGGGCTGGCTGGCTGGCAGTGCAGCGGGCAGCTCCCCGCTTTCCCGGCGAGCGCGGCTCGGAGCCTGCGCCCTGCCGCCCGGCCCAGGCGGTTGCGTCTCGGCCGGCCCCGCCCCCGCCCCTCTTCCCTTCGCAGGCAGCGGCTGGGTGGGAGGCGGCGGCCGCGGCGATGGCGGACAGCGCCAGCGAGAGCGACACGGACGGCGCGGGAGGCAGCGGCGTGGCGCCGGCGGGCTGCGCGGCGGGCCCCGGCGCCGGGGGCGGCAAGGCGGGCGGCATCGTGATCTCGCCGTTCCGGCTGGAGGAGCTGACGAACCGGCTGGCCTCGCTGCAGCAGGAGAACAAGGTGCTGAAGATCGAGCTGGAGACCTACAAGCTGAAGTGCAAAGCGCTGCAGGAGGAGAACCGCGACCTGCGCAAGGCCAGCGTCACCATCGTGAGTGCCGGCTCGGCTCGGCGCGGGGCTGCGGCGCGGTGCGTTGGGCAGGGCCATGCCTGCCCCCGCCGGCCCGGGAGGGAGGCGCCCGGCTTCCAGGCGCCGCTGGGCCGGACGGCTTTCCCGCGTCGCTTTGAAGGGGAGACCCGCCTGCTGGGGAGGGACCCCACTGCTTGGGCGGCTTGCGGTGGGGTTGCTGGGTTCCCTCAGAGGCGACCCCTGGGCACCCCCTCGCTCGGTGGCTGGCCTTGCCCGCCCTGCCAGTGGCGCGGGGTCCTGAGGCGCTCTCCGCCGCGGAGGTGGGGGTGTAATTACCAGAAAGAAGGTGCTGGAGCAATGCACGAGCTGCTGACGGGAAAGCGACCCAGAGATGGGTGGGATGTCTCTGTGGGGAGAACTCCGTGACCTCGGAAACTCCCAGCGCTTTGCACTAGGAAGGGCTCTGCCTAGGAGCCGGGGGGGGGGTCGGGCACCGTGTCTGCGCCCCACTCGGTGGGGACCACGGATGGAGAAGGTCAAGCTCTTCCCTGACAGGCTTTCGTTCCTGTTTCTCTGCAGCTTGTCACCTCCTTATAGAAAGGAGTAAACATTGAGCGCACCTGTCTGGCAGTTGGGGTAAAAGCGTTGGCGGTGCTGCAGTGTGTTTGGGTTGGGTCCCTAGATGTCTGACATAATTGGAAATAGTTTAGTAAAGTTTTAACATCCTCTATGCTGATAAGGGCCTCGGGGAACTACTACAATACCTGAATCTGTTGGCACAGAACTGGGTTTAAAACACTGGGTTTTAATAGCAGGGTTTGTTGCTGTTGCAGCTCAAAGAAGTTTCCTCGTGCCAAACCTTTCAAGTAAAATGGATCTAATCATAACACATTCAGAGCTGTCTAAGTCTTAATGTACTCTTGCATAAATGGCACATTTTTGTTCTTTCTCTCTTTCTCAAATGCTTGCAGAAAAATTTAACTCAGGCGAAGTCTTTCAAAATGGGTGCCATATGAATTAGTTTATTTAAAATATTTTCCTGTTTTAATGTTCTTTACTGTATGAAAACTAGAGTAGAAAATGAGAATGAGCTATAATCAGACTCCTTTAAGATTCTATACTTTCTGCCTTTTGTTTTATAGTGTTTCTGAAGTATTGTAAATACTGCACTTGGTTACGGCCCTGATCCTGCTTTTGGATCTGTGCCAGCGTAAGGTTCTCTGGATGGGGGCCTAAAATTTGCAACTCGATGAGAAAACATGCTGATTTCCTCACCATGGCTAATGAAGTATAGTTGCTTACTTCGGTGCTAATAGATAGGTTCTGATCTATATGGCTTTATTTGGTAATTGATCATTAACATGCAAGTTTATTAAAATAAATGAATATTTTACGGGAAGTAAGGGTTCTGGGATTTATGTAGAACGAATATAGACATTCCATAAAGTCACTCATAGTAAAGAATGGTGTTGAATGGACTGGAAGACAGTTCATTTAAGGATACATAATTTATGGATACATTCAGTACATCTTCAATTCTCACTCCTCATCTGAGAAGACAAGTGGTAAGAAAATATGCAGGTTACCATTACGGTATTTTAGTCCCTTAGAGACTAACACATTTATTTGAGCATAAGCTTTCATGAGCTATGGCTCACTTCATCGGATGCATACAGATCACTTCATTGGATGTAGCTCACAAAAGCTTATGCTCAAATAAATTCGTTAGTCTCTAAGGTGCCACAAGTCCTCCTTTTCTTTTTGCGGATACAGACTAACATGGCTGCTACTCTGAAACCGGTATTTTATTCGTATTTTTAGTGTGCACACTACCCATTTTACATGAATAGATTGGATGGAAACTCATTTAAATTATGGCTGAAAAGTTGATTTGTAAAAATAGTCTTTAAAATAAGACTGTTTAGCATCATTGTTGCAGGTGTAGAAACACAGGATTAAAAAGTGTGCCAGTATTAAAAAATGCCCCTAGATGCAAGGACAGTTATTGTAAACTTTGTCAATTTAAAACTGTGAGAAACACATTGCCTTAGCCTATGTGAGGAAGGGTCATTGATTTATGAACATTTAGGAGGATAATTAGAACTCTGTCTGCATCATGAATTATAGGATTAGGTAATCCTGAGTAAAAAAAAAAAATATGTAAATATGTTTAACATGCAGCTGCTCTAGTTTTCCATTGTTTTAGAGTTCGGTGGTTTTAGGTGAATAGTGGTTGTGATGGTAGTTAGAATTGCATTATCAAAACTAATATGCAAGCATATTGTTTTATAGTCATGAGCAAAATTCTGTGGCATTATAAATAACCCTACATACTTGTATTCATTGAAATTTGGTCTTGGCTCTGTACACCTTTACTTAGGTGAATAGTCACATTGATATGCAGGATGAGTCTCTTAGAGTGCAAATGCTCGTAACTGTGATCTTTTATCCATGTCAGGCCTAGCAAATTCTTAGCTTTATTACAAATATATTACCAATAACTTGGCTACCCAATTTGCTTTTTACTATTGGTGGTAGGAGAATATAGACTGTTAGGTTTGGTGGCTAAGAAAAGGAATCTGGAACTCCTCAAGAGAAACCTCTCTCCTGCTTTCCTAATAGCCATTTGAATGTCCAGCAGGATGTCTGCAGGAAAAGTGCATGAAATCAAATACAGTAATATTTTGGTGCTATATTTGTCATCCTTGACTAATCAGGGAAATATACAGTTCTGTTATTACTTTACAAGAGGCATATGCCATGTTTTTATTAAATTAAATAGCATAGTATCTTCTGGCCCAGAAATGAAAGCTGAGAGATCTTATCAGAGACTTTCTTTTTGCCATTTACAGTGAGATATACTCAGCATGGTTTCAAAAATATACTTGCTTGTGTGTAATTTCTAAAGATAACCATTAGATTTTTGCACTCATTTCCAAAATTTATACTCTGGGGTTTTCTTTGGGGACTGAATGCATTCGCTATTAATCAGATGTTAATTTATAAACAGGTGCTATTTTTGTTCAGATCTAAAATCCAGAAGTGAAGTTTATTTTAAAAAATCTCAGAAGAATAGAGAAAAGAAGTAAAGCATATCTATGGCAACCTGTGGGCATACGAGAAAATCTAACCTCTTCAGAAGGATCTCTGTACAGTTAGCTCTTATAAGTGGGTTCAGTCAGAAATGCTCGGCAGTTTAGAACTCTGAAAATAGAATGTGACATATTGATGAGCACAAAGGGGCGAACTAGAGTGCAGTCACTTGTTTGAAATAGTTGCTGAAATATAGAAAAGAGAGATGATTAGGAAAATAAAATCAGCAAGGGGAGAGTGGAGGCCCTGGAGAACTGTTCACAATTTCTCTGTCAAATAGAAGTATATATTTGTAATTTATGGCAGTGCAACAGGACTAGAATTATAGGTCATTTACCATTTCTAAAGTCAACTTCTTGCTCTTTGGACATTTTCAGCCTATAAGTATTAAAGGTGTCAATTAATACGTATTTTTTAAATATGTTATAATAGTGTCTTGGATCATCAGAAAACATAACTTTATAACTAGGGCCCTACCAAATTCACAACTGTGAAAAATGTGTCATGGACTGTGAAATCTGGTTTTCCCCCATGAAATCTGTATAGTATAAGGTAAACGTGTACAAAAGACCAGGTTTCACAGGGGAAGACAGCATTTCTCACACTGTGGTCCTGACCCAAAAGGGGGCTGTAGGAGGTGGTGTTGCTTGGTTATTGTAGGGCTGCTAGCAAGGCACCCTGCTCTGAAGGCAGCTCCCCACCAGCAGCAGTGCAGAAGTAAGGGTGGCAATACCATACTATGCCACCCTTTCTTCTGCCCTACTGCCTTCAGAGCTAGGCGGCCAGAGAGTGACGACTGCTGGCCAAGGGCCCAGCTCTGAAGGCAGCACAGAAGTAAGGGTAGCAATACTGTGATCCCCCTACAATAACCTTACAACCCTCCCACAACCCCCTTTTGAGTCAGGACCCCTACAGTTACAACACTATGAAATTTCAGATTTAAATATCTAAAATAATGAAATTTACTATTTTTTAAATCCTGTGACCAGGAAATTGACCAAAATGGACTGTGCATTTGGTAGGGCTCTATTTATAACTTGTCAGGACTTTAAACCATCATTAATATAAACACATTTGCATTCCAGATATTGTCCTATTACTCAATATAAAAATGATTGGAGATCACTTTTCTCTGGCCTTGAAAAGGTTTAAGTGAGAGCTGATTGAGGGCAGGTATAAATAACTGTTTAGTTGGGGAGGTGTGTAAGGGGAAACAGTTGTTCTACTTTGCTTGTCATTTACTCTGCTTTTTACTAGTACAATATAGCTTTTTGTATTTACTCCCTCGCAACTCAACCTAAGTTCATTGTTGGTCTCGTAGAGAAGTTGTAAATGTATGTAACATGTTTATTTCCTATTATAGAAATGATGGTGATGTTACAAATCAGCTTTGATTTCATCACAGGGCAAAGATGAGCTGAGGAGGAGAATGCCCATTTGTGTACAGATAAAGTATGGAGATGAAATTGTTTTAAATGAACACACAAGTATATAGATGAATGCGAGTCTTCCCAGCATGGGGTTTCTTATCAAGGACCCTTACAACACACACTGATTTGTACTCTAGTGTGTTAGCATTGCAGACACTTTAAAATTGTATTTCAGTTACTTAGTTCTCTGTGCGGTTTCATCTTTAAATGTTGAAAACTTTCTCCTTTCGTTTTCTTTTTGGCAAACCTCTATTTTTCCCCCTTAATAAGGCTGGCTTTTGTTAGTCTTTGTATTTGTGCCCCATTATCACTGAATTCAGCATGAATGCAAACAGCTTTTGGAATTGTTTTAAAGCTTGCTGCAGTGTTAGCAAAGGAGTGCTTGCTTTCTTTCCTTTGTGTGTGTGAACTTCTTGGTGGCAGAGGGGTGAATTTGAACATGGATATTTTGTGTAAAAAGCCTGTATTAAAGTGTGTTTCTACATGGAATAGTCAGTCTGGGGGAAAAAGGCATTAAGATTTCATAAAAAGAAAAGAAGTACTTGTGGCACCTTAGAGACTAACAAATTTATTTGAGCATAAGCTTTCATGTTTGCGTGTTTACTGATTCCTTATCAAATTTGGTAAAATATGTTACTACAAAGATTTCTTTGATTGTCAGGCCTGCAAATTAAGTTTGGGCATTAAGTATTTTCTTCCTTATTGTCACCAATGATTGCACGCCAAATAGAGAATAATTTATAATTGTGCAACTGCTTCATCTTGAAATTGTCTTCATTCTTGCATAACCACATTGAAGGCCGTTGTTGGGATGATTGAAGTTTGTGCTGTGTTTTTAAAAACAAAGCACTGTACAGATGTGAAGTATTATCAGATTACATACAAAAACATTACATTAGGACAATGTTACGTTTACAGTGTTACAAAGTCAATCACTAAGAAATTTCAGAAGTAAGTTGCTTAACCTTAATTTCGCTCCCTTGTGCATATGCATTATGATAGTCTTTTACTACATCAGTACATACCATTTTTTCCACAAGATCCTTGCCTCATTCAGTACATTGGGTGCCTGGTACCAGGGTAGATAAAAATAACGTCTTTAAAAATTTGTTTTTATTTAGATCATGATTTTTTTTATTTAAACTTTTTAAAAATTAAATCAGATTGTGTTTTTACATTTTTATAGTGTTACATTTCTCAAATGATTGTATTGTAACTTTTTTTAGTTTTCTAATTGGTACAATTTTACATTTTTTTTTCTACTAAGAAGTTTCAAACTTAAAAAGACATGCCAAGGGCTTCATTAACTTCCTTACTGTGAGACCAACACCAACTAAAAAATTGATGAGCAAATAATTGTGCTATATTTGCAGTTAATATCACCTTCTATGGCTTGGACTTATATAAGGCAAGAAAGTGGGGGCAAGTAGCCATGTGAAATCATTTCCAGTCATGATTTGCCGTGTAAAGTTAATGGGACTTGTGGTCCCAAGTCAGTTAAGTGCTTTTGAAATTCCTGCCCTTAGGTGCCTAATATGGACTTCTGTTTTTGAAAATATGGGGATGGGTGTAAAATGTTTACAGTAACTTGGTTAGTGTATTGAAAGCCTAAGCTTTTCATTAACACTGCAATAATTTTGTTTTATAGTGACAGACTGCATGCCACAGTAATGTTAAGAAAAATAATTTTAGTTCTTGATTCTGCAGCTGTTTATGCACTTGCTTAACTTAAGTCAATGGGACTATTCATGTGAGTACAGTTGTGTACCTTCTTGTGTTTGCAGCATTAGGACCTTATTTTTCACTAATTTTTTTTACTATAATAATTTTATTCAATTTGTTAGATAAGATACCTTATAGGCAACTTTAATTCTGGCATTTCCTAACTTTTGAGTGCTTGAGATTGCAACCTTAACATTATTTTGACATAGCTCGTATAAATGTCACTTCTTAGCTTGTTTTAAAAAAGGTAAAATGAAAAAGCCCAAATATTTCAGTAATGGCTTTGGAACAATCAGATCCACAGCATAGACCTCTGCTGAATGAGCTAATGGAATAACCAGTAGTAGGCAGTTATACTCTGTGGGCCTGTCATTTGAAGGGGATGACACACATGCTTTGCCAGTGGGTTTTACAGGTATTTGCTGACAGAGGAGTATTAAGACTCAGGAATCCTGGATTCTATTTCAGGTTCTGGAGTGGCGTGTGTTTTAGTGGTTAGACTTTTCTTTCCTTCTGTTTCTTTACCTTCCTACCCTGTCGTTTCTCTGCTCTTCATACCTCTGTGTTTGAGTTTGGCTGCTTCCTCTATCTTGTCTGGATGCCAATAGAGGGAGCATGAAGAATGGAGAGATTGAGTTCCCTTGTTCTTAGTTCTAGGGCCCAGTGCCACCGTTGCTCCCGGCAGCTGGGAAGAGCAGTTGGAGGAAAACTCCCTGCTCAGTATTGGGATGAAACGTGCTCGGCAGACACGAAGTTTGGAGAAATTTGCTGCCAGCCTCTAACAAACCTCTGCTGAGTGTGTTCAAATTTTCAGTGGCTCATAAGTTAAGCAAATTTGGATGGATTTTCATGGGTAAAGCAAAATGCACTACAGAGATACTGCAGTTTCTCAACAGAACAGTTGGCATCAGCAAAACAACTTATTTTCCTTCAATCTCATGTTCATACTGTTTTTGCTGAAACTTTATATATAGTCAGAGACAATGACCTGGCTAGTAAACTTTCAGCCCTAACAGTTGAAGTTAGCAAAGTTAATATTTCAGTTTACTATAAATACAATGCAAAATATGCTGTTAATATACTTTTTTTCTCTTTTAGAGTCTCTTCAACATTTGGGTTTAAAAAAAAACAAATATCTTTGCAGTTCACCTTAAGTGCATGAAGATTTGGGAGGGAAGGAAGAAGTAGGTAGGAAGAATCCAAAGGGGGGTGTTTAAGGAGTGGTGAGTAGAGTGGTGGTGGGGAAGGTACAAAGGAAGGAAAAGCTTCAGGAACTGTAACAGTGTTTCTGCCAGTCATCAGTGTCTGGAGGTGGACAAGTGGAGAATGAAGCCTAAAGTGGAAAACAATTTAGAGACTGGGTATTCTTCTTTTTTTTTTTTTAATGGATAGTATTTGGAGCCCTATGTGCGAGGCTTAAGCTGTTCATTGAACTTTCGTTTCAAAATGAATGTCAAATATACAAAATTAAAGAAGTCTGAGATGTACCTGTAAGCCCAAATATTTTAATATGGTTTGTGTAAAAATGGGTTGGACCACTATTTTGTTCTGTTTGGCTCCTGCTGGGTGTAGGATAGACTGTTCACAGTTCGACTCATTAGGGCTTAGTAGGCAGTCTTTTTGGAACATTTTTTTTATCTGGCTGCAGTGTGGCTCAAATGGTAGCGTGTCTAGGGACATGACAAAGTCTTGAATATATTTGCAGAGTGGGGTGAATTGGTGAAAAATATATTTGGGGAAACTTTAGGTGTGAAATTACTAAGATAATGCAAAAGCTGAAGCAAAACTTTAGCACAAGTAATCAGCAAAATCTAGGGAAATGCCCATTTTATTAATACCGACTTTTGAGAGTCAGGGATCAGACTTTGTGTATCATTAAGGAGCAGTAAATTATCAGTCATGATAGAACTGTCTAATCCTTGAAATCTTTCAGAAAAAATGGATAAATATGCAAGAGAGGTTTCATTTGTTCTTTTTTTACACTTGTCTCTGTTTAAGAAGTGTCTACAGAACTTGAATCCTAGGTAGAAGTATCCAAAGGAGAAAGGAAACTAAATAGTGAACTCTGTCAACTTTTTGGCCTTTAGGTTGCTGTGGTAAGAGTAATATTGTTACCTGCGTAGTTGGCCAACTTTCATAGATGGTAGAAAAGGGTGCATGCATAGTCGGTTTACATTCAGTAGTGCTGACTAGCCTTTAGTGCATTACGTTTCCAGAGGAAGACGTTGTCGAGATGTTGTGATAACACTTACTATTTGACTGTATTATAGAAGTAAAATAGAAAAGCTTCAAGAACTGTAACAGTGTTTCTGTTAGAATACTGACAGTTTGTATACTAGATATTTATAACAAATAGACTGGTAGAAAATATTTTGCCATCATTTCCTCCCTGGCATCTTGACTTCCAGTGAAAATAACTTCTGCAGATATAAATTTGACAAGTTTCTATTTTATATAGAATTTAATTCAAATTATTACAAATAAAAAAGCATTTAAACCTGTAGATCTTCAATCTTGGTGGGATTATTAGGATGGTACTTTGCAGTGCTATATCCAAGTAGTTCTTTTGCATTGAATTGAGAGGGATTTCTTTTGTTTGGGTTAGGGAAAACATGTTGTATTCATACTGGGACTTTAATGCAGGTATTTGAGTTTCATATCATTCAAAAATGTTGGGATTGAGTTACGTGAAATTTTTCTATTTCTCTGTTCTTCTGTAGCTTCTAGTATTTGTTGTCAAGTTACAGGGCAAATTGAGCCTTAGAACCGTTTTAGTCTCTCTCAGGCATACCACATAGTTGCAAGACCTGGTTTCATGTCTGCCACTCTGGGTGAACCACACAGTCCTGCCATTCTGACTGGATCTCTGGGCTGCGGCTCACCCGGTTTCCCAACCATGTGAATGCAACAGGCCCATCTCGCTTTGGCACCTGTATGCCTCATCAGTCTGAGGAGTTGGGTTGTTAAAGTCACTCAAAATCGGCTTCTTAAAAATATAGCATGATTCATTCATTCATTCATAGGTACACAACTTGCAGAGCAAAGAGTAAAATAAATCAGGCGAGGTCTACATGCACGTTTCCCTATACATAACCTTTAATCTTTCCTTGTAGCTTTTGTATAGGCATGTCTACACTGTGAACTTACATTGGCAGAGCTAAGTCTCTCAGGGGTGTGAAAAATCCACATCCCTGTGGGATGTAGCTATGCCAGCCTAACTGCCGGTATAGATGGTGCTAGGTTGACAAAATCCTTCCATCGATCTAGCTACTGCCTCTTGGGGAGGTAGCTACACCGATAGAAGAAGCCCTCCCATTGATGTAAGTAGTGTCTACACTGAAGGGCTACAGCAGTGGCGCTGCTCTGCTGCAGCTGCTTAAGTGTAGACATATCCTATGTTTAAGTTAGCCCAGTTACCTCCCTGTCTGGGTTGTGAGAAGCTGATTGCCCCTAACGCAGTTGCTGCTGCTCTGTTGTCATCTTGCATGCCTGCTGGGGGTGGGTGGGTGTGTGTGTGTCTGTCTGTCTGTCTCTCTCTCTCTCTCAGGGCTTGTGTCTATACTTAAGATGCTGCGCCAGCACAGTGGTACTCCAGTGAAGGCATTGTGGCTTAGGTAGTCCACTGAGAAGTGGTAGTTAAGTTGATAGGAGAATAATGTTGTCTACAGCAGGGGTTAGATTGTTTGGGGGGTTTGTTTTCTTTTCTTCACACCCCTGATCAATATAGGTTATACTGACCTAATTTCTTAGCGCAGACCAGGGCTAAGTATCTGGAAAACTCTCTTTATATTAGAGGCCCTGAGTGACTCCAAAAGTATCATTCTGAGCACCACCGCAGGCACTGAGAGTTCAAATCCAACCCATGGCAGAAATTTGGCCTGGGATGGAAGCAGGCAAGTTGCTCTAATCTACCTCTGTGGAAGGGGAATTTTTATTTTGGGGGGGAAATACCCACCCCTATCTGGGAATCCTGCCCCTGCTTCAGACAGGCTTCTCTAGCCATGCCCCAGGTCTACGCAGTCCTCTCCGTTTCCAAACTGAGCCTCTCCCACACATACTCTGGTCAGCCCCCTCACATAGGCGCTGACTCAGTGGGTGGTCTAGGGCTGGAGCACCTACAGAAAAAAAATTAGTGGGTGCTTAGCACTGGCTCCCCACTCCCTCCCAGCACCTCTCACCCACGGCTGGATCAGCAGTTACGTGGGGTGCTGGAGGTGCTGGGATGGAGGGGCAGGAGCGGGGATGGGGTGGAACTGGGTGGGAAGAGGCAGTGCAGGGGGTGGGGCCGTGGGGGCAGGAAGAGGTAGGACGGAGTGGGGATGGGAAGGGTGAGTGTGGGAGTTTGGGGGAAGAGGTCAGGTGGGGGCAGGGCCTGGGGTGGAGCAGGGGGGTGAGCACCCCTGGGGCCGGGAGGCAGCCAGCGCCTGTGCCCCCTCACCAATCCTACACTTGGGATATGTGTATCTTTACTATTTATTTTCTGGATTTTAGATGTTTAAATTTGTTACCTTCATTTTGCCCTCCACCCAGATCGTAGCTCACATGGAAAGGCAAGGAGAGGGGCTCAGACACTCCAAGAGCAGCAGGGTCCCCCAAGTCCCAAAACACATGGCAGGCAAGAAGAGAGGCTCAGACACCTTCAGAGGGGCAGGGTGCCCACAGATCCCAGAACACACACACGAGGAAAATTCAGAGATGACAGACCCCCGTACCACTAATCCCCCCCAAATCCCTCTGCTATCCCTCCCACTTCCCCTAATCCCACCCCCGTCACCCGAGCCCCTCCAGTCATTCCCTTTTATCCCACTCCCCATAATACCCCCATCCCTCACTACATACCCAAATCCTTCTTCCGCTGTTACCACCTACCTTTCATCCCTAATCATGCTCCCCTTCCTCTGAGCATTCATAAGTAATTTATTTTCTTTTAAAAACAGGCTTTACAAGCTATATCTGGGCTACCTTAACTTTGTGTTCCCACATTGTTTGCCTTTTAATCTATTTGAATCTTTCTCTGCTGAGCATAAAAACCACGTTTGCAGCTATCCAGGGAAGCGTGTTCTAGTTCTTGCTAGAAAGGTGCCATGTTTTTTCCTTTCTGGAGCAGGCAGAGCATTTCTTGGTTTAATACTAAACTTTAGGGGTTTTGTAAACGTGAAATGTGCTCTTTTTAATGGATGCACTGCCCACTTTCATCTCAGAAAGGGTCTGTCTGTATCTTTATTTTCATGCTTAGTTGTGGTTTGAAGTTGTGGTCTTCATTATAATGGGGTTTGAAATTTAGTGCTCATTTCAAAAGGTGTGGCTGGAATCTGTCCCCCTGGTACAGGGGAGAAATGCATGTTTTGCAGACATACAACTTTTCATTGTCTGCTCTTTCATCCATCACCCTTACCCCACTTTAGTAATTATTAAACTCTTAATTTTCATGAGATCTAGGAGCAGATGCAGGCAAAGGCAGGACTTATGTTCATCAATAGGTCATAAATTGAACGTTGTACTGCAAATGAGGCAATTGTAACTATGCAGTATGGGTATAGTGACATGGGACTGCACACTGGGGAGGAAGATGACTGTTGCTACACATTGACCAAATTTATGCAAAAGCATAATGTTTGCTTGGTTCATTCTCTAGTGTTGAAAAACTTTCTGTTCAGTTTTTAAAGATCAAGCAGGGTCCCTTTTTGTCTCATCAGGCACCTTGTTCAATTAGTGCTTGCTACCCAGTTCTTTTGCTCTCCCTGCCATTCTGTTATGTTCTGTGCACTGCAGACTGCAAGATGATCCCACTGAATTATTTTAATTTCACTCTGAATTATACAGAGTACAATAGAGTGGAATTTCAGGGAGAAACTGGAAGATCACCAATATGCATAGGGTGAAGTGACTCTGCAGGACATTCTTTGATTTTGCTGGGAGAAAGCTAAATTCAACAGCAGAAATACAAGTACATTTTTAAGGGAGTGTCATAAATATAAAGGGAAGGGTAAACCCCTTTGAAATCCCTCCTGGCCAGGGGAAAGCTCTTCTCACCTGTAAAGGGTTAAGAAGCTAAAGGTAACCTCGCTGGCACCTGACCAAAATGACCAATGAGGAGACAAGATACTTTCAAAAGCTGGGAGGAGGGAGAGAAACAAAGGGTCTGTGTGTCTATATGCTGGTTTCTGCCGGGGATAGATCAGGAATGGAGTCTTAGAACTTTTAGTAAGTAATCTAGCTGGGTATGTGTTAGATTATGATTTCTTTAAATGGCTGAGAAAAGAATTGTGCTGAATAGAATAACTATTTCTGTCTGTGTATCTTTTTTGTAACTTAAGGTTTTGCCTAGAGGGGTTCTCTATGTTTTTGAATCTAATTACCCTGTAAGATATCTACTGTCCTGATTTTACAGGAGGGAGTTCTTTATTTCTATTTACTTCTATTTTTATTAAAAGTCTTCTTGTAAGAAAACTGAATGCTTTTTCATTGTTCTCAGATCCAAGGGTTTGGGTCTGTGGTCACCTATGCAAATTGGTGAGGCTTTTTATCCAACATTTCCCAGGAAAGGGGGGGTGCAAGTGTTGGGAGGATTGTTCATTGTTCTTAAGATCCAAGGGTCTGGGTCTGTAGTCACCTAGTCAAATTGGTGAGGCTTTTTACCAAACCTTGTCCAGGAAGTGGGGTGCAAGGTTTTGGGAAGTATTTTGGGGGGAAAGACGCGTCCAAACAGCTCTTCCCCAGTAACCAGTATTAGTTTGGTGGTGGTAGCGGCCAATCCAAGGACAACGGGTGGAATATTTTGTACCTTGGGGAAGTTTTGACCTAAGCTGGTAAAGATAAGCTTAGGAGGTTTTTCATGCAGGTCCCCACATCTGTACCCTAGAGTTCAGAGTGGGGGAGGAACCTTGACAGGGAGGAAGACCAAAAACCAAGTTGAAGGTGCAGGAGAAAGGAGGGAAAACAGGGCAGAGCAAAATGCACAAATTGGACTTCAAAGAGGGAATAGCAGACTAAACAAATA
The DNA here is from genome assembly GCF_965140295.1 of Lepidochelys olivacea. Classification (NCBI taxonomy): domain Eukaryota; kingdom Metazoa; phylum Chordata; order Testudines; family Cheloniidae; genus Lepidochelys; species Lepidochelys olivacea. The sequence goes on along the minus strand of NC_140417.1, from coordinate 76,743,424 downwards.
GGATAGAGGGAAGAGAAACAAATGCAGGGTGTAAAGAACAAGGACACTAAAAAGAGGAAAGCAGTTCCATTGGATTAAGGTAGAGAATATTAGTTTGGCCTTTTTCCCTGAGCTTGTAGGGTCTAGGAGCATCTCATGTTGTGTTCTCTTTAGTCAGACCCTTCTCGCTGGTTGAAGACATGAAGTTCTGGTTAGCTAAAGGGGTGATCAGTGTGAAGCTGGGCCTCGTAAGAGAAGGAAGTAAAATGGGTGACAGGGAATATGGAAAGAAGGGATCTTCCAAACACCTCCCAAGGAAGAGGGTGAACCTCAGTGAGAGGGACTGAAACAAAGATGAGGTGAAGCAATCGAGAAACTATGTGAGGAGCAGGGAGGTACTGATAGAAACCAGAAATAAGGTGATAGTAAAAAGAGATATAAGCTGTCCATAGAAGGTGAGGAGCAGCTCATAAAAGAGAGAAGATTGCTTCATGTTAGGGTGCATGCTTAAATCGTACATTATCCTCCTCCCAAATCTCCTCCTTCCCGATAAGTTTGGAAATATTTGCAAGATTTATTTGTTCTATAAAACTGTCCTGATATTTAGTGTTCCTGCTTATTGCTGCATAGTTAAAGACTTCCTGGAATTCTTTATTGTAGTTATTAATAATGATGCACACACAACATGATATTTAAAACTCCTGGTACATGAATAAATAACATTCACCCAGTGTTGTAGTGTGGCTTTCTATAGAAGGACTATGTGCGGTTTTTAATGAATCAGACAGTAACCAATAACATTAAAAAAATGTTCATGCTCAGTGGGGTTCGCTTTTTTCTGTCTGATTTTCTCATATAGTGAGACATGGGGATGAGATTTTTGCAGCCCAGTTGGATCACCATTTCTTACTGTTTTTCAACTTGAAGACCGCAAAAGAGGAGATAAAGTAGCATTTTTAAAAATGGTGTACTTGCTTTGCAAGTAGCTACAGAAAATACTTGTTCAAATTTGTGACTATTGTTTCTGCTTCAGAGAGAAGCAACATCAAGGCTAGAATCAGAAGAAGTGGTTTCTGGAAATGTAGCAAACAAGTCTAGATGGCTCCACCTGGAAAGGGGTCACTATATACACCATTTGTCAGACTCCCAAAGAGAAGAATCACAGGTGTCAAACCTGCAGGGTAAAAACAGTGGATATGCAGGGTATTATAATCCAGGTCCTGGTCTGGATAATTGTGGTAAAGGCTCAAGTTCTGATGCCTGAGGGGGTGCAATCAGTGATCCCAGTTACGGAACAGAGGCACAACTAGCCCTGTAACTGTGACACCTTCTACCTAGAGAAGGTAGGTTATTTTATAGTAAAATAACAAGATGATACCTTGACTTCCTTTGTATACTGTAATGAAGTGTAAAGCCGACCCTGGCGGAAAACAGAAACACACTTCTATATTCTGCCAAAATCCTTTAGATATGATTCTATGAAATCTACATTATTTAAATAAACTGAATTTGGATTTTTTTCTAAAGACTGTTCAAGAAGGTCTTTAAGAAATTTTCTCTCTGCTTTGTTTTTGCACATACCTATCTTTGAACAAAAAAACCACTTGCGGTACGCAGAATAGTTAGTTATATTTAACAAAGATTTGCTGTTGGCTGGGCTTTGAGCAGACATGGGTAAATTTTGGACAAGACTGTACATTCCTCTTAGTATCAAAAGCATATATTCTGTGAGTAGAACATCTATTTCAGTAATATAGCCACCCAAGAGGTTATTTAACTTTCTGACTAGAGACCCCCCCCTTCCCCCAATGTTTTTATTGATAACTTCTTCCAGCGTGCACCACAGACACTGAAGTGAAGTTGCTGCTAATGTACTATGGTGGAACGGGTCAGAGAAGAGGGATGATCTGTTGTGTGGAAAAGAAATAGTGGTGGTCTGTCAGTGAAAAGAAAAAGTAAAAGCAAGTGTAGCTTGCAGACTAACACACTTTTTATACGTTTGACGTCCTATTTTGTTGCATAACTCAGGTTTCTGTGTTGGGGAGCTAAGTCTGATGGTGCAGGTGGTGGCAGGCAAGAACGTTGCTATAAGGTCCAACCAGAGTTACCACTTACTAGTGAACAAGCACGTATCCAAACAACCTGATTTTTTTTTAAAATGTCATTATTTAAAATGTTGAATTAGAACAATTACAATATTAAAAACAAATAATTGTAAATGAATAGTTGTCATGACAACACTGAGTATGGCAATCCTGATTTTTAAAAAAATATTGCATGCCACGGTGGCAGGTAGCTTTGTCCTTCCGCTCTCCTTCTCCCTTTGTATTTCATGCCCTGAAAGCTGCACTACTTTAGACAGAAAATTTGAGTGACCTTAAAACTGATGATCTTGTGGGGAACATCTCTGCATTTTAAACATTTTGTTTAAATCTGTCATTAAAAAGATAGCTATAAATAAAGATCCTTATGTTGGTTCTGAACAAAACCAGTGTTTTATGTGCTTATGTTCTCTGCTTGCTTAGCATGTATTGATTACTTAGCAAACTCTGTTCACAGTGCTTTGACAAGATTACCTCTGTGCACAAACAGCAGTAAACCAAAAAGCTGCTGTTCTAAAACTTCACAAGTAACACAGAAAAATACCAGTGTTACCCTGAGTTGCTAAAGCTTTTTGTTACGCTCTTGAATTGATAATGGGCAAAGAATTAGAAAAGAGAGGAATGGTTAGAATGTCTAATTCAGTGTTTTAAGCAATGGATAATTTTTACAGATGTGATGTTCTCCAGCTGAGTTTCCACATCAAACAACCTTTGACTGTCTGGTAAGGTAGTTGCTTCATTGAGCCATATAAAATCACACAAAAGGTTACTCATAAATTCTTGTTATATACAACTGTATCTACTAATTTCTTACAATGACATCCAAGGTCTTTACCATCAAAGGCTGTTGTAAGAAATATCTAGGTATTGTTGTATTCAACAGGTTAAATTTTTGTGTACTCAGATATAGTGTATACAGTTCTAATGCTCTCTTGTGGAAATAAAACTGCCAGGAAATCCATAAGCCAAACAGATACTACTTTAAAGGACACATGGTGCATGTTTTTAAGAACTCTACAACAATGAGAGTAAATCTTCCATTTGAGGGAGAATGACTCTGTTCCTGTGGCCAAGTAGCAGCATGCTTGGAGTAGGGCTTTGTGTAATACAGAAACTGCTTAACTGTGTTTCCAGTCCAGCAGTAAGCATGGGAAGTAAGGATGTTTCCAGTTCCTGGAAATCGAGTGGATACTTTGGGGACAGAAGGGCTGAGAAACTTTAGCCCATGGGGATTGTGGGATAGTGTTGGCAGAATATCCGGACATAAATCTGGGGACTCAGGCGTGAGCTGTGCCCACACTGCAAAAAGACCAGGCTTAGCCCCGAGGCCCAGTGGACAAAGTATTAAGACTCATTACTGCAGTCAATAAGAGAAATTTGATTATGGAATGAGTGTTTAAATTTGAATGCTGGTGGTGATAATGCAATAACATTCAGGGTTTCATCCAGTATTTTAGACAACATTAAAGCAATTAATGGAAACCAGCATCTGATAAATGAATATTTTAAAACAACTAAGTAAATCAGGTATTACTTTGGGCCAAGTCTACAGACAAAAGGGAGGCTTTCTATAGGAAAGAATGCAAGGGGTTAGAAAGTATGGCAGCGGGGGCCTGGCATCCTTTCGTAGCATGTTCTAGTAGCAGTACCATATTTATCTGATTTCATAGTTGGCAAGTGTTAAACTCAGATTCTCAAGTACATAGATCTGCATTCCCTTGTGTTAAGATTAAATATTATCAGTTAAACTTTAACTCTTAGTACTTTTACTTAAGTGTGTCAGTCAATTATCTGGTCTCTTATTCAGAACAAAGTGCTAGGTTTTGTTTAATTTTAGACATTTTAAAGGCAGACAGTATAGGATTGTCTTTTTAATGTCTCTTCAGCATTGAGAAGCAAACACCCACAATAATGGTGTGTGTCACTGGCAATGAAGGGAATGGGGTTTAAGAACCAGTTTGTGCTGTGAAGGACTCAGAGACAATAGACTCTGACCATTTGACTTTAACGTATGTATTTGTTCTCTATCCTGAATGTCATTGTGACTCGGTTATAGATTTGAGGCTGAGAATACTTGCCCTATTTAAATTCCCTTTTAAAGCTTCTTTTGACAGTTATTATTTTATTCAAATATATGTTAGGTCTTCGATGTTAGACATCTTCAGGATGAAAGCTAACAACTTAATGTAGCATTTGTCCAAGAGCTTGCTGACCTTTATACACTGGTTTGTAATTTCCTGATATGACACTCAGACACATTCTTACATTATTAGTAATGATAGGGGCTCCAGACCTTGTTTGAATATAGCACATATGTGACACGGCAGATGAAACATGAGTGTTTCAATTCTACCAGACTGCTTTGCCAGGGTGTTAAGTTTTGTATGACGAGAGTCCTGTGCATTTGAAAGAAGTTTGAGGATTCTCTGAACAACTTTCACTGCAGATAGTAACTGTAGCTGCTGTTTCCTAATAAAATAGTTGTCTGTGGGGAATATGGCTTTCCTTCAAATAGATAGGAATGACCTATCTATTGTATTAAGCTTTCTGAGAAGCTTTCTGTTGCAAGTTTACTGAACTTACAATATATGTTGTGTACTGTTAGGTTTTGCCTGAAGGATTTTTGTTGCAGAGATGCAGTTAAGATTTAGACTAACATCCCGTTATAATTCTGGTTCTTGAATTTTTAAGTCTCTTTTCACCCCTGCTAAACTGAAACTGATCTGCCTAAATCTTTACATGCTGCATGTTAGTCCAGGGTAGATTTTTGTTTGTTTATAAGTTTGAGGCAAAATGACAAGGATATTAGAGTTCAACAGAATAGGATTTTAAAATTTTTGATAACTTGTTAATACTGTATTGACTAATTTCCTAAAAAAAAAAATTGGCCTAGAATTCTAAATTTGTTTTATTCTGTTGGTTTTAGTTAGGTGTGATCTATTTTTGGAGGAGTGAGCTTGGCTGTTGCATTATTTAGCTATGATGTTCAATTTGCATATATGACATAGTCTGTGTGGGCTTCGAAAGTATGCGTCAAGCAGGTCTGTAATGTTTCTGCAGAACTTCTAAGCTATCAAAGAAGAGTTAGGAGGATCTAAACTCTTCAGGAAGGACCCAGGAGATGGAGGAGTTTGTGGGGCTGATCTCCTGTGGAACAGTACTTAACCTCCAAGGAGAGACTGAGTGTGAATGCTACTTCATTTTCCTTCTGGTAAAACGTAGGGATTCTCTCCTGGAGAGAGAGCTTCTCGATTGGAGGAATAAGTGGCAGCCAATCTCTGTCCTCTGGAACTCTATGGACAAGGTGGTATTGCTGGATGATTGATGAATTTTTTAAAAACCCACCTTGTTTGTCTGTAGGAAAGGTTGAAAAAGTCAGTCTGCGAAGGAGAAAAGCTGAAAGGTTGGGGTGATAGTCACCCCCAACCAACAGTGTGTGGTGGGTTTTTTTTGTTTGTTGCCAGTTGTAGGCTGGACATTTCTTAATGTGATTGGGGGGGGGGAATGCTTGGATCTAAATAACTTGGCTTCCAAACTTGATACAAAGGAAACAAAGAAAGGAACATATTGCATGCACTATGCAGGCAGAGTTTCAATGAAGGTAATGGGGTTTTACTAAGGTGTATACAGTAATTTTGAGGTCTGGGTGACAGATTAAAAGAATTATTTATTTATTTTTACAATACTTTAGAAGCAAAGAGAAATAGTTGTAGCTTTCAATATGTCTTTTTTTGCAGCAAGCAAGGGCAGAACAGGAAGAGGAGTTCATCAGCAACACTCTATTTAAGAAGATTCAAGCTTTGCAGAAGGAGAAAGAGACACTTGCGGTAAACTATGAAAAGGAAGAAGAATTTCTCACGAATGAACTCTCGAGGAAACTGATGCAGGTAATTGGTTTCTCAGCTTGTATTTATCCTCACAGACCCCAAAGGACAAGCTTCAAGAGGCGAGTTTAAACTTTGTTCGTTACCATATTTTCAGTAAAAGGGATGTGGTTAGCTTACCTATAGCTCAAAACTAAAACTTCATGGAGGAAAAAACAAATCTCTTTTCTTTTTTTTGAAAATCTCAATAGAAAGGTGGGTTTTTTTTAAACAAACATTTCCCTGGTGTTTGAACTCAGGTTTTGTAGACTGAGAACTTGATTAAAAGTGAAGCAATTACGTTGATTTTCAGTCTCTGTACTGAGATAGAAAAGTAAATTGGATTTTAAGAATTCTTTGAGTTCTAATACTCTAAGCTTTTGTTAGTAAGACAGGTGAAGAATCTTATTTGCAGGATTTGATTTTAAATTAACTCTGCATATGTGACCCAGATAATTAGAGTGCTTATGTTAAGATGGGTAGCAGCACTTGAAACTTGGCCAGGAAACGTTATCCACATTTTTTTTAAATATGTTAGTTTGATATTTTTAGTAACTTATAGCCTCTTCTTCTATTAACACTTATAATATGTACTTTACTAGTATTTCATCAACACAACTTGCACATGAAGTTTAATAGTGTTAAAATTAAAGAAACTTATTTCTGCATATTCTAAGCATTTTTAACATTCTATAACTGTAACCTTAAGGCATATTTAATTCTATAGGACAGTGAAGAATATATTGTTGTAAACTACACTATGGCTAATCTCCTCTGGAACCTTCAGTATTGGGAGATGGGATAATTAATGGGTGACTGCCACTTATTGGTTGTCCCTTACTTCATTCATTAATATAAATGTCAGGAGTTAAGGTTCTCTATAGTTTGTGTGCATACTATTTCTTCCCACTGTTTTCAGGATTTATACTAATTTAGTCTAATTCACAAATATAAACTTTCAGAATTATCCTTTTCTATGAAGAATATAGCAACATTTTTGGTGGAATGGAAGGAGGGGTATTAAGTATTCTTTTCTTGTCAGCGTAATATGTAATTTTCCTTATAGTAAAACACACTGGAACATCTTTAGTGCAGTAGCTCTGGAAAACAGCATGGTGGTCTAGTGCATTTATTTCAGTCAATAGAGTACTTCAATTTCTGATATAAAACTGAGATGCCTTGAACCAAATCCACCACCATCTACAGCAGAATAAAACCTCATATATAATAGCTTAAATGAAAAATGCAACTTGATTTAATTGGCTGAATTGGCTTCAAACCCATGTAATCTCTTAATGCACATGGGACTCCACAATTTCCTTAGCAGCCAAATTGCTGTACCAGTTTTAATTTATATCTCTTATTTTATTTGTAAATAAAAATTGTCTTTCTGTTTTAGAGTTCAGCTGCTTGATCTGTATTCCAGTCTCTCTGTTTTAAAAGTGTATGCGTTGTATAGACTTACCGATTGTGACATTAGATGCATATTACAGAAATTAAAATAAACTTCCTGTCTACAGCTGTCGCAAACTGAACATATTTACATGCTCCAGAAAGTCAGAAGAGTTAAGTACATATAGTCAGTGTTGTAGCAAACCATGATTTAGTAATATACTACAAAAAGAGCAGTCATGCACCTTCAGTTACTTTCATCTGGGAGTCCTGAAAGACACTGGCACAAGGAAAAAGATTCTGTCCCAAAGAGAAGTTTAGCAAAATCAGGAACTTAATTCAAAAGGAGCAAGCCACTAAAGAGAGACCCTCAGTATTTTTATTCAGTTTCCTTGGGACTGATGGTCTCCTGCAGATCTTGAAAAACACCTTGAGCGTCTGAGTCAGAGGACTAACCGATGAAACTGCTCCACTGCCGTGGCTGTTACTGATAGCTTTGACTAGCAGCATCAGAGGGAAACCAATATCCTTGTCAATTTCCTTCTGCTACTGCTTAGGAAAAGGAAGAGCAGGAGCAGTTCAAATCACTAGCAGAGTCAGTAAAACAAAACTGTTATGACTAACCTTTCAAAGGTGAACCAAATGTACACTTCACAACCTAAGCTATAATACTTAGGACTGAGTTCTCTTGTTTTTTTGTGCTGCTCTGGTGGCCAGTGGAACTAGAAGCTGGCCAAACTTTAGCTAGGGATTCCCCCAGTAGGTCAGTCACGAGGGAATAGAGCTGATGTAGACCGTGCCTGCACTGCCTTTCTGCTAGCCACAGTGTTGGGAATGCTCTCTGGATAGAGCTCCCTGAAATCAAATGGTGGGCAATTTTGTAGAAAAACAAAACAAAACACACCATAACCTGACACCATGTGCCCCCTTCGGTAACTAATTTGGTTATAGAATTTAGGTCCAAAAAGGTAAAATTCTGACAACACTGTATTCACCAGTACTCGGCCTCAAGTCTGAATTTTAGTTTGCAGAGGCCTCCCGCCCCAAGTCCCATTCAGTCCATTGAGATTGTCAAAGACTAGAGTGAAACTAATCTAGATTAATTCCTGATGGCCCTAATGTCAGATCAGAAGATTTTAGAGCTTACTGTCTTATTCACTGAAAAATAGTACTGTAGTTCTCCAAAAGATTAATGACTAGATAATACTTAGTCCTGCCATGAGTGCAGGAGACTGGACTAGATGGCCTCTCGAGGTCCCTTCCAGTCCTATGAGTCTTATGTCCTAAAGCTCCCATGAATATTTCAGTCAAAGTAGTCATTCAGTAATTCAAAAATCACAGGGTGTTGTCCTCCCCTCCCTAGTACCAACTCAGTTGATCTGAGAGAATCTATTCTACCCTTGATATCGATAGTGATAAAATTGTGCTTATGAAGGACAAATGATACCAGATGTTCCATGTATCGTTTCTGGCCAACCAACCAGAATGTAAAGAGGAAAAAACAATATTTTTCATGGTATAGTGCAAGACATAGATCTAGCTGGATCACAGAAAACTTACCCGGTCATAAGTGTTGTGGTACATAATTCTTCATGCTGAAAAAGCACATGCTTCAATGGAGGAAGTATGTGAAGCACTCGTTTGTTCTTCCCTCCATACTTTCACAAAGGATTGTGTTTTATACTTTTTGTTCTTCCGCAATACTTTTTAGAAACTTTTTTGCTGTTTTAAAGCACTAATACTTAACTAAAAAAACCAAACCTTTATTTGTGTGTCTAGTTGTATGTCTAGTACAAACCTATCCCCCAGAACAGGTCATGGCTTGATTATATCCCAGATGTACTACTATACTAAACTACCAGACATACCCTGGAATGAGAAAACAAAGGTGCGGGAACACATTTCCCCAACCACCTGTAATGTGCTGAGCAGTGTATAAGGCACAACATGAAAATGGTCCCTGTCCTGAAGAGCCTACCCTACAGAATTATAAATTTTTCCTCTTTGAAATGTCTTGTCCTGCCCTTTTTCTGTGGTGATCTTGGACTTGGGCAGTTGGTACTAAAATATACACTAATTGTATATAATTTTCTTAGGTAGTTATGAACTGAGGTTAATTTTAAAGTTGATGAGTTTTGCAGATCGTTATTTGGCTGAAATCTTGTCAGTTACTGATGGCTCTGATCTACCTCCATTTATGAAAGCGGAAGTTTCCATTCATATATATATGAATGACTGTTTCTGAGAAGAGAAATTTGTGGTACTGTAAAGCAAATTCTCCATTTCATAGAAGAAATGGGAATAGAAGTGCTTGTCTGTAATATGGTCAAATGAACACTTGTATAGCAGCTTAACTTTTGCAATTATTGGTGGTTCTTCAATTGATGGTCCCTATGGGTATATCACATGTGGGATAGGCATGCACGCCGTGTGCCTGTGTCTGGGAATTTTTTGTAAACAGTGTCTGTTGGCCCACACTTGCGCTGAAGCAAACAAAAGGCATAAAAGTTCTCTCCAGTTCCTTTGTGCCGCCACCAGGTCTAAGTTGGAATCTCCTAGAACATCTCAGAGAACATATTTGCTCCCCCCATCAGTATTCATCCCTCCTATTGAGACCATCTCTATTCCGGGATGGCTGAGGCTATCGTGGCTTGGCAGAGTTGTTCTCCCATCCCACCTGCTAACCTTGGGGCACAGCCATCGGTACTGTCAGTTCCACTGGAGATAAGGGATCGACTTTCTTTTTAGATGAGTCTGAGGCCCCTCAGGAGCCTTTGCAGCATCGGACAGAGGTGGTACAAGACAGGACCCCCAGAAAATCAGAGTTCCAGCCTCCAACCAAATACAGTCGGTCAAAAGATGGGTGGTACCTTGTGCCATGGGATCCTCCACCACCAGTTGATCCATCCTACTGGCAATATTGAGCTACAGAGAGGTTCAAGCAGCAACACCCAAAGGCTACTCCCTCTGATAAGAGACAGAAGCAACTTGACCTTTTCGGGAGAATGGTCTTTTCTTTCACCTCCCTCCAGTTCAGGATCTCAAATTATCAGGCCCTCTTGACCAAATATGATGTTACTAGTTATAATAATTTTTTTAATGCCAGGACAAGCTCCCAGAGGAGGATAGAGAGAGCCCACTTTGAGGCCTTAGTGGACGAGGGCAGACTGGTGGTCAAAACTTCCTTCCCAGCTGTGGTGGATGTGGTAGATAGTGCGAGGAGGATGGCTACAATAACGGTCACAATCCTCAGCTTTTCCTAGTGAGGTGGGAAAGTACCATCCAAGATCTGCCCTTTGATACTATTAATCTATTCCACAAGAAGGCAGGTGAGTCTCTGCACTCCCTCAAAGTCTCAAGGACAGTGCTTTGCTCACTGGGTATTTGTACTTCTCCTCCGAAGAGAAAACACTATAGACAGGGTTAAAGGGCAAGACTACCTCCTTAGTGGTTTTACCACCAACATCATCAGGAGTCACCATGCAGGAGACAGAGAGCTTAGACATAAGAACCCAATCTCTGCAACATCCACCCCCATGTCATACTCTAACTCTGAGGTGAAGAACTTTTTATGGCACTGTTGAGATCTGTATCCTTTATTGATGTCCCTTTATTCCCCTCCTCTGACATTGGGAGCCCACCTTACACAATTTGCCAAAAACTGGAGGGTTCGAACTACAGACAAATGGATATTAGAGATTATTAATGGCCGTTATCTGAATGAGTTTCTGGTACCTCCTCTCCACAAATCCCCCCTTTCCCAGTTGATTTTCATGAGGAGATTCTACGACAAGATCTCCTAAGAGCAGCCATAGAGAAGGTTCTACCTCAACATCAAGTGAAGGGATTCTATTCCCCTTACTTCTTGATTCCCAAGAAGGATGGGAGATGGAAGTCCCTTCTTGATCTGAGACAGCAGAATGGGTTCATTCAGAAAGTAAAATTCCACATGATATCCTTGGTATCAATAATTCCCTTGTTAGAGGAAGACACATAATTCATGGCTCTCAGTGTGAAAGATGCATATTTTAACTGATATCCACCCAGCCTACAGCAGTTTCCTTGTTCCTCTTTGATTTATGAGCATTACCAATTCAGAGTCCTTTCCTTTGGCCTAGCTATAGCACCCAGGGTTTTTTACGAAGATTTTTTCAGTAGTGGCAGCTTAGATGAGAAGACAGGGATTTAGTCTTAACTTAGCTCAGCGACTGGCTTCTGATGGGAAGTTGCTACAAGGAAGTCTAGCGGGCAACCAGTGTCTAGCTCGGCCTTCTGCCTTCCGTGGATGTCTGCATCATTCATGAAAAGTCCACATTGCCTCCCACAAGATTCCTAAATTTTATAGGGGTGACAGTGGGCTCAACTATAGCAAGAGTGTATCTACATCTAAAGAGATTTCAGGCCATGAGTGTTCTCATATATCAGGTCACTATGGGACCCTTGTCAAGCAGGCCTTTTCCTTGGCCTCATGCACACATCGTGCTGTTTCCCAGACTTCATCTTCACAGCCTGTAAGCCTGGCATCTTGCTGTTTTGTTGCCTTTCTCTGATGAGTACACAGAAAGGTGATAGTTTTGCCCAAAGTTTAACTCTCTCATTTGCTGGACAAAATGAGAGAAGGTTGGTGTGGGGATCCCTTTCCTCACACCAACCCCTGAAGCAAGCATGGTTACTGACACCTCCTTCTTGGGTTGAGGTGTTCATATGGGTGATCATATGCCACAAGGCATCTGGACCCTATGCGAGTCCAGAATACATATCAATTTACTAGAACTCCCTGCGCTTTGTCATGCCTGCAACACCTCCCTCCCCCCATTCATCTGATCCAGACATGTCCAAATAATGTAAGATCACATGACAATGATATTTTATATGAACAACCAGTGGGGAGTGAAATCTTTCCCTCTTGTGCATAGAGGCAGTCACTTCCTGGGACTGTTGCATCAGCCATTGCATAACTCTATCAGCAGTTTGTTTAGCAGGAGTATACAACTCCTTAGTCGAATGCCCAAGCAGACTTTTTTGCAAATAATGAATGGGAGATCCACAGTTTGGTTCTCAATGACATCTTGACTGAATGGGGAACAGCAGCCTGGGACCTTTTCAACTTGTGGGAGAACAGGAAACTTCCTTGGTACTGCTCCAGAGCAATCCTGGGCAAGGGCTTTATGGGAGATGACCTGTCAATGTTGCAGAATGTTTGCCTGTTATATGCCTTTTCTCTCATCCCAGTGATGCCACAAGTTCTGCAGAAGATCCACCAAGAAAGAGCTTGAGTCATCCTGATTGCACCCAACTGGCAGAGAGAGTTCTGGTTTATGGATCTGCTGATGCTCTCAGTTCTCCTACCCATGAACATCCCCACATTACTGGAGCTTCTAATACAGCACAAGGGTGGGTTCAAGCACTACAGTGTGGGACTGCTTCAACTGAGATCCTGGTATTTGAATGGGCATCAGAAGTAGAATGCTCACATTCTGAAAGGGTACAATCCATCCTTAACCAAAGCAGAAAATACTACAAAAAGCTGTTAGCAAAATAGAAGTGTTTCTCCCCTTGGGCTCACCAGTGTGAGTTGACTCCGGAATCAGCCAGGATCCCTGCTATCTTAGAGTATATACTTACCCTTAAGTCTTTGGGTCTTGCACTCAGTTTTCTGTGACTGCATTTAGCACCAATCTGTGCTTTCCATCCTCCGGTGAATAACCGTACAATATTCACTCATTCTGTCACAATTAGATTTCTGAAGGGAATTCTCAGTCCTTTCCACCAATGGGGAGGTTTGAATCTCAGTAGTATCTCAGTTTTTGTTTTATTGTCACTCACCTTTGAACCTCTGGTCACGTGCTCTGTGGCCCATCTATCCATGATGGTGGCCTTTCTGGTAGCCAGAATGTCAGCCAGAGGAGTTAGTGAGCTCGGAGCCACTCTGGCAGACCCACCATATACTGCCTTTTATAAAGAAAAAGTCCCATTACAAACCTATCTTAGATTTGTTCCTAAAGTAGGTTCCAAGTTTCATATGAGTCAGAAAATCCATTTAACAGTATTTTTCCAAAACCACATGCTTCAGATAAAGAGAGACAGTTGCATTCTCTAGATGTCTAAAGGGCTATGGCTTTTGATCTGTAAAGAATGAAGGATGTTAGACTCTTTAACTATTTGTTTCCAAAGCAGAGCAATCATGAGGGGTCAAGCCACATTGATGCAGAGACTTTCAGAATGGATCTCAGGTTGTATTACCCTTTGTAACCAATTAGCTCATATTCCCACTCTGGAGAGAGTGAGGGCTCATTCCACCAGAGGGCAAGTTGGAACTCTTTGCATACTTTCTTGAGACATTACCCTCCGGTCTAGTCATCAACTGTGGATACAGCTCTGAGGATAGCAGTACTACAGTCAGCTGTCACTTCTGCATCTGTGCACCCAATTCCTGTCTGATTTATTGCGTGTGAATCTCCCACGTGTTGAATACATATAACGGCCATCACTCAGAGGAAATGAAGGTTACTTAGCTGTAACTGCAGGTTCTTCAAGACATGTGGTCCTTATCTGTATTCCACTACCCATCTTCTGTCCCTTCAGCTGTGGATTGTTTGAACTGCGCTAAGAATGGGAAACTGGAGAGAGATTTTATGCTCTCAGTTTGGAGCACAAGGAGATCTACATACACATGTGGGCCAATGGACACTGCCTACAAAACATTCCAGATACAGGAGCATGATGCCCATGTGTATCCCATGTGTTGAATGCAGATAGGGACCACACATCTCGAAGAACCTCCAGTTTTATGGTAAGTAACTTCCATCTTTATTTGAATTGTATAACCGTAATGTTGCATTACCATAGCCCAAGATTTTCAAAAATAGGATCCTAGTGTTCATAATTAGGTTCCTCAATGTCTGATATTCAAAAGTGGTGGGCACCAAGCAACTCCCACTGAAGCCAAAAACCTATTTTCTATATAAGAAAAATGAATACCAATCATGTACAGTGAATTTTGTTTAGTTAATTTTGATAGGCAGGTTTCCAGCTGTCATTGAATTCATTGCTCATTACACTTAAAAATAGGACATGTTATTTTAAGCTACATGCACCATCTCTGGTTTGAGAGCAGCTTTAAGTTTCTTACTATATGAAGTGTATAGGCTGGGCTTGTTGCAATCTCCAGAGTGAGGTAAGGGAGCAAAGGTCATGTGTAATTGTTCAGGGATACTGCACACATGTGGCTGAGAAGTGTTGTCATGAGAAGATGTAAAAATAGGAAAAAAGACCGCTAAATAGTGAACTGGCATCTTTCCTCTTCCATATGGGATTTCTGTGCTTCAGACAGAATCCTTTCTGTCTCAGACAGTGATCCTGTTTTGGATCGGACTTCCATTGGAGGCTGTCAGACTTCCAATTAAGTCCATAAAAAGAGTCTTGAGTTTTTGTAATTCTCTCCTCTCTCTGTTTGGCAATAAACACCTGATCTTGGGTGCCCATCCTAATCTGAAATGATAGGAATGTTAAGACTCAAAAACGTTCTTTCTGATCTCAACATTGAGCTGACCTGGAGTTGAACTTTCTCAAATTAAAGTTAACGTGTTCCTAAGCAATTTTGGTTAATTGAGAAATTTAAGATAAACTGACATACATGAAAGACTTTTAGACGTCACAGGGAGGCCTTGTGATATATTCTGCTAACCAAGGTAGAATTCTTGGCCTCTTATTTTTTCAAGCTATTACTATTCTGCTGCCAAGAAATAATTGCTGCCACATTATGCAATTGCCGAACAGTTGGCAGAGTGACTTTTTTTTCATGTTACCTGAACGGTTGCATTGTTGAATCTATGTTCTTTAGATTGGAAGGGACTTACACACTGCATTGAGTGGCATCTGGAAAGAGCTCCTAGAATGTTTCTAATACATTTTAAATGTGAAAGCTGACTACCAAAGCACGAACTCCCATTAGTAGTTTCATAAGAATTTCCCAATTCAGCATGCTATTATTCATTACAGTTATAAAACACAATAAAATTGCATTAGTTTTTCAACGGTTATAAAATTGATTTTGAAACATTTTTATTACTTGCTCGCTTGACTTGCACTTACAATAAGAGAAGCAGATAACTTCCCCAGGATGCCTATCTTTCTTAGACTGTGCTTTCTGCTGTCATATGACATAGCCCGGTTTGCTAATGTATGTTTTTAAATGGTTGATATTAGCCTTCAGTAAAATTTGTATGCTTATTTATTGGGCTTGTAGAAGCACTGTGTTAAATTAGCTTTATGCAACACAGCATTTGGTTCTGCTGGTAAAATGCTGCATTTGCACAATGAGATAAAATACCACCTCAGCAGACATCTTGGAATGAAGTACATCCTTCATTATCTGAAAAAAGGCTTTTAGTGACACAACCACTTCACTAATAACTATTTTTACAGCCCTTGTTTTAAATTAAATGTCTTGTATTTGTCTTTTATTTGATCGGGTTCTGCTGACCAACCAAATCTTTGAAAAGTTTGGAAACATAGGATTCAGGGACTCTGTTAAAATTAACTACTCATTTGAGAATTATGATAACTTTGTTTGCATAACTCCATTAAATGTGTTTGGTATAGGATTTGTTGTTGCAAGTTTTTCCCTGCATGCACTTGTCACACCTTTTGAGATTCCATGGAATATATTTTGAAAATTAATCTTGCATGCAACAGGTTTCCCAAAGGGATAATTGAGGTTTTTTTTACGTACAAACTCATTTATCCTTTTGACTCTCTACATTTAAAAATTTAGTGAGATTCTGCTTTGTCAGTATCCTTTACCAATATTGTACTATTTGCTAGTTGTTCTAAATTTGGTGCATCTCACATGATGACCTGTGGATAATGTTAAAAGGGACACCATCAAGTGAATAGGCATAATTTGTGTATTTGGGCAAACTAAGGGCAATAAAAATAGATTTGATATCTGACTCTTCTTGGTCCTTTTGAAAATACTATATCTTGTAAAAACAAGCTGCTGACCCTACTCAAATGTCATGTTAATGCCAAGATGCAAATAAAATAATTGTTTGCATACAAAATGTGTATCATTTACCTGATGGCATCTGGGAACAAAGCCTGTGTAACTTCAGTTTCAGAAATATCTTTTAAAAATCCACATAGATTATATCTGTGGTTGAAGACACTAGACAGACTACAAAAATCTAGATTTTCTTCAGTTTATCTGAAACTGCATTTGTAGGAAATAAGACTAATTATTTCCACAAGAGTCAAATGTAAATATGCATTTGAATGGAAAATGGATTTGAATTCAAGAAACTCATAAGATACCAGGATCACAATAAAGGGAAAAATTAATTTTGTTCACTTAATTTTGCACTGAATCGTCAGCCAAGTATAATACACAAACCAAAGGTGTTGACAGTAGACTACTTTTTGTTTACACCTACATCAATTTTGTATTTGCTACTGTCTTTTGGGAGCATTTCTGATGCTTTCTGTCACTGCACAGCTTTCTTTTTAGCAGTCTGGCCATCTAAATTGTTTGCAGTCTTAAATTTATCCCAAGCCTGCCCATCTTTTTACCTTGCTGCCTTTTAAAAACACCCATTTACTACACCACTTAGTATTTTCATCTTTGAGACAATGTTATGTAGCTGACAGTTCCAGTTACCAAGTGCATATTTTTTACCCTTCTCTTCAAATCGCAGCTGTCTGTGTATTTATAAGCAACCATCACAAATACCTAAGTGCTGCACATATAATTAAAAGCACAGTGTCGATCTGAAAATACTCCACCCTTCCCTTAATGCACTGTTTACTTAAGTGGATGTTTTCTGTGTCAGTGAGAGATTTAGCCATGCCAACCTGCAGCTGTTATTGGGGAAAAGCGAGATTGAAATATCAGCATTATTAACTATTTCACTGCTGATTAAAGTAAGTAAGAAAGGAGAGGGATGATCTGTGCAATCTGAGGGTGACATCACAGTTTGTCATGAGAGTTTGGTGTCTGGGGAAGTACCACCACTAGTTTTCTGCCATACTTTGTCTTGTGGAATCAAAAGAACAAAGAGGAGAAGAGCCCCAGGAAGTTGCTTCACAGCCCACCAAAGAGGTCAGAATCCTGCAGAACCCAGCACAGCAAGTCCTTACCAATGTTTCTCACTTGGGCAATGCTTTCTTCTGTGCTCCTCAGGTACTCCACTTTCTGATGTGCTTCATATATTTGAGTCAAGTAGAAAAGAAAGCATTCCTGTTTGGCTTTGCCGAAAATCAGATGGAGCCATTGGAGTTCTGATCAGCACAACCTTGTGCTTTGGCTGCAGTGTGCTCACGCTGCTAGGATCGGATTTAATGGGTCCTACAATAGGTAAAGCATAAGTGAGTGAGCCTCATCATTTCCTCTGATGCAGATTCCTCACCCAAGCATTAGCAACCGTGACGTGATGAGCCAGATTATGCATTTGCAGCAAAACTTGATTAAATAATAAATGTTTCTAGTTCATGTCATTTGTTAGGTTTAGTTTTTGAACAACCATTCTGATTTTATTTGTCTGATAGGCTGCTGATGTTAACAGTCCATAATCACACACTTGACATTAACAGCAGTGTAATGTAGACTCACTTTATATCAACAGAAGGGTTTTCTGTTGGTCTAGGAACATCACCTCCCCAAATGAAATTAGCTAGATTCATGGAAGCCTTCTTCCATTGACAGAACCCCTGGTGTAGATGCAGCCATGTGAGCATTGCTACATTGGTCAAGGATGTGGGTTTATTTTCACATCCTGATTAAAGTAATTATGCCAATATAACATTTCATTGCAGACCTGACCTAAGACTTGCTGGTCATGTACCTCTTCATTGTTATTAATTCACTAGCTAAAAGTTAACCTGATTATCAGCAGCTGGCTTTGGTATTAATTTTCATGAGAGAATGGGTCCAATTTTTTTTTTAAATTAGAGCAAATTTTAAATTGATAAGTGAAAAACTTGCATTACCTTGAGCTAGGCACTGCTGTGCAAGGTTTATGTGCATTTCTGTTATTGCTCCGGTCCCTCGTGTTACAATCTTAACTCCCTCTTCTGAAAACTCTAGTCATACCATATTTTTGGGAGTGGTGTTGGGTAGGTATTTAAGGTGAGCTTGAAGATATGACCATCAGAGGCAGGATTTAAATTCTGGTCTACGAAGGTATAAGACTAGGGAATAATATACTTATGATATTGAAATTACAAATTGTGTTTTTTCTTAGAAAGTTACCTCTGTTTTAACAATATTCTGCTACATAACAGCATTTCTCAATTTTCATACAACTTGTAATGTTAGAAGTGCATGCATTTTAAGAGATCTGGTGGTGAATGAGAGAGAAAATGGTATTAAAAATTTGTGCTGCTTGTTCAAGCCCTGTACGTAGGGGCGATGTCAATAGTCAAACTTTTAGTGGTGAAACAGGCAAACTATTGGACAAGGTCTGGGATCAGCATTGAGCCTTTTCTTGTTTATCCTCATCTGGATACACTTACAAGGAACTTAGTGAAGGAGGCAACTTGGTGCATGCTGTTTGCAGATGATATTGTTCTATACAGTGAGGGAAAAGATGGTCTAGAAAAGGATCTTGAAAAAAGGGGAGATGTGTTGAACAGACATGGCCTCAAAATAAGTATAGGAAAAAGAGTAGGTGGTATGTAATTTTCACAATGTGAACAATGAAGAATTATCCTTGAAACTAGATGGGCAGACTGTATCGAAAAGGTAAAGTTTCAAGTATCTGCGTTCCAGAATCTGGGGAAATGGAGGAAGAAATTTAGAGCTAGGATAATAAATGCATGGCTCAAATGGAAAGAGATAAGTGGTGTAGTATGTGACAAGAAGATACCAGTAAGATTGAGAGTCTATAAAAGAATAGTCCATCCAGCTTTAATGTGGGCAACAAAGAAGGATGACTGAATGATCTGTTCCAGAGAAATGTGAATGTTGAGGTGGATGAATGGGATAAGCAAGAAAGACCCCAGAAGGAATGTGTGTGTTAGAAATGTTCAAAGTAACGCCCATAAACAAAAAAAATGGAATTCAGGCTCAAATGGTTTGGTTATGTCAAGTACCGTCCTGACAGCTAAGAGTCCAACAGATCAAGATTCAATGAAAAAAAGGCTGACTCAAGAAGTTGTGGGATGTCATAAAGAAAGACGTGATGAGATAGAGGACATGGCAGTGAACACAGAGCACTTTGGATGGAGAGGACTCCAAGAGCTGACTCCGTTTGATGGGGTTAACGCAAGAAAGATTTTTGTCTTTGCTAATATTTGGAAATTTATGCTATGTTAATCTGTTTTATATATTAAACATAATTTAAAATGTTGATCTTAAAAAGTGTGGTGTACATTTTCAGATCTTCTATGAGAGTTGAATATAGCTAGTAGAGAAGACTTTAATATCCAGAAAGAATAAATGTGGTGTTGCTTATAGTCCTGTGTAATCTGCTTTGTAGTCTTTTATAATTTTGCATTGAAATATTTTCATATGTATCTTGAATTTTTAGCTACAGCATGAGAAGGCTGAACTGGAGCAGCATTTAGAGCAGGAACAGGAGTTTCAAGTGAACAAGCTGATGAAGAAAATTAAAAAACTGGAAAACGATACTATTTCTAAGCAGCTCACTTTGGAGCAGGTAAACATCTATTTTCTGTTCTTTGAAATAAAGTGTTTATCCTAGAGAACAACTTCTGTTCAGATTTTTTTTTTTCCACTGGGGGAAAAAGTGATTTAAAAATACATAAATGTTTTAGGCTCCAAATTTGACCCATTTCTTAAAATCTATAATTTAGCTGGAGGTCATTGTTCAATTTTTTACTGTTTTGGAATAGGAAAAAAATGTTATATTCAAAGGAAATAGCTGATAGAATTTTGTGATCTTTATGGTAAATTATTTAATCTTATGCTTCAGACTGCCTATTTGTATAATAGTGCTTCACAGGGCTGTTACAAGGTTTGTAAAGTACGTTGGCCTTTTGGGCACTGAGAAATACTGGTGTTGCCACCACCATTATAACATATTAGCTCACCTGTACGCACTTGTAGCCACATACAAGTCCTTGAAACGATACACAGGTGTTTACAGTGAAGCAAGGGAAAGCACAAAATGATAAAATAATAACTGAGTAAAACATAGCTTAGTCCCACATGGTTTTACCTTAAAAACAGATGTATGTTTGTTGTTCAGTAGCCACATCTCAAACACCACATCGTTCCCCTAAGTGTATGTACTTCTACTGGAGAAGTTTGCACATCAGTCTGTCCACTGCTTCAGCAGTATCTCTCACACTTAATGCAACTGAAAGACCACACAGAAAAAAATTATTGGTTGAAAGTTACTCCCCATATTTCCAAATCCACTTACCTCAATATAATGCTCCAGCATCTACTTTATGATCCTGCTTCTTTCCCATCTCATAGGAGTGATACACACCTGAGGGGCCACCTTGCAATACTTTGGAAAGGAGGGATGACTTCCCTCCAGACCCGGATGGTCCTATCTCTGTATTGTAGAGGGAAACGTTAGAAAAAGTAACTTAGAAAACAGCATCATGAAAGCTTGTGCTCAAATAAATTGGTTAGTCTCTAAGGTGCCACAAGTACTCCTTTTCTTTTTGCGAATACAGACTAACACGGCTGCTACTCTGAAACCTAAAATTAATATTGAAATATAGACTATATAAATGACAATAAAATCATCATCTTCTCTCCACCAGCACTCACACCTTTTAAAGGTGTTAATACTGTGTCTAGCACTGTCTAGCACTTAGCCTCTCGGCTCATAAACAGACTGGTAATGGGGCTGGTGCGAGCTGCTGCTCTTCACCACGTATTAGATGCTGTCTCTTACAGTGCATATGCTACCCCCACTTGACACGTGTTTCCCACCCCTGCTCTGTGGATAGGGAAAATGGGGTCTCTGCTTCACACAGGGAATAGTTCAGTATAGCAGGAGAAACTCCTGCTTCATCCTGGCTTTGTGCAGGGATTCAGGGAAATAGACTGAAAAGCTGTACACTCCCAAAGTGGCTTGGAAAGACTCTACATGAGGACTCCCAGAGCAAGGGCAAGCATATCATTATGTTCATACATGATACTAGGTAACGAAACTGTCAACAAAGTTAGAGAAATTATACCCAAAATGCAAAACATAAATAGACTGTAAATAGAGAATTATCACTTTCATTTTTAGTAATCCAATTTATGGGATATTTTTATATACTATTGCAAATGATTTCAAATGAGTTGGGAGTTGTCTTTGTAATGTTGGGATGGAGTGACTTTTAAATCATCTGATTTTTTTGTAATTGATTTAAATTGAGGCTCTGTAAAACTAATTGGAAAATGTGTGCTGTCGCAATTTTAGGTGAAAACTTTAATGAATTAAATTATAAATTTTTTACAATTCTTTTATGGATAGGGTATCTTTTGAATTTTACAACACTGCTAGAGGCAAAAATCAAAATACTGGAAATTGAAGTCCTGATCTTGCAAATACTTAAGCAGGTGTACTTGATTCGCATTTACTGTACTTCAGTGGGACTTTCTCTGTTTAAAATTAAGCATGGACATTGCATCATTAGGGAGCAAAAACTGTTCTTATTAAACTTCTTGTGGCGTAAAGCTGTCACTTCAAAACCAAAAGCTCTACACTGAAAAGTTATTTCTACTTTCAGTATATTAACAAAATTACTGTGAACTTTTTATAAAGGTAGGCCAGACTTTTCCAACCCATATTTAGGCACCTAATTGTGGGATTTTCAAAAGCACCTAATGACTTATGAGTACACGTGCCATTGACTTCAAAAGGCAAAACCTGATGAAGGATCGCCTGGCCACAGGATTTCAACTTTCTTTATTTATGGAAATGGAGCATATTGGAAGGGTATGTTGGTTGCAAATATGTCACAGGCTATTTGCTAATCAAGTTGTTTGAATTTGTGGTCTCCTCACAATACAAGGCCCTAGACTTGTCTTTTTCAGCATAGAAGAGCATTTTAAATGCGAGACTAGTAGAATTCCAGAATTTACATAGATGTTTTTTTCCTACTAGTAACTGGAAAACTAATGAAAGTATCACACATACACTTTAGAAATGGAACATTAAAAATTTTTTATTTAAATCAGATTTTCTAATTACATGAGAATTCTTTACTTTCATCCCATTTTATAATGTAAACATGGATTTTAATTATTTTAACCATGATTTTATGCCCCCTACTTTTGTTTTGCACTTTGAACATGTCAAATACTATATATACTAAATATTATTCTGTTTTTCTGTCTGATACTTAAATATGGATTAGAAAATTAGGTGAATGTAGTACCTGACAAAATCATGACCATCACAATCTGGAAACAAACGTTAAACTGAAGTAACTCTCTTAGCCACAAGGTGGTGGTGGAGACCACTTAGAACTAAAGTGCAGACAAACAGAATTGAAATACAAGAAATTTACGGACACTATTTGCACTGATGTGTTGGAGCTGTTTGGTCCCAGAATATTGGAGAGACAAGGTGGTTGAGGTAATGTGTATTATTGGGCTAATGTCTATTGCTGAGAGAGACAAGCTTTGAAGCTTACACAGAACTGTTCTGGTCTTGATACAGAAGTCTTGGTAAACCTGAAAACTCGTCTCTCTTGCCAACAGGCATTACTTCACTCACCTTGTCTCTCTGTAAATTCATTAGTATTTGTGATGGTACTGTATCTTGGGCAGACAGCTTGATAAAATTGTGGAACACAAAACTTTAATAATCAAATTTAAATACAAGAAGTAGGTTTTTGTTAGAATGTTCAAAAAACAAGGAAGTTCAAAGATAAAAGGACTGTGGTGTTACTGTGCTGTCCTCCCGTTTTCTTGTACTTAGGTACCTGGTATAATGCACTAATTTTATATCTGTGCAAAGTTGTTTTGAGTCAAGGATAGATGGTCAATCTTGTCTTTGAATTTTCTTGCTCCTATGAGTTTGGTGTGTTAAAGTTTTTGTTTATATAATTTTCTCTTTTCAGTATGGTAAAATAAATCCGAAGTTCCTTTAAACCCCCTACAGCACATTCTTACTATTTCTCTTTCTCTCCCCCCCCACACACTTTTTTTTTAAAGTTAAGGGGATGAATTGAAACAACACTTAACTCCTCTATTACTGTTATGTTAATACCTAGAGACCCCAATTGAGATTGTGACCCCCTTGTGCTACAACCTGTATATGCATGTGGTAAGAAACAGTCAAAAGGCAAGAAAGGGGAAATATTATACAGGTAGGGATTTTAAGGCACAGAGAGAGAATGATTTCCCCAGAGTTACCTAGGTGTGGCAGACCTGGTGCTGGATTTGAATAAGACTATCTTGATGTTGATGTTATGCTTGAGGAGGAGGAAGGATGATTTTAAGGAATGGTTTCAAACTATTGTGGAGACAATATGTGTTAACGTCAGAGGCTACATTGCTTGCTGTGTTGGGGTTCTATGGGATCCAGCACTGTCACAGATTCTCAGATAGTATTGGTGACCCATTGTGTCTTCTTCTGCACATGACTAAGTTCACTATCTCTAGTGCAGAACTTGAAGTGCCTTCATCTCTTCCAGATTTGAGTACTATAGTGTGCTGTTTTTGTGGCACAGGCCAGGGCAACCCACTCCAGGAGTAATCCATTCTGACAGTTATGATTCTGCAGTGCATTTTGTTTTAAAAACATTTGTTTTCTTGTGTTTCTGAATTTTTTACCTGATGTAGTTCTTTGTCTTAAGGCAGATAGCTGAAAACAACAGATCTGAGAGATTTTAACTCTCATTGAGACATCACACTCTGAAGCATAACAGCTAAATTTGAAACTCTGGCAATTTCATTAGCTGGATATTTTAGCTAAAATGAACTGTAATGTGCTTCTCCATTGTTGATGCAGTGATACAGGATGAGATGGTTGTCACAGTTTGCCATCCACGTACTGTAGTCTGCTGTTGTGATTGCAATGCTAGTTGTGGCCTCTTACTGTTTCTTCTTTCAGCTGCTTCCCTAATGAGCAAAGCACAGAGGGCAGCTAGAAGAGATGCAGTTGGGGAGATAAGTAGGACTTTAGCTAAGAGTAGAATCTAGGGCTACAACCGTCCCTTTAGCCCTCGTTCTTGGAAAAAAAAGAGAACAGGATTTGATTCTTAAGAAGAAAGGTTACTCTTTGGGGCCAGCAATATGGTAAGGTGTGAAGGAGAAAAGGGATGGATGAAGCCCAGAGGTAGAGTTGGGATGCTGTGGGAAACAGTAAGTTCAAGTCCTGCAGATAGTTCAACTCAATAGAGTTCAAAAAGGAGACAAAGGAAAAGCATAGAGAAGAAAGAACAATACGCACAAAATATGGAGTTTTGAGGGGGATATAGGTGGAAAACCAAAGAAAGGAGGATATATGGCACAGAAAAACAAAGTGCAGAAATTATTGTGGTCCTAAAAATACCATTTTTTCATTATAGAATGCTGAATGTAACTAAGTTTGGTGAGAACCTAAGGACCATATTCTATCACCTGTGTCTATGCAAATTTCCACTGACAGTGGGAATTTTCCTATTAATCGGAGCGTAGTGTACGATCTTAACCATGTAGCCATAGCCCCTTGCCCTTAGATTAAAACGTAACTAGTCCCTGCCAAACTCATTTTGTAGACACAACTGACTTTAGTCTGTGCTTGAAGTCCACTTGGAAGCTCCTTAGTGCAGAACACAGCTGCCTGCGAAGAGCTACAAAAGGATCTCTCAAAACTAGGTGACTGGGCAACAAAATGGCAGATGAAATACAGTGTTGATAAATGCAAACTAACTCATATTGGAGAACATAATTGCAACTATACATGTAAAACGATGGGGTCTAAATTGGCTGTTACCACTCAAGAAAGAGATCTTGGAGTCATTGTGGATAGTTCTCTGAAAGCATTCACTCAATGTGCAGTGGCAGTCAAAAAAGCAAAGAGAATGTTGGGAATCATTAAAAAAGGGATAGATAATAAGACCGAACATATCATATTGCCTCTGTATAAATCCATAAGTACGCCTACATCTTGAGTACTGTGTGCGGATGTGGTCACTCCATCTCAAAAAAGATATATTGGAATCGGAAAAAGTTGAGAAAAGGGCAACAAAAGTGAGTAGGGGTATGAAATGGCTTCCGTCTGAGGAGTTATTAATAAGACTGGGACTTTTCAGCTTGGAAAAGAGACGATTAAGGGAGGATATGATAGAGGTCTATACAATCATGACTGGTGTGGAGCAAGTAAATAAGGAAGTGTTTACTCCTTCTCATAGCACAAGAACTACAGGTCACCAAATGAAATTAATGGGCAGCAGGTTTAAAACAAACAAAAGGAAGTATTTTTTCACACAATGCACAGTCAACCTTTGGAACTTCTTGCGAGAGGATTTTGTGACGGCCAAGACTATAACAGGATTCAAAAAAGAACTAGATAAGCTCATGGAGGACAGGTCCATCAGTGGCTATTAGCCAGGGTGGCAGGGATGGTGTCCTGAACCTCTGTTTGCCAGAAGCTGGGAATGGGCAACAGGGCATGGACCACTTGATGATTACCTGTTCTGTTCATTCCTTGTGGGGAACCTGACATTGGCCAGTGTCAGAAGACAGGATGCTGGGCTAGATGGAGTAATATGGCTGTTCTTATGTACGTCCCATTCCAGCATTTAAGGTCTATAAGGAGATATTTGCTTTCCGTACCTGTATTTGAACACTTTGTGCTGCTGCAGGTGCACTCGTGGCAGTGGAACCTCCATGGCTGAGGACCCTTGCTTCTGGAGTTCACTTCACTTGGGAGTCCATCAGAGCCTGTCTCTTGACCTTCAGGGCATGATGCAAGGCTCATTTATTTTTAGTGTCTGATGGAATCTGAGTTTGTTCGTAATTGTTGATTGACTGAAGAAAATTTATATTACTTTGTTTTCCTCGCATAAGGTTTTTTCAGTTGTGCTAGGCTGTACCTGAAATGTAAAAGCAATTAAAAGAAGAGTTCAGATATGATTAATGTAATCTGAATTGTATGAATTAAGTGATGCAGAGACCACTGTACTGCAACAGCTGATCTGTAGTCACCCCCTATCATCAGGTGATCATAGAATCATAGGATTCGAAAGCACCTCGAAAGGTCATCTGGTCCACTACCCTGTACTCATGGCAGAAGTAAGTATTATCTAGACCACCCCTGACAGGTGTTCGTTGAATCTCCATTATTGGAGATTTTTAAGATCAGGTTAGACAATCTCCCTAGGCAATTTATTCCAGTGCTTAACCACCCTGACAGTTAGGAAGTTTTCCTAATGTCCGATCTAAACTTCCCTTCATGGTGTAGTAACAATGTGTATGGTGGTAATTTTGGGGGTAGGGAGGAGTGAATTCTCAGAATGTCCTGTATTCTTCCAAGCACTGGAGAGAGGAATTGGCTAAAGAGCAGTGTGCTAAACACTTTCAGTGTATATCTTCAGCTTTTGCTAGAGTCAGGATCCACATTCTAATGCCTTGAATGTTTACTGCAACATACTGTTTCTTTTGACTTTTGGTTGTATTAAGTATAAATTTCCTTAACTGTTAATCTAGAATCTCAATTCAAAAGCACTTTTTAAAATTAAAAAATAACTGTCTGTATTAAAGATTCTGTCACACAAATACAAAGGAAAGGCTTATTAGTTCTTCCTTCAGTTTTTTTATTTTCTTTAACTGATGATAGAGATATTTATTATCATTTTTAAAAAAGTCATGATTTGAATACAATAGTCTTTTCATTAGCAGTAACAAATTTTGTACTCAGCTTTGATGAAAAAACTTGTATTTGGAAGGTAAACTATTTCATGAAGCACTTCAATATCTAATTTTGCTTTGGTATCTGAATTAATTTATTAATAATGACAATTCACTTGTCTTACAGGAAGGGTGCACTGTATGTAAGGGCTAAAGCACAGGTCTGAGATTCAAGAGATTTGGATTCAATTTCTGACTCAGCCATAAATATGCAGAATGGCTGTGAGCAAATCATAATCTCTGTTCCTCAGTTTTCCCATTTGTAAAATGAGAAAATTTATTTCCACATCAGGTGTGGTGTTAGTACAGGTGAGTCACATCATACACGCATTTAATTTACGCAAATTCAACTATACACGCTCGACAAAAAAAAAAAAGAAAAAGAACAAGATACTTGTAAATAGTGCAGGCGATTCCGCCCACCATTCCACTCAATGAGTGTATGCCCCGGAGTGAGCATGAGATGAGAGAAGTGAATCTGCTGTTCCCTCAGTCGGTCTCAGTTCCTGCATGCCTCTCATAGTGTGAGCATCTCGCACTGAGTGTGATTCTAGTGTTTAAAGATACTGTACATATTTTTCATACAACATAAAATTTCAATACAACATGCCCCTAAACGCAAGCCAACTACTTCATCTGGTGCTCAACTGAAGAAACAGTGATCTGTTCCAATGCTGGAGGAAAAACTGGCTGTGCTGAACTTATTGAGAGATGGTATGTTGGTCTCCAACATGGTGCGTAAATATGGCCACAGCGAATCTAGCATCCGTGCCATCAAGATTCAAGAGAGAGAAATTCATCAAGCCGTGGCATCAAGTGCTCCAAAAACTGCTAAGTTGACAAGCCAGGTGCGTGATAAGACTTTAGTGAAGACTGAAAAGGCATTAAACTTATGGCTGGAAGACATGAACCGTAAATGTGTGCCTATCAATGGCAACACATTGCAAGAAAAGGCTCTTAGCCTCTATGTGCTGTTCAAACCTCCCGCTGAAGAAGGATAGCCTTCTGATGAGAAGGAATTCAAAGCCAGCCAAGGTTGGCTTAACAGTTTTAGGAACTGCTTCAACCTCAAAAACATGCAGACGACTGGTGAAGCTGCATCTGCAACGAAGAGGCAACAAAAGCCTACCCCGAACAATTAAAGAAAATCATAGAAGAAAAGAGCTATCTTCCGGAACAAGTTTTTAATGCTGACGAGACTGGGCTCTTCTGGGGAAAAAGAAAAAAAATGCCCAACTGCACTTACAGTTCAAAATCAGAAGTACAAGCCCCTGGCTTCAAAGCAGCTAAAGACTGTGTGACTGTGTTGTTTTGTGGCAATGCGGCTGGGCATTTAATAAAGCCCGGCTTGCTCTACAGGGCTGCAAATCTCTGTGCCCTAAAAGGCAAGAACAAAAATCTCCTGCCTGCATTCTGGCAATCAAATAAAAAGGCTTGGGTGATGGCAGCATTATTTCTGGATTGTTTCCACAAGTGTTTCATTCTGGAGGTCAAGCGGTACCTTGAAGAGAAAGGACTTGACTTTAAAGTGTTGCTGATCGTAGACAATGCTCCTGGCCACCCTGTGGCACTCCGGTTTGCGTATAACGACGTTGAAGTCGTCTTTCTCCCCCCCAATACCACCTCCAGCCTCTTGACCAAGGAGTGATTTGCTGTTTCAAGGACACGTACACGAGGCTTACATTCTCACGGATACATAGCGCTATGGATGTTGATCCCAATCTTAATGTGATGGAGAGTTGGAAGTCCTTCAACATTGCCAATTGCATCACTTATATTAAATAGGCAATGGATGCAATCAAGCCTGAAACAGCCAACGCATGTGGGCGAAAACTATGGAAAGAATGTGTGAATGATTTTAAGGATTTCCCAACCATTGACAAAGAAGTGAAATGCATTGTTCAGGTGGCCAGGCAAGTGGGTGGTGATGGCTTCGTTGACATCTTTGAGGAGGAAATTGAAGAATTAATTGAGAGCCATAGAGAAACATTAAGTAACGAAGACTTAGAGGAACTGATAATCATCTACAGAAGACGAAGATGATGATGACAAACAGGAAGAGCCAGCAAGTTGGAATCTTCATAAATTTGCTGAAGTGTTCCAAGGAGCAAAATACTGGAATGATTTAATTTCGGAATACGATCCCTCTGTGGAATGAAGCCTCAAAATCACAAGTAGTATTACGGACAATTTGAGACCATATCAAGAAATGTTTGAGCAGCTCAAGAGACAACAGCGACAGTTGCTGATCACCATGTTTTTCAAGGAAAAACAACCAGCAGCAAATGAGCCTATGCAATCAACTTCTCAAGCTGAACCAGAGCCAACCACTTCGTCTACAACTAGCTCTCCATCACCCAAGCTCTCAGTCACCTGGATTGACATCAAGCAGTGATGACCCCTGTAATTACCCCTCTATAATTAAAAATACAGTACTGTAAAATTATATTTTGCATATCTACTCTTTATTATATACTGTACATTACTGTAGACATTATACATTTATACATATTACTGTACAGGAATGTATACACAAACCATGTACAGTATACTGTATTTTATGGGCGATTTAAGGGATTTTCAAGGGTAATTTGACTATACGTGATTTTCGCCTTACGTGCTGACTTTAGAACCTAATCCCCACGTAAGATCCGACTCCACTGTATCTGGTTGGTTTGAGATCAACAGATGGAAAGTGGTATAGAAGGGCAAACTATTAAAGCCTAAGTACATTTCGTTACTGTTACTTTTCTCTTCAGAGCTACTGAACTTCGATGTCTTCACAGTTACAACTGTGCCTGTTGAACTTGCAATGCATTCTCATCCAGAACTGACTACTGTCCAGCTTCTTTTGGGATATTTTGATGTGCTGGATTTTTCCTATTTTCTGGTAGCTCATACTTGGATCAATAATGGTTACTAGTCTTTTAATAGCCATTTGATAACTGAGAAACTCTATGTACCCTAGTTTCTGCTGGCATTAGAATTTGGTTCTATAACAGTTATCTAAAAACAGAGAAACCACTTTTCTTCATTGCTCTCTGCGTTTACCTGTGACGCACACAACTTTCCTGTCATGTCAAGCAAACATAAACCTCTGTAGTGTCAGCTTTTGTTGTTTAATTCTCCACTTTAAATTATTTTTTAAAATTACCCATAAAAATAATTGTATATACAGTAGATGTGTAAGCAGTGAATACACTGTCAATTAAAATTACTGTGACATATGCAATGAGTGGTGTCTCTGCTAGGACCTATCCTTTCACTTGCTGGCCACATTGCCTTTCTGTGGTATGGGAAAAGACAAAGCAACCCAAACTTGGGAATGAGAGGTTCTGTGAAGAAGGGGTCCCTGTAGGAAGAAAAGGCAATGCACACTTAAGGCAGTTTACATACCTGTATTGATGTGGTTCCATGATCTCCATTTACTTTGACGCTATTCACTATTTGTTTTAATGATTCTACAGTTTTTCCCCCCACATTTAGCAATAGGCTGAATATTAAACTTTCCAGAATAAAAATCTTACACAGTAAAGTCAATTCCTATCTTTTTCACCGAACAATTTTCTTCCTCAGCTAAGACGAGAGAAGATTGACCTTGAAAATACATTGGAACAAGAACAAGAAGCACTAGTGAATCGTCTCTGGAAGAGGATGGATAAACTTGAAGCAGAGAAACGGTTTGTCTTGTCATGTGTTCATTATTATAGATACACCATTTAATACTTCATTTTTCAGTCGCAACAGGCTTGTTTGATCTGCCAAAGGCATAGAAGTTACAGCATTTCAAAAGTTACTTGTTTACAAGAGACAATGTATCACATACTTGGCTGCTTAAATTTCCTAAAAAGTAGTAGTACAAGAAACAAGGGAACTGGGAAACCAGGGAGGAACTTGCAAACTTGCTCTCTTACTATTTGCTGATAGGCTGATTTTAATGCTATTTTAAAAGGTGACCTGCAAAGAAAACAACTGGGCTTGTACCCTTTCTTTGCTGCTTTATCTTGTATAAAGAAGTCTTGAAAGTGTTTTGTTTTTTCTTTTCTGCTTGTTTATCCCATAAGAAAGTCAGGTCCCTTGTAGCCTGGAAGACTGACTTAAGGATGAGTAAAATTGTGATATCACAAGAATGAAGAGAGAACTGAGTAATTTGGGAGAAGATATTTTTCATCATTTTTTTTTAAACTTTGTTTTGTCTTTTAACAGCTTTTTAATTTCAGTGATGAATCTTTAACCAAAGGCTCTCTTAAAATAATGTTATACAATCTTTCCCTGCTGTAAGGGTGTTACAGCTCACATTTAATATTCTTGAGACCTCCCAGAGGTTCTTCAGCAAAAGTAGGGACACTCAGGTTTGACATTCCTGATATATTCATGATTTAAAAAAAATTCAAAAAATCTTTTAGACCCTCATAATACATCATAGAAAATCAAAAAAGGGCATAAGTTTATAAGCTCTTAGGGCCAGGGACTCTTCTGTTACACAGCTGTACAGCATCCACCTCAATGAGGCCTTTGATTATTGATTGGGCCTCTGGGAAGTTCTGCAATACAAGTAGTAAGGAAAAAGCCCAGGGTTTAAAAATACCATTGAAAGTAGTTTACATTTGTCCTTATAGTTCTGTCTTGAATGGTAGCCCGCTTAATGGGAAATGCTCTAAAAAACCATATCTCTCATACCAGTGTCAAAAGCTCTGTGAAGAATGGGCCCCTATCTAGGGCTTATGCTGTCTTATCCCTGTGTTCAGCTTCAGCTGCATAGTTTCCTGTTTGACTTTGCCCAGTGTGTGTCTAATAGAGAACAATTTCATATTTTCATGCTGGCAGATTCCTCTCTACCTTGACTTCAAGAACCTTTATGTAGCACATCATTCTATTGCAGAGCTCACTTTATACGAAAAGCATATTGTGCCTGAAACCCTAATAATTAAGACAGATTCCAGGTATTTAAATTTAGGCTTCCTGTAATTTGAAACCCTAGCTATAGAAATACGATGTGAAATACTTTTCTGTGCAGGGATACTAAATAGAATACCTATTTTGGAAACTGTGTCTAGTTTACTTTTCTCCAACACAGTCTGTGAATGCATATATTCAGTAGATCAATAGTGCCGGGAAAAAGTGTTAATGTACACTTTATGAATGTTGCTGTGCTCTGATCTCTTATCTTTGAGGAAAGAGTTCTTTATCAAATAGCACAAATATAAATGTACCACAAGAGTTGGCCTTGAATTTGCTGAGAAGTTACTTAAGAGAATTAGGAGGGGATTAATATAAATCCAAAGTAGTTAAATGTGTAGTACATAAAATTAATAATGGAACAAGGCTATAAATGTTTTATATCTTGTTTCTGCCCCTGTAAATTCAGTTTCCTTTTTAACTCTCTATTTTGACAGTTACTTAAATGAAATACTTCTTGAAATTTGGGTATACAGTGGGTATAATTGAGGCTTTCATGAAGCTATTTCACTGAGGTTTACAAAAACTATTCATTTTCAAAATAGTATGCATTTACTATTAGAAACACTTTGACAGTACCAGCATCTGAACACTTAAATTTCAAAAGAGCGAACAGGTGGCATTTGACAAAATAAACTTTACATTCATTAATAAAACTTAAGCATACTATTAAAACATAATTGGAGCAAGTGGGTACACCTATTACAATGTTACTGTTTCTAAGTATATGGATCTTATCTTTCAGAAATACAATTAACAGCTAGATTATTTTTAATTCAGAATTTTGCAGGAGAAGTTAGACCAGCCAGTCTCTGCTCCACCATCACCCCGAGACATATCAATGGAAATAGATTCCCCAGAAAATATGATGCGACATATCAGATTTTTAAAGAATGAAGTAGAGAGGTTAAAGAAACAACTAAGAGCTGCACAGTTACAACGTAAGTAAACTTTCTTTGGCTATAAATGGAGTCTGTAGCTAACAATTTACTGAAATGCACCTAAAGGAATTTCTACATATTTTTAATTTTAGTTGGTACTGAAATTTATTAGCTGTTTGAACTGCACCAACCTTGAGAGCAGAGAAGATACTCTTCACTTTCTGTTCTCATCCATTTAAAATTTAAAGGTAGATGACAAAACTTAATATTCAGATTGAAGTTTGACTAGGCCATTGTGATTAAATCCTTTACTGTTGTGAAAAATGTTGTTTGATCTTGTACTACGAATAGTCAGTCCTCTACTTTGCATTTCATTTGAAAGATAGGAATTCCAGCAACACAGCTGCTCCAAAACCATGCTGGAGCATAAGCTCTGAAGGGGAAGGTGTTACCTGTCCCTTCCTGTGGTCTACAGAATACAACATTTTAACTTCGTCCCTCCATTATAAATCTTACGAAGTTCTCATTTTTAAGTTGATCAGTGCTAACAACTTTGTGTAAGATGTTGACTCTAGTAGCTAGAGTAAGGCGCATAGTCTCTCAGTTGGTATATAATTTCTTTTGGTAAT
Organism: Lepidochelys olivacea; assembly: GCF_965140295.1. Classification (NCBI taxonomy): domain Eukaryota; kingdom Metazoa; phylum Chordata; order Testudines; family Cheloniidae; genus Lepidochelys; species Lepidochelys olivacea. Next base: position 76,709,809 of record NC_140417.1, on the reverse strand, counting down.
TGGATTGACAGTCATCTCCCTCCCACCGTATGCTAGTCTTGGCAGACTAACTGGAGTATTGCTATGCAGTTTTTGGAGCAATAACGTTTTGCAGAGATAATGGCCTTCTTTACAGACAGACGAGTGCTCTTGGACAGAGGTTTTGTGTACAGGTTTGGGATATTAGTCGTGCATGCCAGATAAAGAAGATAAGGAGTGTTAGTCTTGCCAAACTCTCCAATATAGCCTTCACTTATAGAACTTCACAGTGAAAACAAGGCCTTTAATACTGAATACTTCATGTGCAAATGCTAGGGTGATTAATTTAAACTTGAAGCACTCTTCATTATTTTGCTGTTTCTTTCCTTATTGTATCTTTGATTTACAGTAAAATTTTCAAAAACACCTACGTTCTTATTCGAGTGATTGCTCATGTCCATTCCGACAGGTGTGCGCACATCGTGTGCATAATTGTCAGAAGGTTTTTTCCCTAGCGGTACCTGTTGTGTCGGCTGTGGAGCCCCCTGGAGTGGTGCCTTCATGGCTGTGTATATAGGTCCCTGCCGATCCGCCACTTGCTCAGCTCCTTCTGACTGCCAGTGACAGTCGTTGGAGCAGCTCAGTCTCTTGCATTCGCAAATGCCTACCTAGTGGTTCCCTTTTCTTTCTTGTAAATAGCTTCATAGAGTTATAGTTACAGTAGTTTGTAGTTTCATAGTAAGCTAAGCTTGCTTTGCGGGGTCCCGCCCTCCTCTAGTTTTCCCCAGACACCAGTGGATGCCTCAGTCCCAGGGGTTTAAGTCATGCAAGAGGTGTGGGAAACCTGTCCCCAGAGGCGATCCGATCCGCACACTGCTTATCTTTAGTGCCTGGGAGAAGGTCATCAGACAGTCAAGTGCTCAATTTGCAGGAGCTTTAGACCCAGGATTAAGAGGGAGCCTATTGTTTGAAGCTCCTCCTCATGGAGTTGGGAACTGCGGCCAATGGGAGCTGCGGGGGCAGTGCCTGTGGGTGGAGGCAGCAGGGAGTGCCCCCCTGGTAAGCACCATCCCTTACCCTAATCCCCAGCCCTGAGGCCCCTACACCCAAACTCCTGCTGCTGGGGAGTGGGGAGGCCCGAGACTGCACCAGTAGCAACCGGTATGCCTGGCCCAGGAGCTGCCCGAGCTGCTCAGGAGCCTTAAACATAAGTAATCATTATGAATGCCAAAAAATCCAGATATTTTCAGAATCAAGATGTGCACCGTAAACCTGGTCACCTCTTAAAATTAAAGGGCAATTCAAAATATGATGTATCATACCCACAAAGTGGAAGTCTTTGTCATATGTTCCTTTTTACTAAAATAGAGCATCCCAAAATATTTTATAGTCTATCTTACACTTAGTTTTGATCATTTTTATTCAATCATTGAAGATAATCAGTGATGCTAGCACACTTAACTAACATTAGCTGACTTAGTTTAAAAACACAAACTTAAATGCCCACTTAAATGCAGCTATTTGAAGTAAAGACTAACTCACTTGGTGACGTTTAATATTGACCGACATCCTGCTGGTTAATCTCCAGGATTAAATCTCTTTAATTGAAGGCATGCTGGGGAATAGTCATGAAACAGCCGTTTAATAAAAGTTGTTTAAATGTTTGTTTTCTCCAGAGTATGGCTGTGTACTGATCTTTCTCTTCCACCTGTTCTATAATTCTAAGGAAAATCATCTTGGGGAGTAGTAATTTGCAGTGGTTTTTAGAGAAGAAAACCCTTTACACTTATTTCTGTCATTATATTTGGTTGATCAGTGTACACTGTATTCTACAAATTTTGAGTATCCTAATTTTAAACTAAACATTAAAATGAATATAGTAAATCTTAAAAATTGATAAAATATTTGAAAAGAAAATAAGCCTTGCTCTGAAATTTTAGATCCTTCCATTTGTAGAATGTAAGTCCATATAAATATGAAATTTCAATTTTACAGTAGGGCAAATCTCTGTTCATGTTTCTTCCTACAAGTCTGATTTGGTTAATGATATTTTGAAGCTTTCAGTATTTTTCAGATCTGTTCAGTTAAGAGAAAAAAAAGGGGGGAGGGGGGGTAAAAGGACCAAGCAAGCTTAATTTCATAGTTCACCAAGTAGCCATCAGTTAGTAACTAATTTTGATCACTACCAACTTCAAAACAGACTTTGAAGTAGTGATTTAGAGATGAAAGACTATTGAATTACCAATTGCCTGAGCCATCCTCTCTTGCAATATTTGAAATGTTTGGGTAAAGAAAGTTACATTCAAAATACTTGCATATACATTAAACTGAGTTTAATCAAGAGCTATCAAATTTGGAATTTCAGATTCAGAGAAGATGGCACAATATTTAGAGGAGGAACGTCATATGAGAGAAGAGAATTTAAGGCTCCAAAGAAAACTGCAGAGGGAGATGGAGCGAAGAGAAGCTCTATGCAGACAACTGTCAGAAAGTGAATCCAGCTTAGAAATGGATGATGAAAGGTTTGTGGTCTCAAACATTAAGATCTGTGTCCTCTGTATGTATAAATACTAAAATAACAACACCCAACCTCTTATATTGATATTTCTACCTATCAACTCTGAAAGTGAGCTGATCTACAATAATGCAAAGAATTTCAACAGAATATATTCTAAGCATATCCTTTTTAGGAGTGTGATTTAATTCTTGCAGGGCTGGTTTAGGTTTACCGTGAGCTGGAGAATAGTTATACTTGAAGATTGGGGAGAGCTTTTACAACCAACATATGCATATAGATTTAAATAATATAAATATGTAAACTTGAGAGACAGACTAATTACGTGGTAACTTTGTTCTGGACATAAATTCACAAATGAAGTGTTTTCCTGAGTCGAGCAGCCTACAGCACCCTTAACCTATGCAAATTGTAATTTGTAAGATGTATAATGTTGCAAGTTCTAGTGTTCTGCCAGTCCCAAGAGGACCATATATGCAACATTAGATACCAAAATTGGGATTAGGCACCCTGAGAACTCTTAATTGAGATGTTCTTGCTGTACTGGGCATAGTACCAGAATTACAAGATTCTGGGGGGTTTTCCTATTAAAAAAAAAAAAGTTGCATGACTTGCATGGACATTACAGGTGGCTGGTTTTTGTGTCTTAAATAGAAACAGTTGATATCTTACTGCAGTCTTGCATCATAATGTCATGGGAGAACCTTAAAGCTTGTCCTAAAACATCTTTCCTTCAAAGGCTAATACTTCGGTTTCTTCCTGGGCTCTACCTTATGCCAGTATTGATATAGTTTTATTGCACTGTTTCACATTATACTAGCTGTATGAGGGCACCTGAAATAGGGTAATTTATAAATTGGAATTCTACTAATCCTGAAAGAAGAAGTTCTTAGGGAGTTCGTATATTCTGGTATTAAAAATAACTAACCTGAGCTTTCACATAACTTATAATAAAACAAAACGTTAGATATTTTGTTTCAAAGACTAGATTAGAAGGTTAAAGGCAATATTTGCATTTGTTTTTTTCCTGGCAGATTCAGCAAGCAACATCTAGCAGTAGCACGAAGTGTATCACCGTTGTGATTCAATTAGCTTTTTCTAAAAGACAACCTAAATTAAACATACACTTCAGTAATGTCTGTAATTGTTTGCATCTACTTTTCCATTATCCTTGTTTTATGGGTTAATACCTCAGTTTAAATAGAAAAGTGGCATACCGTTTCAGCTTAGATGTGATTTTTATATGGAAGAGATTAAATACTGTAGCACTTCTAGTTGGTCAAAATCCAAATTTAGATTAGCAGTTCTTTGTCCATTGTTTGGACAAAAAGCGTATAATATTTCAAAGTTAAACTTTTGCTTAATTAAGTGCTCACTAATTTTAGTACTCATAGTAACAAAAATCTGAAAAGGGTACATGCAAAAATGTTGACTAAATTAACGTTCTCCTCTAAAACACTTTATTGCACCACTGATGGTAATGCATAGACAAGACAAGGTCCCTGACTTGGATGAGGCCAGTTTCAATTGCAAATTAAGCCAGTATTTGAACTCAAGTCTTCAGAAGTGAAAGGTTAATGTTAATCCAGGCACCATCGAATTATTCAAAAGTGGCTGGTTCTATGCTAACCTGATACGTATATTTTAGAATGTGAGATTAATGCTGCGGAAAATCATTTAAAACGTATTGGGGTTTGAAAAAATTAATCTAATTGTTCTTTACCTTCTTCTGTTAGATATTTTAATGAGATGTCTGCACAAGGATTAAGACCTCGCACTGTGTCCAGTCCAATCCCATATACACCTTCACCAAGTTCTAGCAGACCTATATCACCTGGTAAATATATAATCCTATATAAACCAGTTTCTGGTAAACTTTTGTATGCATCACGTAAAAATGTGCCATAGTATTATATTTGCTTAAATAGCCTATTAAAGCTTACCTGGAAAAAAGTAAATCAAATGAAAGAGTAATTTTGCCTTAAAACTTTTTCAAGTACTTGAATATTTTTACATATTTTGATTAGAACAAATTTTGATATAATGCAGCATGTTTTTTAGAATGTCCAGACTACACCATAATTGTCCATTAAAGGTCAATTATTAAGTGGCTAGCATCTGAAGTTGTATTTTTCTAAAAGTGTGAGTACACAAATTCTCTTACGGGTTGTGCAGTTTTAGTATCTTCCTGGAGTTATGGGGATATACTAATAAGGCTACTAATGCACTCTGAACAAGAACATCTTTGAGGGATTCACTCACTAATCTAGAACATATTGAATAAGTTTGGCTCTCCCCAAAATGAGATCTCTTTCCATTTCTCTTTTAATAGACTAGTATAAGAGTTGAATGGAATGTACATGTACAGATCTCTGCCAGTCAAAACAATTGGTATAAGAAATTAGGATTTCTAATCTTTCTAATACTGATATTCAAGAATTATAACCAAAAAAAGCTAATTAAAAATTTTCTGAGTTGTATATTGTTCTGGCTGAGACCCTCTCCTCTAATTTCAGAGGACAGTGGATGAATTGCCACTGAATTTAGATACTTTGATTCTTACATTTTAATCCAAAAACTAATAATTATTTACTCTTAATTTTATATTCTGTTTAAAGCATTTATATTTGGGCATAAGGGGTCCTGAAAGGTGCAAGTTATGGCTATTTCATGTTGATCAAGAATTCTTTAGTATATAATGAGACAAATTCTGCATGGCCTAGTCTCAAGTTGACCCATGGAGCTCAGTGGGACCATTAATGTGACTAGGGTAAGAGGAATTTGATCCACAATGGGGCATTAGTGTGAAATGGGACACAAACACATTAATATATAGGTCTACTAGAATACATAGGACTTGTCTAAATTCTGGGGTTTAATGCCACCTTTTAAAAATGTTTCCAAACGCTTCTGTTCCATACTGGTGAAATTATAAGTAAACATTAAAGCTAACTTTATTCAAATGACATGATACCAAGTTAGAAATATGCAATGTGATTTTTGGGCTTGTTTTCTGATTCTTAATGGTCCAGATTTCTTGCATCTCAGTGGTTTCAAACACATTACCAGGAAAATGGTAGGTGTTTCACTTCTTGGTGTATAACTTGATATATATTATGATTCTGAAAATGAATTACAGAAGCATAATTATGTTGGAACAACCAGCTTCATGCGTTCATACATGTTCATGATAATCTAACGTCTTTCATTGTGGAATGTAGTTACAATCTTCTGTAAGGGCTGAGTTTGGGGAGTGGGAGCAAAGAACTTTATTATGTGTAACACTCGGCCTCAGACATGTTTCTTGCACATGACATGGTCATGTGTTGCTCCTACCCAGGGACTGTTGGTGGGTGAGGATGCTGGTGCTACTGCCACCAGGGAATGGTAGTGGCCAGGCTACTCATACCAGAACTTTGCTTATTCTGACCTGTGCCTTTTGGTGCTTTTCTGAAGACCTATCCTAGCCTGGCAGCAAAACCCCCTTGCTCCCATAGCTCAGCTCTACTGCTCTACCATAGTCATATTGGCTATAGCAGCACTCGCTGCACCTGACAGACTTGTCATAGACTCTCTCAGAAGCAGTAGATCTCTAACTATTCCTTCACCTAAACTTAGAGTGGTGGTGCAGATTTGCTTTCCTGGTGCATCATTCCCAGATCAGAACTGTGATACTACTGATAAATCTATTAACTGCCCCTATCAAAGGGACCTTGAGTGTCTCAGCAGCAGGGAATGTTGCAACACAATGGTAAAGTTAACTGTAAAACAAAACTAAAATCCTTTAACTGGTGTTTAGTTCCAGTGGAGCTACCTGGTTTAATAAAGTATGTTTTATGTAGAAATACTCCAGACTATCATTTTGATGATTCACTTATCCTAGTGTCCTTCCCATCTTGTAAATTAAACTAATATTCCAAAATACTGTAAAGCTTCAAACGTGAAAAATATATGCAGCATATTTTTAAATGGACTAACGAGGTGGGGAATCTGACATAATCAACTCAGAGTGTGTGAAATATAATATAATGGGAGATGAAGCAAACAGTGGAGAGAACTTCATGTCACAGGCACTGTAATAAGACACAAAACCAAATGTATCCAACTCCAAAGATATCTGGTCATATAAAACATCTGTATGTCTTGCAGTGATTCCTTTAGAAAATGATGTAATTGAATTTGTGGAAAAGTAGTTTGAAACTATCTAATGCCATAAATTCATGGATTTGCACCTTAATCCATCACACTTAATGAGTGAGATTCTCACTCCTTCTCTTTTATGTTGGATAATGGGGCCAGAATGGTGTACAGAAGCTTTAAAATCTCCAGCTCCAGCTGAGAGAGAATTTCTCTGGTGCAGGACCAGAGGAAGTAGCCACAGACTGACTTCTGAGGATCTCTCTGTAAGTTGAGGTGTGTCAGGGCTGCGGAACACAGCGCTGCAATTTAAATTTGGTCCCCAAAGCAGTCCAAAATCAAGAGGACACAAAGGTGGTTTAAAGCCAACTTTGCCCCTCACTTCACTTCTTGGACATACAATGTCCTGAAATGTCACCCAGGGAGACTGATTTTAGAATGAAGCTGAACTGTGCTAGTACTCAACAAGAAGTAGAAGTGGGTGGCAACCTAGGCAGCAGTGGCCATGAGATGGTTGAGTTCAGGATCCTCACAAAAGGAAGAAAGGAGAGTAGCAAAATACAGACCCTGGACTTTAGAAAAGCAGACTTAGACTCCCTTAGGGAACTGATGGGCAGGATCCCCTGGGAAGCTAATACGAGGGGGCAAAGAGTCCAGGAGAGCTGGCTGTATTTTAAAGAAGCCTTGTTAAGGGCGCAGGAAGAAACCATCCTGAAGTGCAGAAAGAATAGCAAATATGGCAGGCGACCAGCTTGGCTTAACAGTGAAATCTTCGGTGAGTTTAAACTCACAAAGGAAGCTTACAAGAAGTGGAAATTTGGACAGATGACTGGGGAGGAGTATAAAAATATTGCTAGAGCATGCAGGGGTATAATCAAAAAGGCCAAGGCTCGATTGGAGTTGCAGCTAGCAAGGGATGTGAAGGGTAACAAGAAGGGTTTCTACAGGTATCTTTAGCAACAAGAAGGTGGTCAGGGAAAGTGTGGGACCCTTACTGAATGGGGGAGGCAACATAGTGACAGATGATGTGAAAAAAGCTGAAGTACTCAATGCTTTTTTTGCCTCAGTCTTCACAGACAAGATCAGCTCCCAGACTGCTGCACTGGGCAACACAGTATGGGGAGGAGGTGAGTGATCAAAGAACAGGTTAAGAACTATTTAGAAAAGCTGGACGTGCACAAGTCCATGGGTCCAGATCTAATGCATCCAAGGGTGCTGAGGGAGTTTGCTGATGTGATTGCAGTCATTGGCCATTATCTTTGAAAATTTGTAGTGATCAGGGGAGGTCCCAGACAATTGGAAAAAGGCCAATATAGTGCTCATATTTTAAAAAGGGAAGAAAGAGAACCTGGGGACCTACAGACCGGTCAGCCTCACTTCAGTCCCCAGCAAAATCATGGAGCAGGTCCTCAAGGAATCCATTTTGAAGCACTTGGAGGAGAGGAAGGTGATCAGGAACAGTCAACATGGATTCACCAAGGCCAAGTCATGCCTGACCAACCTGATTGCCTTCTATGATGAGATAACTGGCTTTGTGGATATGGGGAAAGTGGTGGATGTGATATATCTTGACTTTAGCAAAGCTTTTGATGCGGTCTCCGACAGTATTCTTGCCAGCAAGTTAAAAAGGTATGGATTCGATGAATGGACTATAAGGGCGATAGAAAGCTGGATAGATTGTCGGGCTCAACGGGTAGTAATCAACTGCTCGATTTTTAGTTGGCAGCTGGTATCAGGCAGAGTACCTCAGGAGTTGGTCCTGGGGCCAGTTTTGTTCAACATCTTTATTAATGATCTGGATGATGGGCTTAATTGCACCCTCAGCAAATTCGCAGATGACACTAAACTGGGGGGGAGGTAGATACGCTGGAGGGTAGGATAGGGTCCAGAGTGACCTACACAAATTAGAGGATTGGAGAGAGTCCAGTGGAGGGCAACAAAAATGATTAGGGGGCTGGGGCATGTAATTTATGAGGAGAGGCTGAGGGAACTGGGGTTATTTAGTCTGCAGAAGAGAAGAGTGACGGGGAATTTGATAACAGCTTTCAACTACCTGAAGGGGGGTATCAAAGAGGATGGAGCTAGGCTGTTCTCAGTGGTGGCAGATGACAGAACAAGAAGCAATGGTCTCAAGTTACAGTGGGGGAGGTATTGGTTGGATATTAGGAAACTCTATTTCACTAGAAGGGTGGTGAAGCACTGGAATGGGTTACCTTGGGAGGTGGTAGAATCTCCATCCTTAGAGGTTTTTAAGGTCCAGCTTGACAAAGCCTTGGCTGGGATGATTTAGTTAGTGTTGGTCCTGCTTTGAGCAGGGGATTTGACTAGGTGACCTCCTGAGGTCTCTTCCAACCCTAATATTCTATGATAATACTTAAAAAAAAAAAAGTTAGGTGCAAATTATTTATTCTGTCAGATCAGTAAATGGAATATTAAGCAGGAAATATCAACTGTTACTCATAAATCACTTAAACTAATCTAATCAGGAATAATTCTGCTGAAGTTATAGGAGTTGCCACTGATGTGCAACTGGCAAGAGATCAGAATTGCTCTTAGTTAAGACATCCAAGGTAATTATAATGCTGGTTTCCCTGTGCAGCTCTACTGGTTACGTGAGGCTTGATTTTTTTTTTTCTTCAAATTTTCTTATCAAACACTAGTACAAAAGTAAACATAAGTCAGCTAAGGATAAACCCAGATGCTGGTCTATAATACTCAATAGTGCTGGATTCTGTTAATAGTGGCAAAGATGTGGAGCCTGTTAAATTCAAACAGACTTAATTGTTTCAGTTGGAGTGGATTCTTCATGCTGTTATACAAATATAATGGACAGTTAGAAGTTTTTGTCAGATGCCTGTTTTTTTTTAAAGTGGTTGGCTTCTAATACCAAACAGTTGAGAACAGTTGTTGCATATCCAACAGATATGTCTGTCTGGAAGCAATAGGGAGAGTTAAAGATTTTAGGAGATCTCTGTTTTGAGAAGTGCGTTTTTCATAAGGTTTAAGGTCTGAACTTCAGAAGCACTGAGGAACTGCAGTTCCCATTAATTCAGTTAGTCTAGGTACAAAGCACTTTTGAAAATCAGACACCTGATATTTAGCTAGAAGTAACATTTATTTAAATTTCTTGGGGTTTATTTAAGCTCAGAAAACAAGACCTTTGGGAAATTTGTTAACCAACGTATTTTAACTGACACCTAGCGTATGCATGGCAAGTCCTGTTTAAAAGTACATTAGCAGTCAGTCAACCATAAGGTAGTCACTTTAACATGACTTACCCCATCTGCACTAGGTAAAAAGTCATGTTTTAAAACATGTTACTTAATATGTTTTCAAACACAGCATATTTTCCTAATCTAGACAAACCCTTAGGAAAAATATTAAAAGTAATGACCTTCTTTTTTCAAAGCTGTGGATATTTTTTCTGGGTTCCTGACTTAAATGTACAATTATCAGTTTCTTAACCTTGTCTTTGTTTTAAAATAAACTTTGTACTTACTATTATTTGCAGTAGGAATGTTAATGTCTCTTTTGCTTTAATAATATTAGGTCTATCATATGCAAGTCACACAGTTGGTTTTACACCGCCAACTTCACTGACTAGAGCCGGAATGTCTTATTACAACTCCCCAGGCCTTCATGTGCAACATATGGGACCGTCCCATGGAATTACAGTGAGTATTAAAAACTAGTAAATTTTCTTTTGAATTAAAATGTTAGTTATTTGTCTTTAACCCATTTTTAAAAATGCAAACGTTTGATTTTGTTTCCTTGCTCAAAGATGTCTGTTGCCTTCTTCAGTCCTGATTACCTCTCTACATTGAGAAATTGATTCTTAGTAGAAAATCTTTTCTTTCTGCAAGAGAGTGAAACATGTTGTCCCCTTAAAGACAGTAATAGGTTTCACCCTATGGATCTGCAGGCAAGGTGTGAGACGTGATGTTCTAACCTACCCCCCGTGTCGCAGGAAGTAAATACGTTACTTTCATTTTTCTCCTAGTCTCCACCACATCTGACGGATGAGTCATCTGAGGTTGCTCCAAGTTCAGGTTTTCTTCAAGATGACACACAATGCTACCACCGTGTCACTGTAACAGGCAGCTAATTATTATTTACTTTTTTTTGTTTTCCAGTGAGAATAGCAATATATTAAACATTTGTTAGGATATTACACAACATCTTTCACCTGGAATCATTTTTTATTTCTATTGAGTTTAATGTACTTAACTCAATCAAGTTTTTTCTAGGGCTGTTGATTAATCGCAGTTAACTCATGTGATTAACTAAAAAAAATTAATCTGTTTTAATTCTACTGTTAAATAGAATACCAATTGAAATTTATTAAATATTTTGAGTGTTTTTCTATATTTTCATATATATTGTATTCTGTGTTGTAATTGAAATCAAAGTGTATATTATTTTTGCTTACAAATATTTGCACTGTAAAAATGATAAACAAAATAAATAGTATTTTTCAGTTCCTCACACAAGTACCGTAGTGCAATCTCTTTGTCATGAAAGTGCAACTTACAAATGTAGATTTTTTTTTGTTTTTTGTTTTGGGTATGTAACTGCATTCAAATATAAAACAATGTACAATTTTAGATCCTGCAAATCCACTCAGTCCTACTTCTTGTTTAGCCAATCGCTCAGACAAACAAGTTTGTTTACATTTACATGCTGCCCTCTTCTTATTTACAATGTCACCAGAAAGTGAGAACAGGCATTTTCATGGCACTTTTATAGCCGGCACTGCAAGGTATTTACATACCAGTTATGCTAAACATTCGTATGCCCATTCATGCTTCTGCCACCATTCCAGAGGACATGCTTCCATGCTGATGACGCTCATTGAAAAAATAAGCGTTAATTAAATTTATGACTGAATGTCTTGAGGGGAGAATTGTATGTCCCCTGCTCTGTTTTTACCCACATTCTGCCACATATTTTCTGTTATAACAGTCTTGGATGATGACCCAGCACATGTTGTTCATTTTAAGAACACTTTCACTGCAGATTTCAGAAAACGCAAAGAAGGTACCAATGTGAGATTTCAGAAGATAGCTATAGCACTTAACCCAAGGTTTAAGAATCTGAAGTGCTTTCCAAAATCTGAAAGGGACCAGGTGTGGAGCTTGCTTTCAGAAGCCTTAAAAGAGCAACACTCCGATGCGGAAACTGCAGAACCCGAACCACCAAAAAAGAAAATGAACCATCTGCTGGTGGCATCTGACTCGTATAATGAAAATGAACATGCGTCAGTCTGCACTGCTTTGGATGGTTATCGAGCAGAACCCGTCATCAGCATGGACACAGGTCTTCTGGAATGGTGGTTGAAGCATGAAGGGACGTGAATCTTTAGCACATATGGCACATAAATATCTTGCAATGTTGGCTAAAAAAGTGCCATGCGAAGGCATGTTCTCGCTTTCAGGTGACATTGTAAACAAGAAGCGGGTAGCATTATCTTCTGCAAATATAAACAAACTTGTTTGTCTGAGCAATTGGTTAAACAAGAAGTAGGACTGAGTGGACTTGCAGGATCTAAAATTGTACATTGTTTTATTTTTCAACGTAGTTATTTTTTGTACATAATTCTACATCTGTAAGTTCAACTTTCATGATACAGACTGCACTACAGTACTTGTATTAGGTGAATTGAAAAATACTATTTCTTTTGTTTTTTACAATGCAAATACTTGTAATCAAAAATAAATATTAAGTGAGTACTGTACACTTTGTATTCTGTGTTGTATTTGAAATCAGTATATTTGAAAATGTAGAAAACATCCAAAAATATTTAAATAAATGGTATTCTATTATTGTTTAACAGCGCGATTAATCATGATTTTTTTAATTGTGCGATTAATCAGAATTAATTTTTTTAGTCGCTTGACAGCCCAAATACTCATTGAGTTTATAAAGCAAACAAAACTGAAACATTAGTACTTTGGCAAGATAGCTTATGGCTGATGTATCAAACAGGAAGTGCTATTCAGTATATTCTGAATAAGTACAGCAATATGCAAACAATCTTCTGCAAAGTGTTTCTTTATGCCAGTGTCCTCTGATACAAAACCTTGTTTCAGTAGATTTTTATAGAAAGGCACAAATATAGCAGTAGATTTGTCAAACCTTTTCTAAAAAAAACTTCTTACGACAGAAATCTATCTGGAGTATAATTACACTAGAATATGCTAAAATGTGGACTTTCGTAGGTTAACTGTTAATATTAATTTCCACAATTGTTAAGGCCTACAACTATACCACATGTAGCTCTGATCTCATAGGTGGAGGCAGCATGGTCCAGTGGATAGGGTACCAGAGTAGGAGTCAACTTGGGTTCTGTTCCTAGCTCTGCAGCTGACTCTGAGCTAGTTGCATAACTTCTTTGTGCCTCTGAAAAAATGGGGACTAATAATGTCTACCCACTTTGAGAGAGACTGATTGTAAAAAAGGTATTAAGACAAAAAGCTGGATGCTGCAGGAAATGGTGTTGATTAATAGGCACATGGCTCTCTGACTTTAGCGTCTACTGAACCCAGGTTCCACCTTGGTATTAGAGGTTCACTCATGCTAGAGGTGCTTTACAAGCAGAAGCCCAGACCAATTAGTTTTCAGAAATCCCATGGCCTTTTTCTCATAGTGTTAGTCAAATTTGTTGTTTACATTTATACTGCAAAGTAGGTGTCCTGGCCAAATTCTAATTTGGAGAATTTTATGCCTACCTAAAAGGCACTTCAGTTGGAAAAGCAACCTTCTTAATAAACAATCAAGTTGCTAAGCTGTATATCTGTTGTAGAATTGTTTCCTGGTTTCTTTCCCAAAGGGTGGCTATTTTTTCTTGTTTGGTTATGTCAGGGGGAGGGGCATTTTGGAGTTCTTAAGGATCTGACTTAATATACAGTTGTTACTGTTGCTATTTGCTTCATAGCTGCTGCAGTTTTGAAGATATTTTGGTTTGTCTTACGTTTTTATATTGCTAATTTTACAATCGTGCTTCCTCTACTCTGAAAAAATATCAAAGTGGGTGTCAGATCTTCTTGCTTTGAAGAATATGTTCACATCTTACTGTTCTTGAGAAAGGGCGTGCTGAAGACTATTACAAATCTGCAATTTCTTTGGAGACAGTTCTGTTAGTTACTGTTTATTTACAGAGCCCAAAGGGATGTACTCACCATTTTTATAATGCTTGCCTCATAAAGAACAGCTTGATTTGTGCTTCCATGAGGCTTCATTTTCAGATACAATCTTTTTACAGTCATTTGGAATTTTCCTATGCCAGTTTAGGTATGCACTGTCACTTTTTAACTCCACATGCTGATAATGTTAAGTCATGCTTATTAGCACCTGCTGCTATGTTGTGGTCAAGCATAGATAGTTATTGTATCTGAGCTTCTTCCTCTATTCTTCTTTCTAGGTACCTATTTGCCATTAAGTGTTTTGAGGACTACACTTAAGAAGGAATAATCAATTGCACAAATACAATATGAGAAAAGATTGCCTAGGCAGGAATAGTGCAGACAAGGATCAGGGGTTTATAGTGGATCACAAGCTAAACATGGGCCAACAGTGTAATGCTGCTGCAAAAAAAGCGAACATGGTTCTGGGATGTATTAGCAAAAGTGTTGTAAGCAAGTAATTCTTCTCCTCTACTCAGCACTCAGGCCTCAACTGGAGAATTATGCCCAGGTCTGGGAACCACACTTCAGAAAAGATGTGGACAAGTTGGAGAAAGTCCAGAGGAGAGCAACAAAAATGATTAAAGGTCTAGAAAATGCGACCTATGAGGAAGGATAGAAAAAATTGGGTTTGTTTAGTCTGGAGAAGAGAAGACTGAGGGAGAACATAAGAGTCTTCAGTTACATAAAAGGTTGCTATAAAGAGGAGGGTGATAAGTTGTTCTCCTTAACCACTGAGGCCAGGACAAGAAGCAATGGGCTTAAATTGCAGCAAGGGAGGCTTAGGTTGGACATTGACAAACTTTCTAGCTTTCAGGGTCATTAAGCACTGAAAGAAATTACCTAGGGATGTTGGGGAATCTCCATCATCAGAGGTTTTTTAAGAACAGGTTAGAACAGACATCGGATAGCGATGATCTAGATAATGCTTGGTCCTGCCTCAGTGCAGGGGACTGGACTAGATGACCTATTGCGATCCCTTCTCATCCTACATTTCTATTTCTGTTTTATTTCTCCCCTACTGGCTTAGAGGAGTGGGCATTTTTTTTATCTCAAAAATGGTTCCAGTGTGCTATGCTAGTACATTTCAAAGTTACGTCAAATTCAGAATTTGTCTTGATAACTATTTACCTAAAGCTGTATTGTGATCCTTTTTAATATTTTGGACTTGATCCTTCCATTTAATTTGGTATTTTGAATTTTGCCTTTAAACAATGTGTTAATGATGAGTCTGTGAGAGGACTTCTTGATATCCGCAAAAGCGTCTAAAAAACGTATACATGTTCAACATGATTTCAATATTTGTTCTGCAGAGGCCTTCACCACGAAGAAGTAACAGCCCTGACAAATTTAAACGTCCCACTCCTCCTCCTTCTCCAAACACGCAGACCCCAGTCCAGCCTCCACCTCCACCTCCACCACCACCACCTGTGCAGCCTACAGTCCAATCAACAGCATCGCAGTCAGCCACTTTTCAGCATTCAGTGCATCCCTCTTCTCAGCCTTAGTGCATGTGCTCAGCAGTCTGTATTCAGAGTTGGACTCATAAGATGGAGCGGTTTACTAAACGCCAAAGGCTTACCTGGCATATTTGGATTTGACTTACTTGCACTGAGGTTATATAGGCTTCACTGTTAATTGTGTTGTAAACATTTGTCTAAAAATGCAGCCAGTGTTGTGGGTCTACAACACTAACTTAACAAAATTTTCCATCAGTGTTTACTTGAACTACATGTATGTCCATTCTCTGGCTGGAACATTTGCTACTCTCTTTGGTAATACGGCATTATGTCGTTTTGCTTGGCTCCAAAGCTTCATTTTCCTGGCTTTTAGGTTTGTAAAATTAAAGGGATATCTTTTTATATTCTTTTCATGACAATTTGCATAAAATTACAGGCAT
Source organism: Lepidochelys olivacea (assembly GCF_965140295.1). Lineage (NCBI taxonomy): Eukaryota > Metazoa > Chordata > Testudines > Cheloniidae > Lepidochelys > Lepidochelys olivacea. The sequence goes on along the minus strand of NC_140417.1, from coordinate 76,694,118 downwards.
GATGGGCTATATTATAAATTCCTAAATATTAACAGTGTTTACCAAGCATATGGTAAATCAGCACTACATTTCAGTAATCTGAAGATACAGCTTTTAGTGCAAAAGTGAAAGTCAGACACGTTAATCAGTGCCCTAGACTATATTGTATCACCTAATAAATAAGCTTAATACAGGTTCAGTATTCAACACACATGACACATTAATACTTTTTCCTATTTTAAAAAATAAAACCAAAACCTCAAATGTATGGTGCAGTCTGAAGTTAAATGTGGGTAATCTAACTTGTCAAAGTATATGGAATGTACAAGTCATGACCTTAAGATTTGATTGTCTAATTTATCATTTACGTTAACTTGTAAGCTGTCCATACTGTGTGTTCTGTCACAGTGAACTTCTATAAGTGTGGTCCTGCCAGCAAGTTACTGGTGGCTGATTAAAGTGTGCTTTGATTTCTGCTGCAGAAGGCAATGTGATTGTAGAGAACAGCTGATTTTTTTTTCTTGTTGAAATATATTAATTGTGATTTCCCCTAAAACAAAGTTTGAACAACTATTTTAAATGTTCAAAAGACTATTAGAGAATATGGTATAAGATGAATATTATAGGAATATATTGGCATAACAGCCAAAAATGTTGTATTGCTTGGTAGAAACAAAACAGAGTACAGAGAAAGTAGCACAACATGGCACTAACGAATGCTTATTTAGCAGCCTAAGCCGGTACAATGTATAAAGAAATGTATTCTGAATACATTCTTTCCATTCATTTAGCACAAATAAATTGTTTGGTTTCACTTTGCAGTGGAACAGAGTGTCACTTTTTTCTTTGATACTAGCATCTTACCTAGTTTTATTTTTAAGTTCTCATTGGCTAGGTTTATATAATACTGATATTTTTAAGTGGTTTACCTCCTATATTTGTATATGTGGGCCAAGGAAAAAATTACTAGAAAATGTGTATTTGAGAATATGTATCTGGTTCTAAGGAGAACAGAACATTACCTTATTTGTTTGCAAAAGCTTTTTGACACGCCTGACACTTCATTGAGCGCGTTCTTAAGAAGAAAAAATAGAAATTTGGATATTTACTAACACTTCTACATACATTTGCATATTTGCCATTCAACAACTATGTAAGAATTGCAGAGTGAAAATGGTAATCAATGATAGTATTCAAAATATCAGGTAGAAATGTTTTAAAATGTTCAGTTAAGGTCAAAGCAAAAGTGGAATTTCTTCAATATAGCTATGTAGTTTCAGATCTTAAAAAGAGTTTAGAAAAATGTGTGTGTATAAATAGTATGTTACACTGGTTAAGCCAACATGAGATCAAGTGCATTATTAAATTCCACTAGTTAGGTTGTACCTTTCTGGTAAAATGACACCGTCAAGGCTGTGACAGGCCTAAAATCTGACCTATGCTCCTATCTGGAATTTTTCAACTTTTTCTTTTTCTAACCACCTTTTCAACCTCCTCCCTTCCGATCATGAAGCTCAGTAAACTGCTTGTATACAAATTGTCTGGCATAGAACATGCTCCCTGTTTTAAGTCTCAGTTGTGAGCGTTTTATTAAATAGAACTTCTGAAGCAGTTGCAGGATTGTATTGGAAAAATTACAGGAAGTCAAAAGTTACATTCCTGATGGGACTAGTGGCACAATAGGGTCAATATGTAGATTTCACATAGTTTGTGTTTTTTGTAAATATAACAAATAGGAAAAAATATATATTCTTACAAATAAGATTCCTGCTTATGTAAATCTCTGACTATTTAAAACACAGTGCCCACCTTTCTAAAGTGCTTTGAGATTCTTGGACAAAAGGTACTCGCTAAGTGCAAGCTAGTACTGGTGGTAGTAAAAACTGGCTAAAGAATAAGAGGTGTGCGGTAGAGTTGCTTTAATATCTTCAGAAAAATTAAAATAACCTAGCGTAATTTAAATTTGAAGCTCGGTCTAAAATTGAAATTCTGTAATCCAAGGTTTGAGCGTTGCTATAAGATATCACATAGTGAACTCTCCCTCATTACTGTGAGATTTGTTACCAGTTGAAAGCAAAGAACTGACAAATGAATACTGACTGCTGAAAATGTAACAAGGCACTGAAGTGGCCTTAACTAGCTAATAAGGTTGAACAAACATTCTCTTGAAGACAGAAGTGTGAACTTTTGTTTGTAGATTTTTTGAATAAGATAAGGAATTGTGCACATCCTTCTAATAAACATCAATGGATTTTCAGTTTTGCTTGTGAATTATAGTCTTCCATAATTCTGCAACTATGGATTTACCAGACTACTACAGAATCTTCTGTGGACTAGAGAAATTCACTTTAAAAATAAGAGCCAACTTGACATGAGTCCTTACATGCTTGGTTTCTTATTTTATCCAGTATACATTCAGGTGGGCTTTTATCTTCATCAGTGGTAATATTTGCCAGTTGCACACTGCATGGCAACTAGTTGAGTAGCATGGTGAAATAGGTTTCAGAGTGACAGCTGTGTTAGTCTGTATTCGCAAAAAGAAAAGGAGGACTTATGGCACCTTAGAGACTAACCAATTTATTTGAGCATAAGCTTTCGTGAGCTACAGCTCACTTCATCGGATGCATACTGTGGAAACTGCAGAAGACATTATATACACAGAGAGCATGAAACAATACCTCCTCCCATCCCACTCTCCTGCTGGTAATAGCTTATCTAAAGTGATCACTCTCCTTACAATGTGTATGATTATCAAGGTGTGCCATTTCCAGCCCAAATCCAGGCCAACTGTGCCCACATATCTATTCAGGGGACACCATCACAGGGCCTAATAACATCAGCCACACTATCAGAGGCTTGTTCACCTGCACATCCACCAATGTGATATATGCCATCATGTGCCAGCAATGCTCCTCTGCCATGTACATTGGTCAAACTGGACAGTCTCTACGTAAAAGAATAAATGGACACAAATCAGATGTCCAGAATTATAACATTCATAAACCAGTCGGAGAACACTTCAATCTCTCTGGTCATGCAATTACAGACATGAAGGTCGCTATCTTACAACAAAAAAACTTCAAATCCAGACTCCAGCGAGAAACTGCTGAATTGGAATTCATTTGCAAATTGTATACTATTAATTCAGGCTTAAATAGAGACTGGGAGTGGGCTAAGTCATTATGCAAGGTAGCCTATTTCCCCTTGTTTTTTCCTACCCCCCGCCCCCTCAGATGTTCTGGTTAAACTTGGATTTATGCTGGAAATGGCCCACCTTGATAATCATACACATTGTAAGGAGAGTGGTCAGTTTGGATGAGCTATTACCAGCAGGAGAGTGAGTTTGTGTGGGGGGGGAAGGGGGGGTGAGAAAACCTGGATTTGTGCTGGAAATGGCCCACCTTGATTGTCATACACATTGTAAGGAGAGTGATCACTTTAGATAAGCTATTACCAGCAGGAGAGTGGGGTGGGAGGAGGTATTGTTTCATGGTCTCTGTGTATATAATGTCTTCTGCAGTTTCCACAGTATGCATCCGATGAAGTGAGCTGTAGCTCACGAAAGCTTATGCTCAAATAAATCGGTTAGTCTCTAAGGTGCCACAAGTCCTCCTTTTCTTTATGATGAAATAGACAACCCAAGATGCTGCCATGTTTGGAGGGAGTGGATTGTTCTAAGGGCATGTCTTCACTAGCACCGTTAAAGCGCCACGGTAGCGATTTAACATGGCTTGTGTAGTTGCGGCATAGCGTTGGGAAAGAGCTCTCCCAGCACTATAACAAAAACACCTCCACAAGGGGAATAGCTGCCAGCATTAGGACCACGGCTCCCAGCACTGGGGCACTGTCTACAGTGGCGCGCTACAGCGCTGAAACTTGCATCGCTGAGGGGGGAGTGTTTTTTCATACCCCTTAGTGAGAAAGTTGCAGCGCTGTAAAGTGCCAGTGTAGACAAGCCCTTAGTTGTAACATTCCTTGGACAATACCCTGCCATAGGACTCGTGCCTAACCAGAAGGTCACAGAAGCACTTTTCAGTAGTAATTAGCATTTAGGATGTGTGCACAATCCCCTCAAGCTCAGCAGTTAAGGGTATAAAAAGCCCTCCTACTTCAACTATCCACCAGTTGCTCTCTTTCCATTGCAGGAATGGTCACCAAACCATCCCCCCCCCCCCCAACCCGCAAGATAAGCAAGTGCCATTCCATTCTTTGGCAGCTAAATCTTAGGGGAGTTTGGTTCAGGCATGGGAATATCGAAGTAGTCTCTGATATTCATCTTTCCTGGGATTTATTCTGTGTTTACAGGATCAGTAGTTCTTAATTATATAAAATCATTCTCTTGGGAGGAGAAGGTGGGACAGTTCTCAGAGGCACGTCTTCCTTAGCTAAGGTTGTGTTGACTGCTTCCTCCCCTTCTCTGAATGACATTATAGTCTTTCAAAACTTGGTGGTCAGAGGAACAGCTGTGGTTTGTGATTCTCTTTGCAGCTTTGCCCAGGAAGCTGCACAAGCATTTTGACATCCTAGAGTTCCATGAGCGAGAGAATAATTCTTAATGTCAGTAAGAATGTTTCAGCTCCCTAAAGAGGTCTGAATCCACTCTGACTCTATTTCAGTCACAGGGAAACTCAATTTCTTATACAAGCTCTTCAAATTATTTTTCCAGTATTTTTCCAAATAAGAAATATGGAGCTGGAAATGTAATTGACCCTTGGTCAGTTCAGATGACTGGACATCTTAGGAAGACAGGTTTATGCCCCTGTGCTCTGTCTTTTGCAGCTGCCAATTATCAGTCTGTTTATACATTTCCAAGTGTTTTTGCTTTTTTGCCTCTTTGCCCCCGTACATTCCTGAGGACAAAAAAGAAATACCTGGATTCATTCATGGAAATGAAGGTGTTGTCCAGACACTGCTTCAGCTATGGCTAGCAGCCCGGAAGTAGTGTCCAAGATACCCAAGGAAGACCGGTCTGTTAGAAGGATGAAAATCACAAAGTTCACAGCCAGCTCTTTTGGGCTTGAATCACCCTGTTGTCAGCAGCAAATCTGTATTTTGATTTCATATATAAATTACAGCAGTCTTCTTCAGAAGCTGTCTGCCAGCAAAGCATGAAATAATCTGGAAGATATTTCCATACCTACCAAAGAAAGCGAAGATCTGCCCCCTCAGCTATAGGTATTGCTGCTGCACCTGTACAAATTTAGAGAATGCATCAGAGGAATGTGATAAGTCTTGGAATTTGCAGATCCTAATTCTTCCTGTACTGCTCCACCCTTTGAGGACTCTTCCTGGTTTGAGACATGGGAAACAGTTTATTTTGACCTTTTGAGTTTGGGGACAATTGTCCAGGGAAGAAATGGTGGCCTCTGTCCTGTTTTGGACCTAAGGATAAACAATTTTTGTATGCCTGCTCTAGGGAGTATAATTCCTGTTCTCAACCCCCTGAGGATTTGGGTCAGGGCTCTCGACCTTTGAGCTGTCTACTTCTACATCTTGCAAAGGCACAGGAAATGGCTCTGGTTCATGGGGACAAAAATTGAGTGTAAATGTGAGGTTATACACCTACATGTCAAGAGCTATTAATTGCTATTTGGACAGAACAAAGTAATTTAGAAAGATGAACAAACAGTGGCCTTAAATTTAAAGGTTACCTCCAGCTCAAGGGCTGAGAGAGTATACATCCAATCCTATTATGAAATACCTGATGATCTTGCTTCTGAATGTCTTGTATCAGCAGTGTGCCCTCCTAGAAGATCTGGAGGGCTTCAAGTGCATCAAGAATTGATGCTGGTTGGGGGAAGACAGTACTTCAGTCACTGTTCAACTAGTGCGGGTATTTAGCCTGATGTTAAAGCTAATCTCCACATGGAGAAGGGGGAGGGGGCTACTTACAGTAATTTGTGATTTGAATGTATATTGCCTTCATCAGGATCTTCCCTCTTTGCCTTGGACTCTCACTCCAAATAGGGTTTCTGAAGGTAGAGAAGAAGGGGGAGATGTTTAGAGGGCAGGGTGGAATGTGGGGCTTGAGAATTATGCATGTCCTTTCACTGACCCCTATTGCTCTGAGAGAGGTTCTGTGGATAGGCACAAGACTCCTAGAGCATGGCTCTGTGTAGGCAAAACATTCGAAGAGCAAGAGTTACTGTTAAATAATCCTTTCCTCTCAAACTGTTCAGCTTCATGTATTTTTTTACATACACATGACAGATTTAAACTCATGTTTCTGACGTTGGGATCTTTGATAACAAAAGAAGCTGCCCTGAACCCCCTTATTTTCTTTTAACCAGCCTTTCCACATCAGCATTGGAAACCATGTCCACCTAGCGGTGAGCAAGCTCTCTTGCCATATAAACATTTATTTAAACAGACACGTGTGTTTGCTAGTATTGAAACCTGAACTGTCCAGGCCTCAAGTGTGTGACTGTCCATCTTCAGTATGGTAACTGTTCCACAGATAATGGAATCCAAGCTTTTCGATGAGGAAGAAAGTATCACCAGGCAGATCTAGAGCCATATCCTCTTGCAGAAATATTGCAGGTTCCCTGAATGCCTGACAGAATCGGAGCAGACCTCAGTGAACCTTTCTGCACCTCGGTGTTCCAATGTCAAGAGTTCTTGAATGATCTAGTCATTGTGTTGGAGAAGATGGACATCTCCACATGGAGCTTCCAGGCCACATGGTGTCTGGGATCCCTTTGTTGAATTACCCCAGTGTCTCCCTGACCCCAGCTGAGTGAGGCTGTTTGTGGGATAGCCTGCTTAGAAGTCCCTAGATAGATGAAGGTTTGTTAAACTAAGTGCAGATTTGCTGGATAAAAACCAAGGCAGTGACTGAGTATTGTTTTTCCTGACATGGACTGGAGTTTGCTAATCACTAATGGAAAGGTATAAGATCTCAGACACTTTGGGAAAGGCTTTAGCAGTTTACTTGCTCTTCCTTCCCATATTATTAGCTGTGTCATTGCTTTGTTTCTTTATTCTCAAGGGGTGGGGGTGGGGGCGGGGGCATGTAAGGTGGATAGTCAAGCTCATCCGTGCCTTCATTCAGACTTGCACTAAACACTCCTTTTTTTTTTGTGCTTCCTGGTACTGGAAATGTCCCCTCAGCCTCCTCTTAATCGTTTTGGCCAGAAAGTGTTCATAATGTGTGCGGTGCATTTAAATCCTCAGATGGAAATTATTATGTACTCTAAGTGCAAAGTATTCTTTGTTCTAAATGAGGAATCCAAGCTTTCTTGGGTAGGCAGTTAGAATTACCAAGGTTTTCAAACTTCTTAGTGAGTATATTTTCATGTTACTTGTCAGAACATATTCCTGGGTAATTTTAAAACCACCCATTCACTTATGTTTTGTACAGTGAATTTTTTTCAGCAGATTTTAATGAGCTAGAACTGTCATACCAGTTTTTTTAAATGATTTTTTTTCTTTCCAAAACAAGTGTTAGCCATGACAACATATTAAAGAATTAAATTTGTTAAAACTTACTGCATTCCTCAAACTATTAAGCAACTCAAAGATTATTATGACTGTTGTCCTGAATGTTTAATCATGGACTATTTGAATGGTGTTAGTTCTTAAAGATAATTAAGGATTTTCAAGTTGTTTCATATTTGGAAAAGACATGAATATTTGTTTTTAAACACTTCCCTTTAAACTTCCCTTTAGAAAGTGCTGTGTATTAGCTTTGTATAACCTATATTGTTTTCCAAACTATGCACTGAACCCTGCTCTTGCTGAAATCAGTGGGAGTTTTGCCTTTGATGTGAGTGAGAGCAGGATTGATGGCTAAAGGTTCAATTCTGCAAATTCATTTCTGAGGGGATAATATATGAGTAATGAAAACTTGCATGAGTAAAGATTTCAGGTTGAGCTCATGCAGTCTTTATTGCTGTCACAGTTCCATGGGCACCCAAGGGTGAAACCCTGGCCCACTGAAGTCAATGGCAAAACTCCCGCTGCACTGCACCCAATTTTAAAGGGTCAGAAAAAGACTGCAGAGCACCTGTATATTTGAAAGTTAGCTCAGCTCAGATCTAACTTAGCAGTGGCCCAGGGTCAGCACTTTTGATATACAAGCCTGATATAGGTTGCTGCTCTCAGTAGGCACATTTCATATGCAAACTGGTTTTGACTTTCTTCTATCTTTTGGAGGGGAAAAAAAAGTACAGAAGAAAAACTAAATAAAAACAAGGGAGCATGAATCTCTCTTGATGCTGTCTCCAGTGTTAGCAGAGAGCAAGTAGGCCCAGGCAAGAACCTGCATAAACTGCCGCAGCATTTCACCTTCTGAACTTTGACATTCAGAATTGTGATGATTGTCCCCAGAGCCAAAGTAGGAGGAGAAAGTGGATTTAAAGTTTCTCCCTTCATGTTCAAAAACCACATTTATACAGCACTTTGGCTTAAATAATTCAACATATTGTTTTGTTTTTATGAATAATTAATTAAAATTGTTAGAATGTACCAAAGTAATGACCAGAAACAAACTAGGGGAAATATAAAATGACTAAATTTATTTGCATTATTTAAACATGATCTGAGACATGGAAAATTCAGCTTAGTGTATAATTCTGCCTTGTGTTGTACTTGTCCTTCTTCCACCAATAAAATAAATGAAAACAAACAAAATACTACAAGTCTCAGAAGCCAGCCCTAAGTTGTTAGTCAGGTTGGGTAACATCTTCCTCTCCAAGTAGCCCCACCGACTTCAGTGGGGCTGTGCACGTACTTCAGCCTTACTCATTATGTCTTAAGGGGAATCTGAACCTGGCTGTGTTGCCTGAAGCTCTAAAATTCTGGCTCCCATTCCATAGGTACAAGTACAGGGCAATTGCAGTGAATGCTGGCAATCTTTTTCATACCAGCCCAAAGCAGCACTGCCTATCTTACTCCCAAGAGTCACAAAGGCACAGAGAACATAGCTGCTACTCATGTCGTGGAGCTGCCCAGGCCCATATGCTACTAGCCTGCTTGCTCCAATGGCGCCAGCCAAGCTCATCACTGAATGGCATGAGAAAGTTTCCTATCATGGAGGAAGAAATCGGACTGCCATATCTAGAGAACTTCAGGAGAGGATTGCAGAGTATCTCCATGAAAGTTACATCGAGATCTCTCAGGAGGACAAAAGGGACATCCCTCTGTGCATAAACAAAGTGCTCCGCACGCCCCACCCCCAGCCCAACAGGGAAATGAAAAACAGATGCCAACTCTACTGCTGTTTGTTGTGCCTCTTCCCCCACACAGGACACCGAATCGATGTGGATCGTGTAACCAGACTGCCACAGCACTGTTCAAGAATTTATTTTAAATTTACCTCCTACCTTTTTATTTTCTCACAATATACTGGCAAATCAATGAAAAGTCAGTACTTTTGCCTTATTCACTTGGGGATGGGCCAAGCACCAACTTTAAATGGGGGCAGGGGAGGAGAGAGGAAAGAGAAGCAAATAAAAAATTGTAAGGAAAAATCCATTCCCTCACTCACCCGAGCTCCTGTCCCCTTCATCAACGGGCTCATCTGTGCTCACCTAGAGGGACTGGCTAGATTCTTGCTGTGGTTCAAACAGGTCCTGGTTCATGGCATGGCTGGAGTCCCCTGCCACACACACCTTCCTCCCTCCTTTTCTGCTGCTCCTTGCTGTTCAAAGCAAGGGTGTCCATCTTGGTCTCTTCTGAGGTATCCACAATGGCCTTGTGGGGTTGATAGGGTCATTGCTAAGTATGGCATGCAGTCCCTTTCCTTCTGATATCCCTGGTGAAGTTCTGTCACTTTACCATGGCACTGCTGCTGATCTCTGCTGTACCCCTTTGCCTACGTCCCCCGTGCAATCTGCTGATAGATGTCAGTGCTGCTACAGCTGGTCTGTAGCTGTGCTTGCATAGCCTGTTCGCACTGCAGGCCCAGGAAATCCAATACCTCCTCTCTACTCTGGGCAGAATCGTGTCAAGTAGCTGTACATGTGGAGCCATGGTCGGTTGGACACAAACAACAAAGGTAAACTTCTAGGTGTGCCTGCCAAGGTGGACAACCAGGAAAGGACACTGCCAAAAAATAGGTGGGGTTTTCAAAGGGTGGGGGTGGGGGGCTTTAGTTTCTGTGACCGCCCTGGGCAGTGGCATTTAAACTTGTGAACGGAGAGGGGAATGAGGTCTTGTGGGACAGTTGCTGGCGGACTGTTAGGGTTGACACAGAGTGTGCAGTGTGTACGCTTGCACTATGTTGACCACAGAAGAATGAACAGGTCTCTATATTGTTTGTGGAGGTAGTTTTACTGCATCGCCCTAATGGGATGTGTTTACTGGCCGGAGACGCATCCATAAATAGGCTGACGCAAGGCAATTTATGTTGACCTAACTTTGTAGTGCAGATCAGGCTCAGGGCATTGGATCAGAATTATGCACCGCGTTTTGGAAGGCTAGATCAGTTGATCAGCAGATGAGATTATTTTGCTCTAGCCTTTTAATAATGATTTCTATGTTAAGAAATAATAGGTTAAAAAAAGGTATTAATTCAAATATAAGTGTAAACTGTACAGAAACAAAAATGAGCTATACCTGTACAGCAATTTAACTCCACCGCCCCTCCCCCCCGCCACACCACACGTACTTATTACAATTTATTTGATTATTTATTTGGTAACCTTTTTTAATTTGGCTGATCATTTTAGACACAAGTTTCAGCACTATTTGTGTTTTGTCAACTGCCAGTTTCTATTAATCTTTTATCAACAATGCTTCCCATGTTTATATGAATAATTCATGTGTTTTATTTTTACCAAATAAGGTACATAAGTCTCCTGGTAAGTAAATTCTTAGTTTGCGTGTAAGACAAGTACCTAACACGTAGAAGAGGACAAACTAAAGGAATGTGCCAGCACTGACTTCAAAGGATTGTTGGTTATGGTAGGTCACATAATAATTTTTGTTTATTTAGTTTGTCGCAGACCAAAAAGGGATTATGGCCCATTGTCATAGTATATGTATTAGTTCATCATTAACTCCTACATAATTATACCGCTTCTTAATTGGCCAAATTTATCCCCATTCACTTTTGTGGGTTTATGTCAGGGATGAATCTCACTCAGTGAGTCTATTATTCATCCTGCTAGGACTCTCCTGTGTTCCATAAGACAAAACTGGAGTCATTCATGCAACTATACCCTTCCTCACCCACACCTTGATCTTTGGATGAAATGGGTCTTGGATTTGAATCACTCCTGTTTTTGATTTTGCAATATTAAGGCCTAATCACTAAGACAATGCACAGTGTTCAAACCACCACCCCTCCCACGTTACCTTTCTCTGAGTCTGTACAAATGTAGTTGCATAATTCCTAATTTCATAAGAATGGCCATACTGGGTCAGACCAAAGGTCCATCCAGCCCAGCATACTGTTCCCTGACAGTGGCCAATGCTAAGTGCCCCAGAGGAAATGAACAGAACAGGTAATCATCAAGTGATCCATCCCATCATACATTCCAACCTCTGGCAAGCAGAGGCTAGGGACACCATCCCTGCCTATCCTGGCTAATAGCCATTGGTGGACCTATCCTCCATGAACTTATCTAGTTCTTTTTTGAACCCTGTTATAGTCTTGGCCTTCACAACATCATCTGGCAAGGAGTTCCACAGGTTGACTGTCTTGTATGAAACATACTTCCTTTTGTTTGTTTTAAACCTGCTGTCTATTAATTTCATTTGGTGACCCCTCGTTCTTGTGTTATGAGAAGGAGTAAATAACGCTTTTTTATTTACTTTCCCCACACAGTCATGATTTTATAGACCTCTATCATATTCCACCCCCCTTAGTTATCTCTGTTCTAAAGTCCCAGTCTTACTAATCTCTCCTCATATGGAAACTGTTCCATAACCCTACTCATTTTTGTTGCCCTTTTCTGAACTGTTTCCAATTCCAATATATCTTTTTCGAGATGGGGTGAGCACATCTGCACACAGTATTCAAGATGTGGGCCACAAGCTAAATATGAGTCACCAGTGTAATGCTGTTGCCAAAAAAAAGCAAACATCATTCTGGGATGTATTAGCAGGAGTGTTGTAAGCAAGACACAAGAAGTAATTCTTCTGCTCTCCTCTGCTCTGATTAGGCCTCAACTGGAGTATTGTGTCCAGTTCTGGGCGCCACATTTCATAAAGGATGTGGACAAATTGGAGAGAGTCCAGAGAAGAGCAACAAAAATGATTAAAGTCTAGAAAGCATGATCTATGAGGGAAGATTGAAAAATTGGGTTTGTTTAGTCTGGAAAAGAGAAGATTGAGAGAGACATAAGTTTTCAAGTATGTAAAAGGTTGTTACAAGGAAGAGGAAGAAAAATTGTTTTTCTTAACCTCTGAGGCTAGGACAAGAAGCAATGGGCTTAAATTGCAGCAAGGGTGGTTTAGGCTGGACAAATAGGAAAAAATTCCTACCTGTCAGGGTGGTTAAGCACTGGAATAAATTGCCTAGGGAGGTTTTGGAATCTCCATCACTGGAGATTTTTAAGAGCAACTTAAACAAACGCCTGTCAGGAATGGTCTAGACTCTAGATAATTAGTCCTGCCATGAGTGCAGGGGCTGGACTAGATGACCTCTCGAGGTCCCTTTCAGTTCTATGATTCTATGTGGGCATATGATATTTTCTGTCTTAGTATCTATCCCTTTCTTAATGATTCCTACGTTCTGTTTGCTTTTTTGACTGCTGCTGCACATTTAGTGGATATTTTCAGAGAACTATCCACAATGACTCCAAGATCTCTATTTTGAGTGGTAACAGCTAATTTAGGCCCCATTATTTTATATGTATAGTTGGGATTATTTTTTCCAATGTGCATTATTTTGCATTTATCAACATTGAATTTCATCTGCCATTGTATTGCCCAGTCACCCAGTTTTGTGAGATCCTTTTGTAGTTCTTCGCAGTCTGCCTGGGACTTAATTATCTTGAGTAGTTTTGTATCATCTGCAAATTTTGCCACCTCACTGTTTATCCCTTTTTACCAGATCATTTATGAATATGTTGCATTGGACTGGTCCCAGTACAGGCCCCTGGGGGACACCACTATTTACTTCTCTCCATTCTGAAAACTGACCATTTATTCCTACCCTTTGTTTCCTATCTTTTAACCAGTTACTAATCCGTGAGAGGACCTTTCCTCTTACCCCATGACAGCCTGCTTTGCTTAAGAGCCTTTGGTGAGGGACCTTGTCAAAGGCTTTCTGAAAATCTAAGTATACTATATCCACTGGATCCCCCTTGTCAATATGGTTGTTGACCCCCTCAAAGAATTCTAGTAGATTGGTGAGGCATGATTTCCCTTTACAAAAAACATTCTTCCCCAACAAATTATGTTCATCTATGTGTCTGACAGTTTTGTTCTTTACTATAGTTTCAACCAGTCTGCCTGGTACTGAAGTCAGGCTTACCAGCCTGTATTTGTCAGGATCACCTATGGAGCCCTTTTTAAAAATTGGCATCAGATTAGCTATCCTTCAGTCATTTGGTACAGAAGCTGATTTAAATGATAGGTTACAAACTACAGTTATTATTTCTGCAATTTCACATTTGAGTTCCTTCAGAACTCTTGGGTGAATACCATCTGGTTTTCGTGATGTATTACTGTTTAGTTTATCAGTTTGTTCCAAAACTTCCTCTAATGATGCCTCGATCTGGGACAGTTCCTCAGATTTGTCACCTAAAAAGGATGGCTCAGGTTTGGGAATCTCCCTCATATCCTCAGCCATGAAAACCGATGCAAAGAAGTAATTTAGTTTCTCCGCAATGGCCTTATTGTCCTTGAGTGCTCCTTTAGCATGTAGATCATCCAGTGGCTCCACTGTTTGTTTAGCAGGCATCCTGCTTCTGATGTACTTTAAAAAAAAATTGCTATTACTTTTTGAATCTTTGGCTAGCTGTTCTTCAAATTCTTTTTTGACCTTCCTACTTACATTTTTACACTTCATTTGCCAGAGTTTATGCTCATGTCTATTTTCCTGACTAGGATTTAACTTCCACTTTTTAAAGGATGCCTTTTTGACTCTCACTGCTTCTTTTATTTTGTTGTTTAGCCACGGTGGTACTTTTTTGGTTCTCTTACTATGTTTTTTAATTTGGGGTATACCTTTAAGTTGAGCCTCTTCTATGGTGTCTTTAAAAAGTTTACATGCAGCTTGCAGGGATTTTACTTTTGGCACTGTACCTTTTAATTTGTGTTTAACTTAACTTCCTCATTTTAGTGTAGTCCCCCTTTCTGAAATTAAATGCTTCAGTGTTGGGCCACTGTGGTGTTTTCCCTCCCACAGGGATGTTAAATTTAATTATATTATGGTCACTAGTACCAAGCAATCTAGCTATATTAATCCCTTGGACCAGATCCCGTGCTCCACTTAAGACTTAATCAAGAATTGCCTCTCCTCTTATGGGTTCCAGGACTAGCTGCTCCAAGAAGCAGTCATTTAAGGTGTCAAGAAACTTTATCTCTGCATCCTGTCCTGAGGTAACATGTACCCAGTCAATATAGGGATAGTTGAAATCCACCATTATTATTGAGGTTTTTTTATTTTTATAGCCTCTCTAATCTTCCTGAGCATTTCACAGTCACTGTCACCATCCTGGTTAGGTGATCGCTAATATATCCCTACTCAAATATAGATTCCTATATCTCCAAATCTGTGGCTGTTCCCTAGTTTTTATAGATTCTACCTCACATTTTTATCATCCAGTGCATATTCCACCCAGATGGGTTTTTAAATGTATCAGTTTTTACTCTGAGAAGAGCTAAAATGTAAGTGTTCCAGGTGTGGAACCTTTATTTTTGCTGGGGTTTCCAAATGGGATGGGAATTATGATAATTTTAAATGGAAAGTAACATGCAAGATCACGTTGCTGTTTAAATGCCAAATAGAGCTGAAAGTAATGTCATTCAATCTAATAAGATTGAATAATTTAGGCTCTATGAAATGGAAGACACACTACATCATAAGTTAGCTGATTAGCAATTCACAATTACTATTTGTCCATAAAACATTTTAACCAAGTATAAATTTTGGATGTTCCAGTAATGTGTATTAACAGCAAGTTATATGTAAATACAGCTCAATATGTTAACTTGAGTTGAAAGTTCTTCTACACTGAGAGCAATAGTCAGTGTTGCGATGAAAGAGTTCTGGACAGAGGTAAGGATTTTGCATATGACCTCTGGCAATAAAGTGGTAATAAATGCTGAGACTAGGAAAATAGAAATGATTATTTCACTGATATTTGTGTACATTTTAATTAGCATTGCGTACTCTTTTGGGGGGAGTTTTTTAATAAATATATGCCTGGGTTAATGCGTGATTGTAGGGTTGGCTCTACATCTAATTCCTGCACTGAGAATGACATTGCATTTTATCTAACTGGGTTATTGGTGTAGAAAATCACTGATAATTTTTGTGTAAAAAGGTTAGCAAACAATAATCCTCCTTAGTACATGGAGATCACAACCAGCTTGTGAGTAGTATGTTTGTTTGCCTTCCTAACCTAAGTGGTATCCGTTTGAAAGTGTTTGGGACTTGTCTAAGCATAAAGGGGGGAAAAGAATTGAACACAAAGGTACCAGTAAGGAGGGGAGTTTGGGTAGAACAAAAGGAGGTGGATGAAGAAATTGGAGTAGAGCAGAAAACGGGGTCAAAGCTGTGCAATATCTTGGCAGAGAAGATCAGAAGTTTAACCAGGCTGTGGAAGGCCAAGGCAAAGAGGAAATGAGGAGTGACTAGGAGTACTGCAGTACGTTTTTATAAAATGCAGTGTTCAAAAGTTTAAAGCAAAGACGTACTCTTAAAATGCTCAGTTAAAGTTCCCAGAATAAAAAACAAGATTTGAATAAACGGTATATTTTTATTTTGGGGGATATTACAATAATGAAAAAGAAAATGTTTCTTAAATTAGTTTAAGGTAAGCAGTTATAGCCAGAGCTGTTTGGGAGACTGAGCAAGTACTTTCACATTCTGAGGAGATAGTGCAGTGTGTGGTCTTGGCACAACGCAACTTTCAAAAATCCTATTTCAATTCTCACTTCCAGGATATCCTGTTTAATCAGTGAATGGTTATCACACAACAAACAGGAGGAGTTTGGCCTCACACTTGCCCTTCTCAAGCTGTAATAGATTTGCAGGGCAGGGGGGTGATAGCTTTTTTTTCCCCAGGAAAGGATTAAACCGCTTTCTCAGTCCCTTTCGTAAGAGTCTCTTGTCGCTGAGCAGAACTGCAGCATCAGATGAGTTCATTTTTGTTCCTCTAGCATCAAGTGTATAGGTTTTTTAATTGCCTTATGCCAGTCATTTGTATTTATCTGATAAACAAACAACCTGGAAATAGTCTTTAATATTCTGACACTGATTCTTGCAAAAGTTATTTGGCCTGTACTTACTATTTAAGTTTCTACCCATCCTTTAAGGAAACGGCTTAACTAAGTTTCTACACTGTGGTCACATGGTTCAGGGAGCACCCAGTGACGTGGAGAGAGGGTCGTTTGCATGGTGCTGGCTCTCCTGCCTGTCTCCAGCTGGTAAATAGCACTCAAATAGGGTAATTAATGCTTTCCTGCTATGACTTTTCCATGTAAGCAATTGCTGCTATTGCCACAGGGATGCTATATGATTGTGAGTGGGAAGGGAGGTGGACCACAAGACAGTCTCTCTCTCAAGATGAGGTCCGTCCTTGCCTGTTTGGATACAATTTAGTTAAATAAGAGAGAGGAAAGCTAACTGTTAATCCTTGATAGCCTAGTAAAATGAAAAAATTATCCTCACTCTACAGAGATCTCCAGGAAAGCAATGCTTTCCCCTCCTGCCTTTCATTGACAAATGTGTACTGTTAAAATTCAGAGTGGTAGCCGTGTTAGTCTGTATCAGCAAAAAGAACGAGGAGTACTTGCGGCACCTTAAAGACTAACAAATTTATTTGAGCATAAGCTTTCGTGGGCTAAAGCCCACTTCATCAGATGCATGCAGAACACAATGCCACCCACAGCCTCAAAAACAACTCTGACATCATAATCAAAAAGGCTGACAAAGGAGGTGCTGTCGTCATCATGAATAGGTCAGAATATGAACGAGAGGCTGCCAATCACCTCTCTAACACCACATTCTACAGGCCATTACCCTCTGATCCCACTGAGGGTTATCAAAAGAAACTACATCATCTGCTCAAGAAACTCCCTGAAGAAACACAAGAACAAATCTGCACAGACACACCCCTGGAACCCTGACCTGGGGTATTCTATCTGCTACCCAAGATCCATAAACCTGGAAATCCTGGACGACCCATCATCTCAGGCATTGGCACCCTGACAGCAGGATTGTCTGGCTACATAGACTCTCTCCTCAGGCCCTACGCTATCCTAGCTATTTTTGAGACACCGCTGACTTCTGCTACAATCCTTTGGTGATCTGCCAGAAAACACCATCCTGGCCACTATGGATATAGAAGTCCTCTACACCAACGTTCCACAAAAAGATAGACTACAAGCCGTCAGGAACAGTATCTCCGATCATGTCACGGCAAACCTGGTGGCTGAACTTTGTGACTTTGTCTTCACCCATAACTATTTCACGTTTGGGGACAATGTACACCTTCAAGTCAGCGGCACTGCTATGGGTACCCGCATGGCCCCACAGTATGCCAACATTTTTATGGTTGACTTAGAACAACGCTTCCTCAGCTCTCGTCCCGTAACGCCCCTACTCTACTTGCGCTACACTGATGACATCATCATATGGACCCATGGAAAAGAAGCCCTTGAGGAATTCCACCATGATTTCAACGATTTCCATCCCACCATCAACCTCAGCCTGGACCAGTCCACACAAGAGATCCATTTCCTGGACACTACAGTGCTAATAAGCGATGGTCACATAAACACCACCCTATACTGGAAACCTACTGACCGCTATACTTACGTACATGCCTCCAGCTTTCATCCAGACCACACCATACAATCCATTGTCTACAGCCAAGCTCTAAGATACAACCGCATTTGCTCCAACCCCTCAGACAGAGACAAACACCTACAAGGTCTCTATCAAGCATTCTTACAACTACAGTACCCACCTACTGAAGTGAAAAACAGATAGACAGAGCCAGAAGAGTACCCAGAAGTCACCTACTACAGGACAGGCCCAACAAAGAAAGTAACAGAACCTTCATCCCCCAACTAAAACCTCTCCAGCACATCATCAAGGATCTACAACCTATCCTGAAGGACAATCCCTCACTCTCACAGATCTTGGGAGACAGGCCAGTCCTCGCTTACAGACAGCCCCCCAACCTGAAGCAAATACTCACCAGCAACCACACAACAAAAACACTAATCCAGGAACCTATCCTTGCAATAAAGCCCGTTGCCAACTCTGTCCACATATTTATTCAAGGGACACCATCAGAGGACCTAATGACATCAGCCACACTATCAGAGGCTCGTTCACCTGCACATCTACCAATGTGATATATTCCATCATGTGCCAGCAATGCCCTTCTGCCATGTACATTGGCCAAACCGGACAGTCTGTACGCAAAAGAATAAATGGACACAAATCAGACATCAAGAATTATAAAATTCAAAAACCAGTCGGAGAACACTTCAACCTCCCTGGACACTCAATTACAGACGTAAAAGTCTCAATTCTTCAACAAAAAAAATTCAAAAACAAACTTCAACAAGAAACTGCAGAACTGGAATTAATTTGCAAACTGGACACCATTAAATTAGACTTGAATAAAGACTGGGAGTGGATGAGTCATTACACAAACTAAAAACTATTTCCCCATGCTAATTTTCCCCCTACTGTTACTCACACCTTCTTGTCAACGGGTTCAAAGGGGCCATCCTGATTATCACTACACAAGTTTTTTTTCCTTGCTGATAATAGCCCATCTTAATTGATTAGCCTCATTAGAGTTGGCATGGCAACCTCCATTTTTTCATGTTCTCTGTATACAGTAACTCCTCACTTAACATTGTAGTTATGTTCCTGAAAAATGCGACTTTAAGTGAAACGATGTTAAGCAAATCCAATTTCCCCATAAGAATGAACATAAATAGTGGGGGTTAGTTCCAGGGAAATTTTTTTTTGTCAGACAAAAGGCATTATATACATTTTAAACAATTTTAAACAAGCAATTGAATACTACAATCATCACTGTAGCAAGACAGCAAGGCAGCGCCTCTGCTGTGCACCACCCGCAGCTGCTTTGCAGGAAGCTGGTGGCCTCACAAGTGCTTGGTGTAGAGCCCTATTCCCGAGCAGGGCCGTTGGGCCATAAAGCAACAGTGAATCGCTGGGGGTGGGGGGTTAGTGTGCACGTGTTGTGTGTTTACAAACATACTGTACCTACAGTACTGTACTATAGTTGGGAAGTGCTGCCGCCTTACCCCGCACAGCCCACTGGCACTGGAGACAAGGAGGCTGAAGGTGCTGTAGGCTAGGAGAAGCACGTTGTGCAGCAGCAGCTTCCCCTTCTCTGCAAGCACTAGGGGTGGGAGGTTCAACCCTCGGCCAGCCCACTCCACTCCTTCCCCCAAACCCCCACCCTTAACCCGCCTCGTCTCCCCCGACTTTACTCGGCCCCGCCACATCCTCGCTCCTCCCCCTCCCTCCCCTGCCTCCTGCCCATGGCAATTAGCTGGCTTGCGCATTCAGGAGGCAGAAGGGAGGGGGGAGGGCACAGTGCACAGGCTCCCCCCTCCCTCCCCTGCCTCCTCAACTCCGCAAGCCAGCTGATTGCCGAGGTCAGGAGGCAGGGGGGAGGCACGCCACGTCCTTGCTCCTCCCCCCTCCCTCTTGCCCGCGGCAATCAGCTGGCTTGCAATTTTTTAAGGGGGAGGAGTGAGGACACGGCACACAGTCTCCCCCAACCTTCCCTGCCTCCTGCCCGCAGCAATCAGCTGGTTTTCCTTCCTCCAGAAAGCCGCAAGCCAGCTGATTGCTGTGGGCGGGGGGAGGAGGGGGAAGACGCTGATCCCAGGGTCTGTCAGCGGGCAGGAGCTGCTGTGGGGGGTGTAGGGGAGTTGGTAGGGGGGTTGCCAGCTGTGGACAAAGCAGGCAGCCAAATGATGTTATAACGAAGCATTGCACAACTTTAAATGGAGCATGTTCTGTAATTGAGCAGGGACGTAAGATCAAAACAACATTAAGCAAGAGGACGTTAAGTGGGGAGTTACTGTATATAGATCTTCCTACTGTATTTTCCACTACATGCATCTGATGAAGTTTACTTTAGCCCACAAATGCTTATGCTCAAATAAATTTCTTAGTCTCTAAGGTGCCACAAGAACTCCTCGTTCTTTTTGTTAAAATTCAGTAATCCCTACTAACAAGAAATTGCTCAGCAGGAAAAAAGAAAGCAGATGGCAACTTCCTGAGTTGCTGTCTCCAGCACTGACAATGTACTGGATGGCTGTACCCACGGAAATATTTGGCTTTTGATACCCTGCAGTTGCCTAATTGCCCTTCTGGACACAAGGCAATTCTTACCCACAGGACATCTAAACCCATTTTCACAAAGGAACGAGTTCAACCCTGTCAGATACGCTGGAACTGAAAATTCTTGAAACATCTGAATGCACCATAGCATATAGTTTTAGTCATACCATGGATTTAAGAGACATCTAATCTGGTTAGTAACAATCTTCCCTGCGTCATGCACTTAACTGGCAGATTATGGAGAGAGACTTCATCACCTACTGTCAAGGAGGGTGTTCTTGTGTGGCATATATTGCAACATTTTAAAAAATGATCCACTGCAAACATTGTCTTGAATATACTGCATTTTGGATTACATTCCCAGGCCACACTAATGTATCTTACTCAGATTTGACAGTCTGGCCTACTTGGAGAGTTATGTCCAGTGGGCTTTGTTTGGAGTGATGTTTCTTTTGGTCACCTTTTCCATCACTGTTTCTTCATCCTCTCTTAATTTTGTTCACTTAAAATTACTTACATTCCTTCCAGACTTACCCTGCCCTGTTGCAAAATGTATCATTCTCCCTTTCTGGTGGGACACATTATAAATTGTACTGTAGTTCTGTAATATATAATGGTGTGGTATCATCAAACTTTAGGTATTGTGAGAGGGTTCGGCCAGATTGCTACAGGAGAGTAATAGAAGGCAGATATATTAGCCCCAGGCTAAGTAGGTCCCTTTTCCCTGGGTAAGGTAACAGGGAAGGTTCCAGAACAATCAGGAACCTTCTGGAGACAATTAAGACAGACAGGCTGATTAGAACACCTGCAGCCAATCAAGAAGCTGCTAGAATCAATTAAGGTAGGCTAATCAGAGCATCTAGGTTTTAAAAAGGAGCTCACTTCAGTTTGTGGTGTGTGTGTGAGGAGTTGGGAGCAAGAGGCACTAGGAGCTGAGAGTGAGAACGCGGACTGTTGGAGGACTGAGGAGTACAAGCATTATCAGACACCAGGAGGAAGGTCCTATGGTGAGAATAAAGAAGGTGTTGGGAGGAGGCCACGGGGAAGTAGCCTGGGGAGTTGTAGCTGTCGCACAGCTGTTCCAGGAGGCACTCTAGACAGCTGCATTCCACAGGGCCCTGGGCTGGAACCCGGAGTAGAGGGCGGGCCCGGGTTCCTCCCAAATCCTCCCAACTTCTGGTCAGACACAGGAGTTGTTGACTTGGACTGTGGGTTCAGAAGAACAGCCAAGCTGAGGGCTGCCATGAAGCTCCAAGGCGAACAAATCTGCCAATAAGTGCAAGACCCACCAAGGTAGAGAAGGAACTTTGTCACCATATGCTTGCTTATATGTAAAAATGGCCCCTTGCCAGAACATTGAGGTTGACTCCCACCACCTTTCAATTTTGCCCAAGTTTGGATCCAGATCAGAATTTCACAGGTCAGGTCTCTCTCTGGCCAAACTGAAAGTAACTACCCCCAGATTTCATTTTGACCCAAATCAGGACCTGAGCTCTCTGGTATGAGCCCTGCTCTTAGTTATAATACTTAACTTCATTGTCTGATTGGGTTGTTCTTTCTTTTGTACCAAAAATAAATAAATATTAAAACACCACAATTTATACAATAGACCTTTTTAAGAAGGCTCTTCGAGGACACTCAGCCATAATGCACATGAGCTTCAGAGTTCTTTGTTTCCAAAATTATTCATTTATGTGGCTAAAATGACTATGCATCATGTAATTGCATCAGAACAGTAAAACAGTCTTGACTTGTGACTGTAACACAGGATATGAGAAAGGAAATAACATTGCCACATTACAGTAAATGTCTTGCTATTGTTTGTGCCTTACATTAATTCTATCTGTAGTTAGATAGAATTTTCCTTTTCCATATAGTTATCAGGCCTACTCATCATTGTTTGGTGAAATCTGCTGGGATATTTTAGGGTTAAGTATAACAATAAACTGCTAGTGTGCTGGCATGGTATCAGGGAGTAGGCACTATTCCTTCGCTTAATAAAGTGTTACCCCTTTCCCCTCCTTTCTTCTTGTTAAGAATTAATAAGTGTTGCAGCTATATAAAAATGAGGAGATCTAAAGGAAAAAGAAGGGTAAAGAAGTGTTATCTCCTCCTCCCCTCTTTTCCCAGCTATATAAGCGAGCCCTGGGTCATGGCTCCTTCCTCCCTCCCCTGAAAACTGCAAATTAAGGGAGATTTATGGCAACAGATTGTTGCAAAGAAATATATTTTCAAGGTAAAATGCCTGTGTAATGTGTAATGCTGCGCCCAATAGATAGGGTGGGTTTACTAACAAAATGGGTGTTTTTATTACTTAATAAGGGGTTTTGGGGTGTTGTAACGGATGTAGGCGTGTACAGACTAACAAACAAAAAGAACATGCTGTAACTAATTCAGTGCTTACTGGACAATTGGGTCCAGGAGAACAAGTACCGCAACAAAGAAGCCCATCTACTCAAATCTGCCTCTGGGTCAGCCTGCTCTTTCTTCTAACATCTGGCGTCATGAACAGGATCTCAGGGGAGAGTCATGCCTGATCACCACGTCTCGCCATGGATTCGATAAGCAAGTTGAATGGGCCCTTTACTGTAACCCTGGTTAAGGAGTTTATTAATAAACTGGTGGGGAGATGG
Organism: Lepidochelys olivacea; assembly: GCF_965140295.1. NCBI lineage: Eukaryota > Metazoa > Chordata > Testudines > Cheloniidae > Lepidochelys > Lepidochelys olivacea. The sequence goes on along the minus strand of NC_140417.1, from coordinate 76,671,045 downwards.
GGAGGTCCTTATGTGTCTCCCTCCAGGGACTGTCAGGATTGGCCAGCCATCCAGGGGTGGGTGGAAGCTTCCCTGGCACCCAAGTGCTCCCAGGAGTTTATTAATCAGTAGGGAAATGGGGGATCCATATGCAGGCCCCCCTGGGGATTGTCAGGGTTGGCTAGCCATTCAGGGGTGGGTGGAAGCTGCCCTGGCATCCAGGTGCTCCCAGAATAAGAAAAAGGCTGTTTTGTTGCAGGCTCTCGGGTCTGTCAGGTTTTAGCTAAAAATCTATGAAAGATTTTAATCGTCTTAAGTCAAAGAACCTGGCCCAGAAGGGTCAAGTAGACACCTTTAAAGCAAAATTCTTGTTCCCCGGCCCCTATTTACCCACCCGTCCCTTCTCAGGCTGCCTATAAACCTTTCAAGTTTAGTGCTGCTTCAGCAAGAGCTGCTGAAGGGTTCTAAATCAAAGTTAGGAGTAGTTAAAAATAATTTGGCACGACAGGGTTTAAAGTCAAAAGCAGAGTTAACAAACTACTTTAAAAAAACTGGAGCTGAGACTTGGTCCTGGGGGAATAAAAAAACGGCAGGGTTCCCAGAGGCAGAATGAGAACCTAAGGGTGAGGGTTCCCAACTGTTTCAACCCAGGGAGACCTACTGGTAGCTCAGAGCTAACAATATCCTTTTCTTCTTTTTCCCAGTTTACTTAATTTGCTGCTGGTAGCCTGTACTTTAAACAGATCTCACAGGGTTAATTGCTTTCTTGCCACCTCTTCCTCTTTCCCCCCTCCCCTACTCTTCCCCCCACACTTTTGGTTTTCTGAAGTTTTAATGAACGGTACTTTGGATACTTAGTGAAAAGTTTGTTTGGACAAAGTATGACAGAAGTCTGCTGCATTTCACTGAAATGTTTTAAGTAAAAGGTCCACGAGTAACCATAGGAATAAATATTTTACTGCCTTTTTAAATAATCCCAAGGTAAGGGAGGCACAGGGAAGGGCAGCTGTGTTGCAGGAATTGTACTGGGTGGCTATGTTTGTTACAAGCAAAATATACCACCTTAAAGAATTAAATGCACAAGTAGATAATTTAAAGTAAGTAAATAGTTACAAGTAGTTTTGTAAAAATTAATACTACAAAGTTTGGGGGAAGTTTGAAGAAAAATAAACGGTTGGAAGGTGTAAAAATGCTGCTAACAGTTGTGGTGTAATAAAAAGGAAATGTGTAGTTTAAAAATAAAACCCAGTTATATAAAGGTAAATATATACAGTCGGTACAGTCACATTGGGTGGAATCCTAGTAGTTAAAAAATGGCTGCTGCAGGCAGCAAGTAGCCAAATACTCTGATCTATATTATTTGACTATTAGACAAGTTAATTAAAATCACTAAAAAATGTAAGGGGTTTCTATTGGAACTTTACTGTCTAATTGCACAAAATGGAAGTGTAATCAGGATACAGTTATATAACAGTAGTGCAAGGAGTGATAAGCAAAAGAGAATTTTTTTGGTTGAATCTTTTTGTATAATTTTGTAATAAGAACTTAAACCAGCACTCATTGTTTATAAAATCCTGTTTGTAGGTTTAAAATAAATTGGTTTAGTTTTTTTTTAAAATAAATAATTAAAAAAATGCCACTAAAATTCCATTTCAATCTCTCATTCAAAGTTGCAACACTAACAGATACTTATGCTAGACCAGGGGCCCCGTAGTGTAATGTGGCTTTGATATTTAGCATTTAACCCTTTGGGTACTGCCATGTTTTTATAAAGTATAATATCTTTTTAAATAAAAATTACGGAATATGTTCCTGGCTGGGGCAGCCAGAACTGAAAGAATGGGAAAAGATTCTGGATTTTTTTTTTTTTTTTTGGTAATAAATAGCAGCTAAAAGCTGCAAGAGGGAAACAAAAAAAGTTAAGACAGTTCCCCTCTGGAGAAACAACAGGGGTGAGATGCACAACACTGAGCCTTAAGGTGGCTCTAAGTAATCTAACTGTCACAATGTTAAACCTTAGAATAAATGCTAGTGAATAATCCTGTGACAATGTATAATCTGTATAATTTTTTGGAAAATTTTTAAGCACGCTAAAAATGGTAATTAAAAGCAAATTTCATGGTAATTCTGCCTCTCAGCTATTACCTGTGAATAAACTTAAAGCTTGGCACAGCAGAAAAACCATTACAAATCTGGTCTGTTGTACAACAGGGGAAACTGAGGTACACAACCTCATGAATTTCATAAATGAATAGTAGAATAATTCACCCTTTCCCTTTAAGGGTAAAACCTAGCCTGCCTAGTATAAAGGTCATTCTTCTGTTTTTCTGCAGTCAGAAAAGGGGGTATTTTTAAGCAATAATCTGTCCCCACCAAGGGGCTGGGAAATGTTTATTTTGTTTTTCAGATACTATGGGCAAGATGGCGCCAGTGAAAGAACAAGCCAGAACACCATGGGTCTACTGTCGTGATGAAGATTGTGTTGTGTGTTTTGTGTTGTTTGTCTTGTTATTAGGGTTATTTTGGTAAATATTGTACACAAAAAAATTAATGCATATAGCAGCAAAGGTTAGTGCGTGGTATAGCCGGCCTGGAAAGCACCGTCTACCCAACGGAGGGAATCGAGTGATGTACCGCATTCCAGGCAAATGCCATCCATTCCCAGTTCCTAAATGGAGGGTTGCTTACTGAGTCTTTAATCAGTTGGGGCCCAGCCTGCTGCTATTGGGAACGAAAAATGAAGAGTGGAAATGGATTTATTGCATGCAAATAAAAAGGCACAAAATGGGGGTTAAAAAGAAAAATGTATAAATTGTTACATGTATATTACAGGTGGCCCTACAAAGGGGAAACCAAGGATTTCCTGGCCTGAAATGGAGCAATCATTGTTGCTAATCACAATTGTCACTATTGTAAACGCTGCCCAGATCCTGCGATGTAAAGTAACAAAAGGAGAAAACACGTGAACTGTTATAACCCCCAAGTGGTGGTAATGAGACAAATGAAAATTTAAAGAATTTACTTGTGGAAAACTACTACTAATCCCCCATGGGAATTTGGCAATGTTGGTAAGTAGTATGAATTGAAGTGGGGATCCTAACCTGGTGAAGATTATCAAATTTATCAGGAAATATTGCACAGTATTCCTTAAAATATGTCATAATGAATGACAGTGGGAAACACAGTCATCTGGACATGTGGTTTGTCATGGAGGGCCCCAAAAACATATAACCCTCTGGTCTCCTGAGGTGTTTAGGTTATGGGGTTCCGCAATTGGGATGTGGTGTTACCATGTGTAATCATAATGGTACCTCCATAAAGAACAATCCTTAGCTTGCAGTTATGTACATACCAAACTGGGCATGAAGTCTCCCCTGGAAAGTTGGGAATATGACAATTTAACCACTTTGCAGAATACAATCCTATGGGTAATATGAATGCCAATCTGGAAGGATCTGATTTAAGCTGGCCGCAGCCTGGAGCTGGAAATACTTCCTTATCGGCGAACATGTGGAAGCCACTGTGGGCAGGGCTGGCCCACAACATTTTGACACCTGAGGCGGGGAGCTCAAATGACGTCCCCATGTCCCCTCTCTTGGGCCAAAACTTTGAAAGGTCTCAATTCTGCCTTCTTCCTGTTCTGCTCCTCTCATGATACTGCTCTGCTACCTACCCCAATAAAGGAGAACTAACAACTTAAAATGCCTTGTTCAAAAATTTTAAGTAACACTTACATTTGCTGTTCAGGTGTTTGAAAGTTAACTTTTCTTGTCTGCACAGTAAACACTGGCATTTTTATCTGCTTGAATAATCAAAGTGGTGCTTTCCGTGCCTTCTTGGTTGCAAAGATATGAACTGCTTCCTGAAGGTCCACAGTCTGGGTCAGCTCATGCTTTATTGAGATGGTTGCAAGGCTAATTTATATTCCAAGAATAATTAATACCTGACATCAATTTAGTGGGTCTAGTGAAGACCCGCTAAATCAATGACAGAGCACTCTCTCCGGTCGACTCTGGTACTCCAGCTCCCCAAGAAGAATGAGGTAAGTCAACTAAAGAGCGTCTCCCATTGATGCAGCGCAGTGAAGACACCAGAGTAAGTCGACCTAAACTATGTCGACTCCAGCCACGTTATTCACACAGCTGGAGTAACATAACTTAGGTCGACTTACACCAGTAGTGAAGACAAGCCCAAAGTGTGAAATAAGAGTGCCCCAGAGGGAGAATTCAGCACTTGCTATTCCTGGCTTTTCCCCCATGTAGCCAAACCCATAGGTGGGTTAAAGTTTTTTCCCCCTGTAGACACCCCTTAGCCAGGCTAAAGAAATTTCTAATTAATTTTAGCAAGCACTTTTGTGAAATTTAATTTTATATCCACAAAAAAGATTTTAAACTGGTGTTATGAATCATGGGTAGTAAGGTCTCAAAATCTGTAATGTTAAAGTATGTCATGACTATTATCTAAATTTACTAATTTAGCTGTTTTTATCCCTGGGAAGCTTGTGAAGTCTTGAAGCATGATTAGTTAGGGTTCCAGTGTTATATGAAAAGTTCATAGACAATGAGCATGCCTGCTTATAGCCTCTGTGAGGAGAAATGAGATCCAGCCCTAATGTTTAGCCTGGCATAAACACTTCAAAAACTTTTAAACTTTCACAGAAAAATAATTGGCCTGATTATTCCAAAGATCGGATGTCTAGTTTAGAACTAAAATTTCTCAGTATAATTGTGAGCCTAATCTGCATGCACAATCCTCAATCACACATGCAAATCAGATATTTGTTAACACAAAATGGCCTATTAAGCCTTTACCTATATATTTCCATGCACAAATACACAATTTGCATGCATAATTGCAGTTATTTCACATGGAAATTATTGGCTCAGTTACCGGTGAATTTTTGCCTGACACCATGGGTACCTGAAAAATCAGGTCAAGGATTAGACCGCAAAGATATTCTGTTTCAGAGTAACAGCCGTGTTAGTCTGTATTCGCAAAAAGAAAAGGAGTACTTGTGGCACCTTAGAGACTAACCAATTTTATTTGAGCATAAGCTTTCGTGATCACTTTCGCATCCGATGAAGTGAGCTGTAGCTCACGAAAGCTTATGCTCAAATAAAATTGGTTAGTCTCTAAGGTGCCACAAGTACTCCTTTTCTTTTTAAAGATATCCTGGTAACAGTATATGAAATTTAGTTGAAAAATCAGTCCTTTATTGTATATTAAACTTTTGCTGCTTTGCTGAGAGTCTACCAAAGTAAACATCCAGACACTAGATATTATGGGTTCTTTAACCTGTAAAGCTAGTATGTTTCCCAGTAACTATCATATAGTATGTAAATCACATTTATCTTATTTAGTGATAAAGACTACATTTCCTAAAAGTGATGTAGAAAATAACTTGGGCCATTGTCTTGTGCTAGTGAGTTATTGTTTCAGTTTAATGAAGTGAATCAAAGTCAGTTAGATGTAGGGGGACCAGATGTTCCATTTTTAAAGGGACAGTCCCGTTTTTTGGGACTTTTCCTTCTAGGCGCCTATTAGCCCCCACCCTCTGTCCTGTTTTTTCACAGTTGCTATCTGGTCACCCTACTTAGGTGCCCAAGAATCTTGATTAATGTGCCCCGAAGTCCAACATTTAGGCACCACTGACATTTTCAGAATCACTGTTCAGCTGCTGCCTAACCCTGTAAAGTGTCTAAATCCCCACAGGTACTTAGGTACCTTTGCATATGCCCTGCAATGGAAACCTGGGGACTACCGCTTAAGTCGACATAACTTACATTGCTCAGGGATGTGAAAATGACACCTCCCTGAATGATGTAAGTTACATAGTCTTAAAGCGCTGTCCACACTGTGCTGTGTTGGTGGGAAACGCTCTCTGGCTGACACAGCTTCCGCCTCTCATGGAGGTGGTGTAATTATGCTGATGGGAGAGTGCTCTCCTGTCAAAATAGCGTGTCTTCACCAGATGCACTACAGTAGCACAATAGAAAAAAGCCAATATATATCTCATTTCTCAAATTAAAAAAATGACAACCTAACCTCTTTTCTGTTAGAAGCATTACAAAGTTTTTTAGCATCTTTAAATATTTGTTTTTACCCACATGTAATTTAAAATATACAAACTGACTTATTTGAAAATGTATAAAAATACTTACAATTGGCAGTTAAAATTCTATGCCAAGTTCCATGTAACAGCAATGTTTTATAGCTGAGTTATTATAATGAAAAATGCTGACACAGCTTTACAAATAGCAGCATAAATGTACTGCTATTATAAAAGGCTGATTGATAAATCTACACTGAGCACAACATGGGCCAGCTATTTGTCAGAGGGTTGTTGGGATTTGGGATATAATTAATCAGATCTCCTGTCTTATTGTCTGAAGAACTTTCTTGATTTTTCTCTGTGCTATTTGAACTGCTTTTTGCTGAGTCTACTATCAAAGTAGTAAGGCTACTTATCTGTACTCCTGGGTTTGTTTCCATAGCATATACATGTAATATAATCCCAGAATTTGCATAATATTCTCTGTATCTCTTACAGCAAGTGATCAGCTCTGATAGCTATGCACTAGGTACTCTATGACAATACGTGTCCTAATTTGGCATCTTCTCTCATTAATTTGAGAGAATGTACAATAGTGTTCCTTAATTATCATCTATGGTGAAATAGCACTTGACAAGATTGAGTCTTTTTATTTCATATGAGGCATTGAATTGTAACTACTAAACTACTGCTTTTAAAGGCAGTTGAAGATTGAAGTTTCAGTGCCCTTTAGACTCTACATGCATAGATATATAACACATTTGCTTAACAAAACCCTAGCCAAGCTAGTGCCTGCTTTTCCCATCTCTTTCTGTCTTAATCATTAATGAATGTTTTCACGAGAAAGTTAACATGCTACCTAGGAAATCAGTGAACATTGAACATATTAGCTTCTCATTTTCATTCCAGAATCTGTTCTCATATACCTTGTATTTAAAGTTGTAGCATGGATTTAAGGTGCAAAAGGTTGTAGCTATTTTTTGATAATATTTAACTCCAGTCTAACAGGTAGTTAATTAGGGGATAGCTGCTCCAAAGATCCACTTGAATTTCCCACTGCAGACTGTGATTCTTATTTTAGAGTGTCACTTTTGCCACAGTGAGGGTTGCCTCTCAGATAATCTGTAGTATCCAACATATGGTCAGGTGTCATAGGTATGGGGGATCCGCCCTAATTGGGGCTCTGTCCTGTAGCTAGATCTTGTTATATCACTCCTTGTATTGACTGCTGTACTCCTATGACCTTCTGTCACCCCATCTTCTGTGGGAGTAAAAAATAACACAAGCAACACTCCTAAATCAGTTATATACTAACTTAACCATAAGTTAACAAGAATCACAAGCCTAGCCACCACAACCACCCCAAAATCAAGGTGAAACTTCAATGCTGGTCTTGCCGCTTTCGTCCTTGGTGATAATCTACATGAATATATAGGTCCCTGGGAGGAAACTCCAGTTGAGCGTGGTTGGTTTTTTAACAAATTTAATTATGGATAACTTTAGTTCCTAATTAATTTTCCACCTCTGCCTTCATTTCCTGTTTTGCAACAAGGGCTTGGTGTTCTGATGATGGTGGATGGGGCAGAAAGAATGCCAAGGCTTGCCTTTACTTCCTAAAAAGCTGCATTTTACCGTGGGGTAACTAATGTGCATGGGATATCCTGAAGTAAAACCACAGTGAAGATAAAGCACTTTAGTTTTACTGTGAGGTGAACTTGCACAGGTCAACTGCAGGTGGGTATATAAGGTTGATCTCAGTGAGTGTATCTCACAGTAGAACTAAAGTGCCTTATCTTCACTGTTTTTTTTCCTTTTGGGATAGCTCACAGGCATTGAAAATGGACGCTTTTTAAGCAGGGAAGACAAGCCCCTAAAGCAGTTCCTGTGATGGGAAGGTAGCATCAGGTAACTATCATTCACCCCTCTACATGAGGTATGTTTGTGAAGGTGGCCCTCTCAGTGATTTGAGGGGAGAGGGGCTAAATTTGGTGCTGCTAAAGTGCTGGTGAACTGAGCAGAAGCCTAGAAGTGGAGGAGAAACCACCAAGAGATTTGGATTACTGGCTATGTGGGATCAAAGTGGGACAGAGGGGAGAACTACAGTGGCTTCAGCTCCCTTTCCTGTGCTGCTTTTCTACATAAAGCTTCTTCAGATGATATAGATTTACCTAAACTATTTATGAACTTTACAGATTGCCATGTTCATATCAATGGTGCAACTATAAATGGGGATGCAGGCAGGAGCAACTTCCATTCTAACTCACCCTTTTCTGATACTCATAATTTTATTAGTTTCCTTGAGGCTGAACTTTCTCATGTGTAGTCTTATCTCAGAAGGTTTATTTTTAAGCTTCAGCAAAATTCAAAAGCAAACCCTTTTAAAAAATAAACTGTAATCAGAAATTTTGTATATATAAAACTCAACAATGACTGAACCAATTTAGTTCATAATTGGCTGTTTTTGTAGAACTAAATCTAGGAAACAAATCAATCCAGGAAACAAAACAAGTTTTAAAAAAAACACATCAGTAGTTTTGAAATTATTACCATTCAATTTTTTTTCATGTATGCACACTAGAAGTTTGTTAGGTTTCTTGTTCTCCAAGCCATAAATTGACCAAAGAAATGAGACAGACTCTGGCACTGGACCTTAACAGTTCCTGCTTGAGATGAGGTGTCTGCCCCATATTGGCCCATAAGGGGTTAATAGAGCCCTAAAGGGGCTGTGCAGGAGGCAACCAATTAGAGAGGGGTTGTGAGGAGCAGCCAATCAGGGCCATGCAGGCCCAGATGAGAAGGGCTGCAGGGTAGAGTAGCTTCAGTTGCTCCCTGGAGCTTGAGGAGAGAGGACTGGTTACCTGCCTTGCAGGAGGAAGAATACTAGCACCTTGGACAGAGCCATTCTGGGCAGGATCAGGGGCATGAAAGCAAGCCCATGGCTTACTGCTAAGACTTGCATGCTCAGGTTTGGAGATAAGGATGGATAAGGTACTGAGGCTGTGCGGAAATAGACCAGGGAAGTAGCCTGAGAGGTTGGAGGGGATGCAGCGTCTACAGAGGCTGCTATCTAGAGGATCCCTGGCCTGGGACCTGGAGTAGTGGGTGGGCCTGGGACAACTTACCACTGAGGAAGTGGCTGGATTGCAGTAATGTTCCCCAGAAAGCAGGAGCACAGAGTGTGGCACAGCCTGAGGGCTGTGCTCTGAAGAGGATGCCACAGTCCTTGGAGTGCTGCGGGTCCAGGAGCAGAAGTGACAGCAGGTGAGAGATCACTGAGCATCAGCATACTAACCTGTGGAGCTGATCTGTAAGATGACCAACAGGAAGCACTAGTGTGGTGAGTTGCACCCTGTCACACTGCTCAATCTACAGCAGATTTGAATGCTGGAGACACTGTGAAGCACTTTAACTTGATCTAAACTAAAAAGGCCTTTAAAAGTTCACTAACCCTTAAAAGTATTAACATGAGGAGCATGCCTTGATTGGAATACTTAACTACCCTGCTCTGAGGGTTTAGGAATTAATGAAATTTCCCTCTCTGAGTAAATTATTATTTTTTTTACAGTAGTGCCTGGAGGCTCTAGCCCAATTATGCTAGGAACTATAGAAACTGTATAAACAGAGGCATGGATGTTCACTTTGCCTAGGAGCATGGAACTGCATGCTAAAACCTAAACATACAAAGTATGGGGAGCAGAGCAAGTCAGTGCCTGCATAAGGAATTCAAAATGTCAGGGTGAGTGATCTGCAAGGGGAGAAGCGGGGGAGGAGTAGCAGCAAGCTCCAGGTTGTGAATGAGAGTCCTGACAGATTGTGTATCTCTCTGCAGGGATAGCTACTCCTGGCCCTTGTCCAATCACCCCAGTTCTTACCTCTCCTTTGCCCAAACCCAGACACTGTGGAAGCCACTCCACATCCTCTGCATCCTGCTCTCTCCTCCACCCCCAGCAGCCACAAAGCTTTGCCTAGCCTGAGTGTGTGAAACAACTGACTAAAGAACTACGCATGCACGCTATTTCCATTGAGGGGGGTGCAAACTTCTATTGCACCTCCTCTTCTCCCCCCCCCCATTCTGCTACCTCTGTGCAAACATAATCACAAAGAGATGGCCCTTGCCCTTAACAGTTTATAGTCTAAGACTAGAGACAAGTGGCCAGAACAAATGGATGAGCCAGCATGAGAAATAATGAAACTGTACTTGTCACCATGATAAGCAGTAGTCACAACCCGCCACTGCTATAACCAAAGTATTAGGGAAGATTTCTAAAAATTGTACTTATATCTTTGCTAACAGAGGTTTAATTCTACCAGCGGATGGACCATTGCTTGGCACTTGCACTTTAAGCATGTAATCTTGCTCGAAGTGACGTGGTGATAAAAAGGAGGCGGCTACTAGCTGCCAATCTGCATTTAGGCACCCAACCATGCTAACTTTAGTGGAGCTGCACAGGAGCTCTGGGGAATGTTGAGAAAATTCCCTCGTGTAGACATGGCCTGACTGTGCAACAAAGCTGCCCTGATGACGTTTAAAGAACCTTGCTAAGAGGCGACGGGGACGGGGGTGTCCTGATAATATGCTACCTATTTTCCTGATAATAGGGGGAGGTCTGGTCACCCTCCCAGAAGCCTCTACCCCCCTCCCGCCCAGAGAAGCGGGGTTGCGTGGTGGCTGTTGCGTTGAAACAATTCAAGACTTTCACGATGCCTCAAGCTTCGCTGCTGGCTGAGTTCAGGGGAGGCCCTTTCCCACCTGTGAGGCGCGGGGGCTGGGGGAGGCAAAACCCGGTGAGCGGGCTCGAGCCCCCCTGTGGCGTCTCCTGGGGGGTGGCAGCGCTTAGCGCTGCGGGGCAGAGGGACACGGCGGGCAGGCAGGGAGCAGCTGAGGCGCGCCCAGGGAGGGCGCACCCCGCCGGAGCGCTCAGCCCGGCCCAGGGCTCTCTCGCCGGCCGCTCTCCGCGCCCCGGGGCGGGCGGCGGCTGCTGCAGCGCCCCTACCGCCCGCCTCCGCCTTCTTCCTTAGTTCCAACCGGTTCGGACCAGCCCGGCTGTCCGGCCCCGCGCGGAGCAGCGGCCCCTGCCCGGAACGCGCAGGGGCAGCCGCTCGCCCAAAGCCATAAATAGGCGGCGGCTGCCCCGCTGTCAGCAGCCAGTGCCGGGCTGTGCCGCGTCCCCGGTGCGCTGCCGGCTGCACCCGGGGGGACCGCAGGTAACGCGGGCGGGGCCGGTGCCCGGGGGCGGGGAAGCGGCGATGGCGGCATCGCCGCTGTCCTAGTGCCCGGGGCTTGCAGAGCCTCGCTGAGGGGCGTGCGGCGGGAGCCTCGCGGCGCTACCGGGCAGCTCCCGGGGCAGGGGGTAGCGGGCCCGCTCCGCGAGCCCCTGCCGCGCGCCCCGGCTCGGGGCCGCCCCCCCCCCCCGTCCGAGCGCGCGCCCGCCCGCCCCTGCCTCGGAGCCAGCCGGGACCAGCTGCAGCACCCCCGGCCCTCCCTCCCAGGCCGGCCGCAGAGATGCCCTGTCCGCCCGGGCGTGCGGGGCGCTTCCCAGGCGAGCCCTGCCGGCTGACCCCGCGTTGTATTGCACGGGGCAAGGGGTGGCTGAAGGCGGCCGCCCCGTGCTCGGCTCATCTCCGGGAGCGTGTGGGTGTCCGAGCCGGGCGTGCACTAGCAGCAGTGCTGCTGTGTGACCGACGAGAGAGAGAGAGAGAGAGAGGCGAAACTCCGGGTGCCCCCGAGTTTTGGGGGGTTGAAATGAGGCCGTTACAGCGCTTTTTTGAGGTAGTGTTTTGGATTTGTTAAATGCAGTCATAAGGAGTCTGTCTTTGCACAGTTAACTGGGTGTAAACTTCTCTTCTGTTGGCTTTTACTAGCCTAATCTGAGGGGCTTTTGTGCAGTAAAAGTGTGCCCTAAATAGGGAAAGCGCTAGTCACTAATGGTTAGAAGAAGGAACTTGGATTCAGGACTCCTCGATTCAGTTGCTGGTTCTGCCTCCAGCTTGCTGTTGGACTTTGGATAAAGCGTTTTCTAGCACAGTGCCTCAGTTTACCCCACTTATAGGACTGACGTTTCTGATATGTTTTTATAATGTCTTGCATTTAGTGCACAGAGGCCAGCTGACTCCAGGCCCTACTGCAATTGAGATTTTCCATAATTTGTTATAAAAGTAAGTTTAATTCTTCCCTTGCATGGGGTGTTGTTAGGCTTCATTAAAGTTTCTGAAGCATTGTTAAGTCTTCTGATGCAAGAAGCTACAAAAGTGTGGACTATTATTTTATATATTTTCTTATTTCTAGGTAGCACATTGGTACAGTAATAGCATGGTATTTTTACTGTTCACTGAAGTATTACTGCTGTAAATCAGTGTGATAAAGAATTTGTACTGGTGTTAGATTTGGAGTAATGCGTTTGGTAATTTCATAATTGCTTCTGCTTGGTTAATGAATGATAGCTGAAAACTGGAAGCATTATGTTTTACAAAGCTTGTGCAGCAAAAAATCCAGTTCATTTCAATATCTTTCAACACTCTGTGTGGGGGAACCAGGAGTGCCTTGTGTCTAGTTTCTGTTTATCGTTGAATGGGACAGACTGAACTGAACAACAACAATTTTCTTCCAAGATGTCACACTAGGGATGTAACATCCCTAACACGCAGACAAGAAGAATCTGGGAACTAAGCAATCTGAGGGGAGACTTGCTTATTAATGATCTCTAGGTGTGTGTCTCTTTGTGCAAACAGTTATCCAAAACTGGATTTGGGGTAGGTCATATAATTTTTGTTCTCTGTACCAGCAAGGAAGAAGATCATGAGAATTGGTGGTTATAAAACATTGCATCAATTCATAGAAGGGGAAACTGACAGATACCTGTGCACTTGTTGAGAGAACTGACAACAAAAAGAGCAGATATGGACTCTGATATGTAAGGCTACAGCTGTCACCTTTTGACCTTTGCAACTGACATCTACTATTAAAGGAAGTTGAGGGACCATACTTAATACATATGGTTTCAAAAATTATTTTTAATAGTAGCCTATTTCTGACTGTTAGTTACTTTCTCCTGTTTGTGGAGTGATCAGAATTTGAAAATGGTTATAATTGGTTATACTTAGCAGACTGATGTATCGGAGGTCAGCTCATCTAAGAACATGTTGATGTAGTTTGTGCAAGAAAATTATTATATGGTAATTGGAGTAAAAATCGTTGATTCATTTGATAAGTTTCTTTTACAGAAAAATGTAGTGGAAGAAAATATTTACTTGAACTTCAGAGCTTACTTATCAAAGAGAAAGCCAAGAGAGAGTGGAGGGGGTAAAAGTGAAATTTATGGAAGTTTAAATATAAAAATTGTAAGCTGAAGTGAAGATAGAAAGTGCATATGAGTAACTTTAGAGTAAAAACTACAAAAATGTTGTAATTAAGGAATAATTAGAAATTCAGAGTTATAATAAAACTTCAGAGAAACCTCTACCATTTGAAAGTATGAAAATATAACTAAGGTACTCATATTCTCTTAACTCCATACCAATGCCCTGTGAACATGGAATGACTTAGCCTTGGTATACACTGATGGTGGGGAATCGATCTAAGTTATGCAACATCAGCTAAGTACTTAGATCCACTTACCGTGGTGTCTTTACCGCAGTGAGTTGACTGCTGCCGCTCTCTGGTCGACTCTGCCTGCGCCTTTTGTGGCGCTGGAGTACAACAGGCAATGGAAGAGCACTCGGGGATCGATTTATCGTGTCTAGACTAGACATGATAAATCCCCACTGGATCGATCGCTGCCCGCCAATCCGGCAGGTAGTGAAGACATATCCTTAGTTTTAATCATGCACTTGTTATGCTGACCTCTGCTTACTTTGCAGCCATATGCTGTCAACAGAAAAAAATATACTTTACAAATTTGTAGCTAGACAAATAGTAAATTGAAGGCAATTATTCCCTTCTCTTCATTAAGATGCTGTGTTCCACATACAGGCATCCTTGTGCATATATTAGGTACGTTAACTCTAAGTACGTTTATTAGGCCCAGTTCATTCATATATATTTATATAGATAAAAGCACTGGATTAAATGAAGTTCGAGTTGTGATGAAGCAAATTACAAAGTCCTCTGTGGTGCACATTTTCAATATTACGCTTTAAACCTCTGCAAACTTGGTTTTGTCTCCAAATGTAAGATGTCACAACAGCAAACTATAGATTTCATAAAGCTTTTGTGAAACATTTTCTTCTTTGGGTCTCCTGTGGCTGTTAAAATTTATGATTACGGGGTTAATATTTTACATAATGGGAAATTCTAACGCTAATTCCGCTAAATGTAAAGTTTAAGATACACAGTTAAAGTACTTAAACTACTGTATTTCCATACTTTAAGTGATTGGATTTCTTTTAAATTTACCCTTAACACTGATATATATATTTAAGTTTCTAATGGCTTTTTGATGATTGCAGTGTTCTTGTAAGGTTGTTTTTGCCCTTAAATTACTGAGATGTATTCCTAACATTAATTCAATTTTTAAAAATTGAATTAATCTATAATTTTTTTTGTGTATATTACACACATTTTAAAAAATGCTTTTATACCTTGGGAGACAAGGAGCAAGATAGCTTACTGGGTCCTAACATCTGCAGAAGACTGATATTCAGGCAGCCAGGGAACCAGGGAATCCTCTGGAGCTTAATTTTGTGTGGTCTTTTTTGCTTCCCAGCCAGGCTTCATGACTTGGCTCCCCAGCATATCACTACTCAAACAGACTCCGTACTTTGACTCTTATATTGATGCTCTGCAGATCTGCTTATTCTGTCTGCTGAAACAATGGGCCTGATGCAAACTCTACGAATGCTTCAGCAGCTGCTGCAAATTTTAAAAAAAACCAGCAGGAAGACAAGTCTAGAACTGCTGTGGAAATCAAGATAGGGAATGAATAACTCCAAGGAAGCTGACTAGGGAGCCAGAATGACTGCAGGAGCTGCCAGTGGTTGGTGATTCCTGCAGAACTTGGAAACACTTCAGGTGCTCTGAGCTGATGATAAGGGAGAAGCCAAGGTGAGTTTAGGAGCTCTATAGGTCTAAAGGAGTCACTAGGGAAATAGAAAAGGAGGACTTGTGGCACTTTAGAGATAAACAAATTTATTTGAGCATAAGCTTTTGTGAGCTACAGCTCACTTCATCGGATGCATTCAGTGGAAAATACAGTGGGGAGATGTGTATATACACAGAGAACATGAATCAATGGGTGTTTAACCATACACACTGTAAGGAGAGTGATCAGGTAAGGTGAGCTATTACCAACAGGAGAGCTGGGGAGGGGGACAACCTTTTGTAGTGATAATCAAGGTGGGCCATTTCCAGCAGTTGACAAGAACATCTGAGGAACTGTGTGTGTGTGGGGGGGAGGGGTGTGTGTGAAATAGTTTTACTTTGTGTAATGACCCATCCATTCCCAGTCTCTATTCAAGCCTAAGTTAATTGTATCCAGTTTGCAAATTAATTCCAATTCAGCAGTCTCTCATTGGAGTCTGTTTTTTGAAGTTTTTTTTGTGAAGAATTGCCACTTTTAGGTCTTTAATTGAGTGACTAAAGAGAGTGAAGTGTTCTCTGACTGCTTTTTGAATGTTATACTTCTTGACGTCTGATTTGTGTCCATTTATTCTTTCACATAGAGACTGTCCGATTTGGCCAATGTACTTGGCAGAGGGGCATTGCTGGCACATGATGGCGTATATCACATTGGTAGATGTGTAGGTGAATGAGCCTCTGATAGTGTGGCTGATGTGATTAGGCCCTATGATGGTGTCCCTTGAATAGATATGTGGACACAGTTGGCAACTGGCTTTGTTGTAAGGATAGGTTCCTGGGTTAGTGTTTTTGTTGTGTGGTTGCTGGTGAGTATTTGCTTCAGGTTGGGGGGGTTGTCTGTAAGCGAGGACTGGCCTGTCTCCCAAGATCTGTGAGAGTGATGGGTCGTCCTTCAGGATAGGTTGTAGATCCTTGATGATGCGTTAGAGAGATTTTAGTTGGGGTCTGAAGGTGATGGCTAGTGGCGTTCTGTTATTCCTCAGATGTTCTTGTCAACTGCTAGAAATGGCCCACCTTGATTATCACTGCAAAAGGTCCCTATCTTCCCCCCCGCTCTCCTGCTGGTAATAGCTCACCTTACCTGATCACTCTTGTTACAGTGTGTATGGTAACACCCATTGTTTCATGTTCTCTGTGTATATACATCTCCCCACTGTATTTTCCACTGAATGCATCCGATGAAGTGAGCTGTAGCTCACAAAAGCTTATGCTCAAATAAATTTGTTTGTCTCTAAGGTGCCACAACTCCTATTCTTGTCAATGGGACTTTATTTCCTCAAGGAAGAGTGAAGGGAACCTTTGCTGGCTTATGTAATGGGGGTTTCTCGTGGTAGCACTGATGGCAGGAGTAGGTATCGGAGGAGACTGCACTAAGAATGAAAATTCCATTGTTGCCTGTCACCATCTATACAGTGTGATGACTGGAGAAGATGCTAGCAACTGGTAATTGAGGTAAAGCTCTGGCTGTCAGTGGCTGGGGTGTATTGGGTAAGAGTGCAACTTGTGAGAATGGCAAGGAAGAGTAATCACTGACAAACTTTCCGCTAATATGTTTGGACTTTGAAGGCTGTTTCCTTAGACTCTAAGGTGCCACAAGTACTCCTTTTCTTTTTGCAAATACAGACTAACACGGTTGCTACTCTGAAATTTGTGTCATTTGGCATTCATTAAAAGTCATCTAGAGTCCAATGAAACATTCTGATTCCAATTCAACCATGAGTAACTTCTCAAGTATGGCTGCACACTCTTAAAGTTAGTCCTGTGCTCTTGATCTCAGCAAGACCTTTCAAATAAACTACATTTGAAGTTTCTTGAACAAGCTGTTTTTTAAAGTTTGGCAGTTTCTTCTAACATCTATTTTTTTTCATAAGTTCCCTATCTCAAAAATAGTGTATCCAGATTACCTCAGATCAGATACCAAAAATATCTGTTGCTTAGACAACACAAAATTTTAAGTAGAAATGACTCGAGTATTTTAGGATGAGGACAAAATCAGGCTTATCAATGGAGATTTTCAGCTTGTGACTATGGCATAATAAAGTTTGCTAGAGGCTTTGATTGTGCTTGGTAAAAATAGTAAATCAACATAATATCTTTGTCTTATTTAGTAAAGAAAATCTGATATGTGAATGGAACTATTATGTAAATGATAGGATGTTCGCTATCACTGATCTCAGTTTAAGTGCAATGTAAAAGGTATGTTTAGGAAAGAGAATAATGTGCCTATATTAAGTAGCTTTAATTTCAATTACCAAAAAAAAAAAAAAATAGCAAAAGGTATCTTCACTGTGCAAAGTAAGTGCTGCCAAATTGTCAGCAGGTATAAATTGGCATAGTTGCATTAAAGTCACTGGAGTTATGCAGATTTACTCCAGTTGAATACCTAATCCAGGTTTTTAATCCTTTTCTCTCCCCCCCCCCTTTTTTTTCAATTAGAGCATGACAAAACACTTATGACCAAGACATTTTTTTTTCTTTAATGTCTGGAACAAGAACTGATTTAAACAATTTTTGCTGAGCCTGTATGCCAAGTTTCTGAGCTTCAACACAATAGAAATTAAAGGCTTGACACCGCAGCTAAAACGTAGAGAAAAATATTCATTGTAGAAAAATATTGTTTGTGGTATGGATTGTTAGCGAACAAAGCAGAATAGATATTTTAACCATATTTTTAAGTGCACTTCTAGTTTATTAGTTTTCTGAGCACTTCCCTGTTTTGTGTCTGCAAAGCATCCTTTCTTGAAAATATTGCAATATGCACCACTTGCTGTTTATGTTGAGCACAAAAATGCAAATCATGGATGGTATTTTAATACAAGAGGATTTCTACAAACCCTTCAGTAGTTGAGTGTGTAATCTTTTGCAGAAATGAGAAGGTCCCATTTTATATAATTTGAAGGGTTCTGACGACAGAAAATGTGTATATTTTTAAATGCTGTTGATCAAAACTGCATTGTCTTAGATTATATGATGATGCATCTGCATTCAAATAATATCGAGTTGATAGCGGCTAACTTATCAAAAGAAACTTACTAACAAGAAATTATGAGAGAAACTTAATACAAGGAAACAAAGTCCTTGATTTATAACTGATAGTAATATATTCTTAAGATAGTCTGTCCTCTTATAACCCTGTAAATCATTCCCAAAGAGCCCTAGAGGGTCAAAGTTTGTTTTATGTTTGTTGGCCTGTATTTTTGCTCTTCTTGGGTCCAAGGTTGCTGTCAGCCCCTAATTGATCAAGAGAGGGCCAGTGTTTCTCCACTCTAAGCTTTGAAGTTCCTATTAGTGTTTTTTAAAAAAAAGGATCAAGCCTTCAGACTTTCATGTTTGTTTTACTGTGCTAGCTATTGGCTGTGTGTGCGGAAGAACTTTTTTTTTATCGAATATTTTCCCCACAGGTAGAATTACCCAGTGGAACTGGAGTTATATATTCTAGAAGGTTGAAGGAGTCTAGATCATCTTCTGTAAGTAGTGTACTACTTAAATCAATTGCATCTCTAGTCCCACCATTTTCCATGTCTCAGTAATGAATATTTGTAAAAATATTGACTTTTCTCTTGGAGCTTTCCATAATGTATTTCTTAATTGAATTTTCACTTGAGGTATGTAATTCTTAGCATTTAAATTTTCTTTTTTTTTTAAATTATTTTTGTAAAATATCTTTGAATTTTAATGGAGAAGAAAAAGTATACATTCTCCATGTTGCTTGATTTGCAGACATGCTCTAAATTTCTTCTCTGCTGCTGTTTTTGTTTCTTACTTGACTAGAACACTATCACAGCAACCTTCTTCCCAGTGATTTAAACTTAATACCTAGTTCTACTTAGACAATGTGTACGTAGATCTGAAAGCACTTTACAAAGGAGGTCAGTATCATTATGACCATTTTACAATGGGAAAACTGAGGCACAGAGTGGTGAGGTGACTTGCCCAAGGTCACACATGGAAGGATTAGAACCTAGGCTTCCTGCATACCAGTCCCAGGCACTACCTACTGGGACACATTACTTCTCCTAGTCACCTCTGTAGTGATTTATCTAGTCACTCTTCATGACTCTAAAATAGCTTAGCCTGGAAACTCCGAATTTTATACTTGTTGGCCTAGGGGAGGATGGATTGTGCTTTTGGTCAGCTGTGGGCAATCCGTTACTAAAAGGAGTTTTCCTACATTAGGAATCTTGCAGGGCTGCTAAACGTATAGCTAGCTGTTCTGGAGTTCAGAAGCCTACACAAGTCAGATGTACCCTTCCCAAAATACTCATTAGTGATGTGCATCTTAAGACCATCTTAAGAGTGTGGCAGCTCTGAGGGAGGTCTTAGGAAACTTCTATTCAATCGTGATCAAGTTTTTTCCGGTGCATATAGCATTTATATGCAATTTAGGAAACTTACACCTGCTGGTTGTGAGACTCCCAAAGCACATAAAAGGAATAAAGTTAAGGGGGTGGTTTTGATGGTTCCAGTGCTGTAGATGTCATTTCATTTGCAGGAATGAGCAGAGGGCTGTTTCCAGTTCTACTATTACTTCTGCCCCAAATATGGAATATCCCTCCCACATAATTACACCTCCTGAGGTCTAGGGTGGGCAAGATTCAGTCTGGGGCTGCATGACCCGTTTTGTATACGTAAGTATTGTTAGTGTCTGATGCTTCGTGGTATTGCATGGGTTAAAAAGTGAACCCTATGCCACTGGAAAGTGAAATTATCCCACTTTCCATAAGGGCCGAGTACTCATTTCTAGCCCCAAAATGTTAGATTCAAATCTGTGACACTTTTTTTAAATTATTTTCAGAAAGCTAGTTTGTTTTTGGAACAGTTCTATCTTTATTAATTTTTCCCTCCTCCTGAGCCCTGTACAATTGGATTTATGGTAACTAAGGCACCACCAGTTTGAAGAATAATTAAAAAAAAAAGAAGTGATGTATGTATATAATGTATGACTTATCACTGACATCTCGTGTATTATTACATCTTGTGCATGTTTTATAAGAAATGCCAAGGAGTGTTTGAAGCTTGATCAGCACCAGGGGCTAGGGCTGCATGGCTGGCCAGCGCCTGCCACCACACAGCCAGAACTGGGGGGCAGAGGCCGAATGAAGCTCTGCGGCCAGAGCTGGGGGTCAGCACCTGCTGCCTTGTGGCCAAACCCAGGAATTAGCACCCAAAGCCCCACGCTTGGAGCCCGCTGCCCTGGGGCTGGGGCTGGGGGTCGGTCCCTGTGGCCAGCACCTGCTACTGTATGGCTGGAGCCCTGGGAGCCAGCACCTGCTGCCATGCAGCTGGAACCAGGGGCTGGAGGCTGAAGCTCCACAGCTGGAGTCCAGGGCTGCATGGCTAGAGCCGACAGGAGGGAAGGGGCACGGGTCAACACCTGCTGCCCCACAGTTGGGCCCCGGGGCTGCAAGTTCAGGTTCCTGAAGTCCCAGGTTCCTGAAGTTCCTACTGGAGCCTGCCATCCAAACCCCCTCCCCCCAACGTGGGTCAAGAACTCCCCTCGCTCCTGCAGTGTTATGTCCCACCTTTCTCCAGAGGTGGTGCATCCAGGAGCAACAAGGAGGGAGTGGGAGGAGCCTATGTTTTGTCCCTCCCCATCACTGCCCAGGAGGCTGTAGTGGCTGCATGAAAAGCCCCTGGTGGCTACATAAAGCCACAGTGGCCGCATTTGAGAAATGGACTAGTTCATATTTTCTATTGTATGTTTTGTTTGTTCTCTGCTTTGTACAGAGCCGGCACTAGAAAATGGTATTGCTGAAGTCGCCAGATGGTGGATGGGGCTGGGTGATTGTCCTTGTTTCCTTCTTTACTCAGTTCTTCTGTTATGGGTCTCCATTAGCAGTTGGAGTCTTGTATCTAGAATGGCTGGATACTTTTGGAGAGGGGAAAGGAAAGACTGCTTGGATTGGATCCCTGGCAAGTGGAGTTGGATTACTTGCCAGTAAGTCTCAAAGCAATATATATTTGTAAATGACATGCTTTCTTCATATTTTAATAGCTGTTAAATCTATTTATGCTTTTAAAATGCACTAAATGATTAATTTAAGAATGGGAATCTAGAAAGAACTTCCATACTGTATTTTGCCTTAATCCAAGGTGGTTAATGGCATTCATGGCATAACTACATTTTTGCATTTTACTTTTTTAATGCACAACAAAGTACAATGTCAGTTTCACAAAGAGCAACTTGCCACTAAGAATGTTGTTGTCCTAAGGATAAACCCAAAATAACTTACTTTAACAAACTAAAAATAGCTGAGAGAAATTGCTTCTGTGAATCCTAATTTATACTGTGAACAAAAAATAAGAGCTTGGGGGGAGCACAGATCTTTCATTATTATTATTTTGCTGTTGTTTTGCTGAAAGGAGAACAAATAACCATTATCTTGATTTGTTGGATCACAAGGAGAGAGCAATTAAGGAACTAGTTAGTCATTTTTCTAGCTTGAGATGTGGAACTGACAGCTCCACTTTCTTTACTCAAGGAAAAACTCCCACTGAAGTTGGGAAAGGCATATATAAATGACTGAAATAACTTCAGTAATGTGGAGCCTTTCTTCAATAAGGAGCTCATCATTCCAAGAGGAACAGCTGGATCTTGTGTGATAGAATATTTCCTGGGATGTCTGTAGGTGAAATAACAGTGCTGCTGTATGACTTTAATACTGAATACCCCTTATAGAGCTGTGTAACATTTGCTAGTTTTCACTATCCAAAGATTCATACATAGAAACTGAAATTTTTGCACACTATATCCAAGGCAAATCTTCATTATTTCCATCAGCAGATTCCACTTCATGAAAACCGTCATATCTGTCCATGACAGCAAAACTCTGAGCAAAGCCTCCTTTGCAAGAAAGAAGGAAGAAATAAGTTCTGTAACCAAGTGTGATTATTTGTAATAAGGGTCTTGTACTTTCAGGGCTAGATTCATAAGTGGGATGTAGGCATTGCAATGCTTGATGTTATGGCTAACTTGTATTAGGTTAGGTACCCTGCTCCTAACACCAAGTTAAGTGCCAAAGCACCCCATACAGTGCCTGGGAAGAGTTAGACCCTTAAAAAAGGGATGAATAGAAGCCAGCATGCTGTGTGGGGAGCTGCCTAAACTAGCTAGAAAGAGAGGCTGAGGAGAAGTGTGGCCTAAATCTGGGTCAGAGGGAGGTACTTCTCTCTACTTGGGATTCACAGCCATGAACCCTCTCCAGAAGTGAGGGACTGGCCTGGCTTATGTTCTTTGTGTAGAGAGGAGGAGTAAGTGGCAGTGGTACCAATCTCTTCTCTTCTTCTCTCTCCCCGCTCCAACCCAGAAGAGTGCCCTTATAACTGGGCTATACAATATTATGGGGAAGGTCTCACGCAACCTCTCCTGGTGTTGAAGCTGTTCCACTTTGTATAATAATTAAATATTCTTGGGGCCAGAGAGAGAGATGGTGAGTGACTCTATAGCTCAGTGACTAGGCACTCACCGAGGTGGGGGAAGACCTAGATTTGAATCTCTGTTCCACATCAGGCACATAGGTATTTGAACCCCAGTATCCCACCCCCTGAGTGAGTGCTCTAACCTTCTGGACTGCTGGGTAAAAGAGGGCTCCCCCACCTCCCCATCTTTCATGTTAAGTGTGCTCTGAACATGCCTACTGGATCCAGCCCTGCAGGCAAGCTAATCAGGGCAGGGGAGACCCCTAACTTGTGAATCCTGCTGTGGTTTAGGCATGAGTTAAGTGCTGAGTAACTCAGTGCTGTCAGGATTTAGGTGGCTCAGTAGCAAAAATTTAGGCTCCTATGGGACTTTACCAGTGGAAGCTTCAAGTGCTTCCAGGCTTAGGTGGCAGCTGATCAGTGGTTTTGTGAATGCCATTGGTGCTTAAATATTGGCCTTAGGTGTGTTCAGCACCTCCCTGGGAGCTGCTCAGTGTGTTGAAGGATTGAGGCCTAAATGAAACTTGTGTGAGGGGAGTAAATGAGAGAGATGTTCTTTCTACCTTTACCTCTGTGACCAAAGCTCCTTGACTCACTACCACCATCAGCCAAACCCTCCTCTGTGAGAAAAGCCCCAACTTCCTTTTACATCTGTCTAATCCTTCTCTCATTTCCTACCAGCTACTAAACCAGGGGTGGGCAAACTTTTTGACCCAAGGGCCACATCTGGGTATGGAAATTGTATGGTGGGCCATGAATGCTCACGAAATTGGGGGTTGGGGTGTGGGAGGGGTGAGGACTCCAACTGGAGGTGTGGGCTCTGGGATAGGGCCAGAAATGAGGAGTTCAGGGTGTGGGAGGAGGTTGGGATGCAGGCTCTGGGTGGGGATGAGGGGTTGGGGGTGCAGGAGCGTGGGAGGGGGATCAGGGTTGGGGCCCAGGAGGGGGCCAGGGGTGCAGGCTCCAGGTGCACTTACCTCAAGCAGCTCCCAGAAGCAGCAGCATGTCCTCCCTCCTGCTCCTATGTGGAGGCACGGCCAGGTAGCTCTTCACGCTGCCCCGTCTGCAGGTGCCACCTCTGCAGCTCCCATTGGCCACAGTTCCCAGCCAATGGGGGCTGCGGAGGCAGTGCTTGGGGTGGAGCAGCATGTGGCGCCACCTGGCTGCCCCTATGTGTAGGAACTGGAGGTGGGACATGCTACTGCTTCCAGGAGCTGTGTGGAGCGGGGCAAGCCCCTGACCCCACTCCCTAACTGGAGCACCGGAGCAGGGAAAGCCCTGGAGCCTGCCCCACAACGGGAGCTCAAGGGCCAGATTAAAATGTCTGAAGAGCTGGATGCAGCCCCTGAGCCGTAGTTTGCCCACCTCTGTACTAAACCCTTTGACTCCCTCTGCCTTGGTACAAAACAAATCAGCAGTACTACATTTTACAGAGTCTCGAAATTTCTGTGACATCATAAAATAAATGGGAAAGAGATCTTGTAATGCACTTTACCATTGAATAATCTAGTACTCTTAACTTTTTTTTTAACAGAATTAAAACACCAAACCCCTGTTTATCAGTATTTTGAGTGTGTTTACTCTTTTCAGAGCAGGATGAGAACGCTGCCTGCTTAATGGCCCTTCTTATATTTTATACTTTGAACATATAGTAATAGCTTTACAAAGTGCAGTATTCACAAATATTTGATTGAAAACAAATTGTTTACGCCATTGTTCCAGAAATTGAAATCCCAGGGCCTTGGCATTTTCCACTGGTCATTCAGACTGCATATACATATTTTCAAAAAAAAGTCATAACTTATTTAAAAAAAGGATTAGAATGTGCCTGAAGTGTTAATGGCTTGCCAGGACAGAACTGGCTTACACTCATGTCTGTTGGGCATAACATTGGATGAGATGAGTACTTCAGTAGTCGGGGGAAAAAAGGTAGTTTCTTGTACCTTGTCAGGACCCGACAATGAACTCATCAATTTTGATTAGGTAAAATGTTAAATCATTTGAATCAGTGAGTCAACAGAACACTAGAGGGTCAAAATTTGTTCCTGGATTAAGCTGGCAAAAATGTGCATTCCTGCTATATATCTGAGGGCAAAATTTAGCCCTTGGGTTGAAATTCAAGCTTTCTGCATCAAGTCTGACTACACTGGCATTGTGCAGGGAACTAAACAGAGACCAGGAGAATGAAATTCACATCTATGCTTGTGAGTCTATGTGCATATGAGAGATGACTGTCATGGAACTGAAATACAATCGCAACTTCTCTGTGCCCCTGTCAAGGTTCCTTCCCCACTCTGAACTCTAGGGTACAGATGTGGGGACTTGCATGAAAACCTCCTAAGCTTATTTTTACCAGCTTAGGTTAAAACTTCCCCAAGGTACAAACTATTTTACCCTTTGCCCTTGGACTTCCACTGCCACCACCAAACTTTATCTGGGTTCCTGAGAAAACGTTGTTTGGAACGTCTTTCCTCCCAAAATCCTCCCAACCTTTACACCCCACTTCCTGGGGAAGGTTTGGTAAAAAATCCTCACCAATTTGCATCGGTGACCACAGACCCAAACCCTTGGATCTTAGAACAATGAAAAAGCATTCAGTTTTCTTACAAGAAGACTTTTAATAGAAGTAAAAAAGAATCACCTCTGTAAAATCAGGATGGTAAATACCTTACAGGGTAATTAGATTCAAAACATAGAGAGTCCCTCTAGGCAAAACCTTAAGTTACAAAAAAGACACCCAGACAGGAATATTCATTCTATTCAGCACAGCTATTTTCTCAGCCATTTTAAAGAAATCATAATCTAACGCATCTCTAGCTAGATTCCTTATTAAGTTCTAAGACTCCATTCCTGTTCTGTCCCTGGCAAAAGCATCACACAGTCACAGTCCCTTTGTTTTTCTCCCTCCTCCCAGCTTTTGAAAGTATCTTCTCTCCTCATTGGTCATTTTGGTCAGATGCCAGCGAGGTTACCTTTAGCTTCTTAACCCTTTACAGGTGAAATGATTTTTCCTCTGGCCAGGAGGGATTTTAAAGGTGATTACCCTTCCCTTTATATTTATGACAGCCCCCTACATGAGAGCTCAGTACCTCTCCTTTTTCCCCAGTGCAAGGATCATACATGGATTAAGCAGCACAGAAAATCTTTTATGGGCCCTGGGGTAAATGTCACCATTAATAAGGAGAAATATTTATTTCCTAATGTATTATCTTCATTAAATTGCAGTTCATTTAACAGTTGTGCTTACCACTAGTAAGCTTATAAAAAGTTATGGCACTTAAATTGTTTGTTCATTTAAACATTTGAATAATTTATAAATTATTCATTTGAGTAGTTGGTGTATTAACACATTAGGGTTACACTTTCTATCTGACCCATGGCAGGCTTATTTCTACAAACGGTTTTCAGAGCAACATCTTCAAGTACCACTTTCCCAGCACTTTTGCACTAAAATTTGCTTATTACTTATGTTAATGACAAATTTCTCATTTAATTACTACTTTCATGTGATTTTAACATACCACACTGCTTGGAGTCTTCCTCATTTATATAGAGAATGAGTACCAGGTTTATTATCATTTACACTGGTGTAAATCTGGTATAGCTCCATTGGATTATAGTACACCAATGTAACTGAGATAAGAATGTGTGTGTGTGTTTTTCAGACTGGCACAGGAAACAAGTATTTTTAAAGAGCAATGTCTATGTATTTTTTTCATAGTTTCAGTGTTTTCAAAAAATCTAAATTTCAAACCTGCTGAGTATGGTGAGTTTTAACTCCTTCACCTCAGTACAGAGGATCTGCACAAGACCCTGCACATTTCATGAGACTCATGTAAAGAGCTGAACTGGGAATCAAGTAGCACTTTGGGCCTTGGGTAGCACCCTCTTTATTGAGGTGCATTTCACATTAGCCTAGTTTCCCACTTGTGCCATTTCAACTATAATCCTGGCAACATCATTAAGGCAATGTCTCATGTCAGTATTGTGAAAATAAGGGAGTCTTTCTTTTTGTGGCATCATTGCATAGCTTAGTCATAACCTCCCTTATCATGCTCATCTTAGAAACTGTGGACAAGCCAAGAAAAGGGTTTATAAAATCTTCTATATTTAAACATGACACTCAGACTTTACAATAAAGCTATTTGTTAATTCTGTGCATATTTATTTTTATAGCTGATCCAAAGAAGACTTAAATGCAGAAGGAAATCACTCTTGGTTTTTTAATTCAGTTGACTGACAGGGAGATTAATATATTAATCTCAGTAAGGGGTGGTGAAGTGGGTGGGGGCGGCGTGGGGGAATGTCATGTTTTGCCCAGTTCTAGCAATTTAGGGTATTGTGAATGTCTGTTTAAAAAGTGAAAATTTTAATTATGTTCCTGAACTCCTCCCCTCCTCTTTTAAAGAAAACACTTTTTTAAATTTAAATCACTTGGTATACAAACCAAAATTAAATCAGAACCATGCAATATTCTAAAAAACCTATCTCACACCTCCCCCAAAACAAACAAACATCCCCACCCAATAGCCAAGCCTGTGCAATGTTGCATCGTAGCATTTTATAGATGACCTCACAGCATTCTGCAGTGCAAGAGACAACTAGAATACATCTTTTATTTTTTTTTATTTATTTATATTTAAATGTGGAAGAGGAATAAGGAGACTATAAAGTTGCTTTAAAAACAAATAAAAATTAAATCAAGGTAAATTTATGTGTGGAATGCTCTTGGTGGTTTGAGGTATAAAGTACATAACTTTACCATTATGTTAGATTTCACATCATATTTTTTTACAACTTTTTTTTTGTAAAACACCTTTCAATGAGTACAGATTTAAGGCCAAATATTCCATGCATACAGCTCCAACTGTAGTCTGTGGAAGCTACAAATGGAGATCTGAGAACAGAACTTGGCTCAAAATTTTGTCATTTTAAGATTAACAGATTCTTTTCAAATAGGTTTTGAATGAAAAGTCTATTGGCCACAAGTAGGCTGCTTTCCAGTGTGTGAAAGGGATTCTGGGACCGACTGTGCTTCCCCAAGCGGAAGTATTTGGAAGTGTTCTTTCAAAGCTGTAGAGACCTGTTAGTTCCAGAGAAACATCTTAATATGCAAATGTCTCACTAAAAATAAAAATGGCTTAATTTTTGCATAAGTTGGCTAGATCCTATGCTGGCATTGCATCCTCATTAAACAGGTTCAAGCAGGTATTAATTACAATGGTGGGTCAGATTAATGAAGATAGTAATGAAAGAGAGGATTTTTTTTCCTATTCTTTCTCATATCATTTCTGCCAGGGTGGATTTGATTTAAATCGTGATTAAATCAGTCGTCAGGAAGACTCAATTTAAGCATGGATTTCTACATAAAAGTGCATTCTTGTTGGTTGTTATAACCTTAATACATATTCTTCACAATTCCAAGATAGATGTAGATTTCATTTTTAGAAGGTACACACTATATATTTTTAAAGTGATTTATTTTGAAAACTTTTCAGATTAATTTTACAGCTATATCAGAAAATGAATGATTGTTTGGTTATTTCATTTACCAAAGATACTTGAAGCAGATATTTATGAAGTCATTGGGAGGTGAACTACCTCCAATTCAACAGGTTAATCATTAATATTTAGAGGATTTTCTTGCCATGCTGTTTTAGGAGGAGAACATCACCAGACAGATATTTAAATTGTTCTATTTAACTAAAACAACATTATGTATTCTGGATATTTTTCTTCAACAGCAAACATAATATTTTAACAAAACAAGCATATGCATTTTTGGATTTAAACATTCAAATTTTTTAAAACAGGTTTGTTTTTGTTAAAATTGTTTTTAAGTAAAATAGTTTAAATGAAATATTTTAAAAAAAAATAAAAAATTCAATCGACTATGTCAGCCAGGTCAACATGAGAAACTTAAAATATTGGCTTCTGCAGCTAACACAGTAGTCTTCACCTTCATTTTCCTGTTTGTTCATAATCTGGAAAAGAAAAACAAGCTTTCCTGCTTTTTCAGGTCCCAAGTGATTTCTCAATTTTGGAATGAATTAGTCCAGAGGAAGAAAATATTCTTTCTACATCAGCAGGAGAAGCTACTGCTGTTTAAAAGTGAGCTTATCACTTCAACAGTCTCTGAATCCAAGTGCTTAAGTGTCTTCCCCCAGTTTACTGGTCTGACTTTCTTTAAAACGTCACCAGCAAACATATTTCTTGAATGGTTCACCCTTAGCTGTGAAGTTTATTCTAGCTGGCATTATGGAAGGATGGTTGCTGGATATCCATGTCGTAGCCAGCCCTGCTTCTTCAGCAGTTAAGGTTTGACCCTGCTACCGAGTATTGAGAATATTTGCAAGAAAATGAGCTGGAGATAGTGCTTGTCTCATTCGGGTTTTTTTTAATGCTTGTAATTTAACTGTCATTGCATGTGTCTCCTTTTTAAGATCTCACTCAGTTCCTTCCAAATTTCAACAGCATCAGTAATAAAACAGCTATTTCCCTGCATTTTGTTCAAGACTACAGAAATAGGCTTCAGGGTACTTGGCATGTGTTCAACATGTCTCTTGTGCCTAATGCTGAGAACTTCGGCTGTGACAGTGCCATCTATTTTTTTTTCACGATTTTGTTCACAAACTGTCATCAGATTAGGCCAGTTCTTGATATAGTGCTCAAAAGAGTCCACTACTGAGTTCCATCGCACATCTTTGTGGGAGAGTTAGCCTGGTTCCTCCCACTTTTTTCAGAGCAGCTGCTGCAAAGTGGTTGTTACGGAAGTATTTTGCAATTTCAAAAACAGTCTTTATTTCTGGAACACTGAAGTCTTTGGCTAAGAGATACATCAAATGAGCACTGCAACTGTATATTGTTAGCTTGGGACTCTCTTCTAAATTTCTTCTCATCTTGGATAAATTTGCAGCACAGTCTGTGACCGAACTACGTACTAGACACTTGAATTTTTTTTCAGTTTGTTATAGCTTTTACTGCTGCTACTTGTAAGTATTCTGCTGTGTGTGCATTTCCTGATGTATCAATTGTTTCTGTAAGGAAGACATTCCCTTCTTCTGTTGTCACACAAGCACATACAACAGGATCATTGTGGACATTGCTCCACCCACCAAGACTCAGGTTAACAATTTTACACTCTAGACCAAGGGTGGCTACCCTGTGCCTCCGGAGCCACATGTGGCTCTTCAGACGTTAATATGCGGCTCCTTGTCTAGGCACCGACTCCGGGGCTGGAGCTACAGGCACCAACTTTCCAATGTGCCGGGGGGCGCTCACTGCTCAACCCCTGGCTCTGCTTCAGGCCCTGCCCCCACTCTCCTCTTCCCCAAGCCTGCTGTGCTCTTGCTCTTCCCCTTGCCCCTCGAGCCTCCTACATGCCATGAAACAGCTGAACAGCTGATCAGGAGGTGTAGGGAGGGAGGGGGAGGTGCTGATCGGCAGGGCTGCAGGTGGGTGGGAGGTGGTGGGGAGTTGCTGACATATTACTGTGGCTCTTTGGCAATGCACATTGGTAAACTCTGGCTCCTTCTCAGGCTCAGGTTGGCCACCCCTGCTCTAGACCTTTTGCACACTTCTCAATTTCTCTTTCATACGCTTTATCATATTATCATTTATCATACAAATTTGCAGAGGGACCATAGGATTGAGGTCTGTTATTTCTGACCTCTATATATTTATTTAAAAACATTTTTGCTGTTAACAAGCATGTTATCTCTGGAGACACAAATCCACAGTTTGAGAATTGTAAAACTAAGCATCTCTGATGGTATCTTCTAGACTGAGCACTGAGTCTCATTGGGTAGATAGAAAGATTAACCTAAGTAATCTATACAGAAGCCCCTGGAACCCCATAAGATTAGGTCCGTAATCCATGAACTATTAGAATTCATTTACAAAACTTTTCTTAAACATTACATGAATATAGTGTCTCATACTATAGAATTAGAATTTATAATCCCTATTCCATGATGAGACATTATAGCTCAAAGATATATCTTTATCTTTAGATAGGATTTTTCTTTATAAAATGCTTTTTGAGGAAAAAACCTATTTAAATTTAAAAAAATCAATTTGTTTTTAAATCATTGATTTTTATCCATGATGATTTCTGCTAAATCATCATAAACAAAACATAGCAAGTTGAGAAAGTGAAGAGAGGGAGATGTTAGTACTGATAGTCTTTGCAAGGCAGAAGCTTCAGTCGATGGGTCCCTAGACCATTATTCTTCTACACAGGCAGCAGGGCTTCACCCTGCTTTGCAGACTGTCTGCAGTCGTCAAAAGATCTAAGTGGTAGTATCTTGTGAAGGTAGAGTTTGATGGCCTCATGGCTGCATTGCAGATCTCTGATGTGGCTTTTTGCCTTATAGTTAATTATAGGTGATTTAAGGTCCTTAATTTGGATGGAAAGAAATAAAAAGTGAGGAACATTATCTGCCTCACACACAAATAAGAAATTTATAAATCTTTTGACATCAAGCTTATGCCAAAGATTGTCTTGCAGATGTTTAGCAAATGTGAGGAAATAATTACTTCTTAAGAGCCATGGAGAGATTATTTTACTGAAGGAATGAGTTTGTCTGAGATTTATCTTATCTTGGTGAAGGTCGCTGTGTGATTCTTCCATGGAGAGTACTGTTATCTCTGAAACTCTCTTGTCAAAGATAATGGCTACCAGAAATCATATTTTTATTAACAAAAAGTAGCTATCTTATGTACAAGGCTTTAAAAATAGGAAAGGAAGAAGCCAATAAAAAACAAATTTAAATCCAATTCCAGAAAGATGGATAATCTAGGAGATTGACCAGTTTAACTGCTCTCTGAAATGTGAGAATTTGGGGATGTGAAGTATAAAAAGATTCAGCATCTAAATTTAGAACACTCCTGAAAAATGGACCTTTAAGAAATAGGCTCCTAAACCTAGGGCCACAGTATCTTGCAGAAACTGTAGATTATTTGACATGTTTGTATCTTCAGGCTTCACTTTCTTTTCCTGTACTGGGAAGTTTTGTAAAAAGGATGTCTTGGAATTTGGAGAGTCCCTTCATAAAAAGAGGAGGAAGGAAAAGGAAGCACTGTTTATCTTGTTCACAGGATACTGACCAAGAAATAGAGAATGAAAAAGAGTGCAGATTCTTCTGCTCAATGGAATTGTTATCCCTGCTTAATGTTTTTAGTGTAGCAGAACTTCTTATGTAACACACAGACATCCTGTGTGTTTTGTTTTTTAAATCTTGAGGTTTTAAGAAACATATCAATTTTAATTTGCCAGTCTAGTAATTAATTTCAAGAATCAGCAACAACCTAACACTTCAAGCACTTGCCCTCACTAATTGCGCTGCAGAATTTTCATCCTCACAATATACTGATTGTTGCTGTTCCCCTTGACAAGCAGCAAGGTTAAACTTCTCACTAGCTTCCTTACCTCTTCTAAAATCAAAATAACCAACCTCCACAATCAAGCTTCTTTTTTCTTCCTCTAACTCCTTCTCCCTTACCCCTTGCCTGGATAGAGCCCTGATCTAACCACCTTGAAGAGTCCTAAAACTAACAACTTCTTTAGAAGCAAAAGCTCTGACCTGCTTTTCACTTGACCTATGGTTCTTTCCTGCTGCCATATCTGTTCTCCATCCCAGCCTCCATCACAAGCCTGCTTGTGCCTCTGCCAGTGCTGCTGCGAACCGTACCAAAAGCCTGGCTCACGTTCCCAGTTGCTTGTTCCCACCTGCACCAATTTCCAACTGCTGTTTACCTTCTTACCCTTGCCTTAATGCCCCTCTTCTGGGAATTCCTCATGTTTCCCCTTAACATAAGCATGACCAGCTTGACAAATGTCATCGAGTACAGTAGTAATCTACCAGACTGCCATTTTCTATATAGTACTTTTGGAGAATTACAGTTGGATATGGACCTGATCAAAATATCCTTTAACTATGAAGTTTGATCTTCTCAAATGGCCACTGGCTCTAAAACTTGCCAGTCTAAAAACCTGGTTCTGAAGACTTCCAAACTTAGGAATTTCAGATATGAGTTTGAATTTTGCAGCTCAAGGCCACTGCTAGTTACAAGTATTATTATTACTCGGTAAGCTTATGATCACACATGCAGGTTCTTTTTATTGCTTTTAATATGTTTTCTCTATAATGCTTTCACCTTAAAAATAAATGTGCTCACTTAGAAAGAGCCGTGTGGTAACTTACAACTGTGGACAATTAACCTTTTGTAGCCTCTGATGAGAAAGCAAAGCACAGTCTGGCTTGCTGGTGCACTCCGTTCAGCAGGGAGCTGTGTAGTCTGGATGAACCCTAGTCAGAGAGAGATGTGTGTCTCTACCCAAGAAAGGTGACAGCAGAGAAACCAGGAGCCTACAGTGGTTGCCCTTGCTGGGCCATAGAAGGGAAAGGCCAGTGCAATTTCCCTGAACTATGCCAGTCCCTGACTCTCATTTTAAAAAAAAAAAAAAAGACAAGAAAAAAAGCTCTGTGCTGTAGCCTCCTCTTATATGGGAAAGATGAGGGAGATGTGTGGGGAAAAGGAGGCTTATTTAGTGGGACTTAGAGGTGTATGGTGATGCCACTAGGAATTATTTCAGATATTTGCATATGCCTCTGTTTTGCATTTTGCATTTCCCTGCCTGTAACAGACAGCAGCTTTCTCATGTATCTGACTTTTAACTCCCTCTACTTTAATGTTCTACTTACTATATTATTTTTGAAATTAATGAAAAAAGAGCTCCTTTATGCTTCATGATCCCTGTTCTAGATTAATTCAGCTACAACGCCCCACAGCTGTGGTCTGCACTAAATCCCTTATGTTATGCCGGTTTTAAAATAAACATCAGAAAAGCTGTTTACAACCATCTCTTATCAAAATAGTCTATTTGTAGTCAGCCTTTCATTTCCTGAAAGGTTTGCGGGAAAGGTAATATACAGTAGATGCTTTCTTAGTGGAAGCACCAGGTGGCACTGTTGCCATGAATGTAAGGAAAAATTAATAATCAAGAGACATGGTGAGATAATATCTTTTACTGGAACAACTTCTGTTGGTGAAAGAGACAAGCCCTTCAGGACCTGAAGAAGAGCTGTGTAGCTCGAAAGCTTGTCTCTAATATCCTGGGACCAACATAACTACAACAACACTGCAAAAAAACAAAAAAAACCCAGCTTGATGTTTTTAAACGTTATTCTATGTTTTATGATTATAGCACCAGGCTTTTCTAAAATATCATTAAAGATGTAAAATAGAATGTTCCTATTTTCCCGGTATCATTCAGTACCGTTTGAGTGAAACTTGTCAAGAATGTATAATACAGGCAAGTGCAATGTGACATTGTAGACTTATGATGTATTGAAGACTATAATACCATTGGGATCTTGAACAATTTTAAAGAACTACACCAAATATATTACTGGAAAAAAACCTTTGAGTTTTTTTTACTGGAACTGATATTTAAAAGCTATTTTCTTATCTTCCCTCCCATTCCCTGTAGGTCCTGTCTGTAGTGCATGTGTGTCTTATTTTGGAGCAAGACCTGTGACAATCTTCAGTGGTTTTATGGTGGCTGGGGGCCTGATGATGAGCAGTTTTGCACCAAATATATATTTTCTGTTTTTTTCATATGGAATTATTGTTGGTAAGAAATTTCACTGTTGTTCATATTGAGACTAATGATTCAGAAACTAAATGTTGAATTTGTATAAAGGCTGTTATTTTCAGAATAACGACCAAATTCTGTAAATGCTTACTCGTGCAAGCAGTTCATACTTTAGGGCTATGTGTGGGCACAGGGGTCTGCTGCACATTTGCAGCTGCAGGATTGGGGCCTTACTTATCAAGGAATAGAGAACTGTTTATTTTAAGAATTAATGGATTATGTTACAATACTGCCAAATATAAGGAGCATGAGGGCTTTTGAGGACTCCTCAGAAGATTAGTCTCAAAACTAACGTGTAATTGCCTTTCCTTGATATTGCTGATTAGTAGTGGAAGAAGGCTCATATTGTGTATTAACCTACTTTCTTCAAGTTTTCTCCCATAACTGTGAAGTTGTAAATTTGTAAGAATAAAAGCTTACAAGGAATCATGTAGTAGAGGAATAGCTGTTTATTAATTTTAGTTAACAAACCAGAAATCATTAGGAAATAAGTGAATAGTTACCTTAAGTTTTCTTCATGTAACTGAATTGAAGTTACAGTGTTACATGAAATTGCAGTATTCCAACTAGCTAGCAACCAGCCACTCTGTTTGAAATAGTCCAATGTAGAGTAAAACAAAGGAAGGAAGCATTCCTATTTGATAATGGTTGGATTAGTATTCTAATCTTAAACTACCTGGCACACAATTAGCCATTCCAGTAATTCGGAAAATCCGTCATTACAGCTGTTTGGATGGAAGCCAATGAAGCAGTAGTCATTGGTAGACTCTGTGATTCATATGGAAAACGGGAAGATTAATACTGACGTTTCACATTAAGGTTCCTTTTAGTGTAATAGTTTTGAAAAATGACTTTATCGTTTAAAAAATGGCAGGAGTAGCTTTAGACAGTCTGGCTATGTATGTTCAAAATTAAGGTAGTTGTGATATAGACTAAGAAAACATACAAAGAGCATTACTGGTCTCTGCAATTAGTTGGATCTGGAGGTACAGGCCAAACAAACTTATGCCATGTGATTAAAAAGTATTGCTTGTGCTTTGAAAATAAGTCTTTAAAATTCAGAAGTCTGGTGGTGGTTTGTTTTTTGTTTCTGTTTTTAAATCTGGATAGAAAGATACATTTTTATAAATATGAATTTATCTGATGTAAAGAAAAACAAACAAAGATAACTTGAGAGAAACAAGAATGTAGACCTAAGATTGTATTTATAGGTTGATCTTTCACATCCAATCTTTAATTATATTCATTAATGATACTGCTCTACATGTTTTAATTGAATGTTGTCAAGTATTAGCTAGTTTTTGAATTTTCTAAAAGGTAAACTATGTATAAAGTTTTATACAGGATACCTTATGCTTTGATAAACTTCCTATATTTGTTAGGGCTTGGCTGTGGCTTATTATATACAGCAACAGTAACCATCACCTGTCAGTATTTTGATAAACGCAGAGGCCTTGCACTTGGTTTGATTTCAACAGGTATGTTTTTAAAATATAATTTATAAACTAGAGATTTGTAGTATGTCCTATACTGCTTACTGCTGATATTAGTGACTAATGAAGAATCAGAAAGGATTAGTCAAAAATATCTTTAACAAAGCCAAAATGTGGTCAATAAGAACATCACAAAATCAAAAGATTTATATTTGTAATTGGTTTCAGAGTAGCAGCCATGTTAGTCTATATTCGCAAAAAGAAAAGGAGTACTAGAGTACTACACGAAAGCTTATGCTCAAATAAATTGGTTAGTCTCTAAGGTGCCACTAGTACTCCTTTTATATTTATAATTGTTAGCAGTCTATATAGCCATGAATGGTAGTGCAAAATAACAGAAATGATGCTCTAGAATAAAATGTAACTCTTTTTTGTTTGTAATTAGAATTGCTGTTTGTCTAAGCTTATTAGGGGACAATTAGCAAAGCTGTAGTTTAAATGGAAATTTTCCTAGACATTGTTGGCTTTGACTTTTAAAGGGACGCTGAAAAGTTTGTTTGGGTTTTTTTGTTTTTGTTTTTCTAAAAAAGCTTGAAGTCAGCGGCACAAACCACGCTACTTAAATATGTGCATGGAAGGGATCTGCTGAGTGTGGATCTCTTGAGACAGTTTGGCTCAGTCTCCAGCACAGCGCTGTCCCATTCATCCTCTGGACACCTGGAATTGTCCGTGGTCCTTACAGAGAAGGGGTTGTAGACTGAATAGGCCAGCATGGGAGTGGGTAGAGCAGGGCGTAGTTGAGAGTGCGCATTGTTCCACCTCTGGCCCTGTGGGCTTTTTCTCTGAGCCCCCTTCTATAGCAGTTTTGACCAGATGTGGAGTCTTGCTGCATAGTGTCTAAATACTGTCCCACGCCAGTGTCTTACTGTGGCAGGACATGATCTGATCCATACTATTTAATTTTGTCAAAGTTGTGGTTGTTTTTGGTGGTCATGTCATGTGTGGAAGACAGAATAATTCTGTGGATTTTTTTGTCTAAATTTTCCCCAATGTAGTAAAATAAAAAAATTGTTCATATTTGTCATAACTCTGTAGAATTTTTTTAAAAAAACAACCCCCAAAATTAGTAGACTTTCTCCACCATATTATAACAAATTTACATGACAAGTTCCCATTGATTTTATTCAGACAACCAGATTCAACACTGTATAAGTAGCTGGAACTCCATTGACAGTAGTGAAGCTGCATTCACTTAAACCAAGGGCTGAATTTGGCTTGACGATTTGGTATAAAATAGTTATTCTGATTACTTTGGTTAGGCTGTATAAAATGATTGCTTAGCAATTATTTGTGAATGCCTCTGAATATTCACGCTTGTGGAATGCACCACTGGTCACGCTGAGCTATAGAACACCTTTGGTTGCAGCCTCTTGTTCCTTCTGCAAAAACCACAGAAGAAAAATTCTGAGGAAGGTGGGCACCTGGTGTGCTTATCCTGAGTTCTTATTCATTATTTAAAAACACGGTATTTCAAGTTGACACCCTTTTAGTCATTCATTTCATACTTTATTCATATTGGTATTTTAACTCTTATTAATCCTTGTCGACATGATTACTCCAAATATGTTGTTTCCAGATATATTGAAGTGGCAAGGGTTTTCATTCATGACAAGCATATATTTAAAAAAAGAAAATTTAACTTCAAAAGGCACAACTCCCTGGATTTATACTGTGAAATCCCCAGCAAGCCAGACTGCCTAAACAGGCTTTGTCTCTGATGGCTGTGATCAGTGTATTGCCCACAATATAAGTTATCACACAGTTCCTTCTAAGCAAGCACATTTTCTTAAGTTAAAAGCATTACAGAGAAGACTTTAAA
This sequence comes from Lepidochelys olivacea, assembly GCF_965140295.1. NCBI lineage: Eukaryota > Metazoa > Chordata > Testudines > Cheloniidae > Lepidochelys > Lepidochelys olivacea. Next base: position 76,633,551 of record NC_140417.1, on the reverse strand, counting down.
ACAAGAAAAGAAACCTACATCAATGATAAAGTTTACCAGAGGTCACCCTCAACTCCAGTCTAGGGCTCTGGTAGGTTTTATTCCCTCAAAATCCATAACTGGGTTTTCTCCATGGTTACAGGTTCATATTTGTCTTAAATCCGTAACTATCACAATGGCTGTGCAGAGCAGCCATTTCTTTATAGAGCTCATGGCCTTCTGTAACAGGTAATCACAGACAAAGACTCTCTTCATGGTAATTTATTTGCATAAGGGGAATTGGGTAATTTTCATTAACCTCTTCCTAGGGATTCCCCATGAATCCACTTAACACTTATTTGTCCTAAAAGACCAAACTTGTCTGACACCTTTTCAGTATATACTGCCCAGATTTTGTATCTTACATACAATCCCAACCCATGTTAATACATACACTTAATATAATATGGCAATTTCCTTGAAAGACCATATCTGTCAGTTATATTTCACAGTATCTTTAATATTAAAGCTTGCTGTTGGAGAGCTGAGGTAACCTCATGAAATAACTTACACTGATCTTATTTCCTTTTCTAGGTTCAAGTGTTGGACTTTTTATATATGCAGCATTACAAAGGGGACTCATTGAGCTATATGGACTAGATGGATGTTTGCTAATAGTTGGCGCATTATCGCTAAATATACTAGCATGTGGCAGTCTAATGAGACCTTTGGAGTTATCTGATTCCCCTTTGCCAGAAAAGTCATGCCTAGAAAAAGTTGCAGATCAATACTTGATTTACCATGAGAAAGAAAATGATGAAGAAAATACAAGCATCCTAGAAAAGGACTACAATGAAGAAAAATGTGTGAATATGTCCAGTCGTGAATGCAAACAGGATAGCATTTTAAATAAGAATGGATTAATATCGATACATGCAAAAGAGACAGACACTTATAAACAGAAAGTTGTAGAACAAACATACTTTTGCAAACAGCTTGCAAAGAAGAAGTGGCAACTGTATTTAAACTACTGGGAGGAAACCTTGTTTCTTTTTAAAAACAAAGTATTCTCATCACTTTTTATTGCCATCTTACTTTTTGACATTGGTGGATTTCCTCCTTCACTGCTTATGGAAGATGTAGCAAGAAGTTCAAACATTAGTGAAGAAGAATATGTTATGCCTCTTATCTCCATTCTAGGGATTATGACTGCAGTTGGTAAACTTGTTTTAGGAGTACTGGCAGATTTTAAATGGATTAATACTTTATACCTATATGTAATTACCTTAATAATGACTGGCATGGCATTGGTTGCAATTCCATTTGCGAAAAGTTACATTTTACTGGCAATACTTTCTGGAATTTTAGGTTTTCTCTCTGGGAATTGGTCAATTTTTCCATATGTAACCACAAAGACTGTGGGAATTGAGAAATTGGCACATGCATATGGGATATTAATGTTCTTTGCTGGACTTGGAAATAGCCTTGGACCACCAATTGTTGGTAAGATATTGGGTTAAGTGATGTCAAATTCTAATTGTTATAGATTTTTTTTCAGTACCAAATTAAATACATTTACACTGAAGTCAGTTCTAATTAGTTATGATGATAGTAGAATGATGAAATTCAAATATTTAGAAAGTTACAACACATTTCTCTGCAGCTGACTAGACTAATGTAAGGGAAATATAAAGATGATGAAATATTACATGTTGTGCTAAACAGTTTTTAGATTATATTTGTTTTGCATGTTTTATGGTTTAGTATATACTGTTTGTAATGTTACATTTTGTTGTGAATTCAAATATGATTCTCAGTACATTTCTGCTGTGTTCAGTAATTGCATATCATTGATCTCACTTATTTTTTCTTTTTCTTTCCAGGTTGGTTTTATGACTGGACACAGACATATGACATTGCATTCTGCTTTAGTGGACTTTGTGTTCTGCTGGGTGGACTTCTTCTGTTGGTGGCAGCTCTGCCATGCTGGGACAACTGTAATAATCAGAGTGCAAAGCCACCTCCAAATATTTACTCCTACACAGTTGCATCTAGTGTTTAAATGGCAGCTGGAAAACACTTCAATGCCTTTTTATAGCATGTACTATATAGCAAAATATTTTAGTAATTTTTCCACTTATGAAATACAAAAATCCTTTTACAAATAGAAAAAAATCCAATGATACTTGACATTTAGAATAAATTACGCCTTTTTTTTTTAATGGAGAAGGATGGACTAATGTCTCCCTTCAAAGGTTTCCAATAGCTGTACAACAAGAGTCTTGGGGGGTGGGGGGGAAACAAACCTTATCACCTAGAATGCAATACGTTGGTGAGGTGCTTATATCATGGTAAGGTCAATGTTTCCTTTTTTAAGGTTCCCCGCTTTATTGTAAAGTGCTAATGAGAAAAAACTTCTATTGCATAACTGAAGTGAACATTATGGTAACATTTAACATTCTGCATACCACTGCAAACTAAGATGCTATGCTACAAATATTTTGCTGCGCGCTTTTTGAAATTTGTTTAAAAACTGTTGAACCAAAATCTTTCAAACCAAGGAATAAATATGATTGTTGAAACCATCTTTAAACTCTGACACAGTTATGCAAACTCCTCATCCTACATTGGATTGGAGCTGTGGGATCTCACCCCCAAGGACATGTTCCTAGGTACTTTCACTTATTCTTGTTCTATTAATTGAGTCCGGCTTTTCCAGGCCCTGTGCATTGGGATCAGTTTCACCACCTTTCTGCAACCCAAATTCCCACTGAAGTCGCTGCATGGTTTTAAAATTCCTTAAGTAAAAACACATGCATAATTAAAAAACATTATTTTTAAACTGTTACACAAAGATTGGTTGTGTGCTTTCTGTCATGGTTACCAAGTGAACTGCACTTTAGACCCCTGTTAGTCCTTAGGTGACAGGCCTCACTTCTTGCACCTCTCTGGGCAGAACCACATGTTCCAGCCACTCTGGAACTGGTCTTTAGGTGTCTGCTCCTATTTATCAACCATGTTAATGCAACAGGCTCAACTGCATTTGGCACTTGTAAGCCCTTTTTACTGTGGGGAGCTGTGACCACCAATTTGATTGGTTCAAAAAAAAAAGTCTTCAAAACAAAGCATTATTTATTTATTCACTGAAAGGTACAATGTAAAGCCTTATATGCCTAGGTCTTACTCATACTCTAATCTTCCCTTGCCAGCTTCTGCAAGTTCTCTTCAGCCCAGCTAACCTCCATCTCTGGCTGGGGAGGAAACACTGTCCTGCTCAAAACATGCTACCTCTCCGTCTGTCTGTGTGTTCCCTGGTTAGCCTGGTCAATGTTTTGCTGGCACTTTCCTGGGCAGTCTCTACCCACTCCCTTAAACCCCCACCCTTGTCTAGGCCCTGGGATCATCTAATGTTTTAGGTTGTCTTTGATTCTCTTTCCAGCCTTGGCAAAGGAGCTGTCTTACCAAGGTTGGGGCCAAAGAGTCCTCTCTTCACAGTTATAAACCTGCCTTGTGTGTGTTTTGGGAAGTTCTTTATCTAGGCTATTATGTTGCCTTTCCTGCTTGGTTGCTCAACCCTAGTGGTTCTCAAACTGTGGGTTGGGACCCAAAAGTGGGTCACAACCCTTTTTTAATGGGGTTGCCAGGGCTGGCGTTAGACTTGCTGGGGCCCGGGGCCAAAGCCTGAGCCCCATCACCTGGGGCCAAAGCTGAAGACCGAAGGCTTCGGTCCTGGGTGGTGGGGCTCAGATTGCAAGTCCCCTGCCTGGGGCTGATGCCCCTGGCTTTGGCCCCCCACCCAGGACAGTGGGTTCTCAGGCTTTGGTCCCCACTCCTGGGGTCATAAGAACCCCTGCTCTACCCATTCCTCTTCCCTCTTGATCTACACACAGATACATGCACCATGTTCATAAAAAAAAATGCAGATATTTTCTTGTTCATCACACTTGTCCTTTAGCAATTTATAAAATAAAGGTGATTCCATATCCAAGTGGGAATGTGGAAACTGCAAGTGGAAGGAGGAGTACTTTCATACAGCAGGAAAACCCTCACTGTGTCAAACGAGTCTGATCTCTTATTCCTTTATTTTTGTTTTCGTTAGTGTTTGCTAACAGGATTGAGGTAGGGGAGGTCTGTTTTTTTGTACGTTGCAGATCACTGGCCATTTGTGGCTGTGTAAAGTGACTTTTTTCCCTGAGGTGTTAAACTATGTGTGTTGGAGAACTTTAGGTAAGTATTTAGTGTGTACACATTTGCCATTTAAAGAACCTAAGTTTCAAATGTGGGTGCCTAAAAGTATTATTCAAATTCTAGGTTGGGCAATCCATATGGCCACACATTCAGAATTATAGGGCAGAACTTCAGCAGGTGCAAACTGTCCTAGCTCCATTGAAGACCATTTACATCATCTGAGGGTCTGCCCTATCAATAAGGCTACATGTATGTCATGGAGGTCACAGAAGTCATGGATTCTGTGACTTTCTGTGACATTGGGCCCCGCAGCAGCTCAGCCACCGTGGCAGCGGGGGATTCCTCACAGCTCCCAGCCGCCCCCATGCCCCCGCTCAGCTTCCAGTCCTGCAGGGTGGCAGGTGATTCCCTGGTGCTCCCCATCCCTTGCGGGCAGGGGGGATACCCCCCTCCCAGCCACTGGGTAGGGCAAGGGTCTGCAGCTCCCTGCCACTGTATGCTGTGGGACAGGGTGCTGGACCATCCTCCCTCCCCGTTTTGTCAGGGATGTTTTTAATAAAAGTCAAGGACAGATCACAGCTTCTGTGAATTTTTGTTCATTGTCCATGACTCTTTCTAAAAATATCCATTACAAAATCATAGCCTTACCTATGAATACATAATATATAGCCATAGAAGTATCATGTATTATCTTTAGCGAAGTGTATAACATCTTATCCAGGACACATACACCTTAAAGAGGAATACATTGCCTCATCTTAAATCTTTATTTCTTTTTTCTCCCGATACACCTACTTTTTGACTATTTGATAGCCTTGGCATCATGAATATGAAAATATAAGGACAATACTTGTCATTCTGTCATAAAAATTAAACACTGTAATGATAGAGCAATATCGTACATCTCCTCGTCAGAAATAGAATTTATTACTAGGCAATTTGTCCAAAGATGGCACTGGGGTCTACGTCCCTGATGTAACCTCACCTTGAAGAGAGGCGTAGGGCCAGATCCTGAGTTGGTGCAAAGTCTGTGCAGGGCCATTGACTTCAATGGAGTTACACTGATTTACACCAGCTAAGGTACCGCTGACCGTATGAATCTCACCTTTTTCAGTGAGTTTGATACATTGAGAGAGGAGAACTAGCAGCATTTATTATGGTTGCATCACTTTTCCTTTGGTTCTATATTTAGGGTAATCCCTGTTTTAAATACTCGCTTTCCACCTGACATTAACTCTGTGGTATGAGCCCCCAGGTGTTGGGAGCTACTAGACAGGAAATTCAAATATTGGACGCTGGAGAGTGTGTGAACATTACCAGTGTGAAAAATGTATTTTTCTCTCTTCTGTATAGAGGTGATTGGAAAATTTTCATCAAAACAGTTTTCAGTCAAAAAGTTTTTAAAATTTTGTGTGTGTAAAATTGTATCTACTGCAACAATTTATGTTTAGGTCAAAAAAGCTTTCAAATTTTTGGATTTTTTGTTTCAGAATGACTTCATTTTGAAACATTTCATATAGAGTGACAGGGTCTTTACTTCACCCCTCACTGAAAGTATTAAGGTAGCTGTGAAAGGGCTAACTAACCTAATAGGCTGCACTTGGGGAGAACTAAGCTGGCTAGGCAAGTCCTAATAGAAGATGGAGCGCAGCTGGAGAAGAACAGGCTGAGCTAGTATAAAAGCCGGAAGCTGAGGCCAGAGGGGGCTACAGCGTGAGGCCTGCAGTCATGTTCTACTGGTGGAAAGGTGGAAACTAGGGAGAGAATGGAAGCTATGGGGTGCTATCCATGAGAGAAGGGTCAACTGGAGGAGGGTGGAGAGAGTCTGCTGTAGGTGAAGTAGTAGCAAAGCTTGGGATAATGCAGACATTGGTTGCAGGGTCCCTGGGCTGGACTGGAACCCAGCCTGGGTTTCCCCTACTAGCTGCTGGGGACAACACGCAGAGTGGGGAGTGGAACAGAAGACTGCCTGTGATAGTCATCCGATCGGACTCTGAAACCCTGGAAGGGGAAGACTATAGTGACTTGGCTGGAGGACCAAGCCGCGAAGGGAGAGCATACAGAGTTGCACATAGAAGGGGTTGTGTGTGAGCAGGGTGTGCAAATGAGTGGCAGAAGGGAGCATTGGGAGGGGCTAATCCCCAGAGCAGCAAACAAAGAGGAGGCACCCTAGCAGTGGCGTCAACGTTAAAAAGAAATGTTTCAATGGACCTAAAGCCATTTTAGGGACAGGAGTTGGTATTTGGTTTCTCATTTCTTTTCACTTTGGCTTTTTAGACAGATTTGGGATTAAATTATTTTTAAGTGTGATTTTTTTTTTTATAGTACAGAAAATCTGTAATTTTCCAGCTGTCTCAATTTACATATACTACTTGAACTTTCTCTATACAGGCTTGTTGTTCTCCACTGGCAACTGTTACAGGAAGTGTTAGAAGTATGTGCAGAGCAACAAAAACAGTTGGAAAGAGGGTGGTCATATATTCCAGAACAGCCTTTGGAGTTGACCCTGCTGAAATGTATCTTGAAAGGGCTTTCAGTTCATCACCTAAATCACTCGCATCAATATTGCGCATGTCATCGTGTGTCAACACTGTCTCTAGAGCCCTGCATTGCTGGTATAGGTCGTCTTTGGGTATAATGAGGAGTTTTGGAATATTGTACAACATCCCGAATATATTGCCGTGTTCCTTGAGCTGAATGAAACGTTCTTCAACTGACTGTATTGCACAATCTAGCACCTGGTTAAATAATTCAACTTTGAATTGTTGTTTGGGGTCTCTTATGGGATTATCCTGTGCCTCTTAACCAAAATGTCGTCATCTTCGGTGACTCTTGTATTCTTGAATGGGTGGGAAAATAGCTTCAGTGTGAAGTTCCTCGGCCAACTTCTGTGCACTCTTCAGAACGTTTTGAAATCCCTCATCTAACCGGTAAGACTGTAGGTAGGACTTTGCTTTGTCTGGTTGTTCCATCGCTCCAGATATATCAGGGTCAAAACCTTGAAGTCTCTTGCTTACAACATTTATTTCAAACAATATGTCATGCCACAACACTAAGCCACACAGAAATTTGAAGTTCTGTATGTATGTTTCCGGTGATTCCATTTCCCTCTGCCACCGTTCTCCCATGAACAGTTCCTGTCATAGCATTATCCTGCATAATGGCAACTATGGCATCATCTATCTTCCCAATTTGGTGTTTGATAGGATTTATCGTCTCCACTCAACTTTCCCACTTGTGGCACTCAGTGGTTTCAGTGTCAGAGAGGGTGTCCCCATATGTTAATTCAGAATTTGAGTGGATGGAGAGAAAAATACATAGATGCTTTGAATTACATTAAAAAATTCAGCAGCCTCACTAGAAGCTGGTGCTGCATCACTGACAAACAAGGTCAATGAATGAGAACTGCATGGGACAAAAAAAGCTCGAGGGTTTAACTCGCAGATCTGTTTCTGCACTCCTCTGTTCTTTCCTCTCATGTTGGTACCATTATTGTAGCCCTGACCTCTCATGTTAGCTATCGCAATTCCTGTATCTTCCAGCTTTTTAAGAAGCACATTTGTCCTACCAGCTCCTGTAGTATCATCAATGTCAATAAATTCTAGAAAATGCTATGACAGTCACCATTGCAGAGACATTTTCACTAGGTTCTGTTGTTGTCACAAAATGCACCATTCAAGTAATTTGTTCTGTATGGCTGCTCTCAAGTGTGCAGTCCAGAATAACAAAAGTAATATCTTGCTGACTTTAGATCTGCCACAATCTTCTGTTTGCCTTTTGTTGCCAGTAACTATGTGATCTCATTTTGAATGGTTTTTTTTCCAAGGTAGGGATGTGTGTATGTTTCTTGGGTGGTGACTCTTCAATGCTCCTGGAGTACAGCATCAAACTCAGCCATCAGACTGGAAGAGTTTGCAACAAAAACAGTGTGCAGCATTCTGGGGTTTTGAGTACATAAAGTATGGCCTCTCCTCTTTGTCACCATTAGGGATTTCATGCCAGTAATGTGTTGGATGGCAACTTCTATTTTCATTGTCTTTGGGGAACATGACGTTTTTTCACTTGCTGTGGCCCAAGCAGTACAAGGAAGTCCCTCAGGCTACTGCTTAAGTGGGTCCACAGTCCTGGATCATCTAGACTTAAGGAACTAAACTCAGCAGCAGCTGTTTCTTTCGCCTCCACCACACTTTTCTCTGATGTACACTTTTTTTTTCAGGAATGTGCATGGTTACATCCATTTGAGATGGAGACCTGGCAGCTACTGCAGCATCCATATCACCTATACTCTGACTAAGTGGAAGATCAGGCATCTCCTCACCACTCACATCCTCACTGGGGCCGGAAGGCTCACCGTGAACATGTGTGTGTCTATGTATCTCCTGAGAGCTCCTTCCTGCTTAGATAGAAAAGCTTCCTTTGCTTGCTTTCTTCTTCTGAATGCTGCCCCAGAGGGGCGTTTTCTTCTTTCACTCATGACTGCTTTTCTGTGCCAGCTAGAGTGGTTTTCAACACTCAGCTGAAGGGGACAAATAAGCAGGCTGGTAGCAGGGCCTGAGTTAGGGAAGATATTAGCGTCTTAAGGGCCTAACTGCCTCCTACTACTTCAGTTGACTGCCTGTTCTCTTCAAGTGGGTTCAGGGAAGCAGCAGGAAACAGGAAGCTCCCTGAAAAGCTGGTGTTAATCAGTCCAGGCTCCTGGGGGTGCTAGAGAGGTACATAAGAGGCTCCTCCTCCTCTCTCTCCCCGCAGCTCCTGCTGATTTCTGTTATTCCCTCTCACTGTTTCTCCTGCCTGCCTGTTATGTCTCTTGTGCCCTCCTTCCTCCTGCACAGCACTCCACCATCTCTGCGCATCTCGAGCAGAGAGAATACATATGCACCAGCAGCAGACACAATTTTCTACATTCTGGGTCCTAGTGGTGCCCCTAAACAGTCTGGCACCTCAGGCGGCTGCCTCAGTTTGCCTTATGGTAAGGCCATAAATAGGCGGTCAGACAGTAGAACAATCTATTTTCTTTTTAGCAGATGGTAAGAATATTTATGGTGACTTCTTTGTTTTTGGTAATTAATCTGCCAAGGATTATTGGGATTTAAATCTCTGCAGTGCTTTACTTAATTGATAATCCTTATGGTTTCTGGAAAAACATATTGTAGTCCACTGACCGCCTATTTATGCACCCAAATGGATAGGTATTCCTGAGTCCCATGATTTGTAATGGATGTTAATGGTTAGGAATATACTAAGAGAAACTAGAGGCCATATGGGGTTATGCTGCCCTACGTGTTTGCAAGGAACACCCATTGATGTCATGGTTCTCTTTGTATTTCAAGGGATTTTTATTTAAGGAATTTAGTCTCACAGAACATTTTTGAGATAAGTCTGACATGGGCAGATTAAAAATGTTAAAACACCAATGACACAAAGTCAGAATTGCACAGAAAATTGAAAAGAAATAATGGAAACCTCTTTGTAGTTTGAAATTTTGCTGAAGTCCAAAGGACTATTTCAGTGATCTTGTGTTTCTGATCTGAGTTCAATTATTTATACCGCAGAAGCAGACAGTGGTTTATCATCCTCTTCAGAGTTATATCAAGACTCTCTGGAGAGTGGGATCTGAATATACTCTCCCAGTTAAATAGTTCCCTATTGCTCTCTTGAAGAAAGAAATACTATATGTCTTTTTAAATGCTGGCTGAAGTAACTGAAATAGTTCACAGAAGCAGTCGCTGTAAAGCCCAGCAATATTTTCTCATTTTTATGCTATGCTCTTACTGTGAAGCTATTTTATTATTATTTAGGTTCATTCAATGTTATAGCAATTTAAAATTTCTCTCCAATTTTTTCATCTCTGTTCTGTTACTGATTCATCCGTAGTGCAGATTCACTGAAAAGGATGAACCAAATCCAGCCTATGTTTAAATTGTAGCCAGAGTCACTGTGGGATATACAACATAACCCCTCTGCAGGTACACTCTTTTGATCCCTGACTTCACAATACAGCTTGTGCCTTTCTACCCCTGCTCCCAAAAGGCATTAAAATTTGGTTTCATAGGAACAATTATAACTCTGATTAAATGACAGGTTTCAGAGTAACAGCCGTGTTAGTCTGTATTCGCAAAAAGAAAAGGAGTACTTGTGGCACCTTAGAGACTAACCAATTTATTTGAGCATGAGCTTTCGTGAGCTGCAGCTCACTTCATCGGATGCATACCGTGGAAACTGCAGAAGACATTATATACACACAGAGACCATGAAACAATACCTCCTCCCACCCCACTGTCCTGCTGGTGAATTTGTGTGGGGGGGTGGAGGGTGAGAAAACCTGGATTTGTGCTGGAAACGGCCCAACTTGATGATCACTTTAGATAAGCTATTACCAGCAGGACAGTGGGGTGGGAGGAGGTATTGTTTCATGGTCTCTGTGTGTATATAATGTCTTCTGCAGTTTCCACGGTATGCATCCGATGAAGTGAGCTGTAGCTCACGAAAGCTCATGCTCAAATAAATTGGTTAGTCTCTAAGGTGCCACAAGTACTCCTTTTCTTTTTGCGAACTCTGATTAAAGTTACACTCCTCCTGAAGTTCCACCTCTTTAGTGGGACTGGCCAGGAATGCCTTTAATCACTTTTTTTTTTTTAGTGCCCTAAGTCTAGGGCTCCATGTTTTCTAGTGTAATCTGATATATATTTTTTTTTTTGGTATTTTTGTTTGGATATCCAACTGTAGAGATCAAAAGCTTGATTTTTTTTCCCCCAGGGGTGCTGAGCACCCACAGTAACCATTGCCTTGACTTAGAATTGTGCGTATTTATTAGTTCTTAAAATAAGAACCCAGTTGTCTAAAGCTAAATATCCAAAAGCAGAGATGCCCAAAATCAGAGGCCACTTTTGAATTGTGCCAGAGCCTCTAGAGGCAAAAATCATACACAGTTATAAACCTGGTAGGGTGCATGGAACACTATATCCATTAAACTGCTAGGAACAACATTATAATGTTTGATCATGAACTCTATCATGTAGGAATCTTGCCCTAAATAGAAAGTCAGCATGTCACCCACTGACCTCATATAATTCCTCTTCTCCTGGAAGTACGGTTTGTGCTGAAATGTCATTGGGTGCTCTTGGTTTTATAGTGACAGCTAGAAGAAGTTCTTAAGTAACAATATTAATAGCTAGCCAACTTCTTTATAAGTGGCCAGTGTTGTAGCTTGACCTATAGTGAGAGAGCATATCCAAATTATGCACTTTATTTTTTTGCAGTTACTTTAAACATTGTTGCAATGTGACATGCATATCAAGTTGCATTAGGTCATGTTCTCATTCAGCCCTCTTTCAAAAATGGATTCACAGATTTTTCTTTTCTGGCTAAGGGCAGTTTCTTTCATAGAGCATAAAGCTACTGCTGAGGTTGCTACTAGTGGTAACTAGTAGGAACGACTCATTATATGGGTCAGTGAGGCAAAAAACTCAAACATATGCCAAAAAGTTAATCTGTATCCTCTATCTTTTTGTTCCGTGTGATTCAGCCCAGACTTGCATAAAAAAAATAGTTAGTTGAAAAAAATGGGAGGCATTCACGAAAAATGTCGTCACAAATTTTGAAAAATTTCAGCTGGTTCTAATAAGGGACAAAGTGCGAGGGCTGTGAAAGTAGTATCCACAATGATAATCTCACAGGGTTCTTCTCCCAGTGGGGTTTGCCACTCCGTGCATAAGCCTGGGTCATGGGGCCCATCTACAAACCAGAGAGATTCCCATTGATCCACTGGAAGCCATGTGCTTGCACATCTATTCTGGGACCCCGCCCCCGCCATCCTTAGCCAGTGTGGCTGCCCTTGCACCATGAGCTGGAGCTCTACCTAAATAATTACATTTTCCAAGGAATCTCTGCAGGTTTGGCAAGAGAGCAATATATGTTTAGCACCAGTCTTTCCCTTTTTTGCCACATGGATTTTGGACTTGGAGAGCATCTCCACAAGGTCCAGAGAAGTAGAGGGTGGCACCTGTGCCACCTATTACGTGGTGTGGGGAGAGGTACAAGCATGGGGGGGGCTTTGTGGATAGGTCAGGCAAAGTCAATCTGTACCTGTGGCTTTTTAAATGGTTTATAATTTTGGAACCTTCTGTCTTGATTGAATCAATGTTGTTATTTTAGATTAGTTGCCTCCTATCTGCTATCTTCAAGTGATTCCTACTTTCCTGGATTCAGAGTGTCCTATGATTCTGGGTTCCTGAGCAAAATCATACCAGACTATATTCAAAATTGAGAAAGACCCTTTGTGGTTACAACCCCTGCTGAGAAACACTGAGGAGATGCCTGTAGCAGTTCCATTAGGCATTCCAATTCAACCCAAGGAGATGAAGCCCCTTTTTAGTAATTGTCTTGTCTTAACGTAAATACAGGTTTCAAAATTCTGAGGAAATATAGATGAAGCACCCACTGGGATTTTTTTTTTAAAGCCCTCAGAGGGTCAAAAAAGTCAGTGGTTTGGATTTGTTGTGAAAGTTTTGTTCCACTTCTTTCTTTTGATTTTCCACGCTTCCCAAGAGCCAATCACCCACCTCAGCTCAAAAATGGTAATGTAATTTGTTCATCTATGAGTCTTCTAAATAACCTTATCGTAGTCATAGTAATTTCAGTGTAAGCATTAATAAGTGATTGTTTCATGCCTAGTATTTATTGTAATTAAAGATGCTAAATAATTCAGGTATTCTGAAATGAGATGGAAGCCACTTGAGTACTGCAAGCGTTTTGACACCAACTTTCACGCTTACCCATTTTATTTAAAAAGTAAATTCATTTGATTCAGACCCCCCCCCCACCGTGTGAGACTGCTGTTCCTCGATCCCACCATTTACATAAATATTGAAGTTTGAGGATTTACTAAATGACCAGAGGAGCCATAGGCAGTGTATACTACCCTACATCGTTGCATGTAACTGCCATTGGCACCAAGGTCTTCGTTATAGTGGAAGAGAGTGTACTTAAGAAACTTACAATATTTACTAGATGTGCATTTTATCAGATAGTATAACATGTTTCTGCTTTAAAAATGGCAAAGGACAAAATGCACAAGCAATTCAGAATAGCACCAAAATTTACATGGACAAAGGAGCAACTTCTTTCCAGTCAGAAATTTAATTTTTTCTAGTCAAACAGCTTTTTGAGGGATCTTGCACTTCTGAGTGGGTGTCAGCTATTTATACCATAGCAGCTGAAGAAACAGGACAGTAATTTGTTGTCAGTCTTGCAAGTCAGTAATAGCAATACTGTGGAGGGAGGTAACTTAACTAACTTTCCCAGTTAAATACTTCTCTATAGCTCTTTTGCAGAAAGAAAGAGTGTAGGCCCTTTAAATACAGGGTGCTGTAATTAGAGCAATGCTCAAAACCAGTCACTCCAAAGCACAGCAGATCTATCTCATTTCTATGCTATTACTGGATGCATTGGCAGCTACAGCAATTTTAGGTTGTCAGTTTGTCTCAACAGTTTATCATTTCTGTTCTATTTACTGATCTAAAAGGCTCAGGTTCCCTCCACCCCGTCATGAGTGTAATTCATCCCATGCAAAGGACCTTCACAAAGTCTTATGCCTCCCTAACCCTCATTTTAAATGTTGTGATATGGGCTTAGGTGGATCTTAAATAATGTGCAGGCCTCCTACATGATGATTTTCAGACTTACTCTGTAGTTGTTCTTCATACAGAACTGGCACTGGTTTCAGTGGAAGTCTTACTCAAGGTGCACGCATAGAATGGTGCTCTTTAATAATGTGAGGTAATGTTCAGTTATTTCCCCATAAACCTAGAGCACCAGCCAAGACCATTAAGAGGGCTTTAGGTCTAGAGAGGGAATTACATTAAAAAATATTGCAGGAACAGAGACAGGCTCCAACTCATCTTCATGACATTTTCACAAGAGCTTAGTTGTTGCCCTTCTTTTGCATCTTTGTAGCTCTACAAAATTGACAAGGGAGATCTCAGATAAGGATTTGGTTTTGTGACTACTTGAAAGCCTTAAAAAAATAAAATAGATATGGGAGAGTTTATTAAATATTTACACTTATATACAGATACAAAGTCACCTTCACTTGTTCCTTCTCTTTTGTTTCTTTTTCCATCTTCACCCCTATCCATTCACCCACTTATCCACATAATTCAGCTGTCACTTGGAGACAGCAGAAATGGGCATATGCCATAAGCAACCTTACCTTTGGTAATTCACAAGGTGAAAAAGACCATCTGGTAACTGCAGGATGGAGGTGGGCAGAATAATAAGAAAATAAGATTGGCCACAGTGGATCAGACCAATGGTCCATCTAGCTCAATATCCTGTTTTCCAACAGTGACCAATGCCAGATGCTTCAAAGGGAATGAATAGAACTGGGCAACTATCAAGTGATCTATCCCTTGTTGTCCAGCCCCAGCACCTGGCAGTCAGAGGCATAGGGGTACACAGAGCATGGAGTTCCACCCCTGACCACATTGGCTAATAATCATTGATACCAATCCTCCATGAATTTATCTAATTATTTTTGAACCTATGGTAATTTTGGCCTTCACAACAAGATAACAAGTACGAAAGAGGATGTTGTTTCCAATCCACATCAAATGGCTTAACAGTGTAGATTATGGCCTATATTTTTGAATATAATTTCCCAACAAATCCATCTGGGTGAAACATGCTAGAATCAGACAAATCTGTTTCTTGGATATGACCGTGTGGTTCTTGGCAGCACCACTTGCATGTAATATAGTTTGGAGAAGGAGATCAGAGAAAACGTATTCTGATGCTCTTCAAGGGGAGTTTAGAGGTTTGGTCATCAAAATATTCAGTGTAGAGTGGTGGTTTTTTATTTAGTGTAACTGAAATATGGAATAAAGGCAGAATAGAAATTCAGGAGAATGAAAGCTTAAAATGGAAACACTATCTCTTTCATGAATTATTCCTTGCCAATGATTGCTGATGGAATTCTTAACAGTCTATTCCTATCTTTCTCAGTTTAAGTCCTTATATACAGTATTTCCTTTCTCCAGCCAGCTAGACAGGGAGCACTCAGTAGTTTCTCCCCAGTTCCTAGTTTCTCCTGTTACCTTTAAAGAACATCAGTGTTTACAACTACATCAAATTTCATTAGAAGTGGCTCATGAGCCGATGAATACAATGTAAAGTGATAGCCAGCTGGGTTCACTTTGGAAACCTGCTTTCAGTTCTGGTAAAAGTAGGACTGGTTTGTCTGAGGGGAAACTTGTGAGCATGAATCTGGCCCTGAATATTTTCAGGATACTTCAGTGATATAGTTGTGGGAAGAAGGCACACAAAGATCTTGAAGTCTCAAACTGAGATTATTGTTGTGTCATGCATGTTAATATATTTAGCAAATGTTCATACAAATCCCTGAATATTACACAAAGGAATGGAAAAATACATTCCTTGGCTGGAAAGTTTTTTGAACTTTTAGAGCCAATGAAGAGAAAATGCAATTTCCTCTGGCTTCCCCTTTTACAAATAAAGCACTGTTTTTTTCAGCTTTTCTATTTTTATGGTTTGAAGCAGTCATTACTTAAGTGTAAGAGGTCATCTAACCAAAATATAGCTGAGCTTTGCAAAATAAACAATGACATGGAATTACTGTATAAACATAGGGAGTCATTTACTTTAGTGCTTAAAAGGCAAAGACTTAAAAAGCAGTTGAGATACAGAAACCTAAGGGATGTTAACATTTTTAGACAGACTTTTATTACATGTTTATTGTTACAGATCTGTGAAGCTCAGCTCAAAGTGCCTTGCCCATCAACAGCAAAAACATCTTTAGCAAAAGAGCAATTACAGTGAGCTGGGAAAGTGTTTTTTTAAATATATATATATAAAAACACTTTCCCAGCTCACTGTAAAATATATATATATGGCAAGCTTGGCAACATTTTTTTACAAGTTGAATAATTTGGGGTTTATAGGATCTTCAGACCTACTGACATGTTAGAAGGAATTTTTTTCCACTCTGCACCCATTGACTTTTAAATATGTTTTTAAATACACTGAATGTAGGCAGCAAATGGAATTAAATGATCACAAAGTATATTAAGGTAACATTTAAGTACATACTTAAAATGATAAAAAAGTAAGTTCAGATTTATGGGTGAAGTGCCACATTTAAAGGCGTTCCCTCGTCTTAGACCAGTCAGTTACCCTCTGTCTACTGACAGATTCAATACCTAGGCACACTATGGTTGACTAAGGGTTGGGATTTAGTATTCGCTTTTAGTTTCCTTGCTTTGTGTGTGAGGAAATTTGACTTTTTTGCTGGGTACTTTTATTTTGGGCTTCTAAGGCCCAAATTCTGCAACTTATTCCATGCAAGTGAATCCCCTATTGAAATCAGTGGTCCTCCATGTTTGGCCAAGGGTTCATCTTAGCAGATCAACTTACAAGATCAGGACCTAAAGTAGCAATTGGGGCACTATAGACTTTAGTCATAGTATCTGTTTAACACCTGTGACAGACTGGAACATTCTACTCACCAGAGCCAAAATACTGCTGACTCTGCTACTGAATATAGAATCATTAAAGTAACATTTTATTAAAATAATTCCCAGTATTGCATCACCACACTGTGGCCATACTGAAAAGTACATGCATAGACAACTGGTATTTCTGCCTGCCTATATGTGAACAACAGACTATAATGTCTCTTTTTTTTTAAAAAGATCATTTTGTACCCCTTTCCTTAAAATAGAAAAATAAGATCTTACAGGTTTAGAATAAAATCTATTTCCTGGAATGGCTGGATAGTTTCCTGTGTGCCAAAACAAGATACAGACCAGTGGGTTAACCTAATCACATGTTGCAGTGAACTATAAAATGAAAAAAGTTTTTGTTTTTTTACTGTTGCTGCTTTTCTATAATTTATGCTGAATGATCACCGATTTACTACAGCTGCCTTAGACTCACTTGTGATCTTGGCATCTCTGATATTCCTGTAAAAATATTGAGCTAACCTTTTCATTTACCAGGAGAAACAAGCAATTATTCCTTTTTCTTCCTATTTTTATTCTTCTTTTCGTGACTGCAATAGGTCTGGGAAGAAGCCCTTTAAGAGCCATTTCATCATTGAAAGCAAAAACAAATAAGCCCCAATTCTGCATGTACAGATGCGCAGAACTATCTGCGCCTGTTAGATCTACTAACACAGGCAAAGGGTTTCTCTTATACCATCTGGTTGTAAGTGCTTGAAGGAGCAGGCCCTCTGTTAGCTATGATCTACAATTATTCTTTCATTTTTTTCCTATTCTTGTTTAACATATGATGCATTTTGTCACAACTGGGTTATGAAATGGACTCCTGCTTTTTATAATATAAAGGACACTTAAAAACCAGCAACAAGAACCTTTTGTAAGTAGTCACTCTCGTATGTTACTCAGCCACTTATACCAAAGAGAGAGCAAACCCCTTACCAGTAGTGTTCTTTGGCAGCCCCTGATTCTTTAATGGCAGAGATTTACATCATAAGTAACACAACATATGCCATTAACTAATAATGAATGCACTTGTACCCTTGGAGCAGGCCATACACTGCTCCTGGCTTCTACCCACCTGTTCAGACTTCACAGGTTAGGTACATGGCTTATTTCAGTTCCTTCTACTAACACCTATTACATTTCCTTGCAGTAATGCTATTTACAGCGTCTCTTGTACCATCAGCCCCTCTCCCGAAGGCCAGAGAAGAGATCTCCCTTCCTTATGATCTTTAAGCTTAGGCTTAATCAGCCCTATTTCTCTTCCTAGCACTTCCTTCCTTTATCTTATCAGGCTTCAGCTGGTGGACTAATTTTTAGCTCCCCCACCTTCTCACCGGATTACATACTTTCATTCCATTCCCCACTCTAATTGGTACCAGTGTTGGCTCAGGTGCTAGCTCCCAGCATTCTGTCACAGCCCTGAATACATGATCACTCCTTTATTTTTCACACCCTAGTTTAGATGTGCATTTTTTTGTACTTACAGTACTGCCACCTATTGAAACTGAGCAAAGGCTCTTACGCTGGTGAGTGAGCTGGTGACTGTTTGGGGGCATGCAACTGAAAGATTCAATCCTGCAGGGTACTGAACACCTTTGATGGGATGCTGAGGGCCCTTTGCGCCCATTGATGTCAATGATATGCAACATCTTGCAGGATCAGCTCTCAGGTGCATGTTTTTAAAATCTAGCCCCCCACTGTTTCAAGGGAACTGAAATGTATTTTCTTTTCATTTTAAATGGGCCTATTTGTATTTGATATTCAAACACAGCAGGTTGCTTTTGAAAATGAGTTCTCAAAGAATAATGGCAATTAACAAACCAAAGAGAGACTGAACAGCTAGTATTCCAGGCTCATAAATGATGACTCATAGCTCCTTTTTTTCTTGGTTGTGCTACCTGAGATGAAGAACCCATGAAAAATGAACAGAAAATCCATTTTGTGTTCAGCCAGTGCTTTTCAACTTGCTTTAAAAGGATTTGCTTAGGGCTAACGTTATCTACTAGGTCAGAGGAGGATTACATCTGTTAGGGGGCTTATTCCTTCACCCACTTACTTCCCTGGTCCTTCTCGCATGAACAGAGAGCAACAATACCCGAAGTCCAAAGGTGCAAACAATTCAATGTTTATTGGGGTGAACGTCCAGCAAGCATGATTCCAGTTTCCTTCCTTAGTATCCTCCTTCCCAGCTCTGACACCACAAAGCCTTACACCTGTGTCCCTGTTCCCATTCCTGCCCTTAGCCAAACATGATTCCAACTTCCTTACTCCCATTCCCTGTTCCCATTTCCCCCTTTAGCAAAACATGATTCCAATTTTCTTACCCCCATTCCCTGTTCCCATCTCCCCCTTTAGCAAAACATGATTCCAATTTTCTTACCCCCATTCCCTGTTCCCATCTCACACACCCACATGCCCACCCACACCCCGTCACTTCCTCATTGACTACAGATTATATAGTAAAACTTGAGTTCTGCTTAGCTATACCTTAACCAATCATTTTTCTGAAATTTAACTAACCAATCCTAACATATTGTAACATGATTATGTAACCAATTATATCCCACCACCTCAATTAGTTTACACCCAGCAAAATTAATTATACAGCAGACAGGAACAATCACAGAACCAGACAGAGATTATACAGACAAACAACAGCAAAGTGGGAACTATAATGACAAAACAATACAGAAGTGAGGATTTCACATCCCAGCTATTGATAAGTGAGTTCTTGCCAGACAGGATGCTATCAAACTAAGTTTCCTTTTACATTTTCTAGGCACTTCCCTTTCTCTGGAGGTGATAGGAATACAATCCTGTCCTGATAGTGCCTAACAGCCCAATAGCACCTTATTTCAATGTGACTAGTTTGGAATGTGAGGATGTGACTGTTCGCTTCCCAGCTTATGGCTGCCTCTGCTGCTTAGCCAAAGGCCTTAGCCTAAGAACAGGGCCTCAGACTGCCACAGTAAGAGAAGGCCCTTACACCAGCAGACAGTGATTTTGATTCTTTCTTTTATACCTCTATCACTAGCCAAGTGATAAGAATACACCTAAATTCTTAGAGTACAGGCCTTTGCAGACAGGCCTGAATATCTATATCCTAACACTCCACCCCTTTTTTTTCTTTTTCTTTTGGGATCCTCCTAACCAGGTATCCCTGGAAAAGCATAGGACATATGGCGACACATTTCCTGATAGGGCCAGGCATCAAGGTGGAAGGTGTCGATATTCCATTTGTCCCACTGCCCCTTGTGTAGTATAGTGCCCTGCACCTTGTGTAGTATAGTGCCCTGCATACCACACCTATTCCAATTAGTGTTCCAGACTTCCCATTAGAGTGGGCCTGAGAAGGTTGGGTCCGGGTTGTCTAGTACACTGCAGGGTTTGGAGGGCTTATTACATTCCTAATAGGTTATCTCCCTATGCAACGTAACACAAGTACAGTTAACAATACAAAATCCACAGCAACACCGAGTCCTGACCACTGCAGTATGGTCCAACATCCGAGACACCCCCAAAATACTGCCTCTCCTCCTTCGATGGGGTCACGATCTTGTGTCCAGTTGCTGGCAGTTGCAACAAGCTGCTCCTTCAAGTTTTGTATGCTTTTGTCCATATCACAAGTCCATTGAATGTTCACAGAGAAATGGGATATTGTCCAAACCAGCTTGACCACTTGGTATGGAATCAGGCAGTAAGCCCTGGCTTATTCACAGCAATAAGATTCACAGATCCATTTGTGCACCAAAGTCCATATAGCAGCATGTAGATGGGTATAGTTTGGTTATGGGCTGGTGTAATTGTGCCCCCAGTAATATGTACATTCCCAGCAAAACACCTTATACACAGTACACCCAATTGTCCACCCCTTGCATAGGCCATTGATCCCGCTCCTCTATAGTCATAGGAGAGGGGCACATCCAAACATCTTCTATTAATTTACACTATTTTACACACACACCCATTGATTTCCAGTGAGCTCCTCCCCTTCTCATTATTTCCATAGGGCTTGTGGGGGCCACCTTAGTTGCCATTCCATTTCCAGGTATCATGGTAGCTATTACACAGGTGCTGGCCTCCTAGTTGAGAATTTGCATTCCCATACACATCTTCCCCCCCAAGGCCAGCCTTTGGAAGCCATCTCCCACCCACATCATGAGGTTTTCTGTTAATTAAAACACAACAATGCTAGCAACAAGACAAACACCACAGACAAACAACACAAAACATAGATCCATGGTATTCTGGGTTATTTTTCCCGCTGGCGCCAGCTTGCTTGTAGAGTGTCTGAAAAACAAAAGAAACAATTTCCTTCCCCATGGTGGGGACAGATTATTGCTTAATAATAATACCACTTTCTTTTACAAATGTCCTTGCTACTTGCAGGAAAAACAGAAGAATTACCTCCAGACTGTCCTTATTTTGTTCTATAGTCAGGCTAGTGAATTACCTCACTCACTGGTCATTTATGAAATTTATGAGATGGTGTACCTCAGTTTCCCCTCTTGTACAACAGACCAAGTTTGCAATAGTTTCTCTGCTGTACCAAGCTTTAAGTTTATTCTCAGGTAATAGCTGAGACACAGCTTCAGATTTTAGCACTGTACACACACACACACACCCCTTAAGGTTAACCTGTCCCCCTTATTTTCAGGCTTGACTTGTATTTTTCACCTCCCTTTCCTGAAGGGCCATAATCTGAGTCTTCTAGTAGCTTGTTTGCTGACTGGATGTATTCATTATTTGCAGCTCCTTTGTGCCCATCAGCTAGGTAATTTGCATTTACACACAGAGGCTTACTAGCTTGCTTTTGGATCCAAAGCTGTTAGCAGCTCAGACACTGTCTTAAAAGGGAAGCATTTTACTTCCACCAGAGTTCTGATTACTTTCCACTTTCATCTCCTGCTCCAAAACACAGCGATCTGAAAAAGAAAGCACAACCTATTGTGGCT
The DNA here is from genome assembly GCF_965140295.1 of Lepidochelys olivacea. Classification (NCBI taxonomy): domain Eukaryota; kingdom Metazoa; phylum Chordata; order Testudines; family Cheloniidae; genus Lepidochelys; species Lepidochelys olivacea. The sequence continues at coordinate 76,611,932 of NC_140417.1, read as the reverse complement.
CCTTTTGGAGCCCTATTAGGATTTTAATGAAGTACCATGTTTTATTTACATTTCTTTTACTCCTTTTCCAATATACACTGCACATGTCCTGGGAAAATGCAAATTCCTTCCATATAGTTTAACCTCCATAACATCATATTAGCCAAATTAATTTTACACAAGGTATAACTGCCTCCCCCATGCCTACAGAGTTTTCATGCAGAACCCACCAAAGCAACAATCTGATCCCCCAGAGCCATCCCAAGGTTCAGTGTTCCCATCATTCCTCCCCTTTTCCTTTTCTTTTACCTGTGCACACATACACACAAAATTCTGTTTTGCCTAACATCCCTTGCACTGTAATTACTCTTTTTACATAACTGTACCCCGATTACACTTCCATCTTGTACAACTAGACACAACCAGGGGCAGCCAAGTTAAGTTCCAAAAGAAACCTCTTCCATCCTTTAGTGATTTTGATTACATTACCCAATAGTCAAATAATTTTGCTCAGATTCTCTCTCTACCTGCTGCCTGCAGCAGTCCCTTATAGACCATTTCTGTGGGAAAAGGGCCCATTTTCCCTCAGAATAGCTATAAAGGCTTCTGTGGACAGAAGCATAGTGGTGATAGTAGCCACTCTACCTGACCCCCTTGGATAATTTAATTACCAAGCTTCCATCCAATGTGACTGCACAGAGTTGCACATACAGTTACATGTATATAACTGGGTTTTATCATTAAACAAAAACTTCCTTCTTGACATCTCACATAAGTATCCAAAGTACCCTCCATTAAAACTTCAGAAAAACAAAAGAGTGTGGAAAGGCAGGTTGCACTTTGAAACTTTTATTTTATTTTTTTTTTCCTCCACTCCCCCAGGACCAAGTCTCAGATCCAGTCTCTAAAGGTGGTCTGTTAACTCTGCTTTTGACCTTAAACCCTTTTGTGCCAAATCATCTTTCACTACCCCTAACTAATTTACAACCCTTCAGCAGCCCTTGCTGAAGCAGCACCAAACTTGAAAGATTTCTGGCAGCTTCCCATAATGCTGCCCTTACTTCAAACCTCTCAAGCAGACTGAAGTGCCTCTTTTCCCTGGGAGGCATTCAGTCCTGATGGGCAGGGACCTTCTTCCCCTACCAGTGCTTTTCAACTTGCTTTAAAAGGATTTGCTTAGGGCTAACGTTATCTACTAGGTCAGAGGAGGATTACATCAATTATAATTCTTAAACTGTTTTCATGTTCTTTTTTTAATTGGGCTGTGGGGTTTTGGTTTTTTTTTTTGGCTGAACCCCTGACTTCCCAAATCTATAGATAGACTTCACAGAACTCAATTTTTTAATGTAATTTTGATGGATAATATTTTTCCTATTTTATTTATTTAAACATTCAGTTACAGAAAGTCGTGGGTGGCTCAGACAATAATTATTGACACACTGAGAAGCAAAAAGCTAAAGCTTTATAATTGGTTAAACACATTGTTAACATCACATGTCAAAATATCCTAAGCAAACATTAAATAAATTTTCAAGCAGCATTTTTCTTGCTTTGCCCATCTGTAAGTTTAGATTATTAGATTATTAGATTAATATTTTTTCATCAGTTTGTGTGTATGGTGAAATCAATATTTCCCAACATTTACCTCTATAAGCCTATCTCTGGAGCATGAGAGAAGCTGTTTCTAACTATGGTTTTAAGAAAGCTTTTTGTATTTTGGAAGTAGTAAGAGATTGGGAGAAGTTCCTCCAGTGATTCTAGCTCTAGACACAAATCAGATGTCAAGAATTATAACATTCATAAACCAGTCGGAGAACACTTCAATCTCTCTGGTCACGCGATCACAGACATGAAGGTCGCTATCTTAAAACAAAAAAACTTCAAATCCAGACTCCAGCGAGAAACTGCTGAATTGGAATTCATTTGCAAATTGGATACTATTAATTTAGGCTTAAATAGAGACTTGGAGTGGCTAAGTCATTATGCAAGGTAGCCTGTTTCCTCTTGTTTTTTCCTACCCCCCCCCCCAGATGTTCTGGTTTAACTTGGATTTTAACTTGAAGAGTGGTCAGTTTGGATGAGCTATTACCAGCAGGAGAGTGAGTTTGTGTGTGTATGGGGGTGGGGGGGATGTGAGAACCTGGATTTATGCAGGAAATAGCCCAGCTTGATTGTCATGCACATTGTGTAAAGAGTTGTCACTTTGGATGGGCTATCACCAGCAGGAGAGTGAATTTGTGTGGGGGGGTGGAGGGTGAGAAAACCTGGATTTGTGCTGGAAATCACTTTAGATAAGCTATTACCAGCAGGACAGTGGGGTGGGAATAGGTATTGTTTCATATTCTCTGTGTATATATAAAGCCTGCTGCAGTTTCCACGATATGCATCTGAGGAAGTGAGCTGTAGCTCACGAAAGCTCATGCTCTAATAAATTGGTTAGTCTCTAAGGTGCCACAAGTCCTCCTTTTCTTTTTGCGAATACAGACTAACACGGCTGTTACTCTGAAACCTAGCTCTAGACAAACACTGAGTAGATACACATCTTTCATTTCACAGACCTCCCCCAAGAACAAGTCTGTCTGCTTTGATTTCCTGATTGGGGAGCACAGGGAGACAATATACCCAGGTACAGGAGCAATAAAGATCTGTCTCCACCTTGCAATCAGGTAATTTACAACATGATAATAAGCAGAGCTGATCAAATAACGAAACACTGTTCAAACCCTGAAGGCTGTTTGGTTTGATTTTGTTTGGGTTACTTTTTATTTCCTATATTTACAAATGGATTTTTGTTAATACAGTGAGAGTTATTGCTTTTCTTGCAGACATCTGTATTTGCAAATGAGCTAGAATGTTAATCAGAGCTTGAATAATCCACTAACCCATGGCAAGAGCTACCACTTTCCACAGGATCTAGGTTTTCATTTAAAAAAAAAAAAACCTCTCTGGGCTCCTGGTCATGAAGAAAACCTTGCAAACATGAGGTAAGTGTAACCAATGTTAGAGATCTTTCTTATGTGCTGGTTGGGGAAAAAAACATTTCCCATGTCAGATTTATGAAAATCAAGAAAAAATGTTTGAGTCAAAAACTTTCTTTTGATATCAAACTAACCCCCCCCCCACACCCCCCAAAGCAAACTGTTTTTGGCTTTCAGTTTTGGATGAAAGTTTCAGATTTTGGTTGCCTAACAACCAAAGGGTGTGTTTTGTGGAAGGGGGAGGGCTTTTGGATTTTTTTATGAGAATCTGAAAAACTTAGTCAAAGACAGACATTTCCTGCAGAAATTTCCATTTTGATAATAAAGCCATTTATTGGGTGTGTTAGGGCAAGTGGGGTGAGGGGGGCCTAGCCCCTCCTTCTTGGCCACCTCAAGCCCTGGAACACAAAATTGTGGGGTGGCATGTCACTGCCCGGAGCATCCCATATATGTAAGGAGGCTCATCCTTACCCTACCCCAGTAGAAAGCTGTGTTGGGGTAGCAGGAGAGGCTCATATGGGCAGGACTTTCTGCTGGAGTGGTGGGGGGGGACAATCCCTCACAGAGCCTTGTGTTTAGTGGGATAATGTCAGGATAAGATCTCCATATACATGAGCCCCCAGCAGGGTAAAAATATCTTTGTTTCTCTTTCTTTGAGTCTGCCTGTCACAGGGTAACTGGTTTTTGTCAGTAAACCAGGCCCCCTACTCTGTGCAAAGCAAGTGGGCCCAGCTGAGCCACTTAAAAAGAGCAGGGCTACACCTGGGGCTATAAAGGCCTGTCAGAGGGCAGTAAGTGGAGGAGTTATTGGGGAAGACTGTCTTTGGGGAGGAGTCACAGGTGGGGAGCTGGGTGGGTCCCCAATGTAAGTGGCTAGGTATTCAGGGGGGTAGTCCTGGTGATCAAAAGGAGAACAGCTGGCTGACAGCAGATCTGATGGAATGAGAACTGGCTATGAGAAGGGAGTTAGCTGGGACTGAGAAACTACTAGAAGCAGAGCCCTCATATCAAACCTTATGATAAAAAGTAAGCTAAGGAACTGTCTTAGCTATTATGTGCAAAGGTTTAGATAAAGAAACCTATTTAAAGATGACTGGGCATGGCAGTGAGTGCTTGTTAGGCTGGGAAGAAGCCCTGCTGTGTCCCATATGGCTGAATATTTGAATGTCAGTGGTCCCTGACATGAGGGGAGATTGAGATGTATTTTTAGTGCCCTGTGAAAAGAAAGAAAATAGAGGTAAAGTACTGCAAAGCAGCCTCTGGCCAGGAGGAGTGCTTGGATAGTGGCTACTGTATTATGCCCCCCTGTCCTTTTCTCTCTCTGCCTAGCAAAGGCTCTTCATGTTTTTGTTACCTGTCCCACCTAAAAATCAGAAAAAACTTCACAAATTAAATGAGGAATGAAAGCACTTAACTAAAACTCTACATGTGTTTTGCCCCCTGCTTACTCCATAAATTCAGAATATGCTCTTCACCATTGTTTGCGGGTGGCGAGGACAATTGGTCAATGAGTTTGTTTTGTTAACATCTTGCATGTTAAAAAGGAAACTGAATATCAAATAATCAGTCTGAGTTTTCAGGAAGCTATGACATTGTGTGGGCGTTAGGTGCCATGGAAACATCTTTTGATAGTGCACTTGAGTGAGCTTTTGCCATATGACGCTGTAGCAGCAAGTGTTTACCATAAGGAATCCATGTCTACCAGCACTCGGTTTCTACCTTCAGTAGAAATCTGTGATATTCTAGACTAAAGTTAGAAATAGCAAATTAACTATCATCACTCTCCACGTGAACATTCTGAATGGCTGTGGTTAAGTTTGCATGAATGAACAGAAGCAATGTCTTCTGAGTGGGACATCTGAAAACGCAGAGCACACCAATGCAGGTCTAACATGGGAACAAGTGCCTCTCTTTTGGTTTGTGTAAGTGGATTTTCATTGGCTTATTTATTCTGTTCTGTGTCCTAGCTGCATTCACAAAAGCTGCTGAGAAATATGCTGGTTCCACCCCCCCGCCCGCCCAACTGTAATATGCAGCAGCATGGGAGGGAGAGATTGTTAGATTTGTAGGTTTTTTTTTTTTTCAATACAATGGTTAATCTCATTCACTTTAAAGTCATTGTAGTGTGAATGGAGCACAAAATTATGGTTCTTTTTACATGTTAGTATTTGCTTTTTTAAGTAGATTGACACCAGCTCAATGCGACAGTGTGATTAAACTTGCTAATATACTTGTGGTAAACCCATTTTGTGCATACATGCCATGGCAACAGAATTGAACACAGCCAAGTCAAATAAGTCTTAACATCTGGCATTGTTAGAAAGTGAATTTGTGAAGTGAGAGAATGGCATTTCTAATATAAATTTTTATGGAATATTTTTTTAAAACATGGTAATAAAATAGTTGAAAAGATATTAGTTTTAAAGCCTTTTGGGATGAAGCGATGAAAATTTTAAAAGATTTCCTTTTCAAACAATGAAATATACATACTACATAAATTGTTCTGACCCATATCTGAAGCATTAGGATTTATAGCCTTTATTTTTATTTTGAAACGTGTCTCCTACCTAACCTACTGGTGATCATAGTCTGAGATAAGCAATTATGGTTTATTGCTCAACTAGCTAATTTTTGCCATCTCATCACCATCCTAGATCTTGCCTAATATGGATCACAGGACTACTGGCCAGTGGTAGTTCCCTCTGGTTAAAGAGGCTGCTGTTGATTGATCCCACTTCTCAGAAGTGCTGGTGCATCGATAAAAGGCCATGCCAGGTGAAACGGCTAGTGGTTTTGCCCTCCTACTATTACAAACATGCTATACTTTCTCCTAAATCTTATTCTTCCTTGTTACTCTATTAATGTGGCGTTACTGCTGCAGTCATCAGTTTGTGCTGATATCCCTTATTTGAAGCTATGCAATATGATCATGCTGAGCAGGTGTAATCTACTTGCTAAAGATGCATGTTTTTCTTAGGTCACAAAACGTACGGCTGTATAACCAGGATTACAATTTTGTATGGAAGTTCTCAGTAGCTGAGGTTCGATTTGCCTCGGTAGGGATACCATTATTGGGTTTCCTGACCTCAAAGGTTGGAAGTTGCAGTAATGTCCCTTTCTTGAAAACTTGGCATTAAATGACCTTCTATGCAGAAGCATTTCCCAGGGAGACCTAAGCTTTTGTGGCAATACTCAGGAGTTTTCTCATGTGCGGTAGCTTGAATGAGGCTGCAGATTTTCATTAGGTCTTAGAATGATTCAGACCTTTTAAAGCCTGGGATTTATTTGGGCTGGCCACGCCTAGTATGTTGCATTACTTGGATATGAACACTGACAGTACGGAAGCTTGTGTCAGCTCATGTTTGCTTGTGTCAGCTCCTTTCCTTACTACTAGGATAGGCTGCCTTTGGGAGTTACCTTGTCTGAAGTTTAACTGTTATAATGACGTTGCAGCCACTTGGTCAAAATTCCAATTGCTTTCTTTATTGCACCTCCCTTTTTATTGCAACATAAACTCATTCAATGGGACTTCTTCTGTAAGAGTTATATTAGTGGGCTGATCTCTAGTGGCTGTACACTTCTTGCAATAAATTTGTGTACAACGGTCTTTGCAAGAACAAATGGATCACCAATTTAGTCCAAGATCTGACTCCATCACAAATGGCATGTGAGCTGTAGACATGCATTACTTAGTCCTGCCATGAGTGCAGGGGACTGGACTTAAATGACCTCTCAAGGTCCCCTCCAGTCCTACAATTCAATGATTTCAATATACAACACTTCCTAACATCACTAAAAATCAATGTCAGATGAATGTGATATTGGAATTGTTATACTTCATCTATTTTATGCAAACCATGCCAGAGGTCAGATCATTCAGTCTTGGAAACTACCCACTTTCAAAAGTTCTCACATGAGAATAAATTTGCTATTCAAAAATAATAGCAAATTAAGCAAAAGTGGTACAAAAATGTTTAGCAGTTCTGGCAGCAATGTTCTTTCATGAAATTTGTAGCATACACAGGGTTCTTCAATGAATAAAATAGTTTGCAAATGATAGATTTGGGTTGGTAGAAAAATAAAATGGTCATTTTAAACTTTTCTAGTTAATTGTATAAATGCTATTTGTGTGTGTGTGTATAAAGGAGAAATTATTTCTGACCTGGAGTCAGGAGAACTCATTTTTACCATACATTCACTGTCCTCTAGACAATGGCGTTCATATTCATGGTATGAAGAAGATAATATGAGCAATTAAAACATCCATCTTCCTATTGAACAGTATAACGTGTTAACAGTAAAGAGAAAAATCTCACCTCGTACTGCACTTTTTAATAGTACCCATATGAAATATGCATCACACATCATTTTACTACAAAAAGGATTGTAAGACTCAATCGACACAGTTTAACTGCAATGCTATTTTCACTGGTTGTTGAACAACAAAGCAACTTTAAAAAGAAAAAAGGTTTGAGGGTAATCCTGCTTGTTTTACTAACATGAGCTGATCTCATTCTCAACAAGTAGTCTTTAGTAAGATAACTGGTGAGGAAGCATAGTCCAGTGGTTAGGGCTTGGGAGAGGTGGGATTAAATACCTGGTTCACCACAAACTTCCTACGTGTTGCTGGGTGGGTCATTTGGCCTCTTTGTGCCCAATTTCCGATAAGTAAAATGGACCTGATAGTACTTCCCTACTTTTAAAGGGGTTCTGTGAGGATAAATATACACACAGTTTGAGGATCTCAGATACTATAGCAACGGGGACCATATTAGGGCCTAAGATAGGCTTTCCCTGGTTCTAACTTGCTCAGTTCACAGGTAAGGTTTGACTGTTTGTAACCAATATCAGTTTTATCAAAGAAAGATGGTATGGTAGAGTAGATCAAACCCTCCAACAGATAGATAGGAAAGGGCTAAAGTGTATTTCCTGGGCTCAGTTAGCCCTACCTCACGACACCTGTGCTGAGTTCCCAGCAGGGGATAGCTCTCTGAGAAGGGGAGCAGACAAGCTGCTGCTGTGTGAGTTAAGGAGCCTGGCTGGGACCAGAGACTGCAGATGGTTTGTAGCTTGCCTTGGGAGGAGCTTGGCTTTTCCTGGATGACTGATTAGAGAAGAGCCATAGAGTTGGGCGTTAAATGGGAAAACAGGCTGTTCGTGGCTGGGATCCTGCCTGTGAGAAGGGGGGGCTGAAGTCTGAGCCTGGTAGGGCTGAGAATTCTCTTGTTTGGTATGTTTATTGGATTTGGACTAAGTGACTCTGCTACCCCAGAGAGGGTTGAATGCTTTAGAGTCAGGACTGGTCTTACCGTGAGGCAAACTGAGGCGGCCGCCTCAGGTGCCAGACTGTGGGGTGCGCGGGGCGCCACTAGGACCCAGAGTGTAGAAAATTGTCTGCTGCTGGTGCACATGTATTCTCTCCGCTCGAGATGCGCAGAGATGGTGGAGTGCTGTGCAGGAGGAAGGAGGGCACAAGAGACAAAACAGGCAGACAGGCGAAAAGGTGAGAGGGAATAACAGAAAGCTGCAGGGAGAGAGAGGAGGAGCTGCCTCTTATGTATCTCTCTAGCACCCCCAGGAGCCTGGACTGATTAACACCAGCTTCTCAGGGAGCTTCCTGTTTCCTGCAGCTTCCCTGAACCCACTTGAGGAGAACAGTCAACTGAAGTAGTAGGAGCCAGTTAGGCCCTTCAGATGCTGATATCTTCCCTCACTCAGGCCCTGCTACCAGCCTGCTTATTTGTCCCCCTCAATTGAGTGTTGAAAGCCACTCTAGCTGGCACAGAACAGCAGTCATGAGTGAAAGAAGAAAACGCCCCTCTGGGGCAGCATTCAGAAAAAGAAAGCAAGCAAAGGAAGCTTTTCTATCTAAGCAGGAAGGAGCTCTCAGGAGATACATAGACATACATGTTCACGGTGAGCCTTCCGTCCTAGTGAGGATGTGAGTGATGAGGACATGCCTGATCTTCCAGTTAGTCAGAGTGCAGGTGACCTGGCAGCTACTGCAGCATCCATATCTCCATCTCAAATGGATGTAACCGTGCACATGCCTGAAGAAAAGTGTAGATCAGAGAAGAGTGTATTGGAGGCATAAAAAAACTGCTGCTGCTGAGTTTAGTTCCTTAAGTCTAGATGATCCAGGACTGTGGACCCACTTAAGCAGTAGCCTGAGGGACTTCCTTGTACTGCATGGGCCACAGCAAGTGAAAAAACTTCATGTTCCCCAAAGACAATGAAAATAGAAGTTACCATCCAACGCATTATTGGCATGAAATCCCTAATGGTGACAAAGGGGAGAGGCCATGGCTTTTGTACTCGAAACCACAGAATGCTGCATACTGTTTGTTGCAAACTCTTCCAGTCTAATGTTCCAGCCACATTGGGTTCTACAGGAACAAAGGACTGGAAAAATCTGGCTAGAAATCTGGCATGCCATGAGAAGGCAGCAAACTGCCAGAGAGCATTCCATAGGTGGAAAGAGCTTGAGATGAGACTAAGGTTAAAGGCCACCATAGATGATCAGCATCAAGAGAAGATTGCGTTAGAGTCTCTTTACTGTTAAAACGTTCTGAAAAGGCTCATTGCTGTTGTGAGAATGCTTGCTACCCCAAACCTAGCACTGCGTGGCACTTCAGATCAAACTGTATGTGCCAAACAATGGAAACTTCCTTAAAATTGTGGAGCTGATGGCCGAGTTTGATGCTGTACTCCAGGAGCATTGAAGAAGAGTCACCACCCAAGAAATGTATACACAAGATTGTGGCAGATCTGAAGTCAGCAAGATATTACTCTGTTGTTCTGGACCGCACACCTGAGAGCAGCCATACAGAACAAATTACTTGAACGGTGCATTTTGTAACAACAACAGAACCTAGTGAAAATGTCCCTGCAATGGTGACTGTCAGAGCATTTTCTAGAATTTATTGACATTGATGATACTACAGGAGCTGGTAGGACAAATGTGCTTCGTAAAAAGCTGGAAGATACGGGAATTGCAATAGCTGACATGAGAGGTCAGGGCTACAATAGTGGTGCCAACATGAGAGGAGAAAACAGAGGAGTGCAGACACGGATCCGAGAGTTCAACCCTCAAGCTTTTTTGTCCCATGCAGTTCTAATTCATTGAACTTGGTGGTCAGTGATGCAGCATCAGCTTCTAGTGAGGCTGCTGAATTTAATATAATTCAAAGCATCTATGTATTTTTCTCCGCATCAACTCATTGATGGCAAATTTTGAAGCAACATCTGGGAACATCTTCTCTGACACTGAAACCACTGAGTGCCACAAGTGGGAAAGTGGAGTGGAGACGATAAATCCTATCAAACACCAAATTGGGAAGATAGATGATGCCATAGTTGCCATTATGCAAGATAATGCTATGACAGGAACTGTTTGTGGGAGAACAGTGGCAGAGGGACATGGAATCACCAGAAACATACATAACTTCAAATTTCTGTGTGGCTTAGTGTTGTGGCATGATATACTGTTTGAAATGTTGTAAGCAAGAGACTCCAAAGTGTTGACCTTGATATATCTGGAGCAATGGAACAATTGGACAAAGCAAAGTCATACCTACAGTCTTACCAGTCAGATGAGGGATTTCAAAATGTTCTGAAGAGTTCACAGAAGTTGGCAGAGGAACTTCACACTGAAACTATTTTCCCACCCATTCAAGAATACAGGAGTTACCGAAGAAGATGACATTTTGATTATGAGGCACAGGATAATCCCATAAGAGACCCCAAACAACAATTCAAAGTTGAATTATTTACCCAGGTGCTAGACTGTGCAATACAGTCAGTTGAACATTTCATTCAGCTCAAGGAACACAGCAGTATATTTCGGATGTTGTATGATGTTCCAAAACTCCTCACTATTCCCGAAGAAGACCAATACCAGCAATGCAGGGCACTAGAGACAGTGTTGACACATGATGACGTGCGATATTGATGCGAGTGATTTAGGTGATGAACTGAAAGCCCTTTCAAGATACATTTCAGCAGGATCAACTTCAAAGGCTGTTCTAGAATATATGTGCACAAATAAGATGACCACCCTCTTTCCAAATGCTTTTGTTGCTCTGCGCATGCTTCTAACACTTCCTGTAACAGTTGCCAGTGGAGAACGCAGCTTCTCCAAGCTGAAAACACCTCTACACTCCACAATGACACAGGAGAGGCTGGTCGGCCTTGCAAACATCTCAATAGAGCATGAGCTGGCCCAGACTGTGGACCTTCAGGAAGCAGTCAAATCTTTGCAATCGAGAAGGAACAGAAAGCCCCACTTTGGTTATTCAAGCAGATAAAAATGCCAGTGTTTGCTGTGCAGACAAGAAAAGTTACATTTGCTGTTCAGGTGTTTGAAAGTTAAATGTTACTTAAAATGCCTTGTTCAAAACATTTTAAATTTGTTGGGGTAGGTAGGAGAGCAGTACCATGAGAGGAGTAGAACAGGAAGAAGGCAGAACTGAGACCTTTCAAAGTTTTGGCCCAAGCGAGGGGGAAGGAGGCGTCATTTGAGCTCCCCGCCTCACGTGCCAAAATGTGGGCCGGCCCTGTTTAGAGTGGCTTGACTGGAGGGCCAACTCATTTCTATATGGAAGGCGTAGGCTGAAAAAGTTGTGTGGAAACTGAAGCAGAGCTACCACATTGCCATGTCCAGCCCTGAGGAGGTGCACAGTGATAAGCAGCTTGTATTATCACAAAGGGGTTCTTTGTTTTTATTTTGCAGCAATCGCTGTCTTCAGTTAAAATTAAGCAAGGCACAAATAAAGTGGCACCAGATTTCCAGCTCACCAACAGAAGAAACAACTTTGGTGTTCCCCTTGAGATTCTTGCACAAGAGGCAACACAATGCCAAGTTCCTTTTGTTGTGACACAAATGGTGGAATACCTAGAAATGTTTGGTAAGTTGATTACTTGTTCTGCTTTCTAGAAACTTTTAGTCAAAATAAAGAGCTATAATTAATTTGCTTTGGGTAAGCAGGACCACAAAGGAAAATTGCAGCTAATGGGAGAACATGTAAATTTCCACTCTTTTTATAAACAAGTCTAAGTGGATTTTGATTGGGTTGGTTTAGAATGAGGAAAAGTGACCTGCTGAGTCAAACTCCCTGGATATCAACCAAACCAGAGTTGAAAACTCCTTGTGGAGTTAAAGGGTGGTAATGAAGGGGCAGTAATTAAAAACAAAACCAAACAAAAAAACCCTGGAAATACTGAATTAAACAACTCTCTTTTGGGGTGTGTGAGATTGAACAATTAACTTATTTGCTTCCAAAATGCAGTTTTCAGGTCTCTGGAGACACTATCTATAAACTGTGTTTTAATTTTCCTCCTTATGTATTTTATAAAAAATGGTTATTTCATTTTAATAGGCTTGGATCACGTAGGTCTATTTCGAATCAGTGGCTCAGTGAATAAAATCAAAGCACTGAAGCAGAAGTATGATCAAGGTGAGAAGGTGGACCTCATTAATGATGGTGACATTGATTCTGTTGCAAGCATCCTTAAACTTTTCCTCAAGGAGCTTCCAGTGGCTGTTTTCCCAGACAACTTACAGGCTAACCTTCTTAAAACCTTTGAAGGTAAAACAAAGGCTAAATTAATTTGAAACTTCCATGGTATTGCACCTGGGATTACTTTTTTTGTCCAGAAATGGCTGACTAGTGTACACACAGCAGAATTTAAACACTGTAATCAACAAATGTGCGAGTGTTTGCATAACTTCACACCTTAAAGGGTGGTCATTTCGTGGATTCTCCTAGTCAGTGTGTCCAATTGACTTACAATAGAACCTCCGTTTTGAACACCTGGGGAATGGAGGTTGGTTGTAACTCTGAACAAAACAGTATGGTGGTTTTTCAAAAGTTTGCAACTGAACGTTGACTTAATACCTATTTGAAACTTTATTAGGCAGAAGAAAAATGTTGCTTTTAACCCTCTTAATTTAAATAAAACAAGCACAGAAACGGTTTCCTTAGCTTGTCAAATATTCTTTAAACTTTTTCCCTTTGTTTAAAATAGTATATGCCGTATTTGCTTCCCTCCCATTGCTGCCTGATTGCGTACTTGTGGCTCAAAATGAGGTGTGTGTGGCTGACCAGTCAGTTTGTAACTCTGAGGTTCTAGAGTATGTTGCAAATGGCGTTCAATTTACAATTATCCAAGACCATAGTTATTGCCTTAGCTATTGCACAGTATTGAGCTAACACAGCTAAAGTATTTAGGGGTTTCAATCATTCTCATCCCATCCCTCCTATTAAAGTGAGTCGTGTTTGTGAACTCATATTTACCATTAAAATGTTCATTTTTGGTGCAGGGAAAGTGAAAAGATGAATGTCATTGGACTTGGAATTTTAAACCTCTTCTGTAACTGCAGTACTATATTTATGGTGGAAAATACCCTGAAACTGTAAATGTTACCAATTAGTAGGGAAATGAAGACTGATATGGTGCTGAAAGGGTATAATTTCCCAGCCTTTTCTGAGCATGAGTCACACAGCATGTGGCAGATCTCCAGCGAGAGTCACAGCTGACAATCCTCCCACGGCTTTTTCCATAAGGTCTTTGGTTATCATGTATAGCCAGTTGGTAATGTCTTATACTCTCCACTAGAAATAACAGGAAACGCTATATTTTCTTGCCAGGAGAGGAGGACTGCCACAGATACAGGATAGAGTCCAAAGACCTAGAGTGCTCCATAGGAAATTCCAGTAACTAGGGAAATGTTCATAGTTTAAAGCTAATGTGAAATAATTAGAGGATTAGTCTGAAAATTACTGGCTTTAGGCATATATGCTCTTTTTTCCCTTAGTATCTTTTTTTTTTTTTTTTTTTTTTTTTTTGTTGAGGGAAACCTTTACAATAGAGTAAATTGTGTAGTAAAACTGGTATATACCTGGTAAGCTTGTATATATGTGGCCATGCTGGATGCTTAGAATACCCATCTGTTAGTAACTGAATTAAAACTTAATTCTTCACAGATAATAAGAACCACATGGCTGAGTGTACACAATATCTGAAAAGGTTATTAAGCAGCCTGCCTAAGGCCCATTACAGCCTTTTCCAGTTCCTCTCTACCTTTCTGTTGAAGGTGGCATCACACAGTGAAATGAATCACATGACCCTGGAAAACCTTGCCATTGTATTTGGGCCCACCCTTTTCCAGTAAGTATTTTACTTATTTAGATTTATTTTACAGCTGTTTTTGCTTGTATTCTTGGATCCCTCTCTTAAAAACAAGAACGGCAGTAATCAGAGATATTGATGAAAGAACCTGCTGTACACTGTGGAATGAATGAAAGAGAAGCAGAGCTATACAGAATGTTGATATAGAAGCCTCATGCCCACCCCAAAATCTGAGTGCATCTGCCTGGAACATCAGCACAGGTCCAAAGGCTCAGCTGACGTGGCTTTACCCTGCCCAGCATGGGCACTCTTCATTTGCCTCCTTGTTCTCAGGCTGGGGGTGGGTAAGTGGCCTATCCCACCTCTTCAGTGCCCTCATGGGTGCTGGAAGTTCCCCTTTTTCTGCAGGTGGCACCAGCTTCAGGGTAGCCACCCATTAAGGGTTCACTTCCCCCTCTTCTGATCCCAAATGTCTTCAGAGGTGTTAGGAAGCCACCAGACCCCTCTTTCCCTCTGAGGGCAGCAGAGGTGAAGAAACACCGACTCATGCCTCTAATTTAAAAGCAGCGGGTGTGGACATCCCAGAAACCTTTAGTATTGTAGTTAAGGAACCCTTAGTTGGTTCCCTAGCAAATGGTGTTAGTCACCATGGGGTACCTAAGAGTGTAAGGTTGCTAGGGAACTTACCTTAGTGGTTTACTAGCTACAGCAGTAGGAATTCTGCAAAGTCCCAGGCCCAGCTTTCTCTGGGAGGAGGCAAAAGCTTCTGAGGAAGCCAGCTGAGGCTCTTCTGTGCAGAGTGATTCTCAATGGTACTGCCTGGTGTGGTAGATCAGATCCTAGTTGCCTTGGGGACGGTAGGGAACTTAAACCATGCACTATTCCCTGTATATTTCTCTGAGTAATACTAAGGCTTGACTATTAGTACACTCCACAACTGTTCTATAAACTGTCAGCCAATCAAGTTTCTGGAAGACTGACACTAACTCCATTTGGTATAACAAGGAGATCTTGACTTTTTTTTTTTTTTTTAAAGATTAACATTTACTGATTTGAGTCAACATGAAGATTTGTTTTCACTACTGTGTGGGTGCATATATCAGTCAGCTACTAAAAACTTCTCCCCTCTGGCCTTCTGCACTCCCTTTCCCCGGCTTCCTTTCACCTGGTACACAGTAGTTTTGCAAAACTGTGTGTAATGCTTTTGCAAAAATATCCATCTTCCTCTTTCTCTAAGAAAGTCCTGACCCTGTTTTGGTTCTCTCCATTGGTTTTCCTTAGCTTGCTGTATGTGACTTAAGCACCTTCTCCCCTTGCTTAATGGACCCTGCTTACCTCTTCCCTCTACCTACCTTTTTCTATCAAGTTCCCTATGGTTGGAACCACCTCCATAACCCCATCCTCTCCTCCCAGTCCTCTTCTAAAATAACTTTATTTCCAGAGGCCTATAAATCCTGGCCCTTTTCCTCCAAGGGAGTGGAAACTACCTTCTCACAATGAAAACTAACAGGAAAATAACTCAGGCTGTGAGACCCTCAAGCTTTATCCCTCTGCTTGCTGCTGCATTATTTGCTTTGCATATGGGCTTGAAAGCTCTTCAGGTATGGATCTTCTCTTGCTATCAATAAAGCAGAAGATACACTGATATTATATGAATAATAGAACTGGTTCAAAAACATGCCAACTGTTCTTCACAGGAATTTTTTTTGTATTGAGTGGAAAAACTAAACACAACCTCTTCCCCCAGCAACTTGCAATGTTTAATTGGTATTTGTGTATTCTATTGGATGCTTTTCTCTGTTTTTCTTTAGTTCATTAGTTTTTTAAAGGTATTTTAGTCATCTAGCTGCAGATGAGCACCTAGCAGCATTTTCAAAAATACCTGGGGTCCAGATTCACTGCAGAACTGCTAGGGGCCTTGCCACCCAGTGTAATGGAGAGCCCTCAGTTAGGTGCCTAGATTTCTCCAACAATACGTGTGTGTGGGGGGCATCTAACAATGGGATCTCCAAAAACCAGCACAATTAGAGGGGAACTCCTAAGTTCATCTCTTGCAAATGTCTAAGCCCCACCACTCTCAGGGACTTAGTCCTAAGCCACTTTTCCAAGAGGCACCAGGGTGGGAGATGGTGGCAGACACCTCCCTTATCTTGCCCAGGATGTGGGAAATGCATTCGACTCCTTCCTCTGCAAAATGGCACAAGGATGTGGACTTGGGTTTACCACCTTACAGGTGACTGCCCTAACTACTGGGCTATGGACTCACTTTCTCTGGCCCAACAAATATTTATACACCTTGGAAGTGCTTCCATAGGAGAGGATCACCCCAGACTGTTCACAAACTGGAGGCTAGGGCACTCACCTGAGCAGTGGGAAGGCTACATTCAAATTGCTGCTTTTTGGTGGGCAGAGTTTGAACCTGGGTTTTCCAGAGTCTGTGAGTGTGCTAACCAGCAGACTCAAGTTATGAGGGAGGCTGCTGCCTCCTTAATCCCCAGCTATTTTGTGAGGGTTTAGGTATATACTTAAAACACCTACCAGATCAGTAGTTGCAGACAAGAGGGATGGGGGAACACCTAGTACAGGATCCTTCTGGGGTTTAGGTACCCAGCCAGTGCAACTGAGCTAGCTGTGCCTATGCTCACTGGCAGAAATTCAGGCACCTCCAGTATTGGGCAGCAGCTGAGCAGGGCTTTTGGGGATCTCAACAATGTCTAAATGTTAGACTTAGATCCTTTTATGGATCTGGTCCTAGGCACCTATGTGCTCAACTTCATTGATTTTTAGGTGCTTTGAAAATCCCACTAAGTGCCTCTGTACGTCTTTATCCCTAAACACCTTTAAAAATCTGGACATGAATGTCACAGCATGAACTGGCCCTTTATGAGGATTGGGGCTCAGCTGCATATGGGCCATGTTTAGATTGCTTCTCTAGTGGAGTGAGTGAATGCTTACATCACGTGATGGTGTGGGGGAAGAGAAAGATGTGCTTATGATCAAAATGTGTGGAGAGGAGAGCTGGATGTCAGTGCTCTATAAAGAGCAGGAGAGGGGGGAGTACAGGAAGAAGCACTGGGAAGAAGCAGGGCAGCTTTCAGAAAGCCTTTGACGACATCCCTCATGAAGGGCTCTCAAGCAAAGTAATGGGGTCCTCTCATGGATCAGTAACTGGTTAAAAGATGGGGGAAACAAAGGGTAGGAATAAATGGTCATTTTTCAGAATGGAGAGAGGTAAATAGCAGTGTCTCCCAGAGCTCTGTACTGGGACTAGTGCTGTTCAACATATTCATAAATGATCTGGAAAAAGGGGCAAACAGGTGGCAAAATTTGCAGATGCTAGGAAATTACTCAATATAGTTAAGTCCAAAGCAGACTGCAAAGAATTACAAAGCAATATCATAAAACTGAGTGAGTAGGCAGCAAAATGACAGATGAACGTCAATATTTATAAATGCAAAGTAATTCAAACTGAAAAACATAATCCCACCTATACATAGACAATGACAGGGTCTAAGTTAGATGTTGCCATTCAAGAAAGATCTTAGATTCATTGTGGATAGTTCTTTAAAAACACAGCCTTTTTGGACTGCTGTTGTACCTTGAGCAAACAATGTTAGGAACCATTAGGAAAGGGATTGATGATGATACAGAAAATATGACACTGCATAAATCCATGGTACACCCCCACCTTGAATATTGCATCCAGTTCTGGTTGCCCCATCTCAAAAAAGATATATTAGAATAGGAAAAGACACTTATTTTTGTTGCCCTTCTCTGTACATGGAACAGTTTCTAAATGAGGAGAGATTAAAAAGACTGGAATGTTTCATCTTGGAAAAGAGAAGTGTGGGGTAGGGAATATGACAAAGGTCTATACAATCATGAATGAGATAGAGAAAGTAATAAGGAAGTGTTGTTTACTCTTCCCATAACACAAGAACTAGGGCTCACCTAATGAAATTAATAGACAGCAGGTTTAAAACAAACAAAAGAAAGTACTACTTCACACAACACACAATCAACCTGTAGAACTCCTTGCCAGCGCCTGTTGTGAAGGCCAAAACTATAAAGGGGTTCAAAAAGGAATTGGACCTGTCTTCCATGGACTTATCTATGAATGGCTATTAGCTAAGATGGTCAGGGATGCAACCTCATGCTCTAGGTGTCCCCTCTGATGGGAGTGGGCGCCAGGGGCTGGATCACTTGGTGATTCCCTGTTCTGTTCATTCCCTCCAAAGCACCTGGCATTGGCAGCTGTCAGAAGGCAGGATACTGGGCTAGATGGATCATTGGTCCAATCCAGTATGGCTACTATGTTCTTAGCTTGAATTATGAGGTGGAAGAAACCAGTAGTTTAGGGTCCCCAGGACTGGGAACTCATAGTGGAGGATGGATTTAGGTTTTTCCTACGCTACCACCCTCTGAGGAGCTACAGCAACTTATGCTACTGATTGGAGGGGGAAGGGACTGACTGACCCCCCAAGAGGTTTGGAAGCTGAGTGTGGGAGAAGGAGAGTGATAAGTGTGCTGTAGAAGAGAAGACCCTCACCAAGGAAAGGGTGGTCCCGGTGAAACTGGGGTGGAAGGTGTTTGGGTTTCTACTGACACTCAATAAAGGGTGGACCTCTGACTAAGTCACTTCAGCAGCCTGCGTGTACTGAAGGCTGAGAGAACTGTGCTGAGAGTGAGAGTAAACTGAGACTGTGACAGGCTCAAAGTCAGGCTGGGTAGATGCCTGTTCTACTTCCCAATGTCCGTTTCAGAGTTTCTTCTAACAATCCCAGACTGATCGGCAGAAATGAGCAGCTGATATTGCTGAAAATGGCTTGTGGACCCCCCTCCCAATTTTTAGTTAGTTAGTTAGTTCTTACAGTCATGCAGCACCCCATGTTTTCCTTCTTGTGTGTTTGAAGTTCTTCCACAGGGTATGGCAGAAACTTCTTTGTTCATCTGCTTTACTATTAAATAAACTAGATAGTTTACAAACTCTCCTGCTGCTTACAGTGTGCCCCACTTATGTTCCAGGTGCAAATTCTTGCCATGATGATCGCCTGTCCTAATCTAATGATTTCTATGGCTAAAGACACCTGTCACATGCATAGAATCAATGGTGGGAGTTGGAGCTTAATATTCAGAACATGGAACGGAGGACACAGAGACTCAGAATATAAAACATGCCACTGTGTTTACAATTTACAATGTATAGAATCTGAACTGTATATCCTTAGTCACTGTGATCTAGTACAATTCCACTGTGGAAAAAGTAACACTTTGTAAGACTGATATTAAATGGGAGGACAGTCCCAGGATCATTAAAAATGTATGAACATCATGTGACAACATTGCACATTAAATTACAGGAAACTAATGTAATGATTGATGTTGAAACCCATGAATACTTCATAGGCTGATTTCTTCCCGAATTTTTTTTTCTCATAGTGCTGTAACGAATGATGAATTGACATTGTCTCATAATGCTTTGATGGTATTTGGCTGAAACGCTTTTCAAGTCACAATCTTTATATACAAATGGCAGCGGCTCCTGTACTTCCTCCCACTGCGCTGTCTGATGAGGTCCAAATCTGGGAACAAAACAAAAAAAATTTAAAAAAAATGGGAGGGGGGCATGGGGTGTGTCTGAGGGAGAAAGTGTAGATGAGAAGAGTGCTCCCAGTCTTTGTTTAGTCACATTGACCTCTCTGCAAAATCTGTCTCCTGCTTCTGTCACTCCTGGCCTTTTACTCCACCCGTATTCCACATATCCTTCATAGAAAAATACCAAATCAGACTCTTCTCTGCTTTTACCCTTCATATAGTTATTTTACCACTCCCTGTCTCCTCTCCAACCACTTTCCTCTCAGCTTCTGACACCTGGCTTTGCCTCATCACCCTCTCCCTCATCCTTAGCGACTTCAGCTTTCCCTTCTGTGTCCTGTCACCTTCTTGTTTAGTGCTTGACGCTGGTCCAACTCTTCCATAGTTCAGACTGGCCATTCACTCAACCTTGTTTTTGCTAAACATTGCTTGTTCTCTGATCTTTCCCTCCCCAAGTTCCCTGTAGTCACCCTCTTCCCCCCCCCCCCAATCACCTAGTAATATTTCCCACTTGCTTTCATCTCTTCTCATCCCTTCTGTGTCCTCCAATCCATCCATAGCAGCTGATCGAAACAGTAGGTGGATCTCTCACTCTGCTTTTAGGAGAGAAGCATTCCTACAAGTAGCCCTTGACCTTAGCTCCTGCTCAACACCTCCAGATTTCTGGACTGGTACCAAGCCCTATGCCTTTACAAGTAGGGCTTGTCAAAATCTTTGCAACTTTCGTTATGAATAAAATTTCTATGAAGACTCTCCAAACAATTACCAGAGTGAAAACTTGTGAGGTTTAGTTGCCAAAAAGAAAAACTTCTCAATGTTGTGGGGCTTTTTGGTGTGTTTTGTTGACAAGAAGGAAACCTCCCAATTTTATGACCAGTTCTAGTTGTAAGATTACCAGTTTAGCACCTTTTACTTTTTGGCTTGATATCTAGGCACAGTCTCCACAGACTCACTAGGTTAGCACCGCTTCTAGCTTGTTGGGGTGATAAGGCACAGGGCTTGGTAAATTTAAAGACTTTTGGGTTCAATATGGCACATTTAATTTGGGATAAAACAATCTTTAATGATTCCCATGGATCCCTTTTTAATTGCCTCCAAACTATACATTGTAGTGGTGATCTCCTCCTAACACCATTTGTCTTCAACACAAATTGATAGTTTAAAAAAAAAAAGTCAAAGGCCAAGGGAGATTCTTAATCCTGTTTACTCAGTAGAACAACTTTACAATAGTTGTATTGTCTCTAGGAATATGTTCCTGGATCTGATTTGTTAACTAGATTCTTTTTATAAAACATGCAAATTTGCAGGTGTGTCATGGCTCTACTACTCAGCAGCAATATCTGAAAAGGAGTATTTTGTTCTTAAGCTACTTAAAAATTAGAGCTAAATAAATATCTTCCATGAATTTTAGAGTTTGCACTCTAGACCTGAACTAAGATTCACATTATGGGAATGTGGGAACTGTGAGCCTAAGAACAGGGTCTCCTGAGAAATAAAGTGGAATGGACACAGGCTTTTTCCTCTCTGTATGTGAAGAAACTGGACAAACTCAGTGTTGGGGCTCCTAGCTGAGGGAGTGGCATAGGATGGACTGTGGGGAAAAGAAGTTTGGGAGGGTATGTTTATGCACTAATAGCAAAAGCCTGGCATGGACTTTGGGCACGTACTCGACAGGAGTAGGAGCGTAAGGTCTGATCTACACTATTAAAAATTAGATCAACTTAGCTACGTTGCTCAGAGCTGTGAAAAATTTTGCACCCTGAGCACTGTAGTTAGGCCTATCTAACCCCTGGTATAGACGTGACTAGAATTGTTCCATCAACTTCGTACCGCCTGAAGGTGATGGAAAAACTTTCTACATCTATGGAAGAGTTAAGTACGCTACTGTGTAAACATGGCTTAAGTCTAGACAGGAGTATGTTCTGTGTTAGAGAAAGGGCTGCTTGTGTGGGCTGAACCATGCCGCAGCATGTGAAGGTTTTGGTGTTTGGATGGACTCTTTGAGCCCTCACAATCTGCAGAGAAGAATGTGGTCCAGGCACTGAGGACCTGGGTGAAGGACTTCTTTGTCTGAGGTAATTTTGGCTTGTCTGTCATCCTCTGGACTTCCCCGCCCTCCAGAAGGGGAGGGGCTTAGTTTGGCCAGAGGACTAACCTACCCAGAGTGAGGAAACTGAAGCATGGCAGTGTCCTGATAGTGAGAGGTAACGGGTCCCCCCTCAAATCCATATAGCCATTGTTGTTCAATCCTGAAGTTTTTCTAAGACAAAGTTCTCAGAGTTCAAGGGGAGTTTTACCTCAGGTAGACAGGAATTAGGCACTGGAACTAAGCCCCAATATGTACATTTGTATGTTTAAATCACATTTGAATAATCAATGTGCTTTCTGATTTGCCAAACAAAAGAGTGGTGTGTGTATTTGTACTTAATTCCCAAGAGTTTGTGAATTTCTTGTTGAAATATTAATATTTAGTGGAATCAGGAGTTGGTTTAGCACAGTGCATGAAGCTGAATTAGCTCTAGTGCTTATGTAAATGCCCATACCGTCTCAAATACTTTATGGGGAAAAATGTACAGTTCCTTCAGGAAACAAAATTACCATGGCACTAATAAATCCCTTGATTTTAATTAAATGATTCAGAGAATTATCTACAAGTAGATTTCTGCATGTTTCCATTATGTTTAATGATAACTTTATTACATCCATTATTAATATAATGCAGCTTCAGAGGATGCATTGGAACACAGCTTTTTTTCCCCTCATGCCACTTTTCGACTGTGTCCTGCATTGTGGTGCTTCCATGGAAGTTAAGTATGATTTGACAAGATTGCACAGGGTTGTTATCCTATGGACCCTCACAGAAAGATGTGTAATATGACTTTAGTGAGAAAAATTTGAAATCACTTTTTAAAACATTAAAAACTTAGCAGTGGTGGCTTTCTATATTTTGTCCTTTTAACAGTATTTTCATGAACAAGTTGGTCAGTGCCAGGCCCCTGCTAACAGGTCCCACTACTTGTTTCTTTGTACTACTGCAGTGCATAAAGGCCACCGATTGAGGATCAGGGCTCCTTTATGCTAAGCATATACATGCCTGTAATTAAAATATAGTCCCGGTCATCAAGAGCTTTTTAACCGAGATCATGTCCTAGAATATGTTGGAGAACTGGATAAAATCACTTGCTTTGAAAAATTCTTCAGACCACAAGAATGGGATTCGTGGATAACTGATCAATAGATCATAGTCTGAGCACTACGAAACTTAATCTATTTACTTTTCTCCTGTTTAGAATTCCTTTCAGTCCTTTGGCTCATGAAAAACAAATGCTTTGTAATGCACTCCTGCTGCATTTGCTCCAGAACCATGAGATGCTATTTGCAGACTCTGACAGCCATTTGTCACACACACAAGGAGACAACACTGAGGTAGGAAGATGATGATTGATTCTAACAGATAATCAAAGGTGCTTCATTAGGTTGTAATGTATTTCTACCTTAGGCTTGTATACAAGCAGTAATAAATCACTATAGCTATACCCTGACAAAGTGAATATCAGTTGCATGTCTAATCTACAAGGGAGACTTTATATGTTTGTTTTCTAAAGAATGTAAATGAGAGTTAAAGCTCAAGTATAAAAATCACCACATTTTTCTACTTGAAATATCCTATAGCAGCATTTTCTTGCCCGCAGAATTTTCATAGGTAACTCTTTTCTTTTATCTCCTATACAGTGATGACAAGCAAAGGCAGAAGAGTAAAAATGCCTTTTCAGAAGCTATTGAGTAAAGACTCACTTTGACTGTCCTTAGGCATGCACTGCTATAGAATAATATTGGTTCTTCAATGTCTCCTTGTTGCATTGTGTTTGTCAAAACAGTTATGATTTTGCACTTAGTATGGATGACTTTCCTTCTATAATAGTACTGGTCTATGTGGGTAGTTTTTTTCAAGTTCCTTCCATTATGTATTGTTGCTGTTCAATATAGATCTTTTTAGAAATCCATTGTAGGAGGGTAGAGTAGCCCAAGGTGTTAACATAGTGGTGAGATCTAGGTTCATAACCTAATGTTAAATCATGAAATTACTATACAGCGTGACACATCTGGCTGCTCTGGGCTGGTTTACCAGGGGCTTTGCAGATTAGGACTGAATCTTGCAATATAAGATGTGCCACACTATGAGAGATGTGTTGTCCAAGAGGTCTGCATTGTGTCAGGCTCTAGGCACTGCTAGAGATTCCTCACTTTCCTGAGCTCCAGCCATTGCTGGTATTGAGGGATGGGGGTGGAGGGAGGGCTAGAGCGAGGGAACCTAGCAGACTTTTACTTTAAAGCTAAGATTTATATTATTTTTCACATGTATTGTACAGTCCATCTCAGCACTGGAAGCATTAACTCTGGGCAACTATCTATCTGGGAATAATGTCACAGGGCATGTTAATTACTTGCTGGGGACAAAGGAAAGGTGAATAACAACATTTTAAGTTCTGTGTTTCCACGCTGTAGGACCTGGGTCTTAAGACCTCAAAATAGAATTGTTGCAGTCCAACATGCAGTATTCTTAGGCCCCAGCCTGATCCTGCCAAACTTTACTCCTGAAAGTAGCCCTTATTTACATTGCATTTCATTTAATCAACGTCAGTTGGGAATTCTTGCGTGAATTTGTACGGGATGCAGCATTAGGCTAATAGCTGCCTAGTTGTCTGCCTCTACCAACCAAAAGTGTCAAGAAGATAGGAAGTGCCAGCAATCAAAGCAAATCTGCAGTGAAAACACATAAGAAACAAGAGGCCCTATAAAAGGCAGCTCTTTTGCTTTAAAAGTTAATTTGTCACCCCACCCCTCACTCCCCCCAAAATGTCTAGCAGTCACTTCAGTCTGTCTAGGATTGTGATGACAGGGAAGTAGGTCCACTGAAAGATCCTTTTGAGTTATTTAATGAAGCCCCAAAATAGGGCACAGCTGTAGGGTTCTCTCACTCTGTCTGAGGTGAGCCTCTCAAAGAAAGTGTGTGTTGGGAGTCGACAGAGTTTGTTCTGTGGGTGATCTAATTTTGTTCTCGTAAGTTATGGCAGGAGCATGTAGAGTTTTGGATAGGCATCCCTTCATATATTATTTGTCTAAATAACTGCTTAAAGTTCTTTAGACCTAAAACCAAACCCGGTAAAAGTCCATGCACAGGTCTCATCAAAACACTAATCGGCAAACCAGGTACATTTCTTGGAATGGAACTTAACTTTCATACCTTCTCTTGCAGAAAGGATTTCTAATGCAGACTCTTTCCTTACACCAGTTACTCTCATAGAGGTTTACACCAAAAGAAGGGGAGGTTGTGGTGTGGTGTGGTGGGGAAGGGTTTTGTCCGCTCAAGGTGATGCTGCTAGTGTTTCTTTACATACCTATATTAATAGAGTTTTAACGAACTCCTACCACACAGAAATTCCAGACATAGGCATAGCTTTCTCCAGGCCCTGATAAAGAATCTGAGATAAGTAAAAAGGACTTGTCACTCTTTGCCTGGAAAAGTACTTAAGTATGCTATCCAATCCTATAACACCCTTCCTCCAGAGGAGTTCTGTATGGGCAAAAGACTCCCACAGAGTTCCAGGGAACTGGTGCAATTGGGACTGTCTGGAACTGGATGGAATGACATGTGAATCCAAGTGCTCTCCCACCACAGGCTCTGAAGAACTGATGCATAGAGATGACAATATTTTTAAAACCTGAAGAAACTTTAAATAATCCAATTTAAACAAAACATGTAGTTGCAAGTGTCACTAAACATTCCTGACCATTTCTGTTCACTGTGGTTGCCTGCAGGCATGGTGATGGTGTTGCATTACAATGTGCTGCATTACAATGTGCTGCCTGGATTGCATGGGCACTGAGTATCGGAAACCAAAGCTTTATAATCTTCGTCAACACTCACAAGTTGCAGGGATACTGAGAAGTCACTTCCTCTTCCTCACAATATTTCAGAAAGGAGACTGGACACTTAAGTGTGTGTTTAACCTGAGGCCTTTCAAGCCATGTCTTTGTTTTACCATATAGCATATCACTAGCTGCATGGGATGGACAAGATTAATTTAATTTCACTAGGTAGAATAGCTACCAATCCAACCTTGTTACAGCACTTTGTCATGCTCTTTTGTCCCCACTTCTCTGTGTGGGTGTCAGATTCTACTGCAATCTCTTTCCTACCCACTGCTGCCCTTGACCTGTCTAGAATACATCTCAAAAATCTAAATGAAGAGGTGAATTGCCAGGCTTGCTTGCTTGCTCTCCCTATCTCTGTACAACAGCCACAGAGATTCCTCCCCCAAAATAGTGTCAGTTAAGCTTTTGCTTAGTGACAGTGTCAGTTAGTGTCAGTTAATAGCTTTGGCTAGCTGGCAAGTATAAAACTGAGCAGAAATGTGACCTGTCTGTCTTTCTGCATTCAGGAAAGGGAGCAATTGGAGGGAATGACTACAGCACTAGTAACAGGTTTCCTGGCCAGATTTTTCTCTTATCTTCCTTCTTATATATGTTTGGCCTCCTTTATCCTATGTTGGTAGAGTTGAATGTTGAGGGGACTGCATGCTGAGTTGGTCAAACCTCACTCATCGCTGTCGCGATTCCAGAACTCATTACATGCCTTCTAGGAGACTATATAGACTATGATGATTCGAGCTGGTCAGAACGTTTTTGACAATATTTCACAGGGATGTATTGGTTTCAACAAAGTTTGGTCAGGAAGGCTTTTTGTGGTCCAGAACTCTGGTCAGAGACTGAAAACCTGAGCTGCTTGATCCAAGAACAGACATTTTGACATCATTCATTTATTTCATCCACTTCAGGAAAATGTCCAAAAGGTGTTTTCCTTCCAGTGCAGAATAAAACAAATGTCAAAACCTCAAAAATTGCCATGAAACAAAAGCTTCAACAATGAATCTGACATACTGCTGTGCCACCAGTCCCGTGGCAAGTTAAATACTCCTTTAACTACAAAATGGCTTTGAAAAAAGTATCTCAATTTTCCAGTGGATTGAATTTGTGGAGCTTGGACTCAAAACGCTTTTGCCTATGTCTCTAGACTTAGAAAGAGGACCTCAGAGCTATTCCGATTGACAGCTATTGGAAATGCTCTGTTAGTTTAAATGGCTAGAGATCCTGATCATGAATGAATGATCTCTGTATTAATGCTAATACACATCACCATGGGCTGCAAAGCAACCCACTAAATATTTTCATAGGGACAGCTGATGTGGTGTTAAGGGACTTAATTGCACCAGCAGTGATTTTTTTTTGTGGGGGTGGGGGCAGGGAGGAGCGAAAGTAAATTCTAGATGTATATTTCCTCTCACAGCTTCATTAACATAATTGCAACCAGGAATCATTTAACACTGATTAATTTTGTGTTCTGCCTCAACCAAACCACCAGATACAAAAGCCCTGAATTTGGGGGAAGGTTTGATCCTGAGCTGGATCCAAATTTTTTGGCCCAGTTCCATCTCTAAGCTTGGTTGAGAACCATACCTGTTGAAGTGAACAGAGTTCTTTCTTTGCCTATTGCCCAGGCATCAGGTGTTCGGTGGTATTGTGACCAGGGTAGGCCAGGCTGCAGAAGCTGCTCTGGAGGTGCTGCTGGTGGTGGTGATCTTTCAGAAGATTGGATCTGGTGTCCCCCATGAAGCTCTTAGATCTGTCTGAGGCTTCCTTCAATTTATGAGGCACTAAAACAGCATTAATTCTATTGCCAAGCTAGTCTCTCAGGATATATGTATATATATAATATATTTTTTTGTGGTAGCAGGAAGTAATTTGCCAGTATTTGAGAGTCACTTTGGTTATATAAGCTACTGGGTTTCTTGTTACTTGAAGGTACAAGTAGGCAATGGCTGCAGTGTGAGATAATGAAAAGGAAATATTGTTTTGTTTACACTTTTTTTCAATGGATGTCTGCATGCTGCAGAATCCGCTGCAGCTTTGTGTTCCAATCCAGTTGCAGAGTGGGACAGGAAATTTCTCTCTCTCTCATTGACTTTCTTTATATTTGTCCATTCTTTGACTTATTTCAGGTTAAGGAAAACATTTAGTCCACTGGGGGAGGGGAAATGTATCAGTGAAACCTACATGGAGGAAAAGTCCTTTGCTTATGCAGATCTATGGGGCATTGGGTCTTTGTTTGTTTTTCAAAGGTAGGAATATGTTTCAGGTAAATAATACTTTAGCTTGTGCAAGTGAGATTCAGACAGTAACCTGAATGTGTTGTCTTGCTTGGACATTTAAAATAAAAACTAATGCCTAATTTGTTCTTTCTCTCTGGGTGGAAAGGAGGGGAAAAACTCAGCCAATCCTTGTGGAGTGTGTGTGTGACAGGGAGGTGCCAGTTCAGTGGACTTATTCCTACTGTGCCCCTGGAACTTACAGCTGACCATCCTGTGTAGTGGGGTTGTGCACTCTGGAAAGGGGCAGCGCTAAAGAGCAAGGTGATTGGTGAGGGAAGACAAAAAGGCGACCACCTCCTTGAAATTCCCCAACTAAATTAATATTTCACTTCATCAGTACTAACATAGGTGCTCTCCCACTCTTGAGGAGGACTGTTGGGTTTCTCCCGCCTCAAAACATGATGATGGAGGATGAGAGGGAAATGCATGCTGATACAAACTGCTCTGGGAGGAACAAGAGCGGGGAAGTCTTGGATATTGGGTTTCATTTCATAGTATGTGCTTCACTTCATAAGCATGTATATTCCCCAAGCACAAAAAGGGCAAATTGTTCAAAATGGAATCTTGTAATTTTGTAAGTAAAATACTACAAAACTGATCAAATACATCAGACCAATAACTAATTAGGCTGACCACTTTTGTATCTGTCCTTTAAATGGTGATACAAAACACTGATAGAAAACGGGAATGAAAGATCCCTATGCAGGTCTGTCCTTTGGGGGACAGATTTCTGAACAGGACTTCTTAAAATATAGACATTTTAGTCAAATTTGGGGAGATTAAGGGCTATGTTGTGGCTATAGGTGCTGCAGAGGGGGTTGAGAAATAGAGGATCTTCATTTTCATTTTTAATTTTGTTTAATATTTCCCAGGACTTTATCAGTGTTTATTACAAAAATTAAAACAATGAAAGTTGGTCCAAAAATTAACTTTGCAGTTTTATGGGTAAATATCGCTCTTTTCTCCTGTTTTGTTTTGTTTTGTTTAAACTTTCAGAAAAACCCTTATGTTCTGAAATGTAGTCAGACACAGTCTTTGTTGTTCGACTTTGCTTCTGGAAACTCTATCTTGGTGATTACAGGCCAGTAAGCCTAACTTCAGCACCAGGCAAATTGGTTGAAACTATAGTAAAGAACAGAATTATCAGTCATACAAATGAACACACTATGTTGGAGAAGAATCAACATGGCTTTTGTAAAGGAAAAATCTATGCCTCACCAATCTGTTAGAATGCTTTGAGGGTGTCAACAAGCATGTGGACAAGGATGATCCAGTGAATATAGTGTACTTGGACTTCCGAAAATCCTTTGACGAAGTCCCACACCAGGTGACGTAACTGCCATCTCTCCTTCCAGAGCAAGCAATTGAGTCTGGGGTGTTCCAACACTTCAAAAAATTTGGGTGATGATTAGTGTAAAAACCCAGTCAATGGCTTTTGTAAAACCCAGGGGTTGTGTGTGTAAAAACATAAAATGAAGGCACTTAGGTATATTAGAATCCTGGAATGAAACTGACAGTTTTCTTCCACTTGGTGTCAGCATAATGTTCTTTATCTGTCCTAAGCTATTAATTGCATGTTAGCTTCAGATGGATCTTAAAATGTCAGTTGTGGTTCTGAATACCTGACTGAAATGATGCTGACTATATTTGCTCCTCATTTCAAGTACTTTATATACTACAAATAACCCATTTTTTTTTCCACCTCACCGCCAATGATACCAGAGTCTTACTGAATGGTGATTAGAGCTGTGCAAATAACTGACTTCATTTCTCTAGCAATTCTGAAAAAGTGAGAATTTCAGTTCAACCCGAACTGAAACCAGTTTTTTTTTTTTTTTTGGAAAATCGGAATATTTAGTTTCATTTTGGATCAAACAGAGTGTTTGTTTCTCTTGACATTAAATGTTTCATGTTTGGAAATTTTTAATAAATGTAAAGGAAACGAAAGGGCTGGACTCTCCACCATCAAAAGTGGCAGTACTCTCTTCTATAGCTCAGTGTTATGGCATTCACCTGGGATGTGGGAGACCCAGGGTCAAATCCCCACTCTGAATCAGGGATTTGAACCCAGGTCCCCGCTCACTAACAACCGGGCTATAGGGTATTCTGGTGTGGTCTTTCTCGATCTCTCCTACTGTGCAGAAATAAGCATTGGGCCAGAGAGAGTGACTATAGACCAGCTGTAGGGATACTCATCTTGGAGGGTAAACATCTGGGTTCCTGAACAGGGATTTGAACCTTTGTCACCTGTATCCCAGACAAGTTCCATAACCACTGGGCTATTGAGTATAAGGTGGTGGTACTACTACGGTTTCCTTGAATGCTGCCTAAATCCCTCTGTGAATCTAGTCTGAATGATTGTAACAGGTGAGAAATATCACAATAGTTCATTTTGATACTACCCTTTTTTTTCCCCCCTTGAAACAATTCACCATAACTTGACACACACCACATTTTTCAGAGTGTGTACGTGTGTGACAAATTTCATCCAGTTCTCTGGCGGTGATGCATTATCTTTCCAACAGTTACAAAATTAGAGTTCTGCCACTTTATACCAGGGTCATTACCCCTTGATTTTATGTACTTTCTGTGATGCCACCTGGAACTGGGGTACCACTGAACCCTCTGACCCACCAGACTGGGCTCCCTCTCACACTGTGCTGCTGTGACAAGTTGCAAAGCCCTCCGAGCTTGCATTTTCCCCAGCATTCACAATAGTGAGTTTTAATAGATACACCAGGAATCCTCACGTCTGAAGATTGAATTCATGGCCCATCCTGTTCCTTGCTGTCTATACAATTACTAGTCCTGTCCTAGATGTTTCTTTGCCCTCAGTCCAGATCACATTCAGAAGAAAATCCCAATGCAGTGACCTCTATTTCAGTTGCTCATCTGTCTCTCATGTTACTGAAACTTAACTCTTCTTCTCATTTGAAATTTCATTTGAATCCTGCTCTTCGCTATATGCCTGATGGTGGTCCTGAAAGAGTCCAGACGATCTGAGTCTAGCGGATGAGCTCCTCAAATCACTTGGATTTTGAGACAGCTCTTCAGCATGTGACTTTTAACGGGTTCAATAAAGAAATATATACAGATAGATTTAAAAAGGATTGGTAAACTTCTGCCAGTTCATTATGATTTCTTTATAGCCTATTGCCTGCAGTACAAACCTTTCTTTGCGTGTAGATTGTCTGTTCTGTCTGACTGCTTAAAACAGATAAATATTCCAGATTAACTGAGAGTGAGAGGAATCCCTTACTTTTTCTGACAGTGGCATGGTTACTGTAACTAATGACTGGCATTTTGTGTACATGCATGCCGCTGGACAGCTGCCATGCCCTACCTCCTCCAATGATCCTGTGAAATAGTTGCAACTAAAGGGTTTTTGTTAATACAGTTTCACAATTTTTCTCCTGCCACAAGCACAAAGGTCCCTTTTCACAAGTTAATGGCTATGAAATTTGCAAAGTTTTGTCAGTCACCACATCAGTGGCAATGACCATTGTACTCCTGCGTGAAGTAAGGCAGTGGAGATTCTTACGACCATATTAGTGTTCTGAGGCTCAGCTTGGCAGCTGAAGCAGTGTCTGTTTTGATTTGTTCTCCACTTCAAGGCAAAATGGACCGTGTGCGCTCCCAAAACTTAAACTACTCTGAGTTTGAATTTCTGTCAAATAGCTCATGACAGCTCTGGAAATGTAAACAATAACTACCAAAATTCAGCGATCAGGTATTAATATGCTGCAAATACAAACAGTCCTAGACAACACATGAGGAATGGTGAAAGGCTAGGGTAAAGAAAGAGGAGGAACTTCTTTGTTTCTCCCAGGAACACGAGTAGCCCTACAGCTGCTGATTCCTGGGTTGTGAAGTGCAGCTTTAGTGTTGCTGATTCATTGAAATATTCTGCTTTCTTTTCTTGTATAGTAAGGTCTTTCTTCACTCTTTCCTAGACTTATTTTTCCCAAACATACATGCCTATGAAAATGACCTTTTAGAGGTGTTGGATAAAACAACACAAACTTCCAGACGCCCTTTAATAGAATTTAGGAAGGAAATGTGCTTCCCACTGAACAAAACAAACTCATTAGGCCATGATAACTTAAATACACACAAAAGATGGAAACATCTGACATTAAGGTTCTGCCAACAGCTTTAATTCTGACCTTTAATTTCAGATGGCCATCCATGTAATGAGTATTCTAAGTAGTACAAACACTTCAGAAACTTTTCATCTAGGTGATTAGAAATGAAAATGTATCACATTTGCTATATGCTGGCTACTGTCTCTCTCTCATCAGTAATGAAGCCTCAACCTGTTTAAGAATTACCAGAGAAATATGAAGGTGAATGAGTTAGAAACAGTGCGGTTGCCAGGGAATGATCTAGACTAAGCAAGTTCTAATACACCTACTGGAACACTAAACTGGGTACAGAGACAACATCTACCCCTATGTTAGAGATAAGAGAACCACGGCAGGAACATGGGTGGGCTTGACCCCTTAACTGATACCCAGATACTTGCCTTTGTATTTGTAAAGCACCTTCCATCTTGGCATGAGAGTGCTTTACAGAAACTAATGAAATGTGCCTTAAAACACCCATGTGAAGTAGTTATTATACCCTCTCTGCAAGAAAAGATTTGAGGCATAGAGGAGATGGTGTGAAATGACAAAGGTCAGACACAATGAGCCATAAACTGAACCCAGATCTTCTCAGTTCTTGCTTTAGTCACATATGGTTGTTCCCCTGCTAAGAATTGAGATGCTGATCTGTGGACCACAGTGGGCCTGGGTCTTTGATCAGTATGTGGTCAGGTAGTGGCTTGTAGGTTGTCATGAAAAGTGAGAGGCGCAACATTAGACTATAGGATCTCTAGAGCATATTGGAAGAGTAGATGGATTAGAGTAGAAGGGGCTGGAAGGTCAGACAGGGTCATAGTTAAGTGTGTTTGTGTAGAATGTAAACTCCATAGTTCCTGACTGCCAAATATTTTAGGATTTTTGCTCACCAAAACATTCTGATACAGTTTTCTGTTTACAGTGTCAGAAATACATCTACTTTAAGGGACAGGAATATTTTGATACACCATTATGCCTAAAGGACTGTTGGTGTTAATCCTATAGATTTACCACGGATGGCAAAACACAGAAAAATGTCGATTTAGGACTCTCTATTTCTATCCTGTGTCTCAGCAATTGGATTTCTTAACTTTTTAATTCTATTTTAATGTTTTTGTCTGGGAATTAAATGAACAACTTTGAGATTCATAATCCTTTTCATCAGTCAGTGCAGGGGAGCCATTTAACAATAATAAACAGTGAGCTGAACTTACATCAATAAGTATTGCTCCTGTATCTCAAAACCACAGGGCTTTTTATATAAGAAAGCCCTAACTTTTGCATATTTCACTGTGTGTCTGGCAAGAAATCCATCAAATGAATCCCTGAGAAGTGACAGATGAACAGAGTATTTTCTTTTTTAAATGCCTGACTTGCTTCTTTATTTGTGTTACAAGTCTGGCTTTCAACAGCCTTTATGTTCAAAAGATGAACTCTGTTCATCTGTCACTTCTCAGGGATTCATTTGCTGGATTTCTTGCCAGACACACAGTGAAATATGCAAAAGTTAGGGCTTTCTTATATAAAAAGCCCTGTGGTTTTGAGTTACAGGAGCAATACTTATTGATGTAAGTTCAGCTCACTGTTTATTATTGTTAAATGGCTCCCCTGCACTGACTGATGAAAAGGATTATGAATCTCAAAGTTGTTCATTTAATTCCCAGACAAAAACATTAAAATAGAATTAAAAAGTTAAGAAATCCAATTGCTGAGACACAGGATAGAAATAGAGAGTCCTAAATCGACATTTTTCTGTGTTTTGCCATCCGTGGTAAATCTATAGGATTAACACCACAGTCCTTTAGGCATAATGGTGTATCGAAATATTCCTGTCCCTTAAAGTAGGTGTATTTCTGACACTGTAAACAGAAAACTGTATCAGAATGTTTTGGTGAGCAAAAATCCTAAAATATTTGGCAGTCAGGAACTATGGAGTTTATATTCTACACAAACACACTTAACTATGACCCTTTATGTTCAATATAAGCAAATACATTCCCAGCTATTTACCCTCACATTTATATTCCATAATGGTTTAGATGCTTTACTAAGATGCCTGCAAGACAAATTTGTATTTAAAATAATATTAACAGTTTGTAGAACTGCTACAATGCAGTATCTAATTGCCCTCTTTAACCATTAGACATGGCACACTAGTACATGTATGAAGTTTTAAGTGAATTAAGAAAGTTGTGCTGTTGACAATTGAATAAACTGCTATGCACTAGATAATCAGTGAACTGTGTTTACCTTTCCCTTCACGTGCCCTTAGTAATTTTGGATATTACAGACAAAATAGGGTTTTTTTTCCTCCTCTCAGTAGATCTAGAATGAGGATACTTCTAGCAACTTCTCAATTACCAAGAGACTTGTCAGCTAAAACAATCTGTCTTTCGGTCTGCCTAAAATTTACTCTTAGCAACAGAAAGCTGCATTCCCCCCTGAGCTTCTAATCAGCTGGAGTTATGAAGCGATGAATGTCTCATGTTTTCGGACCACAGACAGCATAAATGGATTGAGACTTAACTCCAATTCCATGTAATTATCATTCCTTATGAAGCCTGGTATGTTTTGCTAGGAACATGAAAATACAGTGCAGCTGAAATGAACCACACTCAGATAAACCTTCAGTAATATGCAGTGTCTAAAGCGAATCATTAGGGTTCTCCTATGTTCATAATGACCTACGAGGAAAAATTAAGAGGGATTTTTTTTTTAATGTCACAACAAAGGTTGCTTTTGCTCTAATTTTATTTTAACACTTTGCTCTGACTTAAAGACTGAATTTTTAAAAAACTTATTGCTGCTTTCTCCTCCAGCAGAAGTTGCTGTCGGCTACATTTGTGTAAAGGAGGAAGGAAAGTAGCAACAGCAGCTGAGACTGGATCAGCATCAAGGATCAAATAAATCTCTTGTATATCATGCATTGCAGCCTCTTCTGTGTATAAGTAGGAGAGGGCATTTTTGTATTAAACTGCTTCTCTTTAGAGGTTCGCCATTGCCAATATTACTAGAAAAGGCAACTTTTCAGACAAAGTAGGATATGGAAGGTCAGGTCAGACTGTGGAAAGGGAGGAAAGAGCTCCACATCTTGGTTTCTTCAGATGAGTGAATTCTAATATAAGCAGCAGGATCCTTTTTGAAAACTAATTACAAGCTGTTTAGGGGGAAAATTCTAAGCTAAATTTGAAGTCTAATCTTAGTCCTGGATTAAAAAAAAGCTTTCCATGGCTGGCATGCCACCATTGTGCTGAAGGCTTTAGGATCAATGGGGTATGTGTTTAAAGCCTCCAGTTGGGTTTTTAATTTTTTTTAAAGTAAATTGAAATGGGGGGAGGGGGAAATCAGTGGGTAAATAGTAGGGATAAAATTGTGCATATTAACTCTGTAACATCAGCCGACATATCAAGTAAATGCAGAGCTGAGGGTTGCAGTATCCTTAATTAACACTGCTGCAGCACATATGTAGTGAGCTGAATACTCAGTCTGGAGACTATTGAAATACCCTTATAGTATTTCCATTTCTTCTCTCTCTCTCGCCCCCCCCCCCCAATTCCTTTCAATTTTGTCACAATTCATTCTTCTCCCTCTTCTCTGAGCCTCTTTGGTAATAAGTAAAAAGTAAACTAGAGTTTTAGGAAGGAAAGATTCTCCCCCCCCCCCTCCACCCCAATGGAAAACAATGGGCCAGAACTGCTCCATTGAAATCAGTGGCTCCACATTGTTTTGCACCAGTTGAAGATTTGACCCATTGCTTTTCACTTTAGTGCTCAAGAAAACTCAGATCCCCTATCTGCTGACCAGATATGGTACAAATTTTGCCACTTTTGAGTTCTGCTTTACATACTCTAACAGCAACTTGGGTGAATTTACAAAAAGCAGCTGCAGAGTGACTCAGATTCAAGAATCTGCAATAGTTCCCGAAATAGCCAGAATATCAGCTTTGAAAGTCAATTGCCTTTTTTTTAAACACAACTTTTGCGGGTGGGTGGAAGAGAAGGTGAGCAGGGAATGGAAGAGTTCTGAGAGAAAACAGGCAGAGTTCAAGCCAGTGACATTCCAGGTAATAGCAATTTATGAGGGCAAGCCTCCGATATTGAAACTAGAATGTCTTTTGCTCCTCTTGTGGTGGTCCTCTCAGATAGCTTGAAATCCAATGGCTGCTGAGGAACTCAGCATCCCAATGGATTGAGCGCTTAGAGCCTGATCATAAGGCCACTGAAGTCAATTTGCTTTAGATCAAATTCTTTACAAATACAGGTGTGAATGCAACATTTTCTTAGAAGGCTGTTTGCACCAATAATTGCAAAGTGTTTTAAAACACCAACATAATTCCCCAGCTTCTCTCCATGTACCCAAGTCTGACAACTACTCTTAAACAACTGAAATTGATAGTAGGAATGACCAATTCACTCAAAGTTCTCCAGAAAGGGCAGATGTAGGAGAAGGGGAAGATCCAGTTGCACCTCCTTCCATTATTCATTAAAATCAGTTCACCAGTTTTATTCTTTATTCATAAATTAACTTTGAGATTCAAAGAAGCAAATTGAGCTATTGGACACTGTCATTCTAGTGACCGCTATCACAAAACTTACCATGATGTTTTATGAAAGGCAAATCTTGTTCTAAACTGGCAATGCCATTAATATCCAAGGTGTAATACAGCAGCGGGAGGACTTTGAAACATAGAGGTGATAGACCACTGGGTTATTAAGCTTGGGCCTATACGGATGGATTGGATGCAGAGTGTAAGGATACTCTTCCTACATCTACCCTAGCTCCTGTTTCTGTTGTCGCTGGGCCTGCACCATCTGTTCCTGGCCTTGCTGCGTGGTCCTTTTAAATTTTAGCATCTGGATATTTTGAAGGGATTTGGGGGAGGGTCTTAATTCTCCTTCTTCCTTTTATTCACTTTTAATTTCTACATTTATATCTGTAACATTTTCTCTCCTACCACACAATCACCCACACAATTAAAAAAGGTTTCAGAGTAGCAGCCGTGTTAGTCTGTATCCACAAAGAGAAAAGGAGTACTTGTGGCACCTTAGAGACTAACAAATATATTTGAGCATAAGTTTTTGTGAGCTACAGCTCACTTCATCGGATGCATCACTTCTCTTCCCCCCCGGCCCCGATTGGCTCATATGATTTCTTTCCTTCCCAGGTTTGGGATTGAGGGCTAGATTCATAAGGACTTGATAGGCCTAATTTATGGTCTCTCTTGCTAAAGATTTACATCAGTGTAACTTTTCTAAATCAATGGAGTTATGCTGATGTGAATAGAGAATTGGACTCATGGTCCTTGTGACAATGAGTTGACAATCTAAGAGATGGACAAAGATCAAGCAATAACACTCTAGGAAACATACAGGATCGTGTTAAATTATAACTTAATTTTTTTTAATAAAGGGAAGTTGATGTTAGCTTAGCATTTGTAGGTTTCCTGGAAGAAGTAGGCTTGAATTCCAGGAGATTGAATGAAGAGACAGTTAAAGAGATTTTAGTGTCTGTAGGTAGGAAGGAAAAGTAGAGGGGGAGAAAGAAACTAACTGGAGCAGCGAGGTTGGCCTCCTGCATGAAGCAAAGCGTGAGAGAGCTGGAATGAGAGAAGAAACAAGAGCAGAGACTGAAGTTGTACAGAGCCTTGATGTGAGGACAAGAATCATCCCTTTGATCCCACAGAAAAGATGGAGCTAATATCACAAATGCAGGCTTAGTGAGACGGCACAGCCTTTACACAAAAGCTGTTAGTAGAAACTTTTTAAAGGTGTATTGTGACCATTGATGGCAGCAGGAGTTGCATGCAGAGATGAAGGGTATTAAAAGATGGGCCAGCATGGGAAAACAGATTTTAAAAAAGAACAGTTTCTAAAAAACAGTTTCCATTGCTATTAACTGTCTGTATTCTTTCTATTTGTGCAGAAGTACCTTCAATATAACAGGCTGAAACGGTAATCTGGGGAGTTCTGTTGTAGTAACACAGTCAGTGTTGCTACAACATTTTATCCACCGATTTCTTGTGACACATCACATAATGCTTCACTGAGTTCTAGATAATGTCTTTTGACTTTCTATGTTTCCTCACTCTTTCCCCTGCCAAAAAAAAGCCTCAACCAGATTTGTCTGACAAAACTTACTCTAATAAATGTTTATATCCTACCTTTTGACCTCAAATGATTGACTTACATGTCTTGTAGGGGTGAAAGTAACTTAAAGGACTTACCAGTATGCAGGGTGGCTGGGGTCCTGGGCAAGGTTGTGGGGGGCAGCTCTGGGCCCCCGGAAGGGGTGTGGACTTGGGCAGAAGGGGCGGGATTGGGGCCAGTTTTCCCCAGCCAGCCCTTCAGTGCCACCCGGCCTGCACCACCCGGGGCTCCGGTGGCGATTTAAAGGGCCTGGGGCTCTGGCTGCTTGGAGCCCTGGAGTAGCGGCAGCAGCTGCTGGGAGCGCTGGGGCTCCAGTGGCGATATAAAGGGCCTGGGGCTCAGGCTGCTGTCGGAAGCCCTGGGCCCTTTTAAGTTGCTGGGCCCCGGGGCAGCTGCCCCTTTTGGCTCCCTCCCCGCCCCCATCAGTGGTCCTGCCGGTACAGTTGGCTGTGTACTGGTGGCCACTTTCTTACTGTTATGCTGTACCGGACCAGCTTACTTTCACTTCTGGTGTCTTGCCTAGGCAAGAGGGTCACACTTACAAGGTCATAGTTACCAACTTTGCACCTTACCCCCCTCACTTTGGAAGAACTGGCACTATATTCTTGCCTGAGCTTAAAAATAATTTCTAAATTTCAGTGCGTGGTTCTGATAGCAGCTTACTGAGTTCCCTCATATTCCCTCAGTCTTGGGTTATTCTTCTCTGATGAATGAACATAGATCACTGCAATCAAACATAAATTTAATAGCATGGCTAGAATAAGTGGTTTCCCTCCTAATTTTAATCGATAACTCCTGCCCTCCCCTGTGTACTCAGTAATTATCTCTACTAGAGTGAAATACACTTACAAAGTAAACAACGTGCCTCTTAATTTTTTTTTGTCTCCTCCTCAGGATCCTGTGCCATACTTTAGAGATCTACTTTATTTTTAAACTTTCTCTCAACCCTTATGTTGTGGAAAGATTCTTCTGTGCCTACCCCCCTCCCTGCTGCCAAGTGTTGCGTTCTTTTTTCAAACATCCTCCCCCCAAATGAGGTGATTTTGCTAAAAAATGATTGATTCCTACTAGGAACTAGCATGCCAAGAAACGTTTTGTATGTAACTGATTTCAGAGATTTTTCTGCTGGAATAAACCTCTTAATGAGCTTCATTGTCTTCCTTGGTCCATTAGGTGCAGTCTATTTGCATGTGACTCTGTAAATCTTCCACTAGAGATCTAAATGGAAGAGACAGCATTCTGGAATATCCTATGGATTTGTGATGCTCTTGAAGGACTTTCAGAGTAAGCAGTTGTGTTAGGCTGTATCCGCAAAAAGAACAGGAGTACTTGTGGCACCTTAGAGACTAAGAAATTTATTAGAGCATAAGCTTTCGTGAGCTACAGCTCACTTCATTTGTGTCCATAAATCAATGAATGGGTTATACTTATCCACATACAGCAAGTAGCTTTTTCTTTGTGACAGAAATAAATGGATAATCTTTGATTTTTAGTAATTAATGACTTAATTTATCTTTACTGAACTGTTTTAGAACAATAGAAGAGAACATACAGAATGGGAGAAATGTGATTTCTCAGTCTCACACCTTAAGATCAAGTAAATTGTGTTGCTTCCAGAAGCCACGGGTACCAGAACTTTGTAGGGGCATGTAAAGTGTTCCCACTGGAGCAAAGATAGCTGTAGCAATGCACTCGCTGTAGGGTACCATACCTGAAACTCTCCTGTCTCTAAATGTGGAGTTCAAAATTGGGACCTCATTCTCCCCTGCAGGACACAACTCCCATTGAAATCAGTGGAGTTGCCTCTGTGGCAGAATGGGGCCCCTGATGCCATCTCAGTCCAGCAAAGCAGCAGTGAATAGTTTTCTCCCTCACCTTCCACACTGCGCATGAGGGTTGGAGCTGACTTAGTCTCTTTTGTATTTTCAACAAAAGTTGGACATATTGGGCAGCAATCAAATCCTCCATATGTTCAACACATTGACAGAAAACTATAAATTAACTTAATTTCCACATAGATTTCTTTCTGGTTCTGTTGGTTCGTCTCTGCTCTGTCCCATTTTCTTTTTCTTTCTTCAACTCATTTTCAGTTAAAGATTCTTATCTTTTATTCAACATCCTATTACATTTCTTTCTCAATTCTTCCATGTCTCTCTCCCTTTCATGGTGGTCAGTGTGCTTTCATTTAACTTTCTTCAATTTTATCCTCATCCAGCTATCCAAGCCTTCCTTTAATGACAATAGAGCCATCTTTGTGAGTGCTGTTTTGGGGACAGTGGATTGAAGTTGTGGTTGGTTCTCGGTGCTGGTAGTGGTTTCTGTGTGGTCGTACTTTCCTGCAGGGAGGGTTCCACCATGTGGGATCTCTACAGGTGTGGTTCCTTTGGCTGTACAGGTGAAGAGAAGTCCATACATCCGAGAAATTCTGAAAACTATATGACTTGATGAAGAGCTGTAGAGAGTGCAAGAAATGCGTAAGAATGCAGAGAGTCTGGTGATGCTCTCTAGAGTAAAGCAGGAGGATGCCTAAATAAATGAATGAAAAATCAGCTTAAACAGTAAAAACCTACTTTAGGCCCTGAGTCTTGAATGCCTGTCTTTGGCTGACAAGTGCACAAATTCACTTGATAGCAGAAATAGCCTTGGTTCTTTAAGAAAACAACTGCCATAGAGTAGAAGACAACTGTCTAAATTTTAGAGGGAGTTGCACCTTCAGAGTGTAAGTACTTGAATGAACATTCCTGAAGAAAAAGTTAAATGGCTTAGCTCAATTAGTTGATTAGTTTACATTGTTAAATCTGGTTTGGACAGCACAAAACTGAGGAAGCTTTCCTCAAAAACAGCTGCCAGAAATATTGTAGCTAATTGTGACTAAGAGCTATAGGCAGTGATGAGCTGCCAAAAGCTAAAGAACCGGTTCCTTCACTCGCTCCGGGTCTTCGGCGGCACTTCAGCGGCAGGTCCTTCACTCGCTCCAGGTCTTCGGCGGCACTTCAGCGGCAGGTCCTTCACTCGCTCCGGGTCTTCGGGGGCACTGAAGGATGTGCCGCCGAAGACCTGGAGTGAGTGAAGAACCCGCCGCCGAAGTGCTGCCGAAGACCCGAAGCGCCACCGGGTGAGTAAAAATTTAAAAAGGGATTCTCGGGAGCCTCCCCAGCTGAGAGCTCAGGCGGGCCAGACAGGATGGTCCCGCAGGCCTGATGTGGCCCACGGGCTGGAGTTTGCCCACCCCTTTAACAACCAGTTCTAAACCGGCTTCAAAATTTAACAACTGGTTCGTGCGAACCGGCTCCAGCTCACCACTGGCTATAGGATCACAATCAAGACTCGAAAGTACTAACAGACCTCTGACACATGCAGAGGTCTGTTACTACTCGAGTAAAGAGTATGCCAGTAGGGGATGGCACTGTGAGTTTTACAAGTGTGTACCTTCAATTTGGAGCTGAGAGGGGAGACTCCTCCACCTTGTTTCTATTGTCCAGTTAGAGCTTGCCTCTTTTGTCAGTGTAACTTACATCGCTTAGGGGGATGGCTTTTTCACACCCCTGAGCAGCTTAAGTTATACCAAAGTAAGCACTAGTGTGCACAAGCTCCTTATGCCACTGAACAGGAATTTCTTGCCACTTATCGTTTGTGTAGAAGACAAAGGAGCAGCTAAAAAGGAAAGATTAGATGTTCAGGATGAGGTCCCAGCATTATGTTCCCAGATGCATGTTTAGTGCAGTATCCAAAAGAGGTGCAGGCTAGTGAAAGATTGCAGGAAAAAAAGGAAAGTGTGTGTGTGTGGGGGAAACAAAACCCACCACCACCCACAGATTCACTTCCACAGTATTTCTGTTGTGATTTTTTGTTCACAAGAATTTTCACAGAAAGCAAAAGTTTCAAATGTTCAGACAAATATATTTATGCAAGAATTCATGCGTCAAGTTCTAGCAAGGCCATCTTGATTTTTCTCCTAGTTATGAAAGCTTCAGTTATCTAGTCGGAGCAGAAACACCACTACCACACAGCACAAATAGTGAGAGCAACAAAAAGTTATGAACCACTCAGAGGCTGAATCATGTTAGCACAATAGGCCAGATTTTCAAAGGTATTTAAGCAACTAAAGATGCAGATAGGCACGCTTGAAAAATCCCATGAGGTGCTTAAATACCTTTGAAAATCTGGCCCATAGGATTTGAACAATTTGGAACAAAGAATCTGTGAAACTCAAAGTCTTGTCTTGTATGTCAACTATCCATAAACAGAAAGCTAGCTAAAACCATTGTATCATTTGGTTTTCCCTGCAGGAACAGGGCCTAGTTTTCTCATGAAGCCTAGGACACTATCAGTGTTGCCAACTCTCAAATTAGCATCACAAGTTTCATTATATTTGGAGGTTTTCTTAAAGCCCCAGCTCCTGGATTCATGTGATTAAGTTAGAATCTTATCTTTCATTTAAAAAACCCTAAAAAAGAAATGTCTAGCCCTTGTGGTTTCTGAGGCTTGAAAATGTGTCTTGAGTGTACCCTAAAGTCTCAAACCAGAAGACAAACAAAAATTAGTCAAATTTATTATCATTTAAAAAAATCTCATGATTTTGAGGCCTGACTGTGATTTTTGAATGCTTAGGGTTGCAGATCCTGTTCTCTTTGCAAGAACTAAAGCCTATCTCCTATGGGCTAGGGATTAATAGCATTGGAGCTAAGATTAGCTTTCTCTGTTAGGGCCTGATCTTGTGTCCTTTGAAGTCAGTGCAAACTCGCATTGGACTTGAGTGGTGCAGGATCAGACCCTTAGTTCACTAGTTTAAATTAGAAGACAATGCAATGAAAATCGTTTTCACTTAAATGATTCACTCTTTAATGTCACCAAGAGAACCCCCATGGCCTATACTGGGCAGATAAGGAATTGATGCTCTTTACAGCACAAGCTTACTGTAATTACCAAGGTACTCAGCAGAAATGCACCTCCATACAGAGCCTTAATTCGGAGACTTCAATGAAGCAATGACAGTTTACACCACATGAGGATCTCCCTCAGATCAGTGCCCCTTTAAAAATAAAGTAAAATAAAAACACAACACACAATCTAACCAATTCTTGTGGCTATTCTGATTACATAAATTTTTTTTACATTTGATGTTTTCCAAACAGAGCAACACACCAGCAATGGTGCAATTATTTACGGATGAGTTTAATTGACTGAAAAGGGAGATTTGACACATATGAAAAAGTAATATGGGAAGAAAGCTTACATCATGTTAGACTATTAATTCAACTCATTAGTCTGCAACATGCTCGTATCTGCCAGGCCATGGTTAACAGACAGTTTATGAAACTCGGAATGCAATTAAGTTTCAGAGGAAGCACAGTTGGAGGCTGTGGCAGTTTCTATAGCAACCCAAAGGCTCAGGACTAGGAACAGGAGATTAATTTAAAGACCAGATAAGTACATAAGTACAGCTCTCATCTACCATTTTTTTTACCTCCAAACGTGCAACATTTTATACAATTAAAATCCAAGTAATATAGTAATGCAGTCAGAACATCTTTCTCATGTTCTATTTGTCATTTTCTAGAGTGACAATAACCATTTGCAACATGCTATTTTTAAAATAAAATTTTGACTTAATTCTACAATCAGCTCAATCACCTAAAATTCATTAATTAGTTCAGTCAAAATTCTTCAGAAAAGTTTAGAAGGAAGCTATAAAATATGAAACATGACACATAATAAAAAGGGTTTGCTGATGCCAACGTGTCGTGCTTATGAACAAACCATCTTGACACATTATTCTGGATTATATTTTCAGGTCATGTTTTGAAAGCCTCAGGAAGGGGAAGGGCAAGAGAGAGGAAAATTTATGTAATCACCAGACATTTTTTATGCTCTTTAAATGTCTTGTTTAATTTAAGGAACCTCATCTAATCTTGCTTGTGTCACTTAAAAGCCCTTTTCAAACAACCTGCCATTACGACAACTATTTTTAAACACTTACTGACTCACTATAGAAAAGTACATCAACACAAAACTTTCTTCTTATCATAGAGGTTTGTTTTTAACCAGCTGGAGATAAAGCAATATCATCCCTATGAAATCTTATTAATGCACCAGTAATAAATTTGTCATCTTCCGCTACATCCTCCACTTTGTTCAAATAAACTAGGTTGCATATCACTAGATCTGCATTTAAAAAAAACAAACAAACTACCACACCTCTTCAGCCAATCAGTGAATTTATATTGTTTATAAGTAACTCAGGAGGATATTCTCATGCAGTCCTAATATAAACTCTCCGGGGCTATTCCAAAAACCATTCAAGTCAATTTGAGTCTTTACACCAACTTCAATAGTCTCTGCATCATGCCCTCTACAGGTAACCACCACTTACCTACTTTGTTCTGTCTGAATATTTACAATTTGTGGGTCTTTGAAACTTATACCCAGTAGAGT
This sequence comes from Lepidochelys olivacea, assembly GCF_965140295.1. Lineage (NCBI taxonomy): Eukaryota > Metazoa > Chordata > Testudines > Cheloniidae > Lepidochelys > Lepidochelys olivacea. The sequence goes on along the minus strand of NC_140417.1, from coordinate 76,567,338 downwards.
TGTTTTTGCTCTTCTTTAAAAACAGTAAATGGGAAAGAGAGGTGTATCTCTATGCATGCTATGACAACAATGAAACTGCTACCATGTACTATACTGTTTGCCCCAATGTATCTGTGTCTTGCAAGTGGACTTACTATATTATACACCTGGTCAGCATTTGGCCCATATTTGTGTCTATGTATTAGTCTCCTCTGAAACATGTTTCGAGCACGTGCTTTGATTTGGCTGTCCAATCCAGAATGGGCTTCCTAATAATTGATTTCCTCACAGGTGGGCTAGCATGTAAACAATGTTATGTGAGCCATAATCGCTGTAGCCATTCTAGTATGGACTAGCCGTAAGTTTCAGCATTTGGTTAGGTTTTTGACTCACTCTACGGAATGTCACAGTGAAGAAAATGTCCCAGTTACTATGACTTCCGTTTGTCCATGACTTCCACGCAGGAAGGTGTAGCCATAGGTGGGTTGCTGGCCTAGTGCAGAGGGGAGGCTCTGTAGGGTGACTGTCAAAGAGTGAGCTCCCACTGCAGCAACAGCTCCTGTCCCCCACAGAACTCAGCCTGGCTTCCCACTTCAGGTGGTGTGAGCTGGTGCACAAGGTTGTAGTCCCACACAGGTTTCATGGATTCCAAGGCCAAATATTAGCAAGTAGCACTGCAACCATTTGTACCAGGTCACAAAGCCATGACTCAAATTTGTCCCACTACCGCCCCGCCCCAAGCGCCTGTCATGATGATGGTGTGGCTGGGCCAGACCAGAATGGTGCTATGCTCCTGGGTGCCAGGTAACAGTGCCAGAGCGGGGAGCCATGAGCCAGCCCCGTGGAACACAGGAGCTGCTGCTGCACAGGGTGAATGTGGGTCAGGCTTGTGCTCCGGCCAGCCCCTCCCCTGAGGTGTCACCTCTTCCATGTGCTGGGATGAGGGTCGCAGTGCCAGGCAGAGGATGCTGCTGAAGGTGAGTGGGGCGAGGAGGTGATGGTGGTGGCAGTGTTGAGGGAGAAGGACATGGGGCTGCTAGGATTTTAAAGAGATTTTGTTGAATTTCATTTGTCAGGGCATTTTTTAATCAAAAATCACAGAGCAGGCACAGTAAATTTAGTACAAGTCAAGGGTTTAGTGACTGCTTCATAAGTTTTGATTGAAAAAAAAAATGCCCCGTCAAATCTGCAGCCCTACTCTGAGGGTCAGTGTCTGCCCTATTTCTGTCTGGAGAAACGCACACGAAGTGACAGCGCTTTGTTTGCAGGCTTGGGCTGTATCCATAGGGGCTCCGAATGAAGGCCATACCTACCTGTTTCTGGATGTTGAGAGCTGAACATCTGTTTAAATACAGTTGCCAGAATTCATAGAATCATAGAATATCAGGGTTGGAAGGGACCCCAGAAGGTCATCTAGTCCAACCCCCTGCTCGAAGCAGGACCAATTCCCAGTTAAATCATCCCAGCCAGGGCTTTGTCAAGCCTGACCTTAAAAACCTCTAAGGAAGGAGATTCTACCACCTCCCTAGGTAACGCATTCCAGTGTTTCACCACCCTCTTAGTGAAAAAGTTTTTCCTAATATCCAATCTAAACCTCCCCCACTGCAACTTGAGACCATTACTCCTCGTTCTGTCATCTGCCACCATTGAGAACAGTCTAGAGCCATCCTCTTTGGAACCCCCTTTCAGGTAGTTGAAAGCAGCTATCAAATCCCCCCTCATTCTTCTCTTCTGCAGACTAAACAATCCCAGCTCCCTCAGCCTCTCCTCATAAGTCATGTGTTCCAGACCCCTAATCATTTTTGTTGCCCTTCGCTGGACTCTCTCCAATTTATCCACATCCTTCTTGTAGTGTGGGGCCCAAAACTGGACACAGTACTCCAGATGAGGCCTCACCAATGTCGAATAGAGGGGAACGATCACGTCCCTCGATCTGCTCGCTATGCCCCTACTTATACATCCCAAAATGCCATTGGCCTTCTTGGCAACAAGGGCACACTGCTGACTCATATCCAGCTTCTCGTCCACTGTCACCCCTAGGTCCTTTTCCGCAGAACTGCTGCCTAGCCATTCGGTCCCTAGTCTGTAGCTGTGCATTGGGTTCTTCCGTCCTAAGTGCAGGACCCTGCACTTATCCTTATTGAACCTCATCAGATTTCTTTTGGCCCAATTCTCCAATTTGTCTAGGTCCTTCTGTATCCTATCCCTCCCCTCCAGTGTATCTACCACTCCTCCCAGTTTAGTATCATCCGCAAATTTGCTGAGAGTGCAATCCACACCATCCTCCAGATCATTTATGAAGATATTGAACAAAACCGGCCCCAGGACCGACCCTTGGGGCACTCCACTTGATACCGGCTGCCAACTAGACATTGATCACTACCTGTTGAGCCCGACAATCTAGCCAGCTTTCTACCCACCTTATAGTGCATTCATCCAGCCCATACTTCCTTAACTTGCTGACAAGAATACTGTGGGAGACCGTGTCAAAAGCTTTGCTAAAGTCAAGAAACAATACATCCACTGCTTTCCCTTCATCCACAGAACCAGTAATCTCATCATAAAAGGCGATTAGATTAGTTCTCAATGAAGATTAAAAAAATTGCACTGCAGCTGTACAGCGCACCCCACCCCACTGTTGTTTAGCTGCGCTATAGAATGTGGAGCAGCCCCTGTGCTTAGACTCCCCTGCTCCATCTTCTTGGGTGAATGGGGGTTGTCTTCCTCTAGCTAAGGCTGAGAGGCCTGCTCCAAAGTTGGTATCTCCATGTGGATCCTGGGGAAATCTACATGGCTGCACTGGAATTTTGGTACTAGAGAGATTGCCCCTGGGCAAAGAGTGAGGAGGAAGGAGTGGGACTGCACTGATAAGAGAATACAGCCTGTGCCTATGTTGTCTTTCTGACCCTTAGTCACACTTAATGGGGCAGGTATGGGAACTCCTGGTGAGACACACAGGTACAGCAGTGACTTTATGCCATACACTCACATTCTCTGCCCTAAAGGGCATGGCTAGGGTGCCTCTCTGCTAAGGCTATTCCTGCAGGCTCAAAATGGCTTTTTGGGGTTGTATGTTAGAGCAGTCTCAGAGCTGTTTTAACTTCTACTGGGGTTAAACTGGCCCCAGACTGCCACACAATGCAGGATCCCTAAGAAGCTATGAATTATTTATTTGTATTCCAATAGCACCTAAGAGTCCTAGTCATGTGCTGGGATCCCATTGTGCTAGGTGCTATACCAATACAGAACAAAAAGATGGTCCCTGCTCCAAAAACCATACGATTTAGGTGTAAGACCAGAGACAACAGTTAGATACAGACAAATGAGGGGCAGAGGGGAGAGTACAAGGCAACGCCCCAGGAACCAGAACTTGGCATTTTTCCCAAGATGCAATGGAATTCTGTTTTAGTGGCAGAATTCACCATTTTGTTGCAACAAAGCACCTGGCATGGTTTTCCTTCTCCCTGCCTCACCAACCAGGACCTCTCTTTGGGTGTTTCTTGCTCTTCAGCTTTCGCTACCAGGGGAACTGATTGGATCACCTGCATATACACCATGTCTATTACCAATAAAGGGGCAGAGAACCAGTGATATTTCTTTTCTAAGGCTATCAGTCTGCCCAGAGGAAACCCAATAACTCTTCTTTGTTGTACCCACTCTGATACTTCTTTAAAGAAATTTATGTTCAAACCTAGACTCTTTTTTTGGGAGTTGGAAAGATGATCTATAGAATAGTCAACATTAATATGCTTTTTAGAGGAACCAGACCTAATTTAGTTCTTATTGTCCCATTTTAAATATTTATTCCTACTTCTTTCCAGTGGCCATTAACTGAAGGTTTTGACCCATGCTCTAACTAGGCAAGTAATTTTACACATCCTTAGCAGGGTACAGTGGAAATGAGCATAGACTCTCTCTATTAATATCTATCCTTACACAAACAAAATGTATTTTCAGTTCTTCAGCTAATGAAGCACTGTGGGAACTAGGCAGGGAAGGGCTTGGGAATAACTCTACAAGGAAGAAATCCAAATGTTTGTTGGCAAAAGCTGCATAATGCAATAAGTTTGCTTGGTAAGAGCCAACAATAACAAGGACCTGGACAGCTTAAATAAAAAGAGGCACTGAAATTTTACATGCTGCCTGGATACAGAGAAATCCCAAACATCATTTCAAAGAACGCTTAATTTTTGTTTTATTGCAGTCAAAATACTTGGGGAGAGAGGAGGGGAAGAGGAACTAGAATCCCAAATGGACTGTGGGAAAGCTCTTGTATTTCTCTTAGTTTAGTTCCAAATTTTCGATAAGAAATCTATCCTTTTCTTGCTACATCAGACTGCAGTAATAATAATAATAATTAATAAAGCATGTGTTGGCTCAAAGTCAGCAAGAATCAGTGTCTTAGCATCTATCACTATCAAACTTTAATAAAAGTTGCCCTAGAAGCAGCTGAGTATCGTTATAAATTGAGACTGCAATCAAACTTAATGTGCATCACCATTATAAGGATTTCAAAGGAATACATTCATTAAGGAGCACTAATTACTTTTACAATATATGTTAGAATTTTTTGTGCTCAAGGCAAGAGTTTTACAGGATTAAATGTGCTCGTCTGGATAGAATATGGACATTTAAACTGTTATATAATAGGGGTGTTGCAACTTGTGGACTTCTAGTACATACTAAAAGCAACTGCATACAAACAGTGTTGCCAGGTCCATGAAGGCAATGAACAATTTTTTTTGGAGAAACTACCAAAAGGGAAAAAAAGGCAATATAGTGACTTAGCGCATTCTCCTTTCAAAAAAGGACCTTTTAGTTCTGATCCATAGATCGGTTTCAGAGTAGCAGCCATGTTAGTCTCTATTCGCAAAAAGAAAAGGAGTACTTGTGGCACCTTAGAGACTAACCAATTTATTTGAGCATAAGCATAAGCTTTCGTGAGCTACAGCTCACTTCATCTTTTTTCATGGTCTGTGTGTATATAAATCTCCTCACTGTATTTTCCACTTTATGCATCCGATGAAGTGAGCTGTAGCTCACGAAAGCTTATGCTCAAATAAATTGGTTAGTCTCTAAGGTGCCACAAGACTCCTTGATCCATAGATCAACGCTTTTCACTTACTTGTGACCTCTTATTAATCAGTCCCATCTCAAGCCTTGCAGTATCAGTCCTTATGGAGTCATAAGGTGATCTTGAGTATACTGGTGAAAATCCATGGGGCAGTCGAGCTATGGCAATTTACACCAGCTGAGTATTTGCTCCATGGAGTTACTCTAAATTTATACTGGTACAAGGGAGCTCAGAATCTGGCCCAAGATTTGTAAGTGAATTAGATCTATTAGAATTGTGACTGTCTTGTGTAAGACTAAGAACACTCAAACTATTCCTAAAGACCTTGCCATATATAAAACTGTCATTGGGCTACTTGAATACTATTAGATCCTAATATTTCTGCCTACTTAATGGAAACAAAGATGGGGAAAAAATGAAGACACTTAGTCATTGATGGTGCCAATGGAAAGATACCTATGTGCTTCAGATCAGCTCCCAAAAGAGGAACTGGAGGAAATTTGGGCTTAGGACTTGCAATGCATTATATACGCTGAACACCTTGATGGAGGAGAAACATAACTAGTGCACCTTGTCTTTTGAATGTTAAATTAAAACTAGCATTGATGCCATCTGGCACTGTTGCTTTAACTCAGGAGGTGCCACTTAAATAGGCTTCTTCAATTTTTTTTAATGTTGTCTGGGCCAGAACAAACATTTTAAGCATAACAGGGATGCAGCATGAGTCATGTTTGTACATATGATTGATTCATCTGTCTACATCCAAAGCTGAAACAGGAGTTGGGGGGATGTGAGAAAACCTGGATTTGTGCAGGAAATAGCCCAACTTGATTGTCATGCACATTGTGTAAAGAGTTGTCACTTTGGATGGGCTATCACCAGCAGGAGAGTGAATTTGTGTGTGGGGGGGTGGAGGGTGAGAAAACCTGGATTTGTGCTGGAAATGGCCCACCTGATGATCACTTTAGATAAGCTATTACCAGCAGGACAGTGGGGTGGGAATAGGTATTGTTTCATATTCTCTGTGTATATATAAAGCCTGCTGCAGTTTCCACGATATGCATCTGAGGAAGTGAGCTGTAGCTCACGAAAGCTTATGCTCTAATAAATTGGTTAGTCTCTAAGGTGCCACAAGTACTCCTTTTCTTTTTGTGAAACAGGAGAGTTTGCTTTGGGAATGATTTTTGTTTCTAGACCATAAAACACTTATTTAAGGTTACATTCTAGAACTATGTTCAGCCTTAGAGTACTCTATATTGCTACAAATTAACTAAGGAAGTCCAGGAATTCATGCAGTTTGCCAGTAGACAGTAGAGCTCTTTGCCTGACGATTATCTTCCACTCTCTCTTTCTTTGTATTTTATTAAGTAACAGGCTGAGCTACACATTTCAAACTCTAAGAATATATGTGACCAAGTTACCTTTGCACCAAGTGCTAAGTACAGCCTTGTTTCTCTTGGATTGCTCTTTCCAAGAACCAATTCATAATATGTGCTGATAATATAATAATATAAGTTAATAGGGAGCAAAGAAGTTGCTAGTACATGCATTAGCCTACCCAATTAGACTTGAAATAAGTCTAGATAGCTAGCTGGGCTTTTCTATTCAATACACTTTACAACAGTTAATGCTCGTCAAGGTCAATTTGTTAAGTCCGTCATATGAATGCAACAATTAAATATATCAATCTTCATACCTGGAAGATAAAAGTGAAGAAAATTATATCATATGTGGCATTAGGAAAAATGGTTCATTTTTGGTTGCTGAGTCCAAAAATAAATCAATAATGCTGTCATGAGTTGGTTTTGCTGGGTCCAAACATAATATGTATCATATTTTGTTAACTGGTCACTTTGGAAACATTTTTGTGGTATTGGAACAGTGCATAAAAACCTGAAATACCCACAAAGGTAGAAAAGAAATATGAATACAAATAAAATTAGTTTAGTTAAGAAAATAATCAAATGAAGAAACAGTTATCTTACTATTTCATGGTGATGTGTGCTATGTTGAGTGACATAAAATAACAAATTAATATCCTAAGAAGGAACAACTGTGATAAAGTCCTTTAATTAAAATTATTCAGATAAATTTAATCAGAACACATCTTTAATGTAGCATTACACCTTTTCCTACACAATACCGTGTGGGACTGATTGTCTTTCTTCTCCCCTCCCAAGTGTCTGGCAAAAAATAGTAACAACTAGATCAGTATATGACTCTAATTTTCTCTTATCTGATCTTCAGTAGTGTGTGCTTCAAGGGTGCATATAAATACGGATCAGGTCTTTCACTCTTTTTCCTACTGCATTGAAAGAGGAAGTGCTCTCATTGTCTGATACTGGTGAAATTAGCTAGTTTTTTAAAATCTGTGATGGTTTCTGCAAAATGTGAAATTGGTTTTGTTTGTCTGCCAGGAACAGTGTTCCACTGAGACCCTATTTCCCTTCCATTTTCTTAAGCAAACTGATCAAATAACTTGGTTACTTCAGAAATCTGTTTTGTCCTTTGATTTAACGATATTCACTCATAATTAGTTGAACACCACACCCGGTGCTCCTGAGAGTAAATATCAGAGTCTCTGGACTGTGCACAATTTGATACTTGACACTAGTGCATAATGAGGAAGTAAATATGTGCAAGCACGCATGGACACACACACACGCAATCAGTGGCAGGTACAGTAATGTGGTGATCAGAAAATCCACTAAATTAAAATAATTTCACATGAAAGGAGAAACTTCTTTAGTATTTCTTGGCACAGTTGCAGAACGTTGGCAGGCTTTTATGCCTTTCTGGTAATTTAAGGAGGGGAAAGTTATATATTGACAATATTGACAGTTGAGTCACTGAAGCACATCTAGGTCTGGTTCCTGCTGAGGTGAACTATGCAGGAATAACATTTAAGCTTGCAGTCCTGAAATGTAATGAAGTAGAAATTCCTGATAGTTTAAATACAATAGGCTAGCACTAATGTAGAACCTTGACCTGAATGTGACTTCAGAGTTACTGTGCCTTTTCTATTAATTTGTATGAGAGATGGGTATACAGTATGCCAGTACACACATTCATGGTATAATTCCTTCACAATAGATCCTGCTGCTGGCTGGAAAAGTAGCTACTGAGCAACACACACAATATTGGTTTCTTACACAATGTTACACCTGCCATGTGGTATATTGATGAGTTCACATGGCAAGTCTTCTGAAGTTAAATGCAATTATAACATAATTGGAATTACAAAATGTGATTATACTGACAAGTCTGTTTTAAAACAAACAAGCAACCTTGTTAAATGGAGTCAATATTCATCAGATGTAACACTAGTTTGTATTTAAAAAAAAAAAAAGCTAAACCAAAGCATTTCCGTAAAAAACCAAACACTTTAGAAAGCATCTACATTCATAGTTAAGGTACCACTTTGGAAACTATGGAAAATGCAGTTAATATCACCCAAGCAACTTTAACTGTGCCTTCAGATCTCCATGGTGAAAGCAATCAGAGATGGAAACAGCCTTATCCATCCATTACACTAGTTCCTCTCTTCCATGACTAGCAAAAGTTCAACTCTTTTAACTAGTTGAACCGGGTGGTACTTGTGCAGACTCCAAGCTTTTTCTGGTAATACACAGCCTGTGGAAAGATATAAGTTTACAAATTCCTGATAAGACAACCAGGTCTACTGTTCACAAAGATTCCATGTGCTACTAATTATGCAAGTGTCATAAGGTATAGAGTTAATGTATCGGGGGAGATTCTTGTGGCACAAAAGGGGGTTAGGCACTCAATTTATGACTTTCCATTAGGTTTTGATGCCAAACTCCCCTAGCCCTTTTGAAAAATCTCATTCCGATTATATATGTACAAATCTTCTAAGGGGCAATCATGACAAGAGATTTATATGGAAAAAATAGAGCTCACTTTGGAGACAGTATTGGAGTAATGTACCTATGAAAGCATTAATTTGCTTTCCCACAGTTTCAAATGCTTTGTTTTGTTTTAAAGTTGATGAATTTCTGTGCTTTCATGAAGATTTTTTTTCCATTTAAATATTCTTAGGGTTTTCTTTTGCTTTTTTCAAAAGAGGTTGCTGGCATATATGAAAAATTAATTCCAATTTAAAGGGTTGTGTTGGGTTTTTTTGGCGGGTGATGGGGGTTTGGCCTGGGAACTTTTTTGTTTTTCAAAAATAGTTTACGAATTTCTCAGTAACAGAAGAGCTGGCAGACATAAATAACACAGGGACTCTAGTGGATCTCAGAACTGGAAGCTGTGCAGGGATGGAATGTATTCCAATCCAGACTGCTTCCTCTCCTTGCACTCTCCCAACCATTCTTCCCAAACCTGTGTAGTTTTCCTAGTTCTTCCAGACAGGAGTCCCTTGTCTCCAAAGTGATTCCTTGTCTGTCACTTCTCACCATGGCTATCCTCACCTATTCCAAGCAGATTTCATACAATTTTGTTGGTTACAGGCATACCAAGCAGTGTATGATACATATCGTATATCATGTTCTTAATTTTTTTCTTTAAATTGTGCTTGTTTTGGTATTTATGCAAAGACCTGTTACTATCTAGCTTCTTGCTGTCACCCCTTGCCCCCCTGCCGAAAAGTCAGTTATACTCCACTAGTGTAGCACAGCGAGATCAATTCTTGATTTTATAGGTGAAGCATTGTGAGAGAACTTCTCAAAGGTAGGTAACAAGAAGAGTTTGAATTCCCATATCTTCAAAATACCTTGTGTAATTTGTTTGAAACTTACCAGAAACATTCTATCCTGAGAAAGGGTCTGTTGTTTGAAGTTTCAAGTAGATGGGTCTGATTTTGAGTGGATTGAAAGTTGGTTTTAAGATGAAATTAGCTTCAACCTTAGCTTAAAAAGAGCCTAGCACCTCTCAACAGTATGGACTTCATGATAATGTTGCATATTTGAAATTTGCCTCAGCACAATTCTGTGGAGAACTAGGGATCATATTGTTGTTATGATGATACAATCTGAGTTTTCTGTACAAATCTCTGAAGTTACAATGAAATGAGATCCATGTATGTTATCTCAAGGTCTAAAAAGTATTTTTTTTTCTGTTTGAGGGAGTAGGGAAGGAGCAAGATGGAAGGAAAATTTAACACAAAGCCAAAGTATATTTTAAAATACATCCCCCAAAAAAGGGAATTTAGAATTAAAACAGCCCCATTTAATTAGGTCATTACAACAAAGCTTGTTTTGAGGTTCATAACAGTGTTATCTTGCTTATGTGCAGCAACAGTGAGACAAACTGTGCTCACAGATTTAGCTCAGTTTCAAGTTCTCTCTCACTTGGCACAATGCTGTGATTCAATTTTCACACATTGGATGGGTACTTTTTTTAATTTAAAAACAGTTTCCATTAATTAAAAAAAACATAGATTTTTTTTCAGTTTTTTTTTTAAAGCTTACTTTTACAAACTTTTGGCCAAATTCAAACTGACAGTATCTCACTAAATTTCTTATGAACTTAGACATTTTATGACTTGGCAAGGTGGCATTGTATTATGAGAAGTTCAGAAAGGCTGTCCGCATCAAGTCTCATTTAAATCAGAAGGGAAAAGATGGCAAAAGCAAAAATACTTTGCGAGTAACAATTTGTAGTAAACTTTGACAACTTCAGTGATACTTAAATATCTTTTTCTAATCCCAGTATTTAATTGTGGTGGTAGATGCTAAACATCTATCTTTGAACGTTTGGTTATTTTTTATAAATTCATGGTTTTTCAGGATTGTAATTATAATGTCACCCTCTTCTCAGTCAAACCAATATAGACCTCTGCTTAAACTCTCTCAAACTCCACTTGTTTAATAACAAGTAATCCCAACAGCTAACGGGTACTCCTGAATTCTAATGTCACTAATTTATAATGCAAGTAGAGCATTGGCAAACGAATTTACACATTTTGGTGATGCATGACTTTCTTCTGCATCGAAATAATGCATCACAAGAAAACTGAGTGATAAACTAGAGATATTTGCCATGGGTGACTTAGTCTGAGATCATATAACCACAAGACTGCACTGACTATTAAATACCATATTAGACATAGTGATGAAATATTTTAAAGAGATCTCTAAAGGTACCCATCCATAAAAGATGCTTATGAGCATTATATAATTATATTCATAAAATGAAATCTTAATAAGAGTTTGTATTGATCGTCATCAACTACCTCCCATGGAAAATGCCTGCTGTTTTTGCAATACGAATCTAAATATTTGAATTTTGTCTCGAACTGTGAATATGAATATAAATTCTGGTTATTTTCAGTTCAGCAGTTTAGTAAATAAAGTGATGTGTTTGTGGATGACTGAATGTCTGGAGAGTAGTTGAACCAAGTGATAATTGCTAGTTAACAAAAAGAATACAAAGTACTGATTCAAAACATTGTGGAGAAGGTGGTGGGTAAACAAGGTGTGTATCTTTAGAGTGTGTTACAACTTCTCTAAAGATTCCCACTCCTGCAGGTAAATTCATTAGCGTATATGATGGCTCTTGCTGGTGCAGATCCTGGCAGAGTGCATCAGTGGTGAAAAGTCCCCCTAGTTGCGACTCTTGGAATACTGGGATGGGGCTGAAGAGGGCCAGCACAACCATAAAAGGTGAGAGGTACTTGCTGGGGAGGGGATAAAGCTAAGGCAACTAAGGGAGGTTGCTAATTCAGCACATCTCCACTGTAAGCTCCAAGGAGGCTCATAAGGAAACCTTAAACTGGGGGTGAACCTTCCCTTACAGACCCTGCTATTATCTGATCATTTACCTCAGATTTAGTCTTCTTGAGATCCACACTGAAAGAAAATAAAACTCTTCTGGATCTTTTAATACCCTTTCCCCACAAGTGGGCAGACTTAGGTTTGTGCTGGTGGAGCAATCACTCTAGTTGTGCTTGACACCTCCATATGTAAATAAAATTTCAATAAATACCTGTCCTTAAGGGCAGATTTACCCTGTATTCCTGTGCTTGACAACACCAAACTTCATACACTGGCCCAGTTTCCTTCCAGTCTTCTTGGAACATCAGGATTCCTTCTCTGTTTCAAGGACTCCAAACACACTGTATTAATATACCATGTTCCAGCCAGAATCCACTCTATCACACAGGGATTTTCAAAAGATCCTAGAGGCTTTACTCATTCATTAGAAATGTTAGCTACAAAAAGGGCAGAAGGTTTATCTTGTGCTATTCAATACTAATAAAATAATAGTAATGACTGAAAGTAGCCCTTAGTTTTGCATTCTTACTTACAACAGACTGATTGCATTGAACATAGCTGAAGACTTGTCTTCAGCATATATGATTCTCAAATCTAATACTAAGCCGATCGCAAAACTATATGGATGCAAAGGGATTTTCCAGTTGGTTTCATGAACCGCATCCCTGATGGTTAACAGTCAATGCAAGAGGTTAAAAAAGCCTCTGAGCCGAAGCCTAGTTTGAAATGGGCCTGATAATGCAACTCTTTGGAAAAAATATTGTTGGACACAGAATATCATTTACTTTCCAAACAGATTTTAATCTGCAGTTAGTTCCAGTAAAAGAATGTGATATCTGTTATCTTGGCTTCAGAGAACCCATTTTTAAATTCTTGGAAGCAATCACTAATTGGCACAATTTCTTGCAACAGTTGCCAAGATCCTTGGAGAATCACCACTTTTACTTAGAGAAACCCATGTGAAATAGTAGAACAATTCAGTGTACTCAAGTTGATATGAAGTAAATGTTGAAATTGTCTGTTCTAATGATATATTGTTTATATACCTGTTCTAGTCCTACAGCAGAAACACAGTGTATTAATACATATTTCCAGTGTGGTCTGATTCCAGGAAGAATCTGACAAATAACTGCTCCAGTTCAAGAAAGTACTTATAAGTCCATTTTATTAATCATGTGCTGAAGTGCTTTCCTTAATAGGAATGCTTTCCTGAATCAGGAGCAAAAAAGGTTTTGGTGAAGAAGCTGCCTGTGAAGCAACAGACTACGAAGGGGGCAAAGGCAGCTATTAAGATCTTTTGGGGGTATAACAGAAGTTGACGTCCTGCTTAGCAATATCATCTGATGTTCCATTTTTGGTCTGACCCGTGATAGCAGTTTGATTTTCATTGTTTTGGGCTTTTTTTTGGTCTCTGAGTTTAGCTGGGTCTTGTGGGTTTTCTTCCCTGGGATTAATGTGAAGAAAAGGAGCGGAAGTGTATGAACATAGTTTCATTTTGGCTGAAGGTTTGTTGGCTGTTACAGCTTGCATTCTCCAGCTCTGAAAAGTCGCAAATAGTAAGGTGTGAGGCTGAAATTTAAACAAGACAAATTGACAACTTCCTGTTTACGGTCAGAGGAATCTTTACTGTGGTTTTCTTATGGATGGACCCTGGCTGTGGCTTTAAGAAAGAAAGGGGAGGGAGGAAAGAAAATATGTAGTGCTGTAAACTTTAATTTCAAAGCTGAACATAATCAGTGCTCTAAAGCATTGAACTAAATGCTGTATTGACTACTGGACTCCTTATCTTCCTCTTTATCTGGGCATTATTAATATAACAATATAAATGAATGAAAATTGGATAGGCTTGTGCAATGTGTGAAATTCCTCTTAGCATACATTGCCTGGTGCGTATAATTCTAGGACTTGATTCAGCAAAGCGCTTATGCACGTGCCAGTCCAATTTAGCAAAGCACTTAAATGTGTTTAATTTTAAGAAACATGCTTCTTAAATTCTTAAAGATCAACATGTGCTTAAGTGGTTTGCTCAATTGAAACCTAAAGTAGAGATTTTCCAAATCAAAAATAAATTGTGTAAGATTGATTCACAGAGATTAGGATCAATTATATTGTGATCAGTCTCTTCTATACATATATGATTAAGTTCTTCCTGTCTTGTCTCTGCCTCACTAATAATGAGAAAGTTACGTTATAGATTCTGTGATCATAGAAAAAATTATTGGAAAGAAATTGTCTGTATGTCCAAGTTATAAAATGGTAAATTGTTTTGGTTTCCTAACCTCCTTGTTGTTTACCTCACCAGGGATGGGACCCCTGGACCACCACCAAGATTTGCAGGATACAGTTCCAGCAATAGAGATATGGCCAAACCAGAACCGTTTATCCAATTTTCTGCCTTGCCCCTGAAAGTTGGTGGTTCAGGTGACACAAAATCTGAGTCCAAACTATACCTGCCTTTGGTTATATGAAACCAAAACTCTACTAAAGATGTTTACAAAACAAAAACCTAGCCTAGCTATCTTAAATGGCAGAACATTCCAGCTAGTTTAGAGACTGCCATTGCATTGTCTTGCTTATCTACAGTTGTTCATTGGCCCTTCTCACAGATGCTTCCCTCATTCCCCTAAGAGTTTTTACATAAATTCAAAGCAATACCTCCAGTTTCTTACCAAGGTTACCAGTTATAGGACAATCAAATCTATTACCATTGAGAACACAAGCCTAATTCATGCAGGCTTTTACAGATTCCATGACCCTCTGGACATGGAACAGAAGAGATAAATGTATGTTATAGATGGGACTGATTTACCAAGTTTTGAATCTAGATTCAAGCTTTCCCTATAGTTGAGGACGATTGAATACAGGGTTTTGGCTCAGTCCACTAAAGGGCTAAAAGCCTGTCACAAATGCTGGACCTGGACTAAACTTTCAATATTGAGGGAAGTTCAGAACGAGAGTTTTAGTCTGAGCCATCTCTAATTTACTTAATACTAAAATGTAGACTAATAGAAAAAAACCTCTGATTTTTCTAATAAATAGGGCTCCATTCTATATTATTACTTCAATATAGATTCCATACAAATGCACTCTAATTTTCCGAGCAATTTTCTTGCACTTCTATTATTGTTGAGTTAATGTATTACTGTTCCATATGTAGAAATAATGCCATTAATAATAATTTGGTAGAGTTATTAAAATATATTTTAATATTTAAAATGTGATTGCTTTCCTGACCATTTCTATTAAAATGTTGTAAATGCGTTTTCTGTTCCCTCAGAAGGAATGTGAACTAAGAAAAGGATGAGGTGCAATCTTAGCTATTACAAGAAAATTACAAGCACTTGAATGAATAAGGAATGTTTATTAAAGCATTACAGTTTCTCCTAAAAATGGACAAGACCTCAGGCAAGGTGGTCTCTGTCTGAAAGCATATGGGTTCTGAATGTTCTGTTTTTTTTTCAGAAAAACAACCGAGAGGACGCAGAAAGAACCAGTTACAAGTTAAGGTAAGATGAAAACGCCAGTTATCTAAGTGTTGTTTCAATGGTTTTGGTACCATGCAATGGTGCATTGATTTGGGCCGGGGGATAAGCCGTTGGCAGCTGCTCTGTAACTAGGAAATTATTCTTAGTCAAGGGATTTACTGGTGATCGGCTCAGCATGAGTGTCCTAAAAATCAGGCTGTGAAGTCAGTTTCTCTGTCTCTGGCCTGGTGACTATTTATACATACAAAGTGGAACAACTGCAGTAGGAGAGACTGAGTGAAATATACCCAAGAATAGTGAATAGCCTGGTGGTTAGGGCACTCGCCTGGGGTTTGGGCGTGACATGGACTAGATGGCCTCCTGAGGTCCCTTCCAACCCTGATATTCTATGATTCTATGCCACAATATGCAATCTGGACTGTTGGATTGTTGTTCCCCCTTAATTCTCCATTCTGGTTTGCACTAGGGTCTGCTTTGCTGTGTGAGCGGCCAGTCACCCCCATCCTCTAGTATGCAAGTTACCCCCAGCCTCTAGCATGCAAGTTACCCCCCAGACATATACCATATACCAGCCACTCTTGAATTACATATGGGGTAACCTCCACATCCCTGGTCCCAGCCTTGCATCCCAGAAATTACTTGTGAGGGCATTCTGCACCGAAAAATTAAAAATACTCCACTAAAAAAATTAAAAATTCTGTGCACAATATTTTAAAATTCTGCAAAATTCTGGAAATTTTATTTGTCAAATAAATGTGGAGGTTCCAGCATGGCATTGGGCAGCACAGGCCACTGGCTGCACAGAGGTAGAAGATCACTGTGCAGTTCTCTTCCCCCACACTGGGACATGGACTCAGCGATGAGGCTGCACCCAACTCTGATACACCGCAACACCCCAGGGCCCTGCCCCTCCATGCCAGATGCACCAGGTGTGAGCAGGCAGGCTCAGCAAGGCAGGATCCAAGTGGGGGGCACAGGTGTGGGTTGAGAGGGTTCTGTGTGGGGCAATCTGCATGTGGGCAGCTCAGTGGGGGAGTGTTGAGGGGGGAGGAATCTGGATGCACAGGGGTTTGTTGGAGGGTGGTTCTGGGTGCAACAGTAATGAGACTCTGCAGGGGGTCCAGGTGAAGGTGATTGGGGCTCAGCAGAGGGAGAGCTGGGTGTGTGTGGGATAGAGCTAGGCAGGGGGGTCTGGGTGTGGGGAGCTCGGGGAGGGGGGGTTCCAGATGCTGGGGGAGTGAGGCTCAGTGGGGTGGGGATCCAGGTGCAGCTGGTTGTAACTTGGTAGGGTGGGGATCTGGGTGCAGGTGGCTCATTGGGGTAGTCCAGATGCAGGGGTAGTGGGGCTCGTGGGGGGGGGTGTTGGTGTAGGGGTGTAAGGCTCAGTGGGAGGGTCTGGATATGAGGAGGTCTGGATGTACGGGGTTGGACGGATTCAGGAGCAGCTCCCTGTAATGTGATCCCTCCACCTGCAGCTGAGGAGTGATGGGTGCTGGATGCACAGGGTGAGGGGGAGTTTGCAGAGCTTCCTACAGCTGGGGAAGAAATCTAGGGGTGGGTCTGACACAACCTGGGATGCTGTGCGGGGGAAGACGAAGTCCCATCCTCCCCAGCTCAACCAGACTAGCAGCTGAGCCTGGCACAGGGTAGGAGTCACCAGCCAGGTCTTCCCCAGCCCCTCAGTGATTTACCTCTCTGCCAGCTGCCCTGGGCACCTAAAACATACTGCTGGGGAGGGTCGCATGACTGCTCTTGTGGCTTCCCTTTGCTTCCCCATCAGAAAATCATTTTTCTGCGGGAAAGCAAAGAAATCTGTGGGGCACATAAATTCTGCACATTTACAGCAGCGCAGAATCCCCCCAGGAGTAAGAAATGTACCATCTTGTACTGTTCAGTTACTTACTGAACAGTACAAGCTCGTAAGGTTCATCAGTTTGACAAAGAAATTGATCGTACACCAGTTCTGGTTAGCCTGAGTAGATTCCCCAAACACTTTAGCCAGAAACACACTGGTTTTAAATTAAATATTAAAAGCAGAAGGATTTCTCTCACCCCAAACTTCACAGCAGTTCTTTCTAGCTGGAGCACCTAGTTAGGATCAACCCCTTCCATAGTGTCAATGGAGTTTTTTTGTCTCCCCAGTGATCTGGCTTCCTTGTGTGGAATTGGAGGAGGAGAGGCAGGAGAAGTGATGTGTCTGCCCCTCATTTATACTTTTCTACAGGTGCTAGAAAAATCCATGCTGCATCATGGAGTTAGGCAGCCCCCATGGCCTACGTGAGCTTCCCATTGTCCTTCACATGAACAGAAAATTCTTGCTCATATCTTTTGTCCACTTGAGGCTTGGCGTGTAAGGCCTCTGTGTTTACAGTTTCTTTGCCCTCTTTGAGGGGCTAGTCTGTGGACATTTCCCAGACTCACAGTATATTTCAGTGACAAACATATAGCAGACTCTCATAACTCCATATATAATGATGATAATACACACATTTTGACAGAACAAGGATGCACAACAAATTATAACTTTCCAAATGATACCCCAGAAGGAATACTTTGTACAAAACATGCCATAATCATATCACAGTGGTGATTATGAAGGTTTTAGGTGCTATGTTGAGATAAGTGCATCACAGTGGGAGACCTGGAATCAAGTCCCTATTCCAAATTAAGCCCTGCTCTGCCTGAATGTGGGTGGCCAAATCCAGGGGAAGTGCCCTAATCACCAGCTATTAGCTATTCTGGAGTCTGTGGTGGGTGTCTCTTGTTTTTTATGACAAATATTGAAAGGTCTCAGCATCATCCTGAAGTGGTATGGGGAAAATATTTGAAAAATTTTGGGAAGAGAAATGCTTTTACAACAAATACACTGAGTGATGATTTAGCCACTGAAAAATTATTGTAAATGTTGCTTCCATTTTTGTTTAAAAATCCATTAAAGCACTATAATGGATGCCAAACTTATTATCCTCTATAATGAAAAACAATGGAAGATCTTGTGTGGTTTGGGGGCTGCAGATTATTTCCCAGAGTGCTTTGGAAAACCTGACATGCTGCTGCTTGCTATGCCAAATATACAGCACATTAATAAACTGCATTAGTTTGGAAATGGATTTGAGTGAACTAGGAATAATATGAGCTCTTAGAAAAAGCAATTAAAGAGAGTACAAACCAGCATCTCTCAAAAGCTATGGAAATGCTAATGGAGCAATGAGCAGATACAAAATTTCATTTGGTAGACAATAGGAGAAAAAATTCAAAGGATATTACCTCCAATTACAGAGCATAGTGCCGCATGTATTTAATCTTTAAATTGGTTTTGATCATTTTTATGGAGATAAATAAATCTTTGTTCACTGAGACCATATCTTCTAACTAATGTTTTTGTAGCCTAAATGTGTGGACTGTGTTTAGTAGGAGACTGTGGGAGTGTTCTTCTAAGGTTCTCCTTTAGCTCAGGGATATCCTCACTTTCATCTCTCCCTGCCCATCCAAAGATTCAATGGGACCTTTCCATGTCTCAGACACAAACACAGCTGCTGATTTGAGAGGTACATTGGTGCTGCAAACTCATATCATTTCATATCAGTCAGTCAGGCCTGTGTAAGAATGTACATGTGGCTGGAACAATCTAGACAGTTCCAGATTTGTAGTGTTGAGTTCTACCCAAGAGTGGGAACCTACAGAGTCAATTCTTGATGAGGAATCTGTAGATCAATTTTGAGAGGCCAACATTGAGTATGCCTGTTTATATTATTAGCAATCCAAAGTTACATGCTTAATAATTATTAATGATTTAACAGGTTGTTAGGTTTCAGAGTAGCAGCCGTGTTAGTCTGTATTCGCAAAAAGAAAAGGAGTACTTGCGGCACCTTAGAGACTAACAAATTTATTTGAGCATAAGCTTTCATGAGTGCATCCGATGAAGTGAGCTGTAGCTCATGAAAGCTTATGCTCAGATAAATTTGTTAGTCTCTAAGGTGCCACAAGTACTCCTTTTCTTTTAACAGGTTGTGATACAGTAAGAGCTGGCCATTTTCCCCTCTTGAGAACAAAACTAGAACTATGAAAGTTTAAAAAAGAAAACAAAAACAGAAAACCCCCACAAAGGCATCACATTAGTGGTGTCCACACATACTCCAGTTGAAATCTTTCTCAGGAGCCACCTTGTGGCCAAATCCTTGAAGATGACACAGTTGATAAGTACCAGTGGGTTTTAGTAATCTTTCCAGTGGGCAACAGTGAACAATAATGTCAAATGTAACGGCACCCTAAAGCTGTCCCACAAGTTACTCCTGATAGTACACCATCAGGTTGTAAAATCACAGCTGATCTTAAAGAGAAGGGGTGTATCATGAGACTAATTCCACTGTACAGATAGCAGGGAAGATCCAGGGTGCACTTTAAACTGTAAAATACAGGGCCCATGTGAAAGGACTATTGGGTCTGGTTGACACCTACCTGCTGTACTGGAGATGAGGGGTCAGCTATCCATCTGGCACTTGGTGGGACCCACTACTCCATGTGCGAAGCTGGCTATCATACCAACTGCTTCACAGAAGAGACCTGTCACGTAAAAGTAAACTCTCAAGGAGTGAATTGTGTGGCAAGGGAAAGTTTTGTGGTATGCATCATTAATATTGACAACAAGGGGGAAGGAACATAAACCAAAACAGGGAAAGATTAGGTTAAAGGATTTTTTATATAAGTATTAAAGTCAGCAGGGCCTAATGCAATTCAGCCTAGCTAACTGAAGCAATCTCGGAAAGGTGAACAATTATTTTTGAGAACTCAAGGAAGATGGCTGAGGTCTTGGAGGACTGCAGAAGGGAAATCATAATACGTATCTTTAAAAAGTAGAACAAAGAGGACCCGGGGAATTAGAGACCAGTCATCCTAACTTCAATATCTGGAGAGATAGTGGAACAAATTATTGAACAGTCAGTTTGTAAGCACCTAGAGGATAATAGGAGTATAAGAAATAGCCAGCATGAATTTGTCAAGAACAAATTGTGCCAAACCAACCTAATTTTCTTCTTTGACGGGCCTAGTGGATGGGGGGAAGCAGTAGATGTGATCTATCTTGATTTCAATAAGACATATCTAGTGGGATCCCATGGGGTCAGTCCTAGATCTGGTGCTATTCAATATTTCCATTACTGATTTGAATAATGTAGTGGAGAGTTTGCTTATAAAATCTGCAGATGACACCAAGCTGGTAGGGTTTGCAGGGATCAGATTAGGTCTCAAAATGACCTTGACAAACTAGAGAACTGTAAACAAGATGAAATTCAATAAAGACAAGTGAAAATTATTTCACGTAAGAAAGAAAAATTAAATAAACAACTACAAAATGGGAAATAACTGGCTAGGTAGATAGTACTTCTGAATAGGATCTGCAGGTTACAGTGGATCACAAATTGAATGAGTCAACAATGTGATGCAGCTGCAAAAATGGCTAATATTATTTTGAACTGTATTAAAAGGAATTTCATATGTAATATACAGAAAGTAATTGTCCCACTCTACTCTGCACTGGTAATCAAATGTGTTGCGGACACACAATTAAGTATTCTTAAAAATAACTATTTTAGTTAATGTCTAATCTTTTGATAAATACTGTGACACCTTGGCACTCCAATATTCAGCACTGTCATGTAATTAGGATATGTTTTGTATAAAGTATGCCTTGTGAGGTATCATTCTAAAGGTCTTGATCTGCTAGACATTAATATCTCATTGGATTGTATGTGCTTCCATTGTGTGTGAAGTTATGGAGTTGGCTGTGTATGTGCCACTGAAACATGTTGTGAGGTTGAAAACACCCACAAGCAGCCTTTCTGGTACAACAGTAAAGAGGCCAAACAATGTTAATGGCTTACTGAGGAAATGCACGCAAGCACAAGGATTACCCCAGGAACTGTATACAATAGAAACCTCTCAGAGATAGCACTACACAATGGGAACTCTTTGACCCAGGTCACAGTAAAAGAGCTTTCCAGCAAGTGGGAAGAAGAAATAAAAGAGGGACAATGACATCATGTGGGGACCTCAGTCTCCCTACAACAACACACCTGGAAACACTTGAGGAATAAAGACTGAAAAGGGGGGCAGTGATGGTCCCAGGCTAAAGGGATTTCTAGCCTGTGTATGAAAACCTGAGGAAACCCAAACTGAAAAGCCACGGCAGCTCATGTTTTAAGAATCTGCCAGCCTGTTTATCACTCAAGGTGAGAAATTTGCCAATTCATATCCTACCTATCTAGTATGTTAAGCTCAGCTTGTGGTTTTGTTTATTTGCTAGGTAATCTGCTTTGATCTGTTTGCTATAACTTCTAATCACTTCAAATCTACCCTTTTGTAGTCAATAAACTTATGTTATGTTGTAATCTAAACTAGTGAGCTTTGACTGGAGTTCTTGGGGAAAAGCTGTGGTTGGTTACCACAAGTGTGCATTGTTTTCTTCACATTGAGGGAGAGGCGGACTGGGTATTTAACCCATATACTGGCCAGATTTGACCAGGGCAGAAAGGTTCTGCTCTGGGGTCCCAGGCTGGGAAGCTGGTGGTTAGAGAGCCTACATGTAACTGCACCTGGGTGTGTCCCTATCTGTGTGAATGCTGGTGAAAGCTTGGAGGGCTTTGCAACTTGTCACAGCAGTACAGAGTAAGAGGGAGCCCAGGCTGGTGGATCAGAGGGCTCAGTGGTACCCCAGTTCCAGGTGGCACCCCAGGGGGAATCAGTAACAAATACATCCATAAAAAAGAAATTACAATGGTAACCCCATTACGAAGATCAATTAATCACCTTGAAAGGGAAATACACCTGTTTCGGCTTCTGTGTTGTACAGCTGCCTCTGAGATTGATAATAGGGCTAATTATTGTTCACCTAGTTTCAGGACAGTGATACAGTATGGCTACGTGTAACTTATTATATAATGCGTTCATGTAGTGTCTGGGACAGGTTCCACAGTGCAAACCCATTGAGAAGAAACACTGTATGAGAAAGGCATAGCTTTCTCTTTTATATTCCTGTTAGAATGCTGCCTCTTTTTTTTTTCCAGTTGTTACCCTAGTGGTCTGCTCTGAAGACATAAAGTTGATGTATGTGGCTGGAAAATAAGATTAGCAAAATGATATTTTCATTTTTGTAAATCTGATGATGAGTCAGACTGCCAGTTAGATAGCTAATGATTTCTGTTATTTTAACGTTATATAGCAGGGAATGTTTTTCATTAAGCTAGTATAATGTAATGCCCTTTAAAAGTGCTTCCATATACCGATTAACTGATTTTCTGTTTTACTCCAATGTGACTTAACTTGACTGCCTGTACAAATGGCATCGATTTAGGAATCTGATTTACAAAAAAGTGTTTGATGTCTCCTAGCATGCCTAGCTGGACAACTTCAATTGCTTTAATTAAAATTGTATACTGAGGACAAATCAATCAAGTGGTGGTGGTGGTTTTGTTGTTTGTTCTGGAGGGATGAAATATTCATGCACAAGTTCTACAGCACTTCTAGAAGTGCTGCAGTGTTTTCAGAGAGAATTCGTAGCAGCAGTTTCATTTCATAGGCACTAGATTGTCAATTTTTACTTGCTTATACATAAATATGAGCTGATTGGATTAGTTGCGCTGTCAGTTAAATTCAAGGGCATTTGGGGGAGTGTGCATGAAATAGTGCAACCAGTGTTTTTTGGAATGGTGGTGAGGGACAGGGATATGGTTGTAAAACAGCACAAAAATGGTGAATAAAGTAATTTGTGTTACTTCCTCTGCATCCACCATGCTTTCTGCACAGCCACCACTACTCCATGAATATGCTGTCCTAACTCTGACCATTTCCAGTAATCTACCAGGTTACAGCTCCAAAAAGTATCCAACAAACCTGCCTTTCTCATGGCTTCTGGTGAACCAGACAACCGTTTCTCCACTCAAGTCCTCAGATGGCACAAAGCACTTCTTGAGCATTGGCCTGCTAAACCCAGGGTTGTGAGTTCAATCCTTGAGGGGGCCATTTGGGGATCTGGGGCAAAAATTGGGGATTGGTCCTGCTTTGAGCAGGGGGTTGGACTAGATGATCTCCTGAGGTCCTTTCCAACCTTGATATTCTATGATTCTACCTATCACAGCTCATATTGAGAGGAACTGTCCAAGGAAATAGAAAGCAGACATAAGAAATCAAATTCCAGACATCTAACAACTATACATTGCACAAGATCTAGGCACAGGCCGAAAGCAGTCAGTAAAAAGCAGCACGAATTAAAGTTAATGATGATGAATGCAAAATCTGCCACTTACAAACAATACACAACCTTATGAGTAATGAGGCTAGATGACACCATGAGCCCTGTGCTACCCAACCTCATCCAACCAGAAATGGATATCCTGTCTGAGTTTGTGATGGGTCAAGAAGACAGACAGTGCTGCATTCATCTTTTCTGCAAAAATCAAATCCAAGAGAGGTGCCTCAGGGAAGACAACTTTATTCAAATTAATTCATCTAGCAATAGAAACAAGCTAAAGCTAACAGATTTTTGTTATTATTTATGGACCTCCACAGACTAAAGGATTCATAAGAGTTCACTGATATCTTGTCAGCAATGGTGGTGAAATACCCTAGACATATTGTCCTGGGAGAATTCAAAATGCACATCTACAAGGCTGCAGATGCAAACACCATAAAATGTATCTCCACACTTACATCCGTAGGACTTTCACAGGTCATTGCTAGTACAGTCCACAAAGCCTGTCACAATCTGGATCTGATCTTCACAACCCAGCCACTGGTTTGGACAGACCATCGCTTCAGTGAGGCAGTGGTCAGAGATCATGTACTCCTAGGCAACAAGAAAGACCAATTACCCTGATTTGACAAGATTCATGGAGGCCAAAAAAATTCCAAAGCCTGCTAAAGGACAACAGCATTTCACCTACAGAATGAGGAGTTGAGGACCTGATAAATCATTGTGCTTGAATGCTAGCCTCCACCAGCAACATGGTGGGCCCCAAATGGCCCCTTCCTCCCTATTGCCCACACAGATTTCCTTGATTTTCTGATATCCTGCACCTGATGAAAAGAAAGGGGCAGAAACTTCAGCACTGATGGTGGAAAAACAAAGGATGGTACAGACAGGATGAAATATAACAAATTCCTCCAACCCTATGCCAAGGCCATATTACAGACCAAAAGAACATTCTCATCAGCCACAGCTGAAGCTTACAAATCACACCTCAAGAAGCTATCCAATCTTGAGTACCTATATCAAAACCAAGCATCAAGTGCTGCTAAGTACTATCCTTTCTTTTCACAGAAAACATTCTAGAAGTCTTCTCAAACATCATGAATCTACTCTGCCTGTACCCATCAACTAACCAACAGCCCACATACATTCCTGGAGTTCAGTATATTCACTCATCAGGAAGTTCTGGACATCCTAAAAGAATCATGACCTAAGATTTGTGAATGTGACTCAGGTCTTGCCTGTTTTATGAAATAGAGTCCTAAACTCTTAACTGAAATAGCCAATGTGCCTCACTCAGAGAGAGAATCTACCTTTACTCCTTCAAACACACAATAGTCCAACAACCAGCACTGAAGAAACCCACCTGGTTCTAGCCAGCTACCACCCAGAGTCAAACTTCCCATTCCAGAGCAAGCTCCTAGATAAGCTACCCAAAGGCTAACTCCAAGCTCATCTAATTGAAGCTAGACTAGACACAGTCTAGATTCAGACTAGGACCTAGAACTGAAACCACCTTATTGGCACTGATGTATGATCTCCTCCTATCAATGGTTAGAGTGCAGACCTCTAATCATCATTGCTTTGATGTCAACAGTCTACTGTCTCAGCATTTAAAAAACAACAATAATTGGCAATTGTCACTCCTTTGGTTTCTGAGATACCAGCAACCCTCTATACCTACAATAGGAGTTAGCCATGGTAACTATAGGGCCAATCTGTGGTAATAGTTGGTAAATGTGGACTTTTTAAATAGCTCACTAATACTGGACATTATCTTTTTTAGTTCATGCTTTAAACTTAGATTTTTCTCTCTCTGCTTTCAGGGTAAACATTGAGGTTTTTGAGACCTGTGATAGTAATGTCGGATTGGGTGCCATATCTTTTCTTTAATGCCTTTGGTTCAACACTAAGTTCTGTTTTCAGCGTTGGTAGCGTTCCTTTCACGCAGGAAATGTTGGAAGCAGAAAATCCAGGTTTGAATAATTTCTTGATAATGTGAGATTACTATTACAAGTAATTTGGAAATCTGATTTACCCTTCCCACCACCAATACCCTCTGTTACTGGTTTTAGTCTGAGATTTTCAAAGAAACATAAAGTCTTGTCTACACACATGCTTGCACCAGCTTAGTTAAAGAAGGCAAACCCTTACAGGGACATTTTTATTTTGATTAGGAGTAGCTTACTTTGGTTTATCTTCAACTTGCTTCTAATAGATTTATACTGAACTGAAATAAATCTTGCTAAACTGAAATAAATGCCCACACAGTCTTTTGCACTGATTTAATTAAAGCCGTTTTAAATTGCCCCATATGTTAAACTGATGCAAGTTTTGTGTGCTGACAAGGCCTTCGAGAGTTAGGTGCTCAACTTTCAATGGGAGTTGGACACTTAAATCTCTCATAGCCCTTTGAAAAACCCAGCCTTAATTGTTTTCGTTGTCCAGATTTACTCTTTTTCTATATATGCTAGCCCACCAGATGTTCAAAGGAGACAAGTCAGGCAACTTTGAGGCCTAGGCATGTTGACTTACAGATCTTAACACACATGTAAAACTAGTCCAGCAGAATTAGGTGACAATGAAGGGGATATCATTAATTGTATAACTGCACCCACTTGCAAGAAATACTGTGCAAAATTTCTCGGTTTCATGTTTCAGTCTCAGGGTAAAAATGGAATCTTTCAAGCAAGTCACAAAATGAAAACTGAGAAACTTTCCCCAACCTTTTTATTTGTTGGCACTGAATATGGCAATGCCACCCTTTGAGAAGCTTCTATCAGCTCTCCTTACACAAGTGTAAACCAGTTAGTTCATTTTTGGTAGTGAGAGAGCAGAAGGGTACAGGTCTATCAATCCAACAAGTATAAACCTGTTGTGCGAGTATAGACCTCCATATTTTCCTCCACTCTCCTTGAAAAGTAGATAGTAAAATTTGCAGATTGATTCAGTCTAAACTTTCACCATGGCTGCAGGTTAACACAACTTTCTTTGCAGAAAGCATGGCAAAATGTTAGGATGAGGAAAATGGGATTTTCCCAGAAATTTTGTCAGGGCAAGATTTTACCATAATTACAGATCCCCATATAATCAGTGCTGCGGTGGTATCTCCAAAAGCAAAAATAACTTTTTTAGGAGGTTGAGGTGTATCAACTGTGTAGGTGAGGTTGAAGGAATAGAATAACATGGACTATTATTTCCCTACTGATTTTAGTGTAATTATACTATGTTTTCATAAGTGCTTCAGGTTCTGTAGGTAGAGAGAGATACTAATCTAAATTGAAACTTACACTATAGATGACCTTGAGCTGCAAAATTCAGCACTTCCCCAAAATCAAGAGGGAATTTGGCTTATCTCTAGTTTGCATAGCACATTTTATAGCTTAGCACCCACATTCAGTCCTGGCGTAAACGGGCACCATTCTATCGACTACAGTGGAATATAGGAACTGCCATGTAGTATCAGGCCATCTAAGACCATTATGTTGACTCTGACAATGCTGAATACTAGATACTTCAGTGGAAGGTGTTTAAAAGAAACACCCCACCATTGTGAACAATTTCTTCCTAACCTCACGCATTTACTGATTGTCTTACGGTGCTGAGTATTATTCTAACTAGTGCAATTGCAGATTATATTCTTATTCAGAAATGTATTATAAATGGAATTGCACCTGTTTATGCCAGGGCTGCATTTTGTCCTTAGGTATCTGCATAATAAGTTGTATGCTGCTAGTACTGTGCATGAGCCATTTGAATTTTCTTCATGAGGGCCCCCCCTATAATGTATTCTCAATAAACCAGTTACATTTATTCTGTATGTCAAATCTTATTTCTGCATCTAGGTGTCCAAATAGTGTTAATGTTTGTGGGTTTTTCTTCTTCTTGTATCTTTCAGCTTTGAGCAAAAAATTTCAAAGCTATTTATGGATTATAGTAATTTTGAGGAAATCTAATTCCATCTGATTCTGACAAAACAAGGAATTTGCGGGAATTGACAAAAAGCTCTATTTGTTAAACACAAAAGCTGATTGAACACTGAAAATATGTCCTTTCCAACCCGCTCTACTAGACAGTAGTGTGCTCAGAATTTAAAATTAGTATGTAAAAGCATTCAGAATAAACTGCCAGAAGGAAGTGGCAAAATTATTCAAGTTCAGTCTTATACCAAGAGTATTGTCCAAAGTGTACTCTGATCTATTGGAAGTATCATAACTTTAAACTTGCTGCATGATTTATTTAGGCAGGGACTTTCAGATATGTCTAAGGGAGTTGGCACCCTACTTTATTTGAATTGCAGTGGGAACTGGGCGCCTGATTCCTGTAGGCTCCTTTGAAAATTTCAGCACTGTTTATTTGCACTTGTACTACATTCATTTCATATGCTAACACTAGAGCTGGGGAAACAATGGGTTTTTTGGTTCTCTGGCAATTCTGAAAAATATGTTGGGTTGAACAAATCCTTCTTCTTTAGCAAAATTAAAAAGTTTTGTTTCTATTTCTGCCACTTTTAAACATTGTTTGTTTTAAATAAAGTTAAAAGAAATTTTGAAATGAAAAGTCATTTTGAACGAAAAAATCAAAATGTTTCTTTAGAAACAATCAAAACAAAATGTTTTGATTTTGTCAGAGTTTTTTTTGTGGGGGAGAAAGGGGTTGTCCGAGCAATTTGGCAAAATTGACAGAAATTTGCAGGATGTTGTGATGTAGCTAATGCTGCATTATTCACTGAAGAATGTAATGAGAAATTTTTTCCCAGCTCAAGCTAACTCATAATATTCTAAAAGAAATTAAAAACAAAATAAAACTGAAAGCAAAACTCCCAGAGGCCTTCAGACCCCAGTCTAGGCTCTCTGGATAGCATTATCTCTATTAAACAGCAGGACTACATAATGCAGCCTCTACTAACAACTCCCTTATACTTCCCAAGCCAGTCTCCCTCATTTCTAACTCTCACGGTCTGTCTTCTCCAGAAAAAGCCTAAAAACAGGAATAATTCTGCCGTCTCTCCTAAGGGCATCCAAACCAAGCTCTGCTGAATTGGGGTAGGAAGCAGATTTCAAAGTTTAGACTGTTCTACAACCAGTCTCTCCTGTTTATACCAAGAGAGGGCTGATAGCTCAATGCCTTAGAATCATTACACAGGGAGACTGGCAGACACTAAGGTCGTCAGGAGGATGCAAACTATTAATCATTCTGTTTATTAAAAACTACACCTGGAAATGAGTTGGCAGCTGGTACAGGTTACAGAACACAAGCTTAATATGCTCTCAGCAGCAAACACCTGAGCAGGCCACCTCATTCTACGTCAGCTACAATTTCCAATTGATTTAAGGTGTAGAGCTCATTGCATAAACTAATTTTGATAGTACAGACTTTACCAGTCAGTGTGGCTGCAGTGTACTTAGAATATATGCTAAATATACTTTTAAATTACTCACATAGGAGCATTTTTGTTTTCACTGTGGTTTATTGAAATGGGCATCTCAGCAGCATCATTCCTCTTCCTCATTCTAAAGTTCACTAGCTTTCCAAGGCAATTACTGTATTCCTGGGTTTGTGGAAACTTCATGCTGAGCTACTTCAGACTGGCCAACTCCACATATCACCTACATGTTTCTCTTGGCTGGCAAAACTGGCTGATTTTTTATTTAACCAGCCCATTGAATCTCCCTTTGCATTGATGCTAACAGCTTCCAGGTGGAAGACTTCAAATATTATTGATGTAAAGGATGGCTGATAGAATTGTAAATGGGACCTGGCTGCATCCAGTGCTAGAATATTCTTTTATTAAATCCAGTGTGATGTCTCATTTGTCTGCCTTGGTTAGCAATTCTGAGAAACATTTCTGTAACTTGGGTGATGAGTTGATATGAGTGGATCAAGAGGATGTAAATACAGAGGAGCAAACATATTACATGGCTTGTCTTCACAGTTCTATGAAGCAAAAATTAATATTGTGCAGTCTTAATGGATTAGATTCATCAGGAAAAGGACTAATAGACTTTTAGAGAAGGCTGTGAGAAAACTGCTGCCTTTGCTCACAACTTACTGTACTTAAGAGAATTTTCAAAACTGACTGTTAAAAACAACATCCAGATTGAAATTCAGTGTGCAGGCTGATTTGTCTGTTTCACTAACGTGCATCCATTTTCTGAAAAACCGCATGCTGGGTCACCCATGTCACTTATAAAGTGCAGGTTCTCATTCTTTACTTCTACAGAGTAAAAATGTAAAATAATAATGTAAGATGCAAAATTGCATTAAAACTGAGAGTACAACACAACTCCTGGAGCCTTAAAATCTTCAGGGAGTGCTGTCCCCTCCTTGCCCTGCCTTTTTTTTTTTTTTAAATTAAATGGAATTTACCATGAAGGGCAGGAAATCCTCATTAGGTCAATTTGTAAGATCCTAGAACTCTATATACAATAAAATGGTAATTTAGGGTGTTTTTTTGTATAGTGTGATGGTCCTTGAGAATATTTTATGCCTTCAGGTTGGTCAATCTGAGAGATGATATAAAGGAGGTCAAATATTGAGAGTAATTAGCAGGATTGAAGATGTGGTATTACAGATCTTAAAGGTAATGCTGCTTGTAATACAGATATTGTGAAGAGGCAGACAGTGAAAAGTGTGAAGTGGGTAGATTACTAGAATCCGTCAAAAAGATTCTGTCCCCAGGTGCCATAAAGTTCTACATGAGAGACATAGGATGGTTTTTGTTTCTGTTGCTCTCTCAGTGAGTTTTAATTTTAAGTCTATGTTTTTGTCGTCCCTGTATGGATTTTAAAGCATTTTGTTGAATTAAATATTTCTCTTGGAGAGCTAAATATCATGTAATTGATGCAACGTTCCATCACGGAATGGCAAGATTTACAAGAGCAGTTAGATGCTAAGAGGACTGAATGCTTCCTTATAAATTCAGAATGTTCACTTATTAAATTAGAGAGTACAGGCCAGATCCTGGCCCAGGACCAGCTCTGGAGGAGTAAAGGTACTATATCATTGTCCTAACCCAGCACCTGTTATAGGGGAATCCACAGGTGGTGAAGACAGCACAGGGGGCTCCATACCTCCCTCTTCCACCCTCCCCACACCTCTTTCACTGTAGTGGGCACACTGGAGACATGGCCAGAACTTTGAAAACCCCTGGCTGCTGTAACAGTCCCTTGGAGGCAATGACCAGATGGCATAAATAAGTAGGTGTGGGGCTGCTCTAATTTATGCTGGGAGGCCAGCCAGACCCTGTCAGATCCAGGGACTGGAGCTGCACAAAGATTTACAGTCAGCGTTTCCTTACTCTGGGCCAGATTCCAAAGCTGCAAACCAACAGGAGAAAGGAAAAGGTACTCCATGTCCTGAGTGATTGTGTAGTGTAATTCAAAGTGTAGAGCTAAGCCAGATAATGTTGATATGCTAGCCAACATGTGGCTCCCCACTGCACACTTAGAGCATACCATGTATCAGCACACACAGTTGCTACTGGCAGCATGCAGGCTATCCCATCACCAGGTAGGTTGCAATGGCTCTGAACAAGGCGCATCATTACTCTGTGTAGGATTTTTTGTCTTGGGCTTTTTATTGCAGCTGGTCTGCATGTTTTGGGTTAAATGACGTTGATATATTTTACTAATTATCTTTTTGTTAAGATTTCATTTTAGCCTAATGTTACATTAACTTGCTTCTGTTTGTATGCTTAGATGCTTGCAACAATCACATCATCAGGTTGTAATGCTGGTCTTTTTGACTGGTCAATGGCCTATATGGTTCATAGGCCTTTAAACATTTAACCATTGCTGTCACATATTTTGTGTTCAGTACAATAGGCAGATATTACGATACTCATATTGTTGATTGTGCTCTCATTGTGCCTGACCAACCTGATTGCCTTGTATGATGAGATAACTGGCTCTGTGGATATGGGGAAAGAAGTGGATGTGATATATCTTGACATTAGCAAAGCTTTTGATACGGTCTCTCACAGTATTCTTGCCAGCAAGTTAAAAAAGTATGGACTAGGTGAATGGATTATAAAGTGGATAGAAAGCTGGCTAGATTGTTGGGCTCAATGGGTAGTGATCAAAGGGTCAGTGTCTAGTTGGCAGCTGGTATCAAGTGGAGTGCCCCAGGGGTCAGTCCTGGGACCGGTTTTGTTCAACATCTTTATTAATGATCTGGATGATGGGATTAATTGCACCCGCAGCAAATTCGCAGATGACACTAAACTGGGGGGAGAGGTAGATATGCTGGAGGGTAGGGATAGGTTCCAGAGTGACCTAAACAAATTGGAGGATTGGGCCAAAAGAAATTTGAGGAGGTTCAACAAGGACAAGTGCAGAGTTCTGCACTTAGGAAGGAAGAATCCCGTGCACCAATACAGGCTGGGGACCGACTGGCTGAGCAGCAGTTCTGCAGAAAAGGGCCTGGGGATTACAGTGGATGAGAAGCTGGATATGAGTCAGCAGTGTGCTCTTGTTGTGAAGAGGCCAACAGCATATTGGGCTGTATTAGTAGGAGCATTACCAGCAGATCAACGGAAGTGATTATTCCCCTCTATTCGGCACTGGTGAGGCCACACCTGGAGTATTGCGTCCAGTTTTGGTCTCCCCTACTACAGAAGGGATGTAGACAAATTGGAGAGAGTCCAGTGAAAGGCAATGAAAATTATTAGGGGGCTAGGGCACATGACTTATGAGGAGAGGCTGAGGGAACTGGGGTTATTTAGTCTGCAGAAGAGAAGAGGTGGTGGTGGTGGGGATTTGATAGCATCCTTCAATTACCTGAAGGGGGGTTCCAAAGAGGATGGAGCTAGTCTGTTCTCAGTGGTGGCAGATGACAGAACAAGGAGAAATGGCCTCAAGTTGCAGTGTGGGAGGTATAGGTTGGATATTAGGAAACACTTTCACTAGGAGGGCGGTGATGCACTGGAATGGGTTACTGAGGGAGGTGGTGGAATCTCCATCCTTGGAGGTTTTTAAGGCCCCTTGATACAGCCTTGGCTGGGATGATTTAGTTGGTGTTGGTCCTGCTTTGCGCAAGAGATTGGACTAGATGACCTCCTGAGGTCTCTTCCAACCCTAATATTCTGTGATTACATGGTAGTGTAACAGGGTCTCCTCGGTCCTGCTTCTGTCTCCATCTACAAACCATGCAGAGACCCTTGTGCTGGTTCAACACCTTGTGCAGTTTATTTATAATTGAGTCCCATGACCTTCACAGCATATGTGGCACCTTTACAAGCTGGGGGAGAGCAACTGCAATCTCCCTCTCCCTCTCCCTGCCTGCTTTCCCCCTTTTCACTTCCTTCCTGTGCCTATTGGTGGGCTCTGCCCAATGGCTTAATTAACCTTTCTGCCCTGTCCCACCCACAGATTAGGCACAGGTCTGCCTCTTCAGCTCTAATCTACTATACCTGGTTGGAGCTGCTGTGAACAGAGTCTTGGATGGTGAGCACCACTGTAAAACAAAACAAACTTTCAATGCGCCTGTACAAACTGTGATCTCTGCCTATAATTTGAAATAAGAGAGACTGTGGAACCTCCAACATTGCTGAGGAGAGAAGGTTGAGCTTTTACTGTTACCCACCGTATAGCTATCAAAGTGGACTGACAATTCTCATACAACATATTGATATTCCATAAGCTCTTCAGTCCAGGTCTGTCTTTTTGTTGTGTTTGCACAGCC
Organism: Lepidochelys olivacea; assembly: GCF_965140295.1. Taxonomy (NCBI): domain Eukaryota; kingdom Metazoa; phylum Chordata; order Testudines; family Cheloniidae; genus Lepidochelys; species Lepidochelys olivacea. The sequence continues at coordinate 76,534,137 of NC_140417.1, read as the reverse complement.
CCTAGCACAGTGGGACCCCGATCCATGATTCTACCACAGTAGAAATAATGTATCCTTATCCCATGGTGAAATAAATTACAAAATACTCATGCAGAGATTAGATACATTATAGTGACTTAATATTACAAATGAATTCCTACTGTAATTGCAGTCCTTCTGACATTAGCATACACTTGGCTATATACTCTGGGTTAAGGGTCAGCAATATCAATCTATCTTCGTCTGTATTGGAGTCACTTAGCTCCCCTCTGGTAAAAACAAAGGGGCTAGCTGATAACTCCTGACAAGTTGGGGTTTCCTGAAAATACCACAATAGAGGGAAATTGGCAGCAACTGGACATCCTTTGTTTGACCAACTGCAGAACTGAAATAATGAAAGAGATGCAGAACAGGAGAACTGGAGGAATGACGGCTGCTCAGAAGGCAAAAGAGAGCAGACTGATTGGTTGATTTATAATTTATCTTTTTATAATTTTTTTGTTTTGCTGCTTAAAGGGCTTAGAATAGTTTGCCACATCACAAGATTATATCTATTTTTGTGCACAAGCTACGGGACTAATAACTAATGTATTACCCACAGCAGTAATAGGCAACCATGTATTTTAACACAAGTAATATGCATATAATGTTACTTCAAGTAATAAGATTTCCATAGAAATGTAAAATACAGTATGTGTCACCAACGGTGATCCCCCTCAGAAGCAGTATGGGAAATCTGTAACAAGTCTTAACAGCTATTTACTAGCTATTGTCCTCCCCGAGGCTAACAACTTAAATCCCATCATGTGGGGATATGTTACCCATTTGTAGGGTTTATTTATTTATTTATTTTAAATAAAATTTAATAAATTTTAAAATCCCACTCAAATTAAAAAGAAACAAGCCTGAAAAGGGAGCTTCAAATAATTTCCAAGATAAAAAAGCCAGAATGAAATAAGCACTTATATCATTATATTTCAATAGTTTATTAATGCACAGTATCATTAGCATACCTTGGAGCATAGCACAGTAAGTGTTATAGTAAATGAGGGTTTATTGAATCAGGTCTTTGGCAGTGAATGCAGCCCATCTCCAGTTAGCTGTAGCTCTTTAACTTTGGAATATCACCAGCTCCAGAACATTGTATAAAACATTGCTGCCTCAGTATGGCATCATCCAGAGATTTAAATTCACTCTGTCTGTGATAGAATAAAGTACAGTAATGAATCATTGTAAAGTACGGGCTTGAACCAAAATCCTTTGAATTCAATGGATAGACTCCCATTGACTTCAATGAGCTTTGGATCAGTCCCTATCTTCATTACATGTGTGTATTTCTGGATATATATGCACCAGTGTTTATGGTAGAAGTGAAATCAAGCAGAATAATGTGAGACTTAAGTATATGGATCTGAAGAGGCCACCTTCAGAGAAAATCTGTGTTCAGTAAATGGAAGAAAAGAAAGAACACACAAGTAGTTTAACTAAGCTATTTCTGTCCATTACAGAGATTTGTTGTAAAGTGCATTCATTCCTTTGTATTTTAGGAGGGTTTTCAATGTGTCTCTAATCATACAACTCAGTTAATATACAGACTTCAGTTTCAAGACAGAAACTTTTTAATGTTTTAAGAGGTGACACAGAGCTACCTCAGGATTTTTGAAAGGTTTGCACATTTTAAATATGGCACAGGATTTTCCTTTGCACAGAGGAAAGTTGTTTGTTTATAGTATTACATTTCCTGATCTCTGACACAAATGTGATTGTCATCAAGTGCCTTGTTCAGGATAACACCCGTTTAGAATTAGATTACAGTGAGAAGAAAATAAAGGTTGATAATCACATTAAGGTCAGCCAATGGAATAACAGGTCTAGGACAATTCTGAAGGTCCCATAATGTTGACATTTGTTCCTTTGTGAAAGGGTATAGATACTTTGAATAAACTCTGTAGCTGCAGTTCAAGGGCTTTTGGTTGTCTGTTTAGAAAGAACAGATTGTATGTTTTGCACCCTTTCAAATATTAATGTAAAGACAAATGTTTGAGTAATTTGGGACATAAGTTTAGACATTTATGGTATGTTGGGAGTTCCAGCATTCAATAGGTTCTATTATTAAAGCTGGCACAAACCCTAGTATCTGATCTATGTAGTAACACAATGTCCTTTGTGACTCAATAAACCTCTCTATTGTTTAGAAAATCTGGGATTTGTGTATCCCATAACACTAGTGTTTGCTTACAAAGTAGGCTATACCATAGATCTGAATCTTGAAGCCATAAAGGGGGAATTTAGCTTCTCTCCTCTCATCAGCAGTGCAGTGTCTTGCAGAGGGTGTCGGAGGCAGTTAGGTACAAAAGTTCTGTTTGATGCCCGAGTAGCTTTTCAGCCTTTCACCATTACAGGTATTTGTATTTTATTCATACTTCCCTCACTTCAATATGGGTGGAGCCCTTTTTCCATAACGAAAGGAAGTTTCCAGTGAGAGAATGATGGTCTGTGAGGTTTTATCAATTCCAAGGTATGCACTCTATATATTATTGCATTTTGTGTGTGTGTGTGTGTGTGCGTGCGACTGTTAAACCATCAACTTTCACACACTGAGTTCCATTATCCATAGAACAGGTACAGAACGTGCTGCAGTAGTGCAAGCTTTCCCATAGCACTCCGACAGAGTGCTTCAGAGTCTTCCAGAGGGACCACTTCCGGGGCTTGGAGGGTAATTGAGTCTCTGTTCACAATTAAGTCCTTAGCCTTACCTTCAGGACTTTGAGAAACAATGCCAATTAGTTTGTCAAATGTGGTGCTGGTTTTGCGATGTGAATATTTGCCTACCAGGAAGTTGACATAGGGCTCTGTCCTGCAATGTGCTGGATGCCAGAAGGCCATTATGGGTAAAAGTTTTCATAAATGCCGAAGTCCCATTTTCAAAAGTGAGGTGGGCGCTTAGCTGCCTACAGCTCATTGAAAGTCAGTAGGATTTAGGCTTTTAAGTCATGAAGGTGCTTTTGAAAATTTTATCCCAGGCTCTTGTAGGATCAGGTCGTTTGATCAACAGCTTATTTCACGTTGCCCATTAAGCACCCATTAATTGCCTATGAGCTTCTGTTGTGGACAGGATTAGGTCCAAGTGGTCCAGAGGGCAAGACTTTGTGACATATTAATAGATGTCTGAGCCATGGCAGGATACATTTTCTTCAAACTAAAACGATAGTGTGTCCTCTATTAGTTATCCTGAGACTTTTTTTATGACAGTAGGTTTGTGGAGAAAATAATTCTGTTATGTCAACTCAGTTCAAAATAGAAAAAAATATCAATGGGAATAAATTAAATTAAAAACCTCTTGCTGTATTTGATAGAATATCAAAACAAATGATAAAATGGCAGTATACCTAAACGTTTCAATAGTGTCTCTCTCAGAAGCTTAGAAACTTACATTTTGTTCTTCATTTGTCATTCTGTAGTTAGCATCTTAAGTATTTTGGTTTGTATTTATTAAATTATCTAGTTTATTTTTTCTATTTGTTATAATTTTGTTCCCTTTTGAAATAATCCATCAGAGTTTCCATTTCTATATAACATCTGCTCAGATTTGCATTACTGTGTATTCATTGTTTAAACAGCACAGAGCCTCAAGTGGAATAACACTGGGAATTCTGCAGATTTCTGAATAACAGGAATATTTGATTTATACCATTCATATACTGTTTGTTATTTAATGGTAGGTTTTTATTTGCAACCTGTACATTTATAACCTGGTGAAAGGATTTAATTGCAATGTTTTTTGGTGCTAGAGTCACTGCCAAGAAAAGTGGCCAAAAAAGGAAAAAAGGGATATTGTAGTCTTTTCTGAGGTTTCTTTGTGGAACACAGTGAATTTCCATCTGGGACCAAAATCACACACATTCATGATGTTGGGTAATTCTGTAGTTTGTCAGTTGGAAACCAAATTTATTGGCAAAAAATGTGATTTTTTTCTTTTTTTGGAGGAAATGTGTAAATACTTAGGAAACTCAAATATATAAAATAAAAGATGTTGAACATGACTAATCAGAAGCAAATTGATTAAATACATTTTATGGCTAAGAAATTAAACCATTGAATTATTTTATATTGTGTATAGCAAGCTGCCTTTGTTTATTTTAAACATTGATGGTAGAACTGTAGAGTCTTCAGCTGGTGTATGGAATTCTACTTTCATTCTTATGAATTATGTTTTTAGTAAGGGGTATACGGTGGGGGGGTGTAGTTCATTAGGCACAAAAGTACTGTACTCTAGAATTAAGATAGTTTTTCAAAGTTTTAACCTAGATGCACATTTTAAAATCAGGATAATATACATTTAAGTAATATTAATGTTAACTGCTGTTGTATTAGTTTTGATGGAATAAATGGGTCAAAGGTGTTTAACGTAACCCCATCACTGTCCAACATCAACAGTGATAAACAAGGTACAGACACCCCAGCCTGCTCAGTACCGTGGCAAACACATCATTAAAAATTCTTTAAACCTTTTATTAAAGATACATAAAAGAAGGAAAAATATCTAAAGCATTTAAAATGTACAGTATTAAGCAAGGCTTTTATTTTAACAACATCTCTTGTTCTCTGTGCCTTTAGCTGGAGAGAGGTTTTTAGAAGGAAAAACCCTTGTTTGACATTCGATGGTATTAAATATGGTAATAACCATCATTTTGGGGAAAAGAGAAGTTAGTTGAGCTAGGCTGCGGCTGGCATTGTTATTAAAGTCTGATCTCGTTTCCTGTGATCCCATTTCCTGAAAAAACACACATACACACAAAGATAGAAAATGCAGCCTGTGTCCCTCTCATGTTGACTTTCATTTCAGCCACGCTGCTGGAGAAACACGGGCGCAGTACATTGTCTGACCAGCTCCTCCAAGACCTGGCAAACTCTTACCAGCGTTGGGCTCTTTAGAGCATTGCTTTTAGCTGCCTGTCTGGTTAGAGGCTTAGAGCATTGTCCCGAGATATGCAGTGTTGACTGACTAAGACAGACTATTATTAGACAAGGCAAAAGGAGAGATTGGAAAGAGAAGAAATAAGATAGGGAAGGAAAAGGACACATTTGGGGGTGAGAGGAGACAAAGTCTCACATCCCAGGTGGTGGTTGGGATTCGGACAAAGCCAGTAGAAGTGGCAATGTCATCTGAGTCCCTCTCTTGGGTCAGGTTGGTCAGGACATCTTTTAGGATGAGGACAAAAATATGTCTGGGGCCCCAGGAGCAGTGGGGGTGGCAGTGATTGTCATGAAGCTTGCTCCAGTGTCATATTTTTCTCCCAAAGTCTCTTCCTTTAAGCACCCTAACAGGGAGAGATGGGCAGAATAGCCCATCCCCTTATTATCTTGTCAACCAACTAGGCCTCATATCTGACAAGCCAATTTTGGTTCATTGATTTTTCGGTCTCTCATTGTTCTTGTTAACAGGCATGATCTTAACACAGCCCTTGTTGAACTCAGTCTTTCTACTCCCATTTTCTACATTTTTCCATTAACAATTTTTGTTATGTTATTGTGACATCTTCTCATAGAATCATAGGACTGGAAGTAACCTCGAGAGGTCATCTAGTGCAGTCCCCTGCACTCATGGCAGGATTAAGTATTCGCTAGACCATCCCTGACACTTATGAACTAATCTTACGAATTTACACTCACTTTTTACAGTTGAGCTCACAAATAGGGTACATTTGTAGGTCCAATTATCACAGCAGTGTTAAGGGTGTAACCTCCCTAGTCACAGCAGAGTTTACTATTATGTTATCTCAGATCTAATCTGCTCTGAGGCTCATGCTAAAAGAAGAAAAAAGACTTCACTCTGTACTGATAGATACTTTCTGTGGTGGTAGGTAGTCTTGTCTATTAAATTCAAGCATTACTTTAAATATAATTGAAACATAACTTCAAACTAGACTGAAGCTTGTTTTACCTAAAAACCTCTCATTTATTTCAAGACACATCCAGTGTTACAGTGTCAATTACTACTTAACAGTACCACAAGATATCTCCAGATTCCCAACTAGCAAGATCCCTGGAAAGCCTTGGATGTGAGCTCTCTCATTGGATGCCCTTTTCCAGTAAGAGGTAGGCCTATCACCCTTGCCCAAAAAAGAAGATACAAACCTGCTCTGGAAGCTGCACAGCTATTTGGACAGAGGAGAGCTGATCCAAATGAACTACTAGCTTCACATGCTCCAATTTCCACTCCTCAGCAATCACCAAGCCACTCATAACATTGAAATGATTATTTCCAGTCTGCAGTGACTGTCCTGCATGGTGGCTAGTGTTTGAGGAGAGTGGGTGGATGGATACACTCAATGGATCAGAATAGATTAAAATATAAAATAACCTCAGCATCTTGGGGGGGGGGGGTGAATATACAGTAGAACCTCACAGTTACAAACACTTTGGGAATGGAGGTTGTTCATAACTCTGAACAAAACATTATAGGTATTCTTTCAAAAGTTTACAACTGAACATTGACTTAATACAGCTTTAAAACATTACTATGCAGAAGAAAAATGTTGCTTTTAACCATCTTAATTTAAATGAGACAAGCACAAAAACAGCTTCCTTACCTTGTCAAATCTTTTTTTAAACCTTCCCCTTATTTTTTTTACTAGTTTGCATTTAATACTGTACTGTACTGTACTTGCTTTTTTGGGGGTCTTTGCTGCTGCCTTCCACTTCCAAATGAGGTGTGTATTGACTGGTTAGTTCGTAACTCTCAGGTTCTACTGCAATGCCTGCCACTTACACTGCTGTCGTGGGAGCTCTTCAACCCAGATTGCCCTTGAGGAGCTCCCAGCATCTGGAGACTCACAGATGGCTGTAATCTACTTCCTCCCACGCCCCTCAACACACTGTCCTTTTTCTATGGCTATTTGAATGTCATGACCTCTTTCTTTCTTCTTCTGGCTGACCGCTGAAATTTAAAGCAAATAGTCAGGGAGAGCTCAGTAATTTCAAAACAATGCTCTTTTAAAATGCCTTTTGCGAATAAGTGACATACAATCATCTGAGGAAGAAACGGACTATGTGTTAGCCTGCCCAGGATCTCTGGGCAGTCCTCATTGACTCTGCCTTTCAGAAGGAGCTGATGGAGGGGCTTGATATGGTGGTTGTAGTAGTTGTTCTTCCTCTTCAGCACTGGGGGAGCAGCTGTGAGAGCTGCGGTGTCCGTGGAGGTCTCCTCTTAGCTGAATCAATGATATGGGATAGTCATGATACAGTCACCTTGTGCTGTGTTTCTTGTCTTCTATTATAGTTCCCTATTTTTTGAGAAACACTGATTTGCAGAATTTGAATTGAAGGAAACTAGTGGGATAGAGCTCCATTAGCTTATATAAATTAGTTTTACATCTCAGCAAAGACCGAAAGGGAAGAGAAGTTTCTGTTGTTTGTTCACCAAAATGAGCTGTGCTTGAATGGAGAATGGATTAAATAAAACCATTTATCGTCTAACTGTATTTTGCCTAAAGTAATGTCTCTGAAGCACATCAAGTTGAATAATTTAATATTTTTGGGACAGTTTCTTGTACTTTGGTGTATCACTGGGGAGATTTATCATTAGTTCGCATAGAGCCTTTCTGTAATTTGGAATGGAATGTATACAGTACACTAGCAGATAAATAATGTATGCCTGATGAAAATAATCTATCCAAGCACTAGCTGCTTAGCCTAAATAATAGAAGCCAAATCTTATACTCAATTTGTGTTTCAATGAAATTAGTGGGCCTAATCAGTAGCTTTTATAAGGGCACTTTACGCTTCTCTGACAGTGTAGAGTGCCCATAAACTAGCTGAATTCAATCCCATGGTGGAAGTGAATTCCCTGCACAACACACAGCCAGCAAAACAGCTCTTTACTGCTCCCTCGTGCAGCCCCCAGCACAGAGGTAGGGTGACCAGATGTCCTGATTTTATAGGGATGGTCCCGATATTCAGGGCTTTGTCTTACATAGGCTCCTATTACCCCCTACCTCCCCCGCATCCACATACTAATACAGTGGTCCCCAAACTTTTAAAGTTGCAACCTCCTTATCCTTAATCTAACCTGCCCGTGCCCCACCCCCCCAGGAGCCACGGTCAGGAGCAGGGGCCGGGAATGAGGCTGTGGTTGGCAACGGGGCCACGGACAGTGGCCAGAGCTGGGGGCAGAGCTGCTGCTGGAGGCAGGGCAAGAGCAGAGCTGGGGGCAGAGCGGGACTGGGTGGCACTCCATCCCTGCCCTCCGTGGCGGCTGGTCTGGGCCCTGCCACACCCCCGGACGTTCCTCTGCCCACCCCACAATTTGGGGACTACTATACTAAGAAAATCCCTTTCTTTAATCGCCATTAAATCCACATATTTTGTTAATAAATGGAAAACAATTATGTACTTTTTGGCCAACTGCTGACAAAGCTAATAGTCAAAGGCAATAAGCAGTCTAGAATGGAAGCTGGGGGTATGAATGTTACCTGTATAATCTTATTTGTTCCTGTTTTATTGAACAAACACTCTAATGTGGAAATATTTCACTTTAATAAGGGTTATTTTGGTGTGTGTTTGCATCTGGTTACCATTCTTCTGCTCACGACTGGAATTTATAATTTTCCCTAAAATAATGCACATTGGAAAACATAATCCCAACTATACATATAAAATGATGGGGTCTAAATTAGCTGTTTCCATGATCTCTTCCTTGAGTGGTGTCATTGTAGATAGTTCTTTGAAAACATCCATTCAGTGTGCAGAGGCAGTCAAAGCTAACAGAATGTTGGGAATCATTGGGAAAGGGATAGATAATAAGACAGAAAATATACTGCGTCTTTATAAATCCATGGTACACCCACATCTTGAACACTGCATGCAGGTCTGGTTGCCCCATCTCAAAAAAGATATATTGGGATTGGAAAAGGTCCAGAAAAGGGCAACAAAAATTATTAGGGGTATGGAATATCTTCCGTATGAGGAGAGATTAAAAAGACTCAGACTTTTCAGCTTGGAAAAGAGACGACTAAGGGGGGATATGATAGAGGTCTATAAAATCATGACTCGTGTGGAAAAGTAATAAGGAGGTGCTATTTACTCCTTCTCATAACACAAGAACTAGGGGTCACCAAATTTAATTAATAGGCAGCAGGTTTAAAACAAAAGGAAGTATTTCTTCACACAACGCACAGTCAGCCTGTGGAACTCTTTGCCAGAGGATGATGTGAAGGTCAAGGCTATAACAGGGTTCAAAAAGGAACTAGATAAATTCATGGAGGATAGGGCCATCAATGGCTATTAGCCAGGATGGGCAGGGGTGGTGTCCCTAATCTCGGTTTGCCAGAAGCTGGGAATGGGCAACAGGATGGATCACTTGATGATTACCTGTTCTGTTCATTTCCTCTGGGGCACCTGGCATTGGCCACTGTTGGAAGATATGATACTGGGCTAGATGAACCTTTGGTCTGACCCAGAATGGCCATTCCTATATTCTTATGTTTATACAAATGACCATGGAGTTCTGTTAGATTGACATATAGGGAGACTATAAACATTTCTTCAAGTGCTCATAAATTGTTTTGAACAAAACTTCCAGATTCTTCATCCCAGAGTAGATGTTACTTGGAATGAGAAACAGGAGAGAATATACTAGATAAGAAATAGAAAATGTATAGTTGGGGGGGGGAAAGCATATTCAGTGCCTAGGGATTTATCACTGTGATGTGTTAAACATAAGTTTCTAAGAAGATGGTATTGGATGGCATTCAAACAGTGTTGATGCACTTCTAATTTGTTCTTTTTCGGATGTAAGCAGGAAGATGCTTTTATTTCATATTAAATAGATTTTTGTCTGCTTTTGATATTGCTTTGGGTCGACCTCTTTGAATTGACTATGGCTTTAAGACTCCGGAAACTGAAATATTTAATCCTTTTGGATGCTTTGCAGTTTGATGACTCCCCTGCACTAAGAGATGTGCCTTGTTAACTGAACTGATCATGCAGATCATACTCTAAAATCAGCGCACTAGAAATACACACGACAGGGTTGGCTTGTTGCTGTGTGTTTGATTATGGAAGATTCCTGAATCTATTTGGGTGCATCACAACTTGATGACAGCTCTGTACAAAGAAATGGGTCATGCTGTCCACGCCAATAACAGAAAATGGTAAAGTAATAATCAAGTTGACTTGTTGCTTTCTGAGTTATGACAAGATCTGGGAAGTTTGTAAATCTTAGAAGCTTTGGGATCCTTTCATAAATTGTTTAAATATTTGGCAGTCATTTTAAGTAATATCTCCTAAGGTGCACTGTAGAGGAACACCTAGTGTCTCCCTTCTGAGAACCCTAGGAGGCAAGGAACTTTGAAAGGCAGAGCTTGTGGGGATGTACGAGGCAATATATGAAGAAGTGCAGGGGACAGTGAGGCAACTGGAGAGTGTTTGTGTAGAAGAGCAATAAGCTCCTGGCTGGCACCTAATTCAGCTGCTGACTTACGAGGGAGTACCGGAGTTGGAAATCCCATTCTGTCTCTCATTAGTAGCTCTGCAGTTACCTAGATATGCTTCATTAACCCCTTGGGCATCCATAGTGATTTGTTCCAAGACGCAGCCCCCTTTCATTGCTCCCACTGCTCTCTTGCCTCTGAAGGCAACAATACATTGCAGGCTGGAAATTAGGCTGCTTGCCAACAGGAGACACAAGGGGTTATTGATGTCCCTGGGCCTCAGCCTATTTGCATCTAACAGAGTGTGCAGCAGTTGAGAGAAGGCTCCTGTGCCCTTCCTAAGGCATGCCGGGGGAGTCCTGCTCTGATGTGCATTACCTGGAGCTGTGCATCCGGAGGAGCTGTAATTGTATTATGTTGTGTTAGCTGAGTAACAGCATGTGATGGTGGAATTGAAGGCTGTACCATAATCTATAAACACAAGAGACAGTTAGGGATGTATTTAACTTTGGAAACTGCAGACTTCTTTTAACCATGCAACCTTAACGTTCCTTTATCATTGTTTACATCACCCTTCAGGGCGTATGCCTGGAATAACATTGGGGCACATTCCTGCATTATATTTAATTACATACACAAAACTAAAGACTTTGTTAATGGAAAAACTGGTTTGCCTAACTTTAAAATGACAATATTACTTATGCCATGTGGAGCTAGTGAGTTTGGGTTAAATTTATTTTTGGCATTGTATATTAATATACTAAAATACTTATTTTTCTAATGGATTAGTTTCTATACTAAGAAATTTAGTTCTTCTCTTCCTTTTTTTAATACCGTAGGCTGGTTAATGTATATTAAGAGCTGGGCGCACACACAGAGGATGTTGGGATTGTAGAGCTTCCTGTTCTTATTTTTGAGATTTTGAATGCCTGGTGCCTGAGGCAGACTGCTCCAGAGTGCTTAAAATAGTGAAAGTATCCTCTTTGGTCACAATTTTAATCAAAGAGAGCTATCTAAATTCAGTTTTAATTGTGCCCAGCTAATCAAAAACATACAAGCTATTTACCAGCTAGGCAAAAGTCAGTGGGGCATCTGTACTAGGGACAAAGCTGGAGGAGATTTCAAACCATCAGGATATCTTCTATCAGTGAGATTGGAAGGCCTAAACATAGGGACCAGATTTAACTAGATTTGCTTGGTAGACTTGAGTCTTTGTACCACACATGAATATTAAATAGGCCAATGGCCAGTAATAAATGAAGTGACAGTGCAGATGGGTTCTATGCTGGGGCCAGAGAGACATGGAGATGCTTCAACTAATTATTGACCTTCCTGGCAATGAAAAAAAGGCACAATTATATTTACACAAATACCTGGTATACAATTTTAATATCAACTGTGTCATCTCAATACATGATAATACATTAGTAGATAATGAGGTTAAAACTGGGTTTAGTCAATACATTAGATATTTCTCAATATTTATGTATAATAAATTAAAAACATTTCTAAAACTATATTTGGAAAACATCTTATTATAAAGGATAGTTACTTTTGTACGTATCGGGACATTACAGAAAAAGGATTATGATTGCTCATTTCAAGAGGCAGCAATGCAGTGACTCATCCTTTCTACAGGCATCATATTCTGCATCTACAATGTACTTTGAAAATAACATTACAATAAGAAATTTGAAAGAACCTGACCGTAAACCAGGAGTTAATGAAATATGTGATTGGTAAAATATTTGCATAATTGAATTCTCCCCAGCAAATAAGAATGACCGTCGCCTAAAAAATAATCTGATAAATATCTAATACTCAAATTTTGTTCTGAGCCAAAAATTATTTGGGTGGGAAGCTCACATATATGTGTAACAATGTAGTTGCACAAAAATAGAACAAGGTTTTTAAACCAGTTTAATTGTTTTCTGGAACCCTGCAGGGGCAGGGATTGAAGCATGAAATGAGAATCCTGAAGCCTCACATGGTTTATCAGAATTGACAAACACATTTAATTCTATTCAATTTATCATATTCTTTAACAACTAGAAATGTGCTGAGATCTGCAGGGTGCACAAGCAAGAGAGAGGATGCTGAGGATAGCTAGGAAAACTCAGTTCATCAAAACACACAAATACACTTTCACTGATCGTAATCAACTAGAAGTTTTCCTCCTGGAGAACGGGGGGAGAGAAATGTAACTTAAACTGTGATTGTTAAAATAAACAACCCTGGTATAAACAACTCCCTCCTCTCAGGGTGTGACTGTAGTCTCCTTTCCTGCAGCCCCTCTTTGCTACTTGCAGCTCCTAGGCTTTATACATGACCCTTACCTTCCTGCCCAGCTGAGCCTGCTTCTAGTTAGTGGCCTCCTTCATGCTACATCTCTCCCCTACTTGCAGCACAATTGGCTGATTAGACCTGCCTGGCCTAATTTACCCTCTCAGGGCCAGTGTGAGGAATACAGCCCATCACACTCCTGGTGACATCACAGCTTCTCCAGTAGTTGCTACTGACTGTGGATGGACGACTCTCAAGAACCCTGCAAAGGACTAGTGGACAATTTGTCAAGGGAGCAGAAATTAAATAGATTTTTCCAGAGATGATAACCTGAGAACAGGCTCTATTATTCCATAGGACAAGCTTGTCCTGCTTGATGCTAGCTAATCTTAGCTGCATGACACCCTCTGACCCTGGTACTGTCTTATCAGGCTATACTTAAGAAGGCAATTCTAAGTAATTTACTATGTGGTCCAGTACAGGCTCTTTCAAACAATGGGGCCTGGCTGGGGCACACCGATGGGGCCTGGACAGTGTCTGCCTGGGCTCTGAAAGTTGTCGTCTTATTGTAATTGCAATATTAAAATTAAGAAAATGTGACTCATTGGAAGGCATTTTCTGTTAATTTCTCTGTGTGATTACTCCACAGAGTCTAGTTCCTGCCTCATCACAGGCTTCCATCACAGCAAGGGACCAATCAGCATTTCCTTCTTATGACAAAACGAGGCCTGCTGGGGTTCTGGCACTGAGGGCAGGAATGCTATCACTCCCATGCTCCCCCAGCTGCTGCCAAACCAGTATGTGCCTCTATTGAGTGGATGAGCAAGCAGCAATGTCAGGGCCTTGCCAGCAGCAAGGTGAGAGGGACAGAACAGAGAGACTATGACTTAAGGGAGAATGGGCTGGGGACAGCCTGAGGGAACTGGAGCTCAAAGGAAAATGGGCTGCCCTTGAGCTTTTGTTCCACCTCCACTGTGTCCCACAGAGATCACTCTCCATTGCAGTTTGGGCAGCCTTTCTGCATCGGGATACGCTTTGCACAGTGAAACAAGCTTCTCCGTCTCACTGAAACACGTCCAGGTAAAGCTATGAGAGCTGTACTTTTGAAAACCACATTAAAGAACATTATTTATGTGGCAAAGTCTAGCACTGCAAACGTTAGGAAAAGCCAGAATTCAGGTTGCCTGTGCAACCTGAATTCTGTCCCCATTGCATATGCATTCTGGTACAGTCTTAATTACATAATCACACATGTGGTGCGCCCAGACGGGATGGAGGAAGTGGGTCCATACACTGATTCCAGAGTGAGTGAGGGGTTTGCGGGAGAGCCTGGCTCAGTCCCTTGCCCCAGTTATGCTGCAGCATTTGATTAGAATGTTTGTGTTCAGTTATTGCTTTGCCATGCTGCCAAAATGTTGTTGACACAAGCAATAGAAGGGAAATGGCAACTTTCAATGGTTTATAACTTGGCTAAGTCTGACTGGAATTTTCGAAGGAAAAAGCACTGCTGTTACCCTATTGCCAATTTGGTTGGACTTATTCCTGGAGGTGTCATCACATGACATAATCTTTAATTAAAGATTAAGCTTTAATTCCTGGAGACTCCAGGGCAATCCTGGAGGGTTGGCAACCCTAACCTGAGGGCTTTCTTCCTATTGAATTTCAGAGGCCTGCTGTAAACAACTGAGGTGTTACAGTCTTTTTATGATAATTTCTAAGAATCTTTTATAATGAAAAATGTTAAGCAACCTAAATATAAGGGACACTATGAGCTCTGCCAATAGTACTTTCATATCCAAGTATTTTGTTGAAAGTTGGTATGTATGTACATTATCTCCTGCATTAGGGAAGATGTGGCTGAGATTGTCTGTTTTGATAAAAGTTGGCCTGATGTTAAAAACTTTGAGAAGTTCCGGTCCATTGAACAGCGTATTGGATCAAGAGACTTGAGTTCTGTTCCCTGTTCTACCATTTACCTTCTGCTTGACCTTGGGCAAGTGACTTCATCTCTTTGTGTCTAAATTTCCCTCCTTGTAAAATGAGAATAATAGTAATTAGTCTATTCCACAGCCTATTCCACAGCCAGTGTTTCTATTTTTACAAACTTGTAAATAGTGGATTAATTTTACTGGTGTATTTATGTACTCAACTCCAAACAGAGTATACTCATAATGTATTAGACCAAACTCACACCCCTTCCATGGGTTCGATATTAACGGGAAATAAAATAATAGCATAAAACACATTACTGCTTAAACTTTCTCCCCAAGCTTAGCTGTTCCTAAGATTTGCCTGGAGGGCCTCCCTGTGCCGGACCTTAACTTCTGGGTGAGGATCCAGTTGCCCTTATATTTTGCTTGAAAGTTACTAAGTCAAACTAATATCGTGACTCAGAAGTGATTTACAGTGTACCTTTGTGCAGGGTTCAGGCACCTGATAATGGGGTGACTCATGAAAGTCGCCCTGCATCCACAGAGTCTGCCATCCTAGTTACACTTGCCTTTTACTCTTGGTTAAGAATTAAAGGGTTTAGTAGGAATCATTTTATGAATTAATCATAAAGGCATTTAACTAATACTTATTGTCCATTTTATGTGTTTACTTTTAAAACTTTAAATATATAATGTGCTACACTTCTGCTTTGCTAATCCATCATAAATTGTGTAGTAAACAGAGAGTCAGAGATGACAAACAAAATAGACCTCAATTTAAAAGCTGACATTTAAAAGAAAGCTATTAACCTATTTAAGTCCCAGCTTTGAGTCACTTTTACTGAGTCATACATTTCTACTATTTTTTGGTAGCTATAGAGAAGAAGTCTTTTTATTTTGTTGGCACATGCAGTTATGCATAATGTTATATCAAGAACTATTGGTCCAGCCCTACTTTGCATTGAAAGTATTTTCTCCAGTATCTAGGATGCATTATCTGAAAACATTTCCAAGATGAGGAAATCAGTAATGTCGCTGTTTGGCCCCTACTTTCAAAACATCGAACAATTGATGGAATAAAACAGTAGCAGTAAGAGATGTTCTAAGTCTTACTGTCTCTGGGTAGAGGAGAAAGACAACTAAGTTGGGGCGAAATTCATGACTGTGCAGAGAACCCACACAAAACCTGGTCACCATCTGCACAGGGATGAGTACCAGGTATTAATGCCAGCAGTAAGTTACTCTTGTTTTCTTTATCCAGCCTCAGAGAAGGAGCAGTCAGTGGGAGAGAAGTTTGTGGGGGACAGTGAGGTGGGAAGTGGTTAATGTGGGGCAGTACATAGAGGTGGGGTAGAGACTCCACTTGGGCTCTGCAAGCCCCACTTGTTCCCTCTTCAGACTAGCAAATTACATACCCCACCTTGTTACACTTGAGTGCTCAGTCCCCTATCTTCTGGGCACCTGCAGTGTACACTGATCTGCTGCCTCTGTGGAAATGGTTCACTCCAGTTCACTGGTTTCACTTTCCTTAGCACAAGGCACTTAGACAGGTTTCTAATAGAACCAAACTGAAGTGTATTTAACAGAGCTTGAGATAAAGATTCAAACAAAAGCAAGTGTAAGGATTTGGAAGCATTAGATTATAGCTAAAAATGTAAATACCATATATAGCTTATCCTTATTAACAAGTTACTTTCCTGTTTAATAAGATACATCTCACCCATCAATGTGTTCTTGTAGCATTTGTCCAATTCAGAGAGCTGGGACCCACTCTTCATGAGATTCCCCCAGCTAACAATCTCCTCCTCCTGTAACGGATAACCGCTTGGGCCATTTCTTCGGCTCTTAGCATAAGAACGGCCATACTAGGTCAGAACAAAGGTCCATCAAGCCCAGTATCCTGTCCTCTGACAGTGGCCTATGGCAGGTGCCCCAAAGGGAATGAACAGACAGGTTATCATCAAGTGATCCATGCCTTGTCACCCAATCCCAGCTTCTGGCAAACAGAGGCTAGGGACACCATTCCTGTCCATCCTGGCTAATAGCCATTGATGGACCTATCTTCCATGAATCTATCTAGCTCCCTTTTGAACCACGTTATAGTATTGGCCTTCACAACATCCTCCGGCAAGGAGTTCCAGAGGTTGACAGTGCATTGTGTGAAAAAGTACTTGCTTGTGTTTGTTTCAAACCTGCTACCTATTAATTTCATTTGGTGGCCCCTTGTTCTTGTATTATGAGAAGGAGTAAATAACACTTCCTTATTTACTTTCCCTATACCACTCATGATTTTATAGACCTCTATCATATCCCCCCTTAGCTGCCTTTTTTCCAAGCTGAAAAGTCCCAGTCTTATTACTCTTTCCTCATACGGAAGCCGTTCTATACCCCTAATCATTTTTGTTGCCCTTTTCTGAACGTTTTCCAATTCCAATATATCTTTTCTGAGATGGGGTGACCACATCTGCCCGCAGTATTCAAGGTGTGGGCTTACCATGGATTTATATGGAGGCAATATGATATTTTCTGTCTTATTATCTATCCTTTTCTTGTTGATTCCCAACGTTCTGTTCGCTTTTTTGACTGCCCCTGCACATTGAGTGGATGATTTCAGAGAACTATCCACAATGACTCCAACATCTTTCTTGAGTGGTAACAGCTAATTTAGACCCCATCTTTGTATATGTACGTCAGTTAGGATTATGTTTTCTAATGTGCATTATTTTGCATTTATCAACATTAAATTTCATCTGCCATTTTGTTGCCCAGTCACCCAGTTTTGTGAGATCCTTTTGTAGCTCTTCGCAGTCTGCCTGGGACTTAACTATCTTGAGCAGTTTTGTATCATCTGCAAATTTTGCCACCAAACTGTTTACCCCCTTTTCCAGATCATTTATGAATATGTTAAATAGGACTGGTCCAGTACAGATCCCTGGGGGACACCACTATTTACCTCTCTCCATTCTGAAAATTGATCATTTATTCCTACCCTTTGTTTCCTATCTTTTAACCAGTTACCAATCCATGAGAGAACCTTCCCTTTTATCCTATGACTGCTTATTTTGCTTAAGAGCCTTTGGTGAGGGACCTTGTCAAAGGCTTTCTGAAAATCTAAATACACTGTATCTGCTGGATCTCCTTTGTCCGCATGCTTGTTGATCCCCTCAAAGAATTCTGGTAGTTTGGTGAGACATGATTTCCTTTACAAAAACCATGTTGACTATTTCCCAGCAAATTATGTTCATCTATGTGTCTGACAATTTTGTTCTTTTACGATAGTTTCAACCAATTTGCCTGGTACTGAAGTGAGGCTTACTGGCCTGTGGTTGCCAGGGTCACCTCTGGAGCCCTTTTTAAATTGGCATCATATTAGCTATCCTCTAGTCATTTGGTACAGAAGCTGATTTAAATGATAGATTACAGATGACAGTTAATAGTCCTGCAATTTCACATTTGAGTTCCTTCAGAACTCTTGGGTGAATACCATCAGGTTCTGGAGACTTGTTACTGTTTAGTTTATACAATCACAAGTTGTTGTCACTTAGCCTGCTCCCCCTTTCCCTTCTGAGACCTCTTCAGGAGTTTGTTTGTTTGTCAATATAAATCTCCAGTATGCATCTAGTCCAGTCTAGTAAACTTCTGCATCTAGTCCAGTGAACACAGGCTGTCTCCATGGATGTCCACAAACATCTCATAATAACGACAGTCAGCTAGTTCTTAGCTTTCAGCAGAGACCACACACAACCCTCCTTTTGTGAAATATTAAGAAGATGTTCAGACCTGCCTGGGTCTGTCTGTAACACCTAGCTCCTGGGGTCAATTGATTAAATGAGAATCTCAACTCTCATTTTTTTATTCTGAAGTAGTTTTCTAGCCCTTCTAGTTGCAGAGGAAAGCTTGGAAATGTGACCTGAGTACACCCTAAGGCTCAAATACCAGGAGGCAAAGGAAACTTTAAAAATCAGGAGGATTTTTAAGCCAATCTCATGATTTTGCTGCCCTGGCTCATGATATGTGGATGCTCTGGGTAATGGGGAAATAGCAGAGGGTCTAGGTGGAAGAGGGGTGGAGAGGGGTTTCAGGTACCTGTTGTGCAGAGGAACAAGAATTGGACCAGATGTGGCCTGGAGGGTGATACTGATTTCAGAAAGAGGGAAGAATTGCAGGGAGAGTGCTGTTCTGAGCAGCTGCTAGTTGGCAGACCTGGAAGGGGAGTCAGTCCCCATTGTGACTGCCTGCTTTGTTAATTCCTTTCTGTTCTATTTTTGTAGCAGATAGAAGCTTAGGCGTAACTGTAGTCTGTCTCAGGCAGAGCACCAGGGGCTAAAAACTATAATTACAGCTCCAGTTATGACCAAATAAAAATATTGGGACACAAGGGACAAAATTTTCAAATTTGGATGTTTTAAAATCTATGGATCTTCTTAACTTTAGGCACCCAGATCTGACAATGTTGGCCATTGCTCTTTAAATACTAGAGAACAGAAATGTGTTCCTCTAGTTCTGAACCTTTCTGCACATTCCTACTTTTAGATTCCAATATTCAGTACCAGTTTCTAAAAAGGATTGGAGGTATCTCCAGAAGAACCAAAAAAAAAAAAAAAACCCAATCCTCCTTTCCCTCCAATTTGTATAAAAGAAATAGACACCGTCCTTGCAACCTTGACTGTAATTTATTATTTTTCATTGGCTCTGTTATCACTGTCTGAGTGTTACTGAAAATTGTGACTGCACCCAAAATTAAAAAGCCCTCCTATAAATTAAATAAGACCATCTGTCAGGAATGATCTTTGGCTGGTTGGTTGCAATACTGGGAGATGAAAATCATTTTTAAAATTAAGAGCAAAACTTTCTTGAGTTTACTTCCACACATCATGATATGAAACTGAAAACGAATTTCACAGCACAGCGGAGAGATTGGAGGGTCACAGGGTCAGCAGACACTGAGTCAGAAAATACAGTGTCACAAACAGCAGACAGCATGATTCACAGCAAATAATTCAGTTGCTCAGAAAAGGAAAAGTGATTTTCATATCGCTCCTGACTCAAAGCTAGGAGAACTGATAAGAAAGTGGCTCTACCACTTCCAGCACAAATATCTTTCCCATATGCTTCTGCTTCACTTCAAGCAGATCTACATAGGAAACAGCTGAGTCACAAATAGTTTTCATGAGACACAAGGATTTATGTGAGAAGAAATAATTTGCCCCAAATCATCAGTGGTTATGAAGCAATACTAGATCATGGATGAGAAAATTCTTATATTCCTTCATTGTTGTATGCCGTGTTTTTGTGGCTGTGTTGGTTCCAGGATATTAGAGAGACAATATGGTTGAGGTAGGGCCCTATGAAATCTTCATTAACGAGAACGTGGATGGAATCGCGGAATCAAAACAATAACACAGAATCCAGTGCTTAAAAAAACAACAAACCAACCCAGCACAATACAAAAAATAAAAATGTCTCCTTGCTGCAGCCCCGGTGCCAGAGGAGCTCTCTCTCCCCAGCCCCTGTCCCAGGACCAGAGGAGATGGAATTAATATTTTTTTTAAATGGAAAAAACCAAAATCAGAAAATAATAAATCCAAAAATCCACAATAATGTACTCAGAGTGTCACAGCTAAATACAAGGTGGAACAGATGTTTAGCATAAGTAGTTAAAATATATTTCAAGGGACCAGGGCTGAGAGGTCAGATATAGAGTGATCACTTTGTGAAAAGTGTTCACCTGCAGGTGATGTGGTATTTTTTGTCTTTTATCATTTTTCTGTGTGAGTTCATTTGAGAACATGTCATGTTCCTGTTCTAGCTATGGACTGGCTACAGCTTGCTTATACACACCAGATGTGTTTATCATAAGACTTTTTTAATGGTCTGCCAGGTATGGCCGAGGTTCATTTAAGTAAGGTGGTTTTATAGACAGTGCTTCCTAGTGGCTAAACAGTATAATAGTTTAGCATTCCGTTACATCTCCGCCTTTAAGTTCTACGTTCCTAACATTTACAATATTTACACTATCAGGCTGTCTTTGAGGTTCACTAGAGATCAGTCTAAGTGTCTCTGAACAGTACGGATTTTCTAATTTCGTGACCCAAAAGCATAAAAGCTTGGTCATTTGACCATCCATTAGTTGTAGTGACCAGCTATGGTTGGTTTGAAATCCTTGAGTCGTCTTCTGCGTTGCCATGTGCAGAGTTTGCTCTGTTTCTGAGGAACAAACTGTAGATGTCAATGGTTTCTGCTGAAGTCTCCACTGTTGGTGTAGTGGGGCAGTCACCCTGCTCCGGCTCAGAAAGGGTTAAAAGCCAGCCCTTGGAGAGGGCTGGGGCAGAAAGCCAATAAGAAAAGGCTGGGAGGCAGCCAATCAGGGCCAGGCTGGGCCCTATAAAAAAGCTGCAGGGCCAGAAGGCAGTCAGTTTCTCTCTAGCTTTGGAGAGAGATGGATCTAGCTGCCTGAAGGAGCAAAGAGTAACTTGGACAGAGCGGTATTGGGGAATGGGTAGGCTGAGCTGTGGAGCTCAGGCCTGGTGACTTCCCAGGCTAAGGCCTGACAGAAAGGCCTAAGGAGGTACTGGGGCTGCAGAGGTGCAGCCTGGGGATAGGCAGAGGCAGCTGGTCCAACCCGCTTGCCAATGATGACTGGCCAACACAGACTGCAGTTTGCCCCAGAGAAAGGGGGCTAGATGACGACTGGCAGTAGCCACTGAGGCAAGGTGGGCATAGGGGGAGGGGATTTCCCTGGGAGGGAAGACCTAGAATATGGGGGCACTGCTGTGGGGCAGCACCCCAAGATAAGAGGGTCTGGGGGGGATGCAGGGGCCTGAGGCAGGAGAGACACCAACCAGCAGGAGGTGCTCTGGGTACTGGAATTGAGCTAATTCCTGGGCGACCAGCAGGAGGTGCCATGCGGTGAGTGCTCAACCTGCTACAGCTGGTCTTGGTCACAGGTGATCTGGGTGCGAAGTTCTTTTCCTTTACAACAGCTGGAGTTGTCCATTTTCTCCATCCAATTTGTCATGAACATGGTCACCAGGTTCTGGACCTGGCAGCTCTCTAACTGAGTGATGTCTGTAGTAAAATTGTTCATAAGCTCTTTTAGCCCTTTTATCCAGTTTGTCTAATCGCTTCCTGTCTGGCCACTTTGGAAATTTGTTCTTTTCCAAAGCTGGGACAGTAGTTCTGAGTCGTGCTGGACTATATTCAGTAGCCACTAATGGTGTTGATCTGTAACTCAGAAGAGCAAGGAATAGATCTTCCTGCTTCAGAGGCAGCTCTGGGGGTGGGGAGGCTTGTGAAGGCTATTGCCATTCCAAAATTTACCTTAGTGCCCTCCCCCCCATAGCAGAGCAGAGAGAGCAGTGGCTGCTGGCCAGGTGCCCAGCCCCAGCAGCAGCGCAGGAATAAGCCTGCAAATGCTCCTATAGATATCACTGAAACAGACACACTAGAAAGGCAGCAAAACAGAGAAGGCCCAATTCTGCACTCAATTATGCCCATGTACCCCTTGAAGCACAATGGCCAAAGTTAAATAGGCCGGATTCTCCAGTCCTCTAAGACCACTTTGCATCACATAAGCATAATCTGTACTATGTGACTTTAAAGCAGCTGGAGAAGGCCTGTGAACTTCACCACCTCCTACACCAGCAGCTTCTTCAATCCCATCCAGTATAATGGGCAAAAGAGGACGTGTCAAGGGCCTGCTGGGAGTGGGCCATGGGCAAATCAAAGCCAGTGACTTTGCACAGATGTAGCTGAGAGCAGCATTACCTTAGTTTATTTCCTACATGGAAATGGAAACAAGCGAACTGGCTAGGATATAAACATATATTTTCAAGCTTCTAAAAGGGGTTCTCCCTACAAGGCAGTGGTGGAGGGGAGTTAAAATAAAGAACAATACATAGGTATGTAGTTACTAGGAGTGCCTTTTTAAATTTAAACAACTGAAATTAGTTAATCCCCTGTGTTCCAATGCATATCATTGCTTTCCATTGGGTGGGTCTCTCCTGAAATAACTAACTCACAAAGGAAAATGTTCGTATGTAATTAGGAGGCTAGTTCAAACATATCTAGATAAGAGATCACCACATTATTTACTTACACTGTCTATAGATTCCCTTTTTTGTGCTACAAAAATGGAATATTGTTTGAAAGGACTGTGCGCAAAGTTTTTATTTCAATAATGTTTTGTCTCTTATCCTAGTCATTTTACATTCTCTTTATAAGTAACTGTAGAACATATCCTGCTAAGAACCTGCCTTTGGGTGAACCAGAATTTCCTTTTTAAAAAAGTATTAGTTTTTTTTTTTGTTTTTTTTAAAGTGGGTTAGACACATTTTCAGGCTTTTCTGAAGAGCTAACTGATTATCAGTGCTAAACTGAAATGCATCTTCTTACTGAGAAACTGGATAATTAGTTGGTTTAAAAAAATAAACAGGCAATAAAAATAGGGATAAATAGAAATAGGAGAGAAATAAAGAAGGACAATTTATCATAAAGAAAATAAACCATTGACAGGATCATGGAAAAAAAGTATTTCAGAAAAAATATTTGAAGACTTGCATAAAATACACACCAACATGCTTGGTTTAAAAAAAATATGGACATTTGTGTAGCCAGGGCTAAACCGTGGGTCTGGGTCTTAATTGAGTTTTATTCTTTACACAGAGTGAGGTCAATTAGAATGGATCTGACTAAAAACAGTATACGGGTCTCAGGATTTGTTGCTCAATTAACACCTTTAAAAATACTGTAAGGACTATCACCCTCAAAATATTGAAATACAAATATCTCCAATATGAACCACAACTACCAGATTCAATTTCTGATGACACCATGAAATATGTGAACAATCAAAAGCAGAAAATCTGACATGCTAATGAGAATTAAATAGTCGTAGAAGAATCCATATTTTACATGTGTAATCTCATAAACCCACTTACCTTGCCCAAGACTTTCATATTTTCAGTCACCTCATAAATTTGAATGAGTTGTCTTAAGTTCGGATGGATCAAAAGTAATAAATAATGAGGCCGTGATGGAGACAGGATATAACACGCAAGCAGTTGTTTGAAATAGCAGTAAGTGTGTACAGGGAACTTGACCACAAAAAGGAGAAAACATGTTGTCCCAGTGATAGGGTAAGCTCCCAGTTAAGTGGTTGAAAATATTAGTCTTGGGCTAGTGAAGAGGGTGTACAGAATACAAATTCAAGCCATGAATTCCACGACAGCTGATTATTTCTGGTCCCAGGTTACAGAAGCGAAATTGCCACAGGTTGTTTCTCCCAAATGTCCATAAAGGAAGGAAGAGCTGTCATTGTCACAACTCCCCTAGACCTGCTTGTGACTCCATGAACTAAATCCTTGGCATAAATTGAGTGACTCAGTGGATTTACTGCATAGATACATTTAACTCAGTTTGTTTGTTTTTTTTAAAATCTGCGCACCAAAAGAGAGGCTTACTAAAAGGATGAGCAGGGTGAGACAACAAATGTGCCGTTCCCGAATAATAACTTATTTGCTTGTAAAAAGCAAAACACAACACAAAACGTTTAGTGCAAGCACCACAACAATTGATTAAAATGAATTATGGAAAGTCAGACGAGATAAAGCAGATTGAGCAGGACGTTAAACAAAGCAGTCAGTTGTTTGTGAACTCTGTGGTTCAAAGCATATAAGCTGTAACAGTGCCTTGGGCCTTCAAAAATGTATTAATTATAATGGAATCATTTCATTTTGCTGATATTTAGTAAGCAGGAGTTCACAGCTATCCTGTACAGAATCTGCACACACCTTTGTGTACATGTTTGTAGTCCAAACTTATACCCTTTTCTAGGGTTTGGCTTTATTAGTAACTAAAATAATAATAGAAAAACGTTAGCTTAAGCCTTTTCCCTGCAGGACCACCTGTGTCCCAGCCTTTAGTTGCTTCTGCGAGAGAGATATTCTGACCCTATCAAAGCCAGGTTGGAGTTAACAAAATATATTTACCACTCTACCTGAATCCTGCACTTTTATGTAGGGTTCAAGCACCTGACCTCAAGACACAAAACGTTCCTTCATCCCTTGGCAGGGTTTTAGAACCTATTTCAAATTTGCTTTACTAAAAGAAAACCCGAGAGAGCTTTTGACGCTGGACCTGAGACTGGTCTCTTATGCTGATTTTATTGGAACTACTGATTGTAGTAACTGAAACTGCATAATACTTCTACAGAATGGAGAAAGTAAATCCCATGAAGGTATGAGCAGAGTAACAGCTGACCACTACCCACTGCTAAAGATTTGCATTTGTACCTGAATGATGCACTAAAGCATATGTGATAACTAATTGAATTTTTGTTTCATGGGATGGGTCTCTGCAAAATTTGAGAAACTGATTTAGACCCACAAACTCCAAATACTATTTGAACCATACATGGTATAAGTTTAGTAAAAACAATTGAGGATAAGAATTGTGGTACTCATGAAATGTCTCTGCTATTATTGTGTCCTGTTTAGGGTGGGAGTAAGATACTCCGCGTATCAGGTATGGCCCAGCTGAGGGGCTTTTTTGTTTCTTCCTAGACCGTGTCAATAGGAGCAACAGTCTGTAGTTTACTGTAATTCATGAACAGGAAGGAGATTGTTACAGTACTGTAATAGCATATTGCAATCTAGCATTAAATGTATAGTCTCTGATTTGATTACATGCTGAGACGTTTAAGGTCTATCTTCACCAGCTAGCTATTATTGCTTTGCATCAAAGAGCTCTTGGGAGGAAGAGAGAAATAGGATAGTGAAGGGAGAAACTCTCAATGTGTTGGAAGATCAGTCTGACTTGCTGCTCTAAACTGTGAATGTGAATCAGATGGCTGGGATCAGCTAACTTAAGCTACAAATGTGGGCCAGATCCTCAGCTGCTGTAATCTGGCATAGCTCCACATGGAGCTACACTGATTTACCCTAGCTGAAAATCTGGCTCTGAGAGAATAGTCTTTCTTAGTATTTTGACTCCTCAGTTTCTGGTCCCCATCAGAACCAGGAAGGTTAGAGGTAAGTGAATATGAACATCAATGGAAAAAACAGACATCCGCAATTTTTCTGAGCTTAAAAAAAGGTTTGGGTTGAATTTTGGGTGAAGGTCTGCATCTGTCTGTACTTTATCTGAACTAGTTTATAAACATCCCTAGGACAAATCCAAGGCTGGAATGAGAGGGACAGTGGGGAGCAGAGGAGAAAGTCAAGTGCCCTTTGAAAATACACAG
This sequence comes from Lepidochelys olivacea, assembly GCF_965140295.1. Lineage (NCBI taxonomy): Eukaryota > Metazoa > Chordata > Testudines > Cheloniidae > Lepidochelys > Lepidochelys olivacea. The sequence goes on along the minus strand of NC_140417.1, from coordinate 76,508,269 downwards.
ATCACTGGTACAGAACCACTAGCACATCAGAGAGGTTCTGTTTATACGTCACTACAAATAAACTCTGACAGTAAGCAGCAATTGTGCTAAGTACATATTGCTTTCTGTGCATAAGTTCTTCTAACATCATTCTTGCATTTGACAGGATTTATTGGTTTGTTCTCCTTAGAGTTCCTTTTATTGTGGCAGTTTGTCATGTACACTTTTAAGGTAGGTGAAACTATTGGTTGAGCAGCATCTTATTGTTCGTTATTTGCAGTAGTGGCTAGAGGCCCCAATTGGGTATTGGGGAGGTCTTACAAAATGCCTGATCCCACATAGGTCTTACCCTTACCCACTATGAAGAAAGGAAAATGTCCACATGCATTTTGATGTTTTTCCAAGTAAATAGTTTACTCATCAGTTCAGATTCTCAGATAACTAATGATTTAAGATCTGCAATGGGGCACCCAAAAGCAAAGTCTATCATTTAAGTAGGGTGGATTGTGTTGCGTTTTTTCTTCATAGAGAAAATTAAAGAGGATCTGTCAGCATGACCTTTATTTTGGATAAAGAGAACAGCAAAACATAAAACAACAAAAGTAAAGAGCCAAGAGAGAGCACATAGTGTATATGCCTCCTCTGTGCTGGTCTGCATTGAAATGAACACAAAATGGGTGCATGGCTCTGTAGAGATTTAAAGGTGCAATGCACTGAAAACAAAGGCATTAACGTTGTAATTATAATATACCAAGATTTACTTACGCTCTTTCTTGCTCTCCACCCTTCAATTTTTGAGAGCTTGAGTGACTAAGAGTTATCAGTTTCACTATTACTTTCAATTTTGCATTTGAAAATATTGGAAAAACCTGAGATACAAACTTAAATCTGGCATCCTTACCATATGGTTTCTAAGTACATGACAAATGAATAAATCAGGTGATTGCAAGAAGAAAAGGGATACTCTCTTGTGTTTAAGGCACTGGACTGTGCCCCAGGTGGAGAAATGTTTCTGTTCCTGGTTCTGGCACAGATTTTTCTGTAATGTTGGTCAGAACTATCATAATGCATACACACAATAAAGATAAATTAAAGATGCATGAGCAACCTTAATTCTGGCATGTCTTAACTTCTGACTGCTTGGCTTTCCAATTTTAATATATTTAATATATTTTATATAGATATTAATAATTTTGGTATTCCATGTCAATGTAATTTCTTTGCTCTTTTATGAAATCTGTAGCCAAATGTTAGTGAGAGTGTAAGGAAAGCATGTGTGACCTGTACCTTCACCATCAGAGACATTGGAGAGAACAGAGGGATGTAAATAGCTCTAGTGGTTTCCAGCAAATGCTGGACAGACGATAGAATAATTTTAATATTCTGATGTTCTGCTTGGCCGTCACCTGGGAAGAGCAGCCTTCTCCTCTTCTCTTCCCAACACACGCACACACATGAAGCGAGAGGGCCGACTGATGCTTCAGTCAGAGGATCCAACCACACAGAGTGGTTCAAAAAGGTCATTTCTATATCCTGTGATGATTTCTTTAAATGAGTCATGGAAAAGATCAATACTTTTCTGCCTTAAGTAGTAATCCTTTTTTCTAATGTTGTACTGATCTGCTGAGGCATTCTGGGCACATCACACAGCACTTTTACCATTTGTAAAGCACTGATCCAATCAGAAAAGTTGTTGGGCTTAAGCCACCATGGCATTAATCCAGTTTGAATTTGGTGTATCTCCCACACAAGCAGTATTGTCATATGTGCCTCCCTGTCGGTGACCACACCACAGCCCCTTTTGGGATGACTGCAGTCATGTTAGGGCTATTGGTTTGACCAGCATCCATTGTTTATCTGGCACAATGTGGTTTGACTAGAAACCCAATGCATGGTGCACTGGGATGCTTTGGAGTTGTTTATATGAGATATTTAACTCTTCCAAGGTTAAAGACCCATTCCCACAGTCTTGAGGTAGACAAGACTCCTTAGCATGTTAATTCAAGGCTCCAAATAATACAGGAAAAAGCATTATTTTTCTGGGTTTAATGCTAAGAATTTTTTTGCATCACCAGTGACAACATTTCAAATTTGTGGCAGTTATTTTTATATTTATTTGTATTGATGTAAGGTCTAGGAGCCCTAGACATGGACTGGGACCCTATTGCACTTGGCACTGTACAAATGCTGTTTCTTAGAGGACACATTTTCAGCTTTGGCCTCTAAGTACACAAAATGTTATATAAAATGTATATGCAATCCGAAACTCTGCAAACTGCTTAAGCAAACTTCAGGATGTAAATGTCCAAAGAGCAACTATGTCTGCTTCAAAATGTGAAATGCTTAGTAAAGTGCACATCAAAAGACCTTATACGTAAATGTACAGGCCCGGATGGTAAACCTTAAAGTCGCACACAGAGGTGAGATTTCATCCCTCCTGTATGGCAGAGTTGGGCAGCTGACTCCATACCACCTTCCCCCATTTCTATGCCATTCTAGTAGTTGACGGTTCAACTCTACCCCAGGCAGAATGATCTGAAACAAAAACCACAGGGGAAGAATGCTCTGGACTAAAGTCATTAATGACCTAATGAAACCTAAACCAATTTAATTAGGGAATGTACTTTGCAAACAGTGACTTTTGCTCTACAAAATAGGTTTATGCATATTTTACTCCAATATCTGTGGATGCTCAATCTTTAGAATTTACTATGCAAAGTCTGTTGGGGGCATTCTGTTCTGTGGAGGACCATTCCAGCTAGAACTGGTTGAAAATTTTGCAACAAAACAGATTTCTTTCTGAAAATGCTGATTCAATTAAATCAAATGTTTTGATGGAAATCAGGTTTCCTGCTCACCTGCATCCCCAGGCTCTACAGCAGCCCACTTGGTGAGGAGCTCAAATGAGAAATTTTCAAAAAATTCTATTTTCAGTTCTTCCAAACCAGATTTTTTTTTTCAAAAAAATATCCTTCATGTGAAATATGTTGCGTATCTGATTTCTTGTTCCATTTGGAATGAAAGTTTTTTTGAAAATGGAAAATTTCCCACAGAATGGGAATTCTGGTTCTTGCACGGTTCTAAGTCCAATACTTTCATACAGGCAGGTGTTAGATTATAAAAAATGTGTGCAGATATTGGTGAGCTGGCAGATGGAAAGTTCAGTTTCAAGTATGTGCCTGTATAATTTTTCATGTTCACTAAGGAAGACAGTAAAACACCCCGAGAAAATGTGCCCCTAAATTTTTATGGGATTATTTCTGTATAATTTTATGACAGCAACTCCACATGTAGGTTACACAGAAAGCTTGACTGTGTATCTTGTTTGAAGTGAGACAGCAAGAGCATCTGAGTGCTGTCTTCCACTGCTATTCACATGATGTGCTAATTAGGTCACTGATAGAATCAAAGATACAGAAAACTGGAGTCACTGCTCAAAACTGGCTTCCTTGTATAATCACTGTGTTTTGGTTTAATTTGTCTAAAAAATGTTCTCATGTCTCTGCTAACATTATCCCTGCAAAGCCAGACTGCACATCAAGAAAGCAGAGCGGTGCACATATGAACGTTTTGTGCAGCTGGCAGAGTGTTCAGTATTTATCACTGCAGAAAACTGGCGTGTGATTGCTTACTCCCAAGGCTTTTGCTTGGTTTATACCTTGAGTGACTGGGGAATCTATCAAATTTGTTTTCTATTGAAACAAATATATTCTGTCATAACCATGACTAAAGAGGGAGGTAGCAAACAAACTGATATTAAATCTGCACCACTGGGTCCACAAAAAGTATACTGTGTAGTACAGAAAAGTGCCCCACCAGTGTGATTTGAGGGACATAAGAGTGGAAGTAAAGACTTTGCAGGAGCATGTGGGGTTGGAAGCTGCTATTTGGCAAGACCTAGTGCATCCCAAAGGCAATTATTTGCTCTTTAGTATTTTTATGAGGTTCAGGGATAAATTAACTCTGGCAGGGATTATTTGAATCCAGAGGAGGGGAGGGGATCCATCAAAGACAGGGATATCATTCCAATTTCCCTTTAGTTTGACGATGGGATTTTAATAAGGTCCTCCCAGAAGCCCCAGGGAGTTGTCTTCAGTGCATCATTACATACATCCTGTTAGTGAGCATTTGAAGTGTTCTGCATTCTTTTTAACTTCAGTACAGTTGTATGTTATAAAATAGAGTGCTAAATGTAATTGCCATTTATGCAGCATTTCAGTAGGAGTAATCTTGGGCTGTGAGGAAAATCAGATTTTAAAAAAAGACTGCAATCACTGCTAATCACACTCTATAGGACTGTGCCGTACTTTGCATCATCTGACAACAAATCACCAAATGGAGAAATACTAACTCTCCCAGTGCACCAGGGAATTCAGATTTCCCTGTAAATATGTATGTCTCCTTCAAATGTTCCTGAAAAAAGAGTTTAATTCCCAGGACAAAATTGTCATTATTACAGACTTAAAGTTGAAATATTTCATTATTTACTTCAGGCAAAAATCTGTGGTGAGAACATGGTAGTTTTCTCAAAACACAAAATCATATCCTGGAAATTCCAAGGTAAGGTTCCACTTTGTAGAAGAAACCAAACCATTAGAAAGTCTGCGGATGCATGGTTAGTCACTTCGACAACCACAGCCTTGCAAACCAAGCACAAAGGAAATACATTCCTTCTCCTCACAACCTGTAGTTTCCATATGCTTTCATTCTTCCCTCCCATTTCAGATGATGTGACCTCCATTGGCTTTCCCTGTTCTGCTCTTCTCAGACTGAATCCACCTTATCCTCCACCTATGTCTCCCTACCTCCCCTTGTTCCATCACAACCTGGGCCATGTACTTTTTGCAGAGCAGGCATTGGACTGCTGTGTGTTTCTAGTGCCTACAGATGACTAACAATGTTCATAATGTGCACATTGACCATGTGGCTTTATTAAATATATGAAAAGTGTGGTTAATATCTAAATAATTCCCAACCCGAAAACAAGTAAGATCAACAGAATAAAAATGAGGCTGCATATTGAGAAAGCAGAGCTCTGCACTTGCACACATGAATATTTTGTGCTTCTGGGCTAGTGTTTAGTATTTGTTACTGCAGAATAATCATGATCAACAGAATAAAACAAATATGGAGTTTCTAGTCAAAGCTGTTTTAGAGCTATGATAGGACAGAAATATATGAATGAATTTTCAGAAGTAAAATCTCATTTTATTTTTGAATACTCATCTCTCCAAAATGCACAAACTTACTTGCTTGAAAATTTCCAAAACCAATCCTCTGAGTGCCAGCATGTGAGATTTTAGATGGTTTGATACTATTTTGCCAAAATTGTGGTGGAATCAATAGTGGGTATTTAATGGGAAGGGTTGGCTTTTTTAGAGAGAATGTGTCTCTCCAAAATTATGATTTTACAAAAATATATAGAGCAGCGAAATTGTCTAAAGCTTGAAAATAATGCAACACAGATAAAACTTTACTTGCAAATAACAAGATGAATATGAATAATTTTAAAAGTTGAAGTTATTAAAAATAAGTCTTGAATTCTGTGCTTAAATCCAAAGCTGCATGTACAGTAGCAGATTTTTTTCTCAAAGCTTGAGAATGATAGGTACAGTGCCTTATCTATATGTTGCAGTGAAATGTACCTGTGTTTTAGTACATTGAATTGCCATTGTATATAATTCAGACCAAAACAATTCAAATAGCTATACTGAAAATTAGGAAGTAAGGTTTGGATTGTGACTAGCCATTCAAGGGACTAATGGAGAATAAAATCCCCACCATTTTAGGTGGTCATGTTAGTGCTCCACTCTTTGACGTTCCAGATATGGAGGGGAAAGGGGAATAAGAGCAGGGGCTGCATGCCCAGAGCAGGGGGGAGGGCATGGATGGGGGGAGAGCAGAGAGAAATTGGGAGAGCCAGCAGAGAGCCAGAGCCCGTAGGAAATCTAACGAGTAGAGGTTAGTTATTTCCATCTGGGAGCAAGGGGAGATCAGGGAAGGAATTATGAATCTGTGAATCACATTCCCTTCCTACAGTGGTTCCTGGGCACAGTGCAGCATAATCAACCCAACCCTAAACCTAGCCATAACACAATTAGTGATCCAGTTTTCACTAGAATCATAGAAATGTAAGTCTGGAAGGGATCTCAGTAGGACATCTAGTCCAGTCCCCTGTACTGAGGCAGGACTAAGTATTATCTCGACCATCCCTGACATTTGCTTGTCTAACTCAGTGCTTAATTTGTGCCAGGGCTTGCCAGGACTGAGCCCCGGCACCTCTAGCCTTGACGGTTTGTAGCCCCAGCATCTCTGGGTTTGCTGCATCAGTTATGAATGTAAAACAAATTGCTTTAGCCCCAGCATCTTTCATTACAAATTAAGCATTGTGTAACCTGTTCTTAAAAACCACCAATGACCGATATTCCACAACTCCCTTTGTAATTTGTTCCGTTGCTTAACTACCCTTACAGTTAGGAAGCTTTTCCTAATGTCTAACCTAAATTTTCCTTGCTGCAATTTAAGCCCATTACTTCTTGTCCAGTCCTCAGTGGATCTAAAGAACAATTTACCAACCTCCTCTTTATAACAGCTTTATAACACTTTTTTGTACTTGAAGACTATCATCATGTTCTTTTCTCCAGACTAAGCAAACCCAGTTTTTTCAATCTATCCTTGTAGGTCATATGTTCTAGACCTTTTTAATCATTTCTCCAACTTGTCCACATCCTTCTCGATGTGTGGTGACCAGAACTGGACACAGTATTCCAGTGAAGGCCTTTTCATATCTTGCTTACAAACAGTCCTGCTACTACATCCCAGAATGATGTTAACCTTTTTTTGCAACAGTATTATATTGTTGACTTATATTTCGTTTTGATCCACTATAATCCCCAGATCCTTTTCTGAAGTACTCCTTCCTTGGCAGTCATTTGCATTTTGTATTTGTGCAATTAATTATTCCTTCTCAAGTGCCCATTTGTCCTTACTGAATTTCATCCCGTTTATTTCAGACCATTTCTCCAGTTTGTCAAGGTCATTTTGAATTGTAACCCTGTCTTTGAGAGCACTTGCAACCCCTCCCAGCCTAGTATCCTCTGGAAACTTTATATGTGTATTCTTAATGCCACTATCCAAATCATTTCTGCAGATATTGAATAAAATTGGACCCAGGACAGATCCCTGTGGGACTCCACTTAATATAACCTTCCAGCGTGACTGTGAACCATTGATAATTACTCTGAGTATGGTTTTCCAACCAGTTGTGCATCCACCTTATAGTAGGTTTCAGAGTAACAGCCGTGTTAGTCTGTATTCGCAAAAAGAAAATGAGTACTTGTGGCACCTTAGAGACTAACCAATTTATTTGAGCATAAGCATTCATGAGCTACAGCTCACTTCATCTTTCGTGAGCTACAGCTCACTTCATCTGATGAAGGTGTAGCTCACGAAAGCTTATGCTAAATAAATTGGTTAGTCTCTAAGGTGCCACAAATACACATTTTCTTTTTGCACCTTATAGTAGGCCTTCTCTTCTGTGTATTTATTAATGTGGCTCTTTTTTAATAACCTGTTTTATAAGAGAAAGTTTTTACCAAATGATTTTTACAGCAGTAGCTTTTTCATGGAGAGTCTTTCCAGAAACACTGGCTAAAAGCATCCTCCAGTCCAAAATAAATTAAATTATGCCTGCAAATGAGTCACAAACCAGTGTAAAATATATGCTTGGAAAGCAATTTAGTAATAGAGGTTTGACATTAAAAATAGTTTGAGTAATTTAAACAGTTTGATGGTGCCTTTCAATGTAGGGGTCCTCCAATCCAAATCACTGCGAATACTATGCTCCTTGAGGAAAATCACTCAGAACTCCATATTAAGGTCAAATTGTGCCTTAAGTAACAGCAATGTAATCCCATTTTATTTTAGTGGATTTATTTAGGGTATGAATCAGCAGGGAATTTGATCTAAATTTGTGTGTAGGAAAGCAGAGATTATATTTACGAGACCATTTTATGCCCATCCCCCCCAGGTTGTGAAACATTTTCAGCATGTCTGCGAAATACATAGGATCTGATTTTTAGCTCTGCCTCAACCAAACATTTGTTTTTGTTGATGCAATTTACTGTCCATAAGTAATGGCTCCCACATTAAATTCAAATACCAGCAGTATTGTCAACGCCAAGCATTCAGAAATCAAGTCAGGCCCCCAAACACCATGAGATTGATTTAAGAATCATGGGATTATTAATCTAATTTAAAATATTTAAAATAATGCATTTTATGTTCTTTTCTTTTGCCTGCTGGTGCCTGAGCCCTTAGGGTCACAGTAGCTTCACATTTTCAAACTTTTCTCTGGAACCATGAGGCCTAGAAACCAACTTTAAAAAAAAAAGAAAAGAAAAAGAAAACCTGAGACTCTTATGCAATCCCTTGATTCCAGTATCTGGGGCCTTAAGAAAAACACCAAATACCATGAGACTTGTGATAAAATCATGAGAGTCGTAATACTCTAGTGGCTAAGCATCTAAGGCTGTGTCTACACTACAAACTTTGGTAGACGCAAGTTACACTGACATAAAACCACAGTTCGTATATCACTTGTGCATTTGCATACTTGGTTCTTTGCATTGTCACTGTGTGCACTCACCAGGAGTGCTTGTGTCGATACACAGTGTGGAGCACCATGGTAGCTATCCCAGTGTGCAAGCCGCCAGCACACTGTCTTTTGGGAAGTTTTGGCAATGCGTGGTGGGGCAGAAACAAGACATGCAGGGGTGACTGGGAGCAAGGGGTCAACTTCCCAGCATGCAACTGTCCCCATCACATAATGTCATCTATATCCCATAATTTTCATGCTTTTTAAAAAAAATCCCAAGAACCCACGTGACTCACCACCCCTTGCTGTCTGCCACCAGTGACAGAAGCATCTAACCTGCACAGCTCTGCCCTATTGTGAAAAGAGTTGCAAGAACGGAATGCATAATCCTCTGGTATTTGCAGAGTCGTAGGAAGAATGGCATCATTGGGGAACTTGACAATTTCTTGGAGGACAGATTGCTGTGGTGTTACCTGGGGTTCTTTCAACCCAGAGCTCTTGGTAACTTTTACTCTGTGTGAGGTGGTGTCAGGAAATAAATCAGGGGAGACACGACCGTCCACGATAGACGGCTGACACAAACAGGACAACACAAGCATGCTTTCACTTAAAGCTAAACTTTACTTAGTCTCAAGCACTTATACACACGTGTGCAACAGGTTAGTAAAACACCCCCAACCCTTGATAATTACCAAAGCTGAGTGTGGCTCTCGAGTGGCACAGCGGTAATCCATCTGCCAGTGGGAAACACAAGAGGCATCCAGAGAGAGAGAGTCCAGTCCTGAAGAGTCCCCCTACCTCAAACTTTTCCCCCTTATTTATACATTAGTAATAGAATGACATGTCCCTTAAAGCAAACTTGTTAAGTAAGCAGTTTCAATGGTCAAGTGAGAGGTTCCTTCTGATTATCAATTAACCAGGTGTGGGTTTTTCCAGAGTTTGCAGCCCTGAGGCCCCAGTAGACATTCCTGGGGCACATTCTGCTCTTCTAAGATGCATGTATCAGCAACTTCAACACAATTCTTATCCGGAAGGACGCGGGGTCAAGCTGCCCTCTCTGTGGCACCCACCCCGCTTGGTTAAACTGAGACTGCTGGATGGCCAATTTACAGCCTGCTGACTTGGCTGCTTTTAGCAATAAGCCATAGTGATTTTAGGCACTTTACTGGTTTGCCAAAGTCTCCCTATACAGTGGGACACATTTGGCACAAAAAGTGAGTGTGTGCTAATAAGATTTGTGTAAGACACAAAGCTGGGAAGTATTGCCAGCATGGCATAGCCAAGATGATCTTGAAACCTGGAGTAACAGAAATGGAATTAAATGTAGTGGTGCAAGGTACAAGATCATGCACTTAGGTACTTACGTTCTGGTTTATAGCAAAAATTCTTGTTTTATCAGTGACTGTGGCAGAGAAAGACCTGGGTTCATTGGTCAATGACAGGATGACTATGAGCCATCAATGTGAGGCAACTGTGAAAAAACCTAATGCAATTCTAGGATGCATGAGGTGAGAGATTTCCAGTAGAGACAAGGAAGTGTTATTACTATTATACAAGGCACTGGTGAGACCTCATCTGGAATACTGTGTGCAATTCTGGTTTCCCATGGTTGAGAAAGATTAATTGAAAGTGGAACAAGTGCAGTGAAGGGCTAGTAGGATGATTAGAGGAATGGAAAACCTATCTTCTGAGAGGAGACTTAAGGAGCTTGGCTTGCTTAGCCTAACCAGAAGAAGGCTGAGGGGAGATACAATTGCGTTCTATAAATACATCGGAAGGATAAACACCAGGAGGGAGAGAACTTATTGAAATTAAGGGTCAATATTGGCATTAGAACAAATGGATATAAACTGGCCATGAACAAGTTTGGGCTGGAAATTAGACAAAGATTTCTAACCATCAAAGGAGTGAAGTTCTGCAACGGCCTCCCAAGGGGAGCAGTTGGTTCAAAAAACTAACTGGTTTCAAGACTGAACTTGATAAGGGGATGGAGGCCAATGGCATGTGGCCTGTCTGCGGCTGCTAGTAGCAAATATCTCCAACGGCTGGAGATGGGGCACAAGATAGGGAGAACTCTGAGTTACTAAAGAGGATGCCTTCCGAGGTGTCAGGCTGCTGGGTTTCAGGGTCTGACTAATCACCGTATATAGGGTCAGAAAGGAATTTCCCCCCAGGTCAGATTGGAAGGGACCCTGGGTTTTTTTTGCCTGCCTCTGCAGCATAGGGCACAGATCACTTGCTGGTATGAATTAGAGGAAATGGTGGATTATCTGTAACTGAAAGTGTTTAAATCATGATTTGAGGACTTCAGTAACTCAGCCAGAGGTTAGGGGTCTTTTACAGGAGTGGGTGTTTGAGACTCTGTTGCCTGTGATGTGCAGGAGTCCAGAATATAAGATCATAACGGTTCCTTCTAGCCTTAAAGTTTGAGTCTATAAAACAATATGCATTGGGTGAGTGAGCTCGGAAGAGACAAGAATAAGAGACCACGTCAATATTATTTAAGGGAAGGGGAATTCTAGCTGCCTTGTCCTGATGTGGCTTTGGATCCTCATTCGTGCTAACCATGATTGTAAACTGTGCTCACACATCATGCTAGCACAGGCTGCTTCAGTGAGTGGGAAGCCCCGCCTCCGAATCTCTGCTTGGTTTCTTGCTGTAGTCTGTGCAGTACCATCGTCACACATCAAGAATGCTCGTAATACTCCATTATTTGGCAAAACATGTAGCAGCAAGAATATATTTTTCTACTGTAGGATGATCTAGCAGTATATTTATCAGATTTCTAAGATGCAGGTAGACAGGAAACTCCAGGTTATCTCAGAATCAGCACATTTAACTGTATCCTGATCTGACCTCTTTAGGTTTATATCTCTAGATTTATAAATCTCTAGATTTATAAAACCAGGTTTGCAGACACTTTACTACAGGGTTAATCTGGATTTTGCTATCCATTCCTCTTTCGCAGAAGCAGTTTCCATGCCGCTCATTTAAAAATCCTCTGTTCGTTTAGCACCCCTTCCTTCCAATTCAGATTAATTTTTTTCACAACTTCCCTTGGAGTTTGGCTATCAGCAGAATTTGTAAGAGACAACTGAAGAAAAGTCTCATGAGAACCTTAATTGGTCATCCCTATTTGAAGTAATAAACACAACATAGTGTATAAGGAGCAGACTGCTAATAAATGTTTAAAGAATCAGAATACCAAACACTTGTATCAATGTGCTAGAAACCCCAGTTGCTATTTAACAGCATAGTTGTAACTGCAGAGTGCCTGATCCCTTTCTGAGACTCTCCTGGCAACCTGTGTTCATATAGTCAAAGCACTGCTGGATGGGCTTTGTGGTTTGAGAGTGTTGCAGGGCTAATCCCTCTGGTTCTTTGATTATGAGCATGTGCAGAGCAGCCCAGCGTACGGCATGTGCATGTAGAGCTAACACAGAGCCTTGTGTTGCAATGCCATGTTTCCGTATGTGTTCCAGCAACTGAAAAACATTTGGGGAGGCTGCCTGCTTTATTGACTATCTGATGTTTTCTTGTTTCTGTTTCAGCATTCAGGATCATTCCTTCAACAATACAGCATTAGCAGAGTAAGTGAATAAATATATATACCTGTACCATTAAATAAGAATATGTTAAGCAGGGCAGAGAATAATTTTAAATACTATTTCCAAAGTGAAAAAGCTTTTTGTAACATTTTATGGGGCACGGTCTTCTGTGATTTTAATATTTATTGAAAATATGCTGAATATGATATAAAACAATATTTACATATGGTTAACTATCCATTAGCAATGGGGTAGCATTATGAAAGAATATCTTTGTTGCTGTTTTCTGCCTTATATATCTTACATGTGTTTGAATATATGATTGTATGTATACTGTACATCTCATGAGAAAATATTGCTAATTCTTCTTACTGATGATCATGACAAGCAAAAGTGTCAGTTTTCTAAGAGCACATGGGCTATGCTTACTGTCAGCATTGGCAAAAAATATTCGTTAAGCATGTTTTGAGCAAAACACTACATTATTTAGACAGGTTCAGTATCTGAATGCAGTTTCCCTTTGCAATTAATGCAGTAAACTTTTTACACGCACTTTCCCCCCACTTTGGTTTTAAAGAAATATGTTTTGGCTTTTTATCTTAAGAAGGTGGACAGACAGCAGAACAGTAGAAAACATCGTAAAGTTACAAACACTGAGATGCCATTAACAATTTAAAAATTAAATATACTTCTGGTTTTCCTTAAAGGAACATGCTTTAATTTCAGATGTGATTATTCTGTATTATTCATTGACATTAGTATAGCTCTTTTTGGCTCTGAAAAATATGCATTGTGACCCTGTTTGTGTATTTTATCCCCAAATTTCACACACACTTGATTATATTTCAGAAGACTGCTCAGCTAAATTGTGGCCAGCAGTTTGTCAGAAGGGAGATAATTTTATAGATTAGCTTGCATGTAAGGTACATTTCACATTGCCGAAATGCTGGGAATAAAAAGCCTAAGTTGATTATGAGCTGTTTGCTAAAATGTTGCAGGGGATATTATATATTTTGAAAGCAGTGGAGGTTGTAACTCAGTTTGAGCAATCCATACGTCCTGTCAAACTGACTAGAGAAGAACGGATGTAACATTTTTCTAGGGGTCCAAACACCTTTAACCTCCTATATACCTCTCTCTTTGCTTCATGTATGTATTTTATCCCATTTTAGTAGTGCTACAGTAATCAGCATGAAATTAAATGGCATAAAAATCAGAAAATGGTTTTTAATATTATTTTTAATTAGTTTTGCCACTATACATTTCTACCTTTAAATGCTGTATTGTGGGACAGCGAGGTCTAAAATGAAGGACAACATGTGGGACTTTCCAAATGAGGGACGAAGTAGGACATCACATTTTTAATACTTTCCCCACCCCTTCTCAACCTCAGTCCTTCAATGGCTCCTTTCTCTTCCTCAGCCTCAGGGCTTCCCCCTGCCTGTGCACATCTTTGCCTTTCCCCTGGTCATGCCACTAGGACCAAAGGTGCAAGTCTTTCTCTGCCAGGCTTCCTGTCACCATCTAGAGGAAGCATTGCAGAGAGGCCTGCTTTGTAGTGCCAGTAAGCCCCACACCTCCTGGGTGTGGTGTTCTGTTCCATCTAGTGGGGGTGGGGGAAGAGACAGAGAGAGAGAGAGATTGATTTGATTGAGCTACAGCCTTCGCTAAGAGCTGGTTGGCTTTTAGCTCATGTAGTAGAGGCTCTTGCACTAAGCTCCAGAGGCCTCAGGTTTGATCCCGATGTCGGCGTTACAAGCGGGGGCTTGTCCGGGATTTCAACTGGGAAGTCTCTGAAGCTCGGAACGCGCTTCCTCAGCTAGGGGAAATATGTAACCCACACACCACCTGGGTGTGGTGTTCTGTCCCATCTAGTGGCACCGAGACCACTTAGAGGTTGAGTCTGCTCTACAGCCTTAGCTAAAAGCCAAAGAAAAGGACTACTTGTGGCAGAAATAAATTTGTTAGTCTCTAAGGTGCCACAAGTTCTCCTTTTCTTTTGAGAATACAGACTAACACGGCTGCTACTCTGAAGCTAATAGTCAGTTGCCTTTTAGCTCATGTGGTAGAGGCTCATGCACTAAGCTCCAAAAGCCTCAGGTTTGATCCCGCCCGCCGACGACTGGGGTCTGTTGGCGTTACCCTTCCTCCTCCTTTTCCCTATTGGCAGTGCTAGTGTATGTGCACAGCAGCCACTACTGCAGTGGGACCTGGTGGCAACCGGGCAGAATAGCAGGTCCTTGGTCCAAAGGCATCTGAGAAATGGTATATCCCACTTAGTGTGGGGCACTGGAGAAGTTTGCTAGAGCACAGTAGAAACAGAACCCTGTTTTCACATCGAATTTGTCCTTTTTTTCTTTATTTTTAGCAAGTTGATAAACCCTGGGGGCTTGAAACATTCTTTTAAAAAACCTGCTTGGGCCAGAATTGTCAAACTTGGGTGCTAAAGTTAGACGCTTTTATCCCTACTTACGCATTGAAATAAAAGATGGCAGATTTTCAGAGGTTCTGAGAACACACAGCTCCCATTGACTTCAGTGCAAATTGTTCATGCTGCGCACTTCCGAAAATGAGGTCACTTCTATTTAGCAGAGTAAATGAGGATCTAGGTACCTAACTTTAGGCATCCAATCTTGGTCTTACACTCTGAAGCACAATTCTGTTGCAAGGGGCAGATGCTCCAGAATCCTACAGTACACAGGACCTTGATATAAAACATCAAATTTCACTTTTTTCCAGGGACCTTTCTCAAGATAAGCCAAAAGTCCAGAGCTGCCAGTCTCCTTGTGGACTATATGTGCATCTGGTGAATGAGAAGTTACTGTTTATATCGGGGTGGTCAAACTTTCTGGCCCAAGGGCCACATCGGGGTGCAAAACTGTATGGCGGGCTGGGTAGGGAAGGCTGTGCCCCACAAACAGCCTGGCTTCCACCCCTGCACCCTATCCGCCCCCTCCCACTTCCCGCCCACTGACTGTCCCCCTCAGAACCTCCAACCCATCCAACCCACCCTGCTCCTTGTTCCCTGACTGCCCCCTCCTTGGACACCCCCCCCGCCACTCCCTGTCCCCTGACTGCCTTGACCTATCCACACCCCCACCCCCTGACAGGCCCCCTGGGACCCCACCCCCATCCAACTCTCCCTGCTCCCTGTCCCCTGACTGCCCCCCGGGACCCCCTACCCAACCCCCCCACTGCTGCGCACCACCGCATCATGCCACTCAGAGTGGCAGGAGCTTTCAGCCCCACTGCGTGCGTGGCGACGTGGCTGCAAGGGGGAGAGAACAGCAGGGGAGGGGCTGGGGATTAGCCTCCAGGGCTAGGACCTCAGGGGTCGGGCAGGACGGTCCTGTGGGCTGGATGTGGCCCCCAGGCCGTAGTTTGCCCACCTCTGGTTTATATGCATGTCTTAAATATCATAGCCTCAAAATAGATACAGCTTTCCAGGTCCTCGGAAAGGACAAAGAAGGAACAAATCACAATACATCCACTAAATCCCACATTCTTTGGAAAAACAGTACATAGGAATTGCCATATTGGATTGGATCTGTCCATCTAGTAGCTCTGCTGTCTCTGATCATCTGGTGCCAGATGTGTCAGATGAAGGTCATTAATGGAATAACCTACCATTAAGGGACATCTCC
The DNA here is from genome assembly GCF_965140295.1 of Lepidochelys olivacea. NCBI lineage: Eukaryota > Metazoa > Chordata > Testudines > Cheloniidae > Lepidochelys > Lepidochelys olivacea. The sequence goes on along the minus strand of NC_140417.1, from coordinate 76,492,502 downwards.
CTGCTCTTAAAAAAAAAATGCTATATAGTGTAACAGTGGATATTTTCATTTTCCATGTAGTGCAATGCACTAATCCTTTTTAAAATCCTGCTAGGGTCTTAGCCTCAAGCAATATCTTGTGACAGTGCATTTCACAGATTAACTTGGTATTTTTTTTTAAACAACATTTTTATCAGTTTTAAATTTGATACCTTTTAATTTCATTGCCCCCTTGTTCTTATGAGCTGAGTAAATAGAAACACCCAATTGTCTTCTCTATGCTATTCATTATTTTGTGTATTTCTATACTGTCCCCCTGGATTAACAGTCCTCATCATATAATGTTCACATAGGTGTCTTATAATTCTGTTTTTATTTATTATTTCAACCAATTACCTGTACTGAAGTAAAGTTCAGTGCTCTGTAGTTCACAGGATCACCCCTGAGCAAACTCGGTGGAACCAACACACAGGGGATTTGCTTAGTAGAGGGGAGAATCCCCAGGGCGTTCAGTTGATGTATGTATGCTGCATCTCTCACAGTCCCTTCATGTAGGGGATGTTCCTGGTGAAGAGAGCCATGGCCACGAGTGCCTACATGCTCTGACTATTCTTGGCTGTCAGAGTGGTCCCTTAGAGCCACAGAGAGCCAGGTATGAGTAAGAGCAGCTCAAACTGGCCACCAGAACAGGAGAAATGTAAAGATGGTATAAAGCTACCTTTTCCTCTGGGTCTCTGTTCCCGTTACAAGCTTAGCTTGGAATGGAGAAACCAGGCCAGTGTAGAGCTTCTATTCAAAGCAGGGTGGAAACCCTATCTACTGGCATTCTTAATTGATTCAGATATGCCCCAGCCAAGCCACACAACCTCCCCACCCAATAATTGCTCCTCTCCTAAACCGGTCCAGGCCTCTCACTTATTTTAGTCTCCTGTGGGGAGCTTTGGTGGCATTCTGCTCCCTTCTGGTGTCTTCACTGGGCTGATTAGCAGGGCCATTCCACCTCTGTCAAGGAACATTATTCCTCTCTATCTCCTCTCCTTGTGTTCTCCCATCTCTTTCCTTTCCCTGATTTTCCCCTTCTAAGTTCCCAACTCCTATCCCCAAATTTTCCAACTGATTTTTCCCTTCCCAATTTTAGATGAAGATTTCTTCTGGCAAGTGGCTTTCTCCCTTTAACACTGGTTAGCTGGAGAGTGGCTCTCAGGGCCACTCCCCTACCAGTATCAAACCATAGGAGAATAGAGGAGGCAATACTCCTCTGACAACAGGAGCTCTATGGAGAGGCTTGCCATTGGAACTGTTTCTGCAACTGCAATGTATTACTCAGTATACATTGCTTCTCTTCCTTGTCTGCAGTTCTATAGGCAGAATCCAAGCATGGGGGTCATACTCATGCCCAATCAAAGGCGCTCAGTAATTTTAAAGAGAAAAAATATTTTTTCCTTTTAAAAGAAATGCACTCAAGGCATCCTCAGTGGGTGCGTTTATTAACTCCTCCCCCTCTCGCCCCCCCTCTAAAAAATAGGTAGGTCAATGTAGGAAGTGTAAACAGCTTGAGAGAGTATCCCTTTAAATAATTTCATCATCAGCTTGCCTGTTGATAAAGATACCAGCAGAAGACTGGCAGGGAGAGGAGCATATTAAAATCTTACCATCAAATTGCCATGCAGGGATACACGTTTATCATTTAACGTGTTCTTTCCAGAGCCAGGCGGCTTTCGTCAATAATTAATTAATCAATTGAATTACAGGTTGCTTCCCACATAATGAATAGATTCTTCTGCCAGCTAGCATCAAGTAATCCAGGCCTGTTAAGTGTTTGTGCAGTGTGAGTATGAGCAGAGGGTGAGGAGAAGGGAGTGGGGGGGCTGGGAGGGGCAAACATTTGTCCAGAATTAATAGAATGGAAGGTAGAATCTTCTTTATATCAGGGTCTAGATGGGAAGAGAAGCCCCCATTGTGCATTGCAGTTTGGATCAGCAGATTGTCTTGCACTGAGCATTGCAAAGTTAATCTATACTTGATGTCATTCTGAATCTCTGGTCAACAGTTGGGTATTTAACTGTTTTTAACTGTTTTTTCGGCATTTTCTCCTTATTATGCTAGTTTTGCTTTAGGAATACTTAATTCTATTGAGATTTGATCTCAATGTTTTGGATTATTTTTCACCTCAGTAATTTAATTTATACTGGGATTTTTTTCCAGTAGCATTACAAAGGCCAACTGCTCTACAACTGTTAATTTCTTTAATAGGTCTTGGAGGAAAAACTGCACTGGTGTGTTAATTACTGTTTATAATACTTTGAGCAAAGTAGGCTATTAGCAATTAAAAAGGAGGATGTCTCCTTTATTTTCTACAATTTTTACAGTAGAAGCTGCATTTTATTTCTAGTAAGACAAAGGAGAGAGAGCAAATGGTGTATCTAATTCTGTAGAAAATCAGATTTTAAAATATCACAACAAACTTTGCAAACAGAGAAACTATGCCATGAATTGACTTCAGTTAAAGCTTGAGAAAGAGGAATGTTTAGAGAATTGTACGTGTCACTTCAAACTGACCAGTTTTGTTACTGAAAAGATAAAGTGTACAACTGGCAGAAAGTGAATAATGATTTTATATCCATTTTCAAGGTGTGAAGAGGATACAGAGTCTGTACATGAAGACCAAGCAGCAAACTCCATCCACAGGTATTTACTCTATATCTTATCTGAAAACCCTTGGCAAGGGATCTGACTTTTCTCTTTCATCCCCATCTATCAGGGATCATCTGTTAATGGTACCCAAAAACTCAAGGAACATCATCGCTGTGAATAAAAATTCTTCTAAATTACAGAATAGTTTAGTTTAAGTATTTTTGCGATGAAAATCACCCACGGTATATTTGTGTATTTCTGCTTTTGGACAACACAGCTTAACATTCCAGACAATTTAAAATTTAGACAATTTAAAACCAACTGTGTTTCAATATATTTATAGAACTGTCCATACAAGAGAGAGCAATCCACCCAGTAACAATAATAGCTACCCTGGACCAAACTTTCTATCCACAACCCATTTCCCTGGGGGAAAAGTTGGGGTTCGCACTGTGCCTACAAGGTTAACACATCCGGGCTCTAGTGAGCCAAGCAGGGAAAAGCTGGTTCATTAGCTGGGGTCCCAACACAGAGAACGCTGTGTCAACAGACTACTCTCTATTAAACTCCTGAGGGGCTCCAACTGAAGCATCTCTGATAATCTCAGCTCTGGGAGTTCAGACAGGGAAAGAGGTGATCTCGCAGGTAGTCAGGTCACAGATCCTAGGGCTTTATTGGTTAAAACTGACATCCTGGCTTCTATCTGAAAACTGGCAGCCAGTGTAGAGTACAGAGCATGGCCAGTAACCTATTCTCTCATGATGCACTGCTTAATAGGTGGGCAGCCCTACTCTCTCACTAGCTTAAATTTCCGAATGGTTTTGATGTGTAGTTCTATACAGAGTATATTAAAGGAGTCTAACCTCAAAGTAACAAAGGCATGGATAACTACAGCAAAGTCTGCATCTGGGTAGAAAGGTTGTACTCTGCTTGCCAAAGATGGAAGACTTCTGTCCTAGCCCCAGCTTTTACCTGAGCTCTCAAGAGTGTCCCAGGGTCTAATTAAACCACCGAGACTGTGAGTTGCTGTTCTGCATGGTAACCCTTTCCTGCAATCGGGATTCTGATATAATTTTCACCAACTTATCCAGCTGCCTCCCACAAACTACCAACCTTATCTCATTTTTTTTCTGGACTAAGATACGGGGTTGGGGTGGGGGAAAGGAGTGTGAGTGGTGGATGCCTTCCTCTAGGGAGTGACAATGACTGCCTGTGAGGGAGTGGAGGGAAGGGCAGCAGTATGGCTGGGAACATGTCTGGAAGCCCACGAGGTAGGAAAAATGAGACTGGCATGCTTTCCCGCCTCTCAGCTCAAAACCTAGCCTACTCTGGCTGTCCAAATCCTACTTCATGTGCCCTTCTCTCTCCCTTATTTCAATAGACATGGAGGAAATCTAGTAGCCCATAGGAAAGGTAAGAAACTAAGTGGAAAGAGCAAGAAGATATGAAAGGAGGGGGCAGGGAGTTTGCAGAAAGAGGTCATGGATGTAGGAAGGAACGGTTTGTGTGAGAAGAAAGACCAAAATACTAGAAGAGCTACAGCTCTGCTAAACTAATGGCTTCCGAAGCCTGTGGCATTAGGTGATTATATGGGAAAAGATGCTTTTGACTTTTAGTAGGGAAGGCAAAAAGTAGCATCTCTAAGGCCATGTCTATGCTACAAACATTGGTTGATGCAAGTTATGTTGGCATAAAGCTGCCACAGTTAGTATATCACTCATGCATGTGCACTTGGCTCCTTGTGTTGGCACTGCATGTACTCATCAGGAGTACTTGGGTCAATGTGCGGTATCTTAGTGTGCAACTCACCACCATCTGGAGCACTGTCTCTTGGGAAACTTTGGCACTGCATAGTAGGGCAGAAGTGAGTTGCATAGGGGTGACTGGGAGCAAGGGGTCAAGTTCACATCAATCAGCTTTCTCCATTCTATAATGCCATCCCTACCCCATAATTTTCAGGCCTTTTTTAAAAATCCCACAAAACCCAGCAGCACTTCTGTCTGTCTGCCATCTCTGACAGAAGCATGGAGCCTGAGCTCCCAAGAGTGTCTCAGGGTCTAATTAAACCACTCTTCACTATTGCACTATTGTCATGAGAACTGCAAACACAGGACGAATGATCTCTGGTATTTGCAGAGCCATAGGAAGAACCTCAGCAGTGGGGGGACATGACAATTTTGTGGAGGACAGATTGCTGTGGGACATAGCAAGAACCAATTCAAGGTTGTTGGTGGCATTCACGGGGAAGCTGCAGACAGTAGAATGCTGCTTCTAGGCCTGAGAAACGATCTCTGACTGCTGAGAATGCATTGTAATGCAGGTTCAGGATGATCGGCAGTAGCTCTAGAATATTCAGATGTGAAAGGCTACGTTCCTGGATCTGGATGCTGAGCTCTTCCCAGCTCTAGTGCAGGGATACCAGAATAAGATGCACTGACAGTTGACAAGCGAGTGGCGATTGCACTGTGGAAACTTGCAACTCCCAATTGCTGCCAGTCAGTAGGAAACCATTTTGGAGTTGGAAAATCCACATGTCATACAAGTATGCAGGGCCATTAATTGTGTTGTGCTACGCAAGACTGTGACTCTCAATAATGTACGTGATATAGTGGGACTCCCGAACTGCGGTGGTGCAATAGATATCACGTGTATCCCTATTTTGGCAACAGACCACCTTGCCCCAGAGTACTTCAACAGAAAGGGCTACTTTTCTATGGTTATGCAACCCTTGTGGATCACCAGGGATGCTTCACTGACATCAGTGTGGACTGGTCAGGGAAGGTTCATTACACACACATCTTTGTGAACATAGGACTGTTCAGAAAGCTGCAAGCAGGGACATTTTTTCATGACCAGCAGATTACCGTTGGTGATGATAAAAGCCAGTAGTGATCCAGGAGGACCCAGTCTATCCCTTGCTTCCTTGGCTTATGAAGTCATACACCAGCCACCTGAACAACACCAAGGAAAGATTCAGCTACCAGCTCAGCAGGGGCAGAATGGCAGCTGAATGTATTTTGGTGGCTGAAGGGATGCTGGTGGTGTTTATGCACAAGACTGGATTTCTGCAAGAGAAAAAAACCAGTGGTTATAGGTACCTGTTGTGTCCTGCATAATATCTGTGAAACAAAGGGGGAAAAATTGCTGCCATGGTGGAGATGGAGTGTCTGTCCCCTGAGTTTGTACAGCCAGCCACAAAGGCTATTAGAGCTCAATGCGGAGCTGTACAATCAGGGGAGGCCTTGAAAGAGCACTTTAGCAGTCAGCCTCAGCAATGCACTGGGTGGACTGTGCTCTACGTGTCCTGAAATTTTGGGGGCTGTTAGGAACTGTATAGTGCTTGGTGTACATTTATTAATATAACACTGTCTGGTAATGTGCCTATTAATTATATGGTGCTTGCTGTGAATTTATAATTATTACACTATGTTTGTCACTGATCCTATGAGTTTTTTGACCTCTACAATAACAGGTAGTGGGAGCTTTCAGTAGTGCTATGCATTCTTCAGCATATGTTATGAAATAATACAGATCAATTATTTACCAAAAATAGATTTTTATTACATAACAAAACCAGTGCAAAAAAAGTGCAATTAAAAAGACATTCAATAAAAACTTCTAAAATAAATTAATGGAACAGAACTTAATAAGGGGACAGAACATTCATGTCCATTTCAGTCCATTTTGGCTACCCATACAGCAACTGTGACTCTCACAAGCTATGGTTTTCCTACTGTCCCTTGATGTGCTCCCTGTCCTTTTTCTGCTGGAACTCCTGGGCCTTTCTTCTGTCTGCTCTTTCTTTCTCCAGGCTGTCTGCAATGTTCACCCACCAAGTACTCTGTTCACGGTCCAATGCAGCACTGGTTTGCATGATCTTGATGAACATCTCCTCCTGTGTCCTCTTCTTTCTCCTCCTTATCATGGTCAGGCAATCTGTGGGTATGGAGGAATGCACTGGCAGCATCTATGGATAAACACACAGAGGTTTCATTGTATGTATAGTGACAGCAGAAAGCACAAGTTAAGTTTCAGAACTTCCTTCCCTTTCTCTCCCTAACATTTTAAACAAGACATGCTTATTGCTACTTCCGCCTTGGAGCACCTGTGCACGACATGGCTATCCAATCCCAGCCATGGTGAGTATGGCCAAGGGCAGGTGTAGGGAAGGGGGGGATATGAGGAAAGAATTGTTTGGTGGCATGCAACAGTAAAATTTTGGCCCTATTTCTATGTATATGAGTGCATGTTAATGGTAGTGAGCACCAGTGCTGTTCTTCCCAGGTGATGGTGATTTTAGCTATCTCACTCCTGAGAGTAACGAAGGCATAGAGAGCACAGCAGCTACTTGTGTTCCTAAGCCACCTGGACCCATACTCTGCTAGCCTGTTTACTGCATTGGTACCTGATGAAGTCAACAGAGACCGGTGTGGGAACGTGTCCTATCATGGAGCAATAAGGCTGTCAATACTAGAAACCTTCAGAAGAAGATTGCAGAGTACCTCCAAGAAAGTTGCAACAAGATCTCTCTCAGGAGAATTCAAGGCACATACCTGTGTCTATAAACCAAGTACTGCTCATGGGCAGCCCAGCTAACTCTGCAGGGAATGAAAAGCAAATAACAGCTCCGCCTCTCTTAGTTATATTGTTACCTCTTCTAGTATAAGTCAATACCTGTGTCCTGCTATGCTGGGGTCAGGCACCAACTTGACATTTCAACATTACAATGGGAAATGCCTGCATATGCTTACCTGAAGTTCCTTCCCCTGAATAGGGCTCACCCATAGGAAGTTACTGGACTGTGTGGAGTCTTGGGCAGATTCTGGCTGGAATCTGGATAGCTTAGCTGGACCCCACAGCTAGCATAGCTGGACCCCACAGTTGCTTGTCCCCCATCTTCCTCCTCCTTGCCATTCACAACAAGGGGTCTGTGTCTTGGGCTCATTGGAGGGATCCACGTCACGCTGTGGGATGCTGGTGGGGTCTCTGCCAAGTATGCAGATCATTTTAAAAACAGCAGGTCTGTGGCACCAAATCGACTTTTGAGCTCCCTGCCCTTCTGGCAGGCCTGCTGCAGTTCCTTTGCTTTTACGCGGCCTTGCTGCTGATCCCTGATGTGCCCCTTTGCTGCCTGTCGATGTCCATGTTTCTACAACTACTCCGTAGCTATGCTTGCACAGCCTCTTCTCCCCACAGGCCCAGATGTTCATCTAAAGCATGGCGTGGCGTCAGCATGGTCAGTTGGGCAGTTGCACACAAGAAGGAAGAGCTGCTAGATGTGCATGTCGAGCTGCTAGATGTGCATGTCGAGTTGGGCAATCGGGAAAAGGCATTTCAAAAATATGCAGGGTTTATAAAGGGAGGGGGGCTGGCTTCTGCTCCCCAGGACCACAGGGCTATAGCGGTCAGTGTCAGGCATTGTGGCACAGCTTCTGGACGACTGCTAGGGTTGGCATAGATCACGGTGTCTGCACTCACACTATGTCGAGCGCAGTAGATCGACCGTGGCTCAAAGCCATTTGGGGAGCTGGTGTTACTGTGTTGCTGGAACAGGACGCTTACATCAGCGAGAAACACATTTGAATATAGATGTATGCACAACTAGGTCAGTGAAAGGCAACTTATGTCGACTTACCTTTGTAGTGTAGCTCAGGCCTCACTGAGGCCACATAGTTTACAGGCACCTAAATTACAGTTGCTTAAGTTACTCTGTATACAAATGTGTACTAATGCATTTAGCATATGGTCGGATAATAAACTCCAGACTATAATGGAGACTTGTTTTATTAATGTACACAATGTTTAGCTCGTATATGTCCTTACCCTGGCAATGCTAACATATCAAAACTGAGACTTTGGCACCAGTCCTCCTCAGTATTGTTCTGAGAGATGGCTAAAATCCTGCCTTACACCTTTTGGTTTTATTTTCTTCTAGAGATGAAAACAACAAAGAAAACTATCCCAACAATACTACAGTCTTAGAGGACAGCCAACCAGCATTACAAGACACCCAGCAGCACGTGGAACAGACAGCCCATGACTGCACACTACGGGTTGGAATGGGCAACTTAAAATTAAGAAAGCCCAAAACCATTGCAAAACTAGAAAATGGGAAGAACCATGAAGAAAGTCAGGTAATAAAATAAAGCTGATCTGTTTTTGCTAGATATTTATGGTGCAGTGTCATAGCAGGAATATGTTTTAAATGCAAAGTGATGCAAATGATAGCATTATTAATCCCTGCTCTGACTCACCTCCACAATGATTTGGGCCATGTATCTGGTACAAGTGACACTGCAGTTGAAGTAATTCTTTCACTAAGGGAATCATGCAGAATCAGTGAGAATTCCCTGACATAGTGATTGTGAATCCACAACTTCTCACTGCTGTGAATAAGGTTGTCACAGTATGGCCCATAGTGAGGATGTGCAAATTATTTCTCCTTCTGAGTTATCTTCTTGTATTTCCTGGATGTGCTGGAATAATGGCAAGATCTTTCTCTTTTGTGGCTTGTGCTAGAGATTTAAACTGGGGTCTATGTCAAACCTCTAAATGCTGTAACGTTTTATTAATTCTTAATTATTAGGAGATATTTGGTAAGGTGGCTGGAAGATGTTACATCTCATCCCTTTATCCCATTCAGTAGTATGAAAAATTAGTGAAAATAATATACTCGGGGTATGTCTACACTACAGCTGAGAGTGACTCTCCCAGAAAGGGTAGACAGACTCTCACTGGTGTATCAGGAAAAGCAGCTCATCATGAGGGCATAAAGTAAGGTGGAGAGATGATTGGTCTCTTACCCTCTTGTTAATGATTTTTCTTGCTACCCTGAGTCTGGAGGGGAAACCCCCCCAATAAACCATGACATTTTCCTGTGATACAGTGCTTGGATTGGGAAACAAAAAAGTGATGAGTTCCACTCATACCTGCTGTTCCCCAGGTCCTGTTTCCAATCAGTGAGAAGCGTGGGTACCATTCTGCCCCCACCTCTGAACGAACTGAGCACTGATGCAGTATCTCAGCGAACAGAATTAGCACTATGAATATGATTCGTCCCCACATAAAATAAATGTTACTTCATCACAGAAAGTTAAAGTACGCTCATCACTGATTAGGTTATACTTTGGGCCCTGATCCAGCAATGAGCTCTCCAGGGGCAGACCTCTTTGACTCATTGATTTCAGTGGAGTCTGCCCACATGGAACAGTTTGCTGGATTGAGGCTTTCTGGGAAAAAGGCGCACATTTTACAAACTCCTAGTTCACTCTCATATAAGAGAATATGCATTCACTAAGCCCCATCTGCAGGCCCGGTGTGGCTGCATGAGCCTCTAGATTCGTTTTGTTGTTTTCTTGAACCAAGTGCACATCTGGCACCCAGGCTGTTGTTTAAAGTGCTTATGAAAAGTAAGGGCTCTGCTTGTAGAAATGTTCAGGGGCAGGTTTTCAAGTCAAGAGCTCCAATATACTATAACCTTCAAACTCTAAAGCGCTTTGTCTGTTTTACTAACTGATTGTATCTAATCTGCTTCTTTCCATTCTGACTCTCTGCTTTACTTGAAATTGAAAACAAAGTGTTGTTGTTTTTCTAGTAGCTGCTGATTATATGGCAAGTTGTCATTATCTTGAAAAAGGGGAAGAGACTGATGCTTTGAAACAGTGTGCTACTGTGCACGCCTGGGCTCCTTCTAAACATATTGCCACCACCAAGCCTCTCAGCAAGCTCACAACTGTACACATAAGGCAGCCAATATGCATCTGACTGGCTCTGCTGCCTAATTTTGTTCATTTGAAAATGAGAATGCTCTCCACAAAATGATTGTCATTCTAGCTCAAGTGATTCCCTATTTTTATTGACACAGAATGTTCCTTTAATGACATTCTCTCCCCAATTTCACTCCTACAATGCGTAAAGAAGCATTTATTCAAATCATGACAATATCTAATTACAGATTTTGCTTTGACATACCAGAGATTTGATGATTATTCACATCTCTGTGTTAGTAGCTACTAAGCTCTGAGCAGTTACAACACCTTGAGCTGCTCCTGACAGAATTTAGCTCTTTAATAACAGAACAAGTATTGAGCTGTTGAGAGTTAGGGACAGAATTGGTGCACTTGTTTGATACACAGCAATCTGTGTGCATAGGGCCAGAGTCTATAAGTTTCCTTCAGTGGAAACCCAGATGCATGGCTATGGTAGTGGAAAGGCTGTGTAGAGGGAGCGGTATCTCTGTATACATAAAAGAATAGGGCAGAAATTACAGGTGAACTGGTGCTGGGACATGTTGCAATGGCAGAGGTAAATCCTAGAAAAGTAACAGGATGTCAGACTAAAGAGCAAAATAAAAATAGCACATGGCCAAAAATAAATCTATAAATGTTTATATGCCAATGCACGAAACTTACAAGGATGGGAGTAGGTGGGAAAGCAAACTAGAATACCTGGCAATGGAGCTTGATACGTGATCACATTTCGAAAGACCTCAGCACTCAGTTCCCATTCTTGCCAGTGGGAGCTGTTTAGCATTGCGCACTACTGAAAATCTGGCCATTCATTAAGATGTCCAAAAGTGAGCCTGAGTTCTTTTGAACATATAGCCCATAATGGGCATTGTGAAACTTGAACAAATTTCAGAGATCAGTGGGATACTGGGATATGTGGCTATGAACTGAACAGGAAGGACAGATGTGGGAGAAAAGCATGAAACCTAAAAGATTCTATAGAGCTAGGGCTGGTCAATTTTCATGACATTTTTTCTAGGAAAAAAATGGAAACAAAGCATTTCAGAGTGGAGCCCTCTGATTTTTATTTTGAAAGGACTGTTTTAAAAATTATTATTTTATATTGGTTTGTAGTTTGTGTATATTAATTTTTATTTTATATTATATGTTAATTTAAAAACCATTATTAAGCCCTTGTTTTAAAATAATATAAAATTATATAATACAATAAAGCATGCAAATAAAACAAAAATGTAAAAAAGCCAAACATTTTTATTAACCCAAAAGAAAATTTTTCAGAAATTTCATTTTGTGGCAAATATTAAAACTTTGATTTTTTCATTCTGATAATTTTGAAATGCCAGAATTTCCTGTGGATAGAAATTTTGACCAGTGCTATATAGAATCTAATGTGATAACATGTCTGAGTGAAGAGGACTATGTAGTTGAATCTGTACAGACACAAATGCCATGTGATAGACACAAATATACTAGTAGGGAGTATTGTAGCCTGCTATAAAGATTATTTAGAGACAACTTTGCACATAACGCAGAACTAGACCAAAGAATTTAATAGAGAATAATAGCCTTTCCATGGGCATTTTGAGCTGTACTGTAGATTTCAATAGCTGGTATATAATTCTTGATTAAATCCTAGTTGACAGTTCACAACAGTTATACAGAAATTATCATCTTCTGTTTAAAATCTATACATGTTTTTCTGTAAGGGTATGAAGACCTCGCATAAACCCCACCTACCAGAAAGCCTAAGGGGCGGGCAGAGTGGCATCACAACCTATCCTCCCTTAATGCGAATCCATTCTAGGGAATATGGGCAGGGGCATCAAGCACAGGGAGGTGAATTTACATCTCCATCAAACAGTTTGAGTGCATCAGGGAGAAGGCTCAGGGGAGACTTGATCAGACTATAAGAACCTACACAGGGAGCAGAAATTTGACAATACAGGGCTCTTCAATCTCTCAGACAAAGGTATAACAAGAACCAAAGGCTGGGAGTTGAACCTAGACAAATTCAGACTGGAAATAAAGTGCATTAATGGAGAGGGTAATTAACTATTGGAGAAACCTACCCAGGGTTGTGGTGGATTCTTTATGTCTGGAAATTTTTAAATCAAGATTGAAAATTTTTCTAAAAGATATGCTCTAGCTCAAGCACAGCTGTTGGATTTGAAACAGGAATTAATACAGGGAAGTCCTATGGCCAGATTTCAGCAGGAGGTCAGAGTAGATCATCACAATGGTTCTTTCTGGCCTTAAAATCTGTGGATCTATAAATGGTTCCTATGGTCTATATCTGTTTTGTTTCCCGGAGCCACTTTAGTGATTCTGAAGTATTAATCTACTATAAATCAAATGTTATGGGCCATTGGAATACCAAAATCAAGTATGTACGGTATATAGTCTGGAGAGACAATATAAGAAGTGAGGTTTTGGAATTCAAAGTCTGCTTTTCTTGATTAATCCCCTTCCTCTGTAGCTCATCTTTGATTCACATTAATATGAATTTGGATTATGAAATGATTCACCTTTAAATTCTTTACTGATTCTGAGCTCACCAGCTAATAAGTAGAGCAAATAAGTCCTATTTCTCAGTCTAATCGCCAGGGTAAAGGACTAAGAAAAGTAAATGGTAACTTGACACAAATCCCAAGAAACAGAAATGCAGATGCTACATGAAATTCAGTACTTTGGTATAAATTAAATGGAAAAATACATTAATACAAAAGCACCCCTATTAATTCAACATTAAAGTTATGGTTTTAAACACACAAGAGTCAGAGAACTGAGTAATGCAGCTGTGTCAATATACACCGGCTGTGGGTGGCTTTGGCATGAAATTCTCACCAAGGTTTTAACTCTGCATCCATGCATAGATATATTTTTAATAGCATCTTTCATGACTCGATCATAGCTATTGATCAGTGAGGTAAAAAGAAAACTGGGTGCTCTGAGAAGGAGAGAGCATGTGGTTTCTGTCTCCGGCCAACCTTTTCTATGGGCAGGGCACCCTGCCTGTGGCCTTCTAGGACTTGTATGAAGTAAAAATGTTGCTGGAAGGAGTCCAGGGTGATCCTTGCATTGTTGTGCACCCCCAACATTTTCACTGTTTGATTTCCATATAAACCAGTTGCAGCGATTTGTAACTTTTTAAAGGCAATACTATAATGATACCTATTGGTACACTACCTATTTCTTATCCTGTTTGGAGTGGCTTGCATCCCAGGGGAGCTGCCAGCTTGGAGCAGTCCCACGTTCAGGACTCAGAGCGAACAATTGCAATTGTGCCAGGTTTCTGAGTGGGAGAGCCAAAGAAGGAAGGCCTCAGCAGTCTCCCGCTTTGTGTACGGTACCTGTGCATGGGCTAGGAGTTCTTTGCTCTTTGGGCTAGGAGTTCTTTGGTGTTCTCACCTTTTAAAGAGCAAACAGTACTTTAACAGGGTACCATGTAGGCATGATTTTGCTAGTGTTAAAATTCACCACAAGAATGCAATTAAATAAGTGAATGTGGTATTCACTACTGATTCCTTAAATGAGCTGATGAGGATGAGGCAAATGAGTTGAAAGGTTCAGAAAACACCAAGATGCACTATTTTATGCATCCATTAACGTTTTAAGGACCTCCTCCAGTGCCTGGCTGTTTTTATCTTACCACCTGTGACATTGGTCTGGGTGATCCCCAAAATAAGAGGCCTTCTGTCACGGTCTGCTCTGTAACCTTGGGTGTGTTAATGCTGTGCTGCTATGGATCAGATCCCTGACATCAGCAGCAAAAAAGACTCACTCTGACATATACTCTCCTCATAATTTGCACACCAGAGACCTGCTTGGGGTAAAAAAAACACAAACCCTAAAAGCTTATTTGAGAGAAAAAAATCATAGATGAAATAGCAGGGGAAGCAAACATACAAGTTGCACAGAAAATAAACATAAAGACACAACCTCAGGCTTTACACCTCTATATTAGGTAAAATCTCTTCTCTAATACAAGTTACTTATTGCCTTTGAACAGTTTCCCAGTGTACCCCCTAATGTATAGAGGGGATACAGCATTTTACAGGCTCCTGCCTGACTGCCGACCACCCCACTGTGAGAAGGAGCTGAATGTTACAGCACAAATTATGAGCACCATTTATATATTCACTAATATTTTAAATTCATAACCACAGTCTGTAAACATATCTCATAATGATTGTTAAGTTCAGAACATTACCTGCTTTCATAAAAGGCCTTAGTTGACATATATTTATAGCACAATGACATTGTGTACGATCAGTTGATTCAACTGCTTTTTGGGGGAGGGGGGTTTCAACCTGCCTGTTCTCCCCATGGGGTGTCTGGACCCTGACTGACACTTAGCCATGACACCTTGTGCTTTGATACTATCAGATTTCATAAGTCAAAGAAAGTGGGTCCAGTTCAAGATTTGGATGGGAGATCTGTGTTAAATTGTACATATGGTTCAGCAGAAGACATTCTTCCCTCCAGGTCTGTACAAAACAGCCTCAGCATAATAGCAGGAAGGGACACTGCACTATCAGAGATGCTCTCTTTCAGGTGAAATGTAAAATCGAGGTCCTGAACACATGTGGTTTATAAGGAGCCAATTGCATCTTTCTAAGAATAGTGTACATCATCTTAGGATTATGGTGTAACCCTAACAGAAACAAACTTGATTTTTAGGCAATTTTGTACCAGAATTGTGCTTTTGTAGTGCAACAAAATCCAACCTTTGTGTGTCAAGGGCATCCAATAGTATTATATTTCATTGTAATGTATTTGTTTCTCCTTATCTTTGGGTTAAGATTTATGAATGTTGCGTGTGGTAAATGGCATGTGAAAAAGAGAAATCTCTGGTCACTGCCGAGAAGACACAGTGCTGTGTAATCACTACTGTGGTATTTGCTGTACACTTGACACACTATTCAGGCAACAAGAAAATATCATTCTTCTTAAAAAATCTGAAGATAAATCAGTTTGGGATATTCCTTTTTCCTTCCATGAGCTAAAACTTCTGGAAGAGACACACAAAACATCCTGATATGCTGGGTCCCCGTTCTGCCAGTGCTTTTTAATTACTAAATTCTAAAAAATAAATGTGTACATGTTTAAGTGAATTAAGTTGGGTTTCTGTTGCCTTTCAATTCATTGCCCCAGTCACAACAAACTGAAACTGATGGTGGTGGTACCAGGAAGTCCAAGAGAAGATTGCATGGCTGAGGGTTGCTTATGAAAGAAAGGGAAGCCTTTTACAATTATACAAGGGGACAGATTTTGCTCTTCTTTACAAAGGATCTTCCCCATGTGCTGAACTCTTATGGTCCAACTCAGCCTTGGAAGGTTGAACTAGCTAATCTAGTGGTGGAGCATAGACAGTGGAGGACAGAGGGTTTTGTGACTTCACTGGAACTTAGGAAATGTCTGTGTAAGTGCAAATTCTGCTACAGACTTACTGCATGACCTTGGGCAAGTCACTAACTCTCACCAGGCCTCAGTTCCCCTTACGTAAAATGGTGCTGATAATACTTCCTTTCTTCCACACTTTCTCTTGTCTATGTAGATGGTAATCTCTTCGGGGCAGGGACTGTTTCTCACTACGTGTATGTACAGCATCTAGCACAATACAGTCCTTGTCTCATCTGGGGCCTCTCACTGCTGTTGTAACACAAATAATAGTAAAATGCCTATTCTGCCCAAGGACTACAAAACATCCCAAGGTTTGGGGGTAAATAGAGTCAGCTGAACTGGTTCAGCCTGCTTTTACCTTGAGCTTTAATTAAAACAGTTGTGTTGACCTATTCTGTCTCCAAGAGTATATCATCATTTTATATAACCCAGGGAAAATCTTGTTTAGCTAATAATGGAAAAACTGGAACAGCTGCAAAAAGTGCCAGTCACTGTAATGTGGATCTCTGTTACCATTTTTGGATAAAATATTAGTCATTCAATGCTAAACTAAATTAAATAAATACAGGGGGATCTATGTCATAAAGCTCTGAAGGACATTTTTTTAAAAAAGGAAACTAACAAACAAGGTTTCTTAGTAACCCCATGAAAGTCAAGTAGCATATTATCTTGCCCAGAACAAATGGTAGTTGGCATGCACCAAAGCCGTCTTATACATGAATCAAAAATATTGTTATAGTGTCCTAGGCTGCTGCGGTAAACATAGTGACAGTAGATCTTGCAGGTTCTGAACGATCACTTCTTGGACTTGAGGTTCTATCCTGAAGTAGAAACCACAAGTATAATCTCTTGATTATTCCTGATTCCTGTCCCACTTACTCCACTCTGAATCAGGAATAACTCAATTGAACTCATCCCTCAACATAAAAAACTTCAAAGGGACATCCACTGAGAGTATCTCCTAAGCAGAGACATTTTAGAAATTGCCTTAAATTCTGTAGTTTTTGAATAGGCAGCAGTGTGAACAGAAATGTGTTCATGTAAAGATGGGTTCCCAATATAGTGCACATTTAAACAAACCTCATGGGTAATGTGTCAGACACAGGACAGACAGAGAAGCAAATGAAAACAGGCATTTTTGCTGTTGAAGCAGTAGGGGTCTCTGAGGTATATGAACCCTACATGGCAACCACCAAAAATAGGTTGATGACAGTGCTACATTTGTAATGAAAGAGTTGCTGGGACTCCAGCAGTTTTTTTTTTTTTTTGTTTTTTTTTTACTTTTATAACTGATGAGGCAAGCCTAGAGGTGCCAAGACACCTGGCTCAGCCCTGGAACAAATTAAGCACTGGTTGATGGACAGAGTGTCTACCTCCACTCCTGTGACTAATTGCCTGAGTAGCAACAGCTGGAGTGAAAGCCTTCCACCTAGGCAGAAGGAATCAGCCGACAGAGTGGGTGAGGAGTACCCTGAGAAACTTCTCAGCAAGGGTTGGCAATGAACCACCTAAGGTACGGACCCAGCAACTCCCGCAGAGGGTAGGGTGAGATTGCTGGGAATAGCAGCTAGGTGGATTTCTTTCCCTCCACCCTACAAAGTAGGGGAAAGGGTTGGACTTAGAGGTCTATGTAGTCAGGCCCTTAGCTTAGGACAGGGAGCTAAAGAATAGCCAACATTGGCCAGAAAACTAGGAGAACAAGATCTTAAAGGGCCAGAGTACCTTTTCGTTGCTCCTGGATAGAGAGGAGGGGGCTTCATTCTGCAAACTCTTCCATGAGTAGTCTCACTGAAGTCATTCGGTGGATTTCTAGGGTTGGGCCCTAAAACAGCAGCAAAATAAAATACTCTAGCAGTGGAAACAAACATGTTACTGTGCAAAGTACATTTATTTTCAGATTTCTAAATTGCTAGCATAATAATGGAGAAGAAAAATAATAATGGAGAAGAAAAAATTTATTTGCCCTTTTAAATTTTCAGAACACTGTATCAACTTACTAATCTTTATAACACCCCTGTGTGATAGGGAGGTATTATTACTCCATTTTGCACATAACAAAACTGAGGCAGAGACTGTTTGAGTGACTAATTCAAGTCCACAGGGCTAGGTTTTGAGACCCTGAGCTAAAATTCAAGCCTTCCTAATTCCCAGTCCTGGATTCCATTCACGAAACCAACCTGGCTTCCCCACCCCCGACACACAGCATCCCCATGGCAAGGTGACTGAATCAACAGATTCCGTCCCACGCACCTTCCCTCACTCTAAAGTAAGATTTTTATTAGTAAATAAAGTAAATTAGTAAACTGAAAAAATCAGTTGCAAATTTGAAAGCTGATCCTACAAACCCTTACTCATATGAACCAAGATTACTTTTGTGAGTCAGGGTTTTCAAGATGGGGGCCCATACTAGAAATCTTTCTCGTTATTTGATTGAATGATCTGGAATCAAATATAAATATTTATAGATAAACATATTGAGCAGTAAGTGTAGGACACACATTGATGTCTGTTGTCTAAATAATGAATGAATAGAAACAGAATATTTGTCCCATTGGTTCTTTTTGTACACAATCTGCTTTCAGAAAACATTGTACAATGAAGAATGACAGTGGTTTGGGACCTTTTATAGTTATTGCTATCCATTTGTTATTACCATAGTCAGGGGAATAACTCTTTAAAAAATCAGTATAGAGCATTCTCTCCCCCTGCCTCCCGCCCCATGAGCTTTGTTTCCTTCAGCTGTTTTTTGGTTTTTGGTTTTTTTTTTAAAGCAAAATGTTCACATCAGCCAGGCCTGTGCTGACAGGGTGCTCTGTTGGTTTCTGCAGGAGAAGGAGAATGTATTGCCAGGATTCTCAGAATGTCAGGGGAAAACAGGAATGTCTGCTAATGACTACACCCAGAACGTGGCTTTCAGATGCCAGGAAACAGTCGTAAACCTTCAACCAAGGTAGGCTTTAACTGCAAGAAATGCCAATGTGTATGCTGCCTGCTGTATAAAATATTCAAGTTCCTGACTTTCATTGGCAGTTGTATTCTTTATTTAGAGTCCTAGAGCTGTTCACAGATAGTAAAGCGGATGGAGATAACATACTTCTTTAACTTTAAATTTCCAAGCAAGATGAACATCTGTTCCCTCATCTTAATTCAGAACTTTCAATTCCCTTGGGCCAGTTTCAGAAACATCCTGTCACTTTCCCCTCCTCCCTTGCCTCACTGATTCTCAGATCTGTGTTTCTACTGAGAAGTCAGGGAATGGCAAGCGCAGGCATAGTTTTGATACTGTGATTCACTTAGGGATAAATCAGGCCCTGAATGCAGTGGAATCAGTCTAGTTCCATCAGGGAGGGTCCCATGCAGTGCAGCCCCACCCCCTGTTCACCTCAGAGCTCAATGGGGATTCCTTGGACCCTACACAAGAGGTGTTTGCAGTGCAGGGGACTACACAGATTCATGACCTAACTCACCCCCATTTAATGGGGCACAGCAATTTGGGAGCTACTGTAGCCAAAGATCCATAGCAGCTATGAAGCAGCCTAGAGGAAGGACTCCTTTCTGTTTCAGCCTACATAGCCTCCCCAGTGTCCAATGTGTTCACGTAGATTATGTCACAAGGAGAAGATTTGGCCCTTATTGACAGGATTGGATTCAGTGTTGAAGATTACACTGTGCTGAGCCTGCAGTTCTTGAGTCACCACTTTAAAAATCAGTCTGAAACACCAGATCTCTTACAGGATGGCTCAACACCACTAAGCTGGATATAATGGTTCTCTTGGGTGAACGTAGGAGGGACTGTCTTGTATATTTTCTTTTTTCACTGTCTCAAGTGGCACCCCGCGTTTAGTACTTTTAGTGCTTGAATCAGGAGAGGGTACCAACCCCAGTCACTCTGAAGTCCCTAGTGCCAACTGTTCATAAAAACACGCTGAGTAGTGTCCCTACTGCATCTTGCTGGAGAATATTATCCAATCTATGCAAGGGGCCAAGTGGCAAGAGGAGTCAGGAAAAGAATCACTTTTTAGAGGGCCTGTAGAAGCAGCTTTCTTCCCCAGAGTGCTGGATGGGTCAGGGGACAGCTCATGGAAATATATAGTGCTTTTCCCTTCTCAGGCACTGGTTCAAATTGGGACTAGGTTAGTAGTGACAATTCTAGTCTATAGGCAGTTTGGTGCTTTATGTGAAATAAGCTGATCGCCTTCAGTTATGTTTTTTAGTAGGCAACCATCCCAAATGACACTAATTCACACTCTTGGGCGCAGTCTTAATAGAGTAGCCGAGGATTTAATTGGCTTTCAAAGTGAACTGCTTTCAGCCTCTACTGCTGGTATCCCCAGTATAAGTTGATGCACAGTAATGTGGGCTAGATCCATTCAGGCTTCTGCAGGTCTAATACCTGAGGGAGGGCACTAATAAATTATCCAAGGGACAGTGGTGCAAAAATGCTGCAACTGGCTTATGGCAGGGTGGACGTAGAGGGCTAGCGTGGGCTAAAAGGTGAGTGCTGCTGGTCAGTGGGAGTATGTGATCGTGACAGAAATCAGGGAGGGTGCTGATGTCAGCGGTACACCCTGGCATAGGCCTGGATCTTAAAGCTATTTAGGTGGCTAACTGCCATTGATTTCAATGGGTGTTAGATAGCTAAATACATTTGAGGATCTGGGCCACAGTTCCCCTGGCAGGAAGCTGCTGGTTGCCTTCACTGTGCTAGAAGGAGGAACTCAAGGAGGTTAGTCGCTAGAAGGAGGAACTCACTGAGGTGAGTTCTTGGGACTTACCTATCAGAGAAAGGTGTAATTCATAGCTCCCTGTACTACATTAAGTGAATCTGTCCCCTGGTATCTAACTTGTATAAGTTTTGCGAGCTCATGTTCAATCTCCCAATTTGAACCAGTGTCTTAAGAGTTGAAAACTACTATGCATTTTCATTAGGTGTGCCCTGACCCATGTCCTAGGTAGCTAAACGACGCTTAGGAAATTTTCTCTGACACAGAAGCTTAAATGAACATACCATAAGGCAGCAAGGCTAAGAAAATGACTTGTTATGGTCATTCCTCTTGTTAAAGTTTACTTAAAATACTGAGCACAATGGCATCCCTCATTTCAGAATTCAGATACTTATAGCACAGCATTTCTAAAACTGGGGTGCGTGGACCCCTGGGCTGTGGCTTCTAGGTGGGGGGGCAGAGGGGTCTCTGCACACTGCCCCTGCCCACAGGCACCCCCCACCCCCGCCGCAACTCCCATTGGCCACAGTTCCTGGCCAATGGGAGCTGCAGAATCGACACTCAGGGCGGGGGCAGCACGCCCCCCTGCACCTCCCCCCCACCTAGGAGCCACAGCCAGAGGAATGTGCCGGTTGCTTTCGGGAGCATCCTGAGGTAAGCTCCTCACCCTCTCCCACAACCCAACCCCCCTGCCCCAGCCCAGAGCCTGCACCCAAACTCCCTCCCAGAGCCCATGTCCCCTCCTGAACTCAAACCCCTTCCCCAGCCTGGTGAAAGTGAGTGAGGGTGGAGGAGAGGGAGCGACAGAGGGGGGGCAATGGAGTGAGCAGGGGTGGGGCCTCGGAGAAGGGGCAGGGTTGGGGCACCAGGGAAGGAGTGCGGAAGGGGCCAGGCAAGGGCTGGTGCGGGCGGTTGGTGGTCCCTGAAAAATTTTTAATCAAAATGTGGGTCCTTGGGTTGCTAAAGTTTAACAACCGCTTAATATAGCCAATATTTATAGCTGAAGGCAATTACTCAATCAGTTCTGGATGGGATGAAGGAGGGGTCTTGTGATTAAGGCACAGGACAGGGGGTGAGGAGGTGCTGGCTAACTATGTCCCAGACTTTCTGTGTGTCCTTGAGCAAATCATTTACTTCCTTTGTGTCTCATCTTTTCTATCTGTAAAATGGGGATATTAATACTTAACTTTCCTAACTTGCAGTGGTGTTATGAGGGTAGCCTCTTTAATGTTTGTGGGCAGACTGAGGTCCTTGGTCTGAAGGTGCTGTAGAAATTCTTATTTACTTTGTTCTTCTAAGAAGATTCCCTTTATGGATGTGATATCATAGCTGTTCTTTAAAAAAAGAAGTTAAAGTGAGAAATGGTAATTGCGGGCAGAGCTGATAGCACTGCCTCTAGTTGTTTGCATAACACTTTCCACTACAGTAAAACCCCTATTTTATTAATTAACTGGGAATTGAGGTGTTCATAAAATTAAACATCTCAAAATTACAGTATGTGCCACGTGTAAGTTAATTTAATATAATGATAATGTGTATATTTCTTACCATTCAATGCATACAGTGTGCCTATTACAATCTTGCTAATGGACTGCACTACATCAAACAGTACTATACATACATACCGTGCTGTTAGTGTCCCTGTAGTCATTGGTGAAATAAATTACTGAAGGTCAGTAATAATATGTTTATTAATTATTAATAATTTTATTATAATAATTTAAATTATTATTAAAATATTATTATAATAATTTTATTACATTTATTTTTCCAGTATAATTAAGATCGCGCTTAGGTCCTGTTCAAGATATGGCAGACTCCCTAGAATCTCTTGCAGTTCTGCCTAGAATCATCACAGCACTGTACTCTGTGGTCCCAGCCTGATATGCTCCTCCCTCCTCCAGTCCCACTCCCAGCACACCCACAATGGCAGGGCTTGTCAGAGGGTCCTCAGAGAAGGCAGACTTATGCCTGCTTTCTTTAGATCTTACTGGGAAATCCTCCCCAGCAAGTCCTGGGGTTTGAGGGCCCCTTTACACTGCTCTGACTCTTTTAGTAAAGGGGCCAGAGCAGGGGTGAGAATCTCACTCTGAGCCTTCATCTGTTTTGTTAAGCAGCATGCATATCTATGATGTTATATAAATAATATGGTCATGTAGCACAAACGAGCTTAAAAACAATGACACTACCAACAGGAATGCTATAAACAAGTCATGGTAAGGAACAGTGGTCTGGACTGGTGATTGACTGATATTATAGCCATAATAGCACCGTGAGTCAGGGAAAATATTGTTGGATTGTATTACATTGCTTTGAGGGAATCAATTATAAATTACATTGCAGTTCTCTAAAATCCACTGCTGTGGATTAGATTGTCAGAGACAAAATTGCCAGAGTTAAATTTCCTTTTTGAGTCTTTGTTTGAGGACATTCATTTATCCATGGGTAGAGGAAGAGGCAATTCCAAGTGTCTGCAAATAGGTTGGGTGTTTGATGGAGGTATAGTCCCTGCTCATCTGAAAATACCTGGTGCTTTCTACTTGCAGTATTTTCATTCATCATCATTAGCAGAAAAGAGGTGGAACACCTTTGCTTGTGCAGGGTTGTCAACCTAAACAATCTGACTGAAAATATAAAAAACAGACATCAAATTTATAAATAACTAATTGAAACACATTGCAAATTCTGCCTCATAAAAATGAGCTGCATGTAATAAACACCAAACTAGGAGATATCCCTTTTCCAGCATTATTTACTCCTCCTTTAGTCAAAATTCAAGAGGATTTCTGCCAGAGAGGAGAATGTTATCAGTGGTTCACAGTCATGCTGGAAGGGTATAATGAGTGGGGTCCCACAGAGATCAGTTCAGGGTCTGGTTCTGTTCAATATCTTCATCAATGATTTAGATAATGGCATAGAGAGTACACTTATAAAGTTTGTGGACGATACCAAGCTGGGAGGGGTTGCAAGTGCTTTGGAGGATAGGATTAAAATTCAAAACGATCTGGAAAACTGGAGAAATGGTTTGAAGTAAATGGGCTGAAATTCAAAAGACAAATTCAAAGTACTCCACTTAGGAAGGAATAATTAGTTGCACACATACAAAATGGGAAATGACTGCCTAGGAAGGAGTACTGCGGAATGGGATCTGGGGGGTCATAGTGGACCACAAGCTAAATATGAGTCAACAGTGTAACGCTGTTGCCAAAAAAGCAAACATCCTTCTGGGATGTATTAGCAGGAGTGTTGTAAGCAAGATGCAAGAAGTAATTCTTCTGCTCTACTCTGCGCTGATTAGGCCTCAACTGGAGTATTGTGTCCAGTTCTGAGTGCCACATTTCAAGAAGGATGTGGACAAATTGGAGAGAGTCCAGAGAAGAGCAACAAAAATGATTAAAGGTCTAGAAAACATGACCTATGAAGGAAGATTGAAAAAATTGGGTTTGTTTAATCTGGAGAAGAGAAGACTGAGAGGGGACATAACCGTTTTCAAGTATGTAAAAGGTTGTTCCAAGGAAGAGGAAGAAAAATTGTTTTTCTTAACCTCTGATGATAGGACAAGAAGCAATGGGCTTAAATTGCAGCAAGGGAGGTTTAGGTTGGACATTAGGAAAAACTTCCTAGCTGGGTAAGCTCTGGAATAAATTGCCTAGGGAGGTGGTGGAATCTCCATCGTTGAAGATGTTTAAGAGCAGATTGGACAAACACCTGTCAGGGATGATCTAGATAATACTTAGTTCTGCCATGAGTGCAGGGGACTGGACTAGATGACCCCTTGAGGTTCCTTCCAGTTCTATGATTCTATGTTGAACGGGACCATAAGCAAGTGAGACTTGTGGCAGCTGTGCCAATATCCGTTCGGTGCACAGACAGGTAATGAAGTCCCAAGTAATTACCAAAGATGTTGAAGGTAACACAAACCACGCATAACGTCTAAAGATATAAAGAAGAGTGAAGTGTACATGATTAAGAATACCAAGCAGACCAGGGATCCCCAACTAGCTAAACAATTTTACAGTTCACTTGTTAGTTCACCAGCTTTTACATCCTGGGCCTGATTCACCGCTGCATTTCTTCCAGTTCTGCACTAGTGTAACTCCAAGTCAGGCCCATTGTCCATCAGTATTAAAATGTACTAGAGCATTTGTTTTAGGTTTACTGCTTTCACCATTTCCAAGTGCACAGTGATTCCAGCCCAGCACTCACTTTTTAAATGAACAATAGACAGATTTTAATAATTCCCAGCTCAGTTTTTGCCAGACTATTGGTAAAAAGAATGAATGCTTAGATAAAATGAAACTTCATGGGCTGTCCATCTGTTGGACCAGGAGATTTTCCTGTCACCTGGAGCATGGGACCGGAACCTCAGACTGAGGGCACCCCTTTGCTTCCCATTGCTGGGAGACCATTGGACAGGCTGCTGTGTAGAAACCTTGGTGCTTTCATTCTCCTTATTTACAAGCACAGAATGGCACAAGAGTTGATGGTGTCTTGTGCTGTCTAGTATGGCTGTGCCACTAACGGTTCCTTTTTTTTATTGAGTTTCTTCTTTATGTTGTATCAATTGTTTTCATTTTGGGTGGAGTTAAAAAGTCTACAGAGTTCTGAATTGTAAATGTTTTTTCGTTACATATACTACTAGTCAATGGGTTGCAGATGCTCAACACTTCTCAAAAATAGGCCATTTTTATTTAGATGCCTAAATATAGATTAAAGAGCCATCCAGATTGGAAAGTTTGGGCTCAGTCCCTGCTCAGTAGAGAAATCTAAATTCATCATGACACAACAAGTGAGGTTCATATACAGATAAGCAGTAGGAGGAACGGGAGAGGGATGATGCGGTGACAATAAGATCACCTGTTAGCCCATGTATGCATCTTGATGGTGTCTGTTCCTTTACTGGGTCCTTTCCTCCCACTCATTTCTCATAGGCAAGACAGCAGAGGGTGAGTTTTAGGAGGTATTTGAATGCAGCAAGAGAGGTGGTCTGGTGAACAGGTTTGAAGAGCATATTCTAATTCAGAGTTTAGAGAAATGGTTAGGGTGATGGAGAAGTACTATCCTGTTGTAGCCTTTGCATATCTGCTCAGTCTTCAGAGCTGTCTGTCCAGCATATTTCATGAGCATTAAAGTCACTTTAAAATATTAAACGCCAACTGCCTTGAGGAAACTGGTGCACCCCCATTAAAATTGAGTTTCTAATACTGTTAGTAATTACATTGAATACTATTCTACCAGCCACAAATAATTGGATTTGGATTACTGTAGAGTGCAATCTGCATCTTGGGGAGATAAAATGTATAAGCCCTCCCTAGCAGCAAATGTCGGGATTAGGGGATTTTCTCCTTAACCAAAAGGATGGGAAAGCTGTTGTGTGAGCGCTGATGTACAATCCCAAAAATGTGCTATTAAAAATATTCTTCACATATTAAATGTGATTGGAAGTGTTTTAAAAAATGGAGAGCAATTGTAGAGTTATGTGCTGCATTTCTCAAATATGAGGTGGCACTTTGTTCTTCCATTGTTTATTACACCCTCTTTTTCAAGCTAAATAATATTTCACTCCGTACGGACCTACAGTTCTTCTTATCCTAAAGAATGGGAAAAAAAACCTGGGAAAACTCCAGGCTTACCATGTATTTAAAAGATCTGACTTACTTGAGCAGTTTGGGTCTGAAGCTTGTGGATCATTACCACTTTGACCATGAAATGTTTCCTCTCCAGCCAGAGATGCCTCTTTTCTCAGAAGACAGTGGGTGTGAAACGATGGGTAGCATGTGAATAGGGTCTACATATGCCACTGCAGTTTACGAAGTAGCTACTGCTACACTGGCTGTGCTGCTTGCACACTAGAAATATACACAAGCAAGCTGTTTTAGGGAACGCACAAAGACTAATCCGAAGCTGCAGTGGGCCCTTGAAAGCAGCATCAAGTCTAATATTTGAATTCAGATATGTATTTTTTTAATCCATCAATCCAGAGAATTTGCTTCATTAGTCCTTATGCAATTTTTCAAATTTCTCCAGTGTTTACAGCATCTACAATTAAAAGTCTGATTTTATTTCAAAATATGACATTAAGAATGACTTCATGCGTGATCTTTAATTCACCTCTTCTGGCCTTGTTCTTAAACAACTGCTCAGAGCTGTTACAAATTGACTCCACCCTGGTGCTGGTAGGAGCTGTATTTATTTTGATGTGTTTATCCTTTTTTTTTTTTTTTTTTTGGGTCATGCCCACAAACTTTGAAGATATTCCATATGGGCCTTATGTCATCTACACCATGATGTAAACCAGGAGTATCTCTGCTGAAATCAGCGGAGTTACACTCCTGTGAAGTGTAAGTGAGATCACTGATCAAGCCCTTTAAATATTTACTCTGCCGCTTTATAAAATATGAAAAGTAGCAATAACACAGAGAATTATATTTTCTTATTTTTCATGACCTAGATTACGTGGAAGGCAGAGTTGTCCCAATTATTTAAAATTTCTGTTAGCACTTAAAGCAATTTTAATATGTCAGCTCAGATGGAAAATAGGGGTTTCATCCTGCTGCTTTTGAGGATAGTGGTTGCTTTGTAACTCATTTAAATGAGAGCAGGGACAGGCTCTAAGTTATTAAATTACATGTACACTGTTGCCAGGTTACCATCAGTCAATTTGCATTTACCTAGCAGAGTTATTAAGCTTAATTGTAAAAAAGGACTATGGGGTGTTTTTAGCTCAACATGCACATGAACTGCCATTAAAGTAAGTGGTCTTCACAGAGTGGAAAAAATATTTTGCTGGCTAGAGAAACTTCAGGAAACATCTAGTGTGTGTGAGGGTCTGAGGAACACAGCAGTGAGAGAGTATTAACTCCAGTATTATTTTGTACGATACAAACAGTGGAATGCAAGACCATCACACACCAAAAATGCAGACAATAATAGCAACTGAGACCGACAGATGATGCTTTAAGGGTGCTAGAAAGTTTTTTTCCCCCATGAGCTTAAAATAACTGTGGGGCTCATTAGAGGTGGAGCCATGAGTGAGCTAGGCAGGTCAGCCAACACAGAGCCAATACAAACTTTATAGAAGTCCACGCCACATCAGTTCTTCTCATGCTTCTTTTGTTTTTGACCTATGCCTGCCTTTTCTGTTTGAGACATTATGGAAGCAATGGGGCAATTGGTATGAGAGTAGCTTGTTGAATTCACAAGTGCAACATTAAGTCAATAGGCCAAATGAATTTGTCTTGTGGGGGTACTGCTCCACAGATGTCCATCAAGTGGTGCTCACTTGTACCATTGGTTAACTTGCTCAATGTATCTACTGGCTTGAAATTTCTACAAGAATCTGTACACTATAGATATTTAGAATCATACAAGTTAGAGATGAGAGAGACCTTTTACGAATTCCAGTCCATCTCTATCTTCCTGTCAATGCAAAATTGCTCCTTAGACTACACATACTAATGTTTTATCCAGTCTAGTTCTAAATGTCCCAAGCATTGGGGATTCTCCACTTTCCTTGGGAGAGTATTCCATAGCCAAATACACCTCTACCCCAATATAACGCGACCTGATATAACATGAATTTGGATATAATGCGGTAAAGCAGCGCTCTGGGGGATCGGGGCTGCACACTCTGGTGGATCAAAGCAAGTTAGATACAATGCAATTTCACCTATAACGCGGTAAGATTTTTTTGGCTCCCGAGGACAGCGTTATATGGACACAGAGATGTATGTCTCACCATCAGGATACTTTCCCTGATATTCAGCCTACATTTTCCTGTTCTTTGTTTCATCCCATTATGCCTAGTTATAGCCATAGATACTGTATAACACCAAATAATTCTTCCTCTTCGGTACTTACTCCTTGACAGCTGCCCTTCACCCAGTTATTGATCTTGGCAAGGCCTATAGACTGTTTGGAGATGATGCTGTTTTCACTTAACGTGAAGGTGGTTTAGAGCTGTATGTTGTGGGACAGGATGAACTACAATTCAGCAGTCTCCCCTACCAGCTTCCCATAGAAGTTGGGCAGGATGAAGGAGAGGATCGAGCCCTGAGAACTTCCATAGCTGAAGGATCATAAAGATCTCTGGGTATGTCTACACTGCAATTTGACACCTGCAGCTGGCCTGTGCCAGCTGATTCAGGCTTGCAGGGCTCAGGCTATGGAGCTGTTTAATTGCGGTGTAAATGTTCCAGTTTGGACTGCACTGTGGGCTTTGTGACCCTCCCATCTCACCAGGTCCCAGGCTGCAGCCCAAGCCTGAACATCTACACTGCAATTAAATAGCCCCTTAACTTGAGTCCCATGAGCCCAAGTCAGCTGGCATGGGCCAGCTGCAGATTTTTAATTGCAGTGTAGACATACCCTCTGAGTGGAGTCAATTTCAGGGGTTACTGAAGTGCCTAAAATTAAGCATATCCATAAATGTTTGCAGGATCAGGGCCTGATTCTGTCATTCTTTAGAAAAGAAATAATAATAACTAGGGCTGTTGATTAATCACAGTTAACTCACGCGATTAACTCAAAAAAATTAATCATGGTTAATCACAGTTTTAATCATACTGTTAAACAATAGAATATCAATTGAAATTTAAATATTTTGGATGTTTTTCTACATTTTCATACATATTGTATTCTGTGATGTAATTGAAATCAAATTCTCGATTGCAAATATTTGCAAATATAAATAAAATATTATTTTTCAATTCACCTAATACACGTACTGTAGTGCAATCACTTTGTTGTGAAAGTGCAGCTTACAAATGTTAATTTTTTTTGTTACATAACTGCACTCAAAAACAAAACAATGTAAAACTTAAGAGCCTACAAGTCCACTCAGCCCTACTTCTTCTTCAGCCAATTGCTAAGACAAACAAATTTGTTTACATTTACAGTAGATAATGCTGCCCACTTCTTATTTACAGTGTCACCAGAAAGTGAGAATAGGCATTTCCATGGCACTTTTGTAGCCAATCACAAGATATTTACACGCCAGATATGCTAAACATTCGTATGACCCTTCATGCTTTGGCCACCATTCCAGAGGACATGCTTCCATGCTGATGATGCTAGTTAAAAAAATAATGCGTTAATTAAATTTGTGATTGAACTCCTTGGGGGAGAACTGTATGTCCCCTGCTCTGTTTTACCTGCATTCTGCCATATATTTCCTGTTATAACAGTCTCAGATGATGACCCAGCACATGTTGTTCATTTTAAGAACACTTTCACTGCGGATTTCACAAAATGCAAAGAAGGTACCAATGTGAGATTTTGAAAGATAGCTACAGCACTCGACCCAAGGTTTAAGAATCTGAAGTGCCTTCCAAAATCTGAGAGGGATGAGCATGCTTTCAAAAGCCTTAAAAGAGCAACACTCCAATGAGCAAAATACTTTGAATTGTTATTGAGCAGAACTCGTCATCAGCATGGACGCATGTTCCCTGGAATGGTATTTGAATCATGAAGGGACATATAAATCTTTAGCACATCTGCTACATAAATATCTTGTGATGCTGGCTACAACAGTGCCATGCGAAGGCCTGTTCTCATTTTCAAGTAACATTGTAAACAAGAAGTGGGCAGCATTATCTACTGCAAATGTAAACAAACTTGTTTGTCTGAGGAATTGGCTGAACAAGAAGTAGGACTGAGTGGACTTGCAGGCTCTAAGCTTTACATTGTTTTGTTTTTGAATGCACTTATTTTTGTACATAATTCTACATTTCTAAGTTCAACTTTCATGATAAAGAGATTGCACTACAGTGCTTGTATTACGTGATTTGAAAAATACTATTTCTTTTGTTTTTTTTACAGTGCAAGAACTTGTAATAAAAAATAAACATAAAGTGAACACTGTATACTTTGTATTCTGTGTTGTAATTGAAATCAATATATTTAAAAATGTAGAAAACATCAAAAATATTTAAATAAATGGTATTCTATTATTAACAGTGCAATTAATCACACTTTATTTTTTAAATCGCTTGCTAGCCCTAATAATAATCAAGTTATTCTGGAAAGATTTATCTTTTATGGCTCTGATCTAGCAAAATACTTAAACCTCGGCCTAACTTTAAGCATGTAAATTAAGCATATGAGTAGTCCCATTGAAATAAAGAGGGCTAACCATATTTAAAGTTAGGCATATCCATAAGTGGTTTGCTGCCTGTTGCTCATGGTTTGGTCACCAGACAGGGTCCCTTTTGTGCACCCATTCATTGAAGGAATGATCCCAGATTTTTAGTGTTTTTTGGTTTTTGTTTTTTCCTCTGAATTAGTAACTGTGATAGTTTTCAGGACTGCATTTGTGGTATAAATGCATCACAAATGATTCCAAATAAAATCACTATTACTCTGAACAGTATTTCCCTTCATTGTGTATTTAAATGAGTTATACAGAATCCTGAGGTAAATTTAATGGGAAATTTTATTTCTTTTCAATACAATATTGTATAATCTTATCACAGAAACAACTACATAACTGCTGTAATGTAAATTCAGATATTCAAAGTCTAAATATTTGCAGTAGAGGAAAATGGGGTGTTCAATGGAATTTTTCTATTTTTTCTGTTGTAGAATAGATCAGTGCGCATTTCTTTCACCAAAGGAACCTACTGAACAACTGCAGAATTTAAATGAGGTAAGTTTAACCAAAACTTTAACTGCATAAATGCAGTGTTGCTAAACTCACACTGTATTTGACATTTAACATAGAACCCTTGCTCCTGGAAGCATGTGATTACATAAGAATTTTGGCTTTCATTTAAAAAAAAAAAGTAAGTTTCTAGCTTTCATGTTGGCAGAGAAATATTTGAAAATGTCACCCAAGGGCGAACCCTAAGAGCTCAAACACCAGAAGGCAAATAAAAATAACCCCAATTTTTTCAAAGTCTCATGATTTTAAGCCAATCTTATGATTTCTAGTGTCTGAATCATGATTTCTAAGTGATTGGTGTTAGCAATACTGAGAGAGATCTTAAGTTGCTATAATTTTGTTTGGTCCTCACATCACAACTGAAATGCATTAGAACAGCACTTCCATTTTGTTTAAAAATTAAGGCTATATTAAGGAGTGGGAGGGGACAAAGTAGTCAGGAAACGCCACTAGGCAAGATGAAAAAAGATTGATGCATGAGGTGCATTTATTCAGTGATCAGAGGAGCAGATTGTGGGAGAGAGAAAAGGAAGAAACGAAAACAAAAGGAATTGCACATATTTCTGACTGTTGAAATAATAGTTAGTTTTAACGTGGATGTCAAAGAATATGACACAGAGAAGCTCTTTGTGTGACAGCAAGCTCATACTAAAAAGAAAAGGAGTACTTGTGGCACCTTAGAGACTAACAAATTAATTTGAGCAGCTCGTGAACGCTTATGCTCAGATAAATTTGTTAGTCTCTACGGTGCCACAAGCACTCCTTTCGTTTTTGCGGATACAGACTAACACGGCTGCTACTTTCAAGCTCCTACTGTGTATCAAACAATGGGCAGCCTTATGTCAAACTCAAACAATTGAGTCAACATATTGGAAGCCAAAATACAGGCTGTGCAATTGGCCTAGGTAATGGGTAACCTTACAAAGCCACTTCACAAATAAAGGCAATCTCATACTAGTGTAAAGGCCTGTTACACTCTGAAAAGTTCTGAACAAGAGACTTTATTTTATAAGGTGTAGGATAAGGCAGCAGAGACATAAAAGGGGAAGGAAGATGAGGGGAGGGGGTCACTTTCAGGCCATGGAAGAAGCTTGTTACCACAATGAGCCAGAGAACATCCATTCCTATTAATAGGGCCTTGACGTATATTAATAGAAAACCACCATCTGTCCTTTTAAAGAAATTCAGGTGTAATCAGTTCATTAGTCGGAGTCCTTTTCTGTGTGCTGATGTCACCATAGCTCAGATCAATATTAAAATTTATAATATAAATAAGAAGACACCATCAATGTCCAACCATTGGAAGAGAGGCATGTGGAAATGTCCTGTGGTAGTCTGGTGCCAGGATGTAAAGTGCGTGAGAAATTTACTTCAATAAATTGTTAGTTCTTCTGACAGCTCAGCTGCAGAAACCAGTGAAACTTCCACAATTAAAATATCAGAATTTAAAATTCATGCAGAACGTACTTCAAATGTTATGATAAACATGCAGTAAAGACAATAAATAAAAGCAATTAAAATATACTGTTAATATGGATCATGTTTACTTGTAATGGTAGAGGGATAGTCCACGGGAACATAATCAGAATTTCTATATTTCAGGACTGTTTCAGGACTAATGCAAACCCAAGTGGGCATGTGCCATACCAAGATAAATTCACTCCTTGGGTCATTGAGGGCATTCTGCCTCCTCACAGCTCACCCATGGCATGATACAAGCACAGTGCAGATCTGTGTGTGTCTTATTACTCCTGGTTTGTTCCACATAAAGGAAATTCTGCACTTAAAATGTCATAAGCCTCAAGACGCACAAACTGCCAAAACAGATACTGCAGCTCTCTATTGTTCTTTGCCGAGAATATGTATTGAAAACATTCTAATTTATTTTTAGCTGGAACTGTGATTTCAGATTAATAAGAGGGGCGGGATTTTTATATTGTTCTAATGCCACTTTTTATTTTCTTGCAATACAGAAATCAAACAAGTTGATACTAATCCAGTTCTTTTCTATATTAATTACTTTAAAGCAGTGGTTCTCAAACTTTTGTACTGGTGACCCCTTTTACATAGCAAGCCTCTGAGTGTGACCCCCCCCTTATCAATTAAAAACACTTTTACATATATTTAACACCATTATAAATGCAGGAGGCAAAGCGGGGTTTGATGTGGAGGCTGACAGCTCGTGACCCCCCCATGTAATAACCTTGAGACCCCCTGAGGGGTCCCGACTCCCAGTGTGAGGGATAATTCAGTGGTTTGAGCATTGGCCTGCTAAACCCAGGGTTGTGAGTTCAATCCTTGAGGGGGCCATTTGGAATCAGGGCAAAAATTGAGGATTGGTCCTGCTCTGAGCAGGGGGTTGGACTAGATCACCTCCTGAGGTCCATTCCAACCCTGGTATTCTATGATTCTATGAAAGGATTTTCAAGGTTGAAAGAGTGGTTTATCATGCTTTTTGCCCCAGACAATTTTACAAATCTGAAAAGTCCATCAATAATTAAACACAAATGTGCTATTTAAAAATAATCCAGATACAAGAGAATCCCCTACCTCTCGCACAGGCTGTATACTTGGGGAAGGGCAGAGCATGGCCATTTGGGGCCTATGGGGGTAATCGGTATGTGACAGGGAGGCCTGAAACGCCCCTGTCCAGAGAATACCAACTGGAGGTTCTGGTTATTTTCCAGTCTCCCCATTTGCCTTCTAAACTGAGAAAGGACAGACCAGATGAAGGGTTCATGCTCTGTCCCAGCTTTTGCTACCTCTCTTCCCTTCTTTTCCAGGTGTCTTTTCCCACGACTTTAAATTTGCCTGACTGGCTGCTTTGTGGCACTGGAGCTTTCTGGGTATCCAGTAACAATGAGGTTCACAGGGTTTAAGACTAACTTAATAATAATGGTGGATATTAGGGCGATTGATAGATCTTGCTCTTCAAAAACCAATATCTCTCTACTTTATTTTCCTAGGTACAGGGGGCAGGGGTCCAGAAACATATGTGATTTCTCTATGCTTCCATGACTGCTACGTGTGCAAATGGGCCAAGTTGTGTTGTGATGGTGGTGTTTTTTCAGTTCTGTGCTTGTTCTTAGTATCCCGAGAGTCCATTCTAGATGCAAGTGATCTTCTCTGTGAAATACGATAATTCCTTACAGTGAGAATTTCTGTAGCATATAAAAACATTTATGGTCCAGAAAGTTCTCAGGGGGGCGTGGCTTAGTGATCTCTGAGGCAGAGGAGAAGCAGGCTGTCTTAGCCTCCTTCACAGCAGTGCTTGAGGCTGTGTGTAGTTTAAGGGATTAATACTGATCCATCAAACTGTTTATGGTTTGGGATCTGTGTCTCAGATGCAGCCTGTCTTCCATTGTCCAACCCAGTGGTTTGGATCATCTGGGATGCTCAAGTGGACAGTTCGTACATCTGTTCAACCGGATGTTTGGGGAAGGATGTTTTCAATGGGGGACTCTTAATTTGCTCTTCAAAGGTATAGGGAAGAACTGAACCTGAGTTTGTTGAACTAGGTCATAGTATTTTCCCCGACTTTTCTTGAAGTGGCAGTTTGAGGGAAACATTAAAAGAGTCTTTGGTGGTGGTAGGGTTTTTTTGGAGTGGGGAAAGTCAAGGGTGATTTAATTTTTGATTGGTATTTTAACTAAAGAATATATAGAAGAGCTGTAATAGTTTGTACATGGAGCTAGAGGCTTTGGGCACATTTTTAGAAATGGGGGAAGAAGGGAAACTAAGATGTAAATAGACATGTCATACTAGGATAAAGTCACTTTTGTGTCACCGAAGTCCTTCTGCAACCTCACAGTTCCTCCATACCATAATATAATCAGAGTGCAGATCTCATTGTGTTTGATCATTGTCCGTAGGTTCCACATAGAAAGGAAATTACTACCTAGGAATGCCATCATATATCATTTCTATTTTCTGTCACCTTAATGCATTCTGAAAATTTCCTCATTTTTTAAAGTTATGAACTGTAATAATCTATTTTCAGTTTAATACAAGCAGTCAAGACATTTTTCTTTGATCTGGGTTAATGAAGCTTTTACTTTTTTCTTGTGACACTGCAATGGAATTAAATGGCACTCACTCCATTCTTTTGAATTGTTAATTGCTTTGAAAGGATGCTAAAGTTTGAATAAACTGCCTTCCAGAGGATATTAACTCCTTTCTCAAACTTGTAAAGCACAAACTCTTATTAAGGTGACCCTACAGTGAGCTTTCCAAAATATGTTTGAAGTAAAGATCTATATTCATGCAGATTTTCTCATAAATATTCTTCTTCTGACTTTAAGAAAGTTGAAAAAGGCATAACTTTAAATGTTACGATGTGTTCTTTCAAGGAGCTTGTGTTAGACATTCATGTCACACTGTATGGAGCCAGATTCTTATTTCATTGACACTGAAGTAAATCAGGAATAGTTGCACTGAAGTCTGTGGTGTTGCACTAGCATAGAACCATATGAGGTCAGAATCAGGTCCTAAGTATTAGCCTCAGCTGGTGTAAATCAATGTTGCTTAATTGTCTTAAGTGGAGGTGACTCTCAGTTTATAATCTTACCAAAATACTGTTAGGGTTGGTGAGCACGCTTTGTGACTTAACTTTTCTTTGTAGCTGTATAAAACTGCATCTAATTTTTTGTTTGCTTCTCTGACCAACCTCCTTCCCTTAGTAGCCTGGACAAAAACCTGGCAAATAGTCAGTCAGTCCTCTAGGAACTGGCCATTTTCCTAAGGGTTAGTGAAAGAGAGAATTTTAACTAACAAGCTATGTCTCCTTGTCCATGATCTCATGTAGGTCTCTAATCAATGCAAATTTTGATATCTCAGCTTCTATTTCTGAATCCTCAATGATTTCTGTAGCTTTCTGAATGTGTTCTACAACTCTAAAGCTAGTCCACTTTTTAATGGTCAGACAACTGGCGGGGGAGGTCCATTTTGGTGGAGGCTGTACATTTATAGGTAGAAATAAAATGTTCTTTTTGGCACATGAGGTCCACCATGGGGACTTATTGGCTATGCCTAGCAATGGCCACCTTTCACACTGGGAGAGAAAAGAAAAGGAGTGAGGGCTTGGAAGCTGGGCTCAGGAGGAGGACTCCATATCGGAATGCTGCATTGATGGTACACCCATATCTCTAGGA
This sequence comes from Lepidochelys olivacea, assembly GCF_965140295.1. Taxonomy (NCBI): domain Eukaryota; kingdom Metazoa; phylum Chordata; order Testudines; family Cheloniidae; genus Lepidochelys; species Lepidochelys olivacea. The sequence goes on along the minus strand of NC_140417.1, from coordinate 76,456,204 downwards.
TAGTGACCTGTAGAAGTGTGAGCAGAATATCAGGGGCTGGCCTAGTATACCTCTTCCAAGCTCCACTCAAGCTAGCGCGTTAAAATAGCAGTGTGGGCATTGTGGTATGGGCAGTGGCAAGGGCTAGCCACCTGGGCTCAGACCCAGATGGTCAGGCATGATTGTACACAGACAGCTAACTAGTGCCACCTCTGCTGCAAATTTATTGCTGCTATTTTTAGCACACTAGCTTGAGCAGACTGCCCAGTTTGGTGGTGGTAAGGGCAGATAGTTAGGCTGATGGGATATTTCAGTCTCTGCAGCACTCTGTTAACATTACACTAACCAGAATTATATATGCTGATATCCCTGTAACAAGTCGTTATCCAGGGCATATTCAGGAAATTATATAAGTGTATTTGTTGTTAATTATTTTTAGTCTTTCCCCAGTCAGTGAAAATCCACCATCCACCCACCTTCCACAGATGGTGAAAAATATAATTTATAGCAGCTGAATACAAACCAGCTGGTAAATTACAGCATAAGCGTTTCTAAAATACAATGTTAGGCATTGTAGTCTGTGTGAGTGCTTTTATATTGGAGATTACCGTAAGTGCTATGGGTAATTTAAAAAAAAATTAATAGGACGATTCTAAATTAAGGAGTATAATTTCCCCTTGTTATGGAAATAAGTTGTTTACATTCTCCTGGCCAACCATATTTACCTCTGCCTTCACCCTCAGTATTAGGCAAGTTGGAGACACTAAGTAGGTCTCCCTTGTATGCCTTTGTCATCAGGGAGAAGCACAAGGGGAAATTCAGTGATAGGATCAGACCCTCCATTAGCCTGCACTTTTTGCAGTCATTTACACCTGTGCCAATGGTAAAACACTACCATTGTGAATTGGTATTATTTTCCATTCACTTTGCACCTGTGTAACTGAGCATGAAGTTCAAGGGAGTGGAGAATCAGGCCCATAGCCTCTCCCAAACTCTTACTGGCTGATTGACACATGTGGAATGCCTAACTAAGCCACCATGGCCACTGAAGAAAGGCTATTGCCCACTAAAACTCATGATCTGCACCATTGGTTGTGGCTGTTTTCAGCTGGAGGGGGCCCTAAGGCAGAATCACTTAGCAAGACAACTGGTAGCAGATCGTTTTAAAAAAGGTTTTCTTTAATATAATTAGCCACCTTGTTGTTTCCAAACATTATTCAGTGGGGGTGAAATTCAGCAGCCCTGGTGTGGAGGGCTAGCAAAATACTCTCTCCACCACCACTTAAAATGCACACAGGGCTGCACAGGGGATGATCACACAAGGTGCATCTCCTATGCACTGCAGAAAGGCTCTCCACTCTGGTGCCATGTAGGCTGATGAGGCTTTGGTGAGAGATACTGAGACAACTGCAGGTATGATCAGAAGCAGCCAAAGCAGGGACTGCAGTACTGGAGGGGTAGGTAGAGTGGAGCCCAGCTGGGCAGCTCGTCCTCCTGACACCCCTTGAATCCAGAACTGTGCATGGGAGACCCCACATACATTCACTCTGGAAACTCTAGGACCCATGTGTTGTCTCCCTTTCCACCTGTCACATGGACTTGGGAGAAAGCTGCAGAGAGGCAGCAGCCTGAGATGCCCGCTGGTAGGTGCAGAAACAGCCAAAGCAAGGAACTTCAGATGTTTAAAGAACTTTATACGGTTTTGACTGGGCTTTCTCTACCGTGTGCTGATTGGCTGTTTTCTCTAACACAGCCTTCCTCACAGTCTTTTCAACCTCTGCATCACCCCACACCTGCCTGTCTTACCCTCTTTTCCCTTGTCCTGTGCCCTCACCCCCTCTTTCTTTCAATGTCCCCCTTCCTTTTCTTTCCAATTAGTTTAGCCCCTCCAAAGCATACCCACCTAAAGGAAAAAAATATGAAACTAACATGATGTTTGCCACCATCACATTGTTCACTCTGCTTGTGTATTCTACCCCTACCCCCACCCTGTGTCTGTCTATTTAGATTATAAGCTCTTCAGGACATGGATGGTCTTTTAGTTCTGTGTGTACAGCACCTAGCACAGTGGGGTTCTGATCACAACTGGGGCTCTTGGGTGATAGGATAATGTAAATAATAAGTGGGCTGCATCTATGCAGATCATGTAGCCCTAACACTTCATGGAAGTGGCACAGGAAGAGCTGTATCTACTATTTCAGACCATAGAAATCATATAAAATATATAATTTTTGAATGAATAGTGATGAAATTTAAGTAATTAATTCTGAATTAATGTCTTGCTCTTGCAAGCACTGTTACTGGATGCTTAATATTTGAAGTACTTATAGCAGGGGTGAAGACCAGCTGTTCATTAGACACTGGCTCAGAAGTCACCGCCAATGAATGAGTCACATTTTTGAAAATATTTGAAGGATAAGGAGCCAATTATACACAACACATATGTCTAATGTCAGCTAATGGACTGGCAATCCCAGTGCTGGTACGCCTCAAAGCAGACATAGAGTACATGGGTGAGACACCGCAAAAAAATGCATCTTCATCCTGAAAGCCACAGTCTCTGGAGGAAGTCCCAGAGATGGAGTCCCAGAGATTCTAGTGATGAACATCATTATTGAAGAGAGAGAACCAGGGGGGATGAACTGTCATGAGCACTCTAAGAAAAATGCTGCACTGAATAGAGTACTGGCTTGAGTGGAGAGAGAGTGTGATTCTCTGGATCCTGCTGGGCAGATCTGATATTTTAAAGTGGCCGGAAGACAGAAGTGGTCATTCCTCCCTAGAATGAGAAGATCATTGATGGACACTGCTGGGTATCAGGAAATATCAATGGATATCAAGTGCTTGTAGATCCTATGTCTGGGGCAAGCCTACCTATTGGATAGCCAATGTACTGGCTAATGCCATCAAAGGAAGAATACCAGTGAGACTTCTAAACTCAAATGTATAGGCTGTGGAGTTGTATCTTCAAACCAGAGTTGCAGGGGTACGTCAGTCTGAGGAAGTGATCTCTTAGGTGGAGGTGATCTTTGCAGAGAATTGAGATAAGCTGCTGGTGACAAGAAAGGAGAACAAGTTGCCTCTGCTAGAGAAGGACGTGGTAGGAAACTGCCCGTTCCAATTTAGGAGCTCCAAGGGCTGACTCCAGCACAGATGAGTGAATTAAGGGTGTCAGTAGAGAAGCAATAGAAGTCTTTTCTAAGGATGATCAAGACTTTGGTTATACCACCCTGGTTATGGGTTGTATACACACGGTGGTCACTAACCCAATACAGCAGAAACCTGAGAGAATTTTTCCACAAGTGTTTCAAGAGGTTAAAAAGCATGTCCCCAATCTGGTATTCCAAGGTGTTCTTAAGGAAAGCCACAGTCCCTGGGCATTGCCTGCAGTAATCATGATCAAAAAGGATGGCAGAGTGGTTTGGTTGTGATTTCAAGAAACTGAATGAAATCACATGTTAGGACATCTGCCCACTGCTCCGTGCGGAGAAATCATTAGATGTATTGGAAAATGCAAGAGTATTCTTAACCCTTGCTCTGACTTCGGGCTATTTCCAAGTAGCAGTGGAAGCACAAGATAGGGAAAAGACTGCAGTACCGACTCCTTTCAGGCTGTTTGAATGGACATGATTACCATTTGGCTTGTGCACTGTGCCTACTACATTCCAGAGGCTAACAGAGGGAGTGTTGGCAGACTACATTCTGGACACCTTGTTGATATATCTAGATGATATTACTGTGTTCTCCAGAGGCTTCAAAAGTCATATACAGAAGCTGGATTTGATCTTCACATGTTTGAAGGAGCATGACTTGAAACTGAAACCTAGCAAGTGTTGCCTCTTACAAGTGGAAGTCAAATTCTTGGGCCATATGATGTTGACAGATGGCATCCAGGTAGACAAAGAGAAGACCAATACATTGAAAAACTGGCCTGTCTCTACTACAGATGGTTCATCCCCAGATTTCCACACATTGCTGCACCTTTACATCAGCTAGTCTGCCAAATGGGCTGAAAGAAGGGGAATGACCATGCACTACACTTTGTGTGGGATGTTGCCTTGTCAAGAAGCCTTCAATGAGCTAAGACTACAGTTAATGACACCAGCTGTACTCTCATATCCTGACTTCAGTCTGCCTTTCATAGTGACCAGAGATAAGAGCCTCCATGGCCTAGATGCGATACTGAGTCAAAAACAAAGGGGGAGGTGGGGCTGAACATGTGGTTGTGTATTCAAGCTGTAGGTTAAGGCATTCAGAGAAAAATGACAAGAACTACAGTGCCTTTAAGCTGGAGTTTCTTGCTGTTAAATGGGCTGTCACAGAAAAGTTTGATATACTCAATGTTCACGTTGGTTTCAGATCACAATCCTTTCCAATACCTGCCAACCACCAACCTGGATGATGTTGAGCATTTTTGAAGTGCATTACAAGCTGGGAAGACAAAACACCCATTCTGACTCATTGTATTGACTGTCCCTAATGGAAGACCCAGAGGTGAGTGAGGACTTAGAAAAGGATTTCCTAGTAATCCCTGAAGATGTCGTGCAGGTATGCCTGTGGCTGGAGGAGCCAGAACCTGAGGGTTATTAATGTGTGAGGAAAACTTCCCAGAATGCATCGGGGAGAAATCCTTTGTCTTTCAGGAATGACCTAATGATTTCAGTGTACTCCTGGGAAGAAATTCAGGTTCTGCAGCAGCAGGGTAACATCAGATTAGTCCTAGCAGAAGTTAGAACTAGATGTAACTGGACATTTGGAATCAAGGACCCACAATCCAGGAAATTAAGTCAGCCATGGGAACAGCTTAAATTTCACCGTGGAGTGTTGTCCTGGGTTTTATATGACCCAAGAGAAGGAGAAGTGAGGCAACTGGTAGTGCTGGTATCATTATGCAAGCAAGTTGATGAGGCTAACCATGACCACGGAAGGCATTTCAGAGATAGGGTACCCCGGAGATAAGTCATTACTGGCCCACAATGGTTAGTGATGTGCGATCCTGGGTTAAGCAAGCAATATGCCCTAGCCAATGACATATTTCTTCGTACCAGCGCTCCTTTAATTTGCATCAATGTTACAGCCCCAATGGTAGTCTTAGCAATGTACTACACCCTGCAAGAGAAGAATGAAAATGTGTTAGTCCTCATTGACATGCATACCTAGCAACACATCCAAGTCCAGGAAGAAGATACTGGACTTGTACATTTGTTGTAACTGTGAAATTTACTGCACTTCAGAGACTACTGCATTGAACCTTACCAAAGCCAGTTTCTCACAATGTTTATGCTGTGCAGTGCTGTTTAATCCCCAAGAAATGGTTTTGGTGTAAATGGATTTTGTGTGTGTTTAAGTGAATTGCAGTGATTAAAGGGTTACCAGTGAGTTAGGAGTATCCTAGAATAGGGGCACCCTCATCCCATCCCAGAGGTGCCCATTGAGTACTGAGATAAATATCCAGGAACCCCTGAGCTCAGTCCTTCCTGTGTGATGTGAGTCCTATTCACTTGGCACCACGAGGGAAAGTAAAGATGGGCAGGCGCCAGGGAGAATAGGAATGGAAAGAACTTGCAGCCAGAGGGAACAGTGGATAGACCGGAGAATTGCACCGTCACCAGGAAAAGGCTGGTCTACGTGATCGGGGACTCTTACTGAGGAGAATGGACAGGCCTGTAACCAGAGCTGATCCAGAGAATAGAAGGGTGTGCTGTCTTCCAGGTGCTAAGGTACGGGATGTGGAACTAAGGTTGAAGAGGATCCTAAAGGGAGCGGGAAAGAATCCACTGATCATCCTTCATGTGGGAACAAATGATACCGGTAGATTCTCGCTGGAACGTATCAAGGGAGACGATGCCAGGCTGGGGAAGACGCTTAAGGAAATGGAGGCTCAGGTGATCTTCAGTGGGATTCTGCCTGTTCCTAGAGAAGGGCAACAAAGATGTGACAAGATTATAACTATCAACAGATGGCTCAGGCAGTGGTGCTATAAGGAGGGCTTTGGGATGTATGGCCACTTGGAGGCATTCATGGACAGAGGACAGTTCTCTTGGGATCTGAGTAGGGAAGGAAATAAACTTCTAGGATGGAGGCTGGCACAACTGATAAAGAGAGCTTTATGCTAGGAATTTGGGGGAGCTGTCCAGGTAATCTCCACGCCAGATTTTAGCATTGAGAGGGAAGAAAACTAAGTAAGAAAGGATACAGCCATGCTTAGGAGAATGGACATAAGGAGGAAGGGCAGTGTGGATACCAGTCTAATAGGTCATACTGGCTGTAGAATGTCCATGCCTAATCGGGTGAAGAATGTGAGCGAGGCCAAACAACAAAAATTAAGATGTTTGTACACCAATGCGAGGAGCCTCGGTAACAAAATGGAGGAACTAGAGCTATTGGTGCAGGAAGTGAAACCAGATATTATAGGGATAACAGAAACATGGTGGAATAGTTGTCATGACTGGACTACAGGTATTGAAGGGTATGTGCTGTTTAGGAAAGACAGAAATAAAGGCAAAGGTGGTGGAGTAGCCTTGTATATCAGTGATGAGGTAGACTGTAAAGAAATAAGAAGCGATGGAATGGATAAGACAGAGTCCGTCTGGGCAAAAATCACATTGGGGAAGAAAACTACTTGAGCCTCCCCTGTAATAGTGCTTGGGGTGTGCTACAGACTTCCAGGATCTAATATGGATATGGATAGAGCCCTCTTTAATGTTTTTAATGAAGTAAATACTAATGGAAACTGCGTGATCATGGGAGATTTTAACTTCCCAGGTATAGACTGGAGGACAAGTCCTAGTAATAATAATAATAGGGCTCAGATTTTCCTAGATACGATAGCTGATGGATTCCTTCATCAAACAGTTGCTGAACCGACAAGAGGGGATGCCATTTTAGATTTGGTTTTGGTGAGTAGTGAGGACCTCATAGAAGAAATGGTTGTAGGGGACAACCTTGGTTCAAGTAATCATGAGCTAATTCAGTTCAAACTGAACGGAAGGATAAACAAAAATAAATCTGCGACTGGGGTTTTTGATTTCAAAAGGGCTGACTTTCAAAAATTAAGCAAATTAGTTAGGGGAGTGGATTGGACTGAAGAACTTATGGATCTAAAGGCAGAGGAGGCCTGGGATTACTTCAAGTCAAAGCTGCAGAAGCTGTCGGAAGCCTTCATCCCAAGAAAAGGGAAAAAATTCATAGGCAGGAGTTGTAGACCAAGCTGAATGAGCAAGCATCTCAGAGAGATGATTAAGAAAAAGCAGAAAGCATACAGGGAATGGAAGATGGGACGGATCAACAAGGAAAGCTACCTTATTGAGGTCAGAACATGTAGGGATAAAGTGAGAAAGGCTAAAAGTCAAGTAGAGTTGGACCTTGCAAAGGGAATTAAAACCAATAGTAAAAGGTTCTATAGCCATATAAATAGGAAGAAAACAAATAAAGAAGAAGTGGACTGCTAAACAATGAGGATGGAGTGGAGGTTAAGGATAATCTAGGCATAGCCCAATATCTAAACAAATACTTTGCCTCAGTCTCTAATGAGACAAATGAGGATCTTAGGGATAATGGTAGCATGACAAATGGGAATGAGGATATGGAGGTAAATATTACCATATCTTAGGTAGAAGCGAAACTCGAACAGCTTAATGGAACTAAATCGGGGGGCCCAGATAATTTTCATCCAATAATATTAAAGCAATTGGCACATGAAATTGCAAGCCCATTAGCAAGAATTTTTAATGAATCTGTAAACTCAGGGGTTGTACCGTATGACTGGAGAATTGCTAACATAGTTCCTATTTTTAAGAAAGGTAAAAAAAGTGATCCGGGTAATACAGGCCTGTTAGTTTGACATCTGTAGTATGCAAGGTCTTGGAAAAAATTTTGAAGGAGAAAGTAGTTAAGGACATTGAGGTCAATGGTAAATGGGACAAAATACAACATGGTTTTACAAAAGGTAAATTGAGCCAAACCAACCCGATCTCCTTCTTTGAGAAAGTAACAGATGTTTTAGACAAAAGAAATGCAGTGGATCTAATTTACCTAGATTTCAGTAAGGCGTTTGATATGGTGTCACATGGGGAATTATTGGTTAAATTGGAAAAGATGGGGATCAGTATGAAAATTGAAAGGTGGATAAGGAATTGGTTAAAAGGGAGACTATAGCGGGTCATACTGAAAGATGAACTGTCAGACTGGAGGGAGGTTACCAGTAGAGTTCCTCAGGGATCGGTTTTGGGACCAATCTTATTTAATCTTTTTATTACTGACCTCGGCACAAAAAGTGGGTGTGTGCTAATAAAGATTGCGGATGATACAAAGCTGAGACGTATTGCCAATTTAGACAAGGACCGGGATATCATACAGGAGGATCTAGATGACCTTGTAAACTGGAGTAATAGTAATAGGATGAAATTTAATAGTGAGAAGTGTAAGGTTATGCATTTAGGGATTAATTACAAGAATTCTAATTCTAAGCTGGGGACACATCAATTAGAAGTAACTGAGGAGGAGAAGGACCTTGGAGTATTGGTTGACCACAGGATGACTATGAGCCGCCAATGTGATATGGCCATGAAAAAAGCTAATGCGGTCTTGGGATGCATCAGGCGAGGTATTTCCAGTAGAGATAAGGAGGTGTTAGTACCGTTATATAAAGCACTGGTGAGACCTCACCTGGAATACTGTATGCAGTTCTGGTCTCCCATGTTTAAGAAGGATGAATTGAAACTGGAACAGGTTATAGAGAAGGGCTACTAGGATGATCTGAGGAATGGAAAACCTGTCTTATGAAAGGAGACTCAAGGACCTTGGCTTGTTTAGCCTAACTAAAAGAAGGTTGAGGGGAGATATGATTGCTCTCTATAAATTTATCAGAGGGATAAATACCGGAGAGGGAGAGGAATTATTTAAGCTCAGTACCAATGTGGACACAAGAACAAATGGATATAAAGTGGTCATTGGGAAGTTTAGACTTGAAATTAGATGAAGGTTTCTAACCATCAGAGGAGTGAAGTTTTGGAATAGCCTTCCAAGGGAAGCAGTGGGGGCAAAAGACCCATCTGGCTTTAAGGTTAGACTCGATAAGTTTATGGAGGAGATGGTATGATGGGATAACATGATTTTGGCAATTAATTGATCTGTAACTGTTCATGGTAAATAGGCCCAATGGCCTGTGATGGGATGTTAGATGGGGTGGGATCAGAGTTACTAGAGAGAATTCTTTCCTGGGTATCTGGCTGGTGAATCTTGCCCACATGCTCAGGGTTCAGCTGATCGCCATTTTTGGGGTCGGGAAGGAATTTTCCTCCAGGACAGATTGGCAGAGGCCCTGGGGGTTTTTCACCTTCCTCTGCAGCATGGGGCATGGATTGCTTGCTGGAGGACTCTCTGCACCTTGAAGTCTTTAAACCATGATTTGAGGACTTCAGTAGCTCAGACGTAGGTGAGAGGTTTATTGCAGGAGTGGGTGGGTGAGATTCGGTGGCCTGCATTATGCAGGAGGTCAGGTTAGATCATAATGGTCCCTTCTGACCTTAATATCTATGACTCTATGAAAGTGCTTTCAGGTGGGGACTTGGATCCTTTCGTCACTTGGTTCAGCCAGGATACTGCGTACATAGAGAAATTTCCCTACTATGGCGGGACAAATCCCCCGCTTACACACAGACTGAGTTGGAGGCTGCGGAAGAGTGGCCTGGACCCAGATTATGCCAGTCTATGCCTGGTGGAGATTCCCCCTCCCTGGGTATACCCAACAAGGAGCCAATTTCCACTCCCTTGCACTGCCTGAACGCCACAAAGGGAGCAGATCAGAGCTGGGAATCTTCTGTCAAATTTCTATTTTATTGCGCACAGCCCAAATGTACCTTTAACAGAAAACTCTACTGACATGGGGTTTATAAAGTGGCTATGTCACAAGAGAGTAAAAATTGCATAGACTTATTAATTTGCATGATGCGTCACTGATTATGGTACACAGGGGAAGCTATAATTTGCATAGATGTTTGGGTCATCCCTGTTCAGAAAGAATCTACATCTTGATAACCCTAGCAGATATAATTAGGGATATAAAATTAAGGGTACATAAGCATGAGGACAAATATTTTTGGGCAATGCTGATTTTGTCAGCAAGTGCTTTATTGTTTCACTTGTCTTGGTTTTATGTGTTTCAACTATGTGAGCTTTTAGACAGCCCTCTGTATTTTCATGCATCTTCCATTGCTATCTGTATTCCCCTTGAGGGAGAGTAATTGAACAGACAGAGTGTCAGGAGTGACTCATTTAATCCAGTCAGGTGGTGATTAGGCTTTCAGAGCATTTGCATCACAGCAAGATGCTTGTGTCAGATTGTACATCTGAATATTACACTCAGCATTGAAGATTTAAAATGAAAAATGGACCAAGCGTGGAACAGTAGCTGAAGGTACTGGTATAGATAAGCAGCCTTGTCCTCATTGAGTTGTCTGCAGTGAGCGACAAAGATCTGTTAATTTTGCCTTTGCAGCTGATGGAAAATGATATGATAGCCCGATAGAACCAGCGACAACCTCCATACAAAAAATGTCTGTACAAGAACAAATAAAATGCAACCTCTTCCAAGAACCCTGAGGAAGACTGTGTAGCTGTCTGTAACTCTTTGTTCACTGCGGGATGCTTCACAATATGCTGTAGAGAGGTTTTGTTTTTAGGGTTTTTTTTATGAATGGTAAACTGGGAGGGGCATAATGTCATCAGATCCTGATGTCAGCACAATGAATGAAATGCTTGCATAGCAGCATATTGCTCCAAGACCAAGAAAACAGACACCGTCTCAGATTGGCTTCCTAGAACAAATTGTCTTTTGCTGACGAAATCACCATTCCCCCCACGTGTGTTAAATTATCCATATAAGTTAGGATTTAGATAAGCAGAGGACATGAAGATACACATCGAATAATGCAAATTTGATCTCTTACACATCCCTTTAAGAGCTGTTAGTGGATCGCCCTTTCTGCAGATACTGCTAATGGACTCAGTGAACTGAAGACCTGTCGCTGTATTTCTGTTGTTTTCTATCTAGCCCAATGTTCTGCTTTTGTCTGCAGAATTCTGTGTTAAAGCTACAAGCCCTTGAAACTGACTTGTGCTCTGCCTTTTTGCCAACCCAGGAAGAAACTCCTCAGCTGCAGGCTTTCAGGGATCCTCCAGCCCCTTCTTCAATTCAATCCGGTGTGCAAGCTGATGGGGCCAGTTGTGGAGGTAAGCTGCTGTGTCATGATGTGTCCTCATTTGCAATTATAAGATAGTCTTATGTTCCAGTATAATCTAATATTTGCAGCCCCATGGAACACAGCACAGATTAAGTGTGAATGCTGAAGCACAATGAGCTGCTGCAAATGCTAAAAAATGTAAACAAAGGGATAAGATGTGTTAGTAAGGGTAGAAATAAATTGCAACAATCTTTTACTTTACTTAGGTACAGCATTTTGCTTTAGAGGCAATTTTAAGAGTCCAAATTCCTTCTTTTTCAGTTTGAGCTGCTTGTTTCTTTCAAGAGAGTACGTTCTTTATTTCTTTACTGTGTTACACTGCATTGTGATATTCTGCCGTTTCATGTAATTCTGTTTTGCAGTTTTTTTTGTCAGAGCAATGTCACTTCATTTCTCCTATTTATTGATTTTAATTTAATGCATCAGCAGAGAGATAGTGAAGGTGAGTTTTACAGCACATTGATTTTAATCATTCATGAATCTGCCTTGTCCATCTTGCATATTATGATGTGTTCCTTTTTCTTTTCTTAGCCCTACACATGGAAACGAATTCCTCCAAATAAATGGCCCTAACACTCGGCATCATTTTCTGTCTGTTCATAGCTTATAATCACAGAGATGGCAGAATCATGATTTTAGGCAGAAGGAGAATCATTGGCTCTGAAAAATAGGTCATAGTTAATGAGACTAACATACCCACATACTGGAATGATATGTAATCTTAAATTGTGTATGGTCCACATTAAGGCAAAATAGGTCAGTAATACAAGGTCTAAACCTAATTCTACAAGGTAATTTTATGGATAAAAGAAAGGTGAGTTCAGAAAAGCTTATGTCAGAAGCTGTTGTTTGTTTGGATTTTCTGTAAAATGCGATTATTTTATATTATTTTTATTACTTACGCTATTCCACTTTAGACATTCTCAAATGATGTCTATGTACTGCAGAAAATAAGGAATTACATGTACATGTAACCCTAATCATTGAAAATCTAAGCAATGCAAAGGATGATGCATACTGTAGCCAAAAAGAGTGTGTAATGTTTTGGCTTCTGAGTTGATTAGGAATAGGTTGTTTGGTTTTGTGGGTGTTTTTTCTGGCTGCTGCAACATAGGTGGAAAAACACTTAACAGGTTTCAAATACAGCTGTAGGAATTCCTAACAAGCCTAGTTTCTCACCAGTATATTTGAGTCAAGAATGGAGACCATGCAAATGCTACACAGGCCAAAGGGGTTTTGTAGTTTGCACTAAAACTGCATTGGCTTTTCCATTCATTGGCAAAGTCAATTTTTTGTCCTTTTCCAATTTAACATAAATATTTTGCTTCTGCAGTTTCATAATTCATAATCAGAGAACACTTGATATTAAATGGAAAACTCTGCAATCTTTACCTTTGATTTGATTCTGACTGCATTTAAACTTAAAAATCTCCCACTTCAAATAACACTTACAGCATTAATCTGTTAATTTACATTTACACAGCAGGATACTAGAAGATGTAGCATTTCTCTCACACAGTCCAAATAGAGCATGATCTGCTATTCAGTTGTTTCCAACTTGTGCTTTAGGGGAAGCTTGGCTATGCATTGATATGCATTTGATATACATTGTTTTGCGGTAGCACCTGCTTCTTGCTGTTTTTGTTTACTGGCTTCTTATTTTAACATAAACAACACTGGTCCTTTTTCTCTCTCTTAAACTACTGGTGGAATTTATCAGTTCAATCAGTTGAAATACAGTAGTCGCAAAGGTCTAGATTCTGCTATCAGTTATATCAATGTAAATCTGGATGAAGTCAGTGGATTTATACCAGGATAACTGATAGCAGAATCTGGCCTTTAGGGTATATTTAGTGCTGGGCAAATAATGGATATTTCAGTTCATTGGAAATTTTGAAATACTGGAAAAAAATATGTTTTGGGTCAAACCAAAAATGTGTTTTGTTTTTTTTTAATTTTCACTGAATCAAAAAGTTGAAAAAATGTAGAGTTGTGTTGAAATGTTTCAATTTGGGGGCATTTTGCCAGAATTTTACCAAGGAGGACTAGATTGCCAAAACACATGGGCTAGGGAGATGGTGAAGGAGAGGAGAGAAGGACCTGCAGTCCCTTCTAATCTTTAGTAAAGTGGTGAAGGTACTCTCCAGGGATGTGGAAGACCTGGGTTCAGTTTCTCCTTCCGCCTTATGTGGAGACGGAGAGTGAAGTTAGGTCTCCCGGATTGTAAGAGAATGCCATAGAAATTCAGAAACTGTTCCAAGTCGACCAAATCTGCGTTTTTTTCCGTGAATAAATAGCAATATTTAAAATTTAAAATGCATATTTTTTTAATTTAAACATGATTACGTAATAAATTTCACTTCTCATTTCACATTCCAATTAATAAAAGTAAAGGGAATACCATTTTTATGAACCAAGGCTAACTAGAACATACTGGCAAAACAATGGAGTGCTTAGGACAGCATTTTTTTCCTAGGGATCCCAAAATGTTTAGTGATTCTCATTATATAAGTCCCTGAAGACTGTGTGGGACAAGCATGTTCAAATTTACTTACAAACCCGTAACTCCTTGAACCAGTGTTTGTATAAGGAAGCTATGATGAATTTCAATGATCGTGTATTCAAACATATTAAAATAGGAGGAAATAAAATTAATAAATGTAAATTATTACTTAGCATAACTTTGGGGTATGTGGCTACACAGCTAACACAGAGTATGTATCTAACTGTGAGTGGTTGAACTATAAGAAGTTTTACACATCTTTTATGAAAAATGCTAATTCTCACAGTCACTGACACAGTATATATTTTAATGCATATGTATATTATATTTATATATGTGGTTTTTCACACGTAACAGATGTGGATAATTTTTATTTTATTTAACTGTTTAAGAACATCATGTGAGAACACAGACTTGAAATTGTTTCTATGGTAGTTTTGGTGTCCCTATTGATCAGGCATATTGCATGTTTTGCATGAGTTACTAGCCCTTAGCTTAATGTCAGATTATGAGCTCTGGTTTAGTGCTAACTTGTCGGATTAGGATAGATCTAGGATTGGAGCCAGTTTGCTGGTTTGGGTTAAGGATGGTTTTAGCTTTTGATTTTTCACTAAGGTTAGGTCCAACTTGTGAGGGCAGGCATAGGCACAGGCTAGAGTAAATGTTGGGCCCATTCATTGGTCTAGGCTAAAGCCTGGGATCCTTTTCAGGGCCCAGGCTGGAGTATAGAGTTGATGCGAGGATTTTGGCCTGAAACTGTTAAGATTGGGGCCATCTTGTGAACTTGGGCTAGTGCTAGGATGCCATGAGTTTAGGACTGTGGCTATGGTTGACTTGGGGCTGTTTTATGGGCCCTATTTAGAATTGTGCTTGGGTCCTGTGACAGGGGACACACTCACCTCTTGTAAGCACCTCTTGCCGGGTGGGTTTGAACCTGCACTCACTCTCTCTCTTCACGGTGCTCTCTAACTGCTGTTGCCCTTGTCAGGCGGGTCTTCAGTGGCTCAGCCCTCCAGCCAAGTCACACACAATCAATATGCATGAATGCACAAACCCCTTCCAGGGTAAGAGGTCCAACCGGTCTTGTCCCTGTGCCATTGGTAATGTCTTTAGCCATTCCTCTGGGCTCAGTTCTCAGCCCCTTCTGGGCTAGCTTTAAGTCTCTGTCTGCCTTGGTATAGAGCAGTGTCCTAAGGGCTTTCTCCCTGGAGACTTTTTAAGTCCTGCCGTTCACTTGGGCCTCTAAACAAGCCTTATCCCCTTCTTGGGGCTTAGGACACCCTGCCAATGGCCGGTAGGGGGACCTGTACCTGCCAAGTACTCCAGGTCCTGACCCAGAAACCCTATAAATATCAGCCACATGCTGCTTCCTGCAATAGTTGCTGCTGCTATTCTCTGGGCTACTTCCCACATACCCCCTTTCTTTTCACCTTTACCTCATGGCTGAAGTTCTTCGTCGCAGAATGCCAGTGTCAGCAGAACTCATCTTCTGGTTCTCCCTGGAGTTCCAGTAAGAAGCATCTTTCTTGCTCCTCTGGTCCCTGCCAGGAACTGACTAGCTCAGCCCCTGTAACTCCTTTTATTTGAGCCTGCTGAGCTTTGATAGGATGCTTCCCAGGCCAAGAGGACCCACCTTTACTGCTCCTTTTCTGGGGTGGGTTGTGGTAGGACCGCAACGCCTCTAGCAGGGCACCTCGAAGGGCCTGGTACATCCCATCATAGGTCCAGTTTAGGAGCCCAGGTTACTTTTAGGGCCAGTTTGTGTGTTTAATCTAGGCTTAGGGATACGAGTAGTGCTGTGGTTGCCTTATGCCCAGCCAAGCTGTAATGAACCCCATTGTTCAAACTTTGTCTATCTCTGTCTGACCTCATAGTGCTGTGCACACTTCCACTTATGCCGTTGAAACTTATGTCACTCAGAGTTGTGTTATTTCACACCCCTGAGCAACATAAATTTTGCCGTCATAAGTGAAAGTAAAGGAGTACTTGTGGCACCTTAGAGACTAACCAATTTATTAGAGCATAAGCTTTCGTGAGCTACAGCAAAGTGTAGACATGGCCTTAGCCTGCCCTGAGAACAGTCAGTCTTCTTCCCCCCCGCCCCCGCCTCCCTGCCCCTCCACTGGGCAACAATGCAACATATAGGGAAAACTAAGACCCGCTCGGGACTCATAAAATATTACAAAAAATTCCCACTTCATCACACCTTGTATTTGGCAGAAGTACAGATTTGTGAACAGCCTCCACCAAGAGCCCCAAAATCAGAGTGCAAAATATGGAAATCTTTCTGCTGCCCTTGTGGTATTCACGGACCTGCCAAAATGTTAACACTGCCATTTTTGTTTGACAGTGCAAAACCCGGTACTTAATATGGTTTCAGAATAAGATGTGTCATAAAAATAAAGGGAAGAGTAACCACCTTTCTGTATACAGTGCTATAAAATCCCTCCTGGCCAGAGTCAGAACGCTTTCACCTGTAAAGGGTTAAGAAGCTAAGATAACCTCACTGGCACCTGACCAAAATGACCAATGAGGAGACAAGATACTTTCAAAGCTGGAGAGGGGAGGGGAAACAAAGGGTCTGTCTGTCTGTGTGATGCTTTTGCCAGGAACAGATCAGGAATGCAGCCTTACAACTGTTAGTTAGTAAGTAATCTAGCTAGAAATGCGTTTAGATTTCCTTTTGTTTTAATGGCTGGTAAAATAGCTGTGCTGGATGGAATGTATATTCCTGGTTTTGTGTCTTTTTGTAACTTAAGGTTTTGCCTAGAGGAATCTCTGTGTTTTGAATCTGATTACCCTGTAAGGTATTTACCATCCTGATTTTACAGAGCTGATTCTTTTACCTTTTCTTTAATTAAAATTCTTCTTTTAAGAACCTGATTGATTTTTCATTGTTCTTAAGATCCAAGGGTTTGGGTCTGTGTTCACCTGAACAAATTGGTGAGGATTTTTATCAAGCCTTCCCCAGGAAAGGGGGTGTAGGGCTTGGGGGGATATTTTGGGGGAAGACGTCTCCAAGTGGGCTCTTTCCCTGTTCTTTGTTTAACATGCTTGGTGGTGGCAGCATAGGGTTCGAGGACAAGGCAAAGTTTGTACCTTGGGGAAGTTTTCAGCCTAAGCTGGTAAGAATAAGCTTAGGGGGGTCTTTCATGCAGGTCTCCACATCTGTACCCTAGAGTTCAGAGTGAGGAAGGAACCTTGACAAGAGTACTTCCTTTTAATTATGCTAATAGATGGTCAGTAGCAGAAGCTATTTCCACCCCTCCCCACAATGATTCCTTATGTTTCTCAAAGCTGGAAAATTATGTGAAATTTGAAAGAAGTTAATACAGTTCAATCCAGAGGACAGCACAGTATTGTTTTTGAGAAAAAAAATGTAGGTTAGATTCATGTACTGTAACTGTATTATGTCTTCTAAACCAATGAAAGAATTCACTGCCAGAAGATAATGTTGTTTACCTTTGCTATGTAGCATTCATTAATCTCTGTTTATTTCACATGTGAATTGTTTGTGCAAGTCACCAACTTAGGCAGGGACAATGGCCTACATTTCTTCAAAATTCCTTTCTGCATATTTCACTGAAGGAAGGATTTGGATACTTGATAAATTCTGCAAAATATATGTCTTATAATCTGTTTTTTGTCAGTTGATAACCATGAAAGTTATAGAAGAAAGTGTAAACTTTTAATTTCATTTACATTTACATTTCATTATAAATCACCAACTTACACTATATTTGATGGGTTCACAAAATGTAAAATGGTCATTTATATTGAGCTACTTTAAAAGGATTCTATAGTGCTTACACTGTTAGCTAACAAGTGATGTTTTGTAACTCTGGAATAGAGTATTTTGTCATTTTTAACATAATGAAATGCATTTGTAATATTTTATTTTGCATTTTTATTTTACTTGTTTTCATTTTTAGGAGCAATATAAATAGTTCTGTTTGGAATATTAATCGATACAGTGAATAGAGTATCTGTTTACAGTTTACCACATTACTTATTCAGACACTATATGACATTAAAAGCATGGTAGAAGCATGTTATAATGGTTGCAAAGTGTTGTGCTAAATAATTAGAATTACGGTTGCCCGTTCAGCCAGGAATGCTGGAACAATTTTTGTAGTGGGGGTGCTGAGAGCCATTGAACCAAACTGTAAACCCTGTATATAATGAAACCACTTTAAGTCAGGGGGGGCTGCAACACCCACGGCACCCCTAGTTCCAGCACCTGTGTGTGCAGCTATCTGGCCAGGCCAACAATAAGCAGCAACATCTTCCCTGTGAAGACAAATTAAACAATATAGCCAGTTCTCCCACTCCACTGAGCCTGAGGAGCTACTAGTGTGCTGGAGAGGAGAATTTGACCAATGAAGTAGAAATTATTAAGCCAAAAGTTATTGGATAGAATTGCAAACAAGATACATTGGCCTTATTTGTCACAACTAGTGCTGGTCAGGAAATTTTTCAGTGAAATAGATTGTCATCAGAAAGTGCCAATTAGTCGAAACTGAAACTTTTCGCAGAAATATCTTGGCTTTGATAAGTTTCCTTGGGAAGGTTTCTCTGTCCAGGATGGAATTTCTGGTCAAACAAAAGAGAGAGAGAGAGAGAGAGAGACCGACCCCAGAATAGGCAATTGTATAAGTAGGAGCATTGCCAGCAGATCGAGGGACGTGATCCTTTCCCTCTATTCGGCATTGGTGAGGCCTCATCTGGAGTACTGTGTCCAGTTTTGGGCCCCACATTACAAGAAGGTTGTGGAAAAATTGGAAAGAGTCCAGCGGAGGGCAACAAAAATGATTAGGAGACTGGAACACATGAATTATGAGGAGAGGCTGAGGGAACTGGGATTGTTTAGTCTGTGGAAAAGAAGAATGAGGGGGGATTTGATAGTTGCTTTCAACTACCTGAAAGGGGGTTCCAAAGAGGATGGATCTAGACTGTTCACAGCGGTAGCAGATGATAGAACAAGGAGTAATGGTCTCAAATTGCAGTGGGGTAGGTTTAGGTTGGATATTAGGAAAAACTTTTTTACTAGGAGGGTGGTGAAGCACTGGAATGGGTTACCGAGGGAGGTGGTGGAATCTCCTTCCTTAGAGGTTTTTAAGGTTAGGCTTGACAAAACCGTGGCTGGGATGAGTTAGTTGGGGATTAGGTCCTGCTTTGAGCAGGGGTTGGACTAGATGACCTCCTGAGGTCCCTTCCAACCCTGATATTCTAATAGCCCAGTGGCTATGGCACTCCCACATCCCAGGAGAATGCCCCAACAGCTCCAAGAGGAAAGACGGAGAGAGACCCACCCCAGCACAGCCAATAAGCCTGGTGGTTAGGGCAAACACCTGAGATGAGGGAGTGCCCTAGTCACTTCGCTATTGGCTATTCTGAGGTGGGGCTTGGTCTCTCTCTCATGCTCTCATTTGACCAGAAATTCCATCCTGGGCCATGAATCAGGTAGAGCAGGGACTTGAACCCGGGTCTTCTGTCTTCCACATCCCAGAAGGGTGCCATAAGCACTGGGGTATTGGCTATTTCCTTTCTCTCTGTGCAGCAGTTTTTTTGCAAGGTCTCAGTTTCATCCCAGTATGGACTGAGAACAATTTTGAAATCTTGAAATATTTTGCAGGACAGAAAAAACATTTTCTCCCCATTTGTACTCTCATCCCCTTAAATAATTCCCATGGAAAGAGGAACCAGTATGAACAAATTTATCAAAAGATATAAAAGCCATGCAGAGACTGTGCATGACCTGTGCTGACCCATAATTACACAATTTAGGAACATTTGGTATTGTGTTGCCTGTAACATAGAAACAATTGGACTATGTCTGATAAAATAATATTTATTTTGAAGGTGCCCAATTTTCTGCTTTCAAGGAGGGAGGCTGCTTGGAGCCACTATTTTCCCACTGCTAAACAAGCTCAGAGAGCTTCATTATCTATTGTGCAGATATTAATTAAAATACAGTATAACAGTTCCATCAAAATCTTAAGGGAAATGGCCTTTTTATCTCTGCAAGTCCTACCCTCCACCACGGGGAAATCCACAACGTAGTGCTCTAAATTAATAGGAGGTAGAGGTATGTCTTCTGAATTTTTGTAACATCATTGATTAAAATTTCATTTTTAATTAAAAGCAAAGGTGAAGGAACATTTTCAGATCTGCTGCTTAACTGGCATCTCCTTGCAGATCTGGGAGCAAATTAATGTTCAATTTCTCCTGCTGAAATATCCGAGAAATATATGCTATAAGGAATCCCTTGTAATGTATGTATGATACACAACTAATTCATGGTATGAACCTACATTAAATATAAAAATAATTGCAGACTCCATTTTTACATATAGATACAATTTTAGAGGGAAAATAATAAAATCAACTTTGCCTAGTTACACTATAATACATTAACTGTTAATATAGATGAAAATCTCTACCCATGTAGCTGAGAGAAAACTCTCTTTTGGCATTGAGAATTCTATTCTGGCTTTTGTAACTTGTTTGTACATATATTTTCAACAGGGCTTTGTAGATTGGTACAGGATTTCTCCATCATGAAGCAGAATCCTCATAAAAGCACTCCCCACAGGAAAAAAAAAGACCTACTTAAGGATGAAATTCTGGCCTATTTTGTGTAAGGTTGAGGAAGAGGGAACCGGGATTCTCACCCTTTCAATGGAGAGTCAGGGCAGGATATGGATAGTACAGTACCATGCAAGTCTTGTTGCCAATGAGCAAAAGGAGGGAGGTGAGGTTCATAGACAGATAGATTTAAGACCAGAAGGGACCATTATGATCATCTAGTCTGACCTCCTGCTTAACAGAGGCTGCAGAATTTCACCTAGTGTTCCCTACATCAAGCTGGATCTTGTGTTTGAGCTACAGAATATCTTTTAGAAACACATCCAGTCTTGATTTAAAGACTTCAAGTGATGGAGGATCCACCACGTCCTTGGTGCAAGTTGTTCCAATGGTTAATTAAGCTCACTGTTGAAAATGCTCCTTTTGCATTCCCTCTCTTATACACTAGGCACAATCCGCTCCTTAGGAGCCTATGCGCCCATTAATGCCTGGGGACATTGCTAGCATAATGTCATATACCTAACACCCCAAGGCAACAGACAGAGTGCAGCACTTACATTTTACTGTTTACCCAATCAGTTTCAACCTTCTGTTCATATGCATTGATCTGAATGGGTTAGTAATATATGATGGGTTAGTAATTTTCTGCTGAGTGGCATTTTACCCTGAGAATTAAGAGCAGAATTCTACAGGATATGGGTCACCAGGCTAGTAGCACTCAATATGCTGCATGATAGGGTCCTAAAATGTGTTACTTCTACAGATGTGTCCTATTCTCCTCCTGAGCAAAGGACTGAGCCCTAAATTAGGGAATGAGTCTTGTTTTACATCTATCTTCATATTCTTTTGCAAAGAGTGCATTTCAGCGAAAACTGATCTATAAAAACAGAGACAATGCTTTTATTCTGAGAAATTTACTATCTTTCTTTTAACAAAACCTTATGGTTTATTTTTACACACACAGACACCTATCTATATTCCACTGTGGACCTCAGAGTACGGTGTTACACCAGTCGTTGTAACCTATGTATCCTTTGTTATGCTCTGATTTGGTACCATGTTCTACCAGTATATGCTGCATTGCTATACCATATATTATTCATTGTATCAACTGAAAAGTTTTCAAGCAGCACACTTTGCTTCTATGAACACATTTGTTCACATAGATTCTTATTTACCTCTATAGCTAACGAATTAGGGTGTTTTGTGAGAGACCTTCAGTCCCATATTGATTTGATCTTGTCGTTATAGAGCCTGTACCAGCCCATAGAGACTGGCAGAGTGATGCAGACAACGGCCCAGAAGATCATCGCTCCTTAGGGACCAGTAGACTACTATATCATATTACTGATGGAGATAATCCCCTTCTGTCACCACGCTGCTCAATCTTTAGTCAAAGCCAGAGATTTAATTTAGACACAGAATCGGCCCCTTCCCCACCAAGTGCTCAGCCTTTCATGATGTAAGAAAATACATTTTTAACTTTATTTTTTATTATGTTTGTACAGTCTAGAACATTTGACTCTTCATATTTCTCATATATGGTCATGTCATTTGCTCTAAACAGGGATGTTTCATAATATAATATAATTTGGCATGATTAATTTGAAATACCATAAATATGACCTAACATTTTCCAATATGAACGAAGTACAACATTAGCTGCAATCTCAGTTAATTATAGTTTAGTAATGACATTTTTAAAGGTTAGTTCATAATCAGTCTGAAAAGTGAATACAGGGTAAAAAAGGTTATTAAAGGTCTAATTTAGAAAAGTTCAACTGCAATGGAATTACTGCATGAGTCATTCATTGGAAATGGAAGGCAATGTCACAAAACATCTGAATAGTCCTTGTAAGTCCTTTTCGGAAATTCTTAGAATTAATTTCATTCTGGAACTCTGTTTTCTTTAAATCTTAAAAATAAAGTTTAGGCAAATAGAAATAATCAAGCCTATTTATTCACAAATCTAAAACGTCTCACATGAAATATCCTACAAAATGTTTAAGCCTATTGCCAGTAAGGATAAACTCTCCATTGCAATGCTAAATTCCTGTAGAATAGAAGGCACTATAATAATGAAATAGTTAGTGCTTTTTCCAAGTTCTTGGCAACTTATGGTGACTAACTCTTAAATGAACACGTCTATGTTTTAAAGTCCAAAATTAAAATGTACAAATATTTTAACTTGAAATAAAACAAACTTTAAAAAAATAACATTTTTGTTCATCAAACCCATTTTTTTGGTGCATGGAAATTAGTCTGAATCATTTTCAGTGGAGCTGATTGAAAACTTTCTGACACAATATTTTCCTGCCAGAAAATGCCATTTTCCCAAAATCTAAACATTTTGTGAGAACATGTTGATTTTGACAAAATTCTGTTTAAAATTTAAAAGAATAATTATAAGGATTTTTGTATTTTGAAAATTAATTTTGTTTTGAATTTCTTTCATTATATTATAAATTATAATGCAATATAAAATAAGAAAAAAGTCAAAATTGGAATGTAACATTTTAATTTTATTGAAATGAAATATTTCAATTTACTCAACTTTTTTTCTGAATTTTTGTTCTATGGGAAATTTTTTAAAAAAATGTTTGTTCTGATTTGGAACAAAAATAAATTTTGAAATATTAATATTTCCTGTGGATTGGAGTTGTGACAAGCTTTGATTTTCAGTACTACATTTTCACCAGTTGGTGCCAGTAATTAATTCTAATCTACAGAAATCATGATAGGCTGCCCTAGGGTCTGATTCGGGAATTAGTATCTTCCTGAAATTGGCCCTAAATGCACTTCATATAAAAGAAGTGCCATTTTCTGTTCCCCTTATTCACATCGCATCACACCTTACTCCACAAAGAATTTAATTGAAGTCAGTGGGACTACTCATGGAGTAGGTGCTATTATTAAGTGTGAACAAAGGTATCAAAATCTGGCCTGTTAGGGTGGGATTTTCAAAACGATTTTCAGAAGTTAGGCCAATGCTGAGACCTTTTCAGAATCCCACACTTAATGATCAAAGTAAGGTAGGAAAGGTGGGTGCTGCCCACGAAACACTATGCCACCTTCAAAGAAAAACAGATATTTCATATATTTACTTCATAAAGCCTAACCATTTCTCCTTGTGCCTACCTATAGGAGAAACATCTGGAGTTCTAACACAATTTACATGTGATTTAGACTAGAGATGGTTCTGTGTGACTATAGTTCTGATTTCATGGGAGGAGTTCAGAAGTGTTGTTTGCATTAACAGAGACTTTATTACTTCTACTTTTGCAGGCCAAGAAGTTCTTCCAGGTGTAACTGTGAGGACTGCAAAGAACCGCAGACAGTAATGCAACTTACCAAACATCTTCAAAGTCTGAAGAGAAAAATCAGGAAGTTTGAAGAAAAGTTTGAAGAAGAAAAAAAATATCGGGTAAGAAAATAATTGGAGAAAATAAGATGGGGTGAATGCTCCATGTATTACGGATATCGTCCTTAAAGGTGTAGGAAGAATTGCTTCTTGCAAAATAATAGGGGAAAAAACGATATCTGAGTGATTACAGGCTAAAATTGTGAAGCTCTGTTTTGAGTTACTTTCATTGGGGAGTATCCATCAATCAGGATGGGTGATGGTAACATTTAACTACTTTAAAATATCCTGAAAATCTGTAAGACAAAGGAAAGTTCTGATACTTATAAATAGCTTCTTACTTGCATTGTAGATAAAATTATTTGCTTGGCAACTGTGTTCTGCTATGTAGATTTTCTCATTCATGCAGACTGAGTTATCTTTTGAAAAAATCAACAAAACAATAACATTCTTTAGAAGTCATTTGTCAAATAAAAAATGAAGGCTCTGGTGTGTGGCTAAGTGGTATCCCTGTCCTGAGATGTACAATAT
Source organism: Lepidochelys olivacea (assembly GCF_965140295.1). Lineage (NCBI taxonomy): Eukaryota > Metazoa > Chordata > Testudines > Cheloniidae > Lepidochelys > Lepidochelys olivacea. The sequence continues at coordinate 76,431,999 of NC_140417.1, read as the reverse complement.
ATGGTAGAGAGAGCCCCAAGTATTGACTCTGGCTAAAGCAAAAGCTAAGGAGTCATTCATCTCTAGGGTATAGGATATTGTGTGGTGTGAGTGGAGGTCTGTGAGGTTTCATCCTCTTGTGCAGTTTCCCCATACACAAGTTGTGGCATTGGTAGTATCCCATCATCTGTCAGAGAATTCCGCTGGTGTCTGAAAGGGAAAACAGTTTCCTTGGAGGCCATGGTGCTCCTTTGCTACTATGGTATATTACAGCTACTGCTATAGTGTGTAAAAATAATAAGCACCTTCCAACCTTACTTTGTTGGAATCAGACCTCCTTCTCTGTTTGACATTATATTGCTCTCTAATGATTGGTCAGTAAAGAGAATATAAGCCCTAATATTACTGACATCTTCTAGAGATTCTCCTTCAGCTCAAATGGTGGAAGATAGCACTCTTTAAAGCAGAAGAACTTTGCTGCATCTATGAGATTTTGGTGGCAGCCATGGAACATAAAAAACAGACATATTTATCCCTTTCCATATTGAGCTTCTTATAGCTAGGTAGAGATAGATGTTGTAAAATAAATTTAAATAATCAGAATATTATGCCACAGCCTTGACCCCACGTCCGGACCTTGGGATTCATCATCTTCATCACTGGTCATTATTCAGCAACCTTTTTCAGGGCTACACCTCTGTGTAGTTTACAGAGAGAGGCACAGGATCAACAGACTCCACTCCCTCAAACTGGAGATTTCCCTGGAATTTTGTCTAAAAAGGGGAAGTCAGGGAGCTGAGTGGGGTTTACTTCCCCATTTTGTATGTCATGGGGCTGGTATAAGTGATAGTCAATGAAAGGTAGTGGGCATGAACAACTTTCATTGTGGTCTATATCTATTCAGAGAATTATGATTTTTTAGGCCCTGTATTGCTGCAGTCATTTTAAAAGGTATTTGAAGATCCTTCTGCCAAGTGTGTGTGTATAGCTAGATGGCCAACATTGGGATTTGAATAACACTTGTACTTACTAGTTGGTAAACCCAAATAAACACCGGGGCAACCCTGAAGTAATAAAAATGAAAAGATTTTCATCCATCCCTTTTTGTATAGATACTTGAATAGGGTTGGGGGAAACCATTGATCTGGGAAGCAGAAGCGAGTGTCAAGTGTAGTACTCTTAATATTACCACAGCTAAATTAATAATCCTCTTCTGACCTTCAGGAGAGTTGATGAAGAAAGCACAGGGCAATCACATAGATAATATTTCTGTCATATAAATCATCAGGATCAATCCTGAAGGGTATGGTGGTGATCACATCACTGACCTCATAGAGGCTTGAGTAAGTAAGCAGTCCTTCAGGATACAGAGGGGTGTCCATCTAGTGACCTCACAAAGACCTGGGATATGTAAGCAGTCCCACTGGGTACAGTGAATGAATTAATAGTACTAGATACAGAGAGGGGAGCAGTGAGTGTGTGACCTTAAGACTCGGTCAGGTGGAAGGAGAGTGGATGAATCACTAGTCTCACTGCCACATACAGCAAGGGAAGCAGTTAAGTCACTATATGACTTTTTTAAAAACAGGCATGTGGCAGATGAACTAGGCAGGCGGGAAGGCTCACAGCATCCCCCCCTCCTCTCCCCTGCTTAACCCCCTCCCAAAGCCGTTCTCTCCTACACAATATGTTTAAATTACTGTGGGTGTTCAGTCTTTTAAAAAAGTTTCTGTTTTGATTCTGTGCAACTACCACTGTACAGTAAATGCTGACAGGAATCAAAAGAGGGAGGAGATGAAGGCAGTGAAAGGCTGTAGTCAGGAGCAGTCTTTTGCTTTGACAGTGGAGAAAAGCTTGAACTACATACAGGAGGGAAGTGGAAAGGAAGCCAGTAGAGACTCAAGGAGAAGAAGACATGGCTGGAGTAGGAGAGGAAGATTATCTTGGTAGCAGTGTTTGCACAGATTTAAATCACATTTTACAGGTTTTTCAATTAAATTGGGTGAAAAATTTGAGCTGAAATGCATAAAATATTACTTTTCAAAGATTTTAGGCACCCTGGTCTTAAGGACTGCAGTAAGGGCTCCATCCGGAAAAGTGTTGAGCATTTGGACTGCCATCCTGCAAATCCTGCACATGCTAAACTTTAAGCATGTAAGTAATCTCACTGAAGTCAATGAGACTACTCTCACATACAGTTTAGCATGTGTGTAAGACCAGGGGCAAAATGCTCAGCACTTTGCATTATCGAGCCCCAATCCAAGAAGATAATAAACATGACAGATTAATAGCATAATTGAGCCAAACATGTCAAATGGACAGTGTATGTAATATAATGCTTAGCAGTGATTTGGGATCATAAGTATTTCTGGCCATATGATGTGTGGAAGAATCACCATCTACATGGACCACGGTAACCTGATGTGGCTCATATATAGGCTGTCACTATAAGGCACCTTGTCACAGTTCCTCACACCTGGATAGACACCAAAGTGAATCCCATGCAGTCTCCTTCAGTTTGGAAGAGTGTGGCTGTGAATGGGGGAGATCTTCCGGGTTCCGCTAGGGAATACTTTTTTGACCTAAGGTATCCGGTCACAAACTGGTCTCAGGCTGTTGTGACCACCCTGCCCTTCTCATACTGTTAAATGGGAGAGGGTCCTGAATAGATCCTGATAAATAACAATGAGGTCCTGGGAGGGGATCCTTGAATAGAAATGTTGACAATGACCACCCTATTGGGGGAGGGGGTGTAGAAGGATTAGGTAGATGCCTATTCTTTTTTGTATAAGGGAAAGAAATATATCTCATCCTTCACTATGATTCACATGGAATCTATGTTCTGAAATATTTTGTATTTTAAAGAAGCTATTTCTTTATTGGATAAGTATATTGGGAGTATCGTCAGAATTCCTGCTCCATGGAGCAGAAGTTTGATTTTTACAAACATAGGCCTGAATCTGCAAAGACTCACGCACATGCTGAACCTTATGCACTGTGCATTGACTCTCTTTGCAGGATCAGTCCATAGAGAATACAGGAAAAGGAACAGTCCCATCATCAGTTCTTTTCTGTTCTCTTATGTGCAGCCTTCACATGGTGACAAAACTTCCAATCCTGAAGTCCTGAAATGGATGAATGACTTGGCTAAAGGTCGTAAACAGCTCAAAGGTACATAATAGCGTATAGTTCCATTTTATTGCACAGTGGGGAATTTCATAATACTGGAAACTTTGTAAAGCTGTGCTAATGCAGTAGGAGCATTTTAGTATTTGTTTTCTGCTCTTTGCCCCCTACTTCTATTTCACTAAGGCTCCCTAATGACAAAAAGAAAGATGAAATGGCATATGCAGCGCCAATCTCTCCCAGCCATGCTTGGGGAGAGTCAGTTCAACCCTATTCAATAGAGCTGAAAAAGAGAGAGCTTCTTTGTAACTATCAACATTCTTGCAAACAGAGATACAATTTTAAATATTAGCCTCAATGTTTGTCTGATTGTTGTTTCAGCATCATTAGCATACTGTACATAATTGCCAAGTTAATGGGTTTGTTATACTGATACATTTCACATTGCAGTGGTAAAGGGGGTTTGTTGAATTTAAATTACAGAACTCCATTTTAAAGCACATATTATTTGGGCATAAAAATAGCCTCTTGCCTGAAATGAGATTTAATACCAAAGGTCAGATTTTTCCCTTGACAGCCTGTACGTGGCTCCATTGACCATGCTCCCTGGTGAGCAACATATGCGTAACCAAGGGGAAAATGTAGCCACTATTGATTTAAAAAAAATAAAATAAAACACAAGCTATTTTTAAGTAATAAAAGAATCATTTTTGTGTTAGATCCATTTTCACCATTAAGTGAATCATAGTATTACACTTCAGTACTGTAGGGTGGGATTTTGATAAGTGGTTAAAGGGTCTAGAAACTCAACTCCCATTGACAGTGAGTGAGAGGTGGGCACCAAACTCTCTCTGAACTCATTTGAAAATCCCTCTCTTAAATATCAAGTGATTAGTCTGCATTGTCACAAGACGTTTTTAAAATAAACCTTTTTTTAACTAAAGAAAAGCAAAATAGCTGTAAAATGGCCAAACCTACACGCGTAATCTCCTGTAAATTGCCACTTTGAATTGATTATCTTTCAAAATGATAAAACCCAATTCTCATACGTAAATTTTCATACACCTTAAAGACCCTGATCCGGCAAACAGTTGAACACATGCTTAACTTTACTACCATGAGAAGTGCCATTGATTTCAGTGGGAGTACTCGCAATAGTAAATTTAAATGCTTGTGTGAGTTTTTTTTTTTGTATTGGGTTCTTTTACAAAGAAAGTAAGACTCATTGGTGCTATTTTAGAATCAGGAAAAGTAAGGCAGAAAGAGGTGAAATGACTTGCCCAAGGTCAACCAGTAGACCAGTGGCAGATTCAGGAATAGAGTCCAAGCTCCGAAGGCTCAGGCCAGTGCCCTGTCCACAGCTCTTCACTTCTTCCCACATCCTAGGAACTATGGGTGTCTTTAAGTCATGTTTAGACTCAATCCAAGGCTGGCCAGGGTCCAAACTGGTCCCCACTGTAACATCATGTTACAATAATATAATGGATGCCTTGTCTGATGCTGGACATCATTCTGGCAGTGGAGATCAGCCAGGCATAGTGGCTGCCTGGCCTACTTCCTTGTCCATGGTCACACCCACTATGTAAGGGGCTTGGAAGGGTGGTGATATGGGGTAGCGGCAGCTCTATGCCACCTGGCAACTTCTGCTGTTTATGCTGCACCTGATTCCTGCCTGTTTGAGTGAATGCTCTCAGATGAGGGGCAGGGGAATTAAAAACTCAAATTAAGGATTATTAATTTTCCAAATGATTGTGGTATGTTAACAAACTAACACAGGAGCTGGGGTGTTTTTCCTATAGTGTCAGAAGAAACCTTTTGACAAATATTTATTTAAAAACTCATTTGCCAAGTAACTTGCTTTTTTGAACAGAGCTTAAACTCAAAATGTCAGAAGAGCAAAATTGTACCCCTAAAGCACCCAAAAGAATTGTGCAGCAGGAGAGCACTGGAATATATAAGGAGACCAGGAAGCAAGAAGCAGCAAGTACTGAACAAAGTCCATCCGTCGAAGAAACCATGGATATCGTAATGAAGCGATTAAAGGAGAAAAGACAACAGCTTAACCTCCCTGAGACTATAAAGGTATGTGTTTTCCTTGCAGAATAATCGCATCTGGGGAAGACCTCAAATATTGTTTTTAGCTGTCAGTACCCTACTCGGTGTATTCTGAACTGCCATGTTGCACTGGTATCCTACAGGTCTTACACCACAGTAGCACAACCCCGACAGCATATTTTTGCACTCACAAAATCACTGACCCTAGTGCACTTTTTCTGGAGTGACGATTCTAGGAAGAGTTACAAAGACAAAGAAGGGCTAGATTTACAAAGAAACATAGTGTGGTGATGCTCACCATCGCCACGCCTAACTTTTAGATGCCTAGAATATCACTGACTGGGATTCACGAAGCCTGAGTTAGGTGCCTAGGCTTCCTACGCAATGAACGGAGAGAGAGAGGCACCTCAAAAGGGATTCACATAAACCAGCAGGCGAGGCTGCTCCCCACCTGAACTAGAGAATGGGAGATGCCAAGTGTGTGACATAAACCCCACCCCTCTCACAGAGATAGGCACCTAAATTGAGGCTGCAGGGAGATGCCTCCCTCGGCTTGGGATTCCCAGCTGCAAACCCTCTCTTGGTGTTAGGCACCTATGCTGTTTTTGCAAGAAGTTGGATGGAGGAGGACGATGGGCAGGGGGTACCATCTCCCTCATAACTCTTAGCCCCGTGGTTAGAGTTCAAGTCCCCAATCCACCTGAGGGGAGAAGGGATATGAACTGGGATCTGCCACCTCTCTGGTGAGTACTCTAACCACTGCACTATGGGATATTCTGAAATAAGGCACCCTGAGGCTCTCCTGTTGAAGCAGTTGGAGCAGGGGGATTGGATCCTGGGTCTCCCACTCCCACTACTGCGCTAGTTATGCACTACTGCGCTTCTCCTCTTCTCTAGCATTGCTACCTCTGAAATACAAAAAATTGGGACATCCAGGATGATCCTGAGCCCATAAAACTGGACAGATGGCAGAGTGTGTTGAGCCTTTACTTGCCTGAAGTGGCAGTTAGGCAACTAAGTTCTTTGTGAATCTAGCCTGAAGTGTCCATTCTTTTCAGCAGGGTTTGCAGGTAGCACTGAGTGCACCGTGTTTGGAGGTGAATGTCAATATCTGTATTAGAAAGGAATTGTAATAGCTTCACTATTTCAGATTACAGGTACATGAAAAGCATGTTCTCCAATCTATCAAAGCTGGTTATAGAGCACAGGCAGCCATATCTCCAGTCCACACAGACTGTGTGATGACAAAGAATCACTAAGGGCTTGTTTAGAAGGTGTGGTAAAGCCCACTTCAGGGGTGTGATTTATAGAGCTCTAACATGCTGCGCTCTAGCTGTCCCATGTTGACCCTGTTGGTATGAACTAAGCACCTGTTAGTTCATGCTAGCAGGGTTTACTCGGGGCAGTTAGTGTGAAGCACAGTAGAGCGTGCTACAAATCTCTAATGTGCTTTGCTGTGCTCTGAAGACAAGCCTGAAGAGGTTCAAGTGTCTATTCTGTGTCACACCCTGAGGCACACGCAAAGCAGTGTCATTGAAAACCATGGGTTTTGGCGAGATACTGTGGTGTGCAGTTAGTATTTATAGGCTATGGGCTCTGTATCCTGTGGGACCCCTATGAGTTAGAGAAAAGGACCATTTTGTGCAACTTTTAAAAAAAATGTCTTCTCCATTTTAAAATGCACTCCAATTTGGACACTTGATGAATCTTACTCTGTTGTTAAAACCTAGAAGAAATGCCACACTTACCAGCCAGTGATAAAGTATATACAGCAAAGTAGATAGTGATGCCACCACTTGTCTGTCGGTGGCACATACAAGATATATACAGCTATATCATAATACCACATTTACCATCAGGTAAAGTATACACAAGAATAGTGGGCACCAGAACTGGACACAGTATTCCCGCTGCAATCGCAACAGTGCCGATACAGAGGTAAAATAACCTCTCTACTCCTACTTGAGATTTCCTTGTTTATGCATCCCAAGATTGTATTAGCTCTTTTGGCCAGTGTCCCACTGAGAGTTCACATTCAGCTGATTATCCACCATGACCCCCAAATCTTTTTCAGGGTCATTGCTTCTCAGGATAGAGAACCCTATTCTGTAAAAAAGGCCTACATTCTTTGTTCCTAGCTGTATACATTTACATTTAGCTGTATTTAAAAGGTATATTGTTTGTTTGCACCAGGTTTACCAAGCCATCCATATCGCTCTGAATCAGTGACCTGTCCTCTTCATTATTTACCCCCCCCTCCCCCAATTTTTGTGCCATCTGAAAATTTTATCAGTGACGATTTTGTTTTCTTCCAGGTCATTGATAAAAATGTTAAATAATGTAGAGCCAAGAACTGATCCCTGTGGGACTCCTCTAGAAACACACCTGTTCGATGACTATTCCCTGTTTATAGTTACTTTTTGAGACCTACCAGTTAGCCAGATTTTACCCCTTTTAATGTGTGTGATGTTAATTTTATATTATTCTAGCTTTTTAATCAAAATATAGTGTGGTATCAAGTCAAATGCCTTAGAGATCTCTAAGTATTTTACATCAACACTATTACCTTTATCAGTCAAACTTGTAATCTCATCAAAAAAAGATATCAAGGTAATTTGACAGGATCTATTCTCCTTAAAGCCATGTTGGTTCACATCAATTACATTACATTCCTTAAATTCTTTATTTATCAAGTCCTGGATCAGCCATTTCATTATCTTGCCTAGGATCGATGTCAGGTTGTCAGGATGATAATTACCAGGGTCATTCTGTTTACCCTTTTTAAAACTTGGCACATTAGCTTTCTTCCAATCCTCTGGAACTTTTCCAGTACTCCAAGACTTATTGAAAAACAACATTAATGGTTCAGCAAGTTTCTTAGCCAGCTCTTTAAAAACTCTTAGTATCTGGAAGTGCTTATTTAAAAATGTCCAACTTCAGTAGCTTCTATTTAACATCCTCCAGAAATACTAGTGGAATGGAAAAAGTGTTATCACCATATGATGAGACTATATCATCTGTTTTTCCTCCCAAATACAGAACAGAAGTATTTATTGAACACGTCTGACTTTTCTGCATTATTATTGATAATTTTACCATTTCCATTGAGTAATGGACCAATATCATTCTCAGGACTCATTTTGTTATATATAGATTCCTAATTATCCTTAACTCTGCTGGCTATAGATTTCTCCTTGTGACCCGTTGCTTTCCTTATCCATTTTCTACAGTTCCAAACTTCTGATTTATATTAATTCATATGAATTTCCCCTTTCTTCCATTTGTTATATATTATTTTTATAGATACCTTCACTTCCCCTCTAAACCCAAGTTGTTGTTCTGCTTGCATGTTATAAATGTGATCAAGTCATGAGTACTTGTACCTAAGCTACTATTACATTTTAGTTTTGTGATCAGTTCCTCTTTAAAGATAAGGGGCCAAATTCTGCTCCCTATTACCTCTGTATAGCCCCTTTGATTTTAAAGGGGCTTTATGGGGGTAACTCAAAGTGGAATCTGGCTCAAGGAATTCTTTTTTAGATTGTCTTTTTTGCAAGTAGACTTCTTTATCCAGAGCTGTAAAATATTTGAGCAGAGCCAGATATATCGAAAAATAAGTGACTACTAGCTCATCAATTCCAGCGTGTCTACAATAAGCTGTTTTCTTGCTGTCTCCTGCACTTATTAAACCACTGAGCAGAAAACAAGTTACTCTTTTGTATTATTTGCAGGTCCCCATGACTAGGTCACATGGCCTCTAGTATGTGGCCCTGGGGGCTAAAATCAATAGTATAATTAAAGATGGGCTTGAACTAGAGAACTGGATTTTAAACTCTGAACTGGGAAAGTTTGAACCTGAATTCAAATATCCTGACTTGTGCTCCAGGGGGCACATCTCAGAGGACAGTGAGCTAATCATTTTGCTCCCGTTGCTCAACAGTTAGATCTGTACTACATGTGCTTTGAATACACTCCACCCCATCTTTTTCTCCTGACTGCAAATCTGCTCATTTTATATTTGTGAATCCATTTAGGGTATTTATCTGTCATTACGCAGTTTCTTGTTTTTCTTTCTCTTCTCTCTTATTGAGTGTAATACTCCAGGGTCTTTCTCAAGTCTCAGAGTGCTTTGCAGAATTATAAAACTATATTATTGGAATCACTTCATCTATCACCAGAATGCAGCCACTTCTGGGGTGCGAGTCTAACTAACACCACCAGCAACTGAGAAACAGGAAGTCAAGAAGACTATTTGCTTGTTGTTTTAATTGGATGAAACATAGAATTGATCTAATGAGGTCTAAATATTTAATGAGATCACGTTCTATGCTGCAAACCATAGTTATTTTAGACCAAACTGATTGAGGCCAAACATTAAGGGCAAATTTCTGATTCTCTTATTCATTCAGAATAGTATTTTACTCCACAAATGGCCCCACTGAAACCAAGTGAGTCCCACTGAAACCAATAGACTACTCCAGAAATAAGGTACTGCCCAACTTGAGCAAATGTATCAGAATCTGGCTCTTAATGTTTTAATCAATTTGATTTTAGTGATATTTTATTACTAATAATTATAAAATGGGAATAACTGAGCAACTTGGCTGACTACTAGGTTCAGGGCTAGTTTGCTTTATGACCAGAATGGTGAAGGAGAATAGTGGAAAATAGGATGGGCAAAACACTATAATCAAATAATGGCCCCACCCGGCGGCATTTTATAGGACTATTCTAAGTCAAACCTGCTCTGGAATATCTAGAGCTCTCTTAGTTTATTCCACTTCCCAATTTCTGTTGCTCTTAAGAAACTTTCCCTGACAAAAGCCTAAACTTTTCCCTCCTTAGACTTGGACCATTGTTCATTCTCTTCTGAGACTATAAATTAAATTTCTGTCTTCATGTATATGCTTAGTTAAAAGATTTTCAGAGATGGTGACGGTCTCTCATTCTTGCTCTCACCTTTACTTTTCTGGGTTATATAAATGTTACTATTTTAGAGCCTTTTCCTGCACAATTCTGAGTCTCCTCAACTTCCAGTGAAGTCAGCATCTCACAGGATCAGGACCTGAGGCCTGGACTACACTGTGGGGGGATTTAAACTAAGACACTCAACTTCAGCTACACTATTCGCGTAGCTGAAGTCGAAGTATCTTAGTTTGACTGACCTGGCCGTCCTCACGGTGGCGAGTCAACTGTAGCAGCTCCCCTGTCGACTCCTCTTACTCCTCCTGCCGAGGTGGACTACAGGCATTGATTCGGGGATTGATAGACGCAATATATCAATCCCCGATAGATCGATCACTACCCGCCGATCCGGGTAGTCTCTCTTCATTCTGTTTAAATTTCAGTCATTGCCTCCTACTTGTTGCCCAGCTTTGTACTGTCTCACATTTTGCTATGCAGAGGAGTGCCGGAGGCAACATAACGATGACAAAAATAGGGGCATCAGAACTTGAATTGTGCTGAGGTGATCTTCATGTAAAGTTTCAAATGCGTTGCCTCAGGATTACGGAGAGCAATCTTCTTCCCTAATTTCATATGTAAACTCCCTAAGTATATTGAACAATGTTAGCCATGTTTTTTATTTCATCAAATTCATACTGCAAACCTGTGTTCAGTTAGCAAGTTTGCTATCTCTCACCCAAGGCTTTTCTCAAACTGGCTACTTTCTAGTTATCTGTCCCCTGCTTATATCTGTGCTTTTTATTTATTCTTCTCCCTCACTGCACAACTATGCATTTGTTTTATCAGCATTGAATCTCATGCTGTTGCACGCAGCCTACTGTTCTAAGCCATTGCAGTTTGGACTTTTTCTTCTCATTTGCTCCCCCTCTGATTTTTAAAATTGTCAGCAAATACAATCATGGTTGAATTTAAACCTTCTTCTAGATTGCTAATGAAAGTAGTAAATAATATAGGTCCACATGGGTGATCTGTGCAGTATCCCTTTTGATATTGGTCCCCGCGTGTAGGACTCAATATTATTGATCACACTCTGTTTACTATTAATCATCCAGCTGTCACAGGCACACTCAGAGGAGGATAGACATAATAGTTATTGGAAGAATTAACTTGTGTTACGTGTTAAACTAGTGATGGGGCAGCTTGCACTTTCATTAGGTGCCTGAATGCCAAATAGTGGCTATTATAGAAAAAAAAATGAATAGGAATTTTTTTAAGTGATCAAATTGTGCAGAGTTTTAAGACCAAGGTTTTCTAAAGTGATAAATGATTTTTGGGTGCCTTAGTGTCTGGATGGCCAACTGAGATAACTTGGAATTGTCCGTAAATAAATCAAAATCTGCTCCCATTGAAATGAAGGACTAAACTCTCCTGGACATCAGCAGGACCAGGATGGCTCCCTTAGCGGTTGATGATACAGGTCTAAACGCCACGTTTCACTATGCTTTTAAAAAGCTTCACACTAAATACAACTCTGTGTTCAGCAAATACTTTACTGAGTGGGGAATCACCCTCTTCAGCAGAAATATAGCACATGTGCAGTCGTGGGGAGGAGAGGAAAGGTTCTCATCACACAGTTCCTCCTATGTAGTGGGTGAATTCTCCCCTCCCTGACATGGAAAATGTAGGAGGTTTGGCCCCAACTCCCACAGATCTTGGGGATCTGCCAGAAGCCATGGCAAACTGCACCAGCTCTGCATGCTGCTCCCTACTGTGGCCCCACTTAGTGGTACAGAACAGCACTTTGAGAGACTGTGGCTAGGCCCTGCTCAGGACTCCCCCTTGAACGCTCCATTGAGAGAGGTTTCATGGGCTGGAGGGGGGACAGGTGATTCATATTGAATTAACATTTCTGTGGATTCCCTACTTCTTCCTTGTTCTCCACATGCCACCCACAGATCCCTGGAGCCACAGAGGGTGCTTCCACATGGGTGGGGGGGACAATGTTGCTGAGGAGACTGACTATCCTGTTTTGTGCAGAGGCCCTCTGTGCAAAGCTCTTGTGGGAACGACCGCTCCAAAGTAATTTTCATAACCATTTATAGTGAGTGTCATTCACCATGAATTAGAATCCGGATAATTACTAAAGTCTACGGTCCAGATCCCCAACTGGCGTATATTAGGTATATCTCCACTGACTTCAGTGGATCTGTGTTAATTAACATTAGCTGAGGTTCTGGCCTTATATAATTGATTTACAAAATTACAGCAGAAAATGCAAAGAAAATTGTTTTTGTGTTGGATTGCACATTTTAGGCCCAATTATGCAGCCTGTACTCAGACAAAACTCTCTATGGGACTCAGATGGGATTTTCCCTGAGTAAGGAGTGCAGGACTGGACCTTCACTCTGCAGCATATAGACACAAATATTAATATTTGTAGATTAGCATTTGCAAATTGTATTTGAAAAAAATCAGCTTCCCTGCATTCTTGGGAATGACACTGGTATCAGTGATCTGCAGAGATGCCTTTGGCAGTATTGAACAGTCTCTCAAGTGAGTCTCTGTTTAGTAGAATTCCCAAGTTTTGAAAATGAATAGTGTTGGGTGTTCAATAGACCACAGAAACCGTGGCCATGTGTGAGAGAGTGAGAGCCCCAGATCCACTGCAATTGTTGGAAAAGTGTTGTACATTTTCGACAGGGCTGTCCCAACTATGCTACAAACTCATATTCAGCTTTGCTGAATCAGGGTCCTCAGAAAATTTTACTTATTGGTAAGGACATAATTGTCCCAATATACTTTTTGGAGGTTGCAAGGTACTTAATCTCATTTACAAACTGGATATCTTGAAAGAAAATGAGTTAAATCAAAGGTTCAGATTTTTATAAAGTTATATACTTAACAAAGAAACTTCTGATCATTAAATACATTTTCCGGGGTCTGCTCTTGCATTCTTTAACTTCTCATTGATGTCCATGGGGATTTTCCTAAATAAGACTTCACTTCCCTAATGCAAAGTGAGTATAATATATTATTTCTCGTCTAAATGCCTGATCCAAAGCTCATTGCAGTCAAAGTCCTGTTCATTGACTTCAGTGGGCTTTGGATCAGCCCCCAAGAAATTAATACATGCATTTGATTCACATAAACTTGGGGCCTTCTCCCACTGATTTCAGTGCAAAGTTCCCATTGACTTCAATGAGAGCAGGAACAGGATCTTTTATATCAGTGTTTGGGAAAAGTACATTTTAAAACATACATTCCTACATCCTTGAGATGAAATCTTGACTCATAACCTTATAAATAACTCTTTTAAATAGGATATGACAAAAAAGCAAATGGCTTTGGAAAAAATCAGTCTTCAGAAATGTCTGCTATATTTTGAGAGTATTCATGGACGACCTGTAAGTATGCCATGGAAAGATAGGTAAATTTCAAATTATATTACGTAGAATTTCTTTAACAAATACTTTTGAGATTACACCTTAAATATATTTAGATCACTCTTACACATTCAACATTACTGTAGTTGGTTCAAAGCAATCTTTAGATGTAAATGTTCATTGCTTGAAAATGCTAAACTGTGACCAAGTTTTTTTAGAAATAAAATAACAAAGCCAGTGTTTGGTGGCATTATATTGGTCTTCAATAGCAAAATATTGCAAACATAATGGTAACAATGCTCAGGACCCCGTTCTGATCTTCCACAATTTGCACCTTGACTTAGGTGGTGTGCGGTCTGACCTGTAATTTGGTATTGAAATTTATACATTATTAGAGCATTTTACAGCATAGGAGAAAAGTTTTACAAGTCAGACCACACTACAGAATGTGACAATGTTATGAGTTATCACCTACATTTTCCTTTATTTATTGAAGATGTTAAGCCTATCCCTATGCTGAGAAACCTGCTAAAATAGGCCAAGATACAGCAAAGCACTCAAATACGTGGTTAACTTTAAAGTTCCATGGAACATGAAGTCAGTGGAATTACTTGCGTGCTTAAAGTTAAGCACATGCCTAAGCACTTTATTTAACCAAAGCTCATGGTGCAGGAATCTTAAGAGGATGTGGGATTGATGTGTCTGATATAATTTATATTGATTAAATGTTCAGTTTCATGATTTGGCATTTCTGATGTAACTACTTGTGAGAATGGCAAATTTATGTGTGTTGGAGATAAATATGCCTAAAATGATGGGCAGTTGACATTTTGTGAAGATATATTATCGTATCTTTTCATTTTCTTTTCAGATGTCAGGTGTTACCATCTAAAGATACTTCCTAGATGTGCAGTGGTCATCATTAGGAAGTTGTTATTGACCTAGTTACCACAGAAAGGAATCTGAAATGTGGCACTCATTATCCTATTCTGAGACGAGCAGTAGTCTCAGAACTACATTGTCATAGTTACTGTGGTCTAGTTACTGTGGTTTAGTTACTGTGGTTTACTGCTGGGCAAAACTTGCCTTTTTAATAGTAGTCACCATATAATGATTTTTTAGGATAATTACTAAAATATATACCTTAAGATTGTGCTGATAAGAGTTTTGTTAGACAGTTTTTTCTATATTTAGCAATTGTATATTGCTTTTAAAATAATTATACTCAAGAGGCTAAAAACCTCATACTTCAGTGCACAATCCAACCACTAACTGTCTAGGATTGGAAGAAACTTCCTCTAAAAGGGGTTATTATATAATTGTCAGTTAGGGAGTTTCTTGTACCTCCTTGAAGCATCAGGTAACAGTTATTGACGGAGGCAGAGTACCAGACTAGATGGGCTGCTTATTTTAACTGGTACAGCAATTACATGTTCCTGCTTCTTACCTGGTGGTATATATATAAAAATATTGAAAATTATTGTGCCAGATTCTCAGCTGGAGTAAACTGGTGGTGTTCTCACGACTTTATTGGAAGCATGTTGTTCAGTGGAGAATCTGCCTGTTAGACAACTAATGAATATTGTTGGGAAAAATGGACTTGTATACCTTAGTAGGCAAATTTCATGCTCTAGCACTGATCATAAATGCTGCTGATACCATCAGTCCCTGAGCATGAAGAGCTGTCCTAATAAGGTGAGAATTTATCAATCACAGTGCTGCACTTCAGAGCCAGTAATTAGAAGTATATGTAACATTTTCTAGGGTGCCCTCTCATTATGTTTGATTTAAGAGTCAGCAGCTTCTACAAGTTGAGCTGTTTTTTTTTCAAATTCACCTAATTTAAGCAGTTCTTTGTTGCTGTAAGAAGGAAGGTCCCACAATTTCCCTTTTAACGTGGGAGCAAGATCAAGAACAGCCTACCACCAAAGTAAGTCTCGAAGAAGTAGCACTAAGAGATTTGTTGAAATATCAAATGGCTCTGTAAGGGTTCTGCTGTCTGTCAAAGACACAGCCCCACTGTTGGAGGAACCACAGAGCTACATGTTCCCAGTGGGGCCTCCACTTCAGGGTACTGTGGGAGTGCACTGATGCTACCCCTCTTTAGGAGGTGCAGTATATGCCCATGTTTGCCCCACCTTGTCTCCACTCTCTGTAGTTTGTGTATTGCCCGGTGAAAAGCATACCTGACTGCTGCACAGAAGCATAAGTAGAGGATATTTCTTGTCCTTTCCCTTCCTCCCTGTGTGTTTGTGGAGCAGATGACTCTAAGATTTCTGGAACATCGCTAGGTTTTCAAGTACATAGTCCAAAGCCCAGATAGGAAAAGCACCCAGGGAAACATGGGTTCTTTATGCAAGAAAGACAAAAAGTGAGAGTTAGTGTAGAAACCTGATAGATTTCAGTAGCTACAACCAGTGAGGAATGGACGTGCAAAGATGAAAGTGTCGCCTTCAGGAAGCAAGCAGTTTTTTCTTGGTATAGAAATTTATAGACAATCATAGAAAAATGTTATTTTGGTAAAAAATGTTGGAGCTTTTTGATGGAAAACCAAAATTTTCAGTAAAATTTTAAATTTGGTTTTCAAAAAATGATTTTTAAAGAAAATATTTTTCAAAACCCAACTTTTTTCAGTTTTTGTCAAAAGAAGAAAAATAGATTATGGGGAATTTTGAAAAAAGGGAAATTTAAAAAAATCCCTCACAAAATAATTTGCATTTTTCAAATAGATCCAGTTATGAGTAATAACACCATAAAGACGAAAAATAAAACCACAGCTGAGTCATTACTGGTGAAACTGATGGTTGTGAAACTGGAGCATTTTGTGCTAAAGACACAGAAGGGCATCAAAGAAAGTGATTGTATTTATGTCCCCACTCATTACCAAGGACAAGGAAACCAAGTCCTTTTGTACAGAGTAAATGTTATGTTGGCTTACAGGAAGGGATATCACTAATGGTTGCATTAGGATTGTGGGATTTTGTATTAAAGAAAGCTGATGATGTCCATCCTGTACCCCAGATAGGGTTATTCAGTAGCCACAGACTGACCAAAATGTTCTGGTGCATGATCTGCAAATCCACACATCTGATAGAGTCTGCCTATCATGTGCCATATTTGTGCTGAGAACAATGGTGCTTTGAGACATGCATGCTAGAAGCAATTCTATAAAGTGGCCTTAGATCCAACTCTTTTCCAAACAGCTATGTCCCTTCTTAGCTGTTGCAATTGCCTAAGATATTCTCACTGTATATCCCTAGCATTGAACTCCTGGCAGTAAGTGGCAATGAATTCTCAGTGGTAGATCCTCAGCTCTAGAAAGTTTGACCTTTGTTGGTCTGCCAAACAACAGTTTGGCAACATTTAAAACTGTGTTTTCAGGTTAACAATCCCTTATTTGCAGTCATTTTTGTGACTTGCACCCCTATTTACATTTACTATAAGAGTAAAAAAAGTTTCAGTTATAACAATGATACACTTATATATAATTTGTGTGTTTTGAGAGGTTGACAGAGAATGCTTGACCTTGAAGGATAAGCGTATAGGGGAGCGAGTTTTTCTTTGCTGTAGATTGGAATAAATTTCTGATATCTTGCAACCCTCCCCCCGATTGCTTTAGGACATAATACAAACAGGTAACCTGTTGGAGCGGTTTGTTTTTGTCTTGGGTTGGGTTGGGTTTTTTAGGAGATGGAATGGAAGGGTGGTTAATTTCAGTGGCAAGCATGCAAAATGGTTTGGTTTTGTGGCTGATGTGTTTGGCCCTTGCTAATTATGGTTTTGTTCACACATCTACTTACTGTTGGATAGGCAGGAAAATATTGTCATATACAGTAATAAATAAAGCATCCTGGGCAACAGACTTCTTGAACGACAACCCTTTTTAGTAGGATAATAATGTACAGCAATGAGATGGAAAAGTCTTAAGCAAAGCTGGGCATTCTTTGCCTTTCGAAGAGACCTTAACAGTACCTATATTTACCACAGCACATTGTTCTGAAAGAGGTGAGACAGAAACTTGACTCTAACATCAGACGTGGTGCTCTTCAGTGGAAATAGATTGGACCTCTCTGGCCTTTTATCTGTGAAAGGAAGCCCCTCAAAATTATAAGCATGAATTGTGCTGGCCTCTTACCATCACATGGCCCAATTATCCTTCCATTTATACCAGTGTATATCAGGAATAACTGCACTAAAATCAATAGTGTTACACTAGTGAGAGGAGAATCAGGCCTTGACAGTTTAGCCTTGGGGCTAGAATATGATTTCAGTTGAACCAGTGTGAATTTGAAGTTATGCCATTCACTTTAATGGAGATATTCTGATTTACTCTGTAATGGCTGGCAGCAGAATGTGGTCTATGGTCCTTTCAGTTTTAAAATCTTGAAAGTATTCTTACATTTGAGTTTAGCTACAATATAAGTAGACTATGTAACCCTAAAATTGTGACTAAAAGGATTCAACTGACTATTGTCAAAATTGTTTTCAGTTTGTTGTTGTTATTGGAATTATTTGAATAATATTTGAAATTATTAATATGGGAAACCACCAAACACCAGTTTAAGCATAAATTCCTTTATTAAGTCCTGAGACCAAATGGTATTTTATACAGTTGCTCTAAACGTGTCTAAAAAGCCTAAATAATAAGCAATTTATTACATCCAAACAGTAACAAAACATTTATAAGCAGCATAGTTACAAACAGGCTAAGCCCAAGGGTGCTTAGATCCATATTGGTTGGCTCCAGTGTGGTCAGGCAGGCATTAGCAATGACCCCTTTGAGCGTTTACTTTTTATACCCTTTAACAATCAAGGGATGTTATTGCCAATTATTGATTTCAGCTAAAAAACAACTGGAGAGTTCCATTCCTCCCCTCCTTCTTGATGACCTACAGTTTTCCCATTCCACCTCGGTTCACACAGACTTTAACACTGGGGTGTGGGTTGGAAAAGGGGCATTTTGGCTCATTTTCAGACGGATTCTCTGTATTTGATTTAAAGCCTTTTGCAGTCACCCCTATGGTCAGAGGCCTTCTTTTTAGAAACTGCCTCTTATCTCATTAGTTATTCTTTCAACCAGACGTCCTCTCTGCTTTATTCCTTCTGGCTTTACCACTTTTTATTTTCAAGGCTTTCCTTCTATTTGCTGGTCAGGGCCTTTCTTTACAACACATATATAGACTCAGACTTTAAGGCCAGAAGGGACCTTTGTGATCATCTAGGTTAGTCATACATTTCCTTAACCAAACTTAAGCTAACTTTAATTCTTTACTTATCCTACAGTTGTATGTAGTAAAGCTGTACTTCACTTATGTGAAATGAGTTTGAAAATAATGTTTTTCAGCAGGGTCTCAGCCCAGCCTCTGTTCTTGGTGGTGTGATAACTGGCCAAATTTTTTCAGGTGCAATTATTAGTAGATCTCTACCGGTTTCTGTCCACCTAAATCAGGGTGGAGGGGGAAGCATAGAAAAAGGGGTTAGAAACTACAAACTACATCAGAACTGACTACTGATATGTGTGCCCACATGTTTTGATGACACAAAACGGAGGGCCCAAAGTATTTAATTTAAATTGGCCTTTCGAACATAAGAGCTGGCGGAGATCATTTTGTTTGAAAGTGCCATCTATGACACAAGCAGTATCAAAGACCCTTTGAGAAATGGTACAATGGGGTGCAGAAAAGATGTTTAGATTAGGCTAAACATGGCGAGACATGAGATAGCTGTTGCCCTACATTCAGTTCAGCTAATTTAGTATGTGTAGTGCTGCTTACTGGTACTGTCTCCCACCTAAAATCTGCTTTACTAATATTTTCAAATACAGAAGAGTTGTTTGCTTGCCATGCCAGCCTAACCAATTATGAAGTCAGGTGTTTATTTCCAGGAAGAAAATAACATTGTGCTGACATTAAGATATTAAATTGCCTAATAAAATCCATGATTTATTTTTTACAAGCTAGTCATAACTTTAATTACATCAGAAGTTGGAGAACCAAGGGTGAACTTGTAGAGGATCTGGCACAAGGCTACAGTGTTTGGGTTGCTAACTATGCAGGAAAATGTGTTAATACCACCATAAAATCTGACTTCATTGACATTTTCAGCAATTTAATAAAAACATTTCTAGTATTGTAGGGTTGTATTATATGCTCTTTTAAAAATCAACTGCTAGCCCAGAATATTTGGCAGGGTCTCTTCACAGATATTTTGCTTTGTTGAGTTGCCCTTGCTGTCCTTTCTGGGCGTTGAACTCTTTTGAAGATCTCGCCCATTATTTCTACAAGTATACTTACAAGAGCAGCTATCATATCCCCTATGATAATCATATGGATGTGAGGGGGTGGAATGCAGTTTTCCTTTCCGTTACTTGGTTATACCATCTGTAATTATACCTAGGTGTTTTGTATTCACTCACTTTTTACAGAAAAAAAATACCATTAAGAAGAAGTTTGCACAGTGTATTAGTCAACATGAGGATATTTACAACAGTTGTTTCAAGTAAAAAATTTTACTCTTCTATTCATGGTGGTGGGTGGGTGAAATCCCCTCTCGTGCAGGCTGAGGCTTAACTGGGACTTAATTAGTGTATAGGCCATGTGCACGGGGTAAACTTCAACCAGTATCTCCTTTACTAAGTATAGCAAATACTGCTTACATTTAATTAGTCCAAAGGTATCATTTTAAAGATTTGCAAGGGCAACTGCTACACCAACTCACTTTGCGTGTTCCATGCTGGTTTTTTGCAGGATGTGCACACAACTGCACAACATAGATTGAGGAATACTTCCATGTAATGCTAGAACCAGAACCTGGAGACAGCACTATAACGGAACATTACCTAGTAAACATTATAGCATCATAATAGAAAATCCTGCATGCTGATTGGATAACAAAACATTCTAAGCAGTGTTATCCCACCATACGACAGTTACTGAAAATCTTACACTTCATAACGGTAACAGCCAAATTGTCAGAGCAGGCCCAAGATCCTTACACAATTGTGCGATTACGTCTATATGTACAGTTAACTCGATTGCAAGGGCAAATCAGCCTTAGTAGCTATTGTGTGTGCAGGCATACAGCCTTAGTAGTTATTGTGCCATGAATGCACATTAATGGCAACTGCCTATGCATATATAGATATAGACCTGTACACAAATGTAGAATGTCCCTTTCTGAAAGCTTGGCCCATAGCAACCAGCACAACACATGCATTTGTATGTATCAAACAGTTGTATCAAATGTAAGGAATGTACTTCTAAGTACCTACCTTTGAAGGCTAACTAACTGCTTAAAAATGGAAAACACTAATTAAAAACATATTTAGTGAAAAAATTCAGAAACTCAACTTGTTAGAAATAAGATTTTACCTTTATATTTTTAGCAAATACTAAAGATCAGCCATAAACAAAATGTCACTGTTCTACAAACTTCACTGTGGAGGCAGGAGTGCAGTGAAAGACTACACTAAAGAAAACGGCCAAGTTGCTAATTACTATTAAAACAGCAGGCTTAGGAATGTTACTGGGGTCACCAGTGAGCATGCTGGGAAAGTCTGATGATGTCTTAATGAGAGGGGGGGGATGGCTCTTCCCTCCTTATCTGAAAAGTCAGCCAGAGGAGAAGCTAAAAGGGGCTGTAGCCTTAAAAATATTTTTCTCCATTTTGTAAGTCAAGGGCAAGAAGGCCTGTCAACTGCAATGAAACTGAATGTGATGATTGGGAGTAAAAACAGCACCCACCTTCCCCTACAGAGGGCAACAAGCTAGGGTAGAAGTAGCACTCACAGACTACAGTGAAGGATACATTAGAGATACTCTATAACTGGATTAGATTAGACAGGCTGATGGCATACAGCAGCATTCCGCTGCTCTCTCTTCCTTACTTCATATACCTCGATAACTTTCCATTTCTGGGCTATTGCCCATGCCTGCAGCCTGTCCATATCCTTCCACTTCTGCCCCCACATACTCACCTGAAGTTGTGGAGATGATTTCTACACAGTAGAGTGGCAGCAACTCCCATGGGTGCTTAAATGGTCAGTGTGGGGATTGACAGGGATTTGAGAATAGGGTGTTAAGGAGCACAGGGAGGAGATGAACTCATTTGCAGGTGATTCCTTTCTGACAATTTTCAGAGTGGTAGCTGTGTTAGTCTGTATCAGCAGAAAGAACGAGGAGTACTTATGGCACCTTAGAGACTAACAAATTTATTTGAGCATGGACGATCCCTCACTCTCACAGATCTTGGGAGACAGGCCAGTCCTCACTTACAGACAGTCCCCCACCTGAAGCAAATACTCACCAGCAATCACACAACAAAAACACTAACCCAGGAACCTATCCTTGCAACAAAGCCCGATGCTAACTCTGTCCACATATCTATTCAAGGGACACCATCATAGACCTAATCACATCAGCCACACTATCAGAGGCTCGTTCACCTGCACGTCTACCAATGTGATGTGTGCCATCATGTGCCAGCAATGCCCCTCTGTCATGTACATTGGCCAAACCGGACAGTCTCTATGTAAAAAGAATAAATGGACACAAATCAGACGTCAAGAATTATAAAATTCAAAAACCAGTCGGAGAACACTTCAATCTCCCTGGTCACTCAATTACAGACCTAAAAGTCACAATTATTCAACAAAATCTTCAAAAACAGATTCCAATGAGAAACAGCGGAACTGGAATTAATCTGCAAACTAGACACCATTAAATTAGGCTTGAATAAAGACTGGGAGTGGATGAGTCATTACACTAACTAAAAACTATTTCCCCATGCTAATTTTCCCCCTACTGTTACTCACACCTTCTTGTCAACTGTTTGAAATGGGCCATCCTGATTATCACTACACAAGTTTTTTTTTTCTCCTGCTGATAATAGCCCACCTTAATTGATTGGTCTTGTTAAGAGTTGGTGTGGCAACCTCCATTTTTTCATGTTCTCTGTGTGTGTCTTCCTACTGTATTTTCCACTGCATGCACCTGATGAAGTGGGCTTTAGCCCACGAAAGCTTATGCTTAAATAAATTTGTTAATCTCTAAGGTGCCAGAAGTACTCCTCGTTCTTTCTGACAATGTTGCCCTACAACAGGTATGATGCAATCATAGAACCACAGAGTTGGGTCATCTAGTCTAATCCCCTGCCAAAGATGCAGGTATCGTACACAGTTAAATAAATTAGGTATGTTTTTTCCTCTTTGGGCTACTGTGACTGGCCAACTCTTTCTTTTAATAGAGTAGGATGGCCTGTTGTACAACCAGAATCCATAGCCTTATACATGACTTATGCAATTTGATAGGCTGTAAGCATTTTTGGTTGGATTGAGTTCATAGTACACAAACTAAAAAAAAAAAAAAGCATTATTCCTAAATTAGGTGCATCTGATGCTCAGGGGTTAACTAGAGAGAGAACAGAGAAAACTAATTCCTTTAACAATATCTGCATCTTCAGAAGGGGAACTGTAACCAGTTCACCCTTTTCCCAAAATGAATGCCTCAAGGAGGCAAAGATTCCACGTGGTATATTTTTCATTAGAAAAATTACATTACACTTTTGTTTTCAAATTGTACACTGTGATGTTTTATGAATTATGCTACTGTTACCATAAATACGCATAAATATTAACTGAAGCAATATTACATGTCAGACCAAATTCTCCTTAGCTACACTGGTATAAATGAGAGCAGAATATGGCCCATAATGCTTGTGTTTGAGAAGAATGTACTTTCTTATGGTTTCTTTTTAGGTAACTAAACAAGAGAGGAGTCTTATGAAGCCTCTTTATGACAGATACAGAATTATCAAGCAACTTCTCTCGACACCATCTTTGATTACAACAATTGTAAGTTGGAAAGAATTAGTATTTATTGTAAAGAAGCTATACGAGATTCTGAATTGTGCTTTGTATGCCAGTTCAGTGACATTCTAATCACTCTTACACATGCCGGGCTTATAGAATGCTTATTGATCAAATCATCCAGTTGATATTTAAAGAGGAGTAAACATCCTACATGATTCAACCCCAAAGCATGCCAGAGGTCATGATGTAAAACATCAATTTCTGAATCAATCAGTTTACATGGGTGGGGAAGGGATCAGATGAGGGAGTTCAGCTTTTAACCTTCACCATTACAAACAAATCTACACCACAAAATGAAAGCTGTGTCTATCTGTATTATACTGTTAATATATCCTCCTTGATCTTTGTTGAAAATACTTTTATTACTTAGCACATTAAGATCTTAGCATAACATTTTGATCAATGCTATACCAGTGTGAAAGAAAGAAAAAAGCTTTTCATGTATATGATTCTGATTGTTAAAAATAACAATGTTTTTTTTTTTAAAATATAAAATACACGTCAAAAATTGCTGAGGTAGAACTGGTCCAGAACTGGTGCCTTTACTCTCACTGGGTAGTGCTTTACCTTGTGAATTCCCCATTTCAGTAGCACTTCTTGCAGGATGAAGTACCACTGAATGTGAGCTGCAGTAGCCCTTTGTAAATCGCTTGTCTGGTCACTATAAAAGAAAATACTAATTACAAAGCCTTGTTCCACATCTTGTGGTAATGTTAGCATGGGACTTGCACATGAGCTTCAGGGAGTTATAGGCATCCTACTCTCATTGAATTTCAATGGGTTCATTGATTCCTTTGAAAATCCCAGCCATAACCTTATTACTTCAGAATCTCTTTAAAGCTTCCTTCATGTTACTTTGAATGAACTTTGGTCAATGCATTTTTTAAAATCTATAAATAACAGTTTTTAAGAAGTGGACAATTTCATCATTTTCTTGTACTGTAGTACAACTGTAAAATGTGTTGCAATATGGTCATTCTTTTTTGATTGCTAAAACCATTTGTAACTCTAAAAATACCTCTAGAATTATTATTTTATGCATATTGTAGCTTTAATTTATGAACTGTTGACACTAAATGGTACAAGTTTACTTTACGGACAATTAAACAAAGGGCTCTCTCATTGCAAACCTTACTCATGGGGAGTTTAATTGATTTCAATGGGACTAGTTTAATGAATAAGGGTTTCAGGATCATGCCCTAAATCCTATTTAAAAGCATGCTCTTGCAAATGTTTTGTTGTATGAGTAATCCACAGTAAGTAATTAGTAGAGCTACTTATGGAAGTAAGGGCCAGATTCTGCCACATTTAGTCATGGCAAGTAATGCCTTACAACGGAATTTGCCCCACTAGAGGTTGTAGTGAGAAATCTCAAAGTGTGTTTAGCTATTGGTTTTAATACCTGTAACCTCTTGTATTTTCAATAAATAGTATGTAGACAGCTAATTTGATGATGATGTTACATATTACAAGCAGGAGGAAGAAGATTCAGATGAAGACCGTTCTCAAAGCAGCCATGAATTATCATCCAGTCCGGCATCTAACCTTCCTGTAGATGACTATCTGTGTTGCTCGGATGAGGAGAATGAGCCTGCAATTGTTTCACCTCTGGATGAAAAAAAGGCAATCAAACAACCAGCCCCGTCTCTGTCCAATTTACATGAGGCCACAATGTGAGCGTTGCAATTTTTCTTCCTGATCTTCTCGCTCCCCCGCCCCCCCCCCCAAAAAAAAACAACCAACCCAACCACGCACTTACATGTTCTAGTCACAGCAAGATCTGTATTTACTGTCAAAATCTCCCAAGGATCAGGAAGCTCTAGACCTTAAGGATTGAGTTTTATCCTTTTTATGAGAGAAAGCAGAGACAGGATATTTATGTGATCAACTTACCTGTGCTTTGCCACACTTCGTGTAATTCAGACAGCTCTAGAGAGAACTGCCTAAATCCAGAAGGAGAGAGGCAGGGAAATATACATATATGAGAGAGAATGATATATGCAACGGAATCATAGAATATCAGGGTTGGAAGGGACCTCAGGAGGTCATCTAGTCCAACCCCCTGGTCAAAGCAGGACCAATCCCCAATTTTTGCCCCAGATCCCTAAGTGTCCCCCTCAAGGATTGAACTCACAACCCTGGGTTTAGCAGGCCAATGCTCAAACCACTGAGCTATCCCTCCCCCCAATAGGTAGAGCCCACATGATGACATAATATAAATGATTTGTCGACTTACCTATTTTTGTCAGAAAGTTTAGACATTTATCTACTTAGTTTCTTAAAAGGTATTTGTGGAATAACACACGTTGGATGAGGAGGCTTCAGTATTAGTGGTGGCTTGACCAACCAGGCTAGTTTTTTTTTTCATTTATATATTGCAGTTGTATTGGTTACATTTCATATTTCACAACTGTAGTGTCGCTGGTGTGAAAGAGGACACCTTTTCAACTGAAGAATCTGGATTATATTATCACATTTCTAAAACGTACAATAGTAGACTGTAAGAATTATTGTAAATTCATGGTCTGGCCTGGTATAATTGTTCATGTATTTTCACTACGTGTCAACATAATTCTATCTATATCTTTATTGAAGAAAATTATTGTTGTCAACAAGGGTGGTCAACAAACTCCTATAAGTGATAGAAACAGTGATTTGGAATCTTATGTTTTGTGTTTCTGTGAAAAGGGCAGTTTATGGTCAAGTTGTTTAGTTGTGGGAATACACGTGTGCTGATATCATTCAGCCCTGGTGCTCACTGATGAAAACAAACCCTACGGATGAATGTGATCTCATACAGTAACTCCTCGCTTAACGCTGTAATTATGTTCCTGAAAAATGCGACTTTAAGCGAAACGATGTTAAGCACATCCAATTTCCCCATAAGAATTAATGTAAATATGGGGGGTTAGGTTCCAGGAAAATTTTGTTCACCAGACAAAACACAAACACACACACACACAGTATAAGTTTTAAACAATTTAATACTGTACACAGCAATGATGACTGTAAAATTTGGTTGAGGTGGTGAAGTAAGAGGGTGGGATATTTCCCATGGAATGCCTTACTGATGAATAATGAACTAGCTTTCGGCTAAGCCCTCAAGGGTTAACACATTGTTAATGTAACCTCACTCTGCAAGGCAGCACGAATTGAGGGAGGAGAGACAGCATGGCAGACAGAGAGAGATGTGCACTGCCCCTTTTAAGTACATTGCCTTTAAAAAGATCAGGAAGTTGAGATAGCAGCTACTGCCAGCAAGCTCTCTCCATCCTAAGCCCTGTCCAGTTCCCACCCTGCTCTATATGGAGAAGGGGTAAATGGGATCAGAAGCAAGGGGGAGGGGGACACCCTGATATTAGCCCCCCTCTCTTTCTCCCCTCCCCACAGCAAGCAGGAGTCTCTGGGAGCAGCTCCAAGGCAGAGGGCAGGAGCAGCACACGGCAGTGGGGGGAGGGACAGCTGAACAAGCCGGCAATTGGTAGCCTGCTGGGCAGCTGCTGCACAGGGAACTTAGGGGAGCGGGGAGCTGCTGGTCTGCCCTGGTTCCGAGCCCCCACCAGCTCGCTGCAACGGGCTGCTCTTCCAGCAAGTAGTGGACAAAGCAGGCGGCTGCCAAACAACGTTATAAGGGAGCATTGTTCCCTAATTGATCAGCAACGTAACAACGAAACGTTAACCGGGACAACTTTAAGTGAGGAGTTACTGTATCTTATACTATTCCTTATATTTCCCATGTGTTTTGATTGACACCTGAGAGTCAGAGACATGAATAAAGGCAGTTAGGTCCTATTAAGTGAGTGAAGATAAAAAGAATGTATGTTGTTCTGTGGAACTCTCACTGTGTAAATGATGCAGCATGGAGAAGTGCTGCTGAGATTTCTTAGCGCATCACATTATTATGGAACAGTATCTTTTCGGACATATTCTGAAAGTGTTTTATCTTCTGCCTAAGGACCTTATCCTGCAAACGCTGCCCAGCGTAGTTCTTACTACAGTCTGCAGTTCCATTGACTCACAATAAACAGCACTGCATTTGATGGTGTTTGCAGGATCAGGTCCTATGCTGCTAATCGTGTATCCCCCTTTTTACTTACGGGCCTGAAACTGTAAGGTGCCAAGTGCTTCCTGTGAGATGCTGAACACCATGAACTCCACATAGAACTAAGGGTACCCACAAGATTAGGGTCGGAGTGTTTTATTGCTTCCTTCCATAGATTCTCTGCATTCCCTTTATTAGAGGAGTGTGAATGACACCAAAAGCAAGGAAATGCTGTAGATTTACACTTGTGCTGTCATAAGTCCATTACATCAGACTTGGAAGAAAATTTTAGGATTCCTTGAACTTAACAGGTCTAATTCTGCACTCAGGTGACACCTGTCACTGTGCACATTTTGAAGGGCCACATCCAGCCCTAATGTTTTAACTATTTCTAAGTCCACATAGGCTTCAACTTCCTCTACCTCCTTTGTAGGCCTGTGCTTCTTGAACATCTCAGAGAAACAAGAGCGGACAAGAAAAGGCTTCGCAAAGCTCTGAGAGAATTTGAGGAACAGTTCTTTAAACAAACAGGAAGGTAAACAAAAACCTCTTTCATGTATTTTAAGCAGATGTTTATGTTTCCATTAAAGAACATATTCTTAGGCAGCAGGGACTTACCTGTAGTAATTGGGCTGGGGGGAGGGAGGGGATGGGACTGTGTTATCTTTTGTGCTTTCAGAGTCCCAAGGGTAGCTACAGCCCAGGATTGGAAGGAGACTGCTGGGAGCACCGTGGAGGCATCGGGTCTCTATGGAGATGATTTTTTGCTCCGACAATTCCTCCAGGATCTATGCAGATCCTTGAAGTTCTTCCAGGTTTAGGATAGCCCCCATAACATATCCTGTGAGAGGGCAAAGATCCACAGGGAACTCTGCCAGAGGATCAGTCCAGAAATTTCCTTCCTTAGACTTACCGACAGAAGGAGCAATGTGACCCCCTAGTCAGGGGTTGGGCTAGCCCAGCAGCAGCTGTGTTTGCCACAAATGTACTATTAGGATCTCCTGATTTACAGAATTCATATGCAGACAAATACATATAGTGCTTTTCGATAAATGTAAAGTTGAAATGTCATTTTCCTGGAGACTTTTTACCATGACTGGTATGCTGGTGGCAGGCAGCTCTTGTCCCACCCCTCCCCTTTCTTAAATGGGCTAGGTGTGGCCAGAGGTGCAGGTAGTGTGGGCCTGATCCAAAGCTCATTGACATCAATAGTCTTTCCACTGAATTCAGTGGGCTTTGGATTAGTCCCTATGAGCAGAGAGGAGCCATTTTGTTGTTTATAACACAGACCTTACCGATGAGGTTTTTTCTGTTTTTGTTTTTTGGCGGAGGAGGGTGTTTTTTGGGGGTTTATTGGTAAATTCCAGATTATGCCTAAAATAAGGTGAGCTTTCATTCAGAGTTTTCAAAAATGTGGCCTCCTCACACTTTCACATCACAATATTGCTCATCTTAAGAGGAGCAATGTGTGAGGGTATAATATTTAAATTGTTCAATCTGCTTAAATGCTACTGAATTCATGACAAGTCCTGAATGAAAACAACTCCTTGAGTGATCTCAGGTAGGTCAGGATGATTTCCTATTGTAATGAAAGAACGTGTATGGTCTTAGACTCTATGGGCTCAGTCCAATGCCCTTGATCAATGGGAGCTTTTCCACGGATTTCCCTGAGTATTGGGGCTAGCCTATATATAGTTCAAAAAGAAAACCATAGTGTAGTACCATGGTAGTTATATTTTCCATAATCCTGTACAACAACATATCTGCATATTTTGGAGTGAAGTAATTATTACTTACACAGTTGACAAGAAATGTGATTACCTTGTATAATCTAAACTTCAGAATTCAGTATTTTAATTGCCATTCCTATAATCCTACTTCACAAGAGTGTGCTCTTTTCATATGTCTATGGGCATCTAAAATTAGAAAAAAATGTAAAAAAAAAATCACAGCAGAAATCATTTTAAACCTCATTTTTCTTCTGTGTCATAAAATGACAGAGCTCTGTTTGACTGTTTCAGGAGTCCGCAAAAGGAAGATCGCATACCTATGGCTGAAGAGTACTCTGAATACAAGCACACGAAAGCCAAACTCAGGCTTTTAGAGGTTCTCATCACTAAGCATGATGTCTCTAAAGGAATTTGAAGTCAATGAAATACATAGCTAGTGTTTGCTAGCAAAAACCAAAACAAACAAAAATAATTGTACAGGTCTGGGTCTTTCTGCACAGTTATTAGATACACTGAGAATCTGATGCACTTTAATAATCTTATTAACTGAGACTAGGAGAGGATGGCAATGTGTGTAAGAGTATGTAAACGGGAGGGAGTGAACTATATTTTTCCTTTTGGAATAGCCTTGAAGTGCACTATGATAATGTTAGAAGTTAAAGGGACACTGTAAAGTTGTTTTGGCCCTTAGTCTAACCCGCTTTATCTTAACATTTATAAACCATTAGGGCATGCCCTCCAGATTCTAAAAGTAATCAGAAATCCACCACTCTGTCTCGCTCAAAAGCAGTATAATCCACTATTTCTGTAGGCAAAACAACTTAGAACATCATATGTTAACTAAAAACCTGTAGATCAAATTCTACCCTTTGATACATAGGTGCAATTCCCATTGGCTTCAAAGAGAGGTGCATATACATGGACAAAATTGGGCCCTGAATTCTTGGAGTTGAGTAAATTGAGGCTGCTGGAGAAAAAGAAAGTGGTAAAATAACTGCCAAATGCAATCACATTTTTTGCAAATGAGAAAACATCTATTTGGCAAAGCAACAAGGACTCAGTGGTTAGGGAAGGAATGCTTGTTTCAGGTTTGCCAAAGGGAGTATAAGACAATGTAAAGGCACTAGGTGCTGGCCTGTTAAATATGGTTGGCAGTACTTTTATAGTACCCTAAACAAAATTCAGTAAAATAAATTGATCATACACGCTGATTTTTAGTTCTGTATTAAACTTAGCACTTTATTTTGCCTGAAGCTATAAAATTTTGCTTTTCTGACTACCAAAGCTTGTTTGGAAGCATGCACTTTGTAAAATGTTAAAGTATTTCCTGTGTTAGATATCTATATTAAAATAATGAGGAGAATAGTTTATTGTATTCTGACAAGATATTTTGGATAGATAAATGTATGCAGTATATAACTGAAAGTCATGGTTGTGAGATGAGGAACTCTGGCTGCCTTGCTTCCTAAAAGTAAGACTACAAAAATATTTTTCTGTTGGAATTATACATCCTTCAGCACACCCCACTTTGTAATGTAAAGGGATTTTCCTCACTCTTGTGATAGATCATTTCTGAGTAAAGTGCAATATTTCACAGAAGGATTGTCAGCATTTTGTATTTTTCATTACAAATCAAAGACATATAATGGGAAAATGTCTAAACCAAACATGAAGGAAGAGCTTGAAAGGGAAATTGTTGCATCATGTTTAGTGTTTTGTTTAAATTGCCATTTTGTATTAACTGCATATAAACCACCTGTTTTGCTATCTTAAGGAAATGTTCATTTTCTGAAGTCTATTCTATACCAACCATGTTTGTATTTTTATTGTATGTAATGTTTCAGCATGATTTTAAGTAGTACACATTTTCAAATGGTTTGGAGGAAAAAGTGTGACCACTACACAATGTGGATTTTTTTTTTTATTTCTATGAGGTTTGCTGTTTCACTGTATTGACTTGACAATTTATAACTTTTATGAATCGGAATGATCTCCTTTCTAAATCTGTTTAATTAAAGTAATCTAAGAGCAACAGGAACAGATACACAACTATTTGAAGTTTACAAACTACATCTTTGATAAGGGAAAATGGTTTCATGACATGTATACAATTGCTATTAAAATGTACTCTATATATTCTATATGATTGTATAATATTTTATACAACAGTACAAATAAAATATTTTTCTATTATATTTATGATGTTTAAACACAATTTTTGTTTCCAGTTAGCTAATATAAATAACACTGTCAAACAACAAGTTGGAAGTGCTGACATTTCTAGGCTTCGAGATTTAAATCATGCTGCAATTACAACCTTTCATGCTGTTTGGAGAGTTATCCCAGTGTTTGTTCAGTAGATTAAAATAAATGCATATTTAAACACCATTATAAGCCATTATTTTTATTTTGCTAAAGCGGTTTATATAGGTTTTTGTTATGTTTGGTCAGGAACAAACAAACAAACAAAAATTGCAGCATCTAGGTGTAAATGTTGTCAGAAAGAAAATCCAGGACTTCTGTTCCCCTAATGCTATAAACTATTAGAAGGAAGGAGGAAAGTTATACTAAAAATGCTATTAATGAATTTGAAAAACTGGTGTTTGCTTTTGGTGACAGCGGCATGTGCATGCTTCTGAAGAGAACGTCTGACAATGGAAATGGACAACAGAGGTTCAAAGGCTCCTATATATTGGGGTAGGGATTAACGTCCAACACTGATGTTGCAGGTCTTGCAACTGGGATCTTTTTTTGCATTTGCAGTAGACGAGCTCATTAGCTGATGACCAGTAATTTCTGCAACTGTGCCGAGGGAAAGATCCACAGGATCAGTGTAAATTACTTCTAAAATAACATCCTGGGCATGGTGATAAACCATGATGCCATCTTCTTCGGTGCAGGTCAGAAATTTATTATCCTCTGAATTTAGCTGAGGAAGGCGCTGCTTACAGAATTCATCTCCTGGTGACCCAACAGGGGCAATAACAAGAATGACATAGTGATAAGCTGTGTACATGCAGTAGAAGTCCCCAAAGTACAAGTTAGTATTTGGATTGAAAAGTTTTTCAGCTGCAATCTCAAACCTGTATCTTCCATAAGGTGAATCTTGTGGTGGCTTCCCCGTGTTAAACTCAGTGTTGCAGCTAAAGAAGATGCCTTCCAACTTCCCACTGATTGGAGAGCCATGGCTACCACTGTTATCCTTGACAGAAAGCTGCATTGCATTTCCATGTTGGTCTCTAAAAATGAATGACTATTATTGTTTGTTTTGCAGTGAAGAGCACAAGTTTGATTACTTATAGGACTACCACCGTGTCACAAGGGACACAAAGAGAAGCCAGTCATCTGAAAAATAAGGTTAACGCCACCCCACTCTCAAGAGAAAGCAAAGACAAATAAATGAAGACATGACCAGGGTGAGAAGGAATTGCTTTTCCATCTTGTCTCTGCTTCTGGAGGTGAGTTGTGTGGATGAAGAGGCAAAAACAGTACAGGAAACCCCACCCACCATATTTTTCCTCAGCAACTGTAACAATAGTGGGATTTTAAGTCTACATTGAAAGTTACAAATTAATATATTTTTTAATGTTTTCAGTGGATGCTGTACACAAATTCACATGATAGCTAGTTCCCCCCCCCCTTTTTTTTTTCCAGTGACACTACGGCAGGGGAATACCCACATGCCCTCCAAAACCTGCGGCTTACTCTGCTCCTACTTACACGATCGGGAGTAATTTAAGCAGACACAAAGAGTCTCTCTGTTTTATTTAAATAGGTCTTCACAGATTTTGTGCTTAACCACTGTGGAGTCCTGCTTGTGCAGCTCTGGAAGTTAGAAGTGGTGATAATAAAATGATAATCTCAGTCTAATAAATTTGAGGAGAATTAATCAGTTTTGGCCCCACTAAGACCCCATTTCATTTTCTTCTAAAGAATCTTTCTCTCCACATTGCTAATACATGGCCCCATTTGGCTGCCATTGACTTCAGTGGAAGCAGGACTGGGCCCAAGACGAGATATAATTTAGTTCTTTCCGACTGTAATTATCCTAAACCCAAAAATACACAAATCCGATCCCTTTTGCATTGCAGTTCAACTGTTAGTGAAGTGCACAGACTTTTTATATATATACACATATGTACACAAACATGTCCAGGGTGTATCACACTTTCTGTTTGCCTAAATGCTTTCAAAGTGCAATGAATCCTCATATCTAGAAAAAATATTTTACTATCACCACTTGGGTTAGGTCACTTCTCTTGTCAAAGCTATGACTGATTTCCTTTCGTTTTCTGCCTTGGTTGTAGGCTATTAAGTCTCAACCACAAGACAATTCCATCCCAGGTCTCATGTCCACCTACTCCTTTACATTTCACAGAACTCTTGCCACCTATCTGGTGTGCTAAACCGCCATCATCCCTTCATGCAAATTGACCAGTCTTAAAACAGTTTTCAGAAAGCTTTCTAACATTAATTCACCAACGAAAATTACTTGTGTTAAGAACGCCATGCTCAAGTCAGGCCACCATCTGGTAGCGTGGGGCATGAGCTGTTTCTCAGGCTGGTGGTAGCAAGTGAAGCTCCAATGCCACTGTGCTATAAATATCACGTGAGCGCTTTTCAGTCACACACTCTAAGTATAAGGACAAACAGAATGGCTGACTGACTTGATGTAGCTGAAGGCTGAACACCGGGAAAGTCCCTGTTAACTGAGAAGCCCCTGAGTGAATCTCAGTGAACTGCAGAGAGGTATGGCCCAACCTCTGGGTCTGTGATGGAGCTGAGGGAGTGTCTAACTCAGCAAGACAGGAGTGGAGGGGCACCTGTTCTGGCAGGAGGGTTATTCTCAGTGGTATCCCAGCTCACTGAGTGACAGTCTTGAGGGGAGACAAATGGAAATTGATGCGCAATTTGTCCAGGAAAGGGCTGCACACCTGATCCTCAGACCTACTGGGTGGAGTATAAGCTTCATACAGATCTTATACACTGAGGTCTGGGTGCTGGAGCTAGGTGACCTGCTGAGCTGTTTTCAGTCAAGTCTGCAGCTTTGGGGGTGTGGACTAGACCCTGGGTCTGTCTTGTAGCAGGCTAGTGTGTCTGGCTCAACAAAACAGGGTTCTGGAAGTCCCAAGCTGGCAGGGCCAACAGGCTCAGAGGTAATTTCAGCACATCAGGTGACAGCCCCAAGGGGGTATCTGTGACCAAACCCATCACACAGCCTTTGTGAGAAAATTTTGTTTTCAGCCAGGCAAATACATCTGCATGTGCACTACCTTAGACTAGTGCCCACCTGCCATAGCTAGCGCCCAATACAGCACATACAAAACTCCCTTTGAATTCAATGGCAGCTGTACTCTTGTAAGGAATTTAAACATCAGGCAAACCCAGCATCGGATTTATCTGGAACCGGCACAGGAAAAAAATTGTTTGCTTGTAAAAATTGAACTACCCAACAGGCTAACAGACGACTCGTACCGGTTGCTCACTGCTTTGGCATACTGTAGTTTCAGGGGTGGGGTGGGGTGGATTTTTATTTTTTGCGACAGTCCACGGTAAATCCGACTACAAATTCTTGTTTTCAGCTAAACTATAACAATAGGCTGCTTCATTTTTTATATGCTCATGGAATGCAGGTTTAGTCCTTGCTGCTACTGAAGGGAATGGGAGCTATGCTACTAATTTCAACAGAAGCAGTGTTTCTTACATAGTTACTTTGTAAGACAATTGTTAACCCTGATGCTGGTAAATATACTAGCTGTCCAAAGATGGTTTTAAGTGGCTTATGGAACAATGGCTTTATCACCTATAGTGCTACCACCTGAGAATTCTTACCATTTCTAATCATATACCTTCTTCCAACTACAATTTTTCATATAGCTGTGAGGCAAACTTCAGAAGCTTTCTGACCCTCTCAAGACCACCATCTTTATCGTTGCAGAAGTAATGCTCTGGGAAGATAGGGCCTAATTCATAGCAACTTATTCTCCTTTTCAAACAAATTCCAAAAAAAAAGATAAAGGTCACCTTCGCTGCAACCTGAAAAATGTGCTTGAAGCTGTATTTCTGTGACAAGATACTGACATCCAGTGGCCGATTACGCTAATTGTTAGTATTCGCTAGGGAGTTGATACTTTCTTTAAAGGAAGCAGTCATGATTAAAGTGTACGTTAATTATATGCCACATTAAAAAAAACCAACCTGTAATGGTGTTGCAGGATCAAAGTTTACCTAGTAAACATGCCAAGGTCTTGTACGCTCTCTTGAGACACCCATCGGAACCCTCCCACTCTAAATGCACCACTCTGTGCACTACTGTTTACTACTTAAAAACCCATGGAGCCCATCAGAGGTCTTCTGAATCATAAGGCAAAACAACACTTTGAGGCAGGGAATGCTAGTTGAACGGTTACAAGTGATGGAATGATTTGTTTTTTAAAACGTTGTTGCCAGGTTCAGTGGTCACCAACAGCTTAGTCTAGAGCACAACATAGTACCTTTTGAGACAGAAATTCTTTGCCAACTGTTAAAAGACCCTGAATTTGCCTGTTTCTGAACATCTTCATGTATTCTATACTCCTGAGGGAATTATGCACCCAAATTCTGCAAATGTTGTTTGTCTAGAAATAAATGTGGCTCCAGCATGGCAGTGGGGGGCACAGGCCATTGGCTGCATTGAGGTGGGAGATCACCCTGAAGTCCCCACCTTCCCCAGTACAGGGACTCAGTAGTGAGGCTGCACCTGACCCAGCCACAGTGTAAGGGCTTGGCCTGCCCCAGAAACACCCTGGGGCCCTGCCCTTCTGTGCCAAGCGCACCAGATGTGGGTAGGCAGGCTCAGCCCAGCAGGATACAAGTGCGGAGGGATCCAGGCATGGGGTGAGAGGTTTCTGTGTGTGGGCAGCTCAGTGGGAGATATGGATTTTCAGGGGCTCGTTGTGGGGTTCAGGGGCAATGGGACTCTGCAGAGGATCCAGGTGATGGTGGCTGGGCTCAGCAGGGGTGTATCTGGCTACCTTCAGAGCTTCCAAAGCTCTGTGAACTCAAATGCGCACATACTGTGAGCTGTGACAGATTCACCCATGTGACCCCACCCAGTAGGTATGAGGATCATGTAAACCTGGGCATTCCAAAAGGATGATGTGCTCTTATTACAGGACTCAAAAGGCCTTATCCAGCACTCAGTCTGAGTGAAGTAACACTTGCAGAAAACTGGAGCAGCTGAGTTACATTTGAGTAAAACTGAGGTAATGCAGTGTTGACACAGGCCCAAAATCTTTAACATATGCTAAAATATAAGAAATAAGCATGTTTAAATTTCTTTAAGGCAAGTAATCAGAGATTCTACCACTGAAAGGCAATACAAAAACAGGGCTCTACTGCATTGCTTAGCGGATTGCAATGTACCCCCAAACCGGTTTTCTCTTAGAATACTATTCTTGCCACTTCATGGTGTCTTACTGTTTCATGATCAGTCAATATTCTGAACGCTAACCTCTAGCATGGGGGGTGATGGCATCTATATTTTGATTGGATAACTGTCTACATTTGCTGCCTATGCAGAAGAATATTGTAACTTCAGCACTATTACACAAAATAAGCAAATACATTGTATGGGTGGAAGTTAATCAAAAAACCCCCATCAAGAGACCATTAAGGTTGCACAGCAAGGCATTCAAAAGTCAGTAAGGAATAGATCCACAAAAAGACTTAGGTGCCTGACTGCCACTGTCAGCATCTACGTCCAACTCTTAGACACCACTGTGATCCTCAAACTCCCTGCACAGCTGCCGCCTAACCCTGGAGGCACCTAAAATCCCTATGTGCTGGAGTTTCCACCATTAACAATCCCTAGGCACCTGGCTTTCTGCCAGTGAACATGTGCACAGCCAACTTAGTTTAGGGAATCAGGAGCCTAAGCCCCTGCAGGAGCCTCAGAGTAGGCATTCCTAGCTATCGCACTTGCGAGGCCCGATCCAGTAGACATTTCAGCACCTACGTTTCTCTGTGGATCTGAGTTTAAATGACAGTATTCAGGTTGCATATGCTTGATTACAATGTACACATGCAGATACTTGAGACATACGTATACATCAAGTACTTGCAGGCAAATGTATGTGCAAAATTGTACACCCCCTATCTTTAGAAATCTCATTCTTAGTTTCTAGTACATCATCAATCATCATTACTTAGTCTTTAGATTATGATGGTGCCTAGAGGCTTGCTCAGTCCTGAAACGTCATTGCAGCAGGTGCTGTGAAAACACAGTTTTTACTCCAAAAACTTATTTCCTGAGATTCAGTACTGAATTGTACAAACTTACATAAATGAGTTGCTTTTGTGTATAGTTTTAATACTTAGATGGAATTAATGTGGACAATTTTGCATGTGTTTGTTTCTTACCTGATAGAATCAAAGTATTCTTTGTGCTGATTCCGATAAAAAACAGAAAGCTTAAGCATACGTCCTGCAATCACTTCAGCTTTTTCCAAAAGCTGTGTTAGATGAACTTTTGAATAATCTGTGAAGAGAAGACTATCTGCTAGTAAGAAAGAAACATCATCATCTCCTAAATAAGTCTAAACTTATTTTGATGACTTGTACAAAATAGACAAAGGGTGGGAAGGCAAAGAGCAGCAAACGGCCAGATTTTTGGGACTTAGGCATTAGAGCTTCAAAAATCTGCCCCAAAGTGACACCACAGGTCAGTGGCAGAGCCAGGAACAGAAGCCCCATTCACCAGACCACACTACTTCTCATGACTGTGATACGTGATAATTTTCACAAGGGGTTGTCAGCATTATCTCCTACTAATGGTATTTTCCATTAGAAACTGCTCCCTAATTCCCACGTGCCTATAACCTGGTAGCACAACACACTACCCCAGAGGAAGTACTAGGGCTCTCATACAGCCCAACCAATACAGGGTTAAACTCACTCCAGTGCAGGTAGCACAGACAAGGACTCACTAAAATTCTTAATGAGGAGTACAGGGCTTTCCTACAGGCAGGATCTGCACACTGGGGTGAATTTCATCCCAATGAAGATGTGTGTTAGTAAATGAGGAGACAAATGTATGCTCTGTGGCGTGGAGATGGTGGTGCTCTGGGGCTTTCCACAGGCAGACTGCCTAAGGGCTATAGGGTGCTGGGTGCAGCCACACTGAACAGAAGCACTTTCAGGAAGCTTCATAGCTCTTGAGGCTAAAGACAGGTGCAAGGATGGCCCTGCTTCAGTTTGGTTCACCACGCACCCAGAGTGCCACCAAGTGCAATGTTTGGTCAACTGCTCAGTATGCGGGTACACTAGGAGGACAGTGTGTGAAGTGTGCCAGGTGTCTCCCTCCCCACCTCCCAACAAGGCACCAACAAAAGAGCAACCACCGTTGAATTATACATTTTGAACAGAAAATAAGCCGCCTAAACCAACCCTTCCATTTCCAGATGTGACAGGTACTGACTGCTGCCAATTATTCTGTGTCGCAATAGCTGATCCAGACAGAAGCTAGTCCCTTTCATACAGCATGTCTGCTTTCTTTCTGTCCCTATGTGCTGTATCTTTTCCCAGCAATCTTACCTCCTGTACAAAACTCTATGATTTCACTCCACTCAGAAACCACATAATCCCCATCAACTTGCTTTGATGCCGTCTGTACTGCTACTGTATATTCCGTTCTTGGGCTCAAGAACCAGTGTCCACGAACAGTCATAGGGAGAGGAACAGCTTTTGCAACCAGTTTAGTGGGTACATCCTAATGGGACAAAAAAGTCTGATCAGTTAGTTGAGCAAAACTATATTCAGAAGGTCATATAAGTTAATTTTGGGGGGATGAAGTTCAGTAACCTTATTTTAAACCCTTTAGGCCCAAATTCTGCTAACTTTTCTCACACAAGTAACGCAGTGAAGTTAATAGGATGCCACACACATTAGGAAGGGGAGTGAGATTTAGCCTTTAGCTAAGTGGATTCTTTTAATATTGGGTCTATATGAACATAGAATAATAATATTACCTGCAGCATAGAATATACACTATAGATCAAGGATATCAATTTGTACTTAAAAATGCAAGCCTGTGGGGGTGAAGACAATAATTTGATCATGATACACTATCCTGCTAAGGAAATGTTAAGGCTGTCAAAACATAAGCTTAAAAAAGTCTCTTCTCACAGCTTTTAACTAAATGTAACTTCACTGACCTTAGTAGCTTACTGCTTGATTTACACCAGCATTAGGGAAGACCAGCCTTTCGCACAGCTCAGCACAAAATAAAGACAGTGACTCTTAAATATTTCAAAACCAGTGCTGTTTTCTTTCTTTCACAACAAGCCTGTTTAAAAATAGCACACGGGAAAGGCAAATGCATGCCTTTATGCGGAATTTGGGCTGTAAGCTTTGTGTCTATCCCTATAGTCTTCTGGGTTCTATTCTCTCCCCCTCCCCCCGCCGTTGTTTTGCTGTGGCAGAGCGTCAAACTACATTGTGCTGATAATGAAGACTCTCTTTTGCAGCTAGCGAAGCTCACAAGATGCTGAACTGCTTGAACTCCACAACATCAAGGACAGCAGCTTAGATCTCGCCACAAGGGAGTAGCTGGTATGCAAAGGTTTCCTTGCCAGTACTATGCAGGAAACATGGCTGATTTCTGCGTCGTTCAAAATCCTGCAGAAGATAGTAACAGCCTTGATCTTAGGAACAAGCTGTGCAATAATAATTAAACGGACTATACTGATTAACTTAACTGTAATCTTCTATTCCCCATTTATGTGTAAGCAAACTTAATGGTATGTGATATTAGAATAGCAGCATGCTTGGGAACGGGCAGGTAATTTTAGAATTAGTATTATTTTTATTACCAGAGCACTGAATAAAAAAGAGCTGTGATGTATTCACAATGTTTCCATTCATCAGAATAGCAAATAGAGACCGTCAGTATTCATTGATTGAACGCTACAAGGGCTGACTGTCATTGTGGGAGCAGAAACTGGGGTGAGAGAATCTGCATTTGAGAAACTGCTGGGAGAGAACCGCTGCCTAAGGAAATAGGCAGAGTGGTTGCTTTCACCTGGATGGCTGTGAATGAGGGATTCAGTGTATCAAGGTCAAATGGTGAAAAGGGATCAGGGAAATTGAGGACTGGTTGGGGTTGTGGCAGGAGGGAATCCAAGCAAGAGGCAGTGGTGATGGATTCCCTGCACTGGCGTGGTGTGGGAGGTGGAGGTGAACTAGGTTCACCGGGGGAAGGAGACCAAAGGCCTGAGGTAAGTGGGGAAGTGGGATACCGGGAGGAAGCACGAGCAGGAGCGCACAAGAGGGCAGGGCTCCTGCCTCATACTGAGAAAGAGAGACGACCAGCGAGTTATCTCAAGTGCCTATACACAAATGAAGAAGCAAACAGGGAGAACTGGAAGTCCTGGCACAGTCAAGGAATTATGATGTGATTGGAATAACAGAGACTTGGTGGGATAACTCACATGACTGGAGTACTGTCATGGATGGATATAAACTGTTCAGGAAGGCCAGGCAGGGCAGAAAAGGTGGGGGAGTTGCACTGTATGTTAGGGAGCAGTATGACTGCTCAGAGCTCAAGTATGAAACTGCAGAAAAACCTGAGTGGCTCTGGATTAAGTTTAGATGTGTGAGCAACAAGGGTGATGTCGTGGTGGGAGTCTGCTATAGACCACCGGACCAGGGGGATGAGGTGGAGGAGGCTTTCTTCCGGCAACTCACAGAATTTACTAGATTGCAGTCCCTGGTTCTCATGGGAGACTTCAATCACCCTGATATCTGCTGGGAGAGCAATACAGCGGTGCACAGACAATCCAGGAAGTTTTTGGAAAGTGTAGGGGACAATTTCCTGGTGCAAGTGCTGGAGGAACCAACTAGGGGCAGAGCTCTTCTTGACCTGCTGCTCACAAACCAGGAAGAATTAGTAGGGGAAGCTAAAGTGGATGGGAACCTGGGAGGCAGTGACCATGAGATGGTCG
Source organism: Lepidochelys olivacea (assembly GCF_965140295.1). Taxonomy (NCBI): domain Eukaryota; kingdom Metazoa; phylum Chordata; order Testudines; family Cheloniidae; genus Lepidochelys; species Lepidochelys olivacea. Next base: position 76,390,930 of record NC_140417.1, on the reverse strand, counting down.
AGTTCAGGATCCTGACACAAGGAAAAAAGGAGAGCAGCAGAATACGGACCCTGGACTTCAGAAAAGCAGACTTTGACTCCCTCAGGGAACTGATGGGCAGGATCCCCTGGGAGAATAACATGAGGGGGAAAGGAGTTCAGGAGAGCTGGCTGTATTTTAAAGAATCCTTATTGAGGTTACAGGGACAAACCATTCCGATGTGTAGAAAGAATAGTAAATATGGCAGGCAACCAGCTTGGCTCAACAGTGAAATCCTTGCTGATCTTAAACACAAAAAAGAAGCTTACAAGAAGTGGAAGATTGGACAAATGACCAGGGAAGAGTATAAAAATATTGCTCGGGCATGCAGGTGTGAAATCAGGAAGGCCAAATCACACCTGGAGTTGCAGCTAGCAAGAGATGTTAAGAGTAACAAGAAGGGTTTCTTCAGATATGTTAGCAACAAGAAGAAAGTGAAGGAAAGTGTGGGCCCCTTACTGAATGAGGGAGGCAACCTCGTGACAGAGGATGTGGAAAAAGCTAATGTACTCAATGCTTTTTTTGCCTCTGTCTTCACGAACAAGGTCAGCTCCCAGACTACTGCACTGGGCAGCACAGCATGGGGAGAAGGTGACCAGCCCTCTGTGGAGAAAGAAGTGGTTCAGGACTATTTAGAAAAGCTGGATGAGCTGCATCTCAGAGTGCCAAAGGAGTTGGCAGATGTGATTGCAGAGCCATTGGCCATTATCTTTGAAAACTCATAGCGATCAGGGGAAGTCCCGGACGACTGGAAAAAGGCTAATATAGTGTCCATCTTTAAAAAAGGGAAGAAGGAGGATCCTGGGAACTACAGGCCAGTCAGCCTCACCTCAGTGCCTGGAAAAATCATGGAGCAGGTCCTCAAGGAATCAATTCTGAAGCACTTAGAGGAGAGGAAAGTGATCAGGAACAGTCAGCATGGATTCACCAAGGGCAAGTCATGCCTGACTAATCTAACTGCCTTTTATGACGAGATAACTGGCTCTGTGGATGAGGGGAAAGCAGTGGACATGTTATTCCTTGACTTTAGCAAAGCTTTTGACATGGTCTCCCACAGTATTCTTGTCAGCAAGTTAAAGAAGTATGGGCTGGATGAATGGACTATAAGGTGGATTGAAAGCTGGCTAGATTGTCGGGCTCAACGGACAGTGATCAATGGCTCCATGTCTAGTTGGCAGCTGGTATCAAGTGGAGTGCCCCAAGGGTCGGTCCTCGAGCCGGTTTTGTTCAATATCTTCATAAATGATCTGGAGGATGGTGTGGATGGCACCCTCAGCAAGTTTACAGATGGCACTAAACTGGGAGGAGAGGTAGATATGCTGGAGGGTAGGGATAGGATACAGAGGGCCCTAGACAAATCAGAGGATTGGGCCAAAAGAAATCTGATGAGGTTCAACAAGGACAAGTGCAGAGTCCTGCACTTAGGATGGAAGAATCCAATGTACCGCTAGAGACTAGGGACCGAATGGCTTGGCAGCAGTTCAGCAGAAAAGGACCTAGGGGTTACAGTGGACGAGAAGCTGGGTATGAGTCAACAGTGTGCCCTTGTTGCCAAGAAGGCCAATGGCATTTTGGGATGTATATGTAGGGGCATTGCCAGCAGATTGAGGGACGTGATCGTTCCCCTCTATTCGACATTGGTGAGGCCTCATCTGGAGTACTGTGTCCAGTTTTGGGCCCCACACTACAAGAAGGATGTGGAAAAATTGGAAAGAGTCCAGCGAAGGGCAACAAAAATGATTAGGAGACTGGAACACATGAATTATGAGGAGAGGCTGAGGGAACTGGGATTGTTTAGTCTGTGGAAAAGAAGAATGAGGGGGGATTTGATAGCTGCTTTCAACTACCTGAAAGGGGGTTCCAAAGAGGATGGATCTAGACTGTACTCAGTGGTAGCTGATGACAGAACAAGGAGTAATGGTCTCAAGTTGCAGTGGGGGAGATTTAGGTTGGATATTAGGAAAAACATTTTCACTAGGAGGGTGGTGAAGCACTGGAATGCGTTACCTAGGGAGGTGGTGGAATCTTCTTCCTTAGACATTTTTAAGGGCAGGCTTGACAAAACCGTGGCTGGGATGATTTAGTTGGGGATTGGTCCTGCTTTGAGCAGGGGGTTGGACTAGATGACCTCCTGAGGTCCCTTCCAACCCTGATATTCTATGATTCTGTGAATTGGGATGGAGTGTGGAAGGAATTCCCTGCGCATGGACTGGGTGGCAGATGGGAGCCACAGCATCTTAAAGTGGCTGCTGCCATACGAACAGTGGACATTTTAAATTAACCTAGCTTCATCCAAGCACAAATGCCAGCTAGCTAGAAATAAAAAAAAAAAACCCACAAGATTTTGCTTCTGCATGACCGATAAACATGGTCTGAAAGGATTTTTTTAAATTAAGAAAAAAGTTTTATTTTCCTGTTGTTTTTATATCAGAAATAACAGATTTCGTCTTCCCTGTTTGTGTAGGAGGATTATTTGGAAATGGAAAAACTAGCAGGAATGTGACACATCAAGAAAATTTCCCCCCTTAATACTTATTTTACTCAGCCTCCTAACAACCTGTTGAGGGACAAACTCTTTTTGTCAGAGACTCAATTGCCCCGTCTCTTAAACTGATGGCTGAGAAAGCTCCAGTTCCAGTTTTTTCTATGGTTTTTGGGGATGATTCTCCCCCCACCCCAATGTGGGAAGTTTCAATTGTAAATTGGTGTCGTACTGTGAAATTTGGCATGGGCATGTAGCTACTGTAAATAGGGTGTCCGTCCTCTTTAATAAATGGAAAACATGCAGAATCCAGGCCAGGGGTACAGTGTGGTTAAGGAATCACAGCCATTGCCATACAAAACCAGTCACATATTTCAGAGTCCTTGACTCTATTAGCAAACTCTGCAAATAAAGACTTAAGATGTCCCTGGTCATAGGTTGTAAAGTCCTCCACACATACCTCATCATGTCACTACTCAGCATACAGCAACAAATAAGCAGGATGGGACAGTAAAGGTTGTTTGGTAACCTTCTTTGTGCATTTTCATATTTTAGTATTTGGGTTTATTTTTTAATGTGCAGCCTTAAACTTTGAGTCTCCAGACTGAAATGTGTGGATTTTGAGAAAACTACAATGTTCACTCATGGGATTTTCCCCTTAACTAAGTGAAACACAGCGAGAGGGAAGCAGAAAAACAAGGATGAGAAAGCAAAACAAGGAAAGAATTAAAAAATGACATTCATGTCCCCAGCACTAGACCTTACACAAAACCACATCTTAACTAGCTATTATAGGACTCCAGCCAGACTGCACTCAGCAAAGCTAATGAACTCAGCAGTCTGCTAGCGATGCAATCATTATTTAGCCTCCTTATCATATTTCCTGGGGACATATAAAAATTGTCTTCATCTTGGATCTAGTTTCTGTGCACATGTCATAGAAGTGGTTATTGCCACCATTAATGCTGCTTTCTTGGGCTTGCCACTGAAGGCTCTACATCTTCATGCCTCTAAAATGTATATTCACAGCCATCACATTAGTGTATATCAGAAAATTCTTCTAGAGTACCAGAAAGGCCCTATCGACCTCCAGTCACAAAATGGAAAAAAAAAATTACCTCTACTATATTTATGGGAAATAATAACCTTTATAAAAAGGACTAACATGATCACTTTTCTAATCCAGGGACTTTCTTCAAGACCGTTACCTTAACCTCAGAAACAAATCTTCACTTTGAGATGTCACTTGGCACTATTTCTTTTTTTTGGCCCCTTTGCCATTTGGCCCCAATGGTCAGCTGAGTCAGAATATGCAGAGGAGCTGAATGTCACCTTTGCACCATCAGGATTCTGTGGTTACCAGAGGCTAGTTTGGCTATCAGCATAAGATAGGACAGTTCTAGTATATGAGGGGCTGCAACAGTCCCCAAGAAATAGTCTGATGGCACAAAATAGTAAGAGCACTAGAGGGTGTGTGCAAGTCACCCTCCCTCCCCTTGTTGGAGAGATCTGGCTGCTTTTCAGCCCCTTTATGGCAGAGAAGAGTAAAAGGGGGCTAGAATGCACCTGAAAACCAGGGCTTTTGCCTTCTTTCCTTTTTGCCACCATTTCTTCTTGGTAAGCACAAGAGTGGAAGACAGTGGAGCTAGGTTCAATTCCTGGCTTTGCCAAAAATTTACTTGTGACCATGACAAGGCACTTAACCTTTTGTGCCTCAGTTTCCCCATATGTAAAATGGGAATAACAATATTTCCATACTTCAAAAAGGTGTGCTAAGGCTCAAGCCTTGTAAAGTGCTTTGACATCCTCTCATGGAAGATAAAATAGTATCATTGTTATTGCTAAATCTATTTTAGTAACTACAGACTTCCTCACGTACACATTTCCATTTTCTACAAATATGGTGACACTACAGTAATAAATAACAACATGCACTATCTTAGGAACTCAGTGTGATTTACAAATATTAATAAATTAACGCTTAACATCCTCCTAAGGGATAAATAATATGTCATTTTTACCAACAGGGAAACAGACACAAAAAAGTTGAGGGCAAGTTTTTATGTAAGGGTGACTCATTAGGTATCTAAATAAATGACCTGATTTTTCAGAGGTGCAGCGCGTAACTGTTATGCAAAGTTCAAGATGTCTACATCCAAGCTCATTTGGGTTCATAGTGTGGACACATCAACACAGCTATAGCCCCTCGTTAAAGAACCAGGCAATCATCTGGGGGACTTCATTCTTCAAGGATTTCATTTTCTATCATTACAATTTCTGTTCACTTTTAAAAGTGTAGTTGGTTAAAGTATACTGAAGCAGCTGCAGTAACAGAGTACAAAAATTGTTCTGCCGGTGTCATTCCCCATTTGGATAGCGGGATATGGTGTGTCTTATCCCAGGTCCTGGAGGATGGGACCTTTGAAGAGTGATGAATGAGGAAGAGTTAGTGACCCTCCTTTGGACAGCACCACTGCATTAAAATAAGAATACAAAAGTATGTGCTTTATTTGCCTGATCCAAAGCCCACTGGACACAACGGAAAGACTAACTTCAGTGGGCTATAGAACAGGGTGTGATGGGATGCTCACTCCCCACCTAAGTGGAAGGGGTTAATGTAGGCCTCCAGGGCCTGCCATAGCCCCTCCCAGAAAGGAGTAGGGGAGGTCAGTCCTCCTAGCAGCCTAGGGAGGCTGCACAGGAAGCAGCCAATTGAAGGGAGGCTGCACGGAGCTGCCCATGAGGGCCTAGTGGACTAGTACAAAAGGAGCTGCAGGGCAGCGCAATGTCAGTTGCTGTGGGGAGCTTAAGGAGCGAGGACTGTGTTCCCAGTAGGGTACAGCAAGGGTGGCATCTTGGACAGAGTAGTTGCTGGCAATGATCGGGGGAAGCAAGAGGGAGCCACTGGGGCAGTAGCTAGACTGGTGGAAAGTGATACCTAGAAGGGGGAAACCCAGATGGAGACACAACTCGGGGCCGAGTCATGAAGAGCCTGCTGTGGTACTTGGACTGAGGTGGGTCTGCAGGTGGAGGAAACAACAGGAGAGGCACCACCTGGAGTGGGCGCACCGGTTGGCAGAGCTAATCTCTGTGACGGCCAGCGGGAGGCACCATTGTGGTGAGTAGACTCTGCCACACAGGGGCTACGTGACCATCTAAACAACAAGAACAAAACTTCATTCAAAAAATAAACTATTATTTGCATATGTTGTTATGGCTTTCTGGGAGTCAAGATCTTCCTCTTCACAATGAAAGGCAGGATAGATCAGTGGGTAGAGCAGTCAAGAGAGCTGAGTTGTGTTCCTAGCCCTGCTACTCATTGCTTTGTCACTCTGAGCAAGTCACTCAGGGCATGCCCACTCTACAGAAACTGCAGCAACAGCTAGGCTGACAGAAGAATTCTTCGGTCAACCTAGCTGCATCTACACCAGGGATTAGGTCATCTTAATTATGCCACTCAGGGGATGTGAATGTTAGTTAGGTCAATCTAAATTTTAAGTGTAGACCTCTCTGTGCCTGAGCTTCTTCACCTGTAAAATGGGGATAATAAGTTACTCGCCTTGGTTAAATGCTTTGAGATACTCTGGTGAAAAGGGGCTATAAGTATAAACTATTACAAATAATAATATATGGAAGGCGTTGTGAGTCGACATATAAAACACACTGAGTAATCCCCTATTCCTATTTAGCAGAGTACTTAAGCTTGTGCCATGCTTTTCTGAAACAAACTTATTTGTAGATATGGCAGGCGGCTTGAAACTGTTCTTAGCACTAAAGACAGATTAAATGAACCACAATGTCCTTTGACATGTACTATTATTAAACTATTAAAATAATGGTCTTTAGAATTCTCCACTAAAACCCTTGTAACTGTACTTATTTCCATCCATCTGAACAGAAGAAATCCAGCTTTCACACGCTCACTAACCAAATTAGTATCAACATGATTCAAGTTGCATGCAGCAACACAAAACAGATCCTATTTACCCATCATTTTAATTGACACCAACACCACTCTGCTGTTTTACAAAAGCAGTTATTCACTTCCTTTTGACCAAGTAGTTTACCTCAGTGAGGCGCTAGGCAACTGCTGAGAAAAACAAAAACAAAATAATGGCCTATCCTTATTACATTACTTGTATCTAAAAACAGTTTCTAAACTGATTTAAATGTTGACGTTAACAGGTACACTAATTTGCTATTGATCCTTTCTGGACAGTCACAGCTTTTATATCAACACATCTATATTAATTTGTGCTTAGAGGAAAAAAATATGAATTAAGAGAGAGATACCCAGAGGTCAAGCATCCACCTAACTAAGCATTTTATTAGAAGAAAAGTATGTTTTTTCTTGCAGCATGAAGTGGGAATTTAACTTAAAAAGGCTGCCAATGCAAAAGCAAGATAAACAGCAAGAAACCCTGTTCTAATTCATTTGGTGCCACAACCATAAATGGGTCATATCATTCAGTGGTGCAAATTGGCATAGCTGCACTGAAGTGTATGCAGCTATGCCAATTTACACCAGTTGAGGATAGGGACTGGATAATGTTTTAAAACTCACTCTTTAAAATTGCGATGATGGTTTTCAGGTACACAACACACACAAAACATTACTTCCAACCATCCTCATAAAACCAAAGGCGTATGGAAAACGAAAGGAGACAGGAAAAATGAAGGAGGAGAGAAGGGTTATAAATGTAAAGATAACTGTGGTCACAGTAAAAATACTTTTGCAGGTAAAAAGGTCAACATAAGTTACCGGAAATTTCCTGATTACCTCATTAGTTTATAAGCCCTGAGTGGTACAGGTGTGAGTAACGTTAAAGATATCATGCTCTGATCTTGTCCCATTGGGTATTTGTGCTCTGATACCACTCATTTTTATTGATCCTACCGACACATTTTAAATCAGCAGGTGATTCTGCCTTGATAAGGTTGTCCTCTCTTGACTTCCATCTCAGTCCATCCCACTACATTTCTAATGGAACTTTAAAATACTGTGAAGTCAATGGAAGTTTTGCTTGAGTTGAGGGATACAGGATCAGTCCCCATGAGTGCAAACAAATTCAATGTACCACCGAATAGAGAACTAATGGAAAGAATGGAGAGTAAGTATTCGGGTCAGAGCTGCTGAAATGTGTGAGCACGTGTGCTAAGTCATTCTGAACAAGCATTAAGAGGAGAAGAAGGACCTCTGGAAACCCTCCAAAAAGTTAATTCCAATTACCGAGTCTTGTGTCACGAAGACACGTACTGCTGTTGTGTTGGACGTCATGGATACACAGAGGTGCACAATACACAAACTGTGTAACAAAAAATAAGAGCTGTAGGGGAACCAGAACTTCTGTTTTGCAGGAAATTCTGTTTTCAAATCTGTTTTCGGTCTCAATTGGAATGAAAACAAAGAATTTCAACATCCCTGCAAAATGAAATTTTCAAAAAATTATTTTGACTCAAAACATTTCATTTCTATAAAACTGAAATGTTTTTTGTTGCTTTGACTTTTAAATTTGAATGATAATATAATACAAATTACATGGAATGTTCTAACATGATCAAAATGTTTCATTTCAATTTCTTTTAAACAAGTTTTTCCAAAAATATTCTGTTGGAATTTTTTTAATCAGCTCTATTAAAAATTCCAGCCTTCCAGTGAATTCAGCATGTGGCTTTCTGGGGCAGTCAGGAGGATTGTCACAACATTTACATTTAGTTATTCTAAGATCATGCATTTCCACTGTTTGCTATTTAAAAAAAAATTACCTTGTGTTTAAATTTGTTGGAATTCTTGTTCTCTTTCTTGTTTAGATCAATAAAATAGTGAGTAATACGGTCCTTGGATTTAGAATCCATGTCCCATGAAATCTTGAAAGAATCACATGTGATGTTACTTATTTTGATGTTGTGTGGGACTGGAAGTTCCTCCATCTCTGCGATCCCACTATCTTGTGATTTATTCCCTGTGTAAAAATAAACATTGACTGCATTAGACAAATATGCACTAGATTATGACTGTTTCAACTTTTAACACAGGCAAACACTGGTCCCTTCCAACCATTCTTTTACAAAAGTACATACACACAGCTTAGGAGCACACTAAGGCCCAATTCTGTAAGTCATACTCGGGGGTGGGGGTGGGGAGAAGCACCTGCTCACATGAGCTGTCACCTTGAAGTCAGTGGAAATACTCACATTAGTAAATGCTCATCAATATGAAGTTAAGGGCTCCACAATCTGGATCATAGTAAATTATATAACAAAGATGTTGTGCCACTACATATATGGTTCCTCAGAGACATATGAAGTATTTGGTGGCCAATAGTGAAAAGTTAACAGGACCAGAAATGACTTAATTTCACAGTGCAGTTATTGACTGTCAAATGCAAGAAATATGATTAGAAATGGAATTCGTCCTAGCAATGATTCTCAAACATCAAGTATAAAACAACGCTTTCAACATTTACAAGAGGCATGAAAATATAAAATCTGGTACTGTCGTACTTGCAACAAGCACCAAATATTGACACTGTGATAGTCTCACTTCGTCCCTTGGTTCTATCTGTAATGTTTGTACACTTGAACTCCACTGCAGTTTCATCAGGAAGCTTCTTCTAACTTCTACAAATGCACATGAAAGAGAGAGAGAGAACAAATTGTCCACTGACCCCACAAGCAACACCTGAACTAAAATTAGGTATTTCCCTGCACTCCTAACGAGTGCTTCCCTGCAGTGGAGCCGCCAGCAAGTGTTAAGGGATGAGGTGATCTTTGCCAGACTCACATTCCATAAGACTGTAGAGGGATGCAAATCAACAACAGAAAAGAGCAAGAGAAAAACAGAGAAAAGGACACAGCACAGACAGCTAAAAAGCAGTGAAGATACATGGCTAGTATGGTGTGAAGGAAGAGACAGAGGATAAGAAACAAGACGATAAAGATGGGGAGAAAGACAAAGAGAAGAGGAAAAGAGGAGTGTGGGGGAATTACCACTGACAACTGCACTGGGGTTAGAGGCAGTGGTACTAATTAGGGGAAGCTAGTGGGAGGGCAAAAGGTTTTTGCCCTTGCTGAAAGTTTCATAGGATCGAGTGCTTGGGAGACGGTAGGGAGGGGCATGGCCTGACCATTTTAAGCTGTGGTCCCATACAGCATCAATACGACTGCTGCTGGAGCATCGCTCCGGCTACCTGATAGCAACGCCACTGAAAGTTGACCCAGATGCCCTTCCATCTAGACGAAGTACAGAAGGACCTAGACCAATTGGAAGATTGGGCCAAAAGGAATCTGATGAGGTTCAATAAGGATAAGTGCAGGGTCCTGCACTTAGGACGGAAGAACCCAATGCACAGCTACAGACTAGGGACCGAATGGCTAGGCAGCAGTTCTGCGGAAAAGGACCTAGGGGTGACAGTGGACGAGAAGCTGGATATGAGTCAGCAGTGTGCCCTTGTTGCCAAGAAGGCCAATGGCATTTTGGGATGTATAAGTAGGGGCATAGCGAGCAGATCGAGGGACGTGATCGTTCCCCTCTATTCGACATTGGTGAGGCCTCATCTGGAGTACTGTGTCCAGTTTTGGGCCCCACACTTCAAGAAGGATGTGGATAAATTGGAGAGAGTCCAGCGAAGGGCAACAAAAATGATTAGGGGACTGGAACACATGAGTTATGAGGAGAGGCTGAGGGAGCTGGGATTGTTTAGCCTGCAGAAGAGAAGAATGAGGGGGGATTTGATAGCTGCTTTCAACTACCTGAAAGGGGGTTCCAAAGAGGATGGCTCTAGACTGTTCTCAATGGTAGCAGATGACAGAACGAGGAGTAATGGTCTCAAGTTGCAGTGGGGGAGGTTTAGATTGGATATTAGGAAAAACTTTTTCACTAAGAGGGTGGTGAAACACTGGAATGCGTTACCTAGGGAGGTGGTAGAATCTCCTTCCTTAGAGGTTTTTAAGGTCAGGCTTGACAAAGCCCTGGCTGGGATGATTTAGTTGGGGATTGGTCCTGCTTTGAGCAGGGGGTTGGACTAGATGACCTTCTGGGGTCCCTTCCAACCCTGATATTCTATGATTCTATGACTTTGGACACCATGATCTAAACTTACAGAAGTGCACACCAAGTTTATGCAGTAAAGCAGAGGTTGTTTTATGTGTGCAAATCCCATATTTGTGCTTATGCATCAGTACTATGTATTTACTGTTGGTCCCAGACAAAACCTGTTCACAGGCTTTTGAAAATTTGGGCCTGATTGTTCATATTAGTAAAATGTTAAGCTGTTCATCAGGAATTCAAAATACAAGTGTGATATGAGCAGAATTTAAGAATCTAAGATAGAATATGACAACCTCTGATTTGTTAGCTGTGTTTCTCTGACAAATATTATTATTGATATCATCACACAGTTATAATGTTAGGGGATGTGGCGGATCTAAGAATTAAAACCACAGTAAAAATATTTTAGCTTTCTTTGTAATCTTCAAATAAACACACATGCAATGAAGAATAGAAAAGTCTAGCCTATAAAGTGCCTAAGCGGTAGGGGACAGGGTGAAGGGTCCTGGTACACTGGAATATCTAAGCCCTGGTCTACACTAGGACTTTAGGTTGAATTTAGCAGCGTTAAATCGATGTAAACCTGCACCCGTCCACACGATGAAGCCCTTTATTTCGACTTAAAGGGCTCTTAAAATCGATTTCCTTACTCCACCCCTGACAAGTGGATTAGTGCTTAAATCGGCCTTGCCGGGTCAAATTTGGGGTACTGTGGACACAATTCGATGGTATTGGCTTCCGGGAGCTATCCCAGAGTGCTCCATTGTGACTGCTCTGGACAGCACTCTCAACTCAGATGCACTGGCCAGGTAGACAGGAAAAGAACTGCGAACGTTTGAATCTCATTTCCTGTTTGGCCAGCGTGGCAAGCTGCAGGTGACCATGCTCATCAGCAGAGGTGACCATGATGGAGTCCCAGAATCGCAAAAGAACTCCAGCATGGACCGAACGGGAGGTACAGGATCTGATCGCTGTATGGGGAGAGGAATCCGTGCTATCAGAACTCCGTTCCAGTTTTCGAAATGCCAAAACCTTTGTCAAAATCTCCCAGGGCATGAAGGACAGAGGCCATAACAGGGACCCGAAGCAGTGCCGTGTGAAACTTAAGGAGCTGAGGCAAGCCTACCAGAAAACCAGAGAGGCGAATGGCCGCTCCGGGTCAGAGCCCCAAACATGCCGCTTCTATGATGAGCTGCATGCCATTTTAGGGGGTTCAGCCACCACTACCCCAGCCATGTTGTTTGACTCCTTCAACGGAGATGGAGGCAACACGGAAGCAGATTTTGGGGACGAAGAACATGATGATGATGATGATGAGGTTGTAGATAGCTCACAGCAAGCAAGCGAAGAAACCACTTTTCCCGACAGGCAGGAACTGTTTCTCACCCTGGACCTGGACCAGTACCCCCCCCGAACCCACTCAAGGCTGCCTCCTGGACCCGGCAGGCGGAGAAGGGACCTCCGGTGAGTGTACCTTTTAAAATACTATATATGGTTTAAAAGCAAGCATGTGAAAGGATTACTTTGCCCTGGTATTTGCGGCTCTCCTGGATGTACTCCCAAAGCCTTTGCAAAAGGTTTCTAGGGAGGGCAGCCTTATTGCGTCCTTCATGGTAGGACACTTTACCACTCCAGGCCAGGAACACGTACTCGGGAATCATTGTACAACAAAGCATTGCAGTGTATGTTTGCTGGCGTTCAAACAACATCCGTTCTTTATCTCTCTGTGTTATTCTCAGGAGAGTGAGATATCATTCATGGTCACCTGGTTGAAATAGGGTGCTTTTCTTCAGGGAACACTCAGAGGAGCCCGTTCCTGCTGGGCTGTTTGCCTGTGGCTGAACAGAAATGTTCCCCGCTGTTAGCCACGGGGAAGGGGGAGGATTGAGGGGGTAGCCACGCGGTAGGGGGAGGCAAAATGCGACCTTGTAACGAAAGCACATGTGCTATGTATGTAATGTTAACAGCAAGGTTTACCCTGAAAGAGTGTAGCCACTGTTTTATAAAATGTGTCTTTTTAAATACCGCTGTCCCTTTTTTTTTCTCCACCAGCTGCATGTGTTTCAATGATCACAGGATCTTCTCCTTCCCAGAGGCTAGTGAAGATTAGAAAGAAAAAAAACGCACTCGTGATGAAATGTTCTCTGAGCTCATGCTGTTCTCCCACACTGACAGAGCACAGACAAATGCGTGGAGGCAAATAATGTCAGAGTGCAGGAAAGCACAAAATGACCGGGAGGAGAGGTGGCGGGCTGAAGAGAGTAAGTGGCGGGCTGAAGACAGGGCTGAAGCTCAAATGTGACAGCAGCGTGATGAGAGGAGGCAGGATTCAATGCTGAGGCTGCTGGAGAACCAAACCAGTATGCTCCAGTGTATGGTTGAGCTGCAGCAAAGGCAGCTGGAGCACAGACTGCCACTACAGCCCCTGTGTAACCAACCGCCCTCCTTCCCAAGTTCCATAGCCTCCACACCCAGATGCCCAAGAACGCAGTGGGGGGGGGGCACCGGCCAACCAGCCACTCCACCACAGAGGATTGCCCAAAAAAAAGAAGGCTGGCATTCAATAAATTTTAAAGTTGTAAACTTTTAAAGTGCTGTGTGGCATTCTCCTTCCCTCCTCCACCACCCCTCCTGGGCTACCTTGGTAGTCATCCCCCTATTTGTGTGATGAATGAATAAAGAATGCATGAATGTGAAGCAACAATGACTTTATTGCCTCTGCAAGCAATGATCGAAGGGAGGAGGGGAGGGTAGTGAGCTTACAGGGAAGTAGAGTGAACCAAGGGGCGGGGGTTTTCATCAAGGAGAAACAAACAGAACTTTCACACCGTAGCCTGGCCAGTCATGAAACTGGTTTTCAAAGCTTCTCTGATGTGTGCCGCGCCCTCCTGTGCTCTTCCTGGTGTCTGGCTGCGCGTAACCAGCAGCCAGACGATTTGCCTCAACCTCCCACCCTGCCATAAACGTCTCCCCCTTACTCTCACAGATATTGTGGAGCACACAGCAAGCAGTAATAACAGTGGGAATATTGGTTTCGCTGAGGTCTAAGCGAGTCAGTAAACTGCGCCAGCGCGCCTTTAAACGTCCAAATGCACATTCTACCACCTTTCTGCACTTGCTCAGTCTGTAGTTGAACAGCTCCTAACTACTGTCCAGGCTGCCTGTGTACGGCTTCATGAGCCATGGCATTAAGGGGTAGGCTGGGTCCCCAAGGATACATATAGGCATTTCAACATCCCCAACAGTTATTTTCTGGTCTGGGAATAAAGTCCCTTCCTGCAGCTTTTGAAACAGACCAGAGTTCCTGAAGATGCGAGCGTCCTGTACCTTTCCCGGCCATCCCACGTTGATGTTGATGAAATGTCCCCTGTGATCCACCAGAGCTTGCAGCACTATTGAAAAGTACCCCTTGCGGTTTATGTACTCGCCAGCTTGGTGCTCCTGTGCCAAGATAGGGATAAGGGTTCCGTCTATGGCCCCACCACAGTTAGGGAATCCCATTGCAGCAAAGCCATCCACTATGACCTGCACATTTCCCAGGGTCACTACCCTTGATATCAGCAGATCTTTGATTGCGTGGGCTACTTGCGTCACAGCAGCCCCCACAGTAGATTTGCCCACTCCAAATTGATTCCCAACTGACCGGTAGCTGTCTGGCGTTGCAAGCTTCCACAGGGCTATTGCCACTCACATCTCAACTGTGAGGGCTGCTCTCATCTTGGTATTCATGCGCTTCAGGGCAGGGGAAAGCAAGTCACAAAGTTCCATGAAAGTGCCCTTACGCATGCGAAAGTTTCACAGCCACTAGGAATCGTCCCAGACCTGCAACACTATGCGGTCCCACCAGTCTGTGCTTGTTTCCCGAGCCCAGAATCGGCGTTCCACAGCATGAACCTGCCCCATTAGCACCACGATGCATGCATTGGCAGGGCCCATGCTTTCAGAGAAATCTGTGTCCATGTCCTGATCACTCACGTGACCGCGCTGATGTCGCCTCCTCGCCCGGTATTGCTCTGCCAGGTTCTGGTGCTACATATACTGCTGGATAATGCGTGTGGTGTTTAATGTGCTCCTAATTGCCAAAGTGAGCTGAGCAGCCTCCATGCTTGCCTTGGTAAGGCGTCCGCACAGAAAAAAGGCGCGGAACGATTGTCTGCCATTGCTCTGACGGAGGGAGGGGCGACTGACGACACGGCTTACAGGGTTGGCTTCAGGGAGCTAAAATCAACAAAGGGGGTGGCTTTACATCAAGGAGTATTTCAGGCAGGAGTTCACGGAGGGTTCCAATAAGAAATGGTGCACCTAAGTTATTGTTCTTATTGGAACAAGGAGGTTAGCCTGGCCTCTGATTGATACATAGCTAGATTTACCTCGCTGCACCTTCTCTGTGAGTGACTGCAGTGTGACCTAGAGGCATGAGTCTGTAATCACCAACACATGATGAAAATCCAGCAGCAGAGCTGACATGTAAATAACTCCTGATAAAATGGGCAAACACATACCTCCATCGTAAGTTACACTACCTCGCCTATAAAGTCCACACCACAGGAAATGGGAGATCCAAAAGTCAGTACCTATAATATTCTGTATAATAAGATGTTCCAAAGTATACTGCTGTCATGCCCCTTACTCCTATGTAAATACAATTCTTAACTATTTTAAATTAATTTTGTCTTATTAGTTTAAATACTGTTGATTTTTAAACTCCGTAGCATCCCAGGATTAGTACCAGGATACAGAACCTTTCACCTTTACAGGCCTGATCTTACCAGGTATTGAACACCTCCCGGGAGTTGCTGAGCTCCCCATGCCCACTGTGCAACGTGGTCTCAAGTGCAATCCAGTTCAGGTTGCTATTGAATTAAAGTCATTACCATCTGATGACATTTCAGTGCCTGAAGTGAAATAAGACAGCGGTCCAGAGCCAGTTTCTAGTGAAGAATCCACATCACCAGAAAGCACCATCACAACTGACACTAGTTGTCAGACACAGCAGAGAAACTGAGGATTGAATGGGCACTGTGACTAAATCTATCCTTTCACTCCTGTTTGTTGTCCCTCAAGGTCAGGGTTGAGGCACACTGGCAGAGCAGTCTGGGTAAGCTTGTGCCACCACTGCCTATGCTGTGTTTGCGGATGAAAGACTTCAGTCCCCAGATCTGTGCGTCCAACACCTTTCATGAGCACTGCATTCATTTATGACAATGCGCACACGAACACACACATTAAGATAAATGAATAATTTTATATATGTAACATGGCATCAAAATGCTGGAACCAAAATATTAAAAACAAATAATAAGTGCTACCCTCAACAAGGGATAGCCACTAATACCATATATGAAGAGTTAAATGAAAAAGACTGTCAGGATTGTAAAAGTAGCTGAAGCCTTGACAACCTGTACCGGTGCAGCATTGAAACTGAAAGCTGAACCTTTATAATTCCAAGTCTGATAGTTGTTTTAGATTGATGTGACTGTAGAAATAGGTGTTTCCAAAAAAAGAAACACATGGGGAAAAAAGATTATTTTTCCTCCTCTGAGGTTCAAAAGTCAGTTACGAAAAAAAAGGCTGCTTTCCAAAAATAACATTTTTTTTCTAAAAATACCTTTTCTACTGAAGTTGCAGACATGCTACTCCCAGTGTCAACATTTGTGTAGTGCAAACTGATATTTCTTTTCTTAACTCAATATTGAGTTTAATATACCTAAATTAACAACCATGCAGTTGTAAACACAATTAACACATCTCCTGCAAACAATGAGGCCTTGTGAGAGACTGAAAAAAATATTCTAAGCCATGACGTTCTACTTTATCATGTAATTATTTCACCCTGCTCTTTTGCTGATGATGGCTCTGGAGATCTGGTCTTTCCCCCAGGGCACTGCATTCCCCCATCTGAATTGCAAATGTATATTTTATATGTTATTATCTACGTCGGAAAAAAATGAAGAGACACAGTTTATGAACATGACAATATTTCATGTTTCACTATTGACTCACACTCTTCATTAAGATCAGACTTCCAGAATAAACACCCCTAAATATGTAAAACACTTTAGTAACAGGAAAAGGCTATCAAGGCATCAATCAGATCTTATCTGGTTGATCTGAATGGCACCTTTCTTCTTTTTTCAAAACTCTGCTAGTACAAGGTGGTAGTTTTCCCATTTTATTGCAGCTGTGCACTGTGAGAATTATTTCAATGTTTCTTTTACAATATCCACCCCACCCTCAAAATATTTTTATTTTTACTTATCTGTCAACTGGATATATTATACCAGACTAGTTAACTGGACATATTCCTTAGTTTGGTTCTTTGCACCCAGAATAATTATTTCACTTTTATAAGACTGACATAAGGTTCAGTGCAGACGAAAGTGAAATGGAAAAGACCTTTTACGTTAGTTTGTCTATTTTCCTGCCATTTAGTGAAGGGTTGCTTCTTACAATATATTCTCTAATGCTGTTCAATCCAGTTTTAAATCACTCAAGCAACGAGGCTTCAACTATGTAAACTGCAGAACAGTCTCCAAGAGGAACAGACCTCACCGTTGGAAACTTGGAAGTTGTTTTCAATATTGTCACCCAAATTGCTTCTACACGTTCGATGAAATTTAGCCCTCTTGAGGGGTAGTATGAGGGGTATGCAAAAGCTAAGCGGGACTGAAGTGGAGCCTACACACTTAACTGGAGCATAGGCATTATGAATATGCGAGGTTCTGCAACTGACCAATCACACTTGTAAATTTCCATTTAAAGCTTCCCATTGCCACTCACTCTTGAGTGATTTTTCTATCCAGCATCTAATTTGTCCCTTTATTCTCATCTCAGGATGTTACTGATACATGCCCACCCATTCATGCTGAAATCTAGTAGTGAACCACTCAAAGGATAGGTTAACAAAAGGAAATAAACGCTAGGGTAAACAGAAGTCGCAATTTAACCAGTAGATACTTGCTCTGAGGTAGTCCAAAATCACAATTAAAAAGAATTTACCACTTTGGTTTGGTAGCCAGCTGTTTTCGTATTTGCCTCTCTGTCAGTTCTTTATGGATGACTTGATCTTTCCTTGCTGAAACATCACTTAGAGGCAAAAATGAAAATAACCTACATAATGCTGGAATGGTGAGCTGTAAATTGAAAATTAAAATGAGGCAGCTTCTGTTTAAAGCTACCCCTTTCATTTTGCATTTTCCTGATGCTCCAACACTGGGAACGGCAACAGGGAAATATGAAAACAATACTGTTGTCACATGTCCTCTGGGTGAAAATTCAAAAGAAAAGACTAACAACCAAATGAACCCGCTCACCAGTGTCACATAATGGGAAATGTCTTCCCCTGAAACTAGAGACCAGACACTTCAGAAACATCTGTTTTCACAAAGTCTGAGTTTAGTTATTTAATAATTAAACAGTCCAAGGAATTCTTGATTCTTTCACGAGAAGCCAAGGAAGCTACTAATTTGTGTACTGTTCACACTTTGAAAGACTAAAATCTTATGCTCAAAGCCACAGAATAAACACGAAATGCCAGCTTCACTGACATCAGTTGGAGAACCACAAGATTAATGCTTTATGCTCCTATTCACAAGCTTATCTCTCTCTGCCACATCCAGAGTTAAATTTCAACTTAAATTGTCTAATCAATTTTAAAGCAGTTGTGATTGTCACAACTGAAGCTGAACCAAAATGCTGGCAATTGAGTAGAAATAAATTATATAAAATACATACTTAACTCAGTGTTTTCATTATATCCCCAATTCAGAAATTAGCTATAAATGAAAGAAAGAAAATAGCACTGATGTTTCTGTTGACCATTCATGGTTTTTCACTTGCCACTGTTGGAGACAAATGATAGAACTTGGGAAGTGATAAAACCAAGCTGAAAAGGACTTGAAAGATGTCTGGGATTGCTTTTGAATTTGTCTCACTACCTGGAAAACAAGCAGCTGAACCATTAGGTCTGCAGTAGAGGAAGAATGAAACAGAAAAATCCTATTGGAACCTCTTGCTGAAAAATGGTGATTGTGCATACACTGCATTATCTGATTTTAGTAATATGAACACTCTTCACTTTCCCCTTAATACTCAAAAGACAGAAGTCCACAGCATGGAGAACTTGCCTATTGATTTTTCATTCAACACACAAAGGCTTTTTAAATTATCCACAAGGAGACCCTGAAGACATTCACTTCTAATACATTTTTTTTAAATATACACGGAAGAAATATTTTACAAAACTGGAAAAATAAAATAATAGTTGCTTTTGGGCTTTGATATTACCCTAACAGTCAAATTAAACATTTAAAATGAGGCATTAACAATGGAAAGATATTTAACTATCGCATGACTAGCAAGCAAGTCCCTATATAAATTGCTTTATATATGATACGATTTCCTCACCTCTGTTTTGCATATAATTCATCATTTGGTCAACACATTAAAATATACACTCATGCTGGAAGGCTACGCACCAGACACACTGAAGTGAGACTACTGAGCATTCAGACTTGCTACAGAGTTGCTGCGATTTGTATTAGCAATCAAATCATGCTTTCACTTCCATAACTCCATCCCTAATGCAAATAGCTCAGCTTGCATGATATCCACCACCTCTCACATCAGTAACTGTGCAGTCTCCTATACTGTGTAAGCATGAAGAATTATCCATCAGTCAAACAAACCCATGGAAAACAGTACCTGGAAATGATTGAATACAATGAAATAATGAGCACCTATCAACAAGTAACAAACAAAACAAAAATCCCTAAAGCAATAATAAGCATGACTGTATTATCAAAGCAAAACAAACTTCTGAAACATTCACTCAATTGCAATGGCACTCTTTAAAACAGAGACAATAAAAAGAAGGCATAATAATCACTTAAGATGAAATCCTCCTGTGTGGAACATACTATTTGTTGTTTATGGATGGCCATGCAGGAAAAGACCAGTGGATATCTTTTAAAATTATCCTCTGCCTGCCCCCTGGACCTAGATGTTCTGGTTCCGGTTCTAGGAGGACTGTGGGAGGACTTTTCATATTGATAATTCCCTGGCACATGATTAGTGTTCAACCCATAGTTAATTCCATATCTGTGTCTAGGACTTTATGTGTATCTACATATGCTAAACTGTCATATCAGAACAGAATTTGGAATTAAGCAGTTTTCCTGTGAAACACCTCACCAAATTCAGAGGTAACATAAATAATGGTGATAATTATACATCTCTAAACCAGTATAAATAGAAGTGCAATTTACATACTAGCAAGCATTAAACCAGGAAAAGCAACCAACAGAAGGGTGTAAGAAAGTGATAAAAGGGCCCTCAGTGTTGTTTTAAACCTTCCTGTTGGCTATTTCCCCTGCTACAATCCCATCCTCATGCCCCATCAGTGAGTAAATTATAACTATTTAACAATGTGTAGTGTACATTACCATTTACATCACCTCTGAATCTGGCCCACCATGTGCAGTTCCAGTGCCTTATCTGACTTCTTGTTGAAGACTTAATATGCAAGGGATATTGAGGTTTTCCTGCTCAGGGGTAAATCTCTGGTAATTTTTGAGTCCTGATGTGCGAAACATGGGTGCAATTTCCTGTAATCTTCCATGAGAAATGTGAGAACAGTATTACGTTTCCCAACCTGCAATGCAATTTCACAGGATCTTGGAAAACATGTCATTTAGGGAGCGTCAACAAACGACTTCGCATTCTGGATTACTTATTGTTCAGTTGTAACTTTTAACGTTACAGTTTAGATGTGGATATACATGTGACCATCCATGAGCCTGGTGTCTGCATCTAAGGTGTCTGCAGCATATCATTTACTCTGCTCAAGGGAATGGAATATCTTTTGCATTTAACATGGCCTGCATTTTGACAAACTTCAAAACTGGGGTGCCCAGTTTCAGTCCGATCACACTTCCTTGCCGAGATCCCCTGGGACCTAGGTATTCAGAAAACAGATATCCTTATTTGGAGCAGGAAAAAAAAAATCTATAGAGAAGTCACTTTCCAAGTTGTAAAAGAGAAACAATGTCATGACTCCTCATCTCTGATCCACTCATGAGGATGGAATTTTATACATAAAGATGAACTTGCATTAGTCAAATAGTCAGGTTTGTATATAGCATATTAAAATGAACAAACAAAAAACCTTAGCCCATAAATAAAACTGGCATTTAGGTGAGGTAATAAAAGCTTGATAAGGAAATCAAACTGAATCATTTTACTGTGGTTGCAGGACGATAATATGCACAATAGATGAAACATAGCCAGGTGCAGAACTTAAATTCCACTTACGCCCAATTTTGAGGGTTTAAATGTGACATAAATGGTGCATAGGTCATTGTGCTGGCCTTCTGCACAGGGGTGAATTTCACACAATAGATTAGAGACCTACTGTTTGAACTGGCACATCAGATATTTTTCTTGCATATTCTTCCAATAGACAAAATCATTCTCTACATGGTTTTGTATTTGTACAGGCAAGAGTGACTAATGAAACGGCAGAATTTTAAAAAGCTGACACTGGTTGTCTAAGGTTCCCGTTGGGTTTCCCAGCCAGGAAACCCATAGCACTTACAAAAAGATATACCTTTAGGTTGGGAGATAAAAAACCCTAGTGGGAGGCAAATTGGCTACAGAAATAAATTCATTTCGCTTTTATTTGGAATAATCTGAACCATAATCAGAGTAGACTCACTGGGGAAAGCTTAGCGACTCTTCACAGTATCCCCAAAAAGGCTTACCCCCTTTTCCTATTTTTAGGGAGAAGAGGGGTTTTCTCCATCCAAAGGAACAACAAACTTAATCTGAAGAGAATAGTTTCTCTTTTGTCTCTTTAGATAAGTTACTACGAATGAATAGTCAGACTAGACTAAGGCCAGCTCTACACTACCACCTACTTTGGTATAATTTACGTCATTTCTCCTGCTGACATAGCTAGCGGCTCTTGTGGAGGTGGATTTATTATGCTGACAGTAGAGCTCTCTTCCGTGAGCACAGAGCATCTTCACTAGAAGTGCTGCAGCTTCTAGTGTAGACTAGTCCTAATATTGCTGTGCCTAACAGAACTCTTATGGGTGCAAACAGGAGCTTTGTTTCGTTTCATATTGTTAACTTTTGTGTGGACTCAAAGCAAGACCATTTCTCCTGAGCACTTTCAGACTTGCACTTCAAGAAAGAACAAGAAATGAAATAGAGATTGGACAGGGAAATTCCCTTTGAAAGATTCAAATCCCGACGCCACCACCATGAGGGGATGCTGGGCAACAATATTTATTAGTTGGTCCAAATTCTGCTTCAGCCCATAGAAGGCATGACCAAAGAGACCAGAGGATCATTTTAGCCAATCATTTGGCTTCCTTAGGGCCAAAAGAACTTGCCCGTGGCAGATGAGTTCCCTAAAGAGGTATCCACTACTATTAGAAATGCTGTAAGTTTGCATTTGGTTAAATTCCCCTCCAAATAAACTGCCCTGCGAGCCACAGTTAGTACAGCATTGCCACAGGTATATGGAATCTTGAAAGGCAACGCGCAAGTATTCTGACACTATATAGCCTACAAATTGGAAATCAGCCAGGATATTAGGGGGAGAGAATATATTGGACAGAATAATCTGACTTTTTCCTCAACATTTATGAGGTAACTGTCCTGTCTTAGGTAGTGCAAAAGTGTTTTGTTTTCATATCTTTGTGATATTTTGGGATAGCTTTGGAAGCTCTTTAAGGACAAAATGCCTATCCAGTCAGGAACCTCCTTGAAGAGACAATCCTTATCAATATGATGGACATCAGTACATCCGTTTTGAATGAAGAAGTAAGAAAGGGATGACAGGTGAGTTAAGGTTACTTTCACTCTGCCTGACAAAGCTGATGAGGTCTAACTCCCTTGACTGCCACAAAAGCCCTGGCTATCAGAGAAGATAAGTTTGGGAGAAAAGAAGAGGGAAGAAATATGTCTTAGAAGTGAGTTCCATTTTTAAGGTCACACACAGGCCGAACTGGACTAGAGAATCTTATATGGTGAAAGGCTGCTCCTCTCCAGCTGCAGTTGTGCTGCATGGCTTGGAGGTTTTGATACCTCGGTGATACCTGTGCACTTTTGGCATGACAGAGTCAGCCTCACCACAAATGAGCACACAGATTTTGTCCCTGAGCATTCTTTGGCCTCCCATTAAGAGAGAAATCTAATGAAACTGGGAAAACCACAACAGTGAACATTCTAGAAGAAAGATCAAGACTAGGATACTTAATAGAAGCCTTGAGATAACCTGGTTGGGCTTAAAAATGCTGAGTTCTGTTAACCATTCATGCCTGCTCAAGTGGGATGTAAGCAAAAGCTCACTAGTCCGACTTACCTTGACCACTCAGAGAAAGACAACGCTCAGTGCAGTCTGTTGTGGCAAACTGTCAAGTATGTTTTCAGGGAGTAAAGCGATGCTATTGTAAATTTCCCTAACTTGCTCGTTTTCTTAAAGTGTCACTGAATATATACTGAACAACCAATCTGTTATCACACTAACTTGCTTTATTATAAGGTTATGCATCTGGCATGTGTGTACATAAAACAGCAATACAACAAAAATGATCTCTACTTAAACTTTTTTCTCTCTCTATTCTCCGATAATTTTTGCTCTTTTCCATAAATGGTACACCAGATGCTACTAACACTGTGCATCAGCATTCAAATCACAAACCAGAAGACTGAGAATTGTTTAGGGGTAAGCTTTCCCTCTGCTATACTGGTACATCTTAAACATAAAAATCCACTCCAGGATAACTCAGGAACACTGAAAACGGCATCAACAAAATATACAAATACGCCAGCATGAGGCATCTTGCACTACTCTTACTGACAAAACCAAACATCAACATCACATAGTTATTGTTACATTGTTTTAAATTCCTAATTCAGTAAATATTTTGCAAACAGCATGTTTCTCTGCAGTTATGTTTCAAAAGCAAGTGCATTCCACACATGTACAGCAATTCAATTTACCATAGACACACATTTTCCTAAAGATTTAGGAGTATAATTCCTTCTATTTGAAAGAAGAAAAGTCTATCTGCTCCATACAAAGGGTAAAGGATAATTACTTACCTTACAGTAACTGTGGTTCTTCAAGATGATGTAGTCAGTGGATCCCATGGTAGGTGCCCATGCACCTCGTGAGCACAAAACCAGATTCTTTTGGGTACCATTATCTACTGGGGCCTTGCCATGTTCTTGTGCGAGGGCATAACGGGCAAGGCAGCTGCAATCTTCTTCAGTTTCTTCACAATTCAAAGTCTGTGGTGCTAAGGCCTCAAAAAAGCAGGAATGGAGGACAGACCAGGGATCCATGCTGACTACATCTCAAAGAACCACAGTTACTGTAGAATGAGTAACCATTCTCTCTTTGAGTATGTGTCAGCGTGGATCCCACTGTACATGACAGGCAAGCAGTATCTTCTTCCAGATTGTGGGACTGAGCAGTCATAGTTGATCAATCAAACAAAGATTCCAAACTTGGAATCTGCCCTGGCTGCCATGTCAAGTGCATAATCTTTAACAGAGGTCAGTGGGTTACTCCACGTGGCTGCTTTGCAAATCTCCAAGATTGGCACATTTATGATGCAGCCTGATGATGCTGCCTGTACTCTAGTGGAGAGAGCCTTGAGGTTTGGGGAGAAAGACTCACTAGCCAACTGGTAACAGGTGGAAATGCACTATGCAATCCACTTTGAATGTCCCCGGGAAGAGACTGCGTGATCCTTCAATACACCTGATATGACCATAAAGAGAAGGAATTAAGTACTATCTAGGTAAGAGTGTGAAGCTCTGAAGATGTCCAGACTGTGAAGTTTCTTTTCTGGAGGAGAAGAGTGAGGTTTCGGGAATAAGACTGGTAAGGTCACTGATTCAGATGGAATTCTGAGACTGCTTGGAAATGTACTTTGGGTGTGGTCTTAACACCACTTTGTCCCTCTAAAGTGACTAGTACAGCAGTCCAGCTTGGATCTCGCTGACTCTGTGCTGATGTGATGGCAACTAAGAAGGCTGGCTTGATGGTAAGGTGGTATAATAAAAAACCTGACAGAGGTTCTAAATGGGGCTCCGTGAGCCAAAGGAGGACCCCACTGAGGACCCAGGTTGGAGTTGGGCCACTAACCTGGGGGCAGGTCTGAAGAAGGCCCTGCAGGTATCTAACACTAGAATGTATGCGAAAATGGAATGTGATTGAACAGGAGTATGATACACTGGGCAAGGTACCAATGGAGTCTGCTGCCATGTAGTCTATTCCTTTTTGCTCAGCTTCAGTGCCGAATGAGTTTTGGAGGATTTATCCCCTCTTCCCCCGAAGCCTTTCTGCATCTCTATATGTGAGAGGACATTGTGCTCTTTCTCCTGCCCCTGAGTTCTGGGCATCGTCTTTCTGTGCCGTGCTTTGACATCTGGGGCATTGCCTTCAGTGTTGATGGTCTTGATGGGTCTGGTGCCATGGTTGGTGCTGATTATTTACTCAGTGTAGACTTCTCCACTAAGGTCTTGGGCATCATCTGCCAGCTCAATGGAGCACTGGATAGTGCAGGTTTGACCATTAGAGTATCTAATCAATGGAGCCCAAGTCTTCTGCAGGTGATACCACTCTCATAAATTGTTCTAAGAGATGGAGTTTCAGTCTTGCATCTTTCGAATTTGAGTTCAGAACGAGAGGGAAACTGAGTACCTGCTTGGGATGTGGGATTCATCCAGGTAAAACAGGCACCTGCTGTGCCTGTCTTTAAGAAGAATTAGTCTGTTCAATCTGCCATCTCAAGGTCCTTCTTGAAGTACAGGGGGTCTGCACCATGGTGAGAGAGGGAAGAGGGAGGTGCTGGGTGATCCAGATGAGGACTGTTCAATCCATGATGCTGATATTAAAGGCTGTTCTGAAGGTTTTCAGAAATCTAAAATGAGAACACCTTGCACTAGCATTCCAGTGAGTTGGGGCCACAGCCACTCGCACAGGAAGCAAAGGGTGTATATGTGGCCTGTTGTATTAATTTTGATGGAATTACTGGGCCCAAAGAGTCAAAGGCATCAACGTGACGCTGTCACTGTCCAACACCTTTAAATAAGGTTTGGGATTTGCTATACAGATACCTCAGCCTGCTTAATACCAAGACAAACACAGTTTTAAAAAATATTTTATTAAAAATACAAATGAGAAGGAAAAACTGGGAGCAGGAGTTAATTGAGATGAGCTGAAGCTCTTGTTGTTAAAGTCCGACTCTAATTCATAACTAAAACAGCAAGAGGGGAAAGAATAAAACAGCAAAGAAGAAAATACAGTTTCTGTTTCTGGTGTTGATTCTCACTTTCAATCTCACTGCTGGAATGACACAGGCATGGCTCATGGTCTTATTAACCAATCTGAGATGTGGCAAATTAGTACCAGCATCAGGCTGTTTAGGGCACTGCTTTTAACTGGCTCATTGCTCACAGACTAATAGCACGGGTGCAAAATACACAGTCTTGGATGACTCTTATTAGATGGAAGGAAAAAGGAGAGGCACAGGGAAGAGAAGAAATAAGGTGGGGAAAGGAAGAACACAAAGGGAGATGAGGGTGAGATGAGAACAAAGTCTCACATCCCAGGTGGTGGTTGGGATTAGCCAGAGCTGGAGCCCAGTCTGGTCAGCACATCTCTCAGGATCAGGTCAATTTGGCCAAATAGCATCATGTTGGATCGCAGGGTCCCAGATAGGTGGGGTTGGCAGCAATGATGGTAAAGCTCATACCTTTCCTTTTCTCTTTAAGAAAGTGAGCCAGAAAATGAATAAGAGGAGATACTAACCATTCAGGGCAACATGAAAAGCTAAACCTATATACTCAATAAATTCTGAAAGGAGATTTATAAATCAAAAATTGAAATAAATATTTAGAGATAAGAAGTAAAGAGTGGTTCCTTGTAGAGGAAAAGCAAATATCAAACCCTGAAGACAAAGGCTACAGTGCACTAGGATATCAATAGCCCTTCTGAGAATCACATTAACAAGCACAAACAGAGCTATCAACAGGAGTCTTTTCTGGCAAACTTTCATCAGGAATTAATGGCATCACATTGAAATAATAAATACGCTAGCCTGAGGGAAAAAGAAAATGTTGTCTCCAGTCTCAAAAGGATGAGGGACATTACCTATACTCCTTATAAGCAAAAGAGCGTCATAAGAGGAAATCCATTTCTTAAAAAGGACCATCTGTATTTTGGGATGAGGAAGCCCCTTCTGATAAGCAACGAGGATTCTCAAACACTCGAAAGACCACGTATCCAAAATGGACTTCCCAGCTTCATAAAATAAATAAATAAAACTACTGTTTATAGAAGGACTGTGCCATCTTTTGTATGAAAGTCTTCTTTCCTGTCTTTGTTTTCACCATTGCTGATACATTTAAAGACCTGTTTTGAAAGGATCCCACAAATCAGACCTTTGAGAAGACAGAAAAATGGTAAATTACAGCAGGCAAAAAGGGCCAACACAAGACAACAAAAGAAAAGCATGATTTAGTTTTGAGAAAACCACTTACTATTCCAAAAAGAATTATAAGAGGACTCTGAAGTTGCAAGGTCAAGCTTCTAAATGTCAGGAAATGAGAGGCAAGGGTCAGGAAACTGCAAATTAAGGTTGCATGTGTTAAAGTTAAGTTAACTGCACAATACAATATGATACCTCTCCTTCTACAATCTGAAGATGATGTAGCTCTGGGCAGGCAAACAAGCCTAGCTGCACAGAGCACCTTACAGGATTGACACCATACATCTCAAATGAGGAAAGCATTTAACTTTAAATATGTGCTTATATCCCAAATATTTCAGTGTTATACCCTAGCCCATGTATGTCAGACAAATAGAATCACATATAGGATGTATAATAACAAAGACTCAGAACCTGGTCAAACCAAAGCAAATTTTCACTAGAGTACTGGTTCAAAGGTGTTTCTTCTAAAAGACAGCTGTTCCTATGTCAAACTTCAATTTTCTATCCCAACCAATTTAGCACCAGAGTGATTAAAAAAAAAGTTTAAATATTTTTTGGATAATTCTCCTCCTACCAAAAATGGATGTCATTTTTGCTTAAAGTCTCCCCAAATCCTGGGAAATGAGCTCCTAATAGAGATCACATACATAAAGCTTGTTTTTTGAATCAGTACCATTGTAAAGCCAATTCATACATTAGATAAAAAAGGATGCCTAGCTACCTCTATAAATCCTGTTAGAAAGATAAACCTTTCTAAATCTTTTCCTGTTTTCCTCTTTATGTTTAATAGTACGGTTGTATTTTTCTCAGTGTGATACGGTATGTTCCCTTTTATGTTCTAAATAAAAAAATAGTCTTAATAATTAGCAATATGTTTAATGAATGGTCTTGGAAATCTCATACATATTTGTATTCTCCTGTTACCTTGTTTAACTAAGGGCTAAATTTTGCCCATACCTACCATGCAACCCCAGAAACTTCAATAGGATTGCACTGCTATAACCGAGAGCAGAATTTGGCTCTAAATATAAACTATATCCTGGTTCCAGTCTTTTTTTTTTTTGGCATGGTGCACAGATCCATGCCCAAAATATGAATACACAAGTTTGCATTCATGTTATGCAGCAAAAGGTAAGTAAGTTTTAGCCCAAAGAAGACAGAATCCTTGTTATACTAATCTGACAGTCTAAGTCAGATACAAACAATGTAACTACAGTCTAAATACAAGTGAGACACATGGACGGAATCTTGCAGTGTTCTATAGTTTATTTATTTGCCTACCTGGTGGATTATTGTTGAAAAGCACCAATACTAATCATTTTGGTGGATTATCACTAAGGTCTACATGTTCCCCTTGATACATGTGTATTCCCAGTGATGTTAGTGGAATTATTCACATACATATTTAGGGAGAATAGAGAAATTACATCGAAGTGAACTTTCCAAATAAGACATCTGAAAATGGTTTTCAAGAATATTACAAAGCAAATTTTGTCCAGGGCAAATAAAGTCTCAATCTGATTGGTCTGATATGAGGTAAGGTGACAAACCTTTTGGACTTTGTAGTGAAGAAACTTCTTGTATTAAACACCAATCCTGTAGGGTTCAATTCTGCCACCACCTCTCTTATGGAGTTGTAACTCATTCCATGACTAGCTCCCATAACTCAATAGGACTAATTACAGACAGAGGCTTTGATCCTGCAATTGACAGAATATGGACGGACTATTGTGCTCATGCAGAGCACCATGGACTTCAGTCCTGAAGTTGCCAACATACAGGTGGACAGTGAAGTCTTGATTTCAGTAGGACTGCTCGTGGAATAACTTACTACTCCATGGGCAACCTGGTGGCAGCATCCAACCTTACATGACTAGTTTTCAATGAAAGAAATATATTTAGTATAAAGTCTAAAAGATACCGGTATGTCACCTGGTATATGACCAACCGGATTCAAACAGCTATTTTTCCTAAACAAAAGTGCTTGAATACTGTTTTCAGAGTCCATTCTGCAAGTTCACTTAGATGTAATATCAGGAGTCTATTTTCCCTAAATGTATATAAGCATGTTTCCCTAACATCAATGGGAACACACCAGATAAATAAGTGTGGAAGAATCAGGCTTGTAGTAGTAAATAAAATCAAAAGATTACACTTATATATTTCTTATATTTTAGAATACAATTATATCAGCAAAGCTGCAGGGCTTTGGTTTATAGTTTATGCATTTAATCAGTGCAGGGTGAAGGCAAGATTAGATTAAACAAGAAGCAAATATTTGTTCATAGAGACAATCACTCTAATTACTCAACCAAAATCAAATAACGTAGTTCAACATTTCTGTGGAACATAAATTTTAATTTAAAAATTTAATTTACATGAGAAGATTTGTTGTTTCCAGGGCATATTTACCCCTTCCATTTAAAAGTTAAAGATGATAAAAGCCAGTATTTTTTTAGGAAAGTTTGATTTTATATATTTAAAAAGTGACAATATTTAAACGAAGAAGAAAAAAGCAGGAACAACTCATCCCTGGGGCAACTCCACTGTGGTCAGTTGAAATACACCAGGGGTAAATGTAATACATGAAGTACAATAGGGACATCTTCTAATCCAGTGGTTCTCAAACTGTGGGTCGGGACCCCAAAGTGGCTCATGACCTCATTTTAATGGGGTCACCAGGGCCCGCAGTAGACTTGCTGTGACCCAGGGCTAAAGGTGAAACCCAAGCTCCACCCCAACCCGGGGCAGCGGGACTTGGGCTGCGGCCCCCTCTCCACCCACCTGGTGTGGTGGGGCTCAGGCTGCGACCCCCCCCCCCATCCTGGGGTCATGTAATAGTAACTTTGTTGTCAGAAGGAGGTCATGGTGCAATGAAATTTGAGAACCCCTGTTCTAATCTAAAAGTGAAAAATGTTACCCAAAAGATTAATTGTATTTTTTACAGTAGAGTATAATAATAGCATGCTGTTTTACTCTATAAACCACTAATAATCCTCGACATTAAATTATGCTTGTATATTGACATGATTATTTACAACAATCGGCTTCAATAATTTGTAGGACTCTCTGTAAACAGAAATAAGAAGAAAATCAAGTAAAAATAAGGCATATTTCACGATAAAGCAAATTTCTGAATTACCTGCCAAACACCACAAACATGATATTGCTAATGAAATATCTTCGAGACTTATATTTTAAAAGCAATGAACTTTCCAAGAACAATTACTTTGAATAATGGTTTTCAAAAGGAGGCTGGCTAGCCATCATCTTGGATGGTTTAGACACAAAAAAATCCTGCAGCTTGGCAAGGGGTTAGACTAGATGACTCTTCCAGTCCCTTCTAACCCTGTGATTCTATGAATTTCAGGATCAAGTACCTTCACCATCTTCCCACAGAATGTTGTTCTGCGATCATAAGAGAAACACAATTCCCTCAACTCCACTCTAATCAGTAAATGTCCTTTTAAACTCACGTCATGTACAAGTTGTTTTAGTATTATTAAACTTAGTCTAGACATAATTGTTTCTGCTGTTTTATTAACATAAATTAAATTCCGTGATGTCCCTTTCAGGGAGCACAGAACCCACAGGCCTCACGAGATCTTATAATGCAATTATAACTATAATAAATAGTTATTTAAAAACTATTTGCAGAATAGCCTCTGTGTTAACAAGTACTTGTACCTTCAAGTTTGCACCAACTATTTATTAAGGGAGAAGAACTATTAGGCGTAAAAGTATCAAAAGCATCAAACTGCCTTAGGAGCCTAAGTCACATTTTCAAAAGTGATTTAGGCACTTAGAAACCTAAGTCTCATTGAAAGTCAATGGGTGACTTAGTCACGTATGTACATTTGTAAATTTGACCGTAGATGTCCAACTACTTGTATTTTTGACCCACAGTGAATTGTGGGTACAAAATTAGAACCCATAAAACCAGAGGCTGGGATGAAACCTGCTTAGCAAAATCCTGCACACAGTGACCAAGGTGGCTATAATGAACTTACTCCATTGAGAAACAATTCCCAGTGAATCATAGAAAATCAGGGTTGGAAGGGACCTCAGGAGGTCATCTAGTCCAACCCCCTGCTCAAAGCAGGACCGATCCCCAATTAAATCATCCCAGCCAGGGCTTTGTCAAGCCTGACCTTAAAAACTTCTAAGGAAGGAGATTCCACCACCTCCCTAGGTAACCCATTCCAGTGTTTCACCATGCACCTAGTGAAAAAGTTTTTCCTAATATCCAACCTAAATCTCCCCCACTGCAACTTGAGACCATTACTCCCTGTTCTGTCATCTGCTACCACTGAGAACAGTCTAGAGCCATCCTCTTTGGAACCCCCTTTCAGGTAGTTGAAAGCAGCTATCAAATCCCCCCTCATTCTTCTCTTCCGTAGACTAAACATCCCCAGTTCCCTCAGCCTCCCCTCATAATTCATGTGTTCCAGTCCCCTAATCATTTTTGTTGTCCTCCGCTGGACTCTTTCCAATTTTTCCACATCCTTCTTGTAGTGTGGGGCCCAAAACTGGACACAGTGGATACTCTGAAAGCCTTAAAAGCTTTCAGCTTTTACATTTTTATTCAATAATGCTCAAATAAGCGTTTAAAATCTAAAACAAAGCTTTTAAAGAATCAAAAGCAGCCAGGAGAATTCAATGGAGTGAGTACTAAAATGGCACCTCAAGCAAGTCCCTGCAGCTACTTTTGAAGACTTTTAAAGCTTCTCCCTACCTTATATATTTTGGTAGATAGAAATTCTGACAATGGGATCCCTCAGCAATTCTATTAAGTATTGTTTATCACATGAAGTCAGGTCTACTGTATCATTATGGGGGGTTTTGTTTCCTTTTGTTTTTTTAATATTCTAATTGAGTTGTGTCACTTTAAAATTCAATGAAGTTGCTACGCTATACACACACACAAATTCTTCCCTTTTGCACTAAAAATAGGAGAGAAATTCCAAATAGAAAATTTTAAATGTGGAACAGGACATTTGAATAGAAGCTTGAACAATTTCTGTGGGTGCACATTTTTCCACTAAGGTGCAAGAAAATCCATAATTCAATAAAAAGAATGAGTCTTGGAGATTAGGTCAATATGTTGTAACATCTCTTTTTTCCCCGGGGGCCAGGGGAGAAAGGGAGGTACTTTACATCCTTACCAGAAGTATGTGGATCTGCAGAGATTTCCCCTGCTTTACGCAAAGCCCCATGTCAAGGCTAAAGAGGACTGATTAGGACTCCCTTTGTAACTCATCAGTGCCAAAAAGTAGTTTCCCTTAATTAGCCCAGCAAGTTGCAGGTGAGAGCAGCAAGGCACTCCAGCTGCAAAC
Organism: Lepidochelys olivacea; assembly: GCF_965140295.1. Classification (NCBI taxonomy): domain Eukaryota; kingdom Metazoa; phylum Chordata; order Testudines; family Cheloniidae; genus Lepidochelys; species Lepidochelys olivacea. The sequence goes on along the minus strand of NC_140417.1, from coordinate 76,358,530 downwards.
ACAATGTTCTGCATCCACACCACTTCCAGGTGATCTCAGAAGGAAGGGACTAGGGCCAAGTCTACACTAGAATCGCTTTAGCAGTACAGGTATACTACAGCAGCATTGTGTTCCTAGTATGGACACCACTTCTATCAGCAAACAAACTATACTGGTAAAAGTGCAGTTTTGCTGTACAACTGCATCTACACTAGAGCCTTTTGCTGGCATAGGGATGTTGGTCAGGAATCATACCTCTGCATACCCCATCTGACACAGCCATGTAGGCAGAAGTCTGTAGTGTAGACATAGCATGGAATCAAACCTAAGTCTACCTCATGGCAGTCCATAACACTAAGCCACCTCAATATTCACTCTTAATTAAAGTAATGCTCCTATTTTATTCAGCACCGGAAGCAAACAGAGTACACTGTAAGCAGCTCTTCTGAGCATTTATTTACTGCAAGATGTATTTTTAAGAAAGTTTTAATTATTATTGGAATTTCTGCACTGCTGAAAAATATCAAAGATAGTAAGGAATCCCAGTGTAAACCACCTTCTATTCTACTTTAAAAGTGATTTTAAAATGAAATGAATTATATAGTTATTTAAAAACAGTAGAATTTCACAACTCATACTAATACTGGAAATCACTGGTAAATACTGAATTTTGCAAATGAGCAACTAAGCCAAGAAACAACATTTTAAAAAGTGAGAATAATGCATCACAACATACACTTTGTTCATTTATTAGCAAGTGAACTTTAATTATTTTTGATAATACCTCAGAATAAGCATGTAAATGGTCTGTACTATAATTTTTTTTAAAGTAAAGATGTTTTAGTAATACAAGACTTCACTGGAATGCTCCACTATTAAATCTTGTCTGGAAAGTGAAGAGTCATGTTTATCATTATCAATTGTGTGCATTAGTGAGGTGCAGATCGTAAAATGTGAAATGCTTGGGGCTTCTCATGACATGAGTTTTCAGATTACCGTGATGAATAAAATGGTACAGCCGTCCTTTAAGAATATGTCTCAAAGATTAATAACAAAGAAAAACTGATGTAACAGACTAAGGCTGTGAATATGTGATCCCAGGCAAGCCACTTAGGGCCAGATTCTGATCTCAGTTATACTGGTCTAAATCACAGAATAACAGAAATGTAGGACTGGCCGGAACCTCTTTAAGTCAACTAATCCAGTCCCGGGCACTGAAGCTGGACTAAGTATTATCTACACCATAACTGACAGGTGTTTGTCAAACCTGTTCTTAAAAACCTCCAACCTCCCTAGCTAATTTGTTCCAGTGTTTAAACTACCCTTACAGTTAGGAAGTTTTTTCTAATGTTCTATTCTAAATCTCCTTTGCTGCAATTTACATCCATTACCTCTTGCCCTCTCCTCAGTGGTTAAGGAAAACAATTTATCACCCTCCTCTTAATAATGAATTTTTATGGACTTAAAGACTGTTATGTCCCCCCTCAGTCTTCTCTTCTCCAGACTAAAAAAAACCACAATTTTTTCAATCCTTCTTGTAGGTCAAGTTTTCTGTGCTATTAATAATTTTTGTGCTCACCTCTGGACTCCACAATACTCCAGATGAGGCCTTATTAGTGCAGAATAGAGTGGAAGAACAACTTTTCATGTCTTACTTACTACTCTCCTGCTAGTACATCCAAGAATGATGTTCGCTTTCTTTTTTTGCAGCAGCAGTATTACATTGGTGACTCATATTACTCCTGAGGGAATTCTGTGCCAAAAAAATTAAAAATCTGCACACAATATTTTAAAATTTGGCAAAATTCTGAACATTTTATTTGTCAATAAATAAACGTGGAAGGTCCAGCATGGCAGTGGGGAGACCACTGGCTGCATGTAGGTGGCATATCACCCTGCAGCTCCCACCCCCCGGGACAGGGACTCAGCAGAGAGGCTGCACCAGACCCTGACACAGTGCAAGAGCTAGGCCTGCCCCAGAAACACCTCAGAGCCCTGCCCTTCTGCACCAGGCACACCAGGTGTGGGCAGGCAGGCTCAGCCCGACAGGATCCAAGTGTGGAGGGGCTTAGTGTGTGGGGATCCAGGTATGGGGTAATCTGGCTGTGAGTGGCTCGGTGGGGGATCCAGGTGTGGGGGGATTTGGATGCACAGGGACTTGTTGGGGGGTTCTGAGTGCAGAGGCAATGGGACTCTGCAGGGTGGTCCAGATGAAGGTGGTTGGGGCTCTGTGGGGGGCAGCAGTGTGAGGGGGCTCAGCAGGGGGTCTAGATGCTGGGGGAGAGGGTATTAGTGGGGTGGAGGGTGCAGTTGGTTGGAGCTTAGTGGGGTGGGAGTCCAGGTGCGGGGGCTCATTGGGCTGGTCCAGGTGTGGGGGGGGGGTGGGATTCACTGGGATGGGGGTTCGAGTGTGGGGGAAGTCTGGATGCAGGGAGGAGGGGCTCAACAGCGTGGGAGTGCAGGGGGTAAGGCTCGGCGGGGTTTGGATGCATGGGAGTTGGGCGGATGGGGGATCAGCTTCCCGTACAGTGACCCCCTCCTCTGCAGCTGAGGAGCAATGAGGGCAGGAAGCGGGGGCGAGGGAGGGAGTGGGAGATGCAGAGCTTCCTGCATCCAGGGGAGGTTTCTGGGGGGAAACGATGCGTCCAGGCTACTGGGGAGGGGCGTGTGACTACACTTGTAGTTTCCACTTGCCTCTCTGTCGTTTTCTGAGGCGAAGCAGAGAAATCTGCAGGGGACATGAATTCTGCATGCACACAGTTGCACAGAATTTCCCCAGGAGTATCATATTTAGTTTGTGATCCACTGCAACCCCCAGATCCTTTTCTGAAGTAAAGCTTCCTCGGGAGTAATCAGGAACAACAGCATTGTAACTCTTCATTTAGACGAGAGTATGGGATTAGAATCTGGCCCTTAATTTTCTACTGCTTGTAAAATTAACTTTAAAAAATTACATTATAGACATAATCATTCATTTACACATCATTTGTGTTTAATTTATTCATCACTAACATTCTGTATATGTCCATACACAGAGATTTTGTCATTTCATACCTGTAAGCCATGTATTCTTTCATTTTACTTCATGTTAACATTAGTACAAACTAACACTAGTTTGCACAATTTTACCAGTCAAGTGGCAAACCCTGCCCCTTGTCTGCACTACGGGGGGCAGGGGGTGGTGGTAGGGGAATGGTGTTTTTAACTTGAGTTAAAACCCTAGTGAAGACATGGTAGTTGCCACTTACACATGAGTTAGCAGGTTGAGTTAAAACCTATGCTTCCTCGTAGGCTTAAATTAACCTGCTAACTCCTGAGTAAACTCCAACTTCCCTGTCCTCACTAGGATTTTAACTTGAGTTAAAAACATACCCTTTTTTCTGCAGTGAAGACAACACCAAAGTGAGAGGTGGGACTTGTCACTTGGATACAGCAAAGGTGAGGTGGATGGAGGAAGAGCAGCTGGAACCCAACCTATGAGGACCTATTAGCTGTTCTCCTGGGAAAGAGTGGTGCACCATGTGGGCGAGCTACTGCCACACACAGGATTCACTGGCAGTCTGCAGCCTGCATGGAGAACATTTCTTCACTTCAATATACCCATAATTCCTATGCCCCAGCCTGTGTACCCAGACTTGTTCCATGGAATAGGATTTGGCCCTGAGCAATGATTTACACTGGTTTGCAAATCGATGTACTGATTAATTGTAGTTCGCTTCCAAAACATTTGTGTAAAATGAAGACTACACCTTCTTTATACCAACGCTAAACTTCATTTTTTCTGAATGGTTAAACATCTCTGTCAATCTAACTGTAACATGAAGGACACAGTTTAAAAAAAAAAAGAAATAGCTCAGTTTAATGTTTTGCACAAAGAGCTTCCTTTTAGAACACCCATCAACTCAAACTGAACTAACCCTCACAACTCATATCATGCTGACCACCAAAAAGCCATCAGATAGTAACAACTTTCTCTCATTAACAATTTAGGCCACCAGTTCAAATCCATCCAACAGAGGAAAGCTGCATAACCCATTACAAATTCACTGAGTAATCTAGTTCTCCTTGGATAAATATGTTCCTTTAAAATTATTAATATTCAGATCCACAGTGCATGTTTTTAATTTGTGTTCTTTCAAACCATCCTAGATAATATTTTCCAGTTTCATACTATGCAAACAACAGACACTACAATACGCTGGAAAAACAGAATGACCTCAAAGGATTTAGGTTCTCTGTATTGGCCTAACACTTTCCTCTCAACCAGAACACAATGACATTAAGACTGAGAGCCTCAGTAGAAAGACTGAGATCTTTGTTTACTTTACCTTCTGTATCTCCCTGATCCAGCGAACAATCCTGAAATAAGGTGAACACAGAATATACAAAAATAGAAAGTATACCTGATTCTCTTCCATCCTGCACCTTGTGTAATCTATTTACATCAAATCTGAATGGCAGCATTTTACTTTGTACAGATGTAAATGGCTGCACAAGATGCAGAGAAACATATAATTAGGCCCCTGTATTCTGGAAAGTATTCTACGTCTACATGCTGGCAAACCAAACATTAAAAACTCCATATATTCCCTAAACAGAATGATAGAGTGAAGTAAAAAGACATATATAACACATCCAATAGATCATCAGATGGCGTCCATACAGTAGGGTGACAAGATAGCAAGTATGAAATATCGGGATGGGGTGGAGGGTAATAGGCACCTATAGAAGAAAAAACCCTGCATATCGGGGCTGTCCCTATAAAATCGGGACATCTGGTCACCCTACCATACAGCCATATTGTTCTAAGAGACTAACAAACTTAGGAAAGAGAAAAGAAAGACCCTTAGGGTAGTGGAAAGAAAGATGAAGCAAATGAAATTTATGTAGTGTTTCAGATGTCTCCACCTACTGGTGGAACACAGAATAGCCTTAAAGTATGGATATGTTTTCAAAGACTATATAACAGCATGAAGTTCTTTTTGTAAAGTCCTGTTTCTAAAAATATGACCTTGTATGAAAGATAAGAATTTTGAATAATAACTAGAATCTTCTTACTAAAATTTAATATCATATCAGAAGTGTCCTATACCAGGAAACTATATCAAACTATATCTTTTCTTCAAAGTAATGGACTTTGTGAATGGATAGGTTTTTCAATCTCTAATTGCCATGATGCAATGTCCTTCTTAAAATGACACTGCAAATTTAAAAGTCAAAAACCATATCAAAAGCATTAAAAATCTGAAATCTACTCTCATCTCCTGGTGAGTTTTATTTTAAATCACTGAAATAAACTCCATCCTAAAAGCATGCATGTTGAATATTATTTACTTTATGTTTGCAGATTCATTTTAATAGTATTAAAGTATAATCTGCTTTCACACTATTTTCTGAATTTTATGCTGAAGTTGGTACAAACTCATGCATAATTTCTCTCTGTAGAAGCTACATTAATCAGGTTAAGAAAGGACCAAAAACACAGTATGCAACACTCCATTGATGCATTTATTCTTTTAGCTGGCCCGCAATGAAACATTTAACCCATGTTTTATATTGCCAATTTTGTTCTCCATATGTCTCCATGTAAGAGTACACATAAAAATGAAATGTTAAAAAACAAACAAACAAACAAAAAATCCTTCAGAAATATATCTTCAGTCAGAAATCAAGCCTGGACAAAATTCCACTGAATAATAACTTGAAAGGAAAGAGCGGGGAAGGCAATATTAGAAATATACTTGAATAAAGCAGAAGCAAAAAAGAATACACACTACAAAATCAAATCTATAGGAAAAGGTGGCGGGATTAGGGCCCTGATCATGCACACTTATAGACGTGCATAAATTTACTCATGCAAGAAGGCTCATTGAAATCAATGGGGCTGCTCAGGTGAGTAAAGTTATGCAATGCATGTTTGCAGGATTGGGGCCTGCAACTTTCACAAATTTAGTGGGGTCCATTAGAGTGCAGAACCTAGTAGTTTCTCAAACCATGGCTCTCCTCCCAGAGCTACCATTTTTCGTCAGTCTGAGCAAGCATAAGAGAAGCAAATTCCCGATGTCAATCAATACCAAACACTAGGTGAGAGAATGCAGTTCTGGTAATACTTGCACCTGTAAAACAACAGAAAAATGAAGTAAAAAAGTAAGACCAAACTAGCTTCATGGTTTCACTTTTTAATCACTAGCTAAAAGTGTCAAGGTTCAGAGAAGCCTTCAGTAGTTTATAAAAACAATGTAGCCAATGGTTGTTTTTAAAAACATCCATGCGAAACAGCTTATGCATTGAAGCATAAATAAAACAAGAACACTTTGTGATAACAATAAAATAAAATTGATTAATGATTCAGCTACAAGCACCACAATGAAAATTGATTCACTGCAAACACTACAATGAATTTTAACCAAGTCTAACATGTTAAAAGAAAGAGTTTCAAGGTCAAATAAAAGGTGTGACAATGCATAACAATATATAGTACAAATACCTCAGAAACTGACATTGGGAAAGCTTTTTCTTTTGCTCCAATATAATTATTTTATCCATTCTTTTCATTTGCAACAGTGAAGTATTATATGTGATATATCATATTGACAATGATGGCACAATTAATTTTAATATGTTCCTAAATATTAGGAAAAATCAGTCTGTGCATTATATGCTCAGAACATATTTCAAACAGGAACATGAAAAGTAAATCTATGGTTGATTCTGGTCTCTTCAGCCAGAATTAAATGTGGGTTTCTAGGTCACACAAAACACAGAAGGCCATGTATGCTGGCAGCACAATGGGCCTACCCACTGTACCTTGTAGACTGACAGAAAAAAATCCAGCTGTAAGGAGTTTTGGAGAACATATCTCCCACTCACAATGGGTCAGATCCTCAGTCCTGATTAAGTCCTCTTCACACCATTCCAGTAGCACAGAGAGGACCTAAAGCTGCCTTAATCAGACAGCTGAGGAGTCACCCAGCACAGCAAGTCCTTGGTTGATACTGGCTACACTACTTCACATCACCCATTTCCTACCCCTTTTCCATATGCAGCATTCTGGTGTATGTTGGGGCACAGCAAGAGTGCCCAGCGACCCTTCCAGCCTGTGGTTCTAACGTTTGCTGAGGGTAACCTTTGCTTAGCAGCTTTGCCTTGCCCTGTCCCACATTGCACCTCCACCAAGCCTGAGCACAGTGCAGCTGAGATCCAACCCTAAATATCCTTTTCCTGTGGCTGGTCCTCTTCCCTATACTGATGCCCTGGTAACACTCCCCGAGCTGTCCCTGGCACGAGGGGATAGGAACAGGGTATAATACTTGTCATACAAACTGTATCCCAACATACTGTACAGAGATCATTCATAATAAAGAGAAAGAGAAATTAAGAGGAACAGGCAAATGAGAAGAGAAATCTTTCCAGATTTGAAAAAAAGATCAGATGGAAAATTAATGAGGTAGAGAAACCCCCAAAGGCCATGAGATTGTCTGAAGCAATTGAGTGGAGAGAGGAAACCAGTAGTATTATGAACAAAGAGAGAAGGGAGAGGACCAATGGAAAGTCCAGCTCAGCGAGATAGGTGAGAGCAAGTCTACGGAAAAAATTAAAAACAATGCATTACTTGAGCTAGATCCTAAAATGAATGGGGAGGTACTGGAGAGGACTGAAGATAAAGTGATGTAGCCACACTTCTTTGCACATGTTACATGGTAGGTAATACTATTTTCTGCACACTCTGGAGTCTACAGATCTGGATTTTCAGAAGCTAATAAGAATACAGCTGCAACAGTCAAAGTGAGAGGCAATAAGAACATGACTGAAGATTCACCAGTGGTGGAATCAAAAAAGTGCTGACATGTACATTTAGATACATGTAAGGACAGATTCTGATCTAAATTATACTGGTGTAAACCAAGAATAACTTCAGTGAAGTCATTTAAGTTAGCCTAGAATATGATCTGTATGAGGTGGAAGAAGAAAGAGAGCACAGCATAAACTATGTCAGGTTCATGTGCAAAGGAGGCAAGCCTGAGGTCCAGATCAAGAAGGAAGAGAGAGGCGATGACGATGTGTTTGAAGATGCTTCTCTTGCCCAAGAAAAGTACTTCTGCCTTTTCAACACTTTTAATTTAAAGAGCTAAAAGAAATCACAAGTTTAAGTGATCAAAAAGGCCAGAGAGGCTGAACAGGGAGGAGGTGATAACCGATATGTAATTACTATAATCAAAGTACAAGAGATAAGTTTAAAGGTAGAGATAAGATGACCAAACACTAGGAGACAGATAGAAAAGAGGAGAGAGGCGTATCTGTCTTTTGTTTAAAAGATAAAAACAAAACAAAACATCTCGTGATTATCCAAGATCCCTGTTATGGGATGGTTTGAGATTCTTAATCCTCAGACGCAGAAGGCAGTAGGTGCCCTCTCCCAAAAATGATTGTGAAACCATGTTTCATGAAATCTTACTCAGCAGAAACACAGATACATGGACTGAAAATTGGCTGAGACAGTAAACAAAGGATAAGGATAAATGGCGAAGTGTCAAATGGGGTCAGATGTCTAGTGGGGTACCACGAAACTTGTGGCTAGTTCCAGTCTTAATTAACGTCTTACTTAATGATCTGGAAGAGAGGGCACATTAGTGACATTAATAGATAATATTAAATTAGGAGGAGCTGCAAATACTTAGGAGTTTAGAAACGTGGGCAGAAAATGACAAAACATATTCCATTAGGGAAGAAGCAGAATAATACATCTGGGAAAAAATAATCTGAAACAAACATACTCAGTGGAAGGGAGAAATATGGAAAGCAGTAAAAAGTCCAAAATATAAATAGTGAACAGAAATTAGACAAAAGTTTGCAGACTAACTGGGAAAAAAGATAATGCAGTTTTGAGCTGCAAACCCAAAGATATATTACAGAGAAGGGAAGTGACATACCCTCTCTGTGGGTGTGTCTACACTGCAGCTGGGACAGACCCTCCTGTCACACTGTCTGGAGTAGCTTACAACCACGAGTGACTATCTCAGGGCAGACAGTCAAAAACAGGGCAGACAACCCAAACTGGTGGTATGTATAATTAGATTTCACCAACCCAGTAACAAATGTGAACTCCTGAATCACTATACCAGTCTTACCATGGAGTCACAGACAGTGCCTTGGGCACTCCAGTCTATCTTGCAACCCAGGCATCCTGGACTTTGTGGTAAGTGGTCACTTTCACCAAAAAATCACAAAATATTCAGGTTGCTTCTAGTCCCAAGAGACCAGTCACTTACCCCAGATCAGTTGATACCCTAGATCTTACACCAAAGACAACACTGTAGCCAATCCTGAAATAAACTATCTAAAGATTTATAAACTAGGAAAAAGAAATTAGAGTAATTTACAGGTTAAAGCAAATAAACATATACACATAAATGAGCTACCATCTATGATTCCTAAAGAGATGTAGTAATATGTCCATTCAAAATGTCTGTCAGGGTAGACCCAGGTTGACCCTAGGGATCTCTGCTTTAGTTTAGTGTTTCTGGCCCTATGAGAGTTCAAACAGCAAGTAGATGATCATTTTTCCTTGTGAGGCATTTTTATATCTTCTTCCCCCAGACATCAAGCTGACAGAAACCGTTCCCACGGAGATCCCTTCTTCATGGAAGTGGGATGGGGAGGAATGCGCTTAAGTCTTTTATCCTTGACCTCGCACAATGGCTCATTTGCGTTTACTGGACAGGATTTAACATCTTATTACAGACCATCATCTGCATTACACAAGGCTTTTTCCCTGTTTGATGAGTTATGTAGTCACAGAGGTTTACAATGCAGATACTAGGTATCACAGTATAACATGGGGTATAGTTGAGTGAGAATACATACAGTTTCCCACAAACAATTTATAAAACAATAAACTCATTCTAATCAACTTACTATCTAGTATTTATTTTAGTAATGCTCACACAGGTAAGCAAGACTGGTTTCTAGCTATGCATCTGTAAGTGTTCAGTGAGGCCTGGGCATGAACTGGCATCTAGTCCCAGCTTGGGTAGAGACTCACACTAGCTCTGTTCAAGCTACCATGCCAAAAATAGTGGCATGGATATTGCAGAATAGGCAGCAGCATGGACAAGTTGCCCAAGCACAAGCCCACCTGAGCAGAGTTAGCATGTCTGTCTACCTGGGCTGTGAGACATGCTCCCCGCTGCAGTGCAGACATACCCCATGTGGCTTGCTGTATTTATACGTGGAATATTTCGTTCAGTTCAGGCACCTCTTTACAGACAAACTGGAAGCAGTTCAGAGACGAGTAAAAGAAACGAGCAGGGGAGTGAAGGGATTAATTAATGAGGAAAGAGTAAAAGAGCTAATTACGTATAGTTTGGCTACAAGACAGCTAATGTGGTTAATAACCAATTACAGGCAGTCCTCGACTTTACAGTGTTCGAGTTATGATGAACGGCACTTACGACGTGTCTACGTAGACACCCTGATTAGACTTATGACTATAGGTTTCGAATTTACAATGCTCGGTCCCGCAATGGAGATTGCGGTTCCGAGTTCCAATTTATGACGCAATTGTAAGGAACCAATTGTGTTGTAAGTCTGAGGACTGCCTGTACCCATATCTCAAGTGTGTATACAGCATTGAGGGAGACGAACAAGGAGGGAAAGGAGAGGAATATTATGGTAAAAATGATGAAACTGAATAAAGAAGAGGACATTTTGTACAACTATTGAGAAAAAAAACTTCCTTACACTAAGGTCTTGTCTACAAATCCCCAGCCAAAGGCATTAGAGGGGTGCAATTGCAAAAGCGCTCTAATGTGTTGTGCTCCAGCTGACCCATGTAGAACCTGCTGGCACATGCATAGTTCTATTTTTCATAGGTTTTTTTCCACACTTTTTTTTAAAAAGAGTGCCCACTCTTTTAGCTTTATACAATTTGCATACAAAAAAACATTTTTAAAGGATTCAAAGTCACGTTTATCTGTAAGACACTTTGTCTGAGAAAACCCTCACTGACTTCAATGGGGGCACATTTCGCCATGAGCACCAAAAACCTTACAAGAAGGTGTATTAACATAAATCAAATAATATGTATACACACAAATGCACGGGTTAAATATAATTTCCAATTTAAATGCCTAAATATGTTCTTGCACTCTCAACTACACAGCTCAACGTCCCCAGGCTCATCTACTTGTTTTTGTGTTCACATTAAAGCATGAATTTTTGGTTTTTAAGTGCCACCTGTTGGAAATACTAAAGTATGTTCAAGTACAATTCTGTGCCCAATTAGGCACACAACTGCAGACTTTACATGGGCAATGCAGGTGCATCTTTTTAAAATTTAGATCTGTATTGCGTGAAGCAATGACGCAATCTCATATTGGGGCTTAATACGCATGGGGATTAGCTTGTAAAACCAGATCTACAGAAGCAAAAGTTGTTGTTTTCCAGTGATGACAGTTTAAACAGGAAATTCTTGATTAAAAAAAAAAAGAAAGAAAGAAAAATTAATTATTTGGATCTGCTAGTCTGCACGAGACTCTTCCATAAAAATTGAGCACTGCTTAATTACAGTATGCTAAATCAATTAGAAGACTGCAGCAATTAACATAGCAGACTTTATCAGCCTAGTTTGGGGCAGGCAAAAATTAAAGATTACGTAATTTGTTTATTTCCAATATAGGGAATCACACATAAGGGTATTTTGTCAAACAACTGCAATTTATTCCTTCAGATTTAGGGGAAATTGTAACTGTAGAGTTAATTTTCTCACAGTATGCTGCTCCATCTATCAACATACAACCAAAGCTTTATTTTATCTGTGATCCACTCACATATATATACAATTAAGTTTCCCTAACCAGTGATTTAGGTATAAATGTAGCGATAGAAGCACACATTCTATCTTGAATTTAAAATATGTAAACAAAAAGAATTTCTTATGTTGCCATAAAAGTAACTGAAAGCTCTACTGAAATACCTTCTCAGTTTCTTTAACAACATTTTAAAAAATCAAGACTTTACAGATCCTCAACTTTGAGACAATCAAGTCTGGTTAAATCAAAAGTATTGAAACATTTAACAATAACATGCTTTTAACAGAATAGTAAAGAAAATCAGAATGATTATTTCCATAATCAATTGATATCTACAGTAATTTTGCTGCAAAAATATATCTATGTGGAAAAAAAGTTAAATTAATCCAAGCAGTATAACTTCTGACCATAATAACCCAAATGTTCAGTGAAGTCACTAAATAAGCCAAATTCAGTTCTGTTCTTTCACCACTTACACTGAAAAATACTATCAAATTATGTTAAAATTATTAATGCTTTTTTATGTCAAAGCGAGAAAACAAGAATAATTCAGTTAACTGAACACAAGACTAAATTTTGTTCTGCAAGATAATACTCTCAGATCATTTTTCGGAACACAAGTTTCTCTGTTGTTTTAGTATCATGTCACTCTTGGAAGTTAGACATAACTGTACATAGTTCATATTAACCTCACTTATAATTTCTAGTCTTCAGTATTTGTGCATCAGTATGTAAACTGTTCCTTCCTGGCTCCTCACTACAACCTTATAATTGTTTGGGCTACTTCAACTCAGCTAATCCTTAAAATTGCTTCTGCACTGTAAAACAAAACTTCATTTGTTTAACAGTCCAGCTATGCCATTTAGCACAACTACCTACATTGTACACCAATTTTGTTCCTACTTAGCTTGCATATCTGTTTTCTCCAATTCTATTGAGCACTAGACTTAGAACTCTATGTACAGAACAAAGGTTTTAATATTAATACACAAAATGTATAGCATCAGTCATGCATTATACCAGATGTACCAGGCCAATTCAGTGCAGATGCTTGGCAATTTTTGAAACACTGCCCAGAATCATGAAGGTTGTATCTGTCTATGGTGCTGAAATATGTAAACCCCTCCTTCCTTCCCAATTTCGCGTTACCACTCCAAACCCCATTTTGAGAAACAGATCGTTAGTTCATTCTCTGGGTTATTCTTCAAAAACAAACAAACAAAAAAAGGAATTGGCAACAAGTTTCTGTATTAGGCAACGAGAGCTACCAGACGCCCATGCCTATGTTCGGTACAAGCATTACCCAGTGATACAAAACGATACAAAGGAGTTTGAGCCTCAGCCTCGATCCTGGCTAACGGAAATCATTACAACCAATATCCAGTATCTAGACTCCGACTCTCGCTGCAAATCTACCCCTAGCTCTTTAATGTCTCTCTTGGAATAAAACCCACAACGTACATTCATGTTAAGGGCAAGACTGGGAAGCAGGCGAGCCGACAGCCCCACAGGTAAATGCACTGCATCGTAAGGGAACATTTCAAAGAGGGATGGGTTTCCCCCAATAAGGTGCAACCTTCTCCTTTTCTTTTGTTCTCCAACGGCAGGAGGATGTGTGTGTGTGTGTGTGGGGGGGGGTCCTTACACCTACAAATACATGGGTGGGGGGTAACAAAGGACCATACGCCACGGGGATTAATTTGCATTAGCCTCCATCGGGCAGCGGGCAGCAGCATTTTGCGTCTGCGAGGATTAGCCCCATGGAGCCCGGACTTACCGTCCCTATCGCAGAGCTGAATCGCCTCCAGGCTGAGATTCTTGATCACATCCTCGCAGGGGCTGGTGGGGCTGCTCATGCTGCTGCGATCCAGGCGCGGAACCTCCATTGTCCCCTTCTCCTTCTCCTCCCTCGGCTTCTGCGGGCGGCCGCACGGTGGGCAGCGGCTCTGGCTCCCGGCGGAGAGGGGCGGACGAGCTGGCGCGGTGGGTGCAGAGCTGCGCGCTGTAGGGGGTGGAGGCAGAGCAGGAGCGAGCGGATTTGTCACTGCAGCGGAGCGGGGAGGGGAGGGGGCAGCAGAGAGACGCGCACTCATCACACCTCAGGCTCTGCATTTAAAGGGGCCGCCGCCCGGGGCTGCTGAGTCAAAGCCACAGCGGGACAAACACCTCGCTGTGCAGCGGGCGGCGGCCGAAGGCCTCCCTCTCCCGCTCCCGCGCCCTGCCTATGCGACGGCTCTGGCGGCTCGGCAGTCCCAGCTGCGCCAGCACCAAGCCCCCCCGCCCCATTCCCCGGGCGCCCGCGGCGGGAGGGGTCCTGCAGCCTCTCCCCCCAGGCCCAGGGCAGCGAGCAGCGGCTTCAGGCCGGGCTCACCCCGGAGCGCTGGGCGGGGACGCTGCAGCCCTGGTCCCCGCGGCTGCCACTCCGGGCGCCATCTCCTCCGGAGCTCACAGACCGGCCCTAGCAGTGCACAGCTCCCCGCCTGCCAGGACCTGGCTCCCAGGCGAGGAAATCCACTCCCCCATCCTCATCCCTCCCTTCCCCCCTGCACCGCTCCCCAACTCACCCCATCTCCTCCCTTCCCTTCTGCACCGCTCGGCTCTCCCCAGCGCACCCCCTCCTTCCTCTCCACTCACCCCAACCCCTCACTCCTTCCCTCCTCACACCGACAGGCCCCCGCCTCACCTTCAAGCGCGCACGGCCAGCCCCAAGCATTCCCCACTACACACCATGTGAGCGCCCCTCCCTCACGTGGCCGGGCCCCTGCCACACGTGGGTGTGATGTCCCAGCCGGAGGGGGAAGCAAGGCAGAAATCCTAGGAAGGGCCAGGCCAGACAGCAAAACAGCCTCCCTGGGACACTGAAGTGCCACCCAGCCTGAGCTAGCCCAGCCAAGGGCTTGACCTGCTCCTGGTACAGCTCACCCCAGCAGCCTGTGCTCCCAGGATTGCTGCTACACCCTTGCCCTTGCAATCTTCAGGCCTTTTGCTCCTGCTCTGGGCTCTGCCTCTTGCACATGGCTCTGTGTGCTGAGGGAGGTAGGTCTGGCCCCTCACAGCCTTCTAGGAGTACAAGGGAGGGGCAGGAACAAAATAACCCCCCAAAATGCTATGAACAGTCCCCATGATAATCATGGTTGGGGTAGGGATTAAATACCCTTGCAGCACTTGGATTCACTTTTATCTCCAGTTTTTTTTATCTCCAGTCTTAAAACTGTAGCCCATGTGTACAATAGAGAGAAACCTCAGGTCCCTTTCATGTGATGCTGCAGAAGGTACTGGGGATTAAAAGGACAGCTGCGGTGTTAGGGTATGGTGTCTCCACAAGCTGTATCTCCAACTCAAAGGTGAGGGTGGGTGCAATTTCCTCTAGTTTAGGTCAGTTAAGTGCAGTCCATGTAGCTGCTAGCCTCACTAGACAAAGTTTAGGTAGCCCTACATGGACATAGGAAACTTCATTCTGGTTTTGGTTTGTATTTTTTGGCCCGCTTCCACACAGTGTGGTTTCTTATTTCAGGGTTACTCTCACACATGTATTTGTATTGATTTTCCATTTCTGAACAAATATGTTACTAACACCACCCCAAAATTACAGTGAACTGCAGAAGCACTATACCAGTGGTGGGCCACTGGGAGCTGTAGGCAGCCATGCAAATGTAAACAAATAGTCTGGCATCTTGCCAGGGGCTTACCCTGATAGGCCACTAGCAGCCTGTCAGTTGCCCACCACTGCACTATACACATTCAGGCCTGGTCTACACAAGGCAGCTTACCCAACCTAGCTGTGGATGCAGCTACACTTAAATTTCATAACTCCCCTGCTACACTGACTTAATAACACCACCTCTCCAAGTACTGTAGCATCAAGGGCAATGTAGTTAGGTAGATGCAATAGCAGTGTAGACACTGCATTACTTACATCGACTGTTATTAGTCGCCAAGAGCTGTTCCACAATGCCCAACAGTGACCGTTCTGGTCACTGCTGTGAACTTTGCTGCCCAGGGGCCAGGTGGCCACCCCTCTTCTTTAAAGTCCCATAAATATTTTAAATTCCTTGTCCTGATTGCCTAGCTAGCAGCTCCCCACTGTTGTGTGCAACTGCTCAGCTGACCATGGCAGCTACACGCTGCAAACACACTCCTGTCTGGAGTACACAGGAGATGTTTGGATCTTCTGAGTCTGTGGGGAGAAGAGGCTGTGCAGGCACAGCTCTGATCCAGCCCTGGAAACATCAATCTCTCTGAGCAGATTGCTCGGGGCATGCAGAAGAAGGGCTCCAAGAGGGACCAGCAGCAGTGCCATGTGAAAGCTAAGGATTTGTGGCAGGCATACCAGAAGGCGAGAGAGGCCAACAATCTATCTGGTGCTCAGCTGCAGACCTGCTGCTTTTACAAAGAGCAGTGTGCCATCCTCAGCAGAGACCCCACCACTATCCGCAAGAGCCCTGTGGATGCTTCGGAGGAGCCTGAATCACAGCCTCCGCCATGAACAGCGAGGAGGAAGAGTGGACGAGCAATAAGAGGAGTATGGGGGACAGGTGAGAGGGGGATACAGCCACGCAGTGAGCCAGGATATGATTTTGACTCCAGCGCAGTCCAGCCAGTCCTGACACTTGAGCACAGACAAGTCTGATGCAGAGGAAGGAACCTCTGGGTAAGTATGCAGGTTGTTTTGAAATTACAGGGATGGAACCCCCAAAGTAGCAGGACACATCTGTTGATTTACCTTTTTTTTTATTTTTTAACTTCTGCTAGAAGAGGTAGTGAAACAACCGAGAGAGATAAATTTCAGAGTAGCAGCCGTGTTAGTCTGTATTCGCAAAAAGAAAAGGAGTACTTGTGGCACCTTAGAGACTAACAAATTTATTTGAGCATAAGCTTTTGTGAGCTACAGCTAAGGTGCCACAAGTACTCCTTTTCTTTTTGAGAGAGATAGAGTTACTATCTGCTTTTCTTTCCCTCTAGAGTTAAGCAGAGGGAACCACACAGAGCAGTTTGTTTATGTGCATTGGCATGTCCCGTGAATCCTCCGTAGAAATCTCAATTAAACTTTCATGGAGGTACTCTGTAATCCTCTGCCAAAGGTTGCTGGGGAGGGCTGCTTATTTCTTCCGCTGTGGTAGGATATTTTCCTGTCATTCAGTGATTATTTCAGCAAGCATCATTACAGTACACAGGCATACAGCATACAGGCCCAGGCAGCATCAGGACCCCAGCAGCAGCTGTGCTTTCTTGGCCTTTGTTACCCTCAGGAGTGAGAGATCAGCTGAAATCACCACTACCTGTGGAAAACTGTGCCTGTATTGAGCCCCATTGTCCTATGAACATATACTCATGCCTGTGAGCTAACCCCACACTCCTCTCCCCAGAGCCATACTCACTAGGCTGGTGCTCTGACTGGCACCGTGCTGTATCAGTCCCAAGGAGAAGTGAGAATGTAGTGCTTACAACTTTTGGGGATCAAGGGGTGAGTTCAGTATCCTAAGTTTTGATTTCTGTCATGTATACACTAACAATGGTAGCTCTGTGGGTTGGGTTGTATCTGCAGCTGATCCTATTGTAGCCTTGAGGGTTTCCCCCTCCACACCCACAGAAGGCATGAGCCAGATAAAGAGAAGAAAGAAGAGAACTCAGGTTGACACATTCCAGGAGATGCTGCAAGCCTGTGCTGCATCAGAGAATGAGACTAGGGCATGGAGGTTGACCCTTGCAGACAGCATGGAGATGGAAAGAGAGGAGAGGAAAAAAGCCTGGGAATCCAAGCAAGGAAAGGAGAGGGAGAGTCCCCAGAACATAATGGGACCTCTCAGGCAGCAAACAAAGATGCTGTTGTAGACCTGCAGGTCCAAGAATCCCATGCTCACCGCTCTGCAGCCCATAGACAACTCAATGTCAGGATGTCCCTACACCTCCATCCTCAACATTCCACGTGACATCAGGAGTCACTACATTACCCCTACCACTCCACCTCAGGGGACATTAAAGACAATCAAAGCTCCACATATACTGACTTGTGAAAAGGACATGGTTGGTGTAGGTGTACCTGAAAATGGAAATGACTGTTCTTACCCCTTCATAATAAATTAAAGCAACTCAATTTAAGTTTTATAAAGTTCTAAATGTGTTTTAGTTACCTGGTTCATGTTACAGAATTAAATTCTATTTTTTGGAACATAATTCATCTTTATTAGGTCACAACATACACTGGCTGGTGCAGGGCAGATCTGACACCCCCAAATCGCCTGTTACTTCATTTTGACATGGAACCCATAACATCGTTCTCAAACAATATTAATAGGTGCATTGGCAGTATTATATTCTTATGCACACAGCACTCACTGCAAGATTCATACTGGGCTCCAAAAGAACAAGGCCAGGTAGAGCACACTACAGCAACTCATACTACTTTGGCTCACTATTAAAATGTTCCTGAGCCATACAGCTCCTTGTTGAAGTCTTTTTATAGCCCTTATATCTGGCCATTCAAATTCAGCAGACAGCCACTCCACTGCCACCTTCCACTTCAGCAGAAACTTTCCCCCTTTTGCTTCACAGATAATATGCAGGACACAGCAAGCAGCAATAACCATTGGGATTTTTTTCCTCACTGAGGTGCAGTTTCGTACATGGACACTGCCAGCAACCCTTCAGACGATCAAAGGCACATTCAACTGTCATTCTGCACCTACTGAGCCTGTAGTTGAAGCGCTTCTTGGTGCTGTCAAGGTGACTGGTGTACGGCTTCATGAGTCACAGGAGCAAGGGGTTTGTTCGGTCTCCCAAAATCACTGTTGGCATTTCAACATTCCCAATGGTAATCCGTTGGTTGGGAAAGGAAATCCCTGCTTGCAGCTTTCTGAAAAGTCCTGTGTATTGTCATATGTGCGTGTCACGCACCTTCCCTGACCAGCCCACACCAATGTCAGTAAAGCATCCACAGTGATCCACCAGCGCTTGCATTACCATAGAAAAGTAGCCCTTTCTGTTAATATACTCTGTGGCAAGGTGGTCTGGTGCTAAAATAGGGATCTGGGTGCTATCACCCTACTGCCGTTTGGGAACCCCAAATGGGAAACTCGTTGCTGCAAAACCATCCACTATGGCCTGCACATTGCCCAGAGTCACAGTTCTGAGTAGCATGAGGTGATTAATGGCCCTGCACACTTGCATGACAACTGCCCCGTGGTGAAGTTCCTGACTCCAAATTGATTCCTGACTGACCATTCACAAAACATCTGTACCAAGTTTCTACGTGCAATCGCCACTCACTTCTCAACTGTCAGCATGGCTCTCATTTTGGCGTCAATGCACTGGAGAGCTGGGGCAAGTTCGGCACACAGATCCAGGAATGTTGCCTTGTGTATCCAAAAGTTCTGCAACCACTACTTTATCATCCCAAACCTGCATGACAATGCGACCCACCTGTAAGAGCTTGTTTCTCAGGCCCAGAACCATCACTCCACCATCTGCAACTTTACTCCATGAATGCCACCAACAACTTTGAATTGTTTTTTTCCGTGTCCCACAGAAATCTAGCCTCTAAGGAATCATGTTCCCTGCAGCTCCACAAATACTGTAGGATCAGTCACCTTGTATTGCAATGCTCATGACTAAGGCTGCGGATCAGTCACAGAGATCATGGAAGTCACGGCTTCTGTGACTTTCCGTGACCCCCATGAATTTTGCAGCGCAGGTGTGACTGACCCCACGACCACCCTAGCAGCCTGGGGACCAGCCGCACTGGTCACTGCTCTGGCAGCCGGTCCCATTCACTGCCCTGAAGCAGCGGTCTGGGACCAGCAGCAGCGGTGGAGGGGCCCCGGGCCACCCCCCCCCCAGACCAGCAGCGGCAACCGCATGGCCCCAGGCCCCCCCACCCAGACCGGCTGCGGTGCGGCCCCGGGCCCCAGTGATGGTGGAGCCCCAGGCCATCCCGCAACCAGCAGCAGACTGATGGTGGCGGTGGGGAAGGGGCCTGAGCTCCTGAAGAATGCTGCTGGGGGATAGGAGAGAGGCCCGTCTCCCGCCCGGACCAGCAGTGGCGGCAGGGTGGGTCCCTGGCTGCCCCGCACCTCCCCCCCCAGCAGCGGCAGGGTCCCAGGCTGCCACCGCCACCCCCACAGCAGCAGTCTTCAGTAGCGTCCCCCTCCTAGGAGGTAAGATTTAGTCACAGGTATTTTTAGTAAAAGTCATGGACAGGTTATGGGGCTGTGACTCTTTGTTTATTGCCCATGACCGGTCCATGACTTTTACTAAAAATACCCGTGACTAAAACGTAGTCTTACTCATGACAATAGTGCAGAGCTGTGCAGGCTTCATGCTTCTGTCAGAGATGGCAGACAGTGAGGAGGTATGCATGGGTTTGCAGGCATTTTGAAAAGAGGCATCAAATATTACAGATTGCAGCTGAAATTACGGGAAGGAAAAACACTGCATTATGGGAAGTGTAACCCATGGTATCAGTCATCCCTGCACAATTTGTTTCAGCCCCAAGAGGCATTGCAAAATCTTGTCAATACACCCCATGCTGGATGGTGGTTAGTTGCACAGTAGGACAACTACCCATGTTGCACTTCACTCTGCATTTATGCAAATACTCGTGATGAGCCAGAGGTTGGCCACCCCTGCTCCATGCTATTGTAACTGTTCATACTGCACAAAACTCTCCTGATTTCAAGGCTGAGTTTTACTTACTTCAGTTTCACATAATTGCTCCAGATATTTCCTTCCTGCACCACCCTGAAGAACTTCTTTTATTCCTTGAAGTTGATGCTCTTTAGTCTCTCAATCTCTCCTCCTCTATTAATTCATTTCTATAGCGATGAAAGACATTTATACAGCCCCCACAATCATATTACCTAGTTCTCAAACACAGTATTACAATTTACAGTTAATTTGAAGTTGTTCCTGTTCTTGAATACCTGGAGAATTCCTATTTCCCCTTGCCTCATTACCCCTCCCACACAGGTCTTTACTTCCTTCTCTTCCCCCCCATCCCCCTTTTCTGTTACCTACAGAAAACTTTTGAGCAAAGATGGATTTTGTACTGAGCTCTGAGAACAGCCAGCCTTGGGTGTGTTCCAATTCCCCCACGGCCATTAGCCTCTCAGCTGCCTTTTAGCAAACAGCCTCCAGTTTATCTATACCCATTTTTATACCAAAACTAGTATGCCTTTTTGAAGAAAAGAATGGTTAAGCCACAAATACTGGTGGACCTCAGTGCATTATTAGGGCAGCCAAACCTACCACAGCTCTTCTTTTCAGAAGCATGGAGCACACACTCTCTGGATCTGGCTGTGGCAGCATTTTGAGGGCACTTCAAAAATACTTGCCAGTGTACAGCCAATAGCCAGCCCCATAAAAGGACGGGCATCAAAGCATTTTTTAAAATCCAGGGGACAAATTCATCCCTAGGGCCACTCCACTGACTTTAATGGAATCATATCAGGGAATAATTTGTCCCAAAGTGTCTCAAAGCACACAGCACTTTCCTTAATATTTCTCTTACCTGAGAAAGTACGGTGCTGTGGTTGTCCTCCTAATAAGGAGTAACACTCAAGCCCATTTATGTTTGTCAAAGAAGACAAAGTCTCAGCATATAAGCAGAAAGTTTGTTCTATGACAGATTATCCCAGACAGTGTTTAGCAAAAATGTCACATACCACAAATATGGGTCAACATTACATAAGGGAAGGGCTGACAGTAGTAGTACAATATTAGAGACAGTACAGTGCTGTGTACCTAGGACTGCAAGAGCTTGCAGAGATTTTGCCACAACATCAATCTAGCTAGCTTTTAGCATTTTCACCAACAGAGTAACAGGATATTTCCAGACAGTGATTTATACAGCTGAACGAGGGAGCGCGCCTGTTATGCACTGCAACTTTATGCAGTAGCGGAGGCAGCATTTGGTAGCACGTGTCACGTGTATCAGGGAAACGTGAGACATGTCACACACTTTTTCTGGCTATGGTAAATCATCTCCGCTGCTGTTTCTTAGCCTGGGGGCCATGACTTTCAAGGTGGGTCACAATGCTGTTGGTGTAGGGTTTCCAGTTAAAAGAAAAATTCACACTGCTCTCCTGTGATCTGGGCACATACCCTCTACACACATGCTTCCTAGCAGAAAAGCCAGTCCCATCCAAGGATTCGGAAGCATGGGGGGAAATGAGATTGTGTACCCTTTCCTTCTCATTACTGTGCTCTGCTTTTCGTATGCTAGGTTACCACTACCAGTATTGCCAACCCCAAATGTTCAAACATCATGAGTCAGACTCACCAAAAACCATGAGTTTGGCTTTAAAATCATGACATTATGTAAAAACAACAGATTTGGTCTTTTTATTTACCTTCTGCTCTTTGAGCCTTTAGGATGCACTGGGGTCACATTTTGAAGATTTCTCCACAGTCATCTGGGCTAGAAACGTACTTTTTCCTTTAAAAATGAAGGCTGAAATAATCACCCCACACACACACACTTGATTCCAGGAGCTGTGGCTTTAAGGAAAACAATAATTATCAAGAGACCCAGGACAAATCATGACAGTTGGCACCACTGTGAGTTCAGTGGGCTCAGAGGCTGAGTGGGACAGGGGGCTCCGTGGGGCGACTGAATTTTTGTAATTTAGAAAACAATTCCTTTCCATATTTTCAGGTTTCATTTACAGTTGGAAAAAAAAATCTTTTCCAGGCAATGGCGTGACCCCAAATTCCCAGGTCTTCCCTGCCCCCAGGTAAGAGAGGCATCTATTTATTATGCAGTGGGCTGTGGAAGCAGAGAGTGCACAGAAGCTATGTAGATAGCTTGCACGGGAGTGGAAGAAAGGGATTTTATATCCGTTTTCTGTTTATATTGGTATTTGCATTTCATCAGGATAAAAAAATTAAGTACAGAAATGTGGAAAACATCAAAGGTAGGGTCCTGAATTTAGGACGGACCCTAACAGCTATTAATCAAATGTTATATTTTATTTACCTGGGAATAAATATTTCTATCTTATAGTCATTCTTCATCTTTAGCAGCAGTTACATTGTAACAATATGGTTTATGCGATATCATTCCAAAGGATTGTGGGGGATGTAATCACAAAATAGTTTGAGATTAGGGTAAAAGCCAGATACTTTGACAGCTGATAGCATCACAAGAAGAAAATTTGAGACCTCTTAATATAAGGTGTGCCTGGGTACAATTAATTTATGGCATAAGAAAGCCTAGTTTTCACATCACAGTCAAAATAGCATGAACACAAGGCCCTAGACATGCCATGACATGAGACTCCTCTGTTTTTTTACTCTCTTGCTTGGAATGGGAAGAAGCCCCTATTTCCACTCAAAGAGACAGGGGCAGTGGCATGGGTCCCCTTTCTTCCTCCAGGAATGGCAACAGAGGACCCTTTCCCCTGAGGTGCAGCACTAAGAGTCCCATCTCCCTCCCTCAGAGGTGGCAGCAGCCCCTGTCCCTCCCCCCAGTACTTAGCTTGGCAGCCAGGGTGCACCTACTTGGGTAGGTGGGCTGGCCACATATAGAGTCCTCTGCTGAACTGGTTGTTTGCAGGGTTCACAACTCCTAGGTGTAGTTAACTCTCCATTGAGATGCACACATCTTGAAGTGTTGTTTCAGGCTGGGGGAGAGCAAACCTATATACAAACCTATATAGTATGTATGACTTAATCTGGCCCTCCTATTCAAATGACATACATGACACCTGACCCAAAATACTGAACCCCTATTCTGTAATCTGGATATCCAATTTCCATCCCAGTGTGAGCACTGTAAGCAATTAAAAGAAAACTGTACCCATTCTGCTCACCTCAGACATACAGGAAGATGCCAAATTAATTACCAGTTTATTCATGCCACTTAAAGATGCTTCTTTTCTTTTGAAATTTCAATTTTCTGATGTGAAGGTCAGTTTTCCTTTATAAAACATGAACAAACTTTGGAAGAAGAGGAGGTCAGTCAAACAAAAATCCTATACTTGTATTTACATGTAATCTATTTATTGGCTTATGAACACACAGTCCTCAAGACATTGTGTTGCTGTTTAGAAATCTCATTCCTCAAATTTATTATTTTGCTTTTACACAAGTTAAACCTCATTTTATTAATCCTAGATCTTTAGAGAACCTCTAGATTCTTTTATAATTTTTCTATATCCCCTGTATTGTTTATCACTCTTCCTAGTTTAGTATCATTTGAAAATTTAATTAGTTCATTACCCTACAGATAGTTTATGAAGATATTGAACAAAATAGGACCCCACATCGATCTTTGTAGGACCCCACGGAAAGCTTATCCTTGGCTATGTGGACTATCATTTATAATTAAGGCTAAGATTTTGTCATGGTTATTCTTAGTAAAAATCATGGATAGGTCACAGGCAATAAACAAAAATTCACGGAAGCTGTGACCTGTCTGACTTTTGCTGCTGCAGCTCCATGGTTTTCCCCACCACCTTGATGTCTGGGAGCTGTGGGGTTCCCCATCCGCCCACGGCAGCTGGGAGCTGCAGGGAGACCATATTTCCCAAAGAGAAAACGGGACACCCCAGGTGTTTGCCTGAGGCATCCCCCTTCCCCTGTGTGAGGTTGTCACCTGTCGCTGGAACCCTCAGGAGGGCCCCCTCAGGAGTCTGTCACCTGTCCCTGGAACTTTGCAGGGAGCCCCCTGCCACTGCTGTCACTGGAACCCTGCCAGGGCCCCACTGGCTGTTAGCTCCAGAGTGCTTTAATGATGAAGCAGAGAATGTCAGGGAGGTGGAGCCCTCCCTTGGGTATGGCGAATCGGGGAGACTGCTCTGGGCCCCATGCTTTGGGGGGCCCCACAGGAGGCGGGTGGGGAGGTGAGGTGAGGTGAGGCAAGGAGCCCCCCTACCAGAACCTCCCCCTCCCCACAGCGCCTCCTGCCTGCTGGAAGGCCCCACTGATCAGCGCCTGATCTTCCCTCTTAGCATCTATCATAGATCAGATGTTTTGTGGTATCAGGAGGCGCTAGGGGTGAAGGGAGAGGAGCGAGGGCGCAGTGTGCTCGGGAGAGGGGGCGGAACTGGGCAGGGAAGAGGCAGGATGGGGCCTAGGCAGAGCCGGGGAGGGGAGCACCCCCCGGCGGATTAGAAACTCGGCGCTTATGTTCTGGGCCCCACACCGCCCTAGGGACGGCTCTGCACGGAGGTCTCTGGAAGTCACGGATTCCATGACTTCCATGACCTCCGTGACATAAATGCAGCCTTATTTATAATTACTTGCTGTCGTTCAGTGATGAGCTTTTGATCCATTGAATCGTATTTCTGCTCAGGCCAACTGGATTAATTATTTCCCTTCGGCTATCATGCAGCACTGTATCAAATGCCTTACTGAAGTCCAAATGTTAACTCTATATTCTGTATATCTTCTAGCTTTGTCTACAAAAAAAACTACCAAAAAGGCTATCTAGTTTGTCTAACTTGATTTATTCTGTTATATCTGGTCTCATGATGCTATTCACCTATATGCAAGTACTTTTTTTTGCTTTGAATAGTTACTCCATTTCTTTGAACCTGAAAGTTATGCTCATAGGACAGTGGTTTCCAGAGTTACTCTTTATTCCATTTTTAAAGACCTGTGATATGCTCACACTCTACCAGTCCCCTGATGCCTCTCCAATTCTCTGATTTTTAAAAAATAATTACTAGCTGTTTAGAAAATTCTATAGATACCCTAGGGTGCACTTCACAAGGGCCTGTTCAAGTGCTTATTTTTAATTAAGTAATTCTGAGTTCCTATTTTCCAGAAATTCACAATTACATTGTGTATTTCTTAACCAAGTCATTATTCAAGGGTCTAATCCTGCTCTCATTAAAGTGAATGGCAAAAGCCCCATTCACTTCAGTACGAATATGACCTGTTTCCAAATTTTATCTACTTATTACCAAGTTTTCAAGTAAAGTTTTTTTTTGGTTAAACATTTTGTTGCATGTCCCCTTAGGAGTTACAAGGAGACTTAATATGTATCACCTTAACCCCCACATAGCAAATAGCATCATCTTGCTACCCTTGTTTTTTTCCTTCAGGACGCAACTCCTGCCATATAAAAGCCTGTTTTGCTCTCTTCAGTTTTCTTTTCTATTGCAATTAATTTTTATGGTTACTTTTGTAAGCACACTGTGGTCAATTGTCTTCAATTTTCCTCATTTTCACTGAAGCATAGTAAATTCCTGCTGAGTTTCCCTTGTAGTAACTTTTAGAACCTTTCCTTTCCCTCTTTTCCTCCTTCCACAAAGATATTTTTAAAAGTTGTAGTCTGCCATTAATAATTCTGTGCACCAAGTTTATTTTATAATACTGTAGCTATGTCATCCCTTTCTTTGGTCTAGATAATACTTAGCCCTGTCACGAGTGCAGGGGACAGGACTAGATGACCTCTCAAGGTCCCTTCCAGTCCTACGATTCTATCATTTGAAGATTCCAAAGCACTTTACAAGACAGCTGTAAGGGAGGTAGGAATTGTTATCCCCATTTTAATGATGGACAAATTGAAGCACACAGAGGTTAAGTGCTTTACCTGAGATCACCCTGTGGCCTTGCCTACATTCTACTTTTTCTTACTCTCTCCCACTATTGCATTAACATTAGTGCAGCTCCAATGATGGCAACAAGTGGGTGCTCCAGTGTAGACAGAGTGCTGTCGGCTGCCAGCGTTGTTACCATCATGCCATCTAGATTTCCACTGAGCAGGGTTAGATGAAACAGTGGTAAAAATAGTGGTACCTTGTCCATACTAAAACCACCACCAATCTACTGTGAGCCTAGCTGACTAGGTAGTAGTGAAATGGTAAGAGGAAGCTCAATGTCAACACATCCTCCAGAGCAAGGGATTGAACCCAGACCTCCTGACTCCGACTCTTCTGCTCTAACCATTAGACATACTGTGCAACTATTTGTTCCTAATTAGGTCTTAATCAGTTGAATTCAGCTAACGCACAATCATGTACTCAAAGATTGAGGTGTCATTAGAGGAGGTTTTGGAACAAATTGATAAAACAGAACCAGATGGTATTCACCCAAGAATTCTGAAGGAACTCAAATATGAAATTGCAGAACTACTAACTCTGATATGTAACCGATCATTTAAATCGGTTACTGTACAAGATGACTGGAGGATAGCTAACCTGACACCAATTTTTTTAAAAGGCTCAAGAGGTGATCCAGGCAATTACAGGTTGCCTGTAATTTCAGTACCAGGCAAATTGGTTGAAATTATAGTAAAGAACAGGATACTAAGTAGTGGACATCTGGCCCATGTGACAAAACCACCCCCTAACTTGGCAATAACCCAGTACTGGAAATAACTCATCTCTGGCAGGGGTGATCCAGTAGTATCCAGAAAAGGGGGTGCTCCTTTAAAGACTGGGAAATCACCCTTACCGTTTGGTTGCCTTAGGCAGAGTCATACCCCATGTTTATCATGATTTGGATTCTCTGTGCAGCAAAGAGGCATCTAAAGTTTGAGTTAAGTGCCAAAAAGGAAATTTCAAGTTTCCTACATATGGTTAAAGAACCCGTCAGTGTATTAAACCATCATTTCATTCTCAGAGCAATTGCTTTGCTAATATTTGTGCTTTTTCTTTATATTCTAACATGCATCAATTTACATTTTGTATTTTCCTCTGATTTAAAGACAGCAACTAGACTCAGTTTTTGCCATTCTCTACCTTGTAGCATCACCAGAACACAAACTCCACTCTTGGTAAGTGGGGGCTCTCTATATACTAAAACATGGTTTTGCAACATTCAGAGTTTTGCTGCTCATTGGGATGATATTCTTTTTATAGGAAGGAAGGAAGGAAGTACATATAATCATCTAAGGAACAAATACATTAACTAGATAGTCATGAAATGTAATAATTTGGTCAAAATTCAGAAATGCAATGGTATATTCTTCAATTTGCTATACATTATGCTAAAGAGGTAAATGATAAAACCCTAAATATGATGAGACTAGATTTCCATAAAAAACGGTTACCCACCTTTTCGTACTGTTGTTCTTCAAGATGTGTTGCTCATGTCCATTCCGTTCTAAGTGTACGTGCGTCTACGTGTAAAGTCATCAGAGATTTTTGCCTTAGTGGTATCTGTAGGACCGGCTGTGGTGCCCCCTTGAATGCCATGCTCAGGTGTTGTTATATCAGACACCGCCGGCCCTACGCCCTCTCGATTCCTTCTTGCCGACAACTCCGACAGAGGGGCAGGAAGGCAGGTAATGGAATGGACATGAGCAACACATCTCAAAGAACAACAGGTATGAAAAGGTTGATAACCGTTTTTGCTCCTTCAAGTGCTTCCTTATGTCGATTCCAGCCTAGGTGACTCACAAGTAGTATCAACGGAGCTGGGCTCATAGTTCACAGTCTTGCAGCTTTCAGCACTGCTCTGCCAAAGCCAGCGTTGTCTCAAACTTGCTGGGTCAGTGCATAATGAGAAGCGAACATGTGGATGGACGACCAGGTAGTGGCCCGACAGAGCTCTTGGATCGGTACCTCTGCCAGGAAGGCTGCCGAATGCCTGTACCCTTGTCGAGCGTACTATCACAATCGCCGGCAGAGGTGCCTTCACCGGCTCATAGCAGTACCAGGTACAGGCCGTGATCCAGAATGAGATCCTGTGAGCAGACACTGGGCAACCTTTCATCCTGTCTGCTACCACAACGAACAACTGTGTTGACTTACGACACTGCTTCGTTCTATCTGTGTAGAAGGACAGTGCCCTCTGGATGTCCAGGGTGTGTAGCCCGCATTCCTCATCTGATGCATGAGGCTTTGGAAAGAAGACTGGTAAGTATATGTTGGGGCCAGTATGAAACTGGGAAATGACCTTAGGCAGAAATGTCAGGTGTGGGCGCAGCTGGACCTTGTCCTTGTAGAAGACCGTATAGGGCAGCTCCGAGATGAACGCCCTGATCTCGGACATCCTGCAGGCCAATGTTATCGTGACCAGGAACGAAACCTTTCAGGAGAGAAGCAGGAGAGAGCAGGAAGCCAAAGGCTCAAAGGGAGATACCATGAGCCTTGACAGCACAAGATTCAGGTCCCGGGGGGGAACTAGGTCCCGGACGTGCAGATAGAGGCGCTCCAGACCTTCAAAAACTGTGCCATCATATGGTGGGTGAAGATAGACCTGCCCTGGTACGGCGGATGGAACACTGAAATGGTGGCTAGGTGGACCTTGGTCAAAGAGAGGGACAAGTCTTGGAGCTTGAGGTGCAGCAAATAATCCAGGATGTCCTGCAGCTAGGCCTCTGAGGCCTGAATATGCCACTCCAAGGCCCAACACATGAACCTTTCTCACTTTGCCAGATAGGTCACCCTGGTGTAGGGTTTCCTGCTGCCCAGAAGGACCTGCTGAACATGGGGTCGAGCATGCCCGTTCATCCGTGCTTAGCCATGCAGTAGCCAACCATCAAGTGCAGTACCACCAGGTTCAGGTGCAACAGACTGCCGTGGTTCTGGGACAGCAGAGGCAGGTGTAGTGGGGCGGCTTCCTAAAGGCTCAGCAACATGCCAAACCAGTGCTGGCAAGGCCATGCGGGGGCTACCGGGATAATATTTGCTGTGTCTTGCTTGACTTTTACAAGGACCCTGTGAATCAACAGCACTGGCAGGAAGGCTCCTGACCATGGACCTACCTAATACTAACTACTAAAGAATTAACTATATACAAAGCCCAAAGACGAAAACCATTAGCCCTTGCTAAGCAAGGAAAAGTTCTCCGACTAACCACCATGGGCGGTAAGAAAGAACTGAGAGGGCGTAGGGCTGGCGGCACCTGATATACCAGCACATGAGCGCAGTACTCAAGAGGGCACCACATCCGGCCCTACGGATACCGCTAAGGCAAAAATCTCCAACGACCGCACACGTGGGCGCACACACACCTAGAATGGAATCGACATGAGCAAGCACTGAAAGAAGAACCAGTGCAGGAGTTATTTATTTATGAGCAGAACAGCTGACCCACAGGGAACTGGTAAGATCAGTACCACCAGGACCTACCTACCTACCTACCTAAGCTAAAAATTGGCAACTATATAATCAGAAAGAAATAAACAGATACAGACCAATTCAGTCAAATTAAATCTGTTATGAAAACTTACACAGATGAAGATGCCAATGTAATAAATAATGTAAAAGATGCAATTTATATGGCATTTATAGTAGATGCTGGGAATAAACACAGAGGAGGAGGATGAGAAGGCTGTTTATGTTTAACTAACAAGCTATCTCCTGAGAATGACGACACATTGCTAGAGTTTTGTTCATAGACAGTACTACAGAACATATTGCATGCATTTATTTTTCCTTTGAAAGAATTGGAGTACGATAGATTGAATATCAGCCAATAAAAATATCTGAGAACCAAGGGGCATCAGGGCTGCCTGATCTACACTACAGAGTTAGGTCAGTGTAAGCCACCTTGCATCAACTTAGTTGTGCGTGTGTTTACACTTAAATTTGTCTCCCACCAATGTAAACTCATCACAGCTGACCACACCAGATACCCACACGCTCTGAAGTAGACAGGAGATATTGTAGCTCCTGGGCATGTGGGGAGAAAAGGCTGTGCATGCACAGCTATGGACCAGCCACAGAAATGTGGACATTGATGAGCAATTTGTATGTAGAATGCAGGAAAAGAGGTATGACAGGGATCAGCAGCAGTGCTCCATGAAAGAGAAGAAACTGAGGCAGGCATACCAGAAGGCCAGGGAGGCCAACAGTCGATCCGATGCTGAGCCGCAGACCTGCCACTTTTACAATGAGCTGCTTGCCATATTTGATGGAGACTCCACCATCCTCCAAGACCACTGTGGCTACCTTTTTGGACCCTGAGTCACAGACCCCTGCCAGGAACAGTGAGGAAGAGGAGCAGGATGGGGGACATGCGACTGAGAGGTCCAGCTATGCCACAAGTCAGGATCCATTTGAGACTCCACAG
The DNA here is from genome assembly GCF_965140295.1 of Lepidochelys olivacea. Lineage (NCBI taxonomy): Eukaryota > Metazoa > Chordata > Testudines > Cheloniidae > Lepidochelys > Lepidochelys olivacea. The sequence goes on along the minus strand of NC_140417.1, from coordinate 76,327,775 downwards.
TCTAGTCAATCCTGGCAGCTGAGCACAGATGAGCCCGATGCAGGGGAAGGAGCCTCAGGTAAGTTATAAATATATTTTCCATTACAATGATAACACCCCCAACTTAGCAGGACACCGCTATAGACTTTTCATGAATTTGTTGTACCACTACCTCTTCTAGTATGAGTAAAGAGGTAGAGTTTCAGCTTTTCATTCTCCTACAGAGTTGGGCGGAGGGTGAGTGAGGGGGGAGATGGGAAGAGCAGTTTGTTTATGAACAAAGTGAGATCTCGATGGAACTTCCATGGAGGCACTCTGTAATCTTCTCCTGAAGGCTCCTGGGGATGGCAGCCTTATTTCTTCCTCTGTGGTAAGACACTTTCCCACACCAGTTGGTGATAACTTCAGCAGGCACCAGTATATGGCGCAGTATATGGGCCAGGGTGGCTTTGGGATGCCAGCAACAGCTGTGCTCTCTGTGTCTTTGTTACCCTCAGGAGTGAGATACCAGCTAAAATCACCCTCAGCCTGTGAAAAATGATGCCCGTGTTCAAGGCCATCACCCTATACTCAATAGCTGTTTTTGTGGACGTACAGGTTCAACAATCCTGGACTTGTCTCCCTTTGAAGTTCATGGAGAACTCAATTTCAGCATCTCTCTACATTCCCCACTGACCAACATTCCACATGGCAGCAGGAGCCACATCCCTACCCTTACAACTCCATACTGGGGTACGTTAAGGACAACCACAGCTTCACATACATTAGCCTTGGGTCTCTCAAGTCAGTGTATGTGTAGCTAACATGGAAAAGAATGTTCCTTCTCCTTCTTTAAGCCCAGTTCCATAAATTGAGTAAGATTTTAATGTACTTGCTTTTAACTTGCACAAAATGTTGTTAAAGTGTTTGTTACTCAAAAAGCTCTACTGTTTGGAAGATGAATTATCTTTATTAGTTCCCAACATATCCTGCAGAATGGCTGGCAGTATTGAAAGCACCCACTTAACATGTGATTGTGTACTTCGACACAACTCATAGGATTAGTGACCAACAGAATGTAATAATCATAAATGTACAGCAAACACCACAATATTAATAGGTGCACTGGTACAGTTACATTCTTAGATGTGTGCCAAGCATCACTCGGTTCCTAACAGGCCCTCGAACTTCAGAGCTTAATAAAGCATAGTACACCACAATGCATTGCTGGGGCTCGCTGTTAGTGTCCTCTTCAAAGCCTCTTTGAGCTGCATAGCTCCACATTAAGCTCTTCTGATAGCCCTTGTATCTGGCGGTTCAAACTCAGACAGCTGCTCCACCTCCACCCTGGTGGCAACTATTTCCCCTTTGCTTCACAGATGTTATGCAGTACACAGCAGGCAGCTATAACCATTTGGATATTTTTCTTACTGGGATCCAAGCTTGTGAGTAAACATGCCAGCATCCCTTCAGCCTACCAAAAGCACATTCAACTGTCATCCTGCATCTGTTGAGCCAGTAATTGAATCTTTCCTTGGTGCTGTTGCAATAGGCTGGTATACGGCTTCATGATCCAGGGGAGCACGGGTTAGGCTGGGTCCCTCAGGATCACTATTGGCACACTGGTAATCTGCCTGTTGGGAAAGAAAATCCCTGCTTGTAGGTTTCTGAACAGTCCTGTGCTCTTAAAGATGCCAGTGTCATGCACCTTCCCTGTCCAGACAATACTGATGTTGGAGAAATGTCCCCAGAGATCCACCAGCACTTGCCAAACCATAAAAAATAGCCTTTTCTGTTGATATACTCTGTGGTAAGGCAGTCTGGTGCCAAAATAGGGACATGCATGCCATCTATCACTCCACTGCAGTTTGGGAGCCCCATTGTGGCAAATCCATCATGTCCTGCACATTGCCAAGACTCACAGTCCTGCATAGCAGGAGATGATTAATAGTCCTGCATGCTTGCATGACAATGGACCCCACAGTTGGATTTTCCAACTCCAAAATTATTTCCCACTGACCAGAAGCAATCTGGCACTGCAAGTCCACAGCGCGATCACCGCTTGCTTCTCCATGGTCAGTGCAACTCTTATTCTGGTGTGTCTGTACTGGAAGGCTGAGGCAAGCTCTGCACAAACATTCATGAATGTGGCCTAGTGCATATGACAGTTTTGCAGCCACTGCTCGTCATTCAAAGCCAGCATTACAATGCAATCTCACGAGTCAGTGTTCATTTTTCAGGCCCACAAATGGCACTCCACCATTTACAGCTGCTCAGAGAATGCCACCAACAATCTTGAACTATGTCCCGATCAATCAGACTCCACGAAACTGTCATGTTTCCTGTGGCTCTTCTTACGACGGGGATTTTTTAGGATTTTCAAAATAGGTGAAAAATTTTTTGGGATAGAGATAGCATTATGGGGTGAATATGTTGCATGATGGGAACTTGACCCCGGAGTCCCAGTCACCCTTGCATGATTCAATTCTTCCCCACCACACATGCTAAAACTTCCCAAAAGACAGTGTGCTGGATGGTGATGAATTGCACACTGGGATACCTACCCCTGGTGCACACACTGTGCAACAAAAACACCTGGTGATACATGCAGCGCTGATACAAGGAGCCAAGTATGCATATGCACAAGTGATGTACTAACTGCGTTAGCAAAAGTTTATAGTGTAGACATGCCCAGAGAATAGTTTCATCTTTAGAAAAGCTCCACCCAGACAGATGAAACTACGTTCTTCAAATGAACACAATGTATGGCCCATCAGAAACTATTTTATTTGATGGCCAAGTCTCTGAAATGCAGTTGCTGAAGGGGGACAATACACATTTGAAAGGCAGGATTAAAAGCCACTGTATACTCAAGGGATCATCTTTTAGGTATTGGCTAGACAAAGAAGAAAATGAAAAACATTGATGGTACAGTAGGTCATAGGGGAAAATATGTTTGGAGAATGGGCATGGCTGCCCCAGATGATGGGCAACTGCTGTCTGGAAAGGAAAGAGACCCAGAGTAAGGGAAGGACAGGAGAAAAAGAGAGAGCTCTGAGCTTTGTGACAGAGGAGGACCTCTCTTTAGGGACTGCTAGAAGTTCAACACTGAGGCCAGAGTCACAGACTGATTTTTGGAATGTGCAAGCATTTCCATTTCTTTTCTATCAACTAAAACTGCCTTGCCTAGTTTAAGTGAAGTGTAAATCTAGGTATGTTACGCCAACTATTTCTTTGTTTTTACTCCATTTTCTGTTTTTAGTACACCTTGTTATTAAGAAATCTGCAGTTGTGGGGGAGAAGTTTTTCTCAGTGCATCCTCAAGACAAAAAAGGCACCCTGCATCCTCAAGTAAGATGGGTACAGGAGGCGAGAGACATTCTGGAGCCTAATCTTCTACTCCTCAATTTTCATCTCTGTAAACAAGTTATGGGCAAAAGCAGCAGACAAACACCTAGGGAGATGCTAACAGGATCAAGGAAAAGATGAGAGCTGGTGGTGAGATTGTTACAATAGGGCTCGAGGTTCTCAGTGCTCCTTAAAATTAGGAACATCGTACATCTAGAAGGAAGCATTATGCAAGTTTTCCACAGAGCTGTGAATGCAACTCAGTGGAAAACCCCACTGGAAACAAATTATGGATAACTGTATTGTGGTTGTGGTTGTGATTAAATCAGAGGCCACCATTTTAGACAATATTTGGACTTCTCCCTTACTCTTTAGGTCCAACTCCGTGCTCCCTAGTCACACAGAAAACTCTTAGTGACTCCAGCAGGTGATTCGCCTCAGAAAAGGGTGCCTTATTAGGCCTATTCCCATGAAGTTTCATATAGTGATCCCCCCCTACCCCCCAGATTTGTAGGATTGGCTACGTCAGCACTGGTCATTGAAACAGTCAGGCTTTCTGAGCAGAGCAGCCTTCTCCTTAAGCCTTTGTACTATGTCCTAACTCCATAGACCCTGGAAGTCTTGCTACAGTGAAAAATCCACATATCAACGTTCAGTCATTATAAAACTGTGGTTTTGTATTTTTCCCCACTTTTACCAGCTGCAGAGTTCTCCTACCACTTGATCTATCGGAACCCTATGGCAAAACTGTCAGCACTGGGCATGCTCCCACAGAGAGATTTTCCTATCAACTATAAAGCCATGCTTTTCAAATATCACATCAGTTCCCCCTTGCCTCAGGCTGTTTTCCTGAATGCTTATTCATCCTGAAATGGTAATACACTATGAAGTCATTTAGCTCTTTCAGATTTATACCCGATCTCATACCCGAGCTTCTCAAGGAGAATGAGCAAGAGCTAGCAAAATTAAAAAACCAAACAAAAACCTCATGTCACAAAACTTTCCATTGCACCATTTCCCCTAAGTGAAAAGATTACTTCTAGATAGATAAAACATATTTTATAAGCTCAGGTAATAACCAATGCAGCCCATCATTCCTATTTTCAAAAGATGATTATGGCATAGAAATAATTTCTGTAGCATAATCCCTATTTGAGTAGTGGTTGAGGGAAGTGGGGAGAGGGTACATGCAGAGAATGTACCCTTAGATGACCACAGCCATCTGTCTCAGAGAAGTCTTTTTCACAGAATCAGAGTGGGAGATGGGGTAAAGGGAGGTTATGCAGACCCTCTTCTGCCACTCCAGGACTGGGAGCTATCACATTTACTAACGCATATTTTTTATGAATATAATACAATTCTCAAAGAGAAATCTCTTTAACAAAATAAGATAGATCCCATCAACAACTACGGTGACCTTTGTGGTATAGTCTTGTATTTCAGTAACACCACAACTTCACTGAACACTGCACCTCCAGGAGGCCCAAGAAATACATTTGGGGTGGGCAGGGGGAACCGTGCACGAATCACAGCTGTAAGCAGAGCAGCTGCGCTATGGGGGGAGGGGCCTGCATAGGTGAGATGGCTAAGTAGAAGCCACTTGTAGCTTTTTGCTTATTAAGTGGAGATACAGACAAAATGCTTTAGGGGTGCATGGAAGCTGGGGCAAGTGCCTACTAATTTTTTTTTTAAGTGGTATAACCAGCCGTCTCCTTTCTCTACACCTGCTGGCTGGCGTCAGATGCCAGCAGGTGACTAGCAATGTGGATTCAAGGCACAGGCTATGATTCTAAGTCAGGTGGACACTGTGTGAGGCTTAGTGTGTTACAAGCGGTGCTAGCCAGCTGCTCCTTATACGCAAGGACCACTAACACTCTGTCCGAGTCCTGTACAAATTCAGAGGCTCCCTAGCCTGTCCCCCTTTCCTGTGCACATGCTGGAAGAGCCACATTTCGGTCAACGCTTGACCCTTGAACCACAGCAGGTAGTTGTCTTCTACTAGACACAGCAGTTAAGAGAGTGTTCACAGTCAGAGCAGTGAGCTCTTCTTTTCCAGTAGGCTAGCAAGAACTGGGGATCAGGTTCAAGACACAGAAGATACTTTGTACTGTGCAACCTTTCAGAGGCTGTGCTGCCTCTTTTCACCCCTCCCACAGCAGACAACAACAGCTGAAAGAGGGAGGCTGCAGAGAGCTCCCTCTGAGCTCTGCCTCTCTTGGTAGCTTCCAAAAAAAAAAAAAAAGAGGACTTTGCTCTTCCCTTGGGTTTCTTTGTTCTCTCTCACTCACCATTGCTTCACCTGGGGAAATAGGGAGGAACATCAGGGAGCAAGTGCAACTGTTTCCACTTTCAGGGAAAATGCTGCACTAGTCAGGGAACTTAGTTCCCCAATTGTACACGGACTGTAATGCCTCTCACAGAGGCAAGTCACAATCTAGGTGACAATGAAACACAAAAGTGTTAATGTCACAATGGCCAAACCCTACAATCCTCACTCAATGAGCAGCACATACATCCACTGATTTCAATGCAGCACTCATGCAAGTGATCGTTTCTTACCGTAAGAGCACAGAAACAGGCCCCAAATGAGGCAATAACAAAAAATAGACTGCAAGGGGTTATGCAGTTTAGATGTAATATACTGACTATTTAAGGAATTGCCTGTCTCATTTGATTCTATTTTCAGAGATGTATGAAGACATTTGACAAAAATCTACCATTTCTCCTCAATCTTACTCATGAATCATGAGCAAACATAATCAGTTTCCAGCATGTACATGCCCCCCTTCTAACCCCAGGCATTTGATAATGATTCACCAGTTGTAGCTACAGTATAACATGGTTAATGATTATGTAAATTACAGTTCTCCATTATGTAATCTCACATTATATAACAACAAGGAAAAGGCATGTGTAAAGTGCAAAGTTTGAACTGCAAAATACAGAGGGATCGATGCCTCAATACAGCCTGGGTATTGCCTTCCCCAACGTCCTCTCTGCTGTGCATCCAAAGCTAATAAATCCATAAATAAAATAAAAATGACCCATGTCCTTACCTATATATTGAAAGAAGCAATTAAATAAGGATTGTATCTTGCCACAGATAATCCACAGCCTGGTTTTTAGTTAACCAAATCTGATTCATAGGAAATTATAATGTACATCCTAAATTAAAAAAAAAATTGTATGCTAGAAATTGAAAAGGGTTGTTTTAGGATTGGATTCAGGTGGGAGGAGGACTAATGAGAAATGTCCCTCCTGCTCAACCCTAATGGCGCACACTGACAATCTTTAGCATGCTGGTTGATAAAGTCATGCCATACTACTAAGTCCCTAGGTCTTCAAATGTGCTGAATCCACATCTCATACTGCAAGCTTCTGACTGTCTGCTACAGAGAAGCAGCATTGCATCCAGGACTGCTCATTCATCCTCATTCAGGCTCAAAGGAAAAATGAGGGCAGAGTGGGTGACTTCAAAATAAGTTAAACATCTTAGTGGAGGAGAGGCGAGGAGGGAGAGGAGAACATGAAATAAGTGAAATGGAAAAATGGAATGAAGAGACTATCAGAGAAGGGATTAGAGGAACAAAGGGAAAATTATGAGAAACCCTTTCTCCCTTCTCTTCCATATTTATCACTTTCCCACTCTATTCCTTTCTTTCCTTGTCTTTCTTTCCACTCTCTTTTGTCACTATAGGCAATGGCTGGCTGGCGTGCAGATAAACTGGCAACAAGCCAGTACATGTGTAGCTGCTGAACAGCTCAGAGATTAAGCAGTGTTCAGGGATAGGGGTGGCAGATAGTGATTTGAGGAGAGTTTCTTTTTCCAGGAGGAAGATTCAGAAGAAAAACAATGATCTTAATATTTTGTAAGCTTCAGACATGTAGCATGAATCAGAACCATAAAGGAATCTTCCTCATGATGACTGTTATTACTAGGCATAATTCTGGACTTTTAACCTTGTTTGCAAAAGTCAGTTTAAGATGACTACTCGGAGTGTTTCCATTGACTCCAATGCACTTGGGATCAGGCCTGAATACAGGTGAGCAAATACTGCAACAAAAATGCAACTGATTTTTGTTCAAACTTTGTGAGTTAACTTCAACTGTGTTCATGCCCCATTTTGTATTTGCTCTTCATATACATTCTAGTGATGTTTGCTGGCAAGAATGTTTGCAGAAACAGAAGGCATTATGCAAATTATCTCTGAATAATGAGCAGGTTAAGACAGAAGATTCCCAATGGTAAGAATAAATTGAGAAATTTCACCCCTGTCCTGTGCCTCCCTGTATTATAGACTGAAGGACTATTAGAAGAATTCTGAGATGTGTTTCATGACTGATTTCATTGGTTGCCCAATTGCAAAACTTACACGTGTGCTTTCAAATTCTAACAAACTTGTCTACGCTTTTCTGTTTGTATTCATTTTTAATGAAAATTTAAAATACTGGAAGATTTCATTTAATTTTTGTAAGGTTAAGGCAGATGTGACTGGTTGAGTCACAGAGACCCCCTTGGGACTGCCACCTGATGTGCTGAGACTACCTCTGAGCCCGTTTTCCCTGGCAGCTTGGGACTTCAGTACCCTCTCTTGTTGAGCCAGACACGCTAGCCTGCTGCAAACATAGACCCAGGTCTGAACCATGTCCCCTACAAGCTGCAGACTTAACTGAAAACAGCTTAAGAAGTGCTCCTGTCTCTAGCACCCAGACACCCTGTTCCCAGTGGGATCCAAACCCCAAATAAATCTGTTTTACTTTGTATAAAGCTTATACAGGGTAAACTCATAAATTGTTCACCCCCTATAACAGTGATAGAGAGATATGCATAGCTGTTTACTCCCCCAGGTATTAATTACTTGCTCTGGATTAATTAATAAGCAAAAAGTGATTTTATTAAGTATAAAAAGTAGGATTTAAGTGGTTCCAAGTAATAACAGACCGAACAAAGTAAATTACCAAGCAAAATAAAACAAAAACACACAAGTCTAAGCCTAATACAGTAGGAAACTAAATGCAGGTAACTCTCACCCTCAGAGATGTGCCAATAAGCTTCTTTCACAGACCAGACTCCTTCCTAGTCTGTGTCCAGCAATCACTCACACCCCCGTAGTTACTGTTCTTTGTTCCAGTTTGTTTCTTTGGGGTGCAGAGGCTATCTTTTGAGCCAGCTGAAGACAAAATGGAGGGGTTTCCAGGACCTTTTATATTCTCTCTCTTGTGGGCAGAAACCCCTTTGTTCTCCTGTGCAAAATCACAGCAACAAGATGGAGTCTGTAGCCACCTGGGCAAGTCACATGTCTATGAATGACTCAGCTTTTTGCAGGCTGATGCCATTGTTTACATGTTAGTTTGAACATTCCCAGGGAAGCTCAGATGTGGATTGGTGTCTCCCAAAGTCCATTGCTAGTTAAGTACTCCCTATTACTTGAATAACCCCTTCACACTATGTTGACCAAATCTGCCTTATGTGCTTCCTACAGCAAACACTTTAAATACAAGCATAGAGCCAACGCTCATAACTTCAGATATAAAAACGATACATGCATACAAATAGGATGAATATATTCAGTAGATCATAACCTTTGCAAAGATATGTTACATTGCATATATAGCATAAAACATGTTCCAGTTATGTCATATTTACCCTCATAAGCATATTTCTATAAAGTATTATGGGGTGCAACGTCACAGCAGAGATCAAGAAGAATATGGAAGAAGCTCCCAAATTCAGCTACATTTCGAAGTTACTACACATCCACATATCATAATTCTACAAATATGCTCTCCATCCTCTCAGATTAGCTCTGAAGCTAAAAGTTTTGGAGAATGGCCAAAGAGAGAAAGGAAGAGAAGTAATTATGGGGAAAGAGTATAAAAATGGATAAACCTCTTGAAATTTCTCCTTGTTCTTATTTTACAGATCAAAAAAACCTAACTGAATTGTACTGATGACCAAAGCAGAATCAGTCAATTAAGAAATATATAATGCTGGTTTAGCACATTTGCCGTTGTACTGATGATCCAATATGATCACACGGTCTAGGATCGTGACCGATCAAATTAACATTAATACTATTGGCTCACACAATACTATGTGAGTTTCCCATTTTGCCCTCACATATCCTGTAAGGAGTGCAGAGCAAGCCTGCTAACGAGGTTCCATGGTGCCATGTGTAAAAAGTGCAAGTGAATTCAACATGATTTATTTAAAAAGTGTAAGACAGAGCTTACAAAAGAGTAATGCATGGCATAGGAATGTGTATTCTAATTATTCGTAATATAAAAACACTTTTTGTTTATGTTGCTGACAAATAGATGTGTTTTCGAAAATCTCTAGACTTTCAAGCATTTCTTCTCAAATTTGACATTGAACAGGAGAAATGAAGAGACATGAACAACATTAGTGAGATAGCTCTATGCTCAAAAAAGACTTTCATATTAAAAATTACTCTTACGCCATAAAAAGAAAAGGAGGACTTGTGGCACCTTAGAGACTAACCAATTTATTTGAGCATAAGCTTTCGTGAGCTACAGCTCACTTCATCGGATGCATACTGTGGAAAGTAAGAAAAGGAGTACTTGTGGCACCTTAGACACTAACCAATTTATTTGAGCATAAGCTTTCAAATAAATTGATTAATCTCTACACTATCCACAGGATGCATCCGATGAAGTGAGCTGTAGCTCACGAAAGCTTATGCTCAAATAAATGTGTTAGTCTCTAAGGTGCCACAAGTACTCCTTTTCTTTTTGCGAATACAGACTAACACGGCTGCTACTCTGAAACCTGTCTTAAACCATACTATGCTTCCTAAGAATATGACTTCAGTGTTCTATTTCCACTTGCTGAATTGTTTTCCTTCAAGAGCAATAAGCTGGCTGTCCAGATATCTGTATTCTTTGTGACATTCGGGTACTTAAGCCTAAGGTGCCAACATCCTTAGAAAGGTTACAGAGAATGGTAATGCTTCGGCTCTGAAAAATTGCATCGAGGCACTGAAGTCTGGATGTCAATTATTTCATGACCTATGCTGTCAATTGGCAATATTGTTGCATTCCCTACACCCTTCCTTCTAGCTGCGTGACATTGTTATCCAAATATTTCCTTTGGCTGAAAATGCAGCTTGGTTGAGGAAATAACTGAATTTATATGAATGGAAGCTCTTATTTATGACTGTTCTGTTTGCTAGATGATTCATTACCTCCAATAAGAATATTTGAATGTGTTGAGCTATTTGTATTGAAGGCATCATCTGTAGAGCAATATCGTTTGGTGGTCACTGGATGGCTGATTTTGTTTGGTATATGCCTCTGTAGATGTTATTACCTTGTTAAGAATCAAAGATGCTGCTTTGCTGGACACTGAATTAATAGCTTTTTTCTGCTTTTTTAATCTCTGGCTTTTCCTTCTACACCAGTGAATCATAACTCCCCTCTCTTCTCCCTTGTTTTTGATATTCCTCAGATGCCACTTCCTCAGCAGCCCCCATAAATAAATGCACTTTGCAGCATGCTCCAAAGATCTGATTTTGGGGGGTTCAATCCAGACCAGTAAGGGGTTGCATCACCACCTGCCCTTCAACTCTGGGTGTCTTACATGCTACATTGCTGTGCTCACAGCCCCGAGAGTAACAGCCAACACACAAGCATACAGGTCACACCCTGGCTTCCACTGTCCAGTTACTGTTTGCAGAGTAACCCCAACATCTCCTTAGTCCCAAATTTACCCAAAATTGTTTCTCACCCTCCCTCCAGTGTCCAGGTCTTTCCTGGAACAGCCACAGAAGTTAAGTTCCCTGCTTCTTTAAAGAGACAGAAACAGCAGCTTGTTATCTTGTCTGGAATTAAACAATCACTTCTATTCAGTCAAAGTACTTGGCTGGTTTAGATGAAAAATAAAACAATTTATTTAATCAAAGTATTAGTGAATGCAAGTATAAGGGATAAAGACAGAAAGGGTTACAAACAAAAGTAAAAATGGTTTTCTAATGGCTAAGACCAAATTTAACAAGCTACTGTCTTTGTTCAAGGTAGTTTCCTCACCAATCTTCCTTTTACAGCAATGGCTGAGTAGACCTTGAGTCAGGATCCCCACAGAGTTTAAGGCACTGGCTTTCCTTGTCTCCTCAGGTGAAGGAGAACTCAGCAGCTCTCTGCGCCTCTCTTTATAGTCCAGTGAACCTTTGAAAATTCTCTGTCAAAGTTCATTGACCCTGCTTCAAGATGCAGGAAGGATTCCTAGGGCTACAGTCTTCATTCCACACTGAGATTGTTAAGTGATCAGTTTCTCCCTACTTGCTGACCCGATGGCTTTGTTTGCTTGGCATGTAATTGTGATTTTCTTTGGTCACACCTTCAAGCAGGCAGAAACACATTCCAGTGACTGGAAAAAAACTGTTTATCTACTCCCCCTGACATACCTGGTTTAAACACATTTTAGTCATAATTCCAGTACCTCTGTATAATCTTTTGTGGGCTGACTGTACATATGTCATGCAAGAATATTATGATCAGTGAGTTATTAGTTTTCCAGTGACATATTACATGCCACCTTTTGGGAATATATTGTGACAACAGTGTGTTAGATGTAGTGAGTAGGCCAGCCCTGACAAGATTTGCTGACAGAGTAGTGAACCACCAATAAGCATCTGTGTCACAAACGGTCAATAGACTTAGGCCATTTTGGACCAGGGAGAAAGCTAGTTTCAGAATTGTCTACCATAGACAGATAACACTATCACTTTCCTTGCCAGGGGAATGCAGGTCCAGTGACTGCTGATTGCAGTGTGGTAGTATGGCCTGAAGAGAGAAGTGGTCTCTCAAGTTGGTCCTAAGCCATTTTGATCTTTATAGATCACACCCAACATGTTAAATTCAGTCCACAAACTGAAGCAGATCTTGGTGCACAGATGACACGTGCTGTCATTGAGAAACACAATTTCACAGCGAAGCTGCTGCATTCTGCACCAGCTTCAGTTTCCAGATTGGTCCAAAGTGTACCCTCAAGACTGGGTTTCTGCAAAGAGTACATGGGCAGTTATGGGATTGCATGGATGTAACTAAAGAAAGCGATGCCTCCCACCCCCCAAATGCAGTTGTACATGTGCAACAAAGCAAAGTATCCACTACTAATGAAGAGGGGGAAATGCTAAAAAGAAACCAGGAATTTCCAAGATGTTCTTGTGGTTAAGGCACTGCACTGGGACTCTAGAGTTTTGAGTTCTTTCCCTGCTTGGCCACAGACATTCCTGTGTCTTAAGCAAGTCACTTAGGGCTTGATTCTGCTCCTGCTATAGTCAAAGGCAAAACTCCCATTGACTTTAACAGTTCAGGATCAAGCCCTTAATTAAACTCTGCAGCAGTTTCCCATAATTTTAGTAGTAATTCTCTATCTCACAGTGTTGGTGTAGCAAGCATAATTCCATTAATGTTGGGTGAGGTGTTTAGAGGCTAGAGTGATGAGAACCATAAAAAGCCTTTAAAAATAAAAAGGGTCAAATAGATCTATCTTGCCATCACACCAATAGTCACTCTGGTAAATTACCCCAATCTTACAAACTAGTTAATGGAAGAACAATTTTTAGGAAAAATATAAGCAAAGGGGAGAGACTCAATTTACTATGACTGGATAGTTTAATTAAGATTAAACTACCCCAATGTTTGCTCATCATATTTTATGAGAATATTTTTAGCGACCACTTCATGCTTGTTTTAAATCTGAAAATCCTGACTTACTTGATTTAAATCTATTTTAACAATGCTTTTTATCTTTTATCTTTTTCATATTAAGAAAGCCAGCTCATTTCTGTTAAATAAACCAAAGACATAAAAGTAACAGTACTTGAGGGTTAACTGGATTAGAATGATAATTGCAGATGTAAGGAACAACAAAGGTGCCACTAGAGTGTATCTGTGGGCAGCTGGTATGGCAGATTTTGCCAATATTAGTGTTAATGTGGGAATACAACAATATGGTAGCTGCTAACATTTGATTCAATAAATCTCAGTCCATTTTTTAAGTCTAGCTAGCGTTTTGGAGAACCAAGCTCAGTATTTCATAGTGCCAAAGGCAGGATTTTATGTGAATCCCACTCAAATGGCAACAGGCATTCTTAGGGTTTTTAAAGTTTTTTTCCTCTGAAAATCTAGCACACAGCAAAAGATAATTCATGTCCAAAATATTCACAGAAAAATGGTGTAATGCTCACTATGGTGGTTTTTCTCAGATGATTCAAGCCCTAAGAGAAAACATGTCTGTGCTGTCAAAATCATTTGACAATGTTTTGTTATTATTATATTTAGTTTGTATGTAATTTTTTCTTTTAAATTGAGCTCTAAAGTTGTTTAGTACATTTTCTTTTTAAAGAACACTAGACTTTAAAAGTAAGAGCCACATAAATATTCACAGTAACTGTTTATATGAGTGGGCAACCTTCAGAAGTTATCAATTCCACACAAGTCTGGTACTTTTCACAACTTAGAAAATTACAAAAAATGCAATTAGAATGTATTTCTAAAACTACTTCTTGCAATTAGCTCTTCTAGAGATGGGTCCTTAGGTAACATGTTTTGGACCAGGAGCTCTCTGGACCAGATACACAGACAGATGTGAACACTGTTCTCAGAGTCTCAGAACTCTGTTCTGATCAAGTTCTCTCTTTGAGAACTATGTCTGTCTGTCGAAGATACTTCCTCCTCCATCTACTTTAGACACCCTTCCTTATTTTTGTGACTATCCTCCAGTGCTTAATTTGTAATGAAAGTGGTGCAGGGGCTCAAGCTCTTTTTTAACATTCATAACTGATGCAGCAAGCTCAGAAGTGCCAGGGCTATGAACTGCCAACCCTAGCGGTGGGGGGGCTTAACCCTGGCACAAATTAAGCCCTACTACCCTCTCTACTCCCACACACTGTCACGCCTTCCCACAAAGAGTTTTCTTCTGATAAGGCTACCTCTCAAGTTTCTACCTGATGCTCACCCAACTCTGTACCCACGCTACTGATGGTCATCCAGTGGCAAGTGCACTCTCATAAGTTCAATGTGTTATCATAAGAATCTATAACAGCACGAACAACTACAACATCATTGTTTTGGAGGGCCAAGCACGATTAACACTTTAAAGGGAACTTGTTCAGGGAATAGCAAATCTTTGACAAGATGCACAGAGAGCAGCAAATTGCAACATTCACAGGGCTTGAGTGTAAAACGTACAAGATAGAGCTTGCTTAATCCTTGGTTCCATTTTGTTTTATGGAAAATGGCCACGCTGCAAATATTAAGATGATGCAATAGTGGATATTTATTATCAGTGGGGGTTGGAAGGCTTAGGTTTTTATCAGTAAATGTTGGTAAACATCAATTTCACCACACATACAATGAAACAATGAAAAAATATTTGCATCAGTGACAATCAACATTTACAGATAGGCAATGTTAGAAAAATGCTGTTTGAGAACTTATTAGTGTTTGATTTATGGATATTTACTTGGTACATTTTGACTCGTGATGGTGATAATTTGTTTTGTAATGGTTATAAAGGTTTAATATTTTTAATCTCAGAGTCTAGTGTCATTAAATAATTATTGTCTTCCCCTCCATTGTTTGACACACACACCCCATAATTCCCCCCAACTTTGAAAATTGAAATCAATATAGCTCAGGGAAAAATTAAAAACCCATCTTTTTCCACAGCTGTGAAAATTAAAAAGGATAAAACTTGGGGGAAAAAATAAGCTTTAAAATAATCCATGTGACCTGTCAAAATTATAAAAAAATATAAAAATTGAATCCCACTAAGCCTAATCAGTGCATATGAAAAAGTCCTGACTTAGAAAAATAAGAAAAGTGAACTTTCTTACTGTGCTACCCACTAATTTTGCACTTTGATTTCCCTATGCACAAGAAATATGGAATTTGAATGTTTAACACAGAAAGAAGACAAGACAAAATTGCACTGAAAAAATTCACCATTAATCCACAGCTAATCATCAGCACCAGCTAAACTACAAACATGCATTGAGAGGTTGAATTCAAAACCTCCAGCTGCATAAATACAGGCTACTATTTAGTGAACTGAAGAGGAATTTCCATTAACATTAAGTAGTAACATTGCTTATCTGGTTTCAGAGTAACAGCCGTGTTAGTCTGTATTCGCAAAAAGAAAAGGAGTACTTGTGGCACCTCAGAGACTAACCAATTTATTTGAGCATAAGCTTTCGTGAGCTACAGCTCACTTCATCGGATGCATCCGATGAAATGAGCTGTAGCTCACGAAAGCTTATGCTCAAATAAATTGGTTAGTCTCTAAGGTGCCACAAGTACTCCTTTTCTTATTGCTTATCTGCTTGTTAGGCTAACCTCCAGAGCAAGGGTTCCCAATTTTATTCCACCTGCCACCAAAATTTTACTTCTGTGACTACTAAACTACTCTATTTCTTTCTTCCATGGCTTTATATCTGCAAATCCTTTTGTGAACTTATGACAGAAATCTTAATATTGCTTCAGTAAAAGAAAACCGACAAAACTAAAAAATGCCAATGCTGTATTATGGACAAAGTAGGTTTTATATTCATATTCATACAAATGTGATAATTTCACAATTAAAATATCAAAACCTGTAATTTATACATTCTTATTGAAAATTTAATGACTTGCATATTCCCTAGTGAGATATAGTTAAGGCTAAATAATAGGCTAATTAACGCAGCTATTTACATTAGAATATTATTGTCACAAACATAAAGAAGAGAAACATTTTCCCCCACTGAAAGTAAAAAATGGTGGTCTGTAGAAAATTGTTGAGGCCAGGACAACAGATTCTCAACCCACATTTGGGTTACAACCCCAGACTTCAAAAATATTGCTCTGGAAAATGAGACTGTTGCAAACACGTGAGCCAGCTGGTTTCTATTAAAGATAGGGAAATGTTAAGTATGAACAAAAGCATGTTTGCAGTCAACTATTCATGAAACATTTGAACTCTGTCAAATAAACCTGTTTAGGTAGTGTTAAAAAAGTCAAAATCCATTCCTACGGTTCCCCTAGTTACAAAGATTTTGACTCACTTATCATTCACAATATCTAAAATACTATGGTGAAGGCTTCATTAGCAATATTAAATATACACACAGTTATGAACCCTGAATGTTTTTCTTTTTCAGATTATTCAATTATATGATTATATGCTGATTTAGGGCCTTCGTATTTAGCCATTCCATGTTCAGAATTTTCACTTCATTAAAAGCTCTGTGCATATTGGAACTCCAGAACAAGGCCTTAAAATATCATTTTATTGGTTCAAGAAGCCACAGACATGAATTCCAAGCACCAAAATGAATTCCGGAAACAACATGCCTGAACAAATGCAGTAAAATAAGATTTGAAATACAAAGTACCTTGTATATATGATTTTTTGTATAAGTTTGAGGCCAATCACTTTCTCAAATACTAAACACTATCAAAATAAGGACACAATATCACACATATATAGCATTCCAATATGAATTTAAATACAAAAAACAAACAGCATATGCACACACACTGACCTATATCAGATTAAGATGTTGGTTAATGCAGTATATATGTGAATTAGACATACAGAAAATGAAAAAAAAATGTGTTTAAGGTAATAATATGGCTGAATATAAGTATTACTTCAGGAGTACTATTTAATCTTTATTTTAAAGTGCTTCAGTGGTCACCAAGAACTTTACAATCATAAGGAGGCATAAGATTTATATTCTTAAATTCCAAAATACAAGCATCTACCTCTCAAGTTAAGGGTCACATGAGTAGGTCTGACATTCCATCCAGTAGTGCACACAGTTTTATGTAAACACTAACCAGTACAACAGAAGGCCCAGTTAGAAAAACCACTTGTCCTTGAGCATCTGGAGTTCCCTAGAGTTTAGCTCCTGGAGTTTGGTGCCAGTTATACAAATAAGAAATATTATTGAGTCATAACAGTGTTTGGGCTTATGACACATATTTGAGAGCAGCTCCGGCCTTCCATCCAGAAGAGGGCACCATCTCAGTCTCTCCCCCTCCTCCCCATCATACATACACATACAATTACATAAACAAACAATTTAAAAAAAAATCAGTAAAACTTACTTATTCCACAGAAGCAGCCATATATCTATGAACGGATGGGAAACTTGAGTTGATATGCAGCAAATCTCTCTCCTGTTGATTTAAAGAAAACACTTGCCTTTGAATGTTGCCTTTAGGAAAGTTTCCAACCTATTTCCATTACTTTGAGCGTGGATGGAGATGTGGGGGAGGGGTGCAATTTTATTATAAATTAACTTGAGATTTTCCCCAGACAAAACCTGCCTACATTGACAGAGTAAAAAACCTAAGAAAAATGCACATAAAAATTGTATATGCAAATTTTAAAATTCTGAAGTTGGCACCCTCCACATCCCTCAATTATCCCTACACAACTACATCAATCCACTCCTTCCCACTATCAGTTCTTTCCCCACTCCTCCTCCATCCATTAGTTATCTTCCGCCATCAATTTGATTTTGCCTACTATCCATCAGTCCCCTTCTTCCAACTCTCTTATTTTGGTTCCCCTGGTCTATTGATCCATCTTCCCTTTCTAGTCCCCCAGTTTCCCATTTCCCTAGCCTTCCTTTCCTCTCCTCCCTTCAGTTTTCCCTCCTCCCCTTTACCCCACTACCTAATACTCAGGCAGGGCTGGCTGGCTGGCCTCTTTGCTTAGCAGATGCAGTTGCTCGGCTTGCTGGTGTTGGTGGGCATTTCTCCCTCCTTTTTTCCTTCCCCTGCTGACTGTGCTCAGCTCATCTAGACCTGGACTCCTCCCTTAGCTTTCTCTGAAACTATCCTTAGAGAACAGGGGCATTGCTGAAGCTGGGAATGCAGCCTGACTGGCTGACAAGGAAAATCACCAGCTCCACCCACCTTGGCAACTAGCTAAAGCCAGACAAACCTGCTTTGGGGGCATGGGGGCAGAAAACAGACTGAAAAGCCATTGTTTCCAGCAAAAAACTAGGCAGATCTGGGTCTGGGGTTTGCATTATTAAGATAACATGCACCCCTGACTCTTCATAGAACTCAGTGCTTCTGATGTCCTTCTCCTCTGCAGAGGGCCTCACAGTCTCCCTACTACCAATCATGTTGGGCTGTGGGTGGAGGAGGTCTCTCTGTACCCAAACTGCACACTTTCCTGCTGTCATGATTTTCTCATGACATAGAAATTATTTGTTGGCCTTTGTTATGGCCTTTGGCACATGCCCAACTGACTCCCTGTGTCACTGCACACACTGTACTGCAGGAATGTAAGCATTGACTTGTCCAGGGCTTTCGCTATAATTCTGGAGGAAATCCATGGCCATCCAGTGTTAAAGAGGATGGGGCACGCCAATTTCAATGAGCCAGCAATTCTCCTTGTCTTTATTCTTTAGCTTCTGTCGGACCAGGGAAGTCCTTTCGGCTCAGAAAAGGAGGTACTATTGGATTTCGTGTGTATGGGACACATTTTCTAACTTGGTTCTTGATGCTACAAGGGATTGAGCACACTGCATTGCCACTGAAGTCAATGGGAGTGGAGGGGGCTTAGCATCTCAATGGCACATGTCCTTCCCACAGCATTGTGGTGAGAGATAAGCTGGGAGAAAAAGGAAGGGACCAGAGAAAAGAGGAAGAGGACAGGGAGAAAAAAAATTCAGGCAAAGGAATTAAAATAAATATATGGGGGAATGCAAATTAAAAGAGCTAACGTAAAATCACTGAATACATAAAAGTGTTGGAAAGTGTTATAGAAATGAAAAACTAAGGAGAAAAGAGATAGTCACAGGAGAAAAATATAATAGAAATCAGATGAGACAAACAGAGCAAAGAAAGTAAATAGCAAATTTAAATAGGTTTTAGAAAATATAATAGGAAAATATACAAAAGAAAAGAAAAAGTGAGGGGAAAAGAAAGAACTGAAAAAGACACATGGTAAATTATTCTTTTGAGCATAAGTGGTTGGGGGTTTTTTTAGTCAACATAATTAAAGTAAAAATATCCCAGGGGAACCAGTCCTGCTTTTTAATGATCAAAACTGTACACAATATAGGAATGATAAATGCTTTAATTTTTTTCCCCTAAATGCCTTCAGAGCCTACCCCCATTCATACAATTCACAGGTGCCTCACCTGAAAATGACCAAACTCCACCACAAAATCCCAAGATGTAATTGGCCACTACAACCAGGGAAGTAAGCAGGTTAAGTGCACTGCAGTGGTGAGTCACTTTTGCACACGCAGTTATTTGCACAAGTTAACTGTTTGCTCATGCACATTGAGCAAGTTAGCAACATAACTATTGGACCTCTTTGCACAAACATCATTTGCATGCTTAAATGGAGGTGTCTGTACAGGGCACAAGCCCCTTTGAAAACACAGCCCTTCAGCAAAAACCCATTATTGGAAAGTCAGAGTCTTGCACTGCATGCTTTTTAACAGTTTCCAGACTTTGAGGACAAGACTTGTGGTGCCTTTGGGGTGAGCTTTTTTTGGCGGTGAACAAAAATCACCTGAGATTATGCAATTTCTTCCCGTTTCCATGCTCTCAGAAGAGGGGTCCTACCAAAACACATTTCCTCCAGAGCAGAGGGATGGACTTCATTCTCTCCAGTCCCAATTGCTGCTGCTCCTTCATTTGTTTAGAAGGGCTCACTGGAGAGCGAAACAGAGTCTTCCTGTCTCCCTCAGGAGCCGAATACTCCGTTTCCTCACCTGCTATCTGAGCTGATTGATGACGCCAGAGCAGCAGTTGCATCCCCTGAAGCTACAGCTATAATGCTTCAGGGGCTACGTTGCTAGGGGAAAAGCAAACTCATACATCAAGGTCTTGAGACATTTAAAAACCATCTCTTACTGGCATTGAACAATAGCCTAGACAGAGCTGAGCACAATTAGTGTGATTTTTCTGAGTTTCACATATGTGTATCAGACTCAGATTTCTGTATGCTACATGATTTGAAGGTTTTTAGCCAGACAAAGGAATTTTATTCCCCAGGAACCTTCACAAATAGATTAAAGCTACAGAAGTTCCAGCCAAAAGGCTCACATGATTGCTCTTCATGCAGTACATTCTGGTTACCTATTTCTTTTCAGTGACAAATGAATACAATACCTTCTGGCTTCCTATATTTTGTTCTCTTTTGTCACCTTTGTCACCTAGATTTCATGGCATATGTTTGTCCTTTCCCCTGACAGACCCAAGAAGAGGGTCATGCACTAAGACCTTGGCCTTAGTGAGAAAAGCATTTGTCAATACAGTACCCGCAATTATCATAGTGGCTCGGGGCTATGTAACTGCCCCATTCAACTTGTAAATTGCACTTCCATATAAGGTTACCTGGGTGTGGTTTTTGACAGTGCATATTTCACTGTTTTTACTGTACATGCATAAACATGTCCGACCTTTGTGGTAGGTTTTCACCCAATATGGTGAATTTGCACAAGGAGATCATAGTATTTTACACATTCTTCCACATGAGATCATGAAACATTTTTAGAACAGAAAACAGCCATTTAGCCCAATACACCTATTCTCAATTGGCTGATCATAACCTCATCTTTCTGCGTATTCACCATACACCATTTCCTCCTCCAGAAACAATTCTAATGTACATTTCTCTTGAAAGCAAAAATACATTGTTTAATTTATTCCATATGTTAATTACTCTCTCTGAGAGATAACAGGAACATAAGAACGGGCATAGTGGGTCAGACAAAAGATCCATCTAGCCCAGTGTCTTGTCTCTGACGGTTGCCCATACCAGAGCTTCAGTGGGAGTATACAGGGGAGTGATCTACCACTGTCTTCCCCTCCTACCTTCTGGCAGTCAGAGGTTTAGGGCTGTCCTAAATTTAGACTGAGGTCACTATTTGTATGGTTTCCTAATTTTTGAATTATGTCACTTATTTAACCTTGCAGTAGTGAGAATGTTTCTATTTTAAATCAATATAAAAGGCCAAACAATCCTCTTCTATACAAATGTTCCTAAAGGGAAAATTACATCTACGTTCCCATGGCTCAGAAACCACTAATGTCAATCTCCTCTTAGCCAGAAGGATGAGTGTTAGCACGGAACGGATAAAAACAAGGTCTCATCCACACAAAAGGACTAATACTCTACTGCCTTGCACCTGGTGCAGCCATCAATACATTGTACTCACCTTACACAGCATTAAGTGACTATACAAGGTGCAAGGAAGTGGAGAATCAGGCCCAGGCAATCGAAAGAAATACAAGGGATAGCCGTAATCAACCTGGAAGATCTCTGGACTGGCAAGGAAGCTCTTCCCAGTTTGAAAATTTTCTGCTCTTAACTGCATTAAGAAACCTTCCTTGGCCTTCCTTTCTACTGCCTGGCTCTGTGACCACACTGCCATTGGTTCCCCCCTCTCTGCACATGCTCTCCATCACACTTCCAATGGGGCTCACACAGCATAGAGCAGAAATTAATGTTGCTTCCATGGCACTCACTGGAGAAAATCCACTAGTTTTAGAGGGAAACTTTGGCTTATTCCACTTCTGGCCTGACATGTCCACTGGTATCCCACAAAATCACAACTGCATTGTCCATGTTGAAGGCCTTGCATGAGTATAGATGTCATTTACACGTTGTACATGGCACTCACGCATTCTGCAATTTAATCAGGGTGGATAAAAATCAGGGTTTTTTTTTTAAATTAAAAATGGATTTTTTGAAAAATTAAATTAAATACATGTTTATTTTAAAAAAACCTATTTAAAATTAAATTTGAAATTGATAAGTTATGTTAAGGCCTAAACATATGATGATCTAGTCAAATAATTTAAATTAAATTCAAGAAAGTATTAAGCGGTTCATGGTTTTGTCACGTTTTAAAAAAAGTCATACTACTGAACTGGTGGAAGTCATCTGGAACCAGAGTTTGTTGAAGTGCTAAACCAGCTTTTGACAGCAATAGCCTCTACTGCAGATAAATATCTTCTTTATTTCAGCATATTCAACTAATTCATCCAAGTTAAGAAACCAATTGGAATTTGAAAAAAGCAGAAAAACTTGTTTTCCTTTCAATCTAGTAATAAAAACTAGGTATGAGTGGATGAGATCTGCTAGTTCTAAAATTCTAAAGGTTGTGGTGACCAGAATCATTTCAATTAACTACAGATAACAATTGCTTTGTTTAATAAATCACTTTTAAAGGCAAAACATGTTTTGGTAAACTTTTTTTTTCTTATGTATCCAACACATTTAAGGTAATTTTATGTAATAAAAATTTTTAAATGGTGTTTTTGTGCATTTTTAATTGAATTTCCATCCAAATAGAGAATCAAAAGTAAAACAGACATCATCTAGGTGCAGATTTTTAAAGGTATTTAGGCGTTGCTTGTGCTCAGCAAAGCAACGCCTATGTGATTTAAGAGTCCAAATCTCATTTTCAAAAAGAAATGTAGGCACTTAGGAGCCTAAAAAGTTCATCGACTTTAGAATTTAGACTCCTAAGTAACTAAATTCTTTTTGAAATGACATTTGGGCTCCTTGATCAGTTGATCCCCAGTGATCTCCTTGATCACAGCATAGCAATGCCTAAATATCTTTTAAAATCTGGGCCCTAGTAAATAAGAAATGCATCATTCACCATTTTCTAACATTAAAAAGGTTAACATTAAGAATCTGAAGCAATATAAGTTGTGCTATATAATTGCTTAAATGTGTATAGATCTGGTGTATCCTCCTGGTTAGAAGAAAAGTATCGTAAAGGCTATATTTAACTGCAAATCACCATGTTTTAATGTATCTCATCCAGTGAGAATAAACCTTGCTTTAGTTAATTTCCTAAAAAGTATAAATGCAAAACATTAACATTTATTTAAATCAAAGGTCCTGCTGCTGATTTAAATCATAATTAAAATTGGCGATTAAAATCTCTTTGATTTAAATCAATCCACCCTGGATTTAACACAATTTTCTGGAGCAAGCACCATTTCTTCCACTCCCTGGTGCAAAATGGAGTGAAACATAGGGTTAAATATACGATGGGCCATTTTTTCAAAATGAGCCCCTACAACTTCACCAGCAGTTTTGTGAATACACTTACACTTGTGGACCAAATAACAGGATTCCAGTTTCTAACATCCTTATCATAAGAGTGCTCAGTCAAACATTTCATGGTAGATCCGTGTCTGGTATAAATTGTTATAGCTCCATTAGCTTCTGTAAAGCCATAATCATTTACACCAGCTGTGAATCTGTCCCCTCAAAACTGTTCTTTTTGCCCCACAAATGATTACATTTGTAAAAACTGCAAATACAAATTTAGAGTCTAAGTTGAGACCTCTTTGAACCTTTGACTTATAGCCTTATGGCCCTGCACAAATCTAAAACCTGTGGAGGCTTTTAGGAAAAGGACAGCTTCTTAAATTTGCTTTAGTTACTCACTCCATGAAGTTACCATGGGTTGGGGAGAAGTCATACTTTTCAGATTTCTTTCCCCAACCCCCAGCATTCAATTCAATAAAATTGTTCTCTCAAAGACTGCATTTCCTTTTCAATTACTCTAACATTAAACCCTAACTCCGGCCGTAAAGATATACTGCTCTAAGGAACAGAACTATCTGCATAAATCTTTTTGATAATGGTGCTCTTCTTTCCAAACATTTCCTTGATGTAGAATACAAACTGAGCTCCAGTGTTAAGTCAACTAGGATTTCAGCTTGGCCTTGAAACGTTGCCATTAATTAATTCAGTCCAAGAAGTTCAGACAAAGATACAAACAAAAAAGTTCTCTAAATATATAAAGCATTCACAATATTCTAATTCATTCCTCTCCAGGAGCCCAGCAGAGTCAAAGAATAGTGTACAAAGCATGTTTAGACACTATAAAAAGCACTAGAAAGTGTAAGAATAGCTTAAAAAAACATTTATTTAAAGGCTTGCATTTTGAGGGCGATTGTGAAGTATTTCCTAATCAATTTATGCTTCAGAGTGCTAAACAATTGCAAACTTAATGAAGGGTAGATTTCTTCACTTTAGGAAACAGGACAAAGAATTTCCTATTAGCAATGAGGAAAAGAAAACAGAAGATAGAAGACCTTATCCAAAAATTACAGGAGCTTTTCAGTATTTTAAATACTAAACACAAAGTCAGCAATTCCTGCCTGGGTTCCACCATTTGCACCAGCTAGAAAAAAAAACAATATGAGAAATCCAACTTTTTTTCTCCCCAACTACTTGTGCAATCAATGTAAAACCAAGTACAATAAAACATTGTATGTAATACAATGACAAACCCAGGCTACCAAGGAAAGCTCATAAATCCTTCTCCAAAAAGCTTATCACCACATTTATAGACATATTGCAAGGAAACTAAAACAAATGCCAGGAATTGTCCCAGTGCACAGTCAACTTTGAGACATGCTTCAAGCCCACTAATGTACATTGTATTTTGCTTAGGAATAAGATTACAGTATAGAAAAGTCTACTTTTTTATCAGGGGCTTGTGCAGGAATTTAAATTTGGCCACTTTTGCAAATGCACGTTCTGTGCCCTGCACCACGGCCCCAAGAGCTGGCTCTCACAGAATATCAGGGTCATCTAATCCAACCCCCTACTCAAAGCAGGGCCAATCCCCAATTTTTGCCCCAGATCCCTAAATGGCCCCCTCAAGGATTGAACTCACAGCCCTGGGTTTAGCAGGCCAATGCTCAAACCACTGAGCTATCCCCCTCCCCATGGCAGTCCTGGGACTGAAGGACATGGCGGGGGGGGGGAGGGGGATGGAAACTTACCCCAAAATGTCTTCACCTTCCACTGAGACGAAAGGGATGAGGTAATATCTTTTATTGCAATGGTTCTCAACCAGAGGTAAATGTACCCCTGGGAGTACTCACAGGTTACATCAACTCATCTAGATATTTGCCTAGTTTTACAACAGGCTACATGAAAAGCACTAACGAAGTTAGTACAAACTAAAATTGCATACAAACAATGACTTGTTTATACTGCTCTGTATATGATATACTGAAATATAAGTACAATATTTATATTCCAATTGATTTAGTTTATAATTATAGGGTAACAATTTTCAGTAATAGCATGCTGTGACACTTTTGTATTTTCATGTCTGATTTTGTAAGCAAGTAGTTTTTAAGTGAGGTGATACTTGGGGGTACACAAGACAAATCAGATCCCTGAAAGGTATAGTAGTCTGTAAAGATTGAGGGCCACCGTTTTACTGGGTCAACTTCTGTTGGTCAGAGAGACAATCTTTTGAGCTTACACAGAGCTCTTCTTTAGGACTGTGAAATGTACTCAAATATCACCGCTAAAGACAATGTATAAGTTAACACATATTTCAAGGGACCCTTTAAGATGAAGTGGCCAGTTAACATTTCTCCGGTCATAGGGGGCAAAGGTAAGAAAAAAAGCAGCGGGGGAGGGGGTTAGAGATTGTTGTAATAAACTATAAATCCAGTGTCCCTATTCAGTCCATGATTTTTAGTATCTAGCAAAGTTATGAATTTAAGCTCCCTAGCTCATCGTTTGAAGGTGTTATGCAGTGTTAGGATATAGATATTCAGGCCTGTCTGTAAAGGCCTGTACTCTAAGAATTTAGGTATATTCTTATCACTTGGCTAATTATAGAGGTATAAAAGAGAGAATCAAAATCACTATCTGCTGGTGTAAGGGCCTTCTCTTACTGTGACAGTCTGAGGCCCTGTTCTTAGGCTAAGGCCTTTGGCTAAGCAGCAGAGGCAGCCATAAGCTGGGAAGCGACCGGTCACATCCTCACATTCCAAACTAGTCACATTGAAATAAGGTGCTATTGGGCTGTTAGACACTATCAGGACAGGATTGTATTCCTATCACCTCCAGAGAAAGGGAAGTGCCTAGAAAATGTAAAAGGAAACTTAGTTTGATAGCATCCTGTCTGGCAAGAACTCACTTATCAATAGCTGGGATGTGAAATCCTCACTTCTGTATTGTCGTGTCATTATAGTTTGCACTTTGCTATTGTTTGTCTGTACAATCTCTGTCTGGTTCTGTGATTGTTCCTGTCTGCTGTATAATTAATTTTGCTGGGTGTAAACTAATTAAGGTGGTGGGATATAATTGGTTACATAATCATGTTACAATATGCTAGGATTGGTTAGTTAAATTTCAGGAAAATGATTGGTTAAGATATAGCTAAGCAGAACTCAAGTTTTACTATATAATCTGTAGTCACTGAGGAAGTGGGTGGGAGTGGGTGCGGGAGATGGGAACAGGGAATGGGGGTAAGAAAATTGGAATCATGTTTTGCTAAGGGCAGGAATGGGAACAGGGACACAGGTGTAAGGCTCTGTGGTGTCAGAGCTGGGAAGGAGGATACTAAGGAAGGAAACTGGAATCATGCTTGCTGGAAGTTCACCCCAATAAACATTGAATTGTTTGCACCTTTGGACTTCGGGTATTGTTGCTCTCTGTTCATGCGAGAAGGACCAGGAAAGTAAGTGGGTGAAGGAATAAGCCCCCTAACATCTTGGTGCCGTGACTCGGATGCATCACATTGGATAGGGAGTGGCAGCCTGTAAGTCCCCCTCCCCAACAGTCCGCGCAGCTGCTTGGAGGGGGTATCTCGAACTCTCGTGATGGTAGTTGCGGGTTCTGGAAAGTCAGGGTAAAGGATTTTTTGGATAAATGGATAAGGGAGAACCAGAGCCCATACCAGGTACAGGGGTCAACCTGGGATGAGATTAAAAAGGAAATGGAGGAAGTGTTAGGGGACCCAGAGGGATGGGGGGTGGCTGAGGAGCCCACCCTCCTTGGTACATGGGTAGTGGAAGAAGGTCCCTGCCCATGGGGACTGAATGCCTTCCAGGGAAAGGAGGAACTTCAGTCTGCTTGTGAGAGGTTTGAAGTAAGGGCAGCATTATGGGAAGCTGCCAGTAATCTTTCAAGTTAGGTGCTGCTTCAGCAAGGGCTGCTGTAGGGTTGTAAATTAGTTAGGGGTAGTTAAAGATGATTTGGCACAAAAGGGTTTAAAGTCAAAAGCAGAGTTAACAGACTACCTTTAGAGACTGGATCTGAGACTTGGTCCTAGGGGAGTGGAGAAAAAAAAAGTTTCAAAGTGCAACCTGCCTTTCCATGCTCTTTTGTTTTTCTGAAGTTTTAATGGAGAGTACTTTGGATACTTATGTGAGTTGTCAAGAAAGAAGTTTTTGTTTAATGATAAAACCCAGTTATATACATGTAACTGTATGTGCAACTCTGTGCAGTCACATTGGATGGAAGCTTGGTAATTAAATTATCCAAGGGGGTCAGGTAGAGTGGCTACTACCACCACTATGCTTCTGTCCACAGAAGCCTTTATAGCTATTCTGAGGGAACACGGGCCCTTTTCCCACAGAAATGGTCTATAAGGGACTGCTGCAGGCAGCAGGCAGAGAGAGAATCGGATCAAAATTATTTGACTATTGGGTAATGTAATCAAAATCACTAAAGGATGGAAGGGGTTTCTATTGGAACTTAACTTGGCTGCCCCTGGTTGTGTCTAGTTGTACAAGATGGAAGTGTAATCGGGGTACAGTTGTGTAAAAAGAGTAATCACAGTGCAAGGGATGTTGGGCAAAACAGAATTTTGTGTGTGTGCGCACAGGTAAAAGAAAAGGAAAAGGGGAGGAATGATGGGAACACTGAGCCTTGGGATGGCTCTGGGGGATCAGATTGTTGCTTTGTTGGGTGTGCATGAAAACTCTGTGGGCATGGGGGAGGCAGTTACACCTTGTGTAAAATTAATATTGCTAATATAATGTTATGGAGGTTAAACTATATGGAAGGAATGTGCATTTTCCCAGGACGTGTGGAGTGCCTATTGCAGAAGGGGTAAAAGAAATGCAAATAAAACATGGTACTCAATTAAAATCCTATTAGGGCTCCAAAAGAGGCCACAATAGGTTGTGCTTTCTTTTTCAGATCTCTGTGTGATTTGGAGCAGGAGATGAAAGTAATCAGAACTCTGGTGGAAGTAAAATGCTTCCCTTTTAAGACAGTGTCTGAGCTGCGAACAGCTTTGGATCCAGAAGCAAGCTAGTAAGCTCTGTGTAAATGCAAATTACCTAGCTGACAGGCACAAAGGAGCTGCAAATAATGAATACATCCGGTCAGCAAACAAGCTACTAGAAGACTCAGATTATGGCCCTCCAGGAAAGGGAGGTGAAAAAAAACAAGTCAAGCCTGAAAATAAGGGGGACAGGTTAACCTTAAGGGAGGTGTGTGTGTGTGTGTGTGTGTGTGTGTGTACAGTGCTAAAATCTGAAGCTGTGTCTCAGCTATTACCTGAGAATAAACTTAAAGCTTGGTACAGCAGAGAAACTATTGCAAACTTGGTCTGTTGTACAAGAGGGGAAACTGAGGTACACCATCTCATGAATTTCATAAATGACCAGTGAGTGAGGTAATTCACTAGCCTGACTATAGAACAAAATAAGGACAGCCTGGAGGTAATTCTTCTGTTTTTCCTGCAATTAGCAAGGAAATTTGTAAAAGAAAGTGGTATTATTATTAAGCATCTGTCCCCACCATGGGGAAGGAAATTGTTTCTTTTGTTTTTCAGACACTCTACAAGCAAGCTGGCGCCAGCGGGAAAAATAACCCAGAATACCATGGATCTGTGTTTTGTGTTTGTCTGTGGTGTTTGTCTTGTTGCTAGCATTGCTGTGTTTTAATGAACAGAAAATCTCATGACATGGGTGGGGGATGGCTTCAAAAGGCTGACCTTGGGGCGGGGGAGATGTGTATGAGAATGCAAAATGCTCAACTAGGAGGCCAGCATCTGTGTAATAGCTACCGTGGTACCTGGAAATGGAATGGCAACTAAGGTGGCCCCCACAAGCCCTATGGAAATAATGAAAAGGGGAGGAGCTCACTGGGAATTAATGGAGGGGTGTGTAAAATAGTGTAAATCAATAGATGTTTGGATGTGCCCCTCTCCTATGACTATAGAGGAGCAGGATCAATGGCCTATGCAAGGGGTGGACAATTGGGTGTACAGTGTGTAAGGTGTTTTTCTGGGAATGTACATATTACTGGGGCACAATTACACCAGCCCATAACCAAACTACACACATCTACATGCTGCTATCTGGACTTTGGTGCACAAATGGATCTGTGAATCTTATTGTTGTGAATAAGCCAGGGCCTACTACCTGATTCCATACCAAGTGGTCAAACTGGTTTGGACAATATCCCATTTCTCTGTGAACATTCAATGGACTTATGATATGGACAAAAGCATGCAAAACTTGCAGGAGCAGCTTGTTGCAACTGCCAGCAACTGGACACAAGATCGTGACCCCATCGAAGGAGGAGAGGCAGTGTTCTGGGGGTGTCTCGGATGTTGGACCATACTGCAGTGGTCAGGACTCGGTGTTGCTGTGGATTTTGTAGTGTTAACTGTACTTGTGTTACGTTGCATAGGGAGATAACCTATAAGTAATGTAGTAAGCCCTCCAAACCCTGCAGTGTACTAGACAACCCAGACCCAACCTTCTCAGGCCCACTCTAATGGGAAGTCTGGAACACTAATTGGAATAGGTGTGGTATGCCCGTACGAGAGAAGGTGCAGGGCACTATACTACACAAGGGGCAGTGGGACAAATGGAATATCGACACCTTCCACCTTGATGCCTGGCCCTATCAGGAAATGTGTCGCCATATGTCCTATGCTTTTCCAGGGATACCTGGGCAGGAGGATCCCAAAAGAAAAAAAAAAGGGGGGTGGGTGGGTGGAGTGTTAGGATATAGATATTCAGGCCTGTCTGTAAAGGCCTATACTCTAAGAATTTAGGTATATTCTTATCACTTGGCTAATTATAGAGGTATAAAAGAGAGAATCAAAATCACTGTCTGCTGGTGTAAGGGCCTTCTCTTACTTTCACAGTCTGAGGCCCTGTTCTTAGGCTAAGGCCTTTGGCTAAGCAGCAGAGGCAGCCATAAGCTGGGAAGCGAACAGTCACATCCTCACATTCCAAACTAGTCATATTGAAATAAGGTGCTATTGGGCTGTTAGGCACTATCAGGACAGGATTGTATTCCTATCACCTCCAGAGAAAGGGAAGTGCCTAGAAAATGTAAAAGGAAACTTAGTTTGATAGCATCCTGTCTGGCAAGAACTCACTTATCAATAGCTGGGATGTGAAATCCTCACTTCTGTATTGTCGTGTCATTATAGTTTGCACTTTGCTATTGTTTGTCTGTATAATCTCTGTCTGGTTCTGTGATTGTTCCTGTCTGCTGTATAATTAATTTTGCTGGGTGTAAACTAATTAAGGTGGTGGGATATAATTGGTTACATAATCATGTTACAATATGTTAGGATTGGTTAGTTAAATTTCAGGAAAATGATTGGTTAAGATATAGCTAAGCAGAACTCAAGTTTTACTATATAATCTGTAGTCAATGAGGAAGTGGGTGGGTGTGGGTGGGGGAGATGGAAACAGGGAATGGGGGTAAGAAAATTAGAATCATGTTTTGCTAAAGGGGGAAATGGGAACAGGGAATGGGAGTAAGGAAGTTGGAATCATGTTTTGCTAAGGGCAGGAATGGGAACAGGGACACAGGTGTAAGGCTCTGTGGTGTCAGAGCTGGGAAGGAGGACACTAAGGAAGGAAACTGGAATCATGCTTGCTGGAAGTTCACCCCAATAAACATCGAATTGTTTGCAGCTTTGGACTTCGGGTATTGTTGCTCTCTGTTCATGCGAGAAGGACCAGGGAAGTAAGTGGGTGAAGGAATAAGCCCCCTAACATGCAGGTTTCCTTTGAGAATGAGGACTGAATGGTCAGATATAGAATGATCACTTCGTGAAAAGTGTTCACCAACAGGTGATTGGGTGTTTTTGACTTATCATTTTTCCTGTGTGAGTTCAGTCCTAACCAAGAAAAGACCTATTATTTCATTCTTCTGTCTCCAAAGAGAAGTCTTACTCCCCACAATCATCCCCATGCTCTGGGTGTCCCTAAACCTCTGACTGACAGAAGTTGGGACTGGACAACAGTAAATGGGTCACTCTATAATTGCCCTGTTTTGTTCATTCCCTCTCAAGCATCTGGCACCGGCCCTGTTGGAAGACAGAATACTGGGCTAGATGGAACATTGGTCTGACCCAGAATGGCCATTCTTGTGTTCTAAATTCAAAGTAGATTATTATATAAACTTGGGAGTGGTAAGAGATAGACACTCAGTTTGTTCAAAGAAACAAGTTCCGTGCAAATATTGACTGCAATGTACAACTGGATATTGGGACAGAAAAAGGAAATCAAGCCATTTGTCCAGGAAAAGACACGTTCCTTAGTGACATCTGTGTCTACACTGTGGTTCCTATGTGAATACAACCTCGGAATTCCAGTCTGTATAACACCACAAATAAACCTTTACCTCAGAGATATTGAGGGATACATCATGAGGAGTTTCAGAGTGGTAGCTGTATCAGCAAAAATAATGAGGAGTCCTTGTGGCACCTTAGAGACTAATACATTTATTTGGGCATAAGCTTTCGTGGGCTATAACCCACTTCATCAGATGCATGGAGTAAAAAATTCAGTAGGCAGGTATAAATATACAGCACATGAAAAGATAGGAGTTGCCTTACAAAGTGGGGGGGCAGTGCTAACGAGCCAATTCAATTAAGGTGGAAGTGGCCTATTCTCAACAGTTGACAAGAAGGGGTGAATACCAAGGGAGGAAAAAGTGATACTGTATTTTCCACTCCATGCATCTGATGAAGTGGGTTTTAGCTCACGAAAACTTATGCCCAAATAAATTTGTTAGTCTCTAAGATACCAGAAGGACTCCTCGTTGTTTTTATCATGAGTGTCTCCAACAAGGGTGGTTGCTTCCTATGCTTATACCAGTGCAGGGAAGATTTCCGTGGCAGCGTTCTTCTGTTTCACAGTTATTTTTAAGACAAAGTTCTTTCTGCTCCCTAACTTTTGTGGGGGTGTTGTTGATGATATCAGTGCAATAAACTGTGGAACCATGTGCTAAACCAGGGATCAGCGACCTTTGGCATGCAGCCCGCCAGGGTAAGCCTCCTGGCGGGCTGGGCCAGTTTGTTTACCTGCTGCATCCACAGGTTTGGCTGACTGCAACTCCCACTGGCCATGGTTCACTGCTCCAGGCCAGTGGGGGCTGTGGGAAGCGGCGGCCAGCACATCCCTCAGCCTGTAACATAAAAATATGTTACAGCTTTAAAGCACCGTATCTCACTGCATTCCAGGGCTAGAAATGGGTGTTTAATACCATGAGAAAGGGGAGAGTCCTGAGATACAGGACTTTAAAATCATGTCATTTTAAGGTTTATCAAAGCTATTTTTGGTAATTTTAAAGATTTTTACATCTTCCTCTGGGCTTCCTGTAATAAGGCTTTTGGACAGGAAAAAGGGTCCTAAGGGAATTAAGCACCCAACTAAATGAATTTCAGTGGTATTTGGGCACCTACCTCTCAGACTCTTTATTTCCCAGCCTTAGCAACTAAGGCAGAAGGCTACTGCATGTGGAAGGATACAAAACATAGTCCAAATACATTTATTTTTAAACTCTCTAAAACATTCATAAAATATTTTAACATACATGGAATATACAATAGTGCTGGGCTTTATAAATATTTTATTGGCATGAGGAAGCATCTCTCATACAAACTCCCTTCAGGACTAGTGAGTGAGTGAGAGGACTGCTCACACTCATTCCAATCAAACCATTACATTGAAGCATGCCATCATGTTCTCCCTGTGTGTGTGTGTATGCCCTTGAGCTTATATACCATTTACATACAATAAAATATCTCACTATTCTCTTTAAGGAGCTTTTGTCTTAATCTATCTGAATTTCAAAGTCTAGATCTAATTGCAGGAGGATTTTAATTGTATACAAGATTAGAGCTTGGCTAAATGCTCCTTAAGGATTCCTAATCTTTTGTGGGCAGCTGATGTTCATAATCAGTTTAAAATGAATTTTAATTTATAGACACAGAGAACTACATTAAAGAAACCAAAGCTTTTACAGTACCTGTTATTCAGATATACAGCACAGATAATCCACACTGATGAAAGGAAAAGAGGCCTGTTGCTTTTTCAATTCCTCTTCTTTCTAACTTTGGTCTATCAAGTTGCCTACCTTTCTCAGAGAATAATTTGAAAATCATAAGATATCGCTTAAACAAAATCATAGAGAACTTATAGAAAAAGATGTGATGAGAACAACACGAGTAGTCCACCTGGACTACAGGCAGGGATGGATGGATGGATGGGAGATCTAACCACACTTCTCATTCATAAAGCATTGCTCCAGCTCTCCTACAACCTGGTATTAGCTACATGGAATGTAGAGGGGTAAACAGCAACACTTACATGTATGACACTCTGGTACATACTGTTCCATTTATGCTCTGAATAATGCAATAACAAGACACCTCAGTGAGTGTGTTCTCCCTCATCCCCAAACATAGATCAATAATCTTACATTGTTGGAAAGCAATCCATCATCCTACAAGACAGAGACTGTTGTGTCATGAAACAATCTTCTCTTTTATGATTCTATGAATTTAATTATAAAAAACACTTTTATAAAATGTGGCCACGTGTCCAGTAGTAATAAATATAGCATTACATTTGAATTAGAGACTCATTCAGAATCTACGTGAGCATAAAAACGGGATGCAGTATCTATGTCCTAACCATGCTTGGACAACTTCCAAGAGAAGAGCATTAGGTACTGTGCTATGGTTTGGTCTAATAACTATGGTATTAGGAAGTTTTCAGCATGGATAAACAGGGGCTAAGCGGGAGTCCATGTATCTGTAGTGCTGCCCAGTTGCCACATCAGTTATGAAAGTAAAAAAAAATTGCTTGAGGCCTGGCACCTCTTTCATTGCAAATTAAGCACTGAGTGTACCAAAGAACAGCAGATCCCTGCCCTGAGGGGCTGACACCCGCAGGCACAGAAATCCACAACAGGGTGGCAGCTGCCTTGGGACTCTCACCAGAAAATCTAGAGATGCCAAGTGTGATGATATTGGTACTATTTATCTAAAGCTGTAGCAGGAAGCCAGAGAGGAGTGGGATGGGGAAGTTCTAAGTGACAGTTCTCCAGTGAAGCAGTGAGACAAGAGAAGTGTTTCCTTTATTTTAATAAAATTCCTTGTTCAGCATTAGAAGAAAAACTCTTTATTTGATTCTTTACCACTGTTATAAGACATCAGGGAACACTGAAAGGAGATACTTTGTGGCAAATGCAGTATTCAAATTTGCACCTTTTGTTAAGTGAGGTTTTGTCTTCTAAAGAGCAGATATTTGTGCTGGCTTCTGGACTAACAACAGAGCACTATATCATTCCCCTATGATAAAAACTGGGGAAGGGAGACAGTTTTCCTTTGTTTCACTTTCAAGCCTCATCTCACAGAGTTTCCTGCATATTAATTCCAAAAGAAAGCTGGTCTTTGGGAAGCCATGGCAAGTCAGGAAGTATGGCCTCCAGCCCTGCCGCACGGAGCTGAAGCCTGGGGCTGAAGCAGAAGCCTGAGCAATTTAGCTTCGCAGTGCCCATTGTGGTGTGGGGCCCCAGGTAATGCCCTGCTTGCTACCCCTTTATACTGTCCCTGGCTTTTATATGCAGAAAACCTGCCTTTGTGACACAGGTGGACCATGAAGTTTTTATAGCATGTCTGGGGGAAGAGGGGGGGCTCAGAAAGAAAAAAAGGTTGAGAACCCCTGACCTAATCAATGGGGTTAGCAGAGGAGAAGAGGACACAGTCTGCTGCCTTTCTGCAGTGCTACAAAAACTGCCCTTTCTGGCCTTGGTCACAGTCTTACTCATCTCTCTATGCATCCCCAGGTGTAGTTATGGTGCTCAGCACCCCTTTAATTCCCATGTGTAATCACACTGTTAAGAGGAGAATGTGTTAGGAGGATGATACCAGGGAGCCACTGTCTCCCATCCCCACTGCCCCCTCTGTCCTCATCTGGTATTCATTTACTCTCTAAAAGTGCTCCTTAGAGTTTTCTCTACATCTTAAATAGAACTTCACCATTTTGTGAAGGAAATCCAAGTGGGCATGTTGATGCTGTTCATGACACATCAAATGGAAGACTTGCACTGTTGAGCAAAACACTGAGCCCCCCCAAAAGAGAATTTGTACTTTCTACTGCAGCCACAGCTGTCTAATCACCAGCATCAGAAAGCTTCTTCCTGCAGCTGGCAATGATCTTCTGTCTGTTCCACAGTCATCATTTTAAAATCATTTCTGAATATTTCATCTTGCAAAAACCATGGGAAGATAATCAAATAGAGGTCTGCAGTCAAAGGTAAAATAAAACTCAGTGTCAATAAGCTTATGCTGATAAAGTGAGACATGCTCATTGTATTCCAAACCAAGAAAAACTGAGCATTTCCTATGCTCAATCCATTCAAGTAATCACAAATAAAAATATTAATGTGCTGCAAAGGAAGATACAGAAAACACACCAGCGACACTTGGATATGCTGACACACGAAATGCCGACAGATAGCCTGGTTTTGAACTAGGCTAGTTAACCTTTCTTGAACAGCTTGCTCTCTGACTATTAATTTGTGGTCTGATTTTCAGACACCACAAAGTTTTAAGGAAGAAAGGATGGATGTGCTGAGCTCCGAAAATCAATGAGAGCTGCACGTCTCAGCACCTTTGAAAATTAGTTCTACTGAAATGGGTACTGAGCCACGGGAAATACTTATATTTGAAAAAAAATTCTGACTATTACAGGAAGGAGGAAGTTGCTGTTATTTTAAGGTCAATTTTACTTCCTCTATGCGAATGTCAGTGACCTAAATCAGATTACAGCAGATTTAGCATGTTTTCATTAAAAAACAAACAACAAAAACCCACTCAGATGAAATGCAAAGTCACCATAGTATTCCATCTGCTCACATAGATCTTCCAACTACCATTTATGTTTTGGCTATTTGTTTCCTGCAAATGAAAAGTGTGGCAAACATGTGCTTTGTGAAACTTGCACTCTAAACTCAGTTTTTCACCAACACAATTCTATAGAAATTTGTGAAATCCCATAGGATCCTACATGTCATGTGTCTGACTCATTAATTTTTGTTATACCCTACAGTGTAAGCTACACATACAATATCTGCAGTCCATCAACAGCTCGTTTGCCCTTTTCAAGGGAACATGCATTTCTAATCACTGTCAGCCATGATCAATGGGAGTCTTTTCCTTCATTATTTTTAAAGGACCATATGATTTATTGATTTGTGTGTCAAATTTTGGCACATTTCTTTTTCTTCTTTGTAATCTGTTTCCTGAAGCAGTGAATCAGTGAGTCCAGCTATTAGCCAGTGAAGGAGCTGGGTAATAAGGGGAGAATAAATTAGGCAACCAAGAAAAATACTTGTCAAGTATACATTTATTTTTGTATGTGTTCTTTTCAAGTTTGCACCAATGTGAAAGTTCTCATTTAAACATAATGAGGCAAGTTAATGCCCTAGTTAAAACATTAAATCCAAATGTCCTTGCTTTTATGGGTTTAGCAGCATAGGCCTTTATAGGATTTAGTCATGATGCAACATCTCTAGGTATTTAAAAATCATGTAAAAATGAAAAAGTTAATGCATAATGGAGCTGTGCCAGCAGGGAATGTGGACTGTTGATTTTCACTGGCTATTAGCTAATTTCAACTAATTATTAACTCTACAGGATGAATTAAGTTTAGATTTTTAACAATGAAGTGATGGTGGTGTTCCTGATGTCATGGGCCAAAGGGTTCCACAGAAACAGAACAATGAAGATAAAAAACTGCATTTTTGGCAAATTTTATCATTTGACCTGAACTGGCAACCAATAGAAGAAGAAGTTCCTAAGTGCCCATTGAAATTAATGAAAGATCTATCAGCTTTATAGGGCGCTGGATTGGGTCCTCAGGACTGGATTGATTCGACAAAGCATTAAGCATGGGCCTAACTTCAACTACATAAGTAGTCCCATTGACTGACTTACATGATTAAAGTTAGGGCTTGTCTACACTTAAAATACAGCCATGGCACAGCTGTAGCGCTTCAGTCAGGACATTACCTATGCCAACAGGAAGGATTCTCCCTTCATCATAAGTACTCCACATCCCCAAGAGGCAGTAGCTGGAATTCTCCTGTTGACACTGCTGAAAGTGGAACAGCTGACACTGGAATTCAAATTCTCCTGTTGACAGTGCTGTCTACACTGGGGGTAGGGTCAGTTTAACTATGTTGCTCAGGGGTGTGGATTTTTCACACCTGAGCAACATAGTTATACTGCCCTAATTTCCTAGTGAAGACCAGGCCTTAGGCAAGTGCTTGAATACCTTACTGAATCTATACTGCTGTAGTGTTTCAGGGACAGTGCAGACACTTACTACAGCAACAGGAGGGGTTCTCCTATCACCGTAGGTAATCCACCTCCCCGAGAGCTGGTTATTACATCAACCTAACACTGTCAACACCAGGGGTTAAATGGGCTTAAATAAATTTCCTAGGAGGGGGGATTTTTCCACACCCTTCAGAGACAGAGCTATGCTGATGTAACTTTTCAGTATAGACCAACCCTAAATCAGGAAGGTAGCCAGATGCCCGTTTGTCAAGGGCTGTATAAATCACATACCTTATCTTATCCTAAAGAGGATTCATTAATATAGTGTTAAGAAAAAAGAGGAAGCCAACTGCTACAGTAGTTTTCACAACTGTGCTTTCAACTTCATCAACCATTCACATTCCTGGCAGAGGTGAGCGAATGCAGAATATAGCAGAATTCTTTCTAGTCACTAGGAAGGAAAAGCCGAGAGAATATCCATTGAGACTATGTTTACACTACACCCTATGTTGGCAAAATTTATGGCACTCAGGGCTGTGAATATTCCACCCCCAAGTCACATAGTTTCACTGACATAAGTGCTCAGTGCTATGTCCACAAGAGAGCTTATCCTCCTGACATAGCTTCTGCTGCTCAAGGAGGTGGCAGGTTTTTTTATGCCAACAGGACTGCTGCAGGCAACACTGTACGTATACACATGGCCTTAGAATTGGTAAAGGAATTAAGCAAAGTGTGGTTTCCAACAACTATTGGCCAGATACTGGAGATATTTTCATCAATTGGTGAAAGTACCTTTTCCAGTGGATGGATGGAATTCATTTTATCTGTTCTGCCCATTAGTGAAACTGGAATTCAAAAGCATAGTCTGCAGCTTCACTAAATAAACCTAAAAGGATGCCCTCTGTGGCCGATCCAGGATTTGTTGAGTTAAGTTGAATCCATGCTTTTTTCACCTAAGAAATGAGGGCATAACTTCTCTTTTCGGTTCGCCTTTTAAAAGATGTAATATCTCATCAAATGTGGACATCATTCTGAAGAAGGCATGCAAGAAGTTCTGGGCTATGTTTAGGTCAAGTGAGAAGAAATCCATCAAAAATCTGTTTATAAAGTAAGTAAACTACTAGATTAGAATTCCTCATGCATTCATCTTAATATGATAATAGGTGGGGCCCTACCAAATTCACAGTCCATTTTGGTCAATTTCACGGTCATAGGATTTTAAACATAGTACATTTCCATGATTTCTGAAATGTCATGCTTTTGTAATTATAGGGATCCTGACCCAAAAAGGAGTTGTGTGTGCATGTGCGTGTGAGTGTGTGTGTGTGTGTGTGGGGGGGTGTCACAAGGTTATTGTAGGGCATGTTATGGTACTGCTACCCTTACTTCTGCACTGCTGCTGGCAACGGTGCTGTCTTCAGAGCTGGGCAGCTGGAGAGCGGTGGCTGCTGGCCAGGAGTCCAGCTCTGAAGGCAGAGCCGTCGCCAGCAGCAGCACAGAAGTAAGGATGCATGGTATGTTATTGCCACCCTTACTTCTGCTCTTCTGCCTGCAGAGCTGGGCCCTCACTCTCTGGCTGCCCAGCTCTGAAGGCAGCAGGGCAGAAGAAAGGGTGGCATAGTATGGTATTGCCACCCTTACTTCTGCGCTGCTGCTGGTGGGGTGCTGCCTTCAGAACTGGGCATGTAGCCAAGAGCCGCCACGCTCCAGCTGTCCAGCTCTGAAGGCAGCACAGAAGTAAGGGTGGCAATACTGTGACTCCCCTAAAATAAC
The DNA here is from genome assembly GCF_965140295.1 of Lepidochelys olivacea. NCBI lineage: Eukaryota > Metazoa > Chordata > Testudines > Cheloniidae > Lepidochelys > Lepidochelys olivacea. Next base: position 76,288,317 of record NC_140417.1, on the reverse strand, counting down.
TTTGCAATGCCCCGCAACTCTCTTTTGGGTCGGGACCCCCAATTTGAGAAACGCTGGTCTCCCCCGTGAAATCTAGTCCTTTATGTGCTTTTACCCTATACTATACAGATTTCACGGTGGGAGACCAGATTTCACGGTCCATGATGTGTTTTTCATGGCTATGAATTTGGTAGGGCCCTAATAATAGGATGAGCTTGGACTAACATTTCATTTAATCTTTTCTGTCTGCTGCATTCTAGCAGCATAGCATTCTGAGGTCAGACTATCAGTCTGACCTAATTTTATGGAGGTTATGGCTGACATATAATAGAAAGGACATCATATATTTAAAATATATATTTTAGTACAAATAATAAATAACACCACATCAGCAAATAGGCTGATTTCCTAAAATGATTGGTTATTTGCAGGCTTGGATAAAGAACGAACATTACTGTACAAATGAATTATTTTGTTTCTTTTCCCCAACAAACTCCATAAGCTCCTAATTCAGCCTGCTACCTTTCCAGTTCCTTACAGACTATTATAATCTTTGTAGCATGCGTGACTCATCAGAAATGGGCTAGATCATCAGAATCTTACAACAGTTAGTTTAGGCAATGGTTTAAGCTCTATATCCTGAGTGTCAGTCTTTTAATGGAATACCTGGCAGACATTATTCGAGTTTTCACAAGTCAAAATGAAATAGAAAAAATACTGAGCAACAGACAGGAAACTTATATAGAGAGTCATGCATAACTGAGACAATGAGGAAGAGAATAGAAGCTTGAGAGAAAAGGCTCTTATTTACCATCACCTCTTTAACCAACGGGACAGTGTTTCTCTGTTGGTTTTTGTTTCCCTAGACAACTTTTCTAAAAAAAAAAATGCAGCACAAATGCTCGTTTCCTTTTTGCTTCAGCAGTTCAAAAGTTCAACAATTCAGAGTTCCAGCAGGGAAGGGAGAGGAGAGCAGCCTGGCAAAACAGGCGCTTACACTGAAAAACAGCACATGTCTGCTCGCCTGCACACAAAATGCAGGCTGTGAAAATCATTTTAGGGAAAGAGTGCCTGACTGAGAAAACAATGTTATATACTCCCAAGCCATAAAGAGAGACACATAACACATGATCTAGAACAACAGGTTTTCTATTCACCACTGAATAGTTACGTAGGACTTGGTAACATTTTAAACACAAACTAATTAAATCAGTGTGGAAAAACAATTAGCCAAGGAAACACACTTAAAATTGATTAAAACTTTGTACTGTTGGAGTGACATGACAAAATAAAGAAAGGACACAATCACAGCTAAATAAAAGGAAAGGGATGAAAGCTGTTAGTGAAAAAACCCAACTATTTGAGGAAAGTCATAGAAGGCAACTGACAGTCTGTAACCTTATGTTCACACTTTTTTCAAAACTATGATACATTTTGTATAAATTATACCTTGTAAGGTATCATTTGAAAACTCATAATTTGCTGATCATTATTGTCCTGGTAAAATATGTGTGGCAACATTGTATGTAAAGTTATAAGTCTACTGTATGATGTTACTAAGTCATATTCCAAATCTAGGGAAGCAGCCACACACCAGTTCATTAGAGACAAAAAGCAAACTGATGCCTCTGCCAGGTGTCACAGATATCAGATGAACCATCAGCTGGCAAAGTGGCCATTCTTTGGCAGGAAAAAGGTGAGAGCAAGATATTTACATCTTGGCAAAGAAACAACTAGAAGTTCTTGTCCCCACAACTAAAGATGATTCTTAAAGACAAGGAAAAGTATAATAATGGGGTACAGATACCCCAAGTTCTCTCCCCCTCCATCTCTACTCATGACAGTGACAACAAAGGAAGCATAATTGGACTGAGGTAGGGAATCTTGACTGAAAGATTCAGCCACTAAGACTGCTAAAAACATGTGATGAGAGAGACTTTTGCTTTGAATCCACTTAGCTTGTTAATTTAGGTATTAGTTGAATTTTATTTGTTTTCTTGTAACCAATTCTGACTTTTATGCCTCATTACTTGTAATCACTTACAATCTTTCTTATTGTAGTTAATAAACTTGTTTTTATTTAAACCAGTGTGCTTGGATTGAAATGTTTGGGAAAGTCCATCTGAGATCAGTCTTTGTGCATACCATTTTATATTGATAAAAAATGACATTATGACACTGCACCTCATATTCTTCATAGTGATATTATGATACGATGACAGTTATGATGTTATGCAACATAGGTCATGTGAGATATCATTGACAAGGTTATGATTTGCTGAATATGATTTTCCTATTTATATGCATGTATAATATTTGTATCTGAAGTTAGGAATCTTGATGATGTATCTGTATTTCAAATGTGTTTACACCTGGGGAATGCCCACTAGGCAAAAGGCTCTCTGTCTTGATGGCTGGCTGGGAAGGGCCCATTCAGGTTAAAGGGCCATTAAAGAAAACAACAGGCCTTAGAAGAAACTTATCTCCCACCTGTGGACCACATAGAGCATGCCTCATCCATCCAGAATGAATTCAAAAAAGTGCCTTAAAAGTGCAAATATCTGTAGTCCTTTATCAGCCTTCTGAGCTACCTATTTAAAATCTCTTCACTGTCCTGTTATGTTTTTCACATAATATGGATCAATGTGACTGATGAAAACAGATGCTGGTACAGAATGACATGAGGTCAAGACATTTTACAAATTGTTGTTTTAAAAAATGTTGTTCAAGAATTCTGAGGTTTAGTTAAAGTGCATGTAATGTTATTTTTTAAAGGAATACTACTCAAAACTTTCAAGTTGGATGGTCAGTATTTTTATTTGAGACTTAAGTAATCAGTGGAAAATAGGAGTGTACACAAGCCAAGATTTGGTTGAGTATCTGGCTGGCAGTCAACACAAAGTCTGTAAGCGGCGCAGTGATCCATGGGGAAGCTAAACAGTAAATTGTTAAAGGATTCAATCTGTATAATTAAATGAAGGTGGAGTTCCCCACCCTTACCTCATGAAGCTGAGGGGTGAAGCTCTCACTGGAAACTTCTAACTTGAATGAAGTTATTTCCATTTTATTTTCCTTCAATAGTAGTGGCTAGAGCACTGGATTGGGACACAGGAAACCTAGGTTCTATTCATGGCTCTGTTACGGATGTGCGAGTGACCTTGGGCAAATCACTTTACAGCTCTGTGCCTCCGTTTCCCCATCTGTAAAATGGGGACAATGAAAATGACCTTACTTTATGATTTATGGCTTATAGCTAATGTGATGGGGCACACTCGCCCCACACTGGACAGGGAAGGGTTAACCCAACATTGTGGGCTGAGGAAACCACACCCCCCCTCAACTCTACTGGGCATGCTCCAAATGCACTAGTATAAAAGGGAGCAGCTTAGTTTAGTGGGCTGATCTTTAGACAGGAACGATGCATGCTGCAGGTGCCAGCTGAGGATCAGCCAAAGCCTGAGCCTGTGGGAGCTGGAAATGGTGCAACCCAGGCAGATACCAGGGCATCCACGGAGGCCCCACAGATTCTGGAGTCTCTGGGGACAGTGAAGATGCCCAGATGGCAACAGTGGTTACCTGGGAGAATTTGATAAAGTTCTGGTTCACTAACTGGGCCACTGAATCAGTGTGTTTCAGTTGGGTCCCCCTGCTAACTCAGTGGCAAGCACTCTTGCCACTACCAGGGCCCTGGGGCTGGGGCCTGGTGGAGAGGGAGCGCTCAGGCTGCTGGGCCTGGGCTGCCACCCTCCCCCCCCCCGGCTTGTTGTGCATAGTGCCCCCCTTCCATGACTGAGGCCACTAGGGCGTACTGCCCAGTTAACAGGGGCAAAGCTGTTGACTTGGGCAGCTCGGCCTTACTGCCTTGATGATGGGGATGAATCTGTGGACTTTGGCTTCTAGGCCTTGTTGCCCTGCTAATAGGGGAGAGTATATTGACTTTTGCCAGAGAGACAAATGCAGGCTACTTACACCCACCCCCTAAGGGGGATGGAGCGCACTTTCCCCACACCAGATGGGGTTACCCCAACCCTGTCACAGCTAGGTCTTGCTGCAGTGAAGGAGCCAGCTTCAAGCTATCACCATGGGAGAGAGCTATGAAAAGTCCATGCAGCCAATGGACTTTTCTAGGCAGTCACAAAAATACTACATATCACTTCATGTGATTTAATATTCATTGTGCATTATCAGCTCGAGTAATTTGGTTTGTGTTAGATTAGAATGAAGCCAGACCCTACCCTTAGCTCAGGTTTCCTATCTCTGCCTTTAAACTGTCTAACTAGCTGAGAGACTACTGGTGAAGAGGTTTAAAAGAATGAAATACCTGTGGCTTGATAATTCTATGCCCTCAAATCCAACAACTATACAAACATGGCTATTAAAAAGGAAAACCTGTATCAAAATGGCCAGCTTTGGCTACTTTATCTGTATCACCTTTCAGACCTTTATCTATTTTAATACAGAATTTCCACTTAAAAACACCCAGAAAAATGGACAAAACTGCAGTTATTTTAAATAGACCCAGTGGCTCTTAAATTAGATGAGGATATTTAGAACCAATATTAGAGCAGATGAATATAATGACTTAGAATGATGCTAACAGCACAGATTTTACGAATGGATGAGTAACTTTTTTGTATCTTTTGCTATCTGCTTTCTCTCTCGCTCATTTTTCTCAAATTACTGTACATTTTGGATAAATGTCTTTACACTGATCAGCAACAACTCTGTTCAGGTTTATTTTCCTTTTATCACCATTGTAAAAAGACATAAAAGACACTGGTAAGTGTTTGGTGGTGCAGCAAATCTGCTGCACAATATACTGCGATAAATTCAACCCTGGTGTTGAATACTATGCTAAAATTAAAATAGCTTCTTTCTAGATTTTCTGATTGCAAAATCGGATTGCAAAATTCTGGATAAATTCATCGAAGCTGACTCAACGAAGCATGTCCACTTCCATACACAATAGGGAAAGTGAATCAAGTCTGTCCTGACACATTGTTGTTCTCTGAGGGTTTTTTATTCTTTGAAGCTGAGAAAAAGAGCATTCTGCGGAGCAGTTAGTAATCAATGTTAGAAAAATACGCAGTGCAATCTCTACATTTGGAAATACACATTGTATTCCGTCTTTCAATAGTGTGTCATGAAGATCAATGTGACTGAATTTCATTTTTCCTGTTTCGTTAAACTTTGCGCACATATAACAGTGGCGTACTATATAACATATAACTGCCGTACTTCTCCACAGAGATTCATGTTCAAGTCAACAGGGGATGAGTCAACTAGTTTTTGGGAACTTTGTGAATATTGTTAGTCAGATAAGTCCATATTGTTTAGAAGAGAAAATCTACTTGATACTTCTTTGTACACTTCACCTCTCCTCTTCATATGAGGTTCAAGTGTATCAATTATAGCGTAGTAAGTAGATATATGAAATTGGTCTCTAGGATTCAATGCTGTTTCTATTGCACTGCTATCCTTTGCTTGTTTTTTCCTGATTCTCTTGCGGACTGGGCTTCTTTGTAGTTAGTATCAGGCAAGATATCTTTTGATAGGTCTTCAAATCTTTCAAAATCATTCCTCAAAGCGTGTAAGTGGTCTGCTAATGATTGACAGAGGTCTGCACTGGTTTTCAAATCCAATTCTTTTTCTTGGAGAGCTTGACTTGTGTGGTAAAAGTGTTGTAAAATTTCATTCCACATGGTCAACATGAATACAAACACTAGTTCTTGCATCTTGTTTGCAATGTTTTCTGCCTCTCGTATAGTTTCTCCCTTTTGCGATTGGTCTTCAGCTATACTTTCTAATGCATCAACAATCTTTCAGTAGGACTCCAGAATTGCATTTGTTGCCACTGCATGTGCCTCCCAGTGAGTATTAGAAAGAGGTTTCAACACACGATCATTGCCCAAATATGTTTTAAGAACTGCCCCTCAGTGTGTTGAGGCAGAGAAAAATGTATAAAGTAACTGGACTGTTGAGGGAAAAAAAACCAACCAAACAAAAAAAAACAACTTACTGCCACTGGACAACAATCAACAGCACTGCTGCCAATAGGATTGAGAGAGTGTGCAGCACATGGTATGAATATGGCATATTTGTTCGTTTCTAAAAGCTTCTTCTGCATTCCTTGATAACGCCCTGACATGCTGGCAGCGTTGTCGTAAGATTGACCTCTGCACTTTGAGAAATCTCTTTTGCAAACTTGGCACAGATAATGCAGTACTTGATTTGCCATTTCTTCAGCAGTGTGGCTTTTCAAATTGAGGAATGTTATAAATCGTTATAAATCGTTCAACTGGTTTTCCATCTGTGGGAGACACATATCTTAGTACAATACTCAATTGATCCATATGTGAAAGATCAGGTGTAGAGTCGACAGATAAACTGAAGTACCCGGCAGTATTTATTTCATCCACAATAGTTGAACAAACTTTGTCACTCATTAGACCAATGAGTTCATCACATACTGTCTTGGATAAGTATGATGGGTTACCTTTGCCAGCATTCCCATATTTTGAGATATGGCCTACTAAAAATGGGTCAAACTGAGCCACAAGGTTTAACAATCCCAAGGGATTTCCATTCTGCAATGATCCAAATGTGTCATTTGATCCCCGGAAAGGCAGACCACATTCAGCTAATGTTTGAACAACAGCTATAACACGCTGCAAGACATGTTGCCAGTATTCATGCTCCCCTTTAATTTGTTCTTCCAATTTTTGTATCAATCCAAAGCCCTGTCTTAGATTTAAATATGTCAGCATTGAATCTCTGTGATTAGTGCTATTTTCATGTTGTTCAATTAAAACAGTATTCTGCCAATCACTAAATTCATCTACAGCAAACTGGGATTTGAAGGTTTATATGCAAAAAGTTTGCAAACAAAACAGTACACAGACCCTGCTGATGGTGAATACAGTAGCCATTCTAGAGTGTATTTCTCACCATTCGCTTTCATGCCAAAAAATATTTTTTGTGGACAATATCTTGTTTGCCATTGGTAAAAGTCCGATGTGATTTCTCAAATGGCCCAGTGTGGTGTTGACAGCCATTTGGTCCATGATCTATCCAGTAATCATTGGTAATGAAATCAACTCACATACCAGGATCTTTTCTCCTATTATTTACAGCATGAGGGATAAAGTGAGACAGGCTAAAAGTCAAGTAGAGTTGGACCTTGCAAAGGGAATTAAAACCAATAGTAAAAAGGTTCTATAGCCATATAAATAAGAAGAAAACAAAGAAAGAAGAAGTGGGACCGCTAAACACTGAGGATGGAGTGGAGGTCAAGGATAATCCAGGCATGGCCCAAAATCTAAAGAAATACTTTGCCTTAGTCTTTAATAAGGCTAAAGAGGATCTTAGGGATAATGGTGAGGTGACAAATGGGAATGAGGATATGGAGGTAGATATTACCATATCTGAGGTAGAAGCGAAACTCAAAACAACTTAATGGACTAAATCAGGGGGCCCAGATAATCTTCATCCAAGAATATTAAAGGAATTGGCACATGAAATTGTAAGCCCATTAGCAAGAATTTTTAATAAATCTGTAAATTCAGGGTTGTATCGCATGACTGGAGAATTGCTAACATAGTTCCTATTTTTAAAAAAGGAGAAAAAAAAGTGATCCAGGTAACTACAGACCTGTTAGTTTGACATCTGTAGTATGCAAGGTCTTGGAAAAAATTTTGAAGGAGAAAGTAGTTAAGGACATTGAGGTCAATGGTAAATGGGACAAAATACAACATAGTTTTACAAAAGGTAGATCGTGCCAAACCAACCTGATCTCCTTCTTTGAGAAAGTAAAAGATTTTTTAGACAAAGGAAACGCAGTGGATCTAATTTACCTAGATTTCAGTAAGGCATTTGATACCGTGCCACATGGGGAATTAGTTAAATTGGAAAAGATGGGGATCAATATGAAAATTGAAAGGTGGATAAGGAATTGGATAACAGGGAGAGTACAGCGGGTCATATTGAAAGGTGAACTGTCAGGCTTGAGGGAGGTTACCAGTGGAGTTCCTCAGGGATTGGTTTTGGGACCAATCCTTTTATTACTGACCTTGGCACAAAAAGTGGGTGTGTGCTAATAAAGTTTGCGGATGATACAAAGCTAAGAGGTATTGCCAACTTAGACAAGGACCGGGATATCATACAGGAAGATTTGGATGACCTTGTCAACTGGAGTAATAGTAATAGGATGAAATTTAATAGTAAGAAATGTAAGGTTATGCATTTAGGGATTAATAACAAGAATTTTAGTTTTAAACTGGGGACGCATCAATTAGAAATAACGGAAGAGGAGAAGGACCTTGGAGTATTGGTTGACCACAGGATGATTATGAGCCGCCAATGTGATATGGTCAAGAAAAAAGCTAATGCGGTCTTGGGATGCATCAGGCGAGGTATTTCCAGTAGAGATAAGGAGGTTTTAGTACCGTTATACAAGGCACTGGTGAGACCTCACCTGGAATACTTTGTGTGCAGTTCTGGTCTCCCATGTTTAAGAAGGATGAATTGAAACTGAAACAGAGGAGGGCTACTAGAATGATCCAAAGAATGGAAAACCTGTCTTATGAAAGGAGACTCAAGGAGCTTGGCTTGTTTAGCCTAACTAAAAGAAGGTTGAGGGGAGATATGATTGCTCTCTATAAATATATCAGAGGGATAAATACCGGAGAGGGAGAGGAATTATTTAAGCTCAGTACCAATGTGGACACAAGAACAAATGGATATAAACTGGTCATTGGGAAGTTTAGACTTGAAATTAGACGAAGGTTTCTAACCATCAGAGGAGTGAAGTTTTAGAACAGCCTTCCAAGGGAAGCAGTGGGGGCAAAAGACCTATCTGGCTTTAAGATTAGACTCGATAAGTTTATGGAGGAGATGGTATGATGGGATAACATGATTTTGGCAATTAATTGATCTTTAAATATTCATGGTAAATAGGCCCAATGGCCTGTGATGGGATGTTAGATGGGGTGGGATCTGAGTTACAAGAGAGAATTCTTTCCTGGGTATGTGGCTGGTGAATCTTGCCCATATGCTCAGGGTTCAGCTGATCGCCATATTTGGGGTCGGGAAGGAATTTTCCTCCAGGACAGATTGGCAGAGGCCCTGGAGGTTTTTCGCCTTCCTCTGTAGCATGGGGCACGGATCACTTGCTGGAGGATTCTCTGCTCCTTGAAGTCTTTAAAACACAATTTGAGGGCTTTAGTAACTCAGACATAGGTGAGAGGTTTATTGCAGGAGTGGGTGGGTGAGATTCTGTGGCCTGCGTTGTGCAGGTGGTCAGACTAGATGATCATAATGGTCCTTTCTGACCTTAATATCTATAAATCTATGAGCAGGTTCAGTCTCTGACACATCCACACCTTCTAGAACAAGGTCTGTTTTACCACCAGAGTAGGATGATCAATTACAGTCTCTGACACATCCACATGTTCTGGAATGGTGTTTGTTTCACCAACAGAAGAAGGGTCAGTCTCTGAAACACTTACAGGTTTTGGAACGATGTCTGTGCTACTGAGAGAAGATGTTACTTCTGATGGATTCACTTTGAAACATTTCACTAGTTTTTTGTTTCTTTTCTTCTGCCAGTTTATGTTTCTGTGCTCCACTCAGTTGGTTACGTTTCATCCTGCCCCTTATCTCAGTTATCTGAACTTAAAAAAACCCCCAAAATTACACAACATACACTATTTTTGTGTGTATATATATATATATATAAATAAGAAAGAAAAAAATGAATAATAAAGCAAATTTATTGCAATACATGACAGGATCTGATTTCCTCGCATTATTTCGATCTACATTAGTAGGATGCCCCCCTGGTTTAGGTGGGGATAAGTAATAAAAAGAACAGAAAAAAGGGGGAAGAGGGTGTAGTGGAGTGTAAGGACGTCTAACAAAGTTCTGATTTTTCTCCATGATGACTACTTTGATGCTTTTTTTAAAATATCATATTTTTTCCAAAAAAACCCCAAACCTCATTTTTTTTGGTGCCCTCTGCTTTGCTGGTGCCCTAAGCACATGCTTAGTCTGCATATTGGGTAATCCAACTCTGATTAACATAGATGAGAAGTTCAAATTGTTCCTTCCAATATGCATTACATTGCACTTGTCGGCATAACATCTGTGGCTATGTTGTCCAGTTGCCTTGCCTTGTTAGGGTTTTCTGAAACTTTGTTAGGAAATAGGTTTAAAACTATCACCATGGGTAGCCTACTTAACTGCGTGAGTCATCTGCAGGTTTTGCCACCTTGCTGTATGCTTTCTTCTGAAGATGAGGTAATATTTTTTATTGAATGAACTTCTGTTGGTGAGAGACAAGCTTTCGTTATGCTTGGAGTACCTTTCCCAGACCTGAAGAAGAGCTATGTGTAAACTCACCCACCTTGTATCTCTAACATCCTAGAACCAACATGCTACAGCTATACTGGATCCTTCTGAGGATGTCATGTGCTACTTACTGCTTCATATTTACCACTGCATTGAACCTTACTTGTTTCCCATTACCACCATTTTTCCTGTGCCCATTCCCCACATTCAAACTGATTGGCTAGAGAAAAAGTTAGTCAAATGTCAGGCTGCTTCCCACCATCCATCTTTAAGGAGACAGTAATTAATATTAAAGCTATAATTCAATAACTTGAAACACATCAAGGGTCCAGGGCCCAATCCAACTCCTTCTGAAGTCAATGGGAATTTCTGTGGACTTCAGTGTGAGCTGGATTAAGCCCTAACTCAGTTTAAAATTCAACACCTCTTATGAGTGGGGAGGAAATGCTAGTTTGATTTAAGTGTTGATATTTAATCTCATAAATAGGAGTTCTAATCTATTTAGGAAAGTCCAATCTACTTGAATAGCATCCACTCCTCTTGCTTTTTATGTTCTGTTGACATCACCCAATTTCCTTATTCCTCCTTTCTTTACATCTTCTCAGCCAACTCTTGTCTTCAGTTGTTTTTAAACCAATTTTCCCTCCCAATGAAGCATATTCTCAGATGGTGTAAATCAGTGTAGCTCCACTGAGCCAACAGAGGTATGTGAATATTTAACACCTATGGCCCTGGCCTGTTATCTCCAATGACACTAATTTTACTCGAGTGCTTCATTTACTTGTGGTCTGGAAGGTTCCTTTTCTAAATTATGCACTCCAAATTATGCAGGAGTCAGATGACCAGAAATTATATCAACGTATGCCAGCCATACAGTCTAACTTTTTGCCTCATAGTACTCCAATAGACTTTACGGTTAGAAGGGAGCATCATGATCATATAGTCTACACATTGCCACAGAACCTCACCAACCTACTCCTGTAATAGACACCTAATCTCTGGTTGAGTTACTGAAGTTCTCAAATAATGATTTAAGAGACTTCAAGTTACAGAGAATCCACCATTTACACTAGTTTAAACTTGCAAGTGACCCATGCCCCATGCTGCAGAGGAAGGTGAATTTGTGAGCCTGTGTACACTAATCCAAATTGTGGCAATGGCCTAAGTTAGGGGCAGTGCTGTTGAGCATTAATGTCACACGAGGTGCTTGGGGAGGGACTGGGCTTCAGGAACAGACTGCAATAGTGGCTGGCTCTTGGGCAGGCCGTGCACGCTTTGTGTCCTTTTCTCTCCCCCTGCCTTCATGAAAGCACAGCCCACAATCTGATTCACTGTTTGGTCAGAGTCAGCTTGTTATCCATATATGAAGTTGGCCCTCTGTTATTTTTCTTACTACAAAGAATGAAAGATATATGTATTTTATATATAGTTTGTAGATCAGAAATGAAAACTGTAGTGGCTAACACCCTCCGAAAGGGATGTTTTCTGACTATTGTTCTCTCATGAGTCACAGACAATAGCCACCTAGCATCATCTTTTAATCAACCACTTTACTTCCCAACTGCACTTCAAAGTAATTAGTCAACTACATTTTGTTGCCAAGTGGATTATAAGCCTAGGGACCTCTGAATATAAAGAGAAAAGACTGAGGGACTCGGGTGTTGACTGAATAAATACAGCAGAAGAAATTATGCAGTATTATTGAGTGACAGTTGTTTTTTTTCAAACAAATCTTATTTTGTTTATTTTTTTAGATCTGCAGAACAGTAAGGACTCTCCAGTGTAATTCATGTAGAGGCCAGAAACATAACTAATAAGACTTGTCCAGGTTGCTTTTAAGAGCATTAACATGTCACATGCGACAGTGCATTAGACTCTAACATTTGGCTGGTAGCCAGGTACGTTCACAAATGTTTCTTTCACCAGAATACTTAACTCTATTTAGCAGTCTTTCCTGCTTAGAATTATAGGGATACAAGGAAGATTTAAAAGAAAAAAGATTCAGACTTCACTTCTCAAATATTAAGTTTTTTCGGTTCAACCAGGTTTGCTAAGAAAATCTCTTTTACTGCTTTCCTGTTAGGGTATTCATACTGTTATAGTTACATAGCAGTGATTCATCTCCACAGATTGCATTCAGAGTTAGTTTTCAAGAAAATGAAAGAAGATTGTATGTGAGAAGAGCAATAGAATTCTACGTTTCTTATCTTTTATCCTAAGACTTGCTTGTATATCACTAGAGCCTAATGCTTATAAGTGTTGGTTCTCTGCACCCCTGCACATAACTATAGCTGTATTGTTTGGTTTCTAGTTGTTACAATACTACAGATGCATTAGGCTCATAGTGATAATTATGGGTTTTCTGCCTATGCCTCCAAAGTGCAAATTTTTCCCCACCGTCTCTTGATTTTAAGGGTTGTGATGTTTTTCAAGTGTTTCCCATTATTTAGTGTTTGAAAACAGGATGTCCCTCCAAGCATAAATCCTTGGCGCTATTACACCTTCTGGGATTTTATACAGTACATCGACTGGTTGAAGCAAAAATGATCCAAACTATTGTTCCTGATACAATTAGACTATATCCAGGTTTTGGATTTTGTTTATTTTGGCCTCCATGCAGCTGAAATTTTGACTTTAATCCTAAGTAAATATTTGCCCTTGTGGAGGTTGATTTTGACATTAGTCATATTCAATCATCCTGTTTGTTTGTTAATGGAGCACAGTGTTTATACATTAAATTAAATATATCATTTTGGTTACACAGTTATAACATTCATCTCTGTAGAGATTCTTTAGAGTCTTTATTTGATTTGCCAAATAATCCCCACAAGCTCTATAATCAGGCATAATTAACTTTACATATTTTCATATGCTAATAAACTATTCTCCATTATTTTCCATTAGTTTTATTAGCAAAAAGATACAGTATAACTGTGAAACCTCAAACATGTATACTCATTTCCAGTCATTTAAATGTCCAATCCAATGCTACATTTTAAAACTGTATAGCCTTCCACCTATCAGAGGGATTCTTTCAATTAAACAGTCTGAACATTTCATGGGTGGACCAGACCGATTCTCCAGGCCAATTTCTGCCCTTAGATATGTGCATGCAACTCACATTGATTTCAATGAAAATTGTAGGGGTGGGGTAGATTTTGGCTCTAAATTTGGATCGGATGAATAGTTGGCAAATTAATGCATATATGGTTTATATTAGAGAACAGTAAAGAGGAGCTCATTTTTCTGAACGGAAACAAAAGCCTTCTATGGATTGTGTTAGGTAAGATTGCTAGTGCTACTCAGCCCTAATCTAAATGTGTGCTTTAATGAACATGCATTTCATAGGAAACTAGATGATTTGAGGTAACAATATGGAGCCTTTCAACTCAACACTGCTGGTGTGAACCCAGCCCATGCTGGAGTTATTAAAGGTTGCTAGTGTCTGATGTCTGTTAGTGTTGTGCATTTGCTCTTTACATGCCATATGCAATATGAAGGAACTATACAGTTTCAGTGAGGCCCCTAAAATGGTTTACCCAACTATATACACTGCTGCTCCAGCAGGATTCTGATGTCTTCTGAAACAGTGAAATGAGTTACTTCAGCCTAGTTCCTCAGGGACAGGTGTCCACATAAAAACACCTACCACAATTCGCATTAATTGTTAGCTTTGTTGGCAGTCTCTGCAGTGTCAATGAATGAATGGGCTGAAAAGACTAAATTACCCTCTCAATGCTAGGGGTGGTCCCTGAAGGTTAGAGTAAAGATACATTGGTATCTACTAGCTATTCTGTGAACAGATGGAGAACTTCAGTATCACAACCTGAGAGCTGTCATTCCACTTCCTTTCAATAGGCACCAATTCCAAAATAAAAGCAAGCCATGGATTTACAACAAATATCCCACCCTGTATGATACACAGCAAGGGCTACTGGAGATTCTCACAGCTACTGCAGTCAGTCCTACTGTTAGAGAGTCAACATTTTTCTATCAGAGAATGTTTTCTGGAGTTCTGGAAAATGGCTGTTTTGACTAAATGAAAATCCTAATGAAAAAAATTTTCATGGTGAATTTGAGTTTGTCAAAAACCAGTACATTTTCCAAGAATTTTAGATGAAAACTAAAACTTCATTTTTGGAAAAAAAATTCATAGAAAAAAACATTTCCTTACAAGCTCAGCCTAGAGTTATGAAAATCTGCTGCAGAATTGAGCATCGTAACAGAAACGATGATGCTTCCAATGCTCTTCACTTGCTGTAAAACGTATCTGTCATAACAGGATATGATGATTAACAGACAAGTTGCCAACAAATCCCTCATTTAATTAATTTGTGACTAACAGCCTTTCAGATTCCAGTTTTCCTCCCAATATTGTCTGGATTCTTGGAGATGTTTTAAACAAATCTTGGCAACCAAAATAACCCAACCAATCTTAGCACTAATTGCACCCTTTTGCGTGACTAAAATTCTTGGTACTTTATACTGGAAAACTGAAAAATAACTTGTTTAGTCTTGAGAAAAGAAACAGTCTTCAAATACGTTAAGGGCTGTTATAAAAAGAATCCACTGAAGATAGGACAAGCAGTAATTGGCTTAATCTGCAGCAAGGGAGATTTAGGTTAGATAGTAGGAAAACTTTCTAACTATAGTTAAGAACTGGAATAGGCATCCAAGAGTAGGTTGTGGAATCCACATCATTAGAGACTTTTAAGATCAGGTTAGACAAACACCTGTCAGGGATGGTTTAGGTTTACTTGGTCCCATCTCAGTGCAGGAGGATGGACTAGATGACCTCTCAAAGCCCCCCCCAGCCCTACATTTTTATGATTCTATAGTACTGGATTCAGCAGCACATCACCTCCCTCCACGCTGGCTTTTGTGGAACTCATAGGCAGTCCCACTCCACACAGGGAGTGCATGTGGTCTGTCCACAACTGTCAATGTTTGCATAGTGCCACATCCTTGCATTCCAGTTAATTTCCCCCTTAGGACATCATAGCTAGGTACAGAAAGTTGCAATAATCTTTTTTATGAGTGACTGAATCTAACAAATAGTTCAACAAAACCGTCCGTCTTTGGGGTTCTCTTACTGCACTGATCATAAAAACTATCATTTGAACTCAGTAAAAAGCGTTTTGAAAAGTTAATTCTCTCAGCTAAAACACCAAAGCCATGGAGGACCTTACTGAAATATGGATCATTTGAATAGCTGTATATTGCAATTATAGTAAGTACTACAGGAGAGAATAACCATCTTCAAAGGTGTAATCTGGAAATTGAACAGATGCCCATTCACTAAATGTAGCACAGTAAAAGGAAAACAAAGGTTGAAGGAAGCAGGTTATTCAGATTAATTGTCCAGGAGTCTTAGAAAAATAAAATAAACTAGCAAAAAGCTTTATACATTTGTCAGCTGTCCCATTGTGGCCCAGACAGCCTGGTCCCAGTCCCTGCAGTAAGTCATGTTACATATATAGGGAAGGGTTGGCCAAAGTCTCCTTTCACCCCAAGATCACAGTCTCAAGGCAGAGGAGGAAAAAGGAAGGATGGGTACATGTTGTGGTGGCATGGGTAACCTGGAGACATGACACTGGGAGTGCGGGGCGGGGGGTGGGGTGGGGTGGGGAGGAGGAGATAAGGGGTCAAACTGACTGCCAGGAAACAGACACATGGGAGGGAGAGTCTGAAGGCCCCCTAATGGGGGAGGGGGAATTCCCCACTGAAGACACCAGGGTGGGGAAACAAATATGCTTCTTTCCCAGAACATTTGAGAAAGGAGGTAACAGGTCCACACAAAGCAGATGCAGGTGAGGGGAGCCTGTTGAGGACAGGAGGTTGTCTGAGGGCAGGGGTGCTCAAGGCCTCAATAGGTCTGGATAAGCATCCACACTTTGAAGGCTTATCTGAACCCTGAACATTAAGGCCCTGATAAATAAGACATTAATATTAAAAATAGCTTAACACTCAACAGGAGGGTGCACGTAACAACCCTTGGGATTCCTACAGTTGCCTACAGGGGCTTATTGATACTTTTCCACAGCATGACATCATGCCAATTGAGGGTCTTTGGTGCTAAAATAAGAAGGAGCATTTTTATTAGAATCTAATGGCATGACATTGATTGGAAAAGGCCAATGCATAATTATATAACTCATTGAATTCTACTTTGAGCATCAGCTGTTCCCTGAAAGCACTCCATTTCAACATCTCAGCAAGAGAAAATACATTCTTTGTTCTCAAGATCAGCTCCCCAGGAATTCAAACTACAGTATTACATATTCTGCAGGAAAGATTAAAAAAAAAATAGCATCCCCAGCTGCTCTGCACCATCAGGGGCTGAGAGCAAGTCACTAGCCAATTATTTTCAAAATTCCAGGCTTGCTGCATATGCACTTCACCTCAGCCTCCCAGGAATATACTGCACATAGTGGCAAGGAAGTGCACAGTCAAAACTGGTGAGCAATTTGATGCACGGCAGGATGGCAAGTTGAACAAAGCACCCAAAATGCTGCTGTTTGAATAGGATTTATTTGACATTGCAAAAAGATGTACAAGAGCTCAGACTGAAAAGACACCTTAAAGAAGGCAGCTGGGAATGATTATGTAGCAGTGAGCTGGCACATGCAAAGCACGGTGAGATCTGATAAAGATGAGCAATATAAGAAGCGTGAACTGCAAAAGACAGGTAATCATGGGACACTTAGTAAAATGAGAGATGTCAGGAAGGCTTCAAGAATGGATACAATCACAATTTTCCAGCATTTTAGCTGGAAAGCCTCAATTAGAACAGCAAAAGGCACAGTAGACATGTCAGACATATTGCAGAGAAATGAAAGAGAATCTATGGCTCTGAGGAGGAAAATGCTCTAAAGGGCAAGTGCCGGAGAAGATGAATTCCCCAGCCTACCTTCAAAAATTCAGTGTTGCCAAACCTAGTTCCTCTGTTAAAATAATGGCTCCATTGTGACATCGGAGCCAACACCAGCACTTTGTATTTGGTTTTCTTTTCTTTGCGTAGATGCTGTGATCAATAATTCAGATGAAGTTGCCGTGCTTTAATTAGCACTGTTTAATAAAGAGCACACATTTTTTATAACTCCATGTACACTTCAGGTAATAGAAAACTCACTCTGCCCCACTGAAGACCTACATACAGTTACTGTTCTAGAATGTAACTTTCCCTGTATTACTCTGAAGATCCTGTGACAGAGGGCTCCACTCACTGCTAGAATGGCACTTCCTCCTGGCCATTCTGGGGAATAGCTCACCAGGTCAACACCCCTGCCTGCAATTACACACCGTCTCTCTCTCTGGGTCTGCAGCCCCTCTCTTGTTCCCTGAGCTGCTGCTGCCTCTTTGCGACTCAGACCTCCAGCCAGGTCACTCTAAGCATTTTCCCCTTTCTCGGTATCAACATTCTTTTTTATTGCCAGCAGTCCTAGGCAGTTATACCATTGACTGACTTGTAGTGCCACTCCCTCAGTGGCTACCAAGGGAACCCAGGCCTGCCCTCTATTCCAAGTTGTGGCTCAGGGATCCTCTAGCCAGCCGCCAAGTTTTGTTCCCTTCTAAACCTTAATGCCTTTTCCTGAGCCCTATTCTACCTTCCTGGCTTTCCCCCTCTCTAGGTTTGCTAGAGCCAAAGGCACTTTATAGAAGCCCTGCCTGCTCCTGCACAGGTGAGCTTTCCCTAAATTAGGGTTTTCCTCTCAGCCTTCAGCCTAATAGGTTAATTGGCCCATCAGGCCTTCATTAACCCCTTCAGGGCCAGTGTGGGCGAACACCCCATCACAGATTCCATTGTAAATTTTGGCTGTTGTAAAAACATTTCACCCATGCTCTTCCGACTGAACTAGATACCTTCAGTTAGAAGACGCCAAACTTACCAGTGTTTTGAATATCCACCCCCTCTAAGCTTATGCTGTCTGAAGTATCACCGCTAGCAGAGACTGCATGCTTTCCTCCCACAATCCCCAGAAGTATCAGCCATGACCCACAATAATGAACTCCAGGTTTCAAAATTGGTACCTGATAGACACCCCAAGATGCCATTCTAAAATAGTTCTCTACAGATACAATAGAAAAAGCAACCCATGCTGTCATAACATACAGTAAAGGTTTTGAACCAGCAATGTACAAATTAACCATGTCTGACTAATGTTCTCTCGGGACAATCTTTAATTTAAGATGATTTCAATGCATCACCAAAACAGACCTTTCAGTCCCAAAAATAAGATGTCTCCATTTTGAGGAAATATTAGTGTTAGGAAGAGTGGCTTTACGATTAAGGCACTCAGGAGATCCGGCTTCAACTCCCAACCCTGCCACAGACATCCTGCATTACCTTGACTAAATCGCATAATTTCTGGGTCTCGGTTCTCAGTTTGTAAACTGAGACTACTACTACTTTCCTTTCTCTACCCTTGATCTGTCTTGTTTGTTTAGATTATAAACTCATTATGGTTAGCATTGTCGATTACTATGTGTTTTTACAACACCTAGAAAAATTAGGCCCCAATCTCTTAATACCAAATAAATAAGGAAGAAGGAAAAGAACAGTGCAACCCAGATATTGAAAAAATCTTTTGTATTGCTTTTGGTTATGCTTGGTGATTGCCCTACCCCATCTACTATTTCCCTCCTAATATCTAGTGCTCAACGTTGGTCTCCATAATGGAACAGTGATGCAGGCATGTTGTGCTTTATTTTCTAAATCTTTGTCTTATCCTTATAGTACATCGAAGTAGCAGTTCCAGCTTTCTAGTACCATTTGAATGATTATAGTATAAAGCTACTGTAAAGAAGTAACCACTCCTCACAAACAATAACTTATTCTTGGGGGCACATGGTCTGCCAATAGCCTGTGAAGCACAAAACTAAGTAAGAAAAGTGAACGCAGCCAATCCCCCCATGCTCCAAATCTGTGCACAATTTTCATGAGGTTTTTGTTAGAACAGGCAGTTATCAAAGATTCATTAAAGATGAGGACATCCTAGCACAGCCACTAATTAGTCTAACTCCCCAAGATGTGTTGTTTGTGAAGACTGAGACTTGCCAAAGAGTTCTCAGTTGAAATGTTTGCTGTATTCCACTCCTATCTTGTAACATTCAAGCTCTGGATATGAATTTAAGCACATAGTCTCTCGTCATAGGAGTTGCTACTGTCTTACCTTTATCAAGATGGAGATAATATAGCAGCTAAAAAGGGATGCATTGTCATGTTGTTGGTGTGGAACAATTTTAATGGATACCAATGAATTTACAGTATATTATGTTTCCATATTTTTGGATCATTTTGTAGTCACTTAGCTGATTAAGTACCTCAGTACACCCTCAACACCTAAATGGCTTAAGTTACAAAAACAAAGATGCTGGAGGACTGGTTAAAGTCAGAGGGACAATCTGGCCTTTTATTTGGAGAAAATTATCAAGGATCTTTTTCTTGATGAAAAAGTATTTTGAAATCTGTATTATAAATTTCTTTCTATGCTGGGAATTGGTACTCAGTGAAGTCAAACAGCAACTGGCATATTGTATTTGAGATAACATTTTTTAAAATAATTTTTCTTTTAATTTGCTAATGCTTTTTGTTCATGCAGTCAATTCCAATTTACGCATGCATTCTTTAATTTCACTCTGCAAATTCTGTTAAATATGGCATGTATGGATGTCACTCAATCTTCACAAAAACACATCGAAGTTCATGATGAAGGATTTTAAAATGACTGACAGGCTCGGTCAGGGTTCTTTGTACTATTCATTTCTTAAAGGCAGGATACATTTTAGTATTGAGGAGGCAGATTTTGACTTAAATGTGAAATATAAAAATGTGTCTTTGGACATGTATCTTTGAAACTACATTTTTACAAAGCCTAACAACATGAGAAATTAATTTACTTTTAACTATTTCAGATCTAAACACTAGTGGAGATTTCAGAACTCGGGGAGATTTTCAAAAGGCACAGGTTAGTACCTATCCACCATTGGCTTTCAATGAGAGTTGGAGTTAAGCATTTATCCTTTCTCCGTGCCTTTGAAAATCTACCCTTCAAGCCCTCCCTCCTCCTCAAAACCAGATCAAACAGTTCAAAGATCATGCATAGATCTCAGTAGTTGAGATTCACCTGAGTCTACTAAAAACACCAACAGAACTTGGATTTGATTCTTTTTTGAACTCCTTATCTATTGTATTTCACATACATTCAAGCCTATCTTAAACTTCAGTCTCATTATAAGCACATAGACACAAATCTATGGCTAAGTAAGGGCCACAGAGCAGAAAACAAATGTGTTTGTGTTGAGCAAGGAACAGGCAGGGATGCAAACAACTGATCCAAGCCTGCAGATCCTCATGTGCTGCGGAACACTGATATACAGGGCCTACATCTGCTCTAAAGTGGAAGGGATCACTTTATATATGAGGCTAGAGCCACGGAGCCCCTGCTTACAGTTGCAATTATGGAGCACTTTGTGGCAAAGGAACCCCTGCAGAACTCCCCTGTGCAAAATCTTTTTACTTGAGCGTTGCACATGAGGAAGTAGGGGGACATAGAATTTCAGCTATGTGCCTTTGTTTCCTGTTGATCATACTCAAAAACTGTACTAATAGTACACTGCAGCACATTTCCGCGGCAACACAGGCTACTGGATGCACAGTAAACTTGTCTTCCACATTTGGCACTGACTATCAAGTAAGTTAGTTCAAGGTTTTGGTCCTTATCTTCAAAACACTTAATGGCATGGGCACAAAACACTTAAAAGATGACCTAAAACTCCATGATAAAGACTATGGTCAACAACTCCACTCCTTAGGAACAGTGAAAGTCTCTATAATAAGAGTAAAACTTTTCTGATCGGAGACAGACCTTTCCTGGGTGCCAGCCCAAGACTGGAACAAACTCCCACAGGAACTAAGGACCATCACAAACCTCAACACCTTCTGCTCCAAGTGCAAGAAACACTTCTTCAACCTGACTTCACTTTGCTAACAAACTTAGAACAGCATGTTCATTTAACAGACAAAAAGCCACATTAAACAACACATACAGTTCTCCTCCTAGAGAGAGGACAAAAGAGAGAGGACAAGCCACATGTGACAGATGTTTGTCATCACTTTATGTGCTACTGAAAGGCATGCAGGCACTATCATGATGTAGCTGGTAAAAGAACCTATATAAAATAGAGTAGCTGGGTGAGCAGTGAGGGAAGTTATTCACAAACATTTCTCCAACTTCAGTTTGACAAACCATAACATGGCCCAAATTTTTACAGGTATTTTGGCACTGCTGCACTCAGCAACCTAACTTGGTTAGAAGCCTTAGTGTCATTTCAAAAAGGGACTTAGACACTTAGGAACCAAAATCCCATAGACAGCTAAAAGAGAATTAGGCTTCTAAGTGCCTTTTGAA
This sequence comes from Lepidochelys olivacea, assembly GCF_965140295.1. Taxonomy (NCBI): domain Eukaryota; kingdom Metazoa; phylum Chordata; order Testudines; family Cheloniidae; genus Lepidochelys; species Lepidochelys olivacea. Next base: position 76,266,580 of record NC_140417.1, on the reverse strand, counting down.
AATGACACTTAGGCATTGCAACACTGAGCATGGCAGTTCCTAAATGCCTTTAAAAATCAGGGCCCATGCCTGCACCCATTCTTATTCAGCATTTACAGATATTCATACAAGCAAAGTTCTGGCTGTATGAATGCTCGTAGTAAGAGTTTCACACCCAGAGCTAAGACTCAATCATAAAATAAAAAATCATTTTGGGTGGAAGCATAAAGTATTTTATAAAGGTCATGCCATCCAATTAGGAAACAGGAATAATTACATGAGATTTAAGTGACCAATCACAGAGCTCAAATATTGGAACACTTGAATTTACATGTGCTGCAGACAGTCCAGGAACAATCTATACGCAGACATTTGTTCGCCCAGAATATTCATTGAACAATTCTGAATAGAAAATAAATTTGTAAAAAATCAGTCTGTGGACATTCACAAACAGGAAAAAGGACTATGTTTCCCTCCATAGGTGCTGGAACGGAGGGATGCGACAGTTTGAAGTGATTCTCATCATATACAGGGTATATAGTTTTGTTCAATGGTTTTCAGTATCCCCTGTATAAAAATTGTTTCAGCACCTATGTTTCCCTGAATACATTTTTTGATGTGGACTGTTTGCTTAGTTTTTGTTACTAATTAACGTGTGTGTGTGTCTCTGTGTGTGTGTGTCTGTGTAAAACCATAAGTCATTTAACATTTTCTATAGATCAAATATTTTTTATTAAAACCTATACTAATTTAGGGCGGTCATCCTACCCACTCCATCACCATGTGTGTCCTTCCTAATGTGAGGCAGAATGTCAGCCCCTAGCTTCAGGGGATCACAGGGATTGCTCCCTTATCACTCCCCGAGGGGTGAACGGTATCTCAGAGAAGGTTGGGAGGGGCAGAGACTGGGTGGAGCCACAGTGCTGGCTGCCTAGGAGGGTGTATGCTGTACCCCTTATAGAGGTTTAGCAATGTACCCATTCCCCCTGCACAGTGGGGATCCCATAGAGGCAGAAAGGCCGCCGGTACTTCTCCATGGGTGAAAGGACTCCACACCACCCCTACATACAGGGCTGTGCCTAACTAGCAATTTGTAGGATTTAATCAACAGATCCAATAAGACGGTTTTATTGTATTAACCTAGACATTGATCAAACAAGTACATCTGTTTCCAAAGATAATACGAAGCAATAAGAGAATAGACAGCCCATCTCCCTAAGATTCAGGTGATAAGCCCACTAATAAAAATTTCTCTTTCACAAATGAATCATTTACTGCAGACTGCTGGAGATGCAGAAAATCAGGATGACCAATATGAAAATGAAATTAATCCAAACAAGACAGAGGAACAGCAATCTATCCTGGGTGAGCTCTGATTAATGGGACTGATGAACTAGTTAGCAGTATTTAGGAAATGATAGAGGGCAGCAGGAAAAGAAAATGAATTTATATTTCAGACATAATACTCAGGCCAAATCTACACTAGCAAAGGTTTGCCAATTTAGCTACACTGGCAAACCCTCATAGTGTAGACACACCTTATACAAACAAACACACTCCTTTGCCAGTACAACTGCATCTACCCTAGGGCTTATAGTGGTATAAAAATGTCAATAAAAAAAACACACCCTGAAGGGACATTACTATACTTGCAGAAGTTTTAAGTATAGAAGTGGCCTTAGAAGGTCAGGAGCCCTTTACGTGAAAATAATGATGTGTTTGATATAAAGACCGTAAATATTTTTTCAGAGCTGTGTAAAGGAGTGTTAGGATTAAAACAGAATTAAGAAATGTTGAGAGGAACACTGATGGTGATTTAAAAGAATTAACATGATGAATAAAAACTGCCAAGAGCAAACTAACTACTCTACTGTTAATCTTCACAAAAATAAGCATTTACATGGGTATGGCTCAAATGAGTCAGGCAAGCGGGATTCAACTTTACAGGTATGCCTACACTGCGAATGCTACAGCCACACAACCGCAGTGTTACCACTTTAGCACTACAGTGTAGACACTTGCTATAGCCACAGAAGGGTTTTGTCCATTGCTATAGTAAACCCACCCCCCACAGAGGCAGTAGCTAGGTTGATGGAAGAATTTTTCTGTTGACTTAATGGTGTCTACACCTGGGTTGAGCTTGGCTAAACTGCATCTGTCACACCCCTGAGAGACACAGCTAGGTCAACCCAAGTTTTAGGTGTAAACAAGGACTATATCAGTAGATATTGCTCTCTTCCTTGTACTGTTGATGTCTGTATCCGTAGCTTACAATATAATGTACAATATCAACAACAGACCTTTTTCTCACCAGAAGTGCAAGGATACAGATGAGAGGAAGTATGTGCTAGTGCAGTAACCACTGGAAGAAACTTCCAGCGCGACTTTGGGCAAGTCCCTGAGGCCCAGATTTTTAAAAGGTACTGATTTAGGAGTCTAATGCATTTTCAGAAGGGATTTAGGCTCCTAAGTGCCTGAATCCCTTTTGAAAATAGGGGTAGGCACTGGTGTAGTTTGACTTCTATATTTCAGGGGGGCAGCTCCAGTAAGGCCAACAGGGCACAGCATGGGGGGAGCAAATTCCATGCCTGCCTAAGGCTTGCAGTTTTTTTTGGGGGGGACATCCCCTCAAGCTTCCCCAAACTACACCCAGGGTTAGGCTTCTAAATCAGTTAGGCATTGTGGAGCTGAGTGCCATAATGCCTAAATACCTTTAAAAATCTCGGCCTTAACCTCTGTGCCTCAGTTCTTCATCTATAAAAAAAGAGATAACAAAACATCTCTACCTCAGAGGTATGTTGTGAGCATAAATACATTAAAGAAGTACTCTCAGGTGAAATCCTGGCCCCATTGAAGTCAGTGGGAAAACTCCCAATAATTTCAGTGGAGCAAGGATTTTACCCATCATCTTTATTGTTGTTTTGCATATTAAGCTCACCCTCTGTTAAAGATAAACCATGGTTAATAATTATAATGCATCATATTATATTACAATCACTATGGTACACTACACTAAGTGGATGGAGCACATTGTAGATAGCCTATGGTATACATCTCTGTTTAAAAATAATCCATTACAGGGCCAGAATCTGCCACCCTTACTCTGCAAACCACCTCACTGAAGCCAGGGGAATATCCCTGGAGTAGGTTCTGCTCAGTAGGCAACAGTGGCAAGAGCTGGCCCTGAATTACAGCAAGATAAAAAGATAGGGCACATTTTCAATACACTAGAATACTGAGCTCACTATCAGCTTGTTTCTTATATTCCACATCCCCTTTCTGGTGAATCTGAGGAAGTCTAGTTGGTATGCTGGTAATTCGGCATGTGTTACTGTCCTGTGCCAGTTCTTCAGAAGATAGCCATCACTGTGGGAAAATTAGCAGATGATAATTTCTGAAACTATTATTAATATTTATATGTACCAAGTAAGCATTGCTCTATGCAGAACAGAATGAGGGAAATTCTCTCCTTGCACCCAGCCAGAATAATTGTACGGGGCACTGGGCATCTTAACTGGACTGGGAGGGAAGATAGAATTACTTCCTCAATACATCCCAGGCTGTAGATTGTGAGAAGAACCACTCCATGAAAGTTGCTTCAACCTAAATGGAGGTTTTCTCCACTCCTTAATGTCCCCCAATTTGCAGCTGTGGATGGAGCCCCCATGGAGCTGGGCTCCACACTGTGCAGACAGGCACAGTGTAGCATCTTCCTCCTTGTACAACAGAATTGCACAAGTTCCACTGCCAGACGTCCCTCTGCTAGAACGGAGGAGAGAGGCAGGTTCCATAGAAGTAGGGCCAAATGAATGGTTAATGAATGCCATGTCATGATCACGTGAATTCATTGTAGCTACATGATTTATCCACTGTAGCATTTAGTATCAGATCACCTACAAGTTAAATAATTTACGGTTCCATTTCCACAGAGGTCATCATATAGTACAGAATACACAGCAACTTTCTGTAGTGCACGTAGTCTCATGACTGATGGAAATCTAGCCATGTGACAGGCTTTTTGTATTGCATGAAAATGAATAAATCATGTCATGACCATGGGAATTTACTGTGGCTACATTACTTATCCACAGTAGCATTTAGTATCATATCCCCTTTACAATAAATAATGTATCTTTCTGTTTTCATAAAGGACATCATACAGTAGAATATTAATAGGCTACCATGTATAGAGCATATAGTCCCATAAGGAATATAAACCTCGCTGTGGTATAGTATTCCTGCCTTGCTTACTGTTGCTACTGTACAGTCACAGAAAAACAAACACACTATATTGATTAGTTTGCTTTTAGAAGAGCATTCTATAAGCAGATCTATGCTTTGCACAGTGACAGACTAGAATTTGCCAGCAATGTCCCTTATTTGAAATGAGCCTTTACATGAAAGACTGGCTTGGCTTCTAAAGGTGAAGCTTGGCTACACTATGTTTGACTATCAAAATCTCCTCACAACACCTCACAGAAACCTCAGATTGCCACTCAGATCCCTATACGGTAATTGGAAAGGTTGCTTCTCTGTATGATCAAGCACAGATCAGCCCAGTAAATGTCTCCACTAAATATTTGCATGTATAATTATTATTTGTGGTCCTCCTACCTCAAGAGCATATCAAGAGCTAGACAATTAAATAAGAGACAAAATTTCTTATATATCATTATAAGTCAGGTAGTGATTTAGCAGGGACTCATTGTGCTTAGTGACTACATCAGCAGATTGAGATTTTAAGGATTTCTATGTTCTATGCCAGAGGTGGGCAAACTACGGCCCGCGGGACCGTCCTGCCCGGCCCCTGAGCTCCTGGCCCGGGAGGCTGTCCCCCCTCCCCCGCAGCCACGCCGCCACGCGGTGCAATGCTCTGTGCGGTGGGGCTGCAGAGCCTGCCCTGACCCAGTGCTCTGTGCTACGTGGCAGCTGGTCGGTACAGCCACGCCGCCAGGGCTCCAGACAGTGCGGTAAGGGGGCAGGGAGAGGTTGGCTAGAGGGCAGGAGAGTTCGGAGGATAGTCAGGGGCATGGATGGGATCAGGGTGGTCAGAGAGTGGGGAACGGGGGTTGAATGGGGCAGGGATCCCAGGGGGGCAGTCAGGAAGGAGAGGAAGGGTTGGATGGGGCGGTGGTCAGGGAACAGGGAGAAGCGGTGGTTGGATGGAGCAGGGGTCCCGGGGGGGGCAGTCAGGAAGGAAGGGGGGTTGGATGGGGTGGTGGGGGGAAGTTAGGGGCAGGGGTCCGGGGGTGGTCAGGGGACTGAGAGCAGAGGGGGGTGGATAGGGCAAGGGTCCCGGGGGGGCAGTTAGAAAGGCGGGGGGGGGTTGGATGGGGCGGTGGGGGCAGATAGGGGTGAGGGCTCCGGGAGCGGTCAGGGGACTGAGAGTTAGGCGGGGGGGTGGATGGGGCAGGGGTCCCCGGGGGGCCTTCAGGGAAGAGGGGGGGTTGGATGGGGCAGGAGTCCTGGGGGGGCCGTCAGGGGGCAAGAAGTGGGGGGGGGTCGGATGGGGGCAGGGGCCGGGCCATGTCTGGCTGTTTGGGGAGGCATAGCCTCCCCTAACCGGCCCTCCATACAATTTCAGAAACCCGATGCAACCCTCAGGCCAAAAAGTTTGCCCGCCCCTGTTCTATGCTGTGCTTTGCCACTGATTACCTGACACTGGGCACGACAAGCGCTCTGTACTTCAGTTAAGTTGTCTGTAACAGGGGGATAAGACTTCCTTACTGCAAAGAGAGCTGCAAGTCTTAATTAGGGCTTGTAGAGCACCTTGAAAGAAAGACATTTTATAGGTGTAAATTATTACTAATACTTTTTTTTACATCTGATAAACAATACATTTTTAATGTATGATTTTTTTTAACTGAATGAGGATTGACAAGCTTCTGCTATGCTGGTTTATATGAGCAGTTTCAATCAAATCAACGGGATTACTCGCATAAAAAAAGTAGTCCTCAGTATTAGGAAGGATGACTAACTGGGGGCTAGGGACCAGATCTTGACAGCTTTTACTCATGCTCCTTACTCCTGAAGTCAATGGGGCCACTAAGGGAGTGAGGTACTATACAACAGGAGTAAGGGTGACTGAATCTGCCCCTAATGAGCAGATTAATCCAATTTCTAATTTTTCTAAAGCACATTTTTGTTATGTACAGGGTACCACACACTTAGACAATTAAGATTATTAGTATCTACCCAACTAAGGTACTTAATATCTGCCATTTTCATGTGGCTCACATTGAGTTCCATAGGACCTGTATACATCCACATACAGAACTTAGAGTAGCAGCCATGTTAGTCTGTATCTGCAAAAAGAACAGGAGTACTTGTGGCACCTTAGAGACTAACAAATTTATTTGAGCGTAAGCTTTTGTGGGCTAAAACCCACTTCATCAGATGCATGCAGTGGAAAATACAGTAGGAAGATATATATATACACACAGAGAACATGAAACAATGGGTGTTATCATACACACTATTGAAACCCATTGTTTCATGTTCTCTCTGTATATATATATATATCTTCCACTGCATGCATCCGATGAAATGGGTTTTAGCCCATGAAAGCTTATGCTCAAATAAATTTGTTAGTCTCTAAGGTGCCACAAGTACTCCTTTTCTTTATACAGAACTTAGGCCAACTAGTGTGGCTTCCCAATGTATAAGCGTGTGGTCTTAAATAGGGCACTTCAATTGTGCATACAGTGGAACTGATTTTCCTCTTACATTAGCTGCTCCTAATTTATGCTAGCATAAATAAGAGGAGAATCTGGCCCAGAATGTTTCAATATTATTGAAATTATAGCCCCAGCGGCGCATTGTAAGTGTGTGTGCACCATATGCTAAGGAATAAGTTGTTCTCTCTCTTTCCTACACTGCCACCAGGTCCAAATAAGAAACCCACTAAGGAAAATACAGCTGTTTGGAGACTTCAGAATTTCTGGTTCAGTTCCAGTCAGTAAAGTTGGTTTGTATACTGAAATGGACATTAATGATGTTGCCAAGTTTATTTTATTGACATTTTATGTTTTTACACAACTCTTAGGTCTCTAGTGGCTTCTGACTGAAACAGGTTCAGTTTTCATTAAATCCAGCAATAAATACTGCAAGCACTTCAGAAGAAATTTTGCGGACAACACTACTAGTACACAATCACATAGCGAAAACTATTAGAAGTTGCTGTTTAATAAGATGCATTACTATTAGAATACCTGTAGCCTGTGCATACTGAAATAGCAACAGGCAACTACAATTACTTACTCCATAAATTATCTGTGAAATTTGGGCATATAATAAGCAAAATGTATATTGTGCTAAAACTATCTCAAAGTAGAACAAGAGAAAGATTCTACTCCTTGAGCTACTCCACACACATGCAAGTCAAAACCTTCTTTACACACTAGAGTAGGAGTAGAGCAGAAGTAAGCGAGTGGGTCCTGTGCACCTGCTTACTCCCCCAAGAGCAGATAAAAGAGGAGGTGCTGGGAAAGGGGGAAAGCCACTTTGTAAAGTGCTATGCAGACACTATAAGAGATAGACTTTGTCTCAAAGAGTTTATAATCTGACAGACAAAGCAGACAAAGATAGGGAGAAAGGAAATTCTTATTACCCTCTTTTTGCACATAAGAAACTGAGGTTGAGTGACTTGCCCGAGGTCACATAGGAAATCTGTGGCATAGCTAGGTATTAAATCCAGATCTCCTAAATCCCAGTCCAGCTATTTATCCAGAAGGCTTTCTTTAAATATGCTCTATAAATCAACGTTTGTAGGTAATTTTAGCTCTATACAACTTTATTTTCATGATAAGCCATTTTCTCATGTATTCATTGTTATAATAAAAATTAAATACTTTACACATCAGACTACTCATTTTAAAAAATAACACTAAGAACTGTAAACCATTTTGCTAAATGTCAGCATATTTTTCATGTGAGTAGGCTTTTTCTTCCAGGCCTTCAATAGTTCTCTTCTTCAGCTACTCCCTGTAAAAATTCTTCCAAAAAGTCCAGGACAGAAAAGGGCGTGGCTTTAAAATGGTACAGTACCTGTGCTACTTCACAAAATAAGTGTGCATTTGCAATGCTCTTTGTGGTTACCAAAAGTTACTCCAATACCTTGGATCCAAGTTGAAATGCATTTAATAGAAGCTGACCTTAATAACAACTCAGCACATTTCATATTCAAAGCACTTCACAAATATTTTCTAAATACTTTAAAATACTTTTAATACTCCTGTGAAATACGTATGTAAGTAATGTTATTCCCATTTTCAGCTGGAGATAATAGGCAGACAGGTTAAGTGACTTGCCAAAGAACACAGAGAAAGTCAGTGGCAAAACTCAGACTTCAGTTTTGGATTTTCCAATTCCCACAAACCAGGAGCATTTTTAAAACTTTCAATTTATAAAATATCTGTCTCCATTGCTCTAGGCCAGGGGCAGGCAAACTTTTTGGTCTGTGGGCCGCATCGGGTTTCTGAAATTGTATGGAAGGCTGGTTAGGGGAGGCTGTGCCTCTCTAGACAGCCAGGCATGGCCCAGCCCCCACCCCCATCCAGCCCCCCGCTTCTCGCCCTCTGACGGCCCCCCCGGGACTGCTGCCCCTTCCAACCCACCCTGTTCCCTGACGGCCCACCAGGGACCGCTGCCCGATCTACCCCCCCTCGGTCCCCTGGCCGCCGCCCACCGCCCCATCCAACCCCTCCTCTCCTTCCTGACTGCCCCCCCGGGACCCCTGTCCTCATTCAACCCCCATTCCCCACCCTCTGAATGCCCGACCCCTATCCACGCCCCTGACCACCCCCCAAACTCCCCTGCCCTCTAGCCAAGCCCCTAGTGGGCCAGAAGCTCAGGGGGCGGGCAGGATGGTCCCGAGGGCCAGATGTGGACCGCAGGCCGTAGTTTGCCCATCTCTGCTCTAGGCACTTAACAAGAATAGGACAATTAACTGGTTCAGCAAACACAAAAGTATTATCTGATCAGGATCATTCATCCAATGCATTTTCATGCCAAAATAAACATATAAAATAGCATTAGTAGTAACCATCACCCATCATGATTCATCATTAGCTATTTTCATTCTGTTTCTCAGAGAGATGCTGAGTTAAATTCTCTAAATCTGGTTGTGACCCTAGGCATGCCTGTGTCCACACCCTGCATATGACAGCAATAGTATCGGTACAATACATGCCTTGCAAGGCATTATTTGAAAACTCATTACACACTGTTCAATAATGTTATTGTGAAATGTATGTGATAATGTGGAATTATGGATACTCACTGATATTATGCTTTAAAATCTGTGACTAAAACACCCAGAAAGACTTTGGATTATCCGTCACTTGAGGAGATAAGAAACACCAGCACCTTGGACTCTGTGGGATCCTGGCTAAGAGTTAGCCAGCTATGACTGGAAAAGGAAGATTGGGAGGAAACTACCTTGAACGAAGACTGTAGCTTGATAAGTTATATCTTGGCCATTAGAAAGTATATTTTTCCTTTTATTTCTTTGTAACCATTTCTCTGACTTTATTCCTTCTACTTGGAATAAAATAACCTATGTCCATTGGTTAATCAACTTGTTTTATTTTTACTACGAACCAACTCAGTGCTGCATTTGAAGGGAAGGAAGTGTTTACCTCAATTAGGTTAATAAGCTCTAATGTACTGACTCTAAAAGAGCAGCATACTTAATATCTTCTGTGAATGCACTTGGGTAAACGTTCATTTCAGAGGCACATCTCCGAGAAGCTTGGGGGTTGGAGTTCACTGATTGTTACCTGCTAGGCAAAGTTAAGACTGACAGTGTCCTGTGGACATGGGCGGCAGGTGACCCAGCCATTGGGGGAGGGTAGCCCCAAGCCCCTCCCCTTGTGCCCTCCCTATCTGCCCCCCATTTTCCCCCTCCCCCCACAGATGCCTAGAGCACCCCCACCGCAGCGCCATGCAGCCAAGGGGCAAGGCCACAGCCCCAGTGTGCCAAGCGGCAGTGCTCCTGGCCCCGTGCTCCAGGTGGCACGGCCCCAGCACCAGCTGCCCTGACTCCCTGTGGCAGGCATGCCAGACAGCCCTAGCCAGCCTGGGCCAGCCAAGGCAGAGCACTGGGAACTGCAGGAGGGGGCCTGCCCTGGCAGCGGAGCATAGGCAAGGCCAACATAGGCTGTTTGGGAAGGCACAGCCTACCCCTGCCTACAATACCCGCCGCCCATGCCTGGGGAGATTGCTGGTGAGGAAGGGAGACTGGTGTGGCAGGGGTCTGACACACAGCCTAATCTCCAGCAAAGCTCACTCTTGCTGAGGCAGAGAAGTAACACAGGGGCTTACAGCTCTGGGCATGTAACACTGGTTAGGTGGTGCCTTTCCTTTAAGGTTTCTGCTGCAGAGAAGGGTAGCTTTAGTTTGCCACCAAGGCTCCAAAGGTACCCTGATAGCAGAGACTGCTGAGTGACTGAGGACAGCCTGAGGATGTACTGAAGACACAAGCTTCCATAAAGTTTCCAACCAAAGCCATGTCCTGTTCCTGGTTTGTGTGGAGCAGTCTCCTGTTCCACATGGAGCGAACTACATATTGGAGCCTAAAAGCCTGCCAACTGGTTCTGATCAGAAGAATTATAAACCCGTTTCCAAACAAACTTGGATGGGTTTGCACAGCTCTTATGTCAATCCCTCAGCTGTACATTCACAACTTTGATGAGGAAAATTAAATTCAAGCCATACAAGACCTTTATTATAAGGTACTTTTTAAAAGTCTTGAATTATGCAATCCCTGCATCAAAGCCAAGATGCCTTTGGAAGTCAGAGGTTGGATAAAGACACTGTTCTTGTAGACAAAAGGGCTGGTCTTTGAAGAAGCAATTATTCTGCAGTGATGGATGCAAACTTCAAATTACATGACTCAAAATATTGTGCAATTTCCATCAAATTCCCTGGCAATTATAGCCTCTCAAGATGAGATTATCAAGGAGACAAACAAAAGGTTGGAGGAACTCTGCACATTTTCTCAAAATGCAAAATTATTCAACAATAATGGAAAAGTATTATCAGCAATCAGAGCTCACAGAATTCTGCGGCACTGTAAGGCCCAGTTCTCAAGCAGGCACTGCTGAATTCAGTGACTGAAAAATTCTGAGGACAGTTTCCATATTCCTTTCTCCAAAAGGCAGTGACTTTCATGTAAAAATTAACAAATCAAACAAATATGAAAAGCTAGTATAAAAATGAGCAGGGGCAGTGCTAGGGGGAACTTGCGGGGGCTATAGCCATCCCAAAATGTGCCTTAGCGCCCCTTCCCCCGCTTAGCTACCCCTCCCAGAGCTGGGCAGCCAGCCAGTAGCTGGTGCTCTCCGGTTACCCACTTCCTGCCTCCACAGCAGTCTTCCCTCCTTTGAGAAGCTGATCCATGGCTGGTGGGGAGCTTCCCTGATGCTAAATGTGGCCATGCCCAAGTGGGTCTCTGCTGAGCTTGCGATGGGGGACAGGGATCCTGTCTCTGCTGGTGCTTCTGGCTGAGGAGTGAGACCTGCGTCTGCTGCTGTATTGAACAAGCATTCAGGCTCCTGAGTGCTCTGCTTAAAGAGACAGCACGCTGGCCAAGGGCACTGGAACCTTTGGGGTGGGGGGCTGGAGCACCAGGAGGTCATGTCTGCCACTTTTTAACATGGGTGTAGTTTGGGGGTGGGGGGGCAGCATTGTTCCCCCAAACTGCAAGGCTCAGGCAGGAGTGGAGCAGCACCAGCGCTTCACAGTGGCATTGCCCCCCAAACTGCAAGGTGCGGGCAGGCGACAAGAGGTGCTGGTAGGGGCTGCATTTCACGGCGAGGGAGCTGATTACAGCCCTCTGCCTCCCCAGAGCGACTCAGACACACACATTCTCCATCATACACTCCCTCAACACATATTCTCTCTCTCAGACACAGTTGTATTATTATTGTAGTAGTTGATACTTCTTGGTATTTCCTGTCAAAATGCGCAATACACAAACATTTTCTGTAATTTTATTCTTTCTAAATGTGTTAAGGATTATAGTACTGTTATATTACTCTGTGTATTTCATCATTTTATTTCTCTCTCATGCTTAAATTTAATTCTTTGAGTAGTGAGTTCTAAAATGCCTAATCTGTCCTGGCTGGAGTAATTATCATTATTACTTTTACTACCATACTTTTGTCATTCATTATTTATAATGATACAATAAAATAATAGTATCCTTCTGGAATGTAAATGTAGCTTATACTCACCTTAGCAGTGCCAGGTTCAACCCCCCCCCCCCAAATATTAGCAAACCACATAACTTCAGACACTGTGCAGATTAAGGTTGCTTATTTTCAAATTGTATTTTTAATTATATCTGTAAAATAACTTAAAATTCATACAAAAATAAATGTGGTTCCAAGTCTGATACTAACAGTAATGATGGAGTCAAATGTTAGTGAGTCATGTACATACCAAACATAAATGCCAAAATAATTAGAATACATTTCCATTCTTAATAAAAGAGAGAAAAAAATTAATCATGTATGTTAGAGTAAAGCAAATACATTTTTTGTGGAGTGAAAAACAATTTAGTAGAGTGTGTCTGTAAAAGAAAGTAAGCAGATTTTATTTACCTCTACAAAAAATAGCATACGAAGTATCAAACTTGTGTTTCTGACATCTGTGTTAAGATACCAAAACTGGTATCTCAAGGCTTGGGATTGGGAATCTTTTGCTGTATTATCTCCTGATTGTTCTGAATTTACATATAAATTTAAAATATGGCTTTAATTGGTGTTTGTGTATTTGTATTTGTGTATTTTTTTTCTTTCTTTATAAAGGAATTAGATATAATGCTCCAGTCAGCTAATTTCTAAGTTATCTGCAAAAAACAAAAACAACTCTAGAGTTTTCAGGTGCCCAAGTAGCCCCAGAATCACAGTGAAAGTTCCCTCCTCCTCACCCCAACCAAAATCTGAAATGGTGCCCCTGCTTCCTCCCCACCTGATTCAGCACGCAGTCCCTGCCATGTGCCTGCTGAAGCTGCACATGCTCTGGCTCAAACTGACAACGCTTAGGTTAGGGTTGCCAGGCGTCCAGTTTTCAACCGGAATGCCCAGTCAAAAAGGGACCTTGGTGGCTCCGGTCAGCAGTGCTGACTGGGCTTTTAAAAGTCCAGTTGGCAGTGCAGTGGGGCTAAGGAAGACTAAGGGAGGAGCCGGCATGCCCCTGAGGTCCCTAGGAGAAGAGGAAATCAAGGAAGCTCCACACACTGCCCCTACCCCCAGTGCTGGCTCTACAACTCCCATTGGCCAGGAACCGGGGCCAATGGGAGCTGTGGGGGTAGTGCCTACAGATGCAGACAGTGCGCAGAGCCTCCTGGCCGCTGCGCCTAGGAGCCGGACATGCTGGTCGCTTCTGGGAGCTGCACGGCGCTAGAGCAGACAGGGAGCTGCCTGAGGGAAGCACCGCCCGGCTGGAGCCCGAACCCCCACCCACACCCTAACCCCCAGGTTGAAACCCTCTCCCACATCCTAACTCCCTCCCAGAACCTGCACCCCAACCCCCTGCTCCAGCCCCCTCCTGCACCCCAAACTCCTTATCCCTGGCCCCATCCCAAAGCCCCAGTCAGAGCCCTCACCCCAACTCCCTGCCCCAGTCCAGAAACCCCCCCACACCCTGAACCCCTCATTTCTGGCCCCACCCCAGAGCCCGAATCCCCACCCAGAGCCCTCATCCCCCTCCTGCATCCCAAACCGCTTGCCCCACCCCAGTGACAGTGACTGAGGGTGGGGGAGAGTGATTGACTGAGGGAGGGGGCATGGTAATGGAGTGAGTGGTAGTGGGGCCTCAGAGCAGGGGCAGGGCCTTGGGGCAGGGGCATTTGGTTTTGTGCGATTAGAAAGTTGGCAACCCTAGCTTAGGTTTGCAAACTGGCTTGGGCTCAGGAGCCGCATAGACACAGCATCCACCCCCCTTTCCACCCACTGCTAAGGAGGAAGGACAGAGGGAAGGAATCCAGGTAATGCCTCCTACAGCAGCTGTGCTCAGTTAACTCTCTCTAGTACTGAGGTCCTCCAGACTGACCACAGTGAGAGTTGTATAATGGCTCTGAGTCTCCAAATCTTCCAAATATCCTACTTCGCCATATGCAGGTGGCTACTTTTAAAATATAATACAGTACATTCCAATTTAAAGTAATTAGCTATTAATATTATTCAACCAATATTTTTTCCAGAAGTTTGCATTTGTTTATTGTTGTTATTGTTAGTATTATTAGTTTATTTATTTCTTGGCTTTGTTTCTTCCCCATTAATTTTCTGTGAATAAATGTTGCACTAATAGGCTTCCATAGTTGAAGTTTAAAAGTGATCTGTCTATATATTATTATTCCCCTTTTGAGGATAGCACAGATAAAACACACGTTTAAGTGCATATTGTTAAAAATATAAATGTGTGCCCACAAGATGTGTAGCACAGCCCGCCGACAACCCAACTGAGCTCCCCCATCCGGAAGCGGCTGGAGCCACCCCTGAAAATAACATTAACAGAAAAACAAAAAGTGGGGAAAAATAAAGGGGACAAATCAATTAAAAAACCCTGTAGGAACCCTTCAATTCCCCTGATAACAGTGTATCTGAGGAACACCATTAATAAGTGCTGCTGGTCTCTGTGACACTGCCTGCTTGTTTTTTTCTCACCTCGCATAATCTGTCAAATGACTTGATTAAGTGTGATAGCCATTTTGAAGGGAAGGGAGAAAAGGACCTTAAGAAAAAATTTCTGACCACAGAAATTAACTAGGACAAATCGTGAAATGCTCCATTCTGCAGTGTGGTGGCAACACTGAATTCTAGTATTAAATCATGATCCTGCAAACACTTATGGCCAGGTGTAACTTTATTCACAAGCTGTCTCATTGAAGCCCACAGGATTTCTCAAATGAGAAAAGTTATGCCTGTGTATGAGTGTTTGCCAGATCAAGGCCTTAATTTGTCAAAAGTTAGTAACTCTAATGTAATATATAGCATTTTATTTATTGACTTCTATATGTGAAGCTTATGGTAAAGTTGTAATTATTCTGAACCGGAAATGTTGTTAGAACTATCCAAGAAGGTGTTAATATTCAGTTTCTTTTCTGTTTACAGTTGCAGTTTCTGTTTTCTATTAATACCTTGTAATTTTTTTACCATTGTAATTTTGACTACATTATTCTTTCTAAAGTCTGGTGTTAAATGTGCATCTAATACATTTATTACCTCACACCTTCTAAATCAATTCAACATCTAGATACTAAGAAATGGCATTATTTGGTTGTTCCATTGACAAAAGTGATTTATATTCATTCATTATATTTAGATGTTCAGATCATTTTGTCTCATGCCTAAGAACATTTACAAAGTTAACGTTGCATAACAACAACTGCAGGATTACAACTGGAAAGGTGGCTCTGTCAAGGTTCCTCCCCCACTCTGAACTCTAGGGTACAGATGTGGGGACCTGCATGAAAAACCTCCTAAGCTTATCTTTACCAGCTTAGGTCAAAACTTCCCCAAGGTACAAAATATTACACCCGTTGTCCTTGGACTGGCCGCTACCACCACCAAACTAATACTGGTTACTGGGGAAGAGCTGTTTGGACGCGTCCTTCCCCCCAAAATACTTCCCAAAACCTTGCACCCCACTTCCTGGACAAGGTTTGGTACAAAGCCTCACCAATTTGCCTAGGTGACTACAGACCCAGACCCTTGGATCTTAAGAACAATGAACAATCCTCCCAACACTTGCACCCCCCTTTCCTGGGAATTGTTGGATAAAAAGCCTCACCAATTTGCATAGGTGACCACAGACCCAAACCCTTGGATCTGAGAACAATGAAAAAGCATTCAGTGTTTTACAAGAAGACTTTTAATAAAAAATAGAAGTAAAGAAATCCCCCCTGTAAAATCAGGATGGTAGATATCTTACAGGGTAATTAGATTCAAAAACATAGAGAACCCCTCTAGGCAAAACCTTAAGTTACAAAAAAGATACACAGACAGAAATAGTTATTCTATTCAGCACAATTCTTTTCTGAGCCATTTAAAGAAATCATAATCTAACACATACCTAGCTAGATTACTTACTAAAAGTTCTAAGGCTCCATTCCTGGTCTATCCCTGGCAGAAACCAGCATACAGACAGACACAGACCCTTTGTTTCTCTCCCTCCTCCCAGCTTTTGAAAGTATCTTGTCTCCTCATTGGTCATTTTGGTCAGGTGCCAGCGAGGTTACCTTTAGCTTCTTAACCCTTTACAGGTGAGAGGAGCTTTCCCCTGGCCAGGAGGGATTTCAAAGGGGTTTACCCTTCCCTTTATATTTATGACAGGCTCACTTCTATAGAAACAAGGGAATAGACTTCCAGGCCAATTGCTTGCCTAACACATTAATCAAACAGTCTACATCTGTAGCTTCAATACAAGAAACCGAAACAGGTGCCAATATACCAGCTGAAATCAGTACATTTAAGATGAGCTTTGCTACTCAAAAATGCTACTGCTGCTTTGTAGAGTGTGAGGCTACATTAACAACGAGTTAACACCTTGAGGGCTCAGCCAATTGCTAGTTCATCATTTAGCAGTAAGGCATTCCCTGGGAAATATCCCACCCTCTGACTTCACCACCTCAACCAAGCTTCACAATCATCATTACCGTGTACAGTATTAAATTGTTTGTTTAAAATTTATACTGTGTGTGTATATATATACCAACTAGAAATTGCTTAATATATTTGAAAAAGTGTGTATTCAGAGGAAACCTCTCAGATTATTATTATCATGATTGCCAGGGATCACACTAATAATTGAATTTATTTTGTCATCAAAGCTGTCTTTGTAATTTAGCTGCACATTTACACATTACAGTAACTCCTCACTTAATGTTGTAGTTATGTTCCTCAAAAATGCAACTTTAAGCAAAACGATATTAAGCGAATCCAATTTCCCCATAAGAATTAATGTAAATGGGGGGAGGGGTGGTCAGGTTCCAGGGAAATTTTTTTTTTGCCAGACAAAAGACTATATTTTATGTATAGTCTATATTTTGCCAGATTCTGTATACACTCTTTTTCAAATATATTAAGCAATTTCTAGTTGGTGGCTAAAACATACTGACTCTGCTAATTTTCCTGGTAGTAAGTTATGATAATTCAGTTTGATTTTTAAAAAACTTGAAATAACAGAAGAGAAGTCTTAATAAGAAATTCTGAAAATCAACTTTAATTTAGAAAGTTATGTCAGAAAAGCCATAATTTAAAAAATGTAATAAAATTAAGGGAGCTTTTAAAACATCCTGGAATGCAAAACGATTATATAGCAATAAGAGCTTAAATAAAGATGATAGCACACACATTATACATCAGAAACATAACTAAACGTGTCCTTCTTTCAATTATAAGTCCAGACAATTCTGTGTAATGTATAAAGTAGTAGTAGCAGGTCCTGATCTTAAAAGACTCAACCACATGTATAACTTTGCTTAGCTGGGTAGTCCTATTGACTCCAATGGGACTACACACACGTCAGAACTGGGGACCTCAGACTGCAACAACCTAAGCCTAACTAGCTATGAAACTGCAGCCTACTAAGGACGAACAGGTCTCCCTTATATCTGATATGAAACCGGAAACAGTCATTCTGAAACTTCACGCGAGACTTAGGGCATTCTCAGAACTGCTTCCACACCTTCTCTTACACCCTGTAACTAGCATTAGTGCCTTTGGCTTTGTTGCTTAAAAGCCTGTTCTGAGCCCTTTTCTTTTCTAACGCTGTCAATGACTACTCTGGAACAGGTTTCAGAGTAACAGCCGTGTTAGTCTGTATTCGCAAAAAGAAAAGGAGTACTTGTGGCACCTTAGAGACTAACCAATTTATTTGAGCATGAGCTTTCGTGAGCTACAGCTCACTTCATCGGATGCATACCGTGGAAACTGCAGCAGACTTTATATATACACAGAGAATATGAAACAATACCTCCTCCCACCCCACTGTCCTGCTGGTAATAGCTTATCTAAAGTGATCATCAGGTTGGGCCATTTCCAGCACAAATCCAGGTTTTCTCACCCTCCACCCCCCCCCCCCACAAATTCACTCTCCTGCTGGTGATAGCCCATCCAAAGTGACAACTCTTTACACAATGTGCATGATAATCAAGTTGGGCTATTTCCTGCACAAATCCAGGTTTTCTCACATCCTCCCCACCCCCATACACACACAAACTCACTCTCCTGCTGGTAATAGCTCATCCAAACTGACCACTCTCCAAGTTTAAATCCAAGTTAAACCAGAACATCTGGGGGGGGGTAGGAAAAAACAAGAGGAAATAGGCTACCTTGCATAATGACTTAGCCACTCCCAGTCTCTATTTAAGCCTAAATTAATAGTATCCAATTTGCAAATGAATTCCAATTCAGCAGTTTCTCGCTGGAGTCTGGATTTGAAGTTTTTTTGTTTTAAGATAGCGAACTTCATGTCTGTGATTGCGTGACCAGAGAGATTGAAGTGTTCTCCGACTGGTTTATGAATGTTATAATTCTTGACATCTGATTTGTGTCCATTTATTCTTTTACGTAGAGACTGTCCAGTTTGACCAATGTACATGGCAGAGGGGCATTGCTGGCACATGATGGCATATATCACATTGGTGGATGTGCAGGTGAACGAGCCTCTGATAGTGTGGCTGATGTTATTAGGCCCTGTGATGGTGTCCCCTGAATAGATATGTGGGCACAGTTGGCAATGGGCTTTGTTGCAAGGATAAGTTCCTGGGTTAGTAGCTCTGTTGTGTGGTATGTGGTTGTTGGTGAGTATTTGCTTCAGGTTGTGGGGCTGTCTGTAGGCAAGGACTGGCCTGTCTCCCAAGATTTGTGAGAGTGTTGGGTCATCCTTTAGGATAGGTTGTAGATCCTTAATAATGCGTTGGAGGGGTTTTAGTTGGGGGCTGAAGGTGACGGCTAGTGGCGTTCTGTTATTTTCTTTGTTAGGCCTGTCCTGTAGAAGATAACTTCTGGGAACTCTTCTGGCTCTATCAATCCGTTTCTTTACTTCTGCACGTGGGTATTGTAGTTGTAAGAAAGCTTGACAGAGATCTTGTAGGTGTTTGTCTCTGTCTGAGGGGTTGGAGCAAATGCGGTTGTATCGCAGAGCTTGGCTGTAGACGATGGATCGTGTGGTGTGGTCAGGGTGAAAGCTGGAGGCATGCAGGTAGGAATAGCGGTCAGTAGGTTTCCGGTATAGGGTGGTGTTTATGTGACCATTGTTTATTAGCACTGTAGTGTCCAGGAAGTGGATCTCTTGTGTGGACTGGACCAGGCTGAGGTTGGTGGTGGGATGGAAATTGTTGAAATCATGGTGGAATTCCTCAAGGGCTTCTTTTCCATGGGTCCAGATGATGAAGATGTCATCAATATAGCGCAAGTAGAGTAGGGGCTTTAGGGGACGAGAGCTGAGGAAGTGTTGTTCTAAATCAGCCATAAAAATGTTGGCATACTGTGGCATCCGATGAAGTGAGCTGTAGCTCACGAAAGCTCATGCTCAAATAAATTGGTTAGTCTCTAAGGTGCCACAAGTACTCCTTTACTCTGGAACAGCTTTGTTTCTTCTTTTAAACCATTTACTAACTTGTCCCACCTTCTATCCCAGCTCTTTCTGATCTGCATTCCGTTCACAAGTAACATGTGCGCTGGTTGTACTGGAGTATGCCAGAACACCGAAACACATATCTTATAGAGGAAGGCAGGTATTCCTTAAAACATCTCACATTCCAGAGACAATAATGGTTACAAACAGTCTTTGGGGACAGATTGTTAAGGGGTTTCTGTCAAATTAATTAAATTTTAAAACATGTTTACATTAAACTTTTTTTTGTTGGTATGGGGATTAAAGCCCTGAGAGTCAGCTAGGTACTTAATTATGTATAATCTTAAACACATCAGTAATACAAAATCAAAGAGATCACAAGGTCAGGCTTTACAAAGCCCGGGCTGGGATGATTTAGTTGGGGTTTGGTCCTGCTTTGAGCAGGGGGTTGGACTAGATGACCTCCTGAAGTCCCTTCCAACCCTGATATTCTATGATTCTATGACTCACATATTTAAAGTAACACAGACGGTTAAATACCTTTCTGAATTGGAGCCTAAATTCCTGATTCCTCTTACAATACGACTTTCAGTTATCCAATCGGGAATCAGAAATAATTCCACATGACTTAACTGACTAACCCCATAGCATAAACAGCCAAAGAAAATGTCAAAACTAGTAGTCCACAAACATCTAATAGGCTCGAATATGCTTGCATAAAAGTGCTCATCAAGCAATTTTAAATACTGAAAATTTCATTAAAATCACCAGTTCACAAATAATTCACAAACAGAGAAAAGGGGAAAAATTGTCTAGCAGATTGCTAACTATGAATCGTTTGCCCATTTCTAGTCACAGTCTTAATGATCTTTACACATTTTCAGGTTCTGAAGGCTTTATATAATTCAATATTGGCAGGAAAGGTGACCGTCAGAGAGGACGCTGCATTTACTTAACGGGCAGTCTTCGGAGTGGGAACTAAGGGCCATATCATGTACCCACTGACTTTGATGATAATTTTGCCAATGACTTCAAAGAGTAACAGGATTTTTACCTTATGTGACTCATCATGAATTGTACATGATAGAGAAGAAAAAGACTTATTAGTTCAGCTAGATCAATCCCCTCTCAGTAAAAGTCTGTTCAGTACTCTACAGCTTTATCGAATCCAGTTTTAAATGACTGAAGTACTAGGGCTTCCACCATTCTTTTTAGATGATTATTCCCTCCCTAGTCGGGGCATTGATGTTCATGGGAGTTTTTCCAAAGTGAACAATGCAAGATTTGGCTTTAATGCCCTGATTCAAAGCTCCCTGAAATCACTGGGAGTCTTTCCATTGACTCCAAGGGGTTTTGGATTAAGCCATAAGAAAACTTTACAAATAGATTTCTTACGGTTAAGATAAAGTTTTCAAAAGAACAGCTGTTTTTTCTTCTTTACATTTTGCCTAGTTCCTCCCACTGATACACATTAGCATGCACTATCTTGGCTTTAGGTCAGGGCTCTCAAACACGTGGCCCGCGGGGTTATTTTCTGCAGCCCGCCAGATCCCCACAGGCCCTCTCCCCCACAGAATTTACCTAGAGCGGCTCTGGCCCGGCACACACCAGGGTCAGGGCAGGCGGGGAGCCACTCCAGGAAGTGACCAGGACGGGAGGGTGGGGGGCACAGGGGTCTGTGTGTTGTCCTTGCGGCTTCTCCAGGTACCTCCTCTGAAGCTCCCATTGGCCACGGTTTCCTGTTCCCGGCCAATGGGTGCTTCGGGGGAGGTACCTGGAGGAGTGGCCAGGGCAACACACAGACCTGTGTGCCCCCCACCCCGCAGGTCCTGGCCGCTTCCCGGAGCAGTGTGGGGGCAGGGCAGGCTCCCCGCCTGCTTGCCTGCCTGCCTGCCCTGCCCCTGGTGCGCGCCGGGCTAGACCCGCCGCCCAAATTCCTCCTGTAGCCAACCCCCTGCCTGAGCCCTCTCCTGCACCCCAACCCCCTGCTGCACCCCAACCCCCTGCCCTGAGCCGCCTGCCACACCCTGCATCCCAACCCCTGCCCTGAGCCCCCTGATGCACCCTGCACCCCTCCTGCACCCCATGGGGGCAGGGAGGGTGTGGAGCTGGGGTAGGGATTTCAGGGAAAGGGCTGGAATGGGGGCAGGGAAAGGGTGGGAAGAGGTGGGGCAGAGGCAGGGCCTCACGGAAGGGGTGGAGTGGGGGTGGGGCTGGGGCAGTGGGCGGGTGGTCAATGGTGCAGCCCTCAGGCAATGTACTAGTCCTCATGTGGCCCTCATGGTCATTTGATTTTGAGACCCCTGCTTCAGGTAGCATATGAAGTATGTGCAGTATATGTTGGGTGTATAGCACAGACTTTTAAGAAGAATAGAACTGGGGGGATCCCAGAGTTGACTTCTACATAGTTACATAAAATGCATTTTGTGATGGTCCAAAACAGAAGATAATGGGAGGAGAGCGTATGGGTATGTTTTCAGAATCACTGAGACAAGGTGAGGGATGTAATATCTTTTATTGGACCAGCTTCTGTTGGTAGGAGAGACAAGCTTTTGCAAAATCACTGCACAGTTAACACAGTTAAACAACTATAAAAAACCCCAGTGTGTGACTTTCTTTTCCACAAAAAGAAAAGGAGTACTTGTGGCACCTTAGAGACTAACCAAGGTGCCACAAGTACTCCTTTTCTTTTTACGAATACAGACTAACACGGCTGTTACTCTGAAACCTTTCTTTTCCACATACATCTCCTCCACAGTGATTTTAACTTAATAACATTTAGGAGGTTGGGGATGGAAATGCATGACAAAGGGAGAACGAAGTTTTGTCTGAAGGACCAAATGGTTTTCACCATATGGTAAAGGTTCTTTTTAGAGACCCAATCTGCAGTCCCTCTGCAGGCAAAGCACATTTGACTTTGGAGTATTCAACTGGAATTTTTCTAGCTAATGGTCTACAAGATCAGACATTGTTTTATTTCGGTATGGGAGGGTTGAGAGCAATTAGGTCCATTCAACTTACTACTGGATGCAAGTTTTATCTTATACCTGTCTCAGTGCCTTGACTAACTATGCTAACAACAATCCAATCTTGTTGTTGTCCTTAAGCAAAAGAGCAAATGTCATTTCAGGAAAGATAAGTGACTCTCATAAATTATTAAAATGACAGTACATCAGAACTACAGACAATAGGTCTGTTTATATATCTTATCATTTCTCATGAGCTTTTTATTTAGATGGCATTCTTCTTTCTTCTGAAACTACAAAGATGAGCAGAGAAAAAAAACCCTACCTCCTCCCATCATCAGCACTAATTTGTCATTTCCAAACATCCTTGATTAAAAACGTTCTTTTCAAAATGAAGATTTGGTTGAGTGACAAAATTGCTTTATTTTCTCTGCCACTTTGCTAATGCCATATAGAGCATGCTTATATTAATTTATTAGAATAAACATGCATTCAGATCACAATGTTCTCTGATAATTCTGTTCATAGTTGTTTCCCCCTACCAATGTGTTGTAGAAGCAGTGATAGATTGTTACAGATTTATTATGAGATAGAAAGAACTATCTTTACTATCATAATCAAGTACACATCACTCCCTGTCTCTTCCCAACTTTCGTTATGTCCTATTCATATACTCATGAGACTGAGGGAGTCAGAAATCATCTGACCGCTAGTTATTATGTTGTTACACAAAGGAGTTCTTCAGCCTGGAATTAGAGACTGAACATGAGTGTGTTGACAAATTATTGTGAGCCAACAAATTCACATTTAGAACCTCTGCAGCTGTCTGAGACTGAAGTTAGCATCTCAATTTGCATACCTCCAACACTATTTTAAAACATTAAGCAGAAAAACAAAAGCTTCATGCAGAGAGATCAGGTATCAGAAACTACAACTGTGTGCTAAGCTATCTAGCACAATCTCTTTAAATACTGAAAATTTTTCTAACCACATTTCAAAAGCTATTGTATGTTGGCAACAACTTATCTTTTTAGTAAGCTCCACTGAAATCACAAAGCTGAATATACTGTTATGCTCCAGTTAGTATGAGCGCTTGGGCCTAATTCTAGACCATTTACATAAAGCTGGTTTAGCTAATCATAGTAAATGTGAGGATGCTTCCAATCAGCATCTATTCTGCCCCATCATATTTTCTTGCCACAAACTATAAAAACGTAGGAGAAATATATGCAAAGTTTTATCATAATCCTGAATACATAGATATATCCCTTCTCAAAAATATGTATGCTGGAGACTGGGAAATGATGCAACTCTTCCAGTGAACATCTATGCATTATTATTGATGTCTGTTAGCAGCAAAATATGTAATACCTAGCAAATGGAACCAAACATGTCCTGTACCATTGGATCAGCTAAAACGCAGCTCTCATGCAGAAGTAACTTGACATTAAAAGTTACACTGCATTTGAAAATCAAAATGGATACGTAACATTTGGTTTTGATATATCTTTCATATAACTTTATTACTACAAATGTTTTATTAATTATATCAGGGGTGGTCAACCTGAGCTTGAGAAGGAGCCAGAATTTACCAATGTTCATTGCGAAAGAGCCACAGTCATAGGTCAGCAGCCCCGCATCAGCTCCCCGCGCCCCCTCCTCCAGGGCCTCCCACCCACTGGCAGTCCCACCAATCAGCGCCTCTCCCTCCCACACCTCCCGATCATCTGTTTCATGGCATGCAGGAGGCTCTGGGGGGAAGGGAGGAAGAGCGAGGGCACGGCAGGCTCAGGAGGGGGCAGGTAGAGGTGGAGTGGGGGTAGGGCCTGTGGCAGAGCCAGGAGTTGAGCAGTGAGCACCTCCCCTCCCCACCCCAGCACATTGGAAAGTTGGAGCCTGTAGCTCCAGCCCCGGAGTCGGCGCCTGTACAAGGAGCCGCATATTAACGTCTGAAGAGCCGCATGTGGCTCTGGACCCACAGGTTGGCCACCCCTAGATTATATACATGATTAGTACACAAAGCTCTTATGACTCCCTGTTTCAAAATAAAGTCTAAAAGAAAGAGCTGAGACTACAAACAGAAAGTAATAGATTAGAATAGTAATGATTCTTATACTAATTAAGAGTCTTTCTTCAGTTCATTGTATGTGTTCTGTTTTGTACTTTTCAAAAAAATATAAACAATCAAAAGCTTAAACTAATTTATTGATCTACTCTTGCAAATTAAAATGTTACTCACTACAGAAGTTTACATTACTTCACTTTTGCAATTACTTCATTCTTATTATTTAAAATGTGCCTATATATATATATAAAAGCAACAATGTCACATAAAAGATTAAAATATATAAAAGCTAATCTATACATATGATGGATTTGAATTTGTCTGTAATAATTTATGAATGCTGTATCTTGACTAGGTTATTTGATGTTTACTTTATAAAATACTGAATTGATTCAGTAGCATGATTGTCAGGAAATGCACTCAGGAAGGTAGAGGTTTCCCGATATACACTTAGCAGCAAACACTTGAGAGACAATGCAAGAGACATTTTCTTCGATGCTGCTGTGGCTTGACCCAATATGGAGCTCCTCAAACTGGTTTGGGCAGCAGGCTCAAGCATGTGAGCTGAGAAAGCAAAGAACTTTGGCTGGATTTAAAGGCAGTCCCTCTACGAGAGAAGGACAGAGAGCTTAGGTGAACTAAGATCCAGAGGTTGGTATGAAACCTGAGAAATAAGAACTACTGGCGTCTCCCCATCAGAAAGACAGTTACACTCTAGGTAAGACAGACATGCCTATAGAACTGTTATTGTTTTAAAATCCCTTTTCTCTTATGTTATGCTTTGCTCCTAAGATTAAACATTACTTTGTTTTAAGAAGGCTGTCTGGTCACTCCATATACTATACCACTGGTAATAGACTCCTAAAGGGAACAACCACAGGTACTGAACCCAGCTGGACCTGCAGGGTAAGCATGGTCGATACACCGGGTGCTATCGCTCAAGAGCTGGTCTAACAGTGGGAGAATCATTGGATTCCTGAGAAAGATGAAAACATGAAGCCTGAGACCTGTGGGGGTGCACCCAGAGACAGCAGGGGGTCACAGGTACAGCTAGCCCTGTAACTGTGACAGAACTGTTCTTCAGATAATTGGCTGTACCATAGATTTTAAAAAAGGAAAAAAACAGTATGTACAGTGGCAAATAACCATCTTTTCAATCCTGCCTAAGACTGATGGGGAAGAGGATTTTTCATTCTCGGGGTAGTATATGACATATCCTGAAAACAATATGCTTTACTTTCAGACAAAGACAGCTACCATCTAGTAGATCTTTCCTTCACTGTTTCTCTGCACTAAGGGGACTTGCAATTTGGAGTCCTCTGTAGAGAAATATTTAGAAACCCTTTGACAGAAAAGAATGCTCTCTATATCAAGGGAGAGAAAGACTTCTACTACAACCGAATTCACAAAAAGAGAATAAGTTTGTCTTTATCACCAGAAATGTGGAAAGAGAACCCTATCACAAGGGATCACATGGTGCTCATGCAGACTTACCTGCTATGATTATTCAAACGGCCTAAGAGAGTCACTGAATGAGTTATGCTGAATGCACTGTTCTAATCATATTGCATTATTCAAATCAAATAAAGGCACATTTTTCTGGAATTGATACTGGTGAATTGGTGAGATGCTGAAAACGATGCATATGATTCACCACTGCATTACTCTAGCTTTTTACTGTATTACTCAAAATTTCAGCAACAGAGTGATGAATCATGCCTTCTGCTTGATAAATATGAGATCTATTCAGCCTACCATACCTGCACGTCAGCCCATTCAATGGCCAGTTGTGAGAACATATCAGTCCACCTCTATGGTGAACTGCTTTGATTATCCACCTTTCAGATTTATCTTTTTGCTATTCATAAATGAACTCCATTTTAAATGGCTTTAGGTGATACCCCAGTTAGTTTTAGCTTCAGTATGTGATAATGACTTTATTTGCTCATTGGGGATATAGACGAAAGAGTGTATCTGGTAAGAATTCACCATTTTAATAGTAGTTTGCTTTCCACATAGGGATGCCTGGCTATTGTATACCGACCAGCTATGGAATGAGGGCTGTAAAATATTTCCATGTACAAACAGGAAACTATCTCAGTGTGTAGTTGGCTAAACACATATAGATTTCTTAAAATTCTCCCCCTAACAGTTTATCTAAGAATGTTGCCATTGGGATCTCTTCAGCTTCCCTTACACGTTACCGTTCCCTGCTGTAACATCATCTTCAAACAGAAAATTAAAAACACAGAATGGGGAAAAGAATAACTATATTGAGCCTAAAAGAAAAGAAGTACTTGTGGCACCTTAGAGACTAACAAATTTATTTGAGGATAAGCTTTCATGAGCTACAGCTCACTTCATCGGATGCATTCCGATGAAGTGAGCTGTAGCTCACGAAAGCTTATGCTCAGATAAATTTGTTAGTCTCTAAGGTACCACAAGTACTCCTTTTCTTTTTGCGAATACAGACTAACACGGCTGCTACTCTGGAGCCTAGAGTTTGCCCTTGGAAATATAATAGACCCTCCTGGGATTGTTTCTCTTTTGCTTCTCTTTTTCCTGTTCTAAGAAGGATTTGCAGTTTGTTAGCATTTCCTCTCGAGGCCCCTTCCAGTCCTATTAGTCTATGATCATGCACTCAGAATGACCCAGGTGGAAGCAGTGAGGAGAAGCTGTCAGATTAGGGGGAAAAAAATTCTGAAGGAAAACAGGAGGGAGGAAAAATTATCCTTAATCTTGGGCTCACACTGAAAAAAGCTAGAGGAAAGAGGGAATAAATTTGATAACCCAAGACAGGAAGAAGAAGTTTCTCCAGCCTTGAAAAAATACACAAACATGCCAATATAAATACACCCTCCCCCTCAACTCCCACCAAAGAGAGACTTGCACAATTTGAAACTGGTGCATGAGAAAGTGGGATTTTCCTTGTCTTCATGACTAGAAAGCATTGATGCTGTTCTCATTGCCAGAGTTCAGATTTTCAGACGAGTTCAGCACCTTGCTCCTATTTAGGCACTTAATAAGTGGCTGGATTTTCAAAACGATTCAGCTCCCACTTGGAACTTCAATGAGAGCTGCTTGGTGCTGAGCACTCTTTGAAAATCTGACTGCTTCATTTAGATGCTTAAATGGGAGCTGAAGCTATTTTAAAAATTGGCCCCAATTATGGGTGCTGAGCACTATTGAAAATCTTGCCCTAGAAGGCGTGTGTGTGTGTGTGTGTGTGTGTGTTAAATTAGGAAATAAGTGTGATGTGGAAAGATGCTACCCCAAATTTATGAATGTACAGGCATGCCTTGAAAAGAGAAACTTGTGGATAAACTAAATACTGTAGCAAACTACTAGAAGAACTACATTAGTGAAAGTTATGTAATGATGGGGAATACGATTTTACAGAATTAATCATATCCACAGTAATAAGACTGGTTGGCCTATCGAGCAGCACTGGTAAAGAGAATACAGGAGAGAAGAAAGACTAAGTTGGATTGATATATTCCTTACTACATTATGGCAGTTACCTGTGGACTTCTGCTGTCCCATAAGTGCTGTTATCCTTACAGAGCCGTATTTTCCACTCTGTTGAGCAGGTTACTACATAAAGGCAGGAGTTATTGTGTACCACACCCATCTGTGTTCCAGAAGTGCTTCGAAAATTAGTTTAAAATCAATTACATTGCAGCAATAGAACAATCCAAGTCACCAGGTAGGATTGTGTGCTGCGCCCCCAGGAGACCCAGCACACATAGACAACTTTAAGTCATCTTTGTATCCTTGGGGTTCTGGGCTGGTTGGGGGGCTGAAAATAGCCCCGGAACAATTTAGGCAGCCCAGAGAGCTGCGCTAATGGTAAGTCTACACTGCAAAAAGAGGTGTGTGCTTAACAGAAGCCTGGTCTACACGACAGAGTTAGGTTGCCTTAACTCTGTAAGCGTCTACACTAAAATGTAGCTCCCACCGATGTAACTCATGCACTACCGACTTAAAAACTCCACCTCTGTGAGA
This sequence comes from Lepidochelys olivacea, assembly GCF_965140295.1. Classification (NCBI taxonomy): domain Eukaryota; kingdom Metazoa; phylum Chordata; order Testudines; family Cheloniidae; genus Lepidochelys; species Lepidochelys olivacea. The sequence goes on along the minus strand of NC_140417.1, from coordinate 76,237,978 downwards.
GGCATAGTGCTTAGGTCAATGTAGTTACGTTGATGCAATGTCAGTATAGACATTGCATTGCTCACATTGACTGTTGCTGCCTTTCAGAAGCTGTGCCACAATGCCCCACTGACAGTTAAATCGGTGCAAGTACTCTTGGTGAGGACGCGCAACACCGACACAAAGAAGGTAGTGTGGACATGCAAAAGTGATTTAATTACTGCAATGATTGTATGTCAACATAATTTAGGTCGATTTAATTTTGTAGTGTAGACTTGCCCTCAAATTAGCTAACTCGTGTTAATCAAATTGGGTTAAAATGGTAGTGAAGACATAGCAACTGGGTTTTTAATTGATTAGCAGTTCAAGTTAAAACCTAAAGGGAAACCTAGGTTTGAACTTAAGCTGCTAACACAAGTTAAAAGATGAGGTGGTGGGTCTTCATTGCTATTAGCTCCCCTGTTAGCTATCCCAAGTTAAGAACATACAATAAACAAATACCCTGAAATACAGCAGCTCTATCTGGAGAACAACCTGCAGCTGCCCTGAATGGCTTTAGCCATTTGCCCTGCAGCCCTGCCCCCTCCCACCACTTACACACCCCCTCACATTCCTTGCTCCACCCCCAGCATGCCCTCTGTGCCAAGGCTTGTGAAGGGGCTTACAGCTCTCCTACTCAGTGCCTACAGTGGGGAAATTTTATCCAAGTCTGCTAAGGGACTTGCCACAACAGCAGCAGGGGCTGTGGTTGAGAGGAGAATCCTTCCCATAGTTTTAAAATAGTAAGAGTTCACATGGGAGAAGGCTAATTAGTTTATCTTAGTCCCTACATGGCTTAGAGGGACTGTAGACAAGTGACTCAGTGATCAGAGTGCCCCCTCATGGCAAGGTGTTGCATTGCTGAGCACTCCCCTCAGTTATCTCTGCCGAACAGAGGCCTTCTCCACTTCTGACTCCACCCAGGCCACGTTCAGTCCTATCTCTTAAGGACAACAAGTCCCACCAAACAATAGTCCAGTGATTTCAGGCCAGGTCTTCGGCCTGATTTTGGGTTCAAATAGTCCTTATGCTCCGTGTCTGAGGGGGCTTTCACACCACCTTCCTCAGTGTCTGGTAGGGAAACCCAGGCTCGCCGCTACTCTGGGTGCCAGTCAGGGACCCTGTAGTAAGTAGTTAAGGTCTGTTTTCTCAGACTCTGTGCAGCCACCCTGGACCATGTCCAACCTTGGCCTGGCTCTAGGACCTTTCTCCCAGGCCATTCCTGAGCTCATTCCTCCATAGGCTCTTCTACCCTTCCCAGGCTCACTTTATCACAGTCTTGGCTGGGCAACATCACAGGTTTCCCCCTTGTTTTCCCCACTGTTTGATAGGAAATCTGTATTCTCCTAACTCTGCCACAAACACACACACCAATTTGGGATACATTCCCTGTTCTCCCCCTGGCCCGTCATGGACTGCCCCTCTTTCTGCAGGCACAGCCCTAGAGTTTAGGATAGGCTTGGAGGTGGACGTGTAGAGAGGTGAAAGACTGCACACTTAATCATAGCCTTTTGCACCTAGTGGCATCAGTCTTTGCACAGAGCCTCAGATTTATTTGACCCAGGCTCGGTTATGACTGAGTTTTCCTGAGGTGTTATTGAAAAGAATCTCTTTGTAGAGTCCAAAGAATTCAGTCAAGGAGCAAAGTGAAGAGCTAGGGATTCCTCTCTAATTTATCTGGCACTCAAAAGAAAACTGATAAGATTAATTAAACCATCCTGCTGGTAGACTGCATTGCATAATCTTTCATTTGTTATTCTGCAATCATGAACTAAACTCTGTACTAAGGCCAACATTTTCAAAAGCGGCCTTTGAGTGCCTGTTTTACAGCAGTGCTGAGGACAGGCATCTTGAGTACGTGGACTTTGATTAAAATTGTGGCTACTCAGATCTCCTGAAAATCAAACCAAGGTTTTCCAAGCATGGCTCCCAAATGAGGAAACCAAAAATCACAGAGCACTTTTGAAAATTCTCTCCTAGGCTGGAAATATATGGGAACGTTAATTAACAGGGAGTATGTGTTACGAGAACCCACCTAGAGAACTGAGCACAAGTGAAAAGTCCTGGAAGAGGCACCTAAATTCTGCTTTGCTTAGTTAGAGGAGTTCTAATTCCTCCCCAAAAAAACCAATCTGAATATGTTATATTCATAGTATACTCCTCATACTACCAGCTTTCTCTTTTTTGCCTTAGACTTCTCTGCCAGAATGCCCAATTCATGATAATCCAGCAATAAAAATGCACAAGTTCAATACATGCACATTGTTGCACTGTATCCTTTTAGGTTTCAGAGTAGTAGCCGTGTTAGTCTGTATTCGCAACAAGAAAAGGAGTACTTGTGGCACCTTAGAGACTAACCAGTTTATTTGAGCATAAGCTTTCATGAGCTACAGCTCACTTCATCAGATGCATTCAAGGAACCATGTGAGTTGTAGCTCATGAAAGCTTATGCTCAAATAAATTTGTTAGTCTCTAAGGTGCCACAAGTACTCCTTTCCTTTTTGTATCCTTTTAGGCATTTCATATAGATGCTTAGCCAAAAAGGCAAAAGGGAAATATCTGAGACTAATGTTTCTTTCCCTTGTACTTTTGCCCATGCTGCAGCTTTAAAGAGCTGTTATTGTGATTGTTCCCAGCAATTCAGTTCAGTAAAGGCTTTCATGTTCAGTACACTGCCTCATCTCCAGGGAGCTTCCTTTACAACACTTATAAATGAGAAAACAAGATAACTTTAGACTGCACAGCTGCAGGGTGCAGAAGGAAAGTGATAAAATAACACTGAATTAATCCATTCATTCAAAGGCCACTGAATTTTAATGCATGGATTTAATGAGATTGGACAGTAAATAGCTAAGAAGTATAAAACTTCTGTCCTGCCACCGTTCACCTCCCAAAAATGGTTACAGGCACAGCCTCTCCACATATGTAGGTCAGCATCTACTCTAAAATTCATTATTTTAAGTGAAACTAGAGGGCAGAAACTGAAGAGATGCTCCCCACCCCCAGCTCTTTAGAGCACCTACTGGCGGGTTGATTTTATTCAAGAGTTCATTGGGTTTTCTCATTATGAGGCTGGAAGTTAAGTTGCACCACATCGAGCATACTAAAGCTTATTCTCAAAGCCACAGATACACTACTTCTACCCTGGTGCTGTACTTTATGGCTACAAGGATGAACAGAGAAGATGTAGTTTAGATGTACAAACTGTTAATATTCTTTACAATACATTGTGATATTTGGTCTATGAGTAACGAGTATTAGACTATATTTTACAGAGACATTGATATACAGTAATATGTGCAGCTACTGTATGGGTGTTAAATTGGGTCATATATTTATGTAATAATGACCTGTCCGAAGATAGTTAAAATATTGCCTAAAGTTCCAGGATCAGTGCTGTGGACAAGACTGCTACAGCAGGAGTAAAGCTAACTTGTGAGAGAGACAGAGCTTTGTCAAGGGCAGGCGGAACAAACTACCCCAGGAGGCAAGAACTACTTCAAACCTCACCAGTCTCCATTCCATGTACACAATACACTCCTCCCAGCTGCCTTCGCTCACATAACCTCAGAGTACATCACACATGAACAAAGAATCCATGTTCTATGTCCCACCCCAAGAAGAATGAGAGAAGAAAAAACCATGTGTGGCAGATGCTAGTCGTGGTGCTTAATGCTTATGGTGTGCCGTGATGATAGGCCTCAGATAAGTACCTAAACAGGACAGAACAACAACAGAACTTGCCCGCATGATATTTTTCAAAGTCAGGCTAAACATTAAAACACTGATGTGATAGCATAATGGTGGATATAGGACATCTTGTGTAGTGTGGGGATGAGGGTTTATAATAGGTGTTGCTCTGAATCAGCATTTGAGCCAATGCTAGTTGACATTAGGAAGCCCTGTATGCTGGTGATGCACTGTTTAAAACACGCTACTTGTGAATAAGAATTCTCCTCTGGCACTTTCTGTAGAAACAAGAGTGCTAACCCTCAATTTTCTGGACAAATTTCAATATGAGACATTCCATTTTGCCTTCCTAAAATTCCCCTGGAGTTTCAAATAGATGATGTCTTCTTCACTTCCTCTCATAGGTAGCTTTCTGGTTATTGTTTAACGGACATGTTTTATCCCAGAGGCAGCTGCATTTCAATGGTAGGCAGAGCAAAGCAATTTCTATGTACAAGGAACTGGGATAAAAGTCACTATACCAATGGAAGATCATTATGTCAAGTGTTTATATAAGGTGAATGAATTAGTCCTCTAGTGCAGACATAACAACTGGCTTTATTTCTTTTCTTTTTAAGTAGAAACTAGTTTTATTTTTAGTTATCAGCCTACATTTATCTCACTTTTTGTGAAATCATTATTTAAGTATGTCCTTTGGGATTGTGTCTCTTGTATTTAAATCTCAGGTACAAGGAGGATTATCAATTGTTATACTCAAGTATCTAAACTTTTCAAGTTGGAATATACATATGGTGACAGAAGACTACACCACCTTACGAGTATATACCTCCAAATACTTAAGGGGCCCGTGCTTACCTTCTACTATGCAACACAGAAGACTGCAAATCAGTTATGTATGTTCAATGTTTTCCAGGTATCCAATGAGATCATGCACGCTACATACCAGTGAGTGGGTCTTTAATGACCGTTTAGTGTCCAATCTAGTTTCCATTGAAATGGATAGAAACAGTGTCATTAGCTACAATGTGAGTTGGATCAGGCCTCTAGAGTTCTGACCTTCTTCCACTGAGCTGCAGGAGAAGGATCTAATGGGGTCTTGGTCCATGACTATGGCTTCTATGTGATACGGTAAGAACACCAATTAGCAATTGAAAGCCAAACATGCCCATTCAGAGTACAGAAACTTAGAGGCCAGAAGAAAACGTTTTCTGTGTATATTTTTAACACCATGTTCAGAAAAACAGATTTCCCCAGTCAGTGACATTATGATTCTATTTATTCTTTATAAGTGACTGGGGAATTTGCAGCCCCTATTGTGGAGGTTGGGGTTGGGGCAAAGATGGACTTAAACCACCATGAACTGCTCCAGATGCTTCAATGGCCCCGGTGTAATTTAGAGAACACATAGGATCCTAAATCATGGAATCCTCCCCAGGACAAATCAGAATCTCCACAGCACTGTTGCTAGGCCCTCGCACCCCAAGTCTCATAGGATAGTTCTCCAGCAATCATTGTGCTGAGTGAATTCTCCCCAGCCTTGAACTAGGGTGTTAGAGCCTCTTTCTGTCATTCCAGCTTTTTTACCCCTGTGATGGGGCTAAAACAGGAATGAGGATCTTACCCCAGTCCTGCACATCAACACAGCTGGTTCAAAGTCAGCTAGACACAAAATGTTAGACCTAATTAGGTAAGTGGAGTCTCAAATTTTTGCCATGACAGTCTTAGAATCCTCAGCTGAGGCTAGAGTTAAAAAGACCGGTGATAACTCATACTAGGGAAAGACACTGCATCCTCTTAAAATCAAAGGAAATCTGTTTGTTATTGTACTGGATGGAACCTTGTCTTGTTTTGGAAGCTCAGAATGTCTTTGAGAAAAGCAAGGCTACCACTTGCTTATCCCCATCAGACTGGGCTGCACATCTTTCAAGTAACTTGTCATTTGTATAATCTGCTGCCATAAGAAGGATTATGCATAAGCTCCGAGGACATCTTGTGAAATTTCAGTTTATAATAAAGGCTGTACAGTATTCCATGGATTATGTAAGCAAAAATATACAAGAGGTCATATGTTACAAAGTGAATTCTGTATGCCCTTCCATGCCCAATATACATTAACCAGAAATCATTCTCCCATTAGAAAGCACTAAGGATAGCTTCTAAACTCTTAATTAATAAACACGGATGTGTTCTTTGGGAAACAGGACAACTACAGATATTAACCCATAGTAACATGATGGGATGACACCATTTGTTACCTCCAGGCTGGATTACTGTAATTCATTGTATCTGAAGCTGAATGTGAAGAGATGTTCAAGTTCCAGTTTAGTACAGAATGTAGCTGTCCACCTTCTCCTTGGTTTAGGCCACCATGAGCTCATTAAGCCCATGCTCAAGTCCCTCCACTGTCTCCTAGTCATTTATGATGCCAGTTTAAGGCCTGGGTAATAATTTTCAAAACAAGTAATAAATCAAGCTCCATTACATCAAAGACTGACTTTCAATCTATGAACCACTGTGACAGCTGAGTTCCTCTGGGACAATGCACATCCTTAAGCCCAGTACAACGCATGTGAGAGCTGGCGATAAAGCATTCTCAGTCGAGGGAATCCAACTATGGAATGAACTTCCAGAGGAGATCAGGAAAATCCAGAGTCTGACCATCTTTAGAAAAACCTTCCTCTTTGAAAAAGTCTTTCAAACATAAGAATGATACTCACAACACTGACAGACCCTTTTATTCCTAAACACCTACTAAAAAAGTGGTGAAAATAATAAAATCTGATACGAAACAAAACAAATAATTTCCCAACCCTAAGCATAGTTTTCACAACAAAAAAAAGGGAGAATGTCACAGACTTTGTAGGGATAACTTTAAATTGTTGGATGCCAACTAATTTTATTTTTAAAATTACTAAAAATATTTAGTCCAGAGAAACAAGAAATGGTAGACCGGCTGTTGCTGCTTGTTTCTCTTACTGCCAAACCAGGGAAAACCAAAATTAAAAGATGTAATTATTGATACAGGTTATTTATGAGACCATCTCAGAGGAAGTGACTTCCACTATTTTATTCATTGGGGTTCTTTTTACATACCTTAGAGGACACCATGATTCAAACCAAGCAAAATAACCACAATTATGAACCATGGCTATTTTATTATTAAAGAAAAGCAAACTTTAAACAAAACAACACAAATGACAGTACACAGATGATAAACTGGTTACTTCTGTTACAGCCTCTGCTGTATGTCTCCCTGTGGAGAACTTTTAACAAAGATTACATTTTGGAGAGTGGACCACCTTTGGCATTCTTCATTTGGTGAGTTAAAACCAAATTATATGGTTTCCTAAATTTACTGTTAGCCCATTTTAGTATCTCATAAACACACAAACTGTTTATAACTGGGCAAAAGAATTTGTTTAAGGGCAGGTGGGCCCTGTTTAGTTTATCAGTGATAACCTAACAGGTGATAATTACGGAGAAGGGTTAAGCAATCTTAACTAAATTCCATTAAATCAAAGAAAATATTTAAATCAGTTACTTTAAAAAAGCCATGTAAGGAGCTGTCTTGAGACAGGCCAGCTACAAATATTAAGACTCTTAAATCCAATTAAATCCCACTATTTCTCTGTTTACCAATGTTTAGCCTCTCCAGGAGCATGTAGTCTAACCATTTGGTGATTAATAGGATAAACTGTTAGTATCTTAAGTTACAACAGCATTTTCATATCCCAATAACAGCATTGTAAGTGTTTTAATTCTAATCCCTTGGCAGTGGTTTAATTAACTTCCATTTACCAATCCATGCTGAAGTCTTGGGGATGTCTTCCTTGGGTTGGTCTTCCTCAGTTGGGTGAAGGAGTTGCTTAAGAACTACAACAAATTAATTAATTCTCCATTAATATAAATATTTATATTTAAATGGCTTTTTACATAAATAGTTTATCAAGATCATTAAATTCCATATTGGTACATCAAGCATTTTACAGTTTATATAGTAATTACATTAGGCATTTTGCATTTAGTTAAAATACTTGTAAATATGCCCTTTCAACATTTAAAAAATAATGGTTTAAAGTATTATCAACTACACGTATTTTTCCTAGAGGCTATTCTGAATGAAGTTTTCAGAGTAATTATAACATTTATTTCAACAAGGATATTTCTAGAATTCTTTGTGTGGGTTTACTGAGATTTTCTTGGAAGGGTGAAAAAGCCCACTTTAGACTAGATTTATTGGTCCGCTAACACAACCATAAATTCCTTTTCACAATCAGGTCTTTTCCTAGAAGATTAATGTTTTTCATGGTTTGTTTTCTTAAGATAAGGATTAACAAACTTACACGAGAGGGAGGTCAGACACTGTTAGGGGTATTAAACCTAGTTTTATGGCTAATGAGGGCTGTCCTCTTGGCATTGGCAGTCTTTGGGTGATTGAAAGCAAAACATTCTGCAATTTCTTTAACCAGCCTCAAAATTTTATAACATAACTAACAAAAACATACACAGGTATTGTATTTTAAAGCATCATGACTATAGCATACTTGTAGCTGTATCTTAATAGTTAGTAAATCTTCAGCAAACAAGTTGGTAATGACCTAATATTAAAACAAAGTTATAATAATTTTATTAATATCATTTCTGCATCAATATTGAGGTCTCAATCATAACTCCACTAGGGACTTCACTGATGGTATTGATTGTATGTGGAAGGCACTCAGATACCACAGTGATCCGCAATTGTATAAAACCCTAAGAGAGAGAGAGAGAGAAGACAATAAACATAACCTAGGTAGGTGGACTAACAAAGAATACCATGGCCCTCAGTGGAATGGAATTAAACTCTGCCCAGGAAGATGAACAGCTGGACAGAGCTTTTAAAGTCTAGAGCTGAGCCAAGCCAAATCAAGCTGCATCTGAAGACATATTTTCATAACTCTTTGTGCTCTGATGGAGGAAGGAGAAGGAAGATCTGATACAGGAGAGAGGCTCCAAGCGAATTCTGATGCCAACTCCATAAGTCCCACAGAAATTCTTGTTATAAAGTTTATATGAGCAGTCCGTCTCCAGCAGAGGCTATAAATTCAATATGCTACTTGCAAATATACATATAAAAACCCTCTAAAAGGGTTAAGGGCCTAGTTGTTTATTAAATTCACTGGCATGTCAGAAAAGCATAACCTTACAGAGAGGACAAAGTAGAGTTGACAAATATTTGAAAACTACTTAGCAAAAGTTGCAATATATTTCACTGAAGAATCCACACTATGGGGCAGAGAGGAGGCAGTTTATGGACCATTATCTCTGAATTTCCAAATTTGGAATTTTCCGATTTTCATAGTGTTTGTTTATAATAAATCTCGTTCTAAATATATTTCCTTCCTTTCCAGTGATTGGTCCATTCTTGACTGGCTTTTGGTTTTACAGTGATGCCATTCCATACCAGGTTTTCAGCAGAAAAAAAAGACAGTTGCCTACGTTTTCGTAACTGTTGTTCTTCAAGATGTGCTGTTCACGTCCATTACAATTAGGTGTGCACACGCAGTGTACACGGACATTGGAAACTTTTTCCCTTAGCAACTCCTGTCGGGATAGGAGGGGAGCCCCACAGAGTGGCGCCCTCATGGTGGTGTATACATTACCCTGCCGGCCTGACCCCCCCTCGGTTCTTTCTTGCCATTGACTCCGACAGAGGGGAAGAAGGGTGGGTATTGTAATGGATGTGAACAACCCATCTCAAAGAACAACAGTTACGAAAAGGTAGGTAACCGTCTTTTCTTTTTTTGAGTGATTGTTCACGTCCATTCCAATTAGGTGACTTCCAAGCTTACCATAGGAGGAGGGTAGGAGTCATGGAACAATTGATTGGAGAACAGGTCTGCCAACTGCCGCATCATCTCTGGCCTGTTGGGTAATAGCATAGTGGGTTATAAACGTGTGTACTGAAGACCAGGTGGCAGCTTTGCAGATCTCGTGGATAGGGACCTGAGCCAGAAAGGCTGTCGAAGATGCCTGTGCTCTGGTTCAATGGGCCGTGATTGCTGGGGCTGGAAACTTGGCCAGCTCATAGCACGTGCGAGTGCAGTCTGCGATCCAGGACGATATGCGTTACACAGAAACAGGAAGACCCTTCATTCTGTTAGCTATGGCGACAAACAATTGGGTCGACTTGTGGAAAGGTTTTGTTCACTCTATGTAGAACGCCAGGGCTCTCCGGACATCCAGGGTGTGCAGGCTGTGGTGTCTCAGGCTCGTGTGGGGTTTTGGAAAGAACACTGGTAAGCAAATGTCCTGACCCATGTGGAATTGGGAGACCACCTTGGGGAGAAATTTAGGGTGCGATCTAAGCTGCACCTTGTCCTTATGAAACACTGTGTAAGGGGGTTCGGAGGTGAGCCTCGGACACCCTCCTTGCTGATGTAATGGCCACCAGGAACGCCACCTTCCAAGAAAGGTAGAGGAGGGAGCAAGAGGCCAGGGGCTCAAATAGTGGGCTCATGAGTTTGGAGAGGACCAAGTTCACGTTCCAGTTTGGGACAGGTGGGCAAGAATATGGGAACACCCTTTCCAGACCTTTGAGAAATCGCCCCACTGTGGGATTAGAAAACACTGAGCGCCCAGAGTCATAGAATCATAGAATAACAGAGTTGGAAGGGACCTCTGGAGGCCATCTAGTCCAACCCCCTGCCCAGAGCAGGACCAATCCCAACTAAATCATCCCAGCCAGGGCTTTGTCAAGCCTGACCTTAAAAACTTCTAAGGAAGGGGATTCCACCACCTCCCTAGGTAACGCATTCCAGTGTTTCACCACACTCCGAGTGAAAAAGTTTTTCCTAATATCCAACCTAAACCTCCCCCACTGCAACTTGAGACCATTACTCCTTGTCCTGTCACCTGCTATCACTGAGAATAGTCTAGATCCATCTTCTTTGGATCCACCTTTCAGGTAGTTAAAAGCAGCTATCAAATCCCTCCTCATTCTTCTCTTCCGTAGACTAAACAATCCCAGTTTCCTCAGCCTCTCCTCATAAGTCATGTGTTCCAGTCCTCTAATCATTTTTGTTGCCCTTCGCTGGACTCTCTCCAATTTCTCCACATCCTTCTTGTAGTGTGGGGCCCAAAACTGGACACAGTACTCCAGATGAGGCTTCACCAATGTCGAATAGAGGGGAACGATCACGTCCCTCGATCTGCTGGCAATGCCCCTACTTATACATCCCAAAATGCCATTGGCCTTCTTGGCAACAAGGGCACACTGTTGACTCATATCCAGCTTCTTCTCTGCACTTGTCCTTCTTGAACCTCATCAGATTTCTTTTGGCCCAATCCTCCAATTTGTCTAGGTCCCTCTGTATCCTATCCCTACCCTCCAGCATATCTACCACTCCTCCCAGTTTAGTGTCATCCGCAAACTTGCTGAGGGTGCAATCCACACCATCCTCCAGATCATTAATGAAGATATTGAACAAAACCGGCCCCAGGACCGACCCTTGGGACACTGTGCTAGATACTGGCTGCCAACTAGACATGGAGCCATTGATCACTACCCGTTGAGCCCAACAATCTAGCCAACTTTCTACCCACCTTGTAGTGCATCCATCCAGCCCATACTTCTTTAACTTGCTGACAAGAATACTGTGGGAGACCGTGTCAAAAGCTTTGCTAAAGTCAAGGAATAACAAGTCCACTGCTTTCCCTTCATCCACAGAACCAGTTATCTCATCACAGAAGGCAATTAGATTAGTCAGGCATGACTTTCCCTTCGTGAATCCATGCTGACTGTTCCTGATCACTTTCCTCTCGTCTAAGTGCTTCAGAATTGATTCCTTGATTCCTTGAGGACATGCTCCATGATTTTTCCGGGGACTGAGGTGAGGCTGACCAGCCTGTAGTTCCCAGGATCATCCTTCTTCCCTTTTTTAAAGAGGGGCACTACATTAGCCTTTTTCCAATCTTCCGGGACTTCCCCCGATCGCCATGAGTTTTAAAAGATAATGGCCAATGGCTCTGCAATCACATACGCCAATTCCTTTAGCACTCTCGGATGCAGCGCATCCGGCCCCATGGACTTGTGCACGTCCAGTTTTTCTAAATAGTCCCCTGGATGGAAAGCTGAAATGGCTGCCAGGTGTACTCTGATGGAGGAAGGGGCTCGATCTTGATGTTTAAGGTGTAGGAGGTATTCTAGAATAACTGGGATGGTAACCTGGAGCTGTTGAAAGTGACTGGGTTCATACCAACAGGAAAACCTTTTCCATTTCGCCAGGTAGGCCACCCTAGTGGAAGGTTTCCTACTGCCGAGGAGAATTTGCCTCACCAACTGAGAGCACTGTCTTTTCATGGAATTTAGCCATGGAGTTTCCACACCATGAGGTGCAGGGATTGCAGGTTTAGGTGAAGGAGGTGCCCATGGTCCTGTGTGATCAGGTCTCGGTGGAGGGGCAGTGCAATTGGGGCATCCACGGACGACTCTATAAAAGTGTTGTAAACCAATGCTGACAAAGCCAAGACGGGGCAATCATGATTACCGTCGCCCTGTCTCTCTGAATTTTGAGGAGGACCCGGTGGACAAGCGGGATAGGAGGGAAGGCATATTTCAGACTCCTGCCCCATGGTATTAAGAACGTATCGGTGACCGAACCCGGACCGTGGTTTTGGAAAGAGCAGAACTGAGGGCACTGACTGTTGCTCTTAGTGGCGAAGAGGTCTAGTTGGAGATAACCCCACTTCTGGAAGACTGACTGTATGATGTCCAACCTGATTGACCACTCGTGCATGTGGTAAGACCTGCTGAGGCGATCCGCAAGCTCGTTCCGCACTCCTAGGAGGTAGGATGCTTTGAGCTGAATGGAGCAGGCCATACAGAAATCCCAGAGAAGGAGAGCCTCATGGCAGAGAGTTGAGGAGTGGGCTCCGCCTTGTTTGTTTATATAGAACATGGTGGTGGTATTGTCTGTCAGGACTGTCATGCTGTGACCTTGTAATATGGGGTGAAAAGTTTGGCAGGCCAGACGAACCACCCTGAGCTCCTTCAGGTTGATATGGAGAGGTATCTCGTCCCTCGACCACAAGCCTTGCGTCCTCAGGTCCCCTAAGTGTTCGCCCCAGCCCAGATCTGATGCGTCCATTACTAGCATCAGAGAAGTTTGGGGCTTGGTGAAGTGGACCCCTGCACAAACCACCGGTTGGTCCAGTCACCAGCGCAGGGATTCTAGCACCTGAGCCGAGATTGTCACCACAAGGTCCAGGAGGTCTCTGTATGGATGGTAAGACAGCGTGAGCTATGCTTGTAAGGGTCTGAGTCTGTCAGGCGTGCTTGACCATGTATGTGCATGCTGCCATATGTCCTATTAGCTGTAGGCAACACCTGACTGTAGTAGTGGGATACCGCAGCATTGAATTTACTATCTGCTCTATAGCCTGGAATCTGGGCTCTGGAAGGCTCGCTCTTATGTGTATTGAGTCCAGGACTGCCCCTATAAACTCTAATCTTTGGGTGGGTATGAGAGACGATTTGGGCACACTGAAGACAAGTTCCAGCCTGTGAAATGTGTCTATGGCCATCGTCATGTGGGACTGAACTTCTTCCATGGAACGACCTGTGAGAAGCCAGTCGTCGAGGTATGGGTGAACTCGAACATGCCTTTTCCGCAGGAAGGCTGCCACCACCAACGTGTATTTTGTGAACACTCAGGGGGCTGTGGAGAGGCCAAATGGGAGAACTGTGAACTGGTAGTGATGCTGGTTTATGACGAACTGGAGGAAGTGTCAGTGTGCCGGATGAATAGCAATATGAAAGTATGCGTCCTTCATGTCGAGGGCAGCATACCAATCCCTCGGATCCAAAGACAGAGTAATAGTGCTCAGGGAAACCATGTGGAACCAGAGCTTGACCAAAAATTTGTTGACTCCATGAAGGTCTAAAATGGGTTGAAGACCCCCCTTTTGCCTTGGAGATTAGAAAATAAATTAGGAGTAAAACTTCTTTCCCCATAGCTCCTGTGGAACCTCCTCCACCGCACCTATCTCAAGAAGCGAACGAACCTCCTGCATAAGGAGTTGCTCGTGAGACGGGTCCCTAAAGAGGGATGGGGAAGGTGGTTGGGAGGGAGGGGAGGAGGAAAACTGGAGAGTATATCCCACCTGTACCATGCGTAGGACCCGTTGGTCCGATGTTATTTGGGACCACGCACAGTAGAAGTGGGATAATCGGTTTGAAAACCTTGGGAGTGGATCCGGGAACTGGGTTGGTAGGCTGTTCTCAGGCGTGCCTTCAAAACCCTTGCTTGTTACCGGGTTGAGGCTTATTCTGGCCCTGGTTAGGTGCATTGTTTTGTCTGCGCCTGTTATTTCTGCCCCGCCTGTGATACAGCTCCTGTCTAGGTCGGGGTTGGTACGGCCTCTGCTGCGGCAGCTGAGGCTTAAAGGGTTTTTTCTGGGTTGCCAGCATATGCATTCCTAGTGACTTCAGTGTCACCCTGGAGTCCTTGAGGCCATGCAACCTGGTGTCTGTTTGCGCCAAGAAGAGGCCCAAACCTTCCAAAGGGAGGACTTGGAGGGTATTCTGGACCTCTGGAGGAAGGCCAAACACCTGGAGCCACGCTCAGTGTTGCATGACTTCTCCCGAGGCGATGGTTCTGGCCGCAGCATCCACCGAGTCGAGGGAGGCTTGCAAGGAAGTCTTAGCTACCGTCTTCCCTTTCTCAACTAAAGCCGCAAACTCAGGGTGTGCATCCCGGGGCAGGCAATCCTTAAACTTGGACACTGCCATTCAAGAATTAAAGTTTTGTCTATTGAGGATCACCTGTTGGTTGGCTATGCGCAGCTGGAGGCCCTCGGAGAAGTAGACCTTTCTACCAAAAAGGTCCAAGTGCTTAGCTTCCTTGGTCTTGGGGGCCGAGGCTTGTTGGCCGTGTCGTTCCCTTTTGTTGACTGCTGAAACGACTAGGGTACAAGGAGTCAGGTGGCAGAACAGGAACTCGTAGCCTTTGGGGGGGGGTGAAGTATTTCCTCTCTACCCCCCCAGCCATCAGGGTGATGGAGGCCGGGGTCTGGCAAATAGTGCTGTAATTTGACTGTATAGTCTTTATGAGGGGGATCGTGATTCTGGAGGGACCCTTGGAGGTCAGAATGTCCACCATCGGATCCTCGTGCTCAACCGTTTCCTCCGCTTGAAGGCCCATATTGAGGGAGATTCTGCAGAGCAGCTCCTGGTGAGCCCTGTGGTCTATAGGTGGCGGTCCTGAGACTGATGTACCCATGATAGCCTCGTCTGGGGAAAAGGAGGAAGTGAGGTGCTGTAAGTTGTCCTCATCTAGACCCTCCTATGCGTACCCACAGACCTGGGTCACCTCAGGCCCTGCGGGGCTGGCATTTCTTGAGGTGCTGCAGAGCTTTAGGTGGTGCCGGAGGCTTCTCCCTGCACGGGAGGGGGCTCGGTACCGACAACTCAGTGAGGTCTTTTGCGGACTTGAAAGTGTTGAGTGTGGAGGGGTGTTCGAGGACCTCCTCCAGCTCTTTGTCGGCACTAAATTGGCTGGGTACTGGACTCAACGGGGCCTGTGGCGCTGGAGTCAATGGTGCCAGTTCGTGGCTCGGGCCCGCAATACATCTTTGCATGCCGGGAGCGTCTTTGAGCAGCTTGTCAGCTCTCCGGGGTGAGCGCCCTCTTTCCCCTTGCTTGTGCCGCTTAGTTGGAGCCAGAGAAGTCGACCAGTGCCAAAGTTTGTCATCCTGTCTCAGTATCGATGATTTTCGGTGCCTGGGTGGTGCCGGGTCACGCACGGATGCTGAGGCACTTTGCACCGAGGGCGCTGGGGCCAGTGCCGGACAGTCAGAGCCTGGAGGCTGTAACGTGGCCTCCATGAGCAACTGCTTAAAGCAAAAGTCTCTTTCTTTGTTGGTGCACAGCTTAAAGGCCTTGCAGATCTTGCAGCACTCAGCTTGCTGAGACTTTCCCAGACACCGGAGGCAGGAGTCGTGGGGGTCGCTGTTGGGCAAAGACTTGAGGCACGTGGAGCAAGCTTTAAAACCCTGGGCTTGTGGCATGCCCTGCAGCCCAAGGCTGGTGCTGGAAGTAGCTTCCAGACACCTGAAACAAAAGATTTCTAAACTACTGATAACTAACTGATAACTATGTACGAAAAGGCTAAGGGATCAGTTGCAAGCGAGAGAGCAAGAGAACATTCCAGCGCCACCACGGACGGTAAGAAGGAACTGAGGGGGGGTCAGGCCGGCAGGGTAATATATACACTGCCATGAGAGCACCACTATAGGGGTTTCCCCTGCCGTCCCGACGGGAGCTGCTAACGGAAAAAGTTTCCGACTTCCGTGCACGTGGTGCATGCATACCTCATTGGAATGGATGTGTACAATCAGTCGAAGAAGAACTGATACATCTTTGCAGACTCTTAATATAACATATTGTCTAGGCATTGCATATGGTTCATGAAGCAGAAACTATCCATGCTGTAACCTCAGCATCACACCAATCTGACTTCTTCTAAACATAGTCCATCCCTGAGATGTTTATCTATAACTAGAGCTCTACCAAATTCATGGCCATGAAAAACATCACAGACTGAAATTTGTTTTTTTGTGTGCTCTTACCCTATATTATACAGATTTCATGGGGAAGACCAGCGCTTCTCAAATTGGGGGTCCTGACCCAAAAATATGTTGCGGGGGGGGGTCGCAAGGTTATTTTAGGGGGGTTGCGGTATTGCCATCCTTACTTCTGAGCTGCCTTCAGAGCTGGGTGGCTGGAGAGCTGCAGCTGTCAGATGGGTGCCCAGCTCTGAAAGCACTTCCCCATCAGCAGCAGCGCAGAAGTAAGGATGGCAATACCATACTATGCCACCCTTTCTTCTACTCTGCTGCCTTCAGAGCTGGGTGGCTGGAGAGTGGCGGCTGCTGGCTGAGGGCCCAGCTCTACAGGCTGCAGCACAGAAGAAAGGGTGGCAATACCCTACCATGCATCCTTACTTCTGTGCCACCGCTGGCGGCGGCTCTGCCTTCAGAGCTGGGCTCCCGGCCAGCAGCCGCTGCCCTCCAGGTGCCCAGCACCACCGCCAGCAACAGCAGCACAGAAGTAACAGTACCGCAAGCCCCCCTACAATAACCTTGCAACCTCCCCCCCACAACCCCTTTTTGGTCAGGACCCCTCCAATTACAACACCATGAAATTTCAGATTTAAATAGCTGAAATCATGACATTTATGATTTTTTAAATCCTATGACCGTGAAATTAACCAAAATGGACAGTGAATTTGGTAGGGCCCTATTTATAACATATTTCTGGGTCTTGCTTACGATGCTTCACAGTAGCAAGGTGCAGATTGATTTAAAAAAAAAATCTCTGTAGGGGCACATATTCCAGCGTGGGTGCATATGTGAAGCCATCAAATAGGTCTGTCTGCCTGCTGGTCTGTGAATAGTGAAATTAATTCTGCATGAAAGGGCTTTTTTTGGTATATTTTTAATGACAAGCCCTTTCAGACACATGGGAAGTGTGTTATTAACACTGAATTATTCCACAGCTATCACATTCACCCAATCAATCTTTCTCTCCGTTTTCCTTTCTATAGAAGCAGCACTGTGCTACCTTTTCACCAGCTGCTATTGTTAATGCTGCTTACAGTGATCGAGCATGTAAGGCATGGGGGTTGGGAGCAAAGTAGTTATCACTATCCTCGAGAACATATCCCCACAGTACGGCACCCAGTCTCCAAAAAATGGTTACTTAATGTAGCAAATTTCATTGCTGCATGAAGCAAATGGCTTCAACAACTATTTTTAATAATATATTAGAAATCAATAAAACTAGCATTTCTCAAAATAAAAAAGGAAACCATAAAACTGATTTAAATCCATTGTAACAGCAAGCCTATACTGTAGTATAAAATCTTCAGGCACTACTGTATTTGCACAATAATAACCAAAGGGAAACTGAATGGGTCACTCTCAAGCTATCTATTGTGGCCACCACTCTCTCAGAAAAAAGAACAGGAGTACTTGTGACACCTAAGAGACTAACAAATTTATTAGAGCATAAGTTTTCGTGGGCTACAGCCCACTTCATCGGATTCATAGAATGGAACGTATAGTAAGAAGATATACTACAGGACAGGCCCAACAAAGAAAATAACAGAACGCCACTAGCTGTCACCTTCAGCCCCCAACTAAAACCTCTCCAACGCATCATCAAAGATTTACAACCTATCCTGAAAAATGACCCCTCACTCTCACACATCTTGGGAGACAGACCAGTCCTCGCCTATAGACAGCCCCCCAACCTGAAGCAAATACTCTCCAGCAACCACACATCAAAAACACTAACCCAGGAACCTATCCTTGCAACAAAGCCTGATGCCAGCGCTGTCCATATATTTATTCAAGTGACACCATCATAGGATCTAATCACATTAGCCATGCCATCAGGGGCTTGTTCACCTGCACATCTACCAATGTGATATATGCCATGTGCCAGCAATGCCCCTCTGCCATGTACATTGGCCAAACCGGACAATCTCTACGCAAAAGAATAAATGGACACAAATCTGACATCAGGAATCATAACATTCAAAAACCGGTAGGAGAACACTTCAACCTCTCTGGCCACTCAGTAAAAGATTTAAGGGTGGCAATTTTGCAACAGAAAAGCTTCAAAAACAGACTCCAACGAGAAACTGCTGAGCTTGAATTAATATGCAAACTAGATACCATTAACTTGGGTTTGAATAGCGACTGGGAGTGGCTGGGTCATTACACATATTGAATCTATTTCCCTAAGTTAAGTATCCTCACACCTTCTTGTCAACTGTCTAAGTGGGCCATCTTGATGATCACTACAAAAGTTTTTTTCTCCTGCTGATAATAGCTCATCTTAACTAATTAGCCTCTCACAGTCTGTATGGTGACTTCCAACTTTTATATATCTTCTTACTATATATTCCATTCTATGCATCTGATGAAGTGGGCTGTAGCCCACGAAAGCTTATGCTCTAATAAATTTGTTAGTCTCTAAGGTGCCACAAGTACGCCTGCTACTCTGAAACCTGTCATTCTTTCAGAGGATTTAGCTGTGATTAGCATTGCTGCTTGAGTTATGAGTCCCTCGGTTTCAAGAGATGGCATGGTCTACTGGACAGAGAATGTCAGACTGGAACCCAAGAGACATGAAGTTCTAATTCCTGGGTCTGCCTCTGACCTGCTGTGTGACCCTGCATAAGTCACCCTCTGTGCCGCTGTTTTCCCTCCTACCTTTATATCTGTCATGTTTGTTTAGTTTTTAAGTTCTTTAGGGCAGGGACTTTCCCTTTCTGTGTGTTTGTCCAGTGGCTAGCACAATGGGGTCCTGATCTCAGCTCTTGGTACTATTGAAATACAAATGAATAATAACTGTAATTACAAAAAGAGGGAGCTAGTGGAAGGATATTAACTATGAAGGTTCCTTGATGTTGAATTTCCTGCTTTTCCTGACACTGGAGACAGGATAGCTTGAATTCCTTCACCTTCATGGCATGCAAGGCCTTTGGTGAGGACAATTAGAGAAGGGAGTTGATAGTTTAGCTAGTTTATTGTTTCTGTTGTCATTAGGGGGTTGTTAAGGACAAGCTAGTTTTCTATTTTTTTAAATCAATTGTACATAGTTTAAAATTCATATCTGTGCCTAAGGTTTTTGCTAGGCACCATATTCCCATCAAAATAAATAAAATAAACGTACTTCGGATCATCTCAAGAGTGGAAAGCTGCTACATGTAAAAGAAAAGCAAACTAGGAATGTTTAAAATTATTCAGATCCACAGGGTGACTATTTTATACAAACGTGCATTAGTGAATCTCAGACAAAATTCCTGCAAAAGTTAAGAAACTCTCATTGATATCTACTGTAATACCCATAAAAATAACAGACATTAAATCCTATCTAGGAAAGAAAGATGTGAGGGACAGGGGAGCGGCTGAACACAGTTCATTTACAGAAAACAAAGATTCCTTTATTTTAAAAGATTCCTATGTAGTGAGCACTATCTTTGCCTCGAATCATTCAGTCTACTTTCCTTTTATAGCTCTTATTTCTTCAGTACATCTTGGCATCTATTCCAAACTATAAACAGAAACATCTAGATTGAGATTCATGTCATTTTTAGCCTCCAGGTAATGCAATCAGACATTATATGTCGCCTATCCCTGCAGAAAAGGCTCCTTATGTCATGGGTGTCTGTGAAACTTCTATAGCCTTGAATCTTCTCTTTAAAACAATTTTAAAAGATAAAATGACATTTTTTTTCTCGTGCAGTTGGATGCTCCACAAGGAAGAAGAGTTTAATGGGAGGCATG
Source organism: Lepidochelys olivacea (assembly GCF_965140295.1). NCBI lineage: Eukaryota > Metazoa > Chordata > Testudines > Cheloniidae > Lepidochelys > Lepidochelys olivacea. The sequence goes on along the minus strand of NC_140417.1, from coordinate 76,217,932 downwards.
TTTTATCTACAAACTGAATCTGTAAAAAAAGGAAAACATACACAGCTCCCCATGGTAAAACCAGGAATATATCAGAAGTAATAAAGGTAAAATCCTGGCGCCATTGAAGTCAATGGCAAAATTCCCATTGACTTCAGTATGGACAGGATTTTACCTTAAGCCTTCACAAAGATAAGGGTCAGAGCTTCGAAGAGGACAGAAATATTATATCAAGAACAGAATTGTTGTTTTAAAAGATCTGTAAAATGAATAAATTCTGAACTTTCCAGTGTATCTGAAATTAGTGACAAGGTTAAGGAGCTCACAATGACTGTGATCAACTCATTGCTAATGTCCAGGCATGAAGGATCATCTGATATACGCCACCCTAAGGGATTCTACTATGATCCCAATTCTCTAGTGACCTCAACCCAGGAATAGTTTGACTTAATAAGGCCTCACAGTACACTGAAGCAGGACATTGAATGGAAAGAGGGAACCTTAAAAGAATAAAACAAAGCAAACATTAAACAAAGATTTGCTTCTGCTCTGCATGTTTCTGTCAGGTGATACCACACCAGAGAAACTATCCCTTTTGATACACTGATTGATTACACAGATATCATTCATCCCCAGGAAACTCCCCTCCAGCAAACATCCTGACAAGCCACGTCTGTAGTGTCTAAAAGAAATCTCAGTTTTGTGCTGTAGAAACAACCACCACTGCTAAAGAACCCTTTACCACCTAAACAATTCAGACTTGTTCTTCTAATGTCCTTCTAGAACCTATTCATGGGTCAACACCTCTAATCCAATTCCCAAATCAATGTTTTAGATATACCAACAAAACTCTTCCCTGCTTATAAAGAATTAACAATAGGGTGACATAGCTCAAACCTCTCCCCTACGGTCTCCCCTGAGCACTGCATCCAACAGGCAGTGGGTGTGATGGGCCCAAACCCTGTAAAGATATGTCTAACTTCAATCAGACACCCGCGGTTGGCCCATCCCAGCTGACTCAGGCTCGCGGGGCTCAGGCTAATGGGCTGTTTAATTGCGGTGTAGTCTTTCAAGCCTGGGCTGGTGCTTAGACTCTAGGACCCTGCAAATGAAAGTTAACACTGCAACTGAACAGCCCCTTAGCCCAAGCCCAGGTCAGCTGGCACAGGCCAGTCTAGGACGTCTAACTGAAGTGTAGACATACGCAAAGAGTCCCAGAAACTTCAGCCAAACTTTTGTACTGGTGACTCCTTTCACATAGCAAGCCTCTCAGTGTGACCCCCCTTTATAAATTACAAACACTTTTTAATATATTTGACACCATTATAAATGCTGGAGGCAAAGCAGGGTTTAGGGTGGAGGCTGACAGCTCACAACCCCCCTGGCAACCCCTGAGAGGTCCCAACCCCAGTTTGAGAACCCTTGTAGGTACTTTAATATCCCTTCCCTATTCCAAGTATCCATGTCCCAGTAACTACCAACAACATTTAGCACTGATTGATGTAAACCATTATCTTTAATATACTTCATATTGTTCCACCTTTACCACTTCCTGCAAATGCCTATATATTTGTAACAGTTATATTTAATTAAGATTACTAACCAAGTAAGCCCTCCATTTTGGAGATTTATTTCCACCTTCCTGTTTCTCCCTGGTCTAACAGCTAGTATGTTGGACAGGTTTTCTTGAAATATCCTAATACTGTAACAAAACAGAAGCCACAAAAAGAGCACCAATGTGAAAACTACCAACTGATATTAGCTTTCAGATTATTATTGTTTTAAGAAAACTGCAATTTTTCTGAACTCCAGGAAGCAAGGCTGCAAGTATTTCACAGCAGCTTGCCTTTTCTTCTAGGAGTTTATATCAGGTTAATAACGTCATTAGTGGAGTTGAGAAATGCCACTACAGCTAAAAGAAAAGTGAGAAACTTCACACTCTGCATGTGAAAGTTTCTCCTTAGGAAATCCCTGTGGTTCAGCATTCCTGTCAGGCAAGGCAATGTACCTATAAATTTCACCAAATGGGAAACTCAAAGCATAGTGCTCAAAGTGGATTGCTGCGGTAGATCAGCACTTTTTTTCCTCTACTCTGTTGAAGTTGACTAACTCCAATCTCTGACATATCATGCCTGCTCGAATGACTGGATACTTTGTCAACTTCACTTTGCTTCTCCGCTGATGTATGAAGTGAAGCAATGGGGGAATTGTGTGATATACAGGATTTGCTAGCAAAAGACTACTCTATTTCTTCGCTTCAGTCATGTAATATTGGTGAGGCCTCCAAAATCTAATTCCAGCATTGCCAATGCCAAACAACCAAAAATGATTCAGGCCACCAAAAATAATGAGATTGGCTAAAAATCATGAGATTTCATAAATAATATACGTCGGGTTCTTTTATTCGCTCTGTTTTTGAACCTTTAAGGGGTACATTTGCAAGTTTTTTTCTGCAACCACATAAGCTAGAACTTCCTTTAAAAAAAAAATGAAAACTGAGTTCTTGTCTACACAAAAAAGCTGTACCAAAGTTATACCAGAATGGGTTATTCTTGTACAGGAAGGATACTAAGCTACACTAGGAAAAGCACTTTTTACTGGTATAATTGTGCCCACACTAGGCATTGTACTGATATAACTATATTAATATAAAATTATAGCCCTAATCAAAAAAGTTATAACAATACAAAAACTGTATCTAGACCAGGCTTCAAGTTCTCATGTATTCACAAGACTCTTGGAGCTGGGGCTTTAAGAAAAACACCAAATATCACAAGACTTGCACTAACTACTCTGTAGTGATTTTGCAATGCAGAAGGCACAGACAAAAAAAATCTCTGTACCATAAATATTGCTGTACCTCTTGTGATGGAGTGGAATAGGACTATCAAACTGTGAAGTCTGTTATGTTGCCCTGGCATGGAAAGGCCTTTGACACCTTATTGAAGGACCATAACTGATAGCTAGCAAGGCTGCAATCTTAAACTATTGACTGTGACTGGCTGTCTGATCTAGCCCACCCCATGAAACACTGATCTTTCTACACTGAGGTTGCAGGGGGGGGCATGACTGGTGGATATGAAATTTCATACTTTGAATGCATCCACAGATCATTGGTTCATACAAGGAGCCAGAGAACATCACCTTGGTCGGATGAAGGAGTGCATGTGGACAGACTGTGATACAGTGATCTACTCCCCCCATCCAAAAGATGAGAGGCAGAGTCCAGTGGGGAGGAGCAGGCTACACTACCCTGCCCCAGAAGCTGTGTCCCAAACAGAGCTACAGGCCAATCCTTCCGCAGAGAAGCTGAGAGCTACTGCGGCCCACCCCAACTCTGAAAATCCTCTTACTGAAAAATGCATGGAGAGATTTCTGTGGGACAAAAGGCCTCCTTTATACAAAATGGATTCCCCCTAGGAGAGATTGAGACTTGGGGTATTAGGAATCAATTGGGTGGTGCCCCAAAAGGTACTTGTGATTGAACTTGGCACATAATATCCTTTTCTCATGACATTTGGGCAACCAGCACAGGAAACGTAGGCTGTTGCAGAATTTTTACTGATCTGAAGTTTTAAGACAGTTAAAAATTACTGCAAAATGTGATTTCTGCCAGAGGGCAGGAAAAGTCCAGGATAAGTGTAAAGCAGCCATGATGCTTCTACCTATATTATAGGAACCTTTACAGAGCATGGCCGTGGATACAGTGGGATGATGTACCAAGGTGACAAAAAAGAAATACTGTACATATTGGTGGTGATATACTATGCCACTCCCTGACCTGCTGTTATAACTCCATCCTCCATAGAAACTGACATGGTTGTTGATGCTCTTCTGACAATTTTTAGCAGGGTGCGTTTCCCCAGCAAGGGCCTCGCGGACCATAGAGCCAATTTCATGTCCATGCTTCATCAGGTCTTGTGGGAGTAATATGGGGCTGGACTCTTCTGGGCCTCTGTATCATTCATAAACCAATGGGCTGGCGGAAAGGTTTAACGGGACACTTAAAACGATTCTGAAAATTTGTGCAGATCAGCACCCATATGACTGAGATGAGTACTTACCTTATCTGCTGTTTGCCTACAGGGAAGTTCCCCAAGTATTCTCAAGGTTTTTCCCTTTAGAATTGTTCTCTGGAAGGAGGACCCAATGGGGCCTGATTGGCAGGGGAAAGCCGCTGCAGAGGGGAAAATCAGTGGTGGAGTAGATGTTGGCCTTTAAGGAAAGGCTAACAGGGCTCAAGTTTTTCCACGAGAAACTAGCCAGTGCCCATGATGAACAAAAGGTCTGATCTGGCCTCGCCACATATGCTAACACATAATAAAAAACACCATTGAAGACAAGGCCAATCATTCACTTTTCGAACTCTCTCTCAAGCAGTTATTTCCCTAATCCACATCTCCCCAGTAAGATCAGTGGAAAGACCAAGGGGTCAGCAGCAGCATGGAACTTTCAAATCCTCGTGAGCCAAAACAAAATATTTTCTCATGTTGTTTTTTATACTCAGATGAAGCAGCTTTTGTGCTTATTAAATGCCCCCACTATGCTCCGACATTTAGTCATCCATATAAGCTGTTTATGGCATACTGCCTACTGTACTCTTCTACCATGATATTATCCCTTAATTTTTCTGATGAATAGCACTTTTACTGTAGTAACCCATGCAGTAAATTATTTATGCTGGTTACAGTTGGTTGTTACAAAACAGTTACAAAAAACTGAAGAGACAGTGTAGTGAGCAGACCATGTTATTAAAAAATAGATTGGCAGTTCAGTAACTACCAGCAATTTTAAGCTTAGTTCATACTGTCATTTTTTAGCTTTAAAATGTCGCCAACTGGATTATCTGAAATCACAAGGGACTTGAGGTTACACACGAAAGGATTAAAGTCAGAACTTGTGACTGATGTTCAGCTTTCCTGTTTCATTCTCACCTCCTGCCTCTTGCAACCTCCCTTCCTCCCCCTCAGCAATACTGTTTCTCAAAAGAGCACCCCCGCCAGATATACCTTCTTCTGTTTTCAGAGACCTGTGCCCGGGTATCTTGCTCTGTGATCTCTAAGTAACAGACTCTCAAGTACAGCTCTGCAGTAGTGAATTAAATGTCCTGTCACAGTAGTAGTACAATGCAGATAAACCAGAGAGGACCAGCCTTCTGCTCTGCAGTGCTGCAATGAATGGGATCCTTGTGACTTTCAGACTGCAATCAGTGCAGCCCAACAGAACAGAGGCGCAGTGCCGAGACTGAATAAGCAATAGATGGTGGGGGAGCACTACATGTGAGAAGATGACTCTCTACTATGTGGCAGTATTATGGAAATCTGTACAGTGTACACTTCAGGAAAGTGCTGATCACAGCTAGAGGTGCCACAGTGAAGGAGGTACTGCAGTACTGTTTAAATTTTAATTGATGGATGCAACATTGTGTCTAAACCTCATCCTGCAGTTGGTAGAGAGCAAGTTAATACTCTCCTTTCTCTGTGCAAAGAAACAGCCACAGCCCCCTGGCCTCGCTGAGGAAATGACAGTGAGCTGGGGAAAGTTTTTGCAGTTCAGCTTCCAGCTGAAGTTTAACCTTACAGTTTCTCAGACGGGCTAGGAAATAGCATAAAGAGGGAGAGCAATTATTGCTGACTGCGGCTTAACATTGTTAGCTCAAGGCTGGGTAGAAGGGGATCCAAGTGTCTCTCTTTGGCAGAGGGAAATAGACTCTGGGATACAGGAGAACCTGTAGGGAAATCCTAGGAACAGCCAATCATGGGCTGAAATCTTAGGCTGAAGTGTAATGTTCTGTTGTTGGTATTTAAGATCCCTGTAAGGCCAAAGCCCAAGGAGAGGAGACTCTGGATTACATCAAGAGTTTGTATTTCCTGTGCACAGCAGAGCAGGAATGTCACTTGTTTACGGGGTCATTGCCCCATGTTGTTCCCCCACACTCCAAAACTGGCAGTTTGAGAGTGATGACATACATAGGGTGGCAATTTCTGGAAGGCTTTGGATGTGATTCACTGAAACTTTAACAGGTTTCCTGGATTGGCTTTTTCTGTGCCATCCACTACCACTTACATATCAGCTAAATTATAGAATGTCCCTATTCAGCGTGCAGCTGTGTGTGTTACTGATGTAACCAAAAATGCCAAATGTGTTTCAATTCAGGCTTATGACACTTGGGACATTTTATGTCAGGAACAAGCGGGCATTTGTCTGGGGTCTGCCCACAAAGGCACAACAGTAGAGATGTAGTAATTCTTTATCCGAGCTCCAGGTTTGGAAGCAGAAGGCTTACGTAACCCCCCAGCTGGGATTTCTGTATTCTCATTTAGCCATTTGCTGCACAGACATCTTATTGGAGACAGCCAGCAAAATAAGGGCCCAATAGAAAAAGGATCTCTTTTTATTTGGGAATGGATACCATTAAGTGCACAGTGTTAAACTGCTCTTGTGTAGCTGAACTATGTTATTTCCATACACAAAATTATAAAGATAGTTAAGGCTGGAAGGGTATTAAAAGTTACTCCAGCTGTCACCCAGACATCTGCAAACCTCCCTATCGCACAATTCTATGAACAGTCTCAGGCCCTCCACCAGAGAAAGCCTGAAAATGCACAGTTACAGCATGGGTTCACTTTTTATTCTTACTAGCCCGAGGGCAAGGAGGGAAAAAGGAGGGGAAGGTACCACCCCATCTTCCCTCCCTCTGAACAGCATGGAAATTAAATCCATTCCATGGAGGAAACAGCTAGTACTTTAGTGACCAGAGTACTGGGTCAGCTCAAGGTTCCTAGCACTCTGTCACAGGGCTCAACAATGGTTCAGATGCAGTACCAATTCATTTCAGGGCTTATCTTTCTCAAAATTAATTCAGTCTGGAAATCAGCCAAACCTCAGTAATTAACAGACACTAGCTAATAACATCAGAAGGTAAAGGCTAGGTGATCGATTGGAGTTCTAATTGCATATTAAAGGCTGAAGAAGCAAATCTGTTTTGACTATGCAAATGGTTCTAGTGTTAGAAGTCAAGAAGATTGAAAACAAAGATATGAATCAGACATGTTATTCTATAAAAGAAATGGGAAATGTTCTTTGTCTAACTCATTAACAGCAACAAGAAGTTTCTTCAAAGCAACACTGGCACCATAAGCCCTGTGAAAATATCAGGCTTCCTGACCTATGGGGAGTTTGTGAGAAACTAAGTATTTACAATTCTGGATCAAACATACCTTGGGCCTTAAAGGAACACTATCAACAACTCAAAATCTAGTCACTTTCAATTTTCAGGTAGTTATCAGGTTGTAAATCTGCCCATACTTTCTGTTATGTTACAATAACATTATCCTAACCTTTTTTCGTCCCACAAGCCACCCTCCCCACAAAAAGAAAAGGGGAAATTGACTCATTGACCATGCAGGGGAAACATTGAAACTGACTGTTGATAAAGTGCTGCCAAATGCATGAACTAAACAAACAAAAGAGGTAATTATTTTTCATGACTCTCTTTCAGCCATAGCAATCTTAGGTGTTGCTTGTAAGAGCAGCGTGGAAACATTTCCAAACAAGGTGAGATTTTAAGTAGACATTATCCCATTAAAAATGAGCATTCAAACACAGAATTTCAGAAAGCCCTTCGGGGACTAAGGAAGCTGTTGCCCTCAGACATTTACTTTATTTTTCTCCCACATGGTCTCTACAAAACCAGGTCTAGCCAGCACCAGGCCATACACATGGGTGATAAATATAAACACTCCTGTAGGATGGGAGCAGCACTCCATACCTGCAATACACTAAGATCCCGATCTCACAAATGACTTGCACTGCCAATGACCTCAAAGTGCTCTTTTTGCAGCCAGGAGGAGGAGAAGGCAGGGGGCCATTAAGCTGGTTCTGCACCTCCTATGATTGCCCATACACAAAGCTGACCTTATGGTTGCTTTGTGCCAGTGGAGCAGCACAAAGTACTTGTAGCAGGTACAAGGAACCAGCCTTTTCTCTTTAATATTGTTAGCCAATATGATAAGTTACTCAGAATGTTTTGCTTTCATGCTAAGCTGTATGACTATGACTAACATAGTTAGTATAATGTATAACTAACATTGTATTCCCCACAATGCTCTGTACTCACATTAAGCTTTATTGTGAAAACGTACTAGCTGGTAAAACTGTTTGTAACCTCTGTTGTTTGTGTATGCAGAACCCGTCAGAAGCAATGCCAAATATAAATGGTGTGTTAAGCACAGTTGGTTATCTTCTAGGGATAATTGGTACAATTAGTAGAGATGTCTTTCAAAATATGCAGAAAAGTAGATAAGAAAAGCAATGACAGGCTTGTGCTAATATAGTAAAATCTGTGAAATCTTCTCTCTGTTGTAAACAAGTGGGGTATAAATATGGGCAAAATTTAGTTCAAGATTTTGGAACAGAGTGAAAATGTAAACAGCAAGCCTGTTCTCCAGATTGGGTGAAGTATTAACCCTTTCTGTATTGTGCCAATTTATCTATGCTTAATAACTTGATTGAGCTGAGTTATCTGATATCTTATCAATACAGAATTGAGAGCACTGGTATCAATGACATCCATAACAATATCCATTTTGGTACCTTTAAGAATCTAGGGCAGGGATTGGCAACCGTTCAGAAGTGGTGTGCTGAGTCTTCATTTATTCACTCTACTTTAAGGTTTTGTGTGCCAGTAATACATTTTAACGTTTTTAGAAGGTCTCTTTTTATAAATCTATAATATATAACTAAACTATTGTTGTATGTAAAGTAAATAAGGTTTTTAAAATGTTTAAGAAGCTTCATTTAAAATTCAATTAAAATGCAGAGCCCCCAGGACTGGTGGCCAGGACCCAGGCAGCGTAAGTGCCACTGAAAATCAGCTCGCGTGCTGCCTTTGGCACATGTGCCGTAGGTTGCCTACCCCTGGCCTAGGGAATATCCAAGTATGTGACCACATTTGAGCTCCCGTATTTCACTTTGTTTTTTACTTATAGATGTTTGGATTTAATGTTGAGACAGGCTCTCTGAAAATAAATTCCATTATATACTATATGAGAATCCTCATCTAATTCCTATATAAAAGGACTGTCCATCATCCAAGGCATATCATCAAATTAATCTACCTTGTCCGTATGGGTAAGAATGCAGAAAGAACATATGGTGCAACTCTGAGTTTGAAGTCTCAGCGCATCTATTTAATGGTAAGAAAATTTGCTTTGTAGGGGCAAGTGAAGAGTGACTAGGAAATCCCGACTGAGCCACAAAGGTGCTAGCTCAGGGAAAGGCATATACTTTCGTAAGAGATGGTATCTGAGATCCCTTGTCATTAAAGCCACTACTGCCCAGTTGTTGACCATGGTGTCCATTATGAATGCTTATCTTTGGCTCAAGAAGTGAAGGACAGCTCACATTAAATCTTTGGTGGTACAGCCAGCAATAACAATGGATAATAGTTCTGCTGAACGATATTAACTACATGCATCTACAGATTTTCTGACAATACAATTAGGACAGATGTTCTAGAGTTGACTTCCTATCCCTTTCCCCTCAAAGATGAGTTCCAGTTCAATTGATAAGGTTCTTCCTGTGTGACGGGGTGTGGGGACTGTGTCCAGTGGGGGATGAGTATACCCCATCCTTCAAGCCACCCTCTGTCTCCAGGCAGTGAGGCCTAAGGGCTAATGTCAACAAAGTGACCCTTTTCTGCAGGGCTATAAAGCCTAGAGGCCAGAGTCAATAAAGCTACGCTGGTTTGCCGGGCAGCCAGGCCTAGTGGCCAGAATCAATAGAGATACCCTGATTTATAGGGTGGCATGATGGCCTGAAAAGGGGTGGACCACCACCCGGGTGGGGGGGGGGGCGGGGGAGGAGGGTTTGGTAGCTGGGGTAGGGGGACCTGGGCCCTCCCTACTCCCCGGGTCCCAGCCCAGGGCCTTGGAGGCAGCAAGTGATTTCACCACTGAGTCAGAGGGGATCCAACCACAAGACACCGACTATGCTTGGGACTATGGCTAGTCCCTTCCCTGGGCTATTTCCTACTGTCACTCCTGCATCCGTGGCCTGGGTGACTTCAGGGTTCCCAGGTTCCTCTGCCTGGGCTGGTTGTGGTGGCGCCCAAGTCCCTGGGGTGTCTGCAGGTATCAGGGCATCTGCCGGGGTCTCAGCACCTCTGGCTTCCGCTTTCAGGGGCTGCCACTGCTCTGAGGCAGGAGCCTGCAACAGATGTCCTTCCTCTCCGGCGGTCAGCTGAGAGTGAGCTGGGCTGCTCCTTTTTAGTGACTTGTACTGCACTTGGTGCATGCCCAGTAGGAATGTGGGGGCATGGCTTCCTCAGCCCAAAATGAGGAGTTAACCCTTTCCTGTCCAGTGCGGGGTGAGTGCACCCCATCACACCCTGTATGAAAGGCAATGTGTTTCAGTGGATAGGAATTCAGTTGAGTTGGACTCAGAAGAGCTGGTTCTGCATTGGCTCTGCACTGATCTGCTGGGTGACTTTGAGCAAGTTTCTCCACCTCCCTGTGCCTCACTTTCTCCATATTTAAAATGGGAATAACCATACTTATCTGCTTTGTGAAGCTCTTAGATCTAGGGATAAAAAGCACTACATAAGACCTAGGTATATATATTTTTCTGCCTTTTGAGGTATTAAGTGGTCACAAGATGTTTCCTTGCACACAGCGATACTTACCCGTTCTTGTCTACATCCTGGGCAGTTGTGTCTATTCCAGGACTATCTCTAGCATTCTGGCACATCTGATCTACTTTCTTTCAAATCTCAACAAGGCTTTGCCATAAGTATAAGGTTTATATTATGAAGTGATGTTGTTATGAATTGAGGAAAAACACTCCTAGTATCTTTGATTCAGCAAGCTTGGAATAGATGTTATGCAGACACTGCTTAGCCTAAGGAAAGGGATTAAAGGACTCAGATGATTTACTCAAACAGTAAAAGATATTGAGATGTGCGTAGTCCTAGTGGCAAGTCTGAATACACATAAATTACCCTCCTCAGCAATGAGCAGAAATTAGACAAGGAGTCACAGATACTCATTGTTGCTTGTGGATATTTTCTTTTTCTAACACCTTTGACTTCCCAACCTCCATCCTTCATAATCTGCCTCCCTTTATGAGACATTTGCAGTAATAAAAATGCATAGTTTTGTTTCTGAAATTAAGTATATGCCAATCGTTAGATGATCATTTTTAACATGGATGAAACTTGTCTTGATTTTGTGGCCAGGGTATCTAGAGTGGCTACGGATAATCATAAGGCATAGGAACACATTTAACATATTCTTATTGCTCTTTTCTTAGCTGTCATTGATACTGAGTAGCTGAACTTTTATAAAAACATGTATCAGTTATGGTAACTGAATGAGAAACTGAACTCTGCTCTGCTGACTGTATAAAGACTGCGCTACATACAGATTTTGTACCAATATATCTAGTATAGTTAGGGGTGCCAAACTGAAATAAATATATTGGCATAATCTTCAGTGTGGATGCAGTTATACCAGTAAAAAGATGTATTTATATAGCTTGTTCCCCTTTCCATACAGGACTAGCTATACTAGTCTAAGCAGTTACACCAGTAAAACTATGCTCACATTTAGGGGATGGTACTGTGTTAACTATATTGGTATAAAGTGGCACAACAGTTCTATACAGACAAAACCTAAAAGGTGTGCAAAACTGCTTTCAAGGATCTGTATCATGTACTTCATAGTAGTATTAGTCTGAAAAAAAACCATGCATGTTAATGGGTCACATGTCTATTCTACATAAGAACACGGTAAAGAGAAAGTCCTTAATAAATTCCTATTGCTGAGCTATCTTGCAGCAAGTCAGGATACACTCAGCACACTGCAGCCGCAGCAGAAGCTTTTCCCATGGTCTGTACATCACTGGTAATTCATCTGCATCTTTAACCAGTACCATCAAGTCATCCAATTCACCTCACGTTTATAGCTTTGGAGATCTTGTAAAGTCACCCTACTTAATCCTATTGCGGTTTTATAATAAAGTGGGGTTTAATGCCTCCTTTCTGTGAAACTTTGACTTTAAATAAAGTTGAACTGGTAGTTAAATAACTGATACCTAAAGATCTTTGCTATCAACATTTCAACACTCATCTTTAGGAATATTCTCCTGGCAATAACATTAGTTTACTTGATCTCTAGGCTGGTCTGACTTTCTTCTGTTTTCATCATCAGCCTCCATCTGCAATATCTTCTTGATTTTATTTAACTTCCCTTGCCAGACTGGGATTTACTACATACTTTCAGCTTTGCCAAACATTATATAAATACTGTATCATCAAAATAGCTAATGGCTTAGCAGTAGCCAAATGGTGGTGGGCAAATCAGGAGAAAGTCCAGAGTATGAATTCCCTTCTGTGTATGGCCTGGAATCTGTTGGAGCAAAGATGAGCTTTTACATGCATGAACAGTTATAGGGCTTGACCATTTCATTTTTAGGCATATATTTAAATATTTACACCCTCTTTCCATTTTAAGAGCCAATATGTTCTTTAAAAAAAAAAAAGTGACTGTAGCTACTGCCAAGAGACCTGCACATTCACAGATCAGCGATCACACCCTTATTCCCCAATTGCTGCACTGGGAATGTGGTATGCCTGAGAATGACAGCAGACTTCCCGGTGCCATATCATCCTTCTCAGAAGAACCACCATTCAGAAGCAGTGCGTGCAGAAAAGATGCTGAAGAAGATTTCACAAAACACCTACCCGACAAGCATATCAGCCACTGATGCTGTGGTTGGCAGTGCCCGAATCCTTGCAAGGGAACTGTGAGATCTCTGTTAGAGTGGTGTAAAAAGATCTGAGTCATAATGCATCTCTTGCACATAGATGTGCTTCATTACCATCAAAAGCACCAGCCCTTCAACAATTTACACTCCCAGATAATCTAATGCAAGTGTCCCATCTAGTGGCTCTCTATGGTAATACTCCAGTCTCCAAGTGTATTGAATATTTTCTTGTACAGCTAATGGCCCAGATTTTCATCCAGTGTGAAGCAGTGTGGCTTCACTGAAATACATTGATTTCACTCAGTTGATTTAATTGGAGCTATGCCAATTCACACCAGCTGAGAGTCTGGCCCTCTGTATGATTACAACTCACTGAGCAGGAGAATACAGATAAAAATGCAGGGCTAACTTCTGTCTAATCTGTAAGGAAATGCAATGCTAGGAGATGTTCCCAACTATTTCCCAGTAATCTGCACACTCCTAACGGAGCACTGGACAAACAAGTATCCGTCTTAGCCGGTGCAGAATTGAATGCCAGCCTCTAATACCTGCTGAGCGTGAAACAATCAAGATGCTTGTCATCTAAAACTCAGGAATTATAATGGTAACGTTGACAAACCATTACTTAAGGCACCAGGAGTGGCTGCACTAATCAACAAAGGAAGTTGTTTCCCAGTGTTAAATTCTCTGTTACTGGGTTGAAAATATGACAGCCATTGCTAATGAAGCAACTTATTTAAAGAAAATGAACAACATCCTTTTGATGGGGTGGATTATAGCTGCATTAACTTTGATGCAAGTATGGTCTTCACAGCAGCAATCCTTTTCGTCAGGGCCAGATTACAGCAATCTAAACCCTAGGCACACCACAGCACAGGGTCATCCCATGGCTCCACCTCCATCTCCCTGCCCCTGAGCTGTCACCCTGTTCCACTGGGAGTGGTCGTAGCATGGGGTTCTCATCTCTGCCAGAGGAACCATAATGAAAACCTCTTTTGCTTGAGTGCAACAGGGGTAGCAACAAGAAAAGGAGTACTTGTGGCACCTTAGAAACTAACCAATTTATTTGAGCATGAGCTTTCGTGAGCTACAGCTCACTTCATTGGATGCATAAAAGTAGAAAATGCAGTGAGGATGTTTTTATACACACAGACCATGAAAAAATGGGTGTTTATCACTTCAAAAGGTTTTCTCCTCCCACCCCACTCTCCTGCTGGTAATAGCTTATCTAAAGTGATCATTCTCCTTATGATGTGTATGTAATCAAGGTGGGCCATTTCCAGCACAAATCCAGGTTTTCTCTCCCCCCCACCCCACTCTCCTGCTGGCAATAGATTATCTAGAGTGATCACTCTCTTTACAATGTGTATGATAATCAAGGTGGGCTATTTCCAGCACAAATCCAGGGTTTAACAAGAACGTCTGAGGAATGGGGTGGGGGGGGGTGTAGGAAAAAACAAGGGGAAATAGAAAAGGAGTACTTGTGGCACCTTAGAGACTAACCAATTTATTTGAGGGGAAATAGGTTACCTTGCATAATGACTTAGCTACTCCCAGTCTCTATTCAAGCCTAAGTTAATTGTATCCAATTTGCAAATGAATTCCAATTCAGCAGTCTCTCGCTGGACTCTGGTATTGAAGTTTTTCTGTTGTAATATCGCAACTTTCATGTCTGTAATCGCGTGACCAGAGAGATTGAAGTGTTCTCCGACTGGTTTATGAATGTTATAATTCTTGACATCTGATTTGTGTCCATTTATTCTTTTACGTAGAGACTGTCCAGTTTGACCAATGTACATGGCAGAGGGGCATTGCTTGCACATGATGGCATACATCATATTGGTCGATGTGCAGGTGAACGAGCCTCTGATAGTGTGGCTGACGTGATTAGGCCCTGTGATGGTGTCCCCTGAATAGATATGTGGGCACAGTTGGCAACGGGCTTTGTTGCAAGGATAGGCTCCTGGGTTAGTGGTTCTGTTGTGTGGTATGTAGTTGCTGGTGAGTATTTGCTTCAGGTTGGGGGGCTGTCTGTAGGCAAGAACTGGCCTGTCCCCCAAGATTTGTGAGAGTGATGGGTTGTCTTCAGGATAGGTTGTAGACCCTTGATAATGCGCTGGAGAGTTTTTAGCTGGGGGCTGAAGGCAACGACTAGTGGCGTTCTGTTATTTTCTTTGTTGGGCCTGTCCTGTAGTAGGTGACTTCTGGGTACTCTTCTGGCTCTGTCAATCTGTTTCTTCACTTCAGCAGGTGGGTATTGTAGTTGTAAGGATGCTTGATTGAGATCTTGTAGGTGTTTGTCTCTGTCTGAGGGGTTGGAGCAAATGCGGTTGTATTGTAGAGCTTGGCTGTAGACAATGGACCGTGTGGTGTGGTCTAGGTGAAAGCTGGAGGCATGTAGGTAGGAATAGCGGTCAGTAGGTTTCCGGTATAGGGTGGTGTTTATGTGACCATCGCTTATTAGCACCATAGTGTCCAGGAAGTGGATCTCTTGTGTGGACTGGTCCAGGCTGAGGTTGATGGTGGGATGGAAATTGTTGAAATCATGGAATTCCTCAAGGGCTTCTTTTCTATGGGTCCAGATGATGAAGATGTCATCAATATAGCGCAAGTAGAATAGGGGTATTAGGGGACGAGAGCTGAGGAAGCGTTGTTCTAAGTCAGCCATAAAAATGTTGGCATACTGTGGGGCCATGCGGGTACCCATAGCAGTGCCGCTGATTTGAAGGTATACATTGTCTCCAAATGTGAAATAGTTATGGGTGAGGACAAAGTCACAAAGTTCAGCCACCAGGTTTGCCGTGACATGATCGGGGATATTGTTCCTGACGGCTTGTAGTCCATCTTTGTGTGGAATGTTGGTGTAGGGGTAGCAACAAGGGTCCTTCTTGCTGCTCTTCCCCTGTGGAGGAGCAGGAATTGCAGCAGGGGGGGCACACGTAACCCAGCAAGTAGGGTAAATCTGCTTGGGTCTGGCTTGCTTCACTCTTCTCCTGCCACACGCCAGATTCCTCTGCTGGGCTGTCTAGTAGAGCTCCAGAGAGCAGAGGGAGTTATCACATCTCCCTGAGATCACAGGTAATTATTCAGACCCTTCAGAGCTCTTGTTTCAGGTTGTCTGCAGACTCAAGTAGGCATCACTGCACTGGTTACACTTAGGTAACATTTTCAAGCTTTTCTTTACAACGATGAAGTCTAGAAACTTACTGTGTTTTAAAGTGAAACCTAGGATTCTCCCTCATGATATGACTCCAAGAGCTGTGGCCCTAGGCTTGAGCCTCTAGTGTCTATACCTTAATCTAGTTTTGCTTTCGGTCATTCATGGGCTTGATACATTGTTATATTAAAGGGACCACACACAACATCTGCCAATAAACATTTCCAGCGCTTCAACATACCACTTAGAACAAAATACTCCGGGAACAGGTTAGTGCTTCCTGTTATGAAGTGAAGAAATCTGACAAGAAGCAGTCACTGCAGGAAGGTAAAGATACACACAGAAAAATAAGAAGTCACTACAACGCATAGGCTTCATGTCTTCTGGATTCAGTTCTTGCCATCTCCAATTTATTTTATATTTTGAGATTAGTCATCCCGGTATATTCAAAACCTTAAATATATAATGCATCCTTTTTGTTTTTCATTTATGCTGATTACACTCACTTGTTTTGAAATTGATATCCTGGGAAATTTGCACTGAAGATAGTTGTGGCCAAGGGGATTTAATATCATGTGTACTACAACAGAATTCCTTGCTTATTAAAAACATTAATCCAGCAGCCAAAAAGTTTATTATCCTATTGTGCATGAGATTTCTCATTTTTTCCTTTTCCCTTTTAGAAGGAAATGGAGATATTTTTGCTTGGCCCATTACAATTCATAAACTTCCCGCTCCCCATTCTTCCTAATATGAACTAGACTGGAGTGGTTTCTAATGTTGGCTTTGTGAATTTTCCATAGAGAAATGGAAACCCTTTACCTATTCTTCATGCTGTGCAGTGCAATGGAGAGGTCAAACAGGGCGCTACATGGGTATCTAGCGCATGGAGTATGAAAATATGTGTCATGTTCAGTTTTAAACATCAACTTTTTTGAACATAAAAAGAATTATAAATATTCTCTTCTTTTAAAGGTACACATGCCATATGCTTATCTACACTGCACACTGTGTATATGCTGTCTGGTCTCTTCATGAGTAACTTGTATCGGCAGCTTCTCAGGGAACGAAGAACTCCTTTACAATCAGATTAGGTTTTAAATCAGAAAGTTTCGTTTACACCAGATGACAATGAAAACTCTGAAGTTAGCTAGCAGGATCTTGTCTATGCAAAGTTATTCAAGGATTACAACAAAAGTTACCATTAAGTTAATGAAGCATCCATCTTTCCTTCACAGCAGTCTTGGGTTCAAACTGGACATAAGTGAGGAAATACTTTGGTGCCTCATCGAGAGCTGTGCAAAATATTTTGTTGATAAATTCTAAGATGGGCAAGTCCCCTTATGAAATTCTATTTGGTTTTGCCAGGAAAAAAAAGCAAATTGTGGCACCGTAACTGCTTTGCACTTAGAGAATGCAAAAAGTGGTGGTGGAGAACTGAAGACCAAAGGAAAAATCCATTGGCTGACACATACTCTGATGAGCTAAGCATTATCCATGTGATCAACTGTGCTCATTCTTCACAAGGAGAACTTGGAGACAGAGGGAGGGAGCTCTGCCAGGTATCTGAGGGGAACAGCACAACTAAATCTACGTCCATTTTGTTGTAGCTGTAAAGAGAACATAATGAGCCTTTTCAGGTTTTATTATTATTAGAGGCGGTGGAGAGCGGGGACTTGGGGAGCGTAAGGATGTGGTAGTGAACTTCAAGCACGCGAAGCAAATGATGTAAAAAAAATCAAATTTTAAATTGTATAAACATCAACTAACAGAAGCAAAACAAAAGGAGACCATTCATATCCAAGGGAAACGGAACACTAGGCTTCAGCTATGGAAAATCCTGGGCTGTCTGGCATTCAGAGAGCTGGTAACATAGGCCCCAGTCCAGCAAAGCACTCAAACAAGAGCTCAACTTTAAGCATGTGAATAATAACCATCCCTTTTCAGCAAAGCCTGTCTTTAATTTTGAGCCCTTCCTTAAGTGTCAGGACCCTGGGCGAAGGTAGGCAAGACTAGTGGCAGGAAGTTGAGAGCCAGAAACTGAAGCCAGGGTTAGAGCTGGTGTCTGAGTCAAGAGTCAGTCTGAGGGCAAAGCCGGAGTCCGAGTCAGATGTCAAGCTGAGAGTCAGAGCCAGAGACCGTCAGGAATCGGGTCAAGGGTGAATACCAGGAGTTCAGGTTCAGGGGGTCCATCAGGCTTCAGGATCCAAGTCAGAGCTGAGATCAATACCAGGAGTTCAGAAGCAGAGTGGTCATGACAGCTAGTTAGGAATCCACATTGTTGCCTGGACACTTCCTGGTAAGCCCCATGGGCTTATATCAGATCAAGGAGCTAATTAGGGATCACTAAAACCACTCTCAGATCACTTGAGGTGGAACTTCCAATGGCATGCAATCCCTGAAAATTGTGGGTCACAGGCAGTGGCTATGTTACAGCTGCCACCAGGTGGCAGTGCAAGGTTGTGGGTTACCTAGTAGCTCTCCAGGCCTGGGTTCAAGTTCCACTGATTCTTACATCACCACCTATCTGGGTGGGCTGCATGGAAGGCTGCCATAAGGTCAGGTGTGTGGACCTGGAACATCAGCTTCCAGGATCAGTACTTGGGGCCATACCCTTCCCAATCAATGAGATACCAGATCACATATCTGTTGTGACTCTGGGCCTTTACTGCGGGGGAAGGTGGTTGCGTTCAGAGGGGTTATTGATATATGTCTACTGGGTGTAGTCTGAAAGATCTAGGTAATTGGAGCCAAACAGCCTTGAGGTTGATCACTTGGCTGGTATGGGCTGAGATAATGGTGGTCCAGTTGGGTATGAGCAAAAGTACTGGTAGTCCAATTTGCAATAGGGCTGGTCCATGCAGAGGAGTTGTGTTGACAGCTACTCATTCTGTCCCACAGCAAACACCGGGCCTCCCCGACATCAACAATCAGTGGGTCATTGCAGTTCTTTGCATTTTCAAGATGTATTTTAAGCTCCTCCTGGACCTCATGCATCTGCCAGACCCAGCTGGTGGCTGCAGGGTTCATAGAGGTAGAACGTATGGCTGGATAGAGACAGGGATGGAACCAAAGTTCATTGCACTGAGATGCCCAAGGCTTGCGCCATATTGGCATCTATAAAATTGTCTGAGTCCTTGAGTGTCCTCTGCTGGAGTTTATTGAGGCTTCTCTGTGACATTCAGACAAACCTGGACTTGCAACTGGAGTGAGGGCTTGTGCCTTGGACTTGCTTCAGTAAGAAGTGGGGGGCAACCAGTGGGATGGAAACCGCAGGGCCTCTCAGGCCAACTCCCGCCTGCCACCACGCCTGGGCTTGGGCATTTCCTGATGTTTTCTGTGTAAGATCCCATGAGGGAGAGTCAGTCAGAGGAAGTTCGGATTTTTCTCTACAGTAGAAACACAAGCTGTGGTATAGGAAGTACTCCCTCTCCTCGGAGGTCATGTGACAATGGGCTCCATCGATTTGCATGTGTTCTAGGACTGGGCTGAAGACGGGCACTTGGGAACACCAGCTAGGGGGCAATGGAGCTCCCCCGCTTTCTTTGCTTAGGTCATGCAGCATGTTGTCTATGTGTCTGGTGACATCGAGGTTGGTGGAGGTTTTCACATGAGTTGCTCATCTTTGATCTCTCACATAATCCACACCAGAATAGGTAGGTCACTTCATTCCACTCTGTATCAGATACAGAGTCGCCTGAAGTGGGTGGCATAGGAAGTGGCCAGTCCCTGCCCTTGACATAGCTTTTGCAGAGCTGCTTTGGCAGAGCAAGCATAGTGGAGTAATCGAAAATATAGGTAAAGGAAAGCATCCCAGTTTGACGGTGTCGAGTTCTATCATTTGAGTTTGGGCAAAACCCAATCCAGCACTTCTCCCATCAGAAGACTAATTATGAGTCCTGCTTTTGCCTGGTCATTGGGGTAGAACCAGGACAAAGCAGGAACAGCATGTAACACTAATTGAGGAAATACTTAAATTTTTGGCAGTCTCTGTTGAAATGCTCCAGGAGGGGAACTATAGGCCCAGGGTCCAGATGCACAGCCACAGTGCATCTGGAGTGCTGTTTTCTTGTCCTGCACCTGGGAGGTCTGCTCTTGCAATGTCTGGTTCTTGGTGGCATACTCTGCCAGTTAGGCCCATAGCACTGTGTTTTCTTTGTGTAGCCATGGGATCTGTACCTGCAGGGCCCAGTTCTCAGATGAGACCTGCATAACTTGTGTTCCCAACATGAAAAGTTCTTCCTGGAGGCTATTACTCCATTCAGATGTGCCTGGTGCCCTTTGGACGTGCCAAGATGTCCCCACAGGGCCGACTTTCTCCACAGCTTATGGGGTGGTCCAGACAAACTGTCAGGATTCTGGACAGAAGTAGTAGCAGGAGCTTGGGAGCAAGGAACCAAAACCAGGGGTCAGAGCAGATGTCTGAGACAAGAGTCAACATGAGGGTCAAAGCCAGAGCCTGAGTGAGTCAGGAGTCAAGCCAAGGATTAGAGCCGGAGTCAGAAATTGGACTGAGGGTCAATACCAGGTCTCAGGGTCAGTGTTGGAGTTCTGTGGGTCAACTGGGAGTCAGGATCTAAGTCGGAAGCTCTGGTCAATATTGAGAGTTAGAGGCAGAGAAACAAGGTGTTCATGGCAGCTAGCGAGGGATCCACATTGTTGCCTGGACATTTCCTGGCATGCACGATGGCCTTATATAGGATCAAGGAGCCAATCAGGGATTACTAAAACAATGGTCCATTGGATCACTCAAGGCTTCCTTTTCTGCCAATAAACATCTCGGTGGATATTTTCAAAACCAACTCAAAGATTTAGCCACACAGATCGAATTAATTTCCATCGAGGTGGTATGGCTGAATCCCCTGAAAATCTCAACGTCTGGCTATTTGTTTTTTCTCTAATTTTCCCATTCCTTCAGCCTTCTGCGACAGGTTTATCAGATTCTGCCATTCCCTTACAGATGAGCTGCAACTGATATGTCATAATATATTCACTTAAAGTAACTGGGTACCTGCTAAAGAAACAAGAAAAAAAGATGACATTCACCCCAGCAGGAACCCTGAGAGCATCTGTGCCTGATGAATATACTGAGCTCAGCCAAAGGTGACAGTAATCTGTTTTACTGGTCTAGGAAGTGCTAAAGGAAAAGGGAACTTTTTTTAATAGACAGCATGCAGAGCTTTTAGATTTTGCCTGATTCTGTACTGTCGTATTTCCTTGATGATAAACTATTCACCTTAATGAATGAGAATTAAGCAGGTTTAAGAGGAGTAATACTGGTTATTGTCCTCATGAGATTGGCTGTACTGAGGCCCTTGAATTTTCCAGATTTCAAAGGCTGAAGGCATCAGATGTTATCTCCAGCCTTTTTCTGTTAATTCTAGCCATCTAAACAGATTAAGTGAAACTTCTCCAGAAAGCACTGCATGAAAATCACCATGCATCTCTGAAACTGCAGGGATGCCATTACTTGTCAATCTCAAGAATGTTTCTTTTTTTCAGAATGTTAAATGAATTATTCTTCATAGAAGATGCAGCCGTCAGCCCTGAAACTCTGAACCACTTTACCCAAGGAACATAAACAGCACAGACAGCATCACTGAAAGCTTCTTTACACCCCTCTGTAATATCCTTGTACCCATGTCTGGAGGGACCACTTCTGTGATGAAAGAATAATTCAGTCTCCTTGTCCATTCAGTTTTTAGCTTCTTAGTTCAGACTGTTAACAGACACCCGTCTGTGCCAAATGCGGTGGTGGTGTTTGTGGAAGGCACACTTTTCTACTACAGACAAGACTCGGAATTCTAACTCATAAACAGTCACACAGTCCTCAGATGGTAATGACTTCCAGTCACGAGCAACGTGGGCCAAATTCAAACCACTGACCTAGAGGTGAAAGGCTCCACTTGGATGTTCCCCAAGGTTTGGTTTCATAGACAGCCCAAAGCAAAACTTTAAGTTACTAACAGATACTGATAGCTAATGGCTGGTAAGTAAGCTAAGCAACTCTGCCAAAAAGACAGACATACGCATGGCAGAGAGCTGTTGGCAGTACAGCAAGCAGAGATTGCGCATATTTAGCATCCATTGACAAATAGAACTACCCTACTGCAATGTCATGTTGGTTCAGAACCCTTTTTTGTTTCCTATAGTTCCATTGTGGGCGGGGGAGGGATAGCTAAGTGGTTTCAGCATTGGCCTGCTAAAACCAGTGTTGTGAGTTCAATCCTTGAGGGGGCCATTTAGGGTTCTGTGGCAAAAAATGGGGATTGGTCCTGCTTTGAGCAGGGGGGTAGACTAGATGACCTCCTGAGGTCCCTTCCAACCCTGATATTCTATGATTTTTGCTTGTCTTAGAATCTTAAGAAGAAACATTTCTTAATGATTGTAAAGATGAGTGTCCCTCAGAACAGCGATGTCAGGATGAGGAGCACAAGAAAGTCTATGCTGGAACTTGCACAACAAGAAGGAGATTGTTACCACAGTTATTTACTGTGGTAGTTTTTGCAGCATTATTGCAACGTATCACTATACCAGTTTTATCCTTTTTCATTTGGCAAACACAAATTCCTTTCCCCTCTGCTTCTAATAGAGCATAAGCCAACATGATTGCATTTCAAATGGTTTCAAAGCAAGCCAATGGCAATAATAAAAAAATAACTGAAAAGTTCTCACAATTGCTTTAGCTTACCCAAAACTTAACCCCCCCCCCAATAGGACCAGCTTGCAGGGGTGGCACCAGACAGATAGAGGTTAGGTCTCTTCTTTCAAGCAGGTAAAACAAATAAAAAATAGTATCGGTAGGAGGTTGAAATGGGAGGGACTGGCTAGTCCCCTAAATAAATATATTACTTATGTGGTGGTAACATCCTAATTGTGTTATGCACTTTCCAAACACAGAGGAAGACAGTCCTTGCCCTGAAGAGTATATACACTAAAGGCTGGTCTACACTGCAGCTGGAAGGTGCAACTGTCCCAAGTACAATCCTGTTGACAGTACTTAGGTCACTGTAACTTGCCTTGCTCAGGGCAGTGTCTTTTTCACATCCCTCAGCAATGTAAGTTAGATCGATGTAAGCGGTAGTGTAAACCTGCCCTCTGTCTCCCTGTCTGAAATCAGGAACAGCTTCCATTAAGCCAATGGAATTACATTGATCTAAAACCACTGAGCGGGAAAACCAGACCCTTGGATTTAAATCAATTTAATCTGCTACTGCAACTAGCGTAGAGAGAGAAACATTGTGAAGAACACACAGTCTGAGAACGAGTGACAAAACAGAGAGTAAGGTTGCTTGGGGGAATGTCTCATAGGAGCACAGGATTTGAATCTATCCCACTCATGTGTGAGATGGCAGGAGAGGGTCTTGCTGTACCCTGGCCAACTTTTTATTTCTTTTTAAATGCTTGTCCTCTGCCATTTTAAACATTTATTGGACTTGCCAGGACATTTCGTTAACTGCTGGCTTTGCTTCTGGAGTCACTCCTGCTGGCTTCCTTCTTACAATACGGTCCTACACGCAGGTCCTAGGGGACTTTCAGACTCCACTCCTTCTTCCAGGATGCCCGCAAAACAAAAAAAGGGGGGAAAGAGCAATGCAAGAGCTCCTTCTTATATGGAAAGCTTAGGAACAAGGAGAAGCTGAGAGTCCGTCATTTTTTCAAAGGAATGTTGGGGATTGTAGATCCCTGGCCTGTGGACTGAAAGAGGTTCCACCCTTCTGTTGGAGGTCCTGACACATCAGAGAGAGTGAAATAAGACCCTATATATTAAAGGTCTCTTTCACTGTCCTTTAATATGGAGCAGGAATAGGGGGATGGAGAGGAGCACAATGGGATCACAAGATGGAGGAGGTAGCCTTTTGATGGGAAAAATAAATTGTCTGTACTTGATCCTGTTTAGGTTTGGTCCTTTTGTTATTTTCTTAGTTTAGACATCAGTATTTTAAAAAAAAGCCCATTATGTTAACCCTTGTTATCCCTACCTTTAGAGGAAAGTATAGGAGAGAAAGTGAATTTTGAATCTCTTATTAAACAGGTCTCACTCAAGCAATGGAGGACTCCCCCCAGGTCACTATGAGAGGATGCTGTTATAAAGAGGACAGTAAATTATTTTCTTATAGGACATTGATCTGAAACCTAGAGGGAGTTGTCTATAGCCCAGTTTGACTAGCCTGATTCTCAGATAAAATACTTACCCCTGTTAGGTATGAACTTCATGTTAAAATTGTACTATTATTTTTAAACAATTGTTGCTTCCAGAGTTTAAACTATATTGTGAATTGGGACTAACTAATAAGGAATTAATACATAAATACAGTTCTGTTGTTTATGTGACCTAAATTTTGAAATCTGGCTTGATTTAATATAACCAAGAAAAGCTGGCTTCTGAAATGCTACCAGCTTCTTTACTACATGTATTAACAAAATTACCAGACATTCTGAGGGAAAGAACTTAAAAAAGGCAAATAAAAAAATCCTCTTTTACTATACTTTTACTTGTCAGTGACATGACAAATCTGTTGCATATGGTGTTTCCAGAGTTAGAATTTGAAGCCCAGTAGTCTTACTGCAATAAAAAAATCCTGAAATTGACTTTAATAATTTGTTCGTCATCAGAATGATAAATCCATTCTTTTGATGTTCAATTATTACACTTTCCATGACAGAGGCATAATCTCATTAATCTTAACTAACTTCTTCAAATGAAACAATGGGAGACATTTTTTTCCTTTCAGCTAGCTGCATATATTATCAGCAAGACATTAATGAAAAGTGAGCTTGAGGGTCTTGGAACATTGGTCACTTGAGTACATATGGCTAAATGCAACTCTGGTGTCAATGGAGTTACACCAGTGATTAACTAAAGCTTATAGGCAACCAAACCTGTTGAATGGATAGCATAATCAGCAGCAAGAAGAAAAAAAACACACACATTTTGCTGTACCCTCAACATCATCACAAAATAATAAGCAAAGCGTATTATATGCAGACATACCCTTCATCTAAATGGGCTCAATAGATTGACAGAAATTGTGGCTACAGTTCCTGCAAACACTTAGTTGCAAGAGAGACACGCATTCTGCCACCTCTGGTCTTTCCATAGTGTAGGAGGTACCAGCATTTCTCAGAAACATTGGCTGGCTGGTGCTGGGACATTATCCCCACAAGAAACACACTCAGGAGGGAGCTATTCCAAGAATAATTCCACAGTTCAGCTCTTCAGTGTATTCACATGGATGTGTGTACATGCACAGGTGAAGCAGATGGACGAAGGATGGTAAAAGTCAATTACTCAGCTTGTGTGCAAATGGAGTAAATTTTCATAATTGGAATGTGATGACTAAAAAAGGAGGATTTGCCACAATTTGCCTATTGGATGCTCATGCCTTTGGGTTTAAGCTAGTGTTCATCTACTGTATCCTCTGTGGTGGTTAATCACCTAACATACCTTAAACATGCTCAGTGCAAGGCATTGCAAATATCAAGGGTTACAGAAAACAGGTTTGGAAGTCACAAAAGGCTTTAAATAATACTTTTCAACCAAAAGCTCCTTTTTAAAATATTTAATACAAACTCAAGGGGAAACATCATGCAGTCAAGCTTTCAACTAAAGCGCTTACAGAATTAATCCTCAAGGAATTAAAGCTTTATGAAACTGGTTTTACCATTCTTATTTAACAACTTTGCAGTATAGTTCTCCAACTGCATTCAAACCTAGGAATATCTAGAGAGAGCTGAGTCAATAGAAGTGGTAGAAAAACGAGGAATGAAATGCCAGAGATACCCAGCCCCCCCAGCATGTGCTGATTAAGGCCCTGTTCCCACAATATTCTGCATAGCCCCAGGACTCCACCCCCATGTAGCATATTACAGAATTGGGGCCTTACTGAGCAGTCCACATTCACAAATAACTTTCAACTTGCCAAGAGAAAGTTTTGCCACAGTTCACTGATTGAAATACCATGAGGTTTCCTAAGAATTGGATGATGCTGTGGCAAGTACTAGAAATAGAGTGAGCTGCCTACCATATATTTTATGTGTGGATTATGTAACCTAGTAGAATTAGCACACGAGAGAAAATATTTTTAAAACTCCTATAGAAAACGGTCTCTCTCTTTAAAAAAAAAAATCACTGATGGAGTAAAGACTCTCCAAAGTTATGAGGGACAAGCGGAACTTTCACAACTAGAATATGCTGTAAGGATTTGAAAGTGCATCATAATTGTCTTGCATCTTACATTCTTGCATCTTCTTCTGCAGCATTTGATGTCTCTACTCTCTCTGACAGAATACGGGAACAGTGGATCCACTAATCTGGTTCAGATTAGCAATTCCTATTTTCCTAGCACATTTTGGGAAAAAAACAACTTGACAATGTCTCTTTAGTTTAATCCGAGATTAGACATTACCTGCACAATGCTGTCATGATTGGTGAAATCTTGAGTTGCTTGCCCAGAAATGCTTGCCTAGTTTTCACCCCCTTTTAGACCTGAGCAATACTTTCTCTTCTTCCAAAAATTACTTTCTTGGCTGCTCAGATTCAAACTGAGCCAGACAGAAAAGAGAAAAAAGAAGGAAGTAACAACATACATAGAAAAAACAATATAGGAGCATACCAAAATAATGAACATGGAAGGGAAAAATGAACTAATATGTGCTATAAGGGTGAGGATGTGCTGGAGAGAAACAAGATGTTGTGGTACATGTAGGTACTAGTGACATAGGGAAAGGTAAGAGATATTCTAGAGGCCAAATGTAGGTTGCTAAGTAAGAGATTAATGTCCAGGAGCTCCACAGTAGCATAATGAAATATCACTTGCTAAGTGTAGTAAAGATGAGTAGGGCTATTTTTATATGTAATAAGAAATTTCCAGGAAAACAGACCCATTGGCCATCAGCAAGGATGACTGTATAGTTAATGCCAGTAATTTGTAATCTTAATGAAAAACTAATTTTGAATTGATTTTTTCATCTGATAAAATAATGAAAGGGCTCAGGCCAAGCAAGCATTAGGCTCCAATCCTACTCCCAATGAAGTCAATGGCAAAATTCCTATGGTTTTAAAAGGAAGCAGGATCAGATCCCCAGAGATTTTGGTAACATGCAGATAAAAAACTGACAAAAGATGACAGTGAGACTGGGGATTGCTGCAGTTCCAATAACTGAAGAGGATATTTAAGGCAGTTCCTTTTAGAGATGTTAACTTGCAACCATTGTAAAATAGTCAAACAAATAGTTATAGGGGAAAAAAGTCTTATATAGACATTTCCTGCTCAGGTATTTCCCTGCTCACCCACAGGGAGATGCTTAGAAATTTTGGTAGCGTCTTCCTTGAAGAGTAAAATTCCCAAAACTGTGTGTCAAAAGCGGACTTTCAACAGGTGGCAGGGCAAGGAAATAGCTGCTTTGCTACATAGAGCATGAAATGCTAACCCAGAATCAGGTCGTGGTGAAAAGTATCATAATTATCAAACACCATAAGTTCATATTAAAGATAAACGTTGCCAGACAAGCACCTGGCTGTACTGAAAATTATTGCAATTTTAAACACAAGTGCAAAAGTAAAAAAAAAAACAAGTGGATTGGATGGAATGTCATGTTTTATGCATTTCTGTAAGGAATCTGATATAGTGCTGGAAGATATCCTAAGGGAAACCATTAATTAAGTTGACTTTGACTGAAATGCAATTAAATGGATACAAAGAAGGCCATAAAAAAGTATAATTATAAATAAGAGTCTACATGGATAGGGATAAGCATCTAATGGAGTCCCCAAAGAGTGAGTTTGGATCCTATTTTAAGTTATGTAAATTACCTGAAAAATTAAGTAGAGAGCACATTCCATTCACAATGATACTAAACTAGAGGTAATGCTAAATGCCTGAGAGGTTATGAAAAATACAAAGGCACCTAGAGGTGCTAGAAGTAATACGGTGATATTTATCCACTTTACACATATTTATATATATTAAATTAATACACTTGGGAAATAAAAAGCTTAATTGTGAATATATAACCACAGGGAAAGGCTGTGAAAAAGGCAACACCAAAGACAACCATGGTGTGTTAGTAGATGGCAAACTACACACATATGCATGATGCAATTCTGCAGCAAAGTAACCCAAGTACTACAGACGTATCGCTGCCTCTTTACACAAAATCTGGTTCATACACACAAGACTTAATTTGTGCTCTGGTACAGGCGTGTATCTCCAAAGAGCAGACTGATTTATGAGTTTGACTTTGTGCGTCTCTCAGCAACCTGCACAATAAATAGCTGAACTGCCAGTTTTCTTCTGTCTTTCAAAAACCATTGATGGCAGCCCAAAAGGGTAATTTGAGAACAAATGGGAGGATTTAGCTACAGACAAATCCTCACAGTCTTGAGGTTCCGTTTGGCTGCTGAACTTAACCAGAAATTGGCTGGAAATTTCACAAGAACATACTCTTTTGTGAGATTTGCATTGCTTCCTGGATCTGGTCATGGTAGAAGTATCTCAAGAAGAAATTTGTTTTCAACTGTTTGGCACTTTGCTTCTCACCCTGATGAAAATCAGGATTCACAGAGAAATGAAAACGATTATTATTTTTAACCTAGTTCATTGAGCATTGGCAAATGCTCAGATCAGCTCATATTTCATCGGAACTAGTTTGCCCTGGGAAACGTAACAAATGTATTTATCTGATGTAGAATTTTCAAAAGCCTTTCCGTAGGGTTGGTGCTCCTTCACTCACGTAGGAGCTTCATAAAATCTTACTCTTGGATTTCACACTAAAAGAAACCCTTCACCACAAGGCCCCTGTCTGAAACTCTGGGAGCTCTTGAAGTTCATTTAAAACCAGCACTACTATATGAATTACAACATTTTAATCCCCCAGAGCAGGAGCCCCACCACCTCTTCTTTCCACCATAGTGCACCTCATCTAGCTATCAGTCAGTAGACCAGTGCAACTGTCAAAACTGGATGTTTTTCTAAAAGACCTACTGTACGAATTATTTGGGGAATTACTCTGACCTCCTGTATAACAGGCCAGAGAGACTGCTCCCAATGGCCCCTTCTAGCCTTGGGATCTCTGAATGACTTAGACTCTCCACTCTCACCAGCCAAACCTTCCACTCTCAACTGCCTCAGACCGCCACCAATGCCTGTCAAAGAGATGGGCTTATTTTTAATGGACCAACTTCTGTTGGTGAGCATGCCTGGAAGGTCAACCGATTTAGGCTGTTTTAGGGTTGAGAGTAGACTATTCCCAAGGAAAGGGGCCCCTCGCCAAGAAGCCCATGCTGAAAGCACCTTTCCTTTTATGTGATGAGGAAATATTGCTTTAAAAATATTCACACTTTTTTGAGTTAAGGGGTGAGATTCACCTTAGTGCAGAGACCCTGTGCAAAGCCCTTTGCAATATGCAAACACCCTTGGCTAAGTGTTTAGCAATGTGGATTAGGTAAATTCCACCCAATGCATTCTAATTTGTCTCAATGTAAGGTCCTAAATACTCTCTGAACAGAATTATTAAAAATGTTTAAGACATTTTTACATCTTTCTAATGGACTACATTCAGGCATAGAGAAATAAATTCACCTTCTGATGGAAAATAAGTGCTTGGTAAACTGCTTTTCTAGAAACACTGTGACCTGGTTAATGCACAGGAATGTAGGATCAGATCCATGAGAAGCTCCCCATTGTCAATGAAAACTCAATGCAAAAATAAAAAAATCCCAGAAACATTTTTTTTTTTTTTTGGGTAAAAGAGGGTGCACAAGTTACACGCTAGCAAAAATTTCATTTTCACGCTTTATTTACTCTTTTTAATTAAAAATCTCAATACACACAACGTAATCCAGGAAGAAAAATCTGACATGGAAAGCTGACATTGTGCTATGTTTTATGGTTCATAGGGGTTGGGGGGGGGGAAGAGGCATATTGTGCTCCCAACTATATATGAAAAAACACAGAATAAAATAATCCTCTGCCTGTCCTCATCCAGTCCATCCTTTACATTGTTGGTGGAAATACAGCAAATATTCCACCCCACCCCCCAAAAAACCACGGTTTACAAAGCTATTATTATTTTTGTTATAGTAGCATCTAGAGGCCCTCTCTGATATTGGAGCCTCATTGTAACAGGACTGCACAAACACTTCGCAAGAGGCAGTTTTTGCCTGCAAGAGCTTACAATATAACTAGACAACCCAGACAAGAGTTGGGAGAAACGAAGTACTATTATCCCCATGTGGAGATATGAGAGTTTAAGTGTTAGATTCACAAAAGGATTTAGGTGCCCAACTGCAGCTTTAGGAACCTAAATCCCAGAATCAGGCCCCCATATAGGGGAGCTTACAAAAAGCAGCAGCAGCACGAGGGTACTATAGGATATTCTGACGTATGGGGCTCTCTCAGTCTGTCCTGTGGAAGCTGTTCCAGTGTGGACAAATAATAAAAGAATTATTGGGCCAGAGAGAGAGCATGAGAATGACTTTGTGGTCTGGCGGATAGAACACTGACTTTCCACCCGGGAGGTGGAAGACCCAGGATCCAGTCATCCTCTTTCAAACATAGGTGCTGGGACAGGGGAAGCTGCCACATCCCCCTGGCTTGAAGTGGTTTCCATTATATACAGGGTTTTCAGTTCAGTGCAACGGCTCTCAGTACCCCCGCTATAAAAGTTGTTCCAGCATCCCTGGTTCCAATTACCTTTTAAAAAAATTTATCCACAGTGATACAGCTTCAAGGGAAAAGTGGGAGAGCCCCCACATCAGAATATCCTATAGCCCAGTGTGAGGGCACTGACCTGGGAGGTGGCAGATCCCAGTTTAAATCCCTTCTCCCCTGAGGTGGATGGGGGACTTGAACCGGGGGGTTCTAACACATCTCAGGTGAGAACCCTAATCACTGGGCTACAAGTTATGAGGGAGATGGTACTTCTCCCCCCCCCAGCTTCTTGTTAAAATGGCAGAGGCACCTAACACTAAGAGAGGGTTTGCAGATGAGAATCCCAACTAGAGGGAGGTGCCTCCCTGTAGCCTTGGATTGACATCTCCCATTGGCTAGCCCAGGTGAGGAGCCACCTAGGAGGCTGACCTTTGTGAATCCCATTCTGAGGCACCTGTCTCCCTCCATTCATTGTCTAGGGAGCATAAGCATCTAACTCCAACTTTCTTGGTACCTAAAAATTGGATGTGGCAACACTCAGCATCACCACATCTAAGTTCCTTTGTGAAACTAGCCCTAAGTGACTTGGCAAAGGTCACACAGGAACTCTGTAGCAGAATCAGGAACTGAACTCAGATCTCCAGCATCCAAAGCTAGGACCTTAATCACAAGACACTCATCCCTCTCAATAAAGGTGCTCAGAACTGAATGCAATGTTCTAGCCACAAGCACACCAATCATTTATGTAACAGCATAAGCTTTTCCAGTATTATTTTATATCCCATTCCTTAAGTAGCTTAAAGTTTTGTTTGCTTTTCACAGCTAGCAGATAACAGTTGCAAGTAAATTCCAGCTACTGACCATCTGACAGGCTTGTGAGTTTAAACTGATTAAAAACGTGCTAACAAAATAGCTGTCTTGTTCTCTGAAAATCAGCAGAAAGATTGCCAATGAAATGCAGATTTCACCCTATTCTGGAAGGAAGCTTCATTCCTCAAAACCTGTGACACTGTCAATGTGGGCAGGTCAACAAATGTGATGTCTAGGAATACATGAGACATGGGTTAAGATGGCTACATTTCAGCAATTATCTTTTTTCACCAGACACAGTACAAACCATAATTGGTAGCAAATTACTCAGTCTACCCACACTTCTGTAGGTACCACTTTGTAATTTGATACATGATCTGCAGTTGAATTTTCATATCTGAGCTAGACTGAAAACACTTGATGCCTTTACAACGCAAAGTAGCACATTACAGCAGCTGCTAGTTTGGAATTTCTGCTGAGATACGAGCAGTCTACTATGTATCCATGTGGCAGTGAGTTTGTGATGGAGAGACCTCAAAAGCACCAGACGCTCAGTGGAGGAGCAATACCTAAAAACTGAGATCCTACTCTGAAGAGTTTGGGCCCATATATCTTCCATGCTCGTCTTCTAAATCAGAGTAAATTAACGAACTACATAAGTCCACCAGCCTTGTATAGGAGATGAGACAGGAGAGAATAATCCTTTTCCATTTCAAAATAGCTGGTAGATTACAAGGCCTGAAGAAAGAACAGTTGTGATTCAGACAGCGCAAATCTAAATAACAGCTGGCGAGTGGTAATGGCAACAGCTGGCTATGTGGTTGGGGAGAAACCGTACTTTTGAAGGACAATGATCATAATTGCTGCTTTGAAGCTCCAATTTCTCAGCTGCCTGTAGGGAATAACAAAAGGAAATGTTGTGGGGACAATAATGGGAAAGGGCAGAGGGTGCAGCTCTGTGGGCAACAGCTGGCAATGACTATGGCTGGTGGTGAGGCTGGAGACGCAGTTTGATGAAGAATGACTGAAATTATAGTCTTAAAGAGAGAAATCTGCCCCCACCCTCATCCACGCTCCCTACACCCCTGTGCTGCATTGTGACTGAAATAACAATGGATCTAAGTGTTGTGACTACATGGGGCTGCTTTTAGACCAAATACATTCTAGAGCACAGCTTGGAAAGACACAAGAAGCTTATGATAACAGCGTTTGCCAGAAAGGAACAGGCTGATGAAAAATGAGACTGTCACAGACTTCAGTATCCCTAAATAAAAAAGAGTTACTACCTCTCAGAACTGTTGTTCTTTGAGATGTGTTGCTCATGTCCATTCCAATAGGTGTGTGTGCATGAGCCGAGTGCACAATCATTGGAAGGTTTTTCCCCTAGCGGTACCCGTCAGGTTGGCAGTGTATATAGGTCCCTGCCAACCCACCACCTGCTCAGTTCCTTCTTGCCAGAATACGCTGACAGAGGGGAGGGATTTAGAATGGACATGACCAACATGAGAGGTAGGTAACCGTTTTTTCTTCTTCGAGTGATTGCTCATGTGTATTCCAATAGATGACTCCCAAGCAGTTTCCCTAGGGGAGGGATTGGAGTTCACCTGGTTGCTGAGTGCAGGACTGCCCTGCCAAAGGCTGCATCATCCCTCGCCTGTTGGGTGATGGCAAAGCGCGACGTGAAGTTGTGGATGGAAGACCACATTGCTGCCTTGCATATGTCCTGAATAGGGACCTGCGCAAGGAATGCTGCGGATGAAGCCTGCACTCTTGTGGAGTGTACCATCAGAGGAGGGCTGGAATCGTAGTCAGGTCATAGCACGTTCTGATGCAAGACATGATCCATGACAACATGCCCTGGGAAGAGATGGGAAACCCCTTCATTCTCTTGGTGATTGCGATAAAGAGCTGTGGTGACTTATGAAATGGCTTTGTGCACTCAATGTAGAAGGCTTGGGCAAACCTGATGTTCAGGGAATGGAGCATTCACTCTCTGTTACTGGCATGTGGCTTAGGGAAGAACACAAGTAAAAATATGTCCTGATTCACATGAAACTGGGACATTACATTTGGCAGAAATGTGGAGTGAGGGTATAGCTGCACCTTGTCTTTATAAAAGATGGTATAGTGGGGCTCGGGAGTCAGTTCTCTGAGCTCGAAGACCCTTCTGGCCAAGGTTATGGCCACCATAAAGGCCACTTTCCAGGAAAGGTAGGACAGAGGGCAGGTCATCATGAGCTCGAAAGGAAGCCTCATGAGCATGGACAGGACCAGATTGAGGTCCCACTGGGGGATGGGTTGCCACACCTGAGCATAAAGCCTATCCAAGCCCTGGAGAAACCGGCCCACCATGGGATTCCCAAAGACTGACCTACCCGCTGTCCCAGGTGGAAGGCTGAAATGGCCACCAGGTGATATTGCCAACCCTTGCTGCTTCAGATACAGTAGGTAGTCCAAAACAAGAGGAACTGATGCTTGCTGCAAAGGGCTGCCCTGCTGCAGAGACCAGATGGAAAACTGCTTCCACTTCGCCACGTACATGGCACATGTGGAGGGTTTCCTTTTTCCCATCAGAACTTCCCTAACTGAGTCTGAATGCTGGAGCTCTAGTGAGTCCAACCATGGAGGTTCCACACTGTGAGGTGGAGGGACTCCAAGTTTGGGTGTTGTAGACGGCCGTGGCCCTGTGTGATGAGGGCCGAGCACACGGGAAGGTTACTGGTCTATCCACTGAGAGGTTCAACAGCATGGTGAATCAGTGCTGGTGGGGCCACGCTGGCGCTATGAGGATCAACTAAGCCCTGTCCTGGCGAGTCTTGAGGAGGACTCTGTGTATGAGAGGGAAGGGTGGAAATGCATACAGCAGGTGACCTGTCCATGAAAGGCGTCCACAATGGAGCCTGGGCTGTGGTTCAGAAAGGAGCAGAACCGCTCGCACTTCCTGTTGCTCCGCATCATGAACAGGTCTATGTGGGGAATGCCCCATCACTGAAAAAATCGAGAGTGATGTCCGCCCTGAGGGACCATTTGTGATCGTGAAACGAGTGGCTAAGGAGATTGGCTAGCTTGTTTTGCGCTCCCGGAAGGTATGATGCCTCTAGGTGTATCGAGTGGGCGATGCAGAAGTCCCACAGCTCGAGGGCTTCCTGGCACAGGGGAGAGGAGCAAGCACCACCCTGTTTGTTTATATAGAACATCGCTGTGGTGTTGTCCGTCAGCACCGACACACATGTGCACTGAAGGCGGGCCTGGAAAACTTGGCATGTGGTTTGGCCAAGGGTACTCCCGCACAGACCACTTGTGGCTGTAGCCATCAGCTGAGAGACTCGAGAATGTGAAGGCGGAAGGTAATTATTCTGTCCAGTGGGTCCCTGCTGGGCCTGTACACCTGTGCCAACCATGCCTAGAGGGGCCGAATCTGGCACAATCTGGCATGCTGGACCATGTATGTGCAAGCTGCCATATGCCCCAGCAGTTTCATGCAATTTCTGGCTGTTGTTGTGGGGAACAGGCGGAAGTTCTCTTGGAAGTGCGGCTCAGGCAAGAATGCCCTGGCTTGCGTGGAGTCCAAGAGAGCCCCTATGAACTCCATTCTCTACGTTGGCACTAGTGTGGATTTGGGCACGTTCAGTATGAACCCCAGTCTGAGGAAGGTGGCAGGAGCCAAAGACACATGCTCCGCAGCCTGTGCTTGTGACTTGGCCTTGATGAGCCAGTTGTCCAGGTACAGGAAAACTTGCACCTGATGTTTGCGGAGGAAGGCTGTCACGACCGCCATACTCTTGGTGAATACCCGAGAGCCCAAACAGGAGTACCCTGGCCGCTGACCACAAAGTAGTGCTGGCTGCTGACCACAAAGTGAAGAAACCGTCTGTGAGCCGGGATAATGGAGATATGAAAGTACGCACCTTTCAAGTCAAGGGCAGCGTACCAGTCCCCCGGATCCAGGGAAGGAATAATGGAGGCTCAGGAGACCATGCAAAACTTCGCTTTCTTTATGAATGCGTTGAGGTCTCGCAGATCCAGGATAGGCCAGAACCCACCCTTGGCCTTGGGGATGAGGAAATACTGGGAGTAGAACCCCTTTCCCCATAACTCTTGAGGAACCTCCTCTATCACCCCTAGAGTGAGGAGCGATTGCACCTCCTGCAAAAGGAGTTGTTCATGAGAAAGGTCCCTGAAGAGGGACAGGAAAGGGACGGTGGGAGGAAACAGAATAGGGTAGAATATCCCACCTCCACCATGCTCAGAACCCAGTGATTTGACGTAATCTGGAACCAAACATGGTAGAAGTGGGATAGTTGATTCACAAAAGGGGGGGTAAGGATCCGAGCTCGGTACTGGTGCTCTGTCCTCGGGCGCACCTTCAAAAGTTTGGCTTTGGGCAAGGGGGCTGTTTGGAAGAACCCTGGCCTTGGCCTGAGGAGGGCTGCGATGGGTACCTCCTATTATTTCTGCCCCGTCTCCTGGATGAGTCCCACCTCAGGGGCCCAGAGTAGAAGTGGGAAGGGGGCTGAGGCTTGAATGGCTCTCTCTGGGGTGCAAGAGTGTGGATCCCCAAAGATTTCAGGGTCACCCGTGAGTCCTTACGACTGTGCAAGCGGGAGTTCGTATTTTTGGCAAACAAGCCTGCACAGTGAAAGGGCAGGTCCTGAATGTTGTTCTGGACCTCTGCCAGTATCCCCAACATCTGCAGCCACGTGCTACGTCTCATAGTAATGGCAGTGGCCATAGTCTGAACTGCCGAGTCTGCCGAGTGTAACACAGCCTCGAGGAAGGTTCTTGACACCTCCCTGTCCTCCCCTAGAAGCGCATTAAACTCCTAGCACAAGTCAGCCAGGAGCAACTCTTGAAACTTTTGCCAATGCGCTCCAGGAATTGAAAGCATATCGGCTGAGTACTGCTTGCTGGTTGGCAACTCAAAGCTGGAGCCCCCTGGTAGAGTAGACCTTCTGGCCAAAAAGGTCCAGTTTCTCAGTGTCCAGTGACTTTGGAGTGGGACCTGGCAGTCCCTGCTGCTCCTTATGATTGCCACATCAACCACTAGAGTCCCCGGTTGGGAGCCGGTGAATAGGTGTTCATACCACTTCTGCAGGACAAAGTACCTCTCTCCACCCCTTTAGCAGTGGGTGGTATCAAGGATGGGGTCTGCCAGAGCACCTTAGTGGTGTTCTGGATAGTTCTCATCAGGGGCAAGGCCACCTTAGATGGACCCTCCAGGGCAAGGATGTCCACCATCGGGTCCGACTCCTCTGTGACCTCCTCCACCTGGAGGTTTAGGTTTTGGGCCACCCTCCTAAGAAGGTCCTGGTGCGCCCTGGTGTCCATCGCCAGGAGGGTGGTGGTGGTGGTGCCTGCCACCGCCTTGTCCGGTGAGGAGGAGGAGGTGGTCCATGGGACCGGGTCTTCCTGACCTTACAGCTCCCTAAAGGTTGGGTTGGGTGTGTTGGTCCACCCTGTGACTGGAGGCGGCTCCAGTACCACTGGTGGTGCTGGCTCAGATGCTGTGCCTGGGTGTGAAAGCCCAGGATCCTTGTCCCATGGGGCGTCCCCCAGAGCCCTGTGGGCGTGGCATGACACCGATGTCACTGAGGTGGGAACACAGGGCACGGATGCCACCAATGCGGCCCTGTAGCCCTGTCCCTGAGCCTGATAAGCCCAAGGAGTCCAAAAGGGACATTGTACGCAGCCCTGCCACTGGGGTGGCCAGGATACCATCGGTGCCGATGAGTCCACAACTCTATGCTGCCGGAACTGGTGCTGTACCGGCTGGGTCAGAAGACAGAAGACTCAGCCTCCAATTCGGAACACTACTCTGAGCCTGACCATGGTGCGGGGCGGAGCCCGGTGGTGCCAGGGAGCGGTACCGGGGGAGTGGGGAACGTCGCCGTAACACTATGGGCTTGCCCCGGTGAGCAGGGGGCAGTGCGGCAAAAGGTGCCAGAGACGGTGCCACATGCTGCGCCGCCTTTGATGCTGCAGACGGTGCTGGTGCCGGTGCCGGAACTTGAGCCAATGTCTGGATCGGTGCTGGTGTTTGCGGCTGCAAGGCGAGGGACTGTGCTGTCATGGCAATAAGGTCCCGCGCTGCCTTAAAGGCATCTGGCGTGGAGGGGAGGAGAGATCAAGTTCTTTCTCCAATTTCTCCTGAGCCGGGGAGTCACTGCTACCTGACTTGAAGGACCTCCGGTCGGGACCAGAGTCAATGGTGCCGGGTCCTGAGGGCCAGGCCATGGGTGTCCCGATGTGGGACGCACCCCGCTGGAATCCTCTTGTGGCTTCTTGATGGGCGAACGACCCCCGTCTGCCTTCTTCTTCTTATATGGCACCAGGGACTACGAACAGAGCCACCTGCTAGAACTGGGTTTACGAGCTGGGGAGTGGTGCCGATGCTCCTTGGAGGAGTCCCTTCTCGATCCCGGGGTGTCCTCCACCAAGGCACATCAATGCTGCCGGTGCCATTTCCAGTACCAGCTGAGGGCAGAGGGCCGACTCCATTAGGAGGAGCTTCAAATGATAGTCCTGCTCCCTCTTAATCCTGTGTCTAAAGCTCCTGCAAATTGAGCACTTGTCTGTCTGATGACCTTCTTCCAGGCATTTAAGACAAGAACCATGCAGATCGCCTCGAGGCACAGGTTTCCCACACCTCTCGCACACCTTAAACCCCTTCGACCGAGGCATGCCCTGGTGTCTGGGGAAAACTAGGAGGGGGGACTCCCCAAAGTAAGCTTAGCTAACTAACTACTATAACTACGACTCTATGAAATTATTTACAACTAAGAAGAAGGAACCACTAGGTAGGCACTTGCGAATGCAAGAGACTGAGCTGTTCCAATGACGGTCACTGGCGGTAAGAAGGAACTGAGCAGTTGGTAGGTTGGCAGGGACCTATATACACCATCATGAAGGCGTCACTCCAGGGGGCTCCATAGCCGACCCGACGGGTACTGCTGGGGGAAAAACCTTCCGACGATCGTGCACGCAGTGCGTGCACACACACCTAGTGGAATGCACACGAGCCATCACTCAAAAAAGAACCAGAACTTTCAAACTTGGGTAACTAAGATTAGACACTTAGATAAACATGGCCCGATTTTCAGAGATGTTGAGCACCCGCAGCTCCCAGTGACTTAATAGGAGCTGTAGGTAAACACCACCTCTGACAGTCAATCACTCCACTTATATAGCTGCCTAAAGTGGGGGTAGGTGTTTAACCTTGGGTAACCAAGTGTGAACATTTGGGCTATGCTGCTTCCAAGAGCTGCTCCGCCACAGACAAAATCAACCGTGAAAGTTCACAACCACTTTACTACAGTAGAGATGGTGAAAGTCAGGTGAATTCTCATTTAGATTTTGGACAAACCGAAGTTTGAGGGTGTTTAGACTCAAGGTTTTTATTCGGGTTCATCTCTACTCCAAAGTATGGTTACAAACGACTAAGGCAAACACTAAGAACAGTATATGTAAACTGAAACACAAAGTGTATGCAAACTCAGGGATTACAAACATTAACAGGATTCAAAGTAATTAGTGTAGGAACATTACAAAACATGGGCACATACAAACCACAATTCTATGTCTAGGGATGTAGACATACATCACTTGCAAAACTTATTTCAGTCCCCAAAGCAAAAGAGAAAACTCTGTGCAACTCAACATTACGAGAAAATAGGATCCTAACTATGGTCCCAATCTTGCGAAGACTTGTGTGTGAGCATTTTAGTACATGAAGTTAAGCACATGTGTAAGTCTTCAGACCAGGGCCTATATTCCTAGAAAACTGCATATTCCAATGTGTGTTAAGCTTTGCTGAGTGATCAGAAATTGTACAGCATTAGGAGTTCATTTTCTAATTTCTTACTGCTTTTATAGATTTATTAGTCAACATATAATTTGTTCTGACTTGCCAATTTAAGAAGTTGGCTATTTAAACCAAATTGAGTCATGACTCTGAAATGCCTGTTATTTCAAAATCATTTTGTAAACAGAGATTACCTAACCTGCTGTTGACATTTCCTATCACAATGGTTGATTGAGTCAGTTGTTATCAGTATATGTACTAACTGATTAAATTGCTGTTAGAATATATACCTAGAAATGAGAGGTGATTTGATAAGGGAGGAATTTTCCACACAGATCTTGGAATCATCTTTAAAAATAAGATTTATCAGTTACAGAATGGATTACTTTCCAGCAAAGATGGTCATAGTGGAGTGATGATAATCTATAGCTGTATAAGCAAGCAATTTTTTTTTGTGCTATAAAAAAAAGGGGACAGTTAACCCTCTGAAAACCAGTCTTCTTTTGTAGAGACAAGCAGATGTCCTGCTGAAAATTGTTAAGCACCAGCTCTTTGAAAATGTATGTTGTGTTTTTACTTTTCAGCAAATGAACTGAGAGCAGGTTCTTTTCTGGGAGAAAAAAAGGGTTGCTCAGTCTCAAAGCCTTTAGTCACGACATTAATCTTATCCACTTCAGTGCAGGATTGGTCCCTTAATGTACCTTTAAGAGGACTATCACTGAGGTTAAGAAAATAGACTTTGGTAAGTGATATTTGGGAAATATTTAAAAATAACTAGGACTTTGTTATGTGAATGTTCTATTGCATTTAGTGAACTAATTTGCCCTTTATTGTATTTTCATATGAACCTGGACCTTTCTGATTCATGTGTAAGAAGGAAATGTATAGTGCATTTGACTATTGCTGGGAAAAGTTACTAATGCTTGCATAGTCCCTGTTTTTCTGTTGCTCAAATTGTAAATGCTGGAAGTGGCCACATTTTACAATGTAATTTTAAGAACTTCAGAGAATTTTTACAAGCCACAAGCTACTGGACAGCTATGTGTTAAGTTACAGCTCAATATGTGTCCAGAGAAAATTGTCTCTGTTGAGAATTTTGGTTCTAGATAAAATATTTCTGAAATTATTAGGTATGCAGCAATTTGGAGCACCGAGAAAGATTAAACTGGTGCCAAATACACACCCGAAGTACAGTGAGGAAAGTGGGCCAGGTTAACTTAACAGCTAATTGAGGATCTGAAAATATGGTATCCTTACTAGATGATATATAATGAACTATACAGCAGTTGTTCCAGTTAGTCATGAAAACAAAACCCTATCCTTCCCTCTGGGTCGCCTTGCCACAATATGCAAGATCAAATGATGCTACCATTCAGACTTCTTAGAATTACACAACAGTTCAAAGGAAGCTGGCACAGAACAACAGACAAAAGTGCAACTCAGGGCTGTAGATGACAGGGAACTCCATCCAGGAGTGGCCTGATTTGAACAGATTTGAATACTCCTGAATCCTGGAGAAGCTGAGATACAGATCCATACACTGAAGATGGCCTCTATGCCTATGAGGAGCCAAACAAAAACCCTACATCTAATCTTTGGGGAAAATTCGGATTTAAATCTGGATCAGTACTTTGCAGCGCAGACCTATCTCTAATCTAGATCTAGCAGAGAACATGAAGTAGAATGTCACCCAGATTTTCATTTTTGAAAAAAAGTCATTTACCATTCAAGAAAAATCTACTAGTCTATTATTATTATTACAGTATCCTCCAGAGGTCCCCAGCCCAGATCAAGGCACTGATGCGCTAGTGCTCTGTATAAACATATAGTAAGAGACAGTCTGTGCTTTCAGTCTAAACAGACCGGACAAAGAATGGAAGAAAACTAGTGTTTTACAGAGGAAGAACTGAGGCCTACAGAGGTGAAGTGGCTTGCCCAAGGTCACACATGGAGTACAGCCAGGAATCGAAGCTATATCTCCTGAGTCCCAGTCCAGTCCCTAAAGCACTAGACCTTCAACCCAGGTGCTGAGCACTTTTGAAAGTCAGAGCAGTTGTGTTTTATTACTGATGTTTCTGGTCACTGAACCAACACTACCGAGTTCAGCCTTTTGCATCTTGATTTTATGTAGATAAATGTAAGGTTTCGTGGTGTATGCTCAATTATATCTGGGTTCAAATTCTGTAGCGGTCACCAGTAAAAGTTAGTTATGTTGTCTCGTCCTCTCTACTGGCATATAGCACCAAATCAGCATGCAGTTTGGTATA
Organism: Lepidochelys olivacea; assembly: GCF_965140295.1. Lineage (NCBI taxonomy): Eukaryota > Metazoa > Chordata > Testudines > Cheloniidae > Lepidochelys > Lepidochelys olivacea. The sequence continues at coordinate 76,176,499 of NC_140417.1, read as the reverse complement.
TAGTAAGCGTGGATGCAGTTCAGGATTGAGGTCTATTGGCAGTGCTATGTGGTTTATACCAGTAGTTCTTAACCAGGGAAATGCATACCCCTAGAGGTTCACAAAGGTCTTCCAGGGGGTACATCAACTCATCTAGATATTTGTCTAGTTTTACAACAGGCTATATAAAAAGCACTAGCAAAGTCAGTACAAACTAAAATTTCATACAGGCAATGACTTGTTTATAGACTTGATAATTACCTGTTCTGTTCATTCCCTCTGGAGCACCTGGCATTGGCCACTGTCAGAAGACAGGATATGGGGATAGATGGACCTTTGGTCTGACCCAGTATGGCCATTCTTATGTCCTTATGTTCTATGCTCTATGTACCATACACTGAAATGTAAGTACAATATTTATATTCCAATTGACTGAGTTTATAATTATATGGTAAAAGTGAGAACATAAGCAATTTTTCAGTAACAGTGTGCTGTGACACATTTGTATTATTATGTCTGATTTTCTAAGCAAGTAGTTTTTAAGTGAGGTGAAACTTGGGGGTATGTAAGACAAATCAGACTCCTGAAAGGGGTACAATTGTCTGGAAAGGTTGAGAGTCACTGGCTTGTACCATTCATGGCTCTAGACAATGCTAATAGTGCCCAAGGTTTTGAATATTTTCAAGTTAAAATTTTTATTAAAGCTAATGTAAAAAAAATATGTAATACATAGGTTGAGAAAAGATTGTCTGTATCTCTGGTATAATGCTTAGATTATCCACAAATACAGAGTTTGTTTTTAGAAGTCACATGACGCATAGAGTACTTAATCAGCAATAACCCAAATTTAGGTGAATAAATTTAAGAACAGAGTTTAGATATGAGCATCCAAGTATCTGGGTACATCACTCATGAGAAGTTGTACAGAAATTTGGTTGTGGAAAGCAAAATATATATCAATGAGTGGAGATTGTCCATCAGTAATTGAGAATTAGGGTAGGTTGTTCATTTAGGAAATATAATCTATCAGGGAAGTCTTTCAGTTACTTTCTTTACTGTGCTTCTCATCCACTGTCCAGCTCATCCCTCCTGGTATTGCCGATGTCCAGTGATGTGTTCTATGTAGATGTCCCTCAACCAGCTGATGGCGTCTGACACCATGGGTTGCCACATCAGATGAGCATAGCATTGACCAATTCCGCATTCCCGCAACTTGCTTGTTACTGGGGTCCAAGGCTCTGACAATCAGAGCGTGTGTCTGAACCTGGTAACTCTTAGCTCTCAAGATTTTGGACAGAAAGGCGTATTTTCCACCTTTCGAGCTCGGGCATCGTGGAGGGCTGGGGTCCTGTTCTCAAAAGGCACTGTGAATCCACCATGATGATTTTCTTTCAGTCCTCGTTGCTGATGATGATGTCTGGTTGCAGTTGGCTGTCCACTCTGGGGATGGTGGAGTTCACGTCAATCTTCCCTATGGGTGGTGGGATGGCTCTGACCAGGCAATCACATTGTGTCGCAGCAGCCAGGCTCCGGAACGGGGCTTGCAGCTACACAGAATGTGGGGTAGTGTCTCATTGGCATAGCCGCACTTCCTACATTGCTTGTCCCGATTTCCATGGCTGACAGCTCTGTTCAGCGGAATGCAGTTGAGCCAGGCCCTGTGGATGAATCTCCAGTTGGCAAATCGGGTGAAGCTGCCCCCAGAGAAGAACTGGTTGCTGGCGTCCCATTTGCATGTCACCTCGAATGCCTTGCCCTGATCTGGCTTCCGCTTCAGGTTTTCCACATACTGGCAGCAGATGGTATCCTTCAGGGTCCTTTCCAGCATGGTTGTAGATTTTGGAGTGAGGATTGTATGGTCTGTGTTCTTCACCTGTGACACCAGGACTCCTAGCTCCTGGCGTTCCTTGCACCACGTCCAGTGGCAGCCGATACGCTTCTCCAGTCGTCGTGTAGCAGTGAGGGCACGAGTCCAAAACTAAGTAAAGTCTCCCCATCTCTTCCAAATTTGCCTTCCAGAGAGCCGCTCAGGTAGGTGGCAACATCTTGGTTGGAGGGGGTCCTGGTTATTCACTTCTTGATGACATCCTGCATGGCACTTTCTGTGATGTTCCTCACCAGGGCGTCTGGGCACATCAGAAGGTGGAAGGCATGAGTGATCACTGCAACATCGCACAGATCATCCATATGAGGGACGTTGGCACCACCCTGCCTGTGCGAGATATACACCAGCTTATTGCTGGCTCTCCAGGGAAAAATCATCGACTTCTTTACTAGCTGCCTGATGGTGTTGTCTGTCTCATTTAGAGGAACCACAGAAGATCCCCTCAGGGCAAAGGAGATATGGGGGATCAGGAAGGTGTTCAAGGCGTTGATCTTGTGCCATGCTGCCAGTAGGGAGGAGTCAATCCTGGCCACATCTCGCAGGATCTCCGCGATGGTATCCTCAGGTGTCCGCTGGATGCGGGAACTCGTGGGCCTGCCAAGATGTTGGTACGCTTGCCCGTCCTCGACGAAGATCAGCGGTTCACCCTGGATCTGAAAAGATGTCGCCTGGACTGAGTCCCGTCTACTGCCATCGATATGCAGGGATGCGCCTTCCTAGCACGAAGCGGAGTCCCACCCAGTTGGCAGCCTGGCTGGTGATGTCAAACATTTGTTGGAGATACTCGGGGTCGTCTATGATCAGGACCAGATCCTCTGCATACGCCAAGATATTCGCGCTGTTGCCGTACAGATCAAAACCTAATAGCGCCCAAGGTTTGGAATATTTTTTACATTAATACTACATCAAAAATAATTCCAAATGGAACATAAATTGTTTTTATATCACACGCACTTTTCTTTTGTGCCTGCCATTTCAGTGCCACCACAGCTGCTCTTTCCTTTGTGGAGCGTAAGGTCGTTTGCTTTGATCGAGCATCTAAACAGTGGAGTCAGATGCTGCACAGCTTTAGGGGCCCCTTCTGATTGTAGGGCTGCCTTTTGGTTTACCTTTAAGCAGATACACATGGCTCTGAAAAGCGTTTCCCCTGCACGGCAGCCCAGTTCTCCTGTTTTATATCTTCGAGAAAGGCTGAATCAAAAAAAAATTGCACAATTTCTAATCCAAGCATTTGGATGTTAAATAAAAGCAATGCCGGCCACAGCCCTGACACTGCAGCCCTGTACAGAAAAATCCTAATGGAGCCCTATTAAACTGTCAGTTATCTCCATTGCTGATTAATATAGCATTGGAGCCACCAACAATTGTAACTGGATAGCATGACAGGTATCAAGCAAGGAGAGGGTATAAAGTCATTGTCTTGTATTAAGCAGAGCACCGGATTTCCTTCGTCCTGAGAAGTGCTGAGCACCTACAAATCCCTTTGGCTTCAAGGGAAGTTGCAAATGTTTAGCACTTCTAAGAATCAGGCCTTACATTAGAAATTTTGCCAGACCAACTAATCATCATACAGAGTAAATGGAGTTAACTCTGAGATCCTGCATATCTCTGCTGGGCACAATAATTCCTATTATACTGACTGGGACTTTAAACAGGCAACTACCAGAGATAGTAAGTTATGAAAGTACCTAATACTATAAAGAGTTATGGTAAATTAAATTGGGACTCTATTTTGACTGCCACAACAGCAGCCATGGAATGCTGGGACCATTTACATTTATGTGGAAAGGTTACCACCCGAAAAATATTCTCCCCAAACTGACATTTTAGTTTGTTCCTTAACCACAGAAACACCTTGAGATCATGGGAGGCACGTGAACCGCTGGCTGGAGGAGGCTAGCACCCAGCCCTACCCCTTCTGCCCAAGACCTCACCCCCTCCACGCCCGAGGCTGGAGGCCAGAGCACCCTCTCCCACAGCTGGCTAGGCTAGCTCTCCCCAGCCCCGGAAGGGCAGGTAGCACGCTGGCCTGAGCGGGGCCACCCCACAGGGAGAGTGGAGCCATGCTGAGCAGGAAGCAGGAGTGAGGGGCCTGGAGGCAGAGCATGGGCAGGGCCACATCTGACGGTTTGGGGAGGCACAGCCTACCCCAGCCTATGATACCCGCCGCCCATGCTTGAGATGACTTTAGAAAGATTTACTATTAATGCGTAAGAGAGACAGGATTCAGCCTCTCTAGCCTACCATTATATCATGCAGGTTTTATCTTGAAACACAAATGGTCTTGTGGCTCAGGGTCAAGAAGCTGACAGTGCTCATGGTGGTTGGATATCAAGCAGCCTTGCATGTGTGGCACGAGGGCTCCTTCCTGCACAACTAGGAAGCCAAACTCATGAGATCAAATTTCTTCTCCTAGCTTTTGCAAAGAAGCTTGGAGAATAATACTTAGCAAGTACAGTACACTTTATGAAAGTCCACTGAAGTTAATGGGCAAGCTCTACTGCCCATGGAACAGCTTTATTTTTCCCTCTTGACCCAAAGTGACTTATTTATTCTGAAACATGGTTTTTGAAATAAGGTGGTATTTTCCTCCTCCCCAGATTGGTGGGGTGGGGCAGTATAAAACATTTCCCCCCTTGCCCCTCCTTCTCTGCTTTTGGCTACTCACCCTGTGTGTGTGTGTGTCTTCAGGGGTATCACCCTTATAAGAGTTTCCTCAAAGCTTCCTTTGACTATTTCTGGGCAGGTCTTAGAGTGCCTTTGCAGCCACATGCTTGCTTCTTCTGAGCTCAGCTCTTACTTCCTTTTCCTGTCTCTAAACTCAGCTTCCAAAGTGCATTCCATTCCATTTAAAGACACAGTACCCTCTCCAGAGCCACCCCTGGAACTAACTTGGTGACATTTCCAACATTTAATAAAACATATTTATAATATTATTAATCATTTTAGGTGTTAGGAGTCTGCAGTTGCTACTTATTTCCCCAAGGTACTGAAGAAGGGTAAATGGTGATTTTATATATCAGGAATGCTCTAAGGTCGTCCCTTTGGGCAGCAAGGAGTTAGTAACTGAGTAACAGTCTACATGGAGCCTATCCCAGATCCAAAAATGCTTCTACTAAAGGTTTGCAAAATATTCCAAACATTCAAAAAAACAAAACAAACACACAGATGAGGACAAATTCATCCCCGGTGGAAATCCATGTGATTATAAATGTTAACTTTCATTGACATTCCACTGGGGATAAATTTACACTCAAAGCAAGGAGGAATGCCAAAACACTGGTAGAAATTGTAAATCAGTAAGCAAAATTAACCAGAGTGAATACTGTTCAGGCCTCAGAGACCCCTGGAAAATATAGAGGAAAAATCATATCAATTAAACCACTTTGAAAAGTTTGAAGTACTGCATGCTGTTTCTCGGAGACTTATAACTGAGCAAGGTCAGCATATTAAAAAACCTCTCTGCTTTGTAATCTATATGGTGTATACTTTTTGAGAGAGTTCTATGTGGTCAGTATGTTACTGGAGAATTTCACTGGGCTATTCTAATGTCTTTTGATGTATGTATTTCAGGGGCTTACACTTTTAAATTATAAAAATAGCCATCATTACAGTGAAATCAAGAAATTATATCAGCTATCTATAATAGATAGTTTAATCTCTGATGTGTCAGCCAAGATGCAGACTAAGGACCTGCTTGAGCTAAAGCTCTGTAGCTGGTGTCTCTGAAGGAATCATGGCCTATAGATCAGAAAGAGTGGACAGAGAGGGACTCAGACTCACCAGTGGGTTACATATGCACATGTACCCAATATATTATATGCTTACTCCACTGCTGAGAGTCCTAATCTCCAAATCTGTCTCATTGAAAGGATTTGGTAACAACAGTTTTGTGTAAAAAATCCTAGTGTGTACTGTATGATGTTTCACACCCTCTTCTCCCTTTTTATTTCATTTTAAAAATCATATTATCAAGACTTTTTTTTTTTTAAGGGGTGGAGGCTCAGGATGGTTTAGATTCTCTGCTGCATTGTTCAGCCCAGATACCAGCAGGGTAACTGGCGTGGGCCCAAGCCCCAGACCACAGCTGAATTAATGCAATCTAGGACCCAAGGTGTGCACAGACACACCCCATGGACCCACCCTCTTGCACTGCAAGTTTGCCCTTATGTGGGGTGGCAGTGAAAAGAGCCACCCTCCCAAGAGCCATTTGCTATGGGGCATCCTTTTGGGGCAGGCTGGGGCCTTCCCCTCTCTGGACAACTGCTCCCTGTCTTCAGGTGGGGGTCTGTCCTGGAGGAGGGAGGAATCAGCCTCCTTGAAGCAGTGGACTCTCAAGGGGAGAGGAGAAAGAATCAATACCATGACAGTACAGAATGTACATGGATTCTATAGTGCTTAGGCCTGGTGGATTTCTGCATATGAGCAACAAGTACTAGGATGTGTGGGCTTCAAAATCTTTTATGTGAATTAAAATTTGCATAAAGAAAAATGCCTCAAACCTGAATAAAACCCCAGCCTAAAAGCACACGATGATTTTTTTTAAATGCAATTTCTGAGCTGACAGTGTTTCTTTAACTGCAACCAGCTACAGAGAGGAACAAATTGCACTTCATTCTCCAAGAGTTCCTCTTGAGATCATGTTATAATGGAAAGAATGCCATGCAGCAAGGTCCAGAGTTGACGGCCATCCCCTTGCGCTGTACAAGACTTTCCCATCCCCACCACAGAAATGGCAACAGAAAAGAGAAATTCAGCTTTGACGAATTGCCAAATCTCAGGCAATAACAAAAGCCAACAGAAGAGGCAGCCAGCGGGTTGTCTATTAAATCTACTATTCACGACAGCGTGTTAAATATTAATAAACTACCACAGGGCTACATGAGGTGAGGTAAGGTGGGGTGGGAGGAGAGCCCAGCCTCCCCCCCTCCAGATCTTGGTTTGCCCCCAACCTTTCATAGAGTTTCACCAGCTGGTGCTGCATTATCTCGCCTGGGCCGGTGGAGGCTACCGTGGGGTGGGGTGGGGCTCCTAAGTGCCACGTTGTCATCACCACCTCCATCTCCCCGCCAGCCAGCCAGAAAGCAGAAGCAGCTGCATCTGGGCCACAGCTATGCATAGAGAGAGCTGGGCCTCAATCCCTGTCTCGGTCAGCCATTGGTAAGATGTGACCCCCCTCTCCCACCCTGTTCCTGGGATAGGACCAGCTTGCCACCTCCCTGCCCACCTCCGCTAACCCCCCCTCCGCACCCCACCCCCACAAGCAGCCACAGTCTCAGCAGGGAGGTGGAAGCAGGGGCACCGACACAACTTTGCCCTCCCCCCAAGAATTTTTCTGAAATGATGACTCTGAACTACAAGCACCTCACAACAAAGAGCAACAGTCTCCAACAGATTTTCCTACAATGAATTAACTGTCCAGCATTCAGAGCCCTATTACCTTTGAGACTGCACATGTGTGGGAGGGAAATTGGCCATGATCATAACGCACTTTGCCAGTGTGTGATTGTGAAATGCTTTTAAACCGTATTTAGGGTTATTAAAGTCCTCAGAAGAAGGCTGAATACATTTTCCCCTCCGTTTATGGGTTTGTTTGTTTTTTAATCTTTTCTGGCATGTCTTTTCTTAATTGGACCTTTCACGGTCTGTGTGAAAGAATCGGGTCAAAAAGATGGGAATATTTCACCTCCCTCCCAAAAGTTTGTGTGAAACACTCTCCCATTTCTTTTGCTTGTCCTCACTTTCTATTTATTAAAAGTGCTGCCTCTTAAAAGCCATCCTGTCCCACGTTTTAGCATGGAAGAGAGTCACTTTTAGAGATAACTATTTCATTGTTATTTTTTAATTCTGTCTCCTTTAGAGAAAGCAGCAATAATCAGTGCCACTCGTCAGGCCATGTGACTGCAGCCCATTTCTGAAGACCACAAGGAATCAGCTGAAAGGCTCGCATTCCAGTAACTCAGGAGGGATATTTGGAAAGGCCCATGCTGTGGGAGGATTTTCCTAATGTAATAGGAGCCATAAGACTCAAAACACATTCCTACTCTTGTGAAATTACTACAGCTAGACAGCATACAATCACAGGAAGACAAAAGCTTTCTTCTGTTGACTTCATCCCACTTCGGACAGCTGTAATCACCCCATGGGAGGAGAATAGGAAACTCTTAAGATTTTATGTTTTAAATGTTCAGAGTTTAATAGTTTAACCTAAACAACTGTTCTTTACAATTCTTCTTCTTCAGAAGAATTTTGCCCAAGTTCCAGTTCTGAAGAGTGAAGTGTCCCTATCATTCTTCAAATTAAGAGGGACGGAGGATGTACTGGGACTGTCTTTAATATTCCAGTCAGACAATACAATTTGCTTAGATGTATCCTTGGTGCAGATTGTAAAAATAAAAAAGATAACACTAACTCTGTTGGTCAGAATTGTACTCAGAATTCATTTAGGTGGTAAAAAATGTTAAAGAAATTAAGTATCAGAGGGGTAGCCATGTTAGTCTGTATCCACAAACACAACGGGAGTCTGGTGGCACCTTAAAGACTAACAGATTTATTTGGGCATAAGCTTTCCTTGACAAAAAAACCACTTATTCAGATGCATGGAGAATTAAGCTAATAGCTCCACACGGGGGCGGGGGTGATTAACATTGGGGTCTGAGGGGCTTAGCTAGAACTGCTGCAATAACCCTAGTACTTGGGTGGGGTACTACTTCATTGCCGTATTGCTGTGTTTTGTTTCAAAGACATGGTGGATGGGAGCGAGCAATCCCTTTGTCTGGCCAAGGAATCCCAGATGGGGCGACTCCAGTTGGACATTGGTTCTGATTGGATACCACACCAAGGGGAGTGGTTTCAAGGGACACATTCTCTATGCCAGACTAAGCACATAAAAGAAAAAGGCTTTGTAAACTGTGTTTAGGGCAGGAGAAGGAGTCAGAGTTGATGACCCCCAGCCCTCCTTTTGCTAGATATGAACTATTTTACATACTAGTTGATAGCAAGGTGAGGCCTTCCTGACAAGGGAAATCCTGGCAGCACCTGTATTTAAGCATGATTGAAGTAGTGACGTTGTCACATAACTTTGCTGACCAGTGTTTAGTAGACAGGGCCATAGGACCACATCCACAAAAGGACAGAGATTCCTAATGGCATCTAGATGCCTTAGGCCCCTAAATCCAACATTTAAGCACCACTGAGTTTCTCAAAAACCCCACTCAGCTACCACTTAACTCTGTAGAAAACTAAAGTCTACTAGACACCTAAGTTTGTACAAGTCTAGGTGCTTATCTCATGCCTATGCCACAGCAGGATCCTCAAACTAGGTATCCCCAGCCTATCTTGTCTGCTCTGAGCATGCCTAACCCCACATAAATCAGCTGCGGATGGTGGGAACAACATGATGGTACCCCGACCACTGTACCCTCTAAGCTAAACCCCACACACACGGTGAAACACCGCGCACACAAAAATTTGCACAGAAGCCCAACAATTTGCACAGAAGAAATTTTTTGCACACACAGCTTGTCAAAAATTAGAGGGAACATTGACCCTGACCCTTCTTTTTCAGACCAGTGGTTAGTGCACTGCCCTAGAATGCAGGGAAACTGAGTTCAGTTCCACTTCCCTTCTGCCTAATGCAGAGAAGGAATGTGAACTTGGGTCTCCCTTCCTCTGAGGCAAGTACTCTAGACACTGGACTGAAGGGTATTCTAGGGCAGAGCTCTGCTCTTGGAGCTGTTCCACTGATTCTTAAATATTCATTGGACCAAAGACAGAGTGTGAAAACTTCTCTAGAGCCCAGTGGGTAGTGCACTCACCTGGGAGGTGGGTGACCCAGGTTCCAGTCCAGGCCTCCAGGGACTACTTGAATACTGATACACAATGGAACAGCTTAAGCAGGATAGATTGAGAACCCTGGTGCATAATACCCAATGTCCTAGTGGTTAGGGCACTCACCGGGGAGGTAGGAGACCCAAGTTCCAATCCCTTCTCCTGATCAAGCCAAGGGGAGAAGTGAAACTAGCGCTCTCACATCCCAGGGAAGTGCTCTAACCAATGGGCTGAAAACTATAAGGGGGCACCCACTCCCCGCCCACTAGCGTTTCTTACAAAAAATTTCTTCAGGCACCTAACTGCAGGAGAGGTTTTGTGTTTGAGAATCCCAAGCAGAGGTAGGTGCCTCCCTCTGGGCCAGACTTAAGCATTTAGGTCCTCTTGAGGGGCAGGGTTTAGGCCACACCCTCTCCTCAGCATTTCTTATTGGCTAGCTTAGATAGCTCCCTGCTCAGTATGCTGATTTCTGTGAATCCCATTCTTAGGCACCTAACTCTCCTCATGCACGGTATAAGGAGCCTAGGTGCCTAACTCATGGCTGTGGGATTCCAGTGGGTGACAAGGTGCCTAGAAGTTAGGTGTTGCAATGTTAAGTGTTGCAACGCCGAAGTCCCTTTGTGGATCTAGCCTATAATGACTGATGGATTCAGGTAGCAGTTCTGTTACCACTGTACCATCACTTGCTTTGATACACAAGTCTTTGACCTAATGTTATATTGCCATTAAACTCCTAGTTCTCTACAGCAGCAGTTCTCAAACTGTGGGTCATGACTGCATTTTAATGGGGCCGCCAGGGCTGGCTTAGACTTGCTGGGGCCCAGGCCTGAAGCCTGAGCCCCACCACCTGGAAGCCCGAGGGCTTCAGCATTGGAGAGTAGGGCTCAGGTTACAGGCCCCCTGCCTAGGGCTGAATCTGAAGACCGAGAGCTTCAGCACTGAAGCATTGCATTGCACTGGGGGGGTGGGGCTCAGGTTACAGGCCCCCTGCCTGGAGCTGAAGCCCTTGGGCTTCAGCTTTGGCACCCCCACCCAGGGTAGTGGGACTCGGGCAGGCTCAATCTTCAGTCCCTACTTCTGGGGTCATATAGTCATTTTTTTTTTGTCAGAAGTGGGTGGCAGTGCAATGAAGTTTGAGAACCCCTGCAGTACTTCCAACCCCAATGATTCAAAAATCACAAGTCAGGCCTCAAAACTCCTGAGACTGATTTTAAATTCATGAAATTAAAAAAAATTATAATAAATTTTGGGTTCTTTTCCTTTGCCTTCTGTGTTCTGAGCCTCTAGGGTGCACTGTATCATGTATTCAAACGTTTATTCACAGCCATGAGGGATAGAAACTTCCTTTAAAGGGGGAAAAAAAAAAAAAGCTGAGATTCTCATGTAATTACTTGACTCCAGGGGATGGGGTTGTAAGAAAAACACTAAATACCATAAGACGGTTGATAAAATTGTGAGAGATGGTAACACTGTGTAACAATCTTCTGGAAACTATCTGAGTATTATGGTCACAAGAAATTTCCTCCTCCCCTGGCGTCCCAGAATCACAAAGGCTACACTTGATTTATTTTCAGGGGGATCCTCCTCTTCACATCAATGAACTCACAAACCTCTCTGCAACTTCCAATAAAAAGTAGCAGCAGCATATGGTGAAAACCTTTATTAAAACCCTAGATTTACAGCCAAAGCAGCCCACTGTATTTTCAGAAAAAAACCCAACACTAAATAAAGAGAGACTATACTATTTAAAAAAAATAAGCTGATGTCAGGATGTTAGTTCCCTTAATCCTCCTTAAGGCTTAGTACAAGCAGCAGGGGGATCAACAGGAGTTTACACTAAATCTTCAGTATCCAGCACTGTATTTTGCTTTCATGTTACCATAGAGAGAATTGGCAATAAGCAGGTGTACCCATGAGGACAATGGTGAGACCAAAAATATCTACCGTTTCTCAGAAGAGCTCCTTAGGTCTAACGATTCAGCACTTTACAGTATTGCAATGTCATCCACAGAAATAAACTACAAGATGCTGGTTATCCTAAATCCACCTGTACCCTTCTACATCGCTTTCTGAAATGGTGAAAGTCACCTGATCCAGTTGGGGAAAATAGAAATAATGAACTATAATATATGAACCATATACACAAGGGAATTTATCAATTATACATATTCACCATAAATATGTTTAACTTACATCTAATTTTCTGTTCTGTAAGACACCCGCTTTTTAAAATAGTATGGTAACATTGAAAGTATTTCTCCACTTAATTATCAGAGAAATTCAAGAAAGATATAAGATTCAATAAGCAGTAGGCAATTTTCTTAAACCATACTTGTAAGGAAAAGACAGGCCTTTAAAATATGTGGGTATTTTTTTAATGTGATCGATCTTTTAAAGAGAAGCTTTGAATTGCTAAATATCTACCATTTTTATATTGACCTAATGAAGGGTATTAGTTCAGCCAGAATTGTGTTTTGTAAAGTTATTACAGGGCATGTTTCCAGACTCTTATGAAATACATCTGGTTCATGATTTTCTAAGATTCCAGATGGATGCCTCCAGGCAGAATTGTCATCTCACAGCTCAGTGAGGGATTTTAAAATACAATTCACAGCTCACTATCCTCAGATGTGACTTAATTCAGATGTAAGTATATTGTGCTAATAACTGACACAAAACAGCTTCAACTACGACAGTTTGATGAAGTAGGATAAATCTGTCTCTTTAATAATTAAAAGAGTGACATTTATAGGGAGCTTTTAATTGTCCATATGACCCAAATTTGACCTACAGTGCTACTTTACAGACATTAGAAGTTTTTTAACCCTCCGTACTAGGTTAAAGATGTGATGGGCACATACCTCCCATTTGACTCCATACCAAAGTAGCTGTAAAATACTAGCATACCATCTTGGATCTGCTCCTTCACATATGCCATTCCTATGATCCCTTTAAAAACTTTCTTTTCTATTTCAAAAAGAAACTTGAAAATACCTTTCCAAACTGATGATAAAGCTTTAGAAGTGGACAACAGCAAATCTTCCATGGTGTCTTTTCAAACAGGGCACTGTTAATATTCAGATAGGCTTTTGTGGTAGCAGTATCGACAACCCCCCCAAAATTCAAAATCATGAGTCAAGGCCCTCCACAATAATGAAATATTTAAAATAGGGCTGTCGATTAATCACAGTTAACTCATGCGATTAACTTAAAAAATTTATCGTGATTAATCACACAGTTAAACAATAGAATACCAATTGAAATTTATTAAATATTTTTGGATTTTTTCTCCATTTCCAAATATAACAATTTCAATTACAACACAGAATACAAAGTGTACAGTGTTCACTTTATATTATTTTTGATTACTAATATTTGCACTGTAAAAATTATAAACAAAAAATAGTATTTTTCAATTTACCTCGTACAAGTACTGTAGTGCAAACTCTTTATCATGAAAGTGCAACTTACAAATGTAGGGTTTTTTTGTTACATAATGGCACTCAAAAACAAAACAGTGTAAAACTTTAGAGCCTACAAGTCCAGTCAGTCCTACTTCCTGTTCAGCCAATTGCTAAGAGAAACAAGTTTGTTTACATTTACGGGAGATAACGCCAACCACTTCTTAATTACAATGTCACCTGATCGTGAGAACAGGCATTAACATGGCGCTGTTGTAGCTGGTGTTGCAAGATATTTACGTGCCAGATGCGCTAAAGATTCATATGCCGCTTCATGCTTCAGCCATCGTTCCAGGGGACATGCTTCCATGCTGATGACGTTTGTTAAAAAAATAATGCGTTAATTAAATTTGTGACTGAACTCCTTGTGGGAGAATTGTATGTCTCCTGCTCTGTTTTATCCACATTCTGCCATATATTTCATGTTATAGCAGTCTCAGATGATGATTCAGCACGTTTTTCATTTTAAGAACACTTTCAGTGCAAATTTGACAAAATGCAAAGAAGATATCAGTGTGAAATTTCTAAAGATAGCTATAGCACTCGACCCAAGCTTTGAGAATGTGAAGTGCCTTCCAAAATCTGAGAGGGATGAGGTGTGGAGCATGCTTTCAGAAGTCTTAAAAGAGCAACCCTCTGATGCAGAAACTACAGAACCCAAACCACCGAAAAAGAAAATCAACCTTCTGCTGGTGGCATCTGACTCAAATGATGAAAATGAACATATGTCGGTCTGCACCTCTTTGGATCGTTATTGAGCAGAACCGTCATCAGCATGGAAGCATGTCCTGTGGAATGGTGGTTGAAGCATCAAGGGACATAAGAATCTTTAGCGCATCTGGCATTTAAACATCTTGTGACACCAGCTACAACGATGCCTCGCAAATGCCTGTTCTCACTTTCAGGTGACACTGTAAACAAGAAGCAGGCAGCATTATCTCCTGCAAATGTAAACAAACTTGTTTGAGCGATTGGCTGAACAAGAAGAACTGATTGGACTTGTAGGCTCTAAAGTTTTACATGGTTTTATTTTTGAATGCAGGGTTTTTTGGTAAATAATTCTACCTTTGTAAGTTCAACTTTCATGAAAAAGATTGAATTGAAAAAAATATTTCTTTTGTGTTTTACAGTGCAAATACTTGTAATCAAAAATAAATATAAAGTGAACACTGTACACTTTGTATTCTGTGTTGTAATGGAAATCAATATATTTGAAAATGTAGAAAACATTAACACAATTTAAATAAATGGTATTCTATTATTGTTTAGCAGCGCGATTAAATGAGATTAATTTTTTTAATCACTTGATAGCCCTAATTTAAAACAATAGAGTGTGGGTCTTTTTATTTGCCTTCTTATTTTAACCCTTTAGGGATCATGTTGTAAAGCTTTTCTCCTCAACTATGTGGGCTGTAAAATTACTCTTAAGCTGAGACGGTCATGTATCACCTGATTTCAGGAGCTTAGGCTTTAAAAAACACTGAATGTTATGACTATTGATAACATCATGAGAGATAGCAATGCATCAATGTTGATAAAATTTCAGTTGACAATATGAATGTTTTACAAAACAAAACAATGCTGCAAAATTTAAAGTTAGATATTTTGAAATGTTTCACAAAATATTTCTCCTGCTTTTGACAGTTTTCTATAACAGAAAGGGAAATGGGTTCTCTCTCTCTAATACTGACTTCCTTTACTACTCAAATTACAGAATAATGCCTTCAGCAGGAGCCTCAGACAATTAAAGTTAAATGCAATGAATAAGTAATTCCCTGAGGGATATACTTTGCTATTTCTTTTACATTCAATTTGTCAGAGCTTCAGGACACAGCAAAGTTCTGAAACTTCAGCATGTTTTGCAGAAGTTTACAGAAAGCTGAAATGGAAGTTTTTTGTTTATTGTTAATGGAAACAGTTAATGGAAACCCATAATTCTGATTTTCTGGCCTGGGAAAAAAGTTACAGAGGGTCAAAAGCAGGGAAAACCCTCAAAACACCATTAACTGTTTGGTTACATTTTTGTGGCCACTTTGGCATATCTCTGGCATTTCCCTCATCCTGACAGTGTTTGTTGTTGTTCCTCTCTTCCTAGTTAATGCACTTACCTGAATTTAGCTAATTAGCAACTCATCCGATGCAGCCAGCCCTCTGAAGTATGGCATACTATCAAAGCACTATCTTCCCTTCTTGCCAACCTTTCCATCTGCTGCCACAATAGGGGAGTTGAGAAAGCTCTGCCTAGCTCCAGCCCTGTTGCTGGAAACTCTCTGCCCTCTATTAACTCTAACTCTATCTCTTGCAGTAGTACTGGTGACTTTAAACATACGACAATCCTTCTATTGGATGTTTAAAATGATTATTTTTAAAATGTAAATGTTTGCTGTTGTGTTTGCACAAAAATGTAGCAAATAAGCACAGATTGGGGAATAAAGATTACTTGTGACCATTTTTACTATTGATTTGCATGGTGCATGTGAATAATGCCTGACTTCTCTCCCACAGCGCTGAGGTCTGATTATATCACAGCAACCTCATCAATGTAGAATGCTTCTGAACTTTAAAAACATATGGAACTGTTACACCACATGTGCATGAAGCATTCACTTTCTCAGTTTGTGCAGAATCCAGAACAATATGTTGGAATGGAGGGATTTCATTTCCTCCTCCCCCCATTTTGCTAATACTTGTTTTACAGTCATGTACTTTTAAACACAGTTGACAAACCTAGCCCTGGAATAGGGTAGTGTTGTTGTGTTTGTTATTAAATAAAATTCACAATAACATGCTATTTTTTCAACTAATTATATTAGCAGGAAAAGGCTCCTTGTTAGCATCCTAGTTGTGGCCCAAATATGGACACATGTGACCCCATAACTGTCTGCACAGTTAGACTAAGCTCTCTGGGGAGTGGATTATCTGTTTGTTCTGTGTGCGCACAGCGCCTAGCACAATTGGCTCTTGGTCCATGCCTGGGGCTCCCAGCTCTGACAGTAATACAAAGTATAATAATAATTATAGGGTTTCATTGCACATGTTCACCAATGTACTGCTCCTGAAAAGACAGTAACATACAAGCGGTTTTGTGGTAAGCACACATCTCCTGCACATGGGCTGTTTGAGTTACAGACAAAACCTAAATCTTTTCTTAAAAATTCAGAGCACTGTATCAACAGAACAATTACATTATTTTAAAAGCCCTATTGTGCTGAAATGGGTTCCCCCCCGCAGCAAAACCTTCACTTTCAAACATAAGTCTAGAACTAAGTAAACTCCAACCATTTTTACTGTCATACTCCCAGCCACAGTAAACTGAATCTAAACTCTGCAGCAATCTTCCTGGTTTCTGCAGCACCGAGGCGAGTTAGAAGAGAAATTCTGCAGCAGCTTCATTTACATAAAATTTTAAAAATCCATATAAGAATACAGTCAGTGCGGAAACTCCGGTGTTCTTTATGTTGCTATTAAAACTTTTATACTCTGTTCCATTTGAGTTTTCAGTAGGCCACAGATTTTTGTATTGAGAATTCAGTCACACATGCATTGTAGATATTGTCAGGGAAATTAGAGGACTGGCAGGTGGCTAGGGGGCAGAGTGGGGGCTTTTGGAATTTAGAGCTTGTCTACATATAATTTTTGTACCAATTAAATAAGTACAAAAAGTGTGTATGGGCCAGAGAGAGGATGTAGTCAACTTTAAATAATGGGATAAACAGACTAGTTGGATGTTTCTAAAATAATCAGCAGTGAAATGAGGAACTCTATCCTGGGAATCAGTCATGTGAAAAAGACTTGGAGATCAATGGGTATAATCAGCTGGACATGAACTCACAGTTCAATGCTGTGGCCAAAAAGTTTAACGTGGTCCTTGGATGTATAAACAGAAGGATCTCAAGTAGGAGTAGGGAGGTTATATTATGTCTGTATTTGGCACTGGTTCAACTGCTACTGCATCCAGTTCTGGTTCAAGAAGGATGTTGATAAATTGGAGAGGGTTCAGAGAAGAGCCACGAGAATGATTAACGGATTAGAAAACATTCCTTATCGTGAAAGTCTAAGGACCTCAGTCTATTTAGCTTTTCTAAGAGAAGGTTAAGGAGTGACAATTACAGTCTATAAGTACTCATATGAGGAACAGAAATTTGATAACTGGGAGCTCTTCAATCTAGCAGACAAAGGTATAACAAAATCCAATGGCTGGCAGCTGAAGCTAGACAAACAGACTAGAAACCCGGTGCAAATTTTTAACAGTGAGGATAATTAACTATGGGAACAATTTACCAGGGGTGTGGTAGATTCTTCATCACTGCAAATTTTAAAATCAAGATTGGATATTTTTCTAAAGAAATGTTGTAGTTGAATCAGAGCTGCAGGATTTCAAGCGGAAATCGATTCAGTGAAGTCCCATGGCCTGTGTTATACAGGAGGTCGGACTAGAGTATCAAACTGGTCCTTTTGACCTTCAAATCTAGAAAATCATGAATATCTATATCATATATATATATATGAGTCATCTTTAGGATTTTAAATTAACACCCATTTGAGGTGAAAGGGTCAGTTCACACCCTCTTGGGATTATTGTTTCAGGCTATCTGCAGGCACTGAGGAAACACTGCTCCATTTACACTGAGTCTGCATTTTTAAAGTTGACCTCACAGCCAAGAAGGCTAAAAACAATGTTTTTTCTTTTTTAAATGAGAGCTTAGATTCTAGAGCATAATTCTGTGGCAACAGGCAGAATTTGCAGAAAGTTCTATAGAATACACACACACACACACGGCATGTCCAGGATTATCTATTAAGACTAACAGCATTGTGGTGAGAACAGTGAAAGGTAAAAAGAAAATAAATCTGTCCTCCCATGTCAGAGAATCCAGCCAGTAAGACCAGAAGCAGCCAAAGCAGGGACTTTTGCCCTTGGGGTGACAGGGTAAAATATGGCCCAGCTGGGGTCCCTCTCCCCCAGCTCCCCATGGACCCAGAATCCCACACCTACAATCTGGGGACACTAGGATCCACATGCTGCCTCACTTCCCCTTCTCCAGTGGCCTTTGGGAAAAACTGCAGAAAGCAGCCCACCAGAGACTCCAACTGGGACCTCTGGATATTCCTGCGAAAACTGTAGAACGTTCTCTCTCTGTGCCATATGCTGATTGACCGTTTGCTCCAACCCTCCTCCTTCTCCCACCCTCTCCCTCAGTGTCTCTTCACTGGAGCTTTATTTCACACCTATTCTATTCTGTGTAGGTTTTTATACCACACTCATCACTGTAGTATTTGTGCTGTGTCACTTCTTCCCTCATCCGTCTCCTTGAGTTCCTCTTCCCTTTCCTTCCATCTACTTGATCCCCTCATAAGTAAACTCACTGAAAAAAAACAAACAAACAAAAAAAGCCATCATGGAACTAACATGAATTTTGTTGCGAATGCATTGTTCACTCTGCTTCCCCCACCCTGAGTCTGACTGGTCTTTTTAGGCAATATTGTTTCCTCGTACTTCCCCATCTGTCTGTATCCATCTGTTATCTCTTGTCTAACCCTCAGACTGTAAGATCTTTGGGGCAGGGACTGTCTTTTCGTTCTGTGTTTGTACAGTGCCTACCACAGGAGTCCTGCTCCATGACTGGGGATCCTAGGCATTACAACACCACAAATAATGAAGAAGACTATCATTAATAAATGGGTTTCTAAAAGTATGCTCAGTGTTGGGGACTGGTACACAGTCCATCTAACTTCCCACATCCAACACACACACACACCGGAATCTAGCAGTAATTAAAATGCATTCTTTAGAATGTAGACAATGAGAGATATTCTCATTCCAAAATACACTGCTATTTCATTAGAATTTGCCAGTGCTACCACTGGGATTTGGGAAGAGCTACCGAGGCAGATGCATATCCAGACTGATACATACTGAAGTCCATTGACTTCAATGGAGCTATGACAATTCGCACCAGTGGAGGAACGGCCCCTAATAGAGTGGGATACCACACCCATCTCCTGAAAATACCTGAGTGCAGATCTTAGAACAAGTTACTAAATCTCATGGCCTCTGAAATTCCTCACCTGTAAAATGGGGGAACTGTATACCTGAGGGGTTACCATGAGGCTAAATTAATGTTGGTAAAGTGTGTCGAGATCTTCAGATGGAGATTTTTATACACAGGCCACATGCAGATTTCGCTTATTAACTATAACCCTATTAGGGATAGGAAACATTTAGGAGTGCTTCTTTATTAAATACCAGGGGTGAAATTCTGGCCACTGCAGTCTAGGAGAGTTTCCCCTTGGACTTCATCGGGGTTGGGATTTCACCCCAGTTCTTTATAAGTGACACAAAGTTGATGTAGCCGTCATGAAAAGTTCTCTACCTCCTGAAGTCACTGACTTGGTGATATTTCATAAAACTTGCTTTGGGCTCCCAAAAGTTACTTCTACACAGCAGCTGGGAGCATGCCTCCCAGTGCAGGTAGTCAGACATACTCTAGCTCTGCTTGCTGGCACTCTAAAAACAGCAATGTGGCCTTGATAGCACAAGTGGCAGCTCGGGCTAGCTGCTTGTGTACATACGCAGGGGATCAGGCGGGCTTGTAATCTGGTGGCAAGCCCTAGCCACCACCCATTCCATTGTGATCACACTGCTATTTTTAGTGCGCTAACTTAATCAGAGCTAGCCTGTCTGTCTACCTGTGCTGGGAAGCAGCTACCCAGCTGCTGTAGAGACATACCCGCAGAGATAGAGAGACTCTCAATTCTTTCCCTTTTTCACTTGGACAAGAGATTCTAAGATATACAATATATGCTAAAA
Source organism: Lepidochelys olivacea (assembly GCF_965140295.1). NCBI lineage: Eukaryota > Metazoa > Chordata > Testudines > Cheloniidae > Lepidochelys > Lepidochelys olivacea. The sequence goes on along the minus strand of NC_140417.1, from coordinate 76,156,533 downwards.
GAAAAGGAGTACTTGTGGCACCTTAGAGACTAACCAATTTATTTGAGCGTGAGCTTTCGTGAGCTACAGCTCACTTCATTGGATGCATTCAGTGGAAAATACAGTGAGGAGATTTATATACCCACAGAACATGAAAAAATGGGTGTTACCATACACACTGTAAGGAGAGTGATCACTTAAGATGAGCTATTACCACAGGAGAGCGGGGGGCGGGGACCTTTTGTCGTGATAATCAAGGTGGGCCATTTCCAGCAGTTAACAAGAATGTCTGAGGAACAGTGTGGGGGGAGTAGTGAATAAACATGGGGAAATAGTTTTACTTTGTGTAATGACTCATACACTCCCAGTCTCTATTCAAGCCTGAGTTAATTGTATCCAGTTTGCAAATTAATTCCAATTCAGCAGTCTCTCGTTGGAGTCTGTTTTTGAAGTCTTTTCATTGTAATATTGCGACTTTTAGGTCAGAGATCGAGTGACCAGAGAGACTGAAGTGTTCTCTAACTGGTTTATGAATGTTATAATTCTTGACATCTGATTTGTGTCCATTTATTCTTTTACGTAGAGACTGTCCAGTTTGACTAATGTACATGGCAGAGGGGCATTGCTGGCACGTGATGGCATATATCACATTGGTAGATGTGCAGGTGAACGAGCCTCTGATGGTGTGGCTGATGTGGTTGGGTCCTCTGATGGTGTCACTAGAGTAGATATGGGGACAGAGTAGGCAATAAGATCTGCTACTGGGATTGGTTCCTGGGTTAGTGTTTCTGTGGTGTGGTGTGTAGTTGCTGGTAAGTACTTGCTTCAGGTTGGGGGGCTGTCTGTAAGTGAGGACTGGCCTGTTTCCCAAAATCTGTGAGAGTGAGGGATCGTTTTCCAGGATAGGCTGTAGATCGTTGATAACGTGCTGGAGAGGTTTTAGTTGGGGGCTGTACGTGATGGCCAGTGGTGTTCTGTTATTTTTCTTGTGGGGCCTGTCTTGTAGTAGGTGACTTCTGGGTATCCGTCTCGCTCTGTCAGTCTGTTTCCTCACTGCCCCAGGTGGGTATTGTAGTTTTATGAATGCTTGATAAAGATCTTGTAGGTGTTTGTCTCTGTCTGAGGGATTGGAGCAAATTCGGTTGTATCTTAGGGCTTGGCTGTAGACAATGGATCATGTGATGTGTCCTGGATGGAAGCTGGAGGCATGTAGGTAAGTATAGCAGTGAGTAGGTTTCTGGTATAGGGTGGTATTTATGTAACCATCACTTATTTGCACTGTAGTGTCCAGGAAGTGGATCTCTTGTGTGGACCGTTCCAGGCTGAGGTTGATGGTGGGGTGGAAATTGTTGAAATCCAGGTGGAATTCTTCAAGGGCCTCCTTCCCGTGGATCCATATGATGAAGATGTCATCAGTGTAGCGCAATGTACATCCACCCTGATCGAATTGGCCCTTTCAGCACTGGTTCTCCACTTGTGAGGTAACTCCCTTCTCTTCATGTGTCAGTATATTTATGTCTGCATCTGTAACTTTCACTCCATGCATCTGAAGAAGTAAGGTTTTTACCCACGAAGCTTATGCTCAAATAAATCTGTTAGTCTTTAAGGTGCCATGGGACTCCTTGTTGTTTTTGTGGATACTTAAAGACAACTATACCTACCAGAACTGTGCTTACAACCAGAGGGGGCACTGTTTATGTGGCCCTTACACAGACATGGGTTTCATTTGGCACACTGGCAACCAGCTAACATCAGTACCTTGGCTGCTGATACTTTTGGAGTGCTCCAAGACATGCATCAGGCACCTTGATACTAATCTCTGCTTTCTTAATCTTGACTTGAAAATTTAAAGGGCTCTAAAATTTCCCACCAGCATCTGTCTGAAACTTGACTGCGAACCAAGAGAAAGCAGAAAGTTGGAGCCAATAACGGGAAAGCCAAGATCCACGAGAGGTGAGCAGACAACACCAGCAGCCAAGAAAATTAGTATTGCCAGAAGCATTATTTCATCTACAGTCATTATTTTTAATCATGTTAAAAAAAAGCATCCTGTAAAGTTTTCATCCGTGTTGCTAACTGCTTTTGACATTGTTCTCATTAATCACTTCAAACAAAAAGTAGGCAATGTTGTGTTCGTACAAGCAAAAAGCTCATGAAGCTGTGTGTGGTTGCAATGACAGCTGTGTCCTTAACATTCAAAGATTAGAGGCAGGATGTACATATGATGCAAGAAAAGGGCTGACACAACATGGGAGAGTTTGCAACCAGTTTCAGTAAAGACAGAATGTGACGCTTTACTAGAGACTATATACAAGAGCAGCCTGCATACATGGCAGATATCTTGAGTTCTACTGAGTTGGCAACTGTTGCTGTTCTGCTGGAAACAGATACTGCAGGAACTGCAGAAATTATTTGTATGTGAAGATATCTACTGGCCCACACAAGATGAATATGCAGCAACCCATCTCCCTCCATCCCACAAACAAAGTTTAACAGTCAGTAACCTCATAACATTTACCCTAAGTTGTGAGTTTGGTCAGTATGTTCTGGATGTTGGAACAAAAATTACTTTATAGCATCTGAAAAATCAGCATTTGTAGCACTGAACTTTCATTTCCAGGGGTACAATATTGCATCCAAGTTATATTTCAGAATAGGGGTCCTAACTGGACAGTGTCAGGAGCGACTTTGTCATTACTGCACAGAGGTAAATGTGACTTTACTCCTGACATCCTAAAATATATTATTGGATAGAGTTAGAAAGGCGTACTCAAGGCAGTCACAATTTAATGTTCTCACACTTTTACTTGCCCTGTTTCCATATTATTTTGCCTTCTTACATTCATGTGCTATTTGTGGTAGGTTTTAGCATTCATATGGAGATTAAGCAGAATATAATCAAAATTAGTCTTGTTTCTGATCCCATCAATTATACCCTGTAGAAGGGTTCGGCCGGAGCTCGTCCCTCTCCGGGGCAGTGGGGAACCACAACGCCTTGTTACGTCGGTCCAGTTCTGTCGGGGAACTGGTCTGGCTGCGGGCTCTCGCACCACGGCCGTGGTAGAGGCAAAACAAGGGCTACGCACACCCGGTTGGCGCACAGTAGCGAGCCCCACGCTCTGGTCCTTGGACAGGGACGGAGCAAACCGTAAAGCAGTAAGCCGAGGCCCTGGGCTAGGGCGGGTCGCAAAGAGTCTGTGGCTCAGGCCCTCAGGCAGGGGCCGAGCAAACAAGTAAGTTTGAAAGGCCCAGGTCCTGGGTCAGGGCGGGGCAGTACAGAGTCTATGGCTCAGGCAGAGGCTGAGCAAACAGTTAAGTTCAACAAGCCCAGGCCCTGGCTCCAAAGGGCCTGGGAGAGGGGGAGACTGCCACCCACACGTTGGGGTGGCAGGGGGGATGCAGGCCCTCCCACTCCACTGCATCCCAGCCTGGGGCCCTAGCAGTGGAAGAAGGCCCGCTGCTTTGTCAGTGGGGTTCCTGGCCACAACACACTGACCTAGGCTCTGGATGTGCTGCAGCCAGACTAGGGTCGGCTGCCCCCAGGCTACTTCCTACCTCCCCCTCTAGAGGTACCTGCGTCGGGACAGTGTCCTCCAAGGAATCAAGCACCATGGGCTCCTCAGGGTACCCGGCGAGCAGTAGGCTTGGCAGCTTCTCTGGGTAACTTGCCACGTGCAGGCTTAACCACTTCTCCAGGGTCTGGTCGGCATCAGACCTCGGGTCGGTCGCTAGTTGCAGGAGTCTCCCAGCCGGGATCTAGGCCACAGGCATCTGGCTTCTCCAGCAGCTGGGCTCTAGTGAGCTCTGGGGTGGGGCTTTTGTACATCCTGTCCTGCACCTTGACCTCTGGGGGGCGGGTGCAGGTTCCACTGGCTCCGCCCACTTTGGCATCCCTCTCCGGGGTGCCGGGGAACCACACTGCCTCATTACATACCCCCAGAGAGATTTTTCAAAATCTGTACAATTTCCTATTTAATACTTAGTTGCTAAAATATCTCTACTATTTAACAGTAATACAGCAATTAGCTCTCAGGTAATAGGTAGTAAACTCCCCTTTCCCTATAGGTTCTACACTGCACATGCATGTGTCAGCTTCCATTCTCCTAGCTAGTTTCCATTTTAGCATTTTCCCTTAGCCCACCAAAAAAGTCAAGTTGCAGCCCCCTCCAAACCTTCCCTCTTTCACAGGCCACTAATTTTTCTGCCTTTTATAATGGCATAAATGTCTAATAATAATCCTTATTAATTCATATGATTCTTGGATTATTACATTAACGGTAACAGTGTTTTCCTCAACATTCATCATGTATTGTTACAAACAGCAAGTTTTCAGCTTTTATATAACTGCTTTTTTATTATGTTCTGTCTTTTCTGTCTGTTAGTTTCCATGATGTTTCAACAGTTCTTGGCAGAAAGTGGGTAATTTCCATCACAAGCTATTTATCTTTCTTGATGTTTTGCTTAAACATCTGGGATTGTTATGTACGTCTCCACAGAGTGAATAGTCCCATTCTTACAGACTTGAGTAGAGTGGGAGAACTGTTGACATAGGAATGATTTTTAACTAACATAATATTCAGCTACATTGTCACAAGCAACAGTGTTCAGTTCAAAATTTGCTGTTGAGGGTAACTCTTCTCTACTTTGACTCTATTTAGTATTGAAGATTCTGGGATATTTCTTTTTGTTTTTTAATGGCTATGGCCCACAATGACTCAAATCCTAGGTACAGACATGTTCACTCTGTATTTCCTTAAGTGGAATTTCAGTAATTCCAAGGAGTTTTCAGAACATTTTCTCTAAGACTAATTTGAAAGGACAATGTGAAAAGATGTGAAAAATTTTATTAAATGATTGTATTTATACTTTTTATAGTAGCAGCCCCTTCCCAAAGCACTTCACAAAATCAGAACAAATGAAGTAAGGCCAGCTAAAAATTTGCCTTTAAGTTGCATACACAGGCCCACAAGGACTGCAAGCTGCTTAATTAATAGGATATTACATTTGCTCTGGGGTCATCTTTTTAGAAAGCTCTATTTGCCTGAAAGCTATGATTAATTTCTTCCCCATTATTGTACGTTTGCTGCTGATGGTAAACATTTATAATAAAATGAACTATCATGAAATAAGAACAGCAAGTGAAGCTTACTTTCTAACTTTAGAGTCTGCCTTTCAATACTTTTTCTCTCTTCAAAGGGGGAGGAAAAATCTCTTCTAATTAAGAACAGTTGAGTCCTCTTATGATTGGCATATCACAGTGGAAACAAATGGTGACAAATGATTGTCCTGCTTTTTTATTTAGATTTTTAATATATGCTTTCACTGACATTCTCTGGGATCATTTACAATATTAAAAACAAGAACAAGAAGTCAACTGAAAAGCAGAACTCCCCACATGAAAAAAAATCCCAACCCCCTAGATCACACCACATATTCAGAAAAAGCTTCAGCAAATAAATAGATCCCGCAACACATCCCAAACACAAAGAGTGAGAAATAAAAAAAGCAGTTCTTCCTAAGTCTAACTGAGGAAGCATATGCCCGAGATGAGGATTCTCCACTGATCCTTTGCTGTTTTACCCCATATATATCAAATCTGGGAATTAGTAGCTGGAGTTTCCCAGCTGCTCTCCCAAGATGACAGAACAGAGGCATTCAGGACCCAACCCAGGAGCTAACAGCAATACACAGTCTTAGTATATTTTATGAAGAGATGACAGGAAGGACTAATGACTAGAACAGTGGCCTGGGACTGGCTGAGACATGGATTTCCTGTGTGATCTCAGGCAAGTCAATTTATACTGTGCTTCAGGTCCTAATCTATAAAATGGGGATAATAGTATTTCCCTACCTCAGAGGGTTGTTGTGAGGATAAAATCCATTAGTGCCTGGGAGATGTTCAGATACTAGTGATGAAGGACCTCAGTAGATAGTGACTGCTTAGTTGAGGTTTTAAAAGTTTCTATTATTCATCTGATTCTTACAACCAAGCTCTCAAACTTTTTCTACACCAGACCGCTCATGTGTATGCCCTGGTTAGAGAGGATTTTTATTTTAATTTAAAGTTGGAAGGTAACTGGATAAATTGATTTACGGAATCATGTGCTATAACTGATCCCCTCTTCATTGTATAAGAGATTGAAACACTCAAAAGAGGATGGATATAAGCCACAGGCTGCCACTTGATATCAAGTAATGGCAGCAACTCCCTCTCCAAAACTGCCAGGCATTATGAGCCTACTGCAGGGAAAACCAGACGCAAGTCAAACTAGCAATGGGAAAGGAGGTTGGCTGCCCTTAGCCTAAACCCATAAATCTGGCCTACAGGATCCAATTGAATGTAACCACCCTCCCACTGTGAGAATGAAAGAGGATACAGACAAGGGGTGCCTCAGCCTGGGCTAGACTTAGGACTTGCCCTGCTCGGCAAGCCAGCAGTCAGTGCCAGAAACCTCCCAGGTCCCATGCTCATGGTTACCCCGGAAAACAGCTGCTTTAAAAATTCCTTACCCGCACTGGACACTATCTGCAAGAGTTTTACTTAGCTTCACTTCTCTGATTATTTGGATAATCTTACCTTCTCTAGCAGCTTTTGAAGCTTAGTTACAGCAATTTAATAGTGTTCTTATATTTGATCCACACTAGCAAATCTGTCTTTCTGTGTATCCTTGTTATAGCTGTAAACTTCCTCTCATTGCCTTTGGAGCCAAGTGACAGGCTGGTTGTGTTGCTACTATAAAATTATTTCTTCTCTTTTGTATTGGTACCGGAGCATGATTTCATTATTAACAAAGTGCTACAATAAAGAACAAAAATAGTTTCAGCCCTAAGCAAATTCAAATAGCTACATTATAAACCCCTCATAAAAGAGAATATCCAATGGAAATGGCATGGATTAACCTTGCAGTGGTGAAAACTGCAGTGGGAATTTGTCCAGGGCTTTGCAAAATTAATTTGTTGTACAAAATTTTCCTGCCATAACACTCTGTAGTCCGCCATCTTGATGGCAAAGAACATTTTCTGCTTGTAAAAAATCCCGACTACACATGCGCCAATTATCAGAGGCACTATACATAAAATAAAAGTGAGGCACAAAACCTTACAATTATATTTTCCAATTGTGGAAAAGCATAAATAAATGAAATGTATAGCGTTTGAGGTCCTTGTGCACATAGAACTTGGTACATTAAGCATCTATACAGCTGTTCAGAACTTAGTGACTACAAGCTTGGCAAGACAATGTATCAGATGAAAAGTACACTATGGGACAAATCCTGTTCCTACTGAAGTCTGTGGTAAAACTCACAAAAACTTCAGAGGGGAAAAGATTTCATCCAAAATGCATGTGTGAAAGATCTGTCTCAAGTACATGTAAAGAAATTAAAGTTTTGCCTATACAGGGACACTCAAGAAAATTAATCCAAATGATCTAAAAGGTGTGATTTTAAAGTGAATAAGTTTAACTGCAGTAAATCCATGTGGGACACACTTATTCAGAAGTGAAGTGGCCTTAATTTGATTTAACCTTAATTGGCTAACTTGAATTAAATTCACTTTAATTTTGAATTCACTTTAAAATGCACACATTTCGTTAATTTGGATTAATTTTCCAGTGTCCCCATGAAGACAAGCCATTAGATAATTCACTTCCCCTTATATAAACACATTTATTGTGCATCAATGCAGGATTACTGTGACCACTTACACCTAATTATTAAATCCATGAATGATGGGTGAAAATTTTGTACCTTAAAAATACAATAGCACTATGCCAATAGGTGCATACCTAAGAAAACATAAGAATGGCCAAACTTGGTCAGATCGATGGTCCATCTAAACCCAGTGTCCTGTCTCAGAACAGTGGCCAATGCCAGGTGCTTCAGAGGAAATGAACATCAAGTGATCTACATATTGCCCATCCTGGCAATCAGAAGCTGGGGACACTTCAGAGCATGGTTTTGCATACCTGCCCATCCTGGCTAATTGCCATTGATGGACCCATCCTCCATTAAATTTATCTAGTTCTTTTTCAACCTTATTGTAGTCATGGCCTTCACAACATCCTCTGGCAAGGAGTTCCACAGGTTGACTGTGCATTGTGTGAAGAAATACTTCCTTTTGTTTGTTTTAAACCTGCTGCCTATTAATTTCATTGGGTGACCCCTAGTTCTTGTGTTATGTGAAGGAATAAATAACACTTCCTTAATCACTTTCTCCACACCAGTCATGATTTTATAGACCTCTATAATATCCTCCTTTAGTCATCTCTTTTCCATGATTAAAAGTCCCAGTCTTATTAATTTCTACTCATATGGAAGCTAATCATTTTTGTTGCCCTTCTTTGTATCTTTTCCAATTCCAATATATCTTTTCTGAGATTGGGGCGACCAGATCCGCATGCAGTGTTCAAGGTGTGGGCGTACCATAGCTTTATATAAAGACATTATGATATTTTCTGTCTTATTATCTATCCCAGGAGTGGGCAAACTATGGCCTGTGGGTTGGATCCAACCCGTCAGGGCTTTGGATCCGGACCATGGGATTGCTGGCCCCGCGCCGCTGCTGGAAGAGGCCGGCACCACATCTCCGTGCACTGCCCTCACCTCCAGGCACTGCCCCCGCAGCTCTCATTGGCCGGGAACGGGGAACAGTGACCAATGGGACCTTCAGGGGAGGTACCTGCGGAGCCCTCTGCCCCCCCCCACCAGGGGCCACAGGGATGTGGGGCCGGCTGTGCCGTGGGGCTAGGGCAGGCAAGGAGCCTGTCTTAGACCTGCTGCCACCCTGGAACCACTCCAGATAAGCAGCCCTGGGCTGGAACCCACACTCCAAACTCCTCCTGCCCCCGCAACCCAACTGCCTGCCCTGAGCCCCCTGCTGCACTCCACATCCCCTCCTGCACCCCAACCCCCTGCCCTGAGCCCCCTTGTACACCCTGCACCCCTTCTGTGCCCCAACCTTCTGCCCTAAGCCCCTTCCTGCACACCCCACACTCCCTCGCACACCCCAACCCCCTGCCCTATATTCATGGGCCTGCATGCAATTTCCCCACCCAGCTGTGGCCCTCGGGCCAAAAAGTTTGCTCACCCCTGATCTATCCCTTTCTTAATGATTCACAACATTCTGTTAGCTTTTTTGATTGCCACTGCAAACTGAGAGGATATTTTCATAAAACTATCCACAGTGACTACAAGATCTGTTTCTTGAGTGGTAACAACTAATTTAGATGCCATCATTGTATATGTATAGTTAGGATTATGTTTTCCAATGTGCATTACTTTGCATTTATCAATATTAAATTTCATCCACCATTGTGTTGCCCAGTCACCCAGTTTTCTAAGATCCTTTTGTAACTCTTCACAATTTGCTTTGGACTTAGCTATCTTGAGTGGTTTTTTATATTAGCTGCAAATTTTGCCACCTCATGGACAAGGCATGACTTGCATAATTTCTGCAATGGTAAGTTTTGTTTTTTTTAAAATACATTGTAGTGACAGGTATTTCTAATGCAATAGTTTGTTCAACAGAAGGCTGGTTCTCTCTAAAGAGACAGTTTTAAAAAAAACATTAAAAAAAACAAATGAGATTTATCTGTGTTGAGGAGATCCCAATAGCAGCAGCATGGTTAAGATTGAACTGAGTTTTGAAGTTAAATGGCTTTAACCACCACTTTCGTTTTTGATAAAGACAAAAATGTTCATCACTGAATTTATACCATTTACTCTTGGGGTATGGATTTGACTATCTGAACAGTATGGAATTAATTCATTTCACATTTTTGGAGTTCAAAGCATTCCAAGAGAAAACTCCTTTTGAAAATTTTCCAAGGGCTGTCCGAATTTTCCGAGGGCTGTCCAACTTTTTTCCAAATTCCCCCAGCTCCACCATGGAGAAAGTCAGAGAGCTGAAGGAACATATTTATAGATGTTCACAGCATCTTATCCATGAGCTAGTTTTGAAATAGATCCAATAAGGAATTCATACAGATTTTTCATGATAAGTGTTTTGTATTTACATTATAGAAACTGATGATAAAAATATTCATCACAGAAGGAAGGTTTTACATATTTAATATATTATGGCCCATGTCCTGGATTATTTCTTGAGCAGAGAGCACTGGAAGCACCTCCACAAGGGAATCCCAAGTTCTATTATGTAGGCACCTTTACAAAAGTTTTACTCATTGAGAACATTAAGCATATATATGCACATATACACACAATTTATGTATCTCTACACATAAATATATGTGACCTCTTACACCTATTTTAGAAAATACCACTGAGGGGTATTAATATAATATCTGAAAGGTGTTGACTTTACTGAACTAAAACCATATCCAGGGGTCTAGGATTCAAAGAAATTAGATGAGGAATAGAAGGTTAAATTAACTCCTATGTGTAAGGTGTGCAGAAGATTCTGTACGATTAGCAACCCACAGTAGGGTTGCATCATGTCTGGGCACTGGGGGCCTGTGCATTCTGCAGAGGGTGTCGTTGGGATTTATACATAGGTTATTAAAACATATCTAAAATAATATTACATATTATAATAATGCTATTAGTATGTGCCTCATGGCTAATTTATCTTAATATAATTAAACAATTCAAAAGACAAGAGCAACCCTAGTCAGGACTGCGGTGCAGTCAGTAATCTGTTCCACGCTTGTCTAATCTGAGCCAGGGCTTAGATGCACCCTGGTGTACTAACACGCTGCAGAATATGGGGACAACAGTTTTGGTGTTTCGTTAACACGCAACCACATCTGGACCTGGGTCAAAATAAAAACTATTTAACTTACCAAACAGAATACCAAGGGGTTACATACATTTATTTTTTTCCATATAACAACTGATTAGTTTTGAAAAAATTCCCATTTTTAATATTTTTAATTCCACCTTTCATTTTAAAAAATCACTAAAAGGACAACCCACAAAAATACAATCTGTATCTGCTCTATATTTACAGATAACTGGTCACTATTAAGGCACAGCTTTAAAACTAACATTTTAATCTAGCAAGTCAAATATTTTGTGCATAATACAACACTGACAACACTGTATATTGCATTGTCATATTCCCTTCATGGAATTAAAAGAAGTGAGAAAAATGTTTTCCAGTGTGTGTGTTTTGTGTGCAGCCCTACTGAAAATAATGTTCTTACTGGGAAATTTTTCTTCACTTTGGTAATAGATGATATAAGCACTGCTCAGCAAAAGACCACATCAACTTAATATTGTAAGAATTTCAGCTTTCAGATGTAATACTGTCAAACTGCATGTTACGTATTTATGAAAAAAATGAAAGAATGCGACGTGGAGTTTTTGCGGAAGTAAAGTGTTTGAATTTAAAAAATTACACAAACTAAGCAGGCAAATGTCTAAGTGGATTTGCTAAAGGTTTAATCTACTTTTAAAATATTATGTAAAACTAAGCACACAAGTTCATATAAGACTTGATTTTCAAACCTAGGTCTTGCAAGCCCACGAGTGCTCAACTTTAAACAAGTAAGTAATCTCATGTCAATGGGACGACTCACAAGTATAAAAATAAGCAGAAGAATAATTATTCCCAGGATCAGCGCTTTATGCTTCCATAGTTGTTTGATAAAGTTGAACGTGCCTGAATTATACACACAAGTATCCAATATGTTCATAGACTTTGGGCACAACTTTGTTGCTTACAGCTCTGCGTTTGCAAACTGCATTGTCCTGCAATATTAAACACTGGAAGAGTTAGCTGCTATTTTATTTGCAGTGAAAGTTATTCCACTATACACCATTAAGTGGATATGGCTGAACCCCATACTGAGCAGTTAATTTTTGCTAATTGCAACAGGTCGTTTTATTACTGCTTCATCATCTAAGTCCTCAAAGCAATTACCTCTTAAAAATTCCCTTTGTGTGCAAATTTCTCATAAAACTGATTTTTTTCCTCACCTCAGAAGATGTATACATAGAAAGTGTCAAAACTATTTCTCACCCCATTTTTGCATAAAAACCAACTACTGTAAATGGTTATTCTGATGCCTTCTGTTAAGAGCACTTGACACTGGTTTATGTCCATCTTAAAAGGCTTGTACACTGAACATAAATAAGACATTACAGTACAAGTAAGTCACAATATTTCCTAAGGGAATGCTTTTCAACAAATTAATGTTTGGAAACTTCATATTTCATTGCAGAAAAAGAGGCACTTTATGATTTCCTTCATTATATGAGATCCCTTCATCAATCCATAACAAGACATCTGAAAAGACACAGAAATAGTATTGCCAGACTTTCACAGTATGAGAACGCAATAGTTAGCTCTAGCCATTTATAACATGGACTCTTTGTTGAATATAACTTCTTTCAGAAATAGTTCATCTTGGAGTTTTAAATACTTCCATAGCTGACCATCACAAATCTAAATTAAACAAAAGAGATGCTATTACAGCTATTTCATGAATGTTGCTTAATTGCTGCATGCATAGTCATGTAAGTAATATGCTTCACATAATAAATGGCAACAGTGCTGTCTTGTCAAATTAGATTAGTTGTCCATTTAATCAAACTGGTGGCCCAGAGCTCTAGTTTGATGAATGCCTTTCATTTTCTACCATAAATCTTTAGTCGATCTCAGTTTAAACTGATGCATATTGTAGGTGTATAGAATCTAAAAAGAAAAGTTTTATATAAATAAATGTCCTTTAGTGGCAGTATACTAAAAATAGCCCTTTGCTTTGAAAGAACCATTAAAATCAGTTTCAGCATTACAGGCAGCAGTTAAATATGACGACTGCAAAGGGTTAATATTGCAAGGTCCATTTTGGTCTTTCATTGCATCTGTTACAGTGAACTCGTTTCATTGTAAGCAGATCTAGGCTGCTTCATAAGGAGATAATAGGACTGGTCCACTTGCAAGTGGTTTGATTTTAGAACATTTCCTCAGATATCTATAGAAAAAAAATCTACATAAAGACTGATTCCTAGTACCATTATAGTGAGGAGACTTGAGGAGGAGGAGACTATTGCAGGATCACCTGACAAAATTTGATAAGTGCCAACACAATATTTTATATGGAAATGAAAGAGAAAATAAATTCCCACAGGATAAGAAAACAGAACATGTAAAGTGCAGAAAGACCTCAATAATTATTTTAAGCGGTACCAGAAAATTCCATCTTGATAAAACCAAAAGTTATGCTCTCTGGCATCCCAGCTCTTCATTTTTCCTTCATTCAACAAAGTAAAAATTCAGTGCATACATTATAGTTATAGGTAATAAAATACTAAACAAAGAACCCTATATTATTATTATTATTGCAAATGCTGTCCAATCTACAAGAGTAAAACATAATCCACATTTGGTGTTCTGAAAAATGATAGACAAGTGTCTTCTCTCTCTCTCTCTCTTTCTTTTTTTTTTGGCACAAGTACTTGTGCAGAAAAAATGCTTTGGTCCTTGATACCGCAACTCCCAAAGTGCAGAGGGTGGTGTGCAGTGAAAGCTGTCCACAGGATTGGCAAGTCCATCTTTACAATTCACTTTGTGAGCCACAATTTAGTGCTACCAGCGACCACTGACACTAGCAATGTCCGAGTGATACTGACGTGGCAGTCTTCCACTAGCTCCACCTTCCAGGAATGAGGCACGTACATTTGATGGATCAAATAGTTTTCTTCGGTTTTTATTCAGTTCTAGATGGAAAACAGCAGATTCGGATTTTAATATTTGGAGATGATTCAGGAGCAAAGCTACTCTGAATAATGCAATTTCATTATTACATTAGAAGAGGGGAACCATAGCTCCAACTGAAAACTGCAAAGGGAGTTTAGAGAAGCAGACATTACCCCAGTTAGTATTTGGTCAGGACACTAAGAATGCCGTGAAATTCTATCAATAATTATTGTTCAGGCTAAACACAGGGTACTAATTGTCATAATTTTCTGCAATTCTGAATTCAACGATGGTGCCATGCTAGTGCTTTGATGCAGAGGAGGGCCATATTTATTTCCGAGCAAGTTAAGTTTGAAATTAATCCTCTTATTTGAGGGGTTTCTAGGATTAAGCATAATGCCTGAAAAGATAATGTTTTGCCAAAATCTTTTGTATACCAATTCTAAACAAAAAGGCAAAACCATCCTAAAAATGATGAAATGATGCCAGCTGGAGTGCTTGAAAAAATCCTGTTCAAAGCCTGCAAATTCTTCACAAAAAGGAATGCCTTACGAGCACATCACACACTGAGCAGCATTGTGCACAACGTTATATAATCTGATGTGACAGACCATGATGTATACTAACTATAAATAACTGAAATTGGACATAATTATTTCCCCAGAGCACATTGGTCATTTTTTAACACATTACTAATGTTTTTATAATAATGACCTGCCACCTCCAATAAAACATAGGCGTAGGGGCTGTTATTCAGATCTATGTGTAAACCTCTCAGTAGAGCAGAGATGGGCAAACTACGGCCCGCGGGACCCTCTTGCCTGGCCCCTGAGGTCCTGGCCCCTCCCCTGCTGTCTCCCCTCCCCCACAGCCTCACCACTCCGTGCCACCAGCACAATGCTCGGGGCGGCGAGCTCCTGGTGCAGCACAGCTGCAGAGCCTGGCCTGACCCGGTGCTCTGTGCTGCACGGTGCATGGCTACCTCCAGCCACTGGTGCTCCAGGCAGCACGGTAAGGGGGCAGGGAGCGGTGGGGGTTGGATAGAGGGTGGGGAGTTCGGGGGGGACGTGGACAGGGGTCAGGGCAGTCAAAGGTGGGAAACGGGGGGGGGGGGGGGGTTGAATGGGGGTAGGGGTCCCGGGGGGGGTCAGGAAGGAAGGGGGTTTGGATGGGGCAGCGGGGGGGCAGTCAGCGACAGGGGTTTCCAGGGCAGTCAAGGGACAGGGAGAAGGGGGGGCTGAATGGGGGCAGGGGTCCTGGGGGGGGCAGTCAGGAAGGAGAGGAGGGGTTGGATGGGGTGGGAGGGCAGTCAGGAGCAGGAGTCTGGGGAGGGGCCATCAGGGAACGGGGGGTTTGGATGGGGCAGGAGTCTGGTGTGTGTGTGTGGGGGGCATGTCAGGAGGCAAGAAGCATGGGACGGTGAGATCCGGCACAGGGGCCAAGACATGCCTGGCTGTTTGGTGAGGCACAGCCTCCCCTAACCAGCCCTCCATACAATTTCCAAAACCCGATGCGGCCCTCAGGCCAAAAAGTTTGCCCGCCCCTGCAGTAGAGTCATCACTCATAGAAAGCACTTTTCCCAGTGCTTATTATTAAGATTATGTTAGTTAATGAAAATAGTGAACAATTTTCTCCATTACAGGTATAATCTTCGCTGCCAGTGATTCAGACAGACTTCTGATGAGTTCTACTGTTCATCTAAATACATTACTCATTTACCCTCTTTAAGCCATAATTTGAAATGCATTCATGAATGACATCAGCAAATTACGAAAAAAAAATCTGTCATGCTCCAGAAAATATCAGAATAAAACTTACAATCTTGGACTTAAAAAGATTCACTGTAAGGAAAACATAATTCTATGCAATATATGACATGAAATTTTATGCCATTCCAGATCCTTGAACAAGTTCAAGTTGGTCATTGCTATCCTATTGTGTATCTTCAAAAGTGGTACTTTGATTTTCCTTTATTGTAGTAAGATATAAAAGAAATTTTAATTACAGCTGGCTGGAAAAAAATCCAGCAAACCATTTTTTCCACCAGAATTTGTCCATTTGTTGAAATGGAAATGTTTCGTACAGATTGTTCAACTCAGCTGAAGTTCCAACAGACATTAGGACAGACCTGTCAGGCAGGTTTCCATCGCATACGTGCCTGTTTACCTACCAGCTCGCTTTCCTGGCTCCTCAGCAGCCAGCCTGGTGAGCTGATAGGGAATGAGAGCATGGAAGTCTTGGCTCTCAATCTTACTCTTGCTTGGTAGGCAGAGTTCCCATGATCCCTAGGTTCAGGACAGTGTGCCAGATGGACTGTCTTGGAGTCAGTGTTCCCAAGCTCTATTCCCTTTTGCAGGGAATTTTGAAAATTTTCTTTGAACTCCTTTGCAAAATGGAATTGCCTTTGTCTGCCCAGCTCTAAGTTTAATAGTACAATAGTAATAGTATTTAAATAGTAAAATAGTATTAAATAGAACAATACAACACTATGCAGCTGGAATCCCATTTGATGTGTGGAAGCTATACAGTCCTTACAGTCTCTCAAAATTTAAAAACTGCCTTTTTATTACGAGGAGTGGCTGGTAAGATCTGCTTTCTGTGGGTCAGATTCTCTGTCTGATACAGTTCCTTTAAGCTGCTCTAATGACCATTCAAACCAAAACAATTCAACTGACCAAAGGGAAAAAGTACAGTATATTTTTAGTACATTTTTAAATCATGACATTTATAATCATGTATATGTTAAATGCTTTTTATTCACCTGAGATTGCAAGCAGCATTTTCCGTCTGGCACCAAAAGTAGTAATTCCTAGCTCTTTCAAATCTTGATCTGTGAGGGTAAGGAAGGTCTGAAGATCAATCTATGAACAAAAACAAAGCAAATTAAAATGGGTAATTCACACAAACCCACAATCTATAGGCAACCATTTTTCTTCCTGTATTGAGAATTACTCCCCACAAAATATTAGCCATAAGCGTGGTGCAAGTAGCCTCTAAAAACAACGTTTCCTTTAACTTTTTTTTTTTTACATTTATTCTACAAACTCATTTTATTATGCCTATAACACCAACAACTACCAAATTCCAATCAATGACAGTTGGTTAAAGTTAAAATGGCAGAAAAATGAGGAAAAAATGGAAATAGGCATCAGATGTGTCATATATGTAGCAACCCTTGACTCCACAGATACCTTCTTGTTTTAGTACTCTTATTTAAGACACAGAGACTAAAAAGTAAAGGTATCATTTTTATAGAAGCATGTAAGATTATGTTGGTTAATGATACTTAATTGCACATTAAGAGTCTATTTTTCCCAAATTACTGTAAATGTAAATGGGAATCTTAGATCTAATCATCGATCTCTATGGAAGGAAAGTTAATATTAACAATTATGTTTGAAATAAACAGCAGTAACCATAACAGAATGTGTGCTAGCAGACCGTTGGTGAGTGTCCCCTTTAAGTGAATTCAAGGACATGGCCTTTCACAACACACCTGGTGTTTGCACAAATATCCTTATTAACAAACATCATGCTTAATATGTTATTAATATGTCAAGATAATTCAGTGGAAACCTGTTTAGTTAGGATTGAGTTATGGTTACTTAGTTACAAAGGACTGAGAATGGTCATTTCTAAATTCAAGGACTGAACAGCTTTGATAGAATGGTCAGTGAAAATACTGCAGCTAGGAGAGACAGCGATTTCACTCAGGAGATAGACAAAGGGTTGTAAAATATACAGCAAAAACTAAGATGCCTCTTAAAAAGACTGACCTCTTGTTGTTGGAATACATCAGTGTATTTGCCCAAACCGAGTTTACTGAACAGCTCAGGCAGATCAGACCCCTTAAACAAACTGTTCAGGTTACAGCCATTGCTTCCGGTCAGCGAGGAAATGCAATCCATGTAATTACTGCTGCTGAGATAATGTTCAGCTGAAAGGCAAAAAGGATGTACACTTGACGTTTCAATCACTTGAAACAGCATGTTTTAATTAAATGTTTTAACCGCCAAATTACCTCAAATTCTATTGTTTAGTGGAATATTCCATTCAGTTGTTTAATAGAACAGCAATCTGTAGAAACCAGCTGAATTTCAAATGAACTTTTTGTTAATGAAACTCTAGTGGCTGTTTTCAGAATATACCTTATTATTATTGATTAGGGCATGTAGGAGAATGAAAAGGACACAGGCTTCACCTTAATTAACTTTAATGGGGATGGGGCTCAGAGCTTAATATACATAAAGGCAGAGGGAGAATCAGGACTCTGTTCCCCCCCTCCCCAGTCTATCGAATGCTGGAGAAGGCAACTGCACATGCGCCTCCTCCCTGACTCCACGGCCCCCTATTCAAATGCAGGCAGCTCCTTTAGGTTTGACTGGGGATGGAATCCTGTGGCTTCTTCTGCTAAAGAGAGCCATGTGATCGAGCAACTACTCCACTTGTTTGTTTGTTTGTTTGTTTGTTTGTTAAAATAGTAGTTTTGGGAATATTTGGACTACCTGACTAAATATCACATCTCTCAAAACTACATTAAAAATCCATGAAGGTTGCTAAGTCAAGCACTCAAAACTTAGTAAATACCACAATTACAGTTGTACAAACTTAATGTGGTTCCCTTTGTGTACATGAATTATGATACAGTCTTTACATGCTAACATGCCATTTTTTCTACTCCTGCCTCATTCAGTGCACAGACTGGTCAGCTTTTTAATATTTCTTTTTGCTCTCATTATTCAGCATGCGGTCCATGGTGTCCCATCCAAATCCTACATTGAATGCGGAATTATTAATTTCTACCTGGGCTTTTCTATGATGGTTTCATTGTACCATCTTAGTGCTTTACAGACATTACCCCATGAGATGAAGTGGTTATATTATCCTCATTTTACACACAAGAAATAGGCAATGAAGACCCGAAGTGTGAACTAATTTTGCATGCCCAATTTGAGAAGCCTAATGCCTGATTTTTCAGCACAATTTTTAGTACTTTAAATGTTCAAAACACAGCTCTTCTCAACTTTAGCTGCTCCTGTGAGTGCTCAGCACTTCTGCAAATCAGAGCCTCAGGTGTCTCAAACTAGATAACCAGAAAATGAGAAAGACAAAATGGCCACATGCAGAAAATTGGGCAAGTCATGTAAACCAGAATTTTTATATTGTCACTTTGTTGCTCTCATTTTCTGGCTATCTAATTTCAGACACCTGAGATCTGATTTGCAGACATGCTGAGCACTCGAAACTGCAACCAAAGGGGACTGGAGCTGAGTTCTGAACATAACGGGTTATGAAAATTCCATCACGTGGAACTGTACTGACCCCCATATGGGTCATGAGCAGGGAGATCCACAGCATAGTCCTCTGCCACTTAAGCTGATATGAGTAACAGGAAGCAGTAGAAGGCTGTTATCTTCTATGTGGGCCTCCTACTAGAGGGCAATGAGACACATTGCCAGTGGCTTTCACAGCTATTTGCTAGATAGCAGAGGAATGATGAGACTCAAGAATCCTGTGTTCAGTTGTAAGTTCTGTAGGGAATATGTTAGTAATTATAGATCCTTCTGCCCAGGCCCTGCAGTACCTTCCTGGTTCTCTTCTGCTCTTATACCCTTACCTACCTGCTTGCGTCCATGGCCCCCACTATCCTGTCTCTGCTTACAGGTTCTATCCCCTTCTTTGCACCAACTTGGCTCCTGCCTCTATTCATCCCCTATGCTCCTACCTCTTTTAGTCTCTCACTTCCCACAGCTCCTGAGGCAAACGCCTGGCATGGAGAATTTCAGCCTGAACAATTTAAATTTGGCAAAGTTATAAACAATTGAAAACAAGGTCCATTAGTACCAGTGTTGCCTGTAACAAAGGAGCTGGAGCCATATGGTGCAGACTGTAGCACATAGTAGTATAGCTCACAAGCAAAGTGTGCAATCACATCCCCTTGCATTACCATAGTTATTTTTATATGCCATTAATTTCACTGAGCTGTTATCTCCGCAGGCCACAGGCCCTGCCCCCAGGACTGATGTTAGAGTGAGGAGAGTGAGATTAAATGACTCCCTCAGCTAGACTGGCTGCTGCCTCCTGAGGACTTACCTGGCTATAAAAAGTAGAACGCTTTAGCGCTCAGTGATTTGTTGTTTTCTTTTCTAAAATACATTAACGGTTCAGTAGATAAGGTAAACCTTGGAACCTTAGATAATTTTACTGGATAGGCCCAAGTTTTTGAAGAAGATTTGTACAATGTGTCAAAATTCTTCAATTCTATTAGTAAAAGTGAAGGATTAAAATTACATTTCAAGTTTGTAGATCTCAAACAGCACAATCTAGGACACACAGTTATTGTACCCTTTTTGTCACATATTGACCATAAAAGGCTTATCAGCCAAGTGTGGGGAAGAAAGGTTATTTTTTTTAATCAAAACAAAAAGTAGTACATTTTTGCAGATGTTTTAGGCTCTGAGAAAGAAGCTACTGCTTCTATGGACTGAGCAGCTTTTAGACTTTAAAGGCTACTGTCTTATTAAAGTTTAAGAAAGGATTAAAATGCATTTATTTTATAATTTTGATTACACTAGGACCTCCCTGTGTAAACAACTGACTTCAAGACACTACGGGGACTTGAAACTGAAGATAAGCTATTAAGCTTATTTTTATTATGTTCACTGTAGAAATACCATATGCAGTAATTCATCACTGCGTTAATACCATGTCAATGATTAAAAATGCTAGGAAAGAGCAACAACATTTCCCTCTTTAAGTTAAACTATTTTTTCTAAAAACGTGCAATTCTTACTGAATGTATCTGGGATTTAGGCTTTTTAGCACTGATTAAGAAAAACCATAATACAAAAATAGTTAAAACAAAGAACAGCAGAATATTTCTGTCCTCATCAACCCCACCCCGAAACACTAATGAAACCTATTATAAATCTAAATCTCCCATTCTTCACTTTCTTGCTCCACCCCTTCCTCTCTCCTGGCAAAAAAAAAAATAAGATCAATCTATTAATAAAAGACTGAGACTAGTTGCAAACTGCTTTTGAGTGTAAAACAATTTTCATAGAAAACTGGTTTAAAATCTGTTTAAAAAAATCTTTAAGATTTGCAGGCTGGATCCAAGGAAACAGGTGGCCAGTGTAACCTGCCAGGCCCTACCAAATGTATTGGTGGCCCTACTTAAAAATCAATATAATTATGCCTTAAAATTCATCAAAGGATGGCAGCTGGAAGAAGTCATAACTTTTGTCAGGAAGCCTCCATCAGATTCAGCTAGTATTTTGCAGTATCTGGAGAACACAGCAGAATCATGAGCGTCCAAGGATGAGCTCTTTTAAACTCTGTTTTCACAGAAACTTTCACAGAAAAGAAGATAGCAAGGCGCTTAAAAAAAAAAGTGGCTATACTGTATTATTTACCTTCAACGTTTTACATTTGAATTGCTTTTTTTTTTTTTTTTTTACATTTTGTGTGGTATTATACAGATTTTTATTTACTTTGTACTTTTTCAAACATAAAATTTTTTTAACACAATTAAGTATTTTCAATTCCTTAAGGTAAATACTTAACATTAGTTTTAAAAATTCAGGACCCCAGAATTAAATCAAAATTTAATCTCCCAAATCCCATGATTATATTCCCTGATGAAATGCATTGACAAGATATTACTTACTTGATTTGTTTTGTTTCCGCTTGGGGCTGCCAATTGACGAGACAAATTCACTATGAGCTGAGGGACCGATACCATTACGATCTCTCCAGTTATCAGATTCACTACTACTTCCCAAATGTTCCCGACTGCTGGAACGTGAGAGAGACATTGATGAACCCTGCAAGAGACCACAAGGAAAATTACTGCAGAAACAGATTTCAGAGTAGCAGCCGTGTTAGTCTGTATTCGCAAAAAGAAAAGGAGGACTTGTGGCACCTTAGAGACTAACCAATTTATTAGAGCATAAGCTTTCGTGAGCTACAGCTCACTTCCTCAGATGCATATCGTGGAAACTGCAGCAGGCTTTATATATACACAGAGAATATGAAACAATACCTATTCCCACCCCACTGTCCTGCTGGTGGGGTGGGAATAGGTATTGTTTCATATTCTCTGTGTATATATAAAGCCTGCTGCAGTTTCCACGATATGCATCTGAGGAAGTGAGCTGTAGCTCACGAAAGCTTATGCTCTAATAAATTGGTTAGTCTCTAAGGTGCCACAAGTCCTCCTTTTCTTTTTGCAGAAACAGAGGTGTTTAACTGTCAAATTGCAGTGTGTTTCTCTGAAGCAGCCCAGTTAAACACAACAGCTTTTCAACAATTTTAAATATGCTGCCTGCAGTTAAATATGAACCAACTAATTATTACAATTTATGCATTTAGACAGAACTGCTGTTTTTGTAATAAGTTTAAGCAGAAGTTACTTTTTAAAAAACACTAGCTTCATATCAAAATGCTCTAAATTCTTAACCTTTTGTCACAAAAATTTTTCTATGGTCTCTTCCTCTCACACAGCTATCTACCTAGCATCTCGAAGTAACATACAAGTAGCCCACATTACCTCAGTACTAATTGCAGTCTATACATTAAATTTGATTGTTTACATTAATAAGTCAGAAATTACCAACATTAACCACAAAAAGAAAAAGAGTACTTGTGGCACCTTAGAGACTAACACATTTATTTGAGCATAAGCTTTCGTGAGCTACAGCTCACTTCATCGGATGAATTCAGTGGAAAATACAGTGGGGAGATTGCATCCGATGAAGTGAGCTGCAGGTCAATAAAGCTTATGCTCAAATAAATGTGTTAGTCTCTAAGGTGCCACAAGTCCTCCTGTTCTTTTTGCGGATACAGACTAACACGGCTGCTACTCTGAAACCAACATTAACCAGACAGTAGAATCTGAGATGCTGCAGTTAATTCCTGTTACAGTATCTGGAATTGGATGGTATAAGGGCTGGTAAAGGCTGACGTTTTTGTGTTTGTTTTGTTTTACAGTAGCCAGAGTATACATGAACTATGCATGGGGTGAAGCCTGACTGGGGAAAAGGATACATTTCCACAAAGCTCCAGATGAAACCTTCTCTCTTGAGTTTATCTTTTATAGAGCTTCTCAGACAATAAACAGTGTGATGAGTGAATGAGTTAATTGGAACTGTAGATGAGAACAAGACCAAAGCAAAGAGTACATGTGACAAGTTACTATTGTGCAGTCTCACTCCTGTAAGCCTTCCAAACTAGCACTATTTTGCTTATTTCCACCAGCTTCACCAACCCTTTCTAACAAACAGTAGGAAGGATAGCAGGAGTTTAATAGAGCTGTTCCTTAATACATTTTAAATGACAGAGGATAACTGCCATCACTGGAAAGAAAAGAACTATTTTCCAGGTGGACAAATTAGGTTGGTGGACAGTGTGCTGAATATGGAGTGAAAGAAGGGACAGAATCCAAGTCTGTTTTAAAAGAAAATAAAGGACTATCTACAATATGTCTGACCAAGGTGGCGATTACAAGTTGTGATACAATAAAATGTGAGCTAGCAATGCTGGGAAATAAAACACAAAGTAAAATATCACAGGGAGAAACAAATGTGTCCAGTGAGCTTAGTTTGCAAATAGATTTCCCAAACGTTAGCACTGGATATCAAGACAATTGCTATTTACTGAAGAGCAGTTCTTCAGCATATCCCTTCTGGGCCACATCAAGAATGAAAATGTAAGGGGTAAAGTGACCAGCAGTGCTTTCTGATATGAATAACAAAGTCTTGAAAACTGCCAAAGGGAAGCAGGGAATATATTACAAGAGATGTAGGATTTTTATTTTCCCCAGATGTTTGCATAACAGCACATACCAAAATGGGAACTGGAGTCATTGTAAAAATAAGAGTTTAGCAGTTGAAAGAGCTGAGGATGTGGTTTGTGCCTGGTCAGACTCCAAGTGACTAAGGCCCAAAACCTTTTTCTTCTGGAATAATGTGTCTGCTAATAAACTTGTAGAAACAGTGAGCGTATAATGGTTTGGAGAAAATGGGAAACAGCTTAACAAATATACAAAGACAAATCAGTTGGATAGCTGAGAAGTAACGTTAGCAGTATATTTTATCAGAAAATTGGCACTGAGTTTTGCTTTACATTTTTCTTCTTCTGTGTTTCTGGCTTACACATTCAATACTGCAAACCTACCACATATATCTGAAAGACATATGTTAACTTTATGCATGCCAAAGGGGAAGCTCCATGCCACACCTTTATTGTGGTTTAATATGTGTACTGCGCCCAAAGTAGTATAGGAGGGTGCCTCCCAGGTCAAAGTCTCTGCCCAAGGAGCCCACCTACCTAGAATTTAGACAACATGAATGAGGGTGGAAATAAAGAAGAGGTAGGCTTTGGTAGGTCTGGACAGGGTTACAACAGCATAATGCAATGGAAAACAATGTCAGAATTACTACAAATAATGGAGTTTAAGCAGAGGACAGGGCCTTCTCTGACTTTAGGCTTCTAGTAAGCCCTCTGTGAAGTTTACAGCTGCTCTTTCCCAGCAGAGTCCCTAAGGGATGAGGTGCCACTCTCCTTGCACAGGAGTGAATCCCAGTGCAGCAACTCCCAGGGACAAAAGGAAGTTTGAACTGCACCCCCTGTAGTCACAAACGTCACTCTACTGACCAGCAGCAAGCTATATTACAGTTTACTTTCATACTAAAGGAATGTTTTGTTTTTTTCCTCATGAAACATAGCAACCAACCTAGGCTAGATTTCAACGAGTGGTGTAAGATACTGCTTCCCTTTTCTGATGCATTGAACCAAATCATCCCACTCCTGTGTTGTTCTTAATTTGTTCCACAAGAGCAATTGTTGGGAACAGATTTTTTTTAAAAACTGAAGATTAACAATGGAATTCCCATTATTCTATGGATGGACTTGATATTCCCAGCATTCCCAGATACAAGGAGCTTTTTGCTGGAAGAGATTATGCGGTATCTTCAAGCACTAATGCTGTTAAGAATCTTATTTACAAGATTGCCTTTTACAAACATATAAACATTGAAATTTAAGACATGCCTATGCAATTTACTGAAAACATATTTAAAATGTTCTGTAATTTTACATACTTCATACGTAGTGGTCATAGACGGCTTGTATGATACATGATTAGCTCTTCTTAGTTCCTTGATTGTTTCTGCAGGCATAGATTTGGAGAATCCTAGGCCACTCCATGTATTTGTTGGAGTTCTCACTTCTGTTACAACAGGCTTCTTTAACATAGCTTAAAAAATATGAAGAAAAAGACATTTATAAGCATTAAGCTCAGTGCATTGACAGATAAATGCATCTTTCAGGCCAAATACTGACATTCTGGACACAAATGGATCACATTAACCCACAGAACAGTACATTCTCAGCATCTCAGATCCCCAGTGGGGCCTGATTCCCACCCTTTCTTAAACCACTGTAAGACAGCAGTAAGTCTATTGAAGCTAGAGAGTAGTAAACACTGTACGGAAGGAAGTGAAGAGAATCAGGTCCATGATGTTTAAAGAAAAAAGCAACCATTTTCCAAATGAGTTGCAATGTGCTTGTTAAAATTAGTCTGATACTAATTTATCCCCAAGGTTATTACAAATACCAGAAGGTTTCAGATCTATAGAGTTACTAGCAGTCTATAAACTACTAATAATGTAACTACCATATAACTTCTGAATTTGTACTAATAATATTCTATAAACTAGTATCAAAATATCCACAAAATACATTTGACAGAAATACATTGAGTTCATTGTACTTATGAACTTTTCATTTTAGCTAAAAACATATAAAAACTGCAAAACTGAACCTCAGAAAAATCATTTGACCAGTGTACTGACAAATAGATGCATGTTAGAAGTCACTGTTTCTTCACATACCTTTGGTTGCTAATAGCTTCTTTTGTTCATAGTCAAATGCCTAAAAATTAAAGAGACAGAAAATGTCTTAATTGCTGCTCTAAGTAAATGTCATTCCTGTGCACAGCTCTTTCTAAAAACAAATATTCTGATCATGGTCCATGAATTCATCTAGGAAGAACGTTAAGCACCGCACAATAATGTAACAGTAGTCCAATGAAAGCCTGACATACATAAAACATTCATTCAAAACTAGCTAATTAGTACTGTAAATTATTCTCTCCCACTTTCATGTGAGTTGTAGCAGTATGTGAAGTCTGCATAGGTAGCGTTTTTACAAGGCATTACTTGAGATTTTTTTTTGAATTGTCTGTTGACGAAGTATTTAAAACTCTAGAGGAAACAAGTCAGAATTATAATAGGAAAACAATAATTAAACAAGTACACTAAGTAGTAATTTTCTGCACAAAGTTCTCTGGACTATACCCTTTGCAGATTAGATTCTTTTCCATCTTCATTTTAAATTCTCTTATTCAGATGAATATCTTGATGTAGTACAGGAAAACATGTCATTATACTGCTCATTATAATAAGAGTAATAAAAATGTTTCTAATTTTTGGATGCTAATTCTTTAGTAAATTACACTTGTTCTTTCCATTACAGAGCAGTAAATCTGTTCACACAAATATGCATTACAAAAGGTATTATTTTGCAGAGTCTGATTAGTAAGGGGATATCTGATGTTGTGCAGGGCTTTGGAATGATCCAAAGATATTTTTTCCCCTTGGAAGACTAGAACTTTGGTCATGGTAAAGGTGAACGCTTTGAATCTCAACCAGTGATTGACTATCTATTTGCCACAGAGGCCTATGTAAAGGGCTCATCTATAGAGAGAAATTTACCAGAAGAACTATACTGGTATGACAACACTGCTAACTTTATGCCAGTATAACCCCTGTGCGGACACAATTATTCTGGTATAAGACAGCTTTTTTCCATTTTGCCTTATACCACTTTCAAAGTGAAATAAACTAAACTGGAAAAAGACACTCTTATTCTGGAATAAGGGTGTCCACACAGGGAGTTACACAAGCATAACTATAACAGTATAATTATACCAATATAGCTCTGCTGGTGACCCTGTGTAGACAAAACACATGTACAATGACCCTGTGTAGACAAAAGCCACAGGCAAGACTTCACTAACAGACAAAGAAACAAATGCATGTTGACATGTCTTATGAAAAGTCTCAAGTAGCACTTCTATGAACAACATGTCTCTTCTCAAAGCCATAACATTTTTACATGCGTGTCCACACACACACAGCAAACAAGAGAGATTTAGCTTAGATATTAGGAAAATCTTTCTAACTGTCAAGATAGTTAATTATTGGAACAGATTATCTTGTGAGGTTGTACAATCCCTGTAACTGGATGTTTTAAAGAACAGGTTAGACAAGCATCTGTAGAGATGGTCTACATATACTTAATTCTTACTCAGCAAGGGATATGTACTAGATGACCTCCTCTTCATGTCTCTTCCAGACCCACATTTCTATGAAATTAAGTTTATTCCCTGCTTATATTTGTATTACATTTATTCTTTTCTTTCATCAGAATTTTTAAAAGAATGTTCAGGAGATTTTTGTGTTTGAATAGCAGGTTTTGTTGCTCTTTAATACTTCCTTTGGAGTGCATATACATGAATGTGATTGGATAAATCCAATTAGATAGGAAAGTTCTATAAAAGTCACAAATGTATTTGATTGCCTACTTGAGAAGGCTGCATAATTCTCTCCATCAAATCATGTCACAAAATATCTAAAATCCACACACGCCCAAAAAAGCCTAGAAACCTCCACAAGGAAAGTCTAAAGAACATTTTATACACATACAGTTTTTTGCTATTATCAGGCAATGCCTCTTATAATCAACTGGTAACTGGATTCAGCCTAAAAGAACTGAGAGAAGGGTTGGAGAGAAGAAAGATAACTTCAACTTCTGCCTCTTCTCATATTCCTAGATACAGTTTAATTTGTCTTTATCTAACATTAGATGTAAGCTCATATTTATGCTTTACATTATCAGTTTGCAAATGCACCATGCTGTGGGAGGAAATTGAAGGGGGTAACACTGTTCAATGCTTTTGTCTACAATCCAAACATTGACAAAGTCATGTAGCCAGGAAAGCCAGTCACTTCATTGCATTGGACATTTATCAATGGTAACAATGCATTAGATTTGGGTGTATCAATAGGTACCTGCATATTTACATATGACGACTGTGGAACAAGGCGCACTCTTTCAGAATTCTGTTGGGCAGCTGCTGCCCTCTCCGCTGCTCGTTCACTACCAGGAGCTTTTTTATCGGCAACGGGACTTTCAGAAGCACTCAGCTCAGAATCAGAAAGCAATCTCTCTGTGGTGCTGAAAAAGTAAAGGCAGTTGTTCTTCAGAATTATCTGTAATGGTTTCAATCACTACTCTTTGTTTTAAACAATGAGCATTCAGTGCAATGAATAAATGAACTACTCTCGCTAGAAAGTTGATAGTAAATCTGAAGAAAAACCAGTACACAAACATTACATTTTTAAGAAACTTTTTCTAAGGCATCAACTGTTCTTTTCAGACACACGTGTTGCTGTGTTAACTAAAGATAATGTGTCTTCACGCTCACTTCTTTATTTTCCATGGCTACATGTTTTTCTGGGATTTCATTAATAGTTTCCCCAGCAGATTCCATTTTTTCTCCAATTCAGATATTTTTGTTGATCTAACTC
Source organism: Lepidochelys olivacea (assembly GCF_965140295.1). Lineage (NCBI taxonomy): Eukaryota > Metazoa > Chordata > Testudines > Cheloniidae > Lepidochelys > Lepidochelys olivacea. The sequence goes on along the minus strand of NC_140417.1, from coordinate 76,128,238 downwards.
ACCCTCAGTAGAATCAAAATTAAACTTGAAATTCCCTGAATTGCCAAAAAGAGAGAGTTTCAAGTGAAGCCTTAGAAAATGCTCCAAGTTCCGCCTTCTTCCTAGAAAACCGAAATGTCTTGCAGCTTATGGTCAATAAAGTGAATTGCGATAGGAAGCAAGGCAAGGGAAAACCACCTCTTTATAACTTCAGTCCCACTTACTTACAAAAGCATCTGGTATTATCAACTTTTCTCTACAAACTTCAGCTGTAGTCTTCCACTTACTTTGAGGAACACAAAAGCAATTGTACTTTAGATTTCTAAAGAATGCCTAATAAGAAAAGTACCCCAGATAGACTGCCTGGCTTCTGAATACTAAAACAAACAAACATTTATATTTAAAATTAGTAAGTCTAGATACTTGAATTTGATCAGGAGGAATTGTCCAGGAAGTTCCAAAGCTGTGTAACTAGAATGAGATATATATACTGAGACTACTGGGTGGAGGCAACTATCATTATAAATCAAAATAAATAAGCTGAGAAAATTAAAATTTAGGCTGAATGAGGGAATTATTTCGAGGGCTGTCAAGTGATTTAAAAAATTTATCGCAATGAATTGCACTGTTAATAATAGCTATCATTTACTTAAATATTTTTGGATGTTTTCTACATTGTCAAAATATATTGATTTCAATTACAATACAGAATATAAAGTGTACAGTGCTCACTTCATATTTATTTTTATTACAAATATTTGCACTGTAAAAAAACAAAATAGTATTTTTCAATTCACCTTATACAAGTACTGTAGTGCAATCTCTTTATCATGAAAGTTGAACTTACAAATGTAGAATTATGTACAAAAACCCCTGCATTAAAAAAATAAAACAATGTAAAACTTTAGAGCATACAAGTCCAATCAGTCCTACTTCTTGTTCAGCCAATCTCACAGACTAACAACTTTGGTTACAATTAGCAGGAGATAATGCTGCCCGCTTCTTGTTTACAATGTCACCTAAAAGGGAGAAAGGGCACTTGCATGGCACTGTTGCAGCTGGTATCGCAAAATATTTACATGCCAGATGCGCTAAAGATTCATATATCCCTTGATGCTTGAACCACCATTCCAGAAGAAATGCATCCATGCTGATGACAGGTTCTGCTCGATAACGATCCAAAGCAGTATGGGCTGACACATGTTCATTTTCATCATCTGAATCAGATGCCAGCAGAAGGTTGATTTTCTTTTTCGGTGGTTTGGGTTTTGTAGTTTCCGCACCAGAGTGTTGCTCTTTTAAGACTTCTGAAAGCATGGTCCTCACCCATCTCAGATTTTGAAAAGCACTTCAGATTCTTAAATCTTGGGTTGAGTGCTCTAGCTATCTTTAGAAATTTCACATTGGTATCTTTTTTGCATTTTGTCAAATTTACAGTGAAAGTGTTCATAAAATGAACAACATGTGCTGGGTCATCATCTGAGACTGTTATAACAGGAAATATATGGCAGAATGCAGATAAAACACAGCAGGAGACATACAATTCTCCCCTGAGGAGTTCAGTCACAAATTTTATTAATGCATTATTTTTTTAACGAGTGTCATCAGAATGGAAGCATGTCCTCTGGAACAATGGCTGAAGCATGAAGAGGCAAAAAATCTTTAATGCATTGGACATGTAAATATCTTGCAATGCCAGCTACAACATGTCCATGTGAACACCTGTTCTCACTTTCAGGTGACATTGTAATTAAGAAGTGGGCAGCATTATCTCCCATAAATTTAAACAAACTTGTTTCTCTTACCGAGTGGTTGAAAAAGAAGTAGGACTGAGTGGACTTGTAGGCTCTAAAGCAGTGCTTCTCAAGCTATCTGATGTGGGGGATCAGCAATTTTTTTCCCCAATGGGCGGGCAGACCGGCAGCCAATGGCTCGCGGACTGGCACCAGTCCGCAGACCACCATTTTGAGTAGCACTGCAAAAAAGTTTTACATTGCTTTGTTTTTGAGTGCAGTGATGTAACAAAAAAATACCCACCTACATTTGTAAGTTGCACTTTCACGATAAAGAGATTGCACTACAGTACTTATATGAGGTGAATTGAAAAATACTATTTCTTTTATCATTTTTACAGTGCAAATATTTGTAATAAAAATAATACAAAATGAGCACTGTATACTTTATATTCTGTGTTGTAACTGAAATCAATATAATTTGAAAAGCAGAAAAACATCCAAAAATATTTAATAAATTTCTATTGGTATTCTATTGTTTAACAGTGTGATTAATTTTTTTGAGTCAATTGCGTGAGTTAACTGCGATTAATCGGCAGCCCTAATTATTTCCTAACTGTGACGTCTATTATGACTAGATTCTAAAGAGAAGTGTTTGAAAACCCATTTAAGTAATTTAAAAATACACTGGAGAAAACACTAAACAATATACGGGTACTAAGGAATATTCCTGCATTGGAAAAATTATTCAAAAGATTTTTTCCATTGTTAATTTTCTGTTTTTAAACTTTGTCTTTATTCAAGCTTTTAAAATGTAACAGTATTTCCTGACGATTATTTTTTACTAAGAAAACAAATCTCAAGCACGGTATTTGTCACAGCAAATTAAAAAGTGAGCTATGAAAATCTATTGGTATTACAAAACACACACAAAATATTACAGAACTAAATGTACAAAAAGCTCCTCAGAGAAGCCAGTCTTCAAGAAAGCAAGGACTTCTGGTAGGCAGATGGAGAGGGAGGAATTCTTAGATGTCAAAAATGTTTACAATATCAACAACTTAAAGGGACTGTTATAAAACAAATAGTTTATTAAATTAAATATAGTTAAAAAATAAATCTGATTTAAACCAATTCTCCAATATTCATCAATGAATGAACCATGCATCTCAGCCCAAAGAACATGCTAAATATTATAGTCCATCTCTAAATTCTATGATTCTATACTCGTGAATGTAACATACTGTAAGTGAGAGTTTTTGGTTCCTTGCAGTAATTCTACTGTTTGCCTCTTAGTACAGGACTGTTTGGAAGAACTCATCATTTGCTTCAGATCACTGGCATTTGCTGAATGTGATGGACTTCTTGGCATGCCCACTTCTACAAAAGCATCATTGCAGCCTACAAGACCAAGAAAAAAGAGCTGTAAAATAAAACCCTTTCATATACCAATACCATTGCTGTACAGTATATTTAGAAAATCAGTAGCAATAATTTGCATAGAATTAAAACTATTTCACATGGAAAGGCATATAAAGGGCTAGCATTTAAAGATGTACTAATGTTCTCAAAGTTAGAAAGCACACAACTATACTTCATATATGCATAAAGAATTAGGAGCATACATTCACATAGTATGTGTACTATAAAACTAAGGGATATGTTTTCCAGTTACCTAAGGTTGAAAGTCACTAGTGATTTTGGATGACTTCAGTTTCTGGGACCAGTCTGAAACACCTTAAGGGGAATGATTTTCAGAAGCTGGATACTCACCACTTTCTAAAAATCCAGAAAGTTTTAAGGTATTTTGAGCTGGGCAATCAAAAATTGAGGCACCCAAAAATCACCAGTTACTATTTAAAATCTTAGCCCAAATGTCAAGTTGAAAATTTCTCCACTGGAAACTAGTACTGCTTTTGCAATGAACAACACACAAATATCTTGGGTTTAAATTCTCACTACTCAAATATTTTTCTTTTTTACTGGTGTATATACATTTTAAGTCAAGTCATTATTAGGATGACCATGAACCTAACAAAAGAGAACAGACTAGCTTTGCGTGACCTCAGTATTCACTGGAGAGAAATGTAGCCTGTCGCCACAATCTTGTTTAATAGCTTTTTTTTAAAGAGTGGATTTTTTTTTTAAATGGAAAGTTACTAAATTAATTTAGTAAGAACTAAAGAACTAAATTAATCAATTAAATCATTGAAACAGGAACAGCCAACTGGCCAGGATCTCTTGGGTCATCAAATCCAGTCTCTGTCCCCCACCACTATCACAAGTAACCCTGCCCTATAATCCTTGTCATGAATTTATCAAACTCTACCTTAACACTAATTAGGTTGTTCACCCCCCTACTACTATTGGAATTCTGTTCCAGAACCTCACTCCACTGATGGTTAGAAACTTTTTAATTTCTAGCCTAAATTTATTTATGGCCAGTTTATACATATTTATTCTTGTGCCAATATTTTCCATTAGCTGAAATAGCTATTCTCCCTTCCTAATGTTGCCCTCTTGAAGTATTTGGAAAGGGAAGTCATATCCCCTACCAGCCTTTGTTTTGCTAGGCTAAACAAGACAAGCTCTTTTATTCTCCTCTCTTAAGGTAGGCTCTCCACTCCCCGATCATCCCAGTAGCCCTGCACGTGTTCCAGTCTGAACTTATCCTTCTTGAACAGGCTTGACTGGAATCGTATGCAGCATTTCAAATGAGGTTTTACCAGACGCTCACACACAAAAAGTTCCATGATTCAATGTCTGTTAGGCCTAGTCTACAGAACAGTTTTAGTAATGGTAGAACTATGTAGGTTAAGGGGGTGAGTTTTTAACTGCTATGGTTATATCTGTGCATGGATGCACTTATACGACTACAAATGTGCTTACACTGACAGAGCTTATTCCCCTTCCCACATGGGAATAAACTATATATGGTGTAAGCCAATTTATACCAGTCTAGCTGCATCCACTCTAGCTTTAACTACCAGTATAGTTAAAGTGGTGCAACTATTATGTGCAGACAATACGTAATCCATTGGACAACATGTATTTGGGGAGGGGGCATGCTTTTCTCCAATGTGGCTGAGAATAAAATGCTGGCTCAAAAATTAATCTTACCTTTCACAATTTGTCTCTAAAATGCACAAACACTGTCAAACTAATACCATTACCAGCCAGAAGAACACAGGTCAAATGCTAAAACTTACCTTCCGCTGTATTTGACTTGGTGGTCACTTGTTCTGAGGTGCTATGACTATTTGTCTGCCTTGATGAATCACTGTGGTTTGTGCTCAACACATTTTCTCCTAGTGATGAGGCAGATAGTGCAGCATACTTGATATTTGATGTCTGAAATTATGAGAAGAACACGTTTAAATAAATCTTGGTTTCTGATTTATTTAAGGCAGGCGGAAGATTCTTATTTGGATCTAGGTGGGATAATTTGGCTTAATGTTTTTCAAGTTACATTTTATGAGCATTTTAATTACAATTTGAAATAAATGATCTTAAAGAGTCACAATGGCTGAAAGCAAAGTTTTTTTCCTAGAGTTTTTTCAGAGGAAGCTCATTGCAAACCGAGATCATCTTGTCCAGACCGAACATCACGCCACTTACCTTTACATGACCGTTTAAAGAAGTTGAACCCTTTTTGTTCTCAGATTGCATGCCATTGACATGAATGTCAACGGGAGTCAAGCCAGGGGGGGGTGATGGAGTGTTCTGACTATAATTAGGCACTCCAGATAGTAGAATACTAGTTAAAGCGGCTTGGGCAGTAGATGGTATCATCAGATGTGGTATAGCAGAAAAACCTGTAACAAAAATGAAGCCATATTCTGGTTCACTGACATATTGAGTACATCAGGCTGAATAAAAGCTGAATTTTATATAAAACCTTTGAATTACAATTATGTTGAAAATGACCAACCAAACCCAATTACTTAGTGCACGATCCAACACTTTGGATAAGATGTTTTCCCCATTTTTTTTTAAAAAACCTTCAAAGTTGCATGTGACATTATAAAAACATAGAATCATAGAATATCAGGGTTGGAACGGACCTCAGGAGGTCATCTAGTCCAACCCCCTGCTCAAAAGCAGGACCCATACCCAATTAAATCATCCCAGCCAGGGCTTTGTCAACCCTGACCTTAAAAACTTTTAAGGAAGGAGATTCCACCACCTCCCTAGGCAACGCATTCCAGTGTTTCACCACCCTCCTAGTGAAAAAGTTTTTCCTAATATCCAACCTAAACCTCCCACACTGCAACTTGAGACCATTACTCCTTGTCCTGTCCTCTTCCACCACTGAGAATAGTCTAGAACCATCCTCTCTGGAACTACCTCTCAGGTAGTTGAAAGCAGCTAGCAAATCCCCCCTCATTCTTCTCTTCTGCAGACTAAACAATCCCAGTTCCCTCAGCCTCTCCTCATAACTCATGTGTTCCCGACCCCTAATCATTTTTGTTGCCCTTTGCTGGACTCTCTCCAATTTATCCACAGCCTTCTTGTAGTGTGGGGCCCAAAACTGGACACAGTACTCCAGATTAGGCCTCACCAATGTCGAATAGAGGGAAACGATCACGTCCCTCGATCTGCTCGCTATGCCCCTACTTATACATCCCAAAATGCCATTGGCCTTCTTGGCAACAAGGGCACACTGCTGGCTCATATCCAGCTTCTCGTCCACTGTCACCCCTAGGTCCTTTTCCGCAGAACTGCTGCCTAGCCATTCGGTCCCTAGTCTGTAGCTGTGCATTGGGTTCTTCCATCCTAAGTGCAGGACCCTGCACTTATCCTTATTGAACCTCATCAGATTTCTTTTGGCCCAATCCTCCAATTCGTCTAGGTCCCTCTGTATCCTATCCCTGCCCTCCAGCGTATCTACCACTTCTCCCAGTTTAGTATCAACATAACATAATTATGGTAGTTTAAAAATCTTCATAGTATTTGGATATTTATGCATTTATAAGAAAATAGAAGAAAAGAATTATTCAGTGTAAGAGACTTTAAAGAATGAATGGGTCTGTCTTTTTCGGTTTTCTTTCTAGTGAAAAATTAAGAACTAATTTCATTTCTATTTAACTTCTACTGACCTGTGGCACTTGTGTTGGCAAGAGATGTTGCCCATAACGTAGGGCTGGGTGTGCCTGAACTTGGGCTCTGTAGAGGACTAACAGAACTATTAAGGGCATTCAAGAGAGAGTTTGGAGCAGCAGAGGTGTTGACAGATAAGGCAGTAGGACCTAAAAGACCTGTCAAAACAATTATATCCATTATGCATTTGTTTATATAGGAATTGTAAAGAACATTTTTTAAAGGTTATATTAAGTGTTGGTGTTGATTTTTAAAATACTTAAAAAGATTACAGTGCTATTTCTGCTGAGAGAGCATACACACAAATTAGGACAGGGATTTTTGAAGCATGCACATGCAAATAGGGCAAGGGGAATCACCAAAACCCAGTGGCTGCTAGGACCTGCAGGAGTAATCTAAACAAAAGGAAGGCAAATGTCTGCTCCTTCTATCAATCTGGCTCCCACCACTACAGTACTTAAGTGCCTCTGCCTGCTGCTGCTGCTCATACAGCCACCAAAAGCAGCTTCTCACTCTTTCCTTTCATGTCTCTCTGCTGTTTCTGGGAAGCATTGCTTAAGGGTGATGAGGAGGTAACAGCTACTTTACAGCCCTCCTCACAGCCAGCTCTTCACTGTCTTTAAGCTGTGCCTTCCTTGGAACACAGGGTGGTGCAAACGTGGAGGAGGAAGGAGAGAGGAAGGGGCCATACCCATGCTGCCTCCCTCCATCAGCAAACCTCATCACCCCTAAAAAAACATAACCATATCCAATATCCACAATTTATCCACAAAACTCCCCACATTTTGTAAATTTGTAAAAGGCTGGTATCATGGCATCAAAATGTAAACAGATGGCACAAGCCAAGACTCCAAGACACAAGCATGGATTCTAGGATGCAACCATAAAGGATTGCTGGATTGTGAGTCAAAAGAAAATAAGACTTGTTTGACCCCTTTCCTGTCAGTGATGGTCATGCATGGAGAAGGTTTGAGAACCCAAGTACGGGGGAAAAAAACATAATACATAAGCTTATACATATTTTTGGTGAACAAAGATCAAGCAGTTATAGCTTTTAAACACAAAAAGCTAATTTTCCTGGATTATTTATGGCACAATAATTCTCTTCTAGAAAGAGATGGAAAATATAAACACTCCTGGCTTAGGTTTTATACTGACAGACAAGTGCCAACAACATATGAGTGAAGAAATAGTTGTTTGCAGTGTTGTTGTAGCTGTGTCAGTCCCAGCATATTAGAGACATACGGTGGGTGAGGTAATATCTTGTATTGGACCAAGTGAAGTTGGTAACATAAAAGATATTACCTCATCCACCTTATCTCTGAAGAAACAGTGTCATTCAATATTTAGTTACTACAGTCAGAAACAAATATTACTAATACCTAAGGCTAATCTTTAACTAATGTTAAATGGCAGACTACTTACATGTAGTCAAGGAGTCTTTTCCCTGTTCACCGCTTAAGTTTCTATTTGACAAGTCATAATACCTCCAGGAGTAAGGGGGTTCATTTGGATAAGGGTTTCTCTCAAAGCCATAAATGGGGTGCCACACTTGACTTATAATCTCTCTCACGTTATTACCCTACCTGAAAAGGAGTACCTCCCTTTACCCATTCAACTTAATGTATAAAGAGTTTAGTTTTCAAATGTCTAAACTTCTCCATCTTTCAGAGGATACACTGAAATTATTCCCACTATCCATTACTAAAATATTGGAGGTTGTTTGTAATGACAAATACTTCTGAAATGTCAGGGGTGGGCCTTGAATTTCCCAACATCTAATGCTACTCATAATTGAAAAGTATAGCTGGTCCTGTACTTCCCAATATGTGTGAACTGTGTTTCAAACATTATAAAGCAAGAGTAAAGTATATACCAAGTCCAGTGAGTCCTAACCCTGCTGAGGGCAAGATGTCCAAACCAGGACACGAGAGGCCAACAGGGCATGAGATTGTAGATGGATTTGTTGCTATGGTGACTCCATTACTTTCAAGTCCCAGGAGACGTTTCCTTGCCTCATACATATTTAAGGCATTTCGTTCGACACTTTTTACAATCACAGACTGCAAAAAAGAAATGAAACATTGATATGAAGGTGTAATATAATTTCAAGAAATTATACAATCTTACAATAATGCTTCAGAGCCACAGGCTTGGTCTACACTGAAAAGTTATGTCAGCAGAGCTATGCTGGTCAGAGATATGAAAAACCACAACAGTGACCGACGTAGCTTTGCTGACATAACCCCCAGCGTAGGTGCCGGTATGTCAATGGAAGAGGGCTTCTGTCGACATAGCTAACTTTGTTTGGGGAGGTGGCTGTTCCTACACAGATAGATAACCCCTTCTCTGTCAGTGCTGGCTGCTTCTACACTATGGGGCTATGCCAGAACAATTATGCCAGTATAATCTACAAACAGTGTAGACACCCCCCCCAGTAAAGTCATAACACAACTTAAAATAGCAGAAACACAATATCCATTAGTGCTTTTTCAGGCATTCAGCAGTTTGTGGCAAGGTTAGAACATTTTTCTTAATGTTTTTGTTCATCTTTAAAAGTGAAAACAGTCTTCCCCAGGAATATTGTTCATTTTTTTAATTAAATGAAGCTAATAAAGTTAGGAAGCATAATTATGGCCTGACTAGGATGATGGACTGGCTCTTTCTAACAGCTACTGTAAGCGTCCAAGCTCTATAGAGGGTAGCCAAGAGAGATGGTTGTTAGATATAGGAGTCTCATGTTTGCTTCCCATTACATTTACAAGAAACATGCTTCATGCAACAAACAAAAAACATGTGTCTCTTCTATTTGCACTAAATGCTATCTATTGAAGTCAGTATAGGAGCCTAGGAGTATGAAATGAAAATGATTATTCCCTTTTATTGACTTGAAATGTTCCTACATTTAGAATGAAAGCTGCTGATACAATGGAACATTCACCTGACATTTTACAGTTTGTCGTCAAGCATTTATACATAATGGATTGATTGGACAAGGATCTGAAACTGATGAACTGGGTAGGTTTAAGGACAGGTGTCCTCAGTTTAAAAGGACAGGTGTCCTTAATTCAATCATTACGCGCTGTATAAAATGATATGAACCAAGACTTCTCTTTTGCCAATCAGAATAGGCCTAGAGATTGTTAAAAATAACAGGGAGTTGTGTGACTTAAGATTTAATCCTGTAAACCAACTCAAGAGCAATTTTAGTTGTGACTACTTCCGTTATCTTCTATGAAGGGTTTGCAGGATCAGTCACTTAGACAAATCAAAAAGAAAAGGAGTACTTGTGGCACTTTAGAGACTAACAAATTTATTTGAGCATAAGCTTTCGTGAGCTACAGCTCACAAATCAGATGATCCAAATTTTGTCAAATATTTAATACAAAAAAAACCTGCTGTAGAACAGAGCTAGTATAGTATGGAACACTCAACCTGAAGACATTTTTGTAATTCACTGAAAAAAGGCATTTTGATTAGAAACTACTCAGCTTAAAGCTAATGAGCCAAATTCTGCTCTTAATGTGTACAGCTTCACTGAAATCAAAAGGGGGCACCTCTTTGAACAGAACAGAATTTGGTCGTGTCACCAGTGAAGTACCAAAGTGAAGAAAAGACAAAACAGTGAATGGCTCCTTTAAATGCAATATCCAGGAATGAAGTGATCAATATTTCATATAGTGTTATGGGGGTTTTGTGTACAGAGAACATACCTCATAGTTTACAAAAAATAGGTTAGGTTTTCACCAACCTTGCTTGGTTGTTTTGGCTTTGGTTTAATGCTGATGAAGACATCTAATTGTTCCATTAGCTGAGTTATAATCTGTGGTTCTATTTCAATTTCTTCCTTCATATCAAACATCAGCACAAGAGGAAGGCAACCCTGGAAAGTTAAATTCAAATGATAAAGTACCCTTGTACCAAATACAACATCGGCTAAAACACAACAGTCAACATTTCCTTCCTATGTAGCTCAAGATCTTAGCAGATATGACTGAAATAGTAAGAATGAAATTCTACAAGATCAGTATTACCTCCTACAACTCCAACACTCAGAGAGCTTTCAGAGTAGCAGCCATGTTAGTCTGTATCCGCCAAAAGAACAGGTGTAGTTGTGGCATCTTAGAGACTAACCAATTTATTTGAGCATAAGCTTTTGTGGGCTACAGCCCACTTCATCGGATGCACAGAATGGAACATATAGTAAGAAGATATTTAATTATCCCCCTATAGTTGGTATGGCTACTTCCACCTTTTCATGTTCTCTGTATCTATCATCTTCTTACTATATGTTCCATTCTATGCATCCAATGAAGTGGGCTGTAGCTCACAAAAGCTTATGCTCAAATAAATTTGTTAGTCTCTACGGTGCCACAAGTACTTCTTTTCTTGTTCCTCAGAGGATGTGACCCTTTGTTGAGTAAGAATCTCACCACAGAGTGAACAAAGATTAACTCATGGGTTATATACATTCACTATCCAAAATTATAGGATGTTGGAAGGATCGACTTTTGAAAGTATGTACTGTCTAATTGCCACAAACTATTGTCAAGAGAAGAGTTAGCAGTACCATTATTTGGTCATATTGTTAATCTTCAAATCATATTTGGGGTGAGGGGATAAAAGAATGTTATAACTGTGAAAAAGAAAATCCCTCTGGATTGTAAAATCTTTAATAAAATTTCCCTTTGCCTCACCACTGAGTAGCTAAATCTGTATTTTCAGAGATTAAGCTGCAACACTTCTGCAATTCAAGAGGTTTTAAAATACAACAACACTGAGAAGAAAACAATTATCATGTAGAGAGTAGCAAATGCGTGCTGCATACTGTGCAAAAAAGGAAAGAAAACATGATTTGTCACCCCAACAATATCAGTTCTGCATAATCAAACATTTATATTTTCTTTCCAAAGGGTTTCAAAGTCTCCATAGACTGTACAAGAATCACTTCATCCACCAAGCAATGCAACCAGGAAAATAGCAGCAGTTCAACATAGTAAAATTACACTACTCAGCAGTTTAGAGCAGAAAGTGAAGGCGGAAGCAGGAAGCCAAGCCACTTATTTAGGTGTATAAATACGGAGAGCTCTTTCTGAAAATCTCGGCCATAGTATTTTGTCATATTTGACTCTTTTGCTTTACTACCTTTGCACTTCCCTACCAAACTACTTATACTCCATTCCCTTCATTTCCCTAAAACCTAGCCCTTCATTTATGAAAATATTATTTTGGTACCTGGTAGGTGCCCAGCACTTTTGAAACATCTGACTACTCACATAGGTGCTTGAATATGGACTTTGCAGCCCTGAATTTAGGCACCTATTTTTTTTAAAAAAACCCTGGCATATGTTTAATTTTTTTAAAGAGATTATATTCAGATAACTAACAACGTATAAAAGAAAATACCCTCCAAGTTCACCAAAGTTCAAAAGGGATATCGGGAGAAATGAAAAGCAGATAAGAGTGCTTCAAAATAATAATCCAAGATTGTCAAAAGTTACAGGTTGGTCCATATAACTAATTGAAGCTTAAGCTAACAGAAAACTACACTATTTTAGGGGACCAACTTTGGGAAGACTATGAAAAACAGATTGACTTCAGAAAGTCAACTTGGCTGAAGAAGCCATAGTCATGAATAACACATTCAAATCAATAATCCCCACTATAACCCATTTTGTTGTGGTAAGAAAAATGCTGAGCACATGTCATACTTGGATTTTCCAACAGTTTTTGTAAAGCCAAAAATGTAATTATTCAATAAGCATTTGAATAAACAAATTCAACTAAAAGTCAAGAAAACAAAACAGCCCAAAATTGAAATTTTACAATCTGGAAGTAAGTTTTAATAAGCGTGAAACATGATTTGGTGGCTGGACTATAGTTTTGTTATGTTTATAACACCTGGGGGATGGTATTGGAAAAAAGGAAAGAAAGCAAATATGCCCAACCAGAAGGAAGCCAATGCTAAATGGGAAGGCTTCCCCCCCAAAAAAGCAGGTTTTTTCATGGACCAGAGTGTTCTTTGAGGGACATTAAAGAAACAAAACTAACTTTTCAATATGAAAAATAAATTAATACTCTAATGTTATGAGCAAATGGATCATAAATAAAATTATTTTATGCAGTCATTGAAATTAAGTTTCTTGATCTACTGATTAGTGATACTAAATACTGAGAAAAAGACAGATGAATAGGAAAAACCAAACAAACCCCCCAGAAGACAACATGCTGAGCTTTTAACTGTTGACTTCTTTAAAAAAAACCAAAACAACTCTGTCAACTCAAGATAGCAATAAGTTTTTATTTTGAGTCACAATATAAACTTGCTTTTCTTTTATGGTTTGCCATTTACCAGTTTCTCATATGGACATTATCTTAACAGCCATATTTGGACACTATAGGTTCATGAAGATCAAAATGTGTAAGCTAGTGGCAAAGTGATATAGTTCTCTGATTAGCACACATCTGGAATGTGGAAGGTTTTCCAAGTCAGAATTTAAGGGCACCTGCAATTTATATATCAATATAAATCATGGCCTTTTCGGTGAGTAAATTTGTGTACAACTTGTGTTAATGTCAGGTTTATATTAACATTTACATTTAAGAATAATGCAAATTAACTTTTAATACACAAAATGTATGCATCTTATAAAAAGGAATGTAATACATGTTATTAAAATCTTGTTTGCCATGTTTGTGTCACATTAAATAATTAGTACATTGGACACATATGGGAATCAATATAAATAATTAGTTTACATCCACAATATTAGTTTCTCAATTTCATTTTGTGAGTGGTGAATTGCTTTTAAAAGTTATAAATATTACTGTGTAGTTTATCTAATCTTTATAGCCTAAAAGAAACATACATATCACCTACCCCAAAGGGTTGAGCATATTGATCTCTTCGTGGCTTTTGGAAGCTCATCCATCAGCCCGCACCGCTTCCCGCAGCCCCCATTGGCCTGCATTGGCGAACCGCAGCCTGTGGGAGCTGTGATCGGCCAAACCTGTGGATGCGGCAGGTAAACAAACCGGCCTGGCCCGCCAGGGGGCTTAACTTGGCATGTCAAAGGTTGCCGATCCCTTACAGTATCATGCACTTCAGAAGTTCACAGGAAGCTTGCTTAGGCTACCTATTTTGTCTTTGTTGATTTTAGGGAGCCATGTAAAGTTTGCTTATAGAAATTGTCAAGCTCAGAGAAGTGGCTACATGGGAAAACAGTTCACACTGTTGTATATTTTGCCATCAAATGATTTTTGTAATAATGGATGAGATAGTTTCATTGTCTAGCTCAGAGACAACATCAGCACCTATTTGGCCTGCTTCCAGGAAACATGGAAGCAGCCAATATTAAATCTGACTATAGCTAGACAGCTTCTGGTACCACAGAAGTCTCAAAAATATAGAAATTTGAGTCCACTGAAAGGAGCCAAAAAACACTGTGTTGAAATTTATTTTAGAAGATCCAAGGAATGAATGCAGCTATTTATGCCACGCAGCTGACCAGGTTAAATAAAGTAATTAAAAACTTTTAAGTTAGTAAATATCTCTTGCTACTAATTTTTAATCTCTCTCTCTCTCTATATATATAAAATGTGTGTGTATTTTTTTATATATATATATATATATATATATATATATACACATACATACACACATATTTTGTTAGTTTCTCCTTTTAAAAATATGTTCAGTTTTGTCATATCACCTAGCAAATATAGGGACTCTAGCATACTATTAAAAATGTCCATTTATTTTTTGTAACGCTTGCTTTTAAAAACATGTTATAGCTACAAAATTGGAACCATGAGTAAATATTTCAAAACATATGGAACAATGCCAGGTTGGACAAACTAAATCTCAATTTGTTCCTCAGTTTAGGTCAGTATACTTCTTAAGGGCTATAGATTTCCTGTAGCTCTGAGCACACAGAAATTAGTGGTGTTTTACCACCAGAAAGTTGAATTTTGCAATATTCTAAAAACCTTTCAATAGTTTCTGATGTTTCTTTCCTCCATGCAGCAAGGGTATTTGAAAATTTATATGTTATTCTTATTTATGTTTTGGGGCACTACTGTCTCCCCTATCTTCTTCAGCTTGAATGACAATGGGAGTAGCATACTTTGAAGCTCACTGATGATATACATAGAATAGCTGTCTCTCAATATTTATAAGCATGTCTGTTCAGGAATCAATACACTATTTTGATTATATTATTTATAATACAGACAACCATGTACACACATACACACACTCTCCCTCTGGAGGCTCTCTCAGTTCAGATGGAGTATGTATGTTGGGATGGTAAAGGAAGGACAAATAGCTCAAAACAGTACAGACATGGGGTTTTAGAAGTCAGTAATATAAGGGCTTGCAATACTTATGTGTCTAATACAAACTTAATTTTTTATTTTTATTCATTAATTGTATATATTTATCTAGTGCAATGAGGTTACATCTACAAGTGATATTCCTACGTTTTCTGTATGTTAGTCTTGATCATATGTTGATCTTGATCATTGGACAAATGACCAGGGAAGAGTATAAAAATGTTCCTCGGGCATGTAGGAATGAAATCAGGAGGGCCAAATCGCACCTGGAGCTGCAGCTAGCAAGAGATGTTAAGAGTAACAAGAAGGGTTTCTTCAGCTATGTTGGCAACAAGAAGAAAGCCAAAGAAAGTGTGGGCCCCTTACTGAATGAGGGAGGCAACCTAGTGACAGAGGATGTGGAAAAAGCTAATGTACTCAATGCTTTTTTTGCCTCTGTCTTCACGAACAAGGTCAGCTCCCAGACTGCTGCGCTGGGCAACACAGCATGGGGAGTAGGTGGCCAGCCCTCTGTGGAGAAAGAAGTGGTTAGGGACTATTTAGAAAAGCTGGACGTGCACAAGTCCATGGGGCCGGATGCGTTGCATCCGAGAGTGCTAAAGGAGTTGGTGGCTGTGATTGCAGAGCCATTGGCCATTATCTTTGAAAACTCACAGCGATCGGGGGAAGTCCCGGATGACTGGAAAAAGGCTAATGTAGTGCCCATCTTTAAAAAAGGGAAGGAGGAGGATCCTGGGAACTACAGGCCAGTCAGCCTCACCTCAGTCCCTGGAAAAATCATGGAGCATGTCCTCAAGGAATCAATCCTGAAGCACTTACACAAGAGGAAAGTGATCAGGAACAGTCAGCATGGATTCACCAAGGGAAGGTCATGCCTGACTAATCTAATCGCCTTCTATGATGAGATTACTGGTTCTGTGGATGAAGGGAAAGCAGTGGATGTATTGTTTATTGACTTTAGCAAAGCTTTTGACACGGTCTCCCACAGTATTCTTGTCAGTAAGTTAAAGAAGTATGGGCTGGATGAATGCACTATAAGGTGGGTAGAAAGTTGGCTAGATTGTCGGGCTCAACAGGTAGTGATCAATGGCTCCATGTCTAGATGGCAGCCACTATCAAGTGGAGTGCCCCAAGGGTCGGTCCTGGGCCCGGTTTTGTTCAATATCTTCATAAATGATCTGGAGGATGGTGTGGATTGCACTCTCAGCAAATTTGCGAATGATACTAAACTAGGAGGAGTGTAGATACGGTGGCAGGTAGGGATAGGATACAGAGGGACCTAGACAAATTGGAGGATTGGGCCAAAAGAAATCTGATGAGGTTCAACAAGGATAAGTGCAGGGTCCTGCACTTAGGACGGAAGAATCCAATGCACCGCTACAGACTAGGGACCAAATGGCTAGGCAGCAGTTCTGCGGAAAAGGACCTAGGGGTGACAGTGGACGAGAAGCTGGATATGAGTCAACAGTGTGCCCTTGTTGCCAAGAAGGCCAATGGCATTTTGGGATGTATAAGTAGGGGCATAGCGAGCAGATCGAGGGACGTGATCGTTTCCCTCTATTCGACATTGGTGAGGCCTAATCTGGAGTACTGTGTCCAGTTTTGGGCCCCACACTACAAGAAGGATGTGGATAAATTGGAGAGAGTCCAGCAAAGGGCAACAAAAATGATTAGGGGTCGGGAACACATGACTTATGAGGAGAGGCTGAGGTAACTGGGATTGTTTAGTCTGCAGAAGAGAAAAATGAGGGCAGATTTGATAGCTGCTTTCAACTACCTGAGAGGTGGTTCCAAAGAGGATGGTTCTAGACTGTTCTCAGTGGTAGAAGATGACAGGACAAGGAGTAATGGTCTCAAGTTGCAGTGTGGGAGGTTTAGGTTGGCTATTAGGAAAAACTTTTTCACTAGGAGGGTGGTGAAACACTGGAATGAGTTACCTAGGGAGGTGGTAGAATCTCCTTCCTTAGAATTTTTTAAGGTCAGGCTTGACAAAGCCCTGGCTGGGATGATTTAATTGGGGATTGGTCCTGCTTTGAGCAGGGGGTTGGACTAGATGACCTCCTGAGGTCCCTTCCAACCCTGATATTCTATGATATGGTAATTTTCTTTGTCACATGAGATAACAAACAAACTCCAATCATAATGCACCCAGTCTTGGCAGTCACAGCTCTAGATCATACCCCATACCTCTCCTAGAAGTCTCTATTAAACTCAGAAACTGTGACTAACGTAAAGATAAAGAATACTATACTACAGATTATGTTTACTATTAAAAGCTTAACATTCAAACCTTAAAACAAACTCACTAGTGATAGCTATAACTAATTGTAAAACTTGAAAACATTATGCAAAAAGTGGCTAAAGAGATTGTTATGATGTGGCTAGTTGAATCAGTTATTTCTTTTAAAAAAACCTAACCCATTTTATTCTCAGTGAGGTTTAACACAAATATGCCACTTGCAGAAATAATGATCAGTTACTAAACACCTTAACCAAATGTCTATTAATTACTTGAAATCCTCTTGTGTCACCGTATCAGAGTCCTAAGCCCCAACTGTCACTGTTATGAGACTAATACTGTTGTTCTTAGTATTACAAGACCACCTACAGGCCGCAGTCAGCCGCACTAGCGGCTCATTAAGATTGTACCTGTAAAAACAAAACAAATATCCCCCCCAATATGGTTAGCCTTGTTAAAGAAATAGTACTGCTAATTAGAACTGGCCAAAGCTCAGGGAGATTTGGTTTGCAAGGGATATTGTTATTCACAATATTGCTTTTGTTCTGATTTGGAAAAAAAACGGCAAATTTCTGGTGAACCAGAGATCCTCAATAATTTTGTTTAAAGAACACTGAAATATGTTGTTCCTGAAACAAAATAGAAAATTAACATTCCTGTCAATTTCACTTCGCTGCTCCATAACAGTGAGCCTGACTGGGTTCTCAGGATTGCTAGCCCTGAGAGTTCCAGCTCCAGACAGGGCTCTCCCAAGGATGCTGCTATGGAGCTTAGCAGCCCCAAGAATCCTTGCAGTAACCAGGGCTCCTGTTGTGGAGTAAAAAGTCCGCCACCTGCAGACTCCTGGCTCCAGGGGGTGGTAGGCTCCATGCCTCAGTGACAGGAGCTTGCCATCCCCCTGAGCTGCAAGGGAAGCCTGTCTATTTCTTTATGTGTAATGGATTCAGAAAAACACATTTTGGTCCAGCAAATTGGCATTTTCCAAAGAAACTGTTTCACTGGAAAATTTCTGACAGTTCTACTGCTAATGTAGTCCACAAAACTAAAGAATGTAGAACCTGCTAGGACGTAAGCAAGTGTCTCCAAGGTATCTGATCATCTCCTACTTCCAAGGAAACCTGCCCTAAAAAAGATCATTTGGTCCACCCATATGCCAAGCAACCTCTCTCACTGGCTCCAGAAAAGCTGCTCACTTATCACACTAACAAAACAATGGGAAAAAAAGAGGTGGTTGGACATTAATGGAAGAAAAGAACTGCTTATCTCAATTTCTGCCTTCTAATCGGTAACATCACCATCATAACCAATTTTAATTATGTCATTCATATTGGCAATGCATCTTTTATCATGATAGATAAATAACACATTTATTAAGAAAATCAGATAGAAGACAACTACAATTCATAGAAACCATTTCATAAGACACACTGTCAGAAGATGAGCGCTAATCTCAATCAGTATTCTGTTATGTAAATAAATATTATTTCTTCTGCTCCAGCACAGAAAGTCATTTGCATTTAAATCATAAATACACAAGAACTGGTGGTATTTTCTTTTAGTTATTTGACATTTTTCATACAGATGTCACTGAAATATTTACCATGAGATATTGTCTGGCAAGACAGACTGACTCAATAGTGCCCTGGAGGTAGACAGTAGATTTCTTTTGTGGGTTACTGGGGTCAGGGAAGTGGATCTGAGCACCAGTTCTCTGCATGATATGTTTGATGTTACTGCCATTTCGACCCATCATAAAGAGATGATGCTGTGCTGCAATATCTAGCTGCGTGCTCACAGGGATTGCAGAGGCCAGACTACCAGCCAGGTGTTCCAGAAGCATGGCTGTTCCTTCCTACAGACAAATAGGAGAAAATATATTATAGAGAAACAACCAAAACTGCATAGCGGTGAATACAAAATAAGAATTTCATCAGATTACATTTGATGTAGACACCACACATTTCATATTCCAGAATAAGTAAGCAGCAACATACAAAGGATTTACTAATGTTAAAAAAAAAAGCAATTTACTATTCTGTTTGAAATCAAGTTAACTTGTAATTCAGAAAGAGTTGGACTGTAGCTAACTTATCTTGAACTGCATCTGAACTCCACTGAACTCAAAGGAAGTTAGGTGTTTTGGAAAATCCCATGGGTACCTATCTGGATCTTTAGGCACCTAAATACCTTAAAAAAATCTAGCCTTTAATGTCTTGGCCTCAGTCCTGCCCCTGGTTCCACACAGGGGGAACCTGTGCCCACATGCAGTCATACTGAAGTCAATAGGGGTATATCTGAACAAATCTAGTTGCAAGATTTGACCCTTGTTTAGGTCTATGAAGCCCTAATTGACTTGAAACCTACCTACTTGACACCACCTTCTCTCTCTGTGCCATACTGCCACAGCATCCACAGAAGTACTCAAGCTGGAGCTCCCTTGCTTTTAGCTTAAAAGTCTGTTAACAACATGTCCTGAGTGATTGGCCCCTTCTATGTCTTTTGAATTCACTGTTTCCCCCTTTGTCTGAAATAGCCCAAATTTGTTGGCCTTTAGGGTATATTGCAAGTCTACCTATTTAACCAGGCATTTGGGGAGGGTTCAGGTATGTGGGGGTTAGGATTTGGTTTGTTCATTGGTTTACATTTTTTGCTTACTTGCTGTTTCTGGTGGTAGGTGAGATTGGCCCCTGCTCTGGTATAGCAGTTTTTAATTTTGGCTTGTGATATTAATAATTTCTCAGAGCGCCTAAAGCCTGACTAAGGTCTCTGATATATTTAAAATTTAAACTGAAGTAAACATATAAAATTAGGTTTCAAACTGAAAATGTTCTTCTGTACATACACAAATCCTATTTTATAAAAAAACCCAACACCCTAAAACATTTAAGATCAGTGCATCCAAATTGTTAAAAGCTATAATAATAAATGCCTTCCTGATCAACCAGGGTATTGCAACAAGACACCATTTAAGCAACTAAGTTTTTACACATTTAGGATATCTGGAATAACTTTCGTGAAATGTATTACCTTCACAGCACTAGTATTATTCTGTGACCCTCTGACAATGACAGTAGCACCGTACATTCGAGAACGTTGTTTAAAGGAAACTGAAATGTTATAAGTCTGTGATATATGCTGAATTGTGGGAGAATTGGGATCTGGGATGGGTTGGAGAATTCCAGCTATGGGTAATTCAAACATAAGTACCAACGGAAGCAGCTCCTAGAGTGAGATTGAGAAAAAAAAAATCACAGCATGTATTCGAAGCACAATCACATTTACTCAGCCTACCACAACTTTAATAAAAATTCAGAATTTTCTGTCACTCTGCTGTGATAACATTTAGAATATCTACAATCCCCCTGAGCTTTCTTTACAGAAACTTAAGTTTGGTGACATCATCCAAGGCAAGTTATTTGCTATCAGAAACAAAGAGAAAAAATTCATTACCTTGTTGGGGAAAAAGTGTGAATGTCATACTTGGTTAGAAAAATTGCAAAAATGCCACAGGTTTTTTTGCAAAGAAAGAAAGTAAAAAACAAAAACAAAAAAAAACCCATGGCATTCCCACACTCTTCTATAGTTACATACATATATTGAGCTACATTTGTGAAAATTCATGCAGGGATCTTGCTCCATAGTGGGATGGCTGGGGTTAGAAAAACAATGACTTTTTATGGAAAAGTCCTATAAGTCATGGTTTCTGTCACAACCATCATAGCCATCAAACATACAGCCTTAATGTATGTATAAGTATAGAACATTAAAACGTCCATAATGTGCCATATGGTTCAAAATACAGTTGTGTGAGATACATATAAAATCAAAAGAGATTGAGTATTATGATGGGGGAAATGAGTAGAGAATGCAATTGGTGGGGATGGATTTATTTTGCTACAGTCCATCACATTAGCTTTTTCTCCTACATATAACAGTTAAAATTCAATCAAAGGCAACTAAATTACCTCTGCAGAGGGAGAATTTACTACATAATTCTTAGTAAAAGGACTGCAAGATCAAATCTGGTTTATATAGCTGACACTAAATTCAGGCTTTAAATCAGTTTAGGTAACATAAGGTGACTAAACGAGAGTCACTTCAGTGTTTTGTAGTTTGTCCACATGAATGCTAACATTCTTAATATATTTTAACACATGTGTACATACAACTCATGAGCCCTTTATGTTTATTTTGTTTTATTATTTAAGATCTGCTAATTAAAAAGATTAAACAAATAAATGAATGTTCATCATGAATATTGCTGACATTTTCTTGCAATTTTGCGTTTTATGATATGATCTGCATAGGGACCACAACACAGAGCCAGTCAATCCTAGAATACTCAGAACTGAACCATCATTTCCCACTCCTATCCCTCAACTTCTTCTATCTCCAGTGTCTTTGAGATGTGAGTTACGGAAATACAAAGTTACCCAGGAAATACAAAGTTACCCGTATTCTAACTCTGGCAGACTCCACTCCAGCTGGCTGTCCTGCAATAGACACCTGAAAAAGTCAGAACACAGACAACATAGTATCAAGTTTTCATATAAAGTATCTGAAAAATTCTCCAAATATTTGTTATTTTTGATATGTATTGTACTTCTGTTGGTGTCTAAGGCATTTTTTAAAACAGTAGTTGAAAACTGAATCCCTCCAGTAAAGGGTTACTTTTGTATACTGATTTTTATGCTACAAAACTCTTACAATATTCTGAAAACTTCGAACAAATAATGGAAGAAACTATAATCAAAATTCAACATAGCCATAGACTTTTAAAAGACCTAAAAGTCACAATATTACAAAAAAAAAATTTCAAAAACAGACTCCAATGAGAGACTGCTGAATTGGAATTAATTTGCAAACTGGACACCATTAAATTAGGCTTGAATAAAGACTGGGAGTATATGGGTCATTACACAAAGTAAAACTATTTCCCCATGTTTATTTTTCCTGCCTACTGTTCCTCACATGTTCTTGTCAACTGCTGGAAATGGCCCATCTTGATCATCACTACAAAAGGGTTCTTCCTTCCACCCCGCTGGTAATAGCTCACCTTAACTGATCACTCTCGTTATAGTGTGTATGGTAACACCCATTGTTTCATGTTCTCTGTGTGTGTGTACACTGTATTTTCCACTGTATGCCTCAGATGAAGTGGGTTTTAGCCCACGAAAGCTCATGCTCAAATAAATTTGTTAGTCTCTAAGGTGCCACAAGTACTCCTCATCCTGCAACTGTATATTAGTCCTTAAGGTTGATATTGAACATGTAATATATATTTTTTTAAATGACATCCTAAGTTGCCACTGGAAGTTTTATTGAACATGCCACTTAAAAAAAGCCTGAATAAATTATTAGTATGCTACAATGACAGACTGAAAAGTAAAAATGATCTTTAAATTTGGTATTATAGAACAGCAAGGTTCTTTTTGATGTATTATAATTCAATGATCAACCTTCACTCTAATAACCACTATAAAGTTGAACTGCTTTCATCAGATATTTTTATTTGACATCTACAAACTTTAGTTTCTAAATAACTTTTAACATGCCAAAAACACCTAGAAATTTTAAAAATAAACAAACATCAGTAATCCAGATGCCCTGCTTCTCTACCACGTTCTTATACTGAATGATTGTCCTCTGAATATTTGAAAGAATTTGATAAACACAGGGACAATTGTCCCTATCTATTCATAAAGGAGAACCTTTTGCAAAAACAGATTTTCTTTCAGTCCACCTAGAATAATCCACTGATTTCCACATCCGATTTAGATATGAAGAGTTAATTTCCATAACCATCAATGTATACAAGCCAGGCAAAAAATAATTATATAATACCTTAAAAATGAAATAAGCAGCTTATATTAATAAGCATATATACTCAGTCTTTAAAGCCAGAATGGGACCATCATGATCATCTACTACTTTGCCTTGTCCCCTCAGAGTCAGTGACTCTTGTTCTTCTTCTCTGTACAGAGTGCAGCTGCCCTCCTGGCTCCTGCCTCTGCTAGGCCCAGATAAAGTCACTCAGAGACCCTTGGTTCTGAAACCACTGGTGCTTTTATTTACAAGTTTGTGCTCCTACCACCTTCTCACTCTACATCTCTGGGTTCCTTGTGTCTGAACCCAGGAGGGAAGGGCTTTCTCCCTGCCTGCACTCCCTCATTCTCCTCTGTCCCACCATGCCAGCTTCCTTCCTCCCAGCCTCTTATATAGCCCTCAGCTAATTGGGCTGGCAGCTGGCCCTCATTCCCCAATTAGGGCAGGTTCTTACCAGCCAGCTCCTCTTTATTCACCTAAATGGGGCTGGCATGGCAGGGGGCTGATTCGGCAGTCTTTCTAATCAGCATCCGATCAGTCTCCAAGCATTCTTGTCACGCGCATCTTCCAAGCTGACATCGACCTTCTTCATCATCCCCCCAAACCACCCTTTTCTGTGTCTTTCTCATGGTCTTTGTACTGTGATGACTAGCTATTGTACTTTCTGTTCAGCTTATCCCTTATCTCACACCATCCAGCCATCTCAGTAGATACTCCCTCAGCTTTCCTGTGATGAGGGCTTCTCGTATCATAGCTTGTATCATTTCATTGCATAATCTATCAGCTCTTGTCTTACCCAGAATCCATCTGAACATTCTCATTTTGGCAGTGGAAGAGGTTGTTCTTCTCTTCCTGATTGGCTAGCATTCTGACTAAAATGTCACAGCGGGCCTAATCATGATCTTACACATTTTGGTCTTTAGTTTATTTGGCATATTCTTATAGCAGAAAATTCCTGTCTACTCCCTTCATTTATACCACATGCTCTTCATGTGGGTCTGTGACAGAGCGCTGAAGCCTAACAGATGGAACAGCACTCTGATCACTGTGGCCTCAATTAGTTCCCTCCGGTTATGGTTGACTGAGTAAATAGGAAGGCTGGATGAGTTAAGGAACTAATTGGCTCATCAGATGACTAGCTTGATAAAAGGCAGGAGCAAAGTGTTGGGAAGTAAGGGGCAGGGAGGGAGAACTGGGCTAGCTGGCTGTGCCCAGTCTGAAGGAGATCCGAAGAAAGGGAGATCTCTTTTCCTCCCAGGGCACTGATAAACAGAGCTGAAGGAAATTAGGTCATAAGTATTAGATCTGTTGTATTGTACTGTACAGGAGTTGCTGGAGGGGACCTGAATAAATTATACAAAGAGGACACAAAAGAAGAGAGTCTGAGTGGTTTCTGTGGTGACCAAGGATGAGGAAGAATCTATGCCCCATTACAAGCTCCTAATCTCTGCATGCACATTCCCATCATGGCTCAACAACGGACTGAGGCTTCTAAATTGTTGAACAGATTAACTCTATACCACCTAATTTTACTGGCTTCTCATTGTCCCTCTCAAATGAAGCATCACATATTCTGTCTTTTGTTGGCTGATTCGTAAGCCATTTTTGTCTAATGCAGCCCTTCAGGGGCCTCCTTCTAAACCCCTTTCCAGTGTGTTATCTTCATGGAACAACATGCTATCTGCAGAAAGCAGGCTTTGTGGAGCCTCTCTCCTAATCTCCTACATTAAGGTGCACATTCTAATCACAAACATGAATAGTGATCCTTGATGTAGACCTACTCTCCCAGAGAATGACTCACTGTAGCCACAGTTGCTTCTCACTGCTGTTCTGCTACCCTCACACCTGTCCATGGTAGTCTGAAGATGCGTCTCCAGCAGATTGTCTGACTGCAGGCACCACCATAACAATTCTCTAGAAATATATACTGTAAAAATATAAATAAAATATGAAATACTTACTTGGTTGCTCTTTTCTGCTTGGTTATTTCTATTTGAGTCTGGAAAATGGATGTGACATCCTGTTTCTTCCATCACTTTTTTAATGTTATTGCCGCCTTTGCCAATCACATGAGAATGTTCTGTATGTGAAACATCCATCTTCAGGGTGACTCGATTACTCTAGAGGCCAAAACATCTATTTATTACTGGATTTTTCAGTGTGGAATAGTTAAACATTACTATTTTGCAGTAAATTACATTTATACAACTATATTATAGACAGTTAGGTCACCAGAATATTTTGACAATGGCTTATTGTCG
The DNA here is from genome assembly GCF_965140295.1 of Lepidochelys olivacea. Taxonomy (NCBI): domain Eukaryota; kingdom Metazoa; phylum Chordata; order Testudines; family Cheloniidae; genus Lepidochelys; species Lepidochelys olivacea. The sequence goes on along the minus strand of NC_140417.1, from coordinate 76,102,766 downwards.
ACTGAATTAAGACTTGTTTAATACTGGAACTTTATATTTAATTGCTAAACCATGAATATTTTCTTTTCTTCCTGATAAGGAAATCAGTGTGGACCCAAATACATTAGACTCCTATAATACCTGTTTCACAAATGGCAAAACACTTTTAAAGAAAGGTGGATGAGAGTTGCACTAGACTAAGAAACATCAACAGAAGTATTGATGTGTGTCAGTTTACTCAAGGTAAGGTGTACTTTTTAGTTTTCAAACTTCCAGATTAAGAGTTAGAAAAATGGTGTTTTAATTCTCTTAAATTAAAACCTAGCTTTCAGATTTCAGGATTCTTATTATATGATTCTTTTTTGGTTGAATCTATAATTCTGCCATTTAAAATAAGGCATAAAGTAGTCTGATGCAAATAATTTTTTAAAGTCTAAATGCAAAGACAGGTCTCATTCTCGAGTAAGCAAAGTGTCTTAATGAAATAGTATGTTTTACTCTGAAGACCTCAGATTGGTGAACTCTAGGTCACCAGACATCTAGACAGAAATGACTGCCACCACACAGGAGAAGCCCATAACTAGAACAGTGCAAGTCTGGTGGTGCAGGAGGGGAGATTTAAGAAGTAGCTGGCCTCATACAGTATCTAGCTCCAGTTTATGTGGCTCAGACTATTAAAACTAACATTTTAAAAATAGAATATAACACAATAATAAATTCATGGTTTTTAAAAAGTGTTTAAAACAAGAATTGTTTTCTGGCCTTTCTGTGCAGCTGGACCACTGTTAAACATATATATTGGGGGGTATCAGGGTTATCCATTTGGCCTGGGGAGCATAAAAGAGGAAGACAAACTGGAGGTAGGGGGAAATCTGAGGAGTACAAGGTTCATTCCACAGCAGTTTAAAGTCTACTAGGTGTTCAGTGAACTAAAATCAATCCTTTGCTACAAATTCACATGCAGTATACTGTGCTACAGAAAGGTGGTATGTGCTAACAAATTAGCAATGTGAAACAGCTAGGTACACTCTTATTGGCCAATTCTCAAAGGGAGTTATTTCCCAACTTCTTTTTTGCTCAAAATATCAGAACAGCTATTTCTGATGCAACTGGTTGGAAATTGTAACTTACACAAACACACACTTCTCCCTCCCCAGGCAAAATGGGGAACTCCTTGTCTCCCAGGTGGGTCCCCACCTCCTGCTTCCCTGCTATATGGAAGAATGAATGTGTTTGAGCATGTAAAGCTGAGTTAATGGATTTTAGGTGTGGTCTTGAGATCAGCAGTCTTTCTCAAGCTACTGTGTGTATGTCTTTCTCATACTCCCACCAGACCCTGGCCTTCTATCCCACACTCTGACCAGCTAAAGTGAATCTTTCTCCTGACCTTGGCATGTGGTTCCCTGCTTGTCTCCCATCATGACCATACACAATTCAACACTCGAGCCCATATCTCATGGAAACCACTTTTAATAATTGAAATAATTTCAACACAAGGCCTCACCCAAAACTAATCAAAGGTTTGATGAGACCATCAAACTATACTAAAAATGGAGTTTCTGAGGCAAGTCATTTGAGAGTTACGACAGACAAACATAAAAAGGTAGGAAAGTGTTCAAATAGTGAGATCACCTCATGCTTTGAACCCTCACTTCTCCCAAGTACGTCTTCATATTTGCTTCATGCCATTGGTGTTGAGACTTAAGAAGAAGGTGACCCACTTAAAAGTCACCATGACTCAAAATGAGTGCCAATTCTAATAGGTACAATATAAGGAAATTTTCAACTCTACAATGAGCATCCAGCCTTTATATTTAGCTTTCATAAACCTATTTGGACTCGCTTTAAAATTGACAGAGGTAAGATAATGATCTCCACTGGACTTGTAATTTTAAACAGGATACGCAATTCTCTCCAGTATACTTGTGGTCACAGACCTGGGCCTAAAAGTCCCCAAATACCTATCTATCTCCTGGACCATCATGAAATGTTAAGCCCTACCGCATGTTTCAGTACAGAAAAGTCTTTGAAAAGATTTGCGGATAAGATTATCTCCATAAAATTAAAAATTACCCTACGAAATGAAAAGTTCTCGATCAGTTTGAGGTCAAGGCTTAACTCAACAGCCTATGTCCCACTACTAGGTTTGAAACGCTAGCAGCAGCACTGAGGATAAGGGAGAAAGAGGGGATTTAGACAAAGATGTCAAAACTGTCTTGCTGAATCTGTGCATTTTGAACCTGAATAATAAACTGACTCTTCTTTTTGGACTCAGTGAGATTAGTTTAGCTTTTTCTTTTGAGCATTACCTTGCATTTTTAATATCAATTCCACTTTCGAAATAACCTTTTAGTTCTCAGTTTGTTTTTCTGTTATATTAGTGTTTGTCCTACACCTAAGCATTTACATATAGAATGCTTAGATCACCAGAACATCTGAGTGCAGAGAGAATGACTTGTCAATTTATAATTTTGTCAAACACTTGATCTGTGAACATAAGAGACTCCCCCAGCCACTTATTTAGTAAGCCTCATTGTAGTCAAATTTCTGACACTCAACATTTCTGAAATATCATAAAATTAGGAAAACACACTATGCTTTCCACAATTCTGTACTACAAAATTGGCCACACAATCTACTACTTGCAGTGGAGTTTGACTGTATTTTTTTAAAAGAGAAAACTCAGTTCAAGTTTTTAGCCAATATGATAAGGAAAATCTCCCCCCAAACGTGAATGGAACGGAATCAGAAACAGTGTCGTCTTCTTAAGTCTGCACAAAACTGAAAAACAGTTTCAAACAGAAGTGTATTGAATTCAGTATCAACACACACACACCCCCCCCACCCAAGGGACACTTTACTAATCATATTATTCATTTTAATGTAAAATTTTAATAAAAGCATCTGCTTTTAAATTAACTCTAAGTTGCTGCAGAATTCAGCGTCACTATGGCATGGACATAGGGGCCTGCACACAGGATTTCGGCCCAGGACTCAATTTTTAAACTAATTTTCTTCTTACTTTTGTGTCCAAGACAGACATGATCTTCTCCTTAGCTTCTTTAACATTTTCTTTTTTTCCAGAGACTTTAATATGGGGATCTAAATAAAGAGAAAAAAAGATCAACAAACAAGGGACATGGGGAAAAATCTATCAAAATACTTACTCTTTCATGATCAAGCATTAAACAAATAACCTACTTTTAAATTTTAAAAAAAGCTTTTCATTGTTCCTTTTAAAAAGAAACAGCTACTTTAGATATGTTAAACTTTAGAGGTGTACTAGAGTACCAAACTCTTTTGGCATTGGCTAAATTACTCCAGCATGCTAATAATCAATTCATTCACTCTTCCCACGTGATTTATTGTGCTCCGTAATATCATAGTAATAAACTCAGTTTTAAAAAAATGCAAAATTACATATTACCACTGTGATATTACAAAGCAATCTACTGCAGTGTAGACATGTAACAAAACTACCAAAAACTTCTCTTGCTGAATGCTAGTAATGGGCAACCCATAGCCATTTGATGTCACAGTGTTTTTTTATATGCCAGTTTATGCTTCTTCTACACAGAACCTAATCTGTGGATGCTTACCAACTCTTAATTATGCAATTAACGTAGTTATGAGATCTCTATACTGTTGTTGTCAGCTTTACACTTAATCGCAAAGCATTGGAATGGACATAAAAAGCTCCTTCCCTTGGACCATTAGTAACAATTCATGCATGAACAAAATATATTTTACACATTTAGGAGGCATTCAATACTGAGTATCACCTTACTGAAGTTTTTGCTTAATCAGACCTAAAGTACTGGATGTAAAAACTTAGGTATTGACCATAAGAGTTTTTAATCATCAATGAAATATGAGATGATGATGTATCCCCAAAGAGTTATCAAGCAAAGTACAATGACAATTAAACAAAACCAGGGGGTTAAATTCTGAAACTCTTAATCAGTCAAAATGGTCATTGGAGAATCTGGCTCAAGGAAGTTAAACAGGACTTGGAACTAACCCCAGTGTCCATTAACTGAAAAGGACACCTTAAGTAGAAGAGCAGCACCATCTGGTGTCTGGAAATGTGAACTACCATAATCCAATATTCCCAAACAGAAATGGGCCCAAACCAAACCACCCTGAATTTTCAGGTGTTAGATCTGGATTTTGTAGTTTGGATCCAGTCTTGTCTCTTTTCTCCTAAAAATGAGACTGTATGCCTATTCACAGTGTAGTGTGGCCCTTCCCCCCATAGTGGAATTTGCACTTGCTCAAGGAACTTCTAAATCCACTGCTGCACAATGCATACTAATGTGATTACACCTGGTACTGCATTTTAACAAAAGCCATCCAACATTTTGTAATATGTATGGGCATTCAAATTTTCAGTGGGAGGGGAGAAACAGATATATCAACAGAATAAACCTACGTTTCTTCTATCTCCAGATATTTAAAACAGTCAATCATAACATCCTTTATTTTCAACTGAGTACAAAAGGTTTACAACTCAAAAGAGACAATTTGCAATGCTTGGATACTGTTATGTTCCAAAACAAGAGAGAGCAGGTTTTATCTCAACAAGTTTTGAAAAAGTTCAACTGAGGAGAAAGGAACTCTGGAGGCATAGATAATTTGCTGCCAAATTGCACAGAAATCACAAAAATGCAACATTTTGAGTTCTAATCAGACTTAAACAGGCATAGTTTTGTTTTATAATGGAAAACAGTCACAAGAATGTGGTGTGCACTCGTGGCATTTACAGAAGCTCAGAAATCCTGCTGTTCCAGACTTTCCACAACGGTGGTACTGAGCACCTCATCAATTTTTTAAAGGGCATTTTCTTTATTTTTTTCTCTTGTTTTATGTTTGGCATAACCCAAGTGGTTCAAATATATTTTAGCTCAAAATGTCTGAAAAAGCTGCTACAAGCAATGATTCTTAGAAGCAGAGATCCCAGCACATTATGAATGCTACAAGTATCCGCTTAGAGATGACATAAAAGGATACTTGTATGTTACTGAAAAGTGGATAAATAATTTTTAACAATATATTTCAACACACTTCTGATCAATGACAGAAGGTACTTGAGGCCACCATCTTGGTATCTCCTGAAACCTTGTGAAACCCAGATGAGCTAGTACTGTTCAACTGACAGTAAACAGAGACAGGCAGACACAGTACTAACGTCGAAAAATTAGGTGAGGATAGATTGGGGGAGGGGGGATCTCCATTTTTCATTTCCTTTGGCTTTTTAGATTTTGTTGGTGTTCTCAGACTCACAAATTTCTCAAGTTTATTATACTTTCAGCCTTTATTTTTGTACCCTAAAAAGAATAAAAACAAAGTATGTTACAGAATGTACTTAATTTTCTTCCAAAAAACAAGAAAACTCAACTAAGCCACCATTAGAGATTTTGAAACTCAATACCATTTTCACAGTCTATAAAATCTGTCAAGATTACAGTCTTAATCTCCTTTACAAGATTTTCCCACAATGACAATATAAGATTAAGAATGAGCATATGTTGCTAGTCTATAGAATTCACCCTTTCAGACTCAGCCCTCTCTTTCTTTCCATCAGGGAAGGGCACTTTATGGGAATGTCTTGCACCTGACTGCTGTAATTCTAATTCTTGTAACTATCATTCCTGAGACAGTTGTATAGGTACTGAAACTAAGAAGTTCAGTGAAAACCAATATCTGCCCTGTAACATTGAATCATTGAATACTGAAAAAAGTGGCAAGCTGAATTATCCAGGAACTGCTCAGGTAATTCATTCATAGATTCTGAGAGTTTAAACTCAGAACAGAGAAGATCATTAGATCTTCACCTAGTCTAGCCCCCTGTATATCACAGGTGATTAAATTTCACCGAGTTACTCCTGTATTGAGCCCAGTAATTTCTACTGATTACTGGATATCTTCCACAAAGACATCCAAGTCTTGATTTGAAGACAACAAGAAATGGAGAATCTATAAATTCCCTTGGTAGTTTGTCTAATCTAATGGTGAATCTCACTATTAAAAATGTGTGCCTATTTTCTAATTTGAATTTGTCAGTCTTCAGCTTTCAGTCACTGGTTCTTATTATTCCTTTCTTTGTTTGATTAAAGCGCTGCAATACCTGGTATTTTCTTCCCATGAACGTACTTAGTAATCAAATTTCCTGCCAATCTTTTTGATAAAATAAACAGATTGAGCTCTAAGTCTCTCACTGTGAGGAATCCAGCCCCTGAATAGTATTTATGGCTCTTTTCTGTACCCTCCCTAAATGTTCAACATCCTTTTTAAAATGTGGACATGAGAACTGGATGTAGTATTCCAGCACCATCACCAATGCTGTAAATAGAGGTAAAATCACCTTACTATTCTCCTGTATACACACCCAAGGATCTTATCAGCCCTATTTGCAACAGCACTGCATTTGGAATTCATGTTCAGTTGTTTATCCACTATGACCCCAAAATCAGTTTGAGTCACTGCTTTCTAGGGTACAGTTTCCCATTCTGTAGATTCGGTGTGCATTCCTTGTCCCTAGATGTATAACTTTGCATATTACTGTAGTAAAACTGATGTTTGAAGAGACCCAGCTTACCAAGCAATCCGGATCACTCTCTCTGACTGCCCTATCACCATCATTTTTACTGCTCTGCCAGCCTGCGTCATCTGTAAATTTTAATCAACAGTGATTTCTTCCAGATTGTTGGCAAAAATATTGAGTAGTGCGAAGTCTAGTTACGAAGTTGACACACATTGAAACAGTGGTGACACCAAACAAAAATACTGAACGAATTATTGCTTTTGGGGGAATGAGGGGAGGCAGGCAGAGTGCAACAAACAAGTACACAACGGTGAGTTAGTTAATGGTAGGAAAAGGAGTAAAGGCAAATAAGAATCGCTTTTGCAACGCCTTTGAGGAAACAAGAATTAAAGAGGAAATAAGCCCGTTAGTGAAGGAGGAGGGAGAATGAAACTAATGACTCCAATGGCAAATTTAACTTTTTTAAAAAGTGTCTTCAACAATAGAAATGAAGTTTGAATTGTCATTGCTGAAGAGCAGGTGAGGGAAAACTTGGATATTTTGAAAATATATATATCAGACAGTCCTAACAACAAGGTGGATGAGGTAATGTCTTTAATTGAACCAATTCTGTTGGTGGAAGATATAAGCTTTTGAGCTTCACAGATCTCAAGTGTGGAAAAGGTAACTAGAGTCTCACAGCTAAATACAAGGTGTGAAAGATTGTTAAACATAAGGGGTTAACACGTAGAAAGAAACCACTTAAAAATGAAGTGGGCAAATAATACCTCTACAGTCATAGGACAAAGGAGGGGTAATAGAGTCCATCACCCACATCTACCACATCCCCACCAAGAGTCATAAGAAAAAAGAATCATCTGACTGGCCACTTCCCAGTGGACAAAACCACACACTTGATTATGACATCAGTTACCTCCTGAAAACAATCGCCAGTGAAATCCTTAAACAGCACATCCACCACAATCTCTCCACCACTGAGAGGACAGCTATACAATCCCTGAAATCCAACCACTAGATACTGATCAAACCAGCAGACGAATGGGGTGCCATCACAGTTCTCAACCATGACGACTACATCAACAAAGCCAACCAACAACTCGCTGACAACACCCACTATAAAGAACTCAAAGAAGACGTGCCCGCCCCCCCACAACAATTCACACAAGAATTTAAGGATATCACGAAATCGTTCCCCAAACAACTCCAAGAGAAACTCTCATTTCCCACGTACTCACCCCACATACCTTCTACATACTTCCTAAGATATACAAACAAGAGAACCCAGGCAAACACACCATATCCGACCATGGCATTCTTCATGAAGGAATATCAGGACTCATAGAAACAATCCTCAAACCACTGACCAAACAAAGGGTCAGTTTCCTCCGGGACTCAACCAACTTCCTCCAGAAACTCAACAATATTAACGTTCTCCCTCAGAACATTATCCTTGCTACCATGGAGGTCATGTTCCAATACACCAATTTCCCTCAACATAACAGCATCACTGCATGCCTCAAATACCTACAAGATAATGGACAACACTCACATATTTACCTTCAACTATCCATTTCATTCTCACCCGTAACAACCACATCCTGAAAGAAATCTTTCACAAACCCCCTCTTGTGGCCTTCATTGCTCCCTCCCCACAACCTCACCAAACTTATCGTCAGAAGCAAGGTCCTTACAGACTAAGACTCACCAATGCAAAATGGCACCAGACTCTGCCAAAACAGATGCAAATCCTGCAGACATATCTCCACTGCTATGACGATCCATGCCTATCACAGAGTGTGCTGTACTCGGATCCGATGAAGTGAGCTGTAGCTCACGAAAGCTCATGCTCAAATAAATTGGTTAGTCTCTAAGGTGCCACAAGTACTCCTTTTCATTTTAAGTGGTTTCTTCCAACATCTGTCACACCTAATATTTAGGTGAGACACTCTAGTTACCTTTTTCAGACCTGAAGAGCTCTGTGAACCTCAAAAGCCTGTCTCATCCACCAACAGAAGTTGGTCCAATAAAAGATATTACCTCGCCCACTTTGTGTCTCGTATCCAGGGACCAACATGGCTACAACAGCACTGCAAACAAGTCCTGACAGCATGGATTCTGTGGTGTTAATGGAATTCAGCTCACAAGTTTACCCACTACTGAATTATTTTTCTTTTAAGAGAGTCCTGAAGAACTGGAAAAATTCTTCTGATTAAGGCCTATTCTACACTAGAAAATTAGGTCAGCATATCTCTGTTGCTCAGTGCCATGAAAAATCCACACTCCTGAGTTGCATAGTTAAGCAGACCTAAGTCCTCACATAGACAGACTGATGGAAGAATTCTTCTGTCAACCTAGCTCAGGGGTAGGCAAACTTTTTGGCCTGAGGGCCACATATGTGTATGGAAATTGTATGGCGGGCCATGAATGCTCATGAAATTGGGACTGGGGTGCAGGACGGGGTGAAGGCTCTGGAGTGGGGCCAGAAATGAGGAGTTGAGGTGCTGGAGGGCACTCCGGGCTGGGGCAGAGGTTGGGGGGAGGTGAGGGCTCTGACTGGGGGTGCAGGAGGTGCTCTGGGATGGGATAGAGGGGTTCGGAGGGTAGGAGGGCGATCAGGGCTCCGGCTGGAACAGCAGGCTCTGGGGTGGGGCTGGGGATGAGGTGTTTGGGGGTGATGAGGAGGGGATTCCGGGCTGGGACTGAGGGGTTTGGAGGGCGGGAGAGGGATCAGGGCAGGGGGTTGGAGTGCAGGAGGTGATCAGGGGTGCAGGCTCTGGGCAGTGCTTACTTCGAGCAGCTCCTGGAAGCAGTGGCATGTCCCCTCTCTCCGGCTCCTACGCAGAGGCACGGCCAGGTGGCTCTGGGCTCTGCCCCATTCACAGGGGTCGCTCCCGCTGGCTGCAGTTCCCAGCCAATGGGAGCTGTAGGGGCATCAATGATTTCCAGATCTAATGTGCTCAGTTTAAAAATTAATTTAAAAAACTGTCTCTCTCCATGCTAGTCCCAAACTCAAATTGTGAACTAAAATCAAGCTGGATTCTTTGCTTCTCATTCTTCATCACTACTATTGTTGATGAAATTCTTCCCTCATCATAAGTCTGCAATTCCAGTGTCTTCCAATTATTCTCTCAGTGACACCTGTGTAATCTCATTAGTTACACCTGTACAAAGCTACTGAAAGCGAGTTATTGAAACCTGGGAAAGAATGCTCTTGATTACGTACAAGGCAGAACAGAATCCAGTTCACATGTCTACTGCTATTTTTTGCTCTGCATTGCTAACAAAAAGCTTATTTTTACTAAATAAAGCCAACAGATATGAACAAGTAGAAGAAGTGAAGCTGCTGAATAAGAATATACTGTTCTTGCACAGTCACTTCACAGCATGCAATCCACATTCCTGAGACACATAGCTTTGACAACCTAATCCACAGTGTAGACAGCGCTAGGTTGATGGAAGTATTCTTCCATCAGCCTAGCTACTGCCCCTCAGAGACATGGAATAACTACGTCAATGGGAGAACACCTCCCATCATCAGTAGTGTCTGCACTAAAGAGCTGCAGCTGTGCTGCTGTAGTGGTTTGAGACACTCTCAAATATAACAGTAACATGTCTAAGAGTACCATATCTTTGCCCCTTTCACCATAATATAATAAAACTCATATCCAAAAATTAAAATGCACAACAGAGGTTTGCTACAATATCATTACCATACCAACCATGTAAAAAACACAACCAAACTACAAATCCAATCACATTAAATATGCTAGCTACAGGGGCTGTTTTAAAAATACGGATTAAAATTATATCTCCAACAGAAAAGTAACTTTTTTGAATATGTTACTGTAATTGTCAGTCTAGCAAGTGGAAAAATATTCCACTAGACTTCAGTGGAGTCAGGATTTCACCCCCAATTTCATCCTTCTATGTGGCTGTGCACATTTTATAGAAAACTCCCAAAACTGGACCATTTGCCCATTGGGACTGCTTTCAGAACTGCTCTATCACTGAATGGGAGTGAAAAAGAAGCATTTTTTCCTGAACAAAAAAATAGCATATGATAACAGATATGTTAAATGATTACTTCACACTCTCTCTCTCACACACACCTCCCCCTGTAGCCTTCAAATTGTTACCAATGAATACATGGTTTACTACACACTTTGTACAAAGCATTAATTACAAATTCAGTTGCTCTGCCTTTCTAAATGCTTTGGCAACTGCTGCCATCAACTAGGAGCCAATTCCTTTAAATCCTTGTTCCAAAGGAGTTGTTACTTTTTGGCACTACAAATATAAGATTGTCCATCAATTATAGATGACAAGGGATTCCCATTTGTTGTAGAAATTATGTCAGATACAGACTGCTGAATATAAACTGATTTTCATACAATAATTCACTAATTGTGATTCCTTTATTCATCCAATGGCTATAAAGCCCAGATTTAAATGTATATCAAAAAACAATCTTAACCTTAGAAAAAAATCTTAATTCATTGGACAAAGCTATGAATTATAGACACACAGAGTAATTTTTCTGTCAGGTGTAAGTGTACAACAGATGGAATTAGTATATTTGTAATGGTATACAACGTGCACAGGCATAATAAAGCCTTCACTGGATATCTGTAGATTCAACAGATCCTGATCCATCAAAGCACTTATGCGAAGTTGGATCAGGGCTATACCAATGATGCTGGTGTGTCCTGAGAAATGGATTGGTGCCCTACAGGAACATACGATTGTGACAGGATCCCCACGGTACAACCTGGAACTGGGGTACTGCTGTGTCCCCTTAACTCTCCAGCCTGGGCAGTCTCTCACAATGCTTTGCTAGTGACAAGCAGCAAACCCCTCCAGGCACTTATCACTCAGCGCAACAGTATGTGGAGCACCACAACCAGCTAGATTGCCTGAATCCTCCCAGAATCACTCATGAATCTCACAGAGAAAGGCACCAGCCAATTCTCCCCCGCTCCCCAGTCTTCTACCCGAGAGCTGTACCGTCTTGCCCTCGTCAGAAGCCTGATCACCCAGTCTGCCCCTCTCTCAATGCAGAGAGGACATACACCAGCCTTTGTAAACGGAGTTGAGATTTCCCAAGCACTACAACCAAAACACGCTCTTATGTAAAATATAAAACAGATTTATTACTACAGAAAGATAGATGAATATGGGGGCTACAGGGTGCTACTTTGAGATACAGTTTTTCACAATTATTCAAAAGAATTTCTATCACAAGGAACATCAATTGTGGGGATCCTACATTCTTATTGAAAAGGATCTCAGTTTAGACAATATGTTGCATGTTTTTGAGTATAAAGCTTTTAATCACATTGGAGTTAAGCAACCCAGTGTTATGATTCACACACTTGATGATTTTATGAGAAAAGCTTACCAGCTGCATGGAGATAATCTTAAACATAAGATACACGTTACAAAGCTGGGAAAGATTTTTCTTATGAAGTGTTCGATAATTGTAGTAAGACTTCCACCCTTTCCAAAATAAAGTAAAATGGGGCTTTCACTATGAACTATTTTAGGGGGGCTATTTTTCTTTCTGTCGAAAGTACTTAAAGGGTTAATCTAACGTCAGCAGCAGTTTTCCCTCCTGAAGAATGGGGGGTTTATGTCTAACAGAACTGCATATATTATTCAGTGAGCAGTCAAATTTATCACATGAAATAGTAGGAAGCTCCAGTAACATGAATGTAAGGATCACCTCAGGAAGTTGTTCACAACATTCTTCAGTTTGTTGCATTCCCTATTTGAAGTGGGTTGCTGTTGCTCCCACCCACCATTCTCTCCCCCTCCCCCCTTGCAGCTCTATGGGGATGGGTGGGGTTCATGTGCTCTTGTAGTTGAGCTGAGTCCAGGAGAATGTGACGTCTGGGCTAGCACTCTTCTGCCTGGCCCTGCAGCCTTGTATTTATGAGCCACTGCAATGGCTGGCTGTACTGGGGCATCTGTGGGAACAACATTGAAAGGATTTGCCCACAGATTGTTCATTAATGAGCACGGAACAGGGAGAATAGCAAAGTGGGCACAATTTACAGTGCTACACAAGTACAGACAAGAGTGTACAAGGCAAGTCAAGGCATTCCAACTGCCCCAGGCTCCCTCAGGGTTCAGAGAGCAGTGCTGGGAACTGGACCCAGCTACCTCCATCTCCCCTTAATCTACTTCAAGCAGGTGGGATTTGGAAAGCCCTAGCCCCTTCAGAACTCTTTTCCTCAAGCAGTCAGCAACAGTCACAGACAAGAAATAAGGTCCAAGTCAGGGCCCTCCTGCTGCCCTTTATCCCATTTGTAGACCATTGTAGCCTCCTGACACTTGTACTCAGCTCTGAAACTTGCACTTTGGGTACTGTTTTTTTTTTATTTGCTCCATTTGCTTCATTTGACATGGGGTTTTGTTTCCCACCTCTCCGACCATTAAGAAGCCTTTAATTGTCCAATACATTAATACTATCTATTGTGCTTGTTCTTCCTCCCCTTCTACTCCAACTTCCTCAGTTTACTTCTTTCTTTGCTCATTCCCATAATCCCTAGACTCCTTCTCACCAATCCTCTCCCCAATTCAGCCCCAGCAAGAGCCCAATCCAACAAAAGAACACAAACAAAACGCTTCACCCCTAAGACTAAGTTTCAATATATAAACAGAATAGCCTGCATGCACATCCCACATCCCTCCAGCTGAAGGGCAACCAGTTCCAGGAGCACCTATCACTACAAAGGTTCTTTCAGGGCAGCACTCCAAAGCCCTCGGCTCCCTCAGGGGTGCAGTACTAGCAAAAAATATCATACTGTTTCTCCTGCTCTACAGATACCAGAATCTATATGCTTTCAACAGAATAATGGTCCTTCCAGGACTCCAGTACCCATTAACAACAAGGTAATGATCTTATCTGAATCCTCATGTCTGTATTGCACCACTCTGCCTCCTGTTGTCTTCTCCATCCACAATGTTTCTCCTTTTTCCCATACATTTCCTCTTTCCTTCCATCCTCTCCTGCTTTGACATTACTCCTCCTCTATCACCCTTCTTACCTCATCTATATTCTCCCTTTAAAAAATACATTTAAAATTAATTTAATTAAAGTAAAATCTCTCTCTTGCTAATATTAAAGGCTCACACATGACAGACTTAACTCCCTAAGCTTTTTTGTAACCTTTGTACTCTCACCTTCTTGTATCCTATCTTAGGCCTGGTCTACACCAGAAAGCTTCGCACTGGTGTAGCTACACAGGTATAGCTATACTAGCAAACCCTCCTAGTACAGATGCAGATTACATTGTCAAAAAAGTGCTTTGGGCAGTATATCTTATGCCAGTTCAGCAACTGAATAAACTATTCCAGCAAAAGTATTTTTATGCCAGCAAACCACAGCTTCTGCCAATATAGAAACATCACAAATAATCACACCCCTAACTGACTAAAGTTTCTAACATAGATTTACATTTAGATTGCAAGCTCTTCAGAGCAAGGATTATGTATCATTTGTTTAGAGAAGAAACACTGAATGCTTTAAAAATAACATGTAGCTTAGTCATGACTATATGAGACTTGGAGGAACTCCGGAAGGTCCTGAAAAGCTAGACAATTGGGCTGCAAATGGTAGATGAAATTCAGTATTGAGAAATTCAAAGTAGTTTTCATTGTTTACATACAATTTGAACTACATATGCACATGTAGCTATTTAGGAAGAAACACTTAGGCATTCTCGAGGACAAAAACATCTTTCCAATGAAAACATCTGCTCAGTGATCAACAGTGGTCCAAACCAAACAGTATATTAAGGAGTATGAAGAACAAGACCATACTGAAAACAAACACTATTATGTAAATGGAAGGTATGCCCTCACCAGGAATGCTACTCAGTTATTATTTAAACATTTAATCTGCAGTAGCACCCAAAGACCACAGACAAAACTGAAGTTCTTCTTGTGTTTGTACAGTGCCTAACACAGAACATGGATGTCTCTATCCCACAGAATCATCCCATCTCATAAGAGCATACCAGAAATGGGATACAAATAATAGAAGAAAATATAAATATAAGAAAAAAGGAACATCAATGAAATTGAAAGGCAAGACATTTCAAAGGAAAAGTCTTTAAAAGTTAAAAAAAAAACAACCTGAATACAATATAGAGTTATCCCCGGATCTCACTGCCACAAGACATGACTGATTGGTGCCAAGTGCTTAATACAGTGGTTCTCAACAGGATTAGACATTTATATGGATGAGAACATCCATGGTTACATAAAATGTATATAGAGTGTAAAGAACACTCATGATTCACAGCAAAGGTCACCAAATAACTGATAAGAGTTAGGAAAAAGCATGCCTTTTGGGCAGCTTAGTCCATACTTATTCATTATGGGATTTCTTGACCCTTCCTCTAAAGCATTTGGTACTGGCCACTGTTGTTGGCCCTGATATCCGAGTCTATGCGCCACTGGTCTGATTCACTAGTTTCTATGTTAATATTTGCAATGTGGAATTCAACTAGCCAGAGATGTGGGACAACAAGCCGCCTTCATTTTCTCTCTTCTCCTCACTATTCCAATCCCCCAAATTGGTCTGGTGCCTTCCCAAGCTGAGAAACAGGAGCCTCAGGACCTTTCTGTGTTAGTGTTCTACTTTTCCCAAACACTATAGCACATTTTTTTTCTATTTTTAAAACAGTTCTATTATTCAAACTGAGGACTTATTCTCATTTACACTAAAGCTCCTTTATCCCACTCTGCACTGTAAAGTAGCCTTAGTGTAAATGGCAATAAGGCCCTGACTTTTTAAAACAGAATATACAATATAAAATCTTAGAAAAGAAGGCTGGTCTTGTGGTTAAGACACTGAAATGTGACTCGGGGGTTCTGCCTCTGACACAGATTTCCTGTGTGACCTCTGACAAATTGCTTAATCACATGGTGTCTTCGATCACAATCTGTTTAACCCCCTTCCCCTCCACCCCCGCCCAAAATAGAAGAACGCAGGCCTACCTCAGGGATATTGTGAGGAAAAATTCATTAATGTCTGTGAAGCACTCAATCTATGGTGACGGAGGATTTGCAAGTCTCTAGACAAATGTGATTACAATTTTTCGAGTTACACAGTTAAATTAAAAGTAAGGCTCACAGCTTTCAGATAGAAAAAGGTCCATTTATTGTGACTGAAGATTATGAAATGTACTACGTGAAGAACTCTAAACTCCAAGCAGGTGCCTGAGTGGATAAGAAAAATTAAATTTTGAAGGGCTGCATCCTACTCTCTCTCTCCCCTCATGTCTTTGGTATCTCCCTGCTTTCCCTCTTACTTGTCTCTCCTGCCAGAACATCCTCAGAAGAATATTTGTGCTGCTCCTGCAGGGAGCATCACAATGAAGCTGGGAAGGAAAAATAAATCCTTTTCCATTTGCTTCTGCCAGCATTTCATGGAAAACAGTGTAGGTGCAACCCCTCAATAAAGGATTTCCTTGCTTGGTCATTTGACCACCCTAAGAACATTAAACTCTGGAAGACATTGCATTACAACAATCCTGCACCCACTGAAGTCTGCTGTTTCCCGCCATTACACTATACACTGATCAGAGTATCATTCAGGTTCTTGCAAAGGAGACTGACTAGAACAACAGGAGAAATTGCTAAATACTGGACAAAATGCATTGTGGCATTTAGATTTGGGTAGCTAGTTGTCTAAAAATGATTTGGTGTTTGTCAAAACTTTCAACGTAGAAGTCACGTTAGATTTTTTTTTTTTTAAATGAATATTCAAAGAGCACACAAAATAATGTGGCTGTTTAATGTGATCATATTACTGAAAACAGTAACTGCATAATCAGCCCCTGTAAAAAGAGTAATAATTTTATTATAAAATATATTAGCAAATCCTACGTTCAGACCTGTCAATAGGCATGGAAATATCAAGGCAAAGCAACAAATTAGAGAAAAGTTTAGAATTCCAAAAAAGAATCAAAAAGACAGCCAGAAATATTAAGCAAGCTTAAACTGATTACCTGTATATTTTAGTATTTTTGGAGAGAAAACTATTGATGACTGGATTTCTGGATCCAGTGACAAGGAAAATGAAGTTGAAAAGACTTCTCTTAAAACACAGGCAGAGGTAAGACAAGAAATAGTTAACAGAACCTAAGACAACGGAAAGTAATATAAAAAGACAGTCAAAATGGCCAGATTTGAGGGGAGAAGAATGCGGCCAAGGTGGAGAAGGAGAAAACCTGAAAAGAAGAAAGAAGAATCAATTAATTGCAATCATTAAAGGGTTAGATTTTTAATTTCAATTTCTTTAGTTTATATAATTTTCAATTCAGAACAGTTTTTTAGCATAATGTTTAAAAAGCTCAAATTATTTATTACAACGTTTTTCCACAAATAATATTGACGGGGATACTTTATAATTGCATTAAGACCCTTGAGGGCATATGCCATGCTGAAATACTCCCACTTCTTGGATGATTACTCCTTTGCCTTGTGCCTGACAAACCACGCAAAGTGAGGCGATATCTTAGTACGATAAAAACCCTGTCATGTCTTGTTATCTAAGAATGGGAACAATGAATTCCAAATTCTTTACTTAAGGGTCAGTTGTCACCATATACCTCAAAACACAGGACTACAATGCAGGAAAGAGAAAATGTGAAGAAAAGATAACATTGCTATGGGATAAATTTAATAGAAAACAACATATTTAAAAAAACCAGCATTTTTAAGTAATGGAGAATGTCCCTTATGCAACTCACAATGGTTGTTATTTTCCATTACAGCCTTTTTCTTGGTGGATTATTTTTTGAACTCAAGATTTTGAGGTTTAAGCCTGCAAACTATTTTAATTTTAAATTTTATGTTTGCATTTGCAAAAAATCAGTGTAGCTGTATCTTGTTTAAAAAAAAAATCGGTAAAAATCAGTCACCTCCTATGACACCTCCTAAGCCGGGGTGGCCAACCTGAGCCTGTGAAGAAGTCAGAATTTACCAATATGCACTGCCAAGGAGCCACAGTAACATGTCAGCAGCTCCCGTCAGCAACCCCACCAGCCCCCAGTGTCTCCCACCTACCTGCAGCACCGCCAATCAGCACCTAACCCTCCATCCCTGCGCCTCCTGCCCTCCACGATCAGCTGTTTTGTGGTGTGCAGGAGGTGCAACAGACTTGGGGAAGGGGCGGGGGCCTTGGGAAACAGAGTGGCCTGGGGCAGAGCCAGGGGTTGAGCAGTGAGCACCCTGTAGCACATTGGAAAGTTGGCGCCTATGCAAGGAGCCGCATATTAACCTCCGAAGAGCGGCATGTGGCTCCGGAGCCCCAGGTTGGCCACCCTTGGTCTAAGTGACGTAGACCCCAACGGCTTCATAGCTGCTCCCATTATCTATCCCAAGAGCATTTAGTTTGAATCTTTATGCTTCCGACTCTGTTGCTATGCTTCCTATTGTCTTATTACTCCAGCGAACTGCATTCCAGTGTTTCTTCACTGCAAGGCATGACCAATACAGCTGAGCTTTGCTGACTGAATGATTATAATTAACCCTGTGTTAGTGCACAGAAAACAGGCTTTGGGAGAAATCATGAAGCAGAGAATATTGAAACCAATACAACTTAAGCTGTAACAAAACCAGACAGAACATGAAAAATATTAAAGTGGGAAATTCTTGGGTCTTCATTAGGCAGTTGGGTGGTTAATGCTACAGACGGACAATTTTTTGGTTTTATTTGAAAAAAAAACAACAATTTTCTTTGCCCTAATAGGCTTCCACTGGGCTTGGGACAGATATTTTTCAAAGTTTTATTTTCCCTTCCTGGAGATCTGCTTTTTCAATTTTATTATCCTTGAATTATCTGGTTAAAAAAAAAAAGTTGGATAGTAATTTTTTTTTGGAGCCTGCTTTTACCTATGCAGCCCAAAAAAGCCATTTCCTTAAGTAGACAATCTTGGATAAAAAAAGCTGAAAGCAAAATTCTATTCTAGATCTAGTCAAGTAGAAAAGGCTTTAAAATTCAATCCTCACAGCAAGCCACAGCAAAGTATCGCCAGTGGTTTTTGTTTCATCTCCAATATATGAATTCTGTTAAGCACATATTTATTATTCATTGGTTAAACAACAACAAAAATTATTTGACAGGCAGAAGATATACTATCTTCTGCACCGGTGGATAAATGAGGATCTAGATAACTTGTTCTAGAAACATGGTATCTATAGTCAGGCACTCAGGGTATGTCTACACTACAATTAAAAACCCATGGCTGGCCCATGCCAGCTGACTCAGCCTCATGTGGCTGGAGCTAAGGGGTTGTTTAATTGAGGTGAAGACATTCGGGCTTGGGCTGGGGCCCATGTTCTAGGACCCTGCGAGGTAGGAGGGTCCCAGAGCTTGGGCTGCAGCCTGAGCCGGAACGTCTACACCGCAATTAAACAACCCCTTTGTCTGAACCCCGGACCAGCTGTGGGTTTTTAATTGTAGGGTAGACGTACCCTTAGATACCACAGAATACGCTCCGGGGAGAAAGTCCATGATACATACCTTAACTCACTTAAAACAGCCTTCACAAAAAGGAGGTCACTCCACCACAGAAGTAAATCACAATATGGAACAGACCACCCAAATAACCCAAGAAAACCTGTTTCAGTACAGAATTAAAACTGCACATCCCTGGTTATCACCTTGCATCCAATACTGGAACTCATATGGAGTATTAACAAACAATTACAACCCATACTCAATGGGAAACACATCCTGAAAAAGTATCTTTCCAGAACCCGGTCTTCTGTCTTTTAAACAACCCCCCAGCTTCTCCAAACTCATCATGAGAAGCAGGCTCCCTGAAGACCAAGCCACACTAAGTCAAAGAGGCACCAGACCCCTCAAAATCTGTAGAAAATATCTCCGCTGCCACAATGACAACCTCCCCCCTCAACATACCTTTCAAGATCCATGCCGATCACAATATGTGCTATACCTCATCCAATCCACTAAATGCCCCCAGTAACAACTATATGGGTGAAATGAAATCATTACGCTGTTCATTGAACTCACACAGAAAAAATGGTAAAAGCCAAAACCACTACAAAAGCAATCACGCTATATCTTACCTCTGAGTCCTCATCTGCAACATCTTCAAAAGATGAGCCTGGGTGGGAGCTCACATTTATTACTCTGCTAGATACTAAAAATCATGGACTGAATACCTACTAACCTCCGCATCTTTTTTTCTCCCTTTTCCCACCATAAGCAGAGAGATGTTAACAGTCCTCTTCACCTTGAAACACGTGTTAACTACTTACAAGGTGGAGCAGATTGTTTAACGTATTTAGCTGTGACACTCTGGGATGTCTACACAGCAAAGAAAAACTTGCAGCTGTCCAGTGCCAGCTGACTCAGGGGCTGCGGAGCTGTTTCATTCTTGTGTAAATTTCTGGGCTTGGGCTGGAGCCCAAGCTCTGGGACCCTTCCACCCCAGAGGGAAATGAAAAGCCCCACAGCCTGAGCTCCGCAAGCCTGCTGGCACAGGCCAACCACGTGTTTTTCTTTGCTGTATAGACATACCCTCGGAGTATGTTTCCCAGACCTGAAGAAAAGCTTTGTGTAAGCTCAAAAGCTTGCATCTCTCACTAACAGAAATTGGTTCAATAAACTGTATTACCTCACATACCTGACAAAGCATACATCTAAATACCAGTATTATAGTGTGCTTTTCAATAAAAAGAAGACTTGATTTTGTCCCCTTATGTGCAAGGACTACGATCATGACAATTGCAATGTTACTTATCACTAGATTTAAAAAAAAAATCTAAGTGATTGGTATGTAGAGCAGAAGGTAATCCTGCATCTTGGCAGGGGTTAGACTACATGACTCTTCCAGTCCTTTCTATCTCTATGATTCTAAAAAAAGCTCAAACTTGATTTTCTCTGCTGTAATGCGCAAGAGTATCATCTTTTATAAAAGACTTCCTCAAAAGTCCAGTGAGAAAACTAGGCAAAACCCCATTTTTAAGCTATTTTTGCCATCTTTAGGGCAAGGAAAGTTATAACATGTGCTCCTGCTTCTGTTTAACATTGTACTGCAGTAAACCTCTTGGCTCATTACAGATACCTATCCCAACTCAAATGAGCTGAAGAGAAATAATCTAGTCAGCATAAGGCACTACATTAACCACCACTTCAATATCTAGCAAGTAGAGGGCTTCATAAATGCCAAGAGTACAGGAAGAGGATGCAACCCCATGAAGTCAGGAGACTTAGCAGAGAACCAAAGGCTTTGTGTGAGCAGTAAGCTGAGTAGCAGACAGCTCAACAGCTGGGTCAAGAAGCAGCTTGTTGCCTCTTGCGGCCAGGGGCTAGTAGCAGCAGAAAAATACAGGGCGGCAAGCAGGAGATGTGGGACAACTGCATGTATGAACAGCAGCAAAGAGGAGTCCATGGACAGAAGAATGGAGATCTGTCTAGAAGTCCTGCACCTCAGAGACTCATTACTTCCAGAAAGATAGAGTGGAGCTAATATTCCAGGCATTAGGGGCCTGAGGGGTCCCATGAGACATGGTTATCCTTAGACATTGTATTGGACTGCTCTTAGGGGCAGTTAGCAAGTGTTAGCTGAGCTTCCCTAGCATGCCCGAGTATTCACCCCATGGCAGTCCTAATAAAGTATCCTTGAAAGTGTTAATGGGGCCTCACCAAGGCCTAGAGTCATGGATCCTAGTGCGTGGAATGCCTACATTGTTTGCCTTTGAACTCCTGGTACACACAGAATACTATCAGACATCTAGAAGCAACTGATGTAGCACACAACTTGCAGAAGCACCCTGCAGTGGAGTCCATTATGGTATCATAACTGCTAACAGCAGATGAGCCAAAACCAATAATCAGTAATGTAATACCAGTCTTTTTGGAAGACTGTTTGGATTATTGTCTGGAAGAAAAACCAATCAACATGCTTCAATACAGGGAACACTTGTTCAGGAATTGACTAAATCTTTTGCTTCTGAACCTAGCAGAAACCAATTACATCACAGGTTTCAGAGTAGCAGCCATGTTAGTCTGTATCCACAAAAAGAAAAGGAGGACTTGTGGCACCTTAGAGACTAAAAAATAAATTTGTTAGTCTCTAAGGTGCCACAAGTCCTCCTTTTCTTTTTGGAATTACATCACAGATGATTGGCATTGGTTCCACATAAAAAGCCAATTTTTTTAAAAAAAATTGAATTCCTGGGTTTGTTTTGTTACATAGGTTGCTTTATGTTGGGTTTACTATTTTAAGAATTCTATATGAATTATGTATTCTAAAGTTAAGTGTCTAAAGTTTTTGAATAGTCACTTTGATACAAAGAAATAAAAAACTAAAATAATTACTGTCATGTGTATCTGATACTTCACGGAGCAGTACTACCTTTTATGTCAGAGGCTGCTGACTGTCTCCTTCACCTCCACTAGAGAGAGACCAAATTTTAAGATCAGCCTTGAGAAAAAACAGAATAACCTGTTTCCTCAAAATTAAAAAGTTGAATAAGAGCACTGCCTTCCAGACTAGCCCAATAGACAGAGAGATGTGGAAATAAACTACGTTCATATGATTGCACCATCACAAAAATAATCTACAATGTAATACAAAGAACTAAATTCAATTCATTAGCTTGTATTTTCCACATATGTCACAAATACATTTTCTGGAAGGCAGGAGATGGATAATATTTGACACCAAGTCCCAAGCATCTGGAGCTGGTTATTGGCAGAGAGTGTTGCAATAACTACAATTAAGGTTGCACAAGCATTTTCCTTTTTGTAGGTCATGTTTAGTTGTTTATAATGTTTAATCATTTGGGCTGAAATTTGACTGTTCTGTGCTCAGTCCAGAAGTGAGGTTTATGCATGAGTAAGTATTTAAGGAGGCATTTTCGAGAATAAAAGTAGTGGAAGGGAAATGTACGTTTTCCTGGTATAAAGAGCATTTTACAATCTGCTTATTGAATAGGTGTAGCCTCTCCTGGTTGGAGACAGAAACTTGAAATCTGGTAAGAAGATAGTCCATAGGCTACAGATGCGTTTCTCAGGCTTTGTCTGGACTAGAATTTAAAGGTGTGTTAGCTAACGTGTTTGTTAACTGGAGCCTAAGCTTTAATTTGACCAACTCGGAACAATAGACACTGCCTTTCCTTTACCAAACTCTTAGATACAATGTGACTTTAAAGTCTTGTCCAGGCAAAGCCTTGGGGAGCCTTGTTCATGATTCTTGAAGGCCACAAAGGCTACTCAAAGGAAACCTGCACATGCACACTGATTTTTGCATTGTATTCTCAATGGTTTGCCAGTGTTACACTGGTTGAATGCGTGAGCACAGTTTAGGAAAATTCAGCCTCATTCCCCACTATGAGCAATGGCATATACTAGTAAGCAGACCCCTGAAGAAGTCCTACCTTCTTTTAATATGAAGTGCAAATGTTGTATATCGGGGTCCCAGTAAAGTGCATGCCTGAATACCTTGTTAGCTGGGTACACTGCTCAGTGAGTTTTGCCCTGAAGAGTCTGTTGAACAGTTCAGCTGAAGAACAGAAACTCTGACCTCATTCTCCCTTTGTTTTCCCTTACAAGGAGAGGGTGGGAAGCCCAGATCAGAGCTACAGTTCCCAGTTCTGCCTGGCAGGTGCGAGGGGAGTGAAGATCCCACCTTGACTTCCAATCCCAGCTTGAGGGGACTGAAATAAGATCCATGAAGTTTTACTTATTTTGCTTTACAACCTTAACATTCCTTTCAAGTAGGTTTTCGCTTGGAATACATTAATGCAGAAGAGATACTTAGCCATGCTTTGACTGATGTAGTGAGAAGAAATTAACAATTTACAGAGACTACACAATGAAGAGTTTAAAAGATAATACTGTATAGTAAAGCAGCCAAGAGATAAAATTACTGAAATTAATTTCAATTTTTAGTACATGCTCATAAGCTGTTTTTCGATGTGTATATAGTTAATTATCAGTTGTGTTCATCAGTACCATGCTTTTGCACTACATATATGGTGTCTATCACTAATAGCCATAAAGCTAATTTTTCATTAAATAATTCCAAAAAAATCATCATCTCACTTAAATTTCATAACTGTCTGCTTATCCCCATCAAAAATGACTAGCTAGGTATGTGTAATACTGGCTATTATATAGTGTTATATACATGAAAAGTTCTGGACCTCAGCCCTGCAGAAAAATAGTCCTTAAATGTTTGACAATAGATAGGCACACATCTGTTTCTTTCAAATAGATATTTAGACAAGGCCAATACCAAAAATGGAGGACCCTAGCAAGGTACAGGTGAGTAGCCTGGTGGGAGGCTCAGAAGGTCACCTACTAAGGTAGGGGAAGTCTTGGGAGCTAAGTCTGTCCCAATCCCTGCCATTTTGCTCCAAGCAGGGTGCTCTCCTGTAATATACTCTCATTCCTGGCTTTGCCCATGTGTTTTACCAATAGGAAATGCATTTTCAACACAACCACTTTTTTTAAGCATATATATATATATATATAAAGTAAAGCATATGTGCATGTACAGTATATATGGCAATTGACTTGGTAAGTGATTTTGATACATTAAAACAGTTTCCCAAGTATACTTGTAGATTTGGCCAAGTACTGCAATTTCAGTCTAATAAGTATTATGTCAAACTTTAACATGAATAAAGAACAAAACTAGGAATAGAGTGTGTGTGTATATATATACACACACACACACACACGCTATACATACGCACATGCTAAATTTACTTATGCTTTTAGGATTTGCTTCAGCATACCAGTATGCAGATTTGACATCACCATGTAAAAGTCAACTGATTTCACAAGATATATATATATTTTGGAGAGCAGAATTTAAATTTAGTATCAAAAGTTCTATACTCTACTCTTTCTTCCCTTTATACACCGCATAAAAACAAAAAAACCCCAACCATTAAAGCTTTTCCTTAGGCTACACTGTTGGCCAGCATATACTATATTATGTATAATTTAAAACTTTTTGGACCTTGTATTTGGCAGAGACAATATATGATTTAGATGTTTTTGTTTCACTCAGCTATATCAGTACTCAATTACCTACTCCTACATTTCCTAAACGTTCTTGAACTTTTGCCTAAAGTTAGATAAATCATCTTGATCCCTGTTCATTAATTACACAGTGATTTCCTTCCATCCTGAATTTTACAGCCCTTGCATCTTGTCTGTTTATATTCAGCCAGAATTTTCGCTGTGACCAACTGCACCTTTCGGTTAAAAACAAAAACAAAACCCACCAAGAGTGGGTCAACAGCATTCATGGGGTGGGGGTATCAAAGCTTAATGTAATTTGCAAATTTTAAAAACCTCTTACAACTTCGGCTTGTCTGCTGATTCTGCACATATGAGAATGTGAGCACTGAGGAGTACTACTATAATATGGCACTAAAAGAAACCTATGGTCTGCTACAGTCATGTAGGAGCATTGAAAAACTATAACAATACAATAATTTCTGGTAAAAGAAAAGAGAACATGGTTTCCTAGGTCTTACTGTATAGCAGACATTCATCTCCAAGTCTGGATTCATCTGGATTCTCTCAGTAGCAGTTCTGCTCCCTGTACCTATTAGAAGTACAGCAAACTAACACGTCAGTTTTCTGGTTACCTGCACGTTTATCCATTGGCTAGAGCTCAGCAAGGGTTATGATGACCAAATCTGGTTGCAGGGTGCCATGTTTTTTCCAATCACCTTTACTTCTGATTTTGGAGAATCAACTTTGAAAAATGTATTTTGAACTACAATGAGCATTTCAAAATATTACCAGTTATAGATGGTTTTTAAATTACCGTTAGTTCAAAAGGTTAAGAAACTACAATTTACACAGAGGAAAATATAGGAAAATCTCTTTAGAAGAGACAAACTTAAAAATTATGCTGCTGTCTGAAAGTGGTTTATTTTACTATTGTTATTAGCAATACCTTAAATTACTATAATAAAAGTGGAAAATATTTCTCTATTGTTTCAGTTTGCTTACTTTGCACAGTTAATAGCAGGGGTCTCAAACTCAATTTACCTTAAGGCCAGTGCCAGTCCTCAAATCCGCCCAACGGGCCAATAATGTCACTGAAGATGGTGTTCAGAAAAGAAAATGTTTATATTGTATTTTTTATTTTGAATTTCTTAGAACTAATAAGACTGTCATACAACTTTATACAATTCTTCATCTGCCAGAGAGTTTTTAGTGTTTGCCAGACACCTGGCAACGCTTCAGTTCTGTCAGTTTGTTGATGTTTGGTGACTGAGCAGTTGAAACCTTCAGGACTGCAGCAAGATGTGCATCAGATAGTTGTGTTCAGTATTTTGACTTGTTTACATTCATTGTGGAAAAAAAGTGATGCTGCCTCCATGGCTGACTCTGCCTGGGAACTAATGATGGTATCTCTGTCCCTCTCTCCCAGTAGTGTGTCTGCCTGCATCTCTCCTCCGCGGGCCGCAGTGGGGAGGTTCTTGGGCCGAAGATGGCACGCGGGCTGGGACTTTGAGACCCCTGGTTAATAGCATTTTTTTTTTAAAAGGAAATACAGTTGTAAAAAAATCACAAAATTTGGAAGGGGACCACAGCATGTATGGTACCTGAAAATGCTTTAAACACATTTATTGAGACTGTCTAGATTTCAAGTTGATGGTCTCTCTTTGACAGTAATTCCCATAACTTAACTTTGGACATTTTAAAATTTAAACTCAGGGCATGGAGTCTCAGAACTACAATCACTTTGTGCTAAGTTAAATGGTACTGCTGTGAAAGCTTAGAAGGCATTTGCGTGCACCTAGGAGTTTGGAGAGTTTGTGTAGGAGAGGAATTACGTGCCTTAAATGCTGTATTGTCTAGTCTATGTAGTTTCTTATATTGCCTCATCATCACTATTAATGAGTGTAAGGTGCTCAGTAGCAGATTATCATCATCCCCATTAACAGAAGCACAGGGTAGATTAAGTGATTTGACCAAGGTCATGCAGAATCTGTGGCTCATCAGGAAAGAAATCAGGTCTCCTGCACCCCAATGGCCTAGCCACTAGAACATTATTTCCACCTTAAACTTTACATTTTTGGGGTTTCACTATTAGTCTCTCTAATGCACAATGTGCTATTTTCATTACACTGCATTTGTGCTCTGTGCTGTGCTTGCAAGGGCTTGGAGCAGAGTCAAGTGATTATTTGCATGATCATCAACATGAATTGTTCTGAACTCAGTTGGAGCCAGAGCCTCAAGTGCCACAGCAAACGTGTGTCTTCTAAATGTGAATCCTGTCCACAAGACACATTAAATGTAGACAGACTAAACCTGACATAAGTGTCCTTCTCAAAATGAATTATTTCCACCAGCACTTCCTTCTTTTTTCCCCCCCTTTTGCACTTCTGGAACAGCACATTTTATAATTTAGCTCATCTCAGAGAAGCTGATTGGTTACTGTGAATCAGTTTCAGCAATACCATTTTCTTAAATTGCTGTAGTGTATGCTTGAGAGTCTCAGAATTAAGTCTGGTCTTCCTACTAAAACTTAGGTCTACCTACTTAAAAATTTCATGGCCAGTGCACTGCAGTTCTGTCTGTCAAGCTACTGCCTCTCAAGGAGGTGGATTTACTACCACAGTGGAAAACCCCTTCCATCACTGTAGTACGTATCTTCACAACAGCGGCGCAGCTGCGGCCATGCTGCTGTAGCACGTGCAGTGTAGACATGTCTTCAGTTCAAGAGAATTTTAATGGGGGAGAATGGGTAAGACCAGTTCCTGGCTGTGTATGTGGAAGAATCCAATTGCAGATGGTGAGAGACTTAGGGATAGTCTACACTAGCAACATTAAAGCTCCTGCGCAGCAGCACTTCAACGTGGCTTGTGCAGTTGCGGCATAGTGCTGGGAGAGAGCTCGCCCAGCGCTCTAAATAACCACCTCCATGAGGGGTGTGGCTCCCAGCACTGGGGCACTGTTTACACTGGCGCTTCACAGCGCTGAAACTAGCTGTGCTCAGGGGGGTGTTTTTTCACACCCCTGAGTGAGAAAGTTGCAGCCCTGTTAAGTGCCAGAGTAGACAAGCCCAAGTCAGTTTGGGGAAAGCATGTGCTTACAACTGTATAGTAAGAGATCCTGCAGCAGCTGAAAGCCCCAGTTGCTAACAGAATTAACACTGGACAGTTGAGCTCAGCCTTGACTTGGCCAGGTTGCAGCCATCCTTCATGCTTCTTTCACCGGACCCTGTTTCCCAAGTACCTTAACCACAACGGTGTTTGTGCGTCACTCAAAGTTTTAGTTTCTACAATTTTAATGCCAAACTCTCTCTGGGTGTTAAGCCCCTCGTTCATTTCTGTTACAGAAAGTCTAAGTTTGCATTTCAGCTCTCCCCAGATTCCCCCTCCCGCCCCAATCTCCTGGCCTGAGAAACTAATAATTCAGTGCCATTCTTTCAAAAGCGAAGTTAGCTCTGCCCCATAGAATACAAGGAAAGCTGTCCAGTCCCCCTTTCCCGCTTAAATACAGGGTGACCAGACAAGAAATGTGAAAAATCGGAACAGGAGGTGGGGGGTAATAGGCGCCTATATAAGACAAAGTGCCAAATATCGGGACTGTCCCTATAAAATTGGGACATCTGGTCATCCTGCTTAAATAGCACAATGATCAGCTATAGCTCGTATAAATTCTCAAACATTCTGCTTTCTCTGGTTTCTCTGCCACGTTCTTAACTATAACTTGTTCATCTGCATTATTTCCCTGGAGTTCATCTCTACACGTCATTTAGAACCACACTGCTCTATACTATTTTCTTATAACTACATTTTCCCTGATTACTTACAAATAATCATAATGTATGACAGAAAAATAAGGGCTCATGGTGCTAGGTGTTGTATATACACAAACAGTGCCCTGTAACACAGTTTGCGGTGTAACAGGAGACAAGATGCAAGGAGTGAATGAAACAAATCAGAAGAAATAGGACTGTTCATTTCTGAAAGTAGTCACTTAATTGTCTCCTTCCCACTGCACCGTTATGTGTAAGGGAATTAAATGCTATCCTTTCAAATACCAGCCAAGGGTCACCTATGTAGAGGCTCAGGCAGCAGGCCCACTGAAGATTCATTTAACTTACGTTACCCGCTCCTAGCACGAATACATTTTGTGGATGGATGCACATCTGACTGCTCAGGACAGAAGTAAATCAGCATGGATTGGAGGGGCCAAGTCTTAAATCTTGGGCTCATCTTTCCTGTTTATTTCTTTTCATTTATGCTTTGCAAAATAGAGAGGGGGTTACCTATGCCTGTGGCAACTCTTCCAAAAAACAAAGCAACAAAAGCTTGTGATGGCAACACAACTGCTGTTTAATTTTTAAAACATATTAGGCTTTTTTGCAGACTAAAACATTGCTCTGATAGTTTCTTATTTAGAGAGAGACTTAACAAAAAGCAGATGTAGCTTATAATACAAAGGCTGCAATACATACTGTAATTCATCTGGCATTCCAAACAATAAACATGATGTCAGCGGGAGACTTGCTTTAAATTTTGATCTGCATTAGAGTAAGTACTGATGGCCTTAGTGACGCGTCGAGGAAAATATTTAGGGTTTTCAAACAGCTATTACAGAAAACAGAAGTTAAGATAGAAAATACTATATAATATGTAGTAGTTTGTAGGTCACCTCAAAACTTTGTTTTTTTTTAGATGAAATGGAAAGTGAACATTTGGAGCAATGATAATTGAAGTTAAAGTAGAGGGACAGAATCTTTGTTTACCCCCAAAAATGTGCACACACACTGCAGTAGACTTTTTCCAGCATTATGCCTCAGCTCTGACGTGAAGGACCACCCACTCCAGACAGAGATGAGATATTCTTTTTGCTCCCTGCAGTTTGGGGCATGTACACTGCAGAAGTTGTCAACCTTTGGCAAATTATGAGTAAAATATAGTAAACTGTAGAAGATTTTGGACTTCCTTCAGACAGAGAATACATCCACTTTAAAAAGACTTTTCTGCTTTACTAAAGAGATCCTAAGAGACTAAAGCATAACTTGGCTTTCTTCTTTTAAGTTCTACACCAATACTTAGAAGTAAAAACCTTCTGAAGTTAAATGTAAAGACTTGCCACTAAATATTTAAGCCAAAAGCCCACCATTTTTTCTTGTGGTAAGTAACTCCTAAATCACTGTGACCGTAAAATGAGAGGGGAAAAAAATCTCTATTTTCTCTCAATTTTTACAGTTCCACTGTTTCCCCAATATAGTCAGGTCTACTTCCCTGTGTGTGGCACACAGTAAAAAGATATAGAAGAAAAACATTTAAAAATAGGAACCAGTGACTGTAAAAAACACAACACTGGGAAGATGACTCAGGGGCATGGGTTCTCTGAGGGAAATTCTACTTTTAACTCACTTTGTGACACTGACCAGATTTCAAGATGATGGCTTTCTTTTAAAACACTGAACCTGCTGCAAAGGCTACAAACATATTTGCATATTGCCTGTCAGACAGAAAAAACATTTAACCATGCCAGTTATTTTTATATGCTTTGTACGAACAAAACATCATGCCTCCATGTCTTCCACCTGTCCCTCTTCCATTCCATGCAAAGATTACCAACCACAAATAATGTATTTGATATTTCTCCACCACTCACTGCTACATAACTTAATTTTTTTTTAAATAGTGTCCCTTTTTATTTTGCAGTTTACACAACTCTTGCATTGTCTGCATGACTTCTGTTTTCCTGCAAATGACTTCCCTTCCTATATTTCTTCTCTCAATCTTTTCCTCCCTAATTTTCTGTCCCCTTTTCATTTCACTCATTTCCATACCCACATTCTCCAAGTTTTCATTCCTGGCCTTCTTTCCCAGCTCTTTCCCCATATCACCCATGTTAATTTTTTTATGTCCCCTTTTTTATGTACTCCACTAAAGAGCACCTTAGGCAGTCATTTGCACCTGAGCCCCGTGAGTGCAATGTAAGAGTAAAATGATTCTAAATCAGAATTCGCCATTCACTCATTGTTGGCAGAATGACTATACAAGGCGCAAAACATGAAAAGTCATTCCCCAATCTCCCTTTTTTAATCCCTTTTCTTCATTACTGCACCCACCCTCCACATACTCTGTTCTCTCTAATCTTTCTCCCTTGCTCTTTCTTTGCCCTTGAGACTCTCCTTTCATATATAAATTTTCAAACTCTGCATTCTCTACATCCCCAGCCACTCTCAAACCATCTGTCTCCCTCTTAGCCATTGATCCTGTGCCTCTGTCCATCCCCGTTCAGACAGTTAACCCGATGCCTCCTCTAAATCCTCCCAAACAAATAATCCTGCACAGTTCTGCCCCACCTCAACAAATAGGTACTACAGTTCTCCCCGAAATAAGTCGATGAATGGCTCCTCACTCTTTGGCTCAGCAAATTCATAATGTGCATTGCAGGGTCTTTTCTAGGACGAGGACAGTGTGTATATTGGCCCTGCTTTAGCTCAGTGGAATACACCTATCCTCATCCACTCTGCAAGCTTCCTTTTGCACTCACAGCACAGCAGAGAAGCACCCAGTGCAACAGTCAAAATCTCCATCTCTCTCTGCTCCTGCACCTCTTTTCCTTGCAAGGCAGCAAGCAGCCAATGGGAGCACTGCTGAACAGCTGCTCAAAGTGCTCCTGACTCACAAAGGCAGTTGCACATGTGCTCTGTAGGAGCGTGAACAAGGATTTGTGGGCACTGCTTTACTGTAGTGAGGAACCCGGCAGGACCAGGACTAGGCACACACACAGTCTGAGTAAAATTCCTATTACTTGCTTACACATATCTGAGCACTGTTTGTGAGATAGCTGACAGTAGAACTGTGAAGTAGTACCGATACATATGGTTTGAGCTGTTTGAGAAGGGGGGTGGGGGGATAAAGAAACAAAAACAGCATCGAGAAAAAGATTCCCAACCTGTTAATTTTTTCTATGACAGTCCAGACACTTGTGTCATCGTTACTCCCAGCCAGCAGATGGCAACAGAACACTAAGGCCAACAGTTTCAAACATGGCTGAATAACTTTAGGCTCCTAAATAGTAGTGGCCTGGTCACCCAAAGGTGCTGAGCAATTGCAGCTTCCACTGAAGTCAACAGCAGCTGTACTTGTGATAGTTAGGCCATGTCAGCAGAAGTTATTGAAGAACAGTCTGGGATTCTTGCAGAGTCGACAACTGAAGGGTTAACTGCAGAGACTGATCACTTGAGAATGTCTTCCCTTTACTGATATCCTATTTAAACCACCAGTGCACTAAAGTATTTTTTTTAAATACATCAGCTGAACAGAAGTATCATCTTTCTTCAAACCTACTGTTATCCTGCCTTTACTTTCTTGTAATTTTTCTTAACCTATTCATAACTTCAACCACTGGAATTACCTATTCTGTTTTTTGCTTAAATGCTTAATTAACATGTTGCTATTCTCACCCTATAACTCATTTTACTTTTTAACCCTTCCTACAATAGCTTTTGTAGTTACTTTTTAAAATCTCATTTGTTGTTCTCCTTTGGAACGAGCCAAAAAAAGTCTTACTGGGAAAGATCAAGACGACTGTTCTCCCTTCCAGAGCACAAGTGCTCTTGTGCTCCCTCTCTGTCCCTGTAGATATATTTATAATTTATTTCCCTTTCCTCCAATCTCTATTCTACCTGGGTTACAAAAAATTTCATTTGACGGATATTTCTCAATTTATTTTTTAGGTAATCACTGAAAGTAGAATTCAGTTATAATTTCCTCTTTATTCTTAGCATCTTATGTTTCCTATCTTTCACCCTTAAACAAAAACAAACTAATTATTACATGGCAATCCTTGGTATAAATCTATAGTGCACCAGTTTGCCAAGCAGACACACTTGTGATCATTGCTATAGCACAAAGTCCCTGAGTACAGCTTAGTGTACTACTGGTTCGAAGGGCAGTACATGATGCCATATTCAGGACTTTTCACTTCAGTGTAGCAGTGACCACACGGGACATTACTGAGTGGCAAGCTTGGGCACTATAGATTTATACTCTGGATTGCTGTTCAGTAACTTGCATGTAGACATGCTCTCAGTGTGCAGAGCGCTATGTTCTAATATGTCCAAGGTAACAAATGTCTAACTCAGCTGTCACATACAATCATTTACAAAAGTAAAAACTGAAGGCAAATACTGGTTAAATACAAGTTTAAAACGGTGATAAAGGGTCTTCAAGGCTCCTGGTAAATTCAGGGGTCAGCATAACAAGCTAAAAGATTCTAGAAAATGGGAAGCAATGTAGGCAACCACCAATTTCTCAGCAGATCAGCAGAATTGTTAAAGTGGCTATTCTAGCATTCATTGTGCTTCCTAAACATGGTCAAGGAAAATTTTGCTGTAATTAGAATAAAACTGGATTTCAAAAGTTATGATAATGTTTTTAATGTAATTTTTAAGAGGGGGTTATGGTATCTTCCCTCAAGACATCACAACACCGAGAGAGAGAGTAAGAGAGACGTTTCTCCTTACAGCTCCTAAGATAAAGGGAATTAATGTCATGACATCACACATCACATGAAATTTCTTTCCAAAGAAGAAAAATACTGCTTCAGTGATTGGGCTTCCCAGTCTGCCATAACTTATCTGTGGGATAATTCCTTCTGTTGATAGACAGCCTGTCAACAACTGCTTAGCACACATATTGTACTCCGGTCTTCCAACAGCATACCACATTGGTTTGTGGGAGTGCCAACACTACCCTGGTTGGGAGCCACAGCCCATTATGCCTGTAATGCAGCCCCTGACTGAGAAGGACTACATAGCTGTTTTCTGGAAGTATTATGCCATTTTCAGCTGCAATTTTTCTTACCTACGCTGTTTGGTCTTAGCTCATGTAAACTGAGGAAACCTGTCTTCAAGACCAAAGGAAGGCAAACCAGGGAGGCTGCTTTGATCTCCTGTATAGACTCCATTCTTTGATCTACTATTTCAAAAACAGTTTCTAATATTTCATGATTAAGGCAACTTGACTACATCTGAAGCAGCTTCTCTAACTTTCTAAAGCCAATGCTTTAGACAGCAGGAGCAGTGCTGTACTTTGAAGTTATGGATGTAGTTTCTTTCACCAATGTAAATTTGCTGTAGGTATCATGTCAAAAGAAAGGCTTTCTGAAACCTAAGCATTCTGAAGTTCAAATATTCAGCCTAATGTCTTTTACAGGAGCTCATATAATCTACTGGTCAGAACAAAGAAAAGAAAGTGAACATCCTGGTTTCCAACTTCGAATCTAGGTCAGTCATTTTTGATTATGCAAAGTAACTTAACTTTTCTGGGCCTCATTCAACCTTGCTCAAAAACTGGGAAAAAAGCAAGTGTTCACTGAACAGCAGATGCTGCTTCTGAGCAGAGTTTTTCAGTATGAATAAATTACATTTTAAAAGTTTATATTTCTTTGTGAAGTGGCCACATCCATATTTCTCAATAGTTAAGTCTGCTTTTACAATTCTGCAACTGACAGCATGCCCAGAGTGCACAGAATGGACAGAAGAGGTTACTCACCTTGGGCAGTAACTGCAGTTTTTCGAGATGTGTCCCCCTATGGGTGCACTACTTCAGGTGCACATGCACCTCTTGATCCAAGATTTTTCCACTGGCAGTGCCCATTCAGCCCGAGCATGTGCCCTATGCCTCCTCATGTTGGACACTGAGGATATAGAGGGATGTGTGGGTAAACCACCCTGAGTTCCTTCTTCAGCCAAAGGTCTCCACAGAGAACAGTCTGAAGCAGAGGAGAACGAAGGACAGATAGTGGATCACCATAAGGGGAACACATCTCTAGGAACTGCAGTTACTGCACAAGGTGAATAACCTTTCATCCTTCTTTGAGTACTGTCCCTATAAGTGCTCCACTTCAGGTGACTTCCAAGAAGTTTATCCAAAGGGAGGAGGGAGCTCCAGAGACTGGGTCCAGAACTGAAGATATGCTGTAGTATCCAGAGACACACTGGATCTGACAGAATGGATTAAAGTGTAGTGCTTCGAAAATGTATGTGCTGAAACCTATGTAGTGGGTGTTTGTGACACAGTTTTAGTGGGATCTCGGAGCACCTTGTTGATGTGTAACGCCACCCTGGAGAATGA
The DNA here is from genome assembly GCF_965140295.1 of Lepidochelys olivacea. Classification (NCBI taxonomy): domain Eukaryota; kingdom Metazoa; phylum Chordata; order Testudines; family Cheloniidae; genus Lepidochelys; species Lepidochelys olivacea. The sequence continues at coordinate 76,068,106 of NC_140417.1, read as the reverse complement.
TGCTGACTGGAGGATATCCAACAGCTTGTGCTGTGAATCCCTGACCTCTCTGAGTGGAATTTGTAGAGTATAAGCTACCCTTTCTTTATGAGGTCTTAAAATTGCCAAAAATCATCAGCAATCGAAGGTGATGGAGACATAACTGCTTCATCTAGAGATGAGGATGAAATGGGTGTTTGGGGGTGGCATCTTCATCTTCCCTGGCTTCCTGATCCTCAAACGTCTCCTCTTGTGGGGAGAGTGGGGTAGGAGAGAGAGGTAAGGAGCTGATTGGGGAGGAAAGGACTGAATAACCCTAGTCTCCCTTTGAGACAGTACCAGTAGCCTGGAGTATTGCTGTAGGTAAGCAGCCCAAGAATCCCAGTGTAGTCATTGTGGGGGCCCATATGGAAATGGGTTTGGCATGCAAGGTTGCTTCCACCACCCTTGGTGATGGTCGTGATCTTCCCTGTGACTGTCAAAGAATGAGTTCCTCACAGGATATGTTGGGGAACCCTGGACTGGAATAGAAGAGACTGACTGGAAGTCCCCTTCATCCTCCTCAACATCATTCAATGAGGAGCCCCCACAGAAAAAGATGGAGAGTCCTGAAGTATCAGAGGACAGCAGCAGCCTGGGACAGGTTTCAGTACCAAAAGACGCTTGATATCCATGAGGAGTGGGGATTCCAGCTCATCTGTTATGGACAGGTCCCTCATGCAGCTAAACTCTGGTGGTACTGAGTAGGGACCATCGCTACCAATGCAGTAACTGAAGCTGACAGTACCATCAATGGCAGGCATACTGACACAGGCGTCAATGTAATCTAGCACCCTTGCTTGGTACTGAGGGTGCTGAATGGGTAGGTGCCAATAGCAGGACCAAGCCGGACAGCACCAAACCAGGGTGCTTACGCTTGCCATCCTTATCCCTGGTAGAGAGTACCAAAGCTCTGTTGGAGCCATGTTTCTCCCGTGAGCTCTGGAACTTTCCAGCTCTGCTGGTACCGGAGGAGGAGTCCTTCAACTCAAACAGTACCAAGCCAAGAGGTCAAGGCTTTAGAGACCAAAGATCTTGCGGGGATGTGGACTTTTTCAGAGCAGGCTCCTTCAGACGCGAGTCCATACTCCTCTTTTTGGGAGCCCTCTCAGAAGCCTCCAACAACCTCCTCTTCTTAGGGGAAGCCTGTGACAAGGTGTAAGGAGCCCTGAACGTGCCCAGAGTCAGATATATGGCAGGAGGAGGCTCCTGACCTGACTCAGACACTGGTCAAGCAAGCGCTCCACCATTAACAGTCTAAGCTTAATCTCCCTTGTCTTCCAAGCCCTTGACTTGAGGACTAGGCAGATGCGTGACTCCCCCAGACAATGGACACACTCAGAGTGGCCATTGCTCACAGGCAGAGTTTCTTGGCAGGAGAGGCAATGTCTGAAGCCTGGCAAGCCAAGCATGCTCTGCCAGGAAGACAAGGCTCCCCAAGGAGAAAAAGAGAAGAAAAAAACCCCTATCCTTTCACTACTAGAGCTTACAATTAACTACACTAACTATAGGAAGAATACAAAATAGCTGAGGTGGGCACACTAGAGCTCCATGTCAGGCAAAGGCAGAGAGAGGGAACAGAGGGCTATTCATCCGTGCATCCCTATACAGCCTTGGTGTCCGGCCCAAGTTGGCACAGAATGCATGCTTGGGCCAACCGGGAACTCCTATAGGGGAAAAAAAATCTCCCATCAAGGGCTCAAGAGGTTCATGCGCACCTGAAGTGAAGCACCCATAGGGTGCTACTCAAAGGAGAAGTTGGGATTACAAAAATTGATATGATACAAGATGTGTTATATTTTTAACACCTCTGGAGATAGTAGCCACTAAAATCAGGTCTTAGTGGAAGTGAAAAGAGGAAATGCATGTTTAATTTTTTTTTTTAATTCTGATTCAAAAGGGCTAGAAAAAGATGGTATAATCACTGAAAATGTTCTGTTTCACAGAGATATGCAGTAGTTTTTTTTCCCTTGGGGATTCATTACATAGCATGCCACAAATTGTGCCTGTTTGTATTTGGCCATTTACCAAACAGGCCAGGATGCTTTCAGTATTCAATCCCAGTCATCCTAGGGCAGCTTGGTGCTGCCTACAATCTTCTCTCTCCATTTCATAAAACATATTGTTTGTTTTAATCAGCTCCCCACCCTTCTCCCTCTCACATCTACTACTTATTTTCCATTTATCTCCATACCATGTCTTCCCACATTCTATGCCTGCCTAATTCTATTATTTTTGCTTAGCTTTCCTCATTTCTCAAAAGCAGCATCTACTTTCCATTCACTCTCTCCTCTCTTGCTTTTCCTGTGCTTCACTGCTGAATCACTTTTTCCTCTCTTCTGAAGTCTCTTTCCTCTTACCAGCCTCAGAATTCCCCAGCACCTTTCAATGTGTGTTCCTTTTATTTCACTCCAACAGGTCTCCTCCCATTACCACCTGATCATATGCATATAAGGAATGTATCATCCCGCAGGCCTGATTTTCCCATCAGACACTCCCACTGATTACGCATGGGTTCATTCTGGTTCAGTCAGTTTCCTTCCTGGCAAAAGCATACTACCTCAGCCGTTTGAAAAGCAGTTATGCAGACTGAATGCAGGTTATGTCAGAATTATTAACTACATTTACCACAAAACAATAAATCATCATTTCCTTGCACCCAAAAACCTGCTTGTGATCATGTTTGTGTGTGTTCCTTAGCCCTGTGGATTCGGTTCTCTTTTTTGGCTTGTTTTACAGGAAAAGTTCATCCCACAAGAGAGAGTAAGACTCCAGTGCAGTTCATATCAATTTAGGATGCATTCATCAAAACTTCAGATAATTTTGCTTCCGAAAATCTATTCAGTGTGTGGTAATTTACATGGTATTCTCCCCTTTATTTTTATTGCTTTGTTCAGAGGATCATTTGATTAAAATCAGATTTTCCAGATGCAAGTCACTGAAGTGTCTATTTGTATTGATACTGGCTTATATGCTGATCTCTTGCCTTTGGTTCAGAGGTAGTGATAATTTCTGGGTTTCTATTCTATAACTAGGCAAAGTTATCATTTTTGTTCTTTACACAGCATCCATTTAGGCTAGGGACTAAAAATTAGAGTATTTTTCAATGAGTAAGACCATGAATTCAGCGTTGTTCTTCTCATAGAACACTGCAGAGTGATTTCCTCAACTTTTTTTTGTTGAAGTTACTCACATTTTAAATATTTTACATTATTTTACATATTTTAATTGTATTCCAATTCCAAACCGTTTGAGTATTTATTACGCTATAATTGAAATAGGATCTGTTTTGATTAGTTGCCACAGATCACAAGTCACATGGTATTGCTTCTGTTCCCTATTAGATGAGTTTAACCCCTATAATCAATAGAAAAATTTGAGGAAATCACTGAGGCTTTGAGTCTCTCTGTGGGAGGTAGATATTTTGACAGTGACAGTAGAAAAGCAGGAGTACAGAATTTTAGAATACTATAGACCTTTTCATTTACGGGCCATGTAGGCCTTGCCCTCATTCCTATAAAGTGCATAAGTTAAATACTGTCTTTTTAGATTCACAAGTAGTAATTGTGTGCACGTGCACTTTGTCTTAGTTGTGAAGAATGTGATGAAATATATATGTCTGGCTTGTTTAACCAAATCGCTACCATAGCTCTAGTAATCTATTGTGGGACCTCTGTTCTCCAGCTGTGTCAAGCAGTGTCCCCTCCAATACAAAATATAACAAGCATATTATATTTACGAACCTGGAAATTTATTATTACTAACTATAGTCAGTAACGAAGCAGATGACCAGGGGTATGACTCAAACAATGGTTTGTTTAAAACTTACTTTCTGTGAACACTCATGCATTTGAGTTTGCGTGAAAATTACAATTTTAAAACAAATGTTCACATGAAAAATATGATGAGATTTGTGGCAGAGTTTCTGAACTTCAAAATCCAGATTGAGAGTTCAAACCTAGCCTTACCTTCTTTGATCTGGACATGTGGAAATGTACTCAAATACATTCAGTGTGAAAATGGACAGTGTGAAAACAGGACATTGCCCATACATGGTAATACATAAAACTTAACTGCTGCTTCATAATTTTAGTAGGCCAACTCACTTCATATTAAATTATAAATTGACAAGTATTTCTGTTAAAAAGCATAAAACTAGTGAGATATTTTTATTAATTTTTCTTCAAAAATTACAGCAAATAAAATGAAGTTTGTGACTTATGTTACACCATGTTCAAGATGTGACCAAGTGTAAAACACAAAATATATTATACCACCTTTTTTTTACAAGCTATGTACTGATTCATTGCAGGGGTCATGTGTCCATAGTGCTTAGTTGAATTAACCTGAAAAATTATTGGCCATGTGAAAAACTAAGCAAAAATTTGTTCTGTATACGTAAGCATCTCCAACAATAAAGGACCAATAAAGCTCAGATGACAGTAACCACTTAACTTCAAATTTCTAACTCATATATTCACTAAAAAATCAAAATCGATTAAAGTTGATAGTACTGTGATTTAGATTTACACCAAACAAAAATTGTTAACTGTTAAAACAAAAATACAATACCAATGTCTGTTTACCTAGAAGCTGCTGAGTACTCAAACTCTAAATCCAGCAAAGCACTTATTTATTATTTTTATTCTGGTAGTAGCTAACGGCTACAACTAGGATCAGCAGCCCATTGTGCTGGGCATTGTGCATACAAGACTGGAAACTAGAGATGGCCAGGAAACCTAATTTTAGTTCTGGGAAAATTTCCAGCTTTTTCAGAAATATTTTCATCTCAAATCTGTATAATATACAAACTTGAACATTTTTGTGGAACTGAAATTCCACAATATTTATTTCAGAAACATCAAAACATAGTGTTTCCAAAATGAAAAATGCTCTCTGGGATCCCCGGCAGCCCACTAGGTAAGTCGCAGTAGAGCTGGGACCTTGGAAGCGACACTGAACTTGATATAATTCTTGTCATTTTCACTGCTGCCCATCACTGCACAGCAGTGTGAAACTGACCAGACTCTTGTTAACTTGACAATAAAATGATGGTCAGTTTTACCATTGCTATTCAGAGATGAGCAGCATTGAAACTGACAAGAACTATGTCAAGTTCAGTCCACAGCTACAAGGACCTCCAGTGTCCCTGACTCCATGGCAGGCAGCCAGCGAGCCTGGTAGGCTGCAGGGAGGACACAAGCCCTGGGAATGTTGACTCCCAACCTCCCAGGCTCCTGGCTCAGCAGGCTGCTGAGGAGCTGGGCAGTGAGCTGGCAGGAGACCACGAACAAACCATTCATGCAAAACATTTTGATTTTAACAAATCAGAAAATTGACAAAAAATGTTTTCAGAATTGTTCCAAACAGCACTAGAGAAGATGGTCCCATTGCAGAATCTAAAAAGACAACCACTATAACAAAGAAAAATACTTAAGCACATGCTCAAATAAGTCCCATTTATATCAATGGAATATAGACTTGCTTCAAGTTAAACAATGTGCTTAAGTGCTTTGCTGGATTAGAAGCAGAGTGCTCACCACCTTGCAGGATCGAGTCCCAAAACAATGCACATCTTATAAAATGAATGTTTCAAAAAGCCATTCTATACCAGCATTTACCACTCAGTGATTGACGTTTTTGGAAAATGGTTGGCTTTTTAAATTTGTTACCTTTTTATCAGTGTGGAAACCCAAGAAATTATAATTGTACCAGTAAAGAAAACCCAACGCTTAAAATTGTAAGTTGAATTTACACACTAAAGAACATGAACAATTATTTTAAGAAACCCACAGAAGTCTGCACCACCTCTTCTAACTGAGTTTTCGGTTTTATGCCTAACTGGCAAGATTTTTTTCTTCATGTGGTATTAGATTCTTTCAAGAGACGCCATAAACTGTGCCTGTTCTCGTCTATTCGTATACATACAAAAATATTACTGATTTAATAAAAAGTTTAATGTTTACATAATTTTAATGATAATTAAATACAAAATTATCAGACCATAAGACACCTTAAAATCAGAATGAATCCTTTTTTTGGTTTTTGTGAAGGGGGGACCCAAAAGAGAGCTGTAAAGGAATTTTGTTTCATGCATAATCTACAGCAAAACTGACACAGAATACCTACAGCAACAGTTCTGTTGTCATGGGGACCAATAAGGAAAAACCATTTAAATGCCAGGATTTTAAAAAACCCTTGCTGAACTGCTATAAAGTCAGATCTACACTTTATACCTTGGGAACCAAAACTAAACAGCTTTAAAAAATTCTGCTGACAAAAGAACACAGGCCTCAATAAACCAGTAGTCTTGAATTCCCCTTCCATTAGCGAGTTCTGACACCAGGGCATGCCAGGCTAGAGGATTCTGCTGCCTAGCAGGTAGCCATGGAGACTAAGAGACACACGTTAAGTATGCAGTAAAGCAAGAGAGATAAGACCACAACTGCAGTTTAGACTGTTTTCACAGCTGCTGACTCCTTGTTTTATTTCACTTATGTTAAAAGTAGTTAACAACATCCTTCCCTTTAGGTATGTTTGGAAATTGTACAACTGGAGCACAAAAATGTCAACATTAATAAATTATGGAATAAGATCTTAGACATATGGAAATCAAAAATCATGGGACATACCAATCTCATATGAAGTGGTCTCATTTTTAACTTTCTGTGATCCAATTTCACATAGCAATTGGAGGAACATGTGGAGTTAGTTTAAAAGTACCCTACAACAGCTGTATGCAGGCTTACATGTAATTAGTTGGTGGGCTCTGTTATAGCAGACAGATGCCTACTGCCCTAAAACAACACTCAAATTAATACTAATTGGAATCCTTAATGGCAGTCTCATTCAAAAGGACTGAATGTGTGTGGAGACTGACAACTTTCAACTTTATCCTATAAAGATGGTCCCTGCAGAAAAGAGAAGATATCTTATTGGGGTGATCTGGAGAAGCTTAAAATGATGTTTGAATTAATCTGTTCAGCAGATAGAGGACTTCCGTCTCTAGTTTTATCAGTTCTCACAACCACTATTTGCTTATAATTTTGAAAAGTTAAATTAGAGTACATAGTGTTACAAAACACAAAAAAACTATGTTAAAAGAACACTAGGGGTGCAAAGTCAAGTACTCAGAAGTTAGGAAAATCCAGAATTAAGCCTGTGCAACATTAATTTGGCCCCCTTGTGTATGTATATTGTAATACGCTCTTTAAGTAGATTTTCTCCACAGGACTCTTACCTCATTTAGTGCACAAGAAGGACCTACCCTGTGGAAGAATCAGAATTATGTAGAAAAGGAGGCTGTGGTCTATAAGACCTCTGTCTCATTTGTTGCAGAAGTGGGAAGTGAATGAGGCAGGGGCAAAACTGCAGGAAGAGAAAGGACGATCTCATGGTTAAGACTGCTAAATGATGTTCTTGAGAATTGGATTCTATCCCTGCCTCTGTCACAGAGTTCTTATATGATGCAAAGTAAGTCGCTTAAAACAAACTTTTCCAGAGATGGTCATTAATTGTGTCCCTAAAATGGGGATGAAGCCACCCCCTACATCAGAGATCTCGATAAATTAATATTTATGAAAAACAGATATTCTAGTGATGAGTGCCACAGAAAAGCCCAGGAGGAAATTAATAATTCTATTCTTGTAACTGGGTTTGAATAGTGTGCAGTAAATATAACATAGGACAACACATTGAACAATGGGGAAAAATATACCCTACAGGTGCACATTTATTGAGTACCATCCATTTTGTACACAGAATGAGGCAGGGGCTCTCTGGAAAAAATTAAGGGAAGAACTAAGGTCACACAAGTTGTGACGTGACTGATTATGCCCGGTGACAACTGAATCTTCTGAGATTTTAACTGTTTGGTCTCTCCTGAGCAAGCGTGAACTGTGATTTTTCACTTATACTTCGTCAAAATTTGGATGGATTTTCACAAGAACAGGAAGAGGCACGTTTCTGACATTAAGCCTCTGCTCCAAAGCATGAACTGTAGGGTTGCCAACCCTCCAGGATTGGCCTGGAGTCTCCAGGTATTAAAGAGTGTGTCATATGATGAAATCTCCAGGAATACATCCATCCAAAATTTGCAACCCTAAGTCCTAACGCATTTCAAAGAAAGTCTCAAATTTATTTAATTTTTACACAACCAGCAAAATGGATTTTTCCTTAACCTTGTCCTAGAAAAACAGCCAAACCATTGTGACTAAATTTTCCAGAAAGAAATTCAGCCTGAGAAGATGCCCAGCATATAAAATTTCAGCCCAAATGGTTAACGTTTGCCAAAGTTCTAAGAAACTGAAATTCGGATTTTAAAATGGAATACCTCAGGTTACTTTAATTGTAGCCCATGCTTCCAGCCCCACTTATAGTAATCAGTAAAATGATCAACGTGGAGTGTGGAGAGTTTCATGCATAATTCCCTTACCAGAATGAAGAAGTCAAGGCAAGAGTTGACTTGGACCATAGTTTCTTCTTTGGACATGGCAACTTGATTCATAACTCATTGTTTTGTGTCCAAAAAAGTTAGTTAATTGTGCAATATCATAAATACTTAAAAGCACTTTTGAGACTATGTAATGTATAAATATTCTGTTAGACAATTTGCCATCCTGTGGTCTTGCATAGCGACAAAACTGTATTGGAATGCCATGTCTTGCAAAATTTAAGATCATGAAATTATGTGATTTTCCATCCCAAAGAGGGCAGTCACATGTGCATAACAGAATAAATCTATTTTTATTCTTTACAGCCATCTAGAAGAGCTAAAAGGAGTCCAGCCACATCAACCAGAGTGAGCATTACACAAAACCACCAGATTTTGAAAAGCTGAAAAATCTACATAGTGCTAAGACTAGCTTGTGTTCACATCCAGCAAGTCATTCAATTGTTATAGATTAGCTGGGAAAGCACTGAAATCAGAGTTAAAGACATAATATCCAGTTCCTCAATAAGCAACGAGCCCAGACGAAGCAGGGAGCCACAAAGAAGCCAATCTTGGCAGCATTTCTGCACAGGAATCCCCTCTCCCGCATTCGAGGACAGTACACTCGATGTCTAGAGCCCAAAGGGACCAGAATGCACGACAGCAACTACACAAGCTGTCTGACAATGCCCCCTTCATCCTGGCCACACCCCTTGCCCTAGGAGCTGGGTAAACTGGCTCTAAGTCCATCCCAGGGAAAATGCCAGGTAGCTGATTACATATAAACCCAAGACGTGATGAAGATAAATGCAATTATTTATCACATGTTATCATACACTTCTGAATACCTTTTATCACCACCTTATTCCTCTCTGCTAGAACTACGTGTGACAATGCAAACTTTTGAGCAGCTTCAAACACCTTTGAGGTTTTATTTTTGGAAAAAGTATAAACACCTTCCCTCCTGGTTTTCCAAATACGCAATTTTCTTCTACCAAAAAAGTAAATTATTAAGATGCAGGATGATCAATATTCCATCCTGGAGAAGTTTCAGAAATCTGAAATGAAACACTAGTGATAAAAAAAATACAATTAAAACATTTCTAAAACACTTTTTTCGTAAGAAGTGTGTCAAATAAAAACATAATGGGGTCATGTAGCTGAAAGTTTTACTGGTACTGTTTGAGTAATGCATGAATAATTCTGCTATCCCAAACTCAGAAAGAGAAAAAAATTATGCCATATTATTCCTTTGTGTGTTTTGAACACGCTACATTATCTAAAATTTTTAGAAATATTTGCATGTTCTTAAAATTTTCATTGACTAGTTTTGTAACCTTCTATCTGTAAAGCTAGTGTATTAGTTACTTATGACCAACTGTTCTAACCCTAAGAAAAGACAAATTAAAAATAAAATTATAAAAGCAAATCACTGTTAAAAATACCTAAAATATGTAATGCAAACATTAACTGCAAAGTACAAAAATGAAGGATGTTCAAGGGCTTAGATACAAGTACTGTGTACCCCCATCATAAAGCAGGGGTGCTGTCCTTTCCTGTGGTATCAAGCTCCTCTTTCCTAGTTTTGACGGATCATGAGATACTGAAGTGGACACCAAACTAGTGCAGGACTGAATATTGCTCACCCTAGCAGCAGGTCAATGTAATTTTGGTATCAAATTCCACATTTGGGGAGGAAACATTTTTTGACCTGAGGTTTTTTTTGTTTTTTTTGAAGTTGCAACTTGGGAGGTTAGAATAAGGGTTAGTAAGCAGAGTCCTAGTCAAAGGTGAATTGTAAATGCAGTTTATCACATGGCTATCACCACCACAGCTAAGCAACGATTAAATATTTGTACTGGATACAACAGCTTGTTGGATGTTTCACATAATAGTAACCAAGAATACCTTCCCGTCCCAGAAGAAACTGATCTACGATGTAGAGATGATTCAACAAGACGAGGGAGATTAAAAAATGGGGGACAGAGAAGATAGGAGGAGATTACACAAACAAGCCTCCATACTTATAACCTTAAATTAGTAATTTTAAAAAACTTTGAATTTTAGTCAGTGCATTTCTTGTAAGCTTCACTTATATCACACACACGAACATCTCGTCAACACCGTAGAAATATCATGGACAATATAAAAATCACATACTGGTTTGGCTGGCATACACTGGAATGCTCCAGTCTCAGTTGAATTTAAGATCTGGCTATTTTATCTAAATTTAGTGAGCTATATGTCCCATATTTCCTGATTTTGATTCTACAAGATAAAACACATTCCTTGATAATAAGTGCCTAGTAGCTACCCGTGCTAAAAAGTATACAAACCATATCAGCTTGTAAGGATAAAAGAAACAACTGATTTAACAAGTGACTTCATTTATGCATTTCTTGTCCCATGCTTTTAACCAAAAAGGCTTTTATATTTAAAAAGGGATCAGTAAAACAGTTTTTCAAAAGTTCTCAATAGTCTCTCTTGTTCCATGACCTGCTAAATTAAGTGGAACCAGCACAAATCCTAACTGGCAAACACCACTTAGTTTTCTCTTACACTCAGACTGGACTGTTGATGTTTGTTGTTACTTTAAATCATAAACCTTTTCAAACCCAGTGGTGGACCAAATGATAAGCCTACTATGGATTTAATCACCACTTATAAATATCCAAAGATAAGAAAAAATTTGGTGTCTAAGGTTTAGAAAATGTATGTTTCAGGGATATTATTCACTGATCAGCTGACAGTCATATGTATAAAAAAAATGTTGGTCTTTTATAGGAACTAGCTTTAAACTTTGGTAGTTTGATTAGTAGTTCCATTCAGCCTTACCCAAAAATCTACCAGGAAACAGCACTGACGATTAAAACTTCATCATGTATTTGTATAAAAAGAAAAGGAGTACTAGTGGCACCTTAGAGACTAACTAATTTATTTGAGCATTATTATTTGAGTATAACGTTTGCTAACGAAAAAGTGCAAAATATTGAATACACTTTTGCAAGGTATTTAAGGCTTCCTAGTATTAAACAGTACCAGAGGGTTTTTTCCCCCACAGTAACTATATTGTCTTTAACTAGAGATTTATATGATGCAACAGCTTACGTGACTGTAAAAGTTGAAACCATGTGGCAAAATACGAAGTGAAAGAAGTTGGAAAAGTAGTCCTATATTCAGTTAACTTCCAGTCCAAAAGGAATGGAAGACATTCTAAAGAGAGTTGCCAACATTTTCCAAAGTGTCTATCTACAGATATCTGTGGATCATTTTTGTGGACTGGATGTGGATACAAATTTTGTTTCTAGAGGCCTGCAAATCTGCGGATATCTGCTTTATATCTGAAGATGAGGATATCCTCTGACCATTTTTACGGATTGGATGTGGACACAAATTTTGTAACCATGCAGGGCTCTAGAGATGTATTCTCTGTAACAGTAACTTGTAGGTCTCTCACACACATACTAAAACAAAACAAAAACAAAAACAAAAAGACTGTAAGATGCAGTTCAGAAATGCTCATATTACCCCCACCTTAACTCAAACATACCTGATGATGTATTGCAACCAGAAAGCACAACAAGCCTTTTAGCTTGCATGGCTATGCAGTCCAGCACTGCTGAATATCACAAGTCTTGCAGTGTTTGATGTTCTTCTTAAAGCTCTAGACCTTTTGCTACATGAATTCAGAAGAATCTCAGCTTTCATTTAAAAAGTTAATTTCTAGACCTCCTGGTTGAAGGTATGAACCCTAAAAGTGCACATCCCAGAAGACAAATAAAAAGCTCAAACATACTGTTTTAAAAATCTCATTAATCCAGTCTCATGATTTTTGAATGCTTGAGGCTGGCAATAATAGACTAATCAAACACTGTTCCAGTACATTTTTTTTTTTACATAAATTGGCAGTTAGAAAGAATTACAGCACTTCAGCCAAATAAGTCAGTTTGTTATCATTAACAAGTTAATCAATCAAGAGGTAAATCTTGTGTTATGCCACCGTCATATATGTCTGGCTATGTAAACTGAAATGATGTGACAAATATCCTAACTTCAGCATTATTGATATTTCCAAGGAAAACAGCAGAGACTTTGCTAGGCAGTTTCCATATGGCTAGAGTGTCTGGAATGTTTCCATATAGGCTCCTTCCTTGGTGACAATAAACTGAAATTCTAGTATTCTTGCTCTACAATATCATCATCTAATCTTCACAGGCAGACAAAATGTCTGCCTGGCATTTATAAGTCAAGCAAATTATGGATGCCCAAATTTGCACAAAAGACCTCGTACAGAAGTAAATTGCATTCTCTATTATTGCTGGATGGACATCTTTCTGTACTGTGCAAGATGGCTGTTTTCATCTACTTCTTGCTAGGAGGTTGTGGCCTTTTCTTTTTGCTACAGTTAATGCTTTTATTACTTCAAGATTAAACACCATTCAGTTGAGGCTGCACCTGAAGTCTTTTAAAAACTAAACCACTGACAACATATATGTTAAGCAGAGTATCTAGCCTGGTGTGGAGAAAGTAAACAAGGAACTGTTATTTACTCCTTCTCATAACACATAGGACTAGAGGTCACCAAATGAAATTAATAGGCAGCAGGTTTAAAACAAACAAAAGGAAGTATTTCTTCACAAAATGCAGAGTCGACCTGTGGAACTCTTTGCCAGAGGATATTGTGAAGGCCAAGACCTTAACAGGGTTCAAAAAAGAACTAGAAATGTTCATGGAGGATAGGTCCATCAATGGCTATTAGACAGGATGGAAAGGGATGTAAAACCATGCTCTGAAGTATCCCTAGCTTCTGTTTGCCAGAAGCTGGGAATGGGGACAGGGGATAGATCACTTGATGATTACCTGTTCTGTTCGTTCCCTCGGAAGCACCTGGCATTGGCCACTTTTGGAAGACAGGATACTGGTCTAGATTGGCCATTGGTCTGACCCGGTACAGCCGTTCTTATGTTCTAAACATATTCAACCAGTGTACAGTGATCTGTACTGGTTGGCTGTGGCTGAGTGGAGTTTCAGATATTAGTATTGACCTACAAATTCCCAAATTGCCTGGGACCTTCAGAAACTGCATCTCCCCACTGCCACAATTCCACAGATGAAATCCATGGAGGCACCTGATCAGGACCCCCACTTGGTATAAGAGAGAGGGGGCTGCCTATAGAAGGTTTTCAGTTCTCTCACTTGGATTTCTTTTTTTAAATATACTTGACAACCCTATAAATGATGATGGGAGCGTCCATATCCTACACTGAATTAATTGTTGCACATCTCATGTCTTGCTCCAGAGATCAAGTGTATCACATTTGTGATGTGCTAAACTTCACTGATCCAGAGAACCGCATTCTTTGGAATCTCTCATCAAACTGGTTCCTGCATGGAAGTGTAATTAGCAAATTTCTAACATGGTAACCATGTTATCACTCGTGCTCATGCTATTGAGAAATCAATGTAAATAAAAAATTCCATTTACAGAATTCCTATCAAATAATTAAGTGTTTCTGTAACTTCTGTCATGGTTTCTCATGCAAGTTTTCAACACCTCTGCCCTCTGCTAAGCCACATACAGTTCATGTGAAACAAACAGAACACTACAGAGGTATACAGTCTAACAGGGGGCCTATCCCAGTACCCCTTCACTGGTATCTTTGCAGCCCTCCCCAGACTCGGTCTCTAGAGAGTCCCACAACCCCTTCTGGGTTAGCCTTCAAATAGTTCCTCGACTCCGATATGGGGCTGGGTTCCCAGGGCTTCCTCCGTAGAGACTCTTCACCCTTTCTGGCCCCAGCTCTCCAGCTGGGCCAGTTAACAGTTCCGTTCCCCTTCCAGGGGTTGTCATAAATATAAAGGGAAGGGTAAACACCTTTAAAATCCCTCCTGGCCAGAGGAAAAATCCTTTCACCTGTAAAGGGTTAAGAAGCTGGGATAACCTTGCTGGCACCTGACCAATGAGGAGACAAGATACTTTCAAAAGTTGGGAGGAGGGAGAAAAACAAAGGGTCTGGATCTGTCTGTGTGATGCTTTTACCAGGGACAGAACAGTAATGGAGTCTTAGAACATAGTAAGTAATCTAGCCAGATATGCGTTAGATGATGATTTCTTTAAATGGCTGAGAAATTAAGTTGTGCTGAATAGAATGAATATTCCTGTCTGTGTGTCTTTTTGTAACTTAAGGTTTTGCCTAGAGGGATTCTCTACGTTTTGAATCTAATTACCCTGTAAGGTATTTACCAGCCTGATTTTACAGAGGTGATTCTTTTTACTGTTTCTTCTATTAAAATGTTTCTTTTCAAGAACTGAATGCTTTTTTCATTGTTTTAAGATCTAAGGGTTTGGGTCTGTGGTCACCTATGCAAATTGGTGAAGATTTTTACCAAACCTTCCCCAGGAGTGGGGTGCAAGGGTTGGGAGGATTTTGGGGGGAAAGACGTTTCCAAACAATGTTTTCCCAATAAACCCAGATAAACGTTTGGTGGTGGCAGTGGAAGTCCAAGGGCAAAGAGTAAAATAGTTTGTACCTTGGGGAAGTTTTAACCTAAGCTGGTAAAAAGGAAGCTTGGGGGGTTTTCATGCAGGTACCCACATCTGTAGCCTAGAGTTCAGGGTGGGGAAGGAACCTTGACAGGGGTGTATCCCAGTTCAACATTCAGACTACTTCCCGAAGGGCCCACCTTGATTATCACTACAAAAAGCCCTCCCCCCCGCTCTCCTGCTGGTAATAGCTCACCTTAAGTGATCACTCTGGTTACAGTGTGTATGGTAACACCCATTGTTTCGTGTTCTCTATGTATATAAATCTCCTCACTGTATTTTCCACTGAATGCATCCGATGAAGTGAGCTGTAGCTCACAAAAGCTTATGCTCAAATAAATTTGTTAGTCTCTAAGGTGCCACAAGTACTCCTTTTCTTTTTGCGAATACAGACTAACACGGCTGCTACTCTGAAACCTATAAATGCATTGCATATGGTATGTTCTGTACAATGCACGAAGAAGTAATCTGCAAGTAATCAGTGTTAAATTTAGCTATAAATAGACCATGCTAACTCCTTTTTACCCCCTTTTGAAAAAAATAGTAAACTTTTAATCTTAGAACAGCATAAAAATTGGAAAGTTGTTTTACAAATATTTTCACCCAGTTTCCAATTACATAGTACAACTGAGTCTTTAATTGGAAAATAATCTTCAATTTTAGTATATTTTCTTGTATCTTTTTTCTACTATTATACTCTTCAAACCACCACCACGTTGGGGCTCCCAGCTGTAAAATGATAATGCCCTCACATGACTGAAATGCAGTTCAGTCCCCTACACAAAGGAGGATCAGATCATGTTTAATTGCCAGGGAACTATTGTGTTGTAACTGGGTTTCCCCAACAGATGAGAATCTCCAGGGATGTGAAACAGAAAATTATTGGGGAGAGGAGGAGAGGAACAGCAAACTGAGGCAATTTGCCTTCTCTTTAAAGCAATAAATAGCCTAGTGATCTGATCAAGGCCGGTATGGAACTTTTAAAATTAACCACGGAGTACTGAGGTACCTTCTTTTTAAATAAAAGTTTTCCCAATGACCATAGAAAAAAGTTATTTTCTCTGTGATTTGTATTTATCAGAATCATTCTTATTATAAACAGTAAATCTCATTGATACCAAGAGATTTGCAGTGTTACAAACTGGACACAGATGTTTGTATAATGTTAGGGTCCCAGACTACTTAAATATTCCCTAGAGACATTTCTCATTGTGGCAAAATTTTCCTACACATCTGTTGCCACCTCACAGTCCTGTTTATCTAATTTTTTAAAAATAGAACTATCGCCAGACACCTTTTGTTGTGAACCTATTAGGTCTCAGCAGAGTTTGGCTGGTCCGTACTTTGAAAGGGGAACCAAGGAACACGCAGCAGAAAGTAGAGTTGGTGAATCAGTTGTTGGCTCTTTTCCGAGTCAGTTCTGAGGGAAGTTGAGATTCACTCCAGTTACCCACTAAAAAAACCCTATATTGCATAATGAGAAGGGATGCATTTTTTTCTTTTAAGAAATGATGTAATTTGTTAGTGGAACACGTGAGTAAGTTAAGAGGTGTTTGCACATGTGACGTTTAAAAACTGGCCAAGCTATCATGCTAAACTGCTGTTATGGAAGCCAGGCTTTTATATATGAAACTTCATTACAAACAGAATATCAAAAATATTAAAAATCACCAGTTTTGATATAATTGAAAATTCCTTGTTGTTTACAGTCTCTCTTTTTACATACAGTGATTGAAAAAATGATTAAGTACTTATTAGGAAAAAATACCTAGGAGAACTTTTCTGAACTACATTAAATTAGAGTTCAGCTATATTTGAAAATTATATCACAACAGCAGATGGTCAATTCACTCATATGCATTCAGATGTTTGCATATGTATAAAAAATCTCTTTGGAATAACTCAAATGAGAAGTTCTCGTTCAATATTTGAATTTAAGGGTTACAGAATTCAAACAAACCCTATTCCCTCCATTCATTCTAAATTCTAACTTATCAAGTTTCATGCAAATCAGACTTTAATTTTACAGTGTATTGCTTCTTCTATGATGAAAGAACTTTCCTGCATTTTAATATGAATTTTTCCTTGAAAAGCCAAGGGCCTGCTCACCTGACTTTTTGGGGACATCAGGGCATAAATGATGTTGAATTAATCTGTTCTGTGCATAAGCAAGAAGAAGAAATGTCTATGCTTGCTATTGTCAGGGCAATAACCAATCGAATCCTGTTCTGTACAGCTAATAATGGCAGTAGTATTTTTCTTAACTTGGCTAGAGTTGCTACTATACCTCTTAACAGATCAAAATCAAGTCAGCAACAAAAATGGCCATACTATATTTGGTCTGGGTCTTCCCTATGTGACCTTTAATCAATATAACCACAGAATGAAATCATCAGGCTAGTCAGCTGTCTAAGAGCTCTCTCTACAGTATCTAAGATTTAGGCCCTGAATGAAGAAAAAAAATCATCTACTAAAACTCAAACAACTGCAGGGATAGGAATGCCAGCATTGTTAACCCACAGTGATTCATTTCCCTCACTTATACCATCAGTGCAATTGTATTTTAGGTCCTCTCTTCCTCCTCATGTACTCCTCCAATACTTTACTTCATCAGACATACTACTTCTTGTGAGTGCTTCTTTCCTGACATCTCCTCTGCCTATGCACTAGGGCAATGGGTCTCAACCAGAGCCGAGCAGGTTTCAGGTGCTAGTCTAAACACCAGGCATGCCTAGAGTAACTACGTAGGGAAGAAAGCTGAAGCCCCACTGTGCAGGACTGCAGCCCAAGCCCCTGAGCACGACCATCCAGGACTGATGTCGAACCCTGGAGCAAATTAGCTTTGTGGGGCCCCCTGTGGTGTGGGGGCCCAGGCAATTGCCCTGCTTGCTACCCCTTAATGCTGGCCCTGACTTTTATATGCAGAAAAACAGTTGTGGCCCAGCTGGGCCATGGAGTTTTTATAGCCTGTTCAGTGGGCCTCAGAAAGAAAAAGGGTGAGAACCGCTGCACTAGGGTATACAAGTTTGCAGAAACCTTCTAATATTCTTAGGGTAGAAATCCACGTTATATTTACTATATCCCTCCACAAATAACTACCCAAGGCCTGCCCCTTTCTTCACAGAAACATGGCAGCAGCAGTTCTTTACGTACATTGGATTTAGGGTCATATGAGTCTTCCTTAATTCTTTTCCTCTTCGGAAAAGAGAACAACACTGGTGGTGGTGAGGAGAGAGGGCATTTTTGTTTTACTTCACTTTCTTTTTACATGAATTTTTCATTAACTGCTGGATTGACAACTGTGCCCGGGTTAACAAATTAGTTGTTTATCCATTAAACATACACAGCTCAAGCTGTAATAGTGCAAGCTTTCCTGAACTACACTTGTGCTTGGAGGGAAGTTCAATCACAAGATGTATTTAGTACTTTGGCTCTCTGCTTAGAATGCTAATGGAAGTGGTGGAGTTTGGGACTCACTCACTTCTAGAGAGTGAAGTCTTCAGTAGAGAAAATAAGTGGGGGAATAGGCAGAAATGAGAACAGGTAGGGGAAATAAGACACAGAAAGAGGACCAGAAACATTTTTCAAGATTTTTTTAAAAAAAATAAATGGCAGCATAAAAGTTTTGGAAAAATGGGGAAGATCTCAAATTAAAGGATGAAGGGGAATGAAACAGGAGGCGGCGAGAAGGCAGATACAGACTGAGAAAAGAAGCCATGGCAAGCTAAACAGAAGAAAGATGAGTGTGTGTATAATCTGAAGCTAAAGAAAAACTAGAGACTGAGATCTGTAGAAAAAGTGGAGGTGTTAGGCACATGCAACTCTTGCAATCGCAGGGGGCCCTGAGGCAGCAAGGGCTCCCTTGAAAGCCAGATCCAGCCTGCCAAGCATCAGCTGCTCCATCCTGCTCAACACTGAAAACAACGTCCTCCACACAGCATGACCTCACACATCGCGTACGGGAGATGCCAGTGGTAGGAGCTACTAGGGAACAACCACCACCACTGTGTGAAAGAAAAGTGTAGGGGGGCAAGGGGGAAATGGTAAGAAAATATTCACCAAATAAGGGAGAAAAAAAAGACTAGGAGTAACATTTTCAAACCCACTTCAGTGATTCAGGAGCCTAAGGGTTCATCTATATGGATAGTTACTGAGTGGCAAGCCAGGTTTGAATTTATACCACACCAGTCTGCCACACAGCAACATACCCCATGAATATTGCTACAGCATGCTAAAAATCCTAGTGTGCAGCTTGATGTACTACGCTTTCAAATAGTTGTGAGCTAAAGCTGAACTCTGGGAATTTCAGTACACTGCAGCAGTGTCCACACAGGACGTTACCGCATGGCGAGTTGGTGCACTGTAAATTCATACCCATACCATGCAGACAATACCTAAGTCTCATTTTCAAAAGTGATTTGGGCACTTAGAATCCCAAGTGTCACTGAAAGTCTTGGAACTTAGGCTCCAAAGTGCCTCAGTCACTTTTGAAAATAGGATATGGGTGCTTTTGAAAAATCTTATCCTAGAATTAAATATAAATCAACAACTCATATCACTCTTCACAATTACATTCACAAAGCATTCTTAAGGATGTATAAAATTACTTTTTCATTATTTTGAAGTTATGGAAGTGTGCTCTTAATTACGAATCTCATAATGCGGAGAAGAACTTTACACAATTTCAAATTCTCTTGCAAATTTGGCAGCACGGATGAAACAGTAGTGTGCTTGAATTACAAGAATCCAACTAAAATCACAATTTGCCTACTTAATGGATTTTGAACAAAGGAATTTAAATGACCATAAAAAAGTGGAAACACTCAAAAAGTCTATTTTCTGCTGCTGACACACAGGCAACTCCCTCTAACATTAATGGAAGTTTGTGTGCACATCAGTAAGAGTGCCAGTTCCAACAATTCAAATCATGGTGATATCCTCTGGCAAAAATCATGGTATTAGATTAATAATTGTGGCATATAATTAAATAATCTTTTGGGGCCATTATGGGAAGTTCTTGCCTCAACTTGGGAGTGACTTCAACTTTGAAAGTTTATATTCATACGATGTAAACACAAAAATGGAGGCTGGTCTCCCTATTGGATAGAAGGTTTAGAAATCCACTTTCCTCTCTTAAGTAACCACTAGGGTAGGGGAGCACGGTTAGAAGGCTGAACTGAAAGTAGGGTCTTTGGTGATCAGCAAGAGCTCTGGGCAGTGGGATGAGCTGGGGCAGGGCAAGAATGGAGAGAGGGAGCTGGCAGTAATATGGTCAGTGGGAGAGAGTAACTGATGAGCTGGCATAGCAGTTAGGGGAGTGAGGAGTACTCAGATCCCTCCCTGCACCCTGACTCTCCCCATACTCCCCCACTTTCTCTCATCACTTTTTCCCACTGGCTCACTGTTACCTGCCCCTTGACTCCTTAGTAAGAGGCATCTTCCTCCACCCTCATAGTGAGTGAGATTGACTAGTGAGATTGACTAGTCTCACCAGGTCAGAGGTTTAGATGCCCAAGCCCTACTGAATGTACTCTTCTTCAAGGCTCTTGCAAAAGTCACACTCAGAAAAGAAGCTTTGGTGTTCCTGTGTCACAAAGGACCACAAAGCTGGGGTGAAATTGCCAGTCTTGAAGAAGTCATGAGACTTGGAATGATCAAATTGTGATCATCAAAAATAAGTGCTTAGACTTTAAAAAAAAACAAAAAAAACCCCACAACCCACCAATCACATTACAGTTTCTTTATGAGTGCAGGATTTGTTCAGATACAAATAAAGTCACAAAAGAATTAGGGGAATGAAAAAGTAAAGAGAAGCGTTAAGAGCGTGGGTGAAATCCCATATTATGTATATAAATTAAGTTATTACCACTCAGGATTTAGAGTCCCAGCCTGAGTGGCACTGCTGAATCCAAGAATGGACTTCTTAAAAAAAAAAAAAAAAAAAGGGCACTTCTACAGAATACCACCGCATTAACGAAGGCAGGGAAAGCAGTAATACCTTCACAGATCTTTAACCACGCAATTAATAAAAACCTGAAACTTGTGAAATACCTGCTTCAAGAAAAGTAACTTGGTCTTAAGTACAAGAGCACATTTTTAGCTTCCTTGACTTAGACAAAACAATGTTCAAGAATACATCAGATTCTACCTCTATCATTCACTATCCCCAAAAATGTGCAAATAGAACATATGAATATACAAGAAAAAATTCTGCCCATTATATCCCCTAGTAGTGAGGGACTATGCAGCATCCTATCATTACGAATGTCTGTCACTCATTTCTCATTCTCTCTCAAAAACTTACAAATAACTACTTTTACGTGACAAAATCTGAACACATGGTTTCCCTCAAAACTTATTTTAATGTTTGGAAAATTTATATTTGTTTGGAAAACAAACACACACATGCATTTCAAAATGTTTTATCCTCAGCTCCTCTTCATAACAACACACACTAAAGCATCTGTTACTTGTTAGAGCAGGAAATTCCTCTGTTTTGATTTTATAGAACAGTTGAGAGTCAGTAATTAACTTGTGAATTCTGGCTTTTGTGAAGTCATACAGGATATTTTAACAAAATTGCTAAAAACAGGATCTTCAGTAGTTCCTTACATTCTGAACAGATGGAAGGTCCAAAAGTAAAATATTCTGTGAATCAATTATTTAGGGGGGTGTATATCAAGTTAGCTGTCATGTATTATTAAATTACCATCCTTAGTAATAATCATCTCATATGTAGCACTTTCTGACCATGGATCGCAAAGCTTTATCATCATTTCACAGCCTAAGAAGAAAGAGGTTAAGTGACTTACCCTTTTTCAGATCACTTAACCTTTGTGCATTGGTTTATCCCACATCACAATTTTCCTGCAGTACCAGAAAATATAACTGGGTCTCCTGACTCCTACTGCCATGCCCTATCTACTGAATCACGATGCATCCTATTATGTACACTTTGCATGACAAGTTTTAATGCTCATGTCTAATATATTAACAAGACGATATACAACCAGTCATTCCTGGAATAGCATTAATAACTGCTGATCATAAAAGCCAGATGATACAACATTAGTGAAAAAATACTGTCGTAAACCATAAATTGTTTTCATGCTAGATTGAAAAGCACGCAATATATGAACATTCAATAAGGAATTTGGATGTTTTCCTGATTATAGGGGTTTTTTTTTTTTAGATCACTAACAAAAGGCCACAAAATACATCCACCAAGTACTATCCTACCAAAATTTCAGGCCATCTTTACTAGTAAAAGTTACTAATTTGGTGATGGTGAAACATCGTCCTAGGATTTAGAGCATAAGATGCCCTGAACCACATTTATCTCCATTCAAAGTACTAAAAGTTTTCTGCCTGTCAGTCGCTGGATCAATAATTCTTTTCTATAAGCCTTACTTCTGTTCCTCCCCAACAAAGTGACTGCTAATTAGGTACTCATTTCCCAGTCAAGAAGATGGGCTACAGTCAGGTCTCAGAACATTGAGTCCGTTCACAGACAGTTGGCTGGTTACACTGTGCTGACTTTCCTTCTCTGTTGCAGCTGCTAAATTTTATGAAATGAAGTCAAGATACATCAAACACTTTGCCAGTATTATTTTCCGCATAAACAATTGCTGTGGCTGCAAATGGGCAGTTTATTCAAATGTAAATGGGATGGGAAACAGTGTGGACTATTAAAATGTGGGCCATCCTATCTAAAATTTAGGAACACAAGGGATATGATCTCTCCCTACATATTGTTGTAATGTACTATCTTGTGTGTATGTACACAACCTCCCACGTATACAATGACTGATCAGAGGATACAAGTCTTTAGCCCTGATGCTGCTCACAACCTGTAGCCCAAAACCCACACTAACCATTTTTAATGGTGTATCACATTGCAAAAATGTCTCATTTGCAATCTACCACCACCCTACGTTTCTTCTGGCATTAAGATTTTCCAAGTTTCTCATTCTCATTATGTGTGCATGCTTTGGACTATATTTCCTCAGTTGTATTAGTTTGCATTTTTCCAAGCTAGATTTCATTGTTATTTTCTGCTCATGTTTCTAATCTCTATGACCCTTTGTATTTCTCTTCTCTCAATGGCATTCAACCTTACTTCGAATTTAATGTCATAAGCAAACTTCATTAATGTACATTTTATTTCTTCTCCTAGTTCATTAATCAAGATGTTCAAGTCACCTACACTTAGCACTGTTCCCCATGTTATTATTTCGTATGGCTATTATCTGTGACTGTTTCCCTGTTCGATTGTGTGATATTACCCTATATGAATGAAGAGAGCTAAATCAAAGTTGTAAAGGGGTTGTTGAGCAGCCATGCAGGAAAGGCGCAATGACACAGATATGACAGCCTCTCAGTTACCCAGCTTCAACGGAGTTAAAATAACTGGACCATCAACTGGTGAGAGAATATATGGTACCTGGCTCCCATCAAGGCAGCAAGGACTTTTTGTTCTTTACTAAGCCTGGGATGAAAAAACTCAAAAGGCTCACAGACCTTAGAAAAAGGAGAATTTGGGGTAAGCTGAGAGTTGCTGGCCAGGAGGCGAGAGTGAAAAGGCTGAGAGTCAAACATTCAGAGATTAGGGACAAGGCGGAAGCATCTTAGGATGTTCCTCCCAACTCAGAGATGGAGAATAAGCCTGATATGCCTGAGATGTCTGTGGATGGAGAGGTTACGCTTAGGTAAGGAAGCATGTGTGCTTATTTTAGAATCAACTCCTCAAAGCACTGTGAACCTACCTGTTGTGCAAAATAAATCAGGCTTTGTTTTGAAGAAACTGTTTCCGTCTCACTGCAAATGTATGCTATTACAGGCTCCTGAAGAGAAACGCTTGCAGGGTCTAACCCGTTACACTTATGGAATTGTTACAGTTGGTAGCCAGGAGACTGTACCCAGGTCCTAGTTTGAAAATGGGTGAATTGCAGAATTCCACCCAGACAGGTAAAGGGCCTGATACATAATACCTGTAGGGCTCCACCCCAAGAAGGGACAGCAGTGCAGTTAGCTTGGTAACCATGACAACCCCAAACACAACCCAGAACTCAATACACTGCTATTGCTCTATCCTTTGTTTATGGCTTTCAGCCAGATTTCCACATAACGGTGTGGCTATCCAAGCAGATATGAATTAATTTTGCATGAAAGACTTCATAAGATATGACCCAATATCAAATATTTTATTAAAATCCAAACAGTATTACACGTACTGCTTTCCCTTTACTTTTTTTTTTTTTTAATTCTGTTATAAGAACTCCCTCTCTCCCTTCTTGTTTACAGCTCAGGCTATAGCAGGATCCAGGTGGAGAACAGGTCTTCATGGAGACTTTGCTTTTTACCACTGATTGTAAGCATTCTTTTCCTACCTATGTGATCCTCACCTGTCTGACTACCACTAAATAAATTTCTCCCTTATGCTTTCTATCTAGCTATTCTTTCCTCAAGCAGTATGCATTTCTAAACACATAGATGTGCTTTCTGTCTCCAGGCAGCATATGGGGAAAGGGGAAAAACTCTCTTAGGCTGGGTCTCTCTGGCTCGTAAAAAAATAGAGCCTGCACAATTATGAACAGACCTTTTCGTTCTCTCATGAGTTCTTCCCCTGTTTAAAAGGTTAAGGTAATATGACCATTTTGGTTTATGAAATGAAAGTTTAAGAGTCTACCATGTATCAGAGATTTTAAGAAGTTTGCAAGTGTGAGTGCCTAACTCCATTTTCTGATATCTTCTACTTTGCCACCATCAATTGCTTTTTGTGGTTATTTTATGTTTAACTAATTGTTTGCAACACTGAAAAAGTCCATCTGGATATTCTTATTCTTCCTTTTGACAAATATTTCCTTTACATTTCAAATAGATTTACGGACAATCCATCTTGGCTTTCTCATGTTTATCTTCATCTGTGCACCAGTGTCAACCAAAATACCCTCAGCACTGTGAAAGAGTTTTAATTCAAGTATTGCTTCAATAAGAAATCAGGTGACACACACACTCATCATTCCGACAACAGTTTGATTCCTTGAACTACTGATCTTAAACACAATCAGTATCCAGTTCCATAAAAAAACAGTCACACTGCTTATATTGTATTAATTTGGACTTTACAACTTTGTCTAAATTTGTAGACATAGCCATGATTACATTGACAGCCAGTCAAAAGCTTTGAACACATTTAGAGTTCTAGACTACTTTGTAATTTAAAATAGATTGCTACACAATGTCAGCTAAACTTCTAAAGCATACAAGACAATTCAAATGAGTAGAGAATCAACACTTACCCAAAAAAAATAAAAATATTATAAGAAATCACCTCATCTGTGATTAAATTAAATGCTGTTACTTCAGTGCTGTCTTTCACAAAAAAAATTTCAATCTTTTTAAAATATGAAAGTAAAACAAGCAAATATACCTTTTTTTGACTTTGCGCCAATCTTCAGCTTGGATGGCCAAGCAATCTGTGTGTTTGTTTCTTCCATAATCTATTAAAAGAAGAAAAAAAATAAAGTTAATTTAAAATGCAACTTTC
Organism: Lepidochelys olivacea; assembly: GCF_965140295.1. NCBI lineage: Eukaryota > Metazoa > Chordata > Testudines > Cheloniidae > Lepidochelys > Lepidochelys olivacea. Next base: position 76,042,564 of record NC_140417.1, on the reverse strand, counting down.
CCCCCATCATTCTGTATGTATCCTCTAGTGTTCCTTTTTTGGTTAGATCATATTCATCTTTTTTACACATGCCCTAGTAAATACATTTGAAAAGTATAGTTAATTATAAGGGTATTCTGAGGAGGGTTTGTGTGTTTGTGAGGACAGGAGGTGGATGTCTCGTGATTCAAGACAGCCTAAAAGGTTGGAAGTAGGAATCAAGGAAGTCACACTTCAGTGGCCTCATCCAGCTGCCATTGGAGTCAAAAGAATGACCCCACTGACTTCAGTGGGAGTTTGATCAGGCCCATAGTGACAATTTCTTGGCTTTAAAATTAAATGAAAAAAATCTATTTTCTTCATTCAAGTATAAAAATATTTTTACATTTTATCAGGCTCATTTTGAATGCTTAAAGACTAAATTACTTCTGCTTGCATTCAGAATATATTGCCTAAGTTTGTTTCACTATTCATTAGTTATTTTAAATTTGAAGAAGAAATTTTATCCCTAGAACAGTTTATAGTCCAAAAAAATCTTTTGCGTATTGGATTTAGTAGCTCATGCATCCTTTTAAAGTGCTAGAATTCCTATTTTTCTGAAGTCAGCTGATGTGGCATGCAACTTGCCTATAAAATGTTCACACACTGAACATTAACAGAAAAATACAAGTTATCTTGCAAAAAAATTCCAATTCTTTGGGCCACATCCTCATCTGATGTGACTGCACTCACTTCAAAGGAACAACATCAATTTACTCCAGTAGAGGATTAGGCTATGTATTGTTCAGTAAGTGATTTGCTATTGTGCTCTCATGTCTTACTATTTAATAATATGTAATATTTCATATGGTTTTAATGGCTTTCTTTTCAATTATACTAATAGAAATATTTTTATAACTCAAACAATGCAACTTTACAGTAAGTGGTTTGAATACTTTTTTATACAAAAAGAATTTTTTAAAGTACTTATTTATTGAGCAAGATGTTTTGACAAGAAAAAATTCCAATCAGCAATTGGAAAAAAAATGCCAAACAGTACAACTGAATCAATCTTGGCATTGTCCACAATGAATATATATATATAAATTAAATTCCCAAAATAAATAACCAGACCACTGCAAAAAGGAAAACTAATATATTAAGAGAACCAGAAAACATTCCAACATTCATTGGTTCCGAATAGTAGTCACGTCCAGGACAGACACACTAATTTAAGAATTCCTAAGTGTATACTCTCTGCTGCCCAAATCAATAATAGAATTCCTCTACAGTCACAATTTCTAGATTAGCACACCATATGGAAAAAGTGAAGATGTTAGCCAGGACTCACTGTACTACACTTTGTATGTGTTTCAGCAACTATGGGATAATAAAATTCAGCTGGAGGACGACATTTCCAACAGAGTGAAATTCTATCAGGAATATATACATATTTCTGAGCAGACTCCAGTCCAGATGTGAAGAAATCCGCTGGTAAAAAATCTGAGTTATAGATCAACCAAAACTCTCACTCACATTGACTTCATGTGTATGCATTTCACTCCACAAAGGAAAGACTGAAGCACATAGCCATTTGAAATTTCAGTTGTTTGAAATCTCACTCATTATTTGAAGTGGTCATCACTTTTGGAACTACCAAAGAATGTACAAGTTTAAAAAAAAATGAACTAGCAGACCCTTTAAAAACATAGGCAAGTCTACTCAAGTAGAGAAGGGGAAACAATGATACTGTGCTATGCTCTTCCAGTCCCTCCCGATCTAGTGGAAGCCATTCTCTAGACGGACGATAAAATTCGGGATCTGAAGCCGAAGAGAGTCTAGAAAGGCCAACCACATTCTGCCACCTTCTCTTCAAAGGCAAATCAGCACTAACTTATATGAGTTCTGTTCAGTGTCCCTGTCTACCAACGGAGGGCTCTGCAGAGAGCGACCATCATGGGAGCCTCTGACAGCACAGCTGCACTGCAGACAATGTTAAAGCCGCTTAACTCGGAGTCAATGTAGAGACAAAAGGCCTCCATACAGACAGTGATGGCCAAGCCCTGTGCTTTTGGGGGGCAAGGAGGAAGGAGAACTTTACTCATCACAACAAAAAAAATCAGAAAAGTTTATTAATAAATTCATTTTTCAGTCCCTTAGATGAGTTATTTCAGGAAACTGGAGCCCATGACCACTGTGATGCAAGAACCTCATAATGCCAACTGGCAAGGGGGTGTAGAGTGGTTATAGGAATTTCCTTAATCTGGTATGTACATTCTGGTTCACCTAAGAATGTTATGTGAGGTCTCAAACAAAAGCTGGCATCACATCGGTCATCCAATATCACTGTGAAATGTATGTAAGGAGTCAGTATATGTTTTTTAAATCTGTATCGGGAGGTTGGTCACCAGCAAAAATAGGTTTTCTGTCAGACACAGTACGTTTATCCATCTATCTGTTTACATGTAAATTGAGTGTTCTCATTCACAATGGTTCTATCAATGGTCTGAACTGAAAGCAAATGAGAGATTACAAAAAAATAGTTCAGAAAGAATTTAACAAGAAGAAAAACACGGGGGGGAGGAGGGAAGAGGTAAACTTCAAAAATTTCTTCGATTATATTTGGGAGGCAAAGACGACATGGGCATCCCTCACTTAGGTAGTGAATGGACATCGGATTTGCTTCATGAAAGTGGGATCTCAGCCAGGCTTGGTCGAAAACACTGGAAACAGTTTTGGGTGAGAAACCTCTTTAGTTTAGTCTCTAGCAAGCCTGTTATGATTTTATAGTATTTGTTTCCAATACTATTACTCACTATCTCTTGAATCTTTCTTTGATAAGTTTATTCTTGTTTTCACTATATATGATTAGCTGGGAGGAAAGAGTTAAAAAGACACTAAAACAAGGAGGGTGGGATGCTAAAGAGAAAGATCAGCTATACAAGTGGCTGCCAGTGGGAGAAAAAAACTCATTGGAATAAACGCTACACACCACTATTCCCTTGTCTTCTCAATAAAAATTTGGAATCCTGTGTTTGGAACAATATCAGGAGGAAAATCCCTGTATATCTTTATGTCAGACTGTCATAACTATAAAGGGAAGGGTAACCACCTTTAAATCCCTCCTGGCCAGAGGCAAAACCCTTTCACCTGTAATGGGTTAAGAAGCTAAGATAACCTCGCTGGCACCTGACCAAAATGACCAATGAGACGACAAGATATTTTCCATGCTTGAGGGTGGGGGGCACGCGAAGCAAAGGGTCGGTCTGTCTGTGTGATGCTTTTGCTGGGAACAGATCAGGAATGCAGCTCAGAGCTCCTGTAAAAGGTTAGTAAGTAATCTAGCTAGAAATTAATTAGATTTTCTTTTGTTTAATGGCTGGTAAAATAGGCTGTGCTGAATGGAATGTATATTCCTGTTTTTGTGTCTTTTTGTAACTTAAAGGTTTTGCCTAGAGGGATCCTCTATGTTTTGAATCTGATTACCCTGTAAGGTATTTACCATCCTGATTTTACAGAGGTGATTCTTTTACCTTTTCTTTAATTAAAATTCTTCTTTTAAGAACGTGACTGCTTTTTCATTCTTCTTAAGATCCAAGGGTTTGGGTCTGTGTTCACCTATACAAATTGGTGAGATTTTTATCAAGCCTTCCCCAAGAGAGGGGGTGTAGGGTTTGGGGGGGAAGACTTCTCCAAGTGGGCTCTTTCCCTGTTCTTTGTTTAACAAGCTTGGTGGTGGCAGCATAGAGTCCAAGGACAAGGCAAAGTTTGTACCTTGGGAAGTTTTTAACTTAAGCTGGTAGGAAAAAGCTTAGGGGGTCTTTCATGCAGGTCCCCACGTCTGTACCCTAGAGTTCAGAGTGGGGAAGGAACCCTGACATGGTGGCAGAGCAGTGGGATCATTTTGAGATTTATTTTGAACTGGAAGCACAGCAGGATTTTAAAAGGTTTTGTAAATTCTATGTCTCTGCCTGGGGGGACAGAGCAGTAGGCATAACAAAAGGGATCTTTCTTTTTTGAGCTGGAGTTTTCTCTACCTAAAGGCAGAGTAGTTAACCTCCTGCAGGGAAATTCACAAGTTTTTCACAGACCTGAAGAGGTTTTTGTTTGTTTGATTTTTTAAGCTAACAGCAGCTGGAGGCTTTTTCTGTCTATTTGCCTGGAGACAGAGGTTTTTTAAAAGGATTTTTCTGTAGGCCGAGAATAGCTATCAGAGAACACAGGTATCAGATTACAGCACAGCAAAATTTTACAAGCCAGGTTTTTTGTTTGTTTCTTTTGTGGTTTTCTTTCTAATTCTCAGGTGTAAAGTTAGTTAAAAACAGAGAGGCTAAGATGACAGAAACCAAGGGACAACACAAACTGGAGTTAACCAGACTGGAGGCAGCAAACGAGGCAGAAAAAGCCCTAGAGGCTGCCCACAGGAGAGCTATGGAGGCAAAGGAAAAAAAGAGTGGAAGCATACACTGGTGATAAAGAGAGCAAAGGCTCAGCAGAATATATCGGATAACCCTAACAATCCTTACCCAACAATCTACAAATGGGAGTGACTATGTCCACAGTATGATGAATCCAGTGATATTGCTGAATATTTTCTCACCTTTGAGAGACTGTGCACACTCCAAAAAATTCCTGAAGCTCACAAGATGACCACATTGATAGCAAAATTGACTGGAAGAGCTCTGAACATATTCAATAAGATGCCTATTGATAAGACTTCTGACTATAATAAATTCAAGGATTTGGTTTTAAAGCAATTTCAGAAACTTCACCTGAAACTTACAGAGTAAAATTTAGAGCCCTTAAGAGAGGACCTGGACTAAGTAATGTGGCTTATCTAAACCAGATGAAGGGTCTGTTAGATAAATGGGTCAAAGGAAGGGGTGTAAACTAGCTTTGAGGGAATGTGTAATTTGATAGCTCAGGAGCAATTCCTGAATATGTACAGGGAAGAAATAAAACAGTGTTTATGGGATAAAAAAATGGACTCAGCAGAAAGTCTTGCTTCTTATGCTGATCAATACGAGCAGTCCCAGATCGGCCAGAGAGGCAGGGCACACCGGAACAAAACGGGTGGCAGGAGAAGAGAGAAACAACCCTGGTCGCAGCTGGAGCGGATACCAGAAGGACACCCTCAGGCCACACCCTACTACTGGGGGCAGCCCAAGGCCCCAACTACACACCAAGGAACATGCTTATTTATTGTACAGTTTTATCTCTTTCTTCGTTTTTGCAGCAATACACTCGTTCAGTTTCATATTTATTTTAGTCTTGTGAACTATTTTTACTACCTAAAAAGCTTCCTGTTTTCATTCGTTTCTTTCCAGAAATGACTGTGGGTTACTCCTAACAATCAGCTTTAAAAGAATTTAAATTACATTTCTTGATGTAATCATCCTGTAATCAAAAGTAAATTTCAAACACATACACCAGTCACCTACTTTAGTACAATTTAGTTCTTACAATCTGGAGAGTGAAACTGAGGTTGCATAAAAACAAATTATGAACGTTACATATTTTATGTTCTTTTGCTTTAATTTCTTTTAACTGAATTCTATAATAGAACTGCAAGAGCCTTACAGAATTTTAGAAAAAGGAAAGATGAAGATTTACTATTTATCAAGCATAAAGTAGTTAAATTCAGACTGATCCTAGAATTATGCCATAGTGAAATTCTGCCTCTTACATTACATTCTTTTGTTTTGGTTTCATGGTTGTCTCATATTTTAGAAGCTAAAATGCTAGCCATCTAGTGATACTTTTTTCTGAAACAAACTGAGAAGCAATCCACAAAAGCTCAGTCGCATGTGGCAATCAAAAGACAAGGTGGTTGAGGTAATATCTTTTATTGGACTGCTTCTACTAGTGAAGGAGACAAGCTTTTGAGTGGCACAGTTTTTCTTCTGGTCTTGGAAAGTCACAGCTAAAACAGGGTGGAACAGATTATTTAGCATAAATATTTAACACGTTCTAAGGGATCATTCAAAGTTAAGTGGCCAGTTAACACCTCTGCAGTCACAGGACCAAAAAAAAGAGGGGTTAGTAGGTTACAGATTGTTGTAATAAACCATAGATCCAGTGTCTTTCGTAAGATCAGGATTTTTACCGTTTATTATGCAAAGTTATGAATCTAAGGTATCAGACTCATCTTTGGAAGGTGTTGTGCAGGTTCCCTGTGAGGATAAGGCTTGAGAAGTTAAATATGGAGTGACCACTTTGTAAAAAGTGTTTGCCGCTGGGTGATATTGTATTTTTGTTTTATTTTTGTGTGAGAGTTCATTTGGGAGCACAGTGATTGTCAGGTTTCACCCACATAGTTGTTATTGGAGCACTTAGGCATGAGAACACTGCTGAAGCTGATTGTTGTGTCCAGGAAGTTAATGCTGGTGCAGGACTGTCCTCGGGAGAGGCTGATGGATGTGGCAATGGAAGGCTTTTATTGGGCAGGGATCAATATAGAGCTGCACACTACGCTGAAAACAAGCAAGAGAGAAGCAGGAATAGATTTCTAATTTAACCAGATCAGCCAAACACGGGCAAGTAATACATAATATGGGTATTTACTTGCATTTTAATTACACAAGTATTTAAATTACTAAACATATAGGGTCAAATTCAATACTTGTGTAAGCAAGTGCAACTCTAGAGAGGTCAATGGGTGTTTCACCCACTTACTACAAAGATGAATTGTTTTGGAAAAGTGTGGGTAGGGGAAGAGGATTCCTGCTTATCCGAATTATGTAAATTGGAAAACTGTCTGAGCCCCAAGCAGGGTAATTGTGCAGGCTGCAGGCAATTTGGTTGCAGGGCTACAGCTCTGCTTAGATTTCTTGCCTGTCAGATGATCAATTATTATGCCAAATAAACCAGGAAAGTGGTTTTCTTCAGGACAGTGTAAGAATTGATTGATTGGATGGGGCTTCACCAGGGGATGGAACAGATAATAGAAAACCTGGTCGGCTGGAAGAAGGATACCTCTGGACTGAGGACAAAGAGGTGCCTGAGCCCACCTGGATGCTGGACAGACCCAGATGGAGGGTTCTGAGACTTTCTATGCTTGAGGCCCTGAGAACTTCCTGTGCTGTGTTCAAACATACAATAAGCCCTTACATTTTACACTGGCTGAGCGTCAGGGGTTTCATTACTCCCTCGGGGTGTTGAGGCCCTGGGAGTCCAGAGCACGTAGACTCCCTGAGGGGGCTTACGGAGAGAGACAGGTGTGCTGCAGGCTCAGAGGTGCAGCCCCAGAAGGTGGAGGGGCCAAAGGGCATAACTCCAAAGAGCTAGAGCAACCATGGGGGAGGGCTGTCACATCAGAGGGGGCTAACTCCCAGGGACCAAGTGGAGCAGAGAGAGCATGGATCCTGTGAGTCTGTGACGACAACCCTGGCAGCTGAGAGCTGTGGGGCCCCCAATACCCCAGGGTGCCATGGAGGTTTCTGAAAGTCACAGAATCTGTGATCTGCATGACAAAATCTTATCCTTCTTGCGAACATAAGAAATAAGGGAACATTTCATGAAATTGAAAGGCCACAAATTTAAAACTGATAAAAGAACGTTTTTTAAAAAAAACACAAAAACAAAAAAAGCCACGGCAGACAGCCCTTGGAAGTTATTACACCAATATGTCACTGAGACTGGGAACTCAGCAGGATTCAAAACAGTATTTTGCATTTATGAGGCTGAAAAGAACATCTAGAGTTACAGTAGTAGGAATGAAGGAAAAAAAACCCCTGCCCTAGAAGTTTGGAAGAGATATAAACCCTCATATATCTGTCAGAATATAAGACAGCATTGGAATGGGGTTAGAAAGAAGTTTTCATTATGGGCAGGTTACTCCATAACTGCCCACATCAGAGTTTGTTGCACATTGCCTTTGGAGTATCAGGTGGTGGCCACTGTCAAAGACAGGTTACTGGATAAGAAGGACCACAGGTCTGTTATGGAAATTCCTATGTTCCTAAATTTGAAACCTAAGATTTCCTCTTCCTTCCCATCATCCCAAAGAAGGCCTCAGAGCCCAGCTTCCTCAGAATTGTCCCAGGATCATTTTCTCTTTTAAAGGTTGGGAATTATAGGACACTGACAAGCAGAATCCACCATTGCAAGACTCCACTCTACTCAACTGCTACTGCAAAGCATCCACTACTTAAAGGAAAACTCAAGGTTGATGGTCCAAAAATATATTGAAAGTAACTCACTGCATTTCTCATTGAAGAAAAATTATTATATTTGGTTCCTAAACTTGACTGACACCAGTGCAAACCATAATCACAGAGCACTTGATTTCTTTGCAAGCATGAGGATTTCCCACACTGTACTCCATTCCTGTGAGCAGAATCAGTAAGAAAGCTAAGAAAGCTGAATTGATCACAAAAAGCTAGAAAATTTAACCGTAATCTGATGAGCCTTTAAATCTTCTGCTCAGAAAACAAAGAAACACAGATTTGTTCAGATGGATAACAGAGTCTAGTACTTTGAGAAAGAATAGAAGAAGTTTTACTTAATAGCCCTATAATTTTAGTTGCAATCAGCAGAATTCAAGAAAATTTAAATAAATTCTTGGCAGAAATTTAGACAGCACTTAATGATGAAATAAAAAGTTGTTGGCCAAGATGTACAAAAGTGACTAGTAATCTTGAGATACCTAAAACTCAGACCCCTTAAAGATATTAAGTTGGGAGCCCAAGAAATGTAGTCCTCAAACACTAAATACTTTTTAAAATCTTATCCATAAAACAAAAAAAAAACCTTTAGTATATAGAAAAACACAGTAAAATAAAATATATTACTAAACAAGCAAAAGACAGAATTGAAAAATTTACAAAGCCATCAGAATAGTACATTGTAGTTTCACTGAAATTACAGTATTTGATTTGCTAAATATTTTGTATACAACTTCCACTGTTTCCTTTCAATTAACCTGGTCTCTCCCTGAATTACTACTGTCCTCTGAACATTGCCTCAAACAGTGGCGATTAAGCACTTTAGAAATCTCTTTATAGAAATCTCTATAAAGAAATCTCTATAAAGAAAGGAAAATGCAAAAAAGTGAAAAAAGGAGAGGATGTCTGCTTAACAACAGAGAATCTCACACATATTTGGAGTGGGCATAGATGATTATATACATCTACTCCATATATAAATTATATTAGACACAAGTTCAGGGTCTCAATAAGATTACTAAACATGAATCACCACTAGACACTAAAATATTCCTATTAGAACTCTTGGTGGACAACCCACAGTTTCTTAAGTTTAGGTAGGTAAGACCATACCAAGCTAGACATCCTATACACAGTTGTTTGAAGAAAGGCAATCACTTATTTTGGTATACCCTTACTTGGGACATTAACTGTATAAAAGTTCAAATCAGAAAGAGCAAAAAATATAGGGGTTTGTGTAGTAGTCCAACTATATTTTACTGAGTTTCCAGTAGCTAAACCTAATCTCCATTCATCCTTTGTTCATTGATTCAGGATTATGTCAGGTTTCAGAGTAACAGCCGTGTTAGTCTGTATTCACAAAAAGAAAAGGAGTACTTGTGGCACCTTAGAGACTAACCAATTTATTTGAGCATAAGCTTTCGTGAGCTACTTATGAAGTGAGCTGTAGCTCACGAAAGCTTATGCTCAAATAAATTGGTTAGTCTCTAAGGTGCCACAAGTACTCCTTTTCTTTTTTCAGGATTACATGTTGTTCAATATTCTTTTGTCAAGTATAGGCTTGCACCGTTTCCTGATATTAAGGATTCAGAGAAAATGTATCTTCTCTAAAGTTCTCATGCTTTCAATTATATGTATTTTAACTATGGAAAATTCAGTAATAAAGGGTTTTTTTAAAAAAACCTCAAATCATTAGGCCAAACAACATAAAACAGAAAAATCCTGCATCAAGACTGATCAAAGCCAGTTGTGTAATGAATCACTGTTTCTGTCACTCTCTCTGTCCTAACTAAGATCTGAAACAATTTTAACCACATAATGCAACCTCGGCGGAAGCAGCTAACTTCATCCCTGATGAGCCTATGATAGAATATCCAAGTCTGTGCTTTCTGATTCCCAGATATCTGCTCCGTGACTCTGAAATAAATACTGCAGTGGTTTCCCCATTCCTCAACTTCATCTTCCCTTTACCATTTTATTTTAAAAGAAAAATATAAATTTATCAATCTGTTGAAATTCATCGCCTCAATGGAAAGATTTTTTTTTATTAAAACATCTGCAGGGCATGTAGCCATACATCTATTGTCTACATGTTCAACTGACCACCAAGATTATTTTGTCCGGCCCTTCCTGGAAGGACACTGGCATCTACGCACCATGTAATTGCTGGTCTGGTCAATGGAAGCATGGCTCCAAAGAGAATGCCTTTTTCAGTTTTGAGGAGGAAGAGGGGAGACATTTCAAAGTGGGTAAGAGGCCCCCATGTATCTTCCCAACAGTAGTGTTTTCTAACAAAGATTAACCTTTTTTTAGCATAGTTGATATTTATTCTCAGGGTAATCCATTTCTACATTCATAAAGTCCTTATCTGCTCATACCACCACCATTTACGTAGAGTTTTCATTCAAGTGCTTCACAATAATTCCAACATACCCCTTTGTACAACTGATATAATTATTAAGACACAGGAAGTTAAGAGACTTGCATAAGATTACATAGAAAATCAGCAGCAGAGCCAAAGTCCAGTAACAGCAAAACAGCGTAGGAAAGAGCAATAAGTGACATCTTTATGGCCTTTAAAAACTAGGCAACTATGTTTTTTCATAAACAAATACTTTTACTGGAAGGGTTATTTTACTGTTATCCTAAATATTAGGTCTTTGTATGCAAGTCTGAAACACTGTCATCAAACAGGTGCATATTAACATTTGTAGGTGAAGAAATACAACCAAATAATCTACTTTATTTAGATAGCTTGGCACAATATGTATAATAAAACAAAGGTTCTTACTATTAACATTTGTAATTCCCTGTATACATGTTAAACGTCCAAAGATTCATTAGTTATATCTTTTTCCTTTCAAAAAGGTACATTTAAAACTTGTCATGAACAAAGCATTCCTAGTAGGTGCTGGTTAGCCTCTGCTGGAGCACAGTGACCAATTTTGATCAACAATGTATACAAAGGATGTAGAGGAACTGGAAAGGCTCCAGAGATGAGTGACAACAACGATCCAAGGGATGGAACACAAGCCATAGGAACAAAGACTGAAGGAACTGGGTATATTTAGTTTGGAAAAGAGGAGATTAAGGGGAGACAGGATAGTAGTCTTCAAATACTTGAAAGGCTTTTATCAAAAACGGAGAAAAGTTGTTCTCTTGCCAATGGGTTCAAACTACAGCATAGCAGATTTACATTAAATCTTAGAAAAAACTTTCTAACTGTAAGAACAGGAGGAGAATGGAACAGAACATATAATACCTGCATATAAAATACTTCATATCCCTGCTGATTGGTTTTTATGCCACTCATGTGGGGATGGTCATAACCTGTGGTTCTAAAGCAACATCAATGAACATCAACAATCAACATCAACAGAAATGGATGCAGGGTGGATGTTCTTGGCAACCACCACAGCTCAGGTGAGAAATCTATGATATAATACTATTTCTATGTCTGTGATGACTGTAGCATGGCCAAATAGCATGAAGTTTCACACTTCAAATGCTCATCTGTGGTGAAAAAGGTAAGATCAGGTCCTCATTAACTTCCTTAGGCCTGGTCTACACTACAGGATTAGGTTGATGCAACCTCCATCGTCTCGACCTGGCTGCGGAAATGTCTTCACTTAAATTTGGCTCCCCCCAACGTAAGTGCCATGCTATGCATATTTAATAACACAACCCTCCCCCCGAGTGGAATAGAGTCACAGTTGATTAAATTAGGTCGACGCAATGTCAGCACCAACACGATGTTGCTTATGTCAATTGTTAGTGGCTTTCAGGAGTTGTCCCACAATGCCTCACACTGACAATACAATCAATTCAAGCACTCCTAGTTAGGATGTACACTGCCAACACAAGGAGTCAAATGTGTACACACAAACAATTTAATAACTGCAATGGCTGCACACTGACATAAGTTAGTTTGACATAATTTTGTAGTGTAGACATGGCCTTATTGTAGTATAGCCACAAAATAGCCCACAATACACTGGCAACCAACACCACCTTCCAACATGGTGAAATAAACAAAAGAAAGCTGAAATACTTTCATCAAGCAATACTTCATCAGAATTTGTAGTTTGAAGCCAATGTGACTTGTGCCCCTAAATCACTGTGGTACTTTTAACAATATTAATCATAGGTGCCTAAATATGGACTTAGGAACTCATAACAAAACTTTCACCTATGTGCGTAAAAATTCACATGAATCCATTAAAGTATTGAAAATTTAAATAAATTTTCATTGTTAACACTGAAGCAATTTGCTTCAAAATGACAAAGATGACACCATAGAAATATTTAATAAAAATACTCATGCTTTTCTTATGCTGCAAAAAAATGCACACAATTAATTTAAGCACTACTCTAAGCCCAACAGGACTATTCATCTGAGTAAAGTTGCATCCCTGTTTAATTGTTTGAAAATTAAAGACCCTATTTCTGAAATGCTGTGTAGTGGGTTGTTTGTTTTTTTTTTGGTTGGTTGGTTGGTTTTATGCCTAACAGTTTTGTAAAATTCTAGTAAGACCTTACCTGGAGTGGCAATTTTAAAAAAGCAACATTTATAATTTAGTTCATTATCCATTTATAATCTAAAATTACAATATCACACATTGCAAAAAGTCATTTTACAAAACCTCAGCCTGATTTAAAATTAATGGTAAAAATACCCAAGTGATTAAAACGATGACTACAAACACTCCAACCTCACAGTCAATTAAATTTTATTCAATACTGAGTGCACCTAACATTGTTTACACACTATTAAACTATCTTAAGAGATCAGCCAAATTTGACTTAACTGTTTCCACATAGGCAGATCCTTCATACCAGCACTGATTGGCAATGCTTCTGATATCACCAGCTGTCTATTGTAGAATGTTGACAGGAGGACGCAGTAAGAATCAAAAGGTAAATCATGCAAATTAAGAATTTGGCGTAGCATCTAAATAGAAGTTAGGACATTCAGGTGCCTGTGGATTTTATAGCACTTAGTCTTAATCACCTTTAAAGATGAGGGATTTGGATTTTGCTTTTAGTTGTGTTTCAGTTTTTAACAATCCATTAGTGACAAAATAAAAATACGTAGCATAGAACTTTGTGGAACAGAACACAAATTCTGCTTATTAAACTATTTTATCCAACAATATATTAAACATTCAGTTCAAACACTAGAGCTGATCCGATTTCATGCCAGAATCATAAAATTTAAACTAAGAAAGCAGTTACTAAAGGTTACGTTATTTCAGTAAAGAAATATTTGTTTAGTTCACCTAGCAACTATTGGCAATTTTGAAAGGACATTTATATATTCAGTTGTCTGCCAACTTGCCAATATGCTTTTGATTGTAAAGTAACTTTTCATGTTTATAGTAAGCTATCAACCACCTTACTTTATTCTTGTACCATTTTTATTTACCCCTCTCTACTGTTAAAATGAACCCATTTGTTTTCCTTACATCCCAATAAATGGGTCTACATATAAATTAAATGTTTTTTGATTACAATGCATTTTTGTATTCTCTCTTTATACATATCTGTGTGTAACTGCAGTACCGCTCCTACGGTATCTGCATATTTCACATCTCTAAAAATCAATAATTAAAAATAATTCTATTATTTTCCCTTAAAGCCCTCAAGACTTGGCTGCAATGTTGTGTCTTTACACTGCTGTATAAAAATGTTTAGTCCAAGTAAGCTGAACTGATTTAACCTGTATTTTATTTTGAGATATGTCTACACTGCAATTAAAAACCCCCAGCAGGCCCATGCCAGCTGACTAGGGCTCAGGCTCAGGGGCTGTTTAATGGCAGCATAGACATTCGGGCTTGGGCTGAAGCTATAAAATCCTGTGAGAGGGGAGGGTCCTAGAGCCCAGACTTCACCCCAAACCTAAACATCTGCCCCTTCTACCCAGAGTGGTATGGGTAAGTCTTGTCTTCATGGGTGAAAGGGTTTCTTGTTTGTCCATCGCGTTACTGCCATCAGCTTAATACCACTGAATGACTGAAAAGCCCTGGCAAGATGGAAGCAAACATGCCTGAAGCCATGTTAGCTGGCCATGTTGTAGGCTAGGCTCCCTCCTCGGTTTCCATCTTCTAAATTAGAGGTAGTAGGTTTTGAGAAAGGATGTAAGGAGGATTGGGAGATTTACAGTGGAAGATAAAGAAGGAAATACTAGACCAATGTGAGGAAAGGATGCAGAAGGGGCAAACAGACAGATTGGTTTGAAGAAAGATCTTGGGAAGAGAGGGGAATAAAAGGAGACAAAGCCAGAGAGCCAGGAGTGAGTCAAGTTGTGGACGAATTTTAAAGGACAAAATCATGAGCTTGAGTTTTTATGCTAGAGACAGAAGAGGCAATGGAGAGACTGTAGGGCAGGCTGAATACAGTCACAGTGCTAGGTAAGAAATTATTTTTCAGAGGAATTTTGGATGGATTGGAGGTGGGGAAAATGGGTATCTGGCAATTCCAAATCTAAAACCAGCGACTGGAGCCCTGGGTCCTTTAAATCGCTCCTGAGCCCCAAGGCTCCCGGCTGGTTCTGCAGCTGGTAGCTCCGAGGGTGATTCAAAGGCCCTGGGGCCTTTAAATCAGCAAACCAGTCACTATCAAGCCTCCTTCAGGGTTTTTCCTCCAAATTAGTCAGTCATCAAAAATATAGAAGCACACATTTTCCTTCCTTTCTCAAGGAGTCTTTAGTAACCTACCCTCCACATATTTAATTTTGAGGATGGATATCTACCTGTAATAGCTAAGGCTCCATCCAAAATGAAGGAAAGTTTTATGCTTTGGATCTGCAAGGCATAACCTGCTCCTATTGTAAAGCAGAAAGAACAACAACTCCTGTTCCCACTGTCATCCACCACCCTAAAAAGCACACGACAGACATTCCAAAAAATGTGAGTTCCCTAGCTACAAACCAAGATCGTCATGGGACATACAATCAGTATAGTCAGGCCTGGGTAATAGGAGCAGAAGTGTCCTCTCCTCACTGCTAAAGTATCAGGGGAAGAGGATCTTCAACTCACCCCAAAACCTTTTTACCTACATTGGAGATAGGGCAGCAACCACTTTAAATACAGTACATGGGAAGGAGGGACAACCACTCAGTGCCACCTGAAGAGACCTGGTGTTTGAGAAGCCACATCAGTGGTATGAGAACAAAGATTCTGAGATCTGGTGGGGAAATATAAATGTAAGAATTACAGAGGAGCCAGTAAAACTCAGTCCAGAACTCAGCCCAAATCTGTGTTCTTTTTATAAAACTGGCCTGAGTTTTAGGGTCAGTAAGTGAACTCCCATTTCAAACCTAAGTTGACTTGAGTTTCTTTAGTAATGTTTTGCACAGCTCTTCTTATAGCCCTCCACATGAATATCGTTTTATATTTTTCTTTGCTTAAAAGGTGCTTTAAATAACTTTACAAGGAAGATTATTTTCACAAGCAACCAAATGCCCATTTAGTTTTACTGTGATAATTCTACATATTTCAGCAAGTCATTTGGGGGCAATGTGAGTTATATTTATTCTGCAAAGATCACAAACAAGCTAATTCTAAAGAGAAAAGCACTGCTATTTTATCTTTTACACACACCATCTCTCCACGACCCTCACCAGAGGAATACAGATGATCTGCAACTCCTAAAACAGAAGAAAGCCATTTTTTATCAGTGAAAGTGCTGAATACCTCCATTTGATATAGGAAATGTGATGTTATTGTAGCCATGTATAATCACCATAATAAAATCACCATTTTATAGTTACATTATAAACCCATATTAGAGGTGTTTTATCTGCAGCATAAAGTGTTTGCCTCCACATTTTAAGTATTATTTTGTCTCTCTAGGGAAAGAAAATTCAGAGTTCTAAGCATCAGTTATACTAGGTGGTCCCAAAGCATCCCCAAACTTTGCAAAGCTGAACCAAATTTACAAATTAATGCTTTTGTGTAGAAGAAACATACAATCTCCCAAATGGTGAAAAGGCAGAGTGACAAAGCACAAGTTAAGTGTTACATTATAAAATATAAAAGTGTGGATCCAATGATCCTCTGATAAAATTTTTAAAGCAATGACCCACAGAAAGAGTTAACTTTATGACAAAGATCCAGCTTTTCCCAGATGCCCCCCACATACCCCAACATAATCCAGGAAATCATCTTAGATAAATATTGTCCAATCTTTATTCAAGCTCCATTGGATTAGCAAATAAGCTGCTGTATCA
Source organism: Lepidochelys olivacea (assembly GCF_965140295.1). Classification (NCBI taxonomy): domain Eukaryota; kingdom Metazoa; phylum Chordata; order Testudines; family Cheloniidae; genus Lepidochelys; species Lepidochelys olivacea. The sequence continues at coordinate 76,026,211 of NC_140417.1, read as the reverse complement.
CTTGAAGTTCTATGAAAATTCTTGAGACACTCTACAAAGCCTTAGACACAAGAGAAAAGATTTAGCTCCCAATTCTGCAAATGCCTCTGCAGGAAGACCTCTGCATCACATATAGGGCACTAATGAAGATGGGGTTTCACTCAGGTGCAAGGGCCGTATGAATGCATGTCTTGCAGGGTTGAGGTCTTATTTCCCAAGTTATACTTAATTGTGATGCATACCAAACTATGAATCCCTCTGTTCATTCCCTTCCTTCATGGGCCATAGGGAGAACAAGATTGCCTGCATTGTCCTCAACACGTTCATAACAGTAGCAGCGCTGAATTAAGATAAAGACTATAATCAAACCTCATGCTTAAGGGCTTCAGCCTGCAGGAGTCAGAAAGAAATTTTTGCCCTGAGGTACAATTTTCTTAATGTTGTCTAGAGTGCTTTCCCCTCAACCCCTTTCCCTGAAGTGTCAGACTGGCAACGGTTGGACACAGTATTACAGATAATCCTCTTTCTTAATTCCTGGTTGGTGTCTCTTGTTCACGTGCTGAGGGTCACACTGACCTCCAATTAGGTCAAGAAGAAATTCCCCCCCAGGACAGAATTGCAGGGGCCTTTGGGGTTTTGTGAATTCCTCTGTAGCAAGGCGTGTGGTTCACTGGCTGGAATCAGGGCAACATCTCCCCTAATCAATTCCTTGCCACTGCAGGGGCTTAAGGAGTTAATACACCTTGGTCTCCCTTGCCCTCAACCTGTGGCACTGAATTCAGTCTTCTGAGGACTGCAATGTTTTAGTCTAACTAAAGCCTTTGGGCTCAGTATAAGGGTATCAGGATGCAATTTAGTGGCCTGTGTATACAAGGCAGACGAGATACCCTAATGGTCCCTTCTGGCCTTTAACTGCATGTAACTATGAAACTACTGGTTTGTGAGGAATTTATACACGAATACAGTAGAAGCTCAGAGTTACAAACACCACATTTACTAACTGACCGGTCAACCACACACCTCATTTGGAATTGAAGTACACAATCAGGCAGGAGCAGAAACCAAAAAGAAATAAGCAAGTACAACACAGTACTGTGTTAAATGTAAACTAAAAAAAAATAAAGGGAAAGTTTAAAAACTAAGGTTTGACAAGGTAAGGACACTCACTCTGTTCTGGTTTCATTTAAATTAAGATGGTTAAAAGCAACATTTTGTTTCTGTATAGTAATGTTTCAAAGCTGGACTAAGTCTATATACCGTTGTAAACTTTTGAAAGAACAACCATAACATTTTGTTCAGCGTCACAAACACTTCAGAGTTATGAACAATCTCGACTCCTGAGGTGTTTGTAACTCTGAGGGTCTACGGTATCTAGGATTTTTTTTTTTTAAATCTCAATCTATGTGAAGGACAATATTTAAATAAGCTACAGGCTACTCTATATGGCCTTTGATATGAACACGAATGAATATTAGCATAGCTTTAAAATAATGCTTTCTGAATACTTTTGAGGCAAAGCGTTTGCTTCAGTATTGTAGAAGCCAGACACAGATTTTCTTCAATCAGACCATTTGGCTTGTGTGCATACTAAAATAAGTTACTTATCCATTTTAAATTCTACAAACACAATGCCCATGGCATGTTAAACTGACAGTTTTCAGATGCCTGGCTCATCCACATCCACGTATTTAAGTTAACCATTATTTAAAAATGTGTAACATTTTCAGGATGAGCACTTCTATACTATTTCTAATTGAATTCAAAGCAAATACTGAGAATGTTTTCCCCTAAACTTCTCACCACAAATAAGAAACTATCATTTTGAAAATCTGAACTTTTAGTCCAGCGATTTTAAAGTGCACTGATGTAAGAGACTTGATGAAAGTAGCTTTATTCTACTATTGAAGCAAAAAGTGTCAATATGATGAAGGGGGGTAATTTTTTTCTATGTAATTTGGGATATCTGCCATTTGTTTTATGGGAGTAGTTACAATGTGATATTTCAGGGCACGATATAGCAGTACTTACGGAAATGATAATGAAAGACAACCAAGTTTCACTACATTGTTTAAACTGGTTATAGTTCTGATTTAAAAATAGAGTAAAAAATGGGAAATGCAGCAAAGAAAGTGAACCTATATCCATGGCTTTTAATTAAAAATATTAGACAGACTCATGAGTTGCAAGAATAAAAATAGGCAGATCATAAAATTAACCAAAGCAGGTGTTTTATATAGTACTTATTTTTTAAGGGCATCAATCACCATAATCCTTAAAAATGTCTACTAACAAGATCAGGGTATATAGGCAAAGAGAAATATAGTGTGATAGTCACACACAACACAAAGAAAACCAGAATCTTTGCTACGTCAAATTTTCTCAAAACTGTGGCATTCATTCAGAGCTCAGTTATATTACCAGGGATTAAGAAGAGATTATATTGGTCTAAACTAGATAGTGAAACTGATTAAATACCGGGCAATAACTGGAATCATCAACAATTATTGGACTGATCATGTGTCACAAAGTTAACTTACTTTCTATATTAAAATCAAAAAGATATCAAACAGGTTGCTTACACAACTTGAATACAAACTTTCAGATTATAAAATGTTCATCCCAATTACGGATTTATAAAATTATGTAACAGCACAGCAAAGAGAAATGAAGAAAGTTTCTCTGATACTACATTTGCTTAGTAGCACGCTCCCTTATTGTTAGGCTTCACATTATCTGAAGTGTATGCAGAGGAATGCTCCCAAATCCTGGACAATACAGACATCATATTTTAGGGGAGTAGGTACCCAAAGGTAGATGTTAATTTGTATCCAATTTTTAATATATCAGATAAGGAAGGAAGGAAGAGTACAAAAACTTCCGGGGTAGAGTTTACTTAAGAGGCCCATTTGCTTTGGTCAGATCCCTCCTTGTTTTAAATTTGCATTAACACAGACTATTTTTCTATCAAGTGTAATAAAGGGCAGTCTTCAATGTAGTTGTACTATTGTGAAAAAAAGAGTGCCCTCTCTAGTGAACTGTTGCTGTATGAGGAAAAATGTTGTGATACACCTGTTGTACAATGCTTCAAAATACAATTTCAGCACAAGGTTCAGAGATCCTGGTAGGTCCTAGAACAGAGGTGGGCAAACTACGGCCCATGGGACCTTCCTGCCTGGCCTCTGAGTTCCTGGCCCGGGAGGCTAGCCCCCATCCCCTGCAGCCTCAGCTTACTGGGCCACTGCCCAATGCTCTGGGCAGTGGGGCTGTGATCTCCTGGGGCAGTGCAGCCTGACCTGACCCAGTGCTCTGTGCTGCGCGGTGGCGTGGCTGGCTCCAGCCAGGCAGCGCGGCTGTAGCACCGCCAGCCACCGGTGCTCCAGGCAGCACGGTAAGGGGGCAGGAGGGGTTGGATAGAGGACAGGGGTGTGGATAGGGGTCAGGGCAGTCAGAGGGTGGGGAACAGGAGGGTTGAATAGGGGCAGAGGTCCTTGGGGGCAGTCAGGAAGGTGAGGGGGAGTTGGATGGGGTGGAGGGGGGCAGTCAAGGACAGAGGTTCCAGAGGCTGTGAGGGGACAGGGAGAATGGGTGGCTGGATGGGGCAGGAGTCCCGGGGGGGGCATCAAGGGGCAAGAAGCAGTGGGGGTTGGATAGGGGTCAGGGACTAGGCCACACCCGGCTGTTTGGAGAGGCACAGCCTCTCCTAACCAGCCCTCCATACAATTTTGGAAACCCAATGGAAACCCAGGCCAAAAAGTTTGCCCGCCCCTGTCCTAGAACCTACTCTATTTTGCAGTGAAACAACTTTGTATCCACTTCTCCAATGGATTTGCAGCTTTTCTTTTTTAAAAAATATATGTTACTATCCACATTAACATTGCTTTTTAACACTTAGGTTTAAATTTTTTCTGCCCTTTCCACTATGGCTTATAGATATTATCTCTAAAGAAAGCTAGTTCTTTCCACATTCTGTTTCCTAATTAAATACATTTTTAAAAATCATAAGATAAAGGTAATAAGATGACTCCTTCAGTGTGAACTGGTATGTTCAAAACAGATGATCACATTTGAAAAAATGTTTTACACATGAACTAAATACACACTAATTTTTATAAGACCATTATACGAGTAACAGTACTATTTTACAAGACAAAAACCAAAAAACATTATATTAATTTCCGTATCTTCTGTTGAGGCCCAAATCATCTATGGAAAGGTTTTTTTGGACCTTATTCCTCTACCATATTCCTATCCACTCCCTTCCCATTTTTTCTATGAGGCAAGAAAACCTACAGAGTGCAAATCTCAGCCTCCTGCTTCACAAAGTGGCCCTGGCTCTCGCTGGGATAGGATTCTCACAGCACAGACCTTGCAAAGGGAGCTGGTTAGGCTGCCTCCTAAGGACCCCCCTGAAGTCCTGGCACAGAAGAGACAGCTCCATCCCTGGAGTAACACTCTATGCTGTGGCCCAAAAGACAACCCTAGGAGGCTTTGAGGCAAAGCTCCACGACTGTCTGTGTAATGCCAGTGGCAATAAAGCCCAAACATTTGGAGGGCACAAAGTTATCTTAAGTGACCTAAACACTTTTCCTGGACTGAGTGTGTTTTGCTGCATCAAAGGCACAGCAAAAATAAATCTCAAGCACAATCTCTATTTAAGGTAGGATCGTTAGAGCAGGGGCCATATTTTAACACGTGTTTGTATAATGCTTACCACAATAGGGCCCCAATCCTGAGTGGGGTGTTCCTGTAAATTTAATACTTTAGTAGAACCTTTGTGAAAAAATATTCCCTTTAAAGGGTTTAGGCACTGAAAACTGAATATAACCATCAAGAACTTAAATTAAATCATCTTATATTTATTCTCAACATTCATTATGTCTAATAAGGTTTGAGCAATCTTGTGATCATGTATCATATTGGGTATCTGTGATGCTCTGTACCTCGAGGGAACACCCTACACTCCCATGTTCATCTTTTTAAAATGATTTTGCCATGCTCTCTCTTCCACCTACATCTACATACACCACCACCACGCGACAAACGCTGATTAAAGGAGAGAGTCTGACTGAAAAATAACCAGCCAGCCTGTGGTGAGAAGCATCTAAGTTTTTAAGGACACTGAAAGTGTTAAGATCAGCTTAGAATGAGTTTTGCTTTCATTTCATTTGACCAAATCTGACTTGTTATGCTTTGCCTTATAATCACTTAAAATCTATCATTATAGTTAATAAATCTGTTTGTTTATTTTACCTGAAGCAGTGTGTTTGGTTGGCAGTGTGTCAGACTCCCTTTGGGGTAACAAGCCTGGTACATATCAATTTCTTTGTTAAAATGATGAACTTATATAAGCTTGCAGCGTCCAGCATGCATAACTGGACACTGCAAGACAGAGGTTCCCTGGGTTGCGTCTGGAACCAGAGATACTGGCTATTGTCATTGGTTTGGAAGTAGCTGGGAGCAGCTGACATGCCAGAGGCTGTGCATGAATAGCCCAGGAGTGGGAGTTCTCACAGCAGAGCAGGGTAAGGCTGGCTCCCAGAGTCAAGGATTGGAGTGGCCTAGCAGATCACTGGTCCAGATAACACCAGAGGGGAACGCCACAGTATCAAACACAAAGATCCCCCCCGCCCCCCAAAAAAAAAAATTCGTACTATTTCGTTCTGGGAGAGGTTGTAAGCACTCAATTATTAGACTTCAAAATTATCTTCAAAATTACCCATCAAAATTACCCATCACTCTCAGAGATCTTGGGAGACAGGCCAGTCCTAGCTTACAGACAATCCCCCAACCTGAAGCAAATACTCACCAGCAACCACACACCAGAACCACTAACCCAGGAACCTATCCTTGCAACAAACCCGTTGCCAACTCTGTCCACATATCTATTCAGGAGACACCATCATAGGGCCTAATCACATCAGCCACACTATCAGAGATTCGTTCACCTGCACATCTACCAATGTGATGTATGCCATCATGTGCCAGCAATGCCCCTCTGCCATGTACATTGGCCAAACTGGACAGTCTCTATGTGAAAGAATAAATGGACACAAATCAGACGTCAAGAATTATAACATTCAAAAACCAGTCTGAGAACACTTCAATCTCTTTGGTCACTCGATTACAGACCTAAAAGTGTCAATTCTTCAACAAAAAAACTTCAAAAACAGACTCCAACGAGAGACTGCTGAATTGGAATTAATTTGCAAACTGGATACAATTAACTTAGGCTTGAATAGAGACTGGGAGTGGATGGGTCATTACACAAAGTAAAACTATTACCCCATGTTTATTTCCCTCCCTCCCCCGTTCCTCAGATGTTCTTGTCAACTGCTGGAAATGGCCCACCTTGTATCACTACAAAAGGTTCCACCCCCGACCCCCGCTGCTCTCCTGCTGGTAATAGCTCACCTTACCTGATCACTCTCCTTACAGCGTGTATGGTAACACCCATTGTTTCATGTGTATATAAATCTCCCCGCTGTATTTTCCACTGGATGCATCCGATGAAGTGAGCTGTAGCTCACGAAAGCTTATGCCCAAATAAATTTGTTAGTCTCTAAGGTGCCACAAGTCCTCATTTTCTTTTTGCGGATACAGACTAACATGGCTGCTACTCTGAAACCTATATTCAAGATGTGATTCACGCAGATTTCCTACAAGAATGGAGCCTTTCTGCCAGAGATCTCTTGGTGAAAAAGGCAGTAATATTGAATAGTGTGTCCCACTACCTACCTTCCTCCTTAAAGCAAATAGGTTCAGACCCCAAGAAAGAACGGCAGTCTAACAACTCATCCCCTTAGTTAGATGTGGTTTTATTAACAGAGAAATTAACCACCCGCCAAAATTCATCTCCAACCTTCTGGCCAGGCTGGTTGCTCCTAGGGTTTTTTTCCTTTAGGCTGTTTAGACGTAGACCCTCTATGTCTAGGGAGCTAGTCACCTCCTCTTTTATATTTGTCTGGGGTAATAAGTCACATGTATCTGAGTCAGCTGAACCCACTTGACATTCCCAGCAGGTCCAAAACCTGCTATCAGAGTGGGGTATTCCAAGTAAAGAAAAGTAACAGGCTGTTAGTATTTAATTGTTTATTGGGTTTCTGCATGTCAAATACATAAACGCTAACATACTTCTACACCTGTTGCATAAGTTGTGAAAGTTCTACACCAATGAAGTTCCCTTTACAGGACACCTCTTCTTTCCCCAAAAATGATTTTTAGAAGATCCTGACTTTCACTGGACCTTTCCTGGCCCAAAAGGTGGGATTTTCTCACTGTTCTGCTTTGGTTGGTAAGCCACTGTAACTGCAGTATAGGAAACGCTCCAGTGGTGGGTTAGTGCCGTAAGAGTCAAAATAATGGATGACTAAGGATGCCCCACTAGTCTTCTGACTAGCAGCAATGCAAATAGCCAAAGGAACAGATCCATGGCTGGGCTAATGCCATCAAGTAGGGAATATGGACAGGCAGCATTAGGAATAATATCTCTGCAAACAGGCAGTTTGTGAGAAGTCATGGGTAAAGCCAAAGAGGAAACCTTCACAAGTTACTAATGAATATAAGCTGTAAATGGCTGAAACTTCTCATCCTCTGGCCAATGATTAATATTTTGGTAAATTTGAAAAAAGAAAAGATATTCAGACATTAAATTCTGAGCAAATGATGCATGTCAGTTAAGGAAATTAATATGCTCTTTTTAACTTCTGAAACTAAAAGCTTTCCATTTCAAAAGCTTGACTCTTTCATGTGACAGATATGGTAACTTCCTGCAATATCCCTGAAAAACCTTATTGAATTAAGTTTAGGTATTTTTTGAGTCCCTTGTATTAAATGCAAACGTTATGAACTATGTGGGCCAGGATTGCACAGAACCTCTCTAGGGGAGAAATATCATATGAGGGCTGGGAGTTCAAAGCACTTGATTGAAAATGTGCCAGACAAGAATGGATTTCTGGGACATTAAGAGTTAAGATTTCCTGGAGAATGCATAGGGAAAGATTAATGCAAATTCCTCACCTCCCATTATGCAAAAACCTTGCTTTTTAAAGCTATGCCTGAGGACAGGATCTGTATGTGCTGATTACCTGTTCCAGTAGACTGGAGATCAAAGGCCCAAACTATATAAAGAAACAGGCTGATCTGCCCAGTCTTTGTTGTGGTTTTGAATCTGAAATATCAACTTGTAACCACAGAGAAAACATAGTTGTGAGTTTTGAACGACTGACACCTACTAGAGCCTGAGGATGGAGTTGCGGTTTACCTCTGGTATGTTTCTTAGGTAGGGTCTTCTATTGTTCTTAATATTCTGTTTCATAATGCTTTCACCTTTAAGAATAAATGTGCTTGCATAGAAAGAGCTGTGTGGTGACTTGTAACTGCAGGCTATTACACTGGTCATAGCCTTTGGAGAGAAACAAAAGCAGAGACACTGGCTTGCTTAGGAAGTCTGGCTTGCTGGGAATACCAGAGTCTAGGCAGGGAACTGTAGAACCTAGAAAAACCCTGGTCAGGAGGGAGTGAGATGCGGGTCTCTGCCCAAGAAAGGTGATGGCTGGAAGCCAGAAACTTTTAAGTGTGTGCCCTCAAGGGACCACAGAGAGGGAATACAGATGCAGTTACTCTGGAACTGTGAAAATGCATGTACATAGTCCTCACTGAGGACTGTTAGTCAGAAATACAGCTTTGTAATGTCTATATGTAAAGTTCAGACAGACTTTCACAAACGTCCAATGGAAAGTAAAGAACACTTTGGATTTCCTTCTCTGTGTATATAAAATTTCACCCTTAACTTTGCACTGACAAGCTCACTTCTCCCGCTTCTTCCTACCACATAAATTATATTTGTCATGTTGCTGTGGCAACAAATTAGTTTTCTGGGTTTGTAAGGTAACGTCATGGAAACCATTTGGTTCCTTACCTTTCACCACTTAAAGAGTCTCAGATCTAAGGTAAGCATATCTTTACACATTTTTCTTTTAGAAACACTTCAATAAGTGTTGCATTAAGTGTGTACAAGAAACACTGTCATAGCAGATACTGTATCAGAAAAGATAATTGAGTTTAAGGCCAAAAGGGACCACTGCAGCATGCTGTAGCACAAGGCCATAGAATTTCACTCAGTAATTCTTACATCAAGCTCAATAACTTGTGGTTAAACTAGACCATATCTTTTAGAAAGAACTGCAGTGTTGATTTCAAGATTTTGAGTGATGGAGAATCTGCCACATCCTTTGGGAGGTTGTTCCAACAGTTAACTATGTTTTTAAAAAAGTCACTATCATAAGTAATATTAAACTGAGTAATGTTGGTGTAACGCTTGCAATACCACAGGATTGGCCAAATCTTGATACAATGGAAAGGACCAACTCACCGTAGACACATGTCACTTGTGCTGATGGTTGAGTCTGGACAATCACTACAGCAACTCTAGAGACATGCCTTTTGCTGAATCCCCCACAAACTTGGGCTTCCCCCCTTTACTCTTTTCATGAAGCCATGACATAGAACAGCAAAAACATGCACCTTAGCCTAAATTAAGCATATTAGGAAATATTTAAGGGTTAGAGCAGCACATTTTGTTTATTTATTTTGGCATAATGTATAGAATTGTGCCTTCTCTGCACAGCTCTGAACCACTGTTGATGGGGGGAAAAAGGCTGGCATAAAACAATTTAAGCTTAATGAAACTGTTAATTTTTAGAGTAGCAGCCGTGTTAGTCTGTATTCGCAAAAAGAAAAGGAGTACTTGTGGCACCTTAGAGACTAACAAATTTATCTGAGCATAAGCTTTCGTGAGCTACAGCTTCATCCAATGAAGTGAGCTGTAGCTCACGAAAGCTTATGCTCAAATAAATTTGTTAGTCTCTAAGGTGCCACAAGTACTCCTTTTCTTTTTGTTGATTTTTAGTTTGTGAAGTTTCAGAAATTTTTATAAGCTACCCTGAAAGCAAAAAAGGTCAACTTTGAGGTTGATCTATTTTGTGTATACAGACAGCATAACATACTGCAGTTAATATATTTATACACATACATATCAAACAAGTGTATTTGCATATGCACATAGTAACTGCATTTTTCCATCTTACCATAACTCAAGAACAGATAAAGGGAATTTGCCCAAACTTATTTAAAAAGAGTTACCTCCAAAATAGAAAATCAGTCCCAAAGATCAATATTTTGGAAAGTTACAGCACTCTCTTTTACAGTGTTAATTAAAGAGTGTCAGACAGCTTCCATAATACTTTTGCTACTGCCCTCTGTACATAATTACTAAAGGCAACACACATAAAATAATATTTTTGCCCTAAATTACTGTTTATGGAAAACGTACTGAGCTAGGGACAATGTGATGAAAGATGTGATTAGGAATACTTATTTACTATTCACTCAAGTAACATTTCAATCACTACATTTTCTGTTAAACTGCTACTGTTTTTCCAACATTTGATTACAAACTGGTTTATGGAAAATACTTCTTGGAAAATACTGCTTCTAAAAGAGAAAGTCATAGGTAAGCCCTCTGATGTCCTTTTAATTATATTGTTATATATTACATTAACACAGTGGACAATATCCCGTCTTAAGCAACCACTTTGCAGCATTCTCAAAATTATGAGTGCAACCTTTGCCAACAACAGCTTTTTGCTTGGGTCTGGGTAGTTTCACAAAAAGAAAATCACAAATCATGTAAAACACTGAAGAATTTTTCTTTAGTTTCATTAACACTCTACTGCGATAAGTGTGAACAGCAAAGGAAAAAACCCACACCTTGGCATCCCAATGTCTAAGCCACTATAAGCAGATTTTTCCTCTATGGTTTTGAATACAGCATCTATATATATAATGCATACAAACCAGGGACATCATGCAGAATACCAATGGGACAATTAAATGGGTAAAATTTTAAAAAAGCTGAGTTAGCTGTTTTCTTACTCAGGTGGGATTTCAAATTTTCCAGTAATTGTGAAGTAAATATCTGGCACAAGAAAATGGATTAAGCATCTTTCTTTCACAATTATAATGGATGATGAACCCAGAAAGAAAAAACAAGCAATACAGAACACACCTGCCTTGAACCAGGATGGAATGAAAGAGTCATAATACCCCAAGAGAATTTGACCCACTGCTACATACAGAGGCTCTAAAATGTTTTTGAATGTCTGAAACACCACATGCAAGTTGGACCCTTGCAGTGAGGAGCATGTGGGATCCTGAAACATTTGATAGTCTGCTTGGAACTCAAAGAAAAGAGTCACTAGATGTCAACAGTTTCACTAAATACTACCCTGTCTTCAATTGCTCTATTGCTTTGCCCCCACAAAACCAACTCCTGTCTGTATGCTCTCATTTTGGATTGTAAGCTCTTGGATTGTAAAATCGGAAACATCACCCTCTTCACTCTATGAGAAGTGTCTTGCATATCTCTAGTACTACATAAATAATAAGCTTCTTGAAACAAAGACTGGACTTTTTCTGACCATTCATGTTTTATAAGGCCTGATCCAGATGCCATTGAAGTCAACAATAGACAGACTCCTATTGACTTCAGTGACATCTGGATCAGGCTCAAGGTGTGGAATAAATACGTAATACTGTGTATGCCAAGTTCCATAAACATCATTTACATGAGAAGTATATAGTGAAACACCAACCAATTTATGCCTATCTAGGACTTCATGGTTGTCACTGAGCTGCACATCAACAAGCATAGTAGTAGTTGCAGCAAGAGGGTGCTCAGATCATGAGGGAAATCTGTTACTTTACTCTATCGCATCCACCATCTACCTAGCTCTCTTCACATCATTATCAACGTTGAATGCCTCTCAACAAGGTCTAATCAAACTATGCAGATTAAGAATTATTGCTAACACTATGGTAACTTGAAAATGATTGAAGGTGCATTCTTTACTTCTTTTCTTACAAAGTAATGTTTTGATGGAAAAAACTCAGCAAATGTCACTCACAAACAGAATTTGTCAGAAGTTCTTGAACATAAAGGAACAGAGGATTAATGGATTGACTGACTTATTTTGCAGTTTTAACAGCCCGCAGACATAGTACAGAACAAAGCTCAATGGAAGGCATCTGGGGTATCATCCCAAAATGCATCCAACAAAGCTATCTGCATGGCCACAAGAACAAATATCACTAATATACCAGAACAAGTTGTTTTTATAAGTGGCTTATTTACAGAAAAATTAATAGCTGTAATGTACAAAGATTGTTTATTTTACATCCTCTCATATCTAATTAAGGATAGGAGGAAATTGAACTTAAACACAGCCTGTAACATGCCTGCTAGTAACATGGTAGTGGATGGCAACTTAGCTTGCTCTTTGTAGCCAAGTGAACGATGGTGGAGAGAGAATGGTAGCTTATTCTAGAAACACAAGGTCCATTACCAATACTATGATATTTCTGCTAAATTGCTCAACAGTGAAATAATTCCTGGTGTTTTTTAAATTGTCTGCATTAAGCCCCAGCGTTCAACCTTCAAGTTACAGTTGAATGGTGCAGTTCACACTTCTAAGAGCTACTGTTTCAGTAGGAAGATGGAGGAGGTCAGTGTTGAACTAGCTCACATTTGATAGATTACCCTCATAACCTCACTAGAAACTTCAGTTAAATTGAAAGAGTAAATTCTGCAGAAAATGATGGCCCATCAGGCCACACATTATATAACATAACATCTGCAGCTGACTCAGTTCAATCCCTGCCTGTTGAGTACGGGCGGCAAGTGAGCTCCCCATTCATGGCGGCTAGCCCCCAGCCCCGTCCCTTCCACCCGAGGCCCCTCTCCTTCTTCCCCCCACCACAGCCTGAGGAGCCCCGCCCCAGCTGCCCCAAGTCCCAGTCCAAATCCAAGGCTGCCGGCCGCCCCGCCCCAGCTGCCCCAGGCTGTTGGCCAGTTGCCCCAAGCCCCAGCCGGCCCAAACACCAGCCCGCCCCCTCTGATACCCACCGCCCATGCTGTTGAGCCCTGTCACAGGAGCTCATGGGTCTCCTAAAACCCGGCCAGCTATAGAAAAGAGGTTTGGTAGGGGTTCAACTAAAACCTCCAAGCAACAATCCATTAGCTGTTTGTTGGGCCATCTGCAAAAAATCAATGGTGTCTCACTCCCTCCACCACTGACCTCTTCTCTTCCCCTACATGCAATCCTCCATATCTGAAGCTCCTGACATCTGCAACAGCCCTTCTGTGTCTCTCACTCATTGTCTCAGTCGTTTCAGCACTCAGCTGAAATATCTTTCTCCCTTGCTTATTACCTCACTTTCTCTCCCCTTCCCACCCTTCTTATCTGTGTTTTGGAGAGTACAGTTTACATGAAAAAAAATCGTAAAAAACAAAGTTGCATTGTATTGTACACATGATAGACCCATCTGACCCTAACGTTACTACTCTAAGCTGCAGAGACAGGCACTTCCCTCCTCCACTCTTCACAAGGCCTATGCCAATATGCCCTATGAGAAAGTTCTTATTAAAGACATTTTTAAAAATGCATTACATGGGAACTACAGGCCAGTCAGCCTCACCTCAGTCCCTGGAAAAATCATGGAGCAGGTCCTCAAGGAATCAATTCTGAAGCACTTAGAGGAGAGGAAAGTGATCAGGAACAGTCAGCATGGATTCACAAAGGGCAAGTCATGCCTGACTAATCTAATTGCCTTCTATGATGAGATAACTGGCTCTGTGGATGAAGGGAAAAGCAGTGGACGTGCTGTTCCTTGACTTTAACAAAGCTTTTGACACTGTCCCCCACAGTATTCTTCTCAGCAAGTTAAAGAAGTATGGGCTGGATGAATGGACTATAAGGTGGATAGAAAAATGGCTAGATTGTCGGGCTCAACGGGTAGTGATCAATGGCTCCACGTCTAGTTGGCAGCCGGTATCAAGTGGAGTGCCCCAGGGGTCGGTCCTGGGGCCGGTTTTGTTCAATATCTTCATAAATGATCTGGAGGATGGTGTGGATTGCACTCTCAGCAAGTTTGCAGATGACACGAAACTGGGAGGAGTGGTAGATACGCTGGAGGGTAGGGATAGGATACAGAGGGCCCTAGACAAATTGGAGGATTTGGCCAAAAGAAATCTGATGAGGTTCAACAAGGATAAGTGCAGAGTCCTGCACTTAGGACGGAAGAATCCAATGTACCGCTACAGACTAGGGACCGAATGGCTTGGCAGCAGTTCTGCAGAAAAGGACCGAGGGGTGACAGTGGATGAGAAGTTGGATATGAGTCAACAGTGTGCCCTTGTTGCCAAGAAGGCCAATGGCATTTTGGGATGTATAAGTAGGGGCATTGCCAGCAGATCGAGGGACGTGATCGTTCCCCTCTATTCGACATTGGTGAGGCCTCATCTGGAGTACTGTGTCCAGTTTTGGGCCCCACACTACAAGAAGGATGTGGAAAAATTGGAAAGAGTCCAGCGGAGGGCAACAAAAATGATTAGGGGACTGGAACACATGACTTATGAGGAGAGGTTGAGGGAACTGCGGATGTTTAGTTTTCAGAAGAGAAGAATGAGGGGGGATTTGATAGCTGCTTTCAACTACCTGAAAGGGGGTTCCAAAGAGGATGGCTCTAGACTGTTCTCAGTGGTAGCAGATGACAGAACAAGGAGTAATGGTCTCAAGTTGCAGTGGGGGAGATTTAGATTGGATATTAGGAAAAACTTTTTCACTAAAAGGGTGGTGAAACACTGGAATGTGTTACCTAGGGAGGTGGTGGAATCTCTTTCCCTAGAAGTTTTTAAGGTCAGGCTTGACAAAGCCCTGGCTGGGATGATTTAGTTGGGGATCGGTCCTGCTTTGAGCAGGGGTTTGGACTAGATGACCTCCTGAGGTCCCTTCCAACCCTGATATTCTATGATTCTATGATATTACAGTTTTAAATTTATATTAAATAATTCTCAAAGTATCCTGAAGCCTTTGTATTGAAACATGTTGAAATGCCACTGATCACTTTCCTTCTCGACCCATATAACCTGAAGTACACGAGATACTTTACGTAACCCTCCACAAACTTGGCTTTATTGATGTCACATGAGAGAAAGGAAAAATGTGAAGACTAATGAAAGGAAACTGTACAGACAGTTAGTAAACCATGAACAACTGCCCAAAGAATTGTAAAAAAAAAACAAACAAACACTAACTCTGAAGATAGTTTCCATGTGTTTTGATTAGATACAGTATTGTGTGCAAGGAAACACACAAAATGTGTAATTTTTTTTAGTTAAACTTTTCTATAAGCCACAGAAGATAGACTGAATAAGCATATTATCAAAGTAGTCTCATCCTGCTATATGAATAATACCCACATTTTATAGGATGATTTATTAATATCCTTACATGCAGATCCTACATAATATGTACACACAGAGATAAATCAGGACACACTTCCTACTAGATGAACAATCTTGGTAATGTCTTAGAAACAAATCAAACATAACAACCAATGGCACCGACTACTGTACAATCACCATGAGGTTCATTACAATTACGGTACCCGTAGGCATGCTTTATTTATTTATTTTAAGACTGTGACTACCATATGGAAAGTATCCAAATACAAAAGTCAAATGTGTAATTCAATCAACCCCCCCCCAGGAAATAGTCTATGTATGGCTTCAGAGGCCGTAAGCTATTTTGTACAAGCAAAAACAAAAGTGTGGAAAAAACGAAGTGCTGTAAACTTAATGAAGTGTAAGATGAAGTGTGCATTACTGCAGCTTAGCTTTGTTTGCCGAGCTTAAAATAAAAAGAGGTAGGTTACTCAAGGAATAATATTCATTGCTGACACATAATTGTCCTTCATACACACTAATATTTTGAAGTGAAACTTGGAGACAAGGTGACAATCATGGTCCAGAGATCCCAAAGGGAGAGCAGAAGATTAAAACCCCCCAAATGAGCAGGCAAACCAACTGATTGTATTGTATTATTGTACTAGAAAAGTATCCCAAGTAAGGTCTTTAATGTTCTGTACTAGATGGTCTTTATGAGATATGTATGCAAACTGTAGTTATGAACCTATGTATGTATATATAAAACTGTGCTCATAACCCAACCACACCTCACAGAGGGATTCATAGATTCATAGATATTTAGGTCAGAAGGGACCATTATGATCATCTAGTCTGACCTCCCGCACAATGCAGGCCACACAATTTCACCCACCACTCCTGCAAAAAACCTCACACCTATATCTGTGCTATTGAAGTCCTCAAATCGTAGTTTAAAAACTTCAAGGAGCAGAGAATCCTCCAGCAAGTGACCTGTGCCCCATGCTACAGAGGAAGGCGAAAAACCTCCAGGCCCAGGAAACCAGCTCAAAGTAACTATCCATTGTTCGGTCCAGGAAAAGACAATGATGGGCCATTAGAGTTAATGGGGAGAGATTAAGACATCCAGCTATCAAACCAAGAGGAAATTTCCCTACTCTGAATAGTTATGAGTCATCATGGACAGAGAAAAAAGGAAAATACCTTTTAAAAGCAGGCTTCGAACAGAAAGTGCAAATCCAGACAATGAGGCCTGGTCTACACAACGAGTTTATGTCGGATTTAGCAGCGTTAAATCGAATTAACCCTGCACCCGTCCACACAAAGAAGCCATTTTTTTCGACATAAAGGGCTCTTAAAAATTATTTTTGTACTCTTCCCCGAGGGGATTAGCGCCGAAATCAACATCGCCGTTTCGAATTAGGGTTAGTGTGGACGCAATTCAAAGGTATTGGTCTCCGGGAGCTATCCCAGAGTGCACCTTTGTGACCGCTCTGGACAGTGCTCTGAACTCTGATGCACTGGCCAGGTGTACAGGAAAAGCCCCGGGAACTTCTGAATCTCATTTCCTGTTTGGCCAGGCGAGCTCATCAGCACAGGTGACCATGCAGTCCCAGAATCGAAAAAGAGCTCCAGCATAGACCACACGGGAGGTACTGGATCAGATCACTGTATGGGGAGAGGAATCCGTGCTATCAGAACTACGTTCCAAAAGACGAAATGCCAAAACATTTCAAAAGAATCTCCGAGGCCATGAGGGACAGAGGCTACAGCAGGGACGCAACACAGTGCCGCATGAAACTTAAGGAGCTCAGACAAGCGTACCAGAAAACCAAAGAATCAAACGGATGCTCCGGGACAGAGCCCCAGACATGCTGCTTCTATGCTGAGCTGCATGCAATTCCAGTGGGGGCCGCCACCACTACCTCACCCCGTCCGTGGACTCCGATGATGGGGTACTCTCCGCCAGGCCTGAGGATTTTGCGTACAGGGAAGATGAGTAGGAGGACAACGAGCTTGAGGAGAGCACACAGCACACCGTTCTCCCCGACAGCCAGGATCTTTTTCTCACCCTGACTGAAATACCCTCCCAACACAACAAAGCTGGAGAAGGGACCTCTGGTGAGTGTACCTTTTTAAATACAATACATGTTATAAAAGCAAGCGTTTTTTAATGATTAAGTAGCCCTGAGGACTTGGGATGCATTCGTGGCCAGTACAGCTACTGGAAAACTCTGTTAACGTGTCTAGGGATGGAGCAGAAATCCTCTAGCGACATCTTCATGAAGCTCTCCTGGAGGTACTCTAAAAGCCTTTGCAGAAGGTTTCTGGGAAGAGCAGCCTTATTCTCTCCTCCATGGTAGGACACTTTACCACGCCATGCTAGTAGCAAGTAATCTGGTATCATTGCATGACAAAGCCTGGCAGCGTATGGTCCCGGTGTTTGCTGGCATTCAAGCAACATCCGTTCTTTATCTCTCTGTGTTATCCTCAGGAGAGTCGTGATATTCATAGTAACCTGGTTGAAATAGGGGGATTTAATTAAGGGGACATTCAGAGGTGGCCATTCCTACTGGGCTGTTTCCCTGTGGCTGAAAAGAAATCCTCCCCGCAGTTAGCCACACGGTGGGAGGTGGGGGGCCACTGGTGCTGAGCTGTTCGCGTTTGGCTAGGAGGGATCGTCCCTGATATCAGCCACGTGGTGGGGTGAGGGGTAAAGCAATCATCCCAGAGAATTGGATGGGGTGGGGGTTAGTTTGGTTTCTGCTGCTGCACGTTAAACAGGAAACCTCAGCACTAAATGGCCAATTCAACGGGTTTTGTTTGTTATGGGAGAGGAGGGCACTACTGTTATGAAGGCTGCAGAAGCCAAAAGACTATGGCTTACCATGGCTGCCTGCAAGCCGAATTCTGTTGCCCGGCACTGCATGTGTGATCTCTAATACCAAAGCCACAGGCACTCAATATAAGATGCAAAATGCGATCTTGTACCAAAATCACATGTGTTATGTAATATGAATAGTGTTGTTCACCGTGAAAGCATATCCATTGTTCTGTAAAATGTATCTTTTTAAATACTTCACTCCCTTCTTTTTCCTCCAGCAGCTGCAAATGTTTCAAGCCTCCCGCCTCCATCCCAAAGGCTATCTCAGATAAGGCAGTGAAAAAAACACACGCGATGAAATGTTCTCTGAACTCATGCAGTCGTCTGGCACTGACAGGGTTCAGCAAAATGTGTAGAGAGACACAATAGCAAAGTACAGGAAAGTGGCCGATGAACGTGAGGAGAAGTGGCAGCAGGAAGATCAGAGGAGCCATGAGGCAACGCTGGGGCTACTGCAGGATCAAACTGACATGTTCCGGCGCCTGGTGGAGGTTCATGAACGGCAGCAGGATCACAGACTGCCGCTGCAGCCCCTGTCTAACCGCCCTCCCTCCTCCACAATTTCCACAGCCTCCTCACCCAGATGCCCAAGAACGCGGGGGAGGGGGGCGGGAAGGCGGCTCTGGGCAGCCAACCACTCCACCCCAGTGGACAGCCCAAGCAACAGAAGGCTGTCATTCAAGAAGTTTTAAAGTGGCCTTTTCCTTCCCTCCTCCCATAACTCACAAGATACCCCACCCAGGCTATCTCCCTATTTTTATAATCTATTAATAAAGAATACATATTTTTAAACGATAATGACTTTGCAAGAAAGCTGTGATTGAAGCACCGGGTGGCTTACAGGGAATTTAGAGGCAACCAAGGGGGCAGGTTTTCATCAAGGTGAAACAAACAGTATCCTGGCCAGTCATGAAACTGGTTTTCAAAGCTTCTCTGATGCGCGGTGCTTCCTGCCGTGCTCTCCTAATCGCCCTGGTATCTGGCTGTGCGTATTCAGCGGCCAAGAGATTTGCATCCATCTCCCACCCCGCCATAAACGTCTCCCCCTTACTCTCACAGATATTGTGGAGCACACAGCAAGCCGCAATAACAATGGGAATATTGGTTTTTCTGAGGTCTAACCGAGTCAGTAAACTGCGCCAGCGACCCTTTAAACATCCAAATACACATTCTACCGCCTTTCTGCAGTTGCTGAGCCGATAGTTGAACAGCTCCTTACTACTGTCCAGGGTGCCTGTGTATGGCTTCATGAGCCAGTGCATTAAGGGGTAGGCTGGGTCCCCAAGGATAACTATAGGCATTTCAACATGCCCAACAGTTATTTTCTGGTCTGGGAAGTAAATCCCTTCCTGCCGCCGTTTAAACAGACCAGAGTTCCTGAAGATGCGAGCGTCATGAACCTTTCCCAGCCATCCCACATTGATGTTGGTGAAACGTCCCTTGTGATCCACCAGTGCTTGCAGCACCATTGAAAAGTACCCCTTGCGGTTTATGTACTGGCTGCCCTGGTGGTCTGGTCCCAAGATAGGGATATGTGTTCCGTCTATCGCCCCACCACAGTTAGGGAGTCCCATTGCAGCAAAGCCATCCACTATGACCTGCACATTTCCCAGAGTCACTACCTTTGATAGCAGCAGCTCAATGATTGCATTGGCTACTTGCATCACAGCAACTCCCACAGTAGATTTGCCCACTCCAAATTGATTACCGACTGACCGGTAGCTGTCTGGCATTGCAAGCTTCCACAGGGCTATTGCCACTTGCTTGTGAACTGTGGCTGCTCTCATCTTGGTATTTTGTGCTTCAGGGCAGGGGAAAGCAAGTCACAAAGTTCCATGAAAGTGCCCTTATGCATGCGAAAGTTTCGCAGCCACTGGGAATCATCCCAGACCTGCAACACTATGTGGTCCCACCACTCTGTGATTGTTTCCCGGGTTCAGAATTGGCGTTCCACAGCATGAGCCTGCCTCAGTAACACCATGATCTCCAGATTGCTGGGGACCACGGTTTTAGAGAAAAGTGTGCTCATGTTCTCATCACCGTGCTGCAGTCACCTCCTCGCCTGGTTTTTCAGGTGCTGGTTCTACATAAACTGCACGATAATGTGTGAGGTGTTTACAATGGTCATAACTGCTGCTGTGAGCTGAACATGCTCCATGCTTGCTGTGCTATGGTGTCTGCTCAGGCAATCCAGGGAAAAGGACGCGAAATGATTGTCTGCTGTTGCTTTCATGGAGGGAGGGAGGGGAGGGAGGGTTGACTGACTACATTTACCCATAACCACCCACGACAAATTTTTGGCCCCCATCAGGCATTGGGAGCTCAGCCCAGAATTCCAATGGGCAGCAGGGACTGCGGGATAGCTACCCACAGTGAACCGCTCAGAATGTCGATGCTTGCCACAGTACTGTGGATGCACACTGCCGAATTAATGTGCTTAGCGTGGACGCATGCACTCGACTTTATACAATTTGTTCCCAAAAATCGACTTCTGTAAAATCGGAGTACTTTTGTAGTGTAGACGTGGCCTGAGGAACAGTCTCTATGTGGGAGGCTGTCCATGAACACTAAATCCCCACCACATTTGGGGGCAGGGTGACCATAGTTCCCTATGCTGAATATGGGACACCTGGTAAAATTACTGATATTTAAGCAAGTTCAACATCAATCAGAACTATGCAGTACAATTGTTCAAATTAACATCAAGGGACTGGGCCCCTGTTGAAAAGACATACTGCGTAGTTGGATTATTTTTATTTACCTATCTTTAAAGCTTTAGGGTTCACACAGGAGAGGTGACACACACGAATTCTCATACACATCTCTCACATGGGGAGGGAGGAAAGGGGTAGGAAGGGGAGAGACACAATGACGGACCTGACTCCCTGCATGGTGCTCTCCACCCTCTATGCCTGGCTGAGCCCCCAGGATGGACTCGCCTTTCCTGGAACCAGGTGCCATGTCTTCCCGAGGCAAGAGGGTCACATGACCCCCATGCCCCAGATTTCTGCCAGGGTTCACACCAGAATATGGCTCCCAGCCGCAGCCTTTTGGTACTGTGTGGGAGGGAAGGGACCTGCTTCCACCCGTGGCGAGGGAGGGGGAGGGATGACTTGACCCTGTGTCTGAAGAGTTCATCTCTTTCCCTCCCACCCCTCCATGGCTGGAAGCAGCTTGTCCCTTCCTGCTCACATACTGTTGAAAGGCAGCTAATACCTCCAGGCTGCTGCTGGCCACTGACATAACCCAGCTGCCTCCTGTCCCCTGGCTACATTGCAGGCATGAAGGGATTAAGCCCTAAGGATGCATTGTGCACCAGGGCCCAGGGAACCTGACTGCAGGGCAGGACGGATAAAAATCAATGACTTTAAAAGAAATTGGATTTTTATTTAAATAGGTTTTTTCCTCAAAAATGTGATCTAAAGATAGTTTTAATTAAGACACATTATAGCTCAAAGATATATCATCATGGAATAGGGATTATAAATACTAATTCTACAGTATGGGACACTATATTCATGTAGTATTTAAGAAAAGTTTTGTAAATGAGTTACAACAGTTCATGGATTAGGGAACCCAATCTTATGGGGTTCCCCAGGCTTCTGTACAGATTATTAAGGTTAATCTTTGTATCTACCCAATGGGACTCAGTGCTCAGTCTAGAAGATACCATCAGAGATGCTTAGTTTTGCAGTTCTCAAAGTGTGGAATTGTGTCTCCAGAGGAAACATGCTTGTTATAAATAAATAAACAAATAATATATAGAGGTGAGAAGCAACAGACATCAACTCTATCGTCCCTCTGTAAATTTGTGTACACAGAGTCAATCCCCTACCTCTCTCAAAGGGCAAAGTTTCAAAAAGTTCAATGAATAGAAGATTGTGGGGGGTGGAATAGATCTGGAAAAGGAGAAATCGTCTGGAGATAAATGTGAGAAATGAGGGACATGTGCTTGTTTTGTTAAAATATTATATGTTTGCTCTTGAAGAAAAAAATCCAGAATACTTAATGTTGTTGTTTTAGTTAAATAAAACAATTTAAATGTCTGTCTGGTGATGTTCTCCTCCTAGTACAGCATGGCAAGAAAATCTTCCAAATATTAATGATTAACCTGTTGAATTGGAGATATTTATGAAGTCATTGGGAGGTGAACTATCTGATTCAATTGCCTTTGGTAAATGAAATAACCAATCATTCATTCATTTCCTGATATAGCTGTGAAACTAATCTGAAGCGTTTTCAAAATAAATCACTCTTTAAAAACGTATAGTATGTACCTTCTAAAAATGAAACCTACATCTATCTCTGAATTGTGAAGAATATGTATTAAGGTTATAACAACCAACAAGAACGCACTTTTATGTAGAAAACCATGATTAAATCGAGTCTTCCTGATTAGTGATTTAAATCAATTTGATTTAAATCAAATCCACCCTGCTGCAGAGGCTTCAGCAAACCCGGGGAGAGAAGTGGCTCAGTAACAGAGGGTGCCTAGGGGACAGAGCAGCCACACGCTCCCTGGGGGCAGGACCTTGGGTGGGGGGGGGAGAGTGTGTCTAGCCCCTGCCTGGGGGGCTGCTGTGGAGCCTGCAGGGTTGGTGGGTTAACAGGCTGGAAATCGCTCCCCCCACCGCCACTCCAGAGCTAAGCTGAGGGGTAGAGAGGCTTCCCTGTGCCAGTACTATGCGGGACTTTGACACATGCAGGGTTTGGCTCCTCCTGGCCAGCACACCAGGCCCGAGGGTCTTGGGCTTTCCCGAGGCGCCAGCCCAGCCAGACGCAGTGGAGGAAGAAAGGAGCCTGCCAAACAGGCTGTTGATGAGCTGAGCGCAACAACCAGGGGCTGGTTCTCCGCTCAGTGATGGGAGAACTCTGCTCAGTGCCCCGCCAGGGAGGAACATCAAAGCTGAGAGGTGGGATGGGGCAAAGCAGGGAGAGGACAGCAAGAGGGGGAGCACATAAAGGCCAATGGGTGGGCAGCAGAGGCGACACGTAACCGCCACTGCCTGGCCCCTGCCTGCACTCACCAGCTGCCACAGCATGCAGCTACCACCGGCCGGAAACAAGACAGGGGCAAGGCCCTGCTGGCTGAGACCCAGCATGCAGCTGGGGCTGAGCTGACAGACCAGGCGGGGGAGCAGCCAGCCCCATCAGCAACTTTGCACACCCACCCCCATCGTAAGTCACTGGACCCTCCCACTCATTGCTGGTGGGCGGGCAACTGGTGAGCAGGGATCCGGCCAGCAGCAGGACCCATCAGTACTGATGAGTAGGGAAGGGGGAAGACAGAAAATATGGGACAAGTTGCCCATTTGTAAGAAAAAGTTGGGACTTAAATTCAGGACTGTCCCTTTAAAAAGGGTTGTCTGGTCACCCTATCTGGGGGTATGCAATTAAACTGTTCAAAGGCAATAGGTAAAACTTTTATTAAAAAAGTGATTTCATCTAATATGAAAGTGTAAAGCCTGAGATTGCTTCTTCATGTTTATTTTCTGTGTCACTTGTGTATGTTTGCTTTCCATTACGATTTCATCTCTGAACGTGTGGTTTTTCTGTTAAACAAACTTTGCTTATTTTTACCCCAAGCTGGTCTCTGGTGTGTAAACTATGTGAAGTGTGTGCACCAAAGTAAGCTGGAGGGCTAATTTCACTCCTTCAAAGTTGATGAAACAGAGGGAGACAGACAGTCCAAGTATCTGGTACTACAGAGCTCAGGGAGGAGGCTGGACAGAAGGGGCTGTTGGTGTCACCTTGATAGGAGAAACGATGCTGGTGCCAAGATGAGACTTTGTGCTTGTGAGCAGGCTACTGGTGTCAGGGAATTGAACCATAACTGAACAGCATAAAAGCCCCTAAGGTTACAGGGCACTGGTGACAGAACCCATTGATCCTTAAAATGTCACAGAGTGTAATTTATATTATTTCAGTGACAATCATGAAAATCTGTTCTTTCTGGCAAAATATGCACCTCAAATCACTAAGTTAACCGTGTGTATATTTGTAATCAAATTGCTACAGAATTTCAAAAGGAAGTTATATAGCTCAAACCATACTTAGCCCCAAAGAATCTTTACTCAATTTACATCCCATTCTTCCACATCTAAAGGAAAACATTCCTTACAAATTCTTTGTTCCTCTTTGTGATAGAAGTAGAAACAGAACATTGAAAATGTGGTGTTGGTTCCAGGATATTGAAGAGACGAGCTGAGTGTGGTAATATCTTTTACTGGACCAACTTCTGTTGGTGAGAGACACAAGCTTTTGATCTTACACAGAGCTCTTCCTCAAATCACTCTCTCACCAACAGATGTTGGTCCAAAAAAAGATATTACCTCATCTACCTTGTCTCTCATGGAAAATGTGTCATTCAAATAAAACAAAATATATATCTGCAAATGGAATATAATGAGGGGGGGAAGGGAAGAGAGTCACTGACGTAACTTGCTTTCTCCAAATGTATTGCCTTCACAGATCCATACTAAGATCACATGCCCTACCATGGAATGATTTCAAAACAGCCATTCTGAGAGCATGGCGAGGCCCTCCATTCTAGCATTCTAAAACAACATGAATAGATGCCCTTATTCGCTAACTGTCCCTTGGATCCTGTATAACCGTGACACAGCCTTTACATCTCCAGGGCAAAAGATCACGTCAATAGGTATCCATAAAGGTAGTAATACACGCAGAGAACAAAACTTACTTCAGTAAGTAACCTCTTTTCACCTTTATGATTCGGTCTTTACAGACTCCCACAAAAGAAACTAGCTAGCAATGACAAGGAGGTCTGGGTGGATTACTACTAATTGAAAAGTGAACAAATGTACTGCTCCCCTGCATGGAAAATCCAGTCTAATCTGGACTCAAAAGAATACTTTTGTAAAGGTAAAAAATGAATTCTAGACAGCAGCTTTGTCGAATCACTCAGCACACTGCAAAACGATTCTGCAGAAGCTACTGCTCAGTGTGGATAAAAATTGATAATTGTATTTAATAAAAACAGATTTTTTAATATAAATACAAGTTTATATTTAAAAGTGAACCTATTTAAAATTAAAA
Source organism: Lepidochelys olivacea (assembly GCF_965140295.1). Lineage (NCBI taxonomy): Eukaryota > Metazoa > Chordata > Testudines > Cheloniidae > Lepidochelys > Lepidochelys olivacea. Next base: position 76,001,009 of record NC_140417.1, on the reverse strand, counting down.
TGTGAAATGGTGACAAGCTATATTAAGGCCTAAATTTACTATAAACTATACTATATATATATATTAAAATCATTTACATTAAATTTAAAGAGCAATATTAAGCAGTACATGTTTGCTGCTGAAGTTATAGAGTCAAACCACCAAAACGCTGGAAATGACTGGAACCAAAGGTGATGCGTGGGGAGGAGAGGAGGCTCACAGGGTCACATGCCCCTTGGCTTTTATTGAGCATGCTCACATGGACTGAGTATGCCCAGTAACACTGCTGAAGCTGGCTGCCCTCACTCTGTACCTCCGCCCCCAACTATCAGCAGGCACGGGTCATCTCTCCTTGGAACCAGATATTGTTGAAATCCTAAAACAGCTTTTGAGAACAGTAGTCTTTTCTGCATGTGCAGGGAGGATATTTTCTTTATTTTGGTTTATTTAACTAGTTCAGTTCAATGACTATTCATTCGAGCTAGTTCATACAAAATTAAGGAAGCAACTAGTTGTTAAAAATACAGGAAAGCTTGTTTTCATCTTCCAATCTATGAATAAAAAGTAGGCGTGAGAGCATAAGTCTGGACTGTACTAGTATTAAGGTTAAAACCCATTTCTGATCAAAGATTGTGTATGCATGGAATTTGTAAATAAAAGCTAAGGCTACCATTAATCTTTTGTTGCTGTCCATTAATTTTCACTCCTAAAACAAATAAACCAATTTCTTGAATCTATCATTCAGTAACTTCTCAGCAAGAGCTTCAAATTCTGGTATAATTTTTTAATCAGGTAGAACCAAGAAATCATAGAATATTTATATATCAACTGGTTGTATAAAAAACATCATAGACTAAACAAGCTCCAAGCAATTTCCAAATCAAAGACTGTTTGACACTACTTGTTCTCTACAGTACAGAGTACACAGCAAACTAAACCTAAAAGCATCAGGACATATAGACCTCAATTAAAATAACCTTCATAGAACTATTTACAACTGGTCTTGAAAAAGTATTTGCATAACTCGCTTTAACATTCATTTGCTACCAATATTTCTTCTCTTTGTGGTTCAAATGCTATCAGACAGTTTTTTTAATCTTCTATATTGTCTCTGCAACTGTCTAACCACATGCCTTCACTGTGAGACACGCAAATTTCCTTCTTAGAGATGCTCAACATATCTTATAAGAAAACTTGTTCCTAATCATCCTAGAATCTAAGTTCCAAGTCTTGTCAATGTTTGAAACTGCAATGAAACATTATACTAGTCTAACACTACTAATGCAACTTAAAGGTGGTTTCGGGGTTTTTTTTGTTTGTTTGTTTGTTTTTAAAACACACGTTAGACTTCACATCATCATCTAATAAAACTCTGGAATTATAAAATAGATTATGGTAATAATGTGTAGTATGTTTTGTATAACAAGCCAGAACATTGTTAAATCTGGATAGAATAATTTAAATCTGGAGTAGCTGGAGAGGACATGTTGATAGAAATGATCAAACACTCAACCATTCAAGTGACAATAAAGAAAAAAGTCTGCTATGCAGGACTCCAGTCACCTATTTCGTTCAGTAGTTTGATGGACCATTCCTGTTTCATGCGATAATACAGAAACCAAAAGGCATCTAAAAGGTTTAACACAGGGGTAGGCAACTAATGGCATGCACGCCGAACGTGGCACGCGAGCTGATTTTCAGTGGCACTCACACAGCCCGGGTCCTGGCCACCGGTCCCGGGGGCTCTGCATTTTAATTTAATTTAAATGAAGTTTCTTAAACATTTTAAAAACCTTATTTATTTTACATACAACAATAGTTTAGTTATATATTATAGACTTATAGAAAGAGACCTTCTAAAAACGTGAAAATGTATTACTGGCGAAACCTTAAATTAGAGTGAATAAATGAAGACTCGACACACCAATTCTGAAAGGTTGCTGACCCCTGGTCTAACAAATCCTGGCCGCACTGAAGAAGTCAGTGGCAAAACTCCCACTGGCCTCAGATGGGCCAAGATTTTATCCTTTCAATATTCAGAATAATTGTTGCCATTTCGTGGATGTTCAGTTATGCCTTTTGCTCTGGACACTCAAAAAGCTGGACTGAGACTGACAGTAACAAGGAAAAATATCTGTAATTTTGTTTCTTTGAAGGTATCTCACATGTTTGTCACTCAGGGGGTCATGCTGCCAGTTCAAGACGTGACCAAATTCACCTAACTAAAGATTGTTGACCCTAAAAGGAAAGCGTACAATCTTCTCCTGTCCTCACCCATGAAATACAAAGGCCAGTTTCACACCTCTAGATCACGCTGTCTCATCCTCTGGGAAGTTTCTCTAATTTCATGGGAAGCAGAAGCCTCCCAAAAACAAATCAGCTGATAAAAATGAACTATAAAAGACAAAAAGTTTTGGAATTCAAGAACATTTTGAAAGATTTAAGAAAGAAAAATATTACTTCCAGAAGAGGACTCCTCATGACTACCTGAGAATATACATTCTACAGCATATTTGGGAGGAAAGGGGCAATAACGTTCAGTTAGTTAGGTAGTCTTCTCTCAGGTTTATGTAACTCAATTGAAGAGGATTAAAAAAAAACAGACTTCTGTTCAAGACAACTTAATGTCTTCTGTATTGCAGCTGTTTGTTGGCCTTCATGTAATTTCATCTTCCCCTCATTATGTATGTACATCTATCTAACAATGGGCTCTGAAACAACATATTTACAATCAAACTTACTATACTGTTTACTTTGTGATACATACCCTGTAATAAACTGAGATTAAATATATTATATGTTATACATATGAAACCAAATATACATTCTACTAAAAAACTATGGTAACAATAAAAAAAAGTGTTAATAATCACCATGGTTAGGAAATTAAGGAATATTGTGGAAGTTACATCAAAATATTCATTAGAGCGCTAAACTAAACATCAATTTCACCATAATTTGGAGTATAATTCTTCCCACAATAATGTATCGAATTACTGTACTTATCAAATGTAGGATTGTAACAAAGGGGTTTCTTACCTTCTGAAAAAAATCTTCCCCACTTTTGCCTTTGCCCTCAGCAGCAGCTGTGAATAAAATGACATTTGTTAACAAAATAAATCTAAGAAATAGTTTTACAGCAGCAAACTTTTAATACTGTTTGACCAGAGTACTACTGAAAGGTAAATTCACACACATGCAAATGTATTTCACTTTAACGTTTTGCACTATTGTGAAATCATAACCAATCATTGTTCAACTACTCATTTTTCTTATTTAGTATGCAAATAGCTTTATAAAGAGGGACTAGTATCTAGAACAGAGGTGGGCAAACTTTTTGGCCCGAGGGCCACATCTAGGTAGGGAAATTGCTTGCAGGGCCGGGGCAGGAGGTTGGGGTGCGGGGGGGGGTGCGGTGTGCAGGAAGGGGCTCAGGGCAAGGGGTTGGGGCAGGGGAAGGATGTATGAGGGGGCTCATGGAAGGGGGTTAGGGTGCAGTAGGGGTGGGGAGTGCAGGAGGGGGCTCAGGTCAGGGGGTTGAGGTGCAGGAGTGGTGCGCGGTGCAGGAAGGGGCTCGGGGAGGGGGTTGGAGTACAGGAGGGATGCAGGGTGCAGGAGGGGGCTCAGCAGGGAGTTGGGGTGCAGAAGGGGTGCAGGATGTGGCCAGGGGCTTAGGGCAGGGAGTTGGGGTGCAGGAGGGGTTCAGGCTCTGGCCCAGCGAGGCTTACCTAGAGTGGCTCCGGGGCAGTAGCGGCGCACACCGGGGCCAGGGCAGGCTCCCTGCCTGCCTTCCCAGCCCCGCGCCACTCCGGGAAGCGGCTGGCACCACGTCCCTGCGCGGCCCCTGGAGTGGGGCACAGGGCTCCGTGTGTTTCACTCACCTGTGAGTACCTCCCCTCAAAACTCTCATTGGCTGCAGTAACCCGTTCCTGGCCAATGGGAGCTTTAGGGAAGGTACCCACAGGCAAGAGCAGCACGTGGAGCTCTCTGCCGCCACACCCCCACGAGCTGCAGTGACATGAAGTGGCCACTTCCCGGAGCGGCGCAGAGCCTGCAGCATTGGCAATCCAGCAGGCCGGATTCGGCCCGTAGTTTGCCCACCCCTGATCTAGGACAATGAGTTCATGCAATCCATTGTCTCTGGAAACTTAGGCTATGTCTACACTACCCATGGTAAGTCGACCTACGCTACGTGAGATCTATTGACGGTAAGTCGACGTACCTTAGGTCAAGTTACCGTGGGGTCTACACCATGGGGGGTCGACAAAAGAAACTCTCCCGTCGACCTACCTTACTCTTCTCGTGTGGGGTAGAGTACAGGAGTTGACTGGAGAGTGATCTGCTGTCAATTTGGTGGGTCTTCACTAGACCCGCTAAATCGACCGCCAGTGGATCAATCTCAGAGCATCGATCCCGGCTGTACTGTAGACATAGCCTGAGATTTAAGTTCTGGCAGAGGGCTGTATTTAGTTCCTATTGAAACTAATAAGAATGGGTTCAGGCTCTTAATTTAAAAGTGAAGATTTATTTTGTAGCCTCAGTCTAATCATTCATTCATATCATGCAAACAACAGTGATTGATTAATTGGTCATCTCTGCTCAAAAGTAGTCTAGGACCAGAAAGACACAGGATTTACAAATCAAGATTAGTAGCGAACTGCAAAGCAACAGTGACCATTAAGTTAAACCCTGAAACATGTTCAACAATACTACTAACTGGTTTTAAATTAACTATTTTTAAATGCTAACCTTAAAAGCTTTTATCTTAAATATTTTTATCCTTTATGTAATCCTCTTAGTACTTCCTGGCTCATTTAACTGTCAATGTATCACCACAAATACCAGAAGCCTTTTTGAATCCCATGCATAATTCATGGTATTTGTGCTGTGAATAAATGATGAAACAGCTATATTTATACAGTGAATTTCCAAGGTAAAAAATTTAATTAAGTATTTTTATTTAAGACTAAGACTTCAAGCTACAGATATATAAAGAGTTTTTATATTATTTGTGACTTATTTATGCTACAACTTCACACACAATTTAAAACACACTGGATATTCCAGAACAAAGTTAATTATTCCCAAACACTTAGTTAAGATGGAATTCCCACTGGAACTACATGCTCCTTAAACTTCATTACAGTGTTACAGCAAAAACTCTAAATGGTCATTCTGCTTTTCGTATGAGTACTGTTCACATAGAGAATGGAGATCCAATACTCCCACATCCTGCCCTTCGACTATGGAAGAGAAATTACAACATTTTTCATCTCTCTGCAGTATTCGGAGAACACTCTCCCACTACATGACAGAGAAACCAATCTACAAAATCATTACATATTGTATTATATACATTTCTTTCATCATCTCAAGTTGAGAAGGACACAACTCTGCAGATATAAACCAGACCCGTCTTTAAAAATTCAGGTTGCAGGTCTCAAAACAACAAGAGAATTAAGCCTCACTACTTCCCACAGACTAACAAACTGAACTCTATTGAAATCTATTTCATTTTCATTTGTGATTAAGGATGTGAAAAGTTTCTCAATGTATTGTAACACACCTAACATCAGCACCTAGTACTAAAAGCTTAGGCACATGAGAAATGCTCATGTGCTGATACAGAGTGCAAAATTAAGAGTGGGCGTGGTATAAGTTCTTCAACCACAGCTCACTGTTCAGTACCTTGACATTGTAAAGTACCTTGACAGACAGCTGCAGCAGCACAGGAACCAGCAAACAGAGCTGCAAACGGGAGTTTGAGTGGGAGTTCTGCTGGAGAAGACTAACAGGATTTAGGTGGGAAGGCTATGACAGATACAGAGGCAGCAGTGGGAGTGACCCAAGTAGTGGAAGACACAAAGAAGATGGCTGGATGTGGAAGCTGTGACACGTACATGATCCTGGAGGGGGTACCTGGAAAGAGAGTTTTGTCTGCATGAAGTGCCGCCTGATAGAGCTGATGGAAGAGAAGAGCAGAGGATTGGAGATGCAGGTGGTTGGTTGGAGCATAGCAGGGGGTTCGAGTGGATTATAGAGCAAAGACATGAGGCAGCTGAAGGGAAAAGCTCAGACTTGCAGATGGAAGGAGGACTGAAGAATTCTGAGGGGAGACTGCTTGGTGAAGAAAATGGACAGTGGAAGCATGTGACTAAGAGAACCAGGCAAAGGAAAAGACAGGCTAGTGAAGGAGAAATAGAGCTCAAGAACAGGTTTGAGGAGTTGGAAAATGAAGAAGGGGCACAGCAGGTGGTCACTGAAGGTGAGAGGGCAAGGAAGAAGAGAAGAGTAGCTAGTCCTATAGGAAGAGGGCAAGAGTCAATAGAGATAACACCACCAAATATGAGCCCCAGGAGGATACGGGATGGGTTGCAGAGGATCGCCAAGGACAGTAGGAATCAAGAGGACTTGCAGCCAGATGGAACAGGGGATAGACTGGAGAATCGCACCATTGCCAGGAAAAGGCAGATCTACGTGATTAGGGACTCATTACTGAGAAGACTAGACAGGCCTGTAACCAGAGATAATCCAGAGAACAGAAGGATGTGCTGTCTACTGGGTGCTAAGATACGGGATGTGGACCTGAGGCTGAGGAGGAACCTAACGAGAGCGGGAAGAATTCATTGATTATCTTTCATGTGGGAACAAATGATACGGATAGATTCTCACTGGAACGTATCAAGGGAGACTATGCCAGGCTGGGGAAGACGCTTAAGGAAATCGAGGCTCAGGTGATCTTCAGTGGGATTCTGCCTGTTCCTAGAGAAGGGAAACAAAGGTGTGACAAGATTATGATGTTCAACAGATAGCTCTGCAAGTGGTGCTATAAGGAGGGCTTTGGGATGTATGGTCACTGGGAGGCATTCATGGACAGAGGACAGTTCTCTTGGGATGGACTGCATCTGAGCAGGGAAGGAAATAGACTTCTAGGATACTGGCACAACTGATTCAGAGAGCTTTAAACTAGGAAACTGGGCGAGATGGTTGGGAGATGTCCAGGTAATCTCCACACCGGATTTTAGCATTGAGAGGGAAGAAAACAAAGTAAGAAAGGATACAGCCGTGGGTAGGAGAATGGCCATAAGGAAGGGTAGTGTGGACACCAGTCTAATAGGTCATGGCTATAGAATGTCTGTGTCTAATCAGGTAAAGAATGTGAACGAGGCCAAACAGCAAAAATTAAGATGTTTGTACACCAATGCGAGGAGCCTCGGTAACAAAATGGAGGAACTAGAGCTACTGGTGCAGGAAGTGAAACCAGATATTATAGGGATAACAGAAACATGGTGGAATAATAGTCATGACTGGACTTCAGCTATTGAAGGGTATGTTCTGTTTAGGAAAGACAGAAATAAAAGGAAAAGGTAGTGGAGTAGCATTCTATATCAATGATGAGGTAGACTGTAAAGAAGTAAGAAGTGATGGAATGGATAAGACAGAGTCTGTCTGCGCAAAAATCACATTGGGGAAGAAAACTACTAGATCCTCCCCTGTGATAGTACTTGGGGTGTGCTATAGACCATCGGGATCCAATTTGGGTATGAATAGAGCCCTCTTTAATGTTTTTAATCAAGTAAATACTAATGGAAATTGCGTGATCTTGGGAGACTGACTTCCCAGGTATAGACTGGAGGACAAGTGCTCGTAATAATAGGGCTCAGATTTTCCTGGATGCGACAGCTGATGGATTCCTTCATCAAGTAGTTGCTGAACCGACTAGCGGGGATGCCATTTTAGATTTGATTTTGGTGAGTAGTGAGGACCTCATAGAAGAAATGGTTGTAGGGGACAACCTTGGTGTGACGCAGCAGGGAGGGGCGAGTGTTGACCTGGGAATGTGGCAGGGGAGTTTCACTGGGGATGGGATACCAGAGAGCCTGTAACCTGAACCAGGAGGGGGAGGGGTAGGTAGCACCTCTGCCCAGGAAACTGGACAAAGGCTGCAGGAGAGAGCCTGCTGGGGAGGTTTTGGTTTTAGTTTGGTGCTGGGTGGTGGAACACAGGGAACCCCAGGGCTGGGGCCTGAGCTCCCTGCCCCCCAGAAGGACTTGACTGAGGGGTCCTGGTTGTACCCACAAGCTCTGTTTTAGACTATGTTCCTATTGTCCAATAAACCTTCCATTTTATTGGCTGGCTGAGAGTCACAGTGAATCCCAGGAAGAGGGGTGCAGCGCCAGGACTCCCCCACACTCCGTGACACTTGGTTCAAGTGATCATGAGCTAATTCAGTTCAAACTGAATGGAAGGATAAACAAAAATAAATCTGCAACTAGAGTTTTTGATTTCAAAAGGGCTGACTTTCAAAAATTAAGGAAATTAGTTAGGAAAGTAGATTAGACTGAAGAATTTATGGATCTAAAGGCAGAGGAGGCCTGGGATTACTTCAAGTCAAAGCTGCAGAAGCTATCTGAAGCCTGCATCCCAAGAAAGGGGAAAAAATCCATAGGTAGGAGTTGTAGACCAAGTTGGATGAGCAAGCATCTCAGAGAGGTGATTAAGAAAAAGCAGAAAGCATACAGGGGTGGAAGATGGGAGGCATCAGCAAGGAAAGCTACCTTATTGAGGTCAGAACATGTAGGGATAAAGTGAGACAGGCTAAAAGTCAAGTAGAATTGGACCTTGCAAAGCGAATTAAAACCAATAGTAAAAGGTTCTATAGCCATATAAAGAAGAAGAAAACGAAGAAAGAAGAAGTGGGACCGCTAAACACTGAGGATGGAGTGGAGGTTAAGGACAATCTAGGCATGGCCCAATATCTAAACAAATACTTTGCCTCAGTCTTTAATAAGGCTAAAGAGGATCTTAGGGATAATGGTAGCATGACAAATGGGAATGAGGTTATGGAGATAGATATTACCATATCTGAGATAGAAGGCAAACTCAAACAGTTTAATGGGACTAAATCAGGGGGCCCAGATAATCTTCATCCAAGATTATTAAAGGAATTGGCATATGAAATTGCAAGCCCATTAGTAAGAATTTTTAATGACTCTGTAAACTCAGGGGTTGTACCTTATGACTGGAGAATTGCTAACGTAGTTCCTATTTTTAAGAAAGAGAAAAAAAAAGTGATCCAGGTAACTACAGGCCTGTTAGTTTGAAATCTGCAGCATGCAAGATCTTGGAAAAAATTTTGAAGGAGAAAGTAGTTAAGGACATTGAGGTCTATGGTAAATGGGACAAAATACAACATGGTTTTACAAAAGGTAGATCGTGCCAAACCAACTTGATCTCCTTCTTTGAGAAGGTAACAGATTTTTAAGACAAAGGAAATGCAGTGGATATAATTTACTTAGATTTCAGTAAGGCGTTTGATACAGTGCCACATGGGGAATTATTAGTTAAATTGGAAAAGACAGGGATCAATATGAAAATTGAAAGGTGGATAAGGAATTGGTTAAAGGGAGACTACAGCGGGTCATACTGAAAGGTGAACTGTCAGACTGGAGGGAGGTTACCAGTGCAGTTCCTCAGGGATAGGTTTTGGGACCAAACTTATTTAATCTTTTTATTACTGACCTCGGCACAAAAAGTGGGAGTGTGCTAATAAAGTTTGCGGATGATACATAGCTGGGAGGTATTGCCAATTTAGAGAAGGACAGGGATATGATACAGGAGGATCTGGATGACCTTGTAAACTGGAATAAAAGTAATAAGATGACATTTAATAGTGAGAAGTGCAAGGTCATGCATTTAGGGATTAATAACAAGAATTTTAGTTATTACCTGGGAACGCATCAATTAGAAGTAACAGAGGAGGAGAAGGACCTTGGAGTATTGATTGACCACAGGATGACGATGAGCCGCCAATGTGATATGGCTGTGAAAAAAGCTAATGTGGCCTTGGGATGCATCAGGCGAGGTATTTCCAGTAGAGATAAGGAGGTGTTAGTACCATTATACAAGGCACTGGTGAGACCTCACCTGGAGTACTGTGTGCAGTTCTGGTCTCCCATGTTTAAGAAGGATGAATTCAAACTGGAACAGGTACAGAGAAGGGCTACTAGGATGATCCGAGGAATGGAAAACCGTCTTATGAAAGGAGACTCAAAGAGCTTGGCTTGTTTAGCCTAACTAAAAGAAGGTTGAGGGGAGGTATGATTGCTCTCTATAAATATATCAGAGGGGTAAATACCGGAGAGGGAGAGGAATTATTTAAGCTCATTACCAATGTGGATACAAGAACAAATGTATATAAACTGGCCATCAGGAAGTTAAACTTGAAATTAGACAAAGGTTTCTAACCATCAGAGGACTGAAGTTCTGGAATAGCCTTCCAAGGGAAGCAGTGAGGGCAAAAGACCTATCTGGCTTCAAGATTAAACTCAATAAGTTTATGGAGGAGATGGTCTGATGGGATAACATGATTTCGGCAATTAATTGGTCTTTAAATATTCATGGTAAATAGGCACAATGGCCTGTGATGGGATGTTAGATGGGGTGGGATCTGAGTTACTACAGAGAATTCTTTCCTGGGTATCTGGCTAGTGAATCTTGCCCACATGCTCAGGGTTCAGCTGATCGCCATATTTGGGGTCGGGAAGGAATTTTCCTCCAGGGCAGATTGGAAGAGGCCCTGGGGGTTTTCCGCCTTCCTCTGTAGCATAGGGCACGGGTCACTTGCTGGAGGATTCTCTGCACCTTGACATCTTTAAACCACGATTTGAGGACTTCAAGAGCTCAGACATAAAGTTAGGGGTTTGTTACAGGAGTTGGTGGGTGAAATTCCGTGGCTTGCGTTGTGCAGGAGGTCAGACTAGACGATCATAATAGTCACTTCTGACCTTAAAGTCTATGATTCTATGACATCCAGACAGAGGAAGAAGCTGAAGATTGCAAGACATTTTTTGAAGGAGAAATGGATGACCCTCCTGTCTTCTCAGTCTTTGCGAGGTATTGTTGAGTTTATTAAAGTGTTACAACATTTTCTATGTAAGTTAATACCCTACCAATAAGCAACACATACATTTATTTATATGTTTGGAAGGTGATATATTGTGACCCTAAGAGCCCCTTTATGCCAGCTGGCAAAGGGCACACCCAACTAACTGTCAGAATATTTACTCAATGTCTTGCAAGGTAGGCATATGTAAACTGGGCATACACAGGTCAAGAATATCATTGCGCAATGTACTTAAGGGCTGCAGATAAAAAGTTGGATATGAGTGCTGGAAATATATGTTCTTAAAGCATATTGTGGAAATAGTTGGTAAACTACTTGACAAAGGAATGTGGATCTCCCTTTCTGTAGTGATCAAGCTAACAGGCAGAGAGAAAACAGCATGACTTAATTTCAAGCAAAGGACAATGAGAGCACATTTGCATCTTAGGCAAACAAAGGGATCAGGCCAATCCAGAAAGCAAGTTGAGCAGAGGATGAAGAAGGGGCTTGATGTCTGCACCCGGAAGAACAAGAGCATGGAAGAGGAATTTTGTCTGGGTTAACTTTTCAAAGAATACATTTCAAAGGTTTTCTGGGCTTAAAAAATGGAAGAAAGGGGACGCCTGTGTTTTCCGTCACTGAGGGAACACTGGGTCAGCACCCTCTGATTCTGTGAACGGTGGATCCTCCTGCCTGAGGAGCTGGAGATGCTGATAGTTCAAAGTAAGAAAGAAAGCTGCTAAGCCAAAAAAAAATAGTCTGATAAAATCAAACTTTCGACACTAGAAAGCTTGTGGCTTTTGTTTTGTTTGCGACCATACCCGTCTCTTTTCTTCTTGCTTAGTATCACTTAAATCCATGTTCTTCATTAATAACCTTGTGCCTAGTTTTACTATAACCAATTCAGGGCTGTGTACTGAAGTAAAACATGGGCCCTCAGCTAAACTGACACGCTGGTGCGTGCAGTCTCTTTGGAGGCACCAGACTTGGTAATTTCTGTGAGCAGTCAGTGAAAAAGGGCTGGACACTGCAAAGAGACACCTCTGGGGAAGTGGGGTTCTCTGAATGTTACCTATAAGGCAAGGTTTAAACTGACCGAGAGTCTCGATGAGTTTGCTGGTGAGGCAGACAGACTGATGTGGCAGTAAAAGCTCCAGCAAAGCTCTCTTGCTGAGGCAGAAGGGTAACACAGTCGCTTACATTTCTGGTGCCCCAAGTGTATATCACATATATAAAACAACATTTTAATTTTTTTCTGATAAATAGCCTACTGTGTATCAGGAGATCTGGTCTTGATTCTCCCTGCTGTGTTATCACACATAGAAGATATGCACAACTGTGGCTCAAAACATTATTCTAACTCAGTAGTTCAAAGACAGATCTTGAATGGTTGAAACTATTCTTACAGGTAGAAGAGAACAAAATCCCTGAAGATAATCAAGGTGCAGAATCACAAGGACTAGCTGAGACAGGATGTTATGATAATTTCTTGTCCATATTTGATATCCCCAATCTGATTACTTTCTTGAAGTACTAACCTTTCCTTCCCTACAGATGTTACTTTATTTTTCTATTTAATTTCCTAGAGGTTCCTTGTTTGGTTTTGTGGAGAGGGAGGATTTTAAGAGAAAGGAAAAGGAAAGAAAAAAAACCCTGACCCTATCCATCTTACAGATATCACAAACTTCACTGGAGGGTTTATGAACTCCGTAAAGCTACTAGAGTTCACTTACACAAATCACAAAGTGATTTTGTTCGAACCCACTTTCTCTCTCAAAAGAGCCTCCCACCCTTTATAAGGAAGCAAGCAAGGAAAGTATTCCATAAAAATACAAATTTCTTAAAACAAGCAAGTAAAATGGAAACTTTTTGGAATCTTAACTGTAACTGTTTCAGCCAAGAGACCCCTATGGTCAAACAAGCGTTAATTAGTGTCTATAGGGGGAAAGTAGTTAGCTCACTGCAACCTAATCTACACAAATTCTAAAATAATTTTAACCCTTATATGTCCTGACTTTTGAGAAATAAAATTCAACTTTAAATACTGCAGTGTTAATCTCTCACTGCCCACTTCTTTTCAAGTGGCCTCCTACAACATGCATTACCTGTTATATTTAACAATCTCTCCCAACTTGTATTTAGTTCAGCCACTCTGATTTCCTTTGCTAGACCTGAAGAAGAGCTCTATGTAGCTTAAAAGATTGTACTTTCCACCAACAAAAGTTAGTTCAATAAAATATATTGTCACCTATCTTGTCACTAAAAAATGCTTTAGAATTTACTTCCCACAAATGTTCTTCCGACAGTAAACACTTTCTAATGTTAATCAAAAATACTGTCAACCTCATTTGCATTCAGAATATTCCTGAATTCCAGACCCAGGAATCCAAAGAGTGAGTTACTGTAGAAGACTTAAGCCAAGGAAACAAGAACAAAAACAAAACAAGTATGCCCTCCCCCACCCCCGCTGCTTTAGAGCCATGAGTTTCCCTGTTGGGGTGGAGCTAATCATCATGAACATTATTCCTGCGGAAAAGGAAAACAGTTCTATCTTTCTGCAACTCCAATGACAAGATACTACTCTATCTAGAATCAAAAGTTTTACCAGGTCAGTAGTAACACACTGGCCTAACCTAGCCTTATGTTGTAACTACATGAACAGCCCATGTTTTTAATAATAAACGTGAAGGCTTCCACGCAGTGAACTACTTTTGATTGATAAATTATTTAACTTACATATACACTTGTACCCCGATGTAATCTGGTCCTCGGGAGACAAAAAAAATTTCACCGCATTATAGGTGAGACCGCGTTGTATCGAACTTGCTTTGGCCCCCCTGTTGCTTGTTCCCTGACCGCCCCCTCCAGAGACCCCCATCCCTAATCACCCCCAGGACCCCACCCCCTACCCAACCCCCCCTGCTCCCTGTCCCCTGACTGCTCTGACCCCTATCCACACACCCGCCCCGTGACAGGCACTCACTGGCAGCGGCGGGAAGCGAAGCAATGCGGCCCCAGTCCACTCCACTACGCCAGCTCCCAGCCGTGGCACTCCGCTTCCCGCCGGTGAGTGTTAAAGCAGTTTTCATGTAACACAAAATGCCAGTAATAATTATCAAACTACTGAAACATGACTATTTAAATGTGCATAGTAAGCATTTCATACTTCGAGCAGTGCTACTATGTTTATTACAATTTCCCTATACCATGCAATATTTTAGATCATATTTTCCCTTTTCAAGAAATACAGGATCATAAATGTTCCGTCCAATAAAAACAGCAAGAAGTTGAACCAGGTGTTAACTATTATGGTAGACATGACCTACAGAGTTTTGTCTATTTAATTACTAAATCTTGAAAAAACACAATTGTAAATTCTCCCTATATCATATGGAAAAATGAATTTGAATGTCTACTTTAAATGTTATTTTAATTCTGAAGAGTTCTCTGTTACATTATAGATATGTTTTAAAGGAATAAAAACCAAGATACACAGATTAAATTTTAGTTTTGTTTAAATGTAGAGTTACCATAGATTTTCGGTCTATTTCAGCAGCTCATGTCATCTTCATTTTTAACCCTTGGATATCAGAAGTTGGAATTTCCAGCCCACAGCACTTAATGTAATATGCATTGATAGTAAAACTTCTGAATTTATCAGTAACCACGAGTTAAATTTCATTTAATTATTTTTCCTTTTTCTGCACTCTTATGGGAACAAAAATTATATAACTTATCTATGTCACTTGGAGGCAAGAATTTAGTGCAAGCAAAAAGAAAAGGAGTACTTGTGGCACCTTAGAGACTAACAAATGTATTTGAGTATAAGCTTTCGTAAGCTACAGCTCACTTCATCGGATGCATTCAGTGGAAAAAACAGTGGGGAGATTTTATATACACAGAGAACATGAAACAATGGGTGTTACCATACACACTATAACAAGAGTATCAGGTAACGTGAGCTACTACCAGCAGGAGAGCAGCGGGGGTGGGGGGAGGGGAACCTTTTGTAGTGATAATCAAGATGGGCCATTTCCAGCAGTTGACAAGAACATGTGAGGAACAGTACGGGGGGCAGGAAATAAACATGGGGAAATAGTTTTACTTTGTGTAATGACTCATCCACTCCCAGTCTCTATTCAAGCCTAAGTTAATTGTATCCAGTTTGCAAATTAATTCCAATTCAGCAGTCTCTCGTTGGAGTCCGTTTTTGAAGTTTTTTGTTGAAGAATTGACACTTTTAGGTCTGTAATCGAGTGATCAAAGAGATTGAAGTGTTCTCAGACTGGTTGGGTTTTGAATGTTATAATTCTTGACGTCTGATTTGCGTCCATTTATTCTTTTACATAGAGACTGTCTGGTTTGGCCAATGTACATGGCAGAGGGGCACTGCTGGCACATGATGGCGTATATCACATTGGTAGATGTGCAGGTGAACAAGCCTCTGACAGCGTGGCTGATGCGATTAGGTCCTATGATGGTGTCCTCTGAATAGATATGTGGACACAGATGGCAACGGGCTTTGTTGCAAGGATAGGTTCCTGGGTTAGTGGTTCTGTTGTGTGGTGTGTGGTTGCTGATGAGTATTTGCTTCAGGTTGGGGGACTGTCTGTAAGCAAGGACTGGCCTGTCTCCCAAGATCTGATACGTTGTAGATCCTTGATGATGTGTTGGAGAGATTTTAGTTGGGAGCTGAAGGTGATGGCTAGGGGCTCAAATTAAGACAGAACTCTTCAACAAAATTGTATCCATAGAAGTGGTAATAATCTAACTAGATGCTATCAACATATCAAGACAAACTAATCAATTTTATGAGGTTTGAAATAAACTATTTGTAGATATGTAATGGACTTTGACTTATTTTTGCCTTTCCTTTCCTCACGGAATGAAAGGATTCTGCAACACACAACCCCCATGCTACAGCCATATTGTGACACTCCTCATAATGAGATCCCTGACCTTTCTTCTAAAACTGCAAGAAGGGTGCCAACTATGTGGTGGTTTTTGTGATCTGTACACTCGTCCATAAGGAAAAGAAAAATGCAGGCATATTTCACAAAACAGATACCAGATGTTAACAACTTTTTATTAGGCACCTGGGCTGAAATAAAACCAGAAACCTCGAGACAAAATGGCTGTACGTGCAATTAACACAAGAGACCAAATATAACATGCAACACACTTCTTCAACCTTAAACCAAAGGACTAAAATAAAGTAACAATGAGTATCCAAAGCAGAACACTTGGCCACCCAAGCAAATGGAATGACAAAGCACACTGGTATAAAGTCACATGTGAGAAAAATCCAAAAAATGGTTGAGAACTTAAAAATTAGATGGTAACAGGCCATAAATCCCAATAATAATTTAACCTGGTGATATTCTTAAAAACAAACAAACACACACCACCACCAAGAAACCCCCCCACACCTCTCAGTCAGGTTTCTAGCTGTTTCCATTGCTTCAGACTGACTCAACAGATGTTTTAAGCTTTAGAATGATGTTTGGGATTATCCTGTGTACTGGTGTGATGGGTTGTGTGGATTTGCACAGATGGCCAATTAGGGGTCTGTGGTGTGACTCTGTGTATTTGGGGTTATTGTATATGCTGGTTGTTGGATACGTTATGTTGATTTGTGTCTGGTAGATGTGCTGCTATCAGAGGCTAGGTCTGTGCTTCATTATTGTGTGTGCTAGTTGTGTTGTTGTGTGGGTGCTTTTGAAGAGCTATGGCAATTCGGCCAAGTAATTCACCACCTCTGTAGTATTCCTCAGACAACCACTGAAATTAGGCGTAGAGTAAGGGTGGTGATTGGCAATGTTGTGTGTTAGTGTCTGTGGGTCTCCTGGACAGAAAAGGTCTAAGATAAATACTAAGGAAAGGGAGGGGACTTGGTGCAGTAGAACTGGGAAGTTACATAACAAAATGAAGCAAAAACATGACTGGGAAAAGGAAAGAAAGGGCTCAGTGAAGTTTGCGCTGTTGACAGAATACATTAAGAAGAATGGATATGATAAGAAACAAGTTTTAAGATGCAGGGTAGGTAGTAATATGTACAACTTTGAAAGCAAGGAAGAGAAATTTAAACTTGATAATGGTAGGCAGGAAAGAGGAAGATCTATCCAAAGAGAAGACAGACATACTCAGATTGAAGGTGAGGAAAATAATTTTTTTAGCTGCTGCATTTTTGAGCGTGTGGACAGAAATAATGTGAAGACCAAGAGAACAGAAGAAAACTGCAGTAATTATAGTCTGGAGGTGACCAGAGCCTGGATAAGCTTAACTTTCAGTGTATGGTGCCAGAAGCAGTAGTAAGCCTTAAAAGCTTCAACTCAGTGGGGGAAGAGGGGAATTAAAAGAGGACCTGATGAGAGTCCACAGTACTTGAAAATGTTGAGAGAACAAATAAGGAGCTTGAGCTGGCAGCAAGTAATACCGGATGACATACAGGAGACAGAGATGAGGGAATGGACACAGGGTCAGGTGTGACAAGTTAGATGTGAGAATCATTAGCATAGAGATTATTAGTGTGCATGGATTCAGCAGTCACAAAAAGAGATAAAAAGGGGAGTGAAAAGAGAAGAGACCAATGACAGATTCCCCAGGAAACTAGAACCCAGTATGGGAGAAATCACCAAAGTCTAAAGCAACGCTGAAAGCAGATTTGGAGCAACAGGAGAAAAAACAAAACAAGAGACAAGGGCCAATACAATCTTTACAGTGTTTGCTCCGCAAGCACAGAGAGAAATTCGTTTGTAAACAAAATTTCCACTTTTTCCACACTGAATTACCTTTGATCTCTTTCAAGACTTCATAATTTGGCAGCTATAATCAACCACCATGACCAAAAATAACCAATACAGTAAAGCCATATTATGGGCTATTGCCTTGTAGAATATTTTAAAAGTCAATTATTTTAGAGTTGTGTAACTGTAAAATACATCCAGAACCAATAATTTAACAGACACCACTTGTACTATGTAAACATATTCTAATATTTTTCTCATTTTGTAAAACAAATCCATCTCTAGCAAAGAAGCTTTCTGCCAAATTTCAGCATGGAGCAAATATTTACAGCCAAATTACAGATTGAAAACAGGCTGTGGGATTGGGGGTGCCTTCTCTCCTTTAAAGAGCCTATACAGGAATAACTCATTCTTGAGGCTATGGACCTGAATGCTTTATTTCCTGCCAGTTCAGATCATGTGTATAATACTCAGTGCATGTCTACATGGGGAAATAGACCAGTATAGTTAGAGTCCCATGAAATTCTTCTTCCTTTAAAATTTTTTTTCCTCTCCTCTATTTTTACGGAATTTTGTAATAATTGTATTTTCCCCTGCCTCCGAGGGGGATGAAGGCCCTGGGAGATGGGGAGATTACAGAGAAAGGTCATCCTACATTCACCTCACAGCAGCAGCTCTTGTCCTGCAGGGCTGGGCCTGGTTTCCCGGGCTGGGCATTGCACCTCAGCACACAGAGTCGTAGCACCACTGCCCAGGTTTGGCCTGGATGTCCTCCTATCACAACGGAGGGGCGGCCAGGCCAAATTTGAGTGAGTGGCACTATGACTCGTTGTGCTAAGTCACAATGGCTGGAGTAGGGGCCCAGCCCCGAAAGACAGGAGCCACAGCAGCTGCAGCAGCAGGGTGAGTTTTTCATTTTATGTCATTTTATTTTGTATTATTTCTCATTTGTGAAAACCATGGGATGGACTCCACCTATAGTTATGTCAAAATAGCGATGCAATAATTATCCAGGCACAGTTATACCAAAATAACTCCCTGTGTGGAAACCATTCTGGAATAAAAGTGACCCTATTCTGGAACAATGACTTGGCTTCCAATTTCCCTGGGAAGCCAAACCCTGATTACAAAAGGCCCTCCTAAGGTAGCATCTTTAAGCAATCATACTAAAGAGACATGCCCCTATCCAACGTAGCAAAGGTAATAAAGCATTTATGAAGATATTAAAAAGCACAGATTAGGAAGAGGTAAGTGAATACATCAGGCATGAAGATTTGGGTAGCTTATCCCAAATGTGTGCAAGGCAATTACTCTGTCCTATTAAATCTATGCTATTAAACAATTTCAGCTCTCTCTGTCTGTCTCCTACATAGTCATTCAGGTATGTTGAAGGATTTCAATTATCTGTGACGGATCACTTCCGAAGGAAATTTCCAGCTGGAACATCCTTTGCAGATGCAATGCCTGGAGAGGTTCTGGCCAATTAAAATTATGCTTCCTCAAATAGGCAGTTTCCCTATGCACACTAACAAAATTAAAGTGTGGGTAAAAGAGGTATTAGATCACGCAATTTTCTTCTCAATGGAAGTCCGTTTGGCTGGATCAATTCACAAGAAAAGCTGAGTGATGTGCTAAAAACGTATCTGAAAAGATCCTAGGTGATATGTAAAAAGGATCTGAAATTTCACAAGGAGCATCATTTTAATGGAATATTGAAGACGTATACCTCACCACTACTATGGGGAAACACGGTGTGACGTTATTGACATGAACTGTGACCACATAAATCATTGTTGCAACCAAAGTCCTATAGTACAAATCTTGTACAAAGGAGGTCAAGTAAGGTGTCTATGGAAAAGTTGTCAAGTATCAGAGGGGTAGCCTTGTTAGTCTGGATCTGTAAAAGTAGCAAAGAATCCTGTGGCACCTTATAGACGAACAGACATATTGGAGCATAAACTTTCGTGGGTGAATACCCAGTTCGTCGGATGCATGGAAAGGTTGTAATTTGCTGGTTATCATTATGCTGTCTATATGTGTGTAACATTTTTGTATTTGAAGTTATGAATATTGGCTATGTACTTGTATCTCAATGTGTTTGATTCTAAGGAGCATCAGCAAAGCAGCATTTGGTCAGCTTCTTGAGAAAGAACTATTCTGACTAAGTGCCCAATCAAGAAACACTTAACTGACAATGGACTTTGGGAGATGTCAATACACACCTCAGCTTTCCTGGGAATGTTCAAACTAACAAGTAAACAATGGCGTTGGCCTGCAAAAAGCTGAATCATTTATGGATATGTGACTTGCCCAGGTGGCTACAAACTCCATCTTGTTGCTGTGATTCTGCACAGAAGAATAAAGGGGTTTCCATCCACAAGAGAGAGAATATAAAAGGCCCTGGAAGCTGCTCCACTTTGTCTTCAGTGGGCTCAAGAGACGGCCTCTCCACCCCAAAGGGATGTCTGAAAGAAACTGGAACAAAGGACTGGAACTACGGGGGGTGTGAGTGATTGCTGGACCCAAGCCATAAACCACAACATTGATCTGAAAGGGATTGGGCCCAGACTAGGAAGGAGTCTAGTCTGTGAAAGAAGCTTATTGGAACATCTCCAAGGGTGAGATTTACCTGTATTCAGTTTCCTACTATATTAGGCTTAGACTTGCGTGTTGTTTTATTTTGCTTGGTAACTTACTTTTTTCTACCTGTTATTACTTGGAACCACTTAAATCCTACTTTTTATACTTAATAAAATCACTTTTGCTTATCAATTAACCCAGAATAAGTAATTACTATCTGTGGGAGCAAACAGCTGTGCATCAGTGATACAGATGGCGGACAATTTATGACTTTACCCTGTATAAGCTTTGTACAGAGTAAAACCAATTTATTGGGGGTTTAGGCTCTCAGAAAGACTGAATACTGGATGCTGGGAAAGTCCCTGTTAACTGTGAAGCCCCTGGGCTAGTTTCTGTGCACTGCAGGGGGGCGTGGCCCAACCTCTTGGTCTGTGCTATAGTTGACTGGAGTGTGTAACTCAGCAAGACGGCAGTGGAGGGAAGCCTTCTCTGACAGGGGGGTTTGCTCTCAATGGTATCCCAGCACATCTAGTGACAGTTTTGAGGGAGTTTCTTTGACCAAACCCATCACACACAGACCTTATGGGATATAGGAAAATCTACAGGTACAAAATCTTTCTCCATTACACTTGAGATTTCCACTATCCTTCATGTCACTCAGGCTTACAACCTTAGAGGTATTGTTGATTACTCCTCTCCTCTTCCCTACACTCTCACTAAGTCTTTCCGTTTTCTGATAAATTTCTAAAATTTGCCCTTGCCTCTTCCAAAACACTGGTTGACACCATGGTTCTCTCTGACTGGAACACTGTAATCTCTTCTCCAGTCTTTTAGGTTTTGTCTACACTGGCAAGTGAAAACCAAAACTTTTGTCATTTAGAGGTGTTAAAAAAAGCGCACACCACCCCGAAAGACAAGTTTTGTCGACGACAGCACTGGTGTGAACAGTGCTTTGTCAACAGGAGCGCTCTCTTGCTGACAGTGCTAACGCCGCTCTTGGGGGTGTAAGTTTTTTGTCGTCAGGAGAGCTCTCTCCCACCGTCAAACAGTAGCTTCACTGCACGCCTTTTAGCAGCACAGCTGTAGTGACATAGCTGTGTTGCTAAAAGCTGCGTAGTAGACATAGCCCTTGGCCCTCAAATCTGCAGTTCTCAATCTATCCAACATTCAAAAGCTAGTGTAAACTTCCTCTCCCACCAATGTGATCATGTAAATGTTTTCACCTCACCCATGTACTACAGTCTCTCCAGAGGCTATATCTTTCTACAGTGTTTAGTTTCATGCCAATTAGAAAATTTCTCAAAGATTCACATATCTACATAGTATTTAAGGTTGCAGCATAATAGGTTTTGGGACCCAGGGGAAGGAGCTTGAATGTGTATGCTTTTTTTGTAAATTAGGAAGAGCAGTAGTTGGGAGGCTCAGGTGAGTGATATCAGAAATTTTTTTCAGGTAAACAAACTGCTCTTCATCTGACAATTTTTTGCTGTGAATGAAGAATTGGACAGATGGGAACTGTTTCAACTGGAGCCACAAGCACCATACCAGACACTCCAGGCTATGAGTAATAGACTGGTTGCTGTTTCCCTCCCTCTTCCTTTTAATCCCTTTTTGTTGTTGTTGTTTATGTCCTTTAAGACATCTTGAGATAAACAAGAGACAAATCGGGAAGAAAGATCTAGATTCAATGGAGAATGGTTTTAGAAAGACCACACCCAAATCTATCTACTTTGCATTATAATTGGACTAACATTATTGCTGATTTATATTTCCTTAAAACTGATTTCAGCTGAAGAGCTCCAGAAACATTTACATCTATACATCAACACATTCATAATTCACTGTGAAGAAAGTTACTGCACTTCTATGTGTGTTGAAAGGTTACTGCGGAAGTGCAGTTCAAGAGGGTTTTTTTAAGTTTAGGTAAAGTTGTTACAAATCTTAGAAAACACACATGGACAGGAGAATCAAGCTATACTAAGGCATAAATTGTTCTCATTCAAAACCTCCAAACTTTTGGATAAAAGTTGAAATATTTAAAATTATTGTAATTGAATCCTTTAAAAAAAAAAGGAAAAAAAATAGCTGTTGGGATTTTTTAAAATAATTTAATGTACTAATTTCTACAGTCTAAACTGTCTTTGCCACTAAGTGATATTCTAAGAGCTTGTGTGATTAAATTGGAAATGAGAGCCGGATGTGCTTAAGTCTGACACAGAGCTAGATAAGGGTAACGTCTGGAGGAGGAATGAATTGCTCACCTCATGGTGATGGTCTTGGAGATTACTGGAAATTAGCTTAACCACAAAAAATCCAAAGAACACCTAAAGGGAAAGCTAAAGCAAATTCTTGTGAAACAGTAAGCGTCTTGGGCCATTGAAAGGCCTCCTTTTTTTATCTGTGAGCAGTGCTGTCCTGTGTTGCAGCTGCACACTACACATGGGGAGGTGGCTTAAGTATTGAAATCGATCAGTAGCACATGGTTTGGGACTTCATATCAATCTTATAAGGATTTTTATTTAAGTTTTACTATTAGTTCTTTATTTTCTATTCCCATAGACTCAAAAGGCTTTTGTTTAAATTCCAGTTACTGGAATCAAGTCATTATTTACATAAAAGTTATAAAGGTAAGCTACAAGACACCAATGTGCTGGAGACTATTTCTGTAGGAAAGTGGCACCTAGACTGTAAAATGAGGTCTTGGCCCACCCTGCACAGGGCCAAGCATTGGGAATTACTCAAATCTCACTTTACAGTGTTGAACAGTTGATTTCCCTCTATGAGGAATTCTGACTACTCAAATTTTGCAGTGGTTTTCTATTCCCTGGAAAGTAACGTAGGATTTTTAGCATGCCTAATCAGATGGCGCCTGGCTGATATACGCAGGCTCATTTATCTGGGTGCCTGCATTTTGGAGAGTGGGGGGGTATTTGTTCAGACATTCTTGCAAAGAATAATTTGGCCTAAAATTTTTATTTAGTCCTTTGAGAACACTCACTAAGTTTAAGTCTGCCTTTTCTAATTTAAGACACAAAAAAGACACTACTGTGTGAAAGAGCCTGTGGACTGTCAGTATCAACATAGCTCTTAATTATGACAGTACACATTTTATGTCTGGTCTCTCCTTAGCAACATTAATTTGTTTTTGATTCATTTTGTTGAAGTTCTCTAATATTTCCAATTTAAATTTAATTTCCCAATCCTTACCTGGTAATGGGAACAACATACATACATACATGATAAGCTGTACATTTTAACAAATTGTTTACAGTTGTATACAAGCAAACATGTACAAGGGATATGTATGAACCTCTCTCTGCCAAATTAGTGTGTGTACTGTATCTCCATGACAGATCATGTTTTTCCTTGCCAAATCCACTGAAAATTTAGCTTAACAGCTCATTAAAGAATAATCATCACATCAAATAAAGGTCTATCAGCTGATTAATGTGATTTTAAAATGTTAAGCCATTCATAAATAACGGCAGGCAGCATGGAATACTTGCATTTACTGAACATGCTGCAGCTGCACATGTTGTGACTGCCCACTACACATTTGGAGGTGGTCTAAGTATTGAAATCAATCAATAGCACATGGTTTGCGACTTTATAAGGATTTTTATTTAAAGAGCTATTACTCAAAACACAGCAAGCAAGAATTTCATGATGCAAGAACTGCATATTTCAGACTTTTTAAAGGACACAGGATTTACTCTTTTTTTTTTTTAACAGTGAAATAGCAAAAGAAAATGTGACAAGATGAAAACAATGAAAGACAGCACTCAGAGTAGAAATAGTCCGTCACCTCTCTAGGTGCATGTTGGTGTTTCAAAAGAGCAAATAGAAAGGGTAAAAAAAGTGTTTAAAACTATTCAGTATGGAGGAGCCAGGTATGACTCCAGTTAAGGTGGCATTCAATTTTACACTTTAAAGTAGGAAAAAGTATAATGTATCCTCCCCAAGATGAGAGCACTTACTCTGAGGATGAGAGTTCTGAGAATTTACAAGTACTTCCACTAATTAGCACAACTTAAAGCCATGACAAGATAGACAAGCTAACCGTTATGATGCAGAAGACAGACCCATAACAGTGATGTCAAATCCTGCCATTTTATTTGATAGATGGTATTTTTCTTAAAGCCCCAGCTACTGGAATCAAGTGATTAAATGAGATTCTCAGCTCTCACATTTTAAAAAAAAGTTTATTTGAGCATAAGCTTTCGTGAGCTACAGCTCACTTCATCGGATGCATACTGTGGAAAGTGTAGAAGATCTTTTTATATACACACAAAGCATGAAAAAATACCTCCTCCCACTCCACTCTCCTGCTGCTAATAGCTTATCTAAAGTGATCACTCTCCTTACAATGTGTATGATAATCAAGTTGGGCCATTTCCAGCACAAATCCAGGTTTTCTCACACACAAATCCAGGTTTTCTTGATCATCATACACATTGTAAGGAGAGTGATCACTTTAGATAAGCTATTAGCAGCAGGAGAGTGGGGTGGGAGGAGGTATTTTTTCATGCTTTGTGTGTATATAAAAAGACCTTCTACACTTTCCACAGTATGCATCCGATGAAGTGAGCTGTAGCTCACGAAAGCTTATGCTCCAATAAATTGGTTAGTCTCTAAGGTGCCACAAGTACTCCTTTTCTTTTTGCGAATACAGACTAACACGGCTGTTACTCTGAAACCTAAAAAAAGTTTCTAACCCTCATGCAGAGAATGATCCAAGCATCATTTAAAGGCCCAGAAGGCAAAGAAACAGACAACTTTTTTTGGGGGGGGGGGAAGGGGGGGAGATAAATCAATTTTTTTTGTATGGCTCATGATTTTTAAACACTCAGGGGTGGCAACAGAACAGCAGATGATATAACAAGCATGGGGGGCAGGGAGGAAGAATAATAGCTGGACAGTTCTCTCAAACATCTCCCTCCAACACAGAAGTGTGTCTTCAGGATGGTGACCCATCATTTTTGGGACTCAGAAGGTATGGAGGTACCTTTATAAGATTCAAGGTACAGAGCATCTTGACCTTTTTTACTGTTCCAAGCTGATCTGACAACTTTAAAAGGCCCTCTTTTAGCTGAGCATAGACAAACATGGCTTTTGAAAAAGGAAATCATGCCTTACCAATCTGTTAGAATTCATTGAGAGGATCAACAAAAAAGTGGACAATGGTGATTTAATGGATATAGTGCACTTGGATTTTCAGAAAGCCTTTGAAAAAAATCCCTCACCAAAGGTTCCTAAGCAACGTAAGGAGCTATGGGAAGGTCCTCTCATGGATCAGTCACTGTTTAAAAGATAGGAAACAAAGGGTAGGAATAAATGATCAATTTTCAAAATGGAGAGCGGTAAATAGTGGAGCCCCCAGGGATTGGTTCTGAGATCTCTGCTTTCCAACATATTCATAAATGATCTGGAAAAGGGGGTAAAACAATTTTTGGCAAAATTTGCAGATAATAAAAAATTACTCAAGATAATAAAGCTCAAAGCAGAGTGTGAAAAATTACAAAGGAATCTACAAAACTGGGTGACTGGGCAAGAAAATGGTAGATGAAATTCAATGTTGATAAGAGCAAAGTAATGCATATTGGAAAAAATGATCCCAAGTTTACATACAAAATGATGGGGTCTAAATTAGCTGTTACCACTCAAGAAAAATCTTGGAGTCTTTGGGGATAGTTCTCTGAAAACGTCTGTTCAATGTGCAGCAGCAGAGAAAAAAGCTAACTATGTTAGGAACTACCAGGAAAGGGATAGATAAAAGTCAGAAAATATTTAGGGCTGTTGACTAATTGCAGTTAACTCATGCTATTAACTAAAAATATTAATCACAATTAATCGCACTGTTAAACAATAGAATACCAACTGAAATTTATTAAATATTTTGGATGTTTGTCTATATTTTCATATATATATATATATATTTCAGTTAAACACAGAATACAAAGTGTACAGCGCTCACTGAATATTATTTTTGATTACAAATATTTGCACTGTAAAAATGATAAACAAAAGAAATAGTATTTTTCAATTCACCTCATAGAAGTACTGAAGTGCAAACTCTTTATCACGAAAGTGCAACTTACAAATGTAGGGTTTTTTGTTACATAACTGCACTCAAAAAAAACCCCCAATGTAATACTTTAGAGCCTATAAGTCCACTCACTCCTACTTCTCGTTCAGCCAATTGCTAAGAGAAATAAGTGTGTTTACATTTACGGGAGATAAAGCTACTCACTTATTAATTACAATGTCACCCGAAAGTGAGAACAGCAATGAAATGGCACTGTTTGTAGCTGGCGTTGCAAGATATTTATGTGCCAGATGTGATAAAGATTTGTATGCCTCTTCATACTTCAGCCACCATTCCATGCTTATGACGCTTGTTAAAAAAAATAATGCATTAATTAAATTTGACACTGAACGCCTTGGGAGAGACCTGTATGTCTCCTGCTCTGTTTTACCCGCATTCTGCCATATATTTCATGTTACAGAAGTCTCGAATGATGACCCAGCACATGTTGCTCATTTTAAGAACACTTTCAGTGCAAATCTGACAAAATGCAAAGAAGATATCAACGTGAAATTTCTAAAGATACCTGCAGCACTCGAACCAATTTTTTAATTGCACGATTAATCGTGATTAATTTTTTAATCGCTTGACAGCCCTAAAAATATTATAATGCCACTATATAAATTCAAGGTATGCCCACACCTTGAATACTTCATGCAGTTCTGGTCTCCATATCTCAAAAAAAAATTATTAGAATTGGAAAAGGTACAGAAAACAATAACAATAACAAGAATTATTAAGGGTATTGGACAGCTTCCATATGAGAAGAGATTATAAAGACTGGGACTTTTCAGCTTGGAAATCAGATGACTAAGGTGGGACATGATATAAGTCTATAAAATCATGAATGGTGTGGACAAAGTGAATAAGGAAATGTTATTTACTCCTTCACATAACGCAAGAACCAGGGGTCACCCAATGAAATTAATAGGCAGCGGGTTTAAAACAAACAAAAGAAAGTATTTCTTCACCCAAAGAAGAGTCACCTTGTGGAACTTGATGCCAGAGGATGTTGTGAAGGCCAAAACTGTACTTGGGTTCAAAAAAGAACTAGATATTCATGGAGGATAGGGTCCATCAGTGGCTACTGACCAAGATGGAAAGGGATGCAACCCCATGCTCTGCGTGTCCCTAGCCTATGATTGCCAGAAGCTCTGAGTGGACAACATGGGATAGCTCCCTGGGTGATTGCCTGTTCTGTTCACTCCCTCTGAAGCACATGGCATTGGCCACTGTTGGGAGACAGGGCTAGATGGGCCATTGGTCTGACCCCGTATGACCATGCTTATGTTCTCTCTGGAGTTAACACCCAAGAGTGCACAAGGGTATCTGTGGAACTCCCAGAGCATGCAAGATTCTCTCTTCTTCTGAACTGTCTGTCTCATGGGAATGGGAAACATACGGACTCTTGCACAATACTGGATTTCACAATATCAGTACACTCTTAGGTGTAAACTCTGAGGACATTTTATACGTCAAACAAGAGAGTATTATTCACCTCACCAAATAAATAAAGTGCCAGAATGAAGTAAGGTTGCTAAATTTTAAAATGTATGTATATTTAGCATCTTAATTTTAATCCCTTTTAAGGTCAAATCTGGTTCTAGATTTTCTATGCACTCCACCAGCGGTAAGGCAAGCAATATACTCAGCAGGAGGAGGAGCAGCAGCAGCACTTGCACAGATTGCTACTGCTCCAAAAAAAAAAAAAACCTCCCAAAAACGTTACTCACTTTCTCGTACCTGTTGTTCTTCGAGACGTGTTGTTCATGTCCATTCCAATCAGGTGTGTATGCGTGCACATGCAAGGTGGCCAGAAGATTTTTTCCATAGGAGTATCCATCAGGTCGGTCTGGGCCCCCCCCCTGCAGTTGTGCCTTCATGGTGCTCAAAATAGAGCCCTGC
Source organism: Lepidochelys olivacea (assembly GCF_965140295.1). NCBI lineage: Eukaryota > Metazoa > Chordata > Testudines > Cheloniidae > Lepidochelys > Lepidochelys olivacea. The sequence continues at coordinate 75,972,829 of NC_140417.1, read as the reverse complement.
CGACCCACCATCCCTTCAGTTCAGTTCCTTCTTGCCGGCCTCTCTGACAGGTTAAGGAGGGTGGGTATTGGGTGGGCATCTCAAAGAACAGTTACGAGAAAGTGAGTAACCATTTTTTCTTCAAGTGCTTGTTCATGTCCACTCCAATCAGGTGATTCCCAAGCCCAAGTTCAGGAGGCGGGGTCAGAGTTGTCCACTGATTGGAGCACTGCTTGTCCAAAGGCCGCATCATCTCTGGTCTGCTGGGTAACCGCACAGTGCATGCCGAAAGTGTGTATGGAGGACCATGTCGCCGCTCTGCAGATTTCCTGAGTGGGAACCTGAGCCAGGAACACTGTAGATGAAGCCTGCGCCCCGGTGGAGTGTTCAGTGATCGGAGGTGCAGGAACACCGGCCAGGTTGTAGCACTCAGGAATACAGGACGCTATCCAAGATGAGATGTCTTGGGATAACACAACTGACCTTTCATCCTGTCTGCCACAAATAACTCGACCAATTTTCTGAACTGTTTCTTTCTCTCGATGTAAAAGGCCAGCGCCCCATGGAAATCCAGAGAGTAGAGTCTCTGCTCCTTGCTGCTGGAATGCAGCTTAGGGTAGAATACCAGGAGAAAGATGTCCTGGTTGATGTGAACCTTTGGGAGGAAAGCAGGATGAGGCCTGACCTGAACCTTGTCCTTTTAGAACACAGTGTAGGGAGGGTCTGATGTTAGGGCCTTGAGCTCAGCCACCCTCCTGGCTGAGGTTATTGCTACCAGGAAAGCCACCTGAGGTAGAGAGGTAGAGCAAGGAGCATGTTGCTAATGATTCAAAGGAGGGCCCTGTAGCCAGACAGCCGCCCCCCCCCCCCCCCTCAGACCAGCATTGCTGGAAACACAGGAGGAAGCAGGAACAGGGCACTTAACATATATTCCAGCACAGCCTTTGAAGCTGTGAAAGCACAGGTGTGCTGCTACAATGTGCCTCTGGGAACAGATACAACGATTAAGCTCACAGCAGGCAGAGGCCCTGTGACAGACATGGCTCTTAGCCCCAACTAAATAGCATGATGCACACACACCAACATCCTAGGTGGGAAAATATTTACCCTGATAAAAGAAATGTCCAGTAGTCGAAACGTATTGTTTCTCTCCTTTGCAAGTGTAAACTACTCTTGCGAAAGCTGGCGTCACCCCGACAGACCAGCTTCAATTTGGCATAAGAAAGGAGAAAGAGAATAAAGGAGTACAGAGGTATAAGTAGGGGACCTACAGCCCCATGATTTTTGAGTGCTTTTCACTATCTATCTGCTGGTCAGATAAGTGACAGCCTCCCAAGGCTTCTGCAGCTAAGAGGGTCCCTACGCCTTGTCCCTTATTCGTCTTTCCGCGGAATTGAGTGACCGATCCTGGCTTGGCACCGCTGGAATCGAGAGATGCAAGGCGTGTAAGACGCACCCACACCTGATCTCCTATCTTTAGTGTACACATATTTTGAAATAGAGCTCTATACTTTGTTTTCTTTCTTTGGGATTGTGGCTTCAGTTTTGTAACTTGTTTGTGTGTGTAACATCTCTACATTTAAATAAGTAGGCACTAGCAATTTTGTAACCACATGATTAGAATCTAGCTTAATAAATTTTGGTAACCATTTATGCATAAGCCTGACTTGTTTTCTCTGGTTTACTGTAAAGCAGCCAACACAATTAAAGAACCTCAGCCGTTTTGGCTCTAAAGCCTGGCCATTAGGTGAGAGTACTAAGAGCCTAGCGTTGAGTTGTGCCGCCTCCACGGGGCAAACTCTTGGGGCACCTGTCAGTCAATCCTGGTTGCCCGCTGCGAAGGAGCTCTGAGCTCTAGCAGTTAAAGTCACGGGTGGTTAGGACCTTGGGGCATCCGTCAGCCTAGCCCGGGCTGCCCGCCGCGAAGGGACAGTGCGTCCTAGCGGTTAAAGTCACGGATGGTATAAACGGGCATAGCTGGCACCTCACCAAACATCCTTGGCCGTCGGCTAACAGGCCCCCATAAGCCTAGAAAAAAACAAGTTAAGGTCCCAAGAAAGGGCAGGCTGATGAATTTTAGGATATAGCCTGTCAAGCCCTTTTAGGAATCTGCTGACCATGGGGTTGGCAAACACAGAGCGTCCCTGCACGCCTGGGTGGAAGGCCGAGATGGTGGCTAAGTACACCCTTATTGAAGGCAACAAGACCCCCTCCTGCTTCAGATGGAGGAGGTAGTCCAGAATGAGTGCACTGAAGCAAGCATCGGGGGCAAATGGTGCTGCACCAACCAGACTGAAAATCTCTTCCACTTGGTACGTGGCTTTTGTAGAAGGTTTCCTACCACCAAGGAGGACCTGTCTAACTGGGTCTGAGCAGGAAAGCTCCAACGGATTTAACCATGGAGCTTCCATGTCTTGAGATGAAGCGACTGGAGGTTCAGGTGTTGGAGATGTCTATGATCTTGAGTCAGAAGGTCTGGGAAGAGCAGCAAGGTAATTGGGGCTCCCATGGACATGTCTAGGAGAGATGTGTACCAGTGCTGATGAGGCCAGGCCGGTGCTGACAGTCTGACCTGAGCTCGATCTCTGCGAATCTTGAAGAATACCTTGTGAATGAGCGGAATGGGTAGAAAGGCATATAGGAGAGAACCTCCCCAATGGAGTAGAAATGCATCTGTGCTGGAGCCCGGGCTGTGATTCTGGAAGGAGCAGAACGGTTGGCATTTCCTGTTGTGTCACGTGGCAAGAGGTCTATCTGGGGAAAACTCCACCTCTGGAAGATTGAAATTGCGACATCCAGGCAAAGGGACCACTCGTGTCTGTGCAACAACCTGCTGAGGTGGCCCACCAGATTGTTCTGTACCCCGGGGAGGTACGATGCCTGCAGGTGTATTAAATGTTTGACACAGAAGTCCCACAGCATGAGTGCTTCCTGGCACAGGGGAGAGGAGCGTGCACCCCCATTTGTTGATATCAAACCTTGCTATTGTACTGTCCGTCACGACTGATACACATTGTCCGGTTAGGTAAGGACAGAATGTCTGACATGCTAGGCACGCTGATCTCAGCTCTCTGACATTGATGTGGAGACCCAGATCTGCTTGAGACCAGAGGCTTTGAGTTCTGTGATCTCCCAGATGAGCTCTCCAACCCAAGTCCGACGCATCTGTCACCAATGACAGAAACTGCTGTGGGCTGGCCAAGGGAACCCCTGAGCACACCTCCTGAGCGTCAATCCACAACCGGAGAGAGTCGAGCACCGGAAGAGGCAGGGTCACGATCCTGTCCAAGCTGTCCCGAGCTGGGCGATACACCGACACAAGCCACGACTGAAGTGGTTGAAGCCTGAGCCTGGCGTGCTGCACCACCTAGGTACAGGCAGCCATGTGCCCAAGAAGTTTTAGGCAGTTCCTCGCTGTAGTGGTGGGGAACTGCCTGAGGCCTTGGATTATATCGTTGTGGGCCTGAAACCTCACCGGCGGCAGATCTGCCTTGACTTGGGTTAAGTTCAACACCATCCCTATGAACTCTATCCTCTGGACAGGAGACAGAGTTGATTTCGCTTTGTTTAGGAGTACACCCAGGCTGTCGAAGGTGGCTCTGATGAATCTGACCTGAGCTTCCACTTGGGTCCTGCAGCGGCATTTGATCAGCCAGTCGTTGAGGTACAGAAATATCTGTACATGGTGCCTTCGCGAGAACGTGGTGACGACTGCCATGCACTTTGTGAAGACTCAAGGTGCTGCTGACAGGCTGAACAGGAGGACTGTGAATTGGTAGTGGGTACTGTTGACCACAAACCTGAGGTACTTCCTGTGGGGCTGAGTGATTGCGATATGAAAATAAGTGTCCTTCAAGCGAAGGGTGGCATACCAGTCTGCTGGATCTAGTGAGGCAATGATGGAGGCCAAGGAGACCATGTGGAACCTGAGTTTCTTTATGAACTTGAATTGTCGCAGGTCCAGGATAGGCCTGAGGCCCCCTTTGGCTTTCGGTATTAGGAAATACCAGGAATAGAAGCCCTCACCCCTTTGTTCCTGAGGAACCTCCTCCCCTGCCCCTAGCAATAGGAGTGATTGCACCTCGGGGATAAGGAGCTGCTTGTGAGAATGGTCCCTGAAGAGGAATGGGGGTTGAAGGGCAGGAGGGCACAGAATTGGACGGAGTATCCCCTCTCTACCATGCAGAACAGCCAGCAGTCCGAAGTGATATGGTATCACGCACGGTAGAAAGGGGTTAGCCAGGAGGAAAAGGTATGGTGGGGTAGATCCAGTCTCTGATCTGGTGTGCCGTCCTCGACCACATCTTCAAAAGGCCAATTTAGGGCCAGAAGGCAGCTTGGGCTGGCACAGCCCTGGCCTGAAGATGGATGTTGCCTCCTCCTGCCACTCCTGTTCCTCCTCCGAGAATCGTCATGGCAGTTCTGCTGATGGAATCTCGGAGGAAGCTGTGGTCTGAAATGTCTTTGATGTGTGGCGGGAGTGTGCAAGCCCAAAGACTTGAGGGTGGCTCATGAATCTTTCACGCTGTGTAGCCTCGTCTGTCTTTTCAGAGAAGAGAATCACCCTCAAATGGGAGGTCCTGAATAGCCTGTTGGACCTCATATGGGAGCGCCAAGAGTTGGAGCCAGGAGGCCCTTCTCAGGTCCACCCCAGGTGCCATGACCCTAGTGGCTGCAGACCCCCTGTAGAATAGACCTTTCTCCCGACAAGGTCTAGTCTCTTAGCCTCCCTGGAAACCGTGTCTCAGGCTGGTTAGCAGCATCTACAACAAGAGAGTCAGAGGGTGGGTGGGAGTATAAATGTTCGAACCCTCTGGAGGACATGAAATAATGCCTCTCATTGCGCTTGGCAGTGGGTGGCAAGGAAGCTGGGGTCTGCCACAGGGTCTTGGTACTGTCCTCAATAGTTTTAATCAATGGTAGGGCAATACGGGAAGGTTCTGAGGGGGCGAGGATGTCCACCATGGAATCAGCCTCCTTGACTACTTCCTCGGCCTTAATGCCCAGACCCTGAGAAGCCCTGCGCAGCAACTGCTGCAGCACCCTGTTGTCCTCAAGCACCGGGACTACGGCTGTACTCACCAATGCTTCATCGGGTGATGATGAAGAGGAAGTGCTTATAAGGAGCGGATGTCCCTGCCATCCGCCCCCAGGCGGACCCTCGACTCTTGGGGCAGCATTGGTGCCGATGGGGCACTTGGCGCTGGGGCTGTAAACGCCGAACCCGGTGTTGGCACCGCCACCAGAACGACCGGAGGAACAGTCCATTGAACTGGTGCCAATCCCCTTGTCGGCACTGACTAAGATGGTGGGCCCGTCGCCGGCATTGTCGGTGCCTGCACCTTACTCAGCATCAATAATGGTGCGTGCGTTGAAGTCGGGTGCATCAGCCAAGGCTGGTGTCGGCAACGGTACCGCTGCCAGAGGCATTGGTGTATGGGTAGGTGCCGAGGGAAGCTGCGTAGCCAATGGCAGGATGAAGGTGGCTGAGGCCACAGAAGATGCAGTGGAGCGGTGTCCTTGGGTCCCTCCCTGGCCTTGGTGAAAGGCCCAGGGGGTCCAGAATGGCCACTGTGGTGGATTCTGCCACTGCTGTGGCCGTGCTTGGGGCTCACTCCTGTCTCTCCCGGACTTTGATCTTCAGCTCCTACTTCTCCTACATTGATAAGAGTCAGACTCTGACTCTGAGGTCTCCAAGACTGAAGAACACGGAGGAGTCGAGCCTTGGTGTCTCGAGAGCTTGGGGAACAGGTAGGCTTTCTGAGTGGGCTGGTGCCAAGGCACATGGATAGGGGGAACACCTGGACACCATAGCCTGCTTCCCTCTTGACTGCATGGGAGGGGAGGAGGAGCAGGTCCACCAGCACTTGAGGTTCTTCCCTCCTCGGGGGTGAGAATGGCGTCGTAAGGTGCAGTAGGTCCCGAGCAGCTTCTAAAGCCTCCGGCATCGAAGGGAGCTGTAGCTACTGTGTAGGAACCGGTGACCATGGGGGACCTGGACTCAACTTCCTCGCCTGGGCAGGAGTCAACGTTGCCCCAGTAGCGGATCCAGAGCTGTGGTGATGGAAGTAAGGCAGGGTGAAAGACCTACGAGTGCAGATCTGGGCTGTTGGTAGTTCAAGCATCACCTGTCTGCACAAGTGTTGTCAGTTCTTGCTTACACTCCTGCTTATTTTATTCTTTTTAGAGCCAGCAAGAACAGGACAAAATTATATGAAGACTTAAAGGAACAACAAATCAAGTAGAAACATAAAATCTTCTAAACAGATCAAGTTCTCGCTATAATTCTGTCGCTCAATATTTTCCAAAGTGCATTCAATGAGGCTAGTTACACCTTAAAACGGCAAGCCAATTGGACCCAGAGAGAATGGCTTACTCGGCCCCACAAAATGTCTGGACACTGCCTCAAGATAGAGGACACACATCCATAAGCAGAAATAAGCTGACAATCTTCCAAAGGACAACATATAGTAGGATCTGGACATGCATTGTGGTAGGAAGCAGGCAGAATAGGCACCGGGGTTGGTGTGTGTCAAACATTTTAGATACTTGCATGGTTATCTGATGCTAAAATGTGAGACTGGCACACTTATATACATATGCAGATATACAAATATCAGAGGTTACAAGAAGTGACTACTACGCAAAATATCACTTTCAATTTTCAGCAACATATGGTGTTTAGAGAGCTGTTAAATTTCTGATTATAAATCTATACCTTCAATAAAGGGAGAGAGACATGGTCGGTAAGGTATTATCTTTTATTGGACCAATTTCTGTAGATCAGTTTTCTTTTTAAAAAGTTGTAACATGTATAGTGCTTGTTAGAATATTCTGTGTGGACAAATCAAGCGCATCAGTTTATGTCCTTGGTAGAGGTGCCTTTTTTTTTTTTTTTTTGGTAAGAACCAATATAAATCTAATACCTGTTTATAATTTTTCACTCAGACAGGTTCCTGATTTGCTAATATGAAAGCCCTTTTCATCCACAAACAAGAACATGTAAGTGTTTTTTTCAACACCAGGCAATGCATAAAGAGGGGTTTTAGGTCATACACTTTGGTACATCATAGGAAATATAGCACAGATTGTTTCTAGTTTATTTCAATAAAATCTTACTACACGGATTCAAAAAAGAATTAGGTAAGTTCATGAAGGATGGGTCCATCAATGGCTATTAGCCAAGATGATCAGGGACGCAACACCATGTTCTGCATGTCCCTAAACCTCTGACTGCCACAAGCTGACACTGGGCAGCAGGAGATGGATCACTTCATATTTGCCCTGTTCTATTCGTTCCCTCTGAAGCATCTGACACTGGCCACTGTCGGAAGACAGGATACAGGGCTAGCAGGACCATTGGATTGACCCAGTATGGACATTCTTAAGTTCTTACATATCAATAAGACAAATATATTCATCACACTTCCTCATATTTTACAAACTGATTACCAGACTGCAATTTGTGATAATGTAATTTTCTTAAGATATATTTGATACTCAACTTTAATTAATGTGCTTCTTTTATATTTTTATTTTCTTAAACAGTTCTATTTTCTCAGCTGCTATTTGCACTGTATTTACTTTGAATGGCTCTAACTCATTTTTTCCTTGTTAAGTGTAAAGGACTGAAATACTGAAAATGGAAAGTAGGTACATTATGTTATACCTTATGCAGATGAAATGGAAATTCATATCTAATTAGGCTTTGGAGGCATTTGATATGGCACAATAGTCCACTCCAGCCTCACATAATTGCAGACACAGATCCTGATCCTTCAAAGGTTTACACACACACACACACACACACACACACACACACACACAACTTCAGTGAGACTACTAAGAGCTTGTCTACACTTACAGCACTGCTGAACTGGTGCAGCTGACAAGATGCTGACTATTGAGGCTGACAAGAAAGCTTCTCCTGTCAGCATCGGTACTCCACCTCTCCAAGAGGCGGTAGGAGAAGCCCTCCCTTCAACCTACCACTGCCTAAACCAGGAGTTAGGGATTTTCCACACCCCGGAGAGACATAGTAATAATGAAATAAGTTGGTAGTGTACCAGGGCTAGGAGTATACAATTCTGCATTAAGTCTCTGGAGGATGGTGTCCTAGCGAGGTAAGACCATTACAAATTTTTGTAAAAAAGGTACTTGAATAATGCAGTCGATGTTTATCAAGTTAAAACAGTCTGCTACACAAATCCCCAATTACAATATACAGTATTTAAAATATTTGGTATTTGATGTTGCCTGGACACGACTGAGTAATTACTTGCAAGTAGCAAAGAAAAAATAAGCTTTAAAACATTTAAATCCACAAGATTATCAATTTTTCATGCAACCTGGAAGGCATAGGGCACCAAAAAACAAAACAACAACAAATAAGTCAGCAGAAAGTAACCAAGCAAAGCCTCCATCACCCTTTCACCTAAAGCTATCTCTTGTAGTAGCCGTGATATCCAGCTTAAAAGATTTTCTCAATGTATGCAGAAAGCTGAACAGCTGTTTTGCAGATTTCCTGTACAAAACCAATTCCCGGGTTTTCTTGCACACTACAAGAAAAACAACTTCATCTTACACAGAGCCTTCACGTTATTAAATACACTGATTCTAGATGTTTTAAGGTAAACAGACCAGTAAGTTACAAACTCTGTTTACACAACTATTTTAGGAAACCTCTAATAGAATACTTCTTAAAGATTTTGTTTAAGCTCTAATTATTTTTTAGACTTAACCTTCTCTCAGGAAAAAAAAGTTAAGGAAGCTCCAAGAAAGTCATTTCTGAATGAAATCTCAAACAATACATTTGTCTAACATCTAGTTAGCTAAACCAGATATTGAAAGAGAAACATTATGGCCAACATTTTAAAACTTGGGAGCATAAATTTAGACACCTAGATCAAAGCAGTCTAGTTTTCATGGGTTAAGTCAATGAAAGCTGAGGTTCTCAACTAAAAAAGTTGCAGGTGCTCAGTATCCAAGACAGAAAATTTTGGCCTATGATCTTAACACTTGCAATGCATAAGTTTTCAAGAAATCTCTCACAGAAGTGGAAAAGGTAATATCCCAATTTTCATGCTCCAAAAGTTCAATTTCTCATTTTACATCAAACTCATATAAGTGATATGGTAGCTAAGTGTGAATATTAAAATGGGAAAAACTTGAAGGAAAAGAAATCTCTTCTGAGTAGTGGTCCCAAATTGTCAGGGAGCTGCTACCTTTCTCTGTATGTGCCTCTTATAAAAATCACTAAGAGCTAACATTTCAGTGTATCTCAATACCTCTCAAATAGGTATATGTTTAACTGTAATTCTGGGATTGCTGGAGAATGTCTAGGAGACACTTAAATTCATTCCAAATTTTAGCAGTATTCCTAGTTCCAGAGATATTCTCTAATCTCAAAACGGAGAATAATGCTAGTACCACAACAAACTTTTTGTATGTGTCCATTGTACCTCATCTGGACATTTGATGGATATCCTAAGGCAGCCTTCATTGATTATGTACCTTGGTATCAGTTTTTGAAAGTAACTGGAACCCACAAACCCTTGGACCGTTGACTGGTACTTCTAGGCCTTCGTATAAAAGGAGGAAAGAGATGGCGAAAAAGAAAAGATGGCTACATTTTGGAATAACTGCAAGTTTACTGCAAGACTACTATAACATGAAATATATGGCAGAATGCGGGTAAAACAGGGCAGGAGACGTGCAATTCTCCTCCAAGAAGTTCAGTCACAAAGTTAATTAATGCACTATTTTTTAACAAGTGTCATCAGCATGGAAGCATGTCCCTCGAATGGTGGTCAAAGCATGAAGGGGCATACGAATGTTTAGCATATCTGCAACATAAATACCTTGCAATGTCAGCTACAAAAGTGCCATGCAAATGCCTGTTCTCACTTTCAGGTGCCATTGTAAACAAGAGGGCAGCATTATATCCTGTAAATGTAAACAAACTTGTTTGTCTTGGTGATTGGCTGAAGTAGCAGCAGCACTGAGCGGACTTGTAGGCTCTGAAGTTTTATGTTGTTTTGGTTTTGAGTGCAGTTATGTAACTAAAAAAATCAAATCTATATTTGTAAGTTGCACTTTCATGACAAAGATTGCACTATAGTACTTGTATGAGGTGAACTGAAAAATACTATTTATTTTGTCTATCATTTTTAGAGTGCAAATATTTGTAATAAAAAATACACACTTTGATTTCAGTTACCACACAGAAAACAACATATATGAAAAAGTAGAAAAAACACCAAAATATTTAATAAATTTCAATTGGTATTCTACTGTTTAACAGTACAATTAAAACAGTGCAATTAATTAACTCAAAAATTAATTTTTTGAGTTAATCACGTGAGTTAACTGTGATTAATCGACAGCCCTAATTATAATGTCTCTCCCATGCTCCATTTTATTACGTGCATAAATATGGGCATAAGGTTTAACAGCCGCCTATGGTTTTAGTTTCCAATTGTACTATTTTCCAGGCCTTTGAGGAATTTTTATTCACAGATTATATAGCTCATAAAATAAGATACTTCATAAAATATATGCAATGTAGGAGATAAAAAGAAAGCTCTGAAATTAAACCAGTTGTATTTCTCTAGCAAATTATGAGCCTCTCGGAGGCTAAACCTTCTATACCAACTATTTCAATTAAATGAACAAACAACTGGCCTTGATTAAAGGAGGCCTGCAAACAGTGGAATCTGAAACTGAACTAGTAACAGCAGTAAGTCAAAAAGCTCAGAATTTAGTCTGAAAATAGACATTTTGACATAATTCCATTTTCACAAAAAACATTCAAAAAAGTTTTGTTTTCGTTTCAATGCAGAGCAAATATAAAATTTGAAACCTCCAGAGGTGCTGTAAATTGTCCTCCTCTGATCAGCTATAATCTAAGGTTTATAAAAGTTCCACCTCTACCAAGACAGTGTAAGAGGCTGCCAGTGGGGCCTAGTGGCTCCAAGATAAAGTGTCCCACTGTACACTTTAGGTTTTGCAAGCTGGTAGTTTGACCACTTCTTATTTGACCCTGGTCAAATATTGTCCAATATTCAAGAAAGTATGTCCTGCTGTAGGCAGCGGCCTACCTTTTCGATTGCATCATAGTGCCATCTGTTAGCATGTCTACTTAAATGTCTTGATCACTCACTTTACTACGTGTTAATGCCACCTGATGGGAAAAAGGTAAAATAACTAAAAGCTGAGCATCTTGATCAGCTGGAATCACCTAGAACAAACTTTATACATACATTTATTCGTATACCAGGCCATCAACATACATGGCAGCTTAAACAACAAATTAAACAAGTTAAAAGACATGGTCTCTTCTCCCAAGAGCTGACAATATAAACTGATGAGTCAAACACACAAATTAACTCAGAAGGGAACCAGGGAGGAAAGGGAAGGTTCAGTCATTAATCCTCCTCCCCCAACACATAGAGAAAAGATGCAGAGCCACTAAGACTCTCCCCTAACAACAAAAGTATCACAGCTATTAGACCCCCTTAACACCTCCCCCACCCTTAAAGCTAACATCTCACATTACATGTCCACATAAATACTCCCTCCCCCCCCCATTTCTTCCCTCTCAACAAGAGTCCCCTTCATAACCACGCACACACACACACACACACAGCCACATCTTGCTGATGACTTCAAAAATTCTATGCTAATGAGGGAGAGGGTGACATCTTTGCAGAGGCACTTTACTTCCTGCTCTTTTCCTCCTCCCACTACTTATGATTCAATTGTTTGCACTTCAGGCCCCCATCCCTTCCATGTGATCTGGGAGTCTATAAAAGGTCCTTCCTAGAAGGGAGGGGGGCAACATACCCCAAAATCATTTTGATTGTCTGAAATTTTCTGGAACAATGACTATCAGAAACAGCACTGAATGGCTATTAGATTGAAATACAAGAGATCCTTCATACTGAAAGAGCATTGCAGAAGTAGTGAGTCATGAATAACAGTAATGATGCAGAGTCACGGAAAGCCAAAACATTTGTATGGAAAAATTTATTCATGAATATGGAAAAACTGTTAAAGCTAAGGGCAAGTTCTGTTCTTCTGTATATGCGACACATATAGACAGGATGGAGAAATATTTGTTGAATTTTTGAGATGTGTTCAGCTACTATCAAATACAGATTGCTGCAGTCCAATAGCATGAAGGGGATAATTGATCTGCATCAAAACTTCTTTTCTTCTGTGCATTTTCCTACTCATCTTCAGCAACAGCATCATGAAGCACTCAGTCTTTTGATGAGTAACATGAGTGACAATGAAAATGAAGCTAATTCCCTTTCTTCATCTACTAAAAGATTTTGCTACTCCATCCGCTTCAGCTTTGAAAACTTCTGCTCTCCTGGAAAGTCTTCACATGCTCATCAAATTGGTATTAAGAGGTTTTGGGATAGAATGTCCCATAGTAAGGAAAACCAAGGTAACCATACATTTGCTAGCGGTATTTATGCCAGCAATATATTTCATGCAGTCGAAAATCCTTATATGCTAGATATTTTTCATACACTGTGTTCAATTTACAAAGTACCAAGTTAGAAATGGCTTTCAGAAGCAGACAATGTGAAAAAGAATTGGTGTTCTTATTGCAGAAGCGCTTCTAGTGCCTGATGGATGAAGCAATATGCACAAGGAGGGTGTCATATGCTTCATGGAAACAACTCCATAAACAGTGTTTTATTCACTCCAATGTACAACTGAGCAACACCACACAACCCAATATATTGCTGAGTGGTTTAAAATTACAATCAAACATGTGGGTCCACCACAGGTTATTTTAGTTGTGACTCACCAACACAGCTAATATGAAACCTGCTTGAGCTTTGTTAATAAATTAGCACCCACACCTGGATGTGCTGCCCATTCAATTAATTTCACTGGTGATGCTCAATTTCACACACTCAGAATAAGTCTTGTGAGATACTCATTGAGTATCTTACATGGAGCTATCCTTAAATCATAAGGTTTTTTTAGATTTTCAAGGTCCACTCACCCTCTTATAACACAAACACACAAAATTAAGATCCCACCCACTCTATCATGCATTACATAATGTATAGACAGCCCCTATTCAATGTCTCAGTTATTCAAATATGCAATAAGGCTCTTCAGTAATCTGTTGTTGAAGACAAGGTGGCCAGATGTTGCCCACCAAGTAATCAGCAATGACTTGGCTTGATGATGTCTTTTGGATGAGAAAATAAAAATTAATTTTACTGCTTGAACCTTTAGCTCAATCCATTCAGAATATGGAAAATAATAGTTCTACATTGTCTAATGACGAGAACAAATTCCTGAATGTTAAACATTTGTGAGAATACTGAACACAGACCACTTACAAATGCTGAAGAGAAAATGATAATAGACAAAATAATATCAAGAAAAATAATCAAGTGATCGCACAATGCTGCTGCCTACCTTCTTGATCCATGCTCTAAGGCCCAAGACCCTTCTGATGATTAATTCAATTCAGATTGTAACTTTGTAGTTTGCCTCCTTTGGGGAGTTAGTCCCAATAATCCTGCTTTGGAAAGGGAGTGAAACTGAGCTCAAAGATTTTCCCAAGTGGCTAGCAATCTCCCTGATTTCAAAGAGGCTGGATTTATTGTCCCCCCTCCCCCATAGATGCCGTCTCTGCGTCTCTGGACTCATAAGAAGATCTGCTCCTCTTCTGCATGGGATTCACCTGGACCACATGGGTCTGAGTTTTCCTTGGAGGCCCCAGTCTGGAATATCAGTAGGGGAAATCCACGGCAGGCTGTTATTGAGGTGATAGCAGGGGAGAGTACTAGGCCTGAAGGCCCAAGTGCACTCTCTTATATTGGCAGCATCGATGCTGTGTCCACTGTCCCAAGGAGAAGCTGATGGGGAGGAGGCAGCTGAGCTCTGCAATCAAGAGAGTGGCTGCTGGTGCAAGCTCTAGGAACTTAGGTGGATATCTTCCAACTGGCACATAGCCCTTCTGCCATTGTTCCTTACATGGATATGGGAGAGAAGGAACCATTTACTCCTGCAATCAGTTTTTCCAACCCTGCCTACTTCCTTTCCTGCATAGGGAGAGAGGCCAGGGCACGCCACCTGGACTAGGCTGCTCAGACTGTACGTGCATTTTGCCCAGCAGAGCTGGCCTTTCTGATTCTGCCTGACTTCTTTCTTCCCACAGGAGATGGGCAGAAGTAACCTAGGCCAGAATGGGCTGTGAGGTGGAAAGAAAGCAGGCTGAGCTCCTTAACAAGGCACTCAATGAGGGGAGAGGTAGAAGACACAGACCCTTCCCTTTTTACCTCTGGCTTTGCTTGATGTAGCTATCCCTGTGAAATTTGCATAGACATTGATGCACGCATGCAGAGAGACACATTGACAAACCTCCACACCCAGGCCCCAGCACGCACCCACAGGCAGAAAGTACACAGCCGTACACACTCCTATGCATGTAATACACATCACCGCAAGTGTCTCAGAAAGCGAAGCAAAGCTGAGGGTACAATCTCCACAAAAAGCAAATATACATACGTGGGACACAGCTTGGAATCAAACAGATGAATTATTGAGTCACACTGTTAGAAATCTGAACTAAAATGTTTGGAGTTTTCCTCAGAAAAGCTCTGCAACAGGGAGGTCTGGTAGAGCCTCTGGACGCTCTGGAGGCGGACAAAACTGACGGGAACTTCAGGAGGCAAGACCTTTCCCTGCTGCGAGTGACAAGTCTGGTTCTGCCCCCAAGCTGCAAGCAGGCTGAAGTACCCATTGTAATGGCTCTGTGTCCCTTAGCATAATGAAGGCACACCTTGCTAGATACAAGGGAATATGTATTATTTCATAAGTAGTGCCCATGCACGGTCCATTGCAGTCAATTTCATGGTCATAGGATTTTTAAAATCATACATTTCATGATTTCAGATATTTAAATCTGAAATTTCACAGTGTTGTAATTGTAGGGGTCTTGACTCAAAACGGAGTTGTGGGAGGATACTAGTTTATTATAGGGGGTACTGTGCTACTGCTACCCTTACTTTCCCATTGCTGCTGGAGGCGGCACTGTCGTCAGAACTGGGTAGCCGGAGAGCGGCAGCTGCTGGCTAGGAGCCCAATTTCTGAAAGCAGATCTGCCACCAGCAGTAGTGCTGAAGTAAGGATGGCATGTTATGCTATGGTATGGCCACACTTACTTCTGCATTGCTGCTGGCTGGGCACCTGGCCAACTGCCACTGCTCTCCGGCCACCCAGCTCTGAAGACAGTGCAGAAGTAAGGGTGGAAATGCTGCAACATCCTTAAAATAACCTTGCATTCTGACACACACACACACACCCCTCCCTTTTGGGTCAGGATCCCCAATCTGAGAAACGCTGGTCTCCACCGTGAAATCTGTATAGTACAGGGTAAAAGCTCAGAAAAGACTTGATTTCACAGTCCATGGTGTGTTTTTCGTGGCCATGAATTTGATAGGGCCCTATTCATAAGTGTTCAAAGCAGAGAGGAGGAGAGAAAGAATTTTGACATTGATAACTGTCAAACACACCAAAGCTCTACTTGCAATAGAATGAGGACCGAGGGCATTCTTTCCATTTGTTTAGCGTTCAACCCTCTTCCAACGTCTAACCACGCATTTTTCTTGTATAAGCATACCAATAGATACTGTATGGTACGTTAATAGGAGAAAATGTGGCAAGGCTCTAATAAAAATTACACAGAAACTCTACAGCTTCAGCTAAAAACATACTCTTCTTTTCAGATAGCCCTGCTTGTTATGAGTCATTCACAGATGTGAAGTTAAAGGATAGGAGCCAAGTTCAGGTCAAAGACAATGTGTTACACAGCAACCAGTTTAAGTCTGTTTCTCTGCAGTTTACATGCTTTATGTTACAAAGAAAATTTTTCTGTCCCAACATTGAGACACTGTCAGAATGAACAACTGTCAAACTGACAAAACCGTCTTGCTGATTTCATGTGCGCCTTGATCTCTGACGGGAGAATTTTTTTAAAAAAAAGTCTACCCCCAAAAACTAGAGCTACAATCTTAAAATCCCAAATAAAATGGAGCAACAACACAAAACAAAAACACAAACACAGATTGAGAGAGAGCTTGTTGGGGTTATGGAGTTTGATATATTCACACTGCTCTTTGATAAGTAATCAGGGGAGTGACACTGACACGTCTCCTACTGTCCAAGCAATCCAGAAAGTACTTGCTTATGCAACATATTCATTTCTCTCTCACACACCCCAAAACAAAACCCCACAGCCTGCGGTTTCCATATTAGAGACTCCCCTCTGAAAAGATGGAGTATTAACACTGTTTGCAACTCATTTTGGCAGGCATATAGGTTCCCCCTGATCGTTAGTAGGAGGGAATGTATGAGTAGTTTAGATGTCAAATTTTTAACTTGAGAACTTCGGACAGTGACCTCATATTTAGTCCTAATCAACTGGATTGAAAACAGAAGGATCATCTCAGACAAATTAACTTTCCTAGAGATTGTTCAAATACATGGTGAAACACAGAAGTTACAGATTAAAAAGAACATTTTTGGTCATCTAGTCTCCATCCCACTTCAAATGCAGGATTCCTTACAGTCTATTTTCTGCTATTTGTCCAGTTTCAATGTTCTATATCTATTATAATTTTTCATATACAAAGCAATTCTAAATATAGTCACACAAATATACAAAATTTAAATATATATGCATACACCCCTTATCTCTTTCAATTAATGCTCTAAATGGTAAGCATATCTTTTCCCATTTTGATGTACTTATGTGGTACTCCCAAAATCTGTAGCTGCTGAGGTGTCTGATCATGCATTTGTAACATATTCTTTAATAAATTAATTAACTGGAATTTTAGTTTCCAAGTAGAGTGCAACACTCAGTCTAGATTGCATTTATAGTGCATCAGACAACTGAAATTCTTACTGAAACAAAGACCCCTCTAGCAGATATGCAAAATAAGTGACAGAGAAAGTAAATGGGGTGCTCCAATATGTCCTTTTATTAAATAAGAATGAGGAAATTGTCATTAAATTGAAAGGCAAAGAGATTTTAAACTGACTAAAGGAAATCTTTTATACAAAACATAACTAGGCCTGTGTCTATACTGCCCAACAGTTCAGACTACAGGGGTGTGAATAGCAATGTGCACCAAAGTGCTGCACTGAAACTCCTCTATGTAAGAGCTGCTAACATGCTTTGGAGCACTGATATTCACACACATCCTTATCTAAACTGCAGGGCAGAGCAGAGCAGACAAACTCAAACTGTGAAACTCACTGCTACAAAATATCAGAGGGCAAGTGGTGAGTAAAATTTACAACAACAAAAATTTAAACGTAAAGACCCCAATCCTGCAAATACTTACAAGGTTGAAGTGGAGTATGAGTAGTCCCACTGAACAAAGGACATACATAAGGATAATGAAAACATGCAGGGTTACATTATTATAAATTAAAAAATGGAAGGGATTATACAAATCCTTACACTTCAAGGTATAAACTGACCAATGGAACAGCGTAAAACTTCTTAATTTGTAATGTTCGTGATTTTAAAAATATAGGAAGTATTTTGTTCCAAATTGGCTAATTCCTGGATCTCACTGAGATTAAAGAATCTAACCAGGATTGAACAAAAATCAGCTAAATAAGTAAAGAATTCACAACATTTTAGTTCTGAATACGAAAGGATGTTTTGTGAAGCAGACTGAGTTCAAATGCCTGAACCAATTTCATGCAAACTTACAAACTGTAAAACAATTGTATAAAGAATGGGATGGGGGAGCATCAAAGTAGTACTTGAAAAGGTGCTGTGCCAAAGTACATCATTACTTAGTCCACCTCATTTTTAATACAGAACTTTTGTAATCTTGATGTCCAAGGTATCATAAATTCAGCGATGTAGCATACTGCAACTGAAATCAGTGTTAATTCCCCAGCCATTACCACATATATTGTAAACAAGTAACCCAAATAATTATTCGAACTACCTATTACTACAAAATCATAACATTATCAAGCTACTTTTTAAAGTTTATTCATGGTTATCAAGATCTTAATGCTTTCAAGAGACTGAGGAAATGAAGTCATTGTTTAGGTAAGAAGAACAAAGCACACCAGAAACACAGAGCATTCTGGTAAAGGTGAAGGAGTTATATTTTCACAGCTGTTTATATCTAAATGTTTTCAAAATCTACATCCATCTTTTCTTATTACCAGCTCCCATACTTAAAAAGAAGAGATAAAAAAAAAAACAGTGTACAGCTCCTTGATTCAGAATTAAACAGAACCACCAACAACTTTGTTTTTCTTTTATAAACATTAAAGTAAGATGCCAAGTTGTATAGTTAGGATTTCTAGATATGATTTAATGCAAAATAAAGTTTGCATTGTTTAAATTGTAATGGCAAAAGTAAGTAGTGACCCCATGCTAAGTGTCCATTTTTTAAGGTCAGATGACTATACAGAGAAATACACAGTGTTAACCTTTAAAGTGTATTGCTAGTATTTTCATTCCAGCGCTTCAGATTGTTTTGCACATTAAATGTCAGGATACAACTGCTGAGGATAGTTTTTTCAATCTCTCTTCTATCAAAAGTGTTCCAAATCTTAAAAGTTAAAGTGAATGTTGACTGAAACAGCTCCATTAATCTTACCTCTTAAATTCAATCCTTACTGTTTCAGAAATTCCATACCTCTTCTCACACAATGCTAGAAAGTCACTTACCGTACTGGAGAAGGCTAAGTGTCCTTTCTAGCTACCTTATCAAGAGATGCATATATTCTAAATTGAAAACAGAAACACAGAATACTAAGTATACTGCAGACAAGTTCTACTTGCAAAAGTTCAGCATCAAATTCTTAGTAGGTTGTCTTTTACTATTTTTATTAAAGCCTTGCCCATAAGAAGCCTTGGTCATCTTTCTCTACTTATGCAAGCACAGCAAAGTCCACTCGGCACTAGCACATCTCTCTGAATTTCATGTGAATGTTCAAGGAACGTCTTTTTCTGTGTGTTTATACCACCCTTCGACAGCAACTACTGAAAAAACATAGTAGCTTATTCTGCACAAATCCTTTTTCTATTTTAAAGAGTTATTATTCAAAACTTAGTTCTCAAAATACTTCAAATAAACTAGCTGGCAGAATCAATCATCAAATCATGACCTGTAGTAGACTACTGAAACGCTCCGGAATAAGAGCATCCATAAATAAGTTAATCAGGAATAGTTATTCTGCTTTAAAATTTATACCCTATATTGTTTTGGATTAGTTTTCATGCATAGACAACCCCTTAGGTATGTGCCCATCAGCATAAGTGGCTGGGTGCCAATGGTCTATGCAAGTCGTAGACATTTCTATAAATTTACAGCTTGGTTGGCAATTATTAGAACAGATCAGTAATTTATCAGTAATGGTAACTGCCTTTTTTCACATTTGTCTTGTTTACCAATCCAGGATGGTCGCTGTAGGAAAAGTGACAAATTGTACTTAGAAATGTAAACTCTCTGCCCCATACGGCAGCCCAAATAACTCAACAGTAAGAAAATGGTACATCCACTTTATTGCATATAGGAAGGATGTGGATGTCTCCAAGAAACCCACCTTACATCCTGATGGGTATTTGAGTGACAAGTCATCTTGTTGGAATGCCATTATAACCAACAATCAAAATACAGAAAGAGTAGTCACATAAGTGATTCAATTACACTGACATTTTATGAGAGGGAACTATTTAAGTCTTGGCTCCTAATCCTTCTTGACTCAAAAAAGCCATTTGGCCTCAAATGTTTACTTTTGTACTGAGGTAGAATTTAAAATTCTAAAATTTTTAAAAAAATTCTTAAGGACTGAAACATGAAAGAACCAAACAGTCCTTTCTATTAGAAAAATATTGAGACAAAAAACCTGGTAGAAATACTAAATATATGAAGAATTAGATGTACACACAGCACATTCCTCTAGCTATCAAAACAAGAATGAATTTTTCGTAAGGCTGTGTTTAAGGAAGCAGACAGCTGGCTTAGAGGCAGTAGAGGGTAAACTTTCGACAGCCAAAAACAATCTGATTTCAAGTCCATCTGCTACATGACTTTTCCAGAATGTAAGACACTAAGGCTCTGTCTACCACTGGGATTTGAATCATGTTTGAAAACAAGTATGAATTCTATTTAAACACAATTCTCTCTAAACAGGTTTCAAATATGGTGCAGCTGGCCAGTGCAAAAGGAGCCTGTTTTAAGATCAGCTTCAAAAGCCACGTATGTACCCATAGGACCTATCTAAAATGTATTTAAAATGATCAGCCAAATGGAAATCTTCTAATAATTCCATTCAGTTAACATAAATGTAAGCATAACCCCCCCCACCAAAGATGAAAGGTGTGTGAGAACCTGTCCCCGGGCTTCTGGATGAGTAGGTCGGTGTGGGAAGAGAAATCACAGAAACAGAGAACAGGTAAGAAAAGAGAGAGGGGGAAAGGCAAGAAAGCCAAGCAGGAACCTGTAAGCACAAGGTGACCCTGGAGAAAACTAGAGAGAGCGCTTCTGGGTCTGGTGTTGGCTAAAGAGATTTGGGGGCTGTAAGCTAAGGAATTCTTCCTTTTGTTCTTGGTTTCTTCTGCATTTAGAGGCACAGAACTTTGTACATTGCTTGTAAATAAAGAAAACCACTAAATTTCATCAATTTCTACTTTAAACTAGAACATTCTCAAGGCTCACAATTTTGCTTAGCTGCTCAGGTTGTACAGGGCAATAATGTAGATTTTATCAAATATGCCCTCACTGTAAGTGTATGTTGTTGTAAGTCTTTGAGGAATATTTTTTTAAAAGGGGAAAAATGGATGCAAATAGACGATCGGAACCTGTACCATATCTATATCCCCCCCCACACACACACACACAGAGTTTATTTCAGGAAAAACTCATGGGAGAGGGACCAAAAAAAAAAAATCCAGAAAACGCCATAGGTTTTACTTGAAAGAATTTCCTTTGATTATTCCCCTCCAGGAAAAAGAATTTGAGAAGCCAAAGCCTTCAAACTTTGTGATCTGTAGGGAAAGCATACAGTACTGCAATGTGCTGTCTCCTTCCCCTCCCACAGCAACAGAGCTTCCTCTAGAGTCATGCTACCTTTGGCCTCTCTGTCCAGACAACTCCTTTCCCACCCATCCCCATTTCACCTCTACAAAGAGGCAGGTGAAGTAGTGGAACTGGAGTTAGTACTTCATGGAGCACCATTAACTCCTGCTCTGATACGTGCATAAAAGGTTAACTTGTGGCACAGGAGGTTCTGTGGAATTGAAGGCGGGGAGCAGTGTTTTGCAGAGCCATTGTTCTTCCATTGTCTGTGCTCTCCAACCCAGGTTTCCCAGTGTCTTCTTTACTCATATACTTGTGAGCATAAAGAACCTGGTCATTTCTTTAACGTATAGGTTGGACAGTGAACGAAGAAAGTGTTTAAGGACAAGAGTCACAAGCTTACGTCTATTGTCTCTTATTTTGCTTTGCTACATGATGATTAAGAGAGTAAGGCTACATCTACCAACCAATTCTTGAAGGTGTCAATACTACAGGGAGGGAAATTATTTAGGATTGAACAAGCATGCAATGTATTTCAAAGACAATGATCTGAAAGAGGTGGCATGATACTCCCCAGGTGTCACATACATAATAGAGGGTTTTGTACACAAGTACAGTATTTTTTGCTATTTGGATGCATATCTTTTAACTCAAGTTTTGAGGGATGGGTGGCGGGAGGTAAGAGAATGTGTCATTGTTTATTTAAAACTGATCCCAAGGGAGGGCTAGAAGATTTGGTATATGGACATTTGAATCACTTTGATTCTTTGTCTATTAACTGGTTTCTGAAGACAGGGATAACCACAGAAACCTCTCATCCTAAATTGGTAGGTCTAAAGAGAGTTACCAGTGCTCAGACTGCTAATTATTCTGTTATATTATTACATTAGGTGCAAATCAACCATGTTAAGCATTTTATTTCTTAAAATGCATAGCAAAATTTGAGAATAAAGCCTTTTGTGTGATTTATATGCAACTAACGCAAACTTAAAATTATAGAATGAAAGTTGTCATTAAATCATCAGATGTCAGCTCTAGATTTAAATACTTCTGGAATATGATAGAATCTTTAGTGTAATAAAACTATAACCTATATGCTTGTGTAGTAATAATTTTAAGTCCACAAAACATTGTAAGTAGTCAAGCTTTTGAAAAAAACTGAAGTAATACAATCTTCCAGATTCTAGACTCTAATCAGGTCAAGTGAACTGTGTTCTTGCCTATAAAGACCAGGGCCGTAACAACCTTATAATATAGTTTAGCCCTTTCTACACAGGCAAGACCATGTCATAAACAGACTCCGCTTCTTCTCAACTGTCCTACTTCCCTTTCCCCTCAACAAACATAGTAAACTTTGTTGAATGAAAAACCATAGAGATTCATCTATCAAATAAATTGTGTTTCAGACATCACATGAAAACAATTAAGTCAAAAATACTGTAAAATTCTGTTTATACTAAGTTGTGATGCAAACCAGGATTACAAACTTTAATGAAAATTCACTACTTTCTCCAATTAATGATTGTGAGTAAACAAGAAGGCATAGTTTTGAAGCTAATCAATCTTAGTTAATCAACTGATTTATCTTGATGCCTTAGTGTTAAACATTTTTATATTCTAGTTCCTTATTTTTGTTTTTAAGCTTCAGGAGGGAAAAAACCCTCTAAAAATGCTGCTACAATATCAAAAACATTAAGTTCATACCAAATAAACTAGAATGAGCATTGTAAACTTAACGGATATAAAATATCAAGTGAAAAACTAAAACAAAGAATGTTTGATTTCTGCCAAAATCTGGAAAAACAACTGATAAAAAAAGTAAGGAATTAATTTTTGGCTTACTTCTGCCCCCAGTTCCTGTGTGGGAGCTCTAAGCCAAAGAACATTACATTTCTTCACACAAAAACATTGAACGGCAAGATGTAAAGTTAATGTGGATGTTTTAATAAAGTTTTGGTTTAAAAATAAATTTGCTTTACTGTCAAACAAACATGGTACCAAATTATTACTAGCAGCTCCGAGAATCTTTTAAAGGTGTTCACTAGAACATGTATTTTTCCTACATGTTTTGGCAACATTGATCATCTTGATTGCTTTTTTCAGAGTTTATACAGTACTAAAACAACATGAACTCAGGATAATTAGGAAACTGAATCAAACTCTAAGCTATATTAAGGGCTTGTCCACATTAGAAAATTTTATCGCATTAGAGCATGAATTTACAACACCAATTTTAAACACATCATTCCTCAGACAAAGATGTTTATGTTTAACATGTCAGCTGGTCAATGACAATGTGAACCATAGAGTGGGTCCTAGAATTAATGATGTCTAGTTGACATGTTAAACATGCAGAGTAGACAAGGACTTTCATGTCTTATGTTAAAAACATGTTGACATGTTTTATGTAATTTCCCACTATAAACAAAAATCTATAAAGCTGTGTGCTAAAGGTATAGTTAAAGACACTCAGTAAAACAAAAACACTGTGCTAAAGCAGAAAACTCCAACTAAAGTCACTAAGCCCTGGTCTACACTAGGACTTTAGGTCAAATTCAGCAGCATTAAATCGATGTAAACCTGCACCCGTCCACACGATGAAGCCCTTTATTTCGACTTAAAGGGCTCTTAAAATCGATTTCCTTACTCCACCCCTGACAAGTGGATTAGCGCCTAAATTGGCCTTGCCGGCTCGAATTTGGGGTACTGTGGACACAATTAGACGGTATTGGCCTCCGGGAGCTCCCAGAGTGCTCCATTGTGACCGCTCTGGACAGCACTCTCAACTCAGATGCACTGGCCAGGTAGACAGGAAAAGAACTGCGAACTTTTGAATCTCATTTCCTGTTTGGCCAGCATGGCAAGCTGCAGGTGACCATACAGAGCTCATCAGCAGAGGTGACCATGATGGAGTCCCAGAATCGCAAAAGAGCTCCAGCATGGACCGAACGGGAGGTACGGGATCTGATCGCTGTATGGGGAGAGGAATCCGTGCTATCAGAACTCCGTTCCAGTTTTCGAAATGCCAAAACCTTTGTCAAAATCTCCCAGGGCATGAAGGACAGAGGCCATAACAGGCACCCGAAGCAGTGCCGCGTGAAACTGAAGGAACTGAGGCAAGCCTACCAGAAAACCAGAGAGGTGAACGGCCGCTCCGGGTCAGAGCCCCAAACATGCCGCTTCTATGATGAGCTGCATGCCATTTTAGGGGGTTCAGCCACCACTACCCCAGCCATGTTGTTTGACTCCTTCAATGGAGATGGAGGCAATACAGAAGCAGGTTTTGGGGACGAAGAAGATGATGATGAAGAGGAGGAGGTTGTAGATAGCTCACAGCAAGCAAGCGGAGAAACCGGTTTTCCCGACAGCCAGGAACTGTTTCTCACCCTGGATCTGGAGCCAGTACCCCCCGAACCCACCCAAGGCTGCCTCCTGGACCCAGCAGGCGGAGAAGGGACCTCCGGTGAGTATACCTTTTAAAATACTATATATGGTTTAAAAGCAAGCATGTGAAATGATTACTTTGCCCTGGCATTCGCGGCTCTCCTGGATGTACTCCCAAAGCCTTTGCAAAAGGTTTCTAGGGAGGGCAGCCTTATTGCGTCCTTCATGGTAGGACACTTTACCAGTCCAGGCCAGTAACACGTACTCTGGAATCATTGTACAACAAAGCATTGCAGTGTATGTTTGCTGGCGTTCAAACAACATCTGTTCTTTATCTCTCTGTGTTATCCTCAGGAGAGAGATTAATTCATGGTCACCTAGTTGAAATAGAGTGCTTTTCTTCAGGGGACACTCAGAGGAGCCCATTCCTGCTGGGCTGTTTGCCTGTGGCTAAACAGAAATGTTCCCCGCTGTTAGCCACGGAGGGGAAAGGTTGAGGGGGTAGCCACGCGGTGGAGGGAGGCAAAATGCGACCTTGTAACGAAAGCACATGTGCTATGTATGTAATGTTAACAGCAAGGTTTACCCTGAAAGAGTGTAGCCACTGTTTTATAAAATGTGTCTTTTTAAATACCGCTGTCCCTTTTTTTTTCCTCCACCACCTGCATGTGTTTCAATGATCACAGGATCTTCTCCTTCCCAGAGGCTAGTGAAGATTAGAAAGAAAAAAAAACGCACTTGAGATGAAATGTTCTCCGAGCTCATGCTGTCCTCCCACACTGACAGAGCACAGACGAATGCGTGGAGGCAAATAATGTCAGAGTGCAGGAAAGCACAAAATGACCGGGAGGAGAGGTGGCGGGCTGAAGAGAGTAAGTGGCGGGCTGAAAACAGGGCTGAAGCTCAAATGTGGCGGCAGCGTGATGAGAGGAGGCAGGATTCAATGCTGAGGCTGCTGGAGGACCAAACCAGTATGCTCCAGTGTATGGTTGAGCTGCAGCAAAGGCAGCTGGAGCACAGACTGCCACTACAGCCCCTGTGTAACCAACCGCCCTCCTCCCCAAGTTCCATAGCCTCCACACCAAGACGCCCAAGATCGCGGTGGGGGGGGGGCCACCGGCCAACCAGCCACTCCGCCACAGAGGATTGTCCAAAAAAAGAAGGCTGGCATTCAATAAATTTTAAAGTTGTAAACTTGTAAAGTGCTGTGTGGCATTTTCCTTCCCTCCTCCACCACCCCTCCTGGGCTACCTTGGTAGTCATCCCCCTATTTGTGTGATGAATGAATAAAGAATGCATATATGTGAAGCATCAATGACTTTATTGCCTCTGCAAGCGGTGATTGAAGGGAGGAGGGGAGGGTGGTTAGCTTACAGGGAAGCAGAGTGAACCAAGGGGCAGGGGTTTTCATCAAGGAGAAACAAACAGAACTTTCACACCGTAGCCTGGCCAGTCATGAAACTGGTTTTCAAAGCTTCTCTGATGCGTACCGCGCCCTCCTGTGCTCTTCTAACTGCCCTGGTGTCTGGCTGCGCGTAAACAGCAGCCAGGCGATTTGCCTCAACCTCCCACCCCGCCATAAACGTCTCCCCCTTACTCTCACAGATATTGTGGAGCACACGGCAAGCAGTGATAACAGTGGGAATATTGGTTTCGCTGAGGTCTAAGCGAGTCAGTAAACTGCGCCAGCACACCTTTAAACGTCCAAATGCACGTTCTACCACCTTTCTGCACTTGCTCAGCCTGTAGTTGAACAGCTCCTGACTACTGTCCAGGCTGCCTGTGTACGGCTTCATGAGCCATGGCATTAAGGGGTAGGCTGGGTCCCCAAGGATACATATAGGCATTTCAACATCCTCAACAGTTATTTTCTGGTCTGGGAATAAAGTCCCTTCCTGCAGCTTTTGAAACAGACCAGAGTTCCTGAAGATGTGAGCGTCATGTACCTTTCCCGGCCATCCCACGTTGATGTTGGTGAAACGTCCCTTGTGATCCACCAGAGCTTGCAGCACTATCGAAAAGTACCCCTTGCGGTTTATGTACTCACCAGCTTGGTGCTCCGGTGCCAAGATAGGGATATGGGTTCCGTCTATGGCCCCACCACAGTTAGGGAATCCCATTGCAGCAAAGCCATCCACTATGACCTGCACATTTCCCAGGGTCACTACCCTTGATATCAGCAGATCTTTGATTGCGTGGGCTACTTGCGTCACAGCAGCCCCAACAGTAGATTTGCCCACTCCAAATTGATTCCCAACTGGCTGGTAGCTGTCTGGCGTTGCAAACTTCCACAGGGCTATCGCCACTCGCTTCTCAACTGTGAGGGCTGCTCTCATCTTGGTATTCATGCGCCTCAGGGCAGGGGAAAGCAAGTCACAAAGTTCCATGAAAGTGCCCTTACGCATGCGAAAGTTTTGCAGCCACTGGGAATCGTCCCAGACCTGCAACACTATGCGGTCCCACCAGTCTGTGCTTGTTTCCCGAGCCCAGAATCGACGTTCCACAGCATGAACCTGCCCCATTAGCACCATGATGCATGCAATGGCAGGGCCCATGCTTTCAGAGAAATCTGTGTCCATGTCCTGATCACTCACGTGACCGCGCTGACGTCGCCTCCTAGCCCGGTATCGCTTTGCCAGGTTCTGGTGCTGCATATACTGCTGGATAATGCGTGTGGTGTTTAATGTGCTCCTAATTGCCAAAGTGAGTTGAGCGGCCTCCATGCTTGCCTTGGTATGGAGTCCGCACAGAAAAAAAGCGCGGAACGATTCTCTGCCGTTGCTCTGACGGAGGGAGGGGCGACTGACGACATGGCTGACAGGGTTGGCTTCAGGGAGCTAAAATCTAAAAGGGGGTGGCTTTACATCTAGGAGTATTTCAGGCAGGACTTCACGGAGGGTTCCAATAAGAAATGGTGCACCTAAGTTATTGTTCTTATTGGAACAAGAAGGTTAGCCTGGCCTCTGATTGATACATGGCTAGATTTACCTCGCTGCACCTTCTCTGTGAGTGACTGCAGTGTGACCTAGAGGAATGAGTCCCCTAGACAGGGGAGAAGGCAAATGAGTACAAAACAAATCTGATCTATTTCTTGTTCTGATCCACTCCATCTATCTTTTACATCTTTGGCTGGCAGCAGACGGTGCAGAAGGACTGCATGTCATCCTCATCTCTTGCCTGCCCGGCAGAAGATGGTACAGTATGACTGCTAGCAATCCGTATCGCCTGCCTGTTCACCATAACGGTTCAATAGGACTGACTGCAGGACTAAAGAGAATGACCTGGTCAAGTCACTCCAAATTTAGTCCCTGCGCCCATGTCTGCCTAGGCGCTCCCGGCCGACGTGGCCAGGAGCACCTCAGACATGACGATGACGGCTACCAGTCGTATTGTACCATCTGCTGCCACAAGGCAAGGGGTTGCTGCTACTGGGTAGCAATGCCGTACCGCGTCTGCCAGCACCCAGGAGACATAGGGTGACGGTTACCTGAGCGGGCTCCATGCTTGCTGTGGTATGGCGTCTGCACAGATAACTCAGGAAAAAAGGCGCGAAACAATTGTCTGCCCTTGCTTTCACGGAGGGAGGGAGGCCTGACGATATGTACCCAGAACCACCCGCGACAATGTTTTAGCCCCATCAGGCATTGGGACCTCAACCCAGAATTCCAATGGGCAGCGGAGACTGCGGGAACTGTGGGATAGCTATCCACAGTGCAACGCTCCGGAAGTCGACTCTAGCCTCGGTACTGTGGAAGCACTCCGCCGAGTTAATGCACTTAGAGCATTTTCTGTGGGGACACACACACACTCGAATAAATAAAACCGATTTCTAAAAAACCGACTTCTATAAATTTGACCTTATTCCATAGTGTAGACATACCTTTAGAATCACATTCTGCCACCCTTACTAATGATGAGTATTACCTCACTCCTCAAGTGGGCTCATTGATATCAACAGGACACTTGCAAAGTGATGCACTACTCAGTGTAAGGGTTGCATGCCTTCAAGGGTTATACAGTACTAATACAACTTAAAGATAGAACGCATTAATTATTTATTAATATTAATGCAAATATTAATCATCACGAGAAGGCATTCCAATAGAAAAGCTGACGACCAATTAGAGAGAGAATTTTAAATCATGTTTCAGAACTTTAGACAGTATAGAACATGTGACCTGACATGCAGTATATGTTAAATTTCCTGCAAAATATCATGCCTTGGTAAATATCCTCCATATGTTTAATGCCTGCACAATGCCACTGTCAAAAAAGCCTGCTTTCTCCAAGAGACATAGAAATTACAGTATATTAATTTGGAAGGAATGTCAGTGACCCAATGACACAAGCCAAAAACTGCTTTTTACCACTATGGAGTTTGCCATACAACATTGCTCCCAATTTACATTCTTCAGACAAGTCAGTTAATTTCACATACATAGTCAGAGCTGTTTTAGTTAATTGTAACTCTGATTGACTCACTGCCAGCTCTTAAGATTTCTGCCATGGCCATTTTAAAATATATATTTATATATAATCAAGGAGGAGATACTACTATTATAAGTAACTTACAGAGAGTAAGACCACATCTATCTTTGGGGAAAGAGGGAAGAAAGAGATAAAAATATTCACAATAAACTGTTTTCCAGAAGGTTGCAAAGACAGAAGTGCCGTTCCAGCAGAAAAAGCTTGGCATCAGTTGACTACCAACAGCTAGAAACCATGTTTTCATTGACCAGGTACACAAGAATCAACAACAGTCTCTGAAAATGGGCAAGGCAATTACTAGTCTAGAACGAGGAGTACTTATGGCACCTTAGAAACTAACACATTTATGTGAGTATAAGCTTTCGTTGGCTAAAACCCACTTCATTGGATGCATTCAATGGAAAATACAGTAGGAAGATACATATATACACAGAGAACATGAAAAAATGGGTGTTGCCATACACACTGCAACAAGAGTGATCAATTAAGGTGAGCTATTATCAGCAGGAGAAAAAAATCTTTTGTAGTGATAATCAGGATGGCCGATTTTCAACAGCTGACAAGGAAGTGAGTGTAACCGTGGGGGGCGGGTGGGGGGAATAAGCCTAGGGAAATAGTTTTACTTTGTGTAATGACACATCCACTCACAGTCTTTAGTCAAGCCTAATTTAATGGTGTCCAGTTTGCAAATTAATTCCAATTCAGCAGTCTCTCGTTGGAGTCCGTTTTTGAAGTTTTTTTGTTGAAATATTGCGACTTTTAGGTCTGTAATCGAGTGACCGGGGAGATTGAAGTGTTCTCCGACTGATTTTTGAATGTTATAATTCTTGACGTCTGATTTGTGTCCATTTATTCTTTTACATAGAGACTGTCCGGTTTGGCCAATGTACTTGGCAGAGGCGCATTGCTGGCACATGATGGCATATATCACATTGGCAGATGTGCAGGTGAACAAGCCTCTGAAAATGTGGCTGATGTGATTAGGTCCTATGATGGTGTCCTCTGAATAGATATGTGGACAGAGTTGGCAACGGGCTTTGTTGCAAGGATAGGTTCCTGGGTTACTGTTTTTGTTGTGTGGTTGCTGGTGAGTATTTGTTTCAGGTTGGGGGCTGTTTGTAAGTAAGGACTGGCCTGTCTCCCAAGATCTGTGAGAGTGCGGGAACACCTATTTGATTTATGTCATCAGTCTTTGAAAAGTGAATCTAATTTCCCAAAACTATTGTAAAGACATACCCATCTAGGCAGACAATACCTCAAATACAAGGAGAGAAAAGAACTCAGGTTTGAAAGTTACCATGACAAAAATTTTGGAAGGCATCTTCATGCTTCAGGACTTAAACCACTTGCTATTAGCTATGAGGATGAGCCTTAATCTGGGGCGAGATTATCCCACATTTACCAACTACAGGATTATTTTAGCTCCTTCCTCTGAAGTACTTGGTACTGGCCACTGCCAGAGACAGGATGCTTACTAGACGGACATGAGGTCTGATCAAGTGTGACCATTTTTATGTTCATATCTGGTCTTGGAAACCAGTATGTCCAGCGCCAAAGAATGAGGTGTTGTTCAGGTACAAGGCCAAAAACTGCAGCCTTGTGAGAGCTTAGCTCTGCTAACACTGAGACAATGCAAGAATCAGAATGACATTTTCTCTTCCATCCCTGTATCACCTTAAAAGGCAGATCACATTGGTCTGGGAGTTTAAAATGCCTAATGTCCACACCACTTCACCTCTGAAAACAAAAATCACAAGAAAATGCAGGTAAACAGAAAAAATGACACATGGTTCATTACAGTTACAAACTGTTAACCAACTGTCTTCACTAATTTAAGAATAATACAGAATCTGCTTGGCAGTGTTGCCTCATCTGTGATCACTCACAATACAAGAGAAGAGGAGACTGAAGGGGCAATGAGAGTATCTGGAAAATAATGTGCAAGTTTCTGTAAACATCCTAAGGGTGCAGTACTTATTGAAAATATGTCACTGGCTCATATCAGCTTTTTAAATACAAAATTATCACTTCTGGGAGTTCTCTCACTTTAAAAGGTTAACTGAAGTCAGTCACACTACCTCAAAAAAACCTTCTGCTGAGACACTTCATTATAGACACTTCCGGTTTTTACCTTTTTGTTTATAAATTATGTGCTTTTGCTGCAGGACCATATCAAATATGTAACCTATTCAGAATAATCGTATTGATATTTAGTACATAGAAAACCCCAGAAGCAGAACCACATCTAATATTAGACAATATTTACAGTAGTTTACCAGTTGCTTAATTACAACCAAGCTCTAATCAGATATGAGTAATACAATAACCTATAATACCACAGATTTAAAATTTTAAAATATGTGCATTTTTGCATACATATAAGATCACCATGTAGGCACACATATGGGGTAAGACCCCCCATGTCCTGCATGGAGCTCTCCTCATTAATAGACCCTTGTGCCAATGCAGACTTTGCAGAGCTTCCTACAGCCAGGGGAGAAATCTGGGGGTGGGTCTGCCATGGCCCTGGATGCCATGCAGAGAAAGAGGAAGGCCTGTCCCCCGCAGCCCAGCTGGGACTAGCAGCTGAGCCCGGCGCAGGGAAGGAGCCACCAGCTGGGTTTTCCCCAGTACCGACCCTGCCCCACAGTGATTTACCTCTCTGCTGGCTGCCCTGGGCACCTGAAACATACTGCTGGGGAGGGTCACATGACCGTTCGTGGTTTCCCTTTGCTGCCCTGTCAGAAAATCATTCTTCTGGGGGGAAGCAGAGAAATCTGTGGGGGACATAAATTCTGTGCATGTGCAGTGGCGCAGAATTCCCCCAGGAGTACTATTTACATGCGTACATGTGTCCTGGATTGGGGCCTACATGCATGCTGGATTGGGGCCTAAATGCAGGAATTACTTCATCCATCACTGGAAAGTAGCCAGATCCACACTGGAACACAGCAATTATTCAACCACATAGCATCATTAAATATCTTTGGCCAAAAAGAAAAAAAGATACCATATCCAAATCAATAACAAAGGTAAAGTGTATGTAGTTAGAATGTCAGAATTTTTGAGGGGGAAGTCTCATGGGATCTTTACTGGCTACAGATGGTAAGGAACACTTTTATATTTCACCTGACAGACTAGGGTTTGAATCAGACTTTATATTCATATCCATTCATATCTTATTTGTTTGGGTTTGGTTACTGTCTCCCTAAATATTATTTAGTTGTTGGCTTTGTTACTGCATTTTTAAGTTTTTTTCTCTGAACTTCCTTGAGTATTTGTTTCTCAGATATGGGTATGATTTGCCTTTTGTTTTCACTCTCTATCAAACTTTCCTGTTTCATCATTTCATGTTTGTTCCCTTTTCAAAGCAGTGGTATATAAAAAAAAAAAAATCACTAAAAAGGATTAGGCTTATTTCAGGAAAAGTAGATATACTGCATCTTCATGCTACCCTTCTTTTCAAATTGCATTGCCATTCTGTACTACTTTTCTTGTTAGTCTGAAATCCATACAGGGGAATTCTTAACCACCCACCGCCTCCCATCCAGACTTAAAACTTCTGCTTTGTATAGAGTGAAAGCCTAAACTAGCTCTGCAACAGTAGTAACTACATTCCCAGTACAACTAGCCAACCAGAACATCCAAGGTGGGTGTCATTATTCAATTTTTGTAAATTTAAAAAAAAAAAAAAATCTCCCTGACACTTCTTCTCAGACTTCCACCAAGTCCCCCGAAACCAAGATCATCCAAGCTGGGCCAGCTTTAGGATTCTAGTATTCTCTGCAGGAGGACCCTACCCTCTCAAACTCTTCTCCTTACAATCTAAGTTCCTCTCCTCGACTGTTGTCCTGCACAAATTCCTTCTACCCCGCCTCCCAACCCCACAATTGCATTCCCACACTCAAGGACAGGAGAAACAAGAGGGCCAGCCAATGGAAATTGATCAGTCCTCTGTTACCTTTGTCTAACAGAGGCAAAGTCTAGCCTAATGATGATTAATGCCCTCAGATACCAGTAGGCCTCACAGTTATGTTAAATCTAGGATTGTCCCACAAATTGGGAGTGGTCCTATTGACTGCTAGTTTCACAGGGCCCAAATGCCGTCTCTGATCATAGGTTCTGAACAGGTCCAACTACCTTTGCTGTATCAGCCAGTGTCTTCAAATCCTACATGCTCCAAGAATCCCCCAAGAGCAGAAGACTATAAAGCTCCAGCCCACAGCATGCAAGATTTCAGAACAGTAGCCTTCTTAGCAGAGACGGCAAAGACTCGTTCAGTATTCACAAAGGTGGGTCATAAGATCTGCTATGAATTCAGAAGTGGAACACACTAACGAGTTCTGATTGAACCTTTAAAAATGGTTCTGATGTCACGTTGACATTTACTCAAAGTATTAATGTAACAAAAATAAACTAAACACATTCTGACCATCTTTACTTGTAGCCATCCAAAGTAAGGATATACAAAGCACTGAAGCAAAAATAAGCTTTTCAGAAAAGGTTCCTAACCTTCCATTTCAATTACAGCTTAATGGACTTCAAAATGTCCCACATAACATGAACTATAGATTTTTGTGGTGCAAACAACTGTAACTGAAAAAGGGTAGACTGTGTGTAAACAAAAACTGAACATATCCATGAAATTCTGTGTAGACAAACTGAATCAAAGAGCCTCCAATTGAAGTTGCTGTTCTAAGGAATCCCCTATGATAGTCTTGATACAGTTTTGTCATCTTACACCACAAATACCTGTTTCTAAAGCTTATGTTTCATAGGTGTTCAGTTACAGAATGTTGTTTTAAGCACATAAAATATTTGGAGAGGAAAATATTCTAGGGTGTAGAAAACTATACATTGACTAGCATGGGAGTCAGGAGACAACCAGAAACGTCAATACTTAAGCATTTTTTAAAGATAAGCTAGTACTTTTATTATACACATACTATGATGAGAATAGGTATATCACTTCTTAGACACAAAAGATACTTGTTCTACAAGAACTAGCTCTTGGAATCCTTGGAGGACCATGCATTAGATGTGATCTAATTCAGTGCTATTTTCTGAGATAGCATTCTAAGAGCATCTCTTCCTTCTCCACTATAATATTGGGGAAGGATAAGAATAATGCAAAGTACAGACACAACTGCTTATTAAACCCTGGATATTGAGTTCTTGGGGTTGATAAGCCTCCTGATTTGTTGGCACAGATGTGATGAGGATGGGTGAACACAGTTTTCTGTTCTGTTTTAATGGCCAGAAATCCCCCTTCTGGGTAGGTTTTACAGTTTTTAAAGTACAGTGTTTTTGCGTTATGCAGATAGTTAGCAGAAAAATTTAAGCCAAGCACTCCATAACCCAGAAACACCATTAAGTGGGGTAGGCCTGTGTTTTGGGTACTATACGGGAGTCGCCATAAAGATAGATATTGCAGGAGTTACACAGATGGAGCTTTAAGGCATGATACAGTCAGTTACACTGTACTTAGTATCCTTTAACTCAGTCACACCTACAAACAGTTTGAAGAGATTTCCCTCCAAAATTCTTGACCAAGTCCTATCACAAAGAGATTCACCCCAAAGGAGAATTCTTCCACATGCTAACTGCATTTGAAAATGGAATGTTACAATGAAAGTTCTCATCCAACTTTAATGAAAGCTTGTGCTAGTATGAAGGCTCTAATTACTAACATGTTTTACTTTAGCTTTAGTTAATGGTCTATAAACTCTTGACACAGTGTAAGTTTAGATGATCTAAGATGTCAAAAAGTTAACCAGGGAGCCTTTGCTTATTAAAATGAAAATGTACTAAAATGAACTTAAATTAAAAGGAGGACAATACTAGTTGACCTTTGTGAAGTGATGTGAGATCTACTGACAAAGAGCACTAGAGTTTGGTATTACCACCATATTATTATTATTGCTAAGATCAGATAGATTCTCCTTAAAATCAATTCCCCTTCCAACCGTCTTCCTATGATCAAAATAGCTTTCAGTGCACAAGCAGATGAATTCTCACAGCCCTGCCTTTTAATGGTAAGGTTAGGATGGCAACAATGCCATCTATTCTGTTGGATATTCACTCCCACTTTCACAGGAGCTAAAATAATTGTGCTTAAACTATGTCCTCAAATTGAAATGTATGGAATTCTCCAAAAGATGCAAATAAAGGGTCTGTCTTTTTGTTACCCTCTTCTGTTGGTTTTCAGATGTGATGATTCTCTCCAAGCCTTGCAAAAAAGCATTTCCAAGCCAAACATGAGCAGTTGCAAAGATGTAAATCAGTCATGTGCAACCCACAGCTGAGGGGCTGTAAACTGCAGATCTCCAGGGCAGATGTCTTAAGAAGAAAATCTGCATTGGATTAGGAATTGGGAATGTATTACTGGAGCCAGGACCGAAGTGCCACCATCAGCTCCATCGCTATGAGAGGAAGAGAGGAGCACCCCCACCTCAGCTGCCCTCCCACTGCTTCCCCTGCATCAGTGCTAATCAGTGATGGTCCCTTCCCTGCTACCCCCCACTCCCACACAATAGCTCCCCACTGGCCACCTGCTGTATGAGAGGGGAGAGCAAAAAGTAATTCTGGCGGCTCCACACCTGCTTCCTTGGCAGACTGTGGTAGCATCACAGAGAACAGAATAGGAATTCAACTAGTTTTACCTGAGCCTAGCTCAGTGCTTAGCTCTGGGAGGGGGGTCGGAGGTGCGGCGCCTACCTGAGGCTCCCAACTGGGGTGGGGGGCCTCCGCATGCTGCTGCCCCCAGGCACTGCCTCCACACCTTCCCATTGGCCCCGGGGTGCTTGGGGCTGGGGCAGCGTGGAGGCACAGCCCTGCCTCGGGGCCACAGGGAGGGGCCAGCAGCCACTGGAGCGAGCAGGCAGATGCTGCTTAGCTCTGCTGCACTCCCGGGGCCTCTGGTGGGGGCGGGAGGGGGAAGGAGTGCCCGGGGGCGGCAGGTGGGGCCAAGGTAGAGACCCGGCCCCAAAACTGCTGGAGCTCCATGGGCTACATTGGGGAGATTAGCGGGCGGCAGATGGCCCGCAGGCCGGGAGTTTGAGACCCCTGACATAGAGATTGTATGCCAGCTGGGGACAGCTGGAATACAATGTGCTCCCGCCAAGTCTCCACCCCCTGCATTCGGACTGTGGGGATGGAGACATAGGAGCAGCTATGCCAGCTCTACACCCACTGGAGAATTGCCAGTGGTTTTTGCCCCTTTACTCCTCTGAATGGTGCAAAAGGAGTGGAAGAGAACCATGAATCAGCCCCAAAATCCTGGTTGGGGCTCCTTTCTGAAATAATATGTTCAGCCTCCAGGCTGGGTCTCCCTACTCAGTTTACCCATAGGTCTGTTCTCTTGCCCTTACCTCCTGTCCTCTCTCCTTTCAGTCTTTCCTCTCCAGCTCCAAAACCTTAGTCTTCTCTCCCTGTTCCTCAACTCTCTGGCCTGTGCAGAGAAAGACGACTAGAGGCTGGGAGAAAAGAAAGCTCTCCCATCTCAAGAATTCCGAGTCTAATGCTGATACAGAAGAGGAAGAAGTTCTGCTGCATTGGGCTAGTGTAGTGCTTACCACGTTACATTTCCCCCCTCCCTGCCTACCCTGCCAGTGTGAGAAATCAAAGGATGCCCATGGGTGGGGAGGATGTAGATGCCACCCATTCACAAAAATGGTGAATTGGCAGACCTGTGACTCAGGATATTTCCCTCATAGGGCAGGGTAGTGTGGAAAACACAGCCCCTCACTTTATACAGAAGGCAAGAGCCTCCTGAAGTTTATTTCAGGAACAGGAAGAAGGCAGGAAGGAACCATTTCTCAGATGGCTCATTTTGCATACCAACAGCAGAATATTAGGGCTCCACTACTTTACACACTGGGGATGTGACTAGAAAGGTTCATGTCCTCATACAACTGCATACTCAGCAGAAGGTCCTCCTGGGTCTCTGGTTATGTCTACACTATCGCGGTAAGTCGACCTACACTATGCAACTCCAGCTATGTTGCTGGAGTCGACGTACCTTAGCTCGAGTTACCGCGTGGGGTCAACGGGAGAAAATCTCCCATCGACTTTCGTTACGCTTCTCGTCGGGGGTAGAGTACAGGGGTTGACTGAAGAGCCATCTGCTAGACTTCGGGGAAAGGGTTGGAATGGGGGCAGGGTGGGGGTGGGAAGAGGCAGGGCAGGAGTGGGGCCTCATGGAAGGGGTGGAGTGGGGGCAGGGCCGGGAGCAGCAAGGGGGGGTTGTCAGTGATGTAGCCCTCAGGCCAATGCACTAGTCCTCATGTGGACCTCATGGTCATTTGAGTTTGAGACCCCTGGTCTAAGCACAAAGCTCATCGGAACTCTCCACTGGATACACAAGCCTGGCTGTGTAGAGCCAAGTAGAGCCAAGTCTGACCACTTCACAGGAAAAGCAGCTTCCAATTATGTTTTAAAGTTTAGCAAGAGTTTATATTTGTGTGGCGTTTCTGTTTTTGTATGGTGGTTCTGCTAACAAAACAGTCATTCTGTCAACTCAGAACGTCAAAATGTCTCACTTGTCTACATTTCTTTTTAGACACATTACTCAGCTTCTCCTCAAACAAATTGTTATTTCTAATACAGTAGTATCAGAAGGCCCAGACTGTTGATCTGGATCCTATTGTGCTATGATTTGCATCCACAAAATAAAAATGAAAAGACCAGGCCCCGAAGAGTTCACATTCTGCCATGCTTGTGTGTGGACCCAAGATGGACATGCATCAACTGAGAGGAACAATTTTAGCACAGTACATTTTTTTAGTGTAGACAAGGTCAATTAGAATAAGTTTCACCTTGGGCATATATACCAATATTTAAACACATCTCCAAAGGGGAACTCATCGAATAGGTGTACTTGAATTGCCATCGCCACTTTATGTGGCTCTTTCTGGTGTTAAATCTCTCACAAGAAAGCAATACTCACTATAATATTCGACAGGATAGATGTATGGCTTTAAGTGCTTCGACACATATTTTCAAGAACAGAGAATAATTGTAAAGGTATGTTAAAAGTATTGGTTAATAAAGTATTCTGATTATATTTAAATATTTACAATAAGCTGACCTCACTTTTCATAGTTTTAAATTTAAATGATCCCTTATGTTTCAAACACTGGAATAACTTCCCATTTCTGCCAAGAAATCGTTCAATTATCTAGGGATGTCACCAAAGTAAGTGTGTGTGTGTGTGTGTGTGTGTGTGTGTGTGTGTTTTAAATTAAACAACACCTTAGTCCAAAAAATAGCATTTGCTGGCTGTTGCTAACGGACCTAGAAATAAACCCTCATATGTTAAACTGTTTATGACATTCCAAAATTTCAGTTACCCAGATATACATGCACACACACACTCTATAGGCTCTACAGTTGTTATATTTCAGTGTTCACAACAAAAATTCCAAAAAAAAAGTTCTGCATGTGTATATTCATATTTCAGAGGTTTGTTTACCAAGCCATAAAGATTTTGTAAAGTTCACTCAATGTTTCTGCACATGGACCTGATTAAGAACAGATTTTCTCTTATCTATTATTTACATATACTGCTAAAGAAATTTTTTCTAAGAAAAAAGTGTACCCACACGTATTGTATTTACAGTTTACCAGAAAAGCTATTTATTGGGATTCTCTCTGCCACATAAAAGTGTTTACAAATGTTTGCTCTATATCCAAAATTCCTATTGCCAGACACTTTAAACAGCACTAATTACAAACATACACACCCACAAAATATTTAACAAAAACAACAAATATTTTATCCTTAGAGCATTTTTCGTCCATGATTAGACAGCAAGTTGGAAAAATAACTCAACTTGATTTCCAGTTCATTCATTCATAGATTCCAAGGCCAGAAGGGAACAGTGTGATCATCTAGCCTGACCCCCTGTATAACACTGGCCACAGAACTTCCCCAAACTAATGCTTAGAGCAGATTTTTTAGACAAGCATCTAACCGAATTGATTAGCATCCAATGTTATAACCACTAGACCACACTACACCCCATAACATGAAAACTGTCACCTTCACAGATGAAATATGAACAAGTTTTCTTTGTCCTAGGACATATTTAATATAAATAATGTTTACATGTTTTAAAAGTGGCTGGAAGGAACAGAAGGCTTTGCAGCCACATGGCTTTATTATAATCTCAGCTTTCCAAACACTTGGAGCAGTGCTTAATTTGTAATGAAAGAGGTGTCCGGGCTTAAGCAATCAGGTGTCGGACTCAAGCAAATTTTTTTACATTCAGACCTGATGCAGCAAGCCCAGAGGTGCCGAGGCTATGAACTGCCAACCTAAAGGCACTCATTTGGCATTAGAAAGGAGAAATCACATGGTTTTCCTGAAAGCTCAATGGTGTGGAGGGGTGGGGAAACAGCAGCCAAAAAGAGGACATATGCACTCTCTCAGAAGACTAGGTTTTTGTAAAACCATTAATTTTAATTTATTTATTATAGTTTTGTATTAGAATGCAAATATTCTATTCACACTGTAGATCTGAAATGGCTTATGGCATCTATTTTGCAAACAGTTTTGCAGAGTACCAGTTTATGCTCCATCAAGCATCTCAATTACCTTAGCGTACAGGTCAGGAGCAGTATCTTCAGAATAAATCTCAGTCTACTAAAGTTTTCCATAACATTAAAATGCTTCAATGAACCACTTAATTGACCTAATATTAGTTTTATTTAGAAACTAAGGATTTCACTTTTTACATTTCTTAAGACTGTTGGCCTTAACTTTCCTATGTTCCTTAAATTTCCTATGTTCAACTGCCACAAATATATACACACACACTGTAAACAGAATACAGCCAGTAAAAACAGATATAATCAAAGCCTCCCATTCACATATTGTAATTAGAGAGTGAGGGAACACAGGTTAGATTATGCCATCAACTGTGGTTCACAGCAGACAATCCTAAAGACACTTGGTTAACACAATTTAAAAAATGTAAATATTTAGCAATATTGAAGCAACACAACTCTAAATTATGAAGAAGAATATGACAATTAAGTCTTTTTTAAAATAAATTATGGAAATATGTATCAATATTAACTTTGGAGTAACAATCTTAAACTTCACTACAGATACAGTATACAATAAAGATAAACCCTAAATCTCTATACAGTAGAAAGCTAACATGACAAAAAATTAAGTAGCCAAACCTGGATCTTTGACAGTTTCATTATTTCTGAAAGATTTTATTGGACTCTGTTACAGTCCATCTAAACAGGGTATTTTAAACTAAAAGAGGAGTTTCAGAACCAGTTCTATTTACTGATTTCATTTTGTGCTCTGTACCCACTTACTCAAATGCTATCTAATTCAGGCCAGATCTATCTGGCACACTTCTCAATTTCAAAGGTACTAGAATCACCTTTAATCTCAGATGACATATTTAAACAATCCTCGTTTTTTCAAGTGTTAATTGAAGCCCTCATTAAAAAAAGGTAAAAATCATCACTACCTTCCAACGACAAAATTTAACCAGCTGAATCCAGGGTGAATCCAGTTCTCTGATTCCCTACTCCACCAAGTAGGCAGCACAGAGAATCTGCAACATAAATCAGCATAAAAGGGTACCTTTTGCCATCTTTTGCCAGTCACCTTGTTGCTATGAAGAGCAGATAGTTCAACCTGCCACTGAATATTGCATAGATCAAATTTTTATAAAGGGGAATTAAGGGATGGTAAAAGAATTAGCTGTTATGCTTACATGTTTACTCAAATTAATACTTACTTAAATGTTTTAAAAATGGAAAAGAACTTTTCCTAATACCATCAGTCCAGTCATTTCACTATCATTTTAAAAAAAGCAAAGAAGTTATTTTTAAAAAGCTCCACTCCATTTTGCCACTTAGAATAACCCCACCCCCCAACTTTATAATGGTCATGAAGGAAAAATTAGGGTTAGCTTCACAGGATGATACATTTTACAGTACAACTAAAGGCATACTTCAACAGATACCCACTAACTTCTTAGAAAAAAATGTGAAGCACACACATACCAAATCTATTTGTGATGAAAAATACTGTAAAAAAAAAAAATCAACAGAACTAGAAACAGAGCCTTCAACATCTACACATTGTAATCTGATGAATAGAGCCCTACCAAATTCATGGTCCATTTTGGTCAATTTCACAGTCATAGGATTTTTAAAAATCATAAATTTTGTGATTTCAGTTATTTAAATCTGAAATTTCACTGTGTTGTAACTGTAGGAGTCCTAAGCCAAAAAGAAGTTGTGGGGATGGGGTCACAAGGTTATCGTAGGGGGTGTTGCGGTCTGCTGCCAATGTTCCCTTTAATTTTTGACAGGCCGTGAACGCAAAAAATTTCTTCTGTGCAAATTTTTGTGCGTGCGGTGTTTCGGATCTCTGTGCGCGCGCACACGCGTGCAGCTTAGAGGGAACAGTGACTACCCTTACTTCTGCGCTGCATCTGTCAGCGGCTCTGCCTTCAGAGCTGGGCAGCTGGAGAGCGGCGGCTGCTGGCCAGGAGCCCAGCTCTGAAGGCAGAGCCGCCGCCAGCAGCAGCACAGAAGTAAGGATGGCCTGGGATAGTATTGCCACCCTTAGTTCTGTACTGTTGCTTGTGGAGCTGGGCCCTCAGTCAGCAGCCACCGCTCTCCGGCTGCCCAGCTCTGAAGACAGCAGGGCAGAAGTAAGGGTGGCATGAGATGGTATTGCCACTATTACTTCTGCGCTGCTGCTGGTGGGGCGCTGACTTCAGAGCTGGGTGCCCGGCCAACAGCTGCCACTCTCCAGCCACCCAGCTCTGAAAGCAGCATAGTAGTAGGGATGGCAATACTGTGACCCCCCTAAAATAACCTTGTGACCCCCCTGCAACTCCCTTTTAGGTCAGGACCCCCAATTCGAGAAACACTGGTCTCCCCCGTAAAATCTGTATAGGATAGGGTAAAAGCACACAAAAGACCAGATTTCACAGGGGGAGACCAGATTTCATGGTCCATGATGTGTTTTTCATGGCCACGAATTTGGTCGGGCCCTACTGACGAATGAAAGTGTGCTAATTATTACGTACTTTTCATAGAACACAATTCTTACAAACATTCTATCATATCCTCTTAATGGGAAAGTGAAATGAGACTTCATGAAGACTCCAAGGCCTCATCTGTAAAGAAGCTTAGCAAAAGGAAAATGGAAGGCTCATGGTTAGCTTATGTCTACACGTGTTCCCAGCAGGCACACAGCTAAGAGAGAAATTGAGGCTTGGTATTTGCTTAAATGAACAGAGGGTTTTCTCTTAAACGTATGAGAATCTTGCATAGCAAACCTTACTATCCACAGCTGAGTGGTTATTTTTCAACAGAAAAATCTTCAACCAAATCCAATCATTTTTCAGTAATCATACATTCAACTTTTTATTTGTATTACAGCAGCACCTATAGATCAGGACCACATTGTGCCAGGCACAATACAGACACATGGTAAGAGAAACCTCACCCAGAAGATCTGACATTCTGAACATGCAAGACAGACAAAGGGTGGGAGATGAAGTGACCTGCTCAAGATCCTATCGTAGCAAGTCAGTGGCATGCCTGGGTTTCCTGGCTGGCTCTGACTCCCAGGCCACTAACCTATCCTTGCTAGACTGCATTTCCAATAAAAATTAGTATGCTATATTCCCAAATTTCACTGCAAGGTTGATACACATCACTTCAAAGCTAAAAAGCTACTCTTTGAAATGACACAAAAAATATCAACACCGATGTTTAAAGAATGCAAGAAGTTAACTGTTTACATTTTACCAGCATTTTTAAGGTAGGAGAAACAATCCAAGTCCTCAGCAAGATCCTAGCAGATGTTTCAAATTGCTCTGGGGACAGGCACCAACTCTCATACTGTACTGTAATATGACAACCCTATAGTATTGGTTCAGGCTATGAAGTGAAATTTTTACTTGCACTATAATCTTGCTGCCTACAAGCTCATCAAGTATTTAAGACCTAACTTAGGCCACTGAACATGGTTAAAATCAAAGTTAGAAAATACAAAAGGTAGTGATCCCAAATCAATGCTAAACCCAGCAACACCACACAGTCTCTACATGCATAACATTTTTCTTGCTTAACTCTAAAACCTCAAGCTACAAAAATAAAATGTACAAGACTAGAGAATGCCAGGTTGCACATGCATTGCAAAGTTATGTTTAATATAGGAACTTTTAAAATTTTAAATTAATAAAACATTTTTCCATGTTAAAAGTTGGCAAACCCTGAGTTTATGATTTTAAATGTACCCCCTTTTACATTCACAAACTTAAGCAAGTTCAGTGTTATGACCTAGTTTATTTTAAGAGGTATTTTTGTTTTAAGTATTGTACCAGTTCCTCCATGAAGCATGCACTCCTCAGCTGCGCCAATTGTACACCTGCACTCCAAGTGCACTCTTAAGAGGCATTAGTGGGATTTTTCCATGATCTGCACTGGCACTTCCATTGTCAGGTAAGGAGTAATTCCTGACCATCCAATGGGACAAAAGAGACCAAAAACCTGATGTGAGAGGCTCATCCACTCCACTTCCCAAGTCAGAAGTGACATGGGGA
This sequence comes from Lepidochelys olivacea, assembly GCF_965140295.1. Lineage (NCBI taxonomy): Eukaryota > Metazoa > Chordata > Testudines > Cheloniidae > Lepidochelys > Lepidochelys olivacea. The sequence continues at coordinate 75,929,286 of NC_140417.1, read as the reverse complement.
ACTATTATGTAAGCACCTGTATTTCAAGATTCTCAGGAAATAGATTGTGTGCAAAAGTCCAAGAACCAAAAATCTAATGTGTACACATACCAATTTCTAAAACATGTAACCAACAACTTCAAGTATTTTACATCGTGTGTACCACTTGAGAACCAACTCAGCATATAGAAAACTGGATAATATACATTATACATACACAATCTATTTTCACAAATCTTCTGTAGGAATAGCTGTTCTCTGCTGCTATCATCACAGAGACCAAGAGCACCATGGTCATGAGTGTGCAGTGCTGCTATTGGGCCACGAAAGCGCATAGCTGATTCTCTTTTCCAGCCCAACATCCCATTCCTCACTTGAACACTCTAAGGTAAGCAACATCCAATGCCACTCACCCACCTCCAGCCTCCCACACTGACTAAGAGATAGACACCTCTACATTCCCTTGCGACCTACTCACCAGGCCTGACTCTTTCTACATACACACGGACACACACACCAGGATTATTTTTAAAAGTTGACAACCCTAACATAAGCATTATTGGACAATCTGGCACCACAATGCTGGCTGAATACTCAGATCCTTCACAGGAAGGATGAAAAAGGTGACAGTCACAGCACTACTGCTACCATCATGGCCACTTCCCTGTGCATTTAGCGATCTATTAAGATCACATCAGCAAGCAGGTGTTATCACACTAGAGCTGTGATGATGACAGTCACTTTTTAGAGATTCCCCTGTTGTTGTTGTTGTAAGTTGAACAGTGGTGTCTAAGGTCAAAGTTCCACTATACTCCATTGCCAAGTGAATAAGCATGTTACGTTTAAAATAAAAGAAGGTACTGCTGTTGATTGATTACTTCTGCCTTTACAAAAAAATACCTCCTGCAATTCCAACGAAGCCTCAATATAAAACCCAAACAGAAGGGTTTTTAGAACACATTATTGGGGAAAACATTCTATACTGACATTCTTTCCAAATGAAAACAAGATCATTGGTAAATCAGACCCACTTCATATAAATCAGTTATTCAAATCAATGCAGCACTGTATCTGGTCATTTTATTAACCCCACGTAAAATGGTCATCTTGATCTAAACTAGAAAAATTAACACCTGGGCATTACTATCAGATCTAACATGGAAGGAATGCTACTTTTATATAATATATTTCAGACTTCAAGAAACTAGCCAAGTGTTTAAGGGCCTGATCCAAAACCCATTGAAGTCAATGTAAAGATTGCTGCTGATTTCAATGGACTTTCGGTCCAGGGCCTGTAAGGGCCCTGATCCAGATGTCACACTGCATGTAAGAAGTTAATTATCCCACTAAAATAATTGTACATAGGGATCAAAATCAAAGTAATTACTGCATTCTAGTTCATTCTGTTCTATGAAACTTATAAATATACATCTCCCCTTTCAACTCATTCAACTGTTTCAACACAATCTAGTAGTTTTGCCCACTACAAATGTTCATAACTCCATGGCTTACACACAGGAGGTGGGAAACTTTGAAAAGGAAGGCTACTTCTCAAAGAAGCCACCTTTTAAGTTTGCACATTTAATCACACATATAATCACAATCCTGATACTACGTCAATTAACTGAATGCGACACACTCAGACTTTAGACAGCACATTAATTATGACTCTCACATATTGAGAGCTAGAAACTATTTTTTAATAAATTAAAATATTTCAGATATGATATTTAGAGGTACAGAGCATGCCCATCACTATTTTCTATGGTCAAGCATTTAAAGTGGATGTTTCACTATAGTTAAGACTCACTTCACAAATAATTCTACTACACAAAGATCTGAAAATAAGGAACAAGTATGTTTCACTGCTAAACAGCAGACAGGCACAAAGCCAAAGAGCCTGAAATAAGTACTCAAAACAGGGCATATTTTCCAATGGAGGTAAAGATTATAATATAACCAAAAGGAATGTGCAAGCCAGCAATACTTAACTCAGCAGTTCATGCCAAACCATGATAGCCTGTTGTACTACTTAAAAAACAGAGAAACTAGAGAAAGTGATATTATTACAATTGTTAACGGAATGCAAGAACATTTTTAAACGACAAGTCACCAAAACTCGTTTCATATAGATATAGGTATAGATATATAAAAATTATTTTATTTTATATTTTATTTTATTTTATAGAAAAATCTAGTAAGCCCATTTGGGATTTGAAAGCTAGAAAAATATTTAAAACCTTTTTGGCCACATGTATGTTAACACCAAAAGTAAATGCTTTTAGAAAGGTTCCAGTTACCACACTACTATGTCTTTATCCAGAAAACTTTTTATGCATTGGAAAGTAAAAACTACAAGAGTGAGAGGTTTTTAGTAGAAGAACTTTTTAAGCCTCTACAAAGAGAGATAGTATCTTGAATTTGATTCTTCTTAATGAGTTAGTGTGAGGTTCTCACTAGCAAAGACTATTACAGGGAAGACTGAGCCTTCTGCTCTGCACCCCTGCCCTCAACACTTGTATATTTGACATTTCAAATGTCACAACATTAAGTCAGTCAAATTCTAACTGCCCATGACTGAAATTACTAACATAGTACACCTTTCTTTATATTAAAGGATGGCAAAAATGTTCCTTTATACAGCATATTCTAGGTAGCAGATACCTATCATTATTATACATTTTTCTTAAGATTCTCATTGGTTTATGTGATAAATTTCTATCTTTGCCAATCACTGAAGCATCTTTGCACCTTATCTTAAAACAGTTCATTTCCAAATGAAAAATACTAAAAAGAAATTTTTAATAATCATTTTTATTGCACAATTTAAATCCAGCTTTTACAATATACATTTATAGATACTATACAATTTGCCAGCTCTACAAATACTATGACCTATAAAATCTGGCACCCACTATTCGAGTTTGATTGGCCAACAAAGCACCTACCTAGCACACGAACTACTAAACTCAGGTCTTGGATGAGTACTCTTCTGCTGTAAACCATGACTGTATTAAAGCAGAGGTTCTCAAACTGTGGTCCACAAGCTCCATTCATGTGGTTGCGCAGGCGTGGCTCCACTAACAAGGTGTTTGGACCTTGGAGAAGACGCACATATAAGGTGAGGTGGTGGCCTTTGGGGAAATAGAAGGTAATGGGAGAGGACAGTGGGGTGAGAAAAGGAGGTGGTGGGAATTTGGGGTGTGCAGGGCTGCAGCAGCCAGAGAAAGAGGCAACTTTCCCGAGCTCCAGGGCTGCGGCTGCCGGGGAGAGATGGCCCTCCTTCCCAGCCTCAGCTCTGCGGCTGCTGTGGCAGGGTAGAGATCCCCCCTCCTTCCCAGCCCCAGCTCAGAGGCTGCTGCGGTGGGGGAGAGAGGGCACATCCATCACATTAGACAGGTAAGACAACTGATATTAAAATATGAGTTGTGTGCTTTTATTTGTAGAACAAAAAAACGTTAATTATTATTAAGGGTTTTTTTATATAGCACTTTACAATAGTTAGCTAATGGTACAAACAGCATTTGGAAAGATCATTAAGTGGTCCGCCGAGACCCTCAGCAATTTTCAAGTGGTCCGTGAAAAAAAAAGTTCGAGAACCACTGAATTAAAGCATAAGGGCTGAGCACCAACACAGCTTTGCTGGGATTTTTGTAGTCTTAGTCTTTGTTCTCTTGGACATTCAATATTCCAGACAGCCAAACTTAAAGTATCACAGAAAAAATAAATAAAATCAAAATGGTAAAGGGAAAATTTATTAACAGATAATTCAGTATTATCCTGGCATCAGAACCAGACTCTGTTATAAGACTGTGGGTAGTATGAGAAGAAAACTTTCATACCTGTTTGTATAATTACTGAAAAGAGTGTATTTTCCTTATCCAATTACTGAAAGCTTTGCATGAAAGATAATTTGAGAATCAAAAACAAATATGGAAATGATCAAATACAGAATAACCAGGCCTTGTTTGAATTATTGCAGAAGTATATCAGACACAATCATCCACCAGCATAAATTCTGAACAAAGCAGTCTCAGGCATTTTATTTTCAGTAAAATATTAATTCAAAATGCAAAAGAAATATGATCATTAGACACTAACTTAGAAGCAACTTTATTAAGATGAACTGTTGAAAATATTAGAGCTACATAACTATTAAAGTTTTTGCTTTACCCCAGTCAGAAAAGACTGATATTTACTCTGGAGAAAGGTATTTCCAGTTTGTGAGCATTCATTCTTGCACGCAACAAACACTCTGTCAATCAGCCAGAGGATAAGCAATCAGATGAGAGGATCTAAGAAGAAAAACTGTGCCCATTGGGAGTTTGGAAAGAGGGAGGAGAATGAAAAAAAAGCTATGCAAAATTACCAAAAATTATTTGAGAGATCTGAAAAGACATTTCATATTAATTCTGAATGACATGTTATCATCAATGCCTAAAAATCAGTCAGTCAATAATGCCTTATCAATTACTTTTTACAAAGTCTGTATACAGTCAAATAAGGATTGCCTTTTTGAAAATTAATCAAGATAGACCACAATCTTGGGGAATCATCAGCATAGACAGGGACAAGTCATGTTCAACATTATACTAACTGGCCATGGGGACCAACTCAAAGAACCTCAACTACCTCAAGTCACGTTCTACCTCAACACAGTGTTCTATTGCAAGCAAACCCAAGGGGACCAATGGCAAATTTCTAGGGGCTTCAGGGTTCAAAGCTACAGTATTCTGCCTTTTCTGTACATGAGTACAAGGCAATGCACCAAACAGTGGCCTATCCAGACATAAAGTACTTCTGAACTGTTTCAACAGCAACACTGTTGACAACAAGGTGCATATTAAAAAGTGAGTATCTATTGGATCAAAAAGGAGTTCCGTCAAGTAGGACTGTGGCACAAAGGTGAGACCTTAAACATGAGAGGGTCTAGTTTTTGGTGTGTTTAGGTATTTTTGCTTGCTTGCGTTTTGTTTTTTAAAGAAGGTGGTAAATGGGATGTCTTGACAGAGACACATTCTAATATTTTCCCATACTGCAAGAGAGGAGAAGGAAAAATAAGTAGCATTATGATATCTACAGAATTTCCCTACTATACTTCTCTAAAAATGTAAATTTTTACTACTGTAATACTACAGTGTCAGACACATCATAAATATACAAAATATGTATATACTATATACCAATGGTTCTCAACCAGGGGTATGTGTACCCCTGGGGGTACTTAGAGGTCTTGCAGGGGGTACAATAACTCATCTAGATATTTGCCTCGTTTTATGCCAGACTACATAAAAAGCACTAGCGAAGTCAGTACAAACTACAATTTCATACAGACAATGACTTGTTTATACTGCTCTAGATACTATACACTGAAATGTAAGTATAATATTTATATTCCAATTGTTTTTTTATAATTATATGGTAAAAATGAGAAAGTAAGCAATTTTTCAGTAACAGTGTGCTGTGACGCTTTTGTATTTTTATGTCTAATTTTGTAAGCAAGTAGTTTTTAAGCAAGATGAAACTTGGGGGTAACGCAAGACAAATTAGACTGCTGAAAGAGGTACAGTAGTCTGGAAAGGTTAAGAACCATTGCTATATACCATGCACAGGTGTACAACATTCAAAACCTATTTTGAGGTATGACATAGAAAGCACATTAGACCTGTCATCGTATTAAAAAATGAGTAAGACACCTAATCTATTAATGTATGTTGGGGTTTGTTTGAGTTTTGTTTTTATTTATTTGTTTAATATTAAGGCCATCTTGTCTGTAGATCTATTCACAGCTGCTGCCTTATTCAGGCTACACTTTTTGGACAGCTTTCTGTACATTTTTGTAGTGCCCAGCTGTTATGATGATAGGCACACAAATTATTAAGAAAATCATTCCAAAATATTAATTTAATTGAGTGTTCACTAAGATTTAGTTTACAACAGCAACATCAAATGTATTATGAAAGATTTTCTTCCAATATGCCACTGCTGAAAGAATCATTGATATAGTGTTTGACTCCTTCTTCCTTTCTGCAAAAATAATCTGTCTAATGAGATTTGTTCACAGATCTACACTGAAAAATTTTCAACATAAAAAATCTGTACACTATGCTATGTAGAGTATATAGTAAAGTATGCATACAAAATAGAGTTTCACTAAATGTATATCATCATTAGGAGTACCAAGCAATAACACTGGACATAACAAAAAGGAAATCTGACCATATGAGCTATTTAATATGTTCCTATTGGGGTATTTCTAAGGCATTAGAGTAGTTCTGTTCCAAAGACCATTAGGAACCCTGGTAAGTTAAAGTTTATACTTTCACTGGATGGTCATCTCCAATACAAAAAAAAATAAAAAAATAAAGGCAATTCAATATTGTCTAGAAGCTGGATCATAGTCATGTGAACATAGATTTCTAGGTATTATTCCCAGCTCTACCGTTGACTTGCTGGGGCACTATGGCAAAGTCACTGTCTGTGTTTAACTTAATCATCTATAAAAGGAGCATAGCAGCATCCAGCAGGGTCAAGAGATTTTGTTCCTGTTTGTAAAGCTCTTTGAGATACTTCGGTGGAAGTGCTGTGAGTATAAACTGTCAATTTAAGATGTAACTTTATTCCATAGCATCTTTTCTGAATTTTTCCAACAAACTTAATTTTACCAATCTTCTATCTCTGATGGAAAAAGACTAATTTATTATTCTTGTCTCTTTATTCCATTTCCTAAGTCGTCTATTTTTTTCCTGCAACAATACCAATTTACTGGAAATTAATTCAATATGATGGAAGTCAGAGTTTTTACATTAAAAAAATCTTGTTCCTGTGAATTCAAAATACTATTGTTCAATACACTGCTGTGTGGGGGGATACAATTTAAACACTCTATGGCATGTGCATCCTAGGCTGAAATAACATACAATATCACAATTTTTTCTCTTAAGTTATACATATGCATTAACCACTGGATGACACAGCTATATAGTCAGTCTGGATTCTGTCTATGAGGTTTGTTTTACCCTCCCACACTTACCACCTCAGGCAGTAGAAAGACACAGGCTGTGGGATGAGGTAATGGAAGTTTATTTTACTGGTGGAGGAAAAGTGAAGAAAACCTTCAATTTTCCAATAGCACTTTTAACTTGTGACCTTTCTTCACGAATACCTCCTCTTTTGAGTGTCTATGTGCAATTTACAAAATTTAGTTTTAAGACATCTTTGATGAGCATTTAGAATTAATTCAGTTAGTTACAACAAAAAACTGTATGCTTCTCTGCACTCTTTATTACATAATGAGATTTCTCTACTAGTAACAAAATATTAACTGGTTAAAGATTAACCTACCCCCAAGAGAGAGAATCTCATTTGAAACAAATTCCAAACATTACAATCAGACAGTCATACCACAGTTTTTGGGCAGACAATCCAGTTTACCTAGTTACTTCATCTAGCATCCTCTCCCCCCGCTTCGGACCACCACCACTGGTCTTAAGAAATTTAAACAGAAGTTCCATGACAGTCATGATGAGTAAAACATTTTCAGGAAATTAACTGAACAATTTTAGCTGACAGATTCTTTAAAAAGCAAAAACAAAAAAACCCACACCTTTTATTTTTAGGACTTGGTTCACTACTGGCATAACTCTAGCTAAAATAAAATGTTTTCTCCAAAACATATAAAAAAAATTGTGCATTTACTTGGAATTCATTTCTTCCTTATCTCATCCTCAATCTCTACCATTTTTCCAACTTCAATTAATTATTTGAAATTACATAGTTCCAATTACATTGATTATAAACTATCATATTCAGGGAATGTGAATTATGGGACCAGATTTTGTTCTTCCATTTTGTTTTCCTGTTGTCAGATGATAATTTCTAACATTGCTTTAAATTACTGAGTGCACCTCCAAGTAATTCAGAAAGTAATAAAAAGCACTATGTTTACAGATTTAGAATGACTGCTCTCATGCACAAAAGCAAATATTTTCATTTGTGAAATAATACATAAATGATGAACAGCTATCAGTCTCCTGTTATGATTTTTGAAAAATGCAGCCTTAGCAGTCAAGTATACAGTATTTATACATCACACAATTATAAGTGGCCATAAAATTACGTGGCTTGTAGAGGCCATACTAAATGTATGCTAATAATGTACTCCAGTTCCTCCTCTCCACAAAAAAAAAAAAAAGCTAGATCAACTATCATGTGTCATTCTAAACATTTAAGAAAATAAAATGGCACTTTTAAAAAGTTCCATAATCGCTCTCATTCAATTCAAATATGCTTTATCCTCACTGAAATTTTAAAGGTAACAGTTTGCAACTCAGCTCCATTCTCACTGGAATAGAGTAAAAGGTATTAGAAAAGCTAAATAAATTACACAACTGTGAAGGATACCCTACCTGGTGTTACATCCACCTTTAAAACAATATTTTCTATTTATGTTAATACTTTTTCAAAACCTTTTTACTTAACTTTCACAGAGAGTGACATAATTCAAAACATGGTGGAACAAAACGCAAGAGATTTCATCACAAGAAACAATACAGACAAATGTATAACAAATCCTAACCCAAAAACACACATTGCTCAAATAAATTGGTTAGTCTCTAAGGTGCCACAAGTACTCCTTTTCTTTTTACTATTAGATGTATTATTTTAGTGATATGGTATGGATACCAGTTCAAAAAACTACACTGCAATACTCCTACTAAAATAGAAAAATATTAGAAAAATATATAGATTGACTTAGAATATAGTCATTATTTAAAGGACTCTGATATTCAAAAAAAACTCCAGAAATGGACTGTTTTCTTGGAATTCTGAACCCTTCCATTTTATGAAAGCTCACTTTGCTAAGTAGCAAAACACTGTCCTATTCCTGAAAAATCTGAAATGCTTTAGATGAGCTTAAAGCTCGTTTTTGTTTTTTTAAAGTATTTCCAGTAGCCCAGGAAATTCAAGATTACCTTGAAACCTATTACAACCTCTTTTACAGTTTTCACCGTAGAGCAAGGCTTTATTTCAATACCAGTGATGCTAATAGCGTTTACAGTTAGGATGCTGCTGGTGAAACCACAGAGCTGCGAAGTGATGTTAGGGGCAGAAGTTGACCCCTGTATTAGTAGTAACTGAGATTTTTACGAACTGAGGGTAACTTTTGCAAGAGGGTCGGATGAAAACACTAGAGCTCAGCCTCCACCGCTTTATGAAAGAATCCCTTCCCACCCCAAGAGGAGCTCGGTTTGCAAGCCCTGACATCTGCAGACAGCAGCGAGTTGATCCACATCTGGGACTGGAAGGGCTAGGGAACAGGAACGGGGAGGGGGTGGGGAGGACGAGTCAGAGTCAGCGCCAGGATATTTCAAGGGTTCTCTCTGGGGACTGTTCCTGACGCGGTCTCGGAGGGGCCGCTTTGAGGAGAAGCGCAGAACCTGGAACAGCCCAGCAGGAGCAGCCACGCTACGCCCCCCACCCCGGGGTCCAACAGCAAGTGCCCCGGCTCCTGGGGGGCCCTGCGGAGGCAGAGGCGAGTCCACAGCTGGACGCAGCCCTTCCCAGCAAGAGGGGCAGGCCCCGGGACAGCGGCTCCGCCAGGGGAGAGAGCAGCCGCCGCTCGCCAGGGGGACGGTGGAGGGGACGCGGCTCCCCCAGCGCCGCCAGCCCCCGCCCCTTCGCCCCGCGAGCCCGGCAGCCGGAGACAGCGCTCCCCTCCCGCGGCCCCAGCGCCGGCCCCGGCCCAGGGGCTCCCCCGCGCACCCCGCTCACCTTGCAGCATGGCCTCCAGTTTCTTCCTGTCCACCCGGAATCGCTCCTCGCCCCACTCGGGGCTGCGCAGGGGCCGCGGGCCGGCCGAGTCCTCCTCGGAGCCGGGCAGCGGGGAGTCGGCGCTCCGCTCGCTGTTGGAGCCCGGGTCGGAGAGCGGCTGCGGCAGGTAGCCGCTCAGCGGGTCGCACTGCGCCGCCATGGCGCGGCCGGGCGGCCCCCGCCTCTGCTCCGAGCCCCACTCGGCCGCTTCCCCGCGGGACGCTATCTGCCCCCACAGCCGCCCCCCCGCCTCATCCCAGCCGCTGCCTGCCAGAGTCCCGGCCCCGGCGCCGCTGCCTGCGCCCGCCTCTGCCTCCGGCTCCCCGCCGAGTGCGCCAGTCCCCGGGCCGGCCGCGGCTCTGCGGCGCCCCCACCCCGCCCGCAGTCCGCACAGCGCCTCCGCCTCCATTGGGCAGCCCGCGGCCCGCCGGGAGGGGCAGGGGATATCCCCGTGCCGGGGGAGGGGGCAGGGGATCCCGGGGGAGGGAGACCCCCCCCGGCATGGGGGTGGAGTGAGCCTGGCGGGGCCGGGATCGCGGTGAGGCGCACCCAGCACTGGCCACTGGGAGCCCCAGCGCCTCTTGGGAGCGCGGGGGGTCACCCCATCATCGGGGGCAGGAGATCCCCATCCCAGAGAGACCCCATTACCATGGGGGGCGTGGGGAACACGCTATAATGGGAGCACGGGATCTTCAACCCCAGGGAAGACACCCCATCGTTGAGGCAGAGAGATCCTTATCCTGGGGGGCACCCTTCATGGGGTGGGGGATCCCGGTCAGGGGGATCACCATCCCAGAGGGAGAACCCCATCATTAGAGCAGGGGGATCCTTATCCTGCATGGGAGACACACCCCATCATGGGGCAGAGGGATCCCCATTCTCTTGGGGTGGGTAGTCTACCATGGAGAGTAGAGTGAGCCTCCCCCCAGGGGAAGACACTTCATCCTGGGGCAGGGGGACCCCCAACCCGAGGGAAGACACCCCCTCATAAGGCAGATAGATCCCCAACCCTGGGTGCACTCCATCATGGGGATCCTTATCTTAAGGTGGACACTCCACAATGGACATAGAGGGATCCCTGTTGGGGGAGAAAAGAACCCATAATGAGAGTATGGACGATTCCCATCTCAGTGGGGAGATAGCCCATCAGGAGGGCACAGGGATCCCCATCCTGGAGGGAGACACCTGTGGCAGGGCTGCAAAGGGATCTTCATCTGAGGAGGAGGGGCAGGAGGATCCCAGCAAAAGTGGAGACACTCCATTATTAGGAAAGAGGAGATCTATATCCCCACCTGCTGAGATGCCTTATCATAGGGGCAAGCAAAAATAGGATATCTCCAGAGAAGTCAGTGAATAGGATTAGAAGCACAGGGTGTGGGGACTATACGTCAATACAATGATTGCAGGATTGGGGCCACAGGCTTCTCAAACAGTAAGCACACACTTAAAATGTTTGTAGGATCAGGGCTTATATGACTATATCTTTTAGGAAAAAGAAGAAAAAGAGCAGATATAATAAGATGATATAAAATTATAAACCGTGAAAAGGTCAACTGCCTGATCTCAATCTGCTCCAAAATACAAAAAAATTAAGTAATAATGTAATTAAAGGGATGTCACTTTAAAATTGGCCCCCAATCTAAACTTTTAAAACCTAAGCTCCATAAAAAATGTTCTTACATTACATTTGCAGTTTTGAAAACCCAAACAATGCAGAAGGTGTAACAAACAAACACCCTGAAATTGTCTTCACTGATTTTTCATTGTTGAAACTGAGAGAAGCGCAAAAAGTAAATAAAATGTATTAGTAGTGGGACATAAACTAAATTTTTAAATGCCTTTCACTTTTGATACTCTAACTTGTAGTAATATAAGTTAAGAAAAGTGTTTGTTTACAACACATGGGACATAGCAGGTGATGCAAATTAGCATAACTCCAGCTAAGAAACTGGCCCAGGATTTTTAAATTCAACATATCTCTTTAAGAGAATAACTTATCAAAGTTCAGTAAAATAATATGCATTTATATGCATAAGAATGTATCTGTGGTTACACTAGTTAGGATTAAAAAAAATAAGATTTATCAATCCTCAGACTTCAAGGCACAACTGATTGCCATCTAGATCAAGGAAAAAAGCTATACAATAATATACTCAGGGCTTGTCTACATGGAAAAGTTAGAACAGTAATAGGTAAACTGATTTAGTTTATGTCTTTTTGGAAGCAGTTTAACCAAAATGGGAAAAAAGCCATTCTTATTCTAGAATAAAAGTGTCCACACAGGGAGTTATACTGGTATAACTACAGAGATTTACCTATATTGGTATAATTATAGTAGTATAACTGGAAACATTTCCCATGTTGACAAGCCTTCAGCTGATGTATCTGCCCTCCCACAATGTGTATTGTGGACTCAATTCATTATATATCAGCAGGAGGAGAGAATGGATGACTTAAAATACTTTTCTGTCTTTTACATCTATGATTCAATGATATGATGGGAGATCATCACTGTGGTAATTGGCAATCATCAGTTGTAGATGCTGATGCTTTAAGATCTGACAGTAACTTCTGAAACCACCGAGTGTGAAGTTTTGCTATATTGATTGTTGTCCTTTAATGGTCTAGAGGACACTAATAGTGTTCTAGAGTGGTCCCTTTCTTTCTTATCTGAAGCATCCCATAGTGTGGTTCTGGGCATTTATGCCCTTGTTGCATCATGTCTGAAGGCTTGTCTACATGTAAAAGTTATTCCAGAAAAAAGTAGGGAGTGAAATTAATGTGAAATAGCTATTCTGGAATAATTCCACTTATAGACAAGCTCTGACACAAAGTGTATTCTGTCTGGGGCAGGACTGTTTTCTTTTACTTGTTTGTACAGGACATAATAGGGCCCTGATCCTTAAATTGGCTTCGTAGATGCTTGCATATAATAAATAATATATAATTACAATCAAAATAAACAATAATGCTAACAGTAATTCATAACTGCTCTTAGGTATCTCTGGTATGGAGTTCCTCAAGCCTCGGTTTTGCTACAGGTATGAGGAAGCATTAATGGAGATAGTAAGGCAATTGGGGCAATAGTGTCTTCAGTATGCAGATGAAACATAGCTCAAGTCATTTCCATCATATCTGGATAGTGCAGTGCCTATGCTTACATCACTGCAAGGCCGAGATTTAGACTGACAAAAGTAAACTGAAAGATGATCATTGCTGGGACGTGGGGAGAAAGATTTTGAGCTTTTGGCAGGGATAGTTCCGCTTCAGTTAATGGTGGTTTGCCTTTTCTCAAGGAGTGTACAGTTTAGGGGCTCTTCTTGACCCTTATCTCTTGCTGGAATCTTAGGTGCTGCCAATGCCAAAGAGTACCATATTTTATCTTGAACTCTGCAATGTTTGCAATCCTTCCTTTCAGTTTCGGACCTCATCATTGCAGTCCAGACCTTTGTGACTTCTAAATTGAATTACTATAATGCACTTTACAATAGTCTTCAAGGCAAGCTCAGAAGTTACAACTGATTTAGAAAGTGATTGCTCACCTGTTATCCACTGTTAGCTGTAATAAATGTGGAAAGTCACTTCTTCAGGAGCTGCATTTGTGTTCTAGTTGTCTCCAGGTGTGATTCAAGGTGTTGACTTTGATTTATAAAGCTCCACATGGGTTGGATTCTGGCTACTTGGGACACTACTTGTTTCCCCAGGCGCCATCCTGGCAGTATGTCTTTTAGAGCACTTAAGATTTAACATTTATTAAACATCCAGGTAGCAAAACATCAACTCTAGCACTTAAGTCCCAGTGATTTGACAGCATCTGAAACCCATCAGGACACAGTGTGATGCCCATATCTCTTACCAAGAATTTGCTTGTAGGATAGTTTGGAAGGATATTCATTGGAGAGGGAAATATCATTTTACTTCATGGTCAAGAGTCATACATTTTATGGTTGTATTCAGTACGCATTCAGAGAGGTAAAAAAAGGCATAAGGCATATTTTATAAATTAGTATAAATAAAGGGAAGTGATCAGTGTAGTTCTGATGTTACCCAAATCCCACTCTGTACCACACATGGGGAAGGGGTCAGTGCTCACATCAAATCAGCTTGAAGTTGAAAGGACTCTGATATTCTATCCCAGGTCATCAGCAGCCAAAGTAGATTCAATTTTTAGCTGCTATAGAGGCCGGGATATGCCTAGACGTACAGGTAGGCAATATGGGCCTGATTTTCAGAGTGAAATGTGTCTGTAATTCCTCTTGAAGTGAATGGCAGTTATGGTTGCTTAGCACCTCTGAAAGTTAGGCATATAGGTATTTTTACCCTGTCTGCCCCTGCTCCACAGAATTCATCCATAAGCTGGTGAAATGTGTAGTCCAAGATTCTCAATGTAGGAGTTCACCACCCTTGCATTTTCTCAAATCTTTCATCTAGAGTCAAGGAGCACTCCTACTTTTCCACATATCTGGCTATGGTACATATCATGCAGCATATTGTACAGCAGTATTTTTTTCATCAGCCATATAAACAATAAAAGAGATTATGGGTCTTTTTGAAAATGATTTATCCAATTTAGTTCCTAACCATTTCCCTTAAATTGGAAATAAACCCCCTTCATGATGTGGTTTTCTACTAAAAATACAAAGAAGACCCTTTGCTTCTTTATTTAAGGCCATGTAAATTGGCAAAAAACCCAAAACCCACCCAGTTTTGGTTATTACAATTTGTACTGATTATATATACAGCATAGTGTCATGCACTGTATAAAAGATTCTATTTCTCCCATATATTTCAACAGAGAGATAAAATGTAAGTTACAGAGAGAACTTAATCTAAGTAGAAAACCACATTCTTAATGGTTAAAACAATATTATATGTGGATACAACTGGGGAGAATGGGGGGAAGTTGGCAGATATTGGATCTGATGGCTAGAGAGAACATCAGTTGAAGTTGACTTTGGCACACAACTTATGCTGGCCATTTTTGTGTGGCTAGTAGCTTGATCAAAGAAAAGAATAACAGGATCTTTCTCATTTTGGCATATTGCTCCTATTTTCCTACATTCTTTCCTCCCTTTTTTCATTCTACTCTCTTTTCCTTACCACTTATATACATAATAGCTACACATCTCAGAAAAGCATAGCTATATAGATAAATAAAAGGGACCTTTGACATAGCTTTAATTTGACCTAACCTATATTGAAAGTCTATTGCATGATACACAAATGGGGGTGAAATGGATACCATGAAGGAAAAATTAAGCAGGATCCATGAATCCTGAGATATGATCTGAATCTCATGGAGCCACAAAATTTGGATCCATAGGGGATCACTGCTAGAGAGTGTTTGGGTCCAGTACTAGGCCTGAGGAAGGATTGGCAGGGCAGTGAGAACTACTAAATAGTGGATTTATGGCCTGTCTCATGGCAGCAGCTGCACTGTGAAGCAAAATACTGGCTGCACACAAAAGGGAGAACAATTGTGTTCCCCTCCTTTCCTTTTTCCTTCCCTTCCCCCTACTAAACCTAGTCTCCTGTTCACTTTGATTTGGCCATTTATGGCTTGAAGAGGATAACCTACTAGCCTGAGATTATGGTTGAAGACCCACTCAGATTACATTTAGGGGTCAAGTTCATGTCATGCTATCAGGAGTCAGGTAGGGTGCATAGGGTTCACCAGGCAGCAGCCAATCCAGTCTGCATGTAACTCAGCGAGGTGCATCAGGCACTTGCAGCATTTGCAAGGGCTGTCTATGCCTGCCATTTCCACATTCTACAAACCCAGGATGCTTCAGCCAATCATAGGAGGACTACTACCAGCCAAGAGGCACAGAAAATAGCCCCAGGGTTCTGAGATATGGGATGGAAGAAGAAAAGAGGGAATATTGAATTAAAAAATATATATATAAATATTTTTATGGGGGAAAATTAATGCTGGTTTTTGCTTATTTTAGGTGAAAAGTGTTTGTTGATGCTGGTTGTATACATATGTTATGGCTCTTTGTCCTGCCCTATTGTATTTATTTATTTGGATTTTTAAAACATAAATTAACACCCATACAAGCTCTGCAAAAGTAACAGGTGAAAATGGGCTGGACTTTTACTCACATTATTCCACTTCGTTTCAGTGCCTAAGGGGATCACAGTCTAGCCCAATATAAGGGAAAGCTCTTCTACACCTAGCTAAGATACCAGCAAATAAAAGCCCTCCCGAACAGATGTAAAACCCACCCAGCCCTCAGATTCCTGGGAGAAAAGATGGGCCTTTCCATGTGTTCTGAATGTGAACAAACCTAGACTCTGGCAAACCACAAGGGAGTAAATTCCAGACCCCAGTCCCTCTCATGGGGAATGCCCTCCTGGTGGCCTCCTCCCTTTTTCAGCTGCTCATCTCAGCTGAGACAGTAATGCCCAAGGGATGATCTTTTAGGTCACCTGGTACCAAACCACTTAAGGTAGGTTTGCCCAATCTGTGGCCCAGAAGATAGTTGTGTCCCTCAAAACTCTAAACTGTGGATTTGAGGGTAACTGTTTGGAAGAAGATGTGTATTTGTTTATAAGCTGGATGTGTGTTCTCTGAATCATGTCTTGTGATTCCCTATTGCTAAGGGGAAGAGGTAGGATGCATTGCTTTTCCCACAAACTCCCCTGAAAGCCTCACCTCTAAGGTGAGTTAGGAGTTCAAATATCTCTGTCAGAGTCTAGGGGAGTGCCTAGCAAAGGATGGATTCTCTTCCACACATGGTTACACTGGGCAACCCGGGCAAGGGGGTGGGGGAAAGGAGAAGTTGAGAAACAACATCAACTTGCAGCTCCCTGATTCTATCCCCAGCCCAAATTACAGTAACCCAGGACTATGCTCAAGCTGGTGCCAGCTGGAATTCAGCACATTCTGGCTACTTCCCACCTCTGACACACTCCTTGTGCTGTGGGGAGGGAAGCTTAGAAGGTGCCTGTACCAACTGTAGACCCCTCTGTGGACTCTGATGTCAGGGGAATCACCACAGGGGCCTTGCAGATAGTTTCCTTTTACATCCTCTGATTGGAGCAAAGGGAGTGGAACAGGACAGAGTGTCTGCCCCGAGATACTGATTGTGTCCTCTTGACCTGTTTGAAGAAACATGTTTGGCTGCCAGGCAAAAGAGATCAGACCCATTGCTTTAGGGCAGTGGTTCTTAATTAGGGGTACACGTATCCCTGGGGTTACTCAGAGGTCTTGCAGGGAGTACAATAACTCATCTAGATATTTGCCTCGTTTTACAACAGGCTATGTAAAAAGCACTAGCAAAGTCAGTACAAACTAAAATTTCATACAGACATTGACTTGTTTATACAGTTCTATATACTATACACTGAAATGTAAGTACAATATTTATATTCCAATAGATTTATTTTATAATTATATGGTAAAAATTAGAAAGTAAGCAATTTTTCAGTAATAGTGGGCTGTGATTCTTTTGTATTTTTTGTCTGATTTTGTAAGCAAGTCGTTTTTAAACAGAGGCTAGGGACACCATTCCTACACATCCTGGCTAATAGCCATTGATGGACCTATCCTCCATGAATTTATCTAGTTCTTTTTTGAACCCTGTTATGGTGTTGGCCTTCACAACATACTCTGGCAAGGAGTTCCACAGGTTGACTGTGTGTTATGTGAAGAAATACTTCCTTTTATTTGTTTTAAACCTGCTGCCTATTAATTTCATGTAGTGACCCCTAGTTCTTGTGTTATGAGAAGTAGTAAACAACACTTCCTTATCTACTTTCTCTACACCAGTCATGATTTTATAGACCTCAATCATACCTCCTCTTAGCCATCTCTTTTCCAAGCTGAAAAGTCCCAGTCTTATTAATCTCTCCTCATACAGATGCCTCTAATCATTTTTGTTGCTCTTTTCTGAACCTTTTTCAATTCCAATATATCTTTTTTGAGATGGGAAGACCACATCTGCACACAGTATTCAAGATGTGGGTGTACCATGGATTTCATAGAATCATAGAATATCAGGGTTGGAACGGACCTCAGGAGGTCATCTAGTCCAACCCCCTGCTCAAAGCAGGACCGATCCCCGACTAAATCATCCCAGCCTGGGCTTTGTCAAGCCTGACCTTAAAAACTTTCTAGGGACGGAGATTCCACCGCCTCCCTAGGTAACGCATTCCAGTGTTTCACCACCCTCCTAGTGAAAAAGTTTTTCCTAATATCCAACCTAAATCTCCCCCACTGCAACTTGAGACCATTACTCCTTGTTCTGTCATCTGCTACCACTGAGAACAGTCTAGAGCCATCCTCTTTGGAACCCCCTTTCAGGTAGTTGAAAGCAGCTATCAAATCCCCCCTCATTTTTCTCTTCTGAAGACTAAACATCCCCAGTTCCTCAGCCTCCCCTCATATGTCATGTGTTCCAGTCCCCTAATCATTTTTGTTGCCCTCCGCTGGACTCTTTCCAATTTTTCCACATTCTTCTTGTAGTGTGGGGCCCAAAACTGGACACAGTACTCCAGATGAGGCCTCACCAATGTCGAATAGAGGGGAATGATCACGTCCCTCAATCTGCTGGCAATGCCCATACTTATACATCCCAAAATGCCATTGGCCTTCTTGGCAACAAGGGCACACTGTTGACTCATATCCAGCTTCTCGTCCACTGTCACCCCTAGGTCCTTTTCTGCAGAACTGCTGCCGAGCCATTCGGTCCCTAGTCTGTATCCGTGCATTGGATTCTTCTGTCCTAAGTGCAGGACTCTGCACTTGTCCTTGTTGAACCTCATCAGATTTCTTTTGGCCCAATCCTCTAATTTGTCTAGGTCCCTCTGTATCCTATCCCTACCCTCCAGCACATGTACCTCTCCTCCCAGTTTAGTGTCATCTGTAAACTTGCTGAGGGTGCCATCCACACCATCCTCCAGATCATTTATGAAGATATTGAACAAAACCGGCCCCAGGACCGACCCCTGGGGCACTCCACTTGATACCGGCTGCCAACTAGACATGGAGCCATTGATCACTACCCGTTGAGCCCGACAATCTAGCCAGCTTTCTATCCACCTTATAGTCCATTCATCCAGCCCATACTTCTTTAACTTGCTGGCAAGAATACTGTGGGGGGCAGTGTCAAAAGCTTTGCTAAAGTCAAGGAACAACACGTCCACTGCTTTCCCTTCATCCACAGAGCCAGTTATCTCATCATAGAAGGCAATTAGATTAGTCAGGCATGACTTGCCCTTGGTGAATCCATGCTGACTGTTCCTGATCACTTTTCTCTCCTCTAAGTGCTTCAGAATTGATTCCTTGAGGACCTGCTCCATGATTTTTCCAGGGACTGAGGTGAGGCTGACTGGCCTGTGGTTCCCAGGGTCCTCCTTCTTTCCTTTTTTAAAGATGGGCACTACATTAGCCTTTTTCCAGTCATCTGGGACCTCCCCCGATCGCCATGAGTTTTCAAAGATAATGGCCAATGGCTCTGCAATCACATCCGCCAACTCCTTTAGCACTCTCGGATGCAACACATCCGGCCCCATGGACTTGTGCTCATCCAGCTTTTCTAAATAGTCCCGAACCACTTCTTTCTCCACAGAGGGCTGGTCACCTCCTCCCCATGCTATGCTGCCCAGTGCAGTAGTCTGGGAGCTGACCTTGTTCGTGAAGACAGAGGCAAAAAAAGTATTGAGTACATTAGCTTTTTCCACATCCTCTGTCACGAGGTTGCCTCCCTCATTCAGTAAGGGGCCCACACTTTCCTTGACTTTCTTCTTGTTGTTAACATACCTGAAGAAACCCTTCTTGTTACTCTTAACATCTCTTGCTAGCTGCAACTCCACGTGTGACTTGGCCTTCCTGATTTCACTCCTGCAAGCCCGAGCAATATTTTTATACTCATCCCTGGTCATTTGTCCAATCTTCCACTTCTTGTAGGCTTCTTTTTTGTATTTAAGAGCAGCAAGGATTTCACTGTTGAGCCAAGCTGGTCGCCTGCCATATTTACTATTCTTTCTGCACATCGGGATGGTTTGTCCCTGTAACCTCAATAAGGATTCTTTAAAATACAGCCAGCTCTCCTGGACTCCTTTCCCCCTCATGTTATTCTCCCAGGGGATCTTGCCCATCAGTACCCTGAGGGAGTCAAAGTCTGCTTTTCTGAAGTCCAGGGTCTGTATTCTGCTGCTCTCCTTTTTTCCTTGTGTCAGGATCCTGAACTCGACCATTTCATGGTCACTGCCTCCCAGGTTCCCATCCACTTTTGCTTCCCCTACTAATTCTTCCCGGTTTGTGAGCAGCAAGTCAAGAAGAGCTCTGCCCTTAGTTGGTTCCTCCAGCACTTGCACCAGGAAATTGTCCCCTACATTTTCCAAAAACTTCCTGGATTGTCTGTGCACCGCTGTATTGCTCTCCCAGCAGATATCAGGGTGATTGAAGTCTCCCATGAGAACCAGGGCCTGCGTTCTAGTAACTTCTGCAAGTTGCCGGAAGAAAGCCTCGTCCACCTCATCCCCCTGGTTTGGTGGTCTATAGTAGACTCCCACCACGACATCACCCTTGTTGCTCACACTTCTAAACTTAATCCAGAGACTCTCGGGTTTTTCTGCAGTTTCATACTTGAGCTCTGAGCAGTCATACTGCTCCCTTACATACAGTGCAACTCCCCAACCTTTTCTGCCCTTCCTGTCCTTCCTGAACAGTTTATATCCATCCATGACAGTACTCCAGTCATGTGAGTTATCTCACCAAGTCTCTGTTATTCCAATCACATCATAATTCCTTGACTGGTCCAGGACTTCCAGTTCTCCTTGCTTGTTTCCCAGGCTTCGTGCATTTGTATATAGGCACTTGAGGTAACCTGCTGATCACCCCTCTTTCTCAGTATGAGGCAGGAGCCCTCCTGTCTCATGCGCTCCTGCTCGTGCTTCCTCCCGGTATCCCACTTCCCCACTTACCTCAGGGCTTTGGTCTCCTTCCCCTGGTGAAACTAGTTTAAAGCCCTCCTCACTAGGGTAGCCAGCCTGCTTGCGAAGATGCTCTTTCCTCTCTTCGTTAGGTGGAGCCCATCTCTGCCTAGCACTCCTTCTTGGAACACCATCCCATGGTCAAAGAATTCAAAGCCTTCTCTCCGACACCACCTGCGTAGCCATTCGTTGACTTCCACGATTCGACGGTCTCTACCCAGGCCTTTTCCTTCCACGGGGAGGATGGACGAGAACACCACTTGCACCTCAAACTCCTTTATCCTTCTTCCCAGAGCCACGTAGTCCGCAGTGATCCGCTCAAGGTCATTCTTGGCAGTATCATTGGTGCCCATGTGAAGAAGCAGGAAGGGGTAGCGATCTGAGGGCTTGATGAGTCTCTGCAGTCTCTCCGTCACATCGCGAATCTTAGCTCCTGGCAAGCAGCAGACTTCTTGGTTTTCCCATTTTATATAAAGGCAACATGATATTTTCTGTCCTATTATCTATCCCTTTCTTAATTATTCCCAGCATTCTGTTCACTTTTTTGACTGCTGCACACTGAGTGGATGTTTTCAGAGAACTATCCACAATGACTCTAAGATCTCTTTCTTGAGTGGTAACAGCAAATTTAGACCCCATCATTTTATATGGATAATTGGGATTATGCTTTCCAATGTGCATTACTTTGCATTTATCAACATTAAATTTCATCTGCCATTTGTTTGCCCAGTCACCCAGTTTTGAGAGATCCTTTTGTAGCTGTTTACAGTCTGCCTGGGTCTTAACTATCCTTAGTAATTTTGATATATGCTGATCCCAGTAGTTGGGAGACTGTGTGCAACTTACTGAATTTGTTAACTTAGTAAATAAATAAGCAATTTTACAAAGGGCAATGTATTAGAAGCTACACTTGGTTCATTTATTTTGGCAACTGCAGTTTAGTTTTAATTACTTGAAATTATTTCAGAATATTCAACTAAAATGTACTTCTTGCAAAAATTATATTGTGGGTAATGTGAGATCTCACTACCACAGTCTGCTGTTATGTTTGCTAAGAAATAGGCAAAGGACATCATTTTTATGCAAATCATAAGATTTATGCTTAAGCAAAATCTGTGCTAATGAGATACTATTCAATGGGTCATATTCATCTTTGCCATAATATGGAGTTACACTAAGCAGAAAGTTATACATTTGGGAATTTTGTTTGGTAAATTCTATGTCTTTTTCTGAGTGATCAGGGTCTGTACAATAGTATTCTCTTCAAGATAAGTGGAAATCCCCAGATTCATTATGAAGTGGTATCTAGTGAGCACACCAAATATTGATGAGTAGATTGTAATGATTTTTTTTTCAAAAGTGAACCAAGAATTTTTCCTTTTCCTTAAATGTATATGTAAAAATTAGTTTGCAATGTATTCAGTGTTCAAGTCTTGCTTCCTCTCCTTGTGGATCAGTATAACAACAGTAATGGGAATCCATTTTGTAGTCCCTGATTCAGGAAACCATCTGTTTTCAGGAGGGGGATGTAAAAGATACTCAAAGGATCATTGAGCAGTCAAAGTGCATCTCAAGGAGACAATATTTAACATTTCTTCCTTACAGTTTAGTTGTGCAACCTTGTTTTTATTTTTTAAAGCCAAGGAAAACAGCCCTAGTAGTCAGCAAAGACTTTGTCTGTACAGTACTCTGATCAAACTTGACCCTCAGCTAGTATAAACTTCATTAAAATCAACAAAGTTTTGCTGTCAGTGGAGCTAGGATGATTTACGTCTGTTGACGATTTGGTCCCAAGTGTTTATTACATGAACTATAACAGGATACAAAAATGGTTCTAGTACCCAAAAGAATTAAAACCAAAGTGGAGAAGAGGATCATTGGCAATTACCTGCTTTCCTAAAATGCTGCAGCCAAAACAGCAAAAACCTAGGGAAATGACTCATAGTGCTCAAAAGAAAGAAAAACAGCCTTGTAATGGCAAGAAAAACTAGGATAATGTAGCCATACTGTTGAAGTAAATGTTACTAGTCCTCAGAGACAGAGATAGGAAGCACTGAAAATGACTGAATTACATTCCTGACACGAGCCTGCAGTATTGTTATCATCAGGTTATGGACTATAAATGGCCAAGAACTTTGATAGTTTTGAAGAGACAAGTGTTGCTCTCACTTATGTGCATGCAGCCCAATTGAAGTGAATGGGTTTGAACACATGTAAGATAGCAGAATTTGTCCCAATGATCTCACAGTCACAAGTATTCTTTGACTGTTTTTTGACAATGACTAGTATTGTGACACATGGTGTCCAGCTTATCCATTACATGCCTATCTCCCAGTTGTGACTTTGAGGATTTCAAGTGCTTAAGTGTTGTGTATCAATTGTGCCTTTTTTTAAAAAAATCACACTTAATATCAATAAATACATATTTATTGACCAGAGAAGAGGAAAAAATCCATATTACTCTGACCCAGCTTCCTTTGCAAAGGCCTATGAACTTCATACTGATGTATTAAACAAAACAACAGGCAGTAAAGTTAAACATATAGCTAACCCAGACTTATATTATAATTTAAAATATTGCACCTTGGCATGGAATCCATTTGAAAAAGAGAGCGTATTAGGTACAACAGTTATTTAGCATTTATTCAGAGTCATTAACAGTAGAATTTAATAATGATTCAGCTTCTGAATCCGTAGCATTACCTTCAGCCAAATCTCCCTTCCTACCATAGTTCCAGGGGTGCCTGAGCTAGAACCCCTCATCAGACCAGAGAGGGGCAATCTTTGTCAAGACTCTGGAACTTGTTCCCCTCCTTGCTCTGAAATAGCTGGAACTTGATGACCTTCCATGCACATTGCAAGGATATCTGTTTGATAGGCTCTGTGGAGCAGGGTTGAGGATATGCTTCCCATAGTGATAAAGGGTTGGAAAGGAGTTTCTGTTGAAACGATTACTTAAATGCTGCTAGGATTTTATTGTATCATTAATTATGATGGGCATCTATTATTTTAAATCTAAATACAGAAATATATTCAAATATCTTGTCACCTCCACAAAGTTGTCAGGACTTGATCCTTATCCCAAATGGTAAAAGAAAAGTTACTATTAAAGTGCAAAAAAAGAAAAAAAAAAGAGAAGTTGGGAGATATAGATAGAGGTGGTGTTTAATAGGGAATTGCATCAATTTTAACAATATGAAGCTGTGGATCAGTTTTTCCCCAGCTATCCTTTCTAATACAAACAATACAGAGCTAAGGAATTAGTCCTTTACAGACTGTGTAGCAATCATAATATGTCATTGTTTTCCTACATCTCAATACATTATGGTGCAATAATGTATTATCTTGGATAAAACTGCTCTTTAGAGACATTAGTCCTACGAAGAACTGGCAAATGGACATGGATAGAAAGTGAAGTACAACAGCAAAGTTATTGGTGGGAAAATCTGCATCAGAAGGGGCCAACATATTGATGTGAGTTAAATAGCAAAGAGAAGGAAACGAAGAGTTGGCATAGACTAGAAGAAATGGATATTTCCAGAGAATATTACCTAACGTCTATGCATGTTTGTAGCATAAAGAAACATAGTTTAACAGAAGTGTAGGTCTGGGGCTGCATATAATATAATGTAGACATGACCTCAAGGAAATAGTTATCTTTTGTAAACACACTTTCTGGAGTATCCTATTTTTTTGCTGAGCATTTTTCAGGAAAACAAAGAGACCAGAGATGTTTTTCTATAATGCTAAACTGGAGACAAGTTAGGTATTCTTGCAATATATCATGATTTTAAATTTTGTGGATGTTTAGTGATACTTTCTGTAGTATTTGTCTAGGTCAGTGGTTCTCAAACTGTGGTCCGCGGACCACCAGTGGTCCACGAGCTCCATTCAGGTGGTCCACGGATATTTCCCTCTAAGGTGCTTGCCTGGGTAGCTGCATATGAGAGAATGAAGGGCCACCCACCTAATTAGTGGAGCCCTTTGGACCCTGGAGAAGACGCACATGTAAGGTGAAGTGGTGGCCTTTGGGGGGAATAGGGGGTAGGTGGGAAGGGGCAGTGGGGTGAGAAGAGAGGGTGGGGGGAATTTGGGACATGCAGGGCTGGTGTGGCCAGAGAAAAAGGCAACTTTCCCTAGCTCGGGGGCTGCCGTGGTGGGGAAGAGAGGGCACATCCATCGCATTAGAAAGGTAAGACTACTGATATTAAAATATGAGTTGTGTGCTTTATTTGTAGAATAAAAAAAACTTTAATTATTAAGATTTTTATATATATAGTGCTTTTATCCAAAACGCTTTACAATAGTTAGCTAACAGTACAGACAATATTTGGAAAGATCATTAAGTGGTCCGCTGAGACCCTCAGCAATTTTGAAGTGGTCCGCAAAAAAAAAAGTTGAGAACCATGGGTCTAGGTATATATGTTCAAGGGAGATTTTCAAAAGAGCAAAGGGGAGTTAGGCACTCAACTCCCGTTCAAAGTCAATGGGAAACAGGCAGCTTATTTCCCTGTGTCACTTCCCCCAAAACCTCTCTCTTCCCAAGATTTTATTTTTGATCAAGATCGCTAACGATTGTGCTGACACTGCTCTAATCTGGGTGCCTGAGAGTTGTGTGGGAGCAGTTATGGGCTGACGCACTCATTGACAACTCATCTCTGACCTTATGGGAGGTAGAAGATAGTGAAAGCAACCCTGTTTGTGCCTTGGCATCTAGACATGTCTAAGACTGCTGTCTTCCTCTGGAGAAGTGCCACAGGGTTTTGGAAAACTGTATTGTCCGTCTGATTTGTATGAGTTGTATAGATATGACTTCCATTGAAAACTACATGATAAAAAATGAGGGGGCACTGAGAGGGTTGGATGGCTAATGGTATGAAGCCATGAAAGTTTGGTGATATTTTACTTTTCTTGTCTTGATTCATCATGCTACTATATAATGTCGTGCAATATATGGAGGAAAGAGGAAAGAGTTAAACAAATTTCCATATCTTTTTATCCCTAGTACATTGATTTTTAAATTAAGATGAATAACTAACTAGACTCAGTTAACCTCTGGGAAAGGTCTTTTAATTATTAACTTAAACAGTAAGTGGGAGTTTCACTTATTCTGGTCAAAGAAAATTAGTTATGCATTTTATAATAAATAGACTAAGGACATTTTATCTGATTTTACCTTTGTATTTCAAATACACCTATCTTTCAATTTACGGTACAAATGTAACATTTGAACTCAGTGGGCCAAATTCATTCTGGGCGTGCACCATTGATTCCATTCAGATTAGATGAGGGATGAATCTGTTCCAGTGCCTTTCATTTAGGGTCTTCTTGTAACCATCTCCCTCTCTCACACATACACACACGATTGTGTTAAATGTACTTAAGGCAAAGATCAACAAGATGAGAGTGATTTAAGAAGGTTGATCTAGGAAGCTTTATTCTTCTAAGGCACAGCAAAAGTACAATATTACGGTTGGTATACAAAAAAAGTGTTTTAGATTGGATTTAGTGTCTAATTTACACATTCCTTAAACATATCACAGGAAATAAACAGTGCTAGAGATGCAACAGGCTAGAAAGTCATGGGGTAATGCTAAGCCCATGGAGGTCTGCGCTTACGTAAGGGGAAATGCACAGATATGACCATGCAAAATGAACAACTAATTTGTCAGTGCATCAACAGTTACTGTACTGATTCTGAACCTGAACATCAGGCCACTCTCAGCTGGTAGAGATAGGTATACATCCATTTCCGCCAGCTGGGGATCTGGCCCAAGAAATACATACTCCGCTTCCTCTGTGGGTGTAATAGTCACTCCAAACAGGATCACCATGGTATTCAAGTGGTATCCAAATGGACCGGCAGATTATAGATACCAGAATATTAAACTGGCTCCAAGGATGTATACACCATAACATCAGCATAAGATGTTTAGTTGACCAGGTTTATGCTTGCAATGTCACAGATACAGTCACTTCGGAACACAAGGAACTACTAAGACTGTGCATGCATATGAGCTTTCATAATTCATTGCAGGGATGTCGGAAGGTGAATAACGTGTCAAGGGGGATATTTCCCATTCAGTGTGGCAGTAGTGGACAGGTGGCCTGCAAAGAGAGTCCCTAACTCAGAAAGGCAGTTAAATAAGCATAATTTTAAGCATGTGAGTAATCCTGTTGAAATCAATGCTCCAATTTATGCACATGCATAAGTGCTTTGCAGGAATGGGGTCATATACCTTAATTTACAGTGAGTATTAAGGGGAAGGAGTGAGCTGAGCAATAATATTAGGCATCAGAAAAAATACAGATATCAATATAAATTCAAGAACATAAGAAGTCCATACTGGGTCAGACCAATGGTCAATCTAGTCCAGTATCCTGTCTTCTGACAGTGGCTGGTGCTAGATGCTTCAGAGGGAGTGAACAGAACAGGGCAATTTATCGAGTGATCCATCCTCTTTCGTCCACTCCCGGCTTCTACCAGTCAGAGGTTTAGGGACACCCAGAACATGGGTTCATGCCCCTGACCAGCTTGTCTAATAGCCATTGATAAACCTATCCTCCATCAAACTTACCCATTTCTTTTTTTGAAACCAGTAATACTTCTGGCCTTCACAACATTCTCTGGTAACGAATTCCACAGGTTGACTGTGCATTTTGTGAAGAAGTACTTCCTAATGTTTGTTTTAAACCTGCTGCCTATTAATCCCCCCTGGTTCATGTGTTATGTGAAGGGGTAAATAAAACTTCCTTATTCACTTACTCCACACCATTCATGATTTTTGTAGACCTCTATCATATCCCCCTTCAGTCGTCTCTTTTCCAAGATGAAAAGTCCCAGTCTTTTTAATCTCTTTTCATATGGAAGCTGTTCCACATCCCTAATAATTTTTGTTGCCCTTCTCTGAATCTTTTCCAATTCTAATATATCTTTTTGAAATAGGGCCATCAGAACTTCATGCAGTATTCAAGGTGTGGATATACCATGGATTTATATAGTGGCATTATATTTTCTGACTTATCGTCCCTTTCCCAATGATTCCTAACATAGTTAGCTATTTTGACTGCCACTACACACTGAGCAGATGATTTCAGAAAACTCCAAGATCTCTTTCTTAAGTGGTAACAGCTAATTTAGACCCCATCATTTTATATGTATAGTTGGGATTATGGTTTCCAATGTGCATTACTTTGCACTTGTCAACATTGAATTTCATCTGCCATTCTTCTGCCCAGTCACCCAGTTCTGGGAGATCCCTTTGTAACTCTTTGCAGCCATCTTTGGTCTTAACTACCTTGAATAATTTTGTATCATCTACAGACTTTGCCACCTCATTGTTCACCTCCTTTTCCAGATCATTTATGAATATGTTGAACAGCACAGGCCCCAGTACAGATCCTTGGGGGACCCCGCTATTTCTCTCTCTCCATTGTAAAAACCGACCATTTATTCCTACTCTTTGTTTCCTATCTTTTAAACAGTTACTGATCCATGAGAGGACCTTTCCACTTATCCCATAACTCCTTACTTTGCTTAAGAAACTTTGGGGACCTTGTCAAAGGCTTTCTGAAAGTCCAGGTAAATTATATCCACTGGATCATCCATGTCCACGTTTGTCGACCCTTTTAAATAATTTTAATAGATTGATGAGTGATGATTTCCCTTTACAAAAGCTGTGTTAACTCTTCCCCAACATATTGTCTGATAATTCTGTTCTTTATTATAGTTTCAACCAATATGCCTGGTACTGAAGTTATTGAAGGAAAAGATCAACAAGATTCTGTAATTACCAGGATCACCTCTGAAACTTTTTTTAAAAATCAGCATCCCATCAGCTATCTGCCAGTCAACTAAAACAGAGGCTAATTTGAGTATCAATTTCTCCTAGTCTATGCCAACTCTTCATTTCCTTCTCTTTGCTATTTAATTCACGTCAACATGTTGGCCCCTTCGGATGCAGATTTTCCCACCATTAACTTTGCTATTGTACTTCACTTTGTTTCCATGTCTATTTGCCAGTTCTGTGTAGAACTAATGTCTCAAAGAGCAGTTTTATCCAAGATAATAGATATGTATTGAGAGGTAGGAAAACAATGTGACCGAACAATGAAAACAATAAGAGAAAATGTGGAAATGGCAGAAGTGCTAAATTACCTTTTTTGTCCAAAAAGTTTCCCCAAAAAGTTTAGGAGTGATTGGACTTGTAACATAGTGAATGCAGTGAAAATGAGATAGGATCAGAGGCTAAAATAGGGGAAGAACAAGTTAAAAATTACTTGGACAAGTTGGATGTCTCCAAGTCACCAGGGCCTGATGAAATACATCCTAGAATACTCAAGAAGCTGACTGAGGAGATATCTAAGCCATTAGCAATTATCTTCAAGAAGTCATGGAAGATGGGTGAGATTCCAGAGTACTGGAAAAGGCAAAAATAGTGCCAATCTATAAAAAGGGGAATAAGGACAACCCAAGGAATTACAGACCAGTTAGCTTAGCTTCAGTGCCTGGAAAGATAATGGAGCAAATAATTAAGCAATCAATTTGCAAATACCTAGAAAATAAGATGATAAGTAACAATCAGCATGGATTTGTCAAGAACAAATCATGTCAAATCAACCTAATAGCTTTATTTGACCGGGTAACAAGCCTTGTGGATGAGGGGAGGTGGTAGATGTGGTATATCTCGATTTTATTAAGATTTTTGATACTGTCTCACATGACCTCCTCATAAACAAACTAGAGAAATACAACCTAGATGGAGCTACTATAAGGTGAGTGCATAATTGGTTGGAAAACTGGTCCCAGAGAGTGGGAACAAAGTGGCTCACAGTCAAGCTAGAAGGGCATATCAAGTGGGGTTCCACAGGAAGTAGTCCTGTGCTTGGTTCTATTCAATATCTTCATCAATGATTTAGATTATGGCATAGAGCGTACATTTATAAAGTTTGTGGATGACAAAAGCTGTGAGGGGTTGCAAGTACTTTGGAGGATAGGATTAAAATTCAAAATGATCTGGACAAACTGGAGAAATGGTCTGAAGTAAATAGGATGAAATTCAATACGGACAAATGCAAAGTACTCTACTTAGGAAGGAGCAATCAGTTGCACACATATAAAATGGGAAATGACTGCCTAGGAAGGAGTTCTACAGAAAGGGAGCTGCGGGACAGAGTGGATCATAAGATAAATATGAGCCAATACTGTAACATTGTTGCAAAAAAATTAAACATCATTCTGGGGTGTATTAGCAGGAGTGTTGTAAAGACACAAGAAGTAATTCTTCTGCTCTACTCCATGCTGATTAGGCCCAAACTGGAGTATTATGTCCAGTTCTGGGTGCCACATATCAGGAAAGATGTGGACAAATTGGAGAGAAAGTCCAGAGAAGAGCAACAAAAATGATTAAAGGTCTGGAAAACATGACCTATGAAGGAAGATTGAAAAAATTGGATTTGTTTAGTCTGGAGAAGAGAAGACTAAGAGGGGACATGATAACAGTTTTCAAGTAAATAAAAGGTTGTTACAAGGAGGAGAGAGAAAAATTATTCTCGTCTTATCCTCAGAGGTTAACAAGAAGCAATGGGCTTAAATTGCAGCATGGGCAGTTTAGGTTGGACATTAGGAAAAACTTCCTAACTGTCAGGGTGGTTAAGCACTGGAATAAATTCCCTAGGTAGGTTGTGGAATCTCCACCACTGGAGATTTTTAAGAGCAGGTTAGACAAACACCTATCAGGGATGGTCTAGATAATACTTAGTCCTGCCTTGAGTGCAGGGGACTGGACTAGAAGACCTCTCAAGGTCCCTTCCAGTCCTATGATTCTATGATA
Source organism: Lepidochelys olivacea (assembly GCF_965140295.1). Taxonomy (NCBI): domain Eukaryota; kingdom Metazoa; phylum Chordata; order Testudines; family Cheloniidae; genus Lepidochelys; species Lepidochelys olivacea. Next base: position 75,898,720 of record NC_140417.1, on the reverse strand, counting down.
CCACATTACTAGTTCTGCAATTTAATATTTGGAGTGCCTTCAGAACTCTTGTATGAATACCATCTGGTCCTGGTGATTTATTAGTGTTTATCAATTTGTTCCAAAACCTCCTCCATTGACACCTCAATCTTGGACAGTTCTTCAGATTTGTCACCTAAAAAGAATGACTCAAGTGTGGGAATCTCCCTGATGTTTTTTGCAGCGAAGAATTCATTTAGCTTCTCCTCAATGGTCTGGTGTTCCTTGAGTGCTCCTTTAGTACCTCAGTTATCCAGTAGCCCCAATTACTGTTTGGCAGGCTTCTTGCTTCTGATGTACTTTAGAAAAATTGCTGTTGGTTTTTGTGTCTTTTGCTAGTTCTTCAAATTCTTTTATGACCTCCCTAATTATGCTTTTACTCTTGATTTGCCAGAGTTTATTTTCTGTTCTATTTCTGTTCTATTCTATTCTACTCTGTTCTATTTTCCCTTGGTAGGATTTGACTTCCAGTTTTTAAAAGGACACCTTTTTGTCTCTAACAGCCTTTTTTATTCTGTTCAAAGATGGTGACTTTTTGGGGGCCTCTTACTGTTTTTTTTTAACAGCTTTGTGCCAAAGCATATTTATAAGGAGAATATCTAGTTGTTATATATAGTGCTCTTCATCAGTAGATCTCAAAGCACTTTACAGAGGAGCTCATCATCATTATCCCTATTTTACATGTGAGGAAATTGAGGCAGAGAAGGGAAATGACTTGCCCAAAGGTCACCGAGCAGGTCAATGACTAAATCAGGACTAGAACCCAGGTCTCCTTATTCTCAGTCCAGAAATAGAAAATGTTCTGAAACAGCCAGAGTTTGACAACTTCAGGTATGTTGCAAAGCCTCACTGTTCACTCAGGCTTCTGGGGAGAGGAACGGTGCTGTGAGGACCTGTTGTGAGAACTGGGAAAAGAGACAGAAGACTGAATTAGTTCAGACAAAAAGGCCTATTGATGAAAAACAAGGACTGTGTTAAGATCATGCCTGGTAAACATGAACAGTATGACACTGAAAATCAGTGACCCAAAACTGGTGTGTCAGAAATTAGACGTATTGGTGGACAAAACAATGAGGGGATGGGCAATTCGATCCATCACTCCATTTTGGGGTCCTTAAAGAAAGCTTTTGGTAGAAAACTTAGAGCAAGTTTCACCATCATGGCTGCCACCCCCTGCAAATCCCAAGACCTTGGGCCTGTGTCATACAGATCCTGAAAGATGTCCCGACCGGTCGGGACCAGAGACAGGGATACAGATAACATCACTACCTCTACTGGCTACGGCTGATTCCCAAACATTACTGGGGATGTGAGACTTTGTCGCCCTCTCCATCCCACCCAGTGTGTCTTTTTCTTTCCCTATCTTATTTCTTCTCTTTCCTTTCTCTCTCCTTTTTCCTTCTGTCTAACAAGAGTCTGGCTTAGCCAGTCATGGCTGTGTATTTTGCAACACTGCTATAAGCCTGTGACCAGAAAGAGACAGCTAAAAGCAATGCAGCTAAACAGTCTGATGCAAGTTTGCAAGGTCTCAGAGTGGCTGATCAGACTGTATGCTGTGCCTGTGTTTTTCCAGCAGTGAGGTTGCAAGTGAGAGTCAACAGCAAGAACAGCTGGATGACCCTGAAGGCTGGAGTGGCAGAAATGGGATGAAATTCAATAATACAAAGTGCAAGGTCTTGTATTTAGGGTCTATTAATAAGATTTTTTGTTGCAAGTTGGAGGTTCATCAGCTGGACGTAACACAGGAGAGAGACTTGGCTGTGTGGGTTGATAACAAGATGACTATGAGTTACCAGTGTCATGTGGCTGTAAAAAAGAGGGGAAAATACCATGGAGAGTAAAGAGCTATTTAAGCTAAAGGACAATGTTGGCACAAGAACAAATGGATATAAACTGGCTACACAGAAATTCAGGCTGCAAATTAGAAGAAGATTTCTAACCACCAGAGGGGTGAGGTTCTGGAACAGCCTCCCAGTAGGAGTTGTGGGGGGAAAACAACTTAATTGTTTTAAGAGAGAGCTGGATAAATTTATGAATTCAATTGTATGATGGCATTGCTTGTGATAGGAGAACACAGCACTCAAACATTTCTGGTTTATGTTCCTAAAGGATCATGCTTCAGGCTTTCAGCGGGGCACCTGCAGCGGGCCTGGAAGGGATATTCCACACCGCTCAGTGTATTCTGGGAGGTTTTATTTGATCTCCTTCCTCCGAAGCATCATGGATTGCCATGGCTGGAGATGGGACATTGGGCAGGGAAGGCCAGGGCTCTGAGCATTCTCTCAGGTGCTTGGTTGGCTGGTTCTTCCTGACAGGAGCAGGGGCTAACTGATCATCATATGAGAGGTTCAGAAAGAATTTTTCCATGGGTTAGAGCGGCAGTGTCTGGGGTTTTTTTCACCTTCCTCTGCAACATGTGGGTGTGAGTTACTTGCTGGATTATCTGGATATATCTCATTTAAACATTCCCCTGCCATTGCAGGGTCCTCAGGTATTGGTACACCTTGGTACCTCCTATACTTTGCCTGTGGCACATCTCCTTAGGCTGTAATACTTTGATCTAATTTCAGTTGCTGGGTTTAGTGTGTGGATGAGGTTGGTGGCCTGTGATACACAGGAGGTCAGTCTAGAGCAGGGGTGGGCAAACTTTTTGGCCCGAGGGCCACATTGGGGTTGCAAAACCGTATGGAGGGCTGGGTAGGGAAGGCTGTGCCTCCCCAAACAGCTTGCCCCCTATCCGCCCCCTACCATTTCCTGCCCCCCTGATTGCCCCCCTCAGAACTCCCCACCCATCCAACCCCCCTGCTCCTTGTCCCCTGACCGCCCCCTCCCGGGACCCCCCTCCCCATCCAACCCCCCCTGCTCCCTGTCTCCTGACTGCCCTGATGCCTATCCACATCCCTGCCCCCTGACCGCCCCTCCAGAACCTCCTCCCCATCCAATTGCCCCTGACAGGCCCCTCGGGACTCCCACACCTATCCAACCGCCCCCTGCTCCCTGTCCCCTGACTGACTCCTGAGACCCGCTGTCCCCGGCTCCCTTACCATGACGCTCAGAAAGCAGCATGTCTGGCTGCCACACCGCCCAGCCGGAGCCAGACACGTTGCCGCGCTGCCCTGCAGGAGTGTGCAGCCCTGCTGCCCAGAGCACTGGCAGCGTGGTGAACTGAGACTGGGGGGGGTGGGGGCGGGGGCAGTGGGGGAGGGGCCGGGGGCGAGCCCCTCCCAGCAGGGAGTTCAAGGGCCATAGTTTGCCCACCTAAGGTTGAGATGATCTCTTCTGGTGGTCCGTTTTGGCGTTAAAGTCTGATTCTATGACCAGAGCCAGAAGCTTGTATTTTCTATCTTTGCTGTTCTTTTCTCTCTCCTTTTTGCATGTATTTGTCTTCTAGGAACCAAAATGGGATTATAACAACAGCAACAATGACCGCTCCAACACATTTTAGCTAACTTCTCTTTTTACCCAAAAGGACACTTATTGCCATCTTTAATACCATCTAAGAGATTGTTACGCATGTTTTTTTTTCCTTTTTAAAAGTCCCTCCTGCTAAATGGAAAGGGAACAAGGCATGTTGCTGAAATGAAAAACACTTCATATTTCAGAGGCTTTAACTGTCTTTTCTTCTTTTGTGTATTTTTAATAAAGGGTTTTAATAAAGGGTGTTTAATGGCATGTTTGCCAGGTATACTAAAGCAGGCTGAGGTTTCCATAAACCAAACCTTGAATCTTTGTTTGAAACTGTTTAATATTGGACAGTGACTGGGTTATATTAACACCATTGACTCTTTTGGCCCTAATATTCCATCTAAATTAATGTAATGGACAACTGTTTGTTGGGAACCGTTGCTGTTGGCTTTATTTGGATTAATGGGTTATTTTAATTCATAGCAAAGGTGCCTTAGATAATTTTTTCTGTGTATATAAATAGAAATAGAAACAATTTTTCAATATTTTATTACAGCTTAGTAGAAAGAAGGTGTAAGGGAAGGATGGCAAGGAAAAGCTAAAGCATTAGTGTTTATTGAATGGTTGGAAACAGTATCACTCTATTAGTTGCCATTAATATTCTAATGAAAACAAACCACATAAATATGAACTGGGGAACTGAGAAAACAATAGCGCTGTTGAACAACCTTCTCCATCTGACCCTTCCATGGTTATTATTAAGGGTTAAGTTTCAACAAGCAACATTCCTTTGTCTTATAAATGAGCAGCCATGGCAGTGATTCCTGAGCTATGAGAAAATGTTTCCCTTGGTTTACAGGTAGATTAATATTGGAAATTCCTATGTATGTTGAAATACATCACTGTTTGTTCTGATAAGGAAAAACACTTTAGTTTTTAATCTTATGTTTAGGAGAAATGCATCATTATAACTATTTCCCATTTCCCCATTCAGCCAGATTCAATCAGAACAACCTTTACCTTGATAAATCTGCATGTTGTGTTTAAAGGTAATCTGCAAAGCTACAAAAGAATGGGTTTGGTGTCCCCCTTTTTTTCTTCTTTATGATATATAGAGAAGGCCTGAGAGGATTTTGTTTATTAAAAGCTTGGGGTTTTTTTTACAGTAGAAATTCAGGTCTTGTCTACCCTTAAAGACATGGTTGTAAATGAATAGCTAGTGAAATTGTGAGCTCACAAAAGTCATGAAACTGAAAGTTAAGCAATTGGGAGAAGGGATTTTAGTTGAACTGCTAAACTCTGTTTTGGTCTGTTATGCTTAACACCTGCTCTTTGTTAAGGATTCAGTCACTCTTTTCCATTCAGTTAAGGCTTCCATTGATTTCAGTGAGAGCTGGAACAGGTCCTTGGTATATGAGTTCACTAGTAGGAAATACCAAGGAACAAGAGTCCAGGGGTTCTGGGGGATTGTTGTCACCCACCTCATAATAGCTGGCTTGGGCCTACCTCACTGAGCACAACCTTCTTGCAGTCAGTACTCAGGGAAAACTCCCACTGGATAAAATTCTGAGATCTCTAATAGAGTCATGGAGTTTTGCTCCACTAAAGACTGAATATTTTGACCCAAAGGGAATTATGCTTGAGAAATGACTGCAGGACTGTGCATTTTCAAAGGGCATTCATCTCAGTAGTTGGCTTGTGCATGTGTTATTCGGTGTGGTTTAATCTCTCACAAGCCCAGGAATTTACAACATTTGCAGCAGATGGAATCTAAATACAAGAGTATTAATCAGTGGCTTTTTCAACACACTGACTTTGAGAATAAGTCCAATATCAAGAGATATAAATATTTATGTTCCATTTGGGGGAGACTATGTTCTATTAAAATAACTAACAGTTCTTTAGAAAAGAAAAATCCTTATTACAAAAAAATACTACACAGTGACCCAGTCTGACACGCTGACATAATGTAGGGGAGTATGATCTTTGGCTCCATTTATATAGAGTCTTAAGAGGACTAGTCTGATTATGAAATAGAAATGAAGATTTTTAACAATGTATTTCTCATGCATTTTTCCCCCTATCAGTTCCATGAATTCTGGAATATTGTTGCTACCACTATATCATTATTTTTCCATCACTCACTATTAAGGAAAATACTTAGAGATACTTTGGCTGAAACTCACTGTAGAAACACATTCACATCTCTGTGGGGTTTAGGGTCCTTTCTGCCTACTCTTTCCGCCAGGATTAGGTCAAATGTTCTTAAATACTGGGTACATTAACATGCACAGTGTACCAGTGTTCAAACTGTTAATTATAGCCTCATATTCATCCAGCACTACAAGGATGTTGCATCAAGAGACATCTGTAATGAATCATTTTCAAAAATGTAATTGAAAATGATTTGATACATTTTTATCATCTTATTTAAGAAATGGATATTATTTGTTCTAGTCTGACAAATGAAACAAATAAGCTGTTGCAGAAATTTTCTGTAATGCTGGAAAGTAAACGTACCTCCAATAGTTTATGATGGCTTGAAATCAAAGTTGGTAGAATGCCTAAAAATTCTTACTTCCTGTTGAAAGCACATTCAGCACACTGGGACACATTTGTCTGGATGTGATATGTAAATGGTCTACATTTTTTATTTACACTAAATTTTCAGTGATTCCTGTTACTTCAGACCACATACACCCACACAACTATGGTTACTTGGAATCAGTCTTGACTGGAATATATCAGGAGTAATTGGGTTGGTATGCCATCTTTTGTTGATAATTGGAAACTTTTGGATCCAATACAAAAAGTTAACAAATTCCCTGTACTTAGCCATATGTTTTAGAAGTTCTTGCAACAGCAATTTCAGGTCATTTGTCTAGCTGGAACTGGAGAAGAAACATATGGCTACTGCTTATGTCCCGCTTTACTATTCTTAAGAGTATAATTTCATAAACAGAAAAGAGGTCGTTAGCTGGTAAATTATTCATAGACCTGGTTGGAACTGTACCATATGCACAGGGAATATTGAAAAGTCTTGTTTTTGTTAGACTACATTTGGAATGGCTGAGGCAGAGATAACTTTCTTTTTCAGCAAGGCAAACAAAACACTGCAAAGCAATTCATGTTATTTAAACTTAAACTGTATGACAAAATATTAAGTGATTTTTTTCATATATGATTAAGAATAGAAACCTTGCTAATAGAGAAATCATGGATTTTGATATTACAGACTCTGAGCTTTGTAGAACTAAAATTTGGTAAGTAGGTAATTAGAGTTTACATGTACAGCATAGATCACTGTTGAGTTTATTTAAAGCCTACATCTGACTTAAGACTACTCTAGTCTCCAATTCTCATGAATTCTATATTGCATATTACAGTATTGCATAGTACAGTATTCTTTGGTACCCTCAAGTGGTGAAATTGTCCAGATACTTTAAAATGCAGGGATCAAAAATTGTGATACCCATCAAATGTATTATAATAGGACCCAGTCAATCAGAATTGGTGCTAAGCATTGCACACACAACAAAGAGATGGTTCCTGCCTCAAGTTGCTTCCAGTCAAAACATTTTACATTTATAAAGAAAAAATACAGTAAATCCTGAACTGCTTTCCAGATCAGAACCAAAACACCAGATCAGAACCTGAAATCCAATCTGAATTTTGCAAGTGGCCACTACCTTTATAATAGGCTAACACCAAAACTCCATATCCAGCCACATTTAAGATACTGGATGTAGAAAATACAGATCCAGATCTGAATGTTGTGGCTAGAGTCATTTACACTTCAGATGATAGCTCAGCAATTTGCAAACCCTGTCCATACTTCCTGAATACAGGCGGAGGCTGCTTCTGTTGTGGGAGGGGCATTATCCACCAAAGAAGGACTGGGATAGAGAGATTGAGCCTCCTTTGCTATCTGGATCTCTGCTTATGGGAAAGAGAATTATACTCACTCCTTTCCACCACGCTGTCTGCTCAGACTACGTGGGTGAAGGGACCCCACATTCCTGCTGCTGATGGGAGAACTTGAAAGGGTGTGAGAGAGGAACAGACATAAGGCACAGCAGAGGCAGAAAACATGCAAGTGTTTGAAGAGTCCTTCAAAAACCAGAAAGATCCTTCCCCTGAAATGGCTCTGGACCTTGGCCCAGAACCAAACCTTTTCCCTGTCAATGGTAGTGGTAGCTCTCAGGAGGCCTGATCACACACTCCTTCCTGGGTGGCAGCTGCAAATGGCTCTCATCTTGCTGTGTGAGAGGAAGGAAGCTGAGACATGGCACTTTTGGAATGGAGTTTGTTTACATTTTGTAGAATCACTCAGCTGCAGCAATGAACCTACACCAGTGTTTGCTGTTTCATTGTTTGGTTGTCTTACATTAGCACATATGGACATGTTTTAAACACAATTTGTTTGTCTCGGGTTTTCTTAGTTCATAAAAATATTTTGTCAGACCTTGTAGAACTATTTTTAAAAAGTAAGCATTGGACATATATTACTGTACAGCATCCTTTGAACATGGTGGTTGCTCATATACTTTTTATGGTGGAACGAAATCCAATTTTCTACTCAAATATATTAAATGGAATAGAAGGGTTGGCAAACATGTTACTTAAATCTCTATAGAACAAAAATAGATTTAATTCTTCAGCTCCATTTGAAACAAGTGCGAGGAAGGTGGGGGACCTAGGGATATTATAAAAGAGCTATTTTAAAAGATGAATTATTTCCCAATCCGTTAGCAAAGAATGTTCAGTATGTTTTGACTGATCAGTCCTGCTATCACACATTTTCTGAATACCTTGTTTAAATTAGAGTTAGAGGCCTGGCAAATAAAAGGCACTGCCTTAGAGGTGAGGAAAGGCTTTATCCAAACAGTTGAAATATTAGGTTTGTTGCCAATGACTCTAAATTTTTTTTAAAAGTGTTGAAATAATGTTAAAGGTCTAATTTAACCATCAGCTATGTTAGTCCGTTATTTGACCACAGAGCTACTTGATCTAAACAGTTGTTGAATTTTCACTATATCCACTTTTTGTGAGGTAGATTTATTGCATAGACACTTCATTCAATTCTAGAGTTTATTCTCACAGGCCTTCCTCACATGAAGTCCCACGGGCACAAGATTTCTGATGTGAATAAGGACTACTTATATGAGTGTTCTAGGACTGGGCCACTGTTTTCTAGTTTAGAGTTACACTTTACATGTGTAAAACTTTACGCATGTTGTCGACATCTATAAAGCAAGGGTACTATGTGGTTAGAAATTATTGTGTTTTCTATTCAGATAAAGAAATATCTATACTATGTGTTAAAAAGGAGTTTTGCCACTGATGGTTTTGTACTGGAAACTGCTGAGCATTAGTACACACGAACGAAATGGGTAAAATAGCTAGTTCATGTAGAGGTAGGTCATATAATTGACTTTTCTTTGTCCACAAAGATATAAGTAGAATGGAAGAGGTAGTGGGCCAAATTATCTGTATGTGTGAACTAGTGCAGCTCGGTTGACTAAGGGACACATTTGAAAATCTGGCCATATGGAAAGTGGTGGATACAAACATTGTACAAAATCTGGTCAACTTGTGACTTCTGAGCATTTGAACAACTGGCCCCCAAACTCTTTTGGAAAGTTGGCCCTTATTGTGGCTGCACCACTTTACAACAGCAGAGGGTTTGGCCCTATACATTGGATCTGTTTTCTGAATCTTATGATTTTTTGGGGCAGAAGGTGAAAAAAAAATGAAATTTTGTTCATATCCCCTTATGGTCCCAGTGTCTGTTCTGCAGGGGAAGGAAGAAGTCACACTTTTGTTTCTGAGATGTCTCCTAAACCTGGGGTTCTCAACCTTTTTCTTTCTGAGGTCCCTCCCACCCCCCAACATGCTGTAAAAACTCCATGGCCCACCTGTGCCACAATAACTGGTTTTCTGCATATAAAAGCCAGGACCGGCATCAGGGGGTAGGAAGCAGGACAAATGCCAGGTTCCCATGCCACAGGGGCCCCCACAAAGCTACATTGCTCAAACTTAAGCTTGTGTAGCCCTGGGTAGCGGGTCTCAGGGCCCTGGGCTTCAGCCCCATGTGGAGCCTTCAACTTCAGCCCCAGCCTTCAACTTTCTACTCTGGGCCCCAGTGAGACTAATGCTGGCCCTGCTTAGCAGCCCCCCTGAAACCTGCTCATGGCCCCCCAGGGGGCTTCGGACCTTTGGTTGAGAACCACTATCCTAAAGGGCATAACCTCAAACACTCTCTTGTGTTGCTTATGATCAACGGTGGCTGTGCCCTGGAGACACAGTCTCTGTTACAAAATGTAAGCCTTCTCTGCTCCTCACTAGTTATCCATTATTGAAGCACTGCCAACTCCAAGTGTTCAAAAATCATGAGACTGGCTTAAAAACAATATGTTTGTTGTTTGCCCTTTTGTTTTTAAGCTTTTTCTCACAACCATGAGGACTAGAAACTTTTTTATTGAAATAAACTATTAGACTGTCACATAATGAGATGACTGAAGGAGCTAGGGCTTTAAGAAACATGAAGGGTAGAATCCTTGTCCTGCTGGAGTCAGAGACAAAACACCCACTGGCTTCAACCAAGTTATTTTCACCCCACAGATCATGAATCTTGTAATAAAACTGCAAGAATTGGCAACACTGTGTATTCTTTCTTGCAGCCCACCCTCTCCCCCTGAAACAATGCAAGCCTCAATTCCCTGTTTGTCCACTCCCCTCACAGCCTTCTGCGTACTTTTCTCATTGTGACCCTCTATGCATGGAGTGCCCTTCCTGAACTGGTCTTTATGGCACTCCTTCAAATCCCTCCTCAAGGCCAGCTGTTCCTGTGATGTCCCAGTGAGTTCAACGGGATTTTTACATGTGTATAGTATAACTTATATGCATAAATGTTTGCAGATTCAGACATTAATCCATATAATGTTCAGGGCAAGGACTGTCTTGCCTTATATCTGTAGGTCTGTTTACACAGTTTGGGCAGTAGGGTAATACAAATAACAAAATTTAACAGAGATAGCCCATACGGTACGTGGCTTTATACATATTTATCTTCACACCATTCCTGGCAAGCACTGTTATCCCCATTTTTCCAGGTGTGAAAATGAGGCAAAGAAAGACTATAAAATTGCCCAAAGTCACACAGGAAATCTGCAGCAGTTCAGGGAATTGGTCTCCCAAATCATAGGCTAGTGCCCAAACTACTGGATAATTCTTCTTTACTCACAAATATGTGTCTTGGTGTAAATGTTTTATCAGCATGAATTTGGGATGGCTGTATAACCAGTAGTGTGTTATGCAGGTCCTCTGCAAATTAATGCTAATATAAACTTTCTTACCACATCACAATATCATAATTCTATTTGTATAAGAAAATGTTTCCTTTAAATATGCAGAATTTGCAACAATATGGAACCACTGGATTCTTCTTAGTTTTTCAATGGAGCCTATAAAACACATCAAGCTCGAAGTTTCTCACTTCAGCCATTTGACTTGTGTGGGTAAAACTTTCTGTTTGGATATTTCAGAAGAGACATTTTTCCAGCACTTGACTCAAACATTGATTAAATAATTGTATTCAAACTTTCAAAATAATTCAACTTTGGGCTTAGGCGTGGCTAGAAAGTTTGAGTAGATTATGTCACTGAAAAAGGTAGGTAATAATGGAAAGCGCTCCTGATCCTTAGCTATAGCCTCAACTACCAGTTAGCTCTGTTCTCTGCAAATAGAAACAGACAGATCATACCCTAACTTTATAGTGGGATGCATTTAACTTATTTAAAAAGCAAAAACACTGAACTTCTCAGATCTCTGCAGGAAGGACGGAGGCAGTACACAGGCTGACAATTTCTATCTTTTAGCCCTGAGACATTTTTCCCTCAGTGATGGCATCAGCCCAGTTGTACTGTTTAGTACCAGGCTGCTTGTTGCCAGGCTGATTTCAACATTCACTTTTCAGAAAATAAAAAGGCTTCACCTTTCATTTGCTGCATGTCTCTGGTATTATTTTGATATATTGCTAATCAGTTATACTGAAATGCCACATCTCACAGCACAGTGGTTTGGCACCTTAGTGTATGGCTGGCTATTTTCTGAGTTTGCTTCAGAACAGAAAGACTGAGGAATCCCAAGAACTCTTACTGGCTATTTGTATAGGTCACAGGCTAAGTGACATATACAAACATGTTCCACTGGGAACTTGGCTGGCTTATGCTCTGGCAGAAAGTCCCGGTGGTACAGACAGCCACCAGCACAAGTTGTGGGGGCAGAAAGCAGCCACAGCTTCCTCTCTGCTGGGGAGGGCAAAAGAACAAGGGAAGGCCAGCCTGGCCCCAAAGTGGGTGACAGTGCCTGGAAAGGCCTGTGGTGTGCAGGAATGCCCTGCAACAGTGTGTCCCTATAGCAGGTCAGCTTTTAGAACCCCTGTGGGAATTAAAGCTACCTTTGGAGAACACTCTCCTGCGCTATAAAGGGCTCACTAGCGCAAGTCACCTGTGCCAACTTCACAGATTCTGGCCCTATTACTGTGCATTTTGAGGGCCATGCTAGGACTGTTTTGTTTCATTTGATGTATCTAGAAGTCACTGCTTGGGTCCAGTTGCAAGCCTCCCTGGTATAAGTTTGGGGTGTGTTCTGGCCCTTTCTGGGAAGTCTTTGAGACCCTTTCAGATTTGGGACATTTAGGGATGATTTTTGGAGCTCTGGGGGATAAAAATGTTTTCAAAAGTAAGACACAGTAAGCTATGTGAGAATCATAGAATCATAGAATATCAGGGTTGGAAGGGACCTCAGGAGGTCATCTAGTCCATCCCCCGCTCAAAGGAGGACCAATCCCCAACTAAATCATCCCAGCCAGGGCTTTGTCAAGCCTGACCTTAAAAACCTCAAAGGAAGGAGATTCCACCACCTCCCTAGGTAATTCATTCCAGTGCTTCACCACCCTCCTAGTGAAAAGGTTTTTCCTAATATCCAACCTAAACTTCCCCCAATGATCTGGGATACTTTGAATACTGTTTCTGGCTACTAATGCTATCCTTTTGAGTTTGTAGAGACTATTTTAAGGACTTTTTTGAGACTCAATTTTTTAGAAAAAAGTTGCAGAACAAAAACACACACACGTGCGCGCACGCACACGCACACACACAAATTAGTTTCCATTTTGTGTCGAGAACCTACAGGATTTAATCCTGTTTCATGTTTATACATCGTATAGGATTGAATCCTAGTTCATGTGATTTCGGTTAAAGCCAAATCTGGGCATTACAGAAAACAGAGGGGCCTGATTCTTATCTACACTGCAGCCCCTCTGTACTGCTAAGTAAAGGAGCCTTCCAGTGAGTCTACGGGATTGTCTACACAGCAGCACAGTGTGGACGAAAAGGGGTGTGACTGGTAGAGCAAGCGAATGTATTGCACTCTCACTGCCCCATGTGAAGCCTGCTGGCACAAACTAAAAGGTCCAGGACTACATAAACACAAACAAGGTACATTTTAGTTTGCACTAGTAGGGTCTACATGGGGGCAGTTAGAGTGCAACACGTAAGCTTGATCTACATTTCATACCCCTGTTGTCTGCACTGTGCTGTTACATATACAATTCCTAAATTACATTTAGTATAATATAATGGTTGGATTATACTCTGAAGCCTGGGGGTTTATATGTTTTGATCTAAGGACATGCCTAAGGTAGTATTTTCCAGGCACATGAACTAAGGGTATAAAATAAGGGACAGTGGCATTGTACCTTGGCCTTTCTTCTCTCCCACCTATCCTAGAATCCTGGGAAGACAAAGACTTTAACTGAGGAGACTGGTCCCAGCCTTAAAAAGGGAAGTCTGTGTATTAAGAACTGTAACATCCAGTGGGATGAGAAAACTGCTTGATCCAAATACTGCCTAGCGTAATGCTATTTAAGATTTCGACTGTGCGCTTACCTTTTATTTTCTTTGGTAACTATCTTTGACCTTTTATGCCTAGCACTTAAAATCTATTTTTCTGTAGATAAACCTGTTTTATATTGTACTTAAAACTGTATTTTGGTTGAAGTGCTTGGGAAATCTCAGCTCAGTTTACAAAGGCTAGTGTACGTCCTCTCCATATTGAGGGAGGGGCGGACGGGGTAATAAACGTACACTGCTCAGGCTTCTGACCGGGGTAAGACGGTACAGCTCTGGGGTGCAAGGCTGAGGAGATCTGGCTGGTGCCTTTCTCTGTGTGATTCATGAGTGGCTCGGGGAACCAATTTAGCTGGGTGTGGGGCTCCACTTGCTGTTGGACTGAGTGATATAATGCTTGGAGGGTTTTGAGGCGTGTCACTAGCAAACCATTGTGAGAGACAGCCCAGGCTGGAAAGTTAAGGGAACACAGTGACGACGGTAACCCAGTTCCAGATTGTAACCCCAGGAGCCCATCACAGTTTACTACTGTGTCACATTAAGCTGTGATGTGAGACAAACATTTCATATGAGGGCACCCTGATATGAGGGCAAGAAAAGTAGTGGACAAGCTACATAATTCCCAAGTAGAGCCTGTGGTCATAACCTATTGCACAGAGTAAGTCAAAACTGAAACTCTATGACTACTTCCTCAAGTTTCCTGCTGCCTTTGGCTGCAAGGGCTTTAGTACAGCTTGGTTCTCTTCTGCAGCGATTGGGGACTTTGGTGTCTCAGACTTCTTGACAGCAGGCTGTAGAGCTAAAATCCTTCCAGGAATTAGTCGATGTTCATTGGGTTGTTCCTTGTCTGTCCATAATCATGTCCTTTAATTTTAAATGTATAAAGAACTAAATACTCTTGGAATGCTTGAGAGAGTTTTCTGATTTTTAATTTCTGTGCATACTATCTCAATAATCTTATTAGCAAGGTGTTTGGCTTGTTAAACTTGCTGAAGTACTTGCTTCTGATAGGCATGAGCAAATATCCAATTTTTTTTCTCACTTGGTATAGTACGACACTGCCCTCGGGTGGCCATCAGCATGGTAACAGCACAGTGATATCCCGGTTTAATATGCTGTCGTGGCAGGTCCAGTGAGACAAATTCTCTGCTGGAATAAATGGAGCTTCACAGGTTTATACTAGCATAGAAATTGGTCCAATATCTTTTGTTTTGATTCTTGAAGTTTCTCCTTTCTATTTTTTTTTTGGGGGGGGGGGGAGATGTGCAAAGAGGGAGGGCAAACATGACACACTCATTTGCCTTTTAAAGGTAACATTAGTTGCATCCCATATACTATTTATATTATTCCCTGACAGCTGACACATTATATATCAGATATTTTGTTTATAATAATTCCCACATCCTCATTTCTGTATTACAGCTGTATGTTAAGCTACAAATTCAGCATGTGCGTAATAAATACCAGTATCATAATAAGTTTGTATTTTTTTCATCTTCATTCCAAAAGATATGCAAAATCAAACGTGTGTTGGTACGATACTGAACTGAATATTCAGTTCTGTAAACATCAATTAATTCAATTTGTTTACAGAGCCCATGACCGTATTTGGCTGTTTGCATGGTTATTGTAGCTTTACAGTCAGAGCTGATAGGGAAATGTTTGTGTTGCTGAGAAAACAGTAGACAAAAAATTACATTTTCAAGAGTTTTTGCTTTTGTCAAAAAAAGTGACCATGGGTTTTTTTTGGACACGAGACACACATTTCCTTTAGAAACTTTAGTTTTCACAAGAAAGCCATATTTGTCAAAAACACATTTTAAGACATTGTTTTCACCAGATCTATTTTCAGCATTTCTGTCTTTGATGTACACTAATAAAGTTTCCATTTGTATATGATTAGGGACAGATATGTAAAGCCATCCTCCTAGACAGCTGATTAGTGACCCCATTATTACGCAATGACGCATACATGTTAACCAGCATAACCACGACTTTGTCTATTTTGCCTTGTGCTAGAAGATATCTGCAATTAATTTCAGTTATTGGTTTACTATGTTATAACATTTAAAGTTCTCTTATTCCCCTGACACCATACTAGATGAGGCTAGAGTTACATATCAGAGAGGCTGCAGTGTTAAAGTCCTGGCAAGAACATGGGTGTTACCAGAAAAATAAATGTAGACAAAATCAGAGTTAAGTTAATTAACAACATTGATCATGGTCTAAGTACCTGCACACAGAGAATGTGTTATAGGGTGTCTTTAAGTTAGCCAAAGGCATAATGAAAAATACTTGCTCGAAGTCAAAATCAGCAGAGATCAAACTGGAATAAGATGCAGATTTTTAACAGTCACAGTAATTAACCATTGAAGAAGTTTGCAAAGGGATGTGGTAATTTCTCCATCACTTAAACTTTAGATCAGGACTGTATCTTTCTAAAAATATATGCTCTAGTTCAACCATAAGTTACTGAGCTAAATTATGGGTGAAATTCTATGATCTGTTATGCAGGAGGTCAGAGTAGATGATTGATCTAATGTGCACGTTTTACCTTAAAATCTATGGCTTTACAAATCTGTGAACATAAGAAAGGCCATACTAGGTCAGACCAAAGTTCCATCTAGCCCAGTATCCTGTCTTCTGACAGTCGCCAATGCCAGGTGCCCCAAAGGGAATGAACAGAACAGGTAATCATCAAGTGATCCATTCCTTGTCTTCCATTCCCAGGTTCTGGCAAACAGAGGCTAGGGACACCATCCCTGCCCATCCTGGCTAATAGCTGTTAATGGACCTATCCTCCATGAATGTATCTAATTCTTTTTTTAGCCCTGTTATAGTCTTGACCTTCACAACATCCTTTGGCAAGGAGTTCCACAGGTTGACTGTGCGTTGTGTGAAAAAATACTTCCTTTTGTTTGTTTTAAACCTGCTACCTATTAATTTCATTTGGTGACTCCTCATTCTTGTGTTATGAGAAGGAATAAATAACACTTCCTTATTTACTTTCTCCACACCAATCATAATTTTACAGACCTTTATTATATCCCCCCTTAGTTGTCTCTTTTCCAAGCTGAAAAGTCCCAGTCTTATTAATCTCTCCTCATATGGCAGCCATTCCATACCCTTAATTATTTTTGTTGCCCTTTTCTGAACCTTTTCCAATTCCAATGTCTTTTTTTTTTTTTTTTTTTTTAAGATGGGGCTGTCACGGTTCCTCCCCCACTCTGAACTCTAGGGTACAGATGTGGGGACCTGCATGAAAAACCTCCTAAGCTTATCTTTACCAGCTTAGGTCAAAACTTCCCCAAGGTACAAAATATTACACCTTGGACTGGCCGCTACCACCACCAAACTAATACTGGTTACTGGGGAAGAGCTGTTTGGACGCGTCCTTCCCCCAAAAATACTTCCCAAAACCTTGCACCCCACTTCCTGGACAAGGTTTGGTAAAAAGCCTCACCAATTTGCCTAGGTGACTACAGACCCAGACCCTTGGATCTTAAGAACAATCCTCCCAACACTTGCACTCCCCCTTTCCTGGGAAATGTTGGATAAAAAGCCTCACCAATTTGCATAGGTGACCACAGACCCAAACCCTTGGATCTGAGAACAATGAAAAAGCATTCAGTGTTTTACAAGAAGACTTTTAATAAAAAATAGAAGTAAATAGAAATAAAGAAATCCCCCCTGTAAAATCAGGATGGTAGATATCTTACAGGGTAATTAGATTCAAAAACATAGAGAACCCCTCTAGGCAAAACCTTAAGTTACAAAAAAGATACACAGACAGAAATAGTTATTCTATTCAGCACAATTCTTTTCTCAGCCATTTAAAGAAATCATAATCTAACACATACCTAGCTAGATTACTTACTAAAAGTTCTAAGACTCCATTCCTGTTCTGTCCCCGGCCAAGACGACTACAGACAGACACAGACCCTTTGTTTCTCTCCCTCCTCCCAGCTTTTGAAAGTATCTTGTCTCCTCATTGGTCATTTTGGTCAGGTGCCAGCGAGGTTACCTTTAGCTTCTTAACCCTTTACAGGTGAGAGGAGCTTTCCCCTGGCCAGGAGGGATTTCAAAGGGGTTTACCCTTCCCTTTATATTTATGACAGGGGCGACCACATCTGCACATAGTATTCAAGATTTGGGCGCACCATGGATTTATAGAGAGACAATATGATATTTTCTGTCTTATTATCTATCCCTTTCTTAATGATTCCCATCATTCTGTTTGCTTTTTTGACTGCCACTGCACATTGAGTGGATGCTTTCAGAAAACCATCCCCAATGACTCCAAGATCTCTTTCTTGCGTGGTAACAGCTAATTTAGATGCTGTCATTTTGTATCTATAGTTGGGATTATGTTTTCCAATGTACATTACTGTGTTGTATTTTTGTAATATACTGTATATTAAAGAGACAGGAAATAAGTGACGGTTAATATTCCATTGTTAATGTTCCCTATAGCATTCTCTTTTTTCAGCATTCTAAACAACTGAATTTGACCTCTTTGACAATAAGGAATAGAAGGCCCCAATACTGGAAATGGAAGGGAAAAATCCTAGTTGGTACAGAGAGGCTGAATGGCTTAACAGGTCTTTTCTAGCTCTCATTTCTATGATGGTTGTGCTGTATGTTAGTCACATCCTATTATTTTTCTTATTCCCACTCTTGACTTTGGTTCACTTGTTTTTCTCATGCACCTATTACATTGTCTTTTAGGTTGTAAGATTGCTTAGGCAGGGACTGTCATTTACTTCATGTTTGTACAGTGCCTACCACAATGAATATGTCTACATTGCAGCCTGAGTAGCCACCCATGCCACAATGTCCACCCTGGCAGGGTCACAACTAATATGCTTTATAAGCAAAGTCTGTATCAGTTTAGGGTTTTTTTTCCCCTACAATGTCAAAAGTCTCCAATATTAGAAATAAAAGGTAAAAAGCTAAACAAGCCAAAACCCACACCAAGCATGTTCCCAGCATGCCTTTTACCTTATTACCTAGCAACTCTAATGCACTGTATATTGTAGCCATAATTTAAGATCAATGAATAAACTAACAAACTAGCTGATGATAGTTATGTGTGAGCTTGGATCTATTCTGAAACTGCTTCTCATAGTTTACCTGGGTATTAAGAATGTATAAAACTTGACATCTGATGATAGAAAAGTATTTTTCCATTCTCCCCAGGTGCTTTGAATTTAAGTGTCAAAAACTGAAAATGTGACTTTGATAGTCTGAGACTGATTCCATGCACCCTTTTCTATTTGCAACTGCAATATTAGTCATTAAGGCAACCATTTGTGTCCAAAGCTCACTGAAGTTAATAGGACAACCACCACTGGCTTAACGGGCCTTTGGATCTGGTATCTTAGAACATTGTTAGTGTGGCAGAGATGCCATCCCAGCACACATCCTTCAGGGCAAGGCACAGCACTGCAGCAGCTCTGCCTCAGGTTCTCCAGACACTTCCCTCGGGTTCCCCAGAAACCTCAGCACACTTCATTTGCAGATACAGCTTAGTCCTCCAGCCAAGGCACTGAGAAAGTCCAACCCCCATCCAGAGCTGCAGACCCCCCATATAAAAGGCCAACATTAAAACAAACCAGAAGAACTTTCCACCCCACTACACCCAGCTTTCATGCCACCTACCTTTCAGGTGGACACCAGCTGCAGCAGCTTGCCTTAACACACCCCCACAGGTACCTGGTAACATATCATATCAATAGCCTATCAGGCCTACCTTCCCACAGGGAGGCTATGACAGCCCACAATCTTCACTCAGCCCCTGGTCACAGCCAGGCTTCTCACACACGCTCCCCTTCCTAGCCAGCCTCTAACTGCTCCTTCCAGGCCTGACACCTAGCACAAGTGCAGCAGGGTGGGGCTGACTGGGTGACTGCAGCTTGTCAGCCCCTTCCTGGCCAGTTTGGGTTCATACACCCCACCACGCTATGGACAGTTTTCTGTTGTGCTCTATTCCTTATTGGAATTGTGGGCCAGATTATTTAGTCTGCTAAATTCATTTTGTACTATGTAATCCTCACAAAGTGAATTTAAACTGGCCAGTGATTCCCCCTGGGAACTCCCTTGTTCAAGAGGAATCACTCCCCCCGGTGTAGCCTCCATGCTCCCCAAAGTGGAAGCTAAACCCTTGCTGCTTTAACTACTAGCAGGGCTGGGGATCAGGGAGCTTCATTTGGCTCCCTGCACCTGCCGCTGGCCAATACAGCCATTATTTTCTGTTTCTTCATTATTTTTAAGAAAAAAATAAAATAAAATCTTATCAGTGCATGACATATTTAACAACATGAACCATTATATGAGTGTAACCATTAGTTGTATGTGGTGCAGTTGTAGCTGTGTCGCTCCCAGGATATTAGAGAGACAAGGTTTGGGAGGAAATATCTTTTACTGGACCAACTTCTGTCGGTGAAAAAGACAAGCTTTTGAGCCACACAGAGCTCTTTTTCAGGTCTGGGAACCATTAGTGATAGTTACACAAATTGTCAAATACTTACCCTGTTCTTTCTCCATTCAGTGTTCCAGACCTATGATTTTAATAATATTTATTACTGATTTTATTGAATAACGGTTGCTTTAAAATGTAGCTAATTTAATTCATTTGCAAATGAGTTTTCACAGTAATCTCGCGTATCATTCTTCAATATTCTTTGCGGTGGGGGGTTGTTGGTCCAATTCAGTGTTCCTCCATGGGTGGAATGGTCATAAAAGTCAATTGGAGTGTGTGGGGTTGTAAGGCATTGAAATATTATTGCAACCTAAAGCAAAGAAAATCTCGCTCCCCCTCGCTCCCTGCATAGCCTCACCTGTTAAGGACAAATCTCTCCAAACACACACGCATACACACACACTCTATTTGTGATGAAAAATGCTGTTAAAAAAATCAACAGAACTAGAAACAGAGCCTGCAATATCTACACATTGTAATCTGATGAATAGGGCACTACCAAATTCATGGTCCATTTTGGTCAATTTCATGGTCAGAGGATTTAAGGACAAATATTCTCTGTCAATCTCTCAACACACACACACACATTACACAGACTTATTATCATCATTGATACATTTTTTTATTCTTACTTCTATAGTAAATAAAAGGAGGTTGTGGGAATGTTTGGCTTCAGATAAGGGGTTTCCAATCTGAAAAGTTTGAGAAATGCTGCTCTGATTCCATCCCTTGTGATTTTTAATGAGCAGTCGGAGGTGATCATGGTCCGCTTACCCCCTGAAAGATATTAGCTCTCCTGTGCAGACATGCTTCATCTTGTTGTCTATGGTAGAGCAGCCATGTTTGTTCATTTTACACTCGCAGATAGGCCACACATTTTTATTCACAGACCTCCTAGAATTCTTATTAGCCTCTGTAACAAAACGGCCTTCGGTGGGACACTCCTGAGAGTATTAATTCAGGACAAATTGCTTAAAGCAGGGCAGTCACAGCCCAAGACTGGGGATCCTTCACTACTATGGCACACCAAACCAGCCAAACAGAGAGGACTTCAGTTTTACCCCACTGTTTACCAGAGGGTCATACAAGCAATTCCCTCAGACACTCCAGTTTCCCAGTATCACCACCAGCACCACTCCTTATGGGGATGAATGATTTAACCTGGAATTGGTCCTGCTTCGAGCAGGGGGTTGGACTAGATGACCTTCAGGGGTCCCTTCCAACTCTGATATTCTATGATTCTATGAAAACCAATAGCCCAGTAAAAGAAAAAAGGTTCTCCCGATCCCAAAGGGCCAAGTCCCAGACCCCAGTCAATATACAAATTAGATCTTACCCACAAATCATGCTGTTGCCAATCCTTTAGAATCTAAATTGTAAAGGTTTATTCACCAAAAGAAAGAAATATAGATGAGAGTTAAAATTGGTTAAATGGAATCAAATACATACAACAATTGCAAAATTCTTAGTTCAGGCTTGTTCAGGCTTGATGGGATTACTGATGATTTAAACCAGTCAAGTCTCTGGAGTACAAACATCCCAGCTTGGATGAGTTGTTCAGGGCTTCAGTTTTAAGCACAGTTCCTCCAGAGGTCAGAAGCAGGACTGGAGACAAAATGGAGGGGTTTCCAGGGCCTTTTATATCCTCTGCCATGTGGAAGGACCCCTTTGTTCTTAATGTGGAAAATTACAGCAGGAAGATGGAGTTTGGAGTCACATGGGCAAGTCACATGTCCATGCATGACTCAGTTTGCAGGCGGCAGCCATTGGTCACATGCTACCTTGAATATTCCCAGGAAGGCTCCTCAGATGTGGATTGGAGTCTCCCAAGGTTCATTGTCAGTTAAGTGATTCTTGATTGATTCTCAAGAAGGACTATTCTGAGTAAGCGCTTCACTGATGCGATTTAGAATCAAACACATTGAGATACAGATATAGAATCAAACACATTGAGAATAGCCAATATTCATAACTTCAAACACAAAAATGATACACGCATACAGACAGCATAATTATAACCAGCAAATTACAACCAAACACAAAAATGATACACACATACAGACAGCATAATTATAACCAGCAAATTACAACCTTTTCAGAGACACCTTACTTGACCGCCTTTGTACAAGTTTGGCACAACTATAGGACCTTGGTTGCAACAATGATCTATATGGTCACAGTTCATGTCAATAACGTCACAACCGCATTTAAAAAAAAAATCTTTTCTGCCTATGGAATAAGCAAATCAACAAGAACTGACCCACACCATCTTTATTATGTGGTGAAAGTTTTCCATACCAGTAAGTGCCATTGTTGCTCTTTGTACTTGTTCAATGCTGTATTAATTCCCTCGTGTATACCAGCCAGAGCAAGGCCACTGAAATGGCATTTCACTGTGTTATGTTACATCTGACCTAATGCTGTGGTGAGAATCTGGGAAGGATGCCCTGTCCAAACCGCTGCTGCCTCTAGACAGTCCAGCTGTGGATTTTGCAGTCTGCGAGTGTAGTTCCCTGTAATTTCCATTTCAGTGATGTATGTTAACCTGTGCTTGGTGTGTCGCCTTGCTGTGGATTTGCGCTGTCCTCTCACTTGGGACCTGGTGCTGGCCCTGTGCAGCTCACCCAACTCCGGCTGAGACAAATGCATGCACTTCACACTGGTGCTGTCAATATCGGCGTTTATATCATATCAGTGTGAACGGAATATCACATGGGGCTGGGGGTTGGGGACCCACTGACTGCCCTGGCATGATGTTACCTTGCTGACTATGAGTCTTATCCCGGAGTAGGCTTGGCAGGATTCAATTCAAGTTGATAGATGTTGGTAAAGATCAGTTTCAGCTGCGCACTGAAATACATGAATCAAAGTATCCATCGGTAACAGTGGGTGCCAGTGCAGCTCCCCCCTGCAACTTGCGCCTGCAGGGATCGGGTGTCACTGGCCCTGTAGCAGCACAGGGAGCCCTCTCCACCGCTGCTGGCACGGACCCGCTCTCTTCCTCTCCAGCTGGGAGTGAGGAAGCTGTCCCCGGGCAGGGTCTGGCCTTCCCCACAGCCAGGGGCTCACCCGCCTCACGGCCCTGACCAAAGCTCTCTGATCTGCCCTGCCAGGACCGCAGCCTCCCCCACATCTTATGCTTGGGGGTGTCTTGGGCTCCTTGGCCATGCAGGGAGCCCCCTAGAGGCCCTCTGTCAGTACTGCCCTAACCCAACTCCCCCTTAATCTCCTGCAGCTGTAAAAATTAAAACCACTGTAAATAATAATAAAAAACCCCTTAGAAACAAAAATCAATATTAACTGTCAAAATTAGAAAAAAATAAAAATCACATCCTTCCAAGTCTGCCCATGAGGCTAAGCTCTTTCATGAGACTAGGTGTAAACCTGATGCTTATGAAGTTCTTCTGCTTAAAGAAATGGTTTTGCCAGGGCTGACTGTGATGAGTCGGAAGGAAAACTTACATCTTTGATATGCTCAAGGAGCTCATTTACGCAGCTAGGTGTTGCCAGCAAGAAATATATTAAATCTGAATGAAAGCTTTAATTTGGTCCCTTTGTAGGCACTGAATCGTAGAATCATAGAATATCAGGGTTGGAAGGGACCCCAGAAGGTCATCTAGTCCAACCCCCTGCTCAAAGCAGGACCAATTCCCAGTTAAATCATCCCAGCCAGGGCTTTGTCAAGCCTGACCTTAAAAACCTCTAAGGAAGGAGATTCTACCACCTCCCTAGGTAACGCATTCCAGTGTTTCACCACCCTCTTAGTGAAAAAGTTTTTCCTAATATCCAATTTAAACCTCCCCCACTGCAACTTGAGAACATGACCATTTAATCAGATTATTGCTATTTGTACTCACCACCCATGGCTGAATTGTAACCTATGCCCCTTTATTTTGCTGTTTCAATCTCCCACTGTTTGCTTTGTCACCTTCAGGGTTCAAGTGGTGATTGTCAGAGCCAAGTGCTCATGGGAAAAGCTGAAAGCCATTTTGGGAGTCTTTGCTGAAATTTATGTAAAGCCCGTATCTCAGTATTACCCAACCTCTCTGATCATCTGCACCTCAACCACAGCCCTCCATCTTCATAGTGGCGTCCTTGTAACAGAGAATACGCAGCAAGCCATTCTGGGAAGGGATATTATTGATTCAGGCTTGGATATTCCATCATCCTCAGGATCCAGGTTGTGGCAGCTGGCAGCATATGGGAAAAGCCCACCACAGGACACTTTGAAAACCCTTTTGGCATAGCAAAACCACAGAGGGCTTAGCTTAAATAATTTGAGAGGACAAAATACACACAGGCCTGCATAGCTTCCTCAAGGCCACACAGGGCGAACTTGAAACCTTCATGCCTTGTTTCAGTACTTTCCCTACTTGGCACAGGTTAGTAGACTGTTGGGAGATGGAAAACGCTGACTGCAGCTTGAGGTGGGGTGGGCCAAAGTAGTTGAGCTTCTTTAGAAAGAGAGCAAGAGGAGATAGAGCCAAACGGGAGGGGGCATGAGGTCAAGGTTTTCAAAGTCTGCTACTTGCTGCGCTCCATAAAAGGGGAATAGCAGTGAAAAGAATGACCGCGAAGAATACTTGTGCCACATCTAATTTCTAGTCCGCTAATGGTTCTATATAGCATCAACAGTGAAATGGAAATTGAATGATTTTTAAGTGCACCTATTGTAAGAGGAGTTTTGTGACATTATTTATGAGCCTTATATTGCCATAGGTGCTGGAACTAGGGCTGGTGGGGGTGCGGCAGCACCCGCGGGTTTGAAATCGTTTCCATCCTATACAGAAGTTACAGTTTTGTTCCATGGCTTTTAGCACCCACCTCCCCTTGTAAAAATTGTTCCAGCACCTATGATACTGCCCTGGATCTAGCTTGCAAACACAGAGATCTCAATGGCAGTTTTGTTAGCGTGAGGTCTCCATATTAAGAGTGTGTTATAAACAACTGGATAGATCATCATATTCTCCTCTCCTTAGGTTATTATTGCAACCATTTTTAGGGCATCCATCTCCATAGCACCTTAGTGTACTTTACAGGCTTAACATAACCCAGATAAAATGAGCAGATAAATTACACACCATTGAGACTTTCAAGAGACAGAGAAAAACCTGGGGGGATTTCAAAGTGTACAGTTGGTGGACAAAAGGATGAGTCTTGCATCATGTTCTAAACATGGCCAGGTTTGGGTTCAGGCTATTTTTTGGCAGAAGCAAATTTTAGACATGAAGGCCTGCCAGAGAGAATGCTGAGCCTCTAGTTCCTTAGACAATTACCTGATGAGTTCTTGATGGGCACAGGTGGGGCTACAGGTCACCGAAGGAGAAGCCTTCCTAGGTATGTCTGCAGTTAAACACGGATGGCTGGCTCATGCCAGCTGACTCTGGTTGGCTGGTCATGGGCTGCAGGACTGCCAAATTGTGGTGTACATGTTCAGGCTGAGGCTGGAATCCAGGCACTGGGACCATTCCCACTTGCTGGGTCCCAGAGCTTGGGCTGCTGCCTGAGCCCGATTGTCTGCACCGCAGTCTTGCAGCCCCACAGCCCATGCTCTGTGAGGTCAAGTCAGCTGAGGCAGGTTAGCTGTGGTGTTTAATTGCACTGTAGACTTACCCGTAGGTCTGTGGCCCCTAAAGTTCTGTGTTGCTCAGAATCCCTAGATGTTTCCCTGCACAGTGCTTTAGGAGTGTAGGGCCATGATTCTTCAGCTGATCCCATAGAGGTGCCAGGGACCCTACCCTTCTTGCAGCAGGCAGGGGGGCTGGTATTGGCATTCATATTCAGGAACCACGAGGAAGCTGTTGGGCAAGTGCCTCTTGCCTACTCTTGAGTCTTGTCTTAAACTACATTAATTCTTCAGAGCTGCGACTGTTTCATACTCTGGGCTGTAAGTCAACCTAAGTTATGCTACTTCAGTTATGTAAGTTATGTACCTGAAGTCTATGTAACACAGGTTGACTTACACTGGTGTCTACACCACGCTGTGTCGATGAGAGATGCTCTCCCACCAACTTCCATTTTGCTTTTCGGCGAACTGGAGTACAGAAGTTGATGGGAGAGCACACTGCCATCGATTTAGTGGGTCTTCGCCAGACCTGCTAAATAGACACCTCTGAACGGATCACAGCAGCACCGATTTAGCCTTAAGTATAGACATGCCCTATATGTTTTTACAGCACTTAGCACAGTGGGGACCCAGTGCTGACTGGCACCTCTGAGCACTGTTAAAATATTAATAATAATAATTAACAATAAGTTGAAACCTTGATGCTCCAAAAATGTAAAGGAGGTTCTAGCATGCACAATGTACAGTAAATACATGTGGAGTAGAATTACACACTTATACCTTGCTTTGTGTAATTTTGGAAAAAAACAAATAAAGCAGATCTGTTTTCTTCAGAAATATCTGGGTCTGTTAATGTTTCACATTACTTCATATATGAAATCCAGATCTGCCCAGAGTCTGTGTTCAAAAATCTCTTCTGCAGGTAGATGACACTCAGCATAATTACTTATGAAGATTTTTTTTCCTAGGGGGATTTTTTTGTTAAAAATATTCCTCATACTTTGCCTTTTCCAAAATTTAAAACAGAATCAGAGACAATAAAAACACCTGTGCTTGTCAGGCTTTACTACAGACATACTACTTCATGCTACTCAACAGGAAAATCTCATTTTAAAAAAAGCAACACATTCTTCGAAATTGGCCGTGCTGGGACTGGACAGAAGGAAGGAAAGAATTAGCCTATCACATTGAGTTGCCTGCGTAGGATTGTGGGTGCGTGGGCATAGTGGTAAGGGCAATCAGAACATGAACTTGTGGGGAACTGATCTTCATGCAGTTCTGCACAGTGCTGGTGTTTGCCAGGGCCAGAAATTATGGAGTGGGGATTCATGTATCCCATTGTAAGAGTAAAATAGTACATGCAGTGAGATGTGTGGGTGTGGGGGGGTCAGCATGTGCGAATCTCTCTCTCTGGGGAGGAGGAAGGATGAGTGATAATGTTCTCAGCCCTCCCTGTCTTGCTGCAAGAAATATTTTATTTCTGAAGCTCCAAAGATGATGCACCCTTGTCTGTTCAGTGTATGTGTATGCATAGAATACATAAACCCAAACAGGAGTAGCAACGGACCTGAACTAGAACAGTTTGGATCAGAACTATCTTCCTTCTCCTTGAGCTTTCCTACTCAGGTCTTTTTCTATATGGGCAGAACCAGCAAACTGTAGTCAAACATCCTCAACTTTGGGGAAATTCAGGTGCAATTCCCGGTCCAAACGTTGTGAGTCAGGTCCATCTCTACACAAGAATAACTTCTCCACAGGAATGAATGCAAAGCAAATATGCCGGTAATTGTGACATGGTTGTTTGAGGAGCTGCTGTAGTTACAGTTGACCGGAATGTGAAGCAGCAGCTGGACACTCGATCCACCACTGTTCTCACTCTTGCCCCTTTGTACGTGAGAGACACTTTGCAACAATACCCATTCATTGTCCATTTGCCTCCACAAGCAAACCTCTGAGCTGGCAGGGATAGGTCAATCTTCTCAGAGTAGTCATCCTGGTGGTATCGCTCAGTTCCTCATTGACAGTGACTGAGGTATGCAAAGTGAAAAAACAATGTTGGATTTTAAAGTAACAGTTCAATACTCCTTGAAAGGTATTTCACAATGTGAATTTGATTTCAGGTCCATTTTAGTTCATTCCACTCCAGACTGATTTCTTGCATGTCACAGGGTGAATCCATTGTTTCCAAGTTTCTCTATTTGTTTTAGTCTTGTTTTTGCTGTCAATGTGAGACAATTGAGAGAGAAGCTTATATTGGAAAAAAGATGCCAGAGTGAGCCTAATTTTCTAGACAGTGGAAAAGATTCTTTCCCCATAAATCTTGCAGCTTTAATAATTGTGTGTTATGCCCCAATACATTTTGAACTGCACAGAGCACTGGTGTTTATTGTGCATGTTTTTCATTTTTCTCCTTATTTATCTACCAGAAAACATTTATTGAAAAGCCCTCAACATTTTTTCCTGGTTTTCACAACTTTACTGTGATACCTGACTGGGATCCCAGAAGGTCCAGTTAGATAAACATCAAACAGGTAGGGAGTCCCTGCTTCCAATCCCTTGATGGTCTGTGTGGTGACTGCTCGTTGTAGATTTATATCATAGAAATATTTGCACAGCACTTTCTCAGACTTGTGTCTGGATTTGGGCCCTGAGCACCTGTCTGCACTCCTCAGCTCCATCCAAACTTGATCCTCTTTGATCCTTTTCTTGTACACACAGTACTTGCTCTGCTCTTGTGTTCCTAGCCAGGCAATGGTGACTGAATTGCAGGTCCTCAGTTTGCTGAAGGACTTGATTTTTAAGCTTTCTGGAAGAAGTGGGAAGAAAGGCTTATGAAAGTGAGAGGATACTTGAACTTTCACAGAAGAATTAATATGGTCCATGGACCTTAGCTGCACCAAATACGTGTCCAGCAGCTTTCCCTTCAGTGAGAAATGTCTGAAGCCTACAATGTTTTCTGAGGCCAGTACTTTACCATTCCTTGCTATCTGAACCCATACTTGGCCACTACAAGATTGAAATGTGAACTGGATCTTCTTCTGTTTAGCTTGATACTGCAAGCTGTAGAATTTCTGCTTTTTCCCATCCAGGATTAAATGAATTACCTTCCCATCCTTCAGCTCAATAACTTTAGGCTCAGGTTCCTCCAGAGTTCTTGCAAATGTTCCAGTGTAGGCAGCACTTGCATTAGTGA
This sequence comes from Lepidochelys olivacea, assembly GCF_965140295.1. Lineage (NCBI taxonomy): Eukaryota > Metazoa > Chordata > Testudines > Cheloniidae > Lepidochelys > Lepidochelys olivacea. The sequence goes on along the minus strand of NC_140417.1, from coordinate 75,870,143 downwards.
GGAGGTTGACTACAAAAACATCAAAATAATATTGAGTGCTGGGTCTAAGGTTGGGCACTGTATAAGTATTCTTAGTGCCCATGCATATCTGCCTCACTTCCCCATTACTAACCCTGTTGATGATACTTAATTCACTATTGGACAATATCATCACCTGTTGATGGTCTAGAAGATATGGAAAGAGAGAAAGAGCTAGCACTGGTGGCGATTTCATACCGGAAGATCTGATAGCTGTCTCAGCTGCACATAAACTCTTGTAGTTGTGTTTTTCATTGACTAGAAGACAATACTGGATGTTTTCTTTGTGCTGCCAGACTGATGGGCTGTGTTTCCAAGCTAGAGTCACAGTTGCATGGCCAATACCAATAACATCTATGCGTGGATCCATTGGGAGTTCTGGATACAGATGCCCAGATGTTGTGTCAGTTGTTAAGTATACAGTAAGGTGTGTGTCTCGTTCAGTTGATAGGAACTCCAGCATATAGAAAGCAGAATAGGAAGACATACCCATATAAGTCTCCACAGAATTTCCTTTATAGTTAAATATCATGGACACCAACTTCAGAATCTTCTGAGATTTTGTGGCTTCAAGAGTGTCATAATCACCTGCACATGAAAAGCAGACTCATCAAAAGCAGACCCAATTGTTTTTCTTTTCATATGCCACAACAATTCATCACTTAGCGTCTCAGTTTTATTATTCATATGCCAGAGAAATTCCTCTTGCTTCTAGCATTTTATGCTTTAGAGGCTATTCTTTTAATATTGCAAGAGAGAATTAATTTTTTCAAACAGACTATAATTAAACTCCCAATTGCAAATATTTTGACCTATGTAGTACCGGATGTCATTGTAATATTCCACTTTGTCAGTGTTTCTTCCTGTACTTTACTTTAGGACACGGACATTTTGTGCAGAACGAGTTTTCTTTAGTCTGATTGTGCCTTTCCCTGCCTTGTATGAACAAAAAAAGCCAGAGGCTTTGGAGGAATGCCCACTGAGCTAACTAGTCAAGTGCATCTCCTTGCTAATTAACATCTTATTTCTGGCAGCATCTAGCTTTTTTAATAATTAAAAAAATGTCATTTTTTTAAACCTATGAAATGATTCTGGAAATTATAAAAGATAATTAAGTTTTTTAGCTTGAGGGAAACATCGCTCTAGATTATTCTATGCCTATTGCCCTTGTACATGATATTCCCAGGGAACTAGAATCTGACCCAGATTCTTCCGGGGTGAAAGTAAGTCTAGGGACTTACCGGTACGGGGCTGGGCTGGGGCCGGCTCTGGCCCCTGGAAGGGGTGGGGCCTTGGGCGGAAGGGGCGGGGCTGCGGGAGGTCAGAGGCAGCCCCGGCCCACCCTGTACCAGCAAGGGCCTCCTTCCCCTTCCCCGAGGTAACAGCGGCAGCCGGGGGCTCTGGCAGCACTTTAAAGAGCCCAGGGCGGTAGCAGCGGTTGGAGCCCTGGGCCCTTTAAATCGTCCCTGGAGCCTGCCGGAGCCCTGGGGAAGTAGTAGCGGGGCTCCGGGGATGATTTAAAGGGCCAAGGGCTCGGCCGCTGCTACTGCCCCGGGGCCTTTAAATCGCTGTCCCAGCCCTGCCGCCACTACCCCAGGGGTCCAGCAGTGGGGCTCTGGCATCAATTTAAAGGGCCGGGGGCTCCAGCTGCTGCTAGGAGCCCCAGACCCTTTAAATTGCGCCTGGGGAAGCCGATCCACCCTGGTACCAGCTTACTTTCACCTCTGGATTCTTCCCTCTGTTGCACATTGTCATGAAGAGCAGAAAAGAGGAAATACCAGCCCAAGAGGTCTGAGACACAAAGAAGAGTGTGATACAGCTCTGTCAAGTGCACTTCCCTCCCTCCCTAGTGATCTTATGGAATACTCTCCATATGAACATTGTGTAGTTAGGGTCCCTTGGGTTTTGGGGAGGGTTCTAGTTGTTAATAGTGGAAGTGGGGAGTAGCCACTCTATTTTCCATGCTCCCCTGGCAGCCTGACAGATATCCAGGTGAGATTCCAGGTTAACAAAGCTCATTGCACTGTTAACTCCTAACCTCAGCTGCTCTTACGCTTCCGAAAGAATATGAGCACATGGCTATGGTGGAGGGAACAAGGGCCAGCACCCTTGTCTCTGGCCATAAACTTGTCCTTGCATTACACTACCCTGAGAAGAGAATATGTCAGAAACTGAATTTTATCTTGCAGGACTCTATTGAAGTCAATGGCAAAAAAAACATTTATTCCAATAGGGCCAGGATTTCACCCATGGATTTTTCCAAACCCACAGGTAAGTCCACAGGAAGGGAGATTTGGACCTATAACTTCAAGTTTGCCCAGGCCATTTTTGTTGGTGGTGAGATTTCCTAGGTTGCTGGCACTTCTTATGAATGGGCTACATTCTGTCCTGCACTGATCAGACAGATTTCAGATTTCTTCCATTTAGCTCTTACCACGTGCTGCTTTTCCAAGGAAATTTGTTGATGCCTTATGTACCAGTATACTCCATTCAATGGGAACATCACAGGGTGTCACTGTTACTGTGAAAGGAGCAGGGGCTCTGTCTTCCTCCAGAATGAAACAGTACCTGAAAATGTGGATAAAAATGTACTGAAGGCATTAAGAAACGGTCATACTGCAGAATCCCAGCAGATAAAGTAATTAGTCATTCAGATTGAAGATCTAAAAACTACATTCCACTGTAGGTAATAACAATTCAACTATTAGGTACATTAAAGCAATAGCCTAGAGAGAGCTCTAAATTTTCTTATGTAAAAAGAATACATACTGTGTTTCTTTCTACTCCACATAGGTTTTCTTGAATATTGTCCATTTATTACTGGGTAGATGTATTCCACAATACTGACTTTTTAGACTCTATAGGACAAGTAAATACTATGGTATAATAGAATTAGGAAAGTGACTTCTATTAGAGCTCCCTTCCCAGGCTAACAATGGGGAAATAAGCATGTATTTTACCAAAATCTGATACCCAGGTTTCTTGCTTAGAGCAACCAACAATGGGTTCTGTAAGAATAATATAGTATGTGAGCACTCTGTCTTCCAAAGGTCTGAGATTAAGAGGATCCATTTCATACCTAGTCCTACTTGTTCTTGATTGGCAGTGTGAGGATGCTACTCCTCAACTCTCCATCCCATCACGCCACTAGTCTCTCTAGTTGCAATGAGTCTATTCTGCTCATGTGGAGGCTTATACACAGCTTGAAGACATCCATGAGAGCTACTCAATACAACATTTATATGGGCCATGAATGCCCCCCCCATGCATATGGAAAGTAGCTCCTACTCAATGCCGCAAAATTGATGATTATACAGAGATTCAATTTCTTAACTCTTCCCTTCTGCCTAATGAGTCTTTGCTTATTGGTGGAATTGCATTTGAGTAGCACCACAAATGTACTTGCCACTCTGCTAGCATACTGAATCCTCCCTGGAATCGTTAACCTAATCTAACAAGAGTTCAGTTTCACATATTTACTTTGAAAATTTGGCCCACTGTATCACTGGTACAAAGTGACATCGGTTCCTGACTGATTCCAGTAAAGCCTGATCTCCAGCTTTGCTACTTTGCTTTTTGGCTGCTCAGTCTCTCAGTGGACTGAGTATGGCCAAAAAGACAGATGTACTCTATTAGATTACAGTACAATAAAATATAAGTAATTCTAGTTTTGTACTCATTGGTGAGATGTTATGGACACATAAGGTCACCTCAGAGAGTTTTTACATGTTTTCGGGTTATTGCTACTGGGCCAGAATTAAAGTTGTTTGGGTGACCACTGAGTATTTCCATATTTTTCAAATGTTTTGGCTTCTTTTAATTTAAACCTGGGCTCTGAATTTTCTGGTTTTATGTTTGGTCTTTGGAAAACTATAAGGTTCTTGTGAGCCTTTCAGTGCTTATAATTAAGTGCGTACTTCAAGCCTTTATTCTAGATGAACCAAGTTTAAAAAAATTAATCTGGAAATTAATATGTTCCTGTTAAACTACATGCTATAAACCCCTCTTTCTCTTAGATTTCAATTTCTATGTCCCTTTAACAAGGAGAATTCTTCGGTTCATTCTTGTAGTCATCATTTCGTTATATAACCACATGTGCAATGTCCTGTTTTCTTCCTTCACAGTGCCCATCAGGACTGAGCCATCTGGCTCACCCTCTGCTCTTTAACTATTCTGCAGGAATATATATCAGATCTATTGACACTAATAATGTTGGTTAGTGTCCAAATTGTATTTTGGATTAATCTTGGTAAAGGGCATCTCTTTCCAGATATCTGAGGTAGGCGTAAGGTACCAGACACTTTAATACACACACATACAGATTTGACTACATGCAAAATTCACAGGCATTTTGGGAAGTCCAGGTTAACCTTCAATGGAATTTCCATATTAAAAATTCTTTGGATCTATGCAAGCTTTAGTACTGCTCACCAAATACACAACTAAGCATGCAGTATATCTGAAAGCTGATTTTCAGTTTTAAAGTATACCCTTATTGTAATGATTTGGGTCGTTAATTTATTGAGGAAAAATATTTGCAGTTGACTTTGGCCTGAGGCTTTGGTGCTCCTATGGTTTTGTTGGTCAACTGATTAAGATATCACCTGGATATTCAGCAATAGTTATTCACTTTTGGAGCCTAATGTAAACTCAGCAGTAATTGCATCAATTAAGAGGTCTGCCAGATAGCCAAATAGGGAAAAATCTTACAATGAATATACGTAGCCGAAATCTACCTTAAAAAAATCACTCCAGATTCTAGTTAAGTTTTTCAACTAAGAAGGCAAAAAAAGAAAGAGAAGGCTGGAGGGAGATATTGGAAGAGACTTTCAAGGGACAGCAATATCGCATTGCTTGGCTCAGGGTACTAAAGGCAGCACTGCCAGGGCATTGCAGGTAGGGAGTGTACAGCAATTATCTCCTTGATATTAGTAGTAGCAAGTCTGCATGTGCCAGAGGGCAGGAAATGAAAGAACATATGCGAATTTGTATTGAATGATTTGCTCCTACCTTTTAGGTATATCCTTCAACAGGTGGACTGTGGTTTCCTTACCATCTGCAAGAATCAGGGAATGATTACAGTTGAAGAGATCACTCTTGAAGCTGTGTTGGGAACTGGTGGGCACCTTTACAGAATGACACAAACACATGGCCACGAGAAGATGGAAAGGCAGGTAAATCCAGAATCTGAACATCTTCAGCACTACAAGATGGGGTAATAAAAGGTTAGAGGTTGTTACCATTGGGGAAAACAAAACAAAATCAAAACAAAACAAACGCCTCTCTTTTCGTGTACCTCTCGTTGTGCTTTGCCAATAATCATTATTGTCACAAATGGTAAAAAATCAGGGTACTGCAGAATGCTGCTAATCTGCACTTTGCTAACTCATTTATATTCACAGAAAAATGTTTCTGTCTCACCCCAGTTCTCAGCAAAGATTAAAAAGCAGAAGCTGTAGTAAGGTCTCATATTACCAAATATATGTACAATACAGTGTATATATTGCATGAGTGTAATATGAAGAAAGGAATTATCATCAAAAACAACTGACAAATGAATAGACAAAATACATTCGAAGACATCTTATCCTGGCTTATTTATTGCCTTAGTTCACTTGGTAATTTTACAGATCCAGTAACTTGCAAGGAGTCTCCCGGTCACAGATTATTGCTAATCTATTGTATTCCTAATGCTGCTGCCACCTGTGTTTTTTGTAATTCTATTTTTATTTCATACTGACTGTAAGTTCATCAGGATTTCAGGTGTGTGCACAGAAAAATAATATAAAAGGGAAAAGAGTATATGGAGAAGAAAGTGGTAGACCCCAGGTGAGAGACATTGTGTTGGGATTTAGTAGATTTTAAATTCTGTGTGTCTTTTATTTAGAGGAAGCCTGTACTCTAATGCAACGATTGGAGAAATAGTTCTGAAATTCCAGCACTTTATATCTTCTTCCTTCCAGCATTTCTCCTCAGCAGGTGTACTTGAGGATGTTTCCAGTCGATCTCTGCAGTCTCTCGGTTTAAAACTAATGCTAGTTTGCCCATATCCCTCTGATTCAGACTTTTTAAATGTCATATTTTCCCCTTTGCTGAGACACTTTATTATCTGCAGGGAATATGGACAAGGAGCGTCTGAGGCTTAGGCAGTTCCAGCAAGGGGTCTGTGAGAATGCAGATGCTGTTAAAAATGGGACACCACATCTGTGTTGTACAGAGTTACACAAATAAAAGGGCTAAGTAAGCACGGGAACTTTTTGCAGTGTATTATTGTATTAGATTGCTCATTATCCTCACAGTATTATTCCATCTGCCTCACATTAATCTAAGGAGAGAGAGCGAGAGAGAGAGAGAAGTGCTGGACCTGAGAGAAGGGAAGAAGGACAAATCACTTCAAAAATTGATGTGAAATGTAGGGCAGTGCTTTAGTAGGCAGGGGGTGCTCTGTGAGCAGTATCTCTTTTTGAAAAAAAGACAACCTCTTGAAACTTATAAGCACTAGGAAGGAGTAAAGACATCAGCAAATGTGATTGTCAGCCAGTAAAAGAGTGTATTAAAGAAAAATAATCCGTGACATGATGAATCCATGATTTATAATCTGTACAGTTTTTTGTGACTGGCATTTTCCTTTTGTAGCCTGTGTTAAGAAGAACTCAGAAAGTGAAAAAGTCTTCAGCTTAGCTGAGCTACTACTCATGAACAAACAATAATATTTATAAATGGAGCAGAGTTTTAATATTTCTTGGTCCTGTACATTTAAGTATAGTTCTGAATCTATTTGCAGATTATCATGTGGAAAACTTGTTTTCATTGGTGATTTCCAAAATAACTAGTATGACTAACAGGCTATGCTACAACAGAACATCCTATTTAACATCTTAATAGTGTTAAAAATTCCCCTTCCATTCCACTTTGAAAATGTGTTGGTAACATTTAAAACACCCGACGAATAAAATATAGAACTATGCTACTAGGTGTAGCAAGTGTTGAGAAGATTATTCTTCCTCTTGATTACTTGCGTAAATCCCTTTACAATAAAGCTTTTCCTCTGATGGTAATGTTTCTCTGTCACTTTTGCCATTCTTTTGTTCTAACTATAGCTTATTAGCTCTGGAATTAAACCCTGGAAATATTTTTCTTTACCTTTTAATAAGGCATCCAAACTGCCCAGCACTTCAGAGTTTTCACTCTTGCTGCTGTTTAAATGGCATTTTGCAAACATTCACAGAGTGTCTGCAGTTTGTTTTTTTGTCTAGGAAAGAAAAAACAAACAAGCAAACAAATAAACAAATACCATACATAATACAAATAATACCATACCATACAAATACATAATCAGCTTATCCTTAATAGAACATCATCCTAAAGGCTGACTTCTCTTGATTACACAGACAACATACTCTCAGATTCTTGGAGACACCTTTCACAAAAACAAACAAAACGAAAACTTAAAAAAAAACTGCTCTTACCTATTGTGTTTATAGACAGATGCTCCTCAGACCACTCTTATTTGCAAAGCAAAACAAAACAAAACATAGACTTTTCAGAGCTCTGTGGATAGATGAAAACCAAAACTGTGAAACCAGTTTAACAGGACAGAACTGATTTTTCCATATGGCTCCCACATAGACATTAACTAAAATGCCTGCAGTCTTTCAAAAAGGGAGGGTTTTTGTGTTTTTTGGTAACCTGTGTAATTTTGAAATCTTCAAAGTCTAAGTTGTTGTTTCATTTCTCAGATGTCTTCTGAGAAAGAAAGTGCATGCATGTATTCTCCCTCAGACAGTGAGACCTCATTCTTTGCACAAGGTGTCAGCCAGACTGTTAGAGCAGCCTAATCCTACCGGTGGCTGGCCAGAGATTGGGTCTTTGACAGAAATGCATGGAGAGGAGGAGGGGGTGAGACACACAGAGAAAGAGAGTGTGAACATTTAACTCCTTTTATTCCACAGTCTTAGCCAGCTATGGGGCACAGCTATCTCTGCATGAAACGTATAGTGTAGTATTAATGGCTCTGTGATTCTTCTAAACAGCCTCTTGAGTATTCCCATCAATTCATATTCATAATCTCATTCAAACTGAAGGCATCCCTTGAAATTGGAGGTGGAATGTGGAGTTTCTTAGACCTGCAATATCCCCAGCACTGGAGAAGTTCCATATTCTTTCAGATGTATTGAATTTCTTTATTTTTTTATGGCCCAAAGGATGCCTAGTCACACAGAAAAGGAAGTGAGAAAAGTTATAAGGAAGGGACTGCTCTGAAATTTTTAAAACCAGTCTGGAAAGAACAATTCTGGGCAGAGCTGTGCAGCTTTCTTGGATTCCTGAAACTGTGTGGGAAAGAAACTCTAGAAGTCTATGGGTTAACTGTGGCTGGGATGCCAGGGGAGAAAAGGTGCAGGGGAAAAAATTCATACAGGACACAAAAAAATTGCTTTTGCTGTTGGGACTAGATATCATGTGCAGTGATACTCTGTGGTCCCACCAGGCATGGTCCATTTGCACGAGGCCAGAGGCATGGCCAGGTCCCCTGCCTGCTTGTACTTGTTGGCATCTGTCAGCAGACATTGAGGGGAGTGCTCTCTTTTGTGAGGATATATGTACTTGTCACGGGGCGACAACTCACCGCTGCGGCACCTCCTGCTGGTTGTCCAGGGAATTAGCTCTTTTCAGCCAGGAGCGCCCTCTGCCAGTTGGTGTCTCACCTGCCGCTGGTCCTGTGCTCCTCCCGGAACCCAGTGCCCTTCTAAATCAGAGTTCTGCCCTGCAGTCTCTACCACTCATCATCAGCAAGGGGGGTTGGACCAGCTGCCTCTGTCTAGGTCTAGGCTGCTCCTCTGCAGCATTAGTATCCTTTCATGGGCCTTTACCTCGGCCTAGGGCTCTGCTAGGCTGGAGCTCCCCAGCTCCCTCTGCCCTTGCCTTGCCTTGCCCCATCCTCCTCTCCTCATGTAGCTAGAGAGAGTGCTTGTCTCAGCTCCTGGCTAACAGCCCTCTTATAGAGCCAGCTGTGGCCTGATTGGGGCGTGGCACCACCTGTGGCTACTTCCCCCAATCAGCCTAGCTTTGCTCTGGCTACAGCCCTCTCCTAGGGCTGTTTTAAGACCTTCGAGGCATGGTGGGGTGACCACCCCGCCACAGTACTGTTTCTTAAAATCAGTGAAGGAAGTCAGGCAGTAGGAAGCAGGATTAGGTTTTAGGATGGAGCTATTTAGTAAAGCAGAGGGAGAGAGAGAAGTTTTAGGGAGAATACGGTTTTCCTTATTCTAAAGCTAAAGCCCCTTTTCAATGTTTGTAGGAAGTGACTCTTACTGTTATTCTTTACCACTGTCACATGACATGGTGTCAGAAGCTGATTCATTTTGAGCCAACATAAATAAGAAGTCAAAAAAAGTCAACCCCCTGCAAGACTCTGAGATTGCTAAACCCATGGAGTGGCCCACGTGGAGAGAGCACTTTATTAGCTTCTGCATAACAAAGAAGCTTAACACAGAAGTTGGCAAAATACAAGTCAGCTCATTCATTTATGCAATAGGGAGCAAAGCCAAAAATACGTATAAATTGTTTGCCTTCATGGTGGAAGCCAATAAGCTATAACTTTGGTATTATTCTTAACATGTTTAATGAACATTTCTTTCCACAAAGAATCCATGAATGGTCTTGCTTTTACCAAAGGGATGCAGAGAAAGTGTGGCACTATATGAACAAGCGGCATATTGTGACTTCACTATTGGTAAGGAAGAACACATGGGAGATCATTTTAAACAAGGAGATTTCAGAAAAAATCACGGTTAATGTCTGTGCTAACTCCAGAACAGGCAATGCAACAGGAACAGCCCTCTGAGTTAATGAAATTGCAAGACACCTCGCGAAGAAGCCAAGAAAGCATTGTGCAACTAGTAACCAATGAAATGTTTCCATGGTGAAAAAGAGGCACAAGAAAGAAAGAAAAGGCTCTAAAGAACAAGACATTTCCTGAAATGTGATAGGTGTTGCAAGGGAGAACCCAGATAGATGTGGTTTGCCCAGATAGTGGGAACATGTGCAAGCAATGTCTGATAACAGGACATTGGGAGAGTAGTATCAGTGACATCAAAGGAATCAGGGGGGCCTTTTCCCTCAGAGCTGTAGAGATTCATGGGCAGAAGTATCTAAATAGACTTTTAAGGAGATGCACCCTAGCCTGAAGTAGGAGCAGCACAAAGTAGAGCCCAGCAGCCCAAAGACGGACATGCTGATTAAGTCAATTCAGTGTCCAGAGAAGACACAATAGCAAGGAAGGCGTGTTTGACACGTGTGTCATTAATGGAGTGGGCCCACTACAATTACCCTCAGACCACTTCATAGCTATTGACATAGGCCTACCAGTGAAGTCAATGGGAGTCTTTGAGTGGGTGTGAATGTTTATGTGGCCGCACAGACTATGGGAAGACATAAAAACACCAGGGGCCCACAGTTCGGTCCTATGTATTTCTGGAGGAACAATGCCCCCACCTTGTAACCCACCTCCTGGATGACAGATGGTTATGCCACTTTAATAGATGATCTGATACCCTAGGTAATTATCCAAGTATAGGCAAGTCCTTCAGTCCCCTTCCCACTCTGCACTGAGAATTATAGTCTGTGAAAATTTGTCACCACTTTAAAAATGTTTTTGGGAAAAAAAGAAATCTAGCTCTTCAGTTAATGCCTGGCAGGTGTGTTGTGAGTCTTTATTTATATCTGTAAACTACTTTCATCCTTGGGTGCAAAGTGCTATAGCTAGTTGTAGTATAATAATTCTAATAAACTAAATAATTATCTGAACTGGGCTGAAAGGGGCACACACAGATTACTGTGCCTCTTTAGAACTCCCCAGTTCCAAGAGCAAAGTCAAGGGATCCTTAACAGAGGAGGAGTAAAGTACAGAATCCATTATTTTTGGTTTTCGCTGCAAGGTATCTATGTTACATGCTTTGATACAGCATGCCCAGAGGGCAGCAGGAGAGTATTAGAAAGGAGCCTTATTCCCTGTAGAAGGAAGAAAGTTTGCTATAGATTAATTAAAGCACCGGAAGCCAGTCGCCTGATAAAACCCCCCTGCTTCAATCAGACAAGGGAAGGAGTTGAAGCAGAGTGGATTGGTGTTGGAGCAGAGAGCAGTCTGGAGGGAAGCAGAGGAGAGTTTGGAGAAGTGCTGTGGGGTGCTAAGAAGACCAAGACCCTAGGTAAAGGGACACCTGGTTTGTGTAGAGGGAGGGCAGGAAGCCATACAAGCTGAAGGGCAGGAAATGGAAGTAGCCCAGGGGAAGGAACCGCTAGTTCAAGCGGTTTACCGCTATCCCTAGGGCCCCTGGGCTGGGACCCGGAGTAAAGGGCGGGCCCGGGTCCCTCCCTCTTCACTCCCCTCCTCTAGGACACTAGTGGGGCAGTTAATACCCCAGTTCAGGGGCAAGAAATGGTGCCCTGAACCCTCCCCAAGAAGAGAAAGTGCAAGACCCATCAAAGTAGTGCTCGCAATTTGCCACAATGCCCATTTAATGATTGGGAATCTAAGGGTCAGATCCTCGACTGGTGTGAACTGGCAATGGAGCAAATCAGCAAAATGGAGCTATGCTGATTTATACCAGTGTTGTGGGCTGGGCCTAAGGATTTGGGTAGTCCCCTTCTGGATGACTGCTAACAAAGGTGCAAAACATAGTGGTGCTTTTTGTTATGTGGCTACCTGACACAGACCTTCTTAAGCCAGTTCACATAGATCTCCAAACGGCCATCTGATGATAATGCTCTAGAGTGGCTACCAATCTGTGTTTAAAGATCTGAAGGAGGAAAGTTCTGTGCGACATTACTGATCCCCTCAGATAGTCATTCTCCCTTCCAAAAACTCCTGCTGGGTATTGCGTAGGTCAGATTGCAATGGAGGGAGAGGGAAATATTTTCATGTTTTTGCTACACTAACTTTGTTGGGTTAATTCTGTGCCTGATTGGTTGTGGCATTGTAAAATCTAATACACCTGATATTTTCATGTCTGGCAAGCTACCATATTTTGTTTCTGGCAAGAAATATGACTTCCAACTTCTTTAAATGAATATAGAAAGAAGGCACCTCTTTAGAATTCCCACCTGCTAACTGGTTGGAACCAGTATCTGCTAGCTACATGAATTAATATGTCCTTGGGTGGCTAAGACACATGATTAATATTCCTGTTCAGAAACCAGATCTCTTTAGATGCCCAGTAGGGCTCAAGCAAGTATCATATCTCCCTGTGAGGCTGTGACAAGGAAGTGTGATCAGAATGCTGGTGCTTAAAAAGCATTCACATGTTGGACTTGGTGTATATGGTCCTAATGACTAGAACAGTTCCTATTTCTTTTATGTTTCGTCAAACCCTGGCACTCTGAGGATTGTCCAATAAGGGCAAGCCGAGTCTGTTCCAAATCAGAGGAATTAAATGCCATAGATATAGGGAGCTGCATGTAGAAAAGAGGAAACAAGCTAGACTTTCCAATATTAATTTTTCTTGTAGTATGTGTCTGTTAGATTTTTTTTAAGTGTAGATTGTTTTGACTGGCATAGCTGTTGTCCTGGCATCCCCTATGAGCTTTGTGGGAGCAGAACCCATTGCTTTTTCATGTTCTGGCTCCAATGTGCCCACTCCAGGGAATACATATGCTGTGTGTAAAGTTGTCTGTGGCATTATATGACTCTGACTACAATATCTGTTAAAAATACAGGTACAGATTTTTCCTTTCAGCAGCCTCATTTCTGAAGAATACATCTTTGTTTTTATATTTTAGAATGATTTTTTTTTCTGCTCAGGTATGACCCACTAACACACACACTGAGCAAGGTTTGGAGTTTGCAGAAGCTGGAAGATTACTTCTCAGGCTTGCTGTATCAGATTTTACAGGAAAATTCCTTGTTATTTATGACAGACTTTGTTCCTCAACAAGGGTAAAATCAGTGCAACAGAAGAACGTGCCAAGTCCCCAGCCAGAATTCAAGTCCTGCACTGTGGTACTAACAGCTTTTTCATGAATTAAAGAGAAAAACATATTGAAGGACCCAGGCTGCTATATTAATTTCCCTTCCTCTCTCCCACCCTGGGGTGCTTAGTATTTTAGGTTAACTTCTGCTAAATCATGCCTTAGAACATACATAAAACTCCCACCTGAGCCAACAAAAGCAACAAAACCTTTATTTTGTGTGTATGTGCAAAAGTGATGGATGTTTTTCACCTTAACAACTCCATGGAACTTCAATTGAAAAGGTCACAGAAAGAGACAACTTTGCCCATAATCGGTGTCATTTTAATAGGGTAATCCTATATTTTGTTTTTAGCTAGTGTGTTGCTGTCATACATGTTACAGGATTAAACTAACATAAATAGAACTAATCCATCATAAACCACAGTTAAAGAGGAATGTCCATGTATTTTATATGGCAGAGGTTCTCAAATGCTGATATGAGCTTTTTTTTTTTTAACAAGAAGTTGGAAAGAAGCAGGCAACTCTGAGCAACCAGACTATTTTATTTGATTCAAGTACAGGGCTGCCAAATCTCATTCATCTGCAGGGAGACTCCCTTGTTTTGCATTAGTCTGAAGACATATTTACAGCACCTCCACTCTGAAGGAGAAGAATTTTCTTTGTGTGTGTTTCAATGAGACATTTAAACTCTTGTTCAGACTTTGTGGAAAGCATGTGACATGGAGCTATGACAACTTGAATATAGCCAATATTTCTACCATTTATCTTCACTAACAGTAGCTGTTGGTTCTGAAGAGCCCTAAAATTTAAATAGCATTTGATATTCAGGATGTTTTGTATCAGTTTGTCTGTCCCAAACCCTCCAATACAGCTGGCAGAGAAGGAGTTAACAACTGTCCTCTTTTTTAGTCTTTGCTGGCTTTGAGTCATTGACATCCCATCTGTTCCAGGCACTGTCCGTAATTCTTCCCAGCATTCTCCAGGGACGGCTGTACAATACCCAGGAATTTTAACAATCCTAAACAGATTGGGGGCCACATATGGAGCAAAATGATTAGATTATAAGAAATCCAATCACATTTACTGCTCAGCCCTGTATTTTTAAGCATTAGGGTTCAGACACTCTGCTCAGCTATGAATATTTTATATGCAACAGAGATTATGTTATTACTTTCCCCCCTTCTCCTGTCCCCACAGGAATAATATACATTTTAATGTCTGATTGTAGGAATTTAATGAATAAGTTTTCTTACATCTAATATAACCTGACAGTTTTGTCATAAATTGTCATTGCAAACTATGTACTGTGAGAGGAGTGATTGAACAGTATAGAAGCAAGAAAACAACACACACACAAAATAAGGAAAGCAGTCTATGAACAAAAATGTAGTTTAAAAGGTGTGCTTCAATAAAGGCAAACAACCACCAAAAACATTGTGCTTTCTACAGCTCCAAGATACCCTTCAAACATTATGTGTGAAAATGAACAATGAAAGGACCCCCATCAGTTCCCTACTTTCATATAATCCTTCATCTGTCACTATCACACCCCCAACTTCAACTCTGGCCTTCACATTTGCAAAAAGTATGCATTAAAAAACAAATTACTAGGAGTGATAAAATTGCATTTCCTACTCAAGGAAATCCCTTTCCAAGCAGACTAGTAAATGGTCACTTTGGCAAAGATTTTCATTTAAGGGATTTTCCAGTTTCTTGAGTGAGCTTGAAGGTTTGAACTGGGTTAGTGTATGTGGTCCACAGGGATCTCGAGGTAATGGATAGTGGAACGGAACAGAAGTGGAGAAGAAGGTGCCTTTATTCACGTGGAAAACCTTAACCCCACAGTGCAGGTGCCTTTCCCAAACTCCTCTAAAATCAAGCCCATGCACTCCCTTCCTGAGCTTTCTATTAACAAACAAATGACTATAACGTAAAGCTTAGCTCAAGCCTTCTCTCGTGCTTCTCTGCTCCTAGGGCCTGTTCATCTACCTGAACTTCTCTAGAGTGCCAGTCTCACGGCCCTTATATCCCTGGGGGGTACCAAACCACCTGGTTCCTCAGTGAGTAGCAAGCCCCACATACCTTCCTCCATCAGAATCAACAGTAACACCTGCTAGCAGGGTGGGGGGGTCTAAGCAAACATGGCCAGCCAGATACAGGGTCCTTCTAGTTTACGTCTAGAGATTTTAAGCATTTCAAGTGGTTAAAGATAAAGGCGGATTAAGGTTTCGTGGGGCCCTGGGCCAGAGCAAGTGAGGGGGGCCCCTCTCCACCCCTTCTGTCTGCAGCCCCGCCCATGGCCCCACCCTGTTCTGCCCCTTCCCCTCTGCGGCCCTGCTCTGTTCCACCCACAGCTGGCCCCATCTGGCCCCATACTGTAGCCCAAAGACTGGAGAGGCTCTGTCCCACCCCCAGAACCGCAGCAGGGAGTGAGCACTCCCCCAGTCCTCAGGCTGGGGCAGGGAGCTAGAGCTCCTCCAGTCCTGGGCCGCAGCCGGGGTCCGGGCACTGGGGCTACCCTGACAGCCCAGCACTTCTGCTCAATAGGGGGTTTAGGTCAGGGAGGTGCTCATTTTTCTGAGGCCCCCCAATTGGCTGGGGCCTTTGGGCATGGGCCCCGTCAGCCCAGTAGCTAATCCACCACTGGTTAGAGACACAAGACTTAAACTTTCCCTTACATCTTCCCAGATCCCCAACACTCGCATGCCCTATCTGCCATATCTCCCCTACCCCCCTTTCCCCATGCCTGTTGTGTCCCTTCCATACCTCTCACTCCCTTCCATATGCCTACCTTGTTCCCTGCCATTCCTCCTGTCTCCTTCTCATGGCTTCCTTCCAGGCCCTCCACTCCATGTTCCCTTCCATACACCCTCTGTGTCCTCCCACAGCTCACCCACCACACTCCACACCACCCAGTCTTCTGCACTGCCTAAATTCCTCCTCTTCACCTCCATCCCAGCTTCTACATTGCCCACCCCCAACAGTGTTTCTTTCCACACCAATGTCCTGCCCACCTCCTTGTGCCCCTTCTCCTGCTTCTCTAGAAGCCCCTTCTTTCTGGTTCCAGAAAACACAGCTCCATGCTACCCACATGTGCACCCAGTCTACTTTCCCCCTCTCTGTGGGCTGCTCCTCCTGAGTCCCTTCCTGACCTCCTGCCTTGACACATCTACCCCGATCCATGCTCCCCACCTCTGGCTTATGGTTACCACCTGGCCAGTTTTTTATGGATTTGCCAGTGCCATAAATATAAAGGGAAGGGTAATCACCTTTAAAATCCCTCCTGGCCAGAGGAAAAATCCTTTCACCTGTAAAGGGTTAAGAAGCTAAAGGTAACCTCGCTGGCACCTGACCAAAATGACCAATGAGGAGACAAGATACTTTCAAAAGCTGGGAGGAGGGAGAAAAACAAAGGGTCTGTGTCTGTCTGTGTGATGCTTTTGTTGGGGACAGAACAGGAATGGAGTCTTAGAACTTAATAAGGAATCTAGCTAGGTATGTGTTAGATTATGATTTCTTTAAATGGCTGAGAAAAGAATTGTGCTGAATAGAATGACTATTTCTGTCTGTGTGTCTTTTTTGTAACTTAAGGTTTTGCCTAGAGGGATTCGCTATGTTTTGAATCTAATTACCCTGTAAGGTATTTACCATCCTGATTTTACAGAGGTGATTCTTTTTTACTTCCATTAAAAGTCTTCTTGTAAGGAAACTGAATGCTTTTTCATTGTTCTAAGATCCAAGGGTTTGGGTCTGTGAGGATTTTTACCAAACCTTCCCCAAGAAGTGGGGTGCAAGGGTTGGGAGGACTTTGGGGGGAAAGACGTTTCCAAACTACGTTTTCTCAGGAACCCAGATAAAGTTTGGTGGTGGAAGTCCAAGGGTAAAATAGTTTGTACCTTGGGGAAGTTTTAACCTAAGCTGGTAAAAATAAGCTTAGGAGGTTTTCATGCAGGTCCCCACATCTGTACCCTAGAGTTCAGAGTGGGGAAGGAACCTTGACAGCTGGTGGCCAGAAATATAATTTCATCTGCCAATATTTTTTTCTGTGGGTCTAAAGATTTGCATTATTATCCCGGTGCACTGGGATATCTAATGTTAAAAGTTTTGGTGTCCAGCTAAAGATGCTACAGTATTCCCACTTCTGCTGTTTAATTGATAACTGGTAAAAATACAGCAGCTGTCTGCCCACCAACGTGTAAGCACAACCCGCGTGTGTGAGAGAGGGTTTGAGTCATGCGGGGGTGAGAAGACGTGCAATGTTATCAATCTTATCTGTATGTGTTCTCTCTAGATACTGTAAGTGGCTGTTGAAGGTGGGGGGTTGCGGAGTTGCCTTGTGGTTGGGGTGGTGGGTGTCAGTTTGTTTTGCATCTCAAACGTAGTAATCCTACACTGGCTTAGCCCTGCAGCTGCTCCATCAGCAAAGACTGCAGTCAGCAGTAGGTCATTTCTAATACTGATATCTTAAATGTTGTTCTTTATACTACTCTTGGGAAGCTGAAGTCATCCCTGCCAAGTGGCTGTGCAAAGGGGCCACAAAATAGCAATAAGGTCCTCTTGGGGAATACCTCTCATAGAGGAGGTCTTCCCAGCAGGCACAGAGCTGACATGGCTAGCTCTGCACCCGCCCCCACCACAAGATCCCCAGCATAAGAGTTTTGCTTCGGGTGTTTTGGTGGGGGCAAAGGGGAGGGTTTCCCACATAGAGAAGTGCTTGCTTATTTCTGCAGCTTCACCAAGCTCTGGTCATTAAGTCGTAGAGTTTAAGACTAGAAGGGACCACCTGGTCATCTAGAGCCTTCTGGATATCACAGGCCACCAGCATCACCCCAGCTCCTGCACACTAAACCGAACAACCGAAATTAGACCAAGTATTACATCCCTTCGGAGATTAGACTGTTATGTGCCACAGGCAGAATATAGGAGGGACCGGGGTGTACCACATACTGATCCCACATACAGGGGGGAGGGATAGCTCAGTGGTTTGAGCATTGGCCTGCTATACCCAGGGTTGTGAGTTCAATCCTTGAGGGGGCCATTTAGGGATCCGGGG
Organism: Lepidochelys olivacea; assembly: GCF_965140295.1. Classification (NCBI taxonomy): domain Eukaryota; kingdom Metazoa; phylum Chordata; order Testudines; family Cheloniidae; genus Lepidochelys; species Lepidochelys olivacea. Next base: position 75,852,103 of record NC_140417.1, on the reverse strand, counting down.
CAAAAATTGGGGATTGGTCCTGCTTTGAGCAGGGGGTTGGACTAGATGATCTCCTGAGTTCGCTTCCAACCCTGATATTCTATTATTCCCATGCAGTGGCAGGGAAATGATTGAGACATAGCAGTGACCTGCACCCACACACTGCAGAGGAAGGAGAAAAACCCGAAGGTCACTGTCAATCTGACCTGAGGGAAAATTCCTTCCCAACCCCACATATGGTGATCAAGTAGACCCTGAGCATGTGAACAAGAACTTGCCAGCCATGTACCTGAGAGAGAGAAAGAAAGAATGTTCAGTGGCACTGGGACCTTCCCTTCCAATCTCTCCTCTCTAACCATGGCAATTTGTAGGAATGAGATTGTAAAAACCTCCCAGAATACACTTGGGAGGAAAAAATCCCTTCATGGTGCTCCGTGTCATTTTATGATGAAATGGAACAACTCTCTCTGCTTCCACCTTAGATCTGGCACAATATTTATGTTTACATTTCAAACCTGTTTTCAGCAGCAGTAACTCTCAGTTTGGTGGGTGTCATAAATATAAAGGGAAGGGTAAACCCCTTTGAAATCCCTCCTGGCCAGGGGAAAGCTCCTCTCACCTGTAAAGGGTTAAGAAGCTAAAGGTAACCTTGCTGGCACCTGACCAAAATGACCAATGAGGAGACAAGATACTTTCAAAAGCTGGGAGGAGGGAGAGAAACAAAGGGTCTGTGTGTCTGTCTATATGCTGGTTTCTGCCGGGGATAGACCAGGAATGGAGTCTTAGAACTTTTAGTAAGTAATCTAGCTAGGTATGTGTTAGATTATGATTTCTTTAAATGGCTGAGAAAAGAATTGTGCTGAATAGAATAACTATTTCTGTCTGTGTATCTTTTTTGTAACTTAAGGTTTTGCCTAGAGGGGTTCTCTATGTTTTTGAATCTAATTACCCTGTAAGATATCTACCATCCTGATTTTACAGGGGGGATTTCTTTATCATAGAATCATAGAATATCAGGGTTGGAAGGGACCCCAGAAGGTCATCTAGTCCAACCCCCTGCTCAAAGCAGGACCAATTCCCAGTTAAATCATCCCAGCCAGGGCTTTGTCAAGCCTGACCTTAAAAACCTCTAAGGAAGGAGATTCTACCACCTCCCTAGGTAACGCATTCCAATGTTTCACCACCCTCTTAGTGAAAAAGTTTTTCCTAATATCCAATCTAAACCTCCCCCACTGCAACTTGAGACCATTACTCCTCGTTCTGTCATCTGCTACCATTGAGAACAGTCTAGAGCCATCCTCTTTGGAACCCCCTTTCAGGTAGTTGAAAGCAGCTATCAAATCCCCCCTCATTCTTCTCTTCTGCAGGCTAAACAATCCCAGCTCCCTCAGCCTCTCCTCATAACTCATGTGTTCCAGTCCCCTAATCATTTTTGTTGCCCTTCGCTGGACTCTCTCCAATTTATCCACATCCTTCTTGAAGTGTGGGGCCCAAAACTGGACACAGTACTCCAGATGAGGCCTCACCAATGTCGAATAGAGGGGAACGATCACGTCCCTTGATCTGCTCGCTATGCCCCTACTTATACATCCCAAAATGCCATTGGCCTTCTTGGCAACAAGGGCACACTGCTGACTCATATCCAGCTTCTCGTCCACTGTCACCCCTAGGTCCTTTTCCGCACAACTGCTGCCTAGCCATTCGGTCCCTAGTCTGTAAATTATTTCTATTTACTTCTATTTTTATTAAAAGTCTTCTTGTAAGAAAACTGAATGCTTTTTCATTGTTCTCAGATCCAAGGGTTTGGGTCTGTGGTCACCTATGCAAATTGGTGAGGCTTTTTACCAAACCTTGTCCAGGAAGTGGGGTGCAAGGTTTTGGGAAGTATTTTTGGGGGAAAGACGCGTCCAAACAGCTCTTCTCCAGTAACCAGTATTAGTTTGGTGGTGGTAGCGGCAAGGACAACGGGTGGAATATTTTGTACCTTGGGGAAGTTTTGACCTAAGCTGGTAAAGATAAGCTTAGGAGGTTTTTCATGCAGGTCCCCACATCTGTACCCTAGAGTTCAGAGTGGGGGAGGAACCTTGACAGTGGGGTGGAGGAAATGCCTCAGAAGGTCCCCTTGGAGTATTTTTCTCATATGATTCCACTGGAGATGTTATGGGAGCGGGGGGCAGGCAGGAGAGAGAGAGATGTTCACCCAAAAAACAGGCAGTTGTTTGCCTCCAAACTCTGCAGAACTCAGGGTATCCACCAGAGTTACAGAGCCATCTGTGTGGTGGTTACAGGATCCTGACTCAGCCCCAGTGCCTCATGCTCTCATCTCTGGCTCCCTGGCAGCGTGGTTCGTTTCCATTTGCCCCCACCATTGTTTTATTAAGCTACCCCATGGAGATTCTGTGGCATGAAGACTGACTGTGGAAAATTAACGAAGACCCAATATTCATTAGCTCTAATGGATTTACTGATGCTTTCTGTATGTGTGTGTGTATAATATACTTTGCCCTAGTCCATTGCTCCATCCCACCCAACTTCCTTTCCACATGCAAATCCCAGACATTGTGGAGAACCTCTACAGAGTCCTATTTTGGAGTAGGATGAGGGTGATAGTGTTGTGGGGGCAACTCACACCCACTCCTGTACAGGATGCTGGGAGATTCCCCCTCTGTAGAATGTTTACTGGGATGGGATTTATATAAAGTCTGATACAAATATACACAAAGAAAGCACAACAGCAAAATCACATCAATCTCATTCAGTGTTTTCCCCTTGCTGACCCAGATGCATGGGTGCTGAACTCAATCTGCCTTAAACCCCATTTCTGATGTTAGATTAACTCTGGTGTCGCCTGACATTCAAGGTTTATCCCTCATAGCACGCTCATTTATTTTTAGGATTTGGTCAGCAGCGGTTTGAGCTAAATCTCCTCTTCAGATTACAGGGTGAGATGGGACATTTACACCCAGTTAGCACTTCCGATCAGCACACAAGCAGAACATGGGGGAGGCCAATCAGAATTTGACTGCGGCAGCATGGGCAAGTCTCTGCGGCCAATCAGTGTGTGACAGTCTGGCTGCCAGCACCACTGCACACCAGCCATCTTATGGGCTGAATAATAGGTTGGCAAAATGCAGTCAGGTGATGTTTGACTGGGTACTTTGCGTCAAAGTGAATCTTCAGCAAGTGTTAAAGTCTTTTTTCTAGAGGACGCTCTGGAGAGTCCAACCTAGATGTTTGTTTTAAAGGGCTGCTGGAAATTGCATTTAGCTGCCTACGGCCCCAAGTACTGTTCCAATAGCCAAGAATAACTGGAGTGCAGAGCCATACCCTTTTCCCCGGCCATGCCCCTTACCTCAGGGGTTTGGAGGTGGATGGTGTGGATCACTACATTGGCTCTATGACACCCTGGGTTTCCCTTTACACAAGCAGAATCCCCAAGTAGCCTCTTAAATGGACTTTATGCCACTTTGCACAGCTCCCTAGCAGGGCCAAGAATCTATTCTTGATTCTGGTGATGCCAAGAAGCTGTTGGGTCAAAATCTCCTCCTCAGAAGAGCAACAGAAGGGAGAGTGTTTAAAAACTCCAGATTTGTGTTTTGTGAGGCTCAGTTGAATTCCTTTCTTGCTTCGATACTCTTTCCCCCATGTAGACACATATCAGTTTTTGGCTGAGTTTATGCACTATTTTCATTGGTATCTGTACAACATGAGGAGTGACAATTAAAATGAGAAGCTGTTGAATATTGTGGCACACTGTCAGCATCTTGGCAACTTGCTGGAGTCTGAGTATCGCTTCTGATTTGCACGGAATTGTAATTTTTTATTATTATTATTATTACTATTTTTATTTTAAATTTTCCTGATATCACTGGTGGGTAGAGTTCACCAACCATAAACCTAACTCACATGAGGTAGTGTGATCTAGTGCAGTGGTTCTCAATCAGGGGTCTGAGGCCCCCTAGGGGGCCGTGACCAGGTTTCATGGGGGCCGCCAGGCAGGGCCAGCATTAGACTCACTGGGGCCTAGGGCAGAAAGCCAAAGCCCTGCTGCATGGGGTTGAAGCCTGGGCTCTGAGCCCCGCCAGCCAAGGATGAAGATGAAGCCTGAGCAATGTAGCTTTGCAGGGGCTCCTGTGGTGTGGGACCTCAGGCAATGCCCTGCTTGCTACCCCCTAATGCTGGCCCTGGCTTTTATATGCAGAAAACACATTATTGTGACACAGGTGGGCCGTGGAGTTTTTATAGCATGTTGGGGGGAGCTCAGAAAGAAAAAGGTTGAGAACCCCTGATCTAGTGGATAGGGTGCTAGAGAGGGGGTCAGGAGAATTGGGTTCTCTTCTCAACGCGGCTGCCAATCCACTGTGTGACTGTTTGCAAGTCACTACTCAATGGCACTGCTTCCCTTGCTACTCGTCTTGTCTATTTAGAATGCAAGTTCTTTTGGGCAGGGACAGTCTTATTATGTGTATGTACAGGACTGAATATAATGGGGCTCTGATCTCAGCTGGGGGCCTGTAGGTGCTATTGTATAAATAATAAAATCGTTGTGAGCATTGGTTGCATGTTTGCAAATTGCTGTGGATCCTCTGATAAAATATTAAAGCTAACTGTCCCACAGTTCGGACGCCGGGGGTTTGAATAGCAGTGCGCACTGAAGTGCTGCACTGTAACTCCCCCATGTAGATGCTGTGGGCACGAATTAAAAAGTTCCTAGTTTGCATTAATGTAATCCTGTTTGAAAAGGACTATGTTAATGTGAACTAGGAACCTTTTAGTTAGTGCCAACATCCCATTCATGAGGCTATTCTGCCACATGCAGTCACAAGGAGAATGCAGCTGCAGCCTGCATCAGAGGATGCAGCAAACTGGTTTTTAGACGCTGGTTGCAGAAGGTAGCTTGTAAAGAGGGTTTGCAAACCAAACCAAAACTGGCTAGTAACAGTATGGTTTCTATTTCTAGTCCCATTTTATGAAGGGTGGACTGAAGATATCATAATTACTTAGAATATAGTCATATCAATAGGCCAAATCCTAAAGCCCTAACTCAACTCTCCCTTCCCTGAGAGCTTGGTCTGAGTAATGACCAAGCAAAGACATCAGGATCTGGCCCAGTAAAAGTACTTAGCACTTACATAGGTCTTTAGTTGCCTAAGTGCTTTATGAACATATTAATAGTTGGATCTTATTTTCCCCTCCTGTTTCCTATTATCTCACTTTTCTAGACAGTCTGTCTGAAACTTGTATAACATAAAAGTTAAAGGACAACAGGTCAGTTATGGGGGATAGCCTGACTCAGGGTAAAGGGATACAGAATCCTTCACCGTTTAGGTTGCCTGTTTGAATATAGCCCATTTAAGTAGTGACTGAAAATAGATGCCATTTGATGGCCTCTCTGAAATGAGTTGGTGACCTCAGTCCAGGTCCCAATGTCCTCATCATAATAGTCAACACCACAATGAACCCTAATTGACATTCTGTTTGGGAGTCTCAGCAGAGTCAACAATAACTGAGAAACATTCTAACCCCGTGGTCATCTTTCTCTGGGTTGGTTGAACAGATGGCTACTGCGGCCTCCTATGCTGTGTCTGATCTGTGGATCAATAGACTTCACCTTCTAGGATTGTAAACCCAACACCTTACATGAGCACTAACTTCACACACAGGAATCAAAGAAACCGTTTGACTAGTTTGATGGTGTAGTGGTTTTTTATCCACAATGATCCTTCCCATGATGAAAGTCTGTACTTTAAAACGTAGACTAGAGGGAATTTTCCCCATTAAAACCAATACATTTTTCCCAATAAACCATGAAATGGAAGGATTTGCTATGGAAAGACTAACAATATTTTTTATTATAGTGGTATGCCAGCGCCACCATAGTTAGGGTGTCATCAAGATATCTGCCTAAAGATTGATCTTTCTAAGTCTGGTAAAATCAACATAGTTAATTTTATTTCTTCTTTGAAATGTGATGTGCCTCACAATGGTGCAGAGTAGGGTTAGTAACCCAAATGGGGAGTCATTTGGGTGAGGAGTTCCAGAGATATAAGCCCCCCAAAATAGCCATTAAAAACATTTCTAGGTGGGATATTTTTGCCCAAAGATTAGGGTGACCAGATGTCCCAATTTTATAGGGACAGTCCTGATGTTTGGAGCTTTGTCTTATATAGACAGCTCTATTAACTTCACCCCCCACTTTCCTGTCCTGATTTTTCACACTTGCTGTCTGGTCACCCTACCAGAGATACAGATCAAACTATCGATGTGATGCTGGTCAAAATAGTCTGACTATAGTCTGTCGAGTTTTACCCAAGTTAGTGCATGGCACCCACTAAAACTTTGGGGGAACCAACCTGAGAACAATATTTTTAAAAGATGTACCATTTTACATTGTGTATGTGCCAATGCAGAAAACATTCCCGCCATTTTATATGCTTTAAAGCTTGACTATTGTAAGTGCTCTAAAATCTGAATGTTTAATTGGATTGTGCTGAAATTTGGTGTGCAGGGTAGAGTAATCTTGGGATCATTTGACCAAGGGGTTCCTGAGTTATAGGCCCTGCCAAAAGCCAGTTTTCTTCTGCTGCCTTGTACAGTTAAACTGAGAGGTACTAATCACTGGATGAATTATTCAGCTCATTGAGTCTGATGACTGAACTCATCCTTCAGGGCTTTGAACTCACCATTCCGTTAACATAACTAAGGATAAGTTAATCACAAACCCCCACTGAAGACAAAAGGAATTTTGGACTGAGTAGGTGGAGATTGTCTACTGTTTCTGAATCATGGGTGGCAGTTTTATTTTGGGGGGAATGTAATTAAGATATTTAGGCGGGGAAGGATAGTAGGGGGCAGAGCAAAGGGGGAATAGGGCTTTGGGGCTGCAGTGAGGGGATGGTATTTATGGGGTGGGGGGTAAATAAGAATGGTGGTAGGGGAGGGAAGAGAGGCTGAGCGCTCAGATGAGGAAGGGAAACCGATGATTTTGTGGGGAAGAAGGCAGGGAGACAGGGACTGGGACAGAGAGATTGGTTGAGGTTGCAAAGGGGCTAGGCAATGAGTGGTAGGCAAGGATTGGATAGGTTGTTTGAGAAAACCTGTATTTCCCTATTTCACTAGTCCCTGGGACAGTGGGGAGAAAGTGGCTCCTTCCTGATCTTGAGGCAGATTAATGTGCTGTTTCCAAAGACACAGAGCACAGAAGTTTGGAATTCACAGCACAAGTACCTCATCTGCTGAGGGAAAAGACATAAGAATGGCCATACTGGGGCAGTGGCCAATGCCAGGCCCTTCAGAGGGAATGAACAGAACAAATAGTGTAATCATCAAGTGATCCATCCCCTGTCTCCCATTCCCAGCTTCTGGCAAACAGACGATAGGGACACCATCTCTGCCAATCCTGGCTAATAGCCATTGATGGACCTATCCTCCATTAACTTATCTAGTTATTTTTTTAACCCTGTTATAGTCTTGGCCTTCACAACATCCTCCGGCAAAGAGTTCCACAGGTTGACTGTGCGTTGTGTGAAAAAATTCTTCCTTTGTTTGTTTTAAACCTGCTGTCTAATACGTATGCTGTCAGGATTGCCAACATATGGATTTATGTACAACTGCATGACCAACTTTCACCCTGTATTTTCTGGTTTTCAGATGTTGGAGTTTTGCTTAGTTTAATTTTCTGCAAGTGGTTGGCATACCACCAAGCAACCTTAATGCTGCATTAATGTAGCTCCCCCCCCACCTCCCGCACTGAATTAATGTCATTGTTTATGTAAAGGTATCACAATCTCTACCCAGCAGCTTAGACTATCCTGCACATGGGAATACAGTGCAAATCAGGTATAGAATACACTTGTCATTTGAAGATGTGGTGGTACATAGAGTAAACAGAGGGTGACGGTTAAAAAGTATAAATGCAGGAGGATAAATGAGCAGAATTGTGAGCAGACAGATAGTTAGGAGGAATCATAAGCCTGGGTCAAGAGATGGCTTTTTCTGAGATAGATGCCCTGATTCTCTTCAAATGCAATTAGGCACAGAGCAACAGGGATGCTGTTCCAGATGGTACGGCAACACAAGAGCATTATCTACCAGCCACTGTCGAGAGAGGAGAAGAGGGAAATAGCTAGAATTTGATATTTGAGGAGCATAGGGAATGAGCAGAATAGCAAGCCATGTGGTCAGAGAGACTGGGGGAAGAGATAACAGCCACACAGCCTTATCTGCAGGCCCTGTGCTCCTAAACCCAGTGCTCTAATATGCAGGGGTATTTTTTATTTTTACAATCTTGGTTTATCTGTTTTTCTTGGTCACAGCAATGTACATTAACCTCTTATCCATTTCATTAGCTTTCACAATCCAGAGCTAATGAGGCCAAGAAAATGTAAGTATGTGTTTCTCTGCTCCATGGGATGACTTTATCTGACATATGGTGACCCAAATATAAACTTCTAATTTAATGCTGATCATTTTTCTTTATGTGGGAGCAGGGGGAGAATAAAAGAAACATGGAAACTGTAGATTTTAACAAATGAGTGACTGCTGGCAAATCAAATGCTGATAAGTGTGTACACTGAGTAAATACCTTTTGAACTAAAATTGCTCCTATGTCTAGTGTCAGGCAACCAACAGTAAATCTCTAAAGGAGTTAATATGGTTATAATCTCCTCTGCTGTGTGCCTTGGTCTCAACTGCAGGATGATTGCATTGCTGACAGCAGGGGATAGCTGTTAATTGATTTTAAAATGGTCTTCTGCAGTATGCACTTGACTTATTCATTTTAGGGAGTGAAAGCATCTGATAAAAATTCTGGCTCAGACAAAGGTGCTGAACTCTGTTGACCTGTCCACACTGAAGGGATAAACATTTTCCACATAATTTGAGAGGGAGCTGGAATTGGGGGGGGGGGGATAGTTTGACATCCATTGTCAAAAACTGCTCATTTTTCTAGTGTAGACTGGACTTCTGAGTCTGGGTGCAGACTGTGCTAAGAATAGTGTTTGAAAACTGAGGGCTACACTGAGGCTGTTAAACCACAGCACTGTGAAGGAGCCAGGCCCGAGTCACGACACAACTTGACTGCATAGGCTGCTGTGGATGAACTTCAGCTAAAGCATGAACTCCACCATGAACCAGGCAGGCTTTTTTATTTGATGTGGGCCAGCCACTGGAAGGAGACATGGCCACAGTGTATTGCAGAAGCAGAAGCTTCTGCATGAAAATTGCACATGCAAGAACTTCAGAGCATAGTTTTAGAGGCCTCTTATGAAAATTTTGCCCTTAAAGTCCAGTGTTGTTTTTTTTTAAAAAAAAGACCATCAGCTTTTCTCTAGATGCACCCTGGGACCTTTTTTCACTAGGTGACTTGTGTTTAACCTTGATTTTTAACAATCAAGTGAGGTGATACTACATTGACTGGTCAATGCAGGCAAGGATAGGTCACATTCAGCATCAGCTCAGCTAGTTGCCCACAAACCATCACTAACTGACCTGGTGTTGAATCTGTCTTCACTGACCATTTAGCATCAGGTCAGCTAATTTGGTTGTTTAAAAATTGAGTTCAAACACTATTGCATTTCCCGGTGAAGGCAAAGCTCATAAGAGGCTCAGCGAGCAATGCAGGTTTATGGGCACCAGAAGGGAAATTTGATGGCAAAAGAACATGGGGCAGAAAGAGAAGATAATAGCTAGAAGATGTGGATTTGAACTGGGGTGGTTCATCCACAAAAAGATTAGCAGAGAATATACAAAATGGGCTACCATGGTTGCAAACCTCCAGTAATGGAGATGCCTCCTACCAAAAAGAAGAAGAAAGCAAACCTGTGGAGTGAATTGGAGAAAGTGCCTTTCTTTTTAATATTATTTTTCAGGTTCTTCCACTCCTGCAGGCATACTAGGGACTCATCTAATGCAGCACTGCCTTCCATTCAGGAAGAGTGTGACCAAGGAAATAGACTCACCTCACAAGGAAACCCACATGGCAAGAGTTTGTATGAAGGCTGTTGAGAACTCAGTTCCAAGCTCCTGTTCACACGTGTTCTGGGTTCACACTTTGTAAATCTGGTTCCTTAGAACAAAGATCTAAGAGGTTCTGATAATTTTTAATGGTTCATTAATCCTCTTTACACATACAATCGGTTCAGTATTCAATTAAACAAACAGCACAAACATCTGGCACTCAAGGGAAGTCCTATGACACTCCCAACAAACCGAACATCACCGGAAGAAAGCATGACTTTTTATTCCTCTGAACGGTGAGTGTGTTTAGAAGTGCCCTGTGTGTGCACCCTGTGCAGAGTCAGGACACACCCAAATACGGCTGATAGATGCTGAAGCTTTGTTCCTTGCATTGTCAGACCAAAAAATAAAGCAGCCTGAGGCACAGGAATAGATCAGGCCCAAACATACTTTCCTTCAACCCAGTTTCTTACTGTCCCAGCTCCCTGTTCTCTTCATACATCCCTGTTCCAGCTGCCATTAATTTCATCTCTGATCACTATGGACCTGATCCAAAGTCTGTTGAAATCAGTGGGAGTCTTTCCATTGATTTGAATGTGCTTTGGATCAGATCATAAACATGTCTCAGACACGGAATCACAAGGATCTGTAGTTTAGTGGACTGAGCATAGACCTGGGAGTCAAGAACTCCCGATTTTTAATTCTGTCTCTGCCACTGACTCAGCGCATGGCCCTGGGCAAGTCACATAACCTCTTTGTGCCTTGGTTTCCCTGGTTTATAAAATGAGGATAAAACAGTGATGCTCACTTTTCTGCAGTCATGAACATTAATTAATGTTTGTAAATGTCTACAAAAGTTCAACTATAATAGATGCCTGAGATATAAGATGGTTAAATAACCACCAAGAACCAATAACAGCAATAAAACTTTTACTTCTAAATATAATATGACTATAACATCTAAAATTAGCATGGCTGAAGCTGTGAATATGATTTCCCCACATTAATAAGTATCAAATTCTGAAACACAGGTAAAGTGGGCATGGATGTGGCTGCAGATGCCGAAATGTATGTGTAAATATACAGCATATTGTAATATATGAATTTCTGCACATGTAAAATCCTAACTGCTTGTATGCATTTCAGCATTAAATGTCTGTTACACTATGTGATGCATATTAATGTACGACATGGAGAACTGATATTAGAAGATTGAGCCATACTAAGAATATTAGATGATACTAAAATGTACACATTAAATACTGAAATGCATACTTTCTATATGAAACACATATGTGCTAATGACCCCTCATAAAGCTGTCTAGACACTTGTTTCCTGGTACAAGCCTCTGCCTCTGGGCAGGCTGAAATTTCAGTGCATCATGGGCGGCAGAGTACCCATTCTTTCTCCTCCCCTCCTCCTCCTTTTGGATCTTCATCAATTAGTACACAAAGGACATTTAACAGTCGACTTGTAAGATTGCAACAAACTTCCTTGCTGACAAGATCAGGTCGTGATGCTTTTGAAGACTTTGTTATATGTAAGAATGAAATCCATCGAACCTGGTTTTTGCACATGAAAACCAATTTCAAGATGACATTTGCCTGTGCAGGAAGCATTGTGCATGAATCTCAGACACGCACTGTGCAAACGGGCTTGTTTCCGTTATGCTCTCTGTGGAACATGAAAACATCTGTGCACGTTCAGATAGCTTCACTGTGCATCTGAGAAAGAACTTGCAATGTGATACGAGCTACCTAAAGTGCAGGCAAGATTCTGACTATGTAAGGATGTCCAAATATGCTGAGCGAGACACCAGTTGATCAGCCCAGCTCAGCACACTCTGTTTTCTGTATTTGGGGGAATCAGAGTAGGAGGTACAGAAGTCACCCTTAAAAGGCAACATTTGCCAACAACTAGCACATGGAGGTATCTGAGATTACCACTGTTTTTCTACTTAGAATAGCAGATACCTATATCAGATGTGGTGTCGCACCTTTTTAGTTCTACTATATTGTACAGTGTATTCTGCAGAGGCAGATTAAACCATGATCTTTGGGATCTGGGTTCTGCAGCCACAGGGGGCCCTGAAACACTGCTTCAAGTGCTGGATTTATGCAGAAAGTGATACACAATTGGTTAATGGTGTCTCTATTCACCTCTTAAATCATACCATGACATGACTTAAGGGGAAAGGTAGGTAACAGCTGGGAGTCAGGTTGTTCATGTGAAACCATCATGTGTGATGCTATATATGTCTAGCTGTTCTAGAGGGAACAAAATATGTAGGGAGGGGAGAGAAGGTCACATCTAGTAGACCTGGGTCCATTATAGTCTTAGTCCATTTCTCATAATATGCCACCTTTCAATGTATATACTGTCATGGTACTCAATGTATACTGCTGGAATAGGAACAGTAAATAGATACTTCACACGTTTTCTCCCTCCACTCCTAATCAGAATGGGAAGATTTTACACCCAGTTTGCACTCCCCGTATGTGAACGTAAATGACCACACAAGGTTCAAGGCAGAGAAGATTCAGATTCATTGGCCTGCAATCTCCTGTTCACTGAGGCCACTTTGCACCACAGAAACACAAGTGTAGGCAGTGAAGAGTGGCCTTCAAACAGTCAGCAAGAGGTAGGTGGAGAAGTCCCCTTGTGTAGGGACATTTTCAGCAGCTGCCTGCACAAGCACCTCTGAAATAGGGTGTGGGAGGGACATGTCAGGGGCTTTCAGGAAGGTGTGTGTGGGGCGGTGTTCACTGATCACTGCTTCTTCAGCCTAGCACTAAAGAGCTTGCTAGGCTGTATTCCTGTATAACCCACTGTGAATATACATACAGAGGGGGAAGAGGCTCCCTGTGCCCTCCTCTCACCTAGTCCTCCTTCACAATACACAGCAAAGTACAGGCCTGTGGGTGGGCTAGCAATATAGACATTCACAGTGAAGTCATCTCACCTCACTCTCATGGACAGAGAGGAGAAACAACAGAGTTATCAGCTGGAATGATGGATGAGGGCTTCAGCTGTATCTGTGCATTTGCACCTGGCAGCATAACTGATAACCCTTTTGCATTTCCATTCTAGGTATCAGCATAAAGAAGGATTCCCTTTGCCAGACACCATCGCCACCCACACACTCACCCACTTGCACAAATTGAAAAGCAAATATATATCTAAAAGAAAAGGAGGTAGGAAGCCAGTCAGAGTCAGGATTTTAGCCAGTCAGAGGAGTGATTTTAATTAAAAAACAAAACCTAAAATCAATAAAATGAGATAATATTCCCTTCTTTTAATGGGTTTGCAACCCCTATTCTGTCATTTCTGAGAAATGACGTAACACATAACTTTGAATTAAACAGTGAGAAATCACAGATGGGGCATAAGCTCCATTCTTGAGTCTTGTGGCTTTTATCCCCTAAGCAATTGTAAGGAGAATATTCCCCACAGTGTGTGTGTGTGTATGTGTAAACAGAAGTCTCGAGGTGGCTCTCTTGGGAAGACGGTTAAAACCTGCTGAAGGAAGGTATTCTCCTGTTTAGACAGCAATGACAAGTGGTGACTGCAGCAGTAAGTGTAGTCACCTGCTCAAAAGGGACCTTCCGTCTCTTTAAGGAATGGAATGGAGGGACAGCAGATATGGAGTGTTTTTGTTGTAATATTGCGACTTTTAGGTCTGTAATCGAGTGACCTCCATATCTGCTGTGGATGTGATGTGTTAAGCAGGAGAAATTCAACTGTTTGTATGTGTGGCTTCTAATAGATTTAAGTCAGGAGTTCTCCTCCGGGAAAGGGTGGCGGCATGTGACAACCTTGCCCTTTCCATATTGCTGAACGGAATGTGGGCGGGGGGTTCAGGGAGTGGAGAGGAGGGAATGGGATGTGGCTAGATCCCAGCTAGATGGGAAAGAGACATTTGGGAGGAGGGATCCCGCTATGGAAAAGGCTCCACAAACATCCCTCAGTTATCAGTACTGTATAAGCTAATTTGGCTGGCAGGGTTTGTGCATCCCTCAGTTTATAGGGACCAAGTATATTTTGCCCATGCATCATCCATCTATTCTCATTACAGACTCACAGTGAAGTAAACCTGCCATCTGGAGAAAATCAGATACTGCTGTAAAAAGGGGACTCCATTCTTCCATTCTCCTGACTTCCACCAGAATATGGAATTCCTTTAATCCACTGATCACAAATCAGACCCCCACCTTCTAATTCCACGATTCTGACTCCTAATAGGCAGTGTGACTACCCATAAGCCCCTACCTTTAATATACACATGTGTGTGTGTTGGGGGGGCAGTCTTAGGTTTGGAACTCTTGAATTCAGGCCAGTGGTACTCCCAAACACCTTGCTCATCCCTCTGACTCTGGAGAAGTCCCTGGCCAGCAGATGTCATCAGAGCTGCAGAGGTTCCAGTAAAGAGAACAGGAGTACGTGTAGCACCTTAGAGACTAACAAATTTATTTGAGCATAAGCTTTTGTGGGCTACAGCCCACTTCATCGGTTGCATGCAGTGGAAAATACAGTAGGATGATTTTATACACACAGAGAACATGAAACAATGGGTTTATCATACACACTATCACGAGAGTGATCAGTTAAGGTGAGCTATTACCAGCAGGAGAGAAAACAAAACAAAACCCCTTTTGTAGTGATAATCAAGATGGGCCATTTCCAGCAGCTGACAGGAACATGTGAGCAACAGTAGGGGGAAAAAATAAACATGGGGAAACAGTTTTACTTTGTGTAATGACACATCCACTCCCAGTCTTTATTCAAGCCTAATTTAATGGTGTTTAGTTTGCAAATTAATTCCAATTCAGCAGTCTCTCGTTGGAGTCTGTTTCTGAAGTGTTTTTGTTGTAATATTGCGACTTTTAGGTCTGTAATCGAGTGACCAAAGAGATTGAAGTGTTCTCCGACTGGTTTTTGAATGTTATAATTCTTGACATCTATTTGTGTTCATTTATTCTTCTATGTAGAGACGGTCCAGTTTGGCCAATGTACGTGGCAGAGGGGCATTTCTGGCACATATCACATTGATAAATGTGCAGGTGAACGAGCCTCTGATAGTGTGACTGATGTGATTAGGCCCTATGATGGTGTCCTCAGAATAGATATGTGGACAGAGTTGGCAACGGGCTTTGTTGCAAGGATAGGTTCCTGGGTTAGTGTTTTTGTTGTGTGGTGTGCGGTTGCTGGTGAGACTGGACTGTCTCCCAAGATCTGTGAGAGTGCTGGGTCATCTTTCAGGATAGGTTGTAGATCCTTGATGATGCGCTGGAGAGGTTTTAGTTGGGGGCTGAAGGTGACAGCTAGCGGCGTTCTGTTACTTCCTTTGTTGGGCCTGTCCTGTAGTAGGTGACTTCTGGGTACTCTTCTGGCTCTGTCAATCTGTTTCTTCACTTCAGCAGGTGGGTATTGTAGTTGTAAGAACACTTGATAGAGACCTTGTAGGTGTTTGTCTCTGTCTGAGGGATTGGAGCAAATGCGGTTGTATTGTAGAGCTTAGCTGTAGACAGTGGATCATGTGGTGTGGTCTGGATGAAAGCTGGAGGCATGTAGGAAAGTATAACAGTCAGTAGGTTTCCGGCATATGTGACTATCACCTATTTGCACTGTAGTGTCCAGGAAGTGGATCTCTTGTGTGGACTGGTCCAGGCTGAGGTTGATGGTGGGATAGAAAATGTTGAAATCATGGTGGAATTCCTCAAGGGCTTCTTTTGATAAAGACGTCATCAATGTAGCGCAAGTAGAGTAGGGGCATTAGGGGACGAGAGCAGAGGAAGCGTTGTTCTAAGTCAGCCATAAAAATGTTGGCATACTGTGGGGCCATGCGGGTACCCATAGCAGTGCCGCTGATTTGAAGGTATATATTGTCCCCAAATGTGAAATAGTTATGGGTGAGGACAAAGTCACAAAGTTCAGCCACCAGGTTTGCCGTGACATGATCGGGGATACTGTTCCTGACGGCTTGTAGTCCAACTTTGTGTGGAATGTTGGTGTAGAGGGCTTCTACATCCATAGTGGCCAGGATGGTGTTTTCAGGAAGATCACCGATGGATTGCAGTTTGCTCAGGAAGTCAGTGGTGTCTCGAAGATAGCTAGGAGTGCTGGTAGAGCAGGACCTGAGGAGGTTCCAATGAAAGTGGAAAACTATCTGAACAAGAGGCGAGGGGACTTTTTGGTGTCAAAATAATATTCTGGATGTGGATAGAGATCTGGACTGAAGTTCAGTTTGGTGCCCATCCATATCCATAATATCTAACAGTAGAGGCTGGGTTTCTTAACACTACTCTATATCACAATGCAGTGAAGATTGTGTTGTGATAAAATAATCTTTCCCTAAGGATGGAATTTGTAAAAGGGTTGCAAATCCCAAGGCAGAGGCATCAGACTGCAGTTGTATTGAACTAGTGTATCATTTTAAAAAAAATCTGCTTGTAAATGAAATTTAACCATGTCTTGAAGCTGCAAACGGTTTTAGCAGTACTCTGAAGAGTTAATAATAAGATTCAAGTCAGTTTGCAAAAAGCCTTGCGACCAGGAATCAGCTGTGTGGTCCATTGGATGGCTTGAGAGGAAGTTGTCTAAGTTGCTCCCCTACTCAAAAGTTTTCAGTACGGTGATTCTCTAGAGACAACAGAATGTGTAGCTGCTGTTTGAGTGGTTAGATTAAAGAGCATCTCACTGTCTTGGAGCTGTGAGCGTCTGCCGGTACTGGTAATAGGATACTGAGCTTTTGACCTCTAGGTCATTTGTCTGAATCTCATTAAGGTTGATGATGGCTGAGAGTGGTTACTAGCTGATGTCTGTACTGCGGCACCTGTGGAGGAGTCTCACTCCGGTTTCCAGGGGGGAGGTATCTGTAATCACAGTAGCCGCCACCAAATTTGGCACCCTTGCTGGGAACTTTATAGAGTGGCATCGTGCTATAGGGCAACCTGCCTCAGGATCAGCATGGACAATAATGACCGGTGGGCACGGAAGCTCACGCTCCAAACAACATGTCGTCCCACAGTGTATGGGCCTTACTTATCTCTCTGAGACCAGAGAGGTCAATCACTTTTTTATACTTCAGCAACAGTTGTAGAGCTTGTCATGCCGATAAAATCTCATCAAATCGAAAATGAATTGAGTGGCTGCAGCCTGAAGGAGCGTGGAAATTAAACTGCCTGTTCAGCCCAACAGGCAGCTCTGCCATGCCAGAACTAAGGCAGATCAGCAGGGATGTGGGAGGGAAGCTTGTCACCGTCTCGTTATACATGTTGTCACTGCATTTGACTTGGCACGGTCTGTGCTGTATCTGTCCTGTGGATAAAAGCAGGATATCAATCTCCAGGGCTGCCCTCAATAACTTTCACTAGCACTGCTTTTACTGAATTTTTTTTAGATGGTAGAGAACAATTACATTGCTCCAGGAGATAAGGAGAACGCAGTAAGTTAGTCCACTACCTTTTGATATTATCTCTCGATCAATATGGTTCCGAGCCACTTCGCTGATACCCAGACATTACAGTTCTAGTCACTGTCATACCAAGATGTAGAACTATGCTTGGATAGTTCACTTAGACCACTATTTACAGCTCCAGCTGCCAGTGTTAGTCAGGGACCTGGACCCTGGGCTAGATCTCTGCAAAAGGAGCACACCTGTAATTAGCTGGTGTGTTCACAAATATCATTGACACACTTCTGTATTAGCACTCATGGCTGTGTCAAACTCTATTGATTACAATCACTCTAAAAACAAAGGCAAGAAAATTAATGAGTAACTGCACAGTACAGGAGAGTGGCAAACAGTAAGGATGTCACACTGGTATGATATCGGTGTAACTCCTTTGATTTCAGTGAAGTAACATGAATTTTATTCTTGTGTGAGTAAGGTCACTGTACAAAGAATTGTAAATGGTTACTGTTACAAAAAGTCTCTTCACAAAACTCCTTCCTGCTCCCAGAGCATTAAAAATAAACTACCTTGTTTGTTCTTCCTTATCAAAATATACCTAAGCTGTTTCTACAACAGGTTCTGATATCACCCTGTACAATTGTGACAAGGATTTAGTACCATCCAGGGATAGATGGAATTAATGCAACATTCAAAATCTGAAGTATGTTTCATGGCTCAGTCTACACTGATCCCCAAAGAGTAAAAAGAAGATGATTTGATTTGCCTTTGTGATGATTCTCTCTTTGATGGCATCCCAGTAAATGAGGCGTTAGTTCTCAGCAGAATGCTTTCATCAAAGCACAACATTAATAGGTTGAACTCTCTAGACATGGGACAGTTTGATCTGATTATACTCTTCTGGGTATTGTTATGAAGCAAACTAAAGTGCCGCCCTGGGTTACGTGTTTAGTGCTGGGAGCTATGATTTTAAAAATGAAAGCTATGGAAGGAAATGTCTCCTTTAATTAAATATGAATAGGAAGTTTGTACTAACTACGCAGATGATTCTTTAAATCATGGCAAACCAAAGGGTGCATTTAGGTAGTCTGTAGAACAGCATGGCTCCATCCCTCATTTTGGACTTGTTTTTGGCGCCTATGTGCCAAATGCACAGCTGGGTACTGTAGCATAGGTTCATGTATTTGAGAAGTGGGCTTCCTGGGCTCAGTTTTCAAATGTGGGTGTCTTATCTGGAGATCCAAATGCCACATTTAGATGCATCACTTAGGCATGTAAAATGGGCAAACTGAAGGATCTGCCTGTCCTTTTTAGGTTCCTTCATATAGGTTCACACCTCAACTGCTAGAAGAGGACCTCATCCTCCCTGATTGAACTAACCTCGCTATCCCTAGCCTGATTCTTGCTTGCATATTTATACCTGCCTCTGGAAATTTCCACTACATGCACCCAGGAAAGCTCATGCTCCAATACGTCTGTTAGTCTATAAGGTGCCACAGGACGCTTTGCCGCTTTCCCATAAATGGCTTCCTTTCCTCTGTTCCTCACTCCAAAACTAGAACGGTTCTATAATCACTTTTCACCCATGGACCTTGGAGCACTTTACAAAGGAGGGGACGTATCATCTACATTAGTATTATCACTAAGGTAATAGGGGAAGATAGCAGCTCGATTGAACTAATCCAGCACGAGGTATTTACGTACAAAAACTCATTATTTTTATTCAACAAGGGCAGCTAACCAGTCTAACATGTGCAGTAACTTTCTGCTGTAAATTAAACAGATACCACTGAGGGTGGCTGATAAGGACATGAGTGGTTGTCCGGTGAGTGATTTTATTTTTTCTTTCGCCGCATTTAATGCATATATTAAGGAATGAGCTGCAGATGTTGCACTTCACTGTGAGAATGTCCCTAGTGAAGGAGCCAAACATTCTACTGAGATAAACCTCTTTACCAGCCAGTCCAGAGCCCCAGACCGTGTGAGTACTGCAAGAGATGAAGCTCTGGACCTCAGAACTTTTGAGATGAATAGATGCTGGTCAGCTGATGAAACTGATGATGGGTCAGACTCGAGTTTGTGCCTTGTTGTTTGAATGGCATGAGTGAAGCTTAGTTGGCAGTGCTCCCAGGAAGTAACCTTCTCTCATTACTGGTTGCCTTCTTCCTGACAGACTTTGCTGGGATCCCATTTTGTTTGTTGAGTAGAGACAGAAGAGCAGTTATGGGCGACATTCTCTAGACAAGCCAAGAGAAAAATGAATTCTACTCTGACTCTCACTACTGTAGTTGCATTAGAATCTTGAGCCACTGTGCCATCACCATAAGGTATGCAAAGGACAATTACCCCCTGAAACAAACTTTGCCGAAAGACTTTGCATTTTTAATCACCTTTTGCAGCTGATACCTGCAAATCATTAGCTCTTTGGGGCAGGGAATGTCTTTTTGTTCTATGTTAGCACCAGAAGAGTCCCGGTCCATGACTGGGGCTCCTATGCAGGGACTAGAGAAACATAAATGAATAAAATAAGAGTCCAGGGTAACTCTGTCTTCAGCAGCATGTATGAAATACACTTGATGAATCAAGCCATGAGGGAGGGAATTCTGCTAAATGGTTTTTTTTTCTCTAGCCTCTATCACTTGGCAGACACAACTTCACTGTGATCTGAAGTGATGGCAGCCAACTCTTTCCCCCCTTCATTACTGTGCATTTAGGGAGGTAGCAATGGAAGTAAATAACTGATGGGAAAGAAGTGGTTTGGGGCAATGACTTCAAACTACTATTTCCTACCTGGCTTAGTGCCAAATTTTGCCCTCAGATTTATAAACCCAGCTCCCATGGCCATCAGTATATCATCAGTAAGCAGTGGATCCTATGGTGAGACACATTGCCTTGGACAGAGGGAGGTTAGAGCAGTTAAAAATTGATTTACTGCACTTATTAAGTTACCATAACATACTGAATGGCATTTTGCAGTAAATATACATTAACTCCCTCAACAAACAATGGCACCCATAAGTTAATTCATATTACTGTTACTTGATAAGGTGGCCGATAACTAACTGTGCCTGGTCCTCAAGAGATTTTTACATTTAAAATGTGAAAGATTCATTTCTTTGTTTTAATTATCTTCACTACCTGTGCAGCACTTTGTGATTTGGAATTAAGGACCAATAGTTCTGGCTCCTAAATTAAGGTTGCAGGCTGCCAAAATGAGAGGGGACTGAAGGTCATACTCAGTAGAACATAAGAATGGCCATGCTGCGTCAGACGAAAGGTCCATCTAGCCCAGTATCCTGTCTTCCAAGAGTGGCCAGTGCCAGATGCTTCAGAAGGAACAAACAAAATAGCAATTATCACGTGAACCATTCCTTGTTGCCCAGTCCCAGCTTCTGGCAGTGGGAAGTTTAGGGATACCCAGAGCATGGGGCTGCATGCTTGACCATTGTGAATTCCATGGTCAAGGATGATAGTGGCTCTCTCTGCTGCTTATCCCCATCAGGCTGATATGACATATTCTTGGAATCTCTATTTTAATTACTAATAGGAGTAATTAGTGCACAATCACAGCCCTGTGAAATTCCTCCTGTCCCACAAAAAAAAGGATGTCTGTTTTACAGCTACCCAGAGTTACTCAGTGCAATTCATCCTGCCAGGCAGGTGGAATTGTAAAGAGTCAGGGAAATACTGCAAAGAAATGTTTTTGAACATTGGCTAGACTTTTTAGCTGATTCCGTCCCCCTACCCCACCACTTCCTGACCAGCTTGTGCCTCTTCTACATTTGATTACTCAACTTTACTGGCAGAAACATCCAAAAAAAAGGGAATGTCACAGCCACATGTGATTATTTTCTGAAACTCAATTTCAAATTGAGCATATTCATGCTAAATATGCTTGCACAATCATCCTATTAGGGAACAAAAACATCATGTGATGTATTTGATCATTCACAACTAACCAACTCAGTCTTATCAGTAAAAACTGAATTATTATTGAAAACTCTTTGTGATCAAGCCATAATATTTGTAAAACTCCTCAAAACATGTGCTTAATACATTTTCAAAACAAATATTTTTAAGGACACTGTAATCTGGTCATAAGTACTCTACAAGCAGAAGAACAGGCTAAATTTTAGTCATGTCAATTACTTGTTAAATACTATTTCAGCTCTACTCAAGAAAAGAATTCGGTGATTTCTACTTTCCCATCACTAGGGGGCATGCTTGTCGTCTTGTGTTTGCTGTTCCATGAGGCCTGAGGAACAACACTCTACCAACGCAATGGATCTAATTTACCTAGATTTTAGTAAGACATTTGATACTGTGCCACATGAGGAATTATTAGTTAAATTGGATAAGATGGGGATCAATAGGAAAATTGAAAGGTGGATAAGGAATTGGTTAAAGGGGAGACTACAATGGATGCTACTGAAAGGTGAACTGTCAGGCTGGAGGGAGGTTACCAGTGGAGTTCCTCAAGGATCGGTTTTGGGACCAACCTTATTTAATCTTTTTATTACTGACCTTGGCACAAAAAGTGGGAGTGTGCTAATAAAGTTTGCTGATGATACAAAGCTGGGAGGTATTGCCAATTTAGAGAAGGACAGGGATACCCTACAGGAGGATCTGGATGACCTTGTAAACTGGAGTAATAGTAATAGAATGAAATTTAATAGTGAGAAGTGTAAGGTCATGCATTTAGGGATTAACAACAAGAATTTTAGTTATAAGCTAGGGACGCATCAATTAGAAGTAATGGAGGAGGAAAAGGACCTTGGAGTATTGGTTGATCATAGGATGACTATGAGCTGCCAATGTGATATGGCTGTGAAAAAAGCTAATGCGGTCTTGGGATGCATCAGGAGAGGTATTTCCAGTAGAGATAAGGAGGTTTTAGTACCGTTATACAAGGCACTGGTGAGACCTCACCTGGAATACTGTGTGCAGTTCTGGTCTCCCATGTTTAAGAAGGATGAATTCAAACTGGAACAGGTACAGAGAAGGGCTACTAGGATGATCCGAGGAATGGAAAACTTATCTTATGAAAGGAGACTCAGGGAGCTTGGCTTGTTTAGCCTAACTAAAAGAAGGTTGAAGGGGGATATGATTGCTCTCTATAAATATATCAGAGGGATAAATACCGGAGAGGGAGAGGAATTATTTAAGCTCAGTACCAATGTGGACACAAGAACAAATGGATATAAACTGGCCCACTAGGACATTTAGACTAGAGATTAGATGAAGGTTTTTAACCATCAGAGGAGTGAGGTTTTGGAATAGCCTTCCAAGGGAAGCAGTGGGGGCAAAAGATCTATCTGGCTTTAAGATTAAACTCGATAAGTTTATGGAGGAGATCGTATGATGGGATAACATGGTTTCGGTAATTAAATATTCATGGTAAATAGGCCCAGTGGCCTGTGATGGGCTATTAGATGGGGTGAGATCCGAGTTACCCAGGAAAGAATTGTCTGTAGTATCTGGCTGATGAATCTTGCCCATATGCTCAGGGTTTAGCTGATCACCATATTTGGGGTCGGGAAGGAATTTTCCTCCAGGGCAGATTGGAAGAGGCCCTGGAAGTTTTTTGCCTTCCTCTGTAGCATGGGGCAAGGGTCACTTGCTGGAGGATTCTCTGCTCCTTGAAGTCTTTAAACTACGATTTGAGGAGTTCAATAGCACAGATATAGGTGTGAGGTTTTTTTTTTT
The DNA here is from genome assembly GCF_965140295.1 of Lepidochelys olivacea. NCBI lineage: Eukaryota > Metazoa > Chordata > Testudines > Cheloniidae > Lepidochelys > Lepidochelys olivacea. The sequence goes on along the minus strand of NC_140417.1, from coordinate 75,829,049 downwards.
TGTAGGAGTGGTGGGTGAAATTCTGTGGCCTGCATTGTGCAGGAGGTCAGACTAGATGATCATAATGGTCTCTTCTGACCTAAATATCTATGAATCTATAAATTGATAAGCATTTATAGACTACACTCTGTTTTGTTTGAGGCTTGGGTAAGTTGGAAATTGGGAAGCTTTCCTGGAATGCAAGAGATACACTTTATACTGTGGTAACTAAAATGTATCATCTTGTTCCTCATCCCTTTGCAATTGCAACATTTGATGGTTAATGCAAAAGCTACAGATTGCGGAAACTGAATTATTATCATCATTCACATTCTGGTAGCACCTAGAGACTTCAGGCAGGTTGGGCTGGTTGTTGTACATACATCTAGTAATGGCTGTCTCTTTGACACAGAGCTTACAGTCTGAGGCAACACTAGTCTACGCTGGCAACGGTAAAGCGCTGCTGTGGCAGCACTTTAACGTGGCTTGTGTAGTCGCAGCAGAGCTCCCCCAGTGCTCTAAAAAACCCTCTCCGTCTGGCTCCCAGCACTGGGGCACTGTCTACACGGGTGCTTTACAGCGCTGAAACTTGCTGCGCCCGGGGGGGGGGGGTGTTTTCAAGACAACAGGTGAATGAGACAAACAAAGAGGACAGGGGAGGATGGAGTTATACAAACAATCAGCTATTTTTGCATACATTTCACATGTGTGTGAAATTCACAGGCCCTCAGACGCATTACAGCCAAGGTGAGTTTTAAAGGGAGACTTTCAAGAGGTGTAGGGGTGGCTTTATGAATTCTGACTGGGAGCTTTTCCGATTTGGATGGGGCAGTGGGGAAGTAATTGCAAAGGTGTATGTGAAATGAAGAAAGATACATGGACAAAGAACATTTTTTAAAAAAACGTTTCTCAGAGCAGATATCCCTTCTTTCTGGCAAAGGTGAGCAGATAGGCTGAGGGATGGTTTTACTATATATAGCCCAAGCCACATTTTTCATGCTCTGTGTCTACATTAGCCATTTATGTCACCTTCATGACAATACAGTTTGTCCTTCTGATGACCTTCCCCATTCTCAGCATTTGACTGCACAAGTGCCACCAATTTTCCTGAAACTAGCTCTTAAACAGAAAAAAAAGATTTCCAATTATCTTCCTGCAGTGCTTGAGAGCTAGCTGACTTGTCACCACTATATGTAGTAATATGCACTAAACCTTCACCTTATTCTGAAAACTAATCCCCTTTTAACTTCACTGTTCTATTCCCTATTCCCCAAAGTCTTCATTAGTTCTTTAAACATACTAGGTGTACCCAAGAAGGGTGCCGGATCAGTCTAGTCAATTAAGTCTAGTTCCCAGAGGTTAAAAAGCAACACACTGCTGACACAGAGAATCAGAATTCTATTCTGATCTTTGCCCAGGCTGTCTGGGCAAGAAGAAATGGAGGATACTTAAGAAAAGGGAGTGCCTCAGTCAGTCTGCTCCCACCCGTACATGGAGAGGCACTGAAGGATTCCAGAAGGAGCTGTACCTAGCTCCATTTGACTGGAACAATAGTAAATTACAGTTATATATAAGCCCAGATCTGCAAGGGTATTTAGGTTCGTAAGTTCTATTGATTTCAAGTTAGGAGCCTAAATACCTTGATAGCTCTGGGCCCTAGTTACTTTCAGCAGGAAGGACAACTAAGCACTTCACAAACTCTCTGTCTCTATAAATCCCTTCACTCCGTGCCAAAGTGCAGCCACCTCTAAGGGGAAACCCAGAAACTCTTTAATGATTTACGGAAACACTGCAACACTACTTCCTGCTCCACACTTGAGTTTTTCCTTGGGGCCTCCCATCTGTGTACCTCTCAGGCCTGAAGCTGTTGAGATGATGACACCTAACAAAATCATAGACCAGGATCAGATACAGTAGAAGCTCAGAGTTAGGAACACCTCGGGAATGGAGCTTGGTCGCAACTCTGAAATGTTTGTTATTCTGAACAAAACGTTATGGTTGTTCTTTCAAAAGTTTACAACTGAACATTGACATAATACAGCTTTGAAACTTTACTATGCAGAAGCAAAATGCTGCTTTTAACTATCTTAATTTAAACGAAACAAGCATAGAAACAGTTTCCTTACCTTGTCAAATCATTTTTTCAAACTATCCCTTTATTTTTTTAGTAGTTTATATTTAACACAGTACTGTACTGCACTGGCTTTTTTGTTTCTGCTGCTGCCTAATTGCATATTTCCCATTCCAAAGGAGGTGTGTGATTGACCTGTCAGTTTGTAACTTTGGTGTTTGTAACTCTGAGGTTTAAGGGATGGTACAAAGACAAGGCCCCAGTCAGGGTAGACAAGGCCCAGGAAAAAATGTCAATGGCCTGCACTATTCCGGCTTTTTACCACCAACATCCTCTCACTTCCCCATCCCCATCTCACACACAGTTTGCTCCTCCAGTACCTGAGCCCTGCTGTACCTGTTTTTTTAGGTTTCATTTTGACAAGCTTGTTTAATTATAACTTCTACAAAGAAAATTGTACTCAGCTGCATCTTACTACTGAGAGATGACGGAGGCAGCAGCTGCCCGGCCGGCAGATGAGAGGTAGCTGAGACAGAGGCAGCAGTGCAGGCACCTACTGACTTCTGGAGTGGGGCTGGTGGGCGGACACCAGTGAAGGCAGGTGAGTGGGTAGTTCAGGCGGGGGAAGCACTGAAAGTGTCTGAGGCAGGAAAAAGACAAGTTGGTGGAGCCCGCAGCTTAGCCCTTGTTTCTCTCTCATGGAGTCCAGTTCCTCACTTGCTGAGCAATTAGTGTGCAGCCCCATGGTCTCACATGCTCTCTCACCCCACTTGCACTTTCAGTCGGCTGCATCTACCCCACTCAGTGTCGCTCTTGGGATTAAGCCGCAGCCCAAGAATTGTTCACAGAAACGACTAGGGGTTGACTGTGCTTGGCCCTTACATGGCTACACAGGGGAGTAAGGACTCCCACGTCCGTTGCACAGCCCTGGAAGGGTTGTCAGATCTGGCAGCTAGGGGAAGACAAGGGGTCACACAGGAGCAACTGAGGTGCGAGTGAGTGGGCAGAGCCATGACTCCATTCTCCACATGGCTGCAGCGCAAGGTGGGTGGGAAAGAATGGTGCCCTTTTTAAAGGGGTGCCACAAATTACTCCCCCACCCTCAGCCCAACCAGGGATTGTGGTCTGTGAAGCATGATGCCTCTGCCATGCTCCCTTGGGCCAAAGCACCATGCCTTGCTCACCTCTTACTTGCAAACTCTGTGATCCAGACTTTCACTGCTAAATCTGAACAACAAATAAATTGGAGAAAATGACAGTCTGTTCATGGACAATTTGTGAGCAGGAAAGGGCAAATTTTGTCAAATTATCCCTTACGAATTATTCACCCAGCTCTAATGGGAACATAGAAGTAGTGAAGTGGTAAACATGCCTCAAGAGGAGTTGTGCTCCCCCAAAGGTGAGTCATGGAAAGTCATCATCCTCTTCTTACATTTATGACTCCCAGCAGAATAAAAATCACCCGCACTTTAGCTTTCATTTATTCTTTCACTTTGGCTCCATTCTGCAAATATAACCAATTCAGCAGGTTAAACCCAGTTGAGCTCACTCTGTTCAGCAGGATGATATTAGGAGTTAATCCCCTTGCATGGTTCCACAGTCTGTAATATCTCTCTAGCCTATAGATTTCAGCTGTATTTTAGAGCATCTTTTTTAAAAAAAGATAATCTGCTGGAAATGTAAAGCTGCTGGAATTGAAAAGATTTATTTATTCATTTTTATTAAAAAGGACACACGCTTCCTGCCTGCATTTAAACTTTGTGGTGAACTGATTTGCTAAACAAATGCAGTATTGATTACAGACATTCAGGGATGACTTCCAAAGTCAGGTCTATTACAGAGATGTAACTGGTAACAATTCTTGTAACCAAAAGTGAGACAAGGTGGAGGGCTGCAAAAGTGAGACTGCAGTTGATTAAAGGTATCATTGCCCATTTTAATAACCACCTGTGTGAATTCTTACTAAAATGTCCTTTTTCTTTTTGTCTATTTGCTGATGGTAAGACTGACTGCTATGTGAGGGTCACTGGGTTGGGATTAATGTTAGCTGTTGGTTTCGTGTGGGCAGTCAACCAGCTGTTTTTGTGATGTGCTAATTATAAAATTATCAAATAAATACATATAAAAATTCACATTTTATCCTGGAAAAAAAAACCAGTGCAAGTATGTCCTGTTTGTCCTGGCAGGTTTATGTATTTCATTTCCATACTGACAGAATGTTTTAGGGATTTGCTATTTACACAAACTCGTCATGCCAGGTTTCTGAGAGATCTTACCAAACAGATGATCCCACTCATCCAGGGTAACCTTCTTGATTTCATCTGTGTCAGAGGATTTACCAGATTAAAAATTAGATTGAAAAAAAATATTAGGATGGGTTTCTTGAGTGATTGCAGGAGCTCCTGATTGCCATACATTTTGTAACACAATTTGGGGTAAATGTCAAGGTGCCACAAGTTACAAAATCACAAAAGGGGTGTGATTTTAAAAGGAAAGACATCAGTATTGCTAGCTCTTGCACTTTTACCGTGAGTTTCACAATATTTGGTATTTTATTTCAAGCCTCAACTCCTGGAGTCAAGTGATTATGCTTTCATTTTATAAAAATGTTTCTAGAACACCTGGTTGTAGAGAAAAGCTTGGAAAGTGGCCTGAGTGCACCCTCAAGTCTTGAAATGCAAAAGGGAAAGATAAAGAATCTAAAATGTACTTTTAAAAAAAAATCTCCATCTTACTTTCCCATGTAAGTAATTGCCACGGGGATGCTGTGTGATCACAAAGAGGAAGCAAGTTGGTCTGCATGATCTGGAGTGGGCTGAGCGGGGTCCATGAGATAATATCTCTCTTAGGTTGTTTTCCATCCTATGACAATGACAAGAATTCTGATCTATTGGTTTGAATATAATTCCTGAGTTGTAACCCGCAGGCTCTGTCCCTGTTGCCTTCTGTGGCCTAGTGTAAAAGGAATGAGGGTCTTCTGGTCAAGGCTGGACTGAAACTTGTCGTTAAGTTTGGCATGGAGCTCTGGAGAGTTTAGTTCAGTTCTCTGCCACAGACTTCAAGTGAACTTTGGCAAGTTACTTAACCTCTCTGTGCCTCATTTCCTCACCTGTTAAACAGGAACAACAACATACATCACAGGGATGTCATGAAGGTAAATTAATTAATGTTTGTGAGGCACTCAGATACTGTAGTGACAGGGACCATATAAATAGCTACATTGATAGACTTAGCTTCTTGAACTGCCAAGTGAGAATACTTATCTTTTTGATGTTATGACAGCTAATCTGAATTGCTTATAAATTCTGTATAGCTAATAAAATTATTTAGTATTTATTTACAGTAGTAGTAAGAACTATGAGCAGTCAAGTTATAGAGTACCAAACTTTCACTGCTATGGTATATTAATTCTTATACTAGCCAAATCAGGGAAGTTGTCAGGTTGATTTTTAATAGATTGTATCTGCAAAACACTGGAAAAATAACACAGGACACACAAACTATCATTCAGTCCTTTCCACCTGTTGCTACAGCTTGTATATTGGCACTGCTTTGAACAGACGTGAGCCAGAAGAGATGTCTGGGCATATTCGCTTGCAGATGAGCTCACCATGCATCCTGCTTTATTTCAGAATTCCCTTAAACAATGCCCCCCAACCATGTATGGCCTGATTCCATTCACACTCACACCAGTGTATATCAGGAGTAATTCCACTGCGGTCAATGGAGTTAAACTGGTGGAAACATAAGTATAGTGAGATGAGAAACAGGCCCATAGCCTTGAAGCTTCTGCATGGTGCTGCTATACTCAATTAGCAACCAGGCTGTGTGTTTTCCTGTACGTCAGTGCACTGCAGGAAACCAGGGCAGGTTATGTCAGAATCAGTTTTTGGGACCCACGATAGGTATAGTTGAGGGGTGAACTTGTGTTCACAGTAAGCCTATTGACTAGCTATTTCTTAATCTGAAGCTGTGCCTATTTTTCTCCACAGAGAAGGATCTGGCAGTTCTCCAAAGACTTAGTCTGGTTGGGTCACCCCTTCAGTCCCAGTGTTCTCGGCCTGGCTCTGGGCGGTGTGTTTGGAAGTAAGCTGCATTAAATTTTACAAAGGTGTGAGAAAAGAGAGGCACATCTGGAAAAGGAAGCAGAATTCTTTTTCCTCCTCCAACTTTAAGGAACATTGTATTGCTGTTACTTAATTGGAGGGGGAAGAGGAGGTTTCACTTCATGACTAACCAAAGAATGTTTGAGCACAATGTTCCAGGTGCAGATAATGAAGCTTTTTAAGCTCTCATTGGTCAAGTTTACCATTCCTATTATGGTCAGAGAGGTGGAATCTCCATCGCAACAAACCCAGAGGTGGGAGAATGAAGTGAGTGAGAAAATTATGCCACCTATCATTCAGCTACTGTACTGGAGGGTGACATATATTGTGCCTATTTTTAAAAAGGGTGCTGGGGTGAGCTAAAGATTTACAGAGCAGCCACCCTCACGTCAGTACCCAATAAATTATTTGAAACAATAGTTTAACATAATTATAAAACCCCTACAAGAACTTGATGAGATAATAAACATGGCATCTGCAAAGGAAAAATATGCCTCTCTAATCTACTAGGGCTCTTCAAGAGTGTCAGCAAAATTGTGGATAAAGGAGAACAGGCTGAAATAATTTATTTGGAATTGTTAAAAATCTTTTGATAAGGTCCTTCACGAGAGGCTATTAAGGAAACCGAGTAGTCCAGGGGTAAGAAATGAGCACTGTCAGTTAAAATAGCTAAAAGACAGAAAGCAAAAAATAGGAATGAAAGGTTAATTTTCAGAGTGGAAGGAGGGGTTTCTCAAGATTACATTCTAGGACCTATGTTATTAATATATGGTTACTTCAGGGCTAGAAAGGGGGTAAAAAGGAATATTAACATGCAGGTGATAAAATTATTTAGGCTAAGTAAGACAAGAGGAGACTGGGAAGAACTTCAGAGGGATTTAAGATTGAGCGAACAATTGCATTTAGTATTGACAAATGCTAAGTAATGCACGCTGGAACTACTCAAACAGATTGAAGGGAATCTATACTAACTACAACCACTGAGGGAAAAGATATGGGTGTCACTAGTGTCATTATAGACAGCCCAATGAAGACCTCTGGTCCATGTACAGTGGTGGTCAGAAAAAGTCTACAAACTTTTAGAATGCATAGAGTAGAAAACAGGACTGAAAACAGTATCATGTAAGTCAGTGGTCTCCAACGGTATCCTACATTTGGGTCAAAGCAGCTTGAGAGGTATGTTATAAGAGACTTTACACACTGGGAATGAATAGGCTGGAAATGCTCTGTGCAACTTGTGTTCACAGTAAACTTGTTGTTGAAACAGGTGGCTTTTAACCATATGGATAATGGTTAGGAAAAATTTGCTCTCTCCCTAATCTCCTGTTTTTATAATTAAATGCCCCAAAGGACTGCACAGGTGTGACTTTGAAGCTGGAAATCATGCTGGAAAATTTTATAAATGGCCATGCTGGCTAGTAAAGAGGATAGATCGAATGGCCAGGGTGGTGGGGAGGGGAAGATCAGTGTGGCTTTCTTAGTTTAACCTTTGCCAGGGGCCCTCTCTGTCCTCATGCAGAGTCTGGATTGTGGTATTCACTTTCTGGGTGTCATTCACTGTTATGTCCCTGAGTTGAAGAAACCAGTCCAGAAGGTGATGGAACCAGTTTCCCTATCTCCTCTTCTGAGCACATTGTCTTTAGGACAGTGCTTGCCATAGAACAAACATGTCATTAGTAGGGAAGAAAATAGATGTTAGATTCTATAAAATCAGGCTGACGATATGAATCAGAGACATTGGAATCAGGTTACAAAATCATCAATCAGCATATTTCTATTTTGGACAGGTTTAAGGTATTTTTTAAAAATCTTATTACTTCTGGAAATTCTTCAAGGTGGTCCCATCTGATTAATAATTTGCCTCATCTCTTGTGTGATTGATGCAGCCTTGGGAAAGAAGATTGGTAACTGCAATATTGGAAACTACAAGTCTCCACCAGCCATAGTCTGGGCTATTTCTCTGCAGACAGCATTATGGGCTACCTTCTATGCTGTTACAACTACCAGTATTTTGGAACCCTCCTTTCCCCACCCATCCCACTCTTTAAATTTAAAGAATAAATAAGTGTTGTCTTTCACTTGGAGTCTTATGTCCCTAAGTACAATACAAAGTTGAAAAGCTCCTTTAAATAAAATCTCCCTTGGCACAGGAGATCAGCTAGCTATGTGTGAGGAGACTTTCCTTAGGCTGTTAATAGGGCACACCCTGCTTCCGCCTCCTGGCCTCACAGAAACCACTTTGACTCCAGTGGCTACCTAACCACCATGTCATATATTTATGTTCCCTCCGCTAACATCTTTACAGTCCCATGCAACAATGTTGCTTATGGTGTCCCCTATGCTCTCAGCCCTCTCCCCAGGACTTGAGGGAAGCAGAAGTCCCCCATCTCTGAGAGCTTTAACATTGGGCTCAGCTAGCCCTGTTCCTCTTTTCCCCCCACTTCCTTCCTGTGCTCTTCTTGCCAGTTTTGAGCTGATAGGCTAATAGGATCTTTAGTTCACTGAGATGCCCCACCTAATTAGATGATTAACTTCAATTACCCCAGTCAGTTTTCCCCAGAATTCACTGGTGTCAGAGTGCAAGCTCATCTGTTAACGCCCTGCACTCTGTCAGAGGGACAAAAAGAAGAACAGTGGAACAAAAGATATGATGCTACCTTTTCAGGGCCTGAGGTGGGCTAGCCCCATTCTGCATTTCTTGTGGCAGTCCTCTTGTGTAGCAGGCAGACTGTGGTAAGACCTGCCTATCACCCTATACCAGGTAGTATCTCCTTTGTTGATTGTACTCTGTGCCCTCTGCTCCATGAGCTTAACCCTTGGGACAGTTCCTGGCAAAAGTCCTTACTCCTGGTGGTAAGGAGCAGACCTAGCTACTGAAGAGTCTGTTGACTGAGTTCAACAGTGTATCTAGTGAGCCCTGTCACTGAAGGTACTGGGAGTTTCCAGAGAGATGTGGATAGCCTGACCAGACCAATAGGGAACATAAGTTTTTGTCCCAGTCTTTCTGATGTTGAACCTCCCTTCATGTTGGGGGAAAAAAAAAGTCCAGTTTCCCATTTGCCATCAACAAAAACTCAGTCAGCATTATCAGTTCCCTGCTCTACCCACCAGAGACATCTCCTGGTATTGCTTCCTCCCCCTGAATGCTCTCTTTGGCTACCTTCTTCCTTCTGAAGAGCAAAAAGATACTGTTGCTTTTTTGAGCCCTGGATCCTCATTCTTCCTTAATTCACCTGCAACTCATATCCCTGACCCACCTCTTTTCACCATTAAAGCCATCACTGATCTTGCCTGATATATGAACCATTTCAGAAGTGTTTTAACTTAGGTACTTAAGTCAGGCACCTAAATCTATGTTTAGTCATCTGAATGAGTGGCTTGATTTTTCACATTTATTTAAACTGTCTGGGAGCAGGATTTGTTCAACACCTCTGAAAAACCGAGCCATCTATGCAGATAGCTAAATATGGAAGTTTGGAAATTTTGGCAGGTGGATCCATTCCAGCACCTCTACTATTTGCTTCTATACAACTGCTCTTCCCCATTGATTCATCTCCAGGGACTCAAGAAGCAATGGTCTCAAGTTGCAGCGGGGAAGGTCTAGGTTGGATATTAGGAAACACTATTTCACCAGGAGGGTGGTGAAGCACTGGAACGGGTTACCTAGGGCAGTGGTATAATCTCCATCCTTAGAGGTTTTTAAGGCCCAGGTTGACAAAGCCTTGGCTGGGATGATTTAGTTGGTTGGCCCTGCATTGAGCAGGAGATTGGACTAGATGACCTCCTGAGGTCTCTTCCAACCCTAATATTTTATGATTCTATGCAGGTAGGGTGATGCAGTGCTGTGTAGACACAGCGTTACTTACATTGCCTGTTGGCTGTCAGCCCCACGCAGGACTCACAGCTGGAGTCCTTGGGTATTGGGGGTGGCTCCAGCTATGAGCCCTGTATGGGGCTGACAGCCCAAGCCCTGGGGCAGCAGGGCTCCAGCTGTCAGTGCCCCACAATGCCCCACACAGTTAAGTCAGTGGAAGCGCTCCTGGTGAGGATGTGCACCACTAACAGAAGGAGCATAGTGTGGATGTGAAACACTGCTTTAATTCCTGCAGTGGCTGTACGACAACACAAGTCCACTTAATTTTGTAGTGTAGACATGCCCTTGGTAATAGTTGCAATGTAAACAAGGAAAATTGCTCATTTCTCTTCTTTGTATCTTCCCTTAAAGCCCTTCTTTTCCCCATTTTCACTCATGATTAACTCTCTGTAAAGGATGGAGGGTTACCTTGTATTCAGGTTACATATAATAATAAATTTGCTGAATATTGAACATCTTACTCTTGGCATCACGTTATGACCAAAAAATAACGCTAACATTATGACACCAACAGAGGCTTTTGCACTAAATATTAGATTTCATTCCAGATCCTATCATTGGACAGGTCTGTGGACACATACATTTTTGGGACATTCACTCCATCCTCTTCTCCTAATTGACACCAAGCTCCAGCAGGTTTCATGTACTTCCTGAGCTTGCAGTGCACCTCTGGAGTGGGTGAGAAAATGCAAGAGGACAGTTCTCGGATTGAGTCTAACAGTGTGTCATCACCTTTAACTAATGTGTGAATGAAACATCTTGTTTTCAAGTACAGGAAAAAATCTTCTGTAATATTGGCTATTGGAGCCAATCAATAAGGTTGTGTAGAAAGACTGAACTTATCAAAGAAATTAAGCCTGACAAATGTGCTACTCTCAGCTCCCTCCAAAGCTGATCTCATCACTTTCCTGATGCACATTTAAACACTGATTACTGTGAGCATAGAAAGAAAGGGAAACTATTGGTTTTGATCATTAGTCATCTGGGAAATGGTGCAACTGTTTCTTCCAACTGGTGGCCAGACACAAAAGCAGATTTAGTGAGTTAACCAGGTTTCTCCCACCCTACATCTACTGGCCATGTGTGCATCCTCAACTCAGCTGCAGCCAAGACTGATTCCATGATGGAATCCTTATCAGGTAAATAGTAGAGCATCTCCCCAGTGAAGCTCATTTAAGCTGGCCCCAGCAATAAGTCTTGCCTTTAGAGGTCTCACAGCAATGAGCTATTGACCTAGTGAAGCAGGACACTGTGCAAAGTTTAGCATGGCCAGCTGCGCAGTCCATGGGGTGCTACTGCTTCACAAGTGATTCACAGAGACCATGGGAGAGTTCAAAGATGCTTATTTCCCGCTCAGCGAGTGACTAGGCTACATTTTTAAACTTCGAGAGAGCATGATTCTTGGAAAAATCTCCTCGAATAATTACTGCAACAGAAGCATACTCCTAATCTCATTTAGAGATGTTTTATTTTGCCAGTCAGTTCCTAGTTTTAAAAAAAAAAGTGGGAGAAGCTGGTGAGGGGGAAAAAAAGTCAGTTTAGGCTTGTAGGATTCCTGGACACAACTACTTGAAAAGAAAAGGTGACGTAATCTGAAGGACAAGATACTCAAAGGCTTTTGCCATCATGATTTCCTATGTCACCTGAACAAGCATTATCATCTTTCATAGCAGCTAATACAAAAAAGCACGCCAATGATACTGCTCTAAGATCTGATGTTACTTCTTGCACTTTTAAAATGTGCTTAAGTTTGGAGGATGTGTCACACTGCATTTACTTTACATTGGGTTTCTCCATTTCAGATTAGGTCACCTTTCCCTGAGCTCATTAACTCTTTTTTCAGCATGACCATAACTGTGCTCGTGTTTTTACTATTGTAGGTTGTTGCTTGCCTGGCTGCACATGCTGTTCTTGCTTTGGCCAGCAGAGGGTACTCAATGAAAGGTTAACATTTTGGGGGGCGGGAAATGGTTTTCCTGTTGTCACTCTGTTGTTTATCAGATTGTCCTGAAAGCTTAAGGTAAAAGCTACATTTCTGCTAACTGAAATGCGTGTAACAAGAGAAATAGAATTACTAGAAATGCCGCTACTTCTAAATTGCCTCACTATGCAAATTGGCTTTGTGATTTATGATTAAAACTGTTGATGGAATTAAAAATTACTATTTAATCATGTAAATTAATGTTTTTATTCAATGATCAGTTAGTAACGTGGGATATATAATGTGTCAGAACATTGATGGTATTATTTGCATTCTTTGTAGAAATGAATAAAGTCTAATAATTTTAACATACGGCTTTTAGCACAACTAAAGCCCCAAACATTCATAAAGTAATTTCATTGTAAATCATAATTAAATACACATAATAGAACTGACTCAACTTTTCAGAATGTGTATGTCAAAGCTAGATGTGATGCAATATGAAAACACCAATTTATCATGTTTATCCACTGAGATTAATACTGATGCTTTACCCACAGTTTTTATCCTCTTAGGTCAGATGTCCCTCCCGTGCTTTGCTCTCTGTTATGTTACATTCATTATAATCTCCTTTCACTGCCAGATGTTGTCTATCCAGCTTCTAGGGAGGAGTTGGACTACCTGTGTTCTTCCTCTTTTCAAACAGACCGTTTGCCAGGCTTTGGGTAAATAGCACACCCTGCCCTTCCTAGATCTTCATTATTCTTATTTAAGTTATGTTACAAGAGCACAGGGCTCTCATTATGCTAGTCATTGTCCAAACAAGTAAAACAAAGAGCTCTTACCTCAGAGTTCACAGTCTAGATGGTGATCTCACACCATAGTACATAAACAGAAAAAAAGGATGATAGTGGGGACAAGGTAACAGTAAGGATGGGAGCATCTGCCTAAATTATCAATTTCACTGATCAGAGTAGTCAGTCACAGGCAGAAATACCGCCTCACATATAGCATTTTCAATTTATTATTTTCAAAATTAGCTTGGGGATGGTGACAGGTCCCTGACCACTAGTTCTGAAGGCTCGAGCCACATACTTGGTACAGCATTAGTAGCATCAATGTGAAGTGCTTCCCCATACTGCCCTTCCAAGGTGTAACCTTTGGTGGTCATCAGCCTTTTCTTGCTTGCTGTGATTGCAGACATCATCTTTGCAACATCTTTGGGGCAGGGCTCCCATCTGCCCCCTGCCTTCAACTGAGGGCTCAGATCAGAAGTTTGTTTCTTGTCTCTGAGACTGGACCTCAGGGAGAGCCCCTATAGCAGCCTTACTCCCAGCAATAGCTAAATGGAAGCACTGCAATCGGCCTCCAGAAAAGTCCTATAATCTCCTTAAGTCAAGTGGTCACTCTTATCACTGTTTTGAACTCGGCTTTAGGAATGCGGATATGCCCTTTCAAAGCTCCGTTTCTGACAGCCGGTATTCTTATCTGCTCCGGGACAAAGCAATTATTAATGTGGAATGTTGCTGCTGTGAGAGAGAGGCAGGGGGAGGGGTGTCTCCTGTTGTCTGAACTGACAAGACAGCACGCTGACATGCTCTCAGCCCCCCAAAAAACACTCTCTCCCCCCACATACACACAATACACTCCCTGTCACACTCCACCCCCACCCCATTTGAAAAGCACGTTGCAGCCACTTGCACATTGGAATAGCTACCACAATGCACTGCTCTCTGTGGCATTGCAAGAGCTGCTACTGTGGCCACGCCCATGTGCTTCAATCTGACAGTGTGGACTCACTGCAGCGCTTTCCCTACTGTGCTTTCCGAGGGCTGGTTTAACTCACAGAGCTTTACATCTGCAAGTGTAGCCATGCCCTTAGTTGAGTATTTCCAGATTAGCATTTATCCTTTTTGCATTGCTTTGTTCTAAATTCTTCACTTTAAAACTTTTCCCCAGTAATTGCTGTACAACTACCTAACAATGTCTTTGTAAATTAATGGTCTATTGACAGTCTTAATTCATTTTCCGTGACAGTTTTTTATGTTGAAATGAGCAACACTTTCCAATATATTCCTCAGTGTATTCAGGCTGACAAGTGCGCCTGATTTGAATGTTCACAATGCTGAGCTGAGAAAGCTAGGTTGATTCTTTTCACTCCTATATTTTCAGAGCATTACATATGATTTGAGCCATAACTCCCTTAAAAAAAAATCAATGAGAGAAGCATGGTTATAATTCCATGTAATGCTCTGAAAATATACCAGTAAGTATCCCTTTAATATTCTAGCAGTAATATTCTGGCTGGCTTCATGGCTCTTAGTACAGATGCAGTTTTATTAAACTGTAAATTTTGTTCTCAATAAAGGATTAACTTTATTGCTGGTTCAGGATTTTAACAAGGCTATTGAAAAAAACCAGCCTCTCTCATGCAACAATATAGAAAATTAATGGGCATTCACTGTATGTTTAGGTGGAAGGCAACACAAAGCTAAGTATATAGATGTCATTAATTTAACAACTGTGCCATTTTTTCTCACATACAGTATAACACAATTACAGGGGGAATATACTCATTTTACAGCACTCTGGAAGCACGAAACTGAATACCAAATACCAGCATCAATGTAGCGCTTGGTAAAATGCCAGAAAGTTTGTCTCTAGCTATATACTTTCAGTAGGGAGTGGCTTGTGGCTATTCTTACTCCACACACTTTGTGATTAGAATCAAAATCTGTTGATAGAGGATAAGTATTCTGTAGTTTCTGGTGCCCAAGTCTGGATAGCTGCCTTTGGGCAATGGGACAGATTAGTTGTCTCCACTTTAGACTTTTTTCTGGAAATCTCCCAATGTGACCAAAAGTGTGGGTCACAGATAGTTTTTTACACTGTTTCCCCATCTCTTCCTAGGATATTGCACTATCCCCTCTTTGTTCCTAGTTTATTTTCAGTTAATTGAATATGGACAGCCCTGGAAACCTAAATACTCAGTTCATCCACCCGACAGGTGCAACATAGATAGTGCAGATTTCCCACTTCTCCCACCAAAGTGTCTCGAATACGAGAATTTATGCCTTGATACAGCAACTGGGTCCATGAAGGCAGATCTTCAGAGCGTCACTTCACTGAGGCTCTAAGAAAGGAGCCACTTGAAAGATCAGGGCCTTATGTAGTTTTTTTTCTATTCCCATTCAGTTCTCGGACACCTTCATAGGACCAACAACAATGCCAGTGCTTGCCAGTTAAATTAGTTGATTTTTGTGATGTGGCTGCTTGTTCACTAAGAACACATTCATTTCATAGGTCACTGGCCATCTGGCAATGACTTTCAATCACTTTCACTGGATTTGAGCCACTGACGTAGGGCTGAAAAGCTTACTATCCCATTACAAAGCCCTTGAGATTTCAGTACCAGCTGTTTCAGTAGAGCCCTTGTTTTGTATCTTGCTTATTGCCTGTGTGTTAAATGGGTATACAGGGTGTAGGGCAACTTTCTTGCCACAGATTTCAAACAAACACACAGACAAAAAACTTTCAGGCAACAGTCAATGTTTGGAACTCAGTTCATTTTTCCTGAGTGCTCACGAATGGGAATGCTTAGCTTGAAAGCATCACCTGGTCTAATCTATCTAGCAGTGTATCAACAATTAAAATTGAATAGTTTAGGTTTTATTTGCTCTTTCAATAATTTCCCCTTATAGAATATGTTGGGTAACAAGTATAACCCACTGAGTAGCCTTAAATGCGAATTGCTAGTGTGGACCTGGAAATATTTTTCTATGTTTGGTAATCTGAAAAATTCATTTAGTGATTATTTGTAGCAACAGGGAAATCACATTGTTCTTCAACAGCTAGTCAGGAGTGTTTAAACAGTTTAATATGGATATCTGCTCAATCTATGTTCTGCTAAAATAAAAGTTTTATTGTGTATAACAGAGTTAGAGTGCAGCATTACAAAATGTAAATGCTCCAAAATATCATTCATTAAGCAGTTATCAATAAGAAATTTTAAAAAAATGCATATTTCCCTTTTCTCACCCCTAATTCCTGATCTTGGAAAAGGCTTTCTTATACATAATTATTGATACATTAAGGTTGAGATTTTAATTGCATAAAATCAGGAAATTCAAATCTCTCTCTCTCTCAGCAACTAATAATTTAGTTTCCTTACTCCTATGTGCACTAGTATTTTCTATTTAATGGATTAATTTGTTACGGAGAGAGGGCAGCCGCTCCACCATAAAGTTTGTGGTCATCTTTTCATTATAAACCTGTTTTTGTCTCCCTCTTCCCCACCAAATGTACAAAATCAGTCCTTAAGGCTGCAAATTTTGCATGCAGGGTGTGTGGAATGAGAAGAATATTTGGACCAAATATGGGGAAATTGCTGGCTGAAGGTCTGAGAACCGCCACCTTCTGCGGTTCATTGAGTTTCAAGTTTTGCAGCTGCACATATCTAGTCCTGTACAAAGCAACAACAGGAACTATGTTAATTATAACTAAATATTTGCTCCTTTCTCTCCCAAGAAAATACCTTGCTGCTGGAGTCCAGATTGCCCCTGGCTTCTCAGAAGGATTGTGACAGGTCAAGTGACCTGCACTCACAATTACGCAGGTTTTCCAGAGCCTGGGAAAGCAGCCAAACATACATGAGAAAATAAAAAGTACATTCACAGCTACGAGCCTGAGTTAAGAGCTTGAATAAGAACTTTCCTTTGTCTAACTCTAAACAACAACAAAATCAACAAGAGGATGACCATGGGCACCCATTATTCAAGGACTGAGCCAATCCCCCACCCCAAACAGAGGAGACTTGATCTATACAGAGATTTGATTCCTAACACTGGCTAACACACACAAAAAGTGTAGAGAACCTTTTATAGTGCCTGGCCTGGCAGGATGAAGCTACAGCTGAAGCCAACTTTTCATCTTCATGGTCCCTGAAAGCCTATACTGAAGAAGCTGTGATCTTTTCTTTCCTTGGGGAAGACAGTTAACTTCCCTCCTGCCAGCTATTATAAACTCTGGGCCCAAATATAACTGTAATTATGATCTCTTTACATCAGTCTGACAGTATAAAGGGGAAGAAACAACCTCAGAGAATACCGGGGGGGGGCTCCCCTTTGGCATAATGCTGGTGTAAGGCATTAACCTTGCTATGAGTTTCTGGTTGGGAGAGGGGAGAGGAAAGGCAAGGGTGTAGAGCATCCTGCACTGAAGCTGTAGCCTGATTCCCAAGACCCACTGGGGCCTTGGGAAACCAAGTGTAAGTTACAAGAACCCAAGATTTCTCTAACTTACACTAGGTGCTGGGCAGGATCTTGACTTTCCCAGAATTTGGAGAGCACACAGGCTTTAAAGCCATGTTTGTCCAAGCCTCTTTCTGCTCTTTAACTGAGAGCACAGGCCCCAATCTCCTCCAAACGACAGCATTTTTTTATAGTCTTGGATACACTTGTATAGCATGATGTAGCACTGTAGAACCCTGCAGGTGCACAGAAGGCCAAAAGGAAAAAAAAGATCCCTTTAATTATATCAAAAACACAGTAGGATAATTAAACCACAGGCAGTGTATAAATACAAATTATAGGCTGTCGTATGTAATATTTCTCATTATTAGTTAAATGTGAAACAAGTGAAGTTAGTGCATATCAGCTGCATTTCATTAGCTCATTTTATTGTAGATATATCTATTTGCACAGTAGGACTACAAATCAATGCAATTGGCTACCAACTATCTGGAAACAATGTAATTTCTACATGAGCTTGTGAGAAAAGTCAGTGTTCATTTCAGTTTTAGATATGATGTTGGAAAAATGATAAAATTTAAATTGAGTACAATATATCCAATAATTCCAGTAACACTGTAATTGTACCTACAATTAAAGGAACAGTTTAAATATATTTCCAGAGAAGAGTGTCCAGTCCTTTGAAAATAATGTTTCAACAGCAGGAATAAAATGTAATGAGAGTTCACACAGCAATTGTAGAATTAATTTCAAATTGCATACAAAGGACTTATAACATTAAATATAGAGAAAAATTTATACTTATAATTCAGCTCCAAAAGGTCTATAACTTATGTAAAGAAAATCTTCAGAGGAATCAGTACAGTAATAAAATGTTATTTATTCATGTGTGTGTGTGTACGTACATACGTACAAGGAAGAAATGTTATCTAGAAGAAAAGCATGATACCTATGAAGGAATCCAAGGTTAAATTTTGATTCACTGAATTCAGGGGCAAAATTCCCATTGGCTTCATAGGGCCCATGATTTGGTCTAAGATGAGGCCTGAACCAATACCTCTTGAAGTCAATGGCAATCTTCCATGGAGTTTAAAGGACACCTGATCAGGCCCATAATGACTAAAAACCATAAGTCATTACTGAGAAGAGAAATTATGATACAGAATAAGTCAGAACCTCTGAGCATATTTCACTATCATTATGAAAACAATATCTATATATTACATGACAATATAGAGAGACTGACTGGAAAAACCCAACTCCAGTTGCATTAGTGTGTGGTCTGGTTCAGCCCATTATAGAGTAATTTCACACTTCAGACCTATGATATAGATTTGAATCCTAGCATTCTCTAAATAACTTAGGGGTGTGGGGGTCAGGGCCAGATTGTTGTCTCCACTATTGCCTTATTTGCCATGCATGAGTGTAAAGGACTTATAACAAACTCTGGGGAGTTCCTCCAGTACAGGAGCAATGTAAAGCCAACACATATGGCCTCACACTGCTATCCTATCACCACAGTTCCCACTTCGAGTGGGTACTGGGAGTAAAATCATCAAGGGTAGACGAGGGAGTGGCTGGAGCACTTTGCACTGACTATTCTGCGCTGCAGGGCAGCTATGCAATGCAGGTGTAGATCACAGTAATCTCTGAGACTTCTCCAACTCCTTCTTGGGGCTGTGCTGGCCACCAGGTCAGCCCAGAATTTAGGAACTGCAAAGATAATTTAAAGCTATATTTGTACTTCCCCTACCTGTTAAGGGCAGCACAGATTCTGGGCCCCACTGTCTAATTTAGGTGCTATCCCTATGCAAGATGTAAAAAAATTGCTATATTTTCACTCTCTGCCAAGTGATAGCAAATACGGGGGCATTTCAGGTTGGTTTCCTTTGAAGGATAAGCCAGTGACACTAAGTCTAGATATTTTCTTAGGCTTGGTCTACAGTACACGACTGTCAAATTTAGCCGCGTTAGGTTGAATTAAAACTAAATCCGTCCACGCAACCAACCTGGTTTTCTTGACTTAAAGGGCTCTTAAAACTGGTTTTTGTACTCCACCTTGGCAAGGGGAGTAGCACTAAAATCGACATCACTGTTTCAGATTTGAGGTACTGTGCATGCAACTCAACGGTATTGGCCTCCGGGAGCTATCCCAGAATGCTCCATTGTGACCGCTCTGGACAACACTTTCAACTCAGATGCACTAGCCAGGTAGTCAGGAAAAGCCCCAGGAACTTTTGAATTTCATTTCCTGTTTGGCCAGCATGGTGAGCTCATCAGCATGGATGGAAAGGGAGGTACTGGATCTGATCGCTGTATGGAGAAAAGAATCCGTGCAGGCAGAACTCCGTTCCAAAAAGACAAAATGCCAATATACATGCAAAAATCTCCAAGGGCATGGACGGAACCCCAGGCTGGGCTGAGCAGGGCTGGCAGCCGGGACCCCAGCTGGTAGGAGCCAGTGGCCGGAACCCCAAACCGGCAGTGGGCTGAGCTGCCGGCCTGGGTGAACGGAACAAAAATCAGCACTCGTGCTGCAGGTTGCCTACCCCTGCGTTAAATGAGCGCCATGAGAGGAGGCAGGATGCAATGCTGAGGCTAATGCGGGAGCAAACTGACATGCTCAGGCACCTGGTGAAGCTTCAGGAAAGGCAGCAGGAGCACAGACGGCCACTGCAGCCCCTGTATAACTGCCTGCCCTCCTCCCAAAGTTCCATAACCTCCTCACCCAGACGCCCAAGAATACGGGGGGGGGGGAAAGGGGGGAGACTCCAGGCACCCAGCCACTCCACCCCAGAGGATTACCCAAACAACAGAAGGCTGGCATTCAATAAGTTTTGAACTGTAGTATGGCCTTGTCCTTCCCTCCTCCCCTCATCCACCACCCCACCTGGTGCTGCCCTCCTCACCTACCCCTTCCGGGCTACCTTGTGAGTTTTCCCCCTATTTGTATGATGAATTAATAAAGAATGCATGATTTTGAAACAAAAATGACTTTATTGCCTCTGAAAGTGGTGATCGAAGGGGGGAGGGCAGTTGGCTTACAGGGAAGTAGAGTCAACCAAGGGGGTGGGTCTTCATCAAGGAGAAACAAACAGAACTGTCGCACCGTAGCCTGGCCAGTCATGAAACTGGTTTTCAAAGCTTCTCTGATCTGCAGCGCGCCCAGCTGTGCTCTTCTAATCACACTGGTGTCTGGCTGTGTGTAATCGGCTGTCAAGCAATTTGCCTCAACCTCCCACCCTGCCTTAAACGTCTCCCCCTTACTCTCACAGATATTGTGGAGCACACAGCAAGCAGCAATAACAATAGGAATATTGGTTTTGCTGACTTTTCCTTTCACTTTTTAACCATGGTCCTTGTATGATTCTTACAGAGAGTAAGAGATGGGGAGAAGGGAGGTAAAGAAAGTGGGGAAAGGGGACAGAGGGGAAAAAAGAGTGGGAAAACATCTGCAGCTTCTTGTATAGCACTAGGGGCTCAGAGAGAAACTTCCGCAGGAGTGGAGGGCTCTCAACCTGCTCCTGCTGAATCCTTGGTCTGGGCCTTGTTATAACAATGTCCAGCTCTTTGAGACCTAGTCAGGAAAGACAACTCTTTCTGCAGCCCCTGAGATTGGGATTCCTGCCCCCTACTGCAGGCTTTAGATCCTGCTCTGCTTTCCTCCAATCACTGCTACTCCATCCCCAGTGGCTTCTCGCATTGAACAGATGTCCCCATCACTGTCGCGAGCGTGCTATCGTCACCTCCTCGCCTGCTTTTGCAGGTTCTGCACACGCTGCAGGATAATGCGTGAGGTGTTTACAATGCTCACAACTGCAGCGGTGATCTGAGCAGGCTCCATGCTGTGCTATGGCATCTGTGAGGGCAATCCAGGAAAAGGGTGCAAAATGATTGTTTGCCATTGCTTTCACAGAGGGAGGGAGGGAGGGAGGGGTGACTGACGACATGTACCCAGAACCCACCCGCGACAATGTTTTTGCCCCATCAGGCATTGGGAGCTCAACCCAGAATACCAATGGGCAGTAGAGACTGCAGGAACTGTGGGATAGCTACCCACAGTGCACTGCTCCAAAAATCGACGCTAGCCACAGTACTGTGGACACACTCCACCGACTTAATGTGCTTAGCGGGGACACACAATCAACTCTATAAAATTGCTTTCTAAAAATCGACTTCTATAAAATAGACCTAATTTCGTAGTGTAGACATACCCTTAGTGTAATTTGTTTTATTGACACTATATTTACACACACCAGTCCTTGAACTGAGGTGGTCACAAATGGCATGCAGGTAATGCCTTTCAGAAATCTCAGACCCAACATCAAATGTCCATTTCTCAGGAAACAACTCTGCCCCCACATTTATTTAGTGAGTTTAAGGCAGAGAACAAAACTCTACTGTTGTTTACAACAGCCCCCCAAAGGAATATGCATCACAGATCTCACAACAATGCAGCATCTCTTTAGACATTGTACATTGTTTTAACAGTAAGAGAAAGAAAGTGTAAAACTACATGTAACAATTCAATGTAGTGACTCCTGTCATAACAATATTATACATTGTCATTGGAGAACTAATATGTTATCATATTAATAATAATAATAATTAATAATCATATCATAATAATATGTAAGACCATATTGCAATGCATATGCACAAGGGAGAGAAGATGGGTAGATGAGCAGTGCTATCTAGAAGAAACATAGTCATCAGGGGCAGCGTTAGAAAGCCACATTGCATTTCTCTGGTTTACTCCTGACAGGCGGGTTCCCAATAAGATCACGTTAGGTATCTGTTGGGACACAGCCCAGCAAGCTAAACACATTTGAGCAGGGATCTAAACTACAGTTGACTATGGCCAGGATTTGGTCTACTGATAGAACAAAAAACCAAGTTCTCTCAGCCATGGGAAGCATACTAGTCTGACAAAATTCTGTGATATAGAAGCAGTTTTATTCACCCTCACATAATTCAAAAATAGTTACGCCCATTATTTAGAATCCTTCTACAGTATGAAAATGCATTTCTGGGCTGAGATCAGGCCTGAGCTATTTCAGACCATTAGACAGTTTGAGAAAGTTATAAAAGGTTGAAAACAATTGTTCAGAATAGAAGTGGCTTCTATACCATACTATAACATCACTGCCCAGAGACAGCAATTTAGCTATAAATGTCATTCCAATGGCTGTGGACCACACTCAGTTATTTTTCCATCCAACTTGCTAAGCACTGTGCAATAGGCTTTTTCCCGCTGAGAAAATTTGTATTCCTTTATATAGGCCAAGGGCCACATGCTGCCCTCAAGTACAGGAAATTTCCACTGCCTGGAGTGGGATTTGTATAGTTGAATTAGTAGAATTTAGTTGCACATTTGGATTTATTCACTAAATTGTTCACACCCAGCCCTAGGAAGCTGTGCAACCTGGACTGTGGCACTGCGGAGCCTGCCGAATGCACCAGCCTGGGCTGCCTCTAACATTGTAATGTTGATGTCAAGCTACAAACCTCTGACTAACACGGCTGCTACTCTGAAACCTCTGACAGGCACTGCACTTACACAGACATCCACAGGCAGGGACACACCCAACTGAATTACATGAATGATTTCCTAGTCACTTATGAACCACCAACAGAGAAGCTGTAACCCATTCCCCCCAGCTACAGCCATTTCCCCCCAGCATGGTACCATCTTACACTGCTCAAGGCTCCCCTGGGCAGTGCAAGTTCATTAGTTCACCACTCACTCAGTGTGGAATGAACACACACTAGCCTTCATAAGTTGAGCTGAGAGTTCCCGAGCACTTCAACCAAAACACACCGTTTTAAGTAAAATATAAAATAGGTTTATTAACTACAGAAAGATTATAAGTGGCAGGCATAAAGGTAAAAGTTAGTTACCTTAAGAAAATAAAAAGTAAATATGCAATCCATTTTCTACAAACTAAGCAGGATTTGAATCAAGCAGTGTCTCACCCTGATAGATGGTACAAGTAAGTTACAGTTCCTCAATACACAGACTGAACTCCCTTTTTCAGCTTGAGACCACGCTTCCCTAGTTCAAAGTTTTCCAGTATTCTTCAATATTGGGACCACCCTTCCCCAATATTCAAAGTATTCTTCCAGACATTCTTTCAGGTGTTGAGATGGGGTGGGGAAGAGGCCAAGTGATGATGTCACTTCCCCTCTTTTATATTTTCTTCCAGCTTGTTGGAAAGATCTTTTCTGTGATGTGGGGATCAGGCAGCCAAATTGCATAGTGTGATGGGGCAAGGCCAGATGGCTATAGGAAAGTAGTGAGAAACCCCAGGCTAAACAAATCCCTGGTACCATGGTAACCAAATGGCAGTTGCTCCAGGTTAATCAAGACACCTGGGGCCAATTAAGATCCTTCCAGAAAGCAGTGGAGACAGCTAGGTTGCTTGGGACACCTGAAGCCAATCAGGGGCTGGCTGAAGCTAGTTAAAAACCTCCCAGTTAGTCAGGTGGGGTGTGCATGAGCTGTGGGAGGAAGTTGTGCTGTTGGAGAGACTGAGCAGTACACACCATACCAGGCACAAGGAAGGAGGCCCTGAGATAAGGGTGAAGTGGAGCTTGAGGAAGTGGGGGCTGCTGTGGGGAAGTAGCCCAGGGAATTGTACATGTTCTGTTTCTAAAAGGTCAGCTACCATAGCTGATACTATTAGGGTCTCTGGGCTGGAGCCTGGAGTAGAGGATGGTCTGGGCTCCCTCCTTTGCCCCCCTGATTAATCATTGAGACTGGGAGACAACAGACTGCAAGGGAGGATAGCTTCTCCTCACCTCCCTTGCTGGCTTATGATGAAAATGGTTCAGTAGGCTGTGACCCTTGCCTCTAGAGAGAGAAGGGCTATGTGGAGGGTCACAGAGAGCCTCTGAGGTGAGTGAAATCCACCAGACAACATGGGACCCTTGGAGATAAGGACAGAGCTTTGTCACAGTAAGTATTGTCTTTAAGAAGTCTCTGGGATGGCCATTGGGAGAGTGGATTTGCCTCAATGGGCCATCAGTACATGTCTGACTGGTCCTTTGTTGCAGTCGAAAGGTCAGCTATAGGCATCTCCCAACCTTAGAACATATTTCAGTAACATATATAGCAATGCTTTATAATTTCACATATAACAACACATACAAGCCAACAGGATATGAATGTTCAACAGATCAAGGCTTTTAAAATGATACCTCACAAGAGGCACACTTTGTATAAAAAAATATCAAATTATCTGACAGTGGTGAATATGGTGGTTCCAGGGTACTGCTTTAGGTACAGAGTGTTACAGCTGTCTAATGAAACTTGCTGCAGCACTCATCCTGTCTTTCACATTCAGGAGGGTCTCTGATGCCATTCACTTCTCTAGCTTTCTAGTGTTATATTACCTGTCTGTGCAGCGTCTGGTATGCTGTGATCTAACTGTCCATTTACAGACTGACAGTTCTGAACCGTCAACCATGCACATTTCTAAGCCCAAAGACTCATGTGATTAGCAACTAACATGTGATCCATCTCAGATTACTAGGCAACAATTATCCCTGGGTCTTTTACTGTATGTGGATAGATGACAAAGGAGGCTTGCTCTCTGCCTCCATTGAAGGTGTTACCCCAGAAAGGGAACTCAGAAAAGTGAAAGAATATAACTGAATGAAGTTGTCCAGGTTAAGCTCCTAGCCTGAGAAGCCTTCCCCTTTTCTATCTAGTTTGGAGGCTGTCAGATGAGCAGCAGATTACTGGGAAAAAATAACTGACCATTCAGATTTACAATGAAAACAAATTTAGCTCAGCTGGCCAGAGCACATGTGATGTAAATGACTGCACACCAGGCATGCACAAAGACCGCCTTTGTGGAGGTATTTCAGTCTGATCTCTCAGGTCTGGCTGAGCATATTTTAGGTTTCCATGGGGGAAAGTTAGTTTCCTGGGTCATTAACTCAGTTAAATGCACACATAGCCTCTTAATCTCGCCAATAATTTATATACAAAAGGCAAACACAAAGAAAAAAAGAAAAGCAGAACTACAAATCTGCAGCGACCTGGAGCTGTGCTGAAATGCATTTCAGCCATGAAGGCAGTCAAAGACGGGGGTGGGGTGGGGTGGGGGGGAAGAGAAAGACTATACATTTTTTTTATTTACTTTCCATCAAAGCCCATTGCTGCTATAACTGATATTAAACATAAACCAATATTTCTGTAGCCTTTAGATCAAATTTCAATTTGAACTGTATTTATTTTTAAATGACCTTCAGCAAAACCCATGATTGCATGGACTGCTGCAGTATATGCTGGATACCCTTGCTAGCACTGGCAGTAAAATAACCCAACAGACCTCTTCCATTTCTAGATATGGTTATTCAAGTCCAGGCATATAGACATTTGAATGTGCTTTTTAGACCCCTGAGGATTAATAATCACAGAATGATAAGATATTGTAAAAATTCTTTTTTTAGATCCCATAGAGTCGGGCACCCTACTTCGTGGTGTCATGCCATGATGCATTGTTCTGTAACATCACTGCTAGTAAAATCATCCCTTGAATCAAGCAGCCAGTCCACAGTGGCTCTAGTAAGTGGAAAGTTTTTAGTATATGCTGCAATTTTGAAAGTGTCTTAAAATATTTTATATTTTGGGGGGTATAAAATACTCCAAGAAGAAGAAATGAAAAATTGTACCATATGCCAACTACTCCGTCATTTCTCTGATTCCCATGGGCTAGCTTCATGAGTCAATGACGTTTTCTGTCAGAGGTGTGATGTATATTAGAATGATGCGTATTGGGTGCTGCAGCAGAACAGAGCCAGATGGTGGCACTTTGCAGAATCTAAAGAGATCGCTCTTTTTAATTGTGCATTTTTAGGTACTCTCTTATAATAGTTATAGCAAGGAACTGTGTGTCAGGATTCTTTCCAGCTCAGTCACTTTCTTAGATCATAAGCTCTATGGGTAAGGGACTGTCTTTTACTGGATCAACTTCTGTTGGTGAAAAAGACAAACTTTCAAGCTCCACAGAGCTGAAGACCTGAAGAGCCCTGTGGAGCTTGAAAAGTTTCTTTCACCAACAGAAGTTAGTCTAAAAAGAGGTATAACCCCACCCACCTTGTCTCCCTCACCTCACTTGTATCATTTAACCTCTCCTCTAGTTTACTCATCTGTGCTCTGGGTCTATTAATTCCTCTTACAGAGAGTGTTGGAGAGTTAATTATACTTGTAAAAGTGTGTTGACATCCTCAGAAGATCTAGCCTTGAGAGAGCAAGCACCATTCTTAACAGCTGACAAGCCTCCACAACTCCTTTTGACTTCAGTGAGAATTGCAGGCGTTCAACATGTTTCAGAATAGAGTCCTTAATAGTAAACACATCTTCAACTGGATTTTTTTTAACTTGAAGATAACTAAGATAGTAAAATCAAATCAGAAATACACCATTAAATTTTTGTGGAAAACAGATGGAAATCACAATAGGATACTGTAAAGGGGCTAGGCCGGGGCTCGACCCTCTCCAGGACGGCAGGGAACCACACCGGCTTGCTACACACAGTTGACTTTGGGAAATTTGTCCGGCCACTGGAGTCTCCCTTGGCAGCCCTTGCAGTAACTGGAATGAGCACCGTAGGCCTGGGCCCTGGGTCAGGGCGGGGCAACCAACAGTCATAGAATCATAGAATATCAGGGTTGGAGGGGACCCCAGAAGGTCATCTAGTCCAACCCCCTGCTCGAAGCAGGACCAATTCCCAGTTAAATCATCCCAGCCAGGGCTTTGTCAAGCCTGACCTTAAAAACCTCTAAGGAAGGAGATTCTACCACCTCCCTACGTAACGCATTCCAGTGTTTCACCACCCTCTTAGTGAAAAAGTTTTTCCTAATATCCAATCTAAACCTCCCCCACTGCAACTTGAGACCATCACTCCTCGTTCGGTCATCTGCTACCATTGAGAACAGTCTAGAGCCATCCTCTTTGGAACCCCCTTTCAGGTAGTTGAAAGCAGCTGTCAAATCCCCCCTCATTCTTCTCTTCTGCAGGCTAAACAATCCCAGCTCCCTCAGCCTCTCCTCATAACTCATGTGTTCCAGTCCCCTAATCATTTTTGTTGCCCTTCGCTGGACTCTCTCCAATTTATCCACATCCTTCTTGAAGTGTGGGGCCCAAAACTGGACACAGTACTCCAGATGAGGCCTCACCAATGTCGAATAGAGGGGAACGATCACGTCCCTCGATCTGCTCGCTATGCCCCTACTTATACATCCCAAAATGCCATTGGCCTTCTTGGCAACAAGGGCACACTGCTGACTCATATCCAGCTTCTCGTCCACTGTCACCCCTAGGTCCTTTTCCGCAGAACTGCTGCCTAGCCATTCGGTCCCTAGTCTGTAGCTGTGCATTGGGTTCTTCCGTCCTAAGTGCAGGACCCTGCACTTATCCTTATTGAACCTCATCAGATTCCTTTTGGCCCAATCTTCCAATTGGTCTAGGTCCTTCTGTATCCTATCCCTCCCCTCCAGCGTATCTACCACTCCTCCCAGTTTAGTATCATCCGCAAATTTGCTGAGAGTGCAATCCACACCATCCTCCAGATCATTTATGAAGATATTGAATAAAACCGGTCCCAGGACCGACCCTTGGGGCACTCCACTTGATACCGGCTGCCAACTAGACATGGAGCCATTGATCACTACCCGTTGAGCCCGACAATCTAGCCAGCTTTCTACCCACCTTATAGTGCATTCATCCAGCCCATACTTCCTTAACTTGCTGACAAGAATACTATGGGAGACCGTGTCAAAAGCTTTGCTAAAGTCAGTAGCTCAGACCCTCAAGCAGGGGCTGAGCAAATAATTCAGTGTTGACAGGCCCAGGGTCAGGGCGGGGCAACAAACCGTCAGTAGCTCAGGTCCTCAGGCAGGGGCTGAGCAACACAGCATGTGTGAATTAGCCCAGG
Organism: Lepidochelys olivacea; assembly: GCF_965140295.1. Taxonomy (NCBI): domain Eukaryota; kingdom Metazoa; phylum Chordata; order Testudines; family Cheloniidae; genus Lepidochelys; species Lepidochelys olivacea. The sequence goes on along the minus strand of NC_140417.1, from coordinate 75,800,903 downwards.
CCTCCAAGGACCTGGAAGAGGGGGAGACTGCCACCCATGAATTGGGTGGCGGGGGGGGGAAACAGGCCCTCCCACTCCACCACATCCCAGCCCGGGGCCCTAGCAGCAGCAAACGACCCGCTGCTGGGTCAGTGCGGACCCTGACCACAACACACTGACATGGGCTCTGGCAGTGCTACAGCCAGACTAGGGTCAGCTGCCCCCAGGCTACTTCCTGACTCCCCCTCTTGTGGTACCTGATGGTGTTCTCCGGGGGTGGGGGTCCAGCACCATGCGTTCCTTGGGGTAGTGGGCGGGTGGCAGGTCTGGTAACTCTTCTACACAGCAGGCTCAGGGCAGTCTTGGCGTGGACCTGGGATCGTGGGGTTTTCCTAGTCACGGGCTAGGCTGGCTGCATCTGGCCTCCCCGGCAGCTAGTCCTCTAGTGAGCACTGAGGGCCCACCTTTCTACTTCCGGGTCACGCCTTTCTACTTCCGGGTCGCCACCTGTCCCTCTGAGGGGTGGGCTCAGAGCTTCCTGGCTCCGCCCACTCTGGTGTCTGGAGGGGCTCGACCCTCTCCGGGATGGCGGGGAGCCACACCACCTCACTACAGGACATTATAAGGGAAAGAAAAACTCTTAGTCTCTGTGTAAACAGGGCCATAACTTTTCACTTGAAATCCCAAGCTAATTCCAGATGGCTCTTATTTCTGCTGTTAGAAAAATGTGTGTCTGCCTATTGCTGCCCCAAATGAGAGGGAAATGACTTAAGCAATGTGGTGTATATGCCCCCCCAAAACTCTTTATTACATTCCATTTTCCACCTATTATAAAAATGTGAAAGTTGTAGAAATCTTAATTGATTTCTTAGTCTGAAAAGGCATTTGGGAATTTCCTCATGTCCGCCACATGATGTTAAATTAACATCATTGTTTAACAGCACTTTGACATGTGTTTTTCTGCTCATTATAATTTCCTAAACTACTCATTTCATTGTTCTGCTGGTGGGAAGTTAGTGAGCGTTGCTTTTGCTTTCCAGAATCCCAGACTTTTGTGTGAGCTACAGTCCATCCCCCTTCTTCATTCCTGGGACTCCTATATCTCCCTTACTCCCTCTTCCAGTAATAAAACTCCTTTGAAACATCTGTAAAGGGGACTAATATCAATCGCTGTTACTGGGATAAAATTATAGAGTCACAGAAATGTAGGTCTGGAAGGGAGCTTGAGAGGCTATCAAGTCCAGTCCCCTGTACTGAGACAAGATCAAGTAAACCTAGACCATCCCTCACAGACATTTGTCCAACCTGTTCTTATAAAACCTCCAGTGGTGGGGATATCCCACAACCTCCCTTAAAAACCTATTTCAGAATTTAACTGCCTTTATAGCTGGAAAGTTTTCCCATAATGTCTAACCTAAATCTCCCTTGTAGCAGATTAAGCCAATTATCTCTTCATCATAGAATATCAGGGTTGGAAGGGACCCCAGAAGGTCATCTAGTCCAACCCCCTGCTCGAAGCAGGACCAATTCCCAGTTAAATCATCCCAGCCAGGGCTTTGTCAAGCCTGACCTTAAAAACCTCTAAGGAAGGAGATTCTACCACCTCCCTAGGTAACGCATTCCAGTGTTTCACCACCCTCTTAGTGAAAAAGTTTTTCCTAATATCCAATCTAAACCTCCCCCACTGCAACTTGAGACCATTACTCCTCGTTCGGTCATCTGCTACCATTGAGAACAGTCTAGAGCCATCCTCTTTGGAACCCCCTTTCAGGTAGTTGAAAGCAGCTATCAAATCCCCCCTCATTCTTCTCTTCTGCAGACTAAACAATCCCAGCTCCCTCAGCCTCTCCTCATAAGTCATGTGTTCTAGACCCCTAATCATTTTTGTTGCCCTTCGCTGGACTCTCTCCAGTTTATCCACATCCTTCTTGTAGTGTGGGGCCCAAAACTGGACACAGTACTCCAGATGAGGCCTCACCAATCTCGAATAGAGGGGAACGATCATGTCCCTCGATCTGCTCGCTATGCCCCTACTTATACATCCCAAAATGCCATTGTCCTTCTTGGCAACAAGGGCACACTGCTGACTCATATCCAGCTTCTCATCCACTGTCACCCCTAGGTCCTTTTCCGCAGAACTGCTGCCTAGCCATTCGGCCCCTAGTCTGTAGCAGTGCATTGGATTCTTCCGTCCTAAGTGCAGGACCCTGCACTTATCCTTATTGAACCTCATCAGATTTATTTTGGCCCAATCCTCCAATTTGTCTAGGTCCTTCTGTATCCTATCCCTCCCCTCCAGCGTATCTACCACTCCTCCCAGTTTAGTATCATCTGCAAATTTGCTGAGAGTGCAATCTACACCATCCTCCAGATCATTTATGAAGATATTGAACAAAACCGGGCCCAGGACCGACCCTTGGGGCACTCCACTTGACACTGGCTGCCAACTAGACATGGAGCCATTGATCACTACCCGTTGAGCCCGACAATCTAGCCAGCTTTCTACCCACCTTATAGTGCATTCATCCAGCCCATACTTCCTTAACTTGCTAACAAGAATACTGTGGGAGACCGTGTCAAAAGCTTTGCTAAAGTCAAGAAACAATACATCCACTGCTTTCCCTTCATCCACAGAACCAGTAATCTCATCATAAAAGGCGATTAGATTAGTCAGGCATGACCTTCCCTTGGTGAATCCATGCTGGCTGTTCCTGATCACTTTCCTCTCATGCAAGTGCTTCAGGATTGATTCTTTGAGGACCTGCTCCATGATTTTTCCAGGGACTGAGGTGAGGCTGACTGGCCTGTAGTTCCCAGGATCCTCCTTTTTCCCTTTTTTAAAGATTGGCACTACATTAGCCAGTCAGCCGGGACTTCCCCCGTTCGCCACGAGTTTTCAAAGATAATGGCCAATGGCTCTGCAATCACAGCCGCCAATTCCTTCAGCACTCTCGGATGCAACTCGTCCGGCCCCATGGACTTGTGCACGTCCAGCTTTTCTAAATAGTCCCTAACCGCCTCTATCTCCACAGAGGGCTGACCATCTCTTCCCCATTGTGTGATGCCCAGCGCAGCAGTCTGGGAGCTGACCTTGTTAGTGAAGACAGAGGCAAAAAAAGCATTGAGTACATTAGCTTTTTCCACATCCTCTGTCACTAGGTTGCCTCCTTCATTCAGTAAGGGGCCCACACTTTCCTTGGCTTTCTTCCTGTTGCCAACATACCTGAAGAAACCCTTCTTGTTACTCTTGACATCTCTTGCTAGCTGCAGCTCCAGGTGCGATTTGGCCCTCCTGATATCATTCCTACATGCCCGAGCAGTATTTTTATACTCTTCCCTGGTCATATGTCCAACCTTCCACTTCTTGTAAGCTTCTTTTTTATGTTTAAGATCCGCTAGGATTTCACCATTAAGCCAAGCTGGTCGCCTGCCATATTTACTATTCTTTCGACTCATCGGGATGGTTTGTCCCTGTAACCTCAACAGGGATTCCTTGAAATACAGCCAGCTCTCCTGGACTCCTTTTCCCTTCATGTTAGTCCCCCAGGGGATCCTGGCCATCCGTTCCCTGAGTGAGTCGAAGTCTGCTTTCCTGAAGTCCAGGGTCTGTATCCTGCTGCTTACCTTTCTTCCCTTCTTGTCCTGCCTTCAGTTGACATGGGGAACAATTAATCTCAATCCTCTTTATAACAGCCCTAATATATTTGAACACTTATCAGGTCCTCCCTCGGTCATCTTTTCTCAAGACTAAACATGCTCAGGGTTTTTCATGCAATCTCATAGGCCAGGTTTTCTAAATCTTTTATCATGTTTGTTGCTCTCCTCTGGACTGTCTCCAATTTGTCCATATCTTTCCTAAATCATGGCTCCTAGAATTGAACACAGAACCCCAGCTGAGGCCTTCCCAGTGCTGAGTACAGCAGGACAATTACCTTCTGTGTCTTAGATATGACCTTCCTGTTCATACACCCCAGAATAATATTAGCTTTTTGAGCAATTGTATTATGTTGCTGACTCATATGCAATTTGTGAGCCACTATAACCCTTAGATCCTTTTCATCAGTGCTACCACCTAGCCAGTTATTCCCCATTTTATAGCTGTGCATTTGATTTTTCCTAAGTGAAGTACTTTGCTCTTATCTTTATTGAATTCATCTTGTTGAATTCAGACCAATTCTCTAATTTGTCAAGGTTGTTTTGAATTCTAATACTGTCCTCCAAAATGCTTGCATCCCCTCCCATCTTGGTATCATCTGAAAATTTTATAAGCATATTATCTACTCCATTACTCAAGTCATTAATGAAAATATTGATTAGTATTGGACCCAGGATTGATCCCTGCAAGACCGTACTAGGTAAGCCCTCCCAAATTTACATTGAACCTTTGATAACTACTCTTTGAGTATGGTCTTTCAACTGGTTGTGCACCCACATATTAGTGACTTCATCTAGATCTCATTGGACTAGTTTGCTTATGAAAATGTCACATGAGACCGTGTCAAAAGCCCTCCTACAATAGATATATTATATCTAACTGCTTCTCCACAATCCACTAGGTCAGTAACCCTGTCAAAGAAGGAAATTATGTTGGTTTGGCATGATTTGTTCTTGACAAATTCACGTTGGCTCTCTTATAACCCTATTATCCTCTAGGTGCTTACAAATTGATTAAAAATTTGTTCTAGTATCTTTCCAGATATCCAGGTTAGGCTGATTGGTCTGTTCTCTGGCTTCTCTTTATATTCCCCCTTTTTAAAGATAGGTACTATGTTTATCCTTCCACAGTCCTCTGGGACCTCACCATTATTTCAAAGATAATTGCAAATGGTTCTGAGATTGCTTCAGCTAGTTCCTTAAGTACCCCAGAATGAATTTCATTGGCCCTGCCGACTTGAATACATCTAAATATTCTTTAAGCTGCTCTTTCTCTATTTTGGCTTGCATTCCTTCCCCTTCGTTGTTGATATTAATTATGTTGAGTGTTCGACCTTTTTAGTGAAGACTGAAGCAAAATAGGCATTAAACAACACAGCCTTTTGTTGTCACAAGTTATTAGCTCTCCTTCCCTGCTAAACAGAGAACCTACACTTGCCTTCTTCTTTCCCTTGTTCCTAATGTGTTTATAGAACTTCCTATTTCCTTTTATGTCTTTCTAGGTGTAACTCATTTTGTGCCTTAGTCTTTCTGATTTTGTCATATGTGCTTGTGCTATTCTTTTGTACTTCTCACCAATTTGTCCATGTTTCCATTTTTGTAGCATTCCTCCTTATTTCCAGGTCATTAAAGAGCTCCTGATGGAGCCATATTGGCCTCTTACTATTCATTAAAACTTTCCATTAATCAGGATAGTTTGGAGTTGTTCCTTTAATATTGTCTGCTTGAAAAACTGACAGTTCTCCTGACATCCTTTATCCCTTAGGATTTTTTTCCTATGAGACCTTACCTACTAGTTCACTGAGTATGGTGGCAGAAAGTTTACTGGCTCTATAGCATGAGATATCCTATTATCCAATTCTCCTGTATCAGACAGATGATGGATGTTTCATCCACTCTAGGATAAATTTTACTATTTTTTTTCAGAATCTCCATATTCTCTTTTCATTGAGCCTGCCACCATTAAACCTTGTGGACTAGATTCTTCTCATCTAGACCAGTACAACTCCTGAGTAATGCCACTGAAGCCAACAGTGTTAATCCAGATTTACATTATGTTAAATGTAATCCAAATCTGGCCCAACATATCCAATGTAGATATCAACAGCACAGATGTTCCATTTATTATAGGGTAAGTCCATGGATATGCAGTGTCTGAGGACAGTCAGTCTCCCCACCAGTAGCCATCCCCTTTCCAGGGACTGAGAGAACTCCTCTGATCCCAGGTCTCCTGCCGAGAGGAGGTGAGCAAAGGTCTATCCACACTTGAGGGAGTTACATTCATTTACACCAATTAAGGTGTCTGGTCCTGAATTATTTGTTTGAGTTTTACCATGTGTTAACTAACAACTAAAAATTAGACATGACCCAACCTTTGTTATTGCAGCCTAGAGTTAAATATGACTAGATGCATAGATGTGTGTCTTGTTTCCATTAGAATTTACAACTGTGTTAATTAAAACATGATAAAACGTGACTATAAAAAGTCAAATGTAGACATATTCTAGCATGGCATCAGGGAATAGTAATTGATATCCATCTGAAGAACTGCCATTTTAACAGAATTACTTACATTATGAGAAATGAAGGCTCTCCAGGGAGACGAATTTTCTGCATTTGTTTGCAATGTGTCTAGCTATCATACCTTAGGGGTAATTACTAACATGCACCTCTAAAATACACTACATTGCTTCACATTTTATGTTTTAAATTAAAACTCTCTGGAAGTGAGTAATGGAGGAATTGGGGTAGCATCTCCCACCTTTATAGGTAAACTCTCTGAAAATACCAGTCTCAAATGTCAAAAGAGATGACAAAGTGACCTCAGGGAGTTAGGATACCCAAATCCTATTGTCTTTCAATGAGAGTTGGGCATCTAACTTCAATAGACACCTTTGCAAATTCTAATCCCAGTGGCTAAATTTTAGGTAAAACATTAGAACAGTTTGCTATTATTGCAAACATCACCAGAGCATACTCTGAATGAAAACTTTCTGTTCAATCTTCCGCAGAAGGTGAAAATTGTATATCATGCAAGCTCCGACCATGAGAATGAATTGTAATGAGCCTTTTCAGTCACTGTTGCCAGGTTATTTATGTCAAAAGTACCCTGAAGTTTTTTTCCCATGAGTGACTAAGTGGATTAGATTTACTCCATGATATATGCATCACAACGATTGTTTGAAATGCGTTTAGTGATTATAAACTCAAAATTTGTAAAGGAAGGCAGGGGATTTAATTAAATCAATATGTCCATGTATCTGTCAAAGAGAAACATAGTTGCAATGCACGCATGCAACCCTATGGAAAAGGAGTTAATTAACTATGAGAATTATACTTAAACATATGAAGTGAAATAATTATTCTATGGATGTTTTTAAATTCTGTATTTCACAGAATCTAGACAAGCAACTTCACACTGGACCATAACATCTATTACAATCCATGTTAATTAAAAATCAGTGTTTTATTTTATGTACTTTGCTTAAACTTTGAAAACTGTTTTGTTTAGAAAAAGTGTGTCTAATATAGTTTTCTATTTCTCTTCCCAGTAATTGTCTTTAGTACTATAGATATTTCTCTGAAGCCAAAATCTTGGCATTTTCTAAGCTCATCTGTTCCTTCTGCTGATTCCCCACCTGAATTTGTAATGCTATTTGTGACATCAAAATGAGTTGCAATGATGCCAGAGATGATTTATGTTGTCATACAAAAAGGATTATGACTTTCAGGGATATAAGACCTAGGAGTAGAGCTGGGCAAATAAATGATTTTGTGGTTCAGTGGCAGTTCCAAACAATTAAGAAAAAAATCAGTTTGGATCAAACCAAATCTGAAAGTTTTCAGAACTTTTGGTGAATCTAAAAGGTCCAATTCACAGCAAGGATTTAGATATGATCTCCACATCTCAGGGCTGGTCTCCACTAGGAGGAGATCAAAGTTGTATGTTATTATATCTTCTGAGTTTTAATCATAGTTAAATACATCCTCTCTGCTTCCACAGAATTCAGCTGCAGTAGAGATCTTTCATATCAGCTACCTTTGGTGTACAGCCCACATATTCTGTTCCATAGCTTATTGTTATCATAAGGAACTCAAGTACAATGTTGTTACCATGGCAGTAATCTAGTGTGACATTCCCCTGGTGTTATTTGGACTGGTGATCTGGTAGGTCACTCAAATCCTTGACTCTGGGAGCCAGCCTTACCCTGCTCTGCTGTGACAACCCCCACTCCTGGGCTGTTCATGCACAGCCTCTGGCATGTAAGCTGCTTGGACTGTGCAAGCGAATGACACTAGCCAATATCTCTGGTCCCAGACACAACCCTGGGAACGTCTATCTTGCAGTGTCCAGTTATGCCCGCTGGATGGTGCAAGCTTATATGAGTTCGTCAATTTAACAAAGAAATTGATATGTATCAGGCTTGCTATCCCAAAGGGAGTCTCTGACATGCTTCAAACCAAATGCACTGCTTCAGATAGAATAAAATTTATTAACTACAAAAATAGATTTTAAGTGATTATAAGTCAAAGCACAACAAGTCAGATTCGGTCAAATGAAATAAAAGCAAAATGCATTCTAAGTTGATTGTCACACTTTCAGTGCCCTTACAAACTTAGATGCTTCTCACCACAGGCTGCCTTGTTGCTACATGAAGATGGCCAACTCATTAGAGGGCACAGTTTCAGAAACATGGTTCCAATTAGAGCTGTGTGTATATTTCACAACCATTATAATGGAGTTAATTAACAACCCTTTTCTGTTCATAAAATATTTGCAAGCTAATACAATTCTTGAATATATTAGTTATTGGAAATTATTCATGGCACTTTTTCCACATGAAAAGCTCCTCAACAGTTGATTGAACCGATTTCTCCACCCTGCTCCACACACATTGGGTGTCTTATTTAACCAACTAATATAGTGGGAACTTCAACTATTGCAATCAAATATGGAATACAAAATCCTCCTTCAGTGAACACTTGAGCATTCCAATTTAAAATATGATTTTTTGTATTTGCATATTGATTAAACTCAACCTCTAGAATCTTTATAGGAAGTGTTTTGATCATACTAATTAAAATATATTTTGAATTTAAAGAAGGATTCATATAATTCTTTGTCCCATCTCCCACTGATCCAAAATCCTACTGAGGTCAGTAGGAGTTTTTCACTGACTGCAGTGGGCTTTAAAATCCGACTCTATTTGTCCATCTTTAGATCTATCCCATTTTGGCTTGACATAACCTGGCTGACCAAACCATACTGAAAACCAGTTTAGCTGAAACCCTGCTTAAACTCAGTTTAAGAAGTGTCCAAATGTTGTTCACAGTCCAGTGTTGATAGGGCCCCTCAGAAAATAAATTTTAGTAAACATAATATGTAAAGTCCACATGTATCTCCTTCCAAAGATCTTGCTTTATTAACAAGAGAACTGCATACAGATCAGCTCAAATCTTCTTGTCAGGCTTGGCAGTGTCTATGGGTCCTCCAGAGAAATTGCTCAGACCACACCCTAGATTATCTCTCATTAGGGCCACTCCTACCTCCCTTCTATTTGTATGAGGTAATGAAGCACCTGCCTAAGTATATCGGCAATCCACATAACCCTTTCAGAGCAGGATCAACACCTGCTAATTGAATGGGGGAGTTTCAGTAAACACTGAAACTCTGCAATCTACAATATCTGATACAGATATCTGGATTGCTAACAGCTCTACTTTTTCCTTAGAGGTTGCTCCATGACCCCATTGAAGCACTGAGGGTACTCTAGTTTTACATCCTCTCCACTGAGTCCTAGGGCAACAGCTAGCCAAAATTAAAATAAAACCAAACAGGATTCCTTTTAAGCCTCTTTAAGAAAATTTCCTAATCAGTCACAGATAGTACTGCTGAGGAGTATAAGGAATTCTGTGCCCAGATACTGACGCTGCTAGTCCTAGACCCTGGTTTTCCAACTTTGTCTTTAAAACACCTTTGATGTCCCCATATTCTGGGGCCATCAGGGATGTAAATTTAGAGCAGGCTTAGATTTTGGGCTACACATGGTACTCTTTGAGTCATGTGACAACCTAGAATGGTCAGAATGTAGTATGCTGAGGCCATATCCCTTCTACCAACTTACCCCTGGTGCACTCCTTATGTGGGGTCCTGGGATGGGGGGTGGCATAGAGGAATTCTAGCATCAGGTAAACTCCCCTATGCTAGCAGGGAATCCCAGGTCCTTCTGCTAGCTTTATGGCTCTTTTATGTTTTTGAAGCATAATTAGTAGTCCATTGGGCAATCATGAATCAGGCCCCTTGTTTTTGCTGAACCAGACACAAGGGTCTAAGGTTGGGAATTTAACGTGGCTTTCTTTCATGACAGTGTTTGACAACAACAACAACATGATCAAAAGACTTGCCCAAATCTGTTTCCAACTTATCTAAAGAAGCTTCTATTTGTAGGTGCTCAGTCTGAGACATCTAAGATGTCCCAAGTTAGGCACTCAAATGTAGAGGGCACTTATGAATACATGCCCCCCTACTTTTAAATTAACTAATGTACCCTTAACAATAGCAGTCCTCTTCCTCCTTTCTTCTTTTTTCAACTTTAAGATGCATGTAAAGTGCAAATGAATGTCTCTTAGAACCAAAGGAACTTCTCAACTTAATCAGTGTTCTCTTCCAACTACTGCCACATTCTAATCCAACTTCAGAGATGTGATTTAAAGGGCAAATCCTACCCCCAGTACAGAGGATTGGGGTGGGTGCTGAGGAACATGGGGGAGGGGAATAGGGTCAAGGGAAGAGGAATCTTCCCCAGTGGACCTGAGGCAAGCTTCTTCATTGCTTTATGCAGTGGACCATGTTTCATATAAAAGTGACATTCCATAATAGCTCATCTGGAGATGTGCAATAGTTTTTCTTTACTGTTAAAATCCTAAAACCCAGGTCATCCAACGAGCTAAGGGAAGTATATCTTTTTAATTATTGGACAACTGTTTATGTGACAAAACATGGGGAATGGGAGATCCTTGGGAAAAAAAGCAAATATTGTAATTTCTCACGGAGTGTTTAGGGACAAGGATGTACATCTATTCAGCTAGTGGTACTCTTTAAGCACTGCTCCAGTTTGTTTAAAAAATCATCCAGTTTTTCCTACCTCTGTAGTGAGCATATTAACAGCCACAGCAAACTGGCTTGTCTACTTGAATCCATTTAATCTGCCACCTGGTAAAAAGCATGCCCATTTAATTGGGCACATTGCCAGGGAACAAATTCATTAATACATTTCATGGACTCTGCAAACCTATTCACAACTCAACAGGTGTGAACTGGTGTTTGCTAGGCTAAATTTCCCCAGTGTGCAAGGCAAATCTTTTTTGCAGCTCAAGTTGCTTCTTTGCTCTATTATGGCTACTAAACAGGTGCAACTTACTTTAGCTTCACTTTCTAAATTGACCCTGAAGTCAATTGAGTTCCACCAGTGATGAATCTGATTCCCAATAATGTAATGCTTTAAACTGTAGCATCATGACTTTGAGCAAGTCACTGGAAGTGGTTGATGCTCAGCACCTCAGAAAATCTGGCCCTTTACTAGTCTCCGTTTTTCCATTGGTAAAATAGGCTAGATCCTGGGCTGCCCTAAGATTAGCTTAACTGGCCTCAGGGGAATCCTCAGGTGGCACCTAAACCCTATAACAGCTCCTATGCCACTCCCTTCTGCATGGCAGCTGCAGGGTCTGTGGCTGGGGGAAAGGACAATTGGCCATGGCTTCCCTATACTCCAATGCACTCGAGCTACTATAAAGACCTTTGGATACATTAGCAGCCAGGTGAAGATCAGTCTAGCATACAGAGACCCCTGGATCAAAGGTAGCTTAAAGCCATTTTTGCCCACAACTTCCTCACCTGTGCAGAAAATTCCTTGACTGCCATGGAGGATCTGGCCCAGTGACACTTCTCTACCTTAGAGAGAGTTCTGAAGCTTAATATTGATTACTTTTGCAAAAGCATTTCGAGGACCTCAGATGGAGGATGCTACAGATATGATATAGATACAGAGAAAACCTTTTGAAGTGATGACCACCCATTTTTTCATGGTCTGTGTGTATAAAACATCCTCGCTGCATTTTCCACTTTATGCATCCGATGAAGTGAGCTGTAGCGCACGAAAGCTTATGCTCAAATAAATTGGTTAGTCTCTAAGGTGCCACAAGTACTCCTTTGCTTCTTGCTACAGATATGCAACACATTAATATGGGATTTTTGCCTGATCTGAGCTTGCTTTAGCTTGGGGTGTACCAGATGGTAGTAGGTTTATAATCCTATTTTTATACTTCTACTATTTAAAAATCAGTGAATCTATAGAAGCAAAATATATTCCTGAGTCAGTTCAGCTAGGGCCATGATCTGGCCACATGGTACTGGTCATGTGAGCTTCTCAGCACTATCCTTGCCCCACCTGAATGTTTCAGAGGCAGCTCCATGCTGACCAAGGACCCACATCTACCAGGAGAGGATAGGAGGCTGGGGAACTGTGGGATTGCACATTGTTTCCCCCCAAGCCAATAATAATAAATTTTCGGAAGTGTTTACTCCAACCTCAAGATGCATCTGAGAGTGGTTTATGGGGAAGCCCCATCCACACTAGGGAACTCCCCCCCTCATTAAGAAGACTTCAAAGAAGCCAGGATAGGGGTGCAGAAGATTCAAGTGCAGCCTCATGGATATCCCATCAGGACATTAGGGGTCTGCAGGGTATGAAGAACCTTTTGTTCATTTACCAGTGCAATTGGGGAAAACTCAGATCAATCCTTCCTGTGGGAGGAGGCTTAAGTCTTAACTGGTATATTTATCTCTCCATATGGGTCTGTGCCATGTAAGAGGATTCTCTAGTAGTACACAACAATTACAATAAATAAAGTGCTTTTAAAGGCAGAATAAACAAACAGTGTCAATAATTGTTTTGGGTTAAATTTCACGGATCAAAAATTATGAGGTAAGTGGATTCAAATTCACAAATATAGTTCTTTGCATGGTAAGTGTGAGCCTGTGTGTAATTAACTAAATTGAATTTAACAATTTAGCTTTGATTTGGCAATTGTTGTGTGCACATCACTTTATTAAATTAACAGTGAATTACTTAACATAAAGCTGAGAATAAGTTGTGAGGGGAAAAATAGTCAGACAAAATGACAATTTAAATTCCCTGTGAAATGTGTTACCCTCTTATCTGTACTCCTGTGAAGTTTGCTTTTACAAACATCAGTATGATGATAAGAATCTAACTACTGTTTCCCACTTGTTCCCATAAAACATTCCTGTCCAGAGCAAAATGAACCAGAATCCATGCTTAAATTCTCTTTAAATATCTGCCAGTTCCTGAATTGTTTCCAAGGGTAATCCATGGCATACAGACCTTTCTGCTTCTCTTGTTCTACCTGCAGTTTCCTTCCAGATGGGAGCTATCATACATACACCCTGTGATATTTGGGTATCCTGGTATTCACATGGACTCAGACAGTTTCAAGGGCAAAACCCCAGGGAATTTTCATAGCTGTCTGATGTGCAGTCTCTCTCATGGCAACTTGGCTGCCCAACCAAAAGCTTCATTAACATTACCCTCAGAGGAATGCTTGGTGGGGGCATTAGAGGAGTCTAAACCAATTTATGAATCTTGGACACTTATCCATTGGGAAGGAAAACTGGATCCAAGAGGAGGTTGTATCTCCAGAGGCCAAGCTTTAGCTTCATTCCTGTCCCACTAACAGCTCTGTGACCACTGCTGCATTGCCTCAGTCCCAGAGAAGGACTCTTACAATTTCAGGGACCTGTAGAGAATAGAGGGGAGCTACCCTCCATACTCAGGTTTCTCCCCCAAATTGCTACCCACTTGTAAGGTGATATTGATGTATGGTTATACTTGTTATGTATTATAATACATGTTGCTGCAATTCAAAATGGAGTCTAAAATTCAAGATGGTACATGTGGTAGGAAAAACTTGAACTCCATCTTGGTATCCTTTCTTCATGGCATTTTCTTGCTGAAACTCTATTTCCCGCCAGAACTTGAGGGACTGAGAGCTGGCTGGAACTGGTTGGGGCAGTGTCTGCCAGAGTTTGCCTCAGGAATACACGCCACAGAAAGCAGATAAGGAACTGGACTTATCAGCGATGGCACAGGGGCTGTCCAGTTTCTTTGCACGGCCATCCGATCAAGACTTTGGCCACTAACACCTGCCAAGGACTTTAACGCTTACCCAATACCTGATTCCTGTATTCCGTCAAAGGATCCAGTGCAGACTTCGTCATCAGCCCAGATCTGTTGATCTCCTGCTTCAGTGGTAGAGAGCCAGATCCTCTGATGTTCCTGAGATGGTCTATCAGCTGCCAGTAACCTCCATCTGCAGTGAAGAAGAGACAGTAATTGTTTTTCAGGCACTTAAACTGTCCTTTGGTTAAACTATTAAGGGTCTGGGCTTTATGCCCGTTGCTAGAATCTATTCTTGGGTATTTGTAGTGATCCCTTTAGTAGAGAGGCACACAGATTTCTAACTCTCCCAGTTGATGGATGCTGGTAGGAGTCAAACCTGTTGCTTATATGTCACCTGCTTATTATTCTTTAACTGAGATTTTGGGGTGTAACACTGCACCACACAGGGCAAGGAAGTCTGTGGCCCTGCTTCTGTATTGTATGGTAAATTTGCCTCTAAATATAATTGACAGCGCTAATAGGAGCCAACATATAAGATGCTCACACAAACTGATAAGGAAGTTTTGAGGAAAACCACTGTATATCGTAAAATAATTGATCAGTTTCAATTGAAATAAATGGCATTTGTGTGTGTGATTGCACTCCAGATTCCTAGACTGTATTTCATAAAAAGTTCTTCTGCGTCTGAGCAAGGATGGGGATGGATTTCTGTATTGCAGTGTGGATAGAGCTGATTCATTGAAGTTCAATAGGTTACCAGTGCTCTAGGAGTGGATAATGACATGTACTCAGATACTTATTGGTCAGGGTCAATTAAGGCATGTAATTGATCTTACCCCACTCAATACTGTAGATGACATAATAATTCATCATTCAGGCTCTACTGTAGCAGTAGGGTTCAAAAGCCATCTGCTTCTTCCATCCAAACAAAAGAGAAGTGTTAGATGGTGCTTCCTCAGGACTGTTATGTTTCACCCTCACTTCAGATTTTACCACAAAGATGTGAGTGAATGTGCTTGGGTTTGTTGAGTGTGATCAAATTAGTTCTTATTAAAAACATTATAATACTCTATCCCCTTTCCAGCAAAACCAGTAGCCCGAGTCCCAGGCACACATGAATAGTTCCACATGACACCACATGCACACAGTGCCCCTTTAGTCATGGCTAAATGGATGGAGCTGAAAGCAGAGACAATAAAAGCAGGAAAGAGGTAGAAGATCTGAGAAAGGCATAAGCCACATGGAGTAGTGTGAAATGGCAGGAAACTCTTGGTTACAGAAATATGCTGCCACTGCAGGTAAATAGTAATACTAGCTAGCGCTGACATGCTGGAAGTAGTATACACATAAAATAATTTGAATGTTGGAATAAGGCCCTAAATGTGATCTGTGTTTTATATTATTTCTTATGTCTATTTGTAAAGTCCATGTTATTCTTTGTTATCCGCCCTGAACAAACACTTCAATATTAATTTTTCCCTTTAAATAATCCTTGACATCACCTCTTACTTAATCCTACAGTAACAAATTAGAGATTGTGTTGTGGTATATGTAAAGGAGGTAAAATGCAAAGGGAGTTAAGAGTCTGAAGAGTGGTTAGGTGATATCACTACAACATTCTTAGCTTGCTAGTGGCATTCACTGTTCACCTAGAGAAACCTTGATTAATTTGGATGTATATTAGTGTATTTCATCAGAGTATTGGTTTTGCAAACGTTTGGTTCTGAAACTGTTTAAGTGGGAAAACTAATATTTGATTCAAACTTGGATGCTCTTCCTTTAGCATTTTTCAGGGGGTTGGAGACATTTTATACCTCTGTTGGATCATATTAAAGAAGTTCTGTATTAAAATCACAAATGAGTTTGATTCCCCCTAGTTTAAATTCCAGGGTATTACTAATTAAGAGGTCTCTTGGTTTTTGGTACTGTTTCTCTCCCTCTCTGTGTGCAACTTGCAAGCTGCTAATTGTGTTAGTACATTCTAAGACAGAGTCTGTTCTCAAAGCAATTCTTTGTAACAACAAGTACTCACACAGAGAGAGACTCAAAGCAATACTCTGTAACAACAGAAAAAGCACCCAGAGACTCCCCACCCTTTTGTTGTATTCATCTCGCTTTAACAATTGTGATTAAAATAGAGACAGAGGATGTATGTGGATGGATGCTTGGTGTGGATAATAACTGAATGATCAGGGAGATGCCAGCCTAAGAATCCAGTGTCCATTGGCTGAAGAAGGCGTCAAGTGGAAATAACCAGAGGACCCCCGGGGGGCAGACTGGAATCCACCCAACAGCCTCAAGAATGGGAGAACCAAAGAACAAGATAACATCTGGCAGCACGGAGCCATCACGAATGTGCCATCTGCTGATTGATTCAGCAACAGCATGATGAAGCAATTCCCATAGACTGGCATAGGAATAAATTCCTATAAAAATGGACTCTAGAAAGTGAGAACTTTGGGGTCTGATTCTGCAAACCAACTTCCAGGAGCATCAGATGTGCATCTGACAAGGCCCTGGTCCCTCCTGATGTCCAGGCCACCTGGCCAGTGGCTTGGCATGAGCAACTCTAAGGCTGGTAACTATGATAACAACCTTGCAGAACCTGTGTGTGGGTGTGTATGCATGAATGTGTGAATAAATATGAAATTGAATGGAATGTTATGGCTATAACTAACTGCTTACTATGATTCTTTCTGTATTCACAATAAATGTGGCATTTTGCCTTTTCCCCTTTAATAAGATCCTGCTGGTTTTTATTTTATTGGTATAACACCTCACTGTTGGAGTGATTATGGAAATTCAATCAGGGTTGCAGTGGAGGTATAGGAAAGTAGTGTAGTCAATTTGCTCTGAGGCAAAATTATGCTCATGTTTTCCCAGTTGTCAACAATGAAAGGGAAGATGTTTCCATTTGTAGATTCCAAAATGAGGTGCATTTCACTGGTGATCCACACTGGGTGATAGGCCAGAAAATTTCTAGTCACATACAGTACATATCTCAGTCAGTGGCAGATTAGCCACTTGGCCAACTGTACCCATGAGCAGGGGCTCCAGCTAATTGGGTGCCCCCGTGCCCTGACCCACTCAACCCACCCGGCACTCCTGCTGGGGAGCAGGATCAGGGCATGGGGGCTTGCCCTGCTCTGCCCACCTGGTGCTCCTGCCAGGCAAGCCCCCATGTCCCAACCCCACTCCCTGGTAGGAGTGCCAAAGGGGGTGGGGCAGGAAGGGACTGCAGGCAGAACGGGTGTGGAGAGGTCCCCACTTGCTCTGGCCCAGGGCCCCACAAAACCGTAATCTGCCTCTGATCCCAGTATCTAAAACTGGCACTAACTGCTAACAGTTACAGACGTGGGGGGAAATCATGCCCTGGAAATAGAAAAAAAAGTCACTATTTATTGAGTACCATTAGACTTCAAGGGACCTAATTTTCCCCTCGCTTTCATCTGTGAGAAAGCATCAACTCCACTGACTTCTATGGAGTTACTCCTGCTTTTCGCTATTTTACTGTGAAAGAAGAGTCTGGCAAACAGGACTCTTTATTCTCAGATTCCTACCATAGTGTGGATTTAACCACTATATGTTAATGGAAACTCTGGCAGGATTTTATGATGTCAGTAACAGTCCACTTTAATAAGCAGAGATGGCTCTAGTGTGCATCAGAGCACTATAGTGTATATACCTTGGGATGTGTAACAGAATGCACCCCTCTGTCTACACTCTACACACTATTGTAATAGTCTTTGTAGAAAGAATGCCTTGTGAAGTATCAGTTGAAAACTCATAGATTTGTTGGTCATTATTGTCCTGGTATAATGTGGGGCAACATAGTATGTGAAATTATAAGATTTATAACAACACCAGTATGGTGTTGTTACCACGTTTTCCACATTCAGTATGGAACATGTCTGTCTTAAACAAAGGCATGTGATCTTTGCTTAATTTATATTTAAGCAATAAACTGAGTCATCTCCCTCCCCATCACATTCACAATATCTGAAATGACAAAAGGAGCATTCACTGGATTCTGGGACAAGGGGTCCTCACCTAAGAAGTTTGGACAGTAAGATTGCTAAAAGCATATGGTAAGAAAACTTTGCTTGAATTGAACAGTTTGATAGGTTAGGCACTGGTAGTGTTTTATGTTTATTTTTCTTGCAACCATTTCTGACTTCTATACATCATTACTTGAAAGCACTGAAATTCTCTTTGTAGTCAATAAACTTGTTTTATTGTTTTATATAATCCCGTGTGTTTAAAGTGAAATGTCTGGGAAATGACATTTGGGGTGGCAAGTTGTACATATTGTTTCTATTAAAGAAATAATAGACTTTACATAAACTTGAAAGAATACTTCCTGTGTCAACCATTTTCTCAGAAGGTTATATCCGTGTCCTATAGTGTGGACAACAACAACAAAAAACCCCTAGGAATCAAATTAAACAGAGCTTGCTGATTCAATATTTTAACTTCTGCATATTGAAATTTAATAATAATAAAAAAAAGCATTCACCCACATTTTCCATTCCTGCCAAAGCACTCAGGATGCTACATGGATTACTTCAAAGCAATTAAGCATCATAAATATGTATTAATTATGAGTCAAAGATTGCAGATTTAGCCTGTTTAAACAATGTACTTATCAGATTTTATTTCTTTTAGTCCATATATTTAAAAAAAATACCAGAAAAATAGCATTCTGATCTTAGCAGAAACTTCACCCTATGAGATCTGATGCTGTACCACCATCTCTATTTGAGATCCCCCCACCCATGTCTGACCCATATAGTGTCTGATTGTGCATAAAGCATAGGTCTGCATTATCACACTATTCCAGGGAGAGGGCAGAGGCTTCGTCACTCCTAAGCTAGCTCCTCATGGTTTGTGAGCCTGTGCAGAGGGGTTCTGCCCCCTTCCTGCCCTTTTCCTGTCCCCTTTGGAATGGATTCTTGCCCAGAAGGTGCATGGAGAAAGAAATCATTACATTCTTCTGAAAGCAAGGACTAGTATATGATTGATCCTACCTCTTGTGCAGGGAAGGAGGCGGCAGGGGGGGAGGGGGGGTGCCATAGGCTACTTGTGCCCTTCATTGTATGCACCTGACAGACCAGGGACTATCTGGCTCAAAGAACCATGTAAACACTTGGTTAATATTTTAGAATGAGGTTTTCACTTACTTGAGTAAAGTATCTGAAGCATTAAGAGTGTGAACACGGGAAACCAGTAGGCCTGCATTTTTTGATGCAAGAAAATAACATATAACATCATGTAAGGCATGATATACCATATATTATAAAAGGCTCCATATATTGCCCTGCAACCTGGAAGGAAATTCTGCTGCAAAGTCCCCAGCTACAATGACACTCCAGGGAAGCAGACTGGAGAGTCTGCATCAGCTTCATTTAAAAAGAAAAGGAGTACTTGTGGCATCTTAGAGACGAACTCACGAAAGATTATGCTCAAATAAATTTGTTAGTTTCTAAGGTGCCACAAATATGCCTTTTCTTTTTGCGGATACAGACTAACGCGGCTGCTACTCTGAAAGCTTCATTTAAGTTCTTTTAAAGGCAGGTCTTCCATGAATTAAATATCAGAATAAATAATACTTTCTCTTTAGTGCTCCGTTTTATTTATTCTGATATGAAATTAGTTTTATAATGTTATATGTATATATTTTGTATTATTTTTGTTCACATTTTCAAGGTGAACTTTGCAACCATGAAGGCTAGAAATAAATTCTTCTTTAAAATGAAAGGTTAGGTTTTAGAGCATAATTTGGCAGCAATGGTAGGTGAATGATAGATGTTGTATCAAATAGCACAGGTCCAGAATTGCAGAATGCATGCATATAACAACTCTATGAATAATTAAAAGGGAATATGATAGATTAAGAGAACAAGGCATTTACAGCTGTATTAATCTCCATGTTTAGCACTTTTGCAGCTTTCAGAGGATAGAGATTTATTGGTACTCTAGTTCTACTAACCGTTTAAGAAAGAAATAAAGTAGCCTGGGGATTTCTATGTCAAAGTGTGAGAGGATGTAAAATCAGGTACATGATGAAATGTAGTTAGGTATTCACAAGATCAGTCCCATAGGTTCCTGAGAAAATGTAACCAAATATTAAAGAGCATTAAATATTTTATTAGCTCTCTTAGGTCCCACTCAGTCTATTTAAATTGCTATTATTAAAATGTGTGATTGTCTGTCAAAATGTTAAAGATAATCATAGCATCTGGAGTTAACATTTTTTTCATGGATGTAATGTTCCATTTCTAAAGCATAGTGCTGGAAAAAATACACATTGAGAAGTCTGATTTTTAAGCTTAACGTAAATTAAATTAAAAGCCCCCAAACCCCTAGTTACCAAATAAAGTAAGGCACATGTTTAAGGATTGTAAATTCTACTTTGGAGTGTCAAGAAGCTAGAAAAATGATCAAACTTGAACCTATTTTGCTTAATCTGCTGTCAGTTAAACCAGTAAAAACAAAAAACAAAACAGAACATAATACTTAGGGCTTGATTGCCATCAGTCCTGGGGGAAAAAATTGCCTACCATCCCAGTTCTTGTCCCCTACATGTCTTGTACAAGAGAACAAGAAACTCTGGGGCAGATTGTGCAGACATTACTCATGGTGGTGAGCCCTGACTCACATAAGTAGCCCCATGGGCTCTTATCCTGCAAACATGCACATAGTAATTTCACCCACATGAGGTGCCTCACTGAGGACAATAGAACTACTCACATAAGTAAGATAATGATGTGCCTAAGTATGTGCTGGATCAGGGCCATTGACTTCAGTGGGACTACTTACAGTGAGTAAGTGCTCACTAGCTTCAGCAGGGGTTGCACCATCAGGTAACTTGATTTTTCATTTAGAAAAATCCAACTTTCTTGTGTGTTCTAATACAGGCTTTGATTTTCACGAATGAATTATTGCAGTTGTTCATGCGTGCAACTTTTTGCAGGGCTGGGATTACAATTTCTCCCTTCCCTCATACTGAAAATTTTTAGTAACAAGTCTTATGACAAATACATTCAAAATGTAAAACAAGACAGCAGAATTACAGGGAAAAGGGCATGTTTCATTTTCCATTT
The DNA here is from genome assembly GCF_965140295.1 of Lepidochelys olivacea. Taxonomy (NCBI): domain Eukaryota; kingdom Metazoa; phylum Chordata; order Testudines; family Cheloniidae; genus Lepidochelys; species Lepidochelys olivacea. The sequence continues at coordinate 75,779,968 of NC_140417.1, read as the reverse complement.
CTGTGTAGATTGGTATTGCAGAAAGCAAGCAAGCCAGCCAAGCAGTCTTAGTCATTAAATCTGATTGTAAATGATCTTTCAAGTAATTCAGAGGAATTAAAAAAAAATTTAGACTCCTCACATCAGAAGAATAACAAATTCAAGATTACAGCAAATATGCCTCTGCCTTTTATACTTTAGCAAAACTGACTTAGTAATAGATATAGAGGAATAATATAGCCATATATGCACATTAAGTGACTTTGCTAATGAAATGATGAGGTCCATCATAGTAGCTGTACAATATTTAATTTCTGCATGTAAAAGGGACTTCTCACTGATAAAAGCACTTCTACATTTTGAAGTTGGTGAGAGACAAAGTAACAATTGAACTAACCTTTCCTATTAAGATAACTTTCTTCTTTCAGCTGATCAAAAATTTCCGCAACAAAAGTATTATGAAAATTGTATGAGAATTTTGGAAAAAAATTTCCCTGATATATAAGTGAATGTATACTGTACCCAAACTTCAGCTTACATGTTAAGAACTCTTTGGAAATAGTGAAAATTCAAACATCTTGTTTTCCTGCTTCATTTTATTTTAAGTGACAGTTAATAATTTATACCTAAAAGGATTGATTAGAATTGAGCTTAGATTTCTGACCACTGAGTTTAGCTCCTTATATTTATGGATTGGCAAGGTTTACCTTGTTATGGATCTCTCGCTCCCTCAGGGACTTTGTTATATTTCACTGTCTGTACACTTTCCTGTTTAGGCAGCCATGTGGAGAGTCTTAAGATTTTAATGGTAGATACTAAAGTTTGGGGTGGAGCCCTGTCAGTGGGGGAAAACATTAAACTGAACTGGTGTTGCCTACTGCAGCTTGATCCTAAGATCAGAATGCTGGGGAGGAGAGATGTTTAAAATCACAGATATAACCCCAAAAAGCTTTTTGCTGACATTCCACAGGCTTTACAGCTCTTCTTGCTGACAGGTAAGGCTGACACTCTGGTGGGGCAGCAGCAGGTTCCTCACTGGTTTCAATCCTACGTTAGTCTCTGATTTTTTTAATTCTTTTAAAGAATAAAATAAACAATTACAATATAATTCATTTTTATCTGTAGGCACTTCTATGGTGCTCATAACCAGTGTCTGAGCAACTCACAAAACATTAATGAATGAAGACATACTAAACCTCTGAGATAAGAAAGTAATGAGGACATACTAAACCTCTGAGATACAACTGTTTTACAAAAGGAGATACTGAGGCACAGAGACTAAGGCCCCATGTTTTCTAGAGCTACCTCTGATTTTGAATACCTCTATTTTTGGATGTCCAGTTTGACACACTTTAGATTTGATTTCAGAGGTGCCAAACACTCACAGCTGCCACTGAGTTAGGTTGTTGCTATAGGTGCTTATCACCTCTGAAAATCAAGCCCCAGGTGTCTGAAGTAGGACATCTAAAAGGTGTAAGATGCATCTGAAAGTTTGAGTCTGTGAGAGTTACCCAAAATCATGCAGAAATTTTGTAGCAAAGAAGGATCAGAACTCAAGTCCCAGCCCTGTGCCTCAACCCCAACACAATCCTTTGCAGTTTTATTCACTAAGGAATAATGTGATTCTAGCTGCTGAAGGAGTCAAGGATCCTAATATATAATTAGTGAAATATATCTAACAAAGGCTCTCTGAGAAGTGATATAGATAGCAAATGGAAATTGATGCACACACTGGCTAATCTAGTCCCCTCCCGACATTATAGTTATAGGCAGAGTTTTCCAGTGCTGTCTGAGCATCTAAATTCCCTAAGAAGCTTTGAAAATTTCAGCCATATTCTCTCAAAGTATACGTATACAAGTGAGTTAAGGGTCCTGCTGAAAGCATCTGCTTGTTGTAATAAGACATTTTAGCTCTCGGAAACAAACTATGTTATAGCATGCATGGTATGTGCCTGGCTCCAGTCATGCCTGTGAGAAGTGCTTTAAGAGGTGATAGTCTCTGCCAGATTCATTGTTTATAACATCATCAGAGGGAGAAGAACTTGGCTGACAATGTCATCTGCTCCACTTCTTTATCAAACCTGATATGCTGTGGCAAAATTCTGACCAAAACCATCAGGATGATCAGACGGAGCTCGTGACAATGAACAGCTCCTCAGCCAGTTATTAAGTTAACAGTGGCAGACAAGGGTAGATAGTAGGTAGACAGTTCTATATAAATGAGGGCAGATGGAAGTTACCGATATCATCCCCATTGCACTGCTAATTCAGCAAGATGACGACATTGTGCAATCACAGCAAATTTGGACAATAAAGTGGTTGAAACTGAATGCAGACTTTCATACCAAGCAGCTGTCTATCCTTTCACACAAGTGAGGGAAGCGAGATGCACATGAGGAAAATTCCTAATAAACTCTCCACTAGATATATTTAAGCTTTAAAATGAAACAGGTTTTTAAACTATACTGACACCGGTGCAATGTCATGACAAATCCAATAGGCAGCTTCCAAGCAGAAAGGAAAGCATGGTCTGTGCTCTGATGAGCTCACATCTAAAACCAGGGTGAAATCTTGGTTCTATTGAAGTTATTGGGACCTGGTTTTCATCCCGATAGAGGGCGGGGTAGAACATGTAACTAGAGTGCGCACGTTGGTGATTGGACATGCCTTGGTAATATAAAATGAGATTCGCACAGTATGTATTTTTTTAAAAATTAGCATATCTATATTACCACCCAAGCTGGGAAGAACTGTATTCATAGAAGGAGGGAGTTTGTCTGTGCCTTCACTGAGCAAAGAAGTAGGATGTTGGGTCATTTTAAATGATCTTTCCACATCCTGAATACTAGGGCTGTTGAGGAGCCTGCCTAGCTTCTGGTGGAAGTTAGAGCAGTTTAACTCCTGCTCAGCTTCTCATGGTCTCCTGTGATCATATCCCTTCCCTTGGCCTCCTTTGCAAGCCTCTGAATCCTCAGTAGAGGAGCATGTCAAGGGCCACTTCAACAGTATTATGTGAAGGGAGCTCTCTTATATTCTTTATAGCACCAGAATAGTAAAAAAGCAGCCTCTGTGCTGCTGAGAATTGACTGAGTTGTGTTATACAAGGCCCTCTTAAGGCTTGTGTTGGCTGAAATAAAATACCGCGTGTTAATATAACTTAAAATGGTTTCCTTGCCCTCCATCAATGAAGAACCAAAATTCTTTCCGAGATCATCATGGCATCCCTTGCATTGAATTAGCACAGGGCATTTATACTGCTACACTTTAGTTCTGTTTTCAGGAAGAACACGTATAGCTGTACTGACGCAGAAAATACAACTATAGATTAGTCAATGAGGGGATATCTAGTTTAGTGTTTTATTTTGATCCTTCACAACAGCCATTGTGGGAATACATAATCAATCATCCATGTAAAAAGCAAATGATTTGTTTCCCTATAATGCCCTTTCTTCCTAACATTTGCTCTTTGATCATGAACTCTATCCTATGGATGGATTTGAACATATTGGGAATGGCATGTTTTGCCATTAACCTTGTGTGTTCATGCCGTGTGCCAATTTTCTACATCCTGACTACATTGAAATTGGAAGTGGGAGGCGGGGTGATGGAAAGTTTCTGTTGTTTTATAAATCAGAAGGGGCTACTGAATAGCTTGCCAGCTGAGTGAAACAGCAAGGAAGACTTTAGTCTGTGAGGGCTTCTGATCAGGCTAACGGATTTCTTTAGCTGCAGGGAACTTCATAAACAGAGTCACACACCAGGAACCCTTGCCTGGAGGAAGTCTTTGCATTGAAGGTACAGGCATTTGAGTATACACTGAACTGAAACAAGTTACTTAATTAGGTCCTCAAAAGTAGGTGTTACTGGAGTGTATAGACTCAAGAGGGAGGATTTTTTTTTTTGATTATTCAACCCTCATCTGCCTTATTATTTTAACCTTTATTACATGTGTTTTATGCATAATACATTTTGTCATATCATGGCTGAAGGTCTCATCTCTAAAACGCTATTATTGTTAGAATACAGCACCACCAATTCAGCTGCAAGGGAAAAATACCAGACCTACATGTAGGCCATGAAACAACAGAGGGAGCCGGGAGAAGAACACAAGAAAGTTCTGCTTAGCTAAAATGTTAATCAAGAGCCAAACGTGGAGTGTGTGTCATGAGATTACAACAGCAACTTTAGTGGTTTACACTTCTGGGGTGAAACCCTAACCCTGTTGAAATCCATAGTAACTCCTTCCCCCAATTAACATCTATTATATTATTATTTATTTGTATTACCATAGCATTTAGGAGCCCTGTTCATGGCCCAGTATTGTGCTAAGTGCCATACAAACACAGAACAAAAAGACCATTCCTGCCCAAGGAGCTTGCTTAGATTGTAAACTTCTTGGGGTAGGGGCCATCAGTGGGGCTGATTTCATGCTAGGAGCCCAACCCAAGGTGATGAGGTAGGTTGACTGTACAATAGAATGATTGTTGTTCTTCTCCATGAAAACTACCAGTACCTGCCTGTAATGGAAACATTGGGTGTTGCAATTGTTGTTGCATGCCTACTATGTACTATGCATCACACAAGTATTATTGCAGTATTGCTAATCCCAAGCATTCAAAAGTCACAGGTCAAGCCCCCAAAATGATGGGACTGGTCTAAAGATCCTGATATATAAGGAATACATTCTGGGTTTGTTTTATTTGCCTCCTGTGTTTGGAGTCTTATGGGTGCACTCAGATCACATTTTCAAGCTTTTCTCCAAAAGCATGAGTTCTAGAAACTTCTTATATTAAATGGAAGCTGGGATTCTCACATGAATCCAGGAGCTTGGGCTTTAAGAAAACACAGAAAATATCTTGAGATTCACAATTAAAGTTACTGTGTTACTTCTAGCATATAAAACAAAAGTAACAATCAAAAACTCAATGACACCATAATTCAAACCATACAAGTTACTGAATAGAGTAAATTCTCTCCTACGTGATGGTGTTCACTGTAATAAACCCAAAGTCAGTCCAGCACTGGCTTGGGCTGATTCTACCCCTTGACATCAGCAAATATAATGGTGTATATATATATATATATATATATGTCCTTCCCCTTATGCGGGACAGAACCCTTTGAAAATGTCCTTTGGAAAAAAACAAGATAGTTATATTAATATTTATGTTATAAACCATACAGATCATGCATTTGATCAAAGGAAGCGGTGCGAGGCATTGTGGGATAGATGCAACAATTCACAGGCCCTATAACTCCTGAAACTAATGATAGAGGTCAACATGGTGCACTCTGTGCATCGGAAGTCAGATGGCTAGTAGTGATGCACAGTTGTGGTGTAGGTCACAATAGCACAGTTCTATAGTGTAGCTACAACCCTAAAATACGTGAGTTTTCTCTGCTAGCTGCTTCCCAACTCAGCTGGTTTCTCTTGCTACATGCTCTCTGGTGATGGGCTCCTTGACTGGCTTCACAATATGACAACTTTGCCAGGCAAATATCATCCTGTGGAAATGTCAGCTCTGCCAAACCCAAAAGTATAGAAGTTTAGGTTCATCCACCAGATCTACCCCATGTCTGTAATATACCCAGATTTTTCTTAACCGACTTACTCCACCTCTGTGAATAATTCAGCCAATTGTAGTCCATCAAAACACCAGCACTTTTTTGCAGAAATAAAAAACAGTTCTGTAAGGCTGGCTCAGCTGCTAGAGCTCTTTAGTACAACTGTGCTCAGTTTCTAATCCCACGGACAGTGAGAGTACATTAATAGGAATCCCACAAATTGATAAAAACAACAGCATTAATGAGCTCCAAAAGGAGCCCACCCCAGTCTTCTTTGATTAGAAGAATGGTGGCCATGACACAGGACTTTAGTAAAGATTAATTTAAACTGGAACAGGTGAAGAGAAGAGCTTCTAGGATGATCAGGAGAATGGAGGGCATATCTTAAGAGAGGAGACTGGCAGAGTTTGTTTAGGCTAGCAAAAATAAGGCTGAAAGAGGATATGATTGTTTTCTATAAATACATCTGGGGTGTCATGGAGCACACCACTCACCCCTGATCAGGTACCTCCTCCTGGTCATTCTGGGACTTAGCTCTTGAGGTGAATGCCCCTGTACACTGTTTGGACACAATCAGTCTGTCTCTCTCTCTCTGGTCTACAGCCCCTTTCTCAGCCCTAGGAACTGCAGTGACCTCTTCATGACTCAGCCCTCTGGCCAGGTCACTTAGTGTTCCCCCCCTTCTGAGATAGCAAAGTCCTTTCTCCCTAACAGTTCTAGGCAGTCTTCCCTTCCACTCTCTTGGTGCCACTCCATCACTAGCTGGTAGGAGAACCTGGGCCTGCTCTCTACTTCAGGTTCTAGTCCAGGGACCCTCAGCTCAGCAGTTCTGAGCTTTCTTCCCTGGACTGCTTCCTACTATTCCTAATTATTACCCTTTTCTCTCTGGGTGTACTAGCTCAAAAAAAAAACCCCTTCACAAGAAGTGATTACTACAACTTTCCACAGCAGCCCACATCTGTTACTTACTAGCTGGCTTTATACAGGCCCTGCCTGTTCCTGCACAGCTAAGCCTCTTTTCAATTAGTTCCCCTCACCTGGCTCCCCCTCCAGGTGCATCCTGTGGAGTTAATTGGCCTGCCTGGCTATCTTAGCCCCTTCCAACCCTGTGTGGGTTGACCATCCCATCCCAAGTGGGTAAATATCAGAGAGATTGAAGAGCTATTTAAACTGAAGGACAATGCTAGCATAAGAACATAGGGATATAAACTGGCTATAAATAAATTCAGGCTGGATATGAGAGGGGTGAGGTCCTGAAACAGTTTCCCACTAGGAGTTGTGGAGCCAAATCACTTAGTTTGTTTTAAGAGAACTGGACAAATTTGTAAGTGCAATTGTGTGATAGGGTTGCTTGTGATGGGAGGAGGCAGGACTCAACAGCCCTGTGGTTCACTTCTGGTTTTTGTCTTATCTTCCTAAAGGTCATGCAATGGTCAGGAAGGAATTCACTCCCCCACCCCCAACGTGTTCCAGGAGTGCTTTTTTTAAAAAAATCACTTTCTTCTGAAGCATCAAGGTTGGCCATAGCTAGAGATGGAACATCAGGTGGGGAAGGCAAGGTCTCTGAAGTGGCACTGAAAATTCTTTCTCTCAGGTGCTTGGTTAGCTGGTTCTTGCTCGCATGTTCAGGGTTGACCTGATTGCCCTATATGGGGTTAGGAAGGAATTTTCCTCCCAGGACAGAGACCTTGGGTTTGTTTGCCTTCCTGTGCAGCATACGGGTGCACGTCACTTGCCAGGATTATCTGGGTATATTTCACTGTGACATTATCCAGGCTGTAACTGGACTACTGAACTGTTATGTCCCTTCAATTCTCCAACCTGGGATGCCTTTTACACTCCTGGCCTGCTCACACACAGTCTTTAGCATGTAAATTACTCACAGATATACTGCATGAGTGCTTAGCTAGCCATCCATGAATTTACATTGCAAAGTGGTACCAGAAAATTCCTAATCCCAGACTTTTCACCAGAAATGTGCATCCTGTACTGCCCAACTCTTTCCTTCTGGACAACACAAGCTCACCACCATTTCATTAATAGAAAATGAGATACACAAAGCCTGTTAGCATAGATTTTTACTGAATGATTCTTTAATAATGTGATTATTTTCCAACTTTTTATGCTCCTTCCTTTTTTGCATTGCACTCTTCTTGGACAATGAAAATAGACAAATGAGTATCATGTCTGTCCCTAGTCAGTTTCACTTTCAGTTTCTTATATACTAGCATAATGTTGCGAAGTTTCAGTTGTAAACTGCAGAATACTGGTTATATCTCAATCAAATACTATTTTTTAATGTATGAAAACATTTCTATTAAAATTAGGTTGGGACATTTTTTAAAAGAGCCCAGCTGACTTAAGAGTTTGTTCTTTTTTCAAAAGTGACATAGGTACTCAGGAGCCTACAACTCATTCAAAGTCAATGGGACTTAGACTCTTTTGTCACCTGGGTGCTTTTGAAAACTTTACCCTCTGTGTTTTTCTTATTTACACCTTAATTTTGGATCTACACCTGTGGTGGACAACCTGTGGACCACAGGCCACACGCGGCCCATCAGGGTAATCCACTGGCGGTCCACCAGACAGTTTGTTTACATTTGCACGGCCGCCTGCAGCTCCCAGTGGCCATGGTTTGCCGTTCCTGGCCAATGGGAGCTGTGGGAAGCGGCGTGAGCCACAGGGACGTCCTGGCTGCCGCTTCCCACAGCTCCCATTGGCCGGGACCAGCAAATCGCGACCACTGGGAGCTGCCAGCGGCCGTGCAAATGTACACAAAGTGTCTGGTGGCGTGCCAGTGGATTACCCTTGCAAAAGGGAACACCAATAGGAACCATATGATCTAGCGGGCGGGGGTGGGCGGGCACTTTGTTAGAACATGTGTCCTGAACAAATTCAGAGAATAAGCAACAAGACAGAAGATATTTGTTATTGAGCACGGGATCTAAGAATTTAATCCAGTTTGTGCTGTTTTAAAAGCCAACTCTGAGTAAACAACCACAAAAAAGGTCTACTGAGGTTTTAATTTTTAGAAAAGGCTGGGTCAGAGAGACCTTAGATTGATCAAAGCTTCAAGGTAAGGAAGATAATGAATTCCAATTTTGCTCAGACACAATACGACCAATATATTACAATTGAAATGGCTGAACTTTTCATTCTGGTAGCTTGTCATCTTTGTCTCTTGTCCCAGCAGGCTCTCTTTTGGTGGACTTCACCAGAATCTTCCCTAAGCATCTGATCATTCCACTTTGTGGAACAGGGAAACTGTACATATATCTAGTTATTACCTCAGGACATAGGGGAGGAGATGGGTAGGCTCTGTTAGGAGGCAGTGGCCAGGACCTTGTAACACGGTGCATTTTCTAAGACTCTGCATAAGAATGGACATGTCCTCTGTTGAGGCAGCCTAATCTGGTACTAGAGCCCCAAAGAAAGATTCATGAGTCATCAGTAATTACTCTATTTGTTAACCCCAAACAGCACATTAGAGGGTTGGAATGTCTGTGATGCAGAGGAAATTAGGGGCTGGGACAGAAATTTCCTGAAGGGAAAATGTTATGAATAATGAAGCTTGGGGAGAAAGCTTAGGTTGCATTCTCTACTCAGAGCACGATGGGAACTTCATCTTCTTCAGCTGTGTCTGTGCTAGAATTTTCTCCTAAAATTCTGTACCCTCACCATCACCCGTTCAACTATACTGGTGGTAACAACAGCAGGAGGCGCTAACATAGACAAGGCTCTGGTTAACCTCCTGTGTTTTAAACACCATGTCATCTAACCCTAATAGGAACTAAGGAGCAAGAAAACCAACTCTTGTGGCATTTCTTCTACTGTAGCACTTCCAAACTGGTAGTAGTTATGGTGGATGATTTTATATTAAAGAATCCTAGTTTGAAAAGGTATCTTATAGGCTTTAAAATCATAAAGAGCATGAGGATCAGTGTTGCAGATCTGGGGGCATTTATAAGGACCTGCTCCTCCATGTTGCTGGGTAGGCCTAATCACTCTGGTAGCATGGCTCATGCAGTAGCTGTGTTAGACTCAGGTGTCTGTAGGTGCCAGTTTTGTGCTTAGGCCGCTGGATTTTGCTGCGGCCCCTATGGTCTCAGAAACACAAAAGGTACTTCCTCCTCCTTCGGGGCTGGGAGAAAGGATGAGTTGCTGAGAGAGGGCTGGGAGAAAGGGTGTTGGTGCAGATCAGAGAGAGGCAGTGTCCAGGATAAGGTATTAAAGATTAGACTCCCACAATATGTTAGAATTATGTTAAGCTGCCAGGCTGTCCTACTTCCCAGGTCATTTTAATAATTCTGCTTAAAATTGAAATTAATACCTATAATTGTGTCAGCCCTGAACAAGGGGGCCAAAACAGAGGAATAATGCACAAGCGACAGATATAAACTGATTTTTTTCTGTGCCATATTTTAACTTTTTCCTTTTACTCAGCCTGTTTGTGTGACCCTGTATGAAGATAATGCAAATGTGATTCAATTTTCTGAAAAGAAACTGACCTAGGCTCTGACTGCAATAAACAGAGTGTGTTGATAGTCACACTCAATTAGCTTGAATATGGATGAAGCCTGCAAAATCTATATGAATGCAGTTGTTCAGTCTTTATAAGCATATATATGGTTATGTATTTTAGAGACTTGGGATAACTTATCTTCTGTTTTGGATGCCCTGAACAAGATTACCAAAATGTGTTTTAAAGAATCCATTTGACATGATTGCTATAGTACACTCATAATCAAACTTGTACAGAGACAGCTTCATCAGATGTTCAGGACACAGTCTTTTCTTTTTACTATCTTTGGTGTCAACTAAATAGTTCCAGACTATGAAAACTGCATACACTATTGCCAATTGTTGCATATACTATTTCCAGCAGAGTTTCCAACACCTGGAGGGTGATGCAGCTGCATTATCCAGGAACCACCCCTTAGGAAATTCATACTCCATACCAATCAAACAAGAGAATGTTAAGGGCTGTATTGTAGTATCTAGTCACAGTTCTTGTTAGAGATTGGTAAAGAGTTATAACATCCTAAGGAAAGCCCAAAGGAGCATAGTCTCTCCCGCAGCTCATACTGTACCATGTCCTTCCTTCTACAGGTTCAGCTACCTCTGAAGGCTAGTGCAGGAAGGAGAGGAACTGTGGTCCTGCCTCCACCCTGCCATGCTTTTTTCCAGTGACTTGAATCACACTGGGGTGCAAGAATGCAGTAGGTCCTGTGCTACCCAAAGTGCACACAGGCTGCTGATGTCCCTGCCCCTTGCACAAGAGCTACAAAGGGCAAGTGGAGGTATGGCTTCTTGCATCATTCCTACTCTTTACTGCTGTTAGTATAGTCTATAATTATATAATCAGATACTATATCTCAAATAAAAGAACACCATGCCATCTTTTCTGCAGCCTTAGATACATACATAGTAATGTCTAGTATTCTGTATGAGAGAGAGATAAGGTAGGTGAGGTAATATCTTTTATTGGATCAACTTCTGTTGGTGGAAGGGACAAGCTTTCAAGCTTCACATACCTCTTCTTCAAGTCTGGGGAAGGTAAGCAGCATGTCTAAGTTAAATACATGTTGGGACAGATTGTTAAGCATAACGGGTTCATTCATGTTGTAGAAGACCACTTAAAATGAAGTGATCAGTTGAGGGTTAGGTTGTTAAGCATAAGGGGTTCACACATGCTGTAGGAGACCACTTAAAATGAAGTGGTCAATTAAGAGTTACCAGGCAGTAGGATGCGTTACAAATTGTTGTAATGAGACATAAAACTGGTGTCATCTTTAGGTCCATGGTTTTTGGTGTCTAGCAAAGTTATATATTTAAGTTTCCACACTTGTCTTTTGAAAGTGTTGTGCAGATTTCCTTTGAAAATGAGGACTGAGAGGTCAGATACGGAGTGAATGCTTTGTGAAAAGCATGCACCTACGGGTGATCATTTTTTTTTGTCTTTTCCCATTTTTCTGTGTGAGTTCATTCTAATATGTAGTGATTGTATAGTTTCACTCACATAGTTATTGTTGGGGCATTTGATTCAGTGGATAAGGTACATCACATGTTGTGATAGGCACGTGTAAGACCCATGAATCTTGTGAGGGATCTTGATTTGTGGAGGTATGTCTGCAGGTTTTGCATCTTTTGTTCTGGAAGGGTCTGATGCTGCTTTGAGTCCTGGCCTATGGGGAGCTTGCATCTTATGATGAGCTTGGCAAAGTGGAGGGGTTGTCTGAAGGCCAGAATAGTGGGGTTGGGAAAGATTTCTTTCACGATGTGGTTCCCATCAACTACGGGTTATGGTTGTTCGATGATACCCCATAGGGATTCCACAGTGGGGTGGCAGGTGACAACTAGGAGTGTGTGGTCAATGTGTATGGGTTTCTTTTTTTCTGTATTGAAGCAGGTTCTCCCAGGATATCTGGACAGCCCATTACATGATGCAATCTACTTCTCTGGTGGAGTGTCCTTGTTTAGGGAAGGCAGTTTTAAGCATGTGAAAATCTGAATCCCCGACTTTCTCTTCAGAGCAAATTCTGTGGTATCTGAGTGCCTGGCTGTAAATAACAGTTTACTTGGTGTGTCTGGAGTGGTTGCTTGATCTGTGGAGGTAAATGTGGTGAGCCATGGATTTCTTGTATATAGTCATTGTTCCATTGTTGAAGCTGATCATGGCACCCAGGAAATTGATGTCAGTGTGGGAGTGTTCTAGAGAAAAGTTGATAGATGAGTGGTGGTTGTTGAAGTTGTGGTGGAAATTTATGAGGGAGTTTAGGTCGTGTGTTCAGAGGTTAAAAATATCATCAGTATATCTCAGGTATATTGTTGGTTTCATGGTGCATTTTTCTAGAAATTCTTCTTCAAAGTGGTCCATGAAGAGGTTGGCATACTGTGGAGCCATTCTAATACCCATGGTTTGGACAAAGTGTTTGTTGTTTAATATGAAGTTGTTGTTGGTGAGGATGAAACGGATGAGTTTGGCATTGCACTTAGGGTGGATTTCTAAGCATTTTACATTGTCTTGCAGGTATTTGAGGAAGGCAGTGATGCCTTCATAGTGAGGAATATTAGTGTACAGGGAGGTGACATCCATGGTGTTCTGTGGGAGGCTGTTAATGTTGCATAGTTTCTGGAGGAAGTCAGTAATGTCTTGGAGAAAGCTGGCTCTTTATGTGGTGAGGGGTTTCAGGATAGTTTCTGAGTCTTGATATTGCTTCAGAAAGAGAGCTCTGGCCAAATATGATGCATCTGCCTGGGTTCCCTTGTTTGTGTATCTGAGGAAGAATGTAGAAAATCTTTGGGGTGCATCCCTGGGGGATGAGGTTATAGAGTTTGCAGGGAAGGATTTGATAGTATCTTTAAATTCCTGTGTGAATTGCAGTGTAGGGTCTTCTTGGAGTTCTTTATAGTAGATGATGTCAGAGAGTTGTGTGTTGGCCTCATTGAAGTACTTATTTGTAAGAACCTGCAGGGCTGGAACCTGGGGATTCCGGGCTGCTGATGCATCTGCATTGCCATTGGATGCTTAGGCTGGCCTCCTATGGGAGGATGCTGTGAGTCTAGGATCAGCAGGATGTACCTGAAGGGTGGCCCCTTGCAGCCCACAGATTGGCTGGTACTAGTACTTAAACCAGGAAGCCATGATGGGAAGCTGTGTGAACACAACACAGACTGCCTGCCTGCATCTGCTTTAGACCCTGCTCATGATAGACCTAAACTCTGGCTTCTGACCCTGGTTTGTCCTTGACTTTGCTCTTCAATGGCTTTCTGTAACTTCTGTCTGCCTCCTGGCACCTGATTCTCAGTTTGCCATCTGGCCTGTCTTGGACTCTGACCTTTCAGTACCTGATTTAGCGTGACTCCCTACTCCTGTTCTGACCACTAGTTCTGACCACCCTTGTCCTGGCTGTGACAATTATCCTGAATAAGGACTATGATGGTACCCCCTTTGTCTGTTAGTTTATTGCTGTCTGGTGGTTGGATTTCAGGGACTGTATAGCTATCCTCTCAGTGGTGGAGAAACCGTAGTGGATGTAATATTTGTGGATGATTTCCACAATCTGTATGCCACTCAGAATCCATGAAATAAACTTACATGTAAAGTACACAGTAAACCATACTTACACAACATTATAAATGTTAAGTATACAATATAGAGTAATAGTAGAAACTTGCTTGAATATATAGGCAAACTAGATTTGCAACTGGTTGCTTACTACTTAATTGCCTCCACCTATAAATTGCTTTTAAGGCAAGTTGTACTGCTGGTAGAAAAGAAATTACATGAATGCTGACAAACCATTCAGATACATCACGGGAAGAGACAAGAATTTATATTTAAAAGTCAGATTCAATAAAGAGACATTGGATCAGTGAGAGAGAAATTAGTGAAAGAGAATGAAAACTTCTTTGAGAAGTGTCCCTGTGGGTGTTCCACTTCACATGAATGTGTGTCCCTGCACCTTTGATTGGAGAATTTCAACAGCAGTGCTTGTCTGGGTTGTGCATGTGTGATCCCTGTCTCATGCCATTGGTGGTGCCTCTCTAGCACATGTGACCAGATCCTCCCCAGTTTCTTCTCAGCCATCCTCGGCCTGATACAGAGCTCCCAGCAGTGTGAAAACTGATAGCTTTATTTAGTGCTTAGAATAGTTTTAAGAGCAGTTTTAGTATACTAGTTAGATTTACTTACGCTTTTCTTTACCCATTAATTTTTTTGTTAAAAAACCCCATATATATTCCTTCCCCTTAGAATAGTTCATGTTCACCCTGAGGGATGAATTGCCATAGTCGGAGCCATGCCCGGTTCACTGGGCTTCAAGTGGTGGCTTTCCTGCTGGGAGGCGATCCCGGTATCGGATGGACACTCTCAATGCTTAGGAGAGACACATATCCCGCAGAAGTGTTCTTACTGCAGCAACTTAAAGGCTCATGCCAGGAAGTACAGAGACCTGCATCTCAAACTTATACTTATGGAGAAGTTTCTGTGCCTGGCATCCAATCCTGGCCAACAGACCCCGTCTAGACAACAATCTCCAGAGGCTTCACCCTCTTCACAGAGGAAGGTTCACTCCTCCAAAAAGGTAGCAAGAAAAAGAGCAGCAACTTCCCCATTTAAAGAGCCACTGAAAAAGGACCAGTCTCCGTCTCATTCTATATCATTGGTACCAACTGCACTGTGGCTGAGTAGATATAGGGCACTGGGATCTTCTGGTACCGTGTGTACTGGGAAAGTCAATGACCCCAAGTGGGCAGGCTTGGAGTCAAGAGGCAATCAGAAGCCCACTTCCTCTGCTACGACACGGACGGAGCCACCTAAAGAGGTGCTCCCTGCAGGCTGTGGTGCCTCCACCTGCTCCAATAGTGCGGAGCATTCAGATGTTGGCACCAACGCCGGCAACGGCGTCGGCAGCACCGACCACTTCGGCACTGAAACCGTCGGTATCATACCATTTCCTGCAACACAGAGCTCTACTTGCTTCATCGATGCTGGAATCACCACTCTTTGGTACCAATGAACCTCCAGTACGCACAGTACTGTGTCAACCCGCTTAACCTCTGGCTCCTCCATTTTCTAGTGAGAGGGAAGATAATGAGGAGGCGGGTGTTTTTTCATCATACCCCTCCTCTCCTATCTAAACTACTGCAACCTTAGGCCCACCCTCACAGCCTAAATCTCATCACAGGTTTAACACCCAGACCTGGTATGGCCACCCATGGATGCCACCACCTATGCCACTTCCCATGCAGTGGCCTCATTTGGACCCCTGGGCAGCATACAGGAGACAATTCCTCAGACCCCCGAGCTCCTATAGGAAGAGGATTAGATCTTCCCCACCACCATCAGTGGCTGCACCATCAGAGCCCCCTGTGGAAAGCTTTGAGGAACAGGAGGAGGCCCTGGAACAGGAAACGACACCACCAACCAACATTTCCTCTTCTTCCCCAGATGAGGCTTTAATGACTCCACAACCCACAGCTGCTGACGACTTCAAACATTTCCAGGAGCTCTTCAAAAAGAATAGCAGATTCCCTACAGATTCCTGTAGAGGAGGTCCCAGAGTCCCAGCATAAATTACTGGACATTCTACAAACTTCATGATCGTCAAAAATTGTGCTTCTGATAAACAACCAGCCAAAACCATGTGGCAGACCCCGGCAATAACACCGCTCACTTGCAAGAGAGCAGATAAAAAGTATTATGTCCCCTCAAAAGGCATAGACTCTTTATATTCTCACTTCACAAGAAACTCTTTAGTTGTTGATACTGTCACTCAGCACAGTAGACAACACCAATTTAATCCACCCCATATGAAAAGGAGTAGAAACAATTAGATCTTTTTGGCTGCAACGCCTACTCATCGGCCACTTTGCAATTTTGAGCAGGAACGAGACTATAAGGGTAATGATGGACAACATTGCCTGCATGTTTTATATAAACTAGCAGAAGGGGCAAGATCACGCTCCCTATGCACTGACGCCATTAAACTATTGAATTGGTGTACCTGGCATAATGTCAGCATATTGAACCTCCCAGGTTGTCAAACACTGCAGCAGATACTCTGAGCAGAGAATTTTCTCAGGATCATGAGTGGGAACTAAGCAACATGGTCCTACAAAACATATTCAAACACTGGGATCCCCCATCCATTGACCTATTTGTGACATCCCAGAACTTCAAACGCTTGCAATTCTGTTTCAGAGTAGTGCTGGGGCCCCAATCCCTGGGAGATGGCTTCCTTCTCAAATAGGATGCACCTCTACTATATGCATTTCCCCTAATCCCTTGCTTTTGAGGGTTACACACAAAATATGAATTGACAAAGCCAAAGTCATCTTTGTGGCCCCCACACGACCCAGACAAACTTGGTACTTGTATCTGTTGCAGATGGCGGAATGCACAATATACACTCTTCCACTTCTGCAGAACTTTTTATTACAGGTTGCTGGATAGGTCTACCACTTGAACCTGGAGAGGCTTCACCTGAGAGCATAGCTTCTGCATCATGACAAACTAACCTGCTCGGAACACGTGAAGGACATATTACTAAACAGCAGAAGGGCAATCATGCATAATACTTATCTGCATAAATGGAAGAGATTTAACATATGCTGTCAAAATAAACAAACGAGAGACATTTCCACCCCCTTACCCATGGTAATGTTCACAAAACATTACGCAATCAACTAGGGTTCAAGATCAGACGCACTGCAAGTTCTTACAATGTTATCATCCCTTACTCATGAAACTCCAAGTCCCTTTCACCCAACAAGGGGCACTGCTTGACAGTCATCTGAAGTGCAACATCCACAGGAACCCTCCTCGAAGAAAAAGAGAAGGTTATTCACCCTGTTCAGTAACTGAGGTTCTTCAAGATGGGTGTCCCTGTGGGTGGTCCATTACCCACTCTCCTCCCCTCGATTTCGGAGTTCAATTTCCAGACTCTACAGCTGAGAAGGAACTGAGGGTGGTCTGGTCGTGCATGCTAGATAGTTGCCGCCAGTGGCACGAGATGGGGAGAGCGCATGCACGACCCAGATGAAATTCTCCGATCAAAGGCGCAGGGACACACGTTCACCTGAAGTGGAGCACCCACAGGGACATCCATCTCGAAGAACCTCAATCACTGCACAGGATGAGTAACCTTCTCTTATTGCAGAATATACTTATGGTTAATGTACAAGGCAGTAGCAAAAATGTATGGTATTATTTGAAAAACAGTATGTGATTGAGTAATTAAAGACATAATCATAACTCAGGGGCCATATGCAAGCAGAAATTTGGCCTCTTCTAACTTTTGGGTGCTTAGCTATGCTATCTTATACTGTCTCAACTTATTTTTGTATGGAATGTGTGTTAATAATACTGTTCACAAATGCAGCAGTTATGAAGATAGTTTTGGGTGAATGCTTTTTCCTGGCTTGCTGATGTCATGCTGCATCTGTTTCAGCCAGATGCCATATTTAAGGAACTGCTAAGACTATTAAAAAACAACAAAAAACCCACAACAAAACAAAATAAAAATTCTCCAAATTAACACTGATTACCAACAGACTAAATTCCAGAACTGATCTGAGGCCAATGGAGTACGGATAGTGCAGTCACATCCAACTGTAACAGTTGTGCAATAAAGAGGGATGTGTTCAATTGATATTTGGCCAAGAACATAATCTGCAGCACCCAAGACAACCAATTGAGTCTTTTATGTTGAGGCTCACCCCAGTTCCCAGCACTCTAGGCCACTTCTCAGAAGAAAGGCTAGCCTGGCTGTCCTAAATTCAATCTAGCGTAAAAATATCGTTTAGATGATTGCAATGTCCTTTACTGACCCTAATTCTTACCAATAGGTCTCAGTGCCAGTATCTTAATTTTTCATTTAATGCTGCTTGCTTTAACTTTGTGTTCCTTGGCACAACTCCATTTCTACGCTACTCAAGTATTAAAATGTCTGCTCTTCACTGCAGTCATCCATTTAGTTTATGAATGGATCATCCTGTGGAGGGTAATTTAGGAAAATAAGAACATGCCACATTTGGGGGCACAAAAGATCAGCTGATTTGGTAATCTACAAACCCTTCCTTCAGAGATTTTGAACTCAACCTGTCATAATACATGTTAATTTTTTAATTAGTACATATTGTGAACAGGAAGAGTGACTCGATATGCTGCACATAGCAGATGAATATACCAGTGGCATTTATATGGAAATGACTGCTGTACCAGGAACACCCAGAGGTGAAATGCTTGTCAAAGTGAACACAGCACAATAATACTTTTCCTGCTTAAATGTGGTTACAGGTCTGCAGGGCAAAATAATTTGAATGTGTAATCATATTAGTTTTAAATTTTATTTAAAACGAGAAAAAGATGATTAATCCTTCAGAGGAGGACATCCACACATCATATCCTCACAGCCAGAGGTGCACACTTTTAGACTTGCCATTAAGCAACGACCCTATTGGCAATCATAAAGAAAGTGTCAGTAATCTGTGTTAGAATATTGTTCTTTCACTGTAAGGAAGTGGGGGAAATAGTCTTTGTCATTGCATTATTGTTCTAGGAGTCATTGTGGTACATGTTGTGATTCACTGGATAGTATTGCTGAGGAAAATTTCTAAAAAGCACTCTAGCAGAGGCTAGGAGAATTACTCTGGAGTTGACAATACAGGCAGACTTCCAATCCATTCTTTGAGTCCTTGCAGTTCATTCTTTAAGGCAAAGGCAGTAATAATAAAAAAATGAGCATAGAAATATGAGAGCTATCTAGATAATTTCTTTAAATAGAGGCTACAAAGAAATCAGGGCCAGACCTCTTGGCTCTTGACAACTTATTAATTTATTTTTCCTATTTTTTTTTCCCCAAGGAGGACAAAAATGTTTCTGTAGATAAAAGATGTCTAACATATTTCTTCCCGGTAAAGGCAAATCAGTAAAATACGGTATTCTACATTAAGCAGAATAAAATGTCTTCTCTAGAAGATCTCATTGTGATGTGGAAATTTCTTCTGTTTGGTATTTATTTCCCTCCAAAAGTTTATATTGTAGAGCAAATACAAAAGCCATGCTGACTAATCTGTTTTGGTACTTTGTGTTTATTACATACACATATTAACTTTTAAAGCTTGTTTCATGCAGTCTGACTGTGGGGAAAGAACAGCTAACATACAGATCCAAATGTATTAGTCTTTTGGATTTGTAACATTTGCAAGAAATGACACATTTTTCAGCAAAAAAAGAAAATGGATAATAGTCTCCATGTCTCAAAGGATGAGTAAAGGGACACAGAGAGATTTAATTCTGGGTTACCTATTGGGTCAAATTTCAAGGAGGAAGATGTTTTGTGTCTGACAAACATTATAGTCTGATAGCTGGTAAGAGACCTATGCATTTGCTGGTCTTAGTCTAGTTCCTAGTGGTCAAGCAGTTTTTTGATGTGGACACTTGACCACTAGGAACTGGACTAAGACCACCAAACTCTTAACACCCATCAGTATTTCTGCCTGTATTTCTAAATGCCTGCTACTGTGGCATCCAAGTGCAATGTTGGCAGTTTCCATCAAAAGACCACATGGCCACTGAACTTTCCTGTAACGTAAAGATGATTCCTCCATGTCAAAGTAGAGGTAAATTGTTAGGGCAACTTAGGGGAGTTTGCACTCCTGTTTCTTAAGCTGTAGCTGGATTGTGGATAAATGGATGATTTTGGTATTCAGACCGTTAATCTAGCACCAGTGCTAACATTTTATAAGTAAAAGGGGCCCAAGTCTGTCTAAGACTGAATTAAATACTGAACTTTGTATAATTCTAAGTGATCTGTCTGTTTATTTATACTATGCTTATTATTGTTGTTTCTGAATGGTAATGACATGCTATCTGGAAATCTAGAAATATCTCCACTCACCTACAGGACAATTCTTATAAGCTTAAATATCCAGGAATAACCTAACAGAACATTGCTGCATGTGTCATTGACTTATAATCAGTGGTGATATTGGGCCTCCCTAACCTATATAGCCACAAAGACTTTTGCTTTCCAAGTGTCCCACACTGCACTTTTACCCTCTATCATTTAACAATAAGAATAATTAACCATTGGAACAATTTATCAAGGGTTGTGGTGGATTGTCCATCACTGACAGTTTTTAAAACAAAAGTGGATGCTTTTCTAAAGTTATGCTCTGGGAATTATTTTGGGGAAGTTCCATGGCCTGTGTTTTACAGGAGGTCCAGCTAGATGACCACAATGGTGCCTTCTGGTCTTGGAATCTATGAATCTATCCAAACCATCATCAGGATGCTCTACCCTAGCCTGTCTAATTTCAGCTCCATAGAACAGATAGTATTTCAGCCATAGAAGAGAGAGAATTCTCTAACTGGCCTTCCCCCAAATGGAAAATTGTGCTTCAGTTTCCCTAACTGGTTTCCCTGTCCACATGAGGAGAGTGTGTGTGATCACTCAATGCTTTGGTCTCCCATAAATAGGTGTGTGTAAAACAGCTACATCCTGCTATAGAGCTAAGGTTACAAGAAGGCAGGATGGAGATCAGGAACAAGCTAGGGGGAAGTAGGTGGGGAGATCATTAAGGACCCACAAAACCTAGATCCAGTTCTGCTTTTACCATTATTTATGTAATCTACAATTACAAAGTATGGCTCTCATTGCTGGACCACATAGAGGTTTATGAGAGTCCGCTCATCAGAGTTTCCCATCGACCTGCAGCCCAGGGTTGACATTTCCTTCAGCCTTATTAACTCCCTCTCCGAACTGGAACTCCAGCTGCTCTGGAAATACCTCCATGAGAATTTACAGAAAGGGTTTATTAATCCTTCTACCTCTCTGGCATGGGCTCTGAGCTTTCTTGTGGCAAATAAAGATAGCTCCCTTCACTCCTGTGTTGATTGACAGTTTGAAATCGCTACCCTTTTCCACTTATTAATGAACTTTTTGAAAGACTTTGCTCAGCTGCTTTTCTTCTAAACTGGATCTTCATGGAGTTTACAATCTGGTTCATACCAGAGAAGGTGGTGAGTGGAAAATGGTGTTCCCTTCGATACAGGCATTTTTAGTATTTAATTATACCATTTGGGCTATGTAATGCCCCAGTTATATTTCAGCATTTATGAATGACATTTTCCAGGACATGCTGGACTGATTTGTTATTTATTTAGATTATATTCTTATCTTCTTTGAAAACCAGAAGCTATATGAGCAACACGTTCACCTTATCCTTGACAGACTCTGCCAGAATCACCTTTATGCCAAACCAGAGAAATGTGAATTCAGTAAGGACACTGTTGAGTTCTTTAGGTATATTATTGCCTAATAATGGACCCACAGAAAGTGTCTGCCATCACTGAGTGGAGCACCCAAAAGATGTAAAGGGGTTGAGTGGTTTCTCGGATTTGCCCATTTTTATCAGTGCTTCTGTTGTAGTAGCCGGGCAAGGTACTAACAAACTTCAACAGGACTTCATTTTTTAAAGTGGAAACCTCTTTTCCAAGCTGCTGTTGCACCCTCAGTAACTCTCCCTCAGCCTCTTCAACTCCTCCCCCCTCCTTCCTGTTTCCTGTCCTTTCAGACTCCCAACAGCCAGTGCTCCCAATTTTAATAATTACAAGCAAAGTCTAAACACCACAGCTTCATTAAGAAATTCTCCCAGCTGGTAGCACTGATAACTGTGCTCCTTCAAAAATGGGTTTGCCTTATCTGGTTGGTGGAGATACAAACTGGCTTTAGTCAGCTAAAGAAAGCTTTCCCTTCAGATGTGCATCCAGATGCTACCAGACCTTTTACATTGGCAGCAGATGCCATAAATTTTGCAATCAGGGCCATACTTTCACAGAATTCAGGCCCCTGTAACCAAGTCCATCCACACCTCCTTCCAAAACTGCCCATTGTATGCCAATTACAGTTTCCACCCTTCTCTCCATTTGGTTGCACCTGCAGGCTCGCAAGTTCCTGCTGTGACAGACCTCATTACCCCCCTTCACCAAGCTCACCAGAAACTTATGGAGCATCTGGAAGCTGCCAAGAAAACATATTAATGCCATGCTGAATAAGACTGCCAAGTTTCACTGACACAAAGATCTGGCTGTCTGCTAAACATCTCAAATCCTCCCATCAATCTGCTAAACTAGATCACCAATACTTGGGTCCATTAGAGATTGCTGAGCAAGTCAACCCAGTAGCATTCCAAATCCAGCTGTCTGAATCCCTGAAAGTCAATATAGTATTTCATATGTCCCTCCTGAATCCCTACATGGAAAATCCCTTTTGGGATCACTCCGGCTCCACTGCCCCCTCCTCTGTAAAAATACAAAGTCTGAGGAATCCTGATTTTAAGTGAATACAAGGTCATCTTTACTACCTGATGGACTGGGAGGGTTACAGTCTTCGGAATGAGAAGGGAACATCCATACTCCAGAGCTCATATACGCTTTTCACCAGAACCCAGAAAAAACGGGCCCTAAGGTGCCCTTGGGGTTGGGGGTGGGGGAGGCAGTGGTACTGTCAGGAAGCCAGGTGCAGCAAGGTCAGTCTCCTAGCCACACACTGGGCACAGCTGATACTGGAAGGGGCTGCCTGATTGACTGCAATCACTGATTGGTGGGGGGCGGAGCTAAGATACTGTTTGGACCTAGCAGTGATTAGGGTTTGTTGGCTGCATAATACTTTCCATATCACAGCTATGCTTCATCCTGTACCTCTTGCTCCCATCCAACCCATGCTGGCTTGCTCCTGAGCAGTCTGCTCTTGTGTCCATTTCAGTTCTTTCCCTTCCCCATCCTTGACATCCCTGACTCTGCTTCCCAGCCATGACTCTGACTTTCCACTGGCTATGGATTCAGCTTCTGATCCTTGGCTCTGACCCCCAGATCTGCTTCTTGATCATGCCTCCAGCTCATCCACTGGCTATGGCATTTGTTTTCTGATCCCTGGCTCTGATCCTTTGATCTACTCTCAGCTATAAGTTCCTTGTTTGGTTTGCAGATTATTTCTGAATACAGAGGAAGATTTCAGTTCTTTTGGTATGGGTAATTTCTTCTAATAGGCTGAAATCAGTTCTTCTTCATATCTGGGGTAAGAGGGATTTGAATTTGACAAACCTGTATATAGTAAATCCTCACTTAAAGTCATCCCGGTTAACATTGTTTCATTGTTATGTTGCTGATCAATTAGAGAACTCGTTTAAAGTTGCGGAATGCTCCCTTATAACGTTGTTTGGCAGCCGCCTGCTTTGTCCACTGCTTGCAGGAAGAGCAGCCTGTTGGAGCTAGCTGGTGAGGGCTTGGAACCAGGGTGGACCGGCAGCCCCCCTATCAATCAGCTCCCTGCTCCCCTAAGTTTCCTGTGCAGTAGCCGCCTAGCAGGCTATCAATTGCCCAGCAGTTCAGCTATCCCTCCCTACGCTGCCATGTGCTGCTGCTCCTGCCCTCTGCCTTGGAGCTGCTCCCACGAGCCTCCTGCTTGCTGTGCAGGGGGAGGGGGGGAATAGGGGTGCTAATGTCAGTGTAATGTCTCCTTTCCCCCTGCTCCTGCCCCCCACTTACCCCATAGAGCCGGGGGGGGGGGGACACGACAGGGCTCAGGACAAAGGGAGCTTGCTGGCAGCAGCTGCTGTCTCAACTTGCTGATCTACTTAAAAAGGCAATGTACTTAGAGTGGAGTCAGCATACTTAAAGGGGCAATGCACATCTCTCTCTCTCTCTCACACACACACACACGATGTGTCTCTCTGTCTCTCTCTGCCATGCTGTCTCCCTTCCCTCCATTCGTGCTGCCTTGTAGAGTGTGAGGCTACATTAACAACGAGTTAACCCTTGAGGGCTCAGCCGAGTGCTAGTTCATCATTTAGCAATAAGGCATTCCCTGGGAAATATTTCACCCTCTTCCACTCTCTGACTTCCACCTCAACCAAACTTCACAATCATCATTGCTTCACAATCATATATATATATAATTAGTCTTTTGTCTGGTGAAAAAAATTTCCCTGGAACCTAACCCCCCCTATTTACATGAATTCTTATGGGGAACTTGGGTTCGCTTAACATTGTTTCGCTTAAAGTCACATTTTTCAGGAACATAACTACAACATTAAGTAAGGAGTTACTGTATTGTTAATTGGTTTTTGCTCTAAATCCAACAAACACAAGCATATAAAATGGTGATTATCTATATCAAAATATAATATGAAATGCCAAAGGATCTGGATCTGATCATTGAAAATGTACCTTGGCTACCATATGTAAAGTGTCAGGAATTTGTTTGCATAGGTCACTTTATTGCCAAATCCCCACAGATTAATGAGACGTCCAACAAAGTCTTTCAGGCAGTAAAAAATCTGTTAAAGAAAGCTAAATGTGAAAATAAAGAATCTGTTGGATTTTAGTATAGCCACCCCCTTGATAGTTTGGGGGCTTCAAAGAAGCAGCCCCCACAGAGACTGGAAGTGAAACTGATATTACCTGCCTCACCTGTGCTTGAGGGATAAACGCCAGCCCCTGGGAACAGGGTCAGAGCCTGATTGGCATGCCTGGGTAACCAATAGCAGGCCCTGGAGATCCTACACATGGCTGGACCTTGTGAGCTGAGCCTGGCAGGGACTGTGTAATCATGGAGAGAGCTGACCATAGGGAGTCAGTCTAGAGGAGCAGCTCTCTCAGAGTGGCTCTGTGCAATAGAAGGGGAGATGGACATTTTGACTCTCCCTGTCAGAAGGCCTGAGACCAACCCAGAATCTCTAGTTTCACAACAAAGAGGCTGAACCTCAAGATGTTGCGGCACCCATGAGGACTAAAAGCCACCTTACCTGATAGGCATCCCCTGCACCAGGTGCCAGGAATAGAAAGGGCTTGAGGCTGCTTGGGACTCAATGCAGTTGAAAGGCGAGGAGCTGTTGAACTCCGAGCAAGGGCTACCAGACATTCACATCAAGATCCAGTCACATCATGAGATAAAGTTGAAGGGAGATCTTAGGTTAGGGTAAGGTTTTTTTCCTCATTCTATTGATTTAGTTTGTGGGCTTTTAGTTGTTGTGGGATTTATTTAACTTTCTTAATGCCTTTGTCTGTTCCCTTCCCTTTCTTTTAATTTACCTCATATCCTTTCCAGCAACAAAATGCTGTTTATCTTTATGTTGGTGCTTGATTTACTGTACCAGTGAAGTGTAATATCCAAGAGGTCATAGGTTTTGTTACTGATTTATGCACCTGGCCATGAGGTGGATACACTGAGCACTAAGAACCGAGGCCCATTGGACCTAAGGAGAGGAGGGACACATAATGGAAGATTAATCTACTGATTAAATAATATTTTTAAATGTACTGTAACAAATGGGTGGTTCACTGTGTAATTTATAAATTCATGTTAATTGGTAGACGGGCCACAATGAAGCTACATAGTTTATAGTAACCAGTTTGAAAAAAACTCAACCCTATGTTGTCTATAAAGGACTAACAAACTTTTAAACACAAACAGTGTAATTGTTACACAAACTGAGGCCCTGATTTTGCAAAAACAACTATGTGCCCAGGGGGAGCCAAAATGAAACTATTGGAGTTCTCTAGGGGTGCAGAGATCTGCCCATGCAGGGACCAACTGACTTTAGTAGACCTCTATGAGTCTGAGGCTCTGTCTGTTCTGGTTCTCTTTGGAGGAATGTGGTATGATACAGAAGCACAAAGTAATCATTGTAAATCTATTGTAACAACTATTTCTGGTAGGCTACAGCAACCCATCAGTTAAACTGCTATCAGTTAAATTTGATAGGTCAGATTATTTAAAAACAAAACAACAACAAAAAACCATTGCTCAAGGTGTGGGAATTAGATCAAGTCAAGCAGATTGTCTGCAATGAGTTTCAGAAGTCACCATAAAAGACACCAAGCCTGTGAAAACCTCTTCTTAGTTTATTCTCTTATAATGTCACTTCTCATAAGCCAATGGTTTAGTAAAATATCAGCCCACTCATCTAGTGAAGGAAGATATACAATTGTATATCTCAGCATAATAAGTTTTATTGTAATTAGTCCAGTCGCTACTGGAATCAGTGGACATGACACCGAACCTGGTAATGCAATTTAACGTTTAGTAATCCTGTTTCATGTTAAGGAACTGGGACCAGGAAAAAGTTCAATCTGTTATCATCATTACTCCATGTCATACTTTTATTACAATTAGCAGCATAGTTTGTGTGTCAGTGTAAAAGCATTATTTTTTTAAACCTTATTCCAGGCAGCATTGGTCTCACTTAATAAATGAAAAATACAGGAATGCATTCCCCTTTCCCACCAACTCCCCTTTGGCACATACATATCGTGCTCAAACTCAGCAGCTGTCACTAGATTATTAACTGATATTCACGCTGAAATATTCCTCCTCCCATTCTCTACTGTGTACACACAGTCAAGTCTACCAGAATATCACACTGTTCTTGAAAGAGGAGCATAGTGACTTTGTGTAAAAATGAAGGGAATTAAAATAATCTGTGGTTCAAAATAGGTTTAAATCAAATACACAGTCTAAAGTAATATTTAAGGATGGAAGAAAGCCAAACAATCCATCTAGGTGCATCCACCCGTCTATCATGAGTTTGTATATTTTACTGTTTTCCATCTAAGTGCTTATCTAATACTACTTGCAATACATTCATGATTGTGGCTTTTATTGCTGCCTTTGAGTAAATTCCGCATATCAATTACCCACTCTGTAAAGAGATTTCTCCATAACGTCTCCCGCTACCAATTAAATAGTTTTTGTGGTGTCCTCTTTCGCTGTATCTCTCAGTAAACTGTGCAGAGAAGTCATGCCTTCTGTTAACCTTCCTGTCTCCAGTTGAATGCAGTATAAACATCTATATAGAATAGAACATAGTGAGAATGAAGAGCAGTTGCTTAATTCATATCATTGTGTGTGACTTTTAGTCTGCTAGCTATTTCTAATTGATTTTCCAATGTGTGTTTGGAAGCCATATTTTCAGCCTATAAAATGAACAGCCGTTATACTGTTTTTGTCATTGAGCCCCACACTTCACTTCAGTATCTAACAATCATATGATAGATACTCAATATTATTTATTGTACGCATGTCTAAAATAGTTTAATCTTTTAAAAACTTGCTGCCACCTACAGTCAGTTATTATTCATTCAGAGAAAACACCTTCAACAATACAAATACAATAGACATCTGCATAGATCAGTAACTGAATCTTTGAGCAGTTGTATTCTAGAAAAGTGCCAAATGACTCAGTAATGATTTCTTAACCCTATGAATCAAAAGTAGACACCAAGTTGTAAGAACCAACATTTCCTTGTTTATCTCTGAGGCAGTGCAACTTTTCTCTCTTCATAGCAAAGCAGGTATTTAACCCTTTTATTGCAACTGGACCATACGTACTTTGACAGCAGTTTTTCAGCAAGACATCTATTCATTGCATATGAAGGGCTAGAGCTGCTTTTTACTCTGCAGCCTAACCTGAGCTAGGGCTGCCTGCCTCACCTGGGGGAGCAGCCTACCGGGAGCTTTATAAGAGACTCCTGCCACAGCCCAGCAGGACCATGCAAGAGTCAGGCACAAGAGTTGCTTCTCCTAAAGTGGTCTGACCCAGCCACTCCTACATCTAGCGCCATGTTATTTCCTGGACATCTCAGCTGTCACTTCAAAAAAACCCTTGGTTTCAGAGAAAAGCTTGTAAATGCAAACCATATTCCTCCTCCCATTCTCTTCTATGTACACACAGTCAAGTCTACCAGAATATCACACTGTTCTTGAAAGAAGAGCATAGTGACATTTATAAAAACATTGTGTAA
This sequence comes from Lepidochelys olivacea, assembly GCF_965140295.1. Classification (NCBI taxonomy): domain Eukaryota; kingdom Metazoa; phylum Chordata; order Testudines; family Cheloniidae; genus Lepidochelys; species Lepidochelys olivacea. The sequence continues at coordinate 75,752,112 of NC_140417.1, read as the reverse complement.
AAATGAAGGGAATTAAAATAATCTGTGGTTCAAAATAGCTTTAAATCAAATACACAGTCTAAAGTAATATTCTTTTTTAGAATCTCATAATTTCTAAGCCAACCTCATGATTATTTGAGACCTGACTCATGATTTTTGAATATATAGGTTTTGCAACTCCAATAGTTATCTATCCCACAGGGCGTGGCAAGTCTTAATTAATGTTCTTAAATTACTTTGAGATCTTCAAGGGAAAACAAAATAAAACAACAAACAACAAAAACCAAGCAAGCAAGCAAGCAAACAAAAATGTATGCAAGTGCAAATGTTATTATTTAAAAATTCATTTTAAATTGACTGGATATACAATCTTGTATATGGTCTGTAGTCCAGGGGTTCTCAAACTTCATTGCACTGCAACCCCCCACTTCTGACAACAAAATTACTACATGACCCAGGGAGGGTCACATAGAAGCCTGAGCCTGCCCAAGCCTCCCTGCCCCGAGCAGGAGGCCAAAGCCAAAGGGCTTCAGCCCTGGGTGGGGGCCCTGTAACCTGAGACCTGCTGCCCACGGCTGAAGCCCTCAGGCTCTGGCTTCAGCCCTGGGCAGTGGGGCTTGAGCTTGGGCTTCAGCCCCAGGCGATGGGGCTCCAGCTCCCGGCCCCAGCAAGTCTAACTCCAGCCCTGGCGACCCCATTAAAATGGGGTTGCGACCCACTTTGGGGTCCCGACCCATAGTTTGAGAACTGCTGGTCTATACTCTTCTCTAGGTACATGTAATAACCATAGAAATCATAGAATCATAAAACTGGAAGGGAGCTGGACCATCTAGTCCAGTCCCCTGCACTCAAGGGAGGACTAAGTATGTGATTCAACCATGTGCTAGGTTGCTTGTATTTTTCAGTCTCTAGGTTCACTGAAACTCATTATTTGTACATCAAAAAAAGAATATGACATGGTTAGAGTAATATTCATGAAAACAAAATGTTGAGTTGATTCCTTTCCACAAATTGATTCAACTGTGACTCTGGACTCAGCATGTACATGACTCAAAATTTCCCCATCTATAATGTTATGTACAAAGGACTTGGAATAAGTGCAATTAAATTTACCACACAATTATGAAAATAGGAAAAAATCTGCCAGATTCTATGATGTGGTGCAGTCCCTTTGTACTTGGGGCTGGCCTTAGAGGTAGGCAATAAGAGTGGCCACTCAGGGTACCAAATAACTGCATTCAGGGGTGCTAAATCCTTGTTTCTTCTTCAAGTAGTGTCCCTAAGGGTGCGCCTGGGATCTGAGCTCTTTGGTAGCTGTGCCCATTGAGCCACACATGTGCTCCTCCTCGTCTTGTGCCATGAGCAACCTTTATATAGAGCTGTGCAGTCCAACCGCCATCAAATACTCTTGTCTGAGATGGAATCCTTAGCAGAGCCCTGCATATGTATTTACTGCCCTTAGTAATACTAGTGCTTTCATTACTATTTCTTAGTAGCTGTTTCTTTTAATTTTTTTCTTCCCTTTACCCCCTCTTAAAAAATTATTTGGCTCTTTCCTCTCCATTATTTTTAGATTAGTGTAGGTTTCCATTTCTATGCCCTTCCCTACCGGGAAGCTCTCCCTACCTAGGGCTGTGCCCAGATCCCTGGGTTTAAGAGATGTCTCTTCTGTGATGAAGCCAACCCAGTGTGTGACGGTGATTCATGGTTCATACACTCTTTGAGTCAGGGGAACATATCACAAAAGTGCACCCACTATCTCAAAATGAAGGCTCTGTCCAGAAAGGACTGTGAATTGAGGCTAAAACTTTTACTAATGGAGAACTCTCTGTGACCCTGCGGTGGTCACCATAAGTATGGTCATCAGCCAATCCCCACTCACTGTGCACCACAAAAAGAAAATCTTCACTCTCCTGCCAAGACATGAAGAGACGGGCTGCCAGCTCACCCACCAAGAAGTCACCTTGGAAAAGGGCATCCCCCTTAACATCCTCAGGGGTGAGACCTGGTTTCTTGTGACTGTCTGAAAACCTCCGGTACTGACATTGTTGAGAGGTCCAAGGACCTTAAGAGGGCAAGACCGCAAATAGGACCACGACATACAGATCAAAAATCTCCTAATCAGCATTGACCCCCTCATTGACTTAGTGTACATTGGCACCAACTAAATCCTCAGCACTGATTAAGTCCTGCGTGCAGATGAAGCCCGCAGCACTGACGCAGCTCTCAGTGCCATCTACTGGTCTTTTTCGGAAGGCACTCTAACATCGCCACTGTTGCTAACCACTAGGTCTGCACCGATACACACGCAACCATTGGTACCGATGATGCTCCTGCTGGTATTGCAAGAGTTCTGCTATCCAAGAGACCTGATTGTCTCTGACACTCCAGAATCGCTGATCCTCCATACTGAGCTCCCAAAGGTCCATATCTCTACCCCACAGACACATTGTGTCACATACTGCTCTCCTTCACCATCGAGGACTACTCCACCTTTCTCCGGCGAGGAGGAAGAGGAGGTGTATTCCATCATGCCTTACACCCCATGATGATCTCAAAGGGCTCCACACAGAGAATCATACCACCTCCCTTGATACTCAGGGACCAAAAGTGACCCAGGTCCTTGGTACAGACACCTCTGGATGTAGCCTTCTCCAGTAATCCATCAGTTTGGTGACCGCTTGACCCCATTCTACCCATCATAGTGACAAATCACCTCGGACAAGTGGGTCTCTGAAATTGTCAGCAAGGGATATTCTATACCGTTCCTCTCTCTTCCATGCCCCCTTCCCTCCCCACCCCTGTCCCTTTTCAGGGATCCTTCTGTATAAGAAGAAATAAACTACTTTCTGTGACAGGAAGTCATAGCACTGGTCCATTTCAACACAGAGGGAAAGATTTTTATTCCCACTATTTTCTGATCCACAAGAAATCTGGTGGGTGGAGACCTATCTTAGACTTGAGAAACTCAACAAGTTCATCAAACTACAGCACTTCAAGATGGTCACACTATCAACAATAATCCCAGCACTGGAACAGGGGGACTGGTTCTTGGCCCTTGACCTCCAAGACGCGTACTTCCATATCGCCATACACCCTTCCCACAGGCAATTCCTCAGATTTGTCCTGGGGTCTGACCACTATCAATACAAGTTAGTACCCACTGGCATCGCTACAGCACCCACAGGAACACATATCTAAAAGAATCTCATTTACTGCACAGTAACCTTCTCTTTCTGTTTTGTTGCTGTTTGGTTTGCACTACAGTTTTGACTGACTTTTTTTTTTTCTCGTGTCTTTTGGGTGTGTGCTGAAAATGTTTTCCACCCTGGGTGGCAAAACACCTAGGACCGGCCCTATTTGTATCACATTATTAATGCAAACTAGCCCTAAAATTGGCACAACCATACTATAAGGGTGATTCTCTTGTGGGGTATTGCCAAGGGACTCTTACCACTGCTGCTGGTGGGCCTGGTTAGGGGAGGTGGGATGTGGCCTGGATGTACCATTGTGATTCTGAGCTGCATTTTCAGCTCCTTGAAGTTGTTTGGAGCCAGCATAAATTAAAATCACTGCCCCAGCAGAGAACTAGAGCATACACAAACACCCCTGACCTGGCTCTGGGAAAATCAGACAGTTCTTAGGATCTGGCTCTATGCATTAAAAGGGCTTTATTACTGTATTAGTATTATAGGTTTGAACTGACAGGAGGATACACTTTTAGTCTATATTTTGCCTTACAGTTTGCATAAGCATCTCATCTAACCTTCTTTTCAGTACCTACTAGGGCTGTTGATTAATCGCAGTTAACTCACACGATTAACTCAAAAAATTAATCATGATAAATTGCACTGTTAAACAATAGCATACCAGTTGAACTTTATTAAATATTTTTGGATGTTTTTCTACATTATTCAAATATATTAATTTCAATTACAACACAGAATACAAAGTGTACAGTGCTCACTTTATATTATTATTTTTATTACAAATATTTGCACTGTAAAAATGATAAACAAAAGAAATAGTATTTTCCAGTTCACCTTGTACAGGTACTGTAGTACAATCTCTTTATCATGAAAGGGCAACTTACAAATGTAGATTTTTTTTTTTGTTACATAACTGCACTCAAAAGCCTACAAGTCCACTCAGTTCTACTTCTTGTTCAGCCAATCACTCAGACAAACAAGTTTGTTTACATTTATGGGAGATAATGCTGCCCATTTCTTATTTACAATGTCACCGGAAAGTGAGAACAGGCATTCACATGGGACTTTTCTAGCCGGCATCGCAAGGTATTTACATACCTGATATGCCAAACATTCATATGCCCCTTCATGCTTCAGCCACCATTCCAGAGGACATTTTTTCATGCTGATGACGCTCGTTAAAAAAATGTGTTAATTAAATTTGTAACTGAACTCCTTGGGGGAGAATTGTATGTCTCCAGCTGTTTTACCCGCATTCTGACATATATTCATGTTACAGTAGTCTCGGATGATGACTCAGCACATATTGTTCATTTTAAGAACATTTTCATTGCAGATTTGACAAAACGCAAAGAAGGTACCAATGTGAGATTTCTAAAGATAGCTACAGCACTCGACCCAAGGTTTAAGAATCTGAAGTGCCTTCCAAAATCTGAGAGGGACGAGGTGTGGAGTATGCTTTCAGAAGTCTTAAAAGAGCAACGCTCCAATGCAGAAACTACAGAACCTGAACCACCAAAAAAGAACCCAGAGGGACAAAGGATTTCTGCCTTATGCAAAAGATATATAAGTGGGTGGAACAGAAATAAGGGGGCAGCCATCATGAGAAATCCCCTAGCTACCACGTGAGCTGGAATAAGGGCTATACTGGGGAAAGGATTGTGACCAGGCTAGGAAGGCTTCCAGTTTGTGAAAGAAACTTACTGAAACATCTCTGAGGGTGAGATTTTATCTGTATTCAGTTTTATTACTGTACTAAACTTAGACTTGCGTGTTTTATTTTATTTTGCTTGGTAATTCACTTTGTTCTGTCTGTTACTACTTGGAACCACTTAAATCCTACTTTCTGTATTTAATAAAATCATTTTTTACTTATTAATTAATCCAGAGTATGTATTAATATCTGGGGTGGGGGGCAGCTGTGCATATCTCTCTATCAGTGTTATAGAGGGTGAACAATTTATGAGTTTACCCTGTATAAGCTTTATACAGGGTAAAATGGATTTATTTGGGGTTTGGACCCCATTGGGAGTTGGGCATCTGAGTGTTAAAGACAGGAACACTTCTTAAGTTGCTTAATTAAGCCTACAGCTTTGGGGCATGTGATTCAGACCCTGGGTCTGTGTTGGAGCAGACTGGTGTGTCTGGCTCAGCAAGACAGGGTGCTGGAGTCCCAAATTGGCAGGGAAAGCAGGGGCAGAAGTAATCCCAAGGCGGTTTCTGTGATCCAACCCGTCACAGTACAATCTGCAATAATCAAGAATCTTGGTTTGTTACGCACTGGTTCATCCAGAATCTGATGGAAGTGGGAATTGCAGCACAGTGGAATGCCCAGGAAATGTGGCTCCCACTTCCACAGAAGATAGATCTGTCACAACTAGAGCCATTTTCCATGGACCTTTGTCCTATGTATATTTCCTCCAAGGCTTTGAAAGCACAGCTATGTTTTCTTCTTTGCGGCTAGTGGCAGGCCTCCTGCTAACTGAATGTGTATGATATACCACTCCCTGCAGCAGAACTAATTTATGCTTAAATTGTGCAGTATAATTTATGTTTTCTAGAGACCGGAACATGGCATGTAGATTGAGTGTTCCTTGGCTATTCATAGCAGTGACCATGCCAAACATGCTTTTGTACCATATAATAGTTTCATGCACAACTGCTGTAGAGGAGCTTGTGGTGGCTGTGCAGTAGAAGTTGATGTTACTACATAACTCGGGGTCGGCAACCTTCGGCACATGGCCCATCAGGGTAATCCACTGGCTGGCTGCAAGACCTTGTCTTGACATTGACCATTTGCAGGCATGGCCCCGCGCAGCTCCCAGTGGCTGCGGTTCGCTGTTCCCAGCCAATGGGAGCTGCGGGAAGTGACGGGCCTTTTCCTTCCTTGTTTCTTGCTGTTCCCTCTTTTCTTTCAGACTGTTCCTCTCACAAATTTGGATTATTGTCATAGACCTTGTAGCCATTTAAGAATAACTAGACAGCAAGGGCAAGATTATATAGCCCTTACTCACCCATTGGAGTCAAAGGGACTATTCACATAAATAAGTGCTCAACAGCCTGAGAAAGGGTTCCACAACTTAGCCCCAACACTTGAAACGTGTTGTTACTTATGTGTTTATTAGAGGTCCCAGAAAAAATTATTTAAATTGAATAGACACTTCTTGTTCCAAAAGAACATTTATATATAAGGTTAACGTTGTACAAAAAAAATACAGAAACATTTATTTTCAAAATTTCTGCTATACAAAACCTAATGGTACAACATAATAAATTAAGCTTGCTGTGAAAAATTACAGATATCTTTCCATTTAATAACTGATGCTCTAGGGTAGATTCAATGGTGGCCATGCAGTTACACCAATAATCTATTTCAATGCTTTTATGATGAATCTTAGATTAATCTCACTCTTCCTCATTTCATTTCACAAAAACTATAAAGAAGACATATGGTTGTATTTTAAAATGTTATTACAGAAAGGGGGTTGATTAAAAATAAGAGCAGCCTAAAACGTCCTGTTTTCGATTATTGCTGTTACTCTCACTATAAATGTTCATCTAGTGTTGCTGAGTTATGATGTTCCTCATTTAATATGCTAATTGTATGCTAATATTTCCATCAGTTTTGGTCAGAAATTGCCTTTCAGGTGCATTTCAGAAGTTGAAATAAATAATGTTTCACATGCTGGGAGAGATCTCTGTGCTGTATAAAGCTGCACACCATTGATTATAAAATAACTTCACTCGACTTAATAATTAAAGAAAAAAGCCTGACTACCTTGGCTAGATATTGGGGAGCTACACAGGGATTAGAAATCCTATTCCCCACAATGCTGCCCTGCAGAGGAGATTTGCTTCATGGCTACCAGTCCAATTTGATGGGTGAAGTAGTCTTTTGGTCCCCAGCCAACCATCACATCAGATACTCTGGTCCTAGACCTCCCCAAAACTCCTAGCATGACAACATATGTTAAGCCCTCTGGAGCTGTGAATTCCACACACCCTCCCATAATCTCCACATATCCTACTCTCTTGGGCAAGTGGGAAAGAGAGGGGGAAGAATATTTGCCCATAAATGCAGAAAGCTACACTAGTGCTGCTTATTTTTCACATTACAAATTAAGTTCTTATCCAGGCGGGAAGACTCTGGAATGACTGGTCAACTAGTGAAACTGTGAGATCACAAGAGTCATGAAAGTGAAAACTGAAGAACTGGGCAGAGAGAGGATTTTTCATGAGACTGTTTAAAATTTTATTTTATTGGTTTTTGTTAAAATTACAGAGAGGGGGAACCTTTGTTAAGTATTCAACAGATTTGCCCTTTGTGGGATTATTGCTCACAGTACACATCCTTGAGACCACCCAGAAGTTCTCCAACAAAACAAAGGAAGAGCAGATTTGACATTATTGATCTTTCTAATGCTAAAAAAAAAAAGAAAAAAAAAGGAAAATATATCTTCCGAGAATGACTTTTAGCAATTTAAAAGGTAAATTAAAACGTACTCATAGAATTATGAAATGTCTAATAAACATACAAGAAATCAATTTACCATCAAATATGCCACTAATTCATATTTAAATAACAAAGAATTAATTAAAACATCATCATCTTCATTTAGGTGAGCTTCCTTTTAGCATAAATGTGTTAATAATATTACTTTAGCTTCATTATAAATAGAAAACATATTTTTAAATTGTTCATTTGCTTCAATTTTTCTAAAACAGCAAAAAAGCTTCAAAACCTAATGACATGAATTCAGGAAGAAAGGCCAAAAATTTCTTCTATAAATTCAAGTAGTTCTATTAGTAACAGGGAAAATAAAATCTTTTTATCTAAACATTATGTTATCCTTCTTTCTTCCCATTATGTTCATAATACTATGTTCCTGATCTCAAGGCCAGGCTAGAGTCACTATAAATATTCTATCTGATGTAGATGAAGCACATTGATTTAAGTGGGGAAGATTTGAATAGCGTACCTCTAAAGAGCTGCCACAGTCGATGTGGGTTTGAGGATGAGCTCTTCTCACTCCTTAGAAAATGCCTCATGTAGCCAGCATAATATATAGCCTGTGACAGCTACAATCCTATCACTTGCCTTGTCATGGTGATGGTGTTCTTAATTGAATGTGAGAGTGGAAAAGGTGAGTGTCTGGCGCCTTATAACCAGCTTGCTCTGGGCAGAAGTGCCTCATTAGCCATGGTAGGCAGCTCACCAAGAAGGGACTCCGATTTCAAACCAAGAACATCAGGCCTGGCCAAATGGTTTGCAAAAATTGTGCCAATCACACATGCTCCATGGGTCTTCGTCTTTAGGGAGTATATCAGTAGAATGTCAGGATGTCTCCTGGAAACGGAGCACAAGTTCGTTGCCTGATGGCTGTGGAAAATGGAAAAAGGCTACTGCATTCTGGGTGCATAGCTGGTTAAACAAGCAGGCCCAAGCACCATGTTTGGCTTCCCTGAATGTGGGAACAACAACAGGGAAATCAAAAAAAGTAGCTGAGAAGCTGAAGAGAAGTGCAATGTTTTGTCGAGCGGAACAATGAGAAGCCAGTAAAAATAGATGGTATAGAATTTAAGTCTGTGCATTAAATTAGGGCTGTCAAACGATTAAAAAATTAATACTGATTAATTGCGTGATTAATCACACTGTTAAACAATAATAGAATACCATTTATTTAAATATTTGTGGATGTTTTCTACATTTTCAAATATATTAATTTAAATTACACCATGAAATACAAAGTGTACAGTGCTCACTTTATTTTTTATTATAAATATTTGCACTGTAAAAAACAAAAGAAAAAGTATTTTTCAGTTCACCTAATACAAGTACTGTAGTGCAATCACTTTATCATGAAAGTTGAACTTACAGATGTAGAATTATGTACAAAAAATAACTGCATTCAAAAATAAATCAATGTAAAACTTTAGCATCTACTAGTCCGCTCAGTCCTATTTCTTGTTAAACCAATCGCTTAGACAAACAAGTTTGTTTACATATGAAGCAGATCATGCTGCCTGCTTCTTGTTACGTCACCTGAAAGTGAGAACAGGCATTCACATGGCACTGTTGCAGCCAGCATCGCAAGATATTTATACGCCAGATGCGCTAAAGATTCATGTCTCTTCATGCTTAATCCACCATTCCAGAGGACATGCGTCCAGGCCGATGACAGGTTCTGCTCGATAACAATCCAAAGCAGTGTGAACTGATGCATGTTCATTTTCATAATCTGAGTCAGATGACACTAGCAGAAGGTTGATTTTCTTTTTTGGTGGTTTGGGTTCTGTAGTTTCTGCATTGGAGTGTTGCTCTTTTAAGACTTTTGAAAGCATGCTCCACACCTCATCCCTCTCAGATTTTGAAAGGCACTTCAGATTCTTAAACCTTGGGTCGAGTTAGAAATCTCACATTGGTACCTTCTTTGCGTTTTTCAAATCTGCAGTGAAAGTGTTCTTAAAATGAACAACATGTGCTGAATCATCATCAGAGACTACTATATCATGAAATATATGGCAGAATGCAGGTAAAACAGAGCCGGAGACATACAGTTCTCCTCCAAGAAGTTCAGTCACAAATTTAATTAACGCATTATTTTTTTAATGAGCATCATCAGCATGGAAGCATGTCCTCTGAAATGGCGGCCGAAGCATGAAGGGGCATATGAACATTTGCATATCTGGCAAATGTAACTACCTTGCAATGCTGGCTACAAAAGTGCCAGGCGAATGTCTGTTCTCACTTTCTGATGACATTGTAAATAAGAAGTGTGCAACATTATCTCCTGTAAATGTAAATAAACTTGTTTTTCTTAGTGACTGGCTGAAGAAGTAGGACTGAGTGGACTTGTAAGCTCTAAAATTGTACATTGTTTTGTTTTTGAATGCAGTTATGTAACAAATCTACATTTGTAAGTTGCATTTTCATTGTAAAGAGATTGCACTACAGTACTTGTATGAGGTGAACTGAAAAATACTATTTCTTTTATCATTTTTACAGTCCAAATATTTGTAATAAAAAATATAAAGTGAGCAGTGTACACTTTGTATTCTGTGTTTTAACTGAAATCAATATATTTGAAAACGAGAAAAACATCCAAAATATTTAATAAATTTCAATTGGTATTCTATTGTTTAACAGTGCGATTGAAACTGCGATTAAAACTACGATTAATTTTTTTGAGTTAATTGCGTGAGTTAACTGCCACTAATTGACAGCCCTAATTTGAATACTTTTATTCAGTGTTGAGTCATGGGAACGTGAATGTGGATGTTAGGAGCAAATGAAGAGTGCTTGGTGTAAACAGAGGAGTTGATGAGAATTTTATACAATATGTCACATAAACCAAAGAGCAAAGTGTAGAAGTTCATGATTAGGCCAGCCATGACATACGGGTCAGAATGCTGGCCAATGAGGAAGACAGAAGAACAACTACTTCCACTACCAAAATGAGAATGTGCAGGTGGATGCTGGGTAAGACAAAAACTGACATACTATGCAGTGAAACAGTATGACCCATGATGGAGGCAGGTCCCATCATGGGAAAGCTCAGGGAGTATCTGCTGAGATGTCTGGGTCATGTGAGATAACGAGATGTGAGATATGTTGGCCACAGAGTACAAGAGCTAGTAGTCAGAGAACAAAGAGCATGACGAAGACCTAGACAAAGGTGGTTCAAGAAGCTGAAGGAAGATATGAAGAAGCTTGGTTTCAGCTTAGATGTACTTGACAAAAATGCTTGGAGATGAGGAACAAGAACTGCCAAACTGGATTGATGGGACAAGGCGAAGGAAAAAGAGATTTTTAGAATATGTAACAAAGGGTCAAATTTTGTAAGGGAATTCAATAAAGAGAAAATTCTTACAGACACTGCCAAAGGTTTTGGAATAACTAATTTTTTTGTACCCCCAAATTTTCCATACACACAATTTTCTGATGTACCAAAACATTATTTTTCATTAACCTTGCTAGAGATTTAGAGCTTTTACCCTACTGAAGTCAATGGCATCTTTTACATTGACTCCAGTAGCCTTTGAACCAGGCTCTTAGTACTCCCATTTTGCACTTGTGCTTCATTATGTCTTCTCTTAGAATTTTCCCATTTTTTCTATAGTTAAGGTTCTTTGATCCAGATCTTAAATATTTGATGAAACTGGACCTAATTTTGATTTAAAAAAATCAAATTAAGACTACAGAATTTGAATAGTTTCTAGTTAAACTTTTGAAGTGATTTATTTTGTTTAGGGGTTGATCTGTGAATAGCTAATTGAACTACTTCAACAGCAGTGGAGCCCCTATGGGAAATTGGGAGAAGACAACAAATCTGCTCCTCATATAACCAACGTGCTTTATACTGCAGTATTTGACTTTGTTTGGTCCAAGAAAGAGCAGCAGTGGGAAGGAGACATGGATTTTAACTGAATACTCTTTGTTTCTGCACACCTGCAGGGAGCATAGCAGGACACTCAGCTAGAAGGACCCAGAAACACTACTGGTGACTGGGATATAGTTATTTTATAGATCAGCAAAGTCCAGAGTGTATAGCCAGTCAACTACTTTTAGAAGAGATCTCAACTCAGGTTGAGATCCAGAATGGGCCAGAATCTTCCTGTCTTTTTGATTTTCAGGAAGTGCATGGCATAAAACTTTTAGAAGAGATCTCAACTCAGGTTGAGATCCAGAATGGGCCAGAATCTTCCTGTCTTTTTGATTTTCAGGAAGTGCATGGCATAAAACACTGTCTCTCTTTCATAAAGTAGTGGCCCACGCTCTCTCTGTGTGGAGGGATGATACAGTATGCTTTAGTGGGGACAGTAAGGCTGCTTTATTGAACATATTAGGGGAAACCTAAGTTTATTCTGATGCAGGTAGTAGGTTTGCTGAGTCCTTATGCTTTTGGTGGTTGAAGCTGATTCAAAGGAAGAACGGTCTTGTGGGTAAGGCAATGGGCTGGGAGTCAGGAAATCTGGAATTATTTCCTGGATTTGCTATCTTTGTGACTTTGCTAAATGACAATCTCTCTTGCTTCATTTTTCCCATTTACACCATGGGGATAATCATGCTTCTGAGATGTTATGAGGTTAAATGTATTAATAGATCAGAGGCACTCAAACTATGCCAATAAGTGGTATAGAAGTGCTTCAAGTGGGTTTATTTTTTTGAAGGACTCTGGGCTGGCCTCATACCAGAATTACTGGCATTTTCAGGATTGTTTTCAGGAGAACCTGGAGTCATAGGTGCTGGAAGTAGGAGTGCTGCCACACCCCCTGGCTTGAAGTGGTTTCCTTATATACAGGGTTTACAGTTTGATTCAATGGCTCTCAGCACCGCCACTGTAAAAATAGTTCCAGCATCCCTAGCTGGAGGCATTCCCAATAGCTGGACTGACAGCTGCAAACAGCTCTGACATCCTTGTGCAGTGTGCCCAACTTCCAGGCAGAGATTGCAGGAACTATGCTCATCAATTATAAGCATGCTTTTCTTCTCCATGGACACGCCTCAAAGCTTCTGAGTGGTCTTTCTTCTTCTCAAGGGAATGAGGAATCTGGCATGCAGAAAAATAAGATACTAAGAATGAGACACTTTGGTACTCCAAAACCACAAATAAAACTGAAGCAATGCAGATAAACAAATCACAGAAGCACTGAAATACACATACTGATGGCAAAAGCCAATCACTGAGGTATAGGTGCTGAATCACAGGCCTGAACTGAGGTAAACACAATTAAGAAGAGCAAAGAAGGGAGCTGGCTAGAAGTGGCAAGGGCAGGGCAGCCAAAGCAGGCTTGGCACTAAAACCGAGGAAAAGCTGGCACAGCAATGGGAGAGCCAAGAAACTGACCAGACGGCTGCATGGGCGAGCACCGGTGTGCCACCCCGGCTGTCCAACTCTCTGCTCTAGGCAGGGCGTGGCGCCCCGCCAGGGGATCAGCATGGCGGGGCCCTGCCTGTACCAGGTACACGTGCTGAGAGGAGCTTAAGAGCACCATCTCCTACGAGCCCCCCACACGTACACACTGGGCCTCCTCATCCCGCACCCGGAGGACGCCAGGCAGGGTGGCCCGGCGCGGGAGCTGGGGAGAGTCTTCTGAACGGCCGTCGCCCCCCGCCCCCCCCGAACCATCCGGATGCGGGGGTCGGGTGTGTCAGATGCAGACCGCCCCAGCCCCCACGGGGAGGCCCGGCGTGGCCACACGCTCCTTCTCCCAGCGCAGGTTTGAGCCAGGGCGGGCGGGAAAAGCCGTTGAGAGAAATCGAACAGGAAAGACAGCGGCGCCCGCGCGCGCCCACGGGGCGAGGAAGGAGACGGAGTAGGACGGGCGCGCGCACGCCGCTTTCGGCAGCGGCTGCGCGTGCGCCGTAGCAGGCGCTTACCTCATTGTCAGCTGTCAGCCCCGGCCGCGGAGCGGGCCTGATTTCCGGGGGAGGGGCCAGAGCGCGAAGGACACTGCCCGGGTGTGCGCGGAGCCCGGCCCATCCCACCCCTTAGCTGCCAGGCGCTGCCGGCATTCATCCGAGACGGCGGGACGCGGAGCCCGGGCCCCGCAGGAGGAGACCGCACAGACCCCGACCCCATCCCTGTGGTGAGTGCGGCGGCGGCGGCGAGTGCAGCAAGACCCCTCCCCCCTACGCCGGGAGTACCGCGGGGCTGGACCCCTCCCCTGGGCTGTGGGGTTGGAGGTCCCTTCCCCACCCCTTGGCCGGGCGTCTTGCTGTCGATGCAGCCCTCCCATCTCGTGGTGCCTGGGTGGGTTGGGGCTTGGCTGTGATTTGCTGGCTGTGCCGGGGATGCTGCAGCATCACCAGGCTCCTAGGCCAAGGGGATGTGTCATGAAAAACATGAGCCGCCTGGGGAGGAGGGAGGCTTTCTCTGCATGATAGCAGGGCGCAGCCTTAACCTTTTATCTTGTCTGAATGTCACTTGCAGCAGCTGATGGCTTCGCAGCGTTGACTGCTGTGCTCCCTGTGCCAGAGGTGTGGCCATCGTGGGCCGCAGGGCTCTACACCAGGGTTGCCATGCCCGTGTGGGGCATTCTTTGGGGGCAACTGTAGCAGGATGATGAGTTAAAAGTAGCCTTGAGTGGTACACCGCTGCAATCACCTCTTCTCTATTTTAAACATGGCTTTTTCCTGTTGCTAACACCCACAGAAACAATAGAGGAAACCGCTAGTTAAGGCCCTGCTGAAGGAAAAGAATCTGTGCAAAGTGTGAGTCTGTGAGTTTGCCTGTGAGGAGCCCTTTGTAGGGTTGGGGTCTAACATGGGAAATGCACATGCCTGAAGTAAACAACCTGAAAAAATAGATAATCTTTTTCTCTGTCTTTCAGTTTTACTCTAGGGGTTGTTTGTAACAATAACAGGAAAATGGTTTTTGGAAAGAAATAAATTCACATTCCATTAATGAGGATAAGACCTTGCCTGTATCACCCATTGCCTTTTGTAACTTCATATTCAATCAAATGTACTTTAATGTGCCAATGCACTTAGGCAACATCAAACCCTAACCTTGACTTGGAGCAGCTCAAGCTCTGTCTTCAAACTGAGGGCTTGTCTAAACTACAAAATTAGGTTGACCTTCAGGTTCTGTGGTAATTAAAACAGCCATTCTATCCACATTACCCTCCTTCTGCTGGTAGTGTGCGTCCTTACCAGGAGCACTTGCACTGACTGAAGTGAGGCATTGTGAGGTACTGACAGCTGGAGTCTGGGGCACTGACCGCTCCAGCTGTGTGCTAGGCAGGGGCTCAATTTGACATCAGGGAACCTACCTGCAGTGAAATTGACATTCCTGTCAGTTTCACAGCTGCTGCTATTTCACATTTCTTCTCTGATTCCTGCTTGAACTAAAAGCAGCTGTGAAACTGACATTCTTGTCAGTTTCACCACAGGTAGACTCAGGGCTGTGAAATCCAGTCCTGTGCTGGGCTAATAGCTTGGGCTGTCAGATTTACAGCAGGGAGTGGGGGGCACTCCCACTGGGAGCCTTGCTGCTTGTCTGATTGCCTGGAGACCTGCTGCAGCCTCATGGGGAGAAGGAGAGTCCAGCTGCCTCCCAGTGAGGGATTTGGTGGGGGAAGGAGAGCCCAGCCTGGGCGATGACTGGGCTTGGGTGGTTCTTCTGCCCCCACCGATTCCTCACCATGAGTTGGCGGCAGGGCTCCGGACTGCCAGCAGGTGCTGTGAGTAATGCTGTGTCTACACAGACACACTTACCCTAATTACACTGACCTAAGTGCTATGCCTTTTGCAGAGGTGGAGTTATTAGGTCAATGTATGGGGCAGCTTACATCGGTGGGAACAGCATTCTAGTGTAGACACTGACATAGTTAGGTCACTGAAAGCTGCCTTATGTTGACCTTATGTTGACCTGGTCCGTAGCGTAGACCAGGCCAAAGATTGCAGAACTGAACGGGAACAATGCTGTGGCAGCATACTAGTGTCCAACACAGACATGAGGTAAAGAGGGGAAGACTAAAACATCATGACAGATACGTGGGCCAGTACTTGAGGTAACCACTTGCCTACACCACTCTGTAAAATTTATATTTAACACTTAACAAACAACATTTTCTCATCTCTTCCCATAATGAGAGAACTAAAAATATTTTACTCGTTGTCTACAATGGGTAAAAAACCCCAAAAACCTGTCAGTGGGCAAGTAGAATATTAGAAGGTTGCTCGTCATAGAAAAGGGAGTGAAACTTAGACTTCTAGACTTCGAAGCTGCAATTTGTTTATTTTGTAAAAGTTTTTTTTTGTTTTTTCGAAAACAAAAGCTGAATTCAGTGGTTAATTCACCAGCTTCAATTTGTCGGGAGTTGAAAAGAGTGCATTTGATGTATGGCTTATTGTTTAACTTGGCCTCAAGCGTGTTTTTGTGGGAAGACTCCTGTTGAAGCCGTTGAATCTCCATGCAATCATAGAGGTCCACTTGCATGGGTCAGCTTGTTGGATTGGTGCCTTAGCTCTTACCACGTATTTGCATGTTGTGTGTGAGCCTGGAGTGGTAAAATGCTGCTGCTGCTACTACTACTAATTCTGGTGCAACATGTAAGCTTTTATTCTGGTGCATTTTTATAGCACCAAAACCCAATACAAACCATGGAAATGTTTGTAAATTCCAATAGAAACAGTTTTTAAAAAACATTCTTCTCTAGTACTTTCCATTCCAAAGTTCAGCATTATGGTAGTGTTTAGGAACCAAAAAGTTACTTTTATAAACAAAAATGAAACTAATAAACTCTTGAAATTGAAAGGTTTCAGAATAGCAGCCGTGTTAGTCTGTATCTGCAAAAAGACCAGGAGTACTTGTGGCACCTTAGAGACTAACAAATTTATTTGAGCATAAGCTTTCGCTGTAGCCCATGAAAGCTTATGCTTAAATAAATTTTAGTTTCTAAGGTGCCACAAGTACTACTGGTCTTTTTGAATTTGAAAGAAATTCAAAATGTAGACAAACAGCATACATAGTGTAATGGATTCTGTGAAGGTAGAATTGATATATTTTAAACATTGGCTAAATATTGCAAAAGTGAGTGTCTAAAGTTAGGCACCTAGATATGGATATGTCTGGTTATTATTAATGTAAAGAATTTAAAAACATTATTATGCTCTTTTTATCCTTTGCTCTGTCAGAGCAGATAATGAAAATTGGTTAGTCTATTTTATTTTGTTCATAGTCAGTTTCATTATTAGGTTCCTACTGTTTTGGCTGCAATCATTGTAGGGTATTGTTTTGTAAATACAAATGAAAAACTACTTTGAACAAATAATGGGAATATTTTTACTTTGGAAATTTTCTATTTTTAGTCTTTATTAAACCTTGATTTTTTTAAAAAAAGAAACTCTAAATATTTATCTAAGGAGTTAGTAATGTAGTTACCATGTTTTCTCCCCCAGAAACATGACCTCAATCTGGTCAAATCACGCTTGAGTAACTTTATGTTTAGTCCCACTAAGTGTAATGGGACTACACACGTGTGTAAGTGTTTCTAAGAATGGGGCCTAGTATTTTCAAATCTGACTCTATCCCTTTTAAATGATTAAGATACTAGGAATTTGCCACTGACAGTGAAGAGGTAGCAGAGCTTCTGTAGAACTAGAAGCATCTTGCAAAAATCATGTCTAAATAATAAAAAAATCTTGTTTGCATAAGATAGCTAGAGTTCATATCTCTGGAAATGATAACCTTAATTTTATTCAGTGGATACATTTATTGCATATGCTACTGTGATACTGTCAATATGCTGAAGTGTAATCAACAGGGCTGTCTTTTTAACAAGAGAAAGGTATCCATGTTAGGTTTACATTGGGTGACTCCTTGCCAAAAAGGATGGTAAGGATATCAAATATCTAGTGGTGCTTTCTGTAATTAGGAGGCTAAAATGCATAATTTATTTTATTTCAATTCAAATAATAAAAAGATGCCTATCCAAAGCACTCTGGGCTGAATATGAGGACAGTATAATATGTGAGAAAACAGAATGAGGGATCAGTTTCTTGAATAAACTTTGGTAACTGGTAAATTTGTCATTAAAACATGTAAAGCATCTAACATGTTCATATATGAAAGCCCCTCTTCAATATATAGTATCTGAAAATAATTGGTATAGAAAATAAAACAGTTTGGTATAGCTGATTCTCCTTAAATTAAAGTAAAATTTGAATTACAACTTAATCTTATTTTTAAAAAAGTAATACAATGGCTGACACCTGGTGTAAATTTTGCCAACACTGGTTAAAGTTACACATAGGTTGTCTGTGAAAGAATAGTATCTTGTTACATTCCAGCTGTGGGTCTGTGAAGAGGATGTTTGTCTTTTGTGGCTTCATTTTCAGCAGCCAGTCATTAAATGACTTTTACAAGTATAGAAATCTATATGTTTTGAACTATGTATAGTAGTAACCTTTTTCAATTTACATACTACTGTTAGCTTCCAAAGTAGGTTGAAACACATCTTTCGTTTTTCTATTGCAATTTTGCATAGTTTAGGTTGGAGTAGATGCACTCAAAAAAGTATCCTGAATCAGAGGACAAAAATCTATACATATTTAGGGAATAATCTAGTTGTAAATATGGTTCAAATATAATTTGTACACAAGTAGAGCTATATGTGTGTGTATTTTAAATCTTGTGTATACTATTTTTGTTTTGAGTTCCTTCTGTTGAGGCACACTTTTACCTTGTTACTTAATCTGAGAGATTAAATGTGCTGAGCATTTAAGAGAAATTTTTGTTAAAACCAGTGTAGACAGCAGGAGATGGATCCTACAATAAGACTAAGTATATGGTAATTGTCTATTAATTATCACATCTTTGCCCTGAAGGTAATATCTGGCACCTGATTCATTTTTATAGTCTGTGTTATCACAACATTGTGTAATCTGGTATGACTGTGTGATGTTGTACAGTCTGAGTCAAACGCATACAGGAGAACCTCAGAGTTACAAACACCTTGTGAATGGAGGTTGCTCTTAACTCTAAAATGTTTAACTCTGAACAAAACGTTACGGTTGTTCTTTCAAAAGTTTACAGCTGAACACTGACTTAATACAGCTTTGAAACTTTACTATGCAGAAGAAAAATGCTGCTTTCCCTTTATTTTTTTTAGTAGTTTGTTTAACACAGTTCTGTACTGTTTTTGGGTCTCTGCTGCTGCCTGATTGTGTACTTCTGGTTCAAAATGAGGGTGTGGTTGACTGGTGTGTTCATAACTCTGAAGTTCTACTGTATTTGTCTTCATAGGACATAGGATGCTAACTGGCTAATAGTTAACTTTTTATTTTATTGTATGTCAGTATTTGTCTCTTAGTAACTATATTCTTACGCTTAAATTGGACATCTGTTGCTCAAACTTAATTTGGAAAATAAGTCCTGATACTGGATACAAATTACAAACCTCTGGGTACTTTCAATGTCATTGGTATTCCAAGCATCTGGTGAATCAATATGCATATCACTGCTGAGCTTTTAATTTTTTTTTTTTAATTCAGTAGTCAAAGCAGGACAAACTCTTTGTAATAATCTGAAGTCTAGTGTCTGGTGCTATCTAAGTTACTGTTCTCAGACAGACTTTCTGATATTTTTATTGGGCTATACCTTTCTGCAATGGTGGAATATCCTGAATCCTCTTCAACTTTTTTCTTTAAATTTACCACCATGAAGGCAGTCTGAATTTTTTGTTTATATCATTTTATAAGACAAATCAACACATGGCTTTTGAGTGGGAATTGATGCTGACAAGTTTCTTATAGTTAGTTAATAGAAAATGTGCCTGACAGTAGAGTACAGTGTTTTTTTTTCCTCACAAATCTTGTGTAATGTGAGTTGATTTTGGCAATGTCAATTACTTGATGCTAAGTCCACTTTTTAATACGACAATGTTCAATTCAACATCTTGAATTAAACTTGTTAGCTTTAGCCTCTTCTTTTAATTTTAATCCACTGTTCTATTATAGTGATGAAAAGCTTAAGGTGAACATGTGAATATATGAAAGGAAATAGAATATGTAGAAAAGTGAAACACAAGGCACTCAATATTTAAGGTTAATCCAGTTAGCCATTAAGATGCTTGGAAAATTATCAAAAAGAATTGCCTAATCTTATGAAGCTTGCAGAGTGGCTATATGCGGTGCCTGCTTATCTTGTTGCATGTCTTTTGAAAAACTTTGTAAATGAGTGGATCTACTCAAAATAAAATACAAGAAAATATTGGTTATTTCTTGTTCACACACAGTATTCCCATTCCACACATTTTGTGTCTGCTATGGCAGGCTAGAAGGGAGGACCTCACTTGTGAGTCAGGAGAAATACTTGGTTTCAGCCCCTTCTTTTGCGAGAACACAGTTTAATTCTGCCTCTGCTGGTCTGCAAATTTCCTGCTCTCTCAGTGAGCACAGAAATACTTTAAACTTATTTCACTTTTGGCTCTCTTCCCTGTCTTTCCTTCCTAAGAAATTTTGTCCACTGGTCCAGTGGGAGGTTATAAATTTTTATATTTTCCTATTTTCCTATTGTGTACAACCAGTTAGGACTTGGTGGGGTCTCTGCTATCTGTGTGAAGTAACTCAACATTGCCATAGTCTCCCAAAATGGTGGATTTGTACATTTTATATAAAGACATGACAGATTGACTGGTCACAGCAATATTTGTATTCTCACAGTTCTTCTGTGTTAGAAATGCAAAATGGAGTCTTGTCTTGGCAGTCATACTTTGCCCAATATCTTTGTGACATGAAATTAATTCTGGAAGTGCCATCTTTGGCAGCAGTCCATTCATGTATGACCATCCTGATGATACTTCAGATTATATAAACCTATTTGTCTCCTGGGATGACTCTGGCTTAAATCAGATCTGCTGGTGAGGACTTAATTCTTGGGGTGTGATTTTGGTAAAGTAAGGCTGGCTATGGTTGTACAAGATTTCCCTTTACTTGCATAAATATGGAACAAAGTTTACCTGTAAATAGGCAGCTCCTGCAAGGCGTCTATTAGCGAGTGTATGTGTAGGTCTCGCATTGTGAAGGAACTCCACAGATCCTCCCTTGGCTTACTTGTGCGTCATTCCTAGTGATCAACTTTGATCATAGAAATTAATGCTCAGTTTCCTGCATGTGCAGGGAATTTCTTCTAACCCCATACCTGTTAATTTCAGGTTTGATATCCATTTTCAATGGACTGTCTTACTAAAAGATATTGCTTTCCTTATACCTGACACATTCAGTGATTAAACTTCTTGGATTAGCATTCATTGCCTTATGTCTCATGACACATAGTTGTGGTCACACATCTGTATGCTACTGCGCTGAGAATAATGTTCAGTTAGCTCACTGAATCTTAACGAAGCCCAACTATTGACTTATCCTAGAATCCGCATCTGGAACAGGCTTCATCTGTAGGAACATCCTAACTTTGTCTATTTAGATATGGCTGAATCTCTTTCAGAATTCTTATGAATTCTGGTTATGCTTACCTACCATAATCATTAGGTTGCTTACCAGCTCAAAATATAGTAACATAGGAGTAATCTGATGTTTAATTAAAGCATTATTATGTGGATTCATGCATCCGATACCATCCTTAGGTTTTTTTAGTTAATGTTCTCACTGAGACCAGACTCTCTCATTTTACAACTTGGTTAAAAAGCAGTTCTAGACTGAAAGATGACTGTAGATCTTAAAACACTTGGAGATCCACAATCAATCTCATTAGAGCCTTATCAGCGTGCCCACTTTTCAATTAAAATGTCATTTCTAGCTGTCGTCTTTGCATACATAACCTGGATTTTGAAGCAAGCTGATCTTGTTTTGTGCATGTCCATCATTTAATAAAGATTTTGCTGGCTGAACTTGGCTATCCGTGATCACTGAACAATCTTGTTGACTTCAGTGGGCTTGTAGAAGTATAACTGACTGGAATTTAGAAAACAATTTTGGTGATACAAAGTAGCAATGGAATTCTCTCAGGCATTGCAGCGTGAACAGGAATACAACAGTAAACTTGCTTAATCTCACAGGTGGCACCAAATACACATTAGAAGCAGAGCTATTGTGCTTTTTATTATAGTTGTTCTTCACAAACATACTTTAAGGCTGGTGTGATGCCTTCATAACAAGTAGGCCTTCCATGGACTAGCTTCTAGCAATATGAACACTGATTAAGTCCATTATTTGGTTGTGAGAAACCTGTGCTTGATAGTTATTTTATTGTGATCCTTGTAGAGCTTATTGTTAGGAACTTCCTCAAAATCTTGAAGAGTAGGAATGTATTAATAGTAGATCTTGAGGAAAAGAAATAACATATTTGTCCTTTTTTTTTTTTTAAGGTATGAAATTTTAATATTCTCATTCATGCACTCACCTTTCTTGTAGAGTAGGATTCATGCTGACTCTTGTAAATATTTTTCCTGCTCTCAAAGGTAGTAGCAGCGAAAGGGACTATTATATTTGCCCTTGTGTTTTGGAAGTGGAATGTAAAAGAGGAACATCTTTCAAAACCTCATTGCTTTGGGAGCCCCCATTTGGGTCTTGTGAAAATTATTGCAGGTAATTTTTCTTAGTGATGGTCAGAATAGTAGGTAGGAAAGACTTGGGGTGGAGTATGGTATCTTTATTTAAACAAACAAAGAGAAACAAAAATCCACAAGTGGAGATATTTAGGATTTGTTACAGAAGTCTTCCAACTTCTTGGAGATCTTTTAAATATATTTCTGTTTAACATTTCCAGACTGTTGGTTGTGTTGCTGACTAATAAACATATTATTTCTCAACTTTGATGTTTTTAAACCTGGGCTCCATTTGCTAATACCAAAATATGTTGTATTCTGCAAATCAATAGTTAAAATAGGTGAACAGAAACACTATTCTGAATGTTTCCTTGATTTTTTTTAAATGTAAAAAAAAAAACAATATTTGAAGCAAACATAACCAATCTTCAATAAAAGTTTATCTTTAATGAGACTAGGCAATGTCATTTCTTTATCTGGCGGAGGAGAGTCAGAGATGAATGTACAAAGTTCATGTCGTTCAGTCTCAAATTACCATCTTCTTGTGTTAGTGCTGCACAGTGAACTCCAAAGCTGTTTTTACAGGCTTTTTTTCTTTCTCTTAGCTGTGAAACATATTACTATATCCTGACTTCCGTTGAAAATTTCAATCCCCATTCACTTCTTGAATGTATCATTTGTAATCCTCTGTTGGAAAGGCGGCTTGTTGGATGCACCGTCATACCTAAATTCCCTAGTCTTATACAATTCAATTATTTATGGCTCTCAACTTTTTATGCATATATAAAAAGCATTCTGGCTCTGAGAACATAATGCTGCTGTATCAGTCCTGAAAAGAGAGGAGAATGGGAAGAGTCAAAAGAAGGATGTGCTATTCTCCTCTCCCCACACACACTTGTTCCAGCAATACCCTGAGATAATTTTTTCATAACCTGTTTGTTACGATGACCAAAAGTCCATGGTCAGTTCTGATCTTAGCTTCTTGCATATTGCTGCCATTATCTCCAGATTTCCCCCCCCCCCCCGCATTTAGAAAAAAATCTATATACTCTGGCAGCATCTTTAGGCTGTTTGTTGAATTGCTGACTAAGCTTATGCACAGCTGCTGAGCCAGGGACTCTTTAGTTTATGAAGTATTAAAAATACTGTTTCACTTAAAATATGACTTACAAAAATGAACTTGTTAACCTTTTCCATGATTGTTAATGAATGAATAGTATGTACGGTAGGACAGTTAAAGCTTGAGTACATTAAAATACAGAATTTATGTACTTTTAATGTGACCTACATTTTATCATCTGGGTCGTGGTAACTGGAAACTACAGTAAAAGACATGGCTTGAGATTAGTTTAACTGTTTGTCCTTCATTTCCATGATGGAGGCAGCAGAAACAGTAACAGGACACCTACTCTGACCATCAGTATTCCATATCTATTATTTATTGTTTGTAATGCTAATTTGAACAGTTATTATGGTAATCCTGTCTTCCTGAGCCATCTATTCTGTAAATACAAGATGAAGGTGATGTGAACCCCAGACTTCGACGTCATTGTGATGGTCTTAATTTGTTAATAAGTAACTTTAAATAAGCTTTTCATTGTTGTACTGTTCCTGTTGCCTACATCTACATCTTGTCACAATCTTTTAAACAAACTTCAAGTCTGTGATCTTTCTCAGGACTGAGAGTCACCCTGTTACCTCCTGTCTCCAATGAGAGGGAGTCTCTCTTGTGGTAGCTGCGTGTCAGCTTTTTGGCACCTGTCAGCCCTTCAGCCAGTCAGGCATTCTCCTGTGGACATATGCCAGCCCTTCCTTCTCCAGGCAGTTTAGCAATAGATGCGCCTCAATCCCCAAATCTCTTTGATCATTCCCCTGGGATGTCCATCCCGTGACACTAACTACTCACAGAATTTCCAGATCCTCTGCACCCAAAGGTGTACCATACCCTAATTTACCAGTTTTACCTTAAACTACTGCTCCTGTAAACCACACAACACTTATGAGCCCTTAAATAAACCTCCTTTTGTTTCATTATATGAAAGAATAAAGATTTAACTAGAAACCAGAGAGTGGTGGAAACATGTTCTTACAAAACAAAACAAAATCATAAAGCGTGAATTTGTCTCTACATTTATCAATGGTTTACTTTATTAGATAAAGTAGATTTTTTTTCCTCTCCAAGTTCAGTCTGTTTAGAAGCTGGCTAGTTTATCAATAACTAGAAAGAAATGTTCATGAAAGCATCCCTTCCGTCAGGGGTTTCCCTCAGTGAATGGATTCAGATTGCCTTTCTTTACACTGTTATACTGAAAACAGTCTTTCATGTCTATTCACAGGCCGGATGAACCTCTGCCTTGTTGTAGAGTTTCTTTTCTATATTTAAGAGGCTTTGATTGTTTGTTGTTTCTCATGGTTTTTCATTGACTAACTGTTCCGGGATGTGGCAAGGGTAGACCATAGAATCTTGCATTACCTCACCAGCAGACTCGGGCGGGGTGACTTGAATGAGCCATCATTCAGACACATTATCTCCTGGTGGCCAATTTCTACTCCAGACCATAAAGCATATTTTTAGTATAAATACCGTACATTATTCCTTAAATGTAACGCATATATACATCTTGCAATGGCTGATCCTTGACAAGTTATGAGCTTTCTGAGGATACCTTTGCATGATATTCATTATGGAAAAATAACCTGTAAGATGTGTTTGGTGCAGTGAGTTTGTCAGGTCTGAGATGAACGTTTGCAAGGACCAGAGGACCCTTTGCCAAGGGGTGTCTGTGGGTATGGCTCCACAGCAAAAAACAAAAAAAAACAAA
Organism: Lepidochelys olivacea; assembly: GCF_965140295.1. Classification (NCBI taxonomy): domain Eukaryota; kingdom Metazoa; phylum Chordata; order Testudines; family Cheloniidae; genus Lepidochelys; species Lepidochelys olivacea. The sequence goes on along the minus strand of NC_140417.1, from coordinate 75,727,091 downwards.
AAAAAAACCCCAAACCCATGGCTAGCCAGTGCCAGCTGACTTGGGCTTGCGGGGTTCAGTTTACGAGACTGTTTTCATTGCTTTCGGGCTCAGGCTGGAGCCTGAACTGTGGGACCCTCCCACCCCACAGAGTCATAGAGCCTGGGCTCTGGAATCCTCCCACCCCCAGGCTCCAGCTGTATAGACATACCGTGAGTCACGAAGTCATACAAACAAGCTGTTTTATAGGTAAAATGGGGTAAAAAGGATTGAAGAATTTCCCTATGTTCCATATTATTAAAATTGTCTGGGAGGGGGAAGGGAAGAATGTCTGGCACAGAGCGTATGAGAAACTGAAGCTGAAAAGAACTTGTTTTGGTTTTGAACTGGGGACGGGTAAGAAGTTGAGTAAGAAGAGTCCAGTTCTATAGAATGGAAAACAGTCTTACAGGTGATTTGCAAATGATTTTTAAAATATTAGGGTGGTTGTTTTAGCTCTACTTCCTTATCATGAATAAAGGAGGCCTGTAATTTCTTCTCTCCAAAAATATAAAAAAAAATCTTAGCTTTTAACCTTAAAAGATATCAAGGATGTTAACTCTGGACTTCCCTGCCTTTGTTGAAGGCATTTGTGGGTGAGGGATTTGCCTTGGATCTGATGTATATTTTGAATCCTGCTTAGCTGAGCGGGCAGAGGTTGTTGAATCTTTAACGAACAGAAGCTTCTAAATTTTCATTGGACATTGGCATTAAATACATAGATATTAAAAATTTTAAGTGCACTAAATATTTTTCCTCTGTTTCTCAAATTTCAGTGTCTTGTGATGTTGGCCATGCTCTAGAGCAGAATTTCTAATGATGTCCTAGAATTTCTAATATTAAAGGAGGGTTTGGGGAACCTGTCTTCTGTTTGTTTAAAAGATAAATAAAATCTTATGCATAATGAGAAACTAAGACTTGTGCCCATTCTTGCTATTTGACTTTGCAGGCAACTCATCCACAAGTATTAACATCACACTCAGCCAGTCTTAATGTTAAATCCTGTGGAATGCTATTAAAAAAAGTTGCACATCTACCGAATAAAAATTACGTAATATCAGAGATCAATAGCCAAAGAATTTTCAGGGAAGTCTCCAAAACTACTAACGTGCCAAAAAATTCTATATAACAGACGGCATTTTGCAATGCATAGCATATGCCATCTGCTATCATTTACAAAGTCACAGTATACAAGCCATACTTACCAACAGCAATCAAAAAGTCCCAAAAGATCAAGTACACTACACCAAAGTAACTTGTTGGTCGGGTTTGCGAGCTCAATACCTGTACTTCAGAATATTGTCCTTTCTCTTTGACTCTCTTGTCCTCCGTTCTGGTGCAAAGTTGCTGTAAACATATTCACAATTTTAAACTTTGGCTTTCACTTGGCTAAAGGGTAATGATGGCAACTCTGTACACACTTAGTTTTATTCATTTGTGAAATTACAAGTGCTGCAATTTTGGGTGACTGCTCATGTTGCTCAAAGTTCTGAAATACTGAATGAGGTGCTTGGAGTTCTTGTTGCTGAACCATCGGGACCTTTGTTCAGCTTCTTGAGTGGATAACTACCTATAGGTCTGATATACTCTAAGAGGTTATTGAGAGGGAAGCCATGCATATGGGACAAGAACGGACAACTCAGAAAGTGTCCCTCCTTCACCAAGCCAGGCAGCGATGGCATTGTCCTCAGTGCAGTACAAATGGCTTGTGTTTGTGTTAATTCAGATAGAAGTCCAGAGATTAGGTGGATCAGGACGAGTCAGGGGTATTTAACTTCCAGTTGGAGAGCACAGTAGTTTTCCATGCAGTCTGGAGTCTACCAGGGAGCTGGGGCTGGTGGGTAAGGAAGAAGGAAGATTTTGAAAACTAGTTCCTATCAGAATCTATACTGCAGTTCTCACAAGTCAGTGTTGCCAGTTCATGTGACTTATTCGTGAGTCTTTTTTGATATTTTAAGTTGTTTTTTCATAAAGCTCCAGATGCTGAAATCAAGTGATTGCATGAGAAATTGAGCATTCATTTTAAAATAATAGTTTTTAACGTGCCTTCATGCAGAGAAAAGCTTGAAAAATTAAAATTAACTGTATCTTAAAGGCTTAGGAACCAGAGGGCAAATTAAAACATGCAACACTTATTTTTAAATCAGTCATGGTTTTTTGTGTGGCCTGCCACTGAGTTTTAACACTTGATGTTGGCAATACTGCAAATGATCCCACCCTTTTAGTAAGATGGCTACCATTAGCAAGCTGTTTCCAGTTGTAGTTGAAACATTTTGTTTGCTATATGTTGCACAATTGACTAATGGTGGATAGAACATCTCTAGAAACTCATGAAATATATATAGGTAAACTGTGTTTTTCTGATATAATTAGGCATCCATGTGTCATTTATAATTTTTAGCTGTATTGTGTTCTCCTGAGTTGTTAATTCAAGTGTAATATTTTCTTCTTTTTCATTTCCACAGAATCAAGAAACTTTCAAGGACCAATGAACCCCATAGCTCATGGAAGAAAAAAATCATATCAGGACATCCTTGGTTTCCAAGTTACCGAAGTACGGAACAAAATCTTTAGGGAGCACCCTACAGCCAATGCCAAATAGGACAGCTGTTCCCTTGTCAGGGAATTCTCATAGCAGTCGTGGCAAAAATTGCAGCAAGCACAATGGCACTGTTCATATGTCTTCCTTTGCTTTTAGCTGGCAAAAATCAAATAAATATCAACTTGGTGATCAAAGTGGTGGTGAGTCTAACTCTGCCCAGAATTCCAATGAAAAACTAGATGATTCTGAGAAGTATCCTCCTTCTCAAGGAGGATTTGGGAAAGGTGTGCTCAGGGTGGGTTTGAACAGCACCTCTTCAGTAACATCAAAAACAGCAAAGCAAGTCAACATGTTTGTGTCCTCTACAGAAGAATTAAACCAAAAGTCTTTGCCTGGACTGTCTAGTTCAGCGAAATTTACCAAAGGTACGTTATTTGGCAGGACTTCGTATTCTGGAATCAGTGCTCCAAAATCACATTTAAATGGGTTTTATGGAAATAGGCCATCTGTAGACTTGCAGAAGTGTAGAATTAACTCCAATGCCACCAGAACCAGTTCAGGAGAGAGTTTGGCGCAATCCACAGACAATGCTAAATCTTTTTCCTGTGAAAAAATGGGTAGATCACAAAGTTTTTCACATTCCATTCAGAATTCTTTCCTATCTGCTGCATCCTTAACCAGATCACATTCCTTTAATAAAGCTGTAGATCTTACAAGGCCTTATCAAAAACAGCACCTGGCTATTAGAGCGTCTCAGAGGTCAACTCTGTTGTCAAGAAATGCCCAACAGTTGGATCTACCTAGTGGAAATGAACCTTTAAGGTATGGATTTACCAGGCCATACACTTCTATATCAACCTCTGGTTTAAAGAAGCCACCGCTCTCAAATGGATCCGGGGCATCATCCTCTTTGGGGTATGGTATGGGTCGTCCTTCTTTACTGAAACCTACCAGACAGCCGTTTACTGGAAAGATCATTGTGGATGACAGCAAAAGTACAAGTACTGACATGTGCATAGTGAAGGTCTCTGAGGTTACAGTAAATGTCAACGGAGCCATTGAGAAAAAAGACCTAGAAAATGACAGTCAAAGAACAGAATGTGGTGAAGCCCTTCATGACAGTCTGGGGAAGCATGGCTCTAAAGTCATATGCATGAATGATGATGTGGATGAAATATCCATATCTTCCTTGTCCTCTTCTGAGAAGAATGACTTGAGTGAAGACTTCAGCGATGACTTTATAGATCTAGAAGATTTAAACAGAAGAATACAAGTGAAGCAAGAAGAAGTCCCTATTGAAGAGTTATTGCGTGGAGGTGCAACACCAGTAGATCCAGTCACTTCTCTCAAGGAAAGTGAAAGGCCTCATTGTAACACCGATGAATGGCTAGATATAGATGTTTCTGGTAAATATTTTGTTGTACTCTATTTATTTGTCTTATTACTCCTGAGGGCGTTCAGTGTCAAAATTGAAAATTCTGCATCAAAGAATTAAAAATTGTGCGCACAATATTTTAAAATTCTGTAAGTTTTATTTGTCAATAAATAAATGCAGAGGCTCTAGCATGGCAGTAGGGAGCACAGGCCACTAGCTGTACGAAGGTGGGAGATCACCCTGCAACCTCTCCATCCCCCCTTCCCAGAACACAGACTCAGCGGTGAGGCTGCACCTGACCCTGACACAGCACAAAGCATGGGCTTGCCCCAGAAACACCCTGGGACCCTGCCGGTCTGCACCAGGTGTGGGGTAGGCAGGATCCAGGTGTGTGGGGGGGATCCATGTGTGGGGCGAGACGGTTCTGTGTGGGACAGTCTGGGTGCAGGCAACGCAGTGGGGTTTCTATATGTGGGAGGATCTGGATGCACGGAGGCTTATTGTGCAGGGTTCCAGGTGGAGGGGCAATGGGACTTTTGTAGACACTTCCAGGTGAAAGTTGTTGGGCTCAGCAGTGTGGGTCTGGGGGAGGGGTGTCTCAGCAGGGGGCCTGGGTGTTGGGGGAGTGGTGCTTTGTGGGTTGGGGGTCTGGGTCCAGCTAATTGGGGGTCAGTGGCGTGGGGTCCATGTGCGGGCTCAGGGTGGTGCATAGGGGTGGGGCTCATCAGGGTCGGGGTTTGAGAGCAGGGGGCTCAGTGGGGAATGGTCTGGGTTCAGGAGTGGGGGTTCAGAAGGGGGTCTGGGTGCAGAGGGGCTCCAGATGCAGGGGTTGAGGTTCTGTGAGGTTTGGGTACGGAGGGCTAGGGGGGTTCTGGGTGTATGGGGTGGGGTTTGGTGGGGGTGTCTGGGTATGGGAGATCCAGATGCCTGGGGGTTGGGCAGATAAGGGAGCAGCTCCTGTACAGTGAGCCTTCCCCCCACAGCTGAGGAGTGATGGGGAGCAGGAAGTAGGGGAGGATGCTGAGCTTCCTGCAGCTGGGGGAGGTTTCTGGGGGTGGATCTGACACAGCCCAGGCCACTCCTTGCAGAGGAAGAGGAAGTCCCATCCTCTCCTGCCTCCAGCCCAGCTAGCAGCTGCTCCCAGCTCAGGTAGAAGCCACTGGCTGTGGTGTTCCCAGCCCTATGGTGGTTTACCTCTCCGTTGGCTTCTGTGGGTGTCTGAAACGATGTACCTGCACAGCTAGGGAGTGGTACATGACTGCTCTTGCAGTTTTCCTTTGCTTCTCTGTCAGAAAGTCATTTTTCTGCGGGGAAGCAAAGATATCTGCATGGGACATTAATTCTGCACATGCGCAGTGATGCAGAATTCCCTCAGGAGTATCTTATGTAGAGAAATAAGTTTCTGTTTGAAATACTAACTTGTTTGTAAGTATTTCTAATTTATCTAAATCATCGTAAAGTAAAACTAGTTTTTCTATATTCCCAAATTAGTTGTATTAAGTCCTATATAAATTATTATTAATGATTGATAAATGATCCCTGGCCTTGGATACTGTATTTTCCAGTCTTCTGTACAAACATTGAATACTACTAATATAAGATGTTAAACTGAGTTGTCGTCCAAAAGAAAAACTCTTGTTCTGTTTTAGATATTTTTAGAAAGGAAAAACTGACAGTGGCAATTCATGTTCTAATTTTTTTTTTTAAATGTAATGAACTTAAGTTTCAGTTGGTGGCTCTCAAGAGTGAATTGTGCTTATCTTTGACATTTATTTCAATGCAGTATTAGTAAATGTCAATTATCATATAATGCTGAAATACAAGATAGGAATCCAATGAAATAGTGACCCATTTGGTGTTGCTTGAGCTTAATGAAAACTCCTTATGGTAAAAACAACACTTCTCACTAAAGCTAAACATAGTTTAAAAATCTGCACTATTAGCATAGCTCTTTTTGTTTTATCCATTATTTTTGCAGTGGTATTACTTAATTTATTTTGCTTTTTGCAGCTTTTGCAGTATACTAGGAAATACCTTTCTTCAGAGCTGATATTGCATCACACTCTGGGTCTGTGTGCATGATCAGTGCCTCTAATACCCTGCATGAGCCTGAGAATCATTTACTGCTTTGTCCTGATCTGCCCTCTTTCTTAGAACTGTGGGTTCTAAACAGGTGTCTAATCTAATAGCCTAAACATCGTCGGAGCACTTTTAACAGATAAATGTGTTATACACAGGGGTGCTGGAACAATTTGTATAGTGGGGATGCTGAGAGCCATTGAACCAAATTGTAAACCATGTATATGAGGGAAACCACTTCAAGACAGGGGATGTAGCAGTACCCCTAGTTCTAGCACCTATTGCTATACATGCTTAAAAATTTATGGCAGAGCTGTTTGCTATGGGAGCCATAACATCAAATTCCTAAGGATAAGTTTGTATTATGTTTAGGAATTTACAACAGTTATGGCTCCAGTGGCAAACAACTCCAGCACATTTGGAGATTGTACATGCTTTTATAAATCCCCAAAGAGATCCGCAGTCCCTCTTCACATAGCAGTAACTTAGATGTATATAGCACCTACAGAAGGGGAAGGTGTCCCACCTGATGGCATCTGCCAGGGGAAATCAGTATGCCATGGAGGTGGCATGCCCCTTTCCCCAGGTAGATTTGCACAAGTGCTTTTATGCACACAAGCAAAAGAGATAGTTTATGCCATTAGAATAGTACATGATTTTTAAAACAAACTTTTTTAAATCAAAAGGAGTATTTGTGGCACCTTAGAGACTAACCAATTTATTTGAGCATAAGCTTTCGTGAGCTACAGCTCACTTCATCGGATGCATACTGTGGAAAGTGTAGAAGATCTTTTTATATACACACAAAGCATGAAAAAATACCTCCTCCCACCCCACTCTCCTGCTGGTAATAGCTTATCTAAAGTGACCAGTCTCCTTACAATGTGTATGATAATCAAGGTGGGCCGTTTCCAGCACAAATCCAGGGTTTAACAAGAACGTGGGGGGAGTAGGAAAAAACAAGGGGAAATAGGTTACCTTGCATAATGACTTAGCCACTCCCAGTCTCTGTTCAAGCCTAAGTTAATTGTATCCAATTTGCAAATGAATTCCAATTCAACAGTTTCTCGCTGGAGTCTGGATTTGAAGATTTTTTTTGTTGTAATTTTGTTAAACCCTGGATTTGTGCTGGAAATGGCCCACCTTGATTATCATACACATTGTAAGGAGAGTGGTCACTTTAGATAAACTATTACCAGCAGGAGAGTGGGGTGGGAGGAGGTATTTTTTTCATGCTTTGTGTGTATATAAAAAGATCTTCTACACTTTCCACAGTATGCATCCGATGAAGTGAGCTGTAGCTCACGAAAGCTTATGCTCAAATAAATTGGTTAGTCTCTAAGGTGCCACAAGTCCTCCTTTTCTTTTTGCGAATACAGATTAACACGGCTGTTACTCTGAAACTTGTTTAAATCAGAGGCACTGGTTCACACTGAGGAATAAATTCCTGGCAATTTTAATTTCTCAGATCTTCCGAGGTTGGGGTGTGTGAATGCCCCACTCAGAGGGGCTGGGGAATTTAGGGGGACCACAAGCCCAGTTTCCTCTCCCATTCCTGGTGGGAGTTTAAAGGCTACTTGGAGGGGAGAACAAGTGATTCTTCAGGTTCTCCACAGATGGCCGTGGGAGGAACATCAAGCACAGCTCAGGGCTAGTCTTGCTAAAACAGGCTGTAAACTCCCTTGTAGTGTTCTGTTGTACATGTGTCTCTTTTTCCCATCCACAGCCTCCTGGCATCTCTCTCTTTTGGGATGAGAGGGAGTGATGTTTCTCTCCTTTTTTACCAAACTCTTGGTGGGGTACATGTTACTCCTTTTTCTCTCTGCTCCCCCACGGGTCTCTTTAGGCTTCTGGTCTCTGAAAAATTATCAGCAAGCTGTTTTCTCTGAAGCAGAAACTGCATTGTTAGCCGTGTACCTTGCTGATGTGTGAACCTGCCAGAATGCAGGGTTCCTGCAAACAGTAAGAAAAAAGTGAGAGATCATGTTAAAATAACTTCTTAAAAAATCACGATTGGCAACTAATTATTTCTGAATCTTGCTATTTAAGAAAGGTTCAGAAACAAATTAACTCAGCCACATTTAAATGCCTGTAAACATGGGCTTATTATGTCCAATCATAGCATTGTTATTAGAAATGTATAGTAGATATGTAACTTAGACTAATATAATCAATGTCAGTAAAGTTTATTTTTGTGGAGGAAGATTGCCTAGCTCTTGGAAAACAACTTTCGTTTTTAAGCTCTTTTGCATAAGGAGAAATTGCTTGGCACAGTTTTTTAATATCCTACATTCTTCCACTAATTAATGGGCATTTCATTGCACAAGTTTTCCTTTTTCTTGAGAGGTATTACTATTCTGCCAGTTGAAATCTGTCTGTCTGGGCTCAGCATACTTGAGTAATTCACAATTTTTTAAGTCACTTGTTCTTTTTAAGAAATACTTTTCACTCTGTTAGAATTGTTCCAGGGCTGGAAGAGGAAAAAAATTGGAGGTTGGTAGAAGGTACTTGTGGGTATATTGAGTTTATAACATCCTGATACTGGGGGAGGAAAAGTTGTGTTGTTTTTTTTAACTGACCTTAGTATTGATGACTTTAGAGAATGTTTTAATATCCATTAACACCACTTCCATTCAGATCCTTTTACATGGTAATAACACTGAACATAACTGCTAATTTCAATCTAAATCATTTGGATTATTGACTGTTTTTGTTTTTATTTAAGCAGTAGATGACAAGAATGAAAGCACAAAGCACACTATTGGGAACAACTTGATTTCTCCGGACATGGACTACAGAGCTGGCTCCTCTTTTGAACTTTCTCCATCTGATAGTTCCGATGGAACGTATATGTGGGACGAGGAAGGGTTGGAGCCCATTGGGAGTGTCCATCCATGTGGAAGTTATGAGTCTTCTGAAATGAACAGCATAGTATGTATATGTTCTTACAGCTCTTTGAGATTTTTGTTAGCTTAATATATTGCAGAAAGTATTAATTTTCACAGAATTTTTACGTTTCCTCATTACTCCTTAATTTATATCTTTGTAATATATATCCTAATCTGGATATTCTGAGCCCACCTAATGACAAAGGACCTACAATAAGAATAACCTTTAATTCCAATTATCTGAATTCCCTTTATTTGAAAATCCTAGCTATCCAAATTCACAGTGTATCCTTTATGTAGCACTATGTTAGTTAATAGCACTTCTGTTTATCTGAATGCCTGGTTTTCCAAAAGTTTTAGATGTCTCCCCCTTCACCCCCCCACCCCGAATGTAGATAAATGGGAGTGTGTTATAGCTAGTGTGCATTTTAAAAAGTAGTTAGTGGTGAAATATATAACATTTACTTACTCCTGATATTGTGGACTGAGCTTGGTTAGAGTACCACCTTCCTCCTCCAATGTGGTGCTAAAGAAACAACAATGGGCTTATTTTCCTCAAATTGGCATGTTCAGTATTTCCTGTCTGCCTAGGAGCATAGAGGATGAGGAGATGATCTCAGCCCCTTCAGCCTGAGGTAGAGCTTGTTCTTGGGAACAGGAATAACGGGTTCCTCTGGCCTGCCAATGTATTAAATAAATCCCTTTTGAACCTATATTTCATCACACTGTAAGCAAGCTTTCTAGATCATCAGACACCTGTTTTGGAGACCGCAACTCTAGCTCCTCACTAGGACAGGGCTTCTAGTTTAATGTCTAGCGTTTGTATATGAGATGAACAGCTACAGTGATTGGCAGCTTAATATGTAGTAGGAGGGATCATCTGCCTTCATCTGAGACTTCTTTTCCGGTGCAGGTGGCATGTTTGGTAGTGTGGCTCTTACCTGTGTCTGTCTGGAAATGAAACGTTGTTCAGTATCAGTGGGAAAGTTCAGCACCACTGCTGACTCTTCACCTATGTTCAGACAGCCTCAGATTTCCTAGTGGGCCAAAGAGGCATTTCAGAAGTATTACAATGTTTTTTGAGAAATGTTTGGGTTCATGGCGCACACAGCATCTTGCTCATCCTTTGCTTCACGGTTCATATCTGTGGAACAAGAGTGACATGTCCCTCAACTGACAGGGCCTGACTTACTGATCCCTTCCAAAAGAAGAGTCACATTGGTCTATAGGGCTCTAAGCAGGAATAGGTAACTTGCACTAATTTTCCTCCATGTTGGAGAGTATGTGGACAAATGTGGTTAGTATCCACTGGAAAATAAAAATGAAAACCACAATCTAGTTTATTTTTGTTGTGATATCACCAATATGATTACACTTTTTAATATGTTAAGACAAATACAGAAACTGCAACCCAATCATCATCTTTGACTGACTTAGTCATGCTTCAAAAGGTAAGCAGGATCAGTCTTGATCAGTGCTGGGATGGGAGTAATCTAGAGACAACTTGTGTGTTGAAGTGGTGTCAGTGAAAACTAGATGGTGATTCTGCATAGTCAGTGCTCTGCTCTGGTTCTTTGCAAGTGGAAGATAACGTCTTATGAGATGTGACATTGTGGTCCTAGCCAAATTCTGCTGAAAAGTTTCAGCTACCCATGATGGTATTCACTGCGTCTTTAAACTATTGTGTAATGTTTCTGGGTTCTCTTAAACAGCTGCCAATTTCCTGTGGTGAATTGCACAATCACGAATATATATTTTCATGATTGTGCAATTCACCACAGGAAATATATATATTTTGGAAAGCACTTTTTCAAATTCTGTGGATGAAGGAGGCTGTGTAGATGTTAATGTTAAAAACTTATCAAAAAATATTATAAGACAATCCAAAAGATGTCCTGAGTGAAGTAGTGTCCCTTCAAAAATCTTAGTTGTATGTGAGCTGTTAAACAAGTAAATGATGTCCTGATACTACATCTTGATATAGTAAATATTGAAATACTTATTTATTATATACATTTTATGAGAAACTTAAGGTATTCTAGTAGATATTCTCTGAAGTGAAGAATTCTGCTTCCCTAGGTCTCTAATCTGTGTGGCTAATCTTTTGATGTATACATATAAATTGGATCACTACCAGTGGGAGTTGTACATGGTTTTGAACAGAAAATATACCCTGAAGTATTCATTCAATAGAAGCATGTTTTCACACTCTTTCAATGGAAACAATGAAGTTTATGGAGGAGATGGTATGATGGAATAACATGATTTTGGCAATTAATTGATCTTTAACTATTCATGGTAAATAGGCCCAATGGCCTGTGATGGGATGTTAGATGGGGTGGGATCTGAGTTACTACAGAGAATTCTTTCCTGGGTATCTGGCTGGTGAATCTTGCCCACATGCTCAGGGTTTAGCTGATCGCCATATTTGGGGTCAGGAAGGAATTTTCCTCCAGGGCAGATTGGAAGAGGCCCTCAGGGCTTTTTGCCTTCCTTTGTAGCATGGGTCACTTGTTGGAGGATTCTCTGCACCTTGAAGTCTTTAAACCATGATTTGAGGACTTCCATAGCTCAGACACAGGTGAGAGGTTTATTGCAGGAGTGGGTGGGTGAGATTCTGTGGCCTGCATTGTGCAGGAGGTCAGACTAGATGATCATAATGGTCCCTTCTGACATTGATAGCTATGAGTCTGTGAGAAGTAGTGAATAGCATAAGTAAGATCATTTACTAATTTATAAAAATTCCTTGTGATGAGTGTCTTGAGTGCTGTGGCATTAATGTAATCAGAGTGGTATCTTCTTTCCTGTGTCTACTGTAAGTAGATTGCTGCTGCTTAGGGCTTGATAGCTATTACAAGGCTTTTTTCCCCCTGAACAGGGTTCATCACTGAATTTAGATATTCATGTCATTTTTCATATTCTTTATTTCTGAGTTTGACCTCTTTTAAAAATTAGTTCTTTATCACAATTTTAGTGCTTAATGTACTTTGAAGTTTCAACCTTAAAGGGGGGAAATAGCAAAAAGGTTGCTTTTATTCTTGCAGTGTATAGACATTTTCAGCCATGTTCTTAGAATTTGTGGGGGAAGTTGTAACTCTCAATGCATTTTGAATTTCCTTTTAGTGGTCATTGTTTGCGAGCTGTGGTTTCAGTTACTGTATACAGCACTAAATTTTATCTCTATTACTTCAGGATAAACCACTAATTATTTTTAGCTTGAAAATGCAGAAGTAACCATGATAATTTGAAGAAAAATCTTGTTTTCTGTTCTGCGGAACTGTGCTCTTGAGTGAGAATGTATGTGAGCCAACCAGAAAGCAGGTTTCAGAGTAACAGCCATGTTAGTCTGTATTCGCAAAAAGAAAAGGAGTACTTGTGGCACCTTAGAGACTAACCAATTTATTTGAGCATGAGCTTTCGTGAGCTACAGCTCACTTCATCGGATGCATACTGTGGAAACTGCAGCAGACTTTATATACACACAGAGATCATGAAACAATACCTCCTCCCACCCCACTGTCCTGCTGGTAATAGCTTATCTAAAGTGATCATCAAGTTGGGCCATTTCCAGCACAAATCCAGGTTTTCTCACCCTCCACCCCCCCACACACAAACTCACTCTCCTGCTGGTAATAGCCCATCCAAAGTGACAACTCTCTACACAATGTGCAGGATAATCAAGGTGGGCCATTTCCAGCACAAATCCAGGTTCTCTCACCCCCTCACCTCCCTCCAAAAAACACACACACAAACTCACTATCCTGCTGGTAATAGCTCATCCAAAGTGACCACTCTCCCTACAATGTGCATGGTAATCAAGGTGGGCCATGTCCAGCGCAGATCCAGGCTCTCACTCCACCCCACCCCTCTTTTTTTTTTTTCCCGGGGACACACACACAAACTCACTCTCCTGCTGGCAATAGCTCATCCAAACTGACCACTCTCCAAGTCTAAATCCAAGTTTAACCAGAACGTCTGGGGGGAGCGGGGGGAGGAAAAAACAAGGGGAAATAGGCTACCTTGCATAATGACTTAGCCACTCCCAGTCTCTATTTAAGCCTAAATTAATAGTATCCAATTTGCAAATGAATTGCAATTCAGCAGTTTCTCGCTGGAGTCTGGATTTGAAGTTTTTTTGTTTTAAGATAGCGACCTTCATGTCTGTGATTGCGTGACCAGAAAGATTGAAGTGTTCTCCGACTGGTTTATGAATGTTATAATTCTTGACATCTGATTTGTCAAGGGCTGTCTTTGTGTTTGTGCTCTTCTGGATCAGGAAGTTAGGTGCAAGGCTGTGTACGTTTGTGACACGACCTCTTTTGGTTTCCTTGTTTATATGCAGCAGGTGTTAAGATAATTGCAGTATTGTTCTTCCATTTTCTCTGTGTTCCCTTAGTTAATTTTGCACTAGTTCTTTTTTAAAAAGGAATAAGTGCATTTAATGCTCCTAGATATGCGCTTCTGTGGTTCCAAGCAGGTGGTTGTCGATGCCATTGAAGGACTTTGAAACGCTTCTCTGTTCTGCTGATCTTTGTCATGACAGAGGCAGATGAAAAATCCAAGTTTAAACAGCGCGCACCATGTGGGAATAATGTCATGACTGACAAGCACATCAGGTGTTCTTGATTCTTGGAAGGAGAACATTCAGATTACAGTGGCATTAGTTCTCTAGAATGTGATAGATGTGCTGCTTTTGCTAGTATAGGCTCTCCGTTTTATGTGAGTTGGGAGAAATGTTGTAATACTTTAATGTTACAAGAAACAGTGTGAGGTTTCCTAAAATTGTCTTGCAGACTAATATGAATGTTCATAAAGTCTTTGATCTCCTTGGGTAAGTTGCTGACCAAATGCAGAGTATCTGAGGATAAATTGCATTTTTATAAGCTAAATTCCTCTTGTGTTTTCACATTATAGTTCATGATACTGAAATACTAACACCAATATATGATTTAAAGAAATTAAATCCTTTGTATCACACAGTTCCCTTACTGGCTGGACGCTCACCAGGCTGTGTGCTCTTTAAGGCTCCTGAGCGTGAACAGAGTCCAGACAGCCTCTGGCTGGGGTCTCTCACTCTCGGCATGGAGATCCTATGTCTAGCATTCCCTGCTCAGACCCGGCAGTTCAGTTGCTTAATTCCTGGGACCAGTGTTGACCCCTCAGCCTTTCTATTGTTTAAGCACATCCTTTCCCATAATTCCAGCTGTGTGGGTACTCTGGGCTTACAGTGTAGCATTCAGGGGCATGCAATAATGATGGCAGATGGACAGACTTACTTCATGCAGGATTCTAAACATCATTACTCTTAACTTAGCATGAGAGAGATCTAACCGAAATAATAAGTACACCTATATACATTTCTCTGTCTTGGTTTTCTCATCACTCTGGAGAAATGTTTTGGGGCTTGGATAGAGTCCTCTGGGATCCTTCTCATGCAGCTTTTCTTCAGAATCATGGAGCCTCTCTTGGTTGGGTTGATTTCTCTGACCTCAGCTGGTCCTGCAGTTAAACAGGACACCCTTAGTATGAAAGCATGCCCCTCTCTCCTGTCTAAGCCGCCTTGTGTGACTGAGTTCCTTGAAAAGGAGGACTTGTGTCACCTTAGAGACTAACACATTTATTTGAGCATAAGCTTTCGTGAGCTACAGCTCACTTCATCAGATCCTGCTACTCTGAAACCTGAGTTCCTTGAGTTTATATGTCCCCACCTGGTTTCTTTCTTCTGCTGCTGAAGATTTTCCACTCCCTCCCTGAAGAGAAATGGGAGGGACTAGTTTCTTCCAATTTCAGTCACCTAGCTGTCTCAAGATTTTGCCCCCTGAATAGGTGGCCATTAAGGTGTAACAACTGACTGTTGTCCCTGGTCTGGCAGAGATGTGCTGCACGCAGTGTCAGAAAATGGGGGATTGCACGTCCACGTCGAGATTTTCTGTGATAGCACAATTTTGTAACTTCATAACATCCACCATAATTAATAAATTGAACATAGATTTTCCCCAACTAGTCACATTTAGACTAAAAATCAGCCCACATGGACCGTTTACATGTTTAATTCAATGAATTACATGGATTTCTCAACAAATCCCTCTTTAAAACAACTAAAAGTGGTTTTTACCATCTTTTACTTTCAACAGCTCCTGATCCCCACTGCTCAGATAACACCAATGTGCTGATGCTTTCCCTTTGTTTATTCACTTTATATCAGTGAGAGAAAATTGATGCCTCAAAAGCCATTTCTGATGGCAATATCACAGACAGTATAAAAAACTGTGTAATATCACAAGTTGAACTATACAACTTGCTAACAAGGTATTACATTGACTTCAATACCCCTCAGTTGCTGTTTTGATGAGAGATGGGATCCTGCCTAATGTGTTGACTATTAAAAGAACTGCGGGGTATGAGTTTAGGTTCTTGCCTGTTGTGGGCTTTCATATATGTCCTGTCACCAGCAGGCTTGGAAATAGGGACCAAGATTTACCTATAATTAAAGGACTTCCTGATTCCAATGTCACTGCACAAGTAAATGTAATAAAAATCTGGCTTGTAATTTAAAAAAAGAAATTGGAAATTTTTAAAGGGTCTGATTACAAAAATAGATGTAAAAGCCTTAAATGTGGTTGTTAAACTATTATGTCTCTGTAAACTTGACAAGACAAGATTTTCAATTTATAGAACTAAGCACAAAGGTATGCCTGGGCGCTTATTACTCTAACAGGTTAATTGTACCCCCATTTTTCCTGATAACCTATTTTATTGCAGCTTATGCTCATTCAGGTATCAGCTGCCAAGAATTAGCTCCTCCCCAGTAAGAATGTGGTATTCACATGCAACTGAGGGTTAACTGTCTGACAGATTCCACAGTGACCTTTGTAATAGCTATTGAGGACGAAATCATGTCATTTCATAGGAGCACGGTAAACAAAACCTCTCATTATCTGCTCCTTTGAAATATGATCTTGGACTGAACTGTCAATATTCCCCCTCCCCCCCCCCCAAATAAATTTAGTCTTGTATAATACATACAAAAATTGCTAATTCTTTGCATATTTTATTTGGAAACCCTTTTTAAAATACCCATTGAATTAACATAGCCTGAAATACACAACATTAATGGAGATTCTTCCTGACCTCTTCCACTTAAACAAAAACAGAATAGTTGTTCGTGTACAAGGTTTCTCAAAACATCGCCCCACCCCCAGACCATCCTTAAAATTATTTTGTCCTTTCTACCTTGGCCAGCTTGAGATAATTAATAGTCTTACTTTGTGTTCTGAATATGTTCAAAATAAAGATTAAATTTTTGATGACTAAAATGGTTTCTCCACACTGGTAGATAACATTGTGTGAGAAAATGTTAACATGTTTGTATATAAGGACTGTGTTTAGCGTTGTCAGCCAGGAGCAGCAGACACAATATTAAATGCCAGTTTTTATCTACACTGAGTGCCAAGTTGTGTATTGTGGGTTTTTTAATAAAATATTTTCCAGTGCAAAGGAGCCCAAGAGGAGTAAATTCAAGTTGAAGATCTTGTACTGGCTCAGATTCAGGATATCTCTGGAATCTTCCGATATTTAGATTTCCTCAGTGACTAAATCTCTGCTGGAAAGGGAGCTTCTGGATTAGCGTCTGTTAGATGCAACAAACCCTTTTTCAGGTTCAACATTACCCACCCTTTTAAAGGTTTAAATAAGCAGGCTGAAATATAATGTTGAAGAAAGTTACTTTTTTGCTTTAAACTTTTCCCCTAAAATTTAAAAAAAAAAAAAAAAAGTAAGGTTAATTAGCCATGGTACTCTTTATGTTTCCGTTACTGTAACTTAATTACTGACAAATCATTTAGTGTCAATTAGCTTGTCTTAGCTTTTTAAAGATCTTTCTGGGAAGCAAAACTCTCAAATTTTAGTTTGACACTTCAAATTGATACTGTCATAAATCTAAATAAGAGATGTTTAATGTAACACTTGCATATTATGAACAATTTGTGTTCAATCAGAATTTTTCTATATCCTAGCTTAATTTAAACTATGGGGAAGAGGGAGAGAGGTACATCGAACTGCAGGCAAGAATCAAGTAACATGGTGGTATTTGATCAAATGTATGTAGAGTTTTAAAATGTTTACTTTTAATATCCAAAGCAGAAAAAGTAAAATTATCTAAGGACTCCCTTTCCACTTACCTTTTTCTATTGCAGCTAATACTTTTCAAGTAAATTTTATATACATTCACATTATGGCTTAATATGAAGAACTCAGTGTTTGAAATGAAACTAGAACTGTTTGAAACGTCTCCTTATAAAAAAGGACAAACTGAAATACTTAGTGCACCATATACATCCATTATGAGAACAGCTGACCAAGTGTCTGGTTTATAAAGGGGTTTTGGTGACTTACATTTGGATGGTTCACTTCATGGAATGGTATGACAAGACTCCTTATCATATGCACTCTTTATATATGGAAATCAAAAGGAGAATGTATCCTCTTTACTGAACTTGTTCTGTTTAAAGGGACTACAGAACTAACGTTTCGTAGGCATGATATTAGTGAAGTCCTTTCATATGATAAAAGGGCTGCAAGTAATGGAGTATACTGGCCCTTGAAGTGGAGAGAGGGCCAGAAGACCATGTTCTAGGGGACTGGTATGAACAAGGAAATGGCCTTGTAGTGGAAGAGAGGAAAAGGTCCTGGGGAATTAGGAGTTGGAGTAGGGGAAACCCCAGGATGCCCAGGATCAGGAGCCTTGCAGTGTAGCGTGGGGCAGGACTAGCCTCTTTTCCAGCCACTGGAGAAGAGTTCTGTGGGAGAAGAGTTCTGTGGAAGAAGGCAGTATGCAGACTGCCTTCTCCCTCAGAACAGATGAAATACCGGCAAGAGAAGGAGGCTAGAGCCAGAAGGCTAAACTCCTGGGAGAGAAAGCTATGAAAAGCCACCCAGTGAAGAGCAGGCTGTGTCAGGGGAAGAACTCCATATGGAAGACCAAAGAGTCAAAAATAAGTGTGTACCTTATTGGTGTGACTGTTTTGGAACTGTTCGGAGGTATTAAACCAGCCTAAAGTGGAGGGCGGTAGGACTTACAGATGCCCCATAGCCTTTCTTATAAGGGGCCCTGAAGAGGGAGAACAGAGGGAGGCTGCTGCAAAGGGAACTGTGGGCATGAAGGACTGTACAGGAAGTGGGAGGCCTGTTATGCTGCAATTTTACTAATTGCTGAACAGGTGAACAAGAGATGCATGTGCACATGTAACCCCTCCCCAAAACCATGCAGAGCTTTGAGCACTTTGTGTTCCCAGCTTCTGTAGCCCTCCTTCTCCAGCCTCCCGGATAACGAGCATAGCATTTAGAAATCCTAGCTTACATTTCTGCATGCTATGATAGCAGCTGGGCATCAGGAGAGATGTGATCTCTGGGAATGCATAGAGTTTCTCAGCACTCAATACTGCTACTGTTTTTGTTGTTGTTGTTTTGTTTTTTTGGGCGGGGTAGTAGGGAGGTTTTCTTCTTCATCTGCTTAGGTCAGGAGGTAAGCTCTTTGGGCAGTTACCAATATTTCCCTGCTGGTGACTCTGTAGCGCTGTGTGTGTGTGTGCGCACGCATAAACCTCAGTTTTTATAGGTCAGTATTCTTGTGGGGATATTTCCTTTTGGATTAGGTTTGAGGTATTAGTTTATATGCAAGTTAATGTATACATTGCCATTCTTTCATGGAATTACCATCAGATGACCATTTTCAACCAATAAATATGAGGTGCTCTGAGTCATGGGAACTGTTTTTAAAAGGGGTTGCTCACCTTATGAGAACAGAAATTTGGTTAATCTTTGTTTACTTAGTAAATCCTCACTTCTGATCTCATGAGAAGCCAGGCCATTGTTCTATAACAGAAAGTAAAGGCTATGGTCCTGAAGTAGCTGGGGCCACAACATATTTAAGAACAATATTTTAACAGAGAGGTTAATGATCTTTGAAGAAAAAAATCCCAATTTTTCACATACAGGGTGACATCTAAGTTTAAAAACGTTTCTCAAGGTTTTTGTCTCAAGAGTAAGCAAGACGTACTTAAAAGTTAGGAGCTAGAGAGCATGAGATAGCTGCAAGATGAGTTAGAGCAGGGCTCCCCAGTGTGGTGCCCATGGGCGCCTGGGCGCCCGCCGGGGCATTTTTGTGTGCCCACAGGACACCCTGCTGCCGAGAAACATTGCCATTTCCCGGCGGCATTTCGGCAGCGATGCTTCTTGCCGCTGCCGCATTTCGGTGGCAGGGTGTCTGGCACCCGCTACAGTCTTCTGGGAATAGCAATATTGGTTGCTATAAAGGTTGGGGACCACTGAGTTAGAGGAAGAAGTAATCTGAATCTTTCCTCATCCTACAATCCTTTCCTGTACTCGGGACCATCTCTAGGCTAGAGTAAGAGAATCCTCAGCTCAGCAGTTGGTGTAGGGTGGAGGGATTCATAGGTCCCATCTCTTTAGCCTCCCTGTCAGCAGCAGATTGTAGGCCAACCAGAAAGACCCTGACATGTCTTTTAGTCAGTTATCAGAGGAGGAGGAGAACTGACCACTCATGAGTGGGGTTAGAAACTGGTCCACTAGACTTTCTGCAGCACTTCATGCTCAATTAAGTTGCAGTTATCTATGGTTAGGATACTAGCCTGTGATTTAAGAGATCCAGGTTCAGTACCTGCTCTACCACAGACTTCTTGTGTGATCTTGGGCAATCACTTATTCTATGCCTTGGCTGCCCATCTGTGAAATGGGGACGGTCCTGCCATTAAATTGTTGAAAGATCTTCATAGTATGCAAGTGAGAACCCTTCCCTCCACTGTTGTCAACAAAGACTGCTGGTGGATGCCTCCAATGTAAGGCTGGCAGCCCTCAGAGGCAATAGTCAAACCTGAAGCCTCTGGACTTCACAGGAAGCCGGATTACATATAAATGTCCTAGATCTAAGGGCTGTTTGTAAGATTTGCACAGCATTCCTCCCAGTTCTGAGAGAATTAATCGTTGAGATTCACAGACTTTAAGGCCAGAAGGAACCATTGTGACAATCGAGACTGACCTCTTTAGTAAAACCAACTACAGGACTTCCCTATGTTGATTCCTGGTTCAAGTCCAATAGCTATGCTTGAACTAGAGCATTTATTTTAGAAAAAAATAATTAATTCTTGATTTAAAATTTGCCAGTGATGGAGAATTCATCACAACCCTTGGTATGGTGTGGGTTTTTTTTTTTTTTTTTTTTATATCCAGTGATTGGTAAGCATTACAGCTTTTTTTTTTAAGTGCCTTATTTCTAGATGGAATTTGTCTAGCTTCAACTTCCAGCAATTGGATCTTGTTATACCTTTGTCTGCTAAATTGAAGAGCCCATTGCTTTCATGCAGATCCTTAGAGACTGTCTGCAAGTCCCTTGTAACCTTCTTTTAGATAAGCTAAGTAGATTGAACTTCTTGAGCCTTTCACTGTAAGGCATGTTTTCCAATCCTCTGAACATACTTGTGGCCAGGGTGGATTTGATTTAAATCATGATTTAAATCACTAGTCAGGAAGACTCCATTTAATCATGGATTGCTACATAAAAGTGCATTCTTGTTGGTTGTTATAACCTTAATACATATTCTTCACAACTCAGAGATAGATGTAGGTTTCATTTTTAGAAGGTACACACTCTACATTTTTAAAGTGATTTATTTTGAAACTTTTCCGATTAGTTTTACAGCTATATCAGAAAATGAATGATTGGTTATTTCATTTACCAAAGGTAACTGAATCAGATATTTATGAAGTCATTAGGAGGTGAACTATTTCCAATTCAGCAGGTTAATCATAAATATTTGGAGGATTTTCTTGCAGTGCTGTATTAGGAGGAAAACCTCACCAGGCAGACATTTATTTTTTTATTTAACTAAAACAACAACGTTATGTATTCTGGATTTTTTTCTTCACAGCAAACATATAGTATTTTAACAAAACAAGCATATGAATTTTGAATTTATTTAAACATTCAAGTTTTTTAAAATCAGGTTTGTTTTGTTAAAATTGTTTAACTAAAATAGTTAAATTAAATGTATTTTTTAAAAAAAATTAAATTGACTATGTCAACCAGGTCAACACGAGAAACTTAAAATATTGGCTTCTGCAGCTAACACAATAGTCTTCACCTTCATTTTCCTGTTTGTTCATATTCTGGAAAAGAAAAACAAGCATTCCTGCTTTCTCAGGTCCCAAACAATTTCTCAATTTGGAATGAATTAGTCCAAAGGAAGAAAATATTCTTTCTACACTGACATAAGAAGCTACTGCTGTTAAAAGTGAGATTATCACTTCAACAGTCTCTGAATCCAAGTGCTTAAGTGTCTTCCCCCAGTTCACTGGTGTGACTGTCTTTAAAACATCATCAGCAAATATATATTTCTTGAACGGTTCACCCTTAGCTCTGAAGTTTATTATAGTTGTCATTATGGAGGGATGGTTGCTGGTTGTCCATGTCCTAGCCAGCTCCTCTTCTTTAGCAGTTAAGGTTTGCCCCTGGTACCGAGTACTGAGAATATTTGCAAGAAAATGAGCCTGAGGTAGTGCTGCTCCCATTCTTTTTTTTAATGCTTGTAATTTAACTCTGTCATTGCATATTTATCTTTTTTAAGATCTCACTCAGTTTCTTCCAAATTTCAACAGCGTCAGCAGTAAAACAGCTATTTCCCTGCATTTTGTTCAAGGCTACAGAAATAGGCTTCAGGGTACTCGGCATGTGTTCAGCATTTCTGTTTTGCCCAATGCTGAGAACTTTGGCTGTGACAGTGCCATCTATTTTTTTCATGATTTTGTTCACAAACTGTCATCAGATTAGGCCAGTTCTTTATATAGTGCTCAAAACTGTCCACTACTGAGTTCCATCACACGTCTTGTGGGAGAGTTAGCCTGGTTCCTCCCACTTTTTTCAGAGCAGCTGCTGCAAAGTGGTTGTTACGGAAGTATTTTGCAATTTCAACAACATTAGCATTTATTTCTGGAACACTGAAGTCTTTGGTTAGGAGATGTATCAAACGAGCACTGCAACCATATATTATTAGCTTGGGACTCTCTTCTAAATAATTTCTTCTCATCTTCGATACATTTACAGCATTGTCTGTGACCAAGCTGCGTACTAGACATTTGAATTTTTTTTCAGTTTGTTATAGCTTTTACTGCTGCTACTTGTAAGTATTCTGCTGTGTCTGCATTTCCTGATGTATCAACTGTTTCTGTAAGGAAGACATTCACTTTTTCTGTTGTCACACAAGCACATACAACAGGATCATTGTGGACATTGCTCCACCCATCAAGGTTCAAGTTAACAATTTTACCCTCAAGGCCTTTTGTGCACTTCTCAATTTCTCTTTCATATAATTTACTCAGCAATTTTCCTGTGACATCTGCTCTGTTGGGTGGACAGTATCCTGGTCTTAATGACTGAACCATCTTAATGAAGAGTGGCTTCTCAATCATCTGGAAAGGGGAGTTTGTTGCATAAACAAACCGGGCAACTTTTTCATCAACGACCTCTTTTTGTAACCTGCTGGTTCTTATCACAAACTTATCTGTGGTTGTTTCTGGAGGATGGAGATTTTATTTTTCTTTTTGCTACAGGTGATATACTGTGGCTATGTGACATACATGATGTGACAAATTCTGAAACTATCCACCTTCAAGATCACCATCATTTTCTATAGTCTTCAGAATCCTGTATATTGAGGATGGATTCTCCTAAACAAAATAAGTCAATGCCGTTATTTAATTATTATTACCATACTGCTCATTTAGTATTACTCATTGCATTCACTGACAGTACTACTTTAAAGGTGAAATTGTAAAGGAAGATCTGCCTATTTCAGCTACTTTTTTTAATCACAACTACATCTAAAATGATAGTACCATATAATAACAACTATATTTTTTGCTCAAACATGAGAATTCAAGAATAGTCCAGAAGGAAGACAGGCAGTCCTTAAGAAAGAGGTATGAAATAAGTTTACCAACCTGAAGATCCTGCATGTTCAGACATGTTCCTTTCATCATCTTCAGTGCAGCTTCCTCCTGAGAAGGAACACTTCTCATGATGTTGTTTCATTAGGGCACCCAGGCCTTGCATTTCTTTGTTGCACTGTTTGTATTTTGCACACATGCCTGTCTTACCCAGAGGTAGAGAAACTTAATTAAAATATTCCCAAACTGGGTCTCTCTTACGGCCTGCTGCCATTATAGGTTTCCCTTCTAGTGAGAGAATGGTATGGTAGATCTCAAATCAATGAAGGCTTCACTCAGAAAGACCTCAAGACTTCTGGGATATTCTGCTCAGACAGTTTCACTTTTTTGTTTCTACTGCCTATCCCTCCCTTCTCACATTTATCCTCCAGACTTCTTGTCCAGATCTATTCTGCCCCCAACAATCTCCTATTCATGGAACTTTTTGAAGCTTTGCACTTCTAGAGAGAGATAAGGGATTGACTTTATGTACACAAATTTGCAGAGGGACAATTGGGTTGAGGTTTGTTATTTCTCACCTCTCTCTATATTATATATTTAAAAACATTTTTGATGTTAATGAGCATGTTACCTCTGGAGACACAAATCCACAGTTTGAGAACTGCAAAACTAAGTATCTCTGATGGTATCTTCTAGACCGAGCACTGAGTCCCATTGGATAGATAGAAAGATTAACCTAAACAATCTATATGGAAGCCCCTGGAACTCGATAAGATTGGGTCCCTAATCCATGAACTGTTGGAACTCATTTACAAAACTTTTCTTAAACATAACATGAATATGTTGTCTCATACTATAGAATTAAAATTTATAATCCCTATTCCATGATGAGATATCTTTGAACTATAATGTATCTTAATTAAAACTCTCTTTAGATAGGTTTTTTCCTCAAAAAGCATTTTATCAAAAAAATCTGATTTAAGTAAAAATCCAATTTTTTTTAAATCATTAATTTTTATCTACTGTTTGTGGCTCAACTCTGAACCTTCTCAAATATACCCACATCCTTCTTGACGTGTGGACACAATTCTGATAGCAGTTAAATCCATGCGAAATAGAGGCATTGTAACCTTCCTACTTGAGATTCCCTGTTTATATGTCTAAAGATTGCATTAGTCATTCTGGCCACAGCATTGCACTGGGACCTCATGTTCACCATCTGCTGATTGTCCACCATCACCCCTTCTGCAGTCCCATTCTTGCTCATCCCCAAATCTTATTCATAGTCCCTGCTTCCCAGGATACAGTTCTCCATCCTACCTGTGTGACTTACATTCTTTGTTCCTAAATGTATGACCTTACATTTGGCCATATTGAAATACATATTGGATGCAGGCAAACAGCTTACCAAAAAATCTATATTGCTCTGTATTGATGACTTGTCCATTATTTACCATTCCCCCAGACTTTGTTAATTTTGTTTTTGCAAAGTCAGTGCTATCCATGTTAAAAAAGCATAGGGCCAAAAAACAATCCCTGGGGGACCCTACTAGAAACTCATCCACTTGACTATTTCCCCTTTTTAATTATATTTTTAGATGTATCAGTTAGCCAGTTTAAGTTCATTTAACTTGTGCCTTGTTTTTTCATTCCAGTTTTTTAATCAAGACAGCATGCAATACCAAGTCAAAAGCCCTACAGAAGTCCAAGTATGTACAGCACAATCCGTCTTCAGAGTCCCTTCAAAGCCCAGGTGCTGCTATGGGGGGAGAGAGCTGGGGGAGTCCTCTCTCCCCACCATAGCCCCTGAGCACCCTCCTGCACCCCCAGCCGGAGCTCTCACCGCCTTCACCCAACCCACTGACCCAGCCCTGAGCCCCTCATCCCCAGCCCCACCCCAGAGCCCGCACCCCGACTCTCTGCCCCAGCCCTGAGCTCCTCATCCCAGGG
The DNA here is from genome assembly GCF_965140295.1 of Lepidochelys olivacea. Taxonomy (NCBI): domain Eukaryota; kingdom Metazoa; phylum Chordata; order Testudines; family Cheloniidae; genus Lepidochelys; species Lepidochelys olivacea. The sequence continues at coordinate 75,702,280 of NC_140417.1, read as the reverse complement.
CCCATACCCCCAGCTGGAGCCCTCACACCCCTGTACCCCAACCCTCTGCCCCAACCCTGAGCTCTCTCCCACACTCCGAATCCCTCGGCCCCACCCCTGCCACATGAATTTTATGTGCACCAATATGGAGGTGATGTGTCACACACCACTTCCATATTGGTGGACATATCAAAATTCATTCCGCACATGTGTGTGAAAAATTAGAGGGAACACTGGTGCTAACAATAAAAAATAACTGAATTTTTTCTGTTTGAAATGTAGATTCTTTACCAGAACATTCAGTAGACAGGTTAAGGGATTTCTAGGAAGCCAGTATTTTGTCATGAAATGAAATTCTTTAATTTCCTCCAGAAACTAATTCCTGGACATGTCCACCACAGGTGTAAGTTGTTCCACTTTCCCCACACCTCTCCAACAGAGTTCCTCCGTAGTAGCAAAAAATATGTTGGAACTGAACTGGAGTCAAATGCCATCAATACAGTAATTTATAAAAATATTAACAGTTAAATTAAATACTCTCTCTCCGACATAGAAACCCATTCATCTGATCAACTTTTGTCCAAATCCCTCTCCCATCTTTTCATTTGGATGTCTTCTAATTAACATCTTTTTCAGTCAAAATGGTATATATCTTAAAAATTAAACCTCTTGTTTCAGCTTGCTCTTGGGTCAACTCCTCAAATGTGGTTAAAGGTCTAAATAGAGCCACCTCATTCCCAGATTTCGCAATAAAAGTTTGACTTGTAAATACTGAAAATATGGGATCTTTATATTATATAGATTATTACCAATTGTTTGGTATGACTTCAGATCAGGACCCAGGAATAACTGCCCAAATTGTCATCTCAGCTCTTACCCTCAACAGATTGTCATTTTGATATTGCTTAGGGATACAGACCTGATTATTAATGGAAATAGCTAAGGGAGAGGGCCTTGCTAACAGGAATTCAGAAAATTTGTCCAAAGCTGCTAATGTGGTGTGGATGAATGGATGATTTTATTTTTGGTGTCATAAGTTTCTTTTTCGCCCAACAATTACTATGAGTACCTATATTTGGTGGCTCCAGTCTTGTTTGAGTTTTACCCAGTATTTGGATGTTCTGTTAACCCAGTATATTACATCTTTTAATTGTGATACATAATAAGCCAAATTAGGGAAAGCCAGTCCACTCACTCTGTAGGCTTATAAAGAGCTTTTAAACAACCCCTTTGTCTTTTATATTCCATATGAATTTTAATAGTGGATCATGCCATCTTTCTGATGTCATGTCAAGGACACTAATAGGAATGCACTGAAACAAAAATAACTTGGAGGACACTCAACTTTACTGAGGCTACCCTATATAGTTCAGAATTTACAGTCCTGAATTGTATGGAAAAAGTTAGCAAATGTTTAAGATCTGTTTGATGCCAATTACTAAATCTTCCTTTTTTGTTTCTAATCAGAAGGATGGTTGATTTATCTTGTTTCTCTTACCTCTTTGGCTAAAAGCCTAACAGCTTTATTGCCCTTTTCATAATAATTTCTTTTATGAAAAAAAATTTATTATGAAAACATTTAAGTGTTTAATGTGTTGCAAACAGCCTGAGAAATCTTCCGTCTTATTTCAGTTATTTCCTTAACTCTCCAGTAGATTTGTCTACCTTCCAAAACAAAGATTTTAACCAAATGCTCTTCTTCAAAAGCTCTTATCTTTTTTGGGTGTGATATTTTATTTGTAAGGATCCCCCTCATCACCACCTTTCCAGCATCTCTGAGAACACTTATTGATCCCTTCGCTATCGTGGTGTTCTGTATATTTCTGAAAAAGCTTCTTCTGGCTCTTAAATTCTGAGAAAGTCATACACACAAACACTATTCAAATGCCAGACCCTTTGTTTTTCTACTGAATCCCAGTCTCGTAATCTAATATATGTAGGGGCATAAATCCCAGACTAGCTTTTTTTGACCCAATTAGCCAAAGTCCTAGAAACAAAAATCGTATTAATCTTGGGATAAGATCCGTGAGTAGCAGAATAATACGTATAGTCCCTGACATCTGGATTCATTTCCCACCAGACATCCACTGGTTCCTCATTTTCTAAGTGATGCAACAGATTTGCACTTGCTCTTTCCAAATGTTCTCTCTGAACATTTGAGCAATGGAAAGTGGGATTAAGCACTTTATTAAAATCCCCCTGGAGAATAATGACCCATTTTCAAGTTTCCTAAATCCCCCACCCCCCCAAATTTTTTTTTAAAAAGAAGCTTGCCCTTGATTTGGAACATATGCATTGCCTAAGGTGAGAAGTTTACCTTTCAAGGACCTGTTAGTTAAAATATGTCTGCCTTCTATATATATAAATTATGCTGAAATAATAAAAGGAAAGTGTTTAGCAAAGACGTCCAAGTGCATGCCCTCGAAACCGGATGGGAAGTGGGAGGACCAGGTATCAAGTTCATACCCAAAGATTTTTGGGTGACTGGGGTAAGATGGGGCTCATGAGAACTTCCCCTACACATCAGTCCTATAGCTTCTAAAGAGAGAGGGACAAACAGCCAGAGAAAAGGGAGAAGGTATATCAATATCAGCTCAATATGGAGAGATTGCACCAGCAAAACCCTAATCTGAGAGATGGAGCCAGATACTGTACCGTGTCCTCCTGCCCAACCTTGTTCAATTCTCATCCCATTTCAGAAGCATTTAGAAACACATCTGCTTGATCCCCTTCCCTGAAGCAAGGAAATAATTGGGAGTCTGTGCCATCTCCTGGGAAAGGTATATGAGGTCCAAATTATTTCCTTGCTTTATGGAAGGGGATGATGTGATGTGATTCCATATACTTTTGAAATAGGATGTGAATTGAACAAGGTGGGGCAGGAGGACATAAATTTGGCCCAGCCACCCCTCTGTCACTGTTCTGAGTGGTGATTGTAACCTGACATGCAAGAAACTGAAGGATGATTATATGAGGTGGTATTTATATCTTTCAGAACAACATATATATCACACAAGTCTTGCACGTCCTTAACTATCAAATACTGCATCAAGAGGTGATATGGCTACATGACCAGGTACAAGACTCTTGTAGTTGTGTTCCATGACGTTCGATGAACAAGTTATTTTGGCAAATAAGCTTTTTTCCTTTGGGGTGGGAAAGCTTATGCATCTGATACAGTAGCTTGAATTAGAACTGACAGAGTAAATCTTTACTATTCAAGTTGATGTGAAAAAGACTAGCTTGGCAACTCTGCTTAATCAGTTTCAGTCTTCCTTCCATTAGTAACTTCTTAAATTCACACAGTAGGGGAGAAAATAGCTGAAGTGGTGGTGTCAAGTGAGGTCTCAAACTAGCACAAACATTAATTAGTATTTCCTTTTATTTCAAAGGGTTGTAAGTGAGGTTTGCAGCATGAACTTCTAAAATTAAAATTTTCTGTTTGAAATGTTTTTTGTACTGTTACAAGTGGCCCCTAAAATTTCTATAAGATTTTTTTTAAAAAAAATCTTTAATTTTGTACACAGTCATCTGTATTGATGATTTTAATATTTTTACAGATGATACATGACCTTTCTCAGACCCTACATAGGATATGTACTAGTAAAGGTAGCAGGTAAATTGAAACTGAAGAGAACAGGAAGGAGTGTACAGACAAAAGGGTGGGGAGGTGGGTGTTCGTATGTTTGGTTGTTGCTCTCTGGCTTGTACAAAAGGCCCTTCCAAACATCAACTAGGGAGCAAGAAAATCTGTTAAATCCTATTTGAAATATGTAAAATATATCCGGATTTACAATTAAGTTCTTCTATCAGAAAACTGAATATAAATCAGTCAGTTTAAAAAAACCTTCAGATCGTCAGTGTTCCTTTCAGCTATATGGGTGTTGACAGGTTCACAAAATTACGGCATAATGTAAAATAGTTACAAAACACTAGAAAGTCACAAGTGTACTTTGTTCTTCCGAACAGTGTTTTATAAATCTTTACCTTTTGTAATACTCATTTGTGTGCTCTTGATGACTGACAAAGATTTAGCCTCCATTTTGTTTTCCTCTGTACCCTCAGCTCTAAAAATGGAATGCATTTTAATTTGATTAGGTTTTTGTGAACACTCTGAGTGAAATCCTAGCCCTATTGAAGTCAATGGCAAAACTCCCATTGACTTCAATAGAGCCAGGTTTTCTCCCTCGGTGACAGGGAATCAACCAATGTGGCCAAAGCTCTATAAGAATATCACCACATCATTTATTCAGTGCCTTTATTGTACATAACTCTCAAAAGGGAGCAACATTTTCCTTTGGGTGTTCTTTGCATTTCAAATTCAGTAACAGTATATAAAGATAACCGCAGCTCTCATTTTATCCTTAAGATAAACATAGTGACTGAGTATATTTGACTCTGCAAGTAATTATATCACCATCCCTTAAAGAATATAAAGATAGGAAATTTTCTAAAGTGGTAGAAACTTTTGCAGCGTAAGCTTGGACTAAATCATATTATTTAAAATTTTCAATGCAAGAGATATCGATTTACTTGGTTTTATTTGGAAAAAGTGTATTGAGCAGATTAAAACTGCAAGACAGTTTGTGTAAGAAATGGGCACAATATTGCATTGAGGAAGCTGAATGCAAATAGACTTGTTAACATTATTTTAGATTAACTGAGTCACAGGGATGTGTTTCAATATGGTAAACATTTGTAGCGTGAACAGGACCTAACCAGTGCCTTTGTAACTACCAGTAATCTCCACAGGGTTTTTTGCTTGGTTTTGTGGACACGGTTCAGTTCTATCCTCAACTTCTAACTATTTGTTCACTGATTTAGTGATGGTTATAGTGTAGGTGAGCGCTGTAATTACCAGAGTTTATTTTCAGTACTTCATCTATTAAGTGTCTTTCAAAATCTGGCAAGGTCCATCTCCAGAAGAAAAGATTACAGCCTCCTGCCAACTGTATTTTAGGAGAAAGCCATAGCTTCTGCTGCTACCTAGAGTGGTTAATTTGTGTAACACAATGTGGGCAAACTGCTTAACTTAGGCAGATGATAAAAGTTCTGCCAGTTTATCCAGGTTTTTACCTCAGTGTGCTGCTGTTTCCCTCCAGGTTGAACATTAGGTAGCCAATTCTCATCCAGCTGCCAATCTGGTAGACAGTAGAAGAGAGTTGATCATCCATATTGAGGGTGCTCTCTCTGGTTAACAGTATCAAAGAAAATTGCTTATTTATTACTTGTTAATTTAAAATATTGCATTATTTGTAGCTAAAATGCAAACATAGTGCTGGTTTTCCTCTGGAGTAAAAAACTTACTTTTCCTTTGGAAAAAAAGTCTTATAACATTGATCAGAATTTTTATTTTCCACAGATTTATTTAGGCGTAACATTTGTATTACCATGGTGTCTGGGAGTCCTAATTGTGTACCGGGGTGCCATTCTGCTAGAGGCTGTCATTCTAATTAAGTTCTACATTAAACTACTAAAAATGTCAACAGGTTAACAGTGAGACTTGTGTACTTCACAAAGAAGTGTTTAAAATTTTACTTGAATTCCCTATGGTGGTGATCAGTTTTTTATGCAGCTATTTTGTAAATTCATTAATGGAGGCTAGATGGCAGTAAAAGAACACTTTCTATTGCTATAAGAGTGAACTTGAATTGCACATTAGCAAAGGCAGCTGTAACCTAAAAATTGGTGAAGGCTTGACTCAACAGGATTGCTGCTGATTTTTCTGATATTTTTCCCTAGTGCTGTTTCTAATTTTTTTGCTGTTGTTGTTACCATATGTCAAAATACATAACAGTAAACTATTCTATACAAACCACTAAGCATAGCTGACTCCCTGTGTTACAAAAGTAATACTGTAGCTTAACCTAATAAAATCATAATTTTCTGCCTGCATACCATACACCCAGGAAGAACACGATGGCTTTTTAAAATGTTTTCCAGAATAATAGAGATTTTAAGAGACTGTTGCTTCTGATCATTAAAAATAAAATGTCTGTCTGGTATTGAACATGAAAGCCTACTTGCATTTGTTGCCATGGCAACTGTCTCCTCATAGGAAATACTAGTGATGTGTAGTTTAATTATATCCAGTGTGACTTGTGGTATACTGTATTAACTCTGTTCCTTTCTTCAGCACTTTATTAGTGTCCCTTAGGGCTCCATCTTTTGTTCCTTCCTCTTTTTCCTTGATACTATCTTCCCTGATGCTGGGTGACTTCAACAGTACTTGTTGCTTTATTTACAGTACTGTTTCTACAGTGACTTCTCTTTCTCTTTTCAGTCTTGCAGGAGGGAATATCTGTCACTTTCTTTTTTTTCTGGATGGCCAGTTACTCATTCAAACTCTATTATGAAATGGTGAAAAAAAGTGATTTTCTTCCTCCGGTTTCGTTGGTATCCATGTCAAGAATTCTACCATTCTTCAGGTTTACCTTCCTTGGGTTGTATTAGATTCTCCTCCCTTTCCTGCTGTCTATGTCCAGTCTGTTGTCAAATCCTGCAAGTGTTTCTTTTGTATCTTCAAAATTTGACTCTTCCTTTCTATCTCAAGAGCTATAACACCGATTCATTTTTCTGATCAGCTTTCCCTTAGAGAACCAATCATTTTCTCTCTGGCCTCAGATTCTCACATTGCACTCTTCACATCTATATAATATTTTCCTCACCTACCACTTCATCCAGCTCTTCCCCTCGAGGTCCTGACATGGGCTTTCTCAAACTATGTATTGCATTGAAGCTCCTTGTTTTCAGTGCCTAGCACAGCTGAAGGGACATGTTAGCCCTAGTCTCCTCTCCAGTTTTATATATACAACTTTATGTGAAATTAGTTAATATTTCATAATGATATAGGCCACCTTCAAAACATGTTAGAATTACATTGCAAAGATATAAATTCTGAGTATGGATTTTAGACTAGAAATGGAGTCTACATAATTTTGTTATATTAAATATATCTATGATAATATTTTCCTTTCTCAAACTGTGGTTATGTACTAAAATGTACAGATCTGTACGAACATAAGTATTTTTTTCTGCCTCCTCTCCCACACACACACAAAAAAATGTATACTAATCCCTTAGAATTGATCTCTGCCTTCATCCAGCAGAATATGAAATAAAGCAGTGGAGACTGCCAAAGAAAGTGAATAACTTTGAAAGTATGCCACAAAATGTATTGGTTAGGTATATTTTGGACGTATTAAAAAAAAAACTCCACACCAAAGCATGCTGATCCAAAATTCTGGTGTTCTTGTCATACGTTCAGAATCACAAAAATGCTTCTGCTAATCACAGAATTGCAAATATAAAACATGCTGGTTGCTTCTGCAGCTATCATATAAAAGATAGCAAAGCAATATGATGATAAATATGAAAAAATGCAAGAAAGAGTATTACTTTATGTATTCTTGTATGTTTTGATTGCATCGCTGCCATATTGGCTGAGTATTATTGACACTAACACTGCCCTGCCAGTTGCTTCAGTGGAGAAAATATTCAAATATAGTTTTGTATTTAGTGACAATGAAATCAGAGTAAAGCTTTAAAGTGCTCCTTCAGCCAAAAGCAAATGAGAAATGAGCTCTCTTAGAAAAACTTTTAGTGTTCCTGTCAAGCAGACTAATAATTCCTGCATATTTCACTTTAGAGCAAACAGCCTTACAAAACAACAAATCACCCAAACTGTGGAAGAGTTATTGCCCAAAAAAGGCATCACCAAAGAAAAAATTGAATGCAAGAAAAATAAACTTAATCCATCATGAAATCCTATGAGCTACTGAAGAAATAACACATACCGTTTCCAACCTAAAGAAAATTTCTCTGCCATTGCTAAAGTGGGCAGTGAGGCATTCTCTTGCCCATCAGTAATAGACAAGTCTTAGGCCAAGAAACAGTCTCCCTTGGCAGAAGAGTAGACTGAGGAAAAGTTTCAGCCCAAGTTGGCTAGGACCATGAAGTGCAACACTTATTTGGTGAAAGGCTGCTGTGAATATAACAAAGCATGCATGTGAAGTCTGCTATTTTGACCTAACATGGAAGGGGAGAATTTACTCGTTCACTTAACTGTAGGAAAAATCCTGGTTTCTCTTTTTCCACCAGCAGTTTTACAAATGGAACTTTCCAAACACGTTTGAGATCTGAAATCATAAGTGTTCTTGAAGCTCTTGATTTTTAACCTTAAGCATAGAGTTAAAACTCCTTTTTACAGTCTTGTTAATGGCAACAATATATATCTGTTTGTTTTTTGTGATGATTTTATTTATGATGATTCACACACTATAGGTTAGAGTGTACTCAAATATTGTCTTGGGACCCCAGTCCTGCACCTGTACTGGGTCTCCTTGAAGTCAGTAGAACTCTACATGTGCCCAGGTCTCCATGTCTGCAGGATTGGGGCCTTGGTCATATGCACATAAGCCTTTCACTGTTCTACCTTTGATCCTTCTCTGTAGACAGAAAAACCTATGTGGGCTAAATTCCTGCTTTAGAGGGGACTCTGTACATATACCATAGAGATAGTGGATGTATTTTTCCCCAAGTTGCTGTTTACAGATTTTTAATATATTGACACTTAATATTGAAACCCGTTCCATTTTTTATCTTGTTCTCTAGAGAATTAATCAATGCCACTCCTTTTCAGTTTTCTTACAACCTTCCCACTCTCTGTCTTGTCTTCTCTGCTGCCACCTTCACCCATGAAATACTAGGAGCTGAGTATGGTGTGTTCAGGGCTCTATCCATCTGGCCTGGGTATTTCAGACTTCAATAGTCTGGAACTCCAATCCCCTGAGTAGCAGCAGTGCATTGCATTTCCACTGGTTTGCTAAACTGCCCCTAGATATTTTGTTATGGAATTCTACTTAACTTTGAAAGTAACAAGAAGGAAGGAGCACTTGCCTACTGAATAACTTCCAAACGTAGTTGATTACCTTTGTCTTACCTTTCACTTTGTCATAGCTTTCCTTGTTGTGTTAGCCAATTATCAAAATATTCATGATTAACTTAAGTATGTGTTGCTCACAAAAAGTGCTGGCCTATTTGTCCTGGAAAAATGTTGGAAAGACAGCTCTGGAGAATAAGGTCCTGGAATCACAGACAGCACAGACAACGGTACTGCAAATGCACTGCTGTCTTCTCACTCACTGATCTGCCCTCATTTGGAGGATCCTCCTCTAGGAGTGAGGGGGAGGTCCAAGTGTCATGTCCACTCCGTAATTCATCTCTTTTCTGAAACTGCCAACAAGACTGTCTCTGCAGTTGTGGTAGTCTGTGATGTGGATGACTCCACGAGGAACTGGATTGAAACTACCAACTCACATAGATCATCAAACAGACAATTACTCTCCTTGGCTGGCTGAGCCATGGAACTGGAGATTGTTTCCTCTCCTATTACTAATCCCCTAAATCAATGGCTTGCTTTGCAATTACTCTTTTCTTCCTATTTGATGATGTGATATGAAGTCATTGTGCTGAATTTGATGTATATATTTCCATAGCAACAGCCTGATAAACATAGGATTATGACTTCATTGCTATGTTAAACCAGAGGCAAAGCTTTTATTTAAATACTGATTTCTTCAATAATCAGAAAAAGGAATACAGGTAATGACTGGCCAATCATTTGTCATTTTTGTGAACTGTTAAAAACTAAAATTCTTTGAAAGTGGACGTTCAACAATTTCTGGACGATTGCCTTTCTGGATTGTCAGCACTTTCAGAGGCTGTACTTTGAAGACATGCATAATAATGTTAGGAGAAAAATATTTTTCATTACTTTTTTTTTTAAACTTGTTTTTATCTTAAACTGCTAAATAATGTGTTCATTCTGCCACAGTGATGATCTAAAGAGCTATATCAGAATAATTTCACCGTTTTGTTTGAAGTTAAAGGTTCAATATCGAATAGGACTTGGATACAATTTTAGCTCACTTTCCCTTAGACAAAATGGGTGCTGTTGGAGCAGCGTTTCTCAAATACGGCCATTGTGGCTGCATGCGGCCACCAGGGGCTTTTCTTGTGGCTACAGCCTCCTGGGCTGTGAACTGGGAGCGGGGAAGCAATGGCCCCTCTTCCAGGGCCACCAGTGGGGATTGAGCCTGGCCCCCCTCTGGAGAGACACAAGCTGGATGTGCAGGCAGCTGGCGAATTCCTCACTTTCCCGGGGGTGGGGGGAGGGGGCGGCGGGATTCGGGCTACGTACATACGGTTCCAGGCTCACCGTGCATGCCATCATCCCTGGGCCTTGTGGCCTCCCTATCCATCTCCCCATCCAGGGCTGAATTTCTCCCAGGGCTTGCTGGGACTGAGTAAGTCTATGAAACGTGATATTAACAAACATACAAATATCACTTTTCATTGCAGCAGACTTACTATCTAGCAAGGTTTTTTTAAAAAAAAGCAACCAAAAAAGCAAAAGAAACAACAAAAAGACAAGAACATGCAAAGCACCTTATTTGTGTTTCTATTCTGTTTAGGTCCACTGTACAGACCACTGTACATTATTTTTATTGCTGAGCCTGAAAATAACCTTATATAAATAGGATACAATGATTTTGACATGTGTATATATGCATATTTTTGTTTTCCTAAAGTTAATTAAGTACTTTAGGAAAAATTGTCAGCGCAGCCACCAGCAAGAGTTGGTGGCCTCACTGTGAGGCCACCAAAAATTTGTTGAGACCCCCTGGACTAGAGATTTCTGGGTTAGAATTGTTTTACTGTGAGCAAGCTGTAAAACTAATGGCTGTGAGCAGTCCTACACTCAATTTACTTTTGTTTTTGGAATCTTCTCAAAGTGGATTCAGAATGTTTTTATACCTATTGAACAAACTTTTGAGTTTGTTGCAAATGAGTAGTTTATGCAAAGGTGTTATAAAAGCTTGTCTGTCTTTAACTACTCTTTGACTCTCAACTCTGTTTCTAGGAATAGCCACAGCAACGAAAATACCCATCTGTTCTGCAATCTCTAAACTATACTTCAGTGGTCTCTGTATGAGAATGAGACTAGAGGGACAGCCAAGCTATTAAGGCTTGCAAAGTCCAAATAAAATGATAGTTGCTTTAGAGTTTAATAGGGACTTTGACTGAGACTGTTGAAAAAGAAACCTTTGATTGCCAAGTAAGCATTTCCAGGATCGATTCTAATTTTATTTCCGGATTTCTCAGTCATGAGGTGGAGGAACTGATATAGGTACTAAAGATTCTTGGCATAAATCTTGTAGGAACTTTCTAAGACAGACAACTTATTTTTTCACAGCTTTCTTGCAAATGGCTGAACCATTTTTGCTGAAAAATTCCCCCCCAAATTAATCTTGAGACAGACATCTAGCATAATTTTTTTTTTAGTCTGAATTGGTGAACTATGCTAAAGATGTAAGCAATTTAAAACCTGAGTCTTAGTATGGAAAATGTTAGGTGGCTTCTCTGTGTCATTACCAGCATCACCTATAACAATAAATAGTCATCACAAAGAATATGATATGTTGTTGTAAGAACAGCTGAATGCAAAGCCAAAAATAACACATTCTTATATCCTGACATCTTAATTTGTTTGCATTATGAGATAAAAATAATACTAAGTAGAATAACTTACTGTAATTCAGCAAAGTATATCTGTAATTACTGCTGTGCTAAATCTTTAAGCAAGCAACTTGGAAATTTGAAATATAAATAAACTTGCTTGTTTATCTTTATATTTATTACCGCATCATGTTTGGCAGTGAAGATTATTCAGAAAATGAAGGCTCTCTATATCCTAGTTAAATTGCCTAGATGCAGTGGCTTAGTGGTTCTAAACTGTATTAACGCCAATTTCACAATCACTCTTGTATCTGAAAATATTTTACTTGTGTTTCAGATAATACTTTAAACTTCAGCATAATGTTAGGGGAAAAGATCCTTATAATTTTCATTTTATTTTGTTCATTTAGCAGCACTTTATATATAGAAAGTTTCACACTTCCCCTGTTTATGTTCATTTTCTCTCTTTATTTATATGGATGTTTCACAGCAAAAGGGAGATTTTTAAAAAAAAGATATGATTCAAAACTGCAACAATTGCAAGGAAGGACTGAGGGTAGAGATAGTAATCTGAATCTACTTTTGAAGCTTTCTTGCATTTTAACGCAGCGGAATTCCTCAACAAATCAATCTGCATTCTAGGAGAAGCGTATTGACATATCACAACAGGGTATAATATTAATAGGATATATTAAGTGGTAAACCGTAGTGGTCAAAGTAATATTCATAGGTGTTTCATAGAACTGGAAGGGACCTCTAGAGGTCATCTAGTTCAGTTCCCTGCACTCATGGCAGCACTAAGTATTATCTAGACCATCCCCGACAGGTGTGTGAAGATTGTCTAACCTGCTCTTAAAAATGTTGGAGATTCCACAACCTCCCTAGGCAATTTATTCCAGTGCTTATCCACCCTGACCCAACCTAAACCTCCGTTGCTTCAATTTAAGCCCATTGCTTCTTGTCCTATCCTCAGAAGTTAAGAAGAACAATTCTTTTCCCTCCTCCTTGTAAGAACCTTTTATGTACTTGAAAACTGTTATGTCCCCGCTGTCTTTTTTCTTTTCCAGACTAAACAAACACAATTATTTCAATCCTCCTTCATAGGTCATGTTTTCTAAACCTTTAATCATTTTTGTTGCTCTTCTCTCGACTTTCTCCAGTTTGTCCACATCTTTCCTGAAATGTGGTGCTCAGAACTGCACACAATACTCCAGTTGAGGCCTAATCAACACTGAGTAGAGCGGAAGAATTACTTCTCGTGTCTTGCTTACAACAGTCCTGACGATACATCCCAGAATGATGATCACTTTTTTTGCAATAGTGTTAATTGTTGATTTATTTAACTTGTGGTCCACTATGACCCCTAAATCTTTTTCTGCAGTCAGTACTCCTTCCTAGGCAGTCATTTCCCATTTTGTATGCATGCAACTGATTGTTCCTTCCTAAATGGAGTACTTTGCATTTGTCCTTATGGAATTTCATCCTGTTTACTTCAGATCATTTCTCCAGTTTGTCCAGATCATTTTGAATTATAATCCTATCCTCCAAAGCACTTGCAACCCCTCCCAGCTTGGTATCGTCCGCAAACGTTACAAGTATACTCTCTATGCCATTATCTAAATTGTTGATGGAGGTATTGAACAAAACCAGACCCAGAACTGATCCCTGCGGGACCCCGCTCATTATACCCTTCCAGCATGACTGTGAACCACGAATAACTACTCTGGGAATGATTTTCCAACCAGTTATGCACTCACCTTATAGTAGCTCCAACTAGGTTGCATTTCCCTAGTTTGTTTATGAGAAGGTCATGTAAGACGGTATCAAAAGCTTTACTAAAGTTAAGATATACCCCGTCTACTGCTTTCCCCGCTATCCACAAGGTTTTGGGTATCTCAGTCACAGAACCAAATATCCAGTATTGCAGTAACATTATGCATCTGTCTCAAAACCATGGTTTGTTTTGTTTTGCATTTTGTTTTTGTGGTATGCAGCTGGTCAACATGTGAGGCTAATCTAGACAAAGTAATGAGTGTTAAAATAGTAATGTTCTACTTTCAAACTCAAGTTTAATACTGCAATACTACGTGCAGTTTTGTAATCTTGTCCTTTTTTAAACAATCTTTCTTTCCTTAAATATGAGAGAGAATGCTAAGGATTAATGAAAGGCTTCAGAGACTAAGCTCTGCACATCTGTATTGCTGAATGTAAGTTTCTTTCCACTCCATAAGCAGCGTATGAGAGTATTGTAGATGCTCCACTGTCATCTACTCTAAACCATTTTGAGCAACAGCAGAGAAGTATAGAAAATTAAGTTCATGCTAAGATATTAGCTCCTGTTTTAGCTGAATTTCAGCTAGGAATATTTCAATAGCATGAACATCTTTTCATTACAGTTGATACTGTAATTCAGACATTCTTTCTTTAGCAATTTTTAAGGTTAGATTGACCCTCCCGATTGTTTACTAAAATAACTTTGTGCCAGTATTGGGAGTGTGCGACAAATCAAAGGGAAATGCTTAAATACAAATTGAAATGTGAAAGTAGCCTATTTTTGATCTTTTTATTGATAACATACCCACTATGTACTACTTTAGAATCTGGTGATATGCTGTAGTGCATCCATGTTTTTGCAGCTGTCTGTTGCATCATAGGAAAAAGTGCTTACGTATATCTCAATAGTCAAAGAAATAGTATTTAAACTTCATTTGATGCTCTCTGTGTGAAATGCCACCTATCTCCCTAAACGGGAGGAGGAACTTGATGGGGCCAACAGTGAAAGGGGACAGTCTCAGCAGCGAGGGAGGGAGACAAATGCTGAGGGACACCAGATAGCTCCTCCCCACTGGGAGTCTCTGGCACCCGTTGGCCAGATGGGAGGAATGGGTGCTGATTGGACAGCATTCCCTAGCTTCCAGGATTTAACCTGGAGCAGGGGCTGTGTGTAGTGTCTCTTGGCTCCATTCCAGCAGCTGCACCCTACTCACCCTGAACTAGGAATGGAAATCTGGCCTGACAAATGCTGCAGGTCTAGCTGATCACCTGTTTTGGGCAACAGGAAGGAATTTTTTCACCCATGGGCCAAGCCCCAATGAATTAAGTAGGGATGCACTTTGTTCCGAACTGAGGTACTTGGCATGAGTTGTTGTTTCGTCACAACTTGCAATCAGTTTCCAGTTTGGGTAAAAAGATAAAATTGAACGATTCTCAGAACCTGAACCTTGGGCTCATGGGTAGAGTGAGACCTTGCAGCATTTCCAGGCCAAGGTCCGACCGTATGGCCCTTGCAGGCCAACGTCCCCACCCTTCTGCACCCTGTGTGCCCCTAGCAGAGGGAGGGTGTTAAGACTCAGAGAGTCCTTGGGGGCGGGGGTGGAAGGTAGGCTGAGGAGAGCCTACTCCAGGTTATGGGTTATATTGTAAGGAACCCTGTAACTGTCATGCTGGAACCAATTAAATATTTGGTATAGGAGAGTGTGCGTGAGGGGCAGGTAGTGCCCCTCCCCTGTGCTAAAGTTTAATAAAAGTTGCTACCTGCTGCTTAATTCCATGCACGTGTCTCATTTTGCTGCTGCGCCTTGGCCAGGCGCATGGGACACACACTCTTTGTGTAGTTCTGGCAGGCTGAGCTGTTTACAGAGGAAGTACTGGTTTAAAATTGCATCTGACAAGGCAGTAAAGAATTGAGTCAGACTGCTCTAAATTTCGCAGTGGTCTGACTGCAAGCCCACAGGATGCACAAACTTCCCTTGCTAGTATACAGTACATTATTTTGTCTCCATTCAACATTGTCATAGTATAGGGGATGCAAAACTGTTTTACAATTTAAGGGTACATTTTCTGGGGTTTTTTAAAACAGAAAAACAGCTTAAAGTTTGCTCTCCTCATTGCAAGTCAAATTTTCATAAATAAGCATGAATAATTGTTGCTGATATACTTTTTAAAAGTATGTCTGACTTTTCAACAAACATGCTCTTTTGAAAATCTTTGGCTATTTTTTTGTCCACAGGGAAGTGTACATATCACACACTTCCAAACATCCCAGCAATACAATATGAGTAGTTCTTATTAAAGACCTGATTTACTGGTATCTCATGACTTTACACGATACATGATTTTTTTATAGTATACATAGCAGGAAAATACTGATGAGACAACATAGAGCCAAGTGTTGGACATAAATATTGGTCATCTTTCTGTTGCATCCGTGTCAATTCACTTCTAGAACCCATGCCCTAAAGCTCCAAAATCCGGACATCTTCCATTTGCGCACTAAAGGAAGATTTCCATTAGCTATAAGCTATAGAAAAGGACCCTTATCCTTGTATTCCTGTGAAATTACAACCCATCATACATCCGATGAAGTGAGCTGTAGCTCACGAAAGCTTATGCTCAAATAAATTTGTTTGTCTCTAAGGTGCCACAAGTACACCTTTTCTTTTAACCCGTCAAAAGAGGAAGATATGCCCACTCATGCATATAGTATTCAATCCTGCTTCCACTGGAAGTCAAAAGTACAAAATTATTAATACAGTTCGAAGCAATATTCAACCCACTAACTCCAACAGCAAAAATCATCAATAACTTTTCTTAATAACAGTCTTTCTTAGAGTATAATTGAGGTGTGAAGTATTCTAAAAGACTGCATCTTATGGAAGAATCAAAGGATTACCTTTTAGAGCAAGCAGGAGAGAAATGTTAGACATATGTCAACAACAAAGCAGAGTAACTTTTTAATGATCAGTAATCCAAACATAATTTGAATTGCCTTCAAATGTCATAGAAACATTTTCCTTTGGCTTCAGAAGAAATCAAGCATTTTTCAGCCCAAATGAGTTTTCCCAAGCCATGGTGAATAGGGGTGCTAATATAGGGTATTCAAGTGGAAGCTCATTCACCTTGAACCGTGGAGGGATTACTGCCATTTCAATAAAGAATTGTTAAATATTCTAGTTCTTTTTAGTGTTAGGAATTTTCAAACACTGAAGATTTTTTTTTTTTTCAGTTTACACTACACTCTTGGTTGCCTCCCTAAACTTATGGTACTGTCATTGGTGGAGGTGAAGTGATAAATGTTCTGGTCCCCCATACTATTGTCCCTTCTTCAGGGAAGAAGGGAAGTTAGCAAATGGTTTAGATGCCCAAATGCAACAGGATTGTTTCTTTTAAGTGATATTGCTTCACATTTTGATCAATTAATCTTGATTTTGAAAAAAGATTAGCACATATATCAAGAAATGAGAGCAGAAAGGTTTTAGTTGTAAGAGATCACAAAGAAATTAGGCAATCAACAAAACAGGATCTTTAGAAAAGAAGAAAGGCCCTGCCTAGGGTTTTCTTCAGTTTGAGAGGAAGACAAGCTACTACAAAGCATTGTCTCACAACCTCGACCTTTAAAATTCTATTGGATTATGTGTTGGTTTTATAGTTTTCTTTACTAGTTGACACTCAAAGCCTCTGCATTGTTAAAGACCTGTATGGATATGCAAATCAGGATTTACAGCTGAAATTTCCATAAATACGATGCCAAGTCTGAAGCTAAATATCCCAGTTAGTGTGGTGACTTCCAAAAAGTTATCTGGCTATCCTCAACTGTGCTCAATAAATAGAGGCTATCATAAGGCAATTTTCTATATGAAAAATCTAGCATTCTCACATACAGCGTGAATATAATTTTCTTCAAAAATGGTTTCTTTTCTGAAGACTAACCTGCAGGATATTTAATAAAATTGGTGAGGTGTATATGAAAAGTAATTAGATATGTGCTTTTTTGTCTGAAGAAGACAGTCAAAATATTTGGTCTGACCTCTCTCTTCTCTAGTTGATCAATAAGGTTTTTAAAAGTGAAGCCATTTTAGAAATAATTGAGTGCTACTTGCTATACTGCTAGAAGCTGTTACATATAGCATGGGATGAATACTGCTACTTAAAGGAAATTCTTTGAATGTTTTGGTTTTTTACATTTGAGGGGGGAAAGTTTCCTCTTTTCAAATAAATAAAAAGAATGGGTTTATTAAACTTCTTCTTCACATATATGCCATGTTGAAAGCATTAGCAGATAATGAACAAAAGCAAATAAATTTTCACAACATTCCAAGGTTAGAAGCCTCACTGAAAACAAACCAAAAAAATTCCATCACTGCTGCGGCCGCCACCGCCTCCTCCATTAAAACTCTGAATTTTGAATCACCGCATTCATCATAAGTCCCTGACTACTTGAAGACAATCTCTCTTTGTCAACTATGGTCACTTATGCTGAAAAAATGCACTGCTGCTATTTCTTAGCACTAAAGCTTGTCCAAGTTCTAATACATGCAAGCTAAGATTTTCAAAAATGAATGCTTAACCTTAGGTTTCTAAGTCCATATTAGACCTATATAGGTGGCCTGATGCTCAAAAATGAGTAGTTTCATGGTTACCGGGCTAGCTGCACCTCTGGCCTCTTCTCTAGTCTCTCTAAGTGCACCCTCACTGGTGTTAGGCCTCATGCCTTGTGCTCTCCTGGGGCAGAATCATGCAGTTCTACCCCTCTTAAACTGGTGCTGGGCTACAGTGCATTGTTGATCAACTCTGCCTTCCCCAGCAGGTCCAGCTGTGTTTGGGTAGTGACCAGTGGTAAATAAAGCGATCAGACAGCTGCCTTAAACTAAAATATTGTTTTAATCTTAAGGGTAAGAACCAAATAGAACATGAGCAAAAGGCTTACCATCCCCCTGGACACCTAGGAAGGTTAGCTTCTTCAGACCCGGAAGCGGGTGTCAGTTTGTTCCGCTGCAAACAGCTCCCAAACCAATGCTGCTTCTCCACAGAAACTGTCTTTTAAATTGGTTTTTATAGTCCTTTTGATCTGTTCAGCTATGGTAAAATGAGCTTTGTATCTGGCTGGAGCCAAGAAAGTAGATCTTAGCGGTTATTAGCTAAGGCATTGTCTTTTAGCAACACCCCTGCTTTCCCGTTTTCCCCAAGTGTTTACCTGGACGTGTTTTATCTGGAGCCTTTGTTTTGCCTTCCTGCTTGTTTCCCTAAAGCTCTGTTAAATTAACTCCATATAGTCCTGCAGTAAATATCCTAATAACCATGTCCTATACACTTTTAGTAAATTATTACAGAATAGCTCCATGTCCTTTACGGTTTGTACCCAACAAATTGAAAAAACAAATTTAAAAATCTTGGCCACAGTATTTAATAGTTTCTAATGGAAGTAGCATAAAGTAAATGAAATTGAGAAGTGGAAAAGTTGATGGCCAAGCCTTATGTAAAGGTTCAACTGTTAAATTTATACTAGAGCCTATTCAGTATTCTGTACATTGGTATCATTAAGCAGGGAAGCAGCAGCTTAGTTTCATTTCAGAAGGAATTTTCAGAAAACTCATAATAAAAGCAGATATAGTAATTGCATTATGATGCAATAGTAGTATTTTGTTTGGGGTCTCATTTATGTAAAATCCAATTCAAAGTTCAACTTCCAGTAAGTTGATGTACAAAAATAAAACCATGACTAGCTAGATATTGGCTAGCAGTAAATTCTGAAGAGCAAGATTTCTAATAGTGGTATACCTTCTTAAGAATTAAGACACCAAGAATTTTAAATCAGATATTGTCCTGCCAAGGTATGTTTTATCTCATCTAGAGTGTATTGCACCACAGTATGTAATATCCTACAACTAAGATGGTGTAGCAAAATAGTATTCAGTTTGCTGAATTGTGTATGCTATGATCATACTGATGTGAATAGTCCATGCACACTTTATCTGATAACCAGACCTTTGCTGAATTTAATGCAGGCTCAATTTCTTTGTCACCAAAAACATATCATGCTTTAAGAAAGAAAAAGGTGTCCAATGTTGTTGAATCAACATGAAGTCAATTGGGATTCAAATTGTCACTTTTCACACCTCAGTGCCATCTGTTTAGAGATTTTTTGGCAGAAGTACAGCGCTAGATACCATGATGGTTGGCATATTAGAATAGAAAGCATGTAGGAAATTATGTCAATAGTAGTAACACGGAACAGTAGAAAGCATTTCTTGAATGCATGACGGCTAGGAGATGTGACTCTCATTCATAGAGAGCATGGATTCTCAGTTTGGTGTTTGTGACCATGTTTCCTTTCTTTATGGCTAGATGGGGAGGGGAATCTCAGAATATTTTTTTTTCCCTAAAGTGAGTTTGTGGCATGGAAAAGGTAGATAACCACTGCTGTAGTGCAAGAAGATTTCAGTGACTTCCAGACCAGCTTTCTCGTGCTTACAGGACAAAAACTTAAAATAAAATTTAAAAACTTGCAGATTTCAGGGAAGGTTGATAAATTGTGTTTATGACTAATCCTTAAATGGTATCCTTAAAATTATTGATTATTTACTTGCATTACTGGTGTTGATAAATTGTGTAGTGAGTTGCTTGACCACAGTTTAGTTCAAGAGACCAAACGGCCAATATCAGTCAGGTTTATTGCTGTAAGTCACCAATAATATAGTACAGGAAACAGCTTCTATATGATACCAGTCTCTGGGAGGCTGTCTCATGCACTATTGTTACATTTACCTTATGCAGAAGGTATGCTCCCAAAGTTACACATTTCAGCTGGTAGTATTTGTAGGATGATTTTCTAAGTTACATGTTACTAATATCCAACCCATCCATTTGTCCCGATTCCTTAACTTGTTCTGTTCCTTTCCTTATTTTTGGTTTGGATACTAGCATTCAGGTGTTCTGTGAGAAACTCCCTGCCTGTTGCTCTGGTAAAATAATCATATGTCCTGGTCCTGACAGATATACTATCTTCTTAAGCCAAAGGTTACTTCAGCTAATGCAAGGAGTTATGGGATACTTAGCATAAGTGAAAAGGTTTATAGTAAAGGTACAGGTCAATTTAGGCTGTGTGTGTGTATGTGTGAGAGTGAGAGAGACAGAAATATAATATATATGCTAGCCCGTATATATTGGTGAACACTAGTGACATGTTATAAAATAATGATCATGGGTTTTTGGATGCTTTTGTGAATTGTAAGTAGATTTCTGGAATATTTTGGCACTAGTCGGCAGTCTCTGCTTTGGCTGCTTCTGGTCCTACCAGAAAGAGTCTCTAGCTGGGTTTTGCTATAATGTATGCATTGGATAAGTTGCTAAGGTTGCTAAATTCTGGGCAAGTTGCAACTCATGACTGCCATGTAATTTACTTTTACAAAAAGGGCTCATTCTTGCTTTTATCCAATACGCTTGGTGTTTTTTAAGAAGAGAGTAAAAATGCGTGCTAATGAGAATAATATACTACATGTTTTGCAATCAGTAGTGACCTATACTCAAGATCTATGTTGGGATGCCTATATTGATCTCCTAGTTGTCTCAAGCCAATGATAATAGCCCTTTACTTTCATGAACACGAAACTGATTGTCAGGAGACTAAGGGGGGCGGGGGGGAATAATGAAAGTAGTCATAGTTCAAATCTGTCTAATAATTGTATAATTTTAAGTCTCTGGCATTAAGTTATTACAATAAGGTTTTCCAAACAACCTGCTGGAAGTCCGATAAACATCTCTTAATACCTGTAAATAGGTGTGGCTACTCAAGATGTTAAAACCTTACTGACAGCCAATTAAAAATTCAGATACATAGTAACACTGATGTGCGTCATGTAGGTTTCATAGCTTACACCCAGTCATTCAGAAACACAGCATATTAATACATGTATTGTAGGACATTGATCTAGAATGTCAAAGATGTTTGTGTTTCCAGTTACCTTCAGGAGGTATTTAACCTTCTATATGGCTATTCAGTATCCCTTACTGTAGTATAAGTAGTCTTGTGCTTGTTAGTCTACCATAGAAAAGCAGTAAATCTAGAAGTGTAATTAATATATTTTCCTGAAAATGTACATGTGCATTCACACTCATGTTGCAATGGATAAAAAACATTGATGACGGAGCTGCATAAAATATGTATTCAGCAGCAAATTGGATCTGCATCACAAACAAAAAGCCTAATTTGCAGAACTACTTAAAGGTGCTCATATGGACTGTATTGACAATGTGTGCTGTTGGCAAAGTTTTATGCCAAGATTCCAGGAAGGAAAACCATTCAGTAAAGAAAATATCTTGGAGATATTCAGAAGAATCAGGAATCGCACTTCAGAATGGTGCTCTTGGGCACTAAGATTCTTCAAGCATATGCAGAAACACAGTAATGGAAAATTAGTTTTGGAAAACCTTTTTTAAATCAGTTTGTCCCACTTCTTAAGATAGAGATCCTCTTGTGGAAAGACAGGAAACAACTGTGTATGGGTGCCAATAACTGTTTGTTTTAGGTTTTGTTGGTCAGAAAAACCTTTGGGAAACCTTAAATTCTCAGTGAAAATTTGAGACTTTCAGCTTCTGATTGACAGACATATTAAAGGAATGTAGGCGTTCACTTATTGGTATTCCAGACTACACCTGGATTAACAACAATAAATTTATTCATATCAGCTTCCCTTCTCTTTAAAAATCCACATCTTGTTTTTTGCTAAAGGTTAGTAGGTGCCTTGAGCAACAGAATAGAACACAGGGATTTAAATTTGCCACACCCTGCCACTTGGATTTAAAGATGCCACACCCTGCCACTCTATTATAAAGAGAAAAGCATAGATTAAAAGCATAAAAAACTAATGTAAAATGTTGGGGTTGGCACAGGAGAAGATCTAAAAGCCAAATCCATCAAACGGTAAAGGTTTTTACCATGTCATTCCCATATATCATAGTCCTTAAAGTAATTAGATCAAATAACAATCAATAAAATAGAAATTCTGTTCACCTTTTCGGTTTAAAATAAAAGAAAGTGGTCACCACACAAAATATCACTTGAAGCAGTAGTCCACAATTCAGCTCAAGGTTTAAAGTCCAGCATTGCTCGCTGTAGCAGATCGACATGATTGACTGGCTGGTTCAGAGGGACTGGAATCTGCCTCCAGGAAGGGCTAGTACAGTGGCAGTGATGTCACTGACTGCTGCCCCTTGATAAGATGCCTTAGTGACTAGGCCTTGACTGGCCATGTGGCCCCTTGAGAAGTGTAGCAGACACAGGGCAGGAGTCCTGCCTCTTGTCCGTGCTCTGCACTTTTGAAGCTTTTTTTACAACTTTCCCACCTTCTCTTCAAGGCAAGGTACTGCCATTGGTTCACTGTTTGGATGTTTGGTTTAGTGCAGTGGTGGGCCTGTGGCCTGTCAGGGCAAGTCTATGGCGGGCTGCCAGTCTGTTTACATTTGCACGCCCCCTGCAGCTCCCATTGGCCGGGAACGGTGAACTGCGGCCACTGGCAGCTGCGGGCAGCCGTGCAAATGTAAACAGTCCGCAGGTTGCCCACCACTGGTTTAGGGTATTTGTTACTCTGGGTACTGTTGTTGAATTTTCATCCTGTAAATGTAAGTCTCTATGTTAGTATTGGTTTCATAGTTTAATATTTGCATCAGAATGTCCTATTTGGGTGTTAATTATTGATCTTTCCGTAATCTTGTTACGGATTGTGGGTTATGGAAGGGGAAAAGTAGGACTGCTTGCCATGTGCAGGTCCATCACTCACTTAAGTTCTAGCTGCTAATTAACTTCCTGTTTTGGCAGTGGCAAAGGAGTTTTGAGTCACCCCTGGTGCTACTTCCTGCAAAATTATAATTTTACTGAAACTTTTTAGTTGAGTAGTTTATAATTTAGAGCAGTTCCTTTGTCACTTGTACTTTACTGAGGCTGGGACAGACAAATCTGATACTTGAAGTAAAGTTGTGCTATTTTTGTTTTGACTGATTATTTTTACCCACTTTTTTGTATTGAATATTGTTATGATGTCATACAAGACTTTTCATTCTTTTGATCAATATGGGAAAAGTGGCAACATTTGTACTGTTTAACTTTATTAATAAAAATTCAGGAAGCTAACTCTTTACAAATGAGGATTTTCTAGTTAATATCAGCTCATTAAAGTGAGCAAATGAGTTGCGCAAAGGTTTAAAAAATTCTAACTGGAGAAATCCTACTGAAAAGTACTAAGCCAATGAACAGACACACCTTCAGAGAAACCTCAAGACACCAAGTAGAAAATATGTGTTGGTTAGATTTTAACTGTTTACGGAGGCATTGTTACTGTATCAGGCTTCCAGAGATGCGATAATTAGTAGCCTTACTGTAAAGCAATTGCACTGGGTAGTGTTGACTGATCATGCAACTGGAGAAAGAGGAAATGTGTTGTCTTGAACATAAACGCAGTGTAACTATATTGTAAAATAAAAATATGCCACTTTATGGCAAGGCAGTGAGGTAACTATCATGTAAGTGAGAACATTGTTTATGCACACAGTTCTTTTCCCACATTCATCTTTTTCTTGTAGGATATCTTGAATAACCTTGATTCATGTGATCTCGAAGATGATGATCTCATGCTTGATGTGGACCTACCTGAGGACACACCTTGTGACAATGGTTAGTGAAGTACTTAAGCCTTGGTTGAATGTGGTCTAACAACCTAACCTAATACTCCAGATGCACAACTCAACCCAGTGTTATGGATCTGTTATGGAAATTTGCAGAACAGAAGCTGGTCCAATAAAAGATATTACCTCACTCACCTTGTCCTAGTGTGGTGGAAGTGTCAGTCATTCTCTCAGTTAAGGTTGAGAAGAGTTTTGTACTTGAAGCAGGGCTTTAACTACTTTGCTATGTATAAATAATTATATCTTTCCCAAAACTATTGCACTTACAGAATGAATTTTGTTGGGATTTACAAACAAATAAGTTATTATTTTGAGTTACATTTTATAAAAAATTGCTCCTTTGAGAAAATTAGAGTCTGATTGCAGTCCATTTTTTGTCGTAATTTTCTTAACAGAATAACAGTGAATTCAAACTTTCCATTCAGTTTTTTTTAAACTCACTGGAGTCTCATGTGTTGGCTACATTTGAGGAAACATTTTAGGATCAGTGATCAGTTTTTGCCATTTTTCTTTACAATTAAAAGATTCTCCTTCAGCTGACAAATAACATTCCTCTGCAGAGAATTCCACAAAGAACTGCCATATTAAACATAATTTCCATATTCTGTTTTGAATGAGACTTAGGTCACAGAAATCCTAAGTTAAGATGCCATCTTTTTGAAATGGCCATGACCTTCTATAGTTCCTATTGGGAGTGAAGCCAAACTTCCCTTAGGAAAGATGGTAGCCCCTATGCTGCCAGCGGTGGTGGGGGGATGGTGGTGAAGATAATGCAGTTCTAGTTCCTTTCTGCAGAGAAACTGGGCTGCTTTCTAGTTTTCAGGAATGAGTTTTACTTCCTTTTCTAACTTTTGTTAGGTCAGGAGACCCAGCCACCCTTCTCCACTCTCCTCCATATTATTCCATCTGCATTCCAACTCCTTCTGGCTAGACAAACTTCCCAAATTTCTGATCCTATTGAAGAAACAAATGAAAAAGTAAAATGTGATATCCAGGCACATGTTTATATATTAAGACGTTTTGCCTGCACAACATGATCTGTGCAATGGTGTTAAAGTCCAGATGGTACTCAGGCAATCTGACACAATGCAAAGAAACCTGGACCAACAAGCCATATAACACACACATTTAAACTTGACATTGCCTGTGCAGCCAGCTGCTTACAGGGGTAAGAGAAATATATGCAGAAGCAGAGAAAGATAAAGCATTCTTCCACCCAGCACTGCTCTTTATGGCTGATTGCTACCTGTAATTGCTTTATATAAACAAAGCTTTTAAAGATCTCATTAGATAGTCATCTTTAACTTGACCAGCTTAGTATGTTCTAATGTACAGTTTGTCTTGATTAGAGTTTTAAAATGTATTGATTGAGTTAGAGAAGGCGATGTAACCTCGCACCCTTAAACCCTAGTCTAGACGAAGTCCTTGGGGTACTGGAATTGACCAAAACCAGCCCTTTTAATAACAGAGAGCTGACATTGGACAGCAGATGCCAGGGCACTATGAAGGGGTGTATCTTGCCCTCCCAGCCCTATCCCACAATTCAGCTTTAATTGGGATGGCGAGTACCACTTAACATAATTTTAAAAATAAATAAATAGAAATTTTGGCTAGACATGACTGCAATGCCCTGTCATGTGAAAGTAAACATTCAGTAAGACAAGGACTTCTGCATATCTCTGCCTCATTGACTGTGCTCCTCAACTCAGTGAAGGAGAAGCTTCTGCCTCATTGAGTGCATACCTTATTGCAGCTAAAAACGTTATGCTTGAGGTGAAAAGTTTTTTCTGAATGTACATATCAGTGTTTGCTGGGGATATGTATATTCACTGCACAGCGAAGTTAACCACAAATGCATGGAGCTGGCAGATCACTTTTAAAAAAATTACTGTGACTGCACAAAGAGCAATTTTCATCGCCTCATAACCATCAAATCCAGTTTTCAAAGAACACTAAAATGAAAGATGCTTATCAGTGAGAATTATTGCCCTGCCAAATTTCAACTTGTAATCCCAGATTTTTGTGCTAGAATTCCTCAAAAGAAAAAAAATAAAGCTGAATTTTTATTAAGGGAGGAAAAGTGTGTTCTTCAAGTGCTAGGTCAGTCTGTAACAAATGGTGGAGCGGACCCTTTTGGTTGCTGCTTCCCAATACTGGCTCATACAGATTACTCCTGGGGGAATTCTGTGCCAGTACACATGCACAGAATTTATGTCCCTCGCAGATTTCTTTGTTTCCCTGCAGAAAAATGACTTTCTGACGGGGAAGCAAAGGGAAGACACAAAAGTGGTCATGTGATCCTCCCCAGCAGTATGTTTTGGGTGCCCATGGCAGCCAGCAGACAGGTAAATCACTGTGGAGTGGGAGCAGGACTGGGGAAGCCATGGCTGGGGCTCCTGCCCTGCACCGGGCTCAGCTGATAGTTCTGGCTGGGGTGGGGAGGACGGGACTTCCCCTTCCCCTGCACAGCATCTGGGGCTGGGTCAGACCCACCCCCAGATTTCTCCCCTGGATGTAGGAAGCTCCGCAAACTCTTCCCCCCCCCCCCTCCGCAGTGCTTCCTGTACCCATCACTCCTCAGCTGCAGTGGGAGGCATCCCTGTACAGGGAGCTGCTCCCCCATCTGCCCAACCCCCATGCATCCAGACCCCCTCATACCCAGACCCTTCCACCAAACCTCAGCCCCCCACCACAGCCAGAACCCTCCTGATGAGCCCCACTCTCCCTGCACCTGGACCACCCCAACGAGCCACCCACACCCCACCTTACTGACCCCCAACCAGCTGCACCTGGGTCCCAACCGCACTGAACCCCGCTCCCACAGCATCTGGACCCCTCCACTGAGACCCCCAGACCCAATGCTGAGCTCTATTCCCCCCCCACGCTCAGAGCCCCCCTGCTGAGCACCAGCCACCTTCACCTGGACCCTCCTGCAAAGTCCCATTACCGGTGTACCTAGAATCCCTTAACAAGCCGCTGTGCATCCAGATCCCCCCCACACCCGGATCTTTCACTGAGCCGCCCACACCGAGATTGCCCCACACAGAACCCTCTCAACCCATACCTGGATTTCCCCATACCAAGCCCCTCCACACTTGGATCCTGCTTTTCTGTGCCTGCTTGCCCACACCTGGTGCACCTGGCACGGAAAGGCAGGGCTCTGGAGTGTTTTCTGGGGAAGGCCTGGTCCTTGCGCTGTGTCAGGATTGGGTGCAGCCTCACCGCTGAGTCTGTGTCCCGAGGGGGAGCTGAAGGATCACCCTCAGACCACTGTGAGAAACTGTCTGAGGCTCTTAAGGCATATGACAGTATGAACATGTCATTCGTCATGGTAGGTTGCACCTCTTACAAGCATGGCTCTTTTGCCCTCTTTTGTCACTCTATTGCCCTCAAATTCATCACCTAGATAAGCCAGTGCAAATCCTGGACCGAGTGTTGTTGTCTCTGACCTGGTGGATGAGCCAAGACAATTTGTGCAGGGAAGTCCCTTTCTTTCTTCCCTCCCCTCCCATGATTCTGGTAACAGTTGCTTGAGCTGTGGGGTGGCGAGTGCATCTCAGCAACCTTTGAGCTCAAAGTCTGTGGACTACACAAGAGGCCAGATTGCACATAAATGTCCTAGGATTATGTGCAGCTTTCTGGGTGTTCTAGCACTTCCTCCCTCACATTCAAGGCAAGACTGTCCATGGGCTTACCAATAACTGCTGCAGTTTTTATGTGAACAAACAAGGAAGAGTCAGATCAGACTGCAAAAAGTTAGTCAAGCTTTGGAACTTGGTCCCTCAAAGCGTATCACCTGCTCGGGGTTCAAAACACCATGGCAGATTGCCTTAGCAGACCATTCAGTTTGGACCATGAATGGTCCCTCAGCATGAACATTTTAGCCTGGTTGTTTCACATAGGGGGCTTTCTGTCCATGGACTAATTTGTGACTCGTCAGAATAGGCAGTGTTCCTGTTTGTGCTCTAGGCCGGATCACAGCCTGGGATGAATATCAGACACCTTCCTATTTCCTTGGAGCAAAGTGCTCCTGTATGCATACCAGCCAGAACCAGATTCATAAGTGAAGATAAGTGAAGACTCCACACCCTATATGTCCATTGAGCTTTTTACTTGGATAGGACAAAGTCCTTTTGAATTTCATCCAAGTTCTTTGTCTCGTACGCAGAATATTTGAGGGACCATCCAGTCACCACCCAAAGGCTCTCGAAATGGATCACAGACTGTATTACACTCTGTTACACAGCGACATTTTCTGACCGACTCATGGCGCACTTAGCCAGAGCTCAGTCAATCTCAGCAGCATTTATGGTGCATGTCCCAGTTACGGATATCTGCAGAACAGCAATGTGGTCCTCAATCCACATTTTCATCAGACATTATGCACTGTCTGCACAATTTTGTTTGCAAAGCTGAATCATAATGAAATTACTTATAAATGTATTTGTTTATACTTTGTAATGTACTCCTATGTAATGAGCTAGAGGAGGCAGCTTTTTAAAGTAATTGTTTACTCTATTTTGTTTTAGGTAACAGTTCACTTTTCAAAAGATTTTTTTCCCCTCATATCTTGATTATTTTGATTATAAAAGTAGCTGATAAAATTGAGCATATATATGATGAATTATTACAACAATACCTTAATTTAGGATTACTTTGTGCCTTAAATGCACTTTACTGCCTACAGTCAGTTTAGGATTATGCATAATTTAACTGATACCAACGCCCTCAGAATACTTCATAGGCATACTGAAACTTCGCCTGTTCCATTTTGGAGTCTGGGATGGTGCTCAGATGCTATATATAGAAACAGTTCTAGCTCAACAAGTATGTGTAGGCAGTGAGTGAGGATGGTAGTTTTAAATCACAGGGTAAAACTGGGCTTGCTTCCCAACAAAATGCAGGCTGGGAACGAAGCAGGAAGGAAGGCCTGTTTATCAATGTCTTACGTACAACTAGGTCTGAGTAGGCAGCTGAGTAACACAATGTTCTGTTGTGTAAAGTTCCTCTTCTAGAGACAGGCTGACAATGTGAGGAAAAACTCTTTGGGTAAGTGACAGGGAAGTATAGCAGCAGAACAGTAGTTCATAACATTAACTTTTTTGCTGCGTCTGACTGCAGGGATTGTAGTTGAGTTTTGGCTTTGTTTCTAGTGGTTTACAAGCTGTTGCCAAATTCAGTCTTCTCAAACTGTTTGTGGACAAAAGCTGTTTAAATCTGAAGACGTTTAATGTTTTTAAAAGATTTTTAAAAATCTTCGGGATTCTTTCTAAAGCTAAAAAAATTAGGCTTCAGCCAGTTTGGGATATTTTTTAAAATGAAAAATTGTTCTTCATTTCAGAACATTGTGTTTGCCTCTTTTTCTAAAATATTGTCTTCCTATATTATGTGTATTGTTCCTAAGGCTAATGATACTGATAGTAAAAAGAGACAAAATGTTTTCTAATATCAAATCGGTCTTCTAAAAACGTTTTTAAATCTTAAGTTTTACATTTTGTAGATTCTGCTGCAGGTTCTGATCACTTTTTATTTTTATTTAAACAATATAACTTCTGAAGTTATTGCAATAGGGACTGTGGAGATAAAAGGTGCGGCCATTACAGGTGGTCTCTTGTGACCATTCTGATGCTTAGTGTTCAGCTTAGCTCGCTTTTATGAGCAGTTTGAAGAATTCATGTTTCAGACTGTACTTGTGCACCTATTAGTAATATCTGATTAACATGTACAGTACTTGTATTTTTGTGGGTAGTGAATTCCTTTAGAATATGTTATGTACATAACTTTTTTAAACATCTGTGTAGTGGAGTGTGAAAATATGAATCGTTATGATAGACAAGACAGAAATACACGACAGCAGCAGGATGGATTCTGGAAGAGGACACCGCAGCGTTGGAGTACACAAGACCACTGTCACTTTGGCCATGTAGGCCACTTTCCACATGGTAAAAATGACCTGAGCAGGTAAGGACTGTGTTGCACCTCTTCTGATGGAGTTATTAGAAATTAATGTATTATGATGTGTGGCTTCTTCTGTTGAAGGACAGGTTATAGCATTTTCAGAGAAGTGGTGTGCCTATGATTAGATTGTTTTGAGAGAAGATGACACTTATACTGGTACTGCTCTAATATTCCCTTCTTTAAACTCAGATCTTTGCCGGGGGTTGTAATTTAGATGCAAATATTTTGCCCTAGGGTGGGACTTGTTTCTCTGTGTTAAACAATATTATAAATGAACAGTCAATTTCTGCATATGTGCTCAAGGGAAAATGCTTTGCTGGTTTCATTGTTCCAGTAGCTGTCATGTGACATGGGAAAGTGTTTCTATTTTATTAAGAAGTAAATAGTCTGGCATTTTTTGCAAGGCAGCTTTGTTTTGTGAATGTTTTTCTCTACTCGGCAATCTAAATGAATATAGCTGATGCCCTTTAGTACTCTGCAATTTTAAAAATTGCTTACAGCATTAATAATAATACACACACACACAATACTAAAATGCTCTCTCATTAAAAAACAGAGCTCACAGATTTTAGCTCTAGATTAAGACTGCTCTTGATTTTATCTAAAATATTTCTTGCAGGGGCTCCAGCCACTTAGAGCCTTCTATTGGTCACTTTGAAGGCTATGGAGCACCAAACCTCTACCAGACGCCTAGACAGTTGGTGGGCTTACGGGAGAACACAGTGATGCTTGATGAAATGACCCTTCGGCATATGGTTCAAGATTGCACAGCTGTAAAAACTCAGTTACTAAAACTGAAAAGATTACTGCACCAGGTTAGTGTATTATAAAGAGAAGAAAAGTGAGAGAAAGGTGTCTGTTTTAATATACCACGGTTTTTCTTTTATTATATAATGAATTATAGCAATATTTAAGATTTTGTTCTAATTAATTTATACTTAAAAAGTAACTTATACCTTCCAAGTACTACAAAAGTGTCCCAGTTAGGAGCCCTGTCTATATGTTTCCACAAAAATAGACACAGCTATACTGTTGTTGTATGTTTTTTTTTTTTTTAATTGAAGGAAAATTGGTAAATAAGCGATCTTTTAATTTTTGTGAATTCAAACAAAGCATGGAGTTCAGTGCAGGTAAGACAGATCTCCTGACTTAATGGTGAAGTCCAAGATGGCAGCAAAGTGTAGAATCTTCCTCTTCAATTCCTTTGTCCAAATGCACATCAAAGAATTCAGCTTTTTGCCCAGGGTAAAATTCTTGAACTCACTTGCCTGCTTGCTTTTCACCTTATCCATATGTCTGCACAATGTGCTTATCGACCACTGGTTAATTATCTGTTCACGTGCAGTGCTAAAATTCAGTCTGCTCTTTAGTACATAAAAAAAAGATGAGTTATTTAAAATGTCTTAAGAGGCTTCTTTCATGTGTCTACAAAGCTTGACAAATAAGTGGCAGAGTTAATAAGCTAGAAGATGATTCTGCAAAGGCTTGAATCTTCAGTTTCAAAGATACTCTCTTAAAAATTAGACAGGAAGAGAAATTCAGGCAAACTTTGGAGGGGAACAAGTTTCTTCTTAAGATTTTTACTTTAGCTCCTAGCTACATTTGCCAACCATTGTTAAACTCCAAAGAACTTGGGTACTTTAACTTTTAAAATTCTTTAAGTCCAAATGTGCCAAAATTAGTAGAAAAGGAATTGATTTATATTTACAAGTCACTAATTCAAGGAAGAAGTTCAATTAGCCTAATGCATTCCTTTGCGAAAGGCAAATGGAAAGTTTGTCGTCATCAGGAGATTGCCATTTTAATAAAAAAGAGTTTAAAGTGTGCAGTTTTTATGGGGAATTCAGTAATAGTTATCCAGTAACACATTACAGGCTGTCTCCTGCAAGGAGCCAAGCACCTCAGCTCTTAGCTTTAGTAAATTTGAAATGCAGAATAACTATTGGATTGCTTATTGATTGCAACGAGGCATGGGACAGGCCCACACTGAAAATGCAAATGCCCAATACTAATTTATATCTTTTGTCAGATGGTAACCATAAGAAAGGAAGCAGAAGTTTGTGTGTGTGCCTTTTATGCATACATATATTTAAATGTTGATTTGTACTTAAACCCTCTTCATTAACAGTGGCAATATCACTTTTAATTTTGGACAGACTTAAGAGCATAGAAGTGAGACAGTGAGGTCAGACAGGAGCAGGTTACAGACTTCAGTAGAAGAGATGTTGTAAATTTCAAGATTGTGAGCCTAGGAGACAGACAGGATGGGAGTTAATAATGGAGAAAGAAATGGGAGGCAAAAAAGAAGGAATAGGCAGAAAAATGAATCTTCTGTTTTGGAGAGGTTGGGTCGGATGTCAGAAGCAGCTGAATATCCAAGACAATGTCTGAGAGGCATCTAGAGATGAGACTAGGCAGAGAGAGACTTAAGATTCATCAACACGGAGGTGGTAGTTTAAACAGTAGGAGAAAATTAGGTGCGAGTAAAGGGGAGAGAGTGTGGAAGCTTAATGTGTGTGGACACCAACAAATGTGTGGAGAGTGTGGACACCAACAAATGCAGGGAAAATAAGTGAATTTGGTGCAAATAATGGATTTGTTGAAGCAATGGTTCACAGAGTGGGAGGACCAATAAAGCAGAGGGTCATGGAAGTTAGGAAAAGAGGGTGCTCCATATCTAAAGCAGTAGGGAGATGTAGACGATGAGGATAGAGAAGCGTCCCTTAGATGTATCTTGGAGTTCTTGACTGATTTCACTGAGGTCAGTGTTATTGGAGGATGGAATCCAATTTGGGGGTGGATCAAGAAGAGAATTGGAAGAGGAAGTAAAGGCAATGAGAACGAATAGCATGCTGCAGGATTTTGGAGCTAAAGAAGAGAAGGGAAATAGGATAGTAATTAGAAATGAAAGTTGTATTCAAGTGGAAACAAAGCATGATGGAAAATAGGTCAGAAGCAGTGCAATGAAGGATAAAGGAGAGAGAAGGAATTAGGTGAAATCAAGGAAATCAGGAAATGAGTGGTTCATGGTCCCTTCTGGCTTTG
This sequence comes from Lepidochelys olivacea, assembly GCF_965140295.1. Lineage (NCBI taxonomy): Eukaryota > Metazoa > Chordata > Testudines > Cheloniidae > Lepidochelys > Lepidochelys olivacea. The sequence goes on along the minus strand of NC_140417.1, from coordinate 75,669,322 downwards.
GAATATATTTTGATCTAGTTTGTCTTGCTGGATAGCAGGCCATAGAACTTCTAAAATATATGCTTGAGGAATTATTTTGAAGAACATCCCAGTCGTGATTTAAAAATGATCAGTGATGGAGAATCTCTCATGACCCTTGGTAAATTGTTCCAATAGTTAATTACTGTCACCAGTACATCTTACTTCCAGTCTGATTTGTCTAGCTTCAACTTCCACCTATTTGATCATGTTTTACCTTTCTCTGTTAGGTCAAAGAGTTTATTAAATATTTGTTCCCCATGTAGATACTTATAGACACTTATGGTCAGCCTTCTTTGTTAAGCTAAATAGATTGAGCTCTTTGAATCTATCACTATTGTCAAAAATATAAAGGGAAGGGTAACAACCTTCCTGTATACAGTACTATAAAATCCCTCCTGGCCAGAGGCACAATATCCTTTTACCTGTAAAGGGTTAAGAAGCTCAGGTTATCTGGCTGGCACCTGACCAAAAGGACCAATAAGGGGACAAGATACTTTCAAATCTGGTGCGGGGGAAAGTTTTGGTCTGTCTGTTCTGTGTGCTTGCCGGACACAGATCGAGGAAGCAAGCAATCCAACTCCATTAGAATAAGTAAGTACTAGCAAGGGAATGCATTAGCTTATTTTTGTTTTGGCTTGTGATTTTCTCTGTGCTGAGGGGAAGGTTTATTCCTGGTTTTCTTTTTGTAACTTTAAAGTTTGGCCCCGAGGGAAATCCTCTGTTTTTTTTAATCTGATTGCCCTGTAAGATTATCTTCCATTCTGATTTTACAGAGATGTTTCTTTTACCTTTTTTCTTTATAATTAAGTTCTGTTTCTTTTCTTTGTTTTTTTTTTTTTAGTGTCCTAAAAATCCCAAGGTTGCTCTGTGCTCATCTTGTTTATTCTCAAGCCTCCCAAGGAAAGGCGGTGTGGGGGCTTGGGGGGGGATATTAGGGGGAAGTAGAAACTCCAAGTGGTCCTTTCCCTGAGTTTGTCTAAATCACTTGGTGGTGGCAGCATTACCTAATCCAAGGTACAAGGGAGAATTTGTGCCTTGGGGAGTTTTTAACCTAAGCTGGAAGAAATAAGCTTCGGGAGTCTCTCATGCGGGTCCCCACATCTGTACCCTAGAGTTCAGAGTGGGGAGGAAACCCTGGCAATTATGAGGCATGTTTTCTAATCCTTTAATCATTCTTGTGGCTCTTCTCTGAACCATCTATAATTTATCAACATCCTTGAATTGTGAGCACTAGAACTGAACACAGTATTCTAAGAGTGGTCACACCAGTGTCAAACATAGAGGTAAAACAACCTCTCTACTCCTACTTGAGATTCCACTGTTTATAAATCTTAGGATCACATTAGCTCTTTTGGCCACAGCATCAGACTGGGAGCTCATGTTCAGTTAATTATCCACCATGACCCCCAAATCTTTTTCAGAGTCACTGTTTCCCAAGATAGAGTCCCCTATCCTGCAAGTATGGCCTACATTGTTTGTTCCTAGATATATACATTTACATTTAGCTGTATTAAAACATATTTATGTGAGCTCAATTTACCCCATGGTGTAAAAGGGACAGGTTGAATGGTAAGAGCAGATGGTAAGGCTTGGAGCCTGTCAAACAATCGATTGGAAAAATGGAAATTAAGGCTTTTTATCTGATCCATAATAATATGACCTTCTGCTGAGTTACTACAGAACATATGATATGCAAACTCACAACTAGTTGGTCACATGTAATACTTCAGCACCAATACCATTTTTAAATTGGGGATAAAAATCTAGAGGGTATACTCTTGCCAAAGTGAAGATTTCAACATTGTGCAGGTTAAACTCCTTGTACCTTGAAGTAGTATTGCATCAGCTCTAAAAATGAATTGTGTGTGCGTCCCCCAATTGGATGTTAAAAATTGCAGCAGAAGATGTTGATAAGATTATTTCATTTAAAGACATTTGATTATTTACAAAGAACTACTGTATCACATACACACAATATCCCAATTAGATTTTAAAATGCATTGTAAAGGAAGCTGTTGAAGACTCACATTTGTAGTTGACTTAGGACAGTAAAATCTAAAATTTTCTGACAGTCTAACCTAGTTTCAGATCCAAGAGTAAACAGAAGTTTTATTTATAACATTAGCAACAAAATTTTTCTATTACTTCCCTCCTCACTCTGAACTAACTCTCTAACCCTGATGTACCCTTGAACTAGTGTGTTAGAATAGCTATGTAAACAAAGGATTGCGGCATGTATCCTACTAGAACCCTTACACCAACATTGCCCACCACCTCCAACAGCTCCCTTGACTGGCTGTTGTGCCTCCCACACCCGCATTTCTCATCCGACTCCAGCTCCCATTAACTATTCGACAAAGTTTTAGGAACAGATCTTGTGAACAGATTAGCAGAGCTGGGAGATCTGCCAGAAACTTTTCTGAAATGTGGGAAAATATCGCTGTATTAGCCTAAATACTGTCACTTTTCTTAATTTTCTTTTCCATTTAGTTTTAATATTTGAAATTTTTTCTTAATTTTAGACATAGGTAAGGCTCACTGTAACCTGTCAGATATTGCTGTGTCTACAGATCTAAGAAGTGTCAGAGTTCTCTCAAAATGGATTCTTGGGCAAAATTTGTAAAAGTGTCCATTGGCTTTCACTGTGACTTAGGGTCCTAAGTCACTTAGGTGTGTGTGGAAAATTTTGCCCCTTTTAAGTGTCCTCATTATACCTTGTGAGTGGTGCGGTAATCATTCAGGGATATATACTTTTGAATTAAATCTTTCTCAACTTTAGGCTCTTCAAAGCTGTATGAAAGAATACAAAGCTTTCTGTTCTCTATGGCCTAAGCTGTGTGAATTGTGAACAAGGCTGTAGCTTTCATTTTTGCTATGACTCAGTTTATAGGAGATGATTTGCTTAGTTGCCCCTCCCTGGCTAGGCTTGCATATTGCATAGCAGTTCAACAACAGTATATTTGACTCTAGACTTAGGTAACACCCCTCTTTTGAAAGTTATTTCTCGTCATTCGTGGGAAGTCTACTTTATTGTAAGAGTAATAACCTCCAACGTGGCTTTTGCGTGACTACAGCTGATCGCATTTAATTATCACTCTAAACCTGGGTTTGCAGGACAGGCTCCACTAATTGTTTCACATACACTGCTGTACCAAAGGCTAATCTTTTGGTTATTCAAATATAAAATTAAAATACATACACATGTAAATTTGTGAAGGAGTTAAGAAAATGTGATATGCTGTCTAAAATGTTGCATTCCCTGACTCTTAAAAGCTTTTAAAATAGTTTTAATGATGCCTGGATTTTCAAGAGATTGCTAATGGGATACGGAAACTTTTACCTCTAAAAGCATTGCTTCAGATTTGGCACTGGTAGGTAGCAATCAATAGTGTAAGGCGATGTCTACACTAGCACTTTTGTGGGTAAAACTTTTGTTGGTCAGGGGTGTGAAAAAAAACACCCCCTGACTAACATAAGTTGCACTGACAGAAGCACCGGTGTGGACAGTGCTTTCCTGTCGACAGAGCTACAGCCGCTCGTTGGGGGTGGTTTAATTATGCCAACGGGAAAGCTCTCTCCTGTTGGCATAGAGTGGCTACACAGGATATGCTGTAAGGTGTTTAATGTAAACATAGCCTAATTGTTCTTTGGCAGTTCTGAAGTGGCCTCAGTTCAGTTCCGAGTTGGCACATAACCTTGTTGCAAAAAACCTGGTGCACACTTCATTGAAACACCCCAGCAAAAAAGTGAAGCCATAGCACCTGCAAAACTCTTCTTGATCAATTTATTATCTTTTTGGGTTGTCAAAACTTTGAAAAACTGTGTAATATATTAAGAAATATTTATGTGAAATGTTGGTTAAAATGGGATTTGCTAGTTGTGACTATAGGGTATACTAGTATTTTAGGTAGAGTGAGAGCTGTTGTCCCAGTCTTCAGGGGTAGCTAAAAGTTTTTATTTTGCGTTGTTGGTGTTCAGTGCCTTCCTATTTGTTCCTGACAACTTGACCTTCACCACCTATTGCTGAAATAAACAGAACTGCCACTTGCTTTCTGCTCACTTTTAGATACTAGTAACAGAAACAAGTGTTAAACTTTCTTTGAGAATATATTGTACTTGAAACTTTTCTTACGATCATTCTATGATTTTACTTAAATACTTAAATACAATACTGATTAAGGAAGCATTGTTAGGAAAGTAATCTGTGTTCTCTATTAGATTAGCTGGTCCCCTGTGGAATTCTGAAAAAACCCCACCAAAACCAAAAACCATTCGATTCCTATGTATTAGCCTTTTAAAAAAAAAAAAAAAAAAAAAAAAAGAAAGAGGGAAAAAAAGACTGGTTCTCTGTCTGAGAAAATCATCAGAAATCAAGCAACAGAAAACGCAACATTGCTAAATAAGAATGTTGCTATTCATAAACTATCTGAAATGGGTTTTCTGTGGAAAAACAAGTTATGCAGTGAGCATTACTAAATGGCTTGTCTTCATTATCTTCTCTTGTATTTGTGGAGCATGTGCAGTAGAGAATAATGGCCATAATATTCAGTATACTCACAGGAGGGATTATATTTCAAACTAGACTGGAAATACTCCATTTTAGGAAATTAATTTTGAAAAAAAAATCAAGAAACCAGTTGTTAAAACCTTAGAGTCAGATGTGACTAAACTTAAAATGTTTAGTCTCAGCTACTTAAGAATCCCATAATACTGACAGAAGTTGAGGTATACCCTTAAACTAAAATAGTAGTAGGGAAAAGAGGAGGAACACTGTGGTTAAATAAGGTTCAAAACATAGTTGGAGCCAAACAGACAATGGAAATCTAGCTGAAGTTCAACCAATAGGAAGGACCATAAATTGTGGCAGGTGAAATGGAAGATGGAAACTAACATGGCTAAGACAGAATATGAAAAGCAAATAGCCGAACGGGGTGAGGGGAAGAGAAAGAGTGAAATTAAGTATGTCAGAAGTAGGAAGTCTTTTGAAAGAATCAGTGGGTTTGCTGGACTACCGGAGAGCAAAGGGAGCAATTAAGGAAGATAGAACACTGTGGAGAAACTACATGATTTTTTTCATCAGTCTTCATCACGGGTGGGGAGAGCACTGCCTCCAGACTACTCTTTTCAAGTAATGAAGTTGAGGTATTGTCAGATTAAAGTGTCCAAAAAGGGAGCAAATTGATAAAGCAAAGAGCACTAAGTAAAGATTGCTGCACACAAGGGTTCTGAAGGAACTTCAAAATGAAATGGCTGGACTGTTGATATCAATAGGTAATCTTTTTTTTTTAAAGTTATTCTACTGTACAAGGGCACTGGAGGATGGCAAGTATCTAATTTTAGAAAGCTGCTGGATTGATCGTGGGAATTGCAGTCTAGTGAACCTTAACTCAATAAAAGGAAAATTGGTTAAAACCATTAAAGATAGAATTCTAACATGATAGAATTCAAACTAGATAAACACAATATGGTAGAAACAAACAGCACAATTTCTCTAAAAGTAAACTGTGCCTCTCATCTACTGGAATTGTTTTAAATGTTAATTAAACAGTGGGTAAAACAACGTACTGTTTTAATATGTCTGGACTTCCAAAAAGCCTTTCACACAGTCCCTCATAAGAAGCTATTAAGGAAGAAAAGTTCTTCCTTGACCTGTGGAACTCATTGCTACAAGTTATTGTTGTGGTCATAATAGAGTTAAAAAAAGAATTAAACATTTTATATTGATAATGAGAACATACAGGCAGGCTATTAAAATAAATTAGGGATATAATCAGTCATGGTTTAGAGCATAAGGAAATCACTATCCTACAGGGGATAGGAAAAACATGCAGTATGGGCAAGTTATTCCATAACTGTCAATTCTGGGTCTGCTTTCACCTTCCTACAAAAGATCTGGTATTGCCTACTGTCAGAAACAGAATACTGGACTAGAGGGACCACAGAAATTGCCATACTGGATCAGACCAATATTCTTGTAAGTTGGATAAATAGGAGAAAAGACAAATTCAGCAATGCGGTTTGACCTGCTAAGTTTTGTTCACTTAAATTTAACTGAGGTACTAAGTTCATAGAAACCTTTGCATAAGTTTTGACAAAGAAAATTTAACACACTAAATATGGAGTTTTCTGGTTTTTGGGTTTTTTTTTGTTTTTTTTTAAGCAACTTCAAATCACTAGGACAAGGATTTTCAAATCCATTATTACTTCTGAAATGAAAGTATGGTGTGAAAAACCTATCCATACTCCCAAAAGAAGAAAAAGGTATGTCCTGTTTTCACAGGGACCTCTCTTTTATGCTGGAGTGCTTCCTCCTGTCTGTTTTGGGATTAGCTCTTTTAGCCTGACACCTTCTTTTTGCGGTTTCTTGGCCCCTTGTCTCATACTTTCGGTCTGCAGCCCTCGCTTGTTTTTCAGGAGCTGCAGTGCTTCACCTTTGTGGCTCAGCCCTCCGGCCAAGTCACAAGAGTATTTCCCTTCCAGGGAACTATTCAGGTCTTCCTCACAGTCCCAGGCAGTCCGTAAGTCTGCAGCCCTGGCTGGGCCGCTCTCTCAATGGCAAGAACACATGGTCTCAGACAGCCTCCAAATTTACTGCCCAGATTGTGCCACTCACTCAGTGACTGGTAGGGGAACCCAATTCTGCCCTCTACTCTGAGTTCTAGTCCAGGGCCCCATCTCCAGAAGCAAAGGTCTGGGCAACCACGAACCTTCCTGCTGATCCCCTCAGCTCCTTCCTACTTGCCTATCCCAGGCTTGTATTCTCCACCCTTCCAGCTAAACCCCTTTCCTCTGGATCTGCCAGACCAGGGGCAGGCAAACTTTTTGGCCTGAGGGCCGCATCGGGTTTCCAAAATTGTATGGAGGGCCAGTTAGGGGAGGTTGTGTCTCCCCAAACAGCCAGGCATGACCCTGCCCCCGCTTCTCACCCCCTGACGGCTCCCCCAGGACTCCTGCCCCATCCGACCCCCGCTGACCACCCCGGACCCTCCACCTCTGACTGTCCCCTGCTGCCCCATCCAACGCCCCCTCTCACTCCTGACTTGCCCCCCCTGGGACTCCTGCCCCATCCAACCACCCCTTCTCCCTGTCCCCTGACCACCCCCAGAACCCCTGCCCCTGACTGACCCCTGCCACCTCATCCAACCCCCCCTCTCCTTCCTGACTGCCCCCCCGGGGACCCCTGCCCCATCCAACCCTTCTGTTCCCTGCCCTCTGACCACTCTGACCCCTATTCACACCCCTGCCCCCTGACCACAACCCCAACTCCCCTGTCCTCTATCCAACCCCCCTGCTCTCTGCCCCCTTACAGCACTGCGCCGTCTAGAGCACTGGATCAGGCCGCAGCTCTGCAACTGCGCTGCCCGGCTGCCCAGAGCGTTGCACCGGTGGCGTGGTGCGCTGAGGCTGCGGGGGACGGGGGCTGCTGGGGAGGGGCCGGGGGCTAGCCTCCCAGGCCAGGAGCTCAGGGGCTGGGCAGGAGGATCCTGCCAGCTGGATGTGGCCAGGGGGCCGTAGTTTGCCCACCTCTGTGCTAGACAAACTCCTCCATTTGGGTCCAAATCCCTCTCTCTCCTTTGTCCCAGGGAAAGTGAGTACAGCTCTTTTCCCTGCAGCCTCTTTCTACTACCAGCTCCCTGGCCTTAAAGAAGCCCTGCCTTTTCCTGCAAAGGGGAGCTCCCCCAGATTAGGGCTTTTCTCAGTCTAAATGTCCTCCTGTTTGCAGCCTAACAGGTTAATTGGCCCATCTGGCCTACGTTAACCCCTTCAAGGCAAGTGTGGGAAGCACACACCTATGTATATACATTAGATCGTAACAGACTAGTAGCAGCAGCTAGTTTCATCTTGAATATAGTATTGTATTAATTTAATGCCTTGGTTTCTTCTCTAACAACCAATTGTGGTCTAGCCAAATACCCTTATTTTAAAACAAGTTTAAGTATTTTAATTAAAAAAAATAAAATTCCTTAAAGAAACATTGGTGTACTCTGCTAGCGATACGCCACTGGATTCAAAATTTTCAGTTTTTAAAATCCTCATTTCAACAAGAAGTTCTTAAAGTCACTCTTCTGGGATACCAGTACTAGTTACCATTAGTTACTATAAACAGCATTTCACCCAGTGTGTGTTAGTCTGTGACCTCATGGATGCTGATTGAACAATGGGGGATAACAACACTGCACTGTGGAAAATGAAATTCTGACTTACCGAAAGAGTCATGTCTTTTTCAGCTTCACTGGAAAACATACGAAGAATTCAATATAGGCCATATGGACAAAGGATGGAATTGGTAAGGGGGACTTGAGCCCATCACAGTGACAGGTCAAAGAGAGACCCACATGCGGCGATGTACCTAGGCCCCTTTATTGTCTTAATTCAGCCCTATCTCTAGTCAGATGTATGCCTGTTATCCGTATCGTGAACCCACAAAATGTGCTTTCCTTCGATACGACTTCTATTTTTTCAATTATATGGGAGTCTTTGCTGCTCTTCATTTTTTCCAATGACTTTTTTTGAACATACGCTTGTAATACTGTTTATAACACTTCCTTATTAAATCTCTTATCTTATGAAAATATTCATGTTTAGTTTTTTCACAATCTAGGCATTCACAAGTAAGTGGTATGGCAGTAGAGCAGGATGACAGATCAGAGCAGAAGAAAAGTTGGGTGGTTTTTTGATTTGCAATGACAGCATAGTCATGATTTGTGTGTCTTTGAAACATTTCTTCAGAGAAAAAGGAATCTTTTAGATAAATTATTCAATTGAGAAGTTGGGAAGACTGCAAAGTAGGGCATGCTGTTGATTTACAAATCAGTGATAGAAGCACAAAGGTTTAGTGTTTGTGTCAATCTGCATTTCTAGTCTAGAATGTTTTGCTGTAGTTAATGTGAGATTCAAACATCTAGGAAGATCCAAATTAACGGAACTATGTTTTTCTCTGGAAGTTTTTTTGATCCCTATGTTGATTCTTCTTCACCGCATGATGAGAGCCTTGAACATTCTAAGTAATGGCAGTATGAAATGGAAACTGGTCTCTATAGATTATGCACTGGAAAATAGAATGGGGGTTGGTGAGGATCCATAGGGGAGACCAGGCATGTCCTGTGGAGCTACCATATCCTCCACAACAAGAGGAGTAGGAAAGGCTCTTGTTCCAATGCAGAAATGTTGCACTTTTTTTTTTTTCTGTTCATGAGATGCCCAAAGCTCCTTTGTGATGTTGCTCAATTCTGGCAAAGATACTTATTCTTTCTGTTCTGAGGCTTGGTTGTTTTTTTTAATTGACACATGTTTATTGTCTAAAGATTAATTGTATTTCAGGATTGGGGTGAATGTAGTTAAGGATTGCTGTATTTGTAATAGCTGTTTTTGTCTCTTCTGCAGACTATGGCAAGAGACTTTTCTTTCCCTGCTCAAAAAAAAAAAAAAAAGCAAGCTTCAGCATTTTTGAATGGGCCTTTGTTTTCTTCTGTTCCAACATAAATGATGCCTATCCATCATCTACACCAGTGTTTCTCAAACTGGGGTCCAGAGGCCCCGCTGATCAACTCCTCTCCACTCCCTCCCAGCCTCCTGCACACCGGGAAACAGCTGTTCAGCGGTGTGCAGGAGGCACTGGGAGGAAGGGGGAAGAGCAAGGATGGGATGCGCTCGGGGGAGGGGGTGGAAAGAGGCGGGGAAGAGGAGGGGGCCAGGGATGGAGTGGGGGCAGTAAGAGGTGGGGCGGGGGGGGAAGAGGAGGAGTGGGGGCGAGGTCTAGGGCTGAGTGGCAGGCTTGTGGGGGGTGGGGGGGTCTGCAAAAATTTTAAAATCAAAATGGGGGTCCTCAGGTTGCTAAAGTTTGAGATCCACTGATCTACACCATTATATGTGGGACTGGGCTAGGCTTCAGGATTTTCAGGTGGATAAATTGGGGCAATTCCAAATTTAAGATTATCAAAAATGTGAAAATGTTAGGAAATCTTCAGGTAAACACTGCTGTAGAAGTGCTAACATTTAGAGTTTTACAAGGGATAATGGTTCAAATAAACAAGAGGACTGGTAGCAATAAGCCCCAGCCACTGGCGGATTTTGTAGTACTTTGTATACGTTAACTAATTGGCAGAATGGTAGAACAACAAAAAGAAAAGGAGTACTTGTGGCACCTTAGAGACTAACCAATTTATTGGAGCATAAGCTTTCGTGAGCTACAGCTCACTTCGTCGGATGCATACTGTGGAAAGTGTAGAAGATCTTTTTATATACACACAAAAAGCATGAAAAAATACCTCCTCCCACCCCACTCTCCTGCTGGTAATAGCTTATCTAAAGTGATCACTCTCCTTACAATGTGTATGATAATCAAGTTGGGCCATTTCCAATCGTACACATTGTAAGGAGAGTGATCACTTTAGATAAGCTATTACCAGCAGGAGGGTGGGGTGGGAGGAGGTATTTTTTCATGCTTTTTGTGTGTATATAATAAGATCTTCTACACTTTCCACAGTATGCATCCGACGAAGTGAGCTGTAGCTCACGAAAGCTTATGCTCCAATAAATTGGTTAGTCTCTAAGGTGCCACAAGTACTCCTTTTCTTTTTGCGAATACAGACTAACACGGCTGTTACTCTGAAACCTGGTAGAACAACAGTAACGAATTGGGAAAACTTGTAGCAAATAATTAATCAGAACACCCCTTGAAGGTAAGTAACTTTTCCGATTTTATGGATGGAGGAAACTAAGGCCTGGCCTACACTGCGGGGGGGAATCGATCTAAGTTACGCAACTTTAGCTATGTGAATAACTAGCACCTCTCGCTCCGGTGGAATCCTGGAATCGACGGGAGAGTGCTCGACGGTTGATTTATCGCATCTTCACTAGACCCGATAAATCGATCCCTGCTAGATCGATTGCTCCTGAGGTTAAGTGTAGACATCCCCTAAGAAAGGTTGGGATTGGATTAAAGGTGATTGGATTAGAGCTACAGAGCCAGGATTAGAATGGCTAAATTCCTTGTGCTGTGTGTACGAAAGTAAAATGGTCTTGTGGATTACTTGTTATCAAGCTGCCCTTCTTTGTAGCTCGACATTGATGCTGATTGGTCAGTTATAGAGCCAGTATGGCTGCAAGTGGCCTGCTGGAAAGCAGCTTGCAGCAAGCTCATAGCCTTCAGCAGCAAACCTGAGCAACGCTGTTCTCACAGCTGTGAATTTGTCTGGGTTCCCCTCAAATTAAAGGAATGGTTGTTGAGTTTTTTCATGGACCTCAAAGTAGATAGTCTAGTGCTAATGAAAAATGAGGCAAACCATCAACTCCAATGGCTGACTTATTTTCAAGGTTGTCTTCACAAGGAAAACTGAGATTAACCCGAATATTTTTGGCCCTCAAGATAAGCAGGGAACATCACAGGCTTCACAGATCTTCAGAGGCTGGCTCTCTAGGTAAGCCTACTGTACATAGTTTTAGTTAAACTAGTGAATTGGGTAAGGAGAGGTATTCTTGATGTTAGTTTTTAAAGCCATAGGATACTTCAGAATTTGTAAGAAAATAGCACTATGGAAATCAGTGATTGAAACTCGTATGCTTCATTCAGTTTTCATATTAGTGAGTCCAATATTTTTTTGTTATTTCTCCCCCATGTTAAATAACTGCTACTTTGGGTAATAGCAGAGCATATCAACTTCACTACTGATTGCACACAACATAACTGCTATTCTCTGCTATTTGAAGGCAATATTTTATAATTGTGTTAGAAATTACAGTTTATACTGGCCCTTCCATTTATACTGAAAAGACTTAAAATAAGCAAACAAATAACTTTAGAAAATTAGAAGCTGGAAAAGGGAAAATGGGTTTGAGCCCTATTTTAACTACTTTATGATGTATAACGGAGATCTGAAATTTCTTTTAAAACAATCTATCAGAAATAACAGTAATATGAAATCCTGCTTTTATTGAGAAGTATTGGTTTTTTTTATTGTTGCATGACTGCAACAGTCTTAAAACCCCATCATTTGAACTATGAAGCCTACTCCTAACAAATTAAAAGGCATGGTACTTTGGGCTAGTTAGATCCATAAAATGCTACAGGCTATTCCACTTCTCAACACTTGGACGAGAGAACTCAGATGTGATGGTGGTGCTAGTTTTTTTTTGTTTGGATGCATATTCTTGTTTGTATGGAAACTTATAGGTTTGTTATGAGAAAATATGTAACCCAGGAGTGGCAGATTTTTACATTCATTCACTGATTAATATGCATGAAAGATCACAGTACAGACAGCATTAATAACAAAGGAGCTAAAAGACCAAAACAATTGTCTTAAAATATTTTATTCTCGAATACATTATGAAACATTTTTCATGAAAGTTTTCTATATAAACGGTATAAGTATCTTTATTCAGTTCTACTTGCGATTTGGTGTTGTGAGAAACATATAGATGTAGGTTTTGTTGGTGTGTTTTTACTGTTAGCTTTTAAGGTGTTAATGGATGAGGTAGTTATTTGGATTCTCATTAATGGTGACTCATCCAAAGAAAATGCAGTTCACCTTAATTCATTTTCACAGTGTGATCTTGGACAGAACTCATCCTAGTTGGAGGTAAGATTTTTTTTTTTTAGCCTGATTTAATTGGCCCCATTCTTTCTATGAGTGTGTTGTATTTCTAAATAAAATCATAGAATATCAGGGTTGGAGGGACCTCAGGAGGTCATCTAGTCCAACCCGCTGCTCAAAGCAGGACCAATCCCCAACTAAATCATCCCAGCCAGAGCTTTGTCAAGCCTGACCTTAAAAACTTCTAAGGAAGGAGATTCAACCACCTCCCTAGGTAACGCATTCCAGTGTTTCACCACCCTCTTAGTGAAAAAGTTTTTCCTAATATCCAACCTAAACCTCCCCCACTGCAACTTGAGACCATTACTCCTTGTCCTGTCATCTTCTACCATTGAGAATAGTCTAGAACCATCCTCTTTGGAATCACCTCTCAGGTAGTTGAAAGCAGCTATCAAATCCCCCCTCATTCTTCTCTTCCGCAGACTAAACAATCCCAGTTCCCTAAGCCTCTCCTCATAAGTCATGTATTCCAGACCCCTAATCATTTTTGTTGCCCTTCGCTGGACTCTCTCCAGTTTTTCCACATCCTTCTTGTAGTGTGGGGCCCAAAACTGGACACAGTACTCCAGATGAAGCCTCACCAATGTCGAACAGAGGGGAATGATCACGTCCCTCGATCTGCTGGCTATGCTCCTACTTATACATCCCAAAATGCCATTGGCCTTCTTGGCAACAAGGGCACACTGTTGACTCATATCCAGCTTCTCGTCCACTGTCACCCCTCGGTCCTTTTCCACAGAACTGCTGCCTAGCCATTCGGTCCCTAGTCTGTAGCGGTGCATTGGATTCTTCCATGCTAAGTGCAGGACCCTGCACTTGTCCTTGTTGAACCTCATCAGATTTCTTTTGGCCCAATCCTCCAATTTGTCTAGGTCCTTCTGTATCCTATCCCTCCCCTCCAGCATATCTACCACTCCTCCCAGTTTAGTATAATCCGCAAATTTGCTGAGAGTGCAATCCACACCATCCTCCAGATCATTTATGAAGATATTGAACAAAACCGGCCCCAGGACCAACCCTTGGGGCACTCCACTTGATACTGGCTGCCATCTAGACATGGAGCCATTGATCACTACCCGTTGAGCCCGACAATATAGCCAACTTTCTATCTACCTTATAGTCCATTCATCCAGCCCATACTTCTTTAACTTACTGACAAGAATACTGTGGGAGACCGTGTCAAAAGCTTTGCTAAAGTCAAGAAACAATACATCCACTGCTTTCCCTTCATCCACAGAACCAGTAATCTCATCATAGAAGGCGATTAGATTAGTCAGGCATGACCTTCCCTTGGTGAATCCATGCTGGCTGTTCCTGATCACTTTCCTCTCCTCTAAGTGCTTCAGGATTGATTCCTGAATCAGGAATGAGGGAGGCAACCTAGTGACAGAGGATGTGGAAAAAGCTAATGTACTCAATGCTTTTTTTGCCTCTGTTTTCACTAACAAGGTCAGCTCCCAGACTGCTGCGCTGGGCATCACAAAATGGGGAAGAGATGGCCAGCCCTCAGTGGAGATAGAGGTGGTTAGGGACTATTTAGAAAAGCTGGACGTGCACAAGTCCATGGGGCCGGACGAGTTGCATCCGAGAGTGCTGAAGGAATTGGCGGCTGTGATTGCAGAGCCATTGGCCATTATCTTTGAAAACTCGTGGCGAACCGGGGAAGTCCCGGATGACTGGAAAAAGGCTAATGTAGTGCCAATCTTTAAAAAAGGGAAGAGGGAGGATCCTGGGAACTACAGGCCAGTCAGCCTCACTTCAGTCCCTGGAAAAATCATGGAGCAGGTCCTCAAAGAATCAATCCTGAAGCACTTGCATGAGAGGAAAGTGATCAGGAACAGCCAGCATGGATTCACCAAGGGAAGGTCATGCCTGACTAATCTAATCGCCTTCTATGATGAGATTACTGGTTCTGTGGATGAAGGGAAAGCAGTGGATGTATTGTTTCTTGACTTTAGCAAAGCTTTTGACACGGTCTCCCACAGTATTCTTGTCAGCAAGTTAAGGAAGTATGGGCTGGATGAATGCACTACAAGGTGGGTAGAAAGCTGGCTAGATTGTCGGGCTCAACGGGTAGTGATCAATGGCTCCATATCTAGTTGGCAGCCGGTATCAAGTGGAGTACCCCAAGGGTCGGTCCTGGGGCCGGTTTTGTTCAATATCTTCATAAATGATCTGGAGGATGGTGTGGATTGCACTCTCAGCAAATTTGCGGATGATACTAAACTGGGAGGAGTGGTAGATACGCTGGAGGGGAGGGATAGGATACAGAAAGACCTAGACAAATTGGAGGATTGGGCCAAAAGAAATCTGATGAGGTTCAATAAGGATAAGTGCAGGTCCTGCACTTAGGACGGAAGAACCCAATGCACAGCTACAGACTAGGGACCGAATGGCTAGGCAGCAGTTCTGCGGAAAAGGACCTAGGGGTGACAGTGGACGAGAAGCTGGATATGAGTCAGCAGTGTGCCCTTGTTGCCAAGAAGGCCAATGGCATTTTGGGATGTATAAGTAGGGGCATAGCGAGCAGATCGAGGGACGTGATCGTTCCCCTCTATTCGACATTGGTGAGGCCTCATCTGGAGTACTGTGTCCAGTTTTGGGCCCCACACTTCAAGAAGGATGTGGATAAATTGGAGAGAGTCCAGTGAAGGGCAACAAAAATGATTAGGGGACTGGAACACATGAGTTATGAGGAGAAGCTGAGGGAGCTGGGAATGTTTAGCCTGCAGAAGAGAAGAATGAGGGGGGATTTGATAGCTGCTTTCAACTACCTGAAAGGGGGTTCCAAAGAGGATGGCTCTAGACTGTTCTCAATGGTAGCAGATGACCGAACGAGGAGTAATGGTCTCAAGTTGCAGTGGGGGAGATTTAGGTTGGATATTAGGAAAAACTTTTTCACTAAGAGGGTGGTGAAACACTGGAATGCGTTACCTTGGGAGGTGGTAGAATCTCCTTCCTTAGAGGTTTTTAAGGTCAGGCTTGACAAAGCCCTGGCTGGGATGATTTAACTGGGAATTGGTCCTGCTTTGAGCAGGGGGTTGGACTAGATGACCTTCTGGGGTCCCTTCCAACCCTGATATTCTATGATTCCTTGAGGACCTGCTCCATGATTTTTCCAGGGACTGAGGTGAGGCTGACTGGCCTGTAGTTCCCAGGATCCTCCTCATTCCCTTTTTTAAAGATGGGCACTACATTAGCCTTTTTCCAGTCGTCCGGGACTTTCCCCGATCGCCGTGAGTTTTCAAAGATAATGGCCAATGGCTCTGCAATCACAGCCACCAACTCCTTTAGCACTCTCGGATGCAACGCATCTGGCCCCATGGACTTGTGCACGTCCAGCTTTTCTAAATAGTCCCTAAACACTTCTTTCTCCACAGAGGGCTGGCCGCCTACTTCCCATGCTGTGTTGCCCAGCGCAGCAGTCTGGGAGCTGACCTTGTTCGTGAAGACAGAGGCAAAAAAAGCATTGAGTACATTAGCTTTTTCCACATCCTCTGTCACTAGGTTGCCTCCCTCATTCAGTAAGGGGCCCACACTTTCCTTGGCTTTCTTCTTGTTGCCAACATAGCTGAAGAAACCCTTCTTGTTACTCTTAACATCTCTTGCTAGCTGCAGCTCCAGTTGCGATTTGGCCCTCCTGATTTCATTCCTACATGACCAAACAACATTTTTATACTCTCCCTTGGTCATTTGTCCAATCTTCCACTTCTTGTAAGCTTCTTTT
Organism: Lepidochelys olivacea; assembly: GCF_965140295.1. Lineage (NCBI taxonomy): Eukaryota > Metazoa > Chordata > Testudines > Cheloniidae > Lepidochelys > Lepidochelys olivacea. The sequence continues at coordinate 75,652,978 of NC_140417.1, read as the reverse complement.
TTATGTTTAAGATCCGCAAGGATTTCAGTGTTAAGCCAAGCTGGTCACCTGCCATATTTACTATTCTTTCGACACATCGGGATGGTTTGTCCCTGTAACCTCAATAGGGATTCTCTGAATTACAGCCAGCTCTCCTGGACTCCTTTCCCCATCATGTTATTCCCCCAGGGGATCCTAACCATCAGTTCCCTGAGGGAGTCGAAGTCTGCTTTCCTGAAGTCCAGGGTCCGTATTCTGCTGCTTACCTTTCTTCCCTGTGTCAGGATCCTGAACTCGACCAACTCATGGTCACTGCCTCCCAGATTCCCATCCACTTTTGCTTTCCCTACTAATTCTTCCCGGTTTGTGAGCAGCAGGTCAAGAAAAGGTCTCCCCCTAGTTGGCTCCTCCAGCACTTGCACCAGGAAATTGTCCCCTACATTTTCCAAAAACTTCCTGGATTGGCTGTGCACCACTGTAGTGCTCTCCCAGCAGATATCAGGATGATTAAAGTCGCCCATGAGAACCAGGGACTGCGATCTAGTAGCTTCTGTGAGTTGCCGGAAGAAAGCCTCATCCACCTCATCCCCCTGGTCCGGTGGTCTATAGCAGACTCCCACCACTACATCATTCTTGTTGCTCACACTTCTAAACTTAATCCAGAGACACTCAGGTTTTTCTGCAGTTTCATACCAGAGCTCTGAGCAGTCATACTGCTCCCTTACATACAGTGCTACTCCCCCACCTTTTCTGCCCTGCCTGTCCTTCCTGAACAGTTTATAACCATCCATGACATTACTCCAGTCATGTGAGTTATCCCACCAAGTCTCTGTTATTCCAATCACGTCATAATTCCTTGCCTTCACCAGGACCTCCAGTTCTCCCTGCTTGTTTCTAAGGCTTTGTGCATTTGTATATAGGCACTTGAGATAACTGCTGATCGCCCCTCATTCTCAGTATGAGGTAGGAGCCCTCCCTTCACAGACGTTCCTGCCTGTGCTTCCTCCCGGTATCCTGCTTGCCCACTTACCTCAGGGCTTTGGTCTCCTTCCCCCGGTGAACCTAGTTTAAAGCCCTCCTCACTAGGTTGGCCAGCCTGCTCGCAAAGATGCTCTTCCCTCTCTTTGTTAGGTGGAGCCCGTCTCTGCCCAGCACTCCTCCGTCATGGAACACCATCCCATGGTCAAAGAATCCAAAGCCTTCTCTCTGACACCACCTGCATAGCCATTCGTTGACTTCCACAATTCGACGGTCCCTACCCCGGCCTTTTCCTTCCATGGGGAGGATGGATGAGAACACCACTTGCACCTCAAACTCTTTTATCCTTCTTCCCAGAGCCACGTAGTCCGCAGTGATCCGCTCAAGGTCATTCTTGGCAGTATCATTGGTGCCCACGTGGAGAAGCAGGAAGGGGTAGCGATCCGAGGGCTTGATGAGTCTCGGCAGTCTCTCCGTCACATCGCGAATCTTAGCCCCTGGCAAGCAGCAGACTTCTCTGTTTTCCCGGTCAGGGCGGCAGATAGATGACTCAGTCCCCCTGAGGAGAGAGTCCCCGACCACCACCACCCGCCTCCTTCTCTTGGGAGTGGTGGTCGTGGAACCCCCAACCTCAGGACATCGCATCTCATGCCTTCCAACCAGCGGAGTCTCCTTCTGCTTTCTCCCCCCAGACGTATCATCTGGTCCACTCTCTGCAATGGTACCTGTGGAGAGAACATGAAAACGGATACTTACCTGTGTCTGCGTTGCTGGTACCCGGACATTCCCCCTTCTTCTTCTGGAGGTCACATGTTGCCAAGCTTCTTCACTGGCTTCTTGGCTCCGCTGTGCAACCTGCTCTAAATCTTTAGAGCTTTGCTCCCATAGAAGCATATCCTGACTTTTGTCCAGGAAATCCTCAGATTCTCGTATGCAACACAGGGTCGATATCTGTTGCTCCAGACCTTCAATCTTCTCTTCCAATATTGTTACTAGCTTGCACTTTGTACAGACAAAGTCGCTTCTGTCCTGTGGAAGACAAACATGGCACATCCAGTGCAGGTCACAATAGCTGAACACCCCCCCTCCATATCACCTTCCTACTCTGAGCTTCCTCAGAGAAGCTGGCAAGATGTAAGCCTCACTGGGCTCACCCCAGGAGAACTCCCAGGCAAACTCCTGCTGTGTGCTGCTCTGTTGTTCCCCGTTGCTCAGCTGGTCCGCCGCCACTTAGCTGGTTCACAGAGCTCTGGCTATTTTTAAACAGCCAGGCTTCCCTGAAACAAACAAACAGACACTCCTTTTATAAGAATCACATCTGTCCCAGTAGATTCTTACGAGCAGAGTATTTTAGTTAGTATAGGAATGACTTTGTCCCAGTGGTTTTAATGACTATATTGAGTTGATTTTTATAAATGGAGTGCACTGCATGTATAAATAACTAAATATGTCACGCTAAAGAACAGGAAATTGAGATTTGAGATATACTTTATTTGGTTAATTGTTAAGTATACAGTGACATCAATTTGAATTCAACCACTATTATTTCTATCAACAAGTAAGATGAAATTTTAGTAAAAAATAAATTAAAAACTTAAACTGAAGTCACTAGTTTGTTTATTTATTTTAGTGGAGTACAAGACTTCTGTGATTGGTAAATTGCAAAGTTTAGAGGAATAGTAATGTATTTAGGTATGGTATGCTTTCCAAAGAATTCTTGATTTTAACTGATGATGCCAAATAGCCTCATTATTCTCTAGCAGTCTGAGGTTCTGATTCAGCAAGATACTTAAGCGTGGGACTAGTCCCATTGATTTGCTGAATTGGAACCTTAATGAATAGATCTCCTCTAGTTTTGTAGGCTGCAAAGAGAAAATGGGTAAATGGTCCAAGTGAAACTAATGCAAATTATGGTAGTTAGATTTTACCTTAGCCCTATATTTGCCTTTCTCTGCTGAAAGCTTCAAAAGCTTAGCCTCATACAAGAGCAGGAAACTGACAAACATTTTCAATCTCTGTACAAACTGCAAATTTCAATACTGTATTTTAATTAGTATAATCAGATTTTTGCAGAGAATCCCTAAGGTGTAATGATTAGTTTACCTGATTAAGGTGGTAATTGGTATGGACTCTGAGATCTATTAATTTATGATGGCTTATTATGAGGAGGACAACGTCTGTCTTTTAACTCTTCTGGTCTCTTAGAGATTTTACTTTTTTTTCTTTTTGAAAGGAATGGAATAACAGTGTAAATGTTTTTAAAGTACTTTTTCCTCTCTTACCAAATGTATTGCTTCTCAGTGAGAACTCAGTGTAGACGCATATTAAAAAAAAAAGTAAAAAATTATATATCAAGTACCAAACTAAATGAAACAGCAGAAGGCACACTGTTACATGTGTCAAGTAAATTGAATGGTAATATTTTCAATATCAAATGGGGAAAGCTTGTGTGTCTCACCAAGAGAAGTTGGTCCAATAAAAGATATTACCTCACCCACCTTCTCTCTCTAAAAAATTATAGTCCAAAAAAGAAATCTGAGGCCAGATCTTACTTATTGTGTCTTCGTGCCTATTCAGGGATGTGACCTGCACAATTTTAGTCAAATGGGGTTTTTATGGCATCTTAGGGGAAATCAGAATTAGAGGCAGGTAAAGCACTCTGTTATTAACCACCAATATTTTATATTAAATACTTCTTCCCACCCTAAAGTATAGATGTGACAATTACAGATGCAGGCTTGAAAATTTTAAATCAGCACTTCAATATTTGTTATATATACTTCAAATATATTGTAAAAGTACACTAAATCATTTAGAGTGACGTAAGTTGCATTAGAGAACATTTAAATTTCTGAAACAAAGAGCTGTTAAGTATTATATCTTGGTGTATAGCATTTAAAATTAAACCCATAACATTCATTAACGCTATTCTAAGACAATAAAATCAGCTGATCTGTAATGTGACCCTTAACAAAAATGCAGATTTCTTTGGAATGAAATTAACTTTCTGTGTGGGTTGTAGACTCACTGCTTCATATTCCACTTTAAAACTGAAATAAAAATGTCATGAATAAATTCAAGTGCCACTCTAAGTAATAGCCATTGTGATTGCAAAATGGAAGTCAGCTCAATTCTTAATTTAAACTGATGAGAACTGACTGCTTAGATTTAATCCCAGGGCACTGTAAAAGAACTGTGCCTTTTGAGTCTTACTTTGTTGTCACCAAACTTGTACTGTTGTACAAAATAAACACATTGCACGTAAAGTGGCAAAAGTTATTTATGAAAATATGGATGTTGCTCTTCAGAAATGTAGCAATTAAGAGGAGTGAGTGGGGGGGCAGCCTTTTGTCTTTTAACTGTGTTAGTTTTTCCAGTAGGAAGATGGAGGGGGAGAGCACATGTATTATGATTTTATCGCTATAGATAAGATGTGTGGATACTTTTCCAAGTGTCATGACTTACTTGGGACCACTTCTGATTTCAGCTCTGAGGCTCTGGTTTCAGCAAGGTACTTTAATACATACCGAACTTTAAGCACATGAGTAGTCCAGTTGACTGCAACGGGGCTCCTAAAAGTTAGCCAGATGCTTAAGTACCTTATTGAGTCAGGACGTAAAAGTCCAGTAAAACAAATTGGAAGAGAAAAATCCCAACAAAAATAATTAAATTGAAAATATGTATGGAAAACGAGTGTCTCAGATTACTGGTAGTCATAGCCAACAGAAAAGGACAATCCTTAAACAGAAGGATGTGGATATAAAGCAGCAATGATCGATCTTTTGTCAAAACAGAGATTGCTTGGTTTAAATATCAATGCAATCAATGTCATTTGTAGGCTGTGTAGAAACAGTTTCTGTATTATAGGTTCAGTTTTCAGTTTTCTATGTGGCTAATTAAATGAGAGACATTCCAATGTGTAGAACAGAAACACAATTAGTGTGTTTCCTTGTCTAAACTTGAATAAATGTCAGAAGTAATCATAATAGGACTACTGGGAATGGAGATTTATAAGCAGTTTATCACGCGTTTTAAATTAATTAGAAAATAGGTACAAATAGTATTGGATTAATTTTCTGTTTTCTCTAACAGCACCACTTTCCAGAATCAACTTTCAATTAAGGAAATTAGGTAACATTGTCTTGTGCTGCTGCTGATTTTATTATGTAAAATTCAAATTAGGCATATTTGGAAAGTATTTGTTTTCGAGTTTCTTTGGATTTACATCAAATTGTACTGAAGCGGTCCTCATTGCAAAGAAGTGTTTTATTGAGTAGCTACATTAGGCACAAATGTGACTAGCCTAATTATATTTACACACATCTACTATAAAAATATATATATTTAACCTTTTGATATTCCTCGATAAGTAATAAAATATTCCAGTTATTTAGAAAATGTCAGTTGAATAAAGAACTTATGTATGTATGTATGCGTGTTGCTGTTTGATATGTTGGTGGTTGACTTACTAAACGTAGGTCCAATGTTACATGACCGCATAAGAGAACAGCTTCATTTTATGCATTATTACATATTTCTGAAAATAAAGGTTTACATTAGTTATTCAAATTTCCCAAAAGGTGACACATGACTACATATTATATCTACCCAGTCAAAATGTAGTATGTCTTAATAGCTAGTTGTAGTTATTCTTGCTAATCCTGTTTGAAGCTCCCTTTCTTTACATTCTTTACATCTTTGTGCCATTCTTTACATAGCACAAATGGTGCTCCTTCTGGTGCTAAACTTTTCATGTTGGCAATACAGCTGAAAAGAAAGAGGGAAGCAGGAAAACAGTGAACTCCTTCTAAAATAACTGTATTTGTAGTCATTATTGTGCAGAATAGGGTGCTGAGGTTCCAGTGGACGTATATTGTTAGACCTGTGTACTGTAAGCATTGGAAGTGACTCATCTAATCATGGGAAGAGCAATGAAAATGAACTTGCATTTTGCTTTGATTCTGAAAATATAAAAGTGTATGATAGGGCTTAAAAAGACTAAAACACATGCAAACCTTTTGTTGCTGATGTGACATATCCTACGCACGTTAATTCCTTTTGTAATGAAGTCAGTAGTTTTAACTAGAATTCCTCTTTAGTTGTCTGCATGTGCGGGTGACAAGAATTATTCGAGGCCCCTTTGACCGTCTTTTTAAAAATGTATGCAAATTAATTTTAAATTGTACGTTGAATTTTCTATAATAGTTTTCATTTCCCATGCGTAAACTGATACATGTTTCTTTGTGTACCCTTTTTCCTAACTGCATATAACTACGGGGAAAGGCATAACCATTTAACATAACATTTAAAAGGCATTTGCCGTGTAATGAAATCCACCAGGTACTGCGTGCTTCTTACTGAGACCTACCAGTACCTTATTCCTTTAAAAATCATCCTACAAGTATCTTAATCAAAGTGGACCATTATCTGCCCATATGAGCATATTGCACAGGTGACAAGCTGCACAGAAGAACTAGCAGCAGCTGGTGAAGTGAATGGCACTCTATATGCCCTGTGAGGTTTAAGATAAATTACAGTCTCCACCAAGTGGTCAAAAGCCTTCAGTAAGAAAAGCTGAAATGAAATTTGACCCTTTTGAGGATCAATAGTCAGACAGTAAAAAGAGCAGACGAGAGGTCATTGTAAGGAGCAGGGTTGTATCCTGCAGGTGTAAATTCAATTTAAACTTTATTATAACAAAACCATTTTTTACAAAAAATATGTGGTAATTTCTACATGGTGTTTAAGGATGCTGAGGGTTGTGATGTATGGCTGCTGCTGCTGCTGCCAGTGGATACTGGCAAATGGAGAAGCAAACATGTAAAGGAGAATCTCATAAAAATACTTTACCAGTTCAAACTACATTGTAATTTCTTCCATATAACTTTTTTGCTAATTTTTATAAAAGCATCTGAAGACCTCTCTTCATTCAGTGACAAGTGCTCTGTGTAATTTAATAGCAAAATTCTATGGGAAGTAATTCACATTACGGGGAAAAACACGCATATCCATGGTAATTATTTTAGTAAGATCCATTCGGTTTGTTTAATCAGTCTGTGGCTATAGAGGTACATTTGCACTCATGAAATCTAGTAGTATGACCAGAACTCTTTGTTTTGCCTGGTTACAAGCAGATTGAAGGAAATGCAGATCATATGAGTTCTCCAAATGCTATCTGAGGCATGTGGGGATCACTGAGCAAATATCGAGAAACAAACAGGATGAGTCTTCATCCTTCCAAGTGACCAGGATAGCAACCACAAATAATCCCCTTCCCTTCCAGAAGCTAATGAGCTAGGCAGAAAGAGAACCCTTTTTCTCTATAGCATGGGAGCAGGAGTGAAGCCTTGAAGAACCTTAAAATAGTGTGTTGCATTGTAATGTTTGTGTTGTGGTGTTGTGTAGTGATTTGAGGCAACATATGAAACGTAATACAAATGTGGTAACATGACATGAGACTCTCTCTCCAATGATTTTGTCTGATTTATTCTTTGACATAACTGGCTTTTTAAGACTGAGTATCACTGGTACAGAGCATTTCACATTATCAGCTGTTTGTCATGGCTGTTTAAATGCTTCAGGAAGCAGTCATGCAATTATCTTTTGTCATCTTTTCAGGATCTTTGTAGTTGTACTGACTGTGCTTAATTTCAGAATGCAGTGCTAAAAATAAAATGTGCTCTCCCACTCTGCACCATATTGGGCTGATTTAAAAAAAAAATTAGGGTCTGATAGTTATGGATTCATTCTGTATTAGTCAACCTATTAACAAGCAAAAATATTTAAGTTTAAGAAATAATCCCCAGTTGAGGTAAGAACTATTTTAGTATAACTTAGGTGTGAGTCACATTTTAATATTGGTCAGACATGTTATATTTTTTCCTAATTATTGCAACTCTTAAATAGAGACAGATGCATGGGATTCTGAAAAGTGAAACATTGCAAATGTAGCCTGGTTTTCAATAACAAGGTACACTATTTCAGGGCTCTTTGGTCCACCACTCCACTGTGTCCCTCTCACTAATTTTTCTGAACAGGTATTTGGAACCATTGGGGACCAGGTTTCTTGTTCTAAGTTATAGCACATGTATGTGGTTCACTGTTAGTACTATTAGAGATGTTTTGACAGACCATCCTTCTATAAGGCACGAATTGTAAGTGAAGAGATGGTATTAGCTAAACAGTACAATAGTAAATATAAGTACAGTGTCACAGCATTAAAAATACATTTTGTTCCAAAACTGCATAATTGCAATTTATTTTGCTTTGTAAGAATAGTGGAAATGCAATGCAAATGGTGGTGCAAGGAAGAATGTCATGAATGTGATCTAAAAAAGCATGTTAGGGGTTTCACTTTTTTTTTTTTTTTTTTAAAATAAAGCTTGTTTTAGTTTTGAAATGTAGCTCTTGATTCTTGTTCATTGCATGACTTCTTAAGTGGTATCGAAAAAGTTAATCTCAACTCTCTTCATATAATGGCAAGGCTCACAATTTTTATACTTTGGTGTCTGAACCTGACTTTGGGAACTACCTATTCAGCAAATAAACAGAATGGGCCTTCGTTTCTTTCCTTTTCTCTGGCAGAATGATGAGAATGTCTCTCTTCAGGACATCCCACTCTCAATACCATCAAGCCCAGAACCACAGGATGTTGAGCCTATATATAAGGTAAATTGACATTGATTGTATTGCAGAATAGCATAACTTTGTTTCTGTCAGTATTGTATATAATTGTAAAGTTAGCACTTCCAGATCAAATAAGCCAGTATAAAGCTGAGGTGAGAAACAGTTCTTATATTTATAATTGTCCTATCAGCTCAGTGAGGTAATACATTCTTTGATGTTGTAATAAATTACCTCTTTAGTTCTTAAATAGCTACGCCACAAATGGACAAATTATATTCTCGCATATGGCAGTATATCTTGCAAATAAGGTACACAGTATATATTTTACAATTTCTTGTGTAGTATTTTGTTACACCTTGGTTCCTACACTTCAAAACAAACAAACCCCAAAAGCTGTTGACCTGTTTTTATAGCATCTAAAGTTTGTTCAAGTAAAATGGCCTGCTTGAAACTTTAAAACAGAGTGCAAATTGACACACAAGTTAATTATTGAGAAAAATATGCCTTTTCATATTTGCAGTGGACATGTTACAATAATGGCATGTGAAGTTCTTGGTTTTAATTTTATAGATTGTATTTATCCTAAGCATTTGCTGCTCTTTTTGTCCCATAATGTTCACAGGAAGGAGCCAGTCCTTAGAAACTATGACAATTTACACCACCAGAGGATCTTCCCCAAATATGGCCATCTCTCCACTTCTCCACAAGCATTTTAATGAGTGCTAAATTGTAGTCTCATTGCCAAGTTTTCATTACTTCTGTAAAATAGAACACTATTTTATTTTCAAGTATGATCACAGTGTAATTAAAAAGAATGAGGAGTACTTGTGGCACCTGAGAGACTAACAAATTTATTTGAGCATAAGCTTTTGTGGGCTAAAGCCCACTTCGTTAGATGCATGTTGTGGAAAATACAGTAGGTAGCTAGATCTAGATATAGATATGTACACACACAGAGAACATGAAAAAATGGGGGTTGCCATACCAACTCTAACGAGTAATCGATTAAGGTGGGCTATTATCAGCAGGAGAAAAAAAACTTTTGTATGTTAATCAGGATGGCCCATGTCAAACAGTTGACAAGAAGGTGTGAGTAACATTACTCACACCTTCTTGTCAACTGTTAGAAATGGGCCAATCAGCCTCACCTCAGTCCCTGGAAAAATCATGGAGCAGGTCCTCAAGGAATCAATTCTGAAGCACTTAGAGGAGAGAAAAGTGATCAGGAACAGTCAGCATGGATTCACCAAGGGAAGGTCGTGCCTGACTAATCTAATTGCCTTCTGTGACGAGATAACTGGCTCTGTGGATGAAGGGAAAGCAGTGGACGTGCTGTTCCTTCACTTTAGCAAAGCTTTTGACACTGTCTCCCACGGTATTCTTGCCAGCAAGTTAAAGAAGTATGGGCTGGATGAATGGACTATAAGGTGGATAGAAAACTGGCTAGATTGTCGGGCTCAACGGGTAGTGATCAATGGCTCCATGTCTAGTTGGCAGCAGGTATCAAGTGGAGTGCCCCAAGGGTCGGTCCTGGGGCCGGTTTTGTTCAGTATCTTCATAAATGATCTGGAGGATGGTGTGGATTGCACCCTCAGCAAGTTTGCAGATGACACTAAACTGGGAGGAGAGGTAGATACGCTGAAAGGTAGGGATAGGATACAGAGGGACCTAGACAAATTGGAGGATTGGGCCAAAAGAAATCTGATGAGGTTCAACAAGGACAAGTGCAGAGTCCTGCACTTAGGACGGAAGAACCCCATGCACCGCTACAGATTTGGGACTGAATGGCTGGGCAGCAGTTCTGCAGAAAAGGACCGAGGGGTGACAGTGGACGAGAAGTTGGATATGAGTCAACAGTGTGCCCTTGTTGCCAAGAAGGCCAATGGCATTTTGGGATGTATAAGTAGGGGCATTGCCAGCAGATCGAGGGACGTGATCGTTCCCCTCTATTCGACACTGGTGAGGCCTCATCTGGAGTACTGTGTCCAGTTTTGGGCCCCACACTACAAGAAGGATTTCGAAAAATTGGAAAGAGTCCAGCGGAGGGCAACAAATGATTAGGGGACTGTAACACATGACTTATGAGGAGAGGCTGAGGGAACTGGGATTGTTTAGTCTACGGAAGAGAAGAATAAGGGGGGAATTGATAGCTGCTTTCAACTACCTGAAAGGGTGTTCCAAAGAGGATGGCTCTAGACAGTTCTCCGTGGTAGCAGATGACAGAACAAGGAGTAATGGTCTCAAGTTGCAGTGGGGGAGATTTAGGTTGGATATTAGGAAAAACTTTTTCACTAGGAGGGTGGTGAAACACTGGAATGCGTTACCTAGGGAGGTGGTGGAATCTCCTTCCTTAGAAGTTTTTAAGGTCAGGCTTGACAAAGCCCTGGCTGGGATGATTTAATTGGGGATCGGTCCTGCTTTGAGCAGGGGGTTGGACTAGATGACCTCCTGAGGTCCCTTCCAACCCTGATATTCTATGATTCTATGATATTTAAAAGGGACACTGACAAAGTTGAGTGGCCCAAAATAGATCTGGTTTTCCTTTTCGATTTGGGTTGATCTGGTATGTGTTTTGGGTGGTGCTTTATAAAAAAAAATCTTTTATAGTGTTATCCATCACTGTAGTATTTGAGTATGTTTCACTTAAAATTGATATAAAATCCACCAGTATCTATAGGCTGCAGCTGCAAGAAACTGATAGTAAAGGATTTTTTTTAAAAAATGGACCAGAAATAGGAAACAAACAAAATTAGAGGACTATTTCTTAGATTTGGCTATGTACTGGAAAAGACCTGCATTTTAGAAAATAGTCCAATAGCTGGCTCTGCACAGACGGACTCTTGCTCCTTTGTGGAGTTCCATTTAAGTCAGTAGGGATCAGCATCGATGCAAGGAGACACCTACACAAGCCAACAGCAAGATTGGGACCTAAAATACTTGCACAAATACTCTGTGCAATGTAATTGTATTTCTGCTCCTTGTACTGTGGTCCTCTTTTGAGCTAGTTACGCTGCTTGTACTATCTCAGGTCTTTCAGAAATGTTGTCTTGAAACATGAATAATTCCTAGAAAAAGTATTGCCTTCTGTTTTCAAAACTAAACCAGGTTTAATTGAGATTCAGTTCTTGTGACTTTTAAATCTTCTTTAATGGGTAGCTGCGTGTGGTTTGCATTACCATAAGAGATCTTTGGGTCTAAGTGTTTCATCCTAACGCAGCAGATAAAAGCAGTCTTTACTAAACTGAAATCCTATGCAAATGTTAACTGAAAATATGCCCCCACAATGCCTTGTGTGTAGCTGATTAATTCGTGATTAATTCACTGATAAATACTTAAAAATGCCACAGAAAGCAAAAGATGTTAAGAAAACTCAAAATAATTTCATAGCTGTCAAGGTTAAAAATAGTTGAAAACTTTGCATAAACATTTTTCTCTTCAAGTCTTACGTCTCCTGTTTGATCCAAGTTAAAATTCAGCTCAACAGGGCTTTCTGTACAATGCAAGAAATAATTATCCTTGTTTGCAAATTTTTTATAAAATGTGATTAATTTTGTTATTTTCATTCTATTCTATTAGTCTACTTTCATGTGACAATTTTCAAATTGCAATTCACACAACTTATAGTATTGCTACTTATTGTTAGATAAACAGGGTTATAAATATGCAGTAATTCTCAGTGATGAGTTTTTTCTCAATAGCTTATGTAATTTTGAAAGATCATAAAGCCATTGTGAATAAAAAGGAGCTTAAAATACTTTTATTGGAACTAGCGTACATTAAAAATTTAACAGTAGACAGTGTGTTTGCTCAACCCTGTATCAGTTCAGCCAAGTTTCCCCACTGTTTTTAGCTGTACTTTCAGCATATGTACATATAGCCCATGTCAGCATGTGGACAATGAGATAAAAGCAGAGCCTAACATATATTTTAGGAGGAATTTATTATGATTAATACATATTTTCCTGCTGGTGCTTCAGGAGCATTTGATTTACTATATCCTGGGGAGATGTTAAATTAGATAGTGTTGTCTAGCCCCATGGAGAAAACTTCATGTTGCCTATTTTTCTATTACTTCATATGTCAGACTGAAGATCTGCTAAATGAGATCACTCAGCTTAAAGAAGATCAGAAGAAAAAAGATGAAACAATCAAACGATTAGAGCATCAGCTTGTAAGCATAACTATACATTTTGCTCATTAAAACATTTGGATAATAGACATGTATGCATTGCAGAGCATATATTTGTATAGTAATTCTCCTGAAGACTTTTAAGTGGGCTAGATTTTTGACTTTGATGTTTTATGCTTTCAAGATCACAAAGATGTTTATTATTAAGGCTGCGAGTCTGTCATAGAGGTCACGGAAGTAACAGATTCCATGACTTTCCGTGACCTCTGTGACTTCTGCAGTGACTGGTGCTGCTCAGGGGCTGCCCGAGCCTGGCAGCCCCTGGGCCAGCAGCAGAAGTTTGGGTATGTGGGAAGGGGCTAGGGACAGGGGGTTGGGGAGTGCGGGGTGGCACTTACCTCGGGGTGGGGGGCTCCCCAGCTCCCACTGGCATGGCCCTCCTGCAGCTCCTAGGCAGCAGAGGGGCAGGAGGTCTCTGCGCTGCCTGCTCCCGCAGCTCCCATTGGTTGTGGTTCCTGGCCAATGGGAGCTGCGGCAGCCGGCGCTCGTGGCGGGAGCATTGGAGCCGCTGACCTGGCCCCTGCCTCCGCCGCCTAGGAGCTGCAGGGACACGAACGATAAGCATTCGAAGCTGGGTAGGAAGCCCCTGCCACCCCACCCCTCCCCCAGCACCAGCGGGGCTCCCACCTCCACCAGCACCAGTAGGGGTCCCGGGCCACCGTCCCTAGAATTCGCGGCACCCCCGGACTGTCCCCCACCAGAGCACCCGCAGCCCTCCGCCCAAGTATTAGTCAGGGTGGGTATTTTTAATAAAAGTCATGGACAGGTCACAGGCCCGTGAATTTTTGTTTACGACCCGTGACCTGTCCATGACTTGTAAATAAAAATACCAGTGACTAAAATGTAGCCTTATTTATTATTTATGGCTTTGGTGCAGGATGGTAATAGATGATAACCCTGATTAATAACACACACAGCTTAAATAAAGAAAATTTTAAAAATGATTGGCCAAGTAATTGTTAAATGATTTTTCAACTAATATTGGAATTGAAAAGTGCCTCACAAACTAACAAGAGTATTTGTTATATGCATGATTGAACTTACAGAAAGTGAATATAGTTGTAACTGTTCTCTGAGGCTTTTTTTAAAGCAATGAACAGGTATATCAGTAAAATGAAAAATTATGTTCTTTCCCCACATAGATTTATTAAAGAGCATATTAAGACAACCACTAATTTTTAATCTTTGGCCATCGGTGCAGTTAGTGGCTCCTAAATAGGCAGTAAATACAGCCTTCATGATTTTTTAAAAAAAATCAACTCCCTAGTAAAAGTTCAGTACGTGTATTTTTTTCTTTTACTGTTGTCCTGGGGTAATTCTGGATTTTGCCTTGCCTGTCACTGCAGCACAGATTGCCAGGTTATAGCAAATTATCTTGTTCTACACAGCCCTGATTGTTGGGTGGTGAGGGGGGTATCCCTATAGCTTTGGATGCTATTTGTTTAAATAATTAGTAAATCTGCTATTTGATCCCCTGATGAGCCTGGTTGATTTGACATTTGTGACCGGTGCAGCTATACTTTAATAGGGGGTGGGAAGACTTCCAAGAGAGGATTGAAGCTTGGCTTGTTGAGAACTTTTTTTTTTAAGAGACTTCTGCGATGTGAGTAAAAAGTGAGTGAACACCTGTCCACTCTTCAAATCGTCCATGCTCATGCAACCAAAACACTTGCCTTGACTGAGTATAATGATGAAAATTTTGTATTAATCACCACTTTCAGCTTTTGTTTTCGTAAGTACAAATTAATTCTCATTAACCGTGATAGTTCAGATCACGGATGTGTTAAGGTTGACTCTGGATGGCATCTTAAAAGTTTATTTAGGGCTTCATAGTTTTCAGTACAAATTGCACAGCAGAAAGCTTTGTAATCTGGCTTTATTTTTTCTATCATGGGTGGGTGGAGATGTATAAGCATTCGTCTTGTCAACCAGTGGAAGATTTTTTTCCCCTTCCCCATGTTAAAAAAAAACAAAACAAAAAAGAGCTAGCTAGGCACTGATCCACCTACCACTCCCTTTATGAAAAAAGATTAACAGAATTTAATATGGGGAAACTTTTTTTAGAGATGTTTTTATAGAACCCTATAGCATTTGATAGACTATACATCCTTTATATTTTTAACGATCATATAAATGCAATTCCCTGTTGAGATAAACTTAAAATAAGGAGCACATGTGTGTTTACCACCCCATCAGGTATTTCATATTGTTATATATGTAAAGTATGGTATAAGTTTTTCCAAGCAAGTACTGATTAAAATTTATACTACACTATCACATATTCTGTACGTTCCATATATTTCAGAGGAACTTCTTTAGAAATGTTGGAGGCTTTTAAAATTGTATCAGGACTATTTGTCTTATTCCTTCACCTGCAAAGTCAGGCCCCTTAGTTACAATAAGAATAAAACTTCAGGCGTCCAAGGGAGAAAAATTACTAATAAAATTATAGAAATCTGTAAATACTATTATATAGTATAAGTAAATAAATAGTAAATAAATTATAGAAATACTGTAGCGTTTCCAAATACAGTTATTACAACTTTGCGGTTTGATATCATGAAACATCACACAGCTACACTGAAATACTTTACTTTCAGATGGTATAAAACTCCCATTTCTAGCCACTAAGGATTTCAAGGTGTTCGATCTTAAACTTGTCACCAGCCTTGTCCTCGAAGATGAGAGAGTAAGAACATGTCATTTTGGAGAAAGATTCTCCTTTTGAAGAAAAGGAGGAAATAATTCTATAGCAGGTTAATTAGAGTGAGGCAAGAAATTAATGGCTGTTTAAAGACTTTCACAGGTTTATGACGTTAGACTAAGGCCCAAGGGGAGAGGTTTGTGGGCTGAGATAAAAGGAAGTGGTCAAAGGTGCATGATGTATTGATTTATCATATGGCTCTGCAATTTTTCACATGGATACTATCTCCATCTCTGTTTGCAAATATATGTGTGTACATATACTCATTGAAACTGGCCTGGCATATATACGTGGCTTGTATTCACTTTCTTTCTCTGAAAGGGAAATGAAAAGTTAGGTTTTTATTTTTATTCACTTTAAATCATAGAATTCCAGGTAATACAATAACAAAAAGACAAATGAATAAAATAAAATTAAAAAAACCAGTCTTACCTACAGTTAGTAGACCTTCACATCATATTTACTTTCTTGCTGAGTTGTATACCTAGTTGTTACAGCAATTGACAAACTTTGGTATGTAGACGGGAACTGTATTCTAAAGAAGAATAGATCTTGTGATCATAATTATTTGAAGATGCACTGAATATAGTAATGTAGGGATTATCTTCATGGGAAGTTAGTGCAGAGTAAGCTAAGGTGTGAATTTTAAAGTGCACTAACTATTCCACACTAACACTCCATGTAGACTATAAAAGTACCTCTGCAGTTTAGCTTCATACAGTTGCAACTGAGCTAGTAGAAGCTTGTACTAAGCTATCCCTCACAAAGGCACTTTCAGTGTGCTCTAAGACTGTCTACACAGCGTGTTAATGTGGAATAGTTAGTGCACTTTAAATTCACATCCTAGCTTACTCTGTACTAACTGCCCTGTGTAGACAGGCTTTTAGAAATTTAAGTGAGCATAACCCACTCCCCCACCTAAAACCTGAACATCAATTCTAAATTTTATTTATAAGCATTCTCTGGGAAAACATTCATAGAATCATAGACTTTAAGGTCAGAAGGAACCATTATGATCATCTAGTCTGACTTCTGCACAACACAGGCCACAGAATCTCACCCACCCACTCCTGTAACAAACCTCAAAGCTATGTCTGAGCTACTGAAGTCCTCAAAACATGGTTTAAAGACTTTGAGGTGCAGAGAATCCTCCAGCAAGTGACCCGTGCCCCACGCTGCAGAGGAAAGCGAACCCCCCACAAGGCCTCTGCCAATCTGCCCTGGAGGAAAATTCCTTCCCGACCCCAAATATGGCGATCAGCTAAACCCTGAGCATGTGGGCAAGACTCACCAGCCAGACACCCAGGAAAGAATTCTCTGTAGTAACTCAGATCCTACCTGATCTAACATTCCATTACAGGCCGTTGGGCATATCTACCGCTAAAGATATGTCGAAGATCAATTAATTGGCAAAATTAGGCTATCCCATCATATCATCCCTTCCATAAACTTATCAATCTTAGTCTTGAAGCCGGATATGTCTTTTGCCCTCACTGCTTCCTTGGAAAGCTGTTCCAGAACTTCACTCCTCTGATGGTTAGAAACCTTCATCTAATTTCAAGTCTAAACTTCCTGATGGCCAGTTGTGTAGGACTTTAAATACAAGTTCCCCAGCTAAAATCATTACATCACTTTGCAACATACCACATAATGGTTGAACATTAAACTTGAGTCTTATTTCAAAAATACCATTCACATTGTGTTTCATTGGAAAAAAATGTGTAATACATTCATTGTTTTCTTTCTTTTCTTTGATGGGGGGCTAAGGCAACTAGGTGTAACTGTCACAAAGATGGCCAAAAACCTAAAGGGACGACATGCACGTATGCTGACAAATTCACACAAACCTCCTGCAGGAGAAGCTCTGTGAGTAACACTTACCGTTCTCTCTCTCAAGTAAGATTTTGTGTGTTTCATTCTCTGATTCGTTCTTATTTTCTACCACTTCACCATGTGACTCTTGTCTGCTCTAAAGATTTTCCACGCTGTGTAAGACTGATTATTGCATTTTTATATCCTTGTAATTCTGCAGCAGGTATTTGACATTCTTTTAAGAGTTCAGTCTCCAATCATATTTTTTCTTTTAGAGCATGTGTTTACTAATGAATAAATAAAATGAGGCAATAATAGAAAATCTGTCTCTCTTTTTAATTTTAATAACAATTTAATTCTCTTGGGCTAAGGCGCTGTATCTCTGATCACACATTAAAACACCTTTAAAAACAACGTTTATAGTACAAAGTACTCGCATTTGATCAAGTTTCTTTGTGGTAAATTTCAGGGTCTCTATGCTCACTTGTCCTGACAAAAAGTAGCAATGTATTGACCTGAACTTAATTCATGAATGTAACAGAAGTTGTCCTCTTTCTCATTGATTCCACTAGAGCGTTTAGCATCATAGATTTTCAAATATTTAAAGGGTGGATGTTATGGTAATACAGCGACAATCTTCCCTCCCATATGCAGTTGCATGGATGAACCTTCTCTCACATTTCCAACTGCATTATATTTTGGGGGCAGCTATACCAATAACTTGAGGAGTGTACTTAATGTTGTATTCTGCCATCTTAACACCCAGAAATGAGGAGCTAGCAGCACTATGTGACCAGCTAGTACTGTGAGCTGCCAGCATATGACCCAAGGACAGGTTTGTCAATCACTGCTCAGATAGTTCTGATAATTTTCTTAAATGGCTCAATACAGTTACCCAGCTTTCATTCTGACACCAGTGTATACAGCTTAGACATGAATCACTTTTACATTTGTAAAAGTTGTTGGGAGAATTTGATGTAAGATTACCAAAAAAAAAAAAGTTTCTGAGAATTGCCAATTTAGATTCCCACTACTGGGATCCAAACAACGCCAGTGTGCAAGCTGAGAAGCCTCTAGCAAGCAGTGTCCGGGGTACATTCAACATTCATCTCTCTTCTTCCTTGCTTTAAATACTGAGGATAGAAAAGAGACTGTAACCTTTAACCACCCTTCACTTCCTTTTGACTTCTTCACTACTTGAAGCATCAATATCCTTGATGTTCTGCTTACTGGGTGTGTCATATTTCTGTCCCTTTGGGAACTTGTTTTTTTGGAAATGTCTAGTCTGTATTTAGGTTGGAGTCCAGCCCTCTTGTAAGGCTTCATTTTTCCATGTTTCAATTTTGTTAGGCTGATTATTTTTATTTTATGTGTGTTTTCGTTGTCTGTGGCCACTGGCATGGATAAAGTAGCTTAGGGATGTGGGCTTCAAGCCTTGTGCTTCTTGCAGTGACATAATTTCCATTACAAATGTCCACGTTTGAGGCATTTATTTGACACATTAGGAAAAATCAAAAATTCTCAGGCCACCTATGAATCTCCTGACTTCTTCACTCCTTTGGTCAGGATGAAATCCACTCCTTTACAGTGCCAGAGCACAAATGCCATAGCAGCCAGGAGACAACATACTATAATATCGCAGACTTGAGTATGTGGGATTTTTCCTAGTGTTGTAGGGCCTTGTGGCTTCATGTGCATCTGTGACACCATTTTTCAGAGTATGTCTGAGTCCTATGCAATGTTGGTTAAAGAAGGTGTACTGTGCCCGTCGTGATAGCATGGGCACCTTAGCATGTCCTCACAGAGACCATCAAAGTTAGAGATTTATAGTCCTGATGGGATGGTTGTTCCTTTCTATAACTGTGTTTTCTCAGGTCACGTTGAGATTTTCAGCTGCGGCAGATGAAGGATGACCATCCTCTAGAAGTAGTTCCCTTCTCACTTATTTTCCTATCTGAAGTAATGTTCAGTGAGGCCTCAGGACTGGTCTGAGGTCCTCAGAGAGACAATCCAATTATTCAGGATTGTGGACACTGGAGGATTAGTTTCTGTCTTGCAGGGCTATTTTCCCTCTGATTTGATCCAAAGTTGTCAAGACAGCACCTTGATGATAGTTACCCCAGCCATTATGATGGTGCCCAATCTTGCTAGCTCACTCAGGAAGTTTAGTTTTTTTAATTGAAGCAACTGCCATACATCACTCTGCTGACTCTTCATGTGACAAAGAAAAGCAGTATCATAGCAAAGCTCTTAAATTGAAAGTAAAATTAGCACCATGAATGGTCCCTTTGGGCCTTGATCATGCATTTTGTTCTGCAAGAGGGAAACCCCTAGTTGGGGTGCTTTGCTGCCAATCAGTGCTAGATATTTCTGAGTGTAATTTAGTGTGGGTTCAACCCAGTGTCACTGACAGAGGATTATCTCTTGGACTGGGATCAAAAATTCACCAATTCTGGTGCTCCCAAAATATATTGATAATTCAGGCAGATTGAGAGCAAAATGCTGTTACTTGTTCTGGCCTGAGCTCAGTACTTTTCATTCTCTAACTCTCAGGAAGTTGGAAGCACATATCCCACTTCCTAGTATAGTGGATCTCTTGATCCCATTGTAGTCATTTGAGCAATACACTTGGAACAGTCAAAACTGTCTGTTTTGTCAGGCTCTACTTGGGTGCCATGTCTGCTTTCCACAGTCTGGTACGTAGATGGGCAATCTTCATTGACACTATGATAACTAAGTTTCTGAAAGGGTAACTCCACGATATTTCCTCTAATGCATACAGTACTTCTCATGTGGGATCTGAATCTGAACTTTGTCAGACTGTTGTCTTTGGAGACGGTATTCCACATACTCCTATCACAACCACAAGTTAGTGCTTTGTAGTCGTCAAGGTTGTTCCTTTCTATACCATGTCCATAAAAATTTTAGTCCTGAGTGCTCACTCCTAATTCCTTTCTAAAGTGGCCCGTGATCTCACTCCCATAATTAGCCTGCTTGTAAATTGTGCTGAGTCTAGTTCACTTGACGGGAGATCAGGCTCTAGTACTGAATCTATGCATAAATTCTCTAGACATTTTTTATGACCTCTCTGCTCAAAGAGTGTCCAAATGCATTAGGTTATATTTATATAGTTATTGGTACCTGGCAGGCATTCAGCCACCTGGAGGTATTGGCGTGCACTCGGCTAAGTCTGAGGCAGCTTCTACAATATCCATGTGCACTGTGTCAATCACTGAAATATGCAATGGTCTGTATACACACTTTTGCAACACTATACTCTTGCTTTGGGCTGTACATTAGATGCCCAATTCAGAGGCGCAATCTTGCAGTACCTCTTAATTAATACTTTTCAGACCTTCCTTTTGGCAGTTCATAACTTCTTGTTAATCTCCAAAAAAGGAGGACCCTTATGGGTAATTCACAAAAAAAGCAAGTTACTTGCTATGTGGCTGTTTGAGTTGATCACCTATAAGGATCAACAATTCCATGCTACTTCAGAGTCTCTGCTATGAAAATTTCTGAATCAGTGGAAGAAACTGCAGGAGCAGTTGGAACCATTCTCCTTAAAAATTTGGAGACAGCGGAGGGTGAATGGTCCAGTGGACACTGTTATCTAGAAGGATCCAAGCTCTTGCACCAGAAGCTCATTTATTCCAAGAGTGGGGATCCATACTGACAATCATTTCAAAGAGCCCCACTCCTATAGATAGTAACCAATTTTAATGGTTCTACAAATCAAATGTCTTAATATAATCTTGCAGGTAAAGAATCTATAATCTAATGATTTTGAAAAACAAATAAAAATGAGTTAGGTATACTTTTTGTTTGATTTGATGCATGTTTAATAGGAACATTGATGAGACTTTAATAGCACAGACAAATCAGTGAAATAGTGTCTGAGTTGGCTCAGACACTGTATATATCCTTAATCAATTTGAATGAGTGCATATTAGGGCGAAATGCAATGGTTTCTCCTTTATAACAACGTCCCCACAATTAACTGCTGGGCCTAGAACTGCACTTAGAGTCTAATTTTCACCTATTGCCTAAATTAAACTGTAAAGGTAATATTAATGTTCAGGATCTGAGGAGTGAGCCCAGAAATGAAGGGAAATGTTGTGTAATACTCTGTGTTTTAAAGAGAGGCTGTCAACTTGAACTTCTTGGAAACTTTTTTTAAAATTCCAGTTTTAATCATATATGAATTTAATAGAATGTCCTATTTTTTAAAAAAATATTTCTCTGTACATAAAATAATAAATAGTATAAGTTTGAGCTACCCTCTTCATATTTATAAGGATCTTAACAGGAAGAGGAAAAACTGACCAAGGGAAAAAATGAAAATGACTATTCAGAAAGTGTCAAATATTCAAAGTAAACCAGAAAAAGTTTTCTTGTTAACTTTCAGTGTGTGTAATCTTGCTGTTGCTTGTAACTATTGGGTTTAAAATTTTTTAGACAGAAATGTGATTTTTTTCCCCCAAGATGGTATCCCTCTGATGTACACAATTATACGTTTTGATGATGACACTGCCTGTCTTTCTGTCTCTATAATGAGACAGAAATTGGCACAATGATTATAGGGCTGACTATGGTACTTCTTATAAGAGAGGTGTTAACCTTGGTCTCCTGGCCAAATTCCAGTTTGGGTAATTACGTTCTGTCTACTGATAGTCTCTGTAATTTCAGTTGATGGGGTTCTTCACTTTGTCTTGATGTATTGCTTAACAACATACAACAGCACCTCATAGGATACATTCTACAGTCTGTCATGGAGAATTTCAGTTGTGGGTGAAGTGGTTCCTATGAATGACTTTTCCTTCTGAAGGAAAGGCCCTTTAAAACTGAAAGATATTAGCCACGTGGAACTCTGTGTCGTCAAAGAGGGCGTGAAGAAAGATGTGACTAGATCTTGGCACTAATGGGCCGATGTGGCTGGCCCTGGGGCCAGCTGCTCGCGTGCCTCGCAGTCAGCTGCACAGGCTGCTGCAGCTGCAGAAGTCATGGATGTCACGGAAAGTCAGAATCCATGTCTTCCGTGACAGAATCACAGCCTTAATTACAGCAATTGGAGGTGAAGAGAGCAAGTACATTGTGGTCCATGGTGAGATGGATGGTCACCAGCAAAAGTTTCACAGATGATTTGTGGTTCTTGGGCCACATTATGGGTGCCACTCTGTTAAAATATTAACTAGCAATAGCACAGCACCCTGTGGCTTTTGGTTTGTAATTGGAAAACACTAAACAAATTTTGCCTTTTTAGTTTAATTTTCTGATGTATATAATGAATGAAAAGGTGAAGCAGGAAAAAAAAACTGATTTAACTAATGCTAAATACTTTTTGTACTAAATTTGTCTACATATGTTGATAGCCTGGTTATCAGTCTAAAACTAGGTAATTTGATATCCTCTGGTTGATGAATACCTTGTTATGTTATCCTGTATAGCTTTGATTTTTCAAGGGAGCCTAGGGGAGTTAAGCAGCATTTGGTTATTGTAAAAATCAGCCTATGGTCCTTATGCACCATTCACATGTATTTTCCACTTAACCTGTAATTTTCTTGTTTTTGTGACTCAAATTCTAATTCCTAACAAAGTTGGTTTTTAAATTTAGTTTTTTGGGAATCTATGTAGGCCTAGTTTAGTTTAGCAAATAAATGTTCTTTACCTTCTATATGTGTCCTTAGAACCAAGTCGGAGACAGATAAGCTATACAAATAGACACGGCCACAGTAAGCACTAAGGCACTATTTCATTGAAATTTAATTTGTTTTTTTTGACCCTTCATTTTAAATAAGTCAGTTCAAAATAAATGTTCTCAATCCGTTTCCTCCTCCCGTCATATTGTAACCCAAGTACAAAACCCACATTTTTAAAGCTTTTGTTTTATTCCATTGAAATGATTTGCTAAACAGTGACTCTATCAAGCTACAATGGAAGATGTGCATGCAAAACTTTTTTAGCTTGATTTCACAGTGACAGCAATTTTATAGTCTCTCTGTTAATGTGAATGTTTGTGTACTCTCTTACATGGCTTAGTATAATTATAAATATAGAAGTATTGGCATGAAATCACAATTGAGCTGGAACCAAATTATATAAAATATCACTTGCAAAAAGAAAAAGAGAGACAATAAGCTGTATTTTCATGATGGAGGAATACAATAAAAGAAAGTAGCATTAGAGACCATAATAAAATATCTTTTCTCACCACAAAACAATGTAGTTTTTTAATAACTTTTTGTGCTTCATTATCTTTCATAGTCAGCTTGAAATAATAGCCTTAAATGCATGATGCTTGCTTCCTGGAATTCAAATTCAGTACTGCTAAATCTGGTATTAATTATGAAATGTTGTGACTGTTTACTCAAATGGACTATATTTTGCAGAACAGAGTGAAATTTGAATACCCTGTAGCAAAAGTATAATTCTTCTAGACACTTTAATTCTCAGATCCTTAATGTTGTCAAATATGAAGGTCAGAGAGCTCCTTTTGTCAGTGTATGTTGACTTTTAGAATTGTATTACCGATTTATAAATCCTGGCAACTCTGGTAGTCATGTGTTACAACATCTCCTATAGAGTAAGTATTCATCTGAAATCATAACCACCATCCCTAGCAATATTTTAGGAAATAGAACTTACATATCAAACAATTAGTGTAGAGGATCTCAAAGCGTAGGGGTCAGAATAAAATAATAAAACGGATAAATAAAAGAATAAACTATTCTAGCAGTGGTGGTGATGCTGCAGCTCCCTGTTTTTAAAGTATAACAGAGTTCTAATTTAGCAGTTCCTTGTTAAATAACTTTGTTTTACATTATCTTCGGTAACTACATTTTTAGGATTAATTTAAGATGGTTTATACTTCAGTGCACTCCATCCTTCCACTTTTTGGGTTTTTTGTTTTGTTTTTGTAAGTGGATGTGTGCTCTTATTAAACAAACTCCTTTTTAAAAAGTGGTGGCCATTACCATGGCCATTTCACTATAGCATATCTGTTTCCATTAGCATGTTAGGGATCATCACTCTTTGTGCTGGGCTTTTTCATTCAAGATCTCTACCACAAGACACTTTCCGAAAGCAAATTTAGTTCTTCTTCTGTTTTCTAAGCCAAGTGCACAAACAATTTCAAGCTTTGTAGTTTTAGATTTATTCTTTTCATCTCTAACTCATTCATAAGGCATAGAGACTTGGAATAAATTTTTCTTTAAAATAGCTAAGGATTGGGACATTGCTATTTAAAAGCAGTTAGTGTGCCTGCCTGGTCACGTCCATGATTTTTATTACACATACTTTGCATTCATGGTATATAGGGTACTGATTATATAGCATATTATATTATGAATGTAGGCCCCCATTGGTGCAGCAGACCATAATTGCTTAGAGAGAACCATTACTATCTGAATTATATCGATAATCCATAGAATAAAGCCTTCCACATATTCACTGATGCAGTAGATCATGATAGCTCCATAAGGACTCACTATGATCTCCTGTATGTTATCTACTTATTCCATTAATCTTTATCTTTTAAAACTATCGTTAAGTAGTAAAACAAAACCCCTAGATAAACTAATTCATAGGAAGTTATGCTTAATATTAAGGACTTGATGTCAATGCACAAAATAGAAATCTATTGGAAGCAAGGCTTGTGCAGTCTTCAAATTGCTGCCACATGCCTAGATATTGCAGCAGATGTGATATATAAGGTAAGATCACTGGCTTTTACGAATCTTGGAGCATCTAGGCACAACAAAGGAAAGTTATATTTTTAGTCTTGTATATGTTTGAAGACTTTTATATTTGATGTCAGCTACCACAATTAAAAACTGTGATGGGGTAATGGCAATAACTTTAATGTAGTTTGATCTCCAGTTATTGAAGATATATGGGCTGCTCCCTGTCCTGGCATAATTTCAGGATAGTTCATAACAATTTCAAAAAACTGTCATGTGAGGTCACCACTGGAGGTATGAAATCTCCTTACCTACTGTTTATTTTACAACAATAATGAAAAAACCCTAATATTTTACATGCCTTAGGGAAGTGGGCAAGTAGAATTTTGCAAGGCTGGTTTATAATGAACTTTGTGCTTGGGAGTCAGGGAAAGGTAACTTTCTTTTGAAAGTAGCAATAGGGTATTCAGCCCCTGAGAACAAATATAAAAATTAATTTTACAGTTTGTTTACCTTTTTAAAAAAGTGTTCAACCTTTGACTTTCGAAAGTTCAAACTTGCTAGAAATACTTTGATTAAATATATTGGTCTCTAACCATTGCATGCATTGATTCAAGACACTGTGGGTTTACTGTCTCTAATATTAAACAGATACAGAATTTTTAAAGCCTGTTCTTTAAGTCATTTTAAAAATCTGCTGATGACAAATTGTTTGACTTGTATTTATGAGGACAGTTGTAAGTACTTCCTAAGAAAACAGAAAAATTAAATTTGCTAATGATACAATCTGTGCACGATTATCACTCCTGGGTCTCAGCTCCTTGGCATAAGACTGATGGAAGGAACTCTTCTAGCTCTCAAGTATTTTTTTTCTATCCTGAAGCAGTAGATGGGGAAGAATGGAAGCTACTTCCCCAACTTGCAGTCATATGCCACCCTCTGCCAAGAATAAATTCACCCTTCTAAACTTTTCCGTCAGTTCATTGTTGATTCTTGTTGGCAAATCAAGTCTTGACAGGAACAAGCACAACATTGACTATTGCTCCAATTATCCTCTAGATCCTAGCTGAGGTATCCTATCCTTTATCTGTTCCAACTTTGCCTTCTAGTCAGGCCTGGTTCAGATTTCTACATCTCCTGAAGTCTTTGAATTAGTTGGCTCAGCATACCTCTGCAATATCTTGGTGCCTGCTGTTTGATTTGGCATCTGGACCTTTTTGGGGTGGGGGGGTGGGGCGGCACTTTGGTATGATTTAAGGTAGCCTTAAAGCTGAGTGTATTGGTACTTGCTCTGCTGCTTTGGTGCTGAACTTCTGTTTTTTTGCTCAGCATATGTCTTAATTCAGTGCTAACCTTTATGCTCAACATTAGTTTCTCTGATTGTCTGGTATTTCCCTTTTTGCATCACTTCCTTATACTTTTATTAGTTATGGTGTCCAAAGAAGATTGATGACTACTCAGCAGCTTCAAATCTTTTGTGAATCAGAACAATGTTCAGAACAGAATTGTGTATGTTGCGTGTCTGCCTCTGACTCAATTGCGATGTGCAGGAGTGCCCAATACATGTGCAGATGTCATCCCCAGCACTTCAGAAATGTGGCGAGTTCTTCAAGCCCTCCTTAAGCAACTCATGGAGCCCACTGTAACTTAGTCCAAGGCCAGCCTGGCGTGCTTTGAAGGATAAACTCTCAAAGCTAATGGCCACCCAGCACCATGATGCAGTGCCCGTGCTACTTATATCAGTGCAGGCTCTGCCTCCTTGCTAAGCTAAGAAGGGAGGCTTCCCTGTGAAGCATCCTGCATCTCCACCAAGCAGGTGCTCTTGGATGTTTGGCACTGGTTATTATATGAGGTGGGGATTCTGTGCAGCTCACTGAGTTAGGAGACACATAGGGGGTCAGCTTCTCCCTGACATTCTTGAAGGCCCTGATTCCAGGCACCCTCATACTGGTACATCTGTATTTCCCCTCCTGCATTCATTTGCTTGAAACAGAGATGGGGATATGGATATTGCTATATCCTTGGAAATTAGAATCAATAACTCCTGGTGCTTTGTGAGATTACCACACAATAGAAGTTCCTAAGTATTTTTCTTGCCCTGTATTAGCAGGCGTATGTTCTCTTGGAGCACTCAAGTACTTTTTTTGCTCTGAGGCTGAGGCTCATTACTGAGACTTGGCATTCCTGTGCAGGAAGTTCTGCCCTGGACACCTTTACTGACACCTCTTGCGCCAGGGGCTCCGACGCAGCCAGTATCCATGCTGCATAAAACTTCCTTAAGAAGCTCTGGTCCTCATCCCTATCTCATCAGCTATTCCAGCCCCTTGAGTTTGGAAAGGCTAATCAACAAGGTGGTGACTATAATTTGAATGAGCATGAGCTCCAGGACTCTGCAGATGCCAAGTGCATGTTCATGCAGTAGTGACTCTGCAAGAGAGGACCCTAACTTTCCCTAGCTTTGTCAAAAACAGCTGACTTTCAGTTAATATTGGTCCAGAAGTGTACAAGGGGCATGATTGAGAATTACATGGCCCAAGAATTGCCATTCAGGAGTGTTGCCTTGCCCTTACACCCTGTTTTAGAGTATGTGGCAAATCCCTTACAGCTTACCCTGTCTCGTAAATAGTCAAGACCAAGGTCTCATGTGAAAAGTAGGGGATGAAGCTGGCAGCATCTTTGGGGAGGATTCTCACTGGCCCACTCCCTTCACCTCAGAGTGTATAAGTTACTTTGTTTCATACCTTTCGCTTTTTTCTGAGGCTTATCTTTTATCTTACTATGATTATGTTGAATTGCCTTTTCTTTCTGGATGTTTCTGCTCCCATGCACTCAATGTACGTATCTGGGGTGTTTGGAGAGCAGCATTTTACTCAGTAGGGAGAGGCACATGACAGCCCGTAGGGCACTTGGTTTACACTCTATCTGCTATGACTGCCTTGAAACTGTGAGCTACAGTAGCTTAAGTTCCACCAGTCTCACACAAAGGCTCTGTGATCCAGGAAAATCCATAAAACACCTTTAGAGAAGCTAAGGTAAGTGATGTTTCCATTTTTCTTTTTCAGTGTGGCCTGGTTGTTTTAAGAAGTTTATAATGAGGTAATCCTGCTTGGGCTAAACCCTGGGACACGGATTCTCAGCCTGTATGTGACTGTTTTCCATATTTAATGGGGCACTGCCAGACTAAGTTATTATTTTGCAAAATCTGCTGTAGTCTGAATAGAAATGTTCAGCAGCAGCTTTTCTGATCTTTTCTGCTCCCAGTTTTATGCTGCCTGAGGCATTGTCTTCTCAGCAGATGTTTTTGTTGTTTTTTTTCCCCACCCTCCAGTGAATCATTATGTAGACAGTATGGCTAAGTAGTTGTCTGCTGAAACATCTTAGTTGTAAATGCTATTGTTAAAAAGCAAAATTCCCCTCCCATTAGATATGGAAATACTTACTTCACAACTTCTGCTTTGACAATGTCCCCTTAAAATATAATCTTTTCTATTTTCCATCTTTATTTAAAATTGGACAATTGGTGCATACAATATAATGAATAAACCCATTAAACCTACATTAGAAAACAGCAAGATATATTTACTTACAGTAAAATAAATGTTGTGACATTTGGAGTTAGTAGACTGTCCCGTCTCGTGAGATTAAGCACATTTTACGCAAAAATAACACCACCCCGCAGGCTCTTTCCCAGAGCAAGGTTAATACCCTGTTTGGCACACTAAGAAGATTCTTTAAATAACCACTTCCAGCAGTTGACCAAAAATGCGTAGGTAAATAACTCAAAGCAGGAAATCTTTATAGTAGAGGTCCAGATCTAAAATAGACTAGCTGTAACTCCAACTCTTATGCCTTAGTCAAATCATTTAACCTTTCTGCCTTAGTTTTTACATTTGTAAAATGGGGATTAATAATAATTACGTGCCCTACAAAATTACTGAGAAATTTTTATAAAGTATTACATAAGTGCTAAAAATCACCCTACTGTAGAAAAATTCCTACAACGGCTCAGTTCACTTTTAAATCTGTTAACCACACACGAACCAAATACAAACAGCCGAGTTTAATTTCTCCTGGAGAAATCTGGGCCCCAAAATTTTCCCCAGTCTATTTATATTAAATGAGTTAGTTAAATTTGGAAGTAACTTGAAAGAAACATCTCTCCTTCCTTCACCAAAATCAAAGATCCTCACAAGGCCAGCCCTGTCAACAGTGTTAAGATTATAGTAACCATGGACGAGAGTCTGAAAATTTGTTTCATGGGCCTAGCTACCTGAAGCAGCTAGGGTGAGCTCTGAACTGTGTATTTAGATGGTCTTTTTCCTACTGATTGTAGAAAATGTTCCAATATTGTGCATGCAGCTGTTGGACACCATGTGTCTTAACATTTTTTTTAAAAATTCAGTCACGGATTGTACCTTGTTTATGGGAATATTTTTCTCATTCCGACATCAGTGGATACGGTCCAAATTGTGCTGATAACATTGCTGGACCTCCAGCAAGCAGAATTTGCCATCATATAACCGTCTACTCCTTGGCCAAAGCCTGCGTGGGCCTTAACAACCACTGATGGAGGGCTCCATAAATGTTTACATATGTGTGTCTAGCTATGGCCGTGTAAGTTAAAAAGTGTTTCTGACAGGACCGGCTCTTAGATACTTTTATCTCATCGGTTTCTGAATACTCAGGCAGCACCTCTTGAAAAATAATCTTCTACAGTCTGATGTCGGACCCTAAAGGTGCTGTTGTTGGCAAATTCTAAATATTGACCAAACACACGTGGTGATATCACAATACTTTTCAACCTGCAGCTTTTTGACATTCTTGTGATGAAATTTGAATAGCAATAAGTGAAACTAATGAGACAGGCTAATTATGAAGATGATTGTCAAAACGTTTCTTGACCTTTTGATCATCACTGGACTAAATAAAAAGAGTATTTTTGTAGAAATATCTTGGAAGGGAAGCCTAGTTCTGCAACAGTTAAAAAATTGGAAAGATTTTGAGGGGGAAAAATAATCTGTGCCTTGAGAAATTCTGGAAATCACTTTTCTTCTTTCCGGCATACAAATTTTATCTCCAGTTTCATCATCTTATGTCCATTATCTGTTAGTAAAAGCTGCCAGTTAATAGTGGTGAGTCTTCTCAAAGTCTTAACACTAATGTCTCCGTACTACACAATCTGTGAAAGTAAAAGTTTTAAGTTTTAATTTTAGACATGGTTGATGGAAAATTACTTTAGATTGTGGATTGAGGTAGGAAGCCTGGATTATTTCGTGACTTGAGAGAAAGAAATGCCAGTTTGGATGGATTTCTTTTAAAGGTAAGGTTATGGAGAAAATGCTGGGCTGCATAAAAAAGATATGTTTGTTGTCCTAGGAGATTGTCACCAGCATATCATGTAGGTCTACAAAGAACTTGTTTTGAAATGCAGCTGTAAGTGTCATTGATGTATACCAGATAAATAACCATCTAGGGATGTGGCAGGACAAATCTTGCATTTTCAGAGAGCATTTAAAGATAGCTTTATATATTATTTTGTGACATTACGATCCAGTAATGGAGGGTTCCGGCTACCCACAGCAAGGCATAAAGATGCTGGCAGACTTCACTCGTGCCCTTTTGCATTCAGTAACTGTTCATACCCAGATCTGAAGGATGCGGACTAAAGCCCACAGTTAAGCTTGCCAGAAAACCTTCTCTCCATTAGTACATTTTTTGCAAGCTACAGCTCATATGTCTTTACAATAAAATAAAATGGTTAAACGCGTATTTTGACTTACATGGAGGTGCTTTGAAAGAGAACTTTGTCTATAAATGTTACGTGAAAAAACTATTCTTTCCTTGTCTTGTCTGAGTTGGGGCTATTTTCAGCATAACAAATTAACACCTAAAACCATATTACGCAAAAGGTATGCCAATATATATAATTTAAATATAGATTTTGTAAACCACGGGATCACTGGTACGCTGTCATACAGGGGGAAAGTAAGGGATCTGCCTAGTCTAATGAGGGAATCATAACTTGTCTAGGTTTGCTAATGGTTTTAGTAATTTGTGGTGTTAAGATTAGGAAAAGAGAATAATTGTAAATGGCAATAGTATTGTATTTATTAGAAAAAGGACCAATCTGGCTTTTTTGGTGTCTTATTTTCCCCTGTTCTCTTTTTTTTATTATACCTTTTCCCCCTCTCTTTCTGCACAGGGTGGGTATTCTGCTCCCTCCTTCTCTCCCTGGCAGGGCTCATTCCAGGGCATCCCTCGGACTGTTCCACCGCACCGCAGACAGAGTGAGTCTGTACCTCTCACTCATTTCCCACACTTTGTTCCGGTAGAAACTTTCCTTTTGCACGCACTGTTGATCATGTAGTGTCCTTCTTTCCCAGCAGAAATTTACAGGCATATACAACAGTCTGTGGCCTAACCTAAGTGCTTCCTGCAGTCACTAGCAGCTACAAGTTAAAGCTTTTCAAAGCTGATTTACTATATTTGTTCTTAAGACCTGAATAAGCCCTTCTTTCCAATCTTGTCTAACATATATCTTGCTGTCCTGTTTGTGTGTGGTCTTTCACTCATAAACTCTGCATGTGTCCATGCTCATATGTATACATATATGCAATGTGTACCTTATTAAAATCTTTGTGAGAAAAATAGTGTCATTCTCACTGCAATCCAAGAGAGAGGGCTTTTTATAATTTTTTAGGATGGCTTTTTTTAAACTAATATTTCTTTCTCTAAAATGTTTGTTGTGAAAAGACATCTAATGGGCTGTGAATGGCTGTTCCAAAGCATGCATGATTTACTAATGTTGCTTTTGTGCTAGCTACTGCTTGAGCTAAAGTACGAGCTGAAATTGTTCCATTGCCTTGAATCTGGAATACAAAAACAAAACTGCTGATTTTCAACCATGTGCTTACATAGTTAATAGAAAAATGGTAAGTCTTATTTTGAGCTTCAGTATTTTGAATGATCTTCTGGATATGGCAAAAGAAATATGACTAGTTACTAAAGATTACACTTTATTCATACAAAATTTACTGTAATTTGCAAACTACAGTGAGTTTGCTGATGCTCTGCTATACTCGAGTGTGTTTGGAGCTGAAATACAGTTAAAAAAATAGTTATTAAAGCAAACTAATGTTTAAAATTCTGTGAAACTTAAAAGTAAACTACACCCTGGAAAACTATTAAATCTAAATTAAACATCTACTGAAATAATTGTAAAAAAAAAAAAAAAGTTCACAAGGAAAATCTTATGTCATTTAATATATTTCAAAGAAATGTAAAATACTATTGACATTTTTGTGAAAATACTCACTTAAACAATTCAGCATGAATAAAGGTTAAGTTCTTCATAACAGATCGTCTCCAGGTGCTAGTCAGACTTGTTTTCTCATATTTTTCTTGTGTAATTTAGTGTTCACAAAAGGTGTCAAGTTTATTAATGGCAGTAGACTGAAGTGTTCTATCCACAGGTATAGCACAAGCAGTAGCAGTGCACGATTCTTGTACGATTCTTACAAGGCTCACTTGTAAGAGTGAAGGGACAGATCAAACTCCATGTATTCAGTTCACAGTGCTTCTGAGCATACCAACGGGGAAGTCAAGTTGTGTGAATGGTGACTTCTAAACTGCCAAACACTCATGCATTAGGAACTGGACTTAAGACTATCAGATACTCACACTGATCATTTAACTAGTGATAAAAAGCTCTGTATTCCATTACCTGTTCTCTGTGCAATTCAGCCCCATATCTTTTCTCCTTTAACATTAGCACAGGGTTTTTTTAAAAAAAAAGAAATCGGTAATGCTATATAAAGCTGCCCTAAAAGAATCAATTTTGTATGTGCTTTGATCTTAGGCTACATGCTCTGTCATTACATGTGAATCCATTGCTGCTTGCTTTCTGCAAAGACAACAGATGAAAGTCAGTAATAGACTAATTATGATGAAGTGGAATAGGCATATTATTCAGAAGAATACATCTGTTTTCTATAATTGTCTGGGTGCTCCCGGCTTTGTTGCTGCAAGTCTTACTGTTAGGCTTGACCAGGAAGGTATATACCGGAACTAGAAGTGTGGAGATACTAAATAATCATGTTTCTGTGTATATCTTAAAGCATACAGTTTTTGCCAGCACACTTGCCAAACCAGTGCTCTCTGGCGTAATTTTTGAAAGCATTCCCTCCAGAAGACAACATTACCAGGAATAACATTTGTAACCCTATCTAATCAGTATTTGTACAACAGTAATGTCATTTCCAGAAAATAGAATCTGCCAGAGTGTAATTCCAAAAGTAGTATAAGTAGATAGAGAGCACCTAGATTGCAGTTCATATCACTGTTTTATTGCAGAAATTGTGGGGGAACATGATGTACACTTGGCTTAAGTCAGCTATATTTCTGTTTGGAGATAATTGGTTCCCATAGTTCTCTTCAAACAATTTCTTTTAGTAACTATTTATTCTGGAGGCTAACTTAGAAGTATCCTCTGAAATCTACTGCCAGTTGTGGATGTTGCAAAATTTTACCAACCATCAGAACTTCACTATATACCCTTTGATAATGACAGTCTGTTTGCAGACACATACAGTTCAGACTATCAAAATATATAAAGCTATGAAATAGTCTGTTATTTACACAGTTCCAGTGTGTTGCTACTTTACAGAACAAATAAGATTCTGCTACAAAAATCTTACAATCCAATTATGTTTACAATCCAACCAGATGGTTAGCATTAGTAATCAAGCTAACCGACATTAGTGCTTAACTTGCCCAATGTACCCATCCTTAATACTGCACAATGTTAGTGAACATATTGTTGGGTGTATGTTTTGAGTTTTACTGAAAGTTAACACTAAAGTGAAAGTAAATATTTCGGAATCATTAACTCTGAATATCATTTTCACATCCCGTGATAGTATTTAGCATTTTAGACTGTGTAATCATTTGTCCAATAAAAGATTTGATTATATGCCATTTCCAGGAACAAAATTGGATCTCTTATTATATTCCTATAACTCCCAATACTGTGTGTCATGAGTACTCAAATCTTACATGTTCCCTACAGTATTTTTCTCTTGATAATGATATACAATCAGTTGCTACTACTGTGAGGTGGTTTGTGAACTCACCCTCATCCAGTTTAAAAATGTTGTATCAAAATTTGGGGATTCCAGAGAAGCATACTATTAATGGCAGAAATACTGGAGATTTAGATTTTAGGATTAAAACAGAGTAATAATTAACAGAGCATTTTGAAACCCAAGCATATTGTAGTAATTTCGGTAGGCAACTGGTTTAAGTAATCATTGTAACAGGAGCACACTTAACTGAAAAAACAGAGTTTTTTTGTGAGGGGGTTAGTTACACAGATAACACTGTACTGACACAGGGCACAAGTTCTCAGGACATCTTTAGTGACTAGACACTTGTCAGAGTTTTTTCTAGACTCTATGAATTGTAGGTGAAAGAAAGCTAAGCAATGCTGGCTTTATACCATTAACAAGAATAAGCTGTCATGTGCATTTTGATTATAAATTATTTCAGTAGTGTTTTGCCATGATAAGGTTGATTTTTTTTCATACTTTTTAAAAGCAAACACACACCTTAGCTCACGAGGTGTTCCACAAGAAACAGTAAATTTCTTTGCCAGGTTAAAAGTATTAATCTACATTGGCCATTTAGGATGCTTTGCAGTTCTGAAAGCTACACCGGCTGATACTCTTAGCAAAATAAGACCGCTTCAGAAAACTGGTAAACCCAGGATGCTATCTGCTTGGTGTGGTGAGGGAATGGTTTAAATATTGTAAATATTCTGTGACACAGTTAAACTACAGTGCATTTGGGTGTGTGCTCTTTATACCTTGATTTCAGTATTGTGAAGTTAACTTTTTAAAACATTAATTTTAAGGGAAAATGTGGTTGTGTAGGTATTTGTAAAGAAAAGTATCAAACTTGAAGAGCAAGAGACCTGGAAGCATTTAAAATGTGATTATACTTGTTCATAACATATTTACAAAGAAAGATTTAATCAAACCCTTTATATGTGCATGCACATATCTGGCCAGATACACAAAATACATGCCGTGACGTGGTAAAGTTTTATTGCTATGCATTGGGGTGGTGGTATTGCTTACAGGTGAAGAAACAATGGAATTTACAGAAACCATCCCAAACAAGTTCCAAGCAACCTGTGTTACACCATACTATTAAGTATTCTGCATATGCTACACATCTGACAGATTTCTAATATTTTTCTGTAAGGCTTAAAGAAATTGGGTTAGTATTTTATATGTCTGTAAAGTGAGGCTCCCTTATAGCTTTGAGTACTATGGTACACAATATAGCTAATTAAAAAAACAAACTCTACAAATTTTCCAGGCATAAAAAATGTCCTGGTTTTAAGATCTGATATTGTGGTTCTTTCCATGGGTAGAAGCAGGAGTTGTCACACTGGGAAGCTGGAAATGACCACTTTCTGATGGTGTAAAATTATTTCTTCACATGAAAGGTTGCAGAATATTGGATATTTGCCCTCCCAAGAGAATATATTTCCCATCTGGCCCAGGATAACAGGAAGGAAGGAAATTCCGCATTTGGGCAGAAACATTTTTGTGGCAATTTGATTTTAGATAACCAAAATAAAATAGGGATTGGTTAAATCTGCTCAAATGAGTTGAATGTTACAAGGGAGGCCCAGGGAAGATAGATTAATAGGCAGTGAAAGTAACAGTCAAAATTATATGATAGAGTTTATTGTATGGGTCTGCAATTTATCTCATGATGTACTTCATCCCTGTGTTTGTGATGTGTGTGTGTATGGATAAATTTGAGCATGCACATTCATTATAACAAATTACATCAAATACTGTCAGTACTTTATCACCCTAAGAGGTTAAATGTATTAAAGCCCTAAAGTTCAAGGAGTAAGGACTTTTTTTGGTAAATGACTTACTATAGGTATTACATATAGAGCAGTCTCTTAAACCACACTACTATCTTTGTTGGAAGCTGGGGACATGCATATGAAGGGGAAAGAAGTTACAATTCAGTCATGGCAAGTGCTCATTGTTGCGTCTTGGTCCTCTGACATCTTGTCCTTGTCTTTTTTCTTGTCTCTGCTTTCCCATTATGCCATTGGCAAGGAGTTGAGAAGTTAGTCCATTACTTCTGTGATAAAGCGTGGTACAGTACAACTTCAGATTTCTTCCCATCTCCTCCTCACACACATCTTCTGTTCTCGCTCCCAGCATGATGCATGCCTATCAAAGCCATGCATGCAGTCAAATTATTTATTGCACCATTTTCCCCACTTCAAAATAGTAATGAGAAAAATGCTGCCTTATTTGTTCCATAAAAACATTCTATCTAGAATTGAGATCAGAGATACAGCTATGTCTTTTAAATATAATAATCTTATTAGCACAACGAACCTAAAAATAATGGTGCTTTATTTATGTCTTTTTCATGTCCACATTGTCTTAAATATTTTGTATTCATAAATGACACTAAGCTTATTTGCAAATTGTCTCAGTTCTGGAATATCATTGTGACTCAGTTAACACAAATGTTTTAGTGGAGATCCTTTTCATTAAATGCATTTAATATTTCTTTCTGGCTGTGACACCACCCATATTTCTTCTGGAAGAGTTAAGAGTAATTGTGCTTTATAGGTTTTTGCTACTATGGCAGGGATTGCATTTAATCATTTGTAATTGGAGCACCTAACAATGCACAGATGGGTGCAAAATTCTACACACTCTTGCCATTACAGAAATAAGTCTTTTACTTTTGTTGTTATAAGTGGAATGAATGTATGCACATTCTTGTACTTGAAGTTTTGCGAACTGACTTTCTTCAGTTACATGGTAATTTTACTACATTCATAAGAGCCTAACATAAAGTAGTAATTAAATATCTATGCACTTGGCCACTTTGTACATCATAGAATCATAGAATATCAGGGTTGGAAGGGACCTTAGGAGGACATCTAGTCCAACCCCTTGCTCAAAGCAGGACCAATCCCCAGTTTTTTCCCCAGATCCCTAAACAGCCCCCTCAAGGATTGAACTCTCAACCCTGGGTTTAGCAGGCCAGTGCTCAAATCACTGAGCTATCCCTCCCTCCGTCAAACAAATATAAAGCCTATTAGTATAATCCTCTTCACTTGGTCATGATAAATCACTACCTGAAATAGACTACAGTATTTGCGATCATATAGAGCAATAAAAGCTTCTGAATGCGTTCCATACAGTAAAACACTATTATTGCTAAGGGATAGGACATTGGGAGACTGGAACTAGACTTCTCCTAGCTAATTGCTTAATCACAGTCTATTACTAATTTCATATAAACAGGGGGGAAATGAGTATACTACAAAGGAACAAAATACAAATATAGAAAATATAGGTTGGCGCTGACAAACATGTGACAATACTTAACTCCTTTCCAAAGTAGCTTCCCCCCCCCTTTTATATATACATTGTTTTCTTACACACTACCTTGAATGTTAACACACTTTGATCTGAGTAGGTGACATCCGGTTACAATTCCATCAGGTACCAGTAAAATAAATGCATAAATAGAACCCATCATCTGTTGTTTATAATGGTTGCTGAATTTTGGATGAAGCCTAAGGTATACTCTTCTTAATTTGGCACAAAAGAAGCAATTTTGGATTGGAACAGTGTAGTTGCTGTGGGAGCCAGATGATTACAAAGTGATATGTAAATATTTTGGCTGCCCCATAACATCGCTTTCAGTTACCCTAACGTTAATTCAAACTGGTCTCTCTCTCCTTTCCTCTGGCCTAACTGGTCATTGCATTACCAGTACCTGTATTAAAAGATTAAATGTGATGCTCACTTTTTAACTAGATAAATCAATCTACTGAGTAAAGTTAAGCATTACTATTTGTAGTGCTGGATATATCTTAACTTTTTAAAGTACACACACACTTGTATTCATATATGTTTGAATGTTCCCTGACTGAAAATTCTCAATGAAGTTGTCATTCTTCTTTGAACGATAATCTCTATTGTATTCCACTGAAGATTAGGTGCATGCATCTGGAGTAGTAGAGGGCTTTGGTCCATGCATATGCCCTTGCATTGCCTCGCGGTTTCGTCCAAAGTGCATGGGCGACCGACTGCATCTTCAGTTTCTTCTCACCACCACAAGGTCCAAGTCAGAGCTGCTGCTTTCCAAACTTTCCTGAAAAACTGTTTTTATAGTTTTATATAGTTCAGATTTTACTGATTCTTTGGTAGTTTGTGTTCATAGTAATTTTTGTAGGATTAAGGACTTTGGGACCACTTTGTCAG
The DNA here is from genome assembly GCF_965140295.1 of Lepidochelys olivacea. NCBI lineage: Eukaryota > Metazoa > Chordata > Testudines > Cheloniidae > Lepidochelys > Lepidochelys olivacea. Next base: position 75,614,689 of record NC_140417.1, on the reverse strand, counting down.
TTTCCTGCCAACCCTCTTCCTCCTACCTCCCCACCCCCAAGTGTCTGGGTACTGGATTATGCTGAAGTTGCTGGGATTCAAGGTCTGCGTTTCTTGCCCTCACCTGTTTTTGCTCAGCAACGAGCACCAATACCGTCTGTACTGCTTGCAGGAAGCTCACATCGTGTCCAGGTGCAGTATCTGCCTCTCCTTCCCTGGCCATACCCAGGAAGGCAGGGTCCTATGCACCTCCTGGAGGTTGCCATGAGATGGCAGTTGGGTCCCAGCCAGTGAACTCCCCTCCCCCATACGCTGGCCTGCGCAATCCAGGAGTGCACCTCCTACCACGGAGTTGTAGTCCGGATCTGACGGGACCAGTGTTATGGACCCCACACTGGGGCCTAGCCATGAAACACGGAAACGTGCACATAAGCATGGCCATAAGTCTTCCTCCAGATCCAAGAAAGAGGCTGCACTGTCCACTAGTTCTGGTCACGAAGGAGTGGCACGTTCCAAGGCTCACAAGCGCAAGAAGTAGTTACATTGTTCTCTAGATCTAACAGTCCTGGTCCCTGAATTGTGCATCTCTCCTGCATTGGCTCCACCGGCACAGCATGAATTGTAGGTACTGAGCCAGGCCCCTTTACCTGCCCCAGTTCCTTCTGTGAAGAATCTGATGAGTTCATGAGGACCAGGAGCAGTTTGCCTAGATCGGATGAGGTCTCCACAAGTTCCAGTCGAATCACCCGCTAAGAGGGCCTTCTCTCCTACATCAGATCTGCCGCCCTCTGGTCTTGTTCCTACAGCACACCCTGTTCCATCAGTTCTGTCGGCACCCCCATTTGTACAGGACTCTTGTTCCTCTGAGTCTGAGGTTTCGGACACTACTCATGTAGTTCTTCCATTCTGAAGTCATGCTTATCAGAGAGTCCCGAAAGCACCATGACAGTACGCTCCTTTGCCTCAGCACAGGAGCCATTGGTTCCTGGCTTCATGGGCTTTATTTATGGGCATAGCTGCAGCAACGGCAGGACCAACTAGGTTGGCCATATTGGACCTTGTCGCCTTCAGAACCATATTACCTTCAGAACCATCTTGCTCAACCCGGGAGGAGTCTCCTGTCTCACCACCCCACCCTTCATTAAGTAGATGTTTGGAACCGGGGCTGGACGATATGCTGGTCAGCTCAGCTCAGCTGGTCTTGACTGATCTGGAGAGGTTCCCCTAGTCGTCCCCAGATGTGGCTGTGTCATCAACGTCCTCCTCTTTCCCCGAACAACTGTCAATTTCAGGAGCTGCTCAGGAGAATAGCTAATGCTCTTCAGCTCCCACTGGAGGAGGTGCAGGACAATCCACACCAACTACTATATATCTTGCATGCACCGGAACCGCACAGAGAGTAGCCCTACTGATCAACAACACCATTCTCCAAATGGCACACCACGGACACATGCACCCCCACCCCAAAGGGGGTAGAAGAGGGGTCTGAGTTTCTGTTCTCCCACCCTTTGCCTAATTCCTTGGTGATCCAGGTTGCTATGGAGCAGGCCAGGCATGAGCATCCATGCTTCACTTCCTCAGACAAGGAGGGCAAGAGACTATATCTCATGGTAAAAAGGTCTTTACCTCAGCCAGCTTCCAGTTCTGTGTCTTGAACTACCTAGCACTGATGGCCAAATATGACTTTTTGAACTATGGGCAGATGGCAGATTTTACAGGTAAACTACCGCAGTAGGATCATGCCCATTTCTAGGCTATTTTGGAGGAGGGCAAATTGGTCTCCAGGACTATACTTCAGGCTGCAGCTGATTCTGCGAACCTGTCTTCACATACAATGGTGACTGGAATAGTCATGAAGAGAGAATCCTGGCTACATACCTCAGGCTTCCCTAGAAAGGTACAGAGCACTACTGAGGACCTCCTTTTTGAAGAGGACCTCTTCAACTAGAAGAAGAATGATTCCTTACACTCCCTGAAAGACACTCTAGAGCCACACCACAATCTCTAGGTATATATACGCCAGCACCAAAATGAAAATTTTACTGCCTGCAGGATGCTGTAGAACTCTCCATTTCTACCACCACCAAGCCTATAAAGCTCCATAGAAGCGCCCGAAGGTCCACAGAGCTTGTCCACCTGGTCTGCTGGTGCAGCCCTCCATGCAGCACACCTAGTCTTTGCATAAACGATATTTCTGAGTGCATCTAGAGCAGTGGTTCTCAATCCATTTATCATTGTGGGCTGCATCCAATACTACCTGCATTGCCCTGAGGATGACACATGGGCCGTAGCTCTGTGCTGATTGGGCGGCAAGTGGCCCATGGGCTGCAGGTTGAGAACACTGCTCTACAGAGCCATCAGCCACTTTGCATCACAACGCTTTTGCCAACCACTGACTTTGGGGGCTGTCTCAAACTCTTTCTACCAACATGTAGTGCGATAACAGACAAGTGGGTCCTGGATGTTGTTCGACATGGCTATACAATCGAGTTTACAGTGCTGCTTTCTCCATGGCCCCTGACCAAAACCTGTTTCAGGGATTGCTCTCACGACAATATTCTTACCCTAGAGGTGGACTCCCTCCTGCAGAGAGGAGCAGTGGAACCAGTCCCTGCAGCCTTTCAGGGCACAGGGTTCAATTCCAGATATTTCCTGGTGCCCAAGAAAAAAGGATGGAGACCTATCTTGGATCTCCAATACATCAACTGTTCCATTCGCAAACTGAAGTTCCAGGGGGTCCCGCTCATGGCCATTGTTTTACAGCTCTCCATACACAGGACACTTACTTCAACATCAACATCCACTCAACCCACAGATGGTTCCTAATATTCATGGTGGGGCTGCGACACTTCTAATACAGGGCCCTCCCATTTGGACTCACCACTGGTCCACGAGTCTTCACAAAAGTTTTCTTCATGGTAGCGGTTCACCTCCAATGGCAAGGAGTCCTTGTCTTCCCTTACCTGAATGATTGACTACTGGTCGCGCGATCCAGAAAGGAAGTTGGGGAATCGACCTCCCAGCTCTAGGGGTGAGTTTGAACATCAAAAAAAGTAAACTTTTCACCCTACATGATCCCTGGAGTTCATTGGACATGCATCGATGTGGCCTCCACATGCACTTACCTGCTGAAAGACAGGTTCCAAAGTCTACTGGACCTTCAGTGGATCGCTTCAGTGACATCCAGCCCCCTCTGTCTCAGCCAGAACTTGCCTTTCCCTCCTCTACCACATGGCAGCATGCACATATGTCATGGTCTTTGCTCATCTGCGCTTCTGCTGTCTACAACTATGACTGCAAGGAGCCTACTCCCCCATGCACCAACCCATGGACGTCGTTCTCACCATCCCTCCAAAGGTCACCTCTCTCTCCAAGTCTGCTCCGGAATACCCTTCCTTCCATCCTCACCAAGCGTGACAGTCATAACAGATGCTTCACTCAATGTACTGGGGAGCACAATATGGAAGAACCCATGACACAAGGAACTTGGCCCGCTTGAGAAACCAGGATGTGCATCAGCATGCTGGAACTTGAGGCAGTACGCAAGGTATGCCACGCATTACCATCCATCCACTCTTGTCGTGTTATATAACACCACTACATAAGCAAACAAGGAGGCACAAGGTCCTCAGTGCTGTGCTCAGAAGAAATGCACCTCTGGAAATGGCATGTTGCACACTGTATCCTCTTGTCAGCGGCTTACCTACCAGGGACCCTGAAGCAGATTGCGTATGCTCTCAGCAGGAACTTTGCAACTGACTGTGAATGGGAACTGCACGACACTGTCATTGTGGACATTTTTGGTCAATGGGGAACTTCAATCAGGAACCTCTTTGAATCTCACACCAGCATCAAGTGCATTCAGAACTGTTGACACGCTGGTCATCAACTGGTCGAACCAGGTGAACTATGCCTTCCCTCCTCTACCACTCATGCTACGAATCCTTCACAAACTCTGAGGGAGAGGGTGACTGTCATCCTGATCACTCCATTCTGGCCTCCCCAGTTCTGGTTTCCTCTGCTTCTCTGCATCCTCTACTACTGTTCCTAATGTTCTGGAACTGCTCACACAACACGACGACAGACTCAGACACCCCAATCCACAGATACTTCACCTGACAGCCTGTTTTTTTGGATGGACACCTCCGCTGGCACAGGAATGTTCATTGGCAGTGCGTGAGGTCCTCTCCAATAACAGGACAGACTACACAAGATGATCCTACTGAGCTAAGTGGGAACACTTCATCTCCTGCCCAGCAGAAAGGTATTGTCCAAGAGCATTGGGATGCCAGTGGTCTTGGACTATTTCCTCTATCTGAAGGCGTCAGGACTTGCTCTCAACTCCAGCAGGGTGCATGCAGTGATTATTAGCGCTTTCCATCCTCTGTTGGAGGGTCTTTCAGTTTTAACCCACCCTTTGACTTCCTGGTTCTGGAAGGGCCTGGTATGTAAAATCCTCCCAATCCAGCCTATTGCTCCACAGAGGGACCTCAACCTACTCCTTACATCATTAATTAACTCTCCCTTTGAACTCCTAGCCTCCTGCTCCCTTTCTCTTCTTTCCATAAAGGTTGCTTTTCTAGTCTGCAGGAGGGCTGGCGAACTGGGAGCTGTGATGGTAACCCCCCTCTTTCACCGTGTTTTATAAGGATAAAGTTTTGCTGTGGTTTCATCACAAATTTCTACCAGAAGTGGGTTCCTGCTTCCACCTCAACCAACCCATACATTTGCCAACCTCCTTTCCCAAACCACATGCCTCAAAATGAGGAACAGCAGCTTCACTTCCTCAGTGTCTGTAGGGCCCTGGCCTTTTACCTAGAGCGGATGAAGCCCTTCTGGATGTCTCCTAAGCTATTCGTAGCCGTGGCAGAGACATTTAGGCAGGCCATCTCCACCCAGAGAATCTCAAAGTGGGTTTCAGGGTGCTTTACGCTCCTATCAACTATCAGGACTGTACCCACCAGATGGGATACAGACCCATTCTACAAGAGTGCAGGCATAAACTACTGTTGCGCTCTGATGTACCCATTGTGGACATTTGTAAGGCAGCCACGTGGAGTTCAGTACACACCTTTTTTTCTCATTATGCTCTAGTGCATGATTCTGCAATGGATGCCTCCTTTGGCGCACTGGTTCTCCGTTCCACAGTTCTGTCATGTTTCTCACACCCTTCTCCTAGCTAAGTACTACTTTGTTAATCACACTCAGTGGAGTACAATAGGGACCATCACTTGAAAAAGAATGAGAGGTTAGTGACCTGTAACTGGAGGTTCTTTGAGATGTATGGTCCCTATTGGTATTCCAGATTCACCCTCCTTCTGTGCTGTGGATCTAGTAGACCTGCTGTGGAGAAGGAACTGGAGATGCTGGTAGTCTGCCCCACCGTTTATCACCTCAGGGAAACCATAAGGCAATGCAAGGGTGCATGTCCAGGTCGACGGACACTTTGAAAAGCTCTGGCTCCAGGTGCATGGTGCAGGTGCATAACTATCAGTGGAATACAGATAGGGACCACATCTTGAAGAATCTCCAGCTACAGGTAAGTAACCTCTCCTTCTGTGATGAACTATTTATTGCTGATTTCAGTCTTATTCTGATCTTCCAGTGGTATAAATCAGGATTAACCACTGAAGTCATATTTGTGAGATCAGTGTTAGGCTCCTTGTGATTCATTTTAAACAGGGGGCCACATTTTTAGTACTTGAAAATTTACTGGAAGATGTCAAAGCTATCTGTGCTAAAGCTATGTCATAAGATTCATAGTTTGCTGAGAAGATCAAATGCTGCTTTCCACTTTTGGGTCAACTGTTGGCATCTTTTGGTTATGAAAAATGTCTTAGGTATGTATGCCTTTATGCATTTGGCTAATATCTTCTATGCAATTTTGTAATACCAAATGCAAGTGCTTACCACGCCTTTACTCAATTTAAGCAATATTTTTGTGCTATTTTATAAAATGGCAACCCAGATATAGCATAAATAAAAGGTCATTTTCTAACTAGTATTTCAGATATACTTACACACATTGTGGGGGATGAAGGTTGTCTCTTTCACTGTGTTACATTTCATGGACTAAACTTTTTGATTAAAATTTGACTCAATTATTTTTGGGGTAGTTTAGCACATAGCTACATATGTAATTTAATGTTCATACATAATATCTTCTGTTTTATTTCCTTTATGACCAAAAATGGGGAAAAAAACTTTGAACAGCTGTTTGTGTATGATAGACATTGATAAAGTATTTTGTGCCATAAAAAATAATCTTCATATTTGTTTTTTCTAAATTGGATTAGAAAATCTTAATTTTGTTCAAGTATTTTGGTTCTTTATTCAGCACACATGCATTGTGAATGGTTCTATTCTGACTGCTTGTGTCTGTGCTCAAGAATTTTCTCAACAGTTTTTTAGAATTTATAAATGGGTTCTCAAAACAGTGAATTATTTGGGCTAACATCATCCCCTCTTTGTTGTGCAAGTCTTCTTTGGAATAACAGGTTTTAGTTTGAGGTAAAGATACTATCCATATCCGTTACACTAAGATTGAAAAATTGACAGATTTGCCAGGATTTATTCTTTAAGCTTTAATTTGTGTATTTAAAAATTGCTAATAACTTATTAAACGTTCTTTTTGTATCTGTAGAAGAATTGCTTGGTAGAAAAGGAAATGCCGAAGTTTACCACACTCCTCTGAAGTTTGGTGGTGATAATCAGTGGAGGGAAAAATAATTTACTATGAAAGTAATGTTTTGACACTCTTCCTCTCTCCAATTTGTCACACTTTTCTTCTTTATAAAAGCACCAGTTTTCACTGTGTTCAGTGTGTCTGCACTTCTCTCTTTGTCAGTCATTGTTGTCACTGGTCCAATCTCTAACTTGCCCTTGGCTAAAGGTGGAGTTGGTGAATCCAAAGGAAAAATCTCCAGTAAATCAGAATTAGATTAGTAAATTCTCCTGATCTATTTTTCCTTAAATTTGCTCTTTATGGAAAACTATAATGGAGGTACTCTGTACCCCACTGAAGAGTGAGCACACCAGGTACATGTCAGAAAGCCTATGAAAGCTGAGGTACTTGTTAATCTGGGTAGCAATCTGAACTGCTCTTTGCAATGCGTTTACTCAGTTTGAGTAAGTATTAAAAATAAAGGCAAAACCCCCAAAATAATCCTCCCTCTTCAGTGTAATAATGGTGAAAAAATTCAGTCAAGGTAGCCTAACGAGAAATGTGGCTCCTGCTTGATTGATTTATTGTAATAGTGCATGACACTATTACTACATGTTACGTACATAGAATCAGACAAAAACAAGTGTGTTTTGGAAGAATGATTTTCTGCTTCTCTGTTTAAGCCATCTTCAAAATTAGATTTGACGGTAGTTCATGTTTTAAAAAGGAAAAATAGAAAATTATCCAAATCAGATGTTGAATTTTAATAGCTCAAGTGCAGTATGGTAGGTTTTGTTGGGGGGGGGGGGGGAAATGCTATGAATTACAGAATCTTGAGCAATTCTTTCAAAATCAGTGTACAACCTCAAGGTTGATGAGGTTTTTGTTAGTTTCCATTGCAGAAGAGTTTAGTTTAAAGAGCAAAATGCCACATTAATCTTTGAAGTCTTTTTACAGGGAAGAGCAAAGGGAAAATAGAAATGACCCGGAAGAGGTACTGGCGATTCTTTTGTTTATAATACCAGAATCTCCCTTCAGACAAAACGTAGTCTCTTCATTAAACCATGCTTATCTGGTGGTGAATGCAGTACAGTCCCCAGAAAGACACTACACGGTGCATCTCCACCAGCTCATTTGAATGGGCTTTAGGATGAAATAGCTATATAAATTTAGTCAATAACCTAATTAGGACAAGCTTTATGTCAAGTCTTCTGACCTCAGCTCACCAAGAAAATTAAATCTGTAGAAGTGGTGTCTTTAGAATGCACTTCCAACACAAAGTTGTCCAGTAAAGTCCTTACCTACTCTTAAAAATGCTTAAAATTGATAAAAGGCTTGGGATAGCTAATTGGAATGTGCATGGGGCAGAAGATAAAATAGATGTAATCTCACAAATTTTATTAGCTATTCAAGGCATTTGCATCTGACTTTACTGGTACTCAGACATGGCTCTGTTACTGCAGTGCAATACAATTAAAGAACAAAACATATAATTGTTGACAAAATCTTTTATATTCTTTGCTTTAAATCAATCAATAAGTTTCTCTCGTTGTCTTTCATTTTATTTTGAGATGTATATTTTAGTGCTGGCATCATTTTTTTGTGCATAATTTACCAGTTCCACTTATATGTATCCCACGGATCCTGTTTTGACGAAGTTAACTTCTTAACACAAAAACTAAATATGTAAGCGTCAAGCACCAGATCAGCACATCTTGAGTTTAAAATGTTAACTATATACATTTCCCTAGTCTAATATGTTAATGTATTTTCTTTTTAACAGCCTCAAGTACTACAGCCTTCCAGCAGCCTTCCCAGTTCCACAGTCCTCGCCCAGGGAAAATTAATAAAAACACCACATATCGAGGCCCACAGTGAATACCCCAAACAGGGGCTGCATGAAAACGATCATCCCAATCAAAATGCTGCAAATGGTTCTCACACAAATAGCCTGAATGAGTTGAACATTTTACTGAGTAAACGTTTAAATATAAAGGACCTGAATGAGAATGAATCTTTTGAGGAGAATTTGAAGGTTAAAAAGAGTGCTAAAGAACCTGAAGAGCTGGCTAGTAATGAAGATAGTACACTACAGTCTCTTCTTCCTTCTTTTCAGATGCCTACTCAAATGGATGCTAGAGATGTGCAGACTAAGTTAGCTGTGAAAAGTCAACCTTCATCCCCAAACCAGGCTTCTCAGCCAAAGACTGTAAGAGCTTCAGAGCCCCCAAACCAGAGTGCTTTAGTGCCTCCTACAGTAGCCAATGCTGCGTCCTCCCCAAACTGCTCCACTGCTTCCAAGGCTGGGCTACCCCCACCAAGTAGCGCAACACGGCTACAACCAACATCTAGGCAGACACACCTACAGAGCAAACCGAGTCAGAGAATTTCTAAACTTCGCCCACCAACTATTTCCTTTGTTCAATCTAAACAAATAAGCAGCCCAATACTTATATCTCCAGAACCTCAGAACTCCCATTCCAAGACTAACATCCCAAGGCCGCTGGCGCAACGAAAGGAAAATGTGCAAGATCAGAATACCGGTTTGCGTTCTGGGGATAGTTTGGCCTCTAATCGGCATTCCCGCCTCCCTAAACCAAAGACGCGTTAAAAACATGACATCCATATGCACGTCTCATTGGAATGAATCGTACATCAATTGCTTACCACATATTGACTACTTGAATTATGGCTTTGTTATCTAAATCCTGAATGAATATTAAAAGTGGAATCTATCATTAATATTTGCCTATTCCAATCTGACCTGTTTGGAAGTTGATGCTACCAAAACCTGTGCAACTTCTCTTAAGAGAACATAATGGTTTATACTTAACTGTACCTGTGGCCTGCATTAGCAACTTGATTACATTACTCTTCTGTCTCTCTTAATACTTAACAAATGCTGAAGCCTGTGATGACCACTAAACACTTTTCCAGGGTGCTTCACTAGGCATTTGAGGAGGGCAGGTTGCTTGCAGAAATCATTTGTTGTTTTTATTGATGTGGACTATCAGAGAGGGAAATCACTATTCAATCTAATCTTTCGGTTCGGACTACCAGTTAGGTTTATAGCAGTGGAAAATAAAAGAGACCTAATCTATTAGCATATTTTTTTTCCTGGCCATAATTTACTCTGTATTCCAGAGGCCTATGCAAAGTCTTTGTATTTATCAAAATTATCTCATGACTCTAGTGACATGTATTTAATGTTGTTTTAATCTAGATTTGTTTTCCTACAGGTATCAGAATGTTGCTCTATTTGCTTTTGAGCTCATCTTCACCATTCATGGATGGCAAGCAGATCTCACAGGGTGAAAGGGCTCTTATTGCACAGAAATATCCATCCATCCATGCATTGTACTATGCCTGTGTGTTATTTAATAGACATTGGGTAAATTTTTGAAACAGTGCGCTAAGGATACTTATGCAAAAACTTGCTAATGCAGGTGCTTTTGAGATGGTGTACAATGAGCCTTGGGGATACGGGGTCCATGACACCTATGCTGAGAGTTTCACACCATACATTTTAATTAAGAACTTTTAACTTTATTGTACTTTCATATTTATTGACTTCCTGTTTACTATTGGAAGACTCTGAAGAATCAGACTTGAAATGTTTGCACAAAACTTGGGCGTATATGTAGGGTTTTGAAATTATTTTACATATTTTTTTAAACTACTTTTTACTAAAACCCGCAGCTTTGCTTTGAGCAATCCTATGATGTCATAATCAGAGCTGGTACTCTGAGTATTTCAGAGAAGGGTACTTTTTTTTTTTTTTTCCCTCCTGGGAAGAAACTCGGTGGGGAAATAAAATAAGGAAAGATATTTCTGCTCTCTCTGGGAAGGTATTCTCTCTGAAGGTGGTCTTCAAATATTTGTCAGGTGGCAGCTGTGGGGGCATAAAGTTTGTAAATGCACACGCTATGGATTGAGTAAGTGCATATCCAGCAAAGTGTTCCAAAAATTTACCCTTGTATCCCACACAATCCTAGTATCTTGTTTTCTTCAGCTTATATGTACCTGACACTCAGGTAGCAGAATACTGTCAGAATTAGTATTTTCAAAAAACTTAGTTTGTGTGTAATAAAACAGAGAAACAAGACACAGTAACACTATTCTAGGCCTTTGCTGAAGGAAGATGTATTATAGTACACTTTTCCATATATTGTATATGTATACATCCACAGGAACCTTCAATAATATATTTTGCCCCGCCAAGAATGGCCATTCCCAATGAAAAAACAAGTGACCTAAACTTTTGAATAGATGACACATGAACAATGCAAAGTGCTCACATTGTTCTCTTTTAATCAGCAGTGAGGTGAAAGAAATCTGTAAGTACACTTAGTTTAATCTGTTCATTTCACATCTAGTTCTGAAATAAAACCGAACCATGTTTTTTGTTAATTCATATAAAAAAAAATCTACTTCGCATTAATATTCAGTAGCTGTTATATAAATTGATCAAAATAAGTAAGCACAAGACTACTGTTATAATTACGTTTTTTTCCTTCTAGAAAGGCCCTGAGTATCCTGTTTGCTGTCCAGAAGCAGAGTAGGCCTTAATATTTGAGGAGTAAATAAAACTGATTTTGTATGTATTTGTAAAATTAACTCCTGACAGTAAGCTGTGTTTCTCCAGAGTTTGAAAACTGCTGATGAAATGGTCAGGTTCTTGGTTCATTTTCAGGTCTGTATAGATTTTTATGGAAATTTTGAAAGCTGACTTTCCTTAAAGGGAAGGTGATTTTATTTTTAATTTTCTACAGTTTGTCTAAGGGGAGACTATTTTCATTTAAAGGAATGCTGTCGGTGTAGAGAGATTTCAGAGTGGGTTCTCTTATTCCCATCTCCCCCTGCTCTGCCCCAAGTTTCCACCAGTCTGATTTACTTTTAAAGAGATAGTAAAATAAATGCTGATTTTTTTTAAATCTGCACCTTTACTGATTAAGTTACAAAGAAAAGAGCCCATCAAGTTTTTCATAAAATACAAAACGGTTTTTAAGATCAGATTTTTTTTGCAAAAAAACAAGTGGTTCTTCCTGGGTGTATAGAAACTTTAGTAACCTGTTCCTTGATGTGAAAATATATATACACACACATGCACTTATTCACACTTCCTGTTTTATCCTAACAGACTAGTAAATAAGAAATGGAGCCATGGGTAGCAGAGTTGCTATTTGTACAAGACCATGCTGCTAATCTAAATTGTAGTTGTGTTGAGTTGAAACTCTGCTAAACATTCACTCACCTAAACACAAGTACATATTTCTGTTACTATCATGCCTTTACCAAGGATGGTTCCAATGTATGTATAGAAAGTCCAGAGTGTGCGGTAAAGCTGGTTAGTTGATGAACAACTGAAAGAGGTAATGAAGTGAAACTGAAGTCTCACTCCGGTGAAAGGGAAAAAAGTGCTGGTGTTGTATGGAACTCGAAGTTTGAAATGGAAGAAACAACCTTATTTAAAGACGGAGCTGTTTCATCTGTACTGGTGTCGATGATTCTAAATGAATAAAATAAAGGGTTAGATGTATCTGAACTTTTTTAGGTTTCTAAAATGGGTTATTGCTGACTTTCATCCGTTTCAGGTCTGACATTTTGTGCAGTACTCACAAAAGTGTTAAACTACTGTTCAGTATAATGTGTATAAAGCAGAAACAAAACAAGTTACGTATTTTAACAAGTGAAAACACAAAAGGAGAAGAAAAAATAAATTGCACTTTAAATGAGCTTTATTGCTTGGAGTTGTGCCTAAAATAATCTAAATGCCTCCTGTTTGTGTGTGGCTTTTTTGTTTGAACCTAATTTTCCTGCAAGTGTTGCTGTTTCCAAGATATCTTTATATCACCTGACAGAATTAATGTACACTCTAGCATGTAAGAATATCCATATAGTGTAGCAAGTTTTCATTGTGTATTGTATTTATTTTTTTTTTAAATCATGGAATTTTAACACTAATGCAACTCCAGACCTCCCCTACCCCCCTGCCTCTCCCCCAGCTGGTACTTCCTTAATCCCATTTTAAGTCAATGGCAAAACTTTCATGGGACTAATATTTAGCCCTTGGAGAATAATGTTCCTAGAGTATATTGTGGAGATGTTAAGAACCATATACAATACTAAGCCAGGGGGTTGGTGAAAGTAATCATTTACCATAGCCACTGAAAGTCTTTTCACATAGTTCATATAAAAATGATTTTAGAGTTCAAAATCAGACTGCAAGGAGGTTGTTATACTGCCTCATAGATCAGTAAAAGACAGTCCATTTTTGGTCTTAACTGCTGACTTATTGTAAAGAAGCTAGAAGACTTGACTACCATTTGAGTGGTTTATTTTGTTGTTTGCATGTCATTACCATAAGACATCCATATAGTGGTTTATTGCATGTGTGGGGGTGGGGGAAGTTTCAGTTTTTGTACAGCACATAATACTCTTACCATTCTCATACCATTAAAATGGAAATTCACTCTTGAATTGGGCTGCCATAGCTATTCTTTTTCATCTCATCATAGTGGCCAGCACTAAGCAGAGTGGATTTTAATAGATGATCATGTTGGTAGGTATGAGTTCTATAATAATCTACAATCATGCCATCAAGGACATTCAAGAGTACTTCAATCACTGTTGTGGTAAAGCTGCTCACTGCCTACTTAAAGCACCACAATAAAAACAATATAATCTCCAGTGTTGGTATTTAAAGTCTTAAATTGAGTATTAGCTACAAAAAATTTCCTTAATATCTACAAAAAGAAAAGGAGTACTTGTGGCACCTTAGAGACTAACCAATTTATTTAGCTCATGAAAGCTTATGCTCAAATAAATGTGTTAGTCTGTAAGGTGCCACAAGTACTCCTTTTCTTTTTGTGAATACAGACTAACACAGCTGTTACGCTGAAACCTTAATATCTACAGTGTTGGTTTTCTTAGATTTCTTTTTTAAAACCAATTCAGAGAAAATACTGTATATTGGAATTTGCTTGTAAAGTTGAGTTTAAAACCTGTATGTAAAGATTCTTTCCTTTGTGTTGCGCTAGTGAATACAAATAAAATAAATAATTCTAAATATCCAGTTCTCTCAACATTCACTTTGCCTCTTTTCTTTATTCCACTGTAAATCATCTCTGTGAAAAGTTACAATGCTGAAGAAAGGAAGCTGTGCTGTTGCTTAATCTCCACAATTATGCTTCTAGAGCTTTGTGTTACTATTGGATTTGTCTCCCCCTCAAACAAGAGTCATCCTTTTATAGCTAAGACATTTGGAATTTTCTTCCTCAGTGATGTTCAAAGTAAAGAAATCTGAAAACTAGAGAAAATGGAAAGCTAAATTTTAAATTGTGACCTCTGATAGAATCTGGTATTAATCGAGATGAGAAGCAGAATGGGTAATTTGATGTAGTGACAATTTAAAAAGTGCTTTGTTTTGACTGTAGCTCAAGATGGGGGGAAGTGGTGAGAAATGCATAAAGTTTTCCTATGGAATTCTTTTTTTAATATAAAAAGATTGGACAACAAAATTGTCCCCAACCCTGATTAACCTAATGTGTATGCCTATAAGTCTGTGTATACAGTGTATATTCATGTATGTGTGCATTCTGAGAAGTCTTTTTAAAGACTGACAGATTCAAAAGTTGGAACTTTCAACTTTCTTGTAACATCCCAGTAATGTTTTTCTTCACTTTCTCAGCAGTCTAAACAGTTTTATAGCAGGAGATAATATCTGATTCACTTAACATCTCACCAGTTTCAATGGATGAAACTTGATGAAAAGAATATCAATAAAAATAAAGTGGCAAAGATGGCTAAAATGGCTTGTAGGGAAAGAAAAATACAAAAAAAAGCAGAAAGGAACTGACTAAGAAATAGTCCTGAGCAATGTTCCCTCTTTTTTTCCATCCATGTGTGGAATAAATTTTGATATGTGCAGATGTGCACCACCAGTAGAAACAAAAAAACCTAAATATTTTTTAAAAGTTACCATAAGGATAATTACTCCAGCCAGGACAGGCTAGGCATTTTAGAACTCACTACTCAAAGAATTAAATTTAAGTGTAAGAGAAATAAAAATTATGAAATGCATAGACAAGTCAAAACACTAAAACAACACACTTTCAAAGAATAAAATTACAGAGAATATGTGCATTGCTTTGCAGGAAGTACCAAGAAGTAACAATACAAGTATGTGGTGGAAAATGTGTGTGTGACCCAGAGACACTGTGTGAGGAAGTTTAAGATCGCGTTCGTGCTCTGTAAGGTACTCACTGAAACCTCTCCTGTTCTTTCCTGAGCTCTGTCTCCCCTCCCCCGCTCTGCAGAGATGGGGTACATGAGCAGGAGGGAGGGGGAGAGATAGAAAGGGGGTGTGTGAGAGAGCGAGACTGACTCTGAACTGGCTGTTGGGGAAGTCTCAGACTGCACTGGTTCAGATTGCAGCAGCTCTGAGTCCTGAGCCAGGCTTTCCCCTCTCCTCTGCTCTGCAGAGATGGAGTACAGGGAAGGGGGGACACCGTGACATCAGCACCCCCCTCCACCTCCCACTCTGCCCAGCCAGCAGGAAGGTCCTGGGAGCAGATGCAGGAGCAATGTGGCTGTAGAGCAGTTGGGGGAGGGGCACCTGAACACCTGCTGCTGGATGTGTGTACTCTGCTCATCAACTGCATGGCACTTTAATCTCTCCTAGGTGACTGCCCAACCATGCAGCTTAGAGGGAACGCAGGTCACGAGTGCTAACGACTGGCTTAAAGTGAGACACAGCGGTAGACTTTAAGAAACTTTCAAAAGAAATTATCCAAAATTCTAAAGATTTCTTATCTAGAGGAAAGATTTTATAGTTTGCTTCCAAAAGACCATAAAGTTAAAAAATACTGTTGTTCTTATTCAAGAAAGTACATAAGTGCATAAAGTTCCAGTAGAACTTTAGCACATGCTTAAGTGGTTTCCTGAATTGGGGGTTAAAGCACTAGTTACCCACATTTTCTCAGTGGCTGAAACCCTGAAATTTCAAAAATGCACTTAACAAAAATGAAAAAAAAAAGTGTTAGAATAAAAATATTTAGACATTCCTGAAGTTGATTTTTCATTTGACCCAAAATGCTTTGGTTTGAGTCATTTCAACATTAAACTGCATTTTCCTATTTTGGTGTAGAATGTAGTTCAGAAGCCTGATGTGCCTATTCTCCCTTATGTGCCAGGCTCTCAGTGGCGCTGGACGGCATCCCCATAATGTGCCATGCAGAGCTTCGTCAGAGGGAAATCCCACAATCCATTATCAAAGATGTAGTCTTCCAGGGAGCTTGGCCCAGTGGAAAGAATGTAGTCCTGAAATTCAACTCCCATAAGGCAATGCACTGATAGGGAAATGCAGTTTAAAGTTTTGTTGAACCGATTCAAAACAAAAAGCTTTTGTACAGTTTAAGAAAACAAAATATTCTGATTCAGATTGAGCTGACCCTAAATGAAATATTTGGTTTAGATTTTCCTAAAGGAAAATTATTTAAAAATTGAGATGTTTGTGGGATTTAATGGAAACTGCATTTTCCACTGGAAATTTCCCTACCAGCTCTAACTACAATCAGTTTGCAAATCCATTCAGCAACATTACACAGGTTAATTGTTGTCTATGTAGCACTCTGCATGCACTGGCCTAAATGACCTTCTCTTCAGATCTCTGCTGCCCTGATTCTGCTTGGGTTATTTTGTTATTTCCTTGATTTGAAGGCCAGAAGTAACCATTAGATCTTTTAGTCTGACCTCCTGTATAACAGGCTACAGAACTTCATTCAGGTACTCCTGTACCGAGCCCAATAACTTAGTAGTATTTTTTGGGACACATGAAAAAGGAAACAATGACAAATGTTGAGTTTCTAAGCAAAATTACAAAGAAGTGGGGAGAAAAACTGCTCATTGGGGGGGGGGGGAGAACAAAACTAAATTTGTACTGTGTTAGCATCCAGATCAGAGTTTGGATCATGAGCAGGGATGAGATGGGAGTGGTATTAATGACACTTGCAAGGATTGTATCACTCAAATCCCCCTGCTTCTTTCCTCTTGCCTCTGTCCACTCCAAATAAAAGCAAGTTCTTGTGGCACTCAATTTCAGGGGGAGAGCCCCATCTGTTCTACTTTGAGCAGAATGAAGATATTGTGGTGGGGCATAAAATTGCTGGGGGGAGGGAAGGAGAACACAGATTAAAAATGTCAGAAATCCTCATGTTCTCCAACCCAGAATTAAAATACATTTTCTCTCTAAAGGATTTTTTTTTTAAGGGCATGTTTAGATACAGTTAAACCGCAGTAAAAATTAGCACTTAAGAGTGAAGTCTGCACAAAATGAATCAATATATTTCATTCACTAGATTATGAAAATTATCAGCTATAATTGGGCTGAATTGGATCTTGAATAGGATCAACAAATAACAATGAACCTAAATAATTTGCAGCTCAAGTAAAAGTGTTGAACTATTCAAGTATTTAATGCTAATCTGACCTTCTGAAAGATACAAGTACTTACTGGGAATTGCTTTCTTCCCCCCATCTGCTTCTGTGGTGCTGTTAGCAGAATGGCATTAGGTTTTTTTAAATTCTATTATGTATATAGGCCACAGTCTGGCTTTGGATGTTCACTCTAGGTGTAAGAGGAGGCGGAACTCCCTAGCACTTCCCCACCCACCTACCCCAAAGCCCCACTCGCCTTCATTTACCCTCTGTACTTCCCCAGTGGCTGCACTAAGGGGGAGTTCTCTGGGGTAATCGCTCCCTGGAAAAGGGCTGGTTCTTCTTCCGCCCTTCCCCTGGCAAGAAAGGAGAATCTGGCAGGAATATGGGCCAGCCTCTCAGACAACCCCTGCATAGGGCTTTATGGGCTCAGTCTAGGAACATCTATTGTCCTGTTGCAGGGTTTACCTTCTACCCCTCTTCCCCAGGCACATTGCTTGGCTCTATAAAGAATTTGGCCCTATGAAGCTAAACTCTGCAGAGGATGGAAGCTCAGTTTTTAAAGACTTAGATTTTAAAATGGTCCCTTTTCTAAATCATAAACAAATTGCAAAATTTTCCAAAGGAAAATGGTGTGACTTATTTTGGGCTGACAAATGTTTAATTTTGATTTAGACTTTTTAATCTTGTATTATATAATATACAAGATAACAAATCAAAATTAAACATTTTAACAATTGAAACGTTTTATTCAAACTTAAACTTCTTCCTCCAGTTTCCTTCCAAACCAAAGTATTGGTGAAATCAACCCAGTTTTGCAAAGCATTTAGATTTTTATGGAACTGCATATTTTGACAAAATAGGATTCCAAAGTTTGTCTTACCAGTTCTACTAAAGAGAACTATTTTTCAACTCAGTTTGTAGATATTTGTTTAGGTCAATTTGTTTAGGTATTTTGGGCACTGCAACAAAGGGAAGAGTAGAGCCATGAAAGCTAATGTTTGAATATTGCCCTTTGAGAGCTATCACTGTTACGTTTGTTAAATTCCTAATGATGTGCAATGGAAAACAATGTTTATCTTCAGAGATTGACATACAATTCTGATTAGGTGATAAATATTGCCTATATCAGTTGTTATACGTTAAGTAATGCAAGTATCCCTCAATTGTGGCCCCAGGATTAAATTCAATCCAAGAAGATCCCGTGTGTTCTATATTGTAGGTGGAGCTGGTAGAGCTGCCTATAGTTAACACTTATAATTAGAAGATCTTATTTTCTAAGAATACCTAGACTACCCCAGACAGATGTTTGTATAACCAGTTCTTAAAAACCTCCAATGACAGGCATTCCACAACCTCCCTTCATAATAACCTATTCCAGTTAGCTACCCTTATATTTAGAAGGATTTTCTTAATGTCTAACCTAAATCTTCCTTACTGCTGATTAAGCCCATTACTACTTGTTTTAGTGGACATGGAAAACAATTGATCACAGCCCTTAACATATTTGAAGATTTATCAGGTCCCCCCTCACTTGTCTTTTTTTAAAGGACTAAATATACCTAGTTTTTTTAAAACCTTTCCTCCTAGGTCAGATTTTCTAAACTTTTATCATTTTTGTTTCTCTCCTCTGAATTCTCTACCGGTTGTCCACATCTTTCTTCAAGTGTGGCACCTAAAACTGGTCAAACACTGCAGCTGAGGCTTCACTGTTGCCATGTAGAACAGAATTATCTTCCATGTCTTATATGCAATAGTCCTGTTACTACATTTCAGAATGCTATTAGTCCTTTTTGCAACAGCACTGTTAGTATATAGGCTTGTTTGCCAGCCTGAGAGAGAGTTTTGGGTTTGACATTTTGATACTCATATCTTATACTAATAAGCGTGAAGAACAATGAACAAAAAGACTGTTGCATTTCCCACAACCAGATGGGACTTTTAATACAATGGGAAAAGATAAGGGATACAATTAAAGCGTTACTGGGCATGGTGGGAATGTAATATATGAGCACGTACTTGAAGACTGCCTCAACTCCTTACCTCAAGGCAAGGTCAAGCAACCAGTTAGAAGAGGTAAAGCGGGGTTAGTGGTGGTGGAGGCATAAGAAACACTAAAAGCAAAAGAAAGGCCTGGCCTTGGCCAGAGCACAACCTCACTCCTTACCCCTGCCACAGGTACAAAAGGGATGGGATGAAGACCCCAACTCATGACCCTCAAAAATGGAACAGATCATAAGTTGTAAGGGATATGAATAGGGCTGTGCACTGCAGGTATATTTGGGCCTACTAAGGAGGAGGTGGGAATGGGGACACAGGCAAGGCTCTTCAGCATCAGAGCTAGGAAGGGGAAACACGGGGTAAATGCTCTGTGGCATCAGAACTGGGAAGGGGGACATGGAGTAAACACTGCAGTGTCAGAGCTGGGAATGGAACACTGGGAAACAGACTGACAGCGTGTAGAGCTATGAACATGCTTGCCTGGCACTAACCCCAACAAACATTGAATTGCCTCCACTTCGGACTTCTGGTCTTCTCCCCTGATTCTTGTCACACAGACAGAAAGCAGAAGGTGAAGGGAAAGCCTCTAACAAGCACCACACTGTTCACTCATATTCAGTTTATGAGAAACTATAAACTCCAGAACCTTTTCTGCAGTCCTACTGTCCAACCAGTTATTCTCCACTGTGCATTTGTACAGATTTTTTCCTTCCCAAACGTAGCCCTCTGCACTTGTCTGAGATTAACAAGATGAAATTCATGAAAGACCAGTTCTCCAATTTGCCAAGGTCATTTTGAATTCCAATTCTTTCTTCCAAAGTGTTCACAACCCCTCCCAGATTGGTGTCTTTTGCAAATTGTATATGCATACACTACTCCATTATTCAAAATTAATGAAAATATTGACTATTATTGGTCCTAGGATAGACTGTGGGATCCGACTAGATACATCCTCTCTGTTTGAGAGACACCCATTGATGAGAACTCTGAGTATGTTTTTTTTCAAGCCAGCTGTGCATCTTCCTTATACTAACTTCATCTAGACCAAATTTCTCTAGTTTTGCTTATGAGAATGTCATGTGGAAGGGTGTCAAAAACCTTACTAAAAATCAAGATCACTCACTTCTACTTTGTCTTCCTTATCCATTAGGCCAACAACATTTCAAAGAAGGAAAATAGGTTGGTTTGGCATTATTTGTGCTTGACAAATCCATATTGGATATTACTTCTCTCACTAGTATCTGGTGGGTGCTTACAAGTGATATTTAAGAACTTGTTCCAGTATCTTTCCAAGTATCAAAGTTAGGCTGACTGGGTACTCTTTGTTCCCTTTTTAAAGATAGGTACTATGTGTACCCTTCCTCAGTCCTCTGGAACCTCACCTGTCCTCTGAGTTCTCAAAGGAAATCACTAATGGTTCTGGGATTGCTTTAGCTAGCTCCTTAAGTACCCTCAGGTCATACAATCAAGTCTGCATGACTTGATAAAAAGCAAAAAAAAAATCTAACATCTAAATATTCTTTTGTTTGTTCTTTCCCTGTTTTGGCTTGGGTTCTTCTCCTTTAACATTAGTTGTCTTAAGCATCTGATCACAATCTTTTAAATGAAGACTGAAGCAAAATAGTTATTAAACACATCAATCTTCTTGGTGTCATCTGTTATTAGCTCCCTTTCCTTGTAGTCCTAGGCTTTCCTTTGTCTTTCTCTTGCGCCTACTGTATTTATACAACAACTTCTTATTGCCTTTTATGTCAATTGCAAGGTGGGATTTTGTGCCTTAGCCTTTCTGATTTTCTCCCTGCGTGGTTAAACTATACTTTTGTACTCCTCCTTAGCAATTTGTCGTTGTTTCTACTTTCCTTTTTTTAAAAAAAAAATCCTTTTTGATTTTCAGGTCCATGAAGAGCTCTTAATGCAGCTATGTTGGCCTCTATTCTTTCTATCTTTCCTTTGTAATTCGATATTTTGCTGCTGTGCTTTTAATACCGTCTCTGAGAAACGGCCAGTTCTCCTAAACACTATTTTCAGTGGCTTTGCTTAACTTAAAACTGTCTGCCTTAACATTTTCCACCCCAGCTGTCTGCCAGAGACTGACTTTTTTGAAAGATTATGGGATTGGTGGAAGGTGAGGGTATCTAGCTGGGGAGGCGGCAATAGGAGCAGAAAGGAACAAGAAAAAGGTTTTGGGGCATAGGGGCCTCACCACTTAAGAACAATCCCCTATATAACCTGAAGTTGATCCAAGGAGTCCTGAACAACATTTTTAATGTTTAGGAAATATCTGTAAAGCCACTGGCAAAGTGTGCTTTAGGCCCCTCTAGTGGTAGGTGTACATAGACTATAAGAGTCTGCTCCTGCAACCAGTTACTCTATTAGCTCAACTGGTAGAGCAACTGAAGTTTGGATATGAAGATAGCGTCTCTACTAACGATGCTGATAGTCCAACATGCATAGTCTACGGAGACCTGCTGCACCAGCCAGTATGACCATGGTTAATGGTGTTGCAGCAGACAGCATGTAGTGAAGTCTGCAGATGTGGCTCAATCCTGGAAATCAATGAATCTCTGGGGTGGCCCTGTGGGTGGCAACAGAGCGTGTCAGGGCACCCTTTCATGCATTGATGGAAAATTTGAGAACGTTGTGTGCTGAGATGTGTTTGTCCATCCTGGCAACATGATCGAAGAGCACATAATGTCAGTTTTGAATAGAATGAATGATTGAAGAAATGCCAGATCTCTGTCAAACCACTTTATGCTCAATTTGTTGCTGACAGTGCATATGGAATGCCTCTAGGGATCCAAGTCTGCTGGTAAGAAGCAGATCCATTTCTGATCCATGTGGCAATGCAGGTAGTACATAGGTCTGATAGATCCTGAACTTTGTCTCAGCACAAAAATATTTTTGCATACATAACAGAGACAGACTTCATGCAGGGAGGTGGCAAGATCTTTTTGTTGAAGAACATCCCATTCAGTGTGCCCTAGGTCATCTGTCATGTGACATTCAAACCCATAGAGTCTTGCAGAGCAGGGATGAAATGATCCGACTTCTCCATTAGCAAAGCAGTGTCATTGGCATAGTCTTGGTCAGTAACACTTGTTGACCAACTTTGATTCCGACATGTGGAGCAGCAAGCCCTTATAGCTTGACGCACTTGTGCCGAGGCAAGCACACATCGCTGCTGCCCCATGAAGTTCTACAGAAATGCGTGAAAGCTATGAACCAATGCACATTCTTTGCCAGTACTGCTGTGAATATTGCACACCAAATTGAGCAGAACATCTGGAACACCAACTCCATTCACTGAGAGTGTCAAGGGGCCAGCAGCTCTGGTAGCAGTAGCAATAGTCCAAGGAGCAGTCTTCTAGCGGCAGCCCCACACAATGGCTAGAGGTATGTACATTGAAATGAAAAGCAGAGTCAGTCCTCCAGGGATTTGACCCTGGGTTGTTGATGGATAAGGTATCTTAATATAACCACCCTTTCTTGGATAAAGGCATGTTTGGCATTGGGTCAGTAGCCTCTTTATTCCAGGCACTGTACTGGTTTACGTGTGTGTTGTAATGCCATACAACCTAAAGCCGGCACATGGAGCAGTGGGATCATATTCAGAATAATTTCCAGATGTTTTATATATCACCTTGAAAATATTAATAAATCCCAGTAACTGATGAATTTTAATCTAAACCCTTTTCAAGTGGAAAGAAAATTAATCTGGACTATAAAATCATGTCAGTCTTGGAAGTATTAAAGGTATTATTGAAATATTGCATTTTTTCTGGGTCTTGAGCAAACTCTCAATATGTAGAATAATAAGAAGTGGAAAATGTCCGATTCCATTTTTCTGCAAAGGCAGATAGTTTCCACCCACCTTCACGAAGTAAGGGCCCCATCACCTACACGACTAATGCTACTGTTGAGCCAGTTGAAAGGCCAAGCTTCTACAATGCAAGAACAAGTGCCAAAAAGGTGTAGAACTATGCTTTTTCCCCCCCTCATGGTTTTCCATAGTGCAGGCCTCTGGGATTGTAGTATAGGTGTTCTGAAGCAGGAGTGGGTTTAGGATTTTGCAATAGAGAGAGGACCAGTATGCAAATTAGTCATTGTTTTAAAAACAAAAACAAAAACAGACTTGTCTAAAACCAACCAAGTTGTCCATGCATAAGCCGTATTGAAAAACAATTTCTCTCATACAATAAAAAGAAGGCTGGCAAATTACAAGTTTACCCTAAAAATTTCCACAAACACCAAAAGGTACAAACATATAAAATCTCTTCAGGCCTGTTCTTTTGAGTGTTTTTGGTGCCTGCTATTCAGATGAGTAGTTAGGATAAGGGTTGACTCTTAACACATCCACCACATCAATTTCTAACCTCCAGACTACTCCTTTACAAACTTCTCTGGTCATGCTTGATGCTATCAGTGTGTCGGCAATAAACATTCACAGGTAAAAATTATTATCTATGTTGGCATTTCACAGATCTTGGATCAGCTGTCATTACAGATGACCTCTATTCCCAGCTCAAGTGATAAATATTTAGAAAGAGAAACTAGACCTGTCCATATATTAGAGCCAAATTTATTTCAAAAAGGCCAACCATGTTCATCCTTAGTTTGAGCTGTCCCAATCTCAGAAATCCTTCTTTGTCAACAGCATATACTTAGGCTGGTTGTATGGCAGTTACCTTTGTTTCCTCTCAACTATAAGCAATTTAGTTCTAAAAATGAAAAATCAGGATTGTGAACACACCCCATCTTTAAACTTTTCACACATAAACTGAGGCGTCTTTGGCCTAATGTAATGCTTTGGAGGTCTAGTTCCTTCAGTTCAAATGGTCACCAAAAGAAACAGTGCTTGGTAGTCTTTGTTTAGTGGACATTTCTCATCAGATAATTTAGAATGACTGGCACCCTCTGAAGAGATCCAGGATTGGGAAAGCAAGATAGTAGTTGAAACTCAGGCATGAGGTGAATTGGCAGTGTGCTGTAAAGGAAACTGGCACAACAAGTGGCCCATAGTGTAAAATGGCTTTTATTCAATGCTATGTCCCTTCTTTTCTTAAGCATCATAATTACCCTTCCTTTTCTTTGCTGTCTGTTTACCTACTAAAAGCTAGCAACAGCCTGAGCAACATACAAAACTGAAAAGTTTTTAAAAAGCAAAACAACATCCTTTCAAGAAGTAACTCTGCTTGCTAGACAGGTTTCATAGATTTTGTGGGCTATTTCTCCACCACCAGTGCCAATGAATTGATATCTTGCTAGGGTCCAGAGCAGCAAGAAGCATAGAATCATAGAATATCAGGGTTGGAAGGGACCCCAGAAGGTCATCTAGTCCAACCCCCTGCTCGAAGCAGGACCAATTCCCAGTTAAATCATCCCAGCCAGGGCTTTGTCAAGCCTGACCTTAAAAACCTCTAAGGAAGGAGATTCTACCACCTCCCTAGGTAACGCATTCCAGTGTTTCACCACCCTCTTAGTGAAAAAGTTTTTCCTAATATCCAATCTAAACCTCCCCCACTGCAACTTGAGACCATTACTCCTCGTTCGGTCATCTGCTACCATTGAGAACAGTCTAGAGCCATCCTCTTTGGAACCCCCTTTCAGGTAGTTGAAAGCAGCTATCAAATCCCCCCTCATTCTTCTCTTCTGCAGGCTAAACAATCCCAGCTCCCTCAGCCTCTCCTCATAACTCATGTGTTCTAGTCCCCTAATCATTTTTGTTGCCCTTCGCTGGACTCTCTCCAATTTATCCACATCCTTCTTGTAGTGTGGGGCCCAAAACTGGACACAGTACTCCAGATGAGGCCTCACCAATGTCGAATAGAGGGGAACGATCACGTCCCTCGATCTGCTCGCTATGCCTCTACTTATACATCCCAAAATGCCATTGGCCTTTTTGGCAACAAGGGCACACTGCTGACTCATATCCAGCTTCTCGTCCACTGTCACCCCTAGGTCCTTTTCCGCAGAACTGCTGCCTAGCCATTCGGTTCCTAGTCTGTAGCTGTGCATTGGGTTCTTCCGTCCTAAGTGCAGGACCCTGCACTTATCCTTATTGAACCTCATCAGATTCCTTTTGGCCCAATCTTCCAATTGGTCTAGGTCCTTCTGTATCCTATCCCTCCCCTCCAGTGTATCTACCACTCCTCCCAGTTTAGTATCATCCGCAAATTTGCTGAGAGTGCAATCCACACCATCCTCCAGATCATTTATGAAGATATTGAATAAAACCGGCCCCAGGACCGACCCTTGGGGCACTCCACTTGATACCGGCTGCCAACTAGACATGGAGCCATTGATCACTACCCGTTGAGCCCGACAATCTAGCCAGCTTTCTACCCACCTTATAGTGCATTCATCCAGCTATAAGCTTCCTTAACTTGCTGACAAGAATACTATGGGAGACAGTGTCAAAAGCTTTGCTAAAGTCAAGAAACAATACATCCACTGCTTTCCCTTCATCCACAGAACCAGTAATCTCATCATAAAAGGCGATTAGATTAGTCAGGCATGACCTTCCCTTGGTGAATCCATGCTGGCTGTTCCTGATCACTTTCCTCTCATGCAAGTGCTTCAGGATTGATTCTTTGAGGACCTGCTCCATGATTTTTCCAGGGACTGAGGTGAGGCTGACTGGCCTGTAGTTCCCAGGATCTTCCTTCTTCCCTTTTTTAAAGATTGGCACTACATTAGCCTTTTTCCAGTCATCCGGGACTTCCCCGGTTCGCCATGAGTTTTCAAAGATAATGGCCAGTGGCTCTGCAATCACAGCCGCCAATTCCTTCAGCACTCTCGGATGCAACTCGTCCGGCCCCATGGACTTGTGCACGTCCAGCTTTTCTAAATAGTCCCTAACCACCCTCTATCTCCACAGAGGGCTGGCCATCTCTTCCCCATTTTGTGATGCCCAGCGCAGCAGTCTGGGAGCTGACCTTGTTAGTGAAAACAGAGGCAAAAAAAAAGCATTGAGTACATTAGCTTTTTCCACATCCTCTGTCACTAGGTTGCCTCCCTCATTCAGTAAGGGGCCCACACATTCCTTGGCTTTCTTCTTGTTGCCAACATACCTGAAGAAACCCTTCTTGTTACTCTTGACATCTCTGGCTAGCTGCAGCTCCAGGTGCTATTTGGCCCTCCTGATAACACTCCTACATGCCCGAGCAATATTTTTATACTCTTCCCTGGTCATATGTCCAACCTTCCACTTCTTGTAAGCTTCTTTTTTATGAATCCCCCAAACATAACTGGGAGAAAATATTACTTGCTGTATCATGAATTAAATGCAGTGAAGGTGGTAGGCAAATTCTCCAGTGACCCAAAAAATGTTCTCCCTAAAGGGAGAGTGCATCAGAGTATGTTACCTTGTGCTGTATTTGGAGGATAACATCTAGTGCTACTAATGGATCCCTGTCTTTCTGAAAGATCCTAAAGTGCTTTGTAAGTCATATGCATACAGAAATTGCTTTAGAAATGCAAAAAGAAAAGGAGGACTTGTGGCACCTTAGAGACTAACCAATTTATTTGAGCATAAGCTTTTGTGAGCTACAGCTCACTTCATCGGATGCATAAAGTGGAAAGTACAGTGATGAGATTTTATATATACACACAGACCTTGAAAAAAAAATATACATTGTAAGGAGAGTGATCACTGAAGATGAGCTATTACCAGCAGGAGAGTGGGTTGGGGGGAGAGAAAACCTTTTGAAGTGATAATCAAGGTGGGCCATTTCCAGGAGTTAACAAGAACATCTGAGGAACAGTTGGGGGGGGGAGGGGAGGGAGAGGAATAAACAAGGGGAAATAACAGGTTTCAGAGTAACAGCCGTGTTATTCTGTATTCGCAAAAAGAAAAGGAGTACTTGTGGCACCTTAGAGACTAACCAATTTATTTGAGCATAAGCTCTCGCTCAAATAAATTGGTTAGTCTCTAAGGTGCCACAAGTACTCCTTTTCTTTTTTCAAGGGGAAATAGTTTCACTTAGTATAGTGACTCAACCACCCCCAGTCTCTATTTAAGCCTAAGTTAATTGTATCCAATTTGCCAATTAATTCCAATTCAGCAGTCTCTCGCTGGTGTCTGTTTTCGAAGTTTTTTTGTTGAAGGATACTCACTTTGAGATGCAGTCACTTCTGAGGCAAAGGGCAGCGTTGAGGTGAACAACCTGCTCCATGCTCATCTGTAGTGGGAGGGAAAATTAGTGGCCAATGACCCACTGGAGTAATCACCAACTCTCTAATTTATAAAAGGTGGTAGGGGATCTTTAATATTTGCCCATACTGAGATTTTCAAAGCCATTTAGGGTAACTTGGACACACAGGTCTTATTAAAATTAATGAAAACTGCATCCAAATTACACAAATTAGTTTTGAAAATCTCAGTCTCCCTTCAAAAAGTCTCCCCAAGATTTACAAATAGTAGTCAATATAGAATTCTAATATTACTTATATTACAGTAAAGCCTATGGGCCCCAATCAAGGATCAACACCCTTTGTGCCCGATACTGTACAAACATGTAGTTACAAGACAGTCCACGGCCAACCTGATCCTGTCAGGATCTGAACTTATGTTTCTAGAAAGTCTGATTTTTTAACCTTTATGCTTATGAGACATTTGTATTTGTTATTACGACATAGGAGAACTTAATGGTACACAAACTTTTCACTAATAATACACTTGTGCATTATCGACAGCTCTTCAGCTTCTTACTTCAAAAGAATCAGTAAATGCCTGCCTGTGTGTGTGACTATTACATTAATTGCTACCTGTATTCTGATGCTTTCACTTCATTTTGTCATCTCATTCCCTTTGACAGATTTATTGTTTTGTAATTTACAGTTCTCTATGAATTTTATTTTTATTTTTTGCTCAAAAGAGACAAAGGAGAGTACAGGCTACAGTCTTGTAATGCACTTTACTATTGTCAGAGAGCCATGACATGTAGAGTTTATACAGTTACATGTTTTCCAGACCTTATCCTGAACCTAGTTAGGCACTTTAACGACTAATTACTCAGTCCAGAAAGCTTAGGAGGGTAAGAAGGCTGCCTGTTGGTCACCAAAGTGAATGGTACCTATGGATTTCTTTGGAGCATCCTGTAAGAGCAACAGTAAAAACACATCTCAGAAACTCAGTGTTAACACTACTGTGAACCGGACTGCAGAGTTGCATGGCCCATGAGAAACATAACTTAATCAAGCTGTAGGGAAAAAATAGCATGTTTTATAAATTCACGTAAAGCACCTGTGTAACAGCAGACAAAACTAAGTGCTCAGTCTGGGAACTCTCAGGGAAAAATATCCCCATTCACCTCCTCACCCTCTTTTGGGTTAGGTCAAATAAGAATCTACGTTTGATCCAGGTCAGATACTACAGATCTCTGTCCCTGCCCCTCCTCCACTCGTTTTAAGGACTGCTGGCTTGGATCCTTGCTTAAACATGCAGCAGAGGGCAGTGTGATGCAAGCTGTAGAAAGTCTGTGAAATCTAGAAGTGCAATTTCTGCATATGTCAAAACAGCTTCCAGCACATAGGACAGGGACAGAGTCTTTGACTAACATACACACAACGCAGCACCCCTGTACTGTTTGCTGTGACAGACATTAAGCTTCTTTTTACATTAAGCACGTAACTATCCTGATTTTCACACATTTGACAATGAGCAGCAGCAAATTAACTCAACCAACATTATTCAGCTGAAAGTACCTGCCATGGTTTTTTTTTTTTTTGGTTTTTGTTTTTCGGGAGGACGGGGGTGCAGGGAGATTGATAACCTCAAGTAAAGTTTGTGAATTAATGAACTAGTAACTATTCCATTTCTGTCCCCAGAGATCCCCTTCTGACGTAGCCTGTGTTGTTTCTGCTGGTTACATTTATAATTCATAGGTAACTAACCCTGTTTGGGTTGGCCATCAGCAAGAGAAATTGGGGTAGAGACTATGTGTCTCTCAAGCTTACAGCACTTGCATGAGCTGGGCCTTTTTCACTGGTGGGGAGACTCAAACAGAAATATTCCGCTGTTCTATTCAGTGCACACAAACAAACAGTCTGAAACCCGACTCGATGTAACAGGTTTTCTTTATCAGAGCCCAATAATATTGTAGGTTATAATTTCAAAAGTCTTGGAATTAGTCATTTAAAAAAAATTTAAGACTTCATTACATATCCCACCCTCTGTCCCAACCTCTCCCCACCCCCTGCCAATGGGCCTAACTGATGGGCCTAAATTTTCAGTGGTGATTACTGATGCTGGAAACCCAATGTGAGATACCTTTTAAAGGGGTCTTATTTCCAGAGAATTCCTCTCTCTCAAACATCTGAAAGTTGGGCACCCAAAGTTTAAGGCATCTGCAATCGCCAGTCATTTCTCAAAAATGTAGGCATTAATTTTATTGTAGGCAAAATGATGTGCAGTTTTGCAAAGTGCACTAGTATCCAAGTTCATCAGATTTAATATTCCTCGTTGACCTCCGTCAGAACTTGAACTCTGGTCTTCAGAGCCATAAGGTTATTACAATAGCCCACTGAGCCTGCCATAGGACGAATTTTGATCTTGCTGTATAGGAAATAACTTTGCAAAGATGTTTTTAAGTTTTGATATTTGCCTGCAATTCAATATGAATTGAATTTTGATGAGAATAAACTCTGTGACAATACTGAATTCTATGAATCATTTATTTTTCTACAGTAATAGAAGGCCCATTGCAACAGTATTTTTTCTAGAGTCTAACATTTCTACAGCTCAAATTAAACTGAGCACAAGTGGCAACATGAATTAATATCAGATAAAATTATGAAATATATATTATTGCACTGAATTACAATAGACATAAGCAAACAATTTCTCAGGGAATTAAATTAGGCTGATTTATTAGACTTAAGCCTTTTATTTTTTAGTCATTTATTTCACTGATTGTTTCTGGGACGAAATATTGGGCCTGATCCTTTTATACAGGGAATGATCCAAGGCACATTGAAATCAACAGAGACTCCCATTGACTTCAGTGGGCTTTGAATCAGGTCCACAACATGTAACCATTTTTGAAAACTTTCCTTTGAATAGTCAAGTAACATTGGACCATTAGTTTAATCACGCATAAAATTCTTATAATTTGATGGGGTACGTCTGGCTTTGAACCGCCTTTGTAAAGCTCTTTGAGATCTGAAGGCAAAAAGCACTACATAAAAGCTAGGTATTATGATGTAGGGCCTACTCAGAACATTATTTCTTGGCTCTCATTCCTGAAAATCTGCCTAATCAGTTGATTTTAAAACAAACAAAAAACCAACAAAATCTTAAATGTGGGTTCACATTAGCTTTAACATAACACAAAACCAGAGTGCTCTGACCTACACAGGCTAGAGATTAATTCCTTCTGAAGATATAGTACAGTGTTCTACAGAAGTCCCTTGTACAGTAAGACTGGAGCAGTAGTATTAAGATGACAGCATTTTGCACCATTCCTGAACACTGTATTTTATAAGTGATCCAAATCTGGGAATTGTGTTTTTACTAATGGAGGCTTTTTTTTTTTTTTTAAAGACTTGGTCCTGCAGTGATAAGGCAATAAAAGATACTGTTGACACATGTGATATGCCTTTTTAGGATGAGAGAAGTACAAAGCAATTCTGAAAATTTCTGACCCCCCTAAAGATACTGCAGACAAGAAATGAGTTGAATTAGTTGAGCAGTTTAGGCACCCAGAACAGCAGCAGCAAGAAGAATCCCAAGGTACTTTTATGGTCTACAGATATACAGCGGAATCACTTCATCGCTTACTGAAATGGGAAGAAGAAGGATAACTATTAACAAAGCAGACTGTGACAGAAACCCTCTATCGTTGAAATGGTGGGGGAAATTAATTTGAGCAGAATGTAATCACCACGTAGAAATTTGGGCAGTAGATTGAGGTTGACACCTCTTCTCTGGGGTTTTTTTTTTAAAAAGAAAAAAGTAACCATAGTATTTTAATAGCCATGGCTATTGTCATAAATATAAAGGGAAGGGTAACCACCTTTCTGTATACAGTGCTATAAAATCCCTCCTGGCCAGCGGCAAAATCCTTTCACCTGTAAAGGGTTAAGAAGCTAAGGTAACCTCACTGGCACCTGACCCAAAATGACCAATGAGGGGACAAGATACTTTCAAATTTGGAGGGGGCGGGGAAGGCTTTTGTCTGTCTGTGTGATACCTTTGAAAGGAACAGATCAAGAATGCAAGTCCTTCAACTCCTGTAAAGTTAGTAAGTAATCTAGCTAGAAAAGGTGTTAGGTTTTTCTTTGTTTTGGCTTGTAAATTTGCTGTGCTGGAGGGAATGCATATTCCTGCTTTTGTAACTTAAGGTTTTTGCCTAGAGGGATTCTCTATGTTTTGAATCTGACTGCCTGTAAGATTATCTTCCATTCTGATTTTACAGAGTTGTTATTTTTTTGTTCTTCTAATAAAGTTCTGATTTTTAAGAATCAGAGTGACTTGCTAGTTGCACAAACCCTCTCCCAGCATGGTGCAAAGCATTGCAGGTCATAATACAGAGTGCTATCTACTGACACCACTTCCTGCAGCACCTAGCTTTTCTTTAGTGGTCTCCCATTCAAGTACAGTACCGATCAGGCTTGTTCTTACTTAGCTTGTGAAGCTGGTCTCATAGCTTGAGATGCTGTGACTGCACAGACAAAACAGTGTATGTTTTGTTTATTTGTTTCCTTTTTCATGGATTATTTTTAAGCAGCTAGATTAAAATCTGAGCTGTTTTGCAGCATCAGAACACCTCCCCAGCCACCTCTGTTTGCATCTTTTTATTTGTAATCAATTGCTTTTTTGATATTCATCTAGCTCTTGTTAATGGAAAAAGCTTTAAAGAGAAAATATGTAACTCAGGGTCTTCCCTCACGTGTCCTCCCCAGCAGCTCCAGATCTCTGTGTCAGCTCCCCAGGCTCACAGGTCAGTCCCAGACTGCATTTTATCATTTGTTGGATACTGGTAAATTACCCCCCTTACATAGGGACACTTGAGTATTGTGAACATCACTGAGTTTGCTTTTTCATCATTACCATTCTGACTGACACCAGCCTTTCATCAGCACTGGTTAGATAGACACTGAATTAACCTTTTACCAGTGGAACCATGGAAATCACTTTTCAGTCTTGATCCTATTCCTTAGAGATGTTTCCTTGATGTCTGAAGCCATATCATCAGCCTCCATTCCACCAAAGGGTTGGTAATTAATTTTTCTCTGCTTTGGGCTTTGAGTTGTTTCTCAGACAAACAGCACAAACACTATCAGAATGTATTTTGTTACTTTTCTAATCTCTTCAGCTCTGCTGCTTTGATAAAAGGATCTTATCTTCCCTCTTTCTCTTTAATGGAGTCCAATAAAATGTGAATAATCCCTCATTGCACTGTTTGGAGCCTGACTGCAGCCAGTGGGGATACAGAAGAGACTGCTGCAATCATGCATTCTCTGGGCAATTCTTCACATTCACAGGAAATAGCACATCTTCTACAATTCCTGAAGAAGAGGCAATTCATGTTGATAACAGGTGGAAAAGATAGGGAAGGCCTTGCTCGGGCTGAGGCCTTGCTTTGGCTTCTGCTCTTTGCTTGAATGTTGACAGACCCAAATAACCTGTTTTCCAAACTATCCCGTTACACTTTCTAGGCGGTAGCAAAGAGAATCTGTCTATTTTTCAGGTTTGTTTTAATGTGAGTCAGCAGGATGGATGCAAGATGGTGTTTGCAAATTTTAAAGGACTCAGGTGCAGCTGAGTTTTCAGCACTTAAGGCAATGGTGCTCGGACATGGTATAATAGTATATAGGCTAATTTTATCACCCCAAGCTGCTTTCTTCCAACTGTAAACAAGGAAGTCTGTTACAGTAAGAAAAGAGTATTCTTCCTAAAGCTACTTGCCGTCTTTCATTTCAGAATTTCTGACAAGAATTTTCTCCATGTCTTGCCTGGCTTCTGCTTACACATTTGAAGAAATAGTACACATCTTTACATACACTTTTGGGCAAGAGTGAAAGAGTGCTAGTGGCTAGCTTAATGTCATGGGAGAAGTGTTTGAATCCTAGACTATCAGCGTTGGAAGGGACCTCAGGAGGTCATCTAGTCCAACCCCCTGCTCAAGACAGGACCAAACCTCAATGCTGCAATTTGAGTCATTTAAGAGGCCGTGATAGACTCCTAACTGCATTTCTAACAGCTTTTAATCAGTCATGTTTCTATGACTTAAGATTTAATGCTGTTAATGTGAAAAGCAAATTTCCAAGGCATTCCATAAATACACACTTTAAAAATGCATCATGAATTTAGCTGCAATGAGTGGGCACAGTAAAGGGGAGAAGTGGATTTTCCTGCCCATGATGGAGTTAGGGCTGCCAACTTCCTAATTGCTGAAAACTAGACACCCCTGCCTTCCCTCTTCCCCCAAGGCCCTACCTCCCTTGACTCACTGCTCTCCCCCTCTTATTGCTCACTGTCCCCTCCCCCAGCACACACCTACTGCCTGCAGAGCTGGCATAGGGGGACAGAGGGGAGGATAGGGCACAGGCTGAGCAGGAACAAGGGTGGGCAGACAGGATTCCCTTGAGTAGTGAAGGTACTTACCTCTCTACTGGAGCCTGGAGTGGTGGATCCAGAAACCAGTTCTCTCATCAGTAGCTGAGCAGCTCCTCCAGGCAGTAACTGCTGCTTTTTCCCTCCCTCTCGGCAGGGAAACCGATTGTGGTTACTTTGGTGCCTGGACTTTTAGTACCCAGTTAGTGGTACTGCCAGGGTGGAATCCAACACTAGCCCTGCAAAAGCTGAATTAGGCCAGGTGGGCCCAATCAGCTAATTAGGCTGCAAGCAGGGGAGATTTAGGCTACAGGCAACTAATTAAGGAGAGGCTCACCTGTGCAGGAACATGCAGGTTCTGTATAAAGACAGGTAGCTGGCTGTAGGGTGGGGGACTACTGCTCCTGAAAAAGGCTGGAGGGAAAAAAGCTGTAGCTACTCACTGAGTGGAGGAAGTTAGAGGCTGGTAAACCCAGAGAGGTGGTGGGGGGAAGCTAGATATGTAGGAATCCTATGCAGCCCAGGGAAATAGCTGTACGAGGTTGGACTGTATGGGGATTGTAGCTGTTTGTCATAGGGTCCCTGGACTGGAACCCAGTGTAGAAGGCAGGCCTCGGTTCTACCTACTAGCCACAGGGGAGTGGCCAGGGTATTGGAGGTGCCAGCCAGATAACAGGTTGGGAAAGACTTTGAATTCCCTAGAATAGGAGGATTTTAGTGATCTGGTTAGAGGGTCAAATCATGAAGTGAAAGTTGCAGACCTGGGATTGAGCAGGGCAGTAGAGCAAGACAAAACAGAAGACAATGCTGGAGGGAGAGTGCAAGCTAGTAGAACTAAAATCCCAAGGATGGCCAGCAGGAGGTGCTACTCCCACTGAGTGGACCCCGAGGACACTACCAAAAGGGTCTGAGACAGGAGCTAGTGTCTCCAGTGAGGTACCAGACAGAACTGTCTGAAGGAAATAGTTTTATAACAAGGGCAGTGTGAAGTAGTTTCACTGTTGCAGTCAGTGTATGGTTCCTATAATGATGTCAAGTGTGATGTAGGAAAACTAGACTTGCCCAGTGCCAGCTTTAATCAACTGGAGCTGAAGAGCCTCCCCTGTCAGGAAGGGTGAGCCATCCCTGCAGCATTTGCAGGTCCAGCTGATCTCCCATGGTGTACCACCTACTTAAGAAAAGCTCATGAACTGCACTCTAGAAACACAAATAGCCTCCAAAGAGCAGAAAGTGAGGGAATCACCGAGGACAATGCATGCAATCCAGGTTCACTGCACTGTCAGTAGGTAGAAGGCACTGAAGGATGGCTGCAGACCACTTCCTTTTGTATGACCTTGGAACCCTCTGGGGGAGGGAGCGGTGAGTGGACCTAATGGACATTACTCACCAGAAGATTCTGGAAGCTCATGGTACAGCTGCTGTGACTGCACAAGAGCTCTGGTTACTGGTAAGGAACCTTCTATTTATCATTTCCAGGATGTATTTGCACTGACAGGACTGTTTCCACAAAAATCAACTCAATCTACCGTTCATTTAGAGCACAGGACAGAGATTATAGGGGGAATAGTAGGAACTACTCTAGCTAAAAGTCTATGGGCATTTCCATTCTAATCCTCTGTTATCAGCTGTTCATAGCTTTCTGAAATACAGTACTTGCCTTTTAGGCTGCAATTTTATACACTTGTTTCTGCTGTATGGTGATTTGGGTTTCTTTGAAAGATTAAGCAAAATCAGTTCAACCACCTATAGAGATAGGTAGCCTACTATCCCACCCTGGAAGGAGGGAGTGGTAAAGCTGGCAACCCAGGGGAACTGCCAGATGATAAGGAAACGGCTCAGAGAAATGCAGTAATGTCCAGGAGCAAACAGACCTTGACTTCTGGCTAGAAGGTCCCTGAGCTGGAAAGTGGAGTAGAGGGTGGGCCTGAGTTCCCCTCCCAGCCACTGAGGGAGTGGCACCATGAGGCAGTGATTGGGAGGACTTTCCAGGATTGCTGGAGGAACC
This sequence comes from Lepidochelys olivacea, assembly GCF_965140295.1. Classification (NCBI taxonomy): domain Eukaryota; kingdom Metazoa; phylum Chordata; order Testudines; family Cheloniidae; genus Lepidochelys; species Lepidochelys olivacea. The sequence continues at coordinate 75,579,046 of NC_140417.1, read as the reverse complement.
TTCTGGTACCCCAGAAGGGGAAAATGTGAATAATGACGTGGCCGGGGGGCGATCACGCAGAGGCAGCAGCAGCTCATGGAGAGAGAGCAAGAAGGACTGCAGACTGCAAGAGATGGAGTGCTGCCATGAGAAGGGACATTGACATCATGAAGCTAAACCCCAGAATGGCCATCCTAGCAGTAAATAGAGCATCCCTGTCCCATGGTCTCTGCCCCCAAAGAATTTACAATCTAAACAGACAAGACAGATGGAAGGGTCAGGGAAGGGGTGGAACACAGAAGCAGAGTGAACCATGGGGTGGCAGCAAATGTCATATTGGTCCCATATTTTTTTCAGGGGGTGGGTCTAGATAAGAGCATAAGCTATAGGAAAGGGGAGAAAAGGATATGAGAAATGATGCTGAAGTGAAGACTGTGAGGGATGGGAAAGTTGAAGGGGAGGGTTGAAACAAACAGCCAATCAGTACTGGGAAGAGAGTCAAGTCAAAAACTTGACTGTTTTCTGAATATCCAAGGGTTGCTGCAGCTGCCAGCCAGGGGTATTAGTTGGTAGCTCCTTTACAGAGCTGAGAGCACAGGTGTGTACTTTTCAGGGAGGGGGGTGAATCACACACTTATCATAGAATATCAGGGTTGGAAGGGACCCCTGAAGGTCATCTAGTCCAACCCCCTGCTCGAAGCAGGACCAATTCCCAGTTAAATCATCCCAGCCAGGGCTTTGTCAAGCCTGACCTTAAAAACCTCTAAGGAAGGAGATTCTACCACCTCCCTAGGTAACGCATTCCAGTGTTTCACCACCCTCTTAGTGAAAAAGTTTTTCCTAATATCCAATCTAAACCTCCCCCACTGCAACTTGAGACCATTACTCCTCGTTCGGTCATCTGCTACCATTGAGAACAGTCTAGAGCCATCCTCTTTGGAACCCCCTTTCAGGTAGCTGAAAGCAGCTATCAAATCCCCCCTCATTCTTCTCTTCTGCAGGCTAAACAATCCCAGCTCCCTCAGCCTCTCCTCATAAGTCATGTGTTCTAGACCCCTAATCATTTTTGTTGCCCTTCGCTGGACTCTCTCCAATTTATCCACATCCTTCTTGTAGTGTGGGGCCCAAAACTGGACACAGTACTCCAGATGAGGCCTCACCAATGTCAAATAGAGGGGAACGATCACGTCCCTCGATCTGCTCGCTATGCCCCTACTTATACATCCCAAAATGCCATTGGCCTTTTTGGCAACCAGGGCACGCTGCTGACTCATATCCAGCTTCTCATCCACTGTCACCCCTAGGTCCTTTTCCGCAGAACTGCTGCCTAGCCATTCGGTCCCTAGTCTGTAGCGGTGCATTGGATTCTTCCATCCTAAGTGCAGGACCCTGCACTTACCCTTATTGAACCTCATCAGATTCCTTTTGGCCCAATCCTCCAATTTGTCTAGGTCCTTCTGTATCCTATCCCTCCCCTCCAGCGTATCTACCACTCCTCCCAGTTTAGTATCATCCGCAAATTTGCTGAGTGCAATCCACACCATCCTCCAGATCATTTATGAAGATATTGAACAAAACCGGCCCCAGGACCGATCCTTGGGGCACTCCACTTGATACCGGCTGCCAACTAGACATGGAGCCATTGATCACTACCCGTTGAGCCCGACAATCTAGCCAGCTTTCTACCCACCTTATAGTGCATTCATCCAGCCCATACTTCCTTAACTTGCTGACAAGAATACTGTGGGAGACCGTGTCAAAAGCTTTGCTAAAGTCAAGATACAATACATCCACTGCTTTCCCTTCATCCACAGAACCAGTAATCTCATCATAAAAGGCAATTAGATTAGTCAGGCATGACCTTCCCTTGGTGAATCCATGCTGGCTGTTCCTGATCACTTTCCTCTCATGCAAGTGCTTCAGGATTGATTCTTTGAGGACCTGCTCCATGATTTTTCCACTTGCCCTTTTTGTGGCATGAGGGAGACCCTTGTGCACATTTACCTAGAGTGTGTCAGGTTGCAACCCCTTTTACGGCTTCTCCAGAACCTTCTCCGTAGGTTTCCCTCTTCACCCTTCCCCACAAAGTTGCAAGATTGCCTCATCGCTGCCTCCTGGCATTGGCCAAGGTGGCCATCCACTATACTAGGAGGAGGATGCTGAATGTGTACAGTCCTTCAACCAGTTTTCAGTCTGTCAGTGTTCATATCCAAACTGATTTGAATCAATTTTCAATGAAGTTTTCATAAGCCACTATCCAATGCTTTACTAAAATCCAAATATATTTAATTTGCAACGATCCCTGTGGTGAAATGGATGAACACCAATAAAACAGACCATGTTTCTTCAAATATTTTATTTTTCCAAGCACCTTTAAGTGGCATGAGTGCAAAGAATTTGAGTTACCGATTGAGGTTTCTGCTTCAGCTGATCCTGTGGTTGGGTCTGATAAATGTAATGGCCCTGAGATATTGGTCATTATTATTAATAAAGTAATGGTTTCGTAACCAGCAGCCTGAAGCATAGCTTCGTGAACCAAATCTTAACTGTGCTGAAACAATCGATGAGGAGGGGATTATTGCTTTTTAAAACTATAAAATAAAAATTGCTGCTATAATACATCAGCTAATTTAAAAAGTAAGTTCAGCCCTGAAGCTGGGCTGCAAAAATTCCTCCTTAACAACCAATGCCCAGTTACCTTCCCCCTTCCTCTCTTTGCCTGATTGGGAGGCTAGGTACATGGATTTTAGTCAGTATTTAATTCTGTTGAGAACCCAGTTGTGAGATGTGAAGTTGCTGCATGCTTTCCACCTGGGCACGATGTGCTTTATGGTAAGATCTGTGCTTTAAGAATTTCTAATAAAGATCCAATATCCATAAATTGGAGATACAACAGTAGGGAATGTTAAGGAGATGCTCAGCTGGAATAAGCAAGGCAAGCAGAAAGCTTTCTAAGAAATCCTCAAGACTGAGTAGCTTTTGGTGGAAACTTAAGGGTTTGCTCATTTTGCTGTAGAGTAGATCTAAATGGGTCAGATTCAAAATTCATAGTGTCTCTATACTCATTGAATCTCCTTTTTCAGCTAGCTTTAAGGCCCTTGCTATTAGGGGTGTAGCAGCTACTGCTAACTCTATTTATCATGTTCCAATTTGAGGTCTGCAGGGCCTCATGGAACTCCTCCTTTACCAAGTATTATCTCAATGGGACTCCAAATCAGATTGGCTATTCCTTTCAGGAGAGCAGTGTTTCCATCAATTTTCAATTAATAGCACTCTTCACTCCTTGTACTGAGGATAGTCCTGCTAGCTAGTCTTGCACAGTAGAAATCTGCAGTAGCATGTCATGAAGGAGAAAATGAGTGCTGGCCAAAATACTTTCTGGTTTCCAAATGCATTACCATCTCAGGCACATGTTGCTCTGGTCCTCCTCCCTCTCCTTAGCAGATTTAAAGGTTATGCCTTGAATTCTAGAGCAGTAGTTCTCAACCCAGGGTCTGGGGCCCCCTGGGGCCACAAGCAGGTTTCAGGGGGGCTGCCAAGCAGGGCCAGCATTTGGACCCCAGTGAGTCTGAGTAGAAAGTTGAAGCCCCACCATAGGGGGCTGAAGCCCAGGGCCCTGAGTCCTGCTGCCCAAGCTTAAGTCTGAGCCATGTAGCTTTGTGGGGGCCTCTGTGGCATGGGGAACCAGCAATTGTCCTGCTTGCTACCCCTGATGCCGGTTTTGGCTTTTATATGCACCAAACCAGTTATTGTGGCACAGGTGGGCCATGGGGGTGTGTGTGTGTGCAGGGGAGGCCCTTGGAAAGAAAGGTTGAGAACCCCTGTTAGAGGATATGTGGGTGGGCTTTTATACGCTTAGCTCTATAATGCTGAGAGAGAGGAATGCACATACTCCAACAGCTTGCTGCTTTGAAATGGGTGATTATGGCTGTGTGGCAAGGCATATAACCTCACTGTGGGGATCTACAGATGAGATGTGTTCATGGAACTAATGTTACTTTGATAAGTAACCCCTTGGTATCATACCCTTCATAACAAGGAATAACATAACTTTTAGTTCTAAAGTTTCCTACATTCAATACAAGTTTGGTGTCTCCTCACTAATAGCTGAAAGTGATTTACACTAAAGGAAGCAATCCCATATCAGTTTAATTTTCCCATGTGAATAATTGTGTGCTCCTCATTTTGAGTCTTTGTCACATGCTGCATTCCTGATTTGGACCCGGGCAGGTGGGAATGTATGCTTTGTATTAGCTATCGCTATGTATTTTGTTAATAACTTGCTATTGTCCTAATATGTTGTTTAAGAAGCATGCAAATAGAGTAGCTATTTTTTATTTAAACAGGTGTGTGGTATTAGAATTTTTTAATACTAAACAATTAAGCATAATTAGAGGTAGTTGTTTCCATTTTAGGAGTAGTAGGCATTTTAGTGATTTAAATATACTCTTAAAATTACTGGGTTTTTTTCTAGTGTGTGTTGGTATCATGGGCATGATAATAGGCTGCCTCATTATAGGGCTTAACACTTTCCATTATGAAAATATACCAACCTTTCTTTGAAAAACTCTATACTTCCATAGTTTGCAGCTGTCCAGGAGGCAGGGAGATACCTTTTGGTGTCCCCTTGAAAAACCATTTAGATCTCTACACACATACTATGTGTATTGGGTGGCTGGGGGGTGGAAGGCAGGAATATCGGGGAACTTTTTTAAAGTGCCTAGTGTCATAAGCCCCTTGTCTTAAATTTCACTGAAAGTCAATGGGATAATGCTCCAAGTCACTTCAGTGTTTTGGGAATTTTACCTCTAGTTGTGTGGGAAGCGAAAGAAGAGAAATTGAGCAATTGTAAGCAGGGGGAGGGGGGCAAAGGAAAACACAACCCCACTCTGTGGCATGGGGACATCGCAACCAGCATCTCTGGAATGTAAGGGAAGTTGAGTCTGTTCCTCACATGTCCCAGGCCCCCCTTCTCAGGCCCTGGCTGTGCTCCAGGGATGCTGCGGGTCAGACACTTGCTCTGGCGGTGGCCCCATACCCTCAGCTGGCAGAACCCTTCTTCCCAGCATCACCCCCACGCCATCAGGGTTACAATCCCCCTAAAGTCTGGCCTGTCAGGTGTCTTGGCTGGGGGCATCTCCCTGCCCTGGGCCCGCTTCCCACGGTCTCCCTTGCTCTCCCCAGCTGCTTGCCACATCGGGCTCCGGACTGCTCCAGCCTCAGCTCCCACTCCACTCTGCCTCCAGCTCCCTGGGCTGCTTCTCTGGCCCTTCTAGCTCCGGTTGCTGCAGCTCTCCTCCCAGCACTGACCTGCTTCGTGGGCTGCTTTTCTAGCCCCTCTGGCTGGCTTGGCTCTGCTCCCCAGCTCAGCTTGGGCCCCTGCTCTCTCTGTAGCTTGGCCCCACTCTGTCTGGGGCATTTCCAGCTCACACAGAGGATAGGACCCCTCTCACCCCCCAGCCTCCTGATTAGCCTGCATGCCCTGTCAATCAGGCTGACCGGGAGCATTGGCCTCTCCACACTGTTCATGGGGACTGTCAGTCTCAGGGTACTGATTTCCCATTGACCCTCCTCCTTTCATATGGTACTGGGAGCTAGCCAACCAAAACACTCCCCACTGAGCTTTAGTAAGGGGACAACAGTCCTCTTATACAATGATAGAGTGATAGTTAAGATTGTCCTTGCTTTTCTAGAAATGGGGTGTGTTTGTCCACCTCAACAGATGTAGTCAATCAGCTGTCTCACTTTCTCTTGCTTGGATGTGAGAAGGGGCAAATGAGTTTTCTTTCCCCAGGCATGCACATTTTAAATATATTCTAATATTTATATATATATATAATATAATTCTATTTTTTATTTGATGGATTAAGTGCAGTAAGATGAGCAGAGCTGTCAGAGAATGGCTTCTGTAATGAACACAACTTTGCAAGAGCTGGCAGCTCCTACCACCTTTCAGCCAGGGCAAACCTGGATCACAGCTGGAGTGAGCCTGCTAATTAAATCTTGGTGGGGGAGAGGGGAGCAGCTAAGCTGTTTCCACTGTGTTCATGTAAAAGGCCTCATAATTAATGAGGGGAGGGGTCAAAACACAATCTTGAATCCTGTCAATTTCACCTCCATTCTGCAGTAAGAGTCATAATGCAGAGCGTGCAATTTTTCCTTTCACAAACTCTTCAGTGCCTAAGTCTTCATTCCATACTCCTATGAGAAGCCAGGGGGATTTTTGGCTCTGATTCTTACTATCACAGGAGTAAAACTTGATTTTTTTTCCTTTGCAGGAGCAACTTTACTTCTGGCATTTCCTAATGTTTGAGGGCTTGACTGTACCACCTTAATAAAATTCCTTTAACAAAGGTGCTTTTTTATTTTAAAGCAAATAGGGGGAGCAAAATCCATCATGTGGAGGCATATTGATACCCACATGGTTTATCAGCAGGGTTGGAACCTTTAAGTCTGCTGCACAGACCTCTGCCACTTGAGTTAAAGGTGTAACAGATAGAGATAGTATGCTGTCATCTTCTATATGGGCTAGCAATAGAGAAGGAATGGAGATGCATCTTGCCAGTGAGTTTTATAGATGTATGAGAGAGAGAGAGAGAGAGAGATGATAGAGTGGCTCACAGTTCTAGGAACCTCAGCAGGCTGTCTCAGCATTTTTAGTTTTTTTCCAAAATATCTGCCAAATCAATTCTGATGTTTTAGAGAATAAGGTTAGGGAAAATATGTAGTTTTGCCCATGTTCAATGCTGGTGACTTTTCTTTGAGAAGCTCAAATGCCCCTATGCTTTGGAGCAAGGACTTGAAATTTGGCAGGGGTGGCTATGTTATAAGCCTTTGAAAAACTGTAGTCATGACCTGAATATTAGAAATAAGGAGAAGGGTGGGTGTGTGTGTGTGGGGGGGGGGGGGTGGTTTTCCTTTTTGTCTCACAGCTACATTAGCTCATAAAATAACTCTAACTCTTGAATTCCCCCACTTGTTGATGCTGGTTGTGATTCTGAGTAACTGATTTTGCTGGAAGTATATCTAGTTATGTGAACTTCGATACTGTCTCCCTTCTCCCCAAACTTCCTCTAACTTGTTTGTAATCTTCAAAGTATAGATGGGCTTAGAATAAAACCATGCATCTGAACATTCATGCATTTGGGGAAAGTTTGCATCTTATTTTGCTGTGAACTTTGTGGATCATAGCCTATCTCTTCTTTGAAGGTAGATATGCCTTTAGCAGTGTCTGTATACCTATGTGAATAAATAGAGCCACACTTTTTTCCCAGTAGCCTCACATGCAAGTTTCACCTGCTAACCAGAATCCTATCCTGATTCTATGTTTGCAGTCCTGTCAGCACTAACTGCTCTGCTCCCTACTTGGAAAGTCTCACTACAGCTTGACTTCCTGATCTGGGTGGGAAAATGCAAGGCCACAGAGCTTGGAAGCAAATGATCGCATGGAGAGTTTTAGCAAGAAGGGGTGTGTGTGTGTGTGTGTGTGCGCACGCTCGCAAAAATAAGGGGACTTCTTCACATCTGGAAGAGGGCTCTTCAGGTATAGTCCCACAACCAGTAGCATTACCTCTGAGACCAATCAAACGCTATACAATCACTGACAATAGTGGGTGCTGTTATCTAGATTCATTGCTATTTATTTAGTAGTGCATTAACGGAAGACTGGATGAAGAGGTGGTTATGGAGGGAACTTTGCTAGCTACCATCAAATGCGCTGTGCCTAGGATATTGCAACAGGATGTGATGAGTCTGTCTATATGCGTGCCTACAAATGATATTTTTCTCTGTATGCTTATGAAGGGATGAATGAGGGTGGTAACAGGACCAAGAGGAGACCCTCCTACTGAGAACAGTATAAGCATTGATGGGAATGTAGCATTTCCTTCTATTGCATCATTCAGTACAGTCCCTTGCCTTTAGTCACCTGCAGGGCAGTCTCTCCTGAGACTGCTATGTTGTGATTTACTCAGAACTGGCTTCCTTTCTATGTCACACCCTGGTTACGCTACTCCCTTTATAAAATAAATCAGGAAGCAAAACAAGTCCCAACACCCGTAAGGGTCTATAAATGCAGTGCACTAGTTAATACAGCATGTGGAGTCACTACTGCGGCTCTCTTCCAGTCCTTTGACATTTATGTAAGTAACAGACAGTCACAGAACTGGGTACCGCACAGCATACGTGGTTCTGATCATAGTGTGACCCAGTCAGAAGACCGTGAACTTGATGATTCTGTTTCTTTTCTTCCAACCTAACTTTCAAAAGCAAGGCTATCCAGATGATTAATGTCCTGAAGCAGGAGTTTAAAGGGGAAAAAAAAAGGATTAATCTTTAATTAGGCCAAGAAAATAGCTGACCTGAATGAAGGGCGAGTGGAGAGAATCCAAGAAAGCAGAAGTTAGAACACAGACATCACAAGAAGTGTCTGAATGCTCAAATTTCTGAGAGAACAAGCTTGTTGAAATAAGATGTCACCTTTCTGGAATTCAGAAATATTGAATGTGCTTCTAACTGACCCTGTACAGAAGGAACACGAGATCTAAGCCATGATACAAATTGCTTAGCTTTTATCTACATTAGCTGACAGTAACATTCTGAGGATACACCCTGTCTTGGCAGCTCTACCGGCAGTTTCACAGAGAGAACAAGTGCAGAAGTGCATGACACAATGGGTGACAAGTTGAAAAGAACAAATCAGTTGGTCTTTGATCAGCATCCCTGGAAGGCAAAGGGGACAAGGATTTTGGAGGGGTCAGTGACTTTTTGTCTGGGTCTGGTAAGCCTTTTTTCTTTGCCAGCTTGGGAAAGAATTGCTTTAGACAATCAGGAAGAGAAGAGACTCCAAACTATCTGTGACAGGGTTCCTGGGGTGCAACCTGAACTGTGGGACTTCTGAGCCCTCTGTCCCACCAACCGGGAGTATCCCTCTCACTCTGTGATGCTGTTGCCAAGCTACAAACCTCTTAACAGGTGCAGCACTTTACATAGGTGTGTCCCTGCCTGTGGATATCTAACTGATCTACAGGAATGCTTTCCCCAGCTACTCATGAACCAACAATAGAGAGGTTCCAGCCAATTCCATCCCAGCTCCTAGTCTTGCACCCCAGAGCTGTACCATCTTGTGCTGGTCAGAAGCCTGACCAGTGTAAGTTCATCACCCAGTCTGCCCCTCCCTCAATGTGGAGAGGATGCACACTAGTCTTTGTAAACTGAGCTGAGATTTCCCAAGCACTTCAGCCAAAACATGCTGTTTTAGATAAAACAGATTTATTAACTACAGAAAGATTTTTAAATGATTATAAGTAGCAAGTGAAGAGATCAAAGGTGGTTACTTAAGAAACAAAAATAAATTTGTAGTCCGAGTTCTATAAACTACACAGGATTTGAATCGGGCAGTGTCTGACCCTGACAGATGGTAGTTCCTCAACACACAGGCTATGTCTCTTTTTCCAGCCTGGGACCACCCTCCCCAGTTTAAAGTCTTAGTCCTTCAGATGTGTTTCCAGGTGTTGAGTTGTGGGGGGAGTGAGGCCAAGTCTTGAGGTCATTTGCCCTCTTTTATAGTTTCTTCCAGTTTTCTGGAGGGATCTTCTGATGCGGGGATAAGGCAGTCCCTATTGGTCAAACAATCTCTGTCTACAGAAGTCTTTGAGAAGTCTTTGGGGATGGCCGTTGGGAGTGGATTTCCTTTAATGGGCCATCAGCGCATCTGGCTACTCCATTGTTGTACCGGAAAGGCTGATTGTGGGTGTTCTCAATCTCGCAACATATTTCAGTAACACATACATAGCAAAACCTCATAACTTCACATACAATGACAGCACATACAATCCAACAGGATATTAATGTTCAACAGATCAAGACTTTTAAAATGATCTCACAACATATCATTATATGACCGTGGTGAATATGGGGTTCCAGAGTGCTACTTTGAGGTACAGAGTGCCACACTACCCCACTGTGGCCAGCATTGAGCTGCTGTCTGTAAGAGCCAATCTTTGCTGCTGTTCCCCTATGCACACTATTTATAGCTCTGTTTGGACAGAGACACAAGAACATTAGCAGGTAGCTTTCAAAGCCTATTACAGGGGCTTTAACCCCTCAGTTCCTGCTGACTGTGCAATGACAGCCATACAGCTAAATCCTTAATTTGACAAACTTAACGTGTCAGGGCAAGTTAATTTCCAGGTGTGTGTTCCTCTAGGATTATCACAGCTCAGAGTAGGGTCAAACTTTTGGCAGTGTGTTGGTCACATGTGCCTTGTCTCCACTGAGCCTTTTTTCTTAAACTGTTTTGCTACTGTAGTGTAGTTGCTGTTCCAATGATGGTAGCGATGCTGGAGCAAAAGTATTATGCAGTCAGTAGAATTGCAGCAGCGGTACTGCAATGGTAAGAGATTATTCAGGAAAAGCTCAGTGTAGGCACAGCCACAGCAATTGCAAAGTAAGGTTCTGGGCCAACAGATCCTGACCTTGTCTCCTTTTTTGATTAAAGGCACTTCCCCAGGCCACCCACCCTTGTTTGCCTGTTCACCATAATTACCCAGCTAAGTACATTTATGTAGAAGGGCCTCTCAGAGTGATTGCTTTGCACCCACAGGGAGAGAGAGTCCACATTTAAATCCCATTGTTCCCTCTCTGCATATGTAGAAATGAGAGGATGAATCTACTTTATGCTTTTTCCTTAGAAACCCTGCAGGATTTTTCCTCAGATTATCAGAGGTTCAGCTGATTTCTCCCAATCTCTCCTTGAATGCCCTAAATGTGAGAGGATTTTTGAGCTATGGCCTCTCCATATTTTATCCCCACCTCTTCTGATAAGCTATAGCCCCCCCCTTTTAAACACAAGTGTTTATCTGGGTCTGTAAAATACTCCCCCATAAAACAAATTGAGGAATTAATTATAGGTGGCATCCTAATTTCACTTCCATTGCTTTGAATGCAATGACATTTTAATTGAATGACTACAACAAATATATTAATTTAAAAGGTCTCAACATTTTATATTCAATATTAATTTTACAGCAGTTGAGAATGGGTCTTCTATTTAAAAAAATATTTTATGAATTAATTTAACAGCCCTCTTGTTTCATCCCATTTTCGTCACTTTATGCATCAAGTGTTTTATTTTTCCCCCTCCAAATTCAGTATGTTTCTATTGCTTTTAATGTTATTCCCTGCATACGAGTTTGGACTGAGGTGAAAGAGCTGCCCAGGAAAGCTTTGTCTGAAAGGAGAGTGGTGGAGTTCAGCTTCTACAGAGCTGGACTTTGGCAAGGCTAGGAAGCCAAAGACAGATCATTACCTAGCATCGCACTGACATTGGAAAACTATACACTATACTTGTATGCTTAAGCATTTTTTACCAAACACCTAATAGATGCTGAGTTTTCATGGCACATAATGCATTTTCTGTGCACTTTACTTGGCCCTAGCTGAGGCTGGTTTCACTTATCTATTCAAGGCACAGAGCCATACAGTTTCCCACGCACAGGAAAGCAATGAAGCTCTTTTAAGTAAGCACCTAATCAATATATAACGGAATAAATTCAAGATTAGTGTAGTGGCTCAGGCAGGATAAGGATCAGCCCAAATCATTTTCCACCCCTTAAACTAAGTTTAAACCTTCTTCTAAATTAGGAGTGATTTTGATAGTGCCACTCCTCTCAAACAGGCTATTGGCACCCTCTCTGACCCTTCACAGACACTCCCCCCTGTGGAACAGCATGAGAGTGGCTTCCCCATATTCTTCTCAAAACAAAAGTAGGAGAATTGTAATAGGCAACTGTTCCTCTTTCTTGAAAGCCCTCATGTGGAATCCCACAAGGTCTCCAACCTGCGTTCTGCTGTTCAACAAATAGGAAACTTCCTTGAAAGGAAGCAAGATACCCCAAACTCCAATGCTACCAATATGCAAACTTCCCTGCCCAACTCTATAAGGAAGCAGCCAAAGATGCTGCATGTGCCTTAAACTGATAAATGTATAGAGGGAAGAGCAGCTTAATTTCAAATTTGGACAGAGCAGAAGTGATGATACTTGGAAGAGGGCAATCATTTTGAGAAAATAGCCAGGATGCTGATCTTACCCTTCTTGCACCTACAGGAACAATGCAGCTGTCAAGAACAAGGATGAAACGAGGAGCCTAGAAGGTTTTCCGCACCAGAGGAGATGAGGATGATCCCTAGTCATATGATCAAAACCTGTTGTAAGGCCCAACTCTTCCAGTGGGCTTTGCATCATGGCAGGGCTCAAGGATGTACAGGTAGTCTCTCAGGGAAGAAGAAAGGAAACCTTGAAATAACCATAACAATGAGAAATATAATTAAAACACAAAGTCCAGCCATGCAAGCAACAGTAGCCAGTCTATCTAGGAGATGAGTCCTCTTTTGGTAATCTCAGTTTGATCCTTATTTTGTACAAGTACCTACACTGGACACTTAATGAACACCTGGAGAGGACAGTGTATTTTAACAGGGGCAGCTAGAATTTTCCAGCTAGAATCTGCTGCACAATTAGCTGCTTGATTTTCTCTATCAAGTTGTTGGAATGGTACAGGACAAAGTGGTATGCACACATGATGCTGCGGTTGTGTAATGATTACAACATGTGGGACAGTTTGGCATGGCATTTGGCACTACATAAACCAATTTCCAGTGTCTATTAATCTAATTCCTGCGATGATTTTCATATTCAGCTCTCAGCCATTCCTAGCAATGCCAGTGCCTTTTTATAGTGTGTGCTCTGGTTATGATCTTTAACAGTTTTTTCTAGCTTTAGGCCACAGACATGCCTGCTCTTTGTATGCAGTATATATTTAACTTCATACCCTAATAGCCAGTGGTGGTGTAAAGCTCAACCAAAATATAATTCAGAGTCCATGGCTTTATCAGTAGAATGGGCAGTTAATAGCAATTAATGCCCTGTCACATTTCCCCTCTCCTCTGATCTTTTTTTTTCTTTTCTGTCATGGGTGGGTTAACTTGAGCCCCCACTGAGTGAACAGGATTGTTCTTCCCCCACAAGTCTGCTTTTCTATCAATATGAAAATCTCCCCTTACCTTCACCATCATGCCACTAGCTCATGAGTGGCTAGTTAAATTTGTTTCTTTTCCATTGTAATGGTTGGGGACACTGGGGGAGTCCAGGTGGATAATTCCCTGTTCTCTTTTTTAAAAAAAAAAAAATCTTTCAGTATGTACACTTGTGTTCAGTTAGAATTTTCAACTATATAAGAAGCTAAGACCTTAGCAACTTCTGTGTGACCTGGAGAGATTTCTGCCACAAAATGACTTCCAGGATGAATGGCAGAGACTCTGCTTATGTCAGAGGAATCATCTTTTTAGAGAGGAGATTATGCAGGTTTGTAGCAAACAGCCAAACTCAGACCTACTGTAAGCTGGTATAACGTGAATGTACAGTGTAGTTGCACCTGAATACACAAGGTCAGAATTTGGCCCATTATATGTCTTTGTGTGAGGAATGCAAATAACATAGATGATTTCACAGGTGCTTCATAGCTCTGAATACTTTAATTAAGGGAGTATTTTAAAAATAAGATCTTCTCAAATTTCCTGATTGGAATGCCTCCTTTAAGATTCCTGTCTCTTTGGCTTGCTAGAGAAATGTGTGCATTTTGAGTTATAAATACAGTAAGTAAAGTTTTGGTCTCATTTAGTGACCAGTTTAACTTGCCAAAGTGTGTTGCTTTGTGATGTTTTGGGTCTTGCAATTTTGTTTAAAATATAAATGAACTATAGCAGTCTTGTACAGTATCTGTTTCAGAGGATTCTTTCCACATCTCTATTGTCAGGTAATTAGCAGAATCTGCACAGAATGTACTTATTAGCTAAAGTCAATCAAGTCATTCTTCAGGGAGTAAATTGTTTGCCAAAGGTAACAGGGAAATATTCCTTCTTGTTTATGACATATTTTCTCTAGGGTATCCAGTGTTGACCAGTACCCAAGTCAGAATATTGGGCTTGATACATTAATGGTCAGGTCTGGTATGGCAATTTGAGTCAAGTTGCAGACTGTGACTATGGTCGCTGGAGGGGCTATAGTGAGAATGCTCAATCTGGGCAAACTTCAAAGAATAGGGCAGCAGATCCCCAAAACTGATGGTTTATTTGTATAATTAAATTTACCAAGCCAGTGACAAAACACCTTTCTATAATACCTTATTGGTTAGTAAGAAGCCCAAAATACAGTTCCCTTTAAGCAATTTAGCCTTTGGCTCCCACCCAGACAGCCAAGTGTATATAGTGAAGGTTATTTAAAACCTTATTGATCATATACCTGTATAAAGTTCTACCAATCCCAAGAGATCAGGCATGTTATCCACCTAGTCAATGAATATTTCAGATTTTACCCAAATACACATTTACCGTCAATTCTTATTAACTGAATATAAGGTTTATTTTTTTAAAAAGAAAGAGTTACTATGGTTAAATTATTACACATACAGATATGAATACAGTTCTTAGGTCAGTTTCATAGCAGAGATGGTGAGACTGCAGATTTCTGAAAGTCCTTCCAGAATCAGTACAATATGTTGTAGTCTATTAGGCAGTCCATGTGTAAAGTTTGTTCAAATTCTTCCATGAGAATTTTCATGTATAATCTAGAGTAGACCTGGAGACCTCAGTCTGATGACTTGAACTTCCCCTGACAAAGTTTAAGCAGATCTGAGGCAGTAAGGATATAGTCCCTTTGGGATTATAAAGTCCCTTTATAGTTGAAGTTCAGCTGATAAACCTCTTGGCAGGGATTCCTTAGATGAAGAATAGGTAATATACATTGTTGCTTTGAAGTAGATCTCTATTTCCTAGGCATACATAAATAACTAGTTGCATTGATTGAGTCACATGGTTCATAGGTCATTTACTACTGTCTTGGAAAAGTCACCATGCGTTGTGTTTGGTTCAGAACAAGCCTGAAAGCCAGCTTTATTCAAGCATGCACATACAGGGAGAGTCAGCTGGAGCTGCTCTGCTGTAAGCAGAGATACAGGAGTTTACATTGCTGAAAACCACAATTTGTCAAACCCACTTCCTTCAACAGCATTTTCCTTATTTGGCATATAGTGCAAGCTTCAACTGTAGCTTTGTCTTATTTGGAGTTTTGCAAAAACAAGGTTTTCCTGTTATTGACAGGTGTTTTCCTTTGTGGTTAATGGTTTTTCTAACTTCTAGTGGTTATGGTTACATTTCTTAAGCTGTGCTGTTTGCAATCGACCCTCAATGGAATTTTGCACACTCTCTTCTTATGCTTCATATATACAGTTAGCTTGACCAAAGTTTTAGACCTAGAAGTTTAGGCCTACTAGATTTTCCTTTACACTACAAACTTCAAAGAGAAATAAAGACAATTATATTACACCACAAGTTTCATCTAAATGTTAATGTCCCCTTTTGATTTCTGAATCAATAGAATATAGTAATGAAACATTTACAGACAGGAACTGAAGTTTAGCATCTATAAGCTAATTAGATCACATTTTTGAACTTCTAATAAGATATAGGTAAACACAGACAAATACAATTAGTATCTACTTCTGATTCTCTGACCACACAAGCTTACATTTCAAGAGCTCTAGTCTATTTATCATATCTTTGCTAACTATCTACAAGGAATAACTCTGTTTACTATTTCAATACTTTTCTAATGTGTCCTTAAAGGTGTGTGGGTGGGTGTTTTTTTTTTTTTTTAGTTCAACCAGCCTGCAAATTGCTTAACCCTTGCTGGCTCACACAGACACTGCAAGCACTTCCCACCTGTGAAAGACCCTCACTGATCTGTTGTTGGATTTGTAGGCCCAGCTGAATTCAGTGCTGGCTGATTTTAGGTATCAATTATCAGCCACTTGTGAAATACAATGTTATTAGAAATTAGTCTTAAAATAATTAACAATATATTGAGAGCCCTTCATATTCCTAGATTTCAAACAATTTAATTAAGATGAGTATATAATTATACCCATTTCTTAGATAAAGAAATGGAGAAGAACAGAGATGAAGTGATGTCCAAGGTCACATGGAAAGTTAGTAGCAGAGCTTGGAATAAAACTCGGGTCTCTTGACTCCATCATGACCTTTGCTTACTGGAGTGTAGAGCACTGCAAGCTCATCATCTTTTTCAAATTATAAGAGAGGATTTTTTGATGAGTGTCAAGAAAGCAGATCGGAAATAGCAGGTTTTAAGCCCATTTGACCTGAAGCCACATTTCTTAGAGAGAAAAGTGAATGCTTTGTTGTGTCAGCTGAAGGCTTTATTGCAGTATTTGAATTGTGGGTATGAACCACATAGAGGACATGCGTGTTTCATAACAAGATGCCTGGCTAAAGTATATCAGGTAGGAACAGAAAGCTTCTGTTTCCAATGCCCTCAAATAATCCCCTTTAAGAGCAACACATGCATTGAAGACAAGGCCTTCCACATCCCCTTTCAGTAATAACTCCCATGAGTCTCCCATGAATGGGGTGGGGGAGATTCAGAACTGACTAGAATTGACCATCCAATTGAGTAAGGAGATCAGGGCATCAGTTCAAGAATTAATCACACAAGTGCTCTGAATAATCAGCTATATCAATTTCCTTTCCTTACAAGTTGCCTATTCTTATTCTTCTGACCCTTTCAACTCCATTATACAGCCCTGCTGAGAGGAGGGGTACAGCATGTAATAATTTGCCTTTGGCTGCGTACTTGGGTGGCTAGAGATATGGCTGGAACTGGCACTCTTCCAGTCCCAGAGAACGTCTATTACAATATTAGCTGCTGCTGCATTATCCGTAAGACTGAGTCAAAGCTGACAGTAGCTTGGTAATTCTTCCCAGCCCCAGCAAGCCAAGAGGAGGTTGGACCCAAGGATCTGGTACAGCAGCTGTGTGAGAGTCTGGCAGTGGGAGCTGATCAGTGTTGTAATATGTTACTGCACAACAGGGGTATGCAGAAAAGCACTTTAGTGACATATAGACTGCTTTAATATGTTAAGTTTGTGTTCTGTGACTTCACTTAGCATGAAACAATTTTCACAATCGTTGTCTGGTATTTTGACTGTAGGTTTAATGGATATATTTCCATTGTAGGTGACAGGCACAGTCCCTTTGTGCCACCAGGATGGAGATCTCCTACTGATGATGCTATTTTAGACACTCACCTTCCCCCTCTCTAGCAGATGGTGCTATGGAGAGAAATGAGTTATTGCTGTCTGGGGAGAGGACGTTTGTTGGAATGTTTCAGAGCTTCGGTTGACTGTTCAGAAGAGATGGTGTGCTGTGCGCTTAAAGACAAGACACAAAGCCCAAGCTGGTAGTAAGTCCATTCTCCATGGCACATCCAGGCTTTTGGGGGGCTTACTCAGGAGAACACACTTCCACTTGACCTTTCACTAGACCAAGTTCCTTGGTAAACGTGGAATTATGCAGCTTCCACACCCCAATCTGGGCTACATTAACAATTCTCTGAGTAGTACTGCAGTTTTGGGAGATCACCTCATCTTTCCTGTCCTCTGATCTTCTGAAACAGGATCCAGGAAGACTGTGGAGAGGTGGCATTTAAAAAACTGCCACATAAATGAAGCTCTGTAGTGTAAGCCGTTCTCAGTAGATTGGGTTTCATTTCCTTCCCTTTGGGGCAAGAGTAGGGAGTGGAGTGGAGGTAACGGTGTTGGTGAATACTTATAAATAAAGCACAGCTTGCGTGGATATCAGTTGTTCTTAAACAAAAAAGGGCAGTGGGACTTGATTGACCACTTCTAATATCCTACAAGCCTCAGAGGTCATTCAGTGTATTGGTTGCCAAGACATCGCCTCTGAGCTGAGTAGGGATTTTTTTTTTGTTTTAAGGGTACTTATTTATTATTGAAGTAACAAAGCTTGTGCTAATAGCTTATATACAATCGCTCTAGTCAGAAGGGCTATTGATTACCCTGCTCCTGTATGTGTTAATGTGGCAAGGAGTCCATTTTGGGTAGTGCATACCCATGCATTTGTATATTCCTTGAAGTTCCACTTATTTAACTGTGGTGAAGTCAATGTGATTTTTCAGGAGAATAGAGATTATAATTTATATATTGAGAGAGAGAGTCCTTTTCTTCAGCTAATAATTATACCTGAGGATATTTGCAGTGCTGTCAACATCATAGCAGAAGCTAGACATTGGCAAGGTGGACTCCAAGGCTTTGTCCACGCACACTTTTTGTACCAACTTAACTAAATGGGTAGCAAAACTGTTTTGGCTAAAATGGTTCAAACCCCCCCACCCCCTTGGTCTGGACAGTTATACTGTATAGAGGTGTGTGATGGAGTGTCTACCTTCCACAGGTGAACGAAGTGTTAACAGGAGTCTGAGAGCTTACTTGGCCCACCTTGCTGCACGTGGTTGATATGGCAGGCTTGATTTGTTATTAGACCCAGCTGGGCCTTTATAAAAGAAGGAAGTGAAAGCTATGGGGGAGGGCAAAGAAGGGGGACCCAAGACAGAGAAACCCAGAAGAGGAGGTAGGGAGTTCTTCTCTGGGAAGGGCCTGGGGGAGGTTAGTTGCAGAAAGCCATAGGGATGGAATTAATTCCTGTGGTAGGGCCTGATAAGGGGGCACAGAGAGACTGTTCTGACGGGTTGGTGGTCCAGTAGAGAAAGGAGGAGCTGGGAGGACCTAGGGAGAAGCGAGAAGCCTGGGAACCAGAGGAGAGGCTGTGTTGAGCCCAGGCTGCATGGAAGCAGTACAAGGGGTTCAGAGTTAGGAAGTGAGCCAGGGAAACACCAGCACATCTAAAGGAGCAGTCCTAGCTGCTTACTACAGGGTCCCTGGGCCAGAAGCCAGAGCAGAGGGTGAGCCTAGGCTCATCAACATAAGCTTTCTGTGTGAAAAGGCGGGGGAGGGGGTAGATTTACAGTATCTAGTGTTCATATTGGATGCATTTACTTATAGAACTGGCCTACAAGTATGAACCCGAAGTAATCACTGTCCAAGCTTTTTATAGTAAACATAGAGCTTGCTCTCACTGAGGTCAGTGGCAAAACTCCCAATCTCTTCAGAGGGAACAGAATAGGGCCCATTGAAAGTTGTTCTTTCTAAAAGACCCTTGATTGCATTTTTGTTCTGAAATCTACCTGTGTTTGTGTGTTATCCCAACAAATTACATGCTAGTGTTTCCTGAGCATTTGGAGAAATGCTTTGCATATTCTTGAGATGCACAGCCCAGCTGACAATAGTTGGTTTCAGATACAGACTAACTTTAATGAAAGCTGGTTCTGTTTTGTTACCTCTTCCAAGAAAACAACTCAGAGCACCTGATGAGAGCAGGATCAAGCCCTATGCTTCCTATAAACTTTTTGGCTAGCCTAACTACTTTGTATGTGCAGGTTAGTTCTACATTGATGTGTATAGGGGTGCAGCAGAAAAAAATGATTTTGCCTGGATAACGTACCATGGAGAAGTGTGTGATGAATGTGGGGTCACCAATGAGCACAGTTTAATCAGATATATAAATACCTCAAGTCTACTGTGAAGCATGCGGCTGAAGCTAATAATCTTTGAACCACCTGAGAAATGAAGAGGTCTGTGTGTAACATCAATCTATAAGAGACACTTATAATTACAGGGGAATCTTCTAAGGCATGTTGATAAGGACCCAATTAGCACATAAAGTGAACAATTAAATTAAAGATCTATATGACGTATAGGAAATAAATGTGTTACTTATGAACAAATATCTTTGTTACTCTTTTTTATAAAAGTTAGTTAATGAATCTGACCTGTACTAATAATAATAACACTTTGCACTTTGATGACTTCGATCATTAGTGGAAAGTGGCTAACACTAGCCGGGTTTCTGGCCAGGACGCTGTGCTACAAGCATAAGGCACAGAGTATGGGGTTCCTTTGCAAATTGCAGTGCAGGTGCATGGCCCCTCTAGCAGCTCCCTAACACTGTGCTAAGCTTCACAGAGTTCTTTCAGTCCTTCCTCCTGTAGCGGATCATCCCCTCTGGTCCTTAACCATCTTTATTGCCCATCTCTGAACTGAGTTTCAGCAGTGTATATTCATGGAGTGGGCAGGCCCTATGTTTGCTGCTGTCCTGGATGCAAGTCACCATCCCATCAGAATGGAAGAGGTTAAAATGTTCAGTATTTCCAAATCTGACAAAACTTGGAAATAAAATAAGCAATAAGTCTTTAAATATCTATATATTGAAAAATGGCCTCTTGGGGTATGTCTACGCTACTGTTAGACACCCCTGGCTGGCCTGTTCCAGGTCATTGGGCTTGGGCTAAGAGGCTGTTTGATTGAAGTGTAGATGTTTGGGCTTCGGCTGGAGGCTGGGCCTGAACATCTATACTGCAATTAAATAGCCCCTTAGCCTGAGTTACTTGGCACGGGTCAGCTGCTAATTAGTGTAGACATAACCTTCCTGGTACATCCAAGTCCTCTGCTGTGGGAGTTGTCCTTGTGTGTGCAGCTTTTGGTGTGGGGACTCAACTGGCATACAGATTGCAAGACAAACCATCATTTTAACCCTATTTCTGTTACTGATTCCCAGTTTAAACCACAAATCGCACACCACTGCCAGCTGGTGTGAATATTGTTGGCTTCTAATTCATTAGCAAAATGGTACAATGTCCAAGTTCTAAAATACAGTACGCGCTGGAGCTCATAAACTTGGGTTAATAGCTAAAGCCCAAGGCTTCTAAAGCTTTCTTTCTGTTTTGTAGCTGTTAGGACTAGAACCAAGGTTCCCAGCTTCTAAATCAAATGGAATGCCAGGAATTTAAAGGAATGGCCATACTAGAGCTCGTACTGTGCTATCCAGTCTTGATTGAACAGATAGAGGTCATGGAGGAGGGCTCCCTGGTGGGTCATTCTCATTTGCCTATAAATACTCACAATCATAACAGCAGGCTTTTCTTAAATGCTTAAACATTAAATATTTTCTGAGACACTTAATATTTTTCTGCATGAATGAGCGGGGAAATGTGAATTATTCTGTCACTGAAACAAGTGTATAGAGCAAGAGTCTGTGGATTGCCTGAACAAAAGCTTGTCTCTCATCACCAATTGCTTCAATAGTCTGTGTTTTGATTGCTGACAGCATTCAGAAGTGGTTTTTGTTTTCAAGTAATTTCTATTTATTTGGGAACTTGAAGGGTTTGTTTAGTCCTTACGAAAATGAGGTGCTGAGAGCACTGATTGGAGGTAGGTATTGCCCGCATAACACTTACTGATGCTTCCTTGTTCTGCCAATGCACTTCCATCCTGACCTGGATTGCCCTCTACTATACTGTTTCTGCCTCTCTTGAGCAGAGAGCTCGATGAATTGTGCCCCATGGTGTAGTGATTATGTGCTGTGAACTGGTCTCATTCATTGAGTTTGTTGGCTTTGACACAGAACATATCTGACTTGTGGCCTGAACTACTTTAAATTTTCAGAAGAGCTGATCAAAATTTTTCAGGTTTTGAATTTTTACTAAATTTAGAATTTTGAGAGGAAAGAGCAGCACAATTTTGATGACATTTCCCAAATTTCCTCACCTAAAACACTTTCACTAGCTATACAGCTGATCCAAACTTTATAGATTTATAAATTTCAAAATTTTAGAATTTCAGAAAAAAAATCACAGGTTTAAATATTAATGCACTCTTCATTCATGCCTTGAGACTTAAGATTAGAGCAGGGGGAAAAAAAGGTGGGGACATTTTCCCCACTTTCTTCTTCTCTCTTAGTAAGCAGTATTTTCCAAATGTTTTAAAATGACACATCACATTCTTCAAAAATAGCATGTCCTTTCCAGTGTTCTTTTGTTGCCCTACCACTGTAGTTATATATGTACAACGCATATTACATTCACCTCTAGTAATCGAAATGATAGGCTTTAGATCCATTGTAATGTGGATGCATGAACTGGGAATGGGGAAGGGTGGCTTTGGGTTCCTCTACACAGCAATAAAAATACATGGCAGCAAGTCTCAGAGCCCTAGTCAACTGAGTGAGGCTCACACTGTGGGGCTAAGAACAGCAGAGTAGACGTTCGGGCTTGGGCTGGACCCTGGGCTCCGAGACCCTCCTCGCTTGCCAAGACCCTCTCTTTTAATCAGGTTTCAGAGCCTGAGTCTCTTTTCCCATATACCTTTCTACCAAAATCAGCTGGGGGAGCTTTTGTATCAGTCTTATGATTTGAACGGTCAGGAGTGCAAAGCAAGGTAGTGTCTGTGTGTAGAGTGGGGGAAGGAATAGCTCTGGAAACCTGCTTGCCCTTTGGTTCAAAAAAGTTTGAATTTGCTGACTCATGTTTAAGACTTTTATCTGTTTACTCCGGCCTTTGCTTGAAGAAAACTGGGGACTGAGCTTCACCATTATTTTTGAGGATTTTTTTAAAGTTGACTTTATAGCAATTAAAATGAAGCACATGGACCCAGAGGCTATGATAGATTTTGGAGATCACTCTCAGTTGAAGCTCGTTCACATTCTTTCTGACATTCTTTGTCTACTTCCTTGTCAGCCAGCTCCCCATCTCTAATCTTGGCCTCCCCTTTGTCCTTGACTTTCCAGTGTGAAAACAGGAGCTGAGCATTAGGTTTCTGATTATGATTCTGTTTACATTTATATTGTCCTTTTTTTTAAAAAAAAATTGAGTTCTTTCCTTCACTTCCTCCAAGCCACTGATTCACTTCCTGTCCTCAAATCTGCCATCATTTGCCTGTCCTCTATAGGCCTATAATTACCTTTCTTTCTGGAAGGTTTCAGAGTAACAGCCGTGTTAGTCTGTATTAGCAAAAAGAAAAGGAATACTTGTGGCACCTTAGAGACTAACCAATTTATTTGAGCATGAGCTTTCGTGAGCTACAGCTCACTTCATCGGATGCATCTTTCTGGAAGGTATTTTAGGATGCTGTGTATGAAGAACGTTGCATTGTATTTTTTCATTCTCTTGACTGTCTTGCTGCTCAACACAAGCTATCACCTTGCTAGAGACAGGACAATTATACAAGTATCCATCCTCTGGCTACTCACGGTCATCTCTCATTATAGCCAGGATATGGGTTAAACCTTCTACCAAATACCCTTTCCTTTTCTCACCACACCCTTCTTACCTTCCTTTGTTTGTATAAGTTTAGTGAAGTATAGAGAATGTTTAATTGCATGACAGCTTAAAAGTGGAAAGGTAATTACTCATTTAATTATTGTGCTGCTTGGTGCTTAAAGTGTGTATATAATTGCTCTTTACAATAAGGACACTCAATTTTGCAAGCTTGCATGAAATTACCATCTCATACCTGTTCCCCTTGCTTTAAGTGAAGCTTAGTAAGTAAGCTTGTCTATAAAGACAAGAGAAACCTGTCCTAAAGTCTGCTAGTACATTATCTGAGGCCTTTTAGTTCCTTAGCTTCCCCTGACTTTGAGGTGCCTGTATTTTAAAGTGGGGGACTTTCCTGCTGGGAAGAACTTTAAAATTAATCATATTTAAACATATATAACCAATTACCTTTCACATGTTTTTCATAAATTAATATTTGTAGAGCACATTGAGATCCTGGGATTAAAGTTATCATCATAAAAATGTAAATAACTTCACATGATGCCTTTTAAAATTATATTAACAGGGGCAATCTGACACATGCCAGTAGGCAATTGCCTGAGGCAGCCATAGTTAAGTGACTTGTGGTTGTATGAGTGCTGATAGGAGGAGAGGGCATTTCCCAGCATGCCTCAAGCTATCAGAGGTAGTGATCTTTAAACAAGTATGTTCTTCTTCACAGTATATCTTCTCTTCTTACTTCTTGCAAGTGAGACTGTCATGCTGAATTTTTGACAATGCAATATTTTGCAGAGCAGAGAGGCCTAGTGTCCTAAAGACAGGAGTAGGATTTCTGTGTAGGACCCAACAGAAGGAGAAGCTGAGCTGTGAAGGAGAAATCTAGCTGTTCAAACACAAATCACTGTAGTAAGAGCAAGGGGACTTGAGACAATTGCAGACTTGGTAGAATTACTTTTTTGTGTAACTGTTTGCTATTTAAAGCGTTCCCTGGTGTCCCTCTTCAAAGATTAGGCAGATGAAAAATATTTCCCTAACTCCCCATATTTACTGTAAAATTAATTCATGTATTGATGTCTTCTCTAGGATTTCTTATTAAAGGAGAGGATGGGTGTGTGTCGAAGAGTATCTAAAGTTAAAAACCAAATGTTGCTTTTATTTGGAATCTTTCATGTGACACCACTGATCTGAACTAACCATGAACATGTACTGTGTATATCTATAGGTCTTCTGGATATTTTTGTGACAGATGCACTCAGGCATTAAGATAATTTTTTTGTAAAATGGTGAGTGTGGTTCTTTGACTTAATCTAATATGGTGAGATGTGCCAATTTTAGCTTAAAATCTTATCTTCCTTCTTGCATATCCATTTTACAGCTACAAATGAGAGAAAATACACATTTGTTTCCTCATAGCCTGCCAGGGTCAGCTAAACTTAATGTTTTTACATAGTCTCATCTGAAAGCAGTACATATAGCTGATGGCTGCATAGAGCACAATGGAAGTGAGTACTTTAAAAATGGTTGTGCATAAGACCCATAGTGGTTTGGAGAGGTAGGTGGGAGAAATCAAAGAGTAATCTGAAAAAAACTGGTTTTGGTGGGTGATGAAAAGTTTTGAAATGTCTTTGCATGGTTGGGAACACCCAACAAGACACTGTTTGGCATTACCTTAAAAGCCAAGCAAGGGAACAGGACAGGGACTGAGGTTCTGTTCCCTTAGGACTTGTGACATGCTGATCTTAAAGATAAGCAGCATTTTCTGGATCAGACTGGGCTTTCCTACTATGTAAGATGTTCTGGTATTTCAAACAAAAACCTTAGCTGAAACTGTGGGCTGCTTACTACACCTTTTTGTAGGATCTTTCTATTCAAGTTTATAGTTTACTCATCCTTTCTTCTTCTGTGTGTTCTGATCATTTCCTAGTAAAATTGGTTCTCATTTAAAACAACTGGAACTCGGTTTTCTATGTGATTCACTGGTGGTAATCTCGGACAGACACCTTGGAAACCTGTAGGAGGTAATGTTCACACTGAAAGGATACCTGTGAAGGTAGTTGTGATTCCTTCCTCAAACAGTGCCACAAATAGGGTGCTGTAGATACAGAAAGTCAAATGACCTGCAGGGTGTGTGATAAGCTTCCTGTTAAGTACCAGATTTTTAAAGGTATTTTGGCATTGCTGCACTCAGCATTGACAGTTGATGGGACGTAGACTCCCAAGTGCCTAAATCATTTCTGAAAATCAACTGTAGACTTTTCAGTCAGTTTGGTGTTGCAAGGCTGAGTGCAGCAACAACTGAATACCTTTAAAAATCTGGACTTAAGTGGCTTCTCGCAGCACCTTTAAGGCCTGTTGGAACATTGGGCATGTGCAGATAAGGATGGCTCAGACACAATGTGCCTCCGTTTCTTGAGTTTAGGACCCCTATTTAAGGTCACATTAGTTTAAGATGTCTCCTAAGGATGTGCTGTTCAGAGGATGGATATCATTGGTGACTGAAAGGGAAAAATCTACAAAGGCCTGTATCCAAAATTCTGGCTTCACTGGGATCATGACCTTAGTTATACAAATGCGTGAGTGCTTTGCTGGATCATGATCTATATCCACAACTCCACTAGTTACAGCCAGCAAACTTCCAAAAAGTGCTTGCTTCTGCAAATGGAGCAGGTGGTTTCCTTGTAGGGAAAAATAAGATAGAACCCTCTCCAATTTGTTGTTAAGATAAGTAGGTCACAGAGGCTGAAGGTTAATAGGGGATATCCTGCTCTTGATATGTCTTTTGATGAGTAACACTGTCTGGTATTTTTGAGTGAAATTTGCAAATTTTGAAACCATCATTCCCCCCGCCCCCTTCAGCTCTTATGTATGTGGCAAGAAGCATGAATGAACAGGGAGAAAAAGTGATCTGGCAATGGCAGTTTTTGGTGTGTGTTTTTTTTTAACAGAACATGCTTTCTTATATTTTTGCCTTGGAGGTGTGTGCACTGACAATGTAGAATCAATTTTGATCATTTCCACAGAAGCAGATTCCTTCTTTGGAAATGCTATGCAGCATTAGTGAAAGTCCCAAAGTCAGCGGTAGTTAACAACAGGTTTTCATCAGTCTTATTATAAATGGATTCATCAAAAAATAAGATGATGGGATGTGGGGAAGCAAGGTGATAGGGGGAAATGGTGCAGTAGATATTGGAACTCTATTAATAGATATGAAGCAAAACTGAAACTCCAAGTACAGTGTAGTAATCGAATTCAGTTGGCCATGAGACAGAAAACATGAAATCCGAGGTCTGACTCTCTAATGAAAAGGGATTAAACTTGTGCCATTACACACTCTGCTTATATGATTTTCTAGATCTGTATTAGCATTGTCATTTTCTGTTTTAGTTCCACTGTGATTGACTGTGCTATCTTTTGGTGGCTGATGCCCTGAAATTTCCATTGTACAACTGGTAAACCATTTGTGTGTGTTTATCCCATATATAGGAGAAAACTGAAAACAAATAATTTTCTCCTGAAAGAGACTGGGCCTAAACTAGGGAAGAGAAACTGATGTACTCAGTTAATATCTATTCACAAATTTCTATCTCAGATGCTGTTCACAGTCCTAGATCTGAATCTTACATAGCAGGAAAGCCCAGTCTGATCTGCATCACTTTAAGCTCAGCATGTCACAGGTCCTAAGGAAACTAGTCTCCAAGTCCTCAGCCCCTAGATCCAGGTCCTAGCTTTGCAGCTCTAACTCATCTCTGCATATATAATACTGTATATATTTTGTGCAGCTCTATTTGAACAGGTTTCAGAGTAGCAGCCATGTTAGTCTGTATTTGCAAAAAGAAAAGGGGTCTCTAAAGTGCCACAAGTACTCCTTTTCTATTTGAACAGCACGGTCTAACTGTAACGCTGCCTGCAGTGACTGATGACCATGAATACCAACCTCTGGGCAGACTGTTAAGAAGCAGGGCACAACCCCCAAATTGTTTGTGGATTCTATTATTACATTTCTCCAACCAATTAGTAAACGCCTTAGACACCACGACAGCCTAAACATGGAATCACAGACAGAGCAAAGTACCCAAGGGGTCTATCTTGCTACCCAGAGCGAGCATACCTTTGTGATAGAGGGTCCCTTACATCAATGTTCAGGTTACTCCCAGTCCCAAAGGATCAATCACTTACCCCAGGTCAATTGCACTGTAGATATCACAGCAAAGGTGCTTGTAGCCAATCCTATAATAAACTCTTTAAAGAGTTAAGTGGGAGAAGTAAATGAGTCACTGAAAAGGTTAAAGAAGGTAAAATATATACACAAATGAGTTACAATCTTAAATTTCAAAAGGCAATAGAAGCTTCTGTAATAAACAAGCTCTAGATGTTCCTTAGGGCTAACCCAGGTTAAGCAGCTGGGGATCTCTTGTTTATGCCTAAAACCTTGTCCCCAAGAGTCCAAGCAGTATAGAGATAATCAGTTCCTTCTGTTTGGGGTTTTCATCCCCCTTCTACCATGTGCTCTGAACTGCAAGCTTGGCTTATGGGAGGAGTCCACTAGCATGACTCATCTTCATGTGGGGGAAGGGCAGAACAACAAACATCTTTTGTCCTCTTTGCCATCCCAGAGTAGTCCATCTGGTGTTGATGGACCTTTCATGTTGGGGAGGACATAACACCTTCTATTGGAGATCAACACTTTGCAATAGTTAATGTCTCTCTCCTATCTGGTGATTTACCTAGTGACGGGGGTCCATAATACATCCACTCAAATATTACCTTACAATATGAGACTCATATTATAAGTAAGGCTATATTTCTGTCACAGAGTTCATGGAATCTGACTTCCGGAGACCTCTGTGACATTTTCTGCTTCAGCCCCACGGGCTGCAGGACCGCAGCTGGCAGCCAGCAGGGCCCCAGCAGGGTTCTGGCGACAGGCAACAGCATCCTCAGGGGGCCCCCTGCAAGGTTCCAGCCACAGGCGACAGACTCCTGAGGGGGCCCTCCTCAGGGTTCCAATGATGGAGGACAGCCTCACATGGGGGAGGGAATGGGGAGATGCCTTGGGTGAGTAGTTGGTGGTGTCCCATTTTCTCTTTGGGAAATACGATCACCCTACAGCTGCCATAGGCAGGGGGGCCCCCCTGCAGCTTCCAACTGCCGTGGGCGGAGGGGGAACCCCACAGCTCCCAGCCACCATGGTGGCAGGGGAAATCATGAAGTTGCAGCAACAAAAGTCACAGACAGATTGCAGCTTTTGTGAATTTATTTATTGTGACCTGTCCACAACTTTTACTAAAAATAACCATGACACAATCTTAGCCTTCGTTATAAATTAGATTAATTCATGTGTAATGCCGACAGACCCCAGTCATCGGCAGGAAGGATCAAATCGGGGACCTCTGGAGCTTAGGGCATGAGCCTCTACTGCATTAGCTAAGTCACATGGCTGTTAAGCAGACTCACTAATCTCTCTCTGTAAGTGGTCTCGGAGCCACTAGATTGGACAGAACACCACATGCAGAAGGTGTGTGTGGGTTACACATGCAGCAACTGACAAGCATTCAATAAAGTCTAAACATTAAACATATTCTTATTATTCATATTCCTATTTTAAAGGTATCAACACACAGCTGAGCCAGACTGATGGTCAGTATTCAGTTGAGACATGGGGACTTTGGCATGAGCTGGCACCTGTTTTTGCCAGCATCACACTAGCCACCTGAAGAAGTGCTCCGGAACTGCATGTGATTGGAAATTCTCTCTTGGGGTGGAAGAGTTCTCTGCAATCCCCCAATTTCCTCCACCCCTTTTTTATTACTACTACTAACTTACATTCCTGTATCGTAATACCATCTCAAAGGATTGTGGTGAACTTTACCAGTTATATGTAGGTATGGTACTACCCACCTTTGAAATGCAGTACACAGATCAATCAGTATTGGCACTTCCCTCTTGTCTGTCTAGGATATTCATTGTGTGACCAAGTGATACTCTGTCTAGACCTTTGAGCTGCTCCAGTCATGCTCCTGAAGATCTACTCCTGCAGAAAGTTCTCTCTTGAAGTGCTTCTGCATAAAATTAAGTGGAAATGCAGGAAGATTTTGCTTTTGATACATGAGTGCAGAGCACTTGGACACAACAGCAATGAGGGCTGGATAAGTAGCTAGACGGATACATAGTATCTCCTGATTATGGTGATAAAGCAGTTCTAGGAATAAGAAGCCAAAAGCTTTCATGGGGTGAATGTAATCTGTGATTGCACAGTGGAACCAGCTAATCTGTGTCACAAAGTGACAGAAATTTAACTGCGTGTCATGCTGCTGACAGTGCTGAAAGCACAAGCTGGAGTGAGCGCACCCATCTGTCCTGTCCTCTTTGTCTGGCTGTCTAACTCTTATAAGATTCCACCTCCTCCTTTACTGCCTATGAAGGTCAAGGAAAGATGGCTTCCCCTTTGATTCCATCCAACACAAAGCTAGGTTGGGTGGGCTTGGCTAAGCATTACCATTTATTCATTCCAAAGTTTTCCAAAGTTTGCAATGTTGTTGCTATCTTACTTCTCTGTCCAGGAAGGATAGGAAGGAAGTGAAGCTGGAAAAAAAAAGATGCTTGCACACAATCTGTTACTAATTTTTTTTATGTTAGCTGGAAATATCTTTATTAAACAGATGTTCCATCCTTGCATTGATTTTGAGGGAGAGTCTCCTTGAAGTCTTTAAACCATGATTTGAGGACTTCCATAACTCAGACATAGGTGAGAGGTTTATTGCAGGAGTAGGTGGGTGAGATTCTGTGGCCTGCGTTGTGCAGGAGGTCAGACTAGATGATCATAATGGTCCTTTCTGACCTTAATATCTATGGGTCTGTGAGTCTTTCCACTGTCAAAATCACTGAAGCTGTATCTCTCCATAGAACACGAGCTTCATTAGCATGGAGATTTAGTCAAACGCAATACAATGAAATCTTATTATGCTGCCATAAAAATAGGTATGCTATATACGTTCCCAGTAGTTCAAATTCTGGCTATGGCACATTAATCTGCTGTAATGATCTAGCCAGGAGCTTGCTTGGAGCAGTTGTAGAAACGACAGACAGTTTTACCTCAGGGTATGAGAGAACTACAGACCTTGATCATTTAGTCACACAGTGTCAAATACATTTCCTCTGGACACACTCTCTTCTCATCCCAAAGTGGGTGAAATATCTAGAAATGTTGCAAATGGTGAGAGTCTGCTGTGATATGGGAAGCCTGTAAAGGGTCAGTCAGGGCTTTGTCCTTTTGTTTAGTAGTTAATCTACTAGAAACTAGTTTGAATCAAATGCGTTGTCAACTCGTAGGGGGTTTCAAAATCATTTTTTTTTTTTCATTTATTTGGTGTGTGGTGCTTTCTAGGTAGGCAAAAGAGAGGGCTCTCCGTTACCGTACTTTCACCTGTGCTAGAATAGCTCTAGAGTGAATGGACTTCACAGGTTTTTTTTCCTCTCCCCTCTGTTCTCTTGTCTTGTCCAGTAGCTCACATAAACTCATGCAATAGCTCACTAATTCTGATGGCTGTATGCTGTTGTGAGTTTGAGGTCATGTTATGATGTGACATTGCATTATATTATGTGATAGCACAGGGACAAAGGAATGTTGACAAAGGAATACATATATCTGAAAGGAGTCCATGTTCCTAAGCAGAGCCATAGCCATTCATACAAAGCTGTTTGTATGAAGCAGTATAGAAGTGCACTCCTAACCACCCTCTCCACCCACATCCCAATATAGTGTGCCAGGAAGTGATAGGGAACTCACAGGGCCTTTTTTTTTTTTTTGGTCCAGTATTCAGGCTGGAGAACCCTGTGGCAGGGGGGCTCCCCTCCCCACAGGAGAGGGACAAAGCGTACTGCCTCTGCTCTCCTGCTCCACACTCCAGAGAAGAGCGAGCTAGTAAGGGGACAGGTCTTCCAGTAGGAGGAAGGAGGTAGATGGGATTTCACAGTGCCCCCCCAGACTACCACAAGGGGGAGCTGTATTGCTTTATCCTCCCTCTTTAAATCTTGAAGCCACCATTGCAAGAACTCACCTCTCCTTGAAAGGTAGAATGCATTTCACCTGGCCTTTACCATGGCCACATTATCTGCAGGGGTGCTGGGACAGTTTTTATAGTGGGGATGACATTGAACTAAACTGTAAACCCTGTATATAATGGAATCCACTTCAAGCCAGGGGGTGCAACAGCACCCCCCACACCCTAATTGGCAGCACCTATGGTTAGCAAATGCTGACAATTGTCTGAAATAAGAAAATTATTGCAGTAGGGCAGCCAGAATCTCTTTTGGGTTCAAAAGTCCCATGTCTTTTTCTAAAAAGTCTTGCTGCCTGGAGTTCCTGCTTCTCTGTGCTAGCCTCAGAAACCCACATGAATGTATCTGTGCCTCCGAATAGACACTTAGAGATGATGAGATTGTAGACTCTTCCCACAGGCGAAAGCTCCATTTGAGCCATCTGCAGTACACAGTACTCCCACAATAAAAGTATATTGATTATGTTTCTATGTATTATTTACAGAAATAAACTGCAGTGAGGAAAGTGGAGGCAATCACCTAAGGTTCCATTTATTCAGCATCTATTTTCCGTAAGATATTTGGTTCAAATGAAGTATCTTTTCTCTTTGTGCCTGACTGCAGAAGAAATAATTTTGTTTTTCTGGTATCATTGGTGCTTCACCTTGGGGAAGGGGAGATCTGGAACACGGATTTGTTTCTGGAGCCTGCTGACTAGAATCACTATTATAGTTCTCTTTCAACTGAAAACTGTCATGACTAGGTATGAGCGAGGAATGGGACATTAAGAACTTCCCCCCTCAACCATGATATGATCATGAACAATACTGTTCCTAGTATTTATGTGACCCAGAATGCCTTACTAATCCTACATGGGCACAACAGTCAGAAGACAGGAGGGGGAAAATGATGGTGACTACATAGTGAGATATATTGCGTGGGACAGGCGTAGTAGTGAGTAAATTCAAGTTTGTTTCCCATTTGCTTATATATCTGCTTTGCACACAATTGTAATCCACTACAATTTGAGTTGATGAGGCCTAGAATTGTGTATAAATGGGCTCATCTGAAATTTATGTAAATTGGTGTGATCTTATTGGCTATAGATATCTGGGAATAATCAAAAGGGTAAACATAGTTCCAATGTAGTAGTAAACACCTGCCCTCTAATTAAGTCTGCTTATTAAATGTGCATGGGGCTAACTTTGCCTTTTATCTGGAAGCAAAGCAGTTCTAGAACTACTGCGGTGACTTGCATGCGGACTTCTAAAATGGTCAGCCTGTTCTGATCTCTAAGCCCTTTGGGGTTCCTTCAGTGTTAAATGACAGTTAACCGTTTTTGCTGAGCAAATCCAAGTGACTTGTGATTCTGCTGTGCACAAAGCTGTCCCTGATTTTCTCTCTGCAACCAGTTGACAGCGTCTCAGCAACTTCTCCAGCCAATTATGCTGTAGCTTTGAAGTTCTCAAGGGAGTCCTAATTTGTCGTCATCCTCTGAAAGATTAATGGCTACAGTGTGGAACCCTGCAGGAAATCAAGGTTAAGGAGGGAGAGGGAGTTATCATGAGAGCTCCTTCTCGGTTGTGAAGCGGACCAGGCCAGGACATTGGTGGGAGATGTCTCTGTAGAATGGACTGGGGGGAGAAGGTAAGCAGGTGAGGGAAAGCAGAAATTTCAAAGGGCAAGTACTTACAAAGATTAAATATTAAAGAGCTTGGTTTGCAGCTGGTAAACAGGAAAATGCCAGGGTGATATTTCCAATGTGAAGGTCTTTGCAGATTAGCAGTAATTAAAACTGAGCTAAATCCTCTGTGTTCTTTTCCCTCTCTGTCCACATGTTTACCCCTTAGAGTAAAAAATCAAATAAGGTTAGTACCATTTTTTTTTACAACCAACTTTCTAAACCCCATTAGGATGGGGACAGAGCTCATACCAAGCAACTCTCTGCTGCTTTTTGTTGGGGTGGATGGGGTTCCCTCTGCATATCATGGCATTTCTTTTTCATAATGTTTTATTTTTATAAAAGAGCAACTTGCATATAGTGAAACAATATATCTTTGTTTTTTTAAAGCCTATGCAATTCCTTAGTTTGATAATACAAACATACACAGTAGGGACTAAAGGCTGAGGAAATTTGGGGAAAAATTGTGTAAAACTTTCTCTTTACGTGCAGTTTATTCTGTATATATTCCCTCACCCTTATTTTATTTTTTATCAATGGGGGTAAAAACAAAAGCTTTGTTATTAGTAAGTTTTTACATAGTGCATGCATGCAGTTGCATATGTGAAATGTGTTTAATTGCACAGCTACTGTATGCATTGAGAACAATAGTGAACCTCAATTTACACTTTCATTTATTCAGACTTGCTGTATGCACATGAGCAATTGCTGTAACTGTGTATACAATTATGTCCTAACCTATATAGAAAACAGACCATTAGGGTTCATCTGTTCCTGGAAATGTTTGCTGATAGAGGACTACTAGCGAGAAAGCAAGAACTCCATCACCAGACTCCAGAAATCTCTAACCAGTCACAAGAGGACTGTAATCCAAGCAAACCTATTGGCATATCATCACATATGAATATGCTTTAGCACCATCTAGCAGTCTTCTAAGGTAACTCCCTATATAACTAAACAAAAAGTCTGGTTTTCAGACAATTGTGTCTAAAATGTTAAAGGAAGATAAATTAAAAATAAAAAGACTGCCAGGAAGGTTTATTCAGAACAGCCCGTTTTACATAGATTCCCTGATGTGGCAGCAGTTTTGCAAACAAAGGGTTGCAATTTGTGAGCTTGGAGTGAAAACTGCACAGCTCAAGAGCTGCATATGTTTTATGAAGTTCAGAGTGCTTTGGCGATATTTCATGTGACGTCCTGTGAACAGTTCACATTGTCAACATTTTCCTACCTTGCTGTTATGGCGGCTCAGATTTGAGGTTTTAATTTTGTAACTCAAAGTTGTATATATATACAGTAGAATGTAATCCTGGGTTATTTCTAAATCCCCAACTCTAAAACCTAGCACAAGTGTGTAAATATTATCAAATGAGACCATCAGATCTCATTCATTTCCCATGCCCATTGGTGTGAATTGGACAGTTAGTCTGTCTATGAGTGATGCTGATAAGTGGTGATGTCATGACCCATAAGGTCAAGAATCCTAATATGTTTTCCCACAACTATTGAACTATCTTGCTACCTCCATCTTGACTATATTGTATGCAGCAAAAATAAAGCGCCTCTGGAAGGCATCACCAATGCTTATAATGCTGTGACATGCATCTTGGAGCATATAGTGTACCGTGCCTGTACCCTAGGATTTATATTCTCCTCGACTTGTGAAGCTGCTACTCACTTATTTGCATTGAAACCAGTTCTCCATGTTTCCAGCATCAGCATGCAGCAGGCAGAGCAAACCTCAGCCCCATTACAGTGAAATTATCCAAAGAAAATGATAAATAATTTTCAGTGGATTGACTTTGTGCAGCCTTCCTTTTCAAATCACAAAATAAGAAATGTACAAATCATTGTAGGTGACACATGGGATATGAAATGAAATCCATAACAAATAAGAAGTATGGAGGTAGTTGGGTTTATCACAGCGTCTATAGGGCTTCTGGGATCCCCGTCATTCCCACCACATGCAGCACAGTCAAGCGAAGGGTAAAAAGAAAGTTCAGTAGTTGTTGAGATAAAATGTTAGGATATAAATATTAGGCTTTAAGACAGGCAGTGTTTTTAGGCTGGCTGTAATTGCTTTTCAGGCAAGAGATAAACCTGATGAAAGAAATCCTAAAGCCAAAAAGCAGTCAAGTAGTATCCATTCAGGAAAAAAGGTTGTAAACATTATTTCATCATAACTAATAAAACGGAATTTGTATTATTTTTTTAAAAAACACATTTCAGGAGGATTGTAACTCTTGGCTTCCCCAACTTATTTCCAAATGGGAAATTCAAGAGCTCAGCATTTGGCCTTCTCATGAGAGTTTAAATCACTGAGCCCTTATCAGCACTGAGTAGAATAACTTTCCCTTTCAGCAGATTTATCCTCCCATTGCATTTGAATTCAGCAAAAACCATTAGCACAGTGTCACTTTCCTCAGAGTTAGTAACCATTGTACATCATCTCTCTCTCTCTCATATCTGTGGTCTCAGAAAGGCCCATGAGAGCACACTCTGGACCAAGTCACCATAAAATGTAATATAATTGGTTCACAGTAGACTTTAACCTGATTAGTCAGCAGCAATGGTGTCCTGAGGCCTGTATGTCCACCTAAGATCTTGGCTTTCCTAGAGCCCTAACTAGAGTGACCAGATAACTTTGTCCTAGATTTGAATGGCTGAATAGGGTGACCAGATGATATGTCTACTATGTTCCAATTTTGGGTTGTATACTGACCAATTTATATGTGTGGTAAATAGAACTAGCTTTCTTTTTAGAGCAGAACTACTAGTCCAGGATACCAAGATTGTGCTGGTGTAGTCTTCTCTCTCATTCCAGTCAGCATCTTTTGATTCTCACTGGGATTGCCTGCTTGGACTAACGCCACCCAGAAACTTATGTTTTGGATAAAAGTAAGAGGTGGAGCATTCTGTTTATCTGTAGTCCATTAATAGGACTGTAGCTTGGAACACCAGGCAACTGGTATCTAAAAATATTTGAGTGTCCCTGTTGGAGTGGGGAATTTTGTTTTCTTGTAAGCTTTTGGGGAACAGTTATAGTTGCAGCTGACAAAGGAAATTGGTTGTCATGTCTGCTTTCTCTGTTTTTGGAAGGAAATTCATAATGGATGTCTCCATTTTTTCCTCAGAAGTTCATTATTGTAGCTCTTGGGTGTGTTGAAGATAGGTTCTGGGGAATCTAGCTATGTAGGAGTGAGTGTTTGATAATCAATTTCTCTTGCACTTGGAGCCTCTATGCTTTTTGGAAAATGTTGTAAAATGGTTAACCAGATACTCAATACACCAGATCCCTGTAATTACCTGAATGGGATGCCTGGGGGTAAATGGAAATCCTTTTAGTGAAAGGGTTGACAAGCAGCACTGCTAAGCATGAGGCTCAATAGTAGGTATTCGTAGATTCCAAGGCTGAAAGGACCATTGTGATCATGTAGTCTGACCTCTTGTATAATGGAGGCCAGAGGACATCTCAAAAATAATTCCTAGAGTATATATTTTAGAAAAACATCAAGTATTCATAGAAATATTCATTTGCTTATTTCAGCTGGTGCTGTATGTGTATGTACATACACACACTATTTGTATATGTAACTCCTCCCACAAGATCTGGCTCAAACTTCGTCTTGGAATGGCTTCACTTTCCTAACATGGGTTGGGTTGGGTCCGGGCTTCCTTTTCTGATGCCTGGTGACTCCTTGTTGTGTCCAAGACACAATAAGTGCTGTTCTTTGGGAAAACAAATAATGCTACTAACAGGCAAGGAATAGAAAACCTAGTACTCAATAAACAGTAAAGTACATCAACAAACTGTAATAACAGAATGACACACCCCAAAATAATAGTATAACCAAGGGAAATTTGATGGGGAGCAGGAAAATAAGATCTGAGGAAGGAGAGGGTTAGGGTTAACTAATAAATACTAAACATTAACAAATCAACTAATTCCCAACCTTCCAACACTCACAACTCTTCCTAACCTCCAAGACCCTCCAGGGCACTTTCCTAGGCAGATGGCATCCTGAGGTTGAGTTGTGAAATGAGTGCTGCAGCACTGTGAATGTTGGCCTGCTTAAACACAAAGGATCCCCTTTCTGTGTCTTAGCCCCTTTGTGGGGCAGAGTCTTCTCCTCACTCTCTTGTCAGACCCTCTGGCTCCCTGGTGTGGAGTCCTGTGGAGGTCTTGGCTGGCTTTTGGTAGCTGACACTGGGCCAGATTTCTATTACTGTGGATGCTGGTCTCTGTGGGGCAGGAGCACACAGTAGTTCAGACTTCCATTGCAGATCACCCCATGCAGAAGCCACCCTGTTGGTCACAGCAGGAGTTTTAAGTCTTTCTCTCCACATCCCTGACTCCAAACATGCTGGCTTCAAAGGTGCTGGTAGCCATTACAGTTGTAGTCTCTTGGCCAGGATCCCTTAGGAGCTTAGTCTGGCACTCCATGAGCTGGCAAATTTCAAGTGGGAGTTTCATACAATATGAACGGATATTAGTGTGTGTAATTATATTGTATTATATAGACAGAGCAGAACAAGGCGACAGACTGAAATTTTACAAACCTATGTCTTAACATGCTCTTCAAAAAGGAGGGAAATATTCTCGGTGTAGTGACTTTAAACTCAATTTTAAAAAAAAGTTTATAGTGGCCCGGAACGTCCAGGCTACTGAACTGCTAAATTAAGCTAATCTGATCAAATGAGGTCCTTAGTCACAAATGGATGGAACTGTTGGACTCTATGTATCGTCGCTGTAAATTGCCAGTCTTTGAGATAATTTAATAAAACAAACCTCTGCTCATTACTGCACTAATACTGTTTTTTTTCCACTGTAGCAATGCTTTAACAGGGAATAGTCCAGCAGTTACAAATGGAAGAAAGTAAGCTAGCTCCATAAGGGCATTGTGATGGGGTGTATGGACCTACTGAGAGGTTGGCAGGGGAGGACTACAAGAGAGACCATAGCTGCCTGCTATAAGTGCAAGGATTTGCAGGGTAGAAGAATTAGGTCAGCTATGATGAATTATTGCCCCCTTCACATTGTGAGGGGGATGGTCTGGGGAAGTTGTAGGAGAGGCGCCTGGGAACAATGTTCAGAGAGGATGGTCCTTTAGTTAGATAGCTGGAGCTGAGAGGAGGTGCAACAGTATGGAGATGTTCCTCTCAGTTCCTGCATTGAGCCACGCTGAAGAGCTTTGCTTTGGACTTGGCTCAGGGGAGCTCTGTTGTATTTGGTCTGGCAGGACATTCTTTATTATTTTTTCTCCTTTACAGTAAAGCCTATTGGAAAAGTGTTTAAACTCCACCTAGGTGCAAAATCCTTTCTTCTTCCTAGAAGCCTGTCACATAACTTTCTAAAATGGTTGTTAGAAATATCCGGTAGCTGGGCCCTCCAAGCAATACTGTAATACAAAAAATTAAGACTAGTAATTGTCATCTGAACTGAATGAAAGGATAGCCTTATGAAAGGAAGAGCTAATTAAAATAAATTCTTCCTTTTTGCAACCATTTGGATCTGCTTACAGGAAACAACCACTGCAATGCATTTTTTGTCCAGATCTCCTTTCAAAGAACCTGTCAAATTCTTACTTTCCAGGTTAACCATCTCCCCCCCCCCCACCCCCACCCCTATGGTGGAGGGAGCTGGGGAGTTGTAACACTGTGGTTCTAGTTGGTGAGAAGAGGGAGAGTGCCACCTCTTTGATATTCTTTTCCCTCTTTCCCCTGACTTCACAAGTGTGTACCTTCAGGAACTCTATGGATGTTGGGGTTCATGTGTTGAGGGGTTGGTGAGGAGGGGAGCTGAGGGAGTGGCTTCTCTTGGTAGCTGTGACACTGTACCCCATATTCTTTATAGAGATATTATTATGGCATAACTATGACTATTATATGCAAGATAGGACATGTGAGATATCATTGGAAAGGTGGTTATTTACTGGATATGATTATCCTATATGTATACATGGATCATTTTTGTATCTGTAGTTAGGAATATCGTCCATGTGTTTATTACAAATGTGTTTACATATGGGGAATGCCCACTAGGCAGAATGCACTCGGCCTAGAGGGATGGCTGGGAAGGGCCCATTCAGGTTGATAGGCCTTTAGGAGAAAACAGGCCTTAGAAGAGGCTAATCTCCCACTAGGAGGCCTTCCTGAGGATGCTGTAAGCAGCCTCTGACTCATGGCTGCTGGGACCCTACAGGGTCATGTGACCAGGTCACCTGATACTGGAGTCCATCTTGGAATACCAGTGTTTTTCCACTGACTGATGTGGGAACAAAGCTTGGAGACAAAGAGTTCCGACCATAGGCAAAAGCTATTTAAGACGGGAGTGACATCATTGTGGTTCTTCACCGACTCCCTGCCCAAAGAAGACTCCTGAAAACGCCTGAGGAACAGAACAAGGACTGAACAGCGGGGAAGTGCTGAATCCAGGCTGAAGGGATTTTTAGCCTTTGAAAGGAGCGCCTGGGTTTTTAAGCTGTAAGCAAGTGCAGCTGGCCCCTTAGGAGTTTTGCAGCCTACTTGAATCATCGTTTAGGGTGAGAATTTGCTACTCATATCCAATCTCTTTAGTATATTAAGCTTAGTTTATGTGTTTTGTTTGTTTGCTAGATAATCTGCTTTGATCTGTTTGCTATCCCTTATCACTTAAAATCTATCTTTTGTAATTAATAAATTTGTTTTTGATTTATCACAAAGCAGTGTGTGGGAGTCATAACTTGGGGCAAAAAAATACTGTATCTTTCCTCTCCACATTGAGGCAATTTCATGAGCTTACACTGTACAGATCTCTGAGCAGTGCAAGACAGTATAATTTTGGGTTTACGCTCCAGAGGGGTGTGTGCACTTGAGCAACTGGGAAGTTCCTTAACTGTAACCTCCCAATGCAGAGCTGATCACAAGAGTCTGTATGTACTTCAGCTGCGTGTGTCCACACCTGTATGTGTGCTGGAGCCTGGGGGAGGGCTTGGCACGCTGGTCACAGCTGTACAGTGTAAAGGGAACCCAGGCTGGTGGGTCGGGGGGCTCAGTGGTACTCTGGTTCCAGGTGGCACCCCAGAGGGAACCCATCACAGTAGCATTGTTCTGCTCCATCCCCCCTAGTTCCAGCTGGACTTTTGTGTATGCAAGATGACCCTCTGTTTTTCTTAACTGGAAAGTAAGTATTTGATATATCCTATAATGGAGAAAAGAATCATAGAAGATTAGGGTTGGAAGAGACTTCAGGAGGTCATTTAGTCCAATCCCTTGCTCAAAACAGGACCCATCCCAGCCAGGATATGTCCACTTGGTTAGTGTGGTAAAGAGTAATTATATTTGTAAAAGGGATGGCACTCCTCTTACTCCCGTCATCACTATTTTGCCAAGCTTCCAGCTGCTTGGGGAAGGGGGACTTCTTCCCAGACAGCTCTGCTCAACCCTGCCCGTTCACAGCTGGCAGGGAAGTGGGGAGAAAGGAGCCCAGTCATAACTGTCACACTGCACAAGGCTATTCTCTATTTGTTGCTTTGGTGGAGGGCAGGGTAGATGATTCAAAGCCCTTGAGAGATGAGGATTACTCTGTCGGTCCTACTGGCTATCTTATCTATTAACTTTGATCTCTAAATCGCAGAGGCTTTCTGATCACATGGTCGTTTCCAGCCGTCAAAATAGTTCCTCCTGCAGTGGCCTGTGCCAGGACACAGAATAAATAAGAGTGAACATGAGATAATAGCATGACTGGGAAAAGCCCACTTTTGTCTCATGTCAAAACCTGTCCTGCCATGGAAAAAGCATGGCTGAA
The DNA here is from genome assembly GCF_965140295.1 of Lepidochelys olivacea. Classification (NCBI taxonomy): domain Eukaryota; kingdom Metazoa; phylum Chordata; order Testudines; family Cheloniidae; genus Lepidochelys; species Lepidochelys olivacea. The sequence continues at coordinate 75,538,525 of NC_140417.1, read as the reverse complement.
AGTTTTATATTTAGGTTCTTGACTTAAGTTGGAACAAATCCCATTGGTTGCTACTCTCCTAAACACTCTCATGCAAGGAAACTTAACACTAATATCTATATTACTGACTGGGTGTAAGATCTAAAGTGTATTCTTACCCTATTAATAAGCCAACGTTAGACTCCTGTGCATGGCATGAGTTCAGTTTCACTCTTCTCGGATATTCTGTTGGTGGATCAATGACTTAGTACATCATTCACGTCCAGCCCCTCATATGGTGTTCTTAAGTATCTTGTGAATGAAGTAAATTTATGCCTGCTCAGTGGAGGTCCTCCACATCCCTGTAGGAACCTTGCAAATCCTTTACTCACTCCTCCATGCTTCAGTTTCCCTTCCTTTGTGTCTTCCTGTCTCAAAGCTCCATGTTGCAGCTGTCCTTCTAGGTAAGGAGGGTATGCTGGTATTACAGTTTTGATGGTGCATTCTGTTCCCTTAAAGCTAGTGGGACCTGAGGATCAGCTCTCCCTGTCTTGTGATGGGGCCCTTAAAGAAACAGTACCCAGTTTTCCTCCCAAACACTACTTATTCCTGGAACTGCTTCCTGTCTACCAGTGCCTCCTATTTCCTACATCCCTGCATACATCAGACCTCCCAGATTCTAAAGGGCCTGCCACAGGATGGGGATGTGCTGACTGCCAAGCCCCACTGTCCCTGAGGGACAGACTACCCCATTCCATTAGTATCTGAACGTTTTGTTAGTGCTCAGATGACCGCATCAGGCTATTTATATATACAGAAATAAGGAATATAACTATCCCCAGTTCTCCACTTCTCACTAATAACAAAGCTAAGGAAATTGAACAGATAGTGAAGGTCAGAGGAAGATTATACAGGCAAATATGACTCAGTGTAGCTGCTTGCAACTGGAGCAATAGTCAGTGACTGGAGGGATTCATACTAAGTGTCCAGAGGATATAGATTGGCCCCTCATAATGAGGTGTAACCCCAGCTTGGCCTGGAATTTCTGGCTGTATCTGGCCAGTACTTTTTTGCCAAGTTCCTGGCCTTGCTTCATGGTTAAAATATGCTATATGCATGGCTAGCTGTCTTTAGAGTGGGTTTGAAATAACTCGTTCAGAGGAAAGGAAAGCCACTGACCTAAAATCCCAATGATAACTTCAACAGGCTAGGTAATTGCCATCATTACACATGCATTAAACACACAGATAAATGCACAATTACATGCAATAGGAAGATAAGTGCATACACTGGAGCAGAACTGTTCAAGCACTATCAGGAGAAAACAGAAACATTCTTTACAGGGGAATTGGCTTACCATGAAAGCCTTCTTTTTTTTCAGATAGCACATTAACAAGATCAGATTTAGAGGGGAAAAAAGAAAAGACGGGGGATGTGTGGAGTTATATTTTCCAGCACTGACTGAGAATTCACATTTAAAATAAACAAAAGTGGGCATAAGTTGTGACCTATTGCTTGAAGATTCTCTGAAGGATTATGCCTGTGTTATGGCTTAGTGCTCAGGGAACAGATAATGGGAGCCAAACAGAAAATGCTGTGTAGCAAACAGATAAGTGAGTTAATTATTGCAAAGAATGTTTTTTATTAATTCACACAGTAAGTTCTAAAACAGAATCAAAATACAGATAATGCATATAATGCCCAATACATATGGTAAAGTGCCATTTCATCATCTGCCGAACAGAGGTGATAAGACCTACCAGGGACCTTTAGAATCACAGTTGCTGTGCTATTGCACAGATGGTTTAGGGAGGTACCACCTTAACAGGTGCAAGTTCAATCTGAGCCCCCCAAAATACATAGACTCCAGTAGTGTCTGATTGCTGTCAGTGCAATGTGATCAACAGTCCAATTGAAGGGAAAGATCATTAAAAGTTTACGAAGCCCAGCCTATCAAGGGTACAGTCATCTGAAACACCCATTAAAGAACGAGCGTAGTCTATGGGAATGGTCAAAGTGTTACCTCTGACAGCAGTGACATAGGAGTGCTTGAGGAGATTTTGTCTTTCTCTTCTTATATGAGTCTTATGGCATCCAGAAAGCTTTCTGGGTTTGTATTCAGTTTTGCATCATTCACTAGTTTCTTTTACTTTACAAAATCTAGCAGCTTCTTCTGCACTCTTACTTTGCTAATTAACTATGGAAACTCAGGATGCCTTGATTTTTCTTAGCTAATTTTGCATATTTAAAAAACATACCTCCCCTCCTTTCCCCTGCATTCTAACAGATTTTGTCTGTTCTAGTTTGTTGAAGGTTATAACTGCATAACACCATGGCTGTCTTAACCAAGGATGTTTTTAAAACTGGAATCCAGTGATTGCCTTAATTTCTCTTTTCCTATTATTTTTCCTATAGATTTTTAAGGTCAGAAGGGACCATTTTGATCTCTAGTCTGACCTACTGCATAACACAGACCAATAATTTCTGTATCAAGCCCCCAACTTTAGAGTTACAGCACATCTTTTTGTTAGCCCTTTGATTACACTGATTTTAATCACAATGATGTGATTAAATGATTTTAATCAAATGATGGATGCTCAGAAGAGAATAAGCTGAGGGGGGAACAGTGTTATCAAAGAAATAGCACTATTAGATCAGGACCTCCTTTGCGTATTAGCAGAATCTTCAAGGCAAAATTGGGCTAGCAGAGCCAGTTCCTGGGAAAAGATGGATGCTCCATTCTCTGGGGGCAGGGGTGTGTGAGCCCTCTAGGCAGCTCTGGAAGGAGGCAGGTTCTACAAAAAGTAGAATGGGTCCTTTGGGTTCTGTTTTGTAGCTGATAATTCCTTGAATTTGGTTTGTTTGCCTTAAATTTTTGGTAGCATTTAAATCGGACACTTAAGAGATTATCTGTTTGAAATGTTTATTCTGTATTTATTTTTTTCTACTGTATCTTAAAAGAAGAGAGGTATTTACTTTATCTAATTTGGATTCAGCTGGACTGTGTTGTTTTGGGAAATGCTGATTTGTGGTGTTCTTAATGAGTTAAGTTATTTACCTGTCTTCAAGTCTGGATGAAGATAAGAGAAAAATGAAATTACTGTTGAGGTGCTGTTGCGATAATGAGGCGGCATTGGGTCAGCAGGGGACAATGCCACAGAAAAGTTGCTCATGAGCAAGTCCCAATGAACAAAAGTCCATTGATTATGTGGCAGAAACCACATGTTCACTGTAGAAATGTATGTACAAGAACCAGTTCCATCCACTGAAAAATAGTCAATTTTGACTCCATTCACTAAAATAACAAGCCCAGGAAAGCAGAATTTTAGTTCCTATGGAACTGCCCGGCATGATGTCCACTGTTGAGAGTGAGTGTATGTTTATGCCTATCACTTCCCCACTCTGAACTCTAGGGTACAGATGTGGGGACCCGCATGAAAGACCCCCTAAGCTTATTCTTACCAGCTTAGGTTAAAAACTTCCCCAAGGTAAAAACTTTGCCTTGTCCTTGAACAGTATTCTGCCACCACCAAGCATTTTAAACAAAGAATAGGGAAAGAGACCATATGGAGACGTCTTCCCCCCAAGCCTTACACACCCTCTTTCCTGGGGAGGCTTGAGAATAATATCCTAACCAACTGGTTACAAAATCAACCAAGACCCAAACCCCTGGAACTTGGAACAATGGAAAAAATCAGTCAGGTTCTTAAAAGAAGGATTTTATTAAAAAAAAAAAAGGTAAAAATCATCTCTGTAAAATCAGGATGGAAAATACTTTACAGGGTATTCAGATTCAAAACACAGGATCCCCCTCTGGGCAAAACCTAAAAGTTACAGAAAACAGGAATAACACCTGCAGCCAATCAAGAAGCTGTTAGAATCAATTAAGGCAGGCTAATCAGGGCACCTGGGTTTAAAAAGGAGCTCACTTCAGTTTGTGGTGCGCGTGTGAGGAGCTGGGAGCAAGAGGCACTAGGAGCTGAGACTGAGAATGCGGACTGTTGGAGGATTGAGGAGTACAAGCATTATCAGACACCAGGAGGAAGGTCCTATGGTGAGAATAAAGAAGGTGTTGGGAGGAGGCCATGGGGAAGTAGCCCAGGGAGTTGTAGCTGTCGCACAGCTGTTCCAGGAGGCACTCTAGACAGCTGCATTCCTCAGGGCCCTGGGCTGGAACCCAGAGTAGAAGGCGGGCCCGGGTTCCCCCCAACTCCTGGTCAGACACAGGAGGAGTCGACCTGGACTGTGGGTTCAGAAAAATGGCCAAGCTGAAGTCTGCCATGAAGCTCCAAGGTGAGCAAATCCGCCAATAAGCGCAAGACCCACCAAGGTAGAGGAGGAACTTTGTCACAGTATATACAATGTGTTTGCCTGAGAATTGATTCCTAATTGTTGTCTGTGTTGGTTCAGTTTCTATGGCAATAAGGACAGGTTTCAGAGTAACAGCCGTGTTAGTCTGTATTCGCAAAAAGAAAAGGAGTACTTGTGGCACCTTAGAGACTAACCAATTTATTAGAGCATAAGCTTTCGTGAGCTATAGCTCACTTCCTCAGATGCATATCGTGGAAACTGCAGCAGGCTTTATATATACACAGAGAATATGAAACAATACCTATTCCCACCCCACTGTCCTGCTGGTAATAGCTTATCTAAAGTGATCATCAGGTGGGCCATTTCCAGCACAAATCCAGGTTTTCTCACCCTCCATCCCCCCCACACAAATTCACTCTCCTGCTGGTGATAGCCCATCCAAAGTGACAACTCTGTCATGCACATTGTGTAAAGAGTTGTCACTTTGGATGGGCTATCACCAGCAGGAGAGTGAATTTGTGTGGGGGGATGGAGGGTGAGAGAACCTGGATTTGTGCTGGAAATAGCCCAACTTGATTGTCATGCACATTGTGTAAAATCAAGTTGGGCTATTTCCTGCACAAATCCAGGTTTTCTCACATCCCCCCCACCCCCATACACACACAAACTCACTCTCCTGCTGGTAATAGTTCATCCAAACTGACCACTCTTCAAGTTAAAATCCAAGTTAAACCAGAACATCTGGGGGGGGGGGTAGGAAAAAACAAGAGGAAACAGGCTACCTTGCATAATGACTTAGCCACTCCAAGTCTCTATTTAAGCCTAAATTAATAGTATCCAATTTGCAAATGAATTCCAATTCAGCAGTTTCTCGCTGGAGTCTGGATTTGAAGTTTTTTTGTTTTAAGATAGCGACCTTCATGTCTGTGATCGCGTGACCAGAGAGATTGAAGTGTTCTCCGACTGGTTTATGAATGTTATAATTCTTGACATCTGATTTGTGTCCATTTATTCTTTTACGTAGAGACTGTCAAGTTTGACCAATGTACATGGCAGAGGGGCATTGTTGGCACATGATGGCATATATCACATTGGTGGATGTGCAGGTGAACGAGCCTCTGATAGTGTGGCTGATGTTATTAGGCCCTGTGATGGTGTCCCCTGAATAGATATGTGGGCACAATTGGCAACGGGCTTTGTTGCAAGGATAAGTTCCGAACTTATGCCCACATATCTAGATAAGCTATTACCAGCAGGACAGTGGGGTGGGAATAGGTATTGTTTCATATTCTCTGTGTATATATAAAGCCTGCTGCAGTTTCCACGATATGCATCTGAGGAAGTGAGCTATAGCTCACGAAAGCTTATGCTCTAATAAATTGGTTAGTCTCTAAGGTGCCACAAGTACTCCTTTTCTTTATGGCAATAAGGAGATCCTCTGAACATTCAGATATTCTGTTTGTTCCTATATCACTTAAGAATGAGAGGCTTACCAAGACTAATATGCATGTGTTATGCAGAAATGGATTGCAAGAGATAGGAAGAGACAACATAATCTACCTTTTTTTCTTTACCTTTCATTTGAAAGAGCTATGTGATTACTATTAGTCCTCTTTCTGTTCTTCCCCAAATAAGTGCTTTAATGATTTATTCTATTACATTTTCTTGTATAATGGTACTGGCAGCCCAACTGACATGAGCAAGCCAACAGAAACCAGTAGCACTGACATCATGGGCCTGACCTGGTAATAATCCAGTGGGACTGGGTCTAAAAGACCTATTGCTGAAGTCAGTGGTAAAACTCCCTCTGACTTCAAAGAGAGAAGGATCCAAAGTGAGTAATATATATAAAAAAGAGGTTTTTGTGCAAAAGAGCAGTGTGCTTGGGAAATGTAGCATCAGCAAGAATAGGAATAATTTCCTTGTGGGAAATGATTGTGTAAAAGTGGTCTCTGTCATTGTATAATTAAACATTTTCCCCCTTGGTGTGCTAATATAAAAAGGATGAACAATCCAGCCGGATGGCTGGCAGAGGAATAGGCAATGGGAAATAATACAGTTGATTGTATTTTCGATTAGTTAAGCTTTCGCAAAGACAGTGTTTCTACATGTGACCAAAACTCCCTCTCCCTCATGGGATAGATATAAGAAATTACCTGCTCATGTTTTAATTCTGAGCTTGAATTTATGAAATAGTAATCACTGCTCTGCTAAAGATAGCATTTGCCAGGCTGGCCAGCGAAACAGGAGGGCTTATGGGCTCTCAGAAGAATTTGGGGAAAGGAGAAAATTTACTGGATTCAGCTTTTTCTATTGTTTGCAAACTTATTTATTTGATGATTCTCCAGAAAAGCAGCTGGCATGAGAAATTGTGTAAGCTGCTCTTTAAATGGCTGCTCAGTTTTTTCTTTTTTCTTTTCTCCCCCTCCCCTGTCCTAGGATCAATTGGGGCTTTTGGGGGGCAGTGAGGAAGTCAAGACATTTTGCTTCTTTTGTATTTATTTATATTCTCTCTGTCTGCTGGCAACCTGAAATTTAAATGTATTTAATTCCATTAACTTTCCTCATTTCAAGTCTGATTCTGCTCTTAGTGAGGTTTACTGAAAGTATGTCATAGATTTTAGTGGTCACAAAAATCAGTGATTTGTTTTTTCACACCTGCTTAATTATTTAGCTACGATTGTCTTGTCACCAATGACAGTATGCTGGTTCTTGATCCTCAGCATGGAAGATAATTTCTGGCTGGTCATTGGCTGAAAGGTTCATTAGTGATAGTAGTAAATGGTCTGATTCCTCAGTTACAGCAGAGTGATTAGGGATAATTCCACTGAAGTCAGTGGACTCATATTTTATTCCATTTGCTTGGTGAGGAAGCAAGAACAAATGATTCCTTCCTGAGGGTATGTCTACACTATGAAATTAGGTCGATATTATAGAAGTAGATTTTTAGAAATCGATTTTATACAGTTGATTGCGTATGTCCAGACTAAGCACATTAAGTGGCAGAGTCCATCTTCACTACTGTGGCTATCCCACAGTTCCCACAGTCTCCACTGTCCATTGGAATTCTGGGTTAAGCTCCCAATGCCTGATGGGGCAAAGACATTCTGGGTGGTTTTGGGTACATGTCGTCAGTCGCCTCTTCATCTGTGAAAGCAATGGCAGGCAATCGTTTCGCGCCTTTTTTCCACACAGACGCCATACCACGGCAAGTGTGCAGCCTGCTCAGCTCAGCTCACTGACACTGCCGCTGTTGTGTCCTGGGTGCTGCTGGCAGCAGACGGTGCAGTAGGACTGCTAACCATCGTCATACAGCGCTTCTGCTGCTATAGTCTCAATAGCAAATTTCTCCATGTTGTCTGTCATAGGCTCCTGGGTACGTGTGTTCTTCCTTGGGAAATGTGCGTGGTGCTAACCATCGTCCTCCACTGCAACTCTACTCTCCTGCTCTCATGAATCCACCTTGCAGGTCCTCTCATCATTCTCTATAAATATCTATTCTCGTGGCATCCGTCTTTAGCCACTGCTTCCGCTACAACTCTGCTCTCCTGCAGATGCCATACCATGGCAAGCATGGAGCCCGCTCAGATCACTGTGGCAGTTATGAGCATGATAAACACCTCATGCATTATCCTGCAGTATGTCCAGAATCAGAACCTGCAAAAGTAGGCAAGGAGGCAATGGCAGTGCGGTGACAAGAGTGATTGAGAACATGGACGCAGACTTCTCTCAAAGCACGGGCCCCAGAAATTTGGACATCCTGCTGGCAATGGGGCAGGCTCATGCTGTGGAATGCCGATTCTGGGCCCAGGAAACAAGCACAGACTGGTGGGACTGCATAGTGTTGCAGGTCTGGGATGATTCCCAGTGGCTGCAAAACTTTTGCATGCGTAAGGGCACTTTCATGGAACTTTGACTTGCTTTCCTCTGCCCTGAAGCGCAAGAATACCAAGATGAGAGCAGACCCCACAGTTCACAAGCAAGTGGTGATAGCCCTCTGGAAGCTTGCAACGCCAGACAGCTACCAGTCAGTCAGGAATCAATTTGGAGTGGGCAAATCTACTGTGGGGGCTGCTGTGATCCAAGTAGCCAATGCAATCACTGAGCTGCTGCTATCAAGGGTAGTGACTCTGGGAAATATGCAGGTCATAGTGGATGGCTTTGCTGCAACGGGATTCCCTAACTGTGGTGGGGTGATAGATGGAACACATATCCCTATCTTGGGTCCAGACCACATTGGCAGCCAGTACATAAACTGCAAGGGGTACTTTTCAATGGTGCATCAAACACTGGTGGATCACAAGGGACATTTCACCGACATCAACGTGGGATGGCTGGAAAAGGTACATGATGCTCGCATCTTCAGGAACTTTGGTTTGTTTGAACAGCTACAGGAAGGGACTTACTTCCCAGACCATAAAATAACTGTTGGGGATGTTGAAATGCTTATAGTTATCCTTGGGGACCCAGCCTACCCCTTAATGCCCTGGCTCATGAAGCCGTACACAGGCACCCTGGACAGTAGTAAGGAGCTGTTCAACTATAGGCTGAGCAAGTGCAGAACGGTGGTAGAATGTGCCTTTGGACCTTTAAAAGTGTGCTGGTGCAGTTTACTGACTCGGTTAGACCTCAGCGAAACCAATATGCCCATTGTTATTGCTGCTTGTTGTGTGCTCCACAATATCTGTGAGCGTAAGGGGTAGATGTTTATGGCAGGGTGGGAGGTTGAGACAAATGGCCTGGCCACTGATTATGCACAGCCAGACACCAGCGCAATTAGAAGAGCACAGCAGGGCGTACTGCGCATCAGAGAAGCTTTGAAAACCAGTTTCATGACTGGCCAGGCTATGGTTTGACAGTTCTGTTTGTTTCTCCTTGATGAAAACCCACCCCCTTGGTTCACTCTACTTCCCTGTAAGCCAACCGCCCTCCCCCCTTCAATCGCCACTTGCAGAGGCAATAAAGTCTTTGTTTCAAATTCATGCATTCTTTATTAATTCATCACACAAATAGGGGGATAACTGCCAAGGTAGCCCGGGAGGGGTGGGGGAGGAGGGAAGCACCGGGTGGGGTGGTAGATGAGGGAAGGACAAGGTCCCACTGCACTTCAAAACTTATTGAATGCCAGCCTTCTGTTGCTTGGGCAGTCCTTTGGGCGTGGAGTGGTTGGGTGCCCAGAGGGGGCCCCCCAACCCTGCGTTCTTGGGTGTCTGGGTGAGGAGGCTATGGAACTTGGGGAGGAGGGCGGGCGATTACACAGGGGATGCAGCGGTAGTCTGTACTCCTGCAGCTCCACCAGGTACCGGAGCATATCCGTTTGATCCCACAGTAGCCTCAGCATTGCATCCTGCAACCTCTCATCTTGCTCCTGCCACCTCTCATCTTGCTCGTCCCTCCTGTCCTTGCATTCGTTTTCTGCTTTCCTGGACTCTGTCATTGTTTGCCTCCATGCATTCTGCTGAGCTCTGTGGGAGGACTGCATGAGTTCAGAGAGCGTTTCATTGAGAGTGTGTGTTTTTCACTTTCTTATCTGTGCTAGCCTCTGGGACAGAGATGATAGGGGGAGTGTTGAAACATTTGCAGCTGTGGGAGGAAAAAAAGGGAGAGTAGTATTTAAAAAGACACATTTTAGAAAACAATGGGTAGACTCTTTCATGGTGAACCAAGCTGTTAACATTACATAGCACGTGCTTTCAGTACAAGGTCGCATTTTGCCTCTTATATTGAGGGCCTGCTGGTTTGGTGTGAGAGATCACACATGCAGGGCCGGGCAACCGAATTCTGCTTGCAGGCAGCCATGGTAAGCCACAGTCCTTCGACTTCTTCAACCTTCATAACATGTTGGAATGGTTTCAAACAGCAGCACCCTCCTTTCCCATACCAAGCACCCGTTGGGTTGGCCATTTAAAAGGAGGGGCTGTACTGGCCGCGAATGCATCCCAAGTCTTCAGGATAAATTAATCATTAAACACGCTTGCTTTTAAACCATGTATTATATTTACAAAGGTACACTCACCAGAAGTGCCTTCTCCGGCTTCATGGTCTGGGAGCCCACCTTGAGAGGGTTGGGAGGGTTTTGGCTGTAGGGTGATAAACAGTTCCTGGCTGTCAGGGAGAATGGTTTCTCCGCTTGCCTGCTGTGCGCTATCCTCCTCCTCATCTTCCTTGTCCCCAAAATCCTCATGTCTGTTGCATGAGACTCCCCCCTTGCAGGTGTCCATGAACAGGGGTGAGTAGTAGTAGGACCCCTCCCCCCAGAATTGCATGCAGCTCATCACAGAAGCAGCATGCCTGGGGCTCTGACCTGGAGTGGCCGTTTGCCTCTTTGATTTTTTTGTAGGCTTGCTTGAGCTCCTTAATTTTCACGCGGCACTGCTGCAGGTCCCTGTTGTAGCCTCTGTCCATCATGTCCTTGGAGATTTTTGCAAATATTTTGGCATTTCATCTTTTGGAATGGAGTTCTGATAGCACGGATTCGTCTCCCCATACAGTGATCAGATCCAGTACCTCTTGTTTGGTCCATGCTGGAGCTCTTTTGCGATTCTGGGACTGCATGGTCACCTGTGCTGATGAGCTCGCCACACTAGCCAAACAGGAAATGAAATTCAAAAGTTTGTGTACCTGGCTAGTGCATCTGAGTTGAGAGTGCTGTCCAGAGTGGCCACAATGGAGTACTCTGGGATAGCTCCTGGAGGCCAATACCATCAAATTGTGTCCACTCTACCCCAAATTTGACCCGGTGATGTCGATTTCAGCGCTAATCCCCTCATTGGGGAGGAGTACAGAAATCGATTTTAAGAGCACTTTAAGTTGACAAAAATGGCTTCGTTGTGTGGACAGGTGCAGGGTTAAATCGATCTAATGCTGCTAAATTCGACCTAAACTTGTAGTGTAGACCAGGGCTGAGTTAATCAGAGTAAATTCTTCAGTTGGCTGGCAGCTGCTAAAAGATGAAAGGCTGAGCACTTATTTGTTACATATGGCCCCTTTAGGCCTGGGGAGCAAGAGAAAGAAACTGGAACTCACAGAACTGTTTTCTTCATTGCCCTGCACCTTGTGCAGTCATTTACATCAGTGCAAAATACCATAACATATTTATTGACCATTCTGCCTTGGTCAATGGGACTTAGGTGTATACTTAATGTTAAGCATATGCTTAGGTGCTTTCCTAGGTACCACAGTAATGGATAAGGCTACCTCACAAAAAAGTCACTCAATTTAACTTAATTTTTCTTTCTTTTTCTTCCCTTCTGATGTCTCATGCTATTTGCACTTTAACTTGTATTCAAAAGCAGCTTTCCTACCACCTGTACTTTAATATATAAACAGTAGTCTTTAACCAAAGAATAAAAAGAGATGCATTGACTAATTTCATCAGCAAGGCTGACCACATGTTAGGAGAGTTTCCTGTTAGAAGTAGAAATGTTGAACTGGGTACTTTCCATTTGTATCTCATTCTGGTGCACATCAATGCTTCCATGACAGCAAGGGTAATTATTTCTTTCTTTGCCAGGAACATTAAAATTGTAATTGTTTCTATAGATAATGTGCTTAGACTACTTAAAAGTAAATTGCACTATGGGTCATCACAGCTGGCATTTCTACTGGAGTTATTTTAAGTAATAGCAGTACACAGCAATTAATCCTTTATGCTTTTAGGAGGTATATCCTATTCCCAATCCAACGTATACTTAAAATAATTTAGTTCTAGGTCTGGAGTGCCACTTGTGCTGAAATCTCCGGTGTATTTCTTTTTGATGTTGAATAAATACCCATTTGGAAAAATGTGAGATGTGACCAACCAAACTTATTTTTCTTTTAAGTAAAATGTGTGTTTGAAAGGTGAAAGCTTTGCATTAGCTTTTACCACCAATCCCAACTTGGAAAGAATTCAAGAATAATATTGAAATGATGTTTGGAAAGGCTTTTAGACAGAGAGGGATTCCTGAGTGCAATAGGAAAATGTGTCCATCGCTGTTATAGACTCTCATCCAAAGTCCACTGAAGTCAATGGAAACACTCCCACAGTGAAATTTATAGTAGTGTATACAATAATATTTTTTCCTTCCTGGAACTGGAAAACATGCAATTACCATGGAAAGCATTGCAGAGTCATAAGAAATCTTACCAAACCTAAGCTAGGAGAATCTAGACCTGTTGACCAGTTACAAAATGTTGTTAGACTGAATTATAAAAATGCTTTAAACCAAAATTTACTGAGAATAATCACACCTAATTCAGTTAAAAACATTGTTATCCACTTATTTTGTATCTTAATATCACATTGTGGAACAAGAAGCCCATAAACAGACCACTCCACTAGTCCCTCCAAAATATCAGAAATTTGGCAGTTTTCTGTCTGTGTGGTTCAGATTGCCAGATGCAAATACAGGGATAATCTCTATTTTTGTTACTTATTTATTCTAAATCACTACCTGCACTGGAAACTGCACATCCCCATTGGCTTTTATTTTTCAGAACAAATTTGTTAGAGAGAAAGAATGAGTGGTTCCTAAATTTGGGCATTAAGTCATGTTAAGAAACAGTAATACAACTGGAGTTTGTTTATCCATCCTCTGCAGATCCGTGTGATGTTGTGACTGCATATATCCTAGACTCTGGTCACCTGAGAGTTCAGGATTATGTGTGCAGAGACAGCAGTTGTCCTTGTTAAAATGAAAGCAATAAGCTTTATAAATAGAGAGTGTTTGAAAGGAAAGGGAGCTGCTCCTAATCTAAGTTTATTTCACCCTCTACATCCAGATACTCTATAAAGCTCTCCAGTGAAGTGCATTCTGAAGTTGCTTTGAGCAGTGATGTAGGATTAGGGTTCCATGCATGAAATCTCTCTGCCTTTTCAAACCAAACTAAATATTAGTAGAAACTTACTTTGGATCTGAGACTCCAGTGGGCTGGAGTATAGCCTGTGGGCTCAGAGCTAGGAGACTCTTCCAGCTACATCTGTGTGTTTTTTTTTTCCAAGATTTGTAATCCCACTGGATAAACAAAATTCTGTTTGTCAATCAGATATATCTTGTGCCTGACTGCATCGGTGGTTCATAGAATGAACTTGATTGGAGATTTTAGTAAGTTTTTGATGTCATTTTCAAGTGAGGATTCTTTTTCATTTCATAGGATCATTTGTATTTTACGATTAAATAATGTAAATACAAGCCTTTGTTTAAATCCTTAGTTATCTGTGAGACACTGGTCTTGGATGGTATCAATAATACTTAAAGCAACTGACATCTCATGGTGAATCTTCAGAAGTATTATTTTCGAGAAGCAGTTCTGCTGCTAAGGGATAGAGATTTCTTCTGTTTTTCTCTTCCTTTGTTCTATATTGCATAAATATAATATCTTTGCTTAGAAGCTCCTATATTGAGCTTATTTACTGTTTCTCCTCCCCCACTCTTTTAAGTCATAAGCTTCTGTTTATGATGATGTATTCATTGCCACATTGGAATTCCAAAAAAACAGGCTTTTATGGTCTTAAAGTGTAAAATAAACAGAGCAGATGTTCTTCCCATTTCTTAAGAGAGAGATTCCATCTTCATGTAAATCTCATGAAGAAATCAAAGGAGGAAAATAAGTAAATTTTCTATAGTTGTAGATATTCAGAACAACCAGTACATAGAGGGCTAGATTTAATCCACTCTGCTGAAAACAAGCGCAAATCCCTAATGTCTCAAGTTGCAGAAAGTCCACTTGCTGTGCCAGTGCAATACAACTCTATAAAGGGGGCTCAGAGCAGCAAAGTGGTCAATGTGAGCTATGGAGTGGGTGTGGTCAGAAGATGTACATGTCTTTTGGCAGACTATGGTATATCCAGAGGCCACAAAATTTTTCCTCTCCTGTTGGACCACTCATGAGGGTAGCACTGGACCATGGAATTTGGCATTGACCTTGGTTACTTGAACTTCAGTGACACCAACAGTGGGAGAGGTCAGTTGGATTATGAAGTGTGCATGCTTCTTCCTAGTGATCTTAGATGTGTGTGCTGCATCCATGACTGTACAAGGGGAAAAGACCATTTGGAGGGATGGAAAATATTCACTGAGAATAGTGGGGATGGGTGTACATGGAAAAGCTTTACCTTTCTGGACTGACATAATCCCTGTCAGTAGTCTTCTTCGGCCTTGCCCTTGGTAATTTACAGTTAGGAAGGAAAGATGGAGGTCGGGGGACAGAGGCCTGTTGTCTAATATCTGAAATATTCTTCCAACTTCTGAAATAATATGGGCAGCAAGCAGCCTTGTCATTGTTAACATGCAGTGGCTTTGCAAGTGCTCAAACACGGCACTTGAATCAAAGTCAGAATAAATTTGAAGATAAGATTTGAACAGTGGTGGCCAGGCAATCTCCACCATTGAACACTACTGCAACCCCAAGTGTTCAAAATTAATGAATCAGGCCCCCAAAATCATCACTCATTGAGAAAGAGTGTGTTCTTTCATTTTATGCCTGGTTTCTGACTCATTTGAATCATGTTTGTTTGCAAAGCAGTAGTAAATTCCCCTCCCCTGATAATGCTCACACTGAATCGCCTGCAGGTTCCTGTTGCAACGGAAATGCAGTTTCATTTATATACTGACATTATTGCTGTCAAAGTGTTATTTGAAGGAAGGGCCCTCCCAGTAGTTTGGTTTTATGATTTTATTTTGAATGCAGCAAAATGTTTTGCTCTACAAGGCAGATGTAGGTGAAGAAAAGACTATGAACATGTCTGTCTCTCTCTCTCTCTCTCTCTCTCTCTCCAGACAAGAAAGATTTATCATAGGACTGGGGTGCCTCGGAAAAGGTGCCAAACAGTGCCCAAATCAAGCAGAGAAAAAGTGTTTAGCTTTCAGATAGTTCAGTTTTCTTCTTTCAGCCTGATGGACAGTGGTCGGGCTCCTCTTGCTGGCCTCTGAGAAAAGCAGAGACTAGAGCAAAGAAGGGGGGCAGACCAATAATGCAAAAGATAGTGATAAAAGAGCCAACCAAGTTCTAGTCCTAATTTCGGGTTTGCTGTTGACAATACAGCTGTTTCAAAATATCTTGAACAAATATTGCTGTAGATGTAAAGTATATTAAACAAGCTGGAATAAAGGCTTCTCTGTCAGGACACTACAGTGCTAATAAACAATGGTCACATAAACACCACCCTATACCGGAAACCTACTGACCGCTATTCCTACCTGCATGCCTCCAGCTTTCACCCTGACCACACCACACGATCCATCGTCTACAGCCAAGCTCTGCGATACAACCGCATTTGCTCCAACCCCTCAGACAGAGACAAACACCTACAAGATCTCTGTCAAGCTTTCTTACAACTACAATACCCACCTGCAGAAGTAAAGAAACAGATTGATAGAGCCAGAAGAGTTCCCAGAAGTTACCTACTACAGGACAGGCCTAACAAAGAAAATAACAGAACGCCACTAGCCGTCACCTTCAGCCCCCAACTAAAACCCCTCCAACGCATTATTAAGGATCTACAACCTATCCTAAAGGATGACCCAACACTCTCACAAATCTTGGGAGACAGGCCAGTCCTTGCCTACAGACAGCCCTGCAACCTGAAGCAAATACTCACCAACAACCACATACCACACAACAGAACCACTAACCCAGGAACTTATCCTTGCAACAAAGCCCGTTGCCAACTGTGCCCACATATCTATTCAGGGGACACCATCACAGGGCCTAATAACATCAGCCACACTATCAGAGGCTCGTTCACCTGCACATCCACCAATGTGATATATGCCATCATGTGCCAGCAATGCCCCTCTGCCATGTACATTGGTCAAACTGGACAGTCTCTACGTAAAAGAATAAATGGACACAAATCAGATGTCAAGAATTGTAACATTCATAAACCAGTCGGAGAACACTTCAATCTCTCTGGTCACGCGATCACAGACATGAAGGTCGCTATCTTAAAACAAAAAAACTTCAAATCCAGACTCCAGCGAGAAACTGCTGAATTGGAATTCATTTGCAAATTGGATACTATTAATTTAGGCTTAAATAGAGACTTGGAGTGGCTAAGTCATTATGCAAGGTAGCCTGTTTCCTCTTGTTTTTTCCTACCCCCCCCCCCCCAGATGTTCTGGTTTAACTTGGATTTTAACTTGAAGAGTGGTCAGTTTGGATGAGCTATTACCAGCAGGAGAGTGAGTTTCTGTGTGTATGGGGGTGGGGGGATGTGAGAACCTGGATTTATGCAGGAAATAGCCCAGCTTGATTGTCATGCACATTGTGTAAAGAGTTGTCACTTTGGATGGGCTATCACCAGCAGGAGAGTGAATTTGTGTGGGGGGGTGGAGGGTGAGAAAACCTGGATTTGTGCTGGAAATCACTTTAGATAAGCTATTACCAGCAGGACAGTGGGGTGGGAATAGGTATTGTTTCATATTCTCTGTGTATATATAAAGCCTGCTGCAGTTTCCACGATATGCATCTGAGGAAGTGAGCTGTAGCTCACGAAAGCTTATGCTCTAATAAATTGGTTAGTCTCTAAGGTGCCACAAGTCCTCCTTTTCTGTCAGGACAGATTTTTTTCTTCTGTACATGATATTCCCAACCTTGTGATAATTTATCCTTCTATCTTGCAATGATTTTTCCCCCTTCCCCACTATACACTCTGATGAATCAGTGAAACACTTTTCTCTAAGTACCTCAGTGTGGTGTCCCACTACTCGCAGCATGAGGCTCTTCTATTTTAATTATTTCTGCTATGCCTGTCCCTATAGACTAACTAGTCTCTCTAGGTTATTAGCCGTTAATGAAGAAAATGAAGCCATCTTCACAACCTAGTTAGCCTAGCTATTGAAGAACAATAGTTGTCAACCCTGTCAACTTTTCTAGTGTCTGTCCTGCAAGACCAGGTTGCAGAACAGAAAAAACATATGGAACGCATATAGTTAAATAATCAGATACATTATTTATGAGTTCTGTATCCCTAGGTGTCAAACTGATGCTACATTGTGAAGTTAGCATTGTGAATTTTCAGCCTGTGGTGATGTTGCATCCTGACGATCTGGTCCTTTTAGCCTCTGTGTTAACTATAGCAGCCCTGTTGTAATGAACAGTGCATAAGCTTAACCAACAAAAACACGCAGTCCACTAAAGGCCACATTCCAGACTTGGCTGTGCAAAATGAGGTCCA
Organism: Lepidochelys olivacea; assembly: GCF_965140295.1. Lineage (NCBI taxonomy): Eukaryota > Metazoa > Chordata > Testudines > Cheloniidae > Lepidochelys > Lepidochelys olivacea. The sequence goes on along the minus strand of NC_140417.1, from coordinate 75,521,097 downwards.
GTGAATGTCAGTGTGAACTGTATTTGCACATGCAAAAGCAGAATTTTGGCCTTAATTAGTTAGACTAAACATGGCAGCCAAGGAGCGCAGGAAAGTGTGTGGAGTTGTTAGCAGAAAGCCAGAAGTGTTAATGAGTTACCCAGAAAAGACCATACCAAACTTTAAAGTCAAATAGTTTTTATATGAGCTAAACCTAAAGCATGTTTGAACTTTAAAAAAGTTCAGCTGAGTTTTCTTTCCACCACTCTGTATATCCATGTCTTCCTAAAATGGAAACAGAAGAGAAGAAATATATTAGGTCAGTCAAAGCAAGGAGATAGTTGAAATCTTGTAAGAGAGCCTCAAAATATTGCATGACTTAGGTGCTTCAACAAGATGGGACATTGCTAGAGGCCCATTTTATTTGGTGGCCCATCATTTTCTGGTCCATTGCATTTAAATTGCTTGCTCTCCAAAGGTCTGGTGCTTTTTGTTCCATGCAACACTCAAAATGCCAAATTCTAAAGGGTCTGCATCATACTGAGCATTTCTTTGGGGAGAGATAGTAAGCACTGGTAGAAATACATGTCCTTGCAAGAACTGTTATGAGAGTGCTCTATGTCTGAATATATATATAAATAGTTGTTAAAAAATGCCAATAGTGCTCAAGAATATGCAGCATTGTCTTCAGTGAAGCTCTGTTGATTTTACAATAGCCAAGGACCCCGCCCAATAAGCCTTTTCTTCCATGGGTACTACTTGAGCCTGAGGTGACCCTGGAAAATGGGAGAATGTCTCTCTTGCAGTGAGATCTGGGAAAAACTGTCAGTGGTGTCATTTGCTAGGAGATACAGCTCTGTGAGATTGTGTTTTTATTTTCTTGTTTATTTTGCCCTAATTAAACACAAATCGTTTGTACACCATTTTCTGGTTTGTATTGACGAGATACCAACTTCTCACACTTCCAAATAAAAAAGAGTGCGCCGTAGTAGTTAAAACATATGGCCAGGGTATTCCTTTTGGTATGACAGCCTTATGCGTGGATGCCAGAACTGCTGTGTTTGGCTTTACCTTTCTCTGATCCATATCCAGTGCTACAATAAATAACAATAATACCTAGCTCATCCATAGATATCAAAGATAAAAAAGAATAGGTGTCAGTCTGCATTTTATAGGGGGGCACCCAGAGAGGTGAATTGGGTTGCTGAAGGTTACACAATAGGCCAGGAATAGTATCCAGAAGTCCTGAGTCTCAGACCAATGCACTACCCATCATACTGGAGAAGATAACATTGTTATAGGTGGGGATGGCTTTCTGTTGTTAGTGGGAGCCCAGAAGTACCTCAGTGTGGCAGCAGGACTGAATCCATCCCCAATAAAGTTTAATACTTTGAAAATCAGTTAATGGGACAGATATGGTGAGGTGACCCAGGTTTGAAAATGTAAAGTGTGGGACAGAGAGAGTACTAAGTTGTTGATGATTTTATATATATAATTAGAAACCATTCATTTATATATATATATATATATATTAATGAATTGAGCAAAGGGTAGGTTGAAGGCTAGATATTGTTTTGCTTTAAGGAAGCTGGCCCAAGTGCCTGATGTTGGGCGGCAGACAGCTTGAGTGGGCTTGGATCAGCTGACAACAAGATAAAAAATAGCTATGTATTTTCAATAATTCAGTGTAAAACTCTGAAGGATTTTATTTCTTTAAAATCCTTTGAAGATGTGTTGGCAGGCTCACATAAGAGAGATCCTTGAGATTCTTCAAGGGGTTCAAACAAGGAAGAAGGCTTTCTTCACCTTTCATGCTGAACTGGAGTCATGCAAACACTAAAAAAAGACTTAAACTTTACAGAAAAGGACTCTGTTGATATAATAAAACACACAGCGCTGGATTAGGTAGTTGTCCTCCTTCCCCGCTTACCCTCCATGCCCCGCAGAGCTGCGATTGACTAAAATAGGATCTGAGCATACAGCCCCTGAAGAATGTGTTCCAATAAAGTCTGTGTCTATGCAAAGCCATGAGGACCCTTGTAAATACTGGGTTAGTTTGGGTCAGAGGGATGGGTAAGGGTTGGGTCGGTGGCTGTTTCTGCTAAGCACATTCAACTATTGCAAATACAGGGGCATCCATCAGGTAATAAAGCACCCTCCCACTAACCAGATGTTATGCTGGCTGCCAGCGTGGAAGAGTGAGCAGAGCAGGGGCAGGAGAGAGGAAGCTTTGCAAACGGAATAGAACAGTAGCAAGGAAAAGGACTTGGGAGAGAGAGAGAGAGTAAAAACCCAGGCCTGTGGGCTGGACCCTGGGACCACGGGCATTCTATGCTGCTGCTGCCACTGCATCATCCCTGGTGGCTTAGACTGGGCTCCCACATGAGGACCCTGTGGGGCTGGGCTCAGGAGGAAGTACAGCCCAGCAGAACCTGAGTGGTGGCTCCTTATAGACCACTGATTGGCTGGTTCCAATACTTAAACCAGGAAGCCATGATTGGAAGCTTGCTGAGCAAGACTGTATGCATGTCTCCACTGTAGACCCTGCTCATGATAGACCCTAGACTCCAGCTTCTGACCCTGGTTTGTACTTGGCTTTTCTCTTGATTGCTGTCTATAATCTGGTGCCTGACCCTGATCTCCTGGTAACCTGACCTTGCCTGCCTCCTGATGCCTGACTCATGGTTTGCCCTCTTGCCTCCCGGTATCTGACTTGGCCTGACTCCCGACTCCTGCTCTGATCTCTAGGTCTGACTCCTCTTGTGACAGACTAGGGAGCACATGGTGAACAAAAATCTGTGTGTGAACCTGACTGCACTGTATTTCCTGCCAGTGTGCATTTAGTTCTGCACCTGTCCGTGTAGGTTGTACATGGGTGTATATATATACAAGTGGTTTAGGATAAATTATTACACTTGTGTTTGCGGTCTGTCTTTTCATACATGCCCTAAATGGGCTAATCACCACAGATCTATATCATATAGGTCAGTGTCGTCCACTGGGCAGGTCTCATCAGTAGATGAGGAGAATGAGTGAGGTTGGTCTCCAAATATTTCAGAAATAAAACACGGCTGCTGTCCTTCAAGGAATTTTAACAGGCACCCCCATTCGAGTGAAAGTATTGCTGACCTATACTTACCTTTTGATGGATCATCCCTATTACCACAGCCAATGATAAACTGTTTCAGTTGCACAACCTGTTTGAGGGTGGCCTCAGACTGCAGTTATGAATCTCATTAGGTTTCTTTTCCCTTGCTGCAAGTCCACCTCCCCTTCTTAATCTCTCTTTTATATTTATAAATCAATTCCTGTCATAGAAGTGCTTTATGCAACACTTTCAAAAAAAATAATTGCGTGGCTGCATTAATCAAAGGAATACAGCCCTGAAGGAAACGTCAGGCCTAATAGCTCGTCTTGATGCAGTGATCAGTGACAGAAAAGCTGCTTTCAGCTAATTTGCATGGGTTTGGTGACATTAATTAAGAGTCTCGGTACCTTTTTTAGAATGTGATGAAAGGGAGAGAGGGAAAAGAGGCAGCATGATCAGAGCTGCTGTTGCCGCAGCAGCAGGCCCTGGATGCTTGGCATGATCTAAGCCTTCTGGCCTTTAGGGCAAATGACCTATGCTTTTGGCTACCGGGCCACATTATGCCCAGCCAATCAAACTAGACAGACCTCTTCTGTTCTCTCAAGGAGTTCTCTCTCAGCTGACCAGAGAAAGGCAATAAGGGGAAAGGGCTGTCAGCAGGTCCTACATTGAAACAGCTGGGCCACTCCACCATGATAGCAGCTGAAACTGGTTTTAGGACTATAGGCCTAATCCAGAGGCAGGCAAACTTTTTGGCCCAAGGGCCACATCTGGGTAGGGAAATTGCATGCAGAACCATGAATGTAGGGCTGGGGCACGGGTTGGGGTGTGGGAGGGTGTGTGGTGTGCAGGAAGGAGCTCAGGGAAAGGGGTTTGGGTGCAGGAGGGATGTGGGGTGTACAAGGGGGCTCAGGGCAGGGGGTTGGGGTGCAGGAGGGGGCTCAGGGCAGGGGGTTGGGGTGCAGGAGGGGTGCGGGGTGCAGGCGGGGGCTCAGGGCAGGGGGTTGGGGTGCAGGAGGGGGTTCAGGGCAGGTGGCTGGGGTGCAGGAGGGGTGCGGGGTGCAGGCAGGGGGCTCAGGGCAGGGGGTTGGGGTGCAGGCAGGGGGCTCAGGGCAGGTGGCTGGGGTGCAGGAGGGGGATGGGGTGCAGGCAGGGGGCTCAGGGCAGGAGGATGGGGTGCAGGCAGGGGGCTCAGGGCAGGGGGTTGGGGTGCAGGAGGGGTGCGGGATGCAGGCAGGGGGCTCAGGGCAGGTGGCTGGGGTGCAGGAGGGGTGCGGGATGCAGGCAGGGGGCTCAGGGCAGGTGGCTGGGGTGCAGGCAGGGGCTCAGGGCAGGTGGCTGGGGTGCAGGAGGGGTGCGGGGTGCAGGCAGGGGGCTCAGGGCAGGGGGTTGGGGTGCAGGCAGGGGGCTCAGGGCAGGGGGTTGGGGTGCAGGAGGGGTGCGGGGTGCAGGCAGGGGGCTCAGGGCAGGTGGCTGGGGTGCAGGAGGGGGCTCAGGGCAGGTGGCTGGGGTGCAGGAGGGGTGCGGGGTGCAGGCAGGGGGCTCAGGGCAGGGGGTTGGGGTGTGGGTTCCAGCCCAGCACTGCTTACCTGGAGTGGCTCTGGGGTGGCAGCAGCGCATGCCAGGGCGGGCTCCCTGGCCCTGGCCCTGGCCCTGGCCCTGCGCAAGCTCCGGGAAGCAGCTGGCATGCATCCCTGAGGCCCCTGAGGGAGCAGGGGGGGCAGAGGGCTGAGCACGCTGCCCTTGTCTGTGGGTACCTCCCTTGAAGCTCCCATTGGCTGGGGATGGGGAACCGCTGCCAATAGGAGCTTCAGGGGAGGTACCCACAGGCAAGGGCAGCGCGCTCAGCCCTCGGCCTCCCTCCCGCAGGGGATGCAGGGACGTGGTGCCAGCTGCTTCCTGGAGCAGCGTGGGGTTCACGGTGCCACGGAGGTGGGAGTCCTGTGGGCCGGATCCAAAGCCCTGAGGGGCTGGATCCCGCGGGCCGTAGTTTGCCCACCCCGGCCTAATCCATAACCCACCGAAGTGAATAAAAGGCCTTTCCTTTACTTCACTTGACTTTGGATCTAGTCCTATAAATATAGTCATCACTGAGAAAACTTCCCTTTGCCCCCAGTGAGGACTAATCCTAACACCATACAGAGCCAACACCAGCTGGGAAGGTTGCAGGCAGTGAAGGTTGGCATCTTTGTGTGATGGGGAAGAGGATAATTGGGACTCTGGGTGGAGTATTTGCATGTCGATCGGAGATATGCATTGATGCTATGCCACCAGGATTGCCATCTTGTCCTGAAACTGAGCCAAATCATATCGGAGCAGCAGCCAAAAGAATGGCTTTCCTTTCTCTTCCCAGTATTGACCCACTTTACTAACTTGATAGGAAATACCCATTACGGTGCATTACAAACATGGATCAGAACCAGCTTTTATAGTTTGTGATAGGCACGTTTACTCCGTCATGTGTGGACTTTAAAGGTGGCTATAAATATTAGAACTGAGTACAGCTTCTACGTGTGAGGTGCTAACTTTTCTTCCTCTACCTATCCCCAATGATCCCTCTGCAGAGGGAGCTCACTAAGCAACAGCAAGACAATTAAGCAGAATTTGCTGAACTCCATGACAAAAATCATGAACTGTTGTGTTTGAGTTCAGTTAGCTGTTGGGGAAGCCACTCTACTGAGTGATTTATTCATCATGTGCTTCATCCATCTATTCTCTCATCCATTATTTAGAGTCATAAAGCTTAATGACTGAAGGCACCACTGGATCCTCTAGCCTGACCTCCTGTATATAACAAGTCACCAACACCACCCAGCAGCTGAAATTAGACCAAAGTATCACAGCCCACAGGAAACTAGACTACCTGCCACAGACAGAGACTAGGAGGGGCTGAGGTGCACCAGTGCCCGAGCACCTGCCACTGCAATGATTGTGAGATATGCCCTGATAATCCTGGCAAGTGACCTGTACCCACAAGCTGCAGAAGAAGGCAATCCACCCTCACCCCAAGATCACTTCCAACCTGACCTGGGGAAAATTCTTTCCCGAATCCACGTATGGAGATCAAGTAAACTCTGAGCATGAGAGCAAGAACCAGCCTGCCAAGCACCTGAGAGAGAATACTAGGTAGCATCTCAGAGATCTGGCCATCCCTGTCCAATGTCTCATCTCCAGCAATAGCCATCCCTAATGCTTCAGAGGAAGGAGATTGCCCCGCTCTTCCCAGAATTGGGGGTGTAGGGGTTAGGAACCCCTTACTGACCCCTGCAGGTGACTGGGTGAAATGAGAGGAGACAGCTACAAACTGTACCTCTGATTCTTCAAGATATTACTTCTATGGTGAGAAGGGAAGAGAGGCACCTTGGAATCATCCAGACAGTGGTTTGAGCAAAGGTAATCCCCATACCACGTCATGGATGGAATTACTTTGGATAGAGTGCTATGCACTGATACCATGTCTCAAGAGTCCACATTAGGAGGAAAAATCAAGAAAGGTGGGAGGAGACTTGAAGGTGAACTTAAAAAAGCGATCACAATTAGCAAAGTACTTGGAAAAGTTAATAGCAAGGAATAGCAAGTGCTGATATTGTCCTCCTTCAAATCCCCTCCTAACTCACCTTTGTTGTAATGCCTGCAAAAATTTGACATGATTAGGCTGTTGGTGTGCTGTGACCAGGGCTTATCAAGCTGTTCATAATCATCTCACTGTTAACTTGCATTCTCCCTAATGCCTTCGGTTTGGTGTATCTGCTTGCTGTCTCATCTTATAGTAGACTGTAAGCTCCTTGAGGCAGGAACACTGTGGATTGTCTAGTAACTGAGCCCTCTAGGTGCTACTGCAGGACAGATAATAAACAATGGTATAGGATTAAAAATGGGGTTATATAAAAATGAGAAACTTGAAAATAGGAAACTTGGTTCAAACTATTTTGTACAAAAGAGAATATACATAAGGAATAAGTTGCTGGGGCTGGTGACAAAAACCAAGGATATAAATTAGTTTGTACTGTGTATTATCTTAGGGAGAAGTATGGGGTCCACCAAAAATGGTGGGAAAGTTGGACTTTTCTGATGGCTTTTTCTGATTCTAGTATTTATGTTCAGTATAGAATGAATGCAGCCTACCTTGCTAGAATTGCCTCAGAATTCTATACAGTCAGAATACATGGAGCCTATTTGTTTGTGGAAAAACAATTGCACATTTCTTGTTCAAATGCAGTCTAACTTGAATTTAGAGTTGGGTAAAAGTTTTGCAAACTTTTTTTTTTTTTTTTACAAAAATGCACATTTTTTAAACTTAAAAAAATGTTGCAAAATGGAAACAAATCATTAAAAAGATTGAGGTTTTTTTCTCACATGTAATCTCTAAGGAAAAACTTTGCTATTAGGAAAACCGCAAAAAACGATTCACATGGATATGAGTATTCTATTATTTGCATTTCAAGCTGGTGTTTCGAGATGGATCACATGGAATTGATTGGCAGCTGTTACCCCCCCATGTGGTCAGAAGGGTAACCAAAGTCATTTTAAATCACTTTCTCAGAAGTGACAGCATCAGATAATGGCAGTATGTGTGTGAGAGAGAATATACACAGTCCTCTGTTTCGTCTCCCCTTGTGAAAAGTTTTTTCTGTGTTTTATGCATACTCTGACCCTGCTTGGAATCCCCCAAAATGCAAATTTTCTCACCAGTAACTGTTGTACTTCCAATCTGAAAGCAATTCCCTGACTTTGGAGACAAGGGGGTGAGAAGAATGATTGTTAGCTACACGACTTGGAAAGAGCAAACAGAGATAGGAAGGTAGAAGTGGGTAGGAGCTAAGGTGGGTAGGGCGTTGAAGGATAAAGACAAGGAGCTTATATTTGATATGGAAGACTAGGGCAATCCAGTGAAAGGATTTGAAGATCAGGCAGGATATGTTCAGAACAATGGGCAACATGGATTAACTTTATAATGTTAAAGATCAAAGAAAATTCAAGATATAAATGTATGTTCCCATGCAGTTCACATCTGTGTCATAACAATAACTTGGATCATATTGTACATTTAATAATGAAATGTTAACATAGCTATAACATTCATGAACACTTCTAAGGTCATGTGAACCACTACATGGAGAACTCAGTTGCTTTCCCAAAAGCCTCCAAATGCTCCTTGTGACAGGGTGGTGAGTGAGAAGCACTTAATCAGCCCCTGCCACTCCAGCCCCAATCAAGGGGAATGGATTGGGGCTGGTTGGATAGCCCTGTGTCTGCCTGGTAACGGGCAGCACCTGCCAGCCTCATTAGCCAGGGCTATAGAGGCTGGAAGGAAGCCAGAGAGAATGGAGGAAGAGCAAGGCCATGCACTGAGGGAGATGGGTGCCTTCTGGTCTGTTGCTGGCCAGGCCTGCACTTGGAAAATTGGCTGTGAAATCTGTACATAGGTGGAAAGTGGTGGCGGGAAAACAACTGTAAATAAAGAACACTGGTGTTGCATCAAGCTGATGCATTATTGTCTGATTGGGGAAGGCAACAGGGACCCAAACCAGAGGGGCCTAGCATGAGCCTTGCTACATGTCGGGGCTTTTCTGGGACCTGAAGCCAGCACAAGAGTTTGGTGGCCTGGAAATGGAGGGAGCCCTGCAGTACCTAGAAAAGCAACAGGAGGAGATGCAGAAAGCACTGCAAGCCTTCCAGCAATCCCACCAGCTAGAGCGGCAGGCCTTACTCACTTGGCTGGCAGAGCAACAGAAAACTCTCCAGAACTTTATAAAGGAGCAGGCCAATGTGCAGCAGCAGCTCCTACAAAGAGTGGCGAGTCCCCCGGGAGGTGAGGGCACCCACACAACGGCGTTAGGCCTATGTAAGATGGGCCCTGCCGATCACCTGGACATCTTCCTTTGAGCGGGTAGCCATGGGTGCTGGATCGGATAGGGCAACCTGGGCCCTACGACTGGCTTCCTATCTGGCCGGTGAGGGTCAAGCTGCCTATATGATGCTAAGCAAAGACCAGGCCAAAGACTAGGAGGTGGTGAAGCTGCCCGTCCTAGACTGCGTCCTAGGGCTGTCGGCGGAGAAATACAGGCAGAAGTTTTGGTCGTCCTTGTGGATGGGAGTTTTGTGGCCCCAAGCCTTCGCCAAGAAGCTGACAGACTGGGCCATGCGTTGGTAGCGGCCGGATACTCAAACAGTGGGGGAAATCATGGACCAGGTGATCTTCGAGCAGTTTTTGCAGGGCCTCCCAGAGAAAATGCAAATCTGGGTCAGGTGACACCAGCTGGGCACTGTGGAGGCCACCGTTAAGTTAATGGAGGAGTACGTGGAGCCAACTTCCTGCAAAAGGAGGATCAGACCTGCCGGGACCTAGAGTGGGGAACCTCTCCACCCAGAGAAACCCTCCCCTGGGAAGGGCCTAGAGAGGAAGGAGGAGGAGATCAGGGGAGCCCCCAGTCACCCTGAACAGCTCATGCGCTGGCAATGTGAGCGGCCAGGACGTAAAAAGGGGGACTGCCTGGAAATGGAATGCAGCCTAGCCGAGTTCTGCGGCTGGACTAATTTTGGGGGGGCAGGGGAATGGGCAAGGACTAGCCACCTTTCCAGTGTGAGTGGGAAGGAAGCCTCAGAGGGGCCTGGTGGACACTGCCTCGGACTGCCTGCTGATCCAAAGGATGTGCTCATCCATATTGGCTTATCTCCGGGGTGAGGATAAAGCTAGAGTACATCCATGGAGACTGGAGGCACGGCCCCATGGCCCAGGTGCCCCTGGAAGCATGGGGCAGATTTGCCTGGAAATGGGTTGGGGTAGTGGAGGGGTTACCGTACCCAGTGGTGCTGGGAACAAACTGGGACCCCCTCCCAAAAGGGAAAGGCGACAGTGGGAGGAGACCCACTGGCAGGAAAATGGGAGGGACCAAAGAAGGGAAGAGAACTCCCTACCCTAGTGGACACTGGTGAGGGGGAGGACCAAGATCCCCAGGGAAAATAAGAAAAAAACCCTACACCACAGAGCCTGAATGGGGAAGGAAAAGGAGCAGAGGGGGAGGGGCCAAATGAGTGCCTCAGAATAGAACCCCCAGGTAAGGAGACCCGAGGAGTAGAGTGGGAGAGACCCAGAGAGTAGCCCAAAACAGAACCCCCAGGTAAAGAGGCCCAGACTATAACAGGGTTCAAAAAAGAACTAGATAAATTAATGGAGGATAGGTCCATCAATGGCTGTTAGCGAGGATGGGCCGGGATGGTGTCTCTAGCCTCTGTTTGCCAGAAGGTGGGAATGGGTGATGGGATGGATCACTTGATGATTACCTGTTCTGTTCATTCCCTCTGAAGCACCTGGCATTGGCCACTGTCAGAAGACAGGATACTGGGCCTTTGGTCTGACCCAGTATGGCCGTTCTTATGGACCTCCCCCCCACAGGCAGGCTACCAGAACCCAAGGCCCTGGGTGTCCTGGAGGAAGGCTGGACTAACCCTGATCCCCCTGCGAGGGAAAAAAGGCGAGCAGATGAGGGAACAAACCCCAGGCTGTGACTGGTGTGAAGACCTATGGGTGGTAGCAGACTTGTGGGGCAGTCCACACCCTACCCAGTGTACATTGTGTGGGTGGGGATGAATGAACCCCACAGGGGTGACCCTGGAGATCACCCCAGTGGGAGGTGAGGGACTCCCTGGGAGTAACCCCCCCGGTAGAAGGAGAAGAGGCTGGCCTAGGCCAAACCTAGAGGTTGCTTAAGTAGGGGAGGTGTGTGTGACAGAGTGCTGAGTGAGAAGCACTTAATCAGCCCCTGCCACTCCAGCCCCAATCAAGGGGAATGGATTAGGGCTGGTTGGATAGCCCTGTGTCTGCCTGGTAACAGGCAGCACCTGCCAGCCTCATTAGCCAGGGCTATAAAGGCTGGGAGGAAGCCAGGAAGAAGAGAGGAGGAGAAAGACCAGGCACTGAGAGAGGTGGGTGCCTTCTGGTCTGTTGCTGGCCAGGCCTGCACTTGGCAAAGTTGGCTGTGAAACCTGCACATAGGTGGAAAGTGGTGGCGGGAAAACACTGGTGTCACATCAAGCTGAGACGTTCCTGACTGACTGGAGAGGGCCACAGGGGCCAAAACCAGAGGGGCCCAGCGTGTACCTCACTACATTCCTCTTCTGTATCCTCTTGTCCGTGATGTTCTGCCAGCAGAAACTTGTCTCTCATCCAGTTTGAGACCACTTGTCTCTTCAGACTGTTAGTTCAAAACTGCTGCCACTTGTAATTCTGTGCTTAGAGGTTTGTAAGTGCTCAATGAAGTAATAGGAAGATGCTTGAGAGCTGCTTTCTATAGTTTCATTCCTAAGAAACTCCATTAACATTATGCATTGGAAAGGGTGGTGTTTGTGACCCTTAGTAAAGCACAAGTGTGTGGATACTGAAAGCTTTTAATCGCTCCTTATACGAGTAGCACTCTTAGATCCATTAGAAAGAACTTCAGTTACCAGAATACGCACAAACGTACACACAGTCCCTCCCCCTCTCAATTTGTTTTGGAGAGTAACCTTAACATGACATGCTGAAGTTGTTAACAGTCTCCTTGTCCAAAGTGCCAAAAGACTTTCTGGAAATTGCTATATGTCACCGTACAGAAGGAACTATGTTGGCTGGGAACTGTAGCCAATAGTCTAGTTTCCTAAAAGGGAGCCATTAAGTGTCTATGCCAGATAGTAGTGAGCTATCACCTTTTCTTCAGTGTGTAACTTCTGGAAAGTATAAGGATTTATGGTTTTGCAGATTGACTCGAACTTTAAAGTGGATTGTGCAATAAGGTGAACCATTCCAGGTTTTCTGCCAAGTTTTAGGCAGCAGGACTTTCCACACGAAGAATTAGTGTTTTCTGATGGAATAATGTTCCAGACTAGCTCTAGTTGTAATGGCTGGCTGCAATATTTGAATTAGGGAACATACATTGGCTCCAGCTAAGGTGGAGCCCTCTGTTATATTTTCCTTCCAGTATGAGCAAGACAGTTCAAACTTCAAAAAAATCACTAGTCCAGCTCCCCAAAATCATGAGATTGGCTTAAAAATCATGAGGTATTTTTAAAATGTTGGGTTCTTTTTCTTTTCCTTCTGGCTTTTGAGCCTTTAGGGTGCATTTGCTCCATGTTTTCAAGCTTTTCTCTGCAACCATAAGGACTAGAACCTTTAATGAAAGCTGTGATTCTTGTGTAATAGCATGATTCCAACAGCTTTAAGGAACACATGAAAAATTTGCAAGAATCATGATAAAATTATAAGAGTTGGCAAAGATGTGATACTGAAGTCTGCACTGGTTCATTTGCTCCTATTAACATTGATTCACAATGTGGTGCCTCTCCTTTTTTTTGGCATGTGTTCCATTTTGGGGTTCCAATAGTATCCTCTGTGTGAGGTATCCCATGAGACATTTGTGCCTGCGATAATGTATTGTCCAGTATTTTTCAGCAGGTAAGCTAGTGATGGTGATTTATTATTATGGACCCTTGAATCATCTATAGACAATTATAGAGGAGGTTGAAGCAGCTTGGTCTGCTAACCAGATGTTCCTTATTGCCTCTCCCATTGTCCCCTGTGAATTTTTCCAATTTTCACTGAAATCAGTAGTGTTCTGCCTGTTGACACCCTGAAAGAGAAAGGGGGAAAAACATAAGGGTGTTGGGGGTAAAGGGAGAAAGGGGGCAAGACACAGAGTCCCTGGCATGAGGGGCTCAATAGGGAAACCTGGCATAGGAGAAAAAGTGTGGGGTAAAGCGAGGCACATACAGCCCCAGGTATATGGGGGGAGATGGGGTCACATAGGACCTCTGGTTGAGACTGGGGAGACAGCAAAAGAAATGTTGAGTGAAAATTCTCTTCACTCGGCCAACTATTTGCAGTTAGTATTGTCCTAGGAGACCTTTAAACTAAAGGCTCTATAGCCTGTTATCAGTCCTTTGAACCATCCAGTCTCTCTCTGCATTGCTTCTTCCTTAACTCTCTTCTTCTCTTTAACTTTTTTTTATTTTGATGAACAATCTGTTGGGAGTGGCTTTGTTTTTTTGTTTTTGCTCTGAATAAACTGGACTGTGACTGGAACTGGAGGAAAACAGGATTAAATTGGGCAGAATAAATCCAGCCCGTAAAGCTATAACAATTGCTGAAAGTGCTTTCAGATGAAATGTCCTCTTTTCTGCCTCATTCTGGGCCAGATTGGACATCATCATTGTAAGGAAAAAAAATACTGACTTAACATTGCTGTTTGTGGTGTTTCTGTGATACTAGTATATCATTTAAAACATTTGCCCTTGAAATTTTAGTTATAGAGACTATGTATTTAAAGACAAATCAGGTATCATGGGTCATCTGACGCTCACAGCATCACCAAAGTGACAGCCTCTGAGGGAAGGGGAATGCAATTGTAGCATTCACCATACTTGCTATCTCATGTTGTGTTTCATGAAGAAGTATCCGGAAGAAAGATGAGTTAATCCATTACTAGGGTCTTATCACAGGTGGCTGGGCTCTGTTTGTGTATGCAGCACATCGTTGCAACTGAAGCTGTGATGGGGATCCTTGTGGTTCAAGGACAGTGGCTATATTGGGTGATACAAACATGAACCTTCTATTGGCTTAGACAGTAGGAGCTGTTCTAATTTCATCTAACTGGAAGCTGCTCATTGCATATTTTATATCTTACCTTGAAGATTATTCAGAAATACATTTAGTTTGCCTTTTCTTTGGCCAATGGTGAGCATAGCAACTCTTGCTGGAATAAACTCTCGGCTGTTTATGTCATTGACAATATTAATAGAGAAGGAGAAAATCTACTTTCAGAAGTGTGAGATTACATTCGTTCCTGACTACAGTGGTGCAATGAAATAAATAAAGCAGACTTTAAATTGGAACCTTCCATTAAAGTTTGCAATCAGACCATCTAGTGTCTGTGTGTGCTGTTAAGTGACCTACTCTTCTCTGGGTAAAGTCATTAGTTAAAAGTTCATGGAGGGGCAGGGGAACACAAGTTTTTTAAGTGCAAGCAAACACCCTGTCTCTGTGCATTTAAACATGTCCATACAAAATACATATATTTCTGTAACTATTATTTCAGATTAAGCATTGTGACAAAGTTCCTCCTCTACCTCGGTGGGTCTTGCACTTATTGGCGGATTTGTTCACCTTGGAGCTTCAAGGCAGCCCTCAGTTTGGCCATTTTCATGAACCCATAGTCAACTCCTCCTGTGTCTGACCAGGAGTTGGGAGGAACCTGGGCCCACCCTCTACTCCGGGTTCCAGCCCAGGGCCCTGTGGAATGCAGCTGTTTAGAGTGCCTCCTGGAACAGCTGTGCGACAGCTACAACTCCCTGGGCTACTTCCCCCTGGCCTCCTCCCAACACCTTCTTTATCCTCACCATAGGACCTTCCTCCTGGTGTCTGATAATGCTTGTACTCCTCAATCCTCCAACAGTATACATTCTCACTCTTAGCTCCTAGTGCCTCTTGCTCCCATCTCCTCACATACGCACCACAAACTGAAGTGAGCTCCTTTTTAAACCCAGGTGCCCTGATTAGCCTGCCTTAATTGATTCTAACAGCTTCTTGATTGGCTGCAGGTGTTCTAATCATCCTGTCTTAATTGTCTCCAGAAGATTCCTGATTGTTCTGGAACCTTTCTTGTTACCTTACCCAGGGAAAAGGGACCTACTTAACCTGGGGCCAATATATCTGCCTTCTATTACTCTCCTGTAGCCATCTGGCCCGACCCTGTCACAATATCTTCTTCATGATTACTGCTTACTGTATGGATGTAGTAAATTCCAATGGAGTATTTAAAGTTAGGCATGTGTTTAATTGCTTTTGTTGAATGAGGAGCTTCTAATGTCCAAAACAGTATATGAGCTATTTCTGTGTCCATAAGGCCTATTGCATTTCTCAATATTGTCACTGTCACCCTACCTAGAGTGCCTGCCTCAGGGCAGACACTCCAAACTAGCGGTATGCTCTATAATCCGATTTCACCAAGTCACTAATAAATGTGAACTCCAGGATCATTACAACAGTCTCCCCATGGAGTCACATCTGAAGAAGTGAGGTTTTTGCCCACGGAAGCTTATGCTCAAATAAATCTGTTAGTCTTTAAGGTGCTACCAGACTCCTTGTTGTTTTTACAGACCACTTAGACACTCTAGTCTATCTTGCCACCCAGATTGGATTTAGTGATAAATGGTCACTTACACCAAAAATCACACCGTATTCAGGTTGCTCCTGGTTCCAAGACACCATTGGTATTCAAGATTTTACACCAAAGACAATCCCTGTAGCCAATCCCTTAATAAACTATCTAAAGGTTTATTAACTAGGAAAAGGAAATGAGAGATTTATTTACAGGTTAAAGCAAGCAAACATATACATACATATGAGTTACCATCTAAGAGTGACAGAGTGTACTGATCGGTCAATTCAGAGTGTCTTTCAGGGCAGACCCAGGAGGTAACCCCTGGGGATCTTTGGTTTCAGTTTAGTTTCTCTGGTCCTGTGAGAGTTCAAACATCAAAGAGATCAAAAAATCTTCACATCAACTTTTTTTATTTCCCTTTTCCAGCATTCAAAGCAGTGGGACAAGGCCTTCTGCATGTACTTCTCTGTGGGTGGATGGGGCAATTAACAAAGAATTAACAATTTTGTCTTATAATGGCAAACTTAAATTTTGATAGTCCTCCTGAATGGGTGGGGTATGAGAGTGTGTGTGTGTGAATGATTCCCATGCCTGGGTTCACAAGTTCAGAGAAAACACTTTCAAAATCATAAAGTAAAACTTACATATTTTCTTATAGCATGGAATACAGACATTACAAGTGAGACTAATGCATGCAGCATCTTACAAGCATTTTATAGAGTCTAAACACTAAATACATTCTTAAAAAAATGAATACCTATTTTGAGTAAAACTAACATACATGTGAACTAGTCTGGTCTCCAGGTATGTTTGTCATTACTTAGCTAATGCCTGCAGTCTTGACAGGAGCTGGCACCTGGGCTGCCAGTGTAACACCGAGAGACCCTGTTTGTCAACAGGCGGGATTGAACCTGGGACCTCTGGAGCTTAGTGCATATGAGCCTCTGCTGCATGAGCTAAAAGCCCATGGGCTGTTAGCTACGGCTGTAGAGCAAACCCATGTTATCTCTCTCTCTCTCTCTAAGTGGTCTTGTGCCACTAGAACACCGCACCCAGAAGGTGTGTGGGTTACACCAGCATCACACAGTGTACTACTAGTATATCATTTGTTACATTGTAAGACTAAAGACTGAAAATGGCCATTGCTTTGAATTCATCCCAGGCTAGTAGTGACCAAAAGTTACCTACTGAGCGGCCTTTGTGAAATGAACTGGTGGTCTTAATCTAATTCCCAATTAATAGGAACCCACATTGCAACTGGTATATACTTACACTCCTCTTGGCATTTTAAACAGAGATGGGAAGGTTTGGAGGAATGCTGGAACTAATCCTACCCTTTCAACACTTGAGCTGGTCTCTTCCTGTCAGGGATCAATGAGGTGCACTAGAGATGTAACCATGCAAGCAAATTTCCTCCGCCTTTGCTCATGAATCTATTCTACTGATAGAGCACTTCAGACTCTAGTGCTGTCAATCTGGTACCTTTCACAAGTTCTTTTTAGAGTATATTTTATGCAAATAAATTGCTTTTTAGTCTGCTTTGGAATATAAAATGATGAAGAGTTTCATGTAATACAATTTTATTTTTGCATTAGTTTCAAGTGGGTCCAAGGATCTTCTGTTTGCTAATTTCCTGGGAATAAAAAGGCATTGGTAAAGTATATTTCTGCTTCTGCTCAGCTTTGTGCTCTGAGTTGTACTTATGGTCCTGAAGTGGTGCCAAATACAAGGCATATCTTCATAATTCATAAAGGGACAGGGTTAAGATGGTGAAAACTCAAGTATTGGGAGAACATCTATTTGCTCAGAACTGATGATTCATTTCTTGTGAATTAAATTTTCATTTTTAACAGAGGCATAGTTATGCATAAGGATCACAGTTCAAACTTTTTAAGGTACAGTAGTCACAGTTATTAAGGTGGAAAAGATCTGGCAGTCCACCCCATGCAATATGCAAGAGCATCTTTACTGAATATTCACAAGGGCTTTACTCTATCTTGGAATATCTCCAGTGATTTATAAATGGCTTTGGAAGACTATTCTCTTATCTAACTATTCCTACAGGTAAATATTGTAAGCTGTTTAGATACATTTCTCATGTCAATTAACAGTCTCCTTTCTCCCTAAATCGTACTTGTGTAATTCTCTCAGTCTTGGCTCATACTGGTATGAGAATTTTTTCAAGTCCTCCTCCATTTTGCTTACCTTTCTCTGAATTTCCTGCAGTTTCTTAATGTATTTTTACACCCTGGCACCAAAAACTGGACACAGTTCTCAGTGTGGATGTACTAATAACTGCAATGTTATATGGCCAGAGAGAGGGAATACTAATGCATATTTATAATGGAATATAATCACAGAGCAAGCGTAATCTAATGTTGCAAGGAAGAAAGTAGAATAAATATTGTCATATTTGTCTCCTTAATGCACAGTATTATTCCCGGATAAATTACTCCTACATTTTTCATTTCCACCCAGCATCGTGGTTTTCTAAAATTTTTCTCCAAGTCATAGCGGGCAGCCCTTCTCCCAATGCAAGAACACAACAAGGAAAAAGATTAGATAAGCAATATATTATAAAAGGGTCGCCTATTCCCTCCAGTAAATTAGGTACAAAATGATGAGAACTTTTAAAAATTTTCAATCTCTACAACGGTGTCTATCAAAAATCTGAAACAACAGAACCCACAGGGATTGGTGACAGCATTTTATAGTGAAATCAGACCAGTGCTTTTAACTTTTACAGTTTTACCCATATTCATGTAGGGCCAGTTTTGTGATAGACAAGGAGTCTGGTTTCTAGGCTGGAGGGTAGGACTGTGAATTGCTTTTCTTTTTGCTCCCATCTGTCAAAAAAGAGGAAGAGACTAGATGGTGACTAGCTGCCCTAATGAATTCAAAAGCATGTTTACCAAGGAATGCCGCTACATGGCTGGTGGTCACTTGGGTGCCAAAAACTTCAGTGGTGCAGTAAGATCATTAGTAATGATTATCAGCCCAGACCACCTTAAGAATCTAGCTAGAGATCGATCAGAGTGGTGCTTGAACTACAAGGAGGTGACATGCCTTTGGGATTTGCTATGAGGATGATGCCCTACCCTCTGGTCCAGTTTCCTTAGGGAGAATGTAGCTGGTCATCTGTCATCCCCTCCAGTCCCACTGCTGATTTGGCTAACCTATGAGTTGCCAGATCTGGGCAGGTGCTTTCAGAAGTGCAGGATCCCAGGCAGTCACTTACAGTGGACAGAGTTGAGGCTGATCCTGGCTCCACGCACCCATTTTTATTTAGTTTTATTTTAACAACAAAAAAAAAATCGTACTTGTGTAATTCTCTCAGTCTTGGCTCATACTGGTATGAGAATTTTTTCAAGTCCTCCTCCATTTTGCTTACCTTTCTCTGAATTTCCTGCAGTTTCTTAATGTATTTTTACACCCTGGCACCAAAAACTGGACACAGTTCTCAGTGTGGATGTACTAATAACTGCAATGTTATATGGCCAGAGAGAGGGAATACTAATGCATATTTATAATGGAATATAATCACAGAGCAAGCGTAATCTAATGTTGCAAGGAAGAAAGTAGAATAAATATTGTCATATTTGTCTCCTTAATGCACAGTATTATTCCCGGATAAATTACTCCAATTTTTTCAATAATTTAATGAGCCTCATGTCTCAATCAAGGTTTATGAATAACTGCCTGTACTAACACTGCCTTCCATAATAACTATCATTTCAAGAGAAGGGCCTCTATTTTCTTTATTGCTAATAACTGCTCAAGTATAAATTGCACATAAAGTCAGAAAGGTGACTAAAAATAAAATAGCATTTTCTTCCAGATCAGGTCAATGCTTCTGTGTATTCTAAATCATGTCTGATTATTTTATTGACAAAAATATTTTTTTTTTACCATTTTTTACTCCTGTGAGCATTGCAGAGTCAGCACAGCTCTGAAAGAGTGAGTTGGCATCTATTCTGCCTTGCATATCATTAGCAGAACTGGTAACTCTACTACTCCCCGATATTTATTGCTGTTGTTGATGCAGTAAGTCTGAAAGAATGCAGTTTGACTCAACACAGCTTGAATTTTCAGGGCTGGCAGTTAGGAAAATCATCTTTTTACTTGTGAATTGAGCAAACTTGTTCTGAAAGGCACTGAGGGATAATAAGCATGCTGTTGTTTTTACAGTCACCTTTGAGAGACTAGCCATATTTTAATTTGGTGTGGTCAGCAGAGTCAGAGTTTCAGGGCAACTGTATGTGTGTTCCCCTTCCATGGTCCACCAAGGGCATCCACTGTTAGGCTTCTGGCTTCCAGACATCACCTCTGCTGGGTGGCACTCTGACCTCCTGACCGGGGAATCATTAAGGCTTCACAGTTCCCTGCCTACACTGTGATATCCCCAGCAAGCCAGACTGCCTGAAAGGTCAGGTACTACACTTTGCTTTTCCCTCTAGAGGCTCTGACCAATGTATTGCAGGCAGTTATAAGTTACCACACAGCTCTTTCTAAGCACCCACATTTATTTTTGAGGTGAAAGCATTACAGAAAAAACATAATAAAACAATAAAAGAATCTGCACACATACGAAAAAGCTCACCAGAGGTCACCTCTAACTCTATGGCTCTGGTAGGTGTCAGTCCTTCAAAACCCACAACAAGTTCATAGCTGTCTCAGATTCAGAACCAGAACCCTGGCTGGGCAGTTAAGCCATTTCTTTACACAGCTTGGGCAGGTGATCTCCAGTCTATGGGAACAAGTAATCTGCAGACTATGACCCACTCCTCAAGGTGTAGTTTCAAAAGGCTGGGTTTTTGCATAATCAGACTTGGAAAATTTTTATTAATCTCTCCCTAGGTATTCCCCAGGAAATCCCCTTCATATCTATTGTCCCCAAAGTCCATTCTTGTTTGGCATATTTTTAGTATCATCCTTTAGACTTCCAGACCTCATATCTCCTCTCCCCCTTGGAGAGGTTACATGCAATCCTGGCCCACAATAACACATACACTTAATACTATAAGATTTTTTCAAGGGTATTGCAGGAAATTGCCATATCTGTCACAGGCAGCATTTCATAGTTCAGTAAAAGTGGTGGTAGCCTTTCATCAGCAAACTTGACTCAAAATTCCAAGGACTAAAGTTCTAATGAAGCCAGAGACTACGTAAGCAAAACAATCTGTATTTATTTATTTATTTCTAGGGGAGAGAGAGAATAAAAATAGCATTCTACTCTCACTCCAAAACATTATATTGCTAGATGGAATGGTAGCAATTCTTTTAGAGTCCACATTTCATTTCAAAGGACTTTCCTGGTTGGCAAAGAAGAATAAATCAGGCAATGGCTGGAAGTCCTCATATACAAACTGCATAAATATTTCCAGCCCTTAAGCATTTCAAGGTCTTTCATCTGCAATTCCAATGTGTGGCATTACTTTTGAATTATTCCATCTTAAAATTGTGCCTCTGCCAACATTTCAATGGCAACATTGGATCCTAGTGTGGCAAGGAGACTGGGAGTGTGAAATAACAGAACATACCTGCATTTTCTTTAAAATCTTGCATAACAACAAAGGAGCAAGGAGTTGCTTTAGCCCTTTTATATAATACAGTTCCTGACTACTGCTGAAACTAATTTCCAGAAATATTCTGCTAGTTAGAAATGTGCAGACATATTTTTATTACCTAATGTTTGTCGTCTGTGGCACCAACTATATAATTAAAGGTATTTTTTTTTCTTTTTGAATATGGCAACAGGAATTTCATTTATTAAAAAAAGTCAGTTTGGTACTTAAGAGATGCAGTGCAGGTAGATTTCCCCCAAGAGCTTTGCTGATCCATTTCAGGCCTGGGCTACATCGTATATGCTATTCAACTATTAGACAAAGGCATCTCTGACTCAGTTTTTAAAAGTGACTAGTGATTTTGGATATCTTAATATTTGGGTGTCTGGTTTTTGGAGGATGGGTGCTCAGCACTTTCTGAAAATCAGGCCTTTGCAAGGTGTCTTAAACGGAGCAGAATAAGAACATACCTTTTGGATGCAACAAAAATTGAAATACCTCAAATTTGCTAAATGCAGTTGACCTGTGACCTATAGCAGTATTTAAATTCCAGAGTATTAATTTGAGATGAGTAAATTGAAACTTTTATACGCAACAGATAATTAACTAGTGGAACTCACTGAGGCTTAAGAACACGTAGTAGAATTAAAATAGAGAAGGATTAGACATTTCTATGGATAATGAGAACATATACAGTTACATTAGACAGGATTATTATTATATTGAGGGGCTATAACCCCTCTTGCTTCTCGTCAAAAACCAATCTCTTAACTGACAGGGATTAGAAGCTTCCCTTGTGAGAAGGTTATCTCCTAATTGCCCACTATAGGGGTCCTTGCAACTTCTACTGAAGTTTTAGGTACTAGTCTCTGCGTGAAACAAGATCCTGGATCAGATGGAGTACAGGTCTGATCTGGTATGGCAATTATTATGTCCCTATGAATCAATACCAACGTAAACCTTTGTCTAGTACTTGGACTAAACTTGAATCTCTTTTGAGGATTAAAAAAATGAGAAGAGCCTTTAGAAAAAAATGTATTTTCAGGCCTCTGAACACTTTGTTTTTGTTGTATGTTTTCCACTTCCAAACCCATAGAAAACCAAACTATTCTTGGGTTTTCTAACCTAAGTCCAGGAGGTTCTGAACATGGTGTGAGACAGCTACTTCCTGTGCCATTCCAAGCCTGATATCTTGACCAAAAATGTTTAGATAATCTCCAGATAAACATGAATTTCTTGAGTGTTTATCCAACCTCAGCCAAACCATTAATCACAGCAACTAACCCACTACTCACAATACCACCTGCCTCCCTGTATCAGGAAGGACTTTGTACTGTGAAAAATTAATTAGCTCCTTAATTAGCATCAGTAAAAGTGGTGATAACTGTAATTTAAAAAGAAAAAAACCCTGTAATTTAATTTAATTAAAAAGAAACCTGTAATTTAAAAAGTTGGTCCAGATAATGTGTAAACATTTCTGTGGGTAATCAACTTCCCCCTAGAAAAAAGTAAGTATTAATTTAGTAGCCTGTCACCTACATGCATACAGTCACTGATGATGATGATGATATAATTTATTCATTTCTAGCCCCGTAGTTTGTCACCTAATGTATCACTGGTGGACTTGAATCCAGAAGTTCTGCCCTTTACCTGTCTACATTTGCCATAGGCTTAATTTGTGCAAGTAAACGTGAACTAGCGAGAGTGTTACCTTACTGCAGATGCTGGGCCTCTTCCAAAATTGTGTGTCTCTGTCTCCCAGTTTTTATCTCATTCTTGCTGAGAGTACTAATTTTATTTTTGCTTTTATTCTTATTGTTAAAGGATAATATGAGGCACAAACCTGTTGTTCAGAAAGTCATCAGTGAATAGGTGCAACTAAAGACCTATGTTGATTTATTTACCCCATTACAGGGTTGCCCAGGAATTAACGAAGCTCTAAATATTTAAAAACAAAAATGAAGACTGGGCTTTCCAAAGGCACCTAAACACCTAAATGGGTTAGGTGCCAAACTTCCACTGAAATTCAGGGAGTGGAGAGCTTACATCCCTTATTCCTATTAGAAAAATCTCAGTAACATAACATCACCATTCTTCTAACCCTAATTCAAGAACTACCAGGGGTTCTCTGAATCTGTTTGTCTTTTCTTCACTGTCACTCTTCTTTCCATTACACTGGTCTGTGGATAACTAATGCAAATTGTCTTCCATGCAAGAGAGCTCTGGTTAATATTGCCACTTAGTACAAACAAGCATGCAATAATGCATATGATACATACACACAGTTCTATATAATTACTAGATTTCATAATTGCAATAATTCATCCCTTACAGAACTGTATTATGGTTGTTCTGTATCCTGCTAACCAACATGTTAGATTTTTTAAATTACTAGAATTATAAATAATTTGTGTGTATTATAACTATTTTATTATTTAATATAGTGAGAGTGCGGGGAAATAACCTGGTATAAATCTAGGGGAAACCACCTCTTCTCCTTGGGGTTTCAAAAGGACACCGTTGGTCAGATGATAAAGTATTGGATACCTGTAACTCGCAATGACTTCAGCTGTAACTGCAGATGCTCAGTAAACAGCCCTATATCTCCAGAGAATTACCCCCCAAAAGTTTTCATCTCAAATTTTCCCATAACTATTATATTCCAGTTTATATTATCCTAAATCCAAATATTACAAGGCTAATTCCTCCCTCCCGCACCCCAACAAGTAGCAGGCACACATCTACCTATCATAAAGAAAACAGTAATCCTCCATCCTCTCCCCATATGTTAAAGAAGATAATTCTGACCATGATGAGTGAGCTGATTCCATTAAAATAAGAACATTCATTCCCCACCAAGTCTTGATTAAAGTCCTGGTTAGTTTTCTTGTTATCCAATGTCCTCATCTATGTGAATCTTGATTTTGGACAAGTCTGTAAGTGGAAGTTCAAAAATGTCAAGAAAAGAGTCTTTTCCTGCAATATTTCTGGTCCAGCATAAGTAGAACTGTAGAGAATTTTTTTTCCACAGAAAGCTTTGTGTTTTCATCAAAACCCTGAAAACTGGAAGTGTTTGATATTTGGCAATCAAGAACATTTGGCCAAAAACTGAAAACTGATTTTCAGTAAAAAGGATTTTGGGTTTTTTTGCCCAAAATAAAAAAAGTTCAAGGAAAACAGACACTCTTCATGAAAAGTTTTGTTCAGTTGAAAACCTAATTTTCTTCTGAGAAAGAGTTTTGACAGAAAATTGCTGTACTTCCCAGCAGGAAGTACTGACTGTCTCATAAGAACTTGTTCTTGTGAAATTACCAATCACAGTTTTGCACACCCTCGAAGACTGGCTAACTTTGATTAAACCTCAGAACTTTTGGTCCTTAAATCAAACTAAACCTTTACCTTTTGTGGATTTCCTCATGACTGAAAAATAGAAAACCATTGAATTAAAGGGTAATTAAATACTTGTAATTGGTTACTAATGGGAGGAGATAAGATTCACAAACCTCTGAGACCAAATTAATCCATGGTAGAACTCTGCTGATGACAGTCATTTTAATTTTTCATTCTTTGAAAATCAGATTAATTTGGTGCATGGAATAGGGACAAGGGTTACCAATATGCAAAAGACTTCTTGTTCTTCTTTTATAGGGAAATAGCAACATTTATAAGTTAATAGGTTTGAAATCCATTTGGGGGCTTCAGGAGATGTAGCATGCATTTTTGCTATGCTTCCTGGAAATGAAATTATGGGGTGTTTGTTCACAATATGTTTGATGGTTTGGAGGTCTGCACATTTGCACTGGGGTGAATTCTTGATTCTCCACTTGTGCATCAGGCACATTCATCTTCCATGTAACATTGTAATATGGTTGATGGTTGTCCAGTGTCTTCAGCAGAGCAAAAAAAAAACCAGGCAGTTCTATGGTGGGATCATCTATAAGGAGCTTGTTGTTTACATCAGACCCTGTCCATTGTATCTGTCAGGTGCCTTCTGGGTTGAAGCTGGATGACAGCAGAGCTTCTCCAGCCAACCAGAATGGCCAGCAGGATTTCTGGTGAATGCAAGGTTGGAGAACAACAGAGCAGGAGCTTTTGGTTAGTGAGAACTTTCTTGTACTTACGCAAGGTAGCCATCTCTTACTGGATGGTTGAAGGAAGGATGTTTGTGAGGACTGAAAGCCGAGACAGTGGGGTCAGCTTCAGGGTGCCTGTTACAAGTCTCATAGCCGCATTTATCTGGGTATTGACAAGGACCATATACAAGCTTCTTCTCCAAACTGGTGTGCACTACTCGGCTGTGGAATAAACTAAATTCAGCTTTGCTGTTCATAGCATTTGATCATCACAACCCCTGTTAGAACCTGCTAGCTTTTGGATGATATTGATGAAACTTTTCGTTTTATGGTGTACCTGTTTCAAGTGATATTGATAGGTAAGGCTGTGATCGAGAGTGACCCCTAGGTAGCAGGGGTTCGGAGTGTGGGTGATTGCCTTGCCACAGAAGTTTATGTTCAGCATTCTCTTAGCTTCAGAATTGCTGAGATGGAAAGCTGATGACACTGTTTTTGATAGATTGGGTCAGAGCTGCCAGTACCTAAAGTAATTTTCCATCTTTTTAGCATTAACGGTGTCTTCCACTTCCTTGAGTGTTACAGCTTGTGTCATTAATGCAAGGTTGTCGGCATAAATTAACTTGCAGCATGTCATTTTGGTCATATCACTTATATATAAGTTAAAAGTTCAGTTATACTTCCTGATTCCCTCCTGTTTTCTTTGCCCCAGTATCTGAAAGGCCAACCAGGGTAAATTATTCCTTGAGTTTTCCAGCTGTCCACAGTGGCAGAGTGCTCACCTTAACTTCCCTTTCTGCAAAACGGATTAATGAAAGCCTTTTCATTTTTGCCCCTTACTTGCTCTTCAGAGGGTAACAATCTCCCTGAAACTACTCTAGCCCCTACTGACCCCCTCCTTGCACACATTCACACCTGGACCTTCCTCCTTGTTAATGCCCCTCCTTGCCTTTACATCTCACACTTCAAGCCTGTTATGGCTTTTAGAATTTTGTTTTTGGCTGCTGTTGATTGCAAAACATAAATACACATGTTTTGATTTTTGGCTTCATTCAGCATCTTTCAGAAATACTATCCAGATGCCTACTATGGGGTACAAGATCAATTATTTAGACTCCTTTTTACTTTGATTGCAAATAGAGCATGTTCTCCACTGTTTCCCTTGCTTCACAACAAAGCTAACAATGATTTATAGAAATCTCTTAAAGGGAGCAATATTTTATTCTAAGCACGCTAGCCTCCTCCCATCAGACTCTGTTATATAAACTTGGGGAATTACTCACCGTATTTGACTAACTTTTTAGGGTTTTGTGCATGTTAAAACTGACAGCTCCTCTGCGATGTGCTCCTCAATTTCAAAGCATGGATCGTGGCTGGGATGGCCACCACTGGACCGCCTCTTTGAACCACATACGCTTATGTAATTTGGCATGTTCTGTGGAAGTGAAGAAGATTTGGGGTAAGATGTATGATTAACAAAGTCTTCTACAATTATACTAGCTGATGTCACCATTTCGGAGTCTGCATGAAGGGTGCATTGGACACAGATAGAGGCTGTATTGTGAAAATTTTAACATATTGTTTAGCTTTTTTTATTCTGAATTTTGCACTGTGGTTCAGTTAAACATTTTTAAATCTCTCTCTCTCTCTCTCCCTCCCTAGCCCTTGGTTAAGTACTTTCTAGTTCCCTGCAACTACAGTCAAATGTGTGTGAAGGATTCTGTAGCCTGTGACAGTATTTCTCTCTATTGTATTGGGTTACGTTTTAAAAATGCAAAACTTTGGAAAGTCAAATTTAGCCCATTGAAAAACTGCAAAGACATAGGGTTATTTTCAGCTGGGAAAAGCTTTCCAATGTGATGTACTGCTCGCAGAGCAAATGGTGATCAGGTTATTAACAGATTAGCTGTGAAATCAGGTCTTTTGCAGGTGTCTGTATGACCAGGGAAACCATTCAAGCTTCCTCTAACTACTGTGAATTCTGTGAAATACTCTTGAGATTTTTTTTTTAATGTCAGCCTCAGTTTATGGATCTGAAACTTTTGGCAGATGCTGGCATGTACATGCTGTCAGTGCATAGCATTGCGAAAGCACAATCCATTTAATGGTCTGATAATCTTCCTTCCATCCAGCTGTTCCCCAGGAGTCCATTTTGTGGGGGGAAATGGGGGAGTTCTGGAACTCAATATTTAAAGTGGGATAGTGGGATCCAGTACATGAATTGTTTATATTTATATGGTCCTCCTCATGGTAGTATCTGGTCTCTAAACAACTGCTAATGAATGTTATCCTCACAGCACCTCTCTGAGGTAGGGAAGTACAATGCCATTGTGTAGATGGAAGACCAAGGGATGGGAGAAAGTGACTTGCTCAAGGCCACACAGGAAGTCTGTGGCTGAGCTGGGAACTGAACCCAGCTCTCCTGAATCCCAGTCCAGTGCCCTCTCCATCTTTTCTTCCTACCCTTTCTCACTTGCTCAGGAATTTTCTGGAGATGTCCTAAGTTACAAATAAAATGGGGCACCTACACTAGGACGTGCACAGATGCCAACGGTTCTGGTTGTAGTATAAATATAGATGATGCAAATGTTTAAAATAATGAAATATACTTCTGAATACTTATTTATTGCTTTCTATGTATTCTTGCCCTTGGTGCAACTCTACCATTAACTGCTGTTCTATCAGGGTTATGCTTCTATCTTAATATAGTGCACATTTGGTGGAAGACCTGACTATTCATATCTTGGAGGAAAGCAGCATTTTTAACACTAAATCTCTCTCTCTCTCTCTCACACTCACTCTCTCTCTCACTCTCACACTCACTCTCTCTCTCACACTCACACTCACTCTCTCTCTCACACTCACACTCACACTCACACCCCTTTTAACTGTTATTATTCCTGCTTAATAGAAGCGCAATTTGGTGCTGAATGGAAAGTAAAGTATAACAACCAGGAATATGCTTGTACAATGGCACTGCTGTGAACTCACAGTAGATGGCAGATCACTTTGGGCAGAGGAAGGGTCAGTTTTATTTACTCTATCTGGTATTCTTCAGTGCAAGCGAAAACAAATTGCAGCTGAAGTCTTCTGAGTTCCAATCTATCCCAGTAAGGATGGTGGCAACCAAGCTATGACAAATTACCTCCTCCATCCTGAAATTTCTGTAATGAAAATTGCTCCTTCTGGGCTTGACTAACCTGGCATCTTTTTTCAGTTCTCTCACTGTAAAACTACTACTGGAGCGGCAGCAATGGTGTGAACGCTAGTGAAGAGCGGTCACTTGTATCTATGCCGCCATATCATTTTATATGACGGCATGGTACTAACGCCTATGCCCTTTCTCTCACTGTTGCGGTCACTGGTGGAGCTGCTTCAGTGTAGCATAACAGTAGCTGGAAGACCTAGAATAACTCTAGGTGAAGATGGAAACTACAGTTGGCTGAATGCAGAAGAGCCTAATGGGAGTGGTGGTGGTTGCTCTGGCGAAACAAATATCCGGATTATGTTAGCATTGCTTCTGCTGCAAGGGAAGGAGCTGCTTTGCAACTTAAACTTGCAGAAAACATCTTTCAAGTACTACTCGACTTATTCTGTATTAGTGGGAGGAGGGAGGGAGGAAACAACCTATTCTTCCGTTGTCATTTAGATTCTACAACTGAAACATTTTGGAATGTATTAGCAGTTGACTAACTCTCTTGCATCTATCACAGAGAGTCAGGTTGGTGGATGACATTAACAAATTAACAGCATCATTTGTTGGGTGCTGATTGTGTTATTCATGTATCTTCTTTTTACATGAATCAGTTGAGATAAACAGTCCTGTTGCATCTCTTTCTCTGGGTTCTGGAAGCCTCTTTCAAAACAGAGCATGGCATACTGTGACAGATATGGCAATTTCTTGCAATATCTTGGGGAGATTGTACTGTATTAAGTTTATGTATCATTATGGACCTGGGATTACATATAAATCCACAGGGGAGGGTAACCACAGGCCCTCCAAGAATTGAGAACAGTGGGGAGTGATTAAGCAAATTTACTCAGGTTTTAACACCTCCTGAGGGGTACTACCACATGGTGAGACTCACTTGTACTACTTCAGAGTGAATGCTCCAGAGACTGACAGACAAAGAAAGGGCTTTTGGTTAAAGAGCCTGGGTTTAAACTGACTCTAGGGCTTCTTTCTGATCCGGCAAATGGACAGGACCTTCTGTCCAAGGGGACATTGACCAGAGCTCTTATAGATGGGGGGTGGGAGGGGAACAGTGAGCTCTGGCAAGCTTATTAGCATTTGTAAAGGTTCTTTTATTGTTTTAATATGCTTGTAATGTTTTTAGCGTAGAATAAATGTGTTTATTTAAAAAGAGCTGTGTGGAAATGTAACTGTGGGCAATTATGCAGTGTACTGTTTCAGAAGTGAAAGCAAAGGAGACTTGTTAGAGACAATTGTCTTGATGGGGGAATTCACAGTGTAGGCAGGGAACTATGCAGCCTGTAGAAACCCTGGTCAGGGAGGGAGACATGGGAGTCAGAAGCCTAAGAGGGGGTACCCTTGCTGGACCACAAGGGGGAATGCAGAGTCAGTTGCTCTGAACTGTGACACATCCACTGCTCGGATAGCTTTCATGCTGTATGTTGGACAGCTCCAGATACTGCTGAGGAGTATATTAGTGCCATCCCAGCCTGTCTTTGTGCGCTAAACACTGAAAACATAGTTTGAATTTTTGAAGGTGTTCTGAACTCTTTCTCTTCTCAGTGAGTAGTAAAAGTGACTAAAAATGTCTAAAATGCAAAAAAGGGAAACTTGGAAAGATCTGTTGTATGTTTGAATGTAACTCCTGTCACCTTAAGCAGATTCCTTCAGAAATCAGTTCAGAATTGTCCTCCTGGTTTTGATGAACTACTTCATCCTGCTTCTCAAACTACATTCCAAAATATACTACTATCTGTTTATTCAAGGTGGCCACTTCGCTGGCTCTGTAGTTAGGAGTTGCTTTTTCACTTGTACTTCCTTATCTGTCTGGAAAAAATCTGTCCCTCCTTTGTCCATCCAGTCAATTTCACTTTTCAAATCTTACCCTAAATTATTAGTATTTAGAAAAATTCAGGAGACTTAGGTCTTCTGATTTGACAGGTTTATGCAGGTTTATGCAAACAATCAGGTACCACACATGTAGAGCCGGTACCTGTAACAAACAATTTTTTAAATGATTTTAGACTCTTTTCTATTTACAGATTTGTTGAGAAAAAAATCAATCTTTTAAAATATGTTTGGTATTTGAATTTGCTTTCTGTATAATTTAAGAAGCTCTGGATTGTTTGTGAATGTTTCATTGTAGATGTTCAGTAGATTATTTGATATTTAACATTTACTGGTCAGCTAGGCCTGGATTTTCAAAGATTTCAGCAACTACAAATGGTGCTAGATTTCAAAAGAGCTCAGCTCGCACTTAGGCATCAAAATAATGGGCCAGATCTTCAAAGATGTTTGGCACAGTGGGTGCTGAGGATTTTTGAAAATTTGCTGAGGTGCCTAAATGGGAGCTCAGGTCTTTTGAAAATCTGACTCCACTGGTGGGTGGGTGTGAGTGAAAATCTGGTCCTAAACTCTGTTGAAAATCTGGCCCCTAATTCACATGACGTTATTTCTGTTCTTCAGTTGGACATAACTAACCTTTATAAACTTATTCCACTTCCTCCCCTAATGAATTTTGTCTGATTACAAAACAAATTTTATTTCTTGATTTTATGAATCTCTGGATCTGAAACTCTCTTTACGTGGACTTTGACATAAATGAAACTTGATATATATGAATGGTCACAGATGGTGAATGTTATAGTGGCTACTAACAGGTCAAATAAAAATCCATCTCCTCATTTGACAAAATGCTCACGGAAAGGTATGTTTTTACAATATTTAACGAGCTCTAATTCACCCACCACTTAAATTCTCAAAATAGGGCTAATGTGGGTCTTAACTAGTATATAAGTTTTGTTCTGGACCTTTGCATAGGGGTGAATTTCACCCTCAGAGTGTAGAAGCAAAAACTTAACAGAAATCTCTTTCTCTATGACTGTCCCTATTGGAAAGATAGTATCATTAATGTAATTCTTTTTCTAAATGCTATTACTCTCTAGTGTGCATTACCATTAAAACTTCCAGTCCTAAAATCTGCATTACTTTCCCTTTCAAATGATTTTTCTTTCAAAACCTTCCCTTGTTACTTTAGCTATGAGTGATTCACTCTGTCTGAAGCAATTTGTAATGCCCTTCATGAAGGATACTATATCAAATTAAATGTTGTTATAAAGTATATTTTACGTGCTGTAGCCACATAAGTACTAAGGCTGGGAATTCACTATAGCATTGAGTTTGAATTCCATAATGTGTGTTGGGCTCTGCATGGCAGGTTTACTCCCAAATTGTAACTGTTTAAACCAATGTTGTTTCACAGGGTTGCTGGGAATGGGATGGTTGTTTCCACAGTCTAAGTAACAGTAATAGGCACATTGAAAGAGCAGGTGCACAGAAATCGTAGCTAATATATAACATACCCAGCTTTATAAGGATCTGTATTTATATGGAAAAGAAAAGTGGTGTTTAACTAGACCAGGGGTGGGCAAACTTTGTGACCCGAGGGCCACGACGGGGGTTGCGAAACTGTATGGAGGGTGGGGTAGGGAAGGCTGAGCCTCCGCAAACAGCCTGGCCCCTGCCCCCATCCACCCCCTTCCACTTCCCACCCCCTGACTGCGCCCCTCAGAACCCCCAACCCATCCAACCCCCCACTGCTCCCTGTC
The DNA here is from genome assembly GCF_965140295.1 of Lepidochelys olivacea. Lineage (NCBI taxonomy): Eukaryota > Metazoa > Chordata > Testudines > Cheloniidae > Lepidochelys > Lepidochelys olivacea. The sequence continues at coordinate 75,489,461 of NC_140417.1, read as the reverse complement.
CCCGACTGCCCTGACCCCTATCCACACCCCCGCCCCCTGACAGGCCCCCCCGACCCATCCAACACCCCACTTCTTGAGCCCTGACTTCCCCCTGAACCTCCGCCCCGTACAACCACCCCCTGACTATTCCCCGGGACCTCCTGCCCCTTATGCAACCCCCTCCCCCCGCCCCCTTACCAGGCCGCTCAGAGTGGCAGGACAGGCTTGTTGGACAGCCTGGGAGGTGGGTGGGTGCAAGCTCTGCTGCTGGCATGGCTGCGAGGGAGGAGGGACAGCGGGGGAGGGACCAGGGGCTAGCCTCCCTGGCTGGGAGCTCAGGGGCCGGGCAGGATGGTCCCGCAGGCTGGATGTGGCCTGTGGGCAGTAGTTTGCTCACCTCTGAACTAGACAGTAAATACTATGTAGCCTCAGATTGTCATCCAGGTAAGAAGAGTAAGAAATGTAATCTCGCTGCAGTTTGGGGATTCTACCATTCCAGACAGTATCATCGAATCTTTGTTAGTCCATTAAGTTGCAGAAATAGTCTTTACAGTGTAACAGAAAATGGCACTGAATAACTGAAAGAGTAACCTACTAAATGGTGGATTCTCTGTAACTTGAAGTCTTTATCATGATTTGAGGACTTCAGTAACTCAGCCATGTTTCTATGGTTATGGGCTTATTGCAGGAGTGGGTGGGGGAGGATCTGTGGCCTGCGATGGCAGGAGGTCTGACTAGGTGATAATGATGGTAGCTTCTGGCCTGAAAATCTATGACTCTAAACAACAAATAGCTAAGACCTTAGTAATTACTATGGCTGGCCTTGTAAACTACCATGCAAAATTCAAGTTTCCAAAAGATGATTGATGTGAATCAAATAAGATTTCAGAGCAAAAATATACAGGTCCCGATACTTGGTTGGCGTAAAGGGGGGCTACAGTACATCAATTTGCACCAACTGGGGATCTCGCCTACCGTCTTTTGACAGTAATTGGCTATCTTTGGAACTTCTGGCTTTGTCTCAAGGATATCTGGAGTAGACATGCTTCAGAGATTTTGGTTATTTATTTGCCCCAGAGAAAAGAATGTGAAAGGGAGCTTGCCTGCAGCTTTTAATGTTAGAAAATAGATACTAAATACTGCTCAGTTGGCTGCATCATTCCCTTCTACCACTGTAGTCCAAAACTGTACATCTGAACTATGGGTGCTCTTGTAATGCAGGCCAGCCAATTGTCAGTCTCTCTTACAGAAAGCGTTCATTCTTTAACTAGTGTTGGAAACAATTTCGCCCTTTCTAGACCAGAAGTCAAATAATTTTCTACCCCAGTAGATGAGTGGCCATTGGTTTTCATGGTGGACAACAGGCCCTTTTCAAAGTACAGACAGGACCCAGATTTAAAAATAAAATCTAAACTCTCTTTGCCGAGACAAGGGGAGAGGAGTTTGTGCAAGCTGTGAAATGGTCTCTGATTTTGGAGGTCAGCTCCTTTCAGCTTTGTTTTCTTTTTATTTGCTGTTCTGCACAGAGTAAATTTACTGAAAAGCTCAGCCAAGGCTGAGAGAAGCTTCTCTGATTTGGAAAATGCCTCTGAATACATATCCTATTGTGAAAGAATTACACATATTTCCCCCCTAAGATCCAGTGGGCCAGGATGGGAATAATCAGTCCAGCTGCAAGTGTGTCAGGAGCCACAGTGGGATGGAATGCTGGGATTCTAGGCCTCCTTCAGACTTCTGTACAAATTTCTGGACTTGAACCAGAAAATGCGGTAAGGGTTGCAAGATTTTTTGATGTTTTGCAATATGTAGAAAAAGCCGGTGATAGGCACTGTCTTTACTGTTGGTAGCCTATTTTCTGAAACCGCTTATTGCTCAGATACAGTGAATTTAGGGAAATATAAAACTCAGGCCTAGGCAACTATGCAGTTGCATAGAACCCTGCTTTGGCAGGCCACACCCAGTCCACCAGCTAAAACACTATGCCTGATTACCTATCTGTAGTCCCAATGGCTGTGAATGAAGAATGGGATTTTCAAAAGCACCCATTGACTGTCAAAGAGACTTATGTTCCTAAGTCACTTAAGCACTCTTATAAATTGCACCCGAATTCCCTAACTGCACCACTGCCATTGTGGAAAGTTGAACTTTGGCTCCACTCCTCGCATCCCAGTCCACGTATGTGAGACCTGGAGGTGGCAGAGCCTCAAACAGTTGAGAGTTGAAAGGTTACTAGGATGGAATTGCGGGCAGGCAGAAGATGGCACAGGTACAGACTTGTGAGAACTGCCTGGTGATAGGTGAGGAGGGAGTTAAATATGTTCCAGGCAGTTGTTAATTCCCACAGGGCTCTGTGAAACCTAGAGCTCACACCTGCTCATTGCTATGCTTTCGGGCCACCACCTAGAAGAGGAAGACAACCTAGTGTCATGATGCCTCATGGAAGCAGAAACTCACCAAAAGCTAAGGAGTACTTGTGGCACCTTAGAGACTAACAAATGTATTTGAGCTGTATCCTGTATGGACTGGATGATAAATGCCTGTTCAAGTTCTTTGTTAGTTGACTGTATACATGATAGGGGATTTAGTCTGAAAATTGCTGATGATGATAAATTTTGTATTGTTTTTAGCAGTCACCTATACATCAATTCTGGATTCTCATGAGGAGTATAGATAGTTTTTCAAGTACAGTATTAAGATTTCCTCTTTCCTCCTATCCTATGCTATGACTCTCTTTGAGAACACTACAGCAACAGCAGTTTATGGATTATAGTACTTTTTCCCTGCTTAATTAATGAGAGATAATATGATCTGCAGAATTCCATTAGCCATTGTGTATGCTACATTATGTATGCAGTTCAGTTCTTTTCTCTATAGGTATTTATAGCATGCTCATCACTGTAGTATTTGAGTGCCTTCCAGAACCTTGCATTAAGCCATGTGACATAAATGTGTTGTTTGTTCTGTCATCCTCTTTCCAGAGGGAGAAGTGTGTGCAATGGAGTGTTTTGTTTTGGCTTAGTGTGTCTCTTTTTTCTTTCTTTCTTTAAAACATATACCTATTGCTCTGTGTTTCTGTTAGAAAAGGCAAGGTCAAAGAAATGTGCCTTGCACTTGGAGCAGAAAGCAGTGAGGTTTGTGATGGTACTTAGTTCCTGGGGGAGTCTCCGATCACTCCTGGTAAAAGTTCTGTCCCCTGCATAGGTGAACTTTGTTCTTAGGGATGACACTCCCATTGTGCCACAAGAGTGAAGTCATCAACCACTGTCCAAATCTTGTTTCCATGTGAAAAACGTTCTCACATTAATATTAAGAACTCAATAAAGGTTCAGATTAAGTAAAGGCAATCAGGTGAGGTATGCAGGGATTAATCTAGCCACCAGAGATACGGCAATTGCTCTTTTTTAGAGAGTAGTCTATGAGTCTTTGCATTTTAAAGATCCACAATTTCCTGCTTTCAGGGTTGTTGGGGAGCTTGACAAGATTGGAATTGATGCTTCAGTGTTATCTTTATTTACAGTTTTGCCATGTCATTAGGAAGACTAGAGGAGGCTTTGTTTTACAAAGCTATTTCTCAGTGTGGACAGATACCACATTTTCCTGTCAATTTCATGCAGCTTTTTTCAACTGCTTGGCTTGGAAGCTCAGCTGGTGTAAATTGTCATAGTGCCACTGAAATCAATAGAACAACACTAGTGTACACCAGCTGGGCATCTGTCTGCCTACTGCCCCCTGGCATGTTTTTGTTCTTAATGATCAGATCAGCCATGGGTGGCTGAGTATATTAGGGGCATTCTACAGACACAGCTGACTAATATCGGTCCATCAAGAGCACTCTTTGGCTGCCAGTGGAACTGGAGAAAGGATGGAAGCACAAACATAGCAGCCAATGAGACTGGACCAGGGCGTGGGCAGAGTGAACTGACTCCTGCGGCAGTCAAAGAAAGTGCCAGCTAGCCTCAGGAACTTACACTGGCTGTTGGAGTTATTTGTTTGCTGGATGCAGCAATATTGCTTGATACATTTATTAGCCCTGGTTGGGTGGACTCGATCAGTACTAGCAGCTCTGCCAGTGACCGCACATAAATAAGAATGAAGGGTAAGTGCATAATGCAACTGTACAGTATCTTCAATGATATGTTTAATAATCAGTGGACATATTCCATAGACTTGCTCTGCAAAGTGCCCTGGGATTTTTCTACATTCAGAGCTATATAAATGGCAATCAATATTATTATTCTTGCTTAAAAAGTCAGGGCATGTTTCTAAAATTTCACAGTACATCTTTGTGTGTGTCCTTGTAGAATGTTTTTCTTAGGGCCCTGACCTCATCAGAAAAACATTTTATATTGGGAACCATTAAATAGCTCCCATCTTCATACTGAAAGTCTCTAAATTTTATTAACTTTTTTTTATACATAGTATATAATAACCTATATAGTTATATTAAGAACTGGTATTAATGATGACTCACTAGCGCCTACTTTTCCCTGAAGGATCTCGAAGTGCCTAATAATCCTTGCAAAACAATTTACAAACCATGTGCTAAAACCCACACCGGCTGTTGCAACTCTGCCTATAGCGTTCTCTGCTACAGGAATCCTCCCAGCCATGGCAGGGATGAGATGGGGAGGGGAGGGACTTGCTGCAGAGCTCACTTTGCTAGTGCTTACCATTGATGGGATCACACATGAGTGATCTCGGGATCCCTGCCTAACTCACTGGGCATGTCCCCTTGGAGAGATAACACATTTCCCAGCTCCACAACGTGTTGCTCTTTTCCGTGTGTGTGAGAGAGAGAGAGAGAGCAAGAGCGAGAAAGAGAGAGATGTTTCTATGTCCTTTCCCCCCTTTTGTCCTATAGCAACACAGAGCAAAATTTGGCCCTACACACAGGAATCACTTCACCCACCATTAAAATGCAGCCACCTCTGGGGTAGAATTTGACACCTTTTTAACAGCACGCCAGCAATGCTAAAATATAGTTTAGGACAGGAATTTGAAAACAGTATATCCAATTAAAACTACAGGGAAAATCCTAGAATGTGATTGCTGATGTGGAATTCAGGTGCAGAGCTATGAAAAGGTGCCAGTGGCTATTTAAGTACCTGTGGCCAAGGCCATGGTTTTATAGATCATCTGAAAGAAGGCAGCTCCAACAACATAGCTCCCCTAGCACCATATAGAAGCTTGGTTCTATACTAACCCAAAGGGAGGAGTGATACTCCTCTGTGATCCTTCCCCTAGTGCCTGGGTTTTCTATTACAGTCTTCCATCCAAACACTTACGCTTGTTCTATTTAGCTCAAAGCAGCAGAAAGTGGGATAGATGGAAGGCAGTGCTAGTCTGTATTTCTGTGGATTTCCTTTCTTTGCTTTGTTGGTGTCACACAGAAATATTGGATCCTCCTGGCCTTACTTTATAGTCCCACTCCTTCTGACTTACTAATTGCTACATTTCTTCCGCAAATGTCTACCGCATCACTTTGATACCCTACTACTTGTGAGCGTTAATACTGTGGTAGTGCTGAGAGGCCAGAATGCCACTGAAGTAGGCAGCGTACAAACATGTAACAAACAGTCTGCTGGCTACTGGCGTTATGCATTTAGCGTGAAGTTATCCCCGTATGTTATAGAACACATGCAAAAGCTTATGTTAATGAATTATTAAGGTTGCAAGATGAAGTGACCAAACGTGAAGATATTTTTTAAAAAATTGCTCTGGCAACCTAGTCTTGTAAGTTTCTTTAGTTTCTTTCTTTCTGTGCTCATTCAGCTACTAAACTGTTTTTCTCCCAGCTGGTTTCCTTGAGCAATGTACAAGCTCTTCTGGCTTTACCACTATGACATTCGGGGGTGCAATCCAGACCAGTAAGGGGTTGTGTTGCCACCTGATTTGCAACCTTGGATGCCTTATAATGCTTTGCTGCTGTAACTCGCAACCTGGGCCCTCACAAACAGCCAGACAGCATGCAAATCATACTCTGAGTGTCTGAGTATAGCTGCAGCATGCCAGCACACTCCAGTCACACACTGGTTTCCACCAGCCGGGGTTATCGCTTACAGGGTTATCCCAACACACTTCCAGTCCTGGATTTCCTCCCAGAAATGTGTGTTCTGAACTGTCCAGCTCTCTCTGGAATAGTTCAGGTATTGGAGGTCTATTGCCTCTGTAAAGGTCAATGTACAACAGTTTACTACCTTAAATGGAGTTACCCACACATTTTTGTTTAAACACAACACTGGATTAGTTTTGATTAAAGAATAAAACAAATTTATTTAACTATAAAGAGAGAGATTTTAAGTGAATAGACGTATAAGGCATTAAAGTCAGAAATGGTAACAAGAAATAAAGATGAAATGCCTTAACAAACTAAACTTAACAAACTAGACTTGGTTCAAGGTAAACTTCATACCACAGGTTCCCAGTAGCATTACTGACCAAATTGTCAAGTCAGGATGTGCCCCAAAGTCTAAAGGGCTGGTTTCTTTGTCTTTTCAGATGAAAGAGCAAGCGAGAGAGAGAGAGAGAATATGTGGGTGTGTTGTTGTTTGATAAAATGCAAATCAATCTGTTTCTGCCCCCCTTTGCTGCCAAAGAACTTAACTGTAGATGGCAAATCAACTTTGATGAGACTTGGCTAGAGGCGTCAGCTTGTCCTTTGTCTTCGAAGAACAGGTTTACCCTTTCTCCAGACTTGTCTGATAAACAAATTTCAGTTATAACTTCAGCTTGTGTTCATAACTTTACATATAATGTTGTTACATGAATTTCTCCATGATATTATGGACCAGTGAGTTATTAGTTTTCAAATGATACCTCACAGGCATATTTTGTACAAAGATTATTACAATGGTGTGTAGGGTGTGAATTCAGGGGTGCATTTGGTCAAAACCACATTACACAGCCAATGCATATTGGACAAATTCATGCCTGGCCTAACTCTTCTTTTGAAGTGAGTAGAGTTTCACTGGGGAGGAATTTGACCAACGCATCTCTGCTCAGGAATGGAATAAGACTGGTGTTCAGTCCAGAACTGTGGTGTATACATAGCTGATTAAATCAGCCCTTTGCTCATTCACTTCTGAAATAAAACAAACAAATCCAGCAGAGTTCAGCGTGGTAGCTGTGTTAGTCTATATCAGCAAAAACAACAAGGAGTACTTGTGGCACCTTAAAGACTAACAAATTTATTTGTGCATAAGCTTTCGTGGACTAAAGCCCACTTCATCAGATTAATGGAGTGGAAAAAAACACTAGGCAGTATATACACACAGTACATGAAAAGATGGGAGTTGCCTTACCAAGTGGGAGGTCAGTGCTAACAAGACAATTCAATTAAAGTGGAAGTGGGCTATTCTCAACAGTAGAATACCAAGGGAGGAAAAATCACTTTGTAGTGGTAATGAGGATAATGTAAACAGGGTGGCCCATTTCAAACAACTGACAAGAAGGTGTGAGTAACAGTAGGGGAAAAATTAGTATGGGGAAATTAGTTTTTGTAAAAAGAAAAGGAGTACTTGTGCACCTTAGAGACTTAGTGACCCATCTACTCCCAGTCTTTATTCAGGCCTAAATTGATGGTGTATATATATACCTGCTTATTGTTTTTTTTCCCACTCCATGCATCTGATGAAGTGGATTTTAGCCTACGAAAGCTTAGATCCAGCAGAGTGAAACACTACTGGCAGAGATAAAGCAAGAGAGAGTATGAGATGTCAGTTCCATGCCTTTCCAAGCTCAGATGTAGAGTGATATCCTTTAAAAATCTGTGGGCAAAGGATCACAAGTAGGTATCGATCAAATGGACCTTTACCTGATCTGACAGTCACTCCTGGCCCCATGGGAAAATCTCATTGATCTCCAAGGTGAAAGGGAAACTGCATGTTAACAATTTCTCTCGCCTCAAATCCTATTTTTTTATATATATTTTGAACTCCTTTTTTTCATGTGATGTATTGAGGAATGACCTTCAAAGCACCACGAAATGGAACTGAAATTTTCTGATAGAATATATTCAGTGATTATATTGATTTGTAAGGTCTAGAAGTTAATGCCTGCAAGCCACAGCCTCATTTAAAAAAAAAAAGAAAACAAAAGAAGATTTGGCTATTTGATTCTATTATTTGATTACATAAAACAGCAGGGAGGCTGTTTTGTGAAGAATATTTGTGTGTGTTTATTGTCTCATGGCATTCATTTGGTATTATTTTTAAAGAACTTTAAGAATAAGGTGAGAATTAAGACCTACATTCCCATCTGATATTTGGTAATGTTGGAAAGTAAAGGACATACAAGGATCTGGGGGAATCCTTCATGGTCAGCATGCCTGAAATAGCTGACCCAGGGTGGAAAAATTATTTTCTTGTCTGGTAACTCAGGAAAGTGAGATCTGCATAGGTCCTGATGTGCAGATGTCTTATAGTTTTGAGGGGAACCTCTCCTACTTTCCACCTGGACTGTGTGGTGGTTTATTGTTGCAGGTGTTTGCAGGGATTTTACACAGAGTAAGGACAACCTTGAGTGTACATTTTTTCAGGAAAAAAAATTACCCAGTGACTTTTATTAGACTTTTAATTTTTTAAAAAATGTCTGTAGAATTATGAACTATTTACCTGCATGTACCATATATTTGAAAGATTTTTGGATGCTAGAAGTATTGGGTTCTAATCTTGATCTGTGAAACCTTCAACTATTCTAAATAGTTAATCAAGGTTTCTGTTATGCCTATGAGGCATAGTATGAAACAAGAAGAAAGTTATAGAACTGTCTAGAACATTGAAGCAGCAGAGAATGGGTGGAGTTGGGGCATGACTTGTGTGGAATCAACTGTCCTTGGATGTTGGGCAGGGGAGGGTGAAGTTGTAAATGGTTAAGGGTGATGGATATGAAAGAATCTAGAAACTTCTGGAAGGTATGTGGTTCTATATAAAAGTGGCTAGCTTATCTTATCTTATTTTTGTATTTTCACAGTGGCTGTTTCCCATGCCAATTGTAGCAAGTATGAAAGCTACTGATCAATATTGCAAATTGATTAGCGTCTAGTGATTTACCAGACACCATTATATGAATCATCATACAAAAGTGGTAGGAAAGAAGCAATTGAGTGGACTGGACTAATGAAATGGATCATTCTTCTCAAGTAAAATGTTAACACCATCTAGAGTTGTCAGGCAAGACAGAAAGGATGTGTGTGCACCTCAGAAAGTGCAAGGACTCTGTTTCTTTAGGTCTTCAAGAGCACACATGCCCGTGAATACTGTGTTGTCTATTAAGTGGAGGAGCAGGATGTTGATGAGTTTGGTAATCCTGTAAGCGAGACATCTCGGTCGCTGTTAGGTCAGTTTCGTTCCTTGCAAACCTAATTTTTCTTTTTTATCAGTTTTTTATTTACTTGAAAGCCAGTTGGATGTTAAGAATTAGGATTTTCAAGGTAAAAAATAAATAGGCCATATATTTATACAAATCAGATATTTCCCTACAATGTTTTTGAAAGCACAAGAAAATGTCCCAAGTTTCAGCTATGGTTAGTTTGGCCAGAATTTCCATGGAAAACATCACTGGTTTTTGTTTATTTTTTGTAGTGAGTATTATTCAAACAACTCATACGCAAACCTTCCTCTGTGACTCAGTGGTCTTGCAGTATGGAGTAGGTTTCCTTTTGTTAATATTTTAGTCCAGTTTATGCTCAGTAAAGTAAAGCTTTACTCATACAGCTATAAACTACTACTCTATGGTAATTACACTGAGAATGATCCAGCTTATAGAGCACTGCTAATTATAAATACCATGAAATTTGCGGATAATCAATTGCTATAATCATTGTGTCACTTGCACACCTGTGATGGAAAGTATCTTCCTCTAAAAATAGAGAGAACCCTTTTGACTCAGCAAGGTGTGTCTCTTGACAATGGGATCTGTTTATGCATTGTCTCCATGGATATAAAGTATGTCAAGAGTATGAAACTTGGAAAACAGCTGGTGACTGAAACAGGCAATCAGCCCTGAGTGACTGTGTGGGCATACACAACAGAGGCTGGATGTCCTGGATGCTGGCTTGATTTTTTTTTTAAAGTGTAGAACAATCCTAGATAACTGGTGCATTTTTTTGCAAAGAGCAATAAATATTAAGTAGAGTTTTAGCGTGTTCCTCCTCTAACACTGTTTTATCATTCCCGAGAGAGAGAGAGAGAAAATTGTGATGGAAGGAAAAAGATATTATGACCAAAAATCGATTTATGACAGTTTTCATTTAAGCTGCTTTGGAAACTGTTGCCCTACTTTCTTTCTTTTTATAAAAGAAACCTGTCTCTCAGACTCTGGTAGCCAGAGAGATGCTGAGAATTGGCATATGAGGATGATGTGATAACAGGGAGAAAGCAGGGGGAGTGTGAAGATGGGTACATACACCCAGATGCATCTCAGTCACCCTGGAGGAAATGCTGTGATTTTAGCAGAACACTATGACAGAAAATCAATAGCTTTGAGAAGGGCCCGTGGTAAGATGACAACCTTATCTGCACTTTTTCACTTTTGCTTTTTTTCTCTCTAAAGAGACAGATTCACAAGATCTAAGATTTTATTTCTGTTAACTTTATGCATCTGCATAACTCAAACTTAGGGGGATGGGGAGGAGAAGGAAATAAGATGTCTACAGGCAGACAGAATGGGTATAGGGCATGGGTGAACCAATGGGAAGTCAGGGCCATGGGATCCACTGATGCTCTGACTTCCCTGTAGATAGTCCACATAGACTACTCCATCCAGTGTCCTGTAGCAGCCTTTGTTGAATAGCTCTGCAGCTTCCCACACAACGTGGCTACTTCTGGCTCGGCTCTGGTTTTAAGGAGAGCCCTTCTCTAACGCAGCTTAATGAAGTGCCGTCCCCAGCTATGAGGTGTGCACCAGAGGAACTCGCTCCTGCAGACCTCCGAGGGTGTGAGAGACAGGATGTTCTGGTAGGGTCTAGCCAAATAGTCTCACATTATGGAATTTATACCTGCTATTGGCAACTTTTTGCACAGCTTCAAAGGCTTAGAGAGTGATTCTCCTGGGTCTTTTTAAAGCCTTTCCACCTACTTTTTGTTTAAAAGAGAAACCTAGGAAATTTCATACAAAAAGCCAGTTGTGTCAGCTGAAAAAATACTTGTGTGTGCCTATATATTTAATTACAAGCTACAGAAATAACATTGCACATGCAACCTTACTTTTGCCATTTTCTGACTTTTGAGTGCTTAACCATGCTGCTGTAATACCCTTATAATGTAGCAGGTTTGCATGCCCTGAAATTGCGGTGGAAAGATTGCCTCTTGTTTGGAACCCAGTATGAAACTGTAGGCAAGGCTCAGGTTGCACAGCTTTGTTCAGTTTGCACGGGTTCTTTTGTTCTCTGGAACCTGCATTGGGAGCTGTCAGGGCTGATTCCCCACTCTGGCACTTGGAGTGCAGAAGGTGGGGGCCCGCGAGGAGCCTAAAAATTAATACTGGTCACTCCAGGCTTGTATTAAACTCTCCAGCTTCTCTCTGACCTTGGATGGGTAGTTACAGAAGTTACAGCTTCTCTCTGACCTTGGATGGGTAGATGCTGCCACCACCCAAGTGCAGAACCCCTTTGATAACCCAGGAAGGTGCACTTGGCAATTCCTTCCTGTGGGGTATCCTCAAGCCCTTTCACCCCCCATCCCTCCCAGGGAAGAGCTGAGGGGGGGAGGGGGGAAGAAATCAGCTGTTGCCACCAGCTAATTAAACAACGTGCAAAAACCTCTTAAGACACAAAAATCCAATCCTGTTCTTAAAAAGGGTAAATTTTATTACTTAAGAAAGCAAATAGTCACTTTAGATAAGCTATTACCAGCAGGAGAGTGGGTTTGTGTGTGTGTGTGGGGGGTGTGTGTGTGTGTGAGAAAACCTGGATTTGTGCTGGAAATGGCCCAACTTGATTATCATACACATTGTAAGGAGAGTGATCACTTTAGATAAGCTATTAGCAGCAGGAGAGTGGGGTAGGAGGAGGTATTTTTTCATGCTTTATGTGTATATAAAAAGATCTTCTACAGTTTCCACAGTATGCATCTGATGAAGTGAGCTGTAGCTCACGAAAGCTTATGCTCAAATAAATTGGTTAGTCTCTAAGGTGCCACAAGTACTCCTTTTCTTTTTGCGAATACAGACTAACACGGCTGTTACTCTGAAACCTGTAGGTATGATACTGATGACTTTTTCATACCTGACCCAAGCTTCTCACAGGATAACTGCTCTGTGCCTTCTCTCCAGGAGAGCAACAACAGATAGACAAAAGGGGAGTCTTGTTTCAATTTTAAGAAGTTCTAGCCTTCCCATTGGCTCTTTTGGCCAGGTGCTCACTCGCTTCCTTTTACCTATGCATAGCAGTGAGACTTTTTAACCTTTACAGGTAGAGCAATTAGAGAACAGCTACTAAGAGGGATTTAAGAGCTGCTGGCTGGCTGGGTGTCCATAAAAGGGGGCTACCCTCCCCCCCTTCATTTATCACAGGAGCAGTGGCCATATTGGAAAGTAACATTGTGATTTCTAAGTTGGAGTCAGAGAAGAGAACATTTTTTGAGCAAGGAGAGAGGAAATTAAAACAAAATATTGAAACACACAGACACTTAAAGGTAAAGGTGGAAGAGAGGACATGGGGGAGAGGAGGGGGCAGGAGGAGTGTGGCAGGGGATTGCCTGGAGATGCAATTATTTTCTTCTTGCTGGTTAACAATGGAGTCCAGTCTGGGCCCCTTTTGCTGTAAGATGTGTAATATCTCACCTGCAGACAATGCTATAAACCCACGATCCCAGGAAACATATAGAGCATGATTGTGAGGAAGTACACCCGTGTGTACATTTACACACACACATTCTCAAGGTGTTGGAAGGGCAGTATAGGGGTGCAAGCGGTGTTGGTGTCATCTTTTCATTGTCTTGACAATGTGGACACCTGTTGTGCAGCCACAGCAATGGCTAGGTAGAGAGAGACTCTGGGGTCAGGGAGTGCGGATGGTGCAGGACCTCATGTCATTGTCTGAGTCAAGTTATGGAGTCAGGAGACTTTTCCATGATAAACTATAACACTAATATTTATGGTATAACAAGGCTAAATGATCTTCCAGGTGATTTGTTCCACTGGGAGATGGAATTAAGAATAGCAGCATGATAGACTAAACTTCCGCCAGCTAAAATTAGACCAAAACAGAGGTTATGGTGAAGTGTTTTTCTTGCTTATATTTCTATTTGGTTTCTCCCCCCAGCTTAGATCCTTTCTCTCTCTCTCTCTCTCTCTCTCTCTCTCATAGCTTCTGCTGCCCCTTGTAGTCACATAGACCTGGCCAATTAGGGATGCAAAAATCTTGCTATATGATTTATTCTTCTTGACCTTTTCCCAGCCAACACAGATTGATGTTCCTATGCACCTGTGCATTGAAGGCTGATCATGTTCATGGGAGACCCACCCAGAGCAAAAAAAGCTTGTCTCCAGCTGTAATGAAAAAAAGTTTGCAAAAGCAAAATTTCACTGGGAGCTTTACCAGTTTGTGAACACAGGTGGAACTTGGACTATGATTAATTTCAAGTGCATCCAAAGTTTGTACTAAGTTTTCACAGGGGAAAGGTGCTTGTTATCTGTGAATAATGCTCTTAAGGAGGAGCTGTAATAAGATGAATCCTTAGCAGCTGCTGAGCTTCATGTGGCACAGTTGAGGCAGATTGGGGATGGGTGGGAGGATGTAGGTAGTTTTATACATTTAATCGTTGAAGTTCCCTTGATGCTGGCGCTGGCTGGGATCTGATTTGGCCCCTGGTCCAAGTTACAACATCCAATGGGCCATTCTGTTAAACTGAGGATTGCTGGAGCACAGAAGTGCTCTGATCATGCAACCTTATACCTGGCCCCTCACAGCACACCCCGTGTGGGAAGGTGGTGGTTTGGGCTGGGTTACATGAGCTCAACACCACCTTGGGATTCCTTTATGCAAGGGGATCCTCTAACTGGTCTGTTAAATCAGCTCTCCGTGTGCTCTGAACAACCAGAATAGTACAGGCAGGCAGAACCGGGGAGACAGGATCTGGCCCCCTATGTGCCCTGTTAGGCTAAGTTGTTATCTTTCCCCTCTCTCCTACTTAAACTCTAATACATTGCTATTATTGAGCACTGAGTGAGGAGAAGGAAGTCGAAGTTTACGGTATTGTAGCAAGGGAGACTTGCTTTGCTGAAAGTTTTCGTCAGAGATGCCATCAGTGCAGTTGAATCACAGTTCAGGTCAGAGATCCAACCTTAGCATCCATCAGACTTTCCCCTGGGAACTGGGGATCTAATGATTAAATGCATGGAGAAGCAGCTTGGAAATCTTTGGCTTGACTGGCACAAAAGCCCCAGGGGATTCTATTGCAGTGTGCCAGGCAGGATGTTAGAGGTCAGGAAGCACTGTTATGAGACACTGGTCCCTGAGGACTCCAAAAGTCCTTTTGGAGACACCTCTCTCTCTCTCTCATTCACACACACTCACTGTTTGAAAACACATTTGAAATGTTTTTATTATTTTTGTTAGATTTAAACAACTATTTTGTTTCTTAAACACAAAAACTTTGGTTTCCTCTTCCCCCTTCAAAGTGTCTGCAACCTAGTATGTGGATTGTTCAGGCTCATGAATAAAAGCAAAAGGCTAATGGTATTGGCTAGGATCAGCCAAGCATGAGGCACGTTTTTCCTGTACATTTGGGCTATATTTTCCAGTGCTGTCCTTATGCACCCTTAATCTGAATTCCTAAAGCCCAATGACTCCCATCACAATTCCTGCTACTTCTTGCTCATACTCAGACAACTTTTATTTATATTGCAATGTCATTTAGGGACCCCAACTGAGACGGGGGCCCCATTGTGCTAGATGCTATACATACATATGGTAAGAAACTATCCTTGTCCTGAACAGCTTACAAACAGAATAGAAAAAATCAAAGGGAGGGAGAAAGGAAATATAACTATCAGCTGGGCAGGAAACAGTTTTCCTGTCCCATGAGACTTTTTAAGGTTTTGAAAAAACTTCCTATCCCAAATCAGGACATAGTCAATCTCAAAAATTTTTGCAAACCAAAAATAAAAAAATATTTAATTATTATGATTGGGTCAGTTAACACTTTGTTTCAATAATTTTGAAGTTTCAGTTTGATTTTGATCTTTTAAAAATATTTTTTCTATAAATTAACTTAAATTTCATAACAATTGAATAGAACAAAGGAATATTTTGCTTAGAACATTTTGAAAAGTCCCATTTGGTCATTTGTTGAAACTCGTTTCAATTTCTTTTTTACCAAATCTGACCCCATAAAAGTTTTGATCTCAACAAATCAGCATTTTCTGACAAAGAATGTTTCATTGAGAAACTCCTGACTCGCTCTAGTTATTGTCCCCTTTTAACAGACGAGGCACTGAGGCACAGAAGGATGAAGGGCTACATTGTCTGATCCGTATGTGGATGGGCACCTCCAGGTGTACTGACTTCAACAGAAGTATTTGGGTAAGTGCTCACCGATACTACTAAGGTTTGCACTGTCTAGCACGGACTGACTTGCCCAAGGTCACACAGGAAGTCAGTGCCAGTGACAAAGCCAAGAACCAATTCCAGATCTCCTAAGATCCAGTCCAGAGCCTCAGCCACAAGACCATCTTTCCATCAGCTCTGAGCTCAGATTTCTTCAGATGGTCATAACACCTCATAAATGTTTGGAATGAAGTAAGTCTGGTAATAAGCTATCTCTGTCTTAAAGAGGTCAGGATTAAGGCTTTTAATTTGAGCATAATTTAATTGGGTGCGTGCATTGTGGGTGGGCATATGCTGGAAGTGCAAGGGAGTTTGTTGTGCAGCTGCAGAGTCTGTCAGCCTATTATGATGTCTGGGTGGTATCGTATATGAACTGAAGCCAACATGGGTTTTAATAAGGGTTTAACTGATGGTTTTACTGATTTATAATGACTGTATTAATAGCAGTCTTAACTTAAGGTCACAAAAGTTTTGTTCTTGTCTGAATTGTATTGCATATATGCAGCCAAAGTCCCATCACTGCAGTCCTTACTGACCCCCACTGGCACCCGGTTCCTTGAAGAATAACATTCAGGAGCTGCCTGATGGTTCTTTGCTCACACTGTGCTCATTTGGACATCAACATTGAGAGCAGGCAGATCCCAGGTGGACGGGATTACCCTATTACTTTGGTTCACTCATTAAGTAGTCACAGGAAGTGTTCCTGGAGATCTCTCTATTGTTCCATTACAGGCATGGAGGCTTCCCAGGAGATAACGTCAGTCCACTTATGCCAGATTAATCAGTTGCTTTAGTCAACTGCTGAACTGCAGTTTTATAGGAGTGCACTGTCTTTACTCATTTAATACCCGCTTTCTGAGTGGAGTCATGGATTTCCTGTCAAACAGGGCATTGTATATTCAGGATGAACTCTCCTTTCTTATGGAGGATTCACAAATTCTTCTGCACAGTACAGGGCCTATACAAGTTTGTCACCATTTTATGCCTTCACCAGTATGATTTGGATAAAATACTTTTTCGAAAACTGAAATCACAGATTGCCCTATTATTTATCAGTTTGAGGAAACAGAAGATCCTAACCAGCCATGCAGAATTAACTGTAAAAGAGACTATACAATTTTTTGGTTTTCCAACAGTTTTGATTGTACTCATCGGATCTGGGTGGTATTCAATGCTATCTAAGTGGGTGGCTGTTAGCCCCCCTCTACCACCCCTCCCCCCTAAAAAAATGATTGAGTACAACCTCTGCAACTGAATATATCCTGAAATGTCCCACTTGATATTGGATTACGTCATGACTGAAAATATTTGCTTTAGAAATCTACAAAGCAAAGGCAAGTCCTTTTACTGCAAGAAATTTACCAAAGGTCACTTTGTCTCTCTCAGCAAATGACTAACAAATAGCAACCACCTCCCCACAAAGAGAGTGAACCTATAAGGCTTAAAAATCCTGCACTCTAAAACAGAACTCCCTCCCATAGATGTCAAGGGAAGCTTTGGCAGCGAGTTTTGTCCAACAGTTTGCAAAGGTTTTCTAACAACAGCAACATGATATAACCCACTTATAATTAACTTTGTTATAAGTAGAGATGATTGAAAAAAAGTAGATGAATCAGTTTTCCCATTGAAAATGCTGTTTTGTCAAACTCAAAATGTTTCATGGGAGCATATCAGCTTCTGCAAAGTTTTTTTTTTTTTTAAATGGAAAATCTTCAGAACAATTTAAAATAGAAATGAAGTCATTTGTTTAGTCATTTCTTGTTTTATTTTGACTTTTATTGCATTATATTATGAAATATTAATGTTAATATAGTCATATAGTGCCTCAATTATCAAAACAAAACATTTTAATATGGTCATTTCAATATTTCCAACTTCACATTTTTCAGAATTTCCATTTTGTGAAAAGGTTAAGATTTTGATTTTTTGTATTAATTCTGCACAAAGGAAAATTTTGAAAAGTCGGCATTTCCAATGGGACAGAAATTCTGTTTTCTGACCAACTGTAATTATAAGCATTTTCTACAGCATGGAAATATTTAGGAAAAAAATCTATGTTGCTTGTACCTCTTCAGCTGAACCACAGTTAGCAGTGTGGGAAGCTCCAGGTTAGACATCCCATTGTGTGCAGATACCATTTTCAACTCTGTGTCACATAACCTAGCTTGGTTGAAGTCTAGTCAACACAGTGCTGATCACGATATTGGCAGCTGGTGGCTCATCTTCAGTGGAGCTCCCAGGGTTGCTGGCACCAGTTTACCAGAACCAGGTGCAAACAGTGGGAAGGTCATAGTGGAAATTTGCTCATAGTTCCAATCCATTTCAATGGACTACTATACCTCTCTATTTTTATTTTTTTGAGATTTCTATTGTGGTCCTGCCCAGTGTCCCCAGTCATGGATCTTAACCCCACTGTGCTGGACGCATACAGGAAAAAGATGGGTCCAAGAGCTTACAAAATATAATACATTTATTTCTTCATTACCTGTAATGAAAGTGTTGCTGTAGTGTTAGCTGGCTCCTACTAGACTGATGCTAAATACTGTAATCCCAAGTTATCTCCTCCAATTTCCAATGGAAAAGAGAAGTTTATTTGTTTAGGTTTTTTTAATCTTTAGATTTTAGCTCTAGGCACTTATACAGAAATTTAACATTTCAAACAGTATCTTTCAAGTAAATTGCAGTCACTGTCTAATCTGCCATACAACAATTAAATTTAATTGCCTCCTCTTAGTTGTATCCAATTTGGATCGGAGTTCCTAACCAAGATCAGGGCCCCATTGTGCTAGTCACTGTACATTTACATGGTAAGAGACAAACTCTGTCCTCAAAGAGCTTACCTTCAATCAACCTCCAAATCCCTCATCCCATTACTTTTAGAAAAGCCTTCGCGAAAGATGAGCCTGAAAGTCAACAAATCCAGGTTCTTTTGGACGAAGAAAAGTAAATTCCAGAGTCTGCAATGCCATACCCCTGACCCATTCCAATTATACTTGGGAGGTAAGTTCCAAGCACCGTAGGTGATTTAGATATACATAGCTGAGCAGAAACTACCTGACCAGCTTTTTAATGTATTTGCAAAAAGGTTTAATTTGATAGGAAGTACATATTCAAGAGAAAATGATGGCTGTCGCGGGTCATGCATGCCCTGTCCACTTTTGGGATGGGGCCCCGGTCATTATAAGCCCATGGGCAAGTCTGCACAACCCCTTTGGGTCTCGGAGTGATGTGGCCTAACAGCCAAAGTCAGTCTGCCTGCCCTCTCAACCAGGGCTGTATGGCCTATCGGCCAGAGTCAGTACAGTGGCCCTTGCAATTGGGGCTGTGCGGCCTAGCAGCTGAGTTTTGCCTGATTTGGGTTTCATTACAAAAGTTCTGCATAACTTTAATGACAATCTGTGGGTTAACTGAGCAAATATGGGATAGTAATTACAATCTAATGTTCTTATATTTTTAGGTCTTTTATCCCACGTTGGTGTAGTTTTTAATTTCTTTTTTATTCCAGGTCTGATAAGCTGATAAGTATGTGAAATCCTTCCCTCTGCTTCTGGAATACCATATTTGCTCTAGTGTGTGTGTTGTGTACCACACTCTGGTAGCTGTAGCATGCCGAAGATGTAAAGCCCTAATACTGCTATAACTGATGGAGAATCTTGTTTAGCTTAAATGCTTAGAGCTATGTTTTAGGGAAGGACATGAGTTCTGACCTTTGCTGAAACCCATGAAGTCCATGAGAAAATGTTGTAGAGGATAGATGACAACTATGAAGCTCAAATAGTCACAGAATGGTTGTTGATTCCAAGTCATAGAATCTTGAGTTTTCATTCTGAGCTGCTGCTGATCCACACTATTATCATTTGTCTCTCTCCATTTTTTGCAGCTAGATAGGTTTTTGTTTATGAATCACGTTTGTTTCAAAAAAGGACAAACATGATATAATGTTTGCCATCCTGACTCAAGATGGGCAAGTGCTAATAAACTGGGTTATGAAAGGCATCTAAGGAAAATAGAAGACTAATTTAAGGGTCACTGCCATTGCATTAGAAATGGACCCTGCTAAGTAAACATCAGCATGTTACTAGTTTCAGAGTAACAGCCGTGTTAGTCTGTATTCGCAAAAAGAAAAGGAGTACTTGTGGCACCTTAGAGACTAACCAACTTATTTGAGCATAAGCTTTCGTGAGCTACAGCTCACTTCATCGGATGCATACTGTGGAAACTGCAGAAGACATTATATACACAGAGACCATGAAACAATACCTTCTCCAACCCCACTCTCCTGCTGGTAATAGCTTATCTAAAGTGATCACTCTCCTTCCAATGTGTATGAAAATCAAGGTGGGCCATTTCCAGCACAAATCCAGGTTTTCTCACCCCCCACCCCCATACACACACAAACTCACTCTCCTGCTGGTAATAGTTCATCCAAAGTGACCTCTGTCCCTACAATGTGGATGATAATCAAGGTGGGCCATTTCCAGCACAAATCCAGGTTTTCTCACCCCCGCCCCAAACTCACTCTCCTGCTGGTAATAGCTCATCCAAACTGACCACTCTCCTTACAATGTGTATGATAATCAAGGTGGGCCATTTCCAGCATAAATCCAAGTTTAACCAGAACGTCTGGTGGGGGGAGGGGGTGTAGGAAAAAACAAGGGGAAATAGGCTACCTTGCATAATGACTTAGCCACTCCCAGTCTCTATTTAAGCCTAAATTAATAGTATCCAATTTGCAAATGAATTCCAATTCAGCAGTTTCTCGCTGGAGTCTGGATTTGAAGTCTTTTCGTTTTAAGATAGTGACCTTCATGTCTGTAATTGCGTGACCAGGGAGATTGAAGTGTTCTCCGACTGGTTTATGAATGTTATAATTCTTGACATCTGATTTGTGTCCATTTATTCTTTTACATAGAGACTGTCCAGTTTGACCAATGTACATGGCAGAGGGGCATTGCTGGCACATGATGGCATATATCACATTGGTAGATGTGCAGGTGAACGAGCCTCTGATAGGGTGGCTGATGTTATTAGGCCCTGTGCTGGTGTCCCCTGAATAGATATGTGGGCACAGTTGGCAACGGGCTTTGTTGCAAGGATAGGTTCCTGGGTTAGTGGTTCTGTTGTGTGGTATGTGGTTGTTGGTGAGTATTTGCTTCAGGTTGCGGGGCTGTCTGTAGACAAGGACTGGCCTGTCTCTTGCCTACAGACAGCCCCCCAACCTGAAGCAAATACTCACCAACAACCCCCCCCCCCCGCCAGACGTTCTGGTTAAACTTGGATTTATGCTGGAAATGGCCCACCTTGATTATCGTACACATTGTAAGGAGAGTGGTCAGTTTGGATGAGCTATTAGCAGCAGGAGAGTGAGTCTGTGTGTGTGTGGGGGGGGGGAGTGAGAAAACCTGGATTTGTGCTGGAAATGGCCCACCTTGATTATCATATACATTATAAAGAGAGTGGTCACTTTGGATGGGCTATACCTTCAGGAGAGTGAGTTTGTGTGTGTGTGTGGGGGGGGGGAAGGGGGTGAGAACCTGAATTTGTGTGGAAATGGCCTAACTTGATTATCATACACATTGTAAGGAGAGTGATCACTTTAGATAAGCTATTAGCAGCAGGAGAGTGGGGTGGGAGGAGGTATTGTTTCATGGTCTCTGTGTATATAATAAAAAGAAAAGGAGTACTTGTGGCACCTTAGAGACTAACCAATTTATTAGAGCATAAGCTTTCGTGAGCTACAGCTCACTTCCTCAGATGCAGATGAGGAAGTGAGCTGTAGCTCACGAAAGCTTATGCTCTAATAAATTGGTTAGTCTCTAAGGTGCCACAAGTACTCCTTTTCTTTTTGCGAATACAGACTAACACGGCTGTTACTCTGAAACCTGTGTATATAATGTCTTCTGCAGTTTCCACAGTATGCATCCGACAAAGTGAGCTGTAGCTCATGAAAGCTTATGCTCAAATAAATTGGTTAGTCTCTAAGGTGCCACAAGTACTCCTTTTCATGTTACTAGTGGATCTGCAAAACTTTAGTTGCTAGTTAATTTACAAGTAAAACTTGCATTGTTAAAATTCTCTGTAGCTCTATTAGTTATAAGGAGGTGAAAGAGATCAGTGCTTCTGCAAAGGTGCAACTCCATTAAAAAGCAGTATTGTCACTTATTGAAATCAGTAGGATTTCACTGAGGAAACAGCAATAATGCAATACATCCACTTCAGCCATCCTTTTTCAGCTGTCATTCTGCTCCACATTCAGCTCTCTAGCAACCACTGCAGGTGCGCTGCTCTCTGGGTACCTTTACCACAGTGACCAGCCTGAAGAAGTGGCTTGTGGGAAATTTGGAAAGGGGTATTGGGAGCCAAGACAATTTTAGAAGGGGAAGCTCAATTGTCTGAAACTCCCTAGGAAACACAGCTATTTCTGCGCTATAGTCTCAAAACGGAGGTCAGGCTGAATGGGCTGACATTGTTCTTTGCTCACAGACACATTTCTATGGGGGACCCTGAAAGTTACTTGCCAGCCTTCTTTCTAGCCCCCACCCCTGCTGATCTCTCTCTCTCTCTCTCTCTCTCTTTCTTTTCCTTGCTGCTGATTAATTAAATTACTATGGGGTTGAATGAGGGTTGGAGAGTCCTTGTCTTAACCAGATTTAGCAATTTTTTTTATGGGAGGAAAAGTATTATTTTTACACATGTATCAAAAATGGCTTAATGGATTTTCTTCAAATATAATAAAATACTCACCTTTGGGAAGATACAAAATATAAAAACCTTTCATCGGAATAGGTTGTTTTCCTAAAGTTATGATCAAGGGGAAAGGAAGAGTTGTAATGGAAAGTATTTTGCAACTATAGCTTTCACAAGCCAAGCAAAACTATAATAAGAGAATTCCCAGAAGCTGGCTAAAGAAATTGGGGAAAGCTCAGAGGAAGAATGGGGATAAAACTCAAATGGTGAGTGGATAGATCAAGGAAACTGTAAATGGAACATAAAAAATTTCCTCTTTGAATTATTGGATCAAATCTGGCAGGCAGTGGAGCATTGGTCCCAACCTCTCAGTGCTGTTAATGCAAGTATTCCTTTTCTGGCATAAGTCATGATGTTTATGTGACAGCTTCTGGATGTTACCCTATCATGACACTACTCCTGGAGGCATGAAATGTAATGTACTCTGAAATATCACTGAAAGAATGGGATTATGGAGTCCATATTTGTTGCCAGTTTCCTAAAGTTCATGTGCTAAAGCAGGGGCACACTTCAGTATACCCTCAGATTTAGTGTGCAAATCCTTGCCTTGTGCACCCGCAATAGGGCACTGCCAGGGTACAAACTGACATGCACAAAAGTGATCATGGACCTTAGTGAGAACATGCTTTTGAAAATTTGGCCTTCAGAGACTTGAACGCTAAATATGATGACTAGAATCAAGTAAAAAGATGATTTTTCTAGCTGCCAACTCTGCAAAATGAACCTGGGTTATGAGAAGAAAATAAATTCATGCTGACCTACTGTGGGTAGTTAACATTCTACAGGCCAAATTCTGGTCTCAGTTACACTTCGGCAACCTTGTTATGCAAGTGTAATTGAGACCAGAATTTGGCCCTACAGATGGAAGTTAGTTAACAGTTCTGCTGATAATGCATGAGCCAGGATAGATTCCTGTTCACCCATCCTTAGCTGTGCTGGCTCTGCAAACAACTAAAAGCATTAACAGGATTATTTTTAAATGTATGAAAGGATTATTTTTGTCACTAAAGTGACTTGAATATACATGGGAACAAGCTGTACTGAATCAGGGGAGCCATTTCTGCATAGACTTTTTAGAGCAGTGCTGCACTTTAGGCAGGTAGGGTGCTACAGACATTACAGTACTGCTACAGGAGACAGAGCTGTCTTCTGATCTACTTAATTATTAACACCACATGTGTGCACAGATGTGGGCAGATGAAATGCAATGTTAAAATGTCTCCTTATTGACCTATATCTATAATACATTCATCCCAAGGGGCATGTGGGCAACTGTTGCACAGCAACCTTAACTTTGATTGTAATCTTGTTAACAGCTTTGGTTTATTTAAGCAGTTATAGCTTCAACCTCTAAAATACAAGAGGGAGGGAGAAAATAGAGCAAGGGTTGTTGAGGTAGAATGCCAGGGATGGTAAGGCACCCACACCAATGGTAGTGTAGGGAGGCACTGGAAAGATCTCCCTTCTTCCTTCAAGGCATTTTGAGTAATAAGATCAGAATATGATTGAGAATAGGGAGTGAATTCAGAGGAACTAAACAATAAACCAAAACCAAGAAGTTCTTTTCTACTTTAAGCCTTAGAATAGCACATTAAACCCAAGAAGGAGGATATGAATGTTTCTCACTATTGTACTGCGCCAACTCTTGTGCAGCCAACTAAGAAGTGGGTTGTCACCACTGTACCAATAGGCCACCTCTACTTTTCCATCTCTTTGATCTTTCAGAGTCTCCCCTTATGCATTACTTGCTTTCACCTTTTGCAACTCACTTCACGGGGCTCGGTGCTATTGTCCATCTCCTTTTGACTGAGGAGAAAGGGATGTCTTGGTTTCAGAATGCTTTACCCTTTAGGTCCCTCTCTGAGACAAGTCTGGGTGAAACTTACAGGTCTTTCAATGAAACAAGAGTTATTAAAAAGGAAAGAGAAAAGTGTTTAAAACAAACTAAGTGTTCCTACCTTGCAATAGATCAACATTTATGCTTAGTCAAAGGTAACCTAGATAAGGCACTCTGAGCATCGATTACAGTAAACAGCTTACATTCTCTCAAAAGCAAATCCCCTCTGGGACCCCAGCTCTCGGCATCCCATGCTGTCTAGAGAGTGTGTGTCCATGTGTGTGCCCCCTTTCCACCCCTGAACCAGCTTTTATCAAGCTTTTGTCTGAGGATTCATTATTATGTGCTGGGAAATGGCTCTCACCGTCCCCCTCAACACCATTTCACACAAGTCTGGTAAGTGCCCTCTGAGCAGTCAAGTCTGGATATCAGTGGCTGCACTGTTGTTTGATAATGGCCTCCTCATTGGAGGATGGGGAAGATGATAGCTCTGGCTCCATTTTCTCTCAGTGGAGTTTCCTCCCTGAAACACAGCTTGTTTCTCTGTTATAGAATATAATATATGAAATAGGAACAGAAGCTCATGTCCTGTCATACAGGTACAGTGGTGTATGTAACCCTCATTTTGTCCCGGGCAGATCTGGCTTGTATTCTGAATACCAGTCTAACTGCTTAGTATCCTTAAAACTGAAAACTTGGATTCAGCATTAAAGTTGGGCAAATAACTGACTTTTCCATTTGGTGGCAGTGCAGAAAAAATGAAAAAATAATTGAGCTGAAATGAAAAGTTTTTGAAATTTTCACCAAACCAAAAAATAAAATAATAAAGAAGGAGTTAAACAAATGTTTTGTTT
Source organism: Lepidochelys olivacea (assembly GCF_965140295.1). Taxonomy (NCBI): domain Eukaryota; kingdom Metazoa; phylum Chordata; order Testudines; family Cheloniidae; genus Lepidochelys; species Lepidochelys olivacea. The sequence continues at coordinate 75,464,497 of NC_140417.1, read as the reverse complement.
CAATTTCAAGCATTTTAAAACTTTTTAAAAATAACTTTGAAGGGTATTTCAAAATGCAAAGAATTTTTTCCTTCAGCACAATTTGGTGAAACCAACACAAAATCATGAGATGTTTTGATGTTGCCAAATCTGTAGTATTTTACTAAAAAAGGTTTTGATAAAAATTTTACTTAGCCCTATTCTTCATTCTCCCTGTGTTTAAATGATGGAAGTTTTGCAGGAGTTATGCATTAAGTACAAAATAACCCTTAAAACAATCAATCTGGCCCAGCCAAGAAATAGATGCGTCTTCTGGGGCTTTGCTCACTCTTTGCTCAGTGATCATGTGCTTCTTCATGCATGCTTGTAGCTGTTAATAATAATAATTATTAGTAATATTAATAATTATAGCACAGCTGACAACGGTCACAGCATTATCCACAACCTAGAACTCACCTGTTCATGTGACAAGATCCTGAAACTAATTTGAAGAGCTTGTGATTTGGTTTTATTTATTTGTCGGGGAAGGTGGGTAGAGTAGGGAGAAGCAGGGTGCATGTGTGATTCTGGAGTTATGAAGTATTGGGAAATCCTGTGGAACTTTTCCCTGTCAATACATGAGCATAACCTCCTAGGGGCATTGTTTTAACTCAGAAGGATCAGCCTTGTAGAAAGAGGAAGAGCTGTTAAGGCTGCCTTCTTTTTCACTCTACATTCAGCTGAAGGCTTAAACATCTTCTTGATCGGCTTTGGTGTTGGCAATGACCATATGAAATTCCCAGCATATGTGGCTCTTCAGTGACTTCAGTCTTCACCCTCTGAAATAAAGTGTGTATGTTTGTACGTTCATGTAATGATTTTCTACCTGCCCTATGACTCAGCGTACCTATGACTTAAAATAAAACTAATTGGTATGCAAGCCTGGACCTTCTCACCACTATCATCAGCAAAGTGCTTTGTTATTCTCCTACTCCAGTACTTGTTGCCAATTGGAGCTCTTCCAAGAGACCTTCAAACAGCACATTCGCATGTGACACCCCCTTGCTGGCCAAACTATGCTGGAGTGGGGAAGATAGCAACCATAAAGTAAATTTTTCTTCTTCTTTAAAGAGGAAGAAGTTGGAAGGGATGAGAGAGGTCGAAGTATTGTGGGGGAAGTGAGCAATCATCAGGAGCCTTCTGATGAAGGGAGGGGAGGGTGGTGGATTGAAGAAACTAGAGCCCTCAGGGCAATTCTTACACATCCTATAAAAATATATCCGAGCAATACTGTCAGCGATCTTATTCTCCAGACACCCGAGTTCTGCACTCTTAATTGAAAAGTGCCAGGGGTAGGGTGTTCACCTTGAAACTCATTATCTACCCAGAATTGTTTTTCACTTGCTACTTCTGAGAACTTTTGTTTTAAACTGAAGTAAGAATTTCAGATTGGAATTACATTTTCCTGTTGGGCTGCAAAGCTTTTTTTTTTTTTTCCTCAGGGGGAGGTAGGGAGTGTAGCTAATAAGGCCTAGTTTATTTAAATTCTGTATTTGAGATGTACCAATTTTACTGTGTGTCTGAGTTTGATTTTAGTCTTATATCTGTTTCTGATATTGTAGTATGTAAGGTTTAATAATAGTTTTCATTAAAAGTTTCTGTCTATAGCTTGTTGATTTTATTATGTGAGCCTCTACAGGCCCCAGATGTGATCAGGAGCCCCATTGTAATAGGCACTGTATAGCATGTAGTGAGAGAGAGAGCCCCTGACCTGAAGTGCTTGCAGCCTAAATAGACAAGACAGACAAAAGGTGAGAGAAAAGAACTATAATTGTTCCCACTTTACAGATGGGGAACTGAGGCACAGAGAAATGGAGTGATTTATATAAGGTCATGCAGGAAGTCTGTGACAGAACTGGGAATTAAATCCAGATTTTCTGGAGTCTGTCTAGTGCTTTTACCACAAAGACTATCTTTTCTTTGTATAGATCTACAATACCATATATTACTAGATATAAGTGTGTCTGTAATATGAAAGAGTGAGTGTTTCCCTGGTTTGTTTATATTTTGAGACTAAGAATCCAGGAACAGGATTATACAATTAAACAAAAGAAGCTCTTCCCTGCAAGCCATTAGAGAGGCAAAGCTGAACCACAGAGCGGTGATGATTAATTTCAGAGTAATTCATACCAAGCCATTGCAGGGGTGGAGAAGATGAAGAGTGGAGGAGTGGGAGGGGCCAATAAGCTGTTAAACTTGTAAGGGCTATTTTCCTTATCAACAGTTCTCACCTGTTTACACTGAATTCAGCTCAGCAGCTTGCAAAATCGAGGCCTCTGCTTCTCATTCTTCTTTGACTCTTACCCATATCTTCATTAATCCTGCAATTCAGGAGCAAGTTAGCTATGTGTGTCTGGAAACACCTACCCATATCACAGAAGAGTATTGATTTAATTCCTTCTACAAGCCATTTGCATAATTATTTTAGCCATTTTAAGCAGGAGCTGAGTGAGTACTGATTTTGCAAGGGAACTACGTGACCCCTTGTGAGCTCTGCACCTCCCTCAACAGTGACAGGGGTACCAATGCTAGTCTATGAGCTGACTCTCATGAATGGATAAGTAATTGGTTCACTCAACCTGAAAATACTTAATGCTTCCTAAGCAGTGCAATAGTATCGTGAACTACTCCCACACTTTCTTGTCTTCCCATCAGACTTACCAGAATAGAAGCCTTTGTCATTCAATTATTTTTAGCAGAATTTTATTCTGTATAGCTCTGCAACATGGGTATTGGACACAAAAGGAAAGAATTTTACACAACAGCCTGTGACTCTGTCACTGTCAAAAGTAGTGGGCAGTGACTGGGACCCTCCTATGAGTGACTAGGCCCCTCGTAGTGTGCCTGCATGTGGTCAGTAGTGGGGATCAGAATATGCACATGTGGAAAGAGCGTCACTGAAGGGCCTTTGCTAGTTTGGCACATTTTACTGACCACACAATACTATGTGCAGTCACAGTACTCTGTAAATAATTACTGAATAGTGATGCCATTGTTTTAGGAGATAGGGATGGAAGATGGAGGGCGATAAGTGTGTTCTACTGCTTCCCTCCGAGTGCTTCCTGGATAACATTATCCTTTTCAATATTTATGTAAGCAGAGTCAGGATGAGCTCTACCCTGACATCTGGTGGTGAATTGTGGCAAGTTGCGGAAAAGAACTTCAGGGGCTGACCTTGTTTGCATAGGTACACCCACCCCGCCTAGCATGAGCCCACAGCAGCCCAAAGGGTCACTTTGGCTGCTGTGGGATCCCCAGTTTCTCTGTTATTGGGGCAGGAAGAATAAAGTTTTGTTACCAGACCACGTAAGGTGCCCCTTAACACACACACACACACACACCCATTTCCACCCAGGCTGGGAGGTAAAACTCTGCAGATAAACTTTTGAACTCTGGGGCTGCACGGACCAGGGACAGAGACTTTTGGGTTGTTGGACTTTTGGGACTTTAGGTGATTTTTGGGTTGCTGGACTCAAGAACCAAAGGAAAAGGACACAGCCCAATTTGCTGGGGTGGGTTTTTGCTCATGGTTTGGTTTATGAACCCTAGTTGTGGTGTTTTCCCAATTTAATGCTGATGTCATTTACCTCGTTATTAAAGATTTTCTGCTACACTGAGACTCTGTACTTGTGAGAGGGGAAGTATTGCCTCTTGGAGGCACCTAGGTGTGTGTAAGATTTTCCCAGGTCACTGGGTGGGGGCTCAAGCCAGTTTTGCATTGCCTTGTTGAGAGGGAACCCCTATGTACTGAACCCAGCCCTTTCTTCTATCAGCTCGGCCTGGCAGAAGGGTTACATTTAAACAATCAATCCAAAAAATCCAGGTTGTTTTTCCCAGCTCTTCTCTGTCCTGTTGTTGTTTCGGAGGTATGATGGCGCCTGTAAATGTTTGGCAGACTTACACAAAGTGCCACATCCTGACACTGTTGTACACTGGAATAAGGAATGCAGTAGCCATTTTTTTTTCCAGAGGGGAGCGCCACTCCAGCCTGTCCAATTCTCAATTCTGTTAGCTTGGGTGGAAGGGACTGAGCCTGTTGAAGCGGCAGGGAGCTCAGGTAGTCCATTGTCTAAATACCAAACATAGGTCCATCTACCCTGTAAAAGATTAAATAGTAAAGATTTGATTCAAAGTCCATTGAATTCAATGGCAGTGTTTCCATTTAGAACAGGCTTCTGGGCTGTGTCAGCATATCAGGGAACAAAACCAATCCCTGCATGTTGAATTACAGGTCTGAATCCAAAAAATTTAGACTTACCAGAAAGAAACCTACGGCCTCAATTATCCCCAGCAATCTTCAGGAAGACCACCCCATTTTTTAAAACCTTTTGTGGTGTCCTGTTGCTCGTTCAGCTTAGTGAGTGAAGTTGTCCATAGGGCCAACTATGTGAAAAACCATGGCATGTGCTCACTAAAATGTCACCATGCTTATCTGAGTGACCTAGACAAATTGGAGGATTGGGCCAAAAGAAATCTAATGAGGTTCAACAAGGATAAGTGCAGAGACCTGCACTTAGGAAGGAAGAATCCCATGCACCGCAACAGGCTGGGGACCGACTGGCTAAGCGGCAGTTCTGCAGAAAAGGACCTGGGGATTACAGTGGATGAGAAGCTGTATCTGAGTCAGCAGTGTGCCCTTGTTGCCAAGAAGGCTAATGGCATATTGGGCTGCATTAGTAGGATCATTACCATCAGATCGAGGGAAGTGATTTCCCTCTAGTCGGCACTGGTGAGGCCACATCTGGACTATTGTGTCCAGTTTTGGGCCCCCCGACTACAGAAAGGATGTGGACAAATTGGAGAGAGTCCAGCAGAGGGCAACAAAAATGATTAGGGGGCTGGGGCACATGATTTACGAGGAGAGGCTGAGGGAACTGAGATTGTTTAGTCTGCAGAAGAGAAGAGTGAGGGGGGATTCGATAGCAGCCTTGAACCACCGGAAGGGGGGTTCCAAAGAGGATGGAGCTTGGCTGTTCTCAGTGGTGGTAGATGACAGAACAAGGAGTAATGGTCTCAAGTTGCAGTGGGAGAGGTCTAGGTTGGATATTAGGAAACACTGTTTCACTAGAAGGGTGGTGAAGCACTGGAATGGGTTACCTAGGGAGGTGGTGGAATCTCAATCCTTAGAGGTGTTTAAGGCCCAGTTTGACAAAGGCCTGGCTGGGATGATTTAGTTGGGGTTGGTCCTGCTTTGAGCAGGGGGGTGGACTACATGACTTCCTGAGGTCTCTTCCAACCCTAATCTTCTATGATTCTATGGTTGACGACATTGGAACTCAAAGGCAAAGCTCAATTCAAGAGGCTTTGAGATTCAGTTTTGCACAGATATACTACACAGCTACACACTCCTGTAAATCTGGTTCTTGCAGCCATTTTTGGAATGAGCTGAATTGTATGAACACCAGGCTGTAGAACTGGTACTCACTCAGACATTGAGGTTAAATAATCTGTCAGCATTCTCTGCATTCCTTCCAGGACCAAGGATCCTTTTAAATATGCTCTGGAGCCAACAGTGAGCCTTTCTATTCAGATTGTACATGCCCTTGAACTAATGTCTGTATGCAAATCAGGATATTATAAGAGGGTTTTTTTTAGTACAACAATCTGACTTTGTGATGATATATTTAACCAAGGTCCCATTTTCTTGCTTCCTATGAAAATTAATAACCCACAGCACTTTACACAAAGACTAGAAGAACAACCCATTAGTTTCTGTGTATTAGTATATATTACTTGTATTACAGTATTCAGAGTAGCAGCCGTGTTAGTCTGTATTCGCAAAAAGAAAAGGAGTACTTGTGGCACTTTAGAGACTAACCAATTTATTTGAGCATAAACTTTCATGAGCTACAGCTCACTTCATCGGATGCATGCAATGGAAAATACAGTGGGGAGATTTTATTGACACAGAGAACATGAAACAATGGGTGTTACCATACACATTGTAATGAGAGTAAAAAGAACTGGAGTACTTGTGGCACCTTAGAGACTAACAAATTTATTTGAGCATAAGCTTTCGTTAGCTACAGCCCACTTCATCAGATGCAACTAACAAATTTATATGAGCATAAGCTTTCATGAGCTACGGCTCACTTCATCGGATGCGGATACAGACTAACACAGCTGCTCCTCTGAAACCTGTAATGAGAATGATCAGGTAAGGTGAGCTATTACCAGCAGGAGAGAAAAAAAACATCTTTACTCAAGCCTAATGTAATGGTGTCCAGTTTGAAAATTAATTCCAATTCAGAGGTCTCTCGTTGGAGTCTGTTTTTGAAGGTTTTTTTTTTTTTTTTTTTTTTTTTGAGAATTGCCACTTTTAGGTCTGTAATCGAGTGACCAGAGAGGTTGAAGTGTTCTCAGACTGGTTTTTGAAAGTTATAATTCTTGACGTCTGATTTGTGTCCATTTATTCTTTTACATAGAAACTGTCTGGTTTGGCCAATGTACATGGCAGAGGGGCATTGCTGGCACATGTTAACAGCATGATACAGACAGGTTACTGAGACACAGAGAGATTAAGTCACTTGGTAAAGGCCAGACATGTGGTAGAACTGGGAATTGAACCCAGATTTCCTGGTCCAGTGCCTTAAGCACAAAAAACATCTTATCTCACATAATACAGTTACGTCACTACTAGTGTCTGACAGTGTAATTCATTCTGGGATACCCAGAGTATGAAATCCATTTCCTTTCTATTATCAAAACATTTCAAGAACATTTTCAATTGATGTGCTTAGACATCGTTGTGGGATGCATATAAAAAGGAGCCTGAATGAAATCCCACCTCTTTACCTAATTTCTGTAATAAAAAAAGATTTGGTGTTTGCAGGTTTAATCTGCCAGAGGAAGAAAGCACAAGAACAACACAGAGCCATTTGCACACTGTAGCAAGTAATTCCCACTTGAAACAAGGTAATTCCAATCACCGCCCCTTTTAAACAAACAAACAAAAAACCCCAAAATAATCCGATTTAAAAAATCCTGCAGTGCAAATTAGAGTTATCAGTTTTGATTTATTTTACTTACTAAAAGTCTCAACTGTATAAAATCATAAAGCAACTCAAAGGCCTTTATTATGGTAATAGAATTCCAACTGGCATTATTTTCAAATGATATAGTTTACCTCAGGGCAAGTGACATGAGAGAGGAGGCAGCAGGAAAATGGTACAGTGAAATTTATCATTACTCACCTCCCATGATGAGGAACAAACATTGTCTTAGTTTTGCAAGTTTTTAACTGTTCATCCCAAATTATGCGCTTGGGCTCATCCTATTTGGGGAGTCATGATAAGCAGCTGTTTCCTGGGTGCATTAATTTCTGAATCTGAGATAATCCTATCTGAGTGAAGCTGAGGACACCATGCTTGTGTTGCCAAGCAAAACAATGGTTTCTCTCTGTCTCTTTCTGTTTTCTCTGCAGTGATTGACGAGCAGATACAAACTTGGCCAAGTTTCTCATCTTTTTTGGGTTTTCTCTGGCCCCCAAATTAACAGCTTTGTAAACTTGGTTATTGTAATTGCAAATACCAATCTGACTTCAGCTAAGCCATTCTCCCCTAGTATCATTCCTCAAACAAAAACATAGTAACGCCAATGCAGACCTTAAATCCTGATTCAGCAAAGAATTTAAGAACGTGTTGAACTTTCAGCATATTTTGAAGACTGCCCTTATTCAGCAAAGCACTTAAGCTATTTGCATTTTGATGATTTGTGGCCTTATTGTGTCTAACAATAAATAAACCTCCAAACCTCACTGGAGATGCAGTTGTGTTATATATGTGTTGTACACCAGAGTTGTCTAAAACTTTCACAATGAAACTGGAATTTCATTGGTCTTATTTCTCAGATGAGACCTCTGCAGATTATACAATAGCTTGCTTGTTTCACTATTACCTTGTCCTCCGTTCCCCTACTTGTATATTTTATTCATCTGTTGTGACTTACCATAACCATGGGTATGAGCTGTTTGGATCAGGGCTGCCTCTCACTATCTGTTGGAACAGTGCCGTGTGCAATGGGGTGTTGATCTTTCATTGGTTCCCCTTTGGCTTGAATGTAAGGCAAACTAAAAAACAATAATTGTGTTTTGTTCCCCACATAAAATTTAGTTGAACTTTGTGAGCAAACATGAGCTGAGAATTGAGTGAATCTTAGCTCTTAGCTCTATGATCTTTTCCAGATGGCTTCATAGGGATTCCAGGGATAAACCATGGCCAAGGAGCTAATGGGTACCAGAGCAGATGTCGTCTGTGTAGTTGGCCATACCCTTCCATAATCATCTGGGACTAGACCAGTTTGGGGAAGCACTCAGTTCAGCTGGCTCCAGTTTAGCAAAACATTTCAGCATATGTTTAAATCCTGGGATTTAAGAGTGTGCCTAACGTTAAGCATGTACTGAAATGATTTGTTGAACAGGGATGGACTTGCTGAACCTGGGCCTGAGTGGGAAGACCTCTGCCAGGGACCTTCACAGAGACTTCCTCCTTCAGAGCCCTGCCCATGGTTTATCCATGGGAAGGTACAGTGTGGGCTGAGGACATGATTTTGAATGCTTCCCTTCTGCAATGGTAGCAGTGTCAGTGGCTTTGAGACTATAGTTCTTGGATAATGTTTTTTCTAGCTTCCTGGGTTTTTAATTCTACCAGCACTTAGCTGCCATAGGCATTTGCTATTATTTTTCTTTTAAAAAAATATCATTAAAATCTCCCTGAGGCGGTATACAGTATATTTGCCATTAGATAACACATGCCTTAGGCAGCCTTCATCTATTCTTATCTATATGTGAAAGTATATCCTTCCTTTCCCAGAAGTTCTCTTCATTGTTAATAAGAGGTCACTCACCCTAATAATCTGAACCCGTGCCATCAGACATGAGATTCTAAGTGACAAAAAAAAACTATTGATGCTGGCTGCTTAGGTGAAATATTAGCCTTTGGGTGAGGATTAAGCATGATCTAAGTTTAATATTGGTCAATATGTTTATTTTAGATATTTGTAAAGATTTGATAGACATAACTGACATATCATCTATCTAGGGACTCTTGCTCTCACACTTTCAGAGGGATGGACTTCATGATAATATACCAGGTATTTTCCAACTCTAACTGCTATGATTTAAAGGCTTCACATGGAAGCTTTTGTAACTTGCGCTGCAGTGGCAGTCCAAAGGTTAAATGGATGCCTTTCAGTTTCTGCACAGCAGTTATCCAGGATTAGGTTCTCTCAGTGGATCTTTCGCCACTCATAAATCAGAGGGTTCTCCTACTACGATTTCTTCCCTTTTATGTAATCTTTCCAAGCATGCAAGTGACCTTGTCTTACTGGGATAGTGCAACCATGATATTTTCCCCATAGCAACCAAAATCCTTTTCTCTTTTCTGTTCTTTTTATTTTGAGAGGGTGGGATATGGACTGGCGTTAAACTGCAACTGCCAAATCATGTGAGAGAAAAACAGTAAATCACTGCTAATAAGTTTATAAAATTGTCATTGTCCTCTCTGTTTTGATGCATGCTTGTCCCTTTTGATGAATTGTGTCAGGGAGTGATTCATTCCATCAGGGTTGTTTCTTTTCCTCCAAGGTACCTAGTTTTACTTCTTGGCAGAAAAAGCAGAGTCATTTTTGCCTAATGTAAGATTTCTAGATGTGTGTGTGAGGTAAGGGGTGAGGCGACGGGAAGATGGATAATTTGTTTAGTGAATGATCAGCGTGTGTCTGTGATGCAGTACATCTAGTAGTGCAGTAGGCATTACACACAGTGTAAATATATGTAAATCTAATACTTGTTGGTTCAGTTAGGTTTCTTACAAAACCTCTCTCAATATCTTGCAGCAGGTGACATTACAAAAATAACTGGTTGAAATGAGTCCTAACAAGTTATTTGTGAATATTTGTTCCTTTCTTCAAATGTGTTCTGTGAGAATCATTAGGACCGGAATGACCACATATGTAAATAGAGGTTCTTAAAGAGAATATTGCTTAATATCCAGTGTGGGGGGGTAGTCCACTCCTGCCTTCTTGCTCTACACCAACCTGCTCAGACTCCACTAGTTGGATATCAACACTGTGCTGTTTACTTAAGTTCCTTCCACCAACACTGTTAGAGTTCCATGCAGCAGTGCTATTTACACTGTCGCTTATATTCTCAGTCCTTCTCCCAGGGCCCAAGAGGAGAAGAGTCCTCCTTTCCTGGAGATCTCAGCTAGCCCTGCTCCTCTCTCTTGTACTTCCTTCCTGTGCCTTTCTTATCAGTCTTGAGCCAATGGGCTAACTGACTCCTTAGCTCAACCAACCGCCTTCCACCTGATTAGACAATTAACTCCAATTAGCTTTCTCCCCGGGGAACAAATTGGTGTCAGAGTGATCAGAGTACAGGCTTACCTGTTAACTCCCTGCACTTCATCACAGGGCTACAAAAAAGTGAGAGCTAAAATGGATTAAAGTCAAGTTTCTACTTTCCAGGTTATAGTCTGAGGTGATCCAGTGACCAAATGCTAATCTGACGCCCAACTACTTGAAAACCCCTGCTTTGAGAAAGAGGTTGTGCCTAACTTGGGACCACGAGACCTTCCTGGATGTGCTAAGGAGCTGGGGTACATAACTTTGAGGCTGGGATATACATTCCTCAAGCCTTGCATTGGAAGCACACACATACACCCCATGACAACTGGCACCTGCCTAAAGGTGCCCTTATGTGCTGACTTGTGAAGGGCCAGAGTTGACAAGGTGCTGAACACCCTCAATTCCCATTGAAATCAGCATTAGCAGGATTGGGAGTTGAGGGTGTTTTGCACCTTGCCAACTCTGGCCCTTCATGGGTTTTGCCTACCCAACTTTAATTTCAAACTCTTCTGGCTGTCTTTGGCAATTTGCCAATGAAATCTGTTTTTATTTACAACAATTGGGCCATGGCTGCTGTTAGCCTTAGAGAGAAAGAAATTGGACTCTAAAGTCAGGGAAGGCAATATCTTGTACTACCCATGATGCTCTGTCTTCACTGCTATTCTTAACCATGCTCATTGGGGACAAGTAGCTTGGGTAGGCTAGTTTGTGCACAGCTTTTGCTGGGTAGATATACTGTGGTGTTCAACCTGTTTTTTAAAACTAGACAAATGGGTTGATTATATCCTGAAGTCTTGAGCTAAAATTCTCTAACCAAATTTCAGATACTCTTGTGCATGTCTTGTCTTACATTAATTCTATTTCTATTCTATTCTAATTCTATTTCTCTGCTAAACTCTGCTCACTTTATTACCTCATTGTCCCAGCCCAGCCCCACCCATTTTGTCTGTTTTTGTCTGTGTTTTATCATGTGGATTGTAATCTCTCTGAGGTAGTCAGTTTTCTTTATGTGTCTGCACAATGGGACTCCGAGACTTAACTGGGGATTGTGAATGTAACCCTTCTGCCCGTCAGAGTTGGCAGCAACAAGGGCCGGGTTCAATATCTAGGGGTTCCATTCCAATAACACAATGCAAACCGGCTCGAGCCCCCACCCAGCGACCTGGGACAAATATATACCACCCCCGCTGGGCGCCTCCAAGAGGCAATACTTCCCCTCTCGCAAGCACATAGTCTGAGTGTAGCAAAAGTCTTTTAATAACAGAGAGAAACAATGTGGCATTATGTTGGGGAAACACCACCAACCGGATTCATAACACAACCCATGAGCAAAAACAACCCCACCCCAGGCAAATTGGGGCATGCCCTTTTCCCTTTGGTTCTTGAGTCCAGCAACCCCAAAAGTCCAATGCCCCAAAAGTCTCTGTCCCTGGTCAGGGCAGCCCCAGAGTTCGAAAGTTTATCGGCGGAGCTTTACCTCCCAACCTGGGTGGAAATGGGACGGGGGTAAGAGGCACCTTACGTGATCTGAAGCTGACCGCCCCATAGCTCCATAGCGGCGCTCCGCTCCGCCAGCCGCCCCACAAAACTCCTTCGCGCAGCTGCACTCCGCTCCACCAGCCGCCCCACGAACTCCTTCGCTCAGCTGCGCTCCGCTCCGCCAGCCGCCCCACGAACTCCTTCACTCAGCTCCACGGCCCACAAGCAGCTCCTGCCATCCACACACTGCTCCGCGTCGAACTGCTTCACCAGCCGTCCCGCAAACTGCTCCACAATATATCTTCAGGCTCCCCCACTACTTAACACAACACTCAGTGATTTCAGCTCTTAGGTGAATTCAGCTTATAGTAGGGGAGCCCCAGTGCTGGTGCACTGTCAGCCCAAAGTGAGCTCAGCAGCCTATAACTAGACTTCTAATGAAATCAAAATTAGCTCTGATATTCCACAGTGGAGAGAGGAGGAAGTACAATCAGCATGTAAGGCCCTCACCAAGGGGCCCATGCCACCAAGTATTAATACTTGTCCCCAGCCTCTCTCCATTCACACAGTTTTGGAACCCATGACCCTTGCCTAGCGAGTGCTACTTAGATGATGGTGAATCCCTCCATCGTAACAAAAGGCCACGTACAGTTCCAAGCACAGTTCCCATAATCAGGGTAATAACAATTTATTCTTCCTGCCCCAATAACAGAGACACTGGGGATCCCACAGCGGCCAAAGTGACCATTTGGGCAGCTATGGTCTCATTCTAGGCGTGGTGGGTGTGCCTATGCAAATGAGATCTGCCCCTGAAGTTCTTTTCCACAACTTGCCACACCTCACCACCAGATGTCAGGGTGGAGCTCATCCTGACACTGCTTACATCCTCCCCCCAGCCAAGACTTTGTCGTCCCGACAAATCACACTCCCTTTATACCAACTCATTGGTTTCCTCCAAAGGGCCTCAGGAAGCCCACTTTAGCTTCCACAAGCCTGTGTGCTAAATGTATTGGCTCCTCACTAGTCACCCCAGGTGCATCATAAGTTAACCGTTTCACTGGTCTTATCACCCTGTCTCGTCTATTGAGAATCTCTGTTGCCGAAGTAAGGGGAACATCCTCTTGAGTGACGGATGGAGAGGCTTCCCTGGAGGGTCCCTCGGCTACTGGCGTAGGCCCCTGCACTCCTAGTTCTAACGCTGGAGGGTCCAAGGTGCCCAGGACATCCTCTACCTGTCTGTCCCCATTGTCCAATAACCTGTGTGTGTCATCACAGGGGGGTCTCATCAGCAGCACCGGGGTATCAGAAAGGGGCCTAAATAGTTCCGCCATTGGGTTTAGGGCGGAAGAGGGAAAACTCTCGTTTGGTTCAGCTGATCGAGACTGAAATCTTGTCTCCATCCCAGGATACACCAGGGTTGTGTCTTCCTCCTCAGACTCACTCTCAGATGTGCAGAATAGGGGTAAGTTAGCTGCAGGGGGCCCACTGTCTGTGTTGGATGGCGGCTTTGGTCTAGCACCTCTGTTCTGCCCGGCGGCCCTGCCGTGGCCCATCTCACAAGGGGTGCTTACCAATTCCCCCACAGGGAGCAAAAGGTTTCTATGCACCGTCTTTATTTGCCCTGGACCGTCTTCAGGTTTGATCTTGTAGACCGGCAGATCTCCCAGCTTTTCCATCACCAGGTAAGGTATTGCCTTCCATCTGTCAGCTATCTTGTGTTTGCCAGCAATACCCAAATTTCGCAGCAAGACTCTGTCCCCCGGCTGGAGCTCCTGCGAACGCACTCTAGCATCATATCGATGTTTGTTGCGGTCTGCGTTCTTCCGAGCCGCAGCGGTAGCTAAGCGATAAGCATCCCGCAGCTTTTCTCTTAGTCGGGATACATATTGCTGATGAGTTTCATAGCTATCTCCATCCTCTGATACACCAAAGCACAAGTCTATGGGTAATCTTGGTTCTCGCCCAAACATCAAGAGATATGGGGTGACTCCCGTAGCATCGTTCTTTGTGGCATTGTAGGCATGCACCAGAAATGCGACATGCTGGCTCCAGGTTGCCTTCTGCTCTGGTCGCAAAGTTCCCAACATATCTAATAGGGTTCGATTGAACCTCTCTGGCTGAGGATCACCTTGGGGGTGATAAGGCGTTGTCCTAGACTTTTTAATTCCTGCTATCTTCAGCACCTCCTTCAGAAGGTGACTCTCAAAATCCCGCCCCTGATCAGAGTGTATCTGAGCCGGGAATCCATAGACTGAGAAATATTTGTCCCACAATACTCGAGCAACGGTGGTGGCCCTCTGATCACGTGTGGGATATGCTTGTGCATACCGTGTAAAATGGTCAGTCACTACTAGAATGTTTCCAACATTCCTCTTGTCTACCTCTACAGACAAGAAATCAATGCATACCAACTCCAAAGGTTTGTTGCTGGTGATGTTCTTGAGATATGCAGCCCTCGTGGGCAGAGTTTTCCTTTGAACACATCGAGCGCAAGTCTCACATTTCCTGCGAACATCTTCAGCCATTCGGGGCCAATAGAACCTACTACGAATAAGTTCCAGGGTCCTCTCCATCCCTAAATGCCCAAAGTCATCATGCAGGGCCCTCATGGCCAGGGCTCTGTACTTTTTTGGCAGTACTAGTTGTGCTCGTTGTTTTTGTAAAGGGTCAGTGGTCATTCGGTGTAGCACTCCCTGAATCAGTTTTAGTTTGGTCCATTCTCTCAATAGTAGTTTACCCTCCGGGTTAGGTGGGACAACCGCAGTTGGGCTTCGCCCCTCCCTTTTGGCAAGTAGTGTATCACGAATGTCAATATCTTGCCGCTGGGCTTCTTGCCAGTCAGCCGCATTGAGCATGGGCAAAGGAGATTGGTCTAATGCAATATAGTTCACCGAAGCAGAAGGCATGCATTCAGGGGGCAGGCCCAAAGCTTCTGCAACACATCCCTGAAAGTCTTCACGGGCCTCTGGCTCTCGGCGACTCACACTGCAAATAGCTCTCACTCCATCTGTGGGTATCACAGCAACTTCTGGAGCCTGCGGACGCCTGGACAATGCATCTGCATCTACATTGCTTCTCCCTGATCGGTACTGAATGCTGAACTCATAGCTAGCCAAGGCGGCCACCCATCTCTGCCCTGTAGCATCCAGCTTAGCACTTGTTAACACATAAGTCAGTGGATTGTTGTCTGTCCACACCTGGAACTGAGCACCATACAAGTAGTCTCGAAATTTCTCAGTGATGGCCCATTTCAAGGCCAAAAACTCCAGCTTGTGGGTGGGATAGCGAGTTTCACTATCAGACAATCCTCGGCTGGCAAAGGCTACAGGTTTACATTTGCCTTCCACTTCCTGGTACAGGACTGCTCCCAGACCCTCCAAACTGGCATCAGTATGCAGGATAAATGGTTTGCTTGGGTCAGCAAAAACTAGGACTGGAGCATGAGTTAGGCAAGTAATGATTTCTTGAAAAGCCCTTTCACATCTCTCATCCCACCGTGGCCCAAATGGTGCAAAGGGGCCATTGTGTCTCTGCACAGGAGGCTTTGGGGACCTCCCCTTATTCTTGGACTTAGATTTGTTCTTGCTGGACTGATGTCCCCTGGTAAGATCATTCAGAGGCTTTACAATCGTAGCATAGTTTTTCACAAATCTGCGGTAGTAGCCACTAAATCCAAGGAAGGTCTTGAGTTCTCTGTAGTTACTTGGACGTGGCCATGTAGTGAGTGCTTCTATTTTATCAGGATCAGTACTCACACCTTCTTGGGACACAATGTGACCCACATACTTCACTGAGGTTCTGCAGAACTGGCATTTGTCAATTGAAAGCTTCAGACCATAATCCTCCAACCTATCAAGCACTTTAAGAAGTCTTTCTTCATGCTCCTCTAAGGTTCTTCCAAACACAATCAGGTCATCCAAATAAACTAACACTTGCAGTAAATTCATGTCTCCCACAACTTTCTCCATGAGACGTTGAAAAGTGGCAGGTGCTCCAGAAATCCCTTGGGGCATGCGTTCGAACTGATAAAACCCTAATGGGCAGATGAAGGCTGTCTTCTCCTTATCTTCTTCTCCCAGAGGGATCTGGTAGTATCCACTTCGAAGATCCAACACAGAGAACCACTGGCTTCCCAGCAAACAGTCTAAGGCGTCTTGCACTCGAGGCATAGTGTACTGGTCGACCACCGTACGGCTGTTTAGGGTGCGGTAGTCAATACACATCCGGATTTTCCCATTCTTTTTGCGGACTACCACAATGGGTGAGGCGTATGGGCTGCGGGACTCTGTAATGATGCCATTTGCAGCCAGCTCCTGAAGATGATGTCGCACATCTTCCATCTCAGAGAGAGCAATCTTCCTAGATCTCTCCCTGAAAGGTCGAGAGTCATGTAGTCTGATATTGTGCTCTACTCCTTTTGCACATCCCACATCCCACTCATGCAGTGAGAACACCTTGGATCTTTCACAAAGTTTCTTCCTCAGGCGATCTTTCCAGTCCTCGGACACTGGTGAATCTCCAAAGTCAAACTTTGCTGGGTCTATTGCCGGAACTGGAGTTTCATACTGGGGTTTTACAATCGACTCAGGCTCAAAGAGGTCTGCTATCTTTTGTCCTTGCTTCACAAAAATATCACGACTCGTTTCATTAGCAATCAGTATAGTCACCCTTTCCTGGGCTTCAGCAGGTAGGGTTATGACTCCACTGGGGACCAGCACTCCTTCAGGGAGCTCTCCTCCCATCGGCTGCTCTATCATTGCTAACGTCCCTTTACTGCCTTTCAGACAGGTACTCATGACAAGCACTTCTTGCTCCGTCCTTGCAGGCACTACTAAGGGGGTTGTGCCCGCGTACTTCAGTGCCCCAAGCGGTAGCTCAGATGTGTCCCTTTTAGCGCTCTCAATTTTCCTATAGGCTTCAGCACAAAGCGTATGGATCATCAGGGTATTCAGGTACTGGTCTCCAGCCCGCCTTCTGCAGTAATCCACGAGTACCTTGAAGAGACTGGAGTTGGTCCCTATCAGCACAGACACATCAGAAGTCCCTTTAGGGTCAGGGCATATTAAGGCAGCTGTGTCTACCTCTTCTCTTACCCCAGCAACCTCCTCTGGGAATTCCAGGTGCACTATGACATACCCTTGATAGGGGTATTCATCCATGCTGAGGCCACATAGGCCAAGGCCAGTCAGTGGCTGTATAGGCAGGTGCCTAAGCATCTGTTGGTAGAATGACTGAAATATAATAGTCACTTGAGATCCAGTGTCAAGCACTGCTTTACACTCCACCCCTTCGATCCTCACCATGACCTCTGCTCGAGGCCCTATCAGTCCTGCAGGGATCCCAGCTGGAAAGTCTTTTCTGGGGGAATCTTCAAATCCTGCAGACCTGGGGGGTCCCCGTCCCCAGACCCTCTGGCAGCTACCGGATCTCTCCCAACTGATCCTCAGCTTTCCATACACTAAGGAGGGGTTTTCTTCATTACGGCACTTGGCAGCACTGTGTCCATCCTGACCACATCGGTAGCAGAAGAATTGACCTTTCCCCCTTCGCCTGGGGGGGATGGTGGCTCTAAGTGCGGGCTTCTCAATCGCCACAGTTTGAGGCTTCTTATTCCTAGAAGTCTTAACTCGGTCAACGGTACTTTGCAGCTCAGCTATCCGTTCCGTCAGGACCTGCATTTGTTGGGCAAGTTCCTCTCTGGTGCTCACCATCAGTACACTGGCCATTTGCAGTGGTGTTGTGCTGGCTGGCTCCGATGTTTGGGCTTCCCAAAACTCACTGGCAGCCTGCCTTTCTTCCTCCTCTCGGACCTCTTTTATCAGCTGGGAGTAACTTGGGGGATGTTCCCGTCGTTCTCTTAGCCGGAGATGAAGTAGAATCGGGTTCTGATACTGAGTTCCTCTTACAATTTGAGCCAGTCTGGTCTGATCCATCTGCTCAGCAGTCACTGCTCCCCTCATGACAGCTCTCTGAAGCAGTCTCTCCAGTCTCTGTATGTAGGCTGAAGCCTTCTCGCCCTTTTGTTGTCGGGAATTAAGGAACTTACAGTAGCTGTCTTCAGGGCCCTCTACGCTCCCAAAGTTGTGTTCAAGGGCCTCTAGGCAGTCCTTCACACTGACCCCAGGGTCAATGAGCTTCAGGGTGCGAATCACATCTAATGCTGGGCCGCCAAGGCTCTCTATAAGGCATCTTCGCTTTTCTGCATCTGGTACGGCCCACTCTTGCAGCATTTCAGTGGTATGCTCTAACCAGGGTTCAAACTCCTCCTCCCCAGCAAATAATCTTAACTTACGACAAGAGTCTGACTCAGCATGGGGCAGCACAACCTTTTCCAATATTTGCCCCAGAGCTTTTGTCCAATCATCAGCCGAGGCTGCAGCCTCCGAGCTAGAAGCTGCTGAGCCAGGGCCCAACAAACCTGACATATTAGCCATTATACAAACAGTAATTTCCTCAAAATATAAGCACAAACAAAAAAAATATATAAATTGTTTCCCAATGTAGTGGATCACTCAACAGGTGCTTGCGAGGGGTACTGACCCAGGCGATCCCGGACGAGCCCCCAAAAATGTAACCCTTCTGCCCGTCAGAGTTGGCAGCAACAAGGGCCGGGTTCAATATCTAGGGGTTCCATTCCAATAACACAATGCAAACCGGCTCGAGCCCCCACCCAGCGACCTGGGACAAATATATACCACCCCCGCTGGGCGCCTCCAAGAGGCAATACTTCCCCTCTCGCAAGCACATAGTCTGAGTGTAGCAAAAGTCTTTTAATAACAGAGAGAAACAATGTGGCATTATGTTGGGGAAACACCACCAACCGGATTCATAACACAACCCATGAGCAAAAACAACCCCACCCCAGGCAAATTGGGGCATGCCCTTTTCCCTTTGGTTCTTGAGTCCAGCAACCCCAAAAGTCCAATGCCCCAAAAGTCTCTGTCCCTGGTCAGGGCAGCCCCAGAGTTCGAAAGTTTATCGGCGGAGCTTTACCTCCCAACCTGGGTGGAAATGGGACGGGGGTAAGAGGCACCTTACGTGATCTGAAGCTGACCGCCCCATAGCTCCATAGCGGCGCTCCGCTCCGCCAGCCGCCCCACAAAACTCCTTCGCGCAGCTGCACTCCGCTCCACCAGCCGCCCCACGAACTCCTTCGCTCAGCTGCGCTCCGCTCCACCAGCCGCCCCACGAACTCCTTCGCTCAGCTGCGCTCCGCTCCGCCAGCCGCCCCACGAACTCCTTCACTCAGCTCCACGGCCCACAAGCAGCTCCTGCCATCCACACACTGCTCCGCGTCGAACTGCTTCACCAGCCGTCCCGCAAACTGCTCCACAATATATCTTCAGGCTCCCCCACTACTTAACACAACACTCAGTGATTTCAGCTCTTAGGTGAATTCAGCTTATAGTAGGGGAGCCCCAGTGCTGGTGCACTGTCAGCCCAAAGTGAGCTCAGCAGCCTATAACTAGACTTCTAATGAAATCAAAATTAGCTCTGATATTCCACAGTGGAGAGAGGAGGAAGTACAATCAGCATGTAAGGCCCTCACCAAGGGGCCCATGCCACCAAGTATTAATACTTGTCCCCAGCCTCTCTCCATTCACACAGTTTTGGAACCCATGACCCTTGCCTAGCGAGTGCTACTTAGATGATGGTGAATCCCTCCATCGTAACAAAAGGCCACGTACAGTTCCAAGCACAGTTCCCATAATCAGGGTAATAACAATTTATTCTTCCTGCCCCAATAACAGAGACACTGGGGATCCCACAGCGGCCAAAGTGACCATTTGGGCAGCTATGGTCTCATTCTAGGCGTGGTGGGTGTGCCTATGCAAATGAGATCTGCCCCTGAAGTTCTTTTCCACAACTTGCCACACCTCACCACCAGATGTCAGGGTGGAGCTCATCCTGACACTGCTTACATGAATACTATAATAACACTACTAATCAACTCACAACTCCAGACTCCAACCCTTTGATGTAGGACTTGCCATAGGCACAAGACTCTGTAGTTTGTCCCATCTCTCCTTTTGGAACTACCCTAGGTCTCTCCTCCAAAGCCACTGTGAGCTGGCAAAAGAATATGTAAATACCATCTTGCACAAATAAATAATGACTGAAAAATACATAGGCCCTGATTCTCTGTGATGCTAAAGATCCTGCACACAAATATACAGTGTAATTTGCCCCCGCTTTAAGGACCTTTTGCACTGCCAAAGCAGTGTAAGGGGCCTCAGTATAGATAAGAATCAGCCCCATATTCTGCAAGCACCTCAGTCATTTATGTGCACAAACAGATAGGAAAGGAACATGAAAACCACTTTTGGGAAATAGAAATATTTGTTATGAAAGATTTGCATGATCTGATCCTTTCGGATAGTGGCAACCTTAAAAAGGGGTCACAGCCCTAAATCTTGAGAATGTAGAAGCTACTAGGCTGTGTCATAAATATAAAGGGAAGGGTAAACCCCATTAAAATTCCTCCTGGCCAGAGGAAAACTGCTCTCACCCGTAAAGGGTTAAGAAGCTAAAGGTAACCTCGCTGGCACGTGACCAAAATGACCAATGAGGAGACAAGATACTTTCAAAAGCTGGGAGGAGGGAGAGAAACAAAGGGTCTCTGTCTGTCTATATGCTGTTTTTGCCGGGGATAGACCAGGAATGGAGTTTTAGAACTTTTAGTAAGTAATCTAGCTAGGTATGTGTTAGATTATGATTTCTTTAAATGGCTGAGAAAAGAATTGTGCTGACTAGAATAACTATTTCTGTCTGTGTATCTTTTTTGTAACTTTAGGTTTGGCCTAGAGGGATTCTCTATGTTTTGAATCTAATTACCCTGTAAGGTATCTACCATCCTGATTTTACAGAGGGGATTTCTTTATTTCTATTTACTCCTATTTCTATTAAAAGTCTTCTTGTAAGAAACCTGAATGCTTTTTCATTGTTCTCAGATCCAAGGGTTTGGGTCTGTGGTTACCTATGCAAATTGGTGAGGCTTTTTATCCAACATTTCCCAGGAAAGGGGGTGGGGGTGCAAGTGTTGGGAGGATTGTTCATTGTTCTTAAGATCCAAGGGTCTGGGTCTGTAGTCACCTAGGTAAATTGGTGAGGCTTTGTACCAAACCTTGTCCAGGAAGTGGGGTGCAAGGTTTTGGGAAGTATTTTGGGGGAAAGACGTTTCCAAACAGCTCTTCCCCGGTAACCAGTATTTGTTTGGTGGTGGTAGTGGCCAATCCAAGGACAAAGGGTGGAATATTTTGTACCTTGGGGAAGTTTTTGACCTAAGCTGGTAAAGATAAGCTTAGGAGGTTTTCATGCAGGTCCCCACATCTGTACCCTAGCGTTCAGAGTGGGGGAGGAACCTTGACATGGTGGCAGAGGTGGGATTCAGGCTCCGGCTGAGCCTCTTGTGTAGGGTTATCGGCTGCTGCCGGTTCAGGTTCGGTGGGGCCCTCTGGTGCTGAGGTTGTAAGTACTGGATTCAGTGCTGGCAATGGGTCAGGTGTCGGTTGTTCGGCTGGTTCCGGTTCTGGGATTGGTTCCTTCTGGGTCTCTGGGACTGGATCCACTACTGCTGTTGCAGACATTGGCCTGGGGTCCGGGTCCATCACCTCTGACCGGGTCCTGATAGAAGTTTCCAGAACAGAGCTACGCCTCACGGCTTGTTTAGCCTGGCTACGGGTGACCATTCCCTCCCTCTTGGCCTGCTTCACATGATTGGCCAAGTCTTCCCCCAGCAGCATGGGGGTGGGATAATCATCATAGACTGCAAAAGTCCACGTTCCTGACCAGCCCTGGTACTGGACAGGCAACTTGGCTGTAGGCAAATTGAATGAGTTTGACGTGAAGGGTTGAATCATCACTTGGATCTCTGGGTTGATTAAATTGGGGTCCACTAAGGAAGCATGGATAGCTGACACTTGCGCTCTGGTGTCCCTCCACGTGGTGACCTTCTTCCCGCCCACACTCACAGTTTCCCTCCGCTCCAAGGGTATCTGGGAGGTGTCTGGGCCTGCGGACCTCTGGTGTGATTCCGGTGCAATGAACTGTAATCTGTTGCGGTTCTTGGGGCAGTTGGCCTTTACATGCCCCAGCTCGTTGCATTTAAAACATTGTCCAGCTGACGGGTCACTGGGGCGAGGTGGGTTGCTGGAGAACAGGGTGGTGGGACGATAAGGGGTCTGGAGGGTTCTTTGGGAGGTATGTGGGGCTTTGGGCGGCTCCCAGTGATAGGGTGTGGTCTGGGGTTGTCCCTTCTGGTCTCTACTCCCACTGTGACCAGTTTTCTTCTTCTTGGCCACCTCCACCCATCTGGCTCTAATCTCTCCTGCCTCGATTACAGTTTTGGGTTTCCCATCTAGGATGTATCTTTCTATTTCCTCAGGAACACCCTCTAAGAATTGTTCCATTTGCATTAGGAAGGGCAAATTTACTGGAGATTCAACACTTGCTCCTGATATCCAGGCATCCCAATGTTTCACAATGTGGTAGGCATGTCGGGTAAATGACATGTCTGGTTTCCACCTTAGGGCTCTGAACCTCCGACGAGACTGCTCGGGTGTTATCCCCATTCTGACTCTCGCCTTGGATTTAAACAGTTCATACTTGTTCATGTGTTCTTTAGGCATTTCAGCTGCCACCTCAGCTAAGGGTCCACTGAGCTGCTTCCTCTGCTCTACCATGTATTGGTCAGTAGAGATGTTGTACCCAAGGCAGGCCCTTTCGAAGTTTTCTAGGAAGGCCTCAGTATCATCGCCTGCCTTGTAGGTGGGGAACTTTCTGGGATGGGGAGTAGTACCTGGAGAAGGATTGCTAGGGTTTGTTGGTATATTCTGCTGAGCCTTTACCTTCTCCATCTCCAGTGCATGCTTCCTCTCTTTTTCCCTCTCCTGCTCCACCTGCTTCCTCTCTTCCTTCTTCAGCCACATGAGTTCTATCTGTCTTTCATGTTCCCTTTGTTTTTCCTTAGCCTGAAATCTGGCTCATTCCAGCTTCTGTTGAGCTGTGGATTTTGTCATTCTAACCTCTCTGTTTTTAACTAACTTTACACCCGAGGTTTAGAAATAAACAAACAAAACGTGTCTGTAAAATATTGCTGTGCTGGAATAGAATACCTATTCTCAGATAGTGATTGTCAGCCTACAGAAAAAGACAATTCCCTTGTCTCTGCTCTGGGCCCAAATCAAAGCAAAAAACCTCCAACTACTTGGAAACCTGCTTACCAGCAGCCTAAAGGGAAAAAAAAAATCCGTTTCAAACTTGTGCTCCTTGTAAAGAAATCAAAATCCAAAAAAAAAACAAACCCTGCCACTTTTGTTTCCAGGCAAATGGGTAGAACACCCCCCTCTGTTTACTTTTAGGGGAAAAAAAAAAACTCTGGGTTGGAAGACTGTGAATTTCCCTGCAAGAGTTAAGTACCCTGCCTCCAGGCAAAGAAAACCTGCATTTCACAAAGATAATCCCCTTTTGTCTCTGCTTGGCCACAAAGCAGAGAAAAAACAAGCTGCTTTTAGGACTTCCTTTCCAAAGGAAAAAAAAGTTTCCTTTTTAAAATCTGTATTTCTAGTTCAAAAAATCTCAACTGGATCTCAAAATGATTTCAGGTTAATCCCACCACTCTGCCACCATGTCAAGGTTCCTCCCCCACTCTGAACGCTAGGGTACAGATGTGGGGACCTGCATGAAAACCTCCTAAGCTTATTTTTACCAGCTTAGGTCAAAAACTTCCCCAAGGTACAAAATATTCCACCCTTTGTCCTTGGATTGGCCGCTACCACCACCAAACAAATACTGGTTACTGGGGAAGAGCTGTTTAGAAACGTCTTTCCCCCCAAAATACTTCCCAAAACCTTGCACCCCACTTCCTGGACAAGGTTTGGTACAAAGCCTCACCAATTTGCCTAGGTGACTACAGACCCAGACCCTTGGATCTTAAGAACAATGAACAATCCTCCCAACACTTGCACCCCCACCCCCTTTCCTGGGAAATGTTGGATAAAAAGCCTCACCAATTTGCATAGGTGACCACAGACCCAAACCCTTGGATCTGAGAACAATGAAAAAGCATTCAGGTTTCTTACAAGAAGACTTTTAATAGAAATAGGAGTAAATAGAAATAAAGAAATCCCCTCTGTAAAATCAGGATGGTAGATACCTTACAGGGTAATTAGATTCAAAACATAGAGAATCCCTCTAGGCCAAACCTAAAGTTACAAAAAAGATACACAGACAGAAATAGTTATTCTAGTCAGCACAATTCTTTTCTCAGACATTTAAAGAAATCATAATCTAACACATACCTAGCTAGATTACTTACTAAAAGTTCTAAAACTCCATTCCTGGTCTATCCCCGGCAAAAACAGCATATAGACAGACAGAGACCCTTTGTTTCTCTCCCTCCTCCCAGCTTTTGAAAGTATCTTGTCTCCTCATTGGTCATTTTGGTCAGGTGCAGGCGAGGTTACCTTTAGCTTCTTAACCCTTTACAGGTGAGAGGAGTTTTCCTCTGGCCAGGAGGGATTTTAAAGGGGTTTACCCTTCCCTTTGTATTTATGACAGGCTGAAAGCTCTATTAATCCAGAAAGTGAGAGAAAGCAGATCAGCTTTCTCTGAGTAGCAAAATAGCAAACTGCTGCCGGGTGAGAAAATTGATCTGAGAGAGGCAGCAACAGAATTTGGAAATGCAATAAAAAAGAAGACATGATCATAAAATACAACATAAAAACATATGTTTAATGCATTTGTTATTTTTTTATTTTCCACTTAGTGTTGTGATTATGCCATGGCTAACAGCAACCCATTACACAAATCAGTGGCAGAGACATGCTGAAATACTATTTCAATTACCCTGCTTACAGCAGCTAACACCAGCCCCAGCTATAAATAAGTACCAGACCCTCCATTGCCTCTCAGATTAAGAGTAAAGATATGGAGATAATTTAAATCTTCCACAACATATTCTCCTCTGTCCCAAGATATTTTCTGGAGCAAATTGCCTGTATCCTCCCCTCCCCACCGCCAAAAATCCCCCAGAGGTTGTTGCTGGGAGGCTACCAACTAATAAAGCATCTGCTGATGATATTTCATGACAAGAAAATGTCAAAATATAGGAAGAAGCAGCATTTCTCTCTTTCTCTCCATTAGATAATCTGAAAGTATTTTTCCCTCCTCCCCTCCACTCATCCCTTAAAGCTCCAGAAGAAATTACTTAGTCTGGACCTATGTGTGACACGCTGTCTCCTAGAAACAGAGCTATATTGTGCAAACTTGGCCTAAGGGATTCTTGTTCTTCAATATTCAAATATACTTAATCTGTTTCAGCGATGATGATAACCAATACAAACATGTACAAATCTAATTCCTCTCTTTTCTTTTCTTTTTTGAGTACTGCTGATGTGTCAGTTGGATGTCTCAAGTGTACAAGGACCTAAAATATTCACTGAGCACCACCCTGGAGGGTTGCTGGCCCATTGAATATCACTGGGCCTAAAATAAACTGTGGGTTTCCAGATGTGCTAAGAGGGGAAGGAAATATATGATTTAAAGGAGCTGCAAAACCAGGTATAGATGATGCTGAGCTGGATGGTAGTGCATATCTGTTAACCTATGCGATTTTGGAGGCTCTGTTTAAAGCAATGAGTTGACTAAGTGAAAGCTTTTCTCTTTTAGTGTCTGCACATACTGTGCATTACCACCTCTAGCTGTGCTGCTATTGGTATTATCTGTCTGTCTGTCAATATTGGCATCATTAGGGATTCGAGTGCCTTACAAATTCTGAAAGGATCAAGGATCTCTAAGGATTCAGGATCCTTAGTCAGCACGTCAATTTATTACTATGTTTACTGAGGGGACTTTTTCTTGTTGGGATTAGCAGAGCCCAGACACTTGCTATGTTGTTGATATCACCATTGTTCTTCTTATTGCAGTGGAACTACACTGATTTACACCAATTGAGAACCTGGCCTGCTATAAATTAGTACAAAAAAGTTGTTTTTTTATTTTTTACAAAAATAGGGATTGTGGGAAATAAATACAGGGAAAAAAGAATGAAAGAACCCCCATGAAGATATAATATTGCATCAGACTGTAGCCAGAATATAAGTAGAACCAAGGTAATCCAACATGGAAGATATACAATTGTGTGTTTTCTTGGTGGAGGACCACAAGCTGATATAATGGATGGGATGGTTAGAAAGGAGCAGAAGTCTGTTTATCCCACCTATGAGCCATGATGCTTTGCAAAATGGCTTTTTACCTAAGTGGTGGTGTTGATGCACCACGTTACATGCATCCTTTTTAGCATGGAGGTGAAATTACATCCAGTCCCCACTGAATAGCTGGGGAATGAAAGAAAAGCCACATAGCCAGGATATGAAGCATTTCTGTGCAGCAGCTTTTCATACAGGCTCGAAACATTTGAGGACCTTACACAGCTCAAATCTTTGATCAAGACAGCTAATGGCTCTGTAGTATTTATACAGATACCACAACTATCTTCTGAGATATGAGATATCTTGGGGAGATATACACAGATTTCTTTGAACATCAACCACTAAAATGTCAGATGCACAGATAATTAAAACCAAGACAGATACCATTTATTCTCTAAGATAAGGTAGTCTACTTTGAACTGTAATTCTGGCCTTTGTACTGGAGAAACAAGCATGCAGCATACCTCCAAATGAGGACAAAACCATCCTCAGAGCTAGGTGCCTGTTCGTGACACTTTTAAAAAAAAATCCATTATATAGCTGCTTTGATCTTTGTTTTTAAGAGCAACTGAAAAGGGAGTTTATTTTCAGGAATAATTGCAACACCACATCATGTCTGTTGTTCATAAATGCAGCCCAACTTTTGATGATAGTCCTATAAGGTGGGATCCACAAAGGTACTTAGATGTCTGAGTCCTGTTTTTAGGCACCGCTTGCATCCACAAAACTATTGTTCGGTTGCTGCCTAACCCTGTAGCACCTAAACTCACTCAGCACCTACATTTCTGCCTTTACACTGCACTACATCCTCACTCTGTGTCTATCTCCCACCTAAGCCCCATTCACAATCGTGGGGAAGATAGGTGTTTGGCAGCTGGAAGTCACGAATGGGGCCCAATACAGTAGGCATGCTCAGAGGCTGCATACTGGATCAAGTTCCTCATGGATTCATTTCAGCTTCCAGGCAAGGCCCTATAACAGGGGTGGGCAAAATGTGGCACTTTAAGCCAGCCTACGAGCCGCACCATGGTAAGCGCACAGAGGTAAGCACTGCTCGGAGCCTGCACCCCCATGAGCCTCTCCCCAAGCCCCAACCCCCTGCCCCAGCCCTGATTCCCCTCCTGCTCTCCAAACCCCTCGATCCCAGCCTGGAGCACCCTTCTGCACCCCAAACCTCTCATCCCCAGCCCCACCCTAGAGCCTGCACCCCCAGCCGGAAACTGCACCTCTTCCCACACCCCTGCCCCCGCCCTGATCCCCCTTCTACCCTTTGAACCCCTCAGTCCCAGCTCAGAGCATCCCCCTACACCCCAAACTCCTCATCCCCAGCCCCACCCCAGAGCCTGCCCCCCCTCCCGCACCCCAACCCCAATTTTGTGAGCGTTCATGGCCCGCCATACAATTTCTATTCCCTGGTGTGGCCCTTGGGCCAAAAAGTTTGCCCACCCCTGCCCTATAAGAAGGATGTACCCTAAGGGCTCTGGGCTTAATATGCATTAGGCACTGATCCCTTCCTGTAGAAAGAGACCAATATTAGCTAGAGTATGGGGGTCTTCCTTAGCTGACAGTCCTCACAACGGTTTGGGGGTTTAGATGCTCTTAGAAAGTTCTTGGTATCTCTTCCTGGACATGAAAACTGGAATGTGATATTTCTGGTGGGGAAAACCTTGATGCCAGGGGCCTGTTTCAAAGGCAGTGACCAAACAGCCTTGAACAGAGTCTGGCTAGCCAAGTTCTACGTGCCCCTTGCAACTCCCAAATTGCATTCAGCTCTTCTGACAATGGTGTTCGTTTAACTGAAGGAATTATGTCTGCTTTTGGAAACAGCAGGGCAGACAGTTACCCCGGTGGAAAGTACAGCTGCAGAGAAAGCATTAAGGAGACATCAACAGAGTTCAGTAATGCTGGGCATATTTGTTTTCTTCCTTTTTGTGAGAACTGGGGAGAGGTTGACAGGTATGAATGTATTTCTCTTCTACTGGGTTTTAAAGTGTGTCAGGCATGCAAACAATTGGTGAAGTTTCACGTTAATTAAATGAAGATACATTTGTGTACAAAGACACTGGACACTTTCCAACAACAAAGAGGCTAGGTGCAAAGTGCTTCTGTTTGGCTCTCCCCATTGAGGGGTCTTGTGAAGCGCTTTCTAGCAGCTGCACACATTATTTCTCTATTTAAATGCAAATCCCTGTTTTTAGTCCCCACTCCCCAAATACAGCATGCTCAGCACTAGAATTAGACAAATAATCTGTAACAAGTTGTCTATATGACCAATGCTGTCTCTTTCCATGATTTTCTTGAATCATTTCATAATTATTTACCTAATTATTTCTGAAAATAATTATTGGCGTGTAGCTTGTTCATAGAATCGTAGGGTTAAGAGGGACTGCAAGGGTCATCTAGTCTAACTCCCTGCCAAGATGACAGATTTGTTTTATCTAAACCATCCAAAACAGATGGCTATCCAGCCTCCTTTTGAAAACCTCCAGTGAAGAAGCTTCCACAACCTCCCTGGGCAGTGTGTTTCATTGTCCTACTGTTCTTACAGTTAGGAAGTTTTTCCTGAGATTTAATCTAAATCTGCTAGGCTGTAGTTTGAACCCATTGCCTTGTCTTGCCCTCTGTGATAAAAGAGAACAATTTTTCTCCATCTTTTTTATGGCAGCCTTTCAAGTATCTGAAGACCGCTATCATATCCCCCCCTTAATCTCTCTTTTCCAACTAAACATACCAGGTTCCTTCAGCCTTTGCTCATATGGCTTGCATTCCATCCCTTTGATTATCTTTGTTGCTCCCCTTTGTTGTTTGCCTTTCCAGTTTCTCTACATCCTTTTTATATTTTGGTGACCAAAATTGGACACAGTCCTCCAGCTGAGGCCTAACCAGCACCGAGTAGAGCTTTACTGTCACTTTCCATGACTTGCATGCTATGCGTCTGTTAATGTAACCTAAAATTCATTTGCTTTTTTTTTTTTTTTTTTTTTTTTGCAACAGCAGTGCATTGCTGACTCATGTTGAGACAGTAATCCACCACAACTCCCAGATCCTTCTCAGGAGTGCTGATGCCAAGCTAGTTTCCCCCATTCTGTATTTGCACATTTGGTTTTTCTTCCCTAAGTGTAGCACCTTACATTTGTCTTTGTTGAATTTCATTTTGTTGTCTATAGCCCAGTTCTCCAATTTATCAAGATTGCTCTGAATTTTAGCTCTAAAGTATTGGCAACCACTCCTAGGTTTGCATCATCTGCAAACTTGATCAATATGCTCTCTATGCCTACAGCTAGGTCTTTAATAAACATGTTAAAAAACACTGGACCTAGAACAAATCCCTGTGGAACCCCACTTGAAACCTTCCTCGAAACAACATCATTCCTTTAATAACTATGCTTTGTTTGCAGATGCTTAACCAATTATGTATCCACTTAATGGTAGTTCTATTGAGCCTTCATTTCTCCAGCTTACTTATCAGAATGCCATATGGGACTATGTCAAAAGCTTTGCTGAAGTCCAGATATATTATGTCCACCACATTCCCTCTATCCACCAAATCAGTTACCCTGTCAAAGAAGGAAATCAAGCTGTTTTGGCATGATTTTTTCTTGGTAAATCCATGTTGGCTGTTAGTGATTACCCCTTCATCCTCCAGATGTTTGCAAATTGAATGTTTTATACATTGCTCTAGTAGTGTCCCAGGTATTGAAGTCAGGTTGATTGGTCAATAGTTTCCCGACTCCTCCTTTTCCCCCACATTTAAAGATTGACACGTTAGCCCTTCTCCAGTCTACTAGGACATCTCCCGACATCCATGTTTGTAAATATTATTGCCGGTGGCTCTGAGATTTCTTCAGCTAATTCCTTCCGTACCCTGGGGTGAACAGCATCCAGCCCCGCTTTCTTCAATTGATTCAAACTGGTCAGAAGATCTCTGATATGTTCTTTACCAATCCCAATCTGCATCCCTAACCCTTCATTATCTATGGTAACTTCACTAATCATCCGGTCACATATTATTTTTTGTGAGAAGTAGGCATTGAGCAGCTCTGCCTTCCTATGATCTTCCATTACCAGCTCACCTTCTCCATTGAGCAGCAGACCCACCTTGATCTTTCTTTTTTTGTCTGACATATTTCTAGGCAGCTGTAACTCATTCTTTGCCTGGGCTTTCCTGATTTTGTGTCTACATTTCGCGCTATTCCCATGTATACTTCCTGGGTAACATGCCCCTCGTTCCAGTTCCTGTATGGATCCATTTTGGTCTGTTAGATAGCTAAGAAGTTCCTTATGCAGCCACATTGGCCTCCTGTGGCTCTTCTTATTTTCCCTCTCTTTCGGAATAGCTTGATATTGAGCCTTTAGTATTACGTCTTTTACGAACTGCCAGTTTATTCAGTTCATGAGCAATTGAATGCAAGTGTTTGAGATTCACGCTATTTTGATTGAATCCACAAATCTGGTAGTTTGTGTTCTCTGGCTGGATGAACAGAGCTCTTATAGTTAGTTTTTCTGATGTGAATACAAACTCAAAATTTGCTTTCTGTCAATATTCTCCATATTGGCTTCAAATTTGCTGTGTCTGTGAATGTTTCTGTTAACAAACACGTTTACTATAATTACTGAGAGAAAACACAAAATGGGTGTAAACATGACTGATATGAATTTGCTTAAAAATTCAAATGAATATTTGTAGCACTGTTGCACTACTCACCCAGCTCTGCTCAGTACCATGCAACTGTTGTTCTGCTATTATTTAGAAGGAATGCAGCATGTATGTGAATGCTATGTTTGATGCATAGGAAGGAATAGAAATAAGCAAAATCGCTTATCCAGTGACTGAAACAATGTCTAAATCCTATTCTGCCCCCCTCCCCCACCTTCTTTTAATTGGGTTAGTTTCCCTGAAGTCTGAAATGAGAAGTATTGTTACATCCATGACTCACTGGTATTCTAGCACATCCTGACCTAGAAGACTGTCATCTTCTTTTATTCAACGTATACCCCGTCTCTCCCTGCTGTCTCTCTCATGCACTTCCTTTATCTCAGATTTTTAATCACCTCTTTCCTTTCCATCCCCCACCCTGGTCAAAAAAGCAACTATGGGACCACTTTCAGAGAGCACTCTTTGGAAAAGATATATGCCAGGCATGGAGTTAGGATAATGTGTTTTCAAGGTGCATCCTACACTCTGATGTTCATCAGACAGTAATTTTGTCTAAGGCCCTGATTGACCACCTTGGGACTTAAGCATGTATCTGAAGATAGCTATGGGCTTAAGGGCTTTGCTGTATGGAGCCATAAACTTCCAGTCTGCTCAGTTAGTTCTGTCAGCCTGTTCCTTGGAATTCTTAACTTTGTACCATTACCAAAGACCCATCCATTTACTTCTCCAGTAGTTCTCCCTTCCTTACAAGTATCATATAGCTCCTGTTCTACTCCATAACTAAAATCAGTGGTTTTCAACCAGGGGTCTGGGGCCCCCTGAGGGTCTGTGAACAGGTTTCAGCATTAGACTCACTGGGACTCAAGGTAGAAACCCACCACTTGGGGCTGAAGCTAAAGCCTATGCAATGTAGCTTCGCAGGGGAGCCTGTGGCATGGGGCCTCAGGCAATTGCCCTATTTGCTACTTCCTAATGCCGGCCCTGGCTTTTATATGCAGAAAAACAGTTGTTGTGACACAGGTGGGCTGTAGAGTTTTTATAGCATGTCAGAGGGGGGCCTCAGAAAGAAAAAGGTTGAGAACCCCTGACTAAAATCACAATATTTTTATTTTAAATTTAATTGTGTTCTGGCAGGCTCCTTTCCTGTTCTAATTAATTGCATGATAGTTCTAGAGGTCATTTCTTTGGCTGAAATAACTAGTTCCTGGTATTGCTAACACCAGGAAAACAAGGGCACCTATATTTTAGCTGTTTTTCAATCTGACTTTTGGCTGACACCTTTTCATATAGCACAGAGGACAAACCGTTCTACCCCTGCATGCCCTGTAACTCTTTCACTTCTGACAGCACAAGGGCTATATTCCAATTCTGCTGTGATGTCATCATTTCCATTCTCATGGTCAGTGAAAGTTTTTAACTATTAGGGGCACAATAGTGATGGATTGAAGGCTTGGCTACCTGACACCAATCGAATCTGTTAGGAGTGATTAGATACTTGTTATCTCCTGCACTAACAGGCATGGGAGGATTAGGTCAGACAACAGCAAGCTTAATTACAAGAGTAAAGGAGAATGAACTGTCTAAGCCACCCAGCCAAGAAGACCTGCCAGAAAAGAAGGTGTGGGATGGGTTAGCTCATGAAAAATGCATTGCTTCTGTTGCAAGAGGTTCTCATAGGTAGCATGAAACTACAGTGATTAGTAGCTTAGAAATACCTCTATTCAGGTTAGAATAGTATAGAATAGACGAGTGGGGAGGAAGTATTTGTTCAGGGCAGATGAAAGAGGAGGTTGTGGTGGCTCAGAGGGTTTGGATATTAATGAAAAACTTCAAAGAAGCACCTGAATTCAGAGATGATCTTCAAATTCTGAACAGAATTTCCTCCTATAAGAAAAATGTAAGCTGGTTTGGGTTCTGTGCCAGTTGAATTTCTGCTTCTAGTGTGCACACGTACATAATTTAGAATGCACCCAGTGAAATAAACAACAGATATGTGTAATATATAATTATCTAGTCAAGGTTGTTGTTTTTTTTTTTAAAAGAGAGAGATTCATGAAGTAAGGGTTTTATCTTTTTAACCATGGGGAGAGATGCGACAAAATGGTTGATTCCAGTACAGAGTTATGTCTATCTTCTTGTGGATACATTTATCCGTAAATGAGAACAAAGCCTTCCTATGTTCCTGTAGGTAAATGGGAGCAAAACTATCCCTTCTTCTGCCAATAGAGCTGTGATTGGACAGCTGGAAAGAATTTGAAAAACAAGACTCTGTAATCATGGATATTCACTTCGTATTATTGTGAAGGGAAATACAAAGTGCAGTGCTTATCTGGGAATTCCTTTGTCAGACAATGTCGAAAATAACAAGCAAAACAATGAATTCTCCTTTGGGTTTGGGCTTCAGCAACTGTTGCTAGCTGCAGAGGAATTGCTGCAGCAAAGGGTCTCACTATCTGTTAACATGGAGCAGCTTCAGGAAGTAAAAATAGCTTTCACTTCCATGGAAATCTTCCCAATAGCTTATAGCAAGGTCAGCTCCCTATGGCACCATTCCCAAGTGACTGACATTAGGAGAACCCTCAAAACTCCGAAGGATGAATAGCTCATTGGTTAGATTCAGATGTTACTTTCATTTAAGGAGTTTACTGTTTAGATCCCCAAATTCAAATGTCATGGTTTTTGCCCTCTGTTCTCCCAGTTCCTGGCCTTTCTGGTGCTACCCTTTATTTGTGCGTGAATTTAGGCTGACTCTTATGGGTTTGGGAAGACACCAAGCCCATGCTGGCTTTAGGTGGCTTCTGGGCTTTGCCTGAACTGCTTCAAAGTATTATATCCTATTCCTTTCTGGGGAGTAATGTCTGAGTTAATGTGTTACAATCGATTGCACACTTTTTACTCATATCATAGAATCATAGAATATCAGGGTTGGAAGGGACCTCAGGAGGTCATCTAGTCCAACCCCTGCTCAAAGCAGGACCAATCCCCGACTAAATCATCCCAGCCAGGGCTTTGTCAAGCCTGACCTTAAAAACTTCTAGGGAAGGAGATTCCACCACCTCCCTAGGTAACGCATTCCAGTGTTTCACCACCCTCCTAGTGAAAAAGGTTTTCCTAATATCCAACCTAAATCTCCCCCACTGCAACTTGAGACCATTACTCCTTGTTCTGTCATCTGCTACCACTGAGAACAGTCTGGAGCCATCCTCTTTGGAACCCCCTTTCAGGTAGTTGAAAGCAGCTATCAAATCCCTCCTCATTCTTCTCTTCTGAAGACTAAACATCCCCAGTTCCCTCAACCTCTCCTCATAAGTCATGTGTTCCAGTCCCCTAATCATTTTTGTTGCCCTCCGCTGGACTCTTTCCAATTTTTCCAAATCCTTCTTGTAGTGTGGGGCCCAAAACTGGACACAGTACTCCAGATGAGGTCTCACCAATGTCGAATAGAGGGGAACGATCATGTCCCTCGATCTGCTGGCAATTCCCCTACTTATACAACCCAAAATGCCATTGGCCTTCTTGGCAACAAGGACACACTGTTGACTCATATCCAACTTCTCGTCCACTGTAACCCCTAGGTCCTTTTCTGCAGAACTGCTGCCTAGCCATTCGGTCCATAGTCTGTAGCGGTGCATTGGATTCTTCTGTCCTAAGTGCAGGACTCTGCACTTGTCCTTGTTGAACCTCATCAGGTTTCTTTTGGCCCAATCCTCCAATTTGTCTAGGTCCCTCTGTATTCTATCCCTACCCTCCAGCGTATCTACCACTCCTCCCAGTTTAGTGTCATCTGTAAACTTGCTGAGGGTGCAATCCACAACATCTTCCAGATCATTTATGAAGATATTGAACAAAACCGGCCCCAGGACCGACCCTTGGGGCACTCCACTTGATACCGGCTGCCATCTAGACATGGAGCCATTGATCGCTACCCGTTGAGCCCGACAATCTAGCCAGCTTTCAATCCACCTTATAGTCCATTCATCCAGCCCATACTTCTTTAACTTGCTGGCAAGAATACTGTGGGAGACCGTGTCAAAAGCTTTGCTAAAGTCAAGGAATAACACGTCCGCTGCTTTCCCCTCATCCACAGAGCCAGTTATCTCATCGTAGAAGGCAATTAGATTAGTCAGGCATGACTTGCCTTTGGTGAATCCATGCTGACTGTTCCTGATCACTTTCCTCTCCTCTAAGTGCTTCAAAATTGATTTCTTGAGGACCTGCTCCATGATTTTTCCAGGGACTGAGGTGAGGCTGACTGGCCTGTAGTTCCCAGGATCCTCCTTCTTCCCTTTTTTAAAGATGGGCACTACATTAGCCTTTTTCCAGTCATCTGGGACCTCCCCCGATCGCCATGAGTTTTCAAAGATAATGGCCAATGGCTCTGCAATCACATCCGTCAACTCCTTTAGCACTCTCGGATGCAACACATCCGGTCCCATGGACTTGTGGTCGTCTAGCTTTTCTAAATAGTCCCGAACCACTTCTTTCTCCACAGAGGGCTGGTCACTTCTCACCATGCTGTGCTGCCCAGTGCAGTAGTCTGGGAGCTGACCTTGTTCGTGAAGACAGAGGCAAAAAAAGCATTGAGTACATTAGCTTTTTCCACATCCTCTGTCACGAGGTTGCCTCCCTCATTCAGTAAGGGGCCCACGCTTTCCTTGACTTTCTTCTTGTTGCTAACATACGTGAAGAAACCCTTCTTGTTACTCTTAACATCTCTTGCTAGCTGCAACTCCAGGTGTGATTTGGCCTTCCTGATTTCACTCCAGCATGCCCGAGCAATATTTTTATACTCATCCCTGGTCATTTGTCCAATCTTCCACTTCTTGAAAGCTTCTTTTTTTGTATTTAAGAGCAGCAAGGATTTCACTGTTAAGCCAAGCTGGTCGCCTGCCATATTTACTATTCTTTCAACACATCGGGATGGTTTGTCCCTGTAACCTCAATAAGGATTCTATAAAATACAGCCAGCATTCCTGGACTCCTTTCCCCCTCATGTTATTCTCCCAGGGGATCTTGCCCATCAGTTCCCTGAGGGAGTCGAAGTCTGCTTTTCTGAAGTCCAGGGTCTGTATTCTGCTGCTCTTCTTTCTTTCTTGTGTTAGGATCCTGAACTCGACCATTTCATGGTCACTGCCTCCCAGGTTCCCATCCACTTTTGCTTCCCCTACTAATTCTTCCCGGTTTGTGAGCAGCAGGTCAAGAAGAGCTCTGCCCCTAGTTGGTTCCTCCAGCACTTGCACCAGGAAATTGTCCCCTACATTTTCCAAAAACTTCCTGGATTGCCTGTGCACCGCTGTATTGCTCTCCCAGCAGATATCAGGGTGATTGAAGTCTCCAGTGAGAACCAGGGCCTGCGATCTAGTAACTTCTGCGAGTTGCCGGAAGAAAGCCTCGTCTTATCTTATTGTGAAATTCATCCTACGTGTGGAGGGCTAGGGTAAGCCCCTTTGCACCACTTAAGACAAGGGCTTTAC
The DNA here is from genome assembly GCF_965140295.1 of Lepidochelys olivacea. Classification (NCBI taxonomy): domain Eukaryota; kingdom Metazoa; phylum Chordata; order Testudines; family Cheloniidae; genus Lepidochelys; species Lepidochelys olivacea. The sequence continues at coordinate 75,428,315 of NC_140417.1, read as the reverse complement.
CAAATTCTCTGACCGTTTTGGTCAATTTCATGGTCGTAGGATTTTAAAAATAGTAAATTTCACATTTTCAGATATTTAAATCTGAAATTTCATGGTGGTGTAACCATGGGGATCCTGACCAAAATGGGGCTGTGTGTGTGTGTGGGGGGCGGGTTACAAGGCTGTTGTAGAGGGGGTGTCGCAGTATTGCTACCCTTACTTCTACACTGTTGCCTTCAGAGCTGGGCACACCTGGCCAGCAGCTGACCTCTGGCTGCCCAACTCTGAAGGCAGCAGTGCTGAAGTAGGAGTGGCATTTCCATACCATGCCACCCTCACTTCTGCTCTGCTGCTGGTGGTGGCACTGATGCAGAGGTGGGCTCCCAGCCAGCAGCCACAGAGCTTCCTGCAGCCAGGGGAGGTTCCCAGAGGTGGGTCTGACTTAGTCCCAGGAACGGCCTGTGCAGGAGAAGAGGAAGTCCTGTCCCTCCCCAGCCCATCCGGGACTAGCAGCTAGAGCTTGGTGCATGGTAGGAGCTCCCGGCTGGGGCGCTCCCAGCCCTGCTGCTCCCTGGCCCCAGGCCCAGTGCTTGGGGGTTAAAGGGGCCTTGGACTGACTGTGTGTGGGGTGACCAAGGCACCCTCCTGAATATGGGGCCCTGAGCAGTCGCCCACCTGTAAGGCTGGCCCTGCGCCCACCCCTTAAAAAGTGATGACCCTCTCCATACCATGCCATCTTCACTTCTGCCCTTCAGAGCTGGGCTTCTGGCCAACAGTCATTGCTCTCTGGCCACCCAGCTCTGTGGAATCTGGTTTTCTTAAGACCTTAAGACCTGTGTGGGGCTGCATGAAAGCAAAGTAGGCACCTGGGGGTTTCCACACCTCGTCTGGACGATGGATGGTGTCTCTGCGCTGGCCACAAGCACACCAGTGTGGCGGGTAGGGTTAGGTGTGGGCCACAGAGAGGTTAATGTTCTCTGTGATTGCAGTGGCCCTAAGCTACACCTTCCCCTACACAAGTAGCGCAAGAGGGCTGCAGGCATTATAGGCTGAAGCAGTACCAGTGGAGGGGTATCTTCCAGCTTCCATCCAGTGGACCGAATTAAGCCTAAGTAAATGGGCTTTTGGGAGGAAGGGGGGTGAATCCATAATCTGATGAGACCTGTCAGATTAAATAGTGCCTTTGTCTGTGGTGTCTTCAGTGGGCTTTGTCAATAGGTAGCAATTATTTTACAAATAACTGTTTTTTCTCCTTCTAACTCACTCTTCACAATTTCCTGAACTAATTTTTCAAAATGAGAACTGTCAAAAACATTCATAGTGTATGAAGTCTGTATGTAAAATCAGTTTGTATATACCAATCATGTTCTTATTCAGAGAACAGACTCACAAGTAATAGTCTTCTCTAATGTTTCTTTTCATTTCTTATATAAAATTCATAAATCTTCATTTGTAAAATGTTGACACTTTCAGTTATAAATGTACATTGATTTCTTTGTTAGGCTTTTTGGGGTGGGGGTGGGGGTGAGAATTAGCCCAAATATCACAATATGATTAGTTTCACACAATTCAAAGTAAAATAATAAAATAACAAAAAAAATCCAGTGTCTGTACATACCTATCCTGTGCAAATTCTAAGTAGTTTTCATTTCTATTGTACTGACATTTCACCAACGATTCTTTCATTTTGAATTTATTATATACAAATATAAGTGATGGCGTTGTTCTACATTTCAATTTTGAAATAAGCAAGAGCATTTTTTCTTAAATATTAAAAAGAGTGGAGGAGAAGACCAACATTTAGATTATTTAAAATACAAACTAAAATCAGTGCAGTTGCGTGGGTTTTGCTATATAGTTATTCCAAAGCAAATCAACAAGATGACTAAAAATACATCTTAAAGTGTACATTGCTATGCAAAAATATACATAAATTCTAATAATTCAGGGTGTTATATTCTCAGAAAATGCAATGAGGGGCTCCTCCCAGAGATTCCTGGGGATGAAAGAAAGTAAAGGTCCAGCCCCAAGGATTCCTGATGACACAGACAACCCAAACAGAGTCCAAGGGCCAGATTTCTCAAGGTATTTAGGTGCCTAATGATGCAGATAGGCACCCAGTGGGATTTTAAATAGAACATAGGTAATTCCCATGGGAGTTGAAAAGTTTAGACTACTAAATATAACATAAAAATTAAAATGAGACCATCAAAAGAAACATTTTGACTTTATTGAAACAAAATGTTTTGATCATTTCCTGTTAGAAATTTTGACAATATTGATACATTCCAATGAAATGTTTCTAGTTTGTGGAATCAGTATTTTCCCAGAGAAAACTGTTCCGTCGGAAAATTGTCAACCAGCTCGACTAAATTCTTTCACAAATCTGGCTGCATGTGCCCAGCCTGAAGGCTGACCTGGGTTCGCCAATGTGGAGGGAAAGGAGTAGGAAGCACTGCTGCAGGCTGTAGCACAAATGCACTAATGGGCAAACACTGCAGGACTGGTGGGGGATGATAAGTGTCCTGTTGGACCTGACTGTGGGCCTGGCTCATCCACTCCCTGCCAGCTCCCTCTTTGTGGTTTGTCAGACATGGAGAGGGCACTCCATGGAATCCAGGGCAATGGATAATTCCCATAGAAGCTGTTGACTCCCTTTCTGCATGGAGAGGGGGACATCCATATGCAGCGTGTTTGAATATGGCCTTGGTCTGGGGGAAATTTACACTACAAAAGTGTCTGTATAAACCATTTCATGTTGAACAAAATGGCTCCACCAGCAATAGGGCCCTGGGTCATCCAATCTATGTTAGCACCTGCTTGACTTGACTTCAGTGGGACTCTGTATTTAAAGTTAGCCAAGTTGGATAAGAAGCTTGCTGAACTGTTCATGAATGCCACTTTAAATTTAAATTATTAGTTTCAGATACATTTCATGTTTTACACATAGACAAGATGTGCTGGTGCACTAACTGAATGTTCAGGGTCTCTGCTGAGATAGACAAAATTTCATTTCAGCTCCTGTATATTTTACATAATACAGAAAACAACTATGACTATAGTTCTCTACTCTGTAATTTGTTTTATTTTCTTCTGTTCTTTAAAGGCAGCTTTTATAATGATTTCAGGAAAATTTTTAATAGAGACCTTTTTGCCTTCCCTTGGATATAATAGCCAAAAACCTGGCAATCTTTTATGTATATCTTCATTTGAAACATTCTGAATGTACTCAGTATGTGTTTCACCCCTTTACACACACACACTCACTCACTCTCTGTCTTATTTTCATTCCCAAACACATGCCATTAGTGATGTAAATTCCGCAATTCTTTGATGTTACAAAAGGTCTTCCTCCATGAAGCCTGCCAAATCAGAGGTGGAAGCATTAGGAGCAGCTAGAGACACGGTTGAAGCGGTAATGTGTTTCTGAAAAATGTGTTCCTGGAATTAAAAAGGACAATAAGTAATGAAACATATATTCAGATCCACACTTAAAGTATCTCAGTGTAATGGTGGGTTGGGTGAAACTCTGAAGCATGAAATGAAATTATCTCTAGCAACAGCTACAGGTGAAAAATCAAATACTTGGGGATGCACAGATAGAACCAAATCCTGCTAGTTTTACACAAGGAATCCTACTGGATGCTCAAGTGAGTAAACTGAGCAGGATTTGACTCTTAATAGAAAAGCTAGTGTATCACAGGCTGCATTACTTTAGTGTTTCATTGATCATAAATCATACTTGCACTCTTTCTGTTAGCTGCCTAAGTCATATTATTAAAGGTCTTTCATATTGAGAGAAACTTTTGAACATATCACAGCTTTAATTGGGTTTTCACTTGTTTCTTTCCAAACAGGGTGAGAAAATGGATTGCAGTTATACTGAGGTGTGGTTTGTGTGGTTATCTACCCAAACTATGCATTTAAGATGGAATATTCAAAAGAATTTAGTATTGGACCAGCTCTGTTCCTATTGCAGTCAACAAGAGTTTTATCAGAGCTGGGTCAAAGCTGAGCACTTTTGAAACTCCCATCCTTCAAATCTGAAGCTCTGTTGGAATAAAACACCAGTATTGGTTTTTGGCTGTTGTTTTTAGAACTTTTTGAGTCAAATTCTGCAGTTGCTCCACAGACTTTGAAGGGATTTTTCATTGAGAGTGTCTATAGTATTGGACCTGGAATCTTTTGAGAGGTAACTAGATTTATACAAAAGTTTTCTTATCTTTTGTGAGAGGTGGAAGCACAGGGAATAGATTTTCTTATGCACAGACTGTATTTTGGCATTTAGTATATCATGAGAATTTTCTTGAGCTGCTCAGTTCAAATAACTGGTTCCTATAAGCAGTTCATAAATGGTGGCAGAACACTATTCGCTCTGGTAGGGTGCTGCTCTCCATTCAAGTCATTTTAAGGAGTCATTGATAGAAGAAAATAACTATTTTAAAAAGCCAAGACTTATTGTTCACTTTCTTTTTGCTGCTCCTGGGTCCTGATTTTGTTCTCACTTTGCAGCAGTTTTATTTCAGTGTAGTATTGACTTAAATGGAGTCACTTCTGATTTATGCTGCTGGCAGAATCAAGTCTCTGGTACTACAGTGATTCTGAAATAAGTCTGTTTTGTTGCTGTAGGTGAAAACCACAGAAGAAAATACCAGTGTGTGACAGTGGCACAAGAGAAGCAATGCAGTAGAATTTGAGGGATTTCATACTTCAGTCTTTATCTCCTTTCTAGTTAGCATAACTTTGTATATTTTCCTCCAAAAAGATGGTGTCAAGTACAGTCTTAATTTGCACTACTCTGCTTTAAAACTGGAGAAAAAGTCATTTGGATTCTAAGAAAAGATTCTCAGTTGTACTTAGGGTTGCTAATTTTGATTGGATGTCTTCCTGGAGACTTCATCACATGACATAATCTTTAATTAAAGATTAATCTTTAATTCTTGGAGACGCCAGGCCAATCCTGGAGGGTTGGCAACCCTAGTTGTACTCAGCTTCCACATCTAAAGAGTGGATAATAGAGGGCTTTTGTGGGTCCCTGATTTTGGGGTTGGTTCTGTGCTGGCCATGGGATAGATTAGATCCTCCCGGGGACTGCTCCAAACTATATTAGCTGTTCATGACCCACAAAGGGTCATATGTAGCATGCTTTGGTCATGTTTTGTCTCTACTCCTGCCAACCTACCATTTCCTCCACAATGCCAGGGACTGTAGGAACAGATCAAATAATCTGGCCTTAAATATATATATGAAAGAAAAATATAATCCCTTTTCCACCAAGAAATGTATACTTATTTTTAAAGTTGTCATTTCTGTGTGGTGAGATAACAAACACTTTCTCAGCTGTATTCTGTTTTATGTTCTGTTCTATATATATTTTTATACCATACTCATCACCATAGTATCCGAGCACTTCCAATAGTGCATTAAGCAATGTGACTGCACATCAGTCACCTGTTTTTTGTTCCCTCATTCTCCCCAGAGGGAGAAGTGTGTGGTATGGAGTGTCATTTTTGGCGAGGATGTATTTTTTTTTCTTTTCAAATAAGTATACTTCATGCTATGTATTTATATTAGAGAATGCAAGGCCAAAGAAGTGTGTCTTGCACTTGGAATGGAAAGTGGTGAGGTTTGTGAAGTTCCTAGTTCTTGGGAGAGTTTATTCAAGGAAGTTCTGTCTCTAGCAGAGATTAATTTTACGCTTATTGTTGAGAGATCCCTTGTGCCACAGGAGTAAAGTTGTCAACAATAGTCTTTGTCCCAGAGCTTTACATGATCTTTTAGTTATCCTGAGTGCAGATGATGAGGACTGAGACGTAGAACTTGATTCAAAAGTCTATGGAAAACTAATGTAGAGAGTGGAGCACAGGTTTGATGTGCTCATGGTTGCTGAGAAGATGCACTGCAGTGTTTCATCCTAATTTGTACTTTTCTAAAGTGCTTAAGGTTTCATGCCCAGGTACACTGCATTGTTGTAATCCAGACAAAAGGTGACAAAGGCATGAATAATTGAGCCCAGGTCTTCATGCACTGCCTGGAGTGGAGTCTTTAAGCCAACCAGAGATGGTAGAAAGCATTACTCATGGCTATTGCTATGTGAGAGCTCAGCATCATCAAAGAATCCAAGAGTTCTCCTAGACTGTGGACTGAGTTGACCAATGGGATGTGAACTTCAGTCAAAGGACTCTGTGCCGTGGCTGTACGCCTCAAAATACTTTCCTCTTCCCACTAGCATCACCTCTGTGTTGCTCAGTTTCAGCTTCAGCCAGTTGTTCTTCATCCATGAGCTGATCTCATCCAAGCACTGGGACATTTTGATGGCAATGGAGTGATTATATGTGGTGAAGAATAGGTAGAGCCATGTCATCTAACCAGTTCACCTAGTGTTTGCAAGCAGATGTTGAAAAGAAACAGAAAGAGAATTAATCCTTGTGGAACTCCACAGGTGAGAGGTCTAGTGGTGAAGGTGCCATTTCCCATTATTACTCGTTGGATTTGTCCCTCAAACCATTTTAGTTCTCCCGGCTTTGCCTCCTGTAGTCACTCCTGGTAACTCTATTTGCAAAGTTCGACCACAAGCCCACCAATGAATCTGGGGCACAAACAAGGAATTCAGTGAAAAGGAGATGAGTTGGCTTCTGCAGCACAACAGAACCACACCAAAGAAAAATCAGTGTTTGCCAAGTGAGCAGAATCCATAGGAAAAGCTGCATGAGTTTCAAACTTCTACGAGACCGTTACTAACCATATAAAGTTACTTATACCTACTGTACATACACAAGAAGGTAAGCTGAAAACTTGCTAATGAGTCCTGCAGGCCTGCAAGGCAGAGACAATGCATTGTAATTGAGATTGCCATGGTTTCTGCAGGCTTTGCAACCCCCTAGAGGACTTTTAAAGGAAAGATAATGTTTTAGCTGCGTGCAATGTTTGCAGCTCAGGAATAATCAGAACCACACAGTGTGTTGCTTGCCTTGAATAACTCCTTAAATGTCTGTCTGCCTCACAGCAGTGCAGACAGTATGTGTAAAACTGAATATGTATGTGTGTTGTTTTCCTTCGTTATCCCACATAAAGTCTTCAAGAGCTGACAAAGTCCTTTTTTTTAACTGGAGTTTTGATGAAATAACAAATTCAGCACATGAGCAATGGAGTGAGAGGAGGGGGGAGGTGTGATTAGCACTCAAGGGAAAGCTTTGTGGTGTCGCTTCTTCAGATTTCTCCTGGGAATTCTTTGCCATAATTGCATGGTTTTCATCATAGCAAAATAGGCCATATGCTCCTTCCTTGTATGCTTGCCTAAGTAGAAAATATCTACTGACTTAATAGCAAGGCAGAGAAGGAGGCGTGGCATTCTAAAAGAAACAAGGCTGATTTTAATTTGAGCACAAAATGTATACGAAATTAGCTAAATACTTGTTTTGTTCCTTCTGTTAAGTAAACATTACTAAACTGTTGGCAGTTGTTTTGTAAAAACCAAAGTAATAGCTCCTGCCTAGCCTGGACTTTGTAGTGATTCCAACTTTATTGATTTTTTTGAAGTGACCATATATTTGAACTAGTAGCGCCGAATGCTGTCAACATTTGCAGATTGTACATAGCATATGGTGAGTACCTTTGAATTGTTGCACTGCTTTGCATCTTGTCTAAGTACACTAATAGGACAAAATTTGTTAATGGGAAGTATGTTTATTTCCATCTGCTCACTGAGACTCCAAACATAAGATTGAAACTAACACACAATTGATGTCTTTGGAGGCAATCGCAGAGAGCAACTGTAACTTTCTTGAGCTCTAGTCCATCACAGTGCTAAACCAAATGCATAATTTTCAGGACGAGTGTAGTCCCACTGAAATCAATGTGGCGGCTTGCATGGTTAAAGCTACGCATAGTATAAAAGGCACATTCTGAACTCCAGGCATCTTTGACATAATTACAGATATAATGATATGAGTGAAAGCTAGCAGCTCACCTCATCCCCAAACCAAGGAATAATTGACCAGGGCTAAAATCAAAATCAAGCACCACCAACAGATAGCAGCACATACTATGCCCCAAAAGCCTGGGTAAGTGATGGGCCTGATGATTAACTGTTATGGGCTATTTTGGATCAAATGCGGGGAATACATTCCAAATATGAGCGTCCCTCATGGACATCTTGTGACGGGTTGAATCACAGAAACCCCTTTGGGGCTGCCAGCTGATGTGCCAAGATTACTTCTGCCCTGGCTTTTCCTGCCAGCTTGGGACTCCAGAGCCCTGCCTGGCTGTGCCAGACATGCTTGCCGGCCACAAACACAGACCCAGGTCTGAACCAAGTCCCACAAACTGCAAGCTTAATTGAAAGCAGCTTAAGAAGTGTTCCTGTCTCCACCACTCAGATACCCAACTCCCAGTGGGTCCAAACCCCAAATAAATCTGTTTTATCCTGTATAAGGCTTATACAGGGTAAACTCGTAAATTGTTCGCCCTCTATAACACTGATAGAGAGACATGCACAGCTGCCCCCCCCCAAGTATTCATACATACTCTGGGTTAATTAATAAGTAAAAAGTGATTTTATTAAATACAGAAAGTAGGATTTAAGTGGTTCCAAGTAGTAACAGAAGAACAAAGTGAATTACCAAGCAAAATAAAATAGAACATGCAAGCCTATGCCTAATACAGTAAGAAAACTGAATACAGATAAAACTTCACCCTCAGAGGTGTTCCAGTAAGCTTCCTTTTACAGACTAGTCTCCTTCTAGTCTAGGTCCAGCAATCACTCATACCCCCTGTAGTTACTGTCCTTTGTTCCAGTTTCTCTCAGGTATTCTTGGGGGTGGAGAGGCTATCTCTTGAGCAGCTGAAGACAAAATGGAGGGGTCTCCCCAGGGTTTAAATAGACTTTCTCTTGTGGGTGGACACCCCTCCCTCCCCCTGTGTAGAATCCCAGCTCCAAGATGGAGTTTTGGAGTCACATGGGCAAGTCACATGTCGATGCATGACTCAGAACTTAAAGGTAGCAGCCATGGTTCACATGCTACCTTGAACGTCCTCAAGTAGACTTCTTATGTGGATTGAAGCCTTCCAAGATCCATTGTTTAAGTGTTTCTTGATTGGGCACTTAACTTGCACATTCCTTTCTCAAGAAGCTGACCAAATGTTTTACTAAGGGTATGTCTACACTACGAAATTAGGTCGAATTTATAGAAGTCGGTTTTTTAGAAATCGGTTTTATATATTAGAGTGTGTGTGTCCCCACAGAAAATGCTCTAAGTGCATTAAGTGCATTAACTCGGCAGAGCGCTTCCACAGTACCGAGGCAAGCGTCGACTTCCGGAGCGTTGCACTGTGGGTAGCTATCCCACAGTTCCCGCAGTCTCCGCTGCCCATTGGAATTCTGGGTTGAGATCCCAATGCCTGATGGGGCTAAAACATTGTTGCGGGTGGTTCTGGGTACATATCGTCAGGCCCCCGTTCCCTCCCTCCCGCCGTGAAAGCAAGGGCAGACAATCATTTCGCGCCTTTTTTTCTGAGTTACCTGTGCAGACACCATACCACGGCAAGCATGGAGCCCGCTCAGGTAACCGTCACCCTATGTCTCCTGGGTGCTGGCAGACGCGGTACAGCATTGCTACACAGTAGCAGCAACCCCTTGCCTTGTGGCAGCAGACGGTACAGTACGACTGGTAGCCGTCATCGTCATGTCTGAGGTGCTCCTGGTCGCCTCTGTGAGGTCGATCAGGAGCGCCTGGGCAGACATGGACGCAGGGACTAAATTTGGAGTGACTTGAGCAGGTCATTCTCTTTAGTCCTGCAGTCAGTCCTATTGAACCGTCTTATGGTGAGCGGGCAGGCGATACGGACTGCTAGCAGTCGTACTGTACCATCTTCTGCCGAGCAGCCATGAGATGTGGATGGCATGTAGTCCTTCTGCACCGTCTGCTGCCAGCCAAAGATGTAAAAGATAGATGGAGTGGATCAAAACAAGAAATAGACCAGATTTGTTTTGTACTCATTTGCTTCCCCGCCTCCCCTGTCTAGGGGACTCATTCTTCTAGATCACACTGCAGTCACTTACAGAGAAGGTGCAGCGAGTTAAATCTAGCCATGTATCAATCAGAGGCCAGGCTAACCTTCTTGTTCCAATAAGGACAATAACTTAGGTGCACCATTTCTTATTGGAACCCTCCGTGAAGTCCTGCGTGAAATACTCCTTGATGTAAAGCCACCTCCTTTGTTGATTTTAGCTCCCTGAAGCCAACCCTGTAAGCGCCCCTCCCAGCTTCAGAGCAATGGCAAACAATCGGGCATCTGAGAGTGCTGTCCAGAGCACTCACAATGGAGCACTCTGATGGGGCTAAAACATTGTCGCGGGTGGTTCTGGGTACGTGTCGTCAGGCCCCCGTTCCCTCCCTCCCTCCGTGAAAGCAAGGGCAGACAATCATTTCGCGCCTTTTTTCATGAGTTACCTGTGCAGACGCCATACCACGGCAAGCATGGAGCCAGCTCAGGTAACCGTCACCCTATGTCTCCTGGGTGCTGGCAGACACGGTACGGCTTTGCTGCACAGTAGCAGCAACCCATTGCCTTCTGGCAGCAGACGGTGCAATACGATTGGTAGTCGTCCTCGTCGTGTCCGAGGTGCTCCTGGCCACGTCAGCTGGGAGCGCCTGGGCAGACATGGGCGCAGGGACTAAATTTGGAGTGACTTGACCAGGTCATTCTCTTTAGTCCTGCAGTCCTATTGAACCGTCTTATGGTGAGCGGGCAGGCGATACGGACTGCTAGCAGTCGTACTGTACCATCTTCTGCCAGGCAGGCAAGAGATGAGGATTGCTAGCAGTTGTATTGTACCTTCTTATGCCAGGCAGGCAAGAGATGAAGATGGCTAGCAGTCGTACTGTACCATCTTCTGCCGAGCAGCCATGAGATGTGGATGGCATGCAGTCCTTCTGCACCGTCTGCTGCCAGCCAAAGATGTAAAAGATAGATGGAGTGGGTCAGAATAAGAAATAGACCAGATTTGTTTTGTACTCATTTGCCTCCTCCCCTGTCTAGATCACACTGCACTCACTCACAGAGAAGGTGCAGCGAGGTAAATCTAGCCATGTATCAATCAGAGGCCAGGCTAACCTCCTTGTTCCAATAACAACGATAACTTAGGTGCACCATTTCTTATTGGAACCCTCCGTGCAGTCCTGCCTGAAATACTCCTTGATGTACAGGCACACCCTTTGTTGATTTTAGCTCCCTGAAGCCAACCCTGTAAGCCGTGTCGTCAGTCGCCCCTCCCTCCGTCAGAGCAACGGCAGACAATCGTTCCGCGCCTTTTTTCTGTGCGGACGCCATACCAAGGCAAGCATGGAGGCCGCTGAGCTCATTTTGGCAATTAGGAGCACATTAACCACCACACGCATTATCCAGCAGTATATGCAGCACCAGAACATGGCAACGCGATACCGGGCGAGGAGGCGACATCAGCGCGGTCCCGTGAGTGATCAGGACATGGACACAGATTTCTCTGAAAGCATGGGCCCTGACAATGCATGCATCATGGTGCTAATGGGGCAGGTTCATGCTGTGGAACGCCGATTCTGGGCTCAGGAAACAAGCACAGACTGGTGGGACCGCATAGTGTTGCAGGTCTGGGACGATTCCCAGTGGCTGCGAAACTTTCGCATGCGTAGGGGCACTTTCATGGAACTTTGTGACTTGCTTTCCCCTGCCCTGAAGCGCATGAATACCAAGATGAGAGCAGCCCTCACAGTTGAGAAGCGAGTGGCGATAGCCCTGTGGAAGCTTGCAACGCCAGACAGCTACCGGTCAGTTGGGAATCAATTTGGAGTGGGCAAATCTACTGTGGGGGCTGCTGTGATGCAAGTAGCTCACGCAATCAAAGATCTGCTGATATCAAGGGTAGTGACCCTGGGAAATGTGCAGGTCATAGTGGATGGCTTTGCTGCAATGGGATTCCCTAACTGTGGTGGGGCTATAGACAGAACCCATATCCCTATCTTGGCACCGGAGCACCAAGCCGCCGAGTACATAAACCGCAAGGGGTACTTTTCGATAGTGCTGCAAGCTCTGGTGGATCACAAGGGACGTTTCACCAACATCAACGTGGGATGGCCGGGAAAGGTGCATGATGCTCGCATCTTCAGGAACTCTGGTCTGTTTCAAAAGCTGCAGGAAGGGACTTTATTCCCAGACCAGAAAATAACTGTTGGGGATGTTGAAATGCCTATATGTATCCTTGGGGACCCAGCCTACCCCTTAATGCCATGGCTCATGAAGCCGTACACAGGCAGCCTGGACAGTAGTCTGGAGCTGTTCAACTACAGGCTGAGCAAGTGCAGAATGGTGGTAGAATGTGCATTTGGACGTTTAAAGGCGCGCTGGCGCAGTTTACTGACTCGCTTAGACCTCAGCGAAACCAATATTCCCACTGTTATTACTGCTTGCTGTGTGCTCCACAATATCTGTGAGAGTAAGGGGGAGACGTTTATGGCGGGGTGGGAGGTTGAGGCAAATCGCCTAGCTGCTGGTTACGCGCAGCCAGACACCAGGGCGGTTAGAAGAGCACAGGAGGGCGCGGTACGCATCAGAGAAGCTTTGAAAACCAGTTTCATGACTGGCCAGGCTACGGTGTGAAAGTTCTGTTTGTTTCTCCTTGATGAAACCCCCCGCCCCTTGGTTCACTCTACTTCCCTGTAAGCTAACCACCCTCCCCTCCTCCCTTTAATCATTGCTTGCAGAGGCAATAAAGTCATTGCTGCTTCACAGTCATGCATTCGTTATTCATTCATCACACAAATAGGGAGATGACTACCAAGGTATCCCAGGAGAGGTGGTCGAGGAGGGAAGGAAAATGCCACACAGCACTTTAAGCACAGCACTTTAAAAGTTTACAACTTTAAAATTTATTGAATGACAGCCTTCTTTTTTTTGGGCAATCCTCTGTGGTGGAGTGGCTGGTTGGCCGGAGGCCCCCCCACCGCGTTCTTGGGCGTCTGGGTGTGGAGGCTATGGAACTTGGGGAGGAGGGCGGTTGGTTACAGAGGGGCAGCAGTGGCAGTCTGTGCTCCAGCTGCCTTTGCTGCAGCTCAACCATACACTGGAGCATACTGGTTTGGTCCTGCAGCAGCCTCAGCATTGAATCCTGCCTCCTCTCATCACGCTGCCGCCACATTTGAGCTTCAGCCCTGTCTTCAGCCCGCCACTTACTCTCTTCAGCCCGCCACTTACTCTCTTCAGCCCTCCACCCCTCCTCCCGGTCATTTTGTGCTTTCCTGCACTCTGACATTATTTGCCTCCACGCATTCGTCTGTGCTCTGTCAGTGTGGGAGGACAGCATGAGCTCGGAGAACATTTCATCGCGAGTGCGTTTTTTTTTTCTTTCTAAGCTTCACTAGCCTCTGGGAAGGAGAAGATCCTGTGATCATTGAAACACATGCAGCTGGTGGAGAAAAAAAAAGGGACAGTGGTATTTAAAAAGACACATTTTATAAAACAGTGGCTACACTCTTTCAGGGTAAACCTTGCTGTTAACATTACATACATAGCACATGTGCTTTCGTTACAAGGTCGCATTTTGCCTCCTCCCACCGCGTGACTACCCCCTCAACCTTCCCCCCTCCCTGTGGCTAACAGCGGGGAACATTTCTGTTTAGCCACAGGCAAACAGCCCAGCAGGAATGGGCTCCTTTGAGTGTCCCCTGAAGAAAAGCACTCTATTTCAACCAGGTGACCATGAATTATATCTCACTCTCCTGAGGATAACACAGAGAGATAAAGAACGGATTTTGGTTGAATGCCAGCAAACATACACTGCAATGCTTTGTTGTACAATGATTCCAGAGTACGTGTTACTGGCCTGGAGTGGTAAAGTGTCCTACCATGAAGGACGAAATAAGGCTGCCCTCCCCAGAAACCTTTTGCAAAGGCTGTAGGACTACATCTAGGAGAACCACAAATGCCAGGGCAAAGTAATCCTTTCACATGCTTGCTTTTAAACCATGTATAGCATTTTAAAAGGTACACTCACCAGAGGTCCCTTCTCCACCTGCTGGGTCCAGGAGGCAGCCTTGGGTGGGTTCGGGGGGTACTGGCTCCAGGTCTAGGGTGAGAAACAGTTCCTGGCTGTCGGGAAAACCGGTTTCTCCGCTTGCTTGCTGTGAGCTATCTACAACCTCCTCCTCCTCATCATCTTCTTCATCCCCAAAACCTACTTCCGTATTGCCTCCATCTCCATTGAAGGAGTCAAACAACACGGCTGGGGTAGTGGTGGCTGAACCCCCTAAAATGGCATGCAGCTCATCATAGAAGCGGCATGTCTGGGGCTCTGACCCAGAGCGGCTGTTCGCCTCTCTGGTTTTCTGGTAGGCTTGCCTCAGCTCCTTCAGTTTCACGCGGCACTACTTCGGGTCCCTGTTATGGCCTCTGTCCTTCATGCCCTGGGAGATTTTGACAAAGGTTTTGGCATTTCGAAAACTGGAACGGAGTTCTGATAGCACGGATTCCTCTCCCCAAACAGCGATCAGATCCCGTACCTCCCATTCGGTCCATGCTGGAGCTCTTTTGCGATTCTGGGACTCCATCATGGTCACCTGTGCTGATGAGCTCTGCATGGTCACCTGCAGCTTGCTACGCTGGCCAAACAGGAAATGAGATTCAAAAGTTCGCGGTTCTTTTCCTGTCTACCTGGCCAGTGCATCTGAGTTGAGAGTGCTGTCCAGAGCGGTCAGAATAGAGCACTCTGGGATAGCTCCCGGAGGCCAATACCATCGAATTGTGTCCACAGTACCCCAAATTCGAGCCGGCAACGTCGATTTAAGCGCTAATCCACTTGTCAGGGGTGGAGTAAGGAAATCGATTTTAAGAGCCCTTTAAGTCGAAATAAAGGGCTTCATTGTGTGGACGGGTGCAGGTTTAAATCGATTTAACGCTGCTAAATTCGACCTAAAGTCCTAGTGTAGACCAGGGCTAAGGCTACGTAGAAATCAAGCAAGCACACAGCCGATATTCATAACTTCGAACACAGAAATGATACATGCGTACAAATAGGAGGAATAGATTCAGTAGATCATAACCTTTACAGAGATATGTTACATTGCATATGTAGCATAAACATATTCCTGTTATGTCATATATACATTCATAAGCATATTTCCATAAAGCCTTATGGGGTGCAACGTCACAGGTCTCATCATCCGTTCTCCACCTTTTATACTCCAGCTCCTCTGCTGACCACAACTGCAGCAATATGGCAGAGGGAGAAAGCTGGTCTCTCAAACAGGCAAGTCACAATCATTGTAGGGTTTTAACCAAGCAAAATCTATAGAGAATGCTGGCTGCATAAATGAAATATTTCTTGTGATCAGAAGCCTTTTCTGTTGCAACCTAATGAACAACATTAAGTTTAAGTTTGTTGTATTGAATATATATGGTCTTGTAATAATTCATTTTATGTATTTTATCCTGTGGCAACATTTTGCAAGGAAAATTCCTACATTAATATGTATTATTATTATTTATATTAGCACAAGCACCAAACTGAAGGCAGATCTTCATTGTGCTAGGTGCTGTACAAACACCCAGTAAGAGACAGACCCTGCCCTATGAGCTTACAAACTAAACAGACAAGACAAAGAGTGTGAGGGGAAACTGAGAGGTGAAGTGATTTCCCCAAGGTCTCACAGGAGGTCAGTGGCAGAGCCAGGAAGGGAGTCCAGGTGTCCCAAATCCCAGTTTAGAGCCCTCTATACCAGATGACACAGCCTATCAGTCCTGCTCTGTATTGAATCTGCACATTTTATTTATTTCTCAATATGCAAATTTTCTACTTTTTTTCCTCTGTGCTTTCATCAGCCTGTGTCCCTCTATGCCTATCTACTTTCCCCTCCATTGAATACATACGCATTTGATTATTTTCTGCCAGCCATTGTTATCTACTGTGCTTTTGTCAGGTCATTAGATCTAGTTGTATCTATGGCCTTTGTTAGGGGAACAGTAGCTCCTATGCTCAGAACTTTTTGTCTAACTCTGAACTTGTATCAGTGACTATACATAGTCTCTCACCACTTCATCACTTTCTCCATAGCCAAAATCTTTAACAGCTTTAATTCAGTTAAATGTTTCTGAGATTCTTTGAATTTTTTTCATGGAATTTGTATACAGGGAGTGAGGGAGGGAACCCTGCGTTTGCTTTAGGTATAACATATGTTTGATACTTTTCAAAATAAGTTTTCAGTACCTTAGTGTCCTCCCTGATATATTTCTCACTATAAATGGCTCGGCTCATTTAACCAATTCTTAACAGTAAATAGCTGCCCTTTTCTTTTTCAAAATTTGCTCTGTAGGGCCAGAGTGTATTAGCTCCAAAAGTTTTTCATTATTCTGGGAGCCTGACGTATTCCCTGTCTATTCCAATGCAGAAGAGCCAGAGAGATTCACTGTAGTGTAGATGGCAATGGATTCCAATTATTCTGCCACCGAGTACGGTAATGCTTTGTGTCTTCATTAAATACATTGGAATGACACCATTTGTTACTAGAACCTCTTTTATTTCCATATTGCTGTTTCTAATTTCAAATGCAAAACTGCAGCTGATCATGATGGTCCCTTGTGAACTTAGCCTGTGAGAACTAACACACCAAAAAAGTCTCTGCTGGAAGTAATTCACGAGGGAGTGGTGGAAACAAATTATTGAGATTAATGCAGATGGCAACAGCAGATATAGTTATAATTAGAAGACCAAATTCTGGCCTCAGTTACATATGTCCACTCTCATCAGAGTCAATCCCTTGTCCATTTTTCATAAATAGGGTTGCAAGCCCTCCAGGATTGTCCTGGAGTCTCCAGGAATTAAAGGTAAATCTTTAATAAAGATGATGTCATGGGATGAAAACTCCAGGAATACGTCCAACCACAATTGGCAACCCTATTCATAAACAAGGACTCTGTGTGGACTGATTTGCTATTCTTGTAAGGCCTATTCACTGGGCTTAAAACCTTTTAACAATCTGGCTTTTGAAGGATTGGAAACAGGAAGCCTCATATCCCAAACCAACATTGTTAGGGATGGAAATCCTCCTTCAATCCTGTCATCACTAGCTGGTAAGACTGAGTACTCCCCATACCAATTTAGCCATATTCAGGTATGGTGAAATTTCTAGAAAAGAATGAAAATCCTGAAGATAAAAATTTTGCCTGCTACTGATATTACTGTTGGGTTTGAAGCATTCACTGAACCTCTTTGAATTTGCAATGTGTCCCCTTTCAAGAGGCTGTTCAATTTAAAAACAATGATCAAGATTTTCAGAAGTACTGAGTGCCCACCATTTTTAGATCAGGCCCTTTTGCAATGGCTTTTGTTGGACACGAAAAATTGAGGCACCCGAAATCACTAATCACTTTTAAAACTGAGGTCCCAGGGTTTGTGCTACATGAAGATGCAGACAGACAAGTAACTATAGTCTTTCTGACTCTTTGACTCATTTGAAGGGTTACAGACAAGTAGGGGAAAATGTTACCTGTAAAATATCTGGGCTGCAGCCAGGAGGGCACGTAACTAACAGGGTGTGCTTCCCCTCCTAAGCCTAGATTTGTCAATAACAGAGCATGTTGAAGGTAGAAATAATGTGCTATTGTCATTTCCCAGTGGAACATGTACCTAATTGACACTTGTAGTTTGCAATGGCTACTCCTAATAAAACAACCTGTACAGTAGAGATACTTTAACTTGACTCCATGTTTTCTTGTTTAGACTAATTTTCTTGCTTTACACGTAGCTGAATCCATAGGGGAAACGAAGCTACAACCTAGCTCCTTGTAAGTTGATGAAATCTTTCAGGGAGAATCAATCGGGTGAGAACTTGGTAGACTGCAGTTGGTTTTATGCAAGATTTACAAAGCGCTTTCTAAAACACATTGATTTTTCCAGGCAAAACAGCTCCAGGTAGAACATAAGTTCAGCCCCAGGCAGACTAATTTGCATGTCTGATATAGAAGACTATAGTTCCCCTTCCAAACATGATGCTACTGATTTAGTCTCCAGATCCTTCCACCACTTTCAAGTTGATGGTATTAGATACTTTGAATTCAAAGTATCTATTTGTTTAGGAGAAAAAATGTTAGTTCATTTTTTCCCCTTCTATTGGGGTTTTAGATTAGAGGTGATGGTCTTGGTGATTTATATGGTGTATATCTAAGAAAGGAAGAATGCTCTTGTGGCTAAGCAACTGAAGTGACATTAGTTTAGTTCCTATATCCGCCACAGACTTCTTTTGTGATCTTGGGCAAGTCATTTAGTCTTTCTGGCCTAGATTCAGGAAAGTGCTTAAGCATGAGCTTACAGCTTTCCTGAATCACAGCCACCATGCCTCAGCTCCCTGTCTGTAAAGTGGGGATAATAACACTTCTATTCTTTGCCTGTTATATAGGTTGAGACTGTAAATGCTTCAGGACAGGGACTGGCCTTTAATGTGTGTGTGTGCACCTAGCACAATCATATGCCAACCTTAATTGAGTCTTTTAGGCACTACCGTAATACAGATGATTAATAATCAGATTCTCATACAGTACTTAGCACCATGCAAATTCAAGCCTTTACATTATGATGGCCTTAAGGAGTTAGGCACTGTTTGTGTGAGTCGTTAACTGTGTTCTATTAACTGTTTATTATTCATTTCCAAAAAAGTAGTGTGACAAAGTTCATGCTCTACCTCGGTGGGTCTTGCGCTTATTGGCGGATTTGCTCGCCTTGGAGCTTCACGGCAGCCCTCAGCTTGGCCATTTTACTGAACCCATAGTCCAGGTCGACTCCTCCTGTGTCTGACCAGGAGTGGGGAGGATTTGGGGGGAACACGGGCCCGCCTTCTACTCTGGGTTCCAGCCCAGAGCCCTGTGGAATGCAGCTGTCTCGAGTGCCTCCTGGAACAGCTGTGCGGTGTGTGGTGTCTGATAATGCTTGTACACCTCAGTCCTCCAACAGTATGCTTTCTCACTCTCAGCTCCTAGTGCCTCTTGCTCCCAGCTCCTCACACACACACACAAACTGAAGAGATCTCCTTTTTAAAACCCAGATGCCCTGATTAGCCTGCCTTAATTGATTCTAGCAGCTTCTTGATTGGCTGCAGGTGTTCTAATCAGCCTGTCTTAATTGTCTCCAGAAGGTTCCTGATTGTTCTGGAACCTTCCCTGTTACCTTACTCAGGGAAAAGGGACCTACTTAGCCTGGGGCTAATATATCTGCCTTCTATTACTCTCCTATAGCCATCTGGCCTGACCCTGTCACAGTAGATAGCCCAACAGGAAACCACTTTTTTGAGGCCATGTTTAATGCTGTCACATACAACTCACAAAACAGGGGTATGGAAGAATACAAAAATGATTTTAAGAATGGGATTGATACATAAATGCAGCATTGTCAACTCCAGGAATTAAAATCAGTTATTTTTTATTTTCAATGATAATGTGTTAGACCCGCAATAAAGATACTTTATTTATCTCTCTATGGGATGGGGAGCAGGCAGATACTGGACACAAGGTTGGTATATAATTCTCTAAATGCTCTTTATTGGTTACAAAACAAACCTTACTCTCACCACATTCACACCCCAAACATACTATACCAGAGTCTAAAGGTCAGAATGGTCCCCATGGCCAGTCGAGATTCTTCTGATCATAAGATGCGGGGAGCTGGTGAAAACCACATCTATATCCACATGGGACTCTGGATCAATAAACAACTCCGATCTGCAGAAATCATAGGCAACCATTTATAGTCCATTCTGCCACATCATCAGTTCTTTGCCTTTGTTTATTAGGACTCCTACCCACACAATTCCAAAGAGGCAATCCTGGGCGGGCCACCATGATCCAAGGCATGCCATTTCCTCTAGTTCTTATATGATTTTATATTAGTCCATCTGGTGGTGTTTCCTTTTCTGCTAATTTTCCATATTTTTCTCAGAACATAAGATTGTTTTTGCACAAATAGTTCTAATAGTCCTTGAACTTAAGTTCTTGCTTTGGTTGCTAACTTGCAGCGCACGTATTCATGTCAAGCACGCGTCATTCATACCAGGTCTCAATGACCTATAACATATTACATAGATATATGAATCACAATGTGTGTGTGTATATATATGTGTATATATATATATATCCCAACAAATGTTCAACATATCTTGTCCCATGCCCATCAAATTTGACCCTAAAAGTAAAGCCAATCTTGACATTTTTTTTATTTGACAAATAGAGAAGCTGCATTTCCCACATGTCAAAATAAACTAATGTTAAAAAAGCCAGTGACCTCATCCTCCTCCCTCACTATCCTGGCTACTACCTTTGGTGTGGCTCCCCGTGGATTGAACTGCCATTCTGTTTGTTTGCCTGTTAATAGAGTTTTCTTTCTATCATTACATTGTATGTTGTGTTTCATATTGGTTATATCTGTTTCTTTTTAATCCTTTATTTAAGTGATAAATAGAAAACAAAGTCATCACTATCCCTCTTCTTTCTGAGTGATTCTAAAGGCCTGAGTTTAGATGGGTTCCTGATATGCCAAATTGCCTGCAAATCAGGTTTCAGGTCTGAAAATTCTTGAACTGACATATCATAAAAGACTTGAAAGAAGGGGTTTTCCTATAAATATTCAGACTGGCAATGTAGGTAGTGCTGTTAGCTAGTTAAAAAAAATCAAATCAAACTTAAAAAAAAAACACTAAAAACCTTCCAACCCCAAACAATTTTACTTGTGTTACAGCTTTGCCTTTTCTGACCAGAAAAGCTTTTATCTCTTGATTTCCCCCAGTTGGGTGAAGTCTGCACTTGTCTTAACATGTTTGATCACCACGTTCAAACTGGGTGGCAATGACAGCTCATGTGCAGAATAATTTTGTTATCTTCTTGCTTGTTCCCTTTGAGGTTCACTGAATTTAAAGATCTGGGGAAGGGAGAAGTTTTGAGCTGTCTCAGCCAAACATTTACGTACAGGGAGCCAGAGCTTGTGTTGTGTTCATTATTAGAGGATAAAAGTGAATAATGGACAGGCTACTGTGAGATACAAGGCAATAATCTCATCCAGTGATTTAAGGGACATTATCTGGCAAGACAGCATGAAATAAAATTTCATCTTGACTTTGTTTCTAGTTTTTGACATTTCTAATTGTGGTGGTTGCCAATCTGTGCAATATTCAGATCTGAAAAAACACCCTGAATTTAACAGGGAAGCTGTAAGGTATATTTTATATGCATGTATAAAATATAAAACTAAATTCAAGTCTCTGCTCAAGAGAGATCCATGAGTGAAGGTGAACAGAATTTCCCAGATATGAGTGAAATGCATTGCCAGTTCTCTTATAGGGAATTGAGATTCATCTTCACAGTTTTGAAATGAGGTGCATTGCAGAGTTGTGTATGTAAGGCCCCAGTCATGAAGGTTGTTGTTTTGTGTAAGCAAAGCCTCATTGCTCTGAGAACACGAGTTAAGCTGCATGCTATAACTTGCAGGATGGAGGCCTCCATTTGCACACAGTGCTAGCCACAGTATGTTTGGCTTGAATGTCTCATGTTCACGTGCACTACATTGAATTACATTTTCAAAAATATAATAACATTCTTTTTTGTGTATGGAAGAGTAATATCTGTGTCCCCTTTCCGAAGTCGAAGAACATTTTTTTCTTCTCTACTATATTTTTCTTTCATAGTTCTCATAACTTAAAAAAAAACCCTAATTGTAGTATCTGAACAGTAGGTTGACTCTTTTTAAAGTATAATTTATTTACAAATAACATCATCTTGTGAGCATCACATATTCCACTCATAATGTTTTCTTCAGTTTGCCTTGTGAACTTACCAGCACCTTTTGATCTTCACATCTTACAGTTGATTATTCATTTGTTTCTCTTCACAGCTCTTCTTTCTTTCTTTCTTTCTTTCTTTCTTTCTTTCTTTCTTTCTTTCTTTCTTTCTTTCTTTCTTTCTTTCTTTCTTTCAAATAGCACCTGTTGATTTTGCATGAAATCTGGTCTGTAGATAGCCACAACTGAAGCTGTTAAGAATTTATTTTAAAAACAAGAAGATACCTCCTGCTAGGAAGACAATCTGTGAAAATAACATACACAATTGAACATGACCTAGTCTCCTTTTAGTTTCTGAAAGTTTCTGAAGGGAAGGGAAAATGGCCACTTTTATCAGGAAACAAAGGCATCTTCCAGGTTAGCAAGTCTTTGTAATATTACATGTCTGAGATTTCTTTTTCTACATGAAGCAGAGTTAATTTCAGGAGAAGTTTCTTTAAAAACTATTCTAATAACCATTGAGGAGAAAAAGCTTGAGGCTAAATTTGAGTCCTGTGTCATGTAGTTTGAAACCGAAAGCTCAGTGGACTCTATAGAGGAAATACTTCCACATTTGAGTAATTCATGTGAGGAATTAAAAAGTGAAATAACTTTTCTTATACTTGATTTGCCCATGCTTGTCATGGGGAAATATTCTACTAACAAGCAAATTAGATACTCTGGATTATCAGGTCAAACTTAGGACCCCCCTTCACCCAATTAAGGCCTTAAAGAAGGTACAATGCTGCCATTGTAAAAGGCACTGAAGGGATGAAGGAAATATTATTGGAAAATAAGGCTATGTATATACTGCGCGGCACTGTGGATTTGGGGGTTGGGGAGGTGAATTGCAGAGTGAATGAAAGTGTTGCAATCTAGTTGCCCCATGTGGACACTGCTGGTGTCCTAGTTTGTGTACCTAGTCCTAAAAGAGACCTAGTTTATGTTAACATAGTCCTGTTTGAAAGAGGACTATATTAACGTGAACTATAGAACCTTGTAGTTCATGCCAGCAGTGTGAATGGGGCATGAACTCTGCAATTCACACCCCAATAGTCTGCACTGCGGCACAGTGTAAACAAGCCCTAAGAAGTCTCTTCCCTTCTTCAATGGACACAACTCTCATTGAGAAGCCCTTGAGGAATTCCACCATGATTTCAACAATTTCCATCCCACCATCAACCTCAGCCTGGACCTGTCCATGCAAGAGATCCACTTCCTGGATACTACGATGTTAATAAGCGATGGTCACATAAACTCCACCCTATACCGGAAAGCTACTGACTGCTATGCCTACCTACATGCCTCCAGCTTTCATCCAGACCACACCACACGATCCGTTGTCTACAGCCAACCTCTATGATACAACTGCATTTGCTCTAACCCCTCAGACAGAGACAAACACCTACAAGATCTCTATCAAGTGTTCTTAGAACTACAGTACCCACCTGCTGAAGTGAAAAAAACAGATTGACAGAGCCAGAAGAGTACCCAGAAGTTACCTACTACAGGACAGGCCCAACAAAGAAAATAACAGAACGCCACTAGCCATCACCTTCAGCCCCCAACTAAAACCTCTCCAATGCAACATCAAGGATCTACAACCTATCCTGAAGGATGACCCATCACTCTCACAGATCTTGGGAGACGGGCCAGTCCTTGCTTGCAGACAGCCCCCCAACCTGAAGCAAATACTCACCAGCAACCACACAACAGAACCACTAACCCAGGAACCTATCCTTGCAACAAAGCCCGTTGCCAACTGTGTCCACATATCTATTCAGGGCCTAATCACATCAGTCACACTATCAGAGGCTCGTTCACCTGCACATCTACCAATGTGATATATGCCATCATGTGCCATGTGTCATGATATATGCCTCTCTGCCATGTACATTGGCCAAACTGGACAGTCTCTACATAAAAAGAATAAATGGACACAAATCAGACATCAAGAATTATAACATTCAAAAAGCAGTCGGAGAACACTTCAATCTCTTTGGTCACTCGATTACAGACCTAAAAGTGGCAATTCTTCAACAAAAAAACTTCAGAAACAGACTCCAATGAGAGACTGCTGAATTGGAATGAATTTCCAAACTGGATACAATTAACTTAGGCTTGAATAAAGACTGGGAGTGGATGGGTCATTACATAAAGTAAAACGATTTCCCCATGTTTATTCCCTCCCACCCCACCCCCGGCACTGTTCCTCAGACGTTCTTGTCAACTGCTGGAAATGGCCCACTTTGATTATCGCTACAGAAAGTCCCCCCCCGCCCGCTCTCCTGCTGGTAATAGCTCACCTTACCTGATCACTCTCCTTACAGTGTGTATGGTAACACCCATTGTTTCATGTTCTCTGTGTATATAAATCTCCCCACTGTATTTTCCACTGCATGCATCTGATGAAGTGAACTGTAGCTTATGCTCAAATAAATCTGTTAGTCTCTAAGGTGCCACAATTACTCCTTTTCTTTTTGTGGGTACAGACTAACATAGCTGCTACTCTAAAACAACTCCCATTGACATCTGTGGGGATTATGTGTGTGTGTGTGGAGAGGTGAAGAGATGTTTGGTTTTTTTCAGGTCTCTCTCTTAGTATTGGGATGTTATAAATTAATAATACTGTGGTTCACGAGATCCATATGGAAAAAGTTACGTTGTTTTTTGGATTTGTTTTGTTTACATACCAACATACACACGCATGGGCACCAATGAGAGTTTTTTCTGTTCTGATATACTTTCATGTTGTATTTCACTGTTCTGGCGTGTGGTGTCACTTAATGTTAGTGACTGGTCTTTCTGTGAGAATTATTTTCAACTTACTCTCGACAGTGAAAGGTGCTGAGCACACTCTGTGAAAATCTAAGCACCTTCAACTCCTATAATGAATTGGGAATGTTTCTCACAGAAAATCCCTCTATCAAAGTGAAATGGGCAGGCTGGCCCTTTGAGGCAAGCTGGGGTTAGCCCTTGCCCATGACTTAGCTGCTGTCCTTCAGTCTCACTGATTAGCTGGCAACATAAGGGTCAATTAGTGATCACAGCTGGATGTAATAGGGCTTAATTAGAGAGACTGATGCCACCTGCAGTATTGAAGCAGGGCAGGAACTATTTAAATAGAGCTGGGAACTTAGCACAAAGAGAAACATTCTGGAAGGAGGAACAAGGAGAGTTCTCCTCTGCGAAAAGCCCAAAGAAGTCAGGTTGAGAGGCATCCACAGGGAGCTGAATTTGTGTTTGTGTGACACACCCACCCACCAGTATATGTGGTATTTGGACTTCTTGAAGGAAAAACCTGGGGAGTTGTCACTCTGAAAAGATTGAGGAAAACTGAGAGAAGCCCAGGAGGGGCAAAGACACTTTTGTTTGTACGTCAACTTGTACCCTACAAGGGTTACATGGCTTGGCTGGAGGGCTGAGGGCCACAGAAGACCCAAAGAGGGAGTTGGGAGAAAACACTGGCAGGGGCTAGTAAACACAGCCTAGGAAGTTGCCGCCTGGGGGATACAAGATATGAATTCCCATGCAACAGTTTCTAGGCTAGAGTTGCCAACTCTGACTGAAGCTATTCCTTGAGATTTTTTTCCCCTCAGCATGACGTAATTTCATTTTCTTAAAATGTCCTATTAAAATTTTCTGGATTGCTTTCAGTAAGAGGGAGGGAGACACCAGGCCAATCCTGGAAGTTTGATATCCCTAGTCTAGGCTTGAGAGCACTATCAAGCTACAGCAATCAAGCTGAAAAGGTTACTAAGAACTTAGTATCTACCTAAAAAAACAATGAGGAGTCTGGTGGCACCTTAAAGACTAACAGATTTATTTGGGCATAAGCTTTCATGGGTTAAAATCCCGACTTCTTCAGATGTAACAATATCTACCTGTGTAAAATATTTATCAAAAAAGCATAATATAAAAATGAACAAGTGTTACACTTATTTTTTGTATTTGTATCCAAGTAACTAATGAAAGTATCTTGCCTTGATTCACCACTCCATTTCAATGGACTTGCAAAGACATAAAACTGGAGTAATGTAGTGGTAAATTAGGCCAACGTCTGTCTACCTGTCTGTAAGAGTTCTGATTGCTAATGGGTTTATTATGTTATCTATCCATAATTTTTACAGGATTGTTGTGATGTCAGAGAAATTGTTTTCTTAGGATAAGAATGAGAAATGAATGCAGTTTATTGTGAACAAATATCTGGTATTTATGAATGAATGATTGCTTTCACGTATTTCTTCAAATCTTCTGGGGTAGATTATGCTGCACTGAAAGTGAAGTTTACATTGTGTATGTATGCCAGTGATTTATACTAATTTACCAATGATTGCAAGTGTCTAATTTACTAATCAGCAGATGATGTGTAAACCAGGAGTTTAAATTAGTATACATGGCAATATAAACAAGGTAATCAAAATATACAAATTAAGAATCACATAACATATGTAACTATGAAAATATGAGTTCTCCAATATGCTTCTCTTAAAGTTTTGTCTCAGTGTAGTGTGGTCAAACAGATGGAATTAGAGGAGGTGTCATAATGACCCCACCCAACACACACAATATAATGGTTTCTACATTATTGTTGAGTCTGTCTTTGCTTCTATATCCATAGGAGCGAGATGGAGCCAAAAATATTTGTTAAAGAAGTAGTGGCCCATAGCCTAATGATAAAAGGGGCTAATTGGCTGTGACTGTTCATGTCTATTGCAGAGATAAGAACATAAGAACGCCCATACTGGGTCAGACCAAAGGTCCATCTAGCCCAGTATCCTGTCTTCCGACAGTGGCCAATGCCATGTGCCCCAGAGGGAATGAGCAGAACAGGTAATCATCAAGTGATCCATTTCCTGTCGCTCATTCCCAGCTTCTGGCAAACAGAGTTTAGGGACACCATCCTTGCCCATCCTGGCTAATAGCCATTGATGGACCTATCTTCCATGAACTTATCTAGTTCTTTTTTGAACCCTGTTTTAGTCTTGGCCTTCACAACATCCTCTGGCAAGGAGTTCCATAGGTTGACTGTGTGTTGTGTGAAGAAATATGACCTTCTGTATGTTTTAAACCTGCTGCCTATTAATTTTATTGGGTGACATCTTGATGGTCATCTGTGCTTCTGAAACTTCCAGACTAAACTAACATAATATGTTTTTATGGCTAGACTTCAAAGCCACCTGGAAACTTCAGCTGGTACTGATGAATGCAACTGACAAACTCTTGAGTTGGGCATCTATGGTCAAGTCTCTGCACAGACTTCCTGTTTACCTTTAGGTTCTGTTCAAGGCTCTCGAGATCAACTTGAAATCCCTGGCTACTTAGGAGGCCTGTGTCACACTTTATACCCATAACAGCTGAAAAAGGCTGCAGTGGTCTGGCGTTGTGATTTCATAGGGTATCTGTGAAAACTATCTGAGGCACAATCTAATCTGACTAAGCAGCAACTGGCTCTTCCCAATCACAAAAGGGTCTGAATACTTTGAAAGGTGGAGTTGGCCTTAGTACTTTTGGGCAGACCTGTCACACCATTTTTTATACCCTGTCTTCCCAAGGTAGCGAATTCACTCCCTCTATTACCACATCCCAATGCACATGGCTGAACTAAGGTTTTTGGGATGGGGTAGGTGTGACATTGCACCCCATAATGCTTTATAGAAATATGCTTATGAGTGTAAATATGACATAACTGGAATATGTTTTATGCTAGATATGCCATGTAACATATCTTTGCAAAGGTTATATTCTACTAAATGTATTCATCCTATTCATATGCATGTATCATTTTTATATCTGAAGTTATGAGCGTTGGCTCTATGCTTGTATTTAAAGTATTTGCTGTAGAAGCACATACGGCAGATTTGGTCAACATAGTGTGAAGGGGTTATTCAAGTAATTGGGAGTACTTAGCTAACAATGGACCTTAGGAGGCGCCAGTCCAAATCTGAGCTTTCCTAGGAATGTTCAAACGAACATGTAAACGGGCTTAGAGGTAGTCGCAGCACATCAGGTGGCAGTCCAAAGGGGGTTTCTGTGACCCAACCCGTCACAGTGGGTAACTCTTATTTTGTGTGTGTGTGTGTGTGTATACTAGCTTTTCAATGCTTCCATTCTCTTGCTGCAAAAATGGAACCCAGCTGCTTGTTCCTAGCAACCAGTTTGAGAGTTTATTTTTTCCAGGCTAACTTTGCAAAGAAAAGGGATAGAAACTTGTGTTTAAATAAAAGCAGAGACCCTCTTTCATAGATCTCGAGGCCAGCTCTGTTAACAAGGAGCTCACACGAGACCCCTCCAGTGCCTCAATTGAGCAGAGAACAGGAGCTAGAGCAGCAGAAGGAAAGCCAACAGCAATAACGTCTGAAGAAAGTTGTATTCAACACTGTCGCATTTTCTCTTTGTAAGTACTCATGTATGTAAACCTGATACGTTGACAAGTGCTCATGGAATTGATCTAGGGTAGAACTTGGCTCTTTCTGCTACTTGGTTTGTCTTGGCAAAAAAATTCCAGTGCTGGGGAAACTTTTTTTTTTTTTGAATACTCATGAATTTGCCTTGGGTGGACTATCTCCATTTTTAACAGTGAAATGTTACCACTTTCAGAGCACAATCAGCCTTTTTTTCTCCTCCTGTGGAAGCTGTCTTTTAGTCTCCTGGAAAATGTGAGATGA
The DNA here is from genome assembly GCF_965140295.1 of Lepidochelys olivacea. Classification (NCBI taxonomy): domain Eukaryota; kingdom Metazoa; phylum Chordata; order Testudines; family Cheloniidae; genus Lepidochelys; species Lepidochelys olivacea. The sequence goes on along the minus strand of NC_140417.1, from coordinate 75,399,844 downwards.
GCTAAAACTGTTTTGCTTTTGTGCAGGAGAGGTATTTCCAGTAGGGATAAGGAGGTTTTAGTACCGTTATATAAGGCACTGGTGAGACCTCACCTGGAATACTGTGTGCAGTTCTGGTCTCCCATGTTTAAGAAGGATGAATTCAAACTGGAACAGGTACAGAGAAGGGCTACTAGGATGATCCGAGGAATGGAAAATTTGTCTTATGAAAGGAGACTCAGGGAGCTTGGCTTGTTTAGCCTAACTAAAAGAAGGTTGAGGGGAGATATGATTGCTCTCTATAAATATATCAGAGGGATAAATACCAGAGAGGGAGAGGAATTATTTAAACTCAATACCAATGTGGACACAAGAACAAATGGATATAAACTGGCCACTAGGAAATTTAGATTAGAAATTAGACGAAGGTTTCTAACCATCAGAGGAGTGAAGTTTTGGAATAGCCTTCCGAGGGAAGTAGTGGGGGCAGAAGATCTATCTTGCTTTAAGATTAAACTCGATAAGTTTATGGAGGAGATGGTATGATGGGATAACATGGTTTTGGTAATTAAATATTCATGGTAAATAGGCCCAATGGCCTGTGATGGGTTTTTAGATGGGGTAAGATCCAAGTTACCCGGGAAAGAATTTTCTGTAGTATCTGGCTGATGAATCTTGCCCATATGCTCAGGGTTTAGCTGATCGCCATATTTGGGGTCGGGAAGGAATTTTCCTCCAGGGCAGATTGGAAGGCCCTGGAGGTTTTTCGCCTTCCTCTGTAGCATGGGGCACGGGTCACTTGCTGGAGGATTCTCTGCTCCTTGAGGTCTTCAAACTACAATTTGGGGACTTCAATAGCACAGATATAGGTGTGAGGTCTTTTTTAGGTGTGGTGGGTGAAATTCTGTGGCCTGCGTTGTGCAGGAGGTCGGACTAGATGATCATAATGGTCCCTTCTGACCTAAATATCTATGAATCTATGAATCAAATGAATATTTGTTACTATTGATCTCGATTTTTACAGATTCATATTACACTACCCCTTTCTCCTTCCTTCTGCCACCAGGTGTGAACTGATTAAAGCCCTGATCCTACAAACTCAAATATGTGCTCAACTTTAAGCATGTGAATAAACCTATAGAAGTCAGTGAGACTACTCAAGTGCTAAACTGTAAGCAAGTGCATAGGTGTTTTCTGCATCAGGGCCTAGGTCTGCCACCTCCCTGACCTTGAAGATTTCCTAACCACGTTTTCTTGAATGATGTCTTTAAGCTGACACACAGCTTTTTGTTGCTATAGTCTTGCCAATGTGGGAAAGTCCACTACAAACATCTAATACCTGGAAACAGAGCTGAAGCATTGCAATTGTCCTTGGTACCTTTGAGCAACTTGTCATTTGTTAGATCCTCTATACCCATCATACAGTAAATATGCATTCCTAAAACAAACTCTCTCTCCTCCCCATCCCCCATGTTTAGTTTATTTTCAAACTTCAGTTCGATCTTTTTATGTTTGTCTGTTGTTTCTCTTTTTTTGCTTGCTCAGCTGCTGTTGCCTGTGGCAACACTAACAACAGCAGGTGCTCTTTCACTGCTTACAGCTGATTCCTCCCTCTGCCAACCGCTGATGCTGAAACATAAGCCATGCTGCCCTTACTGACAGCCAGAGGAAAACCACGTTAAAATTGGTATTGATCATAGGAGGATCATAGTGTCAAAATGCCCACTGAGGAATCTGGCCAGAAGGATACATGGCAGGGTACCTGGTGAACAGCTGGGTGCAATAGAATTTGCCACTGAACTGGCATATCTATTTCTGAACCACCCAACTTTTCTTTGTGACATCGTGTTTTCTATAGACAAAACAGAGGTATTTCAATATATGTGTGCTGGACACAGATGATTTGCATGGTAACTTCATGGTCATGAATGGTAGAACAATCTAGAGCTCACTGTGATGCATGAAAGCATTGTACAAACTTCCCCTGTAAATAGGTCTGCTCTTGCACTATAGTCCTGATTTATAGTCTCTGCTAAACAAATTAAAAATGTTTATTTTTGTTATAGTTTTGGAACATTTAACTGAGTCCTGACTTGTGCAGTTCAGCTGATACCTTGTATGATCAGAATATCCATTTAGAGGGGCTCAATTTAGAAGGGTGAGAATAAATTCAATAAAAGTTTGGGGCCAATCTTGATGTAAAGCTGTGTACTTCCATTGACGTTAATGGAGCTATGTTGATTTATAGAACCTGAAGACCTGGCTTTTTGTATGTGTATTTAGGCTTTTAAACAATTAATCTGTTTACCCAAGACATAGACACTTCTCTGATCAATCAGATCATGAATGCTTTATCTTTCTACCACCTCACCTGCAATTATATCACCTTCAGCTCTCAGAAACTAAGCAAACGTAGCCTAGCTCAATATCTTGTTGAGTCATGTCCAAGAAATAACCAGATGCTGCAGGAAGTGATATTGTTGACAATCCCTCTTCTGCCCCTTTCCCCCTAATCCATGTAGAGCTTGCTCAGGGGGTTGGGCACTATCACGTCCCCATTCCAGATCAGGCATAGGATTCTGTGTGGGTCCATGGTCCAAGCTGGGGTAGGGGATGGAGGCTCGGTGTGCTAGGAACAGGGCTCAGGGGGAGGGATTGAATCCACAGTGTGTCCCCTCTAACCCACTAGAGCATCTGGGGCTGTATTTTTAACACAGAATCCCTGCTTGGGACAGCTGCGGCTAGGGGGAATCCCTTGTAATGTGGTTCCAATGAAACCATGATGTCATAGAGCCAGAGGGTGGGGGATGAACTAGAGCCTGGAACTAATGCAGAGCCACTGCACTGGGAATAGCCCCTGTGATCTTTTCCCCTCCAGGGGAAGTTCCACCCCTCTCTATCGGAGGCTGTGGGGCAATCTCTGTGAGGGAATCCTCCCTAATATTAGCTTTCCCAGAGCTCTGACATACAGGTATTACTGCAGGCAGGGAGGATCTGGGCCAGTGTGTGCATATGATGGAGGGGAGGGTATTCTGCTCAGGAAGTAGATTCCAGTTTCTTTCCTTCAATGGGGCTGCTGTAAAGGGGAGTAGGAACTAAAACATGTTTTTTAAAAACATGTCAACATTTCTTGCAATTGTTCCCTTTTCCCCTTCATGTGCAGAAGCAGCTGAATTTAGTAATCCTGGTATTCAGGATGGTGGAGTGCCTCTGAAAGAGGTGTCCCACCCTCCCCAGCTTAACAAAGCACTGAAAGGAACTATGCCTTAGAGTGTTCTCACATCACTTCAGAGAGCAGGAATCTTCTCTGTTTCAATACCCTGTTTGCCCACAAGATCGGAGACAGTGGGAAGAGACGCTGTGAGGGGAGCAGGGTGCAAGTCTGTAACCCTAAGAAACGCCGCACCCTGGGCTGGAGGCTTGCTGTGCTACTAAGCTGAGACAGTAAGGCAGCCATTGTTATAGAGAATTGAATGGTGGGATCAAAAATAAACAAACCACCAAACCCAATCGGGGGGTATTTTAAAGTGAAATTGTTTTGCTGGGGTGTGGGGAGGGAGAGCCTAGCTGCTATGTTCTGTGCAGCTCGATGGGAGACATTTCTTGTTCGTGAAAGATGGTCACTGAGCTCCCAACACGTACTCTCACCATGGACACCTGCTTCTATTGCTTTGCATAGCTGCTGGGACTGGGGATACTGGGGGTGCTGCTGTACCCGCTGGCTTGAAATGGTTTCCATCATATACAGGGTTTACAGTTTGGTTCAATGGCTCTCAGCACCCCCACTATAAAAATTGTTCTAGCACCACTCTTTGTGGGGATAGGGGGATGTTGGAATGAGGAGCGTCTATCAATGGTGAGAAATATCACACATGGAGCAACACAAAACTTGTTTGCCATGCATCAGCTTTGTGTGGCACTGCAGCTGTTATACAACAGGGAAATGTATGCAGCTTATAAGAGAAAGGTGACACTGGGCAGATCGGAGAAAGGCACTGCTGCTAGCTTCTTTTGTCTTAGTCTCTTTTGAATCCAGGCCCCAAAATGAAATTTATAAACAGACCAGGTCACTTTTGGTCACATGAAATGTTCAGCATGCCCAGATGTCAAGTTGGTTCTAATTGACAGACAGTGATATTATGGTTGTTAAATCTTCCAGCAGAGGAGAGAAGGAATAATGATTGAGCTACATGGAATAAATTAACTGTCACAGGAGCTGCTTTTCTATCAGCAGGTTTCTGTAACATTATCACATCCTTATTGTCTAGGTTATGCTCCTCACAGCTGCAAACACTACAGGACAGAATGATAAAGATCCTTCAATTATGTTCCTGGCTTGGAAAGCAGTGGTTCTTTTCCGAAAGGCTTTTGTTTTCCGTATTTATTGGATAAAATAGATTATATTTCCCATAATTTTTACAGGCCAATGTATATAATTTTTCAAATGGCAGTGAAGTTATCAAAGGGAAATGGCACTGAGTCAGAAGCACTTTGCATAATGAAACCTGTTTTTTAATGGCATACATATTTGCAAGATGCTCCTTGCTGTTCCGCTGATCTTATTTGAATAACCTTGCAGGATATGTGAAAGGAAAGTTGTTTCCCTACTCTGCCCACCACCACCACCTCAGCCCTCCCACACACAAATGAACTGTGATATTCAAGAATGGAACTTTTTAGCCCACGTAGAGGACAAGAGAAGAAGGACGCTTCCATTTCCTAAACAAAGAGAGGACACATAAAGTACAAATAAAATGCATGTTGCATATCCAAAATTGGCACAGTATTGTATCTATCTACAATATCCAGCTAGAATTTGATCATGCAAGCATTCTGCATAGACAAATCCCACTGGCTTCAATGGGAGTTCTGCATGTGGAGCACTTGCAAGATCAGGCCCCTATTCCATGTCAGTGGGAGTAAGAAACTAACTAAATCATAGATTATTAAATCTCTTTGGTTTCATGTGACTTATTACATGATAAGAACTGGTGACTGGGACCCAGACCAAAACCTGGTTCTGCACCTCCAAACTTAGGGAAAGTTTGGCTCATTTTGGTATTAATGTTTTCCAGCCACTAGGAGCAATCCTCAGAAATGAGAAAGGTCCAGGGTCACCACATTTGGTCTATATGCTAATCCATCTCACATATTCCATGGTAAACTGCATTTCTCCACTGATTGCTGAATGATATGAGTGTTGGCAAAGACATGCTTGTAAAGATAGAAAATGCTCTTGGTACAAATGCAGTCCAGTAAAGGCATAGACTGGTACAGATAATAATATGGTATGAATACTGGCTAAAACTAACTGTTAGAAGCATAGACTAGCACAAACTGGTATAAACAGAGGTTGTTACAAGCTGACATGTAGGTAAAGGTTAGTTCTGGGATGGATTCATTTCTAGCTATTTTAAGCTGGCTAATAGAAAGCCACAGTACTGCACTTTATCTGCAGATTCTCAAAGTCCTTACTTTCATTAAAAAGACATTAGGACAGCAACTTGTAAATGTAAATCTTTACGGCAGCATAATATATGACTCCTTAGATCAGCAATCTAATTTAGTGTTAATATGAGAGTAGTTATAAGTTAAATAACATACCAATGAAGTCATCAATCCATTTTTGGAGGATTAACTGCTACATAGTAGCTATGCATCTACTGTGCAGTGCCAAATTTTCAAAGGAACCTTAACTTAGTCTCCATCTCGATCAAGAGTTGCACATGCTCTTTGTATGTGCTATGTACAGATCCTAGTATTAACAAGTGTGGGTGAAATCTGTCCCATTGAAGTTGGTGGGAGTTTTGTCATTGACTTCAGTGGTGCAAGGATTTCACTGTATGTGTGCAAATGCTTCTGTCTAAAAGGTTGAATGTGTACTAATGGAGGCTAGGTTCAGGAACCTTTGAAAATTTGGCCCATAATAGTTTATCCTCCGTAAAAAAAATTTGTAAATCAGTTGGTATTATTCACCATTCAGCAGTTATAATATACCCTTAACATGTGAAGACCTAAAACTTTCTTATGCTACTGCTCACACTCATGTCACAGCATGTGTGTGCCTTATAGTGCCCCTCCTAACTTAGTGTGGCACTGCAGATGTTCCCTGCCTCAGTTCCCATTCTTTCAAAACCTCTTAAGAACTCCCCACAGTCCAAAAAGGCATAAGACAAAATCCCCCTGCTAGGCTTTTACATTAATAAACACAAATAAATGTGAAATAAACTCTCTCCTATTGGGCTCAGGGGTTGCATAGCCCAGCTTACTGGGGCTTGGAGTTTCTGGGAGCACTGTTCTCTTAGGAGAGCTTCTTTCTCTCTGTGAGCACCTCCCAACAGCTGAATCCTGATGGACTTTTATCAGACCCACTGCCCTTAAATTATCTCATCATGGGTTGCCTTGGCCTGGATTCACCTTATGGGGGCTCCAGCAACCCCGTGACAGCTCCATATATTAATTCTGACCAGAGCAAGGAGAAAACTGCCTCAAGCTCAAGGTGATATATATAAGAAACAAAGATTCCTTCATTTTTATCATAATGGAAGTCTCCATTTCCACCAAACTCAGCCATTTCCAATTTTCTGGAGAGTCTGCCTGATTCTCCACAGTCTTGAATCTTGTGTAGTCATTCATAAACTGCAGTCTCTGTCTTGGAAAAAATACACTGACAAATTAATCAGCCATGATTGAGTGATGTGTGTAAAGTACTACTAGTGTCTGCCATACACACTGTGTGCCTCAGCCATTTTTTGTTCTCCCTAATAGGCTCAGAGACTAAGCCAGGAATCCCATCACTGAGTGGTGTAGGGTATGCCATATGCCCATTATGTCAGCATACTTCTAACTAAATTAAAAGTAAAAAAGTCTATTTTCTCCTTTCTGTTTGCTCTATGATGCTGCCACTGCCCCCATCTCCCACCCACCTTCACTCTCATTTTAGCCCAACTAAATCCAAATATTTCTGAAGACCATTTGAATAATAGGTCTCTGGTATCATCTGAATATCATTCAAGTCCAAAATATTGAGGGTGTTTTGCCCCACAGTGACCTGTACCTCTTAACTTTTAAAATTTCTCAATCATTTATCTCTGCAAGCATGTAATTCTGTAAAACATTTTGCTATACAGCGTGTTGGAAAAAGACTATACAAAATATGGCTACAGTCTTACAATCTGTGGCTTTGTATCCATTTAGAGCCCCATTGATTAAGTGGGACTTGGCTTCAGCATAAGGGTCCACTCACATGGATCAAATTGCAGGATCAGGGCCTGAAATGGTAGTTGACTGGATTCTTCATGAAATGCTTCAAAACAAAATTATCAACAAGAAGTTGCAAAATTTCTGTCTGTTTCTGGGGGAAACATGAAATCACAATTGCCATAATTGGGAACCCCAAGCCTAGTTAATACCGTCAAACACAAGTGAAGGAGATTTGTCATCTGTTTTCTGCTGCTGATTGTTTTTCTGGTGAAAACTTTTGGTTTTTGCTGCAGGAAGAAAATTGAAATAAAGAATTGCTTTGTTATTGGAATACTGGGATGCTGTCTACCTGGCCTTTGTTTCTCTGGAGACACAGCAAGGGGCTTGTCCAGGTAGTACTTCAGATTGATTCACGTTCCACTGAAAGGACAACTTCCGTGACTGAAGTTTAAGTAAAAGAAAAAGGAAAAAGCTCAACAGCGGAGTAAAACAATGAAAATGATGGGAAAAACATGTGAAAGAATTCTCCCTTCCCTAGTCTCCTCATTGCTCTGGTAATTAGGAGAAGATAGTTCTTTGTCTTGTGGTTTATTCTCACCACCGAGAATCCTCCCTCCCCACAACTGGTCTCCCCCTCCTCAAAAAAAATATTGATCACTGCAGAATTACAAAACATTTCTATAAATCTCATAACTGCCATTCATCTGGGCTCTGCTGATCTCTCAAATTGCTGTGATTCTGATGTGCTAGCAAAAGGTGACCTGAGTGGCTTGAATGATGTTCTGACAGGCTGTGCTCAGTTTCCTCTGCAGAGCTCTATAATTTACATACTGTGCTTGGACAGTGCTCAGCAGCACTTCGCAGAGGAGACAGGTTCACAAGGGAAGACTGTTTAATCTACAGCAGAGAAATTAAACGTGGCCCACAGCATGCTGTCTGTGCATAAATATCCCATTGCCTGGCTGCACCTTGCGTGCTTGATAATCAGCTCTTGGAGTCCGTGTCTGATGGAGCTCTATACTGCCAATGGGGAAGGGCAAAGGTCTTGCTGTGCGTCAAGCACTATGGTCATGGATATGTATCATTAAATAAAATAAGCTATGCATGGAAAAAAAAAAGCTGTACCTTTCCCAGTATATAGCTATATGCTGTATGGTTTTATGCTTTGGAAAATAGTGATTCAGAAACACAGATGCTCACCTCTCCCTCAGGAACAAGGGTCTAGTAATGCTAAGGATACTGGGCCAGCTCCTTGGCTGGTGTAATCAGCATAGCTCCATTGATTAATCTGGCCCCTAGAAACTATCGTGCAAGTACATCCTTTTGTCTTCTGCAATCATTAGGAGTCCTGCTTGCATGAATAGGACAGGAGCGTGGATATGGCTTTGGAACTAGCCATGCAGATCAAAGAGCTGAAACAATTCTCTTTGGCATATGAAGTCTTAGTCCGCTGAAAAGCAGCACCTAAGCAATTAACCCCCACTATATAAAGTTGTTTCCATTGCAATCACGCACAAGCGTACTGATCCCTGGAAGAAACACAATCTTATTTTGACTTGTGGAGGACTCTGAGAAAGGGGTGAGCTGGGAGGAAATGCAGATATCCAACAGGAACAGCACAATCTCTTCTCAAGCATACTGGAGAACTGGTCATCCAAATATACAAAATTGATAAGCAGACCATTTTTATCTCTGCCAGAAATTACGAAGGGAATTAAAGTGCCTAAGGATTTTCTTCTGAAACCCAGAAAATGCCACTGATTCTGTCATAACTCATAGAAAGAAAACATGGAATGAAGTCTTCTGAAAAACAAAGGTCAACTCAAAGCAGCATGGAAGAGTGTACATTTGGAGTAATTTAGCAAGGCAGATTAAAGGTCAAACTCTCTACTGGGAAAATTGGATCCAAAATGGAATATTAAGTCTTGCAGATTTATGTGATAAATGTGAATTCATTAAGCTTTTCAGAACTGGGATGGTGTGTGTGTGTGTGTGTGTGTGTGTGCAGGGGGCATTCAAAGGATTAACACTCTCGTTATAGGTATCTGAAACACAATGGATACAAAGTTCCTTGGGTAATGATTTATCAAATATAAAATAAGCTCCCCTGCTACAATTATTAAATTTCACAAAAAGGAAAGACACATCAGGACACATCTATGTACAAGCTCCTTTTAAAATAATGTTACTAAATAATTCACAATGCTCAAACAGACATGGGAAGATCATTTAGAATCCTTGTCTTCTGATGGTCCAAGCAGCTGTTTGACTAGAGATACCAGAATAAAGGAAGTGCAGTTTGCATATTTTTCACAGTCTCTTTATGGACCCTCTCATAGACTGGGAATGTGAAATACCAGTAACTTGTGCTGGAGGTGGTATCTTGGTAATTTTATAAACAAATGCTTTGAGATTGTCCACTCCTCAAAAGGTTCGAACAGGACATTAGTCAATATCATTGTTAGTACATAGCATGTCTCCTTCTAATTCTCCCGTCCTTATCTGTGTCATTAGCATAAGTAGTAGTTGTTTTTGTTTCTTTTGTTCTCCCTAATAGTGTTTCCTTTTTTTTTTCCTGGACTGATATGAATTGGGAGGCAATCGCAAGCAGAAGGAGGAGCAGCATGTAATAAGGTGTAGACTAGAGTGTAAGAAAGAAACAGAAGTTAGAAAATGTCCTTTGCTGCTCTAATGCCTACTGGTGAACCTAGAGAACTGTTGCCAAGAAGTTCAGATTTTGCTTTGTTGCCTTTCAGTTGACAAGAGGATATACATGATGTTTAGTCAGGTCAGGCATGTATGGTTTGCTGCTGAGACCACGTAACACAGTACAAACTGCCCTGGGTTAGGGGCTCAGAGACTAAGCCGGAAATCCCATCACTGAGTGGTGTAGGGTATGCCATATACCCATTGAAATGAAAACCAGTTTACACAAAGGAGTAATTCCATTTGGCATTGTTGCCTTGCAGCTAATTCTTGGTTGAGCAAAGGCTAGGGGAGAAAACCCTGAACTAAATCCACTCCAGAGAAAGTGTCAGGCAGTTGCACTGCAATTCAGCTCTTCAAGCATCTTCTGCAGCTTTGCTGGCTTCCAAATGACTTGGTCTTCCAAGCCTTTGCACCCAGTCAGTACTTCTGGGGAGGGGGAGACAGGACTCTGGTTCTGAAACAAGCCTCTGCTTCTTTATGTTTTCTGCCTAGTCATATGTGATGAAGGTTTGGGTACAATGGTCCACCGTCTTCAAACGTGCTTGTTAGAATGTGAGAACAAATGTATGCTGCTCTGTCAAATGATCTACAGAATATCAATGACTCTAAGAAGGTGCCATCATTGACTGAGAGCTGGAGAAGCTTGATATTAACATAGCCGCTCTCTCTGGAACCAGACTAGCTGTCATAAAAATAAAGGGAAGGGTAACCACTTGTCTGTATCCAGTACTATAAAATCCCTCCTGGCCAGAGGCAGAAAAACTTCTTACCTGTAAAGGGTTAAGAAGCTCAAGTAACCTGGCTGGCCCCTGATCAAAAGGACCAATAAGGGGACAAGATACTTTCAAATCTGTGGGGCGGGGGGAGGGGAAGGCTTTGTCTGTTCCATGTGGCCTTTTGCCGGAGACAGAACAAGAAAGCAAGCATTCCAATACCTACTGTGTATTACTGTCTACTGTAAGGACTGTGTATTATCAACACCTATTTCCAAGGTGGTCACCCATTGGAAGGTCTTGTGGAGACACCCCAGATCTGGAGACTAGAACTAACTGGATTTAATTGTCACCTGCAGGAAACACCTCCAGGGTGTCCTTCATACTCAGTTTTAGTAGTGCAGACTGTGATACAGACCATGAGCTAACTGTATGCTGAAAAATAAGGCTTTAATCAAAGAAATTTCATTGCCTCCCAATTCAAACAAAGCTGTTGCCCCACACGTTATCAATAATACAAAAGATCAAAGAAGGTGTCTCTGACTTACTATAAATCTCAAGGAAGCTATGTCATCAATCACATATCCCCCCAAATGCTGATGCAGCATGGGACATATTCAGAATAAAAATCCACCTAGCTGCAACCTTGGCTTTTGTTAAAAAGATTGTACAAGATAAAGACTGGTTTATAGCTTATGCTGAAGAAATGGTTCCAGCTTTTAAACAAAATGCACAGTATATTTCCACCAGAACATAAACCCCTCTTCTGAGACATGTGCTAACCCCAGGGTGGCCAAGAGACCACTGCAGCAAAGCACAGGGCAACATGCTCAATCACATTGGCTTGATCTGTGTGAGAAGTTACAAACCTCTTTGAGAATGGAGATATAAGAGACTAATTTGTCTCTATATGACAAATTCAAGAAAGCAATGGTCAATCAGCCAAAAAGTCTGACTGCCCCGCTCACATCTCTTAATGGAGACGATATCCCTGATGAGCAAACAGGTGCAATGCTGGGTGCAACACTGTCACAAAACCGATTAATGTGCAAACCCTGCTGCTGAAGCGGTGCTAAATGTGATTTTTTTCCACTGCTTGGTCCCAGACCACCAAAGAGCTTGGTATAGAAACATCTATAAATAAGTACGAAAAGGCAATCACCTTCCTAGGACCAGAAATGGCGTCCAGCTGAAGTACCGAAACAAGGAGGATAGATTGTGCTTAAACCGCTACACAATGTTTTGCTTGCCTCCTCGAGGGAAAGAGGGGTACAGTCCTGAAGGATGCCAATGCTGTATAAAAACAAAGGAAATCAGAGTGACTACAAAAGCTTCAGAGGAATTTCTCTCCTTAGTGTTGCTTACAAGGCATGGGTCATTCTCGAAAGACTGCATGTTCTTGCTCAACATGTATATCTAGAGAGTCTGTGCTGGTAGATCTACTAACAATATTGTCTTGGCACTAAGGCAACTGCAAGAAAAAAATCGAGAACAAGGAAGACCTTTCTATGTGGCCTTCATAGATCTTACAAAGGCTTTCAACTTGCCCACAGAAAGGGATTTTTCAATTGCTAGAGAGATTTGGTTGCCCCCTGACCCCCGCACAACACCAATAGTCTTCAGACTGATTCCATCCTTCCATGAAGGCATGATGATGGCTACAGTCCAGCATGATGGTGACCAATCTGACAGCTTTGAAACCTGCAGTGGTGCCACATAGGGATGTGTTTTGTTCGCAACACTCTTCAGTGCATTCTTTTCTCTGGTTCTTCATCGTACTCTCTCATCTAGCACCAGGGGTGTACAGCTCCATATAAGATCAGGTGAAAAACTCTTCAACATTGCATGTCTAAGAGCAAGAAGAAAAATAAAACTAAGCTAATAAGAGAACTTCTTTTCACTGATGACACAGTGCTTGTTGCACAGAGTGAAGAGGAGCTTTAGCAGCTTTGCACTAGCTTGGGCTGAATTTGGACTAATTGTCAGTCCAAAAAAGTCAATAATTATGGGACAAGCTCGGTTGACTGCACCAGTGGTTTCACTAGCTAAAGCCATGCTGAAAGTTGTTCACAAGTTCTGCTATCCAGGATCAACTGTAGGGGATAATTTATCTCTAGATGATGAGCTTAATTCTCACATTGGAAAGGCAGCTACCACCTTTGGCCAACTGACCAAGTATGTGTTGGATAACAGGAAACTGACATTGAATACCAAAATATGGGTCTACCAGAGGTGCATTTGAGCATGCTGCTGTATGGTGGTGAGACTTGGACTACCTACAGCAGATCTGAGTGAATGCTAAACATGTTTCACACCTTCTGTCTTCACCATATTCTAAATAGAAGGTGAGAAACTAAAGTTCCTGCTACCAAAATACTTGAGAGAACAAAATTGCCAAGTATAATCACTATTCTCAAACATGTCTGCATTGGCTTGGTCATCTGTTTTGGATGGATGATGGACACATTCCAAAGGATCTCCCATATGGAGAACTTGCAGCAGCTTCAGGATCACTGGACTGAAGATTCAAGGACATTTGCAAGAGAGACTTTAAAATTTTCAGCAATGACACTGCAAGCTGGGAAGATGGAGCCAGCAACAGGCCACACTGAAGAGCAGTGGCTGAGAGACAAGAAAGCAAAGAGTGAAGAGCTAATAGTGTGCTGGCTTAATCCTGTGACCCTGCATCTTATGTCTGCATTATCTTTGGCAAGAACAGTCACTGGAATTGGACATTTTAGCCACTCATGATGCTGCAGCATTCCATACTGTAGCTGAATTGCTCTGGTGCTTACACCATCATCTTTTGAGATGGATGGCTGCCACCACCGTGTCAGAAGGTGACACTGATCCTCTCCTTTTCATTCTCTCTCCTGTCATGGTCCACCCCTCTCCCATTCTGTCCCTTTTTCTTTCTATGGTTTCAGACTGTAGAAATTTTGGATGCACAACAAAGTACAACTGAAATTCTGATCTTACCTTTGAGTTCCTGTGAATAGGGCATGGGACTGGGATTCAGACCTGTGTTCTAATCCCAGCTCTGCCATTCTTTCTCTGGGTGATCTTGAACAAGTCACTTAGCATTTTCTGAACAGAAATATCCATATCTGGGAAAAACTTTGAGCTCTTGAATGAAAAATACAAATTATTGCTCTTATCATTTATCGTTTTGGTTTAGTAATGATGTATATTATTATTTCTGGGAATTTCTTTAACTATCTTCATGCAGGTTGGCTCATCTCTATTACACAGATCTAAGAGTCAACTAAAATAAACTAACCAAACCATTTTAAAATGTGAATGCTGAATAAAAAAACAATTCAGGAAACACTGAGACTCAATCCAAAGGCAGGCTGTGCAAACAGGCTTCCCTCTAGCAATCTCCAGTATAGTTATTAATTATTTTACACTGGATTTCCCAGTATTCTTCTTCTAGTAGTGTCCCTATGGGTGCTCCACTGTAGATATATGTGTGCTCCTGCCCCTCTAATTGGAGATTTTTGGTAGTGTCCATTGAGCCCTCACATGTGCTCTCCATCCCTCTAGTACTGCGCAGGTGAACCCCACTCACTTCCTTCTCAAATGCCTTTGGCCTTGAACAGAGCGAGCAGTTGTCCCTTCCTTATCAGTGTCATTAGCATAAGTAGTAGGTCCCCCCCCCCTTTGGGATTAAAAAAAGAAGAAGAAGAAGAAGACGAGAAAGAAAGAAAAAGAACTTTAGTTTCCTGCTCTGTCTGGGGGCATTCCCCTCACCTCCTCCAGGCATTTAGTAGACTCTAGGTTTTTTCAGTTTTAAAAAAAAGGAAAATATGAAGAGGAGTAAAGAAGATGTTTTTTTCTGCATTCCTCACTGCTGGAGGATGATAGCCCTCCACCCAGGGGCATGCCTGGCTCTCCCTGCTCTGAGAGGTGCCTCTCTTGCAAGGACTCAATTCCTGTAACGGCCAGACACTCTCACTGTGCCTGGGAGAGCCTCACAGAAGTGCTTCACCTGTCACAGCTAAAATGGCAGTCTCGCAGGAACTGAGAGCTGAAGTTAAAACTCCTCCTTATGGAGAAGGCACTTCAGTCTCCAGGGGACTCCAGTGCTGACCCCAGATCATCCCCGGAGCCTTTAATTTCAAAGGGAGTAGAGCAGGGGTGGGCAAACTATGGCTCACAGGCTGCATCCAGCCCGCCAGCCATTTTAATCCAGCCCTCGCACTCCCACTGGGGAGCAGGGTCTGGGGCTTGCTCCATTCCAGTGCTCCAGCCAGGGAGTAGGATTGGGGGCTGCTCCGCGCGGCTCCTGGAAGCAGTGGCGTGTCCCCCCTCCACATGTTGCCCCCACCCCAAGGGTCACCCCTGCAGCTCCCATTGGCTGGAAACCACGGCCAATGGGAGCTGCAGGGGTGGTGCCTGCGGATAGGGCAGAGTGCAGCTGAGCCGTGCCTCTGCATAGGCATGCCATGCTGCTGCTTCCCGGAGCCACTTGAGGTAAGTGGCGCCCAGAGCCTGAACCCTTGAGCCTCCCCCCAATGCCCCAACCCCCTGCCCCAGCCCTGATCCCTCTCCCGCTCTCCGAAACCCTCGGTCCCAGCCCGGAGCATTGGTTAGTCTCTAAGGTGCCACAAGTACTCCTTTTCTTTTTGCGAATACAGACTAACACGGCTGTTACTCTGAAACCTCCTGTACCCCAGCCCCTCATCCCCAGCCCCACCCCAGAACCTGCACCCCCAGCCAGAGACCTCACCCACCTCCCTGCACTAGACCCCCCCGGCCCAGCCCGAAGTCCCCTCCCGCACCCTGAACTCCTCATTTCTGGCCCCAACCTGGAGCCCGCACCCCCTGCTGCACTCCAACCTCAATTTTGTGAGCATTCATGGCCCGCCATACAATTTCCATACCCAGATGTGGCCCTTGGGCCATAAAGTTTGCCCACCCCTGGAGTAGAGTCATGGGGAGAAAACCAGCAGACTCCCCCTTTGGAGGCTCATATAAAGGGCTCCAAGTAGTTGGCCAGCCAGAGGGGCTCCCCAGTGCGGCCACCTCGGTACAGACAGCAGCAGCAGCTCTGAAGTAGGGTACCCAGAAGGGGGCCTCCGCTGTGAGCGCGGCTCTGTGGCACCGGCGGCCCTGCCTGGAGAAGGCAGCAGCTCCAGCAGTCGGGCTCTGAGGCAAGGGTACCGCCCCGTAAGGAGACAGACAATTACCATACTGTCTCTAAAAGAGCAGCATAGAGAACCCTTTGGTACCAGATGCAGCAAAACTCCCATCTAGGGAGTGCTCTGCACCTTCCCAACCATGAGAAGGTATATCTCTCAGCCACAACAGAGGTCACAATATCCTCAATACCCACCATCTCAGTGCTCAGAACCAGGGCTCAAAAATGGAAGCAGTCCACACCCCAGTCTGTAACCTCTCAAACCACCTCTTCTAAGCAATTTTGACAGGTTGGTCAAGGGCCTGAACCTTACAATATCAGCTGCCACCTACACACCTGTCCCGCCCCCTTCAGAAGTTATCTTGCCCTACTTCACAGCAGTTGGGATAATATCACCTCTGACAGATGTGTTCTGGAGATAATTTTGAAGAGTTACGCCATTCAATTAATGTCCCTCCTCCATTCCAACCCTACTTCCCGTACCCCTTCAGGGATCCTTCTCATGAGAACCGACTTCATTTATTGTTTGTTATATTTACGGGCCATTGAACCAGTCCCAGTGCAACTCAGGAGCAAGGGGTTTTACTGTCATTTCCTGATCCCCAAGGCAAAGGGAGGTTGGAGGCCCATTCTAGATCTAAGGTCATTAAACAAATACGGGAAGGTGCAGATGTTCAAGATGGTCACACTAGCAGCCATTATTCCAGCCCTAGAACAAGGAGATTGATTTCCAGCCCTCAGCCTACAAGATGTTGACTTCCATATTTCAGTACAACCATCATACAGGAGACTTTCTATGGTTTACCTTTGGGGCAGGACCATTATCTGTACAGACTGCTCCACCCAGGATATTCTCCCAGGTTCTCCTCATTGTAGCGGCGCACTAACCCCGGTACAGCAACTGGAGTTTATCAGCACCAACCTTGATGCAGTACAAGTGAGAGCATTCCTCTTGCTATGCAGAATCACCATCCTGGGATGGATGCCTCCCTAATAGGCTGGGGAGCTCACCTACACATCCACAAGGTTCAGGGCAAATGGATTCCAACAGAAGTGACCTTCTATATCACTCTTTTGGAGCTAAGGGCTGCTAGGAACGCCTGTGCACACTTTCTGCCTTTCATCAAGAACACCCACACAAAAGTCATGATGGACTTAATATGACCTGTATGGTTTACATAAATTGCCAAGGGGATGCCAGATCTCCCTCCTTCTGCAAGGAAGCACTCAAACTTTGGAATTGGTGCATCCATCACAATTTGCTCATCTCAGCATTCTATCTATCAGGTATACAGAATGTGACAGCCGACAGTCTCAGTCAGAATTTTTGTCACAACCATGAGTGTGTACTGAACTCAGAGGTGCTTCAACATAGATTTTCCTTTTGGGGAACCCTGACTATGGATCTCTTCGCTACTTACTGGAGCAAGAAATGTCCTCATTACTGCTCCAGGAATGGCCTGGGGAAACATTCACTGGGAGATACCCTCATCCTCCCATGGGACGGGCCCCTCTTGTATGCCTTTTCCCAGTTTCCTCTTCTGTCCAAGGTCCTGTTGAAAATTCAACGAGACAAAGCGTGAGTTATACTGATTGCCTCTCCTGGCCATAGCAAGTCTGCCTCCCTTACCTGACACAGATGGCAATATGCCCTCCTGTTCCTCTTTGGCCCATTCCTCACCCGCTCTCTCAATACAATGGGCTGATTCTTCACCCCAACCTGCGGGTCCTTTGCCTCCAGGCTTGGCTCCTTCTTAGTTCCAAGGGTTAGAGGCAGAGTGCTCTGACGAGCTGAAAGACGTGTTGCTACACAGCCAAAAGTTGACCACTCAACATGTTTACCTACAAAATGGAAATGATTCCAAGTTTGTTGTCATTCTAAACACATAGACCCAACCTCATCTTCCCTCCCTCTGATTTTGCACTACATTTTAGACCTCAAGAAGTCAAAACTCTCATGGTGAAAACTTCTTTCCACTGCCAGGTAGACAGTGTTTGCTCACCCACAGACATGTAGATTCCTTAAGGGCATTGGGAATCTCTTGCCACATGTGATACCACCCCTTTCAGCCTGGGACCTTAACCTAGTTCTCAGGGCTTTGACTAGACCTCCCTTTGAGTCCATGGCAACTTGCTCTCTCTTACACCTGTTCATGAAGACAGAATTTCTAATTGCCATCACCTCAGGTAGGCACATAGGAGAAATAGTGGCCCTGATGGCACACCCACCATTCAAGGCCTTTTTTAAAGACAAAGTAACGCTAAAGCCATATCCCAAGTTTCTCCCTACTTTCTCTGCACTTTCCATATGAATCAACAGATCCATCTCCCTGTTTTTTCCCCCAAAAACCACATTGTGACGATAGGGAGACGATTCTGCATGTGCTAGATGTTAAAAGGATGCTACCATTCTACTTGGACAGGACTAGGGACTTTAGGAAATCCCCTAAACTCTTCCTTTCATCCATAGAAAGATCCAAAAGCTCTCTGATATCAGCTCCAAGATTATCCAAATGTGTCTCTGGTTGTATTAATCGCTCTTATCAAGGGCGCAACCTGCTTCCATCCAGAGTCCATGCGCACTCCACAAGGTCAATTTCTACCTGGTCACATTTCTTAAAGATACCCCTATCTCAGCAATCTGTAGACCACCGACTTGGGCCTCAGCCCACACTTTCGCAGAACATTATGTGATCACTGAATATTTGGCCCCCCATGCCATTTTCAATGCCACAGTACTCTCTGTAGTAAGAGACTCTACTCCAAAGTCCCAGCCTCCAGTGGTAGGTACTGCTCGGGAGTCACCTACAGTGGAGCACCCATGGGGACACTACTCGAAGAAGAGGAAGTTACTCACCTTGTGCAGTAACGATGGTTCTTTGAGATGTGTGTCCCTACGGGTGCTCCACAATCTGCCCTCTTCCCCTCTGCTTCTGAGTTCTGTATAGGGCTCTGCAGTAGAGAAGGAGGAGTGGGGGTTGCCCACTCAGTGCTAGATAGCCTCAAGGCAAACCATGGGGGAGGGAGAGCACATGCGCAGGCTCAGTGGACACTGCTACCAAAAATCTCCGATTAGAGGTGCAGGGGCGCACGTACACTTACAGTGGAGCCCCCATAGGGACACACATCTCGAAGAACCATTGTTACTACACAAGGTGAGTAACTTCCTTGTTTGTTCCAGTATTTATTTGATAATAACAGCACAGGTTGAAATATCCAAATTTAGGTGGTAAACTTACATATTTCCTATTAGAAAACTAAAACAAAATCAAGCAAATGAAAGCAAAATCTAGAAGTTTTCACTGAAGTCAATGGAGCTGCCCTGATTTACACCAACTGAGGATCTGGTCTGCTGGGGTTTTTTTCTGCACTTTTATTCTATACAGTTTATTTCTCTCCTTGTACAGTGCAGAAATTCAAGTGTAACTGTCAGACTTACAGACATGCACAGTTATATTGAACATGATACAAACATTCAAAGGCAAATTTACAAATCAGGTTCTGAGGACATAAGGGGCAGGACTTTTGGAAACATCATTTTAAAGATGTGTCCAGATGAGCAGAAGAAGCTACACAAGCCTGGGGATGGGGAGAGGGGGACAGACATGAAGAACATCTGTCTGGCTTACTATGTTAAGTAGTTCAGAGGCCTATCTGGCCTATGGGAGGTGCGTGGGGACCACCTGTAGCCAGGTGCTCCCCATGCAGAGTGGTGGAACAGCATGCCACTTGGCAGAAACAACAGAGCTGCAAAGCATGGCTGTGGTGGTGGAAGCTCTCTAACTCTTTGAGCTCTGAGCTGTTCCCAACATGCACTAAAGAGATGCATAGTGACTAGAGTTTTATGTACAAAATATTTAGGATCTGTGGGAGTGGAATTTAATTGAAGAATCTTGTAAACATACACACATCCCCACATGCATGGCCACATTACACATTCTTAAATCCTTTTGCGTATATACAATCCCAAACTTTACCCATAGACAAGCATCTAAACTCATAAATCCACAGACCAATACATGGATACATTTATGTATATACATACACATGGAAACCCACACTCAAATTCAGCCACATGCAAGCATACATGGAGGCATATGATAAGAAATAAACATCCTGCACAGTAACTCTGTATGCTTGCTGTCTTGAATAAAATGAATTGTACAAATGCAGTCCTTCTGTGGAAGTCAAATGTGAGAATCCACTTACACTTTAAAATTAAATTTCAAGGAGGCTTCCACATGTGATGAGATTACTGGTTCTGTGGATGAAGGGAAAGCAGTGGATGTATTGTTTCTTGACTTTAGCAAAGCTTTTGACACGGTCTCCCATAGTATTCTTGTCACCAAGTTAAGGAAGTATGGGCTGGATGAATGCACTATAAGGTGGGTAGAAAGCTGGCTAGATTGTCAGGCTCAACGGGTAGTGATCAATGGCTCCATGTCTAGTTGGCAGCCGGTATCAAGTGGAGTGCCCCAAGGGTCGGTCCTGGGGCCGGTTTTATTCAATATCTTCATAAATGATCTGGAGGATGGTGTGGATTGCACTCTCAGCAAATTTGCGGATGATACTAAACTGGGAGGAGTGGTAGATACGCTGGAGGGGAGGGATAGGATACAGAAGGACCTAGACCAATTGGAAGATTGGGCCAAAAGGAATCTGATGAGGTTCAATAAGGATAAGTGCAGGGTCCTGCACTTAGGACGGAAGAACCCAATGCACAGCTACAGACTAGGGACCGAATGGCTAGGCAGCAGTTCTGCGGAAAAGGACCTAGGGGTGACAGTGGACGAGAAGCTGGATATGAGTCAGCAGTGTGCCCTTGTTGCCAAGAAGGCCAATGGCATTTTGGGATGTATAAGTAGGGGCATAGCGAGCAGATCGAGGGACATGATCGTTCCCCTCTATTCGACATTGGTGAGGCCTCATCTGGAGTACTGTGTCCAGTTTTGGGCCCCACACTTCAAGAAGGATGTGGATAAATTGGAGAGAGTCCAGCGAAGGGCAACGAAAATGATTAGGGGACTGGAACACATGAGTTATGAGGAGAGGCTGAGGGAGCTGGGATTGTTTAGCCTGCAGAAGAGAAGAATGAGGGGGGATTTGATAGCTGCTTTCAACTACCTGAAAGGGGGTTCCAAAGAGGATGGCTCTAGACTGTTCTCAATGGTAGCAGATGACAGAACGAGGAGTAATGGTCTCAAGTTGCAGTGGGGGAGGTTTAGATTGGATATTAGGAAAAACTTTTTCACTAAGAGGGTGGTGAAACACTGGAATGAGTTACCTAGGGAGGTGGTAGAATCTCCTTCCTTAGAGGTTTTTAAGGTCAGGCTTGACAAAGCCCTGGCTGGGATGATTTAACTGGGAATTGGTCCTGCTTTGAGCAGGGGGTTGGACTAGATGACCTTCTGGGGTCCCTTCCAACCCTGATATTCTATGATTCTATGATTCTATGTGCATGCTCAACTTGGCATGTGCAATTTTTGAGCATTTAACCTGTGCATAAATGACAGATTTTGGAGAAGCAAAATTATATTTGTACTTGATTTGTGCTCAAAAATGTGTGCTTATACAATTGGTAGGCAAGGCTGCATCTCCACAAACAGAGGCAATGTTGCAAAAGCTTGATCCTTCAGTTCAATCACTTTACTTGCCAATTATTCTGGTTCAAACAATTTTAGTTCTCTCTCAGGATTCCACAATGGAGAGAAAAACTATTTGAAGGAAAGAGTAGGTGAAGAGGGCAGAGAAGAGAGAAACAGAGGAAAAAGAAAATACACTGAGCTGCACTCCAGCTCAGCATCATTGTTGAGAAATTAAAGAAAGCAAAGGAGAAACAGACAGATAATAACCTCTCTCTAAGGGCGTGATCCTTTTTTGTCATACATACTTCATCATATTGGTTAGCTTCATCAGTCATACTGAGGAAGAAATGGAGTAGAATGACCAGGACAAATGGGATATAGACTCCAAATACCCATTGGCATGATGGATGAGCAAAGTGTTCAGCACTTGTGTTGTGATAAGGCCATCTTAAACTTATGGGATCTTAATAGGGAGCTAAGAATAGTTCCAGATGCAATCAAGATATTCTTAATATTTTTGCCTGTTATTTAAAGGCTTTGTAGACAGTTACTCCTTGAAATGCAATACTACATACACAACACAAGTGCTGATAGTCACAGTTTGGCCAACACAGTTCTGCTAATTCTAATACACAGTTCCTGTACAGAAAATAGCTTTTCTATTGATTCCCCTGCATTTCCCCCCACACACACCATTGCCAGTACATCTCAATCTCCTGATACATCTTGCTGTTCAAATCTTGAGCCTCCACACAGCTTTCCAAATACATCTCTGTCTCATTCTGACAATGGATCATTTTTGTGTGAATTAGACTGGCCATCATGCCAAGTTGTGTACAGACTGTATGATGTAGATAAATGTTACTTTAGGATTTGAATCCAAGTCACCAGAGATGAAAGAACAACCCACTTCAGTTTCTTAAGAACATATCTATGTAATCTTTAGTGTCCACTGGATCACTTTAGAAAATGGAGGTGATGATAACAGAATCAATTAAATCTTTTCTAAAGACATTTGACCTAGAAGACATGAAGATAACATAGCAATATGTTTTCAAGGCAATAACAGGCCTTGATATATATCATCTGCAATCCCACTTCCATAACGAAGAAAAGTCTTAAAGGGCAGGAAAAAACATTACAGCATGAAAATATCATCTGTGATGCCTACAGCATCCTGCAGCCAAGTCTTCAGCATCCACCCATGAATCATGCATTCATTGTCCACATGCTCCAGCTCAGTCAGCTGCTGGGGACATTGCCTCTGGCCTGTTTGGTGAATTAATGTTTAATGTATTCCCATGAGTTTACTTACTGTCCTGCAGGATATTTGTACAGTGTTCTGTGCATAAATAACTCCGTTTCCTTTATTTATAGCTTCTTTCTTTTTATCGGAAAGTGATTAGTCTCGATGTCTTTCGCTTGTTCTTTCTGCAAGGTCAGCATAATGAAATCCACCTCATCCTGCATGAGGTTTGAATGAGAGATGTGACATCTTGGGGAGGGGAGCTTTTGTGACTTGACTAGCCAAAATAAATAGATTATGTTGCTTTGTTGGCCATCCTACCTTCAGCAGCCCAATCTTTGGGTACGTCCCTTTAGAAGTCCTCTGTCTGAATTATTCACAATAATCAGCACACTGTGGCACAGGCATTCCCTTGAGCTGAACTAAGCATGACAGTGCTTCAGTTTGTCACAATATTTTCAGACCCAAGATAGCATTTATTATACATTTTCACTTCTTATAATTTTTGGCGACATTCTAGCATCCATCCTTATGCTGAGTAATATCTACCTGCAATAGTAGCCTCCATTGAATTCAATGGGAATTACTTGTGTATTAATATATACTATTTGGCGTAGGTAAGGCATGAAAGAACTGATCTGATAGCAATTTGACTCAATATTATCTCTATATTATTTTCTATATTCTCTTGCATCAACCCTGACATTCGCATATTGTACTCTTTCTACAAGTTGACTTGTTAAAGTCACTATTTTCTTTACTCCATAAAGCTTTGCTTCATCAAGGTGTTTAACCATGTGTTTGAATTTAAGCATGAGCGTAGTCCCACTAGGTCAATGAGACTACTCAGATGCTTCTATACAGGCACTTGTTTAAGTATAGGGTTGAATAGGAATTTTTCAATCAAACCATTTTTGACAGAAAATGATTCAGCAAATCCAAAATTTCTCATGGGGAAAGAGCCAGTTTCAATGAATTTTCCAAAAATAAAAATAACCTTTTGAAATTGTTGAAACGTCCCATTCTGACATTTTCAAAATGAAAAATTCAAATTGAATTTTATTTTGAAAGTTAAGATAATTCATAGTAAAAAAAGTTTAAGTTGAAATTATTTGAAATGATTGTTTTGAGATGTTCTAAAAATGTTTTGGTTGAACCATAATGATTTTTTTTGAACTCTCGGTTTGCAATTTTTTTTTCTTTGAGATTTCAACTTGTCATCCTGATTTGAGATGGGGGGGGGGGAAATCTCAGAAATATTTTGCAGGATGAGAAAAAACATTTCCCACTGATTTCTGATTAAGTACCTTGCTGAATTTTCAACCTTTATGCCATTTCTCCCCTCATAAACAGCATAAGAATCCCACTTGTTCAGTAACTGTTTTTGTTTGTTGCTGTCATAAAAATAAATGGAAGGGTAAACCCCTTTGAAATCCCTCCTGGCCAGGGGAAAGCTCCTCTCACCTGTAAAGGGTTGAGAAGCTAAAGGTAACCTCGCTGGCACCTGACCAAAATGACCAATGAGGAGACAAGATACTTTCAAAAGCTGGGAGGAGGGAGAGAAACAAAGGGTCTGTGTCTGTCTGTAGTCGTCTTGGCCAGGGACAGAACAGGAATGGAGTCTTAGAACTTTTAGTAAGTAATCTAGCTAGGTATGTGTTAGATTATGATTTCTTTAAATGGCTGAGAAAAGAATTGTGCTGAATAGAATAACTATTTCTGTCTGTGTATCTTTTTTGTAACTTAAGGTTTTGCCTAGAGGGGTTCTCTATGTTTTTGAATCTAATTACCCTGTAAGATATCTACCATCCTGATTTTACAGGGGGGATTTCTTTATTTCTATTTACTTCTATTTTTTATTAAAAGTCTTCTTGTAAAACACTGAATGCTTTTTCATTGTTCTCAGATCCAAGGGTTTGGGTCTGTGGTCACCTATGCAAATTGGTGAGGCTTTTTATCCAACATTTCCCAGGAAAGGGGGGGTGCAAGTGTTGGGAGGATTGTTCATTGTTCTTAAGATCCAAGGGTCTGGGTCTGTAGTCACCTAGGCAAATTGGTGAGGCTTTTTACCAAACCTTGTCCAGGAAGTGTGGTGCAAGGTTTTGGGAAGTATTTTGGGGGGAAGGACGCGTCCAAACAGCTCTTCCCCAGTAACCAGTATTAGTTTGGTGGTGGTAGCGGCCAGTCCAAGGATAACGGGTGTAATATTTTGTACCTTGGGGAAGTTTTGACCTAAGCTGGTAAAGATAAGCTTAGGAGGTTTTTCATGCAGGTCCCCACATCTGTACCCTAGAGTTCAGAGTGGGGGAGGAACCTTGACAGTTGCTTTATTTTCAAAGACTTTTAAGAAAGTATTCATTTGTCTTCATTGTGTATTATTTAGAACATAAATAACTTGAATAACATGAGGATAGACCAGACCTTTTACTAGTACAACCAAGCAATATCTCAAAATATAGGGAAAATGTCAAAAATGTGAATCACCACTTTTTCAATGATGCAGATAGCTGCTTCCTTTTGTGAATTATATTAAAAGCAAAATACTGACATAATTATGTTCAATAAAATGAAAATCACAATCCCTTTCATTTCCTCTATAGACTGAAAGTCCTCAATATTTTCTTTTCCATTTTTTGTTATTTGTTACCTATTTTTTGTTATCATTATTTCTATTTTCCCCTTCTGGACTGTCTTCCCTTCCTCTTGCTTTCTGCCTGTCCTTTCCTTCTCCCTTCCCTTATGAAATAACTTGTCCCTTGTACTCTGATCACAGAAGGCTTCCATGGTCTTCCAGAAACCAGTACTGAAACTGGCTTGTCTAGCTTGCCCTTATGAATCTGGGAGAACCCTTCAGAGCTGTAGAGAATTCTATAGATGTCATTTGGTTAACTCTGAAGGACTGTTCAAGAGTCTTTATTTTGGATCTTTGGGATATTTGGTCTTAGATTTTATATGCATGGTATTGTTACAAAGAAGCAATATTTCCTGCTATGCAGAGATGACTTTCCTAGTCCCTCAGTCCTAGTTAAGATGATCTCACACATATCTCAACCAGAACTGTCACACCTTTCTTGGTTTTAATTTTCCTTCAAGCAGAAGGTAATAATTGATATCGCTTAACTGCATATGGTTTTCTTCTGAAATTTAAATGCTAATGGTGGTATCTGGCAAGATGAGCTCTGTTAGATTATACAATGTAACTGTAAATTGGAAATTGTTTGATTTTTCACATTTGTTTTATACCATTACACTTTTTTCATGATTCGTTTGTCTTTCTAATTAGGTTTTAACATATATTTTGTGTTACAAAACTTGAACTGACGAAAGATTAGATAATGCAAAGCTCACATAGCAGCCAAAAATCCAGCTGTGTTTTATTCATAATGGACCACTAAATGGGAAAGGGTTCAGAATAACCTACAATACAAAATGACAAAATGAGGATACTTTAGAACTATAATGATTAATTATAACAAATGGAATGATTAGGTTGTTTTGACTAAATCCTGCAGAAGCACAGGAAAATCTCAGTTCAGCAAGCCACTTTCAATGCCTACTGGCTAACTTCATCCTTACCTCCTACATTTGAGATCCATGGCATGCAATTTGCTGCTGCCCTAATTAATCCTGTTCATAATTACAGAGCCAGCTGAAGCAGACTTCCCTCCCTCACCCAAACAACTCAATCCCACTCCCCTGAACTATTTGATAAACCTTCCACACCACAGTACAAAGCCAATAAGTCAGTGTTATGTGGCCTTTTCCCTGTCACTTACCTCAAACTGCCCTGCCATTTCAGCTGGTTACAGGAGGCAGAGGCTGTTGGGAATGATTGCACAAGTGATGTGGTTGGGGGGGGGGGGCGGGGAGAGGAGAAGAGTAGATGGAGGCTTCTTTTTAAGCAGAAGAAGGAAGGAATCTGTGCTGCTCCCCAGCCACAGGAGACATTTTGATTCTATTAGCTGACTTGAGTTATCATTACTGAGCCCTATCAGCTCAAAGCAGCTTTTACTCATCACTATAGGCACTGGAGCACAAGCAGTAAAGATCACATGAACATTTCATCCTGCCCCTGAAGGCCCCAGTGGCAGGTCTGGCAGCATTGTCTCAACTGGCTCTGCACAGTTGTTAAATAGATGGTTAGTTTGGACATATGGATTGTTTTGTAAATTCTTTTTAGTTAGCATGACTTGAGTTTACTTGTAGAATTTGGTCTCTCTGGTCATATGCATCACATGTCCTGTTCCCTGATTGGTCATATATTAATACATAGAAATGGAACCTGAAGAAGTCCTGAGATACTGCATCTCACCTATATTCTTTTGTACAAACACAAGCATTGTATTTGGGTATCTTAATGGGCCCCAGATTTTAAAATAGCTGGAATCTTTCCTGATCGAGAGGGAGAGAAAGATATAAGCCAGATTCATTGGTTGCCTAGCAGACTTTACATTTTCTCTGTTCCATTTCCACCAAGTAATAGGGTGGCTGTAGTTGAATAAGTGTTGCTGGTATGCATACTTTTTTATTATTATTTTGCATTAAAATCTGTATCCACACAAATACATAACCCTTCACAAATATTCTTGGGGGGAAATGGACTCCTGAATGTGCATAGAAAAGTGAACAAAAACAATATGAATGTGGCCAGATCAAATCATATGTCAAATTTAGCAAATGTGTTCACAGATACATTTTCTACTGTTGGCCTTGCTGTGATAGAATGATAGGGATTATTATTTAATATGTATATCATGAGAGCCTCCAGAGGCCCAAGTTAGAGCCCAGCTGAGGGAGGCACTGTACAAGCAGCCAGGCTGGATACAATCCTTGCCTCAAGAAGCTTAAATGATGTGGTAAAGCTCATGTGTACCGCTCTAATATATTTTAGAGGTGACATTAAGCGCACATATTAGCTTTTCCCTTGTTCTTTCTTTCAGGAGCTAGGTCTAAGATCTAAAATAGAATTGTCCTAGTAGCCTTGACAGACATTTCAAATGAGAGCATTTAGCAGAGGAAGAGAGAAGTAAGAACAATCTATAAACAGCACTGTCACTAAGCGGTTTTGCTGTCTTATGGTTAAGACACTGGCTTGAATCTCAGGAGATCTAGGTTCCTATTTCTGCCGTAATATTCCAGTTTGATCTTCTAAAAGTCACTTTAATTGCTCCATGCCTCAATATCCCATCTGTAAAATGGAGATAACACTGCTACTTCTCCAGGGTGTTTTGAGGTGCTCAGACCCTACAGTGATGAGCATCATAGAAAAAACTGTAAATGAAATAACTAGGCAAAGTGGGAAATGCCTGTTTGTCCCATTCCCAGTCACTCATACAACAGTGTCCAATCATTTAGCTGCCCCAGGCAGTTTCCTGTTCTGGTTGTTTAGAGCCTGGACAAAGTGAAAATGCCTCCTTATGGCTGCGTTTGCTCCTCTCTAAATGATACCCATGTATAGCTATGCTTTCTGAGCTGTGTCTAGAATGTCCTGTCTCTTTTATGAAAGCCCAGAACAGACAGGAAGAAAAATGTAAATACAATTACATATTTTTAAAAAGCAAAAACAATCCCCCCCCCCAGCACCCTTAATGCTCCAGTGCTTTCTTTTTAAAGCAAAGAATATTTAGCACACTACTCTTCAATATATAAAGAAATGCACAGGTGGTGTAGGATGCTAGGCCAGATGGGTCTGTTAGGCAAAAGACAAGAACATATTGAATACAGCAAAACAAACCTTAATTTTTAAAAAGCAATTAAAGTATATTAATTCTCATAAATGTATCAGGCAGATCCATTTTTCCCCAGAATAAATATCACTCTGATTTCAGCTGTGTGAGCATCTCCACACCTATCCTCCAGAGATCCCCAGCCCTAACTCCAAGGAAGGACCAACTCCTATAATCTCCAGAGTTGTTCAGACCTTCTCCTGTCTGCTGAGACAGAAAAATTAACAGAAAAATTGCTGTTTCTGATGGCTTGTATGATGTGAAATGACCAAACAGCCATCTGATGGTAACAGCTACTCATCTGCTCTGGATTCAAAACAGCGATCTGGAGGTGAAATGTAGAGATGGCATGGAGTGGCAGGAAATAGAAAGAAGCAGAGCTAGAGTTAGAGGAGAACAGAGAGTTCTGGATAATATTTATTATTTGTACTATGGAAACACCAAAAAGACAAATTCAGGAACAGGACATCATTGTATCAGGCACTGTGCAAACTCACCAGAAGTCATAGTCCCAATATGTGTTTCAGAGTGACTAGACCATTCCCTAAAAACTCAACCGTCCTCTTCTAACCAAAAATGTTCCCCCTTGTTTCATGACATTCCGGCCAAGACTGACCTACCACCAAAAAGGTATTCATCACAAGGCCCAGCAGGTCTCTTTGTGGCCCAGTTGGTCAAATAACCCATGTTTCTGGGAATTTCCCATCAGACAAGCAATTCATTATAGACCATGTCTGACAGAGAACACCCAAAAGTAGAGCTAGTCAGAAAATGGGTTTTCTTTCCACAAAAAATTCACTCAAAACAAAACAAAAAGTAACTTTTGTCTAAATTTTCCATGGGAAATGTTGACTTCAAACAAACAAAATCTGAAAATCTTCAGCTCCAAAATGAAAAGTTTCATTTTAGAGCTGAAGATATTTTTCCCCTAAAGTTGACATTTTAATGAAAACTCAACATTTTCTGTGGAAAGGAGATACTTTCCATGGAAACTTTTTTGTTTAGTTGAAAACCCAGTTTTAAAATGACAAGCAGTTTTGAAGGAAGATTTTCAAGAGTCCTACCCAGTAGCCTGTATGATTTAATGGATACTTGGCCTGGACAAAAGGAGTGTAACAAAGACCTCTGAGCCATGCCATGAGGATCTTTAGAAATAAAAATAGCCTGAGGACGGGGGTGGCAAGTAAGGGAGGTGAGTGAGATGGATGCAGATAAGGGTGTACAAACTCCACACTGGGCCCAAAGGGGTTAAAAGGCAATATTGGGCCTGCCACGCATGGTCTGACTGGAGGAGTGGGTTAAAATGACCTCAGAATCCCAGGGAAAGGGTGGTGGGCAGGCTGCAGGAGGAAGGAATCCTTCTCAAGCATGAGCCTGAGAGAGGACTACAGAACAAGTAAGGGCCCCAGACAGTGCCATTTCCAACTACCACCCCCTTTGAGAACTTGCAGGGCTATATTCTGTGGGACTCTTTTGGTTAAGTGATTTACTGTTTGGATTATAGGGTCCATGCCCCAAACTGAAGGGACATATAGATAGAAAGTACCCCAAGTCAGCAGACTAGGACATGTTGCAGGGAGGACCCTGCCAGTGTTGCTTCCCACAGGGCCCTGGGCTGGGGCTTCCTAAGAGCCAGGTGGAGAGCCAACGATTCCTCGTTTAAGGTCAGGAACAATCACCTCTACAACCCTGACAGAGAGGCAAGGTGTCAGAATGCACTAACCATGAGGCCATCCAGCCCTCTGAGTATTCTCTCACAAACCCCAGGAAAATCAATAATGTTTGATAATTACTAGAGCCAGTTGTGGTTATTCAATGGTTCTTTTTCATTGGTTCATAGATTCCAAGTTCAGAAGAGATTACTGTGATCATCTAGTCTGACTGCCTCTATAACACAGGCCAGAGAACTTCTGCAAAATAATTCCTAGAGCAGATCTTTTAGAAAAACAACCAGTCTTGATTTAAAAATTATCAGCGATGAGGAGCCACCACAAGCTTTGCTACATTTTTCAGGCCAATCCCCAAGTGACTAGCTTTGTATTCCAGCAGTGCTTACCACCTTGTTCTGTCCTATCCGCTGCTTCCAATTTAACCAGAATTAGTAACATCTAGGAACGTAGTTTGACAACTAGACCTGGGTGGTAAATGGTTTTCCCATCCTGGAAATCTTTTTTTCCCATCCTGAATTGGAACGTACAGTTGACATCTTGAAAATATTTGTGAACTGACAATCTGAAAGAAAACTTGGTTTGGGTCATTTGAAATGTTTCATTTCAACATTTTTTGAAATGTTTCATTTTGATTTTGACCTTTTAAAAACTATATTGATCTTAAGTTTCAAAATGAAAACTTGTTTCAAACTAAGAAAACAAATATTTTCTTTTTGAAATTATTGAAATGGGACACCTTGACAATTTTGAAACCTTTTTCCAAAATATTTTCAATGAGAAATTTGTCAGAACTGACCCTTTCCCATGAACAATTTATTTTTTTGATGAATTGACATTTCTGAGGAAAACAAATATATACATTTTTAATTCTCAACCAACTCTACTGACAACCCATCATTGACTTGTAGTGGTCTTCTGAAAAGGATAAATCATAGTCAGTTGCTCAGCTAGGTAATTCGTGCCTAGTCATGATAGTTCATTTAATCCATTAAAAAACAAAACTAACCCTCCTCAAATTCAGTTGAATACTCCCCTGACTCCTGAGTCTGGTGACACATTCACTGAAAATTATCCCCTTGGTGGGGCTTACAGGATGCAGTAGTTCTAATAAGCTTCCACTTTTTGAAGCCCTTTATCCTATGCAACTGATGTATCTGCTGCCCACTTTGTCCATCTGCTTTGCTTCAGGAGGATGTTTGTTTCCATCATGGAGAGTGTTACAGCAAAGCTGTGTAACCTAGTAACTATAATCCATCCTATTAACTGCTTTGATTAAATGAACCCGAAAATAATTGGAAAATGCTCTTGATATGTGTGTGCATTTGATCACAGAGCTGGAGAATACGCTTGACATCTGTTTGATCACAATTTGTTTTTTTTTGGCCACACTTAAAAAATAAAAGGAGCAGCAGCAGCAAACTCCAGAGGAAGAGCCCACTGATGACTCGGATTTAATTAGATCTTCACCCCTTGTATAATGAAATAATCCAGCTAGATTATCAGCCCCTTTTGTTCCCTGAATATGCAAGAGAAGATCATAGAATCATAGAATATCAGGGTTGGAAGGGACCTCAGGAGGTCATCTAGTCCAACCCCTGCTCAAAGCAGAACCAATCCCCAACTAAATCATCCCAGCCAGGGCTTTGTCAAACCTGACCTTAAAAACTTCTAAGGAAGGAGATTCCACCACCTCCCTAGGTAATGCATTCCAGTGTTTCACCACCCTCCTAGTGAAAAAGTTTTTCCTAATATCCAACCTAAACCTCCCCCACTGCAACTTGAGACCATTACTCCTCGTTCTGTCATCCGCTACCACTGAGAACAGTCTAGATCCATCCTGACTGGAACCCCTTTTCAGGTAGTTGAAAGCAGCTATCAAATCCCCCCTCATTCTTCTCTTCCGCAGACTAAACAATCCCAGTTCTCCTCATAAGTCATGTGTTCCAGTCCCCTAATCATTTTTGTTACCCTCTGCTGGACGTTTTCCAATTTTTCCACATCCTTCTTGTAGTGTGGGGCCCAAAACTGGACACAGTACTCCGGATGAGTCCTCACCAATCTCAAATAGAGGGGAACAATCACGTCCCTCTATCCGCTGGCAATGCCCCTACTTATACAACCCAAAATGCCATTGGCCTTCTTGGCAACAAGGGCACACTGTTGACTCGTATCCAGCTTCTCGTCCACTGTAACTCCTCGGTCCTTTTCTGCAGAACTGCTGCCTAGCCATTCGGTCCCTAGTCTGTAGCGGTGCATGGGATTCTTCCGTCCTAAGTGCAGGACTCTGCACTTGTCCTTGTTGAACCTCATCAGATTTCTTTTGGCCCAATCCTCTAATTTGTCTAGGGCCCTTTGTATCCTCTCCCTACCCTCCAGCGTATCTACCTCTCCTCCCAGTTTAGTGTCATCTGCAAACTTGCTGAGGGTGCAATCCACACCATTCTCCAGATCATTAATGAAGATATTGAACAAAACCAGACCGAGGACCGATCCTTGGGGCACTCCACTTGATACCGGCTGCCAACTAGGCATGGAACCATTGATCACTACCCCTTGAGCCTGACAATTTAGCCAGCTTTCTATCCACCTTATCGTCCATTCATCCCAGATGACTGGAAAAAGGCTAATGTAGTGCCCATCTTACTGGCAAGAATACTGTGGGAGACCGTGTCAAAAGCTTTGCTAAAGTCAAGGAACAACACGTCCATTGCTTTCCCCTCATCCACAGAGCCAGTTATCTCATCATAGAAGGCAATTAGATTAGTCAGGCATGACTTGCCCTTGATGAATCCATGATGACTGTTCTTGATCACTTTCCTCTCCTCTAAGTGCTTCAGAATTGATTCCTTGAGGATCTTCTCCACGATTTTTCCAGGGACTGAGGTGAGGCTGACTGGCCTGTAGTTCCCAGGACCTTCCTTCTTTCCTTTTTTAAAGATGGGCACTACATTAGCCTTTTTCCAGTTGTCTGGGACCTCCCCTGATGGCCATGAGTTTTCAAAGATAATGGCCAATGGCTTTGCAATAACATCTACCAACTCCTTTAGCACTCTCGGATGCAGTGCATCCGGCCCCATGGTCTTGTGCTCATCCAGCTTTTCTAAATGGTCCCGAACCACTTCTTTCTTCACAGAGGCCTGGCCACCTCCTCCCCATGCTGTGCTGACCAGTGCAGCAGTCTGGGAGCTGACCTTGTTCATGAAGACAGAGGCAAAAAAAGCATTGAGTACATTAGCTTTTTCCACATCCTCTGTCACTAGGTTGCTTCCCTCATTCAGTAAGGGGCCCACATCAGAGTAGGTAGCTGTTTCTCCACCACCATATTACACAGCTATTTACATTAAATATCACTCCCTGAATATCGTTTCTTGAGTGGATAATGACAAAAAGGTACTTCTGTAAACTGCAAAAAGGGAGAGGGATGGGGTGGGGTGGGATGGGATGGGAGGGAAGCCACAATCGTGTTAAATTCACTTTAGGTAGCATTTCAAGAAATGTCTAGAAAGTGCTGTGGTTGTTTATGTAAAAGGCCACAGATATTAATAACCTGCAGAATAATTTCAGGGCAGGGAATTATTCACAGCCACCAAAAAGAAAAACAAAACAAGGAAAAAATGTTTGAAATAATTGTATCCCCCTATTATTATTCTTACTGTATATTTAAAAAAACCTCTTCTTGGAGGGGTTTAATTTGGAACTGTCTGCTTTATTCTTTTAAATGGTAACAGGAAACATATTGTTCTGTCTTACTTTATATTGCTTCCTTTCTTTTTTCAGTTAAAAAGTTTTCATGAATATATTCACACACAATAAATATTTATGAAGTTTCCACTCTTCTGGTGACGGAATATACTCTGGGTTTTGTAGGGAGTCCAGTAGTATTCTTGTTGGAAGGCTAAAGGTCATAAACACAGGCAAGGGAGGATCAAGGTGGGAAAAAGATGTCCTCTGAGGGGTCAAATAAGAATATAGAAAAACAACCCTTGCCCCTCTACTCTGTGTGTGTGATTAGGGAGCAGGGGCTTGGAGGAAGCTCTCTGAACCAGAAAATAGTCTGTTTTTTCAAACAATACCAACAAAATTAATCTGCTTATTTTTAGGGTCAGTTCTACACAAGTCAGCCGCAAAGACACTGAAAGACGCGTTTTATGTTCTTGAAACCTTTTCCAAACAATGATGAAAAACATCAGCTGACCTCAATCAGAAGAGACCATCGGGGATATATTTTGACTAGTGTATCTCCTTCCCCTCCATTCATGCACCCACACATGCAAACACCCCACTCCCAAATTCCTCATAATTTTCTCAAGCAGCCAACTCGTTCCAAGTGGTTGATTGTTTCTCAGTAGCTGCATGATTTCAGGTAGTCTTTCTTCAGTAACATCCTCATCTGCGTATGCTACCTTTTGTAGTGCCAAGAATGTCAGAGATCAATCACTTCCATCTCTGCTAGTGACAGGTCTGGTATAGACCTAAAGTGAGTGATGAATTGGGGACATTAGAAGCCAACTCCATTATCCTGGCTAATCAATCGCTAGTTCTTTGATGTGCTGAGTATGGTAGGAAGACACATTTTCTCTTTCTTTCCAGTTTGAATAAGGCAATACAATGTTATTTTTTTATCCATTTTTCCCACATGCAATACAGATCTACTGTTCTGTCCTTCCTAAAAGATATATTGAAAATGTCAGTACTGTGTCTGTGTACGTCCTGTTACAAGAGAAAGCCCTGTCACATATTAGCATGCTGATATTCCTTGTGTGAATCAGACTTCCCATATATCTCTGTACATAGTCCATCCCATGGTTTCTGTTACTGATGAAATTTTTGATTGGGTGGTTCCTTGGGACTGATAATGGGATATAGAACCTTTCACGCCTAATGCTAATGACCAAAAGACTGTCTCTTGTCTTTTTGGTGCAATGAGTTCTCAGTCCAGTCCAGCTCCTGGCAGACAGATATCTAGCACACAGAAGTCATTGTCTCAGATGAATTCTTTATTGTTAGTCTTACCAGAGACTTACTAATAGTTAAATGAGCATGGAACTTGAATCCTCCTTAGAGTGGACTTTCCAGGTCATGGCTGGGGCACACTGATGATATGCTGAGAGGAAGTTTGCATTACTGCTGCTGCCTTTCCTGTACCTGTTCTGTGAATAAAAAGAGGAATTCAGTCTCCTGGGGCACTAGTCTAGCATGAAACTCATTTTAAAAACTGAAATATGTTTTATTTATATGGATGATTTTCTTCTGTTAGAGAAGTGATCAGTATTTGTTTAAGGCCAAGAAACATCTAGGAAGAGAGAGAGAAAGACAACTCATCTCATTTTAGCCTCAACTCTATCTGAAAGTATTGAATGGATCGAAATCTCCACTAGGGGTGAAACACCACATTCCTTTTCTGGCCTGTCTCTTAGAAGCACTTAAAACAAGGATTTATCGTGGATAACCCTAGATTAGTATGGGAATCACGTGATGCTCATGCACTGCAGAATGAGACATGGGTATGGGTAGGTCAGTCATAGCTCATGCTTAGTGCTGATGAAGGGCATATAGCCTGCTGGAACTAGTGGGAAGGGCCGTAATACAGCCAGTGGGATTGAAGCTAATGCCATAGCAGTTAACATTTCTTCAGCTGACTAAGTAGCACTTGCTGGTGCACAGGGTCATATGATGGCCAAAGGCCACTTTATGGAGATACCAAGTTTGGGGAATCCTGACCGGCTAAAAGGAAATTTTTCTCATCTTAAAAAACCCCCTGAACAATCACCACCAACAAAGAAACCAAAATTGGCACTAAGTAATTAGCAGCTATGGGGCACATTTTGCCTTTACTTGCCCCACAGGCAACCCCATGGACTTCATCAGCCTGCATAGGCTGTAAAACCAGCACACAAATTGGCTTTGTTAGCCATTTCAGCAGAGAGTCCCAAGATTTCAATACGCATGGTGCATGTGGTAGCACCTGACCTCTGGAGAGGAGTCTCTCCAGGCCAGGATAGAGGCAGATTGGTGGGGTAGTTCTGTGGACTGTCAGTCAAACACCTTTTTCCAGAGCTGTCAATCAAACACCTTTCACCAACACAAAAAATAGTTGAAATGTTTTTTTAAAAAAGTCCCACTGCTGTGATGCTAACTCTGTGCAATAAACTGGAATGAGTTATAATAGTTCAGTCCATGCCGTCAGTGAATACATATGTGAGAATGTCAAGCCTCTTTAACCCTATACCCTTCAACAGGAAAATGTTCATACTGTAAACAGTAGCTCCAGCAGCTATAAATATTAATTTATACAAACTATTGGCATGCCACACATGGAATCAAATGACTGTCTCCCTGAATGAAAAGGGAAAAATGATTTTTGTTTTAAAGGGAGAAAAAATGAAATTTGTATTCCTGTTATCTGCTGGCAGACAGCTCACCCATTCTGCCCTTTGTCTTTCTCTGATCAGCTAGTAATCAAAACAGCCGGGGGATTCTGAGACAGGCTTGATCAGGCATCACAGGCTGCAGCACAAACAGTGTGTAAATGTTTGCAGTTCAGACTTTCATGGTAGTAAAAGGAGAATAACGACAAGCTTATTGAGGAAGTATTAGTGAACTGTCCTTATTCCTCAGGAAGGCCATTGCATTCCCAATATTCTCCCCCAGTGCCACACTAATGTGGGCCGCAGTCCAGGAGCAGTCTACGTAATGACAATAGCACTGCAGTGTACTCTTCTGATTCCACTCTGATGTCATGCATGTGGAGGTAGGAAAGTAAAAAAAAAGGTGGCGAGTCATTTTGTCTTCTCATGGTATATCTGTGCTTACACCTTCGACAGAAATATGCAGGAGTGATCCTGTTGCAAATAGGGATGGTCAAAGTGGTTTTTGCCTAATTCTGAGCCCATATGAACATCATGGGTTTGAAAGTTTGAGTCTCATTTGATTGCACTCTCATTTTGCTTAGGAAGGTCTATGGGGAAATAATAGAGCATAGAAGGGAAGAGAGAAATAATATTAGATGGAGAAAGAATGTGAAAATTTGAACTGAGCATGGGCAGAGCAAAAAACAAATGCAGCCTATGGGGGAAAAGGAACAAAGAGGAGGAGAAAGAAACATTTTAGTGAAAGAAATAGTACAATGGAGATACTGCACACAAGCCACCCACTTGTGCCAGCTTAGTGTTACAGGGTATCTCTGTTCCTAGAACATATTGCAGGATTCCTTTTAGCTAGAAAGTATTTTTTAATTAAAACACCCTTGAGGGAAAAAACTTGGGTTTAAATTACAGGAGGAAAAAATGTACATGAACTAAAGATAGTAGTGAACTCCCCCCCCCACCCACCCACCCAAAAAGAAGTAAATGAAGTTCACAGAAACTGATAATCCAAGAAGTACATTCATCCCCAATGAAAAGGCAGTTCCATAAACTGGATACATTAATATTAGAGCTTTTGGGTCATATCCAACTTCCACTGAAGACAAAGGAAAGCCTCCCAATTACTTCAGCAGAAGATGAGTCAGGTTCAAAAAGAAGTTGGGGAGAAATGAGGCTGCTTGCATACTTGCTGCCAGAGAAATAGCTTGTCATTAGTTTGTGCTATTTTCCTCAGTCACTATGAATGGTATCACAGCAGTGATAGAAGCAGTTGCAACTCTGGAAATTATCATCTGGGCTCTGATTCACTCATAGAAAGTCTGGGGCCAAAATTTTTAGAACTGACTGGAAACCATGGGCACCTCTATTTTTTTTATTGACAAATTTGAGACACCCTAAAGGGACCTGATTTTAATAAAATTCTGAGCACCCATCCCCAGAAAACCAGCCCCCTTTAAAGTGTTTTGTTGTGGGCACCCAAAAAAACTCAGCTAGCTCTAGTCACTTTTGAAAATGTTGACATACTCCTACCTCCCACACAGTCAGGAGACAAGGAAGTCTGATAGGGAGGTGTCATAAATATAAAGGGAAGAGTAAACACCTTTAAAATCCCTCCTGGCCAGAGGAAAAACCCTTTCACCTGTAAAGGGTTAAGAAACTAGGATAACCTTGCTGGCACATGACCACAATGACCAATGCGGAGACAAGATACTTTCAAAAGCTAGGAGGAGGGAGAAAAACAAAGGGTCTGTGTCTGTCTGTGTGATGCTTTTGCTGGGGACAGAACAGGAATGGAGTCTTAGAACTTAGTAAGTAATCTAGCTAGATATGCGTTAGGTTCTGATTCCTTTAAATGGCTGAGAAAATAAGCTGTGCTGAATGGAATGTAGATTTCTGTTTTTGTGTCTTTTTGTAACTTAAGGTTTTGCCTAGAGGGATTCTCTATGTTTTGAATTTAATTACCCTGTAAGGTATCTACCATCCTGATTTTACAGAGGTGATTCTTTTTACTTTTTCTTCTATTAAAATTCTTCTTTTAAGAATCTGATTGCTTTTTTATTGTTCTTAAGATCCAAGGGTTTGGGTCTGTGTTCACCTATGCAAATTGGTGAGGATTTTTATCAAGCCTTCCCCAGGAAAGGGGGTGTAAGGGTTGGGAGGATTTTGGGGGGAAAGACTTTTCTAAATGGACTCCTTCCCAGTTATATACCGGTTAGACGTTTGGTGGTGGCAGCGATAAAGTCCAAGGGCAAAAGGTAAAATAGTTTGTACCTTAGGGAAGTTTTAACCTAAGCTGGTAAAAGTAAGCTTAGGAGATTTTCATGCAGGTCCCCACATCTGTACCCTAGAGTTCAGAGTGGGAAAGGAACCTTGACAGGAGGACTGGTGGAAAAGACTATTATGAGAAATGAAATTAATAAGTTACTCATTTTTCTTTGCAACAGAACATTCCTGCCCCCATCTTCACTTGGACTGTTTTAAGAAATGTAATTGTTAAAGTTTAAATATAGTATGTGTACACAAATATAGACATTTGTTTTGGGAAGCATATGATAAGGTGTTTTTTGTAGTGTGGGTTATGATCTCACATGGAAAATTGCCAATACTGGGTGATGTAGCATCCATTCTGTATTACAGCAGAAAAGTGAAAGGTGTTATTTTAATAAACTCAGTACCTGATGAGTCTTCAGGAACATCATTTACCTCCTACACATCAGGACAAGTATTCTCTGGTCTCTTTTAACTTCATGTTTCATATTTTCCGAAGCCAAACATCTCTGTAATAGGTGATATTCACAAAGTGGTGGTCCTTGATTTGCAGTAAAGGTCAGTCAGCAAGGAGTCAGGAGATTCCATAGACGATGAATCTCTTAGACTTATTCTTCTGTTCTCAGTTTTATTCCTCAATTTATTT
Source organism: Lepidochelys olivacea (assembly GCF_965140295.1). NCBI lineage: Eukaryota > Metazoa > Chordata > Testudines > Cheloniidae > Lepidochelys > Lepidochelys olivacea. The sequence continues at coordinate 75,360,591 of NC_140417.1, read as the reverse complement.
TATCAGTGTAGGAGGAAATGAAGTGGCTTCATTCCTCATGTCCATGTGTGCTCGATCAGAAATTCCCCTGCTATCATCAGAACATTATATGAATTTTAGTTTTCAACTAAATATTAAAGATCCCTATATTTGATACTTATCTGGAAATGAAAATGAAGGCATGTTCCTCCAGATACATTGAATGAATCAAGTAGAGTTGGTAGTTGTTATAGGCTCTATTATTCAAGGTGTATGCATGGGTGGGGGGAAGGAATGCAGGATTTCATCTTTTATACCTCTCTTGGCTAATGTGAAGATTTTGCCACTCAGCCTACCTCGTAGTCAATAGGCACCATACTCTTGAATGTTCAGATTTCTAGAAATACTGCCTATTCATTGAATGACATGAGAGCCTAGGGTAATGCTAGTTTTCTGAAGCTGCAACTGTATATCTAGATTAACTGATGCTTCCAGAAATGATACTGAAAGAGGAGGTGCTTGCTCATTTGGAATATCGACAATATCAGTAAGTCCTGCAGTTGTGTGTGTGTGGCGGGAGGGGCGTGTAGGGGAAGGTAGGGTTGGGTATCACAGATTGGTTCCAAAATAGAGTTGTCCATAACATAAGAAATTTTAATGAGACACATCAGGCCACATCCTCAGCTGATGTAAATTAGTTTATTGATTTCACTGGAGCTATATCATTTTATACCATCTGAGGAACTAGCTGATCGTTTTTAGAAGCACTTTCAGTACTGAATAAAAAATGAGGGGGAAACCCTCTGCCGATATGCACTAAATCTAGCAGACTGAATAACCTCAGTCAGACTCCTCCTCCTCAGGCTCCTCCACTTCAGTTAAAGGGGGGGCTGTCAGAAAATTGGGGTTTGCATCTAGTTATCAGGGAATACAGTTTGCACATGCTATTGGACAGAACAAAGCTTGAAACAGTTTTATTCCAATTTTTCAATTCTGCAGCCAATGCAGATGAGATTAACCTAACACAAATGTCACTGGTGTACTACAAAGCGCCATCAAAAAGAGGATGTATCTTATTGCAAGAAAATAAATGAAAGGGACTGATTATTCAATCTTGTTGAAAGTTGCTCAGGTTTCAATGCAGGACTTACAGTTTGGGAAAATCTTACCACAGCACTCAAATTTGTCCTGCTTAAATTTGTCAAACTAAAACTGAATTTCGAGGGGTCAAGTCCAATAGACTCACACGTCTCAGCATCAGCGATGTGGTGATGCCGTGCTGCAATGGGATTGTGTTTATTTTGCAACATCCTGCTGCAGTGCCAAACCAGAGAAGTGTGCAGGGGGCAGGAGAGGACCAGCCACGTAGAGACGCAGCAAGCTGGGAAGATGTAATCAAATCAGGAGCTCATACTTACAGCGCTAGGCAAAGGCAAAGAAAAGTCAGGCTGCCTCCCCATGTGGCAGGCCTGACCTGTCTTCCGTCCTTGGAGAGCACTCTCTACTAGGCTAACATCATGAAATGGCCATGTATACATGTCAGAGTAGCAGCCGTGTTAGTCTGTATTCGCAAAAAGAAAAGGAGGACTTGTGGCGCCTTAGAGACTAACCAATTTATTTGAGCATAAGCTTTCGTGAGCTACAGCTCACTTCACATCGCAGTGCACTGCCACAGCACATGGAAAACATCACCACCCAGGATTTAGAGTTCACCATTAGCTGCAGCTAAACGTTGAACTTTGCATTTTCCCACACAGAATTCAAAACTTTCTTTTCTCAGAGAATCTAGAGGAGGCCCCAGTGTAAAACAATGCTCATTTTTATGGATGGCCCTGGCATCATATTAAGGAAAAGAATCCTGTGATCACATAAAAAACCCTCTTTACCAACCTTTGTGCTCTCTTGACTGTTGCTTATCTCGGCTCTAGAATAACTGCAAGCTGATTCCAATGGACAGAAATTTGTAGTAAGTAGACTGAGGAATCTCTGCACAGATGTCAGGACTCCATGTGCTGTACTTAGTTTTATGTAAAGTGAATGTAAGCACAGCTCTAGCTGTGCAAATGGTAGAATGTGGCAGACATTTCTTGGGTTTCAGGAAATTCATGCATTTAAAATGGCTATGCTCTCACTCTCTCGTGAATTATTGTTATTTATTCACTGCATATTTCTCTGTCATGTCAAAAGCAATCTTATAATATTATCAGTGTCTTCACTCTGGGCTCCAAAGTCTGGGTTCTAGAAATCTAGGTTTGTTTTGCTTTCTTGGTCGCAGTGATAAAGAGCCAAATGATTCCTGTGGATGTGTATACACCACTCTCACTGAAATCAATGGGAATTGCAGATGCATTTCCAGGAGCAAAACTTGGCCCTTGGCATTTAAAAAGGGCAGTCAGTATCAATTTGCAAACCGGTAAGATTCAGACATGTATTTCGGCTTGGCTGCAAACTTCTCTGGGAATATTAATACTTGAATCACTCAGTCAATAGGAGGAGTTTTTTAAAAAAAGGATTAAAAAGAAATTTCAAATGGTTCATGTCCTTGAACCCATTCTTGACTCTGCATTATTCACTGTATCTACTACAAGTGTGGGGACAAGTGACATCTGTTAATGGGTACATCTGGAGGAAATACTTGCTATTGCTGATGAAAATATAGTCCATTTTAATCATATATTTTAAATAAAATACAATAGAATATGCTTAAAATGAACTCGACTTATAGTGAAGATTCACTTCACTTTATAGTGAATGTTCACTCCACTATAATTGAGTCCCACTGTACTTCTCCTCATGGACTTTGAAATCAATGATAAAGACAAGTACAGTGATAAGGAACGAAAGCAGCTACTGTTACAGTCTGTGCTTTATACAAATTCATATTACATACAAGACCAGATTTGAAACCCAGCTGTCATTTTCCTGCAGCACTGGTGTCTCCTCATAGTTCCTCATCAATGTGGGATCAATAGAGAAAAGAGCCTGTGATTTTCTTTTTGATTTTTTTTGCATTCTAGAATAGCCTTTCTGTTTCATTGGAAGGTAACAGTGCAGTAGGTATAGAGATATTGCCATGGTGAATAATCAGCTGAACATGAGCTCTCAGTGTGATGCTGTGGCCCAAAGATCTAATGCAATCATTAGATGTATAAACAGGGAAGTTGGAGTGGGAGCAGAGAGGTTTTTTTACCTCTGTGTTTGTCACTGGTTCGACCGCTGCTGGAATACTATGTCCAGTTCTGGTGCCCACAATTCAAAAAGGATGTTGATAAATTGGAGACAGTTCAGAGAAGAGCCATGAGAATGATAAAAGGATTAGAAAACATGCCTTATAGTGATAGACTGAACTCCCTGAGTCTATTTAGCTGAACAAAGAGAAAATTGAGGGGTGACTTTATTACTGTATAAATATCTACACGGGGAACAAATATTCAATAATGAATTCTTCTCTTCAGCAGATAGGGTGACCAGATGTCCCAATTTTATAGGGACAGTCCCGATTTTTGGGTCTTTTTTTTTATATAGACTTCTATTACCCCCTCATCTCCTGTCCCGATTTTTCACATTTGCTGTCTGGTCACCCTATCAGCAGAGGCAGGTATAACATGATCCAATGGCTGGGAGATGAGGCAGGAAAATTCAAACCAGAAATAAGGTATACATTTTTAATGGTGACAGTAATTGACTGTTGATGATCACAATGGTTCCTTCTGGCCTTGGACTCTATGAATTGGAAGGCAGAAGTGCAGCAGGTATAGAGACATTGGAATCCAAGGTACTAGTATTCTGTGTAATACAGTTCTCCTAGGTCGAGGCTTTGAGAATGAGCCCATTGGTTTTGAAAAATCTGTGCCTATTATCTGAATGCTGGGGCATTGTAAGGGTCTTCAGGATAAGAAGGGCATTTTGTCGCTTGTGACAATCAAGCTGCATTGGCAACTGCCATAGTTTCATGTTGCTTTACATCATTCCCAGAAGTAGCACTCTCTGAAAGCGTTCAATGAAGCACCATGAATGATGCAGCAATTCTAGAAAGGCTAATTGAGTAGCACTATGTGATGGCCTTTCTATGGGAGAAGAGGGGAAAAGAGCACAATTACCCTTTTTACAGTGACCCAGCCATCCTGCCCTGCCGTTCCATAGAAGGGAATTCCAACATGTAGAAAAAAGAGGTTTCTTTGTTACTATGGTATCTACAACTCATGGAGCCTGCTCTTTCACATCATCTGCTTAATCCATATGTAATTCATGTTACCCTATTTAAACCAATTGGTACCTTTTGTGCCATCCAACTAATACTCTTCTTCTACTCCTGTGAACATAGAGAGTGAATATTCAGAGGCCAGTCTTCTTTAAAGTTGTTTCCAGTGGTATCTTTAGGCCTCTACACTTTGAATCTTGCTCTTCTCATTGTAACAATATAGTAATAATACTTTCCCTCTATATAGCTGAGAGTAAGGCTTGTGTTTGTATGATCTCCTAGTTCACTTCTTCCGCTCTAGGTAGACCAACCTTTTCCAAACCCCCTTGGCCCTCAAGATCAATCAAGCTGACTCAGTGTTTGGATATACAAGTAAAGGGAGCTTGTAGTATGTCCCTCATTCCCACATTAACACAGAGACAGGATTTGGCCACAAGATGTCACACTCGCTCCACACTAACTCAACTGATAAAACCTTGATCTGGCACTCAAATATTCCATTCTGAAGGAAGGAAGTTTGAGAGTATCTGGTTTTAGTAACATCTTCACTTCCAATACGCTTACTTTGAAAGTTGTCCCCTAGTGAAAGTGTAGAAATCAAATGGCAAAAGAGAAGCAGGGTGAGCAGATAGGAGACATTTTCTTCTAGACTTTCTTGGGACCTTAGAGAAAGGTCTACTCACAATAACTCAAAGGATAATTAAAGTCATACATCTTTCATTTGGTGGTGTTTTCCATTTAAGAATGAAAACATGTTTTCTCTATTTGTGGTCCTGCAGTGGGTGGGGATGTGTGGATCCACTCCCGCCATACCTTACCTGGAGAAAATGGCCTCCAGAAACAGAATGAAAATGTTTTTTTTCAAAGGGCTAGCAAGCCGGATCCTCAGCGGCTATAAACTGGCATAGCTCCAGTGAAGTCAATTGCTGATTTGCATCAACTGAAGATCTGGCCCAGTATATGCAATAAATACTTATAAAATATTTTTCTGGTGCACCCAGTTGTTTATTACATGGATCCATTTATTTTATATAAATACATTGTGTCTTGGTAGATGCTGGCTTTTGTCTGTTGTTCATTAGCAGTTCGTTCAGACAATGCTTATACACTTGACTTACTTCTCCATAACAGGGCTAGTGGAAATGTGCTATGGGTCCTCGAGTCTCATATTGACAATGGATAAAAGGTGACTATATGATACACTATGGTTGTATGACATTTCTTTATAGTGCAGTTGTTTTTAATGATATCTGTAGACCTGTCCCCTTTTGCTCTGCCTCTTTCTTTTTAATAACATGTGTATAGTATAGTTATAATAATACTTTACACTTTTACAGTGCTTTTCATCTGAGTATTTTAAAGTGTTTTACAAACTGTAATTAATTAAGCCTCACAGCACCCCTGTGAGGTAGGTAAATTTTTCTATATCCTTTTTTAATACTGTGGAAATAGAAACATAGAGTGGTTCAGTAAATTGCCCAACTGTTATAGAGATGAGACTAAAACTGGTATCTCCTAACTTGCAGTTCTGTACATTAATCACAAGATCATGCCTCCCCATTTATGCCACTGAAAAGTTCCTGACTCCAATTCTGGATCCCGTACTGACAGGGTGACCAGACAGCAGATGTGAAAAATTGGGACAGGGGGTGGAGGGTAATAGGAGCCTATATAAGAAAAAGATGCAAAAATCGGGAATGTCCCTATAAAATTGGGACATCTGGTCACCCTACATATTGATCTTGTGGTGGAGTATGTTGGACTCTTTGTGTCCCTTTCATGGGATTGGTTTTTTTTCCTCCTTCTCAAAGATGTGAGAAACAACACCAGACAGACAGCGTTAGAACTGAACTCTACTGCCCAACAAGCATGTGGCAGCATGGGCAGGGGCAATGCATGCTTCCCTCCCACTGCTTCCCACCATGGCCCCTGAGTCCCCTAACACAGCACAGTAAAGAAAGTAGTTCTTTCTCCATGCCTGTGAAGGTTTTGGCCTCTGCTGAAACTGGCAACAAGTGTGCCAATTAGTGTCAGTTGAGCCCAGCATATCATACACTTGGAGGGTCAAGTTTTAAGCAGGCCTATTGACTGCACCTACAAAATCTGCAGGTTGATTCTGAAGTTTTCTGTGTGCAAATGACGATTTTGCACATGTAAAAGGAAAATGATTGCAACTTTTGCAGGGGAAATGATGGAGACGTGCTTAAAATTTGACCTTAAATGTCTCAAAAATTGGCCAATTTCATAATTTTTGAGATATATTTGACATGATGACACATATTTGGCATGTCTGGGCAATGCATTTTATAGGACTTCCAATAAATCTGTGAAAAATGTCAAATTTTACTCCTGTTTAAGGACATGAATACGGACGATAAAAAGCCTTTTGGCAAACCACTCTTTTCAGCAAAAGTCACATCAACCTCTTTACTACTGCATTCAAAAATAGGCTCCTATTCTGGGAAGCACAGTCTCTACCTTAATGAGCTAGACCCTTTGTGTGTGGCATAGAAGCAACATTGATTAAGGAGTGAGAATGCTTTATATTTGTCACAACTGTTTACACAGGTCAGGGGTTTTGGTTCAATATGGCTAATTAACTTGATTCTTGGAAATTTAAGGGGGACATGAAGAATACACGGGGGGTGATGTCATGACAGTAATTGGGAAATTGTGCTGGACATCACACCCTTTCTTTAGTTACAGAATAATTGGTTTTGCATAAGAAGTTCAAATTGTTTGCCTGAAGCATGTGTACAAACAAAGGAACCAATACTTTTGAGGCTTGTTGGTAAAGCAACTTGGATATTTTGTTGTTGTTGCTAAAACCCTCATAACGGAGCTTAAAGTCCTATTTGTTAGACACTCAGAAAAACTCTCTTTGCCAGGAGTGAACAGTTTCCCCTTTGAGCATGGGTGCAGAATCAGCACAGAATACAATACATGTTGTATTGTAGAAAAATGATACCTGTAAGACCTGTTTGTCTGTTTCAACAATATACTAAAATCTTGCTTTACAGAGCTCTTTTCATACTCCAGGTATTTCCAGGTTTCTCTCTTTATACTGTAAAGCTTTAGATATTGGCAGCATAGTTACTGTGGAGGTAAATTGTCTAGCCGTTATGCATTCTCACCCAGCCTCGGACATAAGAACTTCTTTTATCAAGAGTAACATGGTTGACCAAGATGCCGGGACTTTCTGTACTTCACAGAAAGATAGGCCCAGGATATTTGGGATGAATGCACCCCAACCTGTTTGATAAATGGCCTGAATGTGTGTGTGGCTGGTCACAATGCTAGGCAAAATGGCAAGCCATTTACCAATCCTTTGAAGAGCTCAGTGGGGGGAAAATATTGCCACCCTCAAGCCTGCTAAAATCATTAGTCAGGCCGCAAATAATCATGAGATTTGCTTAAAAATAATAAAATTAAAAAAAAATACTATGGGGTTCTTTTTATTTGCAATTTCTGGTTTCCACTCTAAGCTGCACTCTAGTGACATTTTCAAGCTTTTCTCCCTGGCCATGAGGACTAGAAACTTACACTTTTCTTAATGAAGCCTGATATTCTCACAGAATGACTTGACTCCAAGAGCTGAGGATTTAAGAACACCAGCAAATATCGTGAGACTCCCAATAAGATCAGGAGAGTTGGCAACACCAGGTCTATGTGGTAGGGTGAGGCTAGTTGAGGTTTTGAAAAGGTGGGAAAGTACACTAGAGGAAGAGAGCAAATTCATTGTGGCCTGGCTTTGTAGCATAGCAACATGGCCTTTGATTCAGCTGTACTACCTTGCTTTGTTTAACAGGTACTGTGTACCTTTAACTCCCATTTGGCTAGGAGCCAATAGCTGGAGAGTTTGATTTAATATTTGATCTGAAAGAGGAGCAGCACCTCTCCTTCAGTGCAAGCATTAGCACAGGATGCCAGGCCTTGTTTTACCATGGGATTGAAATCCACGGCCATTCTGGTCTGAAAGTATTGTGTCAGCAACTCTACTACTTGAGCTGTCTTACTATTGACCTTAACAATAAGATGGTCCTTTAAAACAGTAGTTCTCAAAGCCAGTCTGCCACTTGTTCAGGGAAAGCCCCTGACGGGCCAGACCGGTTTGTTTACCTGCCACGTCTGCAGGTTCAGCCGATCGCAGCTCCCACTGTCTGCGGTTCGCCGCTCCAGGCCAATGGGGGCTGCGGGAAGTGGCGCAGGCCCAGGGACGTGCTAGCCGCCTTTCCCGCAGCCTCCATTGGCCTGGAGCGGCGAACCACGGACAGTGGAGCCATGAGCGGCCGAACCTGCGGACGCAGCAGGTAAACAAACCGGTCCAGCGCGCCAGGGGCTTTCCCGGAACAAGTGGCGGACCGGCTTTGAGAACCACTGCTTTAAAATAGCCTGCTACTCACCCTCAAGAAATTTATTTAAAGGATTTATTTTAGCCTGATTATTGCTCTGGCTTGGTTGTTACAGGAGTTTGCCCCTTTCAAAGACTTTCTTTTACTATCACTACATTCTCTAAAACAGCAGCTGCCCCTATGCAGCACAGCCTCTAATACATTCAAGCTTTTCATCTCCAGGTTCTATCTCCTGCAGAATGAGAGCAGAAGCTGCACAGATATGTATTTTAAACTCGCATTACCATGAATATACACTTGAGGGCCACAGATTCTAAAGTTTAAAAACTGCTGGCTGCATCAGATTTATTTACTTGGAGAAGAAGTGGGAGTATTTTCCATCCCTCTGCAGCATTTATTTTCAAACACAGAGGCAAAGTGGTCAATAATCTATTCTGCTGGCAGTTTTATTTAGTTTATTCCTGTCCCAGGTATTAGTTTTCAGAGTGATTTCATCACCTGCAGCACTCATGCTATGAAGTAAGTGATCAGCAGAGACTCATCTGAGAGAGTTAGAAAAAATCCAGGCATTTTCACAGATCAAAGGCATTTGGAATCATGCAATCATACAGTTATTTTCTTTCCCTTTTTGACAGAATAGTTGGTGATGCAATGGTTTTGGCCTCTTGTGATATTCCTGCAGAAGCATATACACTGATTGTCCAGTGCTGACTCATATTCCAGAAGTACCACCTCTACTCCAATGCTTTGCCCGGAAAGATGTTGCCAATACAGAAACAGATTGGTATCTGTTGGCAGCAACATTGTTCGGAGAGGAACCAAGTTGTGATGCTTGTGGTATAAATGCAAGCACCCAGGTATTTCTAGTGCACTTGAAGATAGTGGATTTTTCTTGTGCGTGTATGTGTGTGTGTGTGACACCACATATTGCCTAACACGTGGTAACTAATGTGTTAAAACTATGTGCACAGTCTGCACTAGGGTTTTACCGAGTGAAGACAAGGCGTTAGACTGTTCAGCTCTGCTTTAGTCTAGGGTCATCAACAGTTGAACCATGTGCTCAGACAGCAACAGAACTCAGAGTCTTGCATTAAAATAGGGACTGTGTATTATATTGGGGATTTCACATAAATCAGTCCCACCCTTTTCCACTGCCTGTTTTGTCAATCTCAAATTCTGGTTTGTACTCCTAACATCCTTTCAAACTGTTAAAAAGCAGCAGATGCAGAATGGAAGAAAAATAAAAAAAAGACAAGGTAGGTGAAGTCATAACTTTTATTGGACTAACTTCTGTTAATGGAAGAGACAAGCTTTTGAGCTTCAGAGAGTTTTCCTCAGATCTGGGGAAAGTAACCTGTGTTCAAACTAAAGACAAGGTAGGACAGATTGTTAAGCAGAAGTGGTTTACACATGCTGTATACCACCACTTAAATGAAGTGCATGTGTGAACCCCTTCTGCTTAACGATCTGTCCATCCTGAATTTAGCTTGTTACCTTCCCTAGACCCTGAGAAGAACTACATGAAGCTTGAAAGATTATCTCTTGCACCAACAAATGTTGATCAAATAAACAATATTATCTAACTTGTCTCTCTGATATCCTGGGTCCAACATGGCTACAAACTCTGCAAAAAAATAAAAATTAACTATTCTCCCTTTGTTGTTTTTAATCATATTTATGTGCCTGAAAACAGGATTGTTGTTTCCAGAGAGAGCATCTTCTCTTGCTGCTTATCCTCCACTTGATGTCATGCTCCTGGTTGCTGTGGAAATGATTAAGCTGTCATAAACAGGATTCAGGTGGGGAATAAGCAAGAGGAGATGATACAAAGTTCCATCTCTCATGCAAATGTCTGCAGTTAAGAGCAGAGAGATGCATAAAGCAAATGATAATTCAGTCTGAGTGGCCTAAATAAGATCTTTTCACAGCTTTCCCATGAGATATCAGCTCCGCCCCCACCCCCGTTTGAGAGTGTGTAGAAAATGTCAGGTTTCAGAGTAGCAGCCGTGTTAGTCTGTATTCGCAAAAAGAAAAGGAGTACTTGTGGCACCTTAGAGACTGACAAATTTATCTGAGCATAAAGAAAAGGAGTACGTGAGCTACAGCTCACTTCATCGGATGCACAGGAGGTTTGATGGAAGTAAGTGGCGCTTAAGTGTTATGATTTAAAACATAAGAATTTTATTCCATACATGGGACAAATTCTCTATTGCCTCACCAGTGCAAATTGGGTGTAAAATGCTACCATTCCAAAAGAGGAGTGCTTTGCACCCACTTTGCACTGGTGCAAATGACTACTCAAGATGGAGGGTGCCAGAGGATCTCCTTTGGTGACTTTAACAACGTACCACGAGTCACATTAACATATCACAGTCAGACAGGCTAGAAAAATTGCAATTAAAAGCAGAACTGCTACTGGATTCGAGCTTCCCTAGGAAAATGAAATTCCCCCCTATAAATATATTTGCTTTTAATAAATTTATGATCAGAATCTGCCTCAGGCCCCCAAACAGGACTTATGTTATCTCAACCATTAGCTGGTTTGGATTTGCTTTTACATTGCTGAATATAAGAAACTGATCATCTAGCTTTCTGCATTTGCAATTGTAATTAGGAAAAGAAATTCTATAGGTAACAACCAACAATGAACTTGGTGATTAGTTTCTAATAGCACCATGTCTGCTGTGTCTTTTGAAGTATACAATATTGCTGCCTGAATGGTGGGTGTAAGAGCCTTAATGATGAGTCAAAAACAGTTACTATTAGTTTTCAGAGCATCACTAATTTTTCCAATATGCTTTAATTTCAGAAAAGGGGAAAGAGGCTCAAGTGGAAACAAATTAGGATTGTTTTCTTACTAGAGAAATCTTCTGAAATTTTGCAAACTCTCCTGTTACTGCTGATTTGAAGCGCTAAGTTTTCTGCACTTTACCTGCAGCTAAAATTATACACCCATGGGGGAATGATGTATGAATGAGCTATCCTCTAATTCAAACAGTAGTAGGATGTTATGAAGCATGAAGAAAAATTAAGGATAAAAACAGAAAAGAAGTGAAGAAAACATCTAATGTTTTTAAATTGCTGCTGACACCTCATGGAAAATTTGAAACAATTGTCCTTGTGCATTACTTGTGACTGCTTTTCTTTGCTTTTTTACTAGCAATGGAGGGTCCACAGGGTAGGCATTGCCTGGATCATGTTTGAATCAGCTACTTTGTGATCTTCAAGTGAAGCTGTAAACAGGCTCTGCGCACGCATTTTAGCTGTTAGGTTTGCCTCCCCACTGTCAGATGGCCCCAACCTACATTGTTTATTAGGGGGCATAGGTGCATGGAAAGAAGGGTTCTTGTTATAATAATGTCCACCTGCTTGTTTCCCACTGGAATGTCTTTTTGGTTAACCTCAGATATCTTCACAGCAACTAGCTGTGAAGCCAGAAGCAAGATATTATACCCATATAATGGAAATGAGTCAAAAAAGGATCAGATGAAAATAAAAGCCCCAGGATGTGTGTGTGTGTGTGGGGGGGGAGGAGGGGGAGGTGGAGGTGGCAGGAAGGTAGAAGAGCCATGGAAGCATTCATAATGAACCCAAGACTGGCTGGAGAAATATGCCTCAAAACTGAATCTAATGCATTTGGAGCTGCTGTGCAGGCAAGATTGTAGACAATTCTGAAAGCAGGTTTAACTAAACCAGTTAGGAAAACAGTTCTGGCTGTTGAACCTCGTGAAACCATTTTTAGAACCAGTTTGATTTTTTTCCTAAAAAATTCCATTATTGTACGTGGATTTGCCAAGAGGTAAATTTTTTCGTTAAACTTGATCATATTCTGAGAAAGCCAGGACCAAGTTTGGGTGGATATATGATTTGGACTGACAAAACTTAGCAAAACCTGGACATTTGGGTTGCATTTTTACTTTCAGTGTTGGGATTTGTTTGAACCTGAAACTCAAAGGGAAACTGAAGGGATATGGATTTAGCTGAACTGAAAGACAGAGTTCTGTATCCCTGGCAACTAAAACTGCCAAGTTTCACACAGCTTTGAGCAGTAATAAATAGTTCCCCTATAAATAATGGCAGTAAAATTTAGAGAATCTATATTGGGTCAGCACAATTGTCTTTTAACTGATTGGAAAATTGAATTTTCTTTCTGTGGGAAATTCAGACATATTTAGAAATTTGTTTTCATTCCAAATTGGAACAAAAGATGATATTTCAAAATTTCTTGTGGGAAGGAAATTCTGGAAAAATATTTAGAAACGTTGAAACATTTTGTTTAGATAGCATCAAACCATTTTTTGAATAATGTTGAAACATAATATTAAAATTAATATAATGTAAAAATCAAAATAAGAAAATTTAAACAGAACATTTTAACATCAAAATGAAAGAAGAAAGTTGAAACAAATCATTTGGACTTTTTTTGCATTGAAAATTGCATTGAAATCAACATAGTCCTGTGAGATGTTTTGATTTCAGTGAAACTGCATTTTCCAATGGAAATGGAGAAACGTTCCATCAATTTTTTTTTGACCCACTCTATTTTTAATGTTTTCAGTGGGGCTGATGGTAGTTTCTGGCCACCTTGACTTTATCATTGTTACTATGCATTGCAAATTGGAACTTTCAGGTAGCACTGTGCATAGAAGTCTGATTTTTGGAGTAGGAGGATCTGTCAGCCAATCTTTCTAGGTTTCTATTACTCACTTAACATCACAAAAAGAACAGGAGTACTTGTGGCACCTTAGAGACTAACAAATTTATTTGAGCATAAGCTTTCATGAGCTACAGTATCTGAAGGCCTCTACTTGAGTTAAAGAAAAAAAATCTCTGTCAGCTGTTAGCAGTAGAGAATCTATCACATTCACACACCATTGAGCAGTTCTGATTCTATCTGGAAGAAGAAAACAAATACACTATCCAGTAAAATACTACATAACAATATTCTTTATTAGTAAGCTCCTGGCTCCCCATTCATTCACACAGCTGAGCTTCTAGGTACAGACCAGTTTGAAGGTAGTGAACACAAACAAATCCAGCCACTGTGACAAAAACAGGTAAACCTGCTGCCTGGTGTGTCTGACCATAGGCACAAGAAAAACATCATGAATCAATAATCCAGAAAACCAAGTTTTCCTCCTCTTGCTGAGTCTGAAATGTTTAAAATCTTAGCTCTAGTCCAAAGTGCACAACATTATTTCCCCTCCTCTTGCGTACACTCAATAGACACTCTTGGAGCCACATTCTCCTCTCAACAGTTTTATAGCTGCATAATGCCATCAACTTCAGTGAATTTACTTCTGATTTTCAGCAGTATGACAGAGAGAATTAAGCCATCAGCAGTGTGGTGCTGACAGACCAGCTCAGGCTAGAGCCATAGGCCAATTCACTTGTGTGTGAATGTAAAAGGAATTACATGTATTAGTATATATTCAGGCCAATTCTCTTGTGTTAATAGAGATCAAAGGAGATAAGAATTGTGGGTTTTTTTGCCTATTTATATTCTGTTGTTTACAATTACATTACATTATACATGCCTGGTAATTAATAGCCCTGGTAATTAATAACACTAGATCAAAGTGTGTGTTAATGTAAGAGTGTATTCAGGTGTTAGAACTTCATGAAAACTAATGGAATGTTACTTCTATTGTTTTTATTTATCAATTCCAATTATAATATAATGGGAAGCATTTACATTATGTATTTCTCTGTAACTAAATAACTCATTGGATGCAGATGAAGAAGAGTGCTAAATTCAAAGCAATTGGCCATGGTGTGTGTACAGACACTTCTCAGATTGTTGTCTGTGAAATGAAGTTATATGTACTGATTCAAAGAGAAAGCCTTTATCTCTGGACTTCTTTGATTCTAACAAGGCAGAATAACTCAACGAGAAGACGGAGATCCCCAGAATTATTCCGGGTAGCCCTGGAAAATACTTTTGGGAAACTGGCAGTCTATTATATCATTGCCACCATTTGGTGTTACTAATTGTGGTTTACCTGTTATTATATTTTACCTGCTTCAATCTCTCAGTGTAACTCATTCTTTTTTGTTAGCTAATAAACCTGTAGTTAATTTACTATAGAATTGGCTGCCAGCATTGTCTTTAGTGTAAAATCTGGAGTACCAATTGATTTGGGGTAAGTGACTGATCTCTTGGAACTGGGAGAAACCTGAGATGGTGTGATTTTAGGTTTAAGTAACCTTTTAGCACAAAGTTCAGTTTGTCTGGTACAGTGATCCAGGAGTTCACATTTGTTCCTGGCTTGGTGAAAATCTAATAATAGAATATACCACTAGTTTGGGGTGTCTGCCCTTGTTTTCTGACAGTCTACCCTGAGATAAGCACTCACAGTTGTGAGCCCCTCCTGACAGTGTGACACAGTGTTACCTGGAGAAGTCTGAAAGGTGTGAAACTGTCATCATCATGGCAAATCCCAAAGCCTCTTTGCAGATTGAGTGCCACCTGGATTGGTCTCTAGCTAGATCCTGAAGGTGGTCTGGATATTCATTTTATGTCCATCATTGGTGATTTTATCATGCCATGGAAACTTTGGTGACCATGCGCTACTGGCCATGCAGTGGAATTCCTTGTAGAACACGCTTCTGAATACGTTGGTCTTCCAGCCTAATCATATATACATACCAAGAAAGCCGCCAGTGCCAATGGAGGCAGTTACTGGGTCAGCTTCGAATATCGTCATTTCTGATTTTGTCCTGCCACATGATATGGAACAGCTGATGAAGGTGATGAGCATTAGAAACATCTATCTCATGCTCTTCAGCCTTCCTCAGTGCCCACATTTCACTGCCGTACAACACAGTTGGTAAAACTGTGGTTTTAGAGATCTGATTTGATGTCATGATGTACAGGCATCGGCTTCCTCCAGGTCTGGGGGGGTGCTCAACCCACTCCGCCCCCAACCCTCGTCCCTTCCCCCAAGCCATCACCCCCGCCCCACCTATTCCCACCCAGTTCCATCCCCTCCTCCATGCGCATCCCATCCCTGCTCGTCCCCCGCAGGTCTTCTATACGCCGTGAAACCGTGAATTGCGGCAGGCGCGAGGCACTGGGAGGGAGGGGGAGACACTTATCAGCGGGGCTGCTGGTGGATGGGAGGCACTGGGGGCAGGGTGGGGTTGCTGGCTGCTGGTGGGTGCAAAGCACCCATTAATTTTTTTGTGTGGGGGCTCCAGGGCTGGAGCACCCATGGAGTCAGCATCTATGTCATGACATCTCCATGGAGAACACTGATGGACCCAGAATTTGGCAGCAGCTGCTGTTATACTAATGTTCACATCTGTGCACCAAATCATGTACCAGTACTGTTATTCCACTAGCGATATCACAGGGATACCTTGCACAGACTCATTTTTCTCATTGCCTCTTAAATGCCACAGGACAGCTCTCAGTTTGGTAATGCACTTGCAGTGACATCTCAGAGAGCGATGCGTCATCATCTTGCTTGCCTGTTACATTTAAGTTACATTTATCAAGGCTGTAAACTACCATATCTTTTAATGACAATTGTTGTCAAACATGAATGGATTTGCATGAGAATGAATACGTAAGTACCTAGCACAATGGGGTCCTGGTCCATGATTAGGGCTCCTTGGTGCTACTGTAATGTAGATAAATAATTAATGGGAATCCTAGTTTGTTTATTATCATGTCAGAACAACTCCCAGACTGTAGCTTTCCCTCTCTCTTGACTCTAGGGTGACCAGATGAAATGGA
Source organism: Lepidochelys olivacea (assembly GCF_965140295.1). NCBI lineage: Eukaryota > Metazoa > Chordata > Testudines > Cheloniidae > Lepidochelys > Lepidochelys olivacea. The sequence goes on along the minus strand of NC_140417.1, from coordinate 75,344,339 downwards.
CAAAATATGGGGGAAGCAAAAAAAAAAAAAAAAGTGTCCAGAACCGAGTTGCCGAAGCAAAAAAACCCGCCAGAGTGGCCAAAGCCACAATATCAGGACAAATAGCATCCCGACTGTGCATCAGGACAAAGAACTAAAAATTGGGACAGTCCTGATTTTGTCGGGATGTCTGGTCACGCTACTTGACTCTCCTTTGATGGATTTGCTGACAATATTTGCTGAAAGGGTCCATGGCTCACATGTAAAATTTTAGAATTTTTATCATTGGCATCATTTTTGTCAGACTTGTCTGACCTTGGGACTACTATTTATTCTTCCCATTATTATATGTGCAGTTTAGAAACTTTGTGGTGGGGTAGGTGGAAAGATTCTATCCAGAAGTTGGAAGGGTTAACATGATTTATTTATGTAAAGGAAAGACCATAGCTGCATGTGATCAGTCCTAGGATTGTCAGGGAAGCAGGGCTGGGTCAGTTGTGCTGAATTAATCATCCTCCCGTACATTATGAAAGGGCTACTCAAGGCAGCAGGAGTTTTATATGTGTAAGGACTCTGTACTCAGATGGATCTAAGAAAATGATGTTCTTGGCTAGTAAGCTGTGCTTTCTGTGAATTCCAAGGGAAGAAATACTTGCAATTTCAAGGACTCCAAAAAATATTAAATTACAGGAAATGCCCTCTTAAATGTGTGATGTTTTTGGTGGGCTATATCACAGGAATATTTCTGATCAGAGGAGGGTTTGGTGACCCCATTCAAAGATTCCTGTAAAATCATACAAAAATACAGTTAGATCATAGGACCATTTCCTATGAATATATGCAGCTCTGGGCAATTCTAGTGCAGTTACCATCCATTTAATTTCCGGTGCCATTTAATATCAGTTTTTGATGGCACATTTTTGTATGCAGTCTATAAATCCATTCTTTCGTCTATTAGGTCTCTAACATTTTTCTAGGAAACTGCGTTTCTCAGATCATCAGCATATTCATATCTTAATAAAACACTACTCCTTTCAGGACTTTTTTTTCTGTTTGGCTTCTTGCTATCATGTAGGGTGACCAGACAGCAAGTGTGAAAAATCAGGACAGCAGCTGGGGGGAAATAGGCGATTATATAAGACAAAGCCCCAAATATCGGGACTGTCCCTATAATATCAGGACATCTGGTCACCCTACTATCATGGGAGCAACAAGTGAGCCTTACTCTACTGAGGCTATAAGTCTTACCTCTTAATAGAGAAATGCTTCACTTGATATTCTAGCTGACAGGAAATAGAGGGGGCCTAATCATGTTACTCTGTTCCTGTGCTAAGTATGGGAACTAACTCAGGACATGGGCACAGGTGGTGTGACGCTCCTGGGAGGGGCAAAGATTACAGAGAGCCCTGAGAGAAGGGTGTGAACACCATAGGGCCCAGAGTTAGGAGTGAAGATCTTTTGATAGGGATATTTGGACTTTGTTACCCCAAAAGGTGGTCTGGTAGTGGGGCCAAATTACAGGAAGAGAGATCACCAAAGAGCTGGTGTGGCTGTTAGCAGGAAGTGCTAGATGGGGAAAGAGCCTGTTAAACCATGCCCAGCCACAAGGAGATGCACGTGTGGTAAGTCCGCTCTTCTACACAGGGTCAGCTCTGGGCTTTGTTTAACTCTCTGAGTTCCAGACCCTCTCTGTTTTCCATATTCCTCTGAGGCATCCACTGCCAAATACTTTCTTGACGTCAAGTAAAAGAACCAAGAGCATTCTGTTCCATACAGGTTCTTGTACTGCACTAATCACCATGGTATCTGAGTGCCTTCCAGTAATGCATTAAGTGGTATGTGTGACGGGTTATGCCCCTTAGGAAGTGTGCCCGCAAGGGCTGGAGGTGCGGGGGGAGATACCAGCAAAAGGAGGACACTCAGGCCTAAGAATAGTAAACTACGCTTTATTGAAGGAAGGAAGAACTTACGCTCCAATCTGCGCGGGGAGCCCCTAGGACGCGCAGAGGGGCTGCAGGGGACTCTGGCCGTTCGGGACAGCTGACCAGGCAGGACTCCGCCGGGGGCGGGGGAGTCCTCTGCGGCGCTATATTTTCCGTGCTTATCTCGGGGTTACATGGGGTCAACAGCTGGCTGCATTCTTATATGTATGATTTATGCTTATTACATAAACTGACTTGTTTACAGGCAAAAATATGCTGAGCTAGGCTACAATATCTTTTGGAAGGGTCTGTCGGACAAAGTTCATTGAAACTGCCTGCATCCTCCGCTTACCTCCAGTCACATACTCAGTCCACCGATTAGCTCCTTGCCAATCTTCCGCAACCTTGCCCCTACAGGAAGCCACCTGATGTGCTGAGATACCACTGAGTCTACCTGTTCTGCTAGCATGGGCCCCCTTTAACTGGCCTTGCTGGGTTAGGCTGACAAGCGTCTTCCAGCCAAGCACACATGCAGGGCCACACTTACCTGCAGAACAGCTCTGGGAAGACTCAACTTAAGGGACTTGCTCCAACACTCTGGTGCTGATTCCTTGTAAGGGGACAAACCCAGAGTTTTTATGAAATTCACCTCCTCCCTCAATGTGGAAGAAGGTATGCACAACTTCTTGCCCTCCCAAGTAGAAATTACAGAAACTGGGTTATATTATAAACAAAAAAAAAATTATTAACCAAAAAAAGGCAGATTTTAAGTGGTAAAAGGGGTAGCAAACAGAACAAAGCAGATTACTAAGCAAATGAAACCAAACACGCAAACTAAGCTAGTTTCACTAAAGAAATTGGTTACAAATAGTATTTCTCACCCTAGATATTGTTGAAGGCAGATTACAGAAAGTGTTGAAAGGCAGTTGTACTGGTATCCCTCTTGAAACCTCAGGTATTATTACTCACAAGCTACCCTTCCAGCTTGGGCTCAATCCTCCCCCTCCCCCACATTCAGTTCTTGCTTCCAGGTGTTTTTCAGTGTCTCTTTGGATGGGTAGGCAGAGAAGAACCATGATGAGGTCACTGCCCTGTCTTATATAGCTCTTGTGTAAGACAGGAACACTTTGTCTTCTAGTGGAAAACCACTGGCATTCCAAAAGGGGGAGGAGGGGTATCTAGTACCAGGTGACTCAGACCCACCTTTGTGCATGGCTGTGGCAGCCATTGCTCATAAGCTGTCTCCAGGGTCCACACGAAGACTAAGCTCTTTCACAGTCCATTGTCTCTGCTAATGGCACATTAGCCCTGTCTGGCTTTTCCATTGTTGTACCTGAAGCGTTGGTTGGGGTTACACCCAAAGTAACAGATTTGAAATACAGATACATAGCTAATATTCCTAACTTCAGATATAGAAATGATACAGGCATACAAATTGGAGAATCACATTCAGTAAATCATGACCTTTCCAATGATATCATACATGAGCATCTTGCATAAAGTACATCTCAGTTATGTCATTCATATCATAAGCATATTTTCATAAGGAATATGGAACATAATGACTAACATTTCTCATCCTCTCCCCATGGGGGAGAAGCATGTGAGGTGGAGTGTTTTGTTAAGGATTTTTTTTTAAAAGTATTCCTTTGCTATGTGTTCATGTTAGAGAAGGCAATGTCAAATAACTATGCTTTGCAGCTGAAGCAGAAAGTGGTGAGGTTTGTGAAAGTCCTTTGTTCCTGAGGGAGTTCATTACATAGTCTTGAAGAGGCCCCCAATAAAGTCCTGTGTCCTGCATAGATGTCACAGTCTTCCACCTGGAGCTTTACATGGTCTTTTAAATAGCCTGGGCCCAGGCTATGGAGTGTCTTGAAGATAAGGACTGAGATCTTGAACTCGATTCATTTTCTATGGGAAGCCATTATAGAGAGCAAAGAACAGGTCTGATGTGCTCATGGCATCCTGTGTTGAGGAGCTGCACTGCAGCATTCTGTACCAGAATTTCCTAATAGCTGAAGGCTTCATGTCCACACATATCACATTGTTATAGTCCAGCTGAGAGGTGAACAAGGCGTGAATAGCTGAAGCTAGCTCATTGTCCACCAGGATGCAATGGAATCTCTTACTCCACCATAGATTATAGAAAGCATTACTCATGGATTTCGCTATGTTAAAGTTTAGTGTCAATGAGGAACCCAAACATAGATTAGAGACTGAATTGACCAATTGTGGATATGCACCTTCAACCAACAATCACTTCATTGTGGCTGCAAACTCTTCAAAATGTTTTCCTCTCTCTTGCTCAGGTTCAGCTTCAGCCAGCTGGTCTTCATCCATGAGCTGAACTCATCCAAACACTACACCATATTGGTGGTAGTGATGTGGTTATATGTGGTGAATGGTAGGTAGAGCTGTGTGTCATAAGCATATTGCTGGCACTTTAGTCATGTCATCTGACCATTTTACTTAGTGACTGCATATAGATGTGGAAAAGGACCAGAGAGAAGATTGAGCCTTGTGGGACTCCACAACTCAGGGGTTTAGTGGTGGAGGTGCAGTTTCCTATTACTAATCATTGGGTGCATCCCTTCAGGAAAGACTCAAACACTTTTAGCATATTACCCTGGAGTCCTGCCACCCCCCTTACTGGGACAGCAGTATCCATCATAATAGGTGACAGCACTGAATGCTTCGGAGAGAATCCACGAGTATGAGAATAGATGTCTGACCTCTATCCATTGAAACCAGGAGATTGTCTATCAATTGCACTAAGATGGGTTCAGTTACATGTCCTTGCTTGAACCCAGATTGTGCTGGATCTAGAATATTAGTTTGTCAGGTTAGCTTGTCAGTGGCCTTTGTCTAGCCTCTGTGAGCTTGGTTAGGAATAGGAAGTCCGACACTGACCAATAGCTGGCTAAAACCAAAGTGTCTAGGGTGTGTTTCTTCAGTGTTCATCAGATTATTGAAAAGGAGTACTTGTGGCACCTTAGAGACTAACCAATTTATTTGAGCATAAGCTTTTGTGAGCTACAGCTCACTTCATCGGATGCATACTGTGGAAACTGCAGAAGACATTATATACACAGAGACCATGAAACAATACCTCCTCCCAACCCACTCTCCTGCTGGTAATAGCTTATCTAAAGTGATCACTCTCCTTACAATGTGTATGATAATCAAGTTGGGCCATTTCCAGAAAACCTGGATTTGTGTTGGAAATGGCCCAACTTGATGATCACTTTAGATAAGCTATTACCAGCAAGAGAGTGGGGTGGGAGGAGGTATTGTTTCATGGTCTCTGTGTATATAATGTCTTCTGCAGTTTCCACAGTATGCATCCGATGAAGTGAGCTGTAGCTCACAAAAGCTTATGCTCAAATAAATTGGTTAGTCTCTAAGGTGCCACAAGTACTCCTTTTCTTTTTGCGAATACAGACTAACACGGCTGCTACTCTGAAACCTATCAGACTATTGAGTGTTTCAAGGAGGAAAGGAAAGATTTCTTATCTGAATGATATGTTGGCTCTTTCCGCCATGAGTGGCTTTGGTTGCTCATGACTCTTTCACAATCCAGGAAGGTCATGAGCTAGATTCATGAGTCTTTAGTCAAGATTCCTTTAGGGTGACCAGACCTTCTCGATGACTGAATGTATCAAACTCTAGGAATGCAGATGGGCATCTCCTGGAGACTCCAGGACAATCCTGGAGGGTTGGCAACCCTAGTTTTCATGGTAAAATCAGGGTCATTGGTCTGTCTTGGTGAGGAGGTAGGGGTGAGGCAGAAGGGAAAGGCTCCTGGGATGGGGTGGCAAATAGACACTACACTGATAAAAATAATGGTGTGGGAGAAACCGTTTGGGCATGTAGAGAGCCATGTAGGGTATATACCCTAGGGTTCAGGCATGTAGGACACTCTAGTCACCTAAGCTGTGTCTCACCATCTACACTGCTATTTATACCTGTGCTAGTTGGGCATGCAGAGTCTGTACTCCTTATGTGGCTGTAAGTGTAGGCTTGCATTAAGAGAGAAGAAGCCTAAGCTTGAAAGGCCTGAGAAATTTTGATGAGAAGCCACCAGGATCAACTCTTTTTCCATTGGAAAGTGATTTTAATGCCTTCTATTATTACTTTGATGTCTGTTTTTCTTTAAATTTGCCTATTTGCATCTCATTCAGTTTAGGTATCTTAAATGGTGAAAATATTGATCTAGATTTTCCAGATTAGGAATGGATGCATCAATAAAGCTCTTTTTAAAGAAAGTAAAAATGCACTTCTCATTTCCTCTGGGTCTTCCAGACATTTATCTAGTTTAAATTTAATACTCACATAATTACATTGTCACTTCTTAAAAGTGTCTGGACTAAGACTTTATCAGCTTTGGTATTTTATTCCTCATAAAAAATGTTAACTTTTAGAGCTGCTTTCCTGTACTGTATATTTCAGGGTTGCTAAGCCTCATACATTTCTTAGGTGTTCATCTTAAGAATATAAACTTTTTGTGTGTGTGTCAAATACAGTGCACAAATAAAACTACAGACATTACATCTCCCCAGCGGGAAAGAGAGAATTAACATTACCAATTTTTTCCAAATATTATTTTGCAGTCCAACTACAGTTCTGTATCTCCTAGTTTGACAATAATATTATGTCTATAACAGACAAAAGAAAATGAATTAAAAATAGATGCCTATTTAGTAGAAACCTTATAATGGAACCTTAACAGCTACCTGGATTTAGTTATGCGCATGCAAGCACACAATCTTAATGGGTGCTTTGGCTCTATATCCTCCAAAATCTAACGGCAAAGGGCCTGAACCAATGCTATTGAAATCAATAGTATTTCTATTGACTTCATTGGGCTTTGGCCCTTGGTGTAGTGTGGTTCTGAAGAAACTCTGTGGCCACACTAAAGCCCATCAGCTGCAGGAGTGGCTGGGACCTGGGTGCCCAATGATGGATTTATACCTACAGATCTGCATGGGGACAGATATGTGGGCTGCTGCCTTGCCATCTCAATGCTACTGCCTCAGTTCCTCCCTTCTCCTCCCTTGCACTGCTACCACTGAAGTACCATGAAGAGACATCCAAAGTCCCCCTGCCTCCCCTGTGCTATGGCTCTGTGGTGGTTCTGCTGTATCAAGGACCACATGATGGTCTCACAGGAAGCCAAAATTTGTTGTGGATGCAGTTTGAGACCGAGAAAGTGGCAAACCCAGCCCTTTTACAGAATACCAGTGCAAGATGAAACAAAAAAGCAGACAAAACTTGAATCAAATACTGCGGATGGAAATCCAGTCCTAGCTCTATTTTATAAACAATGTATGGAATAATGTATGGGGCTAATGTAGTTAAGGGGAGTCTTTCCATTGACTTCAATGGGATTTAGATTGGGCACTTTGTTGTATATCCAAATAGTAAGTACTTGTTGTGATAAAGCTCTGTCCTTGCCTCCATGGGTCCCACGTTTCCTGGCAGATTTCGCTAGCCTCAGATGCTCACTGTGACCCTCCACGTAACCCTTCTCTCTCTAGAGACAAGGGTCACAGTCTACTGAGCTATTTTCATCATAAGCCAGCAAGGGAGGTGAGAAGAAATTATCCTTCCTTCCACAGTCTCTGTTGTCTCCCAGTCTTGGTGATTAATCATGGGGCAAAGGTGCGGGGAGCCCAGGCCCACCCTCTACTCCAGGCTCCAGCCCAGGGACCCTAATAGTATCAGCTATGGTAGCTGACCTTTTAGAAACATGACATGTACAATTCCCTGAGCTACTTCCCCCACATCAGCCCTCACTTCCTCATCACTTCACCCTTACCTCAGGGCCTCCTTCCTTGTGCCTGATATGGTGTGTACTACTCAGTCTCTCCAACAGCACAACTTCCTCCCACAATTCCTGACATGCACACCCACCTGACTAACTGGGAGGCTTTTAACTAGTTTCAGCCAGCCCCTGATTGGCTTCAGGTGTCCCAATCAACCTAGCATTCTCCCTGCCTTTTGGAAAGTTCTCAATTGGCCCCAGGTGTCTTAATTGACCTGGAGCAGCTGCCATTTCACTTATCCTGGTACCAGGGATTTGTTTAGCCTGGAGCTAATATATCTATCTCCCACTACTTTTCTATAGCTGGTCTTGCCCCGTCACATTGTCTATTAATTTATCTGGGACCATATGTAGCATAGACAGTATGCCAGGTGTTGGTCATACAATGAGATAACGTGTCACTAGTTTTGCCCATTGTTTATGTGTACTAAGTTACCCTTGTGATTGTGGGCTTCAAATAGTTCTAGCTGTGAATAGCAAAAACTGAACTAGTTTCCCTCAATTGTTTTAACTTGATTTTCTTCAGTATGCAGATGTAACATTGATATAGGGCCCAGTCCAGCTCCCATCAATGTCAACAGCAAAACCCATTGACCTCAGTGGACTTTAGGATGAGGTCCATAAAGATCTTAAGAAGAAATGTCTTGATTTTAAGTGTTTCTTTTTTATGTCGATTAGTCTTCATGTAATGAATGGTTAAAATAACAATTAAAAACGGAATATTAATCTGGCAGCTGCTCAATAGTTTTGTTCAGTATCAGGCACTCCCCAGTACCTGTGTTCCCTGGTCTTTGTGGATAATGAGTGTGGATGCAATCTTATAGGTGACCCAATATTTTCCTTGGAAGAGATTTAAATCACAATATTCTCATGAAATGTTCTCTGAACAATTAGGATCCATTGAAATTAATACAGTCTAATTATTATCTAAGCTGGGGGAGGGGAGAAGCCAACAGTCTATTAAAAGTTCAGGAGAAAGAAGAGAGTTTGTTAGATGTCAAAACCACTGTCTGTTAGAATACACATTTAAAAAAAAAAGAAAAGAAGAGGCTGCTGGAATGGTCCCGTGCTGAACAGAGAAAAGTCTCAATAGAAATCTTCTATAGCTGGAGAAGCAACAGTCAGCAAACATGGTGGTGATCTCATACTCTATTTAAATCTAGGATTGTACGAGAAGCTTTTTTGATGGAGACCTTGGTGAATATGACTCAGAAAATTGGCAGAAGTTGAATGTGCTCTTCTCCTAAAATAAGTACAGTACCTATTTTTCATGTTGGGAGCATTGGAAAGCCTTTGTGGTCCAATAAAACATACTCACACTTTGCTATTCAGACCTTTATTTGGCAATTTGCCAGGAGCCAGAGAACCACATCTATGGCCCAGTTCTCTCACAAATGGAGTGTCAAAACTGGGAGAGTTTGAGCTGGGAGATTTTCTTCATAATTCTTCTGTTGGGGTTTGCTATGCTGTGGAAGACTGGGGATTTTGACATACCCCCAAGTCTGCATGGATCCCATGGGATCTGCCAGAGGCTGTCTCCCCTCTGTGCCAGGGCCCCCTGGCTCCCATGTCCATGAAGGAGCCTCCTCATTAGGATTCCCCAGCATGAAGAAGAGAATAGCACAGCCATCTGCAGAAACTGGCACTGGCTTCCTCTATGTATTTGGAAGGGTGAAAACCTGGCATAGATCTGCCGGGATTGTGCCCTTCCCTTTTCCCACCCTATGAATGGGTTCCCTGGGATTGTTGAGAAGGGTGGGCATGTTGCACTGCTCTGTTCTACACACCCTGAGCAGGGACCCATGGACACACATACGCTTCTGCACACACGTTCATAAATTTTTAAGCCTAGATGGGACCATTACAATCATCTAGTCTGACCTCCTGCATAACAGAGGCCATAAAATTTCACCCAGTTACCCCTGTAGTGAGTCCAATAACGTGTCTGACTAAAGCATAGCTTCCAGAAAGGCACGTGTACTTATATACACGTGTATGGGAGCATAGGGTCCCTAATGAAAATAAATCAGGCTGTTCAGATCAAAATGGAAACTCTGAGCCATTCGTCAGAACTCATTGGGCCACATCTGGCAACTCCTGATTTATTACTTTAAGGAATAACTAGCATCTGCAATGAGTACAGTTTTGCAATGGTACCCAGGTTACTTCTTCTGTGAGTAATAACACTAGTTGCACATTTGATTCATCCTGCCTATTTTCGCTTTCACAGCCAAGTAACTCGTGTTAGCAGTGGGAGTTATGCATTTAATATACTGCATAGGCTTCACTATCTGCATGACTCCCATTGCAGTGAATGGAAACATGCAGAAAATTACCCCCTCAAATCTTTCCTTTACAGAGAGTTCTAGTGCAGCTTTTGTCATAAGAAGTTTCTTTTCAGCACTGTCTTGTCTTCTGCTGTCACCAGAGACTATAATTACAGTCGTTGAGCTCCTTTGTGTCTTCTCCACAAAAGTTTAGGACCCATTTCCAAATCTTTTCTCTGCCAGTTTACCCAGCCAGGTGTTGTAATGGGCTTTTAACCACCTACACAGGGGACAGTGATTGAACAATAGCCGACCTAGATTAACATCATATTAAGGAATTAGCACCATGCAGAATAAAGAGACACATTCTGAGACAAGTAAACACATGACTCACTATATTAATTGAGTAAACTTGTAAAATGTTTGTTTGTTTGTTTAAAGAAAGCAACAAGAACACAGGAATTTGCTATAGTCTAAGATTTCTTCTGGTGCTTAACAACTTGGACCATACAGTTTTCTTAGCCTACTCCTGAGCAGCTGTGCAGCCATTACCTAGCACTGTGGTTCTCAATATATTTTGTTGGGTGGATATTTTCTTAAGAAAGATCCTTAAAAGGATTCTCTCAGATGATCCCTACCAACATGCATCACTGTGGCAACTATAATGATTAGTTACATGGAAAAGAAATATTAGGATAACACTGAGAGGAGAGATTGCAAATTAACTAGCTTTAATACAATGGGAGCAGCTACTTGACAATGTCCTTCACCCTCCCCTTAGCCTCTTCATGTCTGTGCTGTTTAATTGGTCAATGTTACTGGGTTGGGTCACCCTTTAAGGGAGCTCCCTTTTGCCTCACCTGAAACTAACTAGCTGCCTTTCAGGAGATGATAAAGACCAACTAACAGCTTGCGGGGGAGACTGTGGGTCAGGGAGGGATACTAGGAGTTGACTAGGTGAAAGAGCTAGCTAGGGATACCTGCCAAAATCTCTAAGGTGGAGTCCTTAGCTGGTGGGGCCAGTTTTAATTTGTGTTGAACTGTGTTTGAACCATAAAGCAACACTAGGAAAAAGGGAGGGAAACGCTGATACTAGTGGAAGTTTTGTTGGCACAGCTGGCTAGGGAGTTGGTCTGCTGGCTCATATAAAAATGGAGAAATTAAAGCAGAGACAGTATCTGATGCTGGGTTTGAGGAGACCCTGTTACATTCCTTCAGTGTAGGAATTTAAATTTATTAGTACTAGCTTTCCCACCATAGCTTGCATCCCGTTGCCCCAGGGAGCTAATCATCTAGGGCACTGCAGTAGGATTCTGTCCTCCTGTGTGTAAATTATCTCCTTCTATTTCTTAAGCAAATTTGATCATGGAAAAGAAATGCCTAACAAAGAGAGCTATGAGGCAGCCATGCAGGGCACAGAATGGTGCAGGGACTCTTTTTTTTGATTAGTTTATGTATGTAAAAAGCTTTGAAGATAGAAAAATGTATAAAAGTGTTAAGTGTTATTACTGTTGCTGGACTTTAGTCAGTCAAAAGCTCATATGTTATATTTCTAAGTGTCCTGGAGTACGCTGTAACTATCAGAAAGCACCACTGGGGAGGTTATCTTTAACATACGGGCAAAGTTAAGCAATTTGCTAAAGATCACAGAGCTTGCAGGGGAAGCAAGGCTTTCAAAAGAGGTTCCTAGCAACTGCTTGCTTGCTCGCTCACTCATGGTTAAGGCTAACCATTATGATGAGTCAATGTAGAACTCTCAAAGAACCTGGAACACCTCAAATTAGTTTTTCCTCCTCTGCTAGCTCTGTGTAGTGGAGGTGGGGAGACTGGCTCATGGGGCAGGGAAAGATTGAGGAGTTGCCCCCTTAAAGGTCTTCAGCTAGGGCTCTAAGTAAGAACCACTAATTTGAGGATCTTCTTGAACAGCGTTTGTCCTCCATTATCATCTGGGCATCTCCTTAGAGTCCCCTGTGTTTTGTCAGAGAGGAGTTTCAGGGCCATCCCTCAAATCCCAGGACTGAATTGCTCTTATAGTCACATGCTACCAAAACACAAAATTCAGCTAGACTAGCAGGCAGTGGCAAAATATATCTGCATTGCAATTAACCCTTTTCCCGTATTCCTGGCAAAACAGAGCTTGACTATGAATTGTTTTCCCTCATTTAAACTCGGGAACAGGGGAAAGAGTTGATGGATGAGAAATTAGTCCCTGCTTCTTTCCTCTCCCACTGAGCGATCCCTTAAACCAGACCAGAGCTACTCTACTCAGCTGTCAGGACTTACCCCTCCAACATTGCTTGCAGTGATTCATCACTCACACATGCTGCAGCAACCTAGCTGTACTGATCTCCTGCATGCAGAGCCTGCATTGAGTCAGCACTCTGACTTACTGCAGCAGCCTATCCCAGGCCTGGGTCAGATGACACCTGGGCACAGGTACTTCACTGACCCTGTTCGAGTTGCAAGTGAGTTGTCTGTGAAACAGTATTAGTCAGCCAGGAACCCTCCTGCTGCCTTGTAGTGTTACAGACTCTCTAGGCTTCTGGCTCACTTTATCCTGGTCCATGCCCTTCTCTGACCTTGATCCAGCTGTGTTACAGACCTGCTCCAGCTCTGATCCACCCCTTGACTGATTCCAGTGTGACTTTGACCTTTGGCCTGCAACCTTCGACCCTGATTTGGCTTGTCTATGGACTCCTGAGCTCAGTTCTGTCCCTGGAGCCCAGTTTCAAAGCTGCCCTTTGCCCAGTCCTGACTCTATGGCTGGCTCCAACCACCAGGCATGACTGCCTAGAGCCTCACAGGTCCCTGTAATCTAGAAATCCTGGATAATTCAAAGGGGTCAACATTTTCAGTGTAGGATTTCAACTGTCCTTACAGTAGAACCTCAGAATTATGAACACCAGAGTTACAAACTGACCAGTCAACCACATACCTCATTTGGAACCGGAATTATGCAATCAGGCAGCAGCAGAGACCAAAAAAAAAAAAAAAAAGCAAATACAGCACAGTAGGGTGTTAAATGTAAACTACTAAAAAATAAAGGGAAAACTTAAAAGAAAGATTTGACAAGCTAAGGAAACTGTTTCTGTGCTTGTCTCATTTAAATTAAGATGGTTAAAAGCAGCATTTTTCTTCTGCATAATAAAGTTTAAAGCTGTATTAAGTCAACGTTCAGTTCTAAGCTTTTGAAAGAACAACAACTTTTTGTTCAGAGTTATGAACATTTCAGAGTTACGAACAACCTCCATTCCCGAGGTCCTTTACAACTACAGTAGAACTTAAATTACAATACGCACAGCCATGACGAGCCCCGCTTTCTTCTGCTGTGGGCTCCGAGTAATGGATGTCCACTCCCCTTCACTGAAGCCTGGCTAATGCTGTTTTGGAGTTCTCTATTGGAATTCAGGGTGCTGGAGCCTGGTTGGATTCTTCATCTTGAAGATGAAAACCCTGCGTGTGAATGGTGCATATAACTGAAAGGGCTGTTAAAATGATTTCACTTAAAATTCATTTCTCTGGATTGCACAGGTGATTTAATACTAGAACAACTCTTGGGAATTTGGATAAGCATCTCAACTTTGGTGGTGGGGATGAGCTTCATCAAATCTCCAGATTTTTTGAAGTTCACCCACAATTTACTATGGAATTGTTTGTTCAGCTACATTCATTCATACATCCTTAATTTGTGTAAATTAGCATAGCTTCACTAAAATCAAGGGAGTTCTGCTGATTTACACTAGCTGACAATCTAGCCTATATATGCCTACTATGAGCTGCTCTGGATGAAAACACTGGCAGTTTTAATCCTTGATACTAGCAGAGTAACTACTTCCATCGAACTAGATTTGGTTTTGTAGGTGAAGGTTCTGAAATGTATTATGGCTAATGAAATAGAATGGAAGCAAGATACGAGCAAACTGATGTTTGCTCTAATAGAAATCAAATTCTTTTGACTAAACCCCAGCATGAAGAAGAGAATAGCACATCCATCTGCAGTAACTGGCACTGGCTGCCTCTGTGTATTTGGAAGGGTATATAACAGTGAGACTAGCTATTTCTGAGATCTGATGTACTGGTGATCAGTTGGATCTTGAGTTGGTTGCAGTTTGTTCTTGGGGACTTCTGAGCAGTAATTTAGATACTAGGAGCTAAAACAGTTGTCAGTTTCTTTAAGACTTAAGAGCTAGTTGAAAAATTTTGGAGAGCATGTGCAAAACTAAGAGAAAAGCTGGACTGGAAATAGATAGCGGCTGACTTCTGGGGTCGGTGGTGCTAGCCCGTTCGGGGCCCTAAGCAGGAATATTTTGAGCCCCACTCCCCCCCCCCCCGACCCCCCAGACAACACATACTAATAAACTTGTAATTGAAAATAATAATAAACAGCTAATAGAGGGGCCCATTGAACTGCGTGGGGCCATAAGCAGTTGCTTAGGCCTGGTCTATGCTAATGGGCGAGGGGATCAATCTAAATTACACAACTTCAGCTACTTGAATAATGTAGCTGAAGTTGATGTACTTAGATCTACTCACTGTGGTAAGTCGATGACTGACACTCTCCCGTCGACTCCGCCTGTGCCTCTCGCCCTGGTGGAGTACTGCAGTCAACGGAAGAGTGCTCAGCAGTTAATTTATCACATCAAGACTAGACGTGATAAATCGACCCCTGCTGGATCAATTGCTGCCTGTCGATCCAGCGGGTAATGTAGACAAGCCCTGAGTCTGCTTATGCCTAGTGCTAGAACTGTCTGGGGTGTATCTGAAGCAAGGTCTAGAGGACAGTGAGAGACTGTTACATCTATTCCTTGGGCCTCTGCATTTGTTTGGTTGCCCAGGTATAACAGTCTTGTAATTCTTTGTTTATTCTTGCATTATTTCCATTGGCATAATGTTTTAATATAAAAAGTCTAAATCAAATAACGAAATTCTCTTCATTGTATGCAATGTCAGCACCCATGTACTAAACATTTTCATTTCAAGGAGTAATACAGCCTTCTTTTGATGCTAGTCAGGTTCAGGTACAAACAAGAAAGCGAAGGAGTACAGTGTTAAAGAAGAAATCAAATCTATTCCTACCATCAGGGCCATCCCTACCCATATGCAAATTTGGGGCACCAAATTTCCTGATGCCCAGCGTACTGCTGCAGCCCCTGCTCCACCCCAGCCCCGCCTCTTCCCACTCCTGCTCTGCCCCAGCCCCGCCCCTACTCCACCACTTCCGCAATCCCCCGCTGTGCTCCGCCCCAGCCTGACCCGCACTCCTCTGAGGACTGAAGCAGGTCTGGGCCTGCACTCACCGGCAGCGGGAAGTGCAGTGACCCACCCACAGCCGTGCTGCCGGTGAGTGCTGGGGGGCGGTTCCCCCCGCCCCCCAAGCCAGCCTGCAGAGGCCTGGATACAGCTCCCCCACCACCCCTTGCAGGGGGGCTATGTATGGCCCCAGAATAGCTAGGGACGGCCTTGCCTACCATACACTCGGGAGTGTGACCATCAGTTTGCTAAAGGCAGCGCCTCGATTGAATTATTTTATGCAGACCATTCTCTCACTTACAAAATAAATGTAATTATACAATTGAGTTGCCTGTACGGTAAGCTTATTATTATCTGTGCAGTGTTGTAGCTGTGTTGGTTCAGGGATATTAGAGAGACAACTTCTGTTGGTGAGAGACCAGCTTTCAAGTGACACAGAGCTACTTGTCAGGTCTGGGAAAGCCTAACCGCCCTCCCCCCATCTCTCTAATATTATCTATGTTATTTCTACAAAATTAAACTTTTAAGATGCTATGGACAGATACAAAGGGAATTAATATTTTGGGCCATTTACCAACCCAGAAATTTTGTTCTCATGAAGTGTTTCATATGAACATCTTACACTTTCATATTATCTATTCATTTGGAATTCCAAATTTCAGTCTGAAAAAAGCATGTGCGTGCGCTCTCTCTCTCTCTCTCTCTCTCTCTCAAAAAAAAATTTAAACTGTTTTTTTGCATGGCTAGATTATATGAAATTGTTAGATGTGCATATGAAACACTTCATGAGAACAAAATTTCTGGGTTGGTAAATGGCGCAGAATAAAACATCAAAAATATTTATACTAATGTTACAAAACAAACAAACAAACATAGGAAGGACAGGATTGCAATGCATACCTGCATGGGGAGTGTGAAGGCTGAAGCAAGTACCTTAAGTGAGGATGTCTTGATTTTTTTTGGCATAAATTCTCAGCTTTAACTTTTCATTAACAACGTTCTTTGTTTGCTAATTCCCTTTGTTGCTTTTACTTTTTCAATACAGTGTTTTGACAGATCAGGTAAGAAGGAGAAAAATATCCTTTTATTGTGTGGTTGTTGAGAACTACAGTGACACAATATCTGAGACTGCAACGTCAAGTCCTCCTCTGCAGACTTTCAAACCCACATCTCTAGTCCACAGACAAGGGCTA
Organism: Lepidochelys olivacea; assembly: GCF_965140295.1. Classification (NCBI taxonomy): domain Eukaryota; kingdom Metazoa; phylum Chordata; order Testudines; family Cheloniidae; genus Lepidochelys; species Lepidochelys olivacea. The sequence continues at coordinate 75,327,904 of NC_140417.1, read as the reverse complement.
GATTGTGATTTCACTGGAAGTCCTTAGTCAGGAGTGCATCACAAAAACAGTTTAAAAAATCTTTTTTTGAGAGAGAGAGAGAGAGAGAGAGAGAGAACTTTTTTCAAAATGAAATTTGGAATTCCAAATTTTAAATTGCTTTAAAAAATCTCCTGCCCCTTCAAAAAAAACAAAAAACAAAAAAACCAAGAACCATCTCTGGGGAAGGAGAAGTCCACTGTCATTCATTGCAATATTGTATTATTTTCCAGCCCAACCAACCCCAATAAATGCTGCAACATTTTTCAATATTTTGAAAAATGGGTCCATTTTGAAAACTCAGACTGACATGTGAAAGACCTTGATTTTCATGAGTTTTTTTTTAACGTTGTTCCTAAGTTTCCACAACCTTTTAATTATAGTTCATGTTTTGTTTTGGGGTTTTTGCATGTGGGTATAAAGAAAATCTTTTAGTTTGTATGTCAACATCCTTGGTTCGTTTAGTGTCATGGGACAATATGATCATTTTAAAGGGATTGAGGGACATGCTAGCAATAAGATTGAGTTTTGGTGGCATTTAGTTCTCCTAGGCCTTCTTTACACTGAACTCTTTCTTAAAGTTTTCCACTGTTGTGCTGTCACTAGTGCAGCTCACCCAATGAACATAATGGTGAGAATGCCACTGCAGCAAAGCCAATGAAAACCCGAGGTGTTTTAATCACCCTTTCACTCAGACCTGAATTGCCGGATGGCTAAAATGCAAGTCTGTAGAAGTAATCTAACCATTGTTGCCACCATTAAAGCTGCATTTGGAGGTAACAACAATGGGAAATTTTAAGGAAAGAAAGACTGGTTTAGATGCAGTTTAAGGGTGAAATTCACTTTTGTGTAAACAAAGCACAATGAACCATGTAAGTCTGTCTGACTTTCTTTAACTAGGGATTTAAGTGGGATTTAGGCTGCACAGGGATTAATTTCACCATATCTTGGAAGGTTTTCACATAATCAACCCTAGAAATGAGACTGAAGTTGAAATTTTCTGAGAGAGAGAGAAAGTGTGTGTGTGTGTGTGTGTGTGAGAGAGAATTATGTCCTTTCTCTTTCTCTTTGTCACTCACACACACACACACACACACACACTCTGCCAAATTTCTAGGTGAGACCAAGCATTTATAGAATGGAGCTTACAATTACGTTTTCAGAAACACCCTATTTAAAAACATAACAAGATCACTTTTTCTTAGGCCTGGTCTACGCTACAGAGTTAGGTTGAAGGAAGCTGCCTTAAGTCAACCTGTTAATGTATGTGTCTACTCTATCGGGTCCTTTAAGCTGACCTAAGTTGTCTCTAATATCATCTTCTGTAATCAACCTCTGCAAGAAGCATAGCTCTTAATTCAATTTTCATGGGTCAACTGTGAGGTAGTGCAGACACAGTATTGTGTAATTTGACTTTATTGGCCTCCAGGTGATGTCCCATAATGCTCATCTGTGACCGTTCTGGAGATCATTCTCACCTCTGCTGCACTGCAGCCAGGTACACAGGAAACAGCCCCTCCCCTGCTAAAGCCCTGGGAATTTTTGATTTCCCATTTTCTGTTTGATCAGCATTGGGAGCATGCCAGTTTGAGCACAGCTGATCATGGAGACTACATGCCACAAATGTGCTCCAGCCTGGTCTGCAGAGGAGGTGGTAGATCTCATCACTGTGTGGGGAGAAGAGTCTGTGTAGGCAGAGCTCCAATCCAGCACAAGAAACACTAACATCTATGCAAAGATCGCTCATTGAATGCGGGAGAAGGGCTACACGAGGGGGACACAGCAGTGCTGTGTGAAAATAAAAGAACTTCGTCAAATGTATCAGAAAGCAAGGGAGGCGAACAGTCATTCTGGTTCTGAACCCCATGCATGCTGGTTCTACAACGAGCTGCATGCAATTCTTGGGGGTGACACTACCAGAACTCCCACAAGCAAGGTGAACACCTCACAGGTGTGTGAGTCTAGGGACAACAGGGAGGATGATATGATGGATGATGATGATGAAAATGGGAGACAGGTGAGTGGTGGATCCACTCTCCCCAAGAGCCAGGAAATATTTTTAACCCAGGAGCCCTGTGGGTTGCAGGACATCATGGGAAGGCACCTCTGGTGAGTATACAGTTACAATCAAAGTCTAGTTAAACTTTAGTGGGCACACACATTCGGTGGTATTGCATGTTTACTGTGAAGAAAAAGCGAAGTGCTGTGGTTCTCTGCTTACAAGAGGCCGCTCCAGCTATGCAGAGGGTGGCCTCCGGAAAAGACTGTTTATGTGGACTGGGATAGCCCAGGAATCCTCCGTGGATACCACTAGGAAACTTTCACGGAGCTACTCTGCAATCCTTTGCAAAAGGTTTCTGGGCAGAGCAGTCTTATTTCTTCCACCATGGTAGGACAATTTCCCACACAACTCCTGAATTAATTCTGCTGGCATCATTGCAGTACACAGCAGAGCAGCATAAGGAGCGGGTCTATACCCAGACACTTGCAGCATCTCCTTCCTTTCTGCCTCTCCTTACCCTCAGGATACTGATATCACATAGGGTTGCCTAGGGGAAATGGGGGAAGTTCTCATTAAAAATGATCTTACAAGAAAAAAAAAAAGGAGCATGTAGACACCTTCCTACTCCCCCCACATTCTGGATCGCCAAACCATGTGGCCGCTAATATGCCTTTACTGTACTCAGCATGGGTCGGCAAGTAGTTTAAGTGGCTGATAGGGGACTGGGGCCCCACATGTAAGATTTTGCAATTTGGGAATGAAAACGTTCCCCCCCCCCGCACCCCATTTGTAAACAGCATCCCGTGGTTCTACAGCGAGGGGTGATTGTTTGACTAGCTACCTCTTCTCCTGACATGAGCCTGCCATAAACTTCATTAAAAGCATGGTCACCCATGACTCATGGGGGGGAGGGCACTACTCACCATGGCTGGAACAGCAGAATGGTACGGTGAATGGTTATAGTTTCCGATTATGTTATGACTCGCACCTAGTGTAATAAGTTTTTTTTTGCGGGGGGCGGGGGTTGGTATGAAAATGACTTTGCTATGGAAACATTTTATGCATGTACAATGGTCCCTTTATTTTTTTCCTATGACTGACAGCTGGAAATGTGTCCTTTGGCATGTCATCAACACCTGAAAGCAGACTTTTGCTGATTAGAAGGAGGAGAAGTTCACCAAGATAATGAACGCCTCTTGGAGGGCTGACACAGAGCTAAGAGCCTGGAGGATTTCACTGTCTGAGAAGTTAGACATGGACATGGAGAGCAGAAAAGCTTCCCACGAGCATTAGTGTGCGGCACAGGATGAGATGTTGCTTTGGATTATGAGGGACCAATCAGACATGTTGAGGTGTCTGGTTGAACTGCAGGAACAGAAGCAGGAAGGTAGAGTCCCGCTGCAGACACTGGTAGACATACAGCCAGACAGCATCACCTGACACAGAATCAACCTCCCCCAGGCGTTCCATGAGTCGTGGGCGAAAAGTCCATTATCCCTTTCACTTAACTCAGGGGGAGGGTACAAGGAACAGAAGGTGTCCATTCACAGATCTTTGATGGTCTAGAATAGGGTGTTATGTTACACAGTTGAAAATGTTTCTCCCGTTCCAACTTTACAACTCCTTTTCCCCAAGGCTAACTTTTTCTGTTCTCCCTCATTACGTATGTTTGTTAAATAAAGTAAATGGATTTGAGAAATAAATGTTTTTATTGAGTAGAAGCAGTGGCCTTGGGCAGGGGGTTGGCATTACAGCGACAGTTGTACAAGCCAGGTGAAGCTTTGGGAAAGCACAGTGCAGACAAGCAGCTCACGTTACTGTGACTCATTATTGAAATGGCTTTTCAAAACCTCTTGGATATGCAGCGCCCCTTGCTGTGCTCTACTTATTGCCCTCGTGTCTGGCTGCTCAAAAATGGAGGCCATGCGATCTGCCCCAATTGCCCACCCCTGTGGAAAATTTTCCCCCTTTTTTTCCCACAGATATTATGGAGCACACAGCAGGCAGCTATAACCATGGGGATGTTCTCTTCACTAAGGTTCAACCTTGTTAGTAAACTTCTCCAGCGCCCCTTTAAATGACCAAAGACTTATTCAACCACCATTCTGCACTTGTTGAGCCTATAATTGAACCATTCCTTACTGCTGTCCAGACGGCTCATGTATGGCTTCATGAGCCATGGGAGCAAGGGGTAGGCTGTGTCCCCCACGACAACTATAGGCATTTCAACATCGTCAATGTTCATTTTGTGGCCTGGAAAGAAAGTCGCAGATTGCAGGTTTTTGAACAGACCCAAGTTCCTAAAGATGTGCACGCCCTGAACCTTTCCCAACCATCCTACGTTGATATCGGTGAAACGCCCCCTGTGATCCACCAGCTCTTGCAACACCATTGAAAAGTATCCCTTTCGGTTTATGTACTGTTTGGCCAGGTGATCTGGTACCAAGATGGGGATATGCATGCCATCTATTGTCCCACCACGATTAGGGAAATTAGGGAACCCCATTGCTGCAAAACCATCCACTATGTCCTGCACATTTCCCAGACTAAATACCCCTCATAGCAGAAGTCAATTAATGGCTCTTCACACTTGGAGCACAGCAGCTCCCACGGTTGATTTACCTACTCCAAATTGATTCCCCACTGACCAGTGACTGTCTGGCATTACAAGCTTCCAAATAGCGATTGCCGCTTACTTCTCCACTGTCAGAGCAGCTCTCGTTTTTGTGCTGCTGAGCTGCAGGGCAGGGGAAAGCTCTGCACAAAGTTCCTGGAATGTGGCCTTCCACATTCGAAAGTTCTGCAGCCAGTGCTTGTCATCCCATACCTGCAAAATGATACGGTCCCACCAGTCAGTGCTTGTTTCACGGGACCAGAAACAGCGCTCAACAGTGAAGCTGCTCTGTGATTGCCAGCAGCAACTGTGAATTGTTTTTTTCAATGGCTTGCAGCAGGGCTGCTTGAAGGACATCGCTATGTTCTGCATGGTGGACCCTACTTCAGCTCTGGAAATACTGCAGGACAAGGTGCAAGGTGTTTGAGATGCTCACAGCAAGAGTGCACAACTGAGTAGGCTCCATGCTTCTGGGGTTATGGCGTATGTGCGGCAGTTTTAAGGCTTGAAAACCACTGGGTTGTTTGCCGTTGATATGAGGGAGGGAGCACAGTGCATCATGGGATGCCGACGCAATGTTCCTATTCTCCCTAGTGACAATGTTTTGGTCCCATGAGACATTGTATAAACTTCCCAAAACATACTATGGCAAGTTGCACTTCGGGATAGTTACCCACAATGCACTGCCTTGTGCATCAATACAGGTGCTGCTAGTGAGGACACACTCCATCGAGACAATGAGCATGGTGTGGCCATGCACAATCGACTTAATTCGGAGGCTCGAGGTCAAATTAGATAAAGTTGACTTAATATTGTAGTGTAGACAAGCCCTTCAAAAATGATGAATAGCATTTCTTGTATCCGTCTGCTTCCTTTTCCGAAGAACTGCTTTGTGAGAACGCTAGTTTCCAGGGGAATTTAATTGGAAGGAGTTTGTTTATTTTTCCCTCTATACCTTCTAAAAATTAAGATACTATATTTTATCTCCAGTTTAGAGTGATTCTTTTTAAGCAGAATAAAAAAGGAGAGTGGGTGATACTTGGTAAAAGCATTTGCTTCCCAGAGAGTCCTTTTTAAAGCTTATGGATAGTCAAGAGCAGCAAACACCCGAATCTGCATTTAAATAGACTTGTGATGCATGACAGCTTGTATCCATTTTTCTCAGTGAAAGGTTTAATGTTAGTTTGAGTTCATCATATTCAGCTTAAATCATCCGGTTTCATGCTGGAGTGTAGCACTGGGTACCCATGGAGAATGCTGATTTTGGTGCTCTAGTTGGTTAGGCATTCACTCGTTACATTGTGCTAGCACAGAATAGAAAGAGCAGAGAAAGCAGAACAAAATCACAAATGTTCTAAAAGTCATGAGAGACTCCTCTAAGAAACAGAAATTAGAATCAAACTGTGTTCTCATTTCCACTTTTAAGCCAGGTGATCCTGAGCAAAAAATAAATAGAGTGAAGGCTTTCCTGCTGAGCTAGCCAGCTTTTCCCTAGCTATTCCTCACCATTTATGCCTTCAGGGGGGTGTTTAAAGTTACACCAGTAACTCCTGGGACTGTTGAGTGCTGCCTTCAGAATGTTACTGAGGCCCAGAATCACAAAGCATGCTTAAGTGCTTTCCTAACCTGGGGCCCAAGTCAACTAGATTCAGCTATATATTTCCAAACCGTGCTTCTATCTGGGACCCTTGCATAAATGTGGAGTTTTTTAACACTCCATTTGGACTGCCTAGCTGGGGAAAACAAGAGGCCAATACTTCATGTTCCCAAAATGGTCTCAAAGAAAAACAAAGAATGCTACATTTTTTTTAAGCTGCAGCTTTCCAGCCCTACCAGGCCAGCGCAAATAATATCTGCTTCTACTACAAGTTCATTACCACACATTTTGGAAAGGCAAACAGGATAATTTGGTACTTGACCCGTAACAATATTAAATGGAAAAAAAAACCTGATAAGGTGAAAGACAGGTATTTTTCCTTGAGGAGAAAGTTTCTCTTATTAAACTGATTGACTTGACCCTAGGAATCGCACTGTTGCATGGAGACTAGGAGCAGCACAATCCAAACTAAAAGTTTAGATATTGTTCTTTTAGAAGAGGAGAGTTTTATTTAAAAGTGGAAGGGAAAAAGGGAGGCTGCAGAGAAACAAGCGTGAGCAAAGACTATTGCAGTCCAGCGTTCTCTGCAGGCTTAGAGGAGAGAGATGGGATTGATCAGCAACACTTCCTGAGCTGCTGAGGTTTATCAACAATAGAATCACTTTCTGGGGATTTTATTTAATTTATTTATTTATTATAAAATAAGTGCGGAGAAAAATCTGACAAAATAAATCCGGAGGTTCCTTCATGCTAATTACTGTGTGCCTGGTATGGGTGAGAAAGACAGGAGACTGAAAATTGACAGACAAAAAGACATAATATAATGAGAATAAAATTCTCATATTCCTAGGTCTTAGTCATGCAGCTCAAACAGAAGGAAAGAGCTAACTATGATATTTTTTTAATATAGCATTTCTGAATAAAAAGAAACCATGCTATGTATGACCAAACTAAGATGAACTTCAATGGCAAAACATGAATGTTCTGTGGTTAAACTCTGTCAGGCAATGTCTGGACAAAGTAAATACAGAAGCTGAGAGAGTGTTCCAAAGAAACTGTGGACATTAGAATAGCATAGGATCCTCCATAATCCAACAAAACACCTGATGAAGTCAATTTAAAAAAATTATATATAGATCAGTGATTCAAAGGGTGCAAAGCAAAAAATGAAAGGCAATAGATAAGATCTTCAGGGCAAGGACTATCTTTATTTCTGTAGTCTACATAGCACACACGGATTATTGGCACTAAACATACACCATTTTTATTAATAACACCAGCTCTTTATGTAAAAGGCCTCACTATATTCAGCGTTAGATTTCCCATCCCTTGACATACCGCCTAGTAAGAGTAGATAGATTGCGGTGTTCATTCTTTGTCGCTGAACCAGTCTATCTTCAAAGGATTTTTTTTCTAGTTTTCTCACAATGGGCAACATTGTATAGAGCAGAATCTGAATACGGAGGATTGTTATTTAATATATGTTTTATTTCTCCAAAGGCAGCAGATAAGCATTTGATCCTTAACAAGAACATCATTGCTTGAACCTCATGTAAAAATCTACAGCCACGAGGGAGAAGAGCAGCAGCAAACGGATCATGTGACTAATCTTGATTTCTTAAACAGCATGAAGGTGTTCTTGATGTGCATGGAATTGCCTTCACCTTCCTATGAATGATAGTCATCAAGCATCAAGACTATGATATGACGGTGACAGTGGACTCAGCAGAGCTGAATATAAGATAAGACTTTAAGATCCTATAAGGCTTGAATGAGAGAGGGGTAGACTTTGGATGTGTCAAGCTTCAAGAGCTGGACTATTAGTCCTGATGCCTGAGCTGAATTCAAACTCAGATACTTAGGCCTTGTCTACACTATAGGGGAAATTCGATTTAAGCTATGCAATTTGAGTTACGTGAATAGCATAACTCAAATCAACATAGCTTAGATCTACTTACCGTGGGGTGCACACTATGCAATGTCGATGGAAGACGGTCTCCCGTCAACTCCCCCTACTCTTCTTGATCCGGTGGAGTACAGGAGTCGATGGGAGAGTGATCTGTGGTCGATTTAGTGGGTCTTCATTAGACCCACTAAATAGACCGCTGATGCATCGATCGCCACTTGTCAATCCCCTGGTAAGTGTAGACAAGCCCACCTAAATTCCTCCTGCTTTTTCAGTTGAGTAAGTCCCTCCTCAGTTGTAGTCATGCAAAATGCTTATTGTGCTGCCAGGTCAGAGCTGGATGAATTTCAGTGGTGGGTGAAGTGATTCCACTAGGTCATACAATCCATATTCACTTTCAAATTGTTTTGGATAAAAAGTGCTCTATACACTTTATGCACTCTATATACACTCACCCTACAACTCACCATTACAAGAAAGTATCAGAAGAACTACCCCAACCTGCCTCTCAGTAAAGTTTATACTCATTTTAGTAGTTAATCATGATGAACTTCCCCAGCAGTATATTTGAGCCAATCTACACATAAGCACAGTAAAGGTAAATTAAAATTTAGTAGTAGGATGGCTGAATCAAATTAGTTACTACAATCAAAGTCAAGGATATAATCAAAGCCCTTGTAGAAAGCACAGGAGTTGAAAAAAGAATTCCTAAATGAATATTTTGGTACTCTTTATGTGTTAACATTAGTGTTTACACATGTGTTAACATTAGTATTTGATAAAACAACAAGAGAATTGGCAAAATACATTCAGAATTTGAAAGGCAATTGAGGACGGATGGCCCTATGGGGATAGCACTAGACTAGGACTCAGACGATTAAGGCTCAGTTCCTAGCTCTGCCTCAGTCTTCTTGTGTTACCTCGCACAAGTCACATCATATCTCTGAGCCTAAGTTCCCCATCTGCACTGTGGGGAAAACAATATCTCTCTACCTCATAGGTATATTGTGAAAATACAGCTATTAATGACTGTGAGTCACTCAGATACCACAATAATAAAGGCCATACAAGTAAATAGATAGACCATAACATCAATATTCTTCTCAAACTGTAAAACCAGCAACCATGTTTTCCCGTGTTATAGTACAGCATCTACCACAACTGGGCCCTATTCTTGATTGGGGTCTGTGTGCTACTATGAGAGGCACATGCTCATCCTAGCCTGTCTCCAGCAAATGACACAGCCAAATACCTTTCATCAAACTGCATGTGGGAGGTAGGGAAGGAAGATGATCAGGATTGCGGGCTCTGGAAATCCAAGGTGAAATTATGCTTTGGTAGTGGAGAGTTTAATAGACAAGCTGTATGCTATTTATGCCATCCTTCCCCATTACTTTTCACATAACACATTGGTCTGGATTGTGTCCTAAGGACCCAACCCAGTGTGAAGAATGGTGTATGGCTTCTCCATCCTAGCACATCTCTTGTAACTCAGGAGGCCATAATTCCCTCATTATCATCACCCCCTCCATACAGGCTCACTTACATTGGTCAGTGGAGGCAGAGCCAAGACTGCACTTTCCTTCCCATCTGCCCCATTCGAGAAGTAAGTGGGGTGTGCATGTGCAGCTCCTTACCCCTGTGTGATTCAAGATCCTCCTTATTCCATCTTCTCCTCCCACACCATATTCTGCTATGCGGGTGAGTAGCCCAAGGCAAAACGGAGACCCAACACAGAATCTCCCAAATAAAGTGAGATTTGGAAACACATATCAAGACAACCCCAACCCTTGGATGTATAAGGTAGAGGGGGGAATTTCTAGCCTCACCATGGGCTCTACGAAGTTCTTTTCTAAAAGAGTAAATAAAATCTCATTTGCAGTGTTGTTGTTGTTGTGCTGGTTCTAGGGTATGAGAGAGACAAGGTGGGTGAGGTAATATCTTCTGTTGGTGAGAGAGCCAAGCTTTTGAGCTTACACCAAGCTCTCCTTCAGGTTTGAAGAAGACTCTATCTAAGCTCAAAAGCTTGGCTCTTTCACAGAAGTTGGTTAAATACAATGCCAGCTGTTCAGTGCTCAGAAGCAAATCTACAGTGACAAAATAGCATATGCAAGGAGAGTGCAGTAAAACAACTTAAGGGGAAAACTACAATTTGAAGCTTCCAAGATGATTATAAAAATTATGAAAAATACCAGAACAATGTCAGTTTTAGTGTTTTTCTTTGGGCACGGAGCTTAGGCATTACGCTAGGCACTGTATCTACAGAGTAAGAAACAGTCCCTGTGTCAAAGAACATACAATCCAAAATAGGTAAAACAGATGAGGAACTAAGGCACAGAGAATCTAAAACGACACCTACTCTTAAGATGGCATGTGGAGTAAAAGCTGCACGCCTAGCTAGCGTGGGTATAGATATCAGTGCAGATGAGACATAAACGCCGAGTTTCTAATCTGCTGGGAGGGTGCTCTCCCCAGCTCCACCCAGGCCCCGCCTCCACTCCACCCCCTCACCCAGTTCCGCCTCCTCCCCCAAGCACGCTGTGCTCTCGCTCCTCTCCCCCAGTACCTCCTGACACCGCAAAACAGCTGATCCATGGTAGGTGCTGGGAGGCAGGGGGAGGTGCTGGTTGGCAGGGCCCCCGGGGGGGGGGGCAAGGGGGAGATTCTGATAGGGGGACTGCCGGTGGCTGCTCAGCATCCACCATTTTTTTTCCTGCGGGTGCTCCAGTTCTGGAGCACCCACGGAGTCGGGGCCTATGTGAGACATGGCTTAGGCATGTGGTGTCCTACATGCCTGAACCCCCAGGCAATACACCCTACATGGCTCTCTACATGCCCAAGCAGTGCACTTCCCACATCTTTCCTTTTCCCTGCTGCCTCCCCGTGCCAGAGCTTTTCACTGTGGTGTGTAGCTACACGTGTAGTGCCTGTACTCTACACACCTCGGTAAGTGTAGATATAGCTTAAGTGACCTCCCCAAGGTCACGCAAAGTCTATGGAAGAGCTGGGAGTTGAATGCAGATCTCCTGGACCCCAGTCCAATGCCTGAATTTCAAAATCATCTGTTTTTTGGTCGTGCTGGCTGAAAACATGAGAAATAAGTTATTAAGCATATTGCTGTACAAATGTATATGATGCTTTATGGATGTGCAAAAAAGGTAAGAGCCCTGCTCAGTAAAACTTCCAAGGCCCCAATCTGGCAAACACTTACACATGTAATTAATTTTGCACACGAGTAGTCTCATTGAAATCACTGGAATTACTCACAGATGTGTAGTTCAACACACAACCTAACTGATCAATATAATAGATGGAACAACAGCTCAGGCAAGAGGAAGTTCAGAGATACGATGAAGAGATCAATGTAGGCAGAAGGGTATTTTGACTAAGGAAGATTAGAATGTGCTTGACAAATAGGAAGTGGGCAGCATGAAAAAAGTGTGGATCTGAGAGTGGAAAACATTAGAAATGAAAGGTTTCAGAGTAGCAGCTGTTAGTCTGTATTCGCAAAAAGAAAAGGAGTACTTGTGGCACCTTCGAGACTAACCAATTTATTTGAGCATAAGCTTTCGTGAGCTACAGCTCACTTCATCGGACGCATTCAGTGGAGTGAGCTGTAGCTGACGAAAGCTCATGCTCAAAAAAATTTGTTAGTATCTAAGGTGCCACAAGTACTCCTTTTCTTTTTATTAGAAATGAAGTTACTAGATATTATCTGTATCAGTTTTACAAAGGCAAGAATAATTTCATTAGCAATGTGTTGTTTTCAAACTGTGGTCTGCCGGGTCATTTCAGTAAACCGAACGTTTGGCTAACACTAATTTCATTTGTGAATAAGTTGGTATTGGAGATATGAACCTTGACATTTTGTTCTTTTAGAATATGTCAGTGTAAGGGATGAGAGAGAGGATCTGATGTCCAAAAGGAAATTTAATATTGCAGATACTTCTTTCCATTTGAGGTGGACAGGTCACACAAGTAGTCGACTGATTTATACCACCAAGAGCAAAAAAACATACACCAAGATTTAAAAGAGCAGAAAGAGAAAGCTCAGAGAAGAAATGGGAGAAATTAATCAGAATTAGAAAATTAGCTTTGGAATCTTAGATGCAATTGGAGATTTCTGATTGAGTCTCGTTATTGACATTGTACCTATGACACCTGTAAATCCCAGCATATACAGTATGGAACTATCTACTTTAAAAAATTTTATGTAAAGATTTTGTGTCATAATAGCCTAATGATAAGATACTTGGACAATACATTTCCAGGTAACTATGGAACTTCACCTTAACCTTCAACCATGTGTCTTAAAATGATCACCTGAGGGATGCTCTAATACTAAAAAATAAAATAAAATATAGATGTGGACATAAGAAATGTACGAGCTTGTCATGTTGCACTGCTGAAAAAGTAATAATAATTAATAACATTTGCTATAGTAGTAGAAATGCCATTGTACTACAATATGCTGACACATGTATATGCTCTTTATGGCTGCTATATTACTCAGGCACACAGAAATAAAGAAAACTGTTTTCACTGCTATAAATCAGATGTTTACAAGCAGAATAAAATAGTTAAGATGATTGATGGTTAGGTATAAAACTCTTACCAACCACTGCTGAATAGAGAGTTTTAATAATACATAAATTAAAAAAACTTGATTCAGATGCTCACTCCCAGGGCTGACAGGAGCTATGACCTGTTTATGCCATCTTTCAACACCCTTTCTGGTCAGCAATCATAGCAGTGTTTGATGCAACTGCATCCAGCTCTTCCTTAACCAGAGGGAATAAAGGAAAATAAAGAAAGGTGAAACAGATCACTTCCTCCAACAGTCTCTTGTAAACAAAAAAGGCCATTTAGAAACCATGGCTAACTACGCTCAAGAAGCAATGTGCAACAAAGTCTGCTACAGTATTGTTATATGTAGTGTTGTAGCCATGTTGGTACCAGGATATTAGAGAGACAAAGTGGGTGAGATAATATCTTTTATTGGACCAATTTCTGTTAGTGAGAGAGACAAGCTTTTGAGCTTACACAGAGCTTTTCTTTGGGTCTAAGGTCTTCCTTAAGAAAAGCTCTGTATAAGCTCAAAAGCCTGTCTCTCTCACCAACAGCAGTTGGTCCAATAAAAGATATTACCTCATCTATCATGTCTGCTTTTTCAATGTAAAGGACTGTGCCATGTTGGGGACAAGTTTGTCCAATCCAGAGTTTTAGGAATGTAGAGAATAGTTGAGATTCTTGGCATTTAACATGTGCCCTGGCTCATATTTTATTTATATCACCACATGGGCTTTCCACTGCTAGAGAGTGTCTGTGTGTGATGTGAGGGAGGAAAATTTGATTTTTCACAATAATATGAAAAAAATCTAAACCAAAAAGATGCTCTGTATGTCATGGAAGGATGGAGTTGAGTGGATTAAGCCCCCCCCGCCCTAGGGAAATGCAATGCAGTTGTGAAAGAGCAGCAAAATGCTTACAATTGAAGAGTCAGGTCTGATGCATCAAAGAAGTTGAGCAAGTACTTAAATTTAAGCATGTGAGGAGTCCCATTGACTTTCTTGTGACTCATCACAAGCTTAAAATTAAACCTGTGCTTAAGTGTTTTCATGGACAAGGGACTTGGGCAAGAGTGAAAATAGGGAAAAACAGAGCACTGGTTCAAATTCTGGCCAGGTCAGTATTGACTAAAATCTTTTTACCATTTGACAGCTGTTCAATAGCCTATATGAAATGAACTAGTTAGTAGGTCTCAGTTAATTCCTTCTTGGATAGATGCCACCTCCAGAAAACCAGCACCATATTTTCACTCGTTGACACTACATTGGGCCGTTTCTACTAAAAAGCAAAGCAATGGCTGGACATGGGAAAGGAACTGCACTCTCAACCCTCATCCCTTAGGTCAGGGATGAGGGATGGCAGAGCAGATGAGGAATAGCCATAGCTCATACTGTATCTGTTCAGTGTTTAAAAAAAGGAGGACATCATTTTGAAGGAGCATCAATCCAGTTCTCTTCTCATGCACATAATTCACTGAGCAAATAAAAAATAGAGGAAAATGGTGTGTCCGGGGGAGCTTAATATTAGGGTCAAGTTATTGAGGGAGAGAGGGGGATTTGGTCTTGGATGAAATGTGTGCAGTTTGCATGTGTGTTTTAAAAACTACAATACTTTTACATCATCTACAGGTACATGTGAGATGCAATGCACTCTAGTACATTATTATAAAATGAAAGTGAATTATGGTAGCGCAGTCTCCTTGATCACAGACAATAGCTTGTAGGACTTTAATCTCTGATTATTACTTACTTTTACAATATTTAGAAGTGGTGTTTTCATGATCTATCCATTTGTCATTAGCCCTGCAAAGCAATCAGCAGTCAGGATTCTCCAAAACCTGCAAATCTGGGTTATTAAAAAAAAACCCACACTCACTGTCAAATGCTGATCTCTTATTTCATTACAATGCATATTAAATTCAGTTAAAATGCTTTTTTATTGCTTCAAACAACTCACACAGCAGTTTGAGTGGGAATGCCAGTAATTAATTAGCATGTTACTAAGGAAATGCAGGTAGACAGATTTTAAAGTGTTTTGTTTTTCACCTCAAGCAAAATGCTTTAGTTTTCTAATTTGAGAAAAGTTATGCCTTGGACTGGGTAACTCATGGGATTGACAATAAAATACATGAGTCTTTCACCATAAATTATTGGTTGAAATATGATTAATTTCAGTAGTGAGTGAAAGTCATATAATTTGATGCATGTTCAGTGATCCGAATGATTAATCTTAGTCTAGTTCCTCGTGGCTATGTAACCATCACAACCGGATGTCTCAGTTTAGGGGCTGTGGCTTGAATGGCTATGAAAAGTTAATTACTCACTGTCAAGGTTCCTTCCCCACTCTGAACTCTAGGGTAAAGATGGGGGACCTGCGTGAAAACCCCCTAAGCTTATTTTTACCAGCTTAGATTAAAGCTTCCCCAAGGTACAAACTATTTTGCCTTTTGCCCTTTTACTTTATCGCTGCCACCACCAAGCGTCTAACAGATATATAACCGGGAAAGAGCCCGCTTGGAAACATCTTTCCCCCCCAAAATCCTCCCCAACCCTGCACCCCCTTTCCTGGGGAAGGCTTGATAAAAATCCTCACCAATTTCCATAGGTGAACACAGACTGAAACCCTTGGATCTTAAGAACAATGAAAAAAAGCAATCAGGTTCTTAAAAGAAGAATTTTAATAGAAGAAAAAGTAAAAAGAATCACCTCTGTAAAATCAGGATGGTAAATGCCTTAAAGGGTAATCAGATTCAAAACATAGAGAATCCCTCTAGGCAAAACCTTAAGTTACAAAAAGACACAAAAACAGGAATCTACATTCCATTTAGCACAGCTTATTTTCTCAGCCATTTAAACAAAACAGAATCTAACACATATCTAGCTAGATTACTTACTAAGTTCTAAGACTCCATTCCTGTTCTGTTTCTGGCAAAAGCATCACACAGAGGAAGAGAGCCTTTGTTTCTCTCCCCCTCCAGCTTTGAAAGTATCTTGTCTCCTCATTGGTCATTTTGGTCAGGTGCCAGCGAGGTTATCCTGGCTTCTTAACCCTTTACAGGTGAAAGGGTTTTTCCTCTGGCCAGGAGAGATTTTAAAGGTGTTTACTCTTCCCTTTATATTTATGACACTCACTCACTGCGTAAGGTAGTCCCTCAAGATCAAACACTGAGAGTCACAGTTGATCACAATAAGGGAAGCGTTCACTGTGAGAGCTCATATTTTAGCTGCTGTATATAAGCAGAGGTCACTGTGCTTGGAATTGGATTTCCATTAAATTGAACTTTTCATATATTCTAAGCAAAATGTTATGTTTTTGCTTAGAATATATGAAAAGTTCAGTTTAATGGAATTCCAATTCCAAGCACAATGACCTCTGCTTATATATAGCAGCTAAAATATGAGCTAAAATATGAGTAGTTCTTCCCAGTAGATTCCTATTACACCTTTTTTCTCTATGATCCATCCCGAGAGAACTATTATTTCTTTTGTTTTCATGTTATAGACACAAAAAAATACTATAAACTTTAGGAGGAATGGGCAGATTTTCTGTGGCTCTCCTAATCTTCTCACTTAGGAAATTTTCAGAATCTAGTATGATTGCTGTAATCCAGCCATTACATTTTCCATACACATGGAGAAACCTTATACTTTCAGCTGGAATAATTTATTTTAGATTAAAGAGGGGGAAGCAAAACACAAAAGAATAAAATTAGTCTTCATGTGACATCACAGTGTGTCTCTCCTGTGTAACATACTGCATTAATTCTACCTCACAAATTGGCAGATCCCCTTTAGGTGGCAGATGTCTTTAAATTTAATGGTGTAGTGTACAAAACAAAAAATCATAAGAGTTTTATCCCTGTATGCACTTCATTGCCAACAAAACCTAGACTTCCCACTGACTTACTTGGGTAAATTAAGTTAGCCAGAAACTAGGAAGTTGACAAACCTGGGTGATTCCAGTTAGATTATATAAACCAGCTATGGGACAGTATGTAATAACATCCTAAATGACTACAACCTTATACTGTACATGATTCGACATTGGTGAGGCCTCATCTGGAGTACTGTGTCCAGTTTTGGGCCCCACACTTCAAGAAGGATGTGGATAAATTGGAGAGAGTCCAGCGAAGGGCAACAAAAATGATTAGGGGACTGGAACACATGAGTTATGAGGAGAGGCTGAGGGAGCTGGGATTGTTTAGCCTGCAGAAGAGAAGAATGAGGGGGGATTTGATAGCTGCTTTCAACTACCTGAAAGGGGGTTCCAAAGAGGATGGCTCTAGACTGTTCTCAATGGTAGCAGATGACAGAACGAGGAGTAATGGTCTCAAGTTGCAGTGGGGGAGGTTTAGATTGGATATTAGGAAAAACTTTTTCACTAAGAGGGTGGTGAAACACTGGAATGCGTTACCTAGGGAGGTGGTAGAATCTCCTTCCTTAGAGGTTTTTAAGGTCAGGCTTGACAAAGCCCTGGCTGGGATGATTTAACTGGGAATGGGTCCTGCTTTGAGCAGGGGGTTGGACTAGATGACCTTCTGGGGTCCCTTCCAACCCTGATATTCTATGATTCTATGATTCTAAGTGTTCATAGTTATACTGTGGAGAAGCCTATGGTGGAGCTTAGAGAGGGGTTACGTCTTAGGCAACCTCTTTCAAGATTCAGTAATAGAACTGAGTGAATATTTCACAATGAATAATTTATCCAACAATTTAGCTTCATCATCTGTCTGCTGAATATTTTCCAGAAGTTTGCAATCTCCTCAAATGTATTTGTTCAGAATTATTCAGGGCTTTCCCTCCTTCCCTTGACCAACTCCCAAAATTGCAACTCTATGAAGTGATGCAAAAAATTTGCAAAATTCTCTATTCTAATTGTATTGGTAAATTGTGATTGGGCAGATAGCTATGTGATATTGTTTCTTATGTAAGTACTTCTAGTGCAAAACCTCAGATGTGGATTTAAAAATATTTTTTTCCATATACTCTTGCATGTGACTTCAAATATTGCTTTCCATGAATATTGTGTAACTCAGTCACATAAATGTTTCGCATACAAACAACACAGAAGGGGTTGCGGTCATAGACAAAGGGAATTAAGGTTACAGTGTCATTAAATACATGTTTTGCAGTGATGGTTTAAGTCTTGTTTGCTTGCCTGCTTCCTGTCTAGGATGTAATAGTAAAACCTAAATGCTGCATCAAGATTGCTTTAACTGCAACGTTCTACAGCCGAAGGGTGGTGAGAGGAGTGTTGCTGAAATGTCCAAAAACAAGGCAAAAAATAACAAGTCTGCAACACAGTGGGCTGCCTCTAGGACCCAGGGAAGAAGTAGTTCAGGAAGGAGAGGCTTACTTTCTTCCTCATTCTGGATTACTCTGACTACACTATAGCTTCTTTCTCCTCTTTCCTACCAGCCCACCAGCCTCAGGCTGCTTAAAGATGAAGTGGAGCTCTGACTGTCCAGATCTCTTACACCCTCTGGAACTGGAGCTGCAGACATGAAAGATTGAAACTAGACCTGAGTGAAAAGTCTTGGACACAACTTTTTTCCTTTGAGAAATGCAGATTTGTGCTGAGTGAAACATTCTGTGGGCTTTTATCAAATTCACCAAATTGTTTCACCAGAAAAAAAATCTGTTTTGGCTTTTTTGAAACAAAACATTTTAATTGTTCAATTCAAAATGACTTTTAAAAATGCTATTCAAATTCATTTTTAAAAAAAGTTTAAAAATCGTACAAAATGTTTTGTTCAGCTCAAAATGATTTTTCCCTCAAGTTTTCTCTGTTTTGGCCAGCAAACCAAAAATCATTTATTCACACAACTCAAGTTGAAAAAAATGCCAATTATTATTTTGTTGGAAAATTCAGGAAAAAAAATAAAAATTTCCCACAATTTTTTAAAATGGAAAAACCAAACCCAAAACTAGTTTGGTATTCAAAAACTTTTCTTTTTATACTAACACCAAAGATTGAAAACTGACTTTAGTTGGAAAAAAAAGTTTTGGTTTATATATTTTTGCTAATTATTTAATTGCCATTTTCTGTGTGTAACCCTTCTGCCAGGTTGAGCCAGCAGCAGCAAGGGTCAGGTTCAGTATCTAGGGGTTCCTTTTTACCAATAATACAAAAAACTATCACAAGCCCCCACCCACTGACCTGGGACAATTACACACCATCCCCTGGGCACCTCTAAGAGGCAATACTTCCCCTCTCGCAAGCACAGAGTCTGAATGTAGCAAAAAGTTTTAATAAAAGGAGGGAAGTAAGTCAGCATTAATTTGGGAAAACACTGCAACTAGGGTTCATAAGTATGAACCATGAGCAAAAGACCACCACCACCCCCAAGTAAGTTGGGCAGTGTCCTTTTCCCCTCTGGTTCTTAAGGCCAGCAACCCAAAATCCTTTAACATGCCCATCCCTTCTCTGCACCCCACTTACAGTTGCTGTCCTTGCCCAGTGCAGCCCCCGAGTTCAGAGGTTTGTCCACAGAGTTCACCTCCCACCCTGGGTGGAAGGGTGGGGGCAAGGATGCCCCTTACATGCTCCACTGCTCAGGCACTTGCTCACCACTCCACCGGCCGATTGCTGCACCTCTCTGTGGGGCTCTGCTCTGCTCTGGCCCTCTCTGGCAGCCACCCTGCTGGCCATCCACATGCCTCTCCACCAGCCTCCCTGCTGGCCACTTGCCCACTACATAACACAGCACTCAGTGATTTCAGCTATTAGTGGGGGAACCTCACTGCTGGTGCACACTGAGCAGTCTCTTGCAATAGAGACACTGTCCCAAAGTATGTCTAATACTTACATCTAGGTATCAGTGATTTCAGCTTTGCAGCATGTAACAAGACTCTCAATTGAATCTAAATTAGTTATTTTATTATACCATGGAGAGAGGAGGGGTAAAATGGTGTTTGGGACCCTTAAACAGGGCCCAAACCACCCAGTGCAAATATCTGTCTCCTCCCTCTCTCAACTCATTGGTCTTTGGAACCCATGTACCCTGCCTAGTTCAGTTGAGGGTGAGTCCCTCCATGGGTGTATGCTAGGTACCATTCTGCTGCCCTCAATTCACACAACAAGGATAAAAACCCTCTATTAATCCTGCCCCAATAACAAGGACATCCAACACCAGCCACAAGTTATCATTTAGGCAATCAGTTCTATCATTTAGGCAATCAGTTATCAGGGTGGGTGTGTCCATGCAAGTGAGATCAGCTCCTGAAGTCCGTTTCCACAGCTCACCACTAGATGTCAGAGGAAAGCTCATTCAGACTCTGCTTACATGTGTGTATCTGTGTGTGTGTCTGTGTACATATAATCCACCACCGCTAACTGAGAAGTGCTAGAAGGTAGGAGAAACTCTGTTCCCTTCAGACTCAGTATAGGCCTGATCCAAAGCCCACTGAAGTCAGGACTCCCCCTGATTTCAATGGGCTTTGATTCAGACCCACAGTATTTTCTTCTGAGTCAGTATTGAGCCATTAGTTTTAGAAGGTCCTGTGCTGCCGCACATGCCATTTCTCAGTAAGGCATAACCAGATTCGTGATTACACCCTATTGAACAATTCATTGTGAATAATTAAATTGACAAATCATGCCCCCAAAGATAGTCTATTCATAGACTAGGATTTCATGAATTCATTCATTCATGAATTTTATTTCATTAGTTTTCTCTTTGAACTCTGAGCCTTGTCTATTCCCCATGATTATCTTATATGTCACAAGGTTTTGTTTCTGTTCTCTGGATGAATGTAACTCAAATAATTAGGTTTCTAGTTTGAATACTGGTGGAAAGCAGATTAAAAATGTAAGAGTTTCAATGTGTGAATTTAAAATATGCTTTCTGCCAGCTTTTGTGCTCGAAAAACTTGATGACACATTTGAGGAAAGGGATTACATATGTTCACTAATCACACATGTTTGTAGAGTGTGAATATTGTCAAAATGAATTTATTCTGAAATTCTGACTGTGGTCCTCCTGACTGTTCATGGCCATTAAAGATTTTATACCCGTTTATAAGCTTGATGTTAACTCTTATATCAAGGCTAGATTCCAATACAGACAACTACATTTTCATCCATCTAAATTTGCTGTGTAGTTTCTATGGGATAATTTACTGTTTCCCTTTTTAAAAACAATTGTGTACCAGAAGTGGCTGGGTCAGGTGTTATTGTAATTTGAGAGTGTAATGATCACTGCACAGTGCTTTGAGATCATTTGGCAGTCCTCGAGGAAGATAAGTGATTGCCCATTCTCCAATCACCCTTATATGAATATGGGTTTATTCAGACAATAACTAAAAATAGGACTCAGAGCTCCAAATATCAGTCCTAAGGCATGGCTCTTACCTCAGAGCCTGGGTGAGCAAAAATGTTCCTTCATTTAGTCCTGTTCCTTTTTTATGATTTCTTAAGGAATGACCCATCTGGAGTTCTGCTTGCAGCTGTCCTGCTCAGAGCTGATTTCCCAGAACCAGTTCCTCCAAATGACTGTTTCAGTTCTCTAATAAGGAACCAGCTACTTGCTGCTTCCTTCCCGCACCATGTGTCTCTGGTTAGCTCATTTAGCAAGCCTATCTACACCAGGCTTCAAGTTTCCTGCACTCAGGTACCTTGGTCCCTCAGCTCTCTTGCAATACCTTTCACTATAAAAACCTCCATTGGACTATCCAGTTGGGCAGAAGTAGTAGCTGTTGACTCAATGGCTACAGTGTTTTTATAGCTGTATTTCTGAGGTTATCAGTGGCCACTTGAAGAGATGATGAATGATTTGTTTCTCTCCTTTTCTCTGTCTTTCAAGTAAGAGGCCCATCAATCACCTACTAATAGCCCATTGGACTAAGTCAAGGACCCTAATGACAGCACTCTGCTAAAATAGCAATTTATCCTGCAGCTACTCCAATGCTAGTAGAGACCAAGAATGGAAAAGGAGATGAACAAATAGAGTTTCCATGAGAGAAGGGGTTTCTTTTAGAGGACAGCTTCATTCATACTTCACAATACTTCTGTGGTGCAAGCCTCTGATATGGAATTATTTTATTGATACATAAAGCAGTGAAAATACATTTTGTGAATATACAGTTAACCTCTCTTTTTCCTTTAGTGCAATAGTGAGTTTGTAATGTAACCCCTTGACCTGCACTGAATCTATGTTTCCTTTTCCTCTGATGCCTCCTTTGATCGTTCTCCCTCTATGTGCAGCTCAGGTTACGAAATAAGAGAGATCCTGCTGTTCGGTTTGCTTCATGATCAGTACCTCTCATTGTTCCAGGAGATGTCCAACACCTAAACAAATACTTTAGCTCAATTTTTAATAAGGGTAATGATGAGCTTACGGGTAGTGGCAGGATGGCTAATGGAAATGAGAATATGGAAGTAGAAATTACCACATCCAAGAGGGAATTAAAACACAAGCATCTTAATGGGACCAAAGTGGGGGGGCCCCGGATAATCTCCATCCAAAAATAGTAAAGGAACCGGCACATGAAATTACCAACCCGATAGCAAAGATTTTTAATTAATCCATAAACTCAGGCATCATATCCTATGACTGGAGGATTGCTAATACAGTACCTATTTTTAAGAAAGGGCAAAAAATTGCAGATGACACAAAGTTGGTATGTATCGCCAATATGGAGGAGGACAGGACTACTATACAAGAAGAACTGGATGACCTTGAAAATTGGAGTAATAGAAATGGGATGAAATTTAGAAGTGAAAAGTACAAAGAACTTGGGGACTAACAACAAGATTTTTTGCTATAAATGGGGGACTTACCAGTTGGAATGATGATAAGAGGAATGGAAAACCTAGTGTAGGAGAAGAGACTCAAAGAGCTTGGCTTGTTTAGCCTAACCAAAGAAAGGCTGAAGGGAGATACGGCAATAAATACCAGGGAGGGAGAGGAGTTATTTAAGCTAAGCAGTGTTGTCACTAGAACAAATGGATATAAAGTGGCCATCAAGAAGTTTAGGCTTGAAGTTAGATGAAGGTTTCTAAGTATCAGAGGAGTGAAGTTCTGGAACAGCCTTCCAAAGGGAGCAGTGGGGTCAAAAAACCTAACTTATTTCAAGACTGAGCTTGAAAAATTTATGGAGTGTATGGTATGATGAGACTGCCTACAATGGTATAGAGCACTCTGCGACTGCTAGTAGTATATATCCCCAAAGTCGCCGGATGGGACACTATATGGAGAGGGCTGTGAGTTACAACAGAGAATTCTTTCCTGTGTATGGCTGTTGGATCTTGCTGAAATGCTCACGGTCCAGTTGACTGCCATATTTATGATCAGGAAGAAAGTTTCCCCGGGGTCAGATTGGCTGCAACCCCTGTGGTTTTTTCCTTTCCTCTGCAGCATGTAGCATGGGTCACTCACAGGTTTAAACTAGTGTAAATGGTGGAGTCTCTGTAATTTGAAGTCTTTAAATCATGAGGTTCTGGGTCCATTACAGGAGTAAGGTTCTGTTGTCTGCAATATGCCGGAGGTGAGATGATTATGATGGCCCCTTCTGGCCTTAAGTTTGAGTCCTTAAATGCAAAGCATCAATACATCTTCCCAAAGAACCCACAAGCAGTCATCTGAATTGACTCTTTTCCAATGAGTGGGATGTGCAGTAGGTTGGATATTTTCTTGTGTTTGTAAGCCCCCCCGAGTCTAGGCAACATTTTGGATTAAATTTAGGAATGGTTCATCTAGAAAATGAGCAAGATAACCAATGTCATATTCTTACATTGGGTAACTGTACTTGCCACAAAAATGTGATCAATACTTGGTTTCCTTCCTGTTGTACTCTCATAGTCTGTGGAAATATCTCTCCTGTGAGCCATAATTAGGCATGCTATTATTCCAATACCCTGCTGAAGACAGTCAGGTAACAGATAAAGCAAACAGGAGTCTAGGATG
Organism: Lepidochelys olivacea; assembly: GCF_965140295.1. Lineage (NCBI taxonomy): Eukaryota > Metazoa > Chordata > Testudines > Cheloniidae > Lepidochelys > Lepidochelys olivacea. Next base: position 75,304,292 of record NC_140417.1, on the reverse strand, counting down.
TGTGACAAAGTTCCTCCTCTGCCTCGGTGGGTCCTGCACTTATTGATGGGTTTGCTCGCCTCAGAGGTTCACAGCCCCCTTCAGTTTGACCACTTTCATGGCTCAAATCTGCTGTTCACTCTGTTAGCCTCATCACTGGCCAGCATGAGGAAAAGGAAGAAGAACAATACCCGCAGTCTCCGCTGACCCACCTAGTGGAATGGGGAACAGGCCAGAGACCTTCCCCTCTGGTGGAACCCACAGTCCAGGTCAACTCATCCGGTATCAAGTAGGGAGTTGGGGGGATGGGGGGAACCTGGGCCTGTCCTCTACTCTGGGTTTCAGCCCAGGGCCCTGTGGATTGCAGCTGTCTACAGTGGCTCCTGTAACAGCTGCGTGACAGATAAAACTCCCTGGGCTACTTCCCCATGACCTCCTCCCAACACCTTCTTTATTCTCACCACAGGACCTTCCTCCTGATATCTGATAATACTTGTACTTCTCAGTCTTCCAGTAGTGTGCCTTCTCACTCTCAGCTTCTTACACGCACACCACAAACTGAAGTGAGCTCCTTTTTAACCCAGGTGCCCTGATTAGCCTGCCTGTCTTCCTTGATTCTAGCAGCTTCTTGATTGCTGCAGGTGTTCTAATCAGCCTGTCTGCCTTAATTTTTTCCAGAAAGTTCCTGATTGTTCTGAAATGTTCCCTGTTCCCTTACCCAGGGACAAGGGACCTACTTCGCCTGCTCTCCTGCTGCTGCCCTCTGGCCTTGGCTTCCTTGCTTTTTGCCCCTGCTTTTGGCTTCCCCCCTGACTGGGCCAGACGCTCTCCCCCATTTCTTTTCTTTTTGTTGTTTTTTTTTCTTTCTCTGCTGTTGCTAGAGTGCTGGCCAGCTGCCGGCCGGCTGTTAGCCTCCCCCCGCCTGCCCTTGGACGCTACTGCTGCTCCAGCTGAACCCCCCCCCCCCGAGAGATGGGGGGCCTGCTGGCCCGCTCCCCAGAGGGGGGCAGTGGAGGGACCCAGCCCCCAGACCCAGCCGCTTGCTGTTCGTCTGCAGACCCGTCTCTGGCTGAGAGAATTTCTTATCATCCACTCCGGCATCCCTGGAATGTTGCAGCTGCGACCCAGAACAGACAGAGAAAAAGCCATCTACTGGAGGAACACCGCCCGGGGAATCTACAAATTGCCGTGGAGGGGGCCCAAGACTGAGTAACTTTCGAACTGTGCTCCTGTGTGGGGGGAGGCCTTGACTATGTCGTGACTGGGTTTGTAGGGATACAGGGGGTGTGGCACAGAGCTGCCCCCTAATTCATCTGTGTCCTCCTAACCCCCACACTACTATCCTCATCACTGCCCCCTCCATCGTCATTGCTGGCTGTTTAACATCTGCCTCTGGACTTAGCTGCTCGCCCTGATTCCACCGTGTGTGGGCCAGAAGCACCAGCCAACCAAACAGGACTCTCTGGACAAGCGTACGGTGGTTCATGTGGCCCCCCACCCTGAGCCTGTCCCTTTTTACCTGACCCCAACTCCTGTTAACCACCTGCCACTGCCCCCTCTGGGGCATCGGCAATGGAGGGCACTGGGGTGACCTCCGCCGCTGCCATGTCCACCGCCTCCCCAGACTCTAGCGGAGCACCCCCAGCCGGCGGGAAAGGCCAGGGTAAGAAGAAAGGGAAGGGCCCCGCTAAAACCACCAGGCCCTCCATGGCAGGGGCCACCCCCACTGCTGCGGCCCCGCCACCGACCACAGTGTCCCTCCTCATTTCCCCCTCCACCAGCTCTGCAGGTGTCCCTCCCCCACCCCCCAGCATGTATGCCCGGGTGGTGGCAGCCCCCCCACCTGCTGCCTCATCATCTCTCCCGCCCACCACCTCCACCACCATCAACAGCGGCCGGGGCCCCTTCCCCACCATGACAAGGAAGCACGGTGTCCGATGCCTTCTGGTGCCCACCTCACCCCACGTGGAGACCTACGTGTGGGCGTTGGTGAGGGTGGTGGGGCCCTCGGCCATTGTGGTGGCCTCCAAAATGTATGGGAAGGTCGTCGTCTTCTTAGCATTGGAGGCTGCCGCCCAGGAGGCGGTGGAGAGGGGCCTGGTGGGGAGGCGGGGAGGTGTTTGTCCCCCTAGAGCTGCTAGAGGACCTGAGCGTCCGCCTGGTCCTGACCTCTGTCCCTCCTTTTCTCCCCAATGCTGCCCTGTTACCCGCCCTTTCCACCCTGGGGAAACCTGTTTCTGTCATCAGCCCTCTCTCGCTGGGCTGCAAGGACCCCACCCTCCGTCACATCTTTTCCTTCTGCCGGCAAGTGCAGCTTCTACTGCCGTCGGTGGCGCATGACGGAGAGGCACTCGAGGGGTCCTTCCTAGTTCCCCACCAGGAGGCCTGTTACCGGGTGTATTTCTCCATGGGGGAAGCCCGGTGCTACCTCTGCCAGGCATCAGGGCATGTCCAGAGGGACTGCCCCTTAGCCCAGCAAAAAGGGGCACCTGGGATCCCTGAGACCCGGCAGGACATTGGCCCCATCATTGCCGACGCCCGTGGCTGCCCGATACCCGAACCCGCCCCCCTCCTCTTCGGACCACCACTTCTCCCGCTCAGGCCCAAGGGGTACCTCCCCCACAATGCCCAGACGAGCGGGAGAGCCGTGCCCTTGCTGCTGACAATCTGGCGGGGCCTATGGAGGAGGGTATGGCAGAGATAGCACCAGGCATGGGAGAGAGCCTATCCCAGGGAGAATCCTCCCTCCCTTATGCTACCCCACCGTACCCCCCTAAGTCCCTGAACCATCACCTTTACCCCCTGACACGACCCCTGCTAACCAGCCCCCAGATGATGCCATGGAGGACTGGGCCCTAGTCCAGGGGAAGCGAGGCAAGCGGAAGGCTCGAGCTCCGCTTCATCTACCAGAGGCAGAGGCCCCCTGGAAGACCAGGAAGGGAGGCACCGATGCCGAACCTTCCGCTTTGCCCATGACTGCGTCCCATCCACCGGTGTCAGCCGGGAAAGACGTGGTAGCACTGGAAGATAGTGTCTTCCCTCCACAGGAGACCGTCCCTTCCAAGACCCTCGAGGAAGCCCCTTCTGTCCTGACACTACCCGAAGCCCCCGTGAACCCCGAGGCAACCATCGTGGAGGGTGCCAGCAGTGAGAACCCCGGGGCGACGGAAAGTGTCCTCTCCTCCATGTTTGAGGAGATCAAGGCCCTAGATCTGACCCTGGTTGCCCCGGGGAGGACGTCCTTTTGCCAGCAAACCTCGATTTGGGCAACCTCACTCCACCCCTCTTTTCCCCATGCTCCCTCCCCCTAACTACTGCTTCTGCTTCCACCTCCAAGGAGCCCCTGGACTCCTCCATCGACCCAGCTGCTGATGGCACCCTGCTGACGACCACCGAGCCTGCTCAGGTGACAGCTGGCACCATGCGGCCAGGACACGAGTCGCCAGGGGCACCCCCCGTCAGTGCGGAGCAATCAATTACTCATCTACGGGATGGGTCAAGGACTGTTGCGTGGCCCACTGGGGGATGCGAGCGTCCCTGCCAGTGAGGATCCCCCCCGGCCTCCCCCATGACACCCCTCACCATCACAAGGTTGAACACCCGGGGTTGTAGGATGGCTCTCTGCAGGTCCCAGGTGCTCTCCTTCCTTCGGGAGGGAGGGTACTCTGTGATTTTCCTGCAGGAGACCCATACGGATCCGACCGCCGAAGACAGTTGGCAGCTGGAGTGGGCAGACAGGGTCTACTTTAGCCATTCCATGATTCGGCAGGCTGGAGTGGCGACCCTGTTCTTCCCCGACCTACGGCCCGAGGTGCTAGGGGTTGCCGAGGCCGTGCTGGGTCGCCTGCTGAATCTCTGGGTCTGTATAGAGGGGCTCATCGTTAACCTTGTTAACGTCTATGCCCCGACATCAGGCCCGGAGCGGCTGCAATTCTATCAGCATGCGTCCACCTTCCTTGGCACCTTAGATTCTCATGAGTGCCTGGTCCTGGGAGGGGATTTTAATACTACCCTCGAGCAGCGAGAGTGCTCGGGGCCCGAGCAGAGCCCGGCCGCCGTGGACACCCTCCGGGAGATAGTCAAACATCACTCCCTAGTGGACATCTGGCGTGACCACCACCTGGATGACACTTCCACATTCACCTTTGTCCGGGTGGAAGCCCATCGGACGAGCCACTCCCGGTTGGACTGCATTTATTTATCACGCTTCCATCTCTCATGAGCCCACTCCTCCAGCATTCGGCTGGCCCCATTTTCTGACCATCACCTAGCCACCGTGACAGCCTCCCTCTGTGCGGAGAGGCCAGGGCCGGCCTATTGGCATTTTAACAACAGCCTGTTGGAGGATGAGGGCTTCATGACGTCCTTCCGGGAATTCTGGCTGGCCTGGCGAGGGCAGAGGCATGCCTTTCCCTTGGCGCAGCGATGGTGGGACCTGGGGAAGGTGCGCACCCGGCTTTTCTGCCGCGACTACACCCGGAGCACCAGCCGACGGAGAAATGTGGCGATAGAGCAGTTGGAATGGGAGGTCTTAGAGCTGGAGAGGCATTTGTCCGCCAGCCCCAAAGACCCGCTCCTCTGCGGAGCATGCCAGGAGAAGCGGGAGGAGCTCCAGGAGAAGCGGGAGGAGCTCCGGGCCCTCGAGGACCATCGGGCCCGGGGCACCTTTGTTCGATCCCGCATCCGCCTCCTTTTAGGAGATAGATCGCGGCTCCTGCTTCTTCTATGCCCTGGAGAAATGAGGGGGGCCAAGAAACACGTCACCTGCCTCCTGGTAGAAGACACCACACCCCTCACGGAACCGGCGGAGATGTGCGGGAGGGCCCGAGCCTTCTACGCAAATCTTTTCTCCCCGGATCTGACCGACCCTAGTGCTTGCAGAGTGCTTTGGGAGAAGCTCCCTACAGTCAGCGCGAGTGACCGAGACCGGCTAGAGTTGCCTCTCACTCTGGCCAAGTTCTCAGAAGCCCTCCGTTGTATGCCCACTAATAAGTCTCCAGGCATGGACGGGCTGACCGTGGAGTTCTACCGCGTGTTTTGCGACGTCCTCGGCCCAGACCTAGTCACCATCTGGGCCGAGTCTCTGCAGAGCGGGGTCCTCCCTCTTTCGTGCAGGTGAGCTGTGCTCGCCTTATTGCCGAAGAAGGGGGACCTCCGCGATTTACAAAATTGGCGTCCCGTCTCGCTCCTCAGCACGGACTACAAAATCATAGTGAAAGCAATCTCGCTGCGGCTAGGGTTTGTGCTGGTGGACGTGATCCACCCAGACCAGACCTATACCATCCCGGACCGCAGTATCTGGTTAACCTAATCTAACCTATTTCTGGTTCAGGACCTTTTGGAACTCGGGCGTAGAGACGGTCTGTCGTTCGCCCTCCTGTCCCTAGATCAGGAGAAGACATTCGATAGGGTGGACCACGGGTACCTCCTGAGCACTCTGCAGGCGTTTGGCTTCGGACCCCAGTTTGTGGGTTTTCTCCGGGTGCTGCACGCTTCCGCAGAGTGTCTGGTTAAGCTCAAGTGGACCCTGACCGAACCGGTCAGCTTTGGGTGAGGAGTATGGCAGGAGTGCCCCGTCTCGGGCCAGCTGTACACTCTGGTGATCGAGCCCTTCCTCTGTCTCCTCCACAGAAGGTTGACAGGATTGGTGCTGCAGGAGCCGGAGCTGCGGCCGGTCCTGTTGGCGTACGCTGATGACATGCTCCTCATGATCCAGGACCCCGGCGACTTGGCCATCTATTCGGCGGCCCCCTCCGCTCGGGTTAACTGGGTCAAGAGCTCTGGCTTGGCGGTAGGAGACTGGCGGCAGGCGAGCTCCCTCCCACCCGCGCTTCAGACCATCCAGTGGACCGCGGGTCTGCTGCTCTACCTCGGCGTTTACCTTTCTGCCACGCATCCCTTTCCACCGGAGAACTGGGAAAATTTAGAGGGCAGGGTGATAGAGCGGCTCCGGAAATGGACGGGACTACTCTGATGTCTCTCCCTCCGAGGGAGAGCGTGGGTGCTTAATCAACTAGTCCTGTCCATGCTCTGGTACCAGCTCAACACCCTGGTCCCGGCCCCGGGTTTCCTGACCAACCTCCGGACATTGATTCTGGGGTTCTTTTGTTCAGGAACGCACTGGGCCCCTGTAGGGGTTATTCATCTACCCCTGAAGGAAGAAGGACAGGGCCTGAAGTGTCTACACACTCAGGTCCATGTCTTCTGCCTCCAGGCCCTATAGAGGCTCCTTTATGGTGCAGGCAATTTGGCATGGAGCACACTGGCACACGCCATCCTGCGCCGCATCCGAGGGCTCCGATATGACCAGCAGCTCTTTTATCTCCATCCGGGAGGTCTTCCGTGAGACCTCTCCGGGCTGCCGGTCTTCTACCAGGACCTCCTCCGGACTTGGAAACTGTTTTTAAGGACCTGGTCCGTGGCGGCCACCGAGGGGGTAGATTTCCTTGCGGAGCCCCTGCTACACAACCCCCAGCTCAGTGTGCAGGTGGCGCAGTCCCGCTCAGTGCACCAGAGCTTGATCCTGGCAGAAGTCACGAGAGTTGGAGACCTCCTGGACTACGATCAGGGAGACTGGATGGATCCCCTGATGCTCGCCCGGTGCATGGGGCTCTCCAGACCTCGTACCCCCAGCGCGTACTTCGGGAGGCCACTTTGCCGCCCACTGCGCGAGCTTAACTTGACTGGGTCCTGCTCGAGGGCACACCCCACCCACCCTCTACCCCAGGCCTGCTGGACCTTTTAATTGGACCCCTGCCCCGCAGACCCAATTGACTCCCTCACCCCTTCACTGCGAGCCGGCTGCATGAACTGCAGCCGGTATGCTTCCAAACCGCACCAAGGAAACATCTATACACGCTCATGCTCCACACCCTTCATGCCCTCACCCTAGTGTCCTGCCCCAACACAAAGTGGCGAGACGTTCTGCCACCTTTGGAGGGTGAGCAGCCCCAGTGGGCCAGCCTATATTACATCTTGGTTCCGAGGCCCATCGGGGACATCAGTTGGCGGCTCCTTCACGGAGCACGGGCACGTACTTGGCGTGATTCACCCCCATCCCAGATACTTGTCCCTTTTGTGGTGTGAGGGAAACCCTGGCGCATGTATATTTGGAGTGCGCCAGGCTGCAGCCCCTGTTCCAGCTCCTCACAAATCTGCTAATATGTTTTTGTTGCATTTTTCCCCTCACCTTTTTATTTATGCACTCCCTATCCATGACCTCACAAAGTCACGGGATCTCCTAGTAAACCTCCTCTTGGCCCTGGCTAAAACAACCATCTATAAAACCAGAGAGAGGAGGTTGGCCAATGGAGTTTCCTGTGACTGTGGGGCCGTTTTCCGATCCTTGGTCCATTCACGTATCCGGGCGGAGTTCCTCTGGGCGGCATCCACCGACTCCCTTGATGCTTTTGAGGAGCGGTGGGCGCTGTCCGACGTTCTCTGCTCGGTGTCCCCATCCGGGTCCCTTTGTCTGACCCTTTGATTGGGGGAGAGAGTAAGAGACCTCAGCCATTGCTGCTGCAGACACCACCACCTTAGAGGGGTCCTTTCACACGTGGGTGCACGTGCCCCTCCCGCGGATTGTCCACCCCACAGCTTGCCCCTCTTGTTGGGTGCTTTCAGAGGAGGGAATTGTTGGTGACACTGGGCGTGGTGCCAGGTAACTCGAGGCGGTGGCAGACCTTGAGAGTCGATGAAGCCCCCTCGCTCTGGGCCACCAGGTAACTCGGAAGGGTGGAAGACCACGAGAGTCGAGGAAGCTCCCAGCTCTGGGCCCAGGCAAGCTTGAACACTTCCCTCCCCTGAAGCTAATGAGAAAACAATTGTGATTGGTTGCTGTGTTACACATTGCATATGCTGCTGTTTTTACTTTGTACGTGTGTTATGCAAATAAAAACCCATTTTGCTAGATGCTGTATGTACACAGAGTGATAATAATATGGAGCATCAGGCAGTTCCTGCCCTGATGATATTACAGTCTAAATAGATAAGATAGTCAAAGGGTGGGAGAAGGAAGGACTATTCTCCTCATGTTACAGATGGAGAACAGAGGCACAGAGACCCAGCTTCACAAAGGTATTTAGGCCCATACCTTTAATTGATTTGTATCTTTGTGGATCTGGGTCAGAGTGACTAAAACTCAGCTCCTCACAGGTATTTAGATGTCCTACTCCAATGGGAAGTTTCCCTAGGTTACCTAGAAAGCCTGTAAAGCGATGGGAATTGAACCTAGAGTCTTAGAGCACCGGTGCAATGCGCTGTGAAAGGTACTATATAAAAGCAGATGGCAGTTCTATTTTATAATAAAGATGAAGAAATATCCTCGGGGAAAAAAATGCTAATCAAACTTCTCCACAAATCAGATTTGTCTTATACATTTCACTCTTTTCCTCTGAAGTGCACATGTAATAATTTTAAACAAACACATCTTGTTTGTCATTTTAAAGTGATGATTATATAAGCGATTTGTTTAGCTGTATTAAGGCAGTTAGTCATACATATTTAATATCAGGGTATATTGAGCTTCCACAAGTGTAAGAGAGCTAGATATAATCCACATGGCATTATCTTAAAAATTACAGAAACAATGAACACGCAATTACCATTTTATTAGTGTAATAAAACTGAAAGAACTGTTTAGACATTTAATTGGTATAAAAAAGACATGCATTAGTGTGTTAATTGGATATCGGTTACCACAAAGTACTAACTGACATTTTATAAGCATGGCAAATGATGGTTCGCTTACTTTTGTTATGCCAATTAAATGGCTAAATATCCCTTGGAAGGAAATTATAAATAATTAGAAATTTGCTAATATTTTTGGCAGCCTGTCAAGTTATCTGTAAACATGGTGGGGGGGACACCTGGTTGCCACTGGGAACACACATACATATTCTTATACATCCTGCCAATTTCCAGTGTGGAACACTGGATAGCCAAATATGAAACTTCATGGTGTATTTTTTTTTAAAAAATGTGTCATTGTACTAATTCTTATGAAAATGATGAACTGATATCACGTATTGGCTTGATTCAGGCATAGTGCAGCCAGGCAATGTTCACGCTCCCCCCACCCCTGCCAAGCTTTGCCAAAGCACCTCAGACTTGACAGTACTCCACATCCAACCCTTCTTCCTATTCTTGGCTGGGCCTTGTGTACAACTCTGCCAATGCAAATCAGTCCTGACTTGCAGCTCCTCTCACATGAACAGATATTTCTAACCAGGTCAAATAATGAGGTCACTTACTGTTGTCCACAAAAGAAGGACTTAGAGGAGACTACAAAATCATTTTTCTCTTGTGACCTAAAGGGGGTGATCTTTTTCCACATACTCTGTAGTAGCAGGGACTTTGTTGGCTTAATCTCAAAACCACTCATCCTGCCTGGAACAGCTAGGCAGACGTACTGTTCATGCATTTAAAAAAAATGCTTGCTCTATTTCCAGCTTCATTCACAATACTGGGTGCATCACTCAGGTTTCCACTTCTAAGATTTTGTTGGGTGAAGCAGGGATGCACTCAGCAGAGGGGAGGTGTTTGCCTGAAAAGCATTTCTGTCTGTGTGTTACCCTTGCACATGTATTAGATTCCAGCTGCTTTGCAAAATTGCAAGGGGACGAGAGAGTGCGGCCCATACTCCTGTGTAGTACTCGGCTAGAATCCTGCAACTTGCACTACCCAAATGCAAAGAGGGAGACTGTTGGTCCTGTCAATGACACTAGACAGCCCAGAGAGGGTAGAGTGGGACTGTGACACAACCTTCTTTCGGCACTGGCTGACAGCCCATGGCCAGCGCTTGTGAAAGCAAAAACAACTTTCTGTTACATTTAGCAGTAGTTTCTCCTGTGTCTGTTGCACAGTGCTCCTGGAGTCAGACTCCCAGCCTCTGTTCTCTGAAGGAAGAAGGTCTCCAAAGACTGCTGCTGGGTGTGGTGTCTTTCTGCACCCCAGCTTTCTATAAATGGTTGTGATTTTCTGGCCCGTAGGTATATGGTATATAAAAATATTGGCATATATCAATATTTCTGGAGATAACTACTAAGATGTAGAGCAGCTACCCAGTCAGCAGGCAGGGGATGAATTAGCTGGCCTGTGGTTATTGTCCTCATCTAAACTCTTCTATTTCAATAAATAAGTAGCTTTGCAGAATTATCTTTCCAAATTCTGCATCCTGTGAGTTTCTCCTGCTCCTGAAGGATGTGCCCTGTGGCAAATTAGCTTAGATTTCAGATGTAGCTTATGTACAACAAAAGGCAAAGGTGGTTTTTTCCACCTATGGAATTTATTTATATATTTATTGCTTTAAAAAAAAGTTGAATTCATTACAGAGCAAGTCTTGTCTCTTACACACTTTAAATGTCAACAAGTGTTGTTATCATAATGTAATGTCAAAATTAACTTAAAATAGCTCTATTAGATGCAAATGAAATGTTTCTTTGGCAAGTGCTCCTCTCTCCGTCAACTTCATTTCCTAAACTGCCTTTGATTATTTTTGATGTGGTACATGCATCTCTAATTCAAATACCTTGAATGAGTGCTATCTAATCACTGTGTTTTCAGCAAAGAGAAGATACATTACTACATGCTGTAACCCACACAACACAGCAAGTGGGTTTCAGTTTTTGTTTGCAACTAACTCTCTCATAGCTAGATTACTGTCACAATGATAAAGTGTGCACTTGCCTAAAACAATCTAGCAAAACAGGGTAATAGCCATGTGGGTGGGAACAAATGTGATTTCCTGGTAAACTAACACCTAAAAAAGTCATCACTAAACTAAAACTTTATCAATCTAAGTTCAGCTGAGAATCACAATAGTGGTCCAGATGCTCAGCATGTGTAAATTGATACAGCTCCATTGAAGCTAATGATGATCGGGCCTGATATTGATTAATAATAATACTAAGCATTTATATAAGGGAGGCAACATGGTATAAAGGAGAGGGTACAGGACTGAGATTCTGGAGACTTAGATTCTATTCCTGGCTCTGCCACTGACTTGCTGGGTGACCTTGGACAAGTCACTTCCCCTCTCTGTGCCTTTATTGGGCAGGTAGGGATTGTCAGGCATAGTAGGCAGTCCACCTAGAAGGAGAAAACCTCCTATGGCAGACCAAGAATGTCAGGCCTGGCTAGCTGGTTTGTAAAATTTGTGCCAATCATGCATGCTCTGTGTACCATTGAGCCTGGCTAATGGAACAAGGCAAAGGTGGAAAAAGAAGAAGACTTATCATTCATATCATGCTTTACCTGTTCAAAGCGCTATACAGGCATGAACTAGCTAATCCTCTGGATAGCCTGTAAAAGTGCAAAATGCAGCTTCCAGAGAAGAAAAGTTTAGCACAGCTAATGAAGGCAGAATCTCAAACGGATGCACGCTCAAAGCTTGTGCAGTCAGAGGCTTGCAGACAAGATTGCTGGTAATTCCTGGTTCTGGTTGAATTGGAAATGCTACAGCAAATGGCTATATTTTTACTACACTTGGTTGGGAACAAGAATTTCCATTCTACAGGAAATTTTGACATTTAAAAAAGAATTTGAATTGGAATGAAAAGCTGAAACTTCAAATTTTCCTGTGAAACAAAAATTCAGAAAAAATTCTATTAGGGACCTTTGAAATGTTCCATTTTTGATAGTTTCAAAACATTTTGTTTAGATACTCAATTATTAACTATAATATATATAGAGACACATAATAGAGGATTGAACACTTTATCTCTTCTGTAGGCTAAGTGCATTGCACACACCAGGTGCTCCTTGCATATCCTTCATTTATCCCCCAAAATTCCCTGTGTGCCATCCTCCCATGCTCCTCTACTTCAGGGAATCCCTGAAATGCACCCCCCGCCCATGCCAGGCATTCTAGTTTTCCCCTTTTCTCCCCTTCCCCTTTCCTCCTCACATGCCTTCCACTGTTCCATTCTCTCCCATACCAGAATCCTCCATTCTCTCTCCCATTGTCATGGGTTCTGTGTGCTCCTTGTTCCCCCATGCAAGAGGTTTTGTATACTCCCTATTTCCCCTTTCTGTCAATCCCAGTCTCCCATTTCCCCCTCGCCATTCCAAGGACTCTGTGTGTACCTCAATTCCCCCATACCTCTAATGCCGTCTCCCATTCCCCCTTCCCTCTACCATTTTTTTGGTCTGGTAGATAAGTATTTCAGGGTTTCAACATTTTAAACTGTATTCAGAGGATAAACAGAGCTGAGAAGGGGTGTTGTTGTTGTTCTGAAGTGCGCTAATGGCTGCTCTCAACCTGTTTTTTGATCTATGGACAATTATAGAGGTGGTTGAACTGCTGGATCTGCTAACCAGATGCTGGAAATTCCGCATTTCCCCCTCCTGGTTTTCCAAATTTCGCCAAAATTAATAGGTTTCTTCCCTTTGATTCTTAGAACTTTCCCTGAAATTTTGGAAATAATCAGATGTAACGTTCAAAAGTTATTGCATTACAGACAGACAAATATCATTGAGCTGAGCGTAAGACCTCACTTTACTCTGCCAACTATTACAATTAATATTTTAATATAATATAAAAGTCTAAACAAAATGAATGGAAACATTTCAATTTGTCAAAATAAAATATTTTAATTTTTTCTCACCGGAAACTTAAACTTTTGATTTTAATTCAACTACATTTTTTGATGGGAAACATTTCTATTGGAAATTTATTGATCAGCTCTTATTTTGTTGTTTCTGTTTGCAAGCTTGTCCAAACCAGGACAGCCAGAGATAAATAAAAAGAAACAATCAGCAGTTTAAGAGTTGGATTCTTTCTCCTACTACGCTGTCTGTTCATGGAAATAAGAGTCAGATAGAGCGGTTGGAAAAAAAAATTACTTTTTTTGAAATTGAAAACTGAAATACTCAATGCTGTTGATATGCTATTGGCTGATCAAAAGGACAGTGGCTCACATTTTTTCATGCTGGCTGTTTGCATCGGCAGCATTCATCTGGCCAAAGACCTACCTAAGCTCTGGCCATTTTGCATCTCTAAATAGCAAGCCACTTTTATTTAAGTAACTAAATGGAGTAAGCTGCCTCGCTTCAGACACCCAACCTAAATGTTCAGGGCCAGATTCATGTTGAGTGGCACTTGAATCCATGAGTGTTCCATTGAGTTCAATGAGATTACTCCTGAAAAAAGGACTCCTTACCATGAGTATGGATGGTAGAATCTTCCCCTTAGCATTTAGTCCAGGGTATTTCTAGGGAATATGTTTTCTTTCTCTTTCAGACAGAAGAAAGGCTTGGAAAGAACTTCCCTGAATGAATGTTTGTTTCAGTTATTCAGCGTATGTTCTTTGATATTACTCTGAGAGCAAAGAATTTGTTTCTGTCTCAAAGGCAATGTTAGTGTAACCAGGTCTGTGTCTTTATCAGGAAGCAGAATCCCAAATTGTGTTCAGGTCTTCATCTAAAATGATTGGGAAGGGAGAACGTTGCATTACCACATCAGTGATGCATCCTATATTGGAGGTAATTGGAAGGCTGACAAGGGTAGAAATTCCCCCAGTGAAGATTACAAATGGTTTTATAGATGGAATTTTGGACATACTAGTATCAGTGAGGATACAACTCTATAACTACTCCTATAGAAACTCAAGGTATGGCAACAGAAGCAAGTGCCATTTCAAATACCAGTTTCTTATGAGAGGAGACAGACATAAAATTGCAGTTATCCTAATGCCATTTTCCTTTTTGATTTGGATGAAAACATGGGGTTTTTAAGAGCTTTACACTTTGTCATTTTCCTCCCCTGTGACACCTTGATCCACCAGGAGAGGGAGTCCATTCTTCATTATGTTAACAAGCCATGATGAATGAGACTGGATGCTGCTGAGATCTCAGTTCATCTGTTGTTTCAATTTGTTTGCCTTCTGCGGCTCACACCTTTCACATTAACTTGTTTATGAATGCAGCTTGCAGTGTGATCTATGCTCATTTTTAGTCTGTGCTAATCCTTTGAGTGCCCTTAATATGCATGCTATACACTCATGAGATAGCAGTTGTGTGACTAAGATTTTGCCTACACAACAGTGTAGCTGCATTGTCATAGCTGTGCCACTGTAGCGCCATAGAATGGGCACTTGCTACAGCAGGGCAAGGGTTTTTTCCATCACTGTGGTTAATCTTCCCCCCAAGAAAAGCAATAGCTAGGTCAACAGAAAAAATCTTACATTGACCTAGCAGTGTCTGTACTGAGGCTTTGATTGGATCAACTGCATATCTCAGGAGTATGAATTTTTCACAGCCCGGAGCGACATAGCTAGGTCAACCCAACTTTTACGTGTAGACCGGGTCTAAATCAAAAATATCAAGCATTTTTCCTTTCTTCAAGGAAAGAGCAAGATTCTTTACTCACAGAACAGTGCTGCATACTGCACACTTCGCTTTATTAATGGAACTTATCTACTGAGACTATACATATACAGGCCTCCTGGCCTTAAAGTCTGTGAGGAGCACTGGCAGCAGCAGCAGAACCGCAGAGTGAAACTTACAGGAGAGAGGGTCTCTTCCAATTATCCCTGAGGAAGAGAGTTAAGCCTGGGGAAGAAACTCAGTGGGAAGTTTTCTTTTCCTTTTGGAAAGAAGGTAAGTCTGGCCCTACATCTTCTCCAGGGGCTAAGAGAGCAGGAAGGAACAGTTCCTCAGGAGTGAGGGGCTGGGCCAAACTGAAGACTGGGTGGAAGAGGGTATTTTGGTGTTTGTTTTCAGAACTTTGTGTTAATAAAATCATAAAAATAAATAAATACAAAAAAGAAGGGCTGGGATTGGATGAGACAGACTATGTGGCATTAGTAAGGGGCCCTATTAAAGGGAAACAGAGGCAGGGTGCTGCAGAGCCATTCTGGACACAAGGGGGGAGCTCAGCAGGTAACTGCCCTGTTACAAGAACGCACAACTTAAATGATAACACATATTTGAATGTAATAGGAAGATTAATGGGGTGGAAGGAGATATCAGAAATTGTCAAGGTTAATACAGACAAGCCAGGCAAAGTACTCCCAATAAGAGCTGGTCAACATTTTTTCAACTAACAAAAAATAGCTTTTCAACCAAAAAACAATTTTTCAGCTTGGTCAAAATTTTCCAACAACAAAACTGATTTTTTTCCAGTTTTTGAAAACTATTTGGTTTTCAAAAACGTACATTATTTTGGAGTTTCATTTTTGATTTTTTGACAAAAAAGCAAACAAACAAAACCCATGGGAAATAAAAACATTTTAAAGAAATTTTCAGAAAAAAAGACAGTTGGCATATTTTGACCAGCTCTCCCAACTAGACTGTTTAACTGGCTGATACAGCATTTGAAATATATAGTGCTCAGATATATACATCCTGTAGCATAACACCTCCGTATGTTCTTAAGAAATTAGTAGACAAAGTTGCACGTTTGGGGCCAAAATTTCTGCTGTCACAATTCCATTGAAGTCAGTGGAGTTAGGCCAGTGGATAATTTGGTCCATATGTAGCAGAATTATTTCATTTTGCTAAACATCTCAAAGACGTCCCTTCTTGTTGAATAAAAGTTGATTCCATTTTCCCCAAAGAATAGCAGAGTGGCCCATTTCTTCATTTTTCTTCACCTCATTTAGCCATTTTCAGTGGTGTAAGCCTTGTGTGAAGTGCTTCCATTTTGATTTACACTGGTGTAAATGACTACACAAGGTGTGGGGAATGGAGAATCAGGCCAAGCCTATGGAATAATGTTTGAATTATGAGCAACACTCTTTCCCCCAATTATGTCAAAATCAACTAAACAGAGTCATAACAAACTTCTTAAATACATTTATCCTTGACCTGAGAAGAAGCATGAAACATTATGGTTGAGTTTTGAGGGGGATTCAAGCAGATGATGGAGAGAAGGCGAGAGGAGGATGAAGGGAAACTCAAGACTCACAGATGCAAGCTGGACAGGAGAACTTTGAAGGTAGACTGCTGGGTGAGGAAAGTGGCCAGTGGAAGCATGTGACTACGGGAATCAGGCAGAGGAAAAGACCAGCTATTGAAGGAGAAATAGAGCTCAGGAACAGGTTTTCTGAGTTGGAAAATGAAGAAGGGGTGCATCGGACAGTAACAGAAGGTGGGAGGGCAAGAGAGTAGAGAAGATCAGCTAGTCCTACAAGAAAAGGGGAAGAGTCAATGGAGATAGCCAGAGTTCAGAGCCCCAGGAGAACAGAGGATGACTCACAGAAGATTGAAAGTGAGAACAAAAGACAAGAGGACTTGCAGCCAGAAAGAACAGGAGGAAAGCTGGAGAATCATACCAACAACAGGAAGAGGCAGGTCTATGTATTAGTGACTCCCTACTCAGAAGAAAGGACAGGTTTGTCACGAGAGCTGATTCAGAGAATAGAAGGGTGTGCTGTCTGCTGGAAGATAATGGATGTGGACCTGAGGCTGAAGAGGATCCTAATGGGAAAGAATCCACTGATTGTCCTTCGCATGGGAGCAAATGATGTGTTCTAGAAAGAATCTAGAAGCATCAAGGGAGACTATGCTAGGCTGCTGAAGATGCTTAAAGAAATGGAGACTCAGGTGATCTTCAGGGTGATTATACCTGTCCCTTGAGGAGGAGAACAAAGGAGAGACAAGATTATGATGATCAACAGGTGGCTCAGGCAATGGTGCTATGAGGAGGACTTTGGGATGTGTGACCACTGGGAGGCATTCACAGACAGAGGACTGTTCTCATGGGATGGACTCCACCTGAGTATGGAGGGAAATGGACTTCTGGGATTGAGAGTGGCACAACTGACTGAAAGAGCTTTAAACTAGGAATCAGGGGGAGATGGCTGGGAGATGCTCATGTAATCCCCATGCCTGATACTAATTAACTGGGAGGAAAATCAAGAAAGAGAGAATACAACAATGGAGAAAGGAACAGCAGTAAGAATGAACATTAAGAGGAAAGATAGCACCGATACCAATGATGCTAACAGTCAGGTAGCGATACTGGCAATATGATGACTGTACCTAAGCGGGAAAGGAATCTTTGTGAAGCCAAGCAATAACTAAGATGTTTGTACACCAATGGAAAGAGCCTGGGTAACAAAATGGAAGAACTAGAACTACTGGTGTGTCAAGTGAAACCAGATATTATAGGGATAACAGAAACAGCATGGAATAGTGGTCATGGCTGGAGTACAGATATTGAAGGGTATGCGCTGTTCAGGAAAGACCTTTACGGTGGTTGAGTAGCATTGTATATTAGTGATGAGGTAGACCGTAAAGAAATTAGAAGTGATGGAATGGACAAAACAGAGTCTGTTTGGGTCAAAATCACTTTGGGGAAGAAAGCTACCAAATGCTCCCCAGGGATAGTGCTTGGGTATGCTACAGACCCCCAGGATCCAATTTGGATATGGATAGAGACCTCTTTAAAGTTTTTAATGAAATAAATACTACAGGGAATTATGTGATTATGGGAGACTTTAATTTCCCAGATATAGATTGGAGGACAAGTGCTACTACTAATAATAAGGCCCAGATTTTGCTGGATGTGATAGCTGACAGATTTCTTCAACAAATAGTTATCAAAGTAACAGGAAATGACGCTGCTTTAGATTTGTATTGGTGATTAGTGAGGAGATCATAGAAGAACTGGTTGTAGAGGACAACCTTGGTTTGAGTGATCATGAGCTAATTCAGTTTAAACTAACTGTAAGGATAAACAAAAATAGGTCTGCAACTAGGATTCTTGATTTCAAAAGAGCAAACTTAAAAACATAAGGAAATTACTTAGGGAAGTGAACTGGACTGAAGAACTCAAGTATCTGAAATGGAAGACGCTTGGAATTAGTTTCTGCAACTTTGACTTAAAGTATCTGAAGTCTGCATCCCAAGCCAGGGGAAAAGAATTAATAGGGAAAGGTGGCAGACCTACTTGGATAAGTAAGTATCTCAAACAGGTTATTAAAAGAAAGCAGAAAGCCTATGAGGAAGATGGGATGGATAAGGAAGGAAAGCTACCACTTGGAGGTTGGAAAGTGTAGGGATAAAGTGAGAACTGTCAAAAGCCAGCTGGACCTTGCAAAGGGAATTAAAACCAATAGTAGAAGGTTCTATAGCCCTATGAATAAAAAGAAAACAAGGAAAGAAAACGTAGGACCAATCAGCACTGAGGATGGGATGGAGATTAAAGATAATCTAGGCATGGCCCAACACCTAAACAAATACTTTGCCTCATTTTTTAATAAGGGTAATGAGGAGCTTGGGGTAGTGGCAGGGTGGCTAATCGAAATGAGGATATGGAAGTAGAAATTGCCACATCTGAGAGGGAAGTAAAACTCAAACAGCTTAGTGGGACTAAATTGGGGGACCCAGATAATCTCCATCCAAGAATATTAAAGAAATTGACACATGGAATTGCAAACCCAGGGTGGATTAGCCACTGGGCCAATGGGGCCCATGCCCAGGGACCACAGCCAAATGGGGGCCCCCAGAAAAATACGTGCCTCTGTGTCCCACCCAGCCCACTGGCGCTCCTGTCAGGGATTGGGGTTGGGGCGCAGGGGCTTGCCTCACTCCACCCACCCAGCGCTTCTGCGGGGGAAGACCATGCACCTTGCCCCTGCAGTCCAGCAGGAGTTCTGGGCAGGTGGGGGGAAGCCCCGGCACCCTGACCCTGCTCCCTGGCAGGAGCACCAGGGGGATGGAATGGAGGAAGTCCCCCCCACCTAACCCCATTTCCCCAGCAGGAGTGTGGTGGTGGAAAGTTGGGGGACTGCAGGCAGAAGGGGTGGGGAGGGGCCCCCACTTGCTCTGACCCACGGCCCCACAAAATAGTAATCTGCCTCTGCCAATAGCAAGGATTATTAATGAATCTATAAACTCGGGGGCCATACCCTATGACTGGAGAATTTTTAATGTAGTACCTATTTTTAAGAAAGGGAAAAACGTGGTATGGGAAACTACAATTGTTAGTTTGACCTCAATTGTCTTGGAACACATTTTGAAAGAGAAAGCAGTTAAGGACATAAAGGTAGACAGTAATTGGGATAAAATACAAAATGGTTTTACAAAGATAGATTGTGTCATACCAACCTGATCTCTTTCTTTGAAAAGGTAACTGTTTTTTAGACAAAGGAAATACAGTAGCTCTAATCTTCTTGGATTTCAGTGAGGCATTTGATACTGTTCCACATGGGAAATCATTAGTTAAATTGGAGAAGGTGGGTATTAATATGAGAATTGAAAGGTGGATAAAGAACTGGTTAAGGGGAGACTACAATGGGTCATACTGAAAGGTGAACTGTCAGGGTAAAGGGAGGTTACTAAAAGAGCTCAGGGATTGGTCTTGGGACCAATCTTATTTAACATTTTTATTAATGACCTTGGCTCAAAAAGTGGGAGTGTGTTAATAAAATTCGCAGATGACACAAAGTTGGGAGTTATTGCCAATACAGAGGAGGACTGGAATATCACACAAGAAGATCTGGTCAATCTTGAAAACTGCAGTAATAGAAATTGGATGAAATTTAGAAGTGAAAAGTGCAAGGTCATGCACATAGGGGCTAACAGCAAAAAAATTTGATATAAGCTGGTGACATATCAGTTGAAAATGACAGAAGAGGAGAAAATAGCTGGGAATATTGGTCAATCTATGAGCCACTAATGTGATGCAGCTATAACTATGAGGCACTAATGTGATGCAGCTATAAAAAAGGCTAATGCAGTCCTAGGATGCATCAGGCATTGTATTTCCAGTAGAAATATGGAAGTGTTAGTAGCATTGTACAAGGTGAGACCTCATCTGGAATACTGTGTGCAATTCTGGTTTCCCATGTTTAAGAAAGATGAATTCAAACTTGAACAGGTGCAGAGAAGGGTTACTGGATGATCAGAGGAATGGAACACCTACCTTAGAAGAGGAGACTCAAAGAACTTGGCTTGTTTAGCTTAACCAACGGAAGGCTGAAGGGAGATATGATTGATCTCTATAATTACAACAGAGAGATAAATTCCAAGAAGGGAGACGACTTATTTAAGTTAAGTGCTAATGTTGTCACTAGAACAAATGGATATAAACTGGCCATCAACAAGTTTAGGTTTGAAATTAGATGAAGGTTTCTAACTATCAGAGGAGTGAAGTTCTGGAACAGTCTTCAAGCCTGAGGCCTTATCTACACTACAGGCTAAATTGCAGTATCGATTTAGCAGGTCTGGTGAAGACAAAATAAGTCGACAGGAGAGCACTCTCCCATTGACTTAATTAATCCACCTCAATGAGAAGCGGAAGCTATGTTGACGGAAGAGCATCTCCCATTGACATAGTGTGGTGTAGACACCACTTGAAGTCAATATAAGTTATGTTGACTTAAATTATGTAACTTACATAACTTGACTAGTGTAATTTACAACCACTTAAAGCTTTAGTGTATTCTAGGCCTGAGCTTGATAAGTTTATGAATGGGATGATGTGATGAGACTGCCTACAATGTCATGTAACTGATCTATGACTGCTAGCAGCAAATATCCTCAATGGCCAGTGATGCTACACTATATGCAGAGGGCTATAAGTTACTACAGAGAATTCTTTCCCAGGTGTCCGGCTGTTGGGTCTTGCCAAAATGCTCAGGGTCCAACTGATTACCATATTTGGAGTTGGGAAGGAATTTCCCCCCACAACAGGTCAGCAGAGACCCTGGTTTTATTTGTTTTTGTTTTGCTTTCCAGTGCAACATGGGGTATGGTTTAAACTAGTGTAAATGGTCAATTCTCTGTAACTTGAAGTTTTTAAATCATGATCTGAGAACTTCAGTAACTCAGCCAAAGGTTAGGGGTCTATTACAGGAGTGGGTGGGCGAAGTTCTGTAGCCTTCAACATGAAGGAAGTCAGACTAGATGATCATGATGATAGTCTTCTGGCCTTAAAGTCTATGAATCTATTTCACAAAGAGAATTTTTTTAGAATGTTATGAAAGCCTGAAAATAATGAAAACGATAGGAGCTTCATGAAAACAAAGGAAACTAGAAACCAGACAAGACTCCAGGTCAGTGAAGATCAAGTTATTTTTCTGTTGTACGTAGCTTTTTATGCCACACTCATCACTGTAGTAGCTGAGCCCCTTCCAATGGTACATTTAGCAAAATATTTTATATCTGTCATGTGTTTGTTCTCTTACCCTGTTCCCAGGGGCAGAAGTATGTGTAGTGGAGTGAATTTACATACATACACACTCCCCCTCTACCCCTGTATGATTATGTTAGAAAAGGCAAAGTCACAGTGGAATGTGGTGAGGTTTGTAATGATCCTTAGTTCCTGTGGGAGTTCATTCTACAGCCTTGGGCCAACCGCAGAAAAAGCTCTGTTTGCCAACACTGAGGTCAATTTAAAGGAATTAGGAGAATTTGGACTGTCCAATGTAAATGGCCCTCAGTTTTCATTATAGAAAAGATGACGGAGCTATACTGATTTCAGTGACTTGCATACCATGACTGCTAACGGTGGGCTAGATTGTGACCTATTTGCTCACACTGATGAGAAGTTTCTTACAGAGTTGTCTTACTGAAGTCAGTCTGGCCCTTAGGGAGAATTTGCAGCTGCAATGGCTAAGATGTACTTTTGCTGTGGGAATGTACATTGGCTGTGGTTGTGTTTTGATACCAAAAAAAGGGATACCTTTCACTTTCTTCCAACCAAATTCCAGAAGTGAAATCCTGGCTCCATCGAAGACAACAGCAAAACATCCATTGACTTCAGTGGGGCCAGGATGCCAACGTAGATTCCTCTGTAATTTGCCATGAATTAACATCAATTGTATACATTATTAGGTTTGTATTGTCTGTAGATTTAGTTACTCTTCTCCGCACTGGTCCTGTTTCAGAAACCTCCCAGGTACCACTCTCACTGGTAACAGCAACTGAATTCAATATGCCAGTTATCCCACTGGATAGCATTATTAGCCAGACAGTACATCTTCACACTGTCAGTCAATAAGCTTTCTGTGAGGTATTATATCAAAGGCTTTGCTGGAATCCAGAGATCATATATCTATCCCAGTCCCGTTCTCCACCCTAGATATGTTGTTGTTTTGTCATGGAAATGCGATCAGTTTAGTCTGGAATGATCCATGCTTCACAAACAGTGCTTCCTTATTTTGTCAGCTACTCTCAAATTGATTCCCCCCCCCCTTTTTAACAAGTATTTATCCTGGGTATCCTATATACTGTCCACTATACAGCTAAATCTGCTGCATTGTCAGTACCCATGGACATCAGGGAATATAAGGGCAGGATTGAAACTATAGAAATTAACAGGATGTTGAGGTTCCTTATGATTTTGTTAGGCCCAAAGACCTTCGCTGCTGCTCCAGCACACTTCCAGTTTTTTACACCTTGCTTTGGAAGCCATCCTCAAGGAGCCATTTCATTCACCTGATAGCATAAAAATGAGAATTTCTCTTCCCCAGGCTGCCTGCCTCTCAGACAGTTTAATATGGTAATGAAAAGGTCACCTGGGTTTCCAAAAGATCACACTGAGATTATTCTTATTACGTTTCACAGAGAAGAAACATAATATAGGGTTTGATTTCTATTGCAATATGCCTTAGAGAACAATTTTGGTGCAATCAAATTTAAGCCTAGAGAAAGGTCCAGGGATTAAACTTCTCTAATGACCCATAGAGAGAATGCAGGCAGCTGCAGTGCAATTTCCCCACAATCTGAACCTAGAGGAGATGTCTCCAGCGATGGGATGCTTTGTACCAATTGATTTTCTGTGGCAGTTAGGCACCTAACTGCCATTTGTGCCTTTGAAAATCAAGCCATGACCCCTCTTCTGCTAACTATTATTTCTGAGACTAAATAGGTTTAATTGCACAATTCAAAATGCTAGTGCCTTTTCATGTTCTAGGTGTATCAAAGAGGGGCTTATTACCCACTTTGTCATTTGGCAGTTTCCCCTTGAGGCAGCTGTCACTGTGACGGCTTTCTTCTCACCATGAGCTTCAGAGAACTTGATTTTCATTTATACTAAAGCCCTGTTGCTGCACTCTGGCACTGTAAAGGAGCCTTAAATTAAATTGCATGTACACACACTGTAAGGCCTCTTTACAGTGCTACAGTGTTGCAGCCTTTGCATGAGAGAGAATCAAGTCTTTTCTGAGGACATAATCAATATTTCTCTGTAGTGGTGCTTTTTGTCTGTCCCTGGGGTCTCTCTAAGATATGAGCTTGGTCTCTATCATCCCAAGCAGAGGATTTTCCACAAATGGGTCACGCTCCCAGAAATCAGCATGGCACTGGGGAAGTTGCCACTCCTCCCCTTAGCTTAGATATTTACCCATTGTATGCTTAAGAGGAGCACTGACAGTATTCTAATACATGCATGCCCTTAAATTCATTGTATACAGACATGTGCATATCAGACAATTGTACACCAGGACATAATTCAATCAAAGGCTTAATGAAAAGGGAGAGCACTCCTGAATTGTTTATAAATGCCAGAAGAAACCCAGAGATTGAATTATGACCTGAACATCAATCGCCTATCAGTGTATTTGCTCTGATAAAAAATCTACACAAATACAGTGCAGTTTACTGCAACTTTTATGAAGTCAGACTTGACATTTATGGATAGAAATTTGCATCTGACATAGCAAGATGATTACAGCACTTGTGTGACATGGGAAGAAAAGGATTACAGTAATCTTTTCTTGTTTTACAGAGTCTTATGTAGGAGGAGAAAGATTGCGGCATGCTGCCATAGGAACATGAAAATGATGGGGAAATTATCTGCAATATTTGAATAATGAGTTGGCATACATTATAATATTGTTACACTGCTTCTTTCACTGGGGAGCTAGGAGCATTGCAAGCCAGTGGGTATGCACAATACTAAAAGCAAGGAGAATTATTGCTTATCTTGTTGCCTACATATATACTTCAGGGGGTTGGGCAAAATCAGGAATGCCAATGTCATGAAGCAATGAGACTAAATAATCAGCAGTAAGGGACATATTGAATGAGCTGACAAAAACATTCAATTGCTTGAATGTGTTTGTTTTTTTAAAAGAAGGGCAATAGGGACATAATTACCATTAGAAGCAGGCGTTGGCAAACAGCAGTGGGGCTAAACTGATTTATTTCAAACTTATTTTTTATTTATTGAAATGCTCTGGATACAGAAGAATGTCCTTTCCTCAATATTCATTATTGTTTTGCCTGGGTCTTCAAATGAGAACTGCGAGAGCTTTGATAGATGGATCAAAAGGTTGTCCGGTGAAACTGAAATAAGTGCATCTTTCCAATAAATGCTGTTTTGTGAGTTCTTGCAGCAGTTCTCTATTTGGGTCACCCAGATATCCCTATGCAGCCTGCAGGAACAAAACAGTAGTAGCATGATCATTTCCTCCCTCTGACTTCAGAACTGGAGGCCCACCAGTGTCCTAGAGTGCTCTCTGTCCACATACTGTAAGGAAGAGCTTGGAAAGCCCTGGCATGTGAGCCAGAGGGTGGCAGGCCAAACCTGCATATGAAGGGCAGACGTAAACCCAGAATGACACTAGCATTTCATTGTCAACATGATTGTTTACTACCCAAGCCAAACACAAGTTTTTTTCCTAGATTGGTCCCATAAAACCACAGAGATTTTATTTTTTGAGCTGTAAAGACCAATGAAAATGTTTGATGTAAAGCTCAATGAAGTTGCCCAAGTCCCAATCAGAATCTCTTGGACAGATGGCTTATTGGTAGTGGCAGAGGAAGATAAGCACTAGGGCCAATGTACTTCCCCAGGGGTAATGAAAATCCCCCAAATCCCCAGTAGGTAGGTTGTTGCAATGCCACATCTGATGCTGAAGTATAATGTGCATGGGACTGCCTGGGGGCTTAAGTGAATTTGGCCCATAATCATAGAACCGGAAGGGACCTTGAGGGGTCATCTAGTCCAGTCCCCTGCACTCATGGCAGGACTAAGTATTATCTAGACCATCCCTGACAGGTGTTTGTCTAACCTGCTCTTAAAAATCTCCAATGATGGAGATTCTACAACCTCCCTAGGCAATTTAATGTACGTTTCTTTTTCTCTTATTAACCTTGAAGACAAAATCTCTAAAGATGGGTTCCAGGCATCAGATGACACTAGGCTTTTCACTCATCCCATAATTCTGAAAACTCTTCCCTTCCCTTCCCCTTTTTGATTATATTCATTCCCCCATCCCCTGCAGCAGTTATAAATTAAAACCTTTAACTAGATCTTCACATCTTCACTGGACAGTGAGCCCACACTCTTAAGGTCTCCGCTCAGGGAATAAGGACCTTGAGGCTGTTCTAGAACCTAGAGTTCCCATATGGCAAGATTGAGTTTCACCTATAAATGTTGATTTCAGGTCATTTGCATTTGATAACTAAATACAACTATTTACTGAGCTGCATTACTCAATGCAAATAGCACCAACACCTGGCAGCCAGCCCTGCATTTAAGAAAGAAACAAAAATCTGGTTATTTTCTCCCCTATCACCTTTGCTTTGGTATCATGCCATTATATGCTTCTGTTGAAAGCAGATGGGACAGTGAGACGAAGACATTTAAAATCATGAAAATATCAGGTGCCCAACAAATAGGGAGAAAGTTCTCGCTAAGTTTTACTGTGGGATGCAAATTTGGTCTGTTTAAAGCATCGTGGCCTGCTCACTCTATCATGGAATTTATGGGGCTAATTCTGGGGGTTCCTTCTACAGCCCCTGTAAGCTACTCCAGGAATGTAAAGGGGCTGCTATGGGTACAGGGAGAATTGTCCCAGTGCAGGAGATCCTCCGCTTGTATCCCCAGCACAGAGGGCATTCTAGAGATGGAATTGGGAGTGGCAGAGAGCATGCTCAAGCAGATTCACACTGTGAGGGATTTGGGCTGCAGACCAGTCCCTAGGCATCCCCGGTAAGTTATGCAGACGCCTTCCCCTGGGCAGCACCTCCTCTCTGTGTCTCTCAGCAGATGCAGCACAGAATCTCTCCCTATATTTGGCTAAAAGGTTTCAACGTCCTATTAATTTATTTTGGAATTAGATATTACTTATTCAGATTTAGATGTAAAAAATGTCACCCCTTACCACCATAAACCAAAACATGCTCTTATGTCATTTCCCTCAACTTAACTTATGAGAACTCTCCACTGTGAGAACTCCATTTTTAACTAAATCCCAATAGAAAGGATGTTTCGGCAGTTCAGAGAGGAATGCAAAGTTTAGTGCCCCATTTCCATCCTTATGGTCAAAAGACAACGGACTTGGTAGTAACTTGATAACCATTGCTTCTCCGTGCCCATTCACACTGAAAATACTGTAAGTCCTTTTAATTTGGCGAAGCCACTGGTGACCTCCCCTATAATGGAGTGAGCAAAGGATCAGGAGCTCTGTGGTTGCTAACTCCATCAGTAGTTTGTTTGAGCAGACACTTCCCAGACCAAGACATCTTATTCATTTCACCTTTTGCCCTTCAAAAGCCCAGGTGGAACAACAGAAAAAAACTGCCCCAAAGACATCAGTTTAGATTACAAAACAGCATCCATAATTTAAGCCATTACGAAGCAATTCCATTATGTTGTAATTATTTATTGATTTTTATATACTATGGTCATTATGCACAGCACTCACTGAACCAATGTAGCAGTCAGCAAATTTAAAAATCCTCCTATCTGACCTCTTTTCCTCAGAAGAATCCAATTACACACATAATAACAATGACATTCTAAATTGTTATAAATGAAGATAAATGAAAGAGAAGGAGTGGGCAGAAGTAATCAATATAACTTGTTGTGTTTTTTTCTCTGTCCCCTGAAAGAGCAGGTTCAATCTAATCCCTGCCATAAAGCTCTAGTCATATTTCCTTTTTTTTTTTTCAACTGCTTCAAATTACCAGTGGTCTGTCTAATCACATACCCTGTCACTGACAATGGCCACTAACCATGTACATTGGAGGAAGTTTCAGAATCTCCATAAAAGATGATTATATAGTAATATGCTTATAACAGGCCTTCTCCCTGGCCACAGGGAGAAGGCCTGTTATAAGCATATTACTATATAATCATCTTTTCTGTTTTTGAAAAGAGGCTGCCCTTTGGCATTTTCCCAGCACCAAAATTCTTCCAGAAGCAGATATGCAGAATTCTGAAAGGGTTAATTTTCCTAGTAGTTCATGTTTTGATTCATGGTGCCATAGATGGAGCAAGTGGCACACACCGTCAGGGCTAGCCAATAATGTTCCTTGCTTTCTTTTTTCAAATCTTATTTCTGCCATGACACTTAAAATGAATCAGCCCACTAATAATGGCCAGAGTGGTAGTTTGGGATAGCTGTTATATATATATATATATTTTAAAAACCCAACATTGTATATCTAGAGCTGGTCAAAAACAATTTCATGGAAAAAAAACCCTGAAATTTCAAAGTTCTTATTTTGTAGGGTTTGAAATGGACTCTTTTGCCATTTTGGGGGGGGGAGGTGAAATTTTTCCATGCTATTTTTAAAGGAGTTTTTAACCCATATTTTTACCAACATAATTTTTGGAATTGTGGAATGTTTTACTTACTGAAAATTTAGATCAGTAAGAAAATGTAGATTATAGGCAATACATTTTTGATGATTTAAAAATACTTCAAGAATGACTGGCAAAATTGAATAATATCATGGAAAATTTCATTAAAAATGGATAAGTTTGATAAAGGTGACCTGTTTTCATGACACGTTTTGGGAAAAGGTCATTTTCAGATAACCTTTTTTGTGTGAATAATTTCAATGTACTCTATTGGTAACACTATCTGTGGAAGGGATATATGCTTTGAGGAATCAAAGCTCAGTGAACTTCACCACTTGGCCTTTTCTCTCTCTTTATCTAACGAAATAGGAGAATGAAGATACAGGGAACTCATGGACCTTTATAGTTCTTATTTTGCTTTCCCTTGTACCCTAATTATTTATTGACCAATGCCATCCAATTGGTCTGGGAGCAGCTTACACAAGAAGTAAAACACAAGACTATGTGACTTTTAATGTAATATCTCTTCATAAGTTTGCAGTCAGGTCCCTTGGGAAGGGGGTCTAAGAAATTGAAAAATAGAAGCAGAGAAGTACAGTACAGTCAGGGACAGGAAGGTCAAGCCTGGTTCTTTCTCCCTCTATCTAAATATAAAGGGCAGATATACATTCTTTAAAAATCTTTGGAAACTCTGATTCTCTTCTAAACAGACTTTATTGCACTAACCTGTGGATTTTTACTTCCAGTAACTATCATCGAAGACAAATCCACAAGCTCTGAAAGAGAGAGCCCAGGATCAGCTGTCTAGTGTTATAATGTCCTTGGGGAATGACAAATATTTTTTGACAGGAAGAAGAGGTGAAGGATTGCTAGAAAGGACATTTTTATGGTAACTGAAGTAATGAACCCAAATGAAAGGAATAAAATAAAGGTTAGAATGGACGTGCCATTTCAATGTTAACTACAATATTGCTACTGCAAAGCTATAAATTAGTTCAAGGGACGGAGGTGGAAAGAAATAAAGCAACAGAGGCTTTCCTTGGTGAAAGGAAACTCAATGAGCACAAAGAGAGGAGTCTAGCTTAGAATAACAGAAGTACATCCCACACCATTGTTGACTTGTCTCCACTCTCCCAGACAACAGTCAAACCAGGCAGAAAGGTACAAGGACTCCTGCTGGCCCTGCTGGCACACAGGAGGGGGTGAACTTCCCCTGCAAAGCAGGAAATGTGTCTGTATTTTGCATGCTCCTGTTCCTAATAATTCTTGATTGATGCATGAGGAAGCTTTTGCATGTAGCTACTTCACTCTAGTATTATTTTCCAGTCCTCAAGTACAAGTGATGCTTGGCAGGCTGGTTCTTGCTCATAAGCTCAGTGTCTAACTGATCACCATTTGTGGAGTTAGGAAGGAATTTTCTCCCAGATCAGATTGGCAGTTACTTTCTTTGGCACTGTGATATGCCTTGGTTCTTCCTGTTCTCTGCCTGTGGCACATAGATAGTTTAGTCTCCTGTGGGCCACAGTACTTTGGTCTCCTTGTGGTTGTTGGGTTTAGTGCACAGGTGCCAGTGTGTGGGTGGCCAATGATATACAGGAGGTCGGACTGGATGATCTGGTGGTCCTTTCTGACCTTAATCTCTATAATTTCTATTAAATGTGGTGTTTTAAGGAATGCTGGGCAAGAGTTAGTGATTAGCTCTCCCTCTACAATCGCCCCCCCCCAATCTCATCTTATCACATTTCCACACTTTCATCTTAACACAAGCATCATTGCCTTCACCACATAGCTGAGATCCAGGGAAGCAGAAATCATGCCATCCAACCTTGGCAGCAAGCTGCCCATGACACTGGCATAATCACTAGTGATTCACTTGGTTGTTTTTTTCCCATCTGTTTCCCTGGGATAAAGACTTCTTTCCATGCATTCTCTGAAGACAGGATGCAGAGGCACTGAAAAGAACAACACTAAAAAAAGTGTTTCTTTACAAAAAATAATGAGGCTTATTAAAAAAAGGTTAGTGGGCTTGGATCAATTTATATTACACTAATGGCTTGCAATCAAATGATAAATGATGCAGGGCACTTCCCCCTGACCAGACATAGTTTAAATTTTTTATTTACTATCAGGGCAGATGGAGTCACAAAAGAGTAAGTAGAACCTTACTGACTTCTTGCTGCTGTTTAGTTCATTAACACTGGTGGTCAGAAATGTCCAGTGTGGCCAAGAGCCTATCTCCATAAATATTAAAACAAACCGACTTGAAGAGTGATTAGAGCCCAATCAGTGATGCACATCCTGTGCTCAGTGTTTATTTTGCTGTTTTCCAGTGTGTGTCTGTAATATTATATTTTATATTTTCTGAACAAAGTACCTTTATCCTAAAGGAATCTTAAGTGCTTTAATCACCTTACTATCAGACTATCAGACAGATCTTCAGCTGGTGTAAATCAGTGTAGCTCCACTGAGTTAAGTGAGCCATGCCAGTTTACACAAGCTGAGTATATGGTCCTATATATGAAGTGTTCTGTATATGGATGTCTTCACCCACCAATACTGGCTTGAGCATGGGAGTGGCGGAAAAGGTGAATGTGATTATTATGTGAGGATTTATAGTATGGTAATTCACTAAGCTGAATTTGGCCAGATTCCTTGGTTGTTTTGTAATGTGGACTAATAGCCAGGAGGTAGTGGGATACATGACCACCAAACCTGGTTCTATTTGTGTCATAAGAACATAAGAACAGCCATACTGGGTCAGACCAAAGGTCCATCAAACCCAGTATCCTGTCCTCTGACTGTGGCCAATGGCAGGTGCCCCAAAGGGAATAACAGACAGGGTTAACTCCATTGTGCTTAATAAAAATGCCATAGGAGCCTTTATGATCACAACTCATTGATTTTCATATCTCATCCAAAAGGCAGCATCTCTATCTCCTATCATCTTTGGCTCAGTACTGACTCAAAGGGGAGTCCACCTACTGAATCACCAGCATCCTTTCCTGTAGCACATAAGATTGTCTTAGAAGGTCCCCATTCAGTCAGTGACCAGACCCAGCTCCCTTTCACTTGTGAGATCCAATGGGGTCACAGCCCAAGACAAAAAGGCTACAATAAATCAATAGTCCCAAAAATCTCACCTTAGAGAAGAACCATTTGGGAGGCTCTGTCAGGATCTAGACACATCTCATTTATAAGAAAACCTAACCCTCCATTCATTTAAAGGCATCATGCATGTCAACAGGATATCAATGTTATAGCCACTGGCCTTTATCAAAGTGTTTGAACTCTGATTTCTAGAGCACATATATCCACTGTGCACATATGAGTGGATGAGTGCACATATATCCACTGATGAGTGCACATATATCCACAAGATGAGTGCACATATATCCACTGTGTCACCAGTGCCCCCTTTGCCATTAGCAGCTTTATTTTTAATTCTTAAAAGATATTACTTGTATTAATTCTCATGCAGTATAATAAATGTCAGTCAGGCAGGTAACAAATGACATCCAAGGATGGGAATACATTGCCTTTTCTACGGACACCCCATAATACTTAGGAAGCACACTGGCCCTGGAGCCCTCGGATGGCTCTCTGCAAGTTCTTGGAAAGGGGAGAAGGGGAGGATGTTCAAAAGAGGCTGTACCACCTTCTCTGTTGGAAGGGCCAAATCAGGATGCAGGGCATTTTTGTGTGTGGATCAGGGAAAGATTAAGTTCATTATTACAATTGAGCCACTCAGTGTGTGAGAGTAGAAACCACTGGCTAGCACTATGCTGGTATTGCTTCTTGTTTGCTCTGATCCCCAGGAATGTCCCCCTCAGCTTCACTCAGCCTGACTCCCACCCTGGCATAAATCTGGGGGTCACATGACCCCACTTGCCCCTGTCCATGCGTCACCTCTGCCTGTAGCCTAATCTGAAGGAGAAAGAGGGGAAGTTAGTTTAACAAAATCTGTGTTGCTGCCCCACAAATGATGTCCACATGGGAATTATTAGTTAAACTGGAGAAAATGGGATTAATATGAGAATCAAAAGATGGGTAAGGAACTGGTTAAAGGGAGCACTCTAATGGGTCGTGCTGAAAGGTGAACTGTCAGGCTGGAATGAGGTTACTAATGGAGTTTCTCAAGGGTTGGTCTTGTGATGACTTTTATTTAATAATTTTGTTAATGAACTTGGCACAAGAAGTGGTAGTGTGCTAATAAAATTTGTGGATGACATAAAGTTGGAAGGTATTACCAATCCGTAGGAGGACAGTAATATCATGGAAGAAGATTTGGATAACCTTGAAAACAGAAGTAAGAGAAATGGAACAAAATTTAATACTACAAAGTGCAAGGTCATGCACGTAGGGACTAACAACAAGAATTTTTGCTATAAGGTGGGGATGTATCAGTTAAAAATGATAGAGGAGGAGAAATACCTGGGTGTATCGGTCAATCATACAATAACTATGAGCTACAAATGTGATGCGGCTGTGAAAAAGGCTAATGCAGTCCTAGGATGGATCAGGCAAGGTATTGTAGCAGAGATAAGGAAGTGCTGTTATTATTGTACAAGGCATTGGTGAGACCTCATCTGGAATACTGTGTGCAGTTCTGGTCTCTCATGTTTAAGAAAGATGAATTCAAATCAGAACTGGTGCAGAAAAAGTCTACTAAGATGATCAGAGGAATGGAGAACCTACCCTATGAGAGGAGATTTGAGGAGCTAACAAAATTAATGATGAGGGGAGATATGTTTGTTGTCTATAAATACATCAAAGGCATAAACATCAAGGAGGGAAAAGAGTTATTTAAGTAAAGAGCACTAGAACAAATGGATATGAATTGGCCACCAAGAAGTTTAGGCTTGAAATTAGATAAAGGTTTCTAAAGTAAAGTGAGGAAAAACCCAATTTGTTTCAAGACAGAGCTTGATACATTTATTAGGGGGGAGGGATAGCTCAGTGGTTTGAGCATTGGCCTGCTAAACCCAGGGCTGTGAGCTCAGTCCTTGAGAGGGACACTTTGGGATCTGGGGCAAAAAAAAAAAATTGGTCCTGCTTTGAGCAGGGGGTTTGGACTAGATGACCTCCTGAGGTCCCTTTTAACCCTGATCTTCTATGATTCTATGGAGGAGTTGGAATAATGAGGTTGCCTACAATGGCCCATCCATGACTGCCATTAGCAAATATTTCCAGTGGCTGGGCATAGGACACTAGATGGGGAGGGCTCTGATTTACTACAAAGAATTCTTTCCCAGGCTCTGGCTGGTGGATCTTACCCAAATGCTCAAGGTCTAACTGATCACCTTATTTGAGGTCAGGAAGAATTTCCCCCCATGTCAGATTGGCAGAGACCCTGGCGAATTTTCACCTTCCTCTACAGCATGGGCACAGGTCATTTGCTGGTTTGACCTAGAGTAAATGGTGGATTTTCTTCTAACTGGAAGTCTTTAT
Organism: Lepidochelys olivacea; assembly: GCF_965140295.1. Classification (NCBI taxonomy): domain Eukaryota; kingdom Metazoa; phylum Chordata; order Testudines; family Cheloniidae; genus Lepidochelys; species Lepidochelys olivacea. The sequence goes on along the minus strand of NC_140417.1, from coordinate 75,271,381 downwards.
ATCAAGTTTTGAGGACTTCAGTAACTCAGCCAAAGGTTATGGTGGGTGACATTCTGTGGCCTGCAATGTCCAGATGATCAGACTATGATCATGAGGGTCCCTTCTGGCCTTAAAGTGTATGAGTCTGTGTCAGAGAGTGATGGGCTGGGTCTGCGCTAAAGAACAGTTTTTCTCCAGTTGTTTTGCCAAGCATGCATAGTATCAAATTGACAAGTGAAGTCAATGAACAAAGGACTCTGAGCTGTGAGGTTTTTATCTCAATGAGACTCAATACACAGCAGCATGCTCAAAGTGTGAATGTTTTTGTTCTGTTGTGCAGTGGAAAAGAATTTTTAGAAAATCTTAAATGTAATTGTGATTAAAACAAAGAAAATTCAGTACTTTACTGTTCTAACCACAACACGTGCGTAGATAAAAAGGCTAGTAAAAGGTACTGTTTTGAGGTGACTCCTAGAAGATCAAAAGGCTGAGTACTTCCTGAGCTGCCTAAATTTCCAGGAAACTTTAGACTTTTCTGTATTCTCAGATGCTATCAGTAATGTCTTGGGATCTTTCTCCATATATGTAATACTTCAGAAGGACTTTCACAATGAGGCAATGTTTTCTGTTAAATCTAAAGGAATTACAAGTATGTTCTGGCCTGTTTGGTCCTTTTGAGTAAGCCAAATGAACCAGTATTTTATTATAGCCTTCTAAAATTTTCTGTTCAGGTTTTCAATTCAGGTTTTCAATTTCACTTCAGTTCAACTTCAAAATCAAACCTCCTACTCAAATAATTCACTGCAGTCAAAAAAGCTACATTACACTGGAAACTTCAGAGTTATGGTTGTTCTGTTGTTTAGTTTTTGCCTCCAGACCGCTTGGGCTTGATTCTGTTCTTACATCAATGTAAATAAGAAGCAATTGCTGAAGAGTTTTCCTGGTGTAAGTCAAGTCGAAATGATGCTCATACTGACCATCCAGTTATAGCCTGTCTATATACTCCAGGTTCTTGAGTTAGAAGGCAGTTTCTCTTTTGAGATTTTCTTGTTGGATGAAATCAGAACAATGAATATACAAATGTCACATTGCCCCTAAGAAAAAGCACTGCATATAAATTATCTTCTTTAGGGCAGAATATTGATTAAAACAGAGCTATGGTCTAATACCTGTTACTGTTTGTATGTCAGCTCATTCACAGACTGCTCTTTGATGGCTTTGAACATATCCAGGGATCTTCTGCCTATGAAATGTCTCATTGTGCTTTCCAGAGTAATTGAGCCCAGAGTAACCAATCAGAATAACAATCGACTTCAGTTGAATAATGGTGAATAGGAGTTGAGTGAATACCGATTCAGTGAAGAAGAATTTACTTTGATGGGAATTGTGTATGTATATCTGAGAGCGGAATCTGGTACATAGAGTTCCAGATTATAGAACTAAAAGACTATTAAAATAAGTTGCAAGAGATAGAAAAAGAAAGTTGTGAATCTATGAAAGGGAAATATAGATTTGCAAGTTCAGTCTTTGGAATAAGAGTTACAAGAAACATTGAAATTTAAAGGTGACCTGCAAAGAGTTTTATAAAATCAAATGGGTCCATGAACTTTTTGCATCTTTATAATGTGTCTGAGCATTAAGGAGGGACTGAAACCATTTCACAAGTTTTCCTTCAGTAAAATGGCAGAGTGGGGTTGTTTAAATACTAGAATTTTCACTTGTGCTTTCATCCATTTCATGAAATGTTAAGGGACTTAGAGACACCATTAAATGCCAGACTGCATTCATTTTTGTTGTTGTAAATAAAGCATAATGTATTTATCATTTGAATTATTTTATACTAAATTCATTCTTGTGGCAGTGATTTAAAGTCCTACAGAAGCCAATGGGAGGATAAATTATTAGCCATATATTTAGAGTTAATCATTCACCAATTTTTCAGGTGTGATTAAATATGTTACATGATATCAAGGGAATATCTTTGTGATCAATGACATTAAGTTTTGTTAACTTTGGCCTCAATTCATCAAAGACTTGCATGCATGCTTAACTTCAAACACATGAGTAGTCTCATTGAGTTCAACTGGTGCCTTTGTTAAAAATTTGTATAAAATGCTATGCATATGTTAAGTTTTAAGTACATAAGCTGTCCTGTTGAAATTAGTGGGGTTACTCATGTGCTTAAAATTAAGCATGCGATTTAGTGCTTTGCTGGATTAAGCTCTTAATAGTATTAATCAAAATAAATTATTTGCATATCTGAATGATAACACAAGAATTGAAAAGGAGGTTTGATGGTTCTGAAAATGTAAATGTTGAAGGAGATATTAATTTAGCTCTCTGTACATGGTTGGATTCTCCCCTCCCCTTCCAAATATAACATTCTCTAGAGCATAAGATTATGCATAATGTGCAGAATTTAACTACTATATGCCATATTTTAAACCCTAGAAACACGCCAATGTTAGATTACAAATTAATTCAATTGTGTTGCTATTTAAGATTGGCTTTTAGTTGATTGCTGTTGGTTTACTGTAATAATGCCCAATGGGTCAACTTTTTAAAGATATTCAGGCAGCTAAAGATGAAGACAGGCACCTTCTGGGATCTTCAGAAGCACATAGGCACCTAACTCCCATGCTTAAATGCTTTAGAAAATCTCACTAGGTGCCCATCTGCAGCTTTAGCTACTTAAATACAATTAAAAATAGAGTTCTATTCTACTGATTCTACTACAGTGTTTCCTGTAGCTGATCATTGCTCTGTTTTCATCATTACTTTTTAACATCAGACAGATTATGAAAGGCATAATTAAAGCTTGTTGGAAATTTGATGCTAATCTATTGTAATTAGAGTGGAATATTTAATTTATATTAAATTTAAGTATTTAAGTATTTAAATTATTTAAATTTTATGTGTTTATATAAAGGATTTTTATTGTCTATTTTAAAAACAGGAATTTCTAAAATCCCAAAGGATTGAATTATAATGAATGGTATTATTGTGGTAAAGATATTACAACATTCCAGCATAGTTCACAAATTCATCTGCTGCATAATTTAGCCTTGTCTGCTGACCTGAAAGTATAGATAAGCTGAATCAAAGAATCTACTGGATGCAACTAAATTGGACCAGTTTGTGCTCTGTTTAATGAGTGGCACCTGTGCCAATTAACCAGGTATAACTACAACCTTGCTTATGCACAGAGATACAAGTCAGCTTGACATAGGTTTTTTTTCTTCTTTTCTTTGAAAAGCTGAGTGTAGTATTCTTTGATCTGAATCACAAAACCTAGCAGACATGTTGAGTGGCAGGTTTAGTTCTAAGTTTCCTTTATATAACTTTCCTGTTTTAACCACCTTCATGTCGACAGCACACCTTGGATGAGGGAGATAAATTAATTCATTTCTGAGCTCATCATCACATTGGTTTATCATTTATTTGAAACCTCTACACTAACTCTGTTTAAGGGATTATTGTTTCTGGTCACCATCAAGTCCATGCCACTGACTGTTTTGTGGGTCATGTTATAATAGGTGGAGAAAAGAGCAGGCAGTGAATGGGAGCTATAATTAGATTTCATCAAAGTGTGCTGGAAAAAAATTCAGAAACCATTCCTTTTTACTCAAGTGTTGTATGTTATATATATTTCAGAACACTTTTGTTTTATCCCAGAACATCCTTATGCTGGTATTGAGCAGCTGAAGTTTTATAGAAAAGATTGTCCTTTACATTACATTTTTAAAAATTAATAATCAGTACCAAATTCTATCTGATATGTTTTCTTGCCTGCTCTACAGAGTTATCCAGTCTAGTATGTGTTTTAAAGGGATAAAGACCTAGGATATCTCATTGGACAGGGTAATGTTGACAAAGATACTTTCCTTGTATTAAGGAGTTGCTATCAGATGACCAAACTGATTTCTCATTCTTTGTTAGAATTCAGTGACGGGAAAATCTGTGAAAATACGCAGTGCATTTCCCTGCCCATGTACAACTGTCCCTTTTTATACATTCGCTAATTTTTTGTCATCTTGTTTTAAATGCTCCAAGCAGTGAGGTGTCCACAGCTTCACTTGGGAGGATCTTTATAGCCTAAAAGGCCTTACTGTTTAATGCTTTTTTTTCTTGAAACTCAAATTTAATTTTTCCTTTTCTTAATTTCATCCCATTAGTTCTTTATACCATCCTAAATAATTCACCTCCCTCTTTAGCAGTTACTCCCTTCATATATTTATAAGCTGCTATGTCTCTCTCTTTTTAAGTCATTCCATCGCCATCCTTTAGTCTTCTTTTCTAAACCAATCTCTCCAGGCACCTGATCACTTTTGTTGCTCTCCTCTTACCCCTTCTGATTTTCAGTATCATTCTAGTAATAAGATACCTGGAAAGGAATGCAATAATAAATATATGGTCTACCAGAAGAAGACATAGACTATAGCTGGTCCTACTGCTGAAACAGAAGTTATTATTGTGACAGTTCTTGGGGTGCCCAGGATCGTGAGTCATCTTGTTACCCTCCCTGCCTCTAGTGAGAGGGCAAATTGCTTGTGCATAACTGGGTGCCAGCTCCCTCACACCCCCAGTCTGTTACATGCCCAAACAATCTCCTCAGAGCTATGCCAGACATTACTTTTATAGAATCATAGAATATCAGGGTTGGAAGGGACCTCAGGAGGTCATCTAGTCCAACCCCCTGCTCAAAGCAGGACCAATCCCCAACTAAATCATCCCAGCCAGGGCTTTGTCAAGCCTGACCTTAAAAATATCTAAGGAAGGAGATTCCTCCACCTCCCTAGGTAATGCATTCCAGTGTTTCACCACCCACCTAGTGAAAAAGTTTTTCCTAATGTCCAACCTAAACCTCCCCCACTGCAACTTGAGATCATTACTCCTTGTTCTGTTATCAGCTACCACTCAGAACAGTCTAGATCCATCCTCTTTGGAACCCCCTTTCAGGTAGTTGAAAGCAGCTATCAAATCCCCCCTCATTCTTCTCTTCTGCAGACTAAACAATCCCAGTTCCCTCAGCCTCTCCTCATAAGTCATGTGTTCCAGTCCCCTAATCATTTTTGTTGCCCTCTGCTGGACATTTTCCAATTTTTCCACATCCTTCTTGTTGTGCGGGACCCAAAACAGGACACAGTACTCCAGATGAGGCCTCACCAATGTCGAATAGAGGGGAACGATCACGTCCCTCGATCTGCTAGCAATGCCCCTACATATACATCCCAAAATGCCATTGGCCTTCTTGGCAACAAGGGCACACTGTTGACTCATATCCAGCTTCTTGTCCACTGTAACCCTTTGGTCCTTTTCTGCAGAACTGCTGCCAAGCCATTCGGTCCCTCATCTGTAGCAGTGCACAGGATTCTTCCGTCCTAAGTGCCTACCCTCCAGCATATCTACCTCTCCTCCCAGTTTAGTGTCATCTGCAAACTTGCTGAAGGTACAATCCACACCATCCGCCAGATCATTTACTTTGCCTTGCAGATCAACAATAGGTTAGCATCTACCAAATCTGTGGTTGTGAAAATCATGTCATGGACTTTGAAATCTGGTTCCCCCATGAAATCTGGTCTCTGGTCACCCAGCTCTGAAGGCAGAGTGAAGAGCAGTGGCTGCTGGCCGGGTGCCCAATTTCAGACAGCACCTCCTCCAGCAATGGCACAGAAGTAAGGGTGGCAATACCACAAGCCCCCGCCCCACACAATAGGCTTGCAACCCCTTTTTGGGTCAGGGCCCCCAGTTTGAGAAATGCTGTGGAGAAATCATACATTTTTCATGGTTTGATCATGGCATAAATAGCAGATTTTGTGGGTGTGTTAGCAAATTTCATGAAAAATGTGTGATTTCTCTGTGATTTAAGCAGACCCCTAACAATAGATATACCCAAGTGCCCAAGCCCCATTGAAGCATTCTTCTGTAGTGTTCAGCCCCTTATCCACTGAATACTCACAGTTATACCAGGTACGCTGTCGCACATGGATCTACAACCTATCCTGAAGGACAATCCCTTACTCTCATAGACCTTGGGAGACAGGCCAGTCCTCGCTTACAGACAGCCCCACAACCTGAAGCAAATACTCACCAGCAACTACTCACCACAAAACAAAAACACTAACTCAGGAACCAAACCCTGCAATAAACCCTGGTGCCAACTCTGTCAGCATATCTATTCAAGGGACACCATCATAGGACCTAACCACATCAGCCACATCATCAGGGGCTCATTCACCTGCACATCTACCAATGTGATATATGCCATCATGTGCCAGCAATGCCCCTCTGCCATGTACATTGGCCAAACCGGACAGTCTCTATGCAAAAGAATAAATGGACACAAATCTGACATCAGGAATTACAGCATTCAAAAACTAGTAGGAGAGCACTTCAATCTCCCTGGTCACTCAATAACAGACTTAAAAGTGGCAATAATTCAACAAAAAAAACTTCAAAACCAGACTCCAATGTGAAACTGCAGAACTGGAATTAATTTATAAACTGGACACCATCAAATTAGGCCTGAATAAAGACTGGGAGTGGATGGGTCATTACAAAACCTAATTTTACCATATTAATTTCCACCTACTGTTACTCACACCTTCTTATCAATTGTTGGAAATGGGCCACCCTCATTACCACTACAAAAGTGATTTTTTCCTCCCTTGGTATTCTACTGTTAATTGAATTGTCTCGTTAGACTGACCCCTCATTTGGTAAAGCAACTCCCATCTTTTCATGTGCTGTGTAGATATACCTGCTACTGTATTTTCCACTCCATGCATCTGATGAAGTGGGATCTAGCCCATGAAAGCTTATGCCCAAATAAATAATATGCCACAGGGACTCCCTGTTGTTTCCACATGGAACAGTATACACATCAGCTTGGATGATTCAATGCAGGATCAATTCTTGCATAACACCACAGTGAGTTATACTTACGGTACAGTGAAAACAATCAGTTTATTATCAAAGATTAAGATTTAAGCGATAGTAAGAATAATGGAAACAAAAAGGTTACATATAAAATAAAGTAATAACATGCCTTTTGAATATTAAACTTAACAGGCTAATGTTCTGACTAAGGAATTCTATTTCACTCAAATGTGCTTCCAACCAGGACAGGATGGGATCCTGTTTTCTCTGATGTAATCACACTGCATGATTATTCCCTCAATTGCAGGATAAAGGGGTGTCTTTTTGCCTTTCTTATATATTCCCCAAACTTCCTTGTCTGCCCTCAGAGACAGGGCAACCCCCTATGATTCATTCTCCAAAGTGTTCCTTTCCTGTTGACTCAGTATGTAAATAGAGCTTCCATTGTGTTGGCTTACAATGTTCAATTTACATTTTGACAGAGATACATCTTCCTCCTGTCTGGAAGAAACCTATTTTTCTCTTGGTTGGTGACAGACTTCAAAACATATTTTCAGTATATATACCCAACTCTTCAAATATCATCCATCCATACATCTTGCAATGATTATGAGGATCCGTATGACACAAGCTTTTACTAGAAACTTCAAAGACATCATTTATGGATAAATCTCATGAAAACAGTGTGCAAGGTGGAGTGAGTTTGTCAGGCCTGTTAGGAGTTGCTGTTACAAAACAGTGAACCCTTGGAGAGTTGGCATTGAAGGTACTTAGGGTAACAATGGGATCGATGCAGGGATTCCTGAGTGTCTAATGCCTGTGTTATACAGGAGGTCAGACTAGATGACCAAAATGATCCCTCCTGGCCTTAAAATCTATCACTATAGAAAAATTTTCAAAATGTCTTCAAAAATTCTATTTTTAATTAAACCCCACTTTTTGTGAAAATGTTTATATTTTTCTACCAGCTCTGTCTTCATGGTCCACTATATGATTTCTATCTGTAGCCAACCTGAAACGGCAGTTGCCTTTTTTGTTGACATAACAAAATGCAACTTTGAATGTAATCTGCTGTCCACTATCAACCTTATATCTCTCCAAGAATTGCCAGTTTCCAGGTTTTTCCTTCCCACTGAAAATCTATGGACAGATTGTTTGGATTATGTGGCTGCAGATATATTAGCCTGTAGTTTTCCAAATTGCATCTCACTGATATTTTCTGCTCATGTGTCTAATCCCTCTAATCTGAGAACTTCATTAACATGCTGTTTTCTCCTTCTTTTAGATCATTAATGAAATTATTTAATAATATTGGGCCAACAAAGACCCCACAGTCTTCTTCAAACATTGTCATTTAGCATTATCCTTTGTTTTAGTCCTCAGCTTTTACTCTGTATGACAGTGCTCATATCCAGCCTGATGTGAATTAATTTTGAGAGTAAAATTTCATGTGACGCTGTTTCAAATGTTTAGCCAAATTCCACATATAGTAAATCTGTGGAGTCCTTTATCCACTAATTTTGTCATTCTATTAATAAAAAGAGGAAAGCAGTCAAGTTTGTCTGAAAAGATCTATTTGTTATAAACATATTCTGCTTATTTCTCATGGTTCTGTTATCCCCTAGAATTTTATTGTTGAGGGGGCAGTTGATCCATAGCCATTCATGTGAGTTCACATCAGTTTGCTTCAACTGTGCCTCAACTCTTAGGCAACAACAGAACTCTTTTCTTAGGAAAACAACATTTCTTGTCTAAAGTTAGGCTATAGTAACTAAATTATAAAATAATACCAAACCAGTTCTCAGTAACTGGTGGAATTACAGAAGGAGGGTATAGATCTGTGCCAGGAATACAGAGTCCTGATTGGCTTCATCTTTGGTACAAAAAGTGAACTCTGGTCTCTGGGAAATGTCATTTCTAAAATAAGATATAAGTACTAGCATCATATGTGAGTGGACATATCTGAGCAATGTAAAATGTGGGGAATGTTTTCTGGGATATTTGATGTGAAAAAAATTACCATTTCATTTTGGGAGTTTTCATGACCCCACCATTTTGCTTTTCCTCCAAAATCCTATGCATTGGCTAATTTGCTTTGAAAAGGCGTGAATGCAGAAATGCGGGTAAGAGACTGGAATTTATTTTCTGGGCCTTGTTATCAGGGTTACAAGAGATTACTACCCTACCACATGGCAGGGATCAGTATCCAACATATCTCAGTCACTTTTTTCTTGGAATGTGTCCATGAGGGAGAGAGCTGGGTTTGAGCAAAAATTCATAAAATGATTACATTTTCCGTGGAATGGACCTATTTTTCAGTCCATAATAAAAAGTGACAAAACTCAAATTTTGAACAGTTCTGCCTTTCATTGAATATATTATGCACACCTCTAATAATGACTGTATTAACCAGGGGAAGTGCAAATGTTAATACATATTTTTCTACCAGCTCTGTCTCCATGGTCCATTATGTGATTCTTATCTGTATTCCCCCACCTACCACAGTCCCACTAACCAGGGGAAATGCAGAAGGTAACGATGTACTAATCTACTACCTCTATAATCAGATACACACAGAGGGCACCCCCTTATTTGTCCAACTAGATCAGATTGCTGAACGAAAATGAAGCTCCTCTCCATGAAATCATGTGCTGGATGGATTACATGGTTAGACTCAGCCACTCAGGTCTTTACAAAACTTCAGTGTGAGTTTCTTACACAAGCCCAAAGAACTAAGCTAGAACTCAGTCCATTCACAGCAGCATATTTACAGATATACAAATCATGTCAAAAGCTTGGAAAAGCATATGGATATGTCACAGAAATGAATACAATTCTAGGATATGTGAATGATAAGCACATCCATACTTACAGTAGATAGGATACAAAAGGTTGATGTACTCACGTTATTGGATCATAGGATACTCATATTTCTGGGCATAAACCATCCACCAACTACATGGAATTACGAAGACACTTCACCAATATGCAGGTTATTTCACAATTGTCGATAATAGGGTTTCTGGCCTCTTCTTCTTTTGAAGTATCTGGTGCTAACAGCTGGAGATAAGATACTGAACTAGGGGAAAAATTGGTCTAATCTAGCATGGCAATTCCTTTACTCTTAAACAAAGCACAGCTGATTGTGGCCAAAGTTAGAACTTTAACCAAGGCTTGCATTTCATTTTGAACAATTTATAGCAGCTCTAAATTTTACAGATTGTCTTCATTCATGCACTTTATCCTCAACAAAGAAAATAATTGAGACTAGTTTCCTAAACCTGGATGAGAGGCCAGGTTTTTGCATAATTAGTGTTTTATCCTCACATTAAAACTAAGATAAGAGATGCTTTTTGTTCATACCTTTGATAAACAGGTTTAGCTGGAGCCTATTAGAATTAATTAGACAGACGCGATCTGATTTCATTAGCGCTAGGGCTGCTAATCATATTCAGTTGGTTTGTGACCTTCTGGGATAATAATAATTTTGGGAGAGAATGGATTAATTTTTAAAAAGCCTTTGATACTTTAGAATACACACATCTGTTTCAAGCTTTGCATCTGTTTGGCTTTGCTCCTGTTTTTGTTAATTCAATTAAAATGCTACACTTTAATAAGGTAGTTCAGTTTATTTAGCTGATGGTAGTGGTACATCCTCATACTTCAGAATTCATCTTGACATTAGGAAGTAATACTCTATTATAATATTGTTTAGAGCCACAGTGAAGTTTGGTCTCTTTTTTTCCCCCAAAGTTATCATCAGTTAAAGCTTTTTTTCAAGACTTCTTTTACAATTAGCCAGTTCACTCAGAAGCAGTTTTCATTTCTAAATAAAGATATCAGCGTACCTAACAAAACAGAACTTTGAAAAATCCTATACTTTTCAGAGGCAGAGCACAGCATTCTAAAATCCAAAGGCATAACTATGACAATCCCTGGAGAAATGCTTTAAAAGGACAGTTTTGTTTTGTGGTACTGGAATAGTAAAGTGGAGTGCAGGGAAGAATCAACTGGAGCTTGACTCCTGCTCAAAAGAGAGACTCCTTTCTGAGAGTAACATGAGCTTCAGCCATAGAAGAATTCTGTTTTAAAAGAAAAAACAAAACAAAACAACTGATGCCCAGGCTGTTATTGTTTCTGATATTTTTTACATGTGTTCTGAAAGGGTTTTTTCCCGTCTCGATTTCTAGCCCAGTTGCAAATGGATTTATCCATAGTTATGAGTTTTTAAAAAATGTAATATAATTGTGAGGCTGTCTTGCTTAGAGGTAAGCATTATCCCACTCAGTTCAGCAATGTTAAATTCAGATATGTATTTAAAGATGCTACTACCTGTCTAGCCTTAAACAATTATACAATAAAGGTGGTGGTAGGAAAAAACTACCTAACTGATTTGGTCTCTAGTTGGTATTTGTGGAGGTTAGCTGTGAGAATGCTGCTATATATAGTTTATGAAGAAAAGTCAACCTAGTCCCAAGGTATAGGGAGGTGAAATCCTAGCCCAACTGATGTCAATTTCATTCTAGATATGGCTAAAAATGGGAATCACAATGCCCCATTTCTCCAACAACAGTAAATAAAATGACCCACAAATCATCATAATCTAAAAGGAGACGAAAGATCAGGTATTCACCCAGTGTTAATGGAGTTAAATTTGTTTATACCTTTAGCCTCATTCCCATTTACACACATACAGCTCATGAGATTCCTTATACATTTTTTTTAAAATGGTGTAGTTTCTTCTAATCTCCATTGGTCATGTGCTAATTCCATTGTGATACTTATGTATCATGCATGCTTTTGGAATACCGGTGCACTTTACAAAATTGGAAGAATATTAAAAATACAATATTAAAGGAAATCTGCACCTTTGTGAATTTGTATCTTTTCATGTCTCTGAAGTGCACTGACTTGGTGCAGATTATAAACTTCATGGGGCAAGGACCATTTTTGGACCCAGATCCGATTCCCACTGAAGTCAGTGGAAAGACTGTCATTGACTTTGATGGCAAATTAACTTTGTCATTCTCTGTACTGTGTACAGGACAAGCATAGTGCTGGCAATCAGTAAATAATAACATACTAACAATGAGTGGTTGGTATTCTCTTTACAATCTCTTTTAAAACTGGTTTCAGAGTAACAGTCGTGTTAGTCTGTCTTCGCAAAAAGAAAAGGAGTACTTGTGGCACCTTAGAGACTAACCAATTTATTTGAGCATGAGCTTTCGTGAGCTACAGCTCACTTCATCGGATGCAATGATACAATGCAACTTCATCCGATGAAGTGAGCTGTAGCTCACGAAAGCTCATGCTCAAATAAATTGGTTAGTCTCTAAGGTGCCACAAGTACTCCTTTTCTTTTAAAACGGTCACACAATACTGGATACACAGTTCTGGACCAGCAATCACTGGAGTTATTCCTTTCCCGTTGTTCATATGTCTGAAAGACATTTATGCTGAGAAAACCAACAGCAGGACTTTAATGTAAAATGGGACCTTACAGTTAACTTCTTTGAACAGCCTCAGAGCATTTTGGATACTGGAATTTTGGATTCTTCATGGAATTCTCTTTCAGGGTGACCAAAAATTACTAGTAATTGAAGGACTTTATATATATAGACACACACACACAGTTTTATATATATATATATATAGAGAGAGAGATTGATCAAGCCCTTTATATTAAAAAATGTTTTTTGTAGGTTTTTGTACAGTGGTCATCATGGTAACTGAGGTAAGGGGCAAAGAACCTGTAAAACTTAATACAAAACTGAGTTGCTAAAGGGCAAATGTATCATATTCACAAGAGAAATGTTGTGGTGAGTGGCACTAGGTGTGGCTAGAAATAAGTATTTTTCAAGCTGTGTGAATGCTGTGTTGGGGAATATGGAGTGCATGGCAGTATTTCATACATGGAAGTAACCACAGTAAGTGGCCCCAGTGTATACAAATGAAGAGCTCTCTTTTTCAAGTCTCTCCCATTACTAATGCTGGATGGGTAAAGATCCATGGAAACACTTCTTTTCCCACATTCTCATATGGAGTTTGGTCTTGACTCCTTCCATTTTTTCTTTATAACTTACTCCCTTTTTCGCATCATGAAGATCTTCTGTGGAACTTCTGTGGAGCCTTTTTTGTGTTGTAAATTGGGATAACAGCATATAGCAAGCAGGAGAATTTAGCCTTGTCTGTAGCATTTGAAGGCAGATTTTATAATTAACTGATAAACTTTTTGGCAAGAAAGCCATGGGAGCATATGGCTCTGTGATTGCACTTGAAAAGGCTAATTTGTTTGATAAAGCTTTTGGCTTCCTTTTAGAATTTGGTTGAGGATAAACTGAGCCATTGCCAATTTATTGATAATTCAGAATACAAATATAGGGACAATAGTTATCACTTTAAATATGAAAATTTATATGGAAACTTAATTGTCCTAAAAAGCTTGAATTTACTTAAAAAAATAAAAATTCAGACAATGGCTTTAAATAGATTTTGGATCTTTGTTACCCAAGGCTAAGGTATCTCTGGAATGATTCACCCAGGAGTTTCTATCTTAGATGTTAGCTGCTGTATCTTGTGCCTTTAAAGTTGAATGAATTACGTAAGGAAAAGGCAAATTGAAACTCCTATAAATTGGATTTTCAAAAGTGCTAGTCACTGTCCGTATTCAATGGGAACAAAGTTAGGCCAGTGCTCAATAATACTGAAATTCCAGCCCTTTACAGAGTAGGTATATAGTTAGAATCTTGAGTTCATTTAAATTGCATGAGTTAAGGCATGTACAAAGAATCTAATAAATACAAATTTTCGTTTCTGATACATTATCCAAGCAGGTGCTGAGCATGGTGTTTCTGTTGAAGTGCAACACTATTGTCACAAAATTTTGTAATTTCCATAGGCGGGTTTTCTACTGGAAAATGATTTATTTATCTAACTTTTCATATGAGAGCTTGACTATCTGGAACAGCAAATTTCTCTTGAACAAAATCAAATTTTTGCTGTTTAGAGATTGCATGGAAAAATACAGTTTTTGTGGCTAATGTGGGGGAAAGTGGCAATTTCATAATTATAATTGCTCCAGGAGAAAATGAAACCTACTCATTTCTTCAAAACAAGGACAAGTGCATCCTTTCTTCTGTGATAAGATTTGGCAGAAGAGGTTCTGGGGAAGGAAATCTCCGCAAGGACACCTCACCCCACATCATCTCTTCAGAGGGGAGAGAAATTCCACTCCATCCCTTCCCCACCACCAAAAAAGAATCTGCTGAGTATAATCTCAAATCTGGTGGGTTTCCAGTGATTCAGCAGAAGCAAGGATGAATCATTCCACAGCACTAGTTTATAGCTCCCTGGCAATGGCTTCCCCCAGGATTTCCAGGAGTGAACTCCACAGAAGGTATCATATAGCCCCAGGTTGTACTATCTTTTGTGCTTCTAGCTGGTGGGGTGAGAAGGGAAACAAGGTGTATTCTAGCCACAGTCCACCCACTTGTCCTTCTGGCCCACTCAGCCTCCATTCATTCCTACAGTGCAGACCATGGATGTGTTGAGTGGCCTCTGTGGAGTCTGGAGGAGGGATGTGTCATAGAGGAAACAAGAATGCCTCTTGTGTGTGCACATCACAAGTGGACAACATGGGTCTCTGGAATGTGGTTTCACCTCTAAAGTAAGGCCTTTTGAAACCTGGAGTCAGAACGATGCCATCTGCAACCATGCATTATAAAACTCTTCCTCCTGGAATTCCTTTCTTGTCTGACCCATTTAGGTTTTGTGATGATTGTTTGCACCTGGTACCATTATGGATAAAGGTACCTCTCTTCCTTTGATACTTACTCACATTTTAAAGGGTGATTGAGTATGTCTTTCAGACTTTGGGTTTTCTTTTTAATAAAACCAGGATGATATTACTTACAATTGCTGCATTGTTTTAAAGGTGAAATCCAGTCCTGTGCAGAAAGCCAGAACAAGGACTGTGCCCCACTTAATTTCATAAGCCAAGAAAATCGGGCTTAAGTGGATATAGGCTTGTGCTAGTATACTGTACTAGGATGCATTTCACCCGAACTACTAGCAGATTATTTTCTCTTTATATTAGAGATCAGCTGTATCCAGATTTTAATTAGACAAATGTACAAGGTTGGATAAGCTTGTGGCTAAAGAGAATCAGATTGCGATATCATAAATGCATTCTTTCCTTCTGAGTATTTAAAAATAGCTTCTTGTTATGTGAATCATGTGAAACAAAGTAAATGCAATGGAATCAGGCTACATGATCTGCATGTTATGAAGGAATTAGGGATGTTTACAGGATTTGGCTTGGTTTGTGAATAAGATTTTATTGGAGGATTGGTGCAGGATAGCTATTGTATGAAGAGATAGCACCCAGCGAGATTTTCCATACTGGATCATTTAAATATGTTGGTGACTGTTGCAGGAAAGTTTGTTTTTAAATTGCTTTTCTGATCATTAACAATATGGTAACTGCCCTCTTTCTTACCTCTGTTTTTATTTTGCATCCATTGATATGTTCCAATGTTATCTCATACAAAATAGAAACTGTTGTGGTTTTAGTTGTGTGCTTTCTACTGTTATAATAAAAACATGTCTGGATACCCTACATACACATTCATGCTCAGAACTCTCAGCTTTTAGATGTTCCAAAATAGTCTGTGTAATTTTTTGGCATCTGCTTTTCTTGGATAGTATATTAATGGGAGACTTTCACACTGGGGTACACTTAAAAAGATAATGTTATACAAAAAGGAAATGTACTTTGCTAGTGTTTCCCCCATTCCCTTTTTTTCTTATTGCAGAGACAGGATGTTGTTCAAAAAGATCTTTCTCCCTCACCACCTAGCCTTCCTTGAATATTTGTCCATGCACTGATTAGAGCAGTGTTAAATATGACCATTTCACTTCTTACAGCACAGACTGGCAGCACGGGACG
Source organism: Lepidochelys olivacea (assembly GCF_965140295.1). Taxonomy (NCBI): domain Eukaryota; kingdom Metazoa; phylum Chordata; order Testudines; family Cheloniidae; genus Lepidochelys; species Lepidochelys olivacea. The sequence goes on along the minus strand of NC_140417.1, from coordinate 75,255,576 downwards.
TGAATCTATGAACAGCCACTGCACAAAGATGTCACAAAGTCAGTCTTGGCAAGTCAAGGAACTGCAGGTATAGATGTTTTCTTCTGGAGCAGCAGATCTTCTTGTGGGAAGTGTAAAGCTCCACATTGTTATCCTTTTCAGGATGAACCACACCATGGGCTTACAAGGAATAGTCTGCAGCATCCTTGTCTGAAGCCAGCCTGAACAAAGGGCAATTGTGATTTGATAACTTTATTGATGGGCATCAGAATCAGTATCTCCATACTGTATGTGACAGAGAGGAGAAAGGTGGGTCGATAACTCCTGCGATCTTCCAACGTTTTTCCTGGTTTTGGAATGGCTACTACCTTTACCCTGCACCATATGTTTGGGAAGCAGTTATCCTGGAAATATCAGCTGAGATACCAAAGCAGCCAGTTTTGAAGTAGGAACTTCCTAGGTGAAGTAGGAACTCCATATCGATATAATCCAGGCCTGGAGTCTTTCCTATTTCCATAAGCTTTATGGCCTGGTCCAGCTCTTTCTCTGAGCCATCAGAATCCACACTAGGAATCACTTTTCTGTAACCTCAGTTTTGACTGCTGGTTAAAGCTTTGCAGCTTCATTCTCCCCGTGAAGTCTGGTCATTTCCATGGCAATTAACTGAGGATTTAGGCACAGGATAACTACAGATGTACAAACTATTTTCAATGAAACCCAAAACCACAGGAAGTTGACCCAGTTATGGGTCACATCACAAATTCAGACCAAGTGTATCAAGATTTCCTAAAATCCACAAAATTTTTGAGCAAACCAAAATCTGTTTCCAGTTTCATCTCAAAAACATTGGTTATCTATACCTTTCATTCATTTTGATGTGTAATCAGGTGAAACTCAGCAGTGCAGGCGCAGATTCATTTTAAGAACATGAATCCGTTCAAATGAGTCACTTAGCTCACAATTCAGGGTCCACCTCACTTGGATTGATACCAATCTCAGGTGAATAATAGCATATTAGGGTCCTTGCAGACTGGCAGCCACTCTGGGATAGAGCAACGGACAAGCCAATGAATTTCAGAAGCCCTAATTTACACCCAGCTGTTTGCCACCTGGGATGCATGTCCTAGTCTAGGCTGCTGATTGAAATGGTCAGAGTGGCTGGCATAATGCAGAAATTTGGCTTAGCCCAGTCTTCATGGTATGACTGCGGGGCAGTGATACAGGTAGCCAGACGTGTGATGGAGGTACACACCATTAGTTGGTTGCAGGGTGGACTGCAATGCCTTGCTACCCTGGATGACGCTGGCTGAATAATCTAGATATCGACTTGTGATGCTCATGAAAGAAAAAGACCTCTGTTCCAGGGCCGTGGTGGCCAAATTCACAGCACTCTAGTCACTGTTCAATGGCTTACATAAAATGTATTGATGCTGTCAGTCCTGTTCCTAGTAGACAGCTGTCCACACCACAGCTGGTGTTCTTATTAGCAATTCTAGGGGAAAGGCCATTTGTATGGAGAATGATTTACTCGCCCACTCCTAGAGACTATGGTCCGGTCAGAGACACTTCAGGTCTGACCTGGGGCACCTTTGCTATTCCAGTTGTGAGACCCATCAAACTCTGCCAATTCACTGCATACATTCATTTGCAGCGCTATCTTGTTGTTTTTTTAAGTGCTTATTTGGGTGGTCCAATTGTAATACAACATGTGGGTTCTTCACTGAGTCTGCTGCAGCAGTTATCTCTCAAATGACATTCCCAGATGGTTCGGACCTTTGCCTGCGGTGACGGGACAGAGTGTGCGAGCCGCATATTTCTCATGCTAAAGTAATATCCTTCTTGTTGCTGATATACAGTTAAAGAAGAAACATCATAGGAATTGCTATACTGGATCAGACAAGTGGTTTATATAGTCCAGTATCCTGTCATCAAGAGATGCTAGGTACTGTATGCTTCTGGGGAAGATGCAAGCAATCCTGCATTAGTCAGCCATGGGATAATCTATCCCCAGGAAAAGTTTCCTTCTAACTTCCTGTAGTTAGAGTTTGACTTAAGCCTTCATCGTGATAGTTTATATCCCTTCAGAAATCCTTTTTTTTCCTATTAGTATGAACTATTATAACTCTCAATATTCATGTTACACATATATAAACATTTAATCCCTTTGTGAATTCTGCTAAACTCTTGGCCTCAATGATCTCTGGTGGCAATGCGTTCCACATACTAATTGTGAGTATAGTGTGGGGGAAAAGTATATAAAGAAGCAAACAGAAGGGAGCCATGTTGGCTTCTGCTTCATTTAAAACATTTTTGGGAATGGAGTGAGTGGAGGACTAATATTTGTAAGAAGGAAAAGAAGAAAAGCTGTAGGAAGAGAACTTTTATTTTGTAAGCTTTTACAAGGGTGTTTAGAAAGAACAACAGAAGCAAGCATGCAAACAAACAAAAGCCACACACACCAGAGAGGAAAAAGGAAAACTACAAACCACATTTTAAAAGTACTTTTCCTTTTTAGTTATGTAGCCACAAACTTGGCTTATACCCTGTAAACAGGGCTTCAATATAAACTAGTATTAATCACCTGCTCCTTTGTGCTACTGCACTGGGTACAGGCTGTACAGAAATAATACATAAATACACAAAGAAATGGTGGTGTTCATAAATAATGTATTGTGCAACTTTTCTACAGCACCAATGGCAAGATTCCAGCAAACAAGAGCATCAGTGTCTCTGAGTTTTCCTTTATCGACCAAGGAAATTAATTTGTATTATGTGGTGCAGGAAACTTATATTTGAAGATTACAATAGCCATGAGGCTTGTGTGTAGTATGTGGGGGAGTAGAAGCAATGTGTTCATGCAGGTGTGTAGACTATTACTTATTGCACATACACAGGACAATCTTTAGCTTATCAAGTTCTCCATTTCTGCTAAGTGTTTTGGTTATACAATAGATAAAACAGTAGCAATGTGATCCATATTCTCTAATCTGAACTGAGCACCATCAATCTGAATTCAGATTGATGGTGTTCTCTGGGATCCCAGGTCTTTTCTTTCTCCCAAGGTTGTGAATTTTTGTCATATGTGTCTGTGTTGTGCAGTGTCCTAGTTTCAGGCCTTTATAGCCTTTTGCAGTGGTCTCCACCATAACAGAGCATTGGGTGGGGCACAGGGTGCGGAGAAGATGTTGAGAGAAAGTGAGGGATGGTTGTGGTAGTGGTGGGGGAGGCTCTTAAACTGTTAGTTATGGAACGTCTCAAGGTCAGGTGATGTGCCTTCTCCCTACCCTAACTGTTTTTAGCTGCTAGCAGTGGTTCCACGGCTTACAAAAGGAAGCATGTGACTCTTACAGGAGGGATCTGCGGAGGCAATGTATTATTGGAACCCCGGTTATTTGCAAATAATAGCCAGTAAGTCACTCAGAGCCAGAAAGCCACACAGAATAATAATGGTTGCAAAAACATGCTGAGGTGACAGGTTTAAAAGCACTTCCCTCCCAGGAACAGAAAGGGATGTTTTTGATTCCAGCATCATCAGCTTCTTCAGTGCAAAGCAGAAAATATCAGAGAAGATGAAGGAGGGTGGACAAAGAAGCCTAGACTCGTCTTGCCCACTTCTGTGTATATGCATTCAAAATATACTGAATAGACAGGAGTCTAACTGGCATTAGGGGGATGCTATAAACCCAAACTCTTCTAAACTTAATTTAGTACTAGACGAATAACCTTACAAGTTTACTCTCTGTTAGCTACGGAATGAGTGGCAGAACAAGCTTGCCTCTATTATGCTGCATCGTGTGCCTTAACACTGACTTGAAAGGACTACCCCTGGGTAGTTAATTCAATCCTTAATACATAAACTAGGACTGTTAACTAGAGTACAAGTCCAGATGGTGGTGTTTGCAATGTGAACACCTGCTTGCTAGGAAATGGACTGGATCCCCAAATGAATACCCACAGGATATGGTGCAGCTGCTTGAAGGTAGCAGTCTCCTGTCACCAGGGCCGGTGCAACCACGAGGCAAACTAGGCGGCCGCCTAGGGCGCCAAGTGGTTGGGAGCGCCAAAAAGCGCGCTCAGGGGAAGCAGTGGAGTGGAGGTGAGCTGGGGCGGGGGGGACGGGCAGGGCTGCCTGCAACAAGTAACGGGGAGGGGGGGGGCGCAGGGGAACCGCTCCCCACCCCGACTCAGCTTTGCTCTGCCTTCTCCTCTGAGCACGCCACCCGTGCTCTAATTTGCCTCCCCTCCCAGGCTTGCCACGCCAAACAGCTGATTGGCGCCGCAAGCCTGGGAGGCAGGAGAAGTGGAGCAGCGCTGGCATGCTCAGGGGATAAGGCAGAACGGAAGTCAGCTGGGGCGGGTGGGCGGAGAGCTGCTGCAGGGCTCCCTGGGTTGTGGGGGGGGCGACGCAAGGTGGAAGTTTTGCCTAGGGCGCAAAATATCCTTGCACTGGCCCTGCCTGTCACTACTGATATGGATGGAATGTGAGCCTGTGTCCTTGAAGTGAAAGGCACCAAATTCCATTACCAGTCCCTTGAAACCTCCAGTCCCTTTCAGAATTTCTCTTCAGCCATGAGTTGCAGAAAATGTAAAAGTCAAAGGAGGGAGAAAAATGCCAGTACAATAAATTGAACTGTTGGAGCAGATTGGCTGAACTGATGCATGTGTGATACATCTAAAATTTAAGACAATTAGTAGAGGGAGATAGATTATTTCAAAAACTCAGTAGAAATGTCAGCAAATGTTCGGGGAGAAAACAAATTCTGATGCAAAAACTAAAAAGGGCTTTTTCTTCTTGTTTTCTTCTTGACTGTTTGATTTCCCTTATGTGATTTTCCTGCCTCTTTTTTTTTTATTGTTCTCTCTCTCCAACCCTCCCCCTGCCACACACTTCAGCACATTTTCTCAGACAATGGATTCAGGGCAAGTTTCTCTGCTGCTGCCAGCTTTCCCCTCTGAAATGCACTGTGATCATGAGAGAAGTAATGTATAAATGAAGGAGCCATTTTCCTTGGTGTTCACATGTGTGAGGACTTTCTCCTATTCCTGTGACATGCTCCTACCTAATAATCAGTATTATTAGTTTATATTACAGCTACAGTTAGAGGCCACAATCTGGGATCAAGGCCACATTGTGCCAACCACTGTCCAAACAATAACATAAAGACAGTCCCTCACCAGTTAGAATTATGACAAGACACAACAGGTGGACAAACAGACAGATGACAGGTGAGTGGGGAACAAGGTAACAGTAAAGATGGGTATATTTGAATAAACAAGCAGTCCCCACAGTCAGAGAAGTCACAGACAGCTTTCAGATTGGGCTTGATACATTTTTGCTGTTTCTAAAAGTTCTTCTATAGATTTGGTGGTCTTTTCCCATGAGTCCCAGGAAATATCAGTGTTTACATGACCTAAAATCCTCAGTGACTTGATGCTCTAAATGTACCTTATATGTCAGGGTCCTGAAATCCTCAGACTTCTTCCAAATGTGCATCTTGAAGTTGGAGCCACCTTGACCAGGGCCAGTCTGAAAACCAGTATGGACTTTTAAAATATATCCGTTACAGACACATTAAATGGCATATCAGCATATCACATCTAAATTTGCTTCGAGTGACCCATTGCTACAGCATTGATTTTTTTCCTTAATTTTTGGTGTTAGCATTTGTTCAGAAAATATGTAATTATTGTTCAGTTACATAGCTGGATTATAATTAATTAATTAGCTGGGTTTTTTAAAAAAAATCCTGCAATTGGCAGTTTAATAGCTAGGTTTGCAACAAAGCCCGTTGCCAACTGTGCCCACATATCTATTCAGGGGACACCAGCACAGGGCCTAATAACATCAGCCACACTATCAGAAGCTTGTTCACCTGCACATCCACCAATGTGATATATGCCATCATGTGCCAGCAATGCCCCTCTGCCATGTACATTGGTCAGACTGGACAGTCTCTACATAAAAGAATAAATGGACACAAATCAGATGTCAAGAATTATAACATTCATAAACCAGTTGGAGAACACTTCAATCTCTCTGGTCACGCGATTACAGACATGAAAGTTGCTATATTACAACAAAAAAACTTCAAATCCAGACTCCAACGAGAAACTGTTGAATTGAAATTCATTTGCAAATTGGATACAATTAACTTAGGCTTGAATAGAGACTGGGAGTGGCTAGGTCATTATGCAAGGTAACCTATTTCCCCTTGTTTTTTCCTACCCTCCCTCCTCCTCAGACATTCTTGTTAAACCCTGGATTTGTGCTGGAAATGGCCCACCTTGATTATCATACACATTGTAAGGAGAGTGGTCACTTTAGATAAGCTATTACCAGCAGGAGAGTGGGTTTGTGTGTGGGGGAGTGTGTGTGAGAAAACCTGGATTTGTGCTGGAAATGACCCAACTTGATTATCATACACATTGTAAGGAGAGTGATCACTTTAGATAAGCTATTACCAGCAGGAGAGTGGGGTGGGAGGAGGTATTTTTTCATGCTTTGTGTGTATATAAAAAGATCTTCTACACTTTCCACAGTATGCATCTGATGAAGTGAGCTGTAGCTCACGAAAGCTTATGGTCAAATAAATTGGTTAATCTCTAAGATGCCACAAGTACTCCTTTTCTTTTTAATAGCTAGTTAACTCAGCACTTGAAGCACAGATGCTAGACTAATTGTCTCTAATGTGTCCAGGGATGTTTACTCCCATTCAGACATCAGAAGTGAATTTTTACACTCATTTATTTGAGGACAGAGTTGCAAAAAGGGAGGGAGAGGAGGAAGGGGAGGAACATGTCTAGAAATATACTAGCACAGATCTCTTCAATGTAACTGGGTGAGAACCTGCTGATTCTGCTTATTTATATATAATAGACTGCAAAACTACACACATTAATGTGGTGTTCTGTCACTGATAAAAGAGCTGTGAAGCTGGTACGCCACAGTTAGTCTCCTTACTAGGGTGGGTTGGGCAGGGAGGTTTTTTTCTTAGTATTTGAGTAACACTCTACATATTCAAAGCACTATAAAGACATTGTCTCAGATCCTCAACTAGCATAAATTCTCAAAGCTCCCTGGACAATTTATGCCAGCTAATTGTTCCTCGCAACACTCCTGTGAGGCAGGAGGGCAAGCATTATATTTCTCCCATTTTACAGATAAAGATACCAAGGCAGAGACGTGATGTGACATGCCCAAGCATAGAAAGTGAGCCAGTGCAAGTCAGATGAGGCACAGTCATCACTTGTCCTTCCGGGCTTTGATGTCTTCTTACAAATAATGGATTGTGATCCAAAGCCGTTTCAAGTTAATTGGAGTTTTTCCATTGTCTTCAATGGGTTTTGTATTAGGCCCCACTGTAATAATACATTTAAAATTAATGTATTTTACCAGGTTCAGGAATGCTGGGATGAGTAGCACTATTGGCTACTTCTTTCCATGGAGAGCAAATGAATGCCCTTCTCCATAATGTCCTGCCTTTTTCTGGAACATAGATTTTTTTTGAACCACTGGAGAAAACCCACTTAAAAACCCCCAAATAACCTTTTAACAAGTACAGAACTAGAGAAATAGAGATCAAAACAAATTAGGCATTTTGCCAGGGTGGAAAATGACTATATGAATGGCATTATGTATTAGTATTAAAATCTTCTTTACTACTTTGTATCACATGAATTCGTATTCTTGTTCTCCTTCCTCCTTCTTGCATTTCGCTATGGCTTCTCTCTTCCTTTGTCCTTCCTCTGCTCCTTCTCCCCTAACGATGATGAATAGTAGTGTTCCTCTGAAAACAATAAAAACATTTTATCACACAAAAGCAAAATGGTATTAACCCCTTTTATTTTTTAATGGTGCTGAGGTCTTAACATAAGGCATTGCTTTATCTGAGAGATAAAGATTGTCTGCATCAAAGAGCAACAATGAGTCTTTATCTGATGAGATAAGGATCACTCAAATGGGCCTGATTAATTCAGTGAACTGTCTGCCTCACCAGATCAGTAAAGTAACAATTTAATCCTATCATAATTAGGATTTTTATGTCCTATAGAAGTGTACTTGAATACCTTACAATTATTTTGCTTTATTATACAAAACGCAAAGGGTATTGTCTCATGAAAGAAAAAATGAACTTATTCTGACGAGAATTTGGAGTTAGAAGATATGGGTTCTGCCACAAACTTGTTGTCTGATGTTGACAAGTAATTTAACTCCTTTTATGCCCCATTTTTCCAATCCATATACCTGTACAATAATGCTATAATAATACTCACTTCAGAACTGAGTGAATACCTGAAAGTATTTTCCACAATATTCCACATGTTTTCACACATAATCATAGAATTTGTTTGGGCAATGTTCATACCCATTTTGTGTTCGTTCTTCACGAATAAGTTAACTAAGGGAAGTGTTGGCATAATTGGCAAGCTTTAAGCACTTATTAAAGAATAGTCACAGAAATGGAATCATGAACTCACAAATGTGGGTTTTCCCACTGGAAACTTCCAGCATTCTCGAGGGTTTGGTATTTAATGGATAGCCATCTCACAGCTGAGCTCTAAAGATCAAGATTTTTCCTTGCTCTTCTCATGTCAACTTTTAATCTCCATGAAGAGATGCAGTATTTTCAAGTGTCAAGAAGAAAAGCTGAAACTACAGATGAAAATGAAGCCAAGTTAACAAAGAATATAGGAAATTATAGTGTTTCCTCTTGCAAAAGATGCACTTCCGTCATCTATTTAATATTAATTATTAATAATATTAGCAGCATTAATATTATTAGGATTTGCATATATACAGTGAGAATAGATTAGGCCTCTTTATCTGCAAAAAGATATATAGGCACAAATACATTTACATACAATAGACTTTCCATCTACATTTCTATATACAGCATATATGGTGTCTGCGCATAGTATATATACATATTCACCTGTAGACAAATTTACAGGCTGGGACTATATTTTGTAAACACTTCCTTCAGCGAGGAGGGATCTGTGAAGCAGCCATGGAGAAATCCACATGGGGAGATAAGGAAAATGATACCTTTATTCTAACTGACAAGCATATGCTCTCATTGAGTTAAACATAGAGAAAGCAGTATCTCAGCCCTGGTTTACACTGGGCGGGGGGATTGATCTAAGTTATGCTACTTTAGCTACATGAATAACATAGCTGAAGTCGATGTACTTAGATTGACTTACCGTGATGTCTCCACCGCTGTGAGTCGACTCACCGCTGTGAGTCCTCCGCTGTGAGCTGCCATTCCTCCATTGACTCTGCCTATGCCACTGGAGTACAGGAATGGACAGGAGAGTGCTCGGGAGTCGATTTATTGCGTCTAGACTAGATGCGATAAATTGATCCCTGCTGGATCAGTTGCTGCCCGCCGATCCGGCGGGTAGTGAAGACATACCCCCAGTGGTAAGATATAAAATGCACAGCAAACCAAACATAAAAAGAAGCAAAACAGATAGTCATGAAAGGACACTGAAAATGGATACAGAAAACCTCACGGGTGTGGGAATCAGTGCTATTAATTACAGCATTTGTAACAACTATATTTGGGTTTGGAATTGTACCTCAAGGCCCTTGATTACTAATTCACTAGCATTGACATTTACATGGGCTATGTGATAGATAAGCATGAAGAAGAAGGGGAAGAGGGAAATTATGGGAATTTGTTTTCAAAATAGGAATTGGAATTAACAACCCAGTTCAGTAACTAACACGGAAAGACTGGAACGTAATGTAAGGCTTTGTATAGCACCTTTTATATCTAATGCATTTGTAAGTTAAGAGATCCATCACATACAAAAATGGTCATAAAGCCCCTCCTCAAACAACCAGCTATCCTTCTACACTGTAAATAGAATGGGTAGATTGGGAGATGTCCCCTGCAGGAATGGTAATAAGGCAACAGGCCCCAACTCTCTGAGGAATGTAAAAATAGTAAGGGATGGGTGTTCAGAAGGGGAAAATTGGAATTCAAAGCTATACTGAGAAGTGGGGAGCACAATGGAGGAAGCTGGTGTTTCCTCTTGTGTTTTTCAGCATTCATGATGGCTGTCAAAACTGGCCTTGCTTTATACCTGAGACTTTGGACCTGGCTGCAGAAAGCTTTCCCTTAGATACTTGCCTTAGTTTGCAACTGCAGAAAACTATATGCCTCTCTTTGGGCCAGACATTTTGCAGAGTCACAGCATATTGTAAACCACATCTCAGAAGTGCTTAGACTCCAAACCATGTTGCACATTCCCTGGCCTACACTACCACTGTGGTCAGCCTGTCACAGCTGTGACAGTGCCTCCCCATAAGGCTTTATGGAAATATACTTATGAATGTATATATGACATAACTAGAATGTGTTTTAAGCTACATATGCCATGTAACATATCTCTTTAAAGGTTATGATCTACAGAATCTATTAATCCTATTTGTATGCCTGAATCATTTTTGTATTCGAAGTTATGAATATTGGCTGCATACTTGTTGTATTCTGAGTGGGTTTTAGTGAAGCAGTTGGTCAGCTTCCTGAGACAAGACTATTCTCAGTAAGTGCCCAATCAAGAAGCCCTTAAGCCAACAATGAATTTGGAGATGCCAATCCACATCTGGGCTTTCCCAGGAATGTGGCTTGGCTGGTAAGGAACTCAGTCCTGCATGGGCATGTGACTTGCCCAGGTGACTCCAAAACTCCATTTTGTAGCTGGACTTTGCATAGAGAGAGGAGGGGGTCTCCACCCACAAGAGAAAGTCAATTTAAACCTTGGGGAGACCCCTCCATTTTGTCTACAGCTGGCTAAAGGGAGAGCCTCTCCACCCCCAAGGATACCTGAAAGAAACTGGAACAAAGGACAGTAACTACAGGGGGTGTGAGTGATTGCTGGACACAAACTAGAGGGAGACTAGTCTGTAAAAGAAAGCTTACTGGGTGAGGATTTTATCTGTATTCAGTTTTATTACTGTACTAGACTTAGACTTGTGTGTTTTATTTTATTTTGCTTGGTAATTCACTTTGTTCTGTCTGTTATACTTGGAACCACTTAAATCCTACTTTCTATATTAAATAAAATCACTTTTTAAATATTAATTAACCCAGAGTATGTACTGATACATGGGGGGTGGGGCAGCAAACAGCTGTGCATAACTCTCTATCAGTGTTATAGAGGGTGGATAATTTATGAGTTTACCCTGTATAAGCTTTATACAGGGTAAAACAGATTTATTTGGGGTTTGGACCCCACTGGGAATTGGGCATCTGAGTAATAAAGACAGGAACACTTCTGTAAGCTGCTGTTAGTTAAGCTTGCAGTTGGTGGGATGTGGTTCAGACCTGGGGGTCTGGGTTTGCAGCAGGCTAGTGGGTCTGGCTCAAACCAAGCAGGGCACTGAAGTTCCAGGAGCAGAAGTAGTCTTGGCACATCAGGTGGCAGCCCCAAGGGGGTTTCTGTGATCCAACCTGTCACAACAGTATCACATAGCACAGTGGTTCTCAAAGCTGGTCCACCGCTTGTTCAGGGAAAGCCCCTGGCGCTCCGGACTGGTTTGTTTACCTGCCGCGTCCGCAGGTTCGGCTGATGGCAGCTCCCACTGGCCGCAGTTCGCCGCTCCACGCCAATATTGGCCTGCACTGGCAGTGAATTATCTGTATCTAAGTCATTACTTTTTAAAGTGCTATGTCAGTGGTTCTCAAAGCTGGTCCGCCGCTCCTTCAGGGAAAGCCCCTGGCGAACCAGACCGGTTTGTTTACCTGCCGCGTTCGCAGGTTCGGCCAATCGCGGCTCCCACTGGCCGCGGTTCACCGCTCCAGGCCAATGGGGGCTGCGGGAAGTGGCGCGGGCCAAGGGACATGCTGGCCACCCTTCCCGCAGCCCCTATTTTGGCCTGGAGCGGCGAACTGCGGCCAGTGGGAGCTGCCATCAGCCGAACATGCGGACGCGGCAGGTAAACAAACCGGTCTGGTTCGCCAGGGGCTTTCCCTGAAGGAGTGGCGGACCAGCTTTGAGAACCACTGACATAGCACTTTAAAAAGTAATGACGTACATACAGATAATTCACTGCCAGTGCAGGCCAATATAGCCATGCTTGCATACTCAACAGTAGCTCACAAACAGCTTTGTAATTTAGAATTTGATTTACTTAGAAAGGAAACATTAGCCAAGACACTGGGTTTATTCCCTAACATTTTCTATAGGTGACAGAGCCTTTACCTGCACTAGAGATGAGCAGCAGGAACTGTGGTTTAGCACATCAACTGAAGGAGCAGCAATACTGAACACGCAGCACCCTCCCCCCCGTGTGTTTTTATTAGTAAAAGAGATGCAGAAAGCAGACTGAGTAGAAGGGAACTGATCTTTATTAAGTATGCTGGATAGCCAGCATTACATGTTGAAGCGCTCATGTTGGAAAGCAAGCAGCTTGTGTCCCATCTTGCATTATGGTGTCACATCAACCAGAGTCCCTCCTTAGACCTGACTCTCTTTCTCCAGTTCCAACTACAATTCTACACATAATCCTTAACTTTAGTAGTGGCATAGATATTGAGACCAATTCCTAGCATGGAACACAAAGAAATATCTCACTGGTCCAAACAAGAGTGCTTCTAACTAAACTATTATGGAACCAGGCAGGCAGTAATAAGGGACTTAATTATTGTTGGGAAAATGTGGACTGGAATGCATAAATAAGCTTTAACCACATCTAATGTGAAAACAAGAGAATAGCATTCATGTGACTTGAGAATACAAAGAATGACTGAGGCACCCTCTGTCTGGTTATCTTGAGCCCAGTTTAGAACTGTCTAAATAAAATACATTTTTTTAAAATTCAGACTGAAACATAATCTTTTTGCAGTACTTTGAAGGAATCTGTAAAATTGTGACCATGCTCACAAAGAGCTAAGCACATCTGTAACATTAGGAAAGTTCAGTCAGTCTAGTGACCTGGATTGCCTGAACATTTCTTTGTGCTACAAGAATCCTCTTTTCCCCGCCCCGCCATTTTGTCTGTCATTGGTGCTTTTGAATGTTATCAACTTAAATAAATGTCCAAGTTCCAGTAGTGTCTCTGCATTTCCCTTTTTAGCTGAAGTCCTGTTCACAAATTAAAGTCTAAGGAAAGATAATAAAATGACATGAAGCTCCCTCACATTGGCCTAGTTTAACTCAGTCAGGAGCCCTCAGCTTCTGCTTGGAGGAAGTCATACTTACTGGCGCTTGGCTACTCTTTCGCATTAGATCTTGGTTAAAGTATAGTGTTTGGAATCTGTGTCTTTCTCCTCTGCACTTTGATGGCTTGATCTAAAAATACTTGAAAGAGAGAGAAGGGAAAAAAGATTTTATGTAATTTCTTCCTATCACAAGCACAATGTGTCTTACTTAAAAGAAGGAAGAAAAAAAAACCCTTAAAGTAAGTGGGAAGTTTTCAATGATTCAAGGTACTGTAGATATTCTATTTCTTGGGTTACTTTTGAAAAACAGGAAGGCATAATGGGATTTATGTGGCCAATGTAAATGTACGGTAGGTAAATCATTATATCAGGTATCTCTATTTCTACTTCAGTACTCTTTGGTCTATTGAAAGTGCTTTTAGTGTAAATGAATGTACAGTAATTACTGAATTGATGTTCTGATCACTCATTATAGCACAGAGCGTTTCAGGGATGAGTGATCATTTGGTAGTCAGGATTTAGTCACAGTCATTAGAACACCACCTTTTCCTTGATGCAAAGCATGATGTCTTACCAGGAACTCTTAGCAGTACATCATATGCACCACTGGGTTTTCTGAACGGGGAATCTATTCTTAATGCCAAAACAACTGCATCCTTTCCCTGTATAAGTGTATACTAGTCGCTTGAAAAAAACGCTCTGGTCTACAGCCACTTTTTTCACATACATAATGAGAAATTGAGGAACTGGGTAAAGGCATCAATATGCACTTCTCATTCAATTGTGGTGATTCAGCTTCATGCAGACCAATATTTTACAAACATGGGGCTCTATTGCCAAGAACAAGGACTTTTTAAAAAAAACTTATTAAATAAATATTTGCCCCTAAAAAGGAAGATTTTTTTCTTTTGACCATTGATAGTAGACTGACAATTCTAGTTTCTACCCAGCTGGATCATGTTTTGAAAGGGTCCCTTAGTCATATAAAAATGTTCTTTTATAATCCATTTATGGTGTTTATTTGTTCTTTTGAATGATAGTTGTTTTGCTTTTCCTGGCACTTAGGCCTGCTCCGAAGCTCACTAAAATCAACTGGAGTCTTTCCACTGATTTCAAACTTTTTGATCTGGCCTATCGTGTATTGGGAATGTGTATCCCTGTTTGAGTGTCTCTATGTTTGTACATAACAAAGGAGATATCATCAGGTTAAAAATCATGGATCAGATCCTCAGCTGGTGTACCTCAATACATCTCCAGTCACTTCTATGGAGCTATGTTGAGTTACACCAGTTGAAGATCTGACCCATATATTTTAAAGAAACAAATCACCATACCTGTGTTACTAATACAGTAAAACTTTAGATTTGTAAAATGAACCTGAACAAATTTAAATATAAATTTAGTAGTGGTGAAAGATGCCTGCTTTAGGGAGTGAAAGTCTATTGTTTTGTCACAGAGCCTATGTCAGGGCTGTGTAAACTCTCGTCCATTCTTCCCCATTCTTGATTTAGACCAATGTAGGGTAAGAGAGAAGCATGCTTTCCATGTGCTTTCAAGCGTTGGCCTCTCTGTTGATGCCACCAACAAGGTGCTAACTATGGTGGTGATATTTTTTAATGTAATCTGACCACTAGGAACTGGTCTTAGTTCACGTAAAAGCTATGCATGGACATTTTTATTTCTTTTGGTAGAACTGCTGCTGCCTTTTGACCCAGAAGATGCCCAGGTTAGTTAACATTTGGATGTAAACATTCAGCAGCCTATCAATGTGAGAGACCCTCTTCTAGGGTTCAAGTAACTGGAATGCCTCTTCTGACTGTGTAGTCAAGCAGTGGATGTGTAAGAGATAGCTGGCTCTGCCCTAGAAGAGTGTGTACATGATCCTGTCAGGCTCTGCATGTGGGAACCTCAGATGCAATGCAAGAGGGAACAATGTGAATTTGAAATGCATTGAAACCCCATAACTTAGAGTTGTGCTAAATAAAGCTGAAAAAATACCTTTAAAGCTGTCTCTCTAGAATGTATTATTCCCAGCCTAGCCGACTCCTACACTTATAACCCAGCAAGACAGCTTTCCAGGAAACCCCTCCAACTCATAATGAATAATGATTGGCCTGTCACCTGCGACCAAAAACCAGAGATAAATGAACCCAGCTAACGAATATATTACACAGAAGGTGCACACCGGGTGACATCCTGCCCTTACTACTGCAGCTACATGGAGGGAGGTACATGAGAGGTAATAGAGGGCCAGGGAGCCAGCCCTGTTATAGTGACAGAAACTATTCTCCTAGAGTAGGCCTAGCAGGTTCTGGTGTGTGTGTGAAGGGAAAGGAGGAGTGGAGTCTGTCATTCTGAATGTGAGGTGTGCGCTGCTGCTTCTTAGCAATGGAGTAGTCTGTGCCTTTGGCTAGTACAAAGCTTGTTGTACTTGACAGCTTGTGTGATAGTCAACAAGGTATTAGCTGTATCTTCAGTCTGGCCAGCCACACCTCTACTGCCTTGAAAGTTAGGTTAGAATCCTGCTCTGTTGCTGTGCAGGAGGGAAAGGCTTCCTTTCCCCAATGTGCCTATGCAGCAGAACAAGGGCAGATTAATTGGATAACAGACCACATCAATATGCCTTCTTCACTGTGCTGAAAGATCCTCCCAAACCCTCACTTTGCGTCTTCTTGAGTCCAGAACTCCACAGGCCTCCCTCCCTGTCAGGTTAATTGGCCTGTTTTCGCCCCAAGCTATTCAGCCAAAAACACAGCCAAACAACTCAAGATGTTTTCAGTATTCCTCAGTCCAGGCTTCTCCTGCAGTGGATATCAGGTTATGTTCCACAGCAAGCCTCAGCATTGAATAAGGAATCCCAGGAAGTGGTTATTTCCATTCTAGAGCCTAGGCACTAGTTGTTAGAATCAACAGAAACTCTGAAATCAAGGCTGTGTCATCTCTTTGGGAGCAATAGTTTAATTAGATTGAAACAGGACAATGATCTCTTACTGGACCGGTCAAGGAGGTAGGGGAACACTACTTACCGAAGCCCCTGAGAAGATGGGCAGTTCCCATCTGCTTTTAGCAGAGGTAGGGGAGCTGCTCTGTCTCACACTCCAAATTATTTTAATCTCTGCTTTGGGAGCATCTCAGCCTCCATTCTAGAGTGAAGGGGGCATACAGTTTGCACAAGAGATTTTTTATTTTCAAGGATTTCTAATTCTTGAGAAGGGTGCCTTCTGCTAAAACAGATTGGCCAAGCAAACAGTTCCGCCTTTCCTCTAAAACTCTTCTGAAAAAATGCATTAGTTTTGGTCTTGTTTAAAGCAGAAGGAAGACTTTAATTTTACTCTGCTGATTTCCTAAGTGAGGTGCGAGAGGGCAATCTGGGTAGCAGATAGAACTAGGTGGTTTTGGCAACCATTAATTGGAAGAAAACCAGCAAATTCACTTCAACTCTGTTTGTGGTCCTTTCTTCACTCATTACACACAAACAGTCATATGAGCTATTGTTAGGTTTGGGAGAATGTTCACAGCAAGAGAAAATTCTCATGAATAACCGTGAAAATAGGTGCTCAGACTGGGTGTGCCCATCTTGAAAGTGAATGGGGTTTATTTAAGCTCTCCTTCCATTTGGGGAAGTATAACCATCCAATTAGGGAGCAAAAACAATAGCACGTGACACAAGTGGTCAATCTCACAGCATGAATAGTGAGTTACAAATAACAAATGCTCAAAATGAATAGCAATTATTTGACAAACTAGTTGTGAATTGCTCATGAGCAGTCCATGGCGTCGATGTGCACACACAAGTGTGTAAACATCACACTGTTTTAGGGATAATTTATGAACAGAAAAAGAGCTAAATTTATTGCATAAATTTGAATAGCTCTCACAGCCATATACTTGTAAGATCTCATTAGCATTTTTCAGGAAAATATTCAGAACAGCATTTGAGGGCAATAGGCACATAGCTTCCTTTAGCAACAATGGAAAAGATATATGCTTCATTCCCAGGGCCACCACATTGAATGTTTAAAAAACTCCTTAATAGGAGATACTCTAGGAATATTTCTACAGGATAATCTTCACTTTCACTTCAGAATAAAAAAGTAATCATTTTAATGAGGGAGAAATGGAATGAAGAGGATCAGACACTCAAAATACAAAAATAATAATATGAATCTATATGCGTAATGGAGATGTCAGGAGTGATTCTATAATTAAGGCTGTGTGGAGAATTGCAATGAAGGCAGGACTAAAATTCCTGTTTTCACGTTTCTATTATTTGGTCCAATACTCTTCAGAAGGCAATTGAATGTTTTAGTGTGGAGGCATAGGAGACATGAGGTATACAGGCAGGAAGCCCAGGCAGAAGTGATGGATTGAGCCAAATATATGCCAGTCTGTGTGTGGTAATTCATAAGTGAAGTATGGTGTATATGGGAGAGAGAGAATGTGGCACAGCATAAAGAGTTTATTGGCATGAATACGAAATGGCTGCATTGCTCACAAGTGGGTAGCAATGTCCTCTCCAGAGCACTGCACACAAAACCTGCACCTCCACGCTTGCTTTGGGTCCCTGCAAGGGGTACAGAGGAAGGCTGAGTGACAGTGTAATGGAGATAACTGAATCTCCATCCTTTCAGCATAGGGGAACGGGATATCCACACAGAAAGAATCCCCTCTGCTTGTGAATAAGAGGGTCAGAACTAGACCCAGTCATCTGGGAAGGACTGGTGGGAAAAAGCGAGGGAGTGATTAATGACCCTCTCCCAAAAAGAGCACCGCTATGCACCTTCTGTCAAATGCTGAGCACCTTTATCTACCATTGACATGGGTGCTCATCACGTTGCATGAACAGGAGTAGAAATAAGCTTAATTCAGCTGGAAATTAATTTTTCTCATGTGATTGGGGCACCTAAATACCTTTGAGGATCTGGGCCCATGTTGTTAACTTGAATCACCATTCAGTAATAATGCAGACAACAAAAGAATGATTGTCTTTAATATAAAATATTATTGAATCTGATTCAGAGGCTGCTATGGAGAAATCTCCAGCTGAAAGGGTATTGAAGAGATTCTGAAAATCTCTGCATGTGCTGAACTCTGAGCAGTATATTTTGACTTCATGAATATAAAGCTCATTAATGTTAAAAAGAGCTACAAATATGCACTGAATGGAGACTTGACACCTTAAACAGGATGGTTGTTCCCAAAAAAAGCCCTCGGATGGCTGTTACTTTCATTGTACCTGGTGAGCATTGACAGCATGAATGATTTTCTGTGATTTTTTTCTTTCCATTTCATTGCCACTTTTTCAACCTGCCAGTGCATAACTGAGCAATTCTTTCCAGCTATTCATGTTGGATAAGAGGACAAATCTTATTATGTGCACTTAACTTGTTGTGGTTTATGATTAAGCCAGAAAGCACTTATTTTTTCTCTAAAACATTCACAATCAAATGAGATTTAAAACAGAATCCATGTAAAGCAATTTATGTAGCCTAGGAGATTATTTCAAGGAACTTCATCTGATGTGGTAAACCTTTGGATTCCATATCAGCAATGATACAGCATCTTAAAAAAGGAAACATACAATTTTTATGAACAGCACACCTGCAATAAGCAGGATGGAAACCATGATATGAGCAGAAACTGGATTATATGTCATCTTAGCTACATTTTGAAGAATTGCACTCCCATTTTAGGAAAAGCAGGTTTGCATTGTTTTGGGGGAACATTTCTTCAGCACAGTGTCAGGAAGAGGGACACATTCAGGCCTGGTCTGAAGAGGTGGCTGCATAGGTGACAGCCTAGGATGCCTATTTGTTAGAAGTGGCTTCTGCCCAGTCCCTCCACTCCATTCATGGCAACTCTGTGGGGGTCTTGCTGATCCCTCACCAACTTTCAATACCAGCGAGGCAGCAGGTTTGGTCCTGGCTGTAAGCTGCTGCACGAAAAAGGCTCTGGTCCAGCTGCCCTCTCCAATCAGCCAAGACAGCTTCGGAAGGGGGCAGTCTAGCCCCTTTAGAGTGTACCGAATTACCATGTCTTAACTTATTAATTTATTTGATTTTTCTGTGCTCTTACCCCTATTTATTTTCTTAAGTTGTCTGTGAAAAAAATAACACAGCAACTTCCACCTTGGTGCAAGCCTGATGAAAAAAGACATTTTTACATTCACATATACTGAACTACCTCTACAGTGAAAAATCAGAGTCCTTGATGGGCACTTACTTAACCACATGTCTTTTGAGGTCCAGGTGCATCTGGGGGGAGAGGCATTTTCTCATGGGACAGATAACTACATTGTATGGTATACTTCAGGGAAGGGAAATGGAAGGATAAAGCTAGAGGAGGTGTAGAGCCAACTTCAATCCTACTGTAGGTGGTAGGTATGTTACCCAGGGTTTTTCTCTAGGTGGTCTCAGGAATAAATCAATGGGGACACAGTTCCTCCATCTGATATACAATTGATACAAGTAAGAGTGCTTTTATTTAAAACTACTTCTTATTAGATCTTAAACACACATACAGACACATGTTGTTGCAGTAGGTTCAAACATTTATATTTACTTAAAGTTAAGAGATTGTTTCAAGAAATCAACAGCCAGGTTTCAAGGGGCCCCCTCCTTCTGTCTAGCTGGTGAGGAACTTTGCTGTCAAATCCTTGCCCAAAGAAAGCTTCCTCAGACTGCTCCAAAGCACATTTTCTAATTAATCTTTTGATACAATTTCTCCAAACAAAGCACATAACTCATAATAGTCCTGAGATGATGTGGACTAGGCCCAAAGGCCCCCTGCTGGAGGCCTGCGGGTCCTGCCACATCCATCCAGGAAAGGAGCAGTGGAAAGATCCTCCAAGCGGGCTAGGGTGGCTGCAGGGGAAATAGCCAATCAAAGAGGCTACAAGGAGCAGGCAATGAGGGCCCAGCAGGCTCATATAAAAGGAGCTTCAGGGCCAGAGTCAGTGCAGTCTACTTGCAGGGATCGGGGAAGCAAGAGGTGCTCCTGGCCAGCTGACTGACTGCTGAGCTGAAAGGGCCTGGATGGATTAGTCTGCTAGCAGGGACTGGGGGAGCAAAAGGTGCTCCAGACTGGCTGCAAGGGTTAAGACAGGTAGTTGCTCGCGGGGACTGGGGAAGCGAAGGAATAGCTTCTGGCTGGCTGCCAGGACTCACTTAAGACAGGCTACAAGGAAGTGGCCCAGGGAATACAGTTAATTAAAAGGATGTGGCACGTGGCTGCTACTTAGAGGGTCCCTGGGCTGGGACCCAGACTAGTGGGTGGGCGCCGGTCTTACTTGCCCCCCAACAAGGGAGTGTAGACTGGCCCAGGGAAGGGACTGTCCATGGAACTGTTACCCCCTCAAGGGGGCTGACTTAGACTAACTCAGCTGGAGAGCTGAGGTCAGAGGACTAAAGAGCAGGCAAAGAGCCTCCAAGAAGGAAGTCTTAGGGGTGCTGTTCTACCCCAGAGCAGAAACCTTCAAATGAAAGCTGGCCAGTTAGGGTACTAAGATAGGCCCTGTTGGTCAGACTGAGGACCGGAGCCCTAGAGGGCTACAGAGATGTTGGAGTCCAGGGAGGGCTACAGGACATTATTGAAGGTTCTGAGATAGGTCTGGTTGGACAGTGTACCCTGGAAGGGAGGACAGTGTAGGTGGCTCAGCTGGAAGACTGGGTCGCTGAAGACCCGCTGAGAGATCCATTAGCCAGAGGGGGGTGCTTGCAACAGGTGGGTGCCACCCTGCTGGAAAGTACTAAAAGATTGCAGGCACTGTTGGCCAGAGAAATGGGCTGATAGCAAGAGGCAGGTGCCAACCGTGTTACAAACCCCTGATAGACTAACAATTTCCCTAGCAGCAGCCAATAACAATTCATTATTTTCCTTATCAGCAAAGCATTTCTAATCATAACAACAATAAAGCTTACATGTCAGAGGCACCTAAAACCAAGTCTTTCCAAACATTCCTTCTTCTTCGAGTGATGTCCCTGTGCGTGTTCCACTCTAGGTGTTTGGGCACCCTGTGCTCATAATCGGAGATTTATGGTAGCAGTGCCCAGTTGGATTGCACATGCGCGATCCCTGTCTCGCGCCACTTCAGGCAGTTAATTAGCACTGTGTGATCAACCCCCCCTCAGTTCCTTCTCTACCTCCCTGGACTATGAGTTGGAGCATTCAGCAGCACCTCAGAGCTTAGTTAGTTTAGTATACCCCAGTTAGTTTGAGTTTTGTTATAGATAGTTAACTCCTTTTTGTTTCCTTGTCCCCATTTATTTATTTAAAAAAACAAAACAAAACCCTATTTATTTCCTGACTAGAGATAGGGTTTTTGTTGAACCATTACTTCTGGTTCTCCATTCAGGGAAGGATGAAATCCTGGTTCTCTGGCCTTTAAATTCTGCTTCACCTGTAGGCTATCGATCCCAGTGTTGGACGGGCACACTCAATGTTTACTGCTTAGGCAAAGCACATGTGCCTCAAAAGTGCCCTCATTGTCACAAACTGACAGCCCAGACCAGGAAAGTCAGACACTTGCAGCTTAAACTGCTGCTCATGGAGAAGTCTCTCCAGCCAGCATCTGAGTCAGAAGCCAGGACTCCCCCGGAGAGAAGTCCCCTATGACAGCCTCTGACACAGACTCTGCTTCTAAGGCTCAGACAGCAGACCACCTTGCCATGAAGGTAGCTAGAAAACATCCTGCCGCTTCACCAGCCCAGGAAAAGGCCAAGAAAAAGGTGTTCCCTGCACCAGCACACTCAGTTGGTACCAACTGCACCATCCGCCTCTCTAACTGAGGTAGTGGCACCGTCCGGTACCGTGAGAGCTAAGGACGCTAAACAAGCCAGCTCTGACACAGGCAGTAAGGGGAACGTGAAAGCCCATGCCTCGGCACCACTGGGGCCGACCAGACGCACGGCACACAGCAGCTCAATGCAAGTGCAAGCCATGGTGCCATTTACAGCTGATATGTCGCAGCCAGCACATCCGTCCGTACCGACACAACCTGTGGCACAGACTGCTATGACCGCAGTGGCACCATCACTGTTGGTACCATGCTAATTCTTACTGAGAAAGGATTGGACAGTCTCCTCAATGCCTGAATCACCTGTTCTCGGCATTGACTTTACCCTAACTCGCTCGGTACCAAGTCAGTCTTCCATTCCACCTCATTCAACCCCCCTTCTTTCGAGCAACGAGGATGAGGTTGATGATGGGAAAAGTTATTCCCACCGCTCTTCTCCCATACATGATACAGTGGCACATGCCTCATCACACAGAGGCCATCATACTGCATACAAAGAACCCCAATGGTATGGGTACCCATGGATGACACCCATGCTATCTCCACCATAGTGGCCACATTGACACCATGGATGGCACATCCCACTTTACCACCACAAACCTCCCAGCTTTCCCAGGGAGAGCACACATCCATCACCTGTGCCATCAGTAGCAGGACCATCTCAGTAACCTGTCTGCAACTGCACAAAACACCAAATGTCCACAGTTCTGCTCCAGAGCAGGGCTTGGTCGCTACTCTATGGGCAATGCTTTCCTCATGAAATTGAACACTCCTCCCCTTTACATATTTTCCCCACCCCTCTTTTGGCCTGGGTGATCCACAAGATCAGGCAGGACAACTCGAGGGGAATTCTAATAGCTTCCACATGGCCTTGCCAAACTTGGTAGCCTTACCTTTTCCAACTATCGGTATGTCCTCCACAGACACTTCCGCTTCTGCCTCATCTCCTATCTTGGGACACAAGTCACGTTCTTCATCCTGATCCCCAAAGACTCCATCTCGAAGTGTGGCAACTCCATGCCTCAAGAGACCTGAAATAATGTGTTCCAATGAAGTACAAAACATTTTATTACCCAGTCGCAGAACAACCACCCGCACCACCTACCTCCACAAATGGAAACGATTTGAGGCATGGTGCCAACAAAAATGAATTCTGGCAGTGTCAGCCTCTTTACCCTTAAAATTGGACTACTTATTACAACTTAAAAAGTCAGGTCTTTCCATGAGCTCAATTAGAGTGCATCTTTCTGCCATCACAGCATTCCACAGCAAAGTAGACAAATTATCCATATTTGCCCACCCACTCACCAAAAGATTCCTCAGAGGACTCAGCAATTTCTACATTAAAGTGAGAAAACCTACCCCATCATGGCCTCAGCCTAGTCCTCTGAGTCCTAACTGGCCCTCCATTTGAACCCATAGTGACATGCTCTTTGTTACATCTTTCTATGAAAGTAGCTTTCCTCATGGCGATTACATCTGCCAGACAGGTGGGAGAATTGGGCACTCTCATGGCAGATCCCCCATACACAATCTTTTTCAAAGATAAAGTTTCTTTGAGACCACATCCTAAGTTTTTGCCCAAGATCTCCTCATCATTTCACCTCAACTAGTCTATCTACCTTCCAACATTCTATCCTAATCCCCACCAGGATAGACAACAATCCAGACTACATATCCTGGATGTATGCCGGGTAGTCACTTTCAACATAGATACAATGAAAGCATTCCATAAGTCTTGGAAACTGTTCAGCTCAATCACTGAATGATCGAAAGTGAATGTCATATCTACACAGAAACTCTCCAAATGGATTTCAGATTACATAAAACTATGTTACTCCCAACATGGTCAACAACCCCCTCCAGGGATTCGCACCGCATTCCACCAGGGCCTTTTCAACCTCTACAGTGTTCCTTAACAATGTCCTCATTGCTGAAATCTGTAAGATCGCAACCTGGGTGTCAGCCCATACATTTACTTAACATTATGCTTTAGAACAACAGGCAACCTCCAATGTCCTGTTTGGACTCACTCTGCTCTCATCTGCTATGACTTCAACTCTAAAGTCCCTTCCTCCTTCCGGAGGGTACTGTTCTGAACTCACATAGAGTTGAGCACCCACAGGGACATCACTCGAAGAAGAAGAGAAAGTTACTCACCTTGTGCAGTAACATAGTTTCCTCAAGATGTTTGTCCCTGTGGGTGCTCCACTACCTTCCCTCCTCCCCTCTACTTCAGAGTTATTGCTAGGCTCTGCAGTAGAGAAGGGGATTGATTGCACATTGCTAATTAACCACCTGAAGTGGCGCAAGACGGGGACCACACATGTGCAATCCAACTGGGCACTGCTACCATAAATCTCCGATTATGAACTCAGGAGAATCCGAACACCTAGACTGGAGCCCCCAACAGGGACACACATCTCGAAGAACTGATGTTACTGCACAAAGTGAGTAACTTTCTCTTCTATTTTCATGGAATCTGAACTCCCTGTCCCAACCTCTCATTCTGTAAACATGCATTTGCACAGCCTTGCCTTCTCAGGGTCCTAAAAAGATTTCTAGCTATCTGATATTTGGGTTTAAGCTGGCGATGGCAGAACACACAAGGTGAAGTTCTGGGGTACACGCAGGAATATCAAATTTGGGTGCTACAAATACAACTCCTTTGACTTTAATAGGCTTATGCCAACTGGGCTCAGTGCAAGGTCCTGTTCTTGCTGCCATTGCAGTAAGTGGTCATTTTGCTCAGGTCTGCAATGGGAGCATGAGCAAGCCCATTGCAATGTTGCATCACAGGGTTTTAATAGGAATGGGCACAAACTAATTGGGATAAATTAAGAACCATTCTGAATGTTAAACAAAGGCTCAAACCAAACCCAAATAATGTATGAGGTTCAATACTACTTGGTTAACTTTTGTCTTTTGTTTCATGTGCTCTCTGCTTTTCCTGGTTTGGGATGGGATCAGAAGTGGAAATAAAGCAAGGAAGACTATTCTTGCAGTATTTCTGATCTGACCCAAACCAAAAAGTAACAGAAAGCTTAAGAGAGAGCACTTTTGGGGAGATTTCCAGCCAAAACTCTTTGGATAAGTACTTTCTGGATGCTTCTCCAAACTGAACCTCTAAATCTTTTGAAGGTTTCTTGCTAGTAATTCTCGAGAGTTTTACCAGTTAAATATGATTACATCTAAATATTTGTATATTGAAAATATATTTCTAAATTCAATTATTTTTTTCTCTCTCTTATCACTTTGAAAGCAAGCAGGGTGCATTTTAACTTTGAATTCTAGACGAGACGCCAGGATCATTGCTTTATAATCTAGCCGCACTAAATGGTGAGTCCCTTAGGGCAGGGACCATGTGTTTGCATCACATACAAGTACCATGCATGCTGTCAGTGCCTGACAAATAATTAATAGTACCCAGATCATTGCAAGTTTATCCTCTGCATAACAAATTGTGTCTCATCAGGAGCAGAGTGGAACAAACAGGACTAACATCTCCCCAATGTCTTTGAATGTTCAGTTTTTGCTTAGACATAGCCTTCCCCCGCCCCTCCGCTCCAAAGTGACCATGGAAAAGAAAATTACCTACTGTGCTGTGATTTTTACCTATGTGCTTTACAGAATCAAACAGCTTTGAAAAATCATGTTGTGAGATATGGGGAGCTGCTAAACAGGGAGTTTTAAAAAGAAAAAAAATTGAGAGCTGGCCAAAACAGTCTTAAAAACCAAAAGCCAATGGGATCAAATGCAGCACGCTGCCAATGGCCCTCTCCTTGTGGGCACATCAGTTGGGGCTTCATTTTCAACACACTGGTTCCCAATTCTGACAAAGCAGTAGTTTTTCCAGTACTGGAATCATAATCTTTCTGACTGTTCTCATGCACGACAGTTGGCATGTCTGATTTTTGCATCAGCATGACCTGGAATGAAGCACCAAAAATGGGCAAATGTCTGACAGGACGGAATTAATTGAGACTGAGTTTGCAATCTGTTTTCCTTGGGAAAAAATGTTTTTTACCACTTCAAATAGAAAAATAAGATTTTTATACATAACTAATGAACTCACATATGGTGTCTCATAAAACTTTTCCATTACAGGGATTGTTTTAAATACCAGAACAGGTCATGCATCTCCCATATACCTTACAGCAATTGAGGAAATGATTTCATGGTGTCCTCACACAATTTAGAAAGCAGATTCTCCACTTTGTTCTATTTAAAAGGTAAACCCTCAGCTCTTCACAATAAGGTTCCCAGTCAACACTTCAAAAGTGTGTGTATGATATAAGGTAAAAAAGTAATGAGGCATTATAAAAATATTGCAGATGAGGGTCCCCAGCTTGTGTCTTTCTTTCTTTTTCTGTTTCATTCACTCACTACCAACAATACCCTCTCCCATCTTGCTTTATATCAGTGAGTCTTTCCCACTTTAAAAATGCACTGATTTTTACGGGGGGGGGGGGGGGGGGAAATGAAGAGGGTAAGAGAAGAGCACCCGGAATGATATGACAACTGGAAAACATGCCTTATAATGAGAAACAAAAGGAGCTCAGTCTATTTAGATTATTACAAAGATATTTAAGAGGTAAACTGATTGGCAAGAAGATAATGGATAGCATAAGGCTCTTTAATTTAGTAGACAAAGGCATGACAATATCCAGTGGCTGGAAGTTGAATCTAAACAATTTCAAACTGGAAATAAGGTGCAAATTTTTAACAGTGAGAGTCATTACCCACCAAGACATGCGGGGGATTCTCCATCACTTGGAACATTTAAACCAAGACTGGATATCTTTGTAAGAGAGATGATCTAGTCTAAACACACATTATTAGGCTTGATGAAGGAATTACTGGGTGAAATTCTACAGACTGTGTATTAGACAGGAGCTCAAGCTACAATTACAATAGTTCTGTCTGGCTGTAAAATCCAGGAATATGAATCTAATTCTACTATTCAAAAGTAATAAATTTGAGCTGACCAAGAATAACTGAATGATTCCCTACTCATCATATCTTGAAGTGGAAATAGTTTGACTCAGGCCATAGACATTTCACTCATATAAGGATCATTCTATTCGGCTAGAAATCTCTTCTTTCCTTTTAGAAAAAGAATTGGATGAATGTTATTGAATTTCATGGTACACAAAAAGAGAGTTTTTTACTATTTGGCTTTAGGAAACTTGCAGGTAGGCATTGTACAAGTTTTTGCTACATAATTCTGCCCACACACCTCACCCCTGTCTTATAACATTCCCTTCTGTTGCAATCTTTGGCATCCACTCACCATGCCCTTGTGGCCCTCCTCAATTGAAGGCCTGGGTGTCTGGACTGGATAGTGTTGTGGTTTTGTAACATTACCAGATGTTCATTCGGTAGAAGACTGAGACAAGCAAACATATTTTGTTTGTCTTTTAAGCCCATCTTAAACAGAGAGTGGAAGAACTAGTGAATTAACCTACTCTGCATCAAACCTCTGTTTTCCCCTGCCAATAAGCTCTGATTTTTTTCACATTGTGAGTCATACGTTTTCCTGTGATTGCTGTTCTTTATTGAAGTTATTCATTAAAATTTTGCTTTTTCTTGTAATAATACACCAGCAAATGGGAATTGCATCACTATCGATAAAATATAATCAGAACCAGAGAAACAAATCTAGGAAATATATGGACCTTACTACTACACAAGTTAGACTGAAATGGTTGTCTTACCCCATTGTTACATTAGGGATTTTATAATCCAAATAAATTGCACTGTGTCATAACAGAAGCTCCTAAATGGTTCTTGTTTCATTTTGTGCTATAGTTATGTTGGTAGGATAACTGTGTCTGACTGATGATTCTGTATCATTACTACAAGAGGGACTAGTCTGTGAGTGAAATATTTTTAGTCATGAGAAATGAGTTGCAGGACCTTCACTTCCAAAACCTTTTGCCATTTCTACTGAGGGAGAATAAAGCAATGATCTTAGGTCTTCAATCACTAATGGGTGAGCCCATAGCATTGTTTTATAGGTGAAGATGATAGTTCCACCTATACATAAGGTTGCCTCAGATTTTCCATTATAAGACCCTGTTTTCAGTTGCTTATAATTTTTCCAAAATTAAACTGTTTGGGCTGAAGTTTTCCATGCCTCACTTTGATTTCCTTTTTAAAAGTTTCAGCCAAAAGCAGTTCCCCTGTTTCCTAGAACAAGGTTTTGAAAAAAGGTTATTTTGTCCATGTTAAAAAAAATCCTGACAACCATTTCATTGAGACTCTCTAGCACCTCCGTCCTTTGCAGCAGGGACTTGAAATTTGGCAGGTTGCTTGCTTTAGTGGCAATTTCTCTAAGGTGCAAATTTTCACAGATCTATAAATACTCACCAGCCTGCACCGCAGAAACCCGAGGGTCAGCTCTTCAGCAAGTGTCGATTGTGACAGGGGCTGTAACTCTCCCCAGCTGAGGATCTGCCCAAGAACCTTGTTATCCCAAATAAGGAGGAAACAAAAATTGTTTAGCCCTGGGTCTCCATTGCCTGGTGCTTTCTGTAAACACTTATCTCTGTAAATGTAAAAATCTGCCACTAATGGTATTAGTGATTGTTGAATGCCAGTTAGATGGTGCTATATACCCACTTTGTAGAGGTGTAAATAACACCCAAAGTGCAAGGAAGTGGTGAATCAGGCCCTACATGTTGAGCTGTGTCACTGTCCACATGAGATTTTTAACTAAGCTCCATCCTGACCCCTCTCATCCTCTGGACTTCCATATCTGCCTCCACTCCTGTCTTCAGACCCATAGGTGCTGCACTGGTAGCAGTGAACAGGGGCTGCCAGCAGCAGAGGGGAGCAGGACTGCATCAGAGCAGTAAGACTTTCACAGCTGGCATGGTTTAGCCAGGAGAAGAATCAAAGTAAAGCCTTCAGTATGCAGATGTCTGCTGTTCTGTCGTCGGAGCGGGAGGGCAAAGGAGGAACTGCTATGGTTTAGCTTTGCAGCTGTCATTTTTGCTGAGATTTCTCTAATGATTCAAGCTTCACTGCTGCACTGTACTGATAGAATGGGATTAAACATATGGTGGAGAGTAGAACAATAAGTGGATTTTAACTAGGGAAAGAACTTAGTTGTTTAAGATCTAATAGAGTATCACAGTTTAGGAGCACAAACAGCTATAAATATACATACGCGCATGTTGGGCATTCCATGTATAATGTCAATAGATTGCGTTTCTTTATTGCACAAATATAGTACATAAATGCAAAATAGCACACAACATGCACGGTTATATCATAGAATCATAGAATGATAGAATATCAGGGTTGGAAGGGACCTCAGGAGGTCATCTAGTCCAATCCCCTGCTCAAAGCAGGACCAATCCCCAATTAAATCATCCCAGCCAGGGCTATGTCAAGCCTGACCTTGAGGAAGGAGACCTCTAAGGAAGGAGATTCTACCACCTCCCTAGGTAACCCATTCCAGTGCTTCACCACTCTCTGAGTGAAAAAGATTTTCCTAATGTCCAACCTAAACCTCCCCGATGGCAACTTGAGACCATTACTCCTTGTTCTATCATCTGCTACCACTGAGAACAGTCTAGATCCATCCTCTTTGGAACCCCCTTTCAGGTAGTTGAAAGCAGCTATCAAATCCCCCCTCATTCTTCTCTTCCGCAAACTAAATAATCTCAGTCCCCTCAGCCTCTTCTCATAAGTCATGTGCTCCAGCCCCCTAATCATTTTTGTTGTCCTCTGCTGGACGTTTTCCAGTTTTTCCACATCCTTCTTGTAGTGTGGAGCCCAAAACTGGACACAGTACTCCAGATGAGGCCTCACCAATGTCAAATAGAGGGGAACGATCATGTCCCTCCATCTGCTGGCAATGCCTTGACTTATACAGCCCAAAATGCCATTAGCCTTCTTGGCAACAAGGACACACTGTTGACTCATATCCAGCTTCTCATCCCTGTAGCCCGTAGGTCCTTTTCTGCAGAACTGCTGCTGAGCCACTCGGTCCCTAGTCTGTAGCAGTGCATGGGATTCTTCCATCCTAAATGCAGGACTCTGCACTTTTCCTTGCTGAACCTCATCACATTTCTTTTGGCCCAATCCTCTAATTTGTCTAGGTCCCTCTGTATCCTATCCCTACCCTCCAGTATATCTACCACTCCTCACAGTTTAGAGTCATCTGCAAACTTGTTGAGGGTGCAATCCACACCATCCTCCAGATCATTAAGGAAGATATTGAACAAAACCGGCCCAGGACGATCCTTGGGGCACTCCGATTGATACAGCCTGCTAATTAGACATGCAGCCATTGATCACTACCTGTTGAGCCCGACGATCTAGCCAGCTTTCTACTCACCTTATAGTCCATTCATCCAGCCCATACTACTTTAACTTGCTGGCAAGAATACTGTGGGAGACCGTGTCAAAAGCTTTGCTAAAGTCAAGGGAATAACACATCCACTGCTTTCCCCTCATACACAGAGCCAGTTATCTTGTCATAGAAAGCAATTAGGTTAGTCAGGCATGACTTGCCTTTGGTGAATCCATGCTGACTGTTCCTGATCACTTTCCTCTCCTCTAAGAGCTTCAAAATTGATTCCTTGAGGACCTGCTCCATGATTTTTCCAGGGACTGAGGTGAGGCTGACTGGCCTGTAGTTCCCTGGATCCTCCTTCTTCCCTTTTTTAAAGATGGGCAGTACATTAGCCTTTTTCTAGTCATCCGGGACCTCCCCAGATCACCATGAGTTTTCAAAGATAATGGCCAATGGCTCTGCAATCCGCCACATCACATCACATCCGCCAACTCCTTTAGCACCCTCAGATGCAGTGCATCTGGCCCCATGGACTTGTGCTCGTCCAGCTTTTCTAAATATTCCTGAACCACTTCTTTCTCCACAGAGGGCTGGTCACCTCCTCCCCATGCTGTGCTGCCCAGTGCAGTAGTCTGGGAGCTGACCTTGTTCGTGAAGACAGAGGCAAAAATAGCATTGAGTACATTAGCTTTTTCCACATCTGCTGTCACTAGGTTGCCTCCCCGATTCAGCAAGGGGCCCACACTTTCCTTGACCTTCTTCTTGTTGCTAATATACCATAAGAAATCCTTCTTGTTACTCTTACTATCCCTTTCTAGCTGCAACTCCAAGTGTGATTTGGCTTTCCTGATTTCACTCCTACATGCCTGAGCAATATTTTTATACTCCTCCCTGGTCATTTGTTCAATCTTCTACTTCTTGTAAGCTTCTTTTTTGTGTTTAAGATCAGCAAGGATTTCACTGTTAAGCCAAGCTGATTGTCTGCCATATTTACAATTCTTTCTACACATTGGGATGGTTTGTTCCTGTAACCTCAATAAGGATTCTCTAAAATACAGCCAGCTCTCCTGGACCTCTTTCCCCCCCATGTTATTCTCCCAAAGGATCTTGCCTATCAGTTCCCCGAGGGAGTCAAAGTCTGCTTTTCTGAAGTCCAGGGTCCATATTCTGCTGCTCTCCTTTCTTCCTTATGTCAGGATCCTGAACTTGACCATCTCATGGTCACTGCCTCCCAGGTTCCCATCCACTTTTGCTTCCCCTACTAATTCTTCCCAGTTTGTGAGCAGCAGGTCAAGAAGAGCTCTGCCCCTAGTTGGTTCCTCCAGCACTTACACCAGGAAATTGTCCCCTATGCTTTCCAAAAACTTCCTGGATTGTCTATGCATTGCTGTATTGCTCTCCCAGCAGATATCGGGGTGATTGAAGTCTTCCATGAGAACCAGGGCCTGTGATCTAGTAACTTCTGTTAGTTGCCGGAAGAAAGCCTTGTCCACCTCATCCCCCTGGTCTGGTGGTCTATAGCAGACTCCCACCACGACATCACTCTTGTTGCTCACACTTCTAAACTTAATCCAGAGACTCTCAGGTTTTATATCACACATCTTAATTACTGAGATTCAATGCCAGGCACGAGCCTGAAGGCTAAGGCCCTTAAGACCACCCCTGGGAAGCATGGATCACTTATTTGTAATAACTGGCTAATGGATCACGAACTGTGTGGGTTATAAATCGACAGAATATACTCTCCCTGTCACTGCCTCTGTAAGCATGTAGTTAAGAATGTTAATAGTAAACGATGCTGTGTAAAGAAAAGATAACATCCAGGTCAGTAATGTTTATTCATTCAGTAATTAAGAAGTCTTCCACAATAAACAAACTTTATACCTAGGGAACAGTCTTTAAAAGGCAACAGGATGTTCTGACATGTATCTTTCTATAAACACTGATCTGTGTTATCCTGTATTACAACTTGTCTTTAACTTTAATTCTGTAGAAGCTGCAGAGGATTCCAGCAGGAGGAAAAGACAAATAGCATGATAATAATCCATTCTTTGTGGTGTTGGGAAAGAGTTAAAATTTAGCTAACAGCTAAGACAAAAACCGCAGAACAAGCAGGAATGTTTCAATAAGCATTCAGTAGCAAGGACACTGACAACTGTAAACAATTGACAAGCTTATATGATCAATGCCCACCCAGTAACTCAGTTCTTAGATCAGGACAAACTCTCCCTTCAGAAGTGAGCTGTAGCTCACGAAAGCTTATGCTCTAATAAATTGGTTAGTCTCTAAGGTGCCACAAGTCCTCCTTTTCTTTTTGCGAATACAGACTAACACGGCTGTTACTCTGAAAGATATCTGTAAGCACTCATCCCTACCCACTCCTACACCCCACCTCCTTCCCCCACAAGGTAGCCATAGAGGTTTGCAGTAATTAGGATGACCTCAATATGTACGTACTGTACTTATTTTTATCTTTGTTCAGGGTTCTCTCTTGACTTGTAACAATGTCTGTCTCTATATGTATGGATAAATGCAAATGAATTGATAAGAGAATGTATATAACTGGCCACTATGGCACCATATCTTTGAAGCTGCTTGTCAGTCTTCCCAGTACCGTGAATAAACCCTCTTCAGTATTGTCTGTGCTTGCCTGATTCTTGGGGAAAAGAATCTTTTTGCCTAACAGTGAAAGTTGAGGAATAAGCCTATCATTACCATCCTGCCAAGAAAACAGTGAGAACAACCTGGAAATATTTTATGAGATCATACTGGGAAGTTTTTATGGTGCTATTGACATGAGTCTGCATCTGAGGATGCTGAGATTTCTAACAGTTGCTTCTGCCCCTAGAACTGTGTTTAGACCCTCAAAAGGGAACTCGAATCAACATGATTCACACACGCTACAGACATAATGGATTCCCCTCCCCTCTAGAGTGACAGAATTTAAAATGGAGTCCACAGAAGTTCAGTATTAGGCAATAGGTTCCAAGATACAACAAAAAGATCATGATCTATAATAGCGGACCATTGGATTCAGATACTGCTTTACAATATACTAAAATATGAGAATTAATTTGGGTTACACATGGCAGTACAGTTTTAAGACAATGGGTTACACAGAAGTCCTCTGAATTAGGCTGCATGGGCTAAAAGAGAGGCCCTGTGGCTTTCATACTCTGCTACATGTGAGACATACTGAGGTCTACATTCTAGTCAGGGAGAAATCCATTGGGTTTCACAGTATAGGTACAATCAAGGTCCGCTGAGTTGCATAGTGCAGTACTGGAGAGGCTAAGTGGATTTTTCACGGTATGGTACAGGGGACGTATAGTGGATTAGGTTATTTTAGTGACTGAATTTTTAGTGACTGACACTGACTCCTTTCTTAATTTGCTTCATGTCAGTGTCAGCTTTGTCAGCTGCTGTAAAAACATTTTGACGTGAACAGGAGATTTAAGCACTGCTGAGGTAGGAGCTGTGTGTCAGGCACTACACTGTAATAGTAATTAAACTCGTTTAAAGTATTTTGATAGGACAATAGTAAAACAAAATGATTGTGACAACAGAGGGTTTTTTTTTCGGAGCTGCTGCCTATTTTACAATGTATGAGGTATCAAAACATTAAAGTATTTAAAAATCATTCTATAATAATTTTGTTCAAGAGACAATGGTTTTCAAAACAGAGAGTTCATCAAGTCAAAAACGTGAAATGGTTTCATGCATCAGTTATTTTCAAACCTGAGTTCAAATTCTACATTTGGTTAAAAGTAAAAATTAATTTGGTGACGGTAATCCAGTTCCCATTTATGCACATTGCAGAACAATTGCTCAGTCTGGTACAGCTTGACTTGCAGTCCCTGCTGAGGACAGATACAGAGTATCCATGTGGGGAAGTAATATCAGGGGGAGGGATAGCTCAGTGGTTTGAACATTGGCTTGCTAAACCCAGGGTTGTGAGTTCAATCCTTGAGGGGGCCATTTAGGGATCTGGAGCAAAAATTGGGGACTGGTCCTGCTTTGAGCAGGGGGTGGTTGGACTAGATGATCTCCTGAGGTCCCTTCTAACTATGATTCTATGACAGTAGGATTGAAGTGGCAAGTTACATTGTGGGTCAGGGTGAAGATAATTGGCAAAGCTATCTGAGAGAAGTGTTTCACAGCACTTGTTCATACAGGACCAGATCATGCAAGGTTCTGAGTGATGCCAAATGTCCGGCTGAAGTCAATGAGAGCTGACGGTGCTCTGAAAATTAACCTATTTATTTCACTTCTTAATGATGGAGTTTTTTGCCTTTTCATACCCAAGTATGAAGAACTCTCTTTGTTCATTTTTCCCATCTATAAAATAAATTGGGTATAAAGATATCAACCTCACAGGGAGTTGTAAGTAGAGCTAGGCAAAATATTAATTATAAAAGAATGTATCTACAAAATGTCTTTGTTCGGTTTGTGAAAACTCTGTGATTAGGAGCAGTTCTGTGACATGCTGGCATGTTTTGACAATGTTCTCACTGCCTGAGTTTTTCTGTGTTTGAAAAGACACGTTTGAAAGAAAGTTCACCCCTGCGCTAACTGGAAGTTCTCCTGTGGGGGGAGGGAGAAGACGAGATTGTGATCTCCAAAAGCCAGGTAGTCTGGAGGACTCAGCACAGGGCTGGGAGCTAGAAGGTCTCAAGGTTCTATTTGCACCTGTTCAACTTTAGGCTAGATTCTTCCACCCTGACTGAGATCAATGGGACTGACTACTCCTAGAGTAAGGTACAAATCACTTTGTCCACACTTATGGTAGGGTAGCAGATAGAGTACATATTCTACATGCCCTCTCACATGTCTATAAGTAGCAGTGCAGATGGTTAGGTGCATAAAGACAAGCCAGAATCTTGTGGTATAGACCTTACACTATTCTTTAAATGCCCAAGCAGTGCCTCCCACATTTATGCTGCTATTATTAGCAGTGAAGTGTCCCACTGCCAGAGCTTTTTCCTGCTGCAAGTAGCTACACACCAGAGTGTGGATGCAGCCTGCTTTTCACTGAGGCATGTAGCTACACCTCCCCAATATGCCAGAATAGACAAGGCCCAAGTGAAAGTAGCAGAATCTGTGTCATCCCTCTTCAGTACACACAAAACGCTGCCACCAGAAAAAATAAAAAAAATTGGCCCATCTCTTTGACCATGTCATTGCTTCCCACTTCTTCATGTCATTTCACAAGCTCCCTGTTGCACTGCAATTCAAGTTCACATTACATAGAATCATAGAATATCAGGGTTGGAAGGGACCCCTGAAGGTCATCTAGTCCAACCCCCTGCTCGAAGCAGGACCAATTCCCAGTTAAATCATCCCAGCCAGGGCTTTGTCAAGCCTGACCTTAAAAACCTCTAAGGAAGGAGATTCTACCACCTCCCTAGGTAACGCATTCCAATGTTTCACCACCCTCTTAGTGAAAAAGTTTTTCCTAATATCCAATCTAAACCTCCCCCACTGCAACTTGAGACCATTACTCCTCGTTCTGTTATCTGCTACCATTGAGAACAGTCTAGAGCCATCCTCTTTGGAACCCCCTTTCAGGTAGTTGAAAGCAGCTATCAAATCCCCCCTCATTCTTCTCTTCTGCAGGCTAAACAATCCCAGCTCCCTCAGCCTCTCCTCATAAGTCATGTGTTCTAGACCCCTAATCATTTTTGTTGCCCTTCGCTGGACCCTCTCCAATTTATCCACATCCTTCTTGTAGTGTGGGGCCCAAAACTGGACACAGTACTCCAGATGAGGCCTCACCAAAGTCGAATAGAGGGGAACGATCACGTCCCTCGATCTGCTGGCTATGCCCCTACTTATATATCCCAAAATGCCATTGGCCTTCTTGGCAACAAAGGCACACTGCTGACTCATATCCAGCTTCTCGTCCACTGTCACCCCTAGGTCCTTTTCCGCAGAACTGCTGCCTAGCCATTCGGTCCCTAGTCTGTAGCGGTGCATTGGATTCTTCCATCCTAAGTGCAGGACCCTGCACTTATCCTTATTGAACCTCATCAGATTTCTTTTGGCCCAATCCTCCAATTTGTCTAGGTCCTTCTGTATCCTATCCCTACCCTCCAGCGTATCTACCACTCCTCCCAGTTTAGTATCATCCGCAAATTTGCTGAGAGTGCAATCCACACCATCCTCCAGATCATTTATGAAGATATTGAACAAAACCGGCCCCAGGACCGACCCTTGGGGCACTCCACTTGATACCGGCTGCCAACTAGACATGGAGCCATTGATCACTACCCGTTGAGCCCGACAATCTAGCCAGCTTTCTACCCACCTTATAGTGCATTCATCCAGCCCATACTTCCTTAACTTGCTGACAAGAATACTGTGGGAGACCGTGTCAAAAGCTTTGCTAAAGTCAAGAAACAATACATCCACTGCTTTCCCTTCATCCACAGAACCAGTAATCTCATCATAAAAGGCGATTAGATTAGTCAGGCATGACCTTCCCTTGGTGAATCCATGCTGGCTGTTCCTGATCACTTTCCTCTCATGCAAGTGCTTCAGGATTGATTCTTTGAGGACCTGCTCCATGATTTTTCCAGGGACTGAGGTGAGGCTGACTGGCCTGTAGTTCCCAGGATCCTCCTTCTTCCCTTTTTTAAAGATTGGCACTACATTAGCCTTTTTCCAGTCATCCGGGACTTCCCCGGTTCGCCACGAGTTTTCAAAGATAATGGCCAATGGCTCTGCAATCACAGCCGCCAATTCCTTCAGCACTCTCGGATGCAACTCGTCCGGCCCCATGGACTTGTGCACGTCCAGCTTTTCTAAATAGTCCCTAATCACCTCTATCTCCACAGAGGGCTGGTCATCTCTTCCCCATTTTGTGATGCCCAGCGCAGCAGTCTGGGAGCTGACCTTGTTAGTGAAAACAGACATGTCCTTGTCTTCAACAGCCTCTGTTACCAACCTGTACCCACATTTCTGACTTTGGTTTCCTCTTGCATCTTCCCACGACACCCCACAGCTCTGCCAATGTTGTCAGCCTCAATATAACTTCATCTCTTTCGCTCAGAAAGAAGCCTTCTTCAGTGCTGTTCCCTGAATACTGACTCCAGACTTATTTGTCGAGCTATCTCCCTCACCCCATTCAAACCCATTCTAATAATAACCAACCCTTGTTCAGCACTTTTCATTCATAGCTCTCACAGTGCTTTATCATAGAATCATTGAACCATAGACTTTATGGTCAGAAGGGACCATTATGATCATCTAGTCTGACCTCCTGCACAACGCACGCCACAGAATCTCACCCACCCACTCGGGCCGCCCAGAAGGGGTGGCAAGTGGGGCAATTTGCCCCGGGCCCCACAGGGGCTCCCAGGAGAGTTTTCAGGGGTCCCCAGGAGACTGTTCAGCAGCACTTCGGCGGTGGGTCCTTCAGTGCCACCAGACACACCCGGAGTGAAGGACCCGCCGCCGCTTCTTCCGCTCCAGGTCTTTGGTGAAGTGCGCCGAAGACCCCAGGCTCCCTGAATCCTCTGGGCGGCCCTGCAAACCCCTAACCTATGTCTGAGCTATTGAAGTCCTCAAATTGTGGTTTAAAGACTTCGATGTGCAGAGAATTCTCCAGCAAGTGACCCATGCCCCACGCTGCAGAGGAAGGCGAAAAACCCCCAGGGCCTCTGCCAATCTGCCCTGGAGAAAAATTCCTTCTTGACCCCAAATATGGTGATCAGCTAAACCCTGAGCATGTGGGCAAGACTCACCAGCCAGACACCCAGGAAAGAATTCTCTGTAGTAACTCAGATCCCACCCCATCTAACATCCCATCAGAGTCCATTGGGCCTATTTACTGCTAATAGTCAAAGATAATTAATTGCCAAATTTAGGCTATCCCATCATATCATCCCTTCCATAAACTTATCAAGCTTAGTCTTGAAGCCAGATAGGTCTTTTGCCCCCACTGCTTCCCTTGGAAGGCTGTTCCAGAACTTCACTCCTCTGATGATTAGAAACCTTCGTCTAATTTCAAGTCTGAACTTCCTGATGGCCAGTTTATATCCATTTGTTCATGTGTCCACATTAGTACCAACCTTAAATAATTCCTCTCCCTCCCTGGTATTTATCCCTCTGATATATGTATAGAAAGAAATCATATCTCCCCTCAGCCTTCTTTTGGTTAGGCTAAACAAGCCAAGCTCTTTGAGTCTCCCTACTGGAAATACCTCGCCTGATGCATCCCAAGACCGCATTAGCTTTTTTCACGGCCATATCACATTAGCGGCTCATAGTAATCCTGTGACCAACCAATACTTCGAGGTCCTTCTCCTCCTCAGTTACTTCCAACTGATGCGTCCCCAGCTTATAACCAAAATTCTTGTTATTAATCCCTAAATGCGTGACCTTGCACTTCTCACTATTAAATTTCATCCTATTACTATTACTCCAGTTTACAAGGTCATCCAGATCTTCCTGTATGATATCCTGGTCCTTCTCTGAATTGGCAATACCTCCCAGCTTTGTCATCCACAAACTTTGTTACCACATTCCCACTTTTTGTGCCCAGGTCAGTAATAAAAAGATTAAAGAAGATAGGTCCCAAAACCGATCCTTGAGGAACTCCATTAGTAACCTCCCTCCAGCCTGACAGTTCACCTTTCAGTATGACCTATTGCAGTCTCCCCTTTAATCAGTTCCTTATCCACCTTTCAATTTTCATATTCATCCCCATCTTTTCCAATTTAGCTAATAATTCCCGATGTGGAACCGTATCAAATGCCTTTCTGAAATCGTGGTAATGTAGATCCACTGAGTTTCCTTTGTCTAAAAAATCTGTTACCTTCTCAAAAAAGGAGATCAGGTTGGTTTGGCACAATTTACCTTTTGTAAAACCGTGTTGTATTTTGTCCCAATTACCATTGACCTCAATGTCCTTAACTACTTTCTCCTTCAAATTTTTTTCCAAGACCTTGCATACTACAGATGTCAAACTAACAGGCCTGTAGCTACCCGGGTCACCT
The DNA here is from genome assembly GCF_965140295.1 of Lepidochelys olivacea. Lineage (NCBI taxonomy): Eukaryota > Metazoa > Chordata > Testudines > Cheloniidae > Lepidochelys > Lepidochelys olivacea. Next base: position 75,216,324 of record NC_140417.1, on the reverse strand, counting down.
TTTTTCCTTTCTTAAAAATAGGAACTATGTTAGCAATTCTCCAGTCATACGGTACAACCCCTGAGTTTACAGATTCGTTAAAAATTCTTGCGAATGGGCTTGCAATTTTGTGTGCCAGTTCCTTTAATATTCTTGGATGAAGATTATCTGGGCCCCCCGATTTAGTCGCATTAAACTGTTTGAGTTTGGCTTCTATCTCTGATGTGATAATATCTACCTCCATATCCTCATTCCCATTTGTCACCCTACCATTATCCCTAAGCTCCTCATTAGCCTCATTAAAGACTAGGCAAAGTATTTGTTTAGATATTGAGCCATGCCTAGATTATCCTTAACCTCTATTCCATCCTCAGCAGTCCTACTTCTTCTTTCTTTGTTTTCTTCTTATTTATATGGCTATAGAGCCTGTTGCTATTGGTTTTAATTCCCTTTGCAAGGTCCAACTACATGGCTTTTGGCCTTTCTTATTTTATCCCTACATGTTCTGACCTCAATGAGGTAGCTTTCCTTGCTGATCCCTCCCATCTTCCACCCTTTGTAGGCTTTCTGCTTTTTCTTAATCACCTCTCTGAGATGCTTGCTCATCCAGCTTGGTCTACAACTCCTGCCTATGAATTTTTTCCCCTTTCTTGGGATGCAGTCTTCTGATAGTTTCTGCAACTTTGACTTGAAGTAATTCCAGGCCTCCTCCACCTTTAGATCCACAAGTTCTTTAGTCTAATCCACTTCCCTAATTAATTTCCTTAATTTTTTAAAGTTAGCCCTTTTGAAATCAAAAACCCTAGTCACAGATCTATTTTTGTTTATTTTTCCATTCAGTTTGAACTGAATTAGTTCATGATCGCTCTAACTAAGGTTGTCCCCTACAACCATTTCTTCTATGAGGTCCTCACTACTCACCAAAACCAAATCTAAAATAGCACCCCCTCTTGTTGGTTCAGCAACTACTTGATGAAGGAATCCATCACCTATCGTATCCAGGAAAATCTAAGCTCTATTATATTACTAGCACATGTCCTTCAGTCTATATCTGGGAAGTTAAAATCTCCCATGATCACACAATTCCCATTAGTATTTACTTAATTAAAAACATTAAAGAGGTCTCTGTCCATATCCAAATTGGATCCCGGTGGTCTATAGCACACCCCAAGCACTATTCCAGGGGAGACTCGAATAGCTTTCTTCCCCAATGTGATTTTTGCGCAGACAGACTCTGTCTTATCTGTTCCATCACTTCTTATTTCTTTACAGTCTACCTCATCATTAATATACAATGCTACTCCACCACCTTTGCCTTTATTTCTGTCTTTCCTAAACAGCACATACCCTTCAATACCCATACTGCAGTCATGACTACTATTCCACCATGTTTCTGTTATCCCTATAATATCTGGTTTCACTTCCTGTAGCAATAGCTCTAGTGCCTCCATTTTGTTACGTAGGCTTCTCGTATTAGTGTACAAACATCTTAATTTTTGTTATTTGGCTTCACTCACATTCTTTACCCAGTTAGGCACAGACATTCTACCACCAGTATCACCTATTATACTGGTAACTACACTACCCTTCCTCCTTATGTCCATTCTCCTACGCATGGCTGTATCCTTTCTTACTTCATTTTCTTCCCTCTCAATGTTAAAATCTGGCATGGAGATTACTTGGACATCTCCCAACCATCTTCCCCAAATTCCTAGTTTAAAGCTCTCTTAATCAGTTGTGCCAGTCTTCGTCCTAGAATTCTATTTCCCACCCTACTCAGGTGAAGTCCATCCCAAGAGAACAGTCCTCTGTCCATGAATGCCTCCCAGTGGCCATACATCCCAAAGCCCTCCTTATAGCAACACTACCTGAGCCATTTGTTGATCATCATCATCTTGTCACACCTTTGTTGTCTTTCTCTAGGAACAGGCAGAATCCCACTGAAGATCACCTGAGCCTCGATTTCCTTAAGCATCTTCCTCACCTGACATAGTCTCCCTTGATACGTTCCAGTGATAATCTAGCCATATCATTTGTTCCCACAAGCATCAGTGGATTCTTTCCCACTCCCGTTAGGATCCTCTTCAGCCTCAGGTCCACATCACGTATCTTAGCGCCCAGCAGACAGCACACCCTTCTGTTTTCTGGATCAGCTATGGTTACAGGGTATGGCCTGTCTATTCTTCTCAGTAAGGAGTCCCCAATCATGTAGACCTGCCTTTTCCTGGTGATGGTGCGATTCTCCAGTCTATCCCCTGTTCCCTCTGGCTGCAAGTCCTCTCGATTCGTATTCTCCTTTGCAATCCTCTGCAACCCATCCTGTATCCTCCTGGGGCTCATATTTGGTGGTGTTATCTCCATAGACTCTTCCCCTCTTCCTGTAGGACTAGCTATTCTTCTCTTCTTCCTTGCCCTCTCACCTTCAGTGACCACCTGCTCTGCCCCTTCTTCATTTTCCAACTCCGCAAACCTGTTCCTGAGCTCTATTTCTCCTTCACTGGCCCGTCTTTTCCTCTGCCTGGTTCTCTTAGTCACATGTTTCCAGTGTCCACTTTCCTCACCCCGCAGTCTCTCCTCAGAGTTCTTCGGTCCTGCTTTCATCTGCAAGTCTGAGCTTTTCCCTTCAGCCTCCTCATGTCTTTGCTCCATCATCTGCTCGAACCCCCTTCTAAACTCAACCAGAGTTTCCACCTGCATCTCCAATCCTCGGATCTTTTCTTCCATCAGCTCTATCAGGCAGCACTTCATGCAGATGAAACTCTTTTCAGGTACCCCCTCCAGGATCATTTACATGCCGCAGCTTCCATATCCAGTCATCTTCATTGTGTCTTCCACTGCTTGGGTCACTGCCACTGCTGCTTCTTTATCTGTCATAGCCTTCCCACCTAAATCCTGTTAGTCTTCTCCTCCAACAGAACTCCCACTCAAACTCCCCTATTTACAGCTCTGTTTGCTGGCTCCTGTGCCACTGGTATCCACATTTTATAGATGAAATAGAAGCACAGAGGGATGAAGTGACTTACCCAAGGTCACCCAGTAGTGTCAGAGGTAGGAATAGTAAAGAACTATAGTAAAGAACAGAATATCAGACACATAGATGAACACGATTAGTTGGGAAAGAGTCAATACAGCTTTTGTAAACAGAAATCATGCCTCACCAATCTATTAGATTCTTTGAGGAGGTCAACAAGAATGTGGACAAGGGTGATCCAGTGGATATATCATACTTAGACTTTCAGAAAGCCTTTGACAAGGTCCTTCACCAAAGGCTCTTAAGTAAAGTAAGCAGTCATGGGATAAGAGGGAGGTCCACTAATGAATCAGTATCTGGTTAAAAGATAGGAAACAGGGTAGGAAAAAATGGTCAGTTTTCAGAATGGAGAGAGGTAAATAGTGGTGTCCCTCAGTACTGGGACCAGTGCCGTTCAACATACCATAAATGATCTGGAAAAAGTCGTAAACATGTGGCAAAATTAGCAGACAATACAATCTTACTCAAAATAGTTGAGTGCAAAGAGTTACAAGGGGATCTCTCAAAACTGGGTGATTGGGCAACAAAATGGCAGATGACATTCAGTGTTGATAGATGCAAAGTAATTGACATTGGAAAACATAATCCCAACTATACATACAAAATGATGGGGTCTAAAATAGCTGTTACCACTCAAGAAGGAGATCTTGGAGTCATTGTAGATATTTCTCTGAAAACATCCAGTCAATGTGCAGTGGCAGTCAAAAAAGCTAACAGAGTGTTAGGAACCATTAAGAAAGGGACAGATAGTAAGACAGAAATATCATCATGCCTCTATACAAATCCATGGTACACCCACATCTGCAATACTGAGTGGAGATCTGATTGCCCCATCTCAAGAAAGATATATTCGAATTGGTAAAGGTACAGAGTATTGAACAGCTTCCATATGAGGAGAGATTAAAAAGACTGGGACTTTTCAACTTGGAAAAAAGATGACTATGGGAGGATATGATAGAGGTCTATAAAATCTTGATTTGTGTGGAAAAAGTGAATAAGGAAATGTTATTTACTCCTTCACATAACACAAGAACTAGGGGTCACCCAATTAAATTAATAGGCAGCAGGTTTAAAACAAACAAAAGGAGGTATTTCTTCACACAGAACACAGTCAACCAGAAGAACTCTTTGCCAGAGGATGTTGTGAAGGCCAAAACTATAAAAGTATTTTAAAAAAAGAGCTAGATAAGTTCCTGGAGGACAGGTTAATCATTGGTTGTTAGCCAGGATGGGCAGGGATGTAACACCATGCTCTGAGTGTCCCTAGCCTCTGTTTGCCAGAACTGGAAGTAGATGACAGGGGGTGGGTCATTTGATGATTGCCTGTTCTGTTCATTCCCTCTGTAGCACCTGGCATTGGCCACTGTTGGGAGACAGGATATTGAGCTAGATGGACCATTGGTCTGACCCAGTATGGCTGTTCTTATGTTCTAATAGAATCCAGATGTCCTGAGTCCCTTGCCAATGCTCTGTCCACATTGCCTCTCCCTTTAAAAAAAATTCTAAAAGCTCTGACTATGAGACTTGAAGGGGAGGAAAATATATTTGGAGAAGATCAATTAATGAAACCATCAAGACTTGCACAGCCCCAAGTGAATTTCTATGTGATTAATTCATTGTTGGGATTGTCCATCATCTCCTCTCCCCTCACCCCTCTTTTTTGTGTTTTTAAGACCTTCACTAGTTGCATCATGTTGATTGTAGATTGTACGCTCTTCTGGGAAAGAACTTTGTGTTTTAAGACACCTAGCATAATTTTGGGTGCACAGGAACCAATAATGAAAGAGAATAGTAACATATAAATCATATTGTGCATATTATTTAATAGACCATTGTCCTTGTTTAAATTAAGTGACATGCAGCTTGCTTCTGCATTTGCAAGAGATATGTAGGTTAAGTATATGAAACCTCTTGGCTTCCTCCTTGGGAGGAGGTGAAGCAAACCATGTGACATCTGATGGAAAAATCCTAAAAATAATGTGAATAAATATATATGAACTATTTTCTCCTCATACAGATTATTTCTTCTTAAGAGAGAATGGGGCTATAAGTCACTTGCCTGAGGTGCACTGCAGTCAAGTAGAGCAGACAAGACAGGGAGTCAGGAGACCTGAGTTTTAAATCTGATTCTGCCACTGACTTGTTGGGTGACCCTATTTTAATTTGGCTTTAGTTTTCATCAGCTGTTTAAAAGGAACAATGATGCTGACAATACCTATCTCTTTGGGTTGGTGTGAGTCATATTGAATTAAGGTCAGTAAAGAGCAGCCCATAAATGCTATGGTTTGTTGAGGTCAGTCAGTGGCAAAGATACCACCATGTTCAAAATTCATAGGTCTGGATTTTGTGTGAATTTTTCACATGATTCAAAGAGAGAAATTTTCATTCTCTCCCAGATTTTGCTAACCTTTCCTCCCTCACTTTCCCAGTTAGAAGCTGTGAGGATTGATTAGTTTATGCTTGTATAGTGCTTTGAAAATCTGATATAAGTGCTACTATAATTATATTTTATGATTATTGCCACATATGACACTTGTTTCCTGATATATGTCCTCTAGATCTGGGAACAACAGGATCATCCTTCATGAATCATATTCTTCCTGGACAAGGACTACAAAAATTTTCAAAGCAATGCCTTGGCTTTGTCCTGCAATCTGTTCATTGAGTCCACTGGATGGTCAACAAGGAATGTTTCAGGTCAAAGCCAGAGGGAGAACCTTTTGGATTAAATCAGAGCTGAACTCCACAGTCTGCCAGAAAGACTGTGTTATCATTATAATATGATTTCATTGCCTTTCAGCTGGCATGATGTTATCCTGCATGACATTATACCATTAGGTACACAATGTGAAATGACATAATGTTGCACACAATAAAACCATGTTGGATTAAAAGCTAGAACAAGAATGACAAAGCCAAGTAGGCTAAGAATAACTGCCCTGCAAAAAAACCAGACAAAGAACAACAAAAATTTGTCAAAGGTACATTTTGGATCATTCTATTTAGCAGAAATTCGTCAAATTTCAAACAGCTAAAAATAGCGGACTCCCACATTTAGATATGGAAAACCACCCCAGTTACCTTTGTTAAGCCTCCCTTTTTGAATCTGAACACACACACACACACACATTTTATTTCTGGTTCTGCATTGGTGTTCTTAATGTTTAAGATGATTTGTTAGGGTATGCACTGTATAATTCAATTAGAACTTTTACTATTTGTTTCAACTCCAATTTAATTGCTTAAGACAAAGAAAAAAAAGCTGTCACAGCCATTATCATAACTTCTTATATCCGTCCCCAGTATCTGCTATAGAAGATGAATAAAAGAATAGAGCAGATTTAGCTCAGCTTCTGTGTCAGTATCTCAGTGCATTAGCGAGATATTCTTGATGCTGGTGTTGCCTCTTTTTTGGCCCATTTCCAGATAGTTGCTAGAGTTCACCACTTTCAGTCTCAGTACCAATCCACTACTGATTCCTTGAGAAGTTCATTGAATTGTTCTTTTTTTGAAGCAATTGCAAAATAAAGGAAACAGAGGATCTTAAGGCCTGGGTTGGGGTCTCAGAGTAGAGCCAAGAGTCCCAAAGATGCTCCCTAATACAAGCTGACATCTTCTAGGGTGAAGTGCACTGGAACTGACGTCCTGTCCACCAGCTAGTCAGAACACATGTTTTAGAAGTGTGTGTGTTTAACTGAGCTTCTTTTCAAAGCATCATTTTCAGGTATCATGTAATTACAATTTAGACTACCCTAGGGATTTCTACAGTGCTTTTCCTACTCAAGGTATCTCAGAATACTTCTTTAAATCGGGGCAATGATTGTTTAGGCAATTAGCGCAGCAGTTATGTGCTCAATGCCAGCTTGCATACAGCGCTGGCCATTACAACATGCATTTTACTGAGATGGGCAGTACTGGGCTGGACATCAGGGTTGTTCAACTCCTCTTTTTCAAAAAGTCCTGTGGGATCTATTACTTCTGTCTGGATGCCTGCAAAGGACCTAGGTTTAACCTCACCTCTACCAGTGAAGAGCTGCTGTCCTTCAGTGCACATTGCACAGTCAGCAATTGGTTATGAGAACATGTCCTGCTGTGGGATTGAGCCCACTGGGCTCCTTTCCTGAAGACAAGAGAGCCAATCTGTGAGTCAGGCTGGGAGACAGTTGTGTTTTGGTCTCTTCTTGACATGGAAATGTGCAGTATTGATATCAGGGATACTGTATAAGTACAGGACACCATGAAGGTCTCTCACTGCTCTTTTGATTATGTTATTTCAGTTCCAACATTTAAAATAATAAATGATGCATATTGCAGTTTTCCTGCAACAAGTAAAATAATTGGACATCCTTGTTAGTAGCTGATAATAAGCCATGTTCAAAGAACTTTTAACAAATTTTAGTTTTTATAAAATCAAGAGCCTGATTTCAGACACTAGCAATTCTTTCCTAGTAATTGTATAGGCTGATTATTATTATTTTGCTTTTGCTTTGCTTTTCCTTATATCCCTAGCAACTAGTGAAGCATACAGAGGGTCAGATTGTACTCACTCAGGTCCAGGGGTTGTGACTCCTATGAATAGTATTTTACTATTCCAGAATTACCTGAATTAAGACATTAGTGGTACTAAATAAGGTACTATTAAATATAAGTTAAGGCACCATAATATGGGTCATACACAGACTTTACACCAAAATCCCCTCATTGACATCAATGGGGTTACTCCTAGATTGGACCTCTGTAAGTGAGAAGAGAATCAGGCCCATTCTGTGTAATTAGTGCCACATTGCATCATATATGTCAATGAATTTCATGCACTTCATATTCACAAGGGAGAATGGGGGACTGGTACCAGAGACAAAAATGTATTTTCCAGGAAAGGAAAGGACATACTGAGGGAACTTAGGATCACATCACGGGATAAGGAAATTAGTTATTGAAGAAATCACAGGGGCCAAACAACTCCATTTCAGAAACAGCTTGCACAAGAGATAAGGGAACTTTTAGCAAGAAATAGTTGGCCAGATTCTCAGCTGGTATAATTTGGTGTAAATCCATTGACTTCTACTTCACTGTATTCAAAAGCACAAGGGAGCTCTGTAAGGGTTAAAGAGAAGCTAATGTCACATTGGCATTTAAGTTTGGATTTAATTAACTACAGACTTGAAGTGAGCCTTTAGAAATAAGGCAAACACTTATAGAAGAAAGGCTAGAGAAGCACATCTAATTAATGGTAGCAGGTGTGGTGGATTCAAAAAAGGTAAGATTGTGGCTAGAAATCTGATGGAATTTCTCAAAGAAATAGGACAAAATATGAGGTGGGCAGAGAAGTGTGGACAAAATTTACATGGAGCTCTGGAAATCTTGTGTTACAAGAGCAATCACATTTGGCAAGTAATGTGCATAGAGGCTGAGCTGTCTGAGTGGGCCATGAGCAATTTTGCAGATTTAGTAATATTACTGTCTGTGACAAGTCTGAGAATGGCTTCTCATTAGTAGCAAACCATAGCCACAAGGCTATCTGTATCTGCTGTTTGTGACTTGTCAAAAAAAAGAGTTTTAATTTTCATATCATGGAATCTCACAAATTTAGGGCTGGAAGGAACCTCAAGAAGTAATCTAGTTTTCCTCTGCCCCTTCCCCACCCAGTGCTGAGGCAGGGTTAAGTATATCTAGACCATCCCTGACTGGGGTGTTTGTCTCAACCATTCTTAAAAATCTTCAACGATGGTGGATACCACAAACTTCCAAGGTAACCTGTTCCACTGCTTAACTATTCTTATGGTTGGAACATTTTTCCTAATAGCTAATCTAAATCTCCCTTTCACTGTCCTGTTTATGGCCATCTTTTACATACCTGAAGGCTATTTCACTGTCCCTCCCCCACTTCAGACTTCTCTTCTGTAGACTAAATGTATCCTGTTCTTTCAACCTTTCCTCACAGGTCATGTTTTATAACCTCATTCATTTATATTCTTCTTCTCCAAGCATCCTTCAAGATACAGACAGGGCATGTGGGACATGTGCAGCACACCCTGTCTGAACACAACTGATCTAATCTTATGCCACATCTGCTCACATCTTATCAAAATATATTGCTTCCTGGCTAAAGCGCGGAGTCTAAGAGCTTATTCTAAGGCAGGGTAGTCTCCTGGAATGTGGCACCTGAGTTAGTAAGGATATTGGAAGAGAATAATGGAAATCAAACAGTCGGATGGTTGGCACTTGGGAATTGCTTTTGTTACGAGGACTTTTTGCAAAAGTCACATAAGCAATGAGATTTATTTTTACATTTATTGACCTGGCATTTGTCACTTTTATCTATCTATCTATCTATCTATCGGCGCTGACCTTTGTTTTTGCCTGTGAGTGCTTTTGAAGAGGGGTGTGTGTGTGTGTTTGGGGGGCCCTTTGCCAGTTTTGGAGGGAGGCTATTTTCAGCATATTTATACACTTCTTTCATAGTCTACAAAAACAACAAGGAGTCTGGTGCCACCTTAAAGACTAACAGAGTTATTTGGGCATAAGCTTTCGTGGGTAAAAAACCCACTTCTTCAGATGCATGGAGTGAAAATTATAGATGCAAGCATAAATATACTGACACATGAAGCAAAGGGAGTTACCTTACAAGTGGAGAACCAGTGTTGACATAAACAAAACTCAGATGTTGGTATAATTACAAAGGGAGCAAATATATTTAGAATGAAATTCTATTTAGAAGTCTCTCAAATATTTTTCTCATTATTTGCCCATTTCTAGGCATCAAATAGTATCTAACACATAACAGTACTGAACGATATATCTTAAATGTGGAAGGTGATCTACAAAACCAACTAAAGTCTTTTGTAATTAACAGAGCTTAGATTCATGGATGATCATGAAAAGAAAGAGGAGTTATGTCCAACACCTAGACCTCTTTACTTATATTGTTGATTGGATCATAATGCATATTGTTCAGCAGCATGAAATGGACGGATCCCAGCTTCGTTTCTGAGCCAAACAAATTTGCATTGCAGGATGTGCTGAATTAGAGTTTATTTACATTAGCAAGTGATTATCACAGTGGGAATACTTGTGTGGATAACTGAGCACCAGTGTAAAAAAGGGGTCAGAATCTGGCCCTTTGTATTCAGTTACATAATGATGCCAAGCTCTTGCTCTTCTGCCAGACACTACAACGGCTCCTGTTTTTTCTGTTTTATTTTTTTTTTTGAGAGAATCAAGGTCACTGCAACATCTGTATTATTTTCATTAGTGAAGCAGGAAAAAGTGCACCAAAGAAATATCAACAGCACTGTCAGGCTACAGATACTGTGGGGTTTCTCATGCCTTTAGCCTAATTCATCAGCTATTTTGGAGCACTGAGAACTATAATTGGATCTAAAACAGCTCTGAAGTGTGAGTGCCAAAGGGGCATTGTAAAATGATTTTTATCTTGCAGTCAATTGTATTAACCTAACTGCTGCCCCATAGTAAAAGTGGATGCTAATGGCAACTAACTGGTAGAAGCAGGCCAACCTAGGTCTTAGGTTAGGTCTTTGCCATAGTAATTTAAAGCTTGCTCTAGGCTGGTAGTTCTTCTATATAAAAGATGGCCTAAGGATATAACATGGAACCTTTCATCTGGAATAAATGGAATATTGCCCAAATGAAACCCAAAGTGTGATATTTAACAGAGTTTTTTCAGTTATATGGCATTCATTTCTAACAGTTTTCAGATAGAGAGTTGTGAAAGTTGTAGCTACAGGTTGTTACTATCTTCATGTAACTATTCTATCTGAAGTTATTTTTTAATTACTGGTGTATGCTGGTGAATGTACTGAAGCCTGTTTTAGAGATCCATGAACATCATGGAATGTTAAAAGCAGTGGACGTATTATTCCTTGACTTTAGCAAAGCTTTTGATACGGTCTCCCACAGTATTCTTGCCAGGAAGTTAAAGAAGTATGGGCTGGATGAATGGACGATAAGGTGAATAGAAAGCTGGCTAGATCGTCGGGCTCAACAGGTAGTGATCAATGGCTCCATGTCTAGTTGGCAGCCGGTATCAAGCGGAGTGCCCCAAGGGTTGGTCCTGGGGCTGGTTTTCTTCAATATCTTCCTTAATGATCTGGAGGATGGTGTGGATTGCACCCTCAGCAAGTTTTCAGATGACTCTAAACTATGAGGAGTGGTAGATATGCTGGAGGGTAGGGATAGGATACAGAGGAACCTAGACAAATTAGAGGATTGGGCCAAAAGAAATGTGATGAGGTTCAACAAGGACAAGTGCAGAGTCCTGCACTTGGGATGGAAGAATCCCATGCACCGCTACAGACTTGGGACCGAATGGCTAGGCAGCAGTTCTGCAGAAAAGGACCTAGGGATTACAGTGGACGAGAAGCTGGATATGAGTCAACAGTGTGCCCTTGTTGCCAAGAAGGCTAACGGCATTTTGGGCTGTATAAGTAGGGGTATTGCCAGCAGATGGAGGGACATGATTGTTCCCCTCTATTCGAGATTGGTGAGGCCTCATCTGGAGTACTGTGTCTAGTTTTGGGCCCCACACTGCAAGAAGGATGTGGAAAAATTGGAAAGCGTCCAGCGGAGGACAACAAAAATGATTAGGGGATTGGAACACATGACTTATGAGGAAAGGCTGAGGGAACTGGGATTGTTTAGTCTGCAGAAGAGAAGAATGAGGGGGGATTTGATAGCTGCTTTCAACTACCTGAAAGGAGGTTCCAGATAGGATGGATCTAGACTGTTCTCAGTGGTACCAGATGACAGAACAAGGAGTAATGGTCTCAAGTTGCAGTGGGGGAGGTTTAGGTTGGACATTAGGAAAAACTTTTTCACTTGGAGGGTGGTGAAGCACTGGAATGTGTTTCCTAGGGAGGTGATGGAATCACCTTCCTTTGAAGTTTTTCAGGTCAGGCTTGACAGAGCCCTGGCTGGGATGATTTATTTGGGGATTGGTCTTGCTTTGAGCAGGGGGTTGGACTAGATGACCTCCTGAGGTCCCTTCCAATCCTGATATTCTATGATTCTATGATCTAGTCCATGATTTACCTTTGATGCTACAAATGCAAGTTATTAGCTAGATTAGTCTATATTGAAGCCAAACATGTACAACCCTCATTGGGTCTCTGACTTCATATGGGATAGTACAAAGTTAACTGTCTTCACCGGTAACTATCACAAGTGTATCAGAAGATAGCAATCAGCCTACAGTAAATCACTTATCTTTGGAGCCTGGAACAAATGTTTGCAGTGTCCACACTAGCCTTCAGAAAGGTTTACCTAGGCTGAGCAAATTAGCAATCAATTAACTCCAGGTGAAAATCTCTGGAGTAGACATACCCCTAGACCCCATCCATGCTGTTTCTTAAATTAAGAGAAGGATTGAAGTTGTTCAACAGTAGGTATTTGTTATTAGTCAGCTCCCAGCAAAGGAGGATGCAGGAAATGACTTAAATTCAGTGTCTATCTAGTGAACAGCAACTTTAACTGATAGGAGTTTAATTTCAGTCATTCCCTTTAAACCCTGGATGAATGCACTATCCTCTCTTTTAAACATATCATTCACTCTATATTCCAGTGAGAGAGATTTGTTTTCCTGCCACTTTCAAAGTATTTCCAATTTTTCTTTTTAGTGGGACTCAGATTTTTTAAAATGGGCTTTGAAGAAATCCACGCTGTGATGGTACCCAATACTTGTAGTAACTGTATGAGCAGAAATTTTTTGACTAAATTTGTTTTGTTGGAAAATGCTGATTTGTTGAAACAAAACTTTTCACAGAAACATTTCAGTTTCAACAAGGTTTCTCGGGTCCAGAATGGGACTTGAATCTAGGTCTTCCACATCCAAGGGAAATGCCCTAATCACCAGGCTATTGGCTATTTTGTGGGTGTGCACTCTCAACTTCTCCTGTTGGAGCTGTTCCACTTGGTAACAATTAAATATTAATTGGGGGTAGAGAGAAACTGACTCTATAGCCTAGTGGTTACAGCACTGAGTCAGGAAAAAGTAGAGACTTGGACTTGGGTCTGCCATATCCCAGGTAAGTGTGAAATGAAGCCTCAGTTTTTTGTGCGAAATGGAATTCTTGTTTTCTGGCCAGTCATATCAACAATGCTTAGTCCACAACTAGATTCAGTAATAATAAAAATTCCCACAGACCTATGAATGCTCAGTCTTTTGGAGCGGGCAAATGAAGACAGACACCCAAATTTTGCTGGACCATATTTGCCCATCTCTATAAATTACATATCCCTTTTCCAAGCAAGACCCTACTTAATTTAGAAATATACCTGATACGGAAATTCTATTTTCTTTGGGCCAGGCTCTGATTTCCTCACTTATGCTGATTAGCAGTTTACTGTACAGTTTCAATGGGAACACTTGTGGAGTAAGGGAAAGTACATTTTGCACTAGCAAGACCACATCAGAAAACCCATTCCTTGAATATCAGGAGATTAGTAAGGCTCCATTTAATTGGGTAAATATGTGGGGGGATTTATGTGTTATCAGTGAAGTTTAATGGAACATGACTCTCCCTATTTACTGACTGGTTATTAATTATTTTATTATTATTATTTATTTGTAGTATTGCACTTCTGAGGAGTTTCCATCATGGACCAGGACCCCATTGTGCTAGGCACTGTACAAACCCAGAACAAAAAGACAGTACCTGCTCCGAAGAGCTTACAATCTAAGAATAAGACAAGAGACAAGTGGATACAGAGAAAAGGAGGAGCACAAGAAACAATGAGACAATATTGGTCAGCATGATAGACGGTGATCTTAGCACACCGGCAGCCTAATCATTGTCAAGTGATTTTTGTAAGTCTCAGAGCAAAAGACAGTTTTAAGGAGGGATTTGAAGGAGGATAATAAGGTAGCTTTGTGGATGTTTACAGGGTGCTTCTGCCAGGCATGAAGGGCAGCATGAGAGAAAGCATGAAGGTGCTTGTTTGAAAATTTAACAAATGAGTGATAGAGTCTGGCATCATAAGCTGACTGGAGGCAGGAGTACTTTTCAGTACTAAATGAGAGATGATGGGTAGTGTGGAGAATCTGGGGATAAGTCATTAAGGGCCTTGAAGTGAAAACAAATAGCTTATTTTTAATACAAGATAAAAGAGACAACCGGTGAAGAGATGCCAAAAAATGGGCGGGTGATAATCTGTACCCTTATGTTCACCCTTTTTACAAGACTATGATAAATTTTGTACCAAGTATGCCTTGTGAGGTATCGTTTGAAAACTCATAATTTGCTGAACTTTATTGTCCAGGTAAAATATGTGTGGCAACATTGTATGTAAAGTTTTAAAATTCTCCTGTGTAAGACATGTTCCAAGTCTAGGGAAACAGCTTCAAGCCAATTTCCCAAAGACAAAAGGCTAGCCAGCACCTCAGTCAGGTGTCTGCATAATCAGATGGACTACCACTTACTTAAGCATCCGTTCTTTGGCAGGAAGAAGGGTGTGAGTGAGAAATTTACATCTTGGCAATGGAACACGTGGAAGTTCCCATCCCACATTTATGGGGTAAAGTCTGGGACTGGGAATTTGCTGCTATTGCTCTGCAATGTAATTCAGGGGTGGCAGGCTGTCTGTCTGTCACACTCTTGCAGTGTAGCTTGGGGTAATTTACATGCTGGAGGCTGTGTATGAGTAGGAGTGGTTGCTGTCACAGCAAAGCACTGTAAAAAGGCACCCGAGATTGGAGAACTAAGGGGACACAGCTGTTCAACTGCCCAGATTGTACCCTGGGTAATGTCACAGGGGTGACATGGCAAAGGGGACAAGCTAGGAAATGATCTTTGCTTCAACATCCTGAATGGGGCAAGATTGCATTTGTCAAGGCCAGAGGAAAGGCTTTTGCAATAACTGAGATGTGAGATAATGAGAGTATGGACAAGTTGTAACTACAAGAGCTTCACCACAATGAAGCAATTAATGGAATACAAATTGTTGACTGTTTCATTTTAAAATATCAGAAAGTTTGTTGAAAAAACAATTGTGGCTATTATTCAACTAACTCCAGTAACAAATCTTTCTCTTACATGTGTCAAAAGTTGTGCCATTTGGTATGTAACCCAACTTAAAAAGACACAATTTTTAAGGCTACATATAAACCATCAGCACAGAGAGCATACATCAACCTTTTCCATACATCCACCTTTTACAAGACAGGATAATTACAGCATGAAACCAATAGCCCACATGGCATTGGGAAAGTAATTAAATCTTGGTAATTAAAAGAGAAAGTTAACATAATTGTTATAGTAAGTTTAGTTATGCTGGTGTGTGTCCAATATGTGCCCTTGATAATTATAGGCAAGAGGGAGGGCCAAATTCTCTGCTGTTAGAAATTGGTGCAGCTCTGTTGAAATCAATAGATCTGTGTTAATTTGCACTGACAGAGAGTTTGGCCCTGACACTTTACAGTGGGAATTCCATAAAGGTTTTATGACTCTGATCCTCCATTCCCCCGAGCTCATATCTTGCACAGAGCAGGATATGCTGGGTTGGCCCATTGCCAAACATAGCGTACTCCCTTTCTATTCCCAGACAACTTGACTGTTTGGTGCATTGAAGTGAGGAGATGGTGCCATTGTTCAATCTACTCCCTGCCTTTTCCCACACCTGTTCTCTTCTCACCCAGTTATTCATGGGAGGGGGTAGTGCTCATGTGGCATCTTCCCTTCCCCTCCTTCCTGACTCCTAATCTGTGCAGTAGAATGGCTTGTACCTCTTACACCCCCACTTGGCTACTGTGGGCCTTGTCACAATGAAGCCCAATATCTATATGTTGTTTCATACATAGGTACATATAACTCAAAGGTTGATAATATTCAGACATATTCACACATTTTGAGAATAAATCAAACATTTTCAAAGACTTTGGCTAGATAAGATTATTTCTAAGTTGTTCATTGACATTACTCATTGAAATTTATTTTGGGTAGAAGTGGAGGGGAATGGGAAGAGAGCGAGAGACCTTAATGATCATCAAAGTTTTAACAACACTGTTTCTCCAACTTTCTCTCTCTTCCTTCTGCCTTCTTCAGAGGCTGCTCCTGCCAGAACAGCATTCAGAATAGACTTTTTCCAGGGTTCTTGGGGATTCTCACACAGTTGTACTGGCCTATCACATTCTGCTTATTTTGCCTCAGGTGTTGAAAATCTGGCTCTGGGCTCAACCTAGTCTGGCAGAAAGCTAAAATATTCTTTCAAAAGTCCGCTGAGGGTCTTGATGTAAACACAAGTCCTCAAATAGGAAAACACATTCTCTTAGGATCCAGGGCTTGCTGTGTGGTATTGATTTTTTTCACTTTGAAATCCTCTAATCTAAAGATGAACCAAGCTGTACTATGTGCTATTTCTTCCCTCTCCCCACTAATAGCTTTCTTACAGATGCTGTGGTACAATTTACAAGGGTTATTTCAATCAGCATAGGGCTGCTTGTTATCAACCACAAACACAAAAGAAAAGAGTAATTAGGAAAATATGATCAGCTACTCTCTTGTGTTACAGAATGTTAATTCGAAGTGAATGTTACAAAGACTGGAGGAGATCTATGACAGAATATCAAATGCATACATTCTGTTGATAGCAAATGAGAAAGATGCGTAGTGATGAAACAGGATTGAAAACAATGGGTCAGAATGGCTGCTCTTCAGTGCTGAGTGGTCCTCAAAAGGTGACGTGGTAAAAGAGCCATCCACTCCTGTAAAAGTTGCTCCAAAATGCATGATTTTAAAAGCTAGTGGTAGTTACGTAGGCAGCTAAAGATGCAGATAGGTGCCTACTTGAATATTCCCATTGGGAGTGAGAGAGGAGACTGGAAGACATAGCTTGTTTAGCCTAGCAAAGCAAAGGCTGATAGCAAAGCATATGCTTGTGCTCTATAAATACATCAGGGAGGGTGAAGATCAAATCACGGAGGGGAAGAACAAATAGGCATCAATTGATCACAAACAAATTCAGGCTGGAAACTGAAAGGTTTCTATCCATCAGAGGATTAAGTTTCTGGAACAGCCTCCCAATACGGGTTGTGGGGGCCAACAACTTAATTTGTTTTAAGAGACAGCTAGACAAATTGATGAGTGGGATTGTCTGATAGGGTTGTTTGTGATGCAGCCCTGGGTGATCCCTTCTGGTTTATGTCTTACGTTCCTAAAATCTCATGCTCCAAGGCTTCAGTCAGCCCTTGAAGGGGTTAGGAAGGGATCCCTTCCCCACATCCCCCAAATGTATTCTGTTTTGTTTGTCTCCTTCCTCTGAAGCATCAGGGAAGGCCACAGCTGGAGATGCAACACTGAACAGGGAGGACTGGAGCTCTGAGATGCCACCCAGCATTCTCTGTCTCAGGTTTGTGGCTGCCTGGTTCTTGCTCACATGCTCAAAGTCTAACTGATCATCATATGTGGGGTTGGGAAGGAATTTTCCCCCAGGTCAGACTGGCAATGACTTGAGGAGGTTTCTTCTTCCTCTGTAGCATGGAGCGTGGGTCACTTTCCAGGATTATCTGTGTCTCTCTCACTTAATCTTTCCCTGTCATCACAAGGGCCTCAGGCACTGGTGCACCTTGGCCCCTCCTGGTCTATTCCTTTGGCACATAATAGTTTAATCGCCTATAGGCTGTAATACTTTGGGTTTAGTTGCTGGGTGGTGGTGGTGGCTGGTGAAATGCAGGAGTTAGACTAGATGATCTATTGGTCCCTTCTGGCCTTAAACTCTATGACACTATGACACCTAGGCACTTACAAGTATTCTAATTGGTGCCTATCTGCATCTTTAGAATATTTAAAGATCTGGGGCCTAACGACCTTAGGTCCTTAGAAAATCCCAGTCTATTTGTATTGTGGTAGTAACAGGCTCAGAGCCCCCATCAGGCTCAAAGCCCCATTGTGACTGGTACTGTACTTTCAGATGATTAGTTCAAAATGGTCTGTCCTAGTATGGGAGGCTTTATGAGCTACTCTTCTCCCTTTTCCTACCATGGTAGCTCACTGATGTGAGTCATGTATACAGTGAGGGGAGACTCAATCACTACATAGTCTGAATACTTAATAAAATTTAAAAAATGGAAGAGGAATAACATAGGCAACAAAAAATAACTCCTGGCAAAGAGTTAGGGAAACAAGTATGGATTTGGTCTTCTGAGAAATTCTTCTATGGATGCCTTACCTTTGTAAAATGTACCCAGCCTCTGATCATTTTAAGCACCTGATTGTGAATGAAGAGGAATGGGAATACTTCCCACTTTCCTGATGGATTTCAAGAGGTTGTATATTTAGTAGAATAAAAGCTGTTTGCAGCCAGACTAACTACCTTGTTGGGCATCTCAAGGGGATCAAAATATACCCTACACACCTCTGAAAGGCCATTGAGTAAGAACAGCTTAGTCAGTGTTTCTCTCTTTAAGCCTGTGAAACCAATTTTCCTTATAATTCTACAGGGAAATATTTCAATGCTTTCAACTTCAGGATAGTAGACAACTGCAGGTTTCTGTGTGCCCCATTTCATTACCTTTCCTTTACCTTCTTCCCTAATTCAGTGTCATTAAGTGTATCAATGTAGTGAAAAAGTATAATCTTTCCAAATCAGCTGCTTTATTTTTCTTCATCTTTACAAGCAGTAAATACGGTACACATACAGATCTGGGTATTTGTTATTCTCCCAATCTGCCATGGGGAGTCCTGACCAGTTCTGGAGTTCCTGGAGTTCTGCCATCTGCTCCATGTGAGTGGACGCAATGTGCCTCCTTAAATCTCACTCAGGCAGTGTTAAGAGGAGCACAGAGCAAGTGGTCCCATTCAGAGCTGGAGAGTAGAAGCAATTAGGAGAATCCCTATTCTCAGCTCAGACAGAAGCTCCCTGGCAGTTCCTCAAACCTGGCCTTTCTTAAGGATCAGAAAAAACACAACTTACACACACAAATGGCAAGTTAGAGACATTTCCCTATGACCTTACCCCATTTGTGCACATAAATTATAGTAACTGTGCATACAAATTAGATGCAAGTTATGCACACATTTTCCATGTGAAATTACACACCTACATTTTGATGGCATAGACCCCATATATTAAAATGAAGTATTTTAAAAAGTAAGGAGAAATCATGCAGGCATGAGAAAAACTAAATAAAAGAGGAAGTAAAGTTGAGGTTTTCAAAGCCAACCAGCCAACACTGAACTGAAATGTCAGAGCCTATACCAAAGCCTGTGTTATTTGGCTGCTGTGGAGGGGCATCTGACCCCCCTCCCCTCCAGCATTGGAAGCAGTCTTTTCAATAAGAGAGCTTCCAAGGTGCAGCCACTGGGGAGACAATTTGGGTTAGATTGGGATCTTAGAAAACAACAGTCAGTCAGTGCAGAGGCAGATTCTTCATTAATAAAAAAAACTTCACTATTTTAGGAAAAAGGCAAGTGGAATAAAGAAGAGGGAGCGAGGAGATTGACTTTATCAGGGACATCTTGTGAATAGTTCTTTATTCAATCAATAGTTGGCATTAGCCAGTCCTGGTTTTTCTACCCCCTCCTTTGCAGAATCTAAATGATTGCTCCTCCACACACCGCTTGCAATATTTACAACTCTGGCCAATGCTCAGACAGCTTCTGTCTTGGATTCTCATACCAATGCAGCCAGTTTGCTTTCAGCTCAGGTAACCATACTCTGCAGTTCATCATCATTTTTAATAAAGGGTATGGAAGCCTGACAGGTATAAAAAGTGATTCATTTACAGACACCATTAGGAAGCTCTTTGGTATCATTAGCAAAGGAGATAGAAGGGGGAAAACTTTTTTTTTTTGACAGGGGATTACACATTCTGCTAAGCACATGAGGTAAAGCTCACAAGGGGAAATACCACAGGGAGCCTGGATTATGGACACCTCATCCTTTACCATTGCCTGATAAAAATCCCCTTAGTGGTGTTCCCTGCTCTATATTTATTAATGCATAAAGCTGTTCAAATAGCAGGATTGCAGCAGAAGCTAGCAATATGAAAGTGGTGCAGATTCTACCTGATTTCTTGCCTTCTTGCCTGCAGTCAGCCTATAATCTCCTACAGTAGACAGGCCATTCGACACAAACTGGGTACTAACACAGTGAGTGCCGTTAGACATAGAGCTCTAGCAGCGTGTCAATAATGGGCCTGATGAAAAGAATATCTGGGAAGCTGGCAAATGAATTGTTGCTCCCATGGCACAAAAGGTTGCTCACAGAGGCATACATAGCATATACCCACCTCTACACCCAGCACAGCCATCTTAATGCAGCCCATCGTGTTACTCCGCATCACTCTGTACCTGCTGCTGTAGCATGGGGGATAATATCTGAGCATACAATACTCTGGCCTGCTACTGTTTGATTCTTTTTTCCACCAGTTAATAGGGACAGAGGCAGGGAATGATGAATCCAGCACAAAGAAGATTTAAAGGAGTGGCTCACCTAGAGCTGTCTCCTGTCCCTTTTTGTCTCTCCTGTGTGTTACAAACCCATCCTTGATGTTTACTGTCCCATACGGTGTTCAAAGGCCTGTGGCAGTTACCTTAGAGCTTAATCCTCTGTGCTAAGGCAGTGTTAGCACCTTGCTAAGGCAAGTTAGTGACTCCCCTTCCCTCTCTGCCTCATCTGCTTTTCTATGCTGTTTCCCTGCAGTCTCAGAGCAGAGTGGGAAAGGGACCTGATGGAAGAACTAGGAGTGGGCAAAACTGACGAAGGACAAAACTTTATTCTGTTGGGTGAAAACCACATGACGTTGCTGAGCTTTGCTGAGTTTTGAGTAGAAATCATACATCTCTTTGGATGTTGTAAGGAAGGAGGCGGTTCACACAGAATTCAGCTCAGGTTTGCCTGGGACTCAACCTAAGTTTGAATGAAAGTTTTGCAAACCCTCTGATGACTCTAGGTAGAGTTTGGGGATTATAAGTTGAGGGGAGATATGTTTGCTCTCTATAAATATATCAGAGGGATAAATACCGGAGAGGGAGAGGAATTATTTAAGCTCAGTACCAATGTGGACACAAGAACAAATGGATATAAACTGGTCATTGGGAAGTTTAGATTTGAAATTAGACGAAGGTTTCTAACCATCAGAGGAGTGAAGTTTTGGAATAGCCTTCCAAGGGAAGCAGTGGGGGCAAAAGACCTATCTGGCTTTAAGATTAAACTCGATAGTTTATGGAGGAGATGGTACAACACTGCTAGTTTTTCTTGGCTTCATCATGGAGGTCCTGCAGGGCTCAACTCAGAGGACTGTTTCTGTTGGTCAGCAGCTGTGCAGGAAAAGGATGTTTCTTCTTCCCCTTCTCTCCCCACCCCTGAAGCTGAAGACACTTGAGCTCATTCCCTGTCCTTCCATAATGTTCCCTAGCCTTTCCATCTGGTGTCAAAAGAATGGTAGATACAATGGCCCACATTCTCTCTTGCATTCCAGCCAAAAAAGGGCAGCACAAGGAATTGCTCCAGTGTACAAGAGCTGTCAGGCTGCTGTAACAGGGCTGGTTTAGCTATGCCTTGCACTAATACTCCCATCTGGCCCAGGGACAGGGGATAGTTGGGGTGTGCGGAAGTTCTATGAACGGATCATGGTGCACTCTGGCAATCCTCCGCAGGTGTACAGTCCCAAAGGGATCACAGCCAGATAGCATAAGTAACATTAGCCTCTAGGCCACAACTAGCTCTCTAATGTCCCCTAACCCCATGCCAAGTGGATCTCAGTCCTGAAGAGTATCTGGGCCAATATATATGAAGTTACTTTTACCAGTGTTTCCATAGCTACTGGAAACATTTTCAAGCCATCGATACCCTCTTTTGTATGTGTGGGTTGGTGATTTAACATTTTTGGCAAAGTGAAAAGGGAAGTGAAAACAATACAATTCTCTTTTGTGCCTAAAATAACAGTATTCAGACCTTGGTAGCACTGATCCTTAGGATTGTATAAACCAGTATGTGCTAAATGTGTTATCTGTGATGAGAGTGCTGTATACAAAATACATGAAGCTACCCATTCTCTCTGTCTCCTGATTGACCTATCCATAATTCAGGAATCTTATTTTTAACTGTTTTGTGTAATGGAGACTAAGAGAGAGAGAGAGAAAGAAAGAGAGAGAGAGAGAATATGGTTGGGAGGTCGAAGCAAGGAGTTGTTTGTAATTTATGACCATATGCAATTATACTAGCTGTGCAGAAACAAGAACAATGGATATGTAAGGAAACTCACTCAAAAGATTTCAAATGACTTTAATTAATTCTTTTTCTTCTTTATCTCAGTCTCGGAGAACTAGACTATGTGGCTTTTGTATGGTTCTCTGCAGGATCAGGTGCCAAGTTCTTGTTATTAAAATAGGGAGTGAGGAGGAGATGGCAATACAAAAAGTCTTTTTTCTTGGCAAGCACCTCTGGCACATTATAACAAAAATAATGTGTTCACCATTTCTCCAACTATTCAAGGCTGGGAACGCAGTTTGTAATCATTCTCTTGCAGGAAGTATGCAATGGTTTCACTCATCAATTACCTTGTTTTAACTTCCATTTCATTTCAGAACCATTCTTACCACCAGCATTTATGAGATGGCTTAGCTTTAAAAAAATGCAAATCTGAATTTATGAAAAGGGATCGCTGTAGTTGATGTTAATTGTTCACACTTTTAAGTGACTCATATGCGAAGGAACGTAATAGAAAAATGGAAGAAACTAGGACTGAAAAGGACCTCAGGAAAATCTAGTTCACACAGAAGATAATAGATATGGCATAAGTCATCAAGTACTGGCAATTGAAACATTGTATATCAAGGAATCCAGAACATTTGCTTCTGAAGGAGGACTGAAGTATATGGCGAAGAAGCAGTAAATTGGTATAAGATAAATCAAACAACGGCAGGAAGGTTTTGGCTTTTCCCTACTCCTAAAATTGTTTATGTTCTAAAAAAAATGCTTATGATATATTGTACATTGATAGAAATCACTGTTCTGAACAGTGGTCACCACAAAGAAGTCTACCAGCAGAAGACATTACTGACTGGTGCATAAATAAAACCTCTTTCTACACCCTGAATCAGGATGGTAGCACAACAAATCTCACCCACATGAACTGTCACAAACTGTTAGTGTCATAGATTCATAGATACTAAAGTCAGAAGAGACCATTCTGATCATCTAGTCTGACCTCCTGCACAACGCAGGCCACAGAATCTCACCCACCCACTCCTGCAATAAACCTCTCACCTATGTCTGAGCTACTGAAGTCCTCAAATCGTGGTTTAAAGACTTCAAGGAGCAGAGAATCCTCCAGCAAGTGACCTGTGCCCATGCTACAGAGGAAGGCGAAAAACCTTCAGGGCCTCTTCCAATCTGCCCTGGAGGAAAATTCCTTCCCGACCCCAAATATGGTGATCAGCTAAACCCTGAGCATATGGGCAAGATTCACCAGCCAGATACCCAGGAAAGAATTTTCTGTAGTAACTCAGATCCCACCCCATCTAACATCCCATCACAGGCCATTGGGCCTATTTACCATGAATAGTTAAAGATCAATTAATTACCAAAATCATGTTATCCCATCATACCATCTCCTCCATAAACTTATCGAGTTTAATCTTAAAGCCAGATAGGTCTTTTGCCCCCACTGCTTCCCTTGGAAGGCTATTCCAAAACTTCACTCCTCTGATGGTTAGAAACCTTCGTCTAATTTCAAATCTAAACTTCCCAATGACCAGTTTATATCCATTTGTTCTTGTGTCCACATTGGTACTGAGCTTAAATAATTCCTCTCCCTCTCCGGTATTTATCCCTCTGATATATTTATAGAGAGCAATCATATCTCCCCTCAACCTTTGTTTAGTTAAACAAGCCAAGCTCCTTGAGTCTCCTTTCATAAGACAGGTTTTCCATTCCTCAGATCATCCTAGTAGCCCTTCTCTGTACCTGTTCCAGTTTTAATTCATCCTTCTTAAACATAGGAGACCAGAACTGCACACAGTATTCCAGGTGAGGTCTCACCAGTGCCTTGTATAACGGTACTAAAACCTCCTTATCCCCCAATTTAGGCCTGTTAAGCTGTTCGAGTTTCACTTCTACCTCAGATATGGTAATATCTAACTCCATATCCTC
Organism: Lepidochelys olivacea; assembly: GCF_965140295.1. Lineage (NCBI taxonomy): Eukaryota > Metazoa > Chordata > Testudines > Cheloniidae > Lepidochelys > Lepidochelys olivacea. The sequence continues at coordinate 75,192,209 of NC_140417.1, read as the reverse complement.
ATTCCCATTTGTAACCCTACCCTTATCCCTAAGATCCTCTTTGGCCTTATTAAAGACTGAGGCAAAGTATTTGTTTAGATAATGGGCCATGCCTAGATTATCCTTGACCTTCACTCCATCCTCAGTGTTTAGCGGTCCCACTTTCTTTGTTTTCTTCTTATTTATATGGCTATCGAATTGATAGCCATGGAGACTAAAGTCCTCTTGTTACTTGTTCCTCAGCCATGACTGCCTACAAGGTGAGAGGGCAGTGGATAGTTCATTCCCCATGCCCATTTAATCATAAGAACGGCCATACTGGGTCAGACCAAAGGTCCATCTAGCCCAGTGTCCTGTCTTCTAACAATGGCCAATGCCTGGTGCCTCAGAAGGAATAAACAGAACAAGGCAATTATTGAATGTTACATCCCATGTTATCTACTCCCAGCTTCTTGCAGTCAGAAGCTAGGGACATCAAGAGCATGGGGTTGCATCCCTGACTATTTTGGTTAAAAGCCATTGCTGGACCTACTCTTTGCTCAGTCTGCCAAATAGGATTTTTCCTATGATGGCGTTTTTTATGATGTGGATGTTTATCCACTCAGCACTGGATTGGGCCTACCAATTCATTCTACACATAGCACTGATAAAGTGGTATCAGCTAATAATTACTTTTGGTCACTAGGATGGAAGCCAGCTTTGAACTGGTGACCTAAAAATGAAAAGTTCCACCTGTAGTCTCTAAATGAGCCCCAAACAATTCATTGCACATTGCATGTCCTTTTCACAGTTGATAAATCATGAAGTCAGTTTTTCAGATACTGAAGAGATTCCAATACCTCAATTCAAATTCAAATACACTTTGTCATAGATGAGACACCAGACATTAACTGATCAAAAGGCATGATCAAGTAATTTTTATAGTGTGTTTAGTAGGACTCCATTGTTAGTTACCCCCTTTTAGAAGCTTGCAAATAGCAGTTCTTTCCTCTCAGTTGTGTCTTTTTCCACTTGCTAAACGTTGGTTTGTGTTTCCAGCCAAAAGTGCTCAACATGCTATTGCAGCTTGTGTGACAGCATCATGGGACAGGCCTAACAAAGAAAATAACAGAACGCCACTAGCCGTCACCTTCAGCCCCCAACTAAAACCCCTCCAACGCATTATTAAGGATCTACAACCTATCCTAAAGGATGACCCAACACTCTCACAAATCTTGGGAGACAGGCCAGTCCTTCCCTACAGACAGCCCCACAACCTGAAGCAAATACTCACCAGCAACCACATACCACACAACAGAACCACTAACCCAGGAACCTATCCTTGCAACAAAGCCCGTTGCCAACTGTGCCCACATATCTATTCAGGGGACACCATCACAGGGCCTAATAACATCAGCCACACTATCAGAGGCTCGTTCACCTGTACATCCACCAATGGGATATATGCCATCATGTGCCAGCAATGCCCCTCTGCCATGTACATTGGTCAAACTGGACAGTCTCTACGTAAAAGAGTAAATGGACACAAATCAGATGTCAAGAATTATAACATTCATAAACCAGTTGGAGAACACTTCAATCTCTCTGGTCACGCGATTACAGACATGAAAGTCGCTATTTTACAACAAAAAAACTTCAAATCCAGACTCCAGCGAGAAACTGCTGAATTGGAATTCATTTGCAAATTGAACACAATTAACTTAGGCTTGAATAGAGACTGGGAGTGGCTTAGTCATTATGCAAGGTAGCCTATTTCCCCTTGTTTTTTCCTACCCCTCCCCCCCCGACGTTCTTGTTAAACCCTGGATTTGTGCTGGAAATGGCCCACCTGGATTATCATACACATTGTAAGGAGAGTGATCACTTTAGATAAGCTATTACCAGCAGGAGAGTGGGGTGGGAGGAGGTATTTTTTCATGCTTTGTGTGTATATAATAAGATCTTCTACACTTTCCACAGTACGCATCCGATGAAGTGAGCTGTAGCTCACGAAAGCTTATGCTCAAATAAATTGGTTAGTCTCTAAGGTGCCACAAGTACTCCTTCTCATTTCATCTAGCTTTGTCATAGTGAGATGATACATTTGTAATGAGCACCACCACTGGTGATGAGAGCAGAGATCAGATGACATAGGGCAGCAAGCATAGGGTTGAGATGATGTAATTCATTCCATCTCTGCTAAGTCACGGTGGACCTCTGGGCATGTATGACCAAGGGACCCCTTGGTGCCAAATAGGAGAGAGGTGCATAAGAGCTCCAGGAAGTCTCTGGCTCTGGTATCTACATACTAGTTTGCCAAAGGGTGTCATGTAAGGTCTCTGCTGAAAGCCTGAGTCACACATTTAGCATGATATTCATTGTGAAATGTACATATGGGTAATATGTAAGGAGTTATGTACAAATACTGAAAATTATGTTTTTGAGTATATGCAAACTGCAAACTGAGACTGGTCACCAGAAGGTGATAAACAAATTTCTTTCAGGAAGATGCTCATCGATCTGTCTGGTTATGTGTAAATTGAGTATTGTATGGCTCACAGTGGACACCCATTTACAGTCTGAGCTGAATGTTAATGAAGGGATTGTGAAATGTTTAAGAGAGGGAATTTACAGAAAGAAATGAACCAGCAGGAGGGAATCCTGTTTGCAAGTGAAAACAATGGATTTTTGAAGTGTAATAACTGTAGGGACAGAGGCACGCTCTGCATCCTTCATTGCGAAAGCGAGCTGACAATGTGTTTGTTTCATGAAAAAAGGATCACAGCCACGTCTGGCTGAAAACCACTGGAAAGACTAAAAGCTAAACTTTATTTGACAAGGGGTTGTCTTGCATTTTAGAGCCTAGTCTTAAGAAACATGTTACGATTTTTTTTATATGTAACTGTTTCTGTCCAGCATTTCTATTTGCAATCATTTGAATCTCGGTTCTTTGTTAAATAAACTTCTTGTTTTTACTATAAACATTTCTAAGCATTGTGTGTTAAGTGGTGTTGTGACTAAGGTGTCACTGGGCAGGTGGGGTGTCCTGTTCCTTAGGGAGTGGTGGATCTGGGAATTCTGTGAGTGTCCAAGGGATCTGAGGCTGGACACTCCAGGGGGATGCTTGAAGAACTCGGGTCCTGGGGCCTATAGTTAACCTCTTTAAAAAAAAAAGAAGGGGGAGGCCCGTGGAGGCCTGGAGGCAGTGCTTGTGTTGCCAGAGGCTGGTGGAGTTGAGGAAATGACCTGCGGCAGGCACAGACAAGGCTTCTTCACACTAAGGGAAGGTGGTAGTGAGGTACCTCCCAGCCCTGGGTACTCCCAGGAAGCATCACCGCATGCTACATACTAGAGGATAAGACACTTCATTGCTCGTGTACGGTCAATCGCTGTGTATTAGCCAACTTATTAAGTGTAAATGACTTTTCAGAGGTAAGGAAATTTCATCTGGGAGGTGAAATCTTAATTTGGCTGCCCCCAGAAACTGAGAATGTAGCTGTGGAGGCTGGGGCTAGAAGACAGGATGGGTGAAGGTTATCCCATGTGACAGGATGGGTGAAGGTTATCCCAGCTAAAAGACTCCTTAGAAACAATCAGTCCTCATCAGGAGACCATTGAAAGAAACCCTCCTGGTTAGCTGGAAAGAAATCAGATAGAGAAAGGAAAGCTCCAAGGAGATTTAGATGAGAATAAAATTGATGGTGATGTGAAAATATCCTGAAAGAAAAACATGCACACTTCATAGCATCTGTAGGCCAAATTCACTGCACACTCCAGGGGCTTCTTGCCTTTCTCCATCCCTTCTATCTCCCAACCTCCCTGTGTGCCACCCTCCCATCTCCCCCTATTTCAGGAACTCCCTGCAACGCCCCCATGCCCTCCCTCATACCAGAGGTTCTCTGTACCCCCTCTCTCCCTCCTGCCACATGCCAGGGCCTCTGTGTGTCCTCCATTTTCCCTGTCCCCATACCAGGGTCCCCATTCTCCCACCTTCTGTCATGGGTTCTATGTGCCCCCCATTTCTCCCTTTCCCCTCATAGCATGGCCCCTCATTCACCTCTCCTCCCATGTCAGGGTCATTATGTGCTCCCCCGTTTCCTCTTCTGCCTCATGCTAGGTCTTTGTGTGTCCTTCCATTCACTCCTCCCCACATAAGAGGGTCCCCCCTTCTCCCCCATTCCAGAGGTTCTGTGTGCCTCTTCCTGTTACCACCATTATTATTTCTTTTTTCTGTCTGGGAGATAAGACATTCAGGGTGTTACACTCTATTCGGAGAATGGGCAGAGTGGAGAATTGGGGTGGGGTGGTGTTGTTATGCTGGAAGGTGTAAATGGCTACTATCAGCTAATATGTCAGTCTATATAGACAATTGGTGGAAGCTACTGGGTCTGCTAACCATGTGCCAGGTATGCACTATGTTCTCTATTTCTGAGTTTGGTTTTCCGATTTTCACCAAAATCAATAGGTTCTGTCCACTGATACCTAGAACATTCCCCAAAATTTTGGAATGAACCAGATTTGTCATTCAAACTGAATCACATTACAGACAAATAGAAAAAATGCCCATCAAGGGGAATATAGCGCCTTGTTTTGCTCAGCCAATTATTTATGTGCTTAATGCTGACAATGCGCTCAGTGCAACAGTATACACAAAGACAGTCCCTACCCTAAGGAACTTCCATTCTAAACCTTTCTGTCTTAATTTTCCCATCTGTAAATAGGCCTAAAATACCTTCTGACATGCAAAGTATTATGGTTATTTCAGAGAGCAGCTCTTAAAATAGATTTGTTATTTCATATAGGCTCAAATTCATAACCCATTGAAGTCATTGGGAGTCTTCAATTCAATGGGTTTAGGCCCCTTGAGGGCACAGAATAAATGTTTTATCAGAAAACAAATGTTTTCTGATAAAAATGAGAGATGGTGTAAGAGAGTGTTAACACTGATCAAATGAAGTGGCAGACAGTGGGGTGAGGGGATTATTTTTCTTAAAAGTAGATATTTGGAATCAGAGGGCTGTTCCCCCAGATTATATATATATGGCCAGATTCTTACATCCTTATTCATGCTGAATGATACCTTAATCCAGAATTAATCCCACTGGTTTCCTTGTAAGTAGTGCTGCCATATTAAGTAATGATGGAGAAACCTTAAAAGGGTCTAAACTAAATGTTAAATCACACCAGCTGAGGATAGGGCTAGCCAAAAGTTCCAGGGTGAAATCCCGGCAAAACACCCATTGACTTCAACAGGGCCAGGATTTCACCCCAGATGTGCATGCAAAGTATCTAAACCTCTTAGGTCTGTAAAAGTGGGTGAGAAATCACAGCATGATAGCATCTTTCCTAGAATTTTGGCACAGTGTAGTCTGGCAGGATCAGGGAGTGCAGATACGAGTGATAATTAAAAGGGATGAAAAAAAAGTAGCAGGATATTTTCAAATCTCAAAAAGTGTTTTCTCTTCCCTGTCCCCCCCCCAACCTTTTCAATGAAGGTTTGGGTCATTTGTTATTATAGTTGAAGCACCCATCCTACTTAAAAATAGCAGGTATAAATTATGTCAAAATTTGATCCTTACTTAGTTCATCAACATTCTTTCTTTTAGATTAAAAATAATTACTTATAGCATATTTTTAAAGCACATTCTCTCATTCTTCTAAGTGAGCAGACAAAAACAGTACAATGTCACTGGCATTCCAACCTTTGTGCCTTTACTGTGTTACATAGGGAAATAAAGCAAGAACCTCCTGTTTTAACTTTGTTTTCCCTCTGTCCAGCTTTATTACATTTTCCCCTTTACCGTCGGAGTGTTTTTCTTTTGTAAGAACCTTAGCAAATACCCTAAGTCTGAAATGTGAATAACTGTTTATATTTCTTCATCTACAGTACAGAACAAGCTCCCTTTTTATATGCTGTCAGCAGTTTATTGTTCAGAGCCTGGGATCTTTTTCCAAGCTTTAGCTGAATTTGGTTCAGAAAACAGACTAATGAATCAGCACATTGTTGCACTGATGTTTGGAGGTCTTGGTTATTGTCTTGGTTTCTGGACACAATGAAAATTCCATGTGATGTTAGACACGTGCATAAGCCCAGATAAACACTAACATGAATATAATGGTAATCAGAGCACAAATGTTGTAGACATTCAAGTTTCCTAAACAGATTATCTCAATTCTTGTCAACTTCAGGAGTCCCTGACTAGACACACCTAGCCAGAACCTTGTTCCATTTCCTGAAAACAGAGAATTTCCTAATTCCCCATTATGTTGCTCACCAAAGGTAAGAAGCCACCAGAAATGGAAACGCCCAATTCTCTCCCTGCGTTGTATTCTGATCTCTTCCCAGTTACCCAGAAACTGATCCATCCATGACTAAGTTCACCCAACTGATCACAGCCTCAGCAAAACCAAGAGATCTAAATGAACCAGCAGATCTGAATGAAATGCTACAGACGAGGGGCACTTAATCTCCTGTAAAGATTGTGGTCATATAGGTGCCAGTTGCACAGGCCTAAGGATGCCCTTGGTACACATCTGTATTCCAGTACCCTTTCCAAGAGCTGGAAAATAAAATAGTTTGGCTGTGCATCTATGCGTACAGAATTTTTTCCTGCATTTTTTTCAATAAAAACATTCAAAATACTATAATCCATGTAAGTGTATCAGAAGAGCAGCTTACCATGAAATACTACATCCAACAAACATATGCACCAGTGCATTTGATGGTAAATGAGAAATAAATTGCCTTCCCTACCACCCGTGTTTTTTTTTAAAGAACAGCAGCTGCTAAGAAGGAAATTGGTTGATGTACACTAACAACTCCTCTGTAGTACTGCCCATGCTCTTGGGCTCCAAGCACTGAAGCAGCTCATCTGCTGAAAAGAAGTGTTTAGCGTCAAATAGTTCTGATCCACAGACCAGTAAATAACTCAATAATTCCCCATCATGTGTGGCTGAAATGGATAGAGGGGCATGGAGGAGATGTTCTCTCTCCTAAATCCTCTGAACTGAGTGTACTGCTTCAGTTTGTGATAAGGAACAGCGGTCGGTACAGAAACCTAAACAAACTGGAGCGCTGTCTTCTGTCAAGAGACAAGCAGCCAATGAAATCCTAAGAATGTATCTTTCCCCATAAAGCTTCCATTTACACTGTTTATTTGTAATCTGTTAATTGCTTCAAATAATTATTCAAAATATTACTGGAAGATATGTGTCCCCTGTCTCTTCTGCATAATGGAAACAAATGCTTTGCTTGCTTTCTACATCCTGTCTGTTTTAAAGAGGCATTTTCTAAGGTCTGTGTTTAATCATCACTATATCTCCTTTGTGTTGCTTACAGTATCTAGCAATGTGTAATCTATGATTTTTGTTTCCTGGAACCTTTCTCTATCACATGACGTTTGTAAAATGCTGTGTGAGTACAAAATATTACGTCCATTCAGTAGCAGAAGTGGAACTATAATTTAGGACTAACGCTGGGTGGGAAATAGTTTTCCCATCCCATGAAAATTTAAGATTTCAGTCCATAAATTTAGCTTCAGCATACCATACCATTACCTTCCAAAGGGGCCCTATTCCCATCTGTGGGTGGGAGTAAACATACTCCTTTGGAGCAGTTTCTTTTAGCATGGTAATGAATACCTACCCCTAGGTTTCTGTTTCCACAGTTGAATACAAATGTGAAAATTAAAGGACATACAATTTTAAATACAGAGCGAGAGTACTTGCTATAGCAGTACATTGAATGTATGTGTATATAGCCCAAAACATTGCAATATACATATATAAATTCAAATGTACTGCTATAGCAGATATAATTTATACCAGACAGCAAGACACCCAATGGCCCCACATTCTAAAACCATTCTCTCATTAATAGTGGAGATTGGACTGGGTCAAGGGGGTGAAGGTTTTTTACATTTTCAAATGAAAACAAGTAAGGAATAATAAAGAAGAATGAATGACTTTGCCACCATTTAATGCTTAATTGTTTTCTAAACAGCCTTCCAATTAAGAAAATAACACAAATGTCAAGATCTACTGTAATTAATAGCAATTAGGTTGACAGCTCTTGGTTTACTCCCTTTCAAATAACTTGCAAACTGGTAATTTGCTTGAGTGTACTTCCAGTATAATCCAGTGAGTAACTTCTCAAATTGAGATAAAATAGGTAGAAAGAGAATCTTTTATACTAAAAAGCAGATCACTCTGCCAGAAATACTAAGGACTTGTCTACATAGGGAAATTTATCAGCAGAAGTATACTAGTATAAGACTGCTTTTTTTCTGGTTTAGCTTATACACTTTCAAAGCAAGTTTCTGTTAAATTAGAAAAAGGCACTCTTGTTCTGGAATAAGAGTGTCCATTTGGACGTTATACCTGTATAATTACAATTTTATAGTTCTGCCCGATTTTGTAGTAAAGTTATAATTGTGCTTTATGACATCCCAGTCCGACACCATGGAAAAAACACTGATATTACCAATTCACACTAAAATATGTCCCCCAAACACACACTGTGATAAAGGAATAATGGCCAAAACAATAGTTGGTTAATAATGCACTTACATTCTTGCCCATGAGTGGACGATAGGTTTCAATGGGGCAGCTGCATATCTTCTGAAAAGGTTCTGGATTTCCCACCCATATTCCCTTGTCCCCAGGTTCTGAGCAGTGCCACTAAAGCTATTCATATTATGCCATACAGCTATCCTGGCTCGCAGGCTGAAGGGAACACAAAGCCAATCCTATGTGCTGGATTTTAGATGGAATACAAACACACACGGCAGACCAAGATTAGGTAATAAAAGGAATATGTTTATTAAGGTATATCTCTCTGTGAGTAGCTTCCTGTCTAGCTTGTGACTGAGAAACAGCATCAACAGGTCTCCACCATCCTCCAGACATCCATGTAAAACTAATGCCAGCTTGAGAAGTCAGCATTCATAGAGCCATGCTTCTGCATAACAGATCCACCGTTGATATGGCTGTGGCTCCTCCTGATGTGACAGATAGCAGAGCTGGCAACCCATCTGATTTCTGTCCTGCTAGAATTTCAGCAAATATCCCCATGGCTGCTGAGTGCGAGATGCACTGGCATTGCCTGTGATTAATGCTAATATTCTTCCTTGAGCTTGGGGGCAATACTGGTCAGCCTTCAAAATTATGACTTTTAACTGCGGGCCCCCAACAGCCCGAAACTGCCATAAGGAAAATATTTGACACAGAGTTACTCCTTTTCTGGTCCTACTGCTGGGGTTGGAGACCTGGCCAACCTATGATCTGAGGTTCAGTTCCCCAAAAGCGGGACTGCAAGCTATCACTTGCACTGATTCTTCTTAAAACTAATCCTGCTAAACAGCACCAGCCAAAATAAACATGCTCTGAGGGAGCTCTGTCCCGGATGAGCACAAATATATATTAGTTGACAAGTGGCTAGAAATGTGATCACACTCACATGAAACGAAGTAGGTTTGTGTTTACATCTGATACCTCCAAAATGTGTTTCCAGGTTAAAAATCCCTCTTTAGATAACTTCCCATAAAGTCTGTTCAGAGCTCTGCTTATATCACTCTTGCTCTTTTACCTTAATTATGTTTGATTTAAACTTTTAATGGATAGTCACTTGGACAGTAAACAAACTAGTTTAAGAATGATACTGTTATTGGCAAGAGACCTCTGCAGGAACAGTTTACATAGTGATAGGATCTGGGAGCATCCTTACTTCAAGAAATGTTAATGCCTTCCACAGTGGAGTTGATAGCGTTCCCCTAGTGAGAAGGTGTCAGCCATTGTAATTGACAATAAATCTTATTTTCTATTTGCACTAACTTTTTAAGGCCTCTCTGGAGAGTTTAAGGACATGGCCAGCCCCTTTTCAATAGCCTTTAATACTATACATTTACTCTCCTTTGTTTGTAACATACTCTTTGATGCTAATTGAAAATAATGTTTCTTTCCCTTTCATTTTTGTTATTTTCTGTTCAGCAATCATATTTTTTTTCCTTCTCTCCTGTTTTTCCAATGGAGCAGAAGCCAACATGGCCTTCTTCCATTTACTTCCTACTCTGTGCATCAGTGATGCCATCTGGGATGTGCCCACTCCTCAGTACAGCGTATTAGCTACCTGCTGGGACGTAGTCAGCATTAGGAAAGTGGTACACATTATTTTGGTGGGCCACACAAAATTAAGATGTTTAAATTAAAAAATTGTCAGGTAAGGAGATGTGAATTATTTAAAATAGATATTTAGAAGCCAGAGAGCACACCAAATAAGATTAGAATAATTTTAAAGTGACCCTGATATCTGGGTCTATATTTCTTTTCAACATAACTTTAAAGAACAAAAATGTATAGTACAGAGCTTATAGATTCTGGACCAAATCGTCAATGAGGTCAATGGACCTAGGCCAATTTACACCAGCTGAGGCTCTGGCATTCAGTTTTAAAATTCCTCTAGGAATCTATATACTCTTCCTTTTTAATTTTTTTTTTTTGCAGGGGGGTGGGAGGTTAACAAGCACTTTTCTCTGGGAAGCTATTTTGAGATAGGCTATAAGATATGGAGCTATGTACAACATTACATCCAAAAAAACTACATTACAAGAACATTATTCAGGTTGCAAAGTCAAGCACTCAAAAGCTAGGAAGTGCCAGAATTAAGGTGGATTGTACAACCTTAATTTGTCCCCCCCCTTATGCATTTGTATTATGGCACAGTCTTTAATTAACATACATGTTACCTGTCAAAATTAATATATGTCTGTTAATTAAAGACTGTGCCATAATACAAATGCATAAGTGGGGGGGGGGCAAATTAAGGTTGTACAAGCCACCTTAATTCTGGCATTTCCTAACTTTTGAATGCTTGACTTTGCAACCTTAATAATGTTTTTAACATAATTTTGTATATAATTTTCTAGGTTTTTAAAAGAGCAAACTGAAGGAAAAAAAACCCTACAACCCAGAAATTACATCATGTGACATCATATTGTCAACCAAAGATCTGATCAGCAGGGTTCATATCCTTTAGATTGCTTTTTAGATCCACTGCATGGACCTCTGCCACTTGAGTTAACAGAATAACTGATAACAATAGTAAGTTGTCATCCTCTCTGTGGATCAACCATAGAGGTGGATGAGACACACACTTTGCCAGTAAGTTTCACAGATATTTGCTGACAGCAGAGCATTGGCGAGACTTTGGAATCTTGGTTTCCACTCCAGGCTCTGAAGGGGAGTGTCCTTCAGTGGGCACAGACTCTTCTGCTTGCTTCTGCCAACCCGGACCCCTTCTGCCACTTCCTCTCCAACCTGTCTCTTCCCCACCCTGGTTCCTTGTCCCATTCTCCTTGTTTAGCCAGTTCTAATGCTATTAAACACCATGTGTTCCTTTACAGCAAGGTTTGGATATCACACATTTGCAGACCTACAACTTGCGTACATGTAGGGTGAGCACTTATCCAAGACCTCTACATAACAGGGACTGAGGTAGGGGAGGGAAAAAGAGTATATTTTTATCTATGTCTCTGCATAGTAAGGAATATTACAGCTCCCAGTGGCCCACTACTAGGTAGCACAAGATGGAAAGTGGATGAATCAAAGTCTTGCCCAAGGGTACTGGGAGTCTTAGTTATAGTCTGGCTCTCTTCCAGTATTTGGCACCAAGCGTGAGGCTGGACTTAAAGCAACTTCTTTGCTTTGAAATTCTCTTACTGCAATCTAAGCAAGGACTGTTCTTTCTTAGTAAATCACGACTCCAACTTTATCACATTAGAAACACAGGCATTTGTGGTGCTCAGAGGAAGCGCTACTTGTGTTCTTATTTTGACAGTCCCTTCCTCTATCCCAGCCCCTCCATGTCTGTATTCGTCAGCCACATTCTAATTACAGATTCACAAACCAGTGAACTTCATGGGTCAAGAGATCTTTAAGCTCTTCAGGATTACATAGTATTAATAATCCACTTTGTTGTTCCAGTCCACTGAAGCCGTGACCTTGTAAGAGAAACGAAGGAAACACTGGACACTTTAGTGCATTTTAACATTTAAATCCATGAACAATATAGTTTGAGAGGGCAAACAGAGACAGTGAAGCATAATATTTACTGTAGAAATTCTTTTGACCCTTTAAAATTAAGATTGTGAAATGTAAATATACAGTAGGTTTTTTTTTTTAAAGGAATCTGTCAAGATATTTCCCCATCATTTTTAGTGTCTCCTCTCTTGCTGTTATTTATGTAACAAGTCCATAGGAAAATTAAAATTAAAATCCATTTTCTAACTATTTTTATTTGTCACCATTGCATGAACATGCATTTGTTGATTGTAGGGTAGCTCCACTGTGGTAGGCGCAGGCATTGATTTCATTTTTGTAGGGGAAGGAAACACCTCTGAAGAGTTCATTTAAAAGGAGAAAAAAAACACAGCATAAAGTGTTATGAAAGTAGTTATAAGTAGCATGGTCTGAAAAATAGAATTTCCATCCCAAGAGAAATTCTGACTTTGACTTTTCAAAATGTGTTTTCATCTGAAATCGGGGTGGAAAGTCAGAATTTTTCCACAGAAGGGAAATTCTAAACGATTTCCATTCAGAAACAACAAAAAAACCCTGTCAAAATGTTTTTTTTTTTTTTGCTAATGTTGAAATACTACAATGATATATGATATGATAGTAGAAAGAAAACAAAATGAGAAAGTCAAAGCACAGTTGAATCAGTGTGGTTGGTGCAGTAATCCACTGCTGGTATGGACAAGTAGCTGACTTCTACCCCTCCCTCCTGCTATGGGAGCAAGGGGGAAGTGGGGAAAGAATGTGGCCTTTCTGAGGCTCAGTTGCTCTCCTGGGATAGTCCTATGGTGGCAAAGCTCTACGCTGTCTCTTGCACAAAGCTACTGTAGATGCACAATCTACCCTTTATTAAACTAAGTCTGATTTTAATTAAATGTTCTATGCCTGTATTTCCAAATATAAACAAAAGAACATACTTTGTTAGAATTTCATAGCTCTTGAATTCATTTTTATTCTACTACCACTACTGCTACTAATAATTTATTAGTATTATGGAATGTCCAAACAGGATTGGGGCCCCATTGTTCTATGCACTGTACACATACATTGTAAGTAAGCAGTCCCTGCCCCAAAAAGCAAATACATCTCCATTCATTCATGGAACAATATGAGCTGCCTCTGAGGTGGGAAATGAAAAAAAAAAGCCCTTCTTGGGCTTTGGATCCAAACTGGTTTCTTGACTGGAAACACATTTTGTCTGTCTTTTAGCATCAGGCAATTCTGTTCTGAGACTGCACATTCACAACAGCTGATTCATAAGCATTGCAACAGTATGCCCTCACTTATCTAAGATCAGAAAAGCAGCCTTTCCACAAAATGGTTAGAAAGTACTAGGGGAAGAGGTGGACATTGGAGTGTGAAGAAATATTCAGAAGAAGGTCTGCCGGGGGATGTTCTATAAATCATCTTCATATTCATGAGTCAGAATTGCAAATCATGACAGGAGAGCACCAGCAATGGTGAGAAGTATATTCTGACTTCAGTTAACCAAGGAAAGCCTCTATATGAGGTTATTTTTAGGAATACAGCAGTTCTCCCTTTGATTTATTTACTCCTATAAAATGTGTTAAAATGTGTTACTGGGTCCCTTCTATTCCACTCTCTCTCTCGTAGTAGGAATCATAAGCTTTCGTGAGCTACAGCTCACTTCATCGGTGAAGTGAGCTGTAGCTCACAAAAGCTTATGCTCAAATAAATTGGTTAGTCTCTAAGGTGCCACAAGTACTCCTTTTCTTTTTGCGAATACAGACTAACATGGCTGTTACTCTGAAATATGTGTGCACAGAACACCATAAGAAGACTCCACCCAAATGACTAAAGGCTAAAGAACTTCTTGTTATCCACATTCTTCCTCTCAGCTGCTGACTCCAGGGCTCTGGCATGTCACACTGCTGGCTTCATATTAGTTCTTCCGAGCCCTCTGTATCTACTTTTTATATCTTCCCTTGTTAATGCAGTCCCAAGGGATGGTGGGTCAGGTGGAGAAGAAGGTGAGGAAACAGAGAGGTGTGAGTGCAGTCTCATTGCCGTTGTACCAGACAGGACATGCTGTACCTTTAAAGGGTGCAGGATATTTCAGCTTGCATTCTCATAGAGAGTTATGGACTGATGTACAGAAAAGCTTCTGAAGCCATTTGTACTACATAACAAGTTTCACTGGTCCTGCAAAACTCAGGAATATGGCGCTACCATATTCTTGAGTGACATCTGCTGACACCTTATCTATTAACTACTTTTTACATATATGCAGATACACAGCAATCTTGTAACACAGCGCTCCAGGAGGAGTTATGAGTCAGCCCAAATTCATCACACAGCAACTCCACCTATTCCCCACAGTTTAGTTATGGGCTAAAAAACCCCACAATATGGCTCATAAAAATTTTGAAAGAAATCATGTTGGACTCAGATTTAGTTTGCGACAATAATAAAAAATATAAGGTAAATTGCCTGGAAACTAGCAGATAAAAAATGTGTATGTCCATGTGACTTGTTATCAATTTGAAATGGTCTTTGGATTTTCCTAAATGACACTTCTACTTTTTTCCATGGGAGAGAGAATGGGGGCCCATCGGGATGAAGCCAGCAGAGGGAGTGGAAAGCGGCTTATGTGTGTATCTGTCAAGAAGGGAGCTAGAAGGACAAACGGGATTCAGCAGGGAGTGTTTTTTAAGGGAAGGTGATGACCAAGATGATAGAAAGCCATCCTGGGCAAAGGAAGGGAGCAGTGGAATATTGGGGAAGCCTTTACAGAATGGGTGGCGATTATATTTACTTTGTCATTCAGCCACTCAATGTCACTGTACTATTGCACCCCGTGCCCACTAGTGTGATGCTCTGTCCCTTATAATAGATTTGACAAAAGGGGTAGCTCGCTCTAGTAACCAGAATCAATGAGCCTGTTCCTGCATAGGCTGAGAGAGATGGGTCTTTTAGTTCAGGCAGTAGAGACTCATGCTTTCCAATCGAGAGCTCCCATGTTCAAACCTCACTACCAATGAGCTACACAGGGGCAACATGTTACACTGTCCCAAAAGTTCCAGAAAAGTGAGTGGTCTCTGGTAACAAACACAGAAAACAATGGAGCTGAAATTGCTGAGGAAAGACAGCTTCTTTTGTTTGTAGCTTGTTGCTGTTCTCCCTTATAAATGCCTGTCATTGACAAAGGATTGCAGCTTCATAAATTAGAAAAGGCAAGTACACAAACTTCAAGCCACCCAGAATCCAGTAAAACAGATTTTGTGCATAGCTGATGAGATTGTACCAACCACATAGGCACGTTGTCCATGTAAAGTTAAATGAAGTCCACTGGATGTTTGTTACACATGATGCTAGTCATAAAAATAGAATCCTTACATGTAGTAACAAAGGAACTTCTTTAGGCAAAAGTAATAAATATGTGATAAACAAACTGTCTTATCTAATTGTATCCTTGCACAGTACTTCATTCTAAACTCCACACAGGTGTTTCCAGATTATAGCACCAATCCTAAAGTGAAATATAACAAAGCAGAAAATACATTTCTTTTGAGCTTAATTTTTTTTGCATGGAGAATGGAAAACCAGAAGATGCTAAAAAAATCACTCATTTTATAGGATTATATGTAAATATGGATGGGATTCTCATCTTCAAATTAGTCCCACAAATCAAGAGTGACTACTAAATTAGATATGTTGTATATGTCACTACATTTCAAATGTACAATATTTTCCCCTTTGTAGGAAAAAAGCTATCACTTCAGAATACAAAGGAAAAGAATTTAATACAATGGTGAAATCTTCCCAGTGGGCATCATGGTCCATTACTCCAGGTGATAATTGATGAAGGCTCACGATTTAGGCTGAGCCTAAGTAAAATTGTCCTGACAATGACATGCATTAGGCTGTGGAACAGAATCCTAAAGGACTTGGAGGAAGAGGGAACAATCTTGCATTGGGAAGGAGATGGATTAGGTAGGTCTTTCACATGTCTAATTTAGATGATTTTGTTCAAGGAGGAGCACTGACAGCATGTATTGCTGTCATTTGCATTAATTTAATTAGTCTGTTTACACAGCACCATTCTCAACCACTCCCCATGGGAAGAGATGTCTTCTTTATTTTAGCCATTCTTCCCTCTGGGCCTGATCCAACACACATTGCCCGTGAAGTCTCCCATTTACTTCAACAGTTTTTGGATACAGGTTTTTATGAGCAAAAGGAAATAAAAGGTCTGGTAACAGCGGTCCTGCTAGTTTGACTCAAATGGGATTCAAAGCATTTACAACCAGGAATCCCTTTCCTCACCTGCCATCCATGTTAACTCCTCTATAACTGTAGCAGTTGTTATTAAAGTCAGTATTTCCCAGCTAAATATCTGAGAGCCACAGCTAGCTACTGTAAGTACTTCAGTGTGTAACCAACCGGAGGGCAAACCCTAGAGCACACAACATACGGTGAAGTCCCCTATCTGATGATTAGATTTGTTGTATGTGTTGGTGGCCTATAAGCACAGTGGAGACGCAGAGCACACCTCTTGTAGGTTGTGCATAGAATCATAGAATATCAGGGTTGGAAGGGACCTCAGGAGGTCATCTAGTCCAACCCCCTGCTCAAAGCAGGACCAATCCCCAATTAAATCATCCCAGCCAGGGCTTTGTCACGCCTGACCTTAAAAACTTCTAAGGAAGGAGATTCTACCACCTCCCTAGGTAACGCATTCCAGTGTTTCACCACCCTCCTAGTGAAAAAGTTTTTCCTAATATCCAACCTAAACCTCCCCCACTGCATCTTGAGACCATTACTCCTTGTCCTGTCATCTTCTACCACTGAGAATAGTCTAGAACCATCCTCTTTGGAACCACCTCTCAGGTAGTTGAAAGCAGCTATCAAATCCCCCCTCATTCCTCTCTTCTGCAGACTAAACAATCCCAGTTCCCTCAGCCTCTCCTCATAACTCATGTGTTCCAGACCCCTAATCATTTTTGTTGCCCTTCGCTGGACTCTCTCCAATTTATCCACATCCTTCTTGTAGTGTGGGGCCCAAAACTGGACACAGTACTCCAGATGAGGCCTCACCAATGTCGAATAGAGGGGAATGATCACGTCCCTCGATCTGCTGGCTATGCCCCTACTTATACATCCCAAAATGCCATTGGCCTTCTTGGCAACAAGGGCACACTGTTGACTCATATCCAGCTTCTCGTCCACTGCCACCCCTAGGTCCTTTTCCGCATCAAAGGTCTAATAAGTTTGACAAAAGGGAGCTCTCCCTCTAACAGATTGAGTAAAGTGGGTGAATTTGATTCAGCTGGCAGTCACAGTTTGCAGACCTACAGCACCACCTCTCTCATTAAGTTAATTTCTCTTGAAGGAAGCTGTGGACTTTACCATAAAAAAGTACTGAATGTTTATTGCCTAACCAAGAACAATGTCCTTTGCTAATTTCTTTTTAAATGTATCTTGTTTCTGTAATACTTGTAAACTTCCAGTAACTGGGTGGGGGGTTGGGTTTTTTGCAGTTGTATTAGCATCTATAATGATTTTCTTATTTCCTCCCTATATTTTTCACCAAAAGCCACAGCATGGTCTTAGTTGCCTGCAGGTCAGGTTCCAAAAGCGACAGCTGTTCTGATTTGGACATACAAAGTGGAAAGCATCTCCCTGGCAACTGAATCTGCACGAAAACTGCCTAAATGGTCCCAACTGCTGCTTTGTTTCCCCTTCATTGAAGCAGACTTCCATGTGGACAACAGGAGACTGCAGGAGGAGGTGTTGAATGTTGTACTCAGAAGGCAAGTGCAAAAATAATAAAGTGAACAAATTTAATGGATTTAGCTTCTATGTCCTGCATATAGGATCTTGGAACAGAAAATTTCTTCCACCCCTCATTTTATCCTTTTTCTATTTGGCAAATACTCTTGTGTGTCCAGACATAGGTCTAAAGTTTAAATTGACATGTCTGATTTAATCTTATTTTATTGACATGTATCACTGTTGTCATGGATCACAGCTGCAGTTTTCTCAAAACCCTGTTTGCATTAGCAAACTGCAACTGCAAACCCAACATGGGGAGCACAAGAACACAAACCACTTCTTCTGAGTAAGGCCTTAAATAGACATCAGTTATTGATTTTATTTTTCATATGTCAGCCATAAAAAGTTACACTTATTTTAAAAGGTAAAGAAATGAACAGATTGGAGGCTCTTCCTATCATAAGAATTCTAGAGTAGGTTAAAAGGTCAGGTTTACCTCCAATTGCATTGTTGCCACTATTTCTGACACAAGTATCTGATTGTGACATCAGAAGTGGTGGCAGATGTGTGGGGTCTTGCAGATCAGCTTTCCAGTGGAGGATACATCAGTGGCATAGAGTCTGGGTGTATTCTAAGTGTAACTTTTTTTATTTAAACACGTACATCAGACCTGAAACAGAGATGGTCATAAACAACATGCAGGGCAATTCCTTTTTCAGCAATCACTGCTTAACACAGTCTGTTTCACAGGGAGCAACTCAGAAACCAAGGCAGAGAGCAAACTCTTCTGTTCTGTTGCTCACACAGCTCTCTGTGTGCCAAACCCTGGAAAACAAAATTTAATAAAACACATTCATTTGCACACTGAGAAATAGAACTTGGAATATGGCAACAGCTCAACCCAGTTTCATCTGCCAAAACACCGTGTTACTTTCCTACTTCTGTTGTAGGCCTACTACCATCGTTTATACAGCCCTCATGGTCCCCGCATTACATATCACACTCATTCTCTCCTATCTTCAAGAGGCATGCCCTTGAAAAGAAAACAACCACTTCCCATCTCTGGGCCTTTTTCCAGGCAGACCTACCAACACTAAGCTTTTGCTGGAGACTCAGAAGAATTTCCTTTGCTTTACCCCTTTTTTATGTATTTTGGCTTTTTTTGGTCCACAGTGTCCCATATGTCCTGCTATTAGAACATTATTCAGACTTCTGTGCAGGTGGAAGGCTGCCGACTCATGTACTATGCTGTTGGTTGCCATATAAGAAATTACAGGGACAGACAGGGAGATTCCTCCACTCAGTGCACTTGCCGCTTTGCAGTTTCATTTCTGCTCCAGCCCTACATGTGTCACTCCTACCCAGCCCACTGCTGAGAAAGCACTCCTCTGTACATGACAGTTCAAGTCACATTCTTGGCTGTTGATAATCTATATGCTAAGATTCCAGGACTATCACTCTGTCTGTGTGTTACTCTGATGCGTATTATGAAGTGATAGAAACAGCTATAAGCATGGCTGAAAGCTCTTTTTGTATAGAATATCACCAGGTTCAATCATGACTGGAATTCATGGTCTGTTATCATCTGATTTTTAAATTCTCAGCCATTTTAACTTTATGAATTATACCTTGTAGCAGCATGGGGTTTCAGGTACAGTAAGGCATGTATCTATGCCATGCCCAGAGTCCTAGAGCATTGTAAAATCTGAGGTAACTTAACTAGTCACCACTGTTACCCTACAGATAATTTGTATGCAACAATTGCAGTGGTTGTATGAGGAAGACTGCACAGATGGTGGATTACTTGGCCCCCTTGTTGCACTCATGTGACAGCAAGAGATTTCGGCTACCAGTACTGTAAATAATGAGAACTATTTTTGAGAAAATTACCATCCTGACAATTCTCTGCTCTCTCTTCAGAATGAACTAGCCTGAGTCTACAGCACAAGGTTCTCACAATACATCCATACTCAGAAATAAGGATGCACTACACCTGCTTTAACACCTTGCTATTGAATTCTAAACACATCCAGTCTGTATCTTTCTCATCCTACTCTGATCTGAAACCGTTGCTATATAACCAGGCACAAAAGGCCAAGTTGCTGTTTTAAGCATGAATTTCCTGACTTGAATCATTTCAGTCCACCCATAATAACAACAGCAATATACATTTTTTCCAGGACCGTGAAAGCTATTCTTATTCCATGCACATTGTGTCCTCTAGCCCCAGTCAAGATGTCTGCATGAACAGACAGCTATCAGTGTCTATCAGACAGAGCCAGTCTGCAGCACTTAGCACTGCTCTGACACCGCCCCCAGCCAGGTTGAGAAAGGTATCCAGGATCAAAACAGATAAATGTCATGTTTCAGAGGTGTGACAGGGTTCAAATGCTGTGAAGACACTTCCCTACTGGCACAGAAGTTCTGGCTGCTGCCAGTGTAGTTATATATGTATCTTTCTCTTCTCCCTGTCCTTTGTTCTTCTACCTTCTTCTCTTTTGACGCCTACTGAGGCCTGGTCTACACTAGGAAATTAGGTCGGTATAACTATGTCATTCAGGGGGTTGAAAAATCTACACCCTTGAGCTATGCAGTTCAACCTACCTAACTCCCTGTGTATACGATGCTAGGTCGACAGGAGAAGTCTCAGCCTAGCTACAGCCTCTTGGGGAAGTGGGGTACCTAAGCTGGTGATGGTACTGCGCTGCTGTAGTGTTTTAAGTGTCGACAAGTCCTTAGACTCCCTTAGACATCAGTACGTTGGAATAAGCAGCTGTACAGGAGATTTGGTTTTAGGTGTCCCAGGCATAGACTGGGCCATAAAAGTAAATGGTAAAGCATCCTTTGATTGCAGTGGGAGTACAGTTGGGCTTTATATCATTTGGAGCTTCTTTTATATCCCTGTGCTACAAATTTCTGATTTCTTCGTTCAGGAATACTTGGTAACTTTAGCTCTGTCTGACTATTACCTATTTTGTTTTCTTATTGAAAAACCTGAGAGTAAACATTAGCATTCCTGGGAGGGTAGATGAGAGATCTTACTAGAGTTGACTACACTGTTGGCAGCAAACTTCCCAGACACAATTCTGCAGATAGATATTGTTTCTGACCTGCAGCATCGCTGCTATTTCAGCCTGTGAATGAGGCAGTCAGTTATGTCCTCGTATGAATCAAACATGTTTCCACAAGCCACAATCCACCAAATTTCCTTGTACATGTGATCTAAATGAGGACCCAAACCATGGTCTCTGAGGGTGAGAGTGGAAAGCAAATATGTAAAAATAAGCTGCAGTAGGAAAGGGCTCTCCCTGCTGCACCGGCCAATTAATAACTTTCAATCTATTTGGTTCTTTCTCCTAGCAGACAGTTGATTCTTTTGCACACCCTTGAATTCATTGCAGTTGTGTGGTTTTTTTCATTAGCCTGTATACCCCAGGTTGATTGCCTGACTTTGAGCTTAATTGCTGTGAGGTGACTAGTTACCTCAGGAGTGAACCATGTACTCAATGAAAAGGAACCTGCTAAGAGTACTTGCCTAATGACCCAGTCTCTGCTAAAATTACTCACATGTGCGGAACAAAGCACTTCATTTATCCAGTGACAGTGCTGAGCAGTGCAGAAATGTATATTTTGGGGGAGACTCAGGATGCAGCAAAGTGCTTGTCCCTTTATGTTTAGGACTTGATGGAGAGAATGTGGTTACTTCCCTCTTATAAAGAGGGGAACATAGCAAATTAATGCTAATTGGATTGTTACGGGAGAACAAGTAGGAGAAGAAGTAGGGTCTTTTAGCTCTGCAGCTTGAGCAATGATCTTTGCCTGGGACAAAGAGAGTCTGTCAGGGAGAGAAGGCAGTGTAAATTCCTCAAAAGTCATGAAGACTGGCAAGCCAGAAGGCATTGCACTGCTTTATTAGAGAAGGGAAATACAGAAGCAGCCCAAGCTGCATATGCCTAATAATAAAGTGAGGCTTCAGGCTTGAATTTTTGGTATTTCCACACTGAAAGTTAACGGGGGAAAAGTCACTCCACCACCACCACGAGCCCTCTGAGACTGAACTACTGAGCCATTCCTCCTGGCTTTTCAGTCTCTGAAGGCTGCAAAGTATCAGACCACTGAAGAGCTTTGCAGAGAACAAAGAGGCAATTCCCTCTCTCACTAGAAGTTAGTAGAGCTGGAGTCATTTATAAGGATGAATGTAGCAGAGAATGTTGCTTATTTTCCTGATTAATTTAAGTTTGAAGATACAGAACTG
Source organism: Lepidochelys olivacea (assembly GCF_965140295.1). NCBI lineage: Eukaryota > Metazoa > Chordata > Testudines > Cheloniidae > Lepidochelys > Lepidochelys olivacea. Next base: position 75,170,191 of record NC_140417.1, on the reverse strand, counting down.
TTTTTTTTTGTGTGTGTGTGTGCACCTCTCCCAAAGTTTCTCATTAGTGTTAAGAGCAAAGGCTGAAAAAGACAGAACTATTTAATGTAGGATCTCAGTAATTACCAGGTAATGGAATGCAGACTTTTGCTAAAGGGAACAAAATGTTTGGCCAGAGCCTTTGAAAGAGGAGGAGACTTCTTCCCTCTCTTTCTCTGAACTATGCATTGCAGATCACCCAAGAAAACAGGGACTGGTAGAGCTGCCCCTATAAAAGCTTGGTAAGGGTACAAAATAACAGAAATAGCAGCACTGGCAGTAGGCTTGGTTGATGGGCATGGCAGCTGGGCATCCATCTGCTTAGCTCTATGAATATATGACAGATTAGTTAATGGTTTTCTTTAATTGTTTTGTGATGAAGTTAATGCTGGTAAAAGTTACTAGCCTGATAGGAGTAGAAAGTAAAGGGCTAGATTGCACTGATGAACACTTACTCACATGAGCAGTCCTAATGATTTCCAAAGGCCGAGGCAAGGCATGCTTCCCCTAGCCAGCTCGCTGAAATGCCTTCTCCCTGAACCTGTGCAGGCATTTCTAGAGCTGAAAGAATCACTCTTTCTCCATACCTATTCAGCTCTTGGTTCCTCTCTTTTACAATTAGTCAGTGGACCATGATGTTAATTAGTGTCAGTTGTTGTCAGGGAATTTTCAAGGGAGGGGAGTTCCCACTGCTTGATGTAGTCACTGTTTCTTTAGCTTTTAGTCACCATTTTTAAATTCTTTTAAGCAAAGTAAATTGAATAATTTATGCTTGAATCAGATCCATGGCTTTTCTCAGACCTTGGCAAGGCTGCTCTAGAGAGCTAGTTGAAGTCCTGGTTTAGTTCTCGAGTGAAAAGGAGAGAGTCTCAATTTAGCCCCTATTAGTGCACATCACAAAACCATGAGATAGTTTGGTATGAACTGCCCAGTGGTCTACGTTCAAGGAAAGCTCAGGACTGCAGTAGCAAGGAATGCTTGAGACCATGCCTGAAGTGTAGTGAAGTCAATGGGAGTTTTTCCATTGACTTTAGTGGGTTTTGGAGCAGGTCCTAGCAGAGGAGTGTAAGGGCTGAGAAGGCGAGACAAGAATGGCTGGAGTGCCATAGATTAGAAATGAAGAGCTGTGTGGGTTGGTGCTGAAGAAAAGTTTGCACAGCTCTTGTCTAAGCTGGTTCAGACCATTGTTATCAGCCCCACACTTGCCTGAACACTAACCACCATTTTTCCTTTTTAAGTTTAAAACTGAATTTAAAAGGGAAAGTCCAGTAAGAGCTTCTCCTCTAAATTTTAACGTCTCAATGCCTTTAGGGGAGAGATGATAAGGAAGATCATTATTCATTACCATGAGTGAGCATTATAAACATTTCAATGGAGCAGCAAGGGACATGTATCATTCTTCACTGAAGCAAGTTCCATCTATCTGCTCATTTTTAATGCAGCCTGCCCTATTTATCTAACTGTACAGCAGGGATGGGAAGGTCAAAGGAGTCTTAAAACATGGCAAATTGTAAAGTGCACCAGAGTTTTTTCTAAAAAACAAAAACCTAAACCAACAACCCACCTCTAATCATTTTTGAAGCAGAAGTTTTGAAATGATCTAATGGGATTTTTAATGGACATCTCTCTCCTCTGAATGCTCTAAAATGGGCTTGCCAGCTAAGTCTTTTTGTTTTACGTAAAGGGGGAACCCCTTGGCCTCAAGCTTCCAGCATGCTGCTCGCTGAGGTTATAAGGTCTGATTCACCAGGAATGTTCTTTTTGGCATTCTCTCAGTCAGGGCCACTTAACTTCCTTGCCCCCCATCATAATCCTTATCCTCCTAGCCACATGCTCTGTCTTCCTGCTTCCAGGGTATTCTGTGTTCCAGGAGACTTTTCCTGCCCTATCTGCTTCAAGTGCTTCATCCCACTTGTTCACAGCAACCAAGGCTCACCTACCTATTCATTTGGGTTCCCTATTTCAGGCACTTTCTGTCCTCTAGGTTTTTCCTTTCTCATTGACCAGCAGTCAGGCACCAATCTGAAGCCTCGTTTTCTATTCTGTAATTTTTTTTCTCCTATGTTTGGAATTTTCTGGTACCACACATGTAATAATAAATCAAATGTTCACAAAGAAAGCTGCAACCCAAACCTGAACTTTGAAAGCTGGAAAACAGCTGAAAGTAAAAACAATCTGCTAAAGTCGCACAGTTCATTGGATAGCATGAGCACTTTCTCTACTGACACACATCCAATTCAAAAAAATCCACTCAGAGTTTTAGGAGGAAAGGATCAACTCTTAAGTTGTTAAAGACAAATTAGATCATAATACCACACATACTATTCTGGTTTTCAACTTCTTATGCGATTCTCCTTTACAGCCTTGTTATGTCTCTGTCAAGAAAATTCCAGTCCCTGAATTCTGTTATTTTCCTGATTTCCAGACACTGGATGCTTCATACTCCACATGCAAATAGATATGCAGCTAGTGATTTTGACTGGTTGCAATCCTCTTTCAAGACTCTTCTATTTATGGGGTTTTTTTCAGTTCATAAGGTGTTTTTTGCATCATCTGATTTGACCAAAAAAAAAATTTCTACTTCAGTAATGCATAAAGTATACAAACTTATAAATAGAGGTAAAGAATTAAACCCAAATCATTTAGGTTCCTGGAACCATATATAACTAACTGATAATCTTCAAAGGTTACATTTTCTCTGCTCTTATGGCAAAGTCTTATACCTACAAAGTAATAAGGAAGAATGATTACTATAAAAATTACATAAAGAATTATATTCTTTCTACATGGTTTTGAATCATCCTAGGGAACCCTGTAACAGGAATATAATCTATACTAAATTCTATAGGACATTTTAAAATCCAAAAGTAATGTTTCTGTTAAATTCTTCAGGACTGTTCTGTAAGAACAACTCAAAGCAAAACTATTCTGCAGTGCTTTCTAATGGTGGTGAGAGATGCATATTAGACAAATGCTACTTTTCACTGTAACTGACATAACTGCAGACATATATGGCATTTCTATAGCACATGACATTATTCATTGTGAATATTTGGTCTGAATATTTAAATCTCTGGAGATTTTTAGCTCCTTCACTCTGATAAACTCCAAACAAGGGCCCTTTCTGCTTTGGACAGTATTGGACCTACTTCTTTAGCGTTCTGCCTTTCTGGCACAAGTACATGTAATATTCAGAGTTCCTCTCTTTTTAAGGGGAAATCAACAACTTCCTGTTTTCCTGGGAGGCTTTCGTTGTAAAGGGATGGGTATTTATCTACACCCTCTCTCATTGCATTGAGCTGGCAGGCATCCTTCTGTTTAAAACAAAAAAAAAACAGTGAAGAGGATATCTTTAAGGAGATGCCAATAACATCTAAACTGCTCCTTACATTCTTAGGGGATATTTTGCTATTTTGCTATTTTGACCCAATCAGCAAACCTATTTCCCCCTGGATTGATTCAGTAATGAAAGGATGGACTCCTGCCTTCATTTTTTTAGCTGCTATGTGAACTGAAGAGAGGCATGTACTTTAGTGTAGTCTCAAGTCTTTATGAATTAGTAAATGCAGAAGATGTCAGAATTCCACCAAACAATATGAATTCTGTGCCAATAACAAAGCAGTTAAGATCGGCTGGCCCATGTTCTGCAGCTTAAGCAAATTCTCTGTTGTGTTAGCTTGGCAGGAGGTAATATTTTAAAAAGCCATTATTGCTAAATCAATGCTATTGAAACAAGATTGGTCTTCTCTAAAGTGTTAATAACTCATCAGAGCACATTAAGAGGTGACTGGTTTAAGAGAGGTTTGAATGTGAAATTAAAGTTTCAGTCTATTGGTCTAATTCTGCAATGTTTATGTCTGTCAAAGATGAACTGCAAACAGCATTTTGCTTGCTTACTGTATTGTTTACCAGAGGTTTCAGTTAACTGTGATCAAATAGGAAAGACAGTGGGGTGATAAATTTAGGAAGTTAGCAGTCTTGCTGAGTGTCCTAAACTTGTTCTTTGTCCTCCTTCCTGTTCTGTGAGGTGTCTGTCAGAATCCACAATAGTTTTCAACATGTTGGAATCATGGGACTAGATTTTGCTCTTGTGTGCAGCACTGTGTAGGTTGGCAGGTTGTTGGGACATATCAGCAAGTAAAAACCAGCAGAAAATTAATTCTCCCTCTGCACTGGCTTGGCTTTACTGGCCAGTACATTTCCTGTTCCCTTTCTCCACCTGTTTGCTCTGGTTATGGGAGACAGAGGACAGACAACTTCCATTTATGCCTATACACTTGAACTAAACTTGAACTTGGGTAATCTGGAGAGAAGTATACATGATGATCTTACTTCCCTGCATGGATGGCTAGGTCAAGACACAATCAAACCTATTGCGTAGGGTGGGCAGAATGGGCTATATCAGATAAGATGCAGAGCAAACCCAGAACCAAACACAAATATTTAATGGGGTTTGATTAATTTTGCAAATATTAATTTTATTAATATTTTGCTCAATGAGAATTTGAATTTTAAATACCATCCATGGAGGCCACGGAAAGTGCCTAGCACTCTAATAATAATAATTAATAAATCAATCAATCTTGGAACTTTTTAAACCAGAACTTCAAACCTTGGGTTCTGTCTTTGCAGATAGGGTTTGTGACTTCAGCGGAAGAGACAAATATATAGCAGAGAGTTCATGGTAGCTTTTTACACACACACAGACACACAGAGACATGGTGATGTAGCAGCTACTCCAAGATGGTGGAAAATTTGGCAATATTCCCACTGTGAACTGAAAGGTATCCCGCTAATTCATCCAATCATGCACTGAAGCTCATGCTTTCAAAGAATCCCTTTGAGAATACCCATTTCCACAGATGGATTCTCACTCCATAGACTAGAATGGCTCTGCCAGAGGTAAGCTGCCACGCAAGGTTTCAGAGTAACAACCGTGCTAGTCCATATTCGCAAGGTTTCTCTAGCAGTCTGCCCTTTGCATCGTTAGATTGGTCACTGTAAGAAGTCTGTGATTTGCTGAGGCCCTTTTATGATGCCACGAACAACCAATGGGGATGACACTGCCATCAGCTAGGTTATTCAATTTATCTACCTACCAAGGAGGGGAATGTAATCTTGATGAGTGAGGTGCATCAAGGAAAATGACAACATAGATCTTGCACTGGCTCAAAGAATCTTGGTCCATTGATGGATCATTGCCACCACTGAGAAATATATAAACAAAAACATTATACTGTGGTTATAGATGTGAACCTCATCTATAAACATACTGGGGTTACTTTTTCTTTCCCAGAAGAGAGAGAGATACAAACCAATGGAATAAGAGGCTAATGTATACAATGCCTTAAGTTCACATTTCCCCCACTGTATTTGCTTGGCATGGTGTCCACTGTACAGTAAATCACAGAGTTAAATACCCTATTCTTTTCAGACTATTGGACATTAAATTTGCAGCTTATTAGCATGCAAATAGCTCTAACTGATTGCACCCTTAAACACAGTGCTCAAAAGTTATCAGGATGAAAGTACCAAAACTTCAACAATAATGGCTTGCATTGTTGCTAAAGGGAATCTGTGACCTGTGGGGAATTGTACCTGTATAGACTACAACTGCAAGGAAATAAAAACTTGTGGGATTTTTTTCTCTATTCTAGTGTCATTACATTCAAAACTTTTTTTCTGGTGAAATTTGTTTGGGAAAGTAAAGGGATTGTCAGAACTGAGGTCTCTTCAGTTTGTTCATGATTTTACCGTGTTCCATACAGCTTTTGTAATTCTGAACATATTTGTGTCATCTATTAATTACTGAGATTGTCAGACTCAGAACAATTAGGGCTTAATTTAAATCGGAGTTGAGTAAGGGAAAGGAGGCCCACTGGATTTCCTCATCAGATTTGCAACAATACAAATTAGGGTTCAAATATGGATTAGCTAACAATGAAAATGATGTAGGTGATCTGAAGCTAATCTTTAGTAAACATTTGTCTGTATCACAGAACTGGAGCATAATTTAGCAATGCCTTTTGAGAAAAGAAGACAGTCAACAATGGAATAGCAGGAGGTACTGCAGGCCAGGAGTGAGGTGCATAACTGTTTGGAGGTTAAGGACTAGAAGAGCAGGGGATGTTGTATATAGAACAGAGGTGCATTAGTAGAACTGTGTAGGAGAATTTTCTTAATATCATTCTCCACTGTCAGTGATATCACCTAAAAATCATTCAACAATAAAAAAATCAAATGGTGCAAAGAGATAAAAGCTGCTTTCTGTCAGAATATAAAAACATAAGTAAAATGTCACCAAGGTCCCAAGAAAACCTTTCCTGAAGCTTTTTTGCATTGTCAGCTCTTTTCATGAAAATCCCCAGGCTGCAAACTTGGAGGCAATCCAGCTTCACAGCTCTGGGATTTACCTTTGCAAACAAAGGTAATCTGGCAAATATCGAACTACTAAAATGCCTGGATCTCACACATTGGGCAAAATGTATCTCCCAGGCCTTCTGCTTGGAAACATGCAAGGAAGCAAATGCTAAGTGGATGTCCAGATCAGAACTACAACCCACAGTGGCTCAACTTGGAGCCGCAACCTGCCAGCAGTAGAATGGCTCACACACACAGCGGCAACCAGGTGCACATCTGAAGTCTCTCTTTCACCTTTAATTTGCTGACTCAGGCATTGACTGCTTCAACTCACACAGCCAACTTAGCCTGTAAAGCGAACACAGCAAGGACTCTCCATCTTGCTCAGCTGAATGGCTCGCGCTTTGGCTTGTTGCACTCCTGGGGCAGTCTGTCATTTTTCGGTTTGCTGAGTGCAGATATACGTTATACATACATCCCAGGCCTGCTGCAGCCCAAGGTTATTTATGAATTAACATTTTCCTTTATCATTTGGTCAAAGTATTTTAAATGAATACATATTGCATGCATAAAACTGTCAACCCCACTCAAGCGCTATATGCGGAATGGGGAGGGAGGGGCCAGCAGGAGGAAAATAGCATGTCATTTTAGGTAGATTTAATAGAAAATGCTTTCCCATTCTCATGGCTCAGGGAGAACATGATTTGAAGGCTCATTTCTGATGAAGTGGTACAGAAACAGAGCCTCCTCTTTAAACAAAATAACCCCTGGATATTAAAGCCTGCTAAGCCAATATCTTCTGGAGACTCACTGGTGCAGGAGGGCTGGTGTATTAGCCTTGGCACTCTGGAGACCTGGGTTTGAATCCTAGTGGTTTATCGGTAGGACACAGCTGAAAATGAATTTATCACCTCCTTTTCTGAGGTGCTGAGCCCTCACCACTCCTACTGAAATCAGTGAGAGTTGTGGGAATTTGGGACCTTTAAAAATAATATGTCTCATTCTGGTCTCTAGACATTTGTTCACACGAAAGAAACAGAGGAGGACTTAAGACTGCAGGACTAGAAGGATACAAGTGCTGTACGTCAGGACTGGAGTGCGCTGACTTAGCTGTGTGCGGATCACAGGAGTGAAAGGACAGAGATGTATGGTGGAGGTGTATTAGCAGAGCTGTATGGAGGCAGAGAACTGGAATAGCCAGGCAAGGGAGTGCTACAGTTCAGGACTGAGACAAAATCATCATAGCGCCATGAGGCTAGCCTTACTAAGCTGTCATAAATTTGTTCTGGATGAAAATGGGTGAAATTCCATTGAAGTCAACAGCATTGTATCCATTTATATCAACACTGAAACTGGCCTAATCTGTCTGATGCTAGCAAACAAAGTATAAAAGAACAAATAGTAAAACAAAAATGATCAGGGGTTTAGGGATCTTCAAGCTGTGAACTATTCAGGTTTGAAGTGATTTCAAGAAGGCTAGCAAAATAGCATTGTCCACTGATATTCACATAACAAAGATCTTTGTACAGGTCTGAGGAAATTCCCTTTTCCAAAATCATGAGCAGAAACTACCTGGAGAAAAGGTCACATTCTTTGTTTTGCTGTCAGATCACACTTCTAATTCCATTGCCTACTGCTGCCATGCACAGTGCTTCACAGCAACGCCACATCTCCTATTTAAAGGGTAAGATGGGTGGCATTTAGACTGAATATCCATGAAGCGTTATGCTAAGCAGTGAGAACAAATGTATTTTGAAGGTTCAGTTGCATCTTGAAGGCTAAACTACCTATAGTGTTTGTGAAGAGGTGAACACAGCAGACTAGATTCATAGGACATGGGGGCTCATTTTACACAACCCTGTGCCTGAGGGGGCTGCAGAGCCAGACTTGAGGTTTGCTTGAAGGAAGCCGGGCAGGAGTACCTACCCACACACCTGTGGGGATTCCATCTGGGTGTGGAAACTTGAATGTCTGGCAGGGAGCCTCAAAACTTCTGGAGGCTGATTAGAATATCCACTGGCTCAGTTCATACCCTGAACAACATGGCCCCTCACATTCTCAGGCTAGACCCATCCATTTTGTGCTGGCTGGCTCTGGGCTCCAGAATGAACCAATCATCTGCTGCAGCCCCACTCCAGGATGACCTTCCAAAAACGTAGGGCACAGAGCCTCCGTTCCATTGCCTTGAACCAACAGATCCCAAAGGGGGGAATCCCGTCTGATGGTTTAACAGTTATTCCTGGTGTCTAGCTGCATATTTCTGTCTAGTCATAACCACTGTTATGAACACTTGGTACTGCCTCCTTGAGATGACTGGAGGAGCTGGGGCAGTGATAACACAGCTGTATCATTGTCAGGAAAGAGAACTGAAAAGGAAGAAATAAACCCTTGAACTCCAATCTGGATGGCTATCCTCATGCTGACAGATGGCATTTTAGCAGTTGCTTTTGTTACAGACTTAGAGACTTTTGTCTCTTCACTAGCCAGGAGAATGGGATGCTGGAGCCAAAGCTCCTCCAAATCTGACACAATCTGGGAAAATTGCACTTTCCAGGGTTTTGAGTAGCATTTAAAAATTGTTTCTTCTTCCATTGTGGCATTTGATTGCCACGCCTCTTTCGCTCCCCACTGTCTCAAACTGTTCAGGTCCACTCGAGTCTCTAGTATGTTATCCTCTTCCCTGTTAAGCTGACTTCTGTGGGTGCCTCCTCTTAGTCAGCATGTTATCAAATGGTGGTCAGGCAACCCAAGCTGATGTCTGTGCTATCCAGCTATGTCACCCAACATTCCTATTTTAATCTTTGCAATTGCTGTATTTTCAAATACAGCATACTGAAGGAGCCTTGGCTGGTCTACAAGCAGTACTCCTCCTAAGTTGCTAGAGAAACTTCTCTCCACTATTCTTATAATTTATTATTTACATTACAGTAGTGTCTAGATGCCCAAACCAAGATTGGGGTCCCACTGTGATAAGTACTGAAAAAACACACCATAAGAGTCAGGCCCTGCTTGGAAGAACTTACAGTCTAAATAGAAAAGAGCCACAAAGGGTGAGAAAGCTAGCACTATATTTTCTGAATCCCAGCCCACTGCCATAGCCACAAAGTCATTATTTTTCCCTGTGCTCAGTTCTTCCTTGCTAGTCTTTGTTTTCACATGCATAACTCATAAATGGCATTGCCATCCAAACCTCGCAGGTTAGCCATTCATCTGCCAGTAATGCACACAGCCCAAGTAGATAGAATGCATCTCCTGCACCATGAAGTCACCTTTCCAACACGTGGCTGTGAAATGCTCTGCTATCCCATCCCATGACACCAGAAAGACCGAGACCATCTGTTGGGAAAGTGCCACTGTTACTTGGATGGGCACATAAAGCAGAAACCATCACAGCAGAACAACTATGTTTCAACCAATTTATTTTGTGGAGTGTTGCCACCGGGCCATCTTTTCTTTCTTTCTTGTTTTTGAAATATCAAGTAACAATATCAACAGATTGCACTAATCAAACCAGCATCTGTAGCACCTGCTTAGCTTGCATCCAGCACTGAGGAATGCAAAACGAGGCAGGCTTGACAGATGTAACTGTCACAGAATGAAAGAAGGTGTTTCACACTGGGACAAACTTAGGAAGGAGGAAAAAAAAAGAGAGATCATTTATATCCGGCAGGCATTTTCTATTCCACTGTTTTTCTGTGAAATTCACACCACCCATGCAAAAGCTGAGGGGCTATGCACGGAGTACCTCTGTGGGGGGAGGAAAAAAGGGTAGGGAGATGAATGAAATCTATCCTCACAATCTTTACAGACCCAAGGCACGCAGCACGAGTGTAGTTGGTCTGCTGTTGCCCCTGCAGCCTATGCACTCTACTATTTACTGTGGAGTTGCTGAACCATCACATGTTGGGGGGTAACTAATGGATGTGCTGGCTGTGCCCCTGAATGTATCCAGCCTGCCTAGGAACCTCTGTGGGGAGAGATCTCATCCCTCACAACCTGGCCTCTGCTTTAGCCTGCCGTGAAGTCATAAGCAGGGGCTTTAGAAGATGCTGATTCTCCTGCCTCAGAATTGACAGCAGTGCAACAGAGCGGCAAACCATCGCTGCACAATCAGACAAGAGGAGAAGGGCAAAGGAGAGAACACTTGTTTTAGAAAACAAAATGTACTAGCTAGTTAGCTAAAGTGGCCATTGAAATGATAGAAATAGAGGTGACCTTCACAAGTATGAAGCAAGCAGTTGAGAAACTTCAAAGTTTCTGCAGATGGGGATTGGTTCACAGAGAGTGAGAAGAGTCCTGAAATTCCGGTGCTCATCTAAATGAATTTAGTTCCTGAAACTGTAAACAATTATAAAGATTAATTATTGCCTTTATTGTGAGGGTCTATATAAGGCCATTAGCTACTACTCATTTAGAATGATATACAAAATTACCAGCGTGCCTCTTTAGAAATCTTGTTTTAACTACTCCTATGATTGTCTGAAAGTATATATATTAAAGGCAAGAACAACCATTTGTAATAAGCAAAAATATAGGAAAAAGTAATTAACAAACTTAAAACCCATTTATTCTTCACCCTGATTTCTTTTATAATGAGAATAGACTCTTTGTCTCTAAAACTGAACAAGATTCAGTCTTGGTGTTTCCCAACTTTTGGTTGGACGTCATTAAAAATGAATGAAAATGTCTGTGATTCATGGAGTCCCAGACCATGAGGCACCATTGTGATCATCTAGTCTAACATCCTGTATAACGCAGGCCACAGAACTTCCCCAAAATAATCTCTAGAGCATATATTTTAGAAAACAAGCCAGTTAAAAAATTGCCAATGACAGAGACTCCACCATGACCCTTGGTAGATTGTTCCTGTCAAGGTTCCTTCCCCACTCTGAACTCTAGGGTACAGATGTGAGGACCCGCATGAAAGATCCCCTAAGCTTATTCTGACCAGTTTAGGGTAAAACTTCCCCAAGGCCCAGATTTCTTTCTTTCTTGTCTTGGGAACCAGCTTAGGTTAAAAACCTGGTACGGTGTCACCACCAAGCGATTTAATAAAGAATACGGGAAGAGACCACTTGGAGACGTCTTCCCCCAAAATATCCCCCCAAGCCCTTACCCCCCTTTCCTAGGGAGGCTTGAGAATAAACAAGATGAGCTCAAACCCCTTGGATTTTTAAGACCCAAAAAACCCCCAATCAGATTCTTAAAAATCAGAACTTTATTAGAAGAACAAAAAACAAACAAACAAACAAGAGATAAGAGAACAACTCTGTAAAATCAGAATAGGAGATAATCTTACAGGGTAATCAGATTCAAAACATAGAGAACCCCTCTAGGCAAAACCTTAAATTACAAAAAGACACAAAAACAGGAATATACATTTCCTCCAGCACAGTGAATTTACAAGCCAAAAAACAAAGAAAACCTAACGCATTTTCTAGCTAGATTACTTACTAACTCTACAGAAGTTGGAGAGCTTGCATCCTTCATCTGTTCCCAGCAAAGGTATCACACAGACAGACACAACCCTTTTTCCCCCCCTTCAGATTTGAAAGTATCTTGTCCCCTCATTGGTCATTTTGGGTCAGGTGCCAGCGAGGTTACCTTAACTTCTTAACCCTTTACAGGTGAAAGGATTTCGCCTCTGGCCAGGAGAGATTTTATAGCACTGTATACAGAAAGGCGGTTACCCTTCTGACATCCTGTATAACACAGGCCCCAGAACTTCCCCAAAATAATCTCCAGAGCATATATTTTAGAAAAACAGCCAGTTAAAAAATTGCGAGTGACAGAGACTCCACCATGACCCTTGGTATATTGTTCCAATGGTTAATTACCCTCACTGTTTAAAAAATTATATCTTATCTCCAGTCTGCATTTCCTCTCTTTGAGGGGCCCTTGGAAAAAGTTATTCCCAGATGTGCTGGGACATTTAATTGTCCTTTTGATCCTCCATCAGAGGAAACTTAATTAGGCTCACAAAGGGTAGGGTCCCCTTGCAAGCAGTAAGAAACTGGGGCTTGCACATGAGCCACCCACTGCAGATAAGTAGGTGTGGCCAGGTTTTCTCGCCATCTGGGAAAAAAACCTAAGGGGACTCCCGCACTCTGATTCAGCCAATCCATTAGGCATCTGTTTAGCTTTAAATGTGTGGGTAGTTATTAGGCAGGTGATGAATCAGAGCCTACCCTAGGAAACAACTTGTACCTGAATGAGCAGAGCTGCAATGTCAGACTGTTGGGATAGAATGATTGCAGAGTCATACGATACCATTTATTTTTGTTTAGAAGCAGCACTCATTAACTAGACACCTTCCCCAGGGGAGCCAATGAGTATAATAATTAAATGTAAAAGGAACTCATGATTTCTTAACACAGAGATATGGTATTTCTGGGATACTGTAATTTCCCTCTCAGTCATGTCAGATATGTAAATCAGCTCTGAAATAGGCTCCCGGGTCAAACTGTTTTTTGGATTAACATCTCGTCATTATTCCTTCTTTATATGTTGCCCATATGGCTGAGACTGCTGTATGCTCAAAAGTCTTTTACAAATACTTTTCTAATCGGAAAATGAGAGCCATAGCAAAAGGGTCCTGCTTTCTTTTGTTTCTTCCATTCTCTAGGCTGTGTAACATTTTAAGCATGACACCTCAGTAGGACGAAATGCAGCACAGAGTATGTCAGAAATCCCAAAAGGCAAGCCAAGCATGGTGCTTGACTTTCATCTCTTGTTCACCTTCAGCAATAATTTTGATGCCTTAAATGGCTCACATTCTGTGAATTTGATGATGTGTGATATGGAGAATGAGAGCAAGAGGAAGGAAAGGTTGAGAAGCAGTAACACAGCAGCTCAAGGATGTGAAAACTACTACAAAGCCCCCTTGGGGTGATTGTGGTTCTGGATAAAATTATTTAGCAAGGGGCAGGGGGAGGTGTCATGTTTTTTTACAAGTTTTTGAGTTCTATGCTTTCATTATTGTTTGTATCTCTCAGTGTTTTCACCAAGATTTATTTATTAGTTACTGCAAGATCAATTAGTATTTACAGATCAAAGTGACCTCTTGGCTTGTATAAGCTTGATACTGCAGGGCACTGACCAGGGCTTGAAGGTAATGGAACACCTCAGTCCTCACAGAGGTCAACAGATGTAGGACATACTCTGCACCATGGAAGTGTGGGGCTGAGCCTTATATAGCATAAAAGGAAAGGCTGGTGAGGGCCCTGGATGGGGACTTAGGAGGTCTGGGTTCAATACCTGGCGCAACCAGCGGCTTCTTGTAACCTTGGGCAAATCACTTAATGTGACTCAGTTCCTAAACATCTCATTTGAACTGTCTTTCTATGTGTGTGTATATGTATATATATACAGTGTATGGAAGTAAGCAAACATATTATTTGCACTACCTGGGTGACAGATGGAGGGAGACTTAAGAAACAGCAAACTTCATTTTGAACCAAGGGCATGATCAATGGTGATGCTAATTTTAAGAGGATTTTTTTAAAGTAGAGCATTAACATTAATGGGCTTTACATTTTTAATTCTGTCTTTATCTACATACCTGTTTATTATTTAAGAGTTGGGACCCTTAAATATTATGCCTGGATACAAATTTTGCAGTGTTTTTTCTTTCTCCTTTTTAGATCATTTGGGGAAATGTGAAATGAACAGTTAACGTTACTGCTATGTGACAGGCAAGTCACCAATGGATGATGGCTTTTAGTTGAAAGCTACAGAGTGTTTTCCAAATCTGACATCACCAGAGCAATTATACTTGCTTCAGTTTGCAAGTTTCCAGGCTGCTAGGCTTTCCCCCCCTTTCATGCAATTTTATACTGCCCAACTCTACTCAGCACGCAGCTCAGTTAGGGCCTTATTTAACACCCCTGAGATGTTTTCCATCGACATCATTAGACTTTGGATTAGCTGTTTAGATTCTTCCCTACTCCAGCCTGTGGCATTTGCCAAGTAATAATAGGATTTGCAGTCAAAAGTTGCAAATTCCTCTTTCTTATTTTGCTTCTGGTTTTTTAAAGTGAATTTAGTGCTTGTTAAAACTGAGGTGCCACACTGACAGATGTGGAGACTGTGGGCCTGTGGTTAGAGCACACGCCTGTGCCAGGGCAGTATCTTCTCCCCGCCTCCCCAGCCTTGATAATGTGCCTCAGTCCAGATTTGGAAGAGTGGGTGCATCTAATATTCTATGCTCATTCAAATCATTGGCTTCTCTGCTGAGACTGACAACCCAAACCCAGTTAATGTCAGCTGTGCTGATGGTCTTTGTCATGTGGACATCTCTCCCCTGGGAGCTGGACTGAGATCAGCAAGTCACTTCACATAAGCTATGAACAACTATCCATTGGCAGCATTAGCTGATCATAACCAACCTGGTGAGGATGCTAACTGGCCAGAGATAGTGAAATTTGAGTTCACTCATTCCATAAAAAAATAGACTTTACTGCTTGATTTATGCCATTTAGCTGCTTGTTGACTCAGTGTTATTGCATCATGCACTTCTGGGATTGGTTTGATTTTGTAAGTGTACAGGCAATGGTTTTGTTTTTTTCAACAGTCTCATACACACCAATATACAGATATTGGATGCAGTTACAAACGTTGACTCTGTCACAGACTTTGGGGGTTTGACTTTGGAGAGGACAGGTTGAATGAAAGATCCCAGTGGAGGACACCACGTCCTCCCAGATGATCTACTTTCAAAGCATTTAAATGAAAATCAGATGGCCTGTCAACCAGGCAGCCAAAATTGACACTTGTATAATTTAATTGAGGCCATTGTTTTATCCCCTTATGGGACAGAAGTGTTTTGTTGTGTCTTGGTATAGTTGAGTTGTTCTGGCACCTGAATGAAAAAAGACAATGATTTTTGTACCATAGCCCTATGGCATGATATATGTTTATTAATTTCTATTGTCACCAATAGCATTGCCTGCATACCCTTCATTTCTAAAATATTTTAAAAGGCTGGGGCAAACCAGTTATAATGGAATGCACCATTAGGAGGAAAATTAGCCAGTCAGAGATATACAGGGTTGTGCAGGCTTAAATATAAATCTTTACAAACTAAGGAGCACTGAGGAATCTTGGGTATTGACTGATAAGAAAGTCATGCTTTTCTGGATTAGGTCTGATATAATAGCCTTTTAACACTTCATTGTTACCTTGTGTTCCCTCCTCTCCCCTCACCCCATCTATTTGTTGTATCCACTACTCTTCTCATCATATACTTACACTGTAAGACCTGCAGTGCAGGGACTGTCTGGGCATCATAGGTTTGGGCAGTGCTTTGCACAACGGGCTGGGGCATGCAGATGCTACAACTATACTACTACTGATTCTCAGAATGGATCCGTGCAATAAGGACTAGTGGTGAATTAAGGACCTTTGGCAAAGAAAGAGAACCACTCAGCTCTGTATTCCTATGATAAATATGCTTCTTCTGTTTAGGATGGGTGTTCAAAGAGTAGAAAAAAATTAGGGGGCACCATTTCCAGGAGTGGGTCTCTCTTAACTTGTATTTATGTGGGTGAGCCATTTTTCATGAGGGCTGGGAAAGAGAGGTTGCTGTTGCCACTTTTCTTTTTTTCCCCCTTCTAGCTAATAAATGGTTAATCAGAGCCTTCACCTCCACTGTTCTCAGAGGTATCCTCTAACTGTGATGGCCATAAACCTCAACTGCTTATTAACTAACAGAGCTCCAAACATTGCTCCACAATTGTCCAGATGCCAGATGTCCCAGATGCCAAACCCTTCAATTCCCTGCTGGACAACTTCAGTAGGAACATAGGACTGATAGGGACCTCCTGGGTAATCAAGTCAAGGACCCTACTATTGCAGGCAATCCTGTCATATAATGCCATTCATACACCGATCAAACTTCATCTTAAAATCAGTTAGGTTTCTTGTCACCATTACTCCTATTGGCAAAAACAACGAGGAGTCCTTTGTTAGAGACTAACAAATTTATTTGGGCATAAGCTGTCATGGGCTATAACCCACTTTATCAGATGCATGGAGTGAAAAATTCAGTAAGCAGGTATAAATATACAGCACATGAAAAGATGGGAGTTGCCTTACCAAGTGGGGGTGTCAGTGCTAACGAAGCCAATTCAATTAAGGTGGAAGAGGCCCATTCCCAACAGTTGACAAGAAGGTGTGAGTATCAACAGAATGAAAATTATTTTTTGTAGTGACTCAGCCACTCCTAGTCTTTATTCAGACCTAATTTGATGGTGACAAGTTTGCAAATTAATTCCAGTTCTGCAGTTTCTCGTTGAAGTCTGTTTTTGAAGTTTTTTTTGTTGAAGAATGACAACTTTTAAGTCTGTTATTGAGTGTCCAGGGAGATTGAAGTGTTCTCCTAATGGTTTTGGAATGTTACAATTCTTGATATCTGATTTGTGTCCATTTATTATTTTGCATAGAGACTGTCCAGTTTGGCCAATGTACATGGCAGAGGGGCATTGCTGGCACATGATGGCATATATCACATTGGTAGATGTGCAGGTGAACGAGCCCTGGATGGTGTGGCTGATGTGATTAGGTCCTATGATGGTTAGCCTCCTATTGGGAGGCTGTTCCAGAGCTTCACCCTTCTGGTGGTTAGAAACCTTATTCTCATTTCCTGCCTAAATTTATTAATGGCCAGTTTATACCCATATATTCTTTTGTTGGCATTGTCCTTTAGCTGAGCTCATGCAGTTATGCATTCCTAGCACAAATCTGTGCAGCATGTTGAAAATCTGGGGGCAGCATGTAATAAATTACATTTGTTATCAAAATAAACATCGCAATATGTACCCCATTGACTGACTGTATCATACATTTTCATAGTTAATTCAGTGCAAAAATCTCCATGTGACTGTGCTGTGGAGTTTCCAGTCTGCCACGCAGGTGCACCATATGAGCAAAGAGGCCTGGTGAAGGAAATGAGGTCCATTTGCAGAGTACATAGGGCCCAACTCTTTGGCAGTATATTTTCTGTAGTCTGCGGGATGGGGATGGGGAATTTCACGGAAGGTACAAAGCTTTCCATACTGCACAAAAATGGTTAAGGAACTTTTCATTGTTGCCTTAGGCAGACTTTACATGAAAGGAAGTGTGTTTACCCAAAGAGGTTAATCAGCCAAACTCAGGATTCGGTTGTAAACATGAAACCACAAAGCTATTTAAGAATTCATCCTGCAAAATTCCTTGAAACACTTAATTCAATTGTTTATTTTCTTTTACCTCACCCTTTATCACCACTGGCTGCTGGGGAGAGGCTGTTTACCAGGGGAAGATATTTAAAGCAGTTTAAGATTTATCCAGTACAGGGGCAGGATGCATAAATCCTTTTAGCTCCATTTTCCATTACCAAAGGGTTTTGTGAGTATACTGTGGATGTATTTCAGTTATATGTTTGAAGAGATAAAAAAAACTCTTTATCTACAGCATCAATTACTTTCCCCTCCCTCTTTTAGGGGCACTGAAGGAACCCTAAGTAAAAGATGGATGCGGACAGATAAACTTGAAAGGAAAGTGAATGGGATTTGATAAAGGGGTTTGCCAGCACTGTGGCATCTAGCTAGAGTGATTGAATGCATTTTTTTAAAATTTCTACAGAAAGTGTTTTCTTCCTGAAATCACTAATGTGTCAGTATATAATCTCCCCTATAAAATGTAACTCCACCCTCATTTTAAGATCTTTAAAGACATTGTGAAGAAGCAGCTCAAAAAAGCTGTAGATTTGCAGGGCAGATCAGTCACAGCAGGGTTTAAGAGACGGCCTATTGAGAAACATGAGGGAATTGGAGTGAGGAGGAGAAGGACTTTTGTTGTTGTAAGAGGCTAGTGAAAAATCCACAGAAGCTTTTGTGTATATACCAGAAGTCACTCAAGGAAGATTTAACAAATCCTATTCTGGGAAAAAGCTAGTGATGAGTGACTAAACGTACAGAAGGAAAAAGTGACTGCACAGCCATGTGAGTTAGGCATTCATTCTGCTTTTAGCGTAATCCTGTTAATTAGGAATCCTCGGAATGACTGTTTGTGTTTAAATTTTTTATCTTTGAGAAACTTGGTGCTACAGAGGTTAAACACATTAGCCCTTGCCCCCTCTAAAGAGCCAGACTGAAATCTAGAAACAAATCAGACCCCAGACTTGGATCCCCTGAATTTTGGCTGGGGGCAGGAAGCGGGATCTGGATTTGGATTTTGATCCAAGTATTATAGTTCAACTTGTCTTCTTAGTATGCCATACCACCACCCGCAACAACACATCTACATTGCTCCATGCAGTCATTAGATACTTAGAGAAATTGTGAACCAGATTCTGACATGGAATAGTGCCTACTTGAAGTGTTTGGAGAAAGCATGAGTAAGAGTATCAGAATATGCCCCCATGTTTGTAGTGCCATTTGTCAGGCAACTGCTCAGTACGGGGTCCCTAATGTTTACATTATGGAGGCATACAAAGAAGTCAGCAGGCAAAGAGTGGTCAGGGAAAGTGAAACTACCCAAGATTCCTGAAGTTCTTGAAAATGTGCTTGACATTTCTTCCATGTTGTTGTTTTTTTCCTCCTGCGCAAATTGAACTAGCTACATAGAAATGCAAGCACACACTCACATGGAGAAATTCCTTTTTTTTTTTTTTAAATTTTGGAGCAAAGTCCTTAACTACTGTGTAGGTACCTCACTAGGAAAAAACTAAATCTGTCTTCCTTTTGATCTGTTCGTAGCTACAGGCAAAAAATTGGACTCCATTCCAAACCTTTCAAGACTGCCACCAATAGGAACCATTAGACATTCAAAGAGGAGCAGAGTCACAAAGCTAGGGAGATCTCCTGAGCATTCACATTTGTGTTACGTGCATTTGGTGACTGTGTGTTACAGCTGATCTATATTAATATCGGTTAAAGAACCCTGGGTAAAAGCAGTAGGGAAGAGGGCCTTTTGTGTGTGTAAAAGAGCGGAAATCCAGTTGCTTCAGTTTCACAGAAAGAGTTTTATAATTTAGGTTCAGCAGCATTCTGTGACTTTCACCTGCACCTACCAATTAAAATGGGAAAATTGGAAAAAAACATTGGTTGTCCCTGTTCACTTACCTTTCCAGCCTGGTAAAGAACAGAGGATACAGGTGCCATCCTTGAAAGCATCTGCTGCTGTTCAATCACCTCATGTTTAATTGGTAAGGCAATTTAATCCTACTAGGTGGCTGCAGGGAACAAATAAAAGGTGGGTTTCCGAGGCATTTGGGCAAGAATAAATGCTGGAATCAATGGGCTAGACTTAATTTGAGCTGGTATAAATCTGGATTGACTTCAGATTTATGTCAATAGAACCAAGATCAGAATCTGACCTGATGCCTCTTGTTTTGGTGGCAGCATTTAAGGTGGCCTTCTTTTTTCTACAGCAGTTTGGTGCTGATGTCAAGATAATATCCTCTAGCTGGCACAAGTGATTCCTGAGAGAGAACTCCCTTTGCTTTTTTTCTGCTCTTTCTTTCCATTGCAGAGTGCAGCCCCAGGGTCCTTCCTTTCTAAATCTTCTGCTAACCAGGGTAGTCACTGTGGCCCTGAATGTTCATCCCACTGCTTGAATCCAGAATATCTTGAAGGGAAATATTGGAGTGCCCCATATACAAATGTTTGCTAAACTTGCTTTTTCAGTAGTGCTGAGGGGACACTTCAGGGTAGATGATTTTTGTCAGCTGTCTCAGTTAATGGACTTATTAACAAGCTCCTCCCCCACATTCCTGCTTATCTACCCAAAACGCCCATAAATTGTCAACTTTCCACAGAGTGTATAAGGAACAGCAGAGCACAGAAGGGGGATCACCAGGAGAGTTGTATAGTTATCTCTTCACCAGATTTGATCTGTGATACCTGCAATATCAGTGCAGTGTAGAAGTTTTAGGACAGGGTTATAGTTTAGTGTTTTTATTACCTATGGCTATGGACCCCAGGTTGGTCAGGGCCACACTGTGCTTGGCATGAAAAAATTCAAATGACATGAACATATTTCTTTAGGGGGAAAAATACCATTTTCTGTCAAAAAATGTTTTCAGTGGAATTGTTTTGACTAGCTCTAGTTTTCACAGAGAAAGTGAGATGTTTGAGGTAAAACCATGAAATGTTTAGCTTTCTGTGGCAGATTGATAATATGCTGTAATACCCTGGACCAACCTAATGGAATTAAGATAAACTTTATTAATTAAATTATAACCTATTGAATTAGGTTTAATTGGGGTCCATTATGTTAAAAACACAACTGTGTATGTCTTATTGTGGCATTGTATATAGCTTCTGTAGTAGATGGGGGATACTAATGTAATTCCTTTGAAGCCATGTACTTGGAGAGGTATGCATATATAGTTCAGACTGGGTTCTCCAGGGATCAACAGATAAAGAAAGGCTTTTTGGATAAATAGCCTGGTTTTAAACAGGTTTGGGGTTTTCTTCCTGGTCCAGCAAACAGACAGGACCCCTGAGCCACCAAGGACCCCAATCCTTAGGGAAGAGTTAGAAGGAATGGGCCTACTGAGGCTCCATAAAACAGGATGCTTGTTCTGAGCTGAAGCTGTGGTGAACTTGAAACCACAAGGATACGCCTGGCTGGGCAGGGTGTTAAAGGAAAGCTCCTGCCTGAGCCTGTGTTCAGGTTGGGGTGATCTCTGGGATGCTTATTAGCATGTGTGTATGTTTTCTCTGCAACGATTTTGCCTTAAGAATAAAATAGGCTTAGATTTTTTTTTTAAAAAAAAGAAGTGTGGTATCTGTAACTGTGGGCAGTCCCACTGTTAACCACCTCTGAAGAGAAAGCAAGCAGGGGTGTTTGGGCAGCCTGTTTCTCCTTGGAATAACACAGCGAAGGCAGGGAACTGGGCAGCCTGGAAATATCCTGGTCAGAAGGGAGTGAGAAGGGGTCTCCACCCAAGAAAGACAGTGGTTGGGGAATTGGAAGCCTAAGAGCTGGTACCCTTGCTGGACCACCAAGGGAAAATACAGGAACACTTGCCCTGAACTGTGACACCTTTCACAAAGTGATTCCTTTACTGTTACTTCCCCACTACCTGTTTCCCTAGTATCACATTTCCCGACACCTCCCATTGTTACTGCAGACTGATGATGTCAAGAAGGTCGAGATGAAGAAGAGAAAGTGGGGGATAAAGGATAAAAGTTCTCCTTTTTCACAGAAAAGCTGTTGGCTCTGGCAATATTTGGACAATGCAAGACCTATCCAGGATCAGATCATACAGGAAACTCTCCTCTGCTCCACTAAAATAAATGAGGGTGGGGGACCTGATATGGACTTTGTACAAGAAGAACCATTACAGAGTAAATTAAAAGACATGATAACAGAGTTCGCCACTATTAATCTGATTAATTGGGATGAATTAACCTTATATAAGCCAATAACACCCACATCTTTCACAGGGGCAGAAGGAAACCTGCATAGCATGTGAATGGAGATGAAAATCAATGCAGCTTCATCTCCATTCTGCCAGTGTGTGTGATGAGTTCATTATCTTTCATTCAAACCTTACCCCACCTCCACCTCCCCTCTCCTTCCCCCCATCCCCAGAAAAAACCCCTCTATGTGTTCAGAAAAGGTAGAAACAGACAAAAGATACCCAGAATAAGGAAGTACTTGAGCAAGAGGGTGGTTTTACTTGCTGTGGAATAACAGACCGTCCAGGGATGCAGCCACATTGGGAATACATTAGACCTACAGTCAGAGTGAGACGGACATAAAGAAAATAGAAAAAATATGGGAATGATAGTTCCTTCACTCCCACAGTAGTTTCATGTAGGCTAAAGTAACATTAATGATTGAAGGGGACTGTGTCAGATTAGTTGTTGGAGGTGGCCAATACTGAAATCCTCTTCTTTAAACCTCATTGGGCTGAAATTCACCCCCATGCAAAAGACTAGCTCAAACACTATAGTTCACCATTAACATTCTATTTTAAAGACACGTGCTAAAGGACTTAAATGTACCCTCAATAACATTGCCTAGGCCTTGTGCTCACCCTCCGCCCAGGGGGGCGAATTTCCCCCTTAGCGGACGTCCATTTTTCAATAGTTTGGATTGGATCCAGGTCAATTAAAAACAAAATCTAAAATACTTCTGCCTCACAGAGGTTTTTGAAGTTTAATTTAAAAAATTGGAAGGGAGGTCAGAGAAATGAATTGACAAGTTGGAGTGAGTTCAGGGAGAAGTTAGATAAATGATTAGGGGGCTGGAAGAATTGACTTACTGTATGAGGGAAGATTAAAAGTTAAATCTGCATGGATTTACAAAGTAGTGATTGCAAGGGGACATGATAACATTCTGCAAATATTTGAAGGTTGTAAACAGCAAGGAGGGAGAGGAATTAATATGACAGGGTTCAAGAGGGGGACTGGGACGGAGATTTCAACAATCAGGAAAACTTCTTGTCACATCTAATAGGTGGTGGAGTAGCCTCTCAATGGAAATAGTGGGAGCGCCATCGATTGAGATATTTAAACTAGGTTAACAATCACTGCAAATGTACAACAAAAAGCAATTCTGCATGGTGAATGAGGATCTAACTGTAGTTTCTTCTAGATTCTTTGATTTTATGAACTGATTCCTATCTCTAAGGTGCTTCAAAAATATGAAGTTCTATGAAAGTGCTAACTAATATTAAATGTGAAGCGATATTTGGAGGGTTTAATAAAATCTCCTGGCTAAGGTCCTCTGATGCTTGAAAAACCCAGAGACAGAATTTTAAACGGTCTTGTCCAGGGTTTGGTCTCTTCTGTGTCTTTCAGTTACATAGAATGGGAGACAAATAAACCCAACATTTCAACCCTCAGACGGCTTCAAATATGTTGGGGAAAGATCTTCACGTACAGAAGCAATGTTGAACGGATTGCACTGGGGTCCTTTCCATATGAGTAACCAAAAAATTTAAATTGCTTATGGAAGTGTGGGCAGAGCTGCTGGAACTACTTAAGGCACTCTTGTGACGGCAGCAGCAAAGATCAAACTGATTATATTTACATTAATCTCCAAGGGTCCAGGGAGTGAGCATGATTGTTTTTAGAGGGTAGCCCTCATTTCAAATAGATAGCTGACTATATATTTCTCAAGAGAAAACTGACAGTCCAGTTAAGTCGGTGTAAATATAGGGAACGACAAAACAAGATCTGATACTGCTCTTGGGGTCAAATGCCAAGTAATCCCACTGTTGTCAGTGAAGTTGCAATCAGGATAATTTGGCCCTGGATCTGTGAATTACATTGTTCAGTATTTTACAAGTCAAAAAATAGTGAGGATGAACCTGAAAATGTTGTAGACTGAGGAGGGCTCTTAGCCAGTGTTGTGCTGCCAATATTTTAACCAGAAACAGACACAAAACATTCCCCCTTAGTCTATGAGAAATATTGTCAGTGTTTAAAGAAAGGAGGGCTGAGGGGCAGGGCATTCTACAGCTTGGTTTTACACTTAAACAAAAATTCTCTCTCATAACTTTAACTAGGGAAGAGGGCAGCACCACTTGGCAAATCAACTTATAAAGTGGAAAAAAATATTTACATTGATGTAAATTCTGAGTCATGTTTTGTTTTTTATTTGTCCATGCCTGCATCTCCTTTTCTTCAGCTTTTCTTGACATCAAGTGTCTTGATATCTTTCCCCCAATTGCCTCCCTTAATTTAAGACCCTCTTTAGTGATTTTGATCTGCTTCCAGATGTTTCCACAGAGGTATCCTCCAAGGAGAATCTGACAGTCTTTGTGTATATTTCACAATTCCATTAATTGACACATAGCTTTTTTTTTTTTTAATCTTTCCTCTTTCACTTTAACAATATAGGGTCCTTTCTGAAGATGTATATACACAACAGTTTTCTCCCTTACCCCATTTCTTTGCATCTTATTTCCAAATAAGTATTCCATGCTGCAAAAACTAACAGCCATGCTTTTACATGTGTATAGTCTTAGCTGGAAGTATTAATAAGAATACAGCTTACTGTCTGCATTTAAAGAGACAAGAATCAGATTTTCTTAGCCCCTTCCTAAATTTACTGTATCCCATATCAAAATATGATTTATTGACAAAGCTGTCATAACATGTAACAAACGTCAGTCAGAATGCACTAGCAATCTTTTTATATCTAGCAGGTACATTCCTAGTTTTTAGTCTGGCTGTAACTGAATACACTGATCACTGCTAACATTCTTGTTGCCCTCCTCTTGATCTTTCCTGTAGGATAGTGCCTAAAGCTGGCCAAAGTACCCTAATTGTGCTCTAACAAACCTCTTTGAAGTTACTGGAATAATTTATTCTGACTTGTCTTAAATGCACCACTCCTTAGACATTCGGAAAAGCTGGAGGGGATGAATTAGTATCGGATTTGAAATACCTATGCACCCTGGAAATATAGCTTTGAATCCCAACAGCTTTGACTTATCCTTCATCTGACAAAGGAACTGTGTATATATTCAGTCCTTGAAGTATACCATAAAATCTGAGGCATTGTGTGCTCTGAGGTCCTATGAAGTTTTCCATAAGAATAGGGTTTTAAGGGGTATCCTTTGCCAAATTGTCATCTCCTTTTGAGTTGTGTGCCTGCTACACACCCATCCCAGAAGTGGCTGTGTAACCGCTTTCATGTACATAGTTTGCACAGCACTGTGCAATCCTTGGGGATGAATAGCACTATAGAATGGTGAACTATTACTATTTTGTTTGATTTTTTACCACATCTTATGATTGTGTCTCAGCTATCTCAGGTTCTTCACATGTCTAGTATGTCCTTGAATGGGCCAGACTAACACACAATAGTTTTTATGTCTACATCACATATCTTCAACTTGTCTCAAACCACATATCATTAACTTGTCTAAATTGGCATTCATGTAATCCAGTATAAGGCAACGGTATTTCACAATGAAGCAACTTATCACTATAAGACTTTAACATCCATGCTACTTAATACCGATTCAAGTATTACTCTCCTAGGGATCTTATTGCCCTATTAAACAATTTGAGGAAAAGAGGTAGGAGAGCTTTCCCAAACATCCTTGTAACACCATCCCTGCACGGCCCTCCTAGCTCCTGCCCCCACTGGGCTGAGAAAGTCACACAGAAACCTTGGTGTAGTGCTCACCTGGTGCTTTTATTTACAGGTTGTGTTCCTACCACCTTTCTACTATACACATAGTCCCCTTCTTACAGTCCACCAGCGAGAGAGGGGGCAAACTATCTCTCTCTGCTTCCCCTCACTGCCTTTCCTCTAGTGCAGCTTACAGCCTGATCAACTCCTCCCCTGTCTTCCAGCCCCAGCCTGATGAGACAGCAGCTGTTCCAGCTTTCCCAATCAGGGCCAGGTGATCTACCCAGCTCCAATTCACCTCCCTTAACTGGAGCTGGAGTGAGAGAGGGTTGGCTAAGCAGTTTTCTGCTTAGCACCCTGTCACAATCCTGTTTGTTTGACTGTCTCATCTGACTGTGTTGTGATGAATATTAGTGTCCCATTCTATGAGTCTATTTCTTCCTTACCTTTCATACTAACACTTTTAGGGCTAGTTAATCATATCTTTGTTTTCCTGTAATATCCAGGTTGAAATGGGGGGTGCAAGATTATTGATGGAGAAGCCAACAGAAGAGTCCAACCCTGATCTTGTACTCTTCCTTTCCTCTTGTACTTCTCTATGGTTAGTCCACATCACCATTGTTGTTTCAAACATTTTTCAGTTCTGTTACCTCTAGGCCATCCTTGAGATATGCATATCTACTCCGTCTATTTTTTGCATGAAGAGAAATAGTCTCTTACCCTGGGATCCTATACCAGTGTCAAAAAGCATGTCCTGTTTGTTTTTATCAAGATGGCCAGCACTATCAGGCAGCTCAGAAATGCCAGCTTTTGTTTGGATACCTTAGAAGTGCCTGTTACCTACTGAACTCTTAGACTACTGCCCTTAGCCAAATGATTGGGCTTTTTCTTTCATGGTTAGTGCTCTCTGCAAGCACCCTACCCTAGAGATTAGCAGATCATACCAGAGCTTGCATGTGCACTGAGCTAACACATAGTATAAAACACATGGGGCTAAGGAACAGGTTGAAAAGCATAGAAAATCCCGTGACTATGGTATATTTCCTCCAAAGGAAACTTAAGTTCTTTGCTTTTTTGACATAACCATTGCAGATGGTGTCTTAGATGCATTTCTGCTCCAGTTGCAAAAAGAATATTACAATTTATTTCAGCCTGCCTTCATTTTAAACTTGAACAACCCATAGCTAAATATTCTTTATCACCACAAAGTAATATAGTAGCAACTGGCTACAAATGTGTCTCTAGACTGTAATCTCCTGGAAGCTCAAGAAAATGCCATGCATGTGACTATGTTCAATAAATAATTATAACAATACTAACTGATATTGGCCTGAATTCTCAGTTTCACTCTGGCAATGTAATGGGGGCCTTAAAGTGCACATATATGTAATCCCATTACACTTTTAGAAGGATGTAAAGATGCTGTAGCCAACCATAGAATATAACCTGGGAAATTATATGCTGCTGCATTTTAAAGTGGTCCATATGTACCCAAGGTAGGAATGTATTGCAGATTCTTGACAGAAATATTGACTGCAAACTGCTATTGTTTTGGTCAATTTTAATGCAATATTTAACTCAACCCATTGAACCTTTGTAGGTTATCCCTGGGAAAGATGGCCTGAAATCAATCTGGTTACTCAGAGCTCATTCCCATGAGACTAATGCAAGAGGTTTGTGTGTATCATGAACAGTTCAAGGTCAGCTTAAGAGCTTGGCAGGGCTGTGTTCTGTCACCCATATTATTCAATTATCTTGTTGACTGGATGAGGAGATGAGCCCTTCATGATCACAAAGCAGTAGCTAACTTAGCTAGTGGGCTTTTTTGTTTGTTTTATTGTATGATAGCAGTTTTTAGACTTTATTTCTGATCTTGGATCTGCTCAGGCATGTAGAATATATTGCCTGTTTATGGTAATATTTCCTTTAATAGAGATGGGTGAAATCAGGGGTGCAAAAATACATCTCTTCAGATTTTGTTTTGCAATTTCCATACCAGGGAGAGTTCAGATCCGGTTCTTATTTTATTCACACCCTCAAAATTCGGGGCATAGGGAGAGAAATCAGATACCAAGTTAGGTGAAAAGGGTCCCTTCAAATAATGGTTCTAAAACAGTAATATTTTGTCACTTTTTAAAAGTAATGAGCCAAATTGACCCCGGTATAAATCCACTGATTTCCCATACATACATACATACATAAAGGATGAATGCATTGATGAAATATTAAATACACTTGAATAATCAGTAAAAATAACAAGGAGTCCTTGTGGCACCTTTAGAGACTAATAAATTTATTTGGGAATAAGCTTTCGTGGGCTGTAACCCACTTCATCAGATGCATGGAGTAGAAAACACAGTAAGCAGGTATAAATATACAGCACATGAAAAGATGGGAGTTGCCTTACCAAGTGTGTGGGGGGGTCAGTGCTAATGAAGCCAATTCAATTAGGGTGGATGTAGCCCATTCCCAGCAGTTGACAGGAAGATGTGAGTATCAGCAGAGGGAAAATTATTTTTTGTAGTGACCCAGCCACTCCCAGTCTTTATTCAGGCCCAATTTGATGGTGACAAGTTTGCAAATTAATTCAAGTTCCGCAGTTTCTTGTTGGAGTCTGTTTCTGAAGTTTTTTTTGTTGAAGAAAGGCAACTTTTAAGTCTGTTATTGAGTGTTCAGGGAGATTGAAGTGCTTTCCGACTGGTTTTTGAATGTTATAATTCTTGATGTCTGATTTGTGTCCATTTATTCTTTTTCATAGAGACTGTCCGGTTTGGTCAATGTACATGGCAGAGGGGCATTGCCGGCACATGATAGCATATATCACATTGGTAGATGTGCAGGTGAATGAGCCTTTGATGGTGTGGCTGATGTGTTTGGATCCTATGATGGTGTCCCTTGAATAGATATGCGGACAGGCAACGGGGCAACCGGGTTTGTTGCAGGGGTTGGTTCCTGGGTTAGTGTTTCCGTTGTGTGGTGTGTAGTTGCTGGTGAGTATTCACTTCAGGTTAGGGGGCTGTCTGTAAGCTAGGACTGGCCTGGCTCCCAAGGTCTCAGATTGAGGGATCATCCGTCAGGACAGGTTGTAGATCCTTGATGATGCGCTGAAGAGGTTTTAGTTGCAGGCTGTAGGTGATGGCTAGTGGAGTTCTGTTACTTTCTTTGTTGGGACTGTCCTGTAGTAGGTGACTTCTAGGTCCCCCTCTGGCTCTGTCAATCCGTTTCTTCACTTCCCCAGGTTATAGCCCATGAAAGCTTATGCCCAAATAAATTTGTTAGTCTCTAAGTTACCATAAGGACTCCTCGTTGTTTTTACTGATACAGACTGACACAGCTACCCCTCTGAAACTTGATTAATCAGCTGTGTCCTGCATATAATCATTCTTCCTGCATTTGGAAGGCTGGGACTGAAATCCAATGCTGGAAAAAAAAGTGAGATATAGGCTCTGAGTTAGCAAAGCGTTTACGCATGAGCTTAATTTTAATGGATTACTGGATTTGGTTCTAAATGACTTGCCCTAGACTACAAAAGAAGTCTATGGTAGGGACAGGAAGAGAACTGCTGTCTCCTGAGTCTCATACGTGTTAACCACAAGACCACCTTTTTTCTAAATGAACAGGGTAAACATAAAGAAAGGTATGGGATTCCTGGATGGGTGTACATTGTACACTAGGAAACAGGATGTTGATTGGCTACATAGAGATCTTTAGCACAGAACAGGTTGCAAGAAAAAGAACAACAGACACACTGCCATGGAGCAAGATAACACTAACAACAGACTTAGGTTTGGCTGAAGTAGCATCAGGCTTTATTCCAAGAGCACCACACCTCTCAGGTGAGGCGTAGATGCTACGTTGAGCAGACGCTGACTGGCACTTCCTGGGTTCTTATATAGCTAGTGTGGGCGCTGTCTGGTAGGCAATGACCAATAGGGGGTAAGCTATACCTATTCAGTTACAAGGCCTGCACAGGCTGCATGAGTGCCTTCCAGATATAATCTGCAAGCCTGAGATTATGGCGTTTTCAATTTGCAATAGAAAATTTGAGATGGGATGTAAATTTAATTTGAACCATCTCTTTTTATGTCTCATAATGGATACTAAAGTAATGAGAAGAAAAGCAAAATGAAGTGGACTGTCATAGCTTGACTTTCTTTATAGACCTTCCTGGAATAGCACTAAACTAAAATCTATAAAGTGCTAGGGTGACCTTGTGTACCTCGTATGCAATGAGATGCCATATTCCATGTAATTAGAAGTAACTGGGTTCCCTGGTTCAGACCTTTTGAGCCAAAGGAAGTGCACTGAGGATAATCAACTCTCCTACCATATGCACATTCACAACCAATTTTATTTCTGATTATTAGCACACCTCCAAGACAATGTTTGATTAATGATAAAATACTCCAGAATAAATCATTACATGGTTCATCTCAGGCAATATTGATTTTAGCTTTAAAATAGTATGATTACCCTAAATAGGAATGATGCTTACCTCTTTGGTAAAGTGCTTTGAGATCTACAGTGTTAAAAAGTGCTATATGAGAGCTACGTAATATTGACGCTTTTGCCCCAAGCTAAACTGTCCACTGCCTATAGCAGTAGCTGTCAAGCTATTTCATAATGGGGGGCTGTCCCTCAAGATCTTTTCAGGGACATTTCTGTTCCCTAACCCTAACCCTCACCTGCCAATCCTTAGTCCACACCTTCTCAGTGGCAACTATAAGCTCTGATCCAAAGCAATATTTAGAAAATACTAAAGAGACACAATGAAAATACTCTTGCGTTAGTGCAATAGTGGCAAGTTCATGTTCAGTTCCCCCCATTTCATAACTATGCTGTTTAGTTGTTTTCTCTGGGTGTAAGATTCCGGTCATTTGCGATGCACTTCCCAGGTCAGGGCACATGGAAGCTACTGCCATGTTCTACCAGTGGTTGAGACTCTCCCAGGATACAGTACTGGCAAACAGCATTAACCTGAAATGTAATCTTACAAACAGTATTTTTTTTAATTCCATGACTTTTCTTTCCTAAATACAATTCGAAAATATAAGGGTGGAAATGTTAGTTTCTGTAATATGTCCCACCACAACTGAATCAGCTTCCTGTATTTCAGAAATATTAATCTATCTGAGATTTTGAAATGAGAAGAAAGTCTGACAGTCTCTTTGTTTTTACCTAACCAAAGCTTTCACTGACTTCAGGGTTTGGAATACTGCTATTAATAAAAATAAGTATAATAATATAATAATAAATTATGTACATCATTTGTTACCTTTACAAAAAGTGCCTTGGAACTTTGCATATCAGCACAGTTAAAAGCAATATTAGCTATTTTTATCTCAATTGTAAATTTCCATAAGAACAATGAGTGTTTTGTTATTAATGGATTATGTTGAAGGGCCATGTTGTTTGCACTGGTAAAACATAGAAGCAGCTTCCAGGAGCCCATTGCAAAGCAGCCGGATGAACAGCATTCAAGCTCCCACAACTGTGTTTTTGCAAAGGGAATGTGTGCACATTTTGATTTTCATGGGAAAAGCCTTGCAGATGGTGTCTCAGAAACATTCTGCTCCAATCATAAGAGCAATTTGGCACAATTTGCTTCTACCTTACTGGATTTTTTCTAAATTGGCGCAGCAAAATATTAGCAAAATATTCTCCCTCCCTACTAAATAATACAGAGATCAAATTAAACATATATAACAAATGTTACCATGCAATTATGTTTTTTCCAGTATTCATAACAAGCCACTGGGGCTAGGTTCACAAAGAAGTGGTACTTCCTAATGATGTTAATACACGTGCGACTTTAATTCAAATGCTGTAGTTCTCCATGCTGCCCAACTTTCAGGCAGTCACAGAGCCATAAAATGTCCTAGTATGAGAATTTTCTTCTCTTCTAGTACTGATTATACTATCAGCTGGGCTTTTCTACCTCCTAATAATATGTCTGTCTTTTCTCTCATATTTCTTATGGCTGATGATACGTTTCCTAGTGGATGGACTTTTGTTGTTGGAGGTTTTTATGCTCTCTCTCTTTCTCTCTCTCTCTGTATTCATTAAGAAATTAAGCCAAATAAGGGTGGTGGTTTCTCACACCACCTTTTCAGGAGCTGCTCTCAGAGTCAGGTGTTACATTAGAAAACTGTCATTGCAACTGGCTCTAACCCGGCCCTGTAGTCAGTAGTCTCAACTGGGAGGCCAAGGACAGGAGGAGAAGGCAGAATGAATTACCTTCTTTCTTCTTTCAGAGTAACAGCCGTGTTAGTCTGTATTCGCAAAAAGAAAAGGAGGACTTGTGGCACCTTAGAGACTAACCAATTTATTAGAGCATAAGCTTTCGTGAGCTACAGCTCACTTCCTCAGATGCATCTGAGGAAGTGAGCTGTAGCTCACGAAAGCTTATGCTCTAATAAATTGGTTAGTCTCTAAGGTGCCACAAGTCCTCCTTTTCTTCTTTCTTCTAGAGCTGGCCCCATCTCCAGTTCAGGCTGAAGGCACATGGGCAGAGGAGTGTGAATAAAGTGGGCACTGCCATTGCTCATGTGGTACCTGTTCAGAGAGTAGTTCAGTCTCTGAGGCTGTCAGTCTAGCAGCTTTCATAAGAATTGAATGTACAGATATAGACGGACATAAATGAAATGAAACTGCAAGACCAAGCAAAACTATTTTTTCACATTTGACACCATTCTCTTCTGTAGCTGACCTAACCTCTTCTATTAGTTTTGTATTTGAGCCACCTGTGTGTACTGTGAGCTAGATTTTCTGTCACACTCAGGGACTACTGAGTACAGCAGGGAGACAAAGAGCTCTCAGGAAGCTAGTCAGATCACCCAGATTCTCTGTTCCAGCCCTGGCTCCAGTTTGAGGAGCCTAGGATCTCTGCTAACTTGTGCCAGCTGGTAATAGATTCTCCCAGCAGGGGGCAGGTGATGGGCATCATACTCCAGCCACTCCTCCTCTCCCAACACATCCTCTTTGTCCCAGGGCTGCAAGGAGGGAAATGTAGGAAACAGCTATGCCTGCTGTACCCCTACGGGAGACTCTTCTCTGTCAAGGTTATCCTCAGCAGGGTGGTTACGGCCAGTCTTCTCTGAGCGGTGCACAAGGAGCAAAGCAGGGCAATGATTCTGGCTTTGTTTATGCAATCTTATTGTGGTGGCCAATTTCATTACTTGCTTAATTGCATACTACATAATTTGGATTTTAGCTCCTAAAATCCTGCTGACATCATGGAGCAAATGAGGGGAAATAAGCAACATTGGGTCAACATTGGGGG
The DNA here is from genome assembly GCF_965140295.1 of Lepidochelys olivacea. Taxonomy (NCBI): domain Eukaryota; kingdom Metazoa; phylum Chordata; order Testudines; family Cheloniidae; genus Lepidochelys; species Lepidochelys olivacea. Next base: position 75,137,448 of record NC_140417.1, on the reverse strand, counting down.
ATGTTCCTTTTCCAACTGTGAATATGTCCTAATCTACGGCTTGTGATTCTATTTTCCAAATGGCTTGCCACTAATCATAGAGGTGAGATATGGAAAAACACAATTTAGACCAAACTCTCACTTTGGCTCCTTGCCAACACAGGATAGTTCCCAGCAGGTAACTTCCCCAAGGAATTTGTTCCACAGCCATAAAGACCTAGAGAAGGAGGTGTCCTCTTGATTCCTCCTTCCAACATGATGCCTAGCAGTTTATTGTTACCCTCCGCTTATGGTCTCCTCGCTAGTTTTCAATCCACAATGGTTTTTAATCAAGCAGATTTGAATTATTATTTTGATTTCTTTTGGATTTTCAGAGACATTGTATTAAATGCTTTATTCAAATCAAATGCATTTCCTTTCTTACTAATTTTTCAATTACAATGTCACAATAATTTGGTAAGATATATATTTCCCTATAACCAAGCTGCCTATTGCTCCTGGTACTATTACACCCTAGCAGCTAGATACTAAATTGGGATATACAAGGCCCCAATCGTAGGACATCAGCTTAGGTTGCAGTGGTAAGAGGTACTTGCAATATTTACTTATCTACTCAGTGTTATGCGCTGCTGCACCCCAGAACAGCAATACCAGCAGAGCATTATGTATGTATTGAGCTAGGGCAAGAAACAAGTATAAACTGCTATGATCAGTGGGTAATAGTAGTGAAGCAAGAGCTTGTGGGTGTTCAGGTGTTTGTTTCACACCATCAACCAAGAGAGAATGCCTTAGAAACTCCTACAGCATCTTTTACAAAACTGCACTTGGCAACATTCAACTTTATGCCAACATGTTAGAGTCAGGTTAGCACCTGTGCTCACGAAGAGTCTTAGCAAAGATAATAATGTCATCCAAAAAGCAACATGCACCCTGGATATTATCAAGTAGCTAAGAGACCACTCTCTGAAAAACCTTAGGAGCAGAAACTAAACCAAAAGGAGTTGTTGGTAGTAGTACCTCCCAAATGATGTTCTGAAAGTCAATAACAACTGTAAACTTTCAACCACAGGTATCTGCCAGTAACACAGAGAAAATCTAGGATCCACATACCAGCATGTCACCTCTTCAAAGGTTGGCAATTGAAACTGTTCACATTTCACATAATTATTAAGTGCCCTAAAATCTGTGCACAGTTGAATGCTGCGATTTCTTCTTCTGTACAATCACCAGGGGAAAGCTCCAATACATAGGCCCTTCCACTGCCTGAATGATACTATTATCTTTCATGCTCTGCAGTTCTGCTTGGATCTTGTCTACAAGTGCAGGAAGAACACAATGTGCAGGTGGTTCAAATGGCTTGGCATTTGAATCCAACTGCAGAGAGTACACATATCCTGTGGACACAACACCATCATCATTAAATAAACCATGGTGTCCAAGGGTTGGGTATTCCTTCTATTCTAGGCAACATAGCCACACCTGAGGTGTCCTACGCAGGTTCAAGCATAACACAAAGCTGTAAGCACAGATCGTAGGACAGCAATCGCAGCCATGCCTTTAACAATGTAAAACTTTGTAGTCAAGGCTATGCCTTGTAGATCACAGAACATACAGCTTCACACATTGTCTGCATAGTATACAAATTCCAAGCTTTTATGACCACTGTAGTCAGACAAAAGTCCATATTATGAACTAATCCACCGAGGATAAGGTTAACTTCAGCACCCATATCCACTAGGCACTTCAACAGTGTACCGTTAATTTCAATAATACAGGATACCAGCTCCAGCACCTTGCCATATGAGAAGATCGTACTAAAGGAAACGTCAGAGTCCCTAGTGAAGGTGGTCTCATGCCGCGTCAGATTTACAGTTTGAACTTCAGGGCTCCCATCATTGTGAACCAGTGTCATGGCATGCTAACTTAGTGTCCTTCCTTCCCACAAACCCAGCACATAGCAGATCTAGCCAAGCAGGCAGGGAAATTGGCCAAGTGACCCATACAACCACAGCAGAAACAGTGAGGAGCCGGTAAATTTCATTGTCGAGGTTGTAGGTAGTGTCCTATGGAAACAGGTGGAGCAGCTGATGGTTTACGTATAGATACAAAGGTAGCAGCAGTCTGAGACATAGAACCCCTTTCAGCTTGAGTCCTCTCAAATGCCTCGCTCCTAGCAACTGCAGCATCAGAAGACAGAGTTCTAGTATCTTCATCCAGTAGCTGTTCACCCAGGTGGCCACTGGCTCCACCAATCACACAAATATCCCTGACCATGATCATCATCAACATCTGCAAATTCACAGTCTTGGGCTAACTACTGTAAACAACATGCAAATTCATATATGGTTTTGCTGGGCTGCTGTTGAGCTTCAGAAATCATTTTCCTCTTTTGCAAAACAGAGTCTTCAGTCCCAAAATACACATGGAGGGGCTGCATAGGCACACCAAAGGAGGACTTGGGCTCTGGGAGACCAACATAAATATAAATGCCATTGCGGCCTAAGCAGTTCTGCAGCAAGGGTAACCTAGCAGCATGGAAGAGCTTCAGGATCTGCACATATTTCTGAAAATTCCAAGTGAAGTATCACCAGTCAACAGTCGAAGGAGGTGCAGGTAGCCTGAGTTGCAGAACAGAAGCACTCATTGCCTTCATGTTATGCTCTGATGCACCCCAGAACCATAATCCCAAAACACAAGGAAATCAACACAAGAAATGCAGGTAGGTGGTCAACCAAAAGATGTAATAACCAACATGAACCAATTAAGTCAGCAACAGTCTGTACGAAACATACTAACAGTCTAAATGGCAGGTATGTAGCATCATGCACTGAATAAATGCATAAATGCAAAACTATGTCCAAACCCATGCTGGAGCACTGAATTCAGGCAGCAGTAACAAAGAAACAACAGGGAGCAGGAAGCAATAAGCAAGAAGGCAATCTGCACATACAAATCATCACACTCAGCTAAATGCAATGCTCCTGCAGCTGGCTAGAGTAACCCAAAGGTGGACAGCCTTGGTCATCGAGAGATGTAGGGTTTAGCCAGAGTTACTGAAGGATGTGCTGAGTCAGCACAGTCACAAACAGCCTCCATGCTGGGGTTTCTATGAATACGTTCCCACAGGCTAAAGAAGCCTCCTCTGCCAGTGTCCTTGTGGAAACCCACTCTCCAACATGGGCAAGCTCCCCACAGATGCAAGGCCAGCTCCTGGCACAAGAGATCATTGTTTCTTTTCTCTTTTGCCAGTGGGGATCAAGCTTTGGAGGTTTAGTGATATTTTTCTCTTCCTGTGTCTTCCATTATTTTAATAGGGACAGAAGTTAGACTGATAAGAGTAGGATTTTTGCAGCATTGCTCTACTCTTCTTCCGTTATTTCTGACAGCAATGACCCTATGGACATTTGCACTTCCTACCTCACAATCCTGAGGCTGCACCTTACCCGTGACAATTCACATATTTGATTATACAAACCAGTTCTTTATTGGTTTTTATTTTACCTAATTTTATGAAGATGAAAAGCAAATTTGTTTTAACACGGTAAGTACAGCTACTTAGATATACCTGCCCGCCCCCCACCTCCCACTACTCTGATAGCGCAAGGCCGTTTTACAATTTGGTTTGTATCTATCTGTCTCCTTATTTAGGTTCATATACCATGCCCATCACCTTGCTATCTGATACTTGGCTCCCATGTTTTTGCTACTCTGTTTACTTTTAGCATTGTCAGAACATTTGCTTACAGTTAAACTTACACCAGCGAGACACCTGGCAAATAACTAGACTCTCTAACAGATTTTAATTTCTGTACAGCAGCCCAAATAGGCATAAGCATAATAGGGAGTTCTGGCAGGCATATAAAGTAGCTGTGCTTGGAGACTGATATATGTGCAACTGAAACGTTGTAGGATGATAGGAGTGCCTTTTATTTCAACTGTACATGTGTCACCATTGTGAAAGAGACAGCTCTGTGGGCTACCCGGTTCTGCCAACACTAGTGATATGTTCATTAAATAGATTTTAATTAACTGTTCTTACTACTATTCTAATTTGCAATTCCCAAATCTCAGCATTTAAACTTAAACTGGGCCTGTGTTTTCTCTTAGCTCGGGTGCATTTATCAGCTAGCAGCATAAGTAACTCAGAGACACTTTCACAGCACTGCTGACCCTGAGCCTTATAAAATCAAATGCATAGCCTGCTAATGGAATGTGAAAGCACTGGGTGTTTCTGATATTTGCTTTCTTCTTCCACTGAGGAATATCTAATTCCTGTTCCAGGAACTTAATAGCTGCAGAGCTGAGTTATCCTCACAATTTATTCATTGCTGCTTTTGTCTTGATGGTTGTTAAATGTCTGTAATTAAGCATAGAAGTTTGTTAGCAATGAGGGGCACATAAAGCATGAATTTGGGAAGATACAAGGAACTCCACCTAGAGGAAAATCAATGCTGCTTTCATAATCTTAATTTCACTACAACCTTGCTTAACATTTTCTGGCCTTGTTTACCAGCTCAGCAAGGTTAAGGGCCACAAGATGTCAGTGTAGTACCAAGCATGGAGCAATGGTGAGTGACATTTCCATAACCATCAACATCGCTAACCAGGCAATACAGCTTTGTCTCTGAATTCAAAGCAAAACACTCAAAATAAGCAATGAGATGATCCTCATGAGTGACCATTAAACTGCTCTGAGTATGCAACACCTGAGAGCAGCAGAGAAATAAGCCCAGCAATCCAGAGTAAATATGGACTGAAGAAGCTGATTGTGCCTGCAGTGGGGGCAGACAATACATCTGCCTTCCTGGGTTCTTTGGGCTGCCAGTCTTCACCCCTTCCACTGTTGATGTAATACCCAGCAATATGAAGGAGAGCTTTTCATATTACTTTTCCTGCTCTAGCGCCCTGCATTCTGCCTTATCCTACTGCAATGGCAAGATGAAGTTGACACCGAAGGAGAAGGAAAAAAAGGAAAAATGAAAAAACTACTGGTTGAAATGCAATTTCCTGTACAGAGTTTAGAATTCTTGCTAAAGAAAATGAGTCAAATGGTTTACAAAGGGACATGATATCAGTGTGATAATCTTGACAATGGTTAAAGAGACATATTCAAATCCTGTTCTTTTTTACTCTCCATTATAGAACCATTTGAGAAGCTTGACGACAGAGGGTCTGATATTTAAAAACCAGGCCACCCTCCATGCAGAAGATCTGGCCACAGTGCACATGCAATTGTGCCTTTATGGGGTGAACATTTTTGTACATGTAAAGCAAATTGGGAAGGCATGGGAACACTTGCCATGTACTTGCCAGTGTCTCTGATACGCAGGTACGTGGACATAAGTGCATGCAAACAGATGCACATTTCACAGATATGCCTGGACCTGTTCTGAAAGTCAGACCCAATAATATTTCCCTACAAATTTAGCCCATTTGGTAAGCATGTTTTAAATATGGTAGCATATGGGTTTGGTTTAGTCCTCCCTCATGCACCAGCACCATTAACTCTGTCAGCAATAGCTCTGTATTCCATGTTCCTTCTGCTTGCTGTGCAGTAGATTACATGTGAGAGGTGAATATTTTTATTTTATTTCTCATTATTCAGAGAGAGGTTAGGTTTTTAAAGAGAGAGATTTCAAATCCTAATGTCAATTATAAAATATTTTCTAAAAAAATTAAAGGAGGCAACTGTGGTGCTAAACTGCTTGTCAAATCTTTTTTAATTAATACAGTTTTTTTAGCACAGTTGTGGCTTTGATCTGGAGCTAGGTCTGACCCAAACGCTGAAATCCACACACCCAGGAATTTGGGATATATTTGGAATCTGAGGCTTGCTCTAGGCCCAAGTTTCATAAATGGCCCCTATCTGTTTAATAGGCTGAAACAGACTCCCAACACTTGGGGTGCCTGAAATCCACAGCTAGGCCTGAATTTTGCAGAGTGGGCCCATTTTTGTTTTTAATCTTTTCAACAAGAATTCTTTACATTGGTGGTTCCCAGCCTGTGCTCCATGGCGAGCTGTATATCACATGACACAGGCTTCTCCTCCTTTCTTTTCAGCTACCCTTACAGGAGTGACCCAAGATGCCCATCAAAGTAGTGAGAAAGAGGGAGGACCCAGTCTGGTTGTTTTCATTATGGGCAAATGCTGTGGAGAAAGAGGAATCAGGAGCTGCTCTGAGGAACTGGAGTCACCAGTGGGAACTGATCTGCCAGTCATCAACTGGTCTGTTCCCACCTGGGCACAGATTCAGCTGGTTCACACCAGCTCAGTGTACTGGTACCTTCTTCATGACACCTTCTTATTCTCTGAAATCTAAGCGTCATCTCAAAAGAAAAAAAAAAGACTCTGGCCATTAAGTTGGCTTAGATAGCCTTGAAAATGTGAACCAAGGTCTTGTCTAAATGTCTGGCACAAACTAAAAAGTTATATAATTCACATTAATGTAGTCCAGAACACAGTCCTTTTAGTTTGTGCCAGCAAGGTCTAGGTGAGGCAGTCAGAGCACAGTGCTTCAGAGTGCTCTACAAATCATTCCATATAGACCAGATTGTGGCAGCATGTGGACAACTCCCCCCCCCCACCCACGTGTAACTGAGACAATGGTATCTGCCTGTGTCATAAATATAAAGGGAAGGGTAAACCCCTTTAAAATCCCTCCTGGCCACAGAAAAACTCCTCTCACCTGTAAAGGGTTAAGAAGCTAAAGGTAACCTCGCTGGCACCTGACCAAAATGACCAATGAGGAGACAAGATACTTTCAAAAGCTGGGGGGAGGAGGGAGAGAAACAAAGGGTCTGTGGATCTGTCTTTATGCTGCCTTTGCCGGGGTTAGACCAGGAATGGACTCTTAGAACTTTTAGTAAGTAATCTAGCTAGGTACGTGTTAGATTATGATTTCTTTAAATGGCTGAGAAAAGAATTGTGCTGAATAGAATAACTATTTCTGTCTGTGTATCTTTTTTGTAACTTAAGTTTTTGCCTAGAGGGATTCTCTGTGTTTTGAATCTAATTACCCTGTAAGGTATCTACTATCCTGATTTTACAGAGGGGATTTCTTTACTTCTATTTACTCCTATTTCTATTAAAAGTCTTCTTGTAAGAAAACTGAATGCTTTTTCATTGCCCTCAGATCTAAGGGTTTGGGTCTGTGGTCACCTATGCAAATTGGTGAGGCTTTTTATCCAACATTTCCCAGGAAAGGGGGGGTGCAAGTGTTGGGAGGATTGTTCATTGTTCTTAAGATCCAAGGGTCTGGGTCTGTAGTCACCTAGGCAAATTGGTGAGGCTTTGTACCAAACCTTGTCCAGGAAGTGGGGTGCAAGGTTTTGGGAAGTGTTTGGGGGGGAAAGACGTTTCCAAACAGCTCTTCCCCAGTAACCAGTATTTGTTTGGTTGTGGTAGTGGCCAATCGAAGGACAAAGGGTGGAATATTTTGTACCTTGGGGAACTTTCTGACCTAAACTGGTAAAGATAAGCTTAGGAGGTTTTCATGCAGGTCCCCACATCTGTACCTTAGCATTCAGAGTGGGGGAGGAACCTTGACAGCCTGCCTGTGCAGACTCTGAACCAATAACTCTAAGAAGTGCCAACTGACCATTCATTTCAATGAGGTGATACCCAACGATGCCAACATAGACATTTAAAGCTTGTCAAAGTAGATAAGAAAGGATGGGGAGTCTCATATTATGAAGATCCACATGTACTTCTGTGAGTGACAGAGCCCAGCAAGGCATCTAAGCATCCCCACATCCCATGAAAGTCCATTAAGGTGTACAAGCCAAGTCGAAGAGCATGTATGATCATATTTTGAATAGCTGTAAAATCTACTTTTAGTGGTGTCTCATGTGGGTTGATCTTGGAAGCACAGTCCCCCCACCACCCCAAGCTGAGTGCTGGTTCTCCAGAAAGTAGTGAGGTTTTTTTTCTCCTAAGGCCACATTTTCAAATGTATCTAGGCCCCTAACAATGCAGATAGGTCCTTAGTGAGATTTACAAAAGTGCCTAACCAGGATAGGTACCTAATTCCCTGCCTTGGTACTGTTACTCTTTTACTGACCTGAGTGGTTAGCCAAAGTTTGGGGTCCTGTGGGCTGTTTTTATTAGGAAGAGAATTTGAGGACCGAGTCAGAAATCTTTGATGCAATCTTGTTTATTTGCAAAGAAAAGTCCTGTTTCCCTCAACATGGGAGGAATAAAATAGCAAGAGACAGTTTCTTTGCTCATAGCTCCAAGCCCGTCAACCTGCTCACAGCCCAAAATGTTTTCTTTGGGGTTTTCGTAGAGGTCATCTAGTCCAGTCCCCTGCACTCATGGCAGGACTAAGTATTATCTAGACCATTAAGTATTATCTAGACCAAGCTTTTCTCAGGACCTCACTCTCAGTGCTTGTTCAGGCTGCGTCTAGTGCTTCCTTGGCCTTTCTGGTCTTTCTTCTGTTTCTCTGAGAGACTCGCAAACCTTCACAGAACACTAGCCCCTGAAACCCCTCCACTCACGGGCCATTGTTTTGGGCAGTGACATATGCTTGTGTTTGTCGTTGAGGCCACTATTTAGCTACCTGGTTGAATAAAGGAGCTTACTGGTTTATTACAGCTATGTGATGTAAGCAGAGTCTGAATGAGGTCTCCCCTGACATCTAGTGGTGAGCTGTGGAAAAGGACTTCAGGAGCTGATGTCGTTTGCATGGACACACCCACCCTGCATAGGTGCTCAGCATGATGGGATTACTTGCACAAATGATCACTTGAGGCTGATGTTGGATCCCCAATCTCCTTGTTATTGGGGCAGGAGTAATAAAGTGTTGTTACTCTTGTTGTGTGAGCCGAGGGCAGCAGAACTGTACCTGACATATCCTGATGGAGGTATTCACCTTCAACTGAACGGCACTCGCTAGGCAGGGGATATGGGTTCCAGAGCACAGTGAGTTGAGAGAAGGTGGGCCCTGTTTGAGGGTCCTAAACACCATTTGACCCTTCCTCTAATTTAGACTCAATTAAGAGTCTTGTTACAGCCTGCAGAGCTGAAATCACTGAGTATTAGACCTGCTTTGGGACAATGTCTCTATTACAAGAGACTACCCAGTGTGCACCAGAAGTGAGGCTCCTCCCCACCAACAGCTGAAATTACTGAGAGCTGAAATCACTGACAGCTGTTAAGTGGCAGGCCCTGAAAACATGTTGGTGAGTGGCCTGCTGGGAGGTGGGTGGAGAGGCATGGTGAGTGGCCAGCAGGGAGGCTGCTTGATCATTGCAGCTGGTGGAGAGGCATGGCCAGCAGGGCAGCTAGTGGAGAGGTGCAGCAAGTGGCCAGCAGGGTGGCTGGTGGAGAGGGCCAGAGCAAAGCTCTGTGGAGAGCTATGGCAATTGGGGCAATGAGCAAGTGCCTTAGCAGGATGGGAGGTGAACTCTGCTGATAAACCTCTGAACTCTGGGGCTGCACTGGCCAAGGAAAGCAACTGAGTAGGTATAGAGAAGGGATTGACACATTAAATGGACTTTTGGGTTGCTGGATTTAAGAACCTGAGGGGGAAAAGGACACTGCCCCACTTACTTGGGGATGCGTCTTTTGCTCATGGTTTATGTTTATGAACCCTAGTTGCAGTGTTTTCCCAAATTAATGCTGAGTTCCTTCCCTCCTTTTATTAAAAGTTTTGCTACACTCAGACTCTGTGTTTGCGAGAGGTGAAGTATTGCCTCTTAGAGGCATCCAGGGGGTGGTGTGTAATTGTCCCAGGTCACTGGGTGGGAAATTGAGCTGGTTTTGTGTATGTATTGTTGAAAAGGAACCCCTAGATACTGAACCCGGCCCTTGTTGCTGCCAACTTTGACTAGCAGAAGGGTTACAGTTAAATGAAGTGGCAGATACAACCCCCAGTTTCAAAGTGGTTTGACGCAATCTATAGTCGCAATTTTGTTAATCCCACTAGGTGCCTGTCTAGGCACCTAAATACCTTTGTGACGCTTGTTCATAGTCAGCAGAAAATACCAATCACAACGTTGAACAAACTGTGTGGTAAAACAGGAGGCTATAGCCATATTATTTTTATCAATTTATTTTCAACCAATGCTGAACCACAGCCAAATGATTCTGTTCTCAGCCCTAACACCTAATAAGGCATTTGGCCAAACTCTTTTCTATTGGTACAAATGTGATCAAAGATTGATTCTATGTCTGCAAAAATTTAGTAAATGAAATTGCACAACTATAATATTAGATTAACAAGGGTCTCCTTTGTCTCTCTCTACATATCTTTACAAACAGCTACTTTCAAACAATGTAATAAAAGTTGCAAGGTCAAACACTCAAAAGTGAAGAAATGGGAGAAGAAAGGCTGCCCATGTAATCTTAATTCAGCCCCCTTGTGGATCTCCATTAAGATACAGTTTAATTACAGGGTCCCGTACTCTTTTTTTTTTTTTTTTTTTTCCCACAAGGCCCCTGCTTCATTCGGTACAATGGGCTCAGTGAATGCATCAGGGTTGTGTTTTGCATGAGGCAGTTGTGCATAGGGCTCCAACCTCAGGGGAACAGCAAAGGGAACCTCCCTAATCACTGCCAAATTTCAAATCCCTGCTGCAAATGATGCAGCTCTTCAAAAAATAGTTGCAGCCTTTTTTTGTAATGGGAAGTGTGAGGCATCCTGACTAGAGGGGGTTCCTGTAATGTGTGTGTGACTAGATACATTAATTCTTATTGCAGCCTTGTAAAATGTGACTTGTCCCTGCATCCTGAGTGTAATGATTGTAGATATCATTACTTTCCCTCATTGTCGTCACTGTGATGGTAAAGATGGATAGGTAGACTTTGAACCTGGGCAGGCAAATATTCATGACAATATTTCAAGTCTACCTTTTATGTACCGGGTAATTAAGGCCAACTCAGAGTCACAGGTGGTGTCCCTGTACAAGCTGGAAGAGAGGACTGAGGACAGAGACAGTAAGCTGGACAGCATTATCCTTGAGGAAACTCAACTGCCTTCAGCACTACTGTACAATGTTATCAGGATGCAGGACATGTGAGCTGCACACACTTTAAGCTTTGCTCTTTTACCCTATGTCTGAGAGTAATTAACTTTCTTTAAGCGTGTCCCTGAAGGAAAATATAATGGATCCTTTAGTATTATCAAAGCAAAGAGAAATGTATGACTTTAGAAAGCCTCATTTGGAAAATCCTACATTAAAGCATGCATCCAGTGCTTTGTCATTAAGATCCATCTATAAAATCCCATCATGAAATGCTGAGAAGCACTAATGCACTCATGAGGACACATCCAAATTACATAAAAATAACTTTATGTGGAACATTTACCTGACAGAGAGATGAATGGATCTCTGCATCTCTTCCTTCTGTGTTAATACTCTTTAGTTCACTTCGGCCCATTCAACCATCTTTTAGTAAGAATGAATGTAATTACTACATTGCTGTTCTAATTACCATCATATCATATCTTTATTCAAGGACACGGGATCGCTAAGGACTGCAGATTTGGCAACAGCCACTAAAATCCTATTTTTATTAATTTTGGTCCTACATACATTATAAACAGAGGGAAGCGCAGAATGCTGTTGTCATAAATGAGGCATTCCACTGCACAGGGTGCAGGTAACTGATGCTTCCTCAGACCAGTAAGGTTTCAGGACTGGTTTGACTGCAGAGTAAACCACTGGCATTTAGCATATGTCATCAGCTCCCCCAACACTACCTGCTTCTTTCCTCGAGGCTCTAGTCTTCCAAAAAGAAACAAACAAAACCTCTTCCATTTACAAAATCTTCCCTGTTTATACAAATTCCAGTGAAACTCCTGGGGTAACACAACTGAGGCATGAAAAACACATGCATGTTTGTTTTATTTTTCTCTCATTACACTGTGAATTCCCAAGGTAGAGCTAAAGCAATTTGTCTGAAAAATGTCCTCCCCTTTTTTGCATACCTTGGATGTTGCTGTCAACATCTAATCCAGCAGCAACAGTGGATATTACAGTTTTTATAGGCTCCAATAGCAAGTCAATTTAAAAGACAGGATTATCTGGCAAAGGAATAAACCTGCTAAAGTATAAATTTACTATGCCTGGAATTATGCAAAGTGGAAAGGAGATTGCCAGAGAATATCTAGTAGTATGATAAAACAGTCATGGAAAGAAATAAAATCTACATCAGCTTCTTTTTTTTACCACAGTCAGCCAAGATATCAAAATTTGGGAAATTCAAAGTTGATACAGGAAAAAACAGGATGAGATTAAACCTCTCTGATTATATCATTATATGAAATATGTACATAGCTGTAATCACTATTTTCCTGGGTTGTAATTTATGGATACATGATCTATATAGTTAATGAGTAATCACCATTCTAATAAAAGGTAAACTTTCAAAAACAGTTAACGTTACATATACAATTCCCCTTAGCTCTAGTTTTTGGTTATAAAAATATTTACTAGATTTGCTATTCTAATAGCAAATGTGTCTTATAAATGACAGGCCAATATTCAACCATTTTCAAGAGAGTTTTGTGCACCCACTTAGCATGTGCAACTAATTGTGTCTCGAACATTTGTGGCTGTGAACATACCTGGCTAGCTGAGAGCCCAACTGATGGATTATGGTAAAATTCATTGCTATGCAAACACAGTTTGAATACAATGGACTTTAATTCATTTGCGTATTGCAGTCTCACTGGTTCAAACGCTATTAAAGTTGTTTAAGATTTCTTGTCTACTGAAAAGGCATATTTTGGGATTAGAAAGTCCTATGATAGAAAATTATTAATAGATGATACATGTAGTGGGCAAGAATTGTGACTCTTTTGTTTCTAGTTGTCAGTTGGATTTTGCAGTATCTGTGTAAATATAAATACAGCATATAAAATGAAACACTGAAAACCAATTCCTGATAAAAGATAAAGGTTAATAATACCCAGACAGAGTTTATGAACACAATCAAATGACTGTGTTGAAGAGCTCCCCATCGTAATTTCACAGACAACTTAGGGCCAGATATTGTCACCATTGCTTACATATAGTAGGATCTCATTGAGTAGCCCCAATGAAATCAGTAGTACTTCTTGATGAGTAAAGCACAATTCAGTGTAAGGCTGGCAGAATTTGTCTCTCTCAAAAGTTTCTGAGAAACTTTTAAATATCATTTAACTGTGTTAATCTCATAGTTACCTTTCCAAGATTCCCTGAAGGAATTTTAGGAGTCCAAAAAAACGGCTGCTGTAAAAGTGATTCAATTTACCATTGTAAGTGAAATTTGAATAATTTACTTGTGGAGTTTCAATGTTGGCAACTAAGTTTCCATATTTTCCTGGCGCGCTGGTATAAGTAAATCAAAACTTCCCAAAAACTTGCTTGGGTTCACATTCCACAACACACTTAAACTCACCCCAAATTTGTCAAAAGAGATCAGAAAAAGTAGCACAGCGGAGCGTAGTTTGAATAAAACTTTGTGGATTTATGTTTTATCACAAAACCAGGTAAAATTGAATGGTTTCAGATGAACTTCACTTGGGGTTTTGGTGGGCCTGAAACTCAAGGTGAAACAGGAAGAGAGGGATACGGACCAAACCCCAAGAGGTCTATACAAATATCAGAAAATTGAACTGCTGGGTACCCCAAGATTCTAGAAGGAATATAGTGCCACGTTATTTCATTGTGGGGGATGAGGACCAAGAAAGGGGATTTATTAAGGCTGTGATGATGCTAGGTTTGTTCATCATGGAGGCACGCAGAAGTGTTGCAATAAATTCCTTAATAACTCATTCATTGCCTTACATCTACTTTCAAGCAATCCCACTATACCATATTTTAATGTAATAAATACCTCTTCCCCGTGCCCCCCCCCCCCCCCAGGAACACTTCAAAGTTGGGAGGTGTCAGATGATACCTGCCAGACATAGGGTTGGTCTCCACCTCTGAAATTTGTCCCGTAGGACAATCTAATTTGCCAGACAATAATGGTATTAATGTAAATCACCATGGCCTGATGTTTTGCCACAATTATTATGGAGAGAGGAAAACAGTCCTGCAGACAGCACTTTCAGAATATTTGGGATGATCACCCAAACTGTAGGTGAGATGGGTTCTCTCTCTCTCTCTCTTTATATAATTCCCGGGATAGTTACAATGAAAATGAATGCAGCAACTTTATTACGCTAGCAGCTTCCCTTCTGGGTGACTCACCAGTGTGAAATCAGAGTCATCTGGGGTTGTTTCAGCAGTGGGGGCACAGTTAGAAACATGTCACCATCATTCCTCAGTGCTGTCTGTCTCTTCTGGCTCTGTGCTAGTGATCAGGCAGGCAGAATGAAATATACCAGGCGTCTGGTGTATTTTAATCTGCCCACTTAGCCACAATAATGGGCAGGGAGAGAGCAGAGAGAGACGGCGTGACATGACATGCACGCAGCTGCCTGCAAACCATAAGCAAGCTCGTGCATCTAATTTTAGGCCTACCAGCCTTGACGGTGTCCCTTTCATTAAATGCCCCCAAATAATGACAAAGACAAACATACATTCTTAAGACTGCATTCCTAACACTGGGAACTTTCTTTCTGACATTTACCACTGGCAAGTGCCTTATGTCTAGCGTTGAGATGTCTGTGACAAAAAAATATATATTTTTTGTTTTTAAATGAATCAGGCTTCTACAATAGCTTGTGTTTGGAGTTTTATTTATTTATTTGATTAGCAGTTCAGTGGAAGAACTTTGAACACCTGTGATCTCCAGACAATGTGTCACCACCTTACTTTCCAAAGACCTGAACTTCTTTTTCTTTCCTCTCTCCCCTTTTGAGTCAGGCTAATATTTGTACCTTTTGATACACAGGGCTCTGATGGGACTTTAGGGCCTTAACCCTGGAGTTGTCATGTCTTGTTAGATTTGACGCAGTCAGACAGCTTCGTGGTAGCTGAAGGCTCTGCGGATAATTGTCATTTTTTCTTTTCCCTTTTTGGAATTTCAGACCCCTGAAAGCTCCTGTAGTAGAATAAATGAATGAATAAATACATAAATAAAAGTCTGACGACTGCTACCTGAAGCAAGCTATTGCCTGTAACCTGTAGCACTAATCGGGATTGAAGCGGAGTATGGGACGCAAAATAATTATTCACATGATAAATGTGATGGCTGCTTGCTTTAAAGCTAAAAATATGAAAACCAGGACAAGGCATAGAGGTTTTAGCTTTCATAAACGATGAGACTTTATACCTGTTTCAGTGAAATCTCATAATTGCTAGTGTGACTTCAGGCTTCTGCTCATCCAGAGCTTGATTAATAAGTTTGATTACATTTAAAATAGTGCATGTGATTAGGAATGACAACACAATTGGAATAGGCCGAGTGACAAACTGGAGAAGACTAACATTCCCATAGTAGTCAATAGCCTATGAGAGAGGCATCCTTGATATCCCTACAATGTGTGTCTGGGGAGCATGGATCAGCATTTACATCACATTCCCTGTCAGCCCAGGAGAGCTAATGAGCCAACCAGCAGACCCAATTCAGTGATTAATCCTGGTCACGTGCTGCCTGAGGCATGTTGTGCATATGCTAAGAAGAAGAATGTATGACTATCTAGAGAATTCCCTTTAGTTAGCATCTAAAAGTTACAGTGATGATACTCTGATAGGGAGGAGGATTAATTACAGTGCCTTTTAGGATGTTTTAGGTTTCCCCATGCAACTTCCATCTCTGTATCGAAAGCTAAAGCCACCCCTTTGTGAAGGGATTCTAGCAGCAGTCATCACTACTTTATAGAAATGAGCCATTGGGGTGCAGCAGAATATTCAGCAAACAGAGAGAATAGCTTGAGAGTGGAAAGGTGGAATCTGAGACTCCAGTCAGCCAATCAGAAGATCGTGAGTGAAGTCAGGGGGTTCCTCAAGTGAGTTATGACTTACTGGAGAATAGAATTGGGCAAAGGAAACTAGAGGTGATGGCAAAGGGGGGAAGCTTAGAAACAGAAAAGTTTACTATCACAGTTTCAAAGTAGCTGCACCTGTATTTCCCCCTTCACGGTCCCCAGAGGGCATTTACTTCAAGCTTTCCAGCTCCCAGCCATCATCTCTTATGCATGGAGAACCAAGTCTCACTTCCTTCTGAACAGGGTTTTTAAGACTGCACAGCTCCCTGCCTACACTGTGGTATTTCGAGCAAGCCAGTCTGCCTGAAAAGGCAGCGTCTATGCTTCATTTTTTCTCTGAGGGCTAAGACCAGTTTATTGCCAGCAGTTACAAGTTACCACACAGGTCTTTCTAAGCAAGCAGCTTTGTTCTTAAGGTGAAAGCATTACTGAGAAAGCATATAAAACAATAAAAGAACCTACATGCTAAAAAGCTTATCAGAGGTCATCCCCAAGTCCAACATAAGGCTCTAGTAAGTGTCAGTCCTTCAAACCTCACAACTGGGTTTTCCCTTTGATTACAAGTTCATATCAATCTTTAGATCAGGGGCAAAAATGAAGGTCCGATGTAGTTTAAACTTGGGCTAGTTATCCAAAAGTCCTGTCTTTGTCTGTTGTTCTCTGGAGAATCCTGTTTGAACCAGAGTATTGGAGCCTCCCCAGGAAGTGGTACCTCTCTGGAGGAGCTATAAACTGGGTGATTTGCCTTAATCACTCCTTACGGTTTTCACTTCCTGGAAGAGCTGTGGTAACACTCCCCCTGTGCAGTGCATTCAGTCCCTGGCCCACATTAACCATTCATACACTTAATACAACATGGGCTCCCCAAGATATTGCAGGAAATTGCCCTATCTGTCACAGTTACAGTTTAAAAAGGCAGGGAAATGGAGAGAAGAGAGAACTTAAAGAGTGATAGCGTAGAGAGAGAGGGGATAGAGTTGTTAATTTTGAATTGGACCACATCCAAATTAATGAAATAGAACTGGTCTTATGATTTTCAGGGCCTCCTGGCTTTGTTGTACCTCCTTTTGCCCCAGTTATGAGAGGGCCATGGACTAAGCTGTGAGTTGCAAAGAGTACATGGGGATCACCAACATGTATGGAATGAACGCTTCACTGTGTAGTGCTTGCAAGTAACACTAGACAGGTCCAGGTTTTCTGACCTTTTCCATATTGGCCTCCTCCCTTCACCCTCTATAATATCTCTTGACCTGCCAGTGCTGCTCAACCTCCCATTAAATATATAGTTACTCTTGAAAATTAATTGTAAAGGTTAGATTGGTTTAATACCAAAAAAGAAATCTGAAAGAAAGTCACCCACTGATATAACACAGAGCGAACACTCTCTGTGCTGATAAACTTAAAAAAAATGTCTGCAGCTGATCAGCAGTCACAAAACATCAAGGCTTATGCTTCAATGCTGTGTCAAAGCTAGTTTCAGGGTTGTAGCGAAAAGCTTGACGCTGTAAAGCTCAACCGAGCATCAACACCACACTAAAGCAGCAACCCTGGCACTTGAGACTGCCAACTGGATGGGTTATATAAACTTTTTTTCTGAAACGACTAGTGAATCAAACCATACAGACTAGCGCCAAAACATTTTCTCAGACCAATGTCATGGAGTTACGCTAGCACTGTGCTTTACACAACAACAGGGTTTCATTTTTACCAGCTCTAAGGTAGTATAACATTGTAACAGAATCATCCAGTCATGATCTAAACCTTTATTTCTCTTTATTTCCCACATCCAAGTGCCCTCCAGGACCATCCCATTTTTGGTGGGAGGCTTTAATGGTGAAAGAATGTAGGTGACTCTCACCTCTGTCTGATCAGAACAAAGGAGGTGAAGAAGGAGATGGTCTCCCTCTGGTGAACTTAGTTGCTGATGCAGAAGGAATCCTATAGATCTGTGTCAGCCTGCACACTGTATTTAAAACTATATGGACTGAAAAGGAGTGACTGGATTGGCTGGTTAACAAGCATACCTGTCAGAGCTGGTTGGGAAAGTAAATTTCACTGCCACAAAAAATCTGAGGTTTTGAGGGAAAAAATGCTTCTTGAATTCTGACAAACCCCCCAAACCTTCTATAATGTGTAATTTTGGAAACACCAACATGTTCCCCCAGTGGAACTGTTTCAGTGTTTCTGAAACAAAATATGTTCCCCAGGTTGCAAGGCTCCCATGGACCCTGGGAGCTTTCAGGACTTCCAGGTTCCCAGATCCATGCCAGCCCATTGGGTGAGCTTCCAAGGAGATTGGAGCCTGGGAGCCTAGGCTGCTGAAGACTCTGAAGGCAGGTAGGTGGGTGAGCTAGCTGGAAAGCTGGTAGAGGCATTTGAGCTAACTGGAAGTCCCCTATCTATGGGACTTTGCTATGGGGATTTACTTCAATGGAAAATGCTAAGCATTTTAGGTTGAGATTTTCAAAGGAACAAAGGGCAGTTAGGTGCCCAACTCCCATTGAAAGTCAATGCGTAAAACCCATTGGTTGTTTTAGAAATCTCCCTGTTAAGTCACCCACACTTTTTTATCCTGATTTCCTGAATTAGTGAATATTTGATAGGAATGCATGGGAAATGAGAAGGTTAGGTCAGAGTAAAAAGTTTGCATTGATGTGACAGAAACAGAACAAGGTTGTTACTCTATAATACCATTACATTAACAAAAACCTGCATGGTTCAAATGCATTATAATACAGGGTGCAGGAGACAGAATTTTTCTCAGGCGCCCGTCCTGCCTGTGAAACACATTCCCTTGGGAACTAATGACCTCTAACTAACCTCACCACCTTCCACTCCAAGTACAAGGCACACTTTTTGGATCTTGCCTTCTCTGGCATAATTTCATAATGACATGTACATTTAACTACAAAACCTCAGCAAAACAAAACATTTCATTGCAAACACAATTCTGCATCTTCGGAGAGGATGAGAGAGAGACCAAAGCATATGTGACAAATGTTAATCACATCTCTTACTGCTCTAGTACTCAGACACTACAGTGATGAGGGTGATATTAGAATCGATAAAGAATAGAGTCTGATTTTTTCCAGAATACTTAGCATGTTTACAGAACTTTATATGTTCGATGCACAACCCACAGTCAACTTCAGTTGTAGCTGTGAGCACTCAGCACTGCTACAAATCTGGCCCTGATGTCTCACATTAGGCACCCAAAAAATGAGGAACACACAAATAGTGGCTAACTGAACACTTGGGTTTAAGTGACTTGCCCAGCATCATATGCTTTATGGCAGAGGCACAGATACAAGAGAGTCCACATAAAACTATTTTAATCACAAGACCATTCTTTTTCATCCTGCAGTCGCCTGCTTCATTCACCACATACCTTCCAATTGCTCCAGCAAATGAGGCAGGGCTCCTAAAAACAACAGCTTCATTAACTATATAACCTTGAATCATTCCGAGTATCATCCATCTCAGCTCAGAATGAGGCGGGGTCATGTGGAAAAAATAGTCTGTGATCATGTCATTAAAAACTGATCATAATGCGTACATGCAAGGAGATTGAATTAAAGTTTCCTCCTACCTTTCTGAATGCTTACCTTTGCACCTTTAACTTTCTTTTAATGTAATGGTTGTAATATGGTATTTAGGAGCAGAGTTACTGATAGAAGATATTAGACATTAAACTATGTGCCTTTGTGTATTCAATAAGGGCCTGATCCAATGCAAGTTGAAGTCAATGGAGTTAGTATTGAAGGAATCTTTTAATTTGCTATTCATAATAGAGAATGAAGACTTGTCTCTACAGAAAAGTCACACTAATATAACTTTCCTTATGTTAGTGGGAATTACCCAGCATCCACACCACCATTTCGCCCATCAATGATTATATACCACTGCAAGTGTATTATGATTATGCTAGTGTACTATTTGTATTATGGTAGTGCCTAAGGACCCTAATCAAAAACCAGGACTCCATTGTACTAAGCATTATATAAACACATAACAAAAAGACAGTCCATAACCCAAGGAGTTTATAATCTAACTAAAGTATGTAACTGGCTAAAGCTCAGATTTATACTTGTGGACTTATCCTGAGTGGCGATAGTTTCCAGGTGTTTTCTTGGGGGCTATTTTTCTGCAAGGTTATTTTGTTAGGGAAAAGGGAGAGCACTCCTGCATCGCACACCCATCCTCCATACACAGCAGACAAAAGTTAGACATGGCAGACCTCAAAAGATTCTCAGGTTCTGTTTAAATACTGTCACTCTTTGGAGACCAGCATAAATGCTGATCAGAAAATAGCACATGTGATAAGAAAAAAATGAAAGTCTTAAAAGTTCTTTTTTTCATATTTTTTCACAGAATTTTAGTTTTTGAAACCAAACATTCTTTCACAGAAATGTTTTGTTGAAAAAAACAGAAAAAGAAAATTTTGAACAAAATGAAAACTTCCCTCATTTTTTTTGTCAAAAGAAAATTTGACAGGCATTTTTCAACCACCTCTACTCCTTTCTTTATAGCACTGATACCCCCGACCCCCTCACAAAAAAAGATCCCATTTCCCCACATCTATGCTAAGGGGTGGTGTAGTATATGTTTGGGGGTGAGGGAGGGCATCTTATTTCCCCATCTACTTTTAATTCTATCCTTCTGGGAGACAGAACACCCAGGAAAGGTGGCTAACTTCTCCCCTCTAGCTCTGAGTCTCTAAGGTTGGCTGTGTGGCCTATTCCTGCTCGCCATTAGATGGGAGGCAATGTGACAGCATCAATTTCATAGGAAAGCCTTGCTGTAAGCAGAATTTCACTATATCAGGTGAGCTCAGATAGTGCCTGGAAAAAGATCATCCCTCTGTATCCCACAAGTAGTGACAAGGCCTATCTTTACTACCTGCTGTTGCGGGGCGGATTGCAAACGTTTGTGAGGGGCCTTCACTTCTAGCATGCTGAAACTGTAGCAAAAATAGATCCTCTTCAATCTTTCCTGTGAGCTGCCAGGCCAGGACTCAGAGGGGTGGGAGTGAGAGGGTGGTAGAGCATTGGACTTGATTCGCTAGGAGAAAGATACCTGTATCTTGATTCCATTAGGTTTCTAACTGAGATCGCTATTTTGATGTTAAAACACATCTTATTGTTGCAGTGAAGACATAGCCTCTGCTTTATTTCTCCATCCATGGACTAATGAGAGCACAGTTTTCTTGTCCCCCTACCCCTCTGATCAACCAGAAAAGAAAAGGAATGGGAAGTGATAATCCCATTAGAATGCAGCATTTAGCATACATATGGTAGATGATGTTTATGGATTCTAAATGGATTAACATATTGGACCACACCTAGTTCATCCGCCCATGCCTTGCTGCTCCAAAAACAAGCTTGAGAGAGAGAGACTGAGAAAACATGGCACATCCACATTGTTTTACTGAAGTTACTATCATGGCATTTACTGGTATGCCAATTGCATAGCAGCTTTCCAAACTCACAGCCCTCTTGTTGTCAAATCTGCTTCTGCTGGTAACACTGGAGACCACTCCATAAAAAGACTATATAGAGGTGACAATGCAAGACACCATCACGCAAATTAGTGGGACTGAAGGAGAAAAGAGAGGTTGTGTCAACTCTGGGTTTGTTTGCTTTGATTATTATTCATCTTTAAAATTTAATTTCTTTTTGGAGTGGAAAGCGTGTAATCATGTGGAAAATGAATTAAGGCAGCTCACTTGTCGGTGTTGAGGAGAGAGAGAGAGAGACCTCATTTTTCTGAAGGATATGGCTGTTGAGGGAAGATAAGGTAACGTACACTTTCAAAGCTAAAGTTCACTCTAGCACCTTCTCATCAGCCTTTTGAAGTTTAGTTAAGAAAACACAGACCTACAACAACAACAACAAAAAAGGCCCTGTTCTGCTTCATGCTCTCAGGAAGTAATTTTGTCACAAAGCCGCAGAGATGAGGGTAAAGCTTGTCTCACTCTTTTATAATTTTATTTTTTTCCCCAGCTCTCACTCTGAAATATATTAAAACACTGTCCATGTATAGTGCAGCTGGCAGGTGTGCTGAGTAAAATCCAGAGCAGAGAAGATTCGGTTTCTAAGCCCATCTCTGTAGCAATGGCCCTTATCGAGAGTAACCGAGAAACCATATTATTCAGTCAGTTAGCCAAACTCATGCATGGGTAATGAGTCAACATTCCACATCCATACCATGGCTCTTGCTTAGCACTCATTTCAGGAGTCAGACCTGTTATGGCAAATGGACCAAAAGGACAAAGTGGTTTTGTCAACTCTTAATTACTGCAGGTTTCTTTTATAGGAATTGCAGCTGGGGATGGGGAGGAGGGGGAGGGAATAAAACCACCTCTCTCACTAAATGGATCAATAATAAAATAGGTGTTAAAAAGTGTGATAAATGAAGTTGATTTAAAGATTGGGAAATTTTTTTAGTATGCATAAAAGTGAGTGACTTAGAAAGCTTTCCTGAGCCAGGTACAGTGTAGGTAGACATTCTGCAAAATGTCTTTTTCCATCCATTTTGGGCAGGGCATTTTACTGCTGCCCTGCATCATCTGAGGGCCTCTTTGATCAGATGCTGCCAAGTTGTGTGGGTTTGGAATGAGATTATCTAATTCTTTTATGCTTATAATATAAACTGGAATTTGAACCCCATCTTTTGAGTCGAAAGGCTAATATATTGGCTCACATGTAGAGATTGAACCTGTGAAATTACCAGTACTAGAATAAGCTAGAATGACTTTTAATGATATGTGTTTCCATTGTTTGCAGAGCAGTTTGTGTGATCAAATTTCAGCCTTTGAATTGTTCATGAAATCTTTATTTTTTTTATTCTGCATTCACTATGTGCTAGCTTTATTCGAGCTGCGTGACCGGCCACTAACATCCTAGGATATTGCTTTTGTTTCCTGACTGGATGATCATAACTGTTATATATGTACACACACGTTGCACATGAACAAACTGTGTACATGTAAACAAAACAAAAAGTGCAAATAAAACTGGATCTCGAATACCTTTGAATCAAAATAACTGGTTTTCTGTGTATTAATATTACCTTTTGTTGCAGTGTTTGCCCAGTTCTAGCCTCAATTGCTTTATCATCTACAGATGAAAAGTGCTATAAAGAGCTAAGTATTAATATTATTACTGCACATATTCGTGACTGGCAAATATCAAAAGATTTAGAGCAGACAGGCCCCAAAGCATAGATACTTAGCCTAACTAATTTGAACATTTGGAAAGTCCATATATTCTTTCCTCCCCACGCTACAATTAGCTTTTAGTACATTCTTTGTTGTTTCCCATCCATCTTGCACACGCAGTCTTTTCTTCCTGATTCTTAGCACCTTCCTGTTTCCCATGTTTTCTCTTTGCCCACAGGGCAGTTCCTTTACCACTGATAATATTTGGGTAGGTTCAGATATTTAATTATCTGCTGTGTTATCTCCAATTTTGGGACTTTGAAGAATCTGAGACTCTATCGAGTCAGCGCTGACACAAGAGAAGCAAGGAGATTTGGGGGGTGGGAGAAAGGGGGAAATCATGATGCCATGCACCGCGATGGCAGCAGGATTTTACCAAAGAGATTTAAAGACTGCCACCAGGCCAGCTGTGGTCTACAGGACTGCTGGGACTACTGCATGGCATTTTGCTGCTGTTCATGGGAAATGACCCACGTTTCTCAAACCTGAAAAAGGTGCAAGGAGTTTGTTTGGAAATTCACTTCAGGAGTCAGATTTGGGCTGGTTCTTACTTTCTTTGATTTACTTCATCCATCCCTTTTAAGTATCTCCCATATATATAACCAGCCTGCCTAGTCTCTACCTCAGCTTTGCTTTGCGTTTTCAATGTTGAGTTTTGCAGCTGCATCATCAATCCTTATCACCGAAACAACTGTGATCTCAAAAGCACTGGCTTTGAGCTACTGTTACTTGAATGTCTCAGTCAATATGTGGGGAAGCATGTGTTTGCTCAGAGATAACTTGGCAAAATGCATACAAAATATAGAAAAAGTATGTGACAGTTTTACAAGGTTTCATTAACTTTTTTTTAAAATTTGAGTTTGGCAACTTTTTAAATTCATACAAAATATTTATATTCTCAGCTTCCAAGGAAAACAAACATGCTTTTCATGCTTCTCTTCTAAGATTCATAATTTCATAACATTTTTCCTCCTGTCTGACTCACCAACAGCAAGAAATAGCTTTGCCATCTGAAACATCTCACTAAATATCATCTGTCCAGGAAACCATTGCAATGGTTTTGTTTTGACCTGTTGCCAAAAGTAGCTGGGGCTTGGACTTAAAACCCCTATAAGAATTTGAAGAAATAAGAGAATGAAACTCACTTATAATATTCTTTTCCAGTTACATGTAACATCAGCTCAGGTCAAAAGCCATTAAAATAAGAGGAAAATATAAAAACAAATGTTAAATATGAAAAAAATATTCTGGGGAATTTGTCCTGTCTCAACAACACGGCAGAGCTTTTATTCTAAGTATGGATCCTGATTGCATATTCTGTTTTCATTTAATCAGTGGGAATGTCGTTAATGCCAAGTCAATTGGAATTCTGTGTAACATAGGAGGGTAAAATGATGGAACCATAGTCTGGCCTACAGTTCAGGCTTCAGCACCTAATCCATTCTAAACCCTATTTTGTAATCCTTTCAAATGTTTTCAAATTTTTTGTGTTCTGAAAATAACCATGCTTTTAGAATGAGCCAGAAGGCTGGGTGGGTGTGTGTTTTTTTTTTTTTTTTTTTTTAAGGTATAATGCAAATTCACCATTTGGGGAACTATAGGCTAGTGAAAATTGCATATCTACTTATGCCTCAAAGAGAGCTTGGGTTCCAATCTTGCAAACACTTTTGTGAGTTCAGTGAGACAACAGAAGTACATAAATTGTACTTGAGTGTCCATGAGTTTCAATGGAACAACATTGACTTACACTGGCTGAGGATCTTATCTGAAAAGTGTCAGAGGTGGTGTGAGATCAAGCTAACTTATGTCATCTAGAGGTATGAGCACTGCTCTGGGAGTTGGGAACTGCTGAATCGCTGAGTGGTCTGGAGCAAATCATTTGGTTAACCTCTCTGTCTCAATTTCTTGGCCTAGAAAATGGGAATAATAATCATTATGTATCTAAAGTAGGAGTTGTCTGGATTAATGAGGTAATGTTTGTGATGCTATAGATGCTATAAAACTCAAAATAGTAATAATTAAAACTTATTTAAGATTCTAACTCCATAACGGAAGATGTACAGAAAGCATAGAGTTAACAACAATAGATAACACTGTATTTTAAAACACAATATTAATTGTCACTTTTTACTACCTGATAAAAGCCCAATTGCATCATCAATCTACCCTCAAAAGTCCCATTGATTTCAGTGGGAGTACACACAATACACACACAATGGCAGATTGGGCTTCTAGCCATGAGCACAAGATTCAAGCCTGGATCTTCAGCAGAACTCTGTGGGTGCAGCTGAGGAGATGGTGGTGGGCCAAGGTGACATTGATTTCCATGGGACTATTTATGTGCTTAAAATCAGGCAAACGTTTAAGTGTTTTGCTGAATTCTGAACTTAAAAGCCACCTTAGAACTGTTCTATATTACGCCCAGATGCAACAGCCCTGGGGGCTGCTCCATAGCAAGCAATAACTGGAGCTAATTTCACAGCCTCTTTTCATTGCCATGGTGGCATGAAGAGTCAGCAGCATGGTCAGGTCAAGAATCTGCCTCTCCATGCTTCCCCCTAACTGTTTTTGACAGCACAATCACATTAAACAGAGTAGGGAAATGGGAAAAATTGTTCTCTTCAATTGTTTTTATACAAATATTACTTAATTGATCTTGAACATTTTTTAAAATGTATTTTCGCAATAGTTTTATATGGCACTGTAGTTCACCTGTTTTGTTCTGAAAGTTTATAGGCTTGCCCTCTGTAATGACAAAGAAAACCCAGTATTCCATCTCATCTTTTATGGGGATAACTTGGGAAAGCTGCAAGAATCATGTACCCAGTATTCCTTAACAGCAAGTGCACTGTGTGTGTGCTTTTCTCGTGTTTTAATAATTTGGTGCTGTTCCCGTGTTTTAACATTCCTCCTTTTCACCTGCTTTCCACCCAGTGTATGCAAAGGAGATTTTTTTTCTTTTTTCCCCCTTTTCTTTTTTTTAAAATATGTTGTGGAGTGCATTTACTTTTTCAACATAGGAACCTCAATAGTTCAACTCTGAAGTTCTTCCAGAAGGGAACAAAATGTGATGAATTTTAAACACTATTTTTTTCTTAAGATGTGTCTGACTAGCTGCAGGTCATTTGAACAATTCCAGACTTTGGTGTATGTGTAATAAAAACAGAAAAAAAATGCTTGCAATTTGTGGTGGAAAGGGTGATATTGCTTGTATTGCACTGGATCATTACACCAGCCAATTAAGACAGATGGCCTAGTGGATATAAAACACTGGATTGGGACTCAGGAGACTTAAGCTCAGTTTTTAGTTCAGCCACAGGCTTCTTGTGTGACCTTGGACAATTTTCTTAATCTAGCTACCCAGTGCCTCATTTCCTCCTCTGTACAAGAAGGATAACTCTTCACAGGGTTGTTGGAAGGAAATAAATCCATTAATGACTGACAGTCACAGATGCTTTGGTGATGAGGGCCATATAAGTACTTAGATAAATAAAATATAATGATGTAGTCCACAACGACAAGTCTAAAGAGTCTGTAACGTACACGTGCATTACCCCTTTATTAGCGGATATAGAAGCAGGGGTCACCAAACAGACAAAACAACAATCTAATGTATCTGTCGGACATATTTTTTTTCAAAATATAGGTTCCTGTAATCTGATGAATCCTTTTATCTTCTTCTTCTAGCCTTGGTTCCCATCTATATGGGGTTGTCTTTTCTAGTCCTTCTCTATTCCAGTCTGTCTTGAAGCCGTTCCTCAGAAACTCCTCAGCTAATCAAATCCTTTTGTATGACATGCATTCATTAGTTTTGTGTCTTCCAACCCTTCTCTTACCCTCCACTTCTAAATTTAACACGCAGTTTCCTATATATTTTTCTGATAATCTTTTCACACACCCGGACCACATAAGCCTGAATTCCCTCAGATTTTCTATAATTGGTAACACCTTCAAACTTCCTTAATTCATTTGTTCTGAAAATGGTTTATCCTCGTGACTTCAACCATCCATCATAATATTTTCATCTCCGCTATACTAAAGATCTGCTCTAGTCTTCCTCAGTGCCCAGCATTTAGAACTATACGGGCCTAATTACCATCTTGTAGATTTTACTTCTCAATTTGATGAATAGCAAAATTACTTTTCAAAATTGGTGAATCCTCGTATGACTGCACTATTCTCATTTGAGTCTCTTCTCTGTGCTTCTTAAAGTTTAGGATTCCCCACATAAAGAACCACTTAAATTTTATGTGTGATATGGAGAGTATATGCATGTGTATGTACATGGCGAGGTTAGATGTCCAAATTATCCTTCAGTCTTATGGAAGTACAGGGACTGTTTTAAGACACAGCATCCTATTTTGGGACAGGAAGTGAACAGGGATGATGTATCCAACTGCAAATGCGTATTTATGTTTTGTATCAATTTAATCTTAGTTTACTTTGTATGTCTTTTTGTGGTGCAAGGAGAAGGAAGCAGTCCAGAGAAGCATATGTGATTGCAACAGTCGTAAGTGTTTTATTAGTAGAGCTGGTAGAATTTTTTTCACTGAAATACTGTTTTTGACATAAAACAAAATTTTCAGCAAAATTTTTGTGGAAAATTTTAATTTTGATCAAAATTTTCCAGTTGATCAACATAAGAATGCCGACACTGAACTCAACCACTTAACGTCTTTAAAGAGGAAAACAACCACTTAACGTCTTTAATTTCCCCTCTGCCTTTCATGCCTTTGTGTTCTAAGATGTATAGACATTCACAATCAGAAATACAGACTTTTTTGCTACTGTGGTACTTAAAGATGTTGTATTCATCTTATCTGGTCTTTCAACCAACCCTTTTCATTATACAATAACTATAGTATTTTAATGAAATAATTATACAAATAACTTCAGTATATACCAAATATACTATAGTCATTTGTAATATGAATGTGGCATTGTGTGGCTATAGCCTCTCTAAAAGCAGACAAAATGGTCAGGTGCAAAGATGCTGATGTGTTTTGGTTAATCAAATAATGGTTGCAAGATTAATCTGTGTACTTCTTGCTTTTGATCCTCAGTGTATATTACACATTTCCTCGCTTCCCCCTTGTATCTATAGGCGCTAACAGAATTTTTCCCTGCTTCATGTGCAGAACATCCAGGTTGCATCATTAAAGAGAGAGAGTGAGATTTAAGCTTGAATACCCTAGTGCTAACGTCTGGCTTTGTTTCTATTACTTGACAGAGCATCTGGCAGAAGATGGACATAATTACAGTCCTGGTCTTCTTTTTTTAATTTCTCCCCCTTCTCTATCCCTCTCTCTCAGCGGTCTTCACAGCGCTGGCCGTCTGGCTGGGATTGTGAGCAACTATCACCAGTGGGGAGCTGGACCAATAAAGAAAAACACTAATGGAAAGAAACAATTAAAAATGTGCTCTGTTGCACCCTAATGAATATGATGCCATCCTGGGTATGTAAAATGTGTGGTTGCCTTATTGCCGGTAGACTGCAACTCCCCAACCTAGAAACAAAGACTTATTAATCAGGGTTGTTATTAGCTGATGCTTTTCCTTGCTATCTCCTGCTTGTGTAGGAACTCTGGGACTATCTGAGGATAGTTTTCTGTGAGATAGAATGCAATGCCCGCCTTCTATCTATTTTAGAGTTTTGTACTGCCACCCATCACCACAATATCAAGTTCCTTCTCCATAAAATACATTGGTAATAGCAAAATCCTTAGCAAAACCCATGTGTTCTTGGCTCTTCTCCCTTTTCAGGTTGTAGAAGGCTATGCCGAGAGTAGCTTGGTTGGTTGGTTCTTTATTATTTGTAGACCTTGGATAGACAATGCAGAAAAGATGAAAAATGTAATCTCTTCAGCACAAGAAGAAACTTTAAATAACGTTCCTCTAGTTTGAGATTCTTGACATATTAGAGAGTAAGCCAATTAAAGAAGTGTCATTTTGACACACATACTAACAGATCCAGTTTTAAATTTGGTTTCGAAGCTCCTGTGCTTGGGGTCAAAGCAAACATTCCTGCGGGGAAGAATGCATTGGTCAGTAATATGATTCATTCATTGGGAGGCTCTTGGTGCAGTGTCAACAGGAAGTCAGAGATGAGTTGAGATCAACTTTCAAACATTCGGTAGAAGCAGTGAGAGAGGCGGCTGATAAAAATCCTTCATATTTAATGGATTTAGTTTCAATGAAGCCTCTCTTTTCTCTGTGGTTACAGTCTAGTTCTATTTTCAAATGTGACTTTAAAAATGGCATTGTGTGGGGCTCCATATTTTTCACTCAATGATTTCCACCTCAAATGTGTTCAATTTAAATAAAGAAAAATCCTTTACTTGTAATGTGTACTCAGCCTGGGATCTTAGAGTTGAGCTTAGTTCTTTCCACTAGTAATATAGGTTTTGCAGGCTAAATTAGAAAGGCAAGTATTATTAAATCAAATATGGGAGGCTAATAATAAAAAAATAGAAAAGAAAAGAGTATTTTACCGTGGAAGGAAAATTAAGGCTTTATCAGATTTTGTAGCTGTTCTTAGCACCTCCAGTTCCTACTGATGTAATTGAGTACTGTGACTGCTCAACTCTGAAAATGAGGCTGCTAGTTAATAAAGTCAGAGACATGGAGTGAGAGGTCTTTGTACCCAAGAGTGGTTTTATTTTCAGAGCATTTGGTAATAGGGAGTTCAAATGCAGTCAAGTTTGAGACAGGCAGCTAGATGGGAGGGCAAGGGATCAGAGAGAGTTAGCATACAGAAATGTAGAGCTGAGTGACATTTGTGCATAATTAATGTCTCAAGTTGAATAGAGCCATTGCTGTTTGGGGAAGGGCCCATGTCTTTCTATGTGTATAAACACAGTGTCTAGTATACTGGGGCTTCTGTACAAGACATGAAAGGCAAGAAATGGGTCAATAACCACCTAGGGAGAATCACATAGAGATTTTCAGTGTATCATGGGTCTATAATCACCCCAAGAGAGTCAGATTGTTCAAAGAGAAGCAATCCAGAGAGGAAACGGGAGAGGCGGTTTTGCTGAGAAAAGTGGTCAGAAAGGTTAAAGAAGTATTTTCTTTGTGTCAAATTCCAGTCTCATCTACAGTGGTTTAAAAATCATAAATAAATTTAGTTCCTGAAGATTTACACCCATTAAACAAAATCAGAATTCGGATCCTCTCTTATTACTGTAATAGAAATGTAATCCCCACAACTAGTGAGGCTAGCAGGGTATTTTATGTAGAGCTGGGTAAAGAATTTCAACTGATTTTTTTTCCCATTGAAAAATGCCATTTTGTCAAAACCAAACTATTTTATAAAAACTATGTCATTTTTAATAAAAAATGTCCCCATGTCCAGAATATATATGAGAGAGACTCTCTGATCTGGTCATTGCAGCCCTGGCCTGTGGGACAGCCAAGTTCAAGGTAGAGCAGAATTTTTCATGCCAGATCCCCCCCCCAAAGGAGACAGTGCATAGTATCAAACGTGGGTCTATCACAGCACAGACCAGTGCCTCGACCTCTGGGTTATAGAGAATTTCTCTTATTTCACAAAAACTATAGAAAGTTTGATTTTGTTTTGATATGGCAGAAAAAACAATCAAAACCTGGAAATTTTTCATGAATTGTTTTTCAGCCTGCCCTAACTATATCTCTCCATGAAGTTACGCTGATTTTCCCAGCTGAGGAGCTGGCTTATCTTTCTTTAGGTTTCCCTGCAGTATGAATCCTCTTTATTACCTATCCTGCATCTCTTAACCTACCTTGCTCCTTACTATCGGCTTTGACTTTCTGAAACCCACTAATTTGCTCTTTGTACACCAAACTTTTTTCAGTGGGGTTGTTGTCATTCCTATTGTTGTTTATTTGCAGTTGATGAGTCATGGGCTTTTGAAATCATTAATGATTCTAATGAGCTCTACAAACAGATACAATAAAATAATTTCTGCCTTGCTGTTCTTGGTCTCCCATGAAAGTGAAATCTATACAGAGCTTAATTACATATCATATCTCATCACTGTTCTGACTGAACCAATATTTAAAAATGGATTTGATAAATATGATCACACTTAATGGAAACTCTCTGTGTTGTCCTTTCAGAGTTATTCTGAAGGAAGTACAAAGCACAAATTTTGCCCAACTGCACTAACAGTGTGGTCTCCTATCTTGCTTGTATCTGCCTTTTTACTTTTATTTTCAAATCTCTTCTATTTTATTTGTGTATTTAGGAGGTATGGATTTTATTTACATAATGACAACATGGTACTCCTTCCTTTGGTGAACAAATAAGATTTCCCTTCCATAAAGAGGTTGTAGCATAACAGAAAAAGGCAAACCACAGGAGAAAGATTTCTACACTGATTATCCTGTGGAGACAACACTGGTGAGATGAGTGTAGGAGGGAGAAGGAAGTTGAAAGAAGAATTAGAGAGAAGAAAATTGTTCCTTCTTGGGCTTTTCTGAGAAGACCTGACTTGTATGATCTTGTTATGGAGAGAACAAAAACTATTAGTTTTAGGCCAACGAGCTACTGAGTGGTGAAGGTTGCATGTTCAATACTTTCTGTAATACCTGCATTAAATGCTTAACTACAACCTTAACTTTTCATTTATTTAGACTTTGCACTTAATTTCGTAAGCTTTTTAAAGGTGAAAATATCTGGCCACAGTTCTGTCATTAACAAGTACCAGTCACACAAGCCTATGTCGTGTTTATCACTGTTATAAAACTGCTCATTTTAAAGTCATTTGTAGCTACGAGCATCTGCTACTACTGCAGGGTAAATATGGATTTCGATATCTGAATACGTATACTAGTTGGAGCAATCCTTACAGCAGCATAAGCCCCTTGTACACTTTGACCAGCAATCCAAATATCTAGTCCCTCAAAATTATGTTTTATGGAATAGGTTTTTTGCACTTTTTGCCAGTCTTAGGCCTCAGCATATCCAAGGCTTTTTAATTAATGGTGTTTTAATGCCTTAGGTTTAAACTGCAAAACATAGTGCAGGATGAAACACCACCAGGATTGGTCTTAGAAGGAAAAGGAGCTTTGCAGTTGTCTTACCCCCAGCCTAAGTGAAATGGAAAGGTCAGGCTTCATCCAGGTACCCCTTTCCCTCCTCTAAGAGAGAATACAGCTGTGATGTAGCGGGGATTGTTTGCCTTCAAGAGGCCAGGAGCCCAAGGAGAGGAAGAGGCCCCAAATCCATTCCCTCCCAACATTTGTAGGGAGGAGGATGGTGTAATGCCATGTACTTTGCAGTGCACTGATCTTAAATTCTGCATCAAGTCCCCTGATTTTGGCTGCACACCAGTCTTTAATTCTGCAGCAAACTGAAAAGTCAACAGTAGAAATATCAGAAGCCCCAACCCCTTCTTTTCCAATGCATTCTAGTCTCCTACAGAAACCAACACCAGGGTGGTGCAGAAATCAGGGGCCCTTGACTCAGACAATGGGTGCAGTGTACACAGAGCATTCTATAAATAAAGAAATGTGTTCTGCATCTTTAACTAGAGCAGTTATTGTCAGCTCCCACTGTAATTGCAGTGGCTGATTGGAATTTGGCCAACTAAATATTTTACTACTTTTAGCTTCATGAAATGTAGTGATGAAAAATATTTTTAAATGTACTCACTTCCCACAGCTCCCATTGGCTGGGAATGGCAAACCGTGGCCACAGGGAGCTGAGGGGCTCCATGCCTGCAGACACTCCAGGTAAACAAAACAACAACGTATTAGATATTCAATTCAATGATTCCATAGAGTTTAAAATCATCAAATTTTGGTGTAGATTCGTTTATAAGCCGACCCCCGGTCTTTGATGCGTCACTTTTTTACCAAAAATATTCGGCTTATGAATGAGTTTATATGGTATCTGTTTTGGGGCATGTAAGGTGTAACTGACAAACATCTGTGGTGAAGCAATACCGTGCATGCATTAGAAAAATGCAAATAGATTTGCACTGCCTGAAGAGCTGCTGGCATCTCTTGGAACTTTTTTCAAATATATTACTGTATATTTAGAAACACTTCTGCCTATGTAGTCTATTTCCTCTCATTTGCTATCCCTGTTCTTCTTTATTAGCACAGTCATTTGCATGAAAACAGAATTAGGTTTTTTTCAGATGTCACCTATCCTAAAATGTTGCTTATCCTCCTCCTAAAGCCATAATAGTCTAGCTCTGACATCCACTTACTTCATTGTTGTCAAAATACTTGTAATGTTTCAAGCGGATTTGTATGATTTCTTTTGAACAAGAGGTATTAGAACATCAAAGAAACAGAGCCTATTTTTATTTTTAAAAACATACCTATACCAGAATGCATGGTGACAGAGTGAAGGTTGCATAAGTGTTTCCATTTTAAAGGCTCTTTTAAAGTTGCTTTTTACTCTCTTCAACTTCCACTTCAGCAAGGCACTTCAATTGATCTCCACTGAAATCACTGAGAATCTTTCCATTGGCTTCAGTGAGGCTTTGGCTCACACCCTGAGTACACAGCTTTTTCTGGGCACAGGGGTCTAATGCTTTGTAGCAAATAGTTCCAGTGGAATTTCTGTGGTTTGTCACTTTTCTTTTTTAAATTAAGAAATTCCATTTAAAAAACCCTAAATGAATAAAACATCAAGGTCACAAAATAAAGCACCCAAAAGCCAGTAAATGTCAACGTTATGGTTTCCCACAGAACTTAAAATCTGACTTTTATGTGTATGTATTATGATATGATCTTCATATACAAGATGACTTACTCTTTTTTCTGCAAGACCCTGCCTTGTTCAATATGCTGTTTGCGTAGTACTCAGTGACTGAGACAACAAAACATAGTGAATGAGCGAAGAGACCTGTGGCTCTGTGGCTTAGTTTTGATCATATTCTATGGTGTACATTTGGTTGTAGCCGCGAATGAAAGGCGCAGCAAATGAGATAGAGTTCCACTTACTGAACACTAGCTGAGGATAAAAATATATCAGACAGCTGCCTTCTTCACTGAGGGTGCTCTGACCTGTGTACTGAACGTCATGGAGTCCTGTGGGATGAATACATGATTATGTTAATTACAGACACAGTTGTAACACATACAAAGGGGCAGAGTTAATCTTATTCTGGCAAATTTAACTTTAACATTTCACAATTCTGAGTGTTTCACTTTGCAACTGTAACATTATATTAACATAGCTTTTTGTATGGCATATTAAAATATCTTGGATTTAGATGCTACAGTGATTGTCACCGTATAGAGATCATATATCGCTATATGGAGATTATACATCGACATAGATAAACATTTCAGAAGACCTGAAAATCATTGCCTACAGTTTATAAAGGAATCACTTTACCAATGACTAAAGTACAGCCATCTCGCATAGAACACAGCTGTCATTTAACAGCACATAGCAGCACTATACAGTTTTGGATCCAGAATGAAGGTTATACTCAGAACTACAAGAGAAATCCAGGGAAGCAGAAGGTAATTAACTAAATTGAATTTGGTATGTATACTAGCAAGTTCTGTTGTTGGTTTTGGTGTTTTGCAAAATACCAGGGGACAGGGACTACTATCCCTGCTTTAGAAAGAATGATGGAAAATCAATTTAGAAAAAAAGTATCACTTATCAATAGATTTTTAAAAAAAAAAACTTTCTAAGTGGTGCCAGCTTTTATTATGTTATATGCATGTCTGTTTTCATTTGATAAGCTTTATTTTAAATTAAATAAAACCTTGACTCAAAGGATGCATTTCAGTAGGCTTTGTCAACTTAAATCCTTATCTTTTAATGTTACATCTTTGGGATTCAGTCCTCAAAATCACAGTGAAACAGGGAAATTCAACAAGCCCCACAGCAGCATCATGATAGCTTCAGAAAAGGTTTTACCAGTGCACAGTAACTGTTAAAACAATATTTTGATTTTTTAACTAATCTCAATAGAAAGAGTTAAAGAATCTGTCTGAATAAACTAATTACTTGCAAGAGAGGGTGCTGAGTATGATTCTCTTCTAAAATATTTTTTTCTTGTGTGGTATTTGAAAAAAACAAAATAATGCCATTAGATTGTAAACCTCTTGGGGCAGGGACTTGTCTTTTTGTTCTGTGTTTGTACAGCACTTAGCACAATGGGGTCCTGGTCCATGACTAGAGCACCTAATTCCTACGATAATACAAATAATAAATAATAATAAAAGTCATGGTGTCTCATCACAGAGCAGAAAGCTGGTTTATTAAATAAGCAAGTACTGACATACAAATCTGAAATCTTCAGAGCACAACATTTAGGGATTTGACTGAGGCAAGTTTGAAAATGAGGTCATCAAAATTAAATGAATATTGCCATTGTTATAACTAAACTCCTACTCCGGTGTTTGATATGCTGTAGTATGCAATATTTCTAGTATTAGCCTTGTATATTTTTCATAGAATATAGACTCCCCAGTTTTATTAATATCAGGCCCAAGTAATTTTCAGTTGACATACTGCATTTAATCTTCTTTATCGTAAAATCCCATTTGGGCTATAACTTTAAGACTGAGAAAGAGATCAGGCCAGATCATCTAGTGGTGTAAATCAGCACAGCTCAATTCATTTCAGTGGATTTATGTTTTATACAGGCTGATGATGAGATCTTTATATTATGCAGAATTGTCCAGGCATCAGAGCTTGTTAGAAAATAGGGAGGATTTTTCTGTGGAAAATATTGACTTTTTGATGAAATATCAAAACTAAAATATTTTGGGTTTTGGCTAAAAACTAGAAACTTTTTGGGTTTTGGTCTTTCCATCTTTTGACAAAATATAGACCTTTCTGTGGAAAGTAAACCACTTTTTGGTAAAGAAAATTTTAGTCAAAGAACTAATTTTCCATTGAAAGACAGTTTAGATAACACTGGTCAACATTTTCTATCACATATCAAAGGAAGGCAAATATCTGTTACTATTTAGAGCATCACCAAGAAGGGTTCCAAGAAAAGGCGGCTGTGGCCCCGGTATTAGCCTGTAAATTTCTAAGAATAATGGGGGTTAACTTCAAACTCTGGACAAATGTGAATAAATCATTAGTCAGTTTACACTGATACATTAGGACCAAAAACTGTAGAAATGCTGCATTTTTCTCATCATGGCAGCCAAAGCAGTGTGTACTCATGCAAGGCAAATCATCAACTCCATATACTGTATTGGATGTATTCAGTAGGTTAATGAGACCTACGTGGGCACTGCTGGTCAATAATGTGGGGAATTCTTTTATGAGAAAAATTCCATTGAAATATAAAAACTTTGAAACATTTTGACCAGCTCTACATGTTACCTACAAATGGGATAGTCAGCAAGTCTGTGCACAGCATGGATATCCATAAATCTCAAAATCAGCATAGGTCAGGAGTTGAAGAGCTGTCTGGGTCCCCTGCTTTTCCTCCAGCTCCATAGCACCAAAAGCAGACAGGCCGTTTGAGTGCCATAGACTTGACTACCAAGTTAGGCTGAAGATTCCATCTCTCAGATCTTCTTCATTACAGTTTCACATGATCACAGCCCTTCCATTTCTATGCTAATGGGCCATTTTCTAATTCCTAGCAAAAACACCTCATACTTTTGGAATAGCTTTGCATTTCATTCTGCAGCATGACTCATTTTAGTTGGACAGCCAAGTAACTTGAAAATAGCTACATTCTGCAAATAGCTTTTGCTCGGTACTGACTTGGTTAAGATTTGAACTGGTGACCTAAAAGTGAAAGCCTTTACATCCCACCACAAATCTTCTGGATCTTTCAGTCCCAACACACAGTTTTTTGTTCCAACTGGACGTTGGTTCATCTTTTTCCCATACATGTAACCCATGTTTTAGATGTAGTTTTGAAAAATAAAATAAATAAATGCTAATGATGGGACATGCACCACAGTTTCCGTTTTGAGGTCTGAAAATAAAACACAGTTACCTGCATGTATCTGGTTCTGGAAGAGGTAGCAGGAAAGAGATGACTTAATTTCTTTCCCTTCCAAGAAGAGAGAACATGTGTTCCCACACAGTAGTTTAAGGTCCCTTTAAGGTGAGCTTATTAAGTACTCTTGAAGTGGGAAGAAAAGTAAAAAATAAACAAAAGACCCCCAACCCAGCCTTCTTAACCACTTTCACTACTTTAAACAACACAAAATGGTGCTATACTGTAGATACAATTAACATCAGTCCTGCCAATGGCTATTAAATGTGTGATTAATGTCAGTCACTGAAATAAGAAAACAGGTAGTTTTAATCTTTCTTTGCCAAAAATGCACATTGTTATAAAAAAAAAAAAGGACTCACAATGTACTCAAATTAAAAAGATCTATTGTATTAGGGAGAAGGGAAATCTAAAATAATCATAGAGCTTTGTAGAAATTACTATAATCCATTATAAAAGCCTTCTGAATGCATCACATATTAGTATTATTATAACAAAAAAAGTTCAAGCCCATGTTTAGCCTAGTGAGTAGAACATTAGTTTAGAGACCGCATATGCAATGCTATACACATTTTCTAAGGTTATTGGGCCTGATTCCCAGGCCCTGCACACTGTGGAGTCATTTATACCTAAGCAAAGTGGGTTTAAAATGCACCCCTTCTGATTTTTACATTTTTATATCATTTTCTACATATTTCCAATGCTTTAGACTAAACTTCTTGATCCATAAGTCTTTCCTGACCAAAATGACACAGCCACCCAAAAATAGAATACAAATCACCACTTTAAAGACCTGTGAAAATCGATGAGCTTTGCGAGGTCATTGAATTAAGGCTGTGGCAAATTTTTGTTAGCAGTGGTAAGGCAATAGTTACATGATGTTAAATCCATTTCAGGAAATTTCCACACTCCTTGGCAAGACGCTAAGTACAATGGTAACACTTATCTTGCTTCTTACAGTCATTGCACACATGATACCACAATGGATTTAAAAAATATTTCTTGTGCTTGCCATATAGGTCTCACACTAGTAAAAACAATGGCGTGGCAATGGCAGGACTCTGGAAATGCAATGACATTGCCAAGAAATGTTCTAGGATATGATGAGGGCTCATTTAACCCTTTTAAAATTGTGATCTAAACAAAATGCTATGGCGTGAATTCAGATCCAGGTGTCCCAAAGGGAAAAGGTAAGAAAATTACCTACCAGTGTTACCCAGAACCTTAATTCTTATTTAGAAGGGGAAAAAATATTGAAACAAAGTGCTACTTCGTAAGAAAGATGCTGGTGAGGAGTTAACCACCCCAGGCGAGTCACTGGTAATTATTAACTCAGGTAGGAAACTATACATCTACTACAAGTGTGGCAACTGGTAGTGAGCATGTGAGATGCAGACAGGCGTAGCTGGGTAGTTCTACTAATTATATCCCTAGCATCACTCCTTTCTCCGATCACTAACATATTCCCATCTAAACTCTGACCAAATTTGCAATTTAGTAAAACCAAGCAACCCAAACAGGAAAGCCTGAGATGCCACCAAGCGAGTTAATAACAATAACAGAATGATTCTCATGACCAAAAGTGATAGAGGAAATTGCTCTATCTGCAGTAAATATCGTATTACTATAAGTCTCTCTTTTTGTTGGTTTGCAAGTCTCTGTCTAAATAGGAAGGAGAAAAAAAACCACCATCTGAAATCCAAGGAGAGAAACAGGTATGGAATGTAAAGATGCACAAAACTGATAAGGTCCGGAGATGCAGGTTGAATATATCTCTACAAATGTGTGTACTTAATCTAGCCTTTTACAAACCATCGACACCTACTGATTTTTCAAAGCTGGGGCTGGAAATCTCCCCGGAATAGGCTTTATTGGGAGACTGTGGATATCTGTTGCTTCCACTAAGGCCAGAACTAATGTTAAGATGGGGAACTGGCAATTTCTATTTGCTTAAATTTGAACTTGTATTCATGTTCCACTTACAGTATAGGAGAAGGTGAAAAATACGCAGAAAGGAGGGGAGGTTTGAAACAAAGAAAGAAAATGTTGGAAAATGGGGCAGAGAATTGATTGAAAAGAAAACAAATACAGAGGGAGAGAGAGAAAAATTCAACTGACAAATAAATACTGTGAACGTGAATCTGCAGCGGTGTAAAGGAGAAATTAGAGGTGATACAGGCACAGGAGAGAGCAAGTGTGATTATAGATATGTCTACACTGCAACTAGACACCTGCAGCTGGCCCATGCCTGGTGACTTGGGCTTGCAGGGTTCATGCTAAGATGCTGTTTAATTGCAGTGTAGCTGTTCAGGCTTGGGCTAGAGCCTGGACTCTGGGACCCTCCCACCTCACAGGAACCTGCTGTGGGTTTTTAATTGCAATGTAGACATACCCTCACAGGCCACTGCTACCAGCCACCCATCTGGGAATGATTCGGTAGTGGTGTCAAAAGTGACATGCACACTCCCAGACTTTAGTAGGATATTGAGAAATGTAAACACATTCAGGGGCAAAACAAGACCTTGTGGATGATCCAATTACCTACATGTAATCTCACATAACATATTCTCCTGCCATCACCAGCAGTATGTGCATATGCTTAAATATGTGCTGGGATTTAAGCATATGAAAATATGAAAATGGAATGCCCTAATCACATTAGAATGCTAACCAAGTCACTACATTCTAAGCCTCTTAATTTGCATTTGTAAAATGATTCAGTCAGAGAGACAATAACCCTTTAAGAGTAAAACCACTTTCAAGACCCTAACTTCCCATTAGCTGCTTAATAGACTATTTCTTTTCACCCCTGAGGAAGCTGAAATAAATAAAAGATGGAAAAAAATCAATATGCGAACAGGTGAGGAAATATATTGGCTGAGAGAGTGGCCAGAACTCATTTAGATAAGGCTAAGCTTTCTGAAGTAATCCGATGTTTAAAATATCTTTGTTGTGAATGCTTTGACCTCATCAATAGTCTGCAATTGACTAAGGTGTGCCAGGAAAGTTTACTTCACTTGGCTAGTTATCATTTAAGAAAAACTGTTCAGAGTCTTGTTCCTTGCAGTAATCTGTTTTCCCATAATACTAAGGGCTGGTTTGTGACAGGCCCTTTGTGGGTCTCCAGTGTCAGGAACTTAGCCGACTCTAGGGTCGGTCATCAAGTAACCCAGTGAACTATGCTGGGCCCAATAAGCCCTCACTAACTGACTATGCTCCTTTACGGGACAGAAGGGCCAACAGATCACTATTTGTGCCTTGCAGCACGAGCAGCACAGTCGTTGGGCTGGAGTTTGGAGGCCGTGAAAGCTGGGGTTGAGGCAGCTGGAGGTGGGCTGGCAGGCTGAAGGTTGGGCTGGGGCCAAGACTAAGTGCTGGTGTCTGGTTGAAGACAGTGAGTCGGGCTGTAGGAGCAGGCTGGGTGGAGGGTTGCAGCTGGCCCCCAGTTGAAATGAGGTGGAACACTGGAACTGACAAAGTGGTGGTGATGGGGGGAATAGAAAGTTGCCTTAGACTATGAAAGTGAAGAAGCCAGGGATGAGGAATAGTCTCAGATCAGGAAAAGGAAAAGAAAAAAAGACTAGATCTATCAGAAAGAAGAAGGAATGCATAGAAATCAAAAACAAAAACAGGATAAAAAAAATCTACATTTCACAACTGTCAAATCAGTTACAGAAGGTGTGAAAACAGGAGACATTAACCCCCCCCAACCCCCCCCAAAAAAGATGGAATGGATAGTGTGAAGTGTTGGTGGCATACAAAAAATGAAAAGAATGCAGGTAGAGAGAATGTACACATAAAGAGCAAGTTGGAAAACTGCTTGAAACTGTAACCTTAGGGGAAAATGAAAGTTACTTGTCAACTGACTAAATTCCTGATAGAAGCAAGAGAGATAGTGTATGGAGTGCAGCTAGGATTGTCTGAGGATGATGTCAAAAGAAGATAAAGAAATGGCTACTTAGTAGGAGAGAGGGAATAAACTACCCATCTCTGGCTGTATGCATAACACTTAAAGGTGGGACCTTTCTGGACAGGATCCAAATGGGGTCTCGATCTTTTTGATTTAAACTATATATTCCTCCTCTTCCCCCTGTGAGGTGCTATAACTGTCATAGGTTTGGACATGTGGCAGCCATTTGTAAGGGAACAATGAAGTGCAGTAACTGTGGAGGAAATCATTCATATGAGAACTGCATAGAAGGAACAGAACTTAAATGTAGCAATTGTGTGGGAAAGCACAGTGCAGCATATAAAGGGTGTGCAGTTGTAAGACAAGCTAGAGAAATATTCCGAAAAATAATTCAAACAATATCATATGCAGAGGTTACCAAAAGGTACTCTCTGCAAAAAAAAAAAAAAAAATGAAAAATACATAAGTAAGAGAAAAGATGTACAGGGACTGCAGAATGTATCTCTGGTCAGGGAGGAGAATATGAGAGGAATATGAGAGGAATAGGTGGTGTATTGCTTGTAGTGAAAGAGAAGTTTATAGTGTTCGTTATAGAAGTAATTAACTTCACCTCACAGATGGGAAAAAACCTAAAGGATTAAAAGTCAGAGTAAGCAGCAGAAAAATATCTAAAGACAGGCAATCTCTCAATAGATTGCATTCATGTGATTTTAAATGAAGGCAATAATACAGCTTAAATAACATGGTCTTAACGATCCTTGGCTGGAATGTGCATAGTTTAATAATGCATGGACAAGAATTTAAGAGAGCCATTTTTGATCTGATGAAAAAGCCTGATGTAATATATGTGCAAGAAACATGGCTAATAAGTAAACTTGTGTTCAGTCTACCAGGCTATGATATACTCTGGAGGGATCAAGAGGCTACCAGAGGAATTGCGGGGTCTGTACATTTACAAAAGAGGAACTTAGCTACATTGAAATGAATGTGCAGAAATTAAGTTTTGAATATAATGCTACTGAGATTCCCATACAGAACAAAAACACTTATATATGGATTTATAATGAATATGCTCCATATAAAAATAGTCATTTTAGAACTAGAACAATTAATAATGTCATTCAGAATTTGTGGAGACTTTAATAGTCATAATGAGCTATGGGAAAATAAGAAAACTGACCTAAATAGTAAATGCTTTGAAAAAATTATTAATATGCATAATCTGGTAATATTGAATACAGGAGAACCTACTAGATTTAATTCAGTGGATGGATTAGAAAAGGACCTAGGGGTTACAGTGGACGAGAAGTTGGATATGAGTCAACAGTGTGCCCTTGTTGCCAAGAAGGCAAATGGCATTTTGGGATGTATAAGTAGGGGCATTGCCAGCAGATCGAGGGACATGATCGTTCCCCTCTATTCGACATTGGTGAGGCCTCATCTGGAGTACTGTGTCCAGTTTTGGGTCCCACA
This sequence comes from Lepidochelys olivacea, assembly GCF_965140295.1. Lineage (NCBI taxonomy): Eukaryota > Metazoa > Chordata > Testudines > Cheloniidae > Lepidochelys > Lepidochelys olivacea. The sequence continues at coordinate 75,095,073 of NC_140417.1, read as the reverse complement.
CTACAGGAAGGATGTGGAAAAATTGGAAAGAGTCCAGCGGAGGGCAACAAAAATGATTAGGGGACTGGAACACCTGACTTATGAGGAGAGGCTGAGGGAACTGGGGATGTTTAGTCTTCAGAAGAGACGAATGAGGGGGGATTTGATAGCTGCTTTCAACTACCTGAAAGGGGATTCCATCAAGGATGGCTCTAGACTGTTCTCAGTGGTAGCAGATGACAGAACAAGGAGTTAAGGGTCTCAAGTTGCAGTGGGGGAGATTTAGGTTGAATATTAGGAAAAACTTTTTCACTAAGAGGGTGGTGAAACACTGGAATGCGTTACCTAGGGAGGTGGTGGAATCTCCTTCCTTAGAAGTTTTTAAGGTCAGGCTTGACAAAGCCCTAGCTGGGATGATTTAGTCGGGGATCGGTCCTGCTTTGAGGAGGGGGTTGGACTAGATGACCTCCTGAGGTCCCTTCCAAACCTGGTATTCTATGATTCTATGATTATTTTCTGTTTTGGATCTGGGAATTGCATCCAGGAAATTCATAAAGAAGATGGACTGGGAAGTGATCACTTCTCTTCATTTATTGAGTACCAAGGCAGAGGAAATGTCAAAAACACAAAAAGAGTTCCTAATTAGAACTTCCAAAAGCTAATTGGGACCTTTTCAAGATTAAATGTGATGACTATATATGCAGAAACTGTATAAGTGACAACAATGCAATAAAAAGAATTTCAGCAACAGCTGATCTGGCCATATACAAAACATCAAATTGCTCCCATGTGATTTGGTGTACCTGGTCTTTCATGACCACCTTTCTGGAGTCCCTGTGGTCCTACTACATCCCACCATGGGAAAGGAGCAGCAAAGGTCTGCCAAAGCCCTGTAGATGGAGCCAATCATATGAAAGGAGCTGCAGGCCTGAGCAGGTCACGCAGGGTTGAGGGAGGGTGCTCCTCTCTGGCCAAAGGAGGTTGACTGACTACATTTACTGAACTTGGGAGAGAGAGGACCTGAGAACTTTAACCCTAGGTAAAGGCCCAGGTGGGAAGAGGCCCAGAGAAGGCAGCAGCAGCTAATTAAAAGAAGGAGTACATGGTTGCTGTTTATAGGGTCCGTGGGTTGGAATCCAAAGTCGTAGGTGGGCCCAAGTTCTCCCATCGGCCACTGGTGAAGTGGCCTGAGCCCTAAGAAGAGGACAAGGCTCCTTTAGAAGCCTGAGCAAAGGGCTGGATTTAAAGGGCCCAGAGATGGGGCTGAAGACTCCAGTGAGGGCAGAAAGTTTGGTGAACTCTTTTCTATCCTAGAAGGGATTTATTTTTAACTGTGTGACTTGGCCAGTGCGCTGAGCCCTGATCACTGGCCTAGCAAGGTTGGCAAACCACAGAGGACTCCAGGAGTGAAAAAAGATTGCAGTACCACACCCAGCTGCTAGGAGGCATTCAGGACGTTAGTGTCCTGTTCTCCCCTTCTTCCCCCCACCCGTCACACCCCAGTTTAGAAGTCTGGTTCCCTGGTGGAATGAATATTGCAAATTAACAAGCAAAGAAAAAAATAAGGCATACAAGCAAGCAAAACACACAATGAATAGTAAAGACCTAATGAGTTATAAAAAATGTAAGGCAGTGGCACAAAAGATTATCCAAAAGACAAAAATGACAGTTGGAGAAATGTCTGTGGGAAATTCAGCAAAGATTTAAAGTTTTCAGAAATGTATAAGCAACTTCAAACATGAATGGAATTTGAAGTAAAAGTAAATGTATACCTGGTCTTATTGTAAATAATGAAATTGAAGTTTCCAATTTAGGAAAGGCAGACATTTTAGCAACAGAATTCTAAAAGGTCAGTAGTGAATATGAATCAAAACTATGAGTTTTGTGGGAGAAAAAAAGGAGGTTTATTGAGGATAACTGTGACTATTAAATGACAGGAGAGAATATACTGGTGATATGTGAAACAAAAATTTATTGCAGCTATTAGAAAAAGGAAAAATGCAGCTCCAGGTAAAGATAATGTAAGTAATGAAATGCTTCAACACGTGTTGGAAGGAAGTCTAAAGATTCTATTGCGGTTATATAATGATATATGGGAAAAAAGGACTGCTGCCAATAGAATAGAAACAAGCATTGGTGCTAGCAATTAGAAAACTAGGCAAGGTATGTACAGTATGTCCCCCGGCCTGCGCCGCTTCCCGCAGCCCCCATGGGCCTGGAGCAGCGAACCACGGCCAGTAGGAGCCGCAATTGGCCAAATCTGCAGACGTGGCAGGTAAACAAACCAGCCCGCCCCGCCGGGGCTTTCCCTGCACAAGCGGTAGAACAAGTTTAGGAGCCACTGGTCTAGGCCTATTGCCCTCAAATAATGTGTGGGGAAATTCATGGAAAAAATGATAAATGTAAGACTAGTGGAATACTTGGAGAAAAATGTTATTATAACTTGAGGCACAAAGTGGTTTCGGAAAAGGAAGATGCATAGTTGACCATATAGCGAGAGAAGAAATGGAGGTACAAAAAGCATAAGGACTAAAAACTTTATAACAGTCTTCCTGGACATTGAAAAAGCATTTGACATGCTATAGAGGGAAGACCTCCAGTATTAACTAGCCAAAACTGGAATAAAAAGGAGAATGTTTTGGTGGATAAGATACTTATTAAGTGACAAAACTATACTAGTCAAAGTGGGAACAGCTCTCTCAAAAAATCTGCCAGTTTACAAATGGAAATACACAAGGGAGTATTATCAGCCCTACTTTGTTTTCCATTTTGATAAATGACTTTCCAGAAAGTGTGCAGATGGGAATAGGTATTTTCTTTTTCACAGATGATTGTGTGATATGGACTAAAGACAAAAGACTTAAAGTAGTCTTAGAAAAGACAAATGAGACACTCCAGAGAATTTCTAAGTGGGGAAATGATAGGGGATTTACATCCTCACTTGCAAAAACAAAGGGAATGCTTTTAACGAGGAAGAAAATTAGGGACGAATGGGACTAATTTCTTTATGGTGAAAGAATTCAGATATTTAAGTTTATGTTCCTAGGAGTAGTGTTTGATAATAAATTAACTTGGAAAGGTCACAGAGATGATATCATACAAAGCTGTAAAAGCAGGATGAACTTACTCAAAAGTCAGGTTTCAGAGTAACAGCCGTGTTAGTCTGTATTCGCAAAAAGAAAAGGAGTACTTGTGGCACCTTAGAGACTAACCAATTTATTAGAGCATAAGAAAACCTGGATTTGTGCTGGAAATGGCCCACCTGATGATCACTTTAGATAAGCTATTACCAGCAGGACAGTGGGGTGGGAGGAGGTATTGTTTCATATTCTCTGTGTATATATAAAGCCTGCTGCAGTTTCCACGATATGCATCTGAGGAAGTGAGCTGTAGCTCACGAAAGCTTATGCTCTAATAAATTGGTTAGTCTCTAAGGTGCCACAAGTACTCCTTTTCTTTTTACTCAAAAGTGTAGCTGAAAACAAGAGGGGTACAGATAAGAAGGTTTTGATGATGATGCATAGAACATATATAGTCTAGTTTTAGATTATGGATGCCAAGCTTTTGGTTCAGCCTTAAAAACTATTCTTAGAAACAAGCTTTGTGATTGGCATATGGTGCAAAGATGGTAAAACCAGTGTGTATGCTGCAAATAGCCCATGGAGAAGCACCTGTCAATCTAATGATGAAACTTTTGGGCAAAGGTAAAAGGGAACGATAGAAACAGGAGTACACAACACATTTACAGTATTGCTGGGAGGAGAGTAGACAGAATTATATGGATTGCCACAGACTTCCTCGTAGTAGCAGGCTCAAAAACTGAGTAAAGGAGTTATATAAAACTGAAAATTTGAGAGAACTAAACATTTTTAGTCTTGGGAAATCAGATTACACCTGGGCAGGTATTTTCCCCATTTGTGAATTTGGAACTGTATGAAAAAATGTGGAAAGGAAAACACCACACATTATGATAAATGACAGGTTTCAGAGTAGCAGCCGTGTTAGTCTGTATTCGCAAAAAGAAAAGGAGGACTTGTGGCACCTTAGAGACTAACCAACTCTAATAAATTGGTTAGTCTCTAAGGTGCCACAAGTCCTCCTTTTCTTATTATGATAAATGAAATTTTTGCATTTATGTATGAAAAATGGGGCCAGCTTTTCCACATCTATACAGATGGATCAAAAGATGACAGCATAGGTAGAAGGGGAACAGCATTCTCTGTCTTGAAATCCAGAAATCTAAAAAGGCTATCGAATTATGTGACCATTCTGATAGCTTAACTAATGGGAATAATGTTGGTACTAACCTGGAAAAGAGATGTGTGACCGGATGCTGCTATAATTTCATCTGATTCCTTGTCAGGCATAGTGACAATCAGAACAGTGACTTTGGAAAGCAGAAATGATGTAATAAATGAAACAATTTTCCTAACTGTGGAAATAATGAAAGCAGGTACCTGTGTAACAATATCATGGATTCCGGTGCCTATCGGAATACCTGGAAATGAGATAGCTGACAAAGCAGCAAAACATGCTCTACAAAATGAGAAGGTGGATATTAAGATAGCCTTAAGTCGACAAGAATTAAAAAGTCATCACAAAGGAACTTGCAAAGGAATGGCAAGAACTATGGACTAAGGAAACAAAAGAACAGAGGTTCTATGATTTATGCTCAAAAACCAAAGATAATACTAAACTCCACAGTCATGACGGAAAAAGTGAAGTAATCTTTTTTAGAGTGTTAACAGGTCATTGTTCCTTAAATGATAAGTAAAACTTATTAATAAGACATAAAGACAGGCTGTGTAAAGTGTGCAAAACCAAAAAACTGTTGATCATGTTCTGGGGCATTGTGGGCAATATTCTATGGAAAGAAAGTTTCTTTATGAAAAATTTAGTTGTCTTGGAATCAAAGATTTGTCCTTAAAGGGAAGTCAGGGAAATGGAATAGTGCAAATAATAATAAAAAATACAGCCTTTCTGAATGTTCTTAAGGATACTAGTGAAAGGAGATATATATAAAAGACTTGGCTAAAAATGAATGAAGAAAGAGGAAGTCATAGCTTTGTGTGTTGAGGCTGCTGTGACAAAAAGCATAAGACAGAGCACAGTGGCTGCTCAATCTGTTCCACACCTGAAGCTGCATCAGACCTGCTTCCTGTACCAGCATTTGCTCCAGTCCATGCCTGCTCCCACTCCACCTCTAGTTCCTGCTTTCCTCTGAACTCCCAACTCCATTGGCTTGTCCCTTGACCACAGCTCTTATTCTGCTCCAAATACTAGGCCAAACTCCTGTTCTGACCACTTGGTCACACTGTGTACACCCTAGTGTGTGACACCCAGCAGGAGGTGAGTGAATCCCATGTAAGTCTCCTACAAAAGCCTGTCACAGTTGCCCAAAATGGTTGGGGAAGAGGCAGGGCTGTGCCCTCACAAGCATTCCATACAAATTCAATGGCGCAGATCAGTTGCACTTTGAGGAGCAGGATAAAGAATGGAACAGTCTGAACATTCCTCTTGCACATCACATATTCAGGGAAGGATTGTGGATCTTTTACCCCTCTTCCAGACCATGAGGTTAAAGCCAGTGCCTAATAGGCCAAAGAATGGATCTCCTCATTTCCCAAGCTCCATTTCTGTAGAGGCGGGGGCAGGACCTCCTTCTCTAGCTTCCCACAAGGGCAGGGAATTCCTCCATAAACACTTCCCCCAACCAGCCCTGAGACAAAAGACAGTTTGCACTCTATTTTCCTGTGACAAAGATGACCTTCCATGAGTGATAAGTTCCAGTTATTGAGGGCTATGCATCAGGGTGCACAAGCAATCTGCATTAAAAAGATTACTTAATGTGGGCCTTTAAGTAAAATATTTTAGGATGGATTCATTAACAGATTTAAATATAATCTTTTACAAAGAACCGTCATTAAAAATAGACTTGAGCAATGCTTTTCCTAAGCAATTAAATTCACATGGAATACAAGAAATTGTTCCAGTTCAAATGAATAAGGAATTTGGATCAGTGGAAGGTGATGATCTTTGGGTTTGCTATAACACCAAGGACATTCACTCTGTTTATACTTTCAGCAGAAATCTAGAGGTCAGAATGTTAATCTACACAGAAGATATTCCTGCAGCTCCTTCTCACAAAGTGACTGTATCTGACAATCCACTTCTTTAAAGTCTTTGGGGTTTGTAGTAAACTGAAAGAAAATCAATCCTGATTCCACAGAAATCATTATCATTTACAGGATTCACTATAGACTCAGAAAATCAGTCTTTGCTTCCTACTCATAAAGACAGAGACTTAATTTTGCAAAAAGTGAAGAAGGCAAGGTAAAGCCTAGGTCAGTGATACTCAGACCTCAGTGGTTCAGGAGCCAAATTAGCAATCAATATTACCACAGTAGTGTGAATTCATTTTTTCATTTGCTATATATATATATATAATTCTCATAGCAAAATGACTGACCAAGTATTATTATTTTATCAGCTACAATTGGTTAATAACATAGTAAAAGCATCCTGATTGGTTAATCACTTAGATTGGTTAATCATTACATCACAAAGCAGTTTAATATCATGTGCTGCAATGAGCCACAGAAGGCTCATTAAAGAGCCACTTGCAGCTCACAAGTCTCAGTCTGAGTATCACTGGCCTAGGGTAGTTTATCTTAGTGGTACCTAGTCAGTGGGCTAGAATCTTTAGGGTTTTCTTGCTAGCCTGAATGACTAGATGTACACACTTTACAAGAGTTTTCAGCATTTAATACTGAGACACAGAAAAATAAATACAAATTGGCCATGTTTGATGCATTATCTTCTACTAGAGAGATCAACTTAGAGTCAGAGTGCTGGATCTTACATAGTATGGTAATTCAACTCCTTCTTTTTCTTTTTTCCTCCTCCTCTTTAAAGACAGATTCCAGGGGAAAAAATAATACAATGTTTCTCATCACAGACAAGATTATTATGGACCCTCTGGCTAGGACCCAAATGGGCTAGATCTTAAACAGAACAGGGGCCAGGTCTGGAAAAGGAAAATGTAAACAACATCTCCCTGAACTTCCTGTCCAAGGAAGGAATTCATGCTGTCCCCCCTCAAGGTTAACTCTGTTTGGTGAGGGAAGCTTTAACTCTAACCACAGCACCATAGGATCTCTGCCTGCAAGGGCTATTGAGGATAGAAAATTGTACTTCCCCATCACCCTAGCTATCCCCCCTTTCCAATTGTGCTGCCTGCTTTTCAGGCTGTGCTGGATAATAACAGCTCCACTGGTCATAAATGAGATTTGCCCACTTTTTCCTGCCGCAGCCTTATCCATGCGTGGCGGCGTTTATCCACCACCAGGGGATGTTAGCCAGGATTAAAACCCATACAAATCCTGGGAGAACATGGTCCTAGAATTATCAGCTATGCAGAGGGGTTTTCATTCAATTCCCTCAACTCCCTTTGGCCATTGCAGAGGTGACATATACATGTTTTGTCAGATGACAGAAACATAGTATCTCATCTGAACAAGAAAGAAGGACAAAAATCTATTTTTTCCATATCTAGCGATTCAAATCTGACTGTTATCATCTTATAATCACTAGTTTCTGTCAGCAGTTCACGCTCCAGGAAAGGCAAATTCTATAACATATGCCCAGCTCAGAAGCTAAGCTCTATGGGAAACGGCATGTCTACTGAACATATGATTCAGTATCGACACTCAGCTAGTCTCTGAAGTCTTCCCATTATGGATTTTTTTGCAGCCAGATACGATATAAAAGGAAGACAAAATTATTTGTCTCCAGCTAGTCAGCTACGAAAGCATGGAGTTTGGTTGTTCTCCTTACTCCAATCTAACAGTGACTTCTGCTTTCCTTCTGATTATTCTGTTTCTATTGATTGGAGTCACTGCAGCAGAGAACCGATAGTGCTGCCTGTGTTCCAGGGTTTCAGTCTTTGATTGCCAAAATGATACATTTCCTAGAATTTATGCTGAGTGTCAGTAATGGGAAAAAAAAAAGATGATTTACTACAGGTCTCTGCCATGATGGTGACAGCTTCAGTGTTCCATGTCATGTCCCAGGAAATTCCTCAGAACGTTGCCACAAGATTGTGTTAAATTTAAGCGTCCTCAAAACTTCCCACAAATCTTTCTTATAAGCTTTAGAAAACTAGTCTCATGGCTCAGGAAGTTTAGTTGTTCCTCTTCAAATTGAGGGAGTCATGAGTTCCACCTGTTATAATAAATAAATGAATTGAATGTATATATTAGGAAATAAAAGTAAAACTCCCATGATTTAAGGGCCATATTGTGTCTGACCCATTGAAGATGCATGAGTGATGATGGGGGAGAGAGGGTCAGAATGAGGGTCTACAACACACCCCCTTGCACCACTGTGCGGGGACCAGACAAAAGGCCACACTTTTCACTAAGGGAGTATAAGCACAGTTAGTCTTAGCATTGTTTGTCACAGCTGTGAAATATTTTGCCACCAACCCATTACTGACTACCTCCCCATAAAATAAAAATAAATATTGACTCTTGTCCCACCATCTCTCCTGACCCAAAAAGAAAGGGTTGGCCCAAAGAGGATGGAGCAGAGCCAAAGATCTGGCCCACATTTTTTAAAATTTTTGAGACAGCGGGCTCATTTCATTTGCAAGCTTTGAGATGGTCCATCACCAAGGGCTGTTAAGAGTGAGGAGTCATAGAATAAGAAGGAAGGTCCTCTCATGGATCAGTAACTGGTTCACAAATAGGAAACAAAGGGTAGAAATAAATGGTCAGTTTTCACAATGGAGAGAGGTAAATTGCAGTGTCCTCCAAGGATCTATACTGGGACCTGTGCTGTTCAACATATTCATAAATGTTCTGGAAAAGGAGGTGAATAGTGAGGTGGCAACATTGCCAGACAATACAAAGTTACTCAAGATAGTTAAGTCCAAAGCAAACTGTGACAAGTTACAATGGGATCTCATGTGACTGGGTGCCAAAATGTCAGATGATATTCAGTGCTGATTAAGTGTAAAGTAATGCATACTGGATAAAAATAATCCCAACTATACATACAAAATGATGGGATCTAAACTACCAGTTACCACTCAAAAAAAAAAAAAGATCATGGGGTCATTGCGGACAAGTCTGAAAATATTCACTCACTGTGCAGTGGTAGGCAAAAAAGCTAATAGAATGTTGGGAATCTTTAGGAAAGGGATAGATAATAAAACAGAAAATATCGTAATGCTGCTATATAAATGCATAGTGTACCCACACCTTGAATCCTGTGCATAGTTCTTGTCTTAATTGCAAAAAAGAGATATTAGAATTGGAAAAGGTAAAACAAAAGCATCTGGCACTGGCCACTGTGTGAGACAGGATACTGAGCTAGATGGACCATTAGTCTAATCCAGTACAGCAGTTCTTATGTAAGTATACTGAATTGAGGGCTGGGAGCCAAAAACTCTTGATTCCTAATTCTGGTCCTAAAAAACTTTCTGTGCCTCAGTTTCCCTACCTGTTAAATGAGAATAATATTTACCTTTCTCCACGGGGTGCTGTGAGGATCAATTAACATTTGTAAAGGGCTTTGAAAATGTAAAGAACTAAATAAACATAGACAATGCTATTTTTCTTTTCCCTCCATTTATTTCCCCTGTAGAAATCCTGTCCCTGAGAGTCTGCTACATCATGTTCCTGAACTGTTTATGTTCCAGATAGAATTAGTTGATCTAATTAATGCATGAAAGATTGGCCAAGGCTTATACACTAGGGAAGTGTGGAGTGAACATTTGTAGAAGATTTGCAGCTGGTTAAGTGGATCTGAAATACATTCGATTTGAGACACGCTACTCCACAGTGAGATCCATTCTTTTGGCTCCCACCCTGCTCTGTTTTGTTTCTCTAAGGGACTCTGTTGCAGCTTCCTTTATGAAGGCTTTTAAGAGCATCTCTGTTTTCTTACCTTTAATTGTATACAACTTCTACCAGAGTACTTTCAGACCTATGTAAAACTGTCTAATGAATTGTCACACTAGCAGTCTTACTTCACATAGAGACAAGTTTGTATATATACTATCTTATTCACATGTTCCCAGATTCTAAGGCACCCCAAATTGCTGGCTGCATCTTTTACCTGAGAATCTAATTATTGTCTTCATAATCCTTGTTTTCAAATTCACTGATTTTGTTGTTTCTAGTTTCATTTTTGCCTGCAATGGATGGCCATTTCAATCAATCATTCTCTCTAGAACAGTTGTTCTCAAACTTTTGTACTGGTAACCCCTTTCACATAGCAAGTGTCAAGGTTCCTTCCCCACTCTGAACTCTAAGGTACAGATGTGGGGACCTGCATGAAAGACCCCCTAAGCTTATTCTTACGAGCTTAGGTTAAAAACTTTCTTAAAGTACAAACTTTGCCTTATCCTTGAACCCTATGCTGCCACCACCAAGCATGTTAAACAAAGAACAGGGAAAGAGCCCACTTGGAGACGTCTTTCCCCCAAAATATCCCCCCAAGCCCTACACCCCCTTTCCTGGGGAAGGCTTGATAAAAATCCTCACCAATTTGCGTAGGTGAAAGCAGGGCCAAACCCTTGGATCTTAAGAACAATGAAAAAGCAATCAGGTTCTTAAAAGAAGAATTTTAATTATAGAAAAAGTAAAAGAATCACCTCTGTAAAATTAGGATGGTAAATACCTTACAGGGTAATCAGATTCAAAACATAGAGAATCCCTCTAGACAAAACCTTAAGTTACAAAAAGACACAAAAACAGGAATATACATTCCATTCAACACAACCTATTTTACCAGCCATTTAACAAAAGGAAATCTAATGCATTTCTAGCTAGATTACTTACTAACCTAACAGAAGTTCTGAAGAGCATTCCTGACCTGGTCCCGGCAAAAGCATCACACAGACAGACAGACCCTTTGTTCCCCCACCCCCCTCCAGCTTTGAAAGTATCTTGTCTCCTCATTGGTCATTTTGGTCAGGTGCCAGCAAGGTTATCTTAGCTTCTTAACCCTTTACAGGTGAAGGGGTTTTGCCTCTGGCCAGGAGAGATTTTATAGTTCTGTATACAGAAAGGTGGTTACCCTTCCCTTTATATTTATGACAGGAAGTCTCTGAGTGTGACCTCCCTTATAAATTAAAAACACTTTTTAATATATTTAACACCATTATAAATGCTGGAGGCGAAGCAAGGTTTGGGGTTGAGGCTGGTAGCTTGCGACCCCCCATGTAATAACCTTGTGACCTCCTGAGTTGTCTCAACCTCCAGTTTGAGAACCCCTGCTCTAGAATATTATTATGGATTTCTATTTATTTGTTAGAGCGAAAAATACACAAATAACCCATCAAAAAGTCCCAGGCAGGTAAAAACAATTGAGATTTCCCATGTATTTCCTTTTCCTTTAGGAGGCAAAACACATATTGAAATAAAATTAAGTCTACTGTTGATTATTTAATGGTGTATGTTGTGTACCTGCTAACTTAAATAACTGGGGAGTGTTAATCAGTTTTACTTAAACAGGTCAGCTTGCTTAGCTTGTAAGAATGCAATTAAAAATTATCTTTGGAATAAGCATTGTTCAGACTTTGTTTTGCTGTATTTTGCAAGGTCTATTTTTTTATTTATTTTTTTTTATGAGTTGCAATGCATACACATAATGGATTAATATTTGAGTAAAACCCAAGCTATCAAGATAATGTCCTGCTTAAACATATATGACTGATCAACACTTAGAAGACATAAAAGAGAGAACTCTTTGAGACATGATGCATGTCTGAAGATGAAGAAAAAAGAAGAAAATATTATTTGTATAATCCAACAAAGTTATTCTAAAGTAATTTGAACTATATTACAATTATAAGGAGAATTAGCGATGTTATAAAATATTAGGGATCAACTTAGTACAATTCACACTATTCACATAAGTGCCCCCTATGTGTTTTTCTTTGTTTTTTTGTCATATTAGTTTGTATTACAACTGTATGAATTACAGCTGTAAGAGTCTCTGGTACATTTCTATGTAGTATGAAACATCTTCAGAACTCTATATCGAGTGGGTGGGGTATTTGACCATTGATTTGTTTGGGACCAGAGTTAAGCCCCTCCTGAGCACTTTGGAAAGTATAATATAAATTTTAGCCATGTACTCTGATTTCTGTCAGCTACTTGTAGGGCACGTAATACTTTCTTAAAGCACCGTCTGACTAAGCGTAGTATGATTCCCTGTGATTTTTGAACCACCCATTGTGACCCTAAGAGACGTAACAGCAGTGAATCCAGCCAGTGTAGAGATATGGGTCTCAGGACTGCATTCCTTGTTCATGCTTTGACTTTGATGGAAGTCTTGGGAGTACCAGGAATGCAGGATAGAATTTACAATGGTCAGCACCCCTTTGGCCTCCAAAAGAAATGAATAGACCAAATCCCAGGGAAGAAGATGGGACGTCTCCTCCCACGTCTGCAAACAAAGGAGAATCTAAATTAACAAAATATCTTTTAGCAACCTGTAGCATGCCTTTGAAGAGAAATAAAAAACAACAACGTAAAGAGTGCATCATATCTGCTGAGAGAAAAGGTAATATACTTTATAGTGTTTATGGCAAAGATTTTTTTTTTAAACTAGAACTGTTTTCTGAAGAAGAAAAACAGAAGATTGAGAAATATCTTTTTTCTTTCCCTTCAAAGTAAAAAAAAAATCCTGCAAAAACGAACTGAAGAAATTATAATATATTCTGTGTTTCATCCATTTTATTCTCAACCTAAAAAAGAAACAGGGTTAAAAATTCACTCTGAAGTCAGTATTACAAATATGCTGTAGATACAACTCTGCTTGACAGGAGTCAGTCTTTTAGATATCTTTGTACTTATAAGAATAAATAAACAAAAAAGCTAAGAATAGAAGAATAATCACTGTAAGTCACTTTCTAGATTTTTCAGACAAATTCTCAGCAATGACATGTTTGTGTTGTCTTGTAGATTCATAAGAAGGAGGCACAGTCTGGACTCTTAGAAATAAGAGTTTATTAGAACTTAAATAGAGTTACATAAGACAAAGGAGATACACAGCTAGGAGCACATGGATCTGATGAAGCTGCCACTAGACTACTTCCAACCAGTTCTCACTAGCCCTAATCCAGTTCCCTATAACATGTGCTCTGCTCAGTACGCACTCCTAACAAGGTTATATATCAGGGCCCGATGCCAATTATCAAGGTCAGATGCTTTTAAATATTTCATATGATGGGATGGGAACATTTTTTTTTCTGTTAGGTATTAACACAGATACACTAGTCTGTTTTGGTTGTATAGCTTCTTTCATAACAGTTGCTTTTGCATTTTACAGTTGAGATACCCATATGTAATCAAACCTAGAAATGGACCCACACATCTGGTAGAAGTACAAGTGTCTGCCCAATTATATGTTCTTATAACTTTATGGCCCATATAGTAATAACACTCCAGATGGAACTTAAATGTCTGGGTCACCCTTTTCTGCAGAAGAAGATTGCAACTGAGACTTGGTAACTTTGAAAGGAATATTCTATGGAAATGCAACCTAGATGGAACTATGATAAGGTGGGTGCATAAATGGTTGGAAAACTGTTCCCAGAAAGTAGTTATCAGTAGTCCATAGTCAAACTGGAAAGGCATACTAAGTGGGGTCTCACAGGGATGAGGCCTGGGTCCGGTTCTGTTCAATATCTTCATGAATGATTTAGATAATGGCATAGAGAGTATACTTATAGAGTTGCAGACAACACCAAGCTGGGAGGGGATGCAAGTGCTTTGGAGGATTACAATTCAAAATGATCTGGACAAATTGGAGAAATGGTCTGTAGTAAATAGGATGGAATTCAATAAGGACAAATGCAAAGTATTCAATTTAGGAAGGACCAATTAGTTGCACACATACAAAATGTGAAATGATTGCCTAAGAAGGAATATTGTAAAAAGGTTCCAGGGATCATAGTGGATCACAAGCTAAATATAAGTCAACAGTTTAACACTGTTGGAAAACAAGCAAACCTGATTCTGGGATGTTTTGGAGTGTTATAAGCAAAACCATGAACTAAGTCTTCTGCTCAACTCTGTGCTGATTAGGCCTCAAGTGGAGTATTGTGTCCAGTTCTGGGCACTGCATTTCAGGAAAGATGTAGACAAATTGGAGAAAGTCCAGAGAAGAGCAACAAAAATGATTTAAAGGTCTAGAAAACATGACCTTTGAGGGAAGACTGAAAAAAATTGGGTTTGTTTAGTGTGGAGAAGAGAAGGCTTGGGGGTGGGAGGGGACGGACACAATAACAGTTTTGAAGTACATAATAGGTTGTTACCAAGAAGAGGGAGAAAAAGTGTTCTCATTAACTTCTTTTGAGGATAGTACAAGAAGCAATGCGTTTAAATTGCAGCCAGGGCAGTTTAGCGTGGACATTAGGAAAAACTTCCTGTCAGGATAGTTAAGCACTGGAAGTAATTGCCTAGGGAGGTTGTGGAATCTCTGTCACTGGAGATTTTTAGGAGCAGGTTAGACAAACACCTGTCAGGAATGGTTTAGATATTACTTAGTCCTGCCATGAGTGAAGGTGACTGGACTAGATGACCTCTCAAGGTCCCTTCCAGTCCTATGATTCTATGATTCTCAAAGCTGGCAACCCTAAAATTAAACACAGCTCTCCTACCCCATTATTACCAATTGAATGGAAGGCTTGGAAGGTCTGATGATAGTGTTGTTAGAGCTCTATAGTGAGGAGAACCAAAAATTGGCATTAATAAGCTCAAATCCTTAATTAAGGGAGGAGATATCACAGCACTGGGTCTTGCAAGAAGAAGAAGGGGGATGCAAAAGTGATAATTTCAGGCAACCCATTCATTAATTGGTGTTAAATTATATACTTAACACCCCCCACCCAAAAAAAAAAAAACAGTGAAATCAGCCATGTGCTCGAAGAGTGGCCTAACTCCACTCTAATATGGAACAGCTTTTAGCTACAGCTCACTGTACATTCATTCCACCCTACTTCCCATGATTTCTCTACTGTGTAATAGGTAGGATTAGTTAGACTGGGCATTGGTTGCTTGCTCAGATGAGTAAGACATGTCAAGTTAGTGTTAGTTGAAACCCAAGGAAAAATGACTCAGGACTAAGTCAATAAAGAATTGCCTATCCTATTTTGTGCTGACACCTATCTGACACTTATTCCTTAACTGATGATATAGTTAACTGTACATGAGGTATTCCTTCTAGAGTTGCTAAAAATGGGTGTGAGGTGGCATGAGAAAGGATAAATTTTCTTATCCTATTGCTTCTAGCTGAATTTCAGACATGTCTGAGTATCTGCAGCAGCTGATAGTATTTGAAGTGGGCTAGTCTAGTGGTTCAGTGATAGCATGCGAAGCTGCTGTGCAGAAGTTTAGATTTTAAGGCAGTGCCTCAACCCTTTTACTCTTGGGCTGCCAAGGTTTAGGAGTGTTGCTGAGGTAATGGCCACAGCTTCTTGCACTTTGTGACACTGTGCTAGCAGGGTGCAGGCACCCTTGGTTGATTTGAAAAACAGGTAAAGCTCCAACAGGAGACTTGCCTGCGCCTTCAGCATAGCAAAGAAGCATGAGAATCATATGGTCCTTTCCTACATGCATGTAGGTATTGGCAGAATCCATGCATGCTTTTGCTGGAAGGCCAGCTGACTATAAATTTATCAGGTGAGACAGTGGGTGAAGAGTGAAGGTGGGCAGCTGAAATTAAGAGTCTCTTATACATGTTGAGATTTAAAGCCCAGCTCTTTCAAAGATAAACCTCAAGCTTCCTGTGATTGCTCTGAAGAAAAGCCAGCTGGTGTTTGACACACCTCAGGCTGGACATGGGTTGTTGGAAGAAAAAGCAAACAAAAAAACTTCATATATACAGTGGAATGAGTGCTGATGGAAAAGTCTTATTGATGACTAGGACACTTATGCTGGGCATCTGCTTTTTATTTCATGTTTTCTCTTTTATTCCTGGACCAAACAGCTGGCACCAAAATAGTGCAAGAGATTCGGCATAAAAAGGATGGATGAACAGATGGAAAAAGCACAGCGTTAGTTAACATAAGCTCATGGAAACAGTTATGGCATGTGAAATTAACTTAAGCAACTAACCTGTATTTCCTGGTATAGAGTGGAATTTGGCATGGCATAGAAACTTTCACAATCCAGCTATCCCAGAGCAATATATGAAGGCTGGGAACTAGGGTTCTTCCCTACTCCAGCTGGAAAGCTCCACTGCCAGTAGAGAACAGCATGTGGGATTCCTTTAACACAGCAGAGCCACCATAATATTTACTACACTGTTAGTGCTGGGCAGGAGTTAGAATTCTTATCCTTTATTTACATGATGAATGAAATAAAGACATGGATTGCTCCGTGCTGGTGGAGGAGGTAAGCTTCAATGTTCATAGAACAGAAAACACCCACATGAAAGGCAAATCTGTCCACATCACAATCCCTTGCCTAGCTCCCATTGATGAAGATGGTGAGGAGAAAGACAGCAATAAAACAGAAAAAGGGGAGATTTCATTTCCCAGTCTATTTTTATTAAGAATCTTTCTGAGGGGGGAAGGAGAGAGAGAGAGAGAGAGAGAGACAGACATGGAATGTAGCCATGCCGTTTATACCACTCAGACTACTATGTGAATGTGACCAGGAGCCAGATTATGGATTTCCCAGAGGTTGTTAGCAAAATAAAATCCAAATACTTATTCAGATCACTTTGCTTCCTTCATCATTTTCTCCTTTTATTTCTCATTGGGCTGTCCCTCCCCTGCTTCATTATGTAGTATTGAGGAGTATCCCTGAAAGTCCACTCTTCCCTGCTTTGTTAAAATTCCTTCAGCAGAGGGTGTTTTTAGTTCTGCTAGTGGAGCTAGAGTTAATCTGAAATATCTCCCCAGTGCTTGCACAGAAGATGTTGATTGCTTTAATAATATCCCCTTGAAAACGCCCTGCATCGTGAGGAGACTGACACAGTCTGAATATTTCTCTTTGGCTGCCAGTACCATCCTGACAGCTCGTGATTATGTCTCAGCTTTGATGTTCTCTAGTTTATTGCCTTCACTCCTAGCTTTGGCACATCCTCTTTTCCCCCCTCCCCCTGCACCCACTCCCCATTGATGATATTTGCCACATCTCTTTTCTGGAGACTTCACTGACAGTTTTGAGGCCTAGCATAATATATTCTTTCCTTTTCCTTTGCATGTGACTCCCATGAAATGTGCTGCTGAGGTGTATTTATTGTTGATTAGCCTTTGGTTCTTCCCTAGAGGTCAGCTATCAAATAAAAAGTCGATATATACCATACTTGTCTTTGAACATATCAAACCGATGCTTAGGTACAGGTGAAATGCTTTAACCACCTTTTCATCTATAGAGTGGATTGATTTTATTGCCCTCAGTCTCTCCTTTTCTTTTTTCCCCCTTCAGTGAATTTTGTGCTTTAGAAAAATGCTGGGCTGAGAACAACAGAGACTGAAACCCCCTAGTTATCAACAGAACAACATGTAAAGCATGAGTAGTGGCAGTAAAAGTTTCTTCACATTGATTCAGCATTCGCGCTTGTCCTTTTTCTGAAGAGACTGATTTAAAAGATGCCATTTGCTAGGCACACTCAGTCCTGGGTCTCCAGTGAGGTTGTCAATATATTTTCCTCAACTGTAATCATAGAATCATAGAATATCAGGGTTGGAAGGGACCTCAAGAGGTCATCTAGTCCAACCCCCTGCTCAAAGCAGGACCAATCCCAAACTAAATCATCCCAGCCAGAGCTTTGTCAAGCCTGACCTTAAAAACGTCTAAGGAAGGAGATTCCACCACCTCCCTAGGTAACCCATTCCAGTGCTTCACCACCCTCGTAGTGAAAAAGTTTTTCCTAATATCCAACCTAAATCTCCCCCACTGAAACTTGAGGCCATTACTCCTTGTTCTATCATCTGCTACCACTGAGAACAGTCTAGAGCCATCCTTTTTGGAACCCCCTTTCAGGTAGTTGAAAGCAGCTATCAAATCCCCCCTCATTCGTCTCTTCCGCAGACTAAACAATCCCAGTTCCCTCAGACTCTCCTCATAAGTTGTGTGTTCCAGACCCCTAATCATTTTTGTTGCCCTCCGCTGGACGTTTTCCAATTTTTCCACATCCTTCTTGTAGTGTGGACCCAAAACTGGACACAGTACTGTAGATGGGGCCTCACCAATGTCGAACAGAGGAGAACGATCATGTCCCTCGATCTGCTGGCAATGCTCCTGCTTATATGTCCCAAAATGCCATTGGCCTTCTTGGCAACAAGGGCACACTGTTGACTCATATCCAGCTTCTCGTCCACTGTAACCCCTAGGTCCTTTTCTGCAGAACTGTTGCCTAGCCATTCAGTCCCTAGTCTATAGCTGTGCATGGGATTCTTCCGTCCTAAGTGCAGGACTCTGCACTTGTCCTTGTTGAACCTCATCAGATATCTTTTGGCCCAATCCTCTAATTTGTCTAGGGCCCTCTGTATCCTCTCCCTATCCTCCAGTGTATCTACCTCTCCTCCCAGTTTAGTGTCATCTGCAAACTTGCTGAGCGTGCAATCCACACCATCCTCCAGATCATTAATGAAGATATTGAACAAAACCCAAAGGACCAACCCTTGAGGCACTCCACTTGATACTGGCTGCCAACTAGACATGGAGCCATTGATCACTACACGTTGAGCCCAACAATCTAGCCAACTTTCTATCCACCTTATCGTCCATTCATCCAGCCTATACTTCTTTAACTTACTGGCAATAATACTGTGGGAGACCATGTCAAAAGCTTTGCTAAAGTCAAGGAGCAACATGTCCACTGCTTTCCCCTCATCCACAGAGCCAGTTATCTCGTCATAGAAGGCAATTAGATTAGTCAGGCATGACTTGCCCTCGGTGAATCCATGCTGACTGTTCTTGATCACTTTCCTCTCCTCTAAGTGCTTCAGAATTGATTCCTTGAGGACTTGCTCCATGATTTTTCCAGGGACTGAGGTGAGGCTGAGTGGCCTGTAGTTCCCTGGATCCTCCTTCTTCCCTTTTTTAAAGAAGGGCACTACATTAGCCTTTTTCCAGTCATCTGGGACCTCCCCCGATCGCCCTGAGTTTTCAAAGATAATGTCCAATGGCTCTGCAATCACATCTGCCAACTCCTTTAGCATTCTCAGATGCAGCGCATCCGGCCCCATGGACTTGTGCTCGTCCAGCTTTTCTAAATAGTCCCGAACCACTTCTTTCTTCACAGAGTGCTGGTCACCTCCTCCCCATGCTGTGCTGCCCAGGTCTGGGAGCTGACCTTGTTCGTGAAGACAGAGGCAAAACAAGCATTGAGTACATTAGCTTTTTCCACATCCTCTGTCACTAGGTTGCCTCCCTCATTCAGTAAGGGGCTTACACTTTCCTTGACTTTCTTCTTGTTGCTAACATACCTGAAGAAACCCTTCTTGTTACTCTTAACATCTCTTGCTAGCTGCAACTCCAGGTGTGATTTGGCCTTCCTGATTTCACTCCTGCATGCCCGAGCAATATTTTTATACTCTTCCCTGGTCATTTGTCCAATCTTCCACTTCTTGTAAGCTTCTTTTTTGTGTTTAAGATCAGCAAGGATTTCACTGTTAAGCCAAGCTGGTTGCCTGCCATATTTACTATTCTTTCTACACATCGGGGTGGTTTGTCCCTGTAACCTCAATAAGGATTCTTTAAAATACAGCCAGCTCTCCTGGACTCCTTTCCCCCTCATGTTATTCTCCCAGGGATCCTTCCCATCAGTTCCCTGAGGAAGTCAAAGTGCTTTTCTGAAGTCCAGGGTCCGTATTCTGCTGCTCTCCTTTCTTCCCTGTGTCAGAATCCTGAACTCGACCATCTCATGGTCACTGCCTCCCAGGTTCCCATCCACTTTTGCTTCCCCTACTAATTCTTCCCGGTTTGTGAGCAGCAGGTCAAGAAGAGCTCTGCCCCAGTTGGTTCCTCCAGCACTTGCACCATGAAATTGTCCCCTATGCTTTCCAAAAACTTCCTGGATTGTCTGTGCACCGCTGTATTGCTCTCCCAGCAGATGTCAAAGTGATTGAAGTCTCCCGTGAGAACCAGGGCCTGTGATCTAGTAACTTCCATTAGTTGCTGGAAGAAAGCCTCGTCCACCTCATCCCCCTGATCCAGTGGTCTATAGCAGACTCCCACCACGACATCACCCTTGTTACTCACGCTTCTAAACTTAATCCAGAGACACTCAGGTTTTTCTGTAGTTTCATACCGGAGCTCTGAGCAGTCATACTGCTCTCTTACATACAATGCAACTCTCCCATCTTTTCTGCCCTGCCTGTCCTTCCTCAACAGTTTATATCCATCCATGACAATACTCCAGTCATGTGAGTTATCCTACCAAGTCTCTGTTATTCCAATCACATCATAATTCCTTGACTGTGCCAGGACTTCCAATTCTCCCTGCTTGTTTCCCAGGCTTCTTGCATTTGTGTATAGGCACTTGAGATAACTTGCTGTTTGTCCTGCTTTCTTAGTATGAGGCAGGAGCCCTCCCCTCTCATGCTCTCCTGCTCGTGCTTCCTCCCGGTATCCCACGTCCCCACTTACCTCAGGGCTTTGGTCTCCTTCTCCCGGTGAAGCTAGTTTAAAGCCCTCCTCACTAGGTTAGCTAGCCTGCTTGCAAAGATGCTCTTCTCTCTCTTCGTCAGGTGGAGCCCATCTCTGCCTAGCACTCCTCCTTCTTGGAACACCATCCCGTGGTCAAAGAATCCAAAGCCTACTTTCCGACACCACCTGTGTAGCCATTCGTTGACTTCCACGATTCAACGGTCTCTACCCAGGCCTTTTCCTTCCACGGGGAGGATGAATGGAAACACCACTTGCGCCTCAAACTCCTTTATCCTTCTTCCCAGAGCCGCGTAGTCCACAATGATCCACTCAAGGTAATTCTTGGCAGTATCATTGGTGCCCACATGGAGAAGCAGGAAGGAGCAGCGATCCGAGGGCTTGATGAGTCTCGGCAGTCTCTCTGTCACATCGTGAATCCTAGCTCCTGGCAAGCAGCAGACTTCTCGCTTTTCCCGGTCGGAGTGGCAGATAGATGACTCAGTGCCCCTGAGGAGAGAGTCCCCGACCACCACCACCCGCCTCCTCGTCTTGGGAGCGGTGGTTGTGGAACCCCCATCCCTAGGATAGTGCATCTCATGCCTTCCAATTGGCGGAGTCTCCTTCTGTTCCCTTCCCTCAGATGTATTGTCTAGTCCACTCTCCGCATTAGTACCTGTGGAGAGAACATGAAAACAGTTGCTTACCTGTATCTGCACTGCTGGTACATGGATGCTCACCTTTCTTCTTCTGGAGGTCACATGCTGCCAAATTTCTTCACCATCCTCCTGTCCCCGCTGCGCAGCCTGCTCTGAATCTTCAGAACATTGTGCCCATAGAAGCATATCCTGATATCTGGCCAGGAAATCTTCAGTTTCTCTTATGCAACGCAGGGTCGATACTTGTTTTTCCAGACCTTAAACCTTCTCTTCCAATATGGAGACCAGCTTGCACTTTGATATGGAGACCAGCTTGCACTTTGATATGTTTTGAGATGCAGATACCTGTCCCACTGGAAAACCTACCCCTGCACCCAAGTTTGCCTACAGTAGAAACCTCTCTCATACACTTAAGTGTGTCAGACAACTACATCTGGTCAAGCATTTGTCATCAGGACATTTTTTCTGATGAAAAATTGGAATTTCCACTAAAAATATTTTACAGCGTCTGATTTACTCAAAAAAAAATCCAGTTTTTTGTCAGAAAACTAAAAATCTGACAGTTAAAGCATTTTGGGGTTTCATGTTTTAAAAGTTTTTGGATGAGATATCTGCAAAAATTTTGTAATTTTGTTTTGTTAAGATTTTCCATGGGGAAAAAATATTCTGACCAGCTCAATAAAAGAAACAAAAAGAACACTATATCATCCCCGAGTTTCACCCCCCAAATTACCAAGCCCATTTCTTGCTAGGAGTCTAGGAAAGGAGAGATATTCCTGTTGTCATTTTTCTCAACTATAACAGTGATGGGTTCCAATATAAGAACCTATGTAAGTAGATTAGATAGATAAATGTACAGTAATGAATACTGTAGCCATCAGAATTCTGTTCTAGGACCTGAATAACTTGGACATTCAAATGAAATATATTACCCTTGAAACACCTAAGTGAGCAGCTCTAAATTATGTTGAGATGAAGAGACTACCCATGCCAAACAGTGTTCAGTAAAGCTAATATTGGGTTATAATGAATAGCTTCTCAGAGAAAGGGAAAGAGAGATAGGGACCTGAATTTACCACTACTATTTTCATTTTTAGGGTGTTTGTAGGAGAAAAAGTATTTTAGGGAGGAGTTATGTTAGCTAGAATAATTATGTTTGTTTCTTCTCAAAGGATGGTCCAGGGTTAGGGTACAAGCCTAAGACTTGGCAGACCAAAGTGAAATTCCTATTTCACCATAGAATTCCATTGTGGCCTTGGTATTTAGTTTCTCTGGGTAAATCTACACTGCAGTATAAGCTCAGAGTTCAAACTCAGGCTCAAGCCTAACCCTCCCTTCTGTTGGTATCTACACACAAATTGCACTAACACAGGGCTCAGACCTGGTGTCCCAGGACCCCAAGGAGATGGAGGGTCCAAGCCTGAGTCAAACCAGGACCCAGGGTTAAAGCCTTATTAATTTGCAGTGTATATAGAGCCCTACTGTGTTCATACTCTGGGAGTCTGCCAAAAGCACAATCCCATGGGCCAAAATTCTTTGTCCTCTGTACAGTGAAGTTTGGTGAACAGTCAAGTTTGGTCATGCAGCACCATGAATAAAGGACTAGAGCGGCCACACTTTGGGAGGGCTCTAGGACGACTGTGATATGGGTGGTTGCACTTGGGCCTGAGTAATGCAATATAGATGCTGGGAGCCCTAGGTTGAGATCTAGGGTTCAACAGTTTCTAACCTGGGGTTACAAATGAGTGTAGACACTCAAGCCTTAGGGCAGAGGTGGGCAAACTACGGCCCGTGGGCCACATCCAGCCCATGGGACCCTCCTGCCAAGCCCCTGAGCTCCTGGCCCAGGAGGCTAGCCCCAGGCACCTCCCCTGCTGTTTCCCCTCCCCCACAGCCTCAGCTCACTGTGCCACTGGCACAATGCTCTGGGCGGCAGAGCGGCGGCCTGACTTGGTGCTCTGTGCTGTGTGGTGGCGTGGCTGGCTCCCTCCGGGCGGTGCGGCTGCCTGTCCTGGTGCTCTGGGCGGCACGTCTGTAGTGTCGCCAGCCACCAGTGCTCCAGGCAGTGTGGTAAGGGGGTAGGGAGCGGGGGGGGGGTTGGATAGAGGGCAGGGGAGTTTGGGGTGGTGGTTAGGGCGTGGGGGTGTGCATAGGGGTCGGGGCGGTCAGAAGGCGGGGAACATGAGGGTTAATGTGGGCACGGGTCCCGGGGTGGCAGTCAGGAAGGAGAGGGGGAGTTGGATGGGGCAGGGGCAGAGGTTCTGGGGCAGTCAGGGGACAGGAGAAGGGGTGGTTGGATGGGGCAGGGGGTCGGATGGGCCGGGGGCCAGGCCATGCCTGGCTGTTTGGGGAGGCACAGCCTCCCCTAACCAGCCCTCCATCCAATTTTGGAAACTCGTTGTGGCCCTCAGGCCAAAAAGATTGCCTGCCCCTGCCCTAGGGTAACAAACATATGGTCTGCTAACTTGAGTTCTGGGCTTACATTACAGTGTAGACATACTGTCTGTGCCTCAGGGAATGTCTACGCTGCAATTAAACACTTGTGACTGGACCAACTCAACTGACTAGGGCTTGCAGGGCTTGGGCTCTGGGGCTGTATAATTACAGTGTAAACATTCACACTTGGGCCTCGTGGGGTTCCGGATCCTGGGCTCCAGCTGAAGCCCAAACATCTACATTGCAATTAAACGGCCCTGAGAGCCTGAGTCAGCTGACGGGGGACAGCCATGGATGTTTAATTGCAGTGTAGACATATCCTCAATTCACCATCTATGAAATGGGGATAACAATATGTGTATTTCCTTTCCTCACAGGGGTGTTGTGAGGTTAAATACATTAAATATTATGAAGTATGTTGAGTTCTAGTGATAAGTGTTATGTAAAAGAGACAAAAGGTATTGTTATTGTTGTATGCAAAGAAAATTTTACCAATGGCGTCAATAGTATGTAGATAACACCTGGCCTCTAGTTAATATTCTTAGATTACCTGCTGGGACATTGGTGCTGAGCAGCTACTGGGAGAAAATAAATGTGAGAGCCTGTAGCCACAGGTGTTAAGGATGATAGAGAATTTTAAAGCATTGCATCATGCTTTTCAGGCAATGCCGGTGTACTGCCCACTCACTAACTATTTAACTCATGGCTCAACCTTGCTGCAACCAACAGAAGGATGTTGTTATAAAAGAAATAGACATTTTCTACATCCCTGAGTCATCCTAACTTCAAACGCACCACACTCTAGCGTTATCCACTTTCCTTGCTCCCGCATATTATAGTATTTTGAAAAATCTGTTAATTTCAATTTCAAATAACATCGCGTAAATCGAAATGTACTCAAACAGAATACGTATAACAAGATTTGTGAAGTAGTCCTACTGGGAAAAAGACAAAAAACACTGAATTATTTTTCAGAGGCTACCAGAAATCTGTACTATGGTGATAATTTGCATTCTCTACCCATGTAGGTCATTACTGAAGTAGGTCCCATATATCCCATTAGCATTCTCCTGATACATCCACTTCCCACCTCATGTTTTCTATTTGACGTTTAGGATCTGGACTTACAGACAAAAAAGTAATTAATGTTATAGCATCTCATGTGAGTGTGTGTGTGAAGGAACAGGGAGAAATAGGACATTAAATAAGAGGCAGGGGATTTTTGTGTGTGTGTGACTGCTATTGGCATAAACCCTGAAAACTTTAAGATAATGCTCTATGGAAAAGCAGAGGACTTCCATCTCCAAATTGTTAGTCTGGCACTTTTTCCAAGCACTAAGCATAATTTTGAAGAGAATGAGATTTTATAATCTATGATTCAGGATTGACGTAGATTTAAAAAAATAAAGATAAATAATTTACTACTGTGTAGCTCTGTCAGAAACTGGATTTGCGAACAGTAGTGCTACAACTTCCCACTTTATTGGTTTTGGGAATTGAGAATTGCAGTCTTCTTTACTACTTTCCATGTTGGGCCTGTAGGGGTCTGCTCTAGTCTGATTTTTTTCCTGTTTCCTGTCTGAACTGCTCTGAGTAGACTGCCTGTAACTAGAACTATTTAACTATTTGACAGCATAACTGCAGCTCATATAACATGTGCGACTATAACTGAACAACAAATCCACTCTTCCTGGGAGTTGATGAAATAGAGACTATCACACTGGGCTAAATATAAAAGACAATACCATTTAAACAAAAGCAATTGACTTTGTGAGTAACTTTCTGAATTCCCATTTCTGTTATTTAGGCTCCATGTGTCACAGTAAGAACCCTTCTCCATTAGTCCATCGCCCTGAGAATAACAGAGCTGTCACACATTGAATACTGTGGGCTAAAGTCTGCCCTCAGATAGATGTGTGAGGTTTCCATTCACTTCAATAAGAATTTTACACACACACACACACACTTTGGTATTTTCTTAGCTTCCTGATTTCAACTCAGAGAGGATACATGGTTTGAATTTTGTGAAAACTAGGGGAAAAGCCATGTGTACTCCTCCGCAAACTGGACCTAAATACTGCCTCTAATTTCTGTGGTCCCATGTGCATGCAAAATCTATGGTTACATTTACTGAATGAAATATAAAAATGTACAACCCTTAAAGTATCATATGTTATTTCATTGGATATGAAATGCAGGTTTTTTACACTGCACCTGTATTTTCATTTTGCACTGTGCCACAGCTTTTACATTGATAGTGCTGAACTGCATTGCAGAAGTTGTCGGGGAGGGAAGATGAAGATTTGGGGAGCTGAGTAGGGGAGATCTGGACTATTGTGGTGAAATCCTGGCCCTGCCGAAGACAATGGGAATTTTGGCATTTATTTCAATGGCATCAAGATTTGATTAGACTATATGGAATAAGTGCAGCCTCTGGA
Organism: Lepidochelys olivacea; assembly: GCF_965140295.1. NCBI lineage: Eukaryota > Metazoa > Chordata > Testudines > Cheloniidae > Lepidochelys > Lepidochelys olivacea. Next base: position 75,068,943 of record NC_140417.1, on the reverse strand, counting down.
TGTTTCTTTTTAAAAGATCAGCATTGAAATACAGTAATTAACAGATGTGCTATTTAAATGTCACTCTTATGGCTCATGATTTACTAAAATATGTGGCCTGTTCACACCTTCCAGAGTTATTCTTTCAGACTATCTGAAGACCAGACAACATCAGTTTATACTTGGCTTCTGACCTGTAAGGTTTTCTTCATAAACACAAGATCTAGAAGTGATTTTTTTCTTAGAAATTAAAAAAAAAAATCCCTGCAGATTTTAGACTTCAAGTTTGTGGCAAAGGAAAAATTCTACATCAAAATCAACTGTCATGGAATCCATAGTTCCTTCCCTATGGCTAACCCAGCTTTTCTTATCAAAACATTCCAGTCAAGAAATTAATGTAATAATTATTTGTGAGAATGAGTAAAACAAATATTCTTCTTTCATAAGGCTCAGGATAATAGGCTAAGAGAGAGAGAACATTCATCTGTACACAAAAAATGTTTGATTACCAAGGAAATTATGAAAAACATACAATAAAACCTGAATCTGCTGGGCCTGATTGGCTAAGGAGATCGGTAATGGGCTATAGAGCTGTTCATTGGTTGAAGCCTAGCCAAGGTGAGCTGTAAAACTGTTAAAAAAAAAGAATTTTCCTTTCACAGGAAATTTCAACCTTTCAAAATTATTTTCCATAACAAATAGGAATGAAAAATCTAATATGGAAAATTTTCACCAAAAAGAAAATTTTCAATTGGAAATGTCAAAACAGAAAACATGAATATTTGTGACCAAAATGAAACAATTTGACATGTTGAAATGATCATCTTTTGATTTAAATAAACATTTCTGGTTTTTTTTCCTTTGGAATTGATATTATAAAACAGAAAATATCTTTTAGATCAACATTTCAGAACAAAAATTATTTCAAAATGTTGATTTGAAGACATTTTAATTTAAATTCTCCCAATTGGAAAACAGATATTTTCTCATGAGAAAATTTTGATTTTGACAAATAATTTCCCATGGGATTTTTTTTTTCCAAAAAATTTTGAGGCGCTCTCATTGGTAGTGACTAATAGTGGTTGCCAGTAGCTGTTTAATGGCCTTAGTCCAGTTCACAAAAGACAATCATAAAAACTACCATTATGGGCAGAACTTGTTGGCAGTCCCAACAGTGAGGTTAAGGATTAAATGGGCATGAAGAATAAACTACCCTTTCACATCTATAGGTTATCCCTCTATGGCAGTATAGGGAAATTTGCTGTGTTTGTTCTCTGTAGGGAATTTCAAGACTTCAGTCTATTATAATCAAACTGGCACCTTTCATGAGCATTAAGTATTATAAATGGGCTGAGGGGTGGGCTGCGTCTGCCATATTATTATAATATCTTTTAAATTGTTCTTCTCAGAGTGCAAGTCCCTCTTGAATGCTTTGGTTCTACCTTTATTTGTTTAGTTATGGATTGTTGTTACCATTCAGTCCTTTATTACCATTCTAGGTCTATGGAACTTGGGGAATATGTTCCCCTTTCTGTTTCACTATGAAAAAAGAAAAAAATCAAAAAGCCAAGGTCTCTGAGCTAAAACTGCAACAGCTTATTTATATTTACCTGCCTGCAGTGGAAAACTAATTTTTTATTGCCAGATAATTTGGTATGATGAAGCTAAAAGGATGCAAACTTTCAGGAGGTTTCAATAAGCCTGGGTTTGTAAAAACCAACACCTGAAAAAGATTAAAAATTAAAAATAAATAAAATAAAATAAATTTAGTTACTTAAAAGCATTGTTGTGACAAAGCTGTAGAAAGCAATTTTGATTTGTAGTGATGTTTTGTCATGCCATATCATAAACACACCATTTTTCTCCCTTTGTTTGGAAATAAAAACAAAACAGAACATGATGGATCAGAACTTGGAAAGAATATTTGTCTATCTGTTTTTTGTCTGAAATGCCTTCCACTCTGCTTCCAGCAGTCCAGTTTCCTTCTCCTCTCTCAATAAAACTGGCTTGTGACATTGATGTTGGAGGCAATGAGCTAATACTAAGCTGAGCTACAGTGGAAAGGCCAAATAGACTTTGTAAGTTGAGTGGGAAAGGCAACAATTGGAAATATTTTTAAACTGTTAAAGAGCATCTAGAACCTCGTCCAAAATACATTGAAGTCAATGGGGGGTCTAGATCAGGTCCCTAGAGAAATGTGAAATAAGCTTCTACTTGTAAGCCATCCTCCTGAAACATCATGTTGCAGTTGTTTTTTCTCCTCCTTTATTCTTTTAATTACAGGATCTTTTTTCTCGAATGTTCATCTAGAATTCATCTGCCAATTTCCAGACCAGAAATACTCAAGACAAGCATTTGCACCAGAAAACTTAATTCTAAGAATTACTTTCATCATATGACCTATGTCTCTTATCAAAACCAATAAACATAGCTCAAATTTGAAATACTGAAAAACTGTAATGAGCTGTTCACAGACAAAGAATTATTGACAGAAATTTGGCAAATACTTTCAAATTACAAACACATTTGAAAAATGGTTGGCTGCCAATGAAAGATGCATGAGCAGGAAAAAGGGCTAAATTGATCAAATAAATTATTTGACAGCTCTAGTTATGATTTTAGGTAAGAGATAGACAAGAACAGATGCATTCATAAGAAACAATAACTCATTTTCATGCAAATATCTCTAATATTAAAGAGAAAAGAGAAGAGAAACAAACAAAATACATGATGCATAACAGAGTTCTTTCTAAATGAAATATACTTAACATTCTCTATGGCAGATCAAAAACTGCTTTTTAAGATATGAAGTGATGGGGAGGACCAGACCTCTCTCTCTCACACACACACACTTTTGTAAAGATAGGCTGAGATGCATAGCTAAGATTCATATAGGGTGATATGAACTTTCAGAGTTTGGGATTGTTTGGATCTGGACTTTTGATTTTGATACCTCTAATTTGTGTGTGTGGAGGGGTAAACAAACACCTAAAACTGGAAGCTCAGCATGACATCCAGCATAAATGTCTTCAATGAAAAAAAAAAAAAAAAACTCTCCTCCATTTACTATCAGCCTGTATTACAAACATACACTTGAAGCATTCAGCAATATTTTGGGAATCCATTAGCACACCTGTCCTTGGAATTATTCTGCCTAAAAGGGTTCAGCATAACTGACCTTTTTCAAGAAATGTATATACTCATCTTCCACCTACAAAAAGTGACACAAAGACTTTTATGTTGGAGCCCCAGGCAGCTGGGTTCCTGTAGAAGTCATGCTGTCAAGTGGCCAAAGGGAGACAAAAAGGTTGGAAGCACTGTGGAAGCAAGGGGACTCTGTGTGGCCATCTCATGCCTCTGAAAGATAAAGACGATTAGGGGTTAAACAGGTTAAACTCACACCAGTTTGTCAAGGCAGTACATATTTTTTGACAGGGCATTTTGGATTTTTTTCCTCCAGAATCCACCTCTGTTGCTTGGCTGAGGTAGACCAGTACTAGATCATTTGCCCCTGGAGCAAGCGGGAACCCAAAAATGAATTGTGATTCTCCAAATAATGATTCATTCCCTGTTTCTTTTCTTCTGGGTGCATCACAGCCATACACTGCCCTTGCACTGAAAAGATTGTTAAATCACAGTCTAGCCCTTAATCTGAATCTGTTCCACATTCTTTACTATGACACAGCAGAACCAATGTAACATAACATACAGGTTGCTCATTGCAAAAATGTGTTTAACTGTTGTGAAAAACTGTTATATAAAAACAAATAATTTCCTTTATACATAGAGCTCAAATAGCGTAAAAAGAATTATTTGTATAAGGACAAAAAGAAATACTTGTTGTCCTTAAATCAATACAGAAAAGACCAGTGTTTACATTCTCTGTGTAAGAGTGGGTCTGAGAACAATGAATATACTATGTATATTGAAACTTGTTGGCTTGCTATCGGTTGCCATGGTAAATATCCAAATTACTAAAGTACTAGAGCATAGGTGGAAGCAAAGCGTTTGAACAATTTTCCAAGTTTGTTTTTGTTATTAGTAAATGAACACATGAACACTCTTTGTTGGCATGGAACCATTTCCATTTGCAGAGTCTCTGAACTGTGTATGACTGAGCAAAGTCAGTTTCTTCCCCGGAACAAAACAGAATAGGAGATAGGAATAGGGCAAAGATATAGCAGCATTATCACATATACAACCAATCCCTGGGTCAAATTCTTCCATTTGTTAACCTGTGAGATTAATAGGATGCCACCTGAGAAACTGACAGAATACTGTTTTCCCAAGAACTTGTGGCATTCATATAAGGGAATATTGATGGAAATCAGAGCTATCTGTATGACTGACCTTTGCTTTTTCTGGATGGCAAAGATGGTCAGGCAGTGTGGCCTAGTGGACTGAGCACTAGACTGTGTAGTGTTGAAAACAGTGTTGAAATTGTAAGCTATCATTTTAAACTTTGGGGGAGCTTCATAGTTCTGCTTGCAGTGTAGGGGGCTTTGAAGAGAAGCATGTGGTTTGGAGCTAGCAGCAGTCAATCTACTAAAAGCCAGCCTGTAGTAATGTGGGGTGATTTGTGCCTCTCTCCCGTAGGAAGCAGCCTGTTCTTGTTCTTGGTTCTTGTATGTTAAAGTTCTGGATTTTAAGAAATTAAGCAGTGTTACACTGCAACCTTCCAAAAAAATATTGTATGTTTTCATCTGTTTAAAAAAATGAGAGAGTGCAGGCTGAAATGGTTTGTTCATGTAAAATGCAATCGTGACAACTATGTGGGTAAGAGTGTCCAACAGACTGAAGGAGTAAGACAGAAAAGTTGACCAAATAAATTGTGAGACGTCATGAAGGAAGACACATTAGCATGTGGTGAGAGAGAGGATATGACACTGAACAGAGCATTTGGAGGGAGATGACTTGTAGAGAAGACCCCATTTGATGAGATTAATGCGAGGAAGAAGAAGATCTAACTTCTTTGTTTGTATGCTGTGAACAGAATAGACAGGGATCAGAAGACTGGTTTTCTATTCTTCCCACTTGTTTGCTGCGTGACCTGGGGCAAGTCAATTCACCTCTCAGTATTTCAGTTTCCCCATATGTGTATTGGGGATAATGATACTGACCTCCTTTGTACAGTCTTTTGAGATCTATTGATGAAAAGTGCTCTATAAGGGCTAGTTGTTATTATTCAAGAAAGTTTTGAGAACTCAGTTGATCCTGATGGTCAACCCTTTTTTGACAAAGGGAATCTACCACCCACTTCCATACATGCTTGATCTTAATTACCTCCCAAACTACTACCTCGTGTTTAATCTCCTGTTTTAAAGCAAGTTAATCAGGAAGCAAAAATGGTTTCCACCAAATGTCAGCTTCCAATTCCTTGGGTCCCTCTCAGTCAGGCCTGAAGTTTAATGAGTACACTAATATAAGAAAATTGTCTGCCATTTAAAGGGTCATTAGAACTGATGTGGAGCCCCACAGCGAGCTCATAAACCTATGCACAAGATGCTTTAAATTGGGGAGATGGGATCATGGGTACATTTCTTCTCCAATTGAAATCAATGTCAGAGTTCCTCCTAGATGTCCTTCTTAGAAATGAAAGGTAGATTAAGAATGGACCTGAACCTTCCTTCAAAATTCAAAGTGAACCTGTCTTGGATGCAGTGGCAGATAATAGGGTGGAGTGGCAAGTTGCTGTTTATGTTTTGGTCCCTATTTCCCCAAAAAATCAAGCGCCCCAGCTCAAAAGGGGGAGGGAAAGAGGGGATATGTCCCCACCACAGGACCAAAAGCCTCAACTGGATCTACTTGATAGAACTCAAAACTCCATTCTGAGCCCTTCATGGATACCAAAAAATGCCAGCATCCTTACAGCAACTTCTGCAGTTATTAGTCCAAAATACTATAGCAGTCTGAAGTCTAAAAATTCAGGGGCAGTGTAAATTAAAAAAATCATTTCAAAATCAAGATTTTTTTGCAGAACTGAATATCAGATTTAACCAAACATGGAATAAAGTACTGACTGCATGATTTAATTCTCATATTTAAATCAGTAAAAATCACACTTTCTCAAAGTTATCTGAAGCCAATGCAGAAATTTCAACATGTAGCAGAATTCATGATTACAATAGCACAGAAATCAAGCATCTTGGCCCATAATGCTGCAGACTACACAAGGCCCTGTCTATAGTAAAGACTCTATTTAACTGCTGTCCAATAGCTCCTCAAGGATGATACTGAAGTTTAAGTGCTGTCATGTGTTTTCATTCCTTCCTCCCCTTCATGTAGATTGTAAGGACAGTACACTATTTTCATTAAAGGAAAGTGCTACCAGAAAGATTCTGAAAAGACCTTATTCATGCATAATAAGATATGAGGAATAGAATACTAATTAGGTGGCTATACAATTTTCAGAAAAATTGATTTGAAGGGGCTATGAGGTATGATGTAAAAGAATCTCCCAGATGATTGGAGAAGTGGTGCCCCAGAATCGGGACACGGAACATTAGCATGTGGTTCAGAGACTATTACTTATGTTTCATGAACATGTACAGACATCTTCTTGCTAATCCACTCAGCTCCTAGTTAATAACTGGAACTGTTAATGAGACAAAGGCCAGCCCGATTTGGGGCATCTCTAACCCTGGCCATATCCACACCATCCTGGGACAACTTACAGTTGATTAGCTTTTCTGATCACTTTCTAGACAACAGGAAGAATTGATGAAAGCTTTGTTAATCGCTTCCAAGTGCCTGCTCCTCTTCTCATATATTCATTCTATGGACAGACACATTCAACAAGGCAGATGGACCCTTATACAGCAAAATAGCATCAATGTTAAAATGAACTCATTAGAAAGGATGGATGGTGTAGCCATTGCACATTTAATTTTGGCTCATGAACGATTACAAGATTAGATTTTGTTTTATCGTTCCTCTTGGTAAAGACAATAGGAGTACAATAAAAATGATGGATATGCATGTGAAACCTGAACACTGTTGACATAAAAACAGTGAAGACACTACACTTTCCCTCCTGTTTTCCTTTCTTCCTTTGTGGGTCTTGCAGGCCCGAATGCTTTGCTGATCTGCTGAGGCAGCTATGCTTTCACTTGCACTGCTGCGAACCCCGGTCACGTAAGCATTTTTCAAGTTGTGTTCGTTCGTGCTATGCTGGTGTCTCGATGTAGCTTTTTCCAAGCATGCAGATGTCTGAATGAACTATACTGAGAGTCACGTAGGGACAGGCTGCACTTCTGAGTTGACAGATCTGGAGGCTGGAGAAAAAGAGATAATCTCTTTCAAATGGCTGGGTTACCTGTGAGAGTTCATTAAGGGGGCCTCTGAAGTAAACACATATTGTTACACAGCCATAAGAGGTCAAATGCAGCTTCTAGCTAAATTGAGAGTTGCACTGAACTGCTTGCATATTTCTTCGACACCAGCAGATTTTGTATGGTGTGGACGCTGTAGGTGGTGCTGGGAGAGGAGCAGGAGGCAGTTTAACTCATCTCATAGGAAGTAAAATATATACAGTATTTGGAAATGTATGCATAGATGTACTAAAAATATAGGAGCTTAGAGACCTTATTTTCAAACACACTGTGCTGATACCTGTCTAGCTAAATTTTATTCTAGCCTTCTGCACTGATGGCAGAGATACTGTAAACAGACAGCTTCTGCATTTAAATGTCAGGGTTGATTCTTCTTTTTTGTCATCTTGAAGTCCCTGGTGAAAGGTGCCAGATTAGCAGGCCTAGAGGAAGAAATCCAATGTCTTCACAGCCCAGAGACATCATAAACAGTGGTGGTGCAAGATTTCCCTACACCACCTGGCTAACATGCCACCCTAAATCCTAACTGGAAGGGACCACTTCTAGATGTGAGAGGACAGTTCAGTCCCCATGCCCGTTCAGTCCCTTGCTTCTCAGCTGACGTTGCCAACAAGCATGCTGCTGTGTTTGGAGTCAAAGGGCACATCCTCAGTAGTATCAGGCCACACTGAAGGTGCAGATGGGGGAAGGCAAAGTTGACTCTAAGCTACCTCACATCTAATCTGATTCAGAGCCCAGTCAGGGGGGTCAAACCAACATTCCTACATCCCTCATTGCAAGCTTTAGGGATGTTCTAACTTACAAGAGCTAGAAATCCCCTAGCTTGCTTGCCAGGGATCAGAGGAGCCTATTGTGCTTTGGTTCCATGCCCTCCTACTTGCAGCTGGTCGGGACATGTTATGGAGCCAGGCAGAGATGAAAGTAAGCCAGTACGCCCTGGTAAGTTATACTGGCAAAAGCCCATGTGCCGGGAGCTGATCGGCTTCCCCAAACGGCAATTTAAAGGGCCTGGGGCTCCCAGCAGTGGCTGGAGCCCCGGGCCCTTTAAATTGCCTCTAGAGTCCTGCTGCCAGAGCCCTGGGCAAGCGGGGGTGGGGCTCGGATGGCAATTTAAAGGGCTTGGGGCTCCCACTGCCGCTATCCTCCGGAGTCCTTTAAATCACCACCCAAGCCCCGGTGCTGGAGCCCTGGGGTAGCGGCAGCGGGGCTCCGGCAGTGATTTAAAGGGCCAGGGGCTCCCAGCTGCTGCTACTGCAGCAGAGCCCCGGGCCCTTTAAAGCTCCGCCAGAGCCTGGAGTCCCAGGGTAGCAGTGGCAGCTGGGAGCCCCCGGGGCTCCAATGGTTTCTGAAGGGCCTGGGGCTCTGCTATGGTAGCGGCAGCTGGAGCCCCCGGCCCTTTAAATCACTCTGAGCCCTGGGGCTCCCAGCCGCCTCTGCAGCTGGTAGCTCCGGGGTGATTTAAAGGGCCCGGGACTCCCAGCTTCTGCTACCACAGTTCCAGCCCCGGGCCCTTTACATCTTGATTTAAAGGGCCCGGGAATGTAAAGGAACTGCCTCTTCCGGTAGAGCCACACCTCTTCCGGTTGAGGCCCTGCCCGCTCCGAAGGACTCCAGAGGTAAGTCCTTTAAGTTACTTTCACCCCTGGAGCCAGGTAAATTCTCAGCAGCCCTTTTAATGACATGGTAAGGATCTGGCCCACAATATTTAAGAGACCAGAGATTGATTAACTGCTTTATTAAGAAACATAATTCAGGGATGCTTTATTGAAACAACACAAGTAAGACTTTCCAAGATAGAGAGACAGGCTCAATCTGGTGTTAAAAAAAGTCTCCAACCACCAACCTTTACAGCAGCACATGAAGATGCAAACATACTGTCACAGCAAACTGAGCATATGCAGGACATGGCATTGTTGTCTACTAGCTTCCCAAAGCTGCCTTTTATAAATAACTACTTTCAGGGGAGTAACATACACCCCAGGTGTCCATTGTGTTAAAAATGTTTTGTGCTCTGATCCTGCACTACAAACTCCTCTTGTAGGCATTTGGAGGGATAGGAATGGATGATACAAATTAAAAAGGGGGGAGCTAGAATTGGCAGTGCTCTTGAAAAAATGAATGGGCACTGTGGTGTTGGGAACATTTTTAATAGACCTTTCTCTCTTCTGTCACAGAATAATAGAAGTCCAAGACAGAAAATGCCTATTCAGTCATTGAGCTCATTCTCCTGCCAATGGAGGACTGTCCCTTACAGGATGATCATACTGGTCCCTTTGACATTTTAATTAAAATCTGTGAATCCAGGGTATTTTTCAGTTTTTGTCCACTGTAATTTGAAAAGGCTCAAGCAATAAATCTTCCACTGGGAACTTGTTTCACAATCAAATTGAGCTAATTGTCAGGAAAGGATGGTGTTTTTTTTCTAGCTATTCAGCATAAAAATATTTTTCTTAATTTGATGTAATGCATCTTTTTATAACTCTTTGGAGCACACTGAGTCCTCTCTGTATACGTGTGAATACTTGTGTGTATATTACTTCATCTATATTTCTGGAGGTTTTTTTTTTTTTTTCATTTTCCCAACCAAAAATGTTCTCCCTCCAGGCTTGACCTAGCTCATGGAAATCAAGTTGACTGCTTTCCGCTTCTCACATCAACATCAGCACCAATGAATATTTCCTAGGACTGGACCTTTCTTTATGCCATCTGCCTGTCAGCCGTGATGTCTCCAGAAAAAGAAAGAGACATTTTAGATTTCTGGAGGCACTGAGAAGAGAGAAAAATGTTTTGCTAAATAAATTGACTGGTCACATTATTGAGGCTGCATGGGGATGTTACTGTTTTGATTCTACAATAAGTACTTCTTTCATAAAGAGGTTTGGTGGACTTTTTGTTTTTGGTAACAGGAAATCCTTAAATGAATAAAGACAAACAATGTGGAACAGGAACTGAAGCCAGAAGAAGAGCTGGACCACAGCTGAAATATTTAACTCACTCTGATACCCAGTTTGGAGGTACATCTATATGTGGTGACTTTTAATCACAACCATTCCGCTCCTGGCATTAGAAAACATAGGCCAGGTCCTGCAGTCTGGTAAGTCTGCTTTGTTCAGCAACACCAGTGGATTTTGGCATTCAAGCTTGACCACAAGAGGATCACTATGAGGACTGGGGAGCGGGGGAAGGATTCTCTGGTGGCATACCATTGCCACGGAGACTCGTACATTGTTCCTCCCCTATTCTGTTCTGACATAGAGGGTATTGATGAGGGAAAGAGGGCACAGCTCTGTTGATCTCCACTGGGATGGTTGGCAGCTGGCATAATTTACAAGCATCTGAAAGTTCCTCTAAATTGTGTTGGGGGAATGGCCTGACACACAGCTGGCCTAGGATTGGGGGAGCACATAAAACCTTTGTGCTAGGGCTGGTTGAAAAACTCCATCAACACTGCTGTGATTAAATTAAAACTTCTGCAGAAAGTGCCTGCTATCCACAGAAAACTAAGACTCTTCTTTGAAAACTCAAATCCTGAAAACCAAAAAGCTTTTGGTTTTTGATCAAACATCAAAAACTTTTTGACTGAAAACTAATTTTCAGGCAAAAGTATTTTGTTTGGTTGAAAATTTGAAGAATTTATATTTATTTGTTTGACAAAAGTCAAAGTTTTCAATGGAAGAGAAAGACCCCATTTTCCTACCAGCTCTGCTCTGTACCATGTCCTCATGAGATGAACTGTGTGCTACACCACCATAGACAGGATGTAGGCCAAATGCAAAGCTAACAGACAAAGTTACTATCTGTCTATTGAACTACATAATATAGATGAGGAACATAAAATGCGGTCAAAGTGGAAGTCATCCAGCTATCATTGTGTTCAGATCCAAACTACTCTGTTTTCAATTAGGTTTTTAATGAGCCTCATAATTAATATAGATATTTGTTAAATTCTGTCAGTAACATCTAGCGCATAAGCAAAAACATGGGGTGAAATCCTGGCTCTATTGAGATCACTGGAGTTTTGGCATTGCTTTGAATGAGACAAGGATTCCATGAAATGGTCTGTGCTCTGAAAAACTTACTATCTAATTCAGAGAGATGTCAATATGTTAGTGTAAAAAGAGCCTGTGATCTGATTGAGCACAACACTGTGACAACCGTCATCTCGCAATGCTACTGTATGTAAAGGGGATGTAACCCCTCCATTTGCACAGTTGTGATAGGGGGAACAGGGAGGAGCCCTGTTGTGATTAATTCAGAAGTATTACTGTTCGAGGTTTCAAAACAGCTTACACTCAAAGGCATTTAAAGGCGCAACAGTATAAATAGACAAGTCCTTTCCATCTGTTTATCAAAAAACCCTGAGTTCCTGTTGCAATGATACATACTGGGAGAAAAAAATAAGTTTATTTTCATGACAACCCGCCCCAAAAAATAGAATGCAAAAGATCTGTTTGCTCTTATCAGGTGTTGACCTCAATAAAGATGGGGGTATATCAAACTTTGGGTGCCTTAAGGGGTGCGCTTCCGCTGCCAGGTAGCTCAGATATTCTGACTTCCTATCACACATCTGAAGCATGAGGTACTATAGTCTTGACCACCACACTGTATGGGATTAAACAACTGTGATGCACTCTTTAAAGGACTTCACTTTTAGACCACTTGGAAACTGAAGTGGATGCTGAATAAAACTGCCTGCTTAGTAAACTGTTCTTCACAAATGGCCTACTTCTGGACCCCATTTTCTAACCAGCCCTGCTTGTTGTCTGTGGACATCTAGTTTATAATTTCACGTGACGTTTTGGACCTGATTTTCCACTAGCTGGGCACTAACGACTAACATCTCTGCTGTAGGTTCACAACTACAAGCTCAACAATTTTCCCCTACAAAAACAGAGTCTGAGCAGAGATCTGGAGGAAAACTGGGACCTGCAGAGTGAGAGTGTGTACATATATGCAGTAGAAGGCCACAGTCAACACTTGTCAACCACACCACCCACTTAATACAGTTATCTTCTACGTAAAGGGATGAAGTTTGGTAATCTAAGACATCATTATTTGTCTGCTGGCAAATACTGACTTTAATAGTAACACTTTAATAATGTACAGTTTGTATTTTCAAATAGCCTCTACATTTAAACAACAGCAATAAAAGATTATTACCTAGAAATGTTAGTTCCATGAAGGAAAAAGAGGTCTGTTTTCCTTGTATATAGTTAGATATCTGACATAATTAGGGTTTAAAAGAGTGGCCTTCTGTATAGGTTAAAGATCATATAGTATGTTTGACCAGATATTTTAAATGTATTTAATATCCTATTAAGCTATATTTTACATAGAAGTATATTTTTAATGGTACACAGTACATACCACAAAGAACATTAAAGAAAAAAACATTATTTTTTCTTGTTGGGAATTACTCATATATTCAGAGAGACACATTTACAGTGACAAGGGAAAATGTTTTCAAGTGTAGTTTGGGGGAAAAATGAATTTCACAGAATATAAATTTCCCTGATTGCTATTGAAAATGCTGCTAAATATTTGAAGAGAGGGAGAGTGTACCAAAAAAATGTTTCAGCCTTCAATGAACCTTAAATCAGAGATAAAGTGTTTGGATAGTAATATACTGGTCTCTGTCAGGCCCTATTTATAATCCCACCTCTCCTAGCACTGTCCTAGCACTAGACTGCACAAATCATAAAAGTGGTAAATAAATTTGTAATAGTTGGGCTCTGGATAGGAAGCAAGAACAAGAAAGCTTCCCATTCAGTTTAATGAGTGCTGGGTCATAGAAAGGGTTTGTTAGGAAGGCTCCATAATGTTTTCCAAAGGTGATAAATAGTTTGAACAGAGATATTTATCCAATAACTCTAAGCTGAATCTAATGCAGCAGGAGGCTGTCATCTATTCTGATCAGCTCCATGAACCACTGGCAGACTTCATGCTCATTATTAAAAATCAAGCATAAATTGTGGAAAGGTTTTTTTGGGATCTTATTCTGTTTGGACAGCTCTGCTTCATGTTATAAATATGCAGCATATGGCTTGCAGTGGAAGTAAAGGCATGGGGCTAAAACGGTGAGAAACCTAGGAATCTCTGGGATACTCATCCACTACTGTATGGATTTCTCAGCCATTAGGAGAATTGCTGTGGATAGAAAAGAACTTTCTCCTCATCTCACATACTAAAAATAAAAATTAAAAAAAATGCACAAATATGCTGAAGTTAAGGCTGCCCAGCAGTTACTTGCCTATAATTTGAACATATTATTTTCCCTGCATGATCTGTGATAGATATTCTTATTTTATGTATTGCAAATGAGTGACTCCCATATTTACAGTACATAGAATAGCGTAAGCTAACCATTTGCACAAGCTATTTAAACAAGCGGGCTATTTGTCTCTCTATACATGTTCATAATTCCCCAGAGGAATTAGGTATGCATATTTAAGGAATAGTAGATCCCAAAGTATGGGTACACTCACTAGACTAATAAAGGAGTATGAAAGAGGATAGTAAAATTTTGAAGACCTACAGTTTTTACCTTTCCCCGCCCCTTCCCCCTCCCGCCCCCATTTGCAAAGTCCACCTGATTATTCATGGACCAATTTTTCCTCTGTGTACACACAAAACACAAATTTGCCTAAGGAAGTCTGGTAATTGTACATGTAACTTGTTATATGCACATGCAGTTATCCAGTGTAGGAGTGCAAAGTCCAGCTTCTGTAGCACTTAGCACACAATATATTTTGCTGGGTGTATGGAAAATTTGACTCTGGGGGAAGAAAAAATAGTAGCATGATATTTTACAGCAAACTCAAAGTACCATAAGAAACCAGAATGTCTGCTTAGAAGACAAAGAACAGGGATAGGAGAGCTCAGTGATGGTTTGGATTCCATGAAACCTGCAGAATGGTTTAATTAGGTTCAATTTTGCAAATCACTGCCTAGTTTTTTCCCCCTCTTAATATAAATTCCTTTTTTGCCCCAGAAGAAATGCAACATAGAACATTGTTAACTAAATTAAAGCATGTCCTATACAAAAAAATCATAGAATCATATAAATGTAGGGCTGGAAGAAACTTTTAGAGGTCATCTAGTCCATCATTCTCTTCTCCCACTCCCCAGTCACCACACAAAGGCAAAACTGATATACATAGACCAGCCTTGACAGGTATTTGTCTAAGCTATTCTTTAAAAACTTCCAGTGATAAGGATTCTAAACCTCCTTTGGCAAATTAGCCCACGATTTAATTATCCTTGTAGCTAGAACGTTTTTCCTAATATCTTACCTAAATCTCCTTTGCTGCAGCTTAAACAGATTACTTCTTGCCCTAACCATGGTGAACATGGAGAACAATGGATCATTATCCTCTTTATGACAGCCCTTAATATATTTGGAGACTTATCGAGTCCCTCCTCGGTCTTCTTTTCTCAAGATTAAATATGGCCAGTTTTTTAACTTTTTGTGACAGGGTCACACTGACCTTTCATGAGCACCTGCTGCCTGAGTGCATATACCTGCACTCTCTCTCTGTTTGTGGTGGGTCTTCAGTGACTCAGCCCTCTGGCCAAGTCATACACAGTCTGAGAGATAAAAGCAACGCAAACCCCTTTCGGGGTACAAGTCCAAGAGGGCCCTCTCTCAGGGGCCTCTGTGATGTCTCTCTCAGTTTGTCCCTTTAACTATATTGCACAGCTTCTCTAATTCCCTGGGCCACTTCCCCGCAGCCCCATGCCATCTTCACCCTTACCTCGGGGCCTTGTCTTAATGGAGTCCCAGGAACCAGCTCAGGGCTCCTTGCTCTCCCCAGCTTCTGGCCGTGCTGCCCTGTCCAGGGTTCTCTAGCTCCATCAGCCATCCACACTCCTGCACTCCAACAAGGATCTGAACTTACTCTTCTTATACTGACCTGCTTGGCTGCTTTCCACACAGCCGCTCTAGGCAACTTGGAGGACCTCTCTACTGTTCTTTTTTCTGCAGTGGGGTGTGGCCTCAGAGCCTAGTCTAGGCCGTCACACTTTTGCTCATAGATCAGGTTTTCTAAACTTCTGATCATTTTTGTTGCTTTCATCTGGATTCTCTCCAATGTGCCTACATCTTTCTCAAGTTGTGGTACCCAAAACTGGAAACAGTATTCCAGCTGAGCTCTTGTCAGTGCTGAATAGAGTGGAACAAGGACAGGGTAGACCCATTACTCAATGAGGTGGGAAAAATAATAACAGAAAATGTGGAAATGGCAGAGGTGCTTAATGACTTCTTTGTTTCGGTTTTCACCAAGAAGATTGGTGGTGATTGGACTTCTAATGTAGTGAATGCCAGTGAAAATGAGGTAGGATCAGAGGCTAAAATAGGAAAAGAACAAGTTAAAAATTACTTAAACAAATTAGATGTCTTCAAGTCACCAGGGCCTGATGAAATGCATCCTAGAATACTCCAGGAGCTGACTGAAGATATATCTGAACATTAGCAACTATCTTTGAGAAGTCATGGAAGGTGTGAGAGATTCCAGAAGACTGAAAAGGGAAAATATAATGCCCATCTTTAAAAAAGAAAATAAGGACAATCCAGGGAATTACAGACCAGTCAGCTTAATTTCTGTACCTGGAAAGAAAATGGAGCAAATAATGAAGCAATCCATTTGCAAACATCTAGAAGATAATAAGGTGATATGTAACAGTCAGCATGGATTTGTCAAAAACAAATCATGTCAAACCAACCTGATAGTTTTCTTTCACAGGGTAACACAACTTGTGGATGGGGGGGAAGTGGTAGACATGGTATATCTTGACTTTAGTAAAGCTTCTGATACTGTCTCGCATGACTTTCTCATAAATAAAATAGGGAAATGCAACCTAGATGGAGCTACTATAAGGTGGGTGCAAAACTGGTTGGAAAGCTGTTCCCAGAGTGTAGTTATCAGTGGTTCACAGTCATGCTGGAAGGGCATAACGAGTGGGGTCCTGCAGGGATCGGTTCTGGGTCCAGTTCTGTTCAATATCTTCATCAATGATTTAGATAATGTGTGACAAAGTTCCTCCTCTGCACTTTTTGGCAGATTTGCTCACCTCAGAGGTTCACAGCAGCCCTCAGTTTGGCCGCTTTTGCTATAGGTTCAAACCTGCCATTTACTCAGCTAACCTCATCACTGGCCAGCATGGGGGAAACAGAGAACAATCCCTGCAGTCTCTGTGTCCCACCTAGTTGGTCAGGGACAGGCCAGATCCCTTTTCCAAATTAGACCATCCCTTCTGGTGTTTCTCACAGACCAGGTCAACTCCTCCTATGTCCAATTAGGAGTTGGGGGGATGTGGGGAACCCGGGCCCACCCTCTGCACCGGGTTCCAGCTCAGGGCCCTGTGGATAGCAGCTGTCTACAATGTATCAGCTGTGTGACAGCTACAACTCCCTGGGCTACTTCCCCATGGTCTTCCCCCAGCACCTTCTTTATCCTCACTGCAGGATCTTCCTCCTGAAGCCTGATCACACTTGTATTCTTCAGTCCTCCAGCACACACCATCTCACTCCCTGCATGCCCCCACCCCAATAGGAGGTCCTTTTTAAACCAGGTGTCCTGATTAGCCTGCCTGCCATAATTGATTCTAGTAAGTTCTTAATTGGCTCCAGGTGTCTTAATTAGCTTGCCTGTCTTAATTGGTTCTAGCAGGTTCCTGATTGCTCTAGGGCAGCCCCTGCTCTGGTCACTCAGGGAACAGAAAACTATTCATCCAGTGGCCTGTATATTTGCCTTCCACCAGACTCCTGTACCCCACTGGTCTGGGTCTGTCACAAATGGCATACAGAGTACACTTATAAAGTTTGCAGACAATACCAAGCTGGGAGGGGTTGCAAGTGCCTTGGAGGATAGGATTAAAATTCAAAATTATCTGGGAAAACTGGAGAAATGGTCTGCAGTAAATAGGATGAAATTCAATAAGGACAAATGCAAAGTACTCCATTTAGGAAGGAACAATCAGTTGCAAACATGCAAAATGGGAAATGACTACCTGGAAGGAGTACTGCGGAAAGCGATCTGAGGGTCATAGTGGACCACAAGCTAAATATGAGTCAACAGTGTAACGCTGTTGCAAAACAAGGGAACATCATTCTGGGATGTATTAGTGGGAGTGCTGTAAGCAAGATACGAGAAGTAATTCTTCCACACTGATTAGGCCTCAACTGGAATATTGTTCTGGGTGCCACATTTCAGGAAAGATGTGGACAAATTGGAGAGAGTCCAGAGAAGAGCAACAAAAATGATTAAAGGTCTAGAAAACATGACCTATGAGGGAAGATTGAAAAAATTGGGTTTGTTTAGTCAGGAAAAGAGAAGACTGAGAGGGGACATAACAGTTTTCAAGTATGTAAAAGGTTGTTACAAGGAGGAGGAAGAAATATTGTACTTCTTAACCTCTGAGGATAGGACAAGGAGCAATAGACTTAAATTTCAGCAAGGGAGCTTTAAGTTGGACATTAGGAATGACTTCCTAACTATCAGAGTGGTTAAGCACTAGAATAAATTGCCTAGGGAGGTTGTGGAATCTCCATCATTGGAGATTTTTAAGAGGTTAGACAAACACCTGTCAGGAATGGTTGAGATAATTAGTACTGCCAAGAGTTCAGGGGACTGGACTAGTTGACCTCTCAAGGTCCTTTTCAGTTCTACGATTCTATGAATTACCTTCTGTGTCTTACATACCATACTTCTTTTAATATACCCAGACTGATTTCAGCCCTTTTTGCAACTGCATCCCAGCTGACTCATATTCAATTTCTAATTGACTATAACCACCAGATCCTTTTCTGCTGTACTACGGACTAACCCGTGTTTCTCCATTTTGTATGTGTGCTTTTGATTTTTGCCTTCCTAAGTGGAGTACTTTGCACTTGACTTTATTGAATTTCATCTTGTTGATTTCAGACCAATTCTCCAATGTCCTTTTGAACTCTAATTCTGCCCTCCAAAGTGCTTCCAGCCCATCCCAGTTTGTGTCTTCTGCAAATGTTATAAGCATACTCTTTGCTCCATTATCCAAGTCGTAAAAATATTGACTAGAATTGCACTCAGACAGACTTCTGTGGGACCCCAACTAGATGTCCCCTCCCAGTTTGGCAGTGAACCATTGATTACCACTCTTTGGGAACAGTTTTTCACCAGTTGTGCTCCCACTTTATAATAGTTTCACCTACATCACATTTCTCTAATTTGCTTATGAGACTGACAGGTGGGATAGTGTCAGAAGTCTTACTGAAATCAAGACAAACCTCTCCTACTTCTTCCCCTCCTCCACTAGGCCAGTAAACCTCTCAAAGAAGAAAATTAAATTGGTTTGACATGATTTGTTCTTGACAAATCCATGTTAGCTATGACTTATCACTTTATTATCCTCGATAATAGGGATTTAAAAACGGATTGTTTAAGATTTTGTTCCAGTGTCTTTCCAGGTATCAAAGTTAGGATGACTGGTGTATAATTTCCTGAGTCCTCTTTGTTCCCCTTTTTAAAGATCAGTACTATGTTTGCCCTACTTCAGTCTTCTGACATGTCAATCATCCTTCATGGTTTCTCCAAGGTAATCACTATTCGTTCTGAAATTGTTCATCAGGCCACTTTAATACATCTAACTTTTCAAAATATTCTTTAGCCTGTTCTTTCCCTATGCTGACTTGTGTTCCTTCCCTGTTGTTAATATTAATTGTATTCATTAAATTAATTAATATTAATATGAATGTTGTTAAGCATCTGGTCACAATTAACTTTTTTAGTGAAAACTGAAGTAAAATAGGCATTGAATGCCTGTTTGTTTGCTTCTAGGTCTATCAAAGAGATAATGCTTTGAAACTTCTCCTTTCACTGGTCCAAATGGAATTGGAACATCAAAAGTCTCAAGTCTTGTTCTAAGGGTCTGATTCTTATTTACGCTTTACCCCACCCTGTTACGCTGCTGTGGCAGTATAAATGAGGATCAGGACCCTCAGATCTAGAATGCATTATTTCCGAATAGCTCCTAAGACCTTGCAAATAATGTTATTTCATTTTCCTTCAAGCCTCCAAGGGATCATTATATAAACAACAGTAAGTGGAGACAAAATAAAAAGATTTTGAAATGTATGAAAATTACCTTATTCACATACTGTCCCTTTTAAACAATAAGAGCCTGTGGCAGTGACATGCAAAAACTCACCCCAAACGACAACAAACAATACAACGTGAGCAACAAGTCAATTATTAGTGATTCTGTGGTAACTGGAGTTTTAAGTCTTTCCTGAGATACTGCTGTGAAAAAATATAGAAGTCCTCGTATTCCCACAAAGCAGTAGTTTTGCTCTGAATTTTAACACAGAGAATGCCAAAGTGGCATCCTGTTATCTGAATTTTAATGACTGCCTCTTTTTTATCTTGTCAGTTGTAGGGAAGATGTGAGAGGTTTCATGAAACATTAATGGATCTAACTGGAGTCTGCTTTTTTTCTTTTTCTCCTGATGTGATGTAACATATAAATCTATGCTGAGCTGCTTTCCACACAGCTGTGTGTCTCTCACTAGCTCTCACAGGAGTAACTGTGGTGTGTATGTGAGACTAGAACTGCCAGGCAGACTGCCCAGGGAGGAAAAAAAAAGGAAAAAGAAAAAAAAGCTCTTGTTGATGATAAAGCACTTGGAATTTTAAGTACTCTGCGTATTTGCAGGAGATCCAGCCACTGCACTGCCTGGGAGTGCTTCAATACTCTGCTAGCACTATAGCCCAGTGCATGCAGATTCCCCTCATCTCCTGACTGGCTCGAGAGTGAACTGGATTAAAGATAGGAAGCTACAGGTGTGAAGGCTTCCTTGCCCAAACACACCTTCTGAAGAGATCTAAATGAGAAGGAGGAAAAGAAGAATTTAATTTCAATCATTTGGAGGGTGCCAGGGCTCACAAGAAGACATGAAGCTTATTATAAGTGCAAGACTCACCAGGGTCTCAGCTGGGTGAAGTCTAAAAGATGATGGGCTCTTGTAGTAGCCACACTCTCAAATCCAAGAAAAGGCGATGAAGGATTTAGGGAGAGTATTTAGAAAGGCTTTATCGGCATTTGGCAGTGCTCATTAACTTAACCATACTCCATGAAAAATAAAGAACAACTTGTACTGATCCCAACAAAACAACAACGAGAAACCTTGAAATGGTCATTTATTATTATTATTATTATTATTTCTATTTAACATTTAGATTGCAGGAAGACCTACAGGACAGTCGGATCAAAGGTCCCATTGTTCTAGGTCAGAATCAAAATTGAAATAAAAAGAATGTTTACTTCAAGCTAGTCCCATGGTTATCAAGTCCAAGTCCTCCCATACAGGTTTTTCACTGTTCTCCACAATATCTGAACAGTTATACATAGACCAAACCTGTGTCTCATCATATGACTTGAGGAGAAAATACATATGGGTGGAATTATGATGATATATTTACTTACACTGTGTTATTCAGCCACTAATTGTCTCTGTGTGCTGTGTAGAGTTCTGAATCCATACCTAGTGTGGTCCCTGTTAAACAAAGGAGAGAAAGCTGGAGTTCAATCTGTGTGGAAGCCTATTTATTTGTCTGTAGTTGTAGCTGTTTCCTTTAACAAAAAAGTTGAAGAAGGTGGGTGATTCCATATATTGTAATAAGTATGCACACCATGAGCCAAACAGGAAAGATAGATAAATATAGGCAGACTATCTTCAAGAAAAACTTACTTTCAAAAACAATTCATTTTTGTGGCCCTTTTTTCCTGCCTTCCTTTCAACACAAGTTTACAATGTTGACCTTTGGAACTAGAACAATATAATTTTACTCATACATTTATTAGCAAGACCACTTTCCCTTCCCCTTTGCTGGCTCCCTCTTCACATGTAGTGGCAGTGAGCAAATGAGAACAAAAATATGGTTGGTTCAAAATCTCTGCAACGCCCCTGACTAGAGATGCTCAGAGATTTTCTGTCAGAATGATATTTTGATGAAAAATGGGGCAAGTCAACAGTGACATTTTTTATTGGGCTGGGTGGAAAGTGGAGTGTGGATTTTAGAGAAGCACTGCAGTTGTGAAGACAGCTGTCATAAGGTGGAGGGACAAGCAGGGTGGACTTTGCTAGATGCTGGGGAGGAACGGAGGAACATACGTGTATGTTTCTGAGGGAAAGGGAGATGGTAGGAAGAAAGATGGTAGAAAAAGATGGAAAGAAAAAGAAGGAAATGAAGGGTAAGTGAGATAAAGACATCTATGGTTGGTAGGACATCTACCATTGGGGAACCCAAGAAATAAGGAGGAGAAAAAGGAGATAGAGAGAAAGAGAGAGAAAGAGTGAGGCAGGGGGAAGAACTGTGGTAAACTGTTCTCAGCTGGAAGTTGCTCTTTGAATAGCTTACAATGAACTGCATAATCAGTGTTCCAAGTGCTGTAATCCACACCCTGATTTCATCTTTCACCTCAGTGTAGCATTTAGAA
Source organism: Lepidochelys olivacea (assembly GCF_965140295.1). NCBI lineage: Eukaryota > Metazoa > Chordata > Testudines > Cheloniidae > Lepidochelys > Lepidochelys olivacea. The sequence goes on along the minus strand of NC_140417.1, from coordinate 75,047,158 downwards.
ATGTTTGCATTCAATAATAATATTAATGCACTCAATACAATACTCATCTGGGAAACTTCTCGGCTCTGTGTTATTGTTAAGGAAAACAGGAAACATTTGTAATGGAAAATGTGCATTACAAGTGATAAAAAGGTCAGGGGTCAATTATGCAGAAAAATGAGGACTGTATTTGACAGGAAAAAAAAAGACAATTATAAGAGAAAATAGTCTAAGTTTCCGCTGTGCTAAAGGTAATAGTGAGATAAGCTCTTTGAACAAAGCAGTGGGCCTCATCCAGCCCGCGGGCCTGTGAGGCCCCTGTTAGCCCGAGGCCCTGGTCTGCAGCCCCTAAAGCCCCTGCATTAATCCGGCCTTGGTAGCAAGTCACATTGTACTAATACAACAGAGTTCTAGATCTACTACAAATCCTCAGTATTAACAACTGGTAGCTTTACCATAACATACTTTAATTAGAAACTTAGAGCCAGATTTTCAGAAGATCCCAGTTGCCACTTAAACACCAAAATAAGTGGCCAAATTTGCACAAAAGATCAGTACTTAGGGTACTGAGCTCTTTTAAAATCCAGCCTTTAGAGGAATTGGTTTGCATGAAATAAGGCAATCAGCCTGATTTTTGGAGTAAGTATATTTGTTCTGTCTGATGTTCATCCGATTCTCTTCCTGGGAGAGCCACTTGTCCATAAGACTGCAAATTTATTGCTCCTGCACAAGGCAGCAAATGCCTAAATTTGCCTGAAATGGTATGGCAGTTAGTACAACATGGATCCTGGAAGGAAGGAAGAGTGGTGAGTTCCATTGGGGAATCTCAGCTCTAGAGGAGAGGAAGTGTCAGAGGAAGTAGGCATGTATTCACATATAGCTGTCCTCCATGCATGCTGAACTTCAACCTCCCCCCATCACAGAAATACTGCTTCAACTGCAGGTGTAACTTATTTCAGTTTCAAGGTGGCATAAGCCCCGTCCTAGTAATAGGCCTGGTATATGTCAGTATGGGTGGGAGGAGGAAGTTGAGGGGCAGACAAAGCAGGAGATAGCAAGTGTGGACCACTTGCTCTGGAACCTAAATGGAGAGCTTTCCCCATTACGTCATTTCCAGATGACACCAGCACACTCTTCAGAGTCACTTGCACATATATGGACACATCTCTGCTGTATTGTCAATGGTAGTAGGCAATGAGAGGTTACTGATGCACCTTTCCGTTGGCTCCAAGGGGGAGTAGTAGATCATGGAAAGGGTAGCCAAGCAGGCATGACTGGTTCCACTACACCCAGTGACAACAATCTACATTCTCTGTGTGGTTGTGCTTGTACAAGGGAGAGGTCTGTTCCAGACAGCAAAGGTTTAAAAATCTTCCATTTTCTCCAAAACGGACAGTTTATCACCATTCAACAAACAACCTGGTGTGTTGTTAATGTAAGTGTAGGCATAGCTAAGATCTGATTTTGCTTTTATTGTCTCTAGCTTTCTTTTCGGCAGATGATGCGCAGGGGATAATTTGACTAAATTATGCCATTTTGGGGCTGATTTCTTGGGTGCTGATTGTCTCAACAACAACTTTTAAGGGTAGAAAATTCAAGTTTCCAACAAATGTACAGTGAACAGAATGGAGACCAATATACTCCACAGTGTCATTGTGCATCATACATGCCATGATTACTGCTTTTTGCTTGATGGCATAGTCAGCCATATAGTAAAATACATAGGAATCCATCTCAGATATATGTATTTATATGCACACATGTGTATGACACCCACCTTCCTAGGTAGCATCTGAGTGCCTTCTGTTTTTAAAAGACACTGTTAAAATAGCAATGCTGTCCACACAGGATGACTAAGCCCTGATAAAAAATCTGCATTACACATACACACTCCTATGCCTCACTATCATATAAAAGGCTTCATTTAAAGCCTTCACAAAAAGATTCAGCTGAACTCCTGCTGGAACAAACATATTCTACACCGTGGCCTGGAGCACTCCAATCTCTGGCTCTGGTAAACCACTAAAGGAAATGAGTTCTACAGCCAGGGGTTTGCTTGAAAAGTGCTTGTCCCCTCTTCCTGCCATCTGTTCTCCAGCAAATCTTAACTGTTGTGAAGGAGTACAGGAGAAAAGCTATTGCTCAGGTAATCAGATCCCAGAGCATTCTGGCCTTTGTGAAACATAAGCAACGGATCTCAGTAGCAAATGGGTAGCCAGCGCAGAGCACGAGCATAACTTTGTCATGCCCACAGTGGTCAGCTTCATTTAGGAATTGGGCAGAGGTATTTTGTACTGGCTGAAACTTCCCGATGGGGACCCCCAACTAGAGAGCATTTCAGTAACCTAGCCTGCAGGCGACAAGACATGGATAACTGTGGTGAGGCTGCAGTAGAGTACGTGAATCATGGATTAGCAGGTGCAGTGACCTTTACTGTTCTGGATCCAGGGAAGCGTTGTTAGAGCTCTTTGCAGAGTAGCACAAGTGGAAGCAGAGTGAAAACCCTGTGTGCGGTATCTAACATGCTGACCAGTTGGATTTGCTTTCAAGGAAACTATATACCATCAAGTTGACTGTGCAAGGAAGCATAAGACCCAAATCTTTATATGTTTTTGTGCGGTTAATTCAAGCCATAATGACCCCTCCTTCCTTCTACTTCAAATCCTGTGAGGGAACACAAGTATAGAATTTATATTTCAGCTCTGTGCAAATGTTGTTTATAAGGTCTGGTCATGGGAAATGTTTTGCTTCTTGGAACACTGCCAGTATTTTGTATCAATCCAGTAATGCTCTTAGTTCTGTAGCCTGAATCAGAGTGCTGAAATGCTGGGTTTTTTTCCACAATTTTCTGACATTTAAGTAACTGCAAGGGTAGCAACAAAAACAAAACTGTTGAATACATTGGTTGCATCGCTGAGCGTGCAATTCTGTTCTCTTTGACGTGCAGCTGACTCACAGAAGCTTAGGTTTTTTCCTTTCCTCCAAAAATGAATTTTCATGCTTGGGGATGTGTGTGTAATTGTGGCCTCATTCACTATTGCACAGAGCATACTTTCCCAAAACAATGAATTGTTTAGAAACCTTGCAGAATTAGGTTTTTTGGGGGCTTTGAGTATATTTGGGAAGCTGTTATATTTGAGGAGCTGCTATTCTCTGTATCAAATTCAGACTGAGTACCCAGCTTTGGGTGTTCTCGGCTGCTGGCTATCCAATTTACACAAAGTTATCTGTCCTTTTAAATATTAGTGTTATAGTATTTGAGCCAAATTATGCCCTTGGTTTAGTGCTGGCTTCACTCAATTGACTTCACTCAGGTTACTCCAGATTTACACCAGCATAACTGAGAGCAGAATTTGTCTCTTTTCTGCTCAGACAAAATTGCTTGCGTTATTTGGCTTGATGACTATAACCTCCTCCTCTCTGATTTCCTTGGTTCTCACGTCAGTCCCCTAAAATCTTTCCACTGTCCCACAGCCAAAACCATCTTCCTTGCTCACCGCTCCATCTATGTAACCCCCATCCGTGTACTGGCTTCAGATCTCTTTCTGCTCCTTCAAAGTTCTGTACAGCTTTGCTCCTGTCTATCTCTCAGCTCTCATACCCTGTCGTCCCACACTAATACCTTAGTTTCTGCTAACTCAGCAAGCTTTGTTCATCTCCCCCTCGTCCCAGGACAAATGAGTCCATATCTTTTCTCATGCCTCTTCCTTGCCCTGGAATTTCTTTCCTGAGCCTGTATGCTCCACAACTTCACCCTCCTCCAAATATTTTTTCAGATTCAATAGTTGTGGGTCAGTATGTGACCATATTTCCCTAGGGACACCTAGTGAAATTACTCATATTCAACGGCAATCAATCAGAACTATGCAATACAGACGTTCAAATTAACATCAAGTTGACTGAACCCCTGTTAAAAAGAAATACTGCGAGGATGGATTCTTTTTATTTACCTTCTTATCTTTAAGGCTTTATGGTTCACACAGGGATAGGTTAAACACACATGGGGAGAGGTGACATAGACACACTCCCATATACCTCTCTCACACAGAAGGGGTGACCGACTGACAGACCCTCCCTGCATGGCGCTCTCCACCTTCCATGCCTGGCTGGGCCCCTGGGACGGATCCGTCTCTCCTGGTACCTAGCGACGGGTCTTCCTGAGGCAACTTGTGGGGGGAGGAGGGGGGAAGTAGTGCCCCCTCTCCCCAGATTTCTGCCAGGGTTCATACCAGAATGTGGCCAGCAGCAGCCTTTTGGCACTGTGTGGGAGGGAAGGGACGGGAGCTGCTTCCAGCCACAAGGGAGAAGGAGGTGGGGTAGGGATGACCTAGCCCGTGTCTTTGCAGACCTCATCTCTTCTTCCCCCCCATCCCCGCCCATGAGGCTGGAAGCAGTTTGTCTCTTCCTGCCCACAGAGTGTCGAAAGGCAGCTAACACCTCCAGGCTGCTGCTGGCCACCAACATAACCCAGCTGCCTCTGGCTACAGCACGAACAGGAAGGGGTTAAGCCCTAAGGATGCATTGTGCACCAGGCCCCAGGGAGCTGGACTGCAGGGGCTTCAGCAAATCCAGCCAGAGAGGTGGCTCAGCAGGGTGGGTGCCTAGGGGATGGAGCAGCCCTGCGCTTCCTGGGGGCAGGACCCAGGGTGGGGTAGGGGGCAGATGAAGAGGGTGCTAAACCCCTGCCCCAGGGGCTGCTGTGGAGTTTGCAGGTTTGGGGAATGAACAGGCTAGAAATCCCCCCGCCTGCCACTCCAAAGCTTAGCTGAGGGGCACAGAGGTTTCCCCATGCCAGTACTCTGAGGGGCTTTGGCACATACAGGGCTCGGCTCCTTCTGGGCAGTGGTCCCAGGCCAGAGGGTCTTGGGTTTTCCCAGAGTGTTGGCCCAGCTAGAGGCAGTGCCAGTGGGGGAAGGAAGGACCCTGCCTGCCAGGCTGTTGGTGAGCTGAGCTCTCTGACCAGGGGCTGGTTCTCCGCACAGTGCTGGGAGTGGGACGCGCCCTGCCAGGGGGGATATGGAGGAGCAGCATGGCTGGGGAGTGAAGGAGCAAAGCAGGGAGAGGATGCCCAGAGAGGGAGTATGTAAAGGGCGGATGGGTGGGCAGCAGAGGCGACACATAACTGTCTGTCCTGGCGCCTGACTGCACTTACCAACCACCTCAGCTCACAGCACGCAGCCAGTGCTGGCTGGAAACGGGACGGGGCTCTGCCGGCTGAGAGCTGCGCTGATGGACCAGCAGGGGGCACAGTGGGCCCCACGTGCTGCATCTTCACCCTACCACTAGCCTTACACACTCATACCCATCATTGGCCACTGGACTCCCCACTCACTGCTGGTGGGTGGGCGACTGGTAAGCAGGGATCCGGCCAGCAGCAGACCCGCCAGTAATGATGAGAAGGAGACAGAAAATACAGGACAATTTGCCCGTTTTTAAGAAAAAGTTGGAACACCTGCAGGCAGGCTTAAATACAGGACTGTCCCTTTAAAAATGGGACGTCTGGTCACCCTATGGGTCAGATTTCCATTGCTGGAAATTCTGTGTAATTAAGTATGCAATCAGGTCCCCAAACAGGAAGAAATGAAATAAAGGAACTCATGTAATGAAGAGGCAACAAGAATTCGAGTTGGGCAAGCCTTTCCTAATGAAACTCCAGACAACATGAAATTAATTTGGTGTTTGGGTTTCTTTACCAGCCTAAACTGTCCAGGATTATAGAAGTTTGCAATAGGAAAGTGCTGATAAATCTGATAAATCTAATTTGCTGACAGAAAACAGGAGACAAAATGAAGTCCTGGAGCGTCTATTCTCCCACAAGGCTGCTTTCTGCAGCTCTTACCTGCCTTAGCAGGCTGTTCTAAGCACTACTTGGCTGGAGTCAGTTTCAGATGAAACTGTCTCTGAGTTCAATCTCCTACCTCCATGGAATCCCCCCTCCTCTAATGGGCCTGATGTATTCCTCCACATAACCTTTCCCTGGGAGTAAGGCTGTCAGAGGATTTTCAACTCCCTCATCTCTAATGACTTCAGGGAGCAGCTAGATAGTGTCTTCCTACCTTCCCTCATATACTGTTGTGTCCATCACCACCCAAGGGGTGCCCAGAAGGTCCACTTCCTCAGTTTTGTATCTGTGGGGAGCTGCTCAATAGGCCTGTTCTATTCCACACCTAACACTTTATCAGCATTTCAAGAGAGCAGTTACCCCACTCATCCACACTGCGCCACACCATGGGCTTTCCCAAGGTCGCACAGGAAGTTTGTAATAGAGTAAAGAATTGAATCCTGCTCTCCCAAGTCTCAGCCTCAGGCCCTCAACATGGAGCTAGTCTTCTCCTGAAGAGAGCTATAGGTAAGATGAAGAACTGTTCAGACACCATAGTAGTATAAAAACCTGAACAGAACACACTCAATCAAGCCTCCAGATTATTATTACATCCTTTCTTTTCCCTTTCTAATTCATGCTTTCACATTTTTCCTTGTTTACGTGATACTACAAGAAACTTCTTACGTTTGTAAATAAGGAGGAAAGGGGTGCTGGTGCTTTTTTGCTGAGAAAAATGCTCCATAGCCCAGCTGCTGTAAGCTCCTACATGAGCCCGTCTCAGCTCAGGGCCAGGTGCCCAAGCTACTAGGAGTGTTTTTGCCAGATTGGTAAGCAAACCACTGACTGATTTTAAAGAGCCGTGTACACACATCACAGGCAGGGTAATTGGCTCTCTTCCTACTGTTGCTGCCCAGGACTGTTAGCAAGCAGTTGTGTGACACAAGTCCAGCCTACACTCCTGATGGATCTGTCCCTGTTCTGCAGTGTCAAGTAAAACTAAAAAGCTGAGAACTATCATGTTCACTGCATGTACTCCTTTAACTTTAAAGGGTTATGTAGCAGAAGCTGAGGCTGCTATGAGTGAGTTGGTTTTAACAGAGAGTTCTGGGAGTAAGACTATAGCTGGGAAAGGACTGGCAGGGAAAGGACTTGATAAGAGGATAACTGTGGGCTAATAAGACTTTATTTGAATTGGTTTGGATGGAAAGAGAGCAGACGTAACAGGTGTAAGAAATGACTCCAGCCAAGTAGTGCTTAGAACAGCCTGCTAAGGCAGGTAAGAGCTGCAGAAAGCAGACTTGGGGGAGAATAGAAGCTCCAGGACTTCATTTTGTCTCCTGTTTTCTGTCAGCAAATTAGACACTGGGGGAAGAAGAGGCATTATTGGACAAAAAAGCCTGTGTGAAGTTAAGGTGTCCCTTGGAGGGGGAAAATGAGGTAAGGGGCTGCTTAGGAGTGGTGATTTGATCTCAAGGCCCATAGTGATTTTAAAGGTCTTGTAGTCCAGATATGGACTGAGAATTCTTGACTGTATCCCTAGAGTGGACATGTGCTTTCCTTAGCCCCAGAAACAGTCTCTTATCTATCTGAAAAATATCTTCTTTCATAAAAGAACTGGCTCATATAAGGAATATATATAAATGACCCCCCAAACAAAGCAGAATAGAAGACATTGTCTCTTGTCAGCCATTGCAGCATGGACCGTATATATGATTCCAGAGAATATACTACATTCCTTGGCTTTTCTTGGAGTTGAGGGCAGCACTGTGTACATGCCCTGCTGTTTCTCTTCTTCAGAGCTCTGGCTTGGCATATACACTTAATGAATACATGTGAATTCAGCTTCATGTGGCCTGATCAGTTTCCCTGGGACTGACTGGGTCACTGAAGGGAAAGTTTCAAGTGGTGTTTGCTCTATTAACAGTTTAGGGATGATAACTTATGGTAAGGTACTTACTAGAGCTGCTAGAGATTCAGAGTAGTTCACTAGTGAGATCTCTCTAATGCAGTGGAGGGAGTGGAAAAACTGCCAGGAGTGTAGATCCATATATCATACCCCTAACCTGTGCAGTCAGTCTGGAGTATATTGTACAACATGTATTAGGGTTTCTTGGTGAATAGCATGTGTGAGAAAACTGTGAGCAGAAACTGATTAGTTCTGGCACCCGTACAATGAATGCAGCATCATTTATGCCACAAAATGTATCCCTCAGAGTCTGTACTTAGAATGCATTCTCTTAGGTTTCTTCTTCAGCCTCACAGCCCATGCTTTTCCTTCTCTGAGGAATGGAGGGGATCAAAATGGGGTAGAAAATAAGCATACACTGAATCTATCAAAAAGGCTGAATGAAGCCAGTGCAGCATATTCTCCTCCCATTCGCTGAAGCCCAACTACATCTGAAGTATTCTGCATTTGTCTGGAGCAGACATTGTGTAGCATTCTACGCCTGCAACTCATTGGAAAACTGCCTGCTTGTTAATGCTGTTCTTGCTACATTAAATCCCACCTTTTTGCTTGCTTTGCATCTTTTCATTTAATGGAGAGGAGGATTTTGTTCAGGCAAGGGCTGAGGATCCAATGACATAATAGCTCTGGGCTGCATCATGTAGGGGCTAGGAAATTGCGCAAGGACTTCAGCGTCTGCAGAGTTTGCCCACACACCCTAAGGCTCTGTGGGGTTGAGACTGCATCCTCCTGTCTTCCCTTTAAGTGTTCAAATCCCTCCCCTTTAAAGAAGATAATTCAGCTGAAACTCCATAAGACTAAGGCCAAATTTTCTAAATTGGCCACTAGTGTGGGGTACTTAATTTTAGAAACTTTACTCTTGCCTTTCAGAAGTAGAAAGAAAGCCAAAGCTTCAGTTCTCAGCATCCCTTAAAGTCAGTCTCTGTGTTTAAAGTTGGGCGCCCAACTATTGAGGCATCCAGAGTCAGTGGCTGCTTTTCAACATTTTTGGTCTAAAGCTGTTGGGCCACCATTAACCCAATAGCTATAGGGCCAGCTATTGGTAAATGGTGAGTTCTATTGATTTCAATGATGCTATGCCAGTTTACACCAACTGAGGATCTGGCCCCTATTGTCTTGAGTCATTCCCTTTTGCATGTATTGTGTGTTTGTGCAGTGGGGGACTACAGTTCCCCAGGTTAATAGTCTGTGAACAATTCTTTTGAATATACCCTAAATTTCTCTGGCATTGCATGGATGTAACAGAGAGCAGCGTTTTACTTATGCACAGACACCCTCTACTTTCTTAGAGGAGTCCACTTCTGATTGACATTTTGGGGATTGCCCAGAAAGGGGTTTTGTCATTGCTGGTCTGGTAATCCTGGGGGTGCACTAATGCTGTGCTGCTATAGCTCAGATCCCTGACACCAGTAGCCTGGCCACAAGCACAAGGTCTCACCCTGGCTTCCACCAGCGTAGTTACTCCTTGCAGTGTGACACCAACAGCCCTTCCAGTCCTGAGTCTCCCCAAATCAATATTCCCTGAGTTATTAACTACCAGACACTCTGCTTCCCCTCCCCTCACCTCTGGGTTTGTCACTCCTGAAGGTATGAAACCAGCCCCTCTGCCCAACTACCAGCTTACTTTGATGCACACACTTCACATAGTTTGCACACCAGAGACTTGCTTGGGTCTTATTTAATAAAAATCACACATTCAAAGATGAAATATTTAGGGGAGAGCAAACATACATAACAATGCACCCTCAAGATTTACACTTCCATATTAGACAAAATCCCTCTTCTAATACAAGTTACCTATTGCCTTTGAGAGGTTTCCCAGCATACCCCCTAGCCATAGAAAGGACCCAGTATTTCATGGACAGTTTTCTGTCTCAGTTTCTGGGTGCTCTTCAGTGTTTGAAGTTTTTTCTCTGGAGTCACTATACATATTCAACACAGAGAAAATTCCCTTCTTTCTTAGTTTTCCAAAATTAGGGTTTTCTTTTCAGTTTCAACTTGTTTCAGTATTTTCCCATTAACTTTAATGGCCTGTCATTTGTCTTTTCCCGGGTTGTACAATGCCAGGTGCTTTGAGCAAGTCTGATTAGGTTGGAGAGGCAGTTCATCCCTGCCTGACTGTCCACCTCCCTGCTGTGAGGTGGAGCTGAATATTGCAGCACAAAATATGAGCACAGTTTATATATATATATATATATATACATACACACACACATATTTACAGTCTGTATACAGATCTCATAGAGGCTATCAAATTCAGAACATAAGTTTTCATAAAAGACCTTACTTGACATTTTTATACTACAATAACACAGTTTTCAATCTGATTCAAGCGATCATTTGGGGTTCAACCCCCCTTTTTTTCCCTGGGGGGGTCTGGACCCTGACTATCACAATTTCCCCTCTGGATCACTTCCAGACATTCCACTTACATTGAAAGAGACTCCTCAGCAGCAGGCATTCCCAGCACTGTGGGTCTAATTCAAGATACTGAGAGTCATCCTACTGACTAAACTGGGGTTGGATCAGGTCCTTGGAGAGCTGCATGAGATCAGCCAAACACAAGTGCTTTAGAATGTTGGGAAACACCAGATGCTGGTTGGCTAATGATGAGGTAATGATCATATTTATTATTATGCACATTTTCTTCATGGTAGAAGAGTTCTCTTTGAAGGACTTATTAGCAAATCAGCCCTGTAGGAGACTTCATTGCTGCTACAAGTGCCATTTACTCACATTTCCACCAGCTGTTGAAACTGCTCTGCTTCCACTGTGTTTGAAACAGGTTTATGCAGCATTGACACCGGCTCAGCAGTTGGTGCAAGTGGAAGGGAGCCACTCAGCAGCAGCTGGGAAGGGCACTCCAACAGCCCAGAACTAACATGTTATCAGATGCTGAGCTCAGTGATCCAGAAAAGCACTGTAATTTTGAGGATAAATGCGCACAGTCTGGAGACCTTGAGTAGAGGTGTAGTCCTTATGTCCTTTATGGAACGTACATCATATAGTTACTTTCCAGTGTTGTCTTAGACAACTTTGCCTCAGTAAATAATACTGTAAATATTGACGTATTGTTATTTCATGATAATACAATTGACAGATCCCAGACACCAGGCTTTTGAGCACAACTGCTCTGTATACTGATGGAAGGGGTGCGTGGTGTCACAGATTAAGTTAGCAAAGATGGAGATCTCATCCAATATCAGATACTACCACTTGCTTTTCTTTTATTGACCCCTTCAGCAGAATATCTGGCCACAGTATACAAACATAAAAAGCTATTTTCCAATCTTAAAATTAACCCACAAATAATAATGGATTCTTTTAACATGGAACTAAAACTCCTTTTCTGTCTGCCTTAGTATAGATGTACCACTGGGTTTATTGTTTTTCTGTCATGACAGGCAACACCGCTTGTTTACCATGACTCTAACAGGAAGTCATGCATATGATAAAGTTTTGAAAGTTTTGGTTTTTTCCCCCCCTACCACAGCATGGACCAGTTGTCATAAATAAATAAAGTGCATATCTGGAATTCTGAACGTGTTTTAGTCTTTCAGCATTGGGACAGCTGTCATGAATTGGTCAGTTTTAGGCCTGTCGATCTCTGTGAAAGACTGATTTTATAACAAACTCTCACCTCCAGCAAATGCATCAGAGAGCCAGACTTGTATGCATGGGAGAGAATATTTTTGAGTCTCACCAAGAAAGTTTCTCAGGACAGAAAGGTAAGTCTGAGCAGGCAGAAAGCTGTCATTTTGTCCTAAAAAGTATTTTTCATTGAAAATTTGGTGAAGGTTCTCTGCAGCAATGACAATTCATATGAGGCAGGGTAATTCACAGTTGACCGATTAGAGAGCATTTCACTATGAACCATTAGTTGCTGAATGGAATGGCAAAACACTGCTCTTTACCAAATCTGCAAATGAAAAAAAAAAAATCAATCTTCATGAGTGAATATTTTCAAAGCAAAAATGGCTCATCTGTTGCTTGGTGTCCCTGACATAAATGGTATCATGTTAGAAAATGGCCTTGAAGGACTGAATTAATATGTTGCTGACCATGATTCTAAGGTCAGTGTACATAAAGACAAGTTATATTTAGAATCATGCCAGCTAGTCTTTGTAAAACTTAAGTTGCAGTAAACTGAAATTTGATCAACAATTTCATAACTTTAGCCTTCCCTGACGAATAATCCTAGCATTAATAAGGATTCCTCGTACCCAAGCCAAGAGTTTAGCCTGTCTGCACAGGGATAAAAGGCCTGCAGCACAGCCTTGGCTGGCCTGGGTCAGCTGACTCGGGCTGTGGAGCTAAAAATCACTCTGTAGATATTCAAGCTCAGACTCCATCCTGAGACCCTCACCGGGTCTATGCAACCCAAGTGTCTACACAGAGATTTTTCAGCCTTGGAGCTGGAGCACCACAAGCCTGAGTAAGCTGACTGGGCCAGCCATGGATTTTTTATCCCTGTGTAGACATACCCGGAGTCCTTAAATAAAGATGACTAGTCAATGAGTGAAACTTCAAGGATAGACTCTTATATACTGCTTTTCCTCAGTAGATCTCAAAGCACTTCATAATCTTTAATGTAATTATTCTCACAACAGCTTTCTGTGAGGTACAGAAGTGCTATTATTTCCATTTTACAGTGTGGGGGACTGAGGCACACAGAGGCTAAGTGGCTTGCCCAAGGTCACACAAAGTATGTGACAGTGCAGGGAACTGAATGCAGGTCTCCCAAGTCCTAGGTTAGTTCCCTAAGCACTGGACCATCCTTCCTCTAGAAGACTTTGTCCTTTAGGAGTCAGTATTTTATTAATACACCAACACATGTTAGCAAGCCCAGCTGTTGCTGGAGGTGCCATCTTTTAAATAAGAAGTAAAATTGAGGTCCTGTTCACTTGTGATAATTAAACATACCTTAATATTTTTTGCAAGACCCAACATCTTGGTGAAAAGCCAGTATGGGTAGTTATGTTATATAGCCATAACAATTGCCATGAAATATGGTATTCATTTTCTGTCTTAAACTATTGCACCAAACAGTTGCCATATTTCTTCCTAGTAGGACTCCATTTTGACAGTGGATGAAGTGATCTCTGTGTGTGTGTGTGTGTGTGTGTGTGAATGCCCTGTCCCACTCAAAATTCAGCAATTTTGAAATTTGTTTTTGTTATACTTTCAGACAAAAAGTTGAAATAGCCAATTTTTCATGGAAAAGAAAGTAAAATAAAAAATTTCAGAAAGATCAAAACATTTTTTCAACATCTCCAACCCCTCAGACAGAAACAAACACCTACAAGATCTCTATCAAGCATTCTTACAACTACAATACCCACCTGCAGAAGTAAAGAAACAGATTGATAGAGCCAGAAGAGTTCCCAGAAGTCACCTACTACAGGACAGGCCTAACAAAGAAAATAACAGAACGCCACTAGCCGTCACCTTCAGCCCCCAACTAAAACCCCTCCAACGCATTATTAAGGATCTACAACCTATCCTGAAGGATGACCCAACATTCTCACAAATCTTGGGAGACAGGCCAGTCCTTGCCTACAGACAGCTCCCCAACCTGAAGCAAATACTCACCAGCAACCACATATCACACAACAGAACCACTAACCCAGGAACCTATCCTTGCAACAAAGCCTGTTGCCAACTGTGCCCACATATCTATTCAGGGGACACCATCACAGGGCCTAATAACATCAGCCACACTATCAGAGGCTCGTTCACCTGCACATCCACCAATGTGATATATGCCATCATGTGCCAGCAATGCCCCTCTGCCATGTACATTGGTCAAACTGGACAGTCTCTACGTTAAAAGAATAAATGAACACAAATCAGATGTCAAGAATTATAACATTCATAAACCAGTCGGAGAACACTTCAATCTCTCTGGTCACGCGATTACAGACATGAAAGTTGCGATATTACAACAAAAAAACTTCAAAATCAGACTCCAGCGAGAGACTGTTGAATTGGAATTCATTTGCAAATTGGATACAATTAACTTAGGCTTGAATAGAGACTGGGAGTGGCTAAGTCATTATGCAAGGTAACCTATTTCCCCTTGTTTTTTCCTACCCCCACCCCCTCAGACATTCTTGTTAAACCCTGGATTTGTGCTGGAAATGACCCACCTTGATTATCATACACATTGTAAGGAGAGTGATCACTTTAGATAAGCTATTTCCAACAGGAGAGTGGGTTTGTGTGTGTGTGTGGGGGGGAGGGGGGAGAAAACCTGGATTTGTGCTGGAAATGGCCCAACTCGATTATCATACACATTGTAAGGAGAGTGATCACTTTAGATAAGCTATTACCAGCAGGAGAGTGGGGTGGGGGGAGAGAAAACCTTTTGTAGTGGTAAACACCCATTTTTTCATTCTTTGTGTGTATAAAAAGATCTTCTACACTTTCCACAGTATGCATCCGATGAAGTGAAATGTAGCTCACGAAAGCTTATGCTGAAATAAATTGGTTAGTCTCTAAGGTGCCACAAGTACTCCTTTTCTTTTTGCAAATACAAACTAACACGGCTGTTACTCTGAAAAAAGTTTCAGCATTCCTGAATCACCACATTTCTTTTTTATTTCTCAAAACATTTCATTTCAGCTTGGTTCAATAGTAATCTGTGTCTTCCTGAGCTGCTGTAGTGCTTCATGAGAGTTGTAGTCCCTATACCTTATGACCCCACTCTTGTAATGGGTCAGGCTCCCCATCTACATCTATAAAGCCTGATTTAAACTCAATGCAGAAAAGATTTCGTTACCAAAAAAAAAGAAAAAAAAAAGGGCAGATATTGATGACTTGCTCAAGAAAATTTCCTATTTGCCATGAGCAAGGAGATTTTTTCAAGTCTTATATTGTAGAATCATATGAACTCAAACTGGAATTATTTATCCAAAACCAACTCAGCCCAAGCTTTCTGTTTGTGTTGAAAGACAAGGGCATAGAAGTGGATCCTGATTTGAAGCATCCGTATTTTGATTTTACAAAATAAAAACCACTGTAGATTTGGACCTTCTCTAAAATAGATAGGCTATGCGAGGCTTTCAGATCCTTCAGGGTGAAATCTTCTTTATGAATGTAAGAGAGAGTTGAAAAAATTTCAACCCATTGACATGATTTTGTGTGGGCCTTGTTGATTAAAACACAAAAGCTTTTGAGACAGTCAGAAATGTTTTATTTCCTCTTCTTCGCCCCCCTCCCCCTAGTAGCCAAACATTTGTGTTCTACTCCCAGTGAAACTGAGGTCCAGCAAAGAGCATTACAATGAGAAGTCCTTGAAATGACCGCAGCATAACTCAGACATCATATATATGAGTATTAAACACTTGCCATGATGTTGACAATGGTAGCAAAGGATAGAAAAATAAAAGACCAAAAAAAGCCTTAACAGTATTTCCAATATGAGCTTCTAAGGAAAAGTCAAAGGAACTAATCACAAACTAACTGATAAATATGGCTGCGATGCAAGTTTCTGATCTACACCAAATGCAGAGTGGAAGTGGACAGTTGTGCTAAGCCAAGAAACAGACATGATGCTTCAAATTCTCACTGTGCCCCAGGATTCCTCTTTATTTTATTTATCTGAGAAGTGAGTGTGTGTATTTATGACATTAGAAGCGTTCAACCTAAGAAAGAGTCCTTGGAGATTGCTGAGTGAATCCTGGGATATGGCGTCTTGCACACACTGCAACAATAATTCTAAGAACAGTAAGACTTAAAATAGCAAGAGATTAACTGCACTACATCAAAGTATCCCCTTCTGTTATGACTCTTGTCGCTGATGTTTAAAATCCAGTGTATTGGAGACTGTGACGGGACAGTAGGTTAGCAGCACACACTAGCTTCTGACTCATGCTGGAAGAGCTTGGAAAAACCAGCAGGCTTGAGTATTTAAAAAAGAAAGAATTCACAAAAAGAAAAGGAGTACTTGTGGCACCTTAGAGACTAACCAATTTATTTGAGCATGAACTTTCGTGAGCTACAGCTCACTTCATCGGATGCATATCGTGGAAACTGCAGCAGACTTTATATATACACAGAGAATATGAAAAAATACCTCCTCCCACCCCACTGTCCAGCTGGTAATAGCTTATCTAAAGTGATCATCAGATGGGCCATTTCCAGCACAAATCCAGGTTTTCTCACCCTCCACCCCCCCACACAAATTCACTCTCCTGCTGGTGATAGCCCATCCAAAGTGACAACTCTTTACACAATGTGCATGATAATAAAGTTGGGCCATTTCTTGCACAAATCCAGGTTCTCTCACCCCCTCACCCCCCTCCCAAAAACCACACACACAAACTCACTATCCTGAATTCATAGTGCTTGAACAAAATTAACTAAATTTAATAAACTATTAGAAAATGAGCAATATAATGAAGGTAGCCAGAAAAACAAAGTAGCATGCTATTTATATTCTAAACCTTAACTTTTGCACATCCTGATATTTTACAACTTAATCTGCGCTATCTGGAAGCCTGATCAAGTATTCCTTATACATTCATGAACCTAAGTTCAAATTTCAAATACAGTTCAATTTAACCATGTTTGTTGTTTATGAACATTCATGTGAGCAGATTTTTATTGGCATCAATAGTGGGGGAATGGCTGTTCATATTAATCCCTCTAGTAACAGGTGAAGAAAGTTTATTTGTGCCTGAACAAGTCTTTTAGTTTTGTTACTCATGACTCAGTCAATCAGTCTCTCATTTAGAAAGTTGCAGTTGTACAGTCAGAGGGCACAAACAATGCTCTGTGATCTAGAGGACCAATCACACAACATGAATAAAGAATAGTTAGGCAAAATGAACAGCTTCTGAATAATCCACAGGTTTAAAATTGTTTGTCTGCACTATCTGTCAAATGGTTATGAACAGTGATAATGTCTGTAGAACTCAGTCAGTTGGGAAGTGATTCTTGAACAGTAGAAAGGGTTAACCTCCCTATTTGAAGTGAAGAATTCTACCAGGTCTCTTGTACATCTTTTCATGCCCCAGTTTCCTCAACTGAATTGCTTTTATTAAAACTTTAATTGGGGACATATATACTCCTAAAGGACTCTGTAAAAGAGGAAATGTTAACAAGGAGGTGGTGAGGGGACACAAAAGGTGGTAAGGCATAAGTAGCTCAACAGAAGTAAAGCAGCATTGATAATTAATGGCTACATAATCTGAGAATAAACTAAGCAATATCTTTGTCTCCCTGATCCTCCTCTAGGCAAGGTATTTCTGCTCCCTTTCTAAAATGAATTGCCCCTTTCAGACAGAAACATGACATACATATGAAGAGACATCTCGGCCTATGCTAGCCCCAAACTACATTTTTTTTTTCCGCTGCCATATCAAATTGCAAACTGATATCTAGTTTACTGCCTTCTATCACCTCTTCATCTCTTTCAGTATTATTGCTTCCCAGGTTTCTTCCCCATTCAGATTATTTTCCCCTAGAAGTGCCAGCTGGCATGCTTCCAAGTTAAGTCTCATTTTGAGATTTCCTGACAGCCACAAAAAACAATGAAGTTCGGGGCCACCTAATGAGAACACTCTCACACAGGGGAAGGTAGAAGTGCCCTGGAATATTTAATTCAGCTGCTACCAGAAAGATATTAACAAACTAGAGGGAGAAGACAAAATATGATCAAGGGACTTGAAGGACTGACTGATGAGGGAAGATTAGAAGAGTTTAGTATACATATAACTTGATTAAAAATTGACTTAAGTTCTCTCCTACAAGGCACTAAGTATTCTGGCACTGATGCAGAAAAGCACTTTAGTGGTTGCCTAAATTTAAGCATGTGAGAAATTCCATTGAATTTTATGCCACCTTCGCACCAATTAATGGAATTAGCCATATGTGCTTAAATGCCTAGCCAGAGTGTTAAGAAACTTTCTGGATCAGGCCCTAAAGAGGGGAAGTAATACGAGATTACAAATAGTTAAAAGGGTGAAAAGAAAGAGAGGAATATGTAAGTGTGGTAGCTGGCAGTGTAACCAGAATTAACAGTAAGAATTTAAGTCTGGGAAAAATGATGGTGAATGTCTCATACAGGATCCCGGGAGCTGAAATTTTCTAGGGTATGGGATAGCCCCCCAAATATCCGTAGTACATCTTAAAGTTGATTTAATCTAGCAGCACTTGGAGTGGGATCCAGCTGTTAAGGAGTTAAGCAAGGACAAAACCAGTTCAATACATTGTAGCACTCTCAGCCAGACCAACCCAATTTCTAAATCACTTAAGCACAATGTGATCCAATTTGTGTTCAAGGCAGAGATCAAATCTAGCATTAGGCAAGTCATTTAAAAATCTTAGGTAGTACAGTCTCTATGCTGTTAAGAACTCTAAAGCCAGTTTGTGACTCCTTACGGAGATTGCAGTTAAATACTTACATGCTATAAGTGAGACAAATGCTGCTGCTCTTTCAAGTATTGGAGATAGTCATGGCCGATGAAATGGGCCTAAAATTGCTTCTGATGACTGGATCCAATAATGTTGGGCTTTTTTCTTCGCTAGTAAAAATAGTCATTTTCAAAATCAAAACTTGCTGTTAAGAAAAAAGTGACAATTCTGACCAAACATGAGTAATTTGGAGAATACACTATTTTTAGTAATTTAGTGGGAAATGGATCAAGTTTGCTAGTTCTGGACTTTAGTGAAAGTGCTCTGTGTAGCACTAACTTGTTGGGGCATAAATCCACACATCAATATTGCAAAACTGAATTGTTTCAGTGGATGTCTAAGCGGAGCGGTCGCCTGTATCTTGTAGTACACAGGTCTTGGAGTAATTGGTTGCACGTTTCCATATTCCATTTCCCCCTCACTAATGGTGCTGCTATGTATACAGTAGTGCTGAGCACCACCTCTTCCCCAGCGCAACATCTCATTTCTTCAATGGATTTTTTCTAGCCATCTTCATTGTCACTTATGACTCACATTTTCCTTATGGCTGGATGGCGATATATGTGTTACACTGAACAGCTCATTGTGGGTCAGATTTTACTCCACTGCTCTACCAAAGGGGGCAGGAGGAGGAAAAGAAGGCATAAGAAAGTCCTTTCCCA
Source organism: Lepidochelys olivacea (assembly GCF_965140295.1). NCBI lineage: Eukaryota > Metazoa > Chordata > Testudines > Cheloniidae > Lepidochelys > Lepidochelys olivacea. The sequence goes on along the minus strand of NC_140417.1, from coordinate 75,028,308 downwards.
TCTCACTGGTGGGGACGAAGGAGGGGGAAGGTTTGACTGGAGGATGGCCAATTCTTGGGAGGAGAGGAGAGAGCTTGTGCTCAAACTTACTAGAACCCAGCCCCTCCTAGTGCCTCAAAGGGCATGTGGGAGTGTGACCGAGGGGACAGCTTCTCTGTCTGCCACTGAACAGCCAAAGGGGAAATAGGGCAGCTGATTGGCTCCCATGGCCTCCGTCGTCTCAGGTTAAAGCCTCCCCAGGCACCTGGCAGCCATCTTGCTACTATTGTTGCCCCATCCTCCCTCCATCTAGTTGATGTGCATCAATCTGTGTTTTCAGGATGCCGTAGGTCTGACCAATTTTTGGGATCATGAAGCAAGTTTTTACCAGTGGGCGAAATTGCCAGGGCTCTGGAGGGTTTTTCACCTTTCTTGCAGCATTGTGGAAGCACAGCTTAGGTTAAAAGGAGCAGGGATAGGAATTGAAGTGTTAGGAAGTAATACAGGAAGGTTTAGAGTCATTGCAACTTGCAGCTTGTGTTCAGAATGTATAAAACCTAAAAGGGCCTGCTCCCAGAGACTTGGGGTATGATGGGTGGATCTTTTCCCATAAGGAGCAGTGGGGGCCTGAAATCTTTGCAGACTGAGGTCTGTGGACTCAGATATGAGCTGAGGTCCTAGGAGTAAGATGAAGAAGTTCTACCCTGAGATTTTAGTTATACAATGGGAGCCCTGTAACACCACACTGGACTCAATTAAATATCTGCTATGTGAGGGGATGGGAAGATAGTGTCCTTCCCCATTGGTAAGTTAATAAAGTCACACCTTGCTGCTTAAATACATCCCTGTATTTGTCTTTTATCCGCTTGTGTGTTCTAATCAAGCCTCCCTTGCCACTGTTCAGCAGCTGGCTCAGGTTCAGTCCCTATGCTTCCTGTAGTGCAGATTCTCCAACTGTAAGGTATGATAACAAAATGCTTAGAGCATTGCTGCCAGCATCAGTTATTCTTGTGCACAAATAAACAGGTCTTGGCATGAGAAGATACTACATATAAAGTGAACCTGTTGTTAGACCAAAGTAGCAAGGTTAATTTCAGTTCCATTGGAAAACAAAGAAGAGGGTATGGGGGAAGAAATCAATGTTTGCCAAATAGATACAATCAAAACAAAATAAAATAAAAACTGTGCCCTCTGAGCACTCACAAAAGGCAGGAGAGAGAAGGCAACGCCATGCCCCACCTTCCTCCTCCTCTGCGCACAGAAGAGATAGCTAGACACACAGAGAATAAGCTGCAATCCTTGAAGGGGTAGAAAAGGGGACACACCCACCTTGGCAGGATTCTGCCTCCCTTGGCTCTCCACTCTGCTCCAATGCAAGCCCAGACTTCTAAGACATGGTTAAGTCCTTTGGTAGTAGGCTTATGTGGGTCATAGCCCTACCCATACATTTTTATTACAAATAAAAGGGGAACATATTGGCCTAAGTCAATTTTAATGATAGTGAAAGGAACTTGAATGACAGCTCTTGACGCTGCAGTCATGTATTCATCTACACCACAGGCATTCCTCAGGCAGAAGTTGTGTGAGCTTCCCCCAGTCACATTTTACCACCCTCACTTTGAAAATGGAAAGCTTCATTTCCTGACACTCGCTCAGAAGACCAGTGACACTACAGAAGGAGCTCCCTTAACCACACTTTGTTAAGCAAAGGATCAATAGGACAGACGATGCTCTAGTGAGACCATGTGACTCAATATTTCTACAAAATGCACCTTGGTACATTTGCCAATATATCATGATTATGAATCATTAAAACTACACATCAGTTTCAAAAGCTATGAACAAAGTACATTTGGGGATCAATTAGCCTTTAAAAAATAATGATTGTATATCTTCACTTGCTAATTTGCAGAATTCAGTAATTCACAATGTGTTCCAGTCATTAGTGCAAACTATGTTTGAGATACAACTTGAATATATTCCTTCTTCCAAAATCCTTTTGAGGATGGTAAAAAAATGATTGAACTTCCTGTTACATGATTTGTTCATTAATCTGTTACAGCAACCCTCTTATGCTTTAAATTAGTGCTTTGGGTTTGTGATTTCTGCTGTATGTTGTGCTCATCGAGGTGTAATTGTATCTTCATTAAATAAAGAAAATGTGTTATTTTAAAATGTTACAATGTTAAAGGAGATGTTTTCCCAGATTGTTTTCCCTTCTAACAAAGGATTTGCCATCACCACTCATTTTGGCCAGGAAAAAAAAAAATATGGATAGATAGATAGATAGATAGATTTAAACCCAAATTCCTATTTTTGTGGGACCCACCAAATGGTTTGTAGTCTCTGAAGATTCTCCAACTGTAAGCTAGGGTAACAAAATGCTTAGAGCATTGCTGCCAGCATCAGTTATTCTTGTGCACAAATAAACAGGTCTTGGCATGAGAAGATACTACATATAAAGTGAACCTGTTGTTAGACCAAAGTAGCAAGGTTAATTTCAGTTCCATTGGAAAACAAAGAAGAGGGTATGGGGGAAGAAATCAATGTTTGCCAAATAGATACAATCAAAACAAGATAAAATAAAATGCCTCTGCTTCTAATAGAAGCTTGCAAATAATGAAGTGAAAAGAAACTAAAGGAACAAAATAAGTTAGTGTCCTGTTAACAAGACAAATAAAATATCAGAAATCCTTAGCATGTTCCTGGACATCAATATTGCAGGAGCTAGGCATAATGGAACAAAAGTACTTGTTTAGCTTGTGTTACAGGGCTTTGCTTTTGTGTAACTGCTGTGTAAACCACAAGACAGGGTTTTAAACAAGAATAATGTTAATAAAGTGAGAGTCTATCGGTTTAATTCAAGACATAAACTTTAGAAATACTCTGGAAAGTCAGCAGCGAGGGAAAGAAAACCAATTCAGGCTGCTGCTGTTCCCGAATTTGTTGTATTGTAAGTGTTGTTGGCAGCTTGAGATCTGAGTCCCAGCACAGTGGGAGAGGCTACAAATTAAACCGACAGGGTTTAGGATGCAAAATTTCTGTTCCGTGCTCAGCAGAGTAACTGGATACTTCAACTAAGCAATGGAACTGTCACAATGCTGCCAATTCCCGCGTTTTGCCATGTCCTTCTTATTTTATTTATCTACTAAATTAATGGCTGTATTTACAACATCTGAAGTGCTCAGCTAAGAGATTGCTGAGTGATTCCTGAGGAATGGCAGCTCACACACATCTCAACTTTAATTCAAAGGAAATAAGACATAAAATAACAGCAGATTAACTGCATAACGTTAAAGTATCTGCTTCTGTTATGTTGGTTCTCACTGATGTCTGATATTTGGCACTAGTGCAATCAGCTAATACGCTAGCTCCTCATTCTTGTTGGATGAGCTTGCGAACAGCTCAAGTAGTTGCATGAACTTTTAAATTTGCCAGGCTTGTGAACCTATAGGGCAAATGTAATTAAATGCAGTAACAGCGTGGAAGTGGAAGAAAATGAGGACAACAAGAAAATACATAAAAATATATATCCTTTATATGCATAAGAATGGCTCTACTGGATCCAACCAAAGGTCCATCTAGCCCAGTACCTTATATTCCAGTGCCAAATGCTTCAGAGGAAATGAACAGAAGAGGGCAATTACCTAGTAATCCATCCCATCATCCAGTCCCAGCTTCTGGCAGTCAGAGGTTTAGGGATATACAGAGCATGGAGTTGAATCCCTGACCATCTTGGCTAATAGCCACTCATGGATCTATCTTTCATGAATGTATCTAATTCTTTCTTAATCCCAGTTATAGTTTTGGCCTCACAAGATCCCATGGCAATGAGTTCCACAGGTTGACTGTGCGTTATGTGAAAAAGTACTTCCTTATGTTTGTTTCAAATCTGCAGCCTGTTAATTTCATTGGGTGAGCCCTAATTCTTACATTATGTGAAGGGATAACTAACACTTCCTTATTCACTTTCTCCACATCATTAGTGATTTTATAGCCCTGTATTATATCCACCCCATGAACTTGTTCTCTGAAGTCCATATCCTTCAAAGACTTACACAGATGTTTACCTCAGTAGGACTACTCATGTTAGTGAAGTTATGTATGTGTGTAAGGCCTTGTCTACTCTATGGGTGTTACAGGGGCACACCTTTGGCTCCATAGCTGTGCTGCTGTAGCTCTACTTGAACATTACCAGTGATAATAGTTGGAATGAGACTGTTCTGTCTGATACCACCTGCTGCAAGTTCTGCACATTCTGTTGACTCTTCACCTATGCCCTTAGTCTTATTCATTTAACACAAGGGTTTGGCCAGTAAAACTGAGACAAGGAACACTGGCCATTTCTTTAATAGTGTTCGAAATGTATGGCACCCATGAGTATAATGCTGCTAGACAGCATCTGAGAGTGGTTATGTCAGAGTTCTCACCATGTCATTACAAGTAGCCTTAGACAAAAAAGAAACTCTAATGCATCAGACATCGATTTTTTGTCTGTTTGTATTATCATATGCCAATAATCTCAGATGTTTTGAAACCCTATTGCCAGGGATTACGGATATAGACCAGAGGTGGACAAACTATGGCCCGTGGGTCATATCCGGCCTGCGGGACCCTCCTGCCCTATCCCTGAGGTCCTGGCCCGGGAGGCTCACCCTGGCCCTTCCCCACTGTCCCTCCTCCCTCGCAGCCTCAGCGCACCGTACTGCTGGCGCAACGCACTGGGGGCCGAGGCAGTGCAGTTGCAGAGCCGCGGCCTGACCAGTCACCGGTGCTCCAGGCAACGCGGTCAGGGAGCGTGGGGGGGGGAGTTTAGAGAGCAGGGGAGTTGGGGGTGGTGCTCAGGGTGCGGGGGTGTGGATAGGGGTTGGGGCGGTCAGAGGGCAGGGAACGGGGGTTGGATGGGGCAGGAGTCCTGGGGGGGCAATCAGGAAGGAGGGGGGGTTGGATGGGGTGGCAGGGAGAAGTCAGGGGTGGGGGGTACAGGGGTAGTCAGGGGACAGGGAGCAGGGGGTGGTGGATGGGGTAGGAGTCCTGGGGGAGCTGTCAGGGGATGGGCGGGGGGGTTGGAGGGGCAGGAGTCCCAGGGGAGCTGTCAGGGGGCAAGAAGTGGGTGGGGGGGATTATCAGATAGGAGGCAGAGGCCATGCCATGCCTGGCTGTTTCGGGAGACACAGACTCCCCTAACCAGCCCTCCATACAATTTTGGAACCCCTATGTGGCCCTCAGGCCAAAAAGTTTGCCTGCCCCTGATACAGACCCACTCATCCAAAGCTTCAGGTCCATCCTCTTTCTCAGTGGATCTTTGTCTCTCTGACACTTCCCCAATTTTTCTTCCAAATAAACAGCCTAGTCAGGCTCTGTTTACTTGCAAGCCTTCCTGTGGACCTGTGAGTCAGGCCGGGGAGAGTGGAGGCTTGGGGTCTCACAGGACTTGGGACCATACCACCTGGTACTGGAATCCATCTTAAACCTCATGCTTTTCCATCTAGAAGGAGGGGAGGGGACCCAGAGAGATACAACATTCCCGCCTTGTGACAAAGCTATAAAAGGGGGCGGAACAGAACAAAGGGGGCTGCCAGTCATGAGAAATCCCTGAGTTACCGCCTGAGCTGGAACTAACAAGGACTGTACCAGGGGAAAGGATTGGGCCCAGACTAGGAAGGAGTCTAGTCTGTGAAAGAAGCTTATTGGAACATCTCTGAGGGTGAGATATTACCTGAATCAGTTTCTTAATGTATTAGGCTTAGCCTTGCGTGTTTTGTTTTATTTTGCTTGGTAACTTACTTTGTTCTCTCTGTTATTACTTGAAACCACTTAAATCCTTCTTTATATACTTAATCAAATCTTAATGAACCTAGAGTAAGTGATTAATACCTGGGGGAGCAAACAGCTATGCATATCTCTCTATCGGTGTTATAGAGGGTGGACAATTTATACAGCTTTATACAGAGTAAAATGGATTTATTTGGAGTTTGGATCCCATTGGGAACTGTGTGTCTCGGTGCTGGAGACAGGAATACTTGCTGAGCTGTTTTCAGTTAAGTCTGCAGCTTTGGCGGTGTGGTTCAGACTCTGGGTCTGTCTTGCAGCAGGGTCAACAAGACAGGTCTGGCTCAACAAGAAAGGGTTTTGGAGTCCCAGGCTGGCAGGGAAAACATACTCAGAGGTAGTTTCAGCACATCAGGTGACAGTCCCAGGGGGGTCTCTGTGACACACCCCAACACTTTTCATCTGTGCACTTTCTCTGTTTTCAGATATAATAAAAAGAAATAAAAATTTCCACTGAGAACAGGAATTTCAAATCACTTATTTTACTGCTGTGTTAGGCTTATAGAACTCTAATCACTGACTCATATAAAGATTGGCATATGGAAACACCATTTAAAGGGATAAAAACTCTCAGAATTTCAGACACTTAGGAGAAAAATCTTACAAAAGACCCTTGGGATATGTAAGCTGTTGAGGCATTGGTGGCCTACCTATGAGTGGAGTGGGACCTTGCCTGGTGGTTGTGGTGACAATTCAGGTAATGACAAGCACAGATCCGGGGATCAGGCACCAGTCCAAGGAAGAAGCCAAAGTCAGAATCAACAGGGCCATGCCAAAGGTCAGAATCAGAGTCAGAAATCAAAGTCTAAGCTGAAGGATAAGCTGGAGTCAGCGAGGTAGCCAAGAGTCAGAGCAAGGAGTCAGAAGCCAGAATGGATGGGAAGGCTGGGGCTGGAGCAGGGCTTGGAGCAAGAAGTGGAAGGGAGAAAAGGATAAGTGCAGCTGCAGGCACGGTAAGCATTTAGCAGCCACTGTGTCTGGAAACTTGAGAAACATTCAGTGAAACAAGCCAAAGGCGATTCTCTTCTCTCTCCAGTGACAGTTATTAACTCTGATTTTGAGCAACTTTTATTCAGGTCCCATTGGGGAAGTGCTTCCTTGTCCTTAGAATTAACCAAAGATTGCTTCATTACAATTCCTTAGCTTCACGGGTTTTCTGACTTACAGTAGTTATTCTCCCATTAGCTACTACAGGTGGCTTGACTTTTAACTCTTTCTATCCTTGCCTGTACTCACAAGAAAAATGGGCATATTAAGACCTGTGATGAAGAATGAGAGAAGAACAATCTGCCCATGAACTTTGAAATATTTGTTCATTAGAAGGCCTAATTCTGCACCATTCATGCATGGGAGAAAGTACCACTCAACAAGAGATGGCAGATTTGGGCCATAAAGGAGTGTTCAGTTTACTTTAGTTTTGCTTTTCATTGAGGTCTCGAGGACAATGGTTTCAGGTCTTACATCCTCTTTTTCCCCCTAAGCTCTATATTGTACCCATGAACAAACAAAACAAAACAAAACAAAAAGAGAAGGAAAGTAATAAATGGATAAGCAAGATGTTGAGATTTACAGGGGCACAGGATGCTAGCCATAAGGGGAGACTGAAGCACAAGTATACTGTGAATCTGCATTAGAACAGCTAACGCTCTTCTGACAGTACCATTTTAGAACTGTTCCAGCACACTGGTTACCTTTAAGGAACTCCCCTCCTCTCTGCTGAACTTTCTTACAAACTATTAGACCTACAAAACAGAAGGTAATGGATGGGAACTAATTTAATGTGAGGTGTAGAGAGTGTTGAATGAAGCTGTTCTGACTGCATCACCACTTTCCTGGTTGTCCCAAGATACCAAGTTTTGTTTGAACTTCATACCTATTATCAATTCAAATTGCTGTGACAACACATCAAGTCAATCTGGGATATACTGAATGTTGAGTTCTGTTACCTTAAGCATCCCCAAAGAGTTGCATAGGAGTCTCAAATTTTATTATTCCGTTCTGGGACACCCAATTTAGCTGGATGGCAGCAATGTATTACCAATGCCATGTGGGATTTCTAAACATGATTAGTGCTTTTTCCTCACTCCTCTTCAAATGATCACTTCTACTAAAATGAAGAATTCTTCCATAATATTGAGCTGGTTTCTGTTCTCACACTTCACCAGTATTACACCCAAAGCAAGTGAGAAAAGAATCAGGCGATTATTTGTAGTGAATAAGCCATTAAACACCTCTAGTCTTTGCTCATAACTCAACCAGAACTTGTTTTTCCTGTGTCTCCATTTCCTCAGTCTCTTACAACAAGAAAATCATAGACTCATAGGACTGGAAGGGACGTCAAGAGGTCATCTATTCCAGTGCCCTGCACTCACGGCAGGAATAAGTATTATCTAGACCAAATGCTGAAATACAGCATGAGATGCTTATTTTGTTGCATTTCTGGTCCATCAGGAAGCAGAAAATATTGAAAACTCTGCAAATTTCTATAGCTACTTAATGTAGCAATTGATTAACCAAGGTTCACTGTGTGATTCTGCAAATGGAAAGTGTGAGGGCAAAGGAAGAGAGAGTCTTTTATAATTTTAATCAGTTTATTTTTTAATGATAAGATTCTGCTGTTAGGAGGGTAAAGGTGGGTTTAGAGAACCCTGACCCTAGGACTAGTTTGTGAGTGGTTTTCCAAAGTATTACAGTTATTTTATAGCTATTGGTTAATCTTTTAACTAATGAAGAGGTGAGATGAAAGTTGAACGTGTTAGCACAATGCAGCCCTTTCTAGGATGTATGTTTTGCAGTTATTTAGCACAGTGGGTGAGCATTTAGGAAAATGTGTGTCTTAATTGTAATACTAGTTTGTTTGGATCCAGTGATACAAAATAAACCAGTCATACAATGAAACTTGTAAGTACAAACCCTTCTCTGGATAACTTCACACAGTACATAGCAGTAATGCTGGCAGTACAACACTTTTTAGAAGGAATGAGCTTTATGCTGATATTCAATATACAATCATCTTTAGCAAACTGCAGAGACTGTAGTTCTTATCCAGCAAGACACTTATGGATGTGCATAACTTAAATCACCTGAGTAATCCCATTGACTTTAGTGGGACTACTCATGTGCTTAAAGTTAAGCACAGACTTAAAGGCTATACTGGACTGGGTCTCATGTGAAAAGCAAAACAGTCTCCCTGACCTGTTCCCAGTTCACACCATTCCCCTATACAGATTCCATTCTCTGCAAAAGGCCTGCCTTTGGATATAGGAACAGGGGGATATGGAGGAAGCTGAATGCTTTCCAATTGGGAAGTGGAGATCCCGACACAAAGGGATATCCTCCATGCTCAGCTCCAATGTGATGTGATCCTCCCTTCAGTTAAGGCCACCGTGCTCTCCTGCAGCTTCCTCTTCCCTTTAGAGCTCCAGTAGGTTGATGTGCTCTCCTACAGGACTCCTCCTTGTCCAGGACTCCCAATTCTCTCCTTTGTCTCCTTGGTCCTCATCATATTCCTAGACATCAGATTTGCAACACATTCCATTTTATATGTACTCTTAGGATTACTTTTCATTCATTTTCTCTTAGAGTGTATTGTGTAGTGCATTGCTTCTGTAAGGTAGTGTTCTCACCTCCTATAACACCTCCTTGTGTCAGGGTACAATGCTGCAAGAGGTTCTTGTCTACACCACCTCCTGCTGGCCACCTCTGCAGATGTGGAGAGGTGGGGGCTTGGAGAGGCCTGCCAGAGGTCACAGAGAGAAGCAAAGATGAAATAGAACATGCAGAGATGAGCGGCTCAGATACACATCTCAACTTTGGGTGCTTAGCCATACAAAAACTTCCAAATGTTTTCAATTCCATCCATTAACTATGTTTGAACTCAGTTCTCCATGGATGAACAGCTAACTGTTTTGTGTAAATAAATACCCTTTAAAATATATATCTGAAAGTCCTCATTTTTCAAAGGGAGAATATTGCCTGCATTGATTCAAACAGGAAAGTGGGGTTGAAGGAACTAAAAATAACAAGCATTCTTGTTTTCTGAAGTTTTGGAAGGAACAGACAAGGAGACGTTATTTGGCTTTCACGAACAGCAGGTGCTGGTTCTGATTGTAGCTTGTAGGGAGAGGAAAAGAAAGGAAGGGAAAGGTCATTTATATTTTTAACCACAGACAGGGGAAAGTTTTTGGCAGTAATCAGAGGTACTAGGGCTGCTGAAATAGAGATGGCTTTTGTTTTATTATTTTTCTGATGGAGAAGTTTAGAAAGATCATGGAGAAGAACATGAAATATGCACCAGGCTTTGCTTTTTACTAGCTTTGCATGTATCACCCAGATTCTCCAAACCTGAGGTCTGAATGATATTTTCAGTGCATCGAATGCAGCCCTGAGGGGTGTGTAGTGAGGGAAACGTCACTTAGAGACCAATGTTTGTTCAGTTTGCATACCAAAGCAAGCTATTTCTTGACAGCCCCCTATGACTCTGAGGCAAACAGGTATTAATGTAAATGAAGATAATTTATTTGTTGTTCTCCAACCCTTATATCCCTCCAACACTTACATTGGTACATACCACTGAAGGTAGTTTGCTGGTTATTTCTTTAAAACATCACTCTAAGCAATCTAAAATATGGGAGAGGGGGGGTATTAATTTGTGGCTAGAATGCAACCATACTACGTTAACTGATTCTTAACTTCAGTACAGAACTTTTTTCAATCATACTGACAATAAGAAGAAACCTGTTTTAAAAAGATAAATGGAAAGATAAACATAATGTAATTTATTGTGTAAGCTTCACAGGACAAACACTTTGTCTTCTTATATGGTTTTAAACCATCATAAACACCAATGGGGCAATAAGAGTAATATTCAGAGTATTACTGCTAATTAATGCATGCAACATGTTAAAAGATTTAGGATTATGTATGATGTCCTATTGGTTACATCACATTATTAGAAAACAGGAAGGTCCTGGCTTCTAATTCAGTCTGAGCCACTCCTTTATTGTGGGGACTTGGGGAAATCTCTTGGTCCTATCTTGCCTTTTCATGCCAAGAGTTATTTGGAGATAGAATTCTGGACTCGGTAATTGTGATAAATGAAGTGTGGGAGTGGGGGGCGGGAGGGAGGGAGAGGTAGCTCCCTTTGATGGACACTCAGCCAGCCAGTTAGCTGTAAAATCCCTCTTGGTAGCTGTTCTCTACTTGCTTTACCTGTAAAGGGTTAACAAGCCCACAGGTAAAAGAAAAGGAGTGGGCATCTGACCAAAAGAGCCAATGGGAAGGCTAGAACTTTTTAAAATGGGAAAGAAACTTTCCCTTTGTCTGTTGTTCTCTGGAGAAGGAGAAGTAATGCTATAAGCAGGAATGCTGTGTAACGCTTGAACCAGGTATAAAAATTCATTTTCCACACCTAGACGAAATTACTGGACAGGGCATGTTTAAATAGATGCGATTAGGTTTATTTTTTTTTTTATTTTGGCTTGTGGATCTCCTCTGTGCTAACCCCAGATGCCTTTGTTTTGCTTGTAACCTTTAAGCTGAACGTTAAGAAAACTATCTTAATGCTTAATATTTGTAATTGTTTCTTTTAAGATATAGCAAAAAGCCTAAGTTCCAAATGTATTTCATTTCTTTTTGTTTTTAATAAATTTTACCTTTTGCAAGAACAGGATTGGATTTGTGTGTCCCTAAGAGGTTTGTGCATATGTTGTTTAATTAGCTGGTGGCAACAGCTAATTTCCTTTATTTTCTTTTCTCAGCTCTTCCCTGGAGGGGGGTGAAAGGGCTTGAGGGTACCGCACAGGGAGGAATTCCCAAGTGCTCCTTCTTGGGTTCAAAGGGGTTTTTTTGCATTTGGGTGCTGGCAGCATTTACCAAGCCAAGGTCAGAGAAAAGCTGTAACCTTGGGAGCGTAATACAAGCCTTGAGTGGCAAATATTAATTTTTAAAATCCTTGCAGCCTCCACCTTCTGCACTCCAAGTGCCAGAGTGGGGATTCAGCCTTGACAGTAATGGACTAGTACTTTTTGGTCTGAAGAAGGCAGAAACAGTAACCAGCAGGTCAGAACCAATATCATTGTCAACTAGGTATGTTGACAGGGAGCAGTATGACTGCTCAGAGCTCCGGTACGAAACTGCAGAAAAACCTGAGTGTCTCTGGATTAAGTTTAGAAGTGTGTGCAACAAGAGTGATGTAGTGGTGGGAGTCTGCTATAGACCACCGGACCAGGGGGATGAGGTGGATGAGGCTTCCTTCCGGCAGCTCACGGAAGCTACTAGATCGCATGCCCTGATTCTCATGGGTGACTTTAATTTTCCTGATATCTGCTGGGAGAGCAATACAGCGGTGCATAGACAATCCAGGAAGTTTTTGGAAAGCGTAGGGGACAATTTCCTGGCGCAAGTGCTAGAGGAGCCAACTAGGGGGGGTGCTTTTCTTGACCTGCTGCTCACAAACCGGGTAGAATTAGTGGGGGAAGCAAAAGTGGATGGGAATCTGGGAGGCAGTGACCATGAGTTGGTTGAGTTCAGGATCCTGACGCAGGGAACAAAGGTAAGCAGCAGGATACGGACCCTGGACTTCAGGAAAGCAGATTTCGACTCCCTCAGGGAACGAATGGCCAGGATCCCCTGGGGGACTAACTTGAAGGGGAAAGGAGTCCAGGAGAGCTGGCTGTATTTCAAGGAATCCCTGTTGAGGTTACAGGGACAAACCATCCCGATGAGTCAAAAGAATAGTAAATATGGCAGGCGACCAACTTGGCTTAATGGTGAAATCCTAGCGGATCTTAAACATAAAAAAGAAGCTTACAAGAAGTGGAAGGTTGGACATATGACCAGGGAAGAGTATAAAAATATTGCTCGGGCATGTAGGAATGTTATCAGGAGGGCCAAATCGCACCTGGAGCTGCAGCTAGCCAGAGATGTCAAGAGTAACAAGAAGGGTTTCTTCAGGTATGTTGGCAACAAGAAGAAAGCCAAGGAATGTGTGGGCCCCTTACTGAATGAGGGAGGCAACCTAGTGACAGAGGATGTGGAAAAAGCTAATGTACTCAATGCTTTTTTTGCCTCTGTTTTCACTAACAAGGTCAGCTCCCAGACTGCTGCGCTGGGCATCACAAAATGCGGAAGAGATGGCCAGCCCTCTGTGGAGATAGAGGCGGTTAGGGACTATTTAGAAAAGCTGGACGTGCACAAGTCCATGGGGCCGGACGAGTTGCATCCGAGAGTGCTGAAGGAATTGGCGGCTGTGATTGCAGAGCCACTGGCCATTATCTTTGAAAACTCGTGGCGAACCGGGGAAGTCCCGGATGACTGGAAAAAGGCTAATGTAGTGCCAATCTTTAAAAAAGGGAAGAAGGAAGATCCTGGGAACTACAGGCCAGTCAGCCTCACCTCAGTCCCTGGAAAAATCATGGAGCAGGTCCTCAAAGAATCAATCCTGAAGCACTTGCATGAGAGGAAAGTGATCAGGAACAGCCAGCATGGATTCACCAAGGGAAGGTCATGCCTGACTAATCTAATCGCCTTTTATGATGAGATTACTGGTTCTGTGGATGAAGGGAAAGCAGTGGATGTATTGTTTCTTGACTTTAGCAAAGCTTTTGACACGGTCTCCCATAGTATTCTTGTCAGCAAATTAAGGAAGTATGGGCTGGATGAATGCACTATAAGGTGGGTAGAAAGCTGGCTAAATTGTCGGGCTCAACGGGTAGTGATCAATGGCTCCATGTCTAGTTGGCAGCCGGTATCAAGTGGAGTGCCCCAAGGGTCGGTCCTGGGGCCGGTTTTATTCAATATCTTCATAAATGATCTGGAGGATGGTGTGGATTGCACTCTCAGCAAATTTGCGGATGATACTAAACTGGGAGGAGTGGTAGATACGCTGGAGGGGAGGGATAGGATACAGAAGGACCTAGACCAATTGGAAGATTGGGCCAAAAGGAATCTGATGAGGTTCAATAAGGATAAGTGCAGGGTCCTGCACTTAGGACGGAAGAACCCAATGCACAGCTACAGACTAGGGACCGAATGGCTAGGCAGCAGTTCTGCGGAAAAGGACCTAGGGGTGACAGTGGACGAGAAGCTGGATATGAGTCAGCAGTGTGCCCTTGTTGCCAAGAAGGCCAATGGCATTTTGGGATGTATAAGTAGGGGCATAGCGAGCAGATCGAGGGACGTGATCGTTCCCCTCTATTCGACATTGGTGAGGCCTCATCTGGAGTACTGTGTCCAGTTTTGGGCCCCACACTTCAAGAAGGATGTGGATAAATTGGAGAGAGTCCAGCGAAGGGCAACAAAAATGATTAGGGGACTGGAACACATGAGTTATGAGGAGAGGCTGAGGGAGCTGGGATTGTTTAGCCTGCAGAAGAGAAGAATGAGGGGGGATTTGATAGCTGCTTTCAACTACCTGAAAGGGGGTTCCAAAGAGGATGGCTCTAGACTGTTCTCAATGGTAGCAGATGACAGAACGAGGAGTAATGGTCTCAAGTTGCAGTGGGGGAGGTTTAGATTGGATATTAGGAAAAACTTTTTCACTAAGAGGGTGGTGAAACACTGGAATGCGTTACCTAGGGAGGTGGTAGAATCTCCTTCCTTAGAGGTTTTTAAGGTCAGGCTTGACAAAGCCCTGGCTGGGATGATTTAACTGGGAATTGGTCCTGCTTTGAGCAGGGGGTTGGACTAGATGACCTTCTGGGGTCCCTTCCAACCCTGATATTCTATGATTCTATGATTCTATGTTTGAGAGCATCACTTCCAGTCTGTAGTACAAAGGGAACATAGTAATGTGCTGACCCCCTAAACATGTCTCTGCCAAGAGTCATTGCTTCCACTCAGTAAGGAAACTTTGATGTGATGGCAGAAGTGCTCAGCATACAGGAAATAACTAAAAGGTTTATTAGGGCAGGATGCTGGATTGCAGCTTGTCCATTTTGCAGATCTTGCCTTACTTCCCAGCAGAACTTGGCAATTGCAAATCAGGGAACTGAGCACATAACTTTTGAACATCAGATTTATGAAGTCCTCCAGGCTTGCATCTGTTTATTATCTTGTTTCTCCAAATGTCATTTAGAAATTATTGGATCTGGAACTTCTTGTAAGTATACACCATGGGGGCTGGTGAGGGGAAACAATAAATCTATTCTGGTCTTTTTGTTTCAAGAAATATTTGCTTGCTGCTTATTTTATTTAGCATTTAAAACTATAAAGTGTTCTGAGACTATAGTGGGAGATATTGCATACAAGCATAACAGATAAATACATAATGTATTGCCTTGTATTATATATAAAATCCTGGAAATGTTCTGCCTTGGTTCAGATTTTTGTTTTGTTTTTAACCTTATAATTATTTACATCTTGATTCTTAACTTCACTGATACTCTCCTCCTTTTAGAACAGAACTTGAGTTCATTGCACATTGGATTTAGTTACCATGGTTACTGAATGCAGTTAGGAGAGTGCTATTTCTTATCTGTGCAACTTTGGGGAAGTTAAATTGGACATATTATAACCTGAAAGAAATATATTAAAAGATAGACAGTTGAGGCTATGGTGTGTTGGTTTGCAGCGCTGTGTCTTGAATCACAACTATCTTCTGACTGATTATAGTAACTACCTACCTACATTCATGCACCAGACCTGGTCTTGAAAACATGCATTAATAATTAACATTCTTTCTAAATAGCAGACCTGGAAGTGGGTAGGTTCATTGGAATAAGATAATCTCTACATGGATTCATGCTTCTAGACCCACACTATTATGAGACAACATACAAAATGCACCTTCTATATCTAGCCCCTGTGAAACTGAAATGTTCTTATCCAAAACATACTGGAGTTCACTTCAGCGGGACTTCCAGTTTATGTCAGGGCTGAAGTCATGCCACAACAAGACACTAAAAGAAAAATGATCCACCCCAGCAGCAGGTGAAGCAGTCAGGACAGTAGAAGAAGCAAGCCTAGCTCCCAAGATGTCCAGATATGCCATCAAATTCAGGATGCGTAGTGATCTCTTGCTGCTGCTGACACAAAAGCTTCTAGCCCTCCTCCAGAATCTGCAAGAAGCTCCCCTTCTCCCCCTCCTTCCTGCCGTTCCTTCTGCAGCTCTTCCCAATTCTTTCCCATCAGATCCTTGCTCTCTGCAGCCCAGTGTGCAACCCCACTTGGCAACAGCAGCTCCCAATTGTGCATAGCAACTTCCATTTGGCAATCAAGTGCAGCAAGGACCCTTCTACCACCTGCTCTTGTGACACTCCGTTCCTCACTCATTGGTGCTTTCCACCTGTCTAAGTACCAGTTGCTCGAAGAGCTAATTATTCGCAGCCTTTCCACATGAACACACACACAAAAAGCAACCATCTGGCCATAGGGTCATGTGACCCTGTGCAGCAGAAAGACAGGGAGTGTGTCTCTGGGCAATAATTGCTGCAACCTATTATTTGGGCCCAGTGCAGTCACCTTGCTCCATGCCCTTTGGACACACCAAAACATCTCTGAGCAAGAGAACTTTCCGCTAGTGGTGCAGAACCCTGACCTCCTCTCCTCCTCGATGCTGCTCCCAATCAAACAATTTTATCTTTGATTTTGTTTTTCTCTTTTGGAAAATCACTTCCTTTTCTTCCCTCACTCTCTCCCTACCTGCTGCCGTTCTTCCTCCCAAGCCCCTAGTGAGAAGCTGGGATAGCCACACAAGCAGGCAAAGCCCCTGCTCACGCAGATGCTCAGAAAAATGAATACAAACGTTTGCAATCATGTTGAGCTGAGTTTGCCTTAAAATTGGACTGCATGTTCAGGAACATTTCTTTTCACTGTTTGTACTCTTCAGCCTGCTCTAAGATCACTCTTCACATAAGACCAGACCCAATGCCCACAGCTAGGATTTTCCCATTAACTTCAATCAGCATAGGCTCAAGCCCCTAGTCTATGAGAGAAAAAAATATGCACAAAACAAGGGCCTAATCATAGTTGCCGATCTCCAGCCGATTTGAAGAATTTCAATAGGACCATCAGCAGGACTATGGTGATTTCAATTTGGCCCCCTCTGAAAAAAGAAAACTGTTGTCATTTTGCTTAATTCACTTACAGTTTTAACTGGATGTAAAATATGGGCCTGTACTTAAGATACCAAAGTCTTTTTTGGTAACACCTTCCACAAATAGTTTAGTGCTTCCTCCTGCTTTAGGGTCAAGTTTTTCGTTTTGTTTTTTTTAGTAGGTACAAATAGTGAAACCTGTATGATGCCATATTTACAGGCAACCTGATGTTGTATGATACTTGCCCAATATATCCCCATATGTACACTAATGAGTACAGTTCTGCTCCACCTTTATTAGACAATCATCTCCATCGGTCTCCTGAATAATAATTTAATCCCCCTGTACTGTATAAATGTCATTTTACATATATATATCACAATCTTTTGGGAATTATTTTCTTCTGAAATTGTTGTGTATTTTTTGCCATTTTAATTGGGATACAAAAGCTAATATTTTTACAAGCAAACTCTTTTAAAGCTAATTTAGGTTTTTCTGAAGAATAAAGAACAATGCAAGCTCCAGTTGCTCTGATGTTGAAATTAATGGTTCAAAAAAGCAATAGCCAAGGGCCAGATTACCGTATGTGCTGAACACCTTCTATGAAGTGCTGAGTGACCTTAACTTCTGTTGACTTTGTTGCTGTAGTGAGTGTAGAGCTGGTCAAAGAAAATTCTGTAATATTTTTTCAACTACAAATTACGTTTTTGTCAAAATCAAAATTTCCATAAAACTGTATTGGAGTTGGGGGCTTGACCCCCTCTCCCCATCTGAAACTGTTATTGTTTTGTTTTTTCAGTTGGCAAAACCCCAAAAAACTTTAAACCAAAAAATTCTAGTATTTTTTATTTTGTTTTCTTTTCAACCTGAATACTTTTGAAGAAAAATGTTGATGAAAACAAAATTTTCCATTTTCATCACATTTTTTTTTTTTGAGAAGGGAACAAAAATACATTTCCCATACAACTTCCATTGTCTTTGTTTTCTCTGTACTGAATCGTTACCTTTTCCAGAACTCTCCTCATGTGTAAATACAGCCACCATCTTGTTCTCAGAATTGCTGCAGCTTGTACAGAGGAAATAATACATTTTGTTCTCCTGGAGACTTTGGACCTGCATTGTACCTTGTGTAGTCATTTGCACCTCTGGATCTAAAACTCTTTTGAATAAAAAATGATAGCATTTTACGCCTACTTTACACAAGTGTAAATGTATACACTGCAGGGCAGTGGAAAATCAGACCCAATATTTGTTCTTTCCTGTTGTTTTCTTTCACCTAGTAATAACAGGCATTTAGATTCAAAGTACATTACATGGCTGTTCTTTGTATATGGGAACACAAAGGAAAAGCGAGTTCTAAGCATCATACAAGGATCAGGCCCTGATTTTGCGGTAGTGCAAGCAAATGTTTTCAAGCCAGGCAAGAGGGTATTTAAGTCTGCAGCTTAACCATCTGTCACCTTGATAATGGCATGTAGGGCCATGTCTTCAATGTAACAGAAACAACATGATTCTGTACTTTGATTTTGACGCTTTGGGGAGTGACGGTATTTGTGGTGAAGCTGATTCTCTCTATCTTTTCTTGCTCTTCTTTTTCTTTGGCATAAACAAGCAACTTGTTTGTTTTCCAGGTTGTCTCTGAGACTTGGCAAAATATGAGAAATTTGGACATGTGCAAAACTAATTCCACTTCCCCCTAAAACCCAAGCAATTATATACCTTTCACTTTATTGCCCATTGTTTCAGGCTTATTGCCATGTACAGTTGAGAGACAGCTCCTAAACTATTGAAACATTCATGCTATAATATCCCCACTGCAGTTTGGCTTTGGAAAAAAAACATGGTATTGCAGCAGCTTCTTCTTTAGCACATAGTGACTTAGCTTTGGGCATGGACCACAAGTTTTTCACTGATGCAGCTCATACTGATCTGTCAAGGGCTTGGGATCCATCCCTGTGCCTTAATTATATCAATTTGACAGGGGTTAATGAGAATGCACAGCGTTAATTAACTGGTTTTCAGTAATATTTAGCATGAAATATCTAAATGGTTTATAACACTAGTTTCTGTGTTTTACAGGTTTCAGAGTAGCAGCCGTGTTAGTCTGTATTCGCAAAAAGAACAGGAGGACTTGTGGCACCTTAGAGACTAACACATTTATTTGAGCATAAGCTTCATCGCATCCGATGAAGTGAGATGTACCTCACGAAAGCTTATGCTCAAATAATTGGTTAGTCTCTAAGGTGCCACAAGTACTCCTTTTCTTTTTGTGTTTTACAGAGCACCTTAGTGAAAGGAATACCTCCGAGCTCAAAAGCAAGCCGTGGTTAGTTTCCTTATAAAACAGATACTAGGGTATCTTACAACAATAGTCTGTAACACTGCAGTATAAGTCTCCCTCAGCTGACATTTTTGGGACCATGACAGTAGAATACTCGCACATTTTTGTAAGGATTTTCTAGGTGAATTAATGATGTAGGAAAAATACATAGGAGTGAAGAGGGAAGCTTAGCAGTGGGGTTAGTTAGTATAAAAACTGGGAGAATGCAGTAGAAAATGTCTTGTATAAGTATTTTAGTGGTTATGCACAAGACACTTTCACTAGCTTTGTATCCCCTTTTCTCATATTTTCTGTGAATATTCTGGCAAATATCTTCCTGTTTGTTTCTGTATCCAGTTCATACTCCATGCCCTCCCTTTCAAGGGTCTGTGCAGGGCCACCTTTGTCTACATCTTAGTGTGCATTTCCTCCAATACCTTCCCTCATGCACAGAGAACTCTTCAGAAGGTAATGCAGCATTCAGTGGGGAAGGGTGAAGATTGGGTTCAGCTGGAACCAGTCATTCCAACCAGTGCCCCTTGGACCCAGAACTGTGCAGATGGTGCCCCACTCATGGGGTAAGAGAAATGTTCCCCCATGGCTTGGGAGAAAGAGGCCTGCCTGCCAAGCCAGAGAAACTCTCAAGCCAGCAGACCAGTCACAGAAACAACCTCAGCAGGAAGTCATCAGACTGCTAACCATAGTTTTCACACTGGGAGTTCTCTCCCCAGTGCTGATTGGCTATTTGCTCCAACCCCCTCATTCACATTGTCTTCAGCACATCCTCACTCGATTTGCCCTTCATACCCTTTTCCTTCCTACCTTGCCTTGTCCTCCTCCCCCTCCTCCCTTCTCTATCCTCTCCTATCCTTGATCTTTCCATTTAGCTAATCCTCTCCCAACAGAACCTCACCCAAAATATTAAACACAAAGCAAGCCAACAAATCTATTTAAAAATGGCTTTAGGATGACATTTGGCACCATCTCTCTGCATGTGTGTTCTGTGCCTTACCCCTGCTCTTTGTTTCTTTTGTCAATTTAGATTGTAAGTTCATCAGGGCAGGCTCTGTCTCTTACTCCTTGTTTTTTAGTGCCTAGCACATTGGGATTCCATATTCAGCTGATCCCTAGGCACTATAAACATTATAAATAATAATTATTAATAATTAACAACTTGACTCTGCCATCTCTTCTCACCTGACTGAGTCTTCTGTCTCGTTCTCCACATTTCATAGAAGCAGCCGTGTTCGTCTGTATTCTCAGAAAGAAAAGGAGTACTTGTGGCACCTTAGAGACTAACACATTTATTTGAGCATAAGCTTTCGTGAGCTACAGCTCACTTCATCGGATGCATCCTATGAAGTAAGCTGTAGCTCACGAAAGCTTATGCTCAAATAAATTGGTTAGTCGCTAAGGTGCCACAAGTACTCCTTTTCGTTCTCCACGTTGTTCTTCCTCTTCTGATTCATGCAGATAGTGCTCAATGAAGAATGTGCTCATTGTGAAGCTTAAATTTTTAATGAAATAAGCTGAGTGGGATATTTCAAATATATGTAATGAACATTGTTCAGGATAGGCTTTGTCTACACAATTTCAAATCAGATACAGTTTGGTCTTTAACCCAGTCCTGTACATTGGCTCTTAGTACACCTTTTTGTGTATGTACCCAGTGATAAATATGGCCTGGGTGGCTGGGTAATTGTGGCTACCCACTTTCATGTGTCAGTCAACAAGTTATATATAGTGTCATAAATTTGCATGCTTTCCAGAATGTAGATAACACAAGTTCCTTGCTCCAAAGAACGGCATTTATCTGTATATAGGATCTATCACTAGCACAGTTAGGGCCTTCTGGAAGCAACAAGGAACTTTTTAAATATGTGTGAAAGTTATGGGTGGGATTTAAAAAGCATTTTACATTGGCCTAACTCTGCTCCGGTTAAAGTATTGACTGCTATAGGAGTAGACTTAGGTTAACACTGAGCATTTTTGAAAATCCCACTCTTGATCTCACATTCCAAGGGTCTTTTATTCGATTATGCACTCATAACCATTATTCAAATAACCACATGAGCCAATGTATTTTGTGGAAAGCATGATCACGCAGACATTTTACAGATCAAGAGCCAGATTTTCTCTTGGTGAAAACTGGTGCGGTCTGTGGACGTCAGTGGAGCAGTGCAGCAACTCTGCCCCATTTGCTTACCTTAAGGCATCATTTCAGCATCACAGATAGTATTCCAGATAGTTAAACGTTTGATGTGGATAAGTTAACATTGCTGTGGGAACTTAAATTTTTATTTTTTCCTCGTTTCTGAGTATTTAAGGATGAGAATTATTTAATGTTCATTATTGGGGCTTTGGGGGTGCATGTATTTCTGCTCTCCTCCATTCTGCATGAAAAACATGGGCAGTACAAGTGTGTTCAATTTCATTGTAGATTGCATATTAGAAAAAAGGCATCGGTACAACAATACAGTATTTCTGGTCTAAAGTCTACATACTTGTCATTAGAAATCAGCAACCTTTGAAATGTATTGTCATGGAAATATCCCAAGAACACTATTTTTTGTTTGTGTGTCTTCAGTCGATCAACAGCGCTGGACACAATTATTGACAAATCTTGGGGAAAGCAGCTGTTGGCAATGAAGACAATAATGGGACTGATGCAGTTCTTTAGCTATTTCCCAGGATCTGCAAACAGAAATCCTGCTAATACTCTGAATTTCCCATGATAAATTTGGAGGGCAACAGGGGTATTGCAAAACATATGTTCACAGAGCATGGCCTACAAAAATCCATTCTACCTTCCTGTGGGCAAGACTCCCTCTACATCTTTTATAATGGTTTAAACAACAGATGATCCTTTTTAAGGACTCTACACTGTCTTAAATCCTCTTAGTTTGAGGATCATAGATAGCTTCAGACACCCTTTTTTGTTTGGTTTGTTTTTTTGTTATTGAGGAATTGAATGGAACCAAGAATGCTTCAGCCTGTTCATTCGAACGCAGAATAAACGAGTTCTCACATTTGCTAAATATTCATATTTATTTTTTGTGTTAAATGCCATGTGAAACCGTGCTTAGATTAAGTGCATAGCATGTGTCAAGTGTTAACACAAATGTAACCCACATTATCGCCATGTGAGTCTTTGTTCCCCCCTATGGGCTGGTCTATATAATAGGTTAAGCCCAAATTCAAAAATGCTATTAAGCGTATGCTTAACTTTCAGTACTTTCTTAACCTATCCTTAACTGCTGAATTGGGGCCTCTGTGAGTCTGCTACATGACCTTAATGCCATCTAATGAAATTAATAAAGATCAAAGAGTCGATGCTCATGTTTTTAGTGTGAGATGTCCTGTTGATTATGTCTGGCCGGCAATGGTGACACAAACAACCACTAGGAAGCAAATTAAGCAACTGAATGAAAGGAGATATTTGAGAAACAACTTGTTTGTCATTACATATTGAGCTCTCTATTTCTCTATTGTAATTGACCTCCATAGCTGATAGCCAATAAACCTGGTCAACATTTTCTGAAATTTCTGTTATCTTTGTTTTTTTGTGTTTTGACCAGCTTTAGAACTAGTTGAATTTTTTGATGATTAAATATCCACATTTATCCACAGAAATTTCTACCTTTATATATAGAATATATACACTGATTTTTCATCTAGATCTAATGAGACTATTTATAAAATAAATGCCACTGTCTTCATTGCTATCACAGTTCCAAGGTACTTCTGACCTCTCTCTCAGTCCCTCCAGGGGCAGCCATCCAAATGACAGGCCCATCTCCTTTATGTTTCCCTGTTTCAGAAACCCGCTTACCAACCATGTTACCTCAGAAGATTCAGCTGGGTTTGGTTTTTGCTATGCACTTCCCTCTGGGAGCTGTGAATAGAAGGAACAGTGAACAGCTGTGAACAGTGACACAGAACAGTCTCTTCAAAAGAAAATATCATATATCTATCCATAGGAACAAAGAAATCTGAGAGAAAAGGGTAAAAACAATAAAAGGTATATCTAGACAGCTGGTGGCAGAAAGCCTCCAAGCCCAAGGTAAACTTAGGTAAAATTAGCTATGTAGATATTGTGGCTTGTACTGGAGCTCAGGCTCTGAAGCCTACTCCCCTTCCTGGGCTTCAGAGCCCAAACTCCAGTTTGAATAGTAACTTAAAAGCACCATCTACACGCTATTTTTAGCTTGTTGCCAGTGGCTGTGTAGAGATACCCATTAGGCCTACCCACATTGTCTTACCAAAGAATTTTCTTCAAGATTTAGATAAACCCAATTTAGCTCTGGTATCCCTAACTCTCTGGGGACCAAGTTATAGTCTGCTTCTCTGTAGACCCTATCTCTGTGTCTAAGGGCTGCCCTTCAACAGTTCTCAAGTCCTTTGTTCTTAGTTCCTGTCTATAGCACCCCTAGGGTTACATGCTGTGATCTCCCCCCTCTCTGAGACTCCTGATCCCTCCCTGGTGGAGGTAAACTTCAAAGGAATTAACACCTGCACTGTCCATTTGAGTACAGGTGAGGTACTGTTCTTGATTATGAATGTGTGGAGAGCTCCAGCAGAAATTAACCCTTAGTATTCCATAGAGCCAGCCACATGACAATAATCAACTAAGCAGAGGTATACATCATTGTTATAAAAATAATACAGATATTTCCCATATTTTTCACAGGTGGTTTTTTTCTTTTTTCTCGTAAGGAATGAAGACACATGTGAATTGCAGAAATACACAAAATTGCTAGTGTAATAAACTCTCTTCTATCTTTCTTTGCCTTTCAGAACTGAGATGGTGAAGTCCAGGTTGACTTCTGCAGCTGCTAAGTGAGATTTCAGTGCTTACTGGCTTATCTGTGTGATCTATCCCTAATCTGTTGCATGATTTGGTTTTGATATTGTCCATCAGACTAAATCCACACATGCAATCAGCACTTAAAACTTAATTGGTGCCAAATACATTACAGATTTATAGGTAGTGTTGATTGATGTTAATTCTGTTAATGTGAATTCATGTTAATATTAGGGAAGTGGTTATTAAGAGTGGAAAATTAATAAAGCCTGGTAGAAGGGCTACACTAAATAAACAGTCAGCTGAGCTGCCTCTCCAGTAGAGAGCTAAATCTGGTATGGGTTACTGAAACTTAATTCCTGAGGTCTGAGAAAATGAAATCACTTGGTTTAGTAATATAGACAAGCTGTATATTTTATAGGCAAGGTGCACAGAGAAGCAGACTGTATTTGCTTACATGAATTTAGTGCTGTAAAAAGGTACATAACTGACAACATTGGTAAGTAAAGACTTATATCTACTATTTGAAGACTAAAGCACTTTTCACCGTGAGTTATGATAGGACAAACTAGCCCTTAAGGGGAAAGATAAAATGTGCAAGTATTACATTATGGACAAGCTTTTTTATTCTAAGCCCCCATTTCCAGTGTCCAAACGTAGTTATTGAATATTTAATCTCTACATTAAGTGGTGTATTCAATAAAAGTGCAATGATAGCAAAAACCCTGCGTGAATCTGATTGGCCATGCAGATAATAGCACCTTGTCTTCTTTTATTGTCAAGTACCCCACCTGCACTGCATCAACAGACACACACTAGATTTAGGATTGCAGACACACTGGGAAGTAGTGCTCCTGCCCTGACTTGGACAGCACTGCCTCCTCTTGGGTCCCTTTCAGAGAATTCTTTGTAACTTTTGAGTACATATCTGACATATCTGACAGTAAGTATTTCCACTGGGGAATGACCTTTCCTTGTTGTCAGGCGGGAGTGATTTGGTGCCTTTATGCTCTAGAGACTCCAGTGGGAAAAGTACATTTCAGAAAAGAGAAAGTAGGATGCTTTTCTGTAGTTATGGCTGCTATTCATGGTAGAGGGGACTCGTTTGGTAGTTTAGGTGGGGGTGGAGACAGCTTGTTGGCATAATTCTGAATACAGTGGTCTCTAGAATACATCTAAACTTTTAATGAAATATAAACATTAAAGACCTGAATCTTATTTATAATAAGGGAATATATTTACACCCATGTTAAGGCTCTTTTATACTGCCAGACTGGTGAATGGGGATCTTAGTGTAAATGAGAATCTGGCCGCACAAAGCATTTTACTGTATATATACAGAAGAACGTTACTAAACATGATTATAGGTGTGGTTGGCACCTCTAGTTAAAGTTGCCAGACACTTCCCACTATGAGACTTTTTTTTTCAGTTGCTTATAATTTTTCTAAACTTTACCTGTTTGGGATGAAATCTTCCATGTTGGGTTTCTGCCTGAACTGGAAGTTTTATTTGAAAATATCAGCTGAAAACGCTTAGCTGTTTCTGAGAATTAGGGAAGGGGAAAATATGTTGTTTTGTTTTTAAAAAAACCTCTGGAGCTCTTTTCTTTTAAATGCTTTGGTGACCCCATGTTACATAGTAACTTAATACTCAGTGATCCCAATCTGTAAACACATCTTGCGAAACTCCCATGAAACTCAATTGCTCCAACCATAGTCAATGGATTTTCTTATCTTTTCACCTGAACTTTATCATTCTTTTTCCCAACCCAAAGGACTTCTTTCTTGCAAAGTTTCTTAACATTGTTCTGAGCTATTTTTCAGTTACCCAAGCCTACAATTCTTTCCATCCTTTTGGAAAATCTTCAGGGACTATATATTACACTCAGATAACTCAGAAATAGATTCTTTTAAAACTTCAAACTCTCCATGAACTTGGTCCTCAAAGAGGACAAGTAGCTTTGATATATTTGAAGAACTTTGTCTTTGAAACAGCAAAGTTTGTGTTTGAGAACCTCACACTGTGCATATGCAGTGGCTGGCTTTCCAAAATATTATTAACAACATATTCATGCAGAGCTCTGGTATTCATGTATATAGATATGTGTATCCACCTGTGTGAAATAAACACATGGGGCATTTCTTTGAATTGCGTGTTGCTGACTCAAAAAATAATGCCTGAATCTTTGGTCATTATATCCTGGTGCTGGGTTTTTGTTTTGTTTTGTTTTTCAGTCCAGGAAGCAGCAGATCATGCTGTTCTAGATCTGATGCCAAATCTTCATCCGATCCACTAATGTCAATGAAGCTACAGTGATTTACCAAATAAGGTAAATCTTTGTCTTTCCATGAAGTACAGTAAGTTAGAGAGAGAGAGAGATTGGTGATTAACAAAAGGGGGGAAACAGAGCACTTTTAAAAATGTTTTCAATTTACATCTGGATTTCAAGACACTTACGAACAGCTCATTCTTGGTTGATGGGAAATAATATCAGTCAATCTTTTTACAGTGAACTTTACTTCATTCTGATACTGTTCTTTTAGCAATCCCACTACTTAAAATGTAGAAGCTACTTTGGTATTTTTCTCACAGGTTGAGAGAGTTATATTGATACATTTGAATTGCAATAAGTGATAAGAAGATTCAAGGGAAGTTTACAGTGATGGAAAAGAATCACCCCAAATAAATGAAAGTTAAAAAGGAACAGAACTGCCTACAGATGTACAGAAGTGCAAATGAAGGTTAGAAACAGAACCTTTCATGCCTGCAAGCACATCATCACCTAATCACAGACCATTCTCCTCTGCCAGGGGAACAAGTGATCAGATAAGAGAACCTAATCACAAATTTCAGAGTAGCAACCATGTTAGTCTGTATTCGCAAAAAGACAAGGAAGTACTTGTGGCACCTTAGAGATTAACAAATTTATTTGAGCATAAGCTTTTGTGAGCTACAGCTCACTTCATCGGATGCCAATGGCTGCAAAAAAGTGGGGCATGCACCCCTAATGGGGTGAAATGCCAGCCCTGCAGGGTGGGATACGGGAAAGAACAGAACTCCGGTGAGAAGCAATGCCAGCCACACGGGGTGCAGGCAGCATATGGGTGAGCAGCGATGCCAGCCGCATGGGGTGCAGGTATGATTTGGGTGAGCAGCAACCCCAGCCCTGCGCAGGGCTCAGACAAGAGGCAGGGCTCAGGCCAGTGGCTTGGGACAGCCCCACACATAGGGAGGAGAGAGGGGGCAGGGCATGGGCCAGCCCCATGTGCAGAGAGATGGGGGGACAGGACTGAGGCGAGCGATTCAGGCCAGGCCCCAGGGGTGGTGGGTGAAGCCCCTGGCTCCTCCCCTTCTGCCCGGGCCCTCCCCACAGCCGGAGTCCCAAGACCCCCTGCCCCCCCTGTCTGGAGAGCCCTCTTGGCTGCAGGAGCCAGGGCTGGCCCAAGGCCCTAGCCGCCCTAGCCCCCCTAGCCCCCTACACACACACACCTGCCCGGAGGAGCCACGGGCCAGCTGCAGCCTGGAGCACCCCCCACCTCGGCTGGAGAAGCCTCAAGCTGGCTGAAGCCCCGAGCCTCCCTCCCCTGCACCCCGAGGAGGCCAAAGCTACGCCACGCCTTCCCCTCCTTGGACCCAACCCGCCCAGGGGAAAAGTGTCTGTTAAAAGACCCTTTTGATATGCCCCATGCAGGTTCCAGGGCAGCTGAGAAGGTCTTATGTCCCTCCTCAGCTGCCCTGGAACCTGCATAATAAAGCAAAACCTTCACTGCCAAACTCTGCAACCCAGGGTCTGGGGGCCATGGCCGTGGCAGCGCCGGGGGAGACAGAGCCTCCCCCAACCTATTATACTTGCCACCCATGCCAGCCCCATTCAGGGTCCCATTTTCCCTTTTGGTAATATGGTCACCCTACCTATGCAGTTTAAGAAGTTTTGTATTTCAGGAAACCCAGTTTTCCCACTGTTGAACCCTGTTATGAGCCTATAGTTAAAGTTCAGGTTTGATGGATTCAGCCCCATTAGGACAGGTTCAAGCTGATTTGTCAAAACAGAACTAAGACTCAAAACCTGTCTCCTCATTCTTGCTGAGGAACACTACATGAAAATTTGTGGCAAAAATGTGACTAATAATTTATCCATTGAAAAAAACTACTGTGTCAATCGAATTCATATTTACCCATCTAAATAGTCATATTTTGAAAGTGCTGAGATTACAGAAGCTCCCAATGACCATAATGGGAGCTGTTGGGTGCCACACACTTTCACAAATGTCTTATTTAGGTGCTGAAATATGGATTTAAGAGCCTAACTGAAATGTTCTAGTACGCAGTTTCCTCAGCCTGGAGATACAGTCCATAAAGAGCACAAGTTCTGTTGGGATGTGCATTGGGATATGTAGCTTCGATGTGCCATACCTTCCTATAAAAAACAGGAGTGACCACAATAATCTATGCTGCATGCAAACTTGGGGCAGACCTCTGATATCTGACCAGTTATTGTACCAATGTGTCCCATGTGTAGATGAACACTGTGTGGTCTTTATGCTATACTGAAGACTGTAGGATGTAGTGCTCTCTGGTCCTTAATTTATCTGCAAAACCAGAATGTTAATACATTTGGAAGGGAACAAGAAAATGTTTCATCTGTAATTTACACACTATAGGGGGAGATTTTCATAGGTTCCTGTTGCTTAGTCACTCACAAGAATGCTCATTTATTGCACAGAGTAAGGTGCTTACGTCAGGAAAAACCTTTTCAAATGCTATAAGATGAAAAAAATCAAATGAGCATCCATACGAAATTCACACAGCATAGACATCCATCACCTTAATCAGACACCCAGATTGGGTCTCTTTTCCTGTGTATTTAGGGGAAATATTACTTAAGCAAGTTTCTGAGTGAGGAGCCATTTTTCTCACTGCAGACATCTTTGTGTCCGTATTTCAATGGGTTCTTTCTTTCTCTCTTTTTTAATGTTCAACAAATAAAATAATGAAGATAGTTCTCATGATGAAATGTGTCCTTTTACAATCTTTATATTTGTAGGATATTTTTCTGTTTATAAAGGATGGCAGAATCAAATGTCACATGCTAACCATTTGAATAAGAAATACTTAAAAGTACATCCTTCCTTTGGAAGATTTTTTTAGGTCAGAGATTGACATGTATAACCAAACAGAAAACCCATGCAAGCCCAATTTTATGGGGTAATAGCCTTTGGACTGAAAAGCCTTTGGGCTCAAGCAATTCTTTGACAGCACAAACCATTCTGGCAGGAATTGTAGCATGATTTACCTGTTACAGATAGGACACTTGTTCAGGGGGCAAAAAGATCAACCTGAGATTGATTAGTCTGGGTTTTAGTGAACAAGTGACAATGACCATATGAAGAGAGCAGGGACCATCATACACGAACAGTAAGTAAAAACCCCAAACAGTTTAGTGGAGCAGGTCATTGCCTGCTATGTTGGTGAGCCTCTAATGCTTGTACCCAGCAATAGAGGCTTGTTTGTTCCTACTTTGAAGTGGCCTGAGGAAGTGAAGGATGGTCTTGTGGCTAAGGCATGGGCATGTGACTCAGAATGGGTTCAGTATCTGATTCTGTTACAAACTTCCCATGTGACTTTGGACAGCCATTTAGGCTGGGATTTTCAAAAGAGCCTGTGGGAGTCAGGTGCCACAGCTGACTGAAATAGAATGGGCGATGCATGCATAACTCCCTTACATGACTTTAAAAATCCTAGCCTTGTGCTTCAATTCACCAGCTGTAACATAGGGATAATACTCCTTCCTTCTCTCCCTTCTTTTCTCCATGAAGATTGTAAACTCTTTGGGGCAGGGCGTGTATTCGTATAGTGCTTGGTACAATGGGGCCCTGAGCTCAGTGCCATTGTAATATAAATAAGAACAAAATATGCATCATGAGTGGTTCCTTCTAATACATATGATTCTATAACTGTTTGCACACAGTGTGTTGCCTTCTCAAAGACTTCTTTCCAGCAGGGGATAAAAGTCCAGCTGGCTGCAGTCAGAGAAGACAAAAGGTACTTAGAGACCTGAGTTATAATGACAATGATAGGCAGAAGGAATGCTCCAAGCCTGAGCCACTCATGTGAGCAGAATGATCCATTTTCACAGAAGAGATGCAATCAATGCATTTTAATGGAAATGAAATTCCATGCCAGCTGGTGATCCAAAATTCTGACAAAAAAAAATGAACTATAATGAACCGTGCAATCCTCTTAATTTAGTTAGTTTACATAATTACATTTCTACCTCCTACTCAGTGCAATAATTGCATGGATGCCCCGTCTTGAAAAAACATCTTTATGTCTTAATGGAGAGGTTTAAATTATGTTGACCCACCATGGAATGAAATGTTAATAACAGTGATCAATAATGCCCCTTCGGTTCATGTTTGTTTTTATTTAAAGAACAACCTTTGTTGCAGTGTTTGCCACAGTAATTTGGATCTACAGTAATTGATGCTTTCTTGTGCAGCTAAGAAGGAATGTTTGTGATTTGGCAGGTTAGGGCATCCCAGGACTTCCTTTTCTTTTTCATCTCTGTTTGTAGAAACAACAAGCAGCCCCCTGGTGCTTTACAAATACTTCACTGGTAGCAAGTTAGATTTGCAAAATAATAGCTTGAGGCCAGCAATCTGATAAAAGGGCCAGATCCTGTGTTGTTGTAAATCAGTGTAGATTCAATTAAGTCAATTTTCTATATATGTGCCTATCTGTTCATCCATTTATCTAGGTACTTATGCAGCCTCCATCACCTGTAGGGATGCCAGAACGCCAACAACAGCCTCTGAGGAGCTCAAGGTCATAAGATCACCCCCCCACACACACACACACTACAAGCAAAATCTTGTTCTACTGTTGTATGTGTATTTCAGGCTATCTCAGAGAGGTGATTAAAATCTAAATGTTAAAAGGCTCTTATGCACCACCAGACATAATGTGCTCTGTAGGAAATGTAATTGTACGTCTTCTTGAACCACTCTGTATATTCCATTGGTACTGTTTCCTTTAAAAACAATAAAACCCACTCTACCCTAGTAAAAGAAGCCTGACACCGGGGTCCCACAGGCCTTGCATGCAGTAAATTAGTCTACTTGTATAATTTATAAATGGAAGAGTTTTTTTTGTTTCAAGGTACTGAAAAACTAACCACTAATAATGGAATTACAAAAATAAGATCTTGAGTTCAGTTCCCAGGAGGGTTCTTCTGTGACATTGTTTTTCTTTATTATCTCAACATCCTGTGAAGTTATTGGACTTATCATTTTGACAGAAGTCACAAGAAAATCTTGCTAACATTGAGCCAGCTTCAGGGATAAGGCCAGGCTGCCATAATTCCTGTCAAATCACCTTCATCTAAGTGCGGCTGACTTCAGTTCCACTAAAGCTTTTTCACTCCTTCGTTTCCTGAACAATAGGTTTCTCAGTTGTCCCCTTTGGCATTCAGAGGTCATTTTGACTCCATCTCTTTTGGCTTTCAGGACCAGATGAGAGCTGTGGTTTTGACGCTTGTTGTAGTGATTAAAGGAATTACTCAAAGACATTCTCTGCTCTGTTTGTTCAATAGCTTCTTGAGTCATCTGTGCAGTTAGACAGACAGAGAAGCTCTGTCCAAGCTATCCACCTATGCCAGCTGATGGAAGCCCCTAAATTTAAGGTACTGCATTGTGGGGTACAGTTAGGAAGCCTGGTTGAATTGTTGCACCTGCAGTACAGGTGGCTTTCTGTCTGCACTGGGGTGGCAGTGGTGGCTGTGGATTAGATTTGCAGCTGTTGAGGAGGCTGTGGAGAAAGATTCATCACCTTTTTGGCTCAAGAGAGATATTCACCAGTGCATAGTCCGCTTTCAACTATTCACTAAATGAATATTTTGGAACAGTAGTTCCCCTACAAGCTACTGCCTCTGGGACAAAGCTGCTTATCTCTTGGATGGTCCTTCTTTGATCTATTTGGTCTATTTGGCTTTAGTTATTGCCCAAGTTGTATGTATCAACAGTTTCATTCATTGTTCCACAAAGGATGGTAGTGATGCTGTATCTATACGTTTGTGGTTCCATCCAGAGACATTTTTAGTATGTTTTGAATGATGAAGCTGAAATACAAAAGCTGGATATGCTCATAGAGGCTTACTTGAAATTTTAGTTTCAGAAGACAGAAACACTTTTAGAAAGCAGTGGGTAAGGGCCGCTTTACATCACAAGAACAGTGCAAAGTGGGCAGTGCAAAACTGATTTTTATGGTATTTTGGAATTTCTCAGGATGAAAAACAATATCATGTGAGATCATTATTAGAAGATGTGACCTCAGGGTTGGAAAACAATTGCTTTGAGATTTTGAAAGAAAA
Organism: Lepidochelys olivacea; assembly: GCF_965140295.1. NCBI lineage: Eukaryota > Metazoa > Chordata > Testudines > Cheloniidae > Lepidochelys > Lepidochelys olivacea. Next base: position 74,995,968 of record NC_140417.1, on the reverse strand, counting down.
ACCACTTTTGTGTAACACTTCAGTGGTATTGATGAGAGTTTGAGTGAAACTAGAAGGGAATATTAGAGTAACACTATTGTGTATGATTATCATAATGTCACTCTGAAATGTCAGTGGAATCATTTTAAAGGAATCATCTCTTCAAAACCCAAACTAAATCTCTAAGATACTAAAAAGATGGCAAAATGTAAAGATCACTGAAAAATCAAAGGCATGCATCAGTCACTCCTATCTCTAGTTACATAGCATCACTTTTTTGAACTTCAGACCAGTATAAAACTTACTATAGACACTTGGAACCACAGTCCCCAGTATACTCCAGCTGCACTGCACTGCTCCATAAACAAATCAGCCATAATCCTAATTTAATTGTTTGGCTGTGCCCGATTTAATAGCTGCTTTTTATCCTCTGAATCAAAAAAGCTGTAGTTTATTTATGAATCTGACTTTATCAGCAAAATTTATCCTGGCATTGGTAGGTGCAATTCCATTTAAATTAACAGATTTGTATATGCCCTAGAGTAAGTGTCCTTGGTGCTAAACACAGTAGCAGGATTCTCAACAGACTATAATTTTTGCAAGATTCATACCTATTTTAGACAAGCAACCTCCTGATTATACCATATCCTTTTACTGCAGAAGTTGTTGATCTTTGCAGAAAATGACTGAAATTTAGAAACAGTAAGGGCTACTATTTTAGAAGTGACAGGGAAAGATGCACTAGCAGGCAGGTTTACTCTTATGTGATACATAATTGCTCTGTAGCTATTTTTAATACAGTCAGGGTTGAAAGAAATCACAAGGACAACACAGAAAGGCTGTTATTTGAAAAGCCATCTAGAACTGCAGAGTTAGAGAAGGGAAAGGAAGAGGCTTTCTATACACCTGGGATAGCTTTTTAGGCAGGAGAGCCAAAAATCCACTGGCGGGGACAGGGGTGCTGGGCAGAGTGCAGAGCTGTGCTGTGCTGCTAAAGATTCACATTGGGGATGACGGTGGGGGGGAAAAGCTAATCTGTTTGCACTCCAGCAAATGCAGCATCATGTGACTCTCAGTGGCTCTCTCTCATACAGCAAGGAGGTCAATAGGAAGGGAGCCTGTGAGGCAATTATGCAACTACTTGGGGACAGGAGCAGCTGAGTGGATGCTGTTGAGAACCACACTGGTATGTAAAGGACTGGGTGAGCAGGCTCTGACTGCCCCTTGCCAGGGTAGAAGAGAAATGGATGGAACCAACCTATAGCTACTCCACCAGCAGAAGAAGGCGGCAACTTGTGCTAGTGGATGATGGGTGTGCCAACCCTACTGGTTTCCAGCATGGCTCTTTAGCAGCCACCAGTTCTGTCTCTCACAGTGCTCTCTGCATCATTCAAAGGGCCCTACCAAATTCACAGTCTGTTTTGGTAAATTTCCCAGTCATAGGATTTTAAAAAAAATAAAAAAAATAAAATCATGAATTTCATGATTTCAGCTATTTAAATCTGTATAGCATAGGGTAAAAGCATGCAAAAGACCAGATTTCACAGAGGGAGACCAGGTTTCATGGTTTGTGATGTGTTTTTCATGGCCGTGATTTGGTAGTGCCCTCTCATTCACCTTCCACACTCAGCAGGTGGGGGAGCATAGGCCCTGTGCTATATTAGTGGCGTGGATCAAGGTGAGGTTGGGACCATAAACCTACTCTTTGCTGCTGGGCTGGTTCAGCAAAAAGGGGCTTGCTGGGCCCCAAGAGGAATTCAAGCTGATGGAAAGAAATTTCCGCTGCTTCCCACTAATATAGCCAATGGCTTAAGGTTAGTCTGGCCAGTAGTTTATCAACTCCAGGCCATGCGCCAAACTGGACTCACTTTTGTTGCCTGCAAATCAGATAGTTGAAGGCCTAAATGAGCTAAGTGATATCATCTGTGTCTGCAGTTATTTAGACCAGCAGGTATTTGTGGGCCCAAAAGGGGAGATTTGGGACAAGGCCTTTTAAAACCTAGGCAGTGATATGTCCCTGCGTCCACTTACATTTTGGGCCTTTCAAATGAATGATCCTGTCCTATTGATCTTCCAAATGGTGAATTGAATATAACCTCAAATAACAAAGAAATGGAATCTGAGAGAGGTGCTGTTGTAATATATTGACCTTTAATATATTGCCCTCCAGAGGAAAAAATATATATCAGGCCCTGCATATATGCTGGTTCCCTTGGCCGGATGAGCTAGTTTTACTTTTCTTAGCTCGCTGTGTTTCTAGAGTTAAGGTCAGGAGTTCTGTTGCTGATTATGCATGCAGTTAGCTGTTGCTCATGGTTTCCATGCTGTCATGGATCATTACACCAGCCCTTCAGTTAAATTCTATAGTTCTCAGATTTCATCTTGTCCATTATGACAAGTTTTCAGAGTAGTAAGGCATTCGCTTTATTTTACGCTTGAGAGAATTTTTTTTCCAGTTTTTAGTGTTGGCCTGAATCAAGTGAAAATTATCGTTACTCACCATTTCATTGCTTCCATGGCAAGCAGTCTAGGCCCAGCTCTAGTTACATTGGATTCAAATACATCTATTTTGTTCTTTGTACACTATGCTTGGAGCATGGGGAGAAGCAGCTGATGCAAAAGAGCTTGGCGGTCTAAGAATCCATTCTTCCAGCCAGGGACAGACAAGGACAGAGTAGGGCAATTCAGGGCCCTACACACAGGTCTCCTAGATCTCTGTCACCATGCTGTGGCCCTCTATGCATTTGGGCTGGTGGTGGCTCAGAAGGTTAGGAGCTGACCAACACTCCTTTTGGGAATGCTAGGGCCTCCTCCCACTACCGACCCTGGCTTCAGTGAGTGTGTCTGGAACGGAGGGATGCAGGTGAGAAGGGGAGGACTTGGCCTCATCCATCTGAGTAGAGGACTCTATGGGTACATCTACAGTCAAATGGTGTAATGATGGTGTAATTTCCAGCTCAGGAAGACATATGCACACAAGCTTTGATAGAGAGCTAGTGTGCTAAAAATAGAAGGGTAGCTGTCATGGTGTGGGCAGTGGGAGGGCTTAGCCAACCGATTAAGTACCTAGGGTCCCAGGCATGCTTGCACTCAGGCAGCTAGCCCATACCACCACAGCTGAAGTTCCATTTTTACTGCGCTAGCATGCATGCAGCTAACCGAACTGGAAATTACACCCCCAGCTCAAGCATAAACCTGCCCTTTGTGTGGGGGCCACTGCCATGACAGCAAGGTCCTCACATGCAGAGACCTTTGCTGGGATGGTGTCAGCAGGTTTGGAGCTCAGAATGGGACAGTTCACAATCTTAGAGCTATTGTTTCAGGCTGTGTGCAGACATCACTGCATCAGTAGTTATACTTCACTCACATTGTCAAGCTTTTCTTTGTAGCAATATGCATTAGAAACGTTATTAAGATTTTAAATGAAATCTGCTATTCTGCCGTTATCACATGACTCCAGGAGCTGGAATCTAGGTCCAGGCTTACGGTGTTGATGTTTTAATAGATCCCTGGAAATAGAAGTTTGGGTTAGACAAGCTATGTGAGTAACAGACAAATCACTCTGACTTCACCAAGACCTAATGGATAATTGATTCAACTGCATAATGATAACTGATGTCAAAATACGAACAGCATTTCATTATCCAGAAATGAAGCAAAGATGGTCGAGCACGTGAGCTGCATCCCTCTGATCTATCAGCCACAGTAAACTATTATTTTGGACTTCTTCTGACATCAGAGAAGCTGAACAAATATGTTTCTAAATGATGCACAACAGCTTTACAATGCATCACATAAAAAAATTATTGCTGTTATACAGATGCGCTAATTATTTTTTCTCACATAGGTTTATTTACCTTCCAAAGTAACTAAACAATAACAAGTAGCGAGAACACACTAGAAAAATTCTATGAGAAGGGAGTGTTTATGCTGAGCCAATGGATTCCATTTAAGGAACAGGCAACTAATCCCTGCAAGAATGTGGTTATAATTTTGGAAAATCACAAGTACATTTGAATTAAAATGCACATGTTGTCTGAATTATTATCATCTATTATATGTATTATGGTAGCCCCTAGAGCCTCCTTTGCACTATGCTCTATACAAATAATAAGAGAGATCCCCTGCTCTGAATATCTCATTGATTACATAGACAAGACAGATAAAAGCTGGGAGCTAAGAAGTATTAGTGTGTCAATTTTCAGATGTGCAGCTTGTCCAAAGTCTCTAAGGAAATACGAGGCAGAGCTGGGAATTGAATGCAGGTCTCCTGAGTAAGGCTGGTCAACATTTTTCCACTGAATGTTTTTCATTGGAAAGTTGAGTTTCCTAGTTTAAAAACAAAACAACACACAAAAAAGTCTCCTTTCCATGCTAACTTTGATACGGTGTCAAAACAAAACAAAATGAATGCCCAACCCCCCAGCATTTTCATAAGAAGTATTTCAGGTTTTGGACACACAATATTTTGGTTTTTGTTATTTCATCAAAAAATCACCATTTTCATGGGAAAATAAAACATAACATTGAATTTTTTTAACAAATGCCCCCCCTTGCAATTTTCTGATTAGTTCTACTCCGAAGTCCCACTCCATTTCTTTAGCCACCAGCCCATCTGTACACTCTCTGAATGCAACCACAGCTGCTCCTACAAATATGTGCATCCAAAGATTTTCACAATTCATTTCCTGACCAGTGTAATCTATGACATGATAATGATTCTCTGTGGATGCCTTGCACATACTGTCCAGACAATGACTTGCCTGTGATTTTTATTTTAAAAATCTAGATTGGCTTTTCTTGTGAGATGCATATTTCACTGAGTAAAATCTTTAAGTTCCAGTGGGTTTTAATAGCCATCTCTGTCACCTGACCTGGAATCATTTTCAGTTACAGTTACAGAATAATGGGTTTACTGTGTTGGGTGGAGGAAACACACTGGGCTCAATTCTCTCTTCCAGATTAGCTCCACATGGCATGTGATAGGGTGAGTTGGGAGAGGCAAGTGTGGTTTTATGCCACCTTTGTGCTTTCTGCATTCTGAGCCTAACAGCCAGTCTGGTTCCCATTACATGTTCAAGCTACTGGAGGGCTGCTCTAACTTCCATGTGGCTGCCCATGGCACCAAGGGACCATTCCAGCAGCTAGGACTAGACATGTGCAGGAGTGGCCTGGCTGAGCACTTTCCTTGCCCCAGACCCATGTGAGAAGGTAGCAGTGGGCAACTATGCCAGCTTTACATCATTCAGAAGAATTGGAAGGATTCCTGGAGAGCCAGGTAAACTGACTTTATAGTCTGTGTGCACTGGTGAAGTGGCACAACAGGGGCCATATTACATCTGAGAAATGGGCCAACAGTGTCCTGGAACAGTTTAAGACACAAGCTGTCTGGATTTATGCTCAGATATAGCTGATTTCTGTAGCTTTGGGAGTTGTAAACTGTGCTTGGCTTTTGCTGTCAAATATCCCTGTTTAAAACCATATTCTTTAGGAACTGTACATGCTGTAAATAAAACCTGAGTAGGACAAAACGTTCAGTGTCTAGGTCCATTCATTTCTCCCTCATCAAGGGAATAACTCACACCTGGAGAGGCTGGAGTCCAAAACTGCATGGCTCCTCAGAGGTTGTAACAAATAGGAGAATACATGACAAGTTCCAAGATAGAGGACTACACGCTCTCTTGCAAGTATTGCTCTGGTAATGTGGTATACATGAACTGTTCTCCGGGAACTAGAAGCTTCACTGCAGCCTTGAAAGAGATGAGCAATGCTCTTATTCTTAAAAATGGCCTGCAAAGGGGAATGTTTGTTCTTTTATTATTAATTATTATTATTATTTTATTTTATTGTGGTATATAAAATCACCTCGCAAGGGTTGTGTGTGTTTGTTTGTTTTTAAATGAACTTGATTTTTATATTAGAAATGTAGGGCTTTTCTAGGCTTGAAGACACTATGGTCATTAGATAAACTTGTGCAAAGGTGACATCCAAAGAGCTAAGAGGGTGAAACTTCTATTCTATTCTGTATCCTTTCTCATACTGCTGCTATCATCATAGCATTTGGCACCTTCCAGTAGTGCATTAAGCAATGTGACTAAAATCTGTGGAAAGTGAACAACTGAGTGGAGAAGGGATTTTTAGTGAGACACTTCAAAGTTCTTTGGGTTTTATTTGTTTGTTTTTTTGTTAGTAGCTATTAAAATGTAAATGACCACTGAACTTTTTGGAGAAAGGAAGCCTCTGTCAAAGATTCAACACCCGTGGAGTTAAGGGGTTTGGGCTCAGGATAAACATCCCTGCAGCCTCCTAGGAGATTTTCAGTTAAAGCAGAAATGATCAGACTTGACATTCCTGAGATTTCTAAGGTTAAAAAAAAAGTAGAAAAATATTTTTAAAACAAAATTCAGTCCTTTATATATCATTAAGAAGCTAAAAAAGGGCACAAGTCCAAATAGTTAGACTACCCTGTGCAAGTTAGCTTTAAATAGCTTAGAAGTTTATCTAACTGTGGGGATTATGCTTTCATTACCTCAATTAACACAGTGATTGGTTGCACAAAACACTACAGCTGGCACTGCTTATAAGAACATATGTTTAAGAGCACACCATTTCTCCAGGCATTGATTTTAGTCAGGGATTGTTTCGCTGCTTATAACAAAATGAAAACTGCAAATATCCATCTTTAGGCTATTTTTGGAGTATCATCCACAATGTTCTTTTGTTGTTTTGTGCAATATAGATTGAAACCTCTGACAAAGCCTGAGACAGAACAAACTCTCCTCCCATCTTAAAAAAAAAAAAAAAAAGTCAGCAGAATAAGACATTTTAAAAAGCAGAAATGCAATTGCTTTTTCCTCTTTTAAAGGATTCCAAAGTCAGGGCACAACTATGAGAAAAGGGTACTAGACCCAGATATGCTCAGTCTAAAGACAAGAAAATTGATGTGATAATATTATACTTATCTACAAACACAAAGGGATGTAGATAGATCAGTTGTTCTTCTTTGTCAAGGAGAAAAGAACAGGAGGTGACAGAGTGAAGATACAATAGGGGAAATTTCAGTTAAATCTATTAGAGAGAGCATTATTACTTTTAACGGTTGCTAGGAAATGGAACCAGCTACCCAAGGAGACTGTGGGACTACCATTGTAACAGGTTGGCAGTATTTGCTTGCAATACCCCACAGCTTAACAGGTGTTGATCCTGTGGGTAAAGGTTAGATTCTGCTGACTCAGTGAGGCACTTGGCTCATTACCCCACTTCAGCATAAAGGAAGTTGGAGTCTCCCTCTCTAGAGTGAATATCTCGGGTGTGGATGTTGTTTTAAATCCGGCTCTGAAGGGCACCTGCTCCTAGCCAGCCACCTTTCTGTCACTGGAGATATTATAAGCTATATATATATCACCTATCAGGCCAGTTTAAGGTAGTTCAATCAATGCTACAGAAACTATGAGGATGTAATAGGTATTTTACTGGTTCTTCCTTCTAGCCCACATGATTTTATGATTGCTAAACAGTGTTGCAGTCTGTGCATAGAAGATCTAAGGATATTTATATCAGTAGTATTAACTATCAATTTATTTGTGTTACAATAGTGCCCAGGTACCCCGTTCATGATGAAGAACCTCTATACTAGATGCTGTATAAACATAAAACAATAGAGAGCTCCTGTCCCAGCTGAATTTTTAGCTGAGCATACATTGAGATACCTCTCATCTTGCTGCCATGGTGCAAAAAGTAATCAGTTTTTGATTTAAAGACATTACATTTCCTTGTCCTTTCAAGTATCTCAGTCTTTCAACTGAGGCTGTACTGCAGAGTAATTGAACATCTGCACTTGAAAATTCCTTCTTTGTGATCACCTGTGGAATGCAAGGGAGCAAACATTACATTTTAGTGTTTTGTCTAATTTCTGGAAGGAGTCTGATTGTTGGGAAGTATTTGCTGATCCTATTAGGGGTATTCAAAGGTAAATGGACAGTGACTGATTCAATTAAATGATAAAATCTATGACCACTATGCCAAACAATCTACTCAGGGTAAATAGCATGATGAACAAATAGTCAGATGTACATCGGTCATTTCCATATCAGACCTAGATTTATCTTTACATCAGATCTGCGTGAGTACCAGGAGCTGGCGACATAAGGTGGGAAAGGACCTTATTTTTGTAAATGCCAAAGGAGCCCACATTTCAAAAGCCATAAGCAATAATCTGTGCACTATTCCTCAATTTGATTCAAGAGCCTTGACCCTTCCTGCACCTTGCATTCCTCCCTTTGGGTCTGTTTTACAGAACAAAAGTGACACTTTAAAAGGGATAGTAGGTAAATTTACCACTGGCGTTTTATGTGAACACAAACATTTGGAGCTGTGAAGGCAAGCCTCTGCTGGGATTAGAAAGCATTAAGATTTCACTATGTCCTGCCCTGATTAGGAGATTTCTTAACAATTTGCTCTAAATTTGGAGAAAACTTAAACAAACAACCTGACAAAATCTAGTACAAACTTGAATTTTGAAAGCTGTGGTTCAATGAGCCCATTTGTTTAAACAAAATAAAACACCAAGAAACAAATGGTTTAAAACTGCACACCCGAACAAACCCCAGTGTTGATAAATTTTAAAAGGACAGCATTCTTTACCCTGCAAGATGTTGAAATTCTGGCAATCTTGCTATCCTTCTAAAGTTCAGTCACTTTACTGATCTGAGGACATCATTGCTCAGGCAGTGGGAGCTACGTTGCCATGGTAACCCAAAAGCTGTGTACAATTTCTCAGCATCTCACAAAGATTGTCAATTAGATGAACATAAGAAGATTATAATGAAAACAGACACTTGTCACTTTCTGGCAGCAGCCTAATATTATCCATTTAAAATATTTCTGTGGAAGGATAGCGCTGAAGTTAAGTTTAGCTGCTTTATTTTTAGTTACTTCTCCTACATGAATTTAGACATTGCCCCTCCCTGCCCACGCAAAAAAGAATAAAGAATAACTTTGTGGAAAGGAAAAGCAGAATTACTTCAATGAATGATATTAATGTTTAGGGGCATAGATTTTCAGCAGGATGTAGCAGCTAAGAGGCCCAAATCCACCACTCACCACTTTAAGAACTTTCCTCTTAAAGTTTGTTGGTGGTGGATTTATTGTTAATATGGAAAGCTTAGAAATATGGAGTGTTCATTACAAATAGTTCTCTAAAGGTGGTTATGGATTTTACTTTGGCTAAAAGTGAAAGGCAAAGCAATTAATAAATGCGGCAAAACTATCAAAGATCTCAGATCAGGCAGGTTGAAAGTGGTGTCTTGGTTTCTCATTCTGTAAAATGGTAAAAAATATTACTATAAATTAACTTAAGTTTCAAAATAAAAGTCGTTTTGACCCAAACATTGAACGTCTTGCAGATGTCAAAACAGGACATTTAGACAAGTCCAAATCTTTTTTTCCAATTTTTTAAAATAGAAAATTGGCAAAACCGCTCCTTTCCTGTGAACATTTCCAAGTTTTACTAATTGGTATTTTCTGATAAAAGAAACCTTTTATTGAAAAATTCCTAGCAAGCTCTACAGCAGATTTAGCAGTTCAATGATACATACTCAAAATCCATGCATAATGGGAGCACCCACCCACTCTCGCCTCTACAACTGATTTGGATTCATTATTTCACTGTATAGTCCCCTTTGGAATGATGTGGTAACTGCTGCATAGACTAGAAGAGTGGGTGTGGTCAGGATTTCTCACATAGTCTGAAGCTCTGTGGGAATACATGGGGAAAACATGATGGATCAAAATGCTATGTACAGAGTCCCATATTGCCATGTCACTGCCCTGTCCATGGCATCATGATTCTCACAAGTGCTATGACCAAATCCTCTCTACCATGTTTGAAACTAACAAAGGGGAAATTACCACTGAACAGAGAACTAGTGACGTGATGAAATTTCCATCCACATTTCTTTATATAGTTTATTTTTACAGTGATTCCTATACAGCTCACTGTCTGCATCATATTGCAGTGAATTTTCAGAGACTATGGTGCATTGATCAGCTTGTTCTGCATATTCCTTTTCATAAACATGCCTACTCAGCCACATGAAGCTGAGTTCCTGTAACAATGAATACTCCTGAGTTATACATCCTATGGCCTCTAAGGGTATGTCTACACTGCCCATTCCTTACCGTGATGTGTAGAGTACATACACCACATGTTCTTCCAGCATGGGTATAAATAGCTGTGTAGACATGGGGGAATTGCCTAGGTGAGTAAAGACATACCTGAACCCTTAGGGTATGTACCATACTGCTATTTTTAGCAGTATAGTGTCTGCAGAGAAAGGCTCTGCTTTCAGGAAAAGGCTGTGGCAGGCAGCGGGGAAGGGCCCTGGCAGCTCCCCTCTGCCTTTCCCCGAGCATGCCTTTACACATACCCTAAACAGCATCACCAGTGGAGTGCAGTGTAGAAACCTAATGATGTGGGACAGGTGGGCAGTGTTGTACATATAAACTCCAAGTAAAAGAGATGATCAAAATAAGGAAGTGCAGAAGAATCTGGCCCTTTGATTTATTGTTGTTATTTGTATTAAACTAGTGCTTGGAGAAACCAACCAAGATTGGTGCCTCTTTGCGGTAGGCATAGTCATAGTAAGAAGTAGTCTCTGCCCTGAAGAGCTTCCAATATATATATAACAAGCCTGGATCAGGCTCCAGGCATTACTTTCCCAACTGTTCCTTACCCAGCTGCCAAAATCTTCAGCTTCCCCAAACAACTTCTACAATGCACTCATGCACTGGGAATGCAACAATACTGCATATGAAACACCAAAAATGTGGGGACAGCATACATTAAATTTAATATAAAAACAATCTAAAACATAATAAGGGGTACCATCCTGAGTGAATTTTCATATTTAATTAAATACTTCATTAATGAAGCTGTTACAAAATGTCCTGTCTTCCACACTAGTGCTGCAGAATTCAGTGACCCTGCTTTATAAATTAGGTCCCAGTTGACACAGAATAGGTACATAGGGCCATGTTTATACCATGAGAACCAAAGAATGATACTGCCTCTCTCTATTACAGTTTATCTACTCAGACTTTGAAGCTTCTATAGCTTGTGGCTCTTCTGTGTGGCTTCTGCTGCCCGCATAAGGCTACATTGAGGCATATACTATGGAGGCACCTGATAGCAATCCGCTAATTAGAGTTGTGTTCTGAAAAGGGGCATAAACACTTGTTTTTCTCTAAAAGTTCATATCCTTAGAATGAAATTTCATAGTGTTAGTTTTATGCCTTTGAATTTCCTGTGTCAACTTCATTTTGGTTTCTCTTCATAATTTTTGTAATAGGAAGTCTTTGAAGTTGATTTGTGACTGAAATTTGTCCTTGTTCGTCCAACCTCTCATTGTTGACTGACCAAATTTGGGAGGGGTGTATATCCTGAGTAGATCTGGTGTAACATGTAGGTCTTTTCAATCAAAAAAATGAGTTTAGTATAATTGTAGCCATCGTTTGTCATAACTGAACATTTATATGTCAGCAGTACTACAGCCACCATAGACCCCAGACTACCTACTACAGCTGGAACGCTGAACCCTGAGGGGTCCCAGCCTTCCATTGCCCCCTTCCAGACTATCGTCTTCCACTGCAACACAGCACTACGGCAAACGGCCACAGCTATTCCTATTGAGAAAGGGTAGTTTTGGTAGAAGGATGTTTTGAGGGGGCAAAGGTAAGGCTGTGATGCATGGTCGGTGGCATACTAAGGTTGTGGTAATGGTAAGATGTGGGTGAAGGAGTAGAGGGTATGTACTATTAGACTTAATTTTTCATTTCCATGTTCTCTTGTGTTTATGTCAGGTAGGTTATGTGTGTAGAAACCATACCTGCCTTGCAACAAAGTTTTTGTACATTAACATAGATGTAGCCCTTTGACAGCTGTACCCTTTCTGTACAGTAGCTTGACAGAGGTGTTTTTTTGTTGTTGTTGTTTATGAATCATCTTCACACACCTTCTGATTTCTTCAGATGTATTCACTATTGCAAATTAGTTGCTGAATTCATCTATTAGGAGAAAATTGGTCTACTTTTTGTAGCCGCCATCATTTCAGACTGACTTCAGATTGAATTAGATTCTCCTGTTGAATTTCTTATACATACAGAAAATTGTAAGATGAATTTTAAATATTAGGACACTGTAAAACAGGTCCTCTGGGTTTTTTCATCTCCTTTTTTCCCCACAGGAAAATTATACTCTTTTTTTTAATTTTAATTTAGGAATCTGTTTTCATAGAAATGTGGAGAATGGCTTCTTGCTCTGTTTTATTTTCACTCTGGTTTTAGTATTGTACCATTAATGGGAAGGTGATTGCATTATATCTGTTGCAGAATCTTTTATGCTGAGATGTTCAGTAGTTTCTATATAGTAGAGTATGCTTGATGTAATGCATTAAAATTTAATACAGTGTATAAAAAGGGCACAGCTATCCAATCCAATGGGAAATAAGACCATCCAAAAATCTTTTGAGTTAGCACACAAATTACATTCTGTATTAATTCTTTCTGAATAGATATTTCAGGGTGCTTTCTTGACTCACTTTTGCTTAGGGGTTCTTAGTTTGTGGTTACTTCTGTATTTTCAGAGGTCAAGATGCAGCCCAAATGGCCCATGCAAAATGTTGAATCTTCAATAGCATATTTGAAACAACAAAACATACAGGGGAAAATTTGCAACGATACAAATCGGAATTAGGCACCCAGTGACTTTCTATAGTGGATGGGCGCCTAACTACCCCTTCCATGCCTTTGAAAATATCCCACACAAGGCTTAATTGTGCAACCCATACTCACAGTGGTCAGGACTTTTTCATGCAAGCAGTCCCATTACTTTCAGTGTGTCTGCTTAGATAAGTGCTCTCCTTCCTGAAAAAAGAAAAGGAGGACTTGTGGCACCTTAGAGACCAACAAATTTATTTGAGCATAAGCTTTCGTGAGCTACAGCTCACTTCATGAGTGAGTGTTACCCAAATGACTCCAAAATGTTGGACAAATTAAAAAAAAATTGTTTGTAATCTGGAAAAAACTCTAAGCAGATCTGTGTTGGGGTGTATAGACCACACACTGATGAGGAATGTGCCAGAGGGGCCCTGAGGACAGGGCTAGCCCTGGGCCTCTGGCCTTGCCAGTCATGAATGATAGGCAGAAAGTCTTTAAAAGAGAGGAAACTTCAGTCAAATTGGAGGTGGGAAGGAGCACGATTGCCAAGCAGGAGACTGCTGGTGTGACTCCTAGAGCCGTAGGAGGAACTCCCATCCAGAAGATCTTCACCCTGACCATATGGGCATTGCAGTGAATTCCCAGGGAGAGACTTAAGAAGGTCTGCAAGGGATGAAGGTCCTGGGTAATAAGCAAGGAACTAGGCCCTGTGGAGGAACCTCCCAGTGCAAGTTACTGGGTGCAGTGGTGGATTAGATACTGAGCCAATGGGGTCCATGCCCTGGGGCCATGGCCAATTAGGGGGCCCTGGAAAAATGGGCACCCCCACGCTCCGACCCGCTTCACCTACCCAGGGCTCCTGCTAGGAAGCAGGGTCGGGATGTGGGGCTTGGCCTGCTCCGCCCACCCATCCAGTACTCCTGCTGGGGAGCAGGGGAAGCCGCCACACCCTGACCCCACTCCACCCTTGGCAGAAGCACTTAGTGGGTGGGGGAAGCCTCCATGCCCCAACTCTTCTCCCCAGCAGTAGGACTGAGGGTTGGGGAGGGGGAACTGCAGGTGGAAGGGGTGGGGAGGAGCCCCCACTTGCTCTGGCCCAGGGCCCTATAAAATGGTAATCCACCTCTGACTGGGTGTGGCCAGGTTCTTCCACCATCTGGGAGACAAACCTCAGTGGACTCCATTACAAGATCCCATTGAATTTGTTTTATCTCTTTCCCTGCCACTCATGAAACAGATGTCATGTGGAAAGAGGATAAAAGGAGTAAGATTGCAGGAGAAATCTTTTTGGATGGTCATCTAGCCACAAAAGAAAAGACAGTACCAGTGCAGTCTTTCATTTCCAGTAATGCAGTTATGAACTACTTGAGCAAAGGCAAAGTTAGCTCACCAGACTGTTCTTTTTGGGTGTTCCTACTGATTGCGATTCCTGACTCAAACTGACTTTTTATAGAATATTATTTATAATAGCATTATCTGGTAGAAATGATTTTATTATCCTTAATCAAAGCAGAAAATAGATGGACACTACATACAGTTTCGGTCTCAAGATCAGTCACTCTTGGCCTAAATTTTCAAAAGTGACTTGGTTGCCTCAGTTTCTGGGTGTTCAGCTTGGGACATCTTATAAGGGGCCAGACATTCAGAAAATTTTCAACATCCAGTTTTTGAAAACCAGGTCCATTTAAGGTGCCTGATATGGAAGCACCCAAAAAAGTCACTAGTAACGTCTGAAAATGTAAGCCTTTATTTCTACCACTTTTGAACTTCCTTTGAAATGCCAACCCTATTCTCGATCTTTGACTTGGTCAAGACAAAGACATGCCTGGCAGCTGAGTCAGGCCCGGAGACTTGTGTGTCAGCCTGCACTATTGCAAGAAAGCAAGCACATGGAGCAGCTCTCATTTTGTCTCATGTGGTTAAAAAAAGACTCTTTCAAAATCAGTAGCTTATTCTCACCTCAAAAGACCTTAAGATGCAAGAACTATAGAAAATTACAATAAGATAACAGCCCAAACTGAGGAAACATATCCATCAGTTAGATCATTGTAGATCATGTACCATAGATCATGTACCACTCTTCCACTAATAAATTATTGATTGCAAAATATTCTTCCATAGAGGCTATTCAACACCTCCATGAAGTTGTTCTTGAATCATAGTTCCAAAGCTTAAGAGAATAGAAAAACAATAAGCTTCATATAATTGCAGATATATAGATTGGTCACTAGGAAAACAGTTTGATCTATGTCAATAACCACACTTTAACTAATGTGAAAATTGCATATTATCACTCTGAGACAAGCTGCATCAATGAGAAAAGCTGCATCAATAAGCATGCTGCCGTTTTCACTAAAGACCTTGAAAGAGATTGCATAAAAATGGGTGTACTGCACTGATGGAAATGCAGCGCTGCTCTCTCCCAGGTCACTTACCACTGGTTTTATTGCATCAGAAAATGGCTTTAGTGCAGTGATAAAATTAAAGTGCTGCATACACTTATTTGGCTTTGATCTCAGTTTACACACGCATACAGTCATCACAGGTGTCCTGCATGATAAGCAGAAAATATTAAACAAAAACCATAGCATGCCATGTCTGTTGCCATCTTAGTCAAGACTAGAAAAATCATAAGCAAGAAACTGAAGAGTTAATGGTTTCTCTTCTAGCTCAAAGGTAACTGAGAGAAGCAGTGCCTGAATGGTGTTACTGTCTTGATGGCTTTTCATTGCTCTCTATGAAATAGATATGTGATTTTAAAGAGACAAGGTGGGTGAGATAAAATCTTTTATTGAACCAACTTCTGTTGGTGGAAAGCACAAACTTTCAAGCTTCACGTACCTCTTCCTCAGATCTGGAGAAAGTAACCAAAGTGTCTGAGCTAAATACAAAGTGGGACAGGTGGTTAAGCAAAATACTTTCACACATGCTGTAGGTAGGTGACCACTTAAAATGAAGTTGGCAATTAAGGGCTAGTTAGTCCAGTTCCCAGTGCATAAGGACTAACATCACAGAAGCTATAATCCCAGCTGGTACCTTTGCGAACCTTCTCCGCAGCGAAGCCAGACAGTGACTGAATATGGAAGTTGATGTCACCCATAAAGGTAGTCCCTCTCAGAAATGCTCCAGCACATAAATGGAACAGTGTGGTAGATACAATTGTAGGAGCAGGATTTTATATTTGTACTATAAGAATTAATGTATGTCTTGATTTCATCCTGCTAGCTCTCCCCATTTGAATAGCAGAAAGGAATGACCCTCTGGGACTATGAGATTCTGTTTTCCCATATGCAATACAATTAGGAACTGTTATAAAGTTTAGTTAATAAGAGACAGGATTTTGTATTGTGTCTATGTTAATTAGATTAAAGGAATGTTGAAGGCCTGAGCAGAATGTAAACTGTTTTTGACCAAAAGTTTTAGTGAAGTTTAATTTCTGTCTTCTCTGTGAGAGACTGTGTGAATGAAGAATGCATGCATAAGGAAAAGATAAGATGTGAAGGCCATTGTTATAGCCAGATGGTCAAGGAAGGAGGAGTGAAGAGACTTAAGGACACCAGAAAATCATCAATGCGCATCTATAATGAAGGAAGGGCAGATTGCTGACCCTGAGGGGAAAGCTGGCACCCCTAAAGACAATTCATTAAATCGAAACCAGGACAGCATGACCCTCTTAAAGGTGTTTTGAAACGTTAACACCAATCAAGGAGTAACCGGTCAGAAACTGACACAGCAAAATCCATAGACTTCAACAGAGAAAAAAGACTATAAGAACAGGGTGCTTGGCCATGAGACTTTGGGTTCATCTTGCCATACTCCAGAAGCATCTGATCACAACTGACAGAGCCCTGCTCCCCTCTGCAACCAATCTGGCTGGCCACTAGATTGATCAAGACTCTGGATTAGTAACAAGAAACATCAACCGGCAGGACTGTGTACACGGTGTATGTGTGTGTGAGAGAGATTGAAAAGCATATGCTAACTGTTGTAATTACAATAAATGAGGTATTTTGCCATATCCCTCTTATAAGATCCTATTGGTATTATTTTATTAGTGTAACACACTCCAGGTAACTATGAATGAAAAATTCATTTTCCAATAGCAATATGCTTGACTCAGAGAGCTTGGGTTCAGATCCAAACTGACCCAAAGTGTGGGGGGTATTTATATCCAGGATTTTCTTTTAGCCCATAATAGAGATAGTCTATTCTGTTTAGTTTACACCACACCAGTCACCAAGGTATCTGATCAAGTACATTAATGAGGCCAGCTGTGTAGTACAGATTCAATTTGAACGTCACTAAAAGTTGGGTGGTGTTCAGATCTGGGGATTTGATCCAGCTCATTTTTAATTTCCAAATTTTTGTAGCTACAACTTTTCACAAGCACTGAATTCATCTGTTAAATTAAGAACAAAAAAATCTTCAGAGAACTGTATTTTACAGATTTCTTTAGGACTGAAATACAGTACTGATCTGTGATATGTTCCTTTCTGGCCAGCAGATGGTAACCAGAAACTGTTATTCCCATAGGAAATGCCAGTACCTTGAAATCTGAATATATATGGGGAGAAATCATCTGAAACATTGATATTCAATGGGAGAGACAAGCCTGGAAGTCAGTAAGGCTGGAGGAGAATGACAGTAGTCAGACCTGAATCTGTAAAATGAGATGACAGGAAAAAAGGCCAATGTACTGTTCTGCTTCATATGCAGACGTCTTTCAATATATAGCAGGTATGTAATAACTCCTTTCTTTAGAGCCCTGAAATGACTGTATATGGAATATTTCATTCAGTTCCAGGCATGTTATTACCACAAAAATAAATAAAATTGCAGGGAGTTCAGAGAAGAGCAACAAAGAATGATTATGTGGTTGGAGAGAGCCTTATAAGGAAAGATTAAAAGATCTGTGTGCAGTAGCAGGGGTAATTGATTATGAAGGGGTGATGGTGTGATAGTGTACACATATCTGGAGAGTGTAAACACCAAGGAGAGAGAGGATTTATCTAGCAAGGTACAAGCATGTCTAGAAAGAAAGGAATGGAATTAAGAAAGAGAATATATTGAATAGTAGGGAAAACTCGTAGAGTGAGATGTATTCATCAGTCTTTCTGATGTTTGGAAAGCCCCCTAACATGAATTTTACCATATGCCCATAAAGCAGAACAGTATCCAAGGCCAATAGGAGGCAAGGAGTGAGAACTGGTGTCTCTTTCTTTCCAGCAGCAGAAGCAAAAAGCTTCAAATACAGACTTTGCCCTTAAAAGAATATTCTAGATAAGTGGCATCCCATGATATAGTGCAGCAGATAGGATGCCTCTGGCTCAGTTCGTCCAGCCTATGTCTGAATCCTGCAACTTGTAAGTAAACTGTAGCTAGTTTTCAACTAAACTGACAATCACAGCCTTTGTGATGTGATATAAGTAGCTAGTTATTAAGTCCCACAAGGACTTTGCTCCAAGATCTGGCATTAAAACCAGGAGCCCTAAGAAGGTCATCTGAGAATCACATTGCCTCAGCTTGCCATATTTGTAAACAGCCCTTAAACAGGACTTACATATGTGGTGCATAGATCTTGTCCTGGCCTTCTGCACATGGATGAATTTCACTTTGTGAAAGTGGTAATTGAAACTTCCAGTTTAAGAAGAAAAGGAGTACTTGTGGCACATTAGAGACTAACATATTTATTTGAGCATAAGCTTTCGTTAGCTACAGCTCACTTCATCGGATGCATTCAGTGGAAAATACAGTGGGAAGATTTATATACACAGAGAACATGAAACAATGGGTGTTACCATACACACTGTAAGGAGACTGATCAGGTAAGGTGAGCTATTACCAGCAGGAGAGCAGGGGTGGCGGGCAAACCTTCTGTAGTGATAATCAACGTGGGCCATTTCCAGCAGTTGACAAGAACAGTGTGTGTGTGTGGGGGGATAAACAAGGGGAAATAGTTTTACTTTGTGTAATGAAACATCCACTCCCAGTCTTTATTCAAGCCTAAGTTAAATGTATCCAGTTTGCAAATTAATTACAATTCAGCAGTCTCTTGTTGGAGTACGTTTTTGAAGTTTTTTTGTTGAAGAATTGCCACTTTTAGGTCTGTAATCAAGTGAGCAAAGAGATTGAAGTGTTCTCCAACTGGTTTTTGAATGTTATAATTCTTGATGTCTGATTTGTGTCCATTTATTCTTAGACTGTCCAGTTTGGCCAATGCACATGGCAGAGGGGCATTGCTGGCACATGATGGCATATATCACATTGGTAGATGCACAGGTGAATGAGCCTCTGATAGTGTGGCTGATGTGATTAGGCCCAATGATGGTGTCCCCTGAATAGATATGTGGACACAGTTGGCAATGGGCTTTGTTGCAAAGATAGGTTCCTGGGTTAGTGTTTTTGTTGTGTGGTGTGTGGTTGCTGGTGAGTATTTGCTTCAGGTTGGGGGGCTGTCTGTAAGCAAGGACTGGCCTGTCTCCCAAGGTCTGTGAGAGTGATGGGTCATCCTTCAGGATAGGTTGTAGATCCTTGATGATGCGCTGGAGAGGTTTTAGTTGGGGGCTGAAGGTGATGGCTAGTGGAGTTCTGTTATTTTCTTTGTTGGGCCTGTCCTCTTGTAGGTAACTTCTGGGTACTCTTCAGGCTCTGTCAATCTGTTTCTTCACTTCAGCAGGTGGGTATTGTAGTTGTAAGAACACTTGATAGTGATCTTGTAGGTGTTTGTCTCTGACTGAGGGGTTGGAGCAAATGCGGTTGTATCGTAGAGCTTGGCTGTAGATAATGGATCGTGTGGTGTGGTCTGGATGAAAGCTGGAGGCATGTAGGTAAGTATAGCGGTCAGTAGGTTTCCAGTATAGGGTGGTGTTTATGTGATCATCGCTTATTAGCACTGTAGTGTCCAGGAAGTGGATCTCTTGTGAGGACTGGTCCAGGCTGAGGTTGATGGTGGGATGGAAATTGTTGAAATCATGGTGGAATTCCTCAAGGCCTCCTTTTCCATGGGTCCAGATGATGAAGATGTCATCAATGTATCGCAAGTAGAGTAGGGGCGTTAGGGGATGAGAGCTGAGGAAGCGTTGTTCTAAGTCAGCCATAAAAATGTTGGCATACTGTGCGGCCATGCGGGTACCCATAGCAGTGCCGCTGATTTAAAGGTATACATTGAACCCAAATGTGAAATAGTTATGGGTGAGGACAAAGTCACAACGTTCAGCCACCAGGTTTGCCGTGACATGATCGGGGATACGGTTCCTGACATATTGTAGTCCATCTTTGTGTGGAATGTTGGTGTAGAGGGCTTCTACATCCATAGTGGCCAGGATGGTGTTTTCAGAGAGATCACCAATGGACTGTAGTTTCCTCAGGAAGTCAGTGGTGTCTCAAAGATAGCTGGTAGTGCTTGTAGTGTAGGGCCTGAGGAGGGAGTCTACATGGCCAGACTATCCTGTTGTCAGGGCGCCAATGCCTGAGATGATGGGGTGTCCAGGGTTTCCAGGTTTATGGGTCTTGGGTAGCAGATAGAATACCCCGGTTGGTGTTCTAGGGGTGTGTCTGTGCGGATTTGTTCTTATGCTTTTTCAGGGAGTTTCTTGAGCAGATAGTGTAGTTTCTTTTGGTAACCCTCAGTGGGATCAGAGGGTAATGGCTGGTAGAAAGTGGTGTTGGAGAGCCACCTAGCAGCCTCTTGTTCATATTCCGACCTATTCATGATGACGACAGAACCTCCTTTATCAGCCTTTTTGATTATGATGTCAGAGTTGTTTCTGAGGCTGTGGGTGGCATTGTGTTCTGCACGGGCTGAGGTTATGGGGCAAGTGATGCTGCTTTTCCACAATTTCAGCCTGTGCACACCGGTGGAAGCACTCTATGTAGAAGTCCAGTCTGTTGTTTCGACCTTCAAGAGGAGTCCACCCACAATCCTTCTTTTTGTAGTCTTGGTAAGAAGGTCTCTGTGGGTTAGTATATTGTTCAGAGGTGTGTTGGAAATATTTCTTGAGTCAGAGACGTCAAAAATAGGATTCTAGGTTACCTCTGAACAACATACTAACCCACAGAGACCTTCCTACCAACACTACAAAATAAATTTTTGCTCAAATAAATTTGTTAGTCTCTAAGGTGCCACAAGTACTCCTTTTCTTTTTGCGGATACATACTAACACAGCTGCTACTCTGAAACCAGTTTAAGAAGGATGAGATATAATTTTCTATAACTGAGACTCTACAAATGACCATATCATAATATTTACAGATACTTGAGAATAAAACCTCCTTTCTTGAAAACAGAGATGAGGGAGTCAAAAACAAGCAACATACTCATAAATTCAGGTCAACTTGTCTAGCGGAGAATATCAAGAAACCTGATCCTACTAAGACCTTGCCTCTTGGACCCATGACTTGTTTTATCTTCAGTGGAAGAAAAACTTGAATACCATCCTTGTCATTAGTTTCTGGGTTATTGAGCTGAGGGTGGAGATAACATGTAATTCACCAATTCCAGCCTGTAGCTGGGTTAACTGTGCTCCACTAATAAGTCCCGTGGCTTTCTCCAACTGCCCTAGTTTTTCCTCATGTTGCTGGCCCTTGTAAATATTCCAAATTGCCACTGAGCTATTGGCACCGTCCCATAGGCATTTTCCAAGTCCCTTTTCCTTCTAGAGAAGACCCATGCCCTTTGCTCTGATAAACAAATGGCAGCCCCCTTGGAGCAATTTGCGTATAAAGGTCCCTGCAAGTCCCTCCCTGCCAATGTACAATACTCCATTTCCTCCACCAGGGCCAATTCTTAATGTCTTTTGTAGTCAGGAATCCCTGGCCTTTGGCGGTTTCGGCAGAGTGAGAGTTCCTTCTTCTTTCTCGGAGTAGTTGTGGTGGAGGATCATGCAGGGGAGAGGTTACCAGCACATCACCCTGTAGTGGTTTGGTTCCTTTAACAGATGCTAGATATATGGTGGTTCCGTTAGTGGATGAGGGAGAGGTTACTAGCCCTTCACCTTGTCTTTGTTTCCTGCTGTCCAGGAGGAGGGAAAGAAGTACCAGAAGGAGAGAGAGGCTAACCAGCAGTCGGAGTAGAATCATTTCAAGGAGGTTGGGCCCTTTTTCAGTGAGAAGCATGGGTCCAGGCAGTCAGTCCTTGGCACTTCACGGTGGTGTTGGTAGTCAGCAGAACTCGATAAGGGCCTTTCCAGTGTGGGGTTTGAGCGGTCCTTCGTTGATGGACCTTTATGTAGACCCAGTCTCCTGGTTCCAACGAATGACAGGGTTGCTCATGATCCTTAGGTAATGCTGCTTTCACCTGTGAATAAAGAGACCTAACACATTTAATTAATGCCTGGCAGTAACTAAGCATTGTATCATCCATCAAATGAATGTTCATCTGGGCGGGGTGGGGGAGGGGCAGAGGAGGTGCTGCTGGAAGTCGCATCGGGCTCCCTGTCAGGATTTCATGAGGGCTAAGTCCAGTCTTTCAGTTGGGGGTGGACCTCATGCTCATTAATGCTAACGGAAGAGCATCTGGCCATTTTAAGTTTGTTTCTGCACAGATCTTCGCCAGTTCGTTTTTCAGAATCCCATTCCGATGTTCTACTGTCCTGGCAGACTGCGGGTGGTGGGGACAGTGGAGGTTGTGTTGGATCTGCAAAGATGCATATAACTCTTTTACAATCTGTTCAGTAAAATGAGTTTCACGATCACTGTTGATACCAACAGGTATGCCAAATCGTGGTACAAGATCCTTAAGCAAAATTTTCACAACAGACTTGGTATCTGCCTTTCTACAAGGGAAGGCTTCAACCCAGCTTGAAAAAACATCAACTAATACTAACACATACTCATAATTACAACATTTAGACATTTGAATAAAATCAATCTGAATATTTACAAAAGGTCCCCAGGGAGAGGGATGCGCTGCCTTTCTAGCTTTGACTGCTTTTCCAACATTATGGTGCTGGCAGATTGCACACTGTTGACAGTAATGTTGGGCTACAGGAGAAAAATTTGGTGCATACCAGTCTTATTTAACTGCAGCAATCATCCCCCCTTTGCTCATGTGTGCCATCCTGTGGTGCACGGGAGCAAAGCAGGGCAAAAGCACCTTAGGCGCAACCAGGAAGCCGTCCGGGGAGTGCCATAGGTGATCAGGATGCAAAGTGCACCCAGCAACACTCCAAGAACATTTTTCGGCTTTCGGTGCTGCGTCCTGGATCTTGGCAAGGTCCTCAAGGGAGGCCAGCTCAATCATGAAAAGAGTGTACACAGTCTGAGGGGCAGAAGGTGCTGTGGTTTTGGCTGCTGAATCAGCCAAAGCATTTCCATGTGTAACTTCAACATGAGGGGTTTGATGAGCAATACATTTTACAACAGCAACAGCTTTGGGCAACAGAAGGGCATCCAAAAGAGCAGCCACATATGTGCCATTTTTAATAGGCGAACCAGAGGATTTAAGGAAGCCTCTGTGTTCCCACAGTTGACCATAGTCATGTTCTACTCCAAAAGTGTAGCAGGAATCAGTATAAATAGTAACAGCTTGATCCTGTACCAAAATACAGGCTCGGTTCCAGGCAACGAGTTCGGCAACCTGGGCTGAAAATACAGAGGGAAGGAGGGCACTTTCAACGACAGAATACAAAGAGCATACAGCATAGCCAGCAACCAGATTTCCCTTAGAATTTCGCAAACATGAGCCATCTACAAAATAAATGAGGTCAGGGTTCTGTAAAGGCACATCCATGGGGTCTTCCCTTGGATGGGTAAGAATAGAAGTCACAGAGGCACAATCATGGGGCTCTCCGTCCTCTGGCTCAGGCAATAAGGAAGCAGGATTTAAAATGGGACAGGGAGTCAGGGTACTATGAGACAAAGATAGCAGCACAAGTTCATATTTGGTGAGGCGAGAAGTAGATAGATGTTGAGTCTTATATTTTAACAGAAGAGCCGCCACAGTAAGAGGTACTGCAACGCTCAAGGGTGACCCTAGGACTATGGATTCAGACAACTGCACAGGCAGAGCAGCTGCAGCTATAGTCTGCACACAAGGAGGAAACCCAGCTGCCACAGTGTCCAGGGCAGTGCTATAATGAGCAAGTGGGCGGTGTTTATCTCCTTGTTTTGCGTTAACACAGCTAAGGCAAACCCGTTGCGCTCATGGCAGAAAAGAACAAATGGTTTAGTGTAATCAGGAAGTCCAAGTGCCGGGGCACTAGAAAGGGCTTGTTTAATGTCCACAAAAGCTTGTTCAGCCTCCTGGGACCATGGGAATGGCTCAGGAGTGTCTGTCTTAGTCAGATTTTGTAATGGCTTAATTATTGTTGCATAACCCAAAATCCACTGTCTGCAGTACCCAGTCATGACAAGGAAGGTTCGCATTTGAGAGATAGTGACAGGCCTGGGCATTTTTAAGATAGTTGTAATGCAGGAATCTGAGAAATGATGGGTGCCGGATGAAATATCATGACCAAGGTAATGGACTCTTAGTTGGCAAAACTGGAGCTTTTCCTGAGATGCCTTGTGCCCCTTGGCAGCAAGAGCAGTCAAAAGAACTAAAGTAACAGTTTTACAGGATTCAAAGGAAGGGGATGCCAACAAAAGATCATCCACGTATTGTATGAGTATGGATTTTCCTGGGAAAACCACATCATCCAGATCCTTCTTTAGGATCTGGGAAAACAGGGATGAAGATTCGGTATATCCTTGGGGTAAGCAGGTCCAGATATATTGGAGCCCTCTATAGGTGAAGGCAAACAAATATTAGCTATCAGGATGAATAGGAATCAAAAAGAAGGCTGAACAAAGGTCCACAACAGTAAAATAAATGGCTGTAGGGGGCATACAAGGAAGTATGGTAGCTGGGTTTGGGACCACTGGAAAAGACGGCAAGACAACAGCATTAACTGCGCGGAGATCCTGAATGTAGTGATAGGTGTTCTTTCCCGGTTTCTTTACAGGGAGAATAGGTGTGTTACAAAAACTGGTAGTAGGGATGATAATACCTTTCTGTAACAAAGAATCTATCCCTGGAGCTATTCCTTCTTCCACTTCAGGACGTAGTGGATATTGTGGTACCCTTGCAAGTGGTTTGAAAGGGTCAACAAGAATTTTAACTGTTCAGCTGTTTGAATCTGCCCTACTTCATTTGCATGCTGAGACCAAAGATAAGAGGGTACTTGTGACAACAGCTTAACAAGATCATTACTGAGAGCTGCATTTGATTGGGCTGGCTCCTTTGTTTGAAGGACGGCCAGCACTAGTTTGGTATTCTCATCAGGGACTTCTAAGAACACGCCGTCTGGCGTGCAATAGATAGCGCAGCCCAATTTGCACGAAAGATCTCATCCCAACAAGTTAACAGGAGAGGACGGGCTGAGTAAAAAGGCATGTTGATCTGAAATGGGTCCCAAGGAAACAGAAAGGGGTTTAGTAATAGGATGGGGTACAGGCTGGTTTGAAATACCGATGGCATTAGTGTACGAGGATGACAAGGGAACGGACGGAAACTCAAAGGACCTTAAAGCTGATCTGCTAGCGCCAGTATCTACAAGACAAGCTAAAGCTTGTCCTTTGATTTCACATTTTACATATGGGCCTTTTTGATCAAGAGGAGTTAAAGGATGCATGATACAGTTACGTTCCCTCAGGCTGTCCTAATAGGAATTATTTTGTGGAGAAAAAGCAGGCGCATCAGGGTTCGGGAATGGGGATGGAGGGATTTGATGAGGTTGGTTATGGCATTCATTTTTCCAATGCCCTTCCTGGCCACAGTAGTGGCACGTATTGTTCCATGTCAAGTCAAGGCATGAGGGACCTCTCTTCTTCCCCAACTTCGTCCTCTCCCACCCCTCAGTACCCCACGGCCTCTATGTTGATAAGTCTGCAACTGCAAGGCCAGTAGTTTTGTTTCAGAACTTTCTTTCTTCTGCTCTATGCAAGCTATACAATGGTTGGCAACTGTCACCAATTCAGAAAGGGGCTTAGTTTGCCAGCCGATGCAGATCAACTTTAACTGCTGTTGAATCTTTGGCAAGAGTCCTTGAATGAAAGCAGCCCTCACTGCCTCTCTGGCATTGTTAGCTGGCAGGGCAATCCCTGAATATTGTTCAAACTTTTTTGTCAATTTATCTAAATAATCGGCAGGGGACTCGCCTTTGTTCTGTTTACAGTTGTTGATCTTTGTCCAATCCATTTTTCTAGGGCAAATTTCCAGAATGGCGATCATGGGGTGATTCCTAGCCTGAGCCAGGGCATCTCCAATTCTGGGGTCAGCATTGGGCCACTGGGCCTGAGCGAGTAGCCGTTGTTGAACTTTGGATGGCAGAACTACTCGCAAGAGTTTGTTAATGTCTGCTTATGATGGATTGTAACACTGAATCACTGTCTGGAGTTCCTCTCTAAATTTTTCTGGTTCCTCTCTAATAGTAGGAAATTCCTTAACTAAATTTCTAAGGTCCCCTGGTGTCCAGGGGTCACATACTGTAACCTAGTGATCTCCTTCACCAGGCAATTGCCTCAAGGGGGCCTGGATCACTACTGCCTGGTCTTGTTGGCTCCTAGTGTGTTTGGAGACCGGAGTGCAAGTATCAGAGCTAAGCAAGATGTTGGATAGATCAGGGACAGCCCTCGGCTGCTGATGTGGGTGAGGCAGTGGAGGGAGAGGTTCCTCTCTGGAATGAACGGCCTGTGTAGTCGATACGTGTGGTGGTGATGATGGTGCTACCATTTGGAAGCCCTCAGAAGGCATAGTCTGTGCGGCCCCGAGGGGCTGGTGGGAAGATGGCAGTGGGCACTGCCCATGTCCTGCCAGAGGCACAGCCTGCTGAGAAGCACTGTTGAAAAAATCCACAATGTCCTCGGCTGTCTCCTCCTCACTCTCAGTCTTTACTAATTGGGAATATAAAGGAGCCGAGGGGGTTGATGAGGTAGTTTGGGTAGGGGGACATCCGGATGCCTTGCATTTAGTTTTTAAATCCTGCACTTGGGTTTTTAACTTTTCCTGGGAGTCCTTTAGACTCCACACTGGAGACTCATGGAGTCTTTGTGGCTTCCTCCCACGAATAGACAAATTGTTCCCACTGTAGGTCAGGGATTTTTGGTGATTCAAGAGCTCTTCTGAGATGTATGATCTTATGTAAATTGAAGGTACCATCTAGCGGAAACTGTTTAGATGGATTATCACGCGTGTAAAAATTCCAGTTATTTAGATACTTACAAGTCCTAGGACTATAATGCATGTACATGTAGTATGCAGGGGTGCCTTTTGGTGTTCAGGAATGTTCTTAGATTGATCATTACCCATTTTTCAGGCACTCAGGGAAAGTTCACTGGGCCACGAGGTTCGGCTGACTCCCCTTGCTTTCAGAACTCCTGGATGGGGTAGTCCTGAGGCGGCTTAAGTCAGCTTAAGTCCCAGACCAGGTCAGCAAATAAGTAAGGGAAGACTTTTGTTCTCTCGCACTCCGGGGAAAGGGTCTACTGGGTCACGGGGTTCCACCATTCAGCGGCTTAAGTCCCAGACATAGTCAGCAGACTTGGCAAGGGAAATCTTTCACTGGGTCAGAAGGTTTGGCTGACTCCCCTTGCTTTCAGAACTCCCATATGGGGTAGTCCTGGCACGGCTGGAGTCAGCATAAGTCTTTAGACCTGGTCAGTGGCATTCACTCCTCAGTCATTCACTCAGTCTTATTCATTCCCCACATACCTGGATGCATCTCGCTTAACCATAATCTTAATTCCTTACTTCCAGATTTATCACTTTTCCTTATGTGAAGCAGCAGTCTCCTCAGCACCGATATGCAGCTGCAACCTGTCCCTTATTTGAGGCGGCAATCTCCTCAGCACTGCTTTGCATCTGACCTTGTTGCAAAATCAATAAGTTTGCATGGCATGAGCCCAAGAGGGACAGAAGGCCCCACGGGCAGTCCTCCTCCGAACCCCATTAGAGATTTCAAAAGGTCTCTTACCTCTTGTCTGGCACCTTGGGGTTCAAAGGGGAATGGTCTGTAGTGATTGCCGCTGTCTCAGCCGGGTGTTGCCATCCGAGTCACGGCACCAAATTGTGGAAGAAAACAAGCCCTCACTCTGTGTTTGTTAGCAACAAGTCAGAGACAGTTTATTATGAGCAATTGCAAGGGAAGACTGAGGTCTGACAGGGGGTCCCCTGAGCTTAGGCAGATCTTCTCCCTACAAGCAGTGTAAGACAAGTATTTATACTTTCCCCTTATATACATCAACAGCTAACAGTTAGCCTTTGTTTATTCAAATTCCCTCCAGACACTACCTTATCTCAAGGTTTCTGCTTAAGTCAGCATTCCATCTTAAAAAACTAAAAGCAAGGCGAAAACAGCATCTCTTACAACTCTCGCGTTATTAAGGTAAGGGTTAGGGTTAGGGTTTCCTTTCACTCTATCCTTAAATTGACTAAGACATCTACCCCCAGATCCTCTGTCAAGGTTCCTTCCCCACTCTGAACTCTAGGGTACAGATGTGGGGACCTGCATGAAAGACACCCTAAGCTTATTCTTACCAGCTTAGGTTAAAAACTTCCCCAAGGTACAAACTTTGCCTTGTCCTTGAACCGTATGCTGCCACCACCAAGCGTTTTAAACAAAGAACAGAGAAAGATCCCACTTGGAGATGTCTTCCCCCAAAATATCCCCCCAAGCCCTACACCCCCTTTCCTGGGGAAGGCTTGATAAGAATCCTTACCAGTTGGTACAGGTGAACACAGACCCAAACCCTTGGATCTTAAGATCAATGAAAAATCAATCGGGTTCTTAAAGGAAGAATTTTAATTAAAGAAAAGGTAAAAGAATCACCTCTGTAAAATTAGGATGGTAAATACCTTACAGGGTAATCAGATTCAAAACATAGAGAATGCCTCTAGGCAAAACCTTAAGTTACAAAAAGACACAGCTTATTTTACCAGCCATTAAACAAAAGAAAATTTAACACACGTTCTAGCTAGATTACTTACAGCTTTACAGGAGTTGTAAGGCTGAATTCCTGATCTGTTCCCGGCAAAAGCATCACACAGACAGACCCTTTGTTCTCCCCCCTCCAGATTTGAAAGTATCTTGTCCCCTCATTGGTCATTTTGGGTCAGGTGCCAGCTAAGTTACCTTAGCTTCTTAACCAGGTGAAAGGGTTTTGCCTCTGGCTAGGAAGGATTTTATAGCACCTTATACAGAAAAGTGGTTACCCTTCCCTTTATATTTATGACATCCTCCTTTTTCACTTTTTCTGCTTCCACACCATCGTTACACAAGCCAATGTGAGAGAAGTCTTCAATGTACTACACAGTATCCTAACAGCCTATAGGGCAGTGGTTCTCAAACTTTTGTACTGGTGACTCCTTTCACATAGTAAGCCTCTGAGTGTGACCCTCCATATAAATTATAAACACTTTTTAATATATTTAACACCATTATAAATGCTGAAGGCAAAGCAGGGTTTGGGGTGGAGGCTGACAGCTCGCGACCCCCCATGTAATAACCTTGTGACCCCCTGAGGGGTCCTGACCCCCAGTTTGAAAACCCCTGCTATAGGGGTCACCAAATCTTTGTCTTCAAGAATCTGTGGATGTCAAGGTTCCTCCCCCACTCTGAACTCTAGGGTACAGATGTGGGGACCTGCATGAAAAACCTCCTAAGCTTATCTTTACCAGCTTAGGTCAAAACTTCCCCAAGGTAACAAATATTACCCCCGTTATCCTTGGAATGGCCGCTACCACCACCAAACTGATACTGGTTACTGGGGAAGAGCTGTTTGGACGCGTCCTTCCCCCCAAAATACTTCCCAAAACCTTGCACCCCACTTCCTGGACAAGGTTTGGTAAAAAGCCTCACCAATTTGTCTAGGTGACTACAGACCCAGACCCTTGGATCTTAAGAACAATGAACAATCCTCCCAACACTTGCACCCCCCCTTTCCTGGGAAATGTTGGATAAAAAGCCTCACCAATTTGCATAGGTGACCACAAACCCAAACCCTTGGATCTGAGAACAATGAAAAAGCATTCAGTGTTTTACAAGAAGACTTTTAATAAAAAATAGAAGTAAATAGAAATAAAGAAATCCCCCCTGTAAAATCAGGATGGTATATATCTTACAGGGTAATTAGATTCAAAAACATAGAGAACCCCTCTAGGCAAAACCTTAAGTTACAAAAAAGATACACAGACAGAAATAGTTATTCTATTCAGCACAATTCTTTTCTCAGCCATTTAAAGAAATCATAATCTAACACATACCTAGCTAGATTACTTACTAAAAGTTCTAAGACTCCATTCCTGTTCTGTCCCCGGCCAAGACGACTGCAGACAGAGACACAAACCCTTTCCTTTATATTTATGACACGCCCCCCAAATCTCAGCTAGGGTGAAACACTGGCTGGGATTTCTTCCTGGAGCTCTAGGAAAACAGAGTTAATAAGACACATGCATCTCTAAATATACTACCAAGTACATAAAGACTAACAATATTTTCCACATCTCAAGGACGATTTTAACCAGTTGATTCTGGGAAACTTTCACGGGAGAGTGCATCAGCCACTTTGTTAGAAGCTCCTGAGATGTGTTGGATGTCGAAATCAAAATCTTGGAGAGCTAAACTCCACCGAAGAAGTTTTTTGTTAGTTTCTTTGACGGTGTGAAGCCACTTTAGTGCAGCATGGTCGGTTTGCAGGTGGAAACGCCGTCCCCAAACATATGGGCGTAGCTTTTCCAGAGCGTAGACAATGGCATAACATTCTTTTTCAGAGACTGACCAGTTGCTTTCCCTCTCAGACAGTTTTTTGCTGAGAAACACTACAGGGTGGAATTCTTGATCAGGTCCTTTCTGCATTAAAACTGCTCCCACACCACGCTCGGATGCATCTGTGGTTACTAGGAACGGTTTGTCAAAGTCTGGGGCCCTTAGTACAGGGTCAGACATGAGTGTCGCTTTAAGCTTGTTAAAGGCCTTCTGACACTTTCCGGTCCACTGAACAGCATTTGGCTGTTTCTTTTTGGTTAGGTCTGTCAGTGGGGCAGCGATTTGGCTGTAGTGCGGTACAAATCGTCTGTAATAACCGGCCAAGCCTAAGAAGGATTGAACCTGTTTCTTTGACTTTGGGACAGGCCACTTTTGGATAGCATCCACTTTGGCCTGTAGGGGGCTGATAGTTCCTTGACCCACCTGGTGTCCAAGGTAAGTCACTCTGTTTAGGCCTATTTGACACTTCTTAGCCTTAACAGTTAGTCCTGCCTCCCTTATGCGCTCAAGGACTTTTTGTAGATGTTCCAGGTGGTCTGCCCAGGAATCCGAAAATATGGCCACATCGTCAAGGTAGGCGACTGCATATTTTCCTAATCCCGCTAGGAGACCATCTACAAGTCTTTGGAAAGTGGCGGGTGCATTTCGCAGCCCGAAAGGGAGTACATTAAATTCATACAGCCCGAGATGTGTGATGAAGGCTGACCTTTCCTTGGCAGATTCATCTAGCGGTACCTGCCAGTACCCCTTGGTTAAGTCCAAGGTAGAGATGAACTGGGCCCTTCCCAGTTTCTCTAATAGTTCATCTTTGCGTGGCATGGGATAGTTGTCTGGGCGAGTTACAGCATTTAGCTTACGGTAGTCCACGCAAAAACGTATTTCCCCATCTGGTTTGGGAACTAGAACCACTGGAGATGCCCATGCACTTTCAGAGGGGCGGATTACACCCATCTGTAACATATCCTGGATCTCCCGTTCTATAGCAGTTTTAGCTTGAGGAGACACCCGGTAAGGTTGGACCCTAATTGGGTGAGCATTACCTGTGTCAATGGAGTGGTATGCCCGTTCAGTCAGTCCTGGGGTGGCTGAGAACGTTGGCGCGTAGCTAGTGCACAGCTCCTGGATCTGCTGTCGCTGCATACGCCCAAGGGTCATGGAGAGGTTCACCTCTTCCACACCACCAGCACATTTCCCTTCGTAGTAGACACCTTCAGGCCACTCAGCGTCGTCTCCTCCCTGGGCTGTAAACTGACAAACCTTTAATTCTCTGGAATAAAAGGGCTTTAGAGAATTAATATGATACACCTTAGGCTTTCGGTTGGAGGTGGGGAATGCTATGAGATAATTAACAGCTCCCAGGCGCTCCTGGACCACGAATGGCCCTTCCCACGATGCTTCCATTTTATGGGCCTGGAGCACCTTTAAGACCATGACCTGGTCTCCTACTTTGAAGGAACGCTCTCTGGCATGTTTATCATACCAGGCTTTTTGCTCTTTTTGAGCATCCTGTAAGTTTTCTCTAGCAAGGGCTAAAGAGGTTCGGAGGGTGGTTTGTAGGTTGGTTACAAAGTCCAGAATGTTAGTTCCTGGAGAAGGTGTAAATCCCTCCCATTGCTGCTTCACCAACTGCAATGGCCCCTTAACCTCACGGCCATATACAAGTTCAAATGGGGAAAACCCTAAACTGGGATGTGGTACAGCTCTGTAGGCAAAGAGCAACTGCTGCAATACTAGGTCCCAATCATTGGAGTGCTCATTTACGAATTTACGTATCATGGCCCCCAAAGTTCCATTAAACTTCTCCACCATGCCATTTGTTTGATGATGGTAAGGAGTGGCAACCAAGTGATTTACCCCATGAGCTTCCCAAAGGTTTTTCATAGTTCCTGCCAGGAAATTAGTCCCTGCATCTGTGAGGATGTCGGAGGGCCAACCTACCCTGGCAAAAATGTCTGCTAGTGCCTGGCACACACTTTTAGCCCTGGTGTTGCTTAGAGCTACTGCTTCCGGCCATCGGGTGGCAAAATCCATGAAAGTCAGTATGTACTGCTTTCCTCTGGGTGTCTTTTTCGGAAAAGGACCCAGAATATCCACAGCTACTCGCTGAAATGGAACTTCAATGATGGGGAGTGGCTGGAGAGGAGCTTTGACCTGGTCTTGGGGTTTTCCCACTCTTTGGCACACCTCACAAGACTGGACATAGGTAGAAACATCCTTGCCCATTCCCTCCCAGTGGAATGACCCCCCCAAACGGTCTTTGGTCCTGTTCACCCCAGCATGGCCACTAGGGTGATCATGGGCTAAGCTCAAGAGCTTGGCCCGGTATTTAGTTGGAACTACCAACTGTCTCTGAGGATGCCAGTCTTCCTGGTGTCCCCCAGAAAGAGTTTCCTTGTATAAAAGTCCTCTTTCTACAACAAACCTGGATCGATTAGAAGAGCTGAGAGGCGGTGGGTTGCTCCGTGCCGCCGTCCAAGCTCTCTGGAGGCTTTCATCTGTTTCCTGTTCGGTCTGGAACTGTTCCCTTGATGCTGGAGACATCAGTTCCTCATGGGATTGTGGACCTAGGCTTGGTCCCTCTGGAAGCGATATAGGGGATGGAGCTGTTTCTGTTGACTGTGAACCGCTCTCCGCTGGTGCACTATGTTGGGATTCAGGCTCCGGCTGAGCCTCTTGTGTAGGGTTATCGGCTGCTGCCAGTTCAGGTTCGGTGGGGCCCTCTGGTGTTGAGGTTGCAAGTACTGGATTCAGTGCTGACACGGGGTCTGGTGTTGGTTGTTCGGCTGGTTCCGGTTCTGGGACTGGTTCCGTCTGGGTCTCTGGGACTGGATCCACTACTGCTGTTGCAGACATTGGCCTGGGGTCCAGGTCCATCACCTCTGACTGGGTCCTGATAGAAGTTTCCGGAACAGAGCTAGGCCTCACGGCTTGTTTAGCCTGGTTGCGGGTGACCATTCCCACCCTCTTGGCCTGCTTCACATGATTGGCCAAGTCTTCCCCCAACAGCATGGGGATGGGATAATCATCATAGACTGCAAAAGTCCACATTCCTGACCAGCCCTTGTACTGGACAGGCAACTTGGCTGTAGGCAAATTGAAAGAGTTGGACTTGAAGGGTTGAATCGTCACTTGGATCTCTGGGTTGATTAAATTGGGGTCCACTAAGGAAGCATGGATAGCTGACACTTGTGCTCCGGTGTCCCTCCACGCGGTGACCTTCTTCCCACCCACACTCACAGTTTCCCTCCGCTCCAAGGGTATCTGGGAGGTATCTGGGCCTGTGGACCTCTGGTGTGATTCCGGTGCAATGAACTGTAATCTGTTGGGGTTCTTGGGGCAGTTGGCCTTTACATGCCCCAGCTCGTTACACTTAAAACATCGTCCAGCTGACGGGTCACTGGGGCGAGGAGGGTTGCTGGAGAACGGGGTGGTGGGACGATAAGGGGTCTGGAGGGTTCTTTGGGAGGTAGGTGGGGCTTTGGGCGGCCCCCGGTAATAGGGTGTGGTCTGGGGTGGTCCCTTCTGGTCTCCGCTCCAACTGCGACCAGTTTTCTTCTTCTCTGCCACCTCCACCCATCTGGCTCCAATCTCTCCTGCCTCAATTACAGTTTTGGGTTTCCCATCTATGATGTATCTTTCTATTTCCTCAGGAACACCCTCTAAGAATTGTTCCATTTGCATTAGGAAGGGCAAATTTACTGGAGATTCAACACTTGCTCCTGATATCCAGGCATCCCAATGTTTTACAATGTGGTAGGCATGTCGGGTAAATGACATGTCTGGTTTCCACCTTAGGGCTCTGAACCTCCGACGAGACTGCTCGGGTGTTATCCCCATTCTGACTCTCGCCTTGGATTTAAACAGTTCATACTTGTTCATGTGTTCTTTAGGCATTTCAGCTGCCACCTCAGCTAAGGGTCCACTGAGCTGCGGCCTCAGCTCTACCATGTATTGGTCAGTAGAGATGTTGTACCCAAGGCAGGCCCTTTCGAAGTTTTCTAAGAAGGCCTCAGTATCATCACCTGCCTTGTAGGTGGGGAACTTTCTGGGATGGGAAGTGGTACCTGGAGAAGGATTGCTAGGGTTTGTTGGTATATTCTGCTGGGCCTTTATCCTCTCCATCTCCTCCACATGCTTCCTCTCTTTTTCCTTCTCCTCCTCCTTCAGCCGCATGAGTTCTATCTGTCTTTCATGTTCCCTTTGTTTTTCCTCAGCCTGAAATTTGGCTAATTCCAGCTGTAGTCGAGCTGAGGATTTGGCCATTCTAACCTCTCTGTTTTTAACTAACTTTACACCCGAGGTTTAGAAATAAACAAACAAAACTTGGCTGTAAACTTTTGCTGTGCTGGAATAGAGTACCTATTCTCTGATAGTGATTGTCAGCCTACAGAAAAAGACAATTCCCTTGTCTCTGCTCTGGGCTCAAATTAAAGCAAAAAACCTCCAACTACTTGGGAAACTGCTTACCCAGCCCAAAGAAAAAAAAAAATTTCTTTTCAAACCTGTGCTCCTTGTAAAACAAAAAAAAAAATCAAAATCCTAAAAAAAAACCCTGCCACTTTTGTCTCCAGGCAAATGGGTAGAGCACACACCCCCTATTTACTTTTAGGAAGAAAAGAAAAAAAAAAAACCTCTGGGTTGGAAGACTGTGAATTTCCCTGCAGGAGTTAAGTACCCTGCCTCCAGGCAAGAAAACCTGCAATTCACAAGATAATCCCCTTTTGTCTCTGCTTGGCCACAAAGCAGAGAGAAACCAAGCTGCTTTCAGTTTCAAAGCTGCCTTCTGGACTTCCTAAAAATTCCTTTTTAAAATCTGTATTTCTAGTTCAAAAAATCTCAACTGGATCTCAAAATGATTTCAGGTTAATCCCACCACTGTGCCACCATGTCAAGGTTCCTCCCCCACTCTGAACTCTAGGGTACAGATGTGGGGACCTGCATGAAAAACCTCCTAAGCTTATCTTTACCAGCTTAGGTCAAAACTTCCCCAAGGTAACAAATATTACCCCCGTTATCCTTGGAATGGCCGCTACCACCACCAAACTGATACTGGTTACTGGGGAAGAGCTGTTTGGACGCGTCCTTCCCCCCAAAATACTTCCCAAAACCTTGCACCCCACTTCCTGGACAAGGTTTGGTAAAAAGCCTCACCAATTTGTCTAGGTGACTACAGACCCAGACCCTTGGATCTTAAGAACAATGAACAATCCTCCCAACACTTGCACCCCCCCTTTCCTGGGAAATGTTGGATAAAAAGCCTCACCAATTTGCATAGGTGACCACAAACCCAAACCCTTGGATCTGAGAACAATGAAAAAGCATTCAGTGTTTTACAAGAAGACTTTTAATAAAAAATAGAAGTAAATAGAAATAAAGAAATCCCCCCTGTAAAATCAGGATGGTAGATATCTTACAGGGTAATTAGATTCAAAAACATAGAGAACCCCTCTAGGCAAAACCTTAAGTTACAAAAAAGATACACAGACAGAAATAGTTATTCTATTCAGCACAATTCTTTTCTCAGCCATTTAAAGAAATCATAATCTAACACATACCTAGCTAGATTACTTACTAAAAGTTCTAAGACTCCATTCCTGTTCTGTCCCCGGCCAAGACGACTACAGACAGAGACACAAACCCTTTCCTTTATATTTATGACAGTGGACTTATTAGTTTTCTCAAAGCATCTAATCCAGCTCCAGTGGCCCCGACTAAGACACTGCTCTAGCTATAGTGCTCCAAGCCTCCTTTCTCTTTTCCTATCTCCTAGTGCTCTTTTTATTTTTGTTTTGTTGTGTGTGTTCTCTTCTCAATCACTTTCTCCTTCCTTGATCTCCTTTTTCCTTCACTCATTTTTCACTGCTTCCTTTTCTTGTCTTCATCCCCCATTTTCTCCTCCCTTTTTAAAGGTTTATAATATTGTGGCCTCTAGCAATCTCTGATATGAAGCTACCATGCTATTGTGTTCTGTTTAATTCTCCTGGACATTTCCCTGAAGCAATGGTCTGTAAAATTCTGTTCGGGTAAGGGAGATTTATGTCATCTAATGGAGAAGAGAACAGGGAAATCTTATTTAAGGTAGAAGGCTGTGAGCTAAATATATCATAAGTAGCATTCTGTAACTCATTTTACTTATCCTAGCTTCTCCTGTATTTTCTATGACTATTTCCCCATCTGATTCTTACTTTAATACTAATAAATCCTCAGAATCCTGAGTCACTGGAGTGAAGGGGAGGTTTAGAGACAAAGCCATGTGATCATTTTCAACCAAACCTACCATGCTGCTTTCTTCTCTTGCAGTGGTAAGCTACAGAATGATCCACAGCAGGAAAAGAATCTGGATAATCTCCCAAACATAGAAACTCCCTCCATGAAAACAGCAAAAGTCTCAACAGCAAAGGCAATGAGAATGTTTTCTAGGTTCTCAGCTGACATGAGCTTCATTCACATAAGTTTCAGAGTAACAGCCATGTTAGTCTGTATTCGCAAAAAGAAAAGGAGTACTTGTGGCACCTTAGAGACTAACCAATTTATTTGAGCATGAGCTTTCGTGAGCTACAGCTCACTTCATCGGATGCATACTGTGGAAACTGCAGAAGACATTATATACACAGAGACCATGAAACAATACCTCCTCCCACCCCACTCTCCTGCTGGTAATAGCTTATCTAAAGTGATCATCAGGTTGGGCCATTTCCAGCACAAATCCAGGTTTTCTCACCCCCCACCCCCCCACACAAATTCACTCTCCTGCTGGTGATAGCCCATCCAAAGTGACAACTCTTTACACAATGTGCATGATAATCAAGTTGGGCCATTTCCTGCACAAATCCAGGTTCTCTCACCCTCTCACCCCCCTCCCAAAAACCACACACACAAACTCACTATCCTGCTGGTAATAGCTTATCCAAAGCCTATTTCCCCTTGTTTTTGTCTACCCCACCCCCCCCGCCCCGACGTTCTGGTTAAACTTGGATTTATGCTGGAAATGGCCCACCTTGATTATCATGCACATTGTAAGGAGAGTGGTCAGTTTGGATGAGCTATTACCAGCAGGAGAGTGAGTTTGTGTGGGGGGTGGGGTGAGAAAACCTGGATTTGTGCTGGAAATGGCCCACCTTGATTATCATGCACATTGTAGGGAGGGTGGTAACTTTGGATGAGCTATTACCAGCAGGAGAGAGAGTTTGTGTGTGCATGGGGGTGGGGGGGTGAGAAAACCTGGATTTGTGCTGGAAATGGCCCACCTTGATTATCATGCACATTGTAGGGAGAGTGGTCACTTTGGATAAGCTATTACCAGCAGGAGAGTGAGTTTTTGTGTGTGTGTGTTTTTTGAAAAAAGGGGGTGGGGGGTGAGAAAACCTGTATTTGTGCTGGAAATGGCCCACCTTGATTTTCATACACATTGTGAGGAGAGTGGTCACTTTGGATAAGCTATTACCAGCAGGAGAGTGAGTTTGTGTGTGTGGTTTTTGGAGGGGGGTGGGGGGGGTGAGAAAACCTGGATTTGTGCTGGAAATGGCCCACCTTGATTATCATACACATTGTAAAGAGAGTGGTCACTTTGGATGGGCTATTACCAGCAGGAGAGTGAGTTTGTGTGTGGGGGGGCGGAGGGTGAGAAAACCTGGATTTGTGCTGGCAATGGCCCAACTTGGTGATCACTTTAGATAACTATTACCAGCAGGAGAGTGGGGTGGGAGGAGGTATTGTTTCATGGTCTCTGTGTATATAATGTCTTCTGCAGTTTCCACAGTATGCATCCGATGAAGTGAGCTGTAGCTCACGAAAGCTCATGCTCAAATAAATTGGTTAGTCTCTAAGGTGCCACAAGTACTCCTTTTCTATTCACATAAGTGATGCTTTCAGTAATTATCGGAAGAAGGGAATTTGCTGTTAATGAATCTGTAGGGGAAGTGGAAGGAGCTTTAGTTTGAGGTTATGGCAAGTTTCTACAAAAAGTGTTCTCTTGTCCAGATTTCCAGCATTGTGTCCCATCATGCACATTCATTCAGTTAAAGAAAAGTAACCTTAATGGATTCACTGGTTTCTGGTTTGTGGCTACCCAAATAGTTCCTTGAAGATTTCACTGTTAGAAAATTAGTGGTCACAGTACCTGTCAGATTTTGCACCTGGATTCTGCTGCCTCCAGATTCCTTCTTCTCCCCAGATCACTGGGTTAGAAATAGCAGGTTAAAGGACTTTCTGAAATTCTGTTTTTTTAATTTTCTGATTTGCATCATGAGTAAGAACATGGTGTCCTGTCAGACGTCATGCTGTAAAACATCAGTACTTATTAATGATTCACCATCGTGTTTAATAGTGTTACAAATAGGATTCAGCAAACCAGTCTGCACAAGAGCTTGGAAATAAAATTAAGGAATTTATATCATAGCACATTTGATAAATGGGCATTTGAATTTGTTCTTGACAAAATAAGAACTTTTGTGAAGATATCATGCAGTGGTATAGATATAGCACAGTCTATGCTTGCAGTATTAGCCAACACAAACTCTATAAGGGCCAGAGTTATTTCTAATCTAGATAGATTTCAAATTGATATTTATCTTGCATCCTGACAAATATGAAAAACAGGATGTTTACGTCTTTTTCTTGCTGACCAAAAAATATTTCCAAGCTTGGAAACATACCCTAAGACAGTGGTTCTCAACTGGGAGTATGCAGAGGTCTTCCAGGGGTACATCAACTTATCTAGATATGTTTCTAGTTTTACAACAGGCTATATAAAAAGCACTAGCAAAGTCAGTACAAACTAAAATTTCATACAGACAAGGACTTGTATATACTGCTCTATATACTATACACAGAAATATAGGTACAATATTTAGATTCCAATTGATTTTAGTTTATAATTATATTTTAAAAGTAAGCAATTTATCCATCATAGTGTGCTGTGACACTTTTGTATTTTTATGTCTGATTTTGTAAACAAGTAGGTTTTAAGTGAGGTGAAACTTGGGGATACGCAAGACAAATCAGCCTCCTGAAAATGGTACAGTAGTCTGGAAAGGTTGAGAACCACTGCCCTAAGAGAGTAGATGATGCAGCTGTCCCTTAACCTCAACACCCATCACAAAGAGTCTCAGCAGTAAAACAGAGAATGTATAAGGTAATGCCAAGTTGTAAATGAATTCCGCATATGAAACAGGGAAAATGTGGATGCAAATACAGGAGCTCAGACAGGTGCAATGAATAGGTCCACTGCTCCAGTCTATAGGTGATAATAGGCTAGTCTAAACTAAAGTGCTACATCAGTACCGATGCAGCTGTGCTGCTGTAGCATGTCTGGTGAAGACGCTCTATGCTGATGGGAGAGAACTCTCTCATCTGCATAATTACTCCACTACGTCAATTCAAGTTTTTCTCCACTATGTCAGTGGGACACCATCTCCTGATGACATAGCACATGTGGGGGAAGCCCTTAAGTTGCTCTAACTTGCATCACTCAAGTGGCAACTTTTGCACACCCTTGAGTGACATATATTATATCGACATAAGCAGTCATGTAGACCTGCCCTGAGTTTCAATCATCATACAGGGCATGATTAAGGGATAAGCACTCTACAACCATGTTGATGGCCCCAGATTCTGGAATGACGTGATTTATAACAGAGTATCAGCTTTCATTTAGAGGAAAAAAGTGAGTTTCTAGCCTTCAAGCTTGTGAAGAAAAGCTTGAAAATGTGACCTGAGTGTAATTAATGGAGAGATGCCTGCGTGAGTCTGCAGCCAGCCTGAAACAAATAGCTTTGCAGTGTGAACTGCTCTACTAACCTCAATAGGTTGTCAGCTCCAAGACCCACTGCTGTGGGAGGGAGGAACCTTGGTAAAACCACCTCAGTTCTCACTAGTGGCTCTGAGTAGCTGCGTGCACAAAGCAGTGCCAAATCCCAGAACCTTGCCTTGTTGGGCATGTTAAACCTTGTGAAGGTAGCTAGCAGAGGCAACTGCTGGTGAAGGGTTGCCAGGTGGCTGCC
This sequence comes from Lepidochelys olivacea, assembly GCF_965140295.1. NCBI lineage: Eukaryota > Metazoa > Chordata > Testudines > Cheloniidae > Lepidochelys > Lepidochelys olivacea. Next base: position 74,955,533 of record NC_140417.1, on the reverse strand, counting down.
AAAGAGGAGGAGTTAAATGCTTTGTGAATATTAGACCATAGAAACTGAATGAAGAATGGAAAATGCTTCATTCAGTCTCGTTGTTTTTAGATGACAAATCTGAGGAACTGTTCCAGATTGAGGTGTCATTAGAGGAGGTTTCGGAACAAATTGATAAACTAAACAGTAATAAGTCACCAGGATCAGATTGGTATTCACCCAAGATTTCTGAAAAAAAATGTGAAATTGCAGAACTACTAACTGTAGTCTGTAACCCATCATTTAAATCAGCTTCTGTACCAAATGACTGGAGGATAGCTAATGTGATGCCAATTGTTAAAAAGGGCTCCAGAGATGATCCTGGCAATTACAGGCTGTTAAGCCTGACTTCAGTTCCAGGCAAGTTAGTTGAAACTACAGTAAAGAACAAAATTGTCAGACACATAGATGAATATAATATGTTGAGGAAAAGCAACATGGTTTTTGTAAAGTGAAATCATTCCTCATCAACCTACTAGAATTCTTTGAGGGGGACAAAAAGCACCTGGACAAAGGAGATCCAGTGGTTATAGTGTACTTAGATTTTCAGAAAGCCTTTACAAGGTCCGTCACAAAAGACTCTTAAACAAAGTAAGATGTCATGAGATAAGACGGAAGGTCCTCTCATGGATGGGTAACTGGTTAAAGATAGGAAACAAAGGGTAAGAATAAATGGTCAGATTCCAGAATGAGTAACTGGGCAACAAAATGGCAGTTGAAATTCAATGTTGATAAATGCAAAGTAATGCACATTGAAAAACATAATCCCAATCCCATAAACATAATCCCAACTATACATATAAAATGATGGGGTCTAAATTAGCTGTTACGCAAGAAAGAGAACTTGGAGTCATTGTGGACAGGTCTCCAAAAGCATTGACCCAATGTGCAGTGGCAGTCAAAAAAAGCAAACAGAATACTGGGAATCATTCAAAAAGAGAGAGATAATAAAACAGATAATATTATATTACCTCTATATAAATCCATGGTATGCCCACATCTTGAATACTGTGTGCAGCTGTGGGTCATCCCATTTCAAAAAAGATATATTGGAATTGGAAAAGGTTCAGAAAAGGGCAACAAAAATGATTAGGGGTATGGAATGGCTTCTGTATGAGGAGAGATAATAAGACTAGGACTTTTCAGACTAGAAAAGAAATGACTAAGGGAGGATATGATAGAGGTCTATAAAATCATGACTGGTGTGGAGAAAGTAAATAAGGAAGTGCTCTTTACTCCTTCTCATAACAAAAGAACTAGGGGTCACCAAATGAAATTAATAGGTAGCAGGTTTAAAACAAACAAAAGGAAGTATTTCTTCACACAACACACAGTCAACCTGTGGGACTCTTTACCAGAGGATGCTGTGAAGGCCAACAGGATTCAAAAAAGAATTAGATAAATTCATGGAGGATTGGTCCACCAATTGCTATTAGCCAGGATGGGCAGGGATAGTGTCCCTAGCCTCTGTTTGGGAATGAGCAACAGGGGATAGATCACTTGGTGATTACCTGTTCTATTCATTCCCTCTGGGGCACCTGGCAGTGGCCACTGTTGGAAGTCAGGATATTGGGCTGGATGGACCTTTGATCTGACCCAGTATGGCCGTTCTTACGTTCTTATTGTTGTTAATCTAACAGATCGGAATCAAGGAAGAAGAGAGCTGAGCAAATTATTTTCAGTAATTTATTTGATTAATTTAGCCTCTTTGTCTGCTTGTGGAATGGAGTGTCCATCAGCAGATCATGATTTCTTTACAATTGATGAATCTATAGATCTCTCTGTGTATCTATCCAGGTTATTATATTGTTACCCATCACTGTATCCATACATCTGATTTGCTCATTATTAATTTGTTGGCATTTTTTCATATTTTTCCACGCTCTATAGTCTCATTCCAATGGGGCATCACACTCCGACTCATAAGTACTTGAAATATAAGCTTATTCCTTAGTTTTGAGTGGCCAAATAATGAGTAACATGATATCATTTGGATACACATTACTCTGAAAACAAAAATATCCTGAAGAAGCCACAGAAGCTTTGATTCAAAGAGAAATAAGCAGCATAAGGGAATTTTAGAAAATGTTGAACTTTTCCTTTTCTGGGTCTTAACAAACAGACTTCTGTAAATGTACTGACATACACACAAAGTAACTGTACATATAACTGACTGGTATGGTTAGATTTTTTTTGGGGGGGGGGTGCTCATTTAATGGCCTTTCTGAGAAACTGACACAAATTCATGAAATGGTTCAGTTGACCTGAATCTGCATTTTTTGTATAAAAAAAAATCAGATGAAAAATGTTGCCTAGCTTTACTCCGATGGTCCTAACAATTTCACCTTGCCACACTAAGCCCCACATACACCTCAGGAATGAGGATCCTAAAACTGATCTCCAAGCATCCTTTGTTGCAGCACAGCATGTAGTAGACCTGACAGAGGGCCTCATTTTCGGCCAGTTTCTCGGCTTTGCTCCAGCTCTGCATGGCCCAGCTGACAGGGTGGGTGAAAGGTGGCATCAAGGATCCTAGGCCTGATTGAGAGTTGCCTCACAGGGCTGTTACACAGAGGTGCTCCAGCCATGTCCCAGCCATGCCGTTTATATCAGCTCTGTACCACATTGAGATGCTGTTAAACCAGAAGAGTCCCAAATCAGTAAATCAAGCTGGCTTTGCACCATGAAGCAAGCAGGATATGGAATCAGAATCTGGCCTTGTTTGTACATGCAAAAATTAAAGTATGAGAATACAAACCTTAAGGAAGTTTAGTTATTTCACAACAAATACCTGCTTGCTTGGCCTTCTCACCGACGATAACACATCAGTTGGTTTGGTTACCACATACCATATCAAATCATCATAATGGTTGAGTTTAAAAGTGAATTTAAAAGATTAAAATTGCTAAAATTCTCCTGTTTAAAGTGTTGCCATATTTATCTTATCCTTTCTGTGGTGCAACTGAAACAGCGTTGCAGGATTCCATGACCTCCGTCAGCTGACATGTGCATCTGTCCCAAGCATATGTTCTGTATGCAAAGGCAAAAAAGAACTGTCATTTAATCTATTGTTACCAGTATCTCAGTACATTGAACAAGATCAATAATGTATTGTCAGTCTCAGAATCTCCAGCGAGCTCAATATGGGGAGTGTTCAGTATGCAAAAGTGCAACAAAAGGGGCATCGGTCTCCTACAGACTGACTGCTGATTGATGCATGGCTCTTGCAAGTTCATGTGCTACCTCTCATCTTCCCATTTGCATCTGAAGCAAGTGATAATAGCTACATGTGACATCTGGAAGGCACCAGTTTTATTTTTGAGCACTAACTCTCTTAAGTCAACGTGCACTTGGACAAAAGGTGTTTGACAAATTGTTTTTTTAATCTTTCTTGTAATAAGTGGTATAATCACCCTGTACATTTTGCAGATCAAATGGTTCTTACAGTGTCTCTCTTCTGTAATGAAATATCTGTTATCCACCCCATGTTCCTCTGCTGTTTTCAGGCTCTGAGAGACTGTGAGCTGCTGATCTTTTTGTTAACTCATTGGTGGTGTATTGTTCTTGGCAGGAAGCTGGCACGAACTGTATTGGAAAATGAAGCCAGAGCAAAAGCTATAGATTCCAGGAATAAGTTTTTAGTTTGTATTAGTTACAAAGCTAGTCCAGATCCTGTAAACTAATGCACATGGCTGGATCCCTGTGCCCACGTAGAGGAGCTTACAGGTGGGGGACATAAATTATTAGGTTGCCCTATTATTATGTTGGGGGTTATTCCCCTTTGCTTTTTATGGGCTTTCTCAGTTAAAACTGGAGAGTGCAATCTCATAAATAATGTAATATTTGAACAATCTGAATTACAAATGGTCAGAAATGGACCATTAGGCTACTGGACTTGTAAGATTGTATCACTAGAAAGTTAGCTTCTCTATGAGTTGTAATCAGAGTTTGAATTAGATCTGCTATGGGCCCACTCCTGAAAGATGCTAAGCACCTTTTAGGATTCAAATCCACAGGAGTTCAGTGGCATATGATAATAATGTCCTTCACAGAGGTAATATAGGGAAACATATAAACAATTATTTAATACATTTACTAGAAATTCATTAATTTAGAAACACATACCCTATAGTGAAGAATGTATTTATTTCTAAATGAATTTATACCTACTGCATATGACCACTCCTTAGCTTGGGGGGTAAGTTGTAACTTTCCCTGTGGGTAGGTTATTCCATAAGTTCCTACTGCTGGCTTTCTTTTGAAGCAGCTGGACTGACCATTGAACTACATGAACCATTGATCTGAATCAATATCGCAATTTCTATGTTTCTACATTTGGTAGTTCCACTGGTAATCACATGTTTGTAAACAACAGCAGATTTATCACAGTCTTATTTCCACCAGGCAGATAAAAATGCTTTATAAGTCTGCTAGTATATTCTGCTCTTTGTGTTATTGTTAGTACTTTGCAACTATTTCTAGGATATTCAAAGAACTCATTCGTAAATGGAAGTAAATCTATTTACTATGGATATTTATATGATGAGATTAACAGCTTTAAGGCAGATGAATTCAATATTTTTATGATTAAAATGTGAGCTATAATAAAGTCTTTTTTCTTTCTCTACTCAGCAGACTTACTGGAAATAACATACTAAAACATACTAACATACTGTAGCTAAAAAATGGTAACTTTTTAGGCATACTCTGCATCCTTGGGTTGGCTCATACTCCTCATATAAGAACTGACCCAAATTTTCATGCTGAGCTCAAACCACAGCTGAAATTAACTTTTGTTTGAGGTAAGTAAATGGCTGGATAATTGGTTTATTCATTTTTAAAATAATTTTTCATTTCTGCAATTCAGCACTTCCTTGTCTCTGACTGGGCCTGGAAGCAGAAGTACTAAAATATACTGAGAAACCTTAAATCTTTCAGTTTCAGGGTATAACTGCTCATGATGGAATGTATGAACTGCACAGTGGGACAGGGCAGGAAGGGGTTAATAGTCTAGCCTACTCTCAGGTTCAGCAGTCAGCTCAACCCTGTAAAACCAGAAACTAGGAAGGAGGCCCTTCCACTGGAATGAATAGTGAGGAGGGGAATAGTTAGTGAAGCAGGATTCAAAGGACTATCTGCTGCTCAGAAGCAGGAGAAAAGGAGTACTTGTGGCACCTTAGAGACTAACACATTTATTTGAGCATAAGCTTTCGTGAGCTACAGCCCACTTCATCGGAAGTGAGCTGTAGCTCACAAAAGCTTATGCTCAAATAAATTTGTTAGTCTCTAAGGTGCCACAAGTACTCCTTTCCTTTTTGCGAATACAGACTAACACGGCTGCTACTCTGAAACCTGTCAGAAGCAGGAGCACTCTTTTAAGCTTGGAATGAAGTGGGTTACAGAAGGGTGAGTACTACATGTGGGAAAGAAAGGAGGAACACTTTGACCTTTTTGAGTGAAAGGGAAATTCAATAGAGTAGGTCAGGATTCCCACCCTTCCGCCCCATGTAGAATTACAACAAAAACACATTGTTTGGGGTTATTTTCCAAATTTTTCGTTGAAAATTTGTATTTTTTTTATTTTTATTATTGGCAACCTAGAGCTGAAAACTTTCAGGTTTTGATGAATATTGATGGCTTGATCTAAAATGTAGGCTACAAACTGTTCAGCCTTCAGCCGAGGGGTACGTGACCATATTTCCCTGAGGTAAGGAAAAGACTGGGCACCCAACTCCTTGCATTTTGCCCCCTCTAAGTTAAGGTTGCAAGATATTGCATTTTGCCCCCTCTAAGTTAAGGTTGCAAGATATTTGAAAGCCCAGGGAATGGGAGAGGGGAGGCCTGATAGTGGCCTAGAGAGGGCTGGGTGTTATGACCTTGGGAACTTAGCCTGGGAGTGTTGTCCTTTTCTGAGTCTTTGGCTTTTTATTTTACTTGTAGAAAGGTTTTTTTTTTTGTACCTTCACTGAAGAATCGCATATTTCTGGCTCTTGCACTGCCCAACTGATGGTCTCTCTACATTACTCCTACACACCAGTATTCTTTGAGAAGATTCCACAGTCTCTGTATAGATAGGGTGACCAGATGTCCTGTTTTTAACGGGACAGTCCCGTATTTAAGCCTCCTGCAGGTGTCCTGATTTTTTCTTAAAAATGGGCAAATTGTCCTGTATTTTCTGTCCCCCCCCATCAGTATTGGTGAGTCCTGCTGCTGGCCAGATCCCTGCTCACCAGTCACCTGCCCACCAGCAGTGAGTGTGGGGTCGAGTGGCCAATGATGGAGGTAGGTATGCAAGGCTGGAGGCAGGGCAAAGATGCAGCATGCAGGGCGGACCGCTCCCCCACTGGTCTGGTCAGCACAGATCCTGCTGCATGCCAGGTATTGGCCAGCAGGGCCCCGCCCCCTCTGTCCCGTTTCCAGCACTGGCTGCACACTGTGAGCTGCGGTGGTTGGTAAGTGCGGGTAGTGGCTGGTTACATGTTGCTTCTGCTGGCCACCCATTGGCCCTTTACGTGCACCCCCTCTCACTGTCCTCTCCCTGTTTTGCCCCTCCCCTCCACCCCCAATCCTGCTTCTCCTCCATATTCCCCCGCCACCCTCGGGTGGGGCGTCTCAACATTGTGTAAAGAACCTGCCCCTGGTCAGAGCACTCAGCTTATCAACAGCCTGGCCAGCAGGCTCCTTCCTTCCCCTACTGCCTCTGGCTGGGCCGACACCCCAGGAAAGCCCAAGACCCTCCAGCCTGGGGCACTGGCCAGTGGACGCCGAGCCCTGGGTGTGCCAAAGCCCTGCAGAGCGCTGGTATGGGGAAGCCTCTCTGCCCCTCAGCTAAGCTCTGGAATGGTGTGTTGGGGAAGTGATTTCCAGCTTGTTCACGCCCCAAACCTGCAGGCTTCACAGCAACTTCCCAGACACTTTCTTCACCTGGCCCCCCCGCTCTGGGTCCTGCCCCCAGGTATAGTGGGACTGCTAAGTCCCCTAGGCACCCTCCCCTGCTGAGCCACGCTGAAGCCCTGCAGTCAGGTCTCCTGGGCCCTGGTGCACAATGCATTCTTAGGGCTTAACTCTTTCCTGCCTGGGTTATGTCGGTGGCCAGCAGCAGCCTGGAGGTGTTAGCTGCCTTTCCACATTCTGTGGGCAGGAAGAGACAAGCTGCTTCCAGCCACGGGGTCAGTGGGGGAGGGGAGGGTGGAAGAGGTGAGCTCTACAAACACATGGGCCAGGTCATCCCTTCACCCTGTCCTCCTCCCCTGTGGCTGGAAGCAGCTCCCGTCCCTTCCCTCCTGCACAGTCCCAAAAGGCTGCTGCTGGCCACATTCTGGTGTGAATCCTGGCAGGAATATGGGGGAGGGTCATGTGACCCTGCATGCCCCCACCCCATGTGTTGCCTCAGGAAGATGCAGCACCAGGTACCAGGAGAGGTGGGTCCATCCCAGGGGCCCAACCAGGCATGGAGGGTGGAGAGCTCAGGGCAGGGAGGGTCAGGTTGGTTGGTCACCCCTCCTCCCCCCTATGTGAGAGAGGTGTACAGGACTATGCATGTGTGTGTGTGTGTGTGAGACCTCTCCCTGTGTGTGCGGGAGGTGGGGGGTGTCACCCCTCCCCATGTGAACCCTAAAGACTTAAAGATAAGAAGGTAAATAAAAAGAATGCAACTATGTGGTATTTCTTTTTAACAGGGGCTCAATAAACTGGATGTTAATTTGAAAGTTTGTACAGCATAGTTCTGATTGATTGCCGTTGAACTCATTTGAATATGAGTAATTTTAACAGGTGTCCCGTATTCAGCATAAGGAAATATGGTCACCCTATGCATAGAGACTACTGAAAATACTACAAACGAGTCAAAGCACTAAAAGGTACATTTTTAATCATGTCCACTACAGTCCAAGAAAATCTGCTCTTGTGGTATTTCAAGCTGATCTAGAAGCAGGAAATACCAGGATCTTATGGAAAGCTCCATAATGCAGACAATAAGCTTTGGATAGTCAGAAAACTTTGAATTAAGCATCTGATCCCTTGGGCGTATATGCTAACCCAGCCTCTGAATCGTATGAGATTTCTCCATTCTCCTCCATACGGTCCTTTTCCTATCATTATAAGTGATAATGTGCTGCAGAGGTGCTACTAACATTGCAGTCAAGACAATGCTCCAATGTATATTCTGCCATAACCGAATACCTAAACCTGGCATAGGATGACGAGCTTCTGTCGGAGCTACCTCTGATTATAGCCTCAACTTTATTTTGCTTTGTCTCTCATCTAATTGAAAGTTTATGTAGACTGAAGATGGTTTTAGATGAAGCTTGTAATGGTTCAGGGGAGGAAGTCCCTGTGTGGATTCTAATGGGATTCTTAGACAAGTTCTTGCTGTGTTTAGAATCCCCACATAATGCGGCTGAGGGCATGGAGTGAATTAAATTGGTATGCCTGTAGCCTCCTGAGAATACAGCACAGTGCCAGCCTTATCTCTGCCTTGTTATTAACAAAGTCCGTCACTTACTCAAACTCTCCTTTGTTGCTCTCTAGTCTATCAGATCTCACATAGAGGAGCTCCCTTTAGGTAAATTATTATATTAAATGACCAGCCACTTACTGATAACTTTGTTTCAGAACCAATTATTTATCTACCCCAGACTCCTTGAGCTAGGTTTAGATGAGGACTGTAGGGCTGCACAAGCCCCATAATATAAATTGCCATGTTATAATTACAATCCAATTAAATGTGGTGTTGCCTTGTTGGTTAATTTCCATTTCAAGCCTTACAAATATTTTCGGAGGAGTCTCTTTTCTGTGGACCACGGAGCCATACTTCCCATGGTTGGACTTTGAGAAAACAGCTGCCATATTTTCATATACAAATAGAAGTTGCAGTAAGAAGGAAACGCATTTTCTTACACCTGACACCTAAATTGCAGTTCTGTTATTCAGGCACACCCAAAACACCCAGTGATTTCAAACAAAGTTTTGTTGACAAGGAATTCAATATCAAGCACCAAAGGGAGACCCAGGGAACTACAAACACACACTAAGAGCCTGACCTTGCAAACACTACCACTCATGAGCTTATTGCCATGACTAGTCCCATTGGAGAAAATCTTATACTTGGTCTTAAACTATTGGGATCTATTTGTATTTTGCAGGAAATGGCACTATTCACTGTACTAACGTGTAATGTCAAGTGTTTGCTGGATCAAACAGATTTATTATCACAAGAAGGGGTGAAATTATTGACAGGAAAACAGAAATGCCAAACTTCATGCTGCAGTATTTCCAACCTAAAAGACACAGTGGGTGTTCTCAGACTTTGGACACTTTAAGACTTAGTAAAAAGAAAAGGAGGACTTGTGGCAACTTAGACACTAACAGATTTATTTGAGCATAAGCTTTCGTGAGCTACAGCTCACTTCATCGGATGCATTCAGTGGAAAATACAGTGGGGAGATTTATGTACACAGAGAACATGAAACAATGGGTGTTACCATACACACTGTAAGGAGAGTGATCAGGTAAGGTGAGCTATTACCAGCAGGAGAGTGGGGGGTGGGTGGCGAACCTTCTGTAGTGATAATTCTTGTGGACCATTTCCAGCAGTTGACAAGAACTTCTGAGGAAAAGTGGGGGTGGAGGAGGAATAAACATGGGGAAATAGTTTTACTTTGTGTAATGGTCCTTCCAGTAAATTGTATCCAAGTTTGAATCCAGTTTGCAAATTAATTCCAATTCAGCAGTCTCTCGTTGGAGTCTGTTTTTGAAGTTTTTTCTTGAAGAATTGCCACTTTTAGGTCTGTAATCGAGTAACCAAAGAGATTGAAGTGTTCTCCGACTGGTTTTTTAATGTTGTAATTCTTGATGTTTGATTTGCGTCCATTTATTCTTTTATGTAGAGACTGTCCAGTTTGACCAATGTACATGGTGGCGAGGCATTGGTGGCACATGATGGCATATATCACATTGGTAGATGTGCAGATGAACGAGCCTCTGATAGTGTGGCTGATGTTATTAGGCCCTGTGATGGTGTCCCCTGAATAGATATGTGGGCACAGTTGGCAATGGGCTTTATTCAGACTTCAACGAGAGACTGCTGAATTGGAATTAATTTGCAAACTGGATACAATTAACTTAGGCTTGAATAAAGACTGGGAGTGGATGGGTCATTACACAAAGTAAAACTATTTCCCCATGTTTATTCCTTCCCCCTGCCCCCGCTGTTCCTCAGACTTTCTTGTCAACTGCTGGAAATGGCCCACCTTGATTATCACTACAGAAGGTTCCCCCCCACCTCCCCGCTCTCCTGCTGGTAATAGCTCACCTTACCTGATCACTCTCCTTACAGTGTGTACGGTAACACCCATTGTTTCATGTTCTCTGTGTATATAAATCTCCTCACTGTATTTTCCACTGAATGCATCCGATGAAGTGAGCTGTAGCTCATGAAAGCTTATGCTCAAATAAATTGGTTAGTCTCAAAGGTGCCACAAGTACTCCTTTTCTTTTTGCGGATACAGACTAACACGGCTGCTACTCTGAAACCTTTAAGACTTAGTGTACATTTAAAACACCAAAGGAAGCAATCAGCATTAGAAAGGAAGCCATGAACAATAATAGGAGGACAATGTGGTGCGAAAAGGCTATAATAAAGGACTTAATGCACAAAAAAATTGGTCTAGGTAATTTAAAAGGAGAGATACCAAAAACCTCTATACTCTAATTAGCTCTTAAATAGTGATTTACAAACAATAGCTAATCCTCAAAGCATAATTCACTAGCTGAACTGGGTGGGTGACCACCAACAACAAAATGAGCTGGAGTGCTCTCTAAATCCATCCACCAGTGATGGGTTTGTGTATACTCTTTCAACCTACAATGCTTCTTCCAGAAGATCTGTTTTTCACTGGGTGAGACTGGCTCTATTAGAGGGAGCAGGGCCAGTGCATCTGTGACTGGTCAGCTGACCTCAGTTTAGCTTTAAAATAGGGCACCTGAGCTTAGAGAGGGAGACAGCTAGTGAGGAGGACCCTGGCTGAGTCAGGAAGGGTCAGAGAAAGTAGACTGTGAGACTTTGCTGTGACTAGGGAGCTCTGGAGAGCTAGAATTGCCTGCCTCCAGAGTTGAGAAAATGTTCTTTTTGTTGATTTGACCTGAATTTGAACCTAAATATAACTTTATAAAAGAGAGTGGGTGTGGACCCTTTGGAAGCTGGGGAGAATCCCTGTCTTGTTACACCATTGTCCTGTCTGTTATCCTCCTTTATTTCCATTTTCAATTTTTTAAAATATTTCAAAAATCATTTCCCATAATTCTTTGCCTCCAAAAAAAACCTGTTCATAGTTTTTAACTAAACTTTTTTTTTTTTGCATTTAAAAAGAAATAATTTCTAATTTCTCTTTCTGGCTTCACCCTACCCTTCATAAATGAGTTAAGCTTGTTGGTTGTGGCAGGTATGGAGGATGGTACAGCCTCTTATTGCTCACTAGTAGGACTTGAAGGAAAACTATATGGCTCACTTGCAAATCTTGGGGAAGGTATAGCTCTAGCCCACGCTTGAAGCTAGTATGAAAGCTGATTCATCTCTGAGTTATGGTAGAAAGCTGACTTACCGCAAGTATACCACAACACATCTGGGGTGCACAAGAGATAGTGTGGCTTTTAAGTCATCTGTAAAGTTGGGGTCATACCCTATGACTGGGGAATTGCTAATATAGTTCCTATTTTTAAGAAAAAGACAAGTGATACGGGTATGATGCCTTCCCCCTGGGATGCAAACAGGAACTGAGGTACCACTGAGCCCTCTGTCTTGCCAGCCTGGGCTCCATCTCACACTGTGCTGCTGTGACAAGCTGTGGACCGCTCCTGGTCTTGCACTCACACAAACCTTTCTGTGGGTAGGGACACACCCAGCTGCAGTTACATGAAGGCTTCTTCACAGCCTAGGATCCCAGAACTGTACTGTCTTGCCCTGGTGAAAAGGCTGACCAGTATAAGTCTATTACCAGCCCACCCCTCCCTCAAAGTAGAGTGGACAGTGCACCAGTTTTTGTTCCTGCGCAGATTCCCTAGGCAATTCTAGAAAAACACACTGTTTTAGGTAAAAAAAAAAAAAAAAAAACCTACAGAAAGGTTAGTTATAAACACTTAAAATCTATAGCCTAGATCAAAGTAGATTACCTAATAAAACAAAACTGCAATTTAAGTTCTCTAAACTGGATAGGATTTGAATCAAGCAGTGTCTGACCCTGTCAGAGAACAAACAGTCCACCAAGCTTTCATACACAGGCAGGCTTTCTTCTTTCCTGCCTGGGACATCCCTTCCCTCTTCAGCCTTTGCTCCTAAGGAGTTTCCAGTTGATGTGTTGTAGGGGAAGTGAGGCCGGTTGATTCTCACTTCCCCCTTTATATCATTTTCCAGCTTGCTGGAAAGATCTTGTGCTGTGACATGAGTCACAATCTCCAATGGGTATGTGCTACCTCTGAGAAGTTTCCATTGTACACAGTTCCTGGGGTAATCCTTGAGAGTATTTTGTATTCTCCTCAATGGGCCATCAACATTGTTTGGCCTTTTTATTGTTGTACCTGAAAGGCTGCTTCTGGGTGTTCGCAACATGTTTCAGTGGCACATACATAGCAAAACTTCATAACTTCTTATACAATGATAGCCCATGCAACTTAACAGGATATTAATGGTCAACAGATTAAGACTTTTAAAATGATACCTCACAAGGCGTACTTTGTACAAAACATATCATCATTTTATCACCATGGTGAATATGGGGTGCAGAGTGTCACACTAGGAAACTATAGGCCTCTTTGTTCAATCTCAATTGCGTACAAGGTCTTGAAACAAATTTTGAAAGAGAAAGTAGTTAGGGACATAGAGGTGAATGGTAATTGGGATAAAATACAATGTAATTTTACACAAGGTAGATCATGCCAGACCTCCTTCTTTGAGAAGGTAACTGATTTTTTTTTTTAGACACAGGAAATGCAGTAGATCTAATCTACCTGGATTTAAATAAGGCATTTGATACAGTTCCACATGGGGGAAATTATTAGCTAAATTGGAGAAGATAGGAATTAATATGAGATCTCAAAAGTGGATAAGGAACTGGTTAAAGAGGAGACTACGATGGGTCATACTGAAAGATGAACTGTCTGGCTGGAAAAAAGTTTACTAGTGGAGTTGCCCAGGGATTGGTCTTGGAAGCTATCTTAATTGCCATTTTTATTTCAATGGCCCAAAAAGTGGGAAAGTGCTAATAAAATTTGCAGATGACCCAAAGTTGGGAGGTATTGCCAATATGCAGGAGGAGGTCTGGAATATCATAGAAAATCTGGACAACCTTGTAAACTGGAGTAATAGAAAAAAGGGATGAAATTTAATTGTGCATACACTTAGGACTAATTTAGGGACTAAATTAGGCTATAAGATGGGGATATATCAGTGGGAAGTGACAGAGAGGGAGAAAGACCTGGATGTATTGGTTGATCACATTGATGGCTCATAGTCATCCTGTGACGCAGCTGTGAAAAAGGCTAATGCAGTCCTAGGATGCATCAGGCAAGGTATTTCCAATAGGGACAGGGAAGTGTTAGTAGCATTATACCAGGCACCGGTGAGACCCCATTGTGCAATTCTGATCTCCCACGTTTAAGAAGGATGAATTCAAACTGGAACAAGTACAGAGAAGGGCGACTAGGATGATCTGAGGAATGGAAAAGCTACCTTGTCAGAGGAGACTCAAAGAGCTTGGCTTGTTTAACCTAATCAAAAGGTTGAGGGGAGATATGATTGCTCTATGTAAAAACATCAGAGGGATAAATACCAGGGAGGGAGAGGAGTTATTTAAGTTAAGCACCAATGTGAACACAAGAACAAATGGATATAAACTGTCCAAGTTTAGGCTTGAAATTTAGATGAAAGTTTCTAACCATCAGAGGAATGAAGTTCTGGGACTGCCTCCCAAGAGGAGTAGTAGGGGCCAAAAACTTAACTGGCTTCAAGACTGATCTTGATAAATGTATGGAGTGGATGGTCTGAGTCAGGCTACATGCCATTGTAGGCAATCAGCAACTGCTAGCAGCAAATCTGCAATGGCTGGTGGTGGGACACTCGATGGGGAGGGCTCTGAGTTACTTCAGAGAATTCTTTCCCAGGTGCCTGGCTGCTGGGTCTTGCCCACATGTTCAGGCTAACTGGTCACCATATTTGGGGTTGGGAAAGCAATTTTCCCTGGTGTCAAATTGGCAGAGACTCTGGGTTTTTCGCCTTCCTCTGCAGCATGGGGCATGAGTCACCTGCAGGTTTAAAGTAGTGTAAATGGTGGATTCTCTAACTTGAAGTTTTTAAATCATGATTTGAGGACTTCAGTAACTCAACCAGAGGTTAGGGGTCTATTGCAGGACTGGGTGAGTAAAATTCTGTGGTCTGCAATATGCAAGAGGTCAGACTAGATGATCAAGATGATCCTTTCTGACCTTAAAGTCTGAGTTTAAACCTCATTGTCCTCCTTAAAACTCCGGGTTTTTTCATGAAGCCTACAAAAACTTAACAATGGTTAGGTACACTGGTATGCTGTGACGACTGTCTATTGTACTGAACATTGTCTCACTGTTTCCTTGTGCTCCTTGTCTGTCTTCCTGCATCCACCTGTATTCTTTTGTCCTGGACTGTAAGATCTTTGGGGCAAGGAACATCTTTTAATTCTGTGTTTGTACAGTGATTAGCACAAGGCAGTCCCTGTCTGACTGGGACTCCTAGACACTACTATAATAATAATAAATCAATGAAGCTGCTTTACACTAGCCATAATCAAACTGAAATTCCCATCAGTAAACTGAGGAGAACAGTACTTCCTCACAACAGCCCTCTGAAGTAGGGATAAATACACTTATTGTGAAGTTCCTTTACAAAAGTGATAGGGGCCATATAAATAGCCAGCTGTACGTGAATGGTGCCTGACTCCACAACAGGAACTGTCAAAGAAAAAAAGCTGATATATACTAGAACTGATCAGACAACTGGTATTTTTCCCATGAGGAATTTCAAATGAAAACTCTTCAGTTGAAATTTTTCAGTTGGTTTTCTTGCTTTTGTTTCAAACCAACTTAAAATGTCACTTTGTTTTGAAATTATTTTTTTCAGTTTTATAAAACTGAAACACCACAACATTAAGTCCCAAAACATTGGTTTGAAACACAAATGTTCACTTCAAAATTCCCTGTAGGGGGGAACTGATATTTTCCTGCTTAAAATACATTCTCATCTCAATGGAATTTTTTTCGATCAGAAAACTTTCCACAGAAACTTCAACCAGATCTATTATAAAGCAGGATGCAAGTGCCTTTCATATAGCTACCCATTCTGAGCCCTTGCATTTTTGTGAGACAGGAGAGAATAATTTTCATTGCACAAGTGGAGTAACTGAAGGTGAGCACTTTAACATGCCAAAGGCCCAGGGTCAGACATGTTCTTAGGATCTGAGGTGTTAATTATCTTTACACTTTGTGAGAGATGCAGGGATTCCAGTCCACCCCTCATAGTAGCTCCTATCACTAGGAGAATGTTTTCCTTCAGAATCTCATAAAACTCAGGGATGTGGCTGTGCAGCTAGAGCATGAACAGATTTACTTTATTCCTTTGTTGTGCCTCCTGACTTTATGTGCCCACTTTTAAATCTGTTCACCATTTATCAAAGTAATAATAGCTATTCTGAATTAAACATGATTCCCAGAGACTGGCAGTCGTTTCTTTTGAGCTTTGTTTTTTGTTAGATACATTTTGGAGAAGAAATATCAGGGCTAATTAGGCAAAACAGTACTGCATATATTGACAGAGACCCATCAGGTAGAATGTAAAGTGAGATCCCAAGCCATCAAAGCACAACTTTCCAGTCACAAACTGTTTTAATTTGCTCTTCTGTGGCAGAGAAGCAGCAGGCTTTGGAAACTTGCTGGTTTTTAACTTTGCACTGGTTGTACTTTTTGGCTACATAAAGAATGAGAAAAATGTAAAATCAGTGTTAAGCCAATCAACATCATCTGCATGCCTACTGAAACAAGAGGTGGTTTTCTTTATCTCCTCAGAGGGGTTCTGAAGTTTAATTAAATATTTACAACTAACTGAGACCCCTGCATGAAAGGTGCTATCTTAATGAAAATTATTTATTGTGGGTAAAATTTTTAAAAACACACAAGCCACTTAAGCTCCTAAAACCCAAGCAGAACCTGACCATAAATGGAAAATTAGGGTGGGCAAATATTTCAAAGATTGGCAAACAACTGATGCACATAATATATGAATATGCCTATAAAAATAAAACAGGCAAGTGACCATTGAGTGTAATTTGCCTAAGATGAAAATTTAGATGTTCCCAAGAAAATTTGGTGCTCAAATCTTGCACTCCTTCTCGTCAACTAAATGGGCCATCTTGATTATCACTAAAGTTTTTTTTTCTCCTGATGATAATAACTCATCTTAATTACTTAGCCTCTTACTGTGTGTGTGTTTGTGTGTGTGTATAATAATCTTCTTACATATATGTTCCATTCTATGCATCCGATGAAGTGGGCTGTAGCCCACGACAGATTATGCTCAAATAAATGTTAGCCTCTACAGTGCCACAAGTCCTCCTGTTCTTTTTGCGGATACAGACTAACACAGCTGCTACTCTGAAACTTCTCCTAATTTTTGAAAATACAGCCCTGGCCCACTGGACAGGGAAAGGTGGAAGTGATATTTCTTTTGTTCTTCACTTGATGTCCACTCTATCCTCCAAATGTGTTTTGATCCTTTCCCGGTGCTTTTATTTTCTTTGGCAACGTGATCTGAAAGAATGAGCATATGGTCAGGAGAGCCCTAAATTCTAATCCCAGCTCTGCCACTTCATCCCAGTATTGTCTTGAGCACAGGTCACTTTTTATATCAGTTTTCGCAGCTGTAATATGGAGGAAATACTTATCCCACTACCACATGTGTGTTGCAAGGATCAATTAATTATTGTTTGTACATAACATCTATATAGCACTTTATATGTGCTAATTTGTATTTTTCACAGGAATCCAATCTTGCCTGTATGATGTAAAAGTCAGAAACAGCTGTTTTGAAGGGTTAACATTTCTATGAAAACTTGGGAAGATAATGAGTGATGAGCCCTTTCTTAAAAATAAAAACCTCAAAACTATTCCTTGTGCTGGAGTTTTGTTTCAAAAAGGAAACTGCTCATTATGGAAGAGAAGAGTCTTCCCCTCCGGCACAGATTTATGATTAGAATAGACTATAGATGTCCTGTGTTTTTGACTTCTCTGTATTTACAACAAAATTTTGAATGCTCTTATTTTACCATAGAGGGCTTAAGGAATTCCAAGTGCATGAATATCCCATTTCCAGAGGCCCTTTTTTTTTTTTATTCATAGCATTGTCTGTGGCCTGGAAACTAAAAAAGGATAAGCAATTCTACTGTTCATATAAATTGTTCCTGCATTGTTTCTTTTATATTGTGCAGTGGCATATAAGTCACTGAAATTAGTAAGAATTCCTCATTTCATTTCTTCAATATGGCAGTTGGTAACAACTCAATTTGCAGTTGCCAGTCATGTTTAACCAACCATACAAGGAAGCAAGCAAGCAATCCAACAAAGTAAAGCGGTGCTTGCATGCACTGATTTAAAATATACAGCAAGAGGGGACAATTCATGACCAGAAAAGAGATTTTCTTTACCAAGCCATTTTATATGACCTGGGAAAAGTGTCTGTTTGTGTTCTTATTAATACAATACTATATTTATAAATTACTATTACTGTTGAAACAAGTATTTGTCAGCCATCCATCCATGTGATATCTTAGGTGAATTCAGTGTCTTGAACAGACCTGAGACAGCAGATAAATATTAGGGAAATCCAATGCTTGCCATTCCTGTAAAGCCTGGATGAAGAGAGAAATCTGCATCTTTGTGAATGTGGCCAAGTTGAGGCTTAAACAATTTTTCGTAGGATTGAATTCCAGAGATGATAGCCTGCGCTAGGGATATCTAGCTAAAGTATTGTTTCAGAGCATAAATGTGGTAGTGGAACATAGAGATCAAATTGCCCTCTGAAAGAACCGGGCTCCAACTATTTAGGGGTTTGTAGATTATTATGACTAGTATCTCAAATTTCACCTGAATATCATACGGCAGCCAACAGAGAGTACAGAAGTCAATGGAAGCTGGTCTACACTACTTGTAATGTGAGCCATATTTGTATGATGGTGTATTTCTGCTGTCCATCCCTGAGGTGACAATTGCGTGGATTATTATGTTGAGGCAAAATGCAAAAGGAATATCCAAGGTATTATCAATGATCCAAAATGTTTTTGTCTGCAGATGGAGTAAGATCTGCCCTTATAAAGGAGCTTTGAATAGTAGAATCCAGGTTCATTGATTAGGATGATCTTTTGCCCCATCAGGGGAAACACAGAATAGGAAAATCAAGCATCGTTCAGAGTTTGATAATAGACAGCCAAGGTATTTTTTAGCTAAGGAAATTGATAATGTGGCACAAAGCCTTTAAGTGCTACATTAGCCTTATAAAAATACTACAGTATTGCAAGGTAATAGCCCTAAAATTGCAACCTTGCTACTACAGACCACAGTGTCTTGCACTATTGCTGCAGAACACTATACTATATTTTTTTTAAATGTCAGTTCACTGGTTTGAATTTGGTCTCGGTACGTAGTAAATAAACAGGACCAAATTCAAATTAGTGAATTACTATTTAAAAGTACTTGCACTGGTGGTTTTAGTCTATTTCTTACTGTACAGTTCTCCCTGTTTTTGAAATTCAAAATTTGGATGAAGCATTGCACATAAATATTGACCAGCTGTATGAATATCATACACTCTTACCAAGGAACACATTGTTGTATAATGAAGGCACTGCCTAGATTTGATTGTAGGACTTAAACCAACATCTTTTGTTACCAGAGGTGAAAGAAAATAATAGTGCATTGGTTACTAAAATGGTGTAACACCCGTAGAGCACAGCCAGATGAAATTCAGTGTGTGATATTGTGACCAGGGTCCTAGTGGGGAGCCAGCTGTGGCCACTCAATTAGGGTGAACGGCAAAGAATAGGGCAGACAATCTCCAACAAGCTGGTGGATATTCCAATACTTATATTTACCAAGCCAGCATAAAACAGCTTCTTTATTACCTTACTGGTAACTCAGAAGTCCAAACCACACAGTTGCCTTAAAGTGATCCAGCCCTAGGCCTCCATCTCGGTACCTAAATCAAATATGAAGATTACTGAAAATCTTGTTTCATCATGTAAAAGAAAAGGTTCTACCAATCGCAAAGGATCAGACATTACCTCCCAGGTTATTGAATATTCCAGATCTTATCCAAATGCACGCTATTTCCAATTCTTAGTAACTAAACTATATTAAACAAAAGAGTATGGTTAAAAGATCAATGTACATACAGTCGTGAGTTCCATTCATTTAGGTGCAGATTCATAGCAGAGATGGTGAGCTTTGTAGTTGGAAAGAATTATTTTAGAATTGTTCATAGGTTATAGTCCAATGTTCAAATATCTATTCAGGGCATACCAGCATAACTGGGACCTCAGTCTTGTGACTCAACCTTCCCCTGATGAAGCCTAAGCAGATGTGAGATGAACAGGATCAGGACCCAAAGGTCTTTTTATACAGTGGTCTAGCATCCACTTGACCACACAGTCCTGGTAAATAGGCTTTTGATGTAACCTTTTGCTTTCTAAACACCACAAGTCATTAGTTACCCAAATTAACATAGGGCAATTTATCCATTAGGCAGTCTAGTACAAACTTCAAAGACACATATAGACAATGTCACTATTTTACCCAAGATTCATCCAAATATTAATATTCCCTTTTGATCTCTGAATCAATAGTTATAGTGACAGATGCTACCCATAACAGACAGTTTCTGTCTAAGATGCACACAATTAGTATTACTTCCAGCAATATAGATATGCATTTCAAAGTTCTAGCCTATTTAGCAAGAATGGCCCTAATTATCATTTGCATACCTTTTTAACATAACTTTAAAGGTGGACTTTGCATCATTCAGCCTGCAAGCTGTTTAACCTTTTCTAGCCATGTGTCACGGATATAAATGTTCCTTGGACTTGGTCTAAACAAAAAGTTGTGACAGATTAACTAAAGCTATGCTTCTAAACTAATTTAGTTAAACTGTCCACACAGGGCTTTGTGCCAATCTCATTGGTTTAGCTTGCATTGCAAGCTAAACTGTTGTACCAGTTTTAAAGCAATATAAATGTATCAGCACAGGGGCTTGCAATGGCTAACTAAATTGGCCTTTAAACCAGTTGTAGTTAGAGGGATGCATCTTCTGCATCTGTAATCTGTTTTCCCAGGCACTGTAAGCAATAGTACAGCTTAGTTATTTTTCTCTACATTACTCAAGATGAGCTTGATCTCTCATGATTTAATGTTCTTGGAAGTTCATCTTAACAAGCCAAATTTTGGGGGTAAGCAATGTGGTGAGATATACAGTACATTGTAATTCATAATTAGTGATGGTCTTATGAATACAGACACAACATACAAGACATTCTGCATATGTCAGACCTTCTTATAGCTGAAACCACTTCAGGATTACAACTTTGTCCTGAAATGTGAGACAGAGGGAATAAAACTGTGGGGAAAGCAATGTGCATCCTACAGCTCACAAAGCAACCTAGCCCATTTAATAATCTTAAATCTTTCTGCTAATAAATGGAGGGAAACTCCATGAAGCTTCTTTCTTAATACATTTCACTGTGACTGGTTAGAAATAGGATGTGCATTATCTATTTGCTTTGAAATGCAGAGAGAGAAAAACCATAACTCTACAAAAAGCAAGTCAAACCTCCTTCCATCCCCCTTTCCCCCACCCTCTTCTCCTTCCCCCCCACCCCCCAAACAACTTCTCAGAAGAGATGCCTATGTAAACTGGAAAGTGAAACAATCAAATTCCACTTATTTACTTATTCCAAAGAAGTGATTCAATCTTTGGTGACAGCTTTCATCCTGAAATACAATGAAGCAAGTACCCTGAAAATATATATGAAAGAGCAATCAAGCTTTGAAATTTTCAGAGCTTTGATTTCAACAGTTGAACACTTGGATTTCTCTTTTACAGCATTCATTAACCCTTTGGTAGGGGATAAAAAAGACTTCACTGTCTAGGGCAGTGGTTCTCAACTAGGGGTCTGAGGCTCCCTGAGAGAGGAGGGGTTCAGGGCAGCCATCAAGCAGGGCCAGTACTGGACTCACTGGACCCAGGGCAGAAAGCCAAAGCCCTGCTGCATGGGTTCAAAGCCCAGGCCCTGAGCTCCGCCACCTGAGGTTAACGCTGAAGCCTGAGCAATGTAGCTTTGCGGGGGCTTCTGTGGCATCAGGCCCCAGGCAATTGCCCCAGGATTGCTACCTGTTAGGGGTTTATTCCTTCACCCACTTACTTCCCTGGTCATTCTCACATGAACAGAGAGCAACAATACCCGAAGTTCAAAGATGCAAACAATTTGATGTTTATTGCGTTGAACTTCCAGCAAGCATGATTCCAGTTTCCTTCCTTAGTGTCCCCCTTCCCAAACCTGACACCACAGAGCCTTACCTGTGTCCCTGTTCCCATTTCACCCCCTTAGCAAAACATGATTCCAATTTCCCCACCTCCATTCCCTGTTCCCATTCCCCCCCCCTTACTTCCTGATTGACTGCAGACTATATAGTAAAACTTGAGTTCTGCTTATGTATACCTTAACCAATCGTTTCCTGAAATTTAACTAACCAGTCCTAACATACTGTAACATGATTATTTAACTAATTATATCCCACCACCTTAATTAGTTTCCACCCAGCAAAATTAATTATACAGCAGACAGAAACAATCACAGAACCAGACAGAGATTATACGGACAAACAATAGGGAAATGGGGTCTACAATGATAGAACAACACAGAAGTGAGCATTTCACAAGTACATCTATAAAGACATAAGGGTTTCCCAGCTGTGTCTATTGATAAGTGAATTCTTGCCAGACAGGATGCTATCAAACTAATTTTCCTTTTACATTTTCTAGGCACTTCCCTTTCTCTGGAGGCAAGAGGCATTATCAGGACAGGACTGTATTCCTAACAGCCCAATAGCATCTTATTTCAATGTGACTAGTTTGGAATGTGAGGATGTGACCGTTGGCTTCCCAGCTCATGGCTGCCTCTGCTGCTTAGCCAAAGGGCCTCCGTCTGTCAGTGAGAAAAGGCCTTATATAGTCAGTGATTTTGATTCTCTTTTGTACCTCTATAACTAGCTAAGTGATAAAAATACGCCTAAATTCTTAGAGTATAGGCCTTTACAGACAGGCCTGAATATCTATATCCTAACAGCCCCTAATGCTAGCTCTGGCTTTTACATGCAGAAAACCAGTTATTATGACACAGGTGGCCATGGAATTTTTATAGCATGTTGGGATGGGCCTCAGAAAGAAAAAGGGTTGACAACCCCTGGTCTAGGGTCTTCTTGATACCTGTGATTTGTTTCCCCACCCCCCCAGAGAAAGGTGGAAAGAAAGAGGGAAAGATAGAAAAGGTAGAAAATTAAACCATTTATATAGACTACAAATTATCTCTTTGCTCTCCAGTTTGTATTCTGGAGTCTCCAGCATTCTAGAACACTTTTACTTATTTATATTGTATTGTGTAGTAATTCCAAATCAAGGATCAGAGCCCCATTGTGCTAGACACTGTACAGACATGTAACAGAGTATCCCCCGTCAATCAGGATGCACCAAGTAGATAAAGACAAATGGGGTGATGTTGGGGTGGAGTGGTGAACTAGTAACTAAACTAACAGCGTTCGGTAGAAAGGCAGAAATCACAGGTCACCACTTGCTTAACAAGTACCAAATAGGCATTATGACTTCAAATAGTACCTATGTTTGATCATGTGAGGTGCCGTGAATCCTAGGCTCCATTAGAAGGATGGGAGCTAAGGGTGATCACTGATATGCATGTTTGGGCTATTATTTTGCAACTGAGAAAGCTGAGTGTCTAAAGAAGATGTAGTGGCTCCTGCTTAAATATTCAGGCATGTACACAAGCTTTAGCTCTTTGAGGACACACTGAGGGGCAGCCAGTTTTATTCTTGGTGGTCGCTTCCCAGACTAAAGCAGAAACATCACAGGATCCATGATCCCCAATGCAAAATCATGGTAACCTTGATTACTTTGCCCCAAACAGGATTGTGAGTTTAGCTAGCAAAAAAGCAACCAGATCAGATGGACTGCAAAGGAGTAATACAAAACAAATAAATAAAAATGTAAGCAGATATATTTCCCAGTTTTCCTTACTATCAAGCTTAAAACCCAATACTGCTATTCTGCATGGATACAGCATTTGCAAGGCCTTTGTAATAAAGGAACTCATGTGGCATGACATGGAAAATTCATTTATCTTTTTTTCTTAAGTGCATTTTGTTCTTTATACCTTCATTGAAAATCTTTCAGTTTGCTTTTATTTTTTCCATTTAGAATGAAAAGTTCAGCAATTGTAAACCAGTAAACATATTTTTTATGTCTGTCTTAAGCTACTTTTTATATCCATACCAGAAAGCTTTCATTTGTTTCTTTGGTAGGAATGAAGAATTGTTTATTAAATATTATAGTAATAAAATGGAGGTAGGCTTTCTTAGCTGGCATTACTTCAGATTCCAATTTAATCTTTCCCCAGTCTCACTTCATTATAACCCTATTTGGTAGCATATTTCATAACCAGCATGTGTCATACTGAAAGAAGGCAGGCTTCAGAATAACATGGCAGTAAGATGATTGCTCTTGGAACACAGGGTGCCCTTACTCTATAGTTAAATACAAAAACTAAGTTGAAGAAATGATGTTAAAACTCAAGTTTAAATACACAAGAGAATGGAGCTGCAGTGATGAAAGTTATCCTCCTAACCTTGATTGTCTCTGGGCCTAGGAGTTTCTGTGTTGAAGTTACTAAAATCCATGGAAGAAAGTGTGTGTGCCCATATATGCATTGTGTTTTGTGTTGCAGCTGCTCAGAACATTTCAAAATGAAATGAAAATTTCATTGTATTTTTCAACCAATGACAGGGTGGGTTTAAAAAAAAATACAAAATTAAACAAAGAGAAATGGGATAAATTTTTCCTCAGAATTATAGTGGAAAAGTCATAATATTTTTTCAGTCAGCTCTAATAGACAGTAAATCTGTGTGCAACTGAACAGATAAGGCCCCAATCCTTCAAATCACATAGCTAACTTCAAGCACATTAGTACTCTTGTTTGTCTTCTCATCTTTCCTATTCAGGCAAGTGAAGTCAGTATGATTCAGCATAGAACACAAGTGAAAATGAATTTGGTAACGTTATTAAGACTAATGTGCAATTTGGCATGAATGGCATTGTGGGCTCAAAAGAGGCCCCAGAATAACAGTGGATGTTGTGGACCCAGTTAAGGTGCACTGGGAAAAGTTGTGTGTGGGCTCATGTCTTGACTAGTAGTGGGTACTGCAGAACAGAAAGAAAATGCACTGAGAGCTCTATTGAGTTCCAAGACTAGAATAAAAGAGGGTGGTGAACATCAGGATGGAAGTGAACATATAGGAGGGCAGATGGGTGTGTGGGGCCTGCAAAATCCATGAAGTTCTTGCCCTCTGCATGGCTCTCAGTGCTGTCAGCCTCTTTATTTCATAAGCACTGAATACACCCACAACTTATATATAATGCTATCCAGCTGCAAGCTGAGTACTGCATTTAAGTTATTTTCTTCAGAACTTTTATTGCTTTTTAAGTTCTTTGTTTTTGTTTTTTGTCGTTACAGTTTATTCTTCCTTTCGCATTTCTTCACCTTTCTTTTTGCAGTGGCAAAATGGGAAAAGGAGAAGAAAGATATAAAGGATTGAAGGTAATGGAGAGACCGGAAGGAAAAAGAATAACCACAAAGCCAACATTTTCTAAGCCTCAAATTTTCAAGTTTTTTTTTTGGGGGGGGGGGAGTTCAAATAAATAAAAGACTTAGAATTTTTCACAATTTTCTTCAAACTTTGTTTTTCCATTTTTACCTGCCTCTAGCCAGAAATAAGGCCTTCCTGCCAGCTAGGGTCCCCATTCTGTTTATACAAATGGCTCCCTTCCCAGGATTGCTTACACTTCTAGAGTCACTTGCCAGAAGTTTCCCACTTGAGTTCCTTCTAACCATTAACTTGTCTGTTTTAGAGTTACCTTCATCCTTACAAGTCTTTCCCTGTTACTCAAGTCTCACAAGATGAATTTACATCACACTTCAAATTATTCAAACATTTCAGGAGTACAAGTGAAATCACATAAGACAGTTGATAGGATCTGCTTGTCTGATATGCTACATATCCTCTTGCACTTGAACTTCAGTCTCCAGAAAGATCATCTCAAACATCTTCCATTTGGGGGATTGTGACCAAATGCAGTCCATTGTTCACATCCTACACACCATTGTAATAATCTTTGTACAAAATATGCCTTGTGAGGTATCATATGAAAACTATTAACTTGCTGGTTAATAATATGGTAGAATGTATGTAACAACAGTATATGTAAAGTTATGAATGCCCCCTGAATGAGGTTGGTGTCACATGTTCAAACCCACATTGTCCTGACTAGGCAGAACTGGGCAAGGCCTTAAACAAAGGAATGTGTGTTTACTGCAATCTACATATAATTAGTAAATTAGGTCCCTGAAATAGCAAAAGGGAGACAAGGCAAATCTGCATTTTAGCAAACAACAGCATGAAACCTCTTTCACAACAAGACCCAATGTCTCCATACTCACAGCTGGAAGGAATTTTATCTAGGGGTAACCCAGGAAAATGCATTTCAAAGAGTGACTGAACTATAAAAGTGAGGGGCAAAAACACCCAAGTTATCACACCCTATCTCTCTCCTTTTCACCTAAGAAGACAAAAGAAACTACCATTGGACTTTGGGAGCAGATCTTGGCCTGAGAGTTGGTCATCAGTGATAATAGAAACACATAAGGGGTCTTTGCTTTGAACCAAGTCTAGTTTAAGTTTAGTACTAGGAAGCTTTTTATCTTTGTTTCTCTTGGAACCATTTCTGACTGTAATGCCTTATATTTGCACTCACTTAAAACCTATCTCCTTGTAGCTAAATACACTTGTTTTATTCTTTAATCAAAACTAATCCAGTGTTGTGAACAGTGTGGGTAACTCCAATTAAGTAGCAGACAGTTATATATAGATCTACTTAAAGGGGCATCAGACCTAATATATCTAGACTGTCCAGGAGAGGGCTCATCAGGCAGAATATGGGTTGGGGGGGGGCGTGGAAATACTGGACTGGGAGTGTATATGGCTCATCCTGCAAGTAGTAATGAAAACTTCTGAAAGACAGAGTGTGGCTGGTGTTTGCTGACAGGCTGCTAGGGTCAGTTACTGGACCAGGACTGTGGCCGTCCTCAGATACTCTTGGTGTAGCCTGTGTGCTGTTTGTCAGCAGCACAGGTTCAGAGCTGCAACAGCAAAGCATTGTGAGGCACTCAGGTTGTAGGGTGGAGGTGACACAGCCCCACACTGGTCTGGATTGCACCACAGAATGTCAGAGGGATATAGCCACATTATCTCCACCTTTTTGCATCTTTAGTGAAAGAATCACAGAGCAATAGAACCAAAAAAGCAAAAGCCGTATCTGTGGTTGCTACTTCAGTCAAGACTAGACTTTGTGCTTTTCAGTGAGGGTTTTCCTTCCAGTAACATTTAAGCATTGTAACTGTGTGTGTGCACATGCCAATTCAAGGAAGATTTTTTCCCTTTGCAGACTAGCTTTGCACTGAGCTTTGTTTTGAAGACAAAGATGTTTACTGTTGAGATATAGATACCAGTGTGAAGTGTGTTGCACTCCAGTTATACTTTCAGTAACAGTGGAACTGACCAAAGGGAAAAAAGACAAATTGTTCTGGTTTAGCTTTGCTGATGTTAGTGTTCGTTTTGGTTGATGTATGAAAATAGTTTGTGCCATTACAATGTTCACCTGGGCCCCAAGTAAAAATCTAAAGAGGGGTCCCTCTGCCCAGCATTCCTTCCTCATTCTGTCAGGACTCTGCAGTAACATAGATGCATAACTAGGCTGCTAGTAGCAGCCTCCTGAGAAGAATAGCTAAGTATTCCTTAAGGGTCCGATTTTGTCTATTGTTCAGGTGTGGGGGAAGAGGAGAGCACCAAGGGCTTTTTGTGACTCATGAAAACCTCATCTCCACTCGGGGTTCCCAGAGTCAAAGTCTTTCATGTTACTTCCTCTGAGCTATTGGGATGTAACTTGCTTTTAATAAAGCACATTTTACAAAGGTCACTGGTAGATTTTGCCCTTCCTCCCCCAAGCAATTAGCACACACTTTTTAAAAATGGACATCTCCTCCAATACCTTCCCCCACAAAATAAATAAACAAATTAATTTGTTGCTAGGTTTGGAAAAGTTTTGACAGAATTCTTCTCCCTGCAGTCTTCCAATGACATCTCATTTTTCAGTCATGTATACTGTGGAAATAGCTATGCAAAAATAGTTTAACTAAGAGAAATGTAGGACTGGAAGGAACCTCAAGAGGACATCTAGCCCATCCCCATGCACTATAGGCTTAAGTATACCTATACCATCTCTGACAGGTGTTTTTAATGTGTTCTTAAATTCCAAGGATGGAGATTCCAGAACCTCCCTGGATAAAATATTCCAAGTTCCAGTACTTAAACTGTATGTCACACAGCTCCCCCTTGTCCACAATGCACCCAGAACTTAATATTTGTTTTCTTTGCCGAGTGGATTGGGTGTTTGTTTTTTATCTCCTTTGTGACAGAGGGGACTTTTTAGATTTTCCACATCACACGTTGCTTTTCACATATTGCTCTACCTCTGAGATGGCAGTTTGTGACAATCTGTACCCTTATGTCCACCCCCTTTAAATAGTCTGATTTTTCACAAAGTATGCATTGTGAGGGATCATTTGAAAACTCATAATTTGCTGATCATTATTGTCTTGGTAAAATTTGTGTGGCAACATTGCATGTAAAGTTATAAGAGTCCTCTCTATGGTATTAAGACATATTCCAAGTCTGGGTCTTCAGCCACAAACCAGTTCCACAGAAACAAAAGGCTTGCCAATGCCTCAGCCAAGTGTCAAAAAATCAAATGTACCATCACCTGATTAAGTGGGCATTCCTTGTAGATTTTAACTCTTAACCTCTTTCCTGACATCTTGACAAAGAAACAGCTGGGGGTTCCCATCTAAACAGACTTTGTATCTCCTGAACCACAGGTGGAGATGATTCTCAAGAGAACTACAAGAAGAAAGAAGAGATGCCCCAAATTATTCCTCCCTTTTGCTCTACTCGTGGCATCCACAACACTTGATGAGCAAAAGAAACCGCTTTGGACTTGGGGAGGGATCCTGACTGAAAATAATGCAGCTAGTAAGATTGCTGAAGCATGTGGTGAGAGAGACATTCATTTTGAATTACTTTAGCTTATTAAGTTAGGCATGAGTTGTGTTTTATTATTTTCATATAATCAATTCTGAATTTTTTTATGCCTCTTACTTGTAGTCACTTAAAAACTATCTTTCTGTATTTAATAAACTTTGTTACTGATTTATCTAAACCAATGTGGATGGATTAAAGTGTTTGGGAAACTCCATTTGGGATAACTGGATTTGTGCATATCATTTCTAGTAACAAAATGACAGACTTTATATGAGCTTATTTTCTCCAGAAGAGAGCTGGGCAGTAGAAAACATTTCTGGGGGAAGTCTGGGACTGGAAATTGCAGGTGTTGCTCTGCAGTGTAATTCAAGAGTGACTGGCTATAGCACTTGTACTATAACTGGGGTAACTTACATGCCAGAGGCTGTGTGTGAACAGACCAGGAGTGGTAGCTGACACAGCAAATGAGTGTAAAAGGCACCCTAGGGTGGAGAACTGAGGGGATGCAGCTGTTCATCCGTCCAGAATCAGATTGTACTTTGGGTAATGTCAGAGTTATCTGGGGTTATGCAAAGAACAAACGTAAGGGGCATACATTCCACTGTATTTTCAGAACCTTGTGCACTGGAACACATGCATAAAACCCTCCTGAGACACATGCCTGCACACAACCAAATTCTTTCAGAGATGATAGAATGTTAGTAGCAATTGCTTCCTGGACTTCATAGAAGCACAATTTAAGATAAACATAAGGTAAGGAGACTAGTCTGAATCTCTGTGAAGAAAAAAATGATCCGTCAAAGGCAGAATTTAACTGAAAAGGTGCAATTTGCATGAGCTCTAACATTTATACAACAGGCTTCTCCCACTCATCAATAATTTAGAAATGTTATAATGGGCTGCAGATGACAGAGAATTATCAGATAAATTATACACTCACTCCTGGGGAGCTGGGATTGGAAACCTGATAAATTTGCTACAGAAAGGCAAGCCTTTCCCACTTCTCTTAGTTGGTGATGGTAGTAATTAAATTCTAATCTATATAGGTTCCCTCATTATTCCAGTAGCTGAGCAACTTCCACTAGTTTGGTCACTATGTTGAATTATTCAAAAAACAGGAAATTAACTTTAGCCTCCTAATTCCTGATTTAGGCTTCATAGTAAATTGTAAAGCTTAACTCCCACTGAAATCTACTGGTTGTGGCAAAATCTTTGCCTTAGCATATGTATGAGCTAGTCAGTAGAGCGCAACATAACACACACGCATGCTAAGCCAATACAGTACTCTACACTATTCTAAGGAGAACTAGCCTATAATTGCTTTTCTTTAGCTATATAGCTGAAACACTAAGGAACAGCTGAAGGATTTTAAGCATCGTTAACTTTTTATTGGTTCTAGAAGCTATAGATTTTACTTTATATGCAGAAGATATCTAGCCAAACCTCAACATAATTAAAAACATCATGTGGTCACTTAAATCAAGTATTTTATTCATTAAGTAAAATAATATGGAGTAAATATCAAGAACTGGATATACATCAGTGACAAAATTCCTAGTCTCTTAAAGACAACTGTTTACAAATCCTTTGTAAGATATTACAATATTTATGTACAGAGTGTATATATCTAATATAGCTAGTATGATTAACAGTATCACTGATTAAAACACACTGCCTAGATTGTAAACATTGATATTACTTTTAATAGAAGTAATGTTGAATTGTGTTTAATGTAATTGTGGAATATTTAATTAAAAAGTGATTCTATCTACTGAGCATACAATAAAACTCATTATAGAACAGCCTTATTTATTGCATTTAAGCTAATTAAAAATGCAAGTAAACACAAAGAATGCCCAGTCTCTGAAAACTGCAACATGAAAGAGAACAATGGATTTTTCTGTTGTGAATGAGCACAAGTAGGCAAATTTTGTTCTTTAAAACCCGCCATATGGTTATTATAATACATGTTTTCCCCATATTATATTACTCCATAGGCCTTCAACAGCTGGCCCCCACCTCTCCCATAGCCCAGATCCACTCTCCCTATTAATCATTTCAGAATCAACAAGCCCTTTTGTGTCCAGGAGTTCAACCCCAAGGGTAATATTATAAAGGTCATCATACAAAAGTCACTACCTTGAGGGGCATTTCCTTCCCAGGAAACACAGTAGAAAACAATTAAAGCCCCTATCCTGCAATGAACTCTGCACCAATGAACCCCTCTGGTTCCAGAGAGCTCTTTGCAGGATTGGCACTAAAAGCAGGTTTCCTACCTGCACATTTTAAAATCTGGAACTGGCTTCTCCTCATTCATTGTTTCATTGAGCTTGTGATGTCACCATCTTTGTATCTCCAGCATCACAGGCTTTGCCAGGAATTGGCATGGGGAAAAAAAGAGAGATATAAACAACAAGCCGTAGAAAAAATTGGTTCCACAAGAGCTGCTTCCCCTCTAGGTCCCTTGATCATGCTTGTCAGCAAAATTTCCCTCAGGCCTTTGGATACTTCAACAAACAGTGAGAAGCCTTTGGAGGAGTGGGGGGGAAGACATTTGTAAAGTTTTTACATGACTGGCTTCACTGGTACATGAATCAGAAGGAAGGTCATGTGGAGACTTGTACAAGCTTTCTGGGTGAGCTCAGCAGCAGGATTCGCTGCAAGGGATGAAATGTAACCTTTCTGGTACGCAGAGATGGTGGCAAATGTGATCATGAAGGGCTATGAAACCCAGCACAAAGACATGTTTGCTGCATTAAGCCATGCAGTAAAACTCATTGCTCCCATTTGTGAAAGGGGGAATTCTCCAGAAGCACTCAATCGATTTCTTTTTTTTTTTCTAAATTATTTTTCTCCTTTGAAAGTTTAGAATGCTTGTTCATTATTTTGGTGTGAACTGGGCACCTATTAATGTGATTGAGTTAGAGACAAAGGCTCTGATCCTGCTCCCATTGAAATCCGTAGTAATGCTCCAATTAACTTCAATACTACAGGACCAGTTGCTTTTAGCAGAATCAGAGGCCAGTGTTTCTCAAGTCCTGCCTGCCTCTCTGTAACCACTGTGCTCCCAAAAAACCTAAATCATGCCCTTCCGTGCTGCTCTTTCAGCTCTGGGTGCCTCTGGAGTCAAAACTGCCAATTGCACTGTGATATGTGTGATAAGTGACCTGCAGATTCCCAGAGCAGAATGGAATTTGTGCATGATGAGACTAAAAATTAAAAGGATTTGTGCTCATTCATACTGTAAAAAGAATTAAAGGCACATACATTGATCTATTTCTTCTCTTTTGTCCCTAAGTTAGAGATGGGTCTAAACTGAAACTTCCAATCTGAACAACGCGACTGGGGATTTCAAAATTTAACCCCTAATTCAGGTTTTTGAATTTTTTTTCTCTCTATAATGGTTCAAATGAAAAAAACCTCAGATCTCAATGCCCAACTTTAAGGGCATGTCTACAGTAGAAAGGTAAATCGACCTATGTAAGGTCGACTTACAACCACTGCAGTAATCATTGAGGTGGTTCATGTCCACACTACCCTCCTTCTACTCACCAGGAGTGCTTCCACCAACTTAAGAGGGGTACTGAGGAGGGGAGGCTGAGCACCCAGGTCCTCAGCCCACACACAGTTCTCTGCAAGGAGCCTGGCTGCCACCCCAGCTCTCAGCTCCCACAGGAAGGTGAGCCGGGAGACTCTGGGCATCCGCCAGGCTGTGCCCAGCCTGCTAGCTGGTCCCAGCCAGGCTGAGTCCTGGGCTCCCTGCTCCCCATGGGGAGCCTAGAGGCTGCCCAGAGGCTCCCAGCTCCCCCCAGGAGCCCTGAGGGGCAGCCAGTCTCCTGGCAGTGGAGAGCCAAAAGCCTTAGGGGAGGGCAGCTGGACTCTCTTCAGGGAGCCAGCAGCCTCTGGGCAGCAATTCAGCTGGCAGCAGAGAGTGGGGAGCTGGGTGGGCACTGCCCAGCTGAGATGGGGAGCCAGGCAGGCACAGCTCAGCTCAGAGCAGGGAGCCCAGGCAGCAACTGGGTTGAGAGTGGGAAGCTGGAGGGCAGCTCTGATCTGAGCAGGTCAGATGCAGCCTGGCTGGGAGTGGGGAGCCTGGAAAAAACAGGCTCTAGCTGGAGTCCCCCACTGATCTAGTAGCTTTCTTGTCAATTTCATGGTTCCAGTATGGAGCCAGGATATTGACAAGAATGACAACAGACAGCTGATGTAAGTAACTCAGTGTCTACATGGACCCTGCATCGCTCTAACTACACCAACATATGCCCTACACCTCTCATGGAGGTGGAATTATTATGTAGGTGTAGTAGGGCACTTATATTGGCAGAAGCAAGGCTGTAGCATGTACACTGACCATACGTGTAAGCTGCCTTACATCAACCTCACTCTGTAGTGTAGAACAAGCCTAAGATCTGAATTTTGGGGCACAAACCCATCTCTGTCCATAACACAAGATCAAAGATATACTTAATTACATTAAGGGCAATAAAATCAGATGTATTACACCGAAAAAACCTCTTTAACACATTGTATATTCATACTGTAATTCACCGCCACAGGAGAGCATAGAAACAAATCCTGTGACTGGATTTTAAAAAGGTCTTGATAATGTTATGCCTATTAATAACATTGTCAGCTAAACAAACTAAGATAATGAGGGCAATAAAATCTCATGCTTCAGCTGATTGCCTGTAGAGTCAAGATTTAAATGATTCCCCCTCCATCCCAACCATGTATATTGCACAATTGAAGCATCAAGTGCCAGTCACTGCTAGAGGCAAGATATGGGGTCCAGACGGACCAAGAGTTTGTTTGATCCAGTGTGGAAATTCCTTTGTTCCTATAGTCCTATTAAGTTAGCCAACAGCCAGAGATTAAGCTGGTCACCTGGATGTAAGATCTCAATGGAAGCCTTTGAAGAAGAAAGGAGGGACACAAGGCAAAAAAAAAAAAATACAAAGAAAATATGTACCTAACAAAAAAAATAACTTTGCCCAACCTAATTTCTGTTTCCATGGAAATATTTTCCTGACTTCAGTGAGATGGAGTTTTCATACATTTAACACTGGCTCAAAAACAGCCTTCAGTTTAAAGCTTGCAGTGCAAGACAATGCCCCCTACCTTTTTGGAGTACCAGGTGTCAAATTCTACATGCTCCTCAATAGAGCGGTACAAATAACTGTTTGTTTTTTTGTTTTGGTTTTGGTTTTGGTTTGTAGGTTGAAATGAATAGTCAATGAAACATTTTCCTTTAATCCAAAACAAAAGGTTTCATTTTGGTTCTGACTTTTTTTAATGGAATTGAAGTAAATTTCTAAACAAAGTTGTTTGAAATAAAAAAAAAAAGAATTGTTTAATTTAGACAAAGCCAAAATGAAGTGTTTCAGTTTTTCAGATTTTTTTGACTGAAACAATTCTATGAATTCAACACAAATTTGCAAAATGTTTCAGTCGAGACCAAATTTGCATAGTTTGGCAAAACAAAATTTAACCCCAAAAGATATTCCAGTTCTATTCATGGTGCACAAGCTTGCTCTCAGTGGAAAATGACTTTCCCTCTTTATACAGGTAGGCTATGAATTCCAAAGTCTCACATGGGAGGCACAATTCCAGCCTAAATTAATGAACATTTTCCTTTTGAATCCTCACAGGTGGCTTTGAAAATCTCCGCTATAAAAATCCTGCATTTATTCACACAGAGGAGTGCACACTTTCTAGCTGCCCTCAGGTTGGCAGCCATCATCCAATATTCTCTCACTCCTGACAATCTACATCTCATCCAAGGATAAAGAAATATCTCCCTCAGCCTGCTTCTTTATTATTCAGGCTTTTCTTTTTTAGACATGAGACCTTATTAAAATTTAATCCAGCAAGACACTGATGGATACAATGACCAGAGAACTAAATCTAGACTATAGGGCTTCATTATTACACTGTATAACTATGACTGGGTAACATGGTAACTTATAGATAGATCACTGTATTTATCGGGCTGACTATCCATTAACAGTATCTCCCTTTCTTATTAATTCTGTCTTTCTTTTAACCTTTGGATTGTTTTCTTAAAATCCCATTTGCTAAAGGTAGATTCCTGTTTATTTTCTCAGCAACCAGATGCTTGTTCATGGAGGGAGAGCAATAGTCTACATTGCCGTTTTCCACTTGACACCCACGGTCAACAGGAAAGATGGCTGGATTATCTGTCTCCTACATTTAGCACCAGCACTTTCAAGGAGATGGATGTGGAAGAGCTCTATATTCAGAGTTTGGAGCCTGCAGTTTGTCCCCCTCCCTGAAGTCTCTTCCTGGAGCTACCCTTTCCCTAAGGTTGCTCCTTCCAATAGGGAAAGGAGGAAACTGGGGAGAAGTATCCCTAATATTTAATTAGACAATTCTGTAATATTAGTAAAAAGAAAATAGTCTTTGGTAAAAAAAATAAAATCATTTAGTTTTGTACCTTCCTCAGTCACTTTTAGGCAACATACTACTGTCTCAGAAACTATATTTTTCTCCCAGGAATATTTTTTTTTCTGCTCTTGGAGCCAATCAAACTCCCTCCCTCACCCCCCCCCCCCCGTTTTCTAGGCAAAATGTTTTCTGAGTCACCCATGGTGGATTTCCTAATAATATGAGCACCTAAACATGAAAGATTTTTAAAGAGAATAAAAAATGAATTCCCTTCTGTAGAAAGACATCAAGAAGAGAGGGGAGGTAGGTTTAAAAAAAAAATCCACCTTCAGCAATGGAGAAACCAAAATTGATCAGGCGTGGCTGGACACAAAGAACCAAACTCTGACAAATGCTCCTGCTTTCACAGTGACTACAAATTTAGCACTGGAGAAAATCATGAAAGGAAACTTCTTCATGTGAAGCCCTAGCCACTACAATACCATGAAAGAGACCATACTATCTTCTGTGATTGCTCACCTATGCCCTTCAATGCCACTGCAACCTTTTTCACACAACTTTCTGACTCTCATGCTTCTGTTTTCCTCACAGGTTGTTGCTCACTCAATTTCCCCATCTTGGCCTTCTCTTCCTTCCCTCACCGCTATTTACATTCTGATTAGATGGCTAATTCAAGCTCAGTACAGGAGTAACTGGATGAAATTCAGTGGCCTGTGTTATAAAGGAGGTCAGATTAGATGATCAGATGGTTCCATCTGGCCTTAAACTCTATGAATCCACTGGGAGAAGACAGATGAGTCAAACTGCCACTCACGTTCCTCCTTTCCAGGGAGAGTCACTCTATAGAAAACAAATCTAAACTTGCCATGTAGTTTGAATCCACAGAGACCAAGTAGGGCTGAAAATGTAGATTGGAGTTTTTCAGTGTTGCCATGAAAAGGTATCCCGGTTACCCAGCCCTAGGAAAATCCTAGTTCCTCCAGTTTTCCAGACCTTTCTTTTATCATAGAGCTTTCTTTCCTCTCAAGGCATTTACATTATCTCTCACTGAAAAAATGATGCAGGGCAGTTTTATAATACCCGTTAATTATTACTAGAGCGGGTTGAAAAGTGGGATGAATTTTTCACGAAACTATTTATGAAAAACCTGGCCCCTGAGAGTCAATGGGAAGAGGGAGGATAAAGGCCACAGGGCTACATTCACCCTGCTGCTGTCAGGAGATGCAAATTGCACCTCTCTGTACTAAGGTTGGCCACTGTGCACAGGGGGTAGGATACAGCCCAGAGGGAGTGGGAGCATTTATCTTTGTTGGGGTCTCCATCAAAGTCCAGTCATCAGAGGTTGTCTAGGGTATGCACTGAAACTCTGCATCCCACCACTGCTCGGGCCACATCCGTGCTGTGACCAACACTGCCAGATTTTTGGCTGTTCTTCCTAACTGTGAGCCCTCTCCCAAAAGGAGATCAACACCCTCTCGTGCTGCCACAAACTCGCTCTGGAAGGATTTGCCACTGGGGGTCTTGATCGGGCTTTTGAATTTGGCTCACAGACTTATAAACCCTTATTTAAAAAAATTAAACCGTTGAATTAATCAAATATATTGAGAGAGAGGGAGACAATTGCATTGGTGACACCTACCTGAATTAAAATCCTTACCCTTAAATACACTGAAAATTACCTGCATATGCCTATGGCTGATAATAGTCACTCACTAGTAAGGGCTTGTAACCCATTGTAACCCAATCTACATTAACAATTCCATTTTCTTTCTCTCTCCACCATGGTAGCCCACTAAGACCATACACTCTCATTTTACTTTGTACTTCTAGTTTCTGCTCTCTATCTCTCTTGAAACCACTGGGCTTAATAGTCATTGCTGTCTGAGCTGCATCTTGTGTATCTGTGAACCTTGCAGACTGCAAACAGCGTACTGATCACATAGCCCTGTCTGTATTCTCTCACTTGCTCGGTGCTCTAGGCAGGGGTTTCTGACCTTGTACATCATTATTTCCAACCTGCCAGAGTGATTCCACACAGTCATCTCAGGGCCTCCATACAAAAAATAAGAGGAAGAGAAATAAGATAAGTAAATAAATAAGATAAGATAAGGAAATAAAATAAGATAAATAAGCCTGCTGCAGTTTCCACGATATGCATCTGAGGAAGTGAGCTGTAGCTCACGAAAGCTTATGCTCTAATAAATTGGTTAGTCTCTAAGGTGCCACAAGTCCTCCTTTTCTTTTTGCGAATACAGACTAACACGGCTGTTACTCTGAAACCAGAAATAAGATTGTTAGTGTAGTTTTGAAAGCTTGGTACATTCACATAGGTTTAATTTCTTAGCACTGCTATATCACAAGACACTAGGATAGCAAAATCCTATGGACTAATGGAGCTGATTTACATCAGCTGACCATCGGGGCCATATAATTAATATACTTAATAGGTCTTTGTGTATGTGTGTGAATAATATACACATATAAAATTTTAAAAAAATTCAATAACAAAAAATAGGAATATTCAGTAAATAATATAACCCTTATACAAAAATAAATTAAAAACAACTCTAGACATTAAAATGTATGGAAGTGACTAGCTAAAGTAATTTGCATATTCATTCTATTACATTTGCAGTTCATATATACACTTACCATCAATACAGATATTTCACCTTATTTATTCCCTTAACAACCTTAACTCTGACCCAGAAGAGATATTCAGATTCACAAGCTGTTTATACACACACACACACAGAGCTATAGATATATATTTTCTATCTTCTACTCTTTAAAGATATATAATTAGAAGTACAGAGGTTGAATTTGTAATTCTCATCTTCTGACCACCTCTTCATATTCATTCTGCCCCACTAATATTCTTTTGTTGGGTACTGCTATCAGAGTAAACCACCAGTAAGCGCAAACTCCATTAAATAAATAAATAAAATACAACCAATAAAAAAACTTTTAAGGTCCACATGGTTGTTTGAATCTACAGAATGTGGGCATATGTATGAGCATACAGTTTTGCATATGCATAAGTACAGACTGTCTTTAGTGGATGCAAGAGCAGGTCCTAATATTTCATCTGCTCATACTCATTCCTCACCTGAAATAAAAATCTTGTCATTGCCACCACAGTTGATTTCACAATCAAAATTATTATGGTGTCAGGGAGGATTCTGATTTCAATGTCTTCCTAAGAATCAAAAGATAGTAGTTTGGTTTTGTTCATGTAATTAGAACTCTGCATATAAGGAAGATAGCAAAAATATAACATACTGATCAAACTTTTCCTGGATGCAAAAAGAAATCATATTGTACATCAGATATCTTCTTTATATAGGAATACACTGTGTTTGTACAGAGCAACGCTATAGAGTAATCTTATGGACAATATCTGTGTTAAAGTACATTTTACTTGTTATCAAGTGATATAAGCAGTTAGAGGGGCAATATAAATAATACAAAATAATATTTTTATGACTATATTGGAAGAACAATTTTGGAAAGGTAAAAAAAGTCCTCTACCTCTACCCTCTAACATTTGTGGTAAATTTATTAAAAATCAAAAATTACATTTTTGAATTTTTTGACATTTGCTTTTCCCACCAACCTAATATTTTAGGCCAGCTGATTTTGTCAGCAATATCTAAAATGAATGAAGAAGTAAATGTGTAGATAATATTTATGATTGCTAAAGCAAGGAGACTGAATAGACCAGGAAATCTGTGGGATAAAGAACCTTTTACCTCTATGTCAATGATAGGAATTTGGCCTACTCAGAGCAATCAAAAGTCATTTCCATCTGACAGCTGTTTAGTGACAACTCTGGAATGAATTGGTGACACAAGTCCATCTCTTAGTGGGTAAGTAACCACCTCACATAAACCACTACTCCACTCTACATCCTTGCTGGCAGTGTCATCACAGAAATATTGAACGGATGTGAAGACAGAACTAATCTCTTACCTTAGAACAGTTCCCTCCAGGTCAAGGCTGAAGTATGTTAGTGAAATGATATAATGGAAAACATAAAGTCTCACTATCCGGGCACTTTCTCTACTATGGATAAATAGAGGACATCATTTGCTAGTGCTATCCATCTAGGATCTTTTGTAAGCATTGAATTCACCTTTAAAATAAAAGAAGTAACTGCTATAGTAAATTCTGCACTGCATATTGCACCCTGAGTGATCCATGAGCCTTATTAATAAATACAGACCTATCTAAGAGCACACAGTCCATGTGAGGAAAAATATCTCTTAAATTATCATGCTCTAGGAGTCCCTAGCCTCTGTTTGTCAGAAGCTGGGAGTGGATGACAGGGGATGGATCATTCAATGATTGCCTCCTCTGTTCATTCCCTCTGAAGCACCTGGCATTGGCCACTGTTGGAAGACCGGATACTGGGCTAGATGGACCATTGGTCTGATCCAGTATGGCTGTTCTTATGTTCTTCTTATATCTTACCTCTCTAACCTTTATTCTCATGCAAGGTCAAGCTAACTAGTTTGAAGTATTTTTCTAGCACACCCTTTCTTTAAAGATTAAGATATTTGAAGATTGGATAGTGCTAAATTTGCTTCCCTGAGCTCTCAGTGCTGATGAAGTACCATGAGATGTTCAGAAGATTATGAGTCCAACTTGACGTGAGAAACAAGTAAATTATTTTTTTGTTAATTGTTTAGACTTGAGGATTTGCCTTCCAGTGGCCTGACAGCTAGTGGAATTGGAAATGCATACTGTTATTTGTAGTAGGGGGAAGTTATTCAAAAACATGAAGCACTTTAGAAATGGAATATTAGTGCCTCATAGCACATGCCTTTCATACAGTACTTGGAATTGGGGGAGGGGGATAAGGGTGTTTCCAAAAATTCATGTGCGCAAAGGTTTGTCCACATCAATGTTAATTGAGAACCACTTTCAGGCCATAAATATTTTCTTTTTCTGATTAAACCAATTGTTTTTATGGGAAACAGCCACTTCACAACTTGTGTGTAAGAGTTTTGTGAGATTTGTGTGAGTAGAGGAAGCAAGATAAGTGAGAGTGAAATAACTGAGGAGGCAGGAAGAGAAGGAAGAAGAGAGAAGGCAACTGGAAGATTCCAATCCTTGCCACAATTTATCTCCCGATGCTTTCCCTCCAACAACTTCAATGGTATAGTTGGGCATTTCAGCAAAAAATTCTGCAGAAAACTGAAAATTATCAATTATAGATTGTATAAAATAAGTTTAATGTTAAGTGACACAAGAATTACTACCTGAAGCTGCCACAGAGTTTCTGGTGTGCTGCTGTAGAGTGAAACAGAATTCAGACTCCTTGTCATGAGCTATTAATGAAATACATAGGACTCTTGCTTTGAATCCAAGGGGGCCTAAACCCATACGTTTCTGGCCCAGGATTGAATTATACCACAATATCAGAAGGTGCATGGCATGTGAATTTTCTGCTTCACAGTCTCTGCAATGAATAGAATGCCATTCTCTTTTGTCAGAGTCCTGCTGCTAGTGCTCATGAAAAGTGGCCTAAAGGAGCGGCAATTATTGGCTTTGCCTGGACACGGAGGTGCCCATGTGAATGGGGGGCATCCCTACAAACAACAACTGACAGGACATTTTTTTTTCCTTTTATGAAAGTCAGGATGACAAACTCTTATGTCATCCTCAGTAATAAGGTGGAAATGGCACCATATGCAGGCATTTGTGAAAGTGATGTCCTGTCCCCTTAAAATGGCATTGCTGCTTTCCTACACACAGTCAGGCCCCATTCCCTCTCTATTACTTCAGCACCAAAGCTAAAGGCAGTGGTTTTTGTCTTCTTATCAACAGTGGCTCCATTGCTGCCCAAATCCCAAATGTGTGCCACAGTCCTTTATAATGTGCAACAAAGACACAGACTAAGGGATAAAACAAATGAAGTATGGTGACATTAAAAAGTCACCATTTACCAACATTCAAAGACTCCACAACTATTTCCTATTTCAAACATAGAGCAACCTCTAGTATCTCAGACATAACTGGGTATTAACTGGTTTCAGAGTAACAGCCGTGTTAGTCTGTATTCGCAAAAAGAAAAGGAGTACTTGTGGCACCTTAGAGACTAACCAATTTATTAGAGCATAAGCTTTCGTGAGCTACAGCTCACTTCATCAGATGCATATCGTGGAAACTGCAGCAGACTTTATATATACACAGAGAATATGAACCAATACCTCCTCCCACCCCAAGCTATTACCAGCAGGACAGTGGGGTGGGAGGAGGTATTGGTTCATATTCTCTGTGTATATATAAAGTCTGCTGCAGTTTCCACGATATGCATCTGATGAAGTGAGCTGTAGCTCACGAAAGCTTATGCTCTAATAAATTGGTTAGTCTCTAAGGTGCCACAAGTACTCCTTTTCTTTTTGGGTATTAACTGTTAGCAAACTGACTTTTTAAGGATGATTACTATAGCAGAAGATGGAGTTTGGTTTAAATGCAAGAGCTCATTTCATAAAGCATAAGATTTTCTGTTACTTTCCTTTAATGATTTGGCTTTCAAATGCCAGTTTGTAGAAAGATTTGAATGAAATGGAGGCAAATTTTAGTATAATCTGATTTTGACACACCGGGTAATTAGGTACTCCCTAAGAAACAGATACTGTTATAGTTTAATTATGGTGTCCCCAAATTATCAATAAAACAATACTCACAACTCCAGTGTAATGGATCATGAAAGATCCATGAACTGGGAGAAAAGAAAACTTTCTTGAGTTTCACACCCACTCCCCTATCACTAAATTTCATTTAGAAATATCACACACACACACACACACACACACACACATACACAATATATACATTAATGACTTTTCCTGGTTCAATTCAGTTATCTTCAGTTCCCAATAAGAATAAAAACTTACATTTTTCTCTCATCAGATACTTGGGATCCAGTTCTGCAAATGTAGTCTGAATCAAATTTGTATGTGCAAGGCATAGTATGATGGTTTCCAAGGAAACAAGTACATCGTGCATGGGGTAAAGAAGATCTTGTGAGTTTGAGACTGGGTAGACTAAATCCTTGAAAATAGTCCTCTTTTTATCAGTTTGCTCACTGATTAGGAATATAAATTAAGAGATTCATAGCTCTCTAATGACTCTAAAGCTGGCAGTCATTTACCAGAGGCACCAGCAGCTCAGGGCACGATCAATGCAAGAAACTGACAAACAGCCCTCTTACTCTGGAACATTTGTTTTTGATACAGCTGTACAGCCAAGCTCAACATAGCTTACAGGACAAGACAAAGGGAAAATATTCACAGTGTAATGTAACCTATCAACACATCATGGCCCCTCCCGACCTATTTTTATAAGATCGGCCATACTGGGTCAGACCAAAGGTCCATCTAGCCCAGTATCCTGTCTTCCGACAGTGGCCAGTGCCAGGTGCCCCAGAATGAACAGAACAGGTAATCATCAAATGATCCATCCCCTGTCACCCATTCCCAGCTTCTGGCAAATGGAGGCTAGGGACACCTTCCCTGCCCATCCCATAAGAACAGTTATTAGAGAACATAATGTTATAAGAGATAACATTAAAGCACTCTTGCTGTAGTTAAGACTGCATCAGTACTCCATTTGTAATGCACATTATTGAATGCTTTATAAGTCAGAGGTTATCAAAGTGCATTAGGCTGAGGCCATGGGAAGAAATGGGATGCTTTTGTTTATATTTAATATTTTGTGGACCTATTCAGGTTGCGAAAGAGAGAGGACTGATGGCCCTCGTTAGAGGAAAGTAAAGTTCATCTACCTCAACTTCTGATGCACATAGCTCTGCCAGTTATAATGAGTTCATTCTGTGTATGTATTACTTTAAGGGGGAGCTTTTGCCTCTTATTACATCTTTTTTTCTGTTTGTTCAGTGCCTAGCACAATGGGGTCCTCAGCCATGACTGGGGCTCTGTTGGGTGTAATTTAATGGATTCAGGTCAAGAAACTCAGGTTTATTAATTCAAACTTCTATTTGAACCAAACTATTTATATAATTAACAACTATTATTAAAGCAGTGACAGATATACAGAAAAAGATAATGACCAGTTACCTTCTCCCGGGGTATAGGTGGGTAATGATGGATTGCTCCTATGATCTCCAACTATCCCATTACACTCTAGCATATATATTCATATCTAAATTACATATTCAGTAGTTTACTTCCAATCAGCATGAGGAATTATACATCTTGCAATTAATATCAAACACATGCAATATTAGCCATTTCATTGATTAATTGTTATTAATCATACATAAACCATATATGGTGACCACGCCATCTATTGGCTACTTAACCTCAGGGGTGTTTTCTTCAACTGTACTTCCCTATTTATCTCAACTTCCCTGTTCTTGTGGTCATTGGCCTGGGTGGGGACTAGTGGTGCAAGTAGGGCGGTATGATTTGGTATGCCGTACTAGTAAGATATTTGTAGCCGGTATGCCGTACTGGAAAGACACAGGAGGAGCAGAACATGAGGAGGCCATTTGTGTCCCTCCCATGAACGCAGCGTACCAGTAAGAAATGAATTCTACTTGCACTACTGGT
Source organism: Lepidochelys olivacea (assembly GCF_965140295.1). Classification (NCBI taxonomy): domain Eukaryota; kingdom Metazoa; phylum Chordata; order Testudines; family Cheloniidae; genus Lepidochelys; species Lepidochelys olivacea. Next base: position 74,912,028 of record NC_140417.1, on the reverse strand, counting down.
GGGGACATGCTATTATCAGTTATTTAGCAAGCAACCTTCACAGCATTTTACTTTGGGTACATCTTGCAGTTTTAGCAGAAATTTTCCATCCTCGAGCATCACAAAGTTAATTTAGCAGTACCCATCAAATGTCAGATCACACTTTGACCTTCAGCAGGCTCAAGACTGACCGTTACTATTTCTACATGATTCTAAATATTTTCACTCTCCAACAGCTCCTAGGCATTATTGTAATAATAAAATAATAATAAAAATAAATTACTAATAAATTAGCATAGTGAATCCTGCCTTCTACTGCTTTGTAAGGCAAGAATATCCAGAAGGGGTTAGGACTAAATGAAGCCTCCAGTGGGAAGATAGTTCTCTCTAAATAACATGGTGAAGTTCATTAATGTTTCCAGTGACTTTTGCAGACTGGATATATTAGTGAATTATTTAGCTGGCTTTTGATGGTTCATATGGTGAGCTCTGATGAAACACAAACCACCACTGACAAACTAAGAAATACAGATGAAACTTTGTTTCAATACACTTTTTTTGTTGGGATAAATAAAAAACTCAGCACATCCAGTGAAAGTGCAGGGCCGAAAATCTCTTTCCTCAAATCCTCACACACTGAACCTCGATCCTAATGTGAAATATCCTGCTACTGCAGTCTTGACTGAGAGTCTCCTCAGAGAGTGACAACTGAGCTAAATTTCATGGGAGTAGTTTATGCTTTGAAGCCCAGCCCTAAGCATAGTCCACAGAGGTTTTGTGTTTTAGAGGCATAATTTCCACTTTGCTTCCTCACTGCTGCTTGTGCCAGCAGCAAATTATGCTACTCCCCATCTGACATAACTGAAATGGCGGGCATAGTAGGGGAAGCCAAAGCCCTGCCCATTTTCCTCTCTTCCCCTGCTCTCCATACTCGTCTGTTTTGTTGGAAGTGAATAGTGGACATGTTGCATGCTTATACATGTGCATCTGAATCCAAGTTCCAGGTAGTTTGTGTAGGGTTTAAGGGTTGTCAGGATTACCCCCTGCACAGGCATGCAATCCAAATCACAATCTAGCCTCTGGCAATCTTATCGTATGTGAAGAATGGAAGCACATGTTACAGTAGGAAGAGTTTGGATGAGAAACCAAGAAGTTAGTTTGTGTGCACATGACTAGGTACTAACTGCAGTTAGTGAAATCTAATTACAGGACATACCACCGGTTTGAGGTGTTGGCCCTGTTTTTGATGGTTTGCCCTGAGGTAGGCACTCACAGTCATGAACCACTCCAGACAGCATGACACCGGCATACACTGTGGACAATTGGAACTGGGATGAGTCCATAAAATATCTTTTTGTTCTGGCAAGTTCTCAAGCAAGGTCTCCAGGCAGTACACTAATACTCAGATTAAAAGAGGGCTATTTTTATTTGCATTTTTTCAGGTTTGCAAAGGAACAGAAGGAAAAACAAAGGGGTGGAATGACTCAAAGCCCCGGCTTGTAAAAGGGAACTCTAAGATTTGTCTGTTCAGGATTGAATTTAATGAGACAATCTGGTATATTGCTATAAAAATATCAATTACTGTCATTTATTCTTTTCATATCACTGTACTGAGGTAGCCATCCTAACATCATATTAAAAAAAATATTTAAATGAGTGACCTAGTTATGGAGAAATGTAGAATTAAATATAGGAAAAGTTGTCTTTGCACTTCTTTTACTGTTGAGAGAAAACTCTGAGAACCAGAGGCTATGTCTATACTACAGCCCATGTTTGCAAAACTTATGTCGCTCAGGGGTGTGAATATTCCACTGCTATGAGTGACATAAGTTACACCAACATAAGTGTTCATGTGCACAGAGCTGTCGACAGGAGAGCTTCTCCCATTGACATAGCTTATGCCTCCCGTGGAGGTGGGTGTTTTATGCTAACATGAGCGCTCTCTCCCATTGGCATAGAGCGTCTTCTCCAGATGCACTGTATTAGAACCGCTGTGACACTGCAGCATGGTACGTATAGACCTACCCTGATTCTGATTTCCTTACACTGGTGTACTCTGATTAAGTTAATGCCATTTCATCAGGGTGAGATCACAGTGGTGGCAGCTGTCATGATATTATCACCAATTTCTCAGTATTTGGTGCTTCTCTTAAAGCCCCCAAACCAGAAGTCAGGTGATTTCATTAGAATCTCAGCTTTCATTCTTTCCCTCCCAGAGCAAGTTTCTAGCCTGGATGGCTACAGAGAACAGTTTGAAAATATAAGTCCTAAATTTTCAACAACCAAAAGGCCAGTAAAAAGAACCTAACATTTATTATTTTTCAAAATCTTTGGCTTAAAAATCATATCTGATGATTTTGGGGAAACCTGACTCGTGATTTTTGAATGTCTGTGGCTGGCAATATTGGTAGTGAAAGATTGGAACTAGATTACCAGACTTGAAGCAAATGCCAGTAGAGTAAACTGGTCTGATTATTATGAAGTTTAGCATCCATGGCTGTCTTGGAATGAAATAGGAAGTGCTTTGAAGTATGAGCCTGATTTTGATCTCCTACTGATGTAACTCAGAAGCAACTACATTTAAGGCAATGGAGTCACAATGATATAAAACTGATGTGACATCTAAATCAGGATCTGTATTCTTAGTTTGTCTGCAATATGCAAAGTAGGTCTTCTCTTATTTTAATGAGTGAATTTGTTTTAATAGTTAACTCATAATGAACACATTAAGTATCAGAAAATACCATTTGTAAAATGATTCAGCTCTATTCCCTCAGCTAAAGTATAACTCTCTTAGGAACACAAATCAAACAGAAATGAATGGACTACTATTACTGAATGGTAGCAATCATAATTCATATTATTTCTCAAAGTTAGAATCACCTGGGTTATACTGAGCAATTTTCAGCACACAAAATGTTATCTAAATTCAGGACTCATGAGAAAAGATTAAACTTGTTGTATATGATCTGAATTTTCAAACATAACATAAGAACATAGGAAACTGTGGCCATACTGAGTAAGACCAATGGTACATCTAGCCCAGTATGCTGTCTTTCAACAGTGGAACAGTGCCAGATCTTTCAAAGGGACTGAACAGAACAGAGCAATTATCAAGTGATCCATCCCTATCATCCAGTCCCAGCATCTGGCAGGCAGAGGTTTAGGGTCACCTAGAGCATGGGGCTGTATTCCTTATCATTTTGGCTAATAACCATTGATAGACTTATCTTCCATGAGTTAATCTAATTCTTTTTTGAACCCACTTGTATTCTTAGACTTCACAACATCCCCTAGCAATGAGTTCCAAAGGTTGACTGAGCATTATGTGATGAAGTACTTCCTTCAGGGGACACCATCATAGGGCCTAATCACATCAGCCACATTAGTCATATTTTCCAAGATGAACAGTCCCCATCATTTTAATCTCTCTTCATATGGAAGTTGTTCTATGCCCCTAATAATTTTTGTTGCCCTTCTCTGTATCTTTTCCATTTCCAATATATCTTTTTTGAGACCACAACTTCACTCAGTATTGAAGGTGTGGGCATATGATGGATTTATATAGTGGCATTATGATATATGCTATCTTATTATCTATCCCTTTCCTAATGATGCCTAACATTCTGTTCGCTTTTTTAACTGCTGCTGCACATTGAGTGGATGTTTTCAGAGAACTATCCACAATGACTCCAAGATCTTTTTCTTGAGTGGTAACAGCTAATGTAGACCCCATCATTTTGTATGTATACTTGGGATTGTTTTCCAATATGTATTACTTTGCATTTATCAACATTGAATTTCATCGGCCATTTTGCTTCCCATTCACCCAGTTCCGTGAAATCCCTGTGTAACTCTTCCCAGTCTCCTTTGGATTTAACTATCTTGAGAAATTTTGTATTGTCTGCAACATTTGCCACCTCACTGTTTACCTCTTTTTCCAGATCATTTACGAATGATTTCAGTGTCGATCCTTGTGGGGCACCACTATTTACCTCTCTCCCACTGAGAAAACTGAGTGTTTATTCCTTCCCTTTGTTTCCTATCTTTTACCCAGTTACTGATCCATGAAAGGATCTTCCCACTTATCCCATGACTCCTTACTTTGCTTAAGAGACTTTGGTGAGGGAGTTTGTCAAAGGTTTTCTGAAAGTCCAAGTACACTATATCCACTGGATCACCCTTGTCCACATCTTGTTAACCTCAAAGAATTTGAATAGATTGGTGAGGCATGATTTCGCCTTACAAAAGACATGTTGACTCTTCCCCAATAAATCACGTTCATCTATGTGTCTGATAATTCTGTTCTTTACTATAGTTTCAACCAATTTGCCTTGTACAGAAGTTACACATACCTGACTGTAATTGTCAGGATTGCCTCTGGAACCTTTTTTTTAAAAATTGGCATCACATTAGCTATCCACCAATCATCAAATACAGAGGCTGATTTAAGTGATAGGTTACACACCACAGTTAGTAGGTCTGCAATTTCATATCTGAATTCCTTCAGAACTTGTGGGTGAATACCATTTGGTTCTGGTGTTTTATGACTGTTTAATTTACCAATTTGTTCCAAAATATCCTCTATTGACACCTCAGTCTTAGACAGTTCCTCAGATTTGTCACCCAAAAAGAATGACTCAAGTGTGGGAATCTCCCTCCCATCATCTGCAGTGATGACTGATGCAAAGAATTCATTTAGCTTTTCTGCAATGGCCTTGTCTTCCTTGAGTGCTCCTTTAGCCCTTTGATTATCCAGTGGCCCCACTGGTTGTTTGGTGACTTCCTGCTTCTAATGTACTAAAAAAAACTTTTGCTGATGGTTTTTGAGTCTTTTGCTAGTTGCTCTTCACATTCTTTTTTGGCTTCCCTTATTATACTTTCAGACTTGACTTGCTCCTTTCTATTTTCCTCAGCTGGATTTGATGTCCAGTTTTTAGAGGCTGCCACTCTGTTGTTTCACCATCATGGCATTTTTTTGGTCCTCTTTCTAATTTTTTTTTTAAATTTGAGGTATATATTTAATTTGAGCCTCCATCATAGGATTTTTAAAAAGTTACCATGCAGCTTGGAGGCATTTCACTCTTGTGACTGTTATTTTAAAAGTAACTAGTGCCTCCATTTTTGAGTACCTTCATCTGTGGGCACCCAACCTGATAAATCTTCACGGGTCCAGAGTTTCAGGATGCAGATACTGAACACTTTTGAAAAATGAAGCACCTGTAAGATTGGGTACTCAATTTGGGTACTCAAAATTTGATGCAACCCAACTCACTAGTTACTTTTGAAAATTCAAATTGATCTATCTACACACACACACACACACACAAAGACTGTGGGTCTGATTTTTTAAAAAAATCCACTCAGACGATTGCACACCTAATTTGTGCACTAATTTACCATGATTCCATGTCAAAATTGTGCACTGCATGCTCAAATGTCTAAGATAATATTTGCTCACACAGTTTCACATGACAGTAATTGTGTATGAAAATTAAGTATGCAACTGTGAGCCCCCAAGAGTTTAAAAATCAGGCCCTGGGCCTTATTAACCATATAGGGAGCCATAAAATGTCATCTTGGTACTTTTTACAGAAAATGGGTATTAAAGAGTCAGAGAGTGATGCACATCAAAAGGATCAGCAGCCTAGTAGTGTATATAAAAGACATGGCAATTTAGGAGTGTTAGCCCTACCTAAAAAAGGACTCAAGCAACTTCAACATTTTGGGTTATTTCTTCCTTTGTTTTCTATTAATTTTTTTTTCTTGCTCCTCCTGGTATTTCTGTGTGTAACACGTACACTTCTTTCCTAGTTTATTATAGTTTTTCTCAGGCTTATCTACAATTAATAAAGAACCCAACCATATCTTTAAAAAAAATGCCTTCCATTACATGTGATTTGTGAAAACCCTAAAGCTACAGTTTATAGGGATCAGTGCCTTTCCAATGCCAGCTGTTGACACACTTTGTGATCTTGCTATGCTGTATTAACAAGTCATAAAGGCTTGCAATGATTTGGAAACACTGGATGAATATCTGAAGTCCGTTAGTATTTAATGAAATTTCCTTTTTATTTCCTCCCCACATCCCCTGGCTCCTTTTTTTTTGCTTCTAGGATTTTACAACATCTGAAATGACGGTGTCTTGGAACATCACACAAAACAGCATCACGCAGGATGTTACCACCAAAGGAAAAGATGACTGAGGCAAACACAAGCTGACTGAACTTCTACAGGAATACTATCATGTCACATTCCATGATCAAAGCTGAAGGACCAATGACTTTTCTTAGCACGGTGACTTATTTTTTGAGGCAAGGCTCATTTGAATGATGGTGATAATAATAAAACCAAACAAATGAGGTGAGACATGTTGAACTAAGCCTGAACCAAATTCAGGTTTCTGACTTTTTTCTTCTGTTTGGTAATTCATACTCTTTAAACATTTTCTGGCTTCTGGTACATCGGTTTTATTTTTTCTGGATGGAGTCACTGTTTTGATTGAGTGACCCCCTTTAGCCATTGAGTGACCCGCTTTAGCCCTTGGGGTCTTCCTCTCCACACTTATGTACAATCCCATTGAGGTCAAACAATATGGGGTTCTTCTGAGCCTCACCCCTTCTTTGATAAGAACCATAATTCTAGTTCCTTTCTGTTGTAACATATTGTCTTTCTTTTACCTGGCAGCTATACTGTGGCATTGTCCCTTTTTACTGTAAGACATACCCTCTCTCGTCTATAGCAGCTATGGTGGTTGTTGTTCTCTTTCTTAGGCCTGAAGGAACAAGAACATAAAGACTCCTAAGGCAGAGGTCACTGCCTCTCCATGAATGGTATTAATAGGCATTTGTGCAAGGAGCAAATACCTGTCTATAAACTATATAGGAAGTGTGGGTGAGGTCACAGAGGTGAGAAAGTAGACTGAGGGAGGTAATAGAGTCCAGTAAAATTTGTTATAATAGGTGACTTCAGGTACTTTCAAATAAACAGGTCAAATATCAGAACTGGACAAGGCTTAGTGAAGTTAATTTCTCAACATCTTCATCTACCGCTTTTTGTAACAGCTGGTTCTATAGCACATAGAAGATGAAAGGCTGTTTTAATCTGAAATCTAAGTAACCCAGAAGTTAGTTCAAGAAGTAACTATAGTTGAAACATTAATAGTGGCCATGGTATAATTAGGTTCAACATGCTGAGGAGCAGGGTTGCACCAGAAGTAGCAAGACGACACTCAATTTTAGAAAGGGAGATTTTAAAAGAGCAAGGGCGAGAAAGAAAGAGGCTTTCATTCAGATTATGGACTTGATTCTCCTTTCACTGTAACAGATGAGCAACCCCAGAACAGGTGATGTACTCGTGCCAGTGAGATGAGAATCGATATTATACATATCATTTCACTTCAACTATCACTGAAATGCAGCCCCTTTAAGGGAAAAATCTAACAGCTGTTAGAGTGGTACCTGCAATTCTAAACACAGAAGTGAAGAAGACAACATAGAAACAGAGGAATTTAGGTAATGTAGTTACTGGATTCATATAGAATTTATCCAGGATAGTGCAAGAGTAGCCCTGCTTTTGTTCTTTACTGGTCAGGACCCGAGCTTTACACCTCATCTGAAAGACAGGTTAATATATTGGCGCCTAACTGCCTAATTCTGTATAAGCATTTCTTCCTTCCTTTCTTTCTTCCTTCCTTCCAGTGAATTTTAGTTGATTAAAGTTTCCATGTTTTCATTACTGGAGACTGAAGTCCTCTATTTATATCCACAGAACAGGATATTAGAGAGTGTTTTTACATTCCTGTGGAGCACTATTCAGTAGGAAATTCTATAAACATTTGAGAGGTATGTAGCAGGTTTAGGAGAAGTATACAATTGAAATACTCTTTAAAAAACTTCCACCTTTGATCTTTCTGTCTGTTTAGTGTTCAGGAAAAGGGCAAAAAGTGCACAGTATACAAAAATGTACATTTAAAGGGACAACATCAACTTGAAAATCACATGTCCAGGGGACTTCTTTAAAATGTATTTATCTACTATAGTTGAAAGTAACACCTAAGATGACTATAACTGAAAGAGAGTACATGGAAAAAAAACCTGTTTAGTTGATGTATTTGGGTATTTGACAGCTCTGGAGGTATGTCTACATTGCAGTGTAAGTCCATGCTTTAGCCCAAACTCAAGAGCTAACCCCCATTGCACCTTCACTGCAATTCCGCTAACCCAGGGCTTGGTCCCAGGACCTCGCAGGGTTGAAGGGTCCAAGTTCAAGTCAAGCCTGGATTTAGGATCTGAGCTATATTGCTTTGCAGTGTAGCTGCAGCCCTGCTTGTCTGAGGTCCTGGGAGTCATCCAGAAGTATCTCACAATTCCCTGGGACAACTTTTTTAGTCTTCTCTCCCAACAATCTGTAATCCACAGTATTGAAAATGGAAGCCCACCCAGCCCCACCTTGGAAAATGGCAGCAGCTCAGGGCAGTGTTAATCCATTCTCTTTTGATCACCGACCTGCAAACACGCTATCAGAGAGCCTCCTGGGTTTGCCATGGAGACCGAACCAATCAAGCCTTTTGCAAAGTGAGCTGCTTCCTGGTTACAGGCAGGGCGAACAGTAAAGTTTTCAGACATTGCACCATGTTCCTAGGGCTAGAGTGGCCACATTTCGGGAGAGGAGCACTACGGACTCTGGGAGATGGTTACTTTGATGTGGGTCTGTGCATTGCCGTGTGGATGCCAGAGACCTAGGTTTGAGCATCGCTCAGAAAATTCTTAAAATTCTGGGGTTAAAATATAATGTAGACACTTAAGCCCAGAGTTCCCTAACGCAGATCAGCAGACTTGAGTCTCACTAATCCTGGGCTTACATTGCAATATAGACTTTCCTTTTGTGTCTAGTAATCCTCACTGTTTGGTTAATGGACAATTGCACTTCCTGACTCTTGCAATAAGATGGTGACTTCATTCTCAAGTCTGACTCTGGTGCTCTTGTGCCTGCATTGTCCCAGGTCAGAGAGTGTATCACAGCTGTGTCTGCCTCTGAATTTCGGGGTAGAGTTTGTCTCTTTTTCTCAGGACCCCACATGGTGTTAGGATACAACAGGAGGAAGCCAGATTTTTTTTTTCAAGATAGGTGCAAGGTGGGTCTGAAAAACCTGAGAGATGAAAAACCCTTCACTTGTTAGATCTCTACATGGGGCTGTCTCTCTTAGGGTTTTGTACTGCTTCCCATTACTATAGTATCTGACCATGGGATTCGTGAGTTACTGAGACTTATCTTTTATCCCAGACTCCTGCATGAGTCCAGGGAGGCTTTAGGGACAGCCAAGGAATCGCCTTCAGCCCTCCCTTTACACCAGCATGGGACCAGTGAACAATGGATCCAGAGCAGAAGTTGGGAGCCCCATTCTTTCCTCCCCAGATGCCTGCATCAGGCCAAGAAGTAATGAAATCATAGTGAAAGACTGACGTGGTGTAGAATTCCCCTGCCAAAAAATAAAACATAAGACTTAAAAAATAGAATTGCAAAATAAAAATCAGTAGGAAGGAGCCAGATAAGAAACTTAGAAATGAGTTTTTAAAAAAATCATGTTGATGAAGACCTTTTTTTTAAAAAAAAAAAAGGCCAGGCATTTTGGGAAGGTCCCATTATCCTCTTCTATGTGATACACGTCAGCAATTCCTCTGCCAAAAAGATTAAACAGACTATCAGCAAGGTTGCTTTATTTTGTTCATTACATGTGCTTTAGTCTGGGACTAAAATAAAATATTTCAGGTGTCCAGCAAGGAAGTAGTACAGTGGATTGCTCTTCCAGACTACATACTTGTGCTGGTCAAATGAAGCAGTATATTTGCTGAGGTAAAGGGAAGACTTGGAGCTGGAGGACAGTAAAACACATTGCTTCCTCCCAAGTGCCTGCTGGAGGACACACTCATCACTTTACCATTCCTTTCCTTAAATAATAAATGTGCTTACTGTAGCTGTTTCCCTGTCTACATGGTTTACGGTGTTGACTTTTCACCTGGGCATGAGATTGAGTAGATTGATGGGTCTCACTTCAGGGACAGCTGGTTGAGCATCTTTCTATATCCAGGGACGTAGTCAATAAATATTCCCTGGGCTCCTGAATGAATGAGTCGATCCTTGGGTGAGGATCTGTCTTGAAAGGAAAAATGCTGTTTGGCTGGAAAAAGAAACAACAAACCTTACTATTTGATTAACTTAGCCTCTTTTTTGTTTGCAGATGGTCTGTGTTTTTTGTAACGATCTCAGATGTATTAGTTATAGGGTTGCCCGTAAAACAATAATTCTGTTTTGAGGTTTCAAATTGGTTTCAAGAAACGAAGAAAAAAATGAGACCTTTCAATTTTTTTATTTTATTTTTTTTTAAAAAAGATCCACTCTAGAATAGCTAATAGTCCAGTGGATAGCACTCACCTGGGATTTGTACACTCAGGTTCAAGCCCTGGCTCTTGACTTCAATATATATTCAGTTAAACTCTCAACCATTTCAGAGCAGTTGTGCTGTAAGCAGGGCTGGAACTGGGCTATTACCAGGGGGTATGGCCAAGCCTTCTTCCAGCCTGCCCAACAGGTTTAACTGCGTCTCCGTTTTCATTGTGTGAAAGCCTTGAAAACATTAACGGAGTGCAAACTGATTGGCCTAGATTTGCAGCCTGAAACAATGGCTCAGAGACACAAACTGCCCTGTTCAACTCAGTGGACGCTAACTCAGATGCCCAGTGATGATAGCAATATTGTGAACTATTCCACTGCATGGAAGAACGGGAAGAACCACGTTATGAAGATTTACACGCTCTGCTCTGGATGCCATGACTGGATGTGCTTGGGAGATACCACTACTTTTTCTTCTTTTTCCCATTCAAGAATGAGCTAAGGCTAAGCAGTGCAGCCTCATCAAGGTGAAGCCAAGCCTAAGGATCCCAGTGGATCCCAGAAAACACACATGACAATATTCTGAACATTTGCATCATCGACTGTGAATGATGTCTCATTTTGGAGTCTCAGGATGACCTCATTTCACAGGTGGAGTTTGATAGAGTGCCATTTCCTTCTCTTTAAACTCCAATCCAACCCCTGTTTGTAACGTGTGGCAGAGAGAGATTACATGAAACTGTGATGTGCTATCAAGGATTTATCAGTCTTCTCTGGGATTATTATTTATTTCTATTACTATAGTTCTTAAGAGCCCTCTTCTGGATCAGGACTCCACTCTGCCAGGCTCTGTATAAATACAGAACACAAAACGGTCCGTGCTGCACAGGGTTTACAATCTAAATAAAGACCGGTCTGACTTGCATATGGCATTTGCCATTCATGCCATGACCATGCAGCCATACCAGACCCAAGCTGGTAAAACATTTATGCCACATCATACCATGTATGCTCCCTATATTTTTGGTTTTAAATAATATATATGAATACATAGTAGTCAGTGTCAGTTAAAGCTGTACCTGTTGCAATTCTAAAATGTATCCTAGAAGCTGATGCGGATTCTAGATTTGTTATGGTGTTGCTAGTGTAAACGGGTTTTTTGTGCACATTTTTTGCTAGTGTAAACAGGTTCATTGCTATGTCATACTGAAAAAAATTTCTGTCTACCAGATTGTATACTTTAACTTTCATCCTTTTTTACCTGTAAAATATATATTCTTCTGGAATGTGTGGTTACCAAAACTATTAAAAAGTTTGTTAAACTTTATTATTATTATTTATTATTATTAACTATATTTATGACAGTAGCACTTAGAAGCCCCAGCTGAAAGTGAAGGTCCCGTGTGCTAGGTGCTGTACAAACACATTTTAGGAGACAGTCTCTACCCCAAAGAGCTTGCCATCTATGTAGATAAGACAAGGGTAGGAGAGGATAAAGAGAAATAGATGTATGAAATGACAGCAAGCCATCAGCAGAACTGAGAATATAACTCAATTCTCCTGACTCCATGTTTAACATTCAAACAGCTAACTAGACCACACTGATAAAATAATCCTAACACACATTTTAGGCCCTGATTTAACTCCCACTGAAGTCAATGAAAAAATTCCATTGACTTCAGTGGAAATTGAATCAGGTCATTTGTAGTAATCTCGAGGAAACAAGGAGTCTCAGGTTTCAATGAAATGTTTTTATTTAACAGTTGTATCAGCAGTATAATGGATCAAACTGGATTCAGTATCTGATTCAGGGAACACTAAACTGTATCCATTACTCACCCTAGCCCACTTTCAATTGCCTCTGTGCCTCTTATTAGATACATGCAGTGTCAACAGGATGACATTATGCCACTCCCTCTTCAACATTCTCAGAGATCTATACAAAGATAGATCTTCTCAGAAAACTATGAATGGTTTGAAATTTCACTTAAAGCAATGGAACATATTCCCCACAACATTTTAAGGAGGATTTTATTTTCTGTATCTTTTTTAAAATGAGCTCTGTAACTAGTTGGAAATAGTCAAGAATTCCAAATTGGGGGTGAAAAATGGGGAGAAAAAATGGCCATGAACTCCTCCCCCCTTTTCTAGCAGCTTTATTATGAAAGATAAAGAGAGTGAAAGAAAAGCTATAAAAGAAATCCAACAGTTAGAGATCACTTGTTCTGATTTACTAAGGATTAAGACTCAACAGAGATCACTCAAGACAATCTGTTATCCTAAGAAAAACTTCAGTGGACCCCCCCCCCCCAACACACTCACACACACACACACACACAACTCCCAGAGCAGAGGTTCTTAGAGAGGGTGCCTGGACTTGTTTGGGATGGTGCAACATGCCTTCTGATGATTTCATGGCTATGATAGAAGGGAGAGGGCACAGTCAGGGTCACTCACTCCGATTTGACTGGCTGCCAACTGGGCCAAATATTAGTGAGTAACATTGCAGCCTGAACATGGGCCACAGCAGCACTCAGGTTTGTTGCTCTAGGCAGAATTTGTAGCCCTAGGCAGCTGCCTCATTTGCCTATAGCTAAATGATCCCCTTTGCATCTGGGAGCAGATGAAAAGCAGTGGTTAGGGAGTAAAATAAGGAAGAGAAGAGGGCTGGCTCAGGGGTATGCACTTCCCTTCCATATGTGGATGTTTGTAAAGATCATTCTCCATAGTCCTGAGTTTGTGAGTGGCAAGGAGAGAGAATGCATTTGCAATCTGAGTGCACAGCCTGGGGGATGGTCATTCTCTGGTGTGTCATTCTACCAGTCAACCACACATGGAAAACCTGAGTAAACTGATGCTGAGCTAGTTAGTAATAAATGGGTAACGAGCCCCCCCGAATGGGAGTTGAGGGCCTGCAGTCAGTGACAAGACCACGAAATCAGGTCTCCTGCAGTTTTTCCCTTCATTTTTCGCTCAGATCTCTCTAGATACTTTTATAGCCCTCACCATCATGATAGTTGGGAGCCTCACAATCACAAATGGATTTTATCTTCACAGCTCCCCTATGATTGTGGAACCCCCATTTTTACAAGCAAGGAACTGAAAAACAAAATTAAGGGACTATCCAAGGTTGCAAAGGCAGTCTATGGCTGAGCTGGGATATGGACCAGTTTTCCTGCATTCCAGTCCTGTCGTCCTATCCCACTTTGGATCTCCTGCCATCCTAAGGAAAGTTAAGAGGGAATAGCTCTGGTAGCAGTAGAAGAGGATGAGTATGTGCCAAGTGAAGCCTATGGGATTCCAGACTAACTGTGAAATGACTTATTACTACTGACATGGATAGAGCAGGTTGAAGCCAAGTGTGATAGTTTTGAAGAGGAAACAGCTTTGTTTCATTTTGACTATTGCTCCCTGATAATCTGAAAAGCTGGACTGGAATTCAAAGAAGCATTGGCTTTGGCATTCATCAAGTACACAGGGCTGCTCTGTGGCTTGCTCTGATCTGCAACTCCTGTAATCTTGGAACATATTTTCATTTGGTTTCTCTATATTGTACTAAGTCGCTACGAGTGAGTAGAAAATGGAAGCTGCCATGGCCAGCTGAAGTAAAGGAAGGGAACTTGCTTGAGGTCTTTCTGAGGGCAAAAGGACCAACACCTAGGCTCTGTTTTCTCTAGTGAAAAATAAACCAATGATTTTAAACTGAGAAAATCAAGTGGCTGCAGAATCTACTGAAATGAATTGCCAAACAGGAAAACAATTTCTCTCTCCCATAAATTCCTGTACATGACACAGTCTAGACTTGTAGGATCACAGTGACAGCATAAAATTTCAGTCTATTTGTATATGGGTTGTACAGAATGAGATTATAGTAAATGTCAGAACCTCTGCACCAACTGAATCAGCAGTTCCTAGCTGATTGTTGTATTTGGATCCAAAACACATGATTCCATAGCTGGTTAGGACATCAGTCTTCAACTCTTCTACATACCAAAGCAACATGGATTTCACAGTTGTAAGCAGAAATACATCTCAGGACACCTGCTGCTCAGTGGCAGGTTAAAGCCTTTCTTTGCTCTGCTGCCCACACCTCCTTCAAACTCCTCCGTACTTATTTTGGGGCACCTTGTCTCACTGGGGAGGGGTATGGAGGGATCAGTCTTCCAAGTGCAAAGACTGCAACTGTATGTGGCTCTAGAATGAGGATGGAGAGGATAAAAGCTCCTTACAATCTCCCTTCCCATGCACACCCATTTAAAGGCCAGGCACGATCTGGCTCCAAATATCCATGTAATTTACTAAGGGTCTGATTGTGGTTCTAAAGCCATAGGCCTGCCCATACTTCTATACCTCTTTCTCCTTTGCTGCCTCTTGTGTGGCAATGCGGCCAGCACTACCTAATCCTTCCAACTGCATGGAACCAATTGTTATATGGTTGCCCAGTCATGCTGGGTGTGGGCCAATGTAGAGGGGTCAACATGGCCACAATCATCCTCCCCCCCTTTTCAATATCCTGGACAAGGGATGAGCAATTTCTGTACTGTTCAGAGTCCTAGAAGCTCAGGGACTGTTGTTATGAGTAGCTTCTGTGAAATTGATAATCCTGCTGCTGCCCATCCTTCTCCAAGTGGCCACAAAGCCAGGTGGCAAATTGTTCTCCCTGTGAAAATTTTCCCAAGATTTTGGAAAGTTTTCCTATGCCAAATCAGACTGAAAAGTTGAACTCACAAAAATGTTAATGAGTCCAATAATCCCCCCAAAATCGGATTGGGTCAATCAAAAGATTTTGTTTTGATTTTGACCTTTTAAAAAATGTTTTTCCTTTTAAAATATAAATGAACTAAAACATAATGAAAAGTTGTTTTGAAATGATAAAAACAACTTTTTACTGAAAAATGTCAAAATGGGATTTTTGTACAATTTTCAAAACTACTTTTCATTTTTTTTTTTAAATGTGGAGAGTCAGCGAAACTCACCATTGCTGCCTTCACATTTTGGTTTTGACAAATCAGCATATTCTGGTGGAAAAAAAACCATATAGACAGAACATTTCTGATCAGCTCTTCTCACAGTCTGGGTCTAAACCTGTCCCATGTCTGTATGTAGATTACGTTGGCAATAACATAACAGCATGTTTTGATTATCATCCAGTGTCAGTGGTGTTGAAACAATTTGTATAGTTGAGGTGCTGAAAGCCATTGAACAAAACTGTCAATCCTGTATATGATGGAAACCGCTTCAAGACAGGGGTGCTGCTGCACCCCCAGCACCCCTAGTTCCAGCATCTCTGTCCAGTATTCACACACTTTGGCTGTGCTTGTAATCACATTGGCAAGATACTGAGCTGTGTTGCTTGACAGTATCACAATTTCTGTGGATAAACAAAAAGAAAAGGAGGACTTGTGGCACCTTAGAGAATAACAAATTTATTTGAGCATAAGCTTTCATGAGGTACAGCTCAGTTCATCGGATGCATTCAGTGGAAAATACAGTGTGGAGATTTACATACATAGAGAACATGAAACTATGGGTGTTACCATACACACTGTAACCAGAGTGATCACTTAAGGTGAGCTATTACCAGCAGGAGAGTGGTGGTGGGGGGAAAGCCTTTTGTAGTGATAATCAAGGTGGGCCATTTCCAGCAGTTGACAAGAACGTCTGAGGAACAGTGGAGGGTGGGGGGGAAATAAACATGGGGAAATAGTTTTACTTTGTGTAATGACCCATCCACTCCCAGTCTCTGTCCAGTTTGACCAATGTACATGGCAGAGGGGCATTGCTGGCACATGATGGCATATATCACATTGGTAGATGTGCAGAGGCTCGTTCACCTGCACATCTACAAATGTGATATATGCCATCATGTGCCAGCAATGCCCCTCTGCCACTGGACAGTCTCTACGTAAAAGAATAAATGGACACAAATCAGGCGTCAAGAATTATAACATTCAAAAACCAGTTGGAGAACACTTCAATCTCTCTGGTCACTCGATTACAGACCTAAAAGTTGCAATTCTTCAACAAAAAAATTTCAAAAACGGACTCCAACGAGAGACTGCTGAATTGGAATTAATTTGCAGACTGGATACAATTAATTTAGGCTTGAATAGAGACTGGGAGTGGATGGTTCATTACACAAAGTAAAACTATTTCCCCATGTTTATTCCCCCAATCCATCCCCCCCCCTCGCCCCCTGCTGTTCCTCAGATGTTCTTGTCAACTGCTGGAAATGGCCCACCTTGATTATCACTACAAAGGGTCTTCCCCCCCCCCCCGCTCTCCTGTTGGTAATAGCTCACCTTACCTGATCACTCTCCTTACAGTGTGTATGGTAACACCCATTGTTTCATGTTCTCTGTGTATATAAATCTCCCCACTGTATTTTCCACTGAATGCATTTGATGAAGTGAGCTGTTGCTCACGAAAGCTTATGCTCAAATAAATTGGTTAGTGTCTAAGGTGCCACAAGTACTCCTTTTCTTTTTGCGAATACAGACTAACATGGCTGCTACTCTGAAATCTGTGGATAAACAGAGGACCTTAGTTTGCTGAGCTGTCTTTTGCTGGGGCTAATTTAACTGAAAGGCTTTAAGTAACTAAAAGAGTTCAGGAAAGAGACATCTAGCTTTGATTTTAAAGAAGCAAAGGATTGGGAAGAATACTGTAGAAACTGGTTGACGGGAAGAAGATAGGAAAAATAAAGCAGGGTTGGGCTGGCTGGCTTTTTTTGTTTGTTTTTGAAGTGCTTTGGATTGTTAATGTGCAGCTGTTGTATGTGTCTCTGCGTGCCTTGCTTTAAATTTTCATTGCATCCATTTCACCACTTAGTTGTGTCATGTCGTGTTTCCTTGTAGCACCATGAGTCAGGACTTAATAATGGAAACAACAACAGTCACTTTAAACTATTGCTGCCCCCATTTCATTTTTCAGTTGCATCTCATGTTCTGTTGACAGAGAATATCTCAGAATGAAATTTAAAGGGATATTTACATCTGGGTATTTCCACAAATCCCCTTTATTTTTAAAAACTTTTCTGTGTGTGCCATGAATAGAAAGAAGAGAGAGTGGCACAAGCCTTTAACCTTGTCCATCTTTAAATTTTACACCTTTTAAAGTATGTCTTTGTCATATTAGCCCAAAGAAGACTAGTGCCTTAATTTTTTCCAGTAATTTGTGATAATCATGTACCTACACAAAATCAAAAAAGATAAAATAGTCCCCTTAGTGTCTTGTTGCTGAATGAGATAGAGATTGTGTTATTATTTAATATTTACATAATGCAATAAGTTTCATGGTGCTTTAGAGAATAAAAGAGAGACAGTGCTCAGGAAACCTTGCTAATTGGGAGACCCATTGTAAATGGCTGGATATTGCAAATTAGTAAGCACACAAACAAGCACAATAATCAGATTGAAAGATTAGCTGATCACAATATATAATCATGGCAAAGAGTCCTGTGGCACCTTATAGACTAGCAGACTATTGGAGCATAAGTTTTCGTGGGTGAATGCCCACTTCGTCGGATGCATATAGTGGAAATTGCCAGAGGCAGGTATAAATATGGACGCAAGAATCAGGCTAGGGATAACGAGGGAGGATGAGGCCATCTTCTAGCAGTTGAGGTGTGAACACCAAGGGAGGAGAAACTGCTTTTCTAGTTGGCTAGCCATTCACACCGGTGATGGTGTGGCTGATCTGGTTAGGTCCTCTGATGGTGTCGCTGGTGTCGATATGTGGGAAAATTTGGCATTGGGGTTTGTTGCATGGATTGGTTCCTGAGTTAGAGTTACTATGGTGCGGTGTGTAGTTGCTGGTGAGAATATACTTCAGGTTTGCGGGTTGTCTGTGGGCGGGTTGACACATACGTCTGTTAGTGTATAAGGTGCCACAGGACTCTTTGCCGCTTTTAGAGATCCCGACTAACATGGCTACCCCTCTGATACTTGAATATATAATCATGCTGATTATGTATTTGGTATGTGTAGTTCAATGCTAAATTATTTATGATACTTCATACTATAGTTATGAATGTTCTCTGGCATATTTTGTAAGAGTGTGGAAGTCATAGTGCCAGATTCTTAGTCCTAGTGAGTAGCACCTGAATCCACAAGTGAGCCCAGTGACGTTAGGTAGATTAAGATAGGGAGGGTAGGAAAACATGAGGGAGGGTAGGAGAATCTGGCTCTTAGTAATAGTAGACTTCACATCATTGCTGAGACGTGAGAAAAGACAACTGGGCATTTGTGAATTAAGAGATGCCGGGATTAATGAAGTATGTGTGCTGTTGATGTTCTGTTGTATCAGGAGGCATATCTATTTCATTTCCAGCAGAGTGTCACCAGGAGTTACCAAATAAAATCCCAGCAGAGGACACAAAGGCAATGATAGCAAGAACAATGGATTTTGACTGCCTTTGAATTCATTTATCAAAGGTTTAGCTATTCCCATTTCAAGGCAGGTGAAACAATAATGAATATTGAATAAAGCAAGCCAACCTGTATCCAGAGCATTTTAATACATAACAAGTTCAATCAAAAAAAAAAAAAAGAAAGAAAGAAAGAGGCTTCTGAGTCAGAGGCTGCAAGAGATAGCTCTTGCCATTTCCATTTCTCATTGAAAATGACTCATGGATGATCAAGGAGATCAGTGATAGGTTTTCATTATTGCATAAGGAGAGGCTGATTTGGTAATGTGACTTTATTTGCTATTTAGCAGAGTCAATAGTCATTTATGTTGCAGAAAGATACTTCAACTGCAAAGCAAGGGATTTGCTTTCCGGCAGAGTGCTTACCTTTACAAGGGAATCTTCAACACACCCCAGTCCTATTGTTTCCTGGCTTGCTATTGTACCTTTGGCTGAAAACATTCACAGTGGAGAAAAAATGCTGGTGTCATGAAGGTTCCTCTGTGAGAGATAGGAGAATTAGCTAGTCAGTGGGCATTTAAATGAGCATAAGGAGTGGGAATTCAAGGAGTGAAAATCCATTTCACCTGTTCCATCACTGTCTTTGTAGATTCACCTGGAAGCAGGCAAGTTAGCCATGAATGGCTATCCTCCTCACCTTGCTGGTGGCTCACAGGCCTCCAGAAACCCCAATTTATTTTCACCATTCATCCCTTGAATTCTGTGGCTGCCTCCATTTTCCCCATCCTACAGGCTTAAAGGCAGTTATATTAGGGAAGCAGGAACATCCCTCTTTCACTCAGGCAAAATGGGAGCTGAGGCTGGGACCCTGCCAATCCACTCAGTAGATGTCTCTAATGAGTCCTGCTTCAGCATTAGACCAAGGTTCACCTGACTCCTGCCTTAACCAGAAAGTTGAGGAGGTAGGATTTTGAGAAAACATGACATAAGTTCAAAATATACTAAAGAGATTGTATCTGCATACTATGCAATTAGACTGTTAAATGACATCAAAAGAGCATACAAATACCTCCAGTTGCAAAACAGCATGCAATGATTATTATAAGCACATAAAATAAGGGTGGGTTTTAAAAATCTAGACCAGGGATCAGCAACGTTTGGCATGTGGCCCGCCAGGGTAAGCTGCCTGGCAGGCCAGGCCAGTTTGTTTACCTGCTGTGTCCGCAGGTTCGGCTGCAGGTTCACTGCTCCAGGCCAAGGGGGCTGCGGGAAGTGGCACAGGCCAAGGGATGTGCTGGCCGCCGCTTCCTGCAGCCCCCATTGGCCTGGGACAGTGAACCGCGGCCAGTGGGAGCTGTGATCGTCTGAACCTGTGGACACGGCAGGTAAACAAACCAGCCCAGCCCACCAGGGAGCTTACCCTGGCAGGCCACATGCCAAAGGTTGCTGATCCCTGATCTAGACTATGGTATATTTGATCGAAAGTTCACTGAAGTCAGTGGAAAGATTCTCATAGACTTCATTGATTTTTGGATAAAGTCTGACTGCCTAATTGAATCATTCTCCTAGTGATTAGTGTTTTGCAACAGACAAACATATTGATGCATATTTTGTTTTAGTATCAGGCTTCCTAGCCTTCTATGATTGCACCCGAGTATTCAGCAGAGAACAAACAGCTCAACATTGCAGCGCTGTCCGCTTTTGCTCATTCACTCTGTCCTCTGGGCAGAAGGGCACACTTTGCTCATCTCATATACCCTCATTCACAACCTGCTGCGGCATTTCTACAAAGTCCGTTCAGATCCTTAAAGCAAAAGGAAGAAGAAAAATGAAAGGATTTTATTTTCTAGTTGCTGTTATGTTGTCAAAGTTCAGTGCATGAAGCACAGATTTTTGTTTCCAGTGCGTGCTTGTATCACGACAGCTGCATTAACTGCAAAACACGTGTGCTTAATGTAAAGTACTGGAGAACTATAGTGTTGCTGTTATTTGAAATGTCACACTGGATACTAGATTCATTTCAATAAACCATTAAATCAAGCTGCACTTTCAGCACAGACACAGTTTTGGAGTCCTATAATGAACAGAAGAAATGTTCTTTCTTCTGCTTCTAGAAGGTTGCTGTTCGGAATAACACAACATGCATCTACTTAATTTTTTCCATGTAATTTTTCCATATGACCACTGCAATGAAATGCCAGGGCTGGCCCATGTCAGCTGACTCCGGCTCGCAGGGCTCAGGCTCCAGGGCTCTAAAATTGTAGTGTAGATGTTAGGGCTTGGGTTGGAGTCTGAGCTCTGGGACCCTGTGAGTAAGGAGGGCCAACCCAGCCCTCCAAATGTCTACAGCACAATTTTACAGCCCTGCAGCTTGAGCTCTGCAAACCCAGGTCAGCTGATACAATCCCAACCTGGGTTACTAACTGGGTTACCAAAAAGGATTCCTTCCTTCATCCGAGCAACCACCACTTCCCATACTGCATGAACTTCAGAGGGTTTTTATTACCTCACAGCTAGCTATCCCAACCATAGCCCCATGGTCTCTGTTCAGTTTGACACATTTCCATGTGAGTATTCCTCTCCTCAGCCTACAGTGGTATGCTATGGCCCCTAGACTGCCACATAGCTCTTAAAACGAAGCTTGAATAAAAAAAGAAAACAAGAGAAACACAAAAGGAAAATGTACTGACTGCAGTCCACAAACTACATAAAGGATGACTGGAAAGTAGAAAATATGTTTAGGTTTGGCTCCCTTCCCAGCTAGTGTAGTCATAGAAAACTGTGTACTGCAGATGACTAGAATGAAGCTCTTATGCATGAAGCTCTTATGCATGAAGTTCTGCAGACCACAACATCATTCTCCCACTCCCCATGCCCTCCCCACAGCGTGATTTTTATTTCCCTTGGTAAAGATCTTCATCTCTTCTCCTCCACCTTCCGTGGGCTTTTCTCACCCACTTCATTCCATGACTGTTTTGCTAAATAGGGTGACAGTACCTGAAAACCTTCTTCTTTCCCAATAGGAAGGAAGGAAGAGTAAAGTTTGGTGTAGCTATGGGGCAGCATTAAAGTTATATTAGAGCATTTACTGAGGTTTCTGTAATAGTTTGGCTGCAAAGGACTGCCAGATAAAGGTGCTCAGTTTGCAACTGTAGTCATGGCATGTATTTTTTTTAATCTAAAATGTTCATTATGCAGGACAAACAATATTTGTAAGATGGCTAACTGTACATCCTGTTTATTGCTTTCTTCACTGTATATAAAACATGGAAACACATCAATACTTTAGTTCAACTTTAAGATTGTACTCATCCATCACAAAATGTCAGGATATGCAAAACTTAAGATTCTCTGGCCCACTGTACTCCCTTTACACCACTCAAGCTGTTCAAAGGAAGCAGAATTGTCCCCTGCATTACTTGCTGATTACTCCCCAGCACAGCATGCCACAAAAAGGCATAGAATCAGTCTCACTGATTAGTACACCTACCTTTCCTTGCACCCCAATGCAGGGGTGTGTGTCAAGACAGGGGGGAAACTGGTGTAGTTGCTAGAGTGCAAAGTGCTCCAGCAGTCCCCAGCAAAGCAAAAGTTCCTAAAGACCACAACCAGGTTTGGGGCAGACCCCACACTAGGAACCCTCAGTTCTCCCTTAAGAAGAAGAGGTGGACACCTGCAGCATCCCATCACTGATGATGTCTAGTGGCTAGTGACTGTTGTAGGGGATGGAGGATGCACCTGGGTGAATGTGTAAATGTAAATTCTTGAAAGAAGGGTTCTCCGTTTGAGGTAGCTGTCAGTTTGTATCCACAGTTGAATCTGAGTTCAAATCAAAACCACTGTCAGGGTTTTAAATATAATCCAAACCCAGAATTATAAACTGTATCTGATCACTGTCACCTCAGTCCATCTCCAATGATTACATATAAAGCATAGTAATAGATAATAAATGAAGAGACAGTTATAAATTAGTTATGGGTCTGCTTCTCCACTGTCTGCACCTTGTGTAATTAGATGTCCAGAATGTGTGATTTCCACGCAGTTGATTGCAGGCACAAAATTAGAGACACATTTTTGAAAAACTGGCTGCAAAAGAGGGAGTGGAAGAATCATCTTAAATGTAATGCATATGAAGATCTCCACCTTCTTCTTGGTGGTTCAAATTTAACCATGCTGAGATTTGCAAACAACTGAAAGTTATTTGATACTCTGTGAAAGAATGGTTTATGGTATCAAACCAATTCCTAGTGAACAGAAGATCACATTTCAGGAAAGACAGTATCTTCATGTTTGGCACCCTTGTTGATGGTCTCAGCAGAAGCCAAGGGCTCAAGATGGAAAGGAGCATGAAATAATTGTGGAGACTAAATTATGACTGGATTATGCCTGAATTCCATTCTCATCTCCTCACAGCTATAGGATGAGGCACATTGGTTGCGGACACTGAAGCATCCATTCCCACTGCCCATGTTATTTGTATTCAGTTCATTCTCTAGTGTTGTCAGTCTGGCATTGTTAACAAGCACTAAATTCAATTGACAAAATAATAAAAGAACACTAGAAGAGACAGAAATTGAACAAAACATGACAAATGCCTTGTATCTTGAACGATGCATGCTTGATGTTATACTCTTCACACCTGAAGCATAACAAGATCTCTTAGGATTTTCAGGAAGCTGGAAAGTGGTGATAGAAGGTGTGCTTCCTCATAGTACATTTTGAAGGACTAATCCTGTAGGCTTGAACTTCTGACACTTATTCATTTCCACCTGCACTAGATGTTTAGCTGTGTGGTACAGTTCCCTTTCTAAGAGCTCTGAAAGCCTTTACCAAGTCTCCATTTTTATACCTTTGTTTATTTTTTCCTCCTCACTGAAGCTTTTCAGAAATGCTATAAAACCAAAAAGCACTTCAGGGCCATTACTGACCACAATCTCTCCCAAAGAGTGCATGGACTTCCTGTAAACTGATTACAAGAGGGCTTTTGAATGAATGATGCCCCCTCTTTTTTTGCTTTTAAGTGCTTATCTAGGGATCAGTCTGAAGGCTGCAATATTCTTCCTTTAATCGCTCCCCAAGATTATGTTGACTAATGCAATATGCATTCACCGATTATAATCCTGTCAGTACACAGAACTCCCCCACCCCTCACAACCCATTGCAGCAAGTCCTATAGAACTCAGTGAAGTTCACTGAAGTACCAGATATGTATGATGACATCAAACCTCCCATAGGATCCCCCCCAGCCCAACACACACACACATTCTGGATTGGAATGACTGTGGCGAATGTGAACATAGAACATACAAAGCATTTTGACAAAAGACTAATTGATATGGACGTTTATAATCTTTTGGTGAATTAATTCTCTTTCATCCTTGTCTGAGAATAGAGCCTTGATGGGGACATCCAGAAAATTAATGAGGTTATCAGTTTCCAGAATCCCAGGTGCCAAACATGCTGAATAAATTGCATTTAATAGTTGAGTTTACAGCTAATAATCAATACGGTAATTTTATCACCTCCATCTAATTTATAAACACAATATGCTAGTAATATTAAGCCAATATATGAACCAGGACTGAAATATTTGACCTGTCTAGATATCGTAGGAAGCACAAAATATTGACAGGCAATAATCCATAGAGATTAATGAATTTGTGTGGATAAAATAAGAACAAAGAATGCTGTAAAGTATTTTACCTGCTTTAACCTCTCAATAACTTGCATTTCCTTTTCTTAAATCTTTAATTTAGTTTACTAAAGAAATTGGTGTCAGCTCTGACTTTGGTGAGATCTGAAATATCCCTTCATCTGGGGTAAGTGATTAGCCCTTTAGGGCTGGAAGTAACCTAATGTGTGATGATTTTTCGTTTTAATAACCTTTCATCATTAAGTCGAGTTTGTCTGGGTGGCAGTATATGCTGGGGTGTCTATGTCTGTGGCTCCATCGTAAGCTAGTATAGTGATCCAGGAGCGCATACTTGTTGTTAGTTTGGTTAAATCTACTATAGACCATACCACCAGTTTGGGTATGTCTGCTCTGTTTTCTGATAGTCTAACCTGAGATTGACACCCTCAGATGTGACCCATTCTAGGTACCCGTGACACCTAGCAAGTATTTTTTTTAACACCTGCAGGAAGTCAGGAAGAGTTAGGTCCCCTCATAAACATGCAAGGGTATGAGAAGCTTTGGAGGAAGCTAAAAAGGCCACTGCCACTTAGCAAGGACAAAGATAGAGCTAATTATTAAATAGCCTATAAAACCTCAAAAATTTCACAAGTGTATCCTCTAACAGTCATCAGATATTTAACTGGCATGCTGCCATACCGGCCCAGCTGAGCTTATGACAGAAATATTCTGACAGAAGTAGTAATATTTAGATGTATCTGACTTCTAGGGCAATGATAAGCTGCCATCATTTATTTTGTCCTGAAAATCCATTGTTGCACAATGAGCATAAATCAATAGTAACAACCTTGGGTAGTGGAATTTTTGAAGGTATATTGTCCATTAAAATTGGCAGGGGCAGAGGGGAAATTCCAACAGGTGGTTTAAAATCTTCAAGAGTCAAGGAAACAGACAACAAATACAGGCCTTGGTGGCAAACAGGACTCCAGAATAATAAATAATGTTAGTCACTGTTTGATCATTCATCACTTGTATCCCCAAAAGCCATGGGCAGTAAATGAGGATTGTGTGGATGTATGTAAGAGGAATTGAGATGGAGCTGCACGGTAAGTGCTCTCTTGCTGTATTCAGCCACAGTAATTCAGCAAACATTTCCTTTCACACGTATGATTGTTCTTTAAGCAGCACCATAAATTCACTGTAAACTAGGGAGTTTTGCCCCAGTATAAATTATCTCTTGGCAAGACAGAACATTTAACAAAAGAAAACACAGTTGCATGGGTAGTGTGGTGGTTGGTTTTTTTCGGGAGGGGGGGATTTATTTATTTATGCAGTCAACAGTACTTCTCTTTTCAGAATCCCCTCTCCACTACTCAGTCTAGACTCTGCTTTATGTTACCACAATTTAGAATTAATAATTCCCTGGCATCGTTGCCCATACAATCCAACCTCCATGGCTCTCCAGATCTTATTATTGTTATTAACACTCCTGTGGCATTTTTCATACATAGATCTCAAAACGTCACAAATGCAGGTAAGCATCAGTATCCTCAGTTAACAGTTGGTGAAATGGAAAAACAGAGGGGGGAAGTGACTTAACTAACATCACACAGGGAGTTACTAGCTGAGACGTCTTTTTACTCCCAGTCCAGTGACATGGACATAAGTACAACAACCAACTTTTCTGTGTTATTTTATAAATGCTACGGTATATTACAATATTTACAATAATACAGTGATTCTCAATCCTTTCCACGCTGCAACCCCCATTTCCATACTGGGGCCATCCCGTGATATCCTCCCATCTAGCCAGGATTCCCCTCCCATTTATCAAGATAGGAAAAGCAAGATGATTATGATCTTCAGGTTGAGAATGCCTGGAGAAGCAGAGTTAGAGTTATAAATGGAATTCCCATATAAACCACTTTATTCACTTCTTATGAAACTTAATAACCTTATGGGGAAAAAAACATTTGGGTGCAGACACTTATTACCTTGGTTATCTCTGATCTCCTCCAGAGGTGAATGTACTGGAGAAATTATAGAGCGATCCTCTCAACTGTGTTCGAGTTATGAGAGAGAGAAATACATACAACTTTTCAACTTAAGAAACAAAGAAGTTTTGCATACCCAGAACTCAAAAATGTCTGAACCGATACTTAAAAATTCGTTTATGTGACCTCATTCTCCACTACCATGCATCTTGGCCATGATTCTCCATTATGCTAGAGCCCTTTAATACTACTCTTGTAGTGCATAGGGGCCTTAGAGTTACATGTATTTCAAAGAAGTACAAAGGAGCCATCGTGCAAATCATCAGATCCCTGGTGTAGTTATTTACCCATGTGCAAAGTGTAGAATCAGGGCTTCAGAAATAATAGCAAGACACTACTAAATCCAATCCTGATCTGAATACATTGGTGTAAAATAGATTGTTCCTTTTAGTGTATTCTCTACATTTATGAACGTTACTTTACTCCTAAAAGTAGCCCCATTGAATTAAATAGGAATCTTTGGGTAAGTTACACAAGTGTATACATTTTGCAGAATTAGGCGCTATGTTTGTAAAACTGAAGTCTTAATAGAATTTCTATGCCATTCCTTGCATACTCATTTCATTGTATTTGTATATTGTGTATATTTGGTGACAAATTGTAAAGCACTGAAATATACTGATGGGCATGATAAAATGACCAAAAAAAAAAAACCCTATTGTGGGGTTTTTTTTAGAAATCAACATCTTTTTTCTTTATATTTGCATTTGTTGTTATTAATTATTATTATATATTTGTAGTACATTGTGTCTTGGAATTCCAGAGACAATGTATGAATTCTTACCAGTATTGTAGATTTTCAGTGATGAAAGTTTGTATTTTGATATTGCTATAGTTTCCCAACATTAAAAAAAATGTCCTGACACTGTAACCTGCACAATAGGAAATTGCACATATAGATTTCAACATGTGTGAGAAATAGCTTTGTATGGAATAAGCTTCAGTACTAACAATATGGAAAACAAAATGTCTACCCTCAAGAAGAAGAGCAGAACAGGACATGCCACGGGATGCTGATGTAAGGCTTCACTTTGCTTTAGCTTCGAGATTCAACTTTCCTACCAAAAATGGAGCCTGTATAAAGTGACACTTAATCTCCCTTGAGAAATTATCACTTGGAAAGAGGTGGAGGAGCATTTCGGTAGAAAAAGGAGAAAGTGACCCAACTGGGTCAGAATTGACAGTGAAGTGGAAGAAAGAGATGGAGTGTAACTTATTTAGGGCTTTCTATATCTGTTCTCTCTCGAAAAGAAAAGAAAAGAAAAGAAAAGAAAAGAAAAGAAAAGAAAAGAAAAGAAAAGAAAAGAAAGATATTGTGCAGTGCATCTGAATCCAGCTAAGCTCAGTTTGAGAATCATGACAACTTTATTCTTGGTCTTTAACTTTTATGAAAAGCTAGTTTCGCTTTGGTTTCAGTGTATCTGTCAGCCCTGCAGTGAGGGCCTGTCAAGGTTCCTCCCCCACTCTGAACTCTAGGGTACAGATGTGGGGACCTGCATGAAAACCTCCTAAGCTTACTTTTACCAGCTTAGGTTAAAACTTCCCCAAGGTACAAATTAATTTTATCCTTTGTCCTTGGAATATCCACTGCCACCACCAAACTCTAACTGGGTTTACTGGGAAACGTAGTTTGGACACGTCTTTCCCCCCAAAATCCTCCCGACCCTTGCACCCCACTTCTTGGGAAAGGTTTGGTAAAAATCCTCACCAATTTGCATAGGTGACCACAGACCCAAACCCTTGGATCTGAGAACAATGAAAAAGCATTCAGTTTTCTTACAAGAAGACTTTTAATAGAAATAGAAGTAAATAGAAGTAAAGGAATCACCCCTGTAAAATCAAGATGGTAGGTACCTTACAGGGTAATTAGATTCAAAACATAGAGAATCCCTCTAGGCAAAACCTTAAGTTACAAAAAAGACACACAGACAGAAATAGTCATTCAGCACAATTCTTTTCTCAGCCATTTAAAAAAATCATAATCTAACACATACCTAGCTAGATTACTTACTAAAAGTTCTAAGACTCCATTCCTGGTCTATCCCCAGCAAAGCAGCATACCAACAGACACAGACCCTTTGTTTCTCTTCCTCCTCCCAGCTTTTGAAAGTATCTTGTCTCCTCATTGGTCATTTTGGTCAGGTGCCAGCGAGGTTACCTTTAGCTTCTTAATGCTTTACAGGTGAGAGGATTTTTCCTCTGGCCAGGAGGGATTTTAAAGGGGTTTACTCTTCCCTTTATATTTATGACAGGGCCCTCTTTCTGTGCACAGCTAAGCCAGCCAATTGCTCAGAGTGTTCCTCAAGTACCTGATTGCTGTCATTTCACCTTTTATTGTCTGCTGAATAGGTCTGCAGACAGACTCTGTGTCTGACTGAGTGCCCACTCCAGACTGTTCTTGGGAGGACATGGATTTTTTCTAAGCAAGGCTTACAAAGTTTTGGCTGTATTCTGTAAATATTTCAGAGTGCATGGCGCAATTACAAAGCTATCACAAATCTGCCACCCATTCTCAACAGCATCTCTCACTTTTTTTCCTTCCGTATTCTGTCTGCAGCCTCCTCATTCACCACAAATGAACTGAGGTATATATCAAAAGGCATTCTGTTTGAGAAGTTCAAAGTTGAGGTAATGGTGTTTTGTACAGTAAATTTGAAATACAATTATGTACCTAAATGCTGTCTCTTAGAAAAGTAAGTGGCCTGGAGCACAGAAGGTTTTGACTATTCAGTCTAATATCTTTCAACATTGTATGTGTGTGTGTAGTGGGACGGAGAGATACACACAATAAAGTGAGAGATTATTATTTATCATTTGTATTATGCACCTGGAGTACCCTACCAAGATGAGAGACCCACTGCGCTAAGTGGTGTACACACATACAGCAAGAGACAGTGTTGTTCCTAGGAATTTATAATCTAAACAGACAAAGCAGACAAAGGAAGTATTATCCTCATCTCCTTTTTACAGAGGGGGAACTGAGAAACAGAGAGATGAAGTGACTTGGCTAGACCAGCCAAGGAAGACCATGGAAGAACAGGGAATTGAACACAGGTCTTCTTTCCTGAGCACTATATCAGTGCTTTCACCACAAATTGATATTCTTCTCCATGTATAAGCGGCAAAGATTCCTGTGGCACCTTATAGACTAGCAGACGTATTGGAGCATAAGCTTTCGTGGGTGAATACCCACTTCGTCGAATGCATGTAGTGGAAATTTCCAGAGGCAGGTATAACTATGCACAAAAGAATCAGGCTAGGCATAACGAGATTAGTTCAATCAGGGAGGATGAGGCTCTCTTCTAGCAGTTGAGGTGTGAACACCAAGGGAGGAGAAACTGCTTTTGTAGTTGGCTAGTCATTTACAGTCTTTGTTTAATCCTGAGCAGATGGTGTCAACTTTGCAAATGAACTGAAGCTCAACAGCTTCTCTTTGAAGTCTGGTCCTGAAGTTTTTTTGCTGCAGAATGGCTACCTTTAAATCTGCTATTGTGTGTCCAGGGAGGTCGAAGTGTCCTCCTATAGGTTTTAGTATACTGCTGTTCCTAATATCTGATTTGTGTCCATTTATCCTTTTACGTAGGGACTGTCCAGTTTGGCCGATGTACATAGCAGAGGGGCATTGCTGGCTCATGATGGCGTATATTACATTGGTGGACATGCAGGTGAATGAAGTGGTGATGGTGTGGCTGATCTGGTTAGGTCCTCTGATGGTGTCGCTGGTGTAGATATGTGGGCAGAGTGGGCATCTAGGTTTGTTGCATGGATTGGTTCCTGAGTTAGAGTTACTGTGGTGTGGTGTGTAGTTGCTGGTGAGAATATGCTTCAGGTTGGCGGGTTGTCTGTGGGCGAGGCCTATGAAAGTGAGGGATCGTTGTCCAGGATGGGTTGTAGATCACTGATGATGTATTGGAGAGGTTTTAGTTGAGGACAGTATGTGATGGCCAGTGGAGTTCTGTTGGTTTCTTTCTTGGGCTTGTCTTGCAGCGGGAGACTTCTGGGTACATGTCTGGCTCTGTTAGCCTGTTTCCTTATTTCCTCATGTGGGTATCGTAGTTTTGAGAATGCTTGGTGAAGATCTTGGTGTTGATCTCTGTCTGAGGGGTTGGAGCAAATGCAGTTGAACCTCAGCGATTGGCTGTAGGCTAAGGATCGTGTGGTTGTACTCACCCACGAAAGCTTATGCTCCAATACATCTTTTAGTCTATAAGGTGCCACAGGACGCTTTGCCGCTTTTACAGATCCAGACTAACACGTCTACCCCTCTGATACTTTTCTCCATGTATGTAGCTTAAATGTTTAGATATTCAAAAGCTTGTAGGTTGGTGTAAGAAACAATGTTTATGCTCTTCATTATACTCTCAAACTCTTGCATGAAGAATTAGATGGGCGAGTCAAGGTCAAACAAGGTATAAATCCTTATGAGCAATGAGTGGGATTTTCAAAAGTGCTTAAGTGGCTTAGGAACACAAGTATTGTTGAAAGTCATTGTGACTTCTGTTCATAAGTCATTTAGGAGTTTTGAACATCCCTCCCAAAGTGGAATGATCAGTTTAGCAAAATCTCATAACTGGGTAAAAACTGAAGAAGAGTAGAAAAGAGTAGAAAATAAGCAAACCATTTCTATTATAATCTTAGCCAGTATACATATAACTTTTTGGCCACTCTTCAAGTACACTTGTCAGTTAAAGGGAATGATTTGCTGCTAGCCTTTTATTATATCAAGCTACTCAATTTTTTTCATCATTTTTATGACAAATTTCCAAATGAAAATTTTGGCAGAGTTGGCCCCTGGAGAAATGGGAGGAAAGCAAAAAAGTGAAAGTGAGTGCCATCTGTACCCTCAGTGAAATGAATTCTTTGATTTTTTTTTAATTTAAACAAATTGTTTTCATATTTTTCTTCAAGAATGAAAAAAACTGTTTTTGACAAAATATAATTATCTTTTTTCAGCTGGTTCTATTTCCATATCTCTAATACAAAATCTGTAGTCTGAAAATCTGAATTTGTTCTACAGAGTCATAAATTAAACAAATAAGTAGTAAAAAGCAAGACTGGAAAAGTGTGAAATAGGCAAAAACAATCCCAGAGTGGCATTTTTACAGGAGCCTTCTGCAATCCGAATGACAGGAATGTGACAGATTTATAGTTAATTGTGTTGCTTCTTTATTCCCTTACTACTAGATATCAGCATACTTGGCCAGAAAATCATGATATCATAATTTTAATACTGAAAGACCACTATTGGTAGAGCCCTGCAAATCTGTGGCTATCCGTGGACCATTTTTGAGGACAGTGGATTGGATGCAGATACAACCATGCAGGTCTCTAGGCGGCGCCTGGCCCCTGGTGTCCAGCTCTGGCAGCCCAGCACGCTTGGGGCCGGCAGCAGCAGCCAGTGGCTGGGGCTGGGTGGCAGGTCGGAGTCACAGCTGTCCAGCACCCACTAGTTTTACCGCTTCCTGGCCAGGCAGCGCCAGGATCCTCACTGTGCTCCCGGGCCCCACCCACTGGCTCCTGGGCAGCAGGGCCCGCCCCTGCTACAGGGATTGGAGAAGGCAAGCCCCCGGAGCTTCACCCCGCCACCCCACCATGATGCAACACGCACTGCTGCTGCCATGTGCATCACTCGCAAGCCTCCCGGGAGCAACGCATGATGTGACGCCCTTCCCCCAGCCCCCTCCCCCGTGCTGCCCCTTCTCTTTGAGACCTTTCCTCCATGCTACCACTCATCCCCAGTCTCCACCCTTGTGTTGCTTCTTCCCTGCAAGACCCTACCCCCATGCACACACTTGCTCCCCACCCCTCATCACTAGGCCTTGTGAGACGGCTTGCTGCTGTGGGTGTGGATGCGCATACAGGTAGCAGACGACTAGCGGATCACAGGTCGGATTGTGGGTTGATCCCAGTGGATGTGGATCAGATGAGGATCCATATTTTTGTATTCGTGCAGGGCTCTAACTATTGAGTAAAAACCCAATACAACAGTGATTCCAAATGCACCTAAAAACACCCTTCCTTCTAAGAAGATTTTTTCTCTTGGCCATAGTAGGCCTCTTCCTAGGACAGAGGCATTTTCAACTCATGCTCTTCTTGAAGACCTTAATCAAATGTCTCAATTCAAGGAAAGGGGGAGTTCTCCTGTCATAGCCCTTTGGGGACAGCAGCACTTCAGCTTAATCTATTTCCAACATTTTGTCTTGACACAAAAGATAAACTATGCTGACACTTGCTGTCAAGGAGAGGCAACTATAATACTGTTTCTCTGAGAAACCTGGCAATAAATTGTGTGAACAGGAAAAGAATCCAGTGATGCCATAATCTTCTCCAGAGGGAAGGATTTGATATTTTAGGAAACATTCCCCTTTGCTATGAACGTTTTTCCCTCTGTCAGAAGGAATGTTTATATATAATAAGAATAAATCCCATTTCCATATCTCAAAAAATTCATATTTTTTTTTATGTGGGCCACCACAGCTGAAAATAGACCAAGCTGGCTGCCTCCTGGGATTTATGTAACTTTGAGTACCCGTGACTCAGTCTCATGATTAAAAAAAATAAAAGAGGAGAGAGAGGCACTGGGCATAACCCGCCTCTCAAACTTTCTACACATCATTCTTAAACAGGATTTTTAATGCTGCTCGATGTCAAGGAGAGAGGAAGGTATGGAAATCTTCTCTCTGCCTGACTGAGAAGAGGGATTTGAATCTAGATCTCCCAGCTGAGCACCTTAATCTCCAGGCCGGAGAGTCATTTTCCACTGTTTGCTCACTGGCCCAAAGAATATTTAAGTATGTATATAAAATGGAGCAGCACTAATAGGAGAGCTCTAGTAGAGAGCAACCTGTTCCAGAAAAGCCTCTAACCAGGCTGTTCACTTCGGGGGAGGGGAGTACCTTGCTTTCAAGTCCCTGCTGTAGAGTGGGGATTCAAAACCATGTGTCATGGAAAAAAAATGTTCCAATTTGCTGCCAGATTCCAAATGTTTTTAGAACCAAAGCAAATACTTTCCCAGATTTTTCAGTTTGCTGGCCAAACCAAAGCATCAGTTATTTACCCTGCTCTAGAAATAGGCTTGAGCTACAGTCAAAGGTAAAGGGAGGGATGAGAGTGGTGCTGTAAAGAGCCTGGCTTTGGACACAGAAAGAGCTAAAAGACCCAAAGAGGTCTAGTTATAATGAAACATTGCACAGTTTGCCCGGAACATTTCCAAATGCTACTTATTAAACCCACTGGTTTCAGTGCTGCTTTGTGCCACAGGAGCAGCACAAAGAAATCCTAAATCGCTGCAGAATCAGTGCCCAAATGCGTGAAAGAACTGTGACATTCAAAAACTATAACCAAGACAAAATCTTGCCAGACAAATTTGATTGCTATTTTTTTGGACACAATAACAAAGAGCAGGTGCAGAGGCTCTCTCTGATCAGCAGGCAAGGCGTTAATCCTGATTCAGATCTCCTGCAGGTGTAGAAAATAAAGAACTACAGAAGAGGTGAGGCCTGAAGGCCCAATCCGCAATTCAAAGGAAAGGCAGGGAAGTTTATAAAACAGCCCTATTTGTAGCCACTACTTCCTCCTGCCTCAGTGCAGGAGGTGGACTAGCTGGCCTCTGAAGGTCCCTTCCAGCCCTACATTTCTATGATTCTAAGGAGAGAGAATGTCCCCAAACTAGCTGAGGGCCTGAGCTGCAGTCTGAGTTAGACCTTTGCTTTCCTTCTTTTCCTGTTTATTAAAAAGTTTGTTGTTGTTGTTGCTGCAACTAGTGAGCCCTGAAATCGGAGAATAAAGGCTTGGGAGAAAAGCCTATTCCTATCAGCAGCTTCATTTCATAGCTGTAGATCCATCAGCTTACAAGTATGTTAATGAAATTTGCAAATGATTCTTAATTGTGTGAGGCATTGGAAATATTCGTCAGGGCAATGAAACAATACAGAGGGGCTTGAGGAGACTAGAAATGTATTCAGAAAACAATGAGATTCAGATGAGGGGAAAATGCAAGCAAATCCCTTGGTCGTGGAGGGGAGGGGAAGATATGAAGCACATACACACATGCAGTGGGTGGAGAAATCTGGTAAACTCTGCTGCTGAAAAAAACTTTGGTCCATTCCTGCAAACACTCATATGTGTGCTTGACTTTACACATCTGAGTTAGTCCTATTGAAGTTAATAGTGGACAGCACAATAGATATGACAAGTGATATGGTAGCAAAAATGCCTATGTAATTAAAGGCTGCAAGTATAGTAGAGAAGTAATTGTCTCCCTCCTGAGAGCTATTGTTCAACCACATTGTATTGTATTTATCAGTGGGCTCCTCACTGCTAGAAAGATATTGACAAATTGGAGGGAGTTAACAGAAGAGCAGTGGAGAAGGTCAGAACATAGGGTGGAAGAGAAGCTTTTATAATCTTTTCTACATATTTAGCTTGTGTAAAAGATTATTATGATAGATTATCTACAGTACATTTTTAATGGCATTTATATCCAGTTAGCAGTGGCCTGGAAAGGTGTCTTCATACAACATACTGTCACCCTTCTACCAAGTGGTAGTAAATTTCAGGGCCTTGCAGGTTGGCTTCTCATTGAAGGAGAAGTCAGTGATGAGGAATCTTGGGTATGTCTTAGTGTAACTTGTTTGTTTTACTCTATATATCAGTCCTTGAACAGAGGTGATCACAAACAGCACACAGGCAAACTCCTCTTTCAGAAATCTCAGTCCAAATACCAGTGCTTAGTTCATAGTGAGCAACTCTGCTCCAAGAGATGACCTGAAATAGAGATATAAAGGCAAAGAGCAAACTGTCTTGCTGCTCCTTACTGGTCCCCACAAAAATCTGCATCATAAAAACAAACAATGCAGTATTTCTTCTGAGTGAACTTTGCTCAGATGTAAGGAAAAGACTGTGTTATAGCAGCATCTGGTGACTCCTGCCATAAGAATACTCTACTTAAAATATTGTTTGCAACCCTGAGAGTGTTTTGTCCTTATCACAGGCCTAGGCTAGCACATTGCACTCCTGCAATCGATTTAGTGCACTATATTTTGCCAGTGTGTGTAGGATCCCCAGCAATGTATATTGGCAAGCTCTTTTTTTTTCTGAGCTGAGAGTACATTGCCTTATGTTCTGTTCTATGTGCTGCATGTTCTCTGGCTGCTCTGATCCATGATGAGACCTGATGGAATAACTACCCAGATTTTCCTGCCACACAGACAGTAGGATAGGCATGGGAATGCAAACTTGGTTGTGATGACAGATAAGCCACACATACACACTGAACTGTTACTTCTAACCTGTTAAAGTAGTCCCTGTGTCTGTAACTAGATACAAGATGATTATAGTTGTTGTGTGGTTTACACCAACAGTGGGAGCACAGATATTCAAAGAATGTAAACACCAAACATGTAGAAGTAGTTCTAGTATTTAAAGAAAAGTGTTACTTGTGGAGTTGCCAACCCTCCAGGATTGTCCTGGAGTCTCAAGGAATTAAGGATTACTCTTTAATTAAAGATTATGTAATGTGATGAAACCTCCAAGAATACATCCAACCAAAATTGGCAAACCTAGTTACTGGAAATAATGAGCTGGCATTGAGAGGCTATATATGAAGAAAAACTTCCTGACAGAGTGGTGTATTAGTCTGTTGAGAGAAAGGTTGAAGCTCTATTGCATGGGAAGGTAGACTGGACAAACATTAAGAATATACTCTAGGGAACAAGCCTGCACTTCCAGGGAGATGGATTAGATAACCTCATAGATTCTTCCCATGTCTAAGTTCACTGATTCTATGAAGTAGAGGCATATATTTTTCCTTTGGATGCCAGTCTATGTATATCTTTTTTTTATTAAAAAAAACAATTACAAATAATTTAAAATAGGTTACATATGCAGCACATTCAGCTATATAATATATGATCATATAAGATTTATTACACCTATCCCATGATATTGCATTACAGTGGGTTAGCTATTATTTTGAAGCAGTACATATTCATTAAGATGCTTAACTTCAGTTTTTAAAGAAAAAGTCTATACAACCTTTTGGTAGGAAAGACTGTGAGAGAGGGAAGGGTTTGTGAATAGGGAATCCAAACTTGCCCCCATTTTGAAGTCAATAGACTTGGTAATTGTCTTCATTTGTGGCAGTTTTTGATCAAGGGAGAGGAGGATTGGAAAGAGAGAGGAAGAAAGGTTGAAAGAATTGTTAACAGAGTTCACGTCTCCCTCATTTAGTTGTAAAATAAACTAAAGATTTTAGTTCATAGCTAAAGCTGTTTCTTCTTGTGTTCTAAAATTGATTTCCAATGGATCCCACTGTTTGTCACCATTTGATTCTATATTATGCAGCCATGTCTTAACATGTCTCAAGTTGGGCATCCAATAGCAAGGCACCCAAAATTAATACATTTAAGACCATTATATAATTTGTTCTGACATCCTGTATAATATAGGCCATCGATTTTTTTCCAGTAACTCCTATATTGAGACCAATATTTTGTTTGACTAAAGCATATCTTCCCAGCACATCTTGATTTGAAGACATCAAGAGATGTAGAATCCACCAGTTCTCTTGGTAGCTTGTTCACACTCACTGTTAAAAAAAGCGTACCTTTTCATATGTAATCTATATGTAAAAGGTTGTTACAAGGAGCAGAGAGAGAGAAAAATTGTTCTTCTTAACCTCTGACAATAGGGCAAAAATCAACGGGCTTAAATTGCAGCAAGGGATGTTTAGGTTGGACATTAGGAAAAATTTCCTAACTGTCAGGGTGGTTAAGCACTGGAATAAATTGCCTAGGGAGGTTCTGGAATCTCCACCACTGGAGATTTTTAAAAGGTTAGACAAACACCTGTCAGGAATGATCTAGAAAATACTTAGTCCTGCCATGAGTGTAGGGGACTGGACTAGATGACCTCTCGAGGTCCCTTCCAGTCCTATGATTCGATATATAATCTATCATCATCATCATCATCCAGAAGTGAAAATCATAAGATTCTTACATGATGCAAAAATAATATTCAAGATATTCTACTCTGTATTTTTGCTTCAAAAACAAACAAAAAAATTAATATTCAAGTCTCCCTACTAACCCCCCGCCCCAACACACACACAGTGTTTCAAAGGCTGTTTTTATGACTACAGCAGCATAAGCAGACTCAAACTATTCTACTTAAAGGAATACTCTCCTTTAAGGAAAAGGAGGCTGCTGAATCCACAAGAAATCAAGTGCTCTGAAATTAATTTTAGCAAGTTGTTCCTCACACATCTCGATCACATTTCTATTATTAGCTATTATTTAGACCAGTGGCACTCAACCTTTAGCAGCCAAAGATCTACTTAATCATCACAGTCTGAAGAACCAGGAAAGAACTGAACGTGTTTTAGAATAAAAAATTTTGCATAACAAGTCGTGATGGATGAGCTTCAGAGCTTTGGCTTGGATAATCACTTCCAATATTTCTGATGCTCATGTGAACTATCCAAATTCCTTGAGGCTGCAGTCTTTGGCTGGAAATCTCACAGAAACAGGCGTTCCTATAAGATGTCCAGTGCTGCTTCCTTCCAGACAGACAAAGGATGCTGCAAGAACAGTCCCTTCTAACATTTCAGCATTTCAGCTTCTGGTGTGAGGATGAACTCAGAAGTTTAGAGGACTGTGAAAGTGAAAAATAGATAAAAGTGTTAAACTTTATAGATTCACATTGAGATTTTGATGAATATGTGGGATGGTTTCTATTTTCTTTGAACTGCTTTCCTCATACCTAGATTCTTCCAGTCTAACCCACTTCAAGGAACAACTCTCACTTACTGCTATCTACATATCTGAAAAAAGAAAAGGAGTACTTGTGGCACCTTAGAGACTAACCAATTTATTTGAGCATGAGCTTTCGTGAGCTACAGCTCACTTCACGAAAGCTCATGCGCAAATAAATTGGTTAGTCTCTAAGGTGCCACAAGTGCTCCTTTTCTTTTTGCGAATACAGACTAACACGGCTGTTACTCTGAAACCTACATATCTGAGAAAGTCAATTTACATACCTTTTTTTTTTTTTGGCTCAGGTATGACACCATTCTCCTAGATCAGGCTGACACACATATCACAAGTTAACATTTACTTTGTTCCTGGGAAGCCCTGTTTGTCTCTGTCACATCTGCCTAAATCAATATGGATGCCTGTACTTTGAATTCTCTCTCTTCATCTACTCCTCCTTTTTAGCCTTTTGGGGTTTCCTCTCAGCCAAAAGCAGGTTTTCTGAGCAAGTTCCTCCACAGTTGGGCATAGTGCTCATTAGGGGGCTGTGTGTCTCTTAAGTTGTGCAGTATCCTGTTTTTTCTACAGTCAGGAAATTCCCTCCAGTCAAGAATTCTTTGTCAACAGTATGTCAAATAATAAGCCCTGGTACATATTTTCCTCTACAACTGCTGCAATGAACTGACAGATGGTCTTATCTCAAGAAGATACAATAAGGAATGCCTTGCTATACAGATGTGACATGTCAAGGTCATCATTCTATTAAGGACTATAACACTGTATCCAGCCAACATCAACAAACAGGACAATGTATTATTTCTGGTTTAACGCACTCAATCACCTTTTTTTGCTGTCTGGCATTTTAAAATGCCACAAGGATTTCCCATTAACCCCTCACACTCTATTGCACCTCTCTTATCCATTTAATTTTCCTGAGGCTCCAGTCATTCATACAGATTGTTTACTGGAGCAGGAATCCCCATGCTGTACAGCAGCCATGAATTAGCTTCTGGTTAGCTCATGATTTTACAAGAGATCACTTTGTAGCTGCACTGCTACAAAAATACAGCTGCAAAAATAAAGTCAACTGATATTAATAAAGCACAGTAGCTATATGACTATATTTGACATCTCACATTTGCATTAGAATAAAGTACTAATCTCTCTCCAACACTTTTCACAACATCTTGATACACTTTTTCCACAAGATTATTTCACTGGAATCTTCTAAAGCCATTACATTTTGATAAAACTGACTATGTTGACATCTATGATGATTGGGACTATGTCTGTGAAAATGAATGCTATGTGCCTCTCTCAAGCTGCAGGATACATTTGAATGTGCAGCCTTTTCCCTTCTCTATGATCTGTTTAAAGAAAAGGAGTACTTGTGGCACCTTAGAGACTAACCAATTTATTGGAGCATGAGCTTTCGTGAGCTACAGCTCACTTCATCGGATGCATACCGTGGAAACTGCAGCAGACTTTATATACACACAGAGAATATGAAATAATACCTCCTCCCACCCCACTGTCCTCCTGGTAATAGCTTATCTAAAGTGATCATCAGGTTGGGCCATTTCCAGCACAAATCCAGGTTTTCTCACCCTCCCCCCCACACACAAATTCACTCTCCTGCTGGTGATAGCCCATCCAAAGTGACAACTCTTTACACAATGTGCATGATAATCAAGTTGGGCCATTTCCTGCACAAATCCAGGTTCTCTCAGCCCCTCACCCCCCTCCCAAAAACCACACACACAAACTCACTATCCTGCTGGTAATAGCTCATCCAAAGTGACCACTCTCCCTACAATGTGCATGATAATCAAGGTGGGCCATTTCCAGCACAAATCCAGGTTTTCTCACCCCCCCACCCCCATACACACACAAACTCACTCTCCTGCTGGTAATAGCTCATCCAAACTGACCACTCTCCAAGTTTAAATCCAAGTTAAACCAGAACATCTGTTTGTCTCCTTATTGGGCTGAGATTCCAAAAGCCAGTGGCAAATGAATAACAATAGAGGGTAGCTGACTTTTAGTACCAATCATTGAGAAGCTATTCACTTTTCAGACTAGTCCCTGCCCAGAAGAACTGGTTTAGCAGAGGAGAAATAATCACTTTGGCACCATAACTGGCAGAAGTTTGTGTTCCTGTGGGGAAGCTGGCAGTGGTGGCTGCTGTCACAGGCGGCTGAAGGCTTTACAAAGGGCAGAAGTTGTTCTGCTTGGAAACAACTTTCTCCATTCCATAGGGGAGAGACCTCTCACCATGTAATCGTCTGAATGAGGCCGGGGATATCCTCTCTGCCTGTTTTCTGAGACACTAATAGTCTCTAAGGAGTCCCAAGGAAAGGGTGAGCTTGAAAGGGACATGCATGTAGTTTTTACTGTTTTGTGTGATTTATGTATGATAAAGTATAAAGTGTCTGTGCATTGATTGCTTTACAACAGCTATGTGCCCCTATGTTAAACTCTAAATCAAAAGTTCACACTTTCTGGGTTGGAGTTCTGGGAGAAGGGCTGTGTTTAAGTAACTGGGGCCTAGGGCAGGTCAGTTGAGGACCCCATTTCCAAGAAGGGATAGCGGACAGAGAGTCAGCACCCAGAGGTGAAGGGAGGAACCACTGCTGCAGCCTGCTGAGCCTTCAGAGCTTAAGGTACCCCCACAGGATCCAGAGTAGCAGAAGCTTGGATTGCCCTCCCATCAGCCCCAGGGGGCACTTGCTAGGATCTGTGACAACATCTTTGTTTTTTTAGGAGTGAGAGCAGAAAGAGTTTTCCCTCAGATTCTTTTGGTGCTGAACCAACCCAGCCTCAATCTTTAGTGGAATCCAGCTCTGAGCAATGTGGCCAATGCTGGTATCTTGTCGTGCAGTCCCAGTAGTTGGCTGTCTCCTCTGTGGAAAATCCAACTTTTTTATAAAACAAACAACACAAACAAAGGATGCCTAAGAAATTATGAGGTTCAAAACAGCAGGTTAACCAGCTCTAAAACAGTGCTTTGGCAGCCTCCCAATCCGCTTTTCTGCACAAATCTGCCTATAGACTAAGGCCTGATCCAAAAGAATACTTCAGCACATGCATAATTTTAAGCACAAGGTATTCCCATTGATTGAGTTTTAATGCATGTATCAGAGCAAAGGTTTCCACTTTCAGCAATTAGATTCCCTACACCACTTGAATTCATGGGACTACTCGTTTAAAGTTAAGCATGTAGTCCTATTGACTTCAAACACATGAGTAAGTGTTTGCAGGACTGGAATCAAACTAATAGGAAACTACATGAATCAGGTTTATTTTGTATCTGTTACACCATTAAAATATATGGAGTTGCTCTGTGTTTATACTAGTATAAGCAACATTTAAACCTGGACACCATGTCCTCCTCGAACTGTACGTCACCAGCTCCACTTCCAGCCCCCCAAAATCATATAACAGTATTATTTTTCCCATTGGCTACTAGTAAGCACTGTTGCATTATTATGCAAGACGCTTCAGAATGATCAGTGATTTACAACCTGCCCAACCCTACTTCATTTCACTACTTTGGTAGATTGCCTTCAATCCGGACAATTTTCATTTCTTTCTGTCTGCCTTTCTGTTTATATTTTATTAGACATTGTGGATGTTAATTTACGTATGCATGGAAAGCTGAAGCAGTTCAGATACAACAGCTGGTTATTATCAGTGATTTTTTGTACCTAATTTTTTTGCTAGCTGAGTTTACTTAGGCGCAGAAAGATCAAATGATTTGCCTGAAGTCAAAGAATGATTCAGTGGCTCATTGGGTATTAGAACTCATACAATGTTCTCTCTTTCTAGGCCTGTGTGTTGACTGCAAGTGCATGCAATCACTTTGATGAAACAGCCTTCTCTTGGTTACTTTTCAGTGCCCACATCTTCCAGACAGTGGTTTGGCATGTATGGAGTAGGAAAAAGATCTCTGTGGATTTCTGGGCTGGATGGTCAGCTGATAATTTGGTCCTTGATTTTTAAGGTCAATAAGCCCCTAGAACTCTGAATCCCACACATTATTTTGTATAAAAAAAATCACATTTTTATTTTTCCTTGCTTGCAGTAAATGTTGCCTACTGTAAGCAATGTAAAGTAAGTGAAAGAAAGTGGTACGCAGCACAGTTCGTTTTAAATTTGTCTTTTTCTCTCCCTTTCACATGTAGTTTCCTCAGTTCATTAAATAATGTTCGTTTTTTCCTTTCAGATTCTTTACACATCATAATTATTTCTTCATCATAATTCTGTCCTGTTGCTGTCAGAGTGACAGAGTACAGTGCTGTGCTGTTTCTATTTTCTCCTTGTATTGCAATTTGCATTGTTAACTCTTAATTATCTTTCATTAACTCTTAATTATTTTGCATTTCCTTCCTGGAAGGTTAAAGTGTTTGGGAAGAGACAGTTTTGTGTGTTTCCCACTCTCTCACAGACACTTATGTCTAGTGTAACATGAATGAAACAGTTTTATATTAATATGTTCCTTGGTATTCTGGGGAGCTGCATAGAAGTTCAGTAGCACAGGGCTTTCTTCTCACCTTATAGTATTATACTTGTCCTTAGAGAGCGACATTAGCTTTTCTTGAATCCTCTGGGTGGGTGGAAGTCAGAGTTCTTGATGTCTAAGTGCACGCGGGCTTTCAGGGATAATTCAGTTGTAGCTGTGACTGAGAGACCATGGAAGGATGGGGCTAACTGAAATCCAGCCAACCCAGAGAGTTCTCTGATGTAAAACACTTGTACAACACAAAATGATTTCGCGTCTGCAAAAAGGGCAGTAGAAGTATATGCTTGACTGGTACAGAATGACACTTACAGTAAAGACAACTGAGTACTGAAGACCCTGAAGGCACAACACAACCAGTCTTGTTTGCTTTTGGAAACAAGCAGGGTCCAACCCAAGTCAGCAATGATGGTACATTATAAATAAAAGTTTTAATTTAGCACATCATTTTATGGTATGTTTCACAAAAGCTATAGTTAAGTGGAAAATGCATAGAATGCCTCTCTCATTGATGGCTTTCCTTTTGGAAATATCTTGACTTACTCATAAGCAGAGAGAGGCTAAAAAGAGACCCTCAAAGGAGAACTGTTGACTCAGATCTTCTTTTCTATGTTTTCCTCCTACCTAAGTAGAGCTAAAGAGCAGATCACGTGGGCAGGTACCATCTGCTCACCAAACGCTGGATGTTTCTAATCCATTGTCATCAGAAATGCAGTTACTTTTTTAATCCTCTTATTCAGTCTTCTTAGCCTTATTTATCTTCCTTAATATCCTGAAAAAGTGCTGCAAAGAAGGAAAGGGATTCTTTGTTGTTTTATGGAATAATATATACATGAAGGGCAGGGACCTGACCTGTAGGATGGTGGGAGGAGGGGAATAAGAAGATTGATGGTGTAGCTTCTTTGTGTGTGTCAGACCCTGTACCAAAAGGAAAATGTCTGGGCTGCTCCTGTGTATATCTGTGACTGAGTTAGTGGAGCTGTGATCAGCTCTCATTGCTTAAGGGAA
Source organism: Lepidochelys olivacea (assembly GCF_965140295.1). Lineage (NCBI taxonomy): Eukaryota > Metazoa > Chordata > Testudines > Cheloniidae > Lepidochelys > Lepidochelys olivacea. The sequence continues at coordinate 74,868,326 of NC_140417.1, read as the reverse complement.
TGAAATGTGTTTCCTGGAGCCTTGGCACTGGACTTCTTTATTCAATTCTATTGTATTTTTGTCATTCTCTGGATATCACAGGGTTAATAACATGAATTGAATGCGTAAAAAAAAATCTCACCTGCTTGGCCATGTCTTGCATTATTTAAAAAAAAAAACAAAAAAACAATTGTGCAAACAGTAACCCAACTCCCACCTCTCTTCTCTTTTATGGTCATATCATACTGTCAAGGAGAGAAAAACATGTAAGTAACAGATCTGGGGAGGCAGGTAAGATCAACAGAGAACAACAAAGAAGCACAGCATCATGCCTTCAAAGACCCGCATAAACAAGGAGGGTGGAAAAAGCTGTTTGGGCAAGGCTAAATTGCAACTGAGAAATGACTGGAACCGTGTGAGGCTCTGTGGAGGCAGCACACTGTCCAGAAGGAAAAGCATGCCGTCAGAAAATGTGTGCAACTGCCTATGCCTGGAAATGTGAATACTTTTCATCATATCACAGATTGTAGCTGTTTTTTTCTGTCCATTGTTCTAAATACATACCCCTCTGTTAGAGTCTATTGCTCCCCTTGGGCTGTCTGCATGAGGCTTCTGGGCCTAGGACCCAATGTTTTGTCCTGCATGCTTCCCTTGTGGCCTGTGGTCTGTCTGAGATTGGTTACCTTTTATGGACTTCCTGTTTCTAGTGGCAGCGCTGTCCCCATGGACTCTAAGTTCCTGCTTTTCCAGCAAGCAGTTGTTTGTGCCTTTACCAGCCAGGCGTTTTACTACTTTTTCTCATTGTACTTTGTTTGTTTGTATGTTTTTACAGACAGCTTCTCCATCCTTCACCTGGCTAAGAGCACTGATTGAATTTCTGAGGGGGGGTCACTGGATGTTGTGCGTCATACTTGTGGCTCTAAATATGGTCTGTGGGAATGTACTATGCAACACTGTTTCCTCACAGCCCTGTTCTGCACAATTTTTTTAGACCATCTAATGCTTTCTATTGTTAGCGCATACCACAGCAGACTGTTTCTCCAAAAGCTTCTTCCATGAAACTTTTTATTCTTCTGAACACTGTGTTGAGTGCCAAGTCATAACGCTGTTCTCAAGGTGTTAACAAAGCTCATGCAACATGTCTTTCCCTTCCATGACTTCAGTCACAAAGCATCATACCTTTCAGTGCTTGCAAATCCCAGGATTTTCCTCTGTGCTAAGTAGTTAATTCCTCAGACTCACAATAACCTGCACAAAAATGCTGAAATGGAAGATACAAAAATGTTATCCAGGGTGAGGGCAGCCAATCCTGCAGCAAACCTCCTGCTGTTGGTGCACACAGTCAGCACCAGCTGTAATTCAAATGAACTCAGTAGTTCTCCTGGGAATGTACAGGCACAGTTTACTCAAACCAGCCTGCTTTCCTTAACAGTCCTAGGCCTTTAACACAGGAACATATTTCTCTTTTAGGTCTTAAATATTTTTAAGACCTTTTCAAAAAGGTCTTCACACAATCAGTACCAACTGTAGCCTGACTTTCAAATGAGAATGTGCATGTACAAAAACTAAAAGCAACAGGTGAAACTTAAAGTTTTGCTAAACATATCACAAGTGATTTTAGCGAAAATTTATTAGGATGATTAAATATGTGGGTAGTAGCAATTGGTGAATAATAGAAAATTATGTTCCTTGATATCTGTAGTAAGAAAACATGTTGAATGAATGTTTGGCTGAGGAATATAATGTTTTGGTACTTTTTGGATGTAAAACAATGAATTATGTCACAGCAGCACATCAAGAGGTCTGACAATTAAAAGGACACACTGTCCACTTGATTTTTTAATTACTATTCTCCAGAAATTCAAATTTCCCTTTAAATAGTATATACTGGTTTTTTAAGTCCTTTAATAGTATTTTATGAATGTCTTGTGTTCCCCCTTGTCCCCTAATTTTGCGCATCTATGAAGGATTGAAGAACGCAATCTGTAAAATGGGAATACTCACCCACACCGACCGCTGCTGGAGGGCAACACAGCAGTCATTTGGAGCCAGCAACTATACAGCTGTTATTGAACTTCTCTATTTCAAACTTTTTTATGTCACTGATTGATTTAGATTTATAAAAAATTAAAAGGAGCACCTATCAAAGGTTGTAGGCATAATCTACATAAACTGCTGACAGGATACACAACTCTTCCCCTGCCATCCTGCAAATCTGAATGTTCTCTAAAGTCCACCTCAGCAGCACCCCTCATCAATAGATGCACCTTGCAATGTGCACTGAAAGTCAATAAACCACAAGGATGATTTTAGGTAAACCAAATGTTGCCCCTGTTAGGGGGCTTATTCCTTCACCCACTTACTTCCCTGGTCCTTCTCGCACGAACAGAGAGCAACAATACCCAAAGTCCAAAGGTGCAAACAATTCGATGTTTATTGGGATGAACTTCCAGCAAGCATGATTCCAGTTTCCTTCCTTAGTGTCCTCCTTCCCAGCTCTGACACCACAGAGCCTGTGTCCCTGTTCCCATTCCTGCCCTTAGTCAAACATGATTCCAATTTCCCCACCCCCATTCCCTGTTCCCCTTTCCCCCACCCACCCACTTCCTGATTGACTGCAGACTATATAGTAAAAATTGAGTTCTGCTTACTATACCTTAACCAATCATTTTCCTGAAATTTAACTAACCAAATCCTAACATATTGTAACATGATTATGTAACCAATTATATCCCACCACCTTAATTAGTTTACACCCAGCAAAATTAATTATACAGCAGACAGGAACAATCACAGAACCAGACAGAGATTATACAGACAAACAATAGCAAAGTGGGAATTATAATGACAAAACAATACAGAAGTGAGGATTTCACATCCCAGTATTGATAAGTGAGTTGTTGCCGGACAGGATGCTATCAAACTAAGTTTGCTTTTACATTTTCTAGGCACTTCCCTTTCTCTGGAGGTGATAGGCATTATCAGGACTGTAAGAGAAGGCCCTTACACTGGCAGACAGTGATTTTGATTCTTTCTTTTATACCTCTATAACTAGCCAAGTGATAAGAATACACCTAAATTCTTAGAGTACAGGCCTTTACCGACAGGCCTGAATATCTAATCCTAACAGCCCCCATGTGCCTTTCTCCAGGGACACTAGGATTGTTTTACACCCTATTTTTACAAAAGGAGTCCTGTTATCTTTTCTAACCGTGAGTGTTCAGGATCACATTTTGTATCGTACCTCAGTTTAGCTCCCAATGCTGGAGCCCTGGCTCAGGTCTGTGCTTACTCAATAATACATCCTGTGGAATCTCTTGAGCATTCCCTGGAGGTCCCATCTATGTACTGTCCAGCCCCCAAATACTTCTCTATTAGATACACATTGACAAAGAAATCACTCCTTCGTTGGAAGGAGAGTATCTCTTCTACCCCAGTTGTCACAGTAAAAAGCCTGCTGTTGCTATAGAGCACAGCCTCTTCAGGTTTAAAGTCCCTTCTATTTAGACTGATATTATTGTATAAATTGAGTGCAATGATTTCAGCTTTTATGAGTTCAGATGTAAATCCATGGTACAATAACAAACACTGCGAGACCTTTACATCTGTAATCTGCACAATGCCATTGCATGGCAAAATACTTGTTTACAGAAGAAAAAAATCCCAGTCACAAGCTGGCTACATTTATCAGTGTTTGTCTGATTTTATTTGGGCTGTAATAATGTTCTCTAAGTGGTGATGTCTGGGAAAGCAGGCTCTTTGATTAGGAATAGATTCAAGAAGTAGGGGGTGAAGAGTAGATACAAAGCTTGAATTATGAGGACTCAGAAATGTCTTAGCTCATGGGGCTTCAGTTAATAGGATTATGAATATTTATTAATAGCCTGATAGATAAAATGAAAATTTAGTTGCTTCACCATAGACAGTTTTCATTTGAAAGACCCATCTTGTCCCCCTCCCTTGCCTCTCTCTCTCACGCATTCCCATTTGTCTACAGACATGGAAACCCACCCCACCCACCCCACACACACACAAATTCTAGTATAATCTATTTTTCAGTTAAAAAAACAGCGGAAGACACTGTTTAATAAGAACAGCAGGAACCTTTTGAGGCTGGAATTCTGTTCATTCTCACAAAGACTGGCTGCGGGGAGAGGAAAGGATTTTGAGTGACAGTTCCCTCACACTCATCTCACCAGCAACAGGGAGACTTGAAAGTTAGCTAAAAGGAAAATGGAAATGTTGAGCAGACATTGGGAGTGTCTGGTTAATGGTGTAGATGAATGGTTATGTTGTAAGTAGTGTGCTCAAGCAGGGAGAGGGATGGGGGAAGAGTCATAAGGAAGAGAAAGAGGCCCCTCGCAGCTAAAATATGTTTTGATCTGCAGGTTCTGGGAGCTTATTTTACATGAACACTTATTTTGTGGCAAGCTGAGGCATAAAACTACCCCACACTAACCTGAGGAGAAGAGAGTGACTGTGTGGACTCTGCTGCAGTGCACAAACAGTTCTCCAGTGCATTTTGAGCTACTCCAATTTCAATGCATAGTAGGGAACAGTCAGTGCATGGCACCAGGGTCCATGCAGTCAGTCAGTGCACAGCGGGCTAATACAAGTTAGATTTACACCCAGCTTGCCACGAGCTGAGTGTTTCTGTAGACAAGCTCTGAGTCTGTCCTGATGGCCAACAATTCTTACTGTCCTTACTCATAATGAGCTCTCCTGCTGTGACATTTCAAATTCTCGCTACCTTTTCTCTGTACCTGGTCTCTGAGAGAAGGATGCTCACCTGCAAACATACCTTTGAAAGTAGAATCTTTCTTTTTTTTAGGTAAGTGCCTGAGAAAGACACCGTACTGAAGTTTCCACAGAACATGTGTGGTATACATGGTAATGGAAACCACCCCCACAGATTCTCAACAGTTGTCCTCAGTCCTGGACCTAGAGGGAAAGAGGGATTTTTCTGTATTCATGTTGTATTCATTCCACTTGTGCATTTGTTTTATACCCAGGTAGCTGTACAAATATTTACTTATATCAGTGTCATTCTCCCACCAGGGGAAGTTAATTAGTTTGTCAAGTGACATGGCAAACATGGTAATAGAAACTGGTTATAGATACTGTAGGAAAGGATGTAACTGTATTGGAAATCTTCATAGTAGCACATGAATGGCTCTATTTGGAGAATTGAAAGGCAGATACAATTAATAATAGGATATGGGGCCTTTCAACTGTAAATGACTAGTTTAGATCAATGCCAACTTGCTAATGACCAAAAGTCATTTACCAACTGACAGCTTCTTGGTAGCCTATTTAAATTGTGTTGACAATTTGATTCCAATTGATATAGTGGGCAGGTATCTCTGTCACAGAAACTATCATCTCAAGCAGAACAAAGGGTAGATTAAAGTTTATATAGCCCAGATCCACCAAAATGTTAAGACTTTCCATAAACTTTGTTACATTCCAAGGATAGATACCTCATTTTGGTGTACCCCTCCTGCTCCAGACAGACTTTTCCTCCCAGCCCTCTGTTCTGGCTCTTGTCTTCTATCCCTGGAAACTTGGATCCCAGATGTGACACTAAGCCAGAAACAATCTGCTGAACACTTATCCTGCCAGCTGCTCTGCCACAGAACCAATACTGAGCTGGGACCATTCTAACCATGGGTCCTGGATCATATGGAACCAAAGATCTCACCACAATGTTCCTTTGACTGAAACAAATTGATATCTCAGCAGAGGACCCAAGGACTGAATGGGCATGGAGATGAATTGCTATCCACATCGGCTGAGGCATGTTGGCAAGAGACTGTGGAGAAGTCTGACCTGCAGCTGCAGAACTTGGCTTGTGCCCTGTGTGTTGGCCATGTCCATTGCATAATTAGGACTCTATGAGGCTGCTTAGTAGAGCCAGCAGTGGTGCTTCCTTGGGTGCTGTGCATGCTAGTTCATTAGAGCAGGATTAAAACCATTAAATCATTACACCCAATCCACTCATAACCATATCTACTGTACTTTCACTGACCTGGAATGGATGTGAACTAATGACCTAAGGATGAGCCCTTAGACAAATACAGTAAACCTGCCGAGAGTGACCACTCATGGCAGTTAACAAAAGTGGTCGCTTGTGAGAGGTGGTCAAAGGTTTATTTATTCAAAGGTTTGCACATCAGAGAACAGTAAAAAGGAAAGGAGTACTAGTGGCACTTTAGAGACTAACCAATTTATTTGAGCATGAGCTTTCGTGAGCTATAGCTCAGAACAGTGCTATAACTCAGAGAACAGTGGTGTTCCATGGCCTCTGCAAGTAGTCGCTCATGACAGGTGGTCTCTCTTCAGAGATGGTTTTTAAGGCAGGTTTTACTGTACATTTTTTAAATTAATCCAAACCAGCAACCTAAGAATATAAAGATTGTATCCCACTATAGGTCTTATCAGCCATTCAGTCCTCACGGTTTTATCCTGTCATTTATCATTGTTTTGCTTAACTCTGATGAAGAAAACAGATTAATTTTAACTTTACATTTAAAACAAATTAGCAGGAGGTACAAATGTCTTAAAAATTACTCCATTACTTTGTTATATAACAGCTAAAAAATAAGCCTGGGCCTATGACAGATATCTTGCAAAGAATAATATCACCAAGTAAATATTTTTGAATAACATAATTAATTTCACAAAAGTAAAATGTGATGAAAAAAGTCATTTTTCCACCACTGCATTAAAAATAAATATTTAATTATAATTAATTACTTATTCAATTTGTAATTAACGATATAAGACAAAGACAAATGTTTTAGTTAGGGTAAGTTTTAAAAAAATCACTGTGTCCTCCAACATCGCAGCCCTCGAGACCCCCCCTCCCCCCCCGCTGGGCTGCAAATGAAATTCCTACATTCCACATTGCAGGAGTAGTTTCCAGTCTTGGGAATGTGCATACAGTCCATGAGAAAACTGACTGGAGAAACACAGTCAGTATAAATGAATAACTCAATGAATATTTTAGTTGATTACACTCATGGAGCACCCTATTGGGTCAGCTCAGCTGTTGGTGTCACCTAGACTAAAAAATGATGCTGCTCTGGGAGACTGCAGTATTGTAAGAAATGGAACTGGGAAATGTGAGAAATGGAACTGGTGAAGAAAGCTTTTGAATGTATTGATTTCTGATTATCATTCTACACATGGAAGTGGATCTAAATGAGGATTAAGAAGTTCCCTGTTCAATTATAAAGGAAAGAATATTCAGCATAAACTGCCTTTATGTAACTTTCACTTTAAATGTATCTATAGATCTCTGTATAACTTGTTGATTCAAAGGATTAATAGTGGGATATTGGGCCAATCAGAACTATTATATTTAAGCGATGATCAATTAATTTCTTTGCACTGAAGATGAATCTTTTCAAGCTTCCAAAATAACTTTGGAGTTTTATTTCCTGCTGAGAAGAAAGTACAGTGGATCACCCATTAACTCCAGACTATAAAAAAAGATATTTTCATTTTACAGTAATTAAAAATCTTTCATCTGAAAACCTCCAAGCATTTTACAAACATGAACTAACTCAGCCTCACAATACCCCGGCTGAGGTAAGAAAGTACTGATATACCCAGTGGAGCAGTTTTAGGCATAGACTACCTACAGTGGCCACCATTAAAAATGATTTTAAAATTTACCAATATTATCTGCAATTAGAATGGAAAATATCACTAATGCCATAACAAATTTAATTACTGTAAGTGGACAATGTTCAGTTTTCAGTGGTAGCCACAGGCTGCAGGTTGTTGTTTATGACTCAGTGTCTAACAAGGATTCCTAATAGCAATGGGACCATGATGGTCATTTGCTAAAAAGCCAGTCTTGAACCACTCTTTTCTTTCTGTGGAGATTCTGGCTCCCCTCTGGGACAGCACACAAGCAAGCAGAAAGAGGGATACCTTTTTGGAGTAGGAGACGAATACAGGGTTGCTGAGCTAGACAGGAGTTGGGAACAATTGTGCAGACAGTGTCCAACCCTATATTGCCTCCAGTACCATTGCACTTAGGGCCAGGTCTGTTTACTCATTTTGTAGAAGGAGACACTGAGGCAGAGGGTCAGGGTGATTTTAAATGGAACTTGGATTCTTATATCACTCAGGCACTTTTGAAAATCCCACCTTAAGTGGCTTACCCAAGGATGTTCAGTGAGACAATGGCAGAATTAGGAAAAGAAACGAGGAGCCCTGATTTTCAGTATCCTGCATTAACAGCTAGACCATCCAGACTGCCTTATTACATTATATTTTAACAAGTCAGTGACCACCTGCATCTATGTGATTGTCACTGTGCTGCACATCAGAGCTATTCTGAACATGAGGGCACAAGTAGGGATAGAGTTCAGATTCTGTTGTTCAAGAAGAAAAGGCCCCTAGTAAGTGAGCAAAAGAAGAATCTTTGTTAGCTGTATAAGGCCTATGACACAACATTGAGCAGTTCTCGCTCCATCTAGTAAATGGCAGTCGTGTGCATACACACTATCCCAACGGGGACAATAATTTATAATCTTATTTTATGTACTTATATGGCTCTCATCACCATAGTATCTGAGTGCCAGAGTAGCTGAGTTATATGCTGCCAGAAAGCCCCAAGAGGCAATTCCTTTGTACTGGATATTGTATTTTTTATTAATACAAAATCAGATCATCTTATTCCTGCTTCTGTCAGCCTGCAATCCTGATTATATGCTAAAGTGAACGATAGCTCTGATGTTGCCTACTCTATAGAGAATTTTTTTTATTCATGGTACATGGTACAAAGGTACATGTAATGATCTAGAAAGCAGGAAAATTCTGTTTGACCATGAAGATATTGGACCAGGTGGGCATCTCGGCTGAAATCTGGGAAGGAGAACACATCTTTTAGCAGTTCTAGCCATTATTTATGTACATTATCTATCTAAGTCTCAGAGCTTTTACTTATGATGTGAACATGACATTCTATCCTTCTCAATTTTCCATGGCGTCTCCCGTTAGTGACTTGTAATATGTTCTATATTAGGTATAGATGTGTATAATTCACACCCTTAGAAAACTGAATACATGTACTTTGGGATAACTACATTATAGGCATAGATCTGTTGCCATAGCGACATGAAACTTTGTTTAGTATGCATATGATATTACGCTCTCTTTTTTTTTTTTTTAAGCAGTGTGACTGGGTAGAGGGTTTAAGGGCTGGAGGACTGAGGCTAGCCAACCCTAGCTAGCCTACAGAATGAGCCACACCTGGGAGAGAAACCAGGGTGATTACCCTGTGAAGAGCAGCAGGAGGCCACAATGAAGGGAAAAAATTCCAGGATTATAGACTGCTCAGAGCGAGCAGGTACTTTCAGAGAGTCAGGACTGAGACTCCAGCCAGTTAGGGCCTGCAAGTGGCCTGCCAAAGCAGGAAAAGTGCCAGGCAGGAAGGCCTGGGAAGAGGAAGAGAAACCTTTTATTTGTGTGGACTTTTGGGTGGACTTGAACTTTCGTTTGAATGTTAATTTAATAAAGTACAAGGTGAGGAGGGATGGGAAAGAATGCAAGTGTTTCTTGAACAGTCCAAGAGGGGAAATTGAGACAGACTGCTGTGCTCTTAAGCTATGAGGGGCAGCCGGCCCAGGTACAAGCAGGCTACCTAATTTTATTGGCATTTTAATAGAGCTTCACTCTTCACTACCCCTTAGCAGTCCCAATTTCATAAGTTTGTTCAATAAATAAGGTCTTCCATGGGGCCAATGGGAGGCATGACACTGCTGGCTTTAAATGTAAAAAATGTAAGTGTTTTAAAAAGGAAAGGAAATACACTGCTGGGATTTCATTTAACACATATTGCAGAGCAGAGAAATACATTCCTCTTATTACATCTAACTGTGATATAAAAATAGATGTTCCATGAATTATTAATAGACAACCAATTATGTAATACAGGTATTAAAACACAATAAATGCAAGATCCATTTCTTTTTAAATTTGAGGTGAGAGACAGCACCATACAGAGGCACAGCTGCAAAGCTCAAACTTACACCACTTCATATTGGGACCCCAAAGCAACAGAACATTACTCTATATAGCAAACAAATGACTATCATTTACATAATTACATTTAACCACAACTTATAATGTATTTGTAAGCACTTGTATGAAACTAATGCATTCATGATGTAAATGACAGAAATAATGGACTAGTTTGGACCTGTCTGGAACTGGGCAAATAAAAGAAGGAAATTGTTTGCAAATCTATTAGATTTGAGTTTTGCTCTGACTGAGTCCAGTGCTTTATTTGTTCTTTCATGGATGATGGTGCCATTGGGTATCGTTTGTATGAATGTTTGGGGAGGGGCTTTGATTTGTGCAAATATGGTAATTCCTATACAGATGATCGTGCTCATGTATGCCAAAGCATACTTGTGCCAAAAGGGCTCGCCTTATAAATGAGTGATTACTTGATGACAAGAGAAAAGTGATTGACGGGCAATATATCTGTCATGTGTCTTTAACTGTATCTATTCAGGCTCTTATAATGGCACTCAATATAATACTGTCTGAGTGCCTTCCAAGAAAGTCAATCTATATTAAGTCACAACTGATCCCTGGTCTGTTTCTTCCCTCCCAAGGAAGTCACAGGTCTGACTCCTGTTTCATATCACATGGTATTGTTCCTAAATTATTTCCTCATTCTCCCTCCTCTTCTCTGACTAGTTCTTGCCTCTAACCCTTTTTCTTCTACTTGTCCTTCCCTCTTCTTCTTCTTCTTTTGAGTTGATGTCTATCTAAACAAAAGAAGGAGGTTTTACACTTCACTCTGAGGGCAATCTAATTTGTTGTTCCAAATATTTGGCCCTCTTGCTAATGAAGCACTGACTGTGAGCTTCACCTTGGAGGGTGACAGTGTCATCATTCCTGAGGAATGTCATTGGAGAGACTCTCTCCTTCTCAGGAAGGAAATTAGACAATTTTTAATTTGGGGGTCCACGTATGTAGCCAAATATAATACATGTTCTTGTGCAAAAAGGGACAGGAAAAAAATTTACAATGTCCTATCATTCTTTAGGCCTGATTATCTTTGGTATCCTTAAAGTCCCCACTTTGAAAGTTTCAAGGTCCAGTTAAGTCTTAAGCATTTTTTCTGTTTTATGATAAATGCAATTCATAGAGAGAACTAGTCAAACTTGGACTGGGAAAGTGTCCCCAACTTGGCTGCCATATCCAAATGCTTCTCTCTCAATTCCAGCTTACCTTTCTGATTATCTGCCAATGCATCAATTTTGAATTTACTTCTGCACCATCTTCATTGTTCCCTACGTAGCCGGCTGTAGGTCAGACCTTAAAGTTTGTATTCAACATTGCCAAAGTGTGTGTGTGTTACAGGATATCATGACCATATTGGCAGCCCTTGGATATATCCAGGGACTGTCTGATAAGTATTCTAGTTATATTGCTAGTGTGTGGTCCAGTGCTATGATTCCTGCCACCATCATGTGGAGGAATTGCACGTGAATATTTTGGTGTCATTTTGGGTTACATGCTCTGAGTGCCTTGCCATTCACAAGCTGCTATCTAGGGTGCTATGTGGGCAGGCTTACCGTGTTAGTTGTTATGATGATTCCTTTGTCATGTGCAGCCATCTGACAGAACCTGGATAGACATGTGTGTTATAAGGCCACTAAACAGTGGTCAGAGGGTGATGACTCACTCTCCACACACGTTCACGTTTAAACCTGTGGTGACCTAGATAAGCCTGAGGGTTTTACTTTTAAAACAAAACTTCAGACTGAGTTTACTATTGGGAAGGCCTTTACTTACACTAACATCCCCATCATCTACAGTAAGCTGGTTAATTATGTAAGTCCTTTTTCCTATTGCCTTGGTAAGCTGGAAAGGGAGTAAAGCTAATGGAGACAGTGAAATCCCAAAGAGAACTTTAATGCAAAAGAGATGTTCAGGTTCAACTCTCACCCACTCCCAGTTTGGATTATAATGACAGGGCTGACAATGGAGGAATGGCTGAAGTCTAGCATTCCTCACCCCCTGCTCTAGTGATGGCAGACTTCAGAGTTATTCTGTGTAATGGAAGCTTCCGGGGGTTTGGGGTGGGGGAGAGAAATCCTTCTCTTACACAAGGTGCCAGGACATGAACAAGACATAAACAATGCTAGAGATCTGACACACTCTTAATTAGGCTTTAAAATAATGTTTTTGGTGAACTATCCTGTAGAAAAATTGTATAGGTAGGAAAACTAGACTTAATGCAGAGAAAACACAAAGAGAATCCGTCTTAATAACTATATGAATTGTACGTTTTCCTTATTTTAATAACATTTCTTGCTCAATATTAGAGGAAAGTACCTCTGTGCGTCTGCTTTAAAGAATGTATCCCGTTTCGAGTAGGCCCTTTAAAAAAGAGTCATAATTGGGGTAACTAGATTGCTAGCCAGTGTCAAATAGATTTAGACATGGAAGAGAAGAGCAGAACTCTTCATCTGAATAGGGCAAATGATATTTTCTGTCTGTACTGTAATATCCCCTTTCCCAGCTCTCCTAGAGGCAGTTTGTGGTACTGCAGTGTGATAAGGGTAAGGATATCAAGAAGAAAAAGACCAAAGCCCTTCTTTTAAAAGAAGTGACCATTCTCTCAGTAACTTGAGTGGTTTTGATGTTCATTTCCTGATGACATCTTGGGCACTTACTAAACCCGAAAAGCACTAAAATAGCTCTGAATACCAGTACACCCTGCACTCAAGCATACAACTATAACAAAGCTATTGTGGGGTTTCTTGTTTTTTTTAACACAGCATTTAACAAATACAATGCAGGGGTGGGAGAAGGGGCAGGGGATTCTTTTGAAAACTCCATAAGAAGGTGTGAGAGAGTGCTATTCATATGTATTTTGTACATTAATTACAATTTCATTTTTTGGGGGAAAAGAGTGAATTTAGTGCTTAGTAAAGTGACTAATGACATTGGTTTCAGCCAGGCATAATACAAATGTGTTTTAGAAAGTATTTCCCACTGAGGTCTATAAAAACACCTCAAACTTAACTAACAAAATTCCCTGCTCTTCTGCCACTCCTGAGTAGAGACTGCTGCTTTCATCAAATCATTAGGAATTGTACTGTAACCTTATAAACCAACCAAGGCACATGATGGTTACAAGATTGTAATTGAGTCATCCAGTCCAGTCCCCTGAACTGAGGAAGGACTCAGTATTGTTTAGACCATCTCTGACAGGTGTTTGTCTAACCCTTTCTTTAAAACCTCCAATAACGGAGATTCCACAACCTCCCTAGGAAATCACAATTAGCTTTGTGAAACTGATTGTTCCTCCCTAAGTGTAGTACTTTCAATTTGGACTTATTGAATTTCATCTTATTTACTTCAATTTCTCAAGATCATTTTGAATTCTAATCCTCCAAAGTGTTCAAAACTCCTTCCCCAGCTTGTCCTTGTCTGTAAACGTTATAAGTGTACTCTTTGTCATTATCCAAATAATTTATGAAGATGCTGAATAGAACTGGACCCAGGACAGATTCCTGAGTGATCCCCACTTGATATGTCCTTCCAACTTGATTGTGAGCCATTGATAATTACTCTCAGAATATAGTTTTCCAACCAGTTTTACACCGACATTATAGTTGATTCATTTAGGCTGTATTTCTCTAGTTTGTTTATGAGAAGGTCATGTGAGACAGTCTGAAAACCCTTACTAAAGTAGAGATATGTCCCATCTACTGCTTCCCCTCATCCACAGGGCTTGTTGCCCTAACAAAGAATAATATTAGGTTGGTTTGACAGCATTCGTTCTTGACAAATCCATGTCAATTGTTACTTATTACTGTATTATCTTCTAGGTGCTTACAAATTGATTGTTTCATTATTTACTCAATTATCTTCCCCGGTACTGAAATTAAACTGACTGGTCTATAATTCCCTGGGTTACCCTTATTCCCCTTTTTATAGATAGGCCTATATTTGCCCTTTTCCAGTCATCTGGGATCTCTCCCATCCACCATGATTTCTCAGAGATAATTGTTGATGTCGTGATACTCTAGGATATATTTTTTCAGGCCTGGCAACTTGAAGACATCTAACTTCTCAAAACACAATTCCATGGTTGAGGAAGCCAAAGCCCTCCTGGTGACACCATCAATGCAGCCATACCCAGATATTTTTCCCTCTGCCAGGGCCCCTACCCTTGACCAGAAGGATTGATGAGAACACCATATGTGCCCCCAACTCCTTCCCCCTAATTCCCAGAGCCCTCTAGCCACTTCCAAGCTGCTCAGGGTTATACTTGCAGTATCACTAATGTAGTGTTCTGCGTCTTAGACAGAGCTGGAAATCATATTATCATAAGGGGGAGTCAGTTCTGGGAAAGCACTCAGTTTTTAGAGAGCTGCTTCATTTTTTTGGCTAGTATTACTGTATCTGGCAAAGAAATTAACAAGAGTATTTCAGAGTGCATGATTCCCCAATGCACTCTTGTGCCAGGAGGAGTGAAGTGGAATAGAATGATTTGCTGACTAACCTGGACCTTGAGTGGAGCTTCATCTGCTAATGACTTTGTGAGTCTCTAGTTATGGAGTGCCTAATCAGAAAGCTATTGCTGGTGATCACCTCCGTCCCATGGATGTTGGATGGGGGTCATAAGTAAGAAGATTCTAATTCTTTATGGGGGAGTTGTGAAGGACGAAGGTTTAGTGTAGCATATCATGATTTACCCACACAATGCACACGGATGTCAGAGCCAGTAGCTTTAGTTTAAGAAGTAAAGCCTGTAAATTATCACCAACAGCGACATCAACTCTGTTGGAGTAAATCCAGCTCTAGAAGATGCTTAAATACGTGAAAATCCTATCCCAGGTAGATGAAGCATTTTGGAATCTTGAAAAACTTCATACAATTTTTAAAAATTGTATTTATTTTTCCATTTGTCATGGTTACTGAGTGAACTGCACCTTAGACCCATGTTAGTACTCCTCTTAGGTGACAGGCCTGGCTTCCTGAACCTCACTCTGATGGAACCAAGTAATCTGAACATTCTGGGACTGGATATCTGAACTGCAGCCCCACTGTTTCCTAACCATGTTAATGAGACAGGCCCAACTGTGTCTGGCACAAGTCAGCCCTTTCCCTCTGTGGACCTGTAAATAAGGAGTTCATTGAAGTGATTCAAAAACAGCATCTTCAAAATAAAGCATTCTTTATTTATTCACTCAAAGGTACAAAGCACCCAGAGAAAAGGGGGAAAAACAAGAAAAGGCCGATACATCTGGGTCTTCCTTACCCCATAATCTTTCCTTGGAGGGTTTTGTAAGTTCTCCTCAGCCCAGCTAACCCCCATCTCTGGCTAGGAGAAAAGGACTGTCCTACCCACATCGTGCTTTCTCTGTTTCTATGTGTCCTGTTGCCGGCCTGTCAATGTTTGCTGACCCTACCTGGGCAGTCTCTGGAAAGTCACTCAACAACCACCCTTTTTTAGGCCTAGGGTCCTTTAATGTTTTAGTGTTCTCCTTGCTCTTTCTCTTCTGAGCCTTGGCAAAACAGCTATGCCACTAAGGTTGGGGCCAAGGAGTAGCCTCTTTACTGCTATAAACCTGCCTGTTTGAGTGTTTTACTGGGATGTTCCTTATTTAGGCCATTGTTTACAATTCCTGCTTGGTTCTTCTAACAATTCCTTGTGAACTAATTCCATAGCAAGTAACCCTTCATAAGCAAACACACAGGGGCATGCAACATACTCATAAAAAACTATTTATATATTTTCCAATTTGTCACACCATCATTATTAATTATCCAGATATGTTTGAATGAACCAATGATCTTTATGTTATTGAAAACATACCTGTTTTTTTATGGAGCAAACACAGCATGCACGCAAAAGAAAGGTATGTAAATAAATCAAGACTAGTGGGCTAGCCCTACTCTGCTAATTTTTCATCCACCTGCCATGGTTAAATGCAGCTCTATCCTTTGTAATGAGCATCTGTCACCAGCCTTATCTATTTATGATGTCTCCATATGCTGGTGTCTATGACATGATGACTCATTATCATGGAAGTGCTAGTGATTGACTGTAAATTTGGACCCTGATCCTGCTTTGTGCAGATGGACCCCTGAGCCACACGGAGCCTCACTGAGGCTGATGATCCCTCCACCTATGCAGAGCTCACTGGGGCCTTGTTCACTAATAACAATTGTCTAAATATTTTTTGTGAACAAATTTCAGCCCCTGGCTGCTCTCAAACTATTTGCTATGACAATTTTTTGAGCATTTTATATATGAGAATTGTGATTGGATGCCCTAAGTCATAAAATATATTTTCTGTTGCCTAATTGGTTGGTCTGCATTAGGGGGACTATGCATTACCCACGTGCTGTGTAGAACCACAATCAATGTAGGGAGGTGCTGGGGATGGAAAGATCCTTCCATTTGTCTTCTGCAGGGCAAGGGTGTATGTATTCGCCCATAAGTGACTTCAGTGATGGGTCTGAGGTAGCCTCAAGAGATCATTTCCAAAATCTAAGGGAGAGCATTTCTCCCATCTACTAACCATTTTCTCAGGGTCCTGACCAGAAACTCAGGCCAGTTTCTGGCGTCTGGATTTTCCCCTCCACAATTATGGTTTTGTGATTAAATGAATCTTGGCCATGGGCTGGAAATTTGCTTTCTGCAAACACTCATCTCTTCAACACTCTGTTCATGGGAACGCTTGTGAAAAGTGC
Organism: Lepidochelys olivacea; assembly: GCF_965140295.1. Lineage (NCBI taxonomy): Eukaryota > Metazoa > Chordata > Testudines > Cheloniidae > Lepidochelys > Lepidochelys olivacea. The sequence goes on along the minus strand of NC_140417.1, from coordinate 74,851,601 downwards.
ATAGAATGGCTTATTCTAACTCACAGGCTGCCAACCACCTTGTGGATCATTTTTTTGCCATTTGGAAATGTGAGTGCCATATATGTGAGTGCCAGTTCTAATTGTGTGCCATATATGCTGAAGTGTAGCACTGAATGGCTGCAAGAGCGGAATGGTTATGAAGGAGAAAGATCCTGTTTGCACACAAAACCCTTCCACAGTCTGTAGAGATGGGAAGGAAATACAATTAAAAAAGTCAGAACTCTAAGGAATTTTGATAAAATGGTCCATGTTTAAACACCATATTCTACCCTTGCACACATGTGGCTCCCATAAAGGCAATGGGAACAGTGTACAATTTAACCTAAAAGCTTGTCAGCATGCAGCTGTGGCTTGTCAGTGCTACTGTCTGCTTACAGCTGCCACATTACAGCATATAAAAATGGCCATTTTAGCCAAAGTGTAATACCTCCTGTCCGGGTTCCTTCCCCACTCTGAACTCTAGGGTACAGATGTGGGAACCCGCATGAAAGACCCCCTAAGCCTATTCTTACCAGCTTAGGTTAAAATCTTCCCCAAGGTACAAACTTTGCCTTGTCCTTGAACAGTATGCTGCCACCACCAAGCTTTTTAAACAAAGAATAGGGGAAGAGACCACTTGGAGATGTCTTCCTCCAAAATATCCCCCCAACCCCTACACCCCCTTTCCTGGGGAGGCTTGAGAATAATATCCTAACCAATTGGCTACAAAATCATCAAAGACCCAAAGCCCTGGATCTTGGAACAATCGAAAAATCAGTCAGGTTCTTAAAAGAAGGATTTTATTAAGAAAAAAGAAAGCTAAAAATGATCTCTGTAAAATCGGGATGGAAAATACTTTAAAAATTCAAAACACAGAGGCAAAACCTTAAAGTTACAGAAAACAGGAATAAACCTCCTTCTTAACACAGGGAAAATTCACATAAAACAAAAGATAAACTAATCCGCCTTGCCTGGCTTACCCATACTGGTTGCAATATTGGAGACTTGGATTAGGATGGGTTGGAGAAGATGGATTTCTGTCTGGCCCCTCTCAGTCCCAAGAAAGAACAACACGTAAACAAAGAGCACACACAAAAGCCTCCCTCCCCCTGTGCCAAGATCTGAAAGTATCTTGCCCCCTTATTGGTCCTTTGGGTCAGGTACTAGCCAGGTTAGTTGAGCTTCTTAACCCTTTACAGGTAACAGGATGTTGCCTCTGGCCAGGAGGGATTTTATAGCACTGTATACAGAAAGGTTGTTACCCTTCCCTTTATATTTATGACACCTCCCATGTGGTGTCAATCAAAACTCTGCCTGCATACTCTGTTAGGTTTTCAGTACTTCTACTCTATGACTAAGGTGGTGATGGACGATGCAGACCAGCAATGGTCTTTCCCCCATTTCCCATAAATCTTCAAAAAATAATAGCCCCATTTTACTTCTCCCTCCCACCCCTCCCCCCATTTTGTATTTGGAATTTGCTTGAGAATGTGACATTCTGCAGTAGAAATAATATTTCAGAACAGCTTTTGTGTTGTGAAGTGTATTGTTGCTTAATCTCAATTGTTTGGCTTCATACTCCAGAGAAATATGCAAAAGACCATCCTGCAACATGCTAAAGGTATAAACAAACCAAATATACACAGGGGACCTTCTATGTGTCTTTACTGAAAAACAGCTGCACCTTTGAGAGAAATATTTGGTAACATGCAGAGATTTTACTTTGTCTAGTTTTTGAAAACATGAAGGCACTCACATTTCCAGCATTACTGCTTTGTACAGAGCAATCTGAACCATTCAAGGATTTTCTTTATAAGTCATTCTTTACTGCTGTACCTTTTAGACTTCATATTTCCATTAGGCTTTTATGTGAGATGCTAGATAAACATTTCTCTGTGACTGTGGTTTTAAAACCAAAATGACAAAGCCAGAAACCTGTACAATGTTCAAGGGTAACAGCAGCTTAGACATCTTGGTAAGTGGGTGTATGTAGGTCTGAGGGAATCTAGGCCAATGGTTCTCAGCTGCGGTCAGGGGCTTATATAGCACTTTTCATCCATAGATTTCAAAGGAGTTAGTATTATATCCCTGTTTGACAGATGCAGAAAGTAAAGCCCAGAAAGGGAGGTAACTTGAGAGAAATAAATTTCTGCACCCTGACTCTAAGGCAAAACCAAATGTGCCCCTCTCAGTTGTTATTTATTTGTATGATGGTAGCATTTGATGGCAGAGATCTAGGTTCCATTGTTCAGTGCACTGTACAAACTCAGAAAGACACAATTTAAATAGACAAGAAAGACAGAAAAAGAATGGTGGGGGAGACAGAGCCACAGAGAAGGGAAGTGACTTGTGTAAGGTCACATAGCTGATAAGTGGGCATGATGCAAGCAGAACCCAGTTTTCCTGGCTCCCAGTCCAGTGCCCTATCTGGTGTCTCCCAACAAGCAGTATTGTTCAGTGTGCCCAGGTTTATTAGTTAGAGGATTTTTTTCCCAAGGGAACTTACATTTTCCCTTTCCAGTCTTCTCAGAACATGATCCCAGCTAGTAGATCATGAAAGGATAGTGGGAAATCTGACTTCCCTTCTTAATACATGTCCTGTGAGTGCATCAGATACCTAATACTGCCATCTTTAATGGCCAGGAAGAATACATCCAGAAGGACTGTCACCAGATCAACCAATTTGGACTACCTGACATGGCTACATTATTATACAAAAGGTGGTGTTTCCTAATTCCTATGGTGGTATGATTCAAGATGATATCAGAGTCTGTTCAGAACAACTTTGTAGGAGCTAATCATATAAACTACCCTTGGAGGTAGATATGCAAATTTTTCTAAGCTTCAGGAGGCCTGCAAAGAAAATTCTATAGATGGTTTTTATAAAGGTCAGTGCAGGACTGATGAATGTGTTGAAACGAAGGATTAGATGATGCACAATGGGGAGCAATGGCCCACTGGATTTTATCTGGAAACCGGATAACAGTGGAAGTAAGAAGCAATCCCCTTTTTACTATACATTAATCACTTCAACAAAAAGTCATATTTCAGGGGTAGGGAAAATGTAATCCATGCATGTCACTTTTGTAACTGCTATTTGGTCTGAAAGTGCAATTTGTTACATGCCTTTGGAATTATTTCTCCCAATTCTGTGTGGTTGATCTGAGGCTTTCTCCAGTCCCAACATAAGGTAACGGTCATTTTCACAAGAGTTCATCTTTACAGGTGGAGGTTGGGAGGCTGCAGAGCACTGAAGGGCACATCATAGCCGAGGGGAAGGGGATAGCTCAGTGGTTTGAGCATTGGCCTGCTAAACCCAGGGTTGTGAGTTCAATCCTTGAGGGGGCAATTTAGGGATCGGTGCAAAAATTGGGGATTGGTCCTGCTTTGAGCAGGGGGGTTGGACTAGATGATCTCCTGAGGTCCCTTCCAACCCTGATATTCTATGATCTATGATAGATCAGAGGGGAAACAATTTCCCAGAGAAAAGTACTCTGTAATTGAATAGAGTATCTGGTTATAAAAGAGTCACTTGAAGTCCATGGGAACTAGCAGGTGTTATTCCTAAAGACGAAAATTTCAAGTCACTGATCTCATTCTGACCTGGCTAAAACATAATATTCCCATAATGCTATATTGCTATGAGTTCCATTAAAACACAGTCAAAATTATCCTGGTCACCCTGTAGTCTATAATATTTATGGGTGACATACTGATTTTTTATAAAGAGCTTTTATTTGGCCTACTTACAAGAAACGTATTGCTTAAGCTGTGTGGAAGTCAGTTGAGTTGGATAGCAGGGGCTTGTGCAAACTTTTGTTGGGTGCCAGTTCACAGGGATCATTCTCAGTGAAACAAACTTAATACAAAAATGGAGTGAAATTCACTCAAAATTGTTGTCTGCTGTAGTTTCAGTCTGTATCACACAAATCACCAAATTGTATGTGTTATCCATAGAAAGGATAGGCTCCCTTGCAACATAGTCCTGATTTGAGGGGAGTCAAGTTTGCACAGTTCCTGAAGTGTAAAGAGCATTTAAAGTTTTCTTAAGCCAGCACCTAAGTGTTCATTTACCACCATTCACTCCTGAACCCATTTCCCACACCAGGTATGTCAAGATTCCTAACAGTAATTTAAGGTAGCCTGTGCTTCAGGTAGGAGGCAGGCCTGTTGTTTCTAACTCATAAGATCTCCTCCTCTTCCCTAAGCAGTCAACACCTTTTGCAAGACACAGTCTATTGAACACAATAAGAGTGCAACGCTGTGAAACACAATGTGGAAGCACAATCAATAATGAAAGTGTATCACACTCAGCCTTGAAGCAGATCCTACTTTAGAGGGGAAAAGTCCATGAAAGCATCAACGGGATAGTGGCTTGGTAGGCAATGCAATCTAATGGTGAGATAAGGAATTCTGCCCTAGAAGCACAGGCACTGTATATCACTGAAGTGATATTTCTTTGAGGAATAAGCTCCCTGTACCTGTAGCATATATTATAATACAATACATTTCTAGATAGTGATCTTCACAGACAAGATCAAAGACAGAAAGTCACAGGCAAAAGAGAAAAGGCAAGCTTTGAACAAAGCAAGTGACTCAAAGGTGAGGGAGTAGGCTAAGAGGTCCAGCTAAATGGAGCACAACTCAAAAAAGAGTGACCCAATCTAGAAAGAGATGAGAGGGAAAAATAAAAATCCTCCAAGACAGAATCTTCCTCAAGATCACCCATTGTATTTTGAGTCCGAGCAGTGTTATCAGTCTGTGTAGATTATAACATTTTATTGTACAAATCAGGGATTGTGTTTTCTTCTGTTATTTTTGTATGAAACTGCTCAACAAATAATAATAATCAAGGCTGGACAGTGAAGTGAGCAAACTAGGAAGATGTTGGGTACCAGCCCCTTTATAAACATTGCACTGTGGCTTTGACCACACTGAGAGTTTTATAAGTTGATCCTGTTTTTACAAGAGGAAATTTCCAAGAAAAATGTTTCTATATTATTGTATAATTTCAACATCAGCATTAAGTATATGAATTCCTTACCCTCAGCAGAGGCCTTGCTTAATGGCTAGTAATAGATTTGCATTTTAAATTGTCTGCCACCCCTGAGGTGGTAAAATGATGTTTTGGTCTTTCAATGGCTGGAAGTTAAAGCCTAATTCTAACTAATTCTAATTAAAGTCTAATTCTAATTTCTAATTCAAAAAAGAAATAAGGCACACATTTTTAATAGTCAGGGCAATTAACCACTGGAGCAAACTTCCACAGTAGGAGGTGGATTCTCCAGCTCTTGAAGTTTTCAAATCAAGACTGGATGCCTTTGTGGAAGATATGCTTTAATGCAACACATGTTATTGGGATCATTATGGGAGTTGTCTTCCTTGATTCCCTCCATCAGTTCAACAGTGATGATGGGGCCAAGAGAAGTCTTTTATCCCTTTCTATCTTATACCAGCTTCCTGGTTTCATTCATCTTATTTTTTCGTGTTATTCTTCACTGTGTTTATCCAACAAATCCTCAGTCTTCCTCTGTTTCTCATTCCTTGCACTCTGGCATGTGATGCCATTGAAGTTGTCTTTCTTGAATTTGCTGTAACAGCTTTGTTTCTTGCCCTAGCCATTTTCTTATCTCGTTTATTTTCTGCAGTCTTGAAATTCTCAGTATTCCCCTCATCCAGTTCATTTCTGCAGTCAAAATCTTTCATTCATCGTTTTTTTCTCATACTCCAACATTCTGACCCGTACAGCAATTTCAGCATGGCAGTTTCCCATATACACTGATTTTTATTGTTGGTGAAATATTTTTAGTCTTCCAGACCTTGCAGAGTTTTCCAAAAACAGCAGCTAGTCATATTCACAATTCCCACTGTTCATTACCAGTCCTCCAAGGTTCACAAGGGTTTTACACTTGTTCTGGTTCTTTGTCTCCAACGTTGATGGTTACCTCTGTCTCTTGTCTTCCAAATGCCCTATTTTTTTTAGCTTTTCCATCTTCAATCTGAATTTTCTGTTTTCCTTGTCTATCTTGTCAGTTATCCCCTGTAAATCCGCCTTGGTCTGTGATGTGAGGTCAATATAATCTGTGAATCTAAGGTTATGCTCTGTGCTACCCCCTAACATGACTCCTCCCATTTCAGCTGTTCCTTCCAGTATCAAGTTGAACAAATCAGGTAATAGTGAGCACCCTTGTTCCACTCCTACAGTCATCCTGAACCATTCTGTCAGTTTCTTGCCTACTCTCACCACACTCATCAATTTGCTGTAGATGTTTTCTATCAACTTGATCATTTTTTGTGGATGCCATACATTCTAATAACTTGTCATAACCCTTTCTGCCAAATGCTATCAAAAGTCTGTTTGAAGTCTATACATTTGTAAGAGGTTTTGGATGTGTTCTTCTCTGATATCTGTCTTATCACAAGTAGCTGATCTATTGTATTTAGTCCTGATCTAAATCCATCCTGTTCCTCTGCAAGCTGTCCTTCCCCATGCCGTTTTGTTCTCCTCTACAGCATCTCAGTGAATGCTTTCCTGGTGCACTCAATAAGCTGATAATTCCTCTGTAATACTTGTACTCACTCTCTCTGCTTTTTTATAAATCAGTGCTATTATTGCTTTCCCTCATTCGCTCAGCACTTGGTCTTGTCTGTAAATCTTGTTGGATAGCTTGTTCATCACTTACCATGTGTTCCTCACTTCTTGCAGCAGCTGTGAGGTTATGTTGTCACTTCCCAGTGCTTTTTTCTTTTTCAAGCTTTCTATCAAAATCTTTACTACTCCTAAGAATTCTGGCATTTGCTCTCCCTCATTTGTGCTGGGATGCTCTTTCAATTTGTGCATGTCATAGATCTTAGTTCTTGTCATTTTTTTCAATTTCTTTCAGCCTCAACCTCATTGATGCTATCATTACTTTATGATCCGATCTGATATCAGCCACAAATGATCTGTACAAGAACGTATTTGATTTCCATCTGACATTCACAAGTACAAAGTCTGTTGTGTTCTTTGTTTGCCCATGAGGTGATATCCACAACCACTTCCTCTGCAGCTTTCTTTGTTGAAATAGCAAGTTCATTATCATTAGGTTGTTGCTCAGGCAGAAATTTAATAGACTTTCCCCTCTTTGTTTTCACACCTAGTCCAAGTGTACCTATTGCTCCAGCCCAGGAATTCCAGTTCAATCCTACTAAAATTTCCCATCAGCAATAACATGTCTTGTCTTGAAACTTCTTGTATTGTTTTCTGTGGATTGTTATCAAATTTGTCAATTGCCTCCTTGAGCACTGCTGAGGTTGAAATATTTTTACTCTTGTAACTGCACTGAATTTTATTCTGATTCTCACGTTCAGCATACTAGGAGAGATATGATTAAATGCCATCAGAGCCTGACTCGCCTTCAGTTTTAGCACCAGTGCAACCCTACAGGAGGAGCTGGATGAAATTCTATGGCTTGTGATATCCAGGAGTTCAGACTAGATGAACTGATGGTGCCTTCTAGCCCTAATGTCTATTAATCTAATTTGTTTATAAAGAGGTGCATTCGTATTCTGAAACTTCATGTTAAGGAACGAACTACACAGTTATCAGTTTTCCAGATAGTTCTTTAATGGCAGTAGGTATGCAGACTGCACTAGCATTAATGGGAGAAGGGTAGCTATATAACACAATATTGATATGATTTTTCACTGGCTGACATAAGCTCAAACCCTCCCTGGTCTGGAATCCTACCAATCATGTTCCTAGTGTACCAGCCAATGACGTTGATGAGCAACCTAATTCCTTTAGTTGGGAATCGTGTAAGCAGCCACTGCCACCTATCTCCACCCACCATCTAGCTGTTGTATGGTAGGAAGATACCCGACAGGACTGGGAGACATTAGTGTAGATATCACATATTTTTCACTGTGCAAAAAATAGGCAACTGATTTTTCCATGAATTCGTCTGATGCTTATGGAACTATCAAATTATTTACATCTACCTTGAAACCCTTACTTCTGCGCTGCTGCTGGCGGGGCGCTGCCTTCAGAGCTCTCCGGCCACTCAACTCTGAAGGCAGCGCAAAAGTAAGGGTGGCAATACCGTGACCACCCCCCTCTAAAATAACCTTGGGACCCCCTGTAACTCCTTTTTGGGTCAGGACCCCCAACTTGAATAACTCTGGTCTCTCCCATGAAAACAGTATAGGGTAAAAGCGCACAAAAGACCACATTTCACAGTGGGGAGACCAGATTTCACTGTGCATGACGCATTTTTCATTGCTGTAAATTTCGTAGGGCCCTAACAGTAGGGTGAAAACCTCTGGCATTTCCACAGTACAACTAGGAAACATTATTAATAATTTGATAACTTGAGAGAGAAATCTTAGAAATGAACTTCCCAAGATCTGTCAGTAACTTTTCTATGACAACACAAACGTATCACACTATCAAATCATCTCCTGTTTTCTCTCTCTTTACTGCAGTTGGCTCAAGCACTGAATTGCTCCTTTGATTATTTTTCAGTGAAAGGACAAACATACACACACACAAATTACCCAACTTGACAATGTTTATCAATCTGAACCAGCTTTTATTACCACTGCAAAGAGACTAATGGAATGTTCCGTTTTTATCTCAGACATAGAGAGAGCAAATGAATTATGTGTGAGGATCACTTTATGGGAGATCTATAATAAAGATCAGTTTGAAAAGGAAATTTGTTTAGACCTTTAAAATCACTTTGCACTTTTTTCCTCTCCTCAATATCCATATCAATTCCTAAAGAGTTTGTAAGTAAATATTGGATGGAGGGAGCTACAGATACAATATATCTTGATTTTAGGAAGACTTTTCACACAATCCCATGTGACATCCTCATAAACAAACTAGGGAAATGTGGTCTAGATTAAATTACTATAAAATTGTAAAACTGTGAAACTGATTGAAAGACTGTACTCAAAGAGCATTTATCAGTGGTTTGCTGTCATACTGGGGAGATGTTTCTAGTATGACAAAGGTCTGTCCTGGGTCTGCTACTCGTCAATATTTTCACTGATGTCTTCGATAATAGAGTGAAGAGTTTGTTTATAATGCACAACTTCAAAATGGGGAATAACTGACTAAGAGGTGGTATTACTGAAAAGAATCTGGAGGTTATAGTGGATCACAAATTAAATATAAGTCAATGTAATACTGTGGGGAAAAAAGCAAACATCATTCTAGAATGTATTAGTAGAAGTGTTCTAAGCAAGACAAGAGAAGTAATTCTTCTACTCTATTCAGCACCTATAAGGCTTCAGCTGGAGTGCTATGTCCAGTTCTGGATACCAGACTTTAAAAAAGATGTGGACAAATTGAAGTGTCCAGAGGAGAGCAGCAAAAATGAGAAATGGTTTAGAAAACCTATGAGGAAAAGCTAAAAAATATGGGTGTGTTGAGTCTTGAGAAAAGAAGACTGAGGAGAGACCTGATAAGTCTTCAACTATGTTAAGGGCTGCAATAAAAAGAACTGTGATTAAGTGTTCTCCATGTCTGCTGAAGGTAGGACAAGATGTAATTGGTTTAATCTGCAGTGAGGAAGATTGTGGCTAGCTATTAGGAAAAGACCTTTCTAGCTATAAAGATGGCTAAGCACTGAAATGGGCTGTCATGGAGTTACAAGGTCTGGCTATGTCCCAGTATGTAACCAGTCTCCTGGGAGTGGCCCCTATAATGTGTTTGGCCCTAAAGACCCACACAGTTCCACAGGGGCAGGCCCATGGCCTCCATGACTCTGAGACACAGCCTTTAGCAGCAGCTATATCTGTCTGTCTCTATGGTTCCCTGCAGCGAATCCAGCCAAGCCAGAGTCCTGTAGGAGGCTCATACTGTGCTCCTTCAGGGCACAATGCTCTCAGTTAGTATTTACAGTGATACTGGCAGTGTTTCCAAAACACAGTAACCATTTACACACAATCTGAAAGTCCTGGACTGGACTCAAGATCCCTTCTGGTCCTACATTTCTAAGATTCTATACTACCTTCCTGCTATTTGTTCCTTCCATGGCATACATCCACACTCATTTGTTCTCGTAGGCTTCAAAGTGCCAGGCTGCTAGGCTTAATTACTATTATTTTCATCACTGGGGAAAAAGGAGATTAATGAACCACTGAAAATACAGAAGGGATTATAAATGGAGTTTGCAAATGGATAAGAAATATCCAAGAAAAGTAAAATTTTAAATCTTGCCTAACTGCAAAAGGAAGCCACATATTATTATTATTATTTATTATTTAAATTATTATTTATTTATTTATTATTTTATGTATTTGTATTGCAGTAGAGTCTAGTGATCCCAATCATGAACCAGGTGCTCCATTGTACAAACACAGAATGAAAAGATGCCCAATTCCGGGCATAAAATGTATTCATTGACCCTTTAGGATGATGTTACTACACAAAAATAGTTGCCCAACTATGCATATTATCTTCTCCGAGAGAATAATATTTTGTAAGTCTGCTGTGTACAAGAGTCCTAACACATTTGTTGGGCAGACTCTCAGCAGTGGCAAAACATGCTGCCAACCGGCAATCTGATCAAAACACGAGCAGGTTGAAATTGCAACATGGTTTGCTTGTGTGACCAGTGAGCTGCAATGCTAATCTGTACTTAGCTCAGTGACAGTATCTCTGAGGTAGCCTATATACCACCATTATCTGTCTGTTCATTTTTTCTTGAAAAATCAAGTAAGATTGCTGGATAAAAACCGTGCACAGACACTCTTACCCTTATGTGTAGAGCCTGGGTTTTGCTACACTGTTACATGTACGAATAAATAGTTCTGTGATGCAATCAAATTCTCATCCCCTCCCATCATCACACTCAATTCCAGCCGAGGAAGGAAGGACAGCAAATTATGCAAGTGGGATTTCAGTGATGCACAAACAAATGGATCCCATCTGATGCCAAAAAAAAAAAAAAAAAAAAAAAAAAAGATGTTCCACAAGGGCTGCATCATTTCCTTGGAGATGCCTTAGGTGACATGTCATTCACATTATTAGTATTTTTACATTTCAATGTTCCTACTTTATTCATCATCATTTGAAATATCATTGGAAACATTTTGTCAGCCCTACAGTTGATCAGAAAATGAAGTGGGCAGCTGGAGGTGGGAGCAAAGAGGAAATTCACACATATCTAATTACAGGTTTCAGAGTAGCAGCCCTGTTAGCCTGTATTTGCAAAAAGAAAAGGAGGACTTGTGGCACCTTAGAGAATAACACATTTATTTGAGCATGAGCTTTCATGAGCTACAGCTCACTTCATCGGATGCATTCAGTGGGGAGATTTATATACATAGAGAACATGAAACAATGGGTGTTACCATACACACTGTAAGGAGAGTGATCACTTAAGGTGAGCTATTACCAGCAGGAGAGCTGGGGCGGGGGGGGAACCTTTTGTAGTGATAATCAAGGTGGGCCATTTCCAGCACTTGACAAGAATGTCTGAGGAACAGTGGGGGGGTTGGGGGGAGGAATAAACATGGGGAAATAGTTTACTTTGTGTAATGACGCATCCACTCCCAGTCTCTATTCAAGCCTACGTTAATTATATCCAGTTTGCAAATTAATTCCAATTCAGCAGTCTCTCGTTGGAGTCTGTTTTTGAAGTTTTTTTGTTAAAGAATTGCAACTTTTAGGTCTGTAATCGAGGGACCAAAGAGATTGAAGTGTTCTCCGACTGGTTTGTGAATGTTATAATTCTTGATGTCTAATTTGTGTCCATTTATTCTTTTACGTAGAGACTGTCCAGTGTGCCTTGCACCTGGAAAAGAATGTGAACCAGTCACTCCTTGATCTGCACAAGCTGGCAACTGACGAGAATGACCCTCATTTGTGTGACATCAGGGTACTATTGGTGCTTACAGCCATACAAACACAGAGGGAAGAGAGCCAAACCCTGCCATGAAAAGCTTACAATCTAAATAGACAAGTCAGAAGGTGGGAGGAAGGAATTATAGCTTGTTTATCTGCTTTTAAACACATTTTCTGTGCAACAAACTATTTTAAACCCACTTCCATGTGTCTTCCCCCACCTCCCCAGCCAATAATTTTGGAAATAAAACCTTAAGAACTTTCAGAAACCCATGGCCCAGACTCCCTTCTATGCCAAATTCTTCTTGGTGCAGAACAGGTGAGGGTGAGAGAGGAAATGGTTACAGCTCAGATTGATCTGGGATGGCCCCAGCATAAATTAGAGCAGCCTGGGGTGGGTTCTATTGTTTCAGCTGACAACAGTCTCACAAGCACCCTACCTCAGTTTGAAATTGCCATTTGCGCCACACTCCTGCCATGCTCTCTCCCTGCCTCTTCTTGGCCTCACGTACCATGATGTCACAGTTGGACGGGGGGATTGGCGGGGGGGGTGGGTGGGTCACAGGCCAGCTATATCAGATGGGGGAATTCTCCGCTGGGCAGATCTAATTGCTTTCTGGGAGGAATAAAGGGGCTTGAACACAACGAGAATTGGCCCTCAATCTGATTTTTACATTCATATCCATCAGTGTGGGAATTATGACGATGTCATTAACTTTCTCAAGGGCACACACCCAGCGGTTAAAAGTAATTTTGTCACATTTTTATGTCTGCACCCCATCTGAGCCATTTTTCCATTAACTTTGTCCATCATGTGTAAGTAAAGATGAGGCGATTTTTTTCTGTAAGAGAAAGAAAATAGATCTGTTACATTTTAAACATCAATAACATGCAATTTATGCTAAAACAATAGAAAGAAAGAAAGAAAAAACCCTAAGGTCTGCAGTTTTTCAGTATAAATAACCCATGAATTGCATGGTAAAAGACCCATGATTTTTTCATGAACTTGTCCCTTTTGGTGTCACTGCTGAGTTTAGCCTTTTGATTGTACAGCGCTGTTAGCCCTGTATTTCTCCATTTGCGCAGCAATGTACTTCTCACGTTCCCTGGTGACACTTAATCCTTTGCTATGCCGCACACTTTTTACTTAGCTAACAAGTGCTGCACTCTAAAATTAAACCTGATGACACCTCTCCTGGTCCAACAGCTTTCCACATCACTGCAGACACTGCAGACCAACCATAGGGAAAGTCACAGAAGCAGTTTGTTTATGAACAGCAGTTTCATATATGAGTGTCACATCATTGAACAGAACTAATTATCTATTTGCCCATGTCATTCCATTCCTTATTACAAAAAATACAGTATTGTACAATAATGGCCCAATATATTACAGCTTATAATAATGTTACTCCAGTGTTTTGTACTATGACTGTAGAATATTGATGTAAAAATAATATCGACTGAGGCTGGGAACTAAAGGTTTCAAATGCTGATGTTTTCCACTCAGCTAGCAGAATGAATGTTGAGGAGGAGACGTGCCCATGCAGTAGCTCCTTGGTTATTTCTACTAGGTGGACTGTAAGCAAAGCAAGGATTTGGACAGGTAACATTACATTCAAAGTTTGGGATAAAAATAATGAGCAGCTATAGATTAGTGTGATGTCTACCTCCTCTTCAGTGCCCCATCACAGTCATTCCAGACCTACCAGATTGGGCTGGGACAGAGTGGAGGAAGTTTGCACTGCTTCTGCCAAGCAACTGTGCTCTGTAGATCAAAAAAACCTTTTGGTCTATAAGGGCTGTCATTCTGGCATCTATCATCCTCACTAAAATCACTTTAATGTTTTTATACATGTATAAGGTACTTATCTGGCCCCCATCACCATAACATCTGAGCACCTCATAATTATTAATACATTTATTCTCACAGCACCTTTGTGTGATAGGGAAAGTACAATTACCCCCATGTAACAGGTGGGAAACTGAGGCTTAAAGAGGGTGACTTGCTCAAGGTCACATAGGAAATCTGTGGCAGAGCAAGGAATTTAATCCAGGTCTCTCAAGTCCCAGACTAGTGCCCTATCACTGGGCCATCCTTCATCTTCTCTCTCGCTTGCTTTCTGTCACACACACACATACTCTCCCTCTCTCACTCACACACACACACACACACATACACACACAATATTTTCTCTCATACCTCTATTTTAAAAAGTTAAGATATACCAAGGAAACAGAGACACATCAGGACAGTGTTTAATAAGCCTTGTAAATTTCCAGTCATGTGTATATTGATCTTCATGACCTATGCAAATTTATATTCATGGAATGTTCGTGCAATTTACCAGTGTACCTGTACAGTGTACCTGTTTCCCTAGCTGCCACATTCTGTCTCCCAGTGCCTTACTCTTTGTTTACCTGGATGCATTTATCTTTGGATGACCCTGGATGTAACCAACATGGTTTCAAACCTCTCCTATGAGATGGGGCTTGAGCAAATACGTTCAAAACTCTGGAGTTCAAGGACACTGAATGTTTTGACCATTGTGTTGTGCACACCCATAGAAATGGTAGTGAAGTTGAAATAGCTGAGGGTTCCTGATGGGTATAGTAAATATCCTGTTACTAATGCTGCAATAGATCAGCAAAAGTAAATGCTGTCTCTGCTAGTAGAAAAGTCCCCAAGCCCACATTTGCTCTAACATATAAAGGCTGCATGAAAGCAAGCACAGAGTTATAATTCTATATTCATTTATATTGCATCTTTCTTCAAAGGAGCTCAAGTATTTAGAAAAGGAATTAAGTCTGACGACACCCACGTGAGCTATCTATATGTAGAGAATATTATTCTGCCTGTTTTCCAAATGGGCATACTGAGGTACAAAGAGGTTAGGCTGCTGGTGTGCTGATACAATTGCCTATCATGCTGGCCAATATTGTCTCCTGGCTTCTTTGTACTCCCCAATCTGCCTATATCCACCTGCTGTGTCTTGTCTTATACTTAGTTTGCAAGCTGTTTGGGGCAGGGACCATCTTTTTATGCTGTGTTTGTATTGCGCCTACTACAACAGGGTCCTGATCCTTGACTAGGGTTCCTAGGTGCTGTGGTTAATACCAAAAATATATAGTCATAATAAATGACTCCCCAAAGTTTACACAGTGAGTCAAGTAGTGGAGCCAGCAGTAGAATCTATGAATCTGCCCAACTAGCTCTGTTCACCATGAGGTCACATCACCTCCCTGATTGTAGCATAATGAATTAACGCATCTCAATGAGACAGATATTGAGGCTTTGCAGTTTATTATAGTGGCTTTGTACACCTTGGTTTTAACAATCACTTAGAGTTGTAAAGGTAGAGAGAATGTCAGTTGTGTGAAGCTCCAAACTTTGAAAATGTAGGAACTACTGGATTCGCTATACATTTTTATTATAAAAGATATATCTGTAGCTGAATAACTGTTATGGAAAAGGCTTGGCCTCAATGTATTTATTACTTATTATTTATTTTATTATTATTTTATTTTATTATTATGTTACTTATCATGATTAAGTTTTTGGAACCTCAAGTGAGAAAAATGTACAGTGCAAAAGTAGATCATCATGGTCTAATTCACTCCCAATTGCTTTACTCCATTTTGACAGCAGTGTAACTCCTTGGATTATGATGGGTCCCATCACTATATGATTAGAGTAACACAGTGGTGAATCAGGCGACACAAGGTCACTGAAGCATTTTTCTTGAATTCAGTTAAGTAGCTTTAGTTAATATGGAAGATTCTGGTTTGGCAGCACCAGAAACCAGTGCTTGAGATGATTACCTTCACATAACAGGTACAATACAGCCGGTAGCAACACACGCTGCTGTGCATTGCCCTGCCATGATGCCTTAGCCTTGCTCCAGAAGAACCAGCTCTAGGATGGAATGAGTAGTCAGTCTCCAACTCAGTACAATACATCTCCTCTTTACCAGGATTAAGACAGGTACCAGTTTGCTGTGGCCATTTGTTCAGTAGCAATTCAGATCACAAGTTCATTTCCATAGGCAGCCAACAACCCATTTTTGGCCATTACCAGCCTGAAGTGAATGATGAGTATGGAACAGTCACCTAGACGTGAAACAGACTTGTAAATTATAGACATGCCTGCATGGGATTGGACCTCTCTGAGAATGACGCTAATTTCCACTCCCTGTGTGAAGTGATGCTCACCCACCTAGGCCCAAGAAGAAGGAAGCATCTGCTAATGCACAGTAAGAGGTTTGCTCCCCCCACTCTCTTTACTGAGGTGCAAATTATGTGTGGGCAGAGTTTCAACAGTAATAAAAATAAATTAATTAGCAAGGAGGAAAAAAGGATGACACACTCAACCAACCAATTTCTGCAAAAACACAATGGGCAAAGCACTTGGGATTTGAGTGGCGAGCAATGAGCTGCTTATTTTACAGCTTTGCTAATCATAGTCTGGTTACTGTGTCAGTTTCAGTGACTGACTGACATCATGCAATTTGCTTACAACTATTTTAAATTACCCTGAAGCATATTCCAATCCAGCCCTGTGGAATATTAATCATCACTTCACTACATTTGTCAGAAAGAGAAGTTGGAATTTATTATCACAATTTCTAATTATAGGTTATAGAGTTATGCTAAGATTGAAAGAAAAAATCCATATTATTAATTTGGATTAATGATAACCTGGTGGAGAGAAAAACAACATGTCAACAGTAGGTTTTCCTATATGATGCCAAAAAAAGTAGTATAAAACCAACTAAAGCAAAGTATCAAAAGTTCTTGTTCAGTGATTTTGAATTGAGTCACTTATTTGTGAAATATAAGGAGAATTTAACTGGCCTAGAATGTAGTTTTATGCAACTCCTTCCATGCCCTCAATTTCCCAAAGCACTTTACAAACCAATGACGGTAACCATGTAGGCAGATAGCCTATATACAACAGGTCAGATTCTTAACTGGTGTACATTGGCACAGCTCTGTTGCAAGTACAAAATGCAACTGCCCTGATGTACACCAGCTGAGGATCTGCCCCAGTAAGTGTATATATATAACATCATGGCTATTAGAAACATGTATTTAAATATAAATGGAATGTAGGCCAGAATGCCCAGTGCATTCCATATTACTTTTTAAAGATCTGATTGATCCAAAGCCCATTGAAGTCAATTGGAATCATTCCACTGACTTCAGTGGGCTGTAGATTAAACCCTAAAACAACCATGAGATCTTCAAGCAAGAAATTTAGGTAGGCAGGAGAAACTTCAGTTAATGTCTCATCCATTAAGTGGTGTCTTTATCAGGAGTGCACCCTCCCCTACCTAATACTGCACCAAATATTCGGTATCAGAATTAGCCCATACAGAGTCAAGCCTGTTTCCTTACTTTGAAAAGAAGTCAAAACAAAGCTGAATGGTAAGTCCCAACTAGAGAACAATATCTTGGAGGATGGAGGGACGGGAACAGATCTCTTTTCATGCTCACAATATTACTATTAGCATGGGGAAATGGAAAAATAATATCTTCCTAAAGATGTTTGCTGTTTGTCAGCTAAAGATTCCAGTCAGATATTACTAGAGTACTGGGTAGCAAGTTAAGAGGATGGAAGTTGTTATCTGCTCTAGCGGATCTGCACATATACTTATCTGAAGACATATTTTCCTCCCAGTAATTAATTACCACCACAATGGTCAGTGACCCTTATTACAGGCTCCATGCAGAGGCCTGGTCACACTTTGGATTCAATTACTAATGCTTTTTAATCAACCAGAGGGATTGCTGTTGAGTATCACAGGAGAAATCTTCCATTAGTGTTTGAGTATCCTCTGCCTGGGCAGGGCTCCCAAATCCTGAAAACTTAGTGAGAGGCAGGGACCATGAGTTGACTCAGTAGGGGAGCTCGAATCAGAGGGAATGATTTGGGGCATTTTTTTTTAAATATCCTGTACTTTTCTTTGCGTCCGTTTCATACACAATCAGTTGAGCCCACAAAAGATAGCAATGTGTGTCTACATGTCAAATTTCATTTGCAATCACAAATTCTTCGGTCCAAATTCAAAGGCCTCATTTGTTACATTTTAATGTGCTAATGTTACAGGACACTTTGCAAACAAAAGTGTGCTTCAGACGTTAGGACCTCACATTCTCCCGACTTTGAGGAAGTGCTCCCCGGGTGAGATTTTCAAACATGTCAAAACAAGCTAGATGCCTCACTCCTGTTAAAAATCAATGTGGACTTAATTTGCTTAACCACTTCTGAAAATCCCCCATATCCGTTGCCTGCCGTACCTGAATTAAGTTTCACACATTTCTTAAGAAATAATTTATTGGTTACACTTTTTATTTTCTTGGCTGGTCTAAGCAAAAGCAAAATGTACTGTGGGATTAGACAGGAAGGTGTAGTTAAGGCATTGGCCTAGGACTCATGAGACCTGGGTTCAATTTCTGGTTCTACAGCAGACTTCTTGTGTGACCTTTGGCATGTAGCATAATCTCTTTGGGTCTCAATTCCCCATCTGTACAATGGGAATAAGAGCACTTCCTTTCTTTCACATTTTGTCTTTTTAGATTTAAGATTCTTGGAAATGGGATTGTCTTTTACTGTTTCTTTGTATACATAGTAGAGAACCTAACACAATGGTGCCACAATTAGAGCTGGTAGACATTTTTTCACTGAAACATTTATTCAATAAAAATTACATTGTGACCAAAGTGGATATTTTCATTTTGATCATATTTTCCAGTTCCTCATCAAAAAATCCTCCAAATCCAGAAGGTATTTGGGTCAAAATATTCAATTTTTAAACCAGAAAATCACTCTTTTAACAAGCAAATCACTCTTTTAACAAGCAAAAACAGTTTTTAAAAACTGAAAATGTTTTGTTTTCAGTCTGTTTTTCACTGTTCTCTAAGTGTTTGTATTAGAGTAGCACCATGAGAACCCAAATGAATTGTGGCCATCATTGGATGAGAAATGCCAATTATATGTTGTAGGAATTTTTTATTATTTTATTTTTTAAAAATTCACTGATCATACACCACTGGTAAAAACACTGGGCCCAAAGGCAGACATTCCATTGCAAGTGGCAGCTAGGCTGCTGAGCTGGGCTTTGACTTTAGCTGCCTACCCAGTATGACATTTTTTATAGACCATCAGAAATTATAGGGGAGGGATGAAGAGAGAAAAGGGTGTAGTAAGGCAGATATTGGCACCAGTGACATATTTGGTAGAGGCAAAAGGGGAGACAAAGAAGAGGCCTATTGATCAACTGTTACCAGATAATTACTCTGTACAGTTACAGGATGTGGCCCTTGAAGTTAGTAAAACTGGTTATAGGTTTGGGTGGCCTTGAGGAAGAAGAGAAGGTGGTATCAGAAAATGGTAGTGAGGAAGAGGAGAGTGAGAGTGCTCCTCCATGGTCTAAACAGGACAAAACTAAGGTATCGCTTTCTCTACCTGGATACCACCAACCATAGTGAAACTGAAAACCTCCCATAAGGTTAAACTTGTGATTTTTTTAAAATTGTATTTGTTAGTTAAGGACATTACCAGGGAGGAGAGTGGTGTGTTTAAAAACTGTGGTAAAGTTACAAGCTGTCACGTTAAATGGTAATGGGCTTCCTGGTCCTGCTTGCAGATTAGGGGGCTCTGCATGGAAGCGTGTGATCTAGGTCTGGAATAGTTAGTTCGCAGTGAGCATATTAGAGTGAGTTGTGCCTGCATCAGAGAACAGCCTGCTTTCTCTCTCTCTCTCTCTCTCTCTCTCTCTCCTGTGTTGGTTCTTGTGTGCTAAGGTTCTGGATTTTAAGAAATAGTGTTACAATGCAACCTTCCAAAAAGTGTAATCTATGTTTTTGTCTAATTTCTCTGTTTTTATGCCATGAAGATACCAGTACTTAATAGGTCCTTTCTGTTCTCCAAAGCTTACAGAATAGTGTAATATATGTGACAAGGGGAATGGATGGCATTTCAGGATTGGTAATAGGATCTGGATGATGTGACTGTTTTCCAGGTAGCCCAGATTGATACTGACCTCTGGGGCCATGTGAAATGAGATGGCATTCAGAATCCATTTCTTGATGGGTAACATCACATTGAATACCCTACACAAACTGATTGGATGCTGATGGTATAGAAACAATTTTCTTATTGTGTAGAGGAGATTTCTCCATTCCATGACTTAAGAACCTGCATGGGACCATGTGTGTATGTGTGGGGTGGGAGCTGGGGGTGGGAAAGCTTGTGCTGCTGTTGCCCAGGCTGTCTGTTTTGTTGTAGGAAAAATTTTGTGGCTGATCCTGTGAATTCAGCACCTTTCACCAGCACTAAAACCCCTCTGCTCAAAAGTACTGTAAACAATAATATCGGAAGCATCCCGGAGTGGCATCACATTCAGAAAATGATCATGATGTTCCTATCCATTTGCAGAAGAGGGGTTAGAGTTCCCCCCATGTATATAAGAGATGTCACAAACAATGTCTCCTTGCGTTTTATTGCAGTCAAGTCTCCTTGCGTTTTATTGCAGTCAAGTCAATTTATTGTCTCTAGCCTGCCAAGTGATTTCCAGTTCTATTAACACTTATTTCTAAGCAAATTGGAAAAGTGAATGGACTGCTTTCGCATTTAAATTGGGGTGTTTGTGGACCTTTTTGGAGCACTGATTGTGTCCATCCCCCTTATCAAACATCCACCACCTCCAAACAAAAATACTCAGCATTGCTAGTGTTTTTAGGTCTCTGGAGACATGGGAGGTAAAGGCAGTTCCCACAGGAATTCTTCATGAAAAGATAACATTAGCACAGCAGTTATTTTAGACTCCCCTTTGCAGATGGCTTGTCAAGCTGTTGCAAGTTACATCCCTATCTGCAATCTTTCCCCCCTTCTTTAAGACCCTGTCTAGCTCAAAACCTGTATCCCTTCTGTCCTAACGACAGGCTTTGTGTGATGAGCTTTCTGCAGATATCCGCTGATCAGCAGGATGACTCCATATCCTATTATAATCTGCCAGGTAGAAATAGATAAATCTATTATCCCAGGCTCAGCTTGTTTCATCATTGTGACAGCTTCCCATGAGCCTGCATTCATCAGGACCCTTTAAAACAGCCAGCCCCCACATCATCTGACAGCTAAATCTCCATGACTGAACTGCAGGTTAATAGATCTGTAATCTCTATTTAATTACTCATTAATAATCTAGCTCCTGGTCCCCCCCACCTATCCTTTTGTTTTAAATTGATTAGTAGCTGTTTACTAAGACCAGAGTGATTGGTAAAATTTCTGCAGTGAATGCTTTGGTATTAGCTTCCTTGCAATTCTGATCATCAAGATAAAATAAACATCAAAATATCCCCTGTAGACTTTTAAAGTGCTGAGGATATAGTCCAGTTAAATATAGCAACAGAGCAGAGGCCATGGGAAGGTTGCAATATCACCTTTCATGCTCCACCAGCCATTGTGCAGATCACATCGAACAAATAAACATTGGGCCTCATTCTTCTCCCACTAGCATTGGAGTAAATTAGGACTAAGTATCAAGTATACCAGTGAAAAAACAATGCAGGTAAAGGAGAATCTGGCCTATTGCCATGTATCTAAATGGTTGTGCTTCATTCCCTGTACAGTTGCATGAAAACAGGTTTCCTTTTACAAAGGACAGTTGCATAAAAACAGGTTTCTTGTTGCATTAGAGTTTATTTGATTCAGCTGCTTATTCCCCATTTGGTAAAGACCTGTGTCAGATTCTGTGACAAAGGGAGAGAAGCTGAGGTAAGGAAAGGCAAAAAGGAAATGTTCTTTAGGATCTCATCGTAATCAGTTAAACAATCAAATCATATCCCACTTGGAATTTGTCTTTCTCAGAGTTGTCTCTGCTTAAATCAGGATTGCATCGTAATGAGAAATGGTAGATGACTAATCTGTCAGGTTTCTGCACAGAATCAGCTTAGCCTTCTTTTCATGCAGTTTTACTATCCTCTCCTATGAACTTTAATTTCTGTACCTGGAGGTTCTTATTATATCAGGGCCAACTATTAAATAGGTTTTTGAGTTCTGTAACTCTTCCCTCCCCTTGCCACACTGACAATTTCTTGCAGCTCTCTACCTGCTTTGCTATTATCCAACTCACTAAAATTAATCTCCCATCTTTGTACTATTTCCGTTCAAGGATTACAAAAGCTAATACAAAATCAGCTCTGTCTAATACTTTAGTTCTTTATGGATAGATAAATCAGAGCTGTCCAAGCTGATATAAAGAGATGCTGTTGTGTCACCTGGAAAGATAACTGGATCCTTTCCAGATAAATCCAACTTTCCCCATAGCAAGGCCTCCCACCTGAAGGGTGACTAGGTTAATTCAGCAAGGAAATGTCAAGTAGGAGGAAGCAGAATTTCACAATAATCGCTTATTACAATAACCCTCCACCTCAACAGACCTTCTTCTGGGAAGCAAAATGTATAATCGCTGTGCCTGCTGCCCTACCATCTAATACAGGGTTCTCAACATATCTCAAAAGATCTGGTCAGTTCTTGGATGGCAGGCCTCCAAGCGAAGTACAGGATGTTGCAGGCAGTGTTGTTGCTAATAAAGTAACTGACACGCTTAGCTCTGAATTATTATTAACCCAATGTTGTTGCATGATGTTATGGGGCACTGTATAGTTTCTGTGCCTCCTGTGGACAAGATGAAAAATCTAAATCCTGTCCACATGGGCTTGATGTTCCCATCATGGATCTTGTCTGTCTCTGACCCACACCTCACTCCTTCCCCTTGTTTAGCCTCAGTATCCTTTCTGCCATTTCTCATAAACTCACCATTGTAAGAGCCTTCAATAATTGCCATTCTATATCTCCCTGGCTCATTGATTCTCCAGCTATTTTCAAAACGAAACTGAAAACTGATTGAGCAAAATTCATCCCTGGTGTAAGCCCACTTAAGTCAATTTGGTCCATTTGAGCCATCTTTCCTACCGTGCCCATGCTTATTAATATATCTTCTCAGATGAAAAAGACCATCTTAAGATGTGACCTCAGCATTTTAGAGTGTGTGACTACTAAATCTAAAAAAGGATGTAATACTGGTACATGGCACCATACCTCTGGTAGTATACATGTATACAACATGGAGAATAGTAATCACAACCTTCAGTTCTAAAACCACAGGCCTAAAAGAGAACCTCTGTTACCCATTGGAAGTGGCAGGATTTTTCATCTTTTTAGATGAGCCTCCTGAGAGCAAGCCTGTTATAAACACATAGGTAGTTCAGATTCCAGGTAGCCCAGTGTCACAGACATACAGTGAGCGAAAGAAGGTTACAGCTTCTCAAATGGAGCCCCCAGCTATTTAATAATACACAGGGCACAACTTTGGAGAACTAACACTGTTTGTGGTCCTTAACACTGTGCCTCTGGTCCCATCGATGGACAGCTGTCTAGTGAGTAGAGAATTACATTGCCGTAGGTAATGTAAGCAGTTAAAGCTCCCAACATGGCTTCAGTGACTCTTCCAACAGCAACTCTTGGCCCCACAGAGCACTGGCATGCCCTGCACTTTGTATCCGGAATCAGCCACAGCTTTCAAGGGATAGTAATACAACCTAGATGGAGCTACTATAAGGTGGGTGCATAACTGGTTGAAAATCATTCCCAGAGAATAGTTATCTGCAGTGGTGAGCTGGAGCTGGTTCGCACCGGTTCGCTAGAACCGGTTGTTAAATTTAGAAGCCCTTTTAAAACCGGTTGTTCCACGAGTTCTAAAAGGGCTTCTAAATTTAACCAGCCAAAAGTGGCGCCTTAGGCACTGACTCCATGGGTGCTCCAGCCCTGGAACCCCCAAAGGGGAAAATTTGGTGGGTGTAGAGCACCCATCGGCAGCTCCCCGCCCCACCCCCGGCCCTGGCTCACCTCCACTCCGCCTCCGCCTCCTCCCCTGAACGCCCCACCCCACTCTGCTTCTCCACCCCCCACCCCAGGCTTCCTGCAAATCAGCTGTTCCCGCGGGAAGCTGGGGCAGGCTGAGAAGCAGGCTGCGGCTTCCCGCTCAGGCCCAGGGAGGCGAAAGTGAGCTGGAGTGGGGGGGCGCGAGGAGGGCCACCCGCGCTGCAGCAGGTAACCTGGGGGGGGGCATGCAAGGGAACCGCTCCCCGCCCCAGCTCACCTCCGCCACCCTCGGCCTGAGTGGGAAGCCACCGCCTGCTTCTCAGCCCTCCCCAGCTTCCCTCCAAACAGCTGATTCGCGGGAAGCCAGGGTGTGGGGTGGAGAAGCAGAGTGGGGCAGTGCATTCAGGGGAGAAGGCGGAGCGGAGGTGAGGTGAGCTGGGGCCGGGCGTGGGGCGGGGAGCTGCCAGTGGGTGCTCTGCACCCACCAAATTTTCCCCATAGGTGCTCCAGCCCCAGAGCACCCAGGGAGTCGGCACCTAAGGCACCACTTTTGATGTGATCAGTGCAGGAGCGGCCGCTCCCCCTGCTTTCCCCCCAGCTAAGCTCCCCCGCCCCTAGGAGCCAGAGGGACCTGCCAGATGCTTCCTGGGAGCTGCCCCAGGTAAGCATCTCCGGGACTCTCCACCTCACCCCCCAGCAGGTGCATCTGGCCCTTAGGGGTGGGGTGGGCTCCCACTACAGTGGCCCATGAGACCCTCCTGCCTGGTTCTGGGGGAAGTCAGAGGACAGGGGATGGGGGTGGATGGGGCAGGGGTTCTGGGGGGGGGCATCAAGGAACACAGGGGGGTTGGATGGGGCAGGAGTCCCAGGGGGCAGGGGTTTATCTAGTCAGTTGAAATTGCTTATACACTAATGCTAGGTAACAACTAATGCTGGGTAACAAACAAGAGAAATTAAAATAGCTCATTTATGAGCATAAATTCAATCTTGCTGGTATTACTGAAACCTGGTGGGATAATTCACACAACTGGAATGTTAACAAAACTTAAAATCAATTGTTATAACCTCTTTAGGCAGGATTGAGTAGGCATAGGGGGAGGAGGAGTGACACTGTATGTCAAAAATGGCTTTATCTGTTTCCAAGCAACAGGTAACTTGGAAGAAAATGATCTTGAATGCTTGTAGATCAATGTCCTAACAGATAAAGTGCAAGATGGAGTACTAGCTGGTGTCTGCTATAGACCACCAAATTGCATTAGGAAACAGGATGACTATCTCCTTATGCACCTATCTGTAATGTGTGTGTGGGTGGGGGGAGAACTGTATGATTATGGGAGACTTCAATTTGAGTCACATATGCTGGAGTCTCATTCTGCCAGTACTAAAACATCTTTGCATCCTATGAAGTGGGTATTCACCCACAAAAGCTTATGCTCCAATACGTCTGTTAGTCTATAAGGTGCCACAGGACTCTTTGCCGCTAAAACATCTTTGGAATTTCTAAATATTATAGATGACAATTTCCTAACTCAAAAACATTGCAGCCCATATGGGGGAATTCAATATTAGACCTTGTCCTAACAGATAAAGAGGAACTGATTACAGAACTAAAAGTTAACGGCAGCCTAGGTATAGGTGATCATGACTTGATCACTTTTATTATGTGCAAGCAAAATAAAGTCCAGACCAGAAATATATATATAATTGGTGCCCTAGTAGGGCCAATTTCACAAAGTTGAAAATAATTATGTGCAAAATCAGCTGGGAGGAAGTATTTCATCAGAAAAGTGTGAACAATAATTGGGAATCATTTTAAGAACACCTTATTAGATGCCCCAAAAACCACAATTGTGGAAGAAGGCTGTGTTGGTTAAAAAAACAAAGTGGTTTAGAGGAAAAGTGAAGGCAGCTGTAAAATATGTAACGAATGGGAGAAAGGGGAAGTTGATAGTCATGAATATGAATAATCAGTTAGGAATTGTAGAAAATTGACAAGAGGTTATTTTACTTCTGTATTTGGCACTGGTGCAACCACTGCTCAGATATTATGTCCAGTTCCAGTGCTCACAGTCCAAGAAGGCTGTTGATAAATTAGAGAGGATTCAGAGAAGAACTAGGAGAATGATTAAAAGATTATAAAACATGCCTTATAGTGAGAGACTCAAGAAGTGCAATCTGTGTAGCTTAACAAAAACAAGGTGAAGAAGTGACTTAATTAGAGACTATAAATACCCAGGTGAAGAACAAATATTTATTAATGGATTCTTCAATCTAGCAGACAAACGTATAACATGATCCAATGGCTGGAAGTTGAAGCTGGACAAATTCAGACTGGAAATAAGGTGTACATTTTTAACAATGAGAGTAACTAGCCATTGGAACAATTTATCAAGGCTGATGGTGGATTCTCCATCACAGACAATTTTTAAATCAGGATTGGATGTTGTTCTAAAAGATCTGCTCTCTGAATTATTTTGGAAATTTTTGTGGCCTGTGTTACATAGGACAGCACACTAGACAATTACAGTGGTCCTTTCTGGCCTGAGAATCTATGAATCTGTGAAATAATTCTCATGCACTTGCAGTTGCTACAGGACTGGGGCTAGTGGTGAGGAAAGACTTCCCACATTTTTGCCGTGACTAGGGACTGAGTTGGTCCCTGGTATAACTTAGAGCAGCTTAAAGCAGATGTAAGTTATGTCAGCTACAGAGGGCCCCTAACGACCACCTGACAGGTGGGATCAGCAGAGGACAATGACTGGGCCAGATACACCCCAGCCATGCTTCCAAACCCACCCAGGAATGCCCACTATGTCTGCAAAGATATTCAGGAAAAAGAAAGGGAAGTAGATGGAAGTGAGCCAGCTATGTTGTCTTTATGCCTTTCATGATTCCCACCTCTGTCAAGGGAATCACTGCTTGTTTAGAATGGCACAAGGAGACTTGTCCTGGACCCAAAATAAGTTTCCACTAATAAAAGCTGGACATCAGAGTACATACAATTTTAAAAGCTTTGGTGAATTCTATGATTTCTGTTTCTCTGGGAGACTGGTAAAGACAAAATATACTTTATGTGCTTGGCATCTAATGGCTTCCTGGGGTAGCTGAAAGAGACTGGATAAGTTTATGAGGAATGTGGTAGAGAAAGAGCATGCACCATAAGTTATACAGAGAAGTAAAAATATATGACAACTTTGAAGTATATTCATAGAAACCAATATAAAAACAAAAGTTCACCCGCTATATTGATGTAAGAAATAGCTCAGATATATTTACAGGACCTTTTTATTTTATTTTATTTTAAGTTTTGAGTGAACTCAGTGCTCTTGAAAGTGAAGGGTTGGTAATACTAACAAAGGCCAGACAAACCAGGAGATAGGGATATAAAAGAATAGGTATGAACCAGAATAATACAAGCCTAACTCAGCTCTTCAGTGAAGGCAGGAGCTGCTCATGTTTCTTTCATACAGAACTGCCAGTGCCCCTTCATTCTGATCAATGATCTCCAACTGTTGATATTCTAGTTCTTAGCCCAATAGATATGTCTATACTTGAGCTGGGAGTGATCCACCCAGCACAGGGAGACAGACTCTCACTAATGGGGCTTGAGCTAGTGTGCTAAAAAATATTACAGTGTGGACGCTTCAGCTAGTGAAGGAGCTCAGGCTCTGAAGCTCCATGTCACTATTTTTTAGTGCACTAGCTCGAGCCCCAATGGCACAAATCTGTCTGCCCACCCTGGGACACTTTCTCCCAGCTACAGTGCAGAAGTACTCCTAGATCACTACCTAATGAACTTCACTCTTGACCTGAAATGTACCCTTGCTTTTGCAGTCCTGACCCTTTCTTGAACAGAAGTTGTCATGGGTGAAGTAGTTTTGTGATATAGACAGTGATTATTGCCACCAAATTCATTTTCACTGGTGATCTGAATTGGAATATTACATCACATCTCTAGATGTTAAAGGCTGATCTATTTAAACATCAGAAATAGTTCCCTTTTAGTTCTGAGCAAAGGTTCAGGTAGATTATTATTTTATCCAACTCAGTTTGCCTAGCCATGAGATTTATTATGACTTAAAAAGACACCTTCTTAGCTGGCTCCAGTTTGTTCTAATTTGTCATGTTTTAACACTATTAGTAAAACTGCAACCATTAAATTACCATAT
Organism: Lepidochelys olivacea; assembly: GCF_965140295.1. Lineage (NCBI taxonomy): Eukaryota > Metazoa > Chordata > Testudines > Cheloniidae > Lepidochelys > Lepidochelys olivacea. The sequence goes on along the minus strand of NC_140417.1, from coordinate 74,823,709 downwards.
GCACTTGAAAGGAAAGCTATTTCAGCTATGAGAAAATGGATACATTTTTTATTAGTGTCTGTTTTTTAATATGGCTTTGTGGATACCTGCCAATAGGTAGAGGTATCTCTCTAAAATCACTGGACTGGGTTCTGCCCTCAGTTCTATCTGTGCATCCCAACTAAAGTCACTTTAACTCTGAGTAATGACAAGATTAGAAGGATGCAATGTGGTGGTTTATTAATACAGGTCCACTGTCATCATGATTCATGTGCCTACAGACAAGAGTGACACATTTGTCATATATATGACAATACATCTGCGGTGGCAGGTTGGGTAGTTATGATACCCAGAGTTGTTTGACTAGAGTAGGGGCTGCTGCTATTACTTCCTGCCCTTCTATACCTTGTTTAGGAAATGTCTTTGGATCAGGTCCATAGAACATCAGGTAGTGCTGCCGTGACATCCTGAATACCAAAACCATCTTTTTTGTATTCCTTCCGACGCTGCCCAGTTCAACCTCTCATTTTTAAATCTATGACTTCTCTATCAAGAAAACAGAGGAGAAATTGCTGACTGCAGTGTAAAATTCTCTGAGCTGTGAGGCTCATAGATCAGCTTTATTTGAGCTGGAGCATTTTCTGGGGAAAAACTATTAGCAATCTATCCCTGGATTAGATGTGGGCTGGGTACATAATTTCCATTCCACTCTTTCAAATGGGCCTGGATAGAATGACCAACTGCTTTTCCAATAGTAATGACCTGCTATTATAGGGCCAGGTTGTGCCCCCCTTACTCATTCTGAATAGTACCTTCCTAACCTAGTAATCCCATCCATTTTAATGGGGCTACTTGGGTTGTAAGGCCCTGCTCAAGGCAAGTAAGGCTACCCCTCACAGGCATTGTCCATATTTAAATTATTTCGGAACTGGGACTGAATTTCATATAGCTACTCCATAGTACCACTGGAAAGTTTTCCAGCAAAGCCTTTTACTCAGGCTTGATGGTGAGTCTGTGGATTTAGACCTGATTGTGTGCTGCCCACAGTATAGAATTCATATCCATAAACACAAACAACATGGCTCTGACTCATGCTCTCTTCATGTTCCATGTTACAGATTGGAGAGAGTTATTTATCTGAGATAGCTTAGTAAACCTGAGGGTACAAGAAATCTCCTAAGTGTCTCATATGCTCTTCTCATTCTCTGTTCAACCAGAGTTTGTTGAATAGCAGGACAATAGTGGGTCATATTCTGAACTTCTATGAATCAGTGTGACCTCAAAGGATCTAGGACAATTTAAACCTGCTGAGGATCTGATTTGGTATTTGGTCAGTTGTAGAGCTGCTTAACACAGAAGAAAAGCATTTATATTAGTGACAACAAAATCATGAAACTGAGTAACTAAATATTCACTGAATGCTATTTCAACTAGCTCTACTTCTGATGTTATTTTTTGTTGAAAATAATGCAAAATTGACATCTGCAAAATTTTGATGTCCAGGTAGCAGACCAATCAGATCTGAGCAGCAGCAACCTACATGGAGAAGCTGTGGCCAATGAGATGGATATGATTATGTCTAGACTATTTGAGAAGAGATGGACTTCAGAGCTATTCATCAATCAAGGAACAGTGATGATTTATAAAATGGCTTAGGAGAAGGCCCATTGGTCCTAAAGGCAGAATCAGGCCACATGGAAGGATTTCCAAATTCATCTCTTCCTGGCCATTATTTTTATTACACTGACAATATATGGGAAGAATGAAAAGTTACAGAGTTCAAATGTTTACACTAAAGATAACATTTACTGAAAGACATCCAGGTTTTTCTGCATCATGTTACAAGTCTCTCTTCTTATTAGTCAAAAAGTGTCAAATTTATTAATTAAATAAATAAATAACACATCGACATCTGGAATTTCAATCACTTCCTAATTATTGTCCTATCTATAGCTCTAGAAACAATTTCATGTTTTACCATTTAAAATTAGGGATCAAATTCTGAGCTGAATTACATTTCATTAAAGTAACTCCACGTTACACTGAAATCTAAAATTAGGGCTATATGTTTAGCTAATATAAATCGGCTAGCTGCACTGATGTAATTGGAGCTACATCGATTTACTCCAGCTGAGGAAATGGCTTTTGGTCTCTAGTGTTTCAGGTCATAAGTGGGTCACATAGATCTCATCTACGTACCAAATTTTTACTGCATCTGAACATAATTGTGAACAATTGAATTAACTTACGCGATTCTGGACACAGTTTAGCAAGGCCAGTGTAGAGCAGGAGAGACCATAATTGGTGTTGTGTTAGCTGCATTAACATTTCTGAATATCAACAAAATAGAAACATTAGGTTAAGAAGAAACATAACTCCCATGCCTCCTACATTCCATGCTATTACAAATCTGGTGTATTGGACACAACTACCATTGGATACTGTTAGAATCTGAATATCAGACTAGTAAACACGCTATGATTTTCAAAAGTGACCAGTGATTTTGAATACCTCAATATTTGAATGCCAGATTTGAGACTTCCTACAAGTGGCTGTTTATCAGAAAGTGCTGACCACACATGCTCTGAAAATTAAGCTGTCAATTAGTTTCTAGAAGGTTACTTCCATTTTTCAGTGTTTTAGTGGAATAATTTATTTTTTTAAAATGTGAGTTTTTTTAAAAAAAATCAAGGGGGGGGTTTCCTCGCCCTTTTTTCCTTTTTTTTTTTTTTTGACCAATGGGTAAGACAGGAAAATTTACAGTCAAAACTGTTTGATGACTGAAAATTAGAGTTTTGACAAAATGCCAATTTTTGTGAAAAGGGTATCCTTTGTGGGGAAAATTTTGACTTTTCTTGAAAAGAAAAGAAAAGAAAAGAAAAGAAAAGAAAAGAAAAGAAAAGAAAAGAAAAGTTTCTGGTGATTCTTTAAAAAATTTGGAAATGTCCAGGGAATTCCATGGCCCAATTGGGTAGTTCAGCAAGAGTAGAGACCTTAGGGTCACCTGGGAGATGGAGCCTGGCCCATAAAGAAGAATGAGGACAATGGGCACATGAACTATAATTCCCATGAGACACCATGGCAACATTTCCAAATCAAGTTTTTCTCTTCTAAACCAAATATTTGTGTGGAGCTATTTCTGACTTTTGATTTTTTTTGCCAAAAAGTAAAAATTTTCCAATGGGGGGAGAACCTCATTTTCTGACCAACTCCACAAATAAGTGATATATGAAAATTAAGGATTTTTTCTTTTAATTTTTCATTTTGACACTTAAACTTTTCTAAACTTTCTCAGCTTTGGCAAAGTTATAGATTGGCAAAAGAAAAACAAGAACACTCTACACATGATTATTTGATTGCATTCACTGGCAGAATGAAATAAAATCAAAAACAGGGAGAGGGCGAAAAAAATCAAATTTTGTGTGTGTGTTTTGAAAAGAAAACAGGTTGTTTTTTCTTAATTAAAGCCTTTGGAGAGTGTTTGGTTTTGAAAAAATGCCATTTACCACTGAAGAAAAAAGGAATATATCTTTTTTTACCAGCTCTGCTCATCACTTTTGATAATTTTGGCTGTTTTTGTATTGGCTATGGTATTGCCTGTGATTGCATTTTCTTTGGGTCATTATAGAAAAAAATGCAGAGAACTAAAACTGCTATGGTAGGAATTGCTTTAAAATCAATAAAACAAACTACACAACTACAAACTACAGTAAAAGCTGATCAACAGGGCCTATTCACCACTCAGTTTTCATGAAACTAGTTATGAAACAATGTCTAACTTAACCTGTGATTTAAATTAAACAGCCAGTTGAATTAGTTTATTTTGTAACTTTCTGTTCAATACATTTAAGAAGTGGAAGAAATATACTCTTGCCCCTTAACAGTAAGCCAGAAATCCAGGGTACTCCGGGAGTTTTGATTACAAGGAGAAATTGATGATAGTTCTTTCTTTGATGGAAACCTGTTTATGTATATAGAATATATGAAATCCTGTTTCCTTGAACACAGGAGGAATCAAACTACTGGAGGTAGTTCTTAGCTCTCAACTCCCCAAGCTTGTTTAGTTCAACCTATAGCAGTATTTTTTTTAAGAAACATTACATAGAACAGATATTTTTCTTTCTACAGTTGATATGTCTGTAAAATGACACGAATATAGCGATGATTTTAGTAGGTAACCAGAACTTTCATGGTTATTGTCTTGGTAATAAATTGGCAAAAAATTGGGCTATTCCACATGTCAGATCACATATTGCCTCACAATTGAAGCATGACTGGCAACATACAAAATTATCTGGCAGGAGCAAAAGGAACATTTGTCCCAGTTTCATTTGCATATCTACCCTCCAAAGTGCAGTTACATGAAAGATAAGCCCTTGCATTTGCATTTTGTTTTAAATTGCAGGCAATAAGTTTGTTGCCACAGTTGCCACATAGCTTGTAGATCATAAGCAACCTGACAATCCTCGTGCTTTTATCGTTCTGAAATAATATTTAAGTAACACACCTTGGTTAGGCCAACAATGGGGTATGAAACCCTTGTCTGTTAGTGATAAAAGCATGAGCCACCGCTACTTGAGCTAAAGGACTAATGCTCCTGTTCTGCAAGTCATTTAGGTATCTGATCATATGCTTAAAATTAATCACATGCTGGCAGGTGTAGCAGACCCATTAATCCCGAGACCCATACTTCTGTGAGTTACATTTTCTTACATTAAGAATATTTACATAAAATGCAATATTACAACAATTGCAACACTATGCTATGTACATGTAGTTAGACATTAAGAATGATCAGAGCCCCAAAATTCTGGCAGTTTTGGTTTGTTTTTAACCATTTTTTTTAAATGCTATATTAGGAACATGTGGATTATTCAGCTTCTGACTATTTAAATGTATGAACTACATTTGTATTTGCTATTCACAGCATGCTTACTGGTGATTTTGACCCCCACCATTCCTTCCAAGGGCAAACACATACATGTGTTGGCCTTCTCCCATGTCTAGTTCCATAGAATTTCATAACACCAGGTGTGGGAGTGTTTCCACAGCATCAGGCCTTAGGGCCATATGAGAGACAAGGCAGCACTGTGTTTTAGCATTCTAGTAGTGTGTGTCATAAGGTTAGGATATTAACTGGATGACAGTGATGCCTTATCTCTGTTTCTCTAGCACACAGGCATAACAAGATTTGTGACGGTGAATTTGATAAATGCAAGTTTGATACTGCAGGTCTAAATATACTATTTTAAAATGTTAATTAAACTCAAAGTATTGCAGGTGAGCAGGGAAGAATGCAAGGTGTGGGAGGGGGGCAAATTATGTTCTAATTATGACCGGCATGATTCCAGAATAACTCAAATAAAGCTAATGGCCAAATCGAGAGGTGAGTCAAAACTGGTGTAACTTAACACTTGCAGCATGTAAGTTACTTAACCCTCAACACTCTTTGACTCTCCTGCTTTCTGATACGTAATGTACAGGCCCCTTCATATCAGATCCAGAAATGAATCTGAGGGACTTTAGTTTGGTTTAATTTATATGCTGAGAAGCCAGAAGAGGGCAGTGTCATCAAAAAGCAGCTAACAAGAGAAAAAAATATAGCAAATAGTAAAACTACGATACCCACAAGAGGAAATAAGGAAACAGATCAACAGAGTCAGATGTGTACCCAGAACCCTCCCGCTGCAAGACAAGCCCAAGAAAGAAACCAACAGAATTCCACTGGCCATCACACACAGTCCTCAGCTAAAACGTCTCTAATGCATCATCAGTGATCTACAGCCCATCCTGGACAACAATCCCTCACTTTCACAGGCCTTGGGAGGCAGGCCAGTCCTCGCCCACAGACAACCTGCTAATCTGAAGCATATTCTCACCAGCAACTACACACTGCACCATAGTAACTCTAACTCAGGAACCAATCCATGCAACAAACCTCGATGCCAACTCTGCCCACATATCTGCACCAGAGACACCATCACAGGACCTAACCAGGTCAGCCATACCATCATCGGTTTATTCACCTGCACGTCCACCAATATAATATACACCATCAACACCAGCAATGCCCCTCTGCTATGTACATCGGCCAAACTGGACAGTCCCTACGTAAAAGGATAAATGGACACAAATCAGATATTAGGAATGGCAATAGACAAAAACCTATAGGAGGACACTTCAACCTCCCTGGACACACAATAGCAGATTTAAAGGTAGCCATCCTGCAGCAAAAAAACTTCAGGACCAGACTTCAAAGAGAAACTGCTGAGCTTCAGTTCATTTGCAAAGTTGACACCATCAGCTCAGGATTAAACAAAGACTGTGAATGGCTAGCCAACTACAAAAGCAGTTTCTCCTCCCTTGGTGTTCACACCTCAACTGCTAGAAGATAGCCTCATCCTCCCTGATTGAACTAACCTCGTTATCCCTAGCCTGATTCTTGCGTGCATATTTATACCTGCCTCTGGAAATTTCTACTACATGCATCTGACGAGTGGGTATTCACCCATGAAAGCTCATGCTCCAATATGTCTGTTAGTCCATAAGGTGCCACGGGACTCTTTGCCACTTTTACAGATCCAGACTAACACGGCTACCCCTCTGATAGTAAATTATAGTAGATGCTGTGCTAGATTCTGGTGCAGGAGGGAAGGGACAGTGGGAGAGGAAACAACACAGCAGGTTTCCTTGTCTTTTCCTCCACTTCTGCTGTACTGGATTTGGGAGGACAACACCCTTTTAGCTATACTCCTCCTCCTCCTATTTCTGCTTGCTTTGGTCAGTTATACAGCAGCACGTGTGCTGCATCCCCATCTCCGTGCTGCTGACATTTAAGATAAATGAAAAGGGGGGGAAAAAAAAACATGAGCAAAAATACCCAATAGCACACAGTGGATGTTGCACATCCCTGGAGAAGGCGTGGGCAGAACTGTAGAATGGATCCCAGTTTTCTGGTTTCAGCAGTTGTAATATAAATAGAATACCAGGGTTGGAAGGGACATCAAGAGGACATTTAGCCCAACCCCCTGCTCAAAGCAGGACCAATCCCCAATTTTTGCCCCAGATCCCTAAATGGCCCCCTTGTAGATTGAACTCAGAACCCTGGGTTTAGCAGGCCAATGCTCAAACCACTGAGCTATCCTTCCCTTGTTGTTGTGTTCTGGATTCTCTTTGTATCAGTAGAAGCAATACCTCAGCAATTTGCCAGATCTCACTACTGATATGCTGTTTAGTGAAAGCATGAGCCCAGCAGTCATATTCATTGACTCCACATACCTGTTTGTTGGGATTCACTTGAACACAAGAAATACCCAACGGTGTGTGCTATTGTCCAATACACATTTGCAGCTGTGGTAACTGTGTGCACAAGTGTAGGCATGAGATTCTGAGCGCGTTTCCGAGCACTCAGGGGGACCTCTACATTTAAAAACTATAAGCCTATGAATCACAATAACAATGCTCATCAAGCACCCCATATTAGTATCTACCTGGGGCTGAATTCAGTGAGAGATGGAATCTGTTTTACATAAATAGTAGTACACAGCACATGTGGGTGAAATTCACCCAAATGCGAAGTTCCAGCAGAAGGGTTATGCCTCATCTATATTCTTCATAAATACTCAAAAAAGACTTAAACTGAACTTAAATGGTGCTTGCCCTCCACAAAGGGTGAAGTTCACCCTTATTACATAAAACATAACTGTAACTCGCGAGATATGAGATCTTATATTGTCTCTGAAATTCATAGCAATACAGAAACGCACAACACAGAGGACTCAGAGGTGGTTGATGGTAATTAATTTACAATAGAGCAACACAAGGGGAAAGATGTCAGTGCTCTATGTAAATAATGTTAGGTATCAAAGATTCCCATCAGGATCAGGCTCCATGAGTGCAGCTGTGAACTGTTGCAAGGGAAGAAGACAAATATAACAATATTTTGAGCGTCCATCTATACGACACAAAATTTTAACAGTTAAAAAACAAGGAGGGTTGTCAGCTGTCCAATGCCCTTGAAAAATCCCAATTTCACCTCACAGTTGCTTCCCTGTTTGCTTGCTACTTTCTTCACCTGTCACGATTCCTTAGTGCTGGAATTCTCAACAGCAGAGAAGGGGGTTGCCATGTTGGCAACTGAAAACAATAATTCCAGAAAAAAGATGAGTCCGGAGGCTCCAAATGAATGAAGATGTTATAGCAGTGAGGTTAAAAAAGGAACTGAAGAATTATTACAACATAATCCTAAATAGGGTGTAGACATACACCCAAATAAAAATAAAAATCATTTATAGCCTGTTTATAACATTTTTTTGTGCAATGCTCTGAGGCGTTCAGGGCTGAACTCTTTCAGAATGAACATTTATTATTCTGAATTCCAGAAAACATAAACTAACCTTAGAGCTGCAGTTTACTAAGCCTATTAAAGTGATTCATTCAAGACTTCAAGTTCATAGCTTTAGAAGGGGTAATGCCAGGCAAGAAAAAACAAGCCCATACAGTACAATACCCTGCTTTGCTCAGAGGGTGCCATATTTATACCTGGTTGACTGGCACAGATATCCTCATTTGTTAAGATGCGTCCAATTTTCCTCTACCTATTACATGGATTGCACCAACCAGTTGACATCATTGAAAATCTGTAGCAATGCTACCATGTTAACTGGCTTTCATCAATACCATTGGATCGATAAATATACCCAGAGAAACTTCAGAGGCATTTATATAGGGGTTAGTTACTCCTCTCCTGTCTCTGGCCCCCTTCTATACTGAGGCTAGAGAGATGTCCTGCAGACAGCTACTTATCCCTAGAGGGTCTGTGCCAGAGGAGCATATCCCCCAGCCAGTCCTGCGGCTTTTATAGCCCTGTATTCTAGCACAGTGGCATAGAGGGCTGTAGTAGTAGGGAGAAGCCCTCCCAATGTCCCTAGTTCAAATAACTATTTAAATTGCTATCATTTAAAACTTTTTCCCCTACTCCCCAGCCCTCAAGCCCCCCAGTCTGTCCTATCTTTGTATCATGAATCAATTCTGGGTTTGTTTGTTGCTGTTGTGTTTTTTGTTTTGATTTTGGTTTTGCTTTGTTTTAGGTCACATTTTTGAATACTCAATGTTAAATATTAATAATACCTTCAAAATATTTATGAGATCAGTGAAGGCTCATTCCCAAAGATTCATAGAAGACGCATCAGAAGAAGAAAAAGAGAGCTCATTATGTGTATGCATACTGGTAACCATATAACATCCAGCAGTTCTAGGTTTAGAGTGGTTGAGGCTCTGATTTAGCAACATACTTGACTACAAGCCTAATTACATGTGTAGTCCCATTGATTTCAATGGGCATTTGCTCAGGACTTTTGGTCCCAATTTAGGAAGGTACTTAACATGTGCTTAACTTTAAACATGTTCTTAACTCTCACCAATTTCAATAGGACTTAAGCACTTTCCTTTGCATTTACCTATCATAGTTGCCTACTCAATTTCAAATTGACTGAGGGGGTTCAAAAGGATTGAGGGGGGTTGAGGTCATTGTGCTGTGTCCTGAGCAGAGCCTATGTGAGGTTATTTTTATGTGAGGTTATGAGCCTATGTGAGGTTATGTTTAGGAATTCTTCCATACGGTATTAAACTAAATTGTATATCCATTATATAGGTGTTTTGTTTTTATGATGGGAGTAAAATTTCCCACAGGTTATTTTAATTCTTACTATGTTTTTATTATGTCTTTTGAAAGTCGATAAAATACTTTTTAAACAATGAATAGACCGGGCATAATAAGGTATTATTTGTATCATACAAAACAATTTCTGGCCTGTTGAGTATCATAGAAACACACCTGTTTTCTCTAATAAAGCCCACATTAATGCAGGTAATTCAGTAGAAATCTGGCATTGGTTTAAGTGAGGAATCCAAATTGAAGCATTTCTAATTGGAGGGACAAATAGCTTTATTGGTCCAGATTTTATAGCAAAGGAGAAGAAGCTAGGTCTGTAAACATATTTATCTCAGACAAAAAAATTACTTACACTGCAACTAAGACTGAAATTTGTTGTAAACCCTACAAAAACATTCTAGTTTTCTTTTAAAAACATATTCCATATATTAAAGGTGAAAACCCCCAATCATTTGATAGCAATGAAATTCATATTTAAGGACACCCAAACATGCTTAACTCTGTCCTAGCAGTGACACCCTAAGTATATGTCTTTTCTGAAAATTAAGGTGTGATTGTAGTGCAGGTAGACATACCCATGCTAGGTTTAATCTAGCTGGCACAGGTAACTATAGTAGTAAAGATGGTGTGGCACAGGCTTCAGTGAGCTGGCCACCCCTAATACAAGCCCACCAGGTATCCACAGTATGTAATTGAATTGCTGGTGAATGCTGAAATCTGTAAACAAGAACAAGTAGAAATTCTGAGACTTAACCCTCTATACTGGCATGCTCCATAACAAAGTCTTATCTCACCTCTAATTAAATAATTCAAAGTCCCTACTCTTAATCCTTAAATAGTTAACCCAAGTCTGTCTTTATTTATGGTTACTCACACGCCACAGAAAGACTTGCTTTCTCAGTTCCTGATTACATAAACGATACACTGAAGGCATTATTCTCTACTGGTCAAACCAAGATTTTATGTTCCATTAATGATACAATTTGTGTTCAAATACAGTGCCGTTGTATCTATATTTAGAAAAATAAACTTCCTGGGCCTATATCATTAAATTAGAGTACATTAAGTCTGATGCTGTTCATAAAATTAATGATCTGTTGTTCATATTTTTTAAACTTGACCCAAACTCATGCAAGGATAGTGCTTTCTCAAAATGTAAGATGTCTGAATTTATAGGCTGTGGATTTCTTGAAGCATTTTTTAAAGCATTTAAAAACAAAACAAACAAAAAAAAAGCCTCTTTACAAACAGAAAATAACATGTGATTATTCCCATTCTCTTTTGTAGCCCACATTCTCCTACTTGCTCCTACAGCGAAGTCATAATTCTGTATTTGACATTACAGTCTGATCTCAAATGATTGTGATTTCATAAATTCACTGTTATGGTGTCAGTACAAGGTGGCAGTTCAAACGGACTGTATTTCAAGACCAGCACTTGTTTAAAAACCATTTACTTTAATAGTGCTCAAAACACAAAATAATTAATCTGATCTAAAAGGAAATGGGATTTATATTCAAACTGGAGAGCTGGAGATATTTGAAGATGTACTCTTTATATAGATCACTTTTAAAAATGAAAACAATATTTATTTAACCCACCAAATTATAGTGACTTAACCTAAAGCATTAGAACTTTTAATAGGGCCTACATTGAGGTGAATTAAGAAGGAGAGAATATCATCCATTCTTGATGGACAGCTACACTCCTTTATATTTCCTAGTGACTGGCTGCTACCACTGTGCAGCTCTCAAATTACAAGCAGGACCCATCACCCATTTGGACACATCATAAACTTTTAGAATTTTTCCCTTGTTGGACATCTGGTAGACAAGAACCTGGAGGATATTTGGGAGAAGGAGATAATTTGCAAGCAAGGACAAGGAAACCAAAATAACTGCTGTGGTTTACTGGCAAGTGTTTGCCTAAAAAGCTTGGCTACTCAATTTCTAATTGTTTGATCATAAAGGACTGAGAGGACTGAGGTCAGCACACCCTGCCTTGTTGAAGATATTCCTAACCTGGGACATGCCAGTCCTGTGAACCATAAATATTTATTTGCACTGCACCAAATTTCAAAACTTGTTACTTCAGTTGAGACTCTTCTGAAAGGTTTAAGCACAATGGACCAAATCTTCAGCTGGTGTAAATTAACATAATTCTATTGACTTCACTGGAGCTATGCCAATTTATGTCAGGTAAAGAAGGATTGGCCTTGGTCCTGAAAGCTGAGAAAACATAGCAATGCTTTAAGAATGATGTAGTCCTGAGACTTTAGCAATAGCCAGATGAAGAAGCTGAATTCTTCCTTTTGGGAAATGCATCAACTAGCAAAAAAGTACACAGCAAATATTCTTCAGCTGTCAACAAAACAGTTGTATGCAACTGAACTGAGACCTAACTCTGGCCTACAGAACCTTAGGCTAGTTGAACTTTGGTTATGGTCTTTCTTCTACATCTTTGTGTTCACTAGTGCTCTGACATGAAAAGTCTAATTTTATTAGCGCACCCTAGGCTTTTTCTCCCTCAGCGATAATGTGACAATCTCCGGATCTTACTTATGAAACCTGACACCATGTCAGCATCCTAACAAGAACCTTCCATCACTTGTTTCCCTCCCACTTAAAGCCATCATTAAGGCAAATTGTTGGCTGCACCTCACCCAGCATGACAATTGGGGTGATCTTATGAGATACCTAAACCCAAATATTGTTTCTAAATTTATTAGCCTATAAGGGCTGCAAATGGATTTGAATGATTTTTTTTAGTTTTACTTTCTGCAGCTTGTGCATCTTTGATGGGAAAGAAGTGTCAAAGGGCAATATTTTGCAAGGACAGTCAGTGTTAAATCAATATTCGTTAAATTGGCTTAGTCTTATTTAACAAAGCATCCAAGTGTAGAGCAAAGGAGCTGCTGTGTGACTGTTTTCTGCTCCCATCTGTTATATAAGGTAACATCTCCAAAACACATACATCAGCACTTTAAAAAATACATCCTATTTTCAGCTCAAGCTGCTTACTTAATGATGTATTTAGTCCATATATGTGGTAATTTACTAGGCAGCGAACTGTGCCCTGAAATAAAGGAGAAAGCAGAGGGAAGACAAAAATATTTAGCATCCAATGAACAATTTGTATGGGGTCTCTTAACTACTGTACTTAATATAGAACATTATTGAAAAGAAATAAGCTGGTAGCAGTGTGTGATATCTGGAATTCCAGGCTGTGTTCTTTCAGAGCAAAGGCACAGAGACAATATGGACAGTTTTGTTATCGGCCAAACTGGAAACAATTAGGCAATAATGGATTTGAAACTTGATTTGTGCTGAGTTGGCACGTCTTGTGTTTTCACGAAGCAGAGCTTCCATTAACCTGTTTCTGTTTCTGTAAGGTACTATTGAGTGAAATGCATATGTGGAACAACAAAAGGTCATGGAGCCAACCTCTACAGATGGCCAAGAAAATCCAAGAGTGCTTCCTGTGGAGAGTTGTTCACGAACTGAGATTTACTTATTAAAGTATGCAGTTGTGCCCATCAGCTGTATGCATAATTCTTGGTGACCTCTGTAAGTTCTGCATGCAGGTAAAGAGTACCATATAATCCTGTGTACTGCATATATTTCCTTCTTTCTCACATGCAGAACACTAATCCTGTTGCATATAAAGCATAGACTACATATTTTATTCAGTATATTGGGGATTTTTAAAGTGAATCCAGAATCCAAGAGCTCCAGAATGACATATCCCCTCTTGCCATACATGCTGGTCTGCGCTGAATGCTTTTTAAACATTTTGGGATGCGGTTTGGCTACCAGCATTGAAACTTCGGGCACAAACTGTTTCCCTGGCATGCTTATACTCTTGCCCATCTGTTAAGGTGGCATTGCGCCTGCTAAAAATTGTAGAGCTCTGAAAAACTGTGTTGTGCATAGTAAGTGAAAATGACATATATATTGTCATTGATTTTTCAAAAGAATAACTCCTCTTTTGTCAGAAAAAGTTCCTAGAACTCCCTTCATGTGAAAAAAAAATTTCTTGATACATTCAAACAGATTACTGTTTTTACCACAATAGTATTTTTCTATTGGCAGACTTTCTGTCTTCATCTACCTATCATTAATACAGTCATCAGTGTGGTATCAAAGAGCTGCTATCTCTCCTTCCTGTCTCACATGTTGCACATATGCAGCTCATATGTTGCGGATAGTTCTTGTACTCAATTAGCTGTTGCTCACGGCCTCTCCTGGAAAGAGACAGTCTTTGTCAAATTCTTCCCAATTGATTAAAACTTTTTTTCTAGCTGACAGGAAGGCATGATGTTTGATGTGCCTCAGCCTTTATTAAGTACCCAAATATGATGGTGATGGGCACCAAATAAATATATAATAACATTTGTTACAATGTAATAACACAAAAACTTCTGTGGTGTCTGAGGGCCCTATGGTCCCCAGAATCCATCTTATTTGTAGAACCATCCATTGAAAAATTGTCTAATCCTGTGGTTGGATGGAATCCAGACAATATGCTGGATACCCTTGCTGTTTTAGCAGAAAAGGCTGATTTTAGCATGAAAATCACCCTTTTATCTAAAAATGTCAGTTAAGTCTTAGAGTGAAGTCTGTGTTTATCTTACCAAACTCGTTTTCCCAAAAATCTTAAAGCCAGCTCTGATATGTGCTGATGGATATTTCCTGTTTAGTGCCTTAATTTAATCTTCTTTCAGAACCAACAGACTGATTTTTGCAAGTAGATTGTTGTCTTCAAATCAGATACATCATTTAATATATGCAGAGCAGGGTTATCCACAAAGTTAAATTCAAAATGGAGAAGGACAACTTTAGCATTCTTTTTAGAATCCTTGTAGAGCACATCCTAAAACAGATGGACTAGGGCCCCAATACAGCAAGAATTTGAAGACCGCGGACCAGTTCATCTACTTTATGACATCTGTTCAAATGATAATATGTTGAAGAACTGCAATGTTAGGTTTGCATCTCCAATCATGTTATGATTTTTAAAAATCATATTGAAGCACATTTTCAATGGGTCATAGATACCTAAAGGAATCACTACCAGTACTATTTCATGCAAATAAGAATAAATATATATAATTTGCATTTACTTTCTGATGATTGCCCTATGCTATAATAAACACATTCCTTGAAGAATGGCAAAAGAAGAACATTTGGCATAAGCATCAGTGCAAATGATAATCAAGCTAAATATATAACACTGGAAGTTATAGAAAAGTGACATGTGTTGATTGTGACAATTGTCACAGATAATCAAAGTGACAATTGTCACAGATAATGACACTAACCCAGTGCTCTCTTTATATATTCTTCCAGTGAGGCAGATGTTGCTTCATTTACATTTGTAGAGACCAGGTAATGTTGCTATGCACCCCAACTATGTATCTGTTAAGTATAAACAAATACTTTAGCCCCTTGGATATGAAGAGTGAAATATCAACAACTGGACTTGCCATGCTCAAGAGTACAAATCTAGTCAGGATCCAAAGTAAAAAGAGACACAAGTTAGGTCTCAGGTACTCAGCATGAGACTCAAGCATGCCTGACTCATGCAGACCGGTCATAAAAGGATAGATGGACATTCTCCCAGTGATAAGATTTCCAGAACCTCTCTTCTCTGAGAACTCAATAAAACCCTAACTCTTCTCTCCTCTTCCCATTGGATTATAGTGAACATTTCCAACCTAATCTTGAAACACAGAGCCAGAGACTTGCTGTACAAAGAGCTGCAACGTATTTGTGACAGTTTTCTTACAAGCATCTCTTCTAGTGCTTCATTATTTCAGCACATATAAACAACATCAAACAGAGAATGATTCTGAAGGTGGATTTTCTCAGTTGCAAATTTCTGTCACAAAGTAGCAGTTTCTGATGATCTGAGAAAACCAGAGGAATTTATTTAGACTTATTAATCAGAGAAACTCCATAATAACATAAAGCAACCCTAGGAGATGGATTGTGTACTGAAAAGAAACCATTCCCCCTAAGGAGATGACAGCAAGCCTAGTTACATCTTCACATCATGTTGCTTAAGAAGATCCTGAGTTATTAAATCCACAAAAAACTACATGCAACACACAATGGAAATATATCTGGTTCCTCTTTGTATTTCTATGTTTCACAGTGAGACACTTTGATTCTGTTGCAGCTGGCTGAAAAACCTACTATGGGTTACATATATGGATGTGTCTGGTATATTCAGATGATATATTCGGGTAGTGATCAATGGCTCCATGACTAGTTGGCAGCTGGTATCAAGTGGAGTGCCCCAAGGGTCGGTCCTGGGGCCGGTTTTGTTCAATATCTTCATAAATGATCTGGAGGATGGTGTGGATTGCACCCTCAGCAAGTTTGCAGATGACACTAACCTGGGAGGAGAGGTAGATATGCTGGAGGGTAGGGATAGGTTACAGAGGGACCTAGACAAATTGGAGGATTGGGCCAAAAGAAATCTGATGAGGTTCAACAAGGACAAGTGCAGAGTCCTGCACTTGGGACGGAAGAATCCCATGCACTGCTACAGACTAGGGACCGAATGGCTTGGCAGCAGTTCTGCAGAAAAGGACCGAGGGGTTACAGTGGACAAGAAGCTGGATATGAGTCAACAGTGTGCCCTTGTTGCCAAGAAGGCCAATGGCATTTTGGGATGTATAAGTAGGGGCATTGCCAGCAGATCGAGGGATGTGATTGTTCCCCTCTATTCGACATTAGTGAGGCCTCATCTGGAGTACTGTGTCCAGTTTTGGGCCCCACACTACAAGAAGGATGTAGAAAAATTGGAAAGAGTCCAGCGGAGGGCAACAAAAATGAGTAGGGGACTGGAACACGTGACTTATGAGGAGAGGCTGAGGGAACTGGGGATGTTTAGTCTATGGAAGAGAAGAATGAGGGGGGATTTGATAGCTGCTTTCAACTACCTGAAAGGGGGTTCCAAAGAAGATGGCTCTAGACTGTTCTCAGTGGTAGCAGATGACAGAACAAGGAGTAATGGTCTCAAGTTGCAGTGGGGGCGATTTAGGTTGGATATTAGGAAAAACTTTTTCACTAGGAGGGTGGTGAAACACTGGAATGCGTTACCTAGGGAGGTGGTGGAATCTCCTTCCTTAGAAGTTTTTAAGGTCAGGCTTAACAAAGCCCTGGCTGGGATGATTTAATTGGGGATTGGTCCTGCTTTGAGCAGGGGGTTGGACTAGATGACCTCCTGAGATCCCTTCCAATCCTGATATTCTATGATTCTATGACTTTGGGATCAGAAGGCTCCTGTAGCCCCACCTTTCAATATAAGCCCTTCTAGTTGGACATTTTGAGAACAGCTTTCAGGATTTTAATTTTATTGTTGGTGTCTAGGGCTTATAAAGGTCAAAGCAGAGTTTTTCATGGGATAGAATCATAGAATCATAGAATATCAGGGTTGGAAGGGACCTCAGGAGGTCATCTAGTCCAACCCCCTGCTCAAAAGCAGGACCAATCCCCAATTAAATCATCCCAGCCAGGGCTTTGTCAAGCCTGACCTTAAAAACTTCTAAGGAAGGAATATTCCACCACCTCCCTAGGCAACGCATTCCAGTGTTTCACCACCCTCCTACTGAAAAAGTTTTTCCTAATATCCAACCTAAACCTCCCCCACTGCAACTTGAGACCATTACTCCTTGTTCTGTCCTCTTCTACCACTGAGAATAGTCTAGAACCATCCTCTCTGGAACCACCTCTCAGGTAATTGAAAGCAGCTATCAAATCCCCCCTCATTCTTCTCTTCTGCAGACTAAACAATCCCAGTTCCCTCAGCCTCTCCTCATAACTCATGTGTTCCAGACCACTAATCATTTTTGTTGCCTTTCGCTGGACTCTTTCCAATTTATCCACATCCTTCTTGTAGTGTGGGGCCCAAAACTGGACACAGTACTCCAGATGAGGCCTCACCAATGTCGAATAGAGGGGGACGATCACGTCCCTCGATCCGCTCTCTATGCCCCTACTTATACATCCCAAAATGCCATCGGCCTTCTTGGCAACAAGGGCACACTGCTGACTCATATCCAGCTTCTCGTCCACTGTCACCGTAGGTCCTTTTCTGCAGAACTGCTGCCTAGCCATTCGGTCCCTAGTCTGTAGCTGTGCATTGGGTTCTTCCGTCCTAAGTGCAGGACCCTGCACTTATCCTTATTGAACCTCATCAGATTTCTTTTGGCCCAATCCTCCAATTTGTCCAGGTCCCTCTGTATCCTATCCCTGCCCTCCAGCGTATCTACCACTCCTCCCAGTTTAGTATCATCCGCAAATTTGCTGAGAGTGCAATCCACACCATCCTCCAGATCATTTATGAAGATATTGAACAAAACCGGCCCCAGGACCGACCCCTGGATAGCACATGCCAGCTGGAAAACTGTCAATAATTAGTATCCGCTAGCATCCAGGAATCACAGTAATGGGTATGGAGAGAGAAAGAAAAAAAAATGTCAAGGCTTCCTAAGCTGCTGAAATATCTCTTTACTCTAACCCAGAGCTGTATCAAGTAAAACAAAATGGTGGTTTTGCCTCAGTTTCTTTTGGACAACGTGCTCAGGGGGAAAACCTGCTTTTTAATTCTGAGTTAACGGTCTACTTCCATTTTTACCAGTATGGAAAGTGAGTTCACAAACAAAACTGGCTACGGTGAACATTTGGGGAAGGCAAAACTGCAAGCTGAGTATAAATTCTTCACAAACAACAGGTACTGTCATGAATTTTGTGAATCTCTCCTCCATGACAGGAGAAGATAACATTTGCCAACACATTTCCAGTTCCTTCTGACTTTGTCATTCCCTGAACACAAAACCTGAAACATAATGTTAACTGAAGTTGAAATGCCTCCTTCTTGGATCCACTTCTAAAATTAATAGTCATGTTTTGTTTCAAATGAGCACCTGAAAGATTGAATCTTTTGTTCTAAAAACAAGGGTGAGTGTCTTGGGTTTGTTACAAAGACTAACGGAAAGACTCTCATAGTCCTCAGTAGGCTTTGAATCAGGGTACCCTGGGAGAATGAGAGGGATTTCTTGTGAGATTTCCAGTAGTTGCTTCTGTTTGGGTCGCGATCTTTCTTGCAGTTGCTGCATTTCTGTGTCCAGTTAGGACAAGGAGTGTGTAGGATGATTATGAAATTAAAAAGAAGAATTAAAGTTCACGTAAGTATGGTTAAGACAACAATATATTTGCTTTATGGTTTGTGGCTAGTAAGGAAAAAATCCTAATCAGCAAGTAAAGGAAGTCCGTGAGAATTACTTATTACTTGTAGTGTAGAAAGGAGATGTATGGTTAAAAAAGTAACGAATAAAATAAACAGCTGTAGTAACAAAACAAAGAAAAACTGCCTTAAAAGAAACAAGCACAAACCTTCCCATAGTTCTGCTGAGAAGCAAGAAAGAAGGGAAGAGATGGGGAGGAAAGACCTTGGGGAAGAAAGGAGATTGTCAACCTTATCTGGATTAAGACTGGAAATAAAGGTGAATTGTCTCAGATTGTTTTTTAGCTAAAGTCAGTAATTGGCAATGACACCACTTCTTTGTTAAAGGCTATAAAAAGTAAACTGTCGAAGATTCATTGGTAATACCTGTGTGACCACACAAGAGACGATCAATATGGGTGTAAGTGCCCCTGGGTTTAGCCTGTTTGTAAATATCTTGCTCAAATGCCTATATATGTTTTGTTACTGTTTGGACAGGGTAAATTACTTATGATCAAGGCTTTTCATAGGCATGTGTAGAGCAACTGTATAAAATACCATTTGGCCTTTGGAGTTAATAAAGGGATTTATGGTTAAACTAGAGTTTGGTTTCCCATATTAATAATTTCAAATATTATTAATAATTCCAACAAGGTGCTAAATAAAGAAGAAAGAAAAATGTTACTTAATTTTGTCAACATAAAAACATTTACAAAATGTTGGGGCAGAGGTTCATGCTGTTTTGGAGGGTTGGGAGTTGTTTGTTTGTTTCCATTTTATAACAAACCAGCCAAAAAATAAGTGTGAATTACTTCTGGACATGTGACATAATACTAAGAAGCATGTTTTTAACAGGGAGGGTAAGCAACTGCTGAAGCAGCTTTCCTAGAGATGTGGTAATCCCCTATCATGTGGAGACTTTAAAGCAAGACTGGACTTGTTTCTAAAGAGATGCTTTAGTTCAGCCATATATTACGGGGCTCAGTGCAGGAATCACTGGGTGACATTTGATGGCCTGTGTTTTGCAGGTCAGATGTAGGTGATCATTCAGGCCTGTACAATCTATGCACTTATGAAGATGCTATTTCTATTTACCGCACAGTTGAAATCACCACTTGAGCCACCTCCTCCTCACCAATATTTTCTGTTTTTTCCTATTCCCTATCCATGATATTATTGCTTCCATTCCATAGGAACCACTTGCAACAGTAAGCATATCATCGAATTTCCTATGTACTCCTTCTCGTCACAGGAAACCACCCATCGATGATCAGCCAAAGGAGATGCCTATTCACCAATTTATCTCCAAATTAGAAGACTGGCTGGTTCCATACACCAGAGCTGGTAACAGGTGAAGTTGATGAAACTGGCACACAGGAAGGGCTACTATGCAACTGGGGTAGTTATCCGTTGCTCTAATTTTAAATAATTATTTTCTTCCTGCTCTTCTAGGCAATAACTGTATGACGGGAGGTTTTATAATCTCCCAGGCCTGCATTGCAGTTGGCCACTGTGCAGGGGAGTGAGGAGGGAGAAGGTTGCAGGGTATCTTTTCCTGTCCTTGCAAAGCAAGCAGGCCCATACCATAGCAGCCCCTGCAACTCCTGTTAGAGTGCTAGCCACCATAACGGGGATATAGAGGCATCAGTCCTTCTCTCCTCCCATCCTTCACACCAGCCACCGCACCCTGTAACCCTAATAAGTGGTGGTGCAGTGAGAGCACACCCTCTATGAAGTTGAGGAGGGATTGTGCCTCCATGAGGCGTGATACAATCCTGGGGCCCACCCAAGCGTGGTATGACTCTGCTCAGCAATGTGGACCTGTGACTTAATGGAACAATCTGCCCTTAAAGCATCGTCTTCCCTCTCCCCACCACTCCCCACCAAGACATAGTCACTGCCATAGTGAATTACTCCTCCAAAGAACAAATCCTATTAATTCAGTCAGACTTCTTCTCCGTCCACGTTTTTTTTTTTTTCTCTTTAGGTTTCAAAGAGCAGAATGCACAGGCTCTGCCACCTGCAATACGAAATAGGTTGATTTGCTAGGATGTCAGTTTAGCAAAACAAACAGAGCAGACTTTTAAAAAATGGAATATCAGAAACAAGAGGGGAAGAGAGGAAAAAAGGGATGCAATATTAAATAATGAATCAAAATTTGACATGATCATTTATATAAGGGCTTCCCCTGCCCCCCTCTTCCCCCAACCATTCAAAAAGAGTTTCCTTTGAACCAGTTTGTCACAGAAAATATGTAGTGGGAACCAAGGAAAGGTTTGTCTTTAATTAACTGTCATCAAGTTGAGAGGGAGAAGAAAAAGCCTCTTACAGCCTCTAAAATAAGAAAGGTCCCACAACATAGTGACTGTGCTAAGGAATTGTGCTTTCACATACCATGCTCCTGAATAACAGTTTGCTTTGTTCCTGTCTGGCTGCTTTTGCTGTAATGTAAAACACTCGAACTACAGCACCAAGGCCTTAGGCAAATGATGTTCAGAAAGCCCTGTGATGCTGCAGTTAGTACTATTAGATTCAGGGTTTAGCAATCTGGATTGTTAATGTGTTCTCTAACAGCTCGTTGTTGTAGGTGCATTAGCTTGAGTGTCCCCTTTAATGTCCCCTTTCAATGTTTAATATAATCTGCTTGTGATAAATGGTAGGGAAATTTATCTCCTTCCTCTCAGGAGAGGGGGAGCACATTAGTGAGTTCAGAAATGTCAAGATGGCTAGACTCACTTGCCAGAGAGCAGGTCTAAATCAGTGCAGTGTCCATTTCTTTTGCATGCCTGATCCTGCCTTCTTTGCCTACTGACAATACAACTGATATATGACATACTGTGTTTTGTTAGTTTTTTTCCTTCCAGCTAAATTCAGATCAAACTGCCAAAATGTTTAAAGAGACAAGGTGGATGAGATAATAGCTTTTATTGGACCAACTTCTGTTGGTGGAAGAAACTAACTTTTGAGCTCTGTGTAAGAAGTTGGTCCAATAAAAGCTATTACCTCTCCCACCTTGTTTCTCTAATATCCTGAGAGCAGCATGGCTGCAACAACACTGCAAACAAAAAATGTTTTAAGGGTAATGTTAGGGGGCTTATTCCTTCACCCACTTACTTCCCTGGTCCTTCTCACATGAACAGAGAGCAACAATACCCAAAGTCCAAAGGTGCAAACAATTCGATGTTTATTGGGGTGAACTTCCAGCAAGCATGATTCCAGTTTCCTTCCTTAGTATCCTCCTTCCCAGCTCTGACACCACAGAGCCTTACACCTGTGTCCCTGTTCCCATTCCTACCCTTAGCCAAACATGATTCCAACTTCCTTACTCCCATTCCCTGTTCCCATTTCTCCCTTTAGCAAAACATGATTCCCAATTTTCTTACCCCCATTCCCTGTTTCCATCTCCCTCCCCCCACACACACACACCCCCTCCCACCCACACCCACACCCACTTCCTCATTGACTACAGATTATATAGTAAAACTTGAGTTCTGCTTAGCTATACCTTAACCAATCATTTTCCTGAAATTTAACTAACCAATCCTAACATATTGTAACATGATTATGTAACCAATTATATCCCACCACCTTAATTAGTTTACACCCAGCAAAATTAATTATACAGCAGACAGGAACAATCACAGAACCAGACAGAGATTATACAGACAAACAATAGCAAAGTGGGAACTATAATGACAAAACAATACAGAAGTGAGGATTTCACATCCCAGCTATTGATAAGTGAGTTCTTGCCAGACAGGATGCTATCAAACTAAGTTTCCTTTTACATTTTCTAGGCACTTCCCTTTCTCTGGAGGTGATAGGAATACAATCCTGTCCTGATAGTGCCTAACAGCCCAATAGCACCTTATTTCAATGTGACTAGTTTGGAATGTGAGGATGTGACTGTTCGCTTCCTAGCTTATGGCTGCCTCTGCTGCTTAGCCAAAGGCCTTAGCCTAAGAACAGGGCCTCAGACTGTCACACTGTCTTACTGTCACAGTAAGAGAAGGCCCTTACACCAGCAGATAGTGATTTTGATTCTTTCTTTTATACCTCTATAATTAGCCAAGTGATAAGAATACACCTAAATTCTTAGAGTATAGGCCTTTACAGACAGGCCTGAATATCTATATCCTAACAAGTAAGACTATGAAAACCATTGTTCTCCCATCATGCAGAATCCCCAGTCACCCTGCTATTGCTAAACATGTGGCTTTCTGCTCCTTTCAGGATGTGTGGAAATTCACAAAATTGATTAAGAGAGAGAGAGATTTTCTTCTTCCCAAATATACCAAACCCTGCTTGTCCTACTTCAGCAGAACTACCATTTAAATCAAGAGGAGGTTTAAAGAAATAATGACAGTAAGGAAGATTTGGCCTGGAGTGTCTCACTATACTCTGGAATTAGTAAAAATAACTCTATTACTTTAAAGTATAATAAAAATCATTGGGTTTATCTCTCATGGTGTAAGGGCTGGTCTACAATGAAAACTTGCGTCGGCATAGCTACATCTCTATCTCACACGCACACCCCCAAGAGATCTAGCCCAGAACAGACAATGCTAGGTCAACAGAAGAATTCTTCTGTCTAGGTAGCTACCTGCTCTCTGGGAGATGGAATAGCTACAAGCACAGGAGACAAGCCCGAAGAGAGTAGACATACTCAAAGTGTGCCATTTCATTCATTTCTTCCCAAGCCCAAACCACTAAAAAAAAAAAAAAAAAAAGGCCAAGAGTTTTCAAAAGTGCCTGGTGAGTCTGTGCCCCCAAACATTTGGGATCCAACTTGAGACCTCTTGAAGAGCCTGATTTTCAGAAAGTGCTGAGCAAGAGCATTGTATCGATTTATCTTAATTTAATCTGCTACCAAATTCGGCTCAGCTGATGTTAGCCATTCTGAATCCGATTTCATTGTGTCCATCCAATGAGGTGGCATCCATTTAGCTACCTCGATTTGGAAACTGACTAATTAAATCGGTGCAATTTCTCTCTGGACCAAGTTCTTCTGGGGCAAGGACTTCTCGTTATATGCTATATAACTACTGAAGCTGGAAATAAGAGAGAGCCATTATGACTTTCCACAACAGACATTTTGGGCTTGCATGGTATAGCACCATTCCACTACATCAGTATCAAATACCTTTCATAAGGTTTTTCCTTTGCATACATGTCAATTATTATAATTAAACCCATTTGGAGCAGTGGCTGTGTCCTAGATTCTCCTTTGTTCTGCTGACAGAGAAGAATGAACATAGATGGTCCACTTTTTTTTTTTTTCATTTTTGGAGACAGACATTGCATTAAAATGTAATGGAGGAGTTTATACAGAAAAGAGAGTAATGTCTGGCAGTTTTTGTTTGATCTTAGATTTACAGCACAATTACAAACTTAAAAAAGTTTATTATAACAGAGTATTTTCCATATATCCAGCCAAAGCCCCAGAAAGAGGCTCACCTTTAGACGTATGACAGTTACCTGTCATGGGGAACAGCTGTAAATTACCTGGATAAAATGCCACTGTGAAGCATGAAATCAAGTGCCTTGTTCAATACTCTGGACGTTTTCTTCTTAATAGTAAGTGTCTTAGAGAGAACACTGGGTAAAGACAAACAATTCTGTAGGAAGGAAATTACAAGTGTGAGATTCTTTTATTTAAGAAGAAAACTTGCTTTGTGTTGACAGTCCCTGTGTTTTCAATCCACAGATGTGAAAACCTCTATTGACTTCATTTTCATTAATATTGCTGTAAAGAAAAAACAAAACTAGGAGTACACATACACTAGAGAGAGTAGAAGGGGAAGACGGAGAGAAATTTAACCATTTTTCTTATATCTCCCATACCAGCTGCATATCCAGTACTTTATCTACCATATCACAAATTGGAGGGGGTACCTGCTAACAGGGATCCAGGAGGCCTCTCCTCCAGTAACTATAGCATGGCTTTTCTGATTGCCAGGGGGGCAAGATGCTGCAGGAAGCTCAGTCTTCCAGTCTGCTTTCCTGGAGTGAAAGAATGCATCAGTTCATTCACTGACTAGACCTCAGGCTAAACCTTGATTTCCTTTCACTAGCTCAGAACACCCAGCAAAATATTCTGCTTTGTTACAAGCAATCAGAGGAGCTGAACTCATCTCTCTCATCCTTAGAAGGTTTACCCAGCCTACGCCAGGGTGGAGAACATTTTATAAACCACTATTCAAAAGAGTCATATATGGGCAGTGAGGGAATCAAGATAGATAACAGCAGAGACAACTTAATTCCTCTGGGATATGCAGAGTGCAAGTTGAATTCTGAATGACTTTATTTAGCTTTGGCCATCTTTCAATGCTGAAAGGCTGTCTTGTTCTATATCTCTTTACCAGCCTGCAGGTAAACAAACAGATTCAAAGACAATTACAAAATACAATATAGCAAACTTCTTCCCTATTATAATGGGCAAGCACATGCTTATAGTATGGCCGTATTTACCTTGAAGACTTGGATTTTTACACATTTGTCTTAAGAATGAAATAGAACATTACAATACAAGTAATCTTTCACTAATGCTAAAACATTGTCAGCTGGCAACTGAAGTGCAGCAGTCTGAAGGATGCTGAAAAGCACAGATAGAATATTTCCTGCATACTATTTGCTGTTAATGTCAGTGCTTCTTCCTGGTTTGGACTTTTAACCTAGCTGATAACCTTTGGTTTTCCCATTACAGGGGTTTAGAGTACCAAAAGGTGATCTGTGACTGGCTTTTGTATTTTCAGAACAATATACATTTATCATCCAATTCTGTTTTCCTTGTGCCGGCAATGCACCCACCTCTTCAGTAAGAGCTTTGTCTAGGCAAAGCACTACAGGACCAGTCCTGAGTTCAGTGTTCTGTATTATCCCTACAAGGGATACGATAGGTCTCTATGGTCATGTCTACCCTGCAATTAAACACCTGTGGATGACCTGTGTCTTGCGGGCTTGGGCTATGGGGCTATTTAATTGCAGTGTAGACATCTGAGCTCAGACTGGAGCATCCAATTTCTGGGTTTCTCCCCACTCGTGGGGTCCCAGAGCCTGAGTTCCATCCCAAGCCCAAACATCTACACTGCAGCTAAACAGCCCCATCGTCCAAGACCCATGAGCCCAAGTCAGCTGACACTGGCCAGTCCTGAGTGTTTAATTACAATATAGACATATCCTAAGGCCCCATGTACACATAAAAATTGCATCAATTTAACTTAAATCAGTTTTTAATCAGATTTTAATTAAACCAGTGCAAATCCATGGTTGAACACATATTTCAGTCGGAATGGCTTGTTTCAGTTTAGTTTAAACCAATTCCTAACCGACTTTAGTTAAACTGAAATGAACCCAATTTAAATCAAAATTAGAGCATCCACACAGATTTGTGTACATATTTAATTACATTGGTTTAAAAATCACACCTTCAACTAAACTGGTGAAACTTTGTCATGTAGACAAGGAGTAAGTACAGCATGGGAGGAGTCAATATATTTCACCTCAACATCATAGATTCTAGAGTTCAGTTCACACTGAAGGCTTGTCTATACTTCCGCACAGTTTGGACCATGAGAGCATAAACAGCCATGTGCACCAAAGTCCTGCATTGTAACACCCCTGGATGCTGCAGGCACAAACTAAAGGGTTACTACTCTGCATGAACGTAGTCCTATATGAAGAGGACTATATTAATGCAAACTAGGAACCTTTTTGTTTGTGCTCACAGCATCCACATGAAGAAGTTACAATGCAGCACTCTATGCACATTGCTCTTCACAACTCCCACAGTCTGAACTATGGGCAGAATAAACATGCTGAATACCACTGATGCAATCATCTTCTGCTGAGGAAAGCTGTGGGAAATAAAAAAGCAGCAAGAGGCCAAAGTGAGGAAAATCCAATGTGCTTACAAGCTAGAGAGTGGATAACATATTCTTTGTGTAAAAGCATTTATGCACAATGTTTAAAGACTACAGTATATTTCCATTACAGATTAGGAATATTTGTAGGTTTTCTTTTTTAAATATAAGAAGCTTTGAAGCTCATCTTCAACTTACAGAGACAGAATCTGATGAGAAATGTGAAGTCCAAGAATTTGTGTTAAATATGTGTATTCTTAAAAATAGATTTCTCTTAAAGGAATAAGTTACTGCAACCCTCGGCTAGACTTTGCCATTTAGTGTCTATTTTCTGTAGGTTTTATGGGCCCATTTTACTCTGCTATTTCCCCCAAATGGTTGTAACCTTAGCAACTGCCAAATCACATACATATGCTTGTTCTGAGATGCAGAGCCTAAAATGTATAGAAAGCCAATATTTAAGAAGAGACCAAGAAGCTGGTGTAAACTATGGGTTTACAGATGTTCTCATTGAAATCCACCACTGTAGAAAACTTAATATTTAATTCAGAAGAAAACAAAGAAGGGAAGAGAAATTCTAGGGACACGATGATGCATTCACAGTGTGAGTATGTGTATGTAATGAGATTATTAAGTCAGATGCAGCAACGTTCTGTCCTTTGGATGAAATATTGAACTGGCCAGTCTTGCCCATTACTGGTGTGGTTGTCCATCCCGATACAAGATAAATATTTGGCAGGGACACACTGCTGGGGATAAAATTAGAACAAACTTGAAACTTTGCCCAACCCTTGAATTCAAACTTTTTGTGAAAAAAAAAATGTTGGAAAACATCACTCTATTTGTTACCAACCCCTGCCGAACCAGGCCTTTGTAACTAATATTCTTTCAACTGAATGGGGACTGTAACCCCATATTTATCAGCAAACCTCTCATCTGCCACATGTAGTCATCTGCTTCCTTCTTCCCCCTTACATAAGGTGACGTATCTAAATAAGCATGCATCAATACAGGGATGTCACAGGAGGGAATGTCAGCTTGATATTAAGGGCATTCTTTTCACTTAGTTTTCCAGCTAAATTCCTGAGTTGCAAGTAGGCAACTGATTTACCTAAGTTTACAAAGTGAGTTATTGGCTCAGCCAAGATTATAAACTTCAAAGATGCTTCCGTTTCACAAGCCTTAGCTTTGCCTACTTTAAGCCACATCACTTCCTCTTGCAGACCACATGGCTGACACGCTGTGCTGAAGTCCCACGACAATGATCTTAAAAGTGTGCACTACTATTGATATTGATAAAGTCCTTTCTGAAAAAGACCCCTCAGGGATTTTTGTTTTCCTTAGTTCTGCTTTCAGCTCCACATTTGACTGGAAAAAATAACTCGATATCACTTGCTTAAATAATTTAGGGGATGGAAGTAATGGGAGAATTTGCTTAACTGTTCTAATCATGCATTCTAAATTCATTAGGCACCATTGCAGCAGCTCATACCAATAGTATACAAAGCAAGAGGGAAGGATCAGGATATTTTACCCAATAGAATACACAGGATCTGAAACCAATCTGTTTTTTTTCCTGTGATCTGACAGCCCCAGTGTCAGTCAATTTCCTGGTTCCTTCATTGCATCATCAGTCCCCACAGATCAGTTTATAATTTATCTCTGGAACCATCACAGTTTACACAAACAGTGATGTAGGAGAACAAAGATGAGTGCAGGGGATTTGCCTTTTCACGTAACATGTTAAAGTCACCATCATACAGACATACTCTGGCTAGCAAAGAAAAGAACAAAATGTAGGGAAAGAAAGAGAATAAAGGAGTTAAAATGCTAAGCCTCGTGGCCTTATTATTCTTTTTCTTACAGATAGCCCTGTCACAGGCGAAAAGTCAAAATCAGCATTTTAATAAAGTGCCATGCCAGGGATCAGCTCCCCTTTTCTAGAGGAGAAACTGAACCAAGTGCTCTATTTGCCAGAATGATCTGGGGTCCCAGCATGAAATTCAACTGTGATTTTATTTTAATTTTTAAAAAAACGTGTCAATGTTATGGCACCATTGTTACATCCTGTTCTTTTCCGATCCCTCATCTCCCCATTTGCAATGATATTCCCTCATAAAATCTTCTATAAAGTTCAATATATTGATCAAATGCCACGGGCTTTTATCCTCTATCCTAAGAGGCACAATCCACTAGATGAGAAGTTATTTCATCTGGTGTACATAATAATAATGACAATGATGGCTATAATCATACTTTACATTTCACTAGCACCGAACCCTTGAAGATTTTTCTATTGAGGACGGAAAGAGCCAGCTAAGAGAACAAAATGAAAGAACAAAAATTCTATAACCAATCCAAAATTAAGACCTAGATTAGAAAGATTATAAAGGAAGTTTGACACGGAGATGACCTAACTGAGAATCAAGTCTTCATTTTTTAAAAAATAACAATAACAGGCATGGATGCTGCAATGCTGCTGATCCTTCGATTCCAGTCAAGATCTGCCAGTGGGTGATATACATGTGTAAGAATAGTAGAGTAGTAAAGCTGAGCACCAGCTTGTGGATAAGAGAGAAGAAATTTACTTTTAAATTAAAATGTTTAATGGAAAGAGAAAAGGGAGGAGGGTCTAGTTGAAAGAGAGAGTTGAGAATGATCACAGAACCACAAACTGCAGTTGGAAGTGGGTAGAAACATGTGTCTACATTCTTTTAGGTAAAATTGTAAGAAAAAGTTAGAAAAACATAACTTAAAATAATTCACAAGAGCAGAGGAAAGATGTTTATAACCTTGTCCCAGCTATGATCTCTTATCCTACTACCATATTAAGAGGGAATGGATTCATATCATGTGGCCTTAAAGCCACCTGCCCCAGACCCTTCATTATATTTTTAAATTAAATGTAAAATCATGTAGCTCTACTCTAATAGCAATAATCCACCCAAAATATGATTAGCAGACTTTTGGTGTATTTCTTGGGCAGATGAGTGCACAAGGCAATGGTAACATACTAATGCAGTAATTAACCTTGCTTATGAACTAATTAGACTACTTGTGCACACCGTGTTATTCCTTACTGCTACATTGGAAGAGGCATTTGAGAAAATAAAAATTATAACACAGACATAGAATTGCCTATCTCATTTTCCTCACCAAATTTCAGTATGAATAATTGTATTCTGCCTACCTTAAATTCACCCATGTCATTTCAAATGTATTTGACATTTTTCTTCATTTCCTGCCCTTAACTGTTGTTGTGGTTGGAAAGGCAACATAATTTAGAGGTTAGAGTATGGGACTATGAGCTAGAAAACATGGGATCTATTTCTCAATGGGTGACTTTGGGTAAATCACTTAATTTCTCTGTCATCATATTACTCATCCATACAATGAGAATAAAGAGATCTGTTTGATTCATAAGGGTTGTGTGCGGATTAATTAGTGATTGCAAAATTCATCAAGAATTTTGGATAAAAGGTGCTACAGAAGAGCAAAGTATTGCAATTATTAGTGCTGTTAAACAACTGATACATTCAGCCTTCAAACAGTGACTGTAGCTCAGTGAAAAAAGAAAAGGAGTACTTGTGGCACCTTAGAGACTAACCAATTTATTTGAGCATGAGCTGTAGCTCACGAAAGCTCATGCTCAAATAAATTGGTTAGTCTCTAAGGTGCCACAAGTCCTCCTTTTCTTTTTGCGAATACAGACTAACATGGCTGTTACTCTGAAACCTGTAGCTCAGTGGCAAGTAGTGTGATTTGTATGTATTGTATATAATACAGAATAGATTGTAAATTTCTTTGTTATTTATTTAGATGAAAAGTGCTAAACGTAAGTCATTACCATTATTGGAAGACTTTTGTTAGGATGCTTCCTTGCTGGAGTGAGTAGCTGTGTCAACCCAAATGGTATTTTTCTGGTTTACTGAAAGAGATTTTGGGAGAGTCTGTGAGAGGAAATTGTCTGCTGCCATTTAGGAGGTTGGATGGATTAGATCTGAATGTTCCTTAATAAAGTTCAAGTGCTGTTTATTAATAAGGCCATCTCTGCTAATTATGTTTGCAATCCACGAAACATTCTGGCCTAAATATAGCAGCTGCCATTCTGGTGTGGTTTCCTTATAGAGATGGACTTTAACCAAAAACCTAGAACCCAACGCAGAGCCAGATCGGAGTTTTGCAAGTGAACCATTCCTTTACAATGGGCCAAACAAAATCTTTGGATTCAGTCACCGAGTGTTCATAATCCAGATGCAAATGTTACAACTTGAGCTCATCTGTAGTTCTGTTGCCAGTGTTTGCCAGTCAGGAGAATAACTTAGCTCTAGTTGAATGCTTTTTGCACCTGTATCAAGGAGTAGAGAGGGAATCAGGCCTAACAAATGTCTCATTTGAGTGAGAGTCACTAATTCTTTGAAGTGCATCCCACAGAAGCTTCCTTTGTGCAGAAGAAATATGGTAGCAGGATCCATTTCTTAAAAAAAGGCAAGCTTTGGCTGGAGCCTATACTTCCTGATGTGTCAGAAGAGCTGACAGATGGAAAACGATATCCTTGGAGATCAAATCTATCCCCAAATTAATTGTCCCTTGCTTTTGCCAGAGGTGAACAGGATCATCATGAGCAACACTACCTTGAAGGCAGTTGTCTACCAAATAATTATTCACTGGCAGTAAATACTGCACAAGAGTTGGCTCAGGGTGCATGCAAAGGGAGTGCTCAGAGATTACAAGAAATTAGAAAGGAGAGAAGAAAATTAACAAAAGCTTATATAAAGCCCAATGAAAAGATTCTCATTGAGTTCAATGGACTTTTGATCAGGCCCCATGTTAGTAAATGGTAATATGTGTCTGTGTCATCTCTTACCACCTTAGGAACTGCTCTCTCATTTTCAACACAATTTTTATGCTTATCTCAAGTTTTTGTTAATTTCTTGAAAAGAAAAGTTAGGGATTACATACTGAAAGGAGAAAAGGGATTAGGGAATGCTATTGCCTTTTGCAGTAAAGAGACAGAACTTGGTGGTAAAGGGGTTTACTGATTGAAGCTGCTGGGCACAGACCTCACCTGGTTGTTTTCTTCATTTCCTTAACTTCCATAACAACTAAATTCATCAGCAGTGGCTATTGATGCCTCACACAATCTCCATGTCTTTGACTGATCAAAGAAGTAGTGGAAGGCCTTGTTGTCCATACCACAGGAAGAATCATAAATTGTCTAGCAGCACAGTTCCAAGCTCCACTCCCTCCCTTCCTCCCTCCCTGCACTGTTGAAATAAATGTCATTCAACCTTCCACCCACATTCTCTGTGCAGTAAAGGAATGGATCAGCCAATCCATCAAAACACCAAGTCAGAACAGTAGAGAAGAATAAAGGAGACATTAACATTCTGAGAATTCCTTCCCCTACCAAAAAATAGAACAAGAGTCTTGAAAATAATTATCCCCAACAAAGATTGCAAGAGGAACTGAAAAGAGAAAAAGTTAATGCCTTATCATATTCTGATCCTATGATGGGTGTCGAATGTATCAAGCATACAGAGCATAATACTGAAGCAAAACTATAAAAATTACTGAAATTCACAGCTTAGCAAAGTATCCAAATAGTTCCACAAGAACCTTGCAGTATCCAGGGAAAAAACTCTCATGCCACGCAAATTACATGTTTTACATACATACTACATTTATCAATGTTTTTAATAAATAATATTCTGTATTTTCCAGGGATAGCCATGGCTGAGAAAATTTGAAGAACCTTCTTAGCATAAACTCCCTTTTCAAAGAGACATAGAACCACACAAGAACCTTAACTTCTTAGCAACTGACAAATCTTCAAGAGCATAATTTTCACATAGGATACCAATCTATGCTTCACAAATTTTCATACAGTTCATGTCTTGCTGTCTTTTAAATCTTCCATTCTGCAACATGATAGAAAGAAGTGATGAGAAGATTAGCCACAGACTCATATTTTGCTTCTACCAACTTCTCCCCACAAATCTGCAAAATGAAACATTGGACTGGGAGGCAATCTTCATGCTTCTGATTTTCATCCATTAAATTAAAAGAAGAAAAATCAGAGGGAATTCTGACTAATGGAAACTCTTCTGGATACTTTATTTTGTTCAGACATTTTGATGTTTTTATTTAAAGAAAATTCATTTCCACATATCAACCCTCCAGATAGGGAAGTACTTTTATTCCAGAAGTTATCTCGTCTCTTTAGCAATAATCTTGCTTAAGGAGGCTGAGTTTTTATCTGCTGCAAAAGCCAGTCTAATGTTGTGCTACACTTGCTAGAAGACTGGAAGAGGTTATAACACGTCCTACAATAGACATATTAACTTTTGTTATCCCAGAAGAAAAAAAGTCACCCATGTTTCTATTTAGCAATTCGTATAATAATAAAGGGTCAGACCTTCAGCTGGAATAAATTGGCATAGCTTTGTTGTCTTCATTTGAGCTGTGCTGACTTACACTAGCTGAAGATATAGATGTTTTATCTTGCCTCAGTGCAGGGGAATGGAATGGATAACCTCTTGCAGTCCCTTTCTGACACTGTAAGATCTGATACATTTCTGATACTGTAAGATCTGGTTCTCTGTTATGATCATTATGTTTATGAAGATGGTTTTCAGTAATTATAGTGAGCCAAGTGTCTTCAAGAATTGCTGCAAAGCATAATATTTTATCTAAACCTAATAAGGTTATCTTATGCCTTTACACTGTATTTTGTTTCCTGCCATTGTTGGGTCAACAAAATGCATGTATATGTTTTAACCTTCTTCCTAGCCTGTGTGCTCTAACTGTCCAAAGCATGCAACATTCCAGTGTATGTGGTGTTACAATCTCTTCTATGATGATAAGTATGATGTTGCAAGCTATGGGTTTTTTCACAATTAAGCCATGAGTCAGGCTGAAATGAAAGAAGGAAACTTTAGAATGGGGAGAGCTTTATATGACTGATTTATTTTCTTTGGTGGGGTCCAATCCTGGGCTCAATAGCATGGAGGATAAAGCCCACAGAACCTCAACAGCCTGCCAGCATAGGGGGGAAGTCTTTGCTGAAGAATCATTTCATGGCCACCCAACTCCTACTCCTTTTCAGAAGTAGTGTAGTCATACGCTCTGCCCAGGCTGAGAGCCATAAGTGACAATCAGGTGCATGGAGAGTCCTTGCACTGGAATAACTCCTGCATCAAACATAGCTGATTTGAGAAGGAGGCAGAGAGCTCATTTATGTTAGTTACCAGTACCTCTAAGAACCTCTGCAGCTCCTGCCTGCTGTTTGGGTAATGGACAGCCTTCCACAGGGTCTCTGAGAGCCCTGTCTGCAGCCAGTTTATGCTCTCCATAATACTGAAGAACAGACTTGAGGGCATGACTTATAGTTTGCACTAGTCAGCAGATGATGGAGAGGTGCCTGTATCTACATATGCATAATAAGATGGAGGCTGCCGATCACAACTGGAGTCTTCTAGACATTTATTTAATCCCTTCTCAACCTGTATTCTTGTATCTTGTATATTCCTGTATTCTTGTATCTCTACAGTAGGTATATTTTTTACTATATTTCTTTCTGTTTATTCATGAGCTTCATAAAACTATGCTTATTAAACTTTTTTTAAAAAAAATTCTATTTGCAAGCAGCCAGGAACACAAAGTGAATGACAATTCATAGGGCTTTAGTAATATACAGAACATTTACTGAAAAGAAGGGAGCTCAGTTGTTGCATATGTTGCAGAACTAACAATGATCTTGGAAACAATGTATATCACAGGAGGAATGATTGTGCAAAAATACTTTCCCTGTCACGCGAATACAATAGGTGTTGTGTGCAGTGGTAACATATAAATAATTATGAACATTAAGTGGCAGGCACAGCTGCCGTGACATTTTTTAGTTCGTAGATGATAAAACAGTTCTGCATTAGAAACCCTCCCCATTCTGATGTAAGAGGGTTTCTTTCAACCAGCACTGATCACATATGTCACCTTGGTATGGCAGTTTTTGCTGAGCTTTAATTTGAGAGCTTTCAAAAGCAAGATGAGTGACCATAGTAAAAACAATCTAGCAATCAATCTCACCTTTCCCACCCTTTAAAATGGGCCCTGAGCCAAAATCCAGATCAACCAGCCCTGAATTTTTGGGGATGAGGAAAGGTCCGATATGAAAATTTGATCTGGATCTGAATTATGCAACTGGCACCTATCTTTAATATGGGTTTATTGCATATGTAACTTTTGTCTTCTGTGTAGCACACTTTTAAATTTCTGTATGCCCACACTGTGTTCAGAAGGATGAACCAGAGGGATCCTTTTTGGATCATGATTCTGAGTCAAGTGTCATAGGAGACACCTACCGAGTATCTGCTTATGGATACTTCATTTTTATCCTTTCTAGTTTTGTTGTTCTTTAAATATAATATTGATGATCTGTGTATGGGAAAATGGTAGGGTCAGAACCAGTGTTCAGTATCTGGATCTGAATTTTGCAGACAATGACCAGGTCTGTATTAAAAAGAACTTTTCATGCATTGAAGCCAAAGTTATGTTTTCTGGAGCAGAGGATTAGAGGGTAAAGGATGAGGAATGGCTAAAGAAAGTGTGGGTAGACACCGCTCCTGTGATTGTAAGACAGAGATAAATATCTCAAAGCAAGAAGTGAGTGGAGAGAGATCTGGAACTTTTCTGTGAGGAAGGGAAGGGAGGGGAGAGGAGGTACTGGAAATCAGACCACAAACTGGAAACTGTAGCAATGGATAAAGTCAAGAAAAGACTCTATATATTTTCAGGGGTGCTGGAACAATTTTTATAGTGGGGATGCTGATGATGTATTTGATGTTTGTTATTACTACTTCAAGCCAGGGGTTGTGGAAGCACTCTCAGCACCCTTAGTTCCCTAGTTGTATATTTAGATAGATAAGAGATGGATCACAAAGATCTAAGACATAACTGGTGAGGGCTAGAGAGAGGCAGGGGGAAGGAAGGGAGGATGAGAAGTTATCAGAGACTTAGAGTCATTTAATGCCTGAGCCATTGTCTGGAAACTCAAAAGCAGCTGGAGTCCCATTAGATAGAAAGGAAATGTTTCCCCAGTTATCTCATCTTAATACAACTTGGAAGGCTCAGTACTTCAGCAGCACCTAACCTTGAGAAATTCAGATGGTATCTTGAGTAGTCACATGACCTTGATTATCCCAAATCTGCCTCCTTAGGACAATTCATTGGCACAGACCTGGTGGAACTTCTCATGTATTAGCAGCAAAATGATGAGGTATAAACCTCCTAAAGTTAACCATTAGAGATAATTGAGAAATAGATGATAGAGGGAATGATGAACCCACTAGGTGATTCTGAATTCACATTCATCTGCCTGATCAAGAGCTATAATTACACAAAATTACAAATTAAGTGTGGTTTCATTAGGTTCACACCAAGAGAGATAGGTTTTTGTAATGATACAAGTAAATTTACACCAGGGGGCCCTGAATACCTGAGCCAAATGTTTTCTTTCAGCTCCAAAAGCCTTGAATGAAGTTTAAATAGTGTCCATTATCTTTTAAAGGTGTATTGCAAGAGCTGAACCCTGCACTGAAGTTGAAAGTACATTGAGCACAACTAATTACATGAAATCCTCCCCACAACATAGCCCCATATTCCCGTTACCTCCAGGGCGGCTGTGTCTCATTTCTGAAGTAAATTAAAGCCATTGTTCCAAGATAAGCCACTTGTTTAGGTTCTTAAGAGCAACTGTACGTGAAAAAGTTCAATACTGTAGAATTTAGTAAGTGTTTTGTTTCCATAAATAATCAAATAATTTTGCATAAAGAACCCCATCCTCCAACATGGCCTGCAACACGCTTGTAAATCATTCCCACTATTCCAAGTACCTGTAAAGATGAATAGAAGAAAAATGTATGTAATCTCTGTGACATGACTGGATTCTTTATCCTTGAATTCAATGTATGTAGCACCCCTTATTGACTAGGCATTAGCTCACTGGCCCAATCCAGCAAAACACTGAAGTGCATGCTTAATTTTAAGCACAAGTAGTCCCATTGAATTCACGTAGTTCATGAGTAGTCCCAATTCAGTGGGACTAATCATGCTTAAAGTTAAGCACATGATTAAATATTTTGGATTGAACCACAGTGCTCCACACCCTGTAGGACTAAGCTCTTTATTCATTGTTATGTATATGGTAGCTTTATTTATCCACAGTGAAGGAAATTGGTTGTTGTCTATGAATAAACTTAAACTATGTATTCTAATAACATATCACAACAAATTAAAATTAAACAGGCCCCAGTGTTTGCAGGAGTTGGGGGTCTTGCCTGTGGACCTCACAAAGATCATGAGACAGGTTGATCTGATGGTGTCTAGCTCCAGAGGATGGAATTTCCTTGAGATATTGCCTATTGGTTGCAAGCCAGCAGACCTTCAAATTTCAATGCAGTTGAACTTTCCTTTTTAAAAACGTCTTTTTTTTCTCATTAAAAATAAAGGAAATTCTATACAAACATGAGGAGAATAGTAATCATTCAAAACTCAGAAAATGCAAAGGCTTCTTTTGCATATGCATTTTGAGAATAATAGTGAACATATTCTTGTATACTTAGCCCATATAAGTTCGCAGAGAGATCTCTGATTTTTTCATGAGCTCTGTGTAAGCAGTGGAGCCTCCCACTGATGACAATGTCTGCCCAGATGGAGTTCACTGTGGGATCATGGCCTCAGTTTGCTTTATTGTTAACTGCACCTAAGAAGGCTACACACATGAGGAAAAGAAAATGTATGGGACATAGCTACTGGTGAAAGTACTAAAATACAAAATTTAGACAGATGAAAACTTGAGAGGTGAAATCTCAGCCCTATTGACTGTCAATGGAAGTTTTGCTATTCAAAAGAGCCAGGATTTTATCCAGGAAGTCCAAGTCAATTAAGATATACTGGGCCATTTTGTCAATGAAATTAGTATAAGTTTAAAAAGGTGAAAAATCTTATCTTAGTGACTGATAATGTTTAGATATTGTAATATAAAGACTATATCATAATGGATGTGCTCAAGGGAAAGAGATACATATGCATCATTAACTTTAGTATCAAAAGAAGTGATATTCTCAGAACATGCTTTTTATGGAGTTTAATAAACAAAACTAACTTTCCCACCCTTCCATTGTCCCCCAAGTAATGCTAAAAGCTTGTTCTCTTTCTATAACCCCACACTGGAGCCTTGATGCAAGTCTTTGGCTTTACTGGAGCTTAAAATACAAACTAGAGAACTGCAAAGAACAAGGAATATGTGAACTTGAGATTGAACCAAATCAGGAAAAGAAATGGTGACATTCCAAAACAAATATCTTTATGATATTGGATTATATAGCATTCCTTTCTTTCTAGACAGATGAAAACTTTGGTGTGGGGTTCTATTGATCCCACTGGCTGAAAATAGCAAATATAGTCAAGATCTAAAACTTCACCCATTAGTGCCAGGAACTCAGTGCCTGATCAGTGCTACTTCAGCCAAACTGGAATAATGGCATTTCATTTGTTAGCCTAAAACCTAGGTTTTCTTCTTTCTAAGTGGCAAACACTGTCCACATGAGCATGTTTTTCTCTCAGCAGTGTGTGGATAAACAGCAGACAGTTTCTTATTTCTATGTACAGTGTAAGAGAACTCCGTCATTTATTAAGAGATCTGATGATAGAGCCACACTTAGCCCCTTCATACCAACTCTTTCAGACCCAGTTCCTGGAATGTTCTTTCTGATGTATTCCTAGTGATTGGAGGATCCAGATCTGGGGTCCATCATATTCCTGAGGATTCAAGTTTGGGCTTTATCTCTTCACAGCTAGGTCTTCCTGTTTCCTTCCTTAAAGATCTTTTCTCTTTATCCTCCCCATAAGGGCTTTTCTATATCTGCCCCTCCACTGTGGAGAGGGGAAGGAAAAGCCGGTGGTGGAAGTAGACTTTTTCTTCTCCCTCTCTACAGAAGGGAATTGAAGGAGGCCCATACTGTTTTCTTTCTCTATTCCTGTATGCAAGGCCCACGGTTGTTCTTCTTTCCTTCTCCCTACACTGCTGAGAGATTAGGAACATGTCCTTTAGCAGAGCAGAGAGGGCACTAATTTGTGGGAAATGCTTCCTGAAAGTCCAGCTGTTCAGGAATTTTTTGATTAAATATTTTTTGTTGAAAAATGCAGATTTGTGAGAACTAAAATTTTTTTCAAGGAAAGGATGCATCCTGACTAATTTCCTCTTCTTTGAAAACTTTTTTGGAAAAAACTTCCAAAACTGTTGAAATGTCCCATTTTGACATTTTCTAAGTGTAAAAGTTATTTTTTTCAGTTTTAAACAAGTTTTTATTTAGAAATTAAACTTAATTTATAGTAAAAAAAAATTCATAGAAATTTAAAAGTTCAAAATTAAAACTTTTTTTTTAGAAGTATCAGATGGAAATGTTGTGATTGACCTGATCTGATTTTTTAAATAGATTTTTCAGTTCATGAACATTTTCAGGATGTGGACTTTTTGCCCTGACTCAGAATGGAAATAAAAATGAAGTTCTTGAAAAGACTCACAGGATGAAAAAACTCTTTCCTGCCTCTCTCTACAGAAAAGAATGGCAGACCAAGACATACTTGTGAGAGCACTTGGCCTAGTTAGAAACCATGATTAAAGCTGTGCAAAATGCAGTTGTCAGATCTGAGCCTTTTTCCTGCTTGTGATTTGTCAACAAACCAATTACAGTTTGGGGGTATTTATTTGTTATTCAAAATATGTTGACAATGAGGTTTTACCATCATAACTGAGCCTTGCATTTTTGGCAAAATTGTCTAGTGAAAGTGCCCCTTAAACACTATATTTGATATTCAGAATTCTGTACTCAGTTTGTGCCATTATGTCATGCAGTATGGTTTCTGTTCCCTGATTGGATAATTTCACTTTTATAAATAGGAGCAGTGCTATAGGAGCATTGAATCTTTCAGGGAATAAGTGGGGAGCCTCTAGGAGAATGTCACAGAGGTAAGCAGACCTAAGGAATTACAAGAGGTCGTTTGAAATATTTTCTATCCTCTTTTGCCCAAGAAAGATTTTTATATGTGACTGTGTACATGACACCTAATTATTTTTTAAGAGCTGGATTCCTTCCTGACTAAGGGGAAAAGATATAAACCATAATTATTAGGCATTGTCAGTCTTTGCATTCAAGTTTTTTCTCATCACATTTCCAACAATTGGATATATATGTAAAGGGAGTTGGTCGGTTGGCAGATGAGCATCTCAGTAGGAAGGTACCAGTCATCATGAGTAAAGGTGGCAGAATCAGACTGGTCCAGTGGATAGTGCTCTGGGTAAGGACTCATGATTTTATTCCCAACTCAGCCACTAAATTGCTGTGTTCCCTTGGGTGCAAATTGGTTCACCTCTTGTGCATCAGTTTCCTCATCCATAAAATGGGGATGACGATTGTGATGGTTTCCCTCCGGGATGCCATCTGGAACACTGCCACCTGCACGTTGAGCCCTCTGCCCCATCAGCCTGGGCTCCTTCTCACACTGTGCTGCTGTAACAAGTTGCAAAGCCCTCCAAGCTTGCACTTTCTCCAGCATTCACACAGGTAGGGACATACCCAGCTGCAGTCACATGCAGGCTCTCTAACCACCAGCTTCCTAGCCTAGGACCCCAGAACAGAACCATCCTGCCCTGGCCAAATAGGGCCAGTATATGGATTTAACACTTGGTCCTCTTCTCCCACAATGTGAAGAGGATCATGCACGTTTGTGGTAACCAAGCTGAGACTTTCCCTATACATCTTAGTCAAACACACACTGGTTTGGATTAAAACATAAAATGAGTTTATTAACTACAAATTGATAGATTTTAAGTGATTATAAGTGATAGCAAACAGATCAAAGGAAATAACCTAGTAAATAAACAAAACTGCAAACTGAGCTTAACACACTAGATAGGTAGGATATGAATTAGCAAATTCCCACCCTGAGTGATAAACAGGCTGGCAGATTTTTAAGGCACAATCTGCCTTGGCTTTGCAGCTTGGCTTTCCCAGGTTTTCATACACAGGCTAGAAATCACTTTAGCCTTGGACCATCACTTCCCCCTGGTTCTGTCTTTATTCCTCAAGTGTTTCCAAGTGTGTTATTGTAGGGAGAATGAGGTATCCCCATGATGTCATTTTCCCCCTTTTATACCTTCTTCCCACTTGCTGGAAAGCTCTTTTGCTGTGACCTGGGTCAAAGAGTTCCCATTGTGTAATGCAATCTCTGAGAGGTTTCTATTGTACACAGTTCTTGGGGTAATCCTTGTGCTTGTGTGCATTTCCTCAATAAGTCATTAACATTGTTTGACATTTTTACTGTTGTACCTGAAAGGCTGCTTGTGGCTGTTTTCAACCTCACAACATGTTTCAATAACACATACTTAGCCAAACTTCATAACTTCATACAACATACAATCCAACAAGATATTAATGTCTAGCAGATCAAGACTTTTAGAATGATACCTCACAAGGCATACTTTGCACAAAACATATCCTAATTACATGACAGAGGTGAATATTGGGGTGCCAGGATGTCACAATGATTGCATGAGTTCTTTTGTAAAGTGTGTTGAGATCTCTGGATGGAAAGAGTTGTATAAGAACTAGATACTATGATGTGTTTTTAAAAGCTAGAATATAGTTTATTCTATATATAATATATAGAGACTATAAGTATGTAAGCTTAAATGTAGTCAGGACTATAAAGGGAAGAATGTAACCCTGCTACAGAATATGTGTTGCTCTGTGCATACCATCTATAATTTCCATTCGCTATGATGAGTGCGAGTGTGTGTCACACATCTAATGGTTTCATTGGGAATACTCATGAAATAATGTACTACTCAGTGTGAGTGAGGATGGCGGAACTGAGTTCAGTGATTTGAGGAGGTTGTTTGTTGTTCACATTGTGATTTTTCCTTCTTGTTCTTAGTTACTATAGGAATAGGCTTTTTTTACACCATTTAAATAGAAATCCCCAATGACTGAATATATTGAACATATTATCCTGTCAGTGCTGAAGGCTCAGCTTAGAAGAGAATTGAAGTTATGGTGGTGATGGAAAGTGTAGTATTCTCTGTTTGACTCCTAGTAGATACTTGGTCCTTCCTCCTCATAATAACACCACCAATCCCCAAGCAATCTGGGTTTCTTGGCAGTGTTGCCTTCACAAGTGTTGAGGGATTGAAGGGATATACGTACAAGTCATCCTCTTGCCTTTCCCTCCTAGGAAAAGAGATTTCTCTTGCCAGGTCCCCTTGATATGCTGGAAGCAGAGCAATTTAACAAATCTGATTAAAGTAGTTGGGATGCAGTGTGTGGATTATAAGGCACTTGAAAACTACACATTACCTGTAGTATTTCTGGCCAGGGTGAGGAGAGCACTTGTGTCGCCCTCCTTCACCTCTCCTGAACTGCTGGATGATTAGAAGAATCACAATTATAGACTGGCAAATCATTCAAATAAAAGAAGAAACTACTCTGATCTTTGTTCAAAGCTTAAGCCCAACCTGAACTGAATCTTCTTTGAGGTTTGCATGGAGCCTGTCTAGCACTGATCAAATGCTCTATATGATCAGGAAAAAAATTTTGGACCAAGCAGATTTGGTCCTTGCACATTCTTTACTCCTATCCTAAAACCCTCTTTCCTCAGTCCTTGCTTTCAATGGGAGTTTGTCTGAGTTAAGGACTGAATAAAAAGTAAGGAGCAAGAGAAAGGATGTTTTTGTGATTAAAGCACTAGACTGGCATTCTGGAGATCTTGGTTCACTTCCTAGCTCTGCCACAGGCTTCCTGTGTAATGCTGGACAAGTCACATCACTTTTTGTACCTCATCCCCATCTGTAAAATAGGGATAATAATGCTTTTTCTTCCACTTTTGGTCTTTTATTTAAATATCAGGGATCCTAGGGACTATTGTAATTTAATTAGGACCTCAGGATTTGGCCCAACAAAAAGGCATTTTCATTTACAAAGGAGATTTGCTAAGGAAACTATTTTTTTTAATTAAGAGTTGGCAACTTTTAGAAAAAACTTTAAAAGGATATGATTATACTGACAACTATTTTCCATATGAAATACAAGGAATTACTGTAAGGACAATAAAGAGTCCAGTGACAGGGTGCCATGCCCCCAGGCCAGTGGGAAACAGATGCTCAGGTATAGCCTGGCCATTATGAAGATTTATACACTGGTAAGGGGAGTGGGACAGTGCAAATTTTCATCACTGCATATCATGATCAACTGCAGTTAATTGTCTTTTTCCTTTACAGTCTTGGTGCTATGGGACAGATTCCTCAGTTGGTTTAAATGGGCCCTACTCTACAGACTTCAGCAGATTTGAGCATATTTCCACTAGCTGAGGATCCAATCTGATATTTTTAAATGAAACAATTCTTGTG
The DNA here is from genome assembly GCF_965140295.1 of Lepidochelys olivacea. Classification (NCBI taxonomy): domain Eukaryota; kingdom Metazoa; phylum Chordata; order Testudines; family Cheloniidae; genus Lepidochelys; species Lepidochelys olivacea. The sequence continues at coordinate 74,780,496 of NC_140417.1, read as the reverse complement.
CGTTTCTTCTTCAGTCAACCAAAACCAACTTAAATATCTCTCCTGGACCTAATACTTTTTCATTAAAGAGATTCTGCTTGCTCCGTTGCTATGTGTATGGTTGGCAAAGGCACTTTCCCTTTCATTCTTTACTTAAACCTTTATTTAATTTCAGAGTGCTATATCCTATTGTAGGAAGGAGCAATAGCACCTGGGCATTTTATTCGGTTCCAAATAGCCACATATCATGGTTGGGTTATCTTATATTATTAATTTTTCTCTTTGTCCCCTTCTCTTGCCCTTTTTCAGTCTTGCATTAAAATAAATCAATATTCCATTGCGTGTGAAATATCACAAAATGCAAATAAATCCACGGCAAACTGATTCAGAAACAGGATTTTAATTTCATCATAAATCCCTCTATTAAATAAAATTTTATTTTTCTTAAAGAATTTTTTAAAAACAATCAAAAGCATCTTAAACACTTCCTTTTCCATATGGCAACTCACACTGGCACAAAATATGGGCCTGATCCTGAGATCAGTTGCCATACGATAAAAGATCAGTTATGCAGTAAATAAGATGTTCTCTGCCTTCTCTCCTTACTGACCAGCGTCCTGAGTGCTTGTTTTTAATTACAAAATAGCACAGTCATTTCTAAGGCCAATAGCCGTGATACCACAGAAAGAAGGCAGTGGCTTCCCCCCACAAGATGGAGAAGCTTCTGTTTGTGAATGACAGACTCTTCAAATATATATCTTCAAGGCCACCAACAAAAACAAATGGTGATTGACCACATCAACTTTTTCCCTTTCAAATTTATTCTGGTGTAAGAGTTCTGCGGTAAAGTAGGCAACCTGATTCAGGGGATGTCTAATGAACGGTGGCACCGGTTGGCCTCTGAGAGACTGAGGGAATTCCCTGTAATCCCTGTCTGTCCTCAACGTTTTACTTTCCTGCCAAAGCTTAGACTCACAAACTGTAGCTCAACAGTCAGGTATCCTGACTGAGAAGCTTTTGAAATATTGCTCATTTTGGCCAAGCTGATTTGATGGTTCTGGAGCTAGCACCTCCCATCAGTAACAAAAGATATTGGCTCAGCTGGTGCTGACTGGGAGCCAGTCCTGAAGTTCTTAAAGCAGGAACTATGGGTGTTCTTATTCTGGCAGGATTGCAACTGAACCAGCGTGAGTTTTCCTTGAGAAAGGATTGAGCTTAATCTACTGCACAGTGTGGAGGTGAGCAAATCTGCTGGGGCAGATGTGGTAAGTACTTGAAGTTGGAGAAAGGAGCTAGGCAGAATATTCATCATACTTCTGTGTAGCTAACTAACCTCTTTTGCAAATATCCATGTGGCCTCTTTAAGGGGGAAAGGCCTATGGTTGGTAGGAGGAGCTGTATTAAGTTATATGCTATCTCCCAAAAAATCTGTGGGGTGCTCCTGAGAAAATGTTGCAGAAAGCTACCTATTCCCTTCTATGGAGCAACAGAGGATAACTGGCTCAGTGAGCCAACCGCTGCCTAGCGATTGGTCTTCCCATGCTCAGAAAGGAAGCTGGTCCAGAGATTAGGATGCTAGCCTGGGATCTAATCTTGGGAGGCCTGCATTCAATCTCTTGCTTCACCCGAAACTTCCTACGTGATGGGCACAGCCTTTCTGTTCCAGTTTCCCATCTGTGAAATGGGGATAATAATAATTCTCTAACTCACAAGATTGTTGTGATGATAAATACATTAGAGTCAGTAAGACATTCAGATACTCAATGTGGGACATAGAAGTACCCTGGATAGATGGAAGGCTTACCTCCTAGAGGCCTACAAGGGAGTGCAGGAAGAAATCCCTTCGCAAAGATAACTGAGATCTGCTTGGTTGAGGGCCTTTCTGGTTCCACCCTCTGGCTGCCGCACATCTCCACTGATGCTGCAGGTAGGAGGAGATTGTATAAACTCCATAGGTCCATTGGAACCCCTAAGTTTTGGCATTAGTTTGTTCTTGTCCCCTAGTTTTTGTGCAGGAAGGTAGCATATGACCTGATTAAGGATAACAGGTTTTAGCCTTTATTTCAGTTGAAGTGAGACATGGAAAGCAACAGCTAGAAGCTTTTTTCAATGTGTTTATGATAGCTCTATTTGTCTTGAGCACAATATTGGACAGAATTACCTAAATTCACATCTGGACTTATAGAAAATATTGATGTGAGTAATTACTCCTTGTCCATATATTTAATTATTTTTGATTGTGGAGAAGGCAAGACTTGGAAGATTTTTTTCCAACCACGGGTCATGAAGAATCATTGAGTCAGCTCACAGGAAAGATTTCAAGATATGGAAAGTGAAGGACTGTAGCAGCAGGAAAAACAGAGAAGTTTTTCACTGTAAAAACATAAAAAGCCAAGAAATCTATCACAATTGTTAAAAGTTGCTGCAAGAAGGGACGCTGAATATGACAAAGGACAGGCCATACTCAGAATATATCAAAGAAAAAAAAATGAGCAAAGTGTCTTAGGGAAGGATGTTATGTTCTCCAATTCTTATTCTGCAGTGAGAGAAGGAAGAAGAGAAAATGAAATAAAAGATGGGAAACATTTAAGATATCACAGGGTTGTACAAGAATATTTTAGAGACAAGGAAAATGAGATGCCACTGAACACTGCAATTACAACCAAAAAATTACATTGAAATTACATAGCTGAATAATAAAGTGAATATTGATATGGGGTGACCCTTAAAGATAAAACTTACAAGGTCAGGATATATCACTGTCTTCAGACTCCTCCCGCCGCCCCCGCAAAAAATGGGGAAGGAAATTGCCCCCAAAGGAAAGAGAAAGATAATAAATGGGGATAGGAATGAAAAAACATTTAGAGCTGTGTGTCTCAACCTCTCTCAAGTGACCACAGTAAATTTCTGTATTTGTGGGTCTGTCTATTTTAGTACCAGATAGCGCAAAACACTACCTCAGTTGGCTTTCTGCAGAGAAGTAGCAACATCCAGTGATTTTTTTTTATTTTCAATTAATTTGATCTATGTAGGTGGATCACCTGTTGTGTATCTTAAGGAGCTATCCCTTTTTTCACAGCCGATGTACCTTGTCCCAGACAAATGTTGATAAATAAGTTGATGTATCATTTTCTTACTTTCATACATCTGTCATGTATTTTGAAATGCAATGGAATTCTCTCTCTCTCTCTCTCTTTAATTTATTTCTTTCAAAATAGACTTTGTGGTAGTTATTGTTTGAACACTGTTTTTGTACCGTCAACTCTGACATGAAACAGTCTCCAAAGCTGCTCAAAAATTGGCCTTTCCAGGAAGATGTCAAAAAAGGTGTCCTGAGCTCTTCACCACAGCTGACCTGAGTTGTCTTTGAAGCTGTATTACTGGTGTAGTTGCACAGCATTCTTTTATTCAGGATAGCATAGTCCTGGCATGGCAAATTCAAATTCTGCCTTTATATACACAGTAGAGTCATGTGGCAAATGTGGCAAAGATAGAAAATTATTTAGATTAGTTACGTCTAAGAAGGCTTGTGAAGAATCTCAGAAAGAATTCTAAGGCCTGGTCTACACTTAACGTTTTGATTGGCAGCTGAACCACTACTCAGGGGAGTGAAAAATTCACACCACTGAGAGATGTATCTATACCAGCTGAACCCTGGGGTAGATACAGCTATCTAGCTACCACCATTTAGGAAGGAGGATTACCTACAGCAATGGGGGGAAAAAAACAACAAGAAAAAAACTTCCATTGCTGTAGGAAAAGTCTACACAATAACACTATCAGGGGATAGCTACAGCATCATAACTGTGCCACACCTTTAGTGTAGACTTAGCCTGGGTGTTAGGAAATGTGATGACAGGTCAAACTCAGTGTGGAAGAATATAAGGTGTCATGAAACCTGTAAGGCACCTTGGAGACGAACACATTTATTTGACAATAAGCTTTCGTGAGATACAGCTCACTTCATTGGATGCATTCAGTGGAAAATACAGTGGGGAGATTATATACATAGAGAACATGAAACAGTGGGTCTTACCATACACACTGTAACTGCTGGAAATGGCCCACCTTGATTATCACTACAAAAGGCCTCCCCCTCCCCGCCCACTCTCCTGCTGGTAATAGCTCACCTTAAGTGATCACTCTTGTTACAGTCTGTATGGTCGCACCCATTGTTTCATGTTCTCTATGTATATAAATCTCCACACTGTATTTTCCACTGAATGCATCCAATGAAGTGAGCTGTAGCTCACAAAAGCTTATGCTCAAATAAATTTGTTCGTCTCCAAGGTGCCACAAGTACTTCTTTTCTTTTTGCAAATACAGACTAACACAGCTGCTACTCTGAAACCTGTAAGGAAATAGGTTGCAACTAACCTGTGTATTTGGAGGAGAAAGATCTAGCTACCGCTGTGTGTGACTCAGCAAAGGACTCACCTCAACATGCAGCAACAGTGAATAACATGTGAGGCCAATAACAGTATTAGGAAGAGGGATATAATAATACCATTACAGAAACTGACCATGTATACTCACATGTATCAATGAAAATCATCAAGTGCATAAGCTGAACTCTGAGTTCACTTTTTGCCACCTCATCTTCTAAAGGAAATATAGTAGCAGAAAGAGAAAAGTCTAGAAATGAGCAGTGGGAATGATTACAGGAGTGGGATGGGGGCTTCCATGCAAAAAACAGAGAAACAAAAAACAACCCCCCCTCCCAAGATTTAAAGGACTTGGGTATGACTTCTCAAAGTTAGATGTGTAATTTTCATACATGCTGAGCAACTGAAGCTTCTATTTACTTCAAGGAGGAGTACAGGTGCTGAGAACCTTAGAAAATTAGTGTCTGTTAGTGGGTAAATACAGATTTGGGTACGTAAAGTTCGAAACTAAACCCCATATTTTGACAGCAAGATGAATGGTCTGATTTTCAGTTAAAAGATTGTGCTTTAGGTTTATTTATTTAGACTATTTATTCTAGAAAGGGAGACAATAAGATTCCTATTTTTAGTGAGGGTTATTACCCACTGGAACAACTTAACAAGGGGTATGGTCCAAGGCTTTCTAAAATATATTCTCTATTTCAAGCACAAATTTTTAGACTAGTTGCAGGACTCACTGTGGTGAAATTCTATGCCGTGTGTCATGCAAGAGGTCATCTAGTTCATTTTAATGGCCTTAAAATCTATGCATTCTGAATGGTAAGAAGTTATAAGAGGCCTGCAATTTAATGCACATCATAGAGAAGATCTGCTCTGTGTTCCTATTTACCCTGTCCTATAATAAAAGGAGACATCCAAATAAAACCTCAGCACATTTAAATTTGCTCATTTTTATGTATCATATAATTAGCCTCCAAAATGTTTGGCCTCAAGATATTATTGAGGCAAATAGATTAGTATAGATTTTAGAAGAATAAGAAACTTATCTGAATAAGAACAAAGGATAGTCTAGCTTTGTTGTGATCAAATGGCATTCTTATTCATATCTGTTTCTTTACTTTTAAAAAATCTATACAAAGCTATTTGACTCAATCATATCTTCAGGCAGTATGAGCCTGATTCAAAGGCATTGAAATTAATTATAAGATTCCCACTTACTTCAGTCATCTTTGGATCAGGCCCTAAAAACTGGAGGCTGATTAAATTCTGATTCTATAGTGCATTATTTCAGTTTTATGCTGGCATGAATCCATAAAAATCAGATATTAAAAGGCACCTGCAGCAGAATTACAATTTGTATTTACAATACATCTGGTTGGAAAATGAAAATTCTATTTTGTTTTGGTTAAAAATTTGTGTCCATTAACATTTTTGATAAGCTCTAATTTCCATAATTCCTCCCCATATTTAGAACACTTATTCATAGGAATATTATTGACTCCTATTTCTGAATGAGCTGTGTGTGGACCTTGGGGTCTTAAAAGCAGGCTGAAATGGAAACTGATGATGAGCAGAGTTTACTATGATGGCTTATTCTTTGCTTGGTGTGTGCCAATCACCTCACATCAAGTTCTGTCCTATTATGTTCTATTTAGGTTCTTATTAAAGCTGCCAAAATTTTTCACACAAAATATTTTCCCTCCCCCATAAATAAATAAATGACCTTTAAAAATGGCAAAACATTATCAACCATCTCTTTTCCAAGCTGAAAAGTCCCAGTTTTATTAATCTCTCCTCATACGGAAGCCATTTCATACCCTTAATCATTTTTGTTTCCCTTTTCTGAATCTTTTGCAATTCTAATATAGCTTTTTTGAGATGGGGCAACCACATCTACACACACAGTATTCAAGCTGTGGGTGCACCAGGGATTTATATAGAGTCAACATGATATTTTTTGTCCTATTACCTATCCCTTTCTTAATTATTCCCAGCATTCTGTTCACTTTTTTGACTGTCGCTGAACATTGAGTGGACATTTTCAGAGAACTATCCACAATGACTCCAAGATCTCTTTCTTGAGTGGTAACAGCTAATTTAGGCCCCATCATTTTATATGTATAGTTGGGATTATGCTTATCGGGTATTGGATTGGGACTCAGGAGACATGAGTTATATTCCTGGCTCTGCCACTGGTTTGCTGGGTGATCTTTGTAAAGTCACTTCCTTTTCTGTGCCTCATTTTCCATATCTGTAAAATGGCAATAACGATACTGACCTCCCTTGTAAAGTTATTTGAGTATTATGGGATTCAAACCACTATATAAGAACTGGGTGCTGTTAATATGAGTGTCTTTTGGCACATGTAATTCTTAATATATTCTATATATATTCTAAATATTCACCAGATCTCTGTGGATATATGGATAGTTTGATTGACTGAGAAGGCTCGTAGAGACAGTTTAAGGGTTTATTTACATATTCCTTTATTTTCTTATTAACATCAACTTTTGTTAATTATTTAAATTAAGAAATAACATTTTCGCTCTCTTTTTTTGTTTTGTTCTTATTTTATTCCCTCTCTCTCTAAACCCTTTACTGGATTTGGTTAAACTTGTTCTTTGCTTCAGAAGCCCTGGATAACTGAGAAGCATTTAAAAGCAAAATGCATAGACCTTGTTCATAACTAAGGCCCCAGTCCTGGTAACACTTTAGTACTTGTTTAACTCAATAGGATTATTCATACTCTCAGACTTGTTCATGTGCTTAAGTATTTAAAGGGTCAGGACTTTAGGGAAAAATTCACCCAGTAAAGAGGTCCAGTACTTAAATCATTTAAAACTTATTTTGAGGACTGACATAGAAATTATATGGTGGTCTGTAAGTGGATTTCTCTCTAAGAATGTAATTTTATCTCACACAGCACTAGACATGGCCAGAAACTGACATCTGAAGAAGAGCTCTGGGTAACTCAAAAGCTTGTCTCTTTCACCAACAGAAGTTGGTCCAATAAAAGATATTACCTCACTCACCTTGTCTCTCTAATTCTGTTTCATGATGACTTCTGAGTTTAAAAAAAAAAAAAATCCCTATCAGAATGAAACCAACAAAAACTTGTCAAAATGTCTGTTTTCAGATTAAAAAAAAAAAGGACAGGTTTTCTCTGTGTCTCTCTTTTCTTTCTCTCTGGAGTTGGACAGTGAGTTCACCCTGGACACCAGAAACACTTCCATTGAAAATACTGTCAGACTCAATACATCTCTGCAAAATGTATGTACATTTTGATTTAGACAAAAATAGCATTTGCTGATGAAAAAATGTTTAATCAAAAATGTTCCAACCAGTCCTACCCAGCACTCTTATTTGGCTCTTTTTACTAATCATACTTCATTGTACGTACAATGTACTTTTTACTAATTGTACTGTATGGGGTGCAGTTGAGTTGACTGATCTGATTTCCAGCTCTGACAGGGTTAAAAATGACTTGAATTGAAATTGAAATAAATTTGGTGATCTCTGTTGGTTATATTTAATTGTTTCACTTCATACTGAAATAAATTGGCATAGGTCAGACTTTGCTCATGAAAACTGCAGCTTTGGGTTTGCAGGCGAGGAGTGACTCATGAACATAGCAATGTAGAGTCCCAGGAAGAGGAGATCCTGGGCATTACAAATGAGGTCGAGAGTCACTGGAAGAACTGATGGGTGAAGAGGCTCAAAGCTTACAAGGCAGTACCTACCTAAATTCTCTCTGCTCCGAGCCAGCATAATTATTCTGTACTTTTCATGAACACTGAGATGTCAAAAATAATGAATATAAGACGTATGAGATGTGAATATTTTGAGGAAGATCAACAGTTCTTTGAAAAAAGTAACTCAGAGAAAATTAAAGAGTATCTGCCTAGAAACCATACTGAAAACCCCTACACTACTGAATGGATCTGAAAACAATAATCATCTTGAGCCCAAGATGACTAAAAAAGAACCAAATATAAATTCCCCATTTGTGGAGATCCATAGAATACCATGCATGAAAAAACTCAAGAAAACTGAAATTTTTGCTGAAATCTTTCACACTTTTTATGGGATCCCCACCCCCTTAGATGTAACTGCATTGATTTCAGTTGAGTTAATCCATATTTACGCCAGTAAAAGAGAGATCAAAATCACAGTCTCCAAATGGGAGAAATTAATGATGTCTCTGATGACTTGTCAATTAATATTAGTTTACATATACAGTATATGAATGATGGAGGATGATTAGAATGAGCAGATAGAGATATACATGAAAGCTACATGAAAGCTACAGCCAGTAATTGAATAATCTTTCAGCTGTATTAACCCGCTGACAGTGGCGGATTTAGAGTTAGTGGGGTCCTGTGCGCAGCTTCATTTTCACACTCACCCCCCACCTTGGGACCCAACCAAGAAAAAGAACATTCTCTCTTATTCACACACACGCATGTCTGGTTTTCATTCTTTTTTTCTTCAGCCTCCTCCTATATTATAAGTAATGGGAAGTAAATGAAAATAAAGTGAGGTACCTTGATTGGGGCAGGGGGTTGGGGTTCAGGAGGGGATGCGGGCTCTGAGAGGAAGTTAGAGTGTTGGGTGCGGGCTCTGGGCTGGGGCAGGGATGTGCGGGAGGGGTCAGGCTCTGAGAGGAAGTTTGGGTGCAGGCTCTGGGCTGGGGCAGGGGGTTGAAGTGTGTGGGGGGGTAGGGGGGCAGTGCTTACCTTGGGCGGCATGGCTCCCAAAGTGACCGACACACACACACACACCCCTCCAGCAGTGGCTCTTAGGCAGGGGTAGGGGCAAGGGGGTCTCCGCACGCCACTGCCCAATGGGAGTTGCGGAGTCGACACTCAGGGCAGGGGCAGTGCACAGAGACACCCCACCCTCACCCCCCAGGGGCCGCAGGGACATGCCAGCCGCTTCCGGGAGCGAAGTGGCGTGGAGGGAGGGAGGAAAGCAGAGTGGGCAGGGAGCCACCTTAGGCCTGTTGCTGGCATGTCTCTGTGCACCCCTTGGTGGGAGGGGAGCAGCCCCACCCCAGCCAGGGGCATGCAGAGATGTGCCAGCAGCCAGCCACTTCCAGGAGTGGCGTGGAGCCACCAGCCATAGCATGCAGGCAGCCTGTCTGCCTGAGCCCTGCTGCGCCGCCGGCTTGCATTTTGGGGGTCCCCCGTCACAGGGGGCCCCATGCCACCGCACAGTTCGTTTCATGGTAAATCCGTTCCTGTCAGCTGAGCATCTGGCTTTAAGGCTTTGCGTCTGATCCTGCAGTCTTTGCTACATAAACTTCCATCAGCTTCAGTGAGTTTTTTGCTTGAATAAGGACTGCAGGACTCAACACTTTAAACAGCTTTTAGCACTCATTTAGACTTTTGAAATAACTCTAAATATTTAATGAACATTATCAGCCTTATAACAGTTCTCATGGTGTTTCTAATGCTGAGGCTTTTTCAACTTTTCATGAATTCAGAAATTAATTTAATTAATTCCCTGAGAGAAAAATGCTTGTCTTCAAAGCAAATAAATAAATAAAATTAATAAACAAAACCCTTTTTGTAATTTCGTGAATGTAACACTCAAATGGAGCAGTTTGTTGAAAGCAGCAAAATGCCAATAAACCAATATGTTAACAAAGAAGAACTGTGGCTGGAGGAGCAAATTTTGTTAGGCTTTTCCCCTGTCCTTTATTTTGTAGACATTTAGTCACTGTTGTAAAGTTGCTGAGTCCGTGCTGAGCAGAACCAGACGTTTACATAATTATTAATTATGGGACAAGAAAACAAGAAGAACACAAAAAGCCCATACATTTTTGAAGAGATCCAGTGTTTCAAGGTTTTATACTGTCAGAAGACAGGTAACCACAAAGGGTATGTCTACACTACGGAATAAGGTCGAATTTATAGAAGTCGGTTTTTTAGAAATCGGTTTTATATATTCGAGTGTGTGTGTCCCCACAGAAAATGCTCTAAGTGCATTAAGTGCATTAACTCGGCGGAGCGCTTCCACAGTACCGAGGCTAGAGTCGACTTCCGGAGCGTTGCACTGTGGGTAGCTATCCCACAGTTCCCGCAGTCTCCGCTGCCCATTGGAATTCTGGGTTGAGATCCCAATGCCTGATGGGGCTAAAACATTGTCGCGGGTGGTTCTGGGTACATATCGTCAGGCCCCCGTTCCCTCCCTCCCTCCGTGAAAGCAAGGGCAGACAATCATTTTGCGCCTTTTTTCCTGAGTTACCTGTGCAGACGCCATACCACGACAAGCATGGAGCCCGCTCAGGTAACCGTCACCCTATGTCTCCTGGGTGCTGGCAGACGCGGTACGGCATTGCTACACAGTAGCAGCAACCCCTTGCCTTGTGGCAGCAGACGGTACAGTACGACTGGTAGCCGTCATCGTCATGTCCGAGGTGCTCCTGGCCACGTCGGCTGGGAGCGCCTGGGCAGACATGGGCGCAGGGACTAAATTTGGAGTGACTTGACCAGGTCATTCTCTTTAGTCCTGCAGTCAGTCCTATTGAACCGTCTTATGGTGAGCGGGCAGGCGATACGGACTGCTAGCAGTCGTACTGTACCATCTTCTGCCGAGCAGCCATGAGATGTGGATGGCATGCAGTCCTTCTGCACCGTCTGCTGCCAGCCAAAGATGTAGAAGATAGATGGAGTGGATCAAAACAAGAAATAGACCAGATTTGTTTTATACTCATTTGCTTCCCCCCCTCCCCTGTCTAGGGGACTCATTCTTCTAGGTCACACTGCAGTCACTCACAGAGAAGGTGCAGCGATGTAAATCTAGCCATGTATCAATCAGAGGCCAGGCTAACCTTCTTGTTCCAATAAGGACAATAACTTAGGTGCACCATTTCTTATTGGAACCCTCCGTGAAGTCCTGCCTGAAATACTCCTTGATGTAAAGCCACCCCCTTTGTTGATTTTAGCTCCCTGAAGCCAACCCTGTAAGCCGTGTCCTCAGTCGCCCCTCCCGGCGTCAGAGCAACAGCAAACAATTGGGCATCTGAGAGTGCTGTCCAGAGCAGTCACAATGGAGCACTCTGATGGGGCTAAAACATTGTCGCGGGTGGTTCTGGGTACGTATCGTCAGGCCCCCGTTCCCTCCCTCCCTCCGTGAAAGCAAGGGCAGACAATCATTTTGCGCCTTTTTTCCTGAGTTACCTGTGCAGACGCCATACCACGGCAAGCATGGAGCCCGCTCAGGTAACCGTCACCCTATGTCTCCTGGGTGCTGGCAGACGCGGTACGGCTTTGCTGCACAGTAGCAGCAACCCATTGCCTTGTGGCAGCAGACGGTGCAATACGACTGGTAGTCGTCCTCGTCGTGTCCGAGGTGCTCCTGGCCACGTCGGCTGGGAGCGCCTGGGCAGACATGGGCGCAGGGACTAAATTTGGAGTGACTTGACCAGGTCATTCTCTTTAGTCCTGCAGTCAGTCCTATTGAACCGTCTTATGGTGAGCGGGCAGGCGATACGGACTGCTAGCAGTCGTACTGTACCATCTTCTGCCAGGCAGGCAAGAGATGAGGATTGCTAGTAGTCGTATTGTACCATCTTCTGCCAGGCAGGCAAGAGATGAGGATGGCTAGCAGTCGTACTGTACCATCTTCTGCCGAGCAGCCATGAGATGTGGATGGCATGCAGTCCTTCTGCACCGTCTGCTGCCAGCCAAAGATGTAAAAGATAGATGGAGTGGGTCAAAACAAGAAATAGACCAGATTTGTTTTGTACTCATTTGCCTCCTCCCCTGTCTAGGGGACTCATTCCTCTAGGTCACACTGCAGTCACTCACAGAGAAGGTGCAGCGAAGTAAATCTAGCCATGTATCAATCAGAGGCCAGGCTAACCTCCTTGTTCCAATAAGAACGATAACTTAGGTGCACCATTTCTTATTGGAACCCTCCGTGAAGTCCTGCCTGAAATACTCCTTGATGTACAGACACCCCCTTTGTTGATTTTAGCTCCCTGAAGCCAACCCTGTAAGCCGTGTCGTCAGTCGCCCCTCCCTCCGTCAGAGCAATGGCAGACAATCGTTCCGTGCCTTTTTTCTGTATGGACGCCATACCAAGGCAAGCATGGAGGCCGCTCAGCTCACTTTGGCAATTAGGAGCACATTAAACACCACACGCATTATCCAGCAGTATATGCAGCACCAGAACCTGGCAAAGCGATACCGGGCGAGGAGGCGACGTCAGCGCGGTCACATGAGTGATCAGGACATGGACACAGATTTCTCTGAAAGCATGGGCCCTGACAATGCATGCATCATGGTGCTAATGGGGCAGGTTCATGCTGTGGAACGCCGATTCTGGGCTCGGGAAACAAGCACAGACTGTTGGGACCGCATAGTGTTGCAGGTCTGGGACGATTCCCAGTGGCTGCGAAACTTTCGCATGCGTAAGGGCACTTTCATGGAACTTTGTGACTTGCTTTCCCCTGCCCTGAGGCGCATGAATACCAAGATGAGAGCAGCCCTCACAGTTGAGAAGCGAGTGGCGATAGCCCTGTGGAAGCTTGCAATGCCAGACAGCTACCGGTCAGTTGGGAATCAATTTGGAGTGAGCAAATCTACTGTGGGGGCTGCTGTGATGCAAGTAGCCAACGCAATCAAAGATCTGCTGATATCAAGGGTAGTGACCCTGGGAAATGTGCAGGTCATAGTGGATGGCTTTGCTGCAATGGGATTCCCTAACTGAGGTGGGGCTATAGACGGAACCCATATCCCTATCTTGGCATCGGAGCACCAAGCCACCGAGTACATAAACCGCAAGGGGTACTTTTCGATAGTGCTGCAAGCTCTGGTGGATCACAAGGGACGTTTCACCAACATCAACGTGGGATGGCCGGGAAAGGTACATGACGCTCACATCTTCAGGAACTCTGGTCTGTTTCAAAAGCTGCAGGAAGGGACTTTATTCCCAGACCAGAAAATAACTGTTGGGGATGTTGAAATGCCTATATGTATCGTTGGGGAGCCAGCCTACCCGTTAATGCCATGGCTCATGAAGCCGTACACAGGCAGCCTGGACAGTAGTCAGGAGCTGTTCAACTACAGGCTGAGCAAGTGCAGAACGGTGGTAGAATGTGCATTTGGACATTTAAAGGCACGCTGGCACAGTTTACTGACTCGCTTAGACCTCAGCGAAACCAAAATTCCCACTGTTATTACTGCTTGCTGTGTGCTCCACAATATCTGTGAGAGTAAGGGGGAGACGTTTATGGAGGGTTGGAGGTTGAGGCAAATCGCCTGGCTGCTGGTTACGCGCAGCCAGACACCAGGGCGGTTAGAAGAGCACAGGAGGGCGCGGTACGCATCAGAGAAGCTTTGAAAACCAGTTTCATGACTGGCCAGGCTACGGTGCGAAAGTTCTGTTTGTTTCTCCTTGATGAAACCCCCCGCCCCTTGGTTCACTCTACTTCCCTGTAAGCTAACCACCCGCCCCTCCTCCCTTCAATCACCGCTTGCAGAGGCAATAAAGTCATTGTTGCTTCACATTCATGCATTCTTTATTCATTCATCACACAAATAGGGGGATGACTACCAAGGTAGCCCAGGAGGGGTGGTGGAGGAGGGAAGGAAAATGCCACACAGCACTTTAAGCACAGCACTTTAAAAGTTTACAACTTTAAAATTTATTGAATGACAGCCTTCTTTTTTTTGGGCAATCCTCTGTGGTGGAGTGGCTGGTTGGCCGGAGGCCCCCACACCGCGTTCTTGGGCGTCTGGGTGTGGAGGCTATGGAACTTGGGGAGCAGGGCAGTTGGTTACACAGGGGCTGCAGTGGCAGTCTGTGCTCCAGCTGCCTTTGCTGCAGCTCAACCATACACTGGAGCATACTGGTTTGGTCCTGCAGCAGCCTCAGCATTGAATCCTGCCTCCTCTCATCACGCTGCTGCCACATTTGAGCTTCAGCCCTCTCTTCAGCCCGCCACTTACTCTCTTCAGCCCGCCACTTACTCTCTTCAGCCCTCCACCCCTCCTCCCGGTCATTTTGTGCTTTCCTGCACTCTGACATTATTTGCCTCCACGCATTCGTCTGTGCTCTGTCAGTGTGGGAGGACAGCATGAGCTCGGAGAACATTTCATCGCGAGTGCGTTTTTTTTTCTTTCTAAGCTTCACTAGCCTCTGGGAAGGAGAAGATCCTGTGATCATTGAAACACATGCAGCTGGTGGAGAAAAAAAAAGGGACAGCGGTATTTAAAAAGACACATTTTATAAAACAGTGGCTACACTCTTTCAGGGTAAACCTTGCTGTTAACATTACATACATAGCACATGTGCTTTCGTTACAAGGTCGCATTTTGCCTCCTCCCACTGCGTGACTACCCCCTCAACCTTCCCCCCTCCCTGTGGCTAACAGCGGGAAACATTTCTATTTAGCCACAGGCAAACAGCCCCGCAGGAATGGGCTCCTCTGAGTGTCCCCTGAAGAAAACCACTCTATTTCAACCAGGTGACCATGCATTATATCTCACTCTCCTGAGGATAACACAGAGAGATAAAGAACGGACGTTGTTTGAATGCCAGCAAACATACACTGCAATGCTTTGTTCTACAATGATTCCCGAGTACGTGTTACTGGCCTGGAGTGGTAAAGTGTCCTACCATGAAGGACGCTATAAGGCTGCCCTCCCCAGAAACCTTTTGCAAAGGCTTTAGGACTACATCTAGCAGAACCGCAAATGCCAGGGCAAAGTAATCCTTTCACATGCTTGCTTTTAAACCATGTATAGTATTTTAAAAGGTACACTCACCAGAGGTCCCTTCTCCGCCTGCTGGGTCCAGGAGGCAGCCTTGGGTGGGTTCGGGGGGGTACTGGTTCCAGGTCTAGGGTGAGAAACAGTTCCTGGCTGTCGGGAAAACCGGTTTCTCCGCTTGCTTGCTGTGAGCTATCTACAACCTCGTCATCATCATCATCTTCTTCGTCCCCAAAACCTGCTTCCGTATTGCCTCCATCTCCATTGAAGGAGTCAAACAACATGGCTGGGGTAGTGGTGGAACCCCCTAAAATGGCATGCAGCTCATCATAGAAGCGGCATGTTTGGGGCTCTGACCCAGAGCGGCTGTTCGCCTCTCTGGTTTTCTGGTAGGCTTGCCTCAGCTCCTTCAGTTTCACGCGACACTGCTTCGGGTCCCTGTTATGGCCTCTGTCCTTCATGCCCTGGGAGATTTTCACAAAGGTTTTGGCATTTCGAAAACTGGAACGGAGTTCTGATAGCACGGATTCCTCTCCCCAAACAGTGATCAGATCCCGTACCTCCCGTTCGGTCCATGCTGGAGCTCTTTTGCGATTCTGGGACTCCATCATGGTCACCTGTGCTGATGAGTTCTGCATGGTCACCTGCAGCTTGCCACGCTGGCCAAACAGGAAATGAGATTCAAAAGTGCGTGGTTCTTTTCCTGTCTACCTGGCCAGTGCATCTGAGTTGAGAGTGCTGTCCAGAGCGGTCATAATGGAGCTCTCTGGGATAGCTCCCGGAGGCCAATACCATCAAATTGTGTCCACAGTACCCCAAATTCGAGCCGGCAATGTCGATTTAAGTGCTAATCCACTTGTCAGGGGTGGAGTAAGGAAATCGATTTTAAGAGCCCTTTAAGTCGAAATAAAGGGCTTCATTGTGTGGACGGGTGCAGGTTTACATCGATTTAACGCTGCTAAATTCGACCTAAAGTCCTAGTGTAGACCAGGGCAAAGTGAGATAAAGGCCTGTTTTGTGTTGTGGTAAGAACTCCAGAGCAGATGCTTAGGTGGTTCAGGGCTTATGTTTAACTCTCTGATCCACTCTGTATCTAGGGAGAAGAATGGCTGATGCTTAAGAAGCATAATTCTTAAGTATTTGCCTAACTATAAAAAGCTAGGCACCAAATCTCCGAGCATATTAAGTCACTCACATTATCATTCACCAATAAAACAGCAGCTTGCAAAATGAGGAGAAATGGATAGCACAGTAGTTGCTTTTAGACCTGATAGAGGCTGCTAACATTTGAAAAGTGGTGTGCTTCATTAGAGTCCAGAAAAATCCAACAAAATGGGGAGTAGATGGGCAGAAAAAAATCATTTTTGGATCAACCTGAAACAAATGCTGCCCTACCACCACCACCATTTTTCAGCACTTCCAGCAAACCAACAAAACAACTCTAGTAAGGGTACACAAGTGAGCACATCCCTACAGATACTGGAATGCCTATACCAAAGGTGGCTCTAACAAACAGCTTTTTAGTTTGGACTGGGGTTTTACAAGCCGGGGAAAATATTGGCTAAATTTAAGTATTCCATGAACTATTTGTTTTATTGTGCTAACAAACAGTCTAAACTGGACACTGGCTCATGCTACTGTCTGATTTATTTAAGACACAGTCTTACAAAAAAAGTCATGTTTCTAGCCAAGCAAATTTCCTTAAACAAAATATGTCCAAAAATATCAGCTAAGACAGAAAACAGCTCAAGTGAGGCTTTCCAGCAGTTTATATACAACCACTTTCCATACTCTATCAACTCCAAATGATCCTTGCCTCTGTGTCCACTGGTACTCATATCTATACATATTCCTGCTCATATATCTGCACAATCAAATACATGCCATATAACTAACAGGCTCCGGAATACATATTATTGGTATTATGACAGGTTTATGCAATCAGTTCAGGTATATGACCTTTGTTTTTAATTTCTCTCTTCTGTGCTTGTTCTTGTCTGCTTAGATTTTTCAGCAATCATTATTTTTTAAAAAAGAAAAATCAATCTTCCCTAAAAACATAATTAGCAATACAGATTCCCTCGTTTAAGGCTTCATTTCGAAGGATTTTTGAACATTTGCAGATCCCATTAAAGCCCTTCTTCAGAGCCGGGCCTTCATGTTCATCACTTCAGAAATGGCCTTGCAACTGTTCACACAAATGGAAGATTCTGAGATTCTCTCAGTGATATCATAGCAATTTCAGAAATGCCTCATCTGGATTATACTGTTGGCTTTTTTTCCTGTGGTTTCAGTTTTAAAACATCAATAAATCACTCCTTAGATGGCATTATTAAAGAACTATGACTGTCACTGTTAAGGTCCCTCAGCCATTAGAAGTCTCTCATAAAACAATCTGAAATATCGACTTTGATAACATAATTGTTCATTCGTGGGTGTAAGTTAGAGTTGATGTCAATTCACAGGTTGAGTTTTAAGTTAGGATTCAGGCTGGTTTTGTGAATCGGTTTAGGACAGGGGTGAGTTTGAAGGCTTGGACTAAAAATACACAAACAAAATAAGCCTGGGGGCCTGACTTTAGTCTCCAGCTCAGAGTAGATTTAGGGTGGGTTCTAGATAGGGGTCAAGCTTGAGGTAATTTTGTAGGGGCAAGTTAAGCTTACAGCTAAAATCCTTTGTATGAACTATGGTTAGTTTCAGTGCCAGGTGAAGGGTGTATGCTAAAGTTAATTGGGGGCTGGTTTGTGAACCTGGGTTAGGGTTAGGATTGATACCAGTTCCTTGGCTTGTGCCAGGATCAGTAATGGAGTCTGTTCAATGGTCCAGCTTGTGAGCCCAAACAAGTACTGAAGATTGGGCTGTTTCTCTGGCCGAAGTAAATGAGAGATTTGGGGCTGGTTTGTGGGGCCTGGCTGAGGCTAGGAGTGGCAGTAATATGGGCCTCATTCTATGGTTGGTTTCGGGGGTGGTTTTGAGCCTGAGCTTAGGTAGAGTTTGGTGCCAGTTTGAATGCAAGTTCAACAGCTTGAGTGTCCCTTATTTCGAGACTCCTTTTCACCACTCTGGCATTGAAAAGGGTCCTTAAAACAGGTGTAAATGATAACACCAGAGAGCGGCCTCAGTATTGTGGAAGTATAACATTGTATAAGTATAAGGTTGTATAAGGGAACATGCTGGATACATTCTATATGAGAGGGCATGCCAAAACATGTTACAAAGTATCTGAGGGAGCACACGTAGGGACAGTTAGCTTTTGAATGGAGAAGCAATTAAGATAGAGCCAGCACGTCTAAGAAGCAGGCATCAGAATGGAAGGTGTGAAGGGCAATTAGTTAAGTTAACTGGAAGCTGTTAAAGGAGATTGTTAAGGGTGGCAGGTAATTGAAGATACGTGACTGGTCTCAGGGATCTCAAAGGGTGGTGACTAAAATCTTTTTCTTCTTTTGTCTGTAACTTCTCTGTAACTTGTGCTCCAAAAAACTGTATAAATTAAGAGACACAAGCCCCACTTGGGGGGCTCACTTCTAAATGTATTAGCAGAGCAGCTTTGCTAATAAAACAGAGTGGTCTGATAAATTGTGAGTCTGAGTCAAACTTTGACAGTATAAATGGGGATCAAGCCTCTATGTTCGATAATATAATAACATCCTAATTTCATTATTATTTTTTACATCATTATATTTATTTGGAATATTTTTAATTAATTCTCTGTGTGCCATGGTAGCAGCAGGAGGCAATTTAAAAACACACATTTTTTATTAATTCTAAATAATTACATACATTAATGAAGGGTTCATTTAGCAATGTGACAGACAGATGGAAATCTACAGAAAGAACACAACAAAGATAGAAATAAGAGTTGACGTTGGGAAGAATTAGATAAAAATAATGTGATTAATTCACTTCCAAGAGAAGAGAAGGTGGAAGTAGCAGGACAGTGGGTAAACAAAAAAAAAAAAAAACCTTACTCCTACAGCAGTTCATGCTGAATCAGTGGGTTCCAAGATGAGGTCACCAAAGCTGCATCTGCGTCTCCTTACAGTGGTTTTACTTTGCAAACACCACAGGTGTGCAGCCTACAAACTCCACTGAGGGTCAGGGCATTCAAGATGAGCGTCAAAGTTACATATGAATACTAAAAGAACTGGCAGCAGTGACAGTGGCTGAGACATCAGTCTGTTGTCAAACCTCCTTGGCTCTTGGCACATTACATAAAATGCACATTTATGTCAAAGTCTGTGCATGTACCTGACACTTATGTAAAGCACAAACTTAGTTCAGGGAGAGTTTCAGACAATTTTCTTCCTCTTTTTGGGGAATAAAAAAGGAATGAAAGAAATCAAGCAGAGGATGCATAAAATAAAGAAAACGGATTATGAAACAAACAGCGTTTGGGGTTAGAAAGAATACAGACACTAATCAGTGTTTGTTACAACTAGGACAAAGCCACGTAGAATACATATGTTATCAGGGTTCAAAAAGGCAGGTTTCCTAAATTTAGGAAGTGAGGAGGAAACTGTGGCTTGGATATGACTGTTATATCTGCATTTTTTTCCATTGAGCCCAAAGAAAGAAGGGGACAATTGATGAAACTAAGCAGAAGTCAACATTAATTTAGCGCATAAGGACAGACCATCCCAGATAACATGTCTTGGGCATAGATGGACAAGTTCAACAAATGTGGACAAATGTGAATAGAAAGAAAGCTAATGTAACTTAAAGGAGGGGTGAGCAGTAGCAGATCATCTCATTCCATTAAAAGATATTTCAGTCAATCAACTAGGCCAAAAGTAGGTTGTGTGTTTGTGGTAAGGGGGCACTTATTGCATGAAATCAGAAAAACACTCAGTATTTGCAGAGTAACCCATACACATCCAGGGGATTTATATTTACTACGGTTAAAATTAAAGCAATCCTATTTTGTGTGAAAAATTTTGTGTATAATAATAGGATGACTTCACATATTTCTTGAATACTTGATTTAGAGGCATTAAATTCCTGTCTATGCTGGGCAGGGCTGTTTTGTTCTCATTAAATGTTCCCAGTCCATTTGTGTAGCAGTTCAGATGATACTCTTAACAACTGGGGTCTTGGCTGGGTAGGCAAGTGAGAGAGCCTAAAGCACTGGACCTGGTGTAAGAGCTAAGCCTGAACCATAGTCAGCAAAGTTAGGCCATGTCATGAATCAAAGTCAGACCACGGATTAAAGTGGATGCTTACAAGCTCACTGTTTGATACATGAATTTGGCAAGGGCACTGCTTGTGTTGCTAAAACACAGGCACTCCTAAGAAGCAACGGATACTGGGTACATACGTGAACACACTCCAAAAGGTTAGCTCAGGTGCATCCTGGCCTAACACCAGATAAGAGGGTTTGACCAACGTGATGAATAGGGATGTTTTTTCCCCAAGCTATCAAGCAAGATACAAATGGAGGTAACAAGCAGATGTCATGAAACGTGTAAGGTGGTACATACGTTGTTTGTCCCAGTCTATAAATGTCAGGTTACCTTGCCTTAACCCTTTATCCAGCCTAGAGGGCAGTTGAGAGTCCCGTGGCTGACTGAGCTGGTCCACTGTAATGAGCATACATGTATACCTGTAGCGTCTATGGGGCATTAGTACTGTGATTCGTTAATAAGAAACCTAGCCAAGTGCCTTCAGCATTGAACAGAGCCTGTGGTCTTTATGGCAGTTCCATCAAGGTCTGCTGAGCCAGCTAGCTGCGCAGGGCTGGGACAGCCCACAGAGAGAACATACACATGCAAGTCAACTAACAACAATCTGAACTAAACCAAATTTTGGAACCCTTTGAGAATTGTACTTATCACTAAGGGCCTAATCCCATGAGCTTTTCTGTTAATTCAACATGATCTGAGGACTTCATAGGACTGAGCCACAATATTCTTTATATATGTGTATCACGAATAGTAGCACTAAGATCTCTAATAGATATGCAGACACTAGAGAAACCTCAAACAAGCAATATGGCCATGGCCATATTGGTTTAGTCAAGAAAACAAACCAGGAAGCAAGTTCTAATCCTGAACACCACTGTTAGGGGGCTTATTCCTTCACCCACTACTTCCCTGGTCCTTCTCAAATGAACAGAGAGCAACAATACCCGAAGTCCAAAGGTGCAAACAATTTGATGTTTATTGGGGTGAACTTCCAGCAAGCATGATTCCAGTTTCCTTCCTTAGTGTCCTCCTTCCCAGCTCTGACACCACAGAGCCTTACACCTGTGTCCCTGTTCCCATTCCTGCCCTTAGCAAAACATGATTCCAACTTCCTTACTCCCATTCCCTGTTCCCATTTCCCCCTTTAGCAAAACATGATTCCAATTTCCACACCCCCATTCCCAGTTTCCATCTCC
Source organism: Lepidochelys olivacea (assembly GCF_965140295.1). Taxonomy (NCBI): domain Eukaryota; kingdom Metazoa; phylum Chordata; order Testudines; family Cheloniidae; genus Lepidochelys; species Lepidochelys olivacea. Next base: position 74,759,035 of record NC_140417.1, on the reverse strand, counting down.
CCACCCACATGCATCCCCTCCCACCCACACCCACCAAAGCAACAATCTAATCCCCCAGAGCCATCCCAAGGCTCAGTGTTCCCATCATTCCTCCCCTTTTCCTTTTCTTTTACCACACAAAATTCTCTTTTGCCTAACATTTCTTGCACTGTGATTACTCTTTTACACAACTGTACCCCGATTACACTTCCATCTTGTACAACTAGACACAACCAGGAGCAGCCAAGTTAAGTTCCAATAGAAACCCCTTACATCCTTTAGTGATTTTGATTACATTACCCAATAGTCAAATAATTTTGATCAGATTCTCTCTCTGCCTGCTGCCTGCAGCAGTCCCTTATAGACCATTTCTGGGGAAAAGGGCCCATTTTCCCTCAGAATAGCTGTAAAGGCTTCTGGGGACAGAAGCATAGTGGTGGTAGTAGCCATTCTACCTGACCCCCTTGGATAATTTAATTACCAATCTTCCATCCAATGTGACTGCACAGAGTTGCACATACAGTTACATGTATATAACTGGGTTTTATCATTAAACAAAAACTTCTTTCTTGACATCTCACATAAGTATCCAAAGTACCCTTCATTAAAACTTCAGAAAAACAAAAGAGTGTGGAAAGGCAGGTTGCACTTTGAAACTTTTTTTTTTCTCCACTCCCCCAGGACCAAGTCTCAGATACAGTCTCTAAAGGTAGTCTGTTAACTCTGCTTTTGACTTTAAACCCTTTTGTGCCAAATCATCTTTAACTACCCCTAACTAATTTACAACCCTTCAGCAGCCCTTGCTGAAGCAGCACCAAACTTGAAAGATTACTGGCAGCTTCCCATAATGCTGCCCTTACTTCAAACCTCTCACAAGCAGACTGAAGTGCCTCCTTTCCCTGGAAGGCATTCGGTCCCCGTGGGCAGGGACCTTCTTCCACTACCCATGTACCAAGGAGGGTGGGCTCCTCAGCCACCCCCCATCCCTCTGGGTCCCCTAACAACCACTGCTAGAACTTTGGGATTTGAATGTTTTAAACTGGAATCTATATCAGTATTATGGGGCTCCTGAATCTCCCCTTGAGATACATCTAAGACAATGCCATTATTAGTGGGCCATCACATCACCTCTTTGTAGAGTGAGCAAATAGTCTTGGCAATAGGAGTTAATAAAATTATTGGTTATTGGTTTAGCATCCGTACAAAGGATCCATGGCTGTAATTACCCGACCAGCCGCCCCTTCATATTGGATATGAATTAAGCCTATTTAGAGTTGAAGGTATTTCCCACATGTGGAGCTCTGGCCCTGGGCAAAATGATTATTTTCTAGGATTACGATTCTTTGACTGGGCTAGGTAAGTGTTGAAAAGAAATAGCCCCTTCCTAGCCTGGAGCTGTTTCTTTTAATTATTGAAAGTGAGTCCATTTTTATTATTCATAGAAACTGGCACATTGTCCCTCGAACAGTGGGATGGTTCCCCCTACGTGTCTAAAAGGAAACGTTTTGTCAGCTTAAAGGTAGTGTCTCTCCTGAGACACCAGTGATGGAAGGTCCTGTATCTAAATGAAAGCACAGTAGAAATAGCTCCTGAGAGGGACAAGCCTGCCCAAGTGTGTCTGGGTAAAACACCTTCTTTTGCAAAGTGAGAACAGAACACAGGAATATGAATCATGGCAGCTGACAGGCCAATTTTATCACTGGCAGAACACTTTCCAAAACAATTCCACTGAAGCAGCAGTCTCTTTCTTCACTATTTACTGAAAAATGTCTCACTCTTTTAAATGCTGAGTGCCACATGGTATGGTATAATCCAATAGGACACAAAACAATAGAAAAGAAAGAGAACACAATACCACATAGCATTGTATCCCACAGTGAAATACATCATAATGCATCACAAATAATACACTAGAACAAAACAGATACTTGGAGAGACCCTCTTTCCTAAAAAAATACTGTAGAAGATGTTTCCTGGGATGTAGATGGATTGGTTAATTAGCTTGGGAGACTCTGACAAGCCTGGGATAAGCATATTGTGAAAAGGAGAGGAGAATAGAAGAAGCTATTTCCCCATCAGTGCCCACTTTGTGCCCTGGGCAGGAACTAATCATGATCTCAGTTTTTGCACTCCCCGAGCACAAGGATAAAGCAAACAACAGTAGGATCCTCACTATAAGGAGTCATGAGGGTTGTGGTTACGCAGGCACTATTTATGTTATTCCTCATGATTGTATAACTATTCTCATAATACTTGGTGTTTTTCTTAAAGCTCCAGCTCCTGGACTCCTTTGATTATGTGAAAATCTCAGCTTTCACTAAAAAAGCTAAATTTCTAGCCCTTGGGTCTGAAGATAAAAGCCTGAAAATGCTATCAGAGTTCATACTAAAGGCTCAGAAACAAGAAGACAATGAAAAAGAATCCCAAAATCTATTTACAAAAAAAAAAAATCTTGATTTTGAGGCTTGTTTCGTGATTTTTGAATGCGTGGGGTTTGCTATAGAAGAGGCATCAGTGTGTGACTTTTCCCCTACACCAAACAGCAGGATGGAGACATTTGAAAGCTCTACCTGTGCTTCTTCAAACACAAAATCTCTGGGAGCTCCTTCCTGGTTCATGCACCTCCATAACTACAGCCCCCTTCTGTGTGATTCTGCCTTAAAGTACAGCCCATTGTCATAGCCCATTCATATGAATGGAGGATCTGTCCCTCAGAGTTTAGACAAATCTGATCCATAGATAGTCCACTCCATGATGTCTAAGTGTTGAAGCTGCTTTGGTTTGTGAAGTTCCTTGTAAACACCCAAAGCAAAACATTGAATGTAAAAGACTTTGAATGACTTCACATTTATCGATTTAAGTCAGGACCTTATCTTCATTTACTCTCATTTACTCCTGTATATTTAATGAAACCTTTAAAATATTTTTAATTAAAGTATTTATTTACACTTTCTGGCAGAACTGAGTTCTCACAAAAGTGAAGAGTTAAAATCTATTACCAGGCATTTTGTTGAAATATGCTATTCCAGTCTCTGCCCACTCTTTCTGTGTACCTCAGTCCTGAAAACTCTCTTGATATTTTAGTCCCAAATAGCACTGCCAGACTTCTGATGACAGCTTCCAGTGGGACCTTTGCAAAATTTTATGGTTCCTGTTATGTTTTTACACATACAAAGATCAAACACATACTCTGTTTTTAAATGGCTTTTAATTTAGAGCAAGAAAAAAATAACAAAAGAAGAAAGAACAAAAGTAATGTCTCCCTGAGAGATAAAAAGTATGTGTGTTCTCTTTACCAAGCTACAACTGAACTGAACATGTAACATCAACTGCCTCCAGTTGCTTAGAGATTTTAAGATGTAGTATACACGTGCATGCACACACACATACATTAAAAGTAATACACACTACAAATTCCCTTTGCAAAGATCTGTGCAAAGATGTTGTTTCTTTTCTCTACATGGGTTAACCACTCCTTAGATTTACTTTGAATTTCACATTTAAATGAAGTGGAAAAACTCAAAACAAAGCTAAGTCTTAGTTAAAAGTACCACATCTAAAATGTTGAACACTAACTATCATCTAGGGAGATAATCATGGAAATAACAAAGAGATATTGATGCTGATGCTTCAGCTTTTATCCGTCATGCCTCAGGAGACTATTTTTTTCTGCCTAAATAGAAGATTAGTCAACTGTGTCTAAATTAAGCTGAAGATGGTTTATGTATTTGGTTGGTTTAAACATAATGCTATTTTAAGAGTGATTTTTTAAAAATTATATTATGTTTTCTCTATTAAATCTTGGAGGGATGGCAAATGAAAAACTTCTCTGTGATAAATCCTAATGCAATCTGTACCTTTTTAATATGACAGCATTTTATATTTTAAGTCTCAAGAAAAGGGAGAGAAGCATTTGGGAGGAAGCTAGGATTTATTGTAATCATCTGTGTTTCTGCCCATATGCAGAAAGCAGAGCAGAGAGCATAGTTACAAGTAGTGTGAAAAGTCCCAAGGACCAATGCTACCATTAAGAGTACAGTATTCTTTATATTCCTCATACTCTATATTGAGGCTGACAGAGCTGGAAAGGAGAGAAGTTCATTTATAGGAGCTGATGGGAATTCCTCTCAGACTCAGCCAGAAGAAGCTCTGAAAATGTGGTTGCTATCATGACTGAGATTGCAATATTTAAATTAAGCTAGGTCTACACTGCACAGTTAACTCGGGCGATTGGTACCACGTTTGAGCACCCAGATTTGTGTAGCTCAGTTGTGAGCATCCCCACTCCAGTGCTGTTCTTGTCTCTTCACTGTTTCTGCACTCAGCCACATGTCTCTGGGACATACTCCAAGGCTGTTTTCACTGAGAAGCTCTAGGAGTCTTTCCTAGTCAATTGTATCAGTTGTGGGAGCACTTGTCATTCCTTTGGGGGGAAGCTGTGGGAAGGGCATTGGAAGACTGTCAGCACGCCAATGACTTAACCTGAATCCTCACTGCAGAGTTACAGTGAAGCCCAGGCTCTAACCCACACCCGCAGCTAAGTCAGTTAAAGCACTTCCAAACCAAGGTCAGATTTGTTCTGTGTGGATGGTAGATGGGTTAAGGCTGAAACCCATGTAAAAGCCCAGATTAACTCTGCAGTATAAACATACCATACATGTTATTCAAGCCTTTACCCATTGTACAAGTAATGGATGGTTCACCATGATGTGTTTTACTGACATAGACAAAGTTCTAGGAGAGGAGTTTTTGTCACTTTCAGTTGCTACAGAGCCCCTACAATTTGCTTTTAACTATTACCTAGTTGCTTTAAATTGGGAATCTGTCTCATTTAACAAGGAAAAGAAAAGATGCAGAAATCAATGAGACTAAGGATTTGTAAATATGTTATCTGAGCAAGCGGGGCTTACTGGGAAAGGCTAGTGTTGTGTGTAAGTGGAACCCTATGGAAATCCAGGAAGTTAATTTCATTGTGATGTTGTTCCGTGGCTGCACGCATGATTTCCTATCTGACCAGACAAACTAAGGAGAGAGAGACAGCCATTAAAAGCATATTAAGCACTGTTACTTTGAAGGACTTGCAGACTAAGCTAAGAAGGCAGAACCAGAATGATAAAACAAGAACAAGAGCCAATGCAGATTTCATTCCTGCTGCCATATAGGCCTAAATTGCCCAGAATCCCTTATGGTTATGCCCAGGGGAACTAAAAAATGTTACGTAATTTTAAGAGTATTGAACTCATGTAAGACATGCCCACAGAAGGAATGGAAATGTGCCTAGATCTTGACCAATTTTTTGTATCTACAGCATGACCTCTTTTTGCAGATGTATAGGGTAGTTTAACCACATAATCAAGTGTTATAATATAAACTGGCAGAACTGAGTTAGGTACCACATGTGACCAGAGTCCCATGAAGCTTTGCAGCATGAAAAGTTACTGGTGTGATACATGTGCTATCAAATGTAGCAAATAAGGAGTACAATTGTTAGGCAAAATGTGATTGGTTCTCTTACTAGAAGAACAAGTTGTGTAAAACTGAACCAAAGCAGAAATCGGTAGGTAGACATGTTGCATACATGTAGGGTGTAAAACTGAACAGTGCTGTGACTGCTGTGGGACATTAGGAGCATGTGAGCTGTAACTAATGAAAAACTGTTTCCCAAATTGGCAAAGTATTAACTTTTCCATACTGTGCTGTTTAATCTTGTCTAATAAACTGATTGAGCCTAGTTGTCTGACTTCTTATCAATAAAGGAATTGATTCCTCAGTATTCCCATTCTTCTTAAATAACTGAAGAATTCAGGAAAAACTATGTTTTAAATTGGAAATTATCCCGGTGTGGCTGATAAGCAGAAGTTCTAGGCAAGTTGAGCATTTAAAATGTAAATGTAATTCCCAGAATTGACACCCTTCAACCATTCTGTGGGCCTTATATGCCAAGATAGGCATAGCTTGGAGTCTGGTCAGCCTCTAGAATGTTTATAGCTTTAAAAATTGTATTAAATATGAACTCTCATAGTATTGTGATTTTAGAGCATAAGAAGTTCAACTATTTTGATGGTTGTAGAAAGAAGGTGCTGTCACTGAGCTAAATTCAGGCAAATAAAATCTAGAAAAAGTGACTATAACTTTATTAAATGTCTCTATGATAGGCCAATATCAGCAGAGACATGTATAAAAGTGTCAGTTAAATGACAGGTACACATCTGTCAGAAAACTGGGGTAAATGGATCAAAGTGACAAAATAACATAACTTGAATCAATTTAGATGCACAAAACTAGTATTATTTGTATGGCAAGAGGTGGGAGTTGAGCAGGAAACCATCTAGCAAGAGGGTGTCAAACAATGGAGAAAAGAGATGGCATTAACTCTATCTGCACCTCTTTAACACTCTTAGAGCCAAATTCAGGCCTGGCTCTGGGTTTCACTCACAGAAGTTTTATTCGGAGTTGCATAACTTTACACATTTTGCACAATCTCGGAATGCCAAATCAGGGCTGCTTCCTCTATTTCACAATATACACCCATTTCCTGGCCAATTTACACCCAGGGGAAGATTTTTGAAAGCACAAAGTGCCCAACTCCCACTGAAAGTCAATGGGTCTTAGAAGCCTAACTCCTAATACAACACTTGAAAATTCCTCCTCATCCCCAGTGTGTACCTTACACCATATTTATATCTATATATGTTAAATGTGGCTCTTTACGTTGGCCTCCATGTCCAAAAACATCAAACTCGCAGACTTTAAAGCAGTTTAAGATACATTTCTAATTTTCTACAAAGCCAGACAAACAGTCCCCAGTATTCTACCAATACCGTTTCCATAAAGGAGCAAGACTAATTCCACTGGGACTAAGACAGTCCTGTGATCTGACAGATACAGATAAAGATGTTCTCATAAAGATGTCTGGATGAGCATTCATAACTATCTGATGCCAAAAGCAGGAGATGAAAAGGAGAATATCCAGATCCAAAGATTATTACATGTAAGAATGACAAGACACTCCAGAGAAGCTTTCTTGAACAACAATTTGCACTCAGGGCAGAATATGTTAAGGGCAGGAAAACATAGTGTAAGGCCAAGGAAAGCCTGGCCTCTGGGAGATCCTGTGCTGCAGTCTATCATTTAAAAAGTAATGTACACTGCAGCTGCTTGATGAAACTCCACTCGGGAAATTTAAACTGGCATGTAACTTACTTTTCAACTGGGAAAGCTACTGTCAGCTCTACAACAGCTTTTCCTGGCTGAGCAAAGGACATCAGCTTAACCAAAAACAAGAGAGAAAGAAGTAAAAGAAATAGTCTATTAAGGAAACTGGCACAAGCAAAAGGTTTCTACAAAATACTGAGTAAGATCACACCCAGGGGTCTGTGGAAGAAATCTACCTAAGGATCCCCTTGCAGAATTTATATCTGCCTCTCTCCACCAACCCAGGATGAGTCCTGAGTCCCATCCGAACCCAAAGGATCCTGGATAATCAGTAGGTATCCAGGACCAATCAGGTAGAGGACCTATGTCTTTGTAGTAGCTATAGCCATTAGGGACGGTTAAGTTTTTGCAGAGTTGCTATGCACTTGCAGCTCCAATTAACATCATTTTGGAGCTGGGAAGGATCAGCACCTCTAAAATCTGGACCAGGGTTTATAAAAGTGAGCCTCAAAACCTGGCCCTTGGTGAGTTACCTGAGGTCATACAATGAGTCAATGGTAGAAATAGATTCTGGGTTATCTGATTCTTTCCAGCCCTGCTCCCTTAAACTAGACGCCCTCCCTCCTTAAGAGTAGACAGGTTCTTCATAGATGTGAAGGCTAATAGTAGCACTGAATCAGGCACAAAGAAGAGCAAGTCTTTGGGCCAGATTCCCCTCCATGGCTTTACCAATGCACCTCAGTCCAGGCCCTCAACACCACTTTCTATTCCAGTCCGGGGCCTCACAAAGCTCTTCCAATTGTTTTCAGTACTGAATCACAGAATCCTGCGGTACTGCAATACTGGGCCTCACCTGAACTAAGTCAGCCAATGTGCTAATTTTCTGAAACAAACGACAATTTAGCATGAAAGTCCTTTCTGGATGGAGCTAATAATAATGCCGCTGTGGAATTTTTAAATGTCATAATATAAAGCGAAGACAACCAGACTAAATCTCCTTGCCCCTTACCTCCTACATAGCCTGCTGTTGCCATTCTATGCTCTGCTACAGGCTACTTACCAAGGTATGACCTTGGGTAAGTCACTTAACTTATCTGTACTTAGGGAGTCAATCCTGCTAAGTGCTAAACACTTTGGTGCTGATCCAGAAAATCACTTACGCATGTGCTTAACTTTAAGCATGTGAGTGATCCCACTGAAGTCAATATTGTTGAGTGGAGCCAGAGAGCTCAGCACATTGCAATGCTGAGTTCTCAGTAGCTTTTCCTAGTACACCTCTCTGAGTATGTAAGTCAGTCCCCATCTGCAAGTCTCACTCATTTTGTTCATTCACTGAATGCCAGTTTGAGACAGGTATTACTAGTTAATCGTGTGTTCAGACCAATTTACACATGAGATGTAACATACCCAAACTGAATTTGGTCAAGACACTTTGTCCTCATTTTTAATTTGTACCCACAACTAGGTATATCTGAACACAAATTACTCACAGAAACTGTTTGGAAAATTATGTTTGAATAATGAATAAACAATAGAAAACTCATGATGATTCATAGACAATACACACAAAGAGATGAAATTCATCAACTCCACTATTAACTACAAATTATTCATCCATCTCTAATATACATGCTTTCCCTCTCTCTTTAGAGGAGAGCAAGGATTACATTCTTAAATGTATTTCCATTTGATTTCTGCACTTGTCAAAAGGGTTTAATTTGAAAACCATATGACACTATCAATAACCTTCTTGAAAATGGTCTATTCCCCTATGCCAACCTACCATTTCTCATCTCAGTCCTGTCCTTTCAATCTCACACCTTTTTACACTCAAACATTAGAACTATAATTCCAAATTTCCTGAGACCTAGAAGTCTCTCTCTCTTCTTCTGATCTGGGAGGATTCACAATGCTGCTTAAGCAGAACAGACAGAACAAAATCATTGTGTTTTTATTTTAAACAGCTGGGTTTTCCCGTCTATAAAGTTAATAGCCCCAGACTAGATCAGCTGCAATGAAAAGCCAGTATTATAATCCTTCTGCTATAATAAGAAAGTGATTTTCTTTGCTCTTTGGAATTCATCAGGTTAAATGTTTTTGTCCATCTATAAAGATGGAAAGTGAAAAACAGTGGACTTTCAAGAGTGACATTTTTTCCTGAATTTTGTTTGCAAATGTTGAAATTTAGAAATCTGGGACGACCCCCTCTATCCCCTTCACACACACACCTATTAGCTCTAGTAATTTTCTGTTCTAGGTGAACTGAGGGCTGGAGGTGAACGTGGTATTTAGAAGTCAGGACTGAGATGCATTGAAGAGCTATGTAGAGCCCAGTATTGCAGTCACAGTGGGGTTTGCATGTGAGGATTGAGTAGCACTAAGACATGGGAGTGGTCCAGGACAGGAGTTCTAGAGCAGTGGTTCTCAATCAGGGGTACACAGAGGTCTTCCAGGGGATATATCAACTCATCTAGCTATTTGCCTACTTTCACAACAGGCTACATAAAAAGCACTAGTGAAGTCAGTACAGACTAAAATGTTATAAAGACAATGACTTGTTTATACAGCTCTGTATACCACACTGAAATGTAAGTACAATATTTATATTCCAATTGATTGATTTTCTATCTATAGCATAAAAGTGAGACATCAAAGCATTTTTTGCAATAATAGTGTGCTGTGGCACTTTTTTATTTGTATGTCTGATTTGGTCAGCAAGTAGTTTTGAAGTGAGGTGTTACTTGGGGAAAGCAAGACAAATCAGGTTCCTGAAAGGGGTACAGTAGGCTGGAAAGGTTGAGAGCCACTACACTAAAGAGTGCAGTGGGACTGATGTAGGTCAGTAATTTTCTGTCCTGTTCCAGATCAACATTGCCTTTTTATGAGCACTACATTCACCTAAGTGTTTATAAACAAGGGTCTTCTTCACATTTTGCTCCCTAATATTGGCTGATTAATATTTCACAGCTTCCATGTTATGTAAGTTTATATCTAATCTAATCTATCTATCTCTTATGAGAAAGAGAGAGCGAGAGAGAATGTTTAACTTCTTCCCCCTATGACACTGGTCTGAGGGATAGAGGGGAAAGCCCTTCTTTTTGATACACATTAAGAGCATGAACTAATGCGCACTGCAGGCTGAACTGGGTTTTCTAGCAGGGAGGTACCACGCTGTGTTGCGGGATGGGGAGTCTTCTTGACTAAGTGAGATTCTGAAAGACTCCTGTTGTGTTAATTTAAATGTAATATATGGTCTAAAGGCATTAAATTGACCCTGTCACTGCCCACCATTAAACAGTGTTAAAATCTGGTATTTGATGCACAGAACCTACAGCCTGCTTAATAGCATGGCAAACACTATAAAACTCAGTCCAAAGGTTAGAAATTTATTGATTGAAAGATACAAAAGGAGAAGAATAAAAATTAGGTAAAGAGCATTTGAAATTGATTGTTTATGCAAAACAAACAATCAAAACCCATCAAAGTCCTTCCTAGAGACATTGATTATTGGTTAAAGACCTTTAATCAGCCAAAGAGTCCTCCTTAGTGGGGAAAGACAGGAGTTAGTTCTGTTGTTCAATTCTGAGATGAGAATGAAAGTCACTTTCCTGCCTTAAACAAAACAGACAGACACAGAAGGGAGAGATGAAAGAGGATAGCAAAGATGAGGGAAATATAGCTTTTGTTGACATTCTCAGTATATAGGGTGGTTGGTCAGTCATGGACAGAAGCTTTGGGCTGGCAAGTTGGCCACGAAAATTGTTGCTTTAGCCCTGGGCTCACCGTCCCCATCAGGGATATCATCTGGTTGGTCTGGTCAGGTCCACCTCCGTCACTGCTCTTTCTCAAGCTGGGAAGAGCTGGATGGACCATCTTGCTGGGCTGGTGCCATGCAGTACAGTTGATTTGGAGATCCAATGAAAAGCTGAGGGAGAGACAGAGGACAGGAGGTAGATGGGGAGGTGTCAGAAAGGACCACATGAGAGAGGGGAAGACAGACCAAATTCAGTGGAGGTATGTTAAATGTAGGTGTTCATGGACTGCGCCCATGGGCAGCAGGTGAACGCGCCATTGGGGAGGCTAGCCCCTGCCCCCCCCAATGCCTGACGCCCCGCTCCTCCTCTTCTGCCCTCTCACCCCACCAAAGCCCGGAGCACGTACACACACCTCCCCGCACAGCCCCAGCCCCAGTGTGCCAGGTAGGCTGTGCAGCCAGTGCACCTCCAGCCACAGTACTGGGTGGGTGGGCAAGCAGCCGAAGCGCCCTCAGCCCCAGGGCGCCGGGCGGGTGGAGCTGCTGGAGCATCCCCAGCCCTGGAGTGCCCCCGGTCCCAGAGTGCTAGGTGAGTGGCACAATCCCAGCGCCCCGAGCACTGGATGGATGGATGGGCGACACAGCTTGCCTCAGCCCCAGTGCCCCCAGCCCCAGGCCTTGTGTGCACTGGCCCAAGCCTGCCTGCCTGCCCAGCCTCTTGGCCACAGAAGAGCTAGAAGGGAACTGGAAACAGGCAGGAGGGTGCCTGTAATAGGCTGTTTGGGGAAGCACAGATGCCCCTGCCTATACTACCCGCTGCCCATGACTGCGCCTATAAAGCAAAATCACTCTCATTTTCACAAAAAAAGCATCCATCTATGTAATTGGTAACATTTGAATACTGTAAAGTAGTTCACTATATAAATTTAATAGTTAGCACATCCATAATCACTATACCCAAATGAGGGCATGTGGATAGGCATTTGCCTTGCAAGCTGGAGACAATCTATGGAACCAGCTACAGCTGATCAAAAGATTTTATCTCAAAACTTTGAATTATGTAAGTTGTTTCCATTTTGCAGGGTTCAAAATGGAACTTTCTTTGTTTTTATTTTTCAATTTTTTGGTTTTTAATTTTTTTTCAATTTTTCATATTTCAAACAAATTGAATTTTCAGAAATTTGAACGTTCATTTGAATGTTCATGTCTTTTTGTGACTCAATGCAATAAAATTATATTTTGTTCCCTTTTCCGATTATCCTTTTTCTTTTTGCTACTTTGTAACTTTTGAATTTGTTGCATAGTGGCAATTTGTTTGAAAAATGTTACCTGGGGCAAAAAAGAAAATGAAACTCTGTTATTTTCAAAAACTACTCTGGCTTATGAATCGTTACAGATTTTGTTTTTCTTTTGCCATTATGACTTTTCCAAAGTTGAGGAAGTTTTGAAACGTTAGAGGGGCAAAAGGCAAAATGTAAAAGTGAAAGAGAGAAAGAGCTGTTGTATTGCATTCAGAGAGGAAAAACACTGAAATTTCTAAATTTTCTATTTCAATGAAAAATTACAAAATTCAAAGAAAAATTTTTTGTGAAAGTTTTTTTTTTAAAGGTCATTGTTGGCTGTAAAAAGGAACGCAAAGTTCTGAGTGTAAAATTTAAACCAGCTCTAGAAGCAGCATTGGGATGATTATCAAAGAAGTAGTTGCTACAAGTGCCAGGCATCACATAATCAGCCTGAATTTAACTCATTTTTGGCTATAATTAATGTGTCCAATTTATATTCAGTAGACAGTATGAAAATAATTTGAGCTCAAAGGGGACTATGAATCAGAAGAAATGCCAAGAGACTGGGATTCTTGGACATGTTTCAGAGTCAATTTTTAGCTAGAGGAGAAAGGCAGTTTTCTCTACCAGACAGCGGGACAAAATAAATACTTGAGTCTTAGTGGGTTAACTTGTAAGCTTAGTAAGCCTGGAAGACTTTACAGGTTCAGATTCATACCCATTAAACTGCCAAAGAAGGGGGGAAATGCTGTTTGTGAAACCTCTCACCATACAGAGTCATTTCTTCAATCTCCTATTCAGGAACTGACGACCTCCCCAGTGGACTGCCCTATCCTCTGCTAACTAAATTTCAAAAAAGTGTTCACGCAGTAGTTTAATGAACTGAAACTCAGTGAGTAACTGCCTGGTTATACAATAATTCCTTCCTCATAACTATGTACTACAGGGCTTTTACTCAATGTTGCATTAAGACACACAGGAATGCTGATGAGCATCCCTGGCAAGGAAGGATCAGAGTCATCTTACAAGTGGAAATGTAGAGAGTTTAAGTAATTAGAAGGTGAGATGGTGGCTTCTCGGTTTGTAAGGCACTAGAAGATACCCCAGGATGTTTGGAGTCTCCAAAAGCAAGACAAGACAGGGGGATGAAGTGGACTCTCCTTCCCTCCCCTCCCCTCCCCTCCCCCACCCCCCATCTTCTATACCCCAGTACACATAACCCTGTGACATTTAGCTTCTTTTTATTTTCCTTTTATTCAGTACAGGCTGCACTAGATAGGCCTGGAAAGTTCATGGCAAAATCATGAGCATGAATATTCATATTTATATTTGGATGTAGACATATGAAGTGTTTAGTTTTTACTGAGATTTGCTTCAATAAAATATAAATTAATAACAGAAGACATGTAAACATGACATGAATAATGAACAGTCAAAAAAGATCTACAAGGAACAGTGAATAACTTTGCAAGCACTGTGAATGTGAGATCCATTGGAACAATTATGATCTATGTTTCCAGAAGGAGAAGTGAAAGCCACAAATCATAAGTTTTATTTTTTACTCAAAAATTTGAAAGTAAATGCAAGTATTGACCTCCCTCAATATTCATAATTGGTACTAGCCATGGACAGACTTACCAACCCTGTAACGCATACAGGCATCTAGCGTCCAAGTCTAAAACCTTTAGTATATTCCTCTCTTTCCATGTAACATCCCAACTTTTTCCATCTCTTCTTATAGAGCGCCCCTGGTCACTGGCTATAGCCTATGGTTTTAACTTTATCAGGCTAGAATACAGTAAGCTCCTTAGATTCTCGAGGAAAGGCTCTTCAGAAGTAGGATGCATTTGTGTAGATATACTAGGCTTCAGTGAGTATAAGGGCTGCTCTACATTATGATTGATTAACAGGGATTGTTGCACTAGCAAAGGATCCCACACCTGCCTCTTTCACTTGTTCCCCCACCCAATCCCAGCCCCAGCCATGTCCCAATCTACCCCCAGTACATCCCCCTACAAAGAAGGGACAGTAGGTGGCATCCAACTACTTATACCAGCTTTCAAGACACTAAATTATTCACTAAATGATCCTAATTTGTCCCTGTAGGGAAGTTCTCTGGTTGCTTTCTCAGAAATCCATAGCAGCTAGACCCCAGGGGCTGAGACTTGAGACCATTGTATTAAAATAGTAATGATAAAAAGATGGCATTAACAAGGCCTTAAGAACAAGGAGGCAAAGGAATGATAAAAAGAAATACTTCATACAACAGTCTGCCCTTCATCAACATATGGTGTTACAGTTTACTCCTCCAAAAACCTCCATTACCAGCTCAAGCAGTCAGTAACTTTGGCTCATGCTGATCTTTCCCAGAGGAATATTTGTGAACTTATCCACTTTCATAATCCAACAGGAATGTTATCTCTGTGAATCTCTTCAGCTAAGGGATTCAGATATTGGATCTTCCAGATAGTGCAAAAGTAATAAGAGTAGGATTATTTAGAAATGCTGGTGTGTTCCATGAAAATGTATGTTTGCAATTTTGAAGATATCGATAACTGATCTTTAAAAGGGATAGTTGCCAAAATATTATTGGTTTATTTTGGGGAGTGGGAAGACAGGGTAAGGAGGTAGAGAGATGATGTTAACTGTTTCTGCATGCTAAACTCAACCAGTGCTGTGCAACTAAATTTAACTCTATCCAACACTTATAAATCTATAAAATCTATATCCATCTTATATAGGATAGCACCATTACAGATGTTCTTATGGGTTTGGTGATGCAGTGGATTACAGTCGACTCCTATTCTTTAACACATGGAGACCTGCATTCAGATACTGATTTAGGCCTCATGTGGAATTCAGTTTATTGATTCTCTCCTCATCCCTCTTTATCCATATCATAAAACTCTTCTGCAGTTTGGTATAATTAGTAAGGCTGGGGCAGTGAACAGGCGATGTTACTGATCAGAATGGAAGAGCACTGTGGCCAAAGAGAAAGGTTGAAAAAAATAGCTGTACACAGTGCATTCACAGCAGCTGTTTTCACTCAGTGTCCAATATCAGTCAGTGGCCAAAGAGATGCCCTGCCCTGGCAATAGAACTGGTGTGGTATTGTAGTGGGCACACAGGGAATGTGCACCCTGCATGGCATTGAGCCCTGTTCCACAATAACTCCCTGTACACAGGTATTAGGTGGGAATGGGGCCAGACTCTTGAGTTTGCTGTGTCATGGTTTGAAGGCCACTTCAGCCAATCAGCTGAAATACTGGTAGCCTCCATGGAGCCAATCCAGAGAAGTTCCAAAGCCTTCCACTCCGACACCTCTGCCTAACATCCAGTCAAGTTTTTTGTGAGGACCATGAGGGTTTGTTGCTTAGGGAAATCTTACACCGGTGATTTCTGTCCCTCAAGTTCTTAAACACCAACATCATCTGAAAAGATTAATAACATAAAAAGATTTCCAGCTTTAAGGACTGCTTTTTAGGGGATTTTGTGACACATGAAAAAGTCCTATATGTTCAACCCCTTGTGTGGTAGAAATAAAATCTTGATTTTGGAATTTGTCAGTGCTATAGTATTAATTTAAGAGGATGAAAGTTCACCTTACCACAGATTGCATTATAGGGTGTATTTCAATTCTTTTCTTAGCACAAGACCACAGCAGCACTGTCCCACACTCTGCAAGAAGAAAATGGTGGGATTATAGTTTATCATCTGCACATTTTCCCTGGATTCCCATATTCTAGGTTCTTTACTTTGTTTTCCCTCTGTATTTTTCATTGCTACCCAGTGGTTACAAAGGGGTTAAGACTACTGCTGGACTAGCACAGGAGACAGGAGATGTGTGTGTCACCCCTGTCGGTTGGAATGAATGGGTCATTAAAGAACTGGTTGAAACTGAGGCCTATCAACAGAGGATCTGAAAAAACAATGAGACGCCCCAATGACTGATCAACTGACACATCACAGCAGAAAACCCAAGCAGCTGGAACTAGGCCAAAAGGGCTGCCCTTAGGAGGGAGTCAGCAGCTCTCATCTGGGTCTATGAACAAAGGAGGAAGACAGAGACAGAAATAGGAGGAAGACAGAGACAGAAATAGAGTCTTTTACAGTGCACTGGCTTGGCCAGGATGGCTTAACCTTTGCTTTTCTTTGCAAACCTAAGGACTTTCAGATTCTGTATGCCAGGTGACTAATAAATTGTTACCTCATTTTGAAACGACTGCCTGCTGTCACTAAGAGCAGGGTCCAGTACAAGCATCCAACAGGAGTATGGCTCAGCAGTACAAGCATCCAACAGGAGTATAGTTCAGCTGGATTCACTGCAGGAAGCCACAGATTGCTGGAGTCTGAAGGCCAATTTTCAAAATCTTGGAGGCTATGGACCTACCCCTATGGAACTGTGTGTGTCTTGGCACACTAAAGGGGTCACTCTCAGGGGCCTGGACACAGTCTGGGGCATAGATTAGACCTGTTGATCCATGACATGGCTGATATAGAACTCAGCCATGTGTTTGTTGTTTTATTATTTTTGAAAGATTTTATCATGTTTTTCATATAAACACAGTGGCAGCACATGAGCCTGTTCAGGACAGACTTCATGGTAAATCTCACAAGCCACAGGGAAAAAAATTCTAGTACATAAGAAATTATTTTAAAAAATACATTGTAAGGGAATCTGTGAAAAATGTGGACTGTTTGTCTAGAAATTTCAATATGGAGAATTGTTGTGTTATTCAGCTGGAAAGTGCCTGCTGGAATTGCAGTGTAATTCAGCTGGAATGTGATTTTCTATTGATTTCAGTGGGTGAAAGCGCCTAGGGCTAGATTCACAAAGGGCACTTAAGCCCTATGCAGTTTTCCTTATGCTACAGAACTGGCAAAATGTGGCCATCTTTAAACTTCCAAAAGCTCAGAAAGTTTTTGCGCTAATTTTCTGCAACTTGTCAAGAATATTTGTCTTTTTGCAATGAAAAAAGATACTGAGAAAAATATTCTCTTGAAATAATTGCATTTATTGTGCATCAGCATGGTATCTCTATTAACATTCAAAGAACTGTGCAAATCATTAAAAACATTGCTGCCTCAAGAACGAAACCTTTTGTCTCTCCATGTAAAGGTTAATTGGCTAGTGCAGTTGTTTAAGAAGCTAACTGGCAACTTTGCATGTTGCAGGTACATGAACGTGGCTGTTCATGCTGCTATCTCCTATTGTATTTTAAAAGGGCAAAAAGCAGATCTGTGCAACATTCCTGTGATATTACTTAGTGGATTACATCGAAAGCTGTTGATCGCAACATTTAAGGGCAACTAAGTACAGACCTGGCTCCTAACCCCTGTTTGTGCTGAAACATAATTTTAGGGGATCTTTTAAGTCTTATCGGATTTGGAAAAGCTTTGTTGAGCCAAAGTTAAAGGGTTAAAAGTGACAAAAGACCATTTTAACTCCTAAAGTCACGTAAAGACAATAAAAACAAGAACAAAATGGAATCCAAGCATTTGCATGAACTAAGTTTCTTTAGGCTGTTATGAGGTTGTGATCTCTAAACAAGTACACAACAAAGTGGGTGGGGAGGGCTCAAGGGGCCAGACTCCCTCCCTGGCCCCTTTCCCCAGGCATAGAGGGTATAGCCTCTCCTCCTGGGGCTCTGGTTCCCAGCATCACCTAGATCCAGCTCTCTGCTTCCCAGAAGCCCAAGCCACCATCTCCTCATGCTGCCTCTTCTACCTCTTAAGCTTCCAGGCTTGATCTGGAATGAGACATCGAGCTCAGTGGTGACATACATGTGCCGTAAAGCAAAGTGAAGAGGAAGAACCCCATGCACATCCATGCATACATTTTGGAATGCAATACCTGCATAAAGCAAGATCACAATGATGAGTAAATTAGGAATGTAGTGATCTTTGCTGTTAGTCAGGTAACCCTGGGTCCCCTCCTTAGGAAAATTCTGCCTCTATGGATATAATGAGGTCAAAACTTTTCATTATAATGGGCTAGAAATTCTCTGTAATAGAAGGAAATGCCTATGTTTGAAGAATAAGAAATAGAGCTGCGCAAAAATTTTCAGATGAAAGTTGGTTTTGGCAGAAAAATGCAAATTCAGGACGGCCAAATGATTTTGCAAACTTATTTTGAATTTGCTAAATTGTTTGGATCAAAAACAAACACACACAAAAAGTCAAAATGTTTCATTTCAACTTTTCATTTAAAAAAAATGGTTTTGTTTAGAACTTTGTTTCAATTCTGTTAGTTCTTTTTAAAATACAAAAAAACCCAAAACAAAACAAAACACAAACCCTCAAAAATGAAACAAAGTGTTTAGTTTCAGGTTGAATGAAAAGCGTAATGCAAACTGAAACAATTGTTTGTTACTTTTTCAGTTCATAAAACCAAAATATTGTTTATTTGAACAGTTTTGATTGGGCATTGTGTTGGTAGGGTGGTGATAATGACAATGACCCTTTGGGGCATTTTAGAGAAACCCAGGGTATGTGTTTGAAGGATCCTTTTGGATCTGGAAAGTTCTCATAGAGAGAGATCCCAATTAAAGGGCAACACCCTGGGGAGTACACCAGTACATTCAGGTTACAAACAGACTTAACAAAGACAGCAGGAAATTGATGGCTGAATCTTAAGCAGCCTCTGCTCTGTAAAATTATAGAACCCTCTTCTCCCTAAAGTATCATTTAATCTCCTACTATTTTTTCCTTGCCTATTTTTCTTTTTGGTTTCTGTCTAATTGATTCTAAGGTTGAGTAGCTTTGAAATTAACTAAACTCCATGAGATCATTGCCAAAACCAGAATGACAGGCTAAATCACAATGAGTAATCTCATCCCAGCATGAAGGAGGACCGTTGGGAGAAGGCCAGAACACTCCAGCCAGATGTCATTCCAGACCTGGCAAAGTACTGAACCCAGAAGTTAAAGTGATCCTGTGTATGACTGACCTGTCTGTGCACAGTATTCTGCCTGCAGCATGTGAATGAGGCAAGGGTAACTGAAACAGAACATTTCCTTTCATATCCCCTTATGAGTATGCAATGATCAGCTAGAGAGGGGGAATAACCTTACAAATAACCATTGAGCCCAACAGTGGGTTCATATTTTCTTTTACCTTAGAGACCTTTGGGTCAAGACCCTTTTTAGTCATTATTTTTTTCTTCAAAAGAGTTTGTGATGTAAATAAAAGAAAAGGGGAATTTCCCCAGAATGAATAAATAAAAGGAGGTGTCTAGAAACACCACACTGAATATTCCTTCTTCACAACCCCGCATTGGAAAGGATGGGAAAATAGCAATATTTTTAACTCAAGAATGCAGCTGACCCTTTCTCAAGAAGGTACAGTTTGTGTGTGTGTGTAGCAATATAAAGAAACAGGAGCATTCCTATGAGTTTTAATTACAAAGCTTCTTTCATATCTTGTGAAAGACATGTGCAGATTTACTTCTTCAGAGAAACCCAGCATGTGACTGCTAGCCTGGAACTGGAGTAGTAACTGCCTAGAAATGATACACTGTGACTCAGGTTTTCTGCTTGTCGGCTGGTGTGACTGTTCCAGCTGTTGTAGAGTATCTTTTCTACTGAGAACATGTTTGACAGCAGTTAGATCAGCGCTCATTACAGTACCTACAAAAGCCTTGTATCAAAGCTCCTGCTGCTGTTTGAAATACTGAAAGGCATTTCTCCAAAGCTGGTCCAAAGGTAGTAACGGCCAAGATTTATCCTGGTAATTTTGGTCTTGGCCCATTGGAAATGTTTTCTAGCCTTCAGACTTGCTGCTGGCCAAAGCCTTTCCAATGGGATCTGAGCCCTAGACTTTCTCAGTCATCGTAGCTGAATGATTTTGCTACTCAGCTATGCAGAAGCAGCAGGCCTTCAGGCTAATTAATAAATCATCAACGCATTTGTGGTGTGAAAAATGAAATATTTATGCTTGCCAGAGTAATATTTCTGTCTTGCAGCCCCATGCTCTGTTGATGCCTGATGGAGGATGAAGTAAATACCAGCTGGTGTAGAATGAGCAGAATATAATTACTTTCTACAGAGTTAACTGAATATTAAAAACAGAAGTCAAAGAAACTAGCAAAAATAAAATATAATAAAAATAAAGAAACTGCATGAAAGGCAGGGTACAGCCATCACAAGAAGCTTCATGGTGCTGCAGGGCTTGGGAAACTGCAGGATCCATATTGTGTAGAAATGGCTCCTGCAGAGGTCCTTTTACTGAGTAGTTAGTGACCAGCTGGAGTAGTTAAAGGCCTGAAAGGAAGCCAAGAATACTTTCATGTTCCAGTAGGTCATCGTTAAGGGACTAGTGAAGGACTTATAACATCAGATGTTGTTGCTTTTCTAAAATGTATCCACTATTTTTAAAAAGAAAATGTTACTGTTGTTTTTTTAAGGCAATGAGTAGTCATTTTTGTTCTTTAAACTCTGACAATGCAGTGGGTCCAAGGGAGATGCAGCAGGTTTAATTCTGATTTTTGCAATCACTTCTCCAGTCCTTTCCCCGCATTCAAAGTATGTGAGCACCAGACCAATCAGGCAACTCAGGAGAAAAGCAGTATCATGTAAGGAGAATTTAACCTTTTATTTGAAGGGGAGAGCATCTTTAATCATATAAAAGCAATCTACTTTTTTGATTTTTGAGGAACTGATTTTGATATTGATGGCAGCTGCAATCACTGAAATTGAAACAGTCAACCATCCCAAAAAGGAGGGCAAGACATAAGACTTTTTTCTAGTTCTGATTTTAGTATATAGATGTTTGAAAGTTGTTATTTTGTTTTGTTTTTGGGGGGAGGGGCGATGTCACAGTTTCTGGCCTTGGTTCATCCCTTCACCTTCTGCTCAGGTGTTTTAGACCCTTGATTATGGGATTACCCGTGTGCTTTGCTGGGCCAAAACCTGTGTGTGTCCTTCCTCTGTCCTTGTCCTCCTGCACTTATGTATTCCTCCACTGGACAAGACATATTTTGTCTTTCTGGGTAATAATATAGTAGATAAATATATATACCAGCATTTATAATTATATGTTCATGGATACATTTCTTGTTTTTAATCAGGTAAATTTCCAGCCCAGAACTGGGAGGTGCTGATTGCTCAAGAGCTCCGTTTAAAACTATGAGGGTCCACATGCGACTTCTTGGAGAATTCTTGAAATATGAAAAAAGTTTGGTTAGATTTCTTTTTTCTAGCTAATTTTAATTCAAGTCCAGTCCCCACACAGTCACATGAACATTGCTGGGTTCTGTCCACAAGTGGCCCAAACTCTGTAAGACATCCTGTTCCTGTGAGATTTCCCGCTGTCTTTTGTGGACCCAAGAGCTAGGGTTTGGAAGAGCATCTGAACTTGAGCCTGTGACTGGATCAAATCTGAATGCTAAATCTCAGACTTGGCCCATGTCAGGGTTCCTTCCCCACTCCGAACTCTAGGGTATAGATGTGGGGACCTGCATGAAAACCCCCTAAGCTTATTTTTACCAGCTTAGGTTAAAACTTCCCCAAGGTACAAACTATTTTACCTTTAGCCCTTGGACTTTATTGCTGCCACTACCAAGTGGTCTAACAAATATATAACAAGGAAAGAGCCCACTTGGAAACGCCTTTCCCACCAAAATCCTCCCCAAACCCTAGACCCCCTTTCCTGGGGAAGGCTTGATAAAAATCCTCACCAATTTCCATAGGTGAACACAGACCCAAACCCTTGGATCTTAAGAACAATGAAAAAGCAATTGGGTTCTTAAAAGAAGAATTTTAATTGAAGAAAAAGTAAACGAATCACCTCTGTAAAATCAGGATGGTAAATACCTTACAGGGTAATCAGATTCAAAACAGAGAATCCCTATAGGCAAAACCTTAAGTTACAAAAAGACACAAAAACAGGAATATACATTCCATTCAGCACAACTTATTTTATCAGCCATTTAAACAAAACAGAATCTAACACATATCTAGCTAGATTACTTACTAAGTTCTGACAGGTTTCAGAGTAACAGCCATGTTAGTCTGTATTCGCAAAAAGAACAGGAGGACTTGTGGCACCTTAGAGACTAACCAATTTATTTGAGCATAAGCTTTCGTGAGCTACAGCTCACTTCATTGGATGCATACTGTGGAAAGTTTAGAAGATCTTTTTATGTACACACAAAGCATGAAAAAATACCTCCTCCCACCCCAATCTCCTGCTGGTAATAGCTTATCTAAAGTGATCACTCTCCTTACAATGTGTATGATAATCAAGTTGGGCCATTTCCAGCATAAATCCAGGTTTTCTCACCCCCCTCCCCCCCCCACACACACAAACTCACTCTCCTGCTGGTAATAGCTTATCCAAAGTGACCACTCTCCTTACATTGTGTATGATAATCAAGGTGGGCCATTTCCAGCACAAATCCAGGGTTTAACAAGAATGTCTGGGGTGGGGGGGTAGGAAAAAACAAGGGGAAATAGGCTACCTTGCATAATGACTAAGCCACTCCCAGTCTCTATTCAAGGTCACACAGCAGATCAGTAGCAGAGAGGGGAATGGACCAAACCCAGCATACCTGAATCTCAGAGTTGTGTTATGTCCATTGAACCACACTGCCTCTCACATTGACTGTGTTTTTAATGATCAGGTGGGGCATCTAGAGACTGAGCTAGGTACTCTTTTTCTATCTATATGCTGGGTGGGGAAGCATTCAGGGAATTTGAAAAATAGATATAACCATTTCAGAAGAAGGTTACTTTAAAAACTTCAAATATTATATTTTGTGGCTATCCATTTGAGAATGCCCCTTTATAATTGAAATTTTACAAAGGGTAATAAATGCTTTTTTCATATTTCCAACAGGGATTAGAATTAAATGTCATATTTTAGCTCTCATGCTTACGTGTTTGCTTCAATGAGAACAGACAATTTAAATGCCACTTATTATAGCTTGTCAATAAATTTCACAATCTAAGCAAATTGAGCCTACATGACTGACAGCTATAAATTAGTTTCTTTTTAAATAACCAGCCAGGACTGCGCTGCCATTGTTGACAAGCGTCAGTGTGTAACGCTAATAGCTCAGCAAAGCATGTGTGCAGTTGTGTTGTTATGGAGTGCAAATTGTGCAGACTTTACTTTTCTTTAAAGAGAGAAATATTTAAGGCCTGGCAATGTTCCTTCAGGGAAAATGCTCATCAGTGTACAAAATCATAACCACCAGTGTGGATGGTTTAAAAAAAAAGGCATGTTCTGTTACAAGAGAACAGCAGAAATATTGTTGGAATTAGTATAATCACACAGCATAAAGTCAGTGGGAGCTGCCAGGTGTGCAGAACTTCTGCAAATCCAAGCCACTGAGTCACACACAAAAATAAGGGTTTAGGAGTCTATGTTTAGACACCCATTTGTAAAAAATATTGGTGTATGTAAATATTAAAGTTTTGTACCTAGTAAAATATTGTACCCGTTGAGGTTCTGGAACAGCCCCCAATAGGAGTGAGCAAACAATTGTGGGAGCAAACAATGTATATAGTTTTAAGAGATAGCTGGACAAATGTATTTGTGAGATTGTACGATGGATGGGTTTCTTTGTGATGGGGCAGGGGGAGGGCTCAACAGCCTTGAGGTCTCTTCCAGTTTGTCTTATGTTCTTAAAAGCCCCATGCCTTAGGACTTCAGCTGATCACCTGAAAGAGTCAGGGAAGGATTCCTTCCCCCCTCCTGTAATGTATTCTGCTTCTGGTCTCTTTCCTCTGAGGCATCAGAGCTGGCCAGGGCTGGGGATGGAACATTGCACTGGGTGGGACAGTGCTCTGAGGTGACCCCAAGCATTATCACTCCCATGTGCATAATGGCTGATTCTTGCTCAAATGCTCAGGGTCCGACTGCCAATGTTCCTTTGGGGAAGGAATGTTTGCCTAGGCAGTGCATTGGGGGTTTTTCCTTTCCGCTGCAGTGTGGGGTGCAGGTCATTTGTTGGGATTATATCTCAAGGGCTGCAGACACTGGTGCACCTTGGTCCCACCTATTCTTTGCCTGTGCACATAATGGTTTAGTCTCCTTAGGGCTATAATACTTTGGTCTAATTTTGGTTGTTGGATTTAGTATGCAGGTGCTGGGTGGTGTCAATGGCCTGTAACATGGAAGAGATCATCTGGTGATCCCCAATGTACTTAAGCTCTCTGATTCTAAGACTCCTCTCACTGATTCCAATCAATACGCTTGCTTGTAAAGGCTCAACCCTGTTCCAATGGAAGCAGGCTCAGCTCCTAAGTATGGAGGTATAATTTACAATAGTCAATTAATCTGGCTCCCCAAACACTCTGACCATTCAGAAATTAAAAGATCTCTCCGAAACAACATACAATTAGGCCAGTTGGCGGGATAGACTGCATAATACATTGTAATAGACATTTAATGGGTTGTTCTGTGGCCATTGTAGCATGGCACTATCACTAAACACACACACACTATTGTTGTGCTTTCTATTGATGTCATTATAGTATTTTTCTCAAATTCCCAACAGACTTTCTAGATTACATTCTAGTGTTCTGGAATGTACTGGCACCAGTGTATTTATATGAGTAAAATATTATGCCAAATTCTTGCCCTCCATACATGACTCTGTATGCGCCCATAATCAGCCAGATTTTCCAAAGAGCTCATTGGATGTGCCATGGGCTGCGCACTTTTGGAAATCTTGCCACTTCACTTCAGTGATGGCATGTAATTATCCAGACTCTGATAAATATGGGAATGGAAGACCCACTGAAAGTCAGCTACCAGGGTTATCCAGCTTTTTGAAAACCCTGACAGCTTGTTCCGCAGACAAATTTTTTCAAAACTTCCACTGCTGTAATCTTAATGAGCTAAAATCATCCTATTAGGCTCATGCTGTCCCAAGCTTATTAAACTGTCCTGAGACATTTAGCTTCAGTCTGTGACGTCTTGCTCAGGTTACCCTGTACTGTGAGCCACTGTGCTACTGTTCTGCTTTAGCAAGAGTGAGCTTTGCTGCTGCTAAGCTGTGTGTCAGCTCCCTGTGACACCAGCTGGTCAGCCTTGCCAACAAACTTCTCAGGACCCTGCCAGTCCAAACCTTGCCTTGCAGGTAACAATCAGTGAACCCCAAGTCCTGAGTTTCCCTAGAGATATCTTCTTACAGCATCCAGTCTCTCTCACTAAATACTCACAAAAATGATTGTTTGCTGCCTCCAAAGACACAGAGCACTCACCAGCTTATTAGGTTAGCTGCAGAGCCAGACTTCAGTTTAATACACAGCACAGAGATGGTTTTGTAATAAAGCAATAGTAAGTTTATTAATAAAGAGCAGAGATTTAAGTAATAAGTAAGAATAGATATGGTTCCAAGTAAAACATAACAAAACATGCTTTCTCGTGACTAAAACTTAACTTGAGAAAGTTCTGATCTTTGTCTAAGCAAGTTTTTCACCTATAGTCAGTTACCAGCGATTTCAACCCCATTGGCTCAAGGATCCATCTTTCTAAGATTATAAGAGCTCTAGCCAGGTGATAATACCAATAAGGTTTTCTGCCTTTGTTTATATTTCCCAAAATCTATTGTTTCAAGAGCCAGGAAGGTTTCTTGGAAGTGAAGATTCCATCTCCCATTGTGATCATTAGGGATCCTCCCCCAGCTCATTTAGCTTGATAGCTTTGTTTACCTTCTGTGTAGATGTACTTTTCATTGTTCTCTGAGGTGTTACTTTGTTCAGTTTATATCGGAAACAGAGATGAAACAACATTCCTCTGCTGAGGACAGGCTAAGCTTATGCAGTGTTTGCAAAACACCTTTTAAGGACATATTTCCAGCACTCAACTATAATACTTTATACACCACACAATAATATTAATGACCAATGTGTTACCAGGTTGTGTATGATATTGCCCAGGAGACCTTTTAGATAAAGATTATGACAACAGTGTGTGAGCAATGAGCCACTAGCCGTCACCTTCAGCCCCCAACTAAAACCCCTCCAACGCATTATTAAGGATCTACAACCTATCCTAAAGGATGACCCAACACTCTCACAAATCTTGGGAGACAGGCCAGTCCTTGCCTACAGACAGCCCCGCAACCTGAAGCAAATACTCACCAACAACCACATACCACACAACAGAACCACTAACCCAGGAACTTATCCTTGCAACAAAGCCCGTTGCCAACTGTGCCCACATATCTATTCAGGGGACACCATCACAGGGCCTAATAACATCAGCCACACTATCAGAGGCTCGTTCACCTGCACATCCACCAATGTGATATATGCCATCATGTGCCAGCAATGCCCCTCTGCCATGTACATTGGTCAAACTGGACAGTCTCTACGTAAAAGAATAAATGGACACAAATCAGATGTCAAGAATTATAACATTCATAAACCAGTCGGAGAACACTTCAATCTCTCCGGTCACGCGATCACAGACATGAAGGTCGCTATCTTAAAACAAAAAAACTTCAAATCCAGACTCCAGCGAGAAACTGCTGAATTGGAATTCATTTGCAAATTGGATACTATTAATTTAGGCTTAAATAGAGACTTGGAGTGGCTAAGTCATTATGCAAGGTAGCCTGTTTCCTCTTGTTTTTTCCTACCCCCCCCAGATGTTCTGGTTTAACTTGGATTTTAACTTGAAGAGTGGTCAGTTTGGATGAGCTATTACCAGCAGGAGAGTGAGTTTTTGTGTGTATGGGGGTGGGGGGGATGTGAGAACCTGGATTTATGCAGGAAATAGCCCAGCTTGATTGTCATGCACATTGTGTAAAGAGTTGTCACTTTGGATGGGCTATCACCAGCAGGAGAGTGAATTTGTGTGGGGGGGTGGAGGGTGAGAAAACCTGGATTTGTGCTGGAAATCACTTTAGATAAGCTATTACCAGCAGGACAGTGGGGTGGGAATAGGTATTGTTTCATATTCTCTGTGTATATATAAAGCCTGCTGCAGTTTCCACGATATGCATCTGAGGAAGTGAGCTGTAGCTCACGAAAGCTTATGCTCTAATAAATTGGTTAGTCTCTAAGGTGCCACAAGTCCTCCTTTTCTTTTTGCGAATACAGACTAACACGGCTGTTACTCTGAAACCTGAGCAATGAGTGTGTCAGGTCTTATGGTTTGCCTTCTCCCAGTTGGCACTGAGGGACCCTCTGGGTCACATGGATCTCATCTCATCCATGTGTAAGTGAACTTCCTACTACAAAGAATGAAATATTTACAAACATTAAACTCCTGTGTTTCCTGCCAGAAAATGTTTCCACTTCCTGTCCTCCTAGCGCTCTGGATCTCCATAGAGTTGACTGATTGGTTGAGAATGTTCCAAGAATCCCCAATATTTGCATGCTATAAATGTGTCATTCCAACCTCCTATGCAAACAATCCTACAGAAAAAATGAATGTGGTATAAATAGAATACGTAATGAAATTGGTCGTGGTCTGAAACTCATTAATCTGGAACTCATAGACACTGTAAACCCAACAGGTAATAGATAAAAGGTCACCCTATTTCATGCACCTGGTTTTGAGATAAAATAGCTGCTAGAGTTAATAATTCTCACTATAAATCTTTGTACTATAAGGAGCGCTTTTATACAGCTCAAGTTATTTTTATTACAGTGACCTTAATTATTATAATGATCCCTTCATTGTCACATAATTTGCTTAATCAAATATATGCAGAGACTACAGGACTCCCCAAAACAACCACTAGGGAAAGGAGAAGATAACTTCATAGTATATGTACAAGAGGTAACTTATATCAAAAATGAATTGACTAGTCATAACAGATTCATGAACAAATTACATAATCTGTTGACTACACATAATGAAGTGCATGCTAGGAAGATGCTTGAGTTTAACCCTTAAGTTTAACTGATGTGTTCAATTTAAAAGTCTTTTTTAAATTGTTTTTATTTATTATATATATGGCCAGATACTGAAGGTGAGCAATGTGGGGGAGAGTTTACAGTTCTGGCTTTGTGCACATGTGAATGGGACAGCCGGGATCTCACTGGTTGCACAGGTTAGCCCACAAAGTGGACAAGGACACTCCAAGGCAAAGGGATCATGCACAATGTAGCACATAATAATATATATATTTACAATCACTGAAGAGCTGTATAATACAATAAAGGACATGGATTTCTGCAACTGTATTTATGTTCTCTTTTAGACCCTAAACTGCCTCATGCTGATACCAAACCTACTTGCTGGTATCCAACCTTACACACCTTCGGAATGGCATCATCTTATTTCTGTTCCAGGCAATATTTATTTATTGAGTGATCTTTAAACAAAGAAGCTTGAATTTTTGTATGAACCTAATAGGGTGTATTTAAGTACCCTGAGTATTTGGTCAAAATGTTTTGGAGCTATATGAGGAGTTCTAGCCTATGTCTACACTGCACACTAATCATGGACTGTGATTGAGGTCTGAGCCCAAGCCCCGTTTCTGTCCACACCCAGATCAGCCTGACTCAAGTCAGCCAGTACTCAGCACCCTGGGGGGGAAGAAGGGAGGTAGGCCAAGGCCTGACTCCCACTGTGACTTGGGTCCAAGCCCTGTCATTTTGCAGTGTGGATGCAGCTCAAGTCACAAACGTGAGTCAGAAGATCTGTGTGCTGCATTATGGATTAGTTAGCAGAGCTGTGAGAACTGGGTCCAGCAACTGTAAACCCAGATTTACAATGCAGTCTGGACACTCTAGCACAGGCTTGGAAACACTGTGTCTACAAGCCCATCCCACAAATCTGGGTTTACATTGAAGAGCAGACATACCATTAGTCAGGGGCACCATAATGGGGCTGGGGGGGAGGGAAGCAAGGGTTTTGAAAGTGGATTGGCCTGGTCTGTCCACTTTTCACCACAGGCCTGGCCCCTGCCCTCCTCTTCCCCTGAAGCCCTGCCCCTCAGCCAGGCAGGAAACTGGAGCCCAGCCCTGGTAAGAGCTGCCTGAGGAGCCCAGGCAGCTGTGGGGAGGTGCTGCAAGCTTTCCACCTGCCCGGCATGGGGGGACCTGAGAGCAGCCCCTGGCCCATGTCCCCACCCCTCAGGCCCCATGCCCAGTGCAGGTGGAGGGTCCATGGCTCCCCACAGCTGCCCACACAACTCTTACCATGGCCTGGCTGTGGCTCTTCAGCCTCTGAGGCCCCACCCCCATGCCAGGCCAGAAGCCAGAGCTGGGTGGGTGTAAGAGCTCCGGCTTCAGCCTCTGGCTTGGCTGAGAGGTGGGGCAGGGTCACAGAGGGGGTGGGTCCTCATTCCTACCCACCCACCCACCCATCCACGCTTTTAGGAAGAATCTGTTGCCCCTGCCCTTAATACCACAAGCTGTGGTGATGGTCACTTACATTTGATTTTTGACATGAACATAAAAAGCAATTTGATATCTAAACAGAATCATTTTTGAAATTCTGCATTTCAGAAGGACAAGAGGAAAAAATGCTTTATTAATCATCTGAAGACTTGTAACTTGATTCTGTAAAGAAAAAAAAAACAACCTACAGCATGCTTGAATATTCCTCATGGATTTATAGTTAAGTGGTTGTTATGAGATAGTGTTTTATTTCAAAACATTATTATGGCTGGATTTTTTTATATACATGAGTCCTATATAGTTTACTTGGCCAATAATATGTAACTTCATTTCCTGGCCTTAACTGTAGTCTATGGGAAGTGTACCAGTATAGGACTGCCAGGCTGGACCACATGTAATTAGAAACAATATTAATTGCTGCTTAAATTTTGTAGATTACACAGCAATCATCATACAAATGGCACTGTATGTTAACATTCATAGTTAAGCATTCAAAAGTCAGGATCTGCCAATGTTAATGTTGCCCACACAACCTTAATTCTGTCCCCCTCATGTGCATTTACTAGGAGCCTGACCCAAAGTCTTGCTGGTTATTTCAGTGGGGGTATGGGTCAGACCTCAGGCTAGCATCTTTAATTATATTTTTGTATACTGCTTCTCATAACACAATATAATACCATATAAGTTTGCCACTACTTCAAAAGGCGTGTGTGTGTGTAAAAAGCAAGCCAAAGTAAAAGTAAATGGAAATTGCAAGAACACAGAGAGGCAAAATACAGGCAGTAATTTTTTGACATTAGTACATACTGAATGTGTGGTTTCATTAAGAGTTCTGCTTCCTGGTGACATGTAACCTTTGTTAAGGTGTTTAGCATTTGAATTTCCCAACTGATAGGTATTTGGAACATTCAGCTTTTGGAATTTTGTAGGTATTGACAGTATATTTACTTGAACCATCAATTCTTTTTTCCTGAAGGTACTCAGTAGAGATCCTGTAACTGTTTTTTTTCGTTTCTTTTAAGTGTTCAGCATTAGCAAACTTAGCACCAGTCATTTCTTGTTGAGAATAAAAGCAATGCCTGTCACTTTTCATCTCCAGGACTGTACATTTATTCAGTTCTATTTTGATATTTATGATTCTTTCAGGTTCAAAGATATTTAACAAGTGCAGGAGATGGAGATCATAGGAATTTTTTTGGAGTTTAGTTAAGCAAGCTGCCACTATGCAAATATTAGCAGTTCTTCCTGAATTGCTTGAAAGCAAATACTAAATAAAATCTGAGGAGGCAGCGATTGACTGGTGGACAGAAAGGTCAGTCAGCTATTTTAGAGAAAGGGTTAATCTCTTCCATACCACTTTCTTCCTTTATTACCAGACCTCTCTCCTACCTATCCATGTTTTAACAGTCCTCCAATATTGCCTGTCTGTAGATGTCCATCAAAATCCTTTTGTTGCTAGTACTGTTAGCTACTGCTCCTGTCAGAATTCGTAATAGCTCCCAAAGATTTCCCTGCTTTCTCCAACTGCCTTGCTATACTTTACAGTACCTTGGAAATATTACCTATGGACTGCAAAGGCCAGATCATCAACTGCTGTAAGTTAGCATCACAAGAGCGACTTCAGGAATTTGTCCCTATGCATTGACAGGAGAAGATGAACACATAATTAAATAGCTGGGCATGGTTCATTTTGTATCATAGCAGTTAAAAAACTGGAGTAAATTACATCCCATTAGAAGAGTTATATACATGGAAGCCAGAGCTAATCCTTGAGTAACACTTCTGCCAGGTGTTGTCAGCAGCAAGAGGGCTGGATTCAAATGTCTAGGTGTCCCTGTTAAAATTACGAAACACCCTGACTTGAGCCTCTATCCAGACACCTGGGAAAAGTCAACCCACGCCCTGGCCAGCTTTCACAGGCAATAATTCCCAACTTGTATGTGCTCAGTCTGTGTATGAAAAAAGGAGAAGCTTTATCAGGGGACAAGGGAACACAGCGTCAACTTGGGAAAACACAGCAGCAAAAAATGAACAATATATCTATATGAATAATAAGTAAAACACCCACTGCTTCCGTGGTATCTTTGGCAGTCATCTTTCACCTCAAGTTTCCACCCACTAGTGTGAATGTCCAATAGGCAAATGTCCCCTTAATACACCATGTCTCCTTCCGCCACACCCCATGGTTTGATGTCAGAGGGTAGCCTCTTCTCAGAGGCCAAGAGTACACTCGGGCAGTTCTGTATCCAGCCCCTCCAGCCTGGACTTGTCCTGAGGTTCTATCACATAACCCAGCTGTAGAGATTTCAGATTTACTGGTGCTAGGTAGGGGTGTCAACACCGGAGATCACCCAGCTCCGTTGCTGCCCTCTGCAGCTTCATTGAAGAGCCACCTCCGTGCTGCCTCCCACCATGAAAGTGACCCTTTCCCCCTGCTTCTCTTTCCTTCTCAGTTCTGTCCTACTACCTAGCCAGTTGTGTTCAGTTCTGGTAACTCCCCAAGGTGGCACTTGGATGATTGATGGGTAGAAAATAAACTCTTTCTATAGCAGTACGTTCCCTTTTCAATAATAATAGATGGTGAAAGAGAGCCCCTTCCCTGTTCTTTCCCCTATTCATCAACAGCAGAGAGCTCCCTAGCCACTAGAGCCTCAAGGCACAGTTTTGTTATTTTGCTTCCCTGGCTATCTTTAACCTTGTGGGGCCATATCTTCAGCTGGTAAATTGGTCTAGCTCCATTGACTTCAATTGAGCTGCATTTAGTTGCACTAACTGAGAATCTGGCCTGTAGTCTTGTAGAGTGTTTTTTTATTTAATCATCCTGTAACTGTTTTGTTGATGTATGACAGCTTAGATCAGGTTTGGAAACATGACATCACAGCATGCTGCAGTTGTGTGTTTTAAGTTGGAGGGAGGACACAGAATCTGTCTGGAGTCTCCAGGGGATCACAGCTCAGTTGCTTCAAAAGAGGCGGGTCTTTTAGTGACTTAACCTAGGGGTTCCATTTAAGGTCTAAAGATATATATGAATTCTCTCAAGCTTATTATAAATGAGGTATGACACTTCAAGGAGAAAAATCTATGATTTACCATAAAAAAAAAACCTCTTTGGTTTTCTGCTATTTGGCTTGACTATTCCACTGCGCAAGCAGAATAAAAATTAATATGCTATTAGATGACATTAAATTAATGTTGCTCACAAAGCAACAGCTTTCTGGGCAGCATTCTTATGTGAATAATTATACTATAATTATTTGTGAGATTGTTTGATTTTCTTATGACCTTTTCTTTTGTATTGTTTTGTTTGAAGTATGCCTATGTTTATAGAATTGATTTCCGCCCCCGCCCATCCCCGTGTAATAATATATTGAGGGAGCTTATTCAGTGATATATGACCCTGTCTATATGATTCTTTTTTACCTACTGCAGTTTGTGAGCCATTCTGATTGTGTATCCATTGTACATGAAAGCTTTGTCTCAAAGGACTTAATCTGTTAAAATAAAAGTTTTGATTGACTGAGTAGCCAAGTGATTTCTCCTGTAGATTTCTGCATAACACAGGACAGTCAAGTATCCTAAAGACTGAGCCAGGAAGAGGTTTGCACCAGGCTGACTGTGTTTGCTTGAAAATTCCACCTTGTTAGCAGGTGGCAGTCCTGCTGGAAAAAATTTAAATGCTTTTTGCTAACTCACTCTTGCATGTGACTCATTACCCATTACTCACACAAGCAAATGGGAGTGGCTCTCTATAAAGAGGATATAAAGTGTAGGCTAAGTAATCCTCAGGGAGGAACCCTGGGAGCTGTCAAGGCTAGGTGACAAACTGGACTTTGTGTTATTTTGTTCTGAGTTTCTTTGAGGAACTCAAATCACAGGCCGACATGCATTTTCTATCTTAGCTATTTAAGTTGTTTGTGGCAGGGACTGTCTCATACTATGTGTATGAACAATGTCTAAGAGAATGAGGTCCCATCTTGATTGCAGTCTGTAGTTGGTACTGTGATTCAAATGTTTTCCAACAATAAATCCATCAATTCAGTTTCTCACTAACTTCACCTGAAGATGAAAAATGCCTATATATATATATATATATATATATATAAACCAAAATGGGTCTGTAAAGTGCTGAGAGGGAAACAGATGTGTCTTTTCTCCCTATTCCTAAGAGAGCTTGCTGAAGTTTTGTGTGAATGTGTATATAGAAAGTATTCTTAGAGGTTCAAGTTCTAACTTGCAACACTGAGTTAACCTGCAGAGTTGGTCTGGTACGAAATCTTGCAAATATATAATGCACACGCAGAACCCTATAGGGGTTGTCCAGATCTAATTATAGATCCCATTGTGCTCTCTTAACACAAGATAAGAGGTCTTTCTAAAATACATACTCTAGCTCAGCCAGAAGTTATGGGTTTGATGCAGAAATTACTGTTTGAAATTCTATGGCTTGTATTACACAGGAGGACAGAACAGAGGATCACAACTTCTAGCATTAATATCTATGAATTGTGTAATGTTATATCTTTATATAGGGGCCAGTTTGCTCTAGATAGAACATAAGATGCTGGGATCTGTAGTCTCTCTAGACTTCAACTCCATATTGAAGATGAATTGGTTGTTGGGCTGTATTATAGAACTCCATTATTCATATTTGGCCCATGGAAAGTACTTTGGCCATCTTGACTCTAGATTTATGGAAGCTACAAAGCCATTTTTACAAATGTTCTTTGGCAGGAAGAGGAAGAACATGAACATTTGTCTCGGTGATTGCCCATGATCATTTAATTAGGGTTTTGAGATCACAGGGAAAACAATATTGGAAAAACAAAAAACACTGAGGGGCAAATGCAACATTTTCCAGGAAATCATACATATCGCTCCATTATATTTAGTGTCCTGGGAGTAAAGAGAATACTCTACATTACATTATTTTATTGAAGAGTGTAATAGGCTTTGCCTTCCGAAAGCTTCCAAATAATTTGTCAGGTTGCAATTCATCAAGAAATGCACTTGATGTAAGTCCAAAAGGCACTTTCATAACTCAGCCTTTCTCCTGAAACACCACTGAGCTAGAAGTAAAATTGCAAATTGGTCGTGTGGTTGATCAGGACAAAATGATTTTGCAATGAAAAAAGAACAATAATCCTAAAGCTAGCCTTACAAAGAGTGTTGTGGACTCTGTCATCGCTCAGGGTGGAGTATTATTTGTTACCTGCCACTGATGGCCTTAACTAATGGGACTGAAACAGATATTCAATGGGCCCCCTAAAAACCCAAGCTGCCTGTCTCTGATAGTAGAACGCTTGCTCAGAATGGAGTGAGGGTGCCCAGAACATGCACTGAGTTAGGTAATTTCCCACCAGAGAGTAAAGCTGCTGTATGAGGGCAGGAGCCTGAGAGGGAGAGTAAAGTTGTACTCCCACCTCGGGCATAGCTGCCTGGGTGAATCTAGCCCAATGGCTTTCTTTAAAAAAACAAAACAAAAAGCACAGATCACTCATAAAAATATATTTAGATAATAATATAGGCCCTTGACAAAGTAGTTCTTTGAATAGCAAGGGGGATCCAAATTACAGTGTCTTTGTTTTTAAGATGTGATCCATTTTTATCCTTCTTGTTCAATCTGCCTGTGATAGACTGTATCCTCCCACTTTTACAAAACTATGATAAATGTTATGCCTTGAGAGGTACCATTTGAAAACTCATAATTCACTGATCATTATTGTCCGGGTAAAATATGTGTGGTAACATTGTATGTGAAGTTATAAGATTCTTTTGTATGACTTTACTAAGACATGCTCCAAGTTTAGAAAAGCAGGCACAGACCAGTTCCTCAGAGACAAGAGGCAGAGTGACACCTCAGCCTGGTGTCAACAAAATCAAATGCACTATCACTGGGTAAGCGGCCATTCTTTGGCAGGAAGAATGATGTGAAAGTTACATCTTGGCAATAGAATAGCTGGCGGTTCCCATATAAACAGATTGGCTGTCACCTGAACCCCCTACTAGAGCTAATCCTCAAAAAGGGGAGAAGAGTATAAGTGACCAGTTCTGACTTTTATGGCTCATTACTTGCAATCACTTAAATCCAAAAACGCTTGTTTAGATAAAACAGTAAAACAAGTTTATTAACTACAGAAAGACTGAGAATTTGTTGGTATCACTCTGCAATATAATTCAGGAGTGACTGGCTAGAGCACTCATATCATTCAGCTGGGAGTGATTTTGCATGCTAGAGTTCTATGTGAACAGGCCAGTAGGGCTTGTTCTCATAGCAAAGCATTGTAAATGGATCCCAGTTTGGGGAGTTGAGAGAACACAACTGTTCAACTGTCCAGACTGTACTCTGAGTAATGTCATATATACTGAATGCGAACAGAATGTAGCTTCTGTCTATCTCTGAACTATATCAGATTCCTTTTCTTCTGGCCCAGGACCCAATTCTGAATTGGATCAAATATATTCTGTTAAGATTAGAACTCTAGGTACATGAACGAGAAATGAATGAAAGTGGAGTTAAACTAATGTAAAAATGCAGGGCTGTAAAACTCCTTACAATGTCAGTATGACCCAAGTGACAGACCTCTCACTGTGAGTTAGAAGGTCAAATTCCATTGCAGGCCTCTAATCAATGTACACATTACAGTGTAGTCCTGGAAGGATGCTGTTATATAAATCCTGACACTGCTGTATAAAGATGGAGGTAAAAAAAGAAGCTGGAATTTGGGCAATGCTATTGATCAGCTAGTTTGCTGATCAATAGAAGCTCCTCCACTTGTTAGAACACCACAGGGGATGTTTTAGAGTGCTGTGGTCTTCTGAACCAGACACAAATGGTGTAAACAGGATGCTCCTTTTTAACCTTTCTCATAATACAAGTGTAACAGGGTCTACAAACCCCATACTGAACATAGATGGGGAAGGGGGAGAGAGTGCCTCCTGTTTACAAGCAAGCGGCTTAATCACCATCCCATGCAGCTGTCAGAGCTTCCACTCACAGACGCAGGCACCCACAACTGCAACCAGTAGAGGAAACAAAGCCTGCTATAGAGGGGAGAGCACAGAGAAGAAAGGCAGAAAGGCCTGGGACAGCAAATGGGGTGATAGCCTCACACCAGGCTGCTTCCAAGGAAACAGCCAGGAGACTGCAAGCCCAGAAAGTGAAGGGCAAACAGGCTTAATTGAAGGTGGGGGTCCAAGAATTGATCTGACTGAGAGCAAACTAAGGAGGGTCAGTCAGAAGAAGCTGAGGCCCCTCAAGAAACCATCCCAAGAGGCAATGACAAGAATAAAGGCCTATTCAACAAGACTGAAACTGAACAAACTTAAAACTAATCACAAGAAATATGTATTATACAATGCCAAATTTCCATGTGGAATTCATTGCCACAGGGTATCACTGAGGTCAAGAAATTAGGAGCTTTCAAAAAAAAAAAAAGATTAGAGATTTAAAGGAACAGGCTATTGGGGTTATATTCAAAAGGAGGAGTTAGGCGCCTAACTGCCACTTTAGGCTCACAATCTGGCCAAGTGTCTAAAAGTGATGTGAAGTCTAGATTATATGTAAATGGACTGATTTCTTACAGCACAAAATACTTTTTTTTTAACTTATTTTCATGGAAGGACTTTTATTTTGGTTAGCTCTTATTTCCCCTAGCCCTTAACCCACACCCTCTTGTTGGCTAGCAGTTACCAGTTTACATGTAAGTAGTTAAAAATTCAACTTGATGAGTTATAGGTTGTTGCTAATATTTCAACTCCATCTCAATGGCTAAACTTCAAGAAAGTTATCAAATCTGTGTAATCCATCATGCAATCTGTTGTGTGTTCTACTTTTTTCACACAAGGAAATATTAATGCTTTTAAGATCTTTTACATACGACCTAGCAGTTATTTAAGAAAACAGTAATTAAACACGTTGAGATAATTAACAGTATGCATACGATTAACAATGTGCATAGAAAGCTTTTTAGATGCCAGGCATTAATGGAGTAGATGCCAAATACATGTAATCCTACACTTCAGTTAAGATTTTAGTTCCTAATTACATTAATTTGCAATTTAAAAATAAAATCCTCTATTCAGAGTTCACTCATTTTAAAAAATGGAGAGGCTAGAAATCACTGCCTTCCACTTTGTGGAGTCATTTATACCTGTGCAAAATGAGATCACACTGACACCAAATCAAAATAATAGTGTGTTATGCCGCAATGGTGTAAATTAACTCCACCAGGTGCAAGGCAGTGGAGATTCTGCCCTTAGATTTCTTTTTTCATTCCAAGCATGTTGACATTGGTAATGCTGAGTTATCTAAGTAGCAGTACACTATACAAGATAGGCACATAGTCCAGGTAAAAAGGACAATGTAATTCACTAAAAACTAGAACCACAGTTTGACTCATTCAACTCTTTCACTTATATAATTCGTTTTCTAGCTAATGTACCCACCGATGTCAAACCAAATGGAAAAAAATTATGGTGGTGCGATGCGTTTGAGCTTTCCCTGGAACTAAATTATTTAAATGACCTGTTATTGTTTCAAAATTAAACATTTAAGGTTGCTAAATGGCTGCTCTTCTGGCCCAGTGGTTAGAGTATCATACTTGGTATTGTCTAGCCTGAAGTTGGAGACTAATAGTGGGTTATCTCCTCAGCCTTTTCAACACTAGATTGTTTGTTTTCTTTAAAACGTCCCATCGTTGCTAAGAGTGGTTCAGTTCCTCTGGTGGTAACACTGGAGGTGAGCACCAGTGTAGATAAGGCACCAGCAACTATTCCATGTTAGCTATCATGTTATACAGACTGACCCTTGGCAGGTTTAGGCTGTATAATGGTTAAAATGGCAGTAGCTGCCTGGAGTGTTGACTACATTAATTACTACCCCCGGTAGAACTGCATTGGTTTTAGCAATTGTGGGAAAATTGTATTTTCAGAATACAATACAGAGATTTGGACGAGTGGATGAGAAGCTGGATATGAGTCAACAGTGTGCCCTTGTTGCCAAGAAGGCCAATGGCATTTTGGGATGTATAAGTAGGGGCATAGCGAGCAGATCGAGGGACGTGATCGTCCCCCTCTATTTGACATTGGTGAGGCCTCATCTGGAGTACTGTGTCCAGTTTTGGGCCCCACACTACAAGAAGGATGTGGATAAATTGGAGAGAGTCCAGCAAAGGGCAACAAAAATGATTAGCGGTCTGGAACACATGACTTATGAGGAGAGGCTGAGGGAAGTGGGATTGTTTAGTCTGCAGAAGAGAAGAATGAGGGGGGATTTGATAGCTGCTTTCAACTACCTGAAAGGTGGTTCCAGAGAGGATGGTTCTAGACTATTCTCAGTGGTAGAAGAGGACAGGACAAGGAGTAATGGTCTCAAGTTGCAGTGGGGGAGGTTTAGGTTGGATATTAGGAAAAACTTTTTCACTAGGAGGGTGGTGAAATACTGGAATGCGGCCTTCCTTAGAAGTTTTTAAGGTCAGGCTTGACAAAGCCCTGGCTGGGATGATTTAATTGGGGATTGGTCCTGCTTTGAGCAGGGGGTTGGACTAGATGACCTCCTGAGGTCTCTTCCAACCCTCATATTCTATGATTCTATGATTTGCAGTGTCTGAGTTGATTTTACCAGTGATAGCTGGTGTGCTGGGGAAAAAAAATGTTTATTTTCCATTGGAATTGCCTCCAAGCTGGTGAGGTGGAGGTGATGTGTGAGACATTCGGAAGACTTCTCTCCAAAACTCTTCCTTTACAGAGATGTTGGCATTCTAATTCCCGGGTTTCTCTTATGCACTGTGACTGTTTTGACGCCAAAAAAGAGCTGCATAATATCTGGCAATTAGTCCTTTAAATATGCCTCTTTGTCTAAGTTTTCTTATTTCAATTTTCAATGTGGACAACAGTGGGCATATGGTTATTTTTCCCCAGGATGATACTATGTTTAGGAATTACTGCATCTGGTGATAATTATGAAAATCTGACCTTTCTAGTTTGTGCTGTTCAGATCATTTTAGGGCTGGGAGAGTTGGTCTAATTGAGTCAATTTCCTCTGCTTTTATTGATCTGCACCGTGTCATGAAAGAAGGTAGAGATAAACTCTGGGGTATCAGAGATATGTATTAGTTAGATTCACATATTTTAAGGGCGGAATGGAATATTATCATTACTTAGTCAGATGCTTTGCGTAACAGGCCACAGAGTTTCACCCAGTGATTTTTTTAAATGGATCCCAATAACTTGTGGTTGAACTACAATCAGGATAAAAGAATTATAATGCCCAATTTCTTTTATACATCTTTCCAGCTAAAGGACCAGATCTTCACTTGATGTAAATAAATACATGCAGATTTGAAACAGCTGAGTGTCTAGTCCAAATTGTTTGAACCTATTTTGCCCTGAAAATGCTTTGCTATTTTTATTGTCTATAAAAGACACTGACTTAAGAAACACAGTGAAAAGGGCCAATTGTTCCTACATGTGTGATCTCTGAAATGCATTACGGGCAATATTTAAAGGAAAGGGTTATTTAATAGTGTATGGTAAAGTTCTGTTCTTAAACACACAAAGAAAGCTCTACATGAAGTCAATGGGACCAGCTCACATACATCTGTATCTCAGGGAAGAATATGAGCAACAAATGGGGAGTATATTCCTCACAGGGAAGGCCCCTGAGTGGATGAACACCAAGGGGCTAGTGGGTTATTGTAACTGAAGAACTGAAAGGGTTGTCCCAGTGCTTGTTAGCATGAGGAAAAACAAGGACAATGTTAAGATGAATGAATAAATCTAGTGAATGCAAATCAAAGGAAGTTATTCTAAGAGCTGGGCGAACTCACATTTGGAATATTGTGTTCTGTTTTTATTGCCTGTTTATACAAGGGATGTGACAGGAGAGATACAGTGGAAGGCAAGCAGACTGATTCAGGGACGTTTGCTACACGAAAAGACTTGAGACTCTAGGCCTCTATTTTGGTGGAAAGAGAAGACTGAGAGGTGAACTCTTAGAGGTATGTAACATTCCAAAGGGATTAGAACACAGATGATACAAGACGATTTGAGCTTGTGTCAAGGCATAAACTAAAGCAAAGAGAGGGTAAAACTTTAAAGGAATTCAGGCAGCATTCATTTTCACACAGAGAACTTAAGCTGCAAAATACTCTTTTAAAAAGGCAGAAATCAGACCAATGTATATAAATAGTTTCAAAAGGAGCTAGACCATTAATCGGAGAGAAAAGTAGTGTGCTGCTGA
This sequence comes from Lepidochelys olivacea, assembly GCF_965140295.1. Taxonomy (NCBI): domain Eukaryota; kingdom Metazoa; phylum Chordata; order Testudines; family Cheloniidae; genus Lepidochelys; species Lepidochelys olivacea. The sequence goes on along the minus strand of NC_140417.1, from coordinate 74,718,316 downwards.
CTCATCATAAAAGTCAAAGTCAATAACCTGGACAGGCTACCTGATGTTCTTCTATCTGTTTCCTATTATTTAATAATAACAGTGAAGGAACATTAGGCAGGGAAGTTAGTCATGATAATATTAATTCCTTGACTTCTAGGGGTCTGTTTCTGATCCTTGATGTTACTCTAATTGTAGCAAAGCATTTAAGCACGTGATTAAATTAAGCATGGGTAGTTATGACCAAATGTATATGAGTTGCTGGATTAAGACCTAAAAGCTCTTAGAAGTCATGTAAAGTCATATCATCTTCATTAAAGAGATAATACAGTAGAAAATTTTGGATTATTCAGTTCAGTATTTCCTATCCTGTACTTTCAAAACTCATGAGTAACGGCACAAAAATTGAGAGATTGGCTTAAAATTCATGTTTGTTTAAAATAATATATTTGGGGTTATTTGGCGTTCTCTTTATCAGCCTCCTGATTATTGGACCTTTAGGGACATTCCAAATATTGCAAAGCTTGTAGTAAAAGCATGAGAACTGGCAACACTATAAATACCCCTTTTGTTATATTAGGAAAGCAGATTCATGACCGAGTCCTACAAAAACTTAGGCACTTGTTTAACTTTAATGATACGTGGAGTCCCATTAGTTTCGCTTGCACAATTGGGGCCTAAAAATTACTAGCTGTAGCTAATTCTACAAGGTTACAGGACAGTGCTCATCCCATATCAAGGCTCAGAATCTACCTCTACATGTCTGAACAAATGCATGGTTTACTTTAAAACAATCCAACAATCGAATGCAATGCATATCTTGACATTGTTTAAATGTAACAATAAAAGAAACTATAAGTGCTTCTATTGTTTGTATGAAGAACTTCGCCTCTTGAAGAAACCCTACTGAGTTAATCTTCCTCCCCACATTTTTATCTGTATGACAAAGCACTGCATGCTTGAATTTAGATAGTTATTTGTCCATTGAATAAAATTTCATCTGCATTTTTGGCTCTGGGGTCTTATATATTTAAAGCTATTTATTTTAAAAGTCAAATATAATTTCTAAGTAGGGAAGATTCCTAAAACTGCAGAAAAACTCAACTGTTTAGCTTCTTCTGTAATTATGATAACGTTGTACTTAGAGGCAGGAAACCATTTCACTTATAGAAAGGGTACTTAGCATGCCATCTCCATTGTTTAATGATGTTTTGGATTCTTGGCTAAAGTGTAACCTGGCGAGTAAATTCAAAAGTAAAAGTGACAGTTCTCCAGGTGGAAAGTATGTTTTTTTTAAAAAAAGAGATCCATGAGTGTGATGTGAGCATAGAATTTTATTTTATTCCTAATGTGAGTGCTGGCAGAAAACTGAGGCATCATGTAGTGTGACTTGTGTAGCTTTTTGTGGTAATCTGAGCTCAATTCAAACTATAATTAGCTAATCACTGGCAATTTTCAGATATGAGTCAAGCTAATTTTCAGACAATCAACCCATTAGATGGTTTCATTGAACAGCCCTGGAAACAATGTTTATGTTTATGTCCATCAGCATTGTAGCTGATAGTAATGTTGAGCTGTGAAGAAACAGGTCTACAATCTGAATTGCAGAGCATAGAAGACTGCCAAATATTTTGTACTCACTTCCCCATCTTCCTGGTAGGCTTCTTTAATGGAGAGTGAGTGTTTGGGGATGCAGAGGAGTCATTTAGGACACTTAGTCTAGTGTGAAATCATGGATTAGCTTTTGTTCAGCTTTGAAGGTCAGAGTTTTGACTGAGCATAAAAAGTAGTGAAAATAAAAGCATTCTTTTAATCTCGGTCAGTCAATGTGTTCATTTCTTTTTCAAGAGGTTTTGTATTCAAACTCCATGCAACACCACTGACATACATCAATGTACAATATGTAAATCAGATGGGAATTTGACCTGTTTTATTTAAGTTTTTCTGTGTCTCCTATTACTAATTCTTCAGCATCTCAGAGACATTAAGGAACTTATCCAAACAATGCCCCTGTGAAGTAAGGAAGATTATCCATTTTACAGATACTGAGTGACATGTTGCTAGTCACAATGGAAATCTATGGTGAAGGAAAAGAAAGATTTCCTTAGACCAAGTCCAATGACTTAACCACAAAATCAGCCTTCATTTGTAAAAGTGTTGACTTGAGTCATAAGATCTATGTGTGTGAAAGGGAGCAAAAAATACTTAGACAGAGTGTGATCCCTGCATCATTAAGTCCAAGGGAGTCTTTCCATTTAATTTAATGTTGGGTCAGATCAGTCTCTGAGGTCTGGTTCTTGGAATAGTAATGTTCAGGACACAGGGACATGAACTTTACCAACAGGGCTTTGTAGCACATGACTGCCGTTGAAATTCCGTTTAATAAAAACCTCTTTGAAGTCATTCCCTGCATTCCCCTGGCCATCCAAGCTCCCTTGATGCCGAACCAGTAGACAGACACCTCCGTTCCCCTCAACATCTTAGAAGCATAGAAATGTAGGGCTAGAAGGAACCTTGAGAGATGATCACATCCAGCCACCTGTGCTGAGGCAGGACTTCGTAAACCAAGACCATCCCGGACAGGTGTTTGTCCAGTCTGGTCTTAAAAATCTCCAGGGATGGAGATTCTACAACCTCCCTTAGAAGTCAGTTTCAGAGTTTAACTACTCTTTTAGGTTAGATATTAGGAAGTTTTTCCTAACTATATCTCCTTTGCTGCAGATTTAAGCCCATTACTCTTTGTCCTGTCTTCAATGGACATGGAGAACAATTGACCACCATCATTTTTATAGCATCCCGTAACATATTTAAAGACTGTTATTAGATCCCATCTCAGTCTTCGTTTCTCTGGACTACACATGCCCAGTTTTTTTAACCTTCCTAATAGGTCAGGGTTGCTAAGCCTTTTATCACAGTTACTCTTGTCCGGACTTTCTACAGTTTCTTTCCTGATGTGTGAAACCCAGAATTGGACACAGTACTCCAACTAAAGCCTGTAGTGCCAAGTGGGACAATTACTTTCTGTGTCTTACATACAACACTCCTGTTAAAACAACTCAGAATGATATTATCCTTTTTTGCAACTGTATCACATTGTTGACTCATATTCAGTTTGTCATCCAGTATAACCCACAGAAGTTTTTCAGCAGTGCTTCCACATAGCCAGTTATTCCCCATTTTGTAGCTGTGCATTTGATTTTTCCTTTGTAAGTGAAGTATGTTGTACTTGTCCTATTGAGTTTCATCTTGTTGATTGTAGACACGTTCTCCAATTTGTCAAAGACATTTTGAATTCTAATCCTGTCTCCAAAGTGCTTGCAACCTCGCTGAGCTTGGTGCCATCCACAAAGCATACTGTTCATTCTATTATCAAAGTCATTAATGAAAATATTGACTAGTACTGGACCCAGGACTGACCCTTGTAGGAACCCACTAGATACATCCTCCCAGTTTGACAGAAAACCATTGATAACTACTTTTTGAGTATGGTTTATCAACCAGTTGTGCACCCTCCTCATGGTAATTTCATCTAGACAATATTTCCCTAGTTTGCTTATGAGAATGTCATGTGGGACAGTGTCAAAAGTATTCCTAAAATCAAGATTTATCACATCTACTGCCTCTGTCCATCAATTAGGCCAGTAACCTTGTCAAAGTAGGAAATTAGATGGATTGGCATAATTTGTTCTTGACAAATCCATGCTGGCTATTCCTTACCAACCTGTTATCCTGTAGGTGCTTACAAATTGATTGTTTAATAATATATTCCAGTATCTTTCCAGGGTTAGAAGTTGGGCTTGCTGTTTCCCTTTTTAAAAAGAGGTACCATGTTTGCCCTTCCCCAGTCCTCTGAGAGCTCACCCGTCCTCCATGAGTTCTCAAAGATAATTGCTAGTGGTTCCAGGATTGCTTCAGCTAATTCTTTAAATACTCGAGGTTAATTTCGTCAGGCCCTGTCAATTTGACTACATATAATTTATCTAGATATTCTTTAATCTGTTCTTTCCCTATTTTCGCTTGTTTCTTCTCCCTTGTTGTTAAAATTGATTGTGTTGAGTTTCTGGTCACCATTAATCTTTTTAGTGAAGACAAACAAAATAGGTATTGAACACCTCAGCCTTCTTGATATAATCACTTATTAGTTCTCCTTCCCCACTAAGTGGAGGGCCTACATTTTCCTTCATCTTTCTATTTCTCCCAATGTATTTAAAGAATCCTGGTGCCTGTCGTGAAAATGGATTCTCTCAACAACTTCCAGGTGGTTATGGAACAACAACATTGATGTCTTCTACTACAGCCGCCTTATTCATCTCAATGCTCTTTTAGTAGAGAACGGGAATATGGAAGGCCAGGTCTTCTTTTAACATGTCAGGGTATTCTAAATGTACACCCACTTAAATCCTGGAGGGAGAATCTGAACACAGTCCTGGTCCAGTTAAAATGACTTCTTAATTAAGAAGCAAGTTCTAGTGACCAGTGTGGTTTAATATATTTATTGAAGATCTTGAAAAAGGGTAAAACTGTGAAGTGGCAAAATTTGCAAGTGGCACAAAAATATTTATGGTAGGTTAGCCAAGTCTAGAGTAGGCTGTGGGGAACTTAAGATTGATATTTTAAAAAATAACCTAGATGATGGCAGATGAAACTCAGCTATGTAAGGAATGATTTAAACTGCTCATACACATTACTGGATTCTAAATTAACTGCAATCACTCACGGAATAGACTTGTGAGTCACTATGGACATCCCAAGAGAGATCTCTGCTCAGTGTGCAGGGGTGGTCAAAAAAGGCAAACAATATGTTAATATGTATATGGATGGAATAGGCAATAATCAAAAAAGTATAATGCCCTTATATAAATCAATGTTATGCCTCCATCTGGAATACCATGTTCAGTTCTGCTCACTCTATCTCAAAAAACAAATGGCAGAAATAGAAGTTCAGAGATGGGAGACAAAATATTTGTTGGCATGAAGAATTTTAAATATGAAGTGAGATTGAGAAGACCGGGACTGTTTAGTATAGAGTAGCTGAGTCAGACTAAACATGATAGAGTTATACAGAATAATGAATGGTATAAATATGCTCATAATGTATCTTATAAGATAAAAAACATTATGAGATTCAATTCATTTAAAGGGAAACACATTTAATATTGATAAAAGTTAATTCTTTTTTTATACAATGAATATTTAACCTGTGGGACTAAAAATAAGTGATATCACTGAGGCTAAAGGCTTACTATGATTCAAAAAAAGATTGGACATGTATATGGATAGTGAGAACATTCCCAGTTACATTGGAGATAATTATATATAGAGAGAAACATAACCTATAGTGGCCATTCCATGACTGTCCATTAAGGCTTACTTGTGCCTTCATTTGAAGTATTTAGAAATGACTAATGGCAGAGAAAAGACACTAATCTAGATATACCATTGGTTTAATCTGACCTAGTAATTCCTATGTTCTGTCATGCATAAGTCTCAAAACAGGTACAAAATAATGCTGCAAAAGAAGCCATATTTTGCCCATCTTAGCAGTGCCTTTCCACTCTTATAGCTGCCAGTGCAATTGCTCATGACATGAACACACACAATCTTAGCAGGGAGAGCCCTGGGAGAGGATAAGTACTAAATCGCAAATGTTTTTTGCAGAATAGGTCAACAGTTGTGGGTTTGGGGAGGGTACAGAGGCAAAAACATGTGTCCAGCTTGACTGTGTCTTTTCCCTGTACACAGAAAAGACAGCCTGAATCTCCTGAGATTTGCAGGAGACATGAATATCCCCAGAGCTATGCAATTTGGGGGGTATGGCAGACGTTCACAGATTTTCATCCTCCGTTAAGTATTTCAGCCACACTTAAGCCATTGATTGTTTGTTTTTGAGATAAGCACAGACAGATGTGACACCGGAATTTCTCTAATCGTTTAATAGTTTAATAGTTTTACTGGATTTGTTCTGATCCAGAACATTGCATTGTATTGCCTGGGAAAGATGAAGCATAGTAACTAGTACCAACATTCTAATGATTGGCAAAATTGTTTTGATAAAAGAAGAAACAATCCAATGTTTAAGTATTAATGTAAATCGGGGTGGCCAACCTGGGGCTCCGGAGCCACATGCGGCTCTTCAGAAGTTAATATGCAGCTCCTTGTACAGGCACCGACTCCGGGGCTAGAGCTATAAGTGCCAACTTTCCCATGTGCCAGGGGGTGCTCACGGCTCAACCCCTGGCTCTGCCACAGGCCCTGCCCCCACTCCACCCCTTTCTACTCCCTCCCCTGAGCCTGTCATGTCCTCGCTCCTCCCCCTCCCCCCAGAGCCTCCTGCACACCACAAAATAGCTGATCAGGAGGTGGGGGGAGCGAGGGGGAGACGCTGATCAGTGGGGCTCACGGTGAGTGGGAGGTGCTGGGGTGGGGGGAGCTGAGGGGGGCTGCTGACATATTACTGTGGCTCTTTGGCAATGTACATTGGTAAATTCTGGCTCCTTGAACCTGAACCCAAACTTCAGAGTTTTGGACAAGTGTCATATATAGATTTGTATGTTCCTTGGTGCTCACACATTCTCATCTCTCTGATCCAGTTTGTAGTTTCTGCAGTTCCCTTTTACCTGGGCTTTGCTTCTTGAATGAGTATTTTGCATAACTATGTTTAATCTTTTAATTGAGGGCCCATCACTGTGTGTCCTAAATGCTTCAGAGAAAAAAAAATCAGGGAAGAGAGGTGTTGTTTCTATTTCTTTGTTCCCCTGAAATAGAGGAGTGTAACGTCATGTGTACATTTGTTGGGTTTTTTGGTGTGGGGTTTGGTTGGTTTTTTTGTTTTTGGGGTTTTTTTTTGGTTGAGTTTTGTTTTTACTTAGATCAGTAATTCTGTGTAAAGGCTTTATTGAAAAGTTGTGTTTTGAACACCTTCATTCATGCTCAGTCTGATCTCTTCCAGCAAGTCTTTGAAGAGCCAGGCTTCTCCTGCTGCTGAAAATACTCTGTGCCCAGTGCCTGATAGCTGGAACTGGACCTATGCAGCTGCACCACCCCTGTGGAGTGTAGTCTTGAGGGATCATGGAGGGTAAGGGTGATTTCAGAAGTGGATAGGTTCCAATCCATTAAGTGCCTTGTAGATTAGGACCAGGACTTTGAACTTTGTGCTGAAGCTAATGGGGAGTAAGTGAAATTTGAACCCACAGGTGTGATGCATTCCCATCAGTCTGTATGGCTAATGAGGCATGCTGCTGTGAGCTGTCCCAGCTTCAGTCTTTTGGTAGTGGTCATGTCCACACCCCACACAGTGTAAGTTACAATAGACAAATCTGGGGATAACAAAAGCAATGGAATGTGCATTCTCTTGTGTCAACCTCTTTATCTTCCAGTTTGCCTGCTCTGGTACATTTCTCTGCGTGATCTGCACAAGTGCATTGTGCACTGTCTTCTGTAAAGGTGCATTGAGCAGCGTGTCATCCATAGTTCATTTGCTTATTTTATTTGTGCTATACAGCTTGTCAGAGGTGCATATTAGAGTGATACAAAGTACAAATTTTGTCTGTTTCAACTCACAGGCTAAAACAAAGTATCTGATCCTTTTGCTATGAATTTTCTCCTATTTTGTGATTAGATACATAAAAGTGCATGCATTGAATTATAGCTGCTTTAGTGGCTACTTGGTTAGCATTGTGTTGAGCAACCAGTGCTATGCTTGGCAGGAAAATGTGCCCCAATCCTGATACTGAGGGAGTTTTACCATATTAAGTATTATCACAAGAAAGCATTGATACTTGATGAGGTTTCTAGCACATTTATTTTAATGAGTAAAAAAAAAATTCAACAAATTTTTCCTTAATTCCTCATCACATTGTATCTGTGAACAGATTGCAATTTCCCCACATGTATTCATTATTCAAAATAATTCAATTAATTTTATATGTATATTTTAACACAATAGACTGATTGCAAACAGTTCTCTGCAAATATTTTCTACTTTTATGCTTTGATTCTTCTGTGTTATTTAGACTATAAACGTATTGGGGCATAGATCATCTTTTTCTCATGAGTTGTATGGTGCCTAGCACAATGGAGGTCTAGGCATTATTGCAACACAAACAGTAATATTTGATATTCACTGTTCTCTGTTGTAGTTATGTTGGTTAGCAGTGATTGATCACACAAGTCACATGATTTTGTTTCTGTTCACTGATTGTATGAGTGTGGGAGCATTTCCAACATGAGTACTCACAAAGGGAAGTTTGAAATTGGCTTTCTATGAATATTTGTGTGAGGAAAAAACTGTACAAAGGTTCATTGAAAAGTAGAGTCAAAGCAAAGCAAAAGTTACAAAAAGTTTTCAAAATTTGTGTCACTGACTAGTTTTTTAATCATAACTGAAGCTCCAAACTCTGCTGGATGTTGATATTTTTAGTCCTCTAAAGTCAGGCTGAGTAATAGACTATCGTAATATTACTTTGCATTTTTGTAAGAACTTCTATTTAAGGAGCTCTAAGTATTCTATAAACACTGATCAATTTAGCCCCACAATATCCCTGTGAAGTTGGGACATATTATTATCCCCATATTACAGGTATGGAACCTGAGGCACAGCGAGATTCAATGACTTGTCTATGCTCATATAGGAAATCTGACATATCTAGAAATAGAACCCAGGTGTCCAGACTCCCAGATCATTCATCTAGTACCAGTGAGCAAGCCCAATGCCATTTTTTCCAGGAGCTACTCTCCTCAAAGGCAAATAGTTATGACAAAGAGAAAGGTGTAATATACTGGGAAGTGTACCACTCCTTTGAAAAGACAGACCAAGTGGATTGGAGGGATTATGAAATCAACATTTCAGGTATAAATAGGGATTAAGTTAGTCTCACACTAATTTGATAGATAAACAATTTTGCATTAAAAATAAATCCAGAACAATTGACAGGAGATAGGTTATAGTAAAAGAGAAAGAAAGTGGAAGAATACTTGGTGCAGAGACAGACTGAACTGTAATCTTTCCCTGCTCCTCTCACAATTATTTTCTAGCAAGATTAAGATTTATTGAACCCTGTTTGTTCAAGATGAACAATGGTTTCCTTCCCAAAGCTAGTTATTGAACTGAAAGAGTTCATTCCATAGGGCTATGTAGTGGATACCGATTTATCTCCTTTTTAGGGCCATACTTTCATGAAAATGATTAAGGATGGTATGCGAGGTAAATATCCCTGGTAAAGCTTTCAGACACATCAGCATCCTAACCTAAATGATGGTTTGAACCATTGCAAAGTAAAAAAGACCAGAAAAACCTTGTCCACTTCAGAGTTATCCAGAAGGAGCTATCCTTACAGCATATATTCAACTATGTGGACAGTACCTATGCAATGCCTACAGGGTTGCAAGGAATTGAGAAAGGACTAGGTTACACTTGCAGCATAGTTTATAGTTCACTTATCCAAGACTAAAATCATAGAGAATCATAGAATATCAGGGTTGTAAGGGACCTCAGGAGGTCATCTAGTCCAACCCCCTGCTCAAAGCAGGACCAATCCCCAGCTAAATCATCCCAGCCAGGGCTTTGTCAAGCCTGACCTTAAAAACTTCTAAGGAAGGAGATTCCACCACCTCTCTAGGTAACGCATTCCAGTGTTTCACCATCCTCCTAGTGAAAAAGTTTTTCCTAATATCCAACCTAAACCTCCCCCACTGCAACTTGTGCCCATTACTCCTTGTTCTGTCATCTGCTACCACTGAGAACAGTCTAGGTACATCCTCTTTGGAACCCCCTTTCAGGTAGTTGAAAGCAGCTATCAAATCCCCCCTCATTCTTCTCTTCTGCAGACTAAACGATCCCAGTTCCCTCAGCCTCTCCTCATAAGCCATGTGTTCCAGTCCCCTAATAATTTTTGTTACCCTCCGCTGGATGTTTTCCAGTTTTTCCACATCCTTCTTGTAGTGTGGGGCCCAAAACTGGATACAGTACTCCAGATGAGGCCTCACCAATGTTGAATAGAGGGGAACGATCATGTCCCTCGATCTGCTGGCCATGCCGTTACTTATACATCCCAAAATGCCATTGGCCTTCTTGGCAACAAGGGCACACTGTTGACTCATATCCAGCTTTTCGTCCACTGTAACCCCTCGGTCCTTTTCTGCAGAACTGCTGCCTAGCCATTCGGTCCCTAGTCTGTACCGGTGCATGGGATTCTTCTGTCCTAAGTGCAGGGCTCTGCACTTGTCCTTGTTGAACCTCATCAGACTTCTTTTGGCCCAATCCTCTAATTTGTCTAGGTCCCTCTATATTCTATACCTACCCTACCCTCCAGCACATCTACCTCTCCTCCCAGTTTAGTGTCATCTGCAAACTTGCTGAGGGTGCAATCCACACTATCCTCCAGATCATTTATGAAGATATTGAACAAAACTGGCCCGAGGACCGACCCGTGGGGCACTCCGCTTGATATCGGCTGCCAACTAGATATGGAGCCATTGATCACTACCCGTTGAGCCCGACAATCTAGCCAACTTTCTATCCACCTTTGGACAAGAGCCATTGTCCCATCCCCTCCCATCCCCATCACAAGTCTTTGAGGCATGTGTTTTTTTAATGAGTTGTTTAAGACTCTTGGAGGTGAAGTAACTTGTGCAAGATTACTTAGTGATTCATTGAGATTAGAAGAGAACTCAGGATCCTGCATGCTCTGAGGTCTATCTTTAATTATCAGTATCATAAAGCTTCCTTGTAATATATTGCTCTAGCCGGCACATACTTTGCATAGGATTAATATTTATTCATATGCCAGATAGCCACCCATGCATCTGTGTTACCAGGAAAATTCTACAGCAACCCTAACCTCTCCACAGTCCTGAATGATTCCAGAGTGACTGGAAAAGGGATATCCAGAGAGCATAATTGTTCCCTAAGTGTTCTTATTAGCACCTACATCATCTACTGCCATCTGGCACCTCTTGTTGGGAGGTGCTGTAAACAAGAATTTAAGAGGCTCAATTTATATATATATATATATCCATGAAATATATCCCCAGCAGTGTGACCATGCTACATAACTTTCTGGACTCCTATCTCCTCTTCTTTCATTTCACTTCCCTAATGAATCTGCATAACAAGTGGGGTTTGTGTGTATCTTGTTATTGCAAACTATAGTTTATAGAATAATACTAAATGATGATACTTTTAAGTTTGTTCTTAATAGTAAAGGGCAAATCTCAAAATGTTTAGAGGTTTTGTTTTTTTTTAGATAAGCACAATTTTGGATGCTTATCCATACCTTATGCCAAGTCACCTGGACCCTCTTCAGTAATAAAACAGAGCTGAAGTGTAACTGGCTTTCTCACAATATCCCTAGAGAGGTATGTTTTTAGCAAGAAGTAAAACTTTCTGCAAGGGAAAGCACTAAATGGAAAACAAATCCTGCCTGAGAATTGCCAGTGTCATCACCCAGTCTAATCTCTCAGGGTACGTCTATGTTACAATCAGAGTGGGTGATTGCAGCAAGTGCAGACGTACCCAAGCTGAATTCTGTGCTTCTACAACTTCACTACTATTTGTATTTGTGCTATGGAGATTAAAGCTAGCTCAGGTATGCCTACACATGCTGCAGTGACACCTCCAGTTGCAGTGCAGACACTGTAAGCCTGAAGCTAATCTTTAGTAAAAATTGAGTCTGGAGTACAGGATGTATTTTTTTTTTCCAAAATAACTTGCCTTCAAAATGGCAGCTGTGCATCTGATGTGTTAACATGGTAACATTAGTAGTTATAAACATTATTGTGCTTGAGAGTCCACAGTTCAGAAAGGAAGCTTTTTGGAGTAGGGAACCATATTTTTCCTCTTTTGTTTGTACACAGGCTATCACAATGGATCCATGAGTACCTCAAGACAAATAAATAATCATCATTATTTGACTAACATTGGCAAACCATTCACTGCTATATGTCCTCTTATAGTCACTCATTCATTATCATTGTACACTCATCATAAACATCAGCCTCTTTCCCTTTCAACAGCTCCCTCCATCAATACAAATGGCTAACAAAGAGTAAGGTCAAAACTGTAGTTAGTGCAGTTATATTGTATCTGCATAAAACCTGAAAAAAGAGAGCATAGAAGAAAACAGAATATTCTGCATTGTGACAGGAGTTCACTTAAACAACTAGGTCCTGGATTCTGTTTGAATTCTATTGGCTGTAACAAAAAGTTGTCCAAGGTTACCATAAAACATAGAAGACAAGTGTACTCTTCCTTCCTTTTTGCAACGCCTAATTCTTGCTTCCTAAATGGAAGAGTTCATGGTATATATGTCAATCACCCATGATGAGATTCTTTTAGTTGCCAGTAATTAAGTTTGGCTAAATGGAATTGTACAGTAAATCTTAATTACGACCAGATGTGTTTGAATACAGACTTTCATCCCTTGAATTGCCCAATATGCACTCTCTTGCATTTTGAATTTATCTCATTAATTTACTCATTAAATAATTACAGACAACTATCTCTGATATAACTCTAATGAGGGATCTATTAACTCAGGAAAAAGAATAAGAACTAGACTGTGATTTGGAATACATTTTTCAAAAGTACCTAAGTCTGATTTTGACAAGTTACTTAGCCCTGGTCTACACTACAAGGTTAGATCAAATTTAGCCATGTTAGGTCAATTTTAAAATGAATGCGTCTACACAACCAACCCTGTTCCATCGACCTAAATGGCTCTTAAAATCGACTTCTGTACTCCTCCCCAGCGAGGGGAGTAGCCCTAAAATCGACCTTGCTGGGTCGAATTTGGGGTAGTGCAGACGCAATTTGACAGTATTGGCCTCCAGGAGCTATCCCAGAGTGCTCCAGTGTGACCCCTCTGGACAGCACTTTGAACTCTGGTGCACTAGCCAAGTACACAGGAAAAGCCCTCGGAAATTTTGAATTTCATTTCCTGTTTGGTCAGTGTGGTGAGCTCAGCAGCACAGGTGACCACGCAGTCCCCCCAGAATTGCAAACGAGCTCCAGCAAGGACCGAAAGGGAGACAATGGATATGATTGCTGTATAGGGAGAAGAATCTGTGCAGGCCGAACTCCGATCAAAAAGAAGAAATGCTAATACACCAGACCCTCGCTAGAACTTGGGATTTGGGATCCATGCAAGGTATTGCATTAACACGGGGACCTCATTATAGCAGGGACCATGTTAAAATGAATTCCAATTAAAATAATTAAATTTGAGATTCATGGCCGTGACCACATTATATGTGAACTCATGCTATATTGATGCAAGTTCTAGCAAGGGTTCGGTGTATATATGCCAAAATCGCACAGGGCATGGTGGAGAGAGGCTACAACGGTGCTGCATGACAGTGAAGTAGCTCAGGCAAGCATATTAAAAGACAAAGGAGGCAAATGGTCGCTCCGGGTCAGAGCTCCATACATGCCACTTCTATGATCAGCTGCATGGCATTCTAGGGAGGGACCCTACCACTACCCCACCACTGTCCATGGACACCTGCAAGGGGGGAGTCTCACACAACAGGGAGGAGGATTTTGTGGATGAGGAAGAGAAGGAGGAGGAGAACGTGCAGCAGGCAAGTGGTGAATCCATTCTCCCCGGCAGCCAGGACCTTTTCATCACCCTGGAGCCAATACCCTCCCAAGGCATGATCCCCAACCCTGAAGCCAGAGAAAGCAGCTCTGGTGAGTGCACATCTGTAACTACAGTACAGGGTTTAAAAGCAATAGTGTTTAATGTTTCATTTTTCCTGAAGAATTGGGATGCATTCGCGGCCAGTACAGCTACTGGAAAAGTCTGTTAACGTGTCTGGGGATGGAGCGGGAATTCTCCAGGGACAGCTCCATGAAGCTTTCCTGGAGGTACTGTGAAAGCCTTTGCAGAAGGTTTCTGGGGAGGGCTGCCTTATTTTGTCCTCCACGGTAGGACACTTTACTACGCCAAGCCAGTAGCATGTAGTCTGGAATCATTGCAGCACAAAGTATGGCAGCGAATGGTCCTGGGTTTTGGTCGCATTCAAGCAACATTCGATCTATATCTTTCTGTGTTTGCCTCAGGAGAGTGGTATCATTGATGGTCACCTGGTTGACATAGGGGAATTTTTGTAAGGGAATAGTAAAAGGACCCCGTTCATGCTGGGTTATTTGTGCTTGGCTAAAAGGGATCATCCCAGAAAATAGCCATGAGGCGGGGGGAGGGGTGAAGGGATCATTCCAGAAAATAGCCACATGGTGGGGTGTGGGGAGATGTGTGCTGCACATTCACCCAAAAACCGCAGCCCCTCCTTTTAAATGTGAAACCCAACCGGCATTGCTTGCTATGGGAAAGGATGGCGCTGCAGTTTGAAACCATTCCCACATGTTATGAATGCATAAGAAGCCAACCCTGCGTACCAAAAGGCTTACCATGGCTGCCTGGAAACCAAATTCTGTTGCCCAGTCATTTGTGATGTGTCACCATACTGGCAGGTGCTCAATATAAAAGGCAAAATGCGATCTTGTACCTAAAGCACATGTGCTGTCTGCTGTGAATTGCTTGATTCACTGTGAAAGAGTCTCCCTTTTGTTCTCAGAAATATATCATCTTAAATTTTACTCTCCCTTTTTATCTCTCACCAGGTGCAAATGTTTATATGCTCCCCTTATCATCTACGTCCCTGAGGTTATCACAGACTAAAAGGCAAAAAAAACTTACTCGCAATGACATGTTTTCTGAGCTCATGCAGTCCTGCCACACTGATAGGGCTCAGCTTAATGCATGGAGGCATTCAGTGGCAGAGGCCATGAAAGCATTAAGTGAGCATGAATAGCAGAGGCAGGAGGCGATGATGAGGCTAATGGGGGAGCAAACAGACATGATGAAGCACCTGTTGGAGCTGCAGGAAAGCCAACAAGAGCACAGACCCCCGCTGCATCCATTGTATAACCACCTGCCCTCCTCCCCAAGTTGCATATCCTCCTCACCCAGATGCCCAAGAACATGGGTGGGGGGAGGCTCCGGGCACCCAGCCACTCCACTCCAGAGGATGGCCCAAGCAACAGAAGGCTGTCATTCAAACAGTTTTGATTTGTAGTGTGGCTACAATAAGCAATGGGGCCTTGTCCTTCCCTCCTCCCACACCCCACCCCACCCTGGGCTACCTTGTCAGTTATCTCACTTTTTTTTTTAATTAATAAAGAAAGAATGAATGGTTTCAAAACAATAGTTACTTTATTTTTCTTTGCCAGCTGTGATTGAAGTGGGGAGCGTGGTTGGCTTACAGGGAATTAAAATCAACAAAGGGGGCAGGTTTGCTGCAAGGAGAAACACACAACTGTCACCGTAGCCTGGCCAGTCATGAAACTGGTTTTCAAAGCCTCTCTGATGTGCAGCAAGCCTAGCTGTGCTCATCTAATCGCCCTGGAGTCTGGCTGCTCAAAATCGGCCACCAGGTGATTTGCCTCAACCTCTCACCCCGCCATAAATGTCTCCTCCTTACTCACACAGCAAGCAGCAATAACTATGGGAATGTTGGTTCGCTGAGGTCTAACCTAGTCAGTAAACACTGCCAGCGAGCTTTTAAACGTCCAAAGGCACATTCTACCACCATTCTGCACTTGCTCAGCCTGTAGTTGAACTGCTCCTTACTACTGTCCAGGCTGCCTGTGAATGGCTTCATGAGCCGTGGAAACAAGGGGTAGGCTGGGTCCCCAAGGATAACTATAGGCATTTCAACATCCCCAACAGTTATTTTCTGGTCTGGGAATAAAGTCCCTTCCTGCAACTGGCAGAAGAGCCTGGAGTTCCTGAAGATGCGAGCGTCATGCACCTTTCCCAGCCATCCCACGTTGATGTCGGTGAAACGTCCCTTGTGATCGACCAGTGTTTGCAGCACCATTGAGAAGTACCCCTCAGGGTTTACGTCCTGGTTGGCAATGTGCTCCAGTGCCAAGATAGGGACATGCGTTCCGTCTATCACCCCACCACAGTTAGGGAACCCCATTGCAGCAAAGCCATCCAGTATGACCTGCACATTTCCCAGAGTCACTACCCTTGATAACAGAACATCAGTGATTGCATTGGCTACTTGGATCACAGCAGTCCCCTCAGTAGACTTGACCGCTCCAAACTGATTCCCAACTGACCGGTATCAGTCAAGCATTGCAAGCTTCCACAGGGCTATTGCCACTCACTTCTCAACCATCAGGGCAGCTCTCATCTTGGTATTCCTGCGCTGCAGGGCAGGGGAAAGCAACTCACAAAGTTCAAGGAAAGTGGCTTTATGCATACAAAATTTTGCAGCTACTGTGAATCATCCCATACCTGCAACACTATGTGGTCCCACCAGTCTGTGCTTGTTTGCCCAGATTCGGTGTTCCACTGTATCAACTAGCACCACTGCCGCCATGATGTCCCAATTCCCACAGCCAGTGCTTTCAGGAACGTCTGTGTCCATGTCCTCATCACAATCGTCCTTGTGCTGGCATCTCTTAGCCCGGTTCTGCACATACTGCAGGATAATGTGTGAGGTGTTTACAATGCTCACAACAGCAGTGGTGAGCTGAGCGGGCTCCACGCTTGCTGTGGTATGGCGTCTGCATGGACAACCCAAGAAAAAAGGCACGAAACCATTGTCTACCATTGCTTTCACAGAGGGAGGAAGGGAAGGGCGACTGATGACATGTACCCAAAACCACCCTCAACAATGTTTTTTCCCCATCAGGCATTGGGAGATTAACCCAGAAATCCAATGGGCAGCAGAGACTGAGGGAACTGTGGGATACCTACCCACAGTGCACCGCTCCGTAAGTCAATGCTAGCCACAGTATTGAGGACACACTCCGCCGACTTAATGCACTTAGTGGGGACATACACAATCGACTGTATGAAATCGATTTCTAAAAATTGACTTCTATAAAATTGACCTAATTTTGTAGTGTAGACATACCCTTACAATGGGGCTTAGGCTCAGAAATGCATAAAACACTTTTGAAAGTGAAATTTTTTTGAAAAGTCATAATGGTTAGATAAATTTCTTAAATAGCTTTGTGAAAGAGAAGTCAAAATGTTTTGATCCCAAATAGTCAAAATAAAACATTCTGAAACAAAAAGTTGAAATGTTTCAGTTCAAAATAGCCAAAACTAATTAAAATACTCATTAAAAATGAAATGTTTCATTAAACCAAAACCACTTTGCTTCTTTTCTTTTCTTTTTCTTTTGTTTTCTTTTTGTTGTTTTGTTTGAGCAAGAAAAAATGAAAAAAGTCAGTTAAAAATTATTTTTGTTAGTTTTTGCTAGTTTTGACACCCCCCAAAATTAAAACCCCCAAAGAAAGCCAATTAGTCTCTCAGCCCTGGTCTACACTAAGAATTTAGGTCGAATTTAGCAACATTAAATCAATGTAAACCTGCACCTGTCCACACAATGAAGCCCTTTTTTTCAACTTAAAGGGCTCTTAAAATCGATTTCCTTAATCCACCTCTGACAAGTGGATTAGCGCTTAAATTGGCCTTGCCGGGTCGAATTTGGGGTACTGTGGACGCAATTAGACGGTATTGGCCTCCGGGAGCTATCCCAGAGTGCTCTATTGTGACCGCTCTGGACAGCACTCTCAACTCAGATGCACTGGCCAGGTAGACAGGAAAAGGCCCGCCAACTTTTGAATTTCAGTTTCCTGTTTGCATGGTCACCTGCAGCTTGCCACGCTGACCAGAGCTCATCAGCAGAGGTGACCGTGATGGAGTCCCAGAATCGCAAAAGAGCTCCAGCATGGACCGAACGGGAGGTACAGGATCTGATCACTGTATGGGGAGAGGAATCCGTGCTATCAGAACTCCATTCCAGTTTTCGAAATGCCAAAACCTTTGTGAAAATCTCCCAGGGCATGAAGGACAGAGGCCATAACAGGGACCCGAAGCAGTGTCGCGTGAAACTGAAGGAGCTGAGGCAAGCCTACCAGAAAACCAGAGAGGCGAACAGCCGCTCTGGGTCAGAGCCCCAAACATGCCGCTTCTATGATGAGCTGCATGCCATTTTAGGGGGTTCAGCCACCACTACCCCAGCCGTGTTGTTTGACTCCTTCAATGGAGATGGAGGCAATACGGAAGTAGGTTTTGGGGATGAAGAAGATGAGGAGGAGGAGGAAGTTGTAGATAGCTCACAGCAAGCAAGCGGAGAAACCGGTTTTCCCGACAGCCATGAACTGTTTCTCACCCTGGACCTGGAGGCAGTCCCCCCCGAACCCACCCAAGGCTGCCTCCTGGACCCGCCAGGTGGAGAAGGGACCTCTGGTGAGTGTACCTTTTAAAATACTATACATGGTTTAAAAGCAAGCATGTTTAATGATTAATTTGCCCTGGCATTTGCGGCTCTCCTGGATGTACTCCCAAAGCCTTTGCAAAAGGTTTCTGGGGAGGGCAGGCTTATTCCACCCACCATAGTAGGACACTTTACCACACCAGGCCAGTAGCACGTACTTGGGAATCATTGAAGAACAAAGCATTGCAGTGTATGTTTGCTGGCATTCAAACAACATCCGTTCTTTATCTCTCTGTGTTATCCTCAGGAGAGTGATATCATTCATGGTCACCTGATTGAAATAGGGTGTTTTTCTTAAGGGGACATTCAGAGGTGTCCGTTCCTGCTGGGCTGTTTGCCTGTGGCTGAACAGAAATGTTCCCCACTTTTAGCCATGGGGGGTGGTGAGGGGCTAGCCATGTGGTGAGGGGAGGCAAAATGCGACCTTGGAATGAAAGCACATGTACTATGTATGTAATGTTAACAGCAAGGTTTACCGTGAAACAGTGTACCCATTGTTCTATAAAATGTGTCTTTTTAAATACCACTGTCCCTTTTTTTTCCTCCAGCAGCTGCATGTGTTTCAAGGATCACAGGATCTTCTCCTTCCCAGAGGCTAGCGAAGATTAGAAGGCGAAAAAAACGCACTCGCAATGAAATGTTCTCTGAGCTCATGCTGTCCTCCCACACTGACATAGCACAGATGAATGCGTGGAGGCAGACAATGTCAGAGTGCAGGAAAGCACAATATGACTGGGATGAGAGGTGGCGGGCTGAACAGAGTAAGTGGCGGGCTGAAGAGAGGGCTGAAGCTGAAAGGTGGCGGCAGCATGATGAGAGGAGGCAGGATTCAATGCTGAGGCTGCTGGAGGATCAAACCAATATGCTCCAGCGTATGGTTGAGCTGCAGGAAAGGCAGCAGGAGCACAGACCGCCACTACAGCCCCTATGTAACCAACCGCCCTCCTCCCCAAGTTCCATAGCCTCCTCACCCAGACACCCAAGAACGCGGTGGGGGGGCCTCCGGCCACCTGGCCACTCCACCCCAGAGGATTACCCAAGCAACAGAAGGCTGGCATTCAATAAGTTTTAGAGTTTTAAACTTTTAAAGTGCTGTGTGGCCTTGTCCTTCCCTCCTCCACCACCCCTCCTGGTGCTTCTTCTCCTCCACCACTCCTCCTGGGCTACCTTGGTAGTTATCCCCCTATTTGTGTGATGAATGAATAAAGAATGCATGAATGTGAAGCAACAATGACTTTATTGCCTCTGCAAGCAGTGATCGAAGGGAGGAGTGGAGGGTTGTTAGCTTACAGGGAAGTAGAGTGAACCAAGGGGCGGTGGGTTTCATCAAGGAGAAACAAACAGAACTTTCACACCGTAGCCTGTCCAGTCATGAAAACTGGTTTTCAAAGCTTCTCTGATGCGCACTGCGCCCTTCTGTGTTCTTCTAACCGCCCTGGTGTCTGGCTGTGCAAAACCAGCAGCCAGGTGATTTGCCTCAACCTCCCATCCCACCATAAACGTCTCCCCCTTACTCTCACAGATATTGTGGAGCTCACAGCAAGCAGTGATAACAGTGGGAATATTGGTTTCACTGAGGTGTAACTGAGTCAGTAAACTGCGCCAGCGCGCTTTTAAACGTCCAAATGCACATTCTACCACCATTCTGCACTTGCTCAGCCTGTAGTTGAACAGCTCCTGACTACTGTCCAGGCTGCCTGTGTATGGCTTCATGAGCCATGGCATTAAGGGGTAGGCTGGGTCCCCAAGGATACATATAGGCATTTCAACGTCCCCAACAGTTATTTTCTGGTCTGGGAATAAAGTCCCTTCTTGCAGCTTTTGAAACAGACCAGAATTCCTGAAGATGCGAGCGTCATGTACCTTTCCCAGCCATCCCACATTGATGTTGGTGAAACGTCCCTAGTGATCCACCTGTGTTTGCAGCACTATTGAAAAGTACCCCTTGCGGTTTATGTACTCACCGGCTTGGTGCTCTGGTGCCAAGATAGGGATATGGGTTCCATCTATGGCCCCACCACAGTTAGGGAATCCCATTGCAGCAAAGCCATCCACTATGACCTGCACATTCCCCAGGGTCACTACCCTTGATATCAGCAGATCTTTGATTGCGTTGGCTACTTGCATCACAGCAGCCCCCACAGTAGATTTGCCCACTCCAAATTGATTCCCGACTGACTGGTAGCTGTCTAGCGTTGCAAGATTCCACAGGGCTATTGCCACTCGCTTCTCAACTGTGAGGGCTGCTCTCATCTTGGTATTCTTGCACCTCAGGGCAGGGGAAAGCAAGTCACAAAGTTCCATGAAAGTACCCTTACGCATGCGAAAGTTTTGCAACCCCTGGGAATCGTCCGAGACCTGCAACACTATGGGGTCCCACCAGTCTGTGCTTGTTTCCTGAGCCCAGAATTGGCATTCCATCTCATGAACCTGCCCTATTAGCACCATGATGCCCACATTACCAGGGCCATACTTTGAGAGAAGTCTGTGTCCATGTCCTCATCACTCACGTCACCGCGCTGATGTCGCCTACTCACCCGGTATCGCTTTGCCAGGTTCTGGTGCTGCATATACTGCTGGATAATGCGTGTGGTGTTTAATGTGCTCCTAATTCCCAAAGTGATCTGAGCAGGCTCCATGCTTGCTGTGGTATGGTGTCTGCACAGAAAAAAGGCGCGGAACAATTATCTGCTGTTGCCCTGATGGAGGGAGCGGGGACTGACGACATGGCTTACAGGGTTGGCTTACAGGGAATTAAAATCCACAAAGGGGGTGGCTTTGCGAGAAACTGAATGGCCCCCTCAAGGATAGAACTCAAAACCTCAAGGATAGAACTCAAAACTGGGTTTAGCAGGCCGTTGATTTCACAGAAGGAAGGAGGGAGGGAGGAGAAAATGAATACAAAACAAATCTGGTCTATTTCTTGTTTTGAGCCACTTCATCTATCTTAATACATCTTGCTTGCAGCAGACTGTGCAGTACGACCTCTAGCCATCATCATCATCTCCTGGTTCTTGGCAGAAGACGGTGCAGTATGACGACTAGCCATCATCTTCTGCTGGCTGGAGGTTAAAAGACAGCGCACTGCCGGTAGGACTGAATCGCCATGAGACAAAACTTAAAAGGGAAATAACCTGGCTGAGTCACTCCCATGTTTGCCTAGGCGCCTGATTAAAAGAGCACCCTGGACTACGTCGATGATGGCTACCAGTCATACTGCACTGTCTGCTGCCAAAAGGCAATTAACTGCTGCTGTGTAGCAATGCAGTACCACGTCTGCCAGCACCCCGGAAACATACGGTGACGGTTAGCTGAGCAGACTCCATGCTTGCCATGGTATGGCTTCTGCACAGGTAACTCAAGAAAAAAGGCACAAAACAATTGTCTGCCCTTGCTTTCACGGAGGGAGGGAGGGAATGGGGGCCTGATGATATGTACCCAGAACCACCCTCAACAATGTTTTAACCCCATCAGGCACTGGGATTTCTACCCAGAATTCAAATGGGCGGCGGAGACTGCGGGAACTGTGGGATAGCCACCCACAGTGCAACGCTCCGGAAGTCGATGGTTGCCTCGGTACTGTGGACACACTCCACCAACTACATCCACTTAGAGCACTTGTGTGGGGACACACAATTGTATAAAACTGCTTTCTACAAAACTGACTTCTATAAATTCGACCTAATTTTGTAGTGTAGACATACCCTCAGCTGTAGTCAAGACCTATTTTCTATAAAACCATGTTGACTGGCATTAATTATCATTCTGTCCTTTAATTCTTTATCAATTGAAACCCTTGTCAGCTTTTCCATTATTGTGCCTTGGATTGAGGGCAGGCTAACTGGCCTATAGTTACCTGAATCATCTCACTTGCCCTTCTTGAATATTGGTCCAGGATTAGCACTCTTCCATTTTCTGACAGGTTTCAGTGCCTTGCATAATGACAGTTTTTTTCTGGAATTTCTCCAAGTCAGTTGGGTGCTTTTGAAAATATTGTCCCTGGACTATATGCCTCTACAAGACAATAAGGCTACATTTATACTTGGAGCTAAGGGTGTGATTCCCAGCTTGCATCCTGAGTACCCCCCGCCCCCGAGTCCTGGGGCAATGTACTCAGCATGGCGAGCAGGTGGTGCTGCTGCCTTCGCTACCCCAGCTACACTGCTACATTTAGCATGCTAGCATATCTCTGTGAGCTGGAAATTACATCCCCAGCTCCCAGTGTAGACATACCCTAAGAGGGAGTAAGTAATTTTTAGACTCTGCTCTACCTGTTCCTTGGGCCTGGCAGCATATGAAGGAGCAAGCTATTTACCTTGCAGGAGCAAGTGAGTGAGGAGTGAATGGGGAATGGGCAGGGCCGTATTTGCTGTTCAGATGGATGGTTAGTAATCAACTGCTGCTATAGGGAAGTGCTCAATCACTGCATCCTTGCCCCGATAGCAAGAAGGAAGGAGAGGAGGATTTTGGCTCAGAAGTGGGCCGCTATGCCTCCCAGGGACGTTCCTGTTGACACTATTCGGAGTCACTGTGCCTCCCAGGGACATTTCTGTTGGTGCAGTTTACACCCTTGTTCAGGGCTTTGCTGAAGTCACAGCCTAGCACATGCAATTTTCATTCTCATAAGAGAAGGAGAGCCCTTTGCCTGCTGGAAATGGAAAGGTCCTTTAGAAGAAGAGAGAAGCAGACCTATGTCTACAGTGCATTTCTTTGCCATTTTTATGAGCTGTTTGTGGAATTAGCCCTTGTTGTTTCATCTCTCTCCAAACTGTCTCTCTCGTGTAAACTTGTGTTTTCTAAAATAATGGTATCTCCCACTAGGGAAACAGGGCAGAGTTTTTAGCATTTGCTCTGGAATGTTTGCTGAATGGCTTAAAGGCATGATAAAACATTTTTCCAGCAGCTTATTTCAAGAGTTTATTTAATACAGCTATCAAAGAAATTGATATTCTAATACCAAGCAACATCCAGGAGTGCTGATTCATAAGGAACTTATTTTGTTTATTAAAAAAAAGGTAATGAATCTTTCCAATTCCTTTTGAGTGTATTCAAGCCCAATCAGCTCTCCATCACCAATCATTCCTTCCGTTTGTGCAGAAAAGAGATTATCACTGGACAGTTATGTGGTTAATAAAGCAAATATATAGTAGACATATTTTTCATTTCCAGATCAATAGCCATGTGAGAATGAAGCAGTCATGAAGCTAGCTTTTCCCATGGCAGAATTCAAGTGATGAAGGTGACAAATTTTTACAATGTGTTGACCTGAGAGGCCCAGAATAACAAGGTGTAGAATGAAGAAGGGTGTGTGGAAAATAAACCCCGGCTTAGGAATGAAAAAGAAATATTGTCTGTATACTGCAAACACCCATATGCCACGAAGGGCTGAGAAAAGTAGCAGGCTCAAGTTTGGGATAGTGAGAAAATGGAAGGCATATTTTAAAGACAGAGTTTTGTGCAATATTCCATTTTTGAGGTACCTACAGTTAAAAATAAAGTATTTCAAGAAGCATTCATTCCTGGAAGTATTTAGAGGCTATCTGAGAGATGATGGATTTACAAAGTCTCATGGAGGGAAAATGGCACATAGCATGTATATGACCCAACACAAATATGTCAGGGAGGCTGCTGAATTGGTACCAGTTTTGTGCTGTGGAATACTTTCTTTGAAAAGCTACTAATCTTTTTGAAAAAAGCCTTCCTTTCCAGAACCTGAGCCTCCTCCATGAGAAAAAGTAGATTTGTGAGGCCTATAGTTGAATTCTGAAAAGCAACAGCTGGGGCTCACAGCAGAAGAATCATGCCCTACCTTTAGATTGCTCTGGAATGGATCAATTTTCAACATGGAGGATGGGCAACAACTGATTTTTGAATGTTCAACAGCCTCTCAATGTACCCAGCTTGTTGGATGCTCTGGCTCCATCTAAGCCCTGGTCTACACTGAGGGGGTTGGGGGGGGGGAATCGATCTAAGTTACGCAACTTCAGCTACATGAATAGCGTAGCTGAAGTCAACGTACTTAGATCGACTTACCGTGGTTTCTTCACCACGGTGAGTCGACTGCTGCCGCTTCCCCATCGACTCTGCCTGCGCCTCTCTCTGCGCTGGAGTACAGGAGTCGACGGGAGAGCGCTGTATATTTTCATAGTTTACATGTAGACCAAATTGCTTGCCTGTCTTCTGCTTATATGCTAGAATGTGTTCCTGTGTGAGTAACCCTGGTGAGTTTCAAAACATGATTTCTTTTTGTTGCTTTTCTTAGTTTGTGTCCAAGACCAGGTACATGATGTCTTGACTCCTTAGGGTTTGATTAATTATAATTTAGTTGCTATAAAAATACTTAGTCTTAAACTACAGTCCTTCTAGCTCAATCTTCTTAGACCTCTGCATGAGCAGACCCCCAGCTCCCACCTGGAGTAGAACTGACTTTTTTTAGAGCTCACGGGTGCCAGGGGATACCCACATGTAGATCACTCTAAGACCTTAGTTATTTCTCAGTGTTTTGTGTTGAGCTGTGGGCATTAACCTGCAGCTTCCTTGGTTTGCATATCTTAACCAAAGCCAAACTAATGCATTCTTCTTTAAAATGCCCCTCAGTGATAGTTCGGAAACAGTTATTTAAAACACAATAAATGGCTGTTGTCAAGGTTCCTCCCCCACTCTGAACTCTAGGGTACAGATGTGGGGACCTGCATGAAAACCTCCTAAGCTTACTTTTACCAGCTTAGGTTAAAACTTCCCCAAGGTACAAATTAATTTTATCCTTTGTCCTTGGAATAACCACTGCCACCACCAAACTCTAACTGGGTTTACTGGGAAATGTAGTTTGGACATGTCTTTCCCCCCAAAATCCTCCCAACCCTTGCACCCCACTTCCTGGGAAAAGTTTGGTAAAAAGCCTCACCAATTTGCATAGGTGACCAGAGACCCAAACCCTTGGATCTGAGAACAATGAAAAAGCATTCAGTTTTCTTACAAGAAGACTTTTAATAGAAATAGAAGTAAATAGGAGTAAAGGAATCACCCCTGTAAAATCAGGATGGTAGGTACCTTACAGGGTAATTAGATTCAAAACATAGAGAATCCCTCTAGGCAAAACCTTAAGTTACAAAAAAGACACACAGACAGGGATAGTCATTCTATTCAGCACAATTCTTTTCTCAGCCATTTAAAGAAATCATAATCTAACGCATACCTAGTTAGATTACTTACTTAGAACTAAAAGTTCTAAGACTCCATTCCTGTTCTATCCCCAGCAAAGCAGCATACCAACAGACACAGACCCTTTGTTTCTCTTCCTCCTCCCAGCTTTTGAAAGTATCTTGTCTCCTCATTGGTCATTTTGGTCAGGTGCCAGCGAGGTTACCTTTAGCTTCTTAACCCTTTACAGGTGAGAGGATTTTTCCTCTGGCCAGGAGGGATTTTAAAGGGGTTTACCCTTCCCTTTACATTTATGACAGCTGTTTAAAAGAAAAGGCAAACAGGCAAAGAAAAAACTAAACGCCATTTCCAAATAGAAAATAAAAGCTGCCTTTATTTTTAGGACTGAAAGCAGCTCAATGGCTCATATATCATTTTTGTGATTCCTTTCTCTTTCAGTGAGTGAAAGGCAGTGAGAGGAAGAGAGAGAGAAATATTTTTTTAAAAAGAAAAGCTGTATCAGAAGCCTTCTCTAACATGATTTTCTTTGTTAACTCATCCAAGGATAAAAATAAAATGGAATCTATTTGAATAAACTCATAATTTGGAAGCTTTGAGTAAGTCTTACCTTAGAGATTAGCCTAAATAGATGTCATCAAAGACTTGATAAGTGCAGTGTGGGATTTTAAAGACTTCTAAAACTAAGCATGAGTTGCAGCAACAACTCCAGAGGAGTGAAAATTCAAAATGTAGTGGAAACAGAGTCTGAACTGGGGAAATTGGGGTACAAAGTGCCCCACCACATACTGCTGAGAGGGAGGTTGGATTCAGTTTTAAGGAACTACACTGGGATTCAGGTGATCTAGGTTCAATCTTTGGCTGTCATGCATTCACTATGTGACCCTGGATTGGTCATCTGCTTCCAAGTATGCCTCTATACAGACTCTAACTAAAAGGGGCCCCAATCTTAGTTGGGACTTCTAGGCATTTGTGAGCAAACAATAATGTAGAATACCTTTACAGCACTCATTGTCAACATCTACCTTGTAAACAGCTCCCTTGAATTCATTACATTTTTTTTATTAATTTGAAGAATTTTTTTTTGTTCTGAGATGTATTATAGCACTGGAAATATCTAATTCGTTCATAAAAGTTTTAAACAAAAGGTCCTGTGTGGTAAACATTAGGCTTCTCAATCTAAATCAGCTCAGAGTCTTGGAATACTGACATCAGGCTTCCATGCTGCCTTGCACACACCATACTATACATACTGTATTTCTCTAAATGGTGACTGAGCCACCAGCCATGACAACAGGAAAAACAAATAGGAATGAAGTGAGCTGTAGCTCACAAAAGCTTATGCTCAAATAAATTTGTTAGTCTCTAAGGTGCCACAAGTACTCCTTTTCTTTTTGCAACGCTCAATAAATCTTTCTGCAGACCATTCCAATAGGCTGAGTTCTTGCCTCTTCATTGGGGTGATGTAAGTTACTCTGGGAGTCTGCTAGATAGTGCTAGAGCACAATTATGTATTGCTTTTAAACTTCTTCCCCAGGGCTAGCTCCAGCTAATAAGATATCCCCCAAGAGCACTGTAACCAGGACTCCTTGTAACCTTCACACTATGTTGTAAAAACCCACTTTACAATTATAGATAGTGGGGATTCTCTGTTAACTCAAGTTACTAGAAATTTAGGTTTTCAAGCTGGGTTTTTCCATCACCACAGCTGTATAGGTTTGGTTTAAGAGACAAACACTATATCTGTGGGTCTGTCTCTACAAATCCGTTATGTCATCTTTTATTTTGTTTGTATGTAACATATTTAAAAGGGGGAAATGTGGGATTTGTGATTATAAGAGCACACATTTGTCATGAAAAACAGCTCAGACAGGGAAAATTGCATGTTGAACCTGGTAGCATTCTGCCCAGTATAAGCAGCTGCATTGCCAACAAGCCACAGGTTTACTATATCTGGGAAGCTAAAAATGCATTTTTGAGGGATGTGAGCAATAGTAGTTTTAAGTCCATAATCTATTCATGGCAGGAGCATGCATGCCTCTACTGTTAAGTTAGGTATTTTTACACACCTTTATGGAAAAGTCCTTTAGAATTTAATAGAAAATAACCTTTCTGTAGGTTTTTGAACTGTTCTATACAAGTGAATCAAATGGTTAAAAAAAAACCTATAGATTTCTATAGAACACTACTAACTTGCTTCAGAAACTGACTTGTTTCGTTCCTAAGTCTCAGGGAAGAGCTTTTTTAGAGAGAATAAAGTGGTGAGCCTCTGCGGTATGTTTTGATGATCAAACATTGACGAGATATGCAAGTACAGCAGCAATAGAAAACAGGCTCACCATGGGCTGATCCAAAGCCCACTGAAGTCAATAGAATGACTTTCATTGACTTTAGTAGGCTTGCCCACAGGTAAGTGAGATTTGAGTAAGATATTTTGAGATTGGACATTGTATCTAGAATCATATCTTACTCAAATCTAGATACATGGATTACACTGTAGTGATTTCCCTCCTTAATAAGCCTGTTTTTGGCTTAATGCTAGAAGGCTTCTCCTAGCAACTTCTCCTAGCAACCACACTATAATTCTGGTCTTAATTTGGAATTTTATTAGCATCAAGAAGAGGTGTATATCAGGGCCTGAGGGATAGTGTTTTGTAGTTATCCCTGCTTTCTTGAATTTACAAAACATAATTCCCAAATCCACTAGTTCTCAAACTTTTTTCATAGTAGGATCTCCTCATCCACACTGGGATCAACCCCATTCAGGTCAACCTCCCATTTATAAAAGACCTTCTCTCATTTAGCAGTAAGACTTGAGTTAGTAGCTGCAATCCCCTGACACCTGTTGCAGGGATGGCAACTCATAGCTTGGGAAGCTTTGTCCTAAGCTAAACAAATCAATGATCATGATAATACGCCCTCCGAATAAGCAATTACATACACTACCTCCCCTCATCATCACACTTTTAAGAAAGCTCCTTCCACTTTCTTCTCAGTGAATCTTCATGGGTCCACTAGAGCATAATAAAGAGTCAGATTAAATGAAATGGTAGTGAATATTATTTTTGATATGCAAATAGCTATGAAGATTTGTGTATAGTTTGAGCCTTTGAGAGTCAGGCATGTCTATTAAAGTGAAATATTATATGCAGTGTTTTAGCCATGTCAGTCCCAGGATATTAGAGAGACAAGGTGGGTGAGGTAATGTCTTTTATTGGTCCAACTTCTGTTGGTGAGAAAGACAAGCTTTAGAAAGCCTGTTGCTCTCACCAACACACGTTAGTCCAATAAAAGATATTACCTCACCTACCTTGTCTCACTGAAATATTAGGCATTTCATCCGTGCCTAGAAAAGTTCAGTCTCAATTCTGAGTGAATGAAAATATTAAAAATGTTGTTGATATTTTTCTGCTAAATTGGGTTTCTCTTACCTAACCTTATGTCAAACTATGGTGTTTTCAATGAAAGAACTGGGACTAAATAAGGTAGAGAAAATGATAATATATATACCTCTGTTGTACAAGATACATGTGACTTATATAAGAATTAAAAAAAGAATGATAACATTGGAATTTTTCTGGATTCCTCACCAGAGGTATACACGCAAGAAAATGAAAATGAGAGATGTCCAAATAAGATGGATAATAACAAGTTCTTTTCAAGATTCTAATATACAACAGTTTAGAAAACAACCATTTCATTTAATAATTCCAGGGTGGTCCCCTCAGCCTTCCCTCCGCCTCAAGGGCCTGATTCTGCCATCCTTATTCACATTAAGTAATATCTTGCTCTGGACTAGAGTCTGACTTTAGGGATAGTACTGAGTATGGGGTGATTTAAAGCCACATGAATACAAGAGTAGCCCTGTGACTCTGATATACACCTTTCACTTCCCATGCATCTTCCTTCGTCCTGAGGGGGTAGTAATCTATTGCTG
Organism: Lepidochelys olivacea; assembly: GCF_965140295.1. Lineage (NCBI taxonomy): Eukaryota > Metazoa > Chordata > Testudines > Cheloniidae > Lepidochelys > Lepidochelys olivacea. The sequence goes on along the minus strand of NC_140417.1, from coordinate 74,688,942 downwards.
GCCTAAATCAGCAGTAAATTTGTTACCTCACCACCCACACTGTGCAGCTGATAGTGGGGTGGAGCCACAACTCTGCCCATTCCCCAAACCTCCCGACCCTCTCCTCCACCTGATCTGGGTGAGCAGCTCTGTGTACTTTGACATGCCCAGATTCTAGGACCAGGTAATTGGCATAGTGATTTAAGGAGGGAGGTGGAGAAATTTTATTCCCTTGCCTGGCCATGTAGTCTGAATCAGAATGTGGCCTTCAGTGAATAGTTCCATTGGGATCATTGAAGGAGTATCAATCCCAAATGATTTAATCTAATTTTGTAACTATTTTTCACTCAAGAAAACTCACCACTGAGCAGTGAGTGACCCATGTCATGTAAGGGGCTGATTTTTTTCCCCCTCTTTTTTGTGATTACCCTTTTGTGGCTCTGCTAGCAGTTTTCCCCTTATATTTTAAGGACTCCAGCAGTTTTTCTTTCATCCAAGAAAAAGAGAGTAGAGAAGCTGTGAGGACAATAAGAATTAAACAGCAGATTCAATGTCAATAGGCACTTTTCTAACAAAATAAAACCCTCAAACTCTGTATTTCAGTGGTATCACTCTTTCTGCCTCAGTGCCTATTTGAATAAGAACATAAGAACGGCCATACTGGGTCAGACCAAAGGTCCATCAAGACCATTATCCTGTCCTCTGACAGTGGCCAATGGCAGGTGACCCAAAGGGAATGAACAGACAGGTTATCATCAAGTGATCCATGCCCTGTCACCCAATCCCAGCTTCTAGCAAACAGAGGCTTGGGACACCATTCCTGCCCATCCTGGCTAATAGCCATCGATGGACTTACCTTCCATGAATTTGTCTAGCTCCCTTTTGAACCCTGTTATAGTATTGGCCTTCACAACACTCTCTGGCAAGGAGTTCTAGAGGTTGGCAGTGCATTGCATGAAAAAATGCTTTCTTTTGTTTGTTTTAAACCTCCTGCCTATTAATTTCATTTGGTGGCACCTTGTTCTTGTATTATGAGAAGAAGTAAATAATACTTCCTTATTTAGTTTCTCTATACCATTCATGATTTTATAGACCTCTGTCATAGCCCCCCCTTAGTCGCCTCTTTTCCAAGCTGAAAAGTCCCAGTCTTATTAATCTCTCCTCACACGGAAGCTGTTCTATACCCCTAATCATTTTTGTTGCCCTTTTCTGAACCTTTTCCAATTTCAATATACCTTTTTTGAGATGGTGTGACCACATCTGCATGCAGTATTCAAGGTGTGGGAATACTATTGATTTATATAGAGGCAATATGATATTTTCTGTCTTATTGAAGTTGTTAAATATTCTTCATAATATTTATTAAATATTAAAGGGTTTTTCTATACTTTTAAATGAAACAGCATTGACATGCTGTGGGACTGGATGCTGGGTCTCCCACCTCTCAGGTGGGTGCTGTAACCACTAGGCTGAAAAGTCATTATTCTTTCTCATGCCCAATTACTCTTTAATTATGTATACACAGTGGAACAGATTCAATACGAGAAATTAAAGGGGTATGTCTATAGTGATTGATCCAGTGGGGGTCGATTTATCGTGTCTAGTCTAGACACGATAACTTGACCCCGAGCACTCTCCTGTCAACTCCTGTACTCCACCTCCGCAAGAGGTGCAGGCAGAGTCAATGGGGGAGTGGCAGCAGTCAACTCATCGCAGTGAAGACACCACGGTGAGTAGATCTAAGTACATCGACTTCAGCTAAGTTATTCTTGTTGCTGAAGTTGCGTAATTTAGGCCTGGTCAGGCTTTGTGAAGTGCAGTGTTGTTCCTGTAATATTCTCGGGGCCTAAAAGGCAGGCATTCCAATGCTGAGCATCCAGCTTTAGGATGGGCAATGTCCAAGAGCTTGTGTAAAGAAAAGATAAACTTTTGCTGTAACTCTGAAAGTCTGAATTGTGCTGTTTGGCTGTGCATTTCTATGCAAAGTCTATAGATAGGGATTGTACATACGTAAAAATAGATGGGTATAATGTATTAATCAGGAGTCTGCTATACATTTACTTCCTCTCCTAAAAGTGATAACTCATGCTCAAGTCAAGTGTGCTAACTGCTCAGTACTCCCAGATTAAAGAAACTGACTGCCACATTAATGATTAAAACAGCATCTGGCAATGATTTGGAGCCGGTTAACAAGCTTAAGTACCTTGGAATATGGGTAGAGCCCACTCTTATTATTAGCAAATTGGCTGCGGTTGGGAGTTTGTATGGTTAGCCAGTACCAATTTACACTGGGATTCTACTACATATCACAGGCTAGACACAATAGACTAGTCATTAAGCACGTAATCCAACTTTCACTGAAGACTTTCCTTTTGACTTCAGTGGTGGTTGATACAGGTGGAACATTGTCAGGACTAAAGACAGTTCCTCAGCTACTGTATGTATTGATGTTGATGATTCAGTAGGTGTCATTTTGTCCTCAAGGCACTATTCAGTCAACATCACATTTTATTAAGCATTGCGTTTTTGGAGAAGCCATCTTTGGGTGAGACCATCTAGTAACGAGAGCTCAAATTCCCTGCTCCATGACCAAAATCCACCCTGTGATCATTTCTCTGCCATGCCCAGAGTTCAGATAGTCACAATCTCAAACAAAACTAAATAAATAGTATTTAATTACATTAAACATTTTATCATTGGGCCCAGTTTGAAGTTCTTCCATTTAATCATTTCTCCTTCTTCCACTCAATGAAACATTTGACCAAGTAAAAACTTCAGGATCAGACAGTGCATTTGATATAGACATATATGAGTCACAGTGCAATGGTCAGAGCTCATAATAACAGTTTTTAATGTATATTAAAATTTATACTCATATACCATACATAATTTTTAAAAGAATGGCACTCTTTTTCATTGTTCAAATAAAGACCATTGGTAAAACTAAAAATCTGACTATGTGTACAGAATCTGTTTTAAAGTTTTTGTTTTTCTTCAGGTTAATTATCCCCCGGTGCAAAATGTTTTTAATCAGAATTTTGTGATATAATTTCTATTTCTCAAGAGAAAACAATCTAGCCATTGTTCTATACTATATTTCAATATTGAGAGAAACAAAGAATAACATTAAGGCCAGTATTCCCCAGAAAAGAAATCTAAAACACATTCTCACATATTCCCACTGGAAGACCTGAACATCTGTCATGCATCTGATGTTCTCTTGATATGGAAAGATGAAAACTCAACATACCGTCTCCAAAAGAAAAAAAGCCCCAAAGTTCACAGCCTCAAACAACATCAATATTCATTTTTATGTTGCACCAGGACTTGCAGAAAGAAGCTTCAAAAGCTGACTGTTCTCACAAAGGATACTTGAAGACTGCAATGCTAACTGTATCAGCAGAGGATTCTTCAGGTCAGGAATTCTTCATTCTCTCTCTCAATTTACTGACCATTAGATTGGAAAGGTAATTTTAACCATCAAGGTGGTTTTAATAAGAAACATGGGAAATATTCTCAGGCAATGGAATTTCTGGATAGAGCCTATCATATTGCTGTTAGACTATAAACCCTGCACAGTTCATATTAAAAAGTATGGGATGAGAATAAAGAGAATAATGAGCATATTTGGATTCAGTTGAAATCTGTATTCACACGTACTCGTATGTGGATGATATTTACCTTCAAATCTCATATGTGGTGGAAATTGAGCAGATAAACTTTTCAACTAAGAACTTCATGCAAATGATCTCGACTAATAAAGAAGAAAAAATATATGGCAAATATGACATTTCAGCAGAATTTTTATTAAAAATAATAGATTTTTCAAAACTGTCTATTACACCTCACCAATTATTTAATACTTCCAAAAATGTAGGTAAACATTTGATTCCAATCTAATTAGGTCTAAAGTTTCATGACTACCATTGGCATATGACTTTAGTTCATTTGATTGTATCTCCCAGAAACAAACATTTTTGTCGATTTGTATTGTATTTTCACTTCTTAATTCTGATATTTTTTAACTGGCAAAACTCCTGGATCACTGAATGTATAAATAAATATCTGAATAAAGTAAAGCAGCCAATTAAAAAGATGTAACATGAAAACCAACTTGTTTTCCTGCATGAACAAGTCAGGGTGTAAGAAGGTAGAGCTCTTTTTGAGAGGAAAATGGCTATTTTACAGACACTGTGGTGTTATGATTACATTATTCCTTCTTGATAGACATGATGAGCCAGATTGTGACCCGCTTGCTTGCACTGGACAGCAGTTACTCACACAAACTGTTCCATTGCCTTAAGTGGAACTACTTGTGTAATTGCTGATTGAAGTGAGCACTACCGTCACAATCTTGATTTATATCATTAAGATAAAGTACTAAGTATGCTGCTGCTTTTTTATTCAGTGAGTCAGAACTTAGATCCGTTAGCCTGACTATAAGTACCTACATCAACAAGACCTGAGATCCCTGCTGATATCCCCTGGTGATATCCTCCTTTAGTCTATGCAAGGAGCAATGTTTGTAGGCTCTGGAGGAAACTGAGACTGACTAACATCTACCGTAGGGGAAATTATCGTTACATGAAGCTTTTGTGGGAGGAAGGGGTGGGCAGTGAGTAAACAAAGAAGTTCCTAAGGTCTCCAAGGAATTCTGAGGATACCCCACCTCAGGCACAAAAATAATTTTGTTGTAGTGTAACGTAGACAGACCCCCATCATCAGTGGGCGGGATCGAACCTGGGGCCTTTGGAGCTTAGGGCATGAGCCTCTACTGCATAAGCTAAAAGCCATCTGCCTGTTAGCTGAGGCTGTAGTGGAGACCTCCTGCCCGCGCCCCCGCCCCCGCCCCCCCCCCCGTCCTCAGTGGTCTCCGTGCCACTACATGAGACAGAACACCATAGCCAAAAGGTGTGTGTGGGTTACAGTAGCACAGTGGAACATGTTAATAGGGGTCACAACAGAGGGACTCCATATATGTTGGCTGTTTTAACAAATGTCTTCTTAATACAAAAGACTGAAAAAGAGCATTAGGACATTGTTCTTTATGGACATGTCACATGCAGACATGTATTTCAACTCACTTTCCCCATATTTAAAATATCCTGAAGTGTCTTACTTTCTGGCCACATTGCCAGATTGACTGTAATGCTATTAATGCATCTGTGATGCAGATATCTGGAAACGGGTTGAGGGATTTTGCCTTTCACTCCAGTGAGTTAACATAGAAGAGATAGGAAACCTCACGGGAATACCTGGTGGGAATTAGTCAGAGATTTCATTTTGAATGCTCTAACACTCCCATGAGGGTCACATCTATCCAAGACAAACTATTAATCTGATCAGATTAAAAGCAATGGAAATGGGCTGGATGACTCAGCAGGCTGTTCATGGGATCTGGGGCTTTTCACCTTTATGTCACAGATCAAAACCCAGCTCAGTCTGAAAATGACTGCAGTAACATAATGGAACATTTTTAATAGTGGGCCTGCATGAGGTAGGTTTGATGGCCTCAGTCCAGTCCCCAATGCACCACTGCCCACATCACAATTGGTATTCTATTGGGCTGCCTCAGGAGTCGTCAAGTTGTTCATAATACTTAGTTCTCATACCATGCCTAACATGCTTCTCAAAGTGCTCTGCAAAGGAGGTCAGCATCATTAGCCCTGTTTTACAGATGAGGAAATTGAGGGACTTGCCAAAGGTCACCCACCAAACCAGTGGCTGAGCTAGGACCACGCCTTCTGAGTCCCAACACAGTTCTATGTCCACTAGGTTACATAGAAAATTTGGCCCTGGGACCTTAACTATAGACAGGCAAAGACATTTAGGCATCTAAAGCTGCAGACAGATGCCTATTGGGATTTTCAAAAGCACCTAGAAGCCTCTGGGAATTACGCTCATAGCTGCTTTGGAAAATCCTACCAAGTGCCTATTTGCATGTTTAGGTGCCTAAATACCTTTGAAAGTCTGGCCCTGAAGGCATATAGATAACTATAGAGATTGTCCCTCCATGCATATAAGGGGTCAGACGAGAAGATTGCCCTGCTACTGCCCATCCTGTACCAGAAGATAAACAGAGCAATAAATACAGCCTTCAGAGAAGTCAGTCTAACGCTTTTTATCAGCATTTTAAAAATTACACAAAAATCATTGAAATAAATAAGCGGAAAAGTCTCTACTAATAATTGAAATCTTGCCCAATTTATTTGTGTGTTGTTCACACTAACAGTTTAGTTTCACGGTTTTAGCAAATAATCTCTTGATTGAGAGACAGTAATAAAAATTCAGAAGAGCAGAGCATTTGACGTCTCAAAACTTTTACATGTTTGCTAGGATTAAAAAATAAAAGGATAAAAACCAAGGCTGTAAGAAAGGCCAAGAACTTCTCATCCTTGAAATATGTGTTTTAAAATTCCCCCATTCCTCATAAATCAAAACTGAATAAACAGATCCTAGAGTTGAGGAGCAGGTGGTAAAACTGACTAAAAATCTTTTCTATTATTTCAGCAGAGAACTAATTTCATGTTGAAAAGAATGGATCATTTTTACTATTAGTTTAGCTACATGGTTCCAAGGTACCCATTTTGTGAAGCATGATCCATTTTCACTATGGGTCATTTGTTTCCTCTACAAATTTCCTGGAGATGTATGGATCTGATGCTCATAGATTTTTTTCTATGTATGTTTTTGGCAGTGCATAATGATGATTGGCTGAATTATCTTTCCTTCAACCTGTGGAGGACATGACAGAGAGAGCAAAAATCTTATCCTGTGTCAGATTGAGCAACATTTTGATTACGGTGGCTGAAAGAGACAGAAGCACTGATGCCCTATAAATTCCCCATTTTCCACTTTCTTCTAGGCCAGCTGCAGCCACTAAAACCATTTCTACTAGGCACAATTATCTTGGAAATAGAGGGATATACGTGAGAGCTTTTCTGGAAGAAAACTGATTGCTAGGAGAGTTTTGAGGAATGGGTGCATATTATTTTAATATCAGGGGAATATAGTTCCTCCCTATTAAAATGAATACTGATTTATATCCATATTATGCATATGTTATATACAAGTATACAGTTAGATATCACACACATTCTTAATTCTTATCCAGAAAGAAAAATAGAAACTGGGACAAGACTTTGATTACATGAGCAGAATAACTCTCAATGTGTTCAATCACGTGTCATGTGGAAACCTAAATAATAATTTTCAGTTTGCTGAGTGTACTTGTTAGGATATAGATATTCAGGCCTGTCTGTAAAGGCCCGTACTTTAAGAATTTAGGCATATTTTTATCACTTGGCTAGTTAGAGGTATAAAAGAAAGAATCAAAATCACTGTCTGCCAATGTAAGGTCCTTCTCTTACTGTGACAGTCTGGGGCCCTGTTCTTAGGCTAAGGCCTTTGGCTAAGCGACAGAGGCAGCCATAAGCTGGAAAGCGACCGGTCACATCCTCACATTCCAAAGTAGTCACATGGAAAGAAGGTGCTATTGGGCTGTTAGGAATATAATCCTGTCCTGATAGTGCCTATCAGCTCCAGAGAAAGGGAAGTGCCTAGAAAATGTAAAAGAAAACTTAGTTTGATAGCATCCTGTCTGGCAAGAACTCACTTATCAATACTGGGATGTGAAATCCTCACTTCTGTATTGTCTTGCCATTATAGTTCCCACTTTGCTATTGTTTGTCTGTATAATCTCTGTCTGGTTCTGTGATTGTTCCTGTTTGCTGTATAATTAATTTTGCTGGGTGTAAACTAATTAAGGTGGTGGGATATAATTGGTTACATAATCATGTTACAATATGTTAGGATTGGTTAGTTAAATTTTAGTAGAATGATTGGTTAAGGTATAGCTAAGAATATTACTATATAAATTAGGGGCAAACAGGAAGTAAGTTGGGATTCGGAAATAAGGAAAAGGAACTTGTATTTAAACTTGCTGGAAGTTCACCCCAATAAACATCGAATTGTTTGCACCTTCGGACTTCGGGTATTGTTGCTCTCTGTTCATGTGAGAAGGACCAGGGAAGTGGGAGAGTGAAGGAATAAGCTCTCTAACAGTACTGAATAGGAATTTATCTCCAGTTCATGCTAATGTATTAAACATGGTGTGTGACTGTGTAAGGAAGCGTATATAAGCAACATGAAGACAGATACTGTGTGTATTTAATGAAATCAAGGACAGATTTTAAGCCATTTCACTTTTATCTTGCATTTGCATTTGATGGAGACTCTTTCCAGCAAATCACTGAAAAAATGTGCTTTTTTCAGAAGTTTACACCAGTATGATGTATAAAGCTTTGAATAGCACATCATGTTAAAGGATAAAGGCATTAATATATAACATCTGAGAGAGATTGCCACTGAGCCTGTATGAAATTAGGCTATAGAGCAGGGATTGGCAACCTTTGGCACGCGGCCCCTCAGGAAAATCCGCTTGCGGGCTGGGGCGGTTTGTTTACCTGCAGGGTCTGCAGGTTCGGTCGATCGCATCTCCCACTGGCCGTGGTTCACTGTTCCAGGCCAATGGGGGCTGCGGAAACTGGTGTGGGCTGAAGGATGTGCTGGAGGAAATGTTGGGACCCCTCAGGGGGTTGCGAGGTTATTACATGGGGGGTCACAAGCCGTCAGCCTCCACCCCAAACCCTGCTTTGCCTCCAGCATTTATAATACTGTTAAATATATAAAACGGTGTTTTTAATTTAATAGCGGGGAGTTGCACTCAGAGGCTTGTTATGTGAAAGGGGTCACCAGCTCAAAAGTTTGACAACCCAGCCCTGGCTGCTGCTGGTTCCACCTGGCAGAAGGGTTACAAAGGTTATCCATATCACTAATTTCTACCATAAGGAAATGAGCATTTTATGTATCCCAGAAGTAGTAGGACTGTGCAACTTAAATGCAGTAGCAGTGACATTGCTGAATATAAGTATGTGTGTGTTTTTCCCCCCCAGCACAGTGAAAGATAAGACGGATGTTGGGTAATGATTATGCTGAGCTTAGGGCTGCAATAACATGATTGTGGGCATGATGGAAACTATATAATACAGAAATATTGTTCATGATTTATGGTTTCTGAAATGAGCTAAGTTTTGCTGCACTTCTGTACATTTAGCTCAGAGCACTGAAAGAAAGGATTTATTTAACAGACAAGCCGGTATATTTTAAAAGAATGCCATTATACTTAAAAAAAAAGAAGTTGGTACAGCACTTTCAAACACATTGAAACTATTCCTTAAGCCTGCTAACTCCTCAGTTCCCTATGCTGATATTTGGAGGGCCCTTTAGATTCCTTCTGAAAGTATGAGCATTGTTCAGATTTTTCTGCTTTATTGTTAAATCGTTGTTGCGCTCCATTTTTGGGGCGGTTGCACAGTAATGGTAGATGAATGTACTTACATAAATTTCCTCATGCAAATCTATATCACACATTTTTCACTTGGTTCTGTGCAGGGAAAAAACAGACCACAAAAAGTGCAGAATATGAAACAGAAACCTACCATTCAGACAGAAGAGGAGATTATAATATATAAATAAAATGAACACAAACACAATGTTTGTGTGAATGCACATACACACACAAATGTGTAGTACAGTATATGCGTACGTATAAGGTTCTCAAGTATTCTAGTTTAACTCTAACAACACCAATAGTATCATACATGTTATAGATATTCTTTTTATTATATGGGTTTTGTGGATTTAATGGGAAAATGGCCAGACCACATTTGGGGGCGATGACAGCTATTGGTACTGCCCCAGGCTGAGCTGAGCACTTCAGAGACAGTGATCTGAACCTGAAGTCCCATATATGTCAGATATTCCTGCAGTTGGCTGCAGTAGGGTGTCCCAGTGAGAGCAAGGATGGTAGATACGTAGCTTCCAGGGAGCCATCTTCTACTTTACCTGTAGATATGGAAGCATAAACGCAGGGTGCATGTGAAAGACCTGAACTTGAGGTCTGGATCTGGGCTCCTGCAGCTTTCTCCACTCACACTAATCTTCCCTGTAGTCACACACCCTTGAAGTAGTCTGCAGGCCCTACAGTGGTAGAGGGTGGGGTAGTCCCCCCGATGAGGAACAACATGAGGAACAACTGCCCAAAGCATATCTATCTCTTGACTAATTATCTCACATTTGTTATGCAAAGTTTCAGGGCACTGAATGCATTCTGCTGTTTATGCAGGGAGCATTGGAGCTTAGAGTACAGCTGGATTATATCACTCACAAACCTTGGTTCCCCCAGCGGACTAGTTATCACTCCAAGTCTTTCCAGTTAGAGTAGCAAGTATAATCCTCAATTGTCAGGCCCGAGAACTCATTACTTTCCCTCACATGTACCAGCTTATTTTGATTTCGCCCAGAACTGAAATTGTCTTGGGTTAATAGGAGGCACAAATATTCAGGGAAATCTCCATATGGGACTTCTTCACATTGGTTAATGTCTGAACTGGTTCCCAATTCAACTTTGTTACTGAAAGACAAGCACTTTGGAAGAGCAGATATAGGCTAGATCATTAAAACCAGCCTGAAAATTAGACACGTTTAAAGCATCAAATGATAGTAGGTAGCAAAAGCTTTGCCTTCCAAGGCAAACTGAGAAAGCAGATAAAATTAATGGGAATTAAAAGGTGTAACTCTAAGGATAGAATCTGGGCCCTAAGGTGCCTAAATGGCACCTCAACTCACTTGAAAATCCATCCTCAGTTACAAGTACTGTGCGTTTAACAATCTAAAATGTATGGGCTAGCGTAGAATTGAAATAACTGTGTGGTGCACTCAGTGGTAGCTCACAGCTCTATGGAGAGATCCTATTCTAGCCACGAATAAAGAAAAAAGTAAAACAAGGTGAAAAGATAATCCATTTACAGTGAAATAGTTAATTTTTTTATGCTTGATTGTACATTCCAGTTGCAGTAATTTGTCTGTAAATTAACAGGATTATTTTTAACTGACTGAGGTTAACAGCATTACCTGTTCAGGTTTCATTTACAGAACATAATCATAAAAAATAAATTCTCTGTAATTAGTTAAATTACATTAGTTAATTTAAGTTGCCATAAAATATATATAAATTGATAAAATTACAGACAGCTGGGGTGCATGATGAACTGCAATAAACTCAACCAAATCCATACTCAAAGGAAAACAGAAATGCTAAATTAAGTGTGTCAGGTTAACCATTTAAATAAGGTAATTTAACAGTGATAAAGACAGTTTAAACCCAAGTCCTGCCTGACTTTATACCATATGGATATGAAGTTGTAGATAACTACTGATAAACAGACTGGTGCTAAAGGACAGCTGGGGAATAAGTAGCTGGACCAGTAGTTCTTTCCCAACTAATTTCCCATGTTCCTAATAGTTTTCAGTAAAAACTTCAATTGGGGAAATTACTTAGGCAAGATTGGTTTTGGTCCTGGAAAATTATTAAGGAATAATGTTCATAGCAGAAGAGCATACAAAGCAATAAATGGCTTTTGAGGGTTCCTTGAACAAAGAAGCAAAGCTGAGGCATTTGATAATTGCAGAAGATGGTTATTGCAAATATACATTGCTGCTGCGAATGCATGACAAGATAAAATAAAGGGATCCCATAAACCAGAACACAAAAAATATTGACAAAAATATTATTTCCTTTCTACCTGCAGGATTGAAAGCCCTATAATGTAGCTTTTGCTGAGCAGCTGACAATGTCACATTGGGGGCAAGGCTGAAGAAGATAACTGAGCAGGGATTCATTTAAAACAGAACTGCATGCTAAAGGTTACTGCTTATCTCGAGTTAGAAGTGTTGTCACTGGACACACTCTCCCCTTTTTCATCTTCTCCTCATGATTTTGTTCACACTTCCCTTTAGACTTGAAACAGTGTCTCTATCCCCCTATAAAACAAGTGATCTCCATCTTTTCCCACAACTCTCTCCTTGAATGCAGTTCAGCTAGGTATTCTAGCACTAGTTCTCTTCTGGCACTGTGTGGACTAGATCCACAAAGGGAACTTAGGCTCATTGTGATGCCTGACATTTAAGGGCTCTGCCACCCACTGGAATCTTCAGCCCTGAGACAGGTGCCTGGGCTCCCTGTGCAATACATGGGTACAGTTAGGTGCATAAGAATGGAATTAACAAAAGCCAGAAAAATGAGCAGGAAGCCACCTAAGCTAGGCAGTAGGCAATACTGAGGAGAGGGCTGTGGTCTAAGCCCTACCCCTCAGAGGGAGTTCGGTGCCTGAGACTGGGCTTGAGGGAATTTATAGCTGTGAACCCTCCTCTGAGTTAGCCCCCTCCCCAAGCCAGGTCAGCCCTTCCTCACAAAACACCAAGGAGGAAGTGGTATCACATGCCTCCCCCCTTATACCCTACATTCCAGTAGTTAGATCACTCACCTAGGATGTAGGAGAGTGGGGTTCAAATCCCTACTCTGCCTCATTCAGAGCAAGGAGGTAGGTGCCCTAACAACCACTGGGGCAGCTGAATGGGGGTTTTGGGATCTACATTTTGAAGTTAGGTGCCTAAAACCCTTTGTGGAACTAGCCCTATTTTCCTACCACTGTTGTAGCTGACCCTTACTAGTTTGTGTAAGACTTAAGGAGCCTGATGGCACTCCCTGAGCCAGTCATGTATCTCACCCCTCTTGCTTGAAAAGGGGAGTCCACTGCCACCCCAGAATGTTGGATGCCGCTGAGCACTCACTGCAGAGTTTGGACCCATTTGGGAAAGGGTGGTGAAGACTGGGCAAGTTGGGGCTAAGGGACAGGGCAGTCACATTTTATATGGCACAGGCATTTTATATAAGGCACAGGATCGTGGACAACCACGTCTTACCTCTATATTGACCCTACAGAGATAGACCCTATATTGACCCTCAGGAAGGTAACTCAGCCAACAGCCCTCTGTGGTACAGAACCTCTCCCCCCTTAAGCATATCCCTGGAGAGTCATGCTACCAGAGAGCCGTGGGGGTACCACTGGATCTGTAAAGCCAGTGGACATGCCTTTTTATGCAGGGCCCTGATACTAGCTACTGAGTCACAGAGCTTTAAGGGTAGGCCCATGACTCATTCTGCAGAGGATGGGGACCCCTCCCACCTGACAGAACACGAGTGAAACTCCACGAACAGAGCTCATTAAATTTTCCTTCCTTTCACCCCTATTCCCGGGATTTTTACTATGGGAAGAGGTGTAAATCGACCTTACATAAAAGTTCCAAACCACCCCTTAACCAGAACTGCCATTGAAGAGAATGGGAACTCGGTAAGCAGAATGCACAAAGGCTCAGGCCTCTTGCTTGTAAATTCCTTGAAGCAGGGAACTTGTCTTCCTTTGTCTTTGCAAAGCACCACAGATGCTTAGTTTGTTATACAGAGAATAATAAAAACATATAGGATCATAAAATGTTAAGGTCAGCTTCATTAATGAGAGAATAGTGTTTGGTTTTTATAGGCCAGGGGTAGGCAACCTAATGGCACACGTGCCAAAGGCGGCACATGAGCTGATTTCCAGTGGCACTCACACTACCCAGGTCCTGGCCACCAGTCCAGGGGGCTCTGCATTTTAATTGAATTTTAAATGAAACTTCTGAAACGTTTTAAAAACCTTATTTACTTTATATACAACAATAGTTTAGTCATATATTATAGACTTCTAGAAAGAAACCTTCTAAAAACGTTAAAATGTATTACTGGCACGCGAAACCTTAAATTAGAGTGAATAAATGAAGACTCAGCACACCACTTCTGAACGGTTGCCGACCCCTGTTCTAGGCTATGACTGCCTGCAATCCCCGATTGTCACATTGTATCATTCATAATAAAGGTATTTATATGCTCTAATATTTTAATTGATTCCCATCGTTTGCAGCAGTGAAGAACTGTTTTACTTTGCAATTTAAAATCCGTCAAGTAGATTCACAGCCTCATGTTCAAATCACAGAATCAAAAGAGAAGAGAACTTAGAAAAATATTTTTTCATGTCAAAAGCATTATTTGGAGTTGGCTACTAAATAAGAAGTTTTCTTTTTGGATATTTGAAATGTAATTAAGTATGATATCTACAGGTCTGAAATGCTAATTTCAAATATATTAGGGTTTACAAGATGTTCATCACCAATAATTTGGTGATTAAATAATTTGGTAATTAAAAGAAAAAGCTAATCAACTACAATCAGTCTCCACTTAGCTATATGTATTAAATGCATTTGTCAGAATCTATGTTCCTCCAGTATACAGAAGATCTCATCCCCCAGATCCCAGGTAACAAAACAAGAGAAGAAATTATTTTAATAAGGTTTTGAGATCTTTTTACAGTTGTATGGTGTGTGGTCATGAAATATATGTTAAAGAAACAGAGACAAAATTGCTACGTGCCATCCATTGCTTTTCTGGAATGCAAAATAACAGATCCTGACTATCACACAGAAGGAATGATGATGATATAACCCTTATACAGTACGTAACTTTCACAGACCTTTGACATACTTTTTCCCCTATGTAAATGTTTTATAAAATCATTAGTTTCCTTCCTTCACGTAGCTGTTGCATTCCCCTTCTGTTCATGTTTACATAGAATGGACAAAAATTTAAAAAAACATACAACAAATTGACATTATGGAAATCTTGAGACCTTATAAACACGTAAAATCCATTTGGATACTAGCCATGAGAGAATGCTTTCAGTTGATGGTTTCATGGGAAATCACTGGTTCAATTTCATCATCCACTCCTTCAAGGATGAAAATTCCTAAGATTAACATACCTGTAATGCCTTGTTTGACTTGTTAGGAAAGATATCTGAACACAGAAAAGGAGAGTTACAGATAATAGATGGAAAGGTTTTCAAGTGGACATATATGTCAATTACCATAGTTTATGCAACACACTATGACCTTTTTTGGCATGAGTAATCCCACTGACTTTCATAAGGCTACTCACATAAATAACCCATGTAAAGAAGTGTTGCAGGATCAAACCCTTAAATTGGGAGCCTTATTAGTTTGAACTATTGGGCCAGGTTCCGCTTCACCCAGGTGAATCCAGAATAATTCTCTTGTCCAGATTTACACTAGAGAGGAACGTAGCCTACTGTCTTTTACTTGTTAGTAAAGTATCATACATATTTACAGTAACAATAATCAGAAGTGATTAATTGAGGCTATAGATCTGATTCACCTTCAAAGGCATGCTGATGGATATGGTATTATAGGTGGAACTGACCGTGTCACCTAGAGGTAAGGTTGCCTGATGCTTTCTATTATAAAACCCTATTTTTTCAGTTGCTTATAACTTTGTCAGACTTTAACAGTTTGGGCTGAAATTTTCCATGACAGATGTTTGCCTTAGGTGTTTTTAACATTTCAGCAAATATGGTTCAGCCATTTCCAAGAATAAGCGTAGGGAAAATTCATTGTTTTCTTGTTGTTTTTAACAGCTGTTTCACTGAGCGACTCCAAAACCTCACTGCTTTGGAGCAAGGACTTGAAATTTGGTCTTTGTGTCAGGAATATGCCCTTTTGCCATCCCTGTGGGAAAAAATGCCCAAATTTGGCCAAATTATAAAGCATAAAAACCTTTAACTTTGCACATTGTCTGTAGAGACTTTTCAGAGTTTGGTAGGTAAATTCTTCAAAGATTTCATCTGCCCTGAACTGACTCCTGCCCAGGTCTGATGGTGCTGAGCAGGATTTTCCCTGCTATTGCTGTTCCTGCTATTGCTGATGAAAGCTACTATGATTGTGGGCACAAGACAGATTGGAGGCAGAGACGGGCAAAGAGACCGCAGCCACTGGGACCAGCTAGGTAAGGAGCCTGTCTGGGGAACTTTCTCAGTCAGAATCATGAGAACAATGGCACAGTAATGGATCTTGGAGTGAGGCAGAGCATGGGGTTCACTAGGTAAATATCAAGATGGGGAGAGGGGAAAGGAATCTAAAGTAATGGAGAGGGTGGAGTGGAGATGATCAATGACTGAGTCAAGGGAGAGGTGAAGAATGAACAAGAAAGGGAGGGATCAGGACAGACAAGAACCCATGGATATTCTTGATGGATGCGATGAATACATTAATAACTTTTATTAGGCCATTAAAACATTTGTAAACACATGCTTTGGGGGCAAAATCGCTGACTTCTCTACGAAAAGGCTTGGCTTTTGAACAGTCTATTTATGTTTGTTAAAAATATATTGGTTTAAATTTCCAGCTAACAGGTTAAAACTTATAGCCGTGGATTTATGGTACATTAAAATTTAGTATAGTATGCACTCCCTAATATAAACAAAACTTGTTTTTATGTAAATAACTAATTGCTTATTATTCCAATCATTACGTGGAGAACAAATACCCAATTGTTCCCCCTTCACTGTTAAGCTGAATGGGGAGCAGTAAACTGTCTCGTGGGTTTCCTTCGGTTTTATTTTCAATGCTGATATAATAAATCCTCTTAGATAGAAAAGTGGGTAATGAAAAAGTACTATTTCATCTTCGTGCCAGCCAGCACACTTCATCCATCACACAAAGAGTAATTTCATTAGTTGGCTACTATCGTGCGGGCACTGTGTGAAGAAAACAGGGCAAAGGAGCAAGCAATTGTGTCTGGACTGGACTGGCCAGTTCTCAGGATTACAGCTGGTGGAAGTTAGAGGCTTCTTTTCACATTGGAATGATAACTGTTCCCTCTAAGCTATGCGTGTGTGCGCACGCACACAGATCCTAAACCCCGCGCACACGGTGAAACACCGCGAGCACAAAAATTTCCACAGAAGCACAAAAATTTCCACAGAAGAAATTTTTTGCGCACACGGCCTGTCAAAAATTTGCACAGAAGAATTTTTTTGCGCACACGGCCTGTCAAAAATTAGAGGGAACATTGATGTAATCAGAGTAACTTCTGAATAGTATTAAAACATTAGGAACTTTGATGTTTAGATCTGAATGATATTTGTATTCAATTTAGTCCCTCATCCTGACTGTCTGCTGTGTTCCAGCAAGATAGCGCTGTAGCAGGGATGGAAAAGTGATCTCTTTCTACCTGGGGCCAGATTTCTTTTAAAAGTTCAGAACCAGGTTTTCAGGTGCTCAGCACCCACACTCAGAGCCAGGTTTTCCAGAGAGCTCAGCTGCCATCTGTAAGGGCCAGATTTTCTAGAGTTCATCACCTAGCAGCTCGTACTGTGACCTTTCAGGCCAGATTTTCTAAAGAACTCAACATGTTGCTCTTTGGAAAAACTGGCACATACTGTTCAGTTTTTAAAGCCAAGTGGAATATTTCTAAATTAAAGACTCTATGGGCCACCCCTACACCAGTGGTTCTCATACCGGTCCACTGCTTGTTCAGGGAAAGCCCCTGGCGGGCCGGGCCAGTTTGTTTACCTGCCACGTCCACAGGTTCAGCTGATCGCGGCTCCCACTGTCCGTGGTTCGCCGCTCCAGGCCAACGGGGGCTGCAGGAAGCGGCGCGGGCCAAGGGACACGCTGGCCGCCCTTCTCGCAACCCCCATTGGCCTGGAGCGGTGAACCACGGCCAGTGAGAGCCGCGATTGGCCGAACCTGCGGACGCAGCAGGTAAACAAGCCGGTCTGGCCTGCCAGGGGCTTTCCCTGAACAAGCAACGGACCGGCTTTGAGAACCGCTGCCCTACACTGTAGTATTCAATGACACTCTTCTCAGACTACAGTATTAAAGTGCCCCAACATACACATAAGGTTTCATTTGTATTATATTTACAGAAGTAGAACAGGAATAAATGGAATTTACTAGCTGTGTGGATTATTACGTACAATTCATATCAATATCATGCCTAAGAAACCTTGGTAAAACTTGTAGTACAGAAAAAGAAAATAATATTACTGTTTGATTACTAAATATTTCAGAGGCATTCAGTTATGGGCATTTCCCCCCAGCGCTTTTTATGAAAATCATAGTTACTGGAGAAGAAAGTCACTGTCATTGTGGTTTTGCTACCGTTGCACTAATAGGGCAGTCCATCTTTCCAAAGGGCTGCTTTTTTTTGAAGAAAGCTACAGTAAATTGTTTATCATATTCACAATTCAATAGCTCCCTCTAGTATTGCATCCATCTTTCACTGATTAATAATGATGCAATAATGAAAATGTTCCTCTCTGCCCCTGTGCTCCCACCGATTAAACATGTTGCAGAAAAATGCAGCCTTTGGAAATTATTGTTTGTCTTACCATCTAGTAAAGAATTACATTGTGTACTAAGAACATTGGTAAAACAAGTTCTGCAGTCACAGGATTCAGATGGGTAAAGATGGATCCTTAAACTGACATTTAAGAGTCACTGACTCTCAAATACCACATTAGTAATCAGAAAATCAACGGTGTTTAGAATAAATGTAATTACCCCTGTATGCTCTGTTTGAAACGAACACTGTAGCTATTTGCCTGACTAAATGCCAAAGAGAAGAAATGGGAAATATGTGGGTTTTATTGGAATGCATTATACTTTATAATTTTTCTATTAAATGACATTACTGTAGTTCAACGTGGGTTTTCCCTATTAACCAACTAAGCTTTTGGAACAGCTGCCAATCTTTCTTCTGCTTTGGTCTTAATTAAAGATTAGATTAATTAAAGGAAGGAGTATCATATAAGTGGATCAAGTATGTGGTAAGTTATCAATATGTCTTCATTTCATCTGTGAAAGTTAGTGAGCCCACAGTTTGCACTATATTCTATAATACATCATTATTAATTATGGATTAATAGAATCAATTAAGTGTTGGGGAGGTCAAGCAAGCAGATTACAAAAAACTGAGTTCTGAGTTGGTGAAGTTACTGTGGAGAGAGATTTTTTAATGGGATACAGGACAGTGCATTAGGTCAAATCCAGCCCACATTGGGAGTGATTTAAAGTTGTCATGATTTGGTATCTCCTTAGCCGTTCATGTGAAACAACTTGTGGTCTCAAACCATTTCATGATGGAAGGTGGCCATGTTCCAATTTCCGTTAGTGGAAGTCTCAGGAGGGAGACTAAGGGTTAAGGACTTGATCCAAAGTCCAGTGAAGTCAATGAACAGATGCTCATACACTTCAACGGACTTTGGATCAGGTTCTAAATTGGCATGGAAATTTAACTACCACTGTATCCCCAAAGTTTATCCTTCCAGAATATGGTGTGGAACAATTTTAAAAAGCTTGACTGTAGGATCCAGAACTATCACTTTGGTACCTTTTACAGGCACAAAAGCCACCTACAAATGGTGCTCTGAAATATCACACACATTTCTAAAGAGGGTTAGAGATCTCCATTACCAAACAAAGGCATTAGTGAAAGAATCTAAATAAAGTTTGGAGACTGACTGAAAGTATCTGGTCTTTAGAAGTTAGAAGAAATAGTTCTATCACATCAGGTCTCATTCGAAAGCATCAGGTCTCATTCGAACTTTAATCAGCCCCTGTAATCAAGAAGTCACGAACTACTTGCTTCAGTTGAGTTCAGAGATGTACCCTCTGTTCCTCCCTCTTGTCTCTGTTACTCACATTAACCTACCATTAGCTGTTCGGGGCCAGATTCTGCAGTACATTCCAGCTGCTTTCACTATTCAGGTGATGTAAAGCAGGCATAAAGCCTATGTAAACAACTAATTAAACTAGATTTACAGCAGCTTTTCATAATGAGAATATAGCAAAACAGCCAGTTCATACCGTGCACTCTGACCCTCTGTACACTCATGTGTTCACAGATCTCTGAAGTAGAATAGTATTGCAGTATCTGAGGGTTTCATAATCTTTATGTACTCAGTCTCACGACCCCCCTCCCCTTCAAGTTAGGGAAGTACTGCTGACCCCATTCTACAGATGGATAATGGAGGCATGTAGAAGCCATCGCTCAGATCTTCACAAGTGCTTAAGCATTACTCTGTGCAGCATAGAAATGGGGAGAACCCCCATTTATTTAGCATGTGCATAGTGGTCTAGCCAAGCGATGGCATCTTCAGTGGCGTGATGCAGTTCTTCTAGGCCACCGCTGAACCTAGTCAGCAGGCATTCATCGACAATGTGCATCCTCGTCCGTGTTGCACCACAGCTGCACAAAGGGCTACCATGAAGGCCTCAGCGATACTGGTTGGAACCCCCTTGGGGAGAACCCAAGCTAGGGTATGGATTGTTTTCAGTGTCTACCTTAATTCAATCTCTCTCCCTATGCTGTGTTCATTTGAACCTAATTGAGTATTGTGACAATGGGACATTGGTTCACCACTTCTGTGTGGTTCAGTCTAATTTTCTTGGGGGTGGGTAGAGTAAAATATTGGTTTTAAAAGGCAGTTACTAACCAGAGACACTGTTTCAGAATTTATTAAATAACATGCAGGGCTTTCCAGATGAATATTTGGAAGGTTGGAGCCAAGGGTTATACTCAGCTCCCTAAAATTAGTTCAGGTGATGGCCAACAGAGGAGTCCTGCATGTTCCCAGAGATGGAAACAATGGCTCTGGAGGCATTTTTATCATAGTTGATGTACATGTGAATGGTGCAATTAGCTAACTGTTGGCAGTGGCATCACTGTAGCTGTAAAAGTGCACCTGAATTGCTACCAACCCCGATCTATTAACACCCTGATCTCTGACAAGCTCACCTTAAACACCAGCCTGTGAGGAAAGGGGATTGTGTTTTCCTATTTACGGTCAGATCTTCATTTGAGAGATGACAGAGGTGATTCTAAGGCATCTTTATGTTCACTCATTCTCTGATGCAGCCACTGGAATTATTTAGAGCAACGTTGGGGGGTGCCCAAATTTACTATGGCTTGTAAGAGCCCCCGAGGAACCATTTTGCCAGCCGAGAAGTGACAGCATGCCCCCTCTTGCCTCTAACACTGCCAGAAGTTGGGAAGGAGGCAGATAAAATGGGCTGATATTGGGGTAGCTATGCTGATTCAATGGCAGCCAATGGTTCCTTTCTGAGGCATCTCTTTGGCCCCTTTGTGCAATTCCAGATCTAGCCCTATACTTTGAAATAGTTAAACATTTACACTGGCAATAAAAGGTAGAGAAAAGCTAAAGCTTATGACCCTTTTTTCCATGAATATTACAGTGGAGCCTAACTCAAGTTAATGACATTTATTGTGAAATAAGTATTATTATTTTGATGCCAGTCACAGCTAGAACTTGCTATTTTTTAACCTTATTAATTTGTATAATGTCCTTATCTTGTTAACAAAAACACCTCAGCAGTGTAACATAATATCACCTGAACTGAAGGATATTGCTTTGTGAGAACAGTCCTGTGGCACAAAATCCAGAGCAAAATGGATAAGGACTATGCATTGGATTTAAGAGAACTCCACATTTTGAATACAGATCAGGAAAAGGAGATAAAGAGGAGGGCAGCATATATTTATTAATTCCCCCCCACACGCAGACGCACACACACTTATTTCCATTTAGCATATTGACAAAGTACACTGATCTAGCCATGTAAGGGGCCTTAAAGTGGATAAAATTACATTTGGCCTCTTTATGCTGTCAGAGTTGTGTAAAGGGTCTTAGTGTAAATGAAGATCAGGCTCTTTAAAAAAAGTTCACGTTTTTTCTTTCCCACTAATTATTCCTTTTCACGTTCAGTGCCTTCTGATCTCTGTCTGGGATCAGAAGTGAAAGTGCTAAAATACGGTAGGAGGCACCCACTTACAGATGTCCTAGTATGTGCAGGACAGTATACTTCAACAATGTCTTAGCAAAATGGCTTACAGATATAGAGTTTATGCACCTTATTGTTAGTTTGCTGCAGGCCATCAGCGTTTCAAAGTCCTGGACACTTGATATCCTACCTTTTAAGGGTGGTTGCTTTAAATTATATTTCTTTCCACAATATTTTTTTGAAAATGTATATGAAAATTTATTAAAGGCTGTCTGGGTAGGTATTCAAAACTCCAAAGCCATGGTTCATGTTGCATGTGCAAACTTAACTCTACACCCTTGTTCATATGCATTATGATGTAAGGCCACATCCTGATGTTAATAACAATGAAAAGGAAAAAAAACCCTACTCCAGCAGAGGATTTGATCTTTATGACCACAGACTATTTCTCAAATACAATATATTTTTTTAAAAATGTCTACAACCTTAGTTGCACATATGTAGTGCCTAGCATTGCTGTGAGAATCCACAGAAGTAATGTATGGGAAGTGCTCAGCAAGCCACATTAACATGACAATTTACTACACTCCTACATTGTTGTGTATTCCACTATAATATTTAATATACAACACTGAATTACAGTGATATTTGGTAGGATATATATGCCACCTAATCTTCTAATCCCCGAAACACATGCATGAACTACCAGTGGGTCTACTTATAAACTAAGCACTTGCAGTATCATTGTCTATATTTACAATGAGCTTATCTTAATCAAAGCTTAGTGCCTCAGTCCCTTAAATGCACCAAAGGAAGGCTGTGCTGGTACATGGGAAATTTATTGTACTTGGACATGGATGGACCTGTTTGGCTACAATATGATGCAGATAAAAGCTTTGCATATCCCTAAAAACAAACAAACTGCAAAAAATTCTCCAGAAGTGTTTTTTCTGTAACACTGGTTCATTTAGTGCTGCCCCCTGTCTTGAAGAGATACTACAGCTCAGTTCTGAGGACGTTCAGTAGCTGTGACCACAAATTCACAGTGTATCTATGGAAGTCCGGATCTCTAAGGTGTTGTAAATGTGCAGTAGGAGGCCAAGCATCATTACCTCTTATTGCAGTGGAAAAGCCATGGAATTTCCCCTAAGAAACTTCTACAGCTAGCAGGGCAGGGGAAAAACTGCACAGTGGAGCTAAGCAAATAATTCTTAACAAATCATTTACTTAACCAATTTGGCCTGTTTTTCTGTTTAAAATTACCCATGAGCAGATAAAGATTTTCTTGAACATATTGATTACTTGATACCAAATAATGTCTGTGAATAATCTCTGGTTTGTAGCTTCCAATGCATTTGGATCAATGGTTATGGTCAAGTTTGAGACAATTTCTTGCATTTACAAATTCAAAACTTATTGTTTGCACAAGCATTTCTGCCCAGGACAGACATATACTAGCGGAGTCGCAGAATGACAATGCAAAACAAAGTCAAAGCAACCGCATTTCAAAAATTGAACCAATATTGGTGGAATGGTTTTACCATATCCTCCCACAAATGTGCATAACCTCCCCTAAGATGGATGCTACCAGGAAAGAAATAAAGCAGCCCCACAACTAATAAAAACACATGCCACATGTGCTAACATACATAATGGTAAATATCTGAGTATTCAATATCCTGGATATTGAACCAATGGGCAATGTGACATGAAAATTGGCAATACAGTTTGAAGGAAATGTACTTATGAGACTTTTTTGCAGTTAGAGTCTCAAGTTTAACTTTGAATTTAAAAAGCATTTTCAAAGTGAAATATCCTTGCTTAATAAAAGTAAAAAAGAGGAAAAAAAGAAGAGAAACAATGATAAATATCCAAGCTAACCCTGCCTTACCATGGTGCTCACAGTTCTGTGCCCTGCCTCCTCCTAACTGCAACACCTGAATCTGACCCAGTGCCCAGGTTCCAAGCCCTCCCAAATCTGAGAAATGAATAAGGAAATATAATGGCAAGGTGGAGAAGTTTAACCAGAACTAACTGAAATAGCACCTGCCGTTTGCTGCACAAGTGATACAGGTCCCACTGCCTCCTATTTTTGCTAGAAGTCTCCCGTATAAGCACTACCCTAGCAAAATCTTGTTTACTTTATGAGATCTGACAAATCACAGCCCTTTGATAGCAGCTATTATTACCATAGAGAAAAGCCTGACACCTACCCGTTATTCTCATAATGTCACCCCTCCAAGTTCTAATAATACCTATGGTTAGCATTAAAATTAGGCAACATCAAGTTTATTCAGACCAATCAAAGCACCTGCTTGAAGCACTAAGCAACAGCTCTTTGAGCTACATCTTACCATGATTCCTATAATTTCTTCAACGTAGAATACACTCATCAACTGTAAGATATAAAATAGGATTCTGAACAGTTATCAGCCTGAAGCCAAGCTCTTTAAGCTGCATACAAGTTTGCTGTATGATAACCAGACATGACTGAAAGACTACATCGTCTTCTAAAGCATTATCTGATTTTCCAGTGCACATTAAGAGATGTTCCAAGGCCTGGTGCATTATACCCAGTTGGCATCCACTTCATGCCCATCAGCATGTTCACCACTATGATCTGGTGCTGTATCAGGCTCTGTCAGGTAAAATTTTCAAAAGTTCCTAAAAGTACGTCTATACAGGAAATGAAGGTATGATTGTAGTGTGGCTATGCAGACCCATGCTAACTTTCATCTAGTTAGTGCCGCAACAATAGTGGTTTCAGAGTAGCAGCTGTGTTGGTCTGTATTCGCAAAAAGAACAGGAGTACTTGTGGTACCTTAGAAACTAACCAATTTATTTGAGCATAAACTTTCGTGAGCTACAGCTCACTTCATCGGATGCATAAAGTGAAAACTTATTTGAGCATGAGCTTTCGTGAGCTACAACTCACTTCATCGGATGCATAAAGTTTCTACTTTATGCATCCGATGAAGTGAGCTGTAGCTCACGAAAGCTCATGCTCAAATAAATTGGTTAGTCTCTAAGGTGCCACAAGTCCTCCTTTTCTTTTAACAATAATTGTGTATATATGGTTGCATGAGCTTCACCATGGACTAGTAACATATGTATTTACCATGCTCCCTGGCAGACATGTACCGGGGGAGCTAGCCCACACTGGAGCCCATGCCACCACATCATCACTACTATTGTTACCAGCATTAGCTAGATTAGTGCGGATATGTCTATCTGTGCTCTAATCCACATCTTCATTTGCTGTGTAGATGTACCCTAAGTGATATAGGAGTCTAAGTCCCATTGATAGTCTACTAGAACATGCTGCCTGTGGTAATTAATAGCTTTAGCCAACAATGTAAATGTCACATGTAATAAACAAACAAACAAAACTCATCACAGGGACAAAATCCTTATGGCTGTTCTTTTATTTAAAACATACATAATATCCTATTTGGTGGATAGAGAAACAGAATGTACTAGCCCCAAACCAAAATGTGCTAGACATATTCTTAAAGGCCATTTATGCTTTAGTGTAACTTCATGAATGGTAGAGGGTGAACAGCTTCAAAATTGCCACTAAGTTCACATTTTAGTTTTTGAACCTAATGTGTATTGGAATCATTGACCTATTTTGAGCAAAACTCACCAAGTGAGCAGAGGAATAAAGTAGTGCAGCTTAACAGGAGTTCTGTCTAACTTTGCTTCCTTGTGCCCTCGGAGCTATAGGGACTAAATACAAGAAGAAAAGCCTGATCATAAAGCTGGATACCATCCAGAAGTTTAGAGCCTTCAAAAGAGCTCTCTGGTGAACATGCAGCTACTTAACATTTTGACTTTTCCCATCTGTTTGGAAATAAGAAAAAAGTAGCTAGTTTTAATTAGCGGTCACAACAGACTTTATTGTTGTTAACTGCAGTAAGATGTTGCAGGTTGTAGAGATTCAGCACAAGCATGTCTCTGTGTTAAGGAATACCTGGAAATGGTACATACTGTACATCTCTCACTGAGAAAGACTCAGACCAATGCTGTCAATATTTCAGCCCCATTTTTAGGGCTACTGACAGTCCATGTGTAAAAATAAGGATGGGCCCCGATGTTTTTATCACTATAAAAGACAACAATGCATTGCAAAGGAGAAAACAGAGTAATTTTGCCAGTGAAATGCTGTCCTAAAAGCTATTATGGATTATTTTAAAACTCTGCAATAAACGCTTTGAAGAAAGGCTTCCCCACTGGGAAAAAAAGAAATTGATATCCTTCTTATATACAAATCCTTGCATTTGTAGTTTGCCTCTAAATGCTAATGATCATATGTCCTCTATCATGGGACTATACCCTTCCCTTGCTCATAGATGGAATTAACGATCTAATAGGTATTCTCCTTCTATGTTTCATTTTCAAAAGGGACTCCGCTTCCACATTTCTTAGGCTTCTACTCTTTATTCTTACAGAAGGATTTTAGCACAGATTCTGTGGCATCTTATTTTCACAGCATCAGGCCCTGTGATGTCCTAAGTAGTAAAAGATGAACTAAAATGGGTTCAGTCTGGATAAATATCTGAAAGTATGGACACTTATTCAAACTTCTTTAGCCTAGAAAGCAGACTGGAATATGTAATAAGAGTACACTGTATCTCAAGATCTTCAGTACTACTGATTTCAGACAGGTCAGAATTAATGCAAAATTAGACTCGTGTTTCTTGCTTCAGAAAATGTAGATGTGCGCAGAACTGAAAAGTAATAAGCTTTCACCAAAGTTCTTTGAACCCCAGAAAAGTTTCACTTTGGATATTGACTCCATTACCAGATGCTTCATGTGACAAATTTTCATTTTACCTACACCAGTTAACCAATGGTATTTGGCACGAATGCATTAGCGATTACCAGAAGACAAAAATTCTGTTTCACAGCAACTTTCCCTGTTTCAAAATTTGTTTTTGTTCCATATTGGAACATGTGGCATTTGATAGAGGTTACTAGAAGGTCAGGCTAACTGATGAGTGTTAAACTGTGTTGGGAAGAGGTAATTATCCATATACAGTAGTAAGTAAGTATGTACCACAGGTAAGAGAGGACCAAAAGGCAAAAAGAGGAGGATTTTTGATGAGTTATTGTGCTTTACTGGAAACATACCATCCAATGGGAAGATAATCACCAGAGCAGATCTAAATGCTGTGATACAGCATGGCCAGAGGACAGCAGGAGGGTGATAGAGGGGAGATATGTAAGTCCCAGGATGATGAGAACCTTATTCCCTGTAGAGGGAAGAGAGGTTGCTATAGATTAATTAGAGCAGCTGAAGCCAATTAGAGCACCTGAAGCCAGTCACCTGATAAAACGCTCCTGCTTCAGTCAGACAGTTGGAGGAGTTGAAGCAGAGTGGTCTGGTGTTGGAGCAGAGAGCAGTTTGAAGGAGAGCAGTTTGGAGAAGTGCTGTGGCAGGCTGGAAGACCAAGACCCTAGGTAAAGGGAAACCCGGCTTGTGCAGAGCAGAGGGACTCCACAGGCACAAGGAGTTGGGATAAACCTGGCCCAAACAGAGAGAGGGCAGGAAGTCCCACAAGATGAAGATCTGGAGAGGGAAGTAGCCCAGGGGAAGGAATTGCTTGTTCAAGTGGTTTGTCGCTATCCCTAGGGCCCCTGGGCTGGGACCTGGAGTACAGGGTGGACCCGGGTCCCTCTCTCTCCACTCCTCTTCTCTGGGATACTAGTGGGACAGTTGATACCCCAGATCAGGGGTGAGAAATGGTGCCCTGAAACCTACCTCCCCCCGTGCCACAAGAAGAGAAAGTGTGTGACCCATCACAGTAATGCCGGCAATTTGCCACAATACATACATTGGAACTGTGAAGGTTAGATAAGTAACAGTCCATGGAAGGCATGTCTTGGAATGAGAACCTGAGGGGGAAATGGTCCTACAGACTTGTCCAGCATCTGACGTGCTGATTGAATGACACCCAGATTCAGACAAGAGAAAGCCACCTCATCGCTTATGCCAGTGGAGGACAAAAGTCCAAAACTGATTTCTTTTTAACAAGATTTCTTTTAAAATCTTTTAAAATCAAATGTAAGGTAATATGTGGTGAGTACATTGTAAGACAGCACAGACTTCTCCTTATGGACTTCAGAATACAGAGACTTGGAAGCAGCTGAATCCCTGGGCACCCGAAAGGCCTAAGTTATAGAAATTTAAAGATGGGAATGAAAAACTTCATGCAAGGAGTAATGCATAGACTTCCTGATTACACCAAGGGATGTGTGGAGAATCGGTTGAAGGGGGGGGGAAAGGTAATCTTCAAAAATGGCAGGCTAATGGCTTGAGCTGTGATAAGATGGTGTACATGGAGGCAAAAAAGGAGTCTAAAGGAAATGTTGCAACAGCTAAAATATGGCCCATGACGTGCTATATAATCGACTAGAAGGACATGAGGGAGCAAAGATCATCTGTAGGCTTTTCAAGGCAAGAGAGCAAATGATGAGAGATGTGCTCAAGTTTGCTGACAGTAGAAACGAATGTTGCATATTGCAAACAATGGTGAATCAATCAAAAAGTTTGGAGTGATTATTTTGAAAGAGTGGTGAATGAGGAGAATCCAACGGTGGAACTAAGAACATGTCAGCCATATCAGGGCAGGATACATTGCAGGAGGCAGAGGTTGCAGATACACTTAGAAAACTGAAAAAAAGAGACAGCATCTGGGTCAGGTGAAGTACCAGTAGATGCACTGAACTCACTGGGAAGGGAAGGCATTAGGTATCTTACAAGACTGTTCAATGATATTCTTAACAAAGAGAGAATGCCTGATGAATTATGTAAAAGGTTTGTGGTGCCTTTTTTACATGGCCAGTGGGTCTGTGACCTGTGGGGTATACAGGCCAGTCATAAGGGATGAGTAGCAGACATTGGATACATCTGCAACCTAGTGTCTGTATCATCAAAGACCGCATAATTGTGTAAGGCTGCAGCACACTGGTAGGCGGAGAGCTAGTCTAGCCCCGAATAGGCCTTGCACAGAAAACCCTGTTACTTGGCCTCCAGATGAGAATTTGTCCCAAATTAGCATTTTCATAAAATTATGGTGATTTTATTTGAGAGTCTGGAAGGGCTCCACTCAGAGAAATGCATGATGAGGCAGCTGCATTGCCAAACATCTGTTAATTAACTGTCATTAAAAAAATAATAATCAAAAATAGACTGTCAGAAGTCAATTAAAAATGTACATGTCAGTAAAAAAAATAGCAAGCTCATTTACAAAAGTATTTTCCTCTAATGTAGTATAAATTACCAGACTGTGGGCAAAATTGGGAGCTACATCTCTGCAGCCTCATCAAATTCACTGAGCTTGTCCCGACATAACTAAGGGCAGTGATTTACTATTTAAATCACATTTGTTGACATTTTGTTGATATAGTATCAGTTTTTACACAATTTCACTCTGACCCTGAACAGAGGTTGTACAAAGCCAAAAGTGCTTTAAAATTCTAATTTTCTCAATTATATTTTTAATCCGAGAGGAAGGCTGGGTATTATAGTTAAGGGACTAGACTAGAACTCAGGAGATCTGGGTTCATTTCCTGGTTCTGCCAGAGACTTTTTGTATGGACTTAGCTGGGTAAGTCACTGAGAGCAGATCCACAACAGGCTTCTGGTGCCCAACTGCCACTTCAGGCACCTGCATCCAAAATGCAGGTCCTCAAAACCCACACTCAGCTTCTGCCTAAGCCCACAAGCATCTAAGTTTCCACCAGTAAAGTCCCCTCAATTTCTGCTGGTGAGCATGCACAAAGCCACCGAAGTCCAGAAAGCACTGAGCAGCTCAGCACCTAAGTGCCAGCATGATGCTCAAAGTAGGCATTCCCCAACCTCTCTCACTTTTGGGGCATGATACAGGAGGGTTCTCAGAACACACCTAACCCCTGGAAAGCTCTCTTTCAACTTCCCCACCGTCAAAAATTTCATTGGAATAACCACGTTGCCACAAAAGATCTTAATTTCTATAAAATTGCATTTGCTAATGGAAAGCTGTTCAGCCTAATTATAAGTAAATTGGGTAGAAGAGGGTTGGCTGGGAGGATTTGTATCTTCGCTAGGTCATAATTCCACACATTAGTTATATACTAAAAAATTGGCACATCCTTCCTGGTGTAATCTTTCTTAGCAGGATTCTTGTAAACATGCATTTAGAACTTTTCGAGTTTAACAAAAACATACACACGCACCCCATTTCATTAATAAAGTGTGGAATTAACACATTAGGAAAGAATAGATTCTTGCAAGACTTAGATGGATAGATATTAAGGTCAGAAGGGACCATTATGATCATCTAGTCTGATCTCCCGCACAATGCGGGCCACAGAATCTCACCCGTCCACTCCTGCAATAAACCTCTCACCTATGTCTGAGCTATTGAAGTCCTCAAATCATGGTTTAAAGACTTCAAGGAGCAGAAAATCCTCCAGCAAGTGACCCATGCCCAATGCTACAGAGGAAAGTAAAAAACCTCCAGGGCCTCTGCCAATCTGCCCTGGAGGAAAATTTCTTCCCGACCCCAAGTATGGCGATCAGGTGAACCCTGGGCATATGGGCAAGATTCACCAGCCAGATACCCAGGAAAGAATTCTCTGTAGTAACTCAGATCCCACCCCATCCAACATTTCATCACAGGCCATTGGGCCTATTTACCATGAATATTTAAAGATCAATTAATTGCCAAAATCATGTTATCCCATCATACCATCTCCTTCATAAACTTATCGAGTTTAATCTTAAAGCCAGATAGGTCTTTTGCCCTCACTGCTTCCTTTGGAAGGCTATTCCAAAACTTCACTCTGATGGTTAGAAACCTTCATCTAATTTCAAGTCTAAACTTCCCGATGACCAGTTTATATCCATTTGTTCTTGTGTCCACACTGGTACTGAGCTTAAATAATTCCTCTCCCTCTCCGGTATTTATCCCTCTGATATATTTATAGAGAGCAATCATATCTCCCCTCGACCTTCTTTTGGTTAGGCTAAACAAGCCAAGCTCCTTGAGTCTCCTTTCATAAGACAGGTTTTCCATTCCTCGGATCATCCTAGTAGTCCTTCTCTGTACCTTTTCCAGTTTGAATTTATCCTTCTTAAACATGGGAGACCAGAACTGCACTCAGTATTCTGACTTCTTGTAGTGCAGTTTAAGAGATGCATCACTTCAAACTGGATCTTGCACAAAGATAGATAGATAATCTCCTGGTCCTTTTTTACATTATAGATATAGATATATAGATAGATAGATGAATGAAATCTTAAGCCAGCAACTTCCTGGGCAGAGGAGTGGTTTTGTTTTCTGATATGGTTGGGTAGAGAAATAGGATTTATCGCTATATTAAAGGAGTCAACCCATTGTTTTGAAGACATGAATGAATACAAGTGACCATAATAGGCTGAAAATGGTGTGTATCAAATCTCAGTCCAGACAAAATGTTGGTGACTAAGGACCTATTCCAAAGCCTACAGAAGTCAATATGTTTCCTTCCATGGACTTCAATGGGTGTTGGATCAGACCCTGTTTTAAATACACGGTCCCCAGCCATGTACATATAAAAGCACCCTCACCAGTAAAAACATCTGTTCGGAGAGCGAGCAAGCATTGGGACTAGAACTCTTGAACTTTCACCACAAAGCATAATGCCACCACATTCACCACTTAATGGAAGGGGAATCTTCATCCAGTATCATTAATACAGTATTAGGTTCTGTGTAGACCAGCTTCACAAGGTCTGGTTCCATTCAGATGAAGGCAGTAGTGTGCATGTGCACATATAAGTCTGAATATTAAAGAAAACTGACACATACTCACAACAATGACCTCCCAAACCATGATGGCATGGTTGTATCCTTAAGCAGATAAGATGGCAGGTGATCCCCATTAATATTCTCCACAGTAACACACATCACTATATTTATTTCCAGATCCTGTTTTCAAATAAATGTGGCATTAGGAGCCATAAAAAGAACTGAATAGGGTGATTCAGTCCAATTAAACATGCAGCAGATTTTAAAACATGCCTGTTCCCTGATGCCAGATCTGTTATATTAGAAACTGCTCTAATGAAACTCCATTTCCCTCTTGGGTTTTCTTTGTGTTTATTTCTCCTTCCCTTCTATCCAGGAAGCGAATGGAGAGAAAAGGAGAGATTTGTCTGTGTTTTCAATATCAACTACAGTTACATCTGAAGGGTAAAATAAAAAGCAGATGATACTCTGAAATATAGCTGTGCCAAATCTGGAGTTCCAGCACAGCCAACTACAACTCACAGCTCCTAGGTTTCCTCTCCACCACTTGTTCTTCCTACCTATGGTAGTTATTTTCCCTCAAAATATAATTTGTGCTTTGTGATGAGCAATGAAGATGTAGTATTAACTGGGCATTGCTCCACTGTACATGGCATAGATTTCATGTACCATAAAATATTGTTTATTTACTAGGTAACTGTTAACAATTTAGTTATATAGTAAACACTTTGCAATTACTTTTGAAGCTGAATTATATACATTATCACTTATCTCCTGTAAAAGAGATTGCAGATTACATAATACAGTGAGTTCCACTTAAGACAGGTGTAGATTGTTCAAACAATTGGATAAAATGCAGTTATCATAAAACAAAAAACAAATCTTGCATATATTTTTGTCGTTACTGATCTATAAAGTGGCTTTTGTGTTTGGCTTAGATATTTTCTTAACCCTGCTCCTCTCCCCAGCCTGATCACACTTAAAATCCTTCTCAGTCTTCCTCAACAGCTCCCTAAATTTTTCCTGTACTTTCTTCACTCACCTACCTATTGGTTGCCAGCATGCTTCCCTCTTCCTCTTCAGCTTCTGTCTCCTTTCCAAAATTTCCCCTTTATTAATAAACTTTTAACAAATCCCCATAATTACTTTAAATGGATGTTTGTTGAAACTAAGATCAGGCCTTTTCAGTGAATCCATTAGAACTAGCTCACACGATATTTACTGCTGTTTTTTTTAATTGCTACAGTATCTAGTACAATTGTTCTTCAATCCTATAAACATTTATGAATGTACAGGTGAGTCACATCGTATGCGCATTTAGCTTACACGAAATCAACTATACGCGCTCGGCAAAAAAAAAAAAGAAAAATAACAAGATACCTGTAAATAGTGCAGCTGATTCCGCCCACCATTCCACTCAGTGAGCGTATGCCCCGGAGTGAGCATGAGATGGGAGACGTGAATCTGCTGTTCCCTCAGTTGGTCTCAGTTCCTGTGTGCCTCTCATAGTGTGAGCATCTCACAGCGCTGAGTGTGATTCTAGTGTTTAAAGATATGTATTTTTCATACAACATGGCCCCTAAATGCAAGCCAACTACTTCATCTGGTGCTCAACTGAAGAAACAGCGATCTGTTCCAACGCTGGAGGAAAAACTGGCTGTGTTGGACTTATTGAGAGATGGTATGTTGGTCTCCAAAGTGGCACGTAAATATGGCCGCAACGAACCTAGCATCTGTGCCATCAAGTTTCGAGAGAGAGAAATTCATCAAGCCGTGTCATCAAGTGCTCCAATAACTGCTAAGATGATGAGCCAGGTGCGTGATAAGACTTTAATAAAGACTGAAAAGGCATTAAAGTTATGGCTGGAAGACATGAACCGTAAATGTGTGCCTATCGATGGCAACACGTTGCGAGAAAAGGCTCTTAGCCTCTATGCGCTGTTCAAACCTCCCTCCAAAGAGGGACAGCCTTCTGATGAGAAGGAATTCTCATCCTTCATTAACAGTTTTAGGAATCGCTTCAACCTCAAAAATGTGCAGACGACTGGTGAAGCTGCATCTGCCAATGAAGAGGCAGCAAAAGCCTGCCCCAGAGAATTAAAGAAAATCATAGAAGAAAAGGGCTATCTTCCGGAACAAGTTTTTAATGCTGACAAGACTGGGCTCTTCTGGGAAAAAAATGCCCAACCGCACTTACATTTCAAAATCAGAAAGACAAGCCCCTGGCTTCAAAGCAGCTAAAGACCGTGTGACTGTGTTGTTTTGTGGCAATGCGGCTGGGCATTTAATAAAGCCGGGCTTGCTGTACAGGGCAGCAAATCCCTGTGCCCTGAAAGGCAAGAACAAAAATCTCCTGCCTGTGTTCTGGAAATCAAATAAAAAGGCTTGGGTGACGGCAGCATTATTTCTGGATTTGTTCCAGTATTTCATTCCAGAGGTCAAGCAGTACCTCGAAGAGAAAGGACTTGACTTTAAAGTGTTGCTGATCATAGACAATGCTCCCGGTCACCCTGCGGCACTCCAGTTTGCGCATAACGAAGTTGAAGTCGTCTTTCTCCTCCCCAATACCACCTCCATCCTCCAACCTCTTGACCAAGGCATGATTCGCTGTTTCAAGGCCACATACACGAGGCTTACGTTCTCACGGATACGTAGCGCTATAGATGCTGATCCAATCTTAATGTGATGGAGTGTTGGAAGTCCTTCAACACTGCAGATTGCATCACTTATATTAAACAGGAAATGGATGCAATCAAGCCTGAAACAGTCAATGCATGTTGGCGAAACCTATGGAAAGAATGTGTGAATGATTTTAAGGGTTTCCCGACCATTGACAAAGAAGTGAAACGTATTGTTCAGGTGACCAGGCTAGTGAGTGGTGATGGCTTCATCGACATCCTTGAGGAAGAAATTGAAGAATTAATTGAGAGCCATAGAGAAACATTGACTAACAAGAGTTAGAGGAACTGATAAAATTGTCTACAGAAGACGAAGATGATGACGACGAACAGGACGAGCCAGCAAGTTGGAATCTTCATAAATTTGCTGAAGTGTTCAAAGCAGTGAAACACTTGAATGATTTAATTTCTGAATACGATCCCTCCATGGAACAAAGCCTCAAAATCACACATAGTATTACGGACAATATCAAGAAATGTTTGAGCAGCTCAAGAGACAAGATCAACAGTTGCCGACCACCATGTTTTTCAAGGAAAAACAACCAGCAGCAGATGAGCCTACACAATCAACTTCTCGAGCTGAACCAGAGCCAACCACTTCGTCTACGACTCGCTCTCCATCACCCAAGCTCTCCGTCACCTCCATCTCCTGGATCAACATCAAGCCCTGACGACCCCTTGTAATTACTCCCCTGTAGTTACCCCCTGTAATTAAAAATACAGTACTGTAAATTATATTTTGCATATGTACTCTTTATTATATACTGTACATTACTGTATACATTATACATTTATACATATTACTGTACAGGGTTGTTTACACAAAACCATGAACTGTACTTTATGGGCGATTTAAGGGATTTTCAAGGGTAATTTTGACTATATGCAATTTTCGCCTTAGGCGCTGACTTTAGAACCTAACCCCGCATAAGATATGACTCCACTGTACTTAAATTTACACACTGTGAGGAGTCCCCCTTGACGGTCTCATGTCAAGTAAAACACAGGCATACGTTTTCACAGGATCAAGTCCACTTTGCATGACAATGAGTGAGTCATTTATCTGAAGAGTCAGAGGCCACTCATCCATCACCAACAGACATATCCTTCAGCTCTGCAGGCCTCAATCTCCCATGCACACCCCTGAAACTTCCACCCATCTGTCTTCTTCTGCTGCAACTAATTGTTTCTTCCACCTCTCCCCAGTAAGATTCCTTGCCCAAACCTTAGCTCCTCCTACCCACTTTCTTCCTATCCCCAAATAAAAAGGTGGGAAATTCAAAAGTGATAAGAAGAAATACTTTTCCACACAAGGTGTAATTAAATTGCGGAACTCGTTGCCACAGGAAGTCATTGAAATCAAGAATTTAGCAATTTTCAAAAAGGAATAGTACATTGATAGAGATAACAAGAATAGCCAGAGATATACGTATTGACAACAAATTTTGGAAGGGATATTAAACTTCATGCTTCAGGGATTAAACCAATCTCCAACTATTAGAGACAAGGATGAGAGGGCAGATTACTGGGTATCTACCCACTGCTGGATTTCTACCTTTCACTGAAGCATCTGGTAATGGTCACTGTCAGAAACAAGCTAATGGAGTAGATGGTCTTGGGTCTGATGCAGAAAGGCAATCACTGTGTTCCACTGTGATCAGCCACAGTTCCATGACCTTTCAAAATACACTGTTTCATTACCTCTCTGAAGGGCCACAAGTGCTTGCCTTATGAAAATGTCCTATAGAATTTAATAGAAAATGATAACCTTGCTACTGAATCCTATACTATATGAGTCTATAAAATATGAGAATTGTATAGAATTAGGATTCAGTTGGACAGGTTTTTGTTTTGTTTTAATCTAGAGGAAGCTTAACATTATCTATAAAATTGTATAGGTTTTTATATATGACTAATTTCTATTAACTGAAGGAACCACCATCCAGGATAAATTAGGCTTTGACATTGCAGCAATGTACTCATAAATGTCACAGTCAGGGAGAATAAATCATTTTAAACATGTAATATACATAATTTTGCCATTAAACTAATGTTTTGCTTTAGTATAGATCTTAGTCACTAAAATATTATTATTTACTATTTGCATTGCCATAGAGCATGGGATCCCTCATTATGCACCAGGATGACATTGTATTAGGCACTGTATAAACACAGATAGGCGCTGAGGAGTAAATAAATGACCAACTGCAAATGTTGCTGTGCTGTAAGGTTAACATGGGGCTGTTACTGCTACAGAATATTTCCCTTTTCTTTTCAACTGTTTATAAAGATTAAAGGTAACCTTGCTGTACTTTAATATGGTGTATAT
Organism: Lepidochelys olivacea; assembly: GCF_965140295.1. Taxonomy (NCBI): domain Eukaryota; kingdom Metazoa; phylum Chordata; order Testudines; family Cheloniidae; genus Lepidochelys; species Lepidochelys olivacea. The sequence goes on along the minus strand of NC_140417.1, from coordinate 74,652,587 downwards.
GCCTTGATTTTCACACAAATACCTGAACTGCCCACATACCTTTAAACAATCCATCTGTTAAGGAACACCTCAACGTGATCACACTAAATAAGTTAATCTCAGCCTGTATAATTACTATTGCCCCATTCTATCTCCTGTATGGGAGCTCAGGACTAGACCTGGGCAAACTATTTGTTGTGAAAAATGTATTCTCACATAAATGCTTTTTTCCTGTTCATGAATTATCTGCAGAGACATAATTGGCAAATTTGTTCTTTATTCAGAGTTCTTCAAAGAATGGTGTATGTAAACATATGGGAATGTATGGATTGTTTACAAAATATATGAAGGGCTATAGCTTCACAAATTTTCTATTCATGCTGTGTTATTCATGTGTTGTTTCTGCCATCTGATTGGATAGGTCTGCAACCCACATAGCCTTGGAGATGGCTCCATTGCTGGTGTATGTATATATATATATATATATATATATATATATGCACAAGGGCAATCACAAGTAAATGCATGCATACATGTATATTCAGGCAGGAGGGGAGAAACCACCTGGAAGACTTGGATTGTCTGTGTTTAAGATAGAGAAATAGGGATGGGAACAGCAAGAAATTCAAGTACCAGAAGCAAAGGCATCCTCTACTTTCTAGGAAGCACTGACTAACAGTTTAGGCTAGCTAAGTTAGCTGTGTCAGTAGCTTGCCTGCTGCCTGCCTCCACCCCTCACACAGACCCCTAAACCTGCAGGGAAGCAGCCAGAGGAAGGGCATGAGTGTTTGTTTGGGGGGCAGTGCTGACATGGAGGTGGCTCATTTCCCCCGACCCTTTCCATAAGGGGAAGTGTAGCTCCATGTATGATGAGTCTCCTCCATGAGGAGGGCATGATCTGGTTTTCAGTCCTTTAAATACATGAGCCAAGATAAAATGCTAAAAATGTTTAAAGAGCCCAACCCTATGAGATTCCTCTCCCCACCCCCCCGAAACCCCTCTGTTTAAAAAGAAGTCAAGATTGAAATAACATTAGCTCTGTTGTTCAAACTCCTTAGGATACACATTGTAAACAGAATCCCTCCATGACATGATGGAAGGAAGGCTGGGAATTCACAAGTAAGTTATCATAGTGGTGAGCCCGGAACAGCTTCCCCACATGGACCTCCCAGGTGCCACTACACAACTACAGATCACCCTAGAGGAAAGAAGTCTCTGTCTCTGGTGTTCACTGAGGTAAGCTCTTGCCCACCAGCTAACTGTCCCTTCAGTCTTTGAGGGGGCAGATGAACAGGCCTAACCCCAAAATGTTCTTAACAAAAGGTAAATAGCTCAATACTGAACCAACCAACAGCCTGCCCTTGGGGTATCCCTGCCCTTTCCTTTAGGCTTGGTTCCCCCAACAGTCTCTTACACAGAATGTCTCTTGCTCCTTGGGATCTTACTCCTCCTCCCCTGTGGCTGTTCTCCCTTTGGGCAGAGCACCATCTTCCTTCTTGGCCAGTCAGCCCTGAACTGAGCCAGGCTCTTTCCATGTATTTCCCTTTGGCAGTGGCTGCAGATATATTGGGCGGGGGGGGGCAGGGAGGGAGCTAGCTGGGTCCATAGGTTATCCTTAACCCCTCCTCTGCTGGCATGGAGCCTCTCTGCCCCAGCTCCATTGCCATGTAGAGTAATAGGGTATTCAGCCCTAATCCTGCTGCCATAGATGTCAGTATGAGGGTTCTCATTGACTTCAGAGGTACCAGCATCAGGCCCTTGATGTTCAGTCAATAATGTACTGTTTGTATAAGTTTAATGACAGAATGGAGTGTTGAAAGGGAGAATATTAATGTATGAATGGAACTGGAACTCCCCCCGCCACCCAATTAATAACTTTGGGGGGGGGTTATGTTGGTGGAGGTAAGTAAATAATGCATGCGCTGCTTCATAGTGAGTGACTCTGGATAGTGTGATATTGGTGTGTGATGTTAAATTTATTCATTACAAAGAACTGTTTCTGTTTCATGACTATACTTTGTTACACTGATGTCTGTTAATTTTTGAAGATTATGTAAAAAGGCCAGATTAAGGCAGAGTGAGTGGTAGAAATCCATTGGGATGAATGGTGTATTATTACATGGCTGAAACAGATTGACTGGATACTCTGACTGTGGCCAGTTGTACCTCCCTGATAAATAAATAGAAGACTCCATTCCCCAACACGGCTAATCTGACACCTCTGATGAGCGTTACATTCAGTTTTAAAAGTCCAAATACTGGAAACGGTCTAAAATTTTGTTGTGCAGGTTTCCTATCCTCTTGTGGTTCAGGATGCTGTAGAACATATACCTTTTTAATAGAGCATATTACATAAGGCAGGATAAATGTATAAAGTAGAGATGAATTTGAACCCTGGTTCTGAATACAAATTTTAAAAAAAAAACCACTAAACTTCAAAAAAACTTTGGATTCATATATGAATTTGAACTTCACAGCTCAGATCCATGTCTAGTTTGTATAGTGTTAAATGGAAGCACTATATCCTCAACATGCATTTTGATGCGTGAGTGAGGGTGAGTTTTACTTGAACAAGATTGCAGACACAGTTAACATCAGTAACTCTCTTGCAAAATACCATCTGTCTCCCTGAATACATCTACAGTCATCTCACAGCTTGAGAAAGAGACATACAATCACCTGAGCCAAGTTCTCCCTTGGTTTAATTGCATTGATTTTGGTGGTTTTACACCAAGGATTAATCTGCCTCACTTCTTGAAAATCTGAAACAGGATTGATGATTCTAAGAATTCCCAGTTCTCAATACTGAGTTTGATTAGAGGCTTTCTCCTAATTGTTACAATCATTACAGCTGACTCTGGTAGCAGGTACAAATTATCTCACGGCTAACACTGAAGCACAGAGAAGGGTGAGCAAGAAACCAAAAGGTAGCTCTCCTGGTATCACGGAAATTCTTTAATTGAAACTGCAGAGGAATTACAGCAAAAGTACATAAAATATCCACATTATGCTGAATAAATTCATTATGATTCATTTTATTACAATGAATAGCAGATGAATTAATAATGGAGGCATTTAAAATTCCACAAAGTGCTACCTAGCTAGGCAGCCCTGCACTGGAGGGAGCATCTAATGGAAAAGCCATGTAAAGATAAAAAGCAATGCAATTATAGGCTCCAATTGCAGCCAGTTTTAGAGAAGAATCAGATTAACTGTCATAATCCTACAAACTAAGTTTTTTAAAGGAGAAAATGATGCCAGATTTCACTTCTGAGCCTCTTTTTCAAGCTAAGTTCTTCTACATGCAGAGTCATAAGGGTCATTAACCAGAGGTACCGCAGCGGTAAGAAATAAAGCCTCCACAATGTGGGTAGGGGAGGAGCAATGTCGCTTTCTATTCCTGCAAGTTAATACATAGAGCAAACAGTATTGGCTGTGTTCTCTCCTTGCCTTTCTGACTCATGCAATAATAAATCTGGTGTGTCAGTTTCAGGGAATGCACAGTTGACAACCTCGCCTGCAGCTGCAGCTGCTCTGCAAAGCACAGCGAAGGTCGCCGTTGGTGACTTCCTGATTTCAGGTCACTGTTGTGCAGAAAGCCTCCCTCCAGCGGTATATGCATTTCACACCTAGCTGCTCCTTTTGTCAAGCTGTCATATATAATTAAAATGCTGAAGGCTTTAAGGATCTTTACAATGTGTAGAAAATACATAAGAGCAGCACTTCACACTTTTTCTGGCAATTATTCTCTTCCTATAGTAATTTCATTTTCTTTCTCTGTTTCTTCCTCCTCCCTTCTCGTTACCTTTTTCCCCAAGAATGGCAGGAAAGGCCTCTTCAGTACCCTGAACTATTTGACAGAGATTTGTCTTCACCAGTAGCTATCTCCTCTCCTCTCCCCTCCTTACCCCCCCCACTGCGCCCCAGCCCCCCGGATATATTTCCTCAACCTTTTTCTGTTTGAGGAAAAACTCATTTGGGGCTGCTGAAACGAGGGTCCTTTCTGTGCATCATTACAAAGGAGCTGATCATTTGATGAACAATGCAGGGACAAAGCCCCTCTTCAGAGGGAGGTAATTTTCAAATCTCCAAGTACGGTCACTAAGTATTTATTGGAAATTAATAAGAAATGTGGCCTCTGCTATTTATTGTCCACTCCCAGTGTCTCTGGCAAAGGTTATCAACATCTATCCCGAATGGGACTAAATTCTGCAGCTGTACTGGTGGTGCTGCTCTTCTTTTGTTCACAATTTCATCCTCACAATCTATTGCCACCAGTTTGCATTAAGAAGTTTTCTGAGACTGCACAAATCAATGTTTGATACACTTCAAGTAGCACAGAGACATATATGCAGGCTGGGATCTCAGTGAGTTATGCACTCAATTCCCATTGAATGTTAATGAGAACTGGGCACCTAACGCCCTTATTCTCTTTTGAAAATGCAGTCCTAGTCCTTAAAAGTATATCATCAAGTTATTTCTCATGCACTATAACATCTTTATCTTGCTCCTTGTTGTTTTTAAATGTTGTAAGCATTATTGAGAACATTGGACTTAACTTTCCCTCTTTTCAAAGATTTCAATGAGGTATTTAACTTCCATCAATGCAGGGCCACTAGGGACCATAGCTGAGATGCCAAGTTTTCAAAGGTCTTTCGTTTGCCCTCCAAAATCTATTGAGACACTTTAGCATCATTTTAATTTACACAAGAGGGATGCTAGAAGTGCCTGCTGGTGCAATGTATATGTACAGCACCTAGCACAACAGAAACATGAGAAGAGACAGGGCTTATCTTAATAGACGAGAGAGAAAGTGTGGGGAGGAAGAAATGAAGTATTAATGCCATTGTGCAGACTGAGGCACAGCGAGATAATGGCATACACTTGGAGTTGGTGGAGAGAAATAGCCACAGACCATTGTGAATCCGTGATTCAGACCCACCACATCCCTCAGGAAGAGTATTCCAGTGGAGGATTGAGCACAGTAGAGGTCCACTGAATGACATCTTCTCCCTCTTTTCCCCATGCCACACCTCTGGAAAGCTTGGACAAGCTTTCTCCTTCTCCTTATGCTTGGTATAGGAGGCAGTTAGTGTATGAGGTGGCAGAGCCACCTCCACCAGATATACAGCTGTGGACCATTCCCCTGTACACAAGAAATCTCCCTTGGCGTGTCTAGCACAGAGTGACATTAATGAAGCCACTTACTTTGTATAAAGTGGCCCTAGAAGATGGAAGACTCCTATTCCATGTGACTTGCCCAGAGTCAGACAAGAAATCTGTGGCAGAGCCAGACGCTAAAACCAAATTTTGTCAGTGCCAGTTCAGTGCCTTAACCACAAGGTCATTCTTCCTCTCAAATTCATTCCAGTTAGCACAGGAATTTATTCTCTGCTGTCTCCGGTAGGAGGAGGCTTGATTAGAACTAGTTTGGTTAGTTTGTGAGCTCAGCAACTTACCAAGTTAAAATTGTTGGAAAAAAAGTTTGGCATCAGGAATGGACAGCAAAAAGGCAGCTCAAGTTCAAGTTGATTAAAGCAGAAAACACCATCCATGAAGTGAAAATGTTCATGAAAATGCCCTGTGACACTCTGTGGGAGAGTTCAGTGGGAGCTTGCTCATTGACTTCATCTCCTTATCTGAAATTCCTGACTTTAGTATAGCTTGACTGGCATAAAACTGGACTAATGCAATGGTGATTTGAGCCTATGGTGTCAAAAGACAGGGATCCAGAACCTAAGAAGCATAATGACATCAGTAACTTCCATGGGAGTTGCAGGCCCACCACACCTTTCAAAATCCGGCATGAGGGGGTCTCAAGCTAGTCACACTGAAAGCGACAAATCTGAAATTAGTGAAAACAACTGAAAATGTTGCCATTCAGAAATTGAGCTTTGGACACAATGCTTCCAGGAAGTGAAATGATGGTAAACACATTTTAAATTTGCATGTGTAAATGGTAACACCAGGAGTATTTGTGCACTCATTCAATTAGTGCAGAGAAATAATTATATTATGTATCTGACCAACAACTAACCAAAACAGCTTGATTAGCTAAAACAAAACAAAACAAAATAGATATGCACAGAGGACTGTTGCAATCAATCCATACAGTGAAAAAGTATAATATTATAATTAAAAAAAAAAACAACTCTGTAATTACTATGCTATAAAAAGATAAAGAAGCTACATTCATCAGCTAAATTATTTATTTTAATTACTCTGCTCTAATAGATACATATCTAATACTTATACAGGACAGAGAGAGTCAATAATAATCCAGTTGGCTCGTTACCATCTGTGCAGTTTCTGTTCCCCACTGCTCAAAGGAAATGGTTTATCTGCTACGACATGTGTAGGGTTGTGAGGGCTATGCAGGGAAATGCACATGTAGACCATATACTGTATTGTGGGCATTACATCGAACTACATCATATTTACAGGTTGATGCTGAAGATGTGCTTCCTGAAAAGGGTTTTTTCTGGCTGCATTCTTTAGAAATGGGAGAACAACTCTTAGTACCATTTCTGTCTTTGCTAAAGCAGATATATTTAGCTGCTAACATGGAGTGTTATAGCATGCAGAACGGATGAGTTAAAAATCACCTGCAGTGCTAGTCACATCTGTTTCCTTTGTTCATCCAGGAGATATCAAATAACGAACGTGGCTGCTTTCAGCCCGTCCTCATTCCTGGCTGCCAATATGGAACCTCTCCCTCTGAACAGGTGCCAGCATTGCTAGGAGAATCAGCTGGCAAAGGGGACTAAACTGTGATGGCCAACTATTTCTTGGCCTCGCAATCACCCTAACAGCAGCATTAAGTGTCTGGATACTGGCCTGCATTTGCTTGGGGTGGTGAAAAGAATCTTAGAAATCTATGACTGAAAGAGACCTCAATACACGAGCTAGTCCTGTTCCCTGCGCTGAGGCAGGACTAAGGGCTAGTCTACACTGCCATGCTACATCAGTGCAGCTGCATTGCTTCAGCATGTCTGGTGAAGACACACTATGCTCTCCCATCAGCATAATTATTCCACCTCAAGAAGAGGAGGAAGCTATGCCAGCCCGAGAGCATCTCCCACTCACATAACACGGTGTAGACACCACTTTAAGTTGATGTAACTTACATTGCTCAGGTGGATGGCCTTTTCATACCCCTGAGTGACATAAGTTACAGCAACTTCAGTGCTAGTGTAATAAGCCCTAAGTATTAACTAGCCTATCCCTGACACTTGTTTGTCTAACCTGTTCTTAAAAATCTCCAATGATGGAGTTTCCATACCTTCCCTAGGCAATTTGTTGCAGTGCTTAACCTCCCTGACAGGAAGTTTTTCCTAATGTCCAACCTAAACTTCCCTCGCTGAAATTTAAATCTTTTACTTCTTGTCCTATCCTCAGTGGTTAAGAAGAACAATTTATCACCCTCCTCTTTATAACAACCTGTTACGTACTTGAAGATTGCTATGAGGTCCCCCTCAGTCTTCTCTTCTCCAGACTGAACAAACCCAGGTTTTTTTTAAATCTTTCTTCATAGGTCACATTTTCTAGACCGTTAATCATTTTTGTTGTCTCCCCTGCATTTTCTCCAATTTGTCCACCTCTTTCCTGAAGTCTGGTGCCCAGAAGTGGACACAATACTCCAGCTGAGGCCTTATCAGTGCTGTGTAGAGTGGAAGAATTACTTCCTCGCGTCTTGCTTACAACACTCCTGCTAAAACTCCTGCCAAGAAATCCCCAAAGCCGTTTCAAAGACTGTCTCCAAGCATGTCAAACCCTAGTAATATTGCCTGAATGAGCTGGCTTTCTCCTGCTTTATTAATTAAAAAAAAATCTTGAACTTTATAAGTCTCAATATGATAGTACCTGGTTCTATTCTTTGGGTGAGATGTAGTTATATGGCCTGAAGCTTGGTCCCTTCTCAAGAACGTAGATTTACTCTCCAGTTCTTTTCTTTTCTTTTCTTTTCTTTTCTCTGTGCCACTGTTTATTTTTTCCCTCATAATTATTAAACTAGGTGAGATTCACAGTGACATAAACCTAATAAATTGAAAGTGATTTTTACCTAGCAGAATGTCTGCTTATTGTCAGTTTTATGCTGCTTGAGCATGCATGTGTGTGAGTGTGTGTATCTTTGGCTTTCTGTCATTACAGCTGTGTGTGTGTCTCTTTCCCTCCTAACCATATTGTAGTTCCTTCATAAATCTCTCAAAACACAATGAAGCATCACTTATTTATACAGAACCAATAATGTGGGAATACATCACGGTGTGTGGAATGGGCTCTTAACTCTTCCATTGTTTATTAATCTGCTTGAAATGCACAGTGAAAACACATCAATATTGTTAAGGTTAATGACTGACTGATTCATAACGAGAGAGAGAAATGGCATTTACAGTCAAATGATCCTTAGTAATTGTTGTAATAAACACGGTAGATAATCCCTTTAAAAAAAAGGTACACAGCTATCTGCAATAATCTCTTTCAGATGGGGCATCATCTGAATTTCTCCTGGGAATGTGGGGCGGGGATACAGTGAAGGTGATGTCATATGCTAAATTAATGTCCTTCCTGGCCAAAGTAATGCACATTTAGCTGCTACCACTGCCAGCCTTGTTAAATGGAGAGTGAGCCACTGAGACTCAATACACCTTCTGTGACCTGCTATGCATTTCATTGCTCTTTGGCTAGGAGCTAGATGTAGAAAGGAAAGGAGCTGTTTCTACTCAACCAAAAGAATCCTCTACATTGGGACTGATTCATGAAGAAGGACAGGGGAATTAATAACTCCTTTTGTCAGTGTTCAGAGACTTGGTTCCATAGTGTAGTACAGTGCAACTGTGCTAATCAGTATTCTTGTAGCTTTTGTGCAAGTCGTAGTGGGCTAAGTTGTGTGATTGCAGTCTGCCCTGAGTGCCAGGCACTCTCCCGTAAACTGCTCCAGCGTATGGGAAAAGTGACTCTAAGTGTCCCTGGGCTCCCCATTTACTGTAGGGAGAAAATACTCTGCTACTGCAATAAACTACACAAATAGACCAACTGCAGGTTACTGACCATTCTGCACTGGCTCACCTTTGCCAGCTGGTGAGTTGGGGTGGGCTTTGATGGAGCCTGGACTTTGTTTCCTGCCCCTGCTGTTCTATTCTTTCCTCATCTATATAACAGGAGGAGAGGCCCCATAGAGGCTACTCTTTCCCCCATTATGGGTCCTGCTAGGCATGTAGTTCATGGAGAGGAGTAAGGGGGCTCCTTTATACCCGTCAGTGTTCCAGGACACTCATGTAGGGCAAGGGCTAACATAGCAGCAACTACTTGCGCAGCATATTCACATCTTACCCTTTACTAAAAGGTGACATACAATCAAGAATATCTCGGGGGAGACCTGTTGAGAAAAGTGGAGACAACTATCAGATGTATAAATTTGTCATATCAAGGCCTTTTTCTGGTCTGTTTTACTTGTAAGTGGTAAGGGAGTTATAGTTTGGAACCACACACTTTCCTCTCTTGTGCATCTGTTTTTATAACACGTGCAGGCAGTAATCTGGACTGGCAGCTGCATCCATCTACAAACAGCTGTATTGGGAGTTAGCAGCCCATGGTGCTGGCAAATATGCCAATAGTGAACTTTATACCATGTGAAACAGCAGTCGTATTTGAAGTGACTGCAGAAGGCTGTTGCCAGTTCTCATCACTGCCTAGATTATAGCCTTTAGCTTTTCCAGCCATCCTCCCATTTTAGGGAAGGCTTTAATTTTCATAGCCTATGGACAGTGTTCACAGAACTGAAAGGGACACAGTCAATTTGAAACCCAATTAATTGAAAAAAGTGTTAAAAGTATTTCATGGTGCTACACATATCTGAGAGTGCTAATTTTTGTAAATAGTTTCACCATTGCATTTTCTATTTATAGAAAACACCCATGAAAACGGCAAGAGAAACTAATTGACAACTGAAAGGGAACTGTGAAAACTGCTTTACAGAACGGCCATTGGACAATACACATGAGAATTTACTTACATCCTATTGATGCCAATGAGATTTGAGCATGTACCTAAAGTTAAGCATCTGCTTAAATGCTTTGTTGAATTAGGGACAAAGGAGCAGATTTTCAAAGGTATTTAGACACCTAAAGAGGTAGCTATGTACCTCATGAGATTTTCAAAAGGGGCTAGGTGCTTTAACACCTAGCTTCCTTTAAAAATCAGGCCCAAAATGCTGTCAAATGCATAAAGAAACTCAAGAAATAAAGACAACTGTTTTTCCTCTACTTCTGTCAGTTAGCTTTTAACTTGTAACATGGGAAGGTATAACATTTTCAGACAGCAGTGTGATTTATTTTTTTTTACTCACAGTATCCCTTTACTTAAAGGTGCATTCTAGTTATGTCAGAGGGATGAGATTTGGACTATTTCTCAAAGCAGAAGAGGTTTTGAAACTGGCACTTCAAAAGCAATGGCAGCAGGAATTATCAGAGCTCCCACTGGTGAGCGACTGACACCACACAGCTTGCTTGAGAACTTGTCAAATAAGGCGTGAGAGAAGCAGAAGCAGCAAATATGACCCTTGCTTTGGATTGGATGTCTTAGTGGCCATAAGTTGTGGAGTTATTCATTTCTAGCTCCATGGCTCAAGTTCCAACCCTAGTTGGTAGACAAAACAATTACGGATGGTCATGTAATGACCCCTGCTAAATGAGTTGATTATCTCAGTCCAGGTCTTACAGGTGTCCATATCATAAAAACTGCCATCATAGTTAGCTCTGATTTCAAGTCTCAACACAGAGGATTAAATGATTAGGTAGAATGAACTCCTGGTAGAGATACATTAGGGGGGCAGTGTGGGTGAGGCTTGTACTGCTTCTTTGAGGCCCTTAATAATACCTGTCACCCAAGATGTTGTGTTCTGGTAGTGCTTACTATTACTGGATTCCCTTCGAAGAAGACGTAACACTCTGTTTTCATTTGCCCCTTTTGTTAATAAAATCCACTCATCCACCTAAGCAGCATAATTGTGAGCAAGACTGCAGTTCCATTAATCTTGCCTTACCAGTTTGATATTGGTTATCTGGTGGTGACCTTCTCTAATGAACTTTTTAACTTTTCCAATAAATTATCCTTTTGATAATTAACCGCATACCTCTGCAGCATGCTACATCCAAAAAAGTATCATTTTGCAGATAATACATGTGTCATCTGCATTTGAATGAAGCCAGCTGTGCCATTCCCTTCTCAAATAGCACTTTCACCCTTGTATTTGTTTCAAAAAGATGTCAGCCCTCAATTTGTCCTTCCTAGAACCCAAAGGAAAAGAGAAGAATGTACTTAGCCTTTGATCAAACAAGAGATCTAAACCCACCCCAAGCTTTAAGAATTGCTTTTTATCCAGGGCTAGATTATCGCTCAGCCTTTGCACTGAGGTGAAAACACCACTTTACCTCCATGCAAGCTAATCTTGTGTCAGGGAATGCAGTAAGTAAGGTGTGCCTGCTGGAATGGGGAGCGGTTGTTGGCATCTTGACTCCACATCCTCTCCATCCCCACAATATGCTGGCCAGCAGAGTTGAAACTGCATGCTAGGGTGAGTGGAGCCATAATTAACTTTTACTACGGACCAGTAGCAAATCACTACCCCCTTTGAGTAAGGGAGAGTGGGGGAGGGAATTGTGGCTCACTGGATCACAGTTTCTACCCTGGAATGATCTTGGGGTGCCACAGCAACACCTTGCCATTAACTGTGCCCATGTGGCACAATCTAGCCATTACTCAGCATCAGTGAACAGCTCTTAGGACCAAGTTTTACAGATCTACACCCTGTAATCAGGACAGAATTTTTCCTTTGGGTCAAGGCTTACCTTTCTTTATAGAGGACTGAAAACACCATAAACTTGAATTAAAAACAGAGGCAACCTTTGTGCCAAATTCTGACCCCAATCCTCACTTTGGCACCCTTACTCATGGGGAGTAGTACAGTGCACCACATGTATTCCCAATTGATTTCAATGGGACTAGTAGAGGAATAAGGTGCTACTTAAAGTCAAGGTGGCAAAATCTAGTCCTAAGTAGTTCCATTGTAAACAGTGCACCGTATTGTCACCTGTACAAAATCTAGTCAAAAGTAGACCTGCTGCAGGTGAAGGTACTAATGGCAGCAGAATGCAGCCCAGTGGGATTACCTCTGAGAGGTAAAATTCTATTCAAAAATAAAGATGGAAATAGCAGGTCTCCAGCTAGGGTTCTCCTTGTGATAGACTGGTATTCCCAGTAAGCCTCATAGGCTTTGGAAGGTTTTCACGTAGAACTCTTATGAGAGAACCAAAAGGGCACATCGAGGCTAGGACACTGACGTTAAGAGACTAACTTGTAGGAATCTTACAACCACGGGCTTCTGTAGGGAAAGAGATCGAAACAGTAAGTAGGACTATGTGAAAAGTTCCTTACTGCCAGAGGAACTTGCCAAAAATATCATGACAACAGGGAGTATTTTTTAGGTTCACCTGGATTCTCGGGCTGATTTTCATAAAAATGAAAGGCTGTTTGCATAAAGGGGAAAAGTGCTATTTTTCTGCAAATACAGTTTTCACCATAAAAATAGTAAAAATATTGCAAGCCAACCAGTATGTTTTCCCCATGAGCAACTCAGGCAAAGTCCTTACATTATCAATGGTGAAATTCACCAGGGGTCAATTGTCCCTGCCACAGGCATTCCTGTGAAAGTGTACAGGGAGACAAGGTGGGTGAGGTAATACCTTTTATTGGACCAACTTCTGTTGGCGAGGGAGACAAGCTTTCGAGCCATACAGAGCTCTTCTTCAGGTCTGGGAAAGGTACTCCCAGCTGCACAACAAAATACCAGGTGGAACCGACTGTTTAGTATAAGTAGCGAGCACATACTGACTTGTGAAATGAACAGACAGCCACACCTAAGTCCTTGCATTCTCCTGAGAGCCACCCCAAAATGAACAAGCAGGATATGGGGCAATGCCCTCCTATATCATCATCAATGGAACAACCTAACTGTGCAAGAGATGCACAGACTGCAACCTCCTACGCAGTGGTGTGGTGTTCATGCCCCCATGGTGCTCTGTAAAGCTCAATGGCTCAACTGAATTCACAGTGCTTCCTATAGTTCCCCTCCAGGGTTCCACCAACCTTCTCAAAGATCCATAGTGTAACCCCCTGTTTGCAGAGAAAAGTTGTGTTCACCTGCAGCAATACCGACATTTCCTCTCAGATCAGACTCACAAATATGAATAATAATCTCACAAATTACAAAAAGGTTTAGCAGCATCTAAAAACAGAATTTTCAATGTCACAAATTCACATTCGTATAGATACCTTCAGGTAAAGTATATACAGTGAACAATTTAAAAGACGCTTTGCTAAATTTAGAAACAATCTGGTTTGGCTCGGCCCAGGATTTAGTTTCTGGTATATGTTTATGGCATATGTATCCCTTAGTAATGAATAACAAAAGTTCTCAGGAGGAATAGAACACATTTAACTTGCACTTTAGTAATTGTAAAATAGCTGAAAGTAAGGAGGGTTTTTTTTAGGTTATAGAATTCCAGCTTAAAATTTGTGTAATCCTTTTACTTTAGGATGAACCAGCTATTTTAGGATTCTGTTATCTCTCACACACACTCCTCCCTATTTAGAAAGAAAGAGAGGATGGTCAAGTGCTTAAGGCAATGAACTGTGACTTAGGAAACCTTCCTGTGTGACCTTGGGCAGGGAATTTAATCTGTCTCAGATTACGGTCTGCTTGTCTATTTGCATGCTTTATGACAGAGCTTGTTTCTTAGTGTGCCTTCATACAGCACTTAGCACCCTGATCTCACCTGGGACTTTATGTGTTTCTGTAATATAAATAATTATAAACTGCTTACTCAAAATGTCGCTAAAATAATGAATCCTCAAATAAGTGGGAGATCATGCTGCAAGTCCCAGTACTGGATCCGGATTGCTCTGGGTATGACTACACTAAGAGGTAGGGGTGTGATTCATCTACTTGTGTACAAATACATGCGCTCGCTGTCATCAAGCTAGCATGAGTATAAATAGCAGTGTAGCCGAGGTAGCACAGGTAATAGTATACTGACCAGTTTCTGACAGGATTGTACTTGGCATGGCTCAGCCGTGCCTCCCCTGCCACTATCCGTTCTACTGTGGCTACACTGCTATTTATACTCACTCTAGGCTTGATGAGAGTGCAAATATGTGTACAGAAGTAGGAGAATCACACCCCCTATCATAGTGTAGACATAGAGGAAGAAAGACATTTGATTCCATAAATACAAGAATGAGGCAAATTTACTAACAAATTTCTTAAACTCTTAAAAGATCATTGGCCAAATTCTGCCTTCTGAAACATAAGCAAGGGGGTTTTTTTGGCTTCAGTGGAAACCCTGACTATGCATCAGAGTCTATAATTTTACCTTGTTTTGATTTTTGATTGCAGAAGACAAAAATGGTTATTCTGCCCCTATCAACTTGCAGAATGTCTTGTCTCCAGCTATGAAAATTGTGACAGTCTGCAGTGTACATGGCATGCATCTTAGGACACATACTTCAGAGATGTAGCAGAAATGTCTGACTTCAAGAAAAACTATTTGCAGATATTTCATTTGAATGTGAAGAGATATATTGTGTGTCAATGGAAAGAAGGGATCCGCCACAGTCAAAGAAAACTTCACAGAGCTGGTTGGATTTATATAATGATTTGTTGAAATCTTTTTGCTGGATAGAGTCCATTTTGCCATGTTTCTTGACTTGGCAAAATTTTGAAAATTTTCTAAGCTATAAAACCATTTCACTTCAAACTTTTGGAAACAAAATGTCTACTTTTCAGGTTCAAAATGACTATTTATTTTTAAATTTAAGCTAACTTTGGTAGAAAAAATCAAAAGTAAAAGTAAATCTTTCAAAATTATCTAAACAAAACGTTTTAATTGACCTGAACTTACTCTGTTTTTCCAGATTTTCAGTCTGTGAAATTTTTTGTCCTGATTTAGGATAAGAATTTTTTTGAAATTTTGAAAATTTTCACAAGAGAGTAAGAAGGCTTATAGAGAAACCCATTGTATATTTGTTTACAGTTATGTTAGAGCATCTCATGTAATTTCAAAAAAAAAATTCTTTGGAAATCCTATATGTATCTTAAATTGTCTTCCAACTTCCAAAGTATAACAAAACAGGGACTTCAGTGCCCTGCTTGGTTTGAGCCAGACCTGCTAGCCTGCTGCAATCCCAGACCCAGGTCTGAACCACATCCCCTAGCAGCTGTAGGCTTAATTGAAAGCAGCTTAAGAAGTGTTCCTGTCTCTAACACTCAGATGCTCAACTCCCAATGGGGTCCAAACCCCAAATAAATCCGTTTTACCCTGTATAAAGCTTGTGCAGGGTAAACTCATAAATTGTTCACCCTCTACAATGCTGATAGAGAGATATGCACATGGCATATGTAGCATAAAACATATTCCAGTTATATCATATATATACATTCATAAGCATATTTCCATATAGCCTTATGGGGTGCACCATCACAGCCCCCTTCTCTGTCTGTGGTGTTCATATGTCTCATGACCAAGGTAACTTTTGGTTACTTTTAGTCACTGTACCCCAGAAACCAAAATAAAATGAGGTGTAATCTGATCTGGCCATAGATCTGCAATAGAGCATAAAAAAGCAAGCTGACGTATAGATTTATTCTATTACACCTAGTCCAACAGATAGGCAAACTTATGTCTGATTCCTATGGGACTTCAAGGCTTCGATGAAAATGTATTCTGGGCCTTCTATATGTAAAGCAGGAACAGGATTTACATTTTGAATAATGAAATGAGCAAAAGGTGTATGCGTGGACATAATATAGAAAGAATCAAAATACAGTGTTTCTTCTCTTTCATTCGTTTAAAAGTGTACATGTGAGTTTAATGCAGATGTTTACCCAAAGAACAGGTATAGCAATGTCAGCATCAATACAAGCTTCCCCCACAATATCCTGCTAATGTGACTCAACCCATAGGCCTGGAAGGAGTATCTCTAGATGTGGGAGGATAGTTTTCTTTCTATGCTTATTTGATCTTTGGCCCCTGGACTAGTCTACCAATTCATTCAGTTCATTGTCCACTGAAAACCAGAGGAAGACTGCAGGTTGAACTCATATAGTAATTTAGGCATATCTGATACTTCCTTAACAATAGCTCTCCTCCTCCACAAATCATCCCATTTTATCAATAAATGTAATCTGTTACTACAGTTCTTGGGGGCTCTTTGCCTTTCTTTCTTTTTCTTTCTTCTTCTCAAAGACAGCTGGTTAAAGCAGTATATATACAGGGCCATGGCAGGGTTTTTGTGCTTTTCTACAGCCATGGAAACACATTGCCACATCTGTCATAATGTTGAAAAGGCATTTAGAATCCTTCCCATGCTTTCCGTGGCAGATTTTTTTATAGCATTTTTCTCCAGGGGAAATAAAAGAATGAAAAAGTGTTTCAAAAGACAGAGGCTTCAGGGTACCCATTATCAACTACAAGGCAATAAGCAGACTTACTAACACCACGTGAAACACTTAGAAAACCAACATTAATATAATTGCTTTAGGCAAAGTTAACAGCCAAAACACTTTCTAATAGCTCTTACCAAGCATCCTTCCCTGTCTGTGAGTCTTTGGTGATTAGTTGAAAAAGCAGGGACATTTGCAGTACTTAAGTACCATCACTTGATACATACATACCTACAGTTCTTACTCAGTGTAATTTTTGCAAGCCTTGGAATTAGATTTTTTTCTTTGTTTTTGTTGTTGCATCATTTCTCTCTAATAATCTATAACTGACATAGTGCTTTTAGTATCACATGCACTGTGCTGGATTATGCATCATGCTTTTTTTAAACATTTTCTGTATTTTTGTAGATATTTTCATTCTAAGGAACTACAAAAAGCACCTCTTAAAGGGGCCCCATCAATGCTGAGAGGACAAAAATAAAGCTAATCTTAAATTTCATATTTCATTTACACTGGCTTATCAATGATCTCTAGATCGCTGTGATCATTGGTCTTCTCCCACCAAAACCTCCAAATTTTCTCATTCATGAATACACCCTCCTCCTGTGTTGCCCAAAAGAAATCGGCCAACCAATTATGGCTAGGCTGAGTGGCAATTAGACATAACTCACTTGATTTGGAATTACAAAACTGTCCAATAGCTTTCTAATGAACGTATTTGATCTTGTTACTGTTACCATCTTTCCTCCTATTTTTTTCTCACTCACTTTTGTCTGATCTCCTAGTAGATCCTGATCTTGCAGCTAAAACATGTACTTAACTTTACACACTGTGAATAGTCCCATCAAGGTTACTCACAATGTATAAAGTTAAAGCACAAACATAAGAGTATCCAGGATCAGGGCATTAGCTGGTAAACTCTTCAGTGCATGAATTGTAGGTTCTATATATTTATACAGTGTCTAGTGTTCATTGACATGTTTGGGAGCTGTCACAATATAAATAAATAAAGTAAATCATAATACCCAACCCTAACAATACAACCTACCCTACCAAAACAAAGCCCAAGGTAAAATGAGTTTTTTTCATGATTAGGGATGAATACTGGCATTTAACACTTTCCATGCCGTGAACAGAATCAGTGGCTTAGAAGAAAGTTGCTCTTAGTTATACAAGTTAGTTATATATGATTTTGTCATAAGTCTGAGATAATTATTGTTTTCCTTAAAGCTCCAGCTCCTGGAGTCAAGTGGATATGTGATGATTTTCATTCTTAAAGAAAAAGTAAGTTTCTAGGCCTTGTGACTGTGGAGAAAGCTTCAAAATGTACCCTAAAGGCTCAAAAAGCAGAAGGAAAATTATTTACACATAATTTAATTAGTTTAAAGCCAATCTCATGATTTTTGAGCATTTGGGGTTGGCAATACTGCAATACTCTCATAGAGCTGCATAGCTTTATGTGCTATCTCCTTGGACAACAGGACACACATGGAAAGGTATTTCTTCCACCTGTATAAAAGGCTTGGATGCACTATTTATGTAAACAGCTGTTCAAATAGGAGACATATACAATACAATACACCTTAAATGTACTTACAGGTGGAGAGATGAGAACTGACGTGCCTACAATGAGCTATACTAAGCTAATATATGTATGTCTCCCACTTTTTCTCTCTCTGTATCTATTCAATTCTTCCTAAGACTTTTCAGTTGCCTATTAACAGACCAAAAATATCAATATCTAAAATGTACTCCATGGTGTTACCTTGGCTAGTAAATCAGTTTAAATTAACAGTGACATGTTGACATTTTGAAGGCTAATGATCCAATGGCTTATGAGATAGGAGACATTTTAACTCCAATTGTTAGTATTAATTGTTTTATGGAACAACATGAACCAACATTGATTTTATAATTCTGCATTCATTGGAGGCAGTGATTTGTCCTGTGCTGTATCAGTCACCATTCATTGTCTATGTCCTACGGTTAAGTGGCAGTTAGAAAAACCTTTTCCAGAACTTCTCACCTCAACTTGAGTAAATTAAAATTAAAATTAAATTAATAATAAAGATTTTCAGTGCAATCCTGAGACTGCTGAGTTAGAATCATAAGAACTTTGAGCAAGGGGAAACATAGAAAAATGGTAAAAAGTAAATAAAAATATAACATATGTTGAAAAAAGATAGCAAGATAGATATTTTTCAGCCTCAGTCAAGATTCCACTGCCTAGAAGGTTTCCTTTCTGATTGCCTCTTTAATGTTCTGTTTAGGTTTTTCTTCCAATTCATTCATAAACATGCTTAATTTAGTGTTGTACAACAAGGATGAGTGTTAACTCCAGACTCCTTTTCCCAATCTAATACGCTGCCATCCAGTAATACTCTGATGTTGGTCTTCCAGACAGTTTTTCAGTCCACATGACAGTGTTCGTATCCAAGCCAATCTGAATTTATTTTGAGAGACTCTTTCATGTGATACTATGTCAGGCATTTTACTAACATTTCAAGGGCCTGTTTTTGACCTCAGACTAGTTTTAGATTGATGTAATTCCTTTGACTTTAATGGAGTTACTTAAGATTTGTGCCAGTGAAAACAGGAGATTTAGGTCCCAAGTATTTAATGCCCAGTGTATTTTTTTCAAATGCGAATTTTGAAACTGTGGCAAAATAAATAATAAATAAATAAAACAAAAATCAATCAAGTTTGCCTGGAAAGATTTGTTCACCTGATGTTTCATTTCATTTGTGGGAAAATATGTTCATACATACATACACACTGAGAGAGAAATAGAACATGACTGCATTCTGCAGGATAGATAATGCTATAATTGTGTACGTTTTCTTTTAGTGGAGGTACAATAGCCGCTAGATCCCTTAAACAGTGATTGCCAGGGCTAGTTGAAAATTTTCTATATAGACACTTTCTTTGATGGAAAATTGTGTTTTTCACGAAACAACATTTTTCAAGAAAAGTATCTGCTTTCTATAGAAAATGAGAAACTTTAAATTTTGCATCAAAAAACTGAACACCCCAAATCCAAAATATGTTAGTTAAAAACCAACATATTTCAGTTCTGAAATGGGACCAAAGTGCCTCATGGGAGTTGTAGTTTGTCTAATACTCCCATTCTTTTCTATGGGCCAGACTCCCCAGGTGGACCACATTGGTACATGCATCCTGGCCTTGCACATGCCATGACATATGGCTTCCCTTCACCAAAAGTGGAAATGAGAGCATGAGGCACCCAAATGCTCAAGAGGTATCACTGCAGCATTTCTGAATAAAAATATTTCAGCTTTTAGCTGAGATATTTCATTTTTTTTATTTTTTGCTGGAAATTCAAAATTTTCAGTGGAAATGTTCTATGATTTTTTTTTCATTTTCATCCAATTTTCCATGGGAAAAAAACAATTTTCCAATCAGATGAAATCATCACTATTACCTCCCAGCTATATAGTACTTGCAGTAGCTGAAGTGCATGCATAAATCTGCAGCACTGAGGAGAAAGAAGCTGATATTCCAGAATAACTTGGCCATAATAAACCTCTTAAAATCTATTGCCTCCATTATTTATTTTGCCCAAACTGCAGCCAAAAACATACATGTAGAATGACAAAGGATATTTTCTTCTGATGTGACTGGTTTCAAATAAATATAGTTTATATCTAACACTAAAAAGAAGCCTCCTTATACTTATGCAGTGCATTTTAATAAGTTGCCAAGAGAAGTGACAATATGAAATATATAGGTTACAGAGTGGTAGCCGTGTTAGTCTGAATCAGCAAAAACAACAAGGAGTCCTTGTGGCACCTTAGAGACCAACAAATTTGGGCATAAGCTTTCGTGGGCTAAAACCCACTTCATCAGATGCATGGAGTGGAAAATACAGTAGGCAGGTATAAATACACAGCAAGTTGGGGGTCAGTGCTAACAAGCCAATTCAATTTAGGTGGAAGTGGACTATTCTCAACAGTTGACAAGAAGCGGTGAATACCAAGGGAGGAAAAATCACTTTTATAGTGCTAATGAGGTCAATGTAATCAAGGTGGCCCATTTCAAACAGTGAACAAGGTGTGAGTATCAGCAGGGGGAAATTAGTTTTTGTAGTGACGCATCCACTCCCAGTCTTTATTCAGGCCTAATTAATTCCAGTTCTGCAGTTTCTCCTTGGAGTCTGTTTTTGAAGTTTTTGTTGTTGAAGAATTGCCACTTTTAAGTCTGTTATTGAGTATCCAGGGAGATTGAAGTGTTCTCCTACTGGTTTTTGAATGTTGTTATAATTCTTGATGTCTGATTTGTGTCCATTTAGTCTTTTGCAGAGAGACTGTCTGGTTTGGCCAATGTACATGGCAGAGGGGCATGGCTGGCACATGATGGCATATATCACATTGGTACATGTGCCGGTGAACAAACTCCTGATGGTATGGCTGATGTAGTTAGGTCCTATGATGGTGTCCCTTGAATAGATATGCAGACAGAGTCAGCAACGGGGTTTGTTGCAGGGATTAGTTCCTGGATTAGTGTTTTTGTTGTGTGGTGTATAGTTGCTGGTTGGGGTGCTGTCTGTAAGCAAGGACTGGTCTGTCTCCCAAAGTCTGTGAGAGTAAGGGACTGTCCTTCAGGATAGGTTGTAGATCTGTTGCCGGCACTGAGTGCTCAAGGCAAGCAACAGCTGGGTTCATTGCCCGGTGTGCATCGTGCCAATGACCACAATGGGGTGGAGAAGCAGAGAGATTTATTTGAAGCTTCAGATAGGGCACAGGGAGACTGAGCTGTCTCAAATCCTGCAGCCCGGCATGCAGATTCCAGTACACATTTTATACCTTTGCCTACTTCACTACACAAGCTTATGCAACCAATTACCTGTTGCCCCATACAGTACCGTAGCCAATCAGCTAAAGCAGCCAGTTGTGTTTTTCCTCAGTAACATTGCCTGAGCCTTGCCTTATTTGGGTCTATTTGTTACTGGTTTTTGCTAAACAGTTCTGCCTTATCTATACGTTTCCCAGGCCGAAGCTGGCCTTGGCTGGCGAGCCGTGTGCAAACCTGTCTGTTTGTGTGCTAGCTTCCTCATAGTTGTGCCAGGTCACAGACAGTTCAAGGAGCGGGGGGCTTCAGTTTGCCTGGGCCTAGAGCAAGAGAGCTTCATCGACACTCGTGGTCTTCCACCCTCCTGAGTTACCTAGAGTAGTGCCCAGTGTCACCAACAGATCCTTGATGATGCACTGGAGAGGTTTTGGTTGGGAGCTGTAGGTGACAGCTAGTGGTGTTATGTTACTTTGTTGGGCCTGTCCTGTAGTATGTGACTTCTGGGCACCCTTCTGGCTCTGTCAGTCTATTTCTTCACTTCAGCAGGTGGGTACTGTAGTTTTAAGAATGCTTGATCCTGTAGGTGTTTGTCTCTGTCTGAAGGGTTGGAGCAAATGTGGTTGTATCTTAGAGCTTGGCTGTAGACAATGGATCACGTGGTGTGGTCTGGATGAAAGCTGGAGGCATGTAGGTACGTATAGCAGTCAGTAGGTTTTGGTATAGGGTGGTGTTTATGTGACCATCGCTTATTTGCACTGTAGTGTTTAGGAAGTGGATCTCTTGTGTGGACTGGTCCAGGCTGAGGTTGATGGTGGACTGGAAATTGTTGAAATCCTGGTGGAATTCCTCAAGGGCCTCCTTGCCATGGGCCCAGATGATGAAGTTGTCATCAATGTAGTGCAAGTAGAGTAGGGGCCTTCGGGGAAGAGAGCTGAGGAAGCGTTTTAAGTCAGCCATAAAAATGTTGGCATCCACCTTTGAAAATCAAGTCCTTTTTACAGTGTCTTACGTTGGGCACCCAAAAATTGAGGCATGCAAAATCACAAGTTGCTACTGAGAATTCAGGCCAATGTGTGTTGGGATTAGGCCCAACCCATAAAGTCTGGATTCCAAATACCAGAGCATTTGGAGATAACTTGATACAGGATTTTAGGTTGGTTCACGGTTTTGTTGTTGTTTGTTTGTTTTTTGTAAGGGGCTATTTGCAAAATTTGAATCCAGATTCAGATAGTGAACATCCACTGCCCCTTCCAAATTTAAGAGTGGTTGGCTCCAGGGTTTGGTCTGGTTCCATATCTAGTTGGGAATTCAGAGTTTTGTCTTAGCAGGATTACTTCTTGGGAGACATTGTTAGCTAGTAGGTGACAGTCTACAAATGAAACATTTTGTATTACTATTTGGGAAAATGACATGAGGGGATTGGTGAAAGGCCACAATCAGAGGAAGATACACTGGGGGAAGGGGAGAGTTAAACATTAGAGCTGGCTGAAAATTTTCAAACAATATTTTTTCATCAGAAAATGATGTGTCATCAGAACTGAAACTTCCTGTGTCAATTTCAATTAAATGTTTCAGGAGAAAAAAAGCTAAAAAGTGTTCTGACATATATGGAATGGAACGGAATTTCAATTTCATATTGAAAGAACTTTTCATCTTGAATTTTTTAAAATTTTATACTATAGAAAAATTGTAAAAAAAACTTTAAAAAGTCAAAATTTCAGTGAAATGTTTCAATTTTTTCTAAAAAGAAAAAAAGTTGATTGACCTGAAACAAATTGTTTCTGAAAAATCCATTTTTTTGGGAAGTTACAAAATTCTTTGGTTTTGTAATTTGTTTAGTTCTGAATTGGAACAAAAACAAAGAATGTCCTCTGAAATCAATATTCCAGTTCCCAAACAGCTTTAGTTAACACTGAATTCTGTGTATTAATCAGTTAAGAATTTGACTGCCAATGAGATTAGCTGCACCAGACCTAGCAGTCACTCCTTGTCTCAGCTGGAGGTACATTTCAGCTATCAGCATTGAAATCTACAGAACATGGAAAAGATCTGAGCACATTTTCAAAACACCTATGCCAGTGGGATTTCCCAGATGTTTAGAGAACAAAAAAGGTAGCTGTCAAATACAGTAGAGAAAACAATTCTGCCAGTGTTCAAATCAGCTGTCAATTTACCCACTTAGGTGACCTAACTTGGGCTCCAGGGGGAAGACCAACACACGCAGATGGAAACACAGAAGGCTTTAAAGCCAGACCTATTCAATTTCCTTTGAAAGTGAGAGACTAGCTACAGCAGCACTTACTTGAACCAGAAGTGAGGTAAGCAGGAATATCTACCTATTTATATGGTGCCCATCAAGGAACTTGAGAGACAATGTAATTTCTTTCTGTAGGTAATGCAGACTTTGTACCTAAAGTATTTGCACTCTTTCTTTCCTCCAACCCAAATGAAGAGGGCTCCATTTACAGCTGTATGAAACTAAAACTCAAACAGTGATAAATGAAAGGTTCAGTGACCTGCATGCAAAGCCCCCCTCAAAGGGGCCAGAAAGCTGTTTATTATTTCCACTCAGACCTATGTGTTTTCACCTGAGTTCCACTTCGAATTTTCAGGCTCATCAGAAATCAAAAAAAGGTTAAGATTAAACCCTCTGTAAAGAAAAATCACCAAGTTTTGCACAGGTTTCTTTCTGTTAAGGACCAAGGCCAAACTCGTGTTTTATACAGCAACCACTGGATTTACCCAAAGGTAACAGCTACAATTCCAAGGACAGTTTTGGATTACCAGATGGTAACATTTTCAAATAGGCCTGAGTGATTTAGATGCCTCAATCCCATTGACTTTCAATGGGATTTGGACACCTAAGCCGTCTACACCCTTTAGAAAATTGTATTAATAATTTCTTTCCTACTAACCATACTGGAATGCTCTCAACACTTCCCTTACCAGATTCAATACAAAACTAGCTAAACAGTCAGATCAGTTGACTGCACTTTCCACATCATTGTCTTAGCAGATTCCCTACAAGCCACAAATACTAAAACATGTTTCAAATGAGCTCCTCCTACCCCCCCCCCACACACAATACAATATGCAAAATAGAAAAATCATGAAACAAGATGAATGTGCATCCTTTATTTGGACTGTTATTTTTCCTGGTTGGAAGAAGTATCATTCTTAATGATTTTTAGAAGAGGTTGGGAAGGTGGGAAGAGGTGAAAATTAATAGTCCTTTTAGCAGAAAGCAGAGCTGTCAGTTGCCTGATCCAGGCATTATGGGGGCTCTGGTTTTTCCCCCTACAAGGACATCTTTAATTTGAAGTCATTTTAACCTGAAAATTACACATATATAGTTGGAGGACTGACAATCAGATTATCATGCTAACAGCACGGTGTGAAAATATGAGCACCACAGTATCCATGCAGATGTGCTGGAGAGTTTAATTGATTGTTAGGTACAATACAAATAGCCATGAGAAACACACACTATTAATGTAGGGAGCCAAGGACAAATGGTATAAGTCAGACAGACAATTAAGCTACACTATACTACAATTAAGGTAGTTACAAATGCTATTTCATATTTTAACCCCATAAAAGTTATACAGGCATATACACATTGCCCGATATACAACATCACCCTACATACAACCTTTCAACAGAAAGAGGACATGACACATGCAGCTTCTGCTACATCCACTGTAAATGTCATGAAGACAACAACAGTCCTATTATGTGTATTTGAAGATGAAGCTGTGAAGGGGGGGTACGAGAGAGAGAGAGAGAGAGAATGAGAACTCAGAGGGAATTTTAGATGATAAAGGCTTGTTTGTTTATGCATTATGCACACAAAATGTGCCTGACGAAAGTATCAGAGACAGTTCTAAATATGTGAAAGGTCTGTAACATTATCCGTAACCAAATTACAAACTATGCTGATCGTCTGAATATCTGGGGTTAAATGGATAGAAATTGAAGCTAATACTGTAGTGGAATGAAGAGAAAGTATTAATTCTGTCTTACAATTGGAAGCTGAGAGATAACCCGTGGTGCTAAGGGCTTATTTTGTATGCAAGACTTTCAAAGAACACTGGGGGAGCCTTTTTACAGTTAAGCGACTCAATGAAATTCCACTAGTTAAGCCCCAGAGTTACCATCAGAGAAGTGACCAAATTAATTGATATGCAAATCTTCCTAGGGTTTCTACATGGGGGGAGGGGTAGTATTTTATAGCATTTGGGCCATCATTGGTACTTTAGTTGATTAAAGTATATTCCAAAGCCCACTGAACTCTTTCAATAAAAACCTAAGGCCTGTGCAATGCAAGGGATCAGAAAAGATGATCATAATATTCCCTTCTGGCCTTAAAAACTGTGAGTCTATAAATTACTTCATTTAGCTTTTTTATCAGGCCTCATATGGTTTATGCAAGTGGAGAAAAGAAAGAGGAAGCCTTTTTCAGCCTCTGCCAGCTCAGTGCACCAGAATCACAATGGTTCCACTTTGTAGGGGTAACATTTGTCCCTGAAATGGGTGGGGAGTCACATTCAAATAAAACACTCTGCTTTATATTGTATAGGTGGATGCATGCACTATATCCACCTTACAGTGTGTGATAGAGAAGAAACTAAAAACATATGTGTCATAAATAAAAGGGAAGGGTAACTACCTTTCTGTATACAGTGCTATAAAATCCCTCGTGGCCAGAGGCAAAATCCTTTCACCTGTAAAGGGTTAAGGAGCTAAGGTAACCCCGCTGGCACCTGACCCAAAATGGCTAATAAGGGGACAAGATTCTTTGAAATCTGGAGGGGGAGGGACAAAGGGTTTGCTCTGTCTGTGTGACGCTTTTGCTGGAACAGATCAGGAATGCAGCCTTACAACTCCTGTAAAGTTAGTAAGTAATCTAGCTAGAAAATGAGTTAGGTTTTCCTTGTTTAATGGCTTGGAAAATAAGCTGTGCTGTAGGGAATGTATATTCCTGTTTGTGTCTTTTTGTAACTTAAGGTTTTGCATAGAGGGATTCTCTCTGTTTTGAATCTGATTACGCTGTAAGGTATTTACCATCCTGATTTTACAGAGGTGATACTTTTACCTTTTCTTTAATTAAAATTTTTTTTTAAGAACCTGATCGATTTTTCATTGTTCTTAAGATCCAAGGGTTTGGGTCTGTGTTCACCTGTACCAATTGGTGAGGATTATTATCAAATCTTCCCCAGGAAAGGAGGTATAGGGCTTGGGGGGATATTTTGGGGGAAGATGTCTCCAAGTGGGCTCTTTCCCTGTTCTTGGTTTAAAACGCTTGGTGGTGGCAGCATACTGTTCAAGGACAAGGCAAAGTTTTTACCTTGTGGAAGTTTTTAACCTAAACTGGTAAGAATAAGCTTAGGGGTCTTTCATGCAGGTCCCCACATCTGTACCCTAGAGTTCAGAGTGGGGAAGGAACCTTGACAGTATGCTACTTGATATATTTTCTGAGGGGCACATATATAGCATAAGCTATCTCATATCACAAAAAGGGATTGAATATGAGAAATTTCCTGCCATGCATTTAAGCAGGAAAGAAATAAAATAAATGGTAATCACTATCCTACCTCCAAGCTATAGCACTTACTGGTCTCTTGGTTATAAAATGTCATATGCAACACTCAGGGCTCATTATGCCACTTATGTAGTGTCATAAATACTATAATCTTTGCTTTCCAAAGATGGGAGTCTTCATCTTTTGTGGGAGCAGCAGGTAGCCTTGGGTAGTTGGTCTTGTGACACTGTGCAAAAGAAATAAAAATAGGAGATCATGTCAACCTAGATTTACATAAGAATGCCTACTATATGTGCAGACCATGTAATATAAGGTTTACATCTAATCAATGTCATACTACAATGTCACACCACATGGAAGAATCCCCTCCTGAACAGTTTTAGAGGTCATATGGAATCTAGTGCATTATAGGTTTAGTTTTACATGAATAACAGTTCTACTGTTACTTCAGTTGGTTTTAAACAGCGTCAGAGACAAAAGTGATTTATTGTGATAAAAAGCAATGGTTAATAAATGTCAACATCTCATCTGTAAGTATTTATAATCCTAGCACTTTAAAAATGGTATCATTTTGTAACAGGTCACAAGTAAAACAAACACATTTTTCATTGTAGCAGTTTGTCTTTACAAGCTTAGACTGTTCTAATCACTTTTTTTCCTTTCCACTTGAATAGAGAATTCTATTGTTTCCTGCAATTAAAGGAGCTATCTAAAATATGGAACACATCATAATGTGCTATGATATAAAAGTTTTGTCAGAATATATTTGGGATGATCAAATTACTTACAAAACAGTAACTTTATTAGTTATGAAGATCATTACAAGTGCATATAAAACCTTCATACCACCTCATTATAGGAATCAACAGTGTAACACTTGCAAAAAAAGCAAATATCTTTCTGGGATGTATTACCAGGAGTGTTGTAAGCAAGACACACAAAGTAATTCTTCTGTGCCATGCTGCATTGATTAGGCCTCAACTCGAGTATTGTGTCCTGTTCTGGATGCCACATTTCAGGAAAGATGTGGACAAACTGGAGAAAGTCCAGAGAAGAGCAACAAAAATTATTAAAGGTCTAGAAAACATGACATATGAGGGAAGACTGAAAAAACTGGGTTTGTTTAGTCTGGAGAAGAGAAGACTGAGAGGGGACATAAAAGTTTTCAAGTACATAAAAGGTTGTTACAAGGAGAAGGAGAAAAATTGTTCTCCTTAACCTCTGAGGATAACCTCTGAGGACAAGAAGCAATAGACTTAAATTGCAGCAAGGGCAGTTTAGGTTGGACATTAAGAAAAAATTCCTTCCTGTCAGCATGATTAAACACTGGAATAAATTGCCTAGGGAGGTTGTGGAATCTCTGTCATTGGAAATTTGTAAGAGCAGGTTAGACAAACACCTGTCAGGGATGGTCTAGAGATAATACTTAGTCCTACTATGAGTGCAGGGGACTGGACTAGATGACCTCTCAAGATCCCTTCCAGTCCTATGATTCTATCTATTCTACATATGCCACGATGAAAGAAAGAGAGAAAGAAATAGAGAAAGAGAAAGAAAGAATACTTTTTAGAGCATCTTAAAAAATATATTGGGACTATTTCTTCTACACCTGTAAGTGTAAACCAGGTACCTTAATTAAAACAACCTTAACTGTACAAGGCTCAGACAGAGAAAACTTAAAACACATCTAAAAATTACCAACTGCATCTTTAAATATCTCACAACTTGGAAACTTCCAGAGCTAAAAGTGCTATCCCATTGGAAAATGGCACTGTCCCCTTTCTAAAGAGATAAAACTTCTATTTCCAGCCCCAGTGGGTCACATAATATAGGAAACCTATCAGTGATCCCGAACTGAATATTGCTCATTCTGCACCTTCACGCATTGTAATTTTCTGGAAGAGGGTAGAAGGTCAAAATTAGGAGTAAGAAATATATCTTTATGTCAAGCAAATCTTATAAGGAAATAGTAGTTGTTTGAATATGCTCAGGTAGGTCTTGGGGAAATGAATTTGTGGTGAGAGTGCAGGTAAGACAGTCAAAGAGTCATGTTAAGGGCAACTTACCATGTAGCCATCTGTCACCATGCAGAGTTTATTTGTACATGTGTTTAATTTTAAACTCTCACAAACCATCCCATGGCAGGGTGGTGGGATTTTGTCGATAGAGGTAACTCCATCAGTTTTGTGGAATACCTAACAAATCAATTTGCATGCTGCAATCTTAATAGTTAAAATGCTGAAAAATTTTCCTTTTTGGGGTGGGGTGTTCTTACAATTATAAACAAAGGGCCAAAACGGAGGCACACTGAGTTACAACTGGCTCACAGTATCTAAATGCCAAA
Organism: Lepidochelys olivacea; assembly: GCF_965140295.1. Lineage (NCBI taxonomy): Eukaryota > Metazoa > Chordata > Testudines > Cheloniidae > Lepidochelys > Lepidochelys olivacea. The sequence goes on along the minus strand of NC_140417.1, from coordinate 74,623,412 downwards.
GCTCCATCTTCTCCATTGCCCTGAAGCTTGTGTAGTCATTTGCACCACTGCAAAAGTGGGTGAAAGTGATATTCTGATTTGATAGCATTTTACATCCACCTTGCATTGTGTAAATGGCCATACAAGGTGCAGGGCAATGGTTAATTTGATCCCAAATTCGTACCTGGTGAAAGCAGGTGATGCGCTACTGAAAGTGGTGGTGTTGCCTCTGCTAAACCACCTCTGAAAATTCCCCACAAACTTGAGAGTCAACATTCTCTTTCAATTTGTTATAGGTGTGTTTGTTTCATATATATCAGTAGCTGCACTTGAATTAAAGATGATTAAAACATTTTCAACATTTTTCCCCATCAGAAAATGCTGATTCCTTGAATTCATAACCATTTGTGGAAAGGATTTGTTTCGACAATTTTATCATTTTGAAAAAAAATAATCAAAACAAGTTTTGAAATTGTCAAAATGTCTCATTCTGACATTTCCTTAACACAAAAAAAAAATTCATTTTGGGGATTTGATATAATATTTTGTTTTGAAATTTAAGCTAATTATAATAAAAATAGAGGTCAAAATTAAAATGAAACATTTCAAAATTATTGAAATGAAACCTTTTGATTGACTCAGACTGAATTTTTCGTCAGAATGTCAGTTCACAAAAATTTTCAAGATTTTGACTTTGCATCCTGATTCAAGATGGGAAAGATTTTCTAATTCTTGAAAATTTTCCCATGATGGGAAAACTATTTCCTGCCCATCTCTAAGTGAAATACCCAAGATATGCCCATCTTGACTTCTAAACTGAGTTCCCCTCTGCTCTCAGCGTTCCAGCATAATCAAACAACTGATTGGAATACAGTAGGCATCTGCATTGTGTGGAGAAAAAAAAGAAGTTCAGCTTTTTTTCCAATACATGATGAAACCCTTCCCCAGCAATTTACACAGGCCTGCAGCTCATTGGTGGAATCAAAAGTTTCCTTCTGCAATGTTGCCTTTCAAATTTCAGGGACCCTTAGATGAGCTTTTAGAGCCCAAGCCCATTGACTTTCAAGGTAATGTGTGTGCAGACAGTGGGGGGGGAAGAAGTAATGCAAAATTTATGCCACTCTCCTACTGTTCCCCTGTTCCTACTGTTCTGTGTCAAGAGAAACCTCCATCTTCCTGCCAGAAAACCTGATAACCTACTGTGGAAAGGTGCTTCATGTAAATCAAGAGAGGCTGAGAAATGACAGGTAATAAAAAAGAGCATAATGCATTAAAAAAATAAAAGAGGATTTGGCATATTATTCTCTCAGTCCATGCTGAGGCCATCATGTGCCTCATACTGGTCAGGCAATCCAAGCAATTAAACTTCAATAAAGCAGACAAAATTGTGTTGTTGGCTAAAGGGAACAGCCAACAACTTTCCTCAACAGATCAGATCAGCAAGTCGAAATAAATGTGAAGTTCAAAGCAATGGACAAGGCAGGTGTGTGGGGACAGGGAGAACAAGCAAACTGTCTATGCAGCTCAGACACATGGTTTGAAACCTAGTGGTTGGTCATTTATATTATGAAATGGTCTTCAGATCTTGGATGGTGATCAGTTAAATGCATGTGCCCATGCAGATGTTTTGCCACTCCACACAAATCAGGATGACTTTCAAGCAGAAGACAGCAACACAGTCATAAATGGCATCTTGGGAAAATATGTCAAATACACTGTAAAGACTAGTTTACGCTGTTCCTTTTGAATCCCCTAACTTCTCCCCATTCCGCATATCTTTGGTCTCTCATCCTGGGCCCTTTCTGCCTTCTTGCTCCCTTCTGTCATTTGTCTCTTCTCTTGACCCTCTTCTGTGTCTTTTATACACTGCTGCGCCCTTTATTGATCTCTTCCCGGCTCAGCAATCTACTCTTTTTCTAATGAAAAGCCCAGTAGGTAGCTGTTTAATGTTCACTGTTGGGTTTTTCAGTAGAAATTTAAACCAAAAGACTAATTGTAGCTGCAGAGCAGCAGGGGGAATCTTGGCTTTAGAATCCCTTTGAAATGTAACAGTTTTCGTTTGTCTCTCTAAAGTGGGGTCATGGCAGTTTTTATAGAAATTTAAGCTAAACTACAAAGGTGGAGGCAGAGGACCTTAGCTACATTTGGGCTTGAAGAGAGCTGCATGGGCTCAGAGGAGAAGGCAGAGAAAAGTGCACTAGCAGCTGGGAAATGAAAGAGAAAGGGGGGAAGAAGGAGGTGAATGCACCACTCAAATAAATAGTCAAAAAGCTAATTCCACAGGAATTATGTGATGTGATAAGAGAATATTTAAAACAATCTAAATATTATGAGCCAGATCCTGGCCTCCCAGTCTACCTGCATTGTGCTTCTTCATTAGCAGGCAGAAAGACACCTTAAGCAGCCAGTGGTGATTCCCCAGAATAGGGAAATACTTAACTGGAGCAGGAGGGAGAGGACAGCCAGCATGTTGCTGTAGTCCTGACTGAAGAAGAGCCTTCTGAGGGGGAGTGAAGGGAAAGAGAGGTGTCTGTAGCCAAACAAAATTCAGAGAAGCCCTGAAGCTGCTCTAATTTACACAGAGGCTCAGATTGGCCTCTAGCTATCCCCAGGCTTGGGAATTGCAAAGATGGTTTAAAGCTACTTTAGCTGTGCTAAACAGAGATCTAGCCATGTACTTTTAATAACCTTTTTTATAGTCACAGTAAGACATATTAGCTCATGTTGTAGAGCTGAGTAAAACTTCTGGGACACGTTTGGAACGTGCAATTTAACCTCATGTCTCTCTACTGTGCAAAAAGTGCACCTCTCAGCACTGCCATGTGATCTGAATAAATTTGAGAGTAAATCAGGAAGTCTGTGTTATTAGGGGTGAGTATAGCTGTGTAACAAAGAAGAGGTCATTCTCTTTTCTGCACACTTCCCCATATTATAGAGGAGTCTACACTTCCCTGCTGCCATTCTTGTTTCAGTTCAGATGCGGAGTAGTGGCACAGTGAGTCATTGTGTTCTTTTTGTCTTGGAACATTTTTATTTGTACTTCCTTTCTTTGGTTTTCTTAATCAGAATTGTTGCCATCAGGCTCAAAAGCAGATGATTTGAGCTTTGTAGGGGATCACAGAAGGGGAATGCTAACACCTTTTAGGAATGCAGTGGTTATTTAGGGAGTAGATATAACTTCTGCATATAAATGTAGTTGCTATACACAGAGAGTATTTATGCCAATGATTCTGTCTGAATCATTTATGTCAAAATACCGGCTCATAGCATTACGACTTTTCTGAATTTTAGAATATTAGAAACAGTCTTTTTTTCCCCCTTTCTCCCCGAATGTGTAATAATGCCCATTACCTCAGTAACTGGGTGCCTGGCTCAAAGATACTTTTAACAATGAAATAAAGCCCTGAAAATAAAAGACAGCATCGGAAGAGAAACCCAACTCCTTGCCATTAAGATGATAGAATGGTAAGGGCTGGACCAGACAACACTGAACTACACTAACCTAATGATCACCAAACATAGGCTCACAGGAAAGAGCTCCAAATCCAGAGGTATGGGATCTCCACTGAAAATGCCATGACACCCATCCTTGCGCAGAGGGTGCATGTGAGTCAGGGAAATGCACCCCGCCCCCATAGGACAGAGAAAGAGGTGATTGTTTTCAGATAAATTTCCCTCTGTGGCAGCCGCCATAGCTCAGGTGGAGGGCTCAGCTGCCTGTCTCTCCCACACTAAAGATCCTTAGGATTGGAAGGGTGAGCAGTAGCTTTGTCTGGCTTCTCCCTGCAAGGACTGATAGAGCTCTAGAGAGAGACTGCACTGTCAGCCCCCACCGTCTTCAGTCAGGCACTTCATGCATAAAACTCCCTCCTTGGGGGTGCTCACCAGCATCCCCTCTATGGTTGTTTGAGACCTTTTCATGTGTTTTAATATGAATTGCTTTTCTCATCTTGTTGTATCTGACTGAGTGATTCTCTTGACCATTAGGTCCTGTTCTGATTCACTGTAGTTTTAAATTAGCACACCTGCTCAGATATCTACTCAGACATTTAAAAGATAATAGGCAAAATGAATCACTGAAACTCCTAAAATACCTGTTTTAGGTGTTGCTGTTCCTCCTCAAGTCACTGCACTGATACAACCAGTTAATAGCATTTCAATGTAGAGCTCTTTGTAATCACTAATGCAGACTTATTTAGTCTCGGCAGAATTTAATTTTTATTTATTAATAATTTCAACAGATATCTTTTTATTTTAGGCATTTTTTCAATTTTTATCTATTTAAATTTTCACAGTTGCAAGAAATGGCGGTGGTGCCAGACAATAAAAGAGGTCAAACAACTATTTAATGACAGTAGATGCTTAGACTCAAAAAGTTAAAGCTTCATAACCATTAAAGCACAAGTTGTCAACATCACATCAAAATATACAAAGTAAATATCCTTATATCAAACTCTAATAAGTTCTCAAGAGCATTTTTATTACTTTGTCTATCTGTAAATTTCAGTCATCATTGATAGACATATTGGTTTGTGTATGTATGCTGAAATTGACAATTACTGATATTTACCTTTACAAATCTAATCCTTCCAAGCCTATCCGTGTTGCTTTCTTTCGTGCTTTCATCTTTCACTATCACAGTCTGTTCCCCATAGCCTCAGCTCAATATACACCCCCTCTTCAACACTTTCACTTCTAAGACTGATACCTGAATCCCAGTTTGAGAATCCAATGGTTCTTTTATAGTCAGGTGACTGTGCTGTGGAGCAGAAATGAGCATAAATCACCATCTCAGTCTGAGGGTTTTTTGTTCTGGGAGGGAGGAAGACGGTGGGGCAGCACTTTGGGAATTAGGCTGCCTGACCATTTGGATACAGAAGGATTGGGACAGCAGCACAGGAACCTGAAGAGAAGAAAAGATGATGAGTTAAGAAGTGAAGGGAAACAGCAGAAGGGAAAGTAATCATATTCAATTAACAGAAATGTACAAGACCACCTCCCCAATGAAGTGGCAAATCTTTGAAACAGATAATGAGCCAGATCCTCTTCTCATTTATATCAGTAGGACTCCATTTTTTACTTCCACATTGTTAATCTGGATGTCAACTGGTGTAAAAAGAGACCCAGACTGAAAATCTGAATCAGTCATTTCATAATGATACAAAAATAATTAAAATTAAATTAAGACATTTCAATTCAGACTATTTAACAAACTTTTTGAATGTACACACAGTTTAATGAAGTGATCTGAAATGTGGAGAGACTTTGCCACCCTGCCTGTTTGGGAAATAAATGCAAGGATTCAGCATATTCTGCTGCCAATCAGAATGCACTTTCCAGTCAAAGTCATTTTATAAACACAACAACATAAGGTATGACATAAGGCTTGAATAGGCTAGAAAGAAAGGACTGTGAAACATAATTCTGAGGAATATTTTCATTGATTTTCTTAACAAAAAAATCTTGGCTATCAAACACTATATCAAATATATTAGGCATTTTAAAAGATAAAACCTGAAGATAAGACATTGCTTCTTTATGGTCTTGCCAGAGGCATACCCAGACTTTAAGGTCAGAAGGGACCATCGTGTTCATCTTGTCTGACCTGCACACTGCAGACCACAGAACCTCACCCACACTCCCCTCTAATAGACCCCCAACCTTTGGCTGAGTTACTGAAGTCCTCAAATCATGGTTTAAAGACTTCCAGTTTCAGAAAATGCACCATTTACACTAATTTAAACCTGGCAGTAACCCATGCTGCAGAAGAAGGTGACACCCCCCACCCAGGGACAGCTTCTTAAATGTGGCGCCAGAGAGAAACAAAAAATGGAGATGAAATAGGAGTTTGGTACATTTATTATACTTATATAGGCCTGAGCAAAGTAAGCATTTAAATGAGCATTTAACGTATGCAGGTATACCTCCTTATTCCAGAGAAGGTGTCCACCTTAACTATACCTTCTACATACTGAGATACACACATCAGCTGAGTTTTGAAGTGTAACTGGAGTGAGCGTGTCTGAGTTCAGCTAAGGGTCCTGAATTTTAATTTTTTTAAAGATAGATCTCAAATGAACCTGTAGTGAGCCAGTGTGGCTCCCCGCCCCCCACAGAGAGGGACGAGCCCATCCGGCAGTCGGGGTGGGCAGAGCTAGGGAGCTCTGAGCCCGCCCCTCAGAGGGTCAGGCGGTGACCTGGAAGTATAAAGGCTCGTCCTCAGAGCCCACTGGAGGGCCAGAGGCCCTCCAGGCGAGACCCCTCCAGCCTAGCCTGCGACTGGGAAACCCCTGCGGTCCAAGGTGCATGCCAGGACTGGCCTGACTTGCCCTGTGCCTGCTACCTGAAGAAACCCTTGGTGCTGGACCCCCTGGAGGACCCCACTGTGACTCAGGTACCACAAGAGGGGGAGTCAGGAAGTAGCTTGGGGGCAGCCAACCCTAGTCTGGCTGTAGCACTGCCAGAGCCCATGTCAGTGTGTTGCGGCCAGGATCCCCACTGGCACAGCAGCGGGTCTTCTACCGCTGCTAGGGCCCCGGGCTGGGACGCAGTGGAGTGGGAGGGCCTGCGTCCCCCCTGCCACCCAACTCGTGGGTGGCAGTCTCCCCCTGTCCCAGACTGTGTGGAGGCTTGGGCCTACTGTTACTACTCAGCCCTGCCTGAGGGCCTGAGCCCCCGACGCCTTATTGCCCCGCCCTGACCTAGGACTGGGCTTACTACTGTTTATATTGCTACTGCTATCGTATTATTGCGCAGCCCCACCTGAGGGCCTGAGTCATTGTTGCCCCACCCTGACCTAGGGCCCCGGCATAACTGTACTTATTTTCTGCCTCCACAAGAGCTGCCAGGGAAGACTTCCGCGGCTGAACTAATTCTCCAATCCTCAGCTGTGTGTAGTGTGCCGATTTGGCTCCCGCTGCCCCGGAAAAGGTCAAGCTCTGGCTAACCCCTTTACAGAACCTTAGACCAAAGAGCTCATTTAAGAAATATTTCCAATATTTTGTGTTCAGACAACTTATGGCTTTTCTAAAAAACAGCATAAAATTCATGTAGCATTCAATGAGGATTAGTGCTTTTGGCATCTGTGAAGAAATTTGGTTGATAAATAATGAAGTTATAAGTGTTTCATACCATATACTCTAACTTTTTAATACCAAACAAAGATATTTTTTTCCTAACATAGTCTTGTGTGAGCAGGGCTACTATTTATTTCGACCATATCATTTCAAAATAAAGACAAACCCTATTCCAAAAAAATCATTTCAAATAAAAATTTATTTGTACATCCAATTAACATGGATACGTATGGATTTCAAACTAACTTGTTCATTCATTTTAAGATATGCAACGTAAGTATATTTATTTGCATCTAAGATCATATGAATAAATACTGTCCTTACTTCATTCTGAGATTGTGGACCAGATCCTCTTGTGGTGTAAATGGCCATAGCTCCATTGAAGCTAATGGGGCTGCATTAATTTACACCATTTGAGAATCTGGTCCACTGTTTGTCCAATTTTATAATAGATCAGAATTTCCTTTTTTTTCCCTTCTCAGTTTCTACTAGTAAATATTTATGTTATGTTAGCACTCAGTTCACAACCTGAAGGTCTTGTCCATCCATGGCAAGAATTATTTAGCCTGGGCTTTAGTGACCAGTTGCAACTAAATTCAAACACCCTAATCCAAATGCAAAGTAAAGGGCTTAATGCATCCGGAGTTTCAAAACAATCACACATCAACTAAAGTCACTGAACCCCCATGAGCCTAGTCCTCAGCCGATGTCATTCAGCATAGCTGATTCAATAAGGCCATACTGATTTATACTAGCTGATGAGTTGGCCCCAAATTTGCTTCCTAAAGCCAAAGGGCCAAATTCTCCCCTCACATTACATCACACAAGGGCAGAATTTGCCCCAAAGATATTTAGATGAAACTAAAGCTTCCTGCAACTAGAGTTATGGAAGTGGAGGAACTGCAAGACTGCTTATGCATCTGTCTCATTAAGAGACTACTTCTGCATTTCATCTACCTTTCAGCAAGAAAATTATTTTTAACCCTTCTCCTTTGTTATATTTAGTTTTCTTCTACCTGGCTTGGTAGTCGTCCAGAGCTGAATATTACCCTAGTGCCACAGTTGTCAGTTCACTGCACTATCCCTGACAAACATTGGGCAGTATACACTCTAAAACATTTTCCTCTTTCTTGGTAAAAAACGAAAGCCTTCAGAGAGTTAAATTCAAGGGTTATATTTTAAGCATTGGCAACCCCAGTGCCATGAAACAAAATATTGATCAGCTCCTGTGGGAGCTCAACGGTAGAATGGAGCGACCACTATTCCTATCTCATGCTCATACTGAAGTTACACACTACCTGAACACACCCAAGTTAATCTGATACGGGACTTCTGCATCAGAAGTCAACTGCAAATAAGACAAATAACCCACCACATTTTTTTTTCATCCCACACTGAGTGCTCATTTGAAGTTAGATTTGCTAAGAATGAACCAGTAGTCTCAGATCTGAGTTATATTAAGAATCCATGGATGACAGATGCAAAAATACAAAATCATCGGGTGGATAGGGCAGCTGGGTTGGGACTCAGGACATAAGCTATATTTCTGGTTATGCTGAGTGACCTTGGGTAAGCCAGTTCACCTCTTTGTGCCTCTATGGCCCTTGCTACTCTTTGTTAGTTTTAGATTTAAGCTCTTACTCTTGTCTCTTACTATGTGTTTGTGCAGTGCCTAGCACAATAGACCCGGAGTCTTACTTCATGCCCCTAAGCTGTACCATAGTACAAATAAAACAATATGCTTACATTACACATCATGAACGAAAAGAGATTAGTCCCTGACAGATGATTTCCTGGGCACCCAACATGAAACACTCCCATGGGATCAATAACTATCTAGCCAATGGTCCAGGTTCTCTCTGCCAGGTCTCTTAATGGTTGTCACCCCATGAATCAAGAGCTCAGCCTCTGCAGAAACAATTGTCCAAGGACATCCATATCCCCAGCTGAGAGCAGGAGTGTTTAACCAAACAGTAGCTCCCAACGGAGGAGAGATGCCAGAACTGGAGTATTAAGCAGGGACCTCTAAGTCAGAATGCCAGAGGCAAGGTGTCAGATCCATGTTCTAACAAAAAGTTCTTCACTTCCCAATCAAATACGAAAATTCCAAGCAAGATGGAAGGGGAGGGGGAAAACTACAAAACAAAATATTTGCCTCATTTGTTGTTGACATTTATCTATTCATATTTGGGCATATTCGGATATACTTCATCAGCTGAATAGTACCTTACTCCCTGTGTTATCCATTTGAAATTAGGGAGCTTTTTTGGCATGAGACATTACTCAACATGAGCAAGTGCATGATCTTTTTTCCTTATGATATCATCCAAATAAGAACTATTGTCAGCCTCTCTAAAAAGCAAGCACATTTCTGTTACTGTACTCTTAATTGTCTCATTTATTACTTTCAGTACAAAACTAGTAACCTATATATCAACCATTATATTAATATTTAAAAACTACTAATTGCAAATTCTATGAACTCGATACTGTTACACGGTGCTAATCAGATCAATCATCATATGAGTGCTTCCAGAAAGGGTATGGATAAACACAATTTGACTTCAGTATGAGTATGCAGCATCAAATACTTACATTTTGGCAGAAATTAGCCCAAAGCTAAGACTACTGAAGCCTATCACAGTGTACAAATAGCCCTGGGCAGTAGCAGAAGCTCAGCATTGCACTTCTGTACTGGAATGAACAAACATTCCATTTAGTTTTGCACTGAGAGAACTGATCATCATTCAACAGGGCGTGAGAAATATATTCCTATTCACAACAGAAATAAATTGAGTTTTTAGCCTTGCCACGAACTCTATACTTACTGTATGAAGAACAGGATGTAGTTCTGTACACAGTAGCACCGTTCATACCTTGAAAGGGCATTACAGAAAATACTGCAGATGAAAATGGACAATGGCTGACTAGGCAGAGAGCAGCCATTATTATACTTTCGCCTCCCTCCCCTCTCAATACCCCACCAGTCTCATTCTTTCTGGAGTGAAAGTGATTGTGCCTTGTGTAAATAAAACAAGTCAAATGGAATGTTTTAATTAGGCTCTTTAAAGGATTTTTCAAATCTTATAGACTATCAGTGTTCCTGCAGCAAGTATCTGTGACATAGCAAATTGGTTGCTTACTTTAGTCATCCCTATCTCTATAAAGTATCTCATTGTAAGATAGCTGTGCTTTTTCCCATGAAAGGAACTATTTGAAAAGAAATTAATTTCCCACCACAAGTGCTATCGAAATACAGCTTTTTAATTCAGCAGATAGGCTGAGCAGTTTGCACACTTGCGAGAAAACTGTTGTTTTAGTAGTGTCCATAATGTTTCAAAGGTGACTGAGGCAGGTTTTCAGATGAGCTATTTCTTGATAGCTTAAAAATAAGTTAGTTATAAAGTACAAAATAGTATTGATGCTACTATAACCTAATGTGGCTGCATTGTCTGTCTCAGCCTCTCCAGCTCACTCCTGTCTCTGCTTGAGAACTAGTAAAAGTCCTTGTCACTGTGGCAACTTTACAATGCTTGCTGAAGCTTAACTTTTTTATAGGATTTCCCTGTCTTTAGTCTATCTCTGGTGTAAAGCCCAGTCTTTAGTCATGTCCATGGTTTTAAAGTCCTTCCTGTCTTTCACAAGCTCAAATGATCAATCCATGTGGTTTTGTTCTTCAAATGTGTCTGATCTCACCTCACTCTCCTTTGCTAGTTGTTCAGTTTTGTCTCTCACCTTCATTATCGGATACCTTTAGCAACTGTTTACAATTTGCAACCATCATAAAAATAGTTTCACTCTTCATGATCACTGATCTATAAATGAGGGGATGTCTTTAAATCACTGTAGCTTCTTTGAGACAGTGAGTCTCTTGCCATAGTCAATCTGAGGCAGAGATTTTCAATGGATTCCAATTCTGATTAAAAAAATCAATCGAACTTTGGGTACTTAATTCCCTTATGCCTCCCCTTGAGAAGCCCAGCAGAGTCTTGGTACTTTAACTGTAGTAAAGGTCACAATAGGTAGTTTTGTTGACTGCTATAATCTCTTTTCCTAGATCACAGAACTATCAGTCATCCTTTGGTTACATTTCACCTGATTACTGAGTGTGTGTGTGTGTGTGTGTATATATAGCCGGTTATTTGTTAATTGTACTCTGTAGTGCCTCAAAGCCCCACTGATGGATCAAGACCCCATGGGGCTAAGCACTGTACAAACACAGAATAATAAGACAGTCCTTGCATGTTGGTGTATTGATTTTATGGGCCAAAAAGAGTTGAAAAGGTGTTAATAAACTTTTCTTACTGTCCAACATTAAAACAGTGTTACTTTGGTTTGCAGTTTCATTCTACAGAGACTTGGTTAACTGTTTCTTGGCAAACACTGAAAAGCATTCATTGTAAAGTTGAAAGTGGATTTATCAAACACAAGAGAGAACAAAAAAAATGAAACAAGCATTTATATTGAAACTTTAATTGAGTGATTATGCAAAACAAATAATCAAAGACTATTAAAGTTTCTCTCCTTTTGGAGGCAAAATATCAGTCTTATTTTTATTAACAACCTTTCTTTGATGAAAAGGAAAAGGTTAATCTTACTGCCAGTCCTGATGCATAAAGGGTATTTAGTTCTCCTGTTTTTAAACAAAGAAACAAACAGACAGACAGATTCAAGGTGGAGAGAGAGGATAGAAAAGGTGGGAGAAATGTGGCATTTGTTGATGTTTCTGGAACAAGAGGAGGCTGATAATTTACAAATGGATACTTTAGCTGGAAAGTCAACAATAACACCTATCGCCTGGTTCACATTCTGGTTAGAGATGTTATCTGTCTGGGCCTTTTCTCCTTTGACAGGACATAAGTACATAGAACATAAGAATGGCCATACTGGGTCAGACCAAAGGTCCAACCAGCCCAGTAGCCTGTCTGCCAACAGTGGCCAATGCCAGGTGCCTCAGAGGGAGTGAACCTAAGGGTAATGATCAACAAAAAGAACGAGGAGTACTTGTGGCACCTCAGAGACTAACAAATTTATCTGAGCATAAGCTTTCATGGGCTAAAACCCACTTCATCAGATGCATGCAGTAATATGATAGAATGAACATGAAAAAATGGGTGTTGCCATACCCACTATAATGGGAGTGATCAGTTAAGGTGAGCTATTATCAGCAGGAGAAATAAAAAAAGCCTTTTGTAGTGATAATCAGGATGGCCCATTTCCAAGAGTTGACAAGAAGGTATGAGTAACTGAAAAAATAAGCATTGGGAAATAGTTTTACTTTGTGTAATGATGCATCCACTCCCAGTCTTTATTCAAGCCTAATTTAATGGTGTCCAGTTTGCAAATTAATTCCAATTCAGCAGTTTCTCATTGGAGTCTGTTTTGAAGGTTTTTTTATTGTAGTATTGCAACTTTTAGGTCTGTGACCAGGGAGATTGAAGTGTTCTCCGACTGGTTTTTGAATGTTATAATTCTTGACATCTGATTTGTGTCCATTTATTCTTTTACGTAGAGACTGTCCAGTTTGCCCAATGTACATGGCAGAGGGGCATTGCTGGCACATGATGGCATATATCACATTGGTAGATGTGCAAGTGAATGAGCCTCTGACAGCGTGACTGATGTGATTAGGTCCTATGATGGTGTCCCCTGAATAAATATGTGGACACAGTTGGCAATGGGTTTTGTTGCAAGGATAGGTTCCTGGCTTAGTGTTTTTGTTGTGTGGCATGTGGTTGCTGGTGAGTATTTGCTTCAGGTTGGGGGGCTATCTTCTGTAAGCAAGAACTGGCCTGTCTCCCAAGATCTATGAGAGTGAGGGATCATCCTTCAGGACAGGTTGTAGATCCTTGATGATGTGCTGCAGAGGTTTTAGTTGGGAACTGAAGGTGTAGTTCTGTTACTTTCTTTGTTGGGCCTATCCTGTAGTAGGTGACTTCTGAGTACCCTTCTGGCTCTGTCAATCTGTTTCTTCACTTCAGCAGGTGGGTATTGTAGTTGTAAGAACGCTTGATAGAGATCCTGTAGGTGTTTGTCTCTGTCTGAGGGTTGGAGCAAATGTGGTTATCTCTTAGAGCTTGGCTGTAGACAATGGATTGTGTAGTGTTGTCTGATGAAAGCTGGAGGCATATAGGTAAGTATAGCGGTCAGTAGGTTTCCAGTATAGGGTGGTGTTTATGTGACCATCACTTATTAGCACTGTAGTGTCCAGGAAGTGGATCTCTTGTGTGGACTGGTCCAGGCTGAGGTTGATGGTGGGATGGAAATTGTTGAAATCATGATGGAATTCCTCAAGGTAATGATCAAGTGATCTCTCTCCTGCCATCCATCTCCACCCTCTGACAACATAGACTAGGGACACCATTCCTTACCCAGGACAAGACTGTAGTCATCTCACCTCACTGTGCTAATGCAGTGTAGCTGATTTGAGGAATCCATGAAGAGACAGGACAGGAGGAAAGCATGGAGCAAAAAGTAACGCAACAGGGAAGGAAACAGAACATGAGCGTACGTGTTTGCTCTGTGGTGCTGGCAATTAGGAGTCCCCACTGAATGGCTGACGATGTCATGATATGATGACTTTCAGAACTCATAGGTGAAAACGAAGTTCCTTGAATAGGAGCAAGACTTGCTGGCCCTTTCTCTCAGAAAGAAATTCCTTCTCTGATCTCTTCTTTTTGTCTTGGGTTTGGGGAAGATAAGATGAGTCAAGATCTGGGAAATGAGAGCTGGGATGAGTTGAGCTGGGATGCAAGGTGGATTGGAAGAGAGATTAAATGTTTTTTTTTCCAAAGTCTTTTTAAGAATCCCTCAAGAGTTACAAATGGGCAGCATAGCTCATGCCCTCATTATTTTGCCCATCAGTTAGACCTAATATCACTTGTATTGATCAAGGACTGCATGTGTTTGTATACTTTTTAGCAAAATCCAGGAATTGCTTAGTTTTCAGATGTGGTCCATTGAAGTCCAGGGTCTATAAAAACGGACAATCTAGATATCATATGCCTGGTCACCTTGGAGACAGTGACATCTCCAAGAGTCTCTACCACTGGAAAATGATGAAGAGTTTGTTATGATCAGGTGATCACAGAGCAAACAAATCAATTGGGAAGTAGTTCCATGGAGCCGCAGGCTGTGTATGTGAAATCACAGCTCCTTTCCACTGTTCATTACAGAACCTTAGGCAAATTCCTCACCTTGTTCACCTTCATCAATAACATTCCTCATCTGTGCCTAGAATACACCTTCTCCAACCTATCTTTTTGACTCCATTATTGCAAAGTTCTCTCCATGAATTCTTTCAAACATTTGGGTAACTGCAGCAACTGTTATTTTGTGCCTTTCAAGAATTCTCACAAAATTCTCTGAAGTTCATCTTTATATTAGGAATATGCAGGTGGGAAACATTGTTTTCTCCATTTATTGCTTTTAGGTATTATTGCTTGAGACTAGTTTCATCCTTAGCTGTTTCTATTTCCAGCTCATCCCATATGCCTGGTAATACAGCACATGAATGCATCTGTCTGGTTCACATGTACTGTTACATCTTGTTCAAGATTAGCTGGTTGTGTATCATTAAGAGGAGCACACACTCTTGGAAGCATGTCTGGAATCACCATCTTATGTCCTGATTGCAACTCTAGAGTCATACCATACTCTGGAACTCCAAGAAAAAAAAATGCTGTACCCTTGGGCATCCTTTTTGTTGTGCATTGCAGTCAGTAGTTTATGGTCAGCTCCAGCTCTGAAGCTATGAAAATTGTGAAGCGTGCTACAGCCACTTGCAAGGCCCACCATCTTTTTTTCAAATTCTGAATGCATTTGCTCTGCCCTGGTTATAGGCAGACCCTAAATCTCATAGCTCTGCATCCGTACAGCTTCCAACACACCTTTCAAAGCATCTGTGAAGAGCTTGAACTCTTGCAATAGGTCAAAGATTTGCAGTACTAGTGCTTAGGTCAGTATATGGTTGAAATCCATGAAATCACCTTCATGCTCTGTCATCCATACCAATGTTTAATCTTTAGGAAATGGATTTTTTTTAAGTGAGTTGTTCAAGTTATATAATTAGGTATAAAATTACTGGCAGAATTCAGCATTTCTTTCAGTTTCCAGTTTCCTATACATCTTTGAGTCTCTCCATGTTCACTAAGCATTGAACCTTAGGCTCATCAGCCACTATTCCCTTTGTAGTCAGTTTACCTCCTAAGCAAGTAAGTTCAGTTGTTTGAAGCTGAACTTGGACTTGCACAATTTAAGGCCATTTCTTCTTACAAATTCCAGTAATCTTCAGAACATCCCTCATGCTCAAAAGCAGCGCCACCCCAGCCATTTATGTCATCAATATGCAATTGCATTCCTGTCAGAGTTTCCAGCATCTGGGACATTGGGTGTGGCGAAGTATTTCCAGTGCTGAACATATCCTGACATGCACCCTCCAGAAGTAGTATCTGCTAATTTGTGCACTCAAAGAACAAATCTGTGTGTGTCTAGGACAGTGGTGTTCAACTTGGGGTCCGCAGACTATGTCTAAGATTTCCAAAGGGGTCCGCAGCTCCATTTAAAATTTGTAGTGATCTGCAAATGAAAAAAGTTTGAACCAACTGGTCTAGCAGAACTGGCCAATAATTCTGAGTCCTAAAGAATTTTATTGCTGCAATCTTAGGTAATAAGGTGTTCTTTGTGTACAAATGGAAATATTTCCTCTTGATGCTTTTCTTAAGCTTCTAAGAGTCAATTCAATGTCTGCATCCACTTCCTCCTCTCTAACATTCCTCAGGAATGAACCGAAACTTTTGGTTCTTCTGTTCTAAAAATGCTGATTATGTTGATGTTTTGCTACTGTTCAAGTCTTTTATTCAGAATTTGTGGAACGCTCTGAGCAGCTCATATAACAGGCTTTGTATCTTATTACCATATCTTGAATGTCACCAGGAGACATCTTCTTAGAGAGCAATTAGCCTTCATATTGGTTCAGATTTGTTACCCCACTTCGTCAGGCACCTCACAGATGTGCAAGTACAGGACTGTTTGCTTCACTTTGTTTACTACTACTTACTCCCACCACCTTTTTTTAAAAAAAGTACTGTTTTGCCTTTGTACTATCCCATAAATTGAATTTATTCCTCCTATAGAAGTTCAGTCTTACCTTTGACTTTTCTAGCCCTATACTGTCTTTGAAACATGGTATCTTAACATTTAGTATTACAGTCACTTGTACTTCAGTGTTTATTTTGTATGACACATGCAGACCATTTGTGCAGGCTTCTATGAGCCATTCCTTTGAGTCTGTAATAGCTTTTCTTACTGTGTTTATGAACAGCTCATCCCCTTCCCTTGAGGAAGTCTCACAGATAGGTTTAACCCTTGCATTTTCCTGCTTTGCCTACATACTTCTGAAAAGTGGTTGAGTCTTACTATAGTTCCCATATGTTTATCTGAATTCTGGGCCTTTTCTCTACATCTGTCAGTCACCATGTTGTTATTGTTCCTTATTGTGCTCTTTTTCCTTCTTCTTTTCCCCTGGTTTTGTATTTTCTATAAACGTTGTCCTTACTTTAACTATGTGCTCTCTTCCTATCTCTGGGGGAACATTTGTCCGTTCTGCTGCTTGGCATATCAATATTGCCTTTTAAAGTGTTAGATCCATGTTTGTAAGTAGCTTTACATGTTCCTTTTTACTGTTATTTCAACAAAACTACTGGGTCTTGAGTGAAGGAGTCTTTTCACACCACTTTTAAATTTTACGTCTGGGGCACACTCCTCTACTGCCTCCCCTTCTCCGGGCAAGAAATATTAAAAAGATCGCTTTTTTTTCAAGGGGTAGAGTGAGCCACACCCCTTTTCATTACTTATTGAAAGCTTTCTTGTTCACTGTACAAAATGCTTTATATGTATAGATCCACTGCTTCTGTACCAGGCATTGTTGAAAGCTGTGCACTTCTTTGTTCCTCTTACTAGCTCCTGTGGCTTTCATTTATGGTTCAAATTGCTGTTTAAAGCTTTGCCTTATCTGCTCAGCCTTCTCCATATTTTTTAAGGCTGATGAGGGATTCACATAGTGCAGTCAAACAGGTGCCACAGCAGCATTTTTTATTTTTATTTTTGTAGTTAGCAGTACATTCACCAAACAGATGCAGGCTGCTGGCTCTTTTCCTGGATTCCTCAGCATTCCATGCCTTTCACTTCTGCTACAATGCTGTATGTAATTCAGGAAGGTCTGAGACTGGTTTTCAGATAGCTGTTTAACAATGAGAAATAAGTAAGAGTCCAATTCTATCACCCTTACTCGCTCCGAGTAATATCTTACTCGGAAAAGATGATCCTCTGGCCAAGATCTAGTAGCCTAGAACTTGAAACCTAGGTTGTGCTATAGACTTCCTGTGTGACCTTGGGCAAGGTACTTTCTTCCTTTGTGAATCTAGAGCTATTCAGCATCACCTTGCCTGTCACCATGGCTAATGTTTAGGTGGCTAGAAAATCACTGTGATTCACAAAGCCTGAGGGCAAGTCCACACTACAGCGCTATATCAGAAGAGAGAGCACTCTCCCATTGGCATAATTACTTCACCTCAGCAGGAAGCTCCTCTGTTGGTGGAGAGTGTCTCCTGTTGACATAGCGCAGTGTGGACAGCGCAAAACTTTCATCAGTTGGAGGGGCCTTTTTCGGACCCCTAACTTATGTCACTTAGATCGACTTAAGCGATAGCATAGACTTGCCCTGAGTTAGGGGCCTACACTCTCTATGCAATGAATGGGAAGAGATAGGTAACTCAGAATGGGAATCACAAAAGCCAACATACTAGGCAGCTCCCTACCTAAAGTAGCCAATAGAGATGCCAGGAAAGGGATGTGTCCTAAGCCTCACCACCTCAGGGAGTTTGGCATCTAAATTCAGTCTAGGACAGTCAGGCTGCAGGGAGGTACCTCCATCTGCTTGGGATTCTCAGCTGCCTACAGTGATTTTGTAAGAAGCTGGTGGGGGACCATTCTCTTGAATTTTAGCCCACTGGTTAGGATGCTCACCTGGGATATGGGAGACCCCACTTCCCCCTCCTGTTGAGGGGGAGAAAAGATCTGAATGTCCTAACCACTAGGCTATAGGATATTCTGACAGGGGGCTCCTTCAACAGGAGAGATTGAGGACATGCCACTGTGGAAAAATAGAAGAATCATTGGGAGACAGGAAAGAGAGAGAGAGCATGTGCCCAGGCGAGTGCACTCACACACATGAGCACAAGCAAGAGAATGAATCTGTAGCCTCGTGGCTAAAGCAGGGACCTAGGAGGTAGGAGACCCAGATCTAGTACCCATGATCCAATGACTTATTTATTTAGCCACAGTGGAATAGCTTCAACAGGAGAGACTGAAGAAACCCCACATCTGAATATATCCTATAGCTCAATGGTTGGGGCACTTACATAAGGGGTGGCAGATCTCTGTTCAAATCCCATTTATCCCCCAGGCAGACGGGAGCCTTCAACTGGCGTCTCCCACATCCAATATGAATACCCTCACGACTTGGCTAAAAGTTACAATGGAACGGCTCCTCCTCCCCAGGGCTGTTTTCCATACAAGGCCCGATCCAGCTGTGTTGCCAGAATCTAGGTCAGCATGTTACAGTGGGGTCCCCGCTGATCCAGTGGCAGAACTCTCTGCCACTGTCACGACCCTGGGCTGTGACTCAGTGGAGCAGGGTGGGTCCGAGTCTCTCTACCCCCTTAGACGGGTCGGCCTGTGTTTGCTTATTGCTCTACCTCACCCCGGGGGTCCAGAGCCCCTAGACTGCTTGTTGATTTGCTCCACCCAGAGGGTCAGAGCCTCTTGTCTGCTTGTTGCTCTGCCCTGCTCAGGGGGGCAGAGCCCCTAGACTGCTTGTTGTTCTGCCCCATCCAGAGGGTCAGAGCCCTGAGATTTCAATATTTAATAGGGGACTAAGCATTTATAGGCACACAGTACTGAGAGGGCCTGGCCTCCCTCCGAAACTGATAGGGACGCACAGCTACGAATCATTACAAAGGACAATTCGCTTCCCAAACTCTGATTATACTTGTCCTCTCTGACAAACTACCAATGAAAAATGTCAGCCAGCACCAGTTGAGGCTGTGGCTATTGTTATACGGACACTGGTCTACTAGTAAACAAATTGAGAACAATAGTTCATGTAATACAGAACATTAAAGAGCCCCCACATAATGGTCATACTGCCAAAATGGGCTGACTTTGACCAGGATCCTAGAAGTAAAAGGCTCCTTGGCTGAGGCTTTTTGTGTGTGTGTGTGTGTGTGTGTGTGTGTGTGTATATATATATATATATATATATATATATATATATATATATATATATATATATATATATATATATGGGACACTAAATTAGGTTTCCAAATACATATTTAGGTACCTGAACAGCTTGCCTGATTTTCATAAGTGCTGACCACCCATTGACTGCAGTGGGAGTTGTTAGGTCTGGAACACTGATGGAAATCAGGCAAGCTGTTTAGATACCCATATATAGGTGCCTAACTTCTAACTATTTTTTTATACCTCAGCCCACATATTTTGCCATTTCTGTCCCCACTTGTGATACCACTTTAAAAAAAAAAGGTGTAACGAGTATCACAACAGTAACTAGTTTTACTGGACCACAGTTAGAGCTCCTCACTTAGTGCTTTTTTTCTTTGCACTTCCGGGAACGTTGCTTTGAAGTTCTGTATCACTTGTTGCCATTCCATTTCATCTAACAATTGCTGATCATTGATGTCAAGGGAACATTTGAGACTGCAAGATGTTGTTGACAAAAAACTCTTAGATTTGATGGTGCTGTCAAATATGAAAGCTTTACCATTAAACTGTCCTTTGTCATCACTTTCCTTCTGACCGGGCCCACAAGTCAAACCATCAAGCACTTTGCTTTTGTTCTTCCTTTTCAAAGGAGAAGCTATGTGTGAGAGTAAAAACTCAAGTGTTAACTCGGTTAATCAGGTGCAGAACAACAAGAATAACTTGCATCAGGGAGGTGGGAGGGACAGCTGAAAAGAAGTGCACAGGGACAAAATAACTGACCCACAGACTTGCTGGGTGAGGAGAAGAGGCAGTGGTGCAATGGCTTTTCACTCCCCAAGTTCAAACCCTGCTCTAGAATACAAGTATGGTGATCTCAGTCTGGTTCCCAACTGTGTACTTCATAAAAATACTGCACAGTTTGTAATAATTCAACATGACTGAGACACTCTGTTCGAGAGCAGCCCAGAACTGAGATTTACAGGTCAGAACTGAAGGTGTATTGGCCGGAATAGCAGAATTGAAATAATAAAGGAGGGGGAGGAAGAAGTTTGTACAGTATTTGCCTGTATAATTCATGTCCCTGGGTTCCACACTTTCAGAAGTGCTACCATAAATTCATTCTTCAAACTACAGGAATTCTGCCTTCTCACTTCAAGAAATCATTGTGCATCAGTCTATTGGAGCTCATAGACCATGCAGTAGAGTAATTTGGGTAAGTGCTTAGACTTTAAGTCCAGAAAGGATCATCATGATCATCTAAACTGACTTCCTGCACATCACAGGCCACAGAACCTTATCCACCCACTCCAGTAACAGGCCCATAACTTCTGGCTGAGTTACTGAAGTCCTCTAATCTTTATGTAAAGACTAAGTTCCACACAATCCATTTATAATGACAGGTTTCAGAGTAACAGCCGTGTTAGTCTGTATTCGCAAAAAGAAAAGGAGTACTTGTGGCACCTTAGAGACTAACCAATTTATTTGAGCATAAGCTTTCATGAGCTACAGCTCACTTCATCGGATGCGAAGAAGTGAGCTGTAGCTCACGAAAGCTTATGCTCAGATAAATTGGTTAGTCTAAGGTGCCACAAGTACTCCTTTTCTTTTTACAATCCATTTACTCTAGTTCAAATTAGCAAGTGACCCATGCTCCATACTACAGAGAAAAGAAACAAAGAAAAAAATACTTCAGGTCTCTGCCAATCTGCTATGGGGGGAAAAATTCCTTCCCAAATATGATTATCAATTAGACCCACAGCATGTGGGCAAGACCCACCAGCCAGGCACCTGGGAAAGAATTTTCTGTAGTAACTCAGAGCCCTTCCCATCTTCCCCATTGGAAATTTTTGCTAATAGTAGTTGCAGATTGGCCACATATCAGTGTAGGCAGTTTGTCTCATCATACCATCCCCTCCATAAACTTACCAAGCTCAATCTTGAAACAAGGGAGGTTTTTTGTCCCTACTGCTCCCCTTGGGAGGCTGCTCCAGAACTTCACTCCTTTGATGGAGAGAAGCCTTTGTCTAATTTCAAGCCTAAATTTGTTGATGTCCAATTTGTATCTATTTGTTTTTGTGCCAACATTGGCCCTTAACTGAAATAAGTCCTCTCCCTCCATGGTATTTGCTCTAGATAAATAAATGAGAGGGATAATCATATCTCCCCTCATCCTTCTTTTTGTTAGGCTAAAAATCCAATTTCCTTAAGTCTTTTTGTAGATTGTCCATTCTTCTAATCAGCCTAGTAGACCTTCTCTGCACCTGTTCCAGTTGAATTTATCTTTCTTAAACAAGGGAGACCATAACTGCATACAGTATTCCAGTTGAGGTCTGACTAGTGCCTTGTACAATGGCAATAAAACTACTGGAAATACCTTGCCTGGTGCATCCTAGGATTGCATTAGCCTGTTTTACAGCTGCATCACACAGGCAGCTCATAGTCAACCTGTAATCAACCAATACACCCAGATTTTTCTCCTCTGTTGCTTCCAAATGATACATCCCCAGTTTATGGCAAAAATTCTTGTTGTTAGTCCCTAGAGTGCATGATCTTGTACTATTAAATTGCATTCCATTTCTATTACTCCAGTTTTCAAGATTGTCCAAATCTCAGATGATATTTTGGTCCTCCTCCATATAAGCAATACTCCCAACTTTGTGTCATCCACAGATTTTATTAGCACACACCTACTTTTTGTGCCACGGTCATTAATGAAAATGTAAAATAAGATTGATCCCAAGACTGATCTCTGAGGAATTCCCCTAGTAACCTTCCTCCAGCCTGAGTTCACCTTTCAACGTAACCTATTGTAGTCTCCCTTTAACTTGTTCCTTATCCACCTTTTTATTCTCTTATTAATCACTACCTTCTCCAATTTAATAATTTCCCATGTGGAAATGTTTAAATGTTTATTGAAATCCAGGTAGATTAGCTCTACTGCATTTTCTTTGTCTATAAAATCAAAGAAAGAAATCAAAGAAAATCTCTCTCAAAGAAAGATCATGTTGGTCTGGCATGATCTACCTTTTGTAAAACTAAGTTGTATTTTATCCCAATTACTGTTTACCTTTATGTCCTTAACTACTTTCAAAATTTGTTCTAAGACCTTGCAATTGACAACTGAAGTCAAAATAATGGCGTGTAGTTTCTCGATCGGTTTTTTCTCCTTTCTTAAATAGAATTACTACATTTGTAATTCTCCAGTCATAGGGATGACCCTCAAGTTTCTGGATTCTTTTAAAAGAAATCTTGCTATTGGGCTTGCTATTTCATGTGCCAGTTCCTTTAATATTCTTGTATGAAGAGGATCTTGCCCCCTCCCCCCCACTTTGGTCCTGTTAAGCTGTTTGAGTTTGCTTCCACCTCAGATGTGGTCATTTCTACTTCCATATGATTTTTCCCAATAGCCACCCAGCCACTGTCCCCAAGCTCCTTATTATTTGTATTAGAAACCGAGGCAAAGTATTAAGTGCTAGACTATACCTAGATTATCTTTAGTTTCCACCCCATCCTCAGTACTTAGCAGGCCCACTTCTTTCCTTTTTTTCTTTTTATTTATATGGCTTTTACTATTGGTTTAGATTTCCTTTGTAAGGTCCAACTCAGCTTTTGGCAGTTTCAACTTTTTCCCTACACTTTGACAGTCGAGATAGCTTTCCTTGCTGATCCATCCCTTCTTACATTCCTTGTAGGCTTTCTGCTTTCTCTTAACTTGTTTGAGATGTTTCTTCATACAGAAGGGTTGCTGACCAAACTGGATGAATTCCCTCCCCCACTCCCCCTTTGCTTAGGATGTAGGCTTCATATAGTTTCTGCAACTTAGAGCTCTTCTGACTTACTTTATTTATTGTTCTTCAAAGCAATGAAGCCTGTGACAAACTTTCCAAAACACATTCTAGAAAGCAAGATACTTTTTTTTTCCCTTCTGGCCTTAGAATGATCATGTAAGAAATTTCATCCTAAATCTATCCTGAGCACAAGACATTTTATAACAAGACCACAGTTCTGTATGAAGGGGTACTAAGTATGGAAAACCATGCTATATCTGCTTTTGAATGACTTTGGAGGTTATGTGCTGCAGCTGAAAGCTGCTTCTGTGTTCAAATAGAGCTGCTCTCCAACTGTTCTATATAGATGTACAAATTGCCAGTGTCAAATAAATGACCCCTGGATATGAAGCACCATTCATACATATGCTCTGATATGCAGATATCACTTGCAAGTGTCAGAGAGGGGTTTCATTAAGGATGAGCCCAAGTTAAAACACCAGATATGAAACAAAGAATGTAGGTCATACTTAGAGTGGTGGATGCTAATCTGGGAAGCACTGCTCCTGAAACAGATTTGGAGATCATGGTAGATAATTATCTGAAAGTGAGCTCCACGGGTGAGGCTGTGGTCCAAAAAAAAAAAAGTGACTCTTGAGTAACAAAACAGAGATGTGGTCAGGAAAGATGTTTTCCTCAAGGAATATTATTCATAATCAGAAATCATAATAAATTAGCATAAGCAAAAAGGTTACCATAAACTTTTCAGCCTAGGGTTCAAGCAGAACTATGACCCCATATGTGGATTCCTGCCTTTGCATAGGCATCAACTTTCTCTAGTCTCCCAAGTAATCATGTCATAGTCCTTCCCCTGAGTAAGGGGAGGAAAAAGATAATCCAAGTTTTAAAAAATTGTATCTACCTGTAATATTGACTATTGTCTATGCCTTCTGAGCAGTAAATGAGGGAGTCCCCACACTAGCTTTAGAAGACAATGGAATTGCCTGAAAAGCATAATGAAATACCCATCCTTGTAAATAGTCATTGCTGAAAATCATCATCTATATATTTTTTACATCAGTGGATATTTTCAATCAGTGGGACTGTGTGTGGTTGTGGGGAGAAGTAGGAATAAATGGTATTTAATGAGGTAGAATAAACAGAATAAATTAGAATATTTATTGTGGTAGTGCCTACAAGCCCAGTCACAAATCAGGATCCCATTGTGCTAGGCTCTGTTCAAATGTAGGACGAAAAGACTGTCTCTATCAAAGAGTTTACCATCTAAGTAAATTAATGTACCACAAAAACTAGGAGTTGCTTTCCAGAATTTAGGAGCTGATGCCACAGAATTTGCCAGAGTACATAAGGCCGTGCTAAAAAGGTAATGGGACAAGAGATAGAGTCCATGAGAACACAATGGATTCTGGTATTTTTACACAACCAAAAGACCCACCCTCACATATGGAGACTTCCTGGTCATTGAAACACATGCTCCTTGCTGGGATACCGACAAACAGACATGTTTGCAATAGGTGGCTAAGACAAAGATTTCTCTCACATATAAAGTTTTGATCTTGCTTGACATACAGGAGATATTTTAAAATTACAATTTACATGCACACTTAATGTATCTGGTCTTGCTGAACTAATATTCCTAAGCTTAGAGCCTACCTAGTGACATGTTTCCTAGTGATTAGACTAGCTGTGTTTATATTCTGCTTAATGTTTATTCTGATTATCTCTTCAGTTTCTCCTTGCAAATAAACCTTGCTGTTATGCAAGATACAGCAACTGAAATTTGTGGTGGGAGTGACTTTTGTGGAACAATAGTTGGATGCTCTAGAGAGAAAGGAACTGATTTTTTAACTTAAGGTTCACAGTCAGATTTGGGCATTCACTCAGCAAGATTTCACCTGTTCGAGCCATAAGGCATGGGCTCTTTTGCAGTAACTTTGAGGATCCCAGCCAGTAACGCAATGCTCAGCAAAGGTGACAGCAAATGCTTTTGCCTCTCATCATCTGTCTAACAACAAGACGCCAACAGACAAGATTACATGTTAGGAGATCCAGCGGGAACTCCGCAAAAATCTTCAACAATGCCCAGAGGAATCCCCACTCTCTTCCCCATATTCTGTCAAGGAGATCAATGTTGTGCTGTTGGAAACCAAAAGCCGGAAAGCTGCAGGAGTTGATGACATTCCTCCAGAGTTTCTCAAGAATCTGGCGACATGGGGATGGGAATCACTGGCAGTGCTTTTTATTGCTGTGCATAGAACCGGAGAAGTGCCAACAAGCTGGTGACAGGCAACAGTGGTTGCCCTACTGAAGCCTGGGAAACTCCCAGAGGACGCAGCCAGCTACCACCCCATCTTTCCTCTCAACCACCAGCAAGCTCATGGAATGAGTGCTGCTCCACCATATTTCTGATATTATTGAAGACATCCTCCCAGTAGAGCAGGCAGGATTTCGCCCGAAGAGGAATTGCTGTGACGAAGTAGCTTCACTTACCAGCCACACTGAGGCAGGAATCCAATGTAAGTTGAAGACCGGAATCACCCTTGTTGATCTGTCCTTGGCATAAGACACTGTTTGGAGACAGGGCTTCCTCCTCAAGGTCTCCAATTTTATTCACGGTTGGCGAATGAGCCGCCTCTTGGTGGCAATGACTGAGGACTGCCACTTTAAAGGTAAAACCTTAATGGCCCAGATCAGTAGACCAAGAACTCTTAACTCGGGCAACCCTCAGGGCTCTGTCCTGGCTCAAATACTTTTTAATCTATACACCGCGGCTCTACCAGCAACGGAGTGAAGGAAATTCATGTATGTGGATGATATTGCCCTAGCAATTCAGCATACAAGCCTCCATACCATCCGCTGCACCCTAACCTAAGATCTTAGCATAATGGCTGATTATTGCCAATGCAGGAAAATGAGGCCTAATCCCCCCACCCCCCAAAAAAAAAACCCATGGTAACTGTTTTCCATCTGAACAATAAAATGGCTAACACCAAACTTTATGTGCAGTTCTGTGGTGATAGCGTCAACCATGAAGCTAATCCAAAGTATCTTGGCATTACACTGGACTGGAATTTGACTTTTCAACAACACCTCGAACACCTACAGTGAGGTCAAGTCTCGTGTCGCATTTATCAGAAAATTGGCCGGAACATTATGGAGCTCCAGTCTACAGACCTTACAAACCTCAACAATTGCCTTGGTATACTCTGCAGCTGAATATTGTACACCAGTGTCATCTCATAACAGTCACACTAAACTCCTTGACACTCAACTCAATAATGCTATGTGCACAGTGTTGAGGACACTCAAATCTACTCCAGTTGACTGGTTCCCGGTCCTATCACATATCCAGCCTCCGCAGATTAGAAAAGGGGATCAGACATCTTGTTTTCTTAGTCATGTCAATGTAAATATGAGGATCCCACTTCATCATGACCTGCAGAACCCACCAAAGATGAGATTAAAATCACACAACCCTCTGTGGAACCGTATCAAGATCCTTACACCCAAATTTGATCAGAGGCTCAATGGGGATTCACAGGGAGCACTTTGACCATTCAAAACAAACAGTTTGTCATTGATCCTGCTGAGGAAGCACTGGGTTTTGATTTTTGTCAGACTGGTGCAGATTGAATGCATCAGGACATCTCATGGAGATGTGGACAAACCCTCTTTAAATGTGTGTGCGATTGTGGTCACCAGGAACAAACAATAGAGCACATTGTTTCTTAATGGCCCCTTCGTTCCTTTGCTGGAGGCCTGAAGGACATTCACAGCTCACTGCTGTGGCAATGTGCTGGCTATGAAACTTAGATATAAATTTGTTGTTGCTGCTACCTACGCAAGCCATATGAAAGAAGAAGACAACTCAGCTAGGTGGACTCTTGTTTTGGCTCCCTGAATGGTGACAAAAAGACTGATAAATGGGCACAGGAAATGCCAACAGGTCTGATTACAAAGCTTTAAAAAAAGTTAAAAAATGAAGTGTTTGATCGCCACTGAAGTCCCAGTCATGTCCAAGTTGAGCACACTTTTTATGAAACTAAACTATTTCAAATGTTGTTACATGCCATTGTCATCCGCGCACTGTTAAAGAGACTGCAGCACCACAAGTGCAGGAGAGTAGTATTCTGGGTCTCCTTAGTTTTGTTTAGGTGAGTTTGGTTCCTGTTGTAGGACTGACCCAAAAGGAGTGATTAACATGTATGATTTTGCTACAGCTGTTACCTTAGCAAAATAGACTAACTTCCTGTCCCTCTTCCACTGCGGGTAACAGATTGGCATTCTTGTCATAATAACTGCTTCTTCTATTATAGCTTCTTGGCACATAACTCCTTTGTAACTATTTCAGGATTAACTCTCTTTGGCTCAAGAAGCTTGTTAGATGTTGACATTAAAGATTTTATCGTTCCATGAGTCTCTGAACTGTTGGTCCTAATTAAGCATTGTGAGAAATGTTGCAATATTCTACCTATGCTAAGAATGGATCTCTTCAATCCACTAGGGCTTACTTAAAAAAAAAAGTTTTTTGCTCTTTATATTCTTTTGCACTTTGTGCTGAGGGCAACACAGTTTCACTGGATACCTCTGCACAGTGTTGTAGCTGCTTTCATATTGCTTGCAAAAACCATGGCCATTTCTTGCAGCAACCTGGCTTTGACCTAGAAATTAGCTATATCACAAATAAGCCAGTCCATTTCTTAACCATGCACATTCACATTACTTAGCTTTATGATGTGGATTTGCAATACAGTCCATGCTCTGCCCCAACAGCTAGTTTCTTTTTTGAATATATTCTTGAGGTTTATTAAAAGCTTTTTTGTTTAGCAATTTCCAGCCCTACTTCATGCTCCCTGTGTAATATATATTTTACATCATAAATGCCTCTGGTCCGCCTACATATAGTTGAGTGGAGGATTTCACCCCATTCAATTTTTATGCAATACCATTTGGTTTTAACTCAAATACTGTCACCACCTCCTCCAGTTCTCTGTCAGGCTGATGGGATACATATGGCTTCATTTGTTCCTTTTTTGCCAGAGATTGTTTTCTTTTATGCACTCAGGATGTGAGAGAGTGCTGGTAGGAGACTGAATTTTATACCTTGGTATCAGTCACTTAGCATTCAGCATTACAAAGGATTATACCCAATGTCATATCACGGGGGCCAGTACTAGAGCAGGGTGAGAAACTTTTCCCACCCCATGAACTTTTTCAAGATTACAAAAAAAATTCATATCCGAAACCAGGAAGAAGAATCAAAGAAAAATTTCACAAACTGAAAGTGTTTGTACAGTTCAAAGGACAACATTGATAACTTTAAAATTGAAACAAAAGATTTCAACCTTTTACAACTTTTTTACACTGTATATTAACTTAATTTTTCCAAACAAAAGCCCATATTGAACCAAAAACATTGAACTTTTCATCTTTAAAGTGTCAGAATGGAATATTTCAAGAATTTCATTTAAAAAAAATCAAAACCAGGAAATTTGTTGACACTGACCTTTTCCTGCAAACTTTTGGTTTAGATAAATCAGCTTTTTCTGACAAAATAGGTAAAAAAAAAAATCCCTCACCAACTCTAGTCAGTATCCACTGGCTCCTATGGCAAGAATCACCTTGCAACCCAACAGACCATTAATGCAATGATGCACTCAGATAATTTCTTAGTTACTGTTTACTCAAGAGACCCATTCTTGGTGTTGCCAGTGAGCATTTGCTTTGCTGCCTAGAGTTTCCTTCTCCATTCCTAAGGAAATTCTCTCCAAAATATTTTTTAAATGCCCTACACATTCAATAGACTCTTTGGACATAAACCATGACTATATCTATATATGTACAAAGCCTAGCATTGATTGGAGCCTCTGGATACAACAGCAACACCTTTATGATCTGAAAGAGGGGAGGTACTCATGTAGGAGATGGGATAAATTCTCTCACTAAGGTAATACTTTCAGGAAACTCAAACACCATTAGCCACTGGAGAATCCTCGATTTGTTATTTATTTATTGGTGGTGGTGGAGTTGATGCAGAATGTAAGAACATGTGAGACAGAAGGGGTGATTTTGATTATTCACTGTTTCAGTAAGATACGGAGGAATGCTCCCTTACCATATGTTTCAGCTAAGGTAGAACCCATTACAGTATAAAAGCCAACATGAAATACAGGGCTAAACATATGATTGACACTTTGGAGGCTTAGAAACCATACTTTCTAGGGGAAGATCTTCAGGTAGGGTAAATAGTCGGCGCTTCTACTTTTCAATGGAGTTATGACAGTTTACATAAGATAAAGATCAGGCACTCACTATCAAACGACATTGCTTAATGCCAAGTGCCCCCCAGAGCTGCAAAGTGTGTGTGTGAGTGGAAAAACTATGCGGACAAAAGGAATGTCCCATATGATGACAGCAATATCAATTCATGAGGGTTAATGAACATAGGACAAAGTTAATTTTTTTCAACAGTAATTGCATGCAGAGCTGTCAGAGAAAAGAAAAGTATAACTCAGAGTCGATAATGTAACCCTCCACGCTCCTCTTCATTGACAAACGCAGCACGCTCCCTAAATGTCAAAACCATTATAGTACGTTAGCTAGGTATAATGAAAGCAGGGTAGCCAAGTCACCACTTTGCATCTCTAATGACAGTGCTTGCTTTTGACGTTTATCTTAACACACCAGTTTACAATGATTTGAAACAAATTGTTTTAACGAAAAGAAAGAGGCCACGGAAAGAAAGAAAAATAAAGCTCACAAGTTAAACTTCTTAGAATTGTTTCCATCACTCAACAAATATTGATTTCTTTATTATATCCGTAGAAATGTGTCAGTGCTATCAGTGCAGGATTGATTCCCTTGCCTCTGGGAATGTTCATTATCAGTGTCATTACAGTGTTACCATCAGTACATTTTCACAATCCTTTCTGACATTTCTGCTCCAGTGGCAAATTAGTGCCATTTTGACTTCTCCCTTCCGTGCACCAGCTACCAATGAGCAAAAAGGATCTCTTAATCTCTCCTTCCAGAAAAAAGGGGTTATTGACTGTAACAGTAGAGAGGGGTTAACTGGAAATGATAAAATAATAATAGCCATGTCTCCTTATAATGCATTTACTGAAGCTGTTTTTCCAGATGCATTTAGTGCACGTGCAAAATTGTAACTTTAAAATTCCTTCAATATGAAAACAGATAACTTTTTAAATCTCAAGGATTATGTTGCATTACCATACTTTGTAAGTAAAGAATAAACCAGCAGATTCTTCCGAAAGCTACTGTTTAGATAGATATCCCCAACACATTTTGGGATTGTGGTGGTGGTGGTGATTCACCACAACTCCACTGGAGCTCAGTACCTTCCTGAATCAGGCCACTTACTAGCACCTGAAATGTATTCAGTCAAGTGTGTACTAGGTAAAGTTGCTATAAAATGACAAATTAAGCTAACATGTCCCATGGGTGATAAAGCCCATTATTCTCTTCAGGACCAATTGAACTGTAAATTTCACCAAGATTTTCAAATTTTACTCTCTCGGACATTTTATCTGTGAGTAAAAATCCTCTCTTCTGCATGTTTACAAACAGAGAATAATGTGTCTGGAAGGAGCTCTGGCTCAGTCTACTGATTTATCTCACAAGACATCATTTCAAATCACCTCTTCTGTTACAAGTGAAAATGGGTTTGGTATTCTGTTCTCAACTTCTCCATTTTTGTACACAGAGATGGGGGAATTGATTAGAACAACCTAAACCTTCTTCCAAGCCAAGAATGAAATTGTACCTGAATTGTTACCATCAGGTTGACATTTATCCAGTTTCCTCTGGATGAGATCATAATATAGGACCAATCCAAAGCCTGCTGAAGCCAGTGGGCTTAGGACCAGGCCCATCATGACCTCATGGGTGCTTACATACAGAACTCTCAGTCATGAGCGATGATCCTTGGGGATCCCAGGTCCTTCAGCAGCAAGACTCCAAACTTACTTTAGACTTGAACCTGGATCTCCTACATCCTAGGTGAGTGCTCTGACTGCTAGGCTATTGGTTATTCTGAGGTCTCTCTCTCACAAAAGTGAGAGTGAAAACCAATGTCAAAACCTCAGACTTGTTCACAAAATTGAATTCTTGCTCCCAACCCTACCTATGACCTCCCACCCTCAACATATTTCTTTTCAACACACTGGTCATTGCATTCAGACTGTTCTCTCTACTCCAATTCACAAAGTCACCTACAGAGTTCAGTATGGCAAGTCACACCTCAGAAATTCCTCTAATAATAATGGTAATAATCTTTTGGGGTTAACTGGGCTGGTGCAGGTTGGGTCCTAATGAGTCCTCTAATAGGTTCCTTCTATCCTCTTTCTCTCCCTATGCATTATACACACGTGTCATGTACAAAGCCCATTATTTATAAACCTCTATAACATGTATAAAACAGCTTTGATTTAATATGTGATTCATGTGGGGGAGGGGGGAGGTTCAATCACTTATTTGTGTGTGTCATGGGCAACTGGTTCAAGATGCTCACATTCGGTGCTTATATTAAGAAAAAACAGTTCCCTCATTCTCTACTTACCAGAGACAACTGTAAATTATTTAATCATGTGTTCAGTAAAGAGATTTTTTTTCCCCTACTGAGGTTAATTTAATTTTTTTTGTACATCTGCATAAACATAGCTCCCAGGAAGATTTTTAACTAAAAGGTTGCAGAGACCTCTGGTCTCTAGAGTTCCCTTTGCTGAAATTATTGCATTACCAGGTTAGGGACAAATTCACTTTTGCTGAACTCCTGCCCTGACAAACATACATTTACAACAAATAGATATGTGCATAAACAATTCAGAGGGATTACTGAGATTACCTGCGGTTTTCTCTGCTGCTGCCAACATAACAAACAATCTCCCTTGTAATGAAAGAGCCTGTTGGACACCTGCAGTACTTATAAATTAACTAAACTTGAGAAAGAAATACATTCACTGGGAAATGCCAATGCAGGGTGCATATACACACACACACACACCACCCTATGGTTTGTGCTTCCCCCGCCCCCCGCCTCCCCTAGTCAGAGGGATCAGGTTAGAAATAGGCAGACTCCTTGAAATAACAGATTCAATTCCCACCAGGGTCAACTCTTCCCAATCCAGATAAGTTGAGTTCACTGTATGTGTGTGGTAGGGGAAGTGTCTTTCAAGTGAGACCTCAAAAGCATGTGAACAGTCCTATTGATCTAATTGGAAGTATTCATGGACATACAGTGAAGCACGTACTTAAGTGCTTTGCTGGTTCAGGGGCTGTAAAATTAAGGCTAACCTACAAAGGTCAGATAAAGCGGTGGGCTTTCCGAAATGGAAGGAAAGATGGAAACATGCAACATGTTGAGGGGCACAGAAATTTGGAGGAGTTGGAGTTAATAATAAAACAGCTGATGAATATTACTTGTCTTTTTGTACCATGAGTAAATTTGTCCACTTTTAATAAGGGGAGATAAACATGTGTCTGTTCCGTGCTCAGTATCCCTCAGACAGAGACAAACACCTATAAGATCTCTATCAAGCATTCTTAAAAAACAATACCCACCTGCTGAATTGAAAAAACAGATTGACAGAGCCAGAAAAGTACCCAGAAATCACCTACTACAGGACAGGCCCAACAAAGAAAATAACAGAACGCCACTAGCTGTCACTTTCAGCCCCCAACTAAAACCTCTCCAGCACATCAAAGATTTACAACCTATTCTGAAAAGTGATCCCTCGCTCTCACAGATCTTGGGAGACAGGCCAGTTCTCACTTACAGACAGCCCCCAACCTGAAGCAAATACTCACCAGCAACCAAGTACCACACAACAAAAACACTAACCCAGGAACCTATCCTTGCAACAAAGCCCGATGCCAACTCTGTCCACATATTTATTCAAGTGACACCAATCATGTTAGCCGCGCCATCAGGGGCTCGTTCACCTGCACATCTACCAATGTTATATATGTCATCATGTGCCAGCAATGCCCCTCTGCCATGTACATTGGCCAAACCAGACAGTCTCTGCGCAAAAGAAAAAATGGACACAAATCTGACATCAGGAATCATAACATTCCAAAACTGGTAGGAGAACACTTCAACCTCTCTGGCCACTCAGTAAAAGATTTAAGGGTGGCAATTTTGCAACAGAAAAGCTTCAACAACAGGCTCCAATGAGAATTAA
Organism: Lepidochelys olivacea; assembly: GCF_965140295.1. Classification (NCBI taxonomy): domain Eukaryota; kingdom Metazoa; phylum Chordata; order Testudines; family Cheloniidae; genus Lepidochelys; species Lepidochelys olivacea. The sequence goes on along the minus strand of NC_140417.1, from coordinate 74,590,082 downwards.
TATGCTGCTGAGCTTGAATTAATATGCAAACTAGATACCATTAACTTGGGTTAATAGAGACTGGGAGTGGCTGGGTCATTACACATATTGAATCTATTTCCCTATGTTAAGTACCCTCACACCTTCTTGTCAACTGTCTAAATGGACTGTCTTGATTATCACTACAAAAGGTTTTTTTCTCCTGCTGATAATAGCTCAACTTAATTAGCCTCTTACAGTTTGTATGGCAACTTCCACCTTCTGTGTGTGTGTGTGTGTGTTTCTTACTATATGTTCCATTCTATGCATCTGATGAAGTGGACTGTAGCCCACGAAAGCTAATGCTCTAATAAATTTGTTAGTCTAAGGTGCCACAATACTCCTGTTCTTTTTGCGGATACAGACTAACATGGCTGCTACTCTGAAACCTGTCAGTATTTTCTTACTGTCTTAATACAATCCCTTAAATTGTCTATGCCAAGGAGGGCTGTTGGGGGATGGGGAAGGAGGGGATGCAAGCTAAGGAGAGGTCCTTCAGCTGCATCTCTACTAAACCACTCTGCTGTCATTCTCAGCTCCTTTAGGTGACCAGAATTCAAGCATTTATGAAGAACAGGGCAAAACACCATTGTTTTCAAACCAAGAGGCACACTGGGACAAGCCCCAGAAACAAGAGAATCTCCTATTAAGATGGCTAAGTTGAACAGATAGTCTGCATGCATGTGGCTGGAATGTTAGTAGCAGCTGCAGCACTTCTATAAATAGTTCTTTTAAGAGCAACTTTAGTTTTAAAAGCATGGAGTCCTTTCATATTATCACCCAGCATGTGGTATGTTAAACAATGTGGTACATGAGTTTTTTGCTTGTCTGTTGGCCTCCACCTCAGATGTGGTAGAATTTCACTAGTGCTGTCTGATTAACTGGGGAATTCTGTGGGACGAGAGGTTCTTTATAAATACAAAATATCATGTCTGTTCATCTCTCATGTACTATGATGCCAGCAGATAATGGCACTACTAACAAGGTTGCTCTGCAAACCACAGTTTTTCCATCAGCTGACCTTCCTGAGTTAAGCAGAACCTTAACTATGAGTGCTAAACATGCCAAGTTGTGTATCATCTGCAAAAACAAGTTCAGGTTTTATTTGTAAATTAAAACCACAAATATACCTTTATCTACCTTTTCTATTAAACAATAGCTTTATTAATTAATATTCCACAGGAGTGAAATCTGTGTGATGGAGCATTACTATAACATTTTAAAAATGAAGTTCCTGTTCTACTTCAGCTATTCTGTAAATATTTGGTAATCTATCTTGATATGTTCCTGTCTGTCAAGGGCTGTTACCTACCTGATGCTTTTGCTTAAAAAAGCAGACAGAGGGATGAGGAAGCACCTTCCTCTGATTCTAAATCCTCTTTTTTTTAATTGTACATGAGGCTGAAGCTGCAGTTTCAGTGTTTTGAAGTTGGTATGCGACATGAATAACTACTAGCAATGGATAATATTTATGGCTGGCATTTAGCTGTGTGTAAAAGGATAACGATGCCAAACAGACAAAGGTTTCAGTTCTACTTTACCTACAAGTAAGGACAAATACATACCTTTCAATGATTATTTAACACAACAATTGCCTGGGAAAATTTGGGTACAAACACCTGGCTTTATTTTTATTTTTTTAATCACTTGTTTATTAAAAAGGGATGTGACAAGCTTGATAGACCTAAAATGTGATTTACCAGGGCCATTTTCTTATATAGCCTCGCAAAGTCCTGTACTGCAACTCTCTTTGAGATTTGATTTTGATCATGATTTTCCTGGATATTAATTATGTGTAATTGCTTGGTTTTTCAAAATGAGTCACTTCTTTTTACTCTTATTTAAGAGCAATGTGAAAATTCATAAATAACCCTACAGTAACTAACCAGTAGGCACAGCTCAACACCCACAAGCAACCCTAGAACAAAAAAAAAAACAATGCACATCTCTAGATTCATTAAAGGTTCTCAGATTTAGGTTAAACTTCATCTTCTGTTCAACATATTGTATTTACAAAAGCATTTGAATTTATGGGATTTTTTCAAACTGCCTGTAGTGGATGCTCTTTCAAGGATATGATATTTGGTCACCTGGTATGGTTCTGTTCCCCATTGGACAACCAAATGTTTATAAACAGGAGCAGCAACTGAAGAAATCAATGGGTATTGAGAGGGGAAGTAGGAAGTTCTCTAGGTAGGAGGGAGATAGCAAGTGATAAGATGTAGGAAATTTTAAGGACATTTTAAATGTTTACTTTCTCTTTTGCACAAGAAAGAGCGTTTTTGCCTTCAAGTGATGTGTATCCTAGATTTTAAGATAGCTGGGTTCCTTCCTTCTCCCCAAAGGAGGGAGAGGAAGAGAAAAATAGCTAAGATGTAATGACTGTCTAACTGATCTCACATTCAGTGTACCCCTCACATTCATAGCACATACTTGTTGCTGTTATCACTGTCACTTTAACTGATGTTGCTTGTTTTGACCCCTCATTTCTACCTGACAAAGGCAGGGGGGCAGATGACTCTCCCATTACCATCAGTTCTTTGATGTTGAACAATGTCTGGCCCCGTGTCACGGATAGAGTGGTTGACTCTTGGTGTTCGTCCTTCTAACACATTATCTGGTCGCTCTATAGACACCTTGCCCTGCATTCTGAGGGAAGGGACATATTGAGAGTGTGGATCCGGAGAAGTGATAGTCCTACTGCTCAAACATTTTTCTCTCTGTCTCCTCTCTTCCTCATGCTGCCGATGTTCATGTTTGTGAAAGAAATTGCCTTTAAAAACCTCTTTTGTTTCCTCCTTCTGTCCCAACACCCTCAGTTCCAAATGCACAAAGCCTACAGGAACAAAGATGGATGAGCGAGCACTTGTTGCACAACTACTAATTGTGTGCAAATACACTAATTGATGTGCAAATACCTATAATTGCACAAAGAGCTGCTTCCCAAATCTTCATTTGAATGAAAACCAGTCACCCTCATGGTTCTGAAAAAGGACTAGAAAGGGTACAGACACAGCCAGATCCTCAGCTTTGTAGATCAGGATATCTCCATTGAGTTAACTGATTTACACCGGGGAGAGCATGGCCTTTAGCAAATGCGTGCAGATATGTTTTCCCTCACCAAGCAATCTTCTATTCTTCTACTGTCCTTCAAACACATCTGCTACATGGGCATGTCTAGAAATCCTTCAAAAGATCTAGGCTTTGATGCATGTGAAATGAATCTGGTCATCCCAGTCAACAAGTGTTTACATAATTAAAAAAAAAAATCACAGTTGACACCCTGGGAAGCAGAAAGACCAAGAATGGGACATGGAGCCTATCCTTTCTCTGCTAAATGATGATTATTTAGGAGTTATTCACTGACTGCCCCAAAATGGACTCATACAGATAAGAGAGAGACAGTGTCTCTGGGCCAGTGCCAAGGTGTATTGAAAAGGCAGTAGTTCAGATCCTCAGCTGGTGTAAGTCAAAGTAGCTCCACTGAAGTATCTGATGTTACACCAGAGTTAAGCCATTCTCCCCAGCTAAGGATCTGAGCAAGCATTGAATTGCTCTCTGCTGCTGCGTCTTCTGTACCGCTGCTATGGGACAGATGACTTCAATGTCCAGGTCTCTCACCCTGGCACGTCACATGAGCACTCGCCGAAAATCTCACAATTAACAAACCCAAACCCATAAATCTAGATTTCGACAGTTAAAATGTAAACAGCCACCAACGCTCCCATACTTCCCTAGCCCATGACATGGCTTTGTGTCATCTCAGTATGTCCCCATATCAGGGGAATCCTCAGCTCTGTGGTTGGGGCAGTCTTAGAATCCCATAGAATAGAAGGAGCAATATTAGTGACCAGGCTGGCTCATTGTTCTGTATAAAACAAGTGCAGAATATTAATGAAGGCTCTTCTGCAACAACAGCTTAATAGAGCTAGTCTTTTCCAGCCCCCTTCTGTTTGGATTTCAATCAAAAGCAGCTTTTGTGGGCTTGGGAGATGTCACTTGAGTTTGTAAACCAAGCCAAAAGAATCCAAAATGCTCTTTTCCTCCCTTAGCTAGGTTTTATAGTTACAACACTGCCAGCTTTTCAGCAGACCTTACTGACTGCTCAATAAACAAGTTAAAGAAACCAAGTTTTTACCCTCCATGTGTGTGTCATTGGATCAGATAGTACAGTACACTGCAGATTTATGTTGTATATCATCTTTCATCCAGTCTATGTTCTAAGACATTTAACTAGAGTTACAGTTCTCTCCAGAGACAGAGAATTAAGAAGCCCAACAAAAAATATTTTCCATGATGAAATTTCAAATTAGCTAGAGAATCAACGGTATTTAACAATACAAGCCCATTCCAGGGGCAGGAATTACTGTAACACCCACTTGGGAATTTCCTCTGGGGGCTCTATTCAAACACCTATAAGTCAGATGGCTACCAAAGCCCTCTGACCCATTCCCAGCATGCTTCGAGTCAGGCGTGGGGACAATCAATTAAAACCCCGACTGGTGCCAATAGTGAGGATTCATAAACAAACTAAGGAAATACAACCTAGATGGAGCTACTATAAGGTGGATGCATAACTGGTTGGAAAACCATTCCCAGAGAGAAGTTATCAGTGGCTCACAGTCAGACTGGAAGGATATATCGAGGGATTAGTTCTGGGTCCGGTTCTGTTCAACATGTTCATCAAAATTTATATAATAGCATAGAAAGTACACTGTGGCAAGGCACCTCTTTTTTCTTGCCAGCCTTCGTGCTTTCCCCTCTGCTGATGGTGGGCGTGGGGTAATCAGCCCCCCTCAGGCAGGGTTTGACTTCCTCCTTCTGTTGTCCCTTGGTCGTATTTTCAGGGTAGGCCTGAGGATCAGCCTAAGGGGTGATCCTCCACCATACAAAAAAGAACCAGTCTTATAAACAAAAACCCAGGGGGGTACCTCTTGCTTGCTCTGGGGCAAGGTGTTGTCCTGTTGGTTGCACTCAGGTTTAGCTGTCTCCCCTATGTGAAGGAGCACAGCCTCTCACCCTGGAGCAGTTTATTTCCCTGCTGCCACTAGCCTGGCAGCAGCTTGCTTTTTTTTTTTTTTTTTTTTTTTTTTGTGTGTGTGTGTCACTCACTCACTCACTCACACACACCAGAGGAGGAGATTTTTAAAGGCCACAGGCAGCCCTTAATTGCATTCAGGTGCCCCTAATTGACCTGAGGTAACCCCTTCTCAGCTTGTAGGAAAAAGGGCCTTTAACGTTCTAGGGCTAATATATCCGACTCCCAGTACCCTCTTGCAGCCGTCCCACCTGACTTTGTCACAACACCCATAAAGTTTGTGGACAATACCATGCAGGGAGAGGTTGCAAGTGCTTTGGAAGATAAGATTAAAATTCAAAATGATCTGGACAAACTAGAGAAATGGTCTGAAGTAAATAGGATAAAATTCAATAAGGACAAATGCAAAGTATTCCACTTAGGAAGGAAACATCAGTTGCACACATACAAAATGGGAAATGACTGCCTAAGAAGGACTACTGTGGAAAGGGATCTGGGGGTCATAGTGGATCACAAGCTAAATTGACAGGTTTCAGAGTAGCAGCCGTTTTAGTCTGTATCCTCAAAAAGAAAAGGAGGACTTGTGGCACCTTAGAGACTAACAAATTTATTTGAGCATAAGCTTTTGTGAGCTACAACTCACTTCATCGGATGCATTCAGTGGAAAATACAGTGGGGAGATTTATATACACAGAGAACATGAAACAATGGGTGTTACCATACACATTGTAATGAGAGTGATCAGGTAAGGTGAGCTATTACCAGCAGGAGAGGGTGGAGGGGAAACCTCTAAATATGAGTCAACAGTGTAGCACTGTTACAAAAAAAGCAAACGTTGTTCTGGGATGTATTAGTGGGAGTACTGTTGTAATGAAGACATGAATTCTTCCACTCTACTCTGTGCTGATTAGGCCTCAACTGGAGTATTGTGTCCAGTTCTGGGCACCACATTTCAGGAAACATGTACAGATTGGACGAAGTCCAGAGAAAAAGCAACAAAAATGATTAAAGGTCTAGAAAACATGACCTTTGAGGGCAAAGTGAAAAAATTGGGTTTGTTTAGTCTGGAGAAGAGAAGACTGATGGGGGGTGAGGGGGACATGATAAGTGTTTTCAAATACATAAAAGGTTGTTTCAAAGTGGAGGGAGGGGAAATTGTTCTTGCTAACCTCAGCGGTTAGGACAAAAAGCTATGTCCTAAATTACAGAAAGGGCAGTTTAGGTTGGATGTTAAACTCGATAAGTTTATGGAGGAGATAGTATGATGGGATAACATGGTTTTGGTAATTAAATATTCATGGTAACTAGGCCCAATGGCCTGTGATGGGCTATTAGATGGGGTGCGCTCCAAGTTACCCAGGAAATAATTTTCTGTAGCATCTGGCTGATGAATCTTGCCCATATGCTCAGGGTTTAGCTGATTGCCATATTTGGGGTTGGGAAGGAATTTTCCTCCAGGGCAGATTGGAAGAGGCCCTGGAGGTTTTTCGCCTTCCTCTGTAGCATGGGGCACAGGTCACTTGCTGGAGGATTCTCTGCTCCTTGAAGTCTTTAAACTACGATTGGAGGACTTGAATAGCACAGATATAGGTGTGAGGTATTTTTTGTAGGAGTGGTGGGTGAAATTCTGTGGCCTGCGTTGTGCAGGAGGTCAGACTAGATGATCATAATGGTCCCTTCTGACCTAAATATCTATGAATCTATGTTAGGAAAACCTTCCTAATATCAGTATAGTTAAGGAAATTTCCTAGGGAGGTTGTGGAATCTCCATCATTGGAGATTTTTAAGAGCAGGTTAGACAAACAACTGTCAGGGATTGTTTAGATAATACTGAGTCCTGCCATAAGTGCAGGGGACTGGACTAGAAGACCTCTCAAGGTTCCTTCCAGTCCTATGATTCTATGATGATTCTTCATGGGATCAACAAATAGTCTGCTGGACCACTTACAAGCCAGAGCAAAACAGCCCACATTTAGTCAGCTGCGGAAGAGGTGACAGATTGTAAAGAAAGAGTTTTAAGTTTGGAAACAGGAACAGAGACAGTGTGCCTCAGAGATTCCCTGCTAACTTCTCATTCCCCAGAAAGGGAGTATGTATGTAAGCAGTGTCAGGATGAGCTCCACCCTGACATCTGGTGGTGAGGTGTGGCAAGTTGTGGAAAAGAACTTCAGGGGCCGATCTCATTTGCATAGGCACACCCACCACGCCTAGAATGAGACCATAGCTGCCCAAATGGTCACTTTGGCTGCTGTGGGATCCCCAGTGTCTCTGTTATTGGGGCAGGAAGAATAAATTGTTATTACCCTGATTATGGGAACTGTGCTTGGAACTGTACGTGGCCTTTTGTTATGATGGAGGGATTCACCATCAACTAAGTAGCACTCGCTAGGCAAGGGTCATGGGTTCCAAAACTGTGTGAATGGAGAGAGGCTGGGGACAAGTATTAATACTTGGTGGCATGGGCCTCTTGGTGAGGGCCTTACATGCTAATTGCATTTCCTCCTCTCTCCACTGTGGAATATCAGCGCTAATTTTGATTTCATTAGAAGTCTAGTTATAGGCTGCTGAGCTCACTTTGGGCTGACAGTGCTCCAGCACTAGGGCTCCCCTACTACAAGCTAAATTCACCTAAGAGCTGAAATCACTGAGTGTTGTGTTAAGTAGTGGGGGAGCCTGGAGCTATATTGTGGAGCGGTTGGCGGGCCGGCTGGAGTGCCTTGCGGACCGGCTGGTGGAGCAGTTTGTGGGCCATGGAGCTGAGCGAAGGAGTTCGTGGGGTGGCTGGCAGAGCGGAGTGCAGCTGAGCGAAGGAGTTCGTGGGGCGGCTGGCAGAGCGGAGCGCTGCTATGGAGCTATGGGGCGGTCAGCTTCAGATTATGTAAGGTGCCTCTTACCCCCGTCCCATTTCCACCCAGGTTGGGAGGTAAAGCTCCGCAGATAAACTTTCGAACTCTGGGGCTGCCCTGACCAGGGACAGAGACTTTTGGGGCATTGGACTTTTGGGAATTTGGGTGATTTGGGGTTGCTGGACTCAAGAACCAAAGGGAAAAGGGCATGCCCCAATTTGCTTGGGGTGGGTTTTTTTTGCTCATGGGTTGTGTTATGAATCCTGTTGGTGGTGTTTCCCAAACATAATGCCACATTGTTTCTCTCTGTTATTAAAAGGCTTTTGCTACACTCAGACTATGTGCTTGCGAGAGGGGAAGTATTGCCTCTTGGAGGCGCCCAGCGGGGGTGGTATATATTTGTCCCAGGTCACTGGGTGGGGGCTCGAGCCGGTTTGCATTGTGTTATTGGAATGGATCCCCTAGATATTGAACCCGGCCCTTGTTGCTGCCAACTCTGACGGGCAGAAGGGTTACATGTACATCTCTGAGACTCAATACAGAGATCAGCATCCAGAGAGAGAGATCTCTAAGCTGTCATCAGCAATCAAGAGCCAGCAGAGACCTGGAAGATGGGAGGGAAGAAGCTGATCAAAATAGTGGTGATACTAAGCACCTGGAAGAGAAATGGGAGAAGGCTTAACACACACCCCAGGGAATTACATTGATTGTGGTGAGACTGTATGATGGCACAGAACGAAGGGCTGCTGTAGATTAAACAATTATGTTCTACAATGGGGTAAGTTTGAGGGTTTTATGACGATGGAGGACAATTTTCAACTAGGGTCTGAAAAGATGTCTAGTAAAGGTGTTTGGAGATTGACGCAACACTGTCAGGCTTCCTAATGTGTTCGAGAAGGCAGTAGGAATGCTGGAGAGCTGGAACTTGGGGGAAGCAAAGTAAAAGGAGTTGTAATTGTCAGAGCAAAAGGAGATGATGTCATGGATGAGGAGTTCAGCCGAGATGACTATGGAGCAAGTACCACCACAGACTTTACTTGTCTACTTCACATTAGCCACATATAACCTAAGAGGTTTATCTACACTGGAGCTGGAAGGTTGAGTTTCCAGCTTAGGTAGACATAACCGCACTAGCGCTCATTGAGCTAGCACACTAAAAATAGAAGTGTAGACACAGCAGCAGTAGTGGCAGGTGAGGCTAGCAGCTTCAAGTTTGTTTCCATCTGAGACAACTTACTTGGGGCAGCTAGCACATTCCTGCTGCTCACACTGCCATGGCTACACCTCTATTTTCAGCATACTAGCTTGATCACAGAGAGTGTAGCTATGTCTCCTCAAGTTGGAAATTACACCTCCAACTCCATTGTAGACATATCCTAAGTGTGTGATGTATGTGCTTTTGTTGCTTAGCTACTGTACCTGGATTCAATGCCACCAATTCCTTCTTTTGTCACCTTCCAATGAAAGCTGGGGGAACTCCTAAATTGTCTGTGGATGCTGCAAGAGATTCTCTCTCTCTCTCTCATATGAAACCTAGCATAAATAAAGCCCTAGAAATCCTACACAGTTACTAACAAGGGTTCCCATTGGCTGTTGGCAAATTTAAGGTAGCAGACAATCCAAGAACTCCAAGTCAAATGTAAAGATTTTCGGAGAGAGGATTTATGGCACGTATGTATGGGTGGCATATGATATGCTAGCTAGCATTTTTAGACGTGAGAATACCTTAATTAACATCATATTATTGTCTTTATGATAAAACATTGCTGTTGTCAAATGTATTGGGATTCCACTCTTCACACCCACTTGTAATCTGACATTTAAAGCTGTATTCTTTACCAGCTCCTTATATCTGATACTATTTTTTTTAAGATTCCCAGCTAGCTTGCCCATAAGAACTCCCAGCTCCTGTCCCTGCAAAACAAGGTTATTTTCTATGGTAAGCTGCTTCTTTTCTGTATAAAGGTAGCCTCCCATTGTCAGTGAAAACTAATCCTCCAGCTGGGAGCCAAGGTCATTAAAAAGAGACAGATTCTTGCTTTTAGATACTTTACATTGTGTTGCATTTAAAAGTGTGGATTTCAGTTTCCATCTATGATGGTGGCCACTCACAACAGCGGCGCCTCCTGCTGGCCATCACAGAGATTTCCTCCACCAGCCAGTGTGCCTTCTCCAAGTGGTGCCTCTCCTGTCATTGTTTCACCTACAGACCCTCCTCAGTCCAAAAATCATAGCATCCTCTTCATGACTCAGCCCTCTGGCCGAGTTATGATCTGTATATCCCCCTTCCCAGGTACAGTCCATCATTACAGCCACTTCCCCAGTGGTTAAAAGAGGTGCTGGGGTGAGGGAAACCTGGGCCCACCCACTACTTGGGTCCCAACTCAGGGACCCTGTAGATAGCAGCCTCCTGCTGCAGTTCTTCAACTAAATTGAGCCCAGTAACTTCTTCATACTGACCTCAGGGCATTCAGCTAGCAAGTCCCAGCAGCTGGCCAGAAATTCCCTCTTGTTCCCATGGGCCCTGCCATCAATTGTTCTGGACAAGGTGCTACCCTTCGTGCAGCCTACTAGGAACACAGTCCTCACTCCTTGAATTCCCCTCAGCAACTAACCCCTGCTCTGCTCTACAGCTTCTTTTGTACTAGCCCACTGGGCCTTGATTGGCTGCTCCATTCAGTCTCTCTAGGCCACTTGGAGGATTCACCTCCACTGCTTCTTTCTGGGATGGGGTGTGGAAGACCCACAAGACTACCATTAATACATTTCACGCCCATGTGGGGTGAACACCCCCATCACATCGTATCAGGTAGAAAATGTGCACACATACAACATATAGTGCTTTTGGGCCTTAATCCAACTCTGGTTAACTTTAGTGGAAAGACTCCCACTGAGTTCAATAAGAGCAGGCCCTTGCTGTTCAGTCCAGTCACATGTCCCTGTAACATTATGGGAATGTTGCTGGCACCCAGTGCCAAGAGGCTGAACAACAGCTTGAGTTGGTTCGTTACCCGGTGTGCTGCACCCAATAATCACAACGGGGTGGAGAAGCAGAAAAGTTTATTTGAAGCTTCAAAAAGGTACAGGGAGATTTGAATCTCAAATCCTGTACAACAGAGCAGGAAGTTACACAGGCTTTTATACATCCTTTTTCCCAGCATACTTATCCAATAGCAAGCTGCTCCAAGTATCCATATAGCCAGCCAATCCAGTTCCCAGCTAGTTCCCTGATTCTCTGTATCATTTGTTAAACTATACATAAAGCTGCTTTATTCAGCATTGTTCTTCCATATCTCCCCTGTTTGGCCTTGCTTAGTTTCAGGCAGTCTGACTCTGCAACATACTGTTGCAGATTCTCAGCATAACTGCTGTGTGTGCCTCCAGGCGGGGGGGCCAAGGACACTTGGGCCTAGCACGCAGAGCTGCTGCGAGTGCCTCCAGGCAGGAGGGGGGGGGGGCAAGGACACCGGGGCCTAGTGCGAGGGGGCTTCATCGACACTCGTGGTCTTCCATCCCCTCGAGTTACCTAGTGGCCATGCCCCAGTGTTCCCAACAGGAACAGTAATCATTTTGAAAAAAGCCATTAGTATGTTAAAGTTATTTAAAAGACAAAAAAAATCTGGTAATAGGGAGGTAGAACAATAAAGAAAGAAGCTTGTTATGACTTTGAGTAAGGGCCTGTTTTTTTGGCTCTTCCATGAAGCTTGATTAAATGATTTAAAGGGCCTCCTGAGCCTCAGTGCAGGCAAACCCACAACAGACTGATCGCTTCCCGTTTCTATTTGCTCTTGAGATAATTGACAAAGTATGCATCTGCTGTAATTGGCAGTCTCAGAGTTGTAGATTAAGCTTGCAAGAAGACTGAATAACCACTCAAGCTTGATAATCAATTGGCAAAAGAAAAAAACCTACCTGTACTACTCCTAAATTACTATACAGAGCCGAAGGTTAAAAGTGGCAAACTTTGCTCTTTGCATTCATAAAATAACTAGAACACCGAGAATAAAAATGTCACTAGCAACAATTAGGATAAGATACCTACAATGAGGAGCAAGGCATACACTCCCTCAAGGGTCCGTTTTAGTTAAGTACTTGTTTCCTTCTTTAAAGCTGTGTGAAATATTCAGCTCAAAATTAAAGACTTGGAATTCCCCTTTTTTTACAGCTCATTGCTGTTGGCTGCATTTCCTATTAAAATGTTTCACATCAGTGAAAACTGAAGTCACTGGAGTTACTTTGATACAAAGGCCTGGTCTACACTGGGGTTGGGGAGAATCGGTCTAAGTTACTCAACTTCAGCTACGTGAATAAAGTAGCTTAAGTCAACGTACTTAGAGCTACTTACCGTGGTGTCTTCACTGTGGTAAATCAAATGCTGACACTCCCCTGTTGACTCCACCTGCGCCTCTCACTCCGGTGGAGTACTGGAGTTGACGGGAGAGCACTCAGCGGTCAATTTATTGCATCTTCACTAGATGTGATAAATCAACCCTTGCTGGATCGATCGCTCTGGAGGTAAGTGTAGACATGAGTGAGGGCATGTCTACACTTACCTCCAGAGCGAGTAATCCAGCGGGGGTCGATTTATCACGTCTAATGAAGATGAGATAAATCAACTGCCGAGCACTCTTCCGTCGACTCCGGCATAGGCGCCGACTTCTGCTGGTGCCGGTGGGTGCTTGATCCCCCCTTGCCCCCGGCCTTGCCCCAGCTCCACCCCTGCCCTGCCCCCATTCCAACCCCTTCCCCAAATCCCTGCCCCAGTCCCGCCTCTTCCCCAAGCTTGTTATGCTGCGAAACAGCTGTTTCATTGCGGCAAGTGCTGGGAGGAGAAGCGGGGATGCAGAGCCCTCAGGGGAGGAGGCGGAGGTGAGGTGAGCTGCAGGGGGGCAGGATGGGGAGCTTGGCTGCCAGTGGGTGCAGAGCACCCACCAATTTTTCCCTGTGGGTGCTCCATCCCCGGAGCACCTACAGAGTCGGCGCCTATGGACTCTGGTACTCCACCAAAGCGAAAAGCATAGGCAGAGTCAACGGGGGATCATCAGCAGTCAACCTACCGCAGTGAAGACAGCATAGTAAGTAGCTCTAAGTACATTGACTTCAGCTACGCTATTTTCGAAGCTGAAGTTGCGTAACTTAGACCAACTTAGCTCGCCCCCCCTCCCCAGTGTAGACCGGGCCTGAGAGTAGAATTAGGCCAAGAAAAAGAGGTATTTTAAATTGTCTCGACCTGATTGAGTACCTAAGACCTGATTTTCCTCTCATTACACTGGTTTACTATGTCAAAAATCAAAGGCACTATATGGGGGTGGGTAAAGGAAGAATTGGGTCCACAGACTCAGACATAGCTTGCCTATTTCCTGCTCCAATTTGTTTGTAGTTGCATTAAAGTGACTGGGAAAAAGTTGTGGCACGACCTACAGAAAACATCAGAGTTTCAAGTATCAGAGGGGTAGCTGTGTTAGTTAGAAGGGGAACTACACGATCCATTGTCTACAGCCAAGCGCTGAGGTACAACCGCATTTGCTCCAAACCCTCAGACAGAGAACAACACCTACAAGAAATTCACCAAGCATTCTCAAAACTACGATACCCTCATGAGGAAATAAGGAAACAGATCAACAGAGTCAGACGTGTACCCAGAAGCCTCCCGCTGCAAGACAAGCCCAAGAAAGAAACCAACAGAACTCCATTGGCCATCACATACAGTCCTCAGCTAAAACCTCTCCAATGCATCATCAGTGATCTACAACCCATCCTGGACAACGATCCCTCACTTTCACAGGCCTTGGGAGGCAGGCCAGTCCTCACCCACAGACAACCCGCCAACCTGAAGCATATTCTCACCAGCAACTACACACCGCACCATAGTAACTCTAACTCAGGAACCAATCCATGCAACCAATCCATCAATGCCACCTCTGCCCAAATATCTACACCAGCGACACTATCACAGGACCTAACCAGATCAGCCATACCATCACCAGTTCATTCACCTGCACGTCCACCAATATAATATACACCATCAACGCCAGCAATGCCCCTCTGCTATGTACATCGGCCAAACTGGACAGTCCCTACATAAAAGGATAAATGGACACATATCAGATATTAGGAATGGCAATAGACAAAAACCTATAGGAGGACACTTCAACCTCTCTGGACACACGATAGCAGATTTAAAGGTAGCCATCCTGCAGCAAAAAAACTTCAGGACCAGACTTCAAAGAGAAACTGCTGAGCTTCAGTTCATTTGCAAATTTGACACCATCTGCTCAGGATTAAACAAAGACTGTGAATGGCTAGCCAACTACAAAAGCAGTTTCTCCTCCCTTGGTGTTCACACCTCAACTGCTAGAAGAGGGCCTCATTCTCCCTGATTGAACTAACCTCCTTATCCCTAGCCTGATTCTTGCGTGCATATTTATACCTGCCTCTGGAAATTTCTACTACATGCATCTGACGAATGGGTATTCACGCATGAAAGCTCATGCTCCAATACATCTGTTAGTCTATAAGGTGCCACAGGACTCTTTGCCAATCAGAGTTTCAGTACAGCAATTACGTGAGCACAACTGACGTCTAATCTGGCAGCTCAAAGAAAACTCAGAGATCGTTCAAAGATGGAAACCATTTATAATCTGTGACTTTTCTGAATTAGAAAAATCAAACCTATTGATTGTTTTAACCAAAATATACCACCTTAGAGGGAGAAATGCTCAGGTAGCTCACACATCACCCCCACTTTCAGTTCCTATTGCACAGCGCATATCTGGGGAAAAGGAAGCATGACTGCAGATTCCCTGTGCCCAAGTGATGCCCAACAACTGATAATGCCCCTTAGGGACAAGAGCAGCCAAACATAAATTGAAGTTGCACTAAATTACACCAGGTTGGCCCCAAATTCAGGGGTATAAATGTGGCTTAAAGCAATATTTGCACACTAGGCTCAGAAACAGTCCAAAATGTCAGCAATTAAGTTTAATGAGGTTTGCCTAGTGTGGAAGAGTGGACTTGCTACTAGACCACCTGCTTATGGCTGAATGTGGTGTAGAATGGCCTCTTCATTTAGCATGCCCGAATGATGGCCACTCCTGTCCCAAAGTGATGTTTCTTCTTACCACTCACCCCTCCAGTCATGGTCACACTTTTGTCCCTCCCCTGCTGAGACAACAGAAAGTCTAACAAAAACAAATGTCTGATCCTTCCATCTGGTCTGCCGCCCTCATTTCTGGACCCAGTAGTCCGTACACCTTTTCGCAGGGCGTCGAGTAGTCCACCTCCCCTTCTCAGGGGCTTCATACTGGGACTAGAAGGGGAACCCAAGCCCTTCCATTACACTGGGTTCTAGTCCAGGGACCCCAGCCCAAGTAATTAGGGTTCAGTCTGCCAGACTCCTTGCTGCAACCTCCCTGGACAAGTTCTTATCAAGTCTGTTGGCAGACCTTGCCTACAGCCTCTCGAAGTTCACCCTTCTTTCAGGGCCAGGAGTCGCAGGGCTCTTCCCTACAATCCCCAAACTAGGAGTATGAATGTAAATCCACTTCTGCCCTCCTCATACTTGACTCACTCCTCTATGTTCTTCAACTGAATGTCTCTTAAGACATTAAGATCCTGCCCTGTTATCAGGGCTCAATTTGCACTCTCAGCAAATTTGCGGATGATACTAAACGGGGAGGAGTGGTAGATACGCTGGAGGGCGGGGATAGGATGCAGAGGGACCTAGACAAATTGGAGGATTGGGCCAAAAGAAATCTGATGAGGTTCAATAAGGATAAGTGCAGGGTCCTGCACTTAGGATGGAAGAACCCAATGCACAGCTACAGACTAGGGACCGAATGGCTAGGCAGCAGTTCTGCGGAAAAGGACCTAGGGGTGACAGTGGACGAGAAGCTGGATATGAGTCAGCAGTGTGCCCTTGTTGCCAAGAAGGCCAATGGCATTTTGGGATGTATAAGTAGGGGCATAGCGAGCAGATCGAGGGATGTGATCGTCCCCCTCTATTCGACACTGGTGAGGCCTCATCTGGAGTACTGTGTCCAGTTTTGGGCCCCACACTACAAGAAGGATGTGGATAAATTGGAAAGAGTCCAGCGAAGGGCAACAAAAATGATTAGGGGTCTGGAACACATGACTTATGAGGAGAGGCTGAGGGAACTGGGATTGTTTAGTCTGTGGAAGAGAAGAATGAGGGGGGATTTGATAGCTGCTTTCAACTACCTGAGAGGTGGTTCCAGAGAGGATGGTTCTAGACTATTCTCAGTGGTAGAAGAGGACAGGACAAGGAGTAATGGTCTCAAGTTGCAGTGGGGGAGGTTTAGGTTGGATATTAGGAAAAACTTTTTCACTAGGAGGGTGGTGAAACACTGGAATGCGTTGCCTAGGGAGGTGGTAGAATCTCCTTCCTTAGAAGTTTTTAAGGTCAGGCTTGACAAAGCCCTGGCTGGGATGATTTAATTGGGGATTGGTCCTGCTTTTGAGCAGGGGGTTGGACTAGATGACCTCCTGAGGTCCCTTCCAACCCTGATATTCTATGATTCTCAACACTGTAGCTCTCTCCATCCTGGTGGCATCTCCATGTTTCCCTATTACGAAGAGACTGACGACAGAGTTTCTCCCTACATCACTCTTCTCCTACAGACTTCCTTTCTTTATAGTTATCACCCAAGCTCCTTTCCCAAAATGGCGTCATCTTTAACTGGAGCTGGCCCACTCTCCAAGTGCAGTCAGGAGCATTAATTGGCTTCCCAGGCTCACTTTAACCCTTTCAGAATCAGGATGGGGTATATACCCCATCACACCCATATATAAGAAAAGGTTCAATTTTGGTTCCCCCAACCTTGCTCAGTTTTTTTAGAGCACTGACAATAAAAGTGACTGTTAGGGGGCTTGTTCCTTCACCCACTTATTTCCCTGGTCCTTCTCGCATGAACAGAGAGCAACAATACCCAAAGTCCAAAGGTGGAAATAATTCAATGTTTATTGGGGTGAACTTCCAGCAAGCATGATTCCAGTTTCCTTCCTTAGTGTCCCCCTTCCCAGCTCTGACACCACAGAGCCTGTGTCCCTGTTCCCATTCCTGCCCTTAGTCAAACATGATTCCAATTTCCCCACCCCCATTCCCTGTTCCCATTTCCCCCTTTAGCAAAACATGATTACAATTTCCCCACCCACATTCCCTGTTCCCATTTCCCCCACCCAGCCACTTCCTGATTGACTGCAGACTATATAGTAAAACTTGAGTTCTGCTTAGCTATACCTTAACCAATCATTTACTGAAATTTAACTAACCAATGCTAACCTATTGTAACATGATTATTTAACCAATTATATCCCACCACCTTAATTAGTTTACACCCAGCAAAATTAATTATACAGCAGACAGAAACAATCACAGAACCAGACAGACAGAGATTATACAGACAAACAATGGAGAAATGGGGATGTGACAGGTTTCAGTCAGTCCTCCAAGCCCCTAGGGGACGATGGACAGCTATGGTCCCACTGGCAGGCCTTAGTCACACCTTTCGGGCACTGGGGAATTAGCGGGGAAGGTGTGCCGGCCGGAGTCTGCAGCGCGCCCCTCAGTCGGGGCGGGGGGGGGGCGCTGGCACGAGTCTGTAGCGTGCCCCTCAGGCAGGGGAGCGCTGGTATGGGTTTGTAGCGCACAGTGCTACCCAAGGCAGGTTGGCCGGGGTAGGGGAACACAGGCCCACCCAACTCCACTGCGTTCCAGCCCAGGACCCTGACAGTGGCGGGAGGCAAAGGTCCCGCCACTGGGTCAGCGGGGGGCTATCCGCTCCCGCTGACCAAACACACACACCCCACGGTGCAGTTCTGCCCCTGGGCTACTGCCTACCCAGTCTCTCAAGCGGGTCTCTCCGGTCCCTCCAGCTCGTCCGGGTATTCCGCTGCTGGCAGCTCCAGCTCCCCCTCTGTGTCGGACTCACACTGGCCCGGGCTATAGCCGGGCCCCTCCAGGTCCTCCGGGTACTCAGCGGCTGGCAGTCCTGGTCGCCACAGGCCTTCCTCCCGGTCAGGTTCCTCCTAGCCCAGGGCCTCCCCTGGGTCAGCAGCAGGATAGCAAGGGAGCAGCCTGTGCCTGTCTCCCTCCCTGGTGCTCTCCTCACTGGACAAAGGGCCCCGCCCTTTGTACTTCCTGTCCCACCCCTCCCCTTCCGGGGATTGGCGGAAGCTTGGTCTGGCCCCGCCCACTCAGGCTGAGAGTGTGGCTCTTTACCCTCTGGTTCGGAGGGAAGCCACCCTGGCTCCTTACATACCCCACCCCTCAAATCCAGCTCCCGATCCTCGGAGGTGGCGTCCTCACCCTCTCCGAGGCGGGATAGGAAATCCGCATTGGCGTTGTCCCGTCCCACCCAATGGTGAATCGTGAAGGCATACGGCTGCAGAGCTAGATACCACCGCATCAGCCTGGCATTATTGTCCTTCATCTTATTAAGCCACTTCAGGGGTGTGTGGTCCGTAATCAGTATAAAGGGGGCCCCGAGGATGTAGTAGCAGAGAGCATCGACCACCCATTTAACTGCTAGGGCCTCTTTCTCCATGATGGAGTAGTTCCGTTCTCTGGGGAACAGCTTCCGGCTGAGGTAAACAATAGGGTGTTCCTCCCCATCCACCTCCTGTGAGAGGACCGCCCCAAGCCCTACACCTGAGGCATCAGTCTGAACGATAAAGTCACGATGTAAGTCAGGGCTGAAGAGTACTGGATCACTACACAGCCGTTCTTTGATAGAAAGGCCGTCTCGCACTCGTTGGACCAGTGCACCGGGCGGGGACTGTCCTTGGTCAGGAGCTCCGTTAGCGGGGCTGTAATGCCTGCGAAGTGGGGTACAAACCACCGGTAATAACCAGCTAAGCCCAAGAATTGACGCATCTGCCACTTCGTGGTCGGCACCAGACATTCCTGGAGTGCTTGGACTTTCCTGATGAGGGGGCAGACCTGTCCTCAGCCCAAGGTGTACCCCAGGTAAGTGGTTTACTCCCGCCCGATTCGGCATTTTTTTGGATTGGCCGTAAGCCCAGCTGTGCGGAGGTCCCGCAGGACCGCCGCTACTTGGTTAAGATGCTCCTCCCAGTTATTGCCATAGATGACCACATCGTCCAGGTAGGCCGCAGCGTACTTCGTGTGTGGTTGCAACACCTGGTCCATCAAACGTTGGAAGGTTGCCGGGGCCCCATGTAGGCCGAAAGGCATCCGGGTGAAATGGTATAACCCTGAAGGGGTGGCAAACGTGGTCTTCTCCTTGGACCTGGGATCCAAGGGGATCTGCCAGTACCCCTTGGTGAGATCTAAAGTGGTGATATAAAAGGCCTCCCCGAGCCGGTAGAGGAGCTCATCGACGCGGGGCATCGGATAGGCGTCAAATTTTGAAATGGCATTTACCCTCCGGAAGTCAATACAAAACCACCGGCTCCCATCTGGCTTTGGTACGAGGACGACGGGGCTCCGCCACTCGCTCTAGGAGCGCTCAATAACACCCAGATCCAACATCACCTAGACTTCCTCCTCTACGGCCTCCCGCATTCGCCTAGGCAATGGCCGGATTGTCTCTCGGACCACCACCCCGGGTTCCGTCTGGATCACATGGTAGGTGAGCATAGTCCACCCGGGTTTCATGGTGAATGTCTTGCGGAATGCCCTTACTAAGCAGAGTGCCTGTTCTTGCTGCTCAACTGTGAGTGTCTCTGCTAGCTGGGGCTCACCATTATCCGACTTCTCGGGCGGTTGGGGCCCCAGGTCTGGTTTGGGGGGATATGGGGCAACTAGGAGCCCTTCCCAGTCCTGCCAGGGTTTTAAGAGATTTACATGATAAATCTGCTTTTCCTTACGGCGACCAGGTTGCCGAATTTCGTAGGTGACAGGCCCTACCTGGCAGAGGACCTCATACGGACCCTGCCAGTGGGCAAAAAGCTTTGATTCCTCCGAGGGGAGGAGGAGGAGTACTCGGTCCCCTGGCCCAAATGATCGAGCCTGGGCGCCTCGATTGTAGTGTTGCTCCTGGGCTCTTTGGGCTGTATTTAAGTTCTCCCGCGTGAGCTCGCCCGCCTGTGCCAGCCACCCCTGCAGTTGTAAGATGTATTGCAAGAGACCCTGTGTTGCGGATGGGTTGTGTTCCCAAGTCTCCCTCAAGAGGTCCAACACCCCGCGGGGTCGCCGCCCATAGAGGAGCTCAAACGGGGAGAACTTCGTGGATGCCTGGGGGACTTCTCGAATTGCCAGTAGTAAAGGAGGGAGCAGCTGGTCCCACTGGCGGAGGTCCTGGATGGGGAAACACCGCAACATTCCCTTCAGGGTCTGGTTAAACCGTTCAACCAATCAGTCAGTCTTGGGATGGTAGACCGAGGTCTGCAATTTCTTAATCCCCAATAGGGCACATACCTGACGGAACCGCTTAGACGTGAAATTGGTCCCTTGATCAGTGAGAATCTCCCGTGGGAGGCCTACCCTTGCAAAGATCTTCACGAGCTCCACAGCGATAGTGCAGGCGGTTATACTTCTTAAGGGGACGGCCTCGGGGAAGCGGGTGGCGTAGTCCATCAGGACGAGGATGTATTGATGGCCCGCCTTACTTTTTGGAAAAGGCCCGACCAGGTCCATTGCTACCCACTCAAATGGTACACCTATGACTGGTAAAGGGACCGGGGGGCCTTCCGTACCCCTGCCGGGGCTGCACGTTGGCAGTCTGGGCACGACACACAGTAATCCTTCACCTCACGGTGGACGCCGGGCCAGAAGAACCTGGCCAGGACCCTGGCCACAGTTTTTTCCTGCCCTAAGTGGCTGGCAGTCGGGATGTCATGTGCAAGCTTCAGGACAGCCCGACGATGACCTGGGACATTGGGTGGTGCGCTGCGCTTCCACGACCTCACCATCCACCCAGGCCAGCTGCTCATAGGCAAACCGGAGCGTAGGGTCCTCCCTTTGATCCCGGCTAAAGTTCACCAGGTCAGGAGGGGGACCAGCCATTTCCAGTCCATCCTGCCCCAGCATGGGACCTGGGTCAGCTCCAGGGTTGGAGCTCAAGTCAGGTCCTGTCTTCTTCTCAGGCGGGGCTCCCTCGAACGCCTCTTTGGTGGGTAGGGATTGGAGCACCTCGACGAAGTCTGGCCAGTCACGGCCCAGGATCACTGGGTAGGCGAGGGATAAAGCCACCGCCACATTCATTAACTGAGTTGCTCGGTTCACTGTGATGGGGACCCGAACCCTGGGGTACGATTTTACGTCTCCGTGGATGCACTGAATCCGTACTTCCCCAATGGTCCGCTTGGTGTCTGAGAAGAGCGCCTGGCGGACAAGGGTCTGCCCACAGCCCGAAACAACTAGACCCACCACGGGGACCCCAGCGACTTCCATGGGAGCTGTCAGTTTGGCCACGGAGGGCGGACGGGCCCGTCGCTCCCTGGCGCACACCAGGCCAAAGTTGCAGTCCATTGCAGGACAGCCCCGTTGCAGATGATCATACTTGCCACATCGGAAACAAGGTCCTACCTCTGGGTGCGTCGGCCGCATGGGGGCACCAGTGGGGCTGCAGAGTGGACTGGGACCCGGTGGTCGGGTTAAGCGTCCAGGGCCGGAGAGTGGTGTGGACTCGGGGCGTCGGGAAAACTCGGTCCTGCCACCATCTGGTCATTGGGTACGGTGGGGTGCATTGGTTTGGGAGGTGGGCCCCCTCCGTTCAAGTTTCTGTGCATTGGGTCCAGGGCTTGGGGGGCGGGATGCTGGTCCTATCGGGGCCTCTGCCTCAAGAAAGTCCTCCATAAGCGTGGCGGCTGTGCTCAAACTTTGTGGCCGGTGCCACAACATCCAAGCCCTCCCCTGGGGTGGGAGGATGTGCACGAATTGTTCGAGGATGACCTGTTCAGTCACCTCAGCTGCGGTTCGACGCTCGGGTTGGAGCCATCGGGTACCTGCGTCCTTCAGTTCCTGGGCCACGGCCCGGGGTCTGGCGCCCAGTGAGTAGACCTTTTCCCGAAACCGTCGCCGAAAAGTTTCCAGGGTAATGTCGAAGGCATCCAAGATAGCTGTTTTCACTTGAGCATAAATGCGGGCCTCATCATCTGGGAGCCCACAGTAAGCCTTCTGGGCGAGCCCCGTCAGATATGGGGCAAGGAAGGTCGCCCATTGGTCGCCCAACCAGCCACTGAGGCAACCCGCTCGAAGGTCACCAGATAGGCCTCCGGGTCATCCTCAGGCCCCATCTTGGCCAGACGGATCGGTGGGAGGGGTCGGGGTGGCTGCCCTCTCCGGTTGAGCACCACCATGGCCCGGCCACAGGGTTGCAAGCTGCTGGAAGCATTGGGTTTGTTGTTCATGGTGCTGGGCCCCAAGGGTTTGAAGCAACTGCTGCTGGTGGGCTCCCAGCTGCTGTATGAGTTAGTGCTGCTGCTGTTGCTGGCTCTCAGCCAGGAACTTGATAAGCCTTTCCGTCTCCATCTTTCCAGTAGGGGAGCTTCAGAGGCCCCCTCGCGCTAACCCCTTTCTGCAGGGATAGGGATCGCCTGCCCGCATTCTCCACCACTTATGACAGGTTTCAGTCAGTCCTCCGAGCCCCTAGGGGGCGATGGACAGCTATGGTCCCACTGGCAGGCCTTAGTCACACCTTTCAGGCGCTGGGAAATTAGCGGGGAAGGTGTGCCGGCCGGAGTCTGCAGCGCGCCCCTCAGGCAGGGGAGCGCTGGCACGAGTCTGTAGCGCGCCCCTCAGGCAGGGGAGTGCTGGTATGGGTTTGTAGCGCACAGTGCTACCCAAGGCAGGTTGGCCGGGGTAGGGGAACGCAGGCCCACCCAACTCCACTGCATTCCACCCAAGGCCCTGACAGTGGCGGGAGGCGAAGGTCCCGCTGCTGGGTCAGCGGGGGGCCATCCGCGCCCGCTGACCAAACACACCCACCCCTCCTAGCCCAGGGCCTCCCCTGGGTCAGCAGCAGGATCGCGAGGGAGCAGCCTGTGCCTGACTCCCTCCCTGGTGCTCTCCTCACTGGACAAAGGGCCCCGCCCTTTGTACTTCCTGTCCCACCCCTCCCCTTCCAGGGATTGGCAGAAGCTTGGTCTGGCCCCACCCACTCAGGCTGAAAGTGTGGCTCTTTACCCTCTGGTTTGGAGGAAGGTCACCCTGGCTCCCTACAGGGGACTACAGTGATAGAACAAACACAGAAATGACGATTTCACATCCCAGTATTGATAAGTGAGTTCTTGCCAGACAGGATGTTGTCAAACTAAGTTTCCTTTTACATCTCTAGGCACTTCCCTTTCTCTGGAGGTGACAGGCATTATTAGTTCAGGATTGTATTCCTAACAGCCCAATAGCACCTTATTTCAATGTGACTAGGTTGGAATGTGAGGATGTGACCGGTCACTTCCCAGCTTATGGCTGTCTCTGTTGCTTAGCCAAAGGCCTTAGCCTAAGCACAGGGCCTCAGACTGTCACAGTAAGAGAAGGACCTTACACTGGCAGACAGGGATTTTGATTCTTTCTTTTATACCTCTATAACTAGCCATGTGATAAGAATACACCTAAATTCTTAGAGTATAGGACTTTACAGACAGGCCTGAATATCTATATCCTAACAGGTTTCAGAGTAACAGCCGTGTTAGTCTGTATTCGCAAAAAGAAAAGGAGTACTTGTGGCACCTTAGAGATTAACCAATTTATTTGAGCATGAGCTTTCGTGAGCTACAGCTCACTTCATCGGATGCATACCATGGAAACTGCAGAAGACAGTGACTTTCTACTTTCAAAATATTTTTAAGAATGACTCTGGAGAGTTTATTTAAGAGTTTGACCTTACCGGTAACAGGAGGAAAGCATTTAGATTATATATAAATATCATCCCTCAGCTATCCTTCCACTTCTTTTCCTTTTCAATAATTAATCTTCAGATTTTCATTATACATCAATATCACTGAGCATAGGAATACTTAAGAAGCTTGGGCTCGGCTCAAAGTTTTAGGTGTGAAAGATTGCAAAGTTCAGCTCAGTTTTACAGGGACACCATCAGGTAGTTTAGGCCCAAACAGTTTGGAACTGCATGTGCGGATTACAAACCCTAATATGAACAAAGAAATAGCACCATGACTTTTTGATTATGGTCTTCTCCTGCCTCTGCTTTTTTGCCTCCTAATCTCTGGGAGCAGTTATGGCTCATCTTCATGCCAGCATCTATTCTTGTGTGCCCTGCTGAATGTCACTAGCAACAGAAGGTCGGATTTTCATCCCAAATTTCCATTCATTTCAATGAGAATTGGGTGTCCAGCTATCTTAGGCATCTTTGAAAATTTTAGCCAGGAAGTCCACCATGAATCAAAGTTCTGGCAGCACAAAGGAGTAGTATCCTATCAAACCAGGCATTAGGGAACCTGCAAGCTCGAAAACTGGGCAGCACTCAGTCGGAAGGGGTGTTGAGTTAAACTGGCCAGAGAGAGAACTGATTGAGTGCCTCCCCTCAAAATCTCCCGCTCTACAACCCCTGCAGGAGTTGAAGTAGCCCCCTCCGGCCATCCACCAGAAATGAATTCTCTATCTGGCACAAGGAGCTACTTCCTGCACCTGCCTTTATGAACCTGATCTGATATTTTAATATCCGGTATTGGTTTTATTTTATGAGCTAGGTGAAGTAATCCAGGTGTGTGCCCTTACAGGAAGATATATTAATTGTGAATTGAAATCCTCTTTGGGAGTCAGGCTGCACCTGATATCCAAGTCTTTTTTATGTATTTATAGAAGGTGTGTATATTTTTTTTAATTTATATTAAGGTTGCAGTTTAAAAATCGCAACGGGATAGGAAGTGCAAAACCAAAAGCTCTCACATCCTCCATCTCAATGCTGCACAACCTGTACATTCTCTGGTTTGCATTTTGCAAAACAGAGAATAACACGAAAGACTAAGATATGTATTTCAGCAGAAAGTCGAAAAGAAAAAAAACACGGCATATTTGCAACACAGCCTGTCATAAATATAAAGGGAAGGGTAAACCCCTTTGAAATCCCTCCTGGCCAGGGGAAAGCTCCTCTCACCTGTAAAGAAAAGGAGTACTTGTAGCACCTTAGAGACTAACCAATTTATTTGAGCATGAGCTTTCGTGAGCTACAGCTCACTTCATCGGATGCATACCGTGGAAACTGCAGCAGACTTTATATACACACAGAGAACATGAAACAATACCTCCTCCCACCCCACTGTCCTGCTGGTAATAGCTTATCTAAAGTGATCATCAAGTTGGGCCATTTCCAGCACAAATCCAGGTTTTCTCACCCTCCACCCCCCCATACACAAACTCACTCTCCTGCTGGTAATAGCCCATCCAAAGTGACAACTCTCTACACAATGTGCATGATAATCAAGTTGGGCCATTTCCTGCACAAATCCAGGTTCTCTCACCCCCTCACCCCCCTCCAAAAACACACACACACAAACTCACTCTCCTGCTAGTACTAGCTCATCCAAAGTGACCACTCTCCCTACAATGTGCATGGTAATCAAGGTGGGCCATGTCCAGCACAAATCCAGGCTTTCTCACCCCCCCCTTTTTTTTCCCCGGGGACACACACACACACACAAACTCACTCTCCTGCTGGCAATAGCTCATCCAAACTGACCACTCTCCAAGTTTAAATCCAAGTTTAACCAGAACGTCTGGGGGGGGGGGAGTAGGAAAAAACAAGGGGAAATAAGCTACCTTGCATAATGACTTAGCCACTCCCAGTCTCTATTTAAGCCTAAATTAATAGTATTTAATTTGCAAATGAATTCCAATTCAGCAGTTTCTCGCTGGAGTCTGGATTTGAAGTTTTTTTGTTTTAAGATAGCGACCTTCATGTCTGTGATTGCGTGACCAGAGAGATTGAAGTGTTCTCCGACTGGTTTATGAATGTTATAATTCTTGACATCTGATTTGTGTCCATTTATTCTTTTACGTAGAGACTGTCCAGTTTGACCAATGTAAATGGCAGAGGGGCATTGCTGTCACATGATGGCATATATCACATTGGTGGATGTGCAGGTGAACGAGCCTCTGATAGTGTGGCTGATGTTATTAGGCCCTGTGATGGTGTCCCCTAAATAGATATGTGGGCACAGTTGGCAACGGGCTTTGTTGCAAGGATAAGTTCCTGGGTTAGTGGTTCTGTTGTGTGGTATGTGGTTGTTGGTGAGTATTTGCTTCAGGTTGTGGGGCTGTCTGTAGGCAAGGACTGGCCTGTCTCCCGAGATTTGTGAGAGTGTTGGGTCATCCTTTAGGATAGGTTGTAGATCCTTAATAATGCGTTGGAGGGGTTTTAGTTGGGGGCTGAAGGTGACGGCTAGTGGCGTTCTGTTATTTTCTTTGTTAGGCCTGTCCTGTAGTAGGTAACTTCTGGGAACTCTTCTGGCTCTATCAATCTGATTCTTCACTTCCGCAGGTGGGTATTGTAGTTGTAAGAAAGCTTGACAGAGATCTTGTAGGTGTTTGTCTCTGTCTGAGGGGTTGGAGCAAATGCGGTTGTATCGCAGAGCTTAGCTGTAGATGATGGATCATGTGGTGTGGTCAGGGTGAAAGCTGGAGGCATGTAGGTAGGAATAGCGGTCAGTAGGTTTCTGGTATAGGGTGGTGTTTATGTGACCATTGTTTATGAGCACTGTAATGTCCAGGAAGTGGATCTCTTGTGTGGACTGGACCAGGCTGAGGTTGATGGTGGGATGGAAGTTGTTGAAATCATGGTGGAATTCCTCAAGGGCTTCTTTTCCATGGGTCCAGATGATGAAGATGTCATCAATATAGCGCAAGTAGAGTAGGGGCTTTAGGGGACGAGAGCTGAGGAAGCGTTGTTCTAAATCAGCCATAAAAATGTTGGCATACTGTGGGGCCATGCGGGTACCCATAGCAGTGCCGCTGATCTGAAGGTATACATTGTCCCCAAATGTAAAATAGTTATGGGTAAGGACAAAGTCACAAAGTTCAGCCACCAGGTTAGCCGTGACATAATCAGGGTAGTGTTCTTGACGGCTTGTAGTCCATCTTTGTGTGGAATGTTGGTGTAGAGGGCTTCTACATCCATAGTGGCCAGGACGGTATTATCAGGAAGATCACCGATGGATTGAAGTTTCCTCAGGAAGTCAGTGGTGTCTCGAAGGTAGCTGGGAGTGCTGGTAGCGTAGGGCCTGAGGAGGGAGTCTACATAGCCAGACAATCCTGCTGTCAGGGTGCCAATGCCTGAGATGATGGGGTGCCCAGGATTTCCAGGTTTATGGATCTTGGGTAGTAGATAGAGTATCCCAGGTCGGGGTTCCTGGGGTGTGTCTGTGCGGATTTGATCTTGTGCTTTTTCAGGAAGTTTCTTGAGCAAATGCTGTAGTTGCTTTTGGTAACTCTCAGTGGGATCATAGGGTAATGGCTTGTAGAAACTCGTGTTGGAGAGCTGCCGAGCAGCCTCTTGTTCATATTCCGACCTATTCGTGATGACAACAGCACCTCCTTTGTCAGCCTTTTTGATTATGATGTCAGAGTTGTTTCTGAGGCTGTGGATGGCATTGCGTTCCGCATGGCTGAGGTTATGGGGCAAGTGATGCTGCTTTTCCACAATTTCAGCCCGTGCACGTCGGCAGAAGCACTCTATGTAGAAGTCCAGTCTGCTGTTTCAACCTTCAGGAGGAGTCCACCTAGAATCCTTCTTTCTGTAGAGTTGGTAGGGAGGCCTCTGTGGATTAGTATGTTGTTCAGAGGTATTTTGGAAATATTCCTTGGAAATATTCCTTGAGTCGGAGACGTCGAAAATAGGATTCTAGGTCACCACAGAACTGTATCATGTTCGTGGGGGTGGAGGGGCAGAAGGAGAGGCCCCGAGATAGGACAGCTGCTTCTGCTGGGCTGAGAGTATAGTTGGATAGGTTAACAATATTGCTAGGTGGGTTGAGGGAACCATTGCTGTGGCCCCTTGTAGCATGTAGTAGTTTAGAAAGTTTAGTGTCCTTTTTCTTTTGTAGCGAAGCAAAGTGTGCGTTGTAAATGGCTTGTCTAGTTTTAGTAAAATCCAGCCACGAGGAAGTTTGTGTGGAAGGTTGGTTTTTTATGAGAGTATCCATTTGTGAGAGCTCATTCTTAATCTTTCCCTGTTTGCTGTAGAGGATGTTGATCAGGTGATTCCGCAGTTTCTTTGAGAGCATGTGGCACAAGCTGTCAGCATAGTCTGTGTGGTATGTAGATTGTAATGGATTTTTTACCTTCAGTCCTTTTGGTACGATGTCCATCTGTTTGCATTTGGAAAGGAAGATGATGTCTGTCTGTATCTGTACAAGTTTTTTCATGCAGTTGATAGATTTCCACTCCATACGGCTAAATGCAGTGCCTTGCATAATGACAGGTTTCAGAGTAACAGCCGTGTTAGTCTGTATTCGCAAAAAGAAAAGGAGTACTTGTGGCACCTTAGAAGCTAAAGGTAACCTCGCTGGCACCTGACCAAAATGACCAATGAGGAGACAAGATACTTTCAAAAGCTGGGAGGAGGGAGAGAAACAAAGGGTCTGGTCTGTCTGTCTATAGTCTGTCTTTGTCGGGGATAGACCAGGAATGGAGTCTTAGAACTTTTAGTAAGTAATCTAGCTAGGTATGTGTTAGATTATGATTTCTTTAAATGGCTGAGAAAAGAACTGTGCTGAATAGAATAACTATTTCTGTCTGTGTATCTTTTTTGTAACTTAAGGTTTTGCCTAGAGGGGTTCTCTATGTTTTTGAATCTAATTACCCTGTAAGGTATCTACCATCCTGATTTTACAGGGGGGATTTCTTTATTTCTATTTACTTCTATTTTTATTAAAAGTCTTCTTGTAAGAAAACTGAATGCTTTTTCATTGTTCTCAGATCCAAGGGTTTGGGTCTGTGGTCACCTATGCAAATTGGTGAGGCTTTTTATCCAACACTTCCCAGGAAAGGGGGGGTGCAAGTGTTGGGAGGATTGTTCATTGTTCTTAAGATCCAAGGGTCTGGGTCTGTAGTCACCTAGGCAAATTGATGAGGCTTTGTACCAAACCTTGTCCAGAAAGTGGGGTGCAAGGTTTTGGGAAGTATTTTGGGGGGAAAGACGCGTCCGAACAGCTCTTCCCCAGTAACCAGTATTAGTGTGGTGGTGGTAGCGGCCAATCCAAGGACAAAGGGTGGAATATTTTGTACCTTGGGGAAGTTTTGACCTAAGCTGGTAAAGATAAGCTTAGGAGGTTTTTCATGCAGGTCCCCACATCTGTACCCTAGAGTTCAGAGTGGGGGAGGAACCTTGACACAGCCAAACTGACATTACTGTTGGTAAAAATAAGTGAGCAGGGCCTCGATCTTTCAAAATGTCTGTCTTGTCTCCCTGTGTAAAAATCAATCTTATATTATAATGAACAGGCTAATATATGTGGACTTCTGCCTTCCACTGGGTGAAATCAGAACTATTCAACTGTGTATGATAGGCCTAATATCACTAAGTGTTAGTGCAAATACTAGGAGCCTGTGCTGCAGGTGGAGAATGACCTTTGTGTATAGCACAGAGAAAACAATGAAGTTCTAGGTGGACTCAGGTTTGCTACAATAACTTCATCTAATATATGAGCTGTGTCATCATTTCTCTGTGATTTTAAGCCAAGACTGGTGATCCACCAGGAGCCTTTTACTGCCTCCCAAGCATCCCCTCATATCTAGTGTTGCCTCTGTGTCTATCCTGCCTCTATTTCCTCTTCATCCAGGCCCCTTTAAGAATTCACTCAGTCTCCAATAACCTTCTATATCCAGTCCTTTAATTCACTCTTCACTAGTTCTCCTGAGGCTGGCAACAGAGTTGGTCACACGAAAAAAAACAACCCAGAATTCAAAATGTCAAAACCAGAGTTTTTCAGCTCATCTTCACTTCTTTAAATCCCACTCACAGCCTTCACCTGGCTAGGGTTCTACAGTCACAGCTACTCTCTCAGCCCCACCCTCCCCTGCAGCATCCTTTTTCAGTGGAATCTCCTGATTCCTTACAGATGGCTCTCATCTTGCAATCAGGGCTGGCTTAGCGTCAGGCTCACCAGCCCACAGGCAAGACATGCTGTTAAAGTGGAAATCCAAGAAAACACTTAGAATCATAGAACATCAGGGTTGGAAGGGACCTCAGGAGGTCATCTAGTCCAACTCCCTGCTCAAAGCAGGACCAATCCCCAGCTAAATCATCCCAGCCAGGGCTTTGTCAAGCCTGACCTTAAAAACCTCTAAGGAAGGAGATTCCACCACCTCCCTAGGTAACCCATTCCAGTGCTTCACCACCCTCCTAGTGAAAACGTTTTTCCTAATATCCAACCTAAATCTGCCCCACTGCAACTTGAGACCATTACTCCTTGATCTGTCATCTGCTACCACTGAGAACAGTCTATATCCATCCTCCTGATCCATCCTCTTTGGAGCCCGCTTTCAGGTAGTTGAAAGCAGCTATCAAATCCCCCCTCATTCTTCTCTTCTGCAGACTAAATAATCCCAGTTCCCTTAGCCTCCCCTCATAAGTCATGTGCTCTAGACGCTTAATCATTTTTGTTGCCCTCCGCTGGACTCTTTCCAATTTTTCCGCATCATTCTTGTAGTGTGGGGTGCAAAACTGGACAAAGTACTCCAGATGAGGCCTCACCAATGTTGAATAGAGGGGAATGATCACGTCCCTAAATCTGCTGGCAATGCTCCTATTTATACAGCCCAAAATGCCGTTAGCCTTCTCGGCAACAATGGCGCACTGTTGACTCATATCCAGCTTCTCGTCCACTGTAACCCCTCGATCCTTTTCTGCAGAACTGCTGCCTAGCCATTCGGTCCCTAATCTGTAGCGGTACATGGGATTCTTCCGTCCTAAGTGCAGGACTCTGCACATGTCCTTGTTGAACCTCATCAGATTTCTTTTGGCCCAATCCTCTAATTTGTCTAGGTCCCTCTATATCCTATCATGGTAGCCTTTCCTCTGCTGCTCAGCAAATTCTAAAGATAGGCCTTTAGTAGATCTGTACTTTGTCTTTCAAAGCCATTGAAACTAATGTATGTCTAGTTTCAATAAGATTATTAGATTTGCAAAATCGGAATCTTGGGCATATTTTTTCCTACATTCTTTTAGGGTAATGAAATGCTCAGATAAAATAGTGGCAGCTTCTGACTCAACACCACAAATATTTCATGGAATGGAGGTTCTCTCCAGACACTCAGTCTTCCTAGTGACTGTAGTAAATGACACCAAGTGTTGTTCACATTCACTTTGACCAAAAGATCCACTTTGATAGCATCCACACTCATGTGGCTTTTCTCATCATTCCCAAAATTGCTCAGCATGCTGATCACTTGTTTTAATAGACAATGTGATTCTACTTCATGCAGCTACATCTGCTGAAGAAACAACATTTTTCGTTGTGAATTTAAAAAAAAACCCACTTTTTGATCAGTGAAATGAAAAACCAGGATAGTTCAGGTGTATCTAAAGAGTCCCCAGGACATCATATGAAAAGTGAAGACATATGGTCCCTTTAAATATAGATGGAAATTCAGGTTACTCTGTCCTGTTCAAGTTAGCAGAGTCCAAGACTAACATTCAGAAAGTATTTCTGTAATCTGAACTACCTTAGAGAGAAGCTTTAATTTTTAAGGCATGTCACAGTGTCCAAGGGCCAAATAAGGAGTTGTTCATACAAATTCTATTTTGGGTATCACTTCTGTCTGTGAAGAAGGCAAGCTTATCTCTGACACAATGTTCTGTCCAGAATGATGACCTTGGAAAGTAATTTTGTTGATCAATATTTGTTGGGACTGAGATTAAGCAACAGCAAGTGCTTGTGGGCAGACTGCAGAAGAAGTGAATTTCAAACTAGTAAGAGACTCTTGTGGCTTTGTCTTTTACTGTACAGTTTTGACTGTTACATCTCTGAAATCAATTTTACTGCTTGTCTTCAACCACTTATATCAGTACAGTCGTTTACTGCAGCTACAAACCACAATAAGGTTCTGCAAATTAACCCTTTGTATTCGGAAATAACAGGTAAAAAACAAGAGAGATCCCACAAAACATTTATAGTGCTCATCACTGCAGACAAGCAACAATATGTACTCTAAGGGCTTGTCTACACTACCACGCAGGGTCGATCTAAGATATACAACTTCAGCTACGTGAATATTGTAGCTGAAGTCAACGTACTTATATCTACTTACCGCGGTGTCTTCACTGCGGTAAGTAGACCGCTGGCACTCTCCTGTCGACGCCGCTTGCGCTTCTCATTCTGATGGAGTACCGGGGTCAACAGGAGAGTGTTCAGAGGTCGATTTATCGCGTCTATACTAGACACAATAAATCAACCCCCGCTGGATCTATCACTGCCTGCCGAGCCAGAGGGTAGTGTAGACAAGCCCTAAGGCACCAGACCAAGCAGTAATAAAATTCCAGTTTTTGCACAGGGAGGTTTAGAGAAAAATAGAAGTACAAAATAGTGCAATATTTTTGAGTCACAACTATTCAGTATTCATACATATCCAGAGAGCCACTGCATTTTCTCACACTCTCTCTCACACACACTTTAGTCCCACTTGACACAGAGGGTTGTATATATGGAGAGCCAGATGGGATGCATCTCAGAGCTAATCTACACTGCTCCTTAGCTAATGAAAGAGGTTATTGTTAAGTGATAGGACACACCCAGCTGTTAAGCACCACCTCCAAACACTTCTAGCAAAAGACCAAGGGATGGCTTCTATATCTATATCCTGGTTCTCAGCATTTTCAGCTGAGGGCCAGAAATATTACTTCAGAATGTCAAGGGACCCAATCAGGAAGGCAGTTTACAGCTGACTTTTCCTCCTCCAGGTCTCAGTTCACGTTCCTCTATCTTAAGTTCTAAAGAAAATTAATTGGGAGCCTAACTCAAGTCCCCCTGAATACCAGATTTTATGTTCAAAGCTGATCATCTGTTTTCTCAGATTACCAACAGGACTCAGAGGGGGAAGTGGTGGCTTCTTTTATAAAGTCTTGCCTTCAGCTCCTCTACCCTCAGAAATACACCCATCTCTGGCTTCTTTCCTACCCTATCCCTGTGAGACCACCCTCCTCAGTCCCAATTCCTGAATGAACCATTTGCTTCCCTCCCTGGGAACCCT
The DNA here is from genome assembly GCF_965140295.1 of Lepidochelys olivacea. Classification (NCBI taxonomy): domain Eukaryota; kingdom Metazoa; phylum Chordata; order Testudines; family Cheloniidae; genus Lepidochelys; species Lepidochelys olivacea. The sequence goes on along the minus strand of NC_140417.1, from coordinate 74,557,054 downwards.
CCAACCAGCCTCTCAGGAACTCAGCCTCTCTCTCCCTTCACACACACAATGTTCCCAGATATACTCCCTAACCCTGAACCCTCCCCACCGGGATATGTCTCACTCCTCAAACAGTCTCTCCCTTTTGACTCTATTCCACCCCTTCCCCAGTCAATTACTGAGGTCTGTATCCCACCCTAAAATCAATTGCTGCTACTGCCACCGCTGCCCCATATGTCTTTTTAGGGAACCTCTGCAATTGCTGTTCCTCTTCCTAGCATGCTCTTTCCTGGGTACAACAGCTCCTTCTCCTGCACGGGTTGTTGTGCTGCTTGCTTACTCCCCAGCTTATAAAGACTACATGACTCCAGCATTCTGGTCTCTCATTACCCGTTCCCCATCTCTTAAAGGGGCAGCAGTTCACAGGCCACAGTGCTCTTCATTCCCCTTCTGCTCCTGAAAAAGAGCTATCAATGGTCACATTTTCAATTTGTAATCAAATACAAATATACATTTTCTTCCTAACATGGCTTGCCCCAAGGGCCACAATTAAGAGGCTTAGGCCACCAGTTTGACACACTGTTCTATATATGTGTAGCCCTTCTCCCAGGTGCCAATGTCAGCAATGATGGCTAGAGGCAATAATATGTCTATGGGACCATTTCTAATTCAAACTAAAGATATAACTCAAGCTCCCACCTAAAATTGTGTCCATTCCCTAGCAACTTAAAATTGTAATTTCCTGGCCACCTTTCCAGGTAATTATTTCTAGTTTTTCAAGCACACAATAGTCCCTTTGAACATATATGGGAAAAGCTTTCAATAAAACCAGAAAGGAGTGTGCCAAACCCCTTGAACCCAGTCGTTAATTGACCAGCATGCTGGGGTCAAGACTCTGTGTAAGGCACACAGTCCTATTTAGCTATGACATCATACTCATATTTAAATAAATTCAGTAGTGGCTTAAATGGTCCCTAGGATGCCGACTGTCTGTTTCAGTTCAGCCCCACCAGATCTATGGCTGCTCTAACCTGTGGGCTGCTCTGCTACCACCTATCCAGTTGTGCCAAATTGACTCCTTTTCTATTGCTGCCAGTCCAGTACTGTAGTGAGCCTTGCAGAGGGGGTCAGTATCTCTGGGTAGACAGAGTCCTTGATCTGTCAAAGAGAGCCCTTTGAATCCTCTCATTTAGTTTAGATTTATCTATCTACTGGACTCCACTACCTGCCAGATCAGCATGAACTACTAACCATACGGTATATAGCTTGCATAATAAATATATAAACTATTATCTTTTATCAGAACATAAACTCCAAATAATGGAGCTCAACATACTACATAAAACTGGGGGTAAGCAAAATTATATTGATGCCTATCAGCTACTTTTTCACTTTTTTTCCTGTGCGGAGGGGAGCAGAGAGTTCCATCCCTTAGTCTAAACCTTCTCAATGTGGAGCCTTCTTTTTTACTGAACCTGCAGAAAAGGAGCTATTTGCTTATTTAGTTATATTTTATATGTTCAAGTTTTCTTATTGTTCTTGGTGATACTTTACGGTGTATAAGAAATCTATATTTGCTGATTTCCATTGGAGATGGATACGTTTCCCGTTTGTAATAAAATAGCTCTCCCTAACCTTCCCAACCACTGGTTTTGGGAGATCTGTGTTTGCCATGATGATCAGACACCAGCTGAGTATGGGGACAAGTTTATGTTGCTATAACTATAAGGAAATCTCTGTAACATACACAACACACCTTTTTGCTTTATAACTGCACAATAGGAAATTGCTTAATCTTTCCCATCCGTGCTATTAGCATGTTTTTTCCCCTAATTTTATTTTCAAGTGATCAGAAATATGATCAGGCAGCCTGCCAGGAGAGGTAAGATAATGAAACTTCTGCAACAGCAGTTAAGGAACAGTATATGCCCCCTTTATAAAAGATTGTTAACGTGGTGAACCAACTAGGTTAGGCTACGCTAACTGTGTGGAGAGACAGAAGCAAATCAAGACAAAAGGGATAATTTTAAATTTTTAGAACTTTATAAGGGAAAACCCCAAAATAGTACCCCTAGCATAAATAATATAGAACATTACAAGATACTTCTTACATATAATACTACACTCTAGGTTACCATCTCATTAACCTTTGTGAGTTTGTACATGCTACTCTTCTTTATTCTGTGCAGATAATTCCAAATGCATTATTATTAACAAGAACAAAATAGATTACTCAACAATATACTGTGTCACTTCAAAGAAGAATCAATTTTTCTCTCTTTGGCTGTAAGTCCAGCTCCACTCTTGCTGTCCTTTTTCTTTGTTTCTCTTTGGCTTTAACTGCTCCTTAATGTCAATATTCCTGTGGCTATAACTTTTCACTAAGTTTATCCACAAGTGTGGTTTCTCCACCTAGTGGGCCTTCACTTGTCCATTAGGCACCTTTGAACCTAAATGTTCAGACAGTCATTCTCTCTGTTCATATATTTTAGACCCTTTGTGGGTGGGCTTCTCATTTCTTCTTTTCGGGATCTGTTTTCATCTAACACAGCTTTTTGATCAATTCTCTTTTTCACCAATTATATGTCCTTTCAGGTTTTTTTCTTGATAGTCTCTCTCTGGTATGTCTGAAGGTTTTATTTCCCTCTACTTCCCTTCTCTACTAGTGTCTGCTCACACACCCAGGTATGGATTTTTTCTGGTTCTCCTGAACTGAAACCTTTCCTATTTTCCTTTGTTCCTCCTTCTCACTCCCCAGGCCCTATTTTTATTCTCTGGTTCTTTTATTTTATCACTTCTCCTCCTACCCAGGCTCCAGTTTATCCACTCAGCATCTCATTTTTTCACCTTCTCTCACAGCTTTTTTTTCCAACTGCCACTTTGGGTGGATTCTGAGTCCCTCCCCAGCTTGAGCTGCCCTCTCATTTGCTCTTTCTCTCCCCAGGACAGCATTCTATATTGCTGCATCACAGCTGCAGCAGGTGCTATTGCCAGGGTCCGGGTTACTACACTAACTCTGAATGGATAAAGTAGACTCAGTATATGGATGGGTGGATGAAGGAAGGGTAGGAGAGAGAGCAGACGGATAGAGAGATACAAAAGAAATGTAAAATAAAAATCCCATTTAGCCTATGCATGAAATGGGGAAACATACATACCCCACACACTGCTGAATCCTGAACTGATGTAAATAGGCATAGCTGGCTCATTTTTCATAGGAACTGTGATCAGATAAAATCATGGATTACATACAGTGGATGGCTTTCCGTGTCTGTTCCCTGGTTCATTTTTATGGAGAACAATTAGTTCTGTTTATATTTTATGAAACTGCAATATTGTCCTTCCCATGTCTGTGCAAACTTCCTATATCCTTGAGCTCTACCACATGATGTTTCAAAAGATTATCTTTGCAAAAGAATGACACCTAGACACGCTGGAGCTATTTTAATCCCATCAAGGTCATTATCACAGACTTTTTAAAAAGCATTTCTTTTCTATTTAACTATCCTATTTATAGTCTGAGTTTATCTACAGATTTCACATTCAATAAATGTAAAGCTTATTCTGATAAGCCAGGGTGCATGAGTTGTTTCACCCCCAGAACTTGCTTATAACATTTTGCTTCCATTGAGAATACAGCTAATGTAACAGAATAATATTTTTAGAGTGTTTAAAATGTGTAGCTAAGACATTGTGGCAGAAAGGGGACATTGATGAAGGGTTGGCTACATGTTTTAGACACTTAAAGGTGATACCAGTGTGCTAAGATCTCTCTGCTACTATATTTGTAACTAATTAAAAAGGACAAACAGTAAATGGGAAAGAAATCAGGAAAATGTAGGTTATATTAAACAGACAAAAATCAAAATAGCAATAGCACACTTTTGATCGAGGCACTAAGCAATTTATTTCATTAAGTAGAGACACCTGAGGGGGATTAAACATTGCTAAAGAGGTCGGCTGAGCACAGAATTTGTCAAGGGAATTTCTATACAGCCTTTCACACCTCTTGGTCACAGATTTTAATCCAGCCGTAGGCCTTGACCGAGCAATCTGATCCGAGCAGTCAGACCACCACACTAAAACAATGACTTCAGTGAGACACCTTGTAGGAACACGGGTTCATCTGCATGGACCAGACTGCATGATAGGACTTAAGTAATAACCTAAAGTTATTACCATTTAACAGCACTTTGGTGGCAAAGCAGAAGCTATCCTCCCTCCATTGCTAGCGGAAAATCGTCCACTTCACCTGCAAAAAATCGAACATTCCAAATGTCATTACAGATCACAAGGCCTGAAATGGCCAAAATGCTCTGTCCTCTGTGGAGGTTGAATCTCTGTGTCAAAGCTGAAGCGCAGTGGGGCTGAGCAGTTTGCACTGCTACCTGTTCTGTGGCTATACGGAGAGCTTTATCTTTATTTGTACCACCCGGCCATCAAAAATAGGGCTGCAATTGTGAATGATCTCCAGCGGCCAATAAACTTTCCAATAATCATAAAGTAAGCTGGGCGATGTGAATACAACTGCACAGAGAGAAGAGGGATAATTCAACACTGGCTGACAGAGATTGATCACTTTAGATAAGCTATTACCAGCAGGAGAGTGGGGTGGGAGGAGGTATTGTTTCATGATCTCTGTATATAATGTCTTCTGCAGTTTCCACAGTATGCATCCGATGAAGTGAGCTGTAGCTCACGAAAGCTTATGCTCAAATAAATTGGTTAATCTCTAAGGTGCCACAAGTACTCCTTTTCTTTTTGTGAATACAGACTAACACAGCTGTTACTCTGAAACCTTCCTAAGAATGGTTTTGTTAAATACCCTGTCAGCATTTCACTTCAATGTATGTTGAGGGGCTTCCAGTTTCACTAGTTCAGCTGATCATAACTGAATCAGTAATGCATGGGAAGAGAGACTACCAACCCCGAATTCCAACTGGAAACTTATTGGGAACCAGAGGAGATCCCAGAAAACTGGTGTTATGTATGTCTGGGGGAGTTCCACTTAATACAGAACAGTTGCATTCTACATGCGTGGTCATAAGTAAAACTGGGTGAAATTTTTAGTGCAAACCATTGTTTTCCCCAAGAAATGCAGAGTTGGGCTGATTGAAACCGTTTCTAAATTTGAGTCATTTACAGCTAATAGTTTTGGTAGAATTTAAAAAAAAACTGGAACTGTTGAAAAGGTACATTTCTGGAACACAACATTTAAACTTTTCAATTCTGAAAGATGATTCATGTCAGAATTTCACTCCTTTTTCTTTATAACATATTATAGAACATTTTAAAACCTCAAAAATAAAACAAAATATTTTGTTTGATGCAAAACTAATTTTTGTTTGTTTGCTTGTTTTGTTTTACCAGAAAAAATTATTATTTTTTTTGTTTCCAGTCAACCTTAATTTTTTTTCCCATTTTGTGGGGGGACTGGGAGGCTTGGCCATCAATAAAAAAAAATTAGTTCTTCACACAGCTCTAGTCTTAAGTCAAGGTACCACATAGGGTTCAGTAAAGTGATCTAATCTTAAGGTGATAGAAGCATGTTTAATGGATTTTATTCCCTATGAGTACCCTGAATTGACTAGTCTTTAAATCTAAGCTACTCCAATTCATATTTCTCAGAGGCATTTGGCTAAGTGATACCGTATTCACAAGGGTAGGAATGACCACAGTTTCTTTGTACCCCTGAATATATGTGAATCCACCTGTTGTCTCTTCCTTAGCTTGTAAGCTCTTTGAGGCAGGACATTGCCTAGCACAATTGGAGTTCTGGTCTATGACTGGGGTTTCTACATGCTATGGTAATACAAATAAATAATAAGCTAGCGAGATCCCTTTGCTGGAGTTGAGGTCAGTCTTACTAGAGCCATTTTATTTACATTCAACTCCACTGAATTCAAAATCTCGGAAATGGCACATGTAGGTTTTCTGACAAGCAGTTGACTGTTAATATGACAGTTCCAAACCACTCTGTGTACAAGCTGACCTAATTCTGACCTGGCAAGTAACAGTTAAAGAAAAACAAATCTATGCTTGCAATGGCTTATCATTAACTGACTGACGTGCTGAATATTTTTGTTTCATTAAAAAAAAAACACAAAACAAGCATTGTGAAATGTCATTACTCATACCAAAATAAAGAAAAAAAATCTATGAGTGACAGGGTGTGATTATTTCCTCTCAGCACACCAAACTAGTATTTAGAAAAAAGGACTTCAGAGAGAATCAGCCTCTTGGTTCAAAACCAAGCTACATAGCACTGGCTAGATTGCTCTCCAGAGATGGTGTAAAATTGTTCCCTGCTCAGAGTCTATAGAGAGTAGTGCTAATCAGTGGGTGGGGCTTCCAGGGCTTGGAAAAGGATAAAAATAAAATCAAAACAATGGGCTTGATTCCTCTTCTCATTTGCTCAGGGGTCAGTGGAGGTGTACTGATGTAAATCTAGCAAGAGAGGAGAATACGGCCCATTAATAGTTTTAAAAACAAATTTTTATTCTCCCTGACCCTCAGTGTACCTATGTAGCACCTCTAAATTTGGCCCCATGAGCTTTACCTTAACAGCATGGACCAAATTCAGTCCTGTGCTAAAAGGATGTAATAACTCCTACTGAAGTCAACGTGAACTGCAGCCATTTACTCCAGAACCTGACTCTGCTCTCACTCACACCAGTGTAAATTTGCCGAGGTCAATCAAGTTGATTCTCAGTCTAATAACATATTCAGTATTCTGGATACTGGCCAATGCACCTTGAGTGTAATTTATGCTTTACTTTCCGTTGTCCCCATCCCCAACCCTCCGGGGCCTTAGCATACAGATATCTGGAGCCCAGTACATTCTGATCACACACCCTGCCTCTAGTTCCTTTGTTCCAGCAGCTGGGTATGAGGTGGACATATGGCTGTCTGAAAAGCTCCATGCCAACTGGGGAGCCCCCTTACATTTAGGATTCTGGCCCCTAAAAAGCCACTTTGCACCACGAGAGTGGCATGATGGGGCTTTAGAAGAATGTAGAGTCTGACGCAATGTATTTATCATGTTATAAAGCTGGCATAAGCAACAGGAATGAAATATGGCTCCTTATTAGAGCCGGGCAAAATTTTTCAATTGAAACCTTTTTTCAATCAAAAATGCAGACTTGGGTCAAACAAAACCTTCCATGAATTCTTGTCAAATTCACCAATTGTTTCATTTGCAGGGAAAAAAAGTATTCTGAAGAAACCTAAACTTTTTATTATTTAAAATAAAACATTTTGATTTCTCAATTCAAAATGACTTTTTGTTTCGAAATTTCCTTCAATGTAATTTTTTAAAGGGTCTCTATAAAAATGAGACATGTCACTCAATCCCAAATGATTTTCTTTTCTTTTTAAATTTTCAATTCATTGAAAATTTTGAAAAAAAGATTGGTTTTGAGTCATCCCAAAACATTTATTTTTCAGCAAACCAAATGATTAGACAGATAGAGAGATATCAGACATTTGCACAGCACTACTTGATATATTATCAACAGTATGATTTTTTTTCTAAGTAAAAAATTGGGACACCTCAATCCCCTACATTTTTCAGGACAATATAATCCCTTTCTATGCATGACATCTAATGCACAATCAGATAATTGACGTACTGTATATTGCAATGGGGGAACATATTCTAAATGGTTTGGGTCATTGCCCATGGGTAGGAGATAACTCTATACCTCTGTATTGAATAGAACATTTCAATTTAATTCCACTGGGACATGTCAGAACTCTTTCAAATACATTTATATTTTAATAATGGATTAGTGATATATCAATTAATATGTACCAATAATCCAATTAAAAATATTCTCTGAATAGACATTCTGGCTGTATTCCAAATTTACAGACTATATAAACAATCTAATGGAAACATTAGGTGCCGGGATGCATATTTTGTTTTCTAATTATGGTAATATTTGGCTGACATTGAACCAATTTACATGTAGAAACCAAACAATTTAAAAGGTCACATAACTAAAACGTGTGCATTTTATATATGCAAATTGGTATGTAACAAATTAGCATGTGCAAACAAGACTGAACTTTATTGCACATGCACTCACTAACACATGGAGATGAGCAACTAATTTGTGCCTTTATTTGCATTTTATAATTGCCTATCATAAATTCTAAAAGCAGAACCAAATTCATATTAAAATTAGAAAATAAAGTTGCAACCAATGTTGTGAACATTCTGGCCTCCATCCTCTTCCCACTGAAGACAATGGGAGTTTTGTTATTTACATTAATGGGAACAGGATCATGCCTTCTGGGGGAGTTTTTGGACCATGTGGGCCTGAGAGGAAGAATAATCCGCATTTTTCTGAGAGTGAGGTGTGTGTGGTGGTTTGAGCAAAGAACTGGGAGCCAGAAATTCCTGAGTACTAATTCTGCCTCTGAATTGATGTTAACCCTTCCAGAAACATAGACCAACTTCTGTCTCAGTTTTCTTATCTACAAAATGAGGATATAATAATCATTTCCTTCAGACTGCTCTAATTTCCATAGAACCAGATAGGCCCAGAACAATAGAGTAAAATGAGAAATCTTGAAATTAGGGCAGTGGTCAGGAACTGATTTTGGCTCTATATGACCTTTGTCAAGTCACTTAATCTCTTCTGGCCTCAACTCCCAATCTATAAAATGGGAATAACTACCTGAGTTGATCAAAAATATTGCCAACTAAATTATTTTTCCCCTGAAAAAAATTAGGTATAATAGAAATTTCTGGTTTCAGAGTAACAGCCATGTTAGTCTGTATTCGCAAAAAGAAAAGGAGTACTTGTGGCACCTTAGAGACTAACCAATTTATTTGAGCATAAGCTTTCGTGAGAAAGCTTATGCTCAAATAAATTGGTTAGTCTCTAAGGTGCCACAAGTACTCCTTTTCTTTTTATAGAAATTTCTGTTTCTGTGGAAAAATCATTTTAAGTGAAGATAGCAGGGTTTTCAATAAATCTTAGAACCAATTTTATTTATTGATTGATTTTTGACAATTGACAGTCAAAAAAGATCAGTTTTAGGCTGAAAACTTTTCAGTTTTTGTTTGTTGAAAATTGAAACTTTTTGGTTTTGTTTTCCAAAACAAAACAAAAAAGTTCTCAATATTCAACAAAACCCACATTTTTTCAGGGGAAGTTTTGACAAAAATGATTTTTTTTTTAATTTTCATTGAAATTTTTTACAGGAAAAACAATCACTTTCTGACCAGCTGTAATAGTAACACTTCTTTTTAAACAACATCCGAAACACCGGCCTTGGTGGTGATGGGGGACTTCAACTATCCAGACATCTGTTGGGAAAATAATGCAGCAGGGCACAGATTGTCCAACAAGTTCTGGGAATGCATTGAAGACAACTTTTATTATAGAAGGCAGAGAAAGCAACTAGGGGAGAGGTTATTCTGGGTTTGATTCTGACAAACAGGGAGGAACAAATTGGTAATCCGAAGATGGAAGACACCTTGTGTGAAAGTGATCATAAGAATTCATGTCTCTAAGGAATGATGGGGGAATCAATGGAATAAAGACAATGGATGTCAAGAAGGCAGACTTTAGCAGACTCAGAGAATTGGTTGGTAAGATCCCATGGGAAGCAAGTCTAAGGGAAAAAAAAATTCAGGAGAGATGGAAGTTTTTTAAAGCGACATTATTAAGGGCACAAGAATACACTGTACAAATTCACAGGAAAGATAGAAACTCTCTATCAAAATGTAAAATCAAAATTCAAAATGTAAAAGGCTACCCTGGCTTAATGGTTAAGCCTTAACCAAGAGTTCTTCTATGACCTGAAACTCAAAAGACTATCATTCAAGAAGTCGAAACTAGGTCAAACTACAAAAGATGAGTATAAAATCCCCCCCCACAAAATTAGAAAGGCCAAGGCACAAAATGAGATTAAACCAGCTATGAATATAAAGGGTAACAAGAAAGCATTTTACAAATACATGAGAAGCAAGAGCAAACAGGGTAGGACCATTACTAAATGAGGAAGGAAGGAGAATAATAGAAAATGGGCAAAGAGTTAAATGTCTTTTTTGTTTCAGTTTTTACCAAAAAAATTTAGCACTGATCTGATAACTAACATAGAGATCATCAATGTAAATAGAGTAGGATCTAAGGCTAAAATAGGAAAAGAACAAGTTAAGAATTACTTAGACAAGTTAGATCTCTTCAAGTCAGCAAGGCCTGATCAAAAACATCCTAGCAGACTGAAGAGATCTCTCAGCCATTAGTGAAATTATCTCTGAGAGCTTGTGGAGGGAGGAAGATGGGAAAATGGCAAATATAGTACTGTCAATAAAAAGGGGGATAAGGACAACCCAGGGAATTATAGACCAATCAGCTTAACTTTGGTACCTGGAAAGATAATAGAGCAAATATTCAAACAATCAGTTTGTAAGCACCTAGAAGAAAATCAAGTTAATAAGTAACAGGCAACATGGATTTTTCAAAAACAAATCATGTCAAATCAACTTAATATCCTTCTTTGATAGGGCAACAAGCCTTATGGATGGGAAGAAGCAGTATACATTATATATTTTAATTTTAGAAAGGCTTTTGATACTGTCTCACATAACCTTCTCATGAACAAACTTAAGCAATATAGCTGAGATGAATTTACTGTAAAGTGGGTGCACAGCTGGCTGGAAAAACCATACTCAGAGTAGTTATGAATGGTTCACAATTGAGCTGGAAGGGTATATTGAGTAGGGTTCCACAGAGATTTGTCCTGGTTCTGGTTCTATTGAATATCTTCATAAATGATTTGGGTAAAGTCATAGAGAGCACACTTAATAAAGTTTGCTGGTGATACCAAGTTGAAAGGGATTGCAAGCATTTTGGAGGACAGGATTAAAATTCAAAATGTTCTTGACAATCTGGAGAAATGGTCTGAAGTAGGATGAAATTCAGTAACAACAAATGCAAAGTACTGCAGTTAGTTAGGAAGAAATAATTATTTACACTAATACAAAATGGGGGAAACTGCTTAGGAAGGAATACTGCAGAAAAGAATCTGGGGATTATAGTGGATCACAAACAAAATATGAGTCAACAATATAATGCTGTTGCAAAAACAGTGAACATCATTCTGGTATATATTAGCAGGAGTGTTGTAAGCAAGACACAAGAAATAATACTTCCACTCTACTCAGCACTGATAAGGACTCAGTTGGAATATTGTTCCAGTTCTGGGTACCACACTTAGGACAGATGTCTACAAATTAGAGAAAGTCCAGAGAAGAGCAAGAAAAATGATTAAAGGTCTGCATGGGAAGACTGAAAAAATTGGGGTTTTTTTACTCTGGAGTAAATTTACTCTGGAAAAGAGAAGACTGAGGGGGACATGATAACAGTCTTCTAGTACATAAAAGGTTATTATATAGAGGAGGGTGATAAATTGTTCTCCTTAACCACTGAGGACAGGACAAGTAGTAACAGGCTTAAATTGCAGCAAGGGAGATGTAGCTTGGACATTCGGAAAACTTCCTAACTGTAAGGGTAGTGAAGCACTGAACCAAATAATCTAGAGAGGTTGTGTCATTGGAGCTTTAGGTTAAACAAACATCTGCCAGAGATGGTCAAGATACTTAGTTCTGCCTCAGTGTAGGGGACTGGACTAGATGACCTATCAAGGGCCCTTCCAGTTTTATATTTCTATGAGTCTATTATTCTTTTCTGCGATCCTTTGTCTGTCTAGTCTATTTACCTGGGGAAAACTCATATAAAGGTTAGGGTTTAGCGTGCCAGTGGATATTTAGATGATAAGCTGTTTGGGACAGGAGCTGCTTCTTATTATGTGTATGTTCATTGCCTAGTTACAGTACAATGGAGCCCAAGTCTCAGATGGGACCTTTAGACTGTACTATAATACAAATGAATAACAATAAGGAGGAAGTCCCTTATCAGCCACAAATGAGTATCTGGCCCTAGATGTCAGTGAGCAAATAGTGTTTCCAAGTGATGGGGAATGCTCAGTTGTTGATGAAAAGGTAATGAATTACAATACAAGTGAAAAGGCAAACATAATGGAACCATCACTGTTTCCTGAGATGTTTGATCATTTATTTAGAAGAAAATATTTATTTGGCTTCAGCATTGGTCACATGACATTCACAGGCAAATCTCAGACTACAATTCTATCCTAGCCTGCTGAAATGGAGTCCAACAAAGCATCTGATACATGGGAAGAAATACAAAAGATCCAAAGGTGCAAAAGGGTACAAACTAGTTTAACGATAAAAAGGCTAATTTGAGAAACAGAGCTGTGATCGTTTCTTGCTCACAATAGAGACTATTAGAATGCATAGCTGTTAAGATTAGTATGATATCCAGGGGATAAATCATTAATTCTTTAGTAGCAAAAAATAATATCTACAGGAATGGGAATTCAGATGAACAGAGACTTTTACTATTTATTGTCAAGCTATATTTCTTTCTTTCTTTCTTTCCTCCCAGAACTGCATGTGCACACGACACCCAGTAGTTCTTTGGTTCCTGAGTTTCCCTGTGAGAAATAAATGTATCCATCTGAAGAGATCTCATTTAATAATGAACCCTTCCTTTAAGAAGAAAGCAAAGTTTCCACATAGGCAGCTCCCAAAAAAGGGAGCTAGGAGTGATAAGATTGGAGTTATTGAAGCTTCTGGATCCAGACACTGACACAAGATGGAGTCACTGGAAAGGACAAAGAGACAACGTCTAGTAGATGAAAGACAGTGCCTTTTTACTGCGGGGGGGTGGGGTGGAAGAGGTACAGGTTTTTGGATGAACAACAGGGAGAATCCTAACTGTGAACTGAGGCACTGTCACAGCTAACACATAAGATATCATTACTTATCTGTGTCCTTTATCATGTCAGTTTCCCAGCTCATAGTACTGCAGATTCCCACAGCTGTGGCTACATGAGAATATGAGTAAATGCTACCCTTCCCCACTCTTTTCCCTAAATAAACAATACCCTGTTGAAATGCAGCTAAAATTGACGCTGGTTTGTGGATCTGGAGAAGTTGTTTACAACTGCTGTCTCTATATTCCTATGAACTAAAGGGGTCAGATCTCCAATTAGTGTAAATCAGTGTAGCTCTATGGAATTAAACATGACAGATGTGATGATTTGGAAACATGGAATATTCAAATACTGTTGTATCAACTTTATAAATGTTATATGTATCTTTATGGGCTCAATAGTTATTGTATTCCTGGCTCAATGAGTGAGCTAAAGGATGCTCCCTCTAGGAACTACAGTCACAGTGTGAGTGGGCGAGTGAGATGTGGTTAATGCAAATCCGTAATGCAAGTGGCAAATCTGTGGCAGTTTCATTCCCTGGGGAAATGGCATATAGTGGTTTGACCTGGTTCAAAAAACCTGAGAACACAGAAGACTTGAGACTGTACAAATTAACTGCCCTGACTTAGGTATAGAAGTCATTCACACTCAATCGAAGAACAGACATGACCAAGAGAGACAAGCCCTGGGTAGCAGAAGGTGCCAGCACTGGAAGTAAGGGTTCCAGGCGGACATAAAGTGAACTCTCCGGTCTTAAGGATGCTGAGTTACGGTGACTCATTCTGGCTCTATTTGGAAAGAATGGTTTCCAAACTTCACATTCCTCTTCCAGATAGTCTTACAGAAAGCAACAGGTTGGTGTGGTCAATTACTCCTCCTCCTGCTGCTGTAACCTTATTTAAAGAAACTCATTTAGCAATTCTCCATAATACAGTACAATAACTACCCTATTCATTGGATTGCTTAGAGGAAGACCTGGGATTGGCTTTTAGGAGGTTTGTTTTTCCAACGTTCATGAACAGAGCTGGCCAAAACATCTCATACTTTGAAATTTTTGATGAAAAACGAGGACACATTTTGTTGTGAAAATGTTCACCAGAAGACTCATCCTATTTTTGACCAAATACAGAGCTGGACAAAAAAACTTCAATGTTGATTTTTTTTTCAGCAAAAAAGAGAGAAAATTTTTGTGACGATTTTTTGGGAAAAAAACAACAACTTTCTATTTGTTTTCACCAGCTCTATTCATTAGATTTGTTTCTGACAAATGCTTGTGCTATTCAATTACTGCACCCAAAGTAGCTGATAGGCGCAATGTAACCAATATATATTAAAAAATAAAGAGGAAAATATTTCTCTTTCCCATATCCCTCTGCAAGGCATAACATTGTCCTTGTGTTCACATGCTAAGCAATTTAATCCTGTATTTAGGCTTAGTTTAATGAGACAGCAGATGCAGTATGAAATATTGCACTAAATTAACAAAAGGAGATAAAAATACCAACAGCATTAGCATTAAATGAATATAAGCATATTAATATATAGTTTCATTAGAAGTCTCTTCAGAAAAAGTCCTTGAAATGTATTCTCTCTCTTCTGGATCTTACGGTCAAAGAGACTCACTGTTGAACTGTGGTGAAAGTTTTATGAACAGTCCAATCTCTTCATAGCACTTAAAGTGAGCATAAACTTCGTTCTCTGAACTATAAAGGAACTAAGTGTATCAGAATACCCAATATCTGAGGTACTGAGATGCTAGAATGAGACTGAGTCATTGCTAAGTTAAATTCACTATGTGCTCACCAGAATCTTGCCCAGTTATTAAGTGAATCTTAGGTAGTTTGAAATTCAGAACTATGAGGAATTAAGACACTCCTTTAAGTGATTATGGTGCACAACTAGTGTTTGGTGGTCCACATTAGGTACAATTTTATACTTTAGTTTTTGAGCTGTTCAGAAAGCATGTACTTTTAGAGTTTTTTTCAATTGGAAAAACTGAAAACCCAAAAATGAAAAGAAAAAAAAAAAGTTCAGGATTCAACAATCAAAAAATGAAAGAAAAATTCAGACAAAAATTGATGAAGATTGGAAAAAGTTCTGCTGAAAAGTGAAAAATAGGAGCCAAAAGTTTTTAGTTTTCTGATGTAACATTGACAAGTTTTGAGGAAAGCAGACAAGTCTTGATGGAAATTTTTCAATCAGCCTTAGTATGGCAAGTCATTCTATCACTAAATAGTTGAGTTGTATCTTATCTATGAGAAAGTATCAAGAGGTAACACTAAAAATTGGGTGGGTTCATTGGTTGGAGTTAGATGGATTCAGGAGAAAGATGGACATGAACATCCCAGGTATAGTGACAGTATCTTTGCCATGTACTGTGAAAGGCATAACCCTTTCTCTAAATAAATAGGAAGCCTTTTCCAGCTTGTGCTTCATATTCACAACCTGCTTATAGTAAATGGTTGTATGCTGATATATCTCTGAATATGGCAATTGTGCTTTGCAACCCGAGAGCATAAAGGGAGGACTTTGGTGAATGGTGGTAGAACACAAGGTTAAAAGGCAAATCCACCATAGTAGGGTAAAAGTATTTTTCTTCCTAATTAGAAACAGTACACATGGCAGACCAGAATACTAATAACTCCTATTATCCAGATGTCTTGTGGGGCATCTGAAACCATATGTGTAATCACAGTTTTATAAATATAAGTTTTTTTATTTCTCTGTTATTATTTATTTGTATTACCAAGATGCCTAGAAGCTGTAGTCGTGCACCAGGACCCTATTGTGCTAGGTTCTGTACAAACACAGAACAAAGACTGAATTTTGTCTCAGAGCCTGGGCTCCAGCCCAAGCGAGAAAGTCTACATTGCTACTTTTAGTTCCATAGAGTGAGCCCTGCACACCCGAGTCATTTGACCCAGGCTCTGACACTCACTGCTGAGGGGGGTGGGGGGCTTGCAGTGTAGAGATACCTTAACTCCCTTAGGCTTCTTTGAAAAATCACAGCTTTAATGTTTATGCTGAAAAGTTCTGACCTTTCCATGCTCATTGGCATGAGAGGGGAAGAGTGGGTATTTCAAGGGTGGGAAAGAAAAGATGTTTCTCTACAGTGCTTGAGAAAACAATGATGAATGACATTTAGACATGTTCAACTTATGCTACTATTAAACCTCTCAATAGTGATTAATAAACCTATCAAAACTAAAGCTGGGTGAGTAATTTATAACTAATTATTCATTCATTAAATTTCACTCTGCTGCTGAGTTTCAGTGAAAATTTTCTTGACTGTATTTGTCTTTCAAAAATGTTCACTAAATAATTTCTATGAATAATTTTTAATCTATAGCTTATTTAGTGAATGTCCATTGCATTATGAGTTCATGTCCTTACCAGATGAATTCCAGTCACAAAAAGACCAGAAAATCCAAATAAGCAGCAAATCACTCTCTCACTGATTTCTTTGAAACGTTGCTTTTGTTTAAGGACCTAGATTGCAGCAGAACACCCAGCATGGAACGTGCTAGACCTCTTGCAGTCTTCTGATAAACTGGGAGTTTTTCTTAGAATAATCAGTTATTACTTGAATAGGCCTCCAGAGCAGACGAGGGTGATCTATGGGTGTATGGAGCTGTCAGATGCCCAGATTGACAGATATCTGGATTTTGCACCTTCTAGTCAGGATGGAATTTGTTTGCTGCATAAAAATTATGAGGCTTTTATTCTAAAACAGCCATGGGACTTGTTCACAATAGACCTATACCCAGATAGATATATACTGTTTTTTCTTCTGTCAGTGGATGTAAACAAACTATATCTGAGATAAAATATGGTTTACAAGCCCAGTGAATTGATAGAGCTGCATATCCTTTTGTGCCAGATGTTACAAATATGCAGACAGACAGTTCTTATTGATCCAAATGGTCTGAAGAAATTCCATTTGAAAGCATATGTATTTCTGCCTGTCATTTTGATGTGCTTGACATGGCAATGCCAGGAATGCAAATATGTGAGAAGAAAGTATGCTCTCATGTTATAACAGCAGATTTCTCTGCCAGACAGTTGGAAATATATTGCACAACTAATCATAGATCAGAGGAGACATGATCATCATCATAACTCATCTAAAGACATAAAAGAGGACTTGATATCAAGCAGTGTGGACTTTTTTTTTTTAATTTGAACCATTTCAGTCTTGCCTGTTACAAATATGAACCCACCAGTTGCTCTTCTTACAATCAAAGTACAGTGGCTTCAACTGGAAAGCCTTCCAAAAAACAAAATAAGTCTTGCAGGTCCTTCCCATACAGTGAAAGAAATCACAGCCTTCTCCCTCAAAACCCCACAAAGACCTGTAGCATCCAATGTATTCAACAACAAAATTTACAAAACCATGTGATGGCTAATTGGCCTGAAAGCCAATTAGTTAGCCTTCTTCAAATCTTATCCTCTTTTGGCTTTCATGAGTCTGTCATCTCCTAGTTCTTTTCCTACCACTTTAATTGCTCCTTCAGAGTCTTATTTAGTGGGTCCCCTTTGCCCCCTTCGAGCTCCATCTTTGGCCCACTTCTTTTCTGCCCGTACACCTTATCTCTGGGGAAGGCTCTAATTCTACTCTGCTCCAGATCTAGTCTTCCTCATTCCAAACAAAAATCTCACCTTGTCTTTCCAATATCTCATGGATGTCCAGCTACCAACGCAACAATATGCCAACACTGAGCTCTTGATCTTCATGCCACAGCCTCCCCACCCTCTTTCTCATCATATGGACAACATCACCATAAGCATGTAATTCGGGCCCTTAATCTGAGTCATTGAGCACTCTCCCTATACCCACACCTCCAGACCACCATCATCTTGTATTCTGTAACCTCTGGCCTTCATGCAGCCAGACTTGCCCCCTTGAATATATTCAAAATGCAGCTGCTTAAACTATCTTCTGTTATTCTGACTACATCATTCTTTCTTTGTGTGCCTCCACTGGCTTCCTCTTCTTTATCATATCACATACAATCTTCTTATCTTCACCATTAGGGATCTTCCTGACTGAATCTCACTCTAGCTAGCTGTTCTATTAACTCATTTTGACATTGATTGTCACTTTTGACCCACCAATATTCCTGGCCTTCTACCAGTGAGCTTTTGTAACTCATCTGTCAGGTCACCCTGTCTGCAAAACCTCTCAAGCAGAAAAATCTGTCTAGCCACCTTTGCATCTATTTTCAAATTCCTCCTTAAAACTCACCTCTTGCTATGATGCCAATGAGGCATTGTCAGGTGACCATGTTAAGGAAAGTGGCAAACGGTAACTAGTGCTAATTGTACCAAGATATGCTTGCCTTATTGTTAACCCATCTTCCACTTTTGAGGTGGTGGAAAGCAGAATAAAAAATTATAAGTGGGCATCTGCCAATATTTTCACAGAGAATAATGAAGTGACATCACCTTCCATTTTCTCTGCCCAACTTGGCAGGAATAGAAGCTACTGATTTCAGAATGTCAATGGGAATATTTGTGCAAGGACATCTGTGACTGTTTCATTGAAGCACACTCGTGTAGACGCCACCTGTCACTGTGTGACATGGCAACATCATGTGTTTGCAATCCCACCAGGATCCCATGATTGTAGGGGTTCTCTGCAATTTTTTCTGCATTCTGCAATATTCTGCAAATTCAGAATTTTAAATTTGGGGGGAAAGTGTTTTGCATCTTTTTTCACTTCCAGGTTTACAGCCACCTAATGTGCTTCTTCAGTGTTAATTCACCTTGCTGAAAGCTGGGCAAAATTTTGCTCTCCGAGCGCTCTCCCTGTATTGTGGTACCGGAATTTTTCCAGTATTATTTGCCTCAGATTTTAAAGGAAAACTATTATAAACGTTGGGCCTGATTCTCCATTGAGTGCATGTTGTGTAGTCATTTCTACCCATGTAAAGCTACAGCATTCTTATATGTTAGCAGTTTAAATATACCTATATAATAGTGACTATTCAATATAGAAATCCTTGATTGTTGTCAGATTCAAAGCATGTTCATGAAAGCTCAGTTGCTTTGGTCAACTTGAGACTACCCAGAGCCACAGTTTATGGTCTATTAAAGCAGTGCACCTGTTCTCATGGTGGCCAATACAAACAATATTAAGACATATTGAAGTCAAATTTGAAAGCACATCAAGTTGACCTCCAACAACTGGGAAGCAACAACTCTTGAAAGACCAAGATGGCATCAGATTTGTCATGTCACCATTAACTACTTTGATATAAGGCCCATTCACACCTTTTGTGAAAAACATGAACAGCGCAAAGCAAGGATACAACATTTTGCAATGGTCATGGACAAACTTGTCTGTACGACATGTAAACATGTTTTCTATTCTGACATTTGTCTGGACTCACATAAACAGGTCAACATATAGTGTTTTCTGAATCCTCATATGTTAACATCGGCATAAGAATCCCAGTTCAGCAAAACACTTAGCATGTGGTCAACCACATCTCTAGCCCGCAACTCATTTAAAAATGGTCGTGTTTTCCTGATCTGAAGGATAATGGCTACACAAGGTTCAGAAAGATGGATTATCAGGTCCAGTGTGTCAGGATGGAGACAGTCTTGATAAGCTAATTTTTTTAATAGTTCATCATATTGTTATGCTGTGTTTCAGTACTGATGCCACATGAAAAAAAAACTTGAAAAATATTCTCTTCAGGGAAGCCTGTGTGTCTGAGATATATCTTTTGCCTGTCTTCCCCTATTCTGTATTATCGGTCAGATACTGCATGCATGAAAACGCGATCTTTGTGCTTCAGGAGTTTATTAGTCTCAGATGTGCATGCTTATCTGCTCTTCCTGCTGCATGCCTCATCTGAAATTACAGTCTCCATTGGTGTCCTCATCATTAGTTGCAGTGGAAATATCAGCAAGGAGGAAATAAAAATATTAATAATGGGCCAAGTTCTTTTAGGTTACTTAATTCATTAATTAGATTGTGAACACTTTGGGGCAGGGACTGTTTTTTTGTTCTGGGTTTGTACAGTGCCTGGCAGAATGGGGTCTGGGCCATGACTGGGGTTTCGACATACACCACAATAACTCATCCCTAGCACAGTTACATCAGGGATGAGTTTATTAGTAAAGTTTGACCTGGTAGAGCTTTTACATGAAAGTTTAGGGCTATATCCTCAGCAGGCGTAAGGGGCTGCGGGGACACAGATTTATACCAGTTGAGGATCTGGTAAACGGTTTAGAGCATTATCAAGTACATAGTCCCAACTCTTAAATAATATAACAACATTTATCCAGTACAACAAATGCTGCTTTTATTTTGATTTTCTAAAAAGAAAAAGAAAAAAATGAGGCTACCGCTTGTATAATGGAATCTATGCTTCTGATACAGTATTATAATAATAGTTCTGCTGGACATCTCAAATAGATGCATTGTACCCCTCCCCCCCATTCATTATTACCTAATATTTTACTTTTCTTCATAGCTTTTTCTTTTATAGGTCCCCTTGCCTTTTTCCATTGGTGCAAAAGGATATGGATTCTTTGGGAAATTTCCAATTGAGTCCTCAAATGAGTTATATAGACCTAGCTCTTCGTTTAGCCATTCACAACATAAATTCAGCTAAGTGAACGGAATAAAATATGGTCTGAACGTTGTAGTTACTATACTGCCCCATGAATGTAGTCTCCTTTAAAAGAAAAGTTCCATTTGTCATTATGTCACCAACTTCTAACCTCTGTCAGAGTGGAGGTGTACCTAACTTTGAACAGGCTTTGAGAAGAAATTTGTGCTTAAACTAGTTCATCCAGCAGCTATAACTAAAATCCCTGTTAATTGGCCAACAAAGTTTCTTTCTGAATTTCATTATTAGCACTTACTTATAACATTTTCTTTTCAGAGCCAGCAGTGAATACAGATTTATAAGAAGCAGTGCTTTCAAGCTCAACATTAAGGGTTTGTCTATATGACCACTGAGCTTGTGGCAAGCCGGGGTTGGGGCAATCCCTACTTCACACTAACCCTTTGCTGCTGCTCACTAAAAGTTCCATAGTGCACTTTGAGCTAACCTGCTTTGATCTTCTACTAGTTTAAATCAGCCTGGGTCTAATGCAATCAATGGAGCTATGCTGATTTACACCAGTTGAGGATCAGGTCCTGAGTATTTTATTCTACCAGCAGACTAAGTGAAGGTGGGTTATTCTTGCTCTGCTTAGGCTTCACAAACAGTGCAGTAATGCCAGGTTATAAAAGCAAGGCAGAATGTTGGGAATTTCACTTTGCAAGACAAATATTGCACACAAGTAATTATAACTCAGCATTAAAAAAGGTCCTATCAAGTTTTAACTTTGAAATCTAAAAGCACAATTAATATTGTTTCATTGCGACAGGAAAACATGACACATTATGCAGAAATAACAGCAATGCATTCTCCAGAGCTAGTGGACTGCAAGCAAATCTAAGAAACTGAGTCACAGTTTTGTATGAAAATAAAGTATTGTTTCGAAACTAATGGATTAACAGAACAAGAAACACTACAAGTGCTGTGCCACAGATGTCACACTACCAGAAATTCATCAATAAAAGAGCACAATCAAACAAGGTATAGGCACTCAATTTCAGCTTTGCAATGTAAACATCTTGGAGAACCTGGAACACTTGGGCCCCTAGATTATCCCCATTTTTAAGCAGAACCATTACACTCTGGTACACTCCTTGGGGAGTTCTGTTTAAAACTCAAGGGCACAATATGGCCCTCATAGTTTACAGAAACTTATGCAACTTGCTTCCTCTTCATGTCTGCAAAATATTTAAAATGAAGGGCTAGATCCACTGCTGGTATAGATAGGCATATCTCCATTACTTCACTGATTTACACCAATTGAGGATCTGGCCTAAAATCTTCACTTATACTTTAATTCATCTATGAATAACTCTGTCTCTGTGTGCATATAAATGCATGAGTTTATGGTGTATGCATACAAAGTCAACATGTATAAAAATGCTTTGAACAGTCAACATTAAAATAGAAATCTAAAACATGGAAGTAATACATTCTGAATTTGCTTTGAAAATTGAAATATATTGGGAAATAAATATTTTTAATTCTCCCGAGAGAACTTGTTGATTTATTTAAATAACCTGAAACTGAAGCATCAACACATGAGAGATCTAAAAGGCTCTGTCATGATTGATGGGTTCAGGATATAACTATCTAAGTTTTTAATAAACTAATCTTCTCTAAAGAGTGGGAGACTCATTGTGAATTGCTAATTTCACAGTCTAGCCCTTGATGCAACAAAACACATGCTTAACATTAAGCAGAGACTAGTCCCACTGAAGTCAATGGCAATATTCGACATGTGCTTCACGTTCAGCATGTGCTTAAACCCATTTTTAATCAGGAAAGCACTTAAGCATGCCACTAAAGCATCTGCTTCAATGACACCAAAGCACATGCGTAAAATTAAGCACACATTTAAGTACTTGCTAAATAAGGATCATCATGGGCTTGATCCTGTACTCTATATGCCATCCTGCCAAGCACTTAAACGAGTATTTAACTTTAAGCCTTGAGTAATCCCATTGACATGAATGGGACTACTCACATGCACAAAGTTAAGCACACACTTAAGTGATTTGTAGCACCTTGCAGGATCAAGCCCAAAGCAAAGACATAATAAAAAATATCAATGCTAAAGGAGCCCCAAATGTACTTTGTTCATTCATTTCATAAATGTAGTTTAATATAAATTGTTTATGATGATGCTTTAAAACATACTAATGAAAGTTACATAATTTGTTTTCAGAAAGTAATAAAGTCTCAGTAAAATGAGATTTCACTATGATCTTTACTGCAAATAAGTGAGTATTGCCTTTTTTGTGTGTGTAAGGGATGCAGATTAGAAAGATTCTTCTGTTCTTGTTTCCTAATAGCATTGACTCAGGTCCAAGTTTTGGCCCAGATCCACAGATGCACTAAGGTTGCACTATGATACTGCAGCGCCAGTTCAACATGACCCTAAAGTCTTTTATAGCCAGCTACGGGAAGATCATAGTGGGGGATCCTCTTGGTCAATGAAGCATAGTAGGCTCCTACATCATGCCTACTCCTTGGAGGCCTGGCCAGGGGGAAAGTGCTCATGGCTGGGGTGCCCCTACAGGCAGCTGATACCCAAATGTTGTATGGGATCATTGGCAGGCATTGCAAATGAGAGGAGTCTTCAGGGCTGGGAGACCTTCACTGTACCCACACAGCCCAGGATCAGGGGAGATCTAAGGTGGCTTCTTCTGGATCACACTCATTGGTCCTCAGAAGCAGCTAAAGATCTGGGCTTTACTGTGAATTAGGGAAGAGAGGACAGGGAGGTGACCGTGAGGGACACTTTCAAAACAGATGCTTCAATGCTTTTCTCTTGTTAAATCATATATACATGTGCACAGCGCCCCAGCATGACCAATCTTAAAAACATTGTACACATGGCAGATGAACAATAGTTTCAGTAAAAATATTAAATTTGGCTGCAAATGTTCATAACTTGTTACAAATATGGAGGAAAATAATTTTTGGGATGCTGGTGTGGAATCTAAATGGACCAAATCTATCACTGATGAAAATCCAGTGACAAACATTATTGTTGTCTATTTTTAATTAGTTTGAAGCAGGAAGTACAACTTGGCCAGATTGCAGAATGTTATTGTCTACATCAGGAGGCAGCTTGACTGGAGATGCTGGAATTAATCACCACTGGAATACATCTAGCAGCAAATTGTCAACATTCCTTAGTTAAAAAGTAGTGTTGTAAGTACACTTTTTCCCTTGGGTAGTTTTTCTATCACTTTTGATTCAGTTTTAGTGTTTCTTCTCTGCTTAATCATTTAATGCAGGGCTTTTCTAAAGAAAACAATTCTTGGAAAGTTATCACCCCATAACTAGTTGAGTAATTATGCAAGCCAGTATACCAGACAATAAATTCAACTGTTTATTTCTCCAAATGCATAACCCACACTGTCTGCTTCCTCTTGGAGATATGTATGCATTTTTACTTTTGTTCAGTCACTTTTTTTTGGCCTCAATGTAGGCAGCGATTTTGCTGCACCCGATGATACTGCATTTTCCAAATGATCATGTTCTAACAATGTGAACAAATCCAACTATGCCTGGAAATAGCAACCTTGCTATTGTGACACGTTTGAGAGGTTACTAAATTACTCAAATTCTGAAAGCCAATGTTTGCCCAGGAGCATCAGAAAGGAAGAAAAAAACCTAGTTACCTGAGCATCTGAGTCACTATTTGGGAAGGAAACAATGGTTTTGAAATGTTCATGTTAAACTGAACTGGTAATGTTCTCAGACAAGACATTAAGCTAGCTCTATGTGTTACTCCATCTTTTTCCGTTGATTGAGTTTCACAGCAAAAAACAAACAAACAAAAAAGGCATTTGATAGCCGATTATGGACATAACCATTAAATGCTTCTTTAAATAAATCAATGGAAAAAACCAGAAGCTGTGCTTATAGTCATGAATTTAGCCTAGTCATTCAGAGATATGACTTTAACAGAGAATGCTGCCTCCATTATACAGTAGTCCTTGAAACATAAAAGAAAGAAATCATACCATAGGGCTATAGTCCCTGTAACATGATCATTGCCTCACTATCAAATAAAGGTTTCAGAGTAACAGCCGTGTTAGTCTGTATTCGCAAAAAGAAAAGGAGGACTTGTGGCACCTTAGAGACTAACCCATTTATTTGAGCATAAGCTTTCGTGAGCTGCAGCTGAAGTGAGCTGCAGCTCACGAAAGCTTATGCTCAAATAAATGGGTTAGTCTCTAAGGTGCCACAAGTACTCCTGTTCTTTTTATCAAATAAAGCTTTGCCTTGTTTTATTCCTTTAAGTCATTGGTTCCATTCCACTTTAACTTGTGCACACAAGAAACAAAAAAGAGCTGATTGCAGGTTTTGCTTCATAGCCTTATCCATAACCTTATTTATCAAATATTATATATATATATATATATATATATATATATATAAATAAAACACATAAGGGTAAATTAAAAAAGCCACACAGTACGCACATAAAACACAATTCAGTAAACCTGTGCTTCAACTTAGAAACTGTGTGGAAATTTAATCCCTGTTAGAAGGAAAGAGTTCAGTTGTTTTGTTTATTGTTTGCTTGTTTATAGTTATAATTCAGGTTTAAAACATATATTACTGCTTTGCTAATATCTGCTGTTAGCTTTTCAAGCGAACTGCCACCATGGCTATGAAATAGGGTACCGAGAAGAAGGAAGTGCTGAGGAGAGTAAACTTTTACAGCAACAAATGGATAACTTTACTGCTTTAAAAACAAAAATAGTAAAACAAAAATAGAACAAATAAGGAATAAGGGTTGAAATCCATGATATTTTGTTTAACTGCCCTCAATCCCAGCAACAGGTCTTCTTTGGCACTTGAGAACGATCACAAGTAGTTTGCCTTTTTATTCATATAGAACAAAATTTACAAAGTCATTCATACATTTTTTTTTCTTTTCGTTTTTGTTTTTTTGTTTTGTTTTGTTTTTTTACTGACTTTGAAAATTGGGAATATTCAAAATACACTTTTACCCCACTTCATTCTTTCATTATTTACAGATATGTACACGAAAAATGTAAAAGTTTTTGTTTTTGTTTCAGATTGTATTAAAAAGCTCTGCTGGTTGTTTTTTTGTTTGTTTTCATTATATGGATGTTCCATGGGAAGGCTCCATGGCTTCTGGAATGACTCCCCCTGGCACAGACTGAAATGACATCGGGATAGGTGTTTTCACGGGGCTTTGACGAAACAGTCCTCCATTTGGCGATCTGTGTTTACACTGTATAGAGGGCATGGTGGCTGAGCTGCTAAGGGGCAATGGCAGGTTACTACCAGAGGCAGTTGTGAGTGTCCTGCTGGCACCATGACTTGTCTGTTCTGGTAAAAAGGTGGTGACAGAAAGTTGTGTGTTCTGGTATTCGCGTACTGGCTCCAGGGTCTGACTTGTCTGCATGCCACCAATCTCCAAGGCTGAGATTTCAATGGACGCTGGAGAGATTTGCTTGTGAGCTATGTCTTCATCAATTAAACTGTTCATACGTCTGTGGACCTGCTCCAGATTTACTTCTTTATCCTATTGAGTTAAAAACAATTGAATCAGTCCAAACAAAAATCTCTCTCTCTCCCCACACTATGTGGTGGGAGCCACTGTTTATTCATTCACTTAATTTGATTTGCTAAGGTAAAAGCTCTAGGTACGCATAACAGCTCAGTCTTAAAAACACATACCAAAAAAAAAAAAGTTAACTCAGTGACAATCCACAACTGAACCCCTTAAACCACTCCCTCTTTGAGGCAAAACCAGAGCTCTGGTTCCACCCATACACAGTGGAATGTCACATCAGCACCTTCCTTGAGCTACAATCTTGTCTGCCAGAACCTCAGTTTTCATTCTGGAGCAAAGAGTGAGTTTCTAGCTGTTATGGTTATGAAGAAATCCCACCTCCCAAATGTGAACGGAGTGTAATCGATACAGAGATGTCAGAGAGCCTGGAACAATAGTGCTGGCTGGGAGGTGTGAACTGCCCTATTTATCTCAGTGAGATGAACTCAGATGCTCATTCACGACAATCTAAATATCAACATTGTTAAATATTTCATTTCTCATATCAGAAAAGAGAGGAGGATCACAAAACTGTACAACATACTGAGTGATGGCTCATTTTGGGAAGCAGTTGGGAGATACAATCACATACTTTTTCACGAGTCAAGAAGGAGCCCAGCCCAAGAAGCCTACTGGGCATATTCAAGCCCTACCAATGGTGAGCCATGCTCAGGAGGTTCATGTGATCTACTTGGAGCAGCAGCTCATTCATTCATTTTTTGTTGATTCACATGGAGGTTATTTTGAGTCACATGGAGTTTATTTTGTAGGAGAAGCTTGGAAGCACACACTCACCTTTTTTATTTCCCCCAGTTTTAGTCCTGAACAAAATAGATAACAGACACAATATGACCTGAAGGTTGACAAATATGGCCTGTGTCAGAACAAAGGAAGGACTTAGTTCCAAAGTTGAGTCCTTCCACTGAGATTGCCTTGCCTTAAACTCCCTTGAGGGACTGTCAGCTCAAGCATCGCAGCAGGTTGTAGTGGCCAGGATAAAAACACAAGGGGAGAGCTGGTCTTTAAAACACAAACCAGTGAGGAACTAAAATGGGCTGCTTACTGCATCATTATTGTATTTCCCATATGTAGAATGGAAAGCAACATAAACTGCATGGCGAATGCAAGCACCAGGGTGGTGTTTTTAGAGAGGACAATGTAAGTGGTAATGTTATATACCTTCCACATATTTCATAAAGCAGACCTAAAGTATGTAATATTTTTAAAGTACAGAATTTGATTATTTGATCTCATTGAAATAGTGGCCCAGAAACAAAGCATCTGTTAGCCCACAAACTCTGGAAGAGAGAAGATCCCACTTGTATTCTAGACTTCAAAAGTGATATTGAGCTTCCATAGTGAGAATGTCCTGGGTAAAAATGTATGTGATCTGCATCTAGAGGATTCCCTGGCTGCTGAAATAGTCTCATAGGGATGTGGGTGGCTGGGTGCTAGGTAGAATAGCTTTGCAGATTCTCTGTCTTATGCCAGAGAATAACCCAGTGACCCTGGGAATGAAGGGATGTAAAACTGGCTCCAGCCCACATTTTCCCTATGGTCCTGTGCCAAGCAAAGTTCAGCTGGACTAGAGAATCTGATCCAATTACACAATAGTTCTTCAGTCATCAGCTGCCAACTGTCTGTATCTCCATCTTTTAATTAACGATGAGCCCAAATCAAAACCCTGGATTCCAAAAATTGTCAAACACTAACTTTGTGACTTGGGTCAATCTCTACGTTTCAGTACCATTTAATAACTGACTTGCTGGTCCCCCAAAGGCCTGAAGATCAGAACACATTGCTGGCGTCAAACCTGCAGGCCTAGCTCAGGCTAAACTCCTATTGAATCTATTGGGAATTTTGCTTATTTAAAGGTTAAAGGCATGGAACTGATCCAAAGCCCTTTGACACTAATGGAAGGTCTCCTAATGACTTGCATTAATTTTTTAATAGGAGCACATTTCTGGCATGCCAAACTCTTATAGCTGCTCCTAGAAACGTAACAATGAAGCCTGACACACCACAAAATCATCACCAGGAAAAAAAAACTTTTTTGCCAAATCATTTATATATGTCATCCATTCCCAAATTAAGAAAAATCACTAGAAAATTAGAAAAGAACCCTTAAAGACAAAAATAGAATGTACCCTACTTACATTTAACAAGAGGTCTATTACACTTTTAGTAGTGTAGAAGCCCTTTTAATGACTTCCACACTTGAATTATCATTCTTTTCATTCATGAAGGTCGACAACACATTAGCTCTAACCTATTATGTGTTCTCTCTCACACACACAGTAGCTGGGTATCCAAAGGATTTGTAATACAAAGTCTCAAAGGAAGCACTGTAATGCGCCACTGGTTTGTCAGTTTAGAAAAACCTTGAAAAAATTGACTTTGGGGGAAAAGATACAGTCATTGGACTGGCTGTTTATATTGTAGCAGCCACTAGGGAACAAATGCTGTACTTAAGATGGCTAAGTTGTTTTCATTAGAACCTACACATCCTACCTGGGTCTACCACTGAAGGTCACTTGCAAGCTTTATCTAATTCAACATATGATGAGCTTCCTGCCTGGCTATGGTAACTACAGAGAGCTTATTACACCAATTCTTCATGAGCTGCCCTGGACTCCTATTCACTTGAGGGTGTACTTGTAAGGGGCTGCTGATTTGGGTCTAAAGAGCTGAAGGCTTGGGTATGTGAGAGACCACTGTTGTTGCTCTAATCAGGGGCAAAATTAGAGTGGAAAGAATGCTGGAAACTTTTTCCCTGAATATGTGTTCAGATTCAAAGATAAATTTTAATTTTTACTGTGTTCATGATATGTTCATGTCTCTTGATTTCTGCTAGTGATCTTGTAAAATGTAAAACTAATGTTAAGCAAAAATATACACCAACATTGCTTACTGGTATTTTTATGGCAATATTAATAATTAATTCTGTGCTGCTTTGTTACCTGAGTCAGGAACAGAAATAATATGACTGGGATAATGAACCAGTAGGGTGAAAATGGTAAAGTTCTAATTAGGGCTGTCGATTAACCGCAGTTAACTCATGCAATTAACTCAAACACATTAACTGTGATTAAAAAAATTAATCATGATTAATCGCAGTATTAATCGCACTGTTAAGCAATAGGATACCAATTAAAATTTATTAAATATCTGTGGATGTTTTTCTACATTTTCAAATATATTGATTTCAATTACAACACAGAATATGCAGTGTACACTGCTCACTTTATATTATTTTTATTACAAATATTTGCACTGTAAAAATGATAAACAAAAAAGAAATAGTATTTTTCAGTTCACCTCATACAAGTACTGTAGTGCAATCTCTATCATGAAAATGCAACTTGCAAATGTAGATTTTTTTTGTTACATAACTGCACTCAAAAACAAAAAAATGTAAAACTTTAGAGTCTACAAGTCCACTCAGTCCTACTTCTTGATCAGCCAATTGCTAAGACAAACAAGTTTGTTTACATTTACATCTTATTTACAATCTCACCAGAAAGTGAGAACAGGTGTTTGCATGGGACTTTTGTAACCAGCATTCCAAGATATTTACATGCCAGATATACTAAATGTTCATATGCCCCTTCATGCTTTGGCTACCATTCCAGAGGACATGCTTCCATGCTGATGATGCTCTTTAAAAAAATAGCATGTTAATTACATTTGTGACTGAACTCCTTGGGGGAGAATTGTATGTCTCTGGCTCTGTTTTACCCACATTCTGCCATATCGTTCATGTCATAATAGTCTCGGATGATGACTCAGCACGTTATTCATTTTAAGAACACTTTTGCTACATATTTGACAAAACACAAAGAAGGTACCAATGTAAGATTTCTAAAGATAGCTAGCTCATTTGACCCAAGGTTTAAGAATCTGAAGTGCCTTCCAAAATCTGAGAAGGATGAGCGTGGCGCATGCTTTCAGAAGTCTTAAAAGAGCAACACTCCGATGCAGAAATTACAGAGCCCGAACCACCAAAAAAGAAAATCAGCCTTCTGTTGGTGGCATCAGATTATGAAAATGAACATGCGCTGATCTGCACTGCTTTGGATTGTTGAGCAAAGCCTGTCATCAGCATGGACGCACGTCCTCTGGAATGGTGAATAAAGCATGAGGGACATATGAATCTTAAGTGCATCTGGCATGTAAATACCTTGCAATGCCAGCTGCAACAGTGTCATGTGAATGCCTATTCTCACTTTCAGGTGACATTGTGAACAAGAAGCAGGGAGCATTATTTCTGCAAATGTAAACAAACTTGTTTGTCTGAGCGATCGACTGAACAACGAGTAGGACTGAGTGGACTTGTGGGCTCTAAAGTTTGACATTGTTTTATTTTTGAGTGAGGTTATTTCTTGTACATAATTCTACATTTGTAAATTCAACTTTCATGATAAAGAGATTGCACTACAGTACTTGTATTAGGTGAATTGAAAAATACTATTTCTTTTGTTTTTACAGTGCTAATATTTGTAATAAAAATAAATATGAAGTGAGCACTGTACACTTTGTATTCTGTATTGTAATTGAAATCAATATATTTTAAAATGTAGAAAACATCCACAAATATTTAAATAACTGGTATTCTATTATTGTTTAACAGTGAGATTAATCATGATTAATTTTTGTAATCGCTTGACAGTCCTAATTCTAATACTTGCAACAAACAGGCTATGAGCTATTTGAAGAGCAAAAACAAAATTGTGACTAATCTAGAATTATGAATAGATTCAAAACTTCTGTGATCTTCTCACAAACAGAAAAAGAGGTGAACGTCAACACATAAATTCTTCCTTGTGATATATTCATCGTAGCTCTTTTAAGATATAAACATGAAAAGGCTACAGACAGGGCATTCTCAGTAGAGGAGATTCAATTCAGACATTTTAAGGCCAAGGAACTATTGTGATAATCTAGTCTGGAAATCACGTCTCCAACTGGTCTGAGAGTACGAGATTGGTTACCTTTTTGACATAGTGTATAACACATCTCTTTTGAAGGCCCTTTTCCGAAAGTGTGAATAGATAAGTCATTGCATGTTTGCAACTCATTTGTTTTTAATTTGGCAGATGTTCACATTGATTTCAAGGAGGAAGGATCAGGCACAAGATCATTTTTACATAGGTGCCCAGATTATTGTGTAAGTATAAATGAACACCCTTCTTTTCTGCCATTTCATTCACTCAAAAACTCTGAGAAATTCTGTGTTAGATGTGAAATCCTGGCCCTATTGAAATCAATGGGAGTTTTGCCACTGGCTTCAGTGGGCCAGAATTTCACCCTATGTCTCCATTCTAAAGTAAAAAATGTTTTGTGTGGAAAGTTTAATGAAAACTGGTTCTGCCTCTTTGAGGGTGAGAAATGACACATTCTTCCTATTTTTTAAGCTTTTTTTCTGCTCACCATCTTTTTCCCTGCAGAAAAATAACTGAAAAACCAAGCTTCAAAATTGGCATGTGAAAAGTTATCAGTGAGGATTGATGATTCGCCAATTTTTTAAAAAACTTTAAGATAAAGTTATGAGCACTTAAGGTCATGAGCCTGAGCTGGCACAACAGACAATTTCTGTAAATTATAACTAAGTTGCGACTGGAGGACAGAGAGACTGGGCACATATGTGCAGCTGGGGCCAAATTCTTCAAACAATCCCTATTCAGCGATGCACTTAGACACATGCCTACGTCCCATTAAAATCAATGTTAAGCAAGTACCTACATGCTTTACTGAATAGGGATGGATTTAAGCATGTGCTTAAGTGCTTTGCTAATTTGGGGTTGTAGAGAAGTGTGCTTTTTAAACTGCTCAGGACTCCAGCCACCTCCTGCAGAGCTCTTAAATCCTCCAGCAAAGCATTCCTATTCCTATACAACTCCTCAGCTTCCAAGCACAGCAGTCCAAGTCCTGTAGAATCTGAAGTTCCCCAAATCACAGCCCTGCTAAAAGCCCCAGCAAGACAGTGCTGCTTTCATGGAGAAACAAAGTTCCCCAAAACCGCAGCCCCAATGAGGTTTAAGGAAAGTACAGGCTCCACTAATAAAGTCAACAGAACTTGTAAACTATAAGCTTAATCAGAACTAATTGCTGTTTCTTTTTTCTTTAAGGCTTACCTAGGAAATTAAATAGAGAAAAATGAGTTAATGAAATAGTAAAAGCCAGAGAATGTAAAAGTTCAGATTCCAGGTGCTTTAATCCGGCCATTTTCCCCTTCTGTAATTCTTGTCAAATATGAAGCTTTTTGTATTACACTTTATGTCTTTCTATGTTTACCATAAAATGTACAGGCCGCATGGTGGGTTAACATTGCCACTGGATCCTTGACTTTTGCATCTCTTGATGCTTTGTGCTTTTAATTGTGCAATGCTAATGTAGTGTAGCAAAAGTCAAAAAGAGTCTTTGGGCCTATTTAATTCTATATTTGTACAGTGCCTCACAAGACAGTGACACAACCTGATTGGTCTCCGGGCACTATTGGAGTAAGGAAGATAATTAATAATAGTTAATAATTGCTGCTCAATAACTTTATTGAACTAATTATCTGAACTGAGGCTGTTCAGCAGAATTAATGGTATGGCTCATTGCAGGAGACAATGCCTGAATAGATGTGATAAGCAACTCAGCTCCTGTCTGCAGCTTGCTATAATGATGCCATTACAAAGGGACTTTTAATCGGCTTCAGGCAGGATAAAGAGGCATAGGAGTCATCAATTGTGCAGGGAAGAGCAAAGGACAGAGAAGCAGTTTGGCTGGAGATTTTGAACACAGAACTGTGTTGCACACTGGGACTTGAAGTCTGGTTACTAGTCTGGAAGCTTTGTTTCTGTTCTTCCCACATATTTCTGACTATCTCCACTCATTTCACTTCCAAAGGTGAATAAACCTCTCCAGACTTGACTGTTTGGAGGCTGGGTCATTGACATTCCTGCAGATTTTTGCAGTTAATATGTATACGGTATATTCATTCATACTGTATATATTTATGTAATATCCATACTGATGTATATTTCTATCAATGTATGTATTCCATAGGGATATGTGTATTATTTAGATATAGCTGTGTCCATACTTACACACTATCAGATAAAATGTGTGTGCTCTCACACTTTTTTATTAAGTGCCATTAATGTCAACCATATAATGTCATTTTCTTTTACTCTCTCAATACATTCTCTTTCATTATTTTTATGACGATTATTATTACATTCCTTGAAGGTTATCTGAAGAGAATGATCAGTGAAATGGAGCAAAACACATATGTATATGGAGGATGAATATAAGTGCCTGTACTCCTCTTGATTGAGAAAAACAACTAACCACCCATTTCTGCTGGGTAAGCAAATTATCTTTCATAGAAGATTAGGGTTGGAAGAGACTCAGGAGGTCATCTAAGCCAACCCCCTGCTCAAAGCAGGACCAACCCTAACTAAATACTAATTTGAATTTCATTCTTTCCCCCAGTAAATTGAGCTAGAAGAGGGAAAGGGAAAGGCAGATTTCTGAAATATTTTAAGAAATTGATCATGAAAAACAGGTCCTGTGACTATGGCTATTGGTACCCTGACTGACAAAGTACACAGCTATGATCGCTCCTACAGAGAACTGAAGGCTGCCCTCAGGAAATTCCTTGAAACAACTAACCCTCTATGAGAACAAGTACAATTAACTAAGACTCTCTACCCGGGATAACTTGGGTATCATTTTTATTTTTGAGAGAGATTGTGATCATTAACCACCTTGTAATATAGTTTTAAGGAGTAATCAATACTCTTTATGTAGGTGTGCAGATATAAACAGTTTTTTTGTTTTGTTTTTTCAGTTTTTTTTAAATGAGTGTTTGGAGAGAGTTTGGACAAACATGGGAATTACCTTGGATACTTTTTGCTAATTGACGTTAGCAGTGCCTCATTGACTTTGAGAGAGGAGTTGTTGAGTGAAGGATGTCTAGAAGGATATCCAAAACCTTCTGAACACAGCTAATAAAATGTCTAAGTTCTTAGCAGCATGGCTGAAGGCCGGAGATTCCTTGAGGGAGGGCTTTTAGGTGAGAATCTTTTCTTTAAGGAAACTAACACCTCTTCTTTATTCTCCTCAGACCTTATCAATGAGTTCAGTGGAATCCCCTTGACCAGGGAAAGTCACTACAGGTTAGTGAAGCTGTTTTGGACAAGTCAAAAGCAGATGAACCCAAGAAAGGTGAATGGTCAGGTGATGGATTACATAACTAATACTATGATAAAGAACGCCTACACCAAACGTATGCTAGCAGAACCACACTGGACTGAAGGGTGGAGAGGAAGGTCGCTGAGTATCAAACAATAAAGATTTAGAAAAACAACATGCACATACCCTGAGGGACTATGATGGGTGTATTGACATCTCTAGGTCGCATGCAGCCATCTCTGCCTCGAGTATTAAAGTGATGTTAATGCAGTTCTTAATATACCTGAGGTATGCATGGTCTGTTTATGGTAAAATTTTCTTAAGCCTGGTCTACACTAAAAAGTTAGGTTGACACAGTTACATCACTCAAGGGTGTGAAAAACCCATACATACCCCCTGAGTGATGTAGTCAAGTCAATTTAACCCCTTGTGTAGACAGCGCTACATCAATGGAAGAATTTTTCTGTTGACCTAGCTACTGCCTCTCAGGGAGGTGGATTACCTCCGCCTATGGAAGAAGTGCAGCTGTGCTACTGTAGCATTTCAAGTGTAGATAGGCTCTCAATCATCATTCATGGACCAATTTCTCTCTCTCTACATATATATATATATATATACATATATGAAATGTATGGAAGAATGCCACTTGAAATATATGGAAGAATGATACTTGAGGTTTGACCAAAAAGAATAAAATAAAAATATGAAACTTGCATTGTGTAAAAGAAATTTAATAAAAAACAAGCAAGGATGATTCTGTGGTCATGGCAGTGGACTCGGACTCATGACATCTGGGTTAAATCCCCATTTCTGTCACATTTCCTGTGTAACCTTGACCAAATCCCATGCCAATCTCTCTGTTCCTTAGCTGTAAAGCAGGGATGATAATATTCTTAGCTCACAAGGTCATGCTGAAAATAAAGGTATTAATGATTGAGACACACTCAGAGTGATGGCACACACATAAATATCCAGATAAGTGGAAAATGAACTCTGAGAAACTTTTAAGCCCTGCTGGACAGCCTGTTTAAAAAATACAAAAATCTTAGAGGCAGTTTTTCATGCTCTAGTATCCATAAGCTATACTACTGGTTCAACTCCAATTAGCCCACATTGAAATCAATATCCCCAACCAACTACAAAATTCCAGGTATTCTTTTCATCAGACATGAACTTTTCAAGCATGTGGTTGCTGAGAAGTGAATGGAGGACAACCCATGTGTATAAAGTATGACAAATAGGAGAGTCATTTTGAAATCCTGAATTCACTACATTCACTATTACTTTTGACTTCATGTAATGCATTTGCAAAGCCATAAATCAATTTCATTCCATCAGGCTCAGAGAGAGGTAAAAAATGGAGCTGATAATTGGTCTGCCCAAAGAAAGAAACAGGAATGATATATATAATTCGGTATATTTTAAGGGGGGAAAAACCCTGATGTGTTATGTTATATGAGGCTAATACAAATAATAATTTAAATATAAATTAGTTTCCACTCTCATTATTCTAGGGTTTCATTAGTCAGAAATATGTGATATGCAGACAGATGTGGAAACTGACACAGTGATGTATGTTTGCTGTCATTAATTTACCTCAGGCAAGTGACCTAGTCAAATAGCACTTAATGTTACATAAAATTTGCTGTGTTTTGCATGTATTCTGCTGGATGCTGATTTGAATACTGTTGTATCTTATTAAATCTGACTAGAGATGCACCTCAAGTCTGCCTTTACAAATAGACCAAGTTCTGCAATCAAACTTGTTGTGAGGATCCGCAGGTCCTGAACCTCGGCCCCCCCAGCCAGTGTCTCTACCAGTGACTGGAGCATTGGGAGCCCTCAGGCCTTACATTCCACTAAAGGTACCACCCGTAGGGACCTGACTGGAGGAGCTTCGGAATCCCTGATTGGGCCAGGTGCACTATTCAAGTTACAAAAACACAGGAAGTTGTCTGTGCCAAAAGGTGGATCCTAGCTTGAAGGCTGCTTCAGGCCTTGCTGTGTATGCTACCTCACTCGTGGTCTCACCTCAGGTTCCTAACTTGGACCCCATCCTGTTCCTGGCTCCTGCCCTCAGCCTTATTCCAGTCCCTGAACCCTGTTGCTCTGTTTCGGACTGCTCTGGCTCTCACCCTAGAGTGCAGTTCTTTGGCTTCTGACTCAGCATTGACACTCGGCTCCTGTTTCCTGTCTAATCCTGGCTTCAACTTTTGGCTCTGACACCTGGCTCCTGGTTCAGACCTGCCTATTGGTCTCTGGTTCCTGAACACAGAGGTGATCACCAAGCCAGACCACCCACGTCCTGGTTGCTGGTAGCAGTCTTCCACAATCTTCTGTTCATATAAGTGGAAACAATACTATGTATTTTAAAATAGTAATTAACTAAACAAGAAGACCTCAGTAAGAGTGACATTGTCCACTGGACTCTGATCCAGAAACTGTACACCTTCACACAAAAGAGAAATTGATATTACTCTTCACTTCTAACTGAAAGAAAATAGGAAAACATAATGAACAAAAGGATGCTGGCAAGAGCTGGTCAGTGCAATAGTCTTTTCTTTCAACTACATTTCCAGTTTTCAGAGTATCAGCCGTGTTGGTCTGTATCCGCAAAAAGAACAGAAGTACTTGTGGCACCTTAGAGACTAACAGATTTATTTGAGCATAAACTTTTGTGGGCTAAAACCCACTTCATCAGATGCATGCAGTGGAAAATACAGTAGGAATATATATATATATATATATACACACACACAGAGAACATGAAACAATGGGTGTTATCATACACACTATAACGAGAGTGATCAGTTAAGGTGAGCTATTACCAGCAGGAGAGAAAAAAACAAACAAAAAAACCCAACCTTTTCTGGTGATAATCAAGATGGGCCATTTCCAGCAGTTGACAAGAATGCGTGAGAAACAGTAGGGGGGAAAAAAACATGGGGAAATAGTTTTACTTTGTGTAATGACACATCCACTCCCAATCTTTATTCAAGCCTAATTTAATGGTGTCCAGTTTGCAAATTAATTCCAATTCACCAGTCTCTCATTGGAGTCTGTTTCTGAAGTTTTTTGTTGTAATATTGCGACTTTTAGATCTGTAATCAAGTGACCAAGGAGATTGAAGTGTTCTCTGACTGGTTTTTTGAATGTTATAATTCTTGACATCTGATTTGTTACCATTTATTCTTTTTACATAGAGATTGTTCAGTTTGGCCAATGTACATGGCAGAGGGGCATTGCTGGCACATGATGGTATATATCACATTGGTAGATGTGCAGGTGAAAGAGCCTCTGATAGTGTGGCTGATGTGATTAGGCCCTATGATGGTGTCCTCTGAATAGATATGTGGACACAGTTGGCAACGGGCTTTGTTGCAAGGATAGATTCCTGGGTTAGTGTTTTTGTTGTGTGGTGTATGGTTGCTGGTGAGTATTTGCTTCAGGTTGGGGGGCTGTCTGTAAGCAAGGACTGGCTTGTCTCCCAAGATCTGTGAGAGTGATGGGTCGTCCTTCAGGATAGGTTGTAGATCCTTGATGATGCGTTGGAGAGGTTTTAGTTGGGGGCTGAAGGTGACGGCTAGTGGTGTTCTGTTACTTTCTTTGTTAGGCCTGTCCTGTAGTAGGTGACTTCTGGCTCTGACAATCTGTTTCTTCACTTCAGCAGGTGGGTACTGTAGTTGTAAGAATGCTTGATAGAGATCTTGTAGGTGTTTGTCTCTGTCTGAGGGGTTGGAGCAAATGCAGTTGTATGCTGTAGACAATGGATTGTGTGGTGTGGTTTGGATGAAAGTTGGAGGCATGTAGGTAAGTAAAGCGGTCAGTAGGTTTCCAGTATAGGGTGGTGTTTATGTGACCATCACTTATTAGCACTGTAGTGTCCAGGAAGTGACTCTCTTGTGTGGACTGGTCCATGCTGAGGTTGATGGTGGGATGGAAATTGTTGAAATCATGGTGGAATTCCTCAAGGGCTTCTTTTCCATGGGTCCAGATGATGAAGATGTCATCAATGTAGCACAAGTAGGGTAGGGACATTAGGGACAAAGCGCAGGAAGTGTTGTTCTAAGTCAGCCATAAAAATGTTGGCATACTGTGGGGCCATGCCCAAGAAACTCCGAGAAAAAGCACAAGAGCAAATCCGCACAAACACACCCCTAGAACTGTGACCAGGGGTATTCTATCTGCTACCCAAGATCCATAAACCTGGAAATCCTGGATGCCCCATCATCTCAGGCATTGGCACCCTGACAGCAGGATTGTCTGGCTATGTAGACTGCCTCCTGAGGCCCTAAACTGCCTTTGAAACACCACTGACTTCCTGAGGAAACTACAATCAATCCGTGATCTTCCTGAAAACACCATCCTAGCCACTATGGATGTAGAAGCCGTCTACACCAACATTCCACATATAGATGGACTACAAGCTGTCAGGAACAGTATCCCCGATAATGTCACGGCAAACCTGGTGGCTGAACTTTGTGACTTTGTCCTCACCCATAACTATTTCACATTTGGGGACAATATATACCTTCAAATCAGTGGCACTGCTATGGGTACCCGCATGGCCCCACAGTATGCCAACATTTTTATGGCTGACTTAGAACAACGCTTCCTCAGCTCCGTCCCCTAATGCCCCTACTCTACTTGTGCTACATTGATGACATCTTCATCATCTAGACCCATGGAAAAGGAACCTATCCTTGCAACAAAACCCATTGCCAACTGTGTCCATAGCTATTCAGAGGACACCATCATGGGGCCTAATCACATCAGCCACACTATCAGAGGCTCGTTCACCTGCACATCTACCAATGTGATATACACCATCATGTGCCAGCAATGCCCCTCTGCCATGTACATTGGCCAAACCGGACAGTCTCTATGTAAAAGCATAAATGGACACAAATCAGATGTCAAGAATTATAACATTCAAAAACCAATCGGAGAACACGTTAATCTCTTTCGTCACTCGATTACAGACCTAAAAGTCGCAATATTACAACAAAAACAATTCAAAAATAGACTCCAATGAGAGACTGCTGAATTGGAATTAATTTGCAAACTGGACACCATTAAATTAGGCTTGAATAAAGACTGGGAGTGGATGTATCGTTACACAAAGTACAACTATTTCCCCATGTTTATTTTCCCCCCCTACTGTTTCTCACACATTCTTGTCAACTGCTGGAAATGGCCCATCTTGATTATCATTACAAAAGGTTGGGTTTTTTTTTCTCTCCTGTTGGTAATAGCTCACCTTAACTGATCACTCTCGTTATAGTGTGTATGATAACACCCATTGTTTCATGTTCTCTGTGTATACATATATAGAACACACATATATATATCTTCCTACTGTATTTTCCACTGCATGCATTCGATGAAGTGGGTTTTAGCCCATGAAAGCTTATGCTCAAATAAATTTGTTAGTCTCTAAGGTGCCACAAGTACTCCTGTTCATTTTACATTTCCAGTGTTGACTCACACTCCTGTACCAAATTAATACAAATAATTTTAAAGAGAAATAAAGAAAGAGTTTAAAAAAACACGTCCCAATAAGGTAGAATAAACATAATGTCTACACTACAAAAGCAAGTAATTTCATGACCTTACTTTGTGCAATCCATATCCCTCCCTTCCCCTTCCCACCTTGTCTGCTGCCATTTAGGACTTTGTCATGAGGGCCTGGTCCTAAAGATTATTCATACAGTGTTTGTAGGATCAGTCCCATAAACTGAAAGTACCATACCAGATCTTCAATTGGTATAAATCAATGTAATGCCGATAAGCCAATGAAGTTCTGCCAGTTGAAACCACTGAAGATCCAGCTCCATTTTTTATATTTGTCTCTATATCAACAAACATCCATATTGTATGGTGCTGTGTTAATAAACATGCAGAATATACAGTACATGTGGGAAGTACATCACAAACGAGGTGATTGCTGGTGAACATGCTAATGCCTCGTGGCCATTTGCAGAAGTTCAACACCACACCTCATTATCTAACTGCAGTAACTAGCATATTTGATGGTCTTTGTTGCTAATAGTAGAGTCAAACCCAAGAAAATGGAAGGAAGGAAGTCTCATAGCACTCATTTGTTACTGCTATAGAGGGCCTTTAAGCCACATGGTGAGGCAACCAGGCTTCTGAGTCCTTATCAAACCTAATAAAAAAAGAATGATTGGGCATATGACACGTCCACAGGCTTCAAGAGGTTAAAATAAACAGCACAAAAGGAGGGTGCATGGAAGCATTTTCCAGCACAAGCAACAGGAATATGCAGCATCAAATGAGTAGTGTTTTATGAGCATGCCAATATCTTTTGAAATGGACTATTTGGGAGAGAGAGAGTTGCATGTTGAGAAAATAGCTACTATGTTCACATTATGTATACAGTAGCTATAGACATTTGCCGCAATAGGAAGGTTAGGATCAAGGGGGCTTTCAGGAGGTGAAGATGAGAAAGTTAGCAAGGGCTAAACTGTGCAGCACTTTCAACAATAAATCAAATATTGGTATGTGTTTTTTTATAAAATCTCACCATAGTTCTGAGGCCCAGCCTCACCTCTTTGGCCATCTCCAGATAGGAAAGGGAAAGAAGAACAGGGAATAAAAATGGATCAAAATAGTGATGCTAATAGTATACTTAATATTTTACTCTTTTTAATAAACATTTTCTGCCATATGTCTAACGTCGGTGTTTGTTTTGGTGACAGTATATCATATTCTAGCAAGATAGCCCCATTGCAGCCAGAGTCACATGCTAAAATAAAGCCTATTTTTCATGAGGCAATACATAGACCATCTAAAACTGTAGTGTGATTAGATAGGTTGATTGGCTCTCTGTAACCCTTTCATCATTCTGATATTTAAAAAAAAATTGAATTCACTAAGGGCCTGATCCAAAACACATTGAAATCTATTGGAGTTTTTCCATTGTCTTCAGGGGGCCTTGGGTCATGTCCTAAATCATTGGATGTTGACATATAAAGTGCTTGATTCTGCATTCTGTTAGGGCTGTACCTGTACATCCTGACTTGCACCAGTGAAGGAGCTGGCATAGCAGAGCCATGCTCTGTCATACCCCTTACCCTCTCCATCCTGTCCAGGCCCCACCGCTGAAACACCCACTTTTGCCCATTATGCTGGGAGCATTGAAGGCAGCTGGCAGAGGTCACAGAGGAGTCTCTTCCACCAGCTTTATGCCCATGGAGAGTTTCCCTGCACACGTGGAATACTTCACTAGCCATCTCAGAGTTCTTGTAAGTCACTTTGATCTTATCCAGTGCAAATCAATCTTAGCGAACTGGGCAATCTAGCCTAACGTCCATAGTGGTCTCCAATAAAAGCTAGATTTTCAAAAGTGCTCAGCATGCACCATCTGAAAACAGCTCCACTCCCATTTAGGCACCAACAGATTTTCAAAAAAGCTCAACACAGTGAAAGTTGCAATGGGAGCTGCTGGGTGCTGAACACTTCTCAAAATCTGGTCCTTATTTAGTGCCTAAATGGGAGCTGAGCTCTTTCAGAAACCTGGCCGCGTTGCAGGTGCTGAATTTGTGAAAATCAGGCCCTATATGTCAACTTTTACCAACAATTATGACATGTTAATATTTGAGATTCCTCAGTATTTCTCTGTGTTTAGGATGGGGAAAAATAACTTACCTCAGATACTGGAAAGTAAGTTGAGATCTATATAATTTTATAGTTTTATATAATTCTAAATATAATTATATACAGGTATAATATAATTATTCTTACTAGTGGTGATGCTTGTGAAATTTAACGGTCACGATAATAATAGAACTAGGAAATAATTTTGTTTTTTGGTGGGAGTGAGTTCTAGCTCTAAATATGTTGTTTTCAAAAACAACCTTTCGGGCCTGATTACTTTCTAAGTGGCTCTTAGTAATCTGTTGTCAATAGCTTTTAAAATACTGAAGGTATTTACGTTAAAAATGTGTTACTATAACATTTTTTTTTGCCAGAAAGTAATTATGCCCCGATCCAGCACAACCCTGCAGCACATGCATACCTTTCAGTACATGATTAATCCAGGCTGACTTCAAAGAACCTAAGGCTTGATCCTCCATCATTAAAGTTAATGGGAGCCTTTCCATTGATTTGAATGGCAGCAGAATCAAGACTCTACTCATGCACTTAAAATTAAGTATGTGCTTAAATGATTTGTTGGATCAAGGCCTCAGGCTTTACAAACCTCAATGTGGGGAAACACTGTTACATTTCATTTTTTAAATTCTGATTCAAATACATGTTTTAATTATCATTGAACATTCACTGTCAAAACAATCAACTTGGAAATACCACTGTGAGCTGAGATAAAACACAACAACAACAACAAAAAGGCCTTCAACGCACAGTGTCAGGAACCTAACTAGCTACAACCCCAAGTTCAGCAAGATACTTAAGCACATGCCAAACTTTAATCACATGATTAACCCCACTGACCTCAATGGGAACACACTGTAATTAAAGTTAAGCACATACTCAAGTTGCTTGCTGAACTGAGACTTTAAATGGTGTTGTTTCTAACAGCATGCCTCGCACTCCAAGGGGACTTGTTTTATGCTCACTTTTGTCCAGGGATATTTTTTTTCCTAAGAAACATGCTGCTAAATCATGTTCTAGTCTAGACTACCCCTCTAGGACTCTTATAGCAGGATTTCCTAATATGGGTCTCAGACAAGAAACTGCTGCCCCCAAAGGACAGGAAAACCTTAGTGGTACTAAGCTAGCAACAAACATATTTAAATATCACAGTAGCTGGCACAGTTCTGGTCCCAGTGTCAGCAAGCAAAAGAATGACATGTCATCCTCAAGTCACTTAAGGCCCAATCCAAAGACCATTGTGGTCAGTGGTGAGATTCCCATTGACTTCAATGGGCTTTTGATCAGCCCATTTGCTGTGACTAGGTATTGCAGAATATCTGGTTCTGCTCAGAAAAGAGGTGAGTTTTCAGACCATTTATATTGCAATTGTTCAAATAATCAGTAAGAAGTGTATTAAGGCTGTTTAATTCATAATTTCTCAGTTTTTATCAATATCTGTACAAGGGAGAGTACAGATATTTTTTCTCTTCTTTTTGTCTGTACCTCCTCCCTCAAGCTTTGTGTTTTGTCATACAACAGCATGAAGCCCTGCAGCCTAGAGTGATTGATGGTTGCTTCTGAAACCTCATTGCTGGTTTAAAGCTGCTAGTTAAGTGAAGTTTGCCAGTTCTTATGTTCATAGTTAGTCTTGAACCTGTGTTTTCTGGGTGGCATTACAATGCACTATTTTGCCAATGTTTGTATTATTTAAATTTCCCCCTCAAAAAACTTTATTTATTCTTAGAAAAAGTAGAGTACAATACAGTTGTACAAACAAGTGATCATTTATATGTAACTGAGCAAAAAATGTACAAAGATTTCAGACATGTCAAAATACATAAAAATAATTTAAAAAACAACATAAAATATAAAGAACATACAATGAAGGGAAAATAAAATGTCAGTTCAATGATCTTGTGTTTTCTTTCACCATCAGAAGTAACTGTCCCAAGGGGGAATCAAATAGTCAGAGAAAAAAGATAGCAGCAGAAAGAAGGCAAGTGGAGAAGAAAAGAAAGGTAAGAACAGGAAAGAATAAAGGAAGAGAAAAATTGGTGTAAGTATAAGAACCTTTAATAACCAAAAAGGTGGCTGACACCATACGGAAAATGTGCCAGGACCTATGAAATAATATCTTGTTGGAGATCTGAGGCGAGGTAAACTTGATCCTGATTAGAATTCTCAGCAGTAATCATCTTTGACCCATTATGATCATATTAATAATCTCATATTTCTATTTCCGAGATACAGTGGGTTTCAGGTTACCAATTCCAAAGAGAAAGACTAAAAAGCTAAAGCTGTAAGTGCAGATTTTTTGAGGTAGGTTAAAATAGGTGTGTCCTCATCCAGCAGAGATATATGATGCACTATAGGGAAACTTAAGGCAGAAGATATAAGGCTGTGCATCCCAGTCCAGAGAGATAGGTTGTTGTTTTTTGTTATCCCCTCTCCACAGACCAAATTACCTGTGACTATTTCAGGGCAATTTCATCACCTTCCTCAATCCTGCACAGTTAGAAAGTTTTGCAGAGTGATGACTTGTGGGGTTGCAATAGTATCTATTGAAGTTATTTTGTTGAAAACAGAGTGAAAGCAGTAATGATGACATGATGCTGTTACAAATATATGAGTCAGTTAGTATAATTCTGTTCCTGCTGTGGACAGAGCATTAGATGTCGGCCTCCTTAATCTGAAAAATAGAGGAGAAGGAGAACACTGAGGACAGGAGAAAGAAAAAGACTGCTCGGTAGAATGATTTTACACTGGCTGATTAAAACGATGAGAAATTATAAACCAAGCAGCTTTAATTCACACTGTGATAGTTAAAGAATTGCAAATATATGGTATGAAAGATCCTTAGGGTACTTAAAGGAGAGAGAGGATGCAATATCTAATTGCAATTGAGTAAGATGAAAATGACGTAATTTCCTAGCTAGCAGGACATTAAGGTTCCATGTACACCAGCATTATAACTGTGATTTGTGTCATGTTCCAGTCTCTTCAGATTAAATACATTTATGTTTTATAGTCCACTTCATTCTAGATAAGGAAAGATCGAAAGAGAAATTTGATGAGCAAGTTGTAATAGTGGCAAGATGTGG
This sequence comes from Lepidochelys olivacea, assembly GCF_965140295.1. NCBI lineage: Eukaryota > Metazoa > Chordata > Testudines > Cheloniidae > Lepidochelys > Lepidochelys olivacea. Next base: position 74,512,172 of record NC_140417.1, on the reverse strand, counting down.
CTTAACGGCCAATGTGTCAATCTTATCTTCTATAAGTGATGCAATACATTTCAGTTCTTGGCAAAGGAATCATTCTGTAAATAGCTGAAGAAAGTCAATGATTAGCCTAAAGTTGCTAATTCTCCTTAATGTGAAGATGTCACATAATTTGTTTTCTGGGATTAGATTGCACACACAGAGAATTTTACAGGATTTCCATGGTTGACTTTTTTATTCTTCTCAGTTTCAAAGTTTTAGTTATATAGAGTGTAACATTTGATATGGAAAAAAGGGAGGGGGTGGCTACAATGGCTTGATGACTTTGAGGATAGCACAAGAGAATTGTTCTTCTGGGGGGATAGCTGAGGGCAGAAAGACATAGCTGATAAAGTATCGATGGAGCCTGCTAAGTCTATTACAGTTAGCAGCCATGTTGGGTCATAATGGCAGTGAGCATTTGGAAACCATCTTTCAGACTGTCAAATAAATTGAAAAATAGCCAAGACTCGGTGTTGTGGGAAAGCCCTCACAAATTGACTGACCCAAATTATATTCGTTTGTTGAGCTTGTGAAAGACATGAGCAGCAATTGTACTAAAAGGTTACTGGACTTAGGATGCTCTGACCCTCTGTACCTCAAATTAGCACCCTGGAACCACCATATTCACCACTGTGATATTATGATATTTTTGTAGAAAGTATACCTTCTGAGGTATCATTTCAAAAGCCTTGATCTGCTGAACATTAATATCCTTTTGATTGTATGTACTATCATTGTATGTGAAGTTATGAAGTATTGCTATATGTGTTACTGAAATATGTTGTGAAGTTGGGAACACCCACAACAACAAAGTTACAACAAAGGAGTTACAACAAAGGAGTAGCCAGCAACAGCCAGACAGTGTCAATGGCCCATCAACACCCATCAAGAAAAGAATCCACTATCCCAGAGACTTCTCAGAGAGATCACGTATGCAATGGAGACTGCTTGACCAATGGCGACTGCCTGATCCCCATGTGACAACAAGGATCTTTCCAGCAAGCTGGAAGACAGTATAAAAGAAGGAAAGTGATATCATCACTTGGCCTGTCTCCACCCCTTCCACCCATCTCAACATCTGGGAACACATCTGGAAGACAAAAGCTTTAAACTAAGAAAGTTTGGTTCCAGGCTGGAAAGGGAGTTCAGCCTGTGTATTGGGGAACTGAAACCTGCTTGTGCCATCTGTCAGGATGAGAAAAGCTGCTTGATTCAACTCTTGGTTAGACTAAAAGTTTAGGATTTAGCAAACATGTTTACTTTTTATTTTCTTAAGTTAACTATCTTTGACCATTATGCCTACCCCTTATAATCACTTAAAAGCTATTTTTCTGTATTTAATAAACATATTTTAATGTTGTATCCTTATAAGTGAGTTTGTGTAAAGTGCTTAGGAAATCTCAGCTCAGGTTACAAAGGCTGGTGCACGTCCACTTTCCTATGAAGAAGTGGTGAACTAAATAACGAAATTACACTGGTCAGGCTTCTGACCCAGTGCAAGACAGTACAGTTCTGGGGTGCAAGGCTGGGGAATTGACTGCAGCTTCCCTGTTAATGGTTCATGAGTGACTGGGAAATCATTCATGTATCAAAGTTGGGGGTGTCCATGCCTGTGTATGTCTGTGTAAAGGGCAGTGCCTGTCAAGGTTTTGCAACTTGACATTAGCATCACAGTGTGAGGGCCAACCCAGGTTGGTGGGTTTGGAGGGCTCAACAGTCCCAAAAGCCAGGTGGCACCCTGGGGACCCCATCACAGAGACACTATTCATTTTCTGAATTTCTTTTACTATGAGAGAGAGACTCTGTTTTCAATATATGTAAGTGATTAATTTATAATGTAGACCACACTGACAGACACACGTTAGAGGTCGGGGACCAATACATTACTTGCTCAGTTATTCAAAAGGGACAGAGAATAATCTAGTTTAAAGTCCAAAATGGTCATTAGTTTGAATTTTTCACTCATTTTACTGACTAAAAAGCTTCTAAAGACAATATTAGTATCCAAAATATTACATATAAACTATTGTGGATCAGTAAGAAACAGCCTAATATCACTGGTGCAAAATACACACTTCTGTTTAATGGGCCAAGTTATGATGCATCTGAAGATTTGTGGAAGTGCTCTGATATTCATGACCAGGATCAGAGGACTGGCCACTGAAAATAATTGGAACAATACATTGCAGAAAATCTAGTCAAAGTTAGAAGAGATTGTCTATAAATTGTAGAAAATCTAGTCACTGAAGGAAGATCAAATATAATTTCCCCAAAGTTAGAAGTAATCAAGGCCATTTAAATGTTTCTAAATGTCTTTTGAGCATTAATAGACTATAAATGTGCATCCTACTGGAAGATTCTGGCATTGTGGTGCAAATATATTTTTTTTCTAATATCATCATAGGCAAGTCTTCCTTTCCACAAACCAGTTTGTGTTACCAGTACATTAATTATTTATGTATGCTGTGTTGTAGTCATGTTGGTTCCCAGATATTAGAGAGACAAGGTGACCTGAAGAAGAGCTCTGTGAAAGCTCAAAAGCTTGTCCCTCTCACCAGCAGAAGTTGGTCCACTAAAAGGTATTACTTCACCCACCTTCTCTCTATAATAATTTATACCATTTAAATATCTGAGTACTTGATTGCTCCAATGTACATGAAGAACAACGGGCTCACCTGACCCAGAAAACACCAATGTGATTCTAAGTGGAAGAGGAAAATGCTTTGAGGAACTGGCAAATATCAGTACTTCATCCTCAGCTGAAGTCAAGATAACACACAGCCTTCGGGTCATGCTGGACTCGGTACTGACTCTGGAAGCACAAACTGCAGCAGTTACTAAAAGTGATCTCTCCCCTCTCCAGGTAGTAAGAAGACTCCATCCATTCCTCTGGTGAATTAGCAAAAGTGGTTTGTGCACTTGTCACCTTTAGAATATTTCCCTCTTCCTGGGCCAAGATAAGAAGTTCACAAAGAAGCAGGAGTTGGTGTAGAGTTCCGTCTACTGAGTGGATCATACCATTCATGTTATGCCAGTGCTTTTCAACAAGAACTGATTTAATCCTGGATTCACTACAAGTGTCTAGAACTGATTTACAAACCCATTAATGAGATACGGTCATACTATCTGAAGGATTGCCTCTTTTGTTTGACAAGCCAGGGAAACTCATTGCCCAGTACCCTATGGCTAGCAGAGCCAAGTATAATCTTCAGGGAACCAGAGACTAACCCTCTTCAACTGCTCTGTTTTTCAAAAGGGATAGAGAATAGTCTAACTGAAAGTCCAAAGCGGTCATTAGTTCGGATTTTTCACTCTTTATTTTACTGGTTTAAAAGGAAGTACTTCTTCACACATAGCATAGTCAACCTGTGGAACTCGTTGCCTCTGTATGTTGTGAAAGCCAAAACTAATACTGAATTCAAAAAAGAATTAGATACATTTATGGAAGATAAGTCCATCAGTGGCCATGCACAGGGGGTCCCTAGGCCTCTGACTGCAAGATGCTGGGACTGGATGACAGGAGATGGATCACTTCGTAATTGCCCTCTTCTGTTCATTACCACTGAAGCCTCTGGCATTGGGCACTGTCAGAAGACAGGATACTGGCCTAGCTGGACCATCGGTCTGACCCAGTATGACCATTTGTGTGTACTTACGCTCATACGAGACTCTGGAACACTCTTCCAAGGGTGATCCAGAAAAATCTAACTCTCACCATTTTCAGCTGACATTGCAAGTCACATGTCTTTGCCAAAGCCTTCCAAAAAGCAGAAGAGAAGAAAAATCCAGCAGTGTGTTCAAAGTTAGAAGCTGTTAATTAAACTACAGAATTGGATGGTATATTGACTGCACCAGTGGGACAGATTTCACTGTTTTCTGTAATCCATGTGTTTATACTTTACAGTGATTGGCACCATAGAAATGCTCTTTCTCCTCCTCCCCCATATCCTGTCCCTTCATAATGCTGAAACATTTTTCTATTTAACATTATCAGAATATTCTCTTTTCAATATCCCAACTACTTGCACTTGCATCCTTGGTGGACATTTCTCACCTTGACTACAGGAACCTACACCTCTTCATCAATCCTATTTCTTACTTCACCTTCTAGTGCATCCAAATGCTCCTTCTACCTAATCCATCTGGGAATTTATACAATAATGAGAAGTATGGTATCTGAGTGCCTGCTAAAGTCATCTTCCTCTCTGGTTGCTCTGACCTTTTTATGCCATCTCCTTGAACCACTTTACTGGCTTCCTGCATTTTATTTCATTAAATTCAAGCTCCTTGTACTCTTCTTAGGGCCTTACATAATCACTATTTTCATTTCCTTATACCTCATGCCTGCTCCTTATACTTCTCCAAGACCTTTCATTACTGATTCCTTCATCTCCTTCTCCCATTCTCAACTTTGTACCTTCATCCATTCTGCCACCTGCATCTGGAAAAGTCTCCCACATTTTGTCCATGCAGTACCCTCTCTCTACTAAAATTAAAACCAGCTTCTTGCAGGACTGCACCCTCCTTGTTCCCTTTCCCAGTCTCTCCACACACACCCTCACTTTCTTGACCTGTTCTCCTGTGTCTTGTCTTAGTTTAATTTGTCTTGTTTACCTCTACCTTGGAAGTGCTTTTGGCTCAGACTTGAAACCACTTACTCCCACACATCTGCTTATTCCCACAGATGAGTGATCTTCCTGGAGTAAAGCTGTACCATACATCCATCTGTTCTTTGAGTCTGCTGAAGTATTTTAGTGATTTTTATGTGGGAATGTTAAGACCCTGAGCATTCCAAGAAAGAAAGTTAAGGGCGGCCATAATTTAGAACAGTAAAAGCCTAAAGCATTGTATTTCTGATTAAGAAAAGTGGGATAGGGGAATGATGAAAGCTGTAAGAATTTCAGTTAGACACAGAAAAAGAAAAAGAAAATAAGGTGAAGCAGGAGCAAAGGAAGCAGAACATTAAAGATAAGAGACACAGATCCTTCCCCAAGGAATGGGAAATAGAAATAAAATAGAGCTTGGGATATCTTGAACTAAATCAGTGACTGACCTTATCTAACGCTTACTTTACCTTTTCTGTTTTTGTCTCTGATTTTTGGGTATATGCTCATTTAAGTCTGCAAAGATTTATGCATTGGACTCCCTGAGCATTGAAAGGAGAATACACCCAGAGTACATCACACCCAAATATGGCTAATATTAGTGGACTTTGAATAGTTACCACCTTTGTCCATGATCCTGCAAGGTATTCTGCAAAGGTGAGGAGGTCCCCCTGCATAGAGCTCCCTTACAGGGTATGGGCCTTATTGTGGAGTAGCCCTCCACAGTTCTAGTGGGGATGAGGTCTACAGTGTACTAAGGGAAAGGCTAAAGCCGTGCATCAAAAATATAAATGCATCTGTCTTTATAGGCAAAGCTATTTGTCCTCACTGTGTATGCTCTCCAAATGCTATACTGTGCTAAGCAAAATGGATACAAAATTTCCATTATCAAAAGGCTCCCTTTCAGCAATATACATTGTGGAGTTGTGTGCAAGTGACTTCACAGGTTTGGCCCACAAGCATGATATGGATGTTTATCACTGAACACTTTGTGGATGAATTAAAATGGGTGAAGAGGGAACACAGAGAATGGAATCTTAGTGACAAATATTTGATAACATTACAGACTGCAACATATATTTTCAGATTCCATATGCCACAATTGTTTATGTGTGGTAGGCATGTCAATTATTGTAATACTCCTAGAAATTAAGATTGGAATTGATGGGCTTTGTATTCTTTTCCAGCAGTGATACAGCTTGCCTGTAACAAATATCTGTTCAAAATGTAAGAATCTGCAAGTGTCTCAATGTTTAAAAAATTCCCAGAGGTTAGCTTGTTAAACTTTTTAATTGATGCAAATAAATACATGCTTCATGCAAGATAGCTCTGCATATGGACTGTTTAGTCTACCATAATGTTACTATTAGTTAGTTTGTACTGTTGCAAGAAAATTTTTGCAAACAAGTCATTCCAAATGGTATTGTTCTAGGTAAAATATTTTATATGAAAGGCATTTGCTCAGAAAAGTCATTAATTTTTTTTAAAGGTTCCAAAAGTAAAGTTGTTAAACAGTGTTGGTGGCTGCCTAGCGTACTGTATTAATAATGGGATCATTAACTTTTAATCACTAAGTCACCTGCTCCAATTTGATCTAGATTGGTTGTAACCAAAAATTGTTGCCATCTGATGGCAGTTATGTTGAATGAGCTGGGTCACAGCCCACTAGACAAGGATCCAAATCACAAAAACATCAGTTGGTGCCAATTAGTATCCTTGCTATCAGTCTTAGCAGAGAGGCCAAGGGCATGGTGTCTCAGCTACTCTCTTACCCCTAAAGCTGGTCTCTCCAGGTCAGGGTTGAGGCACATTGGTGGGACAACGTAGGGAAGTTTGCACTGCTGCTGCCCATGCTGTAACTGCTCTATAAATAAATAGAGGACTTTAGTCTCCAGGGCTGTCAATTTGGCACCTTCCATGAAAGTCACATTTAAAAAAAATCATAAACTTCATGAAATAATTTAGTATCTCCAATCAAAACAAAGTGAGTGTATTGGTACGAGAGCACCTAAAATCCCACAGCTTCCATTTGCTCTCTGTATTTTGTGTTTTCTACTCTTAATTGTGATAAGAATAAAAGTTATGGACCTCTTTTGGAGTTTCTTGATGACAACGGTTGCTGTTCCACCACAACTCCAGCGCTGCCACCAAACACGCAAGAAGAAGGCCTACTGCTAAAATGCAGAAGACGCCTGCAAAACTGTGAAGCTTCAGTGCCTTGCCATCTGTCTGTGCATTGGTGTGGCTGTTCAGGTCACAACGTCCCATCCGCGGCCACCATTTCTGTTTGAGTACATCCAAGTCTCCAGTGTCTTGTAATTCTAAGATCCTGCAGAAATTTTAAAACAGCCATTATTTCAGTTGATTTCTGTATATTGTGTATGCATTTATCAGCAACTCTGCAGCCCTGGAATCCTGATATTATGATTGGGCTGCAGAAATTATCTTTCGACAGGAATTCAGTGTTATTCAGTGGAATTCTGTCTTTAGGGCAGAGCATCTCCAGCAGGACCGGTGTAATGCTATGGTTGCAGGACTTTCTTGCTCTCTGTCCATAATAAATCAGTGAGGTAGATTTCCTGCATATCAAATATACACTGTACATTTTCCTTAAGCACTGAAGTGGTTGTGAGAGTGCCACTTTCACAAGCATAACTTTCAGTAAGTAACAAGTTTGATGAATATCTCCTAGTCAAATGTAATTTCATCCAAAAAAATCCCCCTGGGAAGGGGTGAAACTAGCTACTCTTTTATACCAAACTTCATACTGTATATTCCAGTCCAGAGCAGCCACAAGACTTCACAGATCAGCTTTAGAAATAAGTGTGACTTTAAAAACTGCTCTTAATCAGCAAAGCTTTAGCTAGGGCTTCACTTAAAATTTTGGCTTTGGTCAGATTTCCAGTAGATTATAATGGTTATTGAAGAAGAAACAGCTCATGAAAGATTCAACTCTCCCACCCATACATGGTCCATCATAATAATTTCAAATTATATTTGAATCAAGCATGCAACCATTTGCACAGTACTTAATACAAATTGGTTTAAGCAGCAATAGAGTTGCCTATTTCTGCTTTGAGCTACAGCAAATGCAGCTCATTCAAAAGTATTTTACTACAATGCTATTACTTTACTCTTGAAGTAGTGTGTTAACAATTACTAATTAATCATTGTTTCCCATTTGTGAAGTGTCCCCTCTCTCCATGAATGATTCATTTTGGGTCTAGTTTGATAACTGTCTTTGCTATTTAATAACAAGCTTTCCTTTTGAGGCAACTTTGTCTCTGGTTATCACGAGAATTCAGGCGGACTGCAGCTGGTGTTTTACCGCTTCCTAAAGAATAATGCACACAAACAGAAAGTTTGCCTTGGCTTTTTGCATGTAACTCTGTGCTCAGCCACTTTCTACTAAGGCTGCATGTATCTACATCACCGGGCAGATGTTTGCTTTAGCATAAGGGGAAAGTATATATGTATACTTTTAAAAGATTCTGATAGACTGGGATCACTGAATTGTGATAGACGGAGTAGAGTCACTATCTTTCTGAACCCATGCAATCACTCAATTCCTATTATCTGCCTATTCTATAATGATACATAATAGACAGCATTGCTTTTCTCATATGGATCAATGCTCCCCCCGTCTAAAGACAAAATTGTGGCTTTGACACAAGCCCTGAGTTTCACTGCCCCAAAAGCAGCCTGGGAAGCAGATTGTGACTCAGAGAGTTACAGTCTCCTTCCCAGTTAACCCACTGCTCTGGGGAATGTATCAGGCACACCATGGGCTGCCCGGAGCGTTGGGAGCACAGCCAATGTTCCATGCATTTCCAGCTCCCTCCTACCTACCCTCTGACCACATGCACAGGAGAGGAAGTAGCAGCTTTGTTGAGGTTGTTCCCCACCCCTCTGCCCTAAGCCCTAAAGGAAGAGAATTGGTTAGTCTCTAAGGTGCCACTAGTACTCCTTTTCTTAATTCAAACAACTGATTTCAAAAGATAGAGATTCATTTAATAAACACACATTGCCAAAGTTAATCAGCTGTGAACACAAGATTTGTTGTTGCAGAGAGGAATCCTATGAAATAAGCATGGTTTTGCATTACCTTTGGGAGAAGAGATCCCTGTAGGGGCTGCCATGCTGGAGTGCGATCCCATACCCTTTACTACTGATGCGGTTTCCAATGACGGTCACAGAACACTCATCATCTGTCAAGGCTGCATATTCCACAACTGTTACATCCCACAAAAAAGCATAGTTGCCTTTCTTTGCCTGCAAATGCACCACAAATAGAACTAAATTATATAGTTGATCGAGGGCTTAAATGGGTCTTAAAGTCATGCTGAGCCTTTCATTGACCAGTGCTGGCATTTTGTTAGTTCATAACAACATTTTAGACCTCTCACATCTTCAGACACTTCTAAAGCCCCCACAACAGTTCCTCATCTACTTCACACCCACCTTCGAGCACTCCCATTGTTTCCATGAGCCAGAGAGGTGCAGAAGGCTGGGTGCAAGACTTTTTGTGTGTGACATGGCTAACTTCAGGCCTCACATGGGTCTGTTAAATAATTATAACTTAAAAGATATCACTTTAAATTATATTATTTGATATGGTTTCCCTAGGATTAGTGAAAGCATATTACTTCTTCCACTTCTACACAGTTACACACCTGGGTAGACACACTGTAAGCACTATGGTATGTTCTAGCAGTCACGGTCACCAAAATGGTAGTTACCAAAAGCAAAAAGAAAACCCTTTGAAAAGAGCTACTCTAATCTGCAACTGTCATAAATATAAAGGGAAGGGTAAACCCCTTTGAAATCCCTCCTGGCCAGGGGAAAGCTCCTCTCACCTGTAAAGGGTTAAGAAGCTAAAGGTAACCTCGCTGGCACCTGACCAAAATGACCAATGAGGAGACAAGATACTCTCAAAAGCTGGGAGGAGGGAGAGAAACAAAGGGTCTGTGTGTCTGTCTATATGCTGGTCTTTACTGGGGATAGACCAGGAATGGAGTCTTAGAACTTTTAGTAAGTAATCTAGCTAGGTATGTGTTAGATTATGATTTCTTTAAATGGCTGAGAAAAGAATTGTGCTGAATAGAATAACTATTTCTGTCTGTGTATCTTTTTTGTAACTTAAGGTTTTGCCTAGAGGGGTTCTCTATGTTTTTGAATCTAATTACCCTGCAAGATATCTACCATCCTGATTTTACAGGGGGATTTCTTTATTTCTATTTACTTCTATTTTTATTAAAAGTCTTCTTGTAAGAAAACTGAATGCTTTTTCATTGTTCTCAGATCCAAGGATTTGGGTCTGTGGTCACCTATGCAAATTGGTGAGGCTTTTTATCCAACATTTCCCAGGAAAGGGGGGGTGCAAGTGTTTGGAGGATTGTTCATTGTTCTTAAGATCCAAGAGTCTGGGTCTGTAGTCACCTAGGCAAATTGGTGAGGCTTTTTACCAAACCTTGTCCAGGAAGTGGGGTGCAAGGTTTTGGGAAGTATTTTGGGGGGAAGGACGCGTCCAAACAGCTCTTCCCCAGTAACCAGTATTAGTTTGGTGGTGGTAGCGGCCAGTCCAAGGACAACGGGTGGAATATTTTGTACCTTGGGGAAGTTTTGACCTAAGCTGGTAAAGATAAGCTTAGGAGGTTTTTCATGCAGGTCCCCACATCTGTACCCTAGAGTTCAGAGTGGGGGAGGAACCTTGACAGCAACAAAAGGTAGGATTCAAATTTTAGAGACCAATTTTCTCCCTTAGCACGGAAGAGTCACCAGATTCTCCCACTAGCTTTATTTGTGACCAATATTGACTTATTTTAGTGCACACCTATACAGCTGTCCTCAAATGTCAGCCTTAATTGGATTCAAACTGATGCCTGAGTGCACTGCACATGATGAATGTAAATTACTTTACTTAACATAAGATGTAAGAAATGTCTCTGGATGGGGATTTTAATAAAAAAAGTCATTACTTTGCTTGGTTAAAGTAATAATTGATTTCCTAATGTATTTAAGTAATACGTTTTTTAAGTCTCTAGTGAACATACAAAGCACAGTGGAACAGATGGGCTGGAGAATCTCATGCAAATAAATGAGTAATCATAGATGCAGGCTTCCAAGACTTAATTTTTTTAAGTTTGGGTGATTTGTCTTTTCTCATCAAGTAAAAAAGAGTTGGCAAGGCAGGAAGCTGACATTCTACATATATTTGTTTACAAGATTAAATCCTCAAGCACTCTCAACTAGCGGCCTCATTTCTGACCATAAGCAGTTCCCAGTGGTTCTTTTCCATCTCCTTGTAAGATTGACCTAGAAGACAAGACTCTCTCAGTTGTTTTATATCAGCTGCTGCCTGCTGGAGTCTGGGCTAGGGAATTAAACCCATTTCCCTTTAGCATGCTTGGTGCTTAATGATCACAGTACACTGAACTCCTTGATGGCTATTCAAAAAGAACAAGAAACCAAATGTGGGTGAGTGGCCCTCCAGTGACAAGAACCCAAACAACCAGAAAGGAAAAGAAACAGTTCTTGCTAATATTCACCCCAAACCAAAACACCCCAAACCAAGTCCCACTGTTCCCCCTCTTCTGGGTCAAGACACACAAAAATCCCAAAAGCCCCCTGGAAAGAGGGGCAGGAATCCCAAAGTCCCTTTCTTTAGGGTTTAAATAAACTGCATCAATTGTTTTTAGAAGGATTTCCTTGGCAGGCAGCTGGCTTCCTTCAGCATGGCTTGTGTGGCTTTCCATTACAGCCATTCCCCAAAGGCAGCCCATGTCTTGTTCTTTCTCCTCCTCTTATATGTTCCAGGCTAGTTTCCTGGAACGCTGATGGACTCCAGCTACTTCTCATCTGCCCATATACCCCTAGCTCTTAGCACATTATCTCAGGCCAGAAAATCAGCCCCAGACAAACAGTATATCCCATCACACCAAACAACTACAGTAAGGCAGCAAAATAACAAATGCATATGTTCAGTAGGCTAAAATAATTCATTCATGTAACATGCTTTGAGAGGCTAGGATGACTCTTGCTGTATTAGTACAAAGTATTTTTACAGTTCCAAATACCACTTGGGCTAGGCAAATAGGAAGGACATGTGCCAGCATCGTGAATTAAGCCAGAGAGTGACACATAATTATTAATTATTATTATTATTACTATTATTAAAATAGTCCAGAAAATGCCAATTCCTAAAAAGGCATCTCTGAGGTATTATACCACACCAGAACAACCCCTCAACATATTAGTATGCCTGACATTTCAGGCCCATCTGTCTACATTCCAAGTGGGCAGAGAGAGTTTGATGTGAATGGGGCAGGAATCAAGGACGCAGTTATCCCATATGGCTGGAAACATAAAAGTCTGTTTCTTCAAACATGTACAGCCATCTATGTGTGTACTGAATGATCCTCTACCCCCAACCATTGGAGTTAGTTGCAAATCTGTTCATATCAGTCTCTGTCCTACCTGTGAATATGCTTGTCTCTTTCTTGACTATTCCAATTTCATGTTAGCGGGAGTGTCCATTGTAGGACCATACTTCCATATCTGTGATCGATCTGACAGGATTTCTGGTTCAGGGCAATATGCATCTTTTATAACCACGTCCACTGTTATACATAACAGCCTATTTGTATATTTTTAAGCCTAAGCTCCATAATAAATAACGCACCTGCATTATAAAGATGCAATTCTGCTGCATATACGTACAATTACACAAGAGGCCAGAAGGAACTGCTATGAAATCATTTGGTATCCCCAACACAGAATTTAGTCAAAGTGTGTAGAGCAATAAGGCCAGGGTGACCAGATAGCAATTGTGAAAAAATGGGATAGGGGGTGAGTAATAGGTGGGGGTAATAAGTGCATATATAAGAAAAAGTTCCCCAAAAAATGGGACTGTCCCTTTAAAAATGGGACATCTGGTCACCCTAAATAAGGCAAAAAACAGGCTTAGTGCTAATGGAGAGATGGGACTCATAAGAGATGGACTCTGAGACAGGTTATGTCGGTCTTGTTTTCTTCTAGTTTTCACATCTGTAAGTATTTGTTGCTTCAGAGTTGATCTGCAGACAGCTGTCTTGAGCTTCCAGTCTTCAGAAGGGGAGCAGAGCCAATTTCTATACTAGCGTACTCTTATTTGTCTCAGGGCTGCTTGGGGAAACATTAACTTCCTCAGGCATTCCATTTCCATTACAAGGCAATGTCTGAAAAATCATGCAGCTATGGCCTCTATTACCCAAGCTGCCCTGGATCTCTATTTTGCCCAGAGAAGCTTCCCACTACTGAGTTACAGTTGGTGGGAAGCCTTTTGACAAGGTCAGTCTCTCTCTGCCGTTTATGATATTGCTATCCTGATGATGATCTGAGACTATGAAACAGTAAATAAAGTCCACCAGGCCTTTGTGTATCAGTTATATATTTTTGTGATATAACCAATTCTGCCCAGTGCCATCAGAACTGTATATCATTATTTCTCTGAAATCCTCAGGATTTTAGCATAAACAGAAGTCTGAGTTATAAACCCTTAATTATGCACACTTCTCAACCTCCAGAAATCCTGGAGGAGGTAAGATTGTTTTCTTTCTCTGATTGCCAAAGAGAGAGGTCCCAAAGATCTTTTTTCCATGGAGATGATTTTCTTTTCTGCCGTTTCCTCTACTTTCATAATATTTGCTTCTTTAAAGAAGGGAGATTCCTTTCTCTTAGTATTTATATTACATAAAAAGCTTCCTATGTGACCAAATATTTGGCTGCAGTCTAAATTCAGCACACTTCAAATCCACATTAACATCCAATCTGACAGGTAGGCAGTATCATTTGTGCAATTTAAAGAGGGGCTGTCGCACTGGGAAAACTTAAAATTATATGCAATATAGTTACCTTTCATATGCTTTTCATTAGGAATGTGTGAAATGAGCTGGAGAAAATACAAACTGATGAGAACTTTCACCCCAAATCCTAACAATCTCTTTGAGTAAGTCCTGTTAACTTTTGTTTTCATTGCATTTTGAACTTCTTGACATTTTCAGGTCCAAGCCAGTATCAGAAATGGATGGGTCAAAGTGCCATAATTAAGGCTTTTTTCATGGTATTTGGGACCCAAAATGAAATCTGGAAGTGTTAGGGGCAGCTGTCAGTGGAAAGATATATGTGTTTATAGACGGTGGAAAGAAGGGGGCAGATACACGAGGCAAGAAAGGGGCTAGGGTTCTTTGGAGGAGCAGGAAGTGTGAAGTGGAATAAGAAATACCTTAAAATGTATACATTGGGGATTGGGATTTGAATTTGACTCAGTCACATATATTATGCCCATGATTGGAGTCCCAGGGTGCATGCAGGTAATACATCAAAACTAGCCAGAGCTAAACTAATAGCTTGTGGTGGTAGCCCTGATGGTGGTGTTTTTTCCCCTCTGCCCATAAAACATGCTTTCAAATGGAAATCCAGCAGATGCTAATAGAATGGGACAATTGCCCTGGCTAGCAGGGAAAGAGGTATGGTACAGACTAAGAGGGTAAAGAGGAAATTTGAAGGGAAAAAAGCCCCAAAGTTATATCAACAAAATTTCTTCTTTACATTCATCAAAATGGGTTTATCAGACTCCCAGGATATAAAAGGGAAAATCAAAGAGGATAAGGAGAGTGCAGAGAAGAACTCAGTAATTGCTTTCCATTATTCCTCACTATAGAAGAAGACTGGAAAAAGACCTGTCACAGGGCCCTTGTTTATTAGTAGTGAAGTGAGGCTTTTTTAGAGAACAGATTGAAACAAGAAATGATGAAACAACTTGACTTTCAAATAAATACCCAGATGTGGCTGGAATTCATCTGAAACTTCTGATGAAACTGACACATGAAGCATCTTGAATTACAAACAATACTGCATTCATCATTACAAGACAGATCACTTCTTCGCACAGCTAATATACTGGCAGATAGAACGGTCACCAACATTGCACCCTTCTCTATAGTGTACCAAAGAAACGTAGAGGAGTTTGCTTTATTCTGGTATCAGAAAAATAGATCAGAAAATCTATAAGGATAGAACTATAGAGCACCAAGCTTGGTATTAAAGAATGGCAAACAATCATGACTTGTATAAGGAAACAACTAGGTTATTTAATATGTTGTGACTATTTGAAAGAGTTAACAAAATAATGGATAAAAAGCCAGTGGATATTTAGGCTTTCAAAAGGCATGGGCAAGAGACTATTGAAGCAATTTTGTAATTTCTGGGGTTGAGAGGTAAAGCCCTACCATGGATTACAAAAGGTTTCAGAGACAGGAAGCAAAGAGTAGAGATAAATGGTTGATATTTAGCATACAGAGAGGCTAACAGAAAAGTGCCCCAGAGATCAGTTTGAGGCCATGTATTGCTTTGTCTAAAGGTGTGAATTGTGAGGTGGCAACATTATTGGTGACAGAGAATGTAGATCGGTCAAGAGAACAGGAGGGCTGCAAGGAATTCCAGAGGACCTAAGAAAATGCATATGGTAACTGGACAGCACAATGGTATATATGAACAAAGGCCATGTATACTGGAAAGAATAATCTAACTATTCCTATGCACCAACATTTTGAGTGAAGTGTTGTAATATCTCAGGAAAAACAATGATATGTGGACTGCTCAGTAAAAAATAAAAGCCCGGTTCAATATTCAGTGGTGATTTTAAAAATTAACAAGATATTAGGAGGCTGTTAAAAGGGGAGAGAGAACAATATAGAAAAATATTATAATGCTATTATATAAATCAATGCTACATCCTTACCTTAGATACTGTATTCGGTTTAGGTCACTTCTTGCCAATAAAACATAGCAGAAATAGAAAAGATTCAAAGAATGGCAATGAGAATTATTAGAATCAGGAGAAGGAAGGGTTCCAACAGGGAGAACTTTAAAAGATTATTGCTATTTAGTTTGGAAAAGAAAAGAGTAAGAGGATTTATCATGTCTACATCTGAAATAATGAACAGTATAGAAGGAACTTATCAGGTCATCCTATTTATCCTAACCCTATCATGAAAACACGCACAAAATAAAAAAAAGGCAACAATGCAAAATGTCTAAAAATAAATATTTTGTATGCAACATACACTTAACCTGTGGAACACATTATCACAGGATATCATGCAGGCAAATAGCTTACTAAGCTTCACAGAGGGATTAAAAATGTATATGATTAAGAATAGTGTTTTCAGTTGCATTACCTAGGATAAAATTACAGGAGCTACCAAACTTCATGCTTCTTGGTGTACACTGATCAATAGCTGGAATGAAAAGGAAATTTCCCGCACAGAACAGTATTGCTGAATTAGTTTTATTTTGGGGAATCTGCACCAGTATTCCCATTTTCAGTACTGTATTATATGGACCATTGTTACCATCAGAGACTTTTGAACCTGTAAGACCAAATTTACAGTCCAAATCAACTCTCCTCACATATCTTTGGAGTTAAACGAAACCTCACTTGACTCTCTGAGTGCAAATCAGAAATACATTTGTGTCATTGCAGTGCTTAGATACCCTTTGTGTGGTTGCCATCAATGTTTTTAGAAGCTGTGCCTTGAGACAATGGTACATGGTCACTCTGGATGTACAGACCATATCTTTTATGAAAAGATGCATTTTCCATGGCAACAGAAATGCATGAAAGCTTTGAGAACCCTCCTCAACTTTATCTTTTTGTTTTGAGCTTCTTAAAGAGTTCAAATTGCAGAAGCTGATAGGAAATCCTCCGCTAGATTAATGGAGGTGAGTGGAATAGGGCAAAATTGACATGTCTAACACTTATCTATAAAAAAATCCCAGACTCTCTCTCATTGCTTCTCACTGCAGTTGGCATTGCTTTTCTTAGAAATGCACTGGTAACTAATGTCCATTTTATAATCCAGTGTAACTGAAAGATATGGGGAAACTGAGAAGAGTCACAGAAGTTTGGGTTTCAGGGAGAAGTCATATTTTTTCATTGTGCTTACAAAAGTCCTTGTTCTGAAATATGCACGAGAAA
The DNA here is from genome assembly GCF_965140295.1 of Lepidochelys olivacea. Taxonomy (NCBI): domain Eukaryota; kingdom Metazoa; phylum Chordata; order Testudines; family Cheloniidae; genus Lepidochelys; species Lepidochelys olivacea. The sequence goes on along the minus strand of NC_140417.1, from coordinate 74,495,531 downwards.
TATTTGTGGTTTTGTGCTACGGAGAAATTTAGATTTTACACTGCAAAATATCAGAGTTTTAAGACTACATTTACATTTCACTTTTGTGTTCTAGGAAATGTACACTGATTAAAAGTCCAGTTTCATTGGCGAACACTGATTTCTCTTAAAAAAAAACAATTTCTAGATATGATATTTGACATGAGCAACTTGTCTGTTTGTTCAAGGAGCTCAATGAGTTGCGAAAAGAGACATTTAAACTATAAACACCATATTTTACTTGACAATTTTATTAAATATTAAGCCTGATTTAGTAAATGTTTAATCAAATGGAAGCACAGGTCAGCTATGGGACTGAAGAGAAACTGGATTATAGTCAATGTTATTGATGGAGTTGATCAAGTTTTATATATATCACACCAGAACATTAAAATCAGACTTAATTTGACACAGTTATTATCATATAAATTTGAGCCACTTCCCAACTCTGCACTGAATCCCAAAGTTCTTCTAATTGGTATTCTAAACAGTTTGCCAATCTAAAGCTAAAACCTGAGGCTTAAGTAAATCTAGCTATAATAAATGGAAGCCCGTAATAGGTTTATAAAATATGGATATTTACAGCCTTACTGTTGTTGAATGTCTTATGACATACTACGAGTGATACAAGGAAAATACATTTAAATACATCCTGCATTTTTCTACAGTTTTAATTTTTTTTACACATCAATGCATGTGACAGAGTGCTTATCTATATTTTGTGTATTTATTTTTACTATTTTTTCATGCTGAGAAAGCCTCATGAAATAGATGTCTCATTTCCATACATATCCTAAAATCATACACCAGCACACTTTGTTACACCCATATAATGAGGGACAGTACATATAAAAGAAGGAGAAACGGTGACTGGGCCAAGGGCAAGGCATTTGGCAAAGTCAGCCTAATATTTTACAGTGGTTACAGGTTGAGGCAAACTGTGGCGAAGCCAAAAAAAAAAATAGCTGAAGTTTATAGCAAGAGGACTTGACCCAGAGAAACCGTTACTAGTACAATAATATTCCTACGAGAGAGAGAGAGAGAATGAACAAGCCTGACCCCAGGGTCATAGCAGTCAGTGAGAGGCTTTGCATTTACTTTAATGGGCTTTGGATCAGGCTTCAGGTGCAGGGTTTATTCTTCTTCTGCCTCATGCTGTTTTAGGCACACACTGCGCACTCACTCAGTCTTTCACAGACAGAGCAGGGTCAATAGCTCCCAACTGCAACTGCATCCTGCTCAATACTGTTAATGGCAGAGCTGAGAGAATCATTTTCAAAGAACATGTTATCTGACAGATGTAGCCTCACTTTATTCTCCCAGGATCTCTCTGAGAGCTCAGCACCATTTCCTAGAACTGATTTGTTATCTGAAACTATCTGTGGCTTTCTTCGTTTTTTAAATTCTCTGGACTGACTGATCCTGACCAGTTCTCAATGGGCATGTAATAGTCAGTATTTGAGCTGGGTTGGTTAGCTGTGAGGAGTCAAACAAGTCACATGATATTGTTTATGTTCTGTGCTTGAACAGCGTGCACGTACTTCCAGCCAAAATGTTAGTGTTTGTGAATCTAGAATTTGGTTTGTACAAATTCTTGTACATGCAAACATGAAATCCACATTTGTGCCAAAAACTAGATTGCACTTATATTTGCAGAAAGTAAACAAACAAACTGGTGCAAACAAATTTATTTTAAAATTCCACATATTTTACAGGGAATTTGTTGCAATGTACATATAAATTCAACTTTTATATGTATTTAAAAGGTTACCCAAATAGCTTCATATGTAAAAAGTGAAAGTGGTGTCTCCTTTGCTATTTGACAGCAGTGGTTTCAGAGAGATAGCTTTAATAACAAAAGTATTTGGAGGTAGAGCTTAGAGACAACTTTGGGAACAGAGGTCTTGAGCGAAGCAGTGGGAAGAGAAACCTCTGCATGATGGATGCAGCTGTTCAAGCACAGCTGCAAATGCTGGAGTTCTGAAAGTGGAATTACACCTGTGATATTTTAGCGTGGCTGCTGCTTTTGCCAACAAAATCTGTTCAAGCATGTAAATACTTGTTAATAAAGTTGATTAGGAATAGAGTATTTCTGATTGAGCATCCACACTTATTTTCCCCTAACAATGGAATATCCCTGGCCTGGAGTCCATTCTTTCCCACTAACTCAGCCTGTGACATTTTAAAAATCTGAAGATTTTAATTTTTCTCTTTGAGCTTCTAGAAAAATAAATATAAAACATTTGAAAAAGTAAAATCATATAGACAAGTCTACATTTTAGTCTCACCTTTTCAAAAGCATAAAAAACTTGTAACACGGTTGTGGACCCAGAGATACGAGTTTTCAGTTTACACCAAAATAAACTGATCAATGATTTTACATTTATAATATTTTATTTAAAAAAATTAAAAGACTGATAAAAATGAGAATATGATATTCCTCTAAAGAAAGTTTTAACTTTCATTGACTTCCTGTGCACTGTCTGCCGTAATTTACTTCTGATTCACATTTGTCATTCACTTTCTGGCCATGCAGAGCTACAGCACAAGAAATGTGTGTATGCATGCACGCATGTACACTTCTAAGCAACTGGTTGGCTGAAAGTTGAGTGTCTGATTCCTGTGTCATTGCTCTGGATCAAATTCCATCATTTCTTTGTACTAATGAGAGAACATATTTCAATTAGAAAGTCACAATTAAAAGAAATGGTCACAGGCTTTAGGACCCTGAACAAAGATCATGGCTGCTTGAATCCTGCAGGAACAGTTAATTTTGCTTAAAAATAAGTGTGTGTGGGTGTGTGTGTGTGTGTGCACGTGCGTATGAGAGAGAGAGAGAGAGAGAAAACAGGTGAGTGAATATATTAGTGAGCAGATAACTGCATGAATGGGTAATATGTGAGTGGGTAGATGAATTTTTGAACAACTGGAGCACCATTGTATAAACAAAAATGACCAAAAACCTGGTTTATACTTCTGCCCTAACGTAAGTGGACATGATTTTGCTGAAGTGAATAGGACTAAATTTAATCCACTGACAACAATAATCCTGGGTAAAGGACAAGTTTCAGCACCCAGGGAAAATATAAGATGACCCAAGGTAACTTTTTCAAAAGTGATTTAGGTACCTAGGTACCACAATCTCATTAAATGTCAATGAGACTTAAGCCATAAAAATGGGACTTACTTACATAAGAAAAGTTTACCTTCAGTCTTAAAAAGAGGAATGGGAAAGGTGCAGAAGAATTAGACATTGTAGTGGACTAGAACAACAGCCGCCTTTCAGAAATGGAGATCTGAGTTCCATGTGAGAGTTGGCCAAAGGCTGACATAATTTTGTTGGGAAAAGCATAATTCCTTAGTAGAAGCATAATGCAATCAACAGCTTTGTCCTCAAACCAATTTGCAAGCTTTACTTAAAAGAAACCTAGGACTGGAATATTTTTTTTTTTAAATCCTGCCTTTACCACATGACAATCATTTTCATTCATTAACTCCATGAAAGCTACACAAACACAACACAAAATTTAAAGTAAAACAGCACTATTAATCCATTCTTACCTTCCTGATGCCTTCTGAAGGGTTCGATACACAGTTATCTGCCCCATTATTTTTACTGATTGTCCTCCACAGTTCAGCAAATGTGTTATCCTGCTCCAAAGGGTTTGTCCCTTTTGCTTTGAAGTATTCATACACTGCTGAATCCCTGACGGTACCGTAAGACATATCCATTTGTTTGGACAGATCTTGAAATGTTCTGAAATTCAAGAGATGTTGAACTATTAGTGTTATCTAGTACAATAAAGAGATTTTATTAGTTAAATGATCTCTTTCTATGGCTGTCTTTAGAGAGAAACAAAACACCTACCATCAATCAGTCTCATTTGCATGTCTCTCTTTTATCATAAAAGGAACCCAAAGTGTAATTCAGCTGCACTGAAATCAAATGAGGTTTAATTTTACCTGAGTTCTTTTAGTGAAGAGGTTTATGTGGAAGAGATGCCCATCAACATACTGAAATCATGTTGCTATGCTTGTGCAAGAGCACACAGCAATCAAGATTTATTAAAGCATGTGGAAAACAATGTTTAAAGATACAGGTCAAAATCAGCTCTAATTTACATCTATGTAAATAGGGAGCACTTCCACTGAAATTAGTAGGGTTACTCTGGATTCACCCCAGTGTAAAATTGGGCCAAAAATCAATACACTAACTTTCAGTGTACATAGGGCATTACATTCCAAATCTCTTTCCCACACCCTCCAATAAAATAAACAGTTTCCATATGGGCCTAATTCTTATTTACACTAAAGTTGCTTTATCTCACTCTGACAGTGTGGCTGGCCCCAGGGCCACTCCAGCAGCGGCTGGTGCAGCTGGCTGCAGGGCTGCCCCAGTGGTTGGATACAGAGCCGCTCCAGCAGCAGCCGGTGTGGCTGGCTCCACCAGAAGTGGCAGAGGTTGCAGAAAGTCACTGAATCTGTGACTTCCACGACAACATGGAGCCCTACTTATAGTGCTTTGCTGCTGGAGGCCTTATCCTGGGATGCTCAGAGCCAGCCTACAGACATACAGGTCACACCCTGAGCATGTGTGTGCTAGATAGCCCTATACCAGCAGCCTGTTTACAGCCCCACTCTGGCTTCCACCAGTCTTGGCTACAACCAGCAAGGCGACCCCAACATGATCCTAGTGCAGAGTTTCCCCAAAACCATGTGCTCTGCAATGTCCAGCCCTCTCCTGGATAGCCCAGAGAAATAATAAGGTGTGTTTTTTTAACTTTAAAAGAGACCAAAGCAAATCACAGCATATTAACTGGGATAGATACACTCTTTCCCTCAAACACAGTTCTGCGTTGTTTTATAGTAAAATAAAACAAATTTATTAACTATAGGACAGAGGTTGAGTGATGCCAAGTAAAAGAAACAGAAGCAGAGATAGTTACAACCAAATAAAAATGAAAACACATTTTAAAAAGTCTAAATCTTAATCTACCAAGGTACAGGTTTCGTTCAAGATGGTTTCTCTCACCAATCCACATTCTTCTCAGCCACAGCTGACTTTCCTTCTGTCAGAATCCCGGAACAAACTTAGTGTCCATAGTACTTCTGGCTACAGGCAGCATGATGGGGTCCATCATACCCACATCTGGTTGTCTGCCAGCCCCTGATCGGGCAAACCCTTATGTCATTCCTTCTGGGATCCACGGGTGAGACTTGTCCCTCCTCTTCTGTCTGAGCTGCCTGTGTTTCTCCTGGTCAGCAAGCTTCCACTACTTCAACTCTGCCTCCCCACTAACACCTGGCCTCCAGCTCTGCCCATCTCTCCTCCACTAGCAGCTTTTTCCACTGTAGTCTCCACAACTCTGGAGGCCATTGCTGCTGCTGCTGCATCATCTTGGGAAACATCTGCTTGGTCTCCTGCATGCTCTGTAGGAGAAAAATGGACCCTGCTTCTTGCCACCTGGTTTGTCCACTAGCTCCAATTTCTTCTGATTAGCTGCTGACAGACCTCAATACACACCCAGCTTTTCTAACTTCTTGGTGAGCTCAGCACCTGCTCCTTTGTTGCTCGTCTTTCCTTTCTTCTATTTCCAAAATAAACAGAACACAATCAAACTGTAACATTTCTTTGACTGTGCCCTTTCACTTGTAAATCACTTAAACCTATTTCACCAATGCTTAAACTGTAAACCTTAGTTAAATTAACAAGTTTTGTGTAAATCCTTTTTAGATTACACCAATTTCATGAGGCTCAGGGGTGCAATCCAGACCAGTAGGAGATTGTGTCACCACTTGCCCTGCAATCACTTTGCTGCTGGAGCTCCCAGCCTGGGATGCTCCCAGCCAGCCTACAAGCACAAAGGTCTCACCCAGAGTATCTGTGTGCTAGAATGTCCTGGTTCAGCAGCTCTGACCCAGCAGCTTGTCTACAGCCCAACTCTGGCTTCCACCAGCCTTGGCTACAACCAGCAAGGTGACTGCAACACACTCCCAGTCCCAAATTTCCCCAAAACCATGTGCCTGGAATTTTCCAGTGTCACCAGGACAGAGAAATAATAGGGTTCATTGCTCCTTTAAAGAGACAAAAGCACATTACAGCTTATTAACTTAATTGTGGTAAGTATACCCTTCCCTACAAACATAGCACTGAGTTGGTTTATAGTAAAAACAAAGCAAATGTATTAACAACAGAACATAGGCTGAGCAATACCAAGTAAAATAAACAGAAGTAAAGAGGTTAAAAGCAAATAAAAGTGAAAAAAATGCATCTAAAAGTCTAAACCTCAACTTAGCAAGGTACAGGTTTGGTCAAGATGGTTTCTCTCACCAATCATTCTTGCCAGCCATGACTGACTTTCCCTCAGTCAGGACCTTCCACAGAAGAACAAGATGGTGGCTTCCCTTGTCTTCCTAGATGAAAGATCTTTGCCTAAGCATTTTGCTCATCTACATCTATAGACTTCAACCCCTCCTTGTTTGAAGGACCCATCTTTCTCAGCTTGCAAGAGCTCTAATCCCTTGTGTCTGTCTAGAGATGGATGCCAAAGACGGCTTCTGTCTTTTCTTATGTCTTCCAAAGTTCAATGACCTTGTTTCAAGAGGCAGAATGACCTCATGCTCTTTCCCTTCCTGTGGGCTTCCCATCCCTCTGCTACTGTCTATGAAAATGGTACTTCCCATATTTTGGTCACATCTTGCTTAACTTCTTTGGAGACAGGTAGACAGCTGCCCTCCCTCCTGATGGAGGAAAGCCTGTTTAACACTTTGTTTGGTCACAGACTGGAAAGCATATAGTGTTAATACATATATTCCACAATGCTATTAATCACCAGTGTTATAGGTTTTCATAAAAGACCTCACTCAGTACACTGTTACAATACAGTAATATTGTATACAATCAGTAGAGTCAATTGCTTATCACTTGAGGTTCAGCTCCTCTGTCTTTATAGACTAGTAAACTTTTGCAATGTATTCTTTGAAAAGTAAAATCCGGCCCAAGCTTCTGTCTTCTGCCAAGTTTAGACACTGTGCTGTCTCCTCCTTCACTTGTAGCCTGATAGCTTTGTTTACGTAATATTAAATGGACCTTCATTGTCTCTGTCTGATGTCCAGGCTGGTTAGAGAAGCAAATACATTTTCCTTTGTCTAGGGAAGATCTGTTTCCCAATTCCCCCTGACATTCCACGCTAAAATACATTTTAGTCATCGTTCTAACATATATAAAACATTCTACATGCATTCATCACACAAGAATCAGTTTTCCAATGACATATTACATGACATGTTTTAGTTAGAGATTATAATCATTGTGAGTAGTGGTACACAGAATTGGTCAGGCCAGCTGAAACTCATGCCCTGATACCAATGAGCCCCTTACCCTCCAAATGGTCCTCTGTATCATAGCACAGTTTATCTCTTTTTTAACAACACACAACAAGGCACTCTGGGTGCCTTCGACATTATTTAAAACAATGACACTAAAACAAACAGCAAACCTCCAGCAAAAGTATCCCCTCAACCTAAACCAATAAGTGGGCCTTTCCCCATCAAATCTCCATCCCCTGCAAACAATCACTCCCACCAGCCTCCAAACTCTTAACAAAAAAGGCAAAAAGATAGGCCTTGCACTGTGCTCATTTTCATGGCTTATAGATGAAAGAAAACATAAAATAATAAATTCAGTGAAGAGATCTTTCTAATTATTGTTCATTAATTATATTTAATTGCAGCAAGATATTATTTTGTTTCAAGAGGTCTAAGGGTTATTACTTTGTCATAATTTTATTTTAATGAAAATGGGGGGGGTATAATCTTTTGCATACTTTTTATTTTTCTCATTTTAGTATAAAAATAAATAAATCTTTGCTGAATGGAGAGCATCAGAATGAATTACATTGTTGACCTTAATAAGGAACCACTCTAAATTATTGCAGGGCCAGCCACAACAAAATGAATAAATAACTGTCACACTGCTTTCATCCAGTATATTTGAAATGGTAATTTCCTCCTCTCTATTAGTATTTATTCAGGGTGTTTCTAGTGGTCAGACAAGGAGGAAATGTCTTCACAGGACATGAGAGCAGTTCCGCTCTTTGAATTTTAATATCCAGTTTATTTTTTTAACGTTATTCACTATTCTTCACTTCAGATCTGCAACTCTTTCTTATGAAGAGCACCTTCATATCAGCAGCCCCGCTCTATGGGCCAGATGTCTTCAGAGCTATGCCAGTTTCCAACAGCTTATGATGTGAGCAAGTAGTTCTGTCTAGGTTCTTATATCTTCTTCATCACAGCAGTGTTTAAACACCTATCACTTCCACTACTTGCCATTTGGTTTCTACAAATAGCCTACTCCACCCCGGACACACAGGTACCCACACTGCAGTCTACTTGGATTTTCTTCAAACAGGTCCCTACCCACAAGGCATCCAACTACCCCTACAAAGTCTTCAAGCTCTTAAGCTCCTTCAAGCATTTTAAGTGGTTTAAGCTCATAAATTGCTTTAGGGACTTGTATCAATTTAAGCTGTTAAGTAGCTTTAAGTATGAGTTTGTGAACAGCATGTGTGGACCTGGGATGAGTTTGGAGCTATACAAGAATCCCAAACCTGGTCTTATTTCAGTTGCTCTCTATTTAGCCAAGATATAATATTAACACCCTAACAACTGCTGGTGATTAAAGAGACTAATGTACACAAAAAGAGTAAGACTATTAGTCTAGTCGTCTAGCATTATTATAACTCTGAAGTGTGTATTCTGGCCTGCCTAAATTGCCTCTGTAATTTCAGTTGGATACGTTATTCTTCAAATACAATTCTAAACTATTATACATTACTGATGGCCCTGTTAGGGCTTTCATCAGCTCAACCATATGGACTTGGTTACATTATAGTGATGAATTTTATGGATGCATTATATTCATACACACATTTATGTATATTTTATATGCAACTTTCTAGTAAAGGTACAGTAGAAGGGTACTCAATACATCTGGGTTTTTTGGTGGCACTCTTAAGGATGCCTAATAATGTTGGTCTCTTGTACAGGTTATTGTGTGTATACATAAACATATATTACATTGTAGGCAGAATAGCTTTGACAACTTTAGTTAATATTGCCTAACACTTTCCATTACAGATCCTTCCTTTCAGTTGCTTACAACTTTTGTATACTTCCACTGTTTAGGAAGCAATATTTGAATGTTTAATCAGACAAGAGTTAGGCCAACCTTAGGAACAAGGTTAATGAAAAATTGATAGTTTTTCCAATGTTAGAATATTTATCTGGCCATTTTTAATAGCTCCACTTTCTCTGTTGTTTGGAATAGGATCTTGACATTTGGCATTCTACAGTCTTAAACTCAGAAAGTGCCTTTTTCCCTCCATGAAAATCTGGCCAAGCTATAATCCACTGAAAATCAACATTTTTACACGCATAGTACATTTTTTTCAGCATTTGTCCTTCAATTTTCTGAACATACGAGTGCACTAATTTCAATAGGACTAATGATGTACTTAAGTTTATGTGCTTTGCTGAATTAGTGTGGCTTAAATGAATACATGATGTGGGTGGCATTAGTCGGGGAGATTCATGTTATGGTTATGGTCATCTTCTCTTGGATGGTATGAGTGAGATAATCATCCATGACACAGACAAGCTAGTATTTGTGAAGGAACTATTCTTTCAAAATATAGACAACCAATATTCCAAAAATAGAATCTAACATCACTGAGAACAGGGTTGCAGTTTCTGGACTATGGTGGTTGAGCATGAAATAAGGGAGATTAGGACAGATTTAGGGTATGTCTACATGGGAACGTAAACCCAGGGTTAGTAAAATTCAAGTTAGCAGATCCTGGGTTTGTTAACCTAGGACTTGAGCATTGACAATCATTTATAACCCCAGGAATATTTGAACCCTGGGTCCTCATCAGGGGCTCGTGTCTACACTGCATTATGGGGGCTCAAGTCCAACGACCCATATCCCAGACTTCCTAGGGCCCTCCCAAAATGTGGCCAGTATCGCTCTTTGTTCATGATGCAGTGTGAGAACACTTGACTATCCACCAAACTTGACTGTCTAGAGGACAAAGAAAGTCAGCCTGTGGAATTGTGGAGTACTTTTGGCTGACTCCAAGAGAACGACACCAGTGGGGCTGCGTCTACACTGCAGAGCGATAAGGCTGGTAGCCAGATCATAGCTTGACTCTGGCTCAGACCCTCCATCCCTATGGGGTCCTGGGACTGAGCCTTGGACCAGTGTGATTTGTGTGTAAATGAAAGAGAAGTTAGGCTTCAGCCAGAGTTCAATCCCTGGTCTTATATTGCCATGTAAATATACCCATGGTTTCCTTCCTTCCTCCAACAAGTTTTCTGAAGAAGTCTCAGTTCAAACAAAATTGTGTGAATATACTTAGCCTTTCCCAGTGTTTTCTGGTAGTGCTGCATGCTTGTGTATTTTCTTGATGTAGTCTGTAAATATCATTATAATTAAACCATTTGCTTTATTTATAACTAGAAAATGGATGCCTACTTTAAAATATAGAGGTTAGCTGTGGACCATAAGATTTGCCTTTGAGGCACATAGTTAGCACTACAGGAAAGGAGAGGAAGGGTTGGGAAGTAGCCTCTAGTAACAAATAGTCTCTGGTGTCAGTGCATTGGTGCAAAATATACAAGGTGAAATCATAGCCCATTGAAGTCAAAGGCAAGCTCACAGTATTCATCCAGATCTAAGCAAAACATGTAAGGAGCTTTGTACCAAAACATTTGTAGCATAATAGGGATCCCAATGCAATTCAATCAGCTGCAAAAAAATCTTTTCACCATTTTATTTATAGAATTAATATGTTTTACAAATCACATCATCCTCCCCAGCCCGTAGTGTCATTGCAATGTACTAATATGACTTTGGAACATTTCCCACTACTCCTATGGCTCCATACATGGAAGATTCCATCAGAGAATGGATCTGCGCTCCTTTATTCAAAAGGGGGTAGAGTTGGCAGTCACTTTTATGGCAGTGTTCTCCACCTCCTAGAGAGGTGATTCTGTGGGTCCGGAATCAATCTGTAAGGAGGAGCAGAGGAACTGAGCATGCTGTGAGGGAGAAGTAGACAGATTACAGGTAGTGCCATGGGGACACATATCTTTTCCCCTTTTGGCCCACAGAGATTCTCTGGAAGAAACAATGCAGACTGGGATGGGCTGTCTTTTCTGCAGTGTTCCACTTAGTGGACCCTGAGAACAGCCATGGCCAAGGGAAGTCCCTGGTAGCATAGTCTCATTGGAATCACATTGCCAGGGAGCCAGTAGAGTACTGAAGGAAACAGCCAATATAGGTTTCAGAGTAACAGCCGTGTTAGTCTGTATTCGCAAAAAGAAAAGGAGTACTTGTGGCACCTTAGAGACTAACCAATTTATTTGAGCATAAGCTTTCGTGAGCTACAGCTCACTTCATCGGATGCATACTGTGGAAAGTGTAGATCATCTTTTTATATACACACAAAGCATGAAAAAATACCTCCTCCCACCCCACTCTCCTGCTGCTAATAGCTTATCTAAAGTGATCACTCTCCTTACCATGTGTATGATAATCAAGTTGGGCCATTTCCAGGGGGGATGGGGTGAGTGAGAAAACCTGGATTTGTGCTGGAAATGGCCTAACTTGATTATCATACACATGGTAAGGAGAGTGATCACTTTAGATAAGCTATTAGCAGCAGGAGAGTGGGGTGGGAGGAGGTATTTTTTCATGCTTTGTGTGTATATAAAAAGATGATCTACACTTTCCACAGTATGCATCCGATGAAGTGAGCTGTAGCTCACGAAAGCTTATGCTCAAATAAATTGGTTAGTCTCTAAGGTGCCACAAGTACTCCTTTTCTTTTAGCCAATATAAAGAACCCTGGCTTTCTACCAATCCCTGAGCATCTACCAAGTTTGTGAGCAGGTGCTGTGGTATAACCTGCAAGAAGGCGGGAGGATGCGATAATAACTCTACCCATTTCCCAAATGGCATAATTAAGTAAGAATTACCTCCAAAATGATAATTCTGGTGAAGACTTCCTCTCCTACAGATACTCTACAATAGGGGATGATCTAGGCCATGGTATTTACCAAACAAATCTTTATTGCTATATAAAGTAAAGAAATGTGCATGAAATGTGTACCCTGTAACCGGAAGTGATGCTGAACGTTCTCTTTGCAGCAGAAGAAAAAGGCCTGCAGATGGTTAAGACTTGGAAGATGCAAAAGAAAGCTGTTATCGCCCTATGCTTTGTATGATGAATTAATAGCCAGCACAGTGCAGTTTTCCCAGTACTTTCTCATAGCCTTTTATTTTAAACTTTAAAAACTAATCCCTGTTTGCTCAAATACCAGGCAATAAATCTTCCACTCCTAGTGAAAATCATGCTGCTCTAATCAAATTTTGGATTCTGATCAGATCTCAGGCTTGTTTCATTCCTTAAAGCCAGCTGCTGTCACCACTCAGATTTTATTTCCTTTTGTAAACAGCCATTAGTTGAACTCAGCTTCCTTAACTGTCCATATTATATCTCACCACTCCAACGACAAAAGTCCCATGCACTTAATACTGGAAAATATTTGCAACAAAAATCTACCAAAAAGCAGGATGGCCCCATTAACTGTACCATCAAAGTTACTGGATCTCATAATCCGTTACGGGACTGCCTGTTAAGTGTGATTAAAGTTAAAGCCAGTGAAGCAGCAAGAGACAATATACTTTATTTACAATTATAAGAGCAGAATTTTTAATTTGTAGATAAACAAGTCCATTATGTAGATATTAGGCAATATGCTGTAAACCAATTGTTTTAAGTAGACGTCTTTTTTGCTAATCAAAACAAAAATGTGTCTCAATCATTTCAAGCTGGTATATTTTAGAACTATATTATTGGCTAAGAACATATTTAGCATATATTCTCACCTGCTAGTTAGGATGTAATTTTGTGATGTAATGTATGTTACAATGGTGTTGCATTTGTTTGACATTAATTTAACAGAAAGATAGAGTTGTGTCAGTAACTAACAGAATTTAAGAGAGTCCTGGAGCATACCATGACCAGGAACAAATATTTGTGTCCTAGAATGAACATTTCTGAAGTTTCTATATTAGCATTTATAATTGTGTTATGCCAGGTCAACACTAAACACTTTTGACAGTATAGCAATGTAGCTTGGGTTATGGGCTATTTTATGATATTTTTTTACCAGCACACCTCCGGAACATTCATTCAGCTTATATTAAACAAGCAAGTACATGGTTCTGCCCATGTCACTTATTTCTCTCAGGGAACTGGTATAAGCTTTGCTGCCAAAAGCACTCATTTGGTGGTTTAAGCTGCTGAGACACTAGCACAGACCTGGACCTAGGTAACTAGAGTTAATTGGTGATCAGCGAAACAAACAGAAACTATATACTGGGCCTCAGCTTCAGGGAGGGAGAACTAAAACTCGAGCTACAGCTTCATGTAACATCACTATTCAGGTCCTCCAAAGATCTGGGTGAGGTCTTCCACCAAGAGAGAAATGAGAATCTAATATTTCTCATGTGGAAATCGACCAGTTTTGTTTTGTTTCTTTAACATTGAGATGGCCTTTACACAAAGGAAAGTTAGTGTAAAAAGCAAAAATATTTCTTGTTTGTTTTTTTCCTTTGTAGTTCACTTTTTAAAAGGCTTGGAGAAAGCAGCACGTCTGGATGCTAGTGTGTAAATTCCATTACTGTAAACAAATTATATAGTTATCAGTGTGATGTCATTTCAAAAGTAATCAGAAGTCATGTCACAGCAATCAATGGCATTTTATCTTGACTGCAGCCTCACGGGATAACCATAGACAATAATGGAAACACTGACAGATCCTTAATTTAGAAGTGCACTGTTATTAGCATTCACTGCTGCAAATGCTCGGTACTGTAGAACTGAGGATTTTTACAGTACAATGCTTTTATGGAGAATTTTCCTACAGCAGTTACTGAATTTACAATATTGTTTGGAAATGCTGAAATACACACACTTTTCGTTCCTGTGTGCGCAATGCCCCAAAATAGTATTTATTAATAAGTTAAAGTTGAGAAATCAAACAGTCAAGAGTCAGATTTTTAAAAAATATATGTTCACTACCCAGCCTTAATTCTACCACCTCGGGAATGTGCCTTAAAATATGGTCTTTGTTCATATCACTAAATATTAGTTGTCAAATAATACAAGTTAGAGATCTGTTCTCTTAAGTGGAATTCACACATGTTGTTAACTTATGCTATACAATATTTGCATAAATTAAGATTTTCCAGAGATCGTTAAATACATTTACTACTTATCCAGTTTGAGCAAGGACATTGTTAACCCAAAAGAAGCCAATAAGGGAAGCGTTTAGCTCAGGGTGACCACACTAAGCTTTTAGTTCAATGGTACAGCTAAGCTTTTACCAGAAGAGCGCCACTAAGATGAAGTGCTGCTAAGTGCATGCAATGTTCTAAGCCATTCTTCTTAAACAGAGGCTCAGAAAAAGAACAGAAAACATATATTACAAATGTTCCAAATTCCCAATTTAAAAACTCCTAACTTTTAATCTTCTTAGTAGCTTTTCTTCAAACTTGGCTCAAATGCTGGAGCTCTCTGACACCTATGAAATTAGATCAATTTGAGGTTTATAGCTACAGCTGCTTTAGAATTATGTGAGTGCTAAATTTTTGATCAGAATGTAAGGGAAAAACATGTATTTTTACACCAGAAAAAGGAAGATGGAGGATTTGTAAGTAAAAAATCAAACAAATAGCTGAACTGATGTTGCCCTCCTTCTGAAAACAAGCCTCTCCAAAACAACTATGGATCGAAACCAAGCATGATTAATCTCATCCCTAAAGAAATTTTTTGAGAAAGTGATCAGCAGCAAGCAGAGGAGGGTTAGAAGCGAATTCTGAATCCAAGTTCAACTATATAAGACTGTTCATGTTTCAAAATGTATAAAACTGTTAAATTCAAATGGACTTGTCAGCTTCCACGGAGACAGAATGATGGCTCCAGGGGACAAACGCCGGCTCTTCTCTGTCTGAGTTCCAGACAGATTTGATCACTTGGGAACCGGAGGTGTAATGTGTGCTCCGGGCCACAGCCTGTGACATGTCCTTACTGGCTGGTGAAGACTGGCAGAGAAAAGCTGAGTCCATTACTTTTGGAGATTGCCAGTGTCGTTCTCCTCTGCTCACATACGTAAATTAGGCTCATGCTCAGTTGCCTTTCTTAATTGGAGCCAAAGAACACTTATGAACCAGATAGACCCCCAAGCCCACAAGTTAACACCACAGACTAGGTAACAGCGAGTATTCTAAACCTTTTAAAACCAGTATTAAAACTGGTTGTAAACATATTATGTAAGCATAATGAAATAACTGGACAATGTGATAAGAGAAATGTTCCATTGTTAAGGATGACCTATAATAATCACTATGCCACCTAACGAAGAAAAATCTTAATATCAGATTGCCCAGAAATTCACAATGTACTGTATAGAGATATTACTAATGAGATATTACCATGAGAGTAGGTTGTGTGACGTAATATAACATATTCTAATGTCAATGTCTACTTCGAAGCAATAATGCCAAAACTGTTTGAAGCTTGGTTGAACAAGCACTTGTTTTAATAGAGAGTATATTTCACTGAAAGATAGTCCTGATCTAGATACAAACATTCCCAAATTCTGGGAGGTTCAGATCCATAGCTTTAGTTTGTGCCCAGCTCTAATTTAATTTAGGATTAAGGATCAGATAGATGAGCTCTTAAATCATCCATCATTAGATTGCCAGCCCCTCTGCAATGACATTATAGAATTCTGCACTGTTCTGTTTTACTGCAAATCAAAGTCATATTTAATTATCCCCGACTGGGGCTTGATCTTCCAAGTGCTGAGCAGCAGGGTCCTGATCCAGCAAAGAACGTAAGCATATATTTAACTTCAAGAATTTAAGTGGCCCCATTGAAATCACACGCAGAATGTTCACCTGGCAGCAACAAATCCTTCTCTAGTAGCTACACTGATCCATATTTTACATAAAATTTACGTTACTGGTTATAATTGGGGGGAGGGACCACAAAAAATGCTCCAAATGACTCCCAGAAATCCTGGCGGACAAAGCCTCATGGGAGTTTTTACAGGAGAAGCCACACGTATTAGAGCCTGTAAGAAGTGATGCACTCTGTAGCATTGCAAATATCTGAATGGAACACAGAGATGTAATATAATTCCAGAAAACACTGAATAAATATTTGTGAACTCTGCCAATTTATGATCTTTTTGCAACATGATTTAATTTTCTCAGTGCGGTAATGAACAATGAGGAAAAACGCTTCCTTTCAGCTGAACAGGAGGAATTCTTTAAAATATTTGCATTTAAATTCTTCAACACAAAATACAGAGCAGAGGCTTCCTAAAAAGGTCTCCAGGAGTTGGTGAGCTACTCAGAGTGAGCAAGCTCCCCAACATAGTTAAAAGATCTGCAAATGCCCCATGGAAAACTCCACAGAGCACTCAGTTTAAAGAATGTTCTGTCTGTACATGCCCAAGTTGTTAGGTGGCTGTCTAGTTTACTGGGCAAGCTGGGGGTGATTTGTGTGCTCCTGCTTTTGGCAGTGTGTGATACCCTAAAGAGGGAGAGAGTGGTGGGGACAGTCCTTGCAGAAAGGACTCAAAGGTGGCAGGACATGCTAGATTGGGGTGGGAGGAGGATAGCACCTGGCTTCCCCTTCCCATTTGGCCTCTATGGATCTACCAGGCCCCCAGTGGTTCTTCTCCCATCTCCCCGACCCTGAGACATAGAGTGGAAGAGGAGCCAAATCTCTTGGAAGAAGTGGACACTCAATCAATGGCACCAGAGGCATTTGGAAGTGCTAAAGCAGGAAAGGAGAGGACAGAGAAGCCACCTCTTTCTGAACCAAGGGACCTTAGAGATATCAGAACCTCAACTCTTACATTTGAAATGCCTGATTTCAATGTCATCCTATTCATTAAGTCAGTCTAACAGTATATAATCTTTAATTGCAGCAACATCTCCATCAAGATCTAACCCCTACATCCCCAATAGCTTGGTCCCTCTTAGGGATTTTGCATTCAATCTCAGTTTTAATGCCACAGTGCTTTGACATTTAGAGTCAGAACTGCCTGGTCAGGAGAAGGAACATTATGAGGAAACTGTGCTGCTTTTGCCCTTAGCCCTCTTGCTTCCATGTTCTTGGGAATGTTGCCTCTATCAGAGCAATGCTTTCTGATGTTTTGCATGAGGTATCGCCTCTCCTCCTGTTGTTGAAGTGATTGCTGCTGATCCTTGCCATTTGCTCTGGAAGCTATTCTGAAATAGACCTATATGTGGGTAGGGAATTCATCCATGGCCTAACAGGGAACCCTGGCCTACAAAATAAAAACAACAATAATGCCTTCTACTTAGAGATGGAAACACTAGCAAGGCAGACGAACACTCTAGATCAAACTGATGTAGTGTAAGCAAGTTATATTCGACTAAAGTCAATGGAGCTGCAGCCACTGACACCAAGTGTGAATGTAGCTGAATATCTAAAGGAAAAAATGATATGGGCCTCGACTGCTGTTTATGGGCTTCTTATCATCAGTGAAGCAGCAACAGGCTCTAAGAGTGGTTTAAACTAGCAGAGACCTTTGTCCTGCTAAATAAAATGATAAGACTTTCTACTTAGGAATGGAATTTATTTTACTTTTTTTACAAACCCTGTCACCATGGCAATGAGTCGCTTTCCTTACGAGTAAAACAAAACATAAACTAACCCTTGGCAGACTAAAACACTACTAAAAACTAAAACACCTAGTTATCATAACTGTCACTATTTGGCATCTAAAAGCCCCAGTCAGGATTGTGGCCTCATTGCACCAAACAGTGCAAACAAAGAGCAAAATACAGTCCCTGCCCCAAAGAATTTAGAATCTAAAGCCCTGATCCTTCAACCAATTACACACATATGCGAGCAGTCCTATTGAGTTCAATGTAACTACCCCTCCATGTAAAGCTAAGCACATGCAAAAGTGTTTGAAGGATCAGGGCCAAGAAAGTCAGACAGAAATAGACAGACAAAAAGTATTAGCCAAAGAACATATATACAACACATCAAAAGCACGGAACTTGTCAGAAACTCCCACCACTACTTAATGTCTCCAAAACAACCTTCTCCCCTTCCTGCATGACTTAGCCCAGATGAAAAATACAGAAAACAAGACAAATACAAACAAAAAATACCCTTAAAAGCTTCAGTTCTGCCATGAACTCCAAATGGGCTCACAGCAGTCAATGGGGCTCTACCTTTACAGAGATTATTAAAGGATCAGGGTCTAAATTAACAAGAAAACATACTAACCATGCAAACAAAAAGCTGAAACAAAATGATTAACTAAACACTAAGCTGAATAAATGGCCTATAATATTATTTATTATTGGTTCCTAAATATTAATTAATACTAGCTGCACATGCCATAGCATCAAACTTTCTTTGGCTTTGGGCAGCTGCTGTATTTGAATGAGACTTAACCGACAGGCACAGACATCTGTCCTACACAGTCAACTGAAATATCACTTTCCCCTCACAGATGGAATTACTAATTGTGGTATTTTTGCCAAAGGGGAGGCCCTCTCCCACATCCCCCGCCCCAATCCCTCCTAAAAACAGCCTTCTTTCCGAGCTTACTCATACTTTAGATAAAGACAAGGCCTGATCATCTTCCCATTAAATCAAAAGGGAGCGGGATTGAACGCTTGGTGATTCATTGTGCAAACGTTTATTTAAAAACCTGTAATATCTGCAGGGTTGTCTTTTGAATACAGGAATTAGAGCTTGCCTAATCACGGCCTCGCTCCTTGAGACCCCAGCCATAACTGGCACTATCAATGCTGTTTATTACAATTATTATTATTATTTAACATTTATATTGTGATGGTACCTCAAGGCCACAATCGCGTTGGTCCCCACTATGGTAGGTGGTGTGCAGACAGATAATAAATGACAGTCACTGCCCAAGGATATTACAATCTAGAAGAGAGCTTACAGTTTACATAGGGTAGACTCTGCCAGACAGGAACCCATGGGATCTTTTATAGTAACCCCAATTCACATCCCAACCAATGGTCCAATCCTGCATTTGTGTGTGTGGCTGGATTACTGCATCCACAAGTTAGTGGTACTTGGCACAGGGGCAGAACTCTTCCCCACAAGCAACAAATTGGAAAATCAGGGCCCAAGCCATTAAAATTCATCTTTTGAAGAGTCTCCCCTCTCCAGATAGGAAGCCAACTGTTTTGCTCAGTTACTACCAAAACCTCACATACTGGGGGCGAGGGGTGTGGAGGGGGAGGGGGGAGTTCAAATGAAACACAGCTTGTTCAAATGTTGTATGAGAATCTTGAACCAGGCAAGTTTCTTTTGGGTTAGAGCTACCAACATTTCATGTAGCTCTGTATAACCAGCCAGTGCAAATATCTGGCAGAAGCCGTGACAGATAAAGCCCAAAAAGAGAACAGTAAGTATAGGAAGTTGCATCCAAGTAGCGTTGTGTCATTGTGGCAGCTGATTCTGCGCTACAGCTATCCAAATGACACAAGGAAAATTAACATCACCTCAAATACAACTGAGTAAACATCTCCCTACACATGCTCTTTTAGAAATGTGATTCCCACCCCCATGCACTGAAGAAAGTTTTTGGGGAAATGTTTCAGTGCAATTGAATAATAAAAGTCAAACTGGTTAAAGATTTCCCACCAGAACAGTATTCCATCAGTAAATGCTGATTTAGTGGAACTGGGACCCCTGAGCCCCAGCTGCCAGCCTTTTTGTCTGGTGGGCTATCAGGAAGTCAGGTATCCCTGGGCTGGCCAGCTCCCCAGGCCCCTGGGCTGCCTGGCTCTTCAGCTGCTCAGCTAGTGGGCTACTGAGGAGCCTGAGAGACCAAAGAACATACTTCATTTTGGAAACACCAAAACGTTCCCACTGCTAGAACGCTGTGGTGTTTCCAAAATAAAATACTGAGGAATTTCTGTTCTTTGAAGCATTTCTGGCTTTTCATCATGCTTTGGGATGAAAAAAAAATTCCAATGAACTCACAATTTTTTACTGAACTGAAATTCTCTCTCCTGGCCAGCTCTGAACCAAAGGTTTTTCAGCACACATATGGACAATGAATTGCTAAAAGAATGAATACTTTGTTTGTGTGACTCTCTATTTGTAAACTAGAAGGAAGAGTCATCATAGTGCATTTGCACACCGACTCTCACAAACATATAGGCAGGGATATATACTACATATGTGGAAGTGATATCCATAAGCAAACTAGGAAAATATAGCATAGACAAAACTACTATGAGGTGAGTGCACAACTGGTTGAAAAACCATATTTAGAGAGTAGTTATCTCCTAAACAAATAAATGTGCCAGTTTACAAGGAAAAGAAAGCATAATTCCCAGCCCTCCAAACTCACATTTGGATCTGAGTCAAACTGGGGTCTTCTTATCCATCATTACCAGAAATAACAGTTCTTCTGTAGACCAAATCAGGCCCTCAATTACACCAGTCCATCCCAATCATCTTCAAATTATGCACTCTAACCCCCAACTAGTGCCAGTGGTTTCTGCTGGCTCAGTGGTTTCCACAGGTATATCTGATCAGCTCCATCTTGCATCCTGCTTCTGACCCAGCATAGCTCTTAAACATGCACTTAACTTTAGGCATATAAGCAGTCCCATTAAAGTCAAAGGGACTACTGAAGCTGAAAGTTAAGCATGTATTTAAGAGTTCTGCAGGGATCAGGACCAGAGTGCTCAGAGCCTTTCAAGCCCTTAGTGAACAATTCTGCTGATACTGTACAAGGAGGACTGAAATCCAACTCTTACACCCTCGAACCTTCTGGCTCTGCAGGGTAAACAAAGTCAGAGTAATACAATTTTTCCTCACTGAAGTAATCTCATCTGATGCTGAATATACACAGAATAGTTCAGTTGCAAAAGAGGCCATTTCTACATGCTTATTTTTCAAAGTAGAACCACACTTTAACCACAAAGTCATTTTCCCCTCTCTTCTTCCACCACAATGACAATTGCTTACTATTGTTATTTGCACTTGTTATTTATATTACAGTGTCACCTAGAAGCCCCACATGAGATTAGGACCACATTGTGGTAAGCATTTTTTAAAAGCTCTATTTTGATGCTGTATTGATAGCATAAGAAGAACAGAGGTACAGTGGCAAATCAAGGCTGACTTTCAAAAACAGTAGCCTAAAGTTAGACTTCTAAATCTATATTTATGCTCCTAAATGACTGGATAGGCTTTCAGTACTAATCAATTGATAATCTTCACCCAACGGCATGTCTTGAAGCCTATAGATCCAAATCCAAGGCCCAGAAAGGGCCCATGAGCATCTGAAGGGCGGATCTGAAGGACAGCTGCTGTCAACTCCGAAAATCTGATAGTGTTGATCCCTACATCTGAACCTGGCCCAAGATCCACCCTTCATTTATCATTAGAGAAGGAAATGAAATATAGAAAATTTAGGATCTACCATAGACAAGGAGCCACTGCAAAGCTGGCTGCAGTTATTTTCTGAAAACAAGGAGCAGGTTTTTAAAGTTCACATTGGATTATTAAAAAACAAAACAAAAAAAATCCCCTATGCCAATGGTTTTCAACCTTTTTTTAATTTGTGGTCCCCTAAAAATTTTCAAATGGAGGTACAGACCCCTTTGGAAATCTTACACAACCTGTGGATCTCCAGGAGTCTGTGGACCATGGGCTGAAAACCATTGTTCTATGGTAACAACAACCTTTCGCTGATCCCTGAGTCAGAGTATATAAACCCCCAGGGGTCTGTGGACCACAGGTTTAAAACCATTGCACTAGGCCATCATGCCTTTTATTTGAGTATTTTGAAGGGTTATTGTGTAAATTAAAGCAAGGTATTCTACACTTCTTGCAATATTAATTAAAATAAAAACTGCAGCTGGTGTTTAACTACTACTCAGTCCCAGCAGCAGGTTTCAGTCACTTTACCTAAATCAAACATATCATAAAGTTGGCATGAAAATCATATTGTCTCAACCAAACACATCTGGTGAGTGACACATGTTTTCACTTAAAATGAAAATAACAAACTACCTCTATTACTAATGCAGATGTGTTTTTAAACTGTTCACCGTACTGATTTCTTCTACCACTCACATTTGGAAAGCTAAAATCATTAGGGAGATTAATAACTAAGATGAAGAAAACAACAAGTTCATTCTTCTATTCTGATATCATAAGCGTCTCATACTTCATTATGAAGTTGTCGCAGTGTGACTTTGTAAAGAAAAATAATTACTTTTTGTTCAGATGGTAATCTCTTTGGGGAAGGGATCATCTTTTTGTTCTCTGTTTGTACAGCTCCTAGCACAATGGGGCCCAAGTCTATGACTGGGTTTCCTAGATGCTGTGGTAATATAAATAATAATAAATAGCAATAATTAAATAGTGTCAAGAATGAGTACACCTGGTAGCTTGTTGCTAGATTGTGATATTCCTACTAATGCTGAATAGCACAGTACACAACTATTATATCTTTATACCATGAGTAGTTCCACCAAAGTCAATGAGACTACTGGACTATGGCACCACTCAACTTTGTTGTGTGTGAGTTTACTGAAACTGACATATAATCTAAAACTGGCTGAACTTGGAGCACTGCGGAACCCAGTGAATTTAGGATTTAGTTGCTGCAGAGTAAGTTGGGGTGTTGCCTGCATCAGTACCACTAATCTCATGGCCAAGGAGGACTGGAGAGGGATCCTTTTGAAGCTTTGGCCCTGGTGCCTTTGGCCCCTCCTGTACAATAAGCCATTATTCTCGCTCTCCCTCTCCCTCAGTTTGAACACCAGTCTCACTTTATTTGTGGGCCTGATTTGGTATCACTGAAAGCTTTAAAGCAAAATCAACAGGCTGCTCCATGCGTTGATGATAACCATTCTTATTAGGCCAGACTAATCACGTTTCTTAGCTTGAAAATGTCATCACTTCTCTAGCTAAGAAACAGTATTTTTTTTTTTTGCCATTTTGATGGTTGTTCTCTATTTTTCATTAGATCAGTGGTTCCCAAACTGGGGTTTGCGAAATGTTACAGGGGGTTCTCAGGAAAAAATTCCCTAATGGCGGACAGAGCGGTCCCTAGGAACCCCGGGCAGCACGGGGCTAGCAGCCCAGAGCCCCTGGACTTCCAAGAGCTAAGCAGATCAAAGCGAGCATATCTGTCACACTGAGGAGATTTAAACTTCAAGACTCCTTATAAGAAATGGAAAGAGAGGTGGATATTTTTTGCTGTTTTTAAAATTAAATAGGCAACTGGTATTGTTTTTAAAATTATTATGAAGAACAAGTTTAAGCTTTGTTGTAACGTGTGTTGTTTGCCTGGACTGCTCAAGACCTGAATGCTTGTGTAGGAGGAACTCTGAGTTGGCTTCTTAAATACCTTCATGCTGTTTCACATCTGATACTCCTTGACGAAACATAGGAGCCTTGTCTTATAACAGGCTTATTCAAAGTGATACAAGCTACAAAAGTGAGATCCTGGAAAAGTGTTGCTGTTTGCATAATATAATAAAAATACTGTAATGGTAAATAATAACTAATAATAAATAGTGTGTAATAAGCATGTCATAAGAACAAATTTTATATTTCCAAGATCATTGCTTTTATTATGTATACTCAGGTAAAGGACAAAATCCCTGGAAATATTCATGAATAGGAGGGGGTTTGAGAGACTTGACATTTTAGTGAAAGGGGTTCACAGGTTGTTAAAGTTTGGGAACCACTGCATTAGATGGATATGCATAGTTATAAAACAATGAAAATAAGTCAGTGATTTATTTTCCTAGACTGACTCCAACATTTTGGGTGGAGATGCAAATTTCGCTAACTGCATATGATTATTAAGGTAGGTTTTGCAACTGTACCAACATGGCTTCTCTAGAATACTACTACTCTTCTCCTGTACACAGATGAGACTGGAAACACTCCAATACCGAACAGCTGAAGGAAGCGCACACACAGAGAAAAAGAGGTTTTATTCAGCAAAGCTGATGAGTTCAGGAAATGATGATAACATATACCACCTTCCCATTATTAAGAGATTGATTGTTCCAGGAAAGCTGTTCTCCTTATTAGAAAACTATTTGGGATATGACAGTGATAACTCATTAAAGATGCCAGTGCAGGAAAGTATTCGGTAAATAAATAAATAAATAAATAAATAAAACCCAACAGCTCCACCCCCCAAAAAAGTGATGAACACTTTCAGTAGCATGTTATTATCACGAAAATTAAGAACACCAATTCCTGTCTCACAAAAATCCTTTAACATTCGATTAATCCATCAGGAGTAACACAAATAATTCCAACTCTACTTAAGAGAATATAAGATTTTAAAAGCCTCAGTGAGTAAAAGGTTAATCATGATCCATGGTGAAATGTAAAAGAACACTGAAAGCTTCTGGTGGAAAATGGAGGAAACAACGATTGATTAGCTTGAGAAAAACAAATAAACCCTGCTTCCAATCCCAAACCTCCTGTTCCTCTTTAATAGCTAGTCATTCTTATACTCAGAGAAACCTGGTAAGGGTTCTGAAGGTGCTAGTAGGCTATGTCAGATAATAGGGAGAGAAAAGAAAAAAAGAGTTCACAAGGGAAACCAAGCCATTATAAATATATAATGTAAATAACATTATAAATGTTAGTTTGAGAAAGGAGAATAAAAGAGATTTCAGTGCTACAGGAGTTACAGTTTGAAAGGATAATTGTGTAAAGACATTTTTCTAGGTGAGTAACGTATTCCATATCTTCACCTTTTTTGGGTGGATCCACAATTCTGGGCATACAGTTGGTTAATTGTTAACAGATTTAATACACAAAAATACAAAGTGAAGTGGTTCCACTTTTAATTTTTGTCACCACAAAATGTTTTTATTTCCTTTTGTGGCTATATCATTTTGACAGCAGATGCACCTAAGAAATCCTTCATGGAGAGAACTACACAGCTACTAAGACAAATTAAACCACAGCTAATAATTAGTATTTGTCCAAGATCTAACTGCCTATACATTCAGTTAAACAGAATTTGTAAGACTTTTTGTAATAGTGTCAAATGGTGACTCCAAATAATAAGACATTCTTTCATAGCGATGAGAATCACCAAAGCAGAGATGTTACGAATAAGGGGAAAAAAATAAAGAAAAGGAGTGTTTTTATTACAGCAGAAACTACAGATATGAACAGAATATTTTACAGTGAATTCTAAAAGTTCCTCAGAAGTTTCAAATATGTGCACAATACTGCTCCATATCTTAAATGAGCTAAAAAGTGTTATATACTACCTTGAGTTCTCATTTTTCACTGAAGTACATCAAACTTAGGCTCTGGAAGACCATCCTTTGGGGTTATTATATGAATTGAACTTCTAGCTATATTACATAACTTAGTTCAACACTTGAAATATGAAATAGAAGCAAACCTATAGCAGTATGATGTTGGTCACTGTTTACCACTCTAATATTGGCCAGCGTTGTTCTAGTAATAAAATAAATATTTATATTTTCAGCTGTTTAGAGCAACATTAGGGAAAGGGTTCCCTTGCATTATGGGATCGTTCCTGCATCTTTCTGGTAAAAATATAAACCAAAATATACTTTAACCAAAGTTCTATAATGGCACGCTGTGATTCCCATATTCATCTTGGTACCACTGAGCACATGGTATCAGAAAATAATTGGGATACGTCCCTCTTGCTGTCAGATATGAAAGAAATACTAATATTTTCTAACTAAAGTGACAGCAAATGAAAAATTGCTGTCCAGGAAGGAAAGATGAACTCTGCTTTCCTAACAGGCTTTCAATGATAGTTCCTAGTTACAGATCTAGGTCAGTATTTTAAGAGAGGTGGTGGAGTTGCAACTCATTGTAGCTAAATATATACTGATTAATTACGGGAACTTTTCAAAGTGCACCTCAGAATTCTGCTGTGCTCATCAGTGAAATCCTGTACCCCTGTTGCTTTGGAGCCCTTTATGAGATTGTGCTCTGCGTAGCTGGGTAACCGGAGAATATGGACACTTCACATGGAAGAGCTATTCTCTTACACTAATAACTGTAGATAGCACAGAGAAATGGTATAAATATAAAATGTATTTTACTTTAATTATATTTTTCTCTGAGTGGATCAGTTCTGCTGGTAATTCCATGAAAATAGCTACCCTTTGTCCCAGGTTCTATCTGGCATCCTACTTTGAGATTCTTAATACTGTCTAAGGAAGGATATATCCAGTGGATGGGACAAGATTTGACTGTGCAAAAGAAGAGCAAATACAGCCAACAGGCAAACACTGTATAGGGAAAAGACACTCAGCTACTAAAGGGATTGGGGCCATATAAGTATCTAGCTAGAATATGGTATAGTGGATAAAGGATAGACTCCCATCAGGCCCTCTCAGAGGTCCAGAGAGGCCCATGCCACTTCCAGCTTTTGAGGTGCTAGCCATAATAAAAATTAAAAATGACAACACATGAAAACAAAATAAGGCACCAAAAAACAAGTCTGGAAACTTATCAAATGCCAAAAAATTAACAAATTTTTGTCTAAATTTGAGGCCCCCTTTGAGTTTGAGGCCCAGGCCAAATTACCCTCCTGGCCCGCCTTCTGATTGGCCCTCTCTCCCATGTCTTGCAATGGTGAAACACAAAAATTCAAGTATAGGGTGTTAGTTTGCTTTGCATTTGGTTGTTCCTAGGCCAGAACAGATTTCCATAACGGAGGACACAGTTAGTTTTTCTTCTATTCTTGGCTTGGTCCTTAAAAATGATGGCAATCTTTACAGTTAGGAAATGTTTGCAACTTTAAGACCTGTTCTGTCTTAACTGTTGTAGTAATCTTTATTATGCTTTATTGATAACCTTTTTCATTAGTGTTTTTTATTGGTTCATTCAGGGCACTTTGTAAGCATCTTTACAGTAGACCAATGGAACAATAAAATGTTGTACTGGAAAAAATTTGACTGCTGCATCCTGCATTCTCTCCTCCTGTAGCAGCCAGACAGAAAAAAGTATAAAGGGGGGGGAGGAACCATGTAGAAGTGGGGTTACTGAGTGGAACGATTCTTGCCGTATAAAGAAACCAAATATAAATAGAACAGTGAATGGAACAATGATTAGGAGAGCGGGCAGAGCAATGAAAGATGATACAAAATGCATAAAGCAGTTCTGCTTCTGAGATTACAAATGAGTAGGCTATATTAAAGAGAAAAGCAGAACTTCAAAGAAACAGAGAGGTGAGAGGTTCGAAATCCCAAGATTCGAATGAGCCCTTTGAATATTGGCTGACATATCACGAGAACTGCTGCTCTTGTTAGAGTTCCACCACTGCAGTTGAGCAAAAAAAACCATGTAAAAGCCAAAGATTTAGCAGGATATCCACTGTTGTGAGCCAAAGGATCAAGAGCCCAGCTGATGAATTTTGGCATAGTCATATCCAAATCACTGTCCTTATTTGGCCTCTAATGCAAATGTTTGTCTAAACTTAATCTGGATCTCAACACTGACTCCTCAAGCCATTTCAACTACAGAACTTCCCTAGAAGGGGAAGAATGAATAGACACATCACAGAATCATAGAATCATAGAATATCAGGGTTGGAAGGGACCTCAGGAGGTCATCTAGCCCAACCCCCTGCTCAAAGCAGGACCAATCCCCAATTTTTGCCCCAGATCCCTAAATGGCCCCCTCAAGGATTGAACTCACAACCCTGGGTTTAGCAGGCCAATGCTCAAACCACTGAGCTATCCCTCCCCCCCATAAATTACAATGCAGCACAAGAAATTATAGAAATCCACCAGTACTTCACTCTTCCAACAGCCTCCACTATAAACCTTCCTTTAAAAATCACAGCTGGAGATGTGTAATGCATGTTTAACTTTCAGTTGTGCTCTCCAAATTTTGCACCCACAAAAATGACTCATGCTAGTGTTTGCACCTATACAGTTGCACACATGCCCAACTGGTATGAAAGGTTAGTATCCATCTCATCTGCTGCTAAACTATGAAGATTCACTAGTAGAAATAGACACCGGTGTGGAGAGCTCCTAAGAAGCTCCAAATTTTGTGTAGTATGGGGCTTCCCAGGAGCACTTGACTACTGGCGTCAACACTGAGGAAAGTCAAGTGAGGCAGCAGCAGCTTTATTACATTTCTGCTTGTGGCTGGTCTTGGGATGGGGAAGGAACAGTGCTGGCCCGGAGGACAGCCGAGTCTTTCCCCTGGAATTTCTGTGCCATGGTGCGTCAGCAGCAAAGCATTTCCAAAGAAATGCTCCTCTGTGTGCACTGGGAGTCCAAGCAAGCCATACAGAAGACTCAAAGGCAACTATTACACTACAGGTGTTTTTCTCCTCTCCTAGTTAACTCACTTGAGTCCTGTACTCTTTTTAGCCATCTCTTTTTTATGAGATCCTTAATCATGATGATGATGGGTTATTTTTAATAATGCCCCCGCCCTCACACACACACACAAACCCTTCCTGTTTAGGTGCCCGAGGTGCTGCATAGACATGTTAAAATACTGTAAAAATAAACAAAATTAACAATATAAGAAATATTGAAAATCAAATCCTGTCGCATCAGTAAGAAAAGGGCTGCTTTCAAGCTCAAGCAGTTCCAATTCAAGGTCCCAGCAAGTGCAGATACCTACGAGTTTTCTTGCTACCAAAAAAAACCATCGTAACAGTTTCACAGTAAGCCTCTCTTTATTCCCCAAAACAAGCTTTTTCTCTAAGGCCATATCTACACTACAGGGCTAGCCCCATAGCATAGATGCAGACTACAGTGGTATAAGGGGTTTCTCTATTTCTGCAGGAATAACACCTCCCTGGGAGATGGTAGCTAGATCAACAGAAGCATTCTTCCATTAAGTTAGCTGTATCAATGCTGAGAATTCAGTAGGCATATCTATAGCACTCAGGGGTGTGGATTTTTCACATGCCTGACCAATGTAGCTATTTTGACCTAAATTTTAAGTGTAGACCAACCCTAAGAAGTAAGCCTTCTACTACTTTTTCCACTATCTGGGATTTAGAGGAAGTTCTCCTTGATTTTCTTTAATATATATATATATATACACATATATTATTTTCAATGGAACTTAGAAGTCTATCTTAGGTACTTTTATGGCCCCCATTACTGTAGTATCTGAGTAACTAACAATCTTTAAAGAATTTATCTTCACAACACCCCTGTGCACTACGGAAATGCTATTAGACCCCTTGCACAGATAGAGAACTGATGCATAAAGAGGCAAAGTAATTTGTCCAAGGTCACACAAGAAATCTGCGGCAGAGGAGGAACTTCTCCCTAAACACTGGCCCATCCTTCCTACTAGCATCCTGGGAAAGCAGGCAAGCTACTGTAAAATTTCAGCTCTCAAAAACAAAACAGAAACCCACACCAAAAACAGGTAAACTTAGGAAGTAGAGCACAAATAAAGAAACCCCAAATCATGAGATGACACAAGAAGCAATTATAACATCAGACATAATATACTCTTCATGTGCAATCAGCAAATGAACATGTACAGATGCATTTAAAATATTCATAATGTCTGATGCAAGGACCTATTTGACAAAAGCTCTAATTTAAACTCTTTCAAATTTGCAGACAGCTTACTTTATGCCCTAGTTTTTTACGATGCGGTACTTAATTACCATCAGGAGAGCTCTCCTAAACCTGAGTTTTGGAATATATATGTAACTGTTGAATTGCTTGTATTTTGCTTGCTAACAAGGAGCAAAGATGGAAGTTACATCATTGCTAATTAAACTCATAATTACATATGGCTGGCTTAGTCAGACAGCAGATCACATGGCTGTCAGAAAACACAAACAAATCAAAGCATAATCTATCATGTAAAAGTTTAGATCATTTTTTTGTGGATTGTCTCATTGGAGGGCTCCATACTTTACACAAAGTTCTGAAGTTGGCAATTGGAAAAGCAAAGTAGAATTGCTTGGACCTAGCAAGAAAGAACACTTGGGATTTACCTGGGATGGCCTAGTGATCATTTGATTTTAATTGCAAGGTCCCTGTAAGGTTTTTGCCCTTAAGGGACTGATATAGCCCCTCAGCCTTCCTTAAGGTGTTTGTCTGAAAATTTCTCTAGATTTTCAAAAATGTTTAAAAATTACTCAATCAGTCCTGGTAGAACTTGGATCATTGCCTTCTCATCCCCAGCAGCAGCTCCTCACCAAGTGCCACAAATCTGGTCCCTTGCGGACACTATATTCATCTGCTCCTCTGTCCCAACCTGGGTAATGTCTGGACCTTGAGGGCCTTATTTTCAGATGCCCCAAGCACTCACTACTCCCAATTATCTCAACTGGAGATGTGAGTGCTCAGCACTTCCCAAAATCAGACTCTAGGACCTCATTGTCTTGTTGTTTTCTGCAGCATCCCCATGGTCACTGAGATCTTAAGTGTACACAATCATCAGTGCTCCTCAAGACATCCACCTTGCTTAGTATTGTAGATCTGGGAACAGCAGGGTATCAGAGTTAGGAGGAAGTTGAAAAGTGTGAAGCCAAGACAGGAAAAGGGGATGTGGCGAAGGCCTTTAAAAAGTGGGGCTACAGATGGTTACAGAAGCATAAAGTGTAGTTCACCAGGAACTGGAGGATGGACAGGATGGCCCAGACCTTCTCTGTGCTATCTACACTGTGTTTGAGCTCCTAAAACATAGCCAACCATCAGTGCAGTTCTGGTGCTCCAACATCCAGAATGCTGGAAAACTCCTGCAATGTGTGGGAACTCCTGAGAACCTTAGGAAGTCCACAAGAGGGGAGTCATGTGCTTTTGGAGAAGATGCCTCTCCTAACGGATTCATAGATTTGGTCAGGGCACAGCCCCTTTTCTTCTGGGGCTAACAAAGTCTTTGAGCAACCTTCTCTAGCCTCCTCTCGGATACTGCACTATCTGGTGTGTTGGGACTGCTTTCTTCCCCCTGTACTGATGCTCCTAATCTGACTAATTTCCCTTTCTGTGGACTTTAGGAGGGGCATTGGAGCTCAAACAAGGGTCTGGCAAATCTTGTAAAGCTCATCAGTGCCATGATCTTTAAATGGCCTACTGCCATTCTGCAGTTTCTAATCTGACATTTTAATTTAATGAATTTGCTTTCCAACAGCTTGACTTTGCTCTGGTGCACATCTCTTGAAGATCTTGCTAACACACACTATTTGTGGTTTCTCTGAAAAGCCGTTTTGTAGCTGGCATGCGGAGAACAATGAGTATTAGTAGAATGATTGACATCTGTTTATTTTCTTCTATACTTCAGCTCTCTGCTAGTCACAGATAACATGCGGCAAATTTAAATTCTAGAGGGAGCTTGGGAGCAAAATCAGGCTTGTAATGAACTTAACTATGTTGCAGCTACTGCTGCACCATAATACTAGTTTCTCCCCTGCTGGCAATTTAACAGCAAGCAATACTGCACACCAGAAGACTCTTCTATGGAGAGAGAGCGATAACAGCATATATTATATAGGGGTTCAGTTTCCTAACACGGAAAAAATGCAGGAGGATTTGATCGCTCTCAGTTGGTGGGAAAATTGTCAACTATTATTTATGGTGCCTCAAATCTCACTATGGGAGGGAAAAAAAGAAATTCAAATATATATTTCCCTTCTACAAAAGGTCTTATCTGGAAAAGTTCCAATGACTAGTATAGAAGGGAGACAAAAGTTATTTGCATTATACATTACTTCACTGAAACCAAGTAGTAGTAAGATCAGGAAACACAGATGCCAACTTTCACTCGTTAAATAAGCACCCCGACTTTCACAATAAACCAGAAATCAGGCTAATCCCATTTCAAAACAAGCCAAATCCCTAAGAACCCCAATACTCTATGTGACTAGATCCCCCCAGCATGCAGTCTGGGACTGTGGTGGGCCCACTGTTCACCCCGACTCTCTCCCCACCTTGTCACTGTTTACCCTTTGCCCCTGCTTGCCCTCCCTTGCACTTGCTTGCTGGGAGCTGATCAAAAAAAAAAAAAAAGAAGAAGAAGAAGCAACAAGCTACATGAAGCCAAACACTAGCCAATAAGCAACTCACAAGCCAGTTAAGCCAAAAACAAGCCCAATTTCTGTGTTATTTTCACAGGTTTGGCATGTCTGTCTGGGAACTTGCAGACTAGGGTCTGATGCAGCAGAAGAAACACATGGCAGAGATGAAGTTTCAGCCTCAGGGAAATCTCCCACTCTGTGGCTGGTGATGAATTAATTTTTTACAGGAAATCTGTGCCTACCTGGCTGGGGCATGAAATCATCTCCACCATATTGAAGATGGAAGGGGGCAGCCAGTCTTTTGAACACGTTTAGTATTGTTTTCAGGGAAAGTGGCACTAAGGTGACATTAGAAGTTTCCAATAAAAACCAAACACAAATCTTAAAAAAACAGATTCTTTGCAGAGGAAAAATCAGGTAGGGACACAGGTGGCTTTCAACCACTTTTACATCCCTCAGTGTTTAAACTTTCTGGCCCCTACTATAAGTCTGAGCAGCCTTCAAGCTGCTGTAAATTGTGCTTAACTACTCATAGTCATAAGATACTCTTCTAGCAGCTGGGGACTGTCAAGGAATAGGACCACCCTGACCACCTAGGGATTTTCCATTGTACAACCAGAATTCTCAAAGGACAAGATCTGCCAGCTTTCTACCACCAAAGAGGTGTAAAACAGCTATAGAAAGTGTGACAGGGTGCTATCAGCAGCATCCCGATCACTGATATTGCCTCAACCTGAGGAAGGCCACAGGCCCAGCTGGGGGCAATTATACATTTTCTGTTGGGGGACTGGGAGCACTGGGTAACAATCACTGGTCCAACAAGGTAATTAGGGTGAATATAAGGGGAAGAAACAGGAATCAAGGGGCAGCTCAGAAGGAAGCTCAGGGGATGAGGGCTACAAGGAAGCCTACGCTTTCCATAAGGCTGTGTTGCACAATATTACTATGTAAGAGGGGAGCAAATACACACCTTGGTGGAAGATAAACAGCCCAGTGTGTGTTTGTGACTGTGAAACCATCTGAACTGACCAGGCAGTGAGGGTCACCAGGCAGTGATGGAGGCACCTTGTGACAGAAGGGCTGAGAATTTGGGCCAACATCTTTCTACTAGTTACTGAAGAGACATGTAAATTCAACCTCACAAATACTATTTTTTCAATTTAACATAATATTTGAATAGGTAGGGATTTTTCCTTGCCAAGGCATGAATTTAGGACTCTGTGTGTGTCGCCTTAATGACATACCAGCGTTGAATTCCCAAGACTGCTTTTTTTAATAGGATATTTTGACACACCATTCCCTGTCCCAAGAGTTAGAAGCTTCCATTGTCTGTTATCCTTCATTCAGTTTTGGAGTAAAATGGGAGGGAAGACTCACTTGACCAATGTCTGTGAAATAAGTCTATGGATAATCAGAAAGGGCAAAACTCCAAACAACAAGAAAGTTGAAGACCCAACATTAATTACTCTTGCCAGCATCAGGGCATGCCATAGAGTTCTGAGAGTGACCTGCTCTATTACAGATGCACTGTATGAGGGAAACCAAGTGTTATTGTTCCCTCATCTTAGCCTCACTATTCAGGCCAGATGGAAGGAACTGGCCATTTAAAGGTGCTCCTTTTTAGATGAAGGAGTTAAGGTCTGAAACATATTTGTAGCAACAGTCAAAACAAGGGTTTTTTTAGCAGCTAGC
Source organism: Lepidochelys olivacea (assembly GCF_965140295.1). Lineage (NCBI taxonomy): Eukaryota > Metazoa > Chordata > Testudines > Cheloniidae > Lepidochelys > Lepidochelys olivacea. The sequence continues at coordinate 74,461,655 of NC_140417.1, read as the reverse complement.
ACTGCAAGTTCAACACAGCTTTGTTATCAGATACCAGGTTGATTTCTGCCTTGTATATCATCACTGACCATAAGGAATCTGTTATTGGGACCTGGCAGTTGCCATTTTGTTGACAGTTGGCCACAATTACATTTCACGGGCCATCACTGGAAATGCACTCTGTGTCATAACTCAAGGTAAAAGGCTGATTGCTTTCTGAGGTCACAAGACAAAGTCAAATGGGTCCTGTAACTGAACTATCATTTTAGAGATTTAGGTAGAGATTTTCCAAGACACTTAGTGGATTTGGATGGCCAATTCTGATTAATTTCAATAGGAATTAGGTGTCCAAATCCCATGAGAGGTTTTGAATACTTCAGCCTGAAAAATCTGCTGTTGATTTTACCTCTCCACTGAAATTTTTTTACTGCATCTATTGTGCTCTTGTCTTCCACTGAAATCAGAGGAGTTTTAGGAAGCACCTGACAGATTGCACAACGAACTCCTTCTACTACAAGAAACTGTAACATTCAGAAGTAGGTCATTTTTCAAGCTCTACAGCTCATTGTTCCTGACTTGAGTTTAACACTGATTTGCGCATTGTGCTTCCACCTCAAACCCATATTACAATTTGTTACCGAAGTCAGGACTGAGCATTGTGGCAATTTGCAGCACTCATTGTCTACCATGGACAAAATCTTCTTATACTTGCTGTGCGCATGAAGCATTTCCTAACGGAGCATTCTCTGTTTGCAACATCACACCCAGACCACTATTATAGGATGTATATATAAAATGACAAGTTATGGTATACAGGTTTTATTAACGTGAGTTTGGGATGACAATATTACTCATGAGAGATTAAGTCAACTGGACTTAATCAACTGGACATTTAGTTGCTGGACTACAGAGAGGAAAAAGGGGATATTACTGCAACTGGTTGTGGGAGTTCTCCTTTAGCTTATGGAGTAGAGGTCTCTATGTTAGGACAAGGATTCTAGTCCTACCTCCCCCGTATGTATATTTGGGAGATATATAGTAACTGTGTCTATTTGTAGCACAAGAATTCATTACATCAGCACCTTCCACGGTTAGAAGAAGATCCTGTGTCCCTTCATAACACTGGGAATCTTCCATTTCCAGTGGAATAAAGCTCTCATTTCACTTATGGGCCACAGGATATCAGACCATAAATCTGTCACTGGGGAAAGACTGATGACAAACTGCCTGCCTTGCACTTCATTCAAGTGTATAAGGTAGTGGCCGTAGTAAGGATGTTTTATTAAATGTGCATTTCTCTGCATATATGTTGGCAATATCATTGTGACAAATTACAGAGCCTTGTAATAAACTGCATTTATTCTGCACCTTTATCCTCCTTACCTTGCACTCATTCACATCTGATAAGAGTATTTCCAAGCCTCTGGGCAGTTTTTGGACAACTGCCATTTAAAAAAAACCAACTTGCCAGCGAAATGCTTCCTTTTTTCCTCCTAAATATGGATAAACTTCCCAAAATTACACTGGCAAGAAGTGCAGGGCTCTTAGGGAGTTAGTCCATATTTGAGAAGAAAGAAGGAGACATTTCCCTGGCAAGCTGATTTTTTTTTTTTGAATGGCAGAAATTCTGCCCAGAATTCCCAAAATTGCCCAGAGGCTTAGAAATACTCTCATCAGATGTGAATGTGTGCAAGGTAAGGAGGACAAAGATAAAGAATAAATGCAGTTTATTACAAGGCTCTGCAATTTATCACAATGATACCGCCAACATATATATATGGAGAAATATATATATTTAATAAAACAACTTCCTTACTGCATCTACTACCTTAGAGTCTGATTCTGCCATCCTTTCTCCCTTCCTAGGAGTACCTTGCTCTTCAAATAGTCATAATAAATCTGGTCTTTTGATTTTAAGAGTGTGCCTATCATTTGGTACATGGAATTTTGTGTGCATAATCATTTTCATGCAGTACTATATAAAACTGCAGATGACAACATACACAAAATTGCACATGCAAAACTAGAAGCCATATGTTGCACGATGTCTTAGAGATATAAATTCTATACCATTCTTTCAGATTTCCTCTTTTACAACCAGAAATATTAAGACTCACAAATGTAGGTAACCTAAATAGTGACGAAGAAAACCTGCATAAGAAAATGAGTTCTCTCAGTTAGGGAGATTTGTATTTTCCTTTCAAATCAGCAAAAGTTTTCTCTTAAAGTCTAAGTGCCATGATCTTCCTTATACAAATGTGAAAACTGCTTGGCATTTGTAGGAAAAAGAGGGAAATAGGGAAGGGAGAAATGCAGACACTGAAAATAAGGAGAAAATTCCCTCCAATATTCTCCTTCTCTCAAGAATGAACATTCAAAGGGATGATGCATATCTATGAAATTGAGGTTTCCAGCTCTGTGTAAAGAAAGGCACTTACCTTATAGGATTATCCATCCTTGATACTGTGAGAAATGCTGCTAAATTAGCTGTGTAGGATGAACACACAATAAGGGTAAAGAGCCACCAACTTCCCATCACAATGCGCATAGCCACAGAATTGATAGCAGATTCACCACCTACAAATAAGGAGAGAAATTGAGGTCTCACAGAAACCTGCATTTAAGATCACCTACAGTACATGTTCCATGTCTAAAGTGACACTGTGAACAATCCCTATGAATTTTACTTGATGTTCAACTTGCATTAACAGATCACCCCATCAATATGTTCAAAGACCTATCTTAAGTAGGTCTGATATTTTATAAAAACATACTATCTAACTGCTAAGTCATCCAGAAAGTTGTAGAATACTCTGGTGTACTGGTGAGGTTGATCTGCAACAAAAAAAATACTAACCTGTGTTAAAATCACTGGTTTGAATTAAATCTTGTAAAATTTCTACATCAACCCTCTGATCCCACTTGCCTCTCACATAGTCATAGAATAATGCTCTCAAGAAAATCCACACAGGGCCTTACCCAGAATTGTCAGGATCTAATCCACAGAATGACTTCCATAAATACAGGCAAATTAATAATAAATAATAATAATAATAATTAATAATGCAATATCACTATCTAAACATAGAGGTTAAATATTCAGAGTATATCAGAGTAGACCTATATTGTCTGTGAGGGGGTAATATAACTTTTAAACTGAGTACAACTGTTCAAACTTCTGTATGCTACTTATGCTGAATTAAATAATATGAGATTGTGGCATCAGCTACACCACACTGCACTATAAGGTGAGTAGAAAGTTGCCTAGATTGTCGGGCTCAACGGGTAGTGATCAATGGCTCCATGTCTAGTTGGCAGCCGGTGTCAAGTGGAGTGCCCCAGGGGTCGGTCCTGGGGCCGGTTTTGTTCAATATCTTCATAAATGATCTGGAGGATGGTGTGGATTGCACTCTCAGCAAATTTGCAGATGATACTAAACTGGGAGGAGTGGTAGATACGCTGGAGGGCAGGGATAGGATACAGAGGGACCTAGACAAATTGGAGGATTGGGCCAAAAGAAATCTGATGAGGTTCAATAAGGATAAGTGCAGGGTCCTGCACTTAGGACGGAAGAACCCAATGCACAGCTACAGACTAGGGACCGAATGGCTAGGCAGCAGTTCTGCGGAAAAGGACCTAGGGGTGACAGTGGACCAGAAGCTGGATATGAGTCAGCAGTGTGCCCTTGTTGCCAAGAAGGCCAATGGCATTTTGGGATGTATAAGTAGGGGCATAGCGAGCAGATCAAGGGACGTGATTGTCCCCCTCTATTCGACATTGGTGAGGCCTCATCTGGAGTCCTGTGTCCAGTTTTGGGCCCCACACTACAAGAAGGATGTGGATAAATTGGAAAGAGTCCAGAGAAGGGCAACAAAAATTATTAGGGGTCTGGAACACATGACTTATGAGGAGAGGCCGAGGGAACTGGGATTGTTTAGTCTGCGGAAGAGAAGAATGAGGGGGGATTTGATAGCTGCTTTCAACTACCTGAGAGGTGGTTCTAGAGAGGATGGTTCTAGACTATTCTCAGTGGTGGAAGAGGACAGGACAAGGAGTAATGGTCTCAAGTTGCAGTGCGGGAGGTTTAGGTTGGATATTAGGAAAAACTTTTTCACTAGGAGGGTGGTGAAACACTGGAATGTTGCCTAGGGAGGTGGTGGAATCTCCTTCCTTAGAAGTTTTTAAGGTCAGGCTTGACAAAGCTCTGGCTGGGATGATTTAATTGGGGATGGGTCCTGCTCTTGAGCAGGGGGTTGGACTAGATGACCTCCTGAGGTCCCTTCCAACCCTGATATTCTATGATTCTATGATTCTACAGTAGATTTCTCTGTGACGTTTCCAGCACAATTATGCTTGACCTTTAGTTAAAGACAAAACTCTGTTAAACAACTGATTTTTGCTAGTCCCTCTGGTGTCTGCTTATGTTAAGAAACATAAGAAAGGCCACACTGGATCAGATCAATGGTCCACCTAGACCAGTGGTTTTCAAACGTTTTTTCTGTCAACCCAGTTGAAGAAAATTGTTGATGCCCATGACACAACAGAGCTGGGAATGAGGGGTTTGGGACATGGGAAGGGCTCAGGGCTGGGGCAGAGGATTGGGGTGAGGACTGTGTGGTGGGGACAGGGATGAAGGCTTTGGGGCGCAAGAGGGGGCTCTGGATTTGGGGCGGCTCAGGCCTGGGGCAGGGGATTGGGGTGTGGGAGGGAGTCAGGGCTCTGGGCTGGGGGTGCAGGCTCTGGGGGGGAGCTAAGATTGAGGGGTTTGGGGTGCAGGAAGGGACTCTGGGTTTGGGGGGGCTCAGAGCTGGGGCAGGGGATTGGCATGCAGGGTTGGGGCACGGGCTTACCTCAGGCAGCTCCCAATCAGGGGCATAGCAGGGGGACTAAGGCAGGCTTCCTGCTGTCCTGGCACCGAGGACCATGCTGTGCCCCAGAAGCTGCCAGCAGCAGGTCTGGCTCCTAGGCGGAGTCACGCAAGCGGCTCTGTGCGGCTTTCACCCGCTGGCACCACCCCCCCGCCAGCTCCCATTGGACAGGAACCAGCCAATGGAGTGCAGAGCTGGTGCTTGGGGTGGGGGAAGCATGCGGAGCCCCGTGGTCCCCCCGCCTAGGAGATACCTGCTGCTGGCTGCTTCCAGGGCGTAGTGCAGTATCAGAACAGGTAGGGACTAGGCTGCCTTACCTGGGCAGCACCACCGACAGGACTTTTAATGGCCCAGTCGGATGTGCTCACAAGAGCCGCCATGACCAAGTGCCTTATATTCCGAGTACCAGTAATGGGTCGTGACCTACAGTTTGAAAACCACTGATCTAGAACAGCATCATGACTTCCAACAGTGCCAGATGCTTCAGAGGGAATAATGAGAACAGGGAAATTATTGAGTAATCCATCCCCTATAGTCCAGCTTCCAGCAATCAGAAGTTTAGGGACACTCAGAGCATGGCGTGGCATCCCTGGACATCTTGGCTAATAGCCACTGATGTACCTATTCTCAATTCATTTTGGAACCCAGTGATACTTTTCACGTTCACTACATCCACTGGCAATGAGTTCCACAGGTTGACTGTGCATTGTGTGAAGAAGTACTTCCTTACATCGGTGCCGGCCTACTCCTTCGTACTGAGATTGAAAAGTACTGACTGTAAGATATTAAATGTTGACAGTACCTTGCTGAACAAAGGCCCCATACACAATCCAAATGGCACTGTGAAGCGTGGAGGAAGCAGAGGGACTGGGATGTGAAGAATTCTGTGCTCTGACTGCCTGGATACGGTTTAAAACAAATATCAAGACACCAACTACAGGGATGGCAGCTGCAATGCAGGCCCAAACCGCAAAATCAAAGGGAGCAAAGAGAGAGAAGATGCTGATTTTCTCTTCAGGCTTCTTGATTAGAATCCCCACTGAATAATCCATGTACCGCTTGCTGAAGTCCACAACACTTTCCCGTTCCGGTGTTATAGTGATAGCTGAGATTGCCATATCTGCTCTCTGCAAGAGAAATGCAACAAGTCATATTTCTTCCTGCCCCTAGCAAGCACATTGTTTAGATTGGGCAGATTTGGACTATAAAAGGAGAAGCTCCAAAGCAGCCAATGGTTTACGTATTTCGTTGATTTCTTTCTCTCATCTAATTTTAAATTGAAGTCTAGTTCAATGCGTAAAAAGCAGTAGAATCATTTCAATTTATTGAGAGAAATTAAAAAAATAAAAATATGTACTAGTTGAAAGTGGAGTACTGAAATGTACCCTGTGAAATTACTGTATAACAAAGAGCATCTAATTGTCTTACAGGTGGAATTTACTTAACCTTTCTGTCTCGCTTTCCTCATCTACAGAATGGAGGCTAATAATCCTAGCCCTTACCTAACTGGGGCATTGTGAAGATTAATGAAAGAGTCATCATCAATATAAAAATCACACTCCGCATAAACACTTCTTTTTATCTACTTTTGTTACAAATAACTTCTGCAATTACTCTAACTGAAAGATATTAATGGGAAAAAAACCCTACTGTATTTCCCCCCACTTTGTTTATTTTGTGTACTTTGTGTATAGTTAGATTTCACTGTTTTCTCGGTACAGTGCATCAGTTTTCCATACTCACATAAGATTTTCATGCAACAGCCAGGGAGACTGTTTTGTTTGGTCGGTTGGTTTAAAAAAAAAAAAAGGGATTAGGACAATGTGATTGTACAGCCATAAACATTGGAAGAAGGTTTCAGGGACAGTTTACCTCCTGAAACTATTTTAAACTCATTGTTTAAGTGAATAGATTTCATGGTAACAGTCATGCTGGCAACCTTTGTGGAAGATAAACATTTTGTTTGAATGTTAATTTGAAAAAAAGTTTTTAAAACATATTTTCTGTTTCCTAACTTCCCTTTTGGGAAAGAACTCAGGGAGGAGAGGCTGATATAAAGCTTATTGAAGTCAATGGAAAGACTAGTAACAGAAATACCATAAGTACTCAGTAGCTCACAAGAAAGCCTGATCTCATGGGACCTCTAACCAGATTTCCAAATTAATTAAATTCAGAAAAGCTGGGATAACTTTAGAATAAATATGAAAATATCTAATGCTTACCTAACGCACAATGTAATGAATATTGATTATAGATATGTATTTATTACATCTGTTCACTGAACTTGTGTTTTGCTTCAATTTTCATCTCAACCTCCTCTTTCTAGTAATACTAAGTAACGATAAACCTTTTACTTTCCGTTAAAACATATACTGCAGCAGAGCAACCTCCTGTGCAAAGGACAACACCATTGGATATTAATTCCTCTAAATGTCCTTGCACTACATTGATTTTGATTGTTCCATGTTAGAAACTACTACGTGCATCTCTAAGAAAACATATTTCATTTCCTCTAGGGATTCTTGACTATAATCAGTTCTCGGTTATTTCAGTGGTGTTCAATTGTACTCTTCCTGATTTACACAAGTGTAACTAAAAAAAGAATCTGGCCCTCCAAGTGTTATCTGACTGGATCATCTTGAGACCAGCTTTCCATTCTTCTTCTTCAAAATGTTCCTGTACAATACATCCATTGAAATCAAATAGTTGATTATTATAAAACCATATTGCTACAAAGTAGCTGTCCCAAAGGAAGTTTAACAGAGTTAGAAATGAAGTTGTAGTAGCTTTGAATTAGTGGCAAAGATATAACAGAAAGTCCTCGAATGAGAATGGAAGTGGAATACATATTTTGGTATCTATTTCCCATATGGTAAATTTGCATAGTCTATAGTTACATGAGCATAGCTTACATTGTCATTAGGAGTTACCTTTGCTGTCACTGACAGAATAATATACTCTAGAGTCTTTGTTTTGTGGAGATGGGCCAAAAGCACAAAAGTTTAGATCAGGATCCAAACTTCAGGAATGTTTAGAATTGGGGTTTTCATTCTGACTCATCCCTTGTATTTTACTGGGGAGGATTTCACTATACCCTTAAAAAAAAGTTAGCTGTACTCTGCCTGAAGATCTCTTCTTCTGCTCTCTGTACCTTGTTAATAAGTTCTCCAATCATGCCGTTCCAAGAGCTGTTATGGAGCTGGTGTCCATACTTGCCATCAGGAGATTGATAAATCTCATACTTGAAGCCCAGATTCTTGGCAAGTGCATCCAGGACATCAATGGAAAATCCTTTATAGCGCTTCGGTTGCCCAAGTATGTTCTCTGCCACCATCACAAAAGGCTCTTCCTGAGAAAAAAATAACATCGAAGCTAATATTTAAAGAAGTTTTTTTAAATACCTAAAAAAATGGATCTAACTCTCATCAACCCAGTGCTATTGTTGGCTTTTAGAATACTGAGATTGTCCAGGCCAGAGTAATGTAGTTTTAGATACATTTCTTTCATAAGGTAACAAACGTATCATCTACACAGGACACACACTGAAATAATAACTAGAAAACCCTTTGATTATTTTTCTATTATTTAGCATTATGAACAATCCAAGAATAGTTCTTACAGGGGTTGGCCCCTGAAGTGCTTTTAGAGTTAACAAAATGCATTTTGGAAATCGTGCAATAGGGAATCCTGCAGGGCGATGGTGTTTCAGTCTGACACAGGCTGTGTGCTCACTTGCCAAGGGAATGCCAGCTCTACTGATTTTACAGTCATTGCTGTTGGCCATGTCTGCAAACTGGTGCTGACATCCACAAAGAGGGGAGATATGATCACTGCCTTTACCCGCTAGAGGGAAGAAAGATAAAAACAGATGGAAAGAAAACTGTCCTAATGATCTCCTACAGTTCTCCAAATCTCTCTAATGCACTTTGATCTAGGAGAAGAGAGAAAATACACATAGAAAAATAAGTAACTTAAGAAGTGTGCATTATTTACATAGCCAACTATAGTATCTTTCAATCAGAGTATGACATTATTATAATGAAGAACTGGCGTGGGCATATAGTTTTGGTAAAGAAGAAAAACAACATAATGAGGTCACCATGTTCAGCATATTAAGCAGTTATAAAGTAACTGCTCCCTTAAAAAGTATATCTTGGTGGCTTAGCCAAGCAGAAAATTAATGAACTACCCTTTTATCTCTGGAAACAAGTTCAAATCCTAATTTATTCCCAATGTAGCTTTAGCTAACTTGAGCTCTAGTACCTTCTAAGTTACTAGTGGGAAGTGGCCCTATACCATCTCATAACATGACAAGATTAGAAGACTTCTCCAAGAAAGCCCAGGAGTCTTTATAAAAGATATACTTTACCTCAACAAGCAATTATGGACTTAATGAAAGAATCGCTTGATGAAATTCTATGGCGTGCATTATGCAGGAGGTGAGAACAGATGATCACAATGCTCCTGACTGGTCTTAAAAATCTATTAATCTATGGGATCAGTACAGGAAAATGTTACAGGTCAGAGTAAGGAGCACTGTGGCTGAAATTCACCCCTGTGCAGAGGACTAGTACAAGTCCTGGGCACCATTTGAGCAATGCACAGGCGTTGTATTGGTCATCTGAATGGAGGTGAATTTCAGCCTGGGTGACTGTTTGAGACTAGCACACAGTCTCAGTATGCAGTTCTCTAAACCCCTGATTTTAATGAGCATCAACAAAGTCACACAAAACCATAAAAGTCCTCCATCTCTCTTCTCTTGCTTATGCAGCTGGTCAGCCCAAGTAGATGATAAAGGATTAAAAGACTTAATGAAAAATTATGGGGGCAGGGGTAACAACCAAATGTCCTATCACATCATTTTTCTTTTGAGTATTTTGTCTCCTGAACTCAAATAGGATCATACCAAGACAGTCACCACTTTCAGTGTCAGTCCTTGCAAATCACTGCCCAGACGCCGTTCTTGTAGGCTGCCATTCAGTCCCTTTTCAGAGTCCCATGTTGCCAACTACAAATGGAAATAATACAGTGAGTATGAAGGCAATATTAGGCACGCACATTTTTAACATTTTCCTAAAATGCTCTAACAGCACTTTGACTGAATGGTTATACTCAAAAACAGTAGAGAATAAAAGGGGTAGGGGGGAGAGAGAATGAGGCATTTTTGCTCCCCATTAGTGTCTGGATTATGATGAGTGAAATTTAAGGGGATAAAAATGCCCAAGTACTTTGGCTGAATGTGTTTTCTTCGATACATCTCACAATAACTATGCTTTGTTATCTACAGTACTTGTCATATCATTTAACCAAAGTCACTTTGATAAGACTTTTCTTTTTGGCAAGTTTCTATTGCCTCATCACCATCAAGATTACCTGTGGTCTCACCACCGCTCCCTCTGTGTTCTCATTCTCTGCCTATATTTCAACCCATTCCCCACCGCTCATCAAATGCCAGTTCCTTTCTCTGGTGCACAACCCTGTATCTGACCAATAAGTATCTCACTTCTCACTAATAAAACAATCACATCCATTTCTCTCAAATGCCATGGTTGCTGAAGATCAAACATCTCCTAAGCTTTAAAATAAGCTATAAACCTTGTGTATGCACCCTGCTTAACCCCAGCCCTGCAATATTTATTGATGCAATGTTTGTCAGTATATCTAAATGCATTAGTTTTCAATTAAATATGATACAGCACATCAAACTAAATTGTACTGCATTTTCTGACAAGAAGTCTAATATGGTAGTCAGCCTCAAAAGACCTATTGGATTTTTTCACAGTGAATACTCTCTCCTTAGTCAGTAGCAGGCTGCTCCTTTTACCTTAGAATGGAATCCATTAAATTGTTTTGTTCTTGGACGGAAATAAGTGATATTGAGGTCAAATCTCTTGTGTTTGTCATCAGCCCTGCACTTAGAGATATGTAGGCCGGTATATATGCTGCTAGCTGTAGGCATACCCCTCAGAAATTAAACATAGGCCATAGAACTTTAAAATGTGGCTTCTTCCAGTTGGGTATCCTTAATGTAAAGAGTCAAAGCTTTTCTGAGCGGGAATGTATTTTTCTGATAATGTCTCTGGTTAAGAGTTCTACTAGACTTACTTCTGTTACTTTAATTTTACCATTCACCCCCAAAAGTTGGACAAGAACACAACAAATAATTGGGGACCACATAACAAATCCTCAGGCAGGGCTTTGGATATAGTGAGTGCAAAAAAAAATAATCTCACAGATCCATCTTAGTTTGATGATTGGTTGGTCATATGAATGAAATGGGCACTAGAGTTATTGTAGCTGTCACAACAAGATTCACGTACCTATGAAAACTGGGTACAGTATAGGAAAGTCAGGAATTAGGCTACATCTCTCTTAACACATCTGTGATTGCTAAGAGGTGGGAAGTATAGGTGGTGTCAAAAGCTACAATGACCCAAACTTGAATACTCTCCCACTGATATGTCATTTTGGAAATATCACCCACTCGGTGCAGTAGTAATTCCACTAGGATGGTCTCCTATGAACACCTACAGCTATGGCTAGTGGAATTTAACAGGAACGTTTAATTTTAAATTTAATGTCATATATTTGCTCTCAAAATAAATCTAAATAAGGATTTTTCCTATTTGTTTTTTGTTGTTGTTGTTGTTATTTAACAAAGCCAGCCAGATCCCCAACAAATATAAATCAGCATAACTTAATTGACTGAAAAGGAGCAAGTCCAATTTGCACCAGTTGAGAATCTGGATATTTATTCAAAACTAGGAAGCAAAACACAACCTTGTATTACTCACCATCTCATCTTTCAACGTCTTAGCAAACAATTCCTTCTCCCACCCTTTTTCTCTTCCCCACCTTTAAAAATAGCCTTTATCTGAAGACTAAGATATGAATCATTTGAATATCATCTAAATACATTCCTCACCAAGGCTGGGAGCTCTCAGAGAGGAGCTGAAAAATATGCCAGCATAAATAAGGATTTATTTCTTTTGCTTGAGTTTAAAAGGGAAAAGGGGAGAAACTGTCTTCTCATATATTAAATAGGATGAGGTTCAGGGAGGAGGGGAATATGCCTAAGATATTTTTTATGGTTTCTCCCTATTTCATTTCAGCCTCAACTGCACACTGTTTTGTATGCAGAGGTAAACTTTGCAGTCTATAAAAAGTAAATGATGCAGATAAGGTTGATAAATGGAACATAAGGAAAAGGAATTTACCAAAAGGGATTCTTCCTCTGAATCCTTGAGCTTCAGACCATTTCATTTGTTCATAAGTGTGTCAATTTTGACTTCCACTTGTTCTTGTAGACAGAATTTTGTTTATAGGATCAATGAATTTACGCTTATATACACCAGTTCTTGACAGCTGACCTGTCAAGATCAGTCCCTGAAAAACTAATTTCCAGCACTGTTAAACAAAATGAGTGCTGCTGCTATTTGATAAGACAGTTACAGTTTTCATTCTTGGTAGAAATGTGCTGTACTTCTACCAGGAATCTGAAGCCAGAGGTTACAACACAATCATCAATTGATAGGAGATATATGGCTTCTAAATCTGATTATGACAAACAACTGCTCAGAGGATCAGCCACTCATAGAATAAATTTCATAAACCACTGGTCTCTGGAAAATATATTTGCTGAAGCAATCCAGGGTATTCTTGATTCTCAAGTTATTGAATTTCAGGGTTTGGGTTTCCTGGTTGTGTCTTTAATAAAGCTTTTGGCTTAAAGCCTTCTATCTAGGCTGTCTGTCTGATTAAGGCTTATATTGGGCATAGCCATATTACAGACAAATCCTACATTCCCTTCATAAAACAGGTGGTCAATCATCACTGAAGCCTAACCTGGAGAACGAGCTACAAAATCCTGATGAAATTATCATTTATCTGGAAATTCTGGCACAAGGCATGGTGCTGATATTTCTCAGATAGTAGTTGTGTTTAGCTGAGAAAATCTTGGCAAGAAACTAACAAGCGTAATTGTATTTTACAGCACATACATGCAGAACATGGTCATGCACATACAGCATATACAACAATGAAACACTGTTACTAGTTGGTTAATGAACTGTTAATGATACATTGTAAAGGGTTTGATCCTATAAGCTGCTAAAAGGCCCTGCGATGCGCTGAGCGCCTTCTACTTCTCCTGACTGGGAGATCAAATTGCTCAGGACCTCACAGGAGGCACTGACATGTTGTGTGCTTGGACTCCATGTGCTTCCATCAATAAATAAGGAGCCAGATCCTGCTAGTTGCCAATGGGAGATACACACACACAAAAGATGGGCCAGACGGGACCCTATGTTAATATAAAAAGAAAAGAAGTACTTGTGGCCCCTTAGAGACAAACAAATTTATTAGAGCATAAGCTTTTGTGAGCTTCAGCTCACTTCATCGGATGCATACAGTGGAAAATATAGTGGGGAGATTTTATATACACAGAGAACATGAAACAATGGGTGTTACCATACAGACTGTAACAAGAGTGATCAGGAAAGGTGAGCTCACCTTACCTGATCACTCTCGTTACAGTTTGTATGGTAACACCCACTGTTTCATGTTCTCTGTGTATATAAAATCTCCCCACTATATTTTCCTATGTGTGCATTCGACGAAGTGAGCTGTAACTCACAAAAGCTTATGCTCTAATAAATTTGTTAGTCTCTAAAGTGCCACAAGTACTCCTTTTCTTTTTATGGATACAGACTAACACGGCTGCTACTCTGAAACCTATGTTAATATAGTTCCTGATCTCTCACAGCCTTACTCATGTAATTGGTCCCATTCAAGTTAGTAGGTCTAATTGTGCTTTCACACCAGAGGAGATCTGAAATAACACCACTGAAGTCAATGGAGTTACATTGATGTAAAATTGTTGAGTAAGAACAGAATCTCAGCCAATGAGACTGCTCATAATAATAATGTTAAGTCATGTAAGTAATGTTTGCATGGATTGTACATAGGTTATAAGTAAATTATGTCTTATATGATAGACAGCATATAGTAGCAACGACATATATTATCCATAACTAGCAATATGCTTTTATAACCATTTGCTTATGCATCAACTGCCATTGCAAATGCATTTTCTTTAAGAGCAGTACTTTGATATAAATTGTACAGCTATGTTCAGTAAGCCATTTATAATTAAATCCACAGCCATTTCAGTGAAAAAATGCAGACATACTACTGACAATTAGACAGTAAACATTTAATAAACCTCATGTAATCAAGTGCATGTAGAAATAAATGTCTATAATAATCAGTTACATTTCAATGTACTAGATACTTAAATTAACAGATATAAGTGGAAAAATATGTATTTTATCTTTTCTACTAAAAGATGAAAATTGTCCCTTTCACCTATCAAGCAAATATAGCTGAAAAATTAAAAGTGACATAAAAAGTGAATATTTATATTTATACCAAATCAGTAACTAAGCCCACCCACATCTGTATTATTTAAGTTTAGGCTACAGTAGTTACTGTCAAAATAATCTGTGCCACTATCATCTTACTCTCCTATTAGATATGACATCACCTAACACGATCTACTTTTCAAAGAAAATGCGGTCCCTTAGCAAATAAAACATTATCATTTTTAGCAGAAGCACATTAATTGCTTGAAGGGGCCTGCATTAACCAAAAATATAGATCTTCAATCCCGCCAAGAAATAGCAAAACCTTGCTTGGGAACTTCTTTGTAGCATAAAGACCTTCTTGGACTTTTAGCACTAGGAAGAAAGCAAAAGAGAGGAATGTGTGTCAGGCAGTCATTTCTCAGAGCATGAGACATGGACCTCTAGTTCAATGCAAACTATGTTTCCTAGAAATGTGGAAGCTCAGTCCAAGCATGGAGACAGATAAACTGGGGCATCCTATCCTCAGTCAACCTGATTAAAGTTATCTGAAATGGACTCCTAGGCCCATTGCAATTCCAATACAATACATTTTTGTATTTTATGGCAAAGGAGTAGATATCAGAATTTTTTAAAAATCTTCTTGTGCTAAATTAATTTAATTACATGTTGGACCACTCTGGTTAACATTGCCAGTCATTTATTGTACAGTCAAGTTAAACAGATCATTTGGGAGGTTTCTTGTGTCTTCCTCCCAAACATCTGGTACTGGTCATTGTCAGAGACAGGATACTAGATACGACTTGACAAGTGAGCTCATCCCATATAGTGTTACTGTGTAACACCACCTGCTCATGTTGCAACAGATTTACTTTTAAATATTATTATATACTGATTTCATTTTACAATACTTTTGTGTTAAAGATGTAGCCTGTTTCTGAACATTCACATAATTGGAATGTCAGTATTCAATGAATGGGTATAATCAGTTTAAGACAGATACTGTAACAAGGAAAGGAGAGGTAGAAGGTGGGCATTATATGGTCAAAAGCCTCTGTGAGGTAAAATCTGACAATGGCAAGTTTGGGACTGGGATAATTTGGTTGAGAATTCCATCAGAAATGAAGTAAAGGAGAAACACAGTGCACCTCTGCCACTGATTAATAGGACTGGAAGACAGCAAGAACCAAGAATTCCTGGATCAGCTCCTGAGGTGCTTGAGCAGTAAGAAACCATACTAATAGGGGACTCTCACTGCCCAGGCAAACAGAAAAGAACACCTCAAAGCAGTTCTTAGACTACATGAAGGACAATTTTATGATCCAGAAAGCAGAAAACTCAATCAGAAGAGAAGTCATGTGATTCAAATAGAGAAAAGCTAATTAAGAACATGACAATAATAGTGATGGTTAGTTTCATTCACTGTGAGATATATGAATTCAACATAGGACGGAACAGATATATAGCCCACTGGTCAGCATATACTGTGCATCCTCTCTATGCACCCAATCCACAAAAGGTATGAGTCTGTTACAGATGCCAGCTACAGACCCTAGCTCTTTAGTTCAAACTGTGGAGACTCATGCTACAAACTCTAAGAGCTGGATTTTCTAAGATATTTAGGCACCTAAAGGTAAGCATGCAGGGTTAGGTCCATCCATGGGATTTAGACTCTGCATTGCAAGGCCTAGCTTTTAGGCTCTCAGCCACCTAATGGAATTCACAACCCTGACCTAGATGTCCAGGCTCCCTCTACAAAGCGTGGGGAGCACTGGGAGCCTAAGAATGGGACTCACAAAAGGATGCAAGCTGAGAAGGAGCTATTTAAATTAGCCAAGACAAAATGCTAAGGATAGGGGTATGATCTAAGCCCCACTCCTCAGAGAGTGTCAGTCACCTAACAGGAGGCACCACTCTCTGCTTGGGATTCACATCAGTGAACGCTATTCTGGAGTCGGGGCCAAAGACAGGTCGTCCCTTCTTCACAAAAGATAGCCCAGTTCAATGGTCAGAGCACTCTTGCAAGATGCGGGCGATCCCACCTTCAGCTTCTCATTCTGCCTGATGTGGAGCAGGAAACTGATCCCAGAAACTTCAGCTCCCACCTTTCCGGTGAGCAATTCATCCAGAGTACCCCATAGCCCAGTGATTAGGGCACTCATCTGAGAAACCCAGGTTACAGTCCCTGTTGCAATGAATGTGGGATATGCAGGCCACTGAATCCCATGGAGGAAAACTTTGTTCCAGTTTTGTTGATCCAAAAGACAGTCCACTTGGCATGGCAAGGGGCCTGCAAAAAAATTGCTCAGCCATTCAGTAAATCCTCAGAGCAGGGAAGAGAAATCATGTATGTGTTCTCTGCCACTCCAGTGGTCTTTTGCTGATTCTGGCTGCCATATCTTTTCCAAGTAAGCCCTTTAGAGGCAGTGAGTTGCTCTTGCAGAGCAACTTCTGCAGGGAAAAATCGAGGACTAAGGAAGGGAGTACTGTACAGGAACTGCCATGCTAATGCTTGGTTCCCTGCCACAATTCTGTAACCTATCTGAGAGAGAGCACTATGTTCTTGTCCAAGAGAATGATGTGTGCTAGCAGTGTTATTGCAGTGTAAATGGGCCCTTAGAGTATGAATTCTTCAGGGGAAAGAATGTCGCTTATTCTGTTTTAAAGTACTGTGCAAATTTATGGTGCTATATAAATGATAATAAAACATTTCTAGAGAATAACTGAAGCATGAGCATTAAGCAGTATAACTTTATAATGAACAAATCATTCTAGACAAACTTGATTGCTTTTTTTGATAGAATTGCAAAATTAGTAGCTAACAGGAAAGAAGATGGCATACAATACCAGTATCTAAATGTAAGTATTGTACTTCAGTCAGTGTCTCCTGAAATCTTACCTCGCACCATTTGAATTAATTTCCTGGGGAAAGGCAATACCACATGGCTTACAAACTACCTGATGAACCACAGTCAAGGGGAACAATCAAGAGTGATGTATCAAGCTGAAAGGAGGTCTCTAGTGGATGCTTCAGGGGTCAGTGTTCAGGTCTAGTCTTATTTAACAGCATTATTAAATATTTGGAACAGGGAAGAAATAGCACACTACTAAAATGTGCCGATATCACCAAATTACAAGGTATTGCAAACACGAGTGAGGATAGAAAAGAAATATGAAGAGAGAAGGAGCAGTTAGAAATATGGGCATGAAATAATTTGTCTTGGAGAAATACAAGCTAATACCTCTGGGGAAAAAGAATCTAACACACATATATGCAAGTGGAAAGAGAAACCTGGTAACAAATGTCAAAGAGATGTATTGGAGTGAAACTGGACAGAAAATGAGTGAAGAGTTTGCAATGTGATATGGTTGCAATATTGCCAATGTGATTTTGGGCTGCATAAGTAGAGGCTGCACATGGCAAATTGCCCGGGAGACAGTCCCTCTCTATAAGTAACTGTGGTGAGGCCACACTGAAAATATTGTGTTTAGTTCTGGGAAAATCAATAGCAGGAAGAGGTAAGAAATATTGGACAGAGTTCAAAGGAGACCAAAAAAAATTATTAGAGGGCTGATGGAACTGGCTTATCCAAAATGATTAAAGGAACTAAACAGGTAAAGCTAGGCTAAGAACAACTAACAGTATGGCTACACTGAAGCTGGAGGTATAATTTCCAGCTCACGTAGATGTACATGCGCTAGCTATGATGAAACTAGAATGTTAAAAATAGCAGCGTAGACGCAGCTTCCTGGGCTTATCTGACACCCTAGCTATGCAGCTGGGCAGCTAAGCTCATCATGCTGCCTGCACTGCCATGGCTACACAGGTTTCAGAGTAGCAGCCATGTTAGTCTGTATTCACAAAAAGAAAAGGAGGACTTGTGGCACCTTAGAGACTAACAAATTTATTTGAGCATGAGCTTTCGTGAGCTACAGCTGACTCCACTGAGTGCATCCGATGAAGTGAGCTGTAGCTCATGAAAGCTTATGCTCAAATAAATTGGTTAGTCTCTAAGGTGCCACAAGTCCTCCTTTTCGTCTCCTAGCTACACAGTTATTGTTAGCATGCTAACTCAATCAAAGCTAGCATACGTACAACTACCCAAGCGAAAATTACAGCTGCAGTGTAGACATACCCGAAGACATGCAGGAAATTTATATGTACCATAAAATAATAATGACTATTACTACTTTGAATCTATATAACGTCTTTCTTATGAGGATCCAAAACATGTGCAGTTTGCAAAAAACAAAAAAACTCATTAAGCCTCGCTGCAGACTTTGAGATAAGAAAAGGACATAGAAAGATCAATTCAGCAGTGCTGAAATGCAAACTTTGTGGGATGGGACATGTAACAATGTACAGCAACAGTTTAAGGTCTTGATCCTGCAAACATTTTGTATGTTCTTCATTTAAACACACGACTAGTACTACTGAAGACTATAGGATTACTCAGCTGTAAAGTTAAGGGTGTGCATAAATGTTTGCCAGATAAGAGTCTAAGACAGGAAGTAAAGAAGGATATCATATGCAAGTGAAGATGAAGGAGAGATTTAAATAGGTAAAATGTAATTACTTGAGTTGGAATTTGGTCAGGAAACATAGATATAAACCCCTATTCTTTTGAAAAGCATACAGCAAATGGCAGGACTTAGATTCTACATCTCATCTGAAAGACAACACTTCTAGCAACATCAGGCCCACAAACCATGCAAGGGAGTTGGTTCAATATGGGCACAGAGAGAAGAGTACCACCCACTGAATCTCCATCACATAGATATTCCTAGGAGATCTTTCATTCAAGTACTGATCCAGCCCAGTGCAGCTTCATTGTGGGATCAGAATGGATCATAGCGCAAAGCAGTATATTTGTAGGTTGTGAACACCAAGGATGGAGAGAAATGTTTTAGGGTGGTGCAAACAGCTAAAATCTGGTGTAAAGGAATGAAACTAAGTAAAGACAATTTGTGGATTAGTATTAGAAAAATCTCTTTGACAGTAAAATCATTTAGAGTATGGAATGGTGCTCCCATTTAAAAAAATAATAGAAATGTCATTAGAAAACATATTATAAGACACAGTCACCATTGTCCTGGGGAAGGTTTGGTGTTCTAATAGGGGTTTTTAACTCTAATTTTTTGAGATTCTCCAGAAGCCTCTTTAAAAGCACTGGACCACATTATGTTCTCTGTTATGCTGGTGTAAAATCACTGAAGTCAATGGAGTCAATCTGGATTTACCTTTGTGTGACAGAGAACAGAACCTAGCCCTACTATATTTGTGGTTCGTTATTGCAGAGGAGTAAAACGTTACGAAGCCAGATGCAGTAGTTGTCAGATGAAATCATTAACCAAAACTAAATTTAGTAAAATGCCTTGTTGCCTTTTGAATAGTAAAGAGAGCTCTGTGATATAAAACGAGTAGTATAACTGGTAGTATACTTATATCAGAGGAAGCCATGACAGCCCTGTACAGTGAGCTCTAGAGGCTGCTTACAATATTTGTGATTGGTACGTCACACACAGAATACACATAAGCCTAAGCCAGTGGCTGTTTATATTTCCTGTAACTGATATATATCACAAGGGACAACATAATCCATTCTTTGACACTGTCCAGTCACAGAGATATCTTCAGCTGTGTATTGTGGATGGGTCATCCCACCTGTGTTACACATTCAGGGATCTACATGTTGATTATTAATTGTATGCTCCCATGCTTCCAGTGGGGTGGCAGATCCATTGTTGTTCTACACGATAGGCAAAATGAAACATCACCATGACCAGATAGTTGAAGCAGGATGATCGGATACTGCAACACAGAAACAAAAGCAACCCAAAAGCAGTAACTATTAATGATCCTGCAGCTGCTTTGAATAATGAAGAAACACATTCATCCCAATGCTTTGACCAAAGCTTGAGCAAAATGTTATAAGGGGAACCAAATACACACTAAATAGAAAGAGTAACCAAGCAAAAGTGACAAGGTAAATGTAGCCCGTTAATTTTAGTGCTATAAATGTATAAATATGCCATCTCCACCTCTGATAGAATAAATTGCCTCAATTAATACTACTCTTTGTAGAAACAGTGACAGCAACATGCTAATGACGATGAAACAGAGGAAATTAGTGGGGGACATGGGCTGCCGTGGCAACGTAGGTACTGAGTAAGATACAGTATTTAATAAAGCAATCATAACAGTGAGGAAAACAGTATGAAAAAACACATTTTGCTTTAGTGGCTTTTGTGTATAATATTGGCAACTATTGCATTGCCACAAGAGATTTGTATACTATTTCCATAATAGAGTAAATCAAAGGTATGGAAATCAACATGCAAAATAAATTAAATGTTTTTCTTCCTTACTAGTTCCAGCATGTGTTTGTAATGTAAAAATAGAAGAGTCCCCCTTTTTGTGCTCTTCACACCTTCCATCCATCTCATCCACTTAAGAGTGAACAACATCATACAATGGAACAACAGTGCTGCTTAATTAGCTAGTAGGGTTGCTGTGACATAACAAAAGGTATACTCTGCCCACCAACCTCACTTCCTGAGCTTGAGCATTCTGCTTCCAAACACCTGAGAGAGACTACCAGATCAGGTACAGAGGTTCTGGGAATCAAACCCAGATCTCTGCATGGTATTGCTGACTACCAGTGTTTATGGCCAGCCACCCTTCTGTACATTAAGTTTAAAAATGATAAAGAATAATAATAATTGGACCAAGCCAAGTGGAAAATGTATTAGTGAAGGCACTAGGAGGTTGTCTGAGAAACAATTCAAAATTGCCTCTTGAAAGTACATTAACCATTTGGGAACCAAAATAGCTCTCCTAGCTCCTTTCACAATTGCATAGGATTTTAAGACAAACAAATTGTTGTCCAATCTACATATGACAGGTGCTTGGAGTCAAAATGAATTCTGAAAATTCTGCATGCTGCTATCAAACCAGGAGAGGGAAGGCAGATGTGCACCAGAGTTGCTGTTTGTGGACAAAACAACATCTACTGCATCTGCCATTGCTAACTACCAGTGGATTATAATGAAAAAAACCCATTTCACACGGATGGACTTTTTATATAGCTACCTAAGTGAGAGGGCAGGGAGCAACTAGCTTCTGACAGCAGAACTATTCTGTTATCTGTGAAGAAGTGAAATGGGGAGGCTATTTTGTGATGAATAGGAAATTCATTTGAAAAAGTTGAAACTAACCAAAAAAATAAACCCCACAATTTCTACTCTCTATAGATTTTCACATCACCCTCATGACCCTAGTATCTGAGCACCTTCCAATCATGATGTCCCAATTATAATCCCCTATGCTAAAGAGGAAAAGGGAGAAGGGGGCTGTAGCTATAAAATACTAAATATTTGGTATCTATCCCAAATTCTTCACATAGAAACTCTGTACTGATGCAATTAATCAAATAATTGTAACTGGTTATGCCAAAACATCTGCCGTTTCTGGCAGTTCTCATTCTGCTATATATGCAAGAAGTTCTTTTCTTCTCTGTCCATAGCTGGACTTTTAAGTTGCGTGGTTCACTGGACAGTCCATTCTGCCACCAGATTGGAGACTTGGGTTGAATGATAACTGAGCAGTGGCATCTTACATATTTGCTGGATTCATAACATGAAGGGACAATTGGAGTTTTCACCCAAACTATTTGCTACAGGATGACTAAAGTCCATTTCCCTGTGTGCAAGGCCCAGAGCTGAAGAAAATACAAAATGAACATTTTTCTGGGAAGATATTCTAAATCTTATTTGGCCCATATATGAATGAGAGATACCCATCTCCCTCATTGATTAGTGGGATGTTTCATATCATCCTGTCTAGTAGTCAGCCCAAAAGAGAGTTATGTAACTCCCTGACTGATGGCAGACTGATAAAAAATAGATTTCTAACTCCAACAGGAGCAAAGGGTGAACCGCAACCTCAAGCTTTAAAAAAAATAAAAATCTGACCTTAATAATGATGTACTATTTAACCCGCACTCTTTCCCAGTCTCTAGTTGCAGAATAAACATATGGGCCAAAGTGTGGTCAGCTTGAAAAAGAGACAGAGAGATTGGACTGTTGGAAAGTTATCAGTGGGAGGGGGTAAACTGGGATGTCTGAGATATTTATATCAGATAAACTTCAGGAAAACTCAGGAGTAAATTCCTGATCTTATAGAAGTCAGTGGCAAAATTCCCATTGATTTCAATTGGACCATGATTTCACTCAACTTATGGTCTTCTGAAGTTCATTCATTACCAATACATTCTCTCCTTGATCCCAATTAATGGGACATAAGCACCTAAAGAAAAAGGAAAAAAAGAACCCTTCAGTCCCTTTTTCTAATGTTGCAAGTAGTGGAAGATAGACCCATATCTGCACAAAGTTGGAAATCTTGTGTTAAGGTTACAAATGCATTCTTAATTTTTAAGTACTTTTCTCCCATTTTTGGCATTCCACTTTCAAGTTTTGCTGCCTATGGGACTGATCACAGCTACATTTAGGTTTTGGGGGCTCTTTTCAACATAGAAAATAATACAAAGGAAGTCAGGATCATTCTTTAATGGGTAATTAGCTCTCCAAGAAACAAATTAAACATAGACCATACTATTAAAAACACATGAATGTTCATCTGCATAATGATATGCATTTAATGGTTTTAATTTACAAGAAAAACAATTTAAAAACAGCTTTTCAAGATATATTTTCTCCCTTTGGTTTTGTTGTATACATATAGTGAGTTTTGCAAGCCAATTACCATCAGCCTACACACAAAGCTAATTAGAACTGGATGTACAAATTTGCTATATCTACAGTTAGTGTTATAATTTCATGATTCCAACACTATTAAAGCATTTGCAGTGTCCATAACAACATACTTTGGCTGCCTCTATTACTCTTCCTAGTCATGCCGGCAACCTTGAGTGATGTGAATTTTAATTACATTTTTTTCTTATTTTTCTTTTCAAAGTTTTTGTCTTTCTTTGACTGTGTTTTTTCCAAGGTATATTTAATGCTTTTTTTAGCCTTTTAAAAAATGCCAGCAGTCCTGAACTTACGAGCAACCTTACAATAACAAAGCAGTGTATCCAATGGCCTAGATTCCCAAAGATCCCTAAACCCCAGACTTTGGCACCTAAGTTTCAGGTTTAGGTGCTAAAACTAGCTCCACTGTGATCCACAAAACTCCTGCCACACCCTGTAGGTGCCTAAGCTCACTTGGTGCTTAAGTTTTAACAGTAAAAGTTCCTTAGATGCCTACATTTCAGTCTCTAGGCATATACGCTGCTGGCCCCATCTAGGCATCCAGACACCTATCTCCTGCCTAACCCCAGAGAGTTTCACAAACCAGGAAAGATAGGCATTCAGGCCACCTAAGTCACAGGTGGCACCCAATCCAGTAGGTGTACTCAGAGACCAGTCACTGGATCAGGTTCCATTCAAAATGCATTTGGAGGAGCTGCTGCTGCTGCCCGCTCACCTTGTAACCCAAAAGTTCGAGCACTTGGCTGGCATGTGGGAGAGCCAAGTTCAATTCCCTCCTCTCTGACAGAGGGGGAGAAAGGATTTGAAGAGAGGTCTCCCCTCCCTCCGGTGAGTGCAATAATCACTGGGTTATGGGATATACTGATGTGGGGCTCCCTCCATCTCTCCTGTTTCAGTATTTCTCCATAGCTGAACAGTCGTTGGGCCAAGGAGAAAGCAAATATGCATGTGAGAACGATTCTGTAGTCCAGTGGTTGAGGTACCCACCTGGGGCCAGTCCCCCGCTCCAACCACTTCATTGTTTATATGCAGTGGAACAGTTTCAACAGGAGAGACAGAGGGAATACCATCACCTCAGAATATCGCACAGCTCAGTGGTTAGAGCACTCGGCTGAGAGGTGGGAGATCCTTCTTCTAATCCTTCTCCCCCTCTACCAGAGCGGGGAACTATACCTGGTTCTTCTACAACCCAGGTAAGTGCTCTAACCACTAGGATAAAAGTTATAAGGTGGGCACCGACCCAGACCTCCTCCTCTTCCTTTGGCTGTTTTGTGCGTGAAACAAGGCAAGTGCCTAACTCGTTCTCTCAAGAAACACCCTAGGTGTCTAAGCCACCTGACTCCAGATGGTAGGTTTCTGCTGAGGATCACTACGCAGAGATAGGCACCATTGTCCAAGGGAAGGGGACTTAGCAGACTCTACTCATCAGCATCTCCCCTTGGTTGGCTTAGGCAGCTTCCTGCCTAACATGCTGGTTTTTGTGGATCGAATTTTCTGATGGCTGTCTCTCCCCATTCATTGTATAGGGAGCCTATGCACCTAACTCAGGCTTTGTGGGTTGCATTATTGTTTCTGGAATTTTCTAAAAGTTAGGCATTATGATGCTTAACTGTTGCAATGCCTAATTCTCTTTATGGATCCCACCCAATGTGACCAAGAAATATTACAGACCTCTCTCCATTTCCACCAATAAGCAACATAGCAAACTAGCTAGCAAACTCCAGCCATATTAAACTACATTTTCCTCTGGTCAATTCAGTGAAGTAATTGGAAGCAGGAAATTTAGCAGAAGGTAAAGTCACATGAGTAATGTAGACAGTATCCACACAGGTGTTTTGGATACTGATGCATTAAGTAAAGGGAAAGGCAGACAGGTTGGGACTCAGGAACAAGGTAAGAAGGGCAGCTGAAAACAGACAGCCAAGAAGCTGGGAAACTACACAAAGGTGCTGTAGATATAGTGCTGTATTTGGTGGATAAAACACATTGTGAGTTGTTAGCCAATACATATTTGTTATGTGCATGGCATATCAATATGCTCTAAATCAAATCAATATGTATAACATGCATGTAATTAATATTGTACACATTAAATCATATATGAATGCTGGGTAGTTGTGTTAAATTGTGTCACTGTGAGTTATATTATGCCTTTCCCAGAATGCAGTAAACTCTTGTTCACTCATGCTAACGTATATCCCGTCACACTTTGCACAGTTGAATTCCGTCCTTGGACAGACACATACAAAACCTGTCAGAAGCAAGATGCATGAATGGTGTGCCCTAGTATTGTTAGGGAGTGCATTAATGGCCCACTGTTACCTGGAATGTGGTATCCAAGACAAAGGTAAGGAAGGTACACTACTTATTTTTCTGTACTGTTGAGACAGGTGGGTGAAATACATATTGCACTCTAACTTATAAACAACTGTGCTATAAATCTACGTAGTTTTCACTGCATATTTTCAAAGCACACCTTTTATAACTGCGTCTCAGAAGTACTATATGTATGCCTCCTTTTTGTATTGTACTGCTTTGTCTTTGACTAATAAACTGACTAAGCTTGGCTATTTGGTATCTTAAATATTTTTAATACAGAACTGTAAGTGGAGTATAACAATTGGCTATTCTTAGTTAACAGAGTTATTCTTAAAATGTATTTGTAATGTCTTGGCAACATCCCCTGCAGAATCCCGACCATGGCTTTGAAACACAGTCTCAGGTTTAGGTTAACTAAACTTGAGTTAACACTGCTCTGCAAGAACCTTTGTGAGGATGGCACATCAGCATGTTGGGACAGGATTCTGAGAAGTTAGTAAGTGTTACGTGAACACCTCAGCGAGCAGACATGATCACTAAAGCTCATTCATGGATTTCAATATCATGCCTTGGTGCTTGGATTTAAGGACCTCCCAATAAACTAGGATAACAACCATATCCTTCAAACTGCTGAGGACCAATTGCAGGACACAATATGTGACAAAGGCCCAAAATGCAGGACAATCAATCAATTAATAAATAAATAAATTCAGGCAGGAAATG
Organism: Lepidochelys olivacea; assembly: GCF_965140295.1. Classification (NCBI taxonomy): domain Eukaryota; kingdom Metazoa; phylum Chordata; order Testudines; family Cheloniidae; genus Lepidochelys; species Lepidochelys olivacea. The sequence continues at coordinate 74,435,632 of NC_140417.1, read as the reverse complement.
AAGTGCCGCAGGATTCATTCCTTTAGTGTAAATAACTCCCTCTGCAGTTGCAGTTTCATGATTTCCCATTTCTGATGTAAACAATTTTCAGCAATAAAAGTGAGGACACACCAAAGCTGTTTGGAACATTGGGACTAAAATGAGTAATGCCCCTTCAAACAAGGGAGTACTTGAGAGATATGGATACAGCAACACTGTGCAGATTTATTGCAAATTATCTGAGGAGAAAAGGAACATCATACATTCATTAAATCTTTTTTGAATAACTTTCACTTGACATTCTTCAGTTGCTATGGTGATTATTATCTAGCTGTTTGTATATTTAAAGAACAATCCAGTATTCTTTCTTATGAGAAACAGACTTGCCAATTCAAGAATATCAGTGATCTCCTTTTAGTGAAATACAGTAACATAGGTTGACCTGTTTGTTTCAGTGTTTCAGAGAATTGCTCCATCTTGGGAGATTTTAAGGTAAACTCAGACTGTCCCCACCTATTCAGTCTTAAGGGGACAGCCATGATAAAATATGGTATTTCCTTGATGAGCAAGGAAGGAAACTCAGACAGCAGTGCAGAACACACAGACAGACACAGATAGATTCAGGCACAGGGTGCTGGAACAATTTTTATAGTGGGGGTGCTGATGATGGAAACCATGTATTCAGTGTTCATTATTACTACTTCAAGCCAGGGGGTGCAGCAGCATTCCTTGCTCCTCTAGTTCCAGCACCACTGTTCAGGCATAAAAAGTTAGTGAGCCGAGATAGTGGCCACCCACGGAGGAAGCAGAGATCCCAGTTCTTTTCTGCCAAAGCAGCTGCTAAATCATAACACAAACTATTCTGGACTGTGAACTGCTTTGTCAGCCTGGTGCCCTCTTCCAAAATCCAGAGCCTAGCACCCGCCACTGCAAATAAAGATAAGACTACTTCTAAGTCATCTACAAGAAAGCACCATTCAAGACATCTCTAACCAGACACAACACCTTCCCTCTACATATGGCCTGTTCACACAACAAATGCACAGTAGCAAATCCTGCAAACACAGTCCTTGCCCTTTGTGGCTAGTAAATGAGCACAGAATAAGCATCTGGAACAGATACAAATTGATGTTAAAACCTCCTTTGAAGAAATCAGTCACCATCCACCTAAAGCACACCATATTACAGTCAATATTTAAATCAGCACCATTCAGTTCTACGGACCTCCTCAGCTATCACCGAGTATCTAACCTCCAAATCCTGAATAAGTTAACTGAGTACCTCAGTAAGGGTAGACTCCAATTTTAAGTTAAATTGGCAACTGCCAATATCCCCAGCCTTCCCAATACAGAGCTAGGGCAGAATTTGGAATGGAGAATCACAGCACTTCCAGAATCAAATGTAAACCAAAGATCTTTGACAAAAAACTCCTCTCTCTCTCTCCCGTCTGATGCTGTTCCTAAGGGGTAATGTCTAATATACTACTGAGAAGACTTACCAGACTCAGTCAATATGCACATTCTTTTAAAAGTTATCCACTCAGTAGAAACTAATCCACACAGCAGTTCAGAAACTGGAATTTCCATCCCACGGGAAATTCCAACAATTTGAAATTAGTTTTTGCTCCAAATCAGAATGAAAAGTTTAAATTTTTAAATTTTTCTCAGAAGTTCTGAAAATTGCAGTTCAGAAACATCAAACACTTCTTTTTAATAATGTTGGGTCATGTCATTTTCATAATATAAAAACATTTTAATGTCAACATTATAAAATATTACATACATATAAATATAAATATAATATCAAATACAGTATTTATATAGATATTACCTTATTAAAATTATTGTAATCATATGAAAGTTCAAATACAACATTTCAACATTACTAAAATGAAATGAAAAAGTCTGAATTATTCATTTATACACCTTTCAGTGAAAAAACTGTCAAAATTGACATGTTCCTGGAAAACATTTTTATTGGACAAAACTGCATTTTTTGATGGAAAACTTTTATATCAAATTACTTTTTGGCCAACTCTCCTAATCAAACACCATTAAATGAGAGGGACATCCCAAAACCATGATATTGAAGTGAGTTCTGAAGACACAGTAAGAAGAACAGTGTTCCCAGTGCCACACACTACCCGGTTAAAAACTTGTTTCTTTTGCATGTGGCCATGAAGGTAGTTTTTGTTTGTCATCCCTATCCTCTTCCTAAGTTATCAAGAACTTCAGTTCTTCCTCCAACTGGCATACAAGAAGTGACTCAGACACATGATAAATGCAGACACCAATTAAGGTTTTCCTTGTAACAAATAACCAAGAGTATGAGAGGCTGTCTTAGGTTAGCAAAGCTGATTTTACAAGTTTTCAGAGGACCTGAAAAAGTCTCCTAGGGGATGCCAGTTATTCAGCAAAGCAGCTAGTTAGCAATTTAATTGTGATTTTTTTAAAAAAGGGGGTGAGGGAAAGAAGCCAATAAAAAGCCCCTTTGGAACTCCACATCCCCAGTGGTGAGCTGTAAAGACATTATAAATAATGGTCAAAATCAGTCCCAGGAAACTTTGGCTTTGGAAGATTCACAGATGCTCTGTAAAACCTTTATTTAAAGGAAGCTCAGGGGAGTCTCCCCATTATTCTTTTTAATGATGCATTTCAGAATTAAAATCTGTACAGTTGAGCAAGGAAAAAGAATAGCAAACACCACTTGCCAAACAGAAACTCACTGCATTTTGATAAGAGACTTACACTAAGAAAGTGAAAAAGAACTGCTTGCCTAGTGTATGCAGAATGATATGTAGAATTATCCAACACTGCTTGCAGGGAGAAACTGCACTCACTGGAAGAAATAAAGGAAACATGCATCATGTTGTTTGGAGATTTTTCCTAGACTTCTTTTTTTCTTGTTTTCTCCATATACATGTAAAACGGGTCAGGGAACGCAAAGCAGACAGCACTGGCTCCACATAATATCTCTCAACTCTGCCAATTCCCATGAATAAGACTGGCAAGGTCATGGCTGGATGGTTCTTAGGTATGACATTGTCTCTCCTCGAAGCTAAAGGGAATTTGCAGCATTTGCAGCACTTTTTAGCCTGTCAGCATCATCTTATGCTGCTTTCCTGCCAGAATGTTAAGTGTGAAGGAACACCAAGGCTTCCTTGTATGCTCCAACCCTTTACTTGCAGACCTCAGAGATAACTCATGAGGGGTATGAACTAAAGGAAACTCACAATTCTTAGTCCTTACAGTTGCTTATCTTCTCCTCCCCCCGCTAATGCCTTATTTGTTTGAGCCAGGCATAGTGCAGGCACCAATGATTGAAAGTCATTGTCCTCTGCTGGCTGTCCATTGACCTTGAACTGCGAATGAATTGTTGGTTACTAGTATGACAGGGAGATCTAGGTTCAAGTCCCTGCTCTGAAACAGGTGAAGCTGAATCTGGGTCTCCGACAACCTAAGTGAGTGCCCTAACAATCGGGGTATAATCTCTCTCTGGCCCTCTGAAAATTTATTTATACAGTGGTACAGCACCAACAGGAAAGACAGAAAGAGTGAGAGTAAGACAGACTCTAAAGCCCAGTGGCTAGAGTGCTGACCTGGGTCACTGGAGACACCCCTGCTTCACACCAGCCAAAGGGAGGATTTCAAACTAGGTCTCCCATATCTTGCACGAATGCCTTAACCATCATGCTGTTGGCTGTACTGTGGTAGGCCTCTCACTTTTTCACAAAAACTTCGAAAGGTCTAGCTTGCATTCTGACGTGGGACAAAAAATAATGTGGCATTCCAATAAATGGTCCTTTTTAGCGTGACTCTTCTGTCCATTGGAATTGGCAGCAACAAGGGCTGGGTTCAATATCTAGGGTTTCCTCTTCAACAACACAACACAAAACTGGCTCAAGCCCCCACCCAGTAACCTGGGACAATTACATATCACTCCTTGGGCACCTCTAAGAGGCAATACTTCCTCTCTCGCAAGCACAGAGTCTTAGTGTAGAAAAGAAACTTTTAAAAAAAGGAGGGAAGTAACCTGGCATTAATTTGGGAAAACACCACAAACAGGGTTAAAAAACAAACCATGAGCAAATATCCACCCCCAAGTAAGTTGGGCTGTGTCCTCTTCAGACAGGTTCTTAAATCCAGCAACTCAAAGTCCCTTTAACTCAAAGTCCCTTCTCTGCACCCCACTCACAGTTATTGTTCTTGGTCAGTGCAGACCCAGAGTCCAGAGGTGCATCTGCAGAGTTCACCTCCCACCCTGGGTTCGGGGTGCGGAAGGGAGCAGGAGAAGAAGGCACTTTACTTGCACTGCTGTCCAGGCATTTGCTCACCACTCCTCTTCACCAGATGCACTGCCACCCTGCTTGCCAACCACCACACCTCTATATCAGTCACCTTGCTGGCCGATCTCGATGCCTCTCTGCTGCCTGCCCTGCCAGATACTCACCAATCTGCCGAGATGTCTTCAGATCCCACCACTTAACACAGCTCTCAGTGATTACAGCTGTTAGTGGGGAGACTCATTGCTGGTACATGGTGGAAAGTCTCTTTCATCAGAAACACTGTCTCAAAGCAAATCTAACACTTAGATCTACGTACCAGTGATTTCAGCTCTGCGGTGTGCAACACGACAATCAATTGAGTCTAAATTAGCTCTGTTATTACACAGTGGAGAAAGGAAGGGTCAAACGGTACCTGGGGCCCGTAGGCAGGGCCCTCACCACCAGGTACAAGTACCTGTCCCCACCCGTTCTCAACTCACTGGGCTTTGGTACCCATGTCCCCTTCCTAGTGAGTGCCATTTAGTTGAGGGTGAGTCCCTCAATCAGGATATGACAACTATAGTTCTGCTGCCCTTGATTCACACAACAAGGGTAACAACACTTTATACTCCTTCCCCAGTAACAAAGAGACTGGGGATCCCACATCAGCCAAAAGTGATAATTTGGGCAAACATCCCTGTGATGGTGCCCCATGGAAATATGCTTATATGACGTAACTGGAATATGTTTTATGCTACATATGCCCTGTAACATATCTATGTAAAGGTTATGATCTACTGAATCTATTAATCCTATTTGTATGCATGTATCATTTTTGTACTCAAAGTTACGAATACTGGTTTGATTTCTAAGCAGCCTTCGTAGAGCATTTGGTCAGCTTCTTGAGAAAGGAATGTGCAAATTAGGTGCCCAATCAAGAAATACTTAAAGGACAATGAATCTTGTAAGGCTCCAATCCACATAAGAAGTCTACCTGAGGACGTTCAAGGAAGCATGTGAACCATGGCTTCCACCTATAAGTTCTGAGTCATGTATGGACAGGTGTCTCAAAAACTCCATCTTGGTGCTGGACTTTGCATAGGAGAGACGAGGGGGTCTCCACCCCCAAGAGAAAATCTATATAAGCCCGTGGGAGACCCCTCCCTTTGGTCTTCAGCTGGCTAAGGAGATAGCCTCTCCACCCCCAAGGATACCTGAAAGAAACTGGAACAAAGGACAGTAACTACAGGGGGTGTGAGTGATTGCTGGACCCAGACTGGAAGAGTCTAGTCTGTAAAAGGAAGCTTACTGGAATTCCTCTAAGGGTGAGGTTTTTATCTGTATTCAGAGTTCTTACTGTATTAGACATAGACTTGCGTGGTCTATTTTATTTTGCTTGGTAATTCACTTTGTTCTGTCTCTTACTACTTGGAACCACTTAAATCCTACTTTCTGTATTTAATAAAATCACTTTTTACTTATTAATTAACCCAGAGTATGTGTTAATACTGGGGAGGGGGTGTCAAACCGCTGTGCATGTCTCTTAGAGGGTGAACAATTTATGAGTTTACCCTGTATAACCTTTATACAGGGTAAAATGGATTTATTTAGGGTTTGGACCCCATTGGGAGTTGAGCATCTGAGCATTAAAGACAGGAACACTTCTTAAGTTGCTTTCAATTAAGTCTGCTACTTTGGGGCACATGGTTCAGACACTGGGTCTGTGTTGGAGCAGATGGGTGTGTCTGGCTCAACAAGACAGGGTGCTGGAATCCCAACCTGGCAGGGAAAACAGGGGTAGAAGTAGTCTTGGCACATCAGTTGGCAACCCAAGGGGGTTTCTGTGATCCAACCCATCACAATCCCATCATGCTGAACACCTAGGCAGGAGGGGTGTGCCCATGCAAACAAGATCAGCTCCTGAAGTCCTCTTCCACAGCTTATAACTGGGTGTCAGGGGAGAGCTCATTCAGACTCTGCTTACAACACAGACAGCTCTTCCAACAGAAAAAGATTGTGCTCACCCTGCTGAGTGACAACATTCAGCATCTAAGCTCAACACTGAATGAGTTAAAAGTATTTCTGTTAAAATATACCCCTTTTTATGTTCAGCCAGGGCTGTCATATAAAATGGAATATTCTCATCTCTACTCTAGGGAACATACTGCTTTTGTGATATACATAAAGAATCACTTGCAATTAGCATTGGCAAGATATTGTTAATTTTTAATTCCATTCCATCCTTTAAACCTCACAGTAACTCTGGAGACAGTTCTGTCTTAAAGCAAGCTCACAGAATGAGAAAAAGAAATTATTCCTTCAGACTTTGATATACTTTTCTGAGCTTGTCTTCATGGCTATTTAACATGGTTTTCTTTACTATTTTATTTATTTATTTAGGTTGGATTTTGTCAAGACTGAACTGGTGCCAAATTACTTGGGGTGGGGGGGGTATTAGACTGTTCAAGAAGCAAGAGTTTGCTGTTAGCCTGCATAATTCTGCTGTCATGTGATTTATATACATCAGGCTTAGTAAACTTGGCTTTCAGTCTGCACCACACAGTCAGTGTTATTGAAGCTGCTCTGAAACCACATGTGTACAATTATTTTGAAGAGAGAAAGTGGGTATATTCCTCCATACAAATACTTTGCTACTTAGAGTTAAGTACTGTTAAGATTTCTTCTATCATCAAACCACCCACACCGCACCAAAGCTAATATCTTCTCTAACACACACAATTTTACTTCTCTAGTACTGTCGCCCTGAATGTATTAATCAAAAACTGATCACAATGCAACCCACAAACCTAACTTTGGCCTTCCAATTATCTCATTTATTGTAAAATGTGATAATTGTTATAATATCAAAGTTCAATCATATCATACCTCTGATAAGAAAATAATTACAATGTGACTATACACTCATTCCTTCTGAAAACATAAACCAACCTATACTATGTATTTACTTTATAATCTGAAAATCAGATCAACTATGACACTAAACAGAACAATCCACAAATATGTTTTATACGTACATTCATAATATGATATCAAACAAAATGACAGACAAACAGTTTGGAATTAAGGTAAGGCATTGTAGAATGACTTTTTTTTAAGTTTTACTATATAGTGTTTGTCTGAAATATTCTAAAGATTAATTATGGGATGAAATTTAAAATCTGTAGAACTTTCGTTTTAATTTAGAGGAACCTAAAGAAATATCAGAAAAGAGTTCCATGTTTCACAAAAGGGAGTACTTTTAAAGGTATTCTCTACTAAAGTTGCAAATGCTGTCTAGAAAACTCAAGTCCCTTCATGTAGGGGAAGATGAAGGACATGTTTCTCTTCTTCCTTTTATTTATATGGTGTTTATTTTAAGGAAGGCTGGTTGAAAATTTTCCAATTGTACAGAAAATTTGGTTTTGACTTTTGTTTTGTTCATTTCCTGTTCATTAAAAAAAATAATCAGAAAACTGCCCTCCCCCAATTAGGCAGTTTTTTGGCCAAAAATTTTCAGTCTTTGTTTTTTGACAAAAGTAAAAAAAAATTCTCTTTTTTTCCTGACCAGTTCTAGCTTTAAGCTGCTCAAGGGTTTGCAGTTATCGAATCAATTCTGGGGACATGGAAGAAGAACAGGATAGATAGTTAAAAGCAGTCACAGAGCTGCTATATACATATATACATGCTATTATAGCTCAGGACTTTAGCAGCCTCTGCAACTGGTGCACCTTTGCAGGAAGAGTGGTCAGTGGATCCAGATACCCACAGAGTCACAGACCTTGTCCCCATCTGTTCTCAAACCCTTTATATAGGATGGGTGCAGCTTCCATGAAGCTGGAATCTATGGCACGCACCAGCTGCATGCCAGCTGGCTGGGGTCCTAGCATGACGTTCCAACCTTGTGCAGTAGAACCAATTGTGCCATAAAGAAGATCTTTTCACAGCCATGAAGGTGGTGTCATGATTTGTCCCTTACGGAATAAGTGACTTGGGTAAGAAAATAGATCAAACAGTATCAATGAGTTCAGAAAATGCCTCAATTTGTTTCTAGAGAAGCTAAAAATAGAAAAGAAAGGTGAAATAGTTAAAAATAAAACAGGGTAAAGCAGGCACATTAGGTTAGATGGCTTTAATACACCTCATAAATTTATTTTGTTCAACTTTTCCATTTTTGATGTAAGACCATAGTCAAACCTGATGTAAGTGGATATAATTCACTCCTGCACCATTTACACCAGCTCTGAATTTGGCTCTTACCATTTTTATTGCTTTTTGAAAATATTCTAAGTTCTGGATGAGAAACATGGTCACACAGCTCTCATTGCCGGTGAACCTGCCTTGTTTCTCCTGGAATCCATACTCTTTCTCTTGTTAGTTTCACCACTACTTTTTTGTCCTCATATAGCACTGGCATAAACACCTTATACATTTCAGACTGCTGTCACTGCTATATGTCTTTCCAATAAAGTACCTTTTGGACAGCTTTCCCAATCTGCAGTGTTTTTTCCTTAATGCACTAATTTTATCCACCTGTATCTCACAACTATTTCTCCCTCCCTCCTACCCACCAAGGTCTTGCTGCACACTAGGGTTGCCAATTTTGGTTGGATGTATTTCTGGAGATTAAAATCACATGACATAATCTTTAATAAAAGATTAATCTTTAATTCCTGGAGACTCCAGGCCAATCCTGGAGGGCTGGCAACCCTACTGCCCACCTTAACTCTCTTCTAAGGTTTGACTGGCTTTGGCAAATATATTACTAGAGGACTTTAATCCACTAGGGCTGTGGCCCTGAAAGCTGTCCAAAGCAAGCAGAACTCTGTGCTCATTGACTACAGTAGGGCTCCAGGCTGGCACCGGGATGGAACAGCTTGCAGGATAGGTGCCTAATTTTGTAATTAAAGGATCAGCTAAATCCAATCACAGCTCCAAACATCCAGTAGGAACACAGAGCTATCACATAAAAAGCAGGGGCGGAACCAGAAATGACAATGCATGAGTCCTAGGGTTACATTCAGGGAGACATCACAAGGATGGGAATAAGTTGGATAACAGGAGATGTGTGTCCCCTACAGGGGCAGCAAGAATAGTTTTGTAGGCCTTGTGACAATTTGGCTATTGCTAATGCGAATAGCATCAAATTTTTCTAACCCATTACATTTAAAATAAATAAGTAAAGTAAATTTTATCAGCATCCAGAAACTAATGGGGGGGGGGGAGAGGAAGGGGAGTTGGTTTGTTTCATTACATTGAAAAGCATAGAGTGTGCCAACCAGCCCCATTCCTATATAACCCCAAACCCTTAATTAACAAAGCCTGATATTAAGTTGTACTCAGTTACATATGTAATTTGCCACTGTGCTCCCAAAGCTAGTCCATACACTTGTGTGGCACCTTTTCAAACTCTCTTTTGGGCACACTATGACTATCATACAATGTGCTTGTAGTATAATTAAATTTGGCATAATTACTTTACAGAGTGATCAGTGACATTCTATTGTTCAGGAAGAATTAATCCTCTGAGCCTTCCAAAATCATTTGAGTTCCTAGTTCTAAATGAGATTTCAAAAAATGTAATTTATAATAACCCAAATCCCTAATGCACACTTTAATATAGCTTTCCTTTGTTACAGCAGTTCATTGGTAAAATGCTTCTGAATTAGAACCCTCCTGGGGTAATGAGTTACCTATGCTGCATCGGGCCTCCTGAATTGAAGCAGAAACTTATTAAGAATTCTTAATAGCTTCAATTTTTAATGCCCCAAAAAATCTTTATTGATACTGTAAGACATAAAACTAATTCATTTATTTAAACATCTACTTTAATTGTTAAATATGTCCACTTTCAGAGAGCAAGACAACAGATCCTTTAACCTAAAACCACATATTAAACTCCCCACACATTTTCAAAATAGGTATTATGATTAGAGCTGAGGAAAATTTCAACAATTGTTTTTGTCCTGAAATGAGAAAAAGAGTTGAAATATCTTTTCTGCAGAATGAAAATTCTAAAAAAAAATTGATTCAGAAATGTCAATACATTTTGATTAGATTTCTTCAAAGAAAACTAAAGATTTGGAATAGTGCCAAAATAGAAACGTTTCATTTTGATTTGTTGAACATTTGAGCATTAACATGCATTTTTCTTTTGTCCATTGGGAAGTTTTAGATCCAGTTCCCATTTTCCTCTGTGGGTCAGGCTCTTTGGCCAGACTACATTTCCCATAATGCAGCTAGATTCATATAATTCAGATGCTACGCCACACAAAAAATGCATTGTGGGAGCTGAAGTCCTCCGGGGAATGAGGCCCATAGGTGAGAATTGGAGCTGGAACTACTATTCTCATAAGGCAATGTGTCATAGGTAAATGCAGTGGTTTTTTTTTTTTTTTTAAGGTTCAAATAAAACATTTGATGTCAGTTCAAAACGTAAAATATTCTGATTTGGGTAGAACTGCCCTGACATGATATGGTTCATTTCAATTACAATTTTTTTTGCAAAATCAAATCCCATAGAAAATTTTGATTTTGTGAAAACTGCAGTTTCCATTAAAAAAATCAGTCTGATAGAAAATTGCAAACCAGTTCTAATTATGATATCTGATTTCTGTTGTGTTTTGTTTTCAAATAAAGGGCATACAAAATAAGAAAGCTTTTGTCTAGTCGATGTTGTAATATTTCCTCTGAGCTACATTGGCTCAATCTCATTTAAAGTAAATGGGATTGCATTTTATGGGATATTACATTTCAGACACTTAGATACCAACATAATATTTAGTTACCAAAATGATCAGCACCTTATAAATACAGTATTGAACATGTTAGAAGTGAAAGTCACACTAGAACACATTCTGAAAGCCTGACAAAATTTGTATGTATTTGTACCATTGCCACCTGGTGGGTGGAATATCAATTTGTTCAAACATTATCAGTTTATTTTACTGGCTAAAATAATGTAGCAAAATTGGACAGAAGTCTATGATTCCAGTGCCAAGTATTGGAAGTTCTATTTCCCATGTTGCTTGCATGAGGTCAGTTACTAGCTATTGTATGCCCCAATTATCTTTTGAGGATAGCAGTGTTGCCAGCTCTTGCAATTTTATCATGAATCCCCAAACGCTGGTGTTTTTATTAAGCTCCAGTGTTGAAGTCATGTGATTATGGGAGAATCTCAGGGAACAGGGAGTTTGTCTTTTAAGTCTAGTCCTCCTGTTTATAGAGAAAAAGGCTGAAAATATGAATCCTAAATACTCCAAAACCATAAAGCAAATAAAAAGGACCCAAAATTATTTTTTAAATCTCGTGATTCTTAATTGACTCATGATTTTGAGGGCTGACTCCTTTATCTCCCTTCCCAATTTCTGTCCAAAGTTTATTATAAAAAGAGCCTTTGCTTGAAAAGTGTCTTAAATAACATCCAACCTTCTTGTTGGAAAAAGGAAATTCCCTTTCAATGGTAGCACTCAGGGTCTCTAATTAAAGTCCAACCATTTGACTTCTTAAAACAAAAATACAAAAAGGGGCAAAGAAAAAAATAGCAGAAGACAAGAATATGCAACTTCCATCTCTGATCTCTGCACAGTGCATTCTTTAGAAGACCACAAACACAGCACACAGACCATTCCAGAACCTCAGCTTTACTCCTCTGGCTGTGGAAAACTTGGCTAGGTTGCATTTATTTTCCTCTGGCCAGTCTGTGAGAGAGAAAGCTTTTTTTCAAACACAATAACCAAAAACTGAGATCAGACTGTTCGGGAATTCATTATAGCATGGCAATCTGGTTACATCAAAGTGCTGCAAGGTCCTGGCTGGCTCATCTGGACTCCATTAGGCAAATAAAATGAGAGAGAGGAAAGCAGAAGAAATAAGCGTGACATAGAAATCGATACAGTAATAGGGGAAGCAGGAAACTCAGATTCACACCTCAGGAGGTACTCAGGACACAGTCATGGAGACTGGAAAGTCATCTGGTCTGGCCTGGTTAGAAAAAGAAGACTCAGTGGTAAATCCCTGTGTGTGGTACTGGTGACTCATAGAAGCCCCTTGGCTTGATTTCTGCAAAATGTGGGCTCCCAAATAAAGTAAACTTCATGACAACACTGAGGCAGATAAAGGAAATATAAGGATCATTTCCTCTATTACTGAAATCCAGGTTTGGAAGATAGCTGCTATTTATCAGCACACAGCAACACTACACCATAATTTAGGATTGAAAGTGGAGATGACTATACCCTATTTAAACTGCAGGAAGACTGTCATGTAGACAGGAATTTAGCCACAGGACAAAAGACTATTAACACTTCTCTTACTGATGGGCAGTAATATCAACCCTAAAATAGATTGGAGGAGACAGAATGTATGTATGCAGAATGTGTGAGAGACACAGAGGGTCCAGAGGAGGGGGAGAATTGTCTCAGGCAGCAAGAATAATGCTGTGGGGAAGACAGGAGAGTGTTACTTGGGTACTGGGGACCCACTGGACACCTCAGTAAGCCTGGATGACCAGGTAGTATCCGTATATAAAAATGCCTTCTTTCACCTGCTTCTTCCTAGGAAACTTCATCCCTTCTTCCCAGATAAAGACCTGGCCACAGTGATCCATGCATTTGTCACCTCCCGGCTGGGTTACAGAATGCAGCTACCTGCTTTCTCCATAGCTTAGGCCACCACAAGCATTTCAGACTTGTGCACCAATCCCTCTACTGGCTTCCAGAGCGTGTCTATGCTGCATTTTGAAACCCATGACAGAGAGTCCTAGAGCCTGGTTCTATAGACTTGCACTCATGCTACTGCTCTAAAAGCAGCTGTGTAGACATTTGAGCTTGGGCTCTGAAATTCATTCCCTACCCCAAGCTTCTGAGCCTGAGCATTTACATACCTGTTTTTAGCACCGTAGTCTGCTATTTAAACTGCAGGAAGACTGTTATATAGACAGGAATTTAGCCACAGGACAAAAGACTATTAACACTTCTCTTACTGATGGGCAGTAATATCAACCCTCAAATAGATTGGAGGAGACAGAAACTCAAGCCTGAGTTTGCAGACCCAGGGTCTGAGGCTCGCTGCTGTGGGTTTTGAAATGCAGTGTAGACATACACCCAAGTTTGCTTCTAAATCCAATTTAAGGCCTTGGTCCTATTTTTCAAAGTAACTAACGCATCAAACCTTAGCCACACTGAGGAGTGATTTTTGATCTATGAACCACAGCAACAGCTGCACTCCTCTAGGACAATGCATACCACGCAACCCAGGACGATGCACCTGAGGGCTTGGGGATAAAGCGTTTTTGGACAAGAGGATCCAGCTATGGAACAATCCTTCAGAAGAGATCAGGTGAATCCAGAGTCTGTCTTTACAACATGAAGCAAAATCTTCCTCTTTGAAAAAGCCTTTCCAAAATCTCCTGGCAGCAGCAACAACCACCAAAAAGAGGAAATTAATAAACTAAAACAAACCCTAGCAGAACCCCTAGCAGAATTGTTACCTACAAAGAGGGAAAATGCCAGAGACTTAATGAAGCCTACTAGGGACTTTGCTATTGCTGCTGATTTTACATGAAAGGCACTCCAATATTATGGTGATGGGCAGTAATATAAACCCTAAAATAGATTGGAGGAGAGAGGAAGAGAATGAGAATGTATGTATGCATAAATGTATGCAAGACACAGAAGGTCCATGGGATTGGGAGAGCAAGGCAACGTGTGTGTATTGGAGGGGCAGGGGGGAAGAAGGATGAGCAGCAGAGAGGTATGGGAGGGGATGGAGCATGAACTATGAAAGGAGAGTGAAGACCGTGGTGGGGGAAGAGGTGGCCGATGCAGGCATCCAGATCCTACTTTGCTTGCTTGCATCCACCAGAAGCATCAGCTACTGAGACTGATAGGCTGATGGGGATGTTTATTTACCAATAAAAAAGATATGGGGAAAAGAACATTTATTTACCTTTTCAAAGCTGTTCCAAAATGTCATAGCAAAGTACTACTGATGGCACATCTGGTGAATTGTCTAATAAAGTTCCTCTCATCCTCCAGTTTACATAATGTGACTAATCTGAAATTATTTTGTAAGAACTTAGTCTCTGTCTTTAACACAAACATTTCTCCTCATCTACTGAAGCTCACCTATGAATGATAAAATATCATTCATTAATGTCTTCAAGCATGCTTATGATTTATGATACAAATCTGAGCTTATTATTACTGCATAGATATACAAGCAAAAGTGAAGCAGATGCATTATGCTTACGTTACTTCTGTTAATTTTATATCTTTCCGTGTCTTTCTTAGAACTTGCAGTATGTAGACAGTTTTGAATAAGTATAACACGCTCATTAACTATAACATTAGCACTGACATTTTAATTTAATCAGAATTTTGGCAGACAAGTGAAGTGATTCTCTCCTGTTCATACATAAATAGTATTATCTTTTCATTTCAAAAGGTGCCAATACGTGATCAAGGAAGCTTGGGAGTTAATTACAGCATTGTATAGGAAAACTCTCACAAAACCCTCCTCAAAGATCTTTTTGGACTGGATTTAGACATTGTGTGACACTTTTTGCCCTTGGATGCATGTGTGGGGCTTCCATGGAAGTCAACCGGGGATCACATGAGTATCAACAGGCAGAATTTAGGCCCAAACTCAGCAAAGTACCTACACACATGCCTAACTTTAAGCACATGACTAGTTCAATTGAACTTAGTTAGGTTGTATTTCATAACCTTGCTGCATCAAGATCTTAGCCCTTGAAGATTAAGCAGTACATAAACATGGAAAGCTTGCTAGATAATTCTACCAGTAACTAGTGAAATGTAAACAAGAACAAGAACCTTCAGACAGAAGTCAGATTACTCCTTAAGAGTACAAAATCCTTTGAAATATACACTCTTGGTCTGGTTCTCCATGGCCTTCTACCTTGTGCAATCATTTATGCTTGTGCATAATGGACATACAATGCTACCGAATCAAAATTCTCCTCTCCAGTCAGCCCTTTGCATTCGCTTAGTACTCACTTTGTCAAGAGTAAATGATGAGACAATGCGAAAGGCAGTAGAGAATTAGGCCAAAAATGTATCTTATAAGCCATGCAGACTTTAGGGCCATTTCGACATTGATTTTATCAGCTGTTGACACTTTGCTATGCCAGTATTCATTAGTATTCATTCACACACCAAGACTCTTCAAAACCAGTTCCAGATATCACCTTAGGTGGTATTTGTCTGGATCTTGTTGACCAATGTTGCTACCTTGGCTCTACTGTTACCAGTAGTGTACATCATGATGCAGAGTTCAATAGTAGAATTGGCAAAGCAGCCAGGAAATTTGGTCTTTTGCAAGACAGAAACTGGAACAATAACAAATTGTTAACTAAAGTGTAAATTCATATTTATGAGACGTGTTTTATTCACTCTTCTATATGGCTCAGAAACATGTAGGACTAATTTCAAGCATACCAAAAAACTGAACAACTTTCATATCAGATGTTTGTGTAAAATTCTTCAGATAACATGGCAAGATACGGTGACAAATGTGGAAGTGCTAAATAGTGCTGGTATGTCTTTATGGGAATATTGATTAGTAAGAAAATACTCAGGTGGCTTGGGCATATCAAGTGAATGCCGGATTACAGGATCCCAAAGAGCGCACTATACTCTGAAGCTTGTGAATGGTCTAGAAAGAGAGGCAGACTGCTGCACAGATTTTGGGATGCTTGATCCTTTGGAATCTCTGTGCATGATTGGAAAAGAAGAGCAGAATGCCACTCCGGTTGGCAGAGTCAGCTTGTAGATGGAGCGAGGCGCCACAAGGCCGACTGGATCAAGCTTTGTGATCACCAGCATCAGAGAAGGAAAGAATCTGCTGCTCGGATTCAGAGCATAGCTAGTGTGCAGGTGTGCCCTACCTGTGGACAAGACTGTCACTCACACATCGGACTCAGCAACTATCAAAGAACTCATCTGTGCATATGCCATGCTCTGTAAAGAGTGACGTGCCATTGGTATTCATTAGACAAAGACTCTAATCATGCACCTCTCATTCAGGTCAGTAGTCTCATATAAATTAAGTCACCAGAGCTACTCATTTAAGCAAGGGCTGGAATGTTAGTTTTTTGGCATGATACGGCACAAATTAAGTCCTTCACAAGAAAACACATTACAAAATCAATGGGCCTGATTCTCTTCTCCCACCAGTTTAACCGTGTAACTCCACTGGCATTAGATAGTCTTGACTCTCACAGAGGTTGGCTCAGAATCAAACCATGCACTTTATTGAGTAAACAAAACAAACACCATGGATCAAATTAAGGGCCTAATTGCCATCAGCAAGACCAAGGCTGGTGGCCACCAGCTGTGGGCAGAGTGAGACAACCTGCCTACAATCCCCACTTTGATGGTGGACACAGAGTTTAGTTATGCATCCCGCAAAGTTAGCATGGTCACCTGGGGAGAGCATAGGGCCAGAATAAGAGCTGAGTAAAGCCTCATTCCAGGAAAATCATATTCCACAGGAGGAAATACTAGAAGCTCCAACAGAAATCACACATATTTCCAAGATCACTGAAATGCACAGGAAAGATCCCCAGCATGGTTCCCCGTCACTAAGACTTTGGAAAAATTAAAGCAGAAATAGCCATCAAAGGATCAATGCCAAGTTTTGCAAAAAAAATTTTGCTTGGATAGGACAATGAAAGTTTTAATTAGACCACCAACCTTTGATTTTTTTTCTATTTATTAGTATAATACCAAAATGAATATACATCTTGAGAGTGTGTGTGTGAGTATAAACAATATAGGCAATAACGTAGGAGCTCTGTCTATATAAAGGAAGTTTACACTGGGGTGACTATTTCAATATAGTTACACCAGTGAGAATCCCTAATGTAGACATGCTGCAGCAGCCAAAAGCAGGACTTGCATGGATACAGCTCAGTCTGGTAATTTACCAAAGCTGTGCTGGTCTAAACCTTGCTATAATAATGTCTACATTAGGGTTTTTCACTGTATTAATGCAGTTATATTGGTGCAAATTTCCAGTGTAAACAAACAGAGCCTTAGACCTCTTACCCCATGGAAAAGTCTATAGTATATCCCACAATCTCATGCGCCCTGCAAAACCCTGAGAAAATAGTTGATCCTTATACTGTGCCATGAAAATTAACAGAGTTGGACTCTGCTTGGGAATTGATTTCCATTGAGAATGCTCTTCCCTCAAGCTCTAGTTGTTCAAATGTAAGATAGCATTACACTCCCAGGGGCATATTACACCTATGTAGTCAAAGCTTCCCGCTCTTGATATAGTCAAAGTTGTTAGCTCTTTAACTTATTACTGAGTCTGAGTTTTACTTTTGCTTTTATAAAAGGTGGAAATGATCAGCAACACCATGCTTAAATACATCTGTACTCAGAAGATATGTAAACAAAGAACAAGCAGTTGTTTCAAATTGCTGTCATAGGGTGATTCAGAGCCTACTGAAAGTAATGGAGAGTATCCCATTAACTGCACTGCACTATGGATCAGGACCATAGGTTCAAAATTATTATAGTACATCAATGCCATCTGAGTCCAGAAGGGAAGAACTCTAAGTGGTCTAACTCTATGGTTTTTTCTCTGTGGCAAAATAACACTATAATTGTACTTTCTTCTATGTATCCGTAACTAGAGCTGGTAGAAAAACAGGAAATGTTTGCAAAGCATTTCAAAATGTGAGGTTGTTTCTACTTTTCAGGATTCAAAATGGACATGTTTTAAATAAAAAAATCATGAGATTTTTGCATGTTTTTCTACTGAAATGTTATCACATATTTACTGACCATTTAAAAATGTTTTGTTTATTAGCAAAATATGTTTTTATGGAACAAGAAAAAATCAAATAATTTTGAGAAAAAAAAATCAATAATACAGTAAATAGAAAACCATAACAAAATTTTCATTGAAAATTTTGAAAAAAAACCACATTTCGATGTCAATTTTTCATAAAGTTTTGTTTACATTTTAAGACCAAACAATTTTTTTGTGCATACAAATTTTGACCAGCTTCACTAGTAGCCTCAAGTGTGAAGTACTAATATAACCTTGATTAAATTAGAGAGGGATTAAAGTTGAAAAAATGTGGATCTGTAGTTGAACACACTAAAGCTCGGAGTTGTTTGCATCACTAGCTTTGGTTGGAGACCTTCTGAACTCTAAACTGAGTTATTTTCCCCTTTCAATTACATTTTTCCTCCATACAATCAACACAAACCAATAAATACAGTAAAATAGACTACAGATGGCCAATGTACTGACTACTTTGTAGGAACCTAGTCCAACAAACATTTCAGACAATTGCTAACATCACTAAAGTCTAAGTGGCATAGTTACATTGGATTAGCAAACAGTCCTTTAGTCTGCCTGGTTGTTTTATAGAGATTAAGTTCTCTAGTCCAGTAATTTTGGAATGATGTGTTTTTATGTTATTATGTTCTGTATGTGGATGTCTTTGTCTGGCCCCCGTAATTTAAGTGATTGTGTTATGGAAAGAGGGCTGGTTGGGAAAGTTCAATTTCAGTTATGTTCATTGATGTTAACATTTCATGTTACTAATCTATATTTGAACCAGCAAGAGCATCAAAAGAAAAATAAGGGAAAGACAAAATACTCATTCTTTCTTTCAAAGAAGCCAGAAAGAAAGCACACCTGAAAGACCATCCAGTGGAAATGTCTGGGCTATATCACAGGTAATTTTCAAAGCTGTGGAAGTCCAGCATTTGAAGCTGAAGGCCAAACTTCATTTGATGGATTAATATGGCTGATGACAGAAGTACTTGGCCTATGCTGAAGGTCACTTGACTCCTCTATTTTTCAGACTACTCCTGATATTCCATCATGGGCTAAGCTCTGTGTAAGCATCTAACAGTTTTTCAGTGTGGGAGATCATTTTGCATCACTGAATATCAGGATCACTTTTTGGTACCTTGTGGTCCTAACAATGACATAACAATAAGCTTTCTTAGAAAAAACATGTTATGCTGTTCTGAATCGCTCCAGAATGTCACATTTCTCCAATAGCCTGGCTGGAAAATCAATAATGAGACTAGATATGTCCTGCAGAGGTAGATTTACAATGAAACACACAGTGCCCTGGCCAACCCCGCAGTCTCCCCACAACCGCAGCCCTGACTCCTGCATCCCACTCACGCACACCCAGCCCCCTGACCTCCCTGACTCCTGCCCCCGCACACCCAGCCCCCCAACACCCCTGCTCTGACTTCTGCCTGCCCCCGTCCCCACCTGAACACCAAACAGAAGCTGCCCCAGGTAAGCGCTCCACACCCCAACCCTCTGCCCCAGCCCTGAGCCCCCTCCCACACCCCAACTCCTGGCCAGACCCCACACCCCAACTCCCAGCCCGCTCCTGCACCCTAACTCCCTTCCAGACCCCACACTCCAACCCTGAGCCCCCTCCCACATCCTAACTCCTGGCCAGACCCTGCACCCCAATGTTTTTTTACTTTTTTTTTTTATAAAGCACTCTTATCCAAAGCACTTTACAATCGTTAGCTAACGGTACAAACAATATTTGGAAAGATCATTAGGTGGTCTGCCGACACCCCCAGCGATTTTCAAGTGGTCTGTGAAAAAAAAGTTAGACTACAAAAAAAATCAAGGTACCTCACTTTATTTTCATTTACTTCCTATTACTTATAATATAGGAGGAGGATGAAGAAAAAAGAATGAAAAACAGAGATGGGGAGACAAGATAAAATGTTCTTTTTCTTGGCTGGGTCCCAAGTGGAGGCCTCAAAAATGAAGCTGAGCAAAGGGCCCCACTAACTCTAAATCCGCCACTGATGTCCTGCATAATAGGAATCTTGCCCTTTGCTTCGGATAGCGACAGAAGGACAGAATTAACCCTGATAACTACATGAACTGTTGCAGGTTATAAAAGATGCTCTATGAATATTGAATTCTGTTGTGACATTTGTCTGGAAGGTCCTGTATTGGCTGCAGGCTAATGATCTGGCATGTCTCAAATATTTGAGGTTGCTCTACAGTTTGAAGTTGGCCACTGTATCACTGCTAGTAGACACATGGTCCGTGACACCAACCCAGTATTAATCACAAGGGAAATGGACTCACTTCCTAAAATGATACTAACAAGAACTTTCATCTACTGTGAGTTTGGTGCCATGGTTGCAATTGTTCAGCTATGCTGGAAGGAGCATGGGAGACACTGGATGTGGTTTAACTAGGCCACAACTTTATTCCTAAATGTCTGGGAGTACCAGGCAGATAAAATTATACAGTACAGGTAATATATCCCCTGGGGGGCAGTGCCAGCCATCCCCCTTACCCATTCTGGTCCCCAGCCAACCTACTGCTCTTGCCACCACCCCACCTCAAATCAGGATTAAGGGGGGGGCTATAAAGGAGGGAGGGTTGACTCCCTGCTGTACCAATCATAGGAGCCCTGAACTCACCCCCCCCAGTCTCTTCCCACTCCTTTAAAGAGTACCTTCTTTAAATCATTTCGCAATCCAATTTCTCTGATCACTGTCTCCATTCCCTATGGAGTAACTGCACCAGAAATCTGCCCCAAACTTACATAAGGAGTTGCGACGTCATAGCTTAAGCCCCCTTTCATTCTTTGGGGGCTTAGTGAGGAGCAACCAACTGTAAGAAAGGTGAAAACCCCCCGTCTCGCTTTGGCCAATCTGGTGGTGAGGGAAAAATTCCTTTGCAGGAAGGAACAACTAGCGTAATTCCTGCAGCGGATCGTAACAAAAAGCTGATGCTGCTGCTCAGCTTGACAAGAGGGCTTTTACTGCACAGACATAAGCATAAATAGTGCCCTTCTCTTCCAGTCATCTGGGGAGGGGGAATGGGTCAGCGTTCCCATGCTGCCCTCGTATGGAGCTGCCTACATGTGGCAGGTGCTCTCTAACCGCGCTTAAAGGAGCAACAACACCTTCTCCAACCAGCCCAGCAAAAGATCCCCTCCGTTTAATATGCCTTCTGCTGAACTGGTGCCTTTCTAGTGGGAACAAAATGGATGATTTGTAAACAGTTGCTTATCTAAGATATACTCCCTTGGCAGCATGTCATAATCAGAGCCATTGCACCTGCCCTCTGTACGGAGAAGCATTCCTTTTTTTGTATGATGGACAAGGGGTCCTTGATAATTAACACAGGAGTATGAATTCTACTGTTAGGTGGAACTAAAATTGATTCAAAAAACTAGGGGGGGGAAATGGGGAAATAGGCACATTTCTGCATACTGGAAAGAATTTTCTATTCTGTTATGTTTTGCATTTTCCAGCTTCCATGTTCATAACTTTCCTCAGAATTTTACTATGAAATCAGATAATTTCAAAAACAAAATGTTCCAATTTTTAAAAAGTATCCTATCATGTGACTATGCTGACCAATCATAACTTACACAATGGCGATATACAAAAATGGACACAGCCCTCCCCCCAGCCCAAAAAAGAGGGAATTTTAAAAAAAGTCAGAGTCACGTGCAAGATTAATTTTTTCATTTGAATTTGCTAGCTTAATATTTTGGAAAATTCTAAATGAAATATGTTTTTAAAAGTTCTGTGTTCAAATAAAGGCCAGGTCATGGGGGGAGGGGGAGGGTTGCTTGTTTTTTGTTTTGTTTTGTTTTGTGCATTAGAAAAATTCCAGTCAGTTTAAAGGGCTTAATTGGGACTCAGTGGGACTCTTTCAACTGAATTCAGCAGGCTTTGGATCAAGTGGGTATTCTGCTCAATGTGAATGTTTGTGTGGCAAAGGGGCATTTGAAAGCATTTCTTTGTAAAACTCCAGTGTATGTATGCTCTCTTTTGGGTTATTGATTGTTTTTAGTTCTCCTGCTTTTGCCTTAGCATTTTTTTCTTCAGTTTTTAGTTCTTTCATAGAAGTAGTTAAATCCACAATAATTTGATGCGGTATTAAATGCAAGAGAATGTAAGGTTGTAACTGGGTTTGATAATCCCAACTACAAGTGCTTAGCAGTTACAGTTAGCAAAGACGATCCTAACAGTGTTAGCTTAGAGGACTAAATAAACTACAGAAAAGTAATTTTTCAAGTCTACTTCTCTCATAGGCCCCAATTCAAATTATTCAAGTACAGTAACTCCTCACTTAACGTCGTCCTGGTAAACTTGTTTCGTTGTTACATCACTGACATATTAGAGAACACACTCATTTAAAGTTGTGCAATAACGTTGTTTGGCTGTGGGGGCTTGGAACCAGGGTGGGCCGGCAGCCATCCTATCAGCTCCCCTCCAGCCCCCCACTGCCTCCTGCCCACCAGCGGCCCTGCGGATCAGCAACGCCCCCGCGCCTCCCGCCTGCAGCAGTCAGCTGTTTCATGGCATTCAGGAGGCTCGGGGGCGGGCAGGAGGAAGGAGCTCGCTCAGGAGGAGGAGGGAGTGGAGCAGGGGCAGGAAGAGGCAGGGAGGGATTGTGGCCTTGGGGAAAGGGCTGCAGTGGGGGCGGGGACTGGGGTTGAGCCAGGGGTTGAGCATCCCTCAGCACTTTGGAAAGAACAGCAAGAGGAGCAGCCAGACGATCCACCCACTTTCACCCTCTGATTCTGCCACTTCAACCAAGCTTCACAATCATCATTGCTGAGTACAATATTACATTGTTTGTTTAAAATTGTTTAAAACTTATACTGTATATGTATATAATGTCTTTTGTCTGGCAAAAATAATTCCCTGGAACCTAATTCCCCCTTCTCCCCTCCCCACTCCCGTTTACATTCATTCTTATGAGGAAATTGGATTCGCTTAACATCATTTCGCTTAAAGTCGCATTTTTCAAGAACATAACCACAGCGTTAAACGAGGCGTTACTGTACATGCTTAACTTTAGGCTAACTCTAGGTGCTTTGTTGAATTGGGGCTACTGTGCAGAAAGGAGCACCACTCTAAAAGTTCCTTTATTACTTCTATTGGCAAAATATTGCAGGCAAGATTTTCAGCTGGTATAAATCAATACAGACTCATTGACTTCAGTGCACCTGCATCAGTTGAAAATCTGGCCCTCTCTTCTACTAGCAATCTTTATTCTGCACTACCAGTAGCAACTTTAGTAATAGAAACTGCATTATGTTTCCTTTTAAATTACAGTTCTACACTATGAACCTCTGGCAGTTCACACCACAGAATTTATCCACCATAAAATCATCTTACAACATTCTCAGTGAGAGTAATACCCTTTGGGATTCTGTGCTCATTTACACCAATATAACTCTTTACTGACTTAATTGGGGTTCCTCTTGGTTTACCATCAATATAAGTGAGCAGTGAATCAGGCCCTTTGCATTTAGTGAAGCACAGTGAAAGCCTTAAATTGTTTTAATGCATTGAAGTGCGAAAACGACAATTCCATTTATAGGGAACATACGCTTACAGTGAAGTTGTTCTGTGAAATAAAAACAGAGGGCTTCCCTGTATAAACATAAAGGTACAGAAAATACACAATAATCTGTAAACAAGTCAAGAAGAGAAGTAAGGTTTATGCACAAAATAAAAAAGAGACCTTTTATCAAAATAGTCCTACATGAACTATTTATTGGCTGTTTGTATCTTTGTAAATTGCTCAAAATGTACTGCAAGCTCATGGGCAAATTAAAAAAACCCAACAGGTTTGTTGCTTTACCCTCCCTTCCTTCGCACATTCCTCTCTTCATTTTTCACTTAATTAAAACATGTTAATATAGAAAGGCTTCAGATGCATTTGACAGTGTTATCCACAATACCAGCAGAAATATGACAAGGTTAATCATTTGGTTTAAAAGACTCTAACTTCCCCTCGCGGGCAATTCCTCCTATCAGTTTTCTTACGGATGGACAGTCAATAATGCCTCCTAATCTCTTACAACAGACAGCACAAACATCCTATTACATCCCAAATAAAAAAAGAAACTTTAATATTAGACCTGTCTGTCAAAAAGACATTGCAGTAATTACTACACCAGTAGCTGGGTTATTTTTAACGAATGAGCCGTTTAATCAAAATGCTGATTACAAACAATGACCATTAGGACTGGGTGGAAAAAAGTAATTCTGTTTCATGCAGGATTCCTATATTTCAAATTTTGGTTTTGTTCTGATTCAGAATGAAAACCTATAATTTCTAAATTCTCCATAGAAGGGAATGGAGTTGGAGTTCCAGGGCAGCCTGCCAGGTGGACTGCCCTGGAGCCACGGATCCTGGAAATACTGGGTCCACAGAGCTGGAGACCCTGGCACCCTTGGGAGCCCAGATTAGTGAGAAGCTGGAGGACTAAAACCCTGGGCTCTCCAGCAGCGCACCAGATGGGCTGGTAAAGTGCTGGGCTGGTGAGCTGACTGGATACTTTCCTGGCAGGCAGGGGTCCCACTGGAATTCTGTCTGGGTTCCATTGGCACTTTGTCAAAAATCAAACTATCTTCACAAAATAAACACATACATTTCTTTACTATTTCCACTGATGGGTCTAAATCTCACATTTAAAATCTGAATCCCAATCAAGCCAAAGTTATAGAGTATTTGAATCCAGGTTTTTGGTTCTGCCCACATTATAGAGGAGGGATCTCAAACACGTGACCTGTGGGCCGCATGCGACCCGCGGAGTTTTTTGCTGCAGCCCGCCAAGCTCCCCACCCCCCACAGAGTTATTTCCTGCAGCCGCCAAGCTCCTCTCCCCCACCGCCACCCCCCAGCGCAACGTGTCCCCGATCCTCTGCCTACCTCCAGGCGCTTCCTGCCGCCAAACAGCTGTTTGGCAGCGTTTAGTGCTTTCCAGGAAGGAGCGGGGAGCCGCACGCTTAGGGGAGGAGGTGGAGAAGAGGCAGAAGCGGAAGGGGTTGGAATAGGGGCAGGAAGGGGGCGGAGTTGGGGTGGGGAGTTTGGGGAAGGGGTTGGAATAGGGGCGGGGAAGGAGTGGGAAGAGGTAGGGCAAGGGCCTCATGGAAGGGATAGAGTGGGGGTGGGAGCGGGGTTTGTATCTTTATATGAAAAGGTGTCAGTGATGCAGCCCTCGGGCCAATATACTAGTCCTCATGTGGCCCTGGTGGTGATTGAGTTTGAGATCCCTGTTACAGAGTTAGAGGACAGCTATGAAATCCACTTCCTGATTCAGATGAATAGATTAATAGATTTTAAGACCAAAAGGTCTTGATAATCATCCAGTCTGACCTCCTGCATAACACAGGCTCAAGAACCTCACCCAACAATTTCTGTGTCAAGCTTGTACCTTCTATCTGAGCTGTAGCATGTCTTTTAGAAATACATCTAGTCTTAACTTAAAGATGGAAAGTGATGGGATAGATGATAGACCACATCCGTAGATAAAGTGTTCCAATTTTATTCCAAGTGAATTACCCTCATTGATCAAATTTGCATAATATCTGATTCTGACTAGCTCCTCTTGGCCATCTAAACCGATTTTGTGCCTATGGATTTGGTTTTGTCCTTCTCTATTTTTTCCCCCATTTTATTTTGTGACAGGTGAAAAGCAGAATGGTCCAGTTTGGAAACTTATCCAAAACTAGCAGAACTGTCCGGATCTCCTTCAAAACTGGGTTAGAGACTGAACATGAACAGTCTTTTCTGCCAACATTTCCAATGCTTCCTGCTTCTGACTAAGCTGGCAATATCGTGACAAAAGCCTTGTTCTTAGCCAAGTGTTCTTTGGCACTTACATTTTCTGCCCCAGCTGGAACGTGAAAGTTTACAGGCACCAAATGTTCACCATTAGTAGGGGCCTTGATTTCATGTCTCATACAAAGACTGTATCCCACTCATTCAAAAGACTGTAGCCCCCAGAGCACATTGCTTTCCAGAACTTTGTTCTTGGTTTTAAGCTATTTCAGAGAAAAGAATGCCACTGTTTTGGCTGGTTCTATTAGTTTTCATCAAGAAACAGACAATAAAACATACAAAGGTAAATGAGTTACAGCTTATGTATGTTTCTAAATACCACATGCTTTACAAGATCTCCAGTAGAATTATGCAATTATGAAAATATATGACTTATCAAAGCACCAAGACCAGACAATAATACATAGACATAACATGTTAGGGTGTGGGTAACCGTAATAAAATAGTAGAAGACATAGATGAATAGGGAGAGGAGGGAAGGATGAGACTGGGGAGGAGAAAAAAAAGTGGGGTTAGGTGGAATAGAGGTCTGGCATTCTTTGAGCCATCACAGTATTATTATTATTATATATATATATATATATATATATATATATATATATATATATATATACACACACACACAGAGAGAGAGAGAGAGAGAGAGAAACGGGATCCAGAAATCTTCAAATTCAAATAATTGCTCTCTATGGCAATAAGCCATTCTTTCTTTGGCTTCTAACTCAGACCACTGTATTAGCAATATCATTATCCAAATGTTTTCCTCCGTGGCCTGCCACATAAGTACCAATTCCGCTTATTAGACCATATTTTGACATGGCACTGTAGTGGGTCATTGTAGCAGGGTGGTCACCCCGCTCCACTCAGAAGGGGTTAAAAGCCAACCCTTGGAGAGGGCCGGGGCTGAGAGAAAAGACTAGGCTGACTGGGGAAACAGCCACAGCTGGGGCCACACCCCAGTCAGGCCAGAGCTGGCCCTATGAAAGGGCTGTGAGCAAGGAGCTCAAAAAGAGTCTCTCTCTAGCTGTAAAGAGAGAAGGACCTGGCTGCCTGGGAGCTGAGCAGGGTACCTAGAGTGGAGCAGGGCTGGGGGAAGGCCAGGGGAGCTCCAGCCTGGAAAACCCCCAGGCTGCAGGCCTTGCTAAAGGCTAGAAAAGGTACTGGGGTTACAGAGGTGTAGCCTGAAAATAGGCAAAGGTAGAAGGTCCAAACCCACCTTGCTGATGATAAGTGGTTTACCGACTGCAATCTGCCCCAGTGAGTGGGGGCTAGATGCTGACTGGCAGTAGCCACTGAAGCAAGGTGGGGACAGAAGGTTGGGGGGTTCCTCTGGGAGGGGAGACCCAGAGTGGGGCACTGCCAGGGGGCAGCCCCCCCACGGTAAAGGGGCACCAGGGTTCGGGAGGGACACAGGGGCCAGTGACAGGCAAGACACTGGCCTGCAGAGGGCGCTCTGGGCTGGAAGAGCTCATTCCCCAGACAACCAGCAGGAGGCGCCTTCACTACAGTCATAATATGCTCTGGAATATACAATAAGAGGTATATCTATGCTGCTGATGGTATGCCTTCAACTGCTACTATTACATGCACAGAATTTCTATTAATGCTATTAATATTAATTAATATTAATGCTATCAGTTATAAAATAGACCCTATCTGTCATGGAGTCCCCGGGCGATGCTCTGGAACTGCTCCCTACAAAGCCAGTCAGGACTCTGGGGAAGTCTCCTCTCTGTGAGCAGACTGTCTTTATGGCAAAAAGCTCACACAGCTTTCACCTTCCTGGGTCTGACACCAGAGAATTCAGCATCCTCTCCCCCTCCGTGCGCTTCCCACAGCGAGTCCACCCAGGCGGGGTCCTGGGGAAGCCAGAGGGTCCTGCACCCCAACTTTGCAGTCAGACATGACTCTTAGCCAGCCAGTAAAACAGAGTTTATTAGATGACAGGAACATGGTCTAAAACAGAGCTTGTAGGTACAAAGAACAGGATCCCTCAGCCAGGTCCATTTTGGGGGGCAGTGAGTCAGACAACCACGTCTGCACTTCACTCCACGTCCCCAGCCAGCCCCCAACTGATACACTCTCCAGCCCCTCCTTCTCTGGGCTTTGTCTCTTTCCTGGGCCAGGAGGTCACCTGATTCCTTTGTTCTCCAACCCTTTAGTTCTCACCTTGCAGGGAGGAAGGGCCCAGGCCATCAGTTGCCAGGAGACAGAGTATGGACCATTTATATACACTGGCCCTTTGCTCTGCAACAATTATACCCTCTTATCCCACCACCTAGAGACTTAAGAAATGCATAGGGGAAACTGAGGCACCCCTAAAGTATTCAGAGGAAGCATTAAGAATGGTCCCACTTCGTCACACTATCACATGCTTTGTCATTGTTAAACTAATGGGTGATGGGAGAACAATGATGAGAGAACAGACCCTTTCATTTTAACCAGGCAGCTTCTAATAGCATGAATGGCTACACTTGCATGTTGAAAGAATGGCCATTTTTTAGCAATTTTGACCCTTTTCATCTGCAACTTACTAATTTTCATTGCATTTCCTAAGAACATTTCTCTTTTATTACAGTTCTGGTTTCAGCTAAAAGTTAGTATCTTGTTTCAAACACATTGGGCCATTCTCTTACATATTGGCGAAAAGCTTTTTAAACAATCAATTCAAATATAATGTCTGCTGTGCTATTCACTGCAGAAATGTTCAAGCATACATTCCCTGGATCATAATTGGAAAGAGAATAAGCTCCTGAGGGCATAATGTAATAAAATCCCAAAGTTTCAGGCTTGTTTAAAACCTAATTCAGGTAGAGGTCTGCTATTTTAATCAGCAAAAACCTATGACATTTACAACATTGTTTCTGAATCTTTTTGCCTCTTTTTTTCACATGCAGTCTGGAATTTCATTAGAGATTATAATAACTAATCATAAATAAGTTTGTACAGTGATTTTTCATCCTACAGGATCACAAATTGCTTTACACATGTATCCATGCATCATTTCAACCACCACTGAAATGCAGCCACCTCTGGGGTAGAGTGTAACAGATGTTTAACAATGCTCTGCAATTGAAGACTCACTACACAGTAGTCTGCAGTATACAACAGTGCAGGACACAAAGGGCCCAGGTTTCAGAGGTGCTGATTCCCAGCATGGTCCCATTTACCTCCTCAAGAATTGTGGATGTTCAGAAACTCTGAAAATCAGGCCCAAAGTGAGAAACAATACTGCTGAGATTGAAAATATTGGGGAAAATTAACTAATCCCAGTGGACCAAATTCACTTCAATTTAAATCAAATATTTACAAAAGTGATTAATGTGGCACAGAGATTGGCGCGAACATTCTTAAATGTGTAAAAAGACTATAATGGGATTAGATCTGTGCAAAATAGTCTCTTAAATCCCTGAAATCAGAGTGGGATTGGGCCCCTCTCCCAAATTGAAACATTGTCCCAAATTCATCAAAGTTCAACTGAACTAGGCTGATGGTGTTCTCACAGCCTTATTACTTCCCTTTCCACCTTCCCAAATCTTGCAGCCACCACTCCTCCATGTACCGTTAGCCATTTTTGGAGTGGAGGGGAGGAATAAAAGGGGTAGATCCTTTAGAACTGACCTGGAGCTCTCCTTTGGAAGGGGTGAACTGGGTAACTACTCCCCAGAATCTTCAGGTACTGCTAAGAAAAACCACTCCAGGCCCTAATGTGAAGCATAGTCTCCCATTGGCCAGGAATCAAACCACAAGATACTGAGAGCCAGCAAGCTGTCCCACTCTAGTAGTAGCATCACAGACCAGTGACCGAGAAAGCAGTGCCCCAGGAACTAGTAAAGATTCTGGGGAGCTGCTCAGGAGACACTCAGATGCTGGGATAGTAACAGAGGAAACGACTCACAACTACCCCCAAAGAGGATTAAGGTTGTATGGGGAGCTATGTGGGCGGGGTGGTACATGACACTTCATGTTTGCCATGTGAACTATTAGGATTCTGTCAGAAGGCAAATCCTTACAAATCTGGAAGTTAAGTTGACATAACTTACATGAACGAAACCCAGAAGAATTCCCATGCGAGTTCTTTGATAATCACAAAAGGTCAAGACCTCAACTTTATATCTCACTCAAAAGACTAAGCCAGATTCTTGGCTGGTGCGACGCATACTAACTCCATTGACTGCCTGGCATCTCCACCAACATAATGTTCCCTAACTCCACGGGGAGGCACTGGTTCTGCACAAATGGGGAGGAAAAGTGCTATTCACTGACTACCAGCACCACTTCCTGAATCACATGAAGAGAGTGTCTCTGCCACTCAAGTACCAACCAGAACTGGCAGCGGCTCACAGCATCTGGAGATATCTGTTGAGATCACAGCCTATACAGCTATACCTGCATATTAACTGATTGTTTTTTAAATCCAATAACAGCCTCTGTCCCTGGCCAATAAATATCAAGATTATACGAAAACATTTATTTTTACTAGTAGCTGAGCAATATCGGGGCACAAACTCAGATTCTATTTACCAAGGCCTCAGATATAAACATTTAAATAGGTGGAAGAAAAAAAGATCAATGTTAATTTCCCCAGATGAAGATTGGTGAAGGAGGCATCAGATACCGCTCATTTAAAATCATATAAAATGTACGGAACTAAACAGTGAATTTTAAAGAAATTAAATTAATAAATCATTTGAACTACAAGGTTGTCCTTTTGTGCTCTGGATACTGGTACAATACAAGGACTTTACTGGTACTTTTTGGAAAGAATGCATTCTGATTCTGAAGGCAGGTTTTTTTTTGTTTGTTTGGCTTTTTTTGATTCTGAAGGCAAATGAAAAATGCTGTGACATAAGAGAACAATTTGGAGTAAGGGGGCACCAGCATTTGGAAGGAGTGTCTAGTTCAAGTGCAATTTGGGTGGGTGTGAAAGGAAACCAGCAGCTGAGAGGCAGAGATGACACATTCCTGCCGATCCCGGGGCGGCGGCGGGGCGGGGCACAGAGTGAGGTCAGTGGCTTCAGTAGATGTTATGAAGCATGCTCAGTCTGTGGGAGCATGCTTAGTACAAGCCAAGCAGCAACTCTGGGGGCACATGGCCCCCCGAGCCCTGCCCCAGCACGTTGCCTCTGCTGAGAGGTGTGTTGAAGGAGATTTATCAGTTGGGAGGACGGATAATAAAAGCAATAAATGAAGAACTAATAGGAAGTTGGCCTATAGGAAATCTGAGTAGAGGAATAATGAGTTATCCTTAGATGCAGACCAAGATTTTCAAAAAGATTAACTTATTGCCATAGAGAACAATTATATGAATTTGAAGACATTTGGATCCCATTTCTATATACATTTGGATAAAAATGTTGATTTGGATCAGAGAATACCAGACCTCTATGACAATCAGGATCCAAACACTCCAAGGAGCCGAAGCCCCCAAAATAAACAGTTTGAATCAACTGTTTATATACAGTGTCATTGTACTGTAAAATACATCAAGTTCTTTTATTTAAGCTTGTAATGCACTCAACTTAATAGTCATGAGATATGTATACAGACTATGATTATGAATTTATGTATTTCTGTATATAGAAAACTGTTCTCATAAGCTGTGGGGCAACTTCAGCTATACCTCACAGCACAATGGTGAAGCAGTCAAGCAGGAAGGGACACCTCCCAAGCTAGATGTTTAGGCAAAATCAGCTCCAAGAAATCATCCATTGACCAGCCTAGGAAAAGACAAGGATGGGCTATTAGAGTTAATGGGAAGACATTGATATACCAGCGCTATCTTTTTGCGAATACAGACTAACACGACT
This sequence comes from Lepidochelys olivacea, assembly GCF_965140295.1. Lineage (NCBI taxonomy): Eukaryota > Metazoa > Chordata > Testudines > Cheloniidae > Lepidochelys > Lepidochelys olivacea. Next base: position 74,403,940 of record NC_140417.1, on the reverse strand, counting down.
GTTACTCTGAAACCTATCAAATTAAGAGGGAATTTCCCCCACTCTGCATAACCATGACTCATCACATGCCAGGAGAACAGGAAAAAGGAAAAAGCCTTGGAAAAAGAAAGCTTGAATCTGTGGTTTTCATCCAAAAACTGAGGGACAAGCTAAAGGCAGGTGTCAGGGAAACAGTGAATCCCACTCATAGCTAGGGGGTAACTCCAGGAAACCGTTCAAAGGCAATACATAAACTTGGATTTGAAAAGGGGTTTTATCTCATATGGAAGTTCAAAGCCTGAGGTTGCATCTTTACGCTTATTTACTGTGTAACTTGTATGTGATTGCTCTCCCCTTACTATTTCATCTTTGAATCTGTGATTTGTTCCGTTAAATAAACATTTTATTTTTACCCCAAGCATGTCTCTGGTTTGCAAATTGTGCAGAGTGTATGTGCCACAGCGAACTGATAGCTGGGGGCTAGTTTCAAACCTTGAGAGGTGATAAACCAGAGAGGAATGGTCCAAGTGTCTGGTAATTAAGAACTCAGGGTGGGTGGATTTGGGGAGACTCAACTGGACATGCTGTTGGTGTCACTCTGCAAGGAGTAGTTAGGCTAGTAAAACCTAGGGTGAGAACTTATGCTCCTTGGCTAGTGTCAGAGACAGCACAGTCCCCAGCTGCCCTGAAGTTACAGAATCCCTTCCCAGTATGTCACAACCTTCATTCCACATAACTCATCCTTTTCTCAGCCCCACCCAGTCCCCTCCTTCCCCTATTCAGATATGTCTTCTCCTATTTTATTACTCTTACCTCCATCCTAACATGTCTACATAATATTGTCTGGTTTTGTATTGTATAGTCTTGCCAACAAGTGGTAAAGTCACATAATTGTATAATTGCAATGGAGATTCTGTGAAGCATCTGGTACTTGGAAACATATACAAGCTGCAAATCATTTACCTTTGGGTACTTTTCATTGTCTGTTTCTTTATGAAAAAAACAATGCAAAATGAACCATAAAAATGACTTATAATTATTCTTATGGCCAGTGTCAATAGTGATTAATGATTTTAGGTGCCTCAAGGGAGCTGATTTTCAGAAAGTGATCATCACCTGCCCGGCAAAAATCAGCTCCTTTTAAGAAGTCTTCAGTTGGACCTATAAAATTTTGGAGTCACCCAAAATCATTAATCACTGTTGACACTTGCCTTTAAAAGATTTAAGAAGAGTTTAAATAAATAGAGAGAATTAAGTGTATTTTTATCTTACTTTTCCATATTTAATTCATTATTTAAATTCAACAGATCACACAAAACAAAGAATCCTCTGCCATAAGGTATGTATTAAGAGGGGGGAACTATCTAGATAAGACAGGTGCAGACAGCCCATGGATTGAATACAACTGTTCTGGATTGGAATATATTAGCCAATTAATATAGCTGTGTAACAGAAAACATTTATAAAAGTAATAACTCCACAGAGTACAATTATATATCCCTGCTTCGAAGGTGGTTGACGATACTTGATTTTTGGCCTCCTGTCTCATAACACACCTGAGGTAAATATAACTATGCAACATGTTGTATGTTTTGTTTTCAAAGGGAATATGCAAAACTTACCATGTACAGTAACACAATGCTGGTGCAGGAAAAAAAAGCTTTGTGCTGTTCATTAATTTCATTAGAATCATTTAGTAGAATCGTATCCCATGCCTCTCTGAAGGGGTCAGTCAGTAGTAGAGTCATCCTCAAAATTGTACGTACTTGATACCCAGCTATACTCTTGATGAAGCCTGGGTAATTATGTTTTCTACATTGGGGAATATGCTACCTCACTACCTGGATGCTATTGCTGCTCTTAATATAGCATATGTATAGCAATTATAACAGTCAAAAGAAGTAGTTCAATAAGAACATGTTCAAATAGCTCAGCACGTCCCTGTGTCCTTTCAAACAAAGCAAATAATTTTGGCAGCTAGATAGGTCTCAGCTGTGGATAATACCATTTGGAATTCTACCACATATGCAAACTTCAAAATACCTGTAGGTACAGCACTTAACATTAGAGTTACATTTTTCTTGTTTTTTGTTGTTGTTGCAAAATCATTGATTTATCTTTGACACTTCTTTACTCCACCAAAAAATTAAAAGGTCATATCATAACTCGTTTCCAAGACAGCATTGTTCCCCCCTCCCCCCAAACAAAAATAAATATCTGCAGATACATCAAGGTCTTCATGTGAATTGCCAGGCAAGAAGCAGTAGAGCTGGGGAGAAAGCATTTAATGTAAAAAACAACAGTTGCAGTAGCAAGCAACAACAACAAAATCCAGCTGGCTTAATGGTCATCATCCTTGTTCTTTGCAAAATTTTCATGACTTCAAGTATTCTGCTTCAGATGATGAAAAGAAAAGCCCCAAGAAGAGTAAATGATTTAAAAAGTAGGCTTTGATATTTAGGGAATCTGAGATACACAAATAGACATAGGATATATATAACATTGAATGGTCTGTTGACTAAAGTCCCATGATATATGACAGTGATACAAAGCCAAATGGTATTGATTTAAAACTGCTGGGGACGGAAAGAGCAAGAGGGGACACTTCAGGAGTTTCAGAAGTTAGCTTATGAGTAGCACTGTTTACAGAACCGAACCTCTAACAATAATATCATAAAGCTTTCACAAATGCTAAATAGTATGACATTCCTTTTCAATGGGAGGGGAGTTGTCAGTGCCTAGCACCTCTGAAAATCAGACTCAATTGATTTAGGTGCATAATTGTAAATGCCAAAGTTTAAACATTTCAGTCCAATTACTTACAAAACATAGAATACATAGGCCATTTCTTACTATAAGGTTTTTAGGTGGTTTCTGATCTTATATACTTGCTACATTGCACATGGATTGCATTGTCTGTCTGGGAGTAAGCTAGGAAAGAAAACCAAAACTGGTCTGATTAATTATCACTACTACTTTTTAGCTACTGAAAAAATTGGGACATGCTGTAACCCTTAGATAGTGCTGTAACCTTTAGACTGCATGACACAATGCCTAATGGTTATAGTGAAGACCTCCTTGAGCATACACCTGATGGGATTTCATGCTCACACGCCACGCAGTGGTTAGGGGTTCCACTATCATGCCTGAAATCAGTAGCTGACTGAGGTTTTGCTGTGGTGACCCTGGAATTGGACCCTGGGAAATGCTTCCTCCTGAAATCCATCGTACTTCATCTCTCCCCAAATTTAAAAAAATACCTAAACAATTATTTTTTTGCCAGAGGTACTTTTAAATTACTACCACTGTTGCAGTTATTTTTTGTTCTGTTCTCATTGTATTTTGTATCTACACCTTGTTTGTAGTTGTACTCAGGTTGAGATGTTCTTCTTGTTAGTTAATGAGAAATTGTTTTTATAGGTGGTGGTCAGCATCCTGGATACTTTGGTGGAGTTTGGGTTCTTCATTATAATTATTTTATCATTCATTTGAACTATTTTTGTGTCATTTGGGTTAATTTCTGTTCTGAGGGTGTTGAACATGGAAATGAAGTAATAACTTACATGACAGGTAATTTTTACTGGCTAAAAGTTTGACTTTTGTTATCCAAGTGTGGGAAGGATGGAGACACAAGCTACTGCATTGTTCCTAGGTGTTTCCTGGAAACACATGGAATTTTAGCAGTTTTTGCCATCACCCTAGTTTTGCTTTCCTTAACTCTAAACCAGAGGTGGGCAAACTACGGCCCATGGGACCACCCTGCCCAGCCCTTGAGCTCCTGGCCGGGGAAGCTAGCCCTCCAACCCCTCCCCTGCTATCCCCCCTACCCCCAGTAGTAATTTACAACTAAATAAAATAACTCTTAGTGTACTGTTTTTAGATGTCAGCTTTCCCAAACTTCACTACCCCCAATTCCTTTCTTGCAATTCTGTATTTCTACTTGGCAAGCCGGACTTCTCAAAAACCACATTTTTAGAATCTTAATAATTTTATCTAAGTAAAATTTGAATATTATTAAGACTTTTTTATTTTCTAAATTTGTGTACAGGAAGCTCTCAATCTGCACGAACCATGTTTGAAAAATGTGTTAGAGACCCACAGGAAAGAAAAGCACATCTCTAAACACCTCAGAAGGGAGATTAAGATCATATGAAAGATTTATTTCTTTTAGGGGTATAATGTTTTCTATAACGTCAGATATAAGAGTTAGCTTTTTGATGCTAGTAATTTACAGTAACAAATAAGGAGAGAACACTGGGATGTGGGAGAGCAAGCAAATTTGGATCTAACTAGTGCGATGATCAGGCACAGTTTAAAGGTCTATACCCTTAAGCACAGCAGAAACGCATTCTTGCTATATAAACAAGGCCTGATTTGGTGTAAATCATAAGTAACATCACTGAAGTCAGTAGAGTAACACCAGTTGAAGAGAAAAGAGGATCTCTCCTAAAATATACAACTAACGTACCACTACTGATAGTAGTCAATGAAAGACGGAGAGTACAGATCACAGTGCTAATTACAAGGGGTGCTGCAGAAGACTGCCTACCAAAGTAGTCACAGTATGAGCAGCATTACACCACTGCAAGCAGACTTGTAAATTGAAACACTGAAGGAGGGAGTTCAGAGATGTAGCCTAGATCCAGGCCAGATCAACGTGCAATAAAACCACTGCATCTTCAGAGCTCAGACAAACTAGCAGTTCCCAAATATGTCTGCTAAGAACAAATAAGTGAAAGTTTATCTACTGCAAAATAAAGCTAGCCCCTGCAATGTCACCTTAGCAAGTGAAATTCATGGAAATCTGTTGCAAAAGTGCCAGTTGCGTGCAAGAAAACTTCCTAACTGCTGCACGTTGATTTAATGCTAAGCCCTTCCTTTCAAGGTTTTGTCTTGTTTCAGTTTTAGATCACATAACTATAGCGTTTAGACAATTTAAGATGCCTGTCAGTCTCTACTCAGGTTCTCCAGTAACACCCACGGTGAAAATAGCAAAAGGACTATGGAAAACTACCAGTATTGGTCCAAATTCTGCCCTCAGTTGTACTGGTTTGAATTAGAAACAGATGAAATTTCCTACTATTGCCCGGCACTCCATGCATCATGCCCAGATGATTAACTGAAAAAATACTTGTTAAAACAAAGTTTACTAAAATCACAATAACTAAGAAATTGATAGGATTCCAACACGGGCAGACCACAGAGCCTAACAGTCCACAAGACTGTTACACTAGTTCACCGAAGCCTTTGAGGGACTTCAAGGCAAGCAGGATACTGAAATCAATGGCATGAAAAGTCCTGGGGAATTTTTCATTCTTCTTCTTTTGGGAGTGTGGGCCTTGTGCTTTCATGCCAGGGAGTGTTTAGACTTCAGAGAAACTTACACAAAAAAGCAGTTGAGAAAACTGGGTGTAAGGCTGCAAAATTTCAAACCATTTTAACCAGGATTCAGATGCACTGGCAAAATTGTGTGGGATGCCTGAACTGGAACTGCAGATATTACAGGCTTCTAAAATACATCTTACTTCTGCTCTGCAGATGCTATTCCTACAATTTCACAAGTACCAATTCAGTCCTGACTCTCAGTGTTCCACTTAGTCCAGTCCTGTGAACATATCCAGCTTTGTGCATTAAAACACAGTTATTTGCTAGTGGAGAGGTTTTAGACTAGAAGAACTGCACCATCTTTTAGTTATATATCTGTACAGTACTGAGCACATGGAGCTGAAAGCTCGAGGCACGGATGCAAAATAAATCAGAGTGATCCTGCAGATCAGTATTGAAGTATAGTGCCATCACTGTGGCTCCCTGGACAGGAAGAAAGAGTGCGGCAGATCAGGATTTAAGTGTATTACAGGATTTACATATGGGAATCTTACACGTGTAAGCCGGGGAATGGGCCCGCTATTGTGGGGAACTTTCCTGGCTTCTGCACTACCCCAGTGAAATGGGCGAGCGCAGTAGTTCTCAAACTTTTGTACTGGTGACCCCTTTCACATAGCAAGCCTTTGAGTGCGACCCCCCCCTTACACATTAAAAACACTTTTTTATATATTTAACACCATTATAAATGCTTGAGGCAAAGCAGGGTTTCGGGTGGAGACTGACAGCTCGCGACCCCCTATGTACTAACCTTGCGACCCCCTGAGGGGTCCCGACCCCCAGTTTGAGAACTGGCTAGCAGAAGGATCTGAGTCCTCGCTCCCACTTCCTTTACCCAGAGGCCTCCCTGCCCTTGAGGAATCCCCTTCTACTCTCCTGTCTGGCAGAGTGTCACCCCAACGGGACTGGGCCCAGGATTGCTGTGGGGCTTGACCCCCAACCTTGCTGTGATCACCTAGGACAGGGGCTAGGGTGTCCCCACTCCAGGGTACTCTCTGCACTGGACACTTCCCTGACCCACTGATCATTACATACAATTTAAAGCAAATAAAATGTATTTAATCAGCAATTAATTTAAAAAGGAATAAGGAAAAATGGGAACGGTTAAAGGAAAACACATCACCCTGCTCTGTGGCAGGGAACATTACAGGGTCTCTTGAATGCCAGGGCAGTTCACAGTCTCTTCCTTGTAGGTCCCAGGCCTCCTGCTCAGGCCCTGGCTGTGCTGTAGGGATGCTGTGGGTTGGACACTTGCTCTGGTGGTGGCACACACACTTCCGGGCTTTGGGTGCTGGGACTCCTTTTCCCAGCGTCAGCCCCCTGTCGGGTTAAGGTCCCCCTCCCAGTCTGGCCTGCAGAAGGACCCTTGGCTGGGGGTGTCTTTCTGCGCTGGGTCCTTTGCCCAGGGTCCCCCCTTGGCTGGCCCCAGTTGCTCACCCCACCCAGCTCCAGACTGCCCCAGCTCTACTGTTCTAGCTCTGGCTCTACTCTGCCTCAGCAGTGATGCTGACACTCTGCCTCCAGTCCCTTGGGCTACTTCTCTGGCCCCTCTGGCTCTGTGGCAGCAGCCCTGCTCCCAGCACAGGGCCTGCTCTCCCTGGGATGTGTCTCTGGCATTGTGGCTGCAGCTCTGCTCCCAGCACAGAATCTGCTCCCTCGGCTGCTTTTCTAGCCCCTCTGGATCTGGCACAGCTCTGCTCCCCAGCTCAGCTGGGCCCCACTCTGTCTGACCCAGGCAATTCCAGCTCACATGGAGGACAGGACCCCCCTGGCCTCCTGACTCCCTGATTAGCCTGCTCGCCCTGTCATTCAGGCTGACCTGGAGCATTGGCCTCCCCCCCTTGTTCCTGGGGACTGTCAGTCTCAGGTACCTGATTTCCCATCGACCCTTCCCCTTTCTTTTGGCACTGGGAGTTAGCCCACCAAAAATACCCTCACTGAGTTTTAGTAAGGGGACAACAGTCCCCTTACACACGGCACCTACAGTTATAATTACTTCAGCAGATTAAATTACACTATATAGAGATTTAAAAACCTAATAACTGATACCAGATCTATTTAAACTGATTTTTTCTCTTTTTAATATCAAATAGGCTCCAAGACTTTTTTCCATGCAGGAAATTGCTGATTTTCCTAGTGTCACGCTGCTTTCTCTGGATTGTTAAAGCCTCTGGAGACTACACACTTCAACTGGTGCAGACATTCTGTTATCTTCCCAAGTGAAGTACTGTATTTCACAAGTTTTAGCAAGGTATGTAGACATATACCTATTTTTACCTAACAGTCACTCGAGTTTTAATAACATACACAAGAATTGGTATCATCCAAATAAAAAGAAATTCACAACTGTCTATTTTGCAGTGTATGTGACTGACACATAGCAGACTCTAACTTTATCACATGGGCAAGGTAGACAAAGATAGGTTTCTTCTGTCCTGAAAGAGAAGCTCAATCATTACTGTCTCTCTACAGCAGGGGCAGGCAAACTTTTTGGCCTGAGGGCCACATTGTGTTTCCAAAATTGTATGGAGGGCCAGTTAGGGGAGGCTGTGACTCCCCCAACAGCCAGGCATGGCCCGGCCCCTGCCTCCTATCCAACCCTCCCCGCCCTCCGCTCGCCCCCTGACGGCCCCCCAGGACTCCTGCCCCATCCACCACCCCTGCTCCCTGTCCCCTGACCACCCCTGGATCCCCCACCCCTGACTGTCCCCTGCCATCCCATCCAACCCCCCCCCCCTCATTCCTGACTGTCCGCCCCAGGACTCCTGCCCCATCCAACCCCCCCTGTTCCCTGCCATTTGACCGCCCCGACCCCTATCCACACCCCCGACCCCTGACCACAGCCCCCAAACTCCCCTGCCCTCTATCCAGCCCCCTCCCACCCCCTTACCACACTGCCTGGAGCACCGGGTCAGGCTGTGGCTCTGCAACTGCGCCTCCTGGCCGCTCAGAGGATTGCACCGCCGGCACAGTGAGCTGAGGCTGCGGGGGAGGGGGAACAGCAGGGGAGGGGCCGGGGACTAGCCTCCTGGGCCTGGAACTCAGGGGCTAGGCAGGAGGGTCCTGCAGGCCGGATGTGGCCCACGGGCCGTAGTTTGCCCACCTCTGCTCTACAGGGACTCCAAGCTTTCTCTCCTCCTTCTTTTGACACTTTTCCTCTCAACAAAAAATGATCTCTGTGAAGTCTTTTATCTAGATGACAGTAAAATTAACCTAATTTTGTAACATATAATACCCACATTTCAAAGAGAACATTTTATTTCAAGTGAACTGGATATTGGCAGTCTATAGGTCTATTGCCACCCTTAAGACAAATAAACTCTGTTCCAAAGAAATCCATGAAATTCTTCTGAAGAGTTATACATGAATATCATCTGTCATCCAATGATCTCAAATCACTGTACAAGTATTAATAATTGAAATAAGAAAGCAACGTCACACAGGGTTCACACCGCATCTTAAATTCATTGGCCGAATTCTCTTTTGGCTTTTTGCATACCTTACACTTTTTAAGATTCGTATTTATAATAATTTGATGTTGACCAGAGTGGGAAAATGTACATGCTTTCTCAACATGCAGTTTGATTTCAGGACAGTTACATCATGGTTCATAACAGAATTTAGACTGTACAAGTGATTTGGCTGATCAGGATATAGTTGACTTCAGTTCTTTTGCATGTTATCCTGTCACCTCTAGGCTGGACTAATAGAATGTGCTCTGAGGCAGCTCTTAACCAAGCCTTCAGAAACAACACCTAAGTTTGCTGGGCCACTGTCAGCAAATAACACTTGTTTGTGTGATCTACTAGCAACCATTTAAGTTCCAGCTGCCAAACAAGTTGCTCGTGATCTTTTCAGCTCAACGTGGTTTGGAACCCACTTACTTAAACCACCTCCAACCCCATTTTCCATTCAATCAGTTGAGGTGCACTGAAGCAGAACCTCAGTTTTACAAACTCTAATCTTACCAACAACCAGTTATATGTACCATTTCCCCTGACTTCCCTCCCAAAAAATCACAATGAAAATTATGCCAGTGAAGAACTTTCTGACTCCTTTAGTGCCTTGGAAATCACTTTCCACTGGTCAGAAGGACAAGAAAGTGATGTTGTGCACTGGAGACTAGACCGCATCTTATGTACCAGACCTAGTGTCATTCTGAGATATTAAATTTTATGAACTTTTTCATTTTATACATTCCTCCATGCCCAATTATTTCATAAAATAGACATGCTAATGTATCTTACTGTCAATGGCAGGAACTTGGCTTCCTATGGTAAATAATAAGGCCAGTTCAGTACAGGGCTCCTACCACTGGAAATCACTCCCTGTAGTTTTCCATCAAAGCCTCAGCTTGGCAAGCTTCAGTTCTCCTGCTGCAAGGCTTTTTTTTTTTTTTTTGTTCACTCTAATTTTTAATGGAATAATAATATGTTGTTTTAGTTAATGACAATTTCAGACTAGGGGGGACATATGGAGAGCTGACTATTTTTCAATTGTTTTGACTTTAGAAAGTATTATTGTACAGTGCCTACACACTTCTTTTATACTAGAAAATGCCACATAAGACATCCAAAACACATTTTTAGTATTTAAAGAAATATATTTTGTTTTATTGATATCACAACTATACAATATTACCTGTGGGTAACCATATATGTTATACCATATAATAACCATATAGGTTTTAGATTCCATACATGCATTTGTATATTACACAAACGTGCAATGGTCACACTTCAGAAGTTTCCTCCATTTTGAGAGAGGTTATCCATTTCAGGAGCATTCCTCATTTTTAGAATAGGAAATGTTTTGAAGTATGACCTCTGTAGATTACATAAAAGAACATACATACGCACTCAGAGTTCTACTGTGTAAAAGTGGAATATTGCAGGCCCATTTATTTTATAAGTTGGTTTTTAGATATTTTAAAATTTGATTTCTTTTTAGTTGGTACTCAACCCTGCAAATGTCAAAATTATCCATGAATGAGAATTGCATTTCAGTTCCGGGGGTTTGGGCTGAAGAGCCACAGACCCTGAAAGCTTTGGAGTCCTGACTCAGAGGCAGTCCTACCTGCGTTTCCTTTGCAACTTAGTTGAAGTTGAGCCATCTTCATGCAATGTTTCAATTTAAACAAATTAGCAAATTCCAACAAAAAAGTTTTGTCTGGATTTTTCCGACCAGCTCTAGCATTTATCTCACAGCAACTCTGTGAGATGGGGAAATATTGTTATCCCTATTTTACAGGTGCAGAACTGAGACACAAGGCAACTATGGGGTTTGTTGAAGATCAGACATGTATTCTGTACCAGAGCCGTGAGTTGAGCCCCGGTCTCTCAGGTCTAAACTAGTGCTCTAAGAACTGGATCATCCTTCCACTAAACTTGAGTTGACATCAGTTTGACTACTCATGTAAGTGCCTTCCAATTTAAGGGTTGAATAATCTAGTCCTAAACGACAGAAACAAAAGCAGAAATATATAGAGAGAGATTTCAGTAATAATTTTCATCTTCTGTTTCTGGCCACTTTCTTGAAATTAATAATAATATAAAATCATCCTGAAACTTTCCGCATCTTCTATAAGAAAAGCATGATCTTTCCCATGGTTTGCCATGAGAAACAACTAGCCTTAATTATATGCCTATCAATGTCAACCTTGTGTCAGTTTCCCCTGTCTAAATCCAGAATGGAAAACAATGGAATGATATGGAATTAAAACATAATTGAGATTATAATCCAGTCCATTGAGTATGTTTTGTGCATATATCTATATGTAGCTATATTTCCAATCAAATGGTACTAAATGCTATAATAATTAGAGGAACTAACTATGTTTCACATAACTCCAGAGAAGGGAACATGTGCATGCAGGGCTTGCCTGTTGGCATATAGTCCTTGCAACTGTCCTTGACACTGAATAAATGATTTTCCACTAAAAGTGAAGAGATGATACAATCTGTTTAGTTTATGTATGTATTACAACCAAGGTGACATCTATTATTTTATTTGTTCATTAAAATAATTTGGTTTACCTTTTATGGCACAGTCATTAATAACTTTCAAACCCATTGTGCTAATCAGACAATGTGGTTAAAAGCAAGTCTGATGGCACATAGATAATTCTTCAGGCTTTGGTGATACTTTAAATAGCAATCATGACTCAGGAAGATTCATCATGGTAGGAAATGTTAGAGAGGAAGAAAAACTGTCATACTTTATTCTGAAATGCAGAATTTACTGCCTTGGTCCCTGACAGATGCTGTGTAATTGGGAACAGCAAATAATCTCTCTCTTGACATTTCCAAAGAGGTAAAAGGAACTTGTCGGGGTGTTTTTCAATATTTTCCCCCTCATTATAATAAGATCATAGCATCTGGAAACTGAAATCTGTTTCCCCACAGAAATTATTTTCCTCCATGGTGGGCGCACATCAGTTTATTATTGCAGAGTTCTTTATAAGTGCTGAGCTACTGGAATTAATTCCTCACCCTCACACCACCCTCCATTCTGTAGGGTCTTCAGTAAATTATGGTGCTTTAGTAGAAAGTCCATAGTTAAGGTTGTGAGACACTTACAACAAGGCTGATTGCAATATCCCTTTTAACACCCGAAGATTTTGCGTATGTATAAAAGAATAAAGCTGGAGACGGCACTCTTGTAGAATTTACAACCATGATATTCTATTTGTGAGATCAATGGATACTCCAAACATCAAAAGAATGACACTGCTGTATATGTGCAGGAGTGAAGAAGCCTCAGGAAAGTAGTTAATTATTGAAAATATGCTAATCCATTTAGGACTCGAAAAGAGGAGTGCATTTTGAAAACATGGCCTCTGTGTTCACACATACAGATGGCATATAAACAGATCCACCAGCACAGACTGAGACCTGCATATACCATTATATATATGAGCAATAGTTTATGCAGAAATATGTGTATAAATTAGTATGGACCCTTAGACAATTTGTCCCAGAATATATAAAGAAATAAAGAATTTCGAATAAAAATATAACTGCCATATGTTTGGGACACACAACCACTTCAATGAATGATGACACTCTTATCTATACCTGGCTATACAATCTTATTTTAGAATTTAGAGTTATAAAATTTTGCTATAGAAACTTATTGAACATTACAAGAAAATATTGACTTTTAAAAACTCAGTTGCAAAATTCAAACAAACCAGTACCTTGCTTCTTATCAAGATAAACACGCACACCAATTGCTATGAAGTTTACTCAATAGTGTAATTAACTTTTTTATTAAAATGTCTTCCTACATTTTAAGACATAATTTTCTCCATAAATAAGGCACTTTATAGAATTTCCAATTCTTATTTTGTAAGTCACATACTGAATAACATCTAGGTGCCTTCTGGAGAAAATTATAGCTAAAAGTGTAACGGATACTTGTTATTGTCACAGGGCAATATCCTAGAGTTCCCATTGAGCTTGGGTCTCTATATGTATGGTATAAATAGTAATAAATCTTTTTCCAATTTGGTCTACCATGACACTCAGTTTTTTTAAGAGGATAAGGGAAAATTAAACCAAATGTAAATATATAAGAATTGTATTTTGTCCAGGACATTGGTCTATTACCCCTATTTCTCTGAAAAAGTGCCATTGGATCTTTAAAGACCACAACCAGGAAGAATCTCAGTTTTACATCTCATCTGAAAGACAGTGTAGTAACATAGATTAACCTGAATTACTAAACCCAAATGCATGTTTATGAACTGCTCAGATAGGAGATAGGCATCTGTTTTACAGCTAAACCAAGGCAATTTGGTTAGGTATTTTTCATATGAGTAAAACTGATTCAATTACTGTAGTAACTACCTGAGATAATTCCCTGCAATATATTACTTTTAGAAGCCGTATGATGACTTTGCTGTATTCTTATGGATGCAGCCATCTAATAACTCAGACTCCTGAACAATACAGGCCATTTGCTAACGAAGAGGGAGCACAAACCATTGGTGAAAGAATGGTGATATTTCTTCCAAAAGTAACAGTTTGAAATAAAGTGTTTTATCTGACTTCACCAGCAAGTCTTCAGTCAATAACAAGCGAATCACAGAAGTAGCAAAAGTGACTTCTGCAATCTGCCTGAAAGTGCAAAGGGAAACAGTAAGGCTGGTTTATGAAGCAGATGCTATTTCAAGAAAATCAAGTTTTCAGAAAAAGACTTGGAATGACATAAATGAATACCCAGTGGTAAATGTTATCGTTCTGAACAGAGTGTGTCTTGTGAAATACAGTATATGTGCAAAATATTAGCTCTGCCTGCATTCCAGCCAGCTTGGGAAATAACTGCAGAGCTTGCTTTAAAAAAAGTAATAAAATATCATAAATAATAACACCACTTTGTACATACACAGCATTTTCCTGCTAAGGATGATGATGATTATAATAATATCAAAGCTCTTTACAAACATTAATTAAGGGCTTGTTCACATGAACAATTAGACTGTGGCAAGCTTGGGTATGACTCCATCCTGCTAAGTGTCCATTCGCACCCTGCTGATGCGAGTTAAATTTGTTACAGAGCTTTGATCTAGTGCCCTTTGAAACAGGACTAACTCAAAGTGCGTTAATGAACAGTTCACATGTGTCAGCAGGACACACAGAGATAGTTAGATCACGGCAGGCTAGTGCCGGGTAGGTAGCGTCACACCCCATCTTGCTACAGTCTAATTGCTCTTTTACAAAGCCTTAAGCCTAATAACACCCCTGTGAGGGTAGTTAATTGATATTATGCTCCTTTTATACATGCACAAAGAGGGACAGATAGGTTAATTGCCCAAGACTACAGAAGAAAATTGTATACATTCAAAAGCTTGTCTCATTCACCAACAGAAGTTGGTGTAATAAAAGCTATTACCCTACAGACCTTGTCTTTCTAATACCCTGGGACCAACACGGCTACAGCAACAATATAAATGAGACTACAGAGTGAATCAGTGATTTTCTGGGACTACAACCCTGGAGGCCAGGCTCCCTGTTCTTTGCCCTGAACACTAGAGCATTAAAAGGAAACATATAGGATAGATTTTAGAGTAGCAGCCATGTTAGTCTGTATCCACAAAAAGAAAAGGAGTACTTGTGGCACCTTAGAGACTAACACATTTATTTGAGCATAAGCTTTTGTGAGCTACAGCTCACTTCACTGGACGCATGCAGTGAGCTCTAGCTCACGAAAGCTTATGCTCAAATAAATGTGTTAGTCTCTAAGGTGCCACAAGTACTCCTTTTCTTAATATAGGATAGAATCCACCCACGTGCACAGGCATTAGAGATAGTAAGCGTCTTGCATGCCTTCCCTTCCCCTCATGTTGAGATTTTCATTAATAAAATAAATAACTTAGATCTATTCCAGATTTCCTGCTTAGTTTGCAGTATGGGGAGAAAAGCAAACCCTTTCCTGCCTCTATCCTTACTCTAGGGTAAGGAGACCAGACCATACTGAGAGAGCAATACACACTTCCGTACAGCATGACCCACGGGAACACTCTGCATGGAGAATCCCCTAGACCTAGCGATGTAATCCGGTTCTTTATACTTAAAATTATTAACACCACCACCTCGCTCTTTCATCAGGAGATCTCAAAGCACTGAACAAAGGAGCTCGGTATCATTATCCCCATGTTACAGCTTGGAGAAGTCAGTCACAGAGAGATGAAGTGACTTGCCCAAAGTCACACAGCAGGTCAGAGGCAGGGCCTGGATTAGAACCCAAAGCCAGGTCTACACTATACATTTATATCAATAGAACTCCATCACTCAAGAGCGTGAAAAATCCACATCCCTGAGTGACGCAGATATACCGACATAACCTCCAGTGCAGACAGCACTATATTGATGGGAGGACATAGTCAATCCACCTCCGTGAGCGGTGGTGGATTAACTATGCTGATGGGAAAAGCTCATTGTAGCGTCTTCACTAAAGCATTACCGTGCACTGCACAGCAGCACTGGTGCCTCTGTAGCATTTTAAGTGTAGACCTGCCCGAAATCTCAGCCCGCTGTTTTATTCATTAGGCCACAAATGGAACTGAACAGAATACTGGTTTTAATACAGGACTGTTAAAAATACATATATTGCTGCTGAATAAGCAAAGAGAAGAAAAAAATATTTTTAAACGGGGAAAAAAAAGGTTTGTAAATGAGTGTCTCTGAGCTCAGAATAAGAAAGTTAGCATGTGACATTCAGTAACAGAGTGTAATAGCAGCTAACTTTGGTGTTGAGTTCAAACCAGGCATCCTTAAAGATACCTTAAAAAATGGAGGTGGGGGGTGGGGAGAACATTTCTCCTACAAGTACAGTTGCCAGCTATAATGAAAACATCAAAACACATGAAGCACTTTGAAGAAAAATGGCTACTAGACTCACTCTGGCTGCTCCTTAGGCTCTACCTGAATTCTGCATGCCAATTTATAGCATTTCACCACCTTTCTCTGCCTCCACATTTCTCTCCCGCTCACATTTCCTTTGCTTTAAAAACTCATCAGCAGAGGTTCTGCTCATAGACGCACCTTGCTTCAGTGGCTGTAATTTTCGCTTTTTGATTGATTGATTTGGCCATTTTTTACTTTTTTTATATGATGATCTTTGAACTTAAAATTGCATTTGCCTTCCTCTCTCAACTCATATCAAGCCAATTTCCCTTTGGAAGTGGTAACACTTTCAGGCTGGGGTTTTAAAATGAGTATAAAGGAATTAGGCACTTAAATCCCATTGAAGTCCAGTGGAGTTGGGAGGCTCCGTTGAAAATCTCAACCTTAAGTCTAAAAAGCATTCATGAGGTCATCACAGCCTCCTCTTTTCCAGTGAAATATGTCACACGTTCTCAGTCTTCGTTTAGGATGTACAGGAAATAGGAAAGACCCAAGTGATTACCATCTAAGGCAGGGGAACCTTTACTGAATATGGTATTAAAGCTAAGGTACTAGTGCCTTATACACAGGGTTTGCGGGAATGGTTATTAAATATGTATCAGTCAAAACATCCACTTCTTCATAAGATTTTTAAACTGAGGAGTTTTTATTTATTGTTTTGGCAAAAAGAAACAGAGAATTTCCTGTCATTCCAGTCTGGCAAATCTAGAGGCAAATAGAGATATCATGCCAAGTAAGTCACAAAGGCTTATATCCTCCACCCCCACAAAAATATGCATGGGGTGGACACTGGGCGAGGAAGGAGAAAACTGAAGATTCCTTCACTCCATGTTCCCTGAAATAGTTCATTTTTATGGCAGAGTACAGTAGAACCTAAGAGTTATGAACACGAGAGTTACAAACTGACCAGTCAATCACACCTCATTTGGAACCGGAAGTACACAATCAGGCAGCAGCAGACCAGGAAAAAAAAGCAAATACAGTACAATACTGTATTAAACGTAAACTACTAAAAAAATAAAGGGAAAGCAGCATTTTCCTTCTACATAGTAAAGTTTCAAAGCTGTATTACGTCAATGTTCAGATGCACACTTTTGAAAGAACAACCATAACATTTTGTTCAGAGTTACATTTCGGAGTTATGAACAACCTTCATTCCCGATGTATTTATAACTAGAGGTTCTACTGTACACTTCTAAAGTTTCCAGATGATATCAAGCTGGGAGGGGTTGCAAGTGCTTTGGAGTATAGCATCAAAATTCAAAATGATCTGGACAAACTGGAGAAATGGTCTGAAGTAAATAAGATGAAATTCAGTACAGACAAATGCAAAGGACTCCACTTAGGAAGAAACAATCAGTTGCACACATACAAAATGGGAAATGGCTGCCCAGGAAGTACTGCAGAAGGAATCTGGGGGGTCACAGTGGATCACAAGCTAAATATGATTCAACACTGTAACACTACTGCAAAAAAAGCAACATCCTTCTGGGATGTATTAGCAGGAGTTTTGTAAGCAAGACACGAGAAGTAATTCTTCCGCTCTACTCTACACTGATTAGACCTCAACTAGAATAGGAGATGAATATGAAAATCTAATAGAGTTCAAGAGAGGAGTGAGACAAAGTTGTATAATGTCATCAACTTTATTGAACATTTACAGCAAGTGTTTGATTAAATTAATCGAAGAAATAGAAGAAGGTATTAAGATAAAAGGAAAATGGATGAATCACATTCACAATGCAGATTAAAAAGAAGGTCTGATGAAGTTAGTGGAGATTTTATATGAATATGGTAAAGAATATGGTCTAAAGTGAAATGTGGACAAGACAAAAACTATTGTGGTATGCAAGGTTCCTGGGAAAACATGCAAGATTCCAGTGAATGACACAGCCATTCAGTAAATGAGAAATTATTGCTACTTAAGAAGCATTATTGCAGACGATAGAAGACTGGATAACGAAGACAGCACCAGAATAGCAAGAATGAAAGAGACATTCGGGAAGAATAAAAATCTGATGAGAAGGGACATAAATTTGAAGGCTAAATTCTGATTGTTAAAAGCTTACATCTGGTCTGCATTAAAATTACTGCTGTGAAACATGGACAGTCCAACAATCGATAATAAGGAAACTGCAATTCTTCAACTTATGGTGTTATAGAAGAATTCTGAAAATAGTATGGTTAGACAAAGTAGCCAATGAAAATTTGGGGAGGATACTGATAATTGGAACTCAGCAAACACTTCTCAGAGATCTTACAAAAGGAAAGATTTGATTTGCAATGCACATTTTAACAAGTTCAGTGGGTGATGCATGTTTATGAGCACTTGAAGGGAAAGTTGATAGCAGAAAAACATGAGGTAGAAAAAGATGATCTTGGATGGACAATGTGGTATCCTGGGTGGATCAAAAGGAATATTCATCCACAAAGAGATTAGCAGAAGATCATACAGAATGGGCTACCCTGGTTGCAAACCTCCAGTAACAGAGATGTCACATAAGAATAAAAGAAAAAGAGAAAGAATCAAAATAACAGACTCATGCAGATACTAGAGTACTTATGCTGTGAAAAATATCACCTCTTCCAAAGGATTTCCAGTCAGATACTCTTTCTTTACTATTTCCACACATTAAACTAAAAGGTAAATACATGTTTTCAGAATCTTTTCCTGCTCAAAGCAGTACGTTGCAATAAGCAGCTCTCCACAGAGTTCCTCTCTTTCAGAAATATATCCTCTTACATTCTTTGCACTGGATACCATTGTTCATTAACAATCAAGGTGTCTGAGTAGACTTAAGCACTCCTCCATCTAACTGTTTTGTCCCAAATTATTACGTGATCCTCTCACTTTAATATCAATTATAAACTTAGAAATCTTTCATATAAACAAATCAGGAGATCAAACATGAAGCCTTGTTATATCCTATTTGTACATCATCATCTTTCCCCAATCCAATTAGTCAGATAATATTTCCTTTCTTGTCTTAGAATCATTAATGAATAACCTTATCTAGTCATTATAAGGGTGCATGGATTTCACCTAAGTTAAGCCAGTTTGTTCTGCTCCAATTTACTGTAGGAACTCTTGCATGTATGCTGGCAGAAACTGATGTAAATAATAAAAATAACCATTTACACTTACATGGTGATTTCCATCCAAAGATCTGAAAGTATTTCTCAAGAGGGGTAAGCATTGTAATACCAGTTTTACAGAGAGAGAAGCTGAAGCATAAAGTTAAGTCACTTGCTCAATGTCACTGAAGAAATCTGTAGCAGAGACAGTAATGGAACCCAGGTCTCCCAACCCAGTTTTGTGCTCTGCTCAACAGCCATTTTTGCCTCCCAAAGTGACCTTAATTTTCCATTAGTGACATGGAGTGATTTCAAAAGGAAGACAGCTGCAGACTTGGAGAGGATTCCTTCTTTCAAGGAAAACAAGTGTGGAACATGCAGTAAAGTAGACAGAAAAGTAACCTTTTCCTACCCACTTGAATACAGAGAGGGTTCATACCCTAATCTAAATTCTTCAGAGACAGTTCCTGGCAAAGTAGGAAGTTTAATATCTAATCCTTCAGCCTTATACATTGAAATGATTTTTTTTCTGTTTTAATGACCATTTCAGGACATAAGCTCCCTCTGCAAAGCCCTATTGACTTTCTGAAAATCAGACTCCTTTAAGGTATCTCAAAAATTGGGCATCCAAAATTAGAGGAGAATGTTTGAAAATCTGGATGGATAAACACAAAATGTTATTGCTGAGCCTGACAAACTTCAGACAACTTCTGGCCATTTCTGTTTCAATTAATATTTTTTAAGTAAGACTGTAGATGTGTACCTTTATTCATTTGTCCGTTAGAGAAATTCAGGGAGATGAAATTTGGATTAATAAAAACAAACAAGACAAATAAAAAACTAAAATTTTGTAAACTTTGAGCCACTATGAAATCCTGTCTCTTTACTCACTTCTGCTTTTTCAGACAAAAAGTTTATTCACCAAAAAGTGCAGTTTTTGGTTGACTGAAACTATTTGGAAATTTAATCAAATTGAATGCGGTGGGGAAAAAACTTTTCCCAGGCCAGCAAACCATGTGTATACATCTGTCCTCTTTATCAACTTGTAATGTTCTATCTTCCTGATTCAGAAGAGGAATTTGAATCCACGTCTCCTACCTCCCAGGCGAGTGCCTTAATTTCATCAGGCTATAGAGTCATTCTTAGGCCACCTCTACACTACCCGCCGGATCGATTTATCGGGGATCGATTTATCATGTCTAGTGTAGACGCGATAAATCAATCCCCGATCGCTCTGGCATCAACTCCGGAACTCCACCACGGCGAGAAGCGGAAGCGGAGTCGACGGGAGTGGCGGCTGTTGATCCCGCGCTGAGAGGATGCAAAGTAAGTGATTCTAAGTCGATCTAAGATACGTCGACTTCAGCTATGCTATTCTCGTAGCTGAAGTTGCGTATCTTAGATCAATCCACCTCCCTCCCCCAGTGTAGACCAGGCCTTAGTCCTCTCTTTGGCAAGGTGGAAGAAGTCCATCAGGAGAGATTGAGAGAAGCCCACCCAAAATAACCCATAGTGTGGTGATTGGGCTACTTATCTGGAACAGAGGAGATCCGAGTTCAAATCCTTACTGCAGAGTGGGGATTCAAACTTGGATTTCCACTTCCCAGGCATGTGTTTTAGCCACTGAGCTAAAGGTAATAAATGGGGACATGCTCACAGTCAGTTTGCTGGCCCGAAACAGACTTTCCCTGTTTGCTGACAAATTCCAAATATTTTTTGAACTGAACCAAATCTTTTTTCTGATTTTTTGGTTTGCTGTCCCAACTGAAAAAAAAAAATCAATTTATCTCCCAGCTCTGCTCTGCACTGCACAGTATAAGAAATACCATGGTAATGTGAATTATTTAAAAACAATATTTTAACAGAAACCCCTATATATACCTATTATGTGGGAATTTTTCAGCTTCTGTTTCAGTCAAAGCCAATGCAAATCAACTGTTCCTATTCATGTTCTAGCCTTAATTTACAGTCCTCCATCTGTATGAACATTTCCTACTAAGCTTTCTCATCCTATGGCAGCATATATTAATGCTCATTTTTTAGCAGTCCTATCTCCCATCTCATTCCAAATGGTCTCTGCTCCACTAGCTAGTTTTGATGTCATTCCTGTCTTCAAATATAACATCCTCCTCTCACATTACTATACCTACTCCAGTTTTCCAGCTTCTTACAGAGACTGTACTTTCAAAAGGCTTTATGTGTTCTGGTAATTTAATATCCCAGTTAGTTTCCTGATTAGGACAAGTCTCAGTTATGCCAATTATATTATAATTCACCTGAAAGTCTTCACTATTATCCTCACCGCATCACTATAGAATATATTAAGGAATACTGCACATTTAAGAACAATTTGCAGGCCTCCCTTCTGATGGCATAAAAGTGTTATCTTTCAAGGTTTAAGTATATGAAATATTATAATATATTATTTCTGTAATAAGTGACTTTTGTACTGTGAGCAAAAGCACTTCTTCCATTCTTTCTAAAATGATAGCATTTTCCCCCAGATAAACAGGATCTCTCTCTTTTTCAGGGGGGGGGGAAAAAACTGAATCTTTACCCTCCGCACATCTTTGCCAAATGTTTCGCTATAGCTGGTGCCCAGTATTTCAAACTGGACATAGGGGTTGGAGCCGTCTTCTCTAAATTCCATAACGCCAGTGAGCCCAGTTATATGGCCCTAAGGAAACAATGTTAAAGATATTAGAATACAATTTTTATAAAGCACCTTTCATGCTCCAGGTATCCTAACATGCCTTGCAAATGCTTGCAATTAAATTAATGTGCAGGCCTGATATGCTCTGCAATAGCTCACACATAGCCTTAGACAAAATATACGACCTTCCTGAGAAAGAGACCGTTAGCCAAGACACATGTACTACTCGTTTTGAAAAATGCCTTGGGATCTTTAACTTACACAAGGAGAGCCACCAGTGAAAAGTAGACAGAACCTTAGCTGAATCTGAAACTATAACACTTGTAACATGATTGAGTTTGCCTAGATTCCGGTGTACAACACAAAGCCACCACTTTCAGGCTCAGAAAAAAAGAGCTACTAAGTCAGGCTGAAAACAATGTATTTTTAGTGTTATTAAAACTTCAGTGAACAAAGCTCATGCCAGTTTAACAGTGGCGTAACTAAAAAAATATTTAACCTTGCTTTAAATTATCAATGAAACAGTGGTGTCATTAATCTTGGTTGGAACATTTTCACCAAAATGAAATTTCACCAACACATGCTGTTTCACTGATATATATTGGTTTCAATGAACATTTTGTCAGAAAGGGGTGTGTGTCCAGGGCATAGTGAGAAAGAGTGCATATGAATTGGACTCAGCATTTACTCCAGATTTACAGTAGTTTGAAATCCGAATCAAGATATTAGATTATACAATGCACCATTTTTCCTCTTGTTTCCTAAAAGCCAAACACGTTAGCAGCTTTGCTAAGGAATTTACATCTTATCCATGGTCTACTCTGACAACTACTTAAGGTTTCATCTATTTGGTGGAATGCATAAAGCTATATGACTATTCATCATTACATGACTTATATAAAACATAGCCATGACATCACCAGTTTAAGAGGAAACACCTTCATGACCACACAGTTTCATTAATAACAACTTAAAATCAAGGTTAAATCATTTTTGAGAAGTTCCTCTGAAAGAAAAAATCGGAGTACTTTGGTTCTTTTGGAGATTTTATTGCACATTTGGCTTCCAACCTTGTCCACTCTTACCTTCTTAATAGTCTCCAACATGGATCGACCTCCATTCCAAGGTTTGGTGGATTTCCTCATGCAGTTCAAACTTGCCATGCTGTGCCATTTCCTGTCTTCCAGCTTTCTATGGAAGGCATTGGCCAACATGAGCACGCTGTCATATAGATAGAGGTTAGAGACCTGCAAACAATAAAAAGAGTAAAACAGAAATTGTACTCTTGAAGATCTCCTCAAAAAAAAAACAACAACAACAACAACAAAAAAAACGCTTTAAATGATAAAACACAGGAGGACTAGTAAACATGAATATGGAGCTTTTCACTTCAAGTGCACCAGTTCAAATACACTAGGCTGGTAGTTATTACAGCTTCATCAGTAAAATAGTCACTCAATGGTACCTTGCCAGTCATCTTAACAGGGAGACTAAAGAGTGAATGGAATACCCTGTCATCTTCTATGCTCACTCTACCTCACTCTCTCTGCAACTTTTTACACAGTAGAGCACAAGGTACTGCTAATAAACCTACCAGGCACAAATGGAGTAGATGTAGTAATGCTGCTCTGACTCCAATCATTTCTCTCTAGCATAACCCTCAGAGTGGTGATGGGTAACTGCTCCTGGTCCTCTTTCCTGAAGAGGAAGCTTGCAGGGTACTGCAGGATCCTTAATATCCCTTCTTTTTTATATGAGAGTATTTGAAGAGACAGTGAGATGACAGCGGTTCCACTACCAATCACTGATAACAGCCAAATGAATACATCATTCTCCACCGATATAACCATTACCACTACTAAAATGTCATAATGACTACAAGACATACAGCAGCTGCCTCAAACTCAACCAAGGCAAGACTGAAGTGATACAGGTTGAAAAAATATCTAGACGCTGTGCCATGTCTTCCACTGAAAGTATACAGCCCCCATTTGTCAAAATTATGCAAAGCCTTACGGATCTTCTTTGATTCCTCATTGAGCTGGGAGGACCAAGTAGCATCAGTAATGAAAAGTGTCTTTCCTCTGTAGCTCATTAAGAAATAGCACCCCTTTCTGCTGGACAAAGACCTGGCCAAAGATCCATGCATTTATCACCTCGAGATTTAATTTCTGTAATTCACTGTATCTGAAACATGGAAACAGTGAAATGCACACCATGCAGCTGCCCACTTCCTCCAAAGTTCAGGCCTCTATAAGCACATCAAGTCTGTGCTCCAGTCCTACTGGCTCCCAATCGACTTCTGAGGCCAGCGTAAGGGCTTAATCTGCCAGGGATGATCTAGATAACACTTAGCCCTGCCTTGAGTGCAAGAGACTGAAGTAGAAGACCTTCTGAGTTCCCTTTGAGTCTACAATTCTATGATCTTCAAAGCAATAAATGGATCAGGTTCCCTAATGTAGGAGGCCCCAGAGGAGATGAAACAATCCAGAATCAGATCAGCTTGGAGAGGGCTGAAAACCTTCCTATTTGGCCATAGCCAGAATAACAGTAAACAAAATCATTTAAAATGATAATTTAAAAATATATGCAGACACTCCCTAAAAAGTGATATGCCAATAGAGGTTATTGCCTTCTGTAATTCCCATGAAGTACATATCTCTATATAAATGTTCATCTTAATTAGCCGTATATTTACTTAACATATCATATCACTGCAGACAACTTGGTATTTTCATAATGAACTAATATTTCTACAAAATCCAGGACTAAATCAAATGTGAATTAAACAGGCACACAGCTATACACTACCAAAAAGACCTATGCATACATTTTAAAAAAGACATCTTTTAGGTGGTACAGAAAAGAAAAATGCAAAAAGAGGGATGCCCATTTATAGAGTGAAGAGTAGGGCTGATTAATTATGAAAAGGGATTTTAATGTTGAAAACATACAGTGCGTGAGAGATACTTTCTTAGGTAAAAAGCTCTTCCATTTTACACTATCACTAAATAAAATTTTTCCCTTCCCCAATAGCTACACATCCTTCATGTTCATTATTTTACCCTTCTACTACTGTCTGATTATCATGCTCCTTGAAATAGCTTACAAAAAATAGCCCCTTGCCAGATTTCTTCTCTTTTTTTTTCAATAGCAAGTGTTTAAAGAGTTAATGAGAATGGTCCCAGTGACTATGCCCCTGGTTTGGTTAAGTATCTGCTGCTTCTGCTCAGCTGTGTATCTCCTTATACTGTAGATCAGTGGTTCTCAAACTAGGGGCTCTGCTTGTTCAGGGAAAGCCCCTGGCGGGCCGGGCCAGTTTGTTTACCTGCCGCGTCTACAGGTTTGGCCGATCGCGGCTCCCACTGGCAGCGGTTCGCCGCTCCAGGCCAATGGGGGCTGCGGGAAGGGCGGCCAGCACATGTGCTCCTCTCCCATCCTCACCCTTCCCATCTATCCAGCTGTTGTATTTGATCATACCCTTGAATTGTAAGCTCTTCTGGGACCATCTCTTGGTTATATGTTTGTACAGTGGCCAGCACAACAGGGTCCTATCTTCTGAGGGCTACCAAAAGACAAACAAACAATAACAATTACTGATGTGTAATTTCATATCTCTCATGTCCCATGCACACCCCTAATCTCTACGGCCAAGACTTATTTGGAGTCTGACAATGCTACGTTTAAATTAGCAATTATTACTAAAGCCATGTCTACACTACAGACTTATGTCAGTATAAATATGTCACTCAGAGGTGTGAAAAATCTACACCCTGGAGCAACATAGTTATACTGACATAATGCTATGTCAGGTAGTGCTATGTCGATGGGAGAGCTTCTCCAGTCAACAGAGCTACTGCCTCTCGTGGAGGTGGATTAATTACACGGACAAGAGAAGCTCTTCCATTGGCGTAGTAGCATCTTCACTAAAGCATTAAAGCTGTAGCACTGTACGTGAAGACAAGTCCTGAGTGCTACCAGTATCCCTTTCTGCCCAGGAGTTAAGCATACCATCTCTGTAGGACTCCCAACTCTGGCTAGTCCAGACTGCACGACCTGGAATCAAACCCAGATCTCCCACATTGAAGTGCAGAACACTGATTACTTGGTTACCAAGCTAGTCCGTCCTTTTTAGTTTGACCAACAGAACCATAACCACGTTGTCAAGGCAGATTGATGTCACAGTGCTATGCTTCATTCCTACTTTGAAGCAATTGAGGTAGCTGTCAGTAAAAGAAGTATCCACAAAAGTGAAGGTGATGGTACGCTGTCCATTTCTTTCGGTCACTACTCTGAGGATCTTTGTTAATACTGAAGAACTGTTATAGCATGAAATGGAAAGATTATCATCATGAATGTCTTGTCCTTTAAAAGGAACCACTGGAAAGCTGGTCCTCCGTTTCTCTTACAGAACAAGTCTACTCTGAAATGTTACTATGTAAATATGGCGCCTTCTACCAGCAGATCCACTCCTTCCGTTTAGTCACACTCGTACGTGCTTACTTAAGTGACAAAAACATATATTTTATAATATTACATTTTACTTCTATTAGCATTGCAGAGCCCATATAGCTGTGGAACAGGAAGCTGAAGTCTATTCTTATTCTCACTGTCAACAACATTTTTAACAAAGTTGCAGAAATTTTATCACTGGTGATGTATTAGCCAGAATTTTTTATAGTGCACATCTAATCCTATATATATCTATTCTGGGTAGCTTTCTGGAATCTTAATATGGTTTGTTCTGTTATTACTTCCAGTGAGCTGTAAAATGTAAACAATTCCAAATCTGATTGTTTTATGGAAAAAAAGTTCCTGTGTTCTGTATACGTTGCCTAACAACGTTTCCAGAAGCACCCATTGTTTTCCGTTACTGCATATCACAAATAAATTCTTATCCTGTTCTTTTTTATGCTGCTTTTATGCAGAAGACTGAGAACCTTTATATCCTCTTTTCCAAATCATATGCACTTTTCAGCCTGAAGTCATATCTAAATAGGTACTTTCCTATGGAAAAAGGGATCTCAAAAGAGCATTCCAGGTCTGCACTCACCTATCCACATTCCCTCATATAATTTCCATTGTTTTCTTTATCACAGTCCTTTTCATGAAGCAAGAATCCCACAGGCCTCTTCTGCTTCATCTAAGCAAGGCATTTGTAATTTCATATTACTGCCATTTAAATCCCCTTCAATGGCACCATCAGCCACTGTATCTTAGAAGCAAAATGATTTTCCTACCATCCCCTACAAATGTGATAGATTGTATCTGCAACATCACAAGTTTGATGCAAACTCCAGGAAGATGATGCTGTGAAGAGGAAGACAGGCCATCAGACCAAGCTTGTTTACACTTGTTACCTCAAGTGTTCACACAAATTTCAATTTGCAGCTAACTATAAAAACCCACTGGATACAGAAATGTACCATAAAAGGCAATTCATGTAGCTACCTGAACAATCAGTAAGACCCCATGGCTCTACTCCTGCAGCCTTAGGCATAAGGAAATAGGAAATTAAAAAATTAGCATTAGAGTAGCATGCAGGATTGGAAGAAAAATAACACTGAGATGAAAACAAGGTGATTGACTTGTTTCCTTTGGGCTTTCTGAGCTCTGCAACACTGCTAATTTTTCCTTTTTATCTATTTAGGACGGGAGATAGGGCATTCTTCTGTCTGCAGAAACTCCCTTTCATATAATGAAAATTTCCAGAGGAAAACAAAAAAAGTGTTTCACTTTTCTTACCCCGGCAGGGGGGAATCAAATTTTAGTTCCTCTTTCACTTACCTGCTAAGATCTGCATGAATTGAGGATACCAATGCCTAACAAAATCCAAAGACTTAATGAAATGCATTTTGGGGGTCTATCTACATTATCTATACCACACCCATTGGTGTGGAATCTGAGAGCAATAATGCCATGAACTGTTAGTTGGAAAGCATGAAATTCTGAACTAAGGACTTACCAGTTGATGAATGAAAGCTTATCTAAATATTGTGTTTTGAAATGTACATTTTGCACCTGAAATTTTTTTAAGTCCGCATACACATATGCATTCTGTAAGTCATTTGGGATCTTGCTTCTTTTAAAACTTGTTTGTCCACATGAACAGAAGCTTCTGTTTAGCTTCAGGTGGAATACACAGGGAACCCTTCTCTTGTACCAAGTAACAGACTTTATATACAAATAGGCAAAAAGCAGAAATATGGAATCAGAACAGGATATTTCCATAATGCATTAAAGGTAAAACATCCTTTTTACAGAGAGACTAAGATTCATCCAGATTTACTACCAGACCTTATTTTTAAAGTTCTATAATGGGAATAACTTTTACTTTCCTTCCAAGCATTAATCAAACGGAACTTGCCACCCAGAAATACAATGTTGCACAGCAGAAGACTGACCCTGATTCAGACCCATGGGCCGGTTCAGAGCTGCCAGCAAAGCCAGAAGTCCAGCCAGAGAAGAGGCCAATGGAGAAACCAACTGGAAGACAAGCTGACACCCACATGCCACTGCTTCAAAAATTCATTCCCAAGTTGGGCATCAGAGTCCTGCAGCTGCCAAATTCACCCTGGGAGTGTCCCAGCAGTCAGCTCCAAAGATGGAGACAGACAGAGATGGATGGCAAACTGGAACACACAGAACCGTGCCAGTGACAGAAACATGCATTGCCTAATGAGTAATACAGTTGTTTTGGTGCACACCAGTATGCTCTGAAGTTGTGTTTCTATCCCCGAAGCCCAGGTTGTGCCAAAAGTGATGTTGCATGGTGTGACTCTAAAGCAAGGCAGCCTCTATCTGTGCTCTTTGAAAAGAGGAGAGGTGATGACTGATGGTTTACTTACTGTACAGTAGTATGCTTAGAGGAATGCTGTCAAGGTTGGGAAGCTGACAATCTGACCTACCTATTTTATTTTCTCAGATCAGTTTGCAAAGCCCACGTGACATGTTGTGTGTGCATGTGTTTTAAATAAATGCTTTATTGCTCCTGGAGAACAAAATCACAGCCAGCAGCCTGACACTCATGAGAAAGCCTACAATAAAATAATAGCGGCAGTTGCATGTCGTGTAAGAAAACAAACTTCCATTAAAGACTCAAATGTCAGTTTCAAACGGCTATTTATTATGAGTTAAATGAAAGAATACATAAAAGTATCATAGAACCATAGCAAACAGACCCTTATTAGGGTAACTAGTCAATCCCCCCTTGACAGTAGGATTTTTTTTTTACACTGTTATCTAGATTTTTGGCCATTCAAGTTTTACACATCACAAATGATGGTGCTTTCAGCAATTCCTTTGGGAAATGATTCCACAATTTAATAGATCTCACGGTCAGGACATTTTTACTGATATACAGATTCTATATTCATTTCTTCACTTTACACTGAGCTATAACTCTGAAAGAATTCTTCTCCCTCCTTATGGTTTATATCTGTCTAATATCAAGTGTCCTTCAACCATGTATAGTTATTTCTTTTGCATCTGTCTGCAAGAAAAGTTGAACAGTAGCCACAGGGGCACAAATTAAACTACATTTTACATGTAAATCTCATCCCTAGGGGACTATCCTATGTGTCACTAAATGTTTCAAAAAATTGGCATGATTAACACACACACTGATCAGAGAAGGACTCAATCTAGCAGAGGATGTTTGGAAATCAGAACTAAAGTGTACTGATAGAGCTGAAGGGAGGAGAGGAGAGGAAAAATAATACTGAAATAGCAGAGCAGAGGAGGGGGAAAACATTGGTGTTTTACATTGTGTTGTATATAAACATGAGCTATAGTTTAGATTTGAATTGTGTTGACAGGAAGTGCTTGTGTGGTGGCATCGGCCTGCATTATGTTTGCTACTAGCAAGTGCTCTCAGTCTTTTAATGAAGTACTAAACAAAAAACAAAGTTGTCATAAATATAAAGGGAAGGGTAAACCCCTTTGAAATCCCTCCTGGCCAGGGGAAAACTCCTCTCACCTGTAAAGGGTTAAGAAGCTAAAGGTAACCTCGCTGGCACCTGACCAAAATGACCAATGAAGAGACAAGATATTTTCAAAAGCTGGGAGGAGGGAGAGAAACAAAGGGTCTCTGTCTGTCTATATGCTGTCTTTGCCAGGGATAGACCAGGAATGGAGTCTTAGAACTTTTAGTAAGTAATCTAGCTAGGTATGTGTTAGATTATGATTTCTTTAAATGGCTGAGAAAAGAATTGTGCTGAATAGAATAACTATTTCTGTCTGTGTATCTTTTTTGTAACTTAAGGTTTTGCCTAGAGGGATTCTCTGTGTTTTGAATCTAATTAACCTGTAAGGTATCTACCATCCTGATTTTACAGAGGGGATTTCTTTACTTCTATTTACTTCTATTTCTATTAAAAGTCTTCTTGTAAGAAAACTGAATGCTTTTTTCGTTGTTCTCAGATCCAAAGGTTTGGGTCTGTGGTCACCTATGCAAATTGGTGAGGCTTTTTATCCAACATTTCCCAGGAAAGGGGGGGTGCAAGTGTTGGGAGGATTGTTTATTGTTCTTAAGATCCGAGGGTCTGGGTCTGTAGTCACCAAGGCAAATTGGTGAGGCTTTTTACCAAACCTTGTCCAGGAAGTGGGGTGCAAGGTTTTGGGGGGGAAAGACGTTTCCAAACAGCTCTTCCCCAGTAACCAGTATTTGTTTGGTGGTGGTAGCGGCCAATCCAAGGACAAAGGGTGGAATATTTTGTACCTTGGGGAAGTTTTAACCTAAGCTGGTAAAGATAAGCTTAGGAGGTTTTTCATGCAGGTCCCCACATCTGTACCCTAGCGTTCAGAGTGGGGGAGGAACCTTGACAAAAGTAAAACAAAAATATTAAAAATTGTGACAAAGGTCCATGGCCTCTTTTGGTCCAGATAAGCTGGACCGAGTGGAGGGGCAATGATGGCTTTGCATTACCCTTGAGTTCCTCTGATCTTCAGCATCCAGCTTCCAGGCTGCTGTAACTCACAGCTGCCAGCAAAATCCCACAATGGGCCACTGTGGCATCTGGGGCACTGCTGGAGTGCAGTGCATTCCAGTCATGCCCCTTGTCCCCTAACATGCCCCTAGTTAAGCTGCTAGCTGTGATAGGAGGAAAGTAAAGCTACTGAAGGAATCCCAAGCTGGCCACAGAGGCCAATTTGAGACTGCTTTTCATTCTCCAAGTGCTGCAAAGTAGTCTCACTGGACCGAGGGTCTGGCCCAAAGCCTCTACATAAAGTCTTTGTGAGAAGACGTGACATGTGTGTTTGTAACTTAAGGTACATTTTCATAGAGGCCTCTGGTACGGTGAATTAATGCTTTAATTCTGCAAACATTTACTATCAGCTGTAGTGCTTAATAATGTGATGAATAGCTCAACTGACAACAATGGGACTCCTCGGCTGAGTGAAGTGACTCATATGGATGCTTGCAGGATCGGGCCCTTTGAGAGCAAATGGGACACTGTCAATTATGTTTCACAGGTTAAACCAGTCTGCCTGAAAGGTCCAATTACAGCAGTTCCCTCAGTAACTCCTAAAAAGAATACAATGTGTAAGGAAAGTGTGGACGCTGAAGGAGCAGCCCCATTAACTGATGCCTGGTAACATGTTCAACGGTCAAGTCTGTGAAGGACAAAGTTACACTTACATATGGAGAGGCAAGCAGTTGTTTGAAGAACCTGCCCTCCTCTGCCTTCTGACCTACCCTCTCCAAAAACATCCAAACAACGTCTGGAACATTGCTAAAGTAAAGAAGTGGGACTCTGATGACACTGAGGAATAATTGCACTATTCTTCCATTGCTGTATGGAGTCCCATTAGTTTTAATCTTGCTGCATATTTAGAGTCAAACGTTAGATGCCCCAGGCCTTTATAACATGCTTGAATCCAAACAAGGCCTCAGAAAGGGTGAACTAAGTTATCAGCTGTATAAATAATAAATGTGATCAACAACAAATAAAATAAAAATGGAATCATGACAAAGAAAATTATCTGAATCACAAATCAAGGACAAAGACATTTTCAAACCTCATGTAAAGCAAAGGGAAGAGGTTGGGAGGAGGAACTAGACAATTAAAGTATTTCCAAACTCAAGAGTCTAAAACAATATGTCATATAGTTCAAGCTGCGTAACAGTGGCAGTCTTGTTGCACAGAAGTACCAGGGAGGTGGATATATTAGGAATACATTAGATTAACAAGAATACTTAGCACGTAAATACCACTTTTCATTCATAAATATCCAAGCACTTCACAAAGGTGGTTTAGTATTATCTTTCCAAACTCCAGATGAGAGTCAGAGACAAAGAAGACAGACAGGCTAGATATGGCTGATGCTTAAAAGGAGTACAGGATGCTGGCTGCCAGTGTTAACACAGGTCACCAAGAAATAAGAATGAGAAAATGCATATAGACAGAAAATAATTTCTGAAGAGTTGGACACAGACTAATGCTGTCCTCCCTCTAATGTCAAATGAAGCCTCCAAGACTGGCAATTTTAGAAAGGACTTTCTCCATTTTAAACAGAAATACAGTGGAGTTTATTAAAATAATGCTTTCTTAGCTAGGAATAAGAGCATGTTGCCAAGGACAGAGTAAAACAGGACTTCCACAAAAGGTTCTGAAAAATTAGCTATGCATGAATTTGCAGAATGGTCTGATCTTTCAAGGCTCATCAGACTCCAAGCCAGGATGATCACCCCCTAAAAAACAACTTCCTAGGAAGTGGTACTAAAAATACTAAGAACTGAGTTGCTCCAAAAGGATTTTCATTAATTTAGCCAAGACAAAGTTAATAATCCATGACCTAAATGTTTTTTTCTTTATTAGGTTGTTTTAAATGTTATATTCTCCCAAATAAATTTAGAAGCTGGCAGATATTAGTTTCCTTTTACAAAGTCATTAAAGAAAATAAAGAACCAGCCATGGCTGGTAACAAACCATGACAGGGAATGTTTTGTAATACAAAATAATTCAAGTGGGTCTGGTGTAATACAAGATACTAAATCTATTTCCTACCCAAAAAAGAAAATAGAAAATGTAGAATACTTGAAATTAAGGGACCATTAACAATGTGTAATTCACATTTATGAAATAATTACTAGATGCATCTCCACAAGGTGTGCTCTGATGGGTATTTCTTCAAAGTACCTGATAGATCTGGAGCTATATAATAAGTAAGCTAAACCTGGATAAAAAATTCCATGATCAAAATCTGTATAATTGTAAAATATACAGGGATTGGATGGTTTGAGGGATCAATAATGGGGCACAGAGCATTTCATCCTGATCTCACAATTTACTCTTTGGAAACTCTTCAGTGGTCATGAAGAAAAAAATACCCTGGTGGTTTCTGAGTTAACTTCCTAGTAGCTAACTGTCCACAGCACAAGAAATACCACAACACTTGGCTCCCCTATTGATCTTTTGAGCAGAGGACGTAAGATTGAATGGGCATGGAGATTTAATTACTGTTTCATTTGCAAGGATGCTTTCTCAGGTGGGGTATGACACACGATGGAAGGCAGGATAATACTTCCTTGGAAATTTTGTTAATGGAAGAGACTATCATCCCTCAGATGATTTCCCTTTTAAATGTGAGACATGCCTTTGCATTTTCCCTGTTTTCACCAAAATGAGGTAGGACAAAGTAAATAATTGATTTTTCGGTTTGCTATCAGTTCCAAAAACTGAAAAGAAAAAAACCCAAACCACAATTGAAAATGCCCCCCAAAAATTCATCAAAGAAGCTGACAAAATTTTATTTCAGGTTGAACAAAATGTATCATTTTGGAGCACTTTTTCAAATAAAAGCAAAGGAAATGAAGGGCTAGATTCATAAAACATCAGGAGGAAGAAGAGGCGGTGATGCTCACATTATAACCCTGTAGCCCAGTGTTTAAGGGCACTCACCTGGGGATGTGGGAGATCCAGATTCAATTTCCCACTTTGCCTGACAGGGAGCAGGGATTTGAAATTGCATCTCCCATGCT
Source organism: Lepidochelys olivacea (assembly GCF_965140295.1). NCBI lineage: Eukaryota > Metazoa > Chordata > Testudines > Cheloniidae > Lepidochelys > Lepidochelys olivacea. The sequence continues at coordinate 74,370,459 of NC_140417.1, read as the reverse complement.
GCAGTAGCGTGCGCTAACCACTGCACTATGGGATATTCTGATGTTGGTCTTTCTCAATTTCCACTGTTGAAGCTGTTCCGCTTTGTTCCACCATCAGCTCCTCCTTCGCTGCCTCCCTCCCCCTAACCCCCATTTTGTGAATGGCACTTAAGTCCTGAAAAGAATTTTGGGCTGAAACTATTGAGCGAATTTGGGTCAAATTCACAAATAGTTTTGGGTTGACAAAAACTGCATTTTTCAGTGAATAACCCCCCACCCCTCTAATTAGTGGCCAGGCTTTCTCCCTCCTTAAAGATGATCATCCCTCAAGTGATTAATTTGCGTGATTTATACAAAAGTAGCTTGCTCTGCATGCAGATAAGATCTCAGAAACATCTTGTATGTTACCAAGGACCACACTGGGCTAATTTACTATCTAAAATCTATAACTGGATTTCTGAGCAGCCTGTGCGCTCACAGATTGCTCATCTCTAGAAATGCTGAGTACTGTAGCTGTTTTCACCCCTGAGAGACCAATTCTTCAAGGAGTCAGGAGACTACTTAGCAGAAACCTGTAGCTTTATTGTCAATACAGTTTAGAATTATGAAACTAGGTTATGCACGCTAGCAAACATATTACTGTCTTGACACATAATAACTCAGAAGAAGTCTGTCAGAGGAGTCCTTCAGACTAGTCTCTGAAATGGATTTGTGCATAAGCAGATGGGCAATAATATTCAAAATCCTGCCATGATGTAAAATTGTTCCCCAATTAAGTCATCTGCTGGTGCAATGCAAATTATTTTCTCAACAACCCAGAATATACTCAGATTCCCTGAAGTAAGCGGCCTGTGTTCTGACTCCAGGCAACCTGGATTTATCCATCTTGGAGGTCACTAACACAGAACAAAACTTCTCATTTCTATGCTTTGGTAGTTATACAAGTCTTCTTGGAGCAGTAAGACAATATAAGGGGTTGTTAATGTTTGTGGAAGAGACACCTCTCAAACTCTTTCACAGTAATGAACTTTGATAAAGATTTAATTTGATTTGAAAGGGACACTTTCAAGTTTTCCAGGATATAGCGCAAAATCTCACCAACCGTTCATTACCAGTATCTGCTTATAAAATCCATCTAATTTGTTATGGCCTGCCTTTTTATATTTTATTTAAATAAAAATAATATTGTTTTTTCTTATAAAACAATAAAACCTGACAGCAATCCAGCACTTGAGACCTGACCTTCAGTAAGAAATCAGGGTGCCTTCACAATAGAAGCAGCTCTCAAAAATTGCAAAATTTCAGGTGATTAAAACGAGTAAATATTGAATTTGAGAAAATTATGAAATATCTTGACAGGGTCCTTTTAATTAAAAAGGAATACTGATTCAGTAAAAGTGAACAGAAAGCCTAGTTCTAAGGCTTCAAAACGATTTACTGAAGTAATAAATCTTTACTTTAAAATCATACTGTCTGAATCTACTTGCCAATTACATCACTATAATGCAGCTCTATTTCTATATAGTATCTGACTATATGATGCACAGTATTCAAATATACAGTGCCTGGAGTTGCAAAAAGTACATTACCCACACAGGGCCAATATCTGCTATCAGTGACACTTGTTACAGCTGGTACCCTCATTGGGTGGATAGTATTAACTTGACCAAGGATAATCCCATTTACTTCATGAGGCTTTGGATCAGGTTCTGAATGAACATGGACTAGGAACTACCCTTTCAATTACACTGATATTCTCCTGCCCCGCCCCATCAAGTCAGTGTTCTGGCACATTGGCTGGGTAGCGTAGGAAACTCCTTGTTCTGCAACTGCCTTTGCTTCACCTATCTTGTGAATAAATAAAGGTTTTCAGTTCTATCCAGCATCTTTCATGAGTACTATGGATGCAATTTTTAAAAGTGCCTCAGTGATTTAGGATCTTCATCATATAGTTCATCAAATATTCTCTAATCACTTTTTACTTTCACTTAATTCACTAATTGATGTTGCACCTTATTTTGAGGAATCTTAGCACCTGGAATGGATGTCTTGCTAATAAGAGATATCTTCAAACAGGGCTTGAGATGTTGGTTTCAATAGCCTAGACTGTTACAGACTGTTACTAATAGCAGTAGTGCATTTCTCGTAGGCCAAATAGCCATCAGATGTTAGTGACATCCAGTCACGGCTGCTGATATAGAACAGATATAGCATCAGACACTTGGAAGTAAAAGGCTCTATATCCCAATACATAACTTAACTCATAAATTAATCCTTTCACATGAAATGGCTAATAGGCATAAATGCAGTAGTTAGGCAAAATTGGAATTGCATAACAACAAAACGTGATACTATATCATCTATATATCTACACACAGGGGTGTGGGGGGAGAAAGAGAAAAAAAACTAGATCCCTGATGGGATGAAATGCCCCAAATCAACTAAGAGTCAATGTAACTGCCTGCTAATACTTTATGCAGACAATGTCAGATCTAAAGCACCCAGTCCCAGGAAAGGAAAGGAATTAGATAATTAAGGATAGTCACGAACTATGCCACTCAGATTCAGCATGCTGAGATTTAAAGTATTCATTTGACTTCTTCCTTCCTTTGGTTCCTGTGAAACTTCACAATCACACACACAACTATCTCATGTCATGTTCTTAAGGACCCTTGCACGCACCAACACTTTACTGACCTGCAGCATCTGCAGATAGCCTTCTTGTGGATCACAGAGCAGTGAAGATATTCTATGATTATTTCTCATGCATCTCTGATTGTTGTCTCTTGACAGAGGGAAGATTTGCCGGATAACTGTCATCCTCCCGAGAGCACTGTGTACCAGTTCTAATATTTCATTATCACTGATTTCCTGTGAAGAGAAACACAGTTCTTTTATACAAAACAAAAAACAACACACGTATTTCTTGTATTCCTGCCATTATTTGATCAAATATTCTAAATGGAGTATGACCCTGAATTTTTTTAATAGATTCAGTCCAGGACAAATGATCCAATTTTGTGTATGTTAATAGGAATGTTTTATATGCACCATTTAAAACAGACTAGAACTCAGCATTATAAGCAACTTTCATGTCCAAGCTATTTTAGCTTTTCTTATACATTAGCTACTTAGCTTATCATAGCAAAATAACGAGGTGGTTAAAATAGCTTGGTTAAACAAGGACCAATAAGCACTTTCACCCAGTGTAAACTGCATTCAAGCAGAAAGTAAGTTGGTTAATATTTTTAGGTTTTTCTTTTTTAAGAGCTGTGTCATTTTGTGCCTCATCACATCCTGATTCTGCTTGGGTCCAAAAGCATAAGTGGCAAAACAACATATGAAAGGCTGTTCTTACAGTAATCCTGGCCTGACCAAAATCTCATGAGAAAACACACATTTTGCAAGACTGACAGCCCTATTTTGCAGACTAAAGGGTATGGAGAGTTCTGATAAGCATCTGAAATCTTTTGAGAGTTTAACTACATTAGCAAAAGAAGTCAAGATAAGGTGAGGCTTTGTTAACACATGCAAACTAAACTTGACATAGCCATGATGTTAACCTGCATCTATGTTAAGGAAAATATCTTTTATCTTAATTAAGTTGGTTGAGATCAGCCTGAGACTACCCCTACATTTTCACTAAGGAAAAATGGTTGCCTTGAGCTCTTTTCCTAATCTTGGACATTTTTCTGAATCAACCGCCAAACCTTTTGGGTTCCCTTGTTAATAGCACTGTAATTGTGTAGATATTTGGAAGTGCATTACGCTACCAGTGATTTCTCTCATAGCTTTGGATGTTAGAATGCATTTTTATTTTATTTGATCAGGATGTTAAGAATCTTCTCTTAGATTTCGACCAAGATGTTCAAAAATAGGTGCCTAAAATTGGACTTCTAGGGCCATATTTAGGCAACTAAATAGGTAGCCTGATTTTTAAAAGCTCTAAGCCCCTGACAGCTACCTTTGAAGTTGAAAGGTAAAGTTTGTTCTTTTTAGATACTGCATATAAGTGAAAGGGAGCTGCTGGGTGTCCAGCCCTCTTGAAAGTTAAATCATTGACTTACGTGTCTAGATATGGATTTAGGCACCCATTTTTGAAAATTTTGGGCTGAATGTTTTTGACTTTTTCATTGCAGAAAAACATCATCACAGATAATGAAAAACACTTAAAGATCATGACAAAGAAAAGAAAAAATGCAGGATAGAAAGAAGACAAAGTAGTTGAAGGAAAAGAGGAAAGAAATGGACCATGTTAAGAAGAAAATCCAAAGTCGTTTGGTCAACTTCCACCTCAACAGTCACCAGAGACAGACAAACAAAAAAAGACTGTAGGTTCAAGAGTGTAAAGTGAGTGACTTATGCCATGACACATATGGCAACACGATTCTAGAGGCAACAGGTTTCATGGTGGTGAACAGACTGTCTTTTTTTTCTGATTCATAAGTCCTTTTATTAACACACTGATAGGCATTTATAGCAAGCTGCAACACCATGATATATTAAATGATGATATTCTATGTAATAGCAATTCTGTTTTGTGAGATTATGGACAATATGAGCTGAAGACATTTGATTGCTCAGTGTATTTGTCATTTTTAATTGCTAGGTATATCTTTGGCTTCAGTTTATCAGCTAACGTGCAGGGTAATAATGAATACTGTAGTATCTTCACTGTTCCAGAGACATTTGGAAGAAGGAAAGTAAAGGAAGAGAGGAAGAAGCAAGGAACACCACCAATCTTGCCTGGCTTGGGACAGGCTCCCACAGGAAACTGTTGAAGCTTTCACCGTATTGCTTCATAATGCTGAATTTGCTTAAATGTAGCACAGAAGACTTCAGAAGTTTCACTGCTACTAATGAGGTGCCATTGTTAGAACACTATCTTCTATGGTGCTGCACTTGTTCCAGTCTGAATGAGTGAAAAAATAGAGCACGTGCTTTCTGTTGGGTGGTGCTAGTTTAAATAAAGTATATACCATGGCAAAGTAAACGTACAGGTTGGGAGGAATAAGAAGAGAAAGGCATCTAGTTGAAGAATGCCTTAAGAGCAAGAAATGAATTAATTTAGGAATGTACATGTTCCTACACAGAACAATTTTGGGTCAAAGATGAGGGTAAATAGAGAACCACAAACACAGACCACAGCCTAAGTTTCTTCTCCAAGCTTGGTTAGTTTCCCTGCCAGACCTTCAATGTCCTAGCTCCATAAACCCCTTTAGCACAAAAAGATGCTTCTGTACATGCTTCTGTTAACTGCACATGGTTTACATATTTAATATTAAAAACTATTTTTTGACTAGGGAAATACAATAATTTTAAAATCCTGGGTTTAGTTCGCAACTGAAATTGCTGTAGGGTTGCTATTTGTTAACTCCTGTTTCCTGTGAGGGATTCCCCTGAGAGAATGGCAAACAATGGCACTGCCTATTACCTTCCCTTCTATGTCCCATTAGAAAGGAAGAGTTTTTAATTCTGGCTAGAGCTCCACAGAAGCTTCACTAGTGAGATCTGCATGTCTGCATCAGCTCTTCTCCCAGGTGCTTTGGCCACACCTTCTCCACAGCTGGTCCAATCCAGTTTCTAAGCTGCACAAAGCAGCCCTGAGCCCTTCGTGGAATGGGGTTTGCTGCTGTGCTTCCCCCATTCTGTTAAGGAGCCCTGCAACTTGTGTTCTGTCAGCAGCAGTGAATCTGGCCCTCTATTTTTAACATGAAAGAAATAAGTATTTTGTGTTCATTTCACTTTTGCTCTCAAGCTGTGAGTGAAATGACCATGAGGCTATTATAATTACTTGGTTTGGTAGACTAGAACAGCAGCTTTGGCTCGTTTTAGTCCTTTTCTGCCAATTTCCAATCTGTTTTAGGAATTTTGATTTTTTTTTTAACTTTGCAGAAGGTAAGTATCCTAGTACTAATGACAGGCCAACTGATGGGGGTAAAATACATAATATAGTCTCACAGAAGTTGGAGGGCTTTTGAGATTTGTTACTGAATTCAGACAAGCTCCTAATGCTTTTACTGCAGAGGTGGGCAAACTGCGGCCCGCAGGACCATCCTGCCCGGCACTTGAGCTCCCTGCCGGGGAGGCTAGCCTCTGCCCCTCCCCCGCCCCCACAGTCACACCACCATGCGGGCAGCACAGCTTGCGCCCACCCACCTCCCAGGCTTTCCAATAAGCCAGTTCTGCCGCTCTGAGAAGCATGGTAAGAGGGAGTGGGGAGGGGGGCTTAGAGAAGGGGCAGGAGGTCCTGGGAGGCAGTCAGGGACAGGGAGCGGTTTGATAGGCATGGGAGTCCTGGGGGTCGGTTGGATGGGGCGGAGGTTCTGCGGGGGCGGGGGCGGCAGGCAACAGTTGGACGGGGCAGAGGTTCTGGTCAGGGGATGGGGAACAGGGGCGTTGGATAGGCATAGGAGTCCTGGAGGGTCTGTCAGGGTGCAAGGGTGTGGATAGGGGTCGGGGCAGTCAGGGGACGGGGGGTTGGATACAGGGTGGGGTCCCGGGGGTGCAGTTAGGAGCGGGGGGTCCCAGGAGGGGACGATCAGGGAACAAGGAGCAGGGGGGTAGGATGGGTTGGGGGTTCTGAGGGGGGCAGTCAGGGGACAGGAGCCAGCCTGTTTGGGGAGGCACAGCCTTCCCTACCCGGCCCTCCATACAGTTTTGCAACCCCAATGTAGCCCTTGGGCCAAAAGGTTTGCCCACCCCTGCTTTACTGGAACCAAGGGCATGCCTTGCACAGATGCTCCACAGATGTCCTGCAGGCACCAAAGGGTCCTCCAGGCAAATTGCTTGATGCCTGAGGTTTCTCTTCTCTGTGAGAAGCCATACAGGGTGCCTAACCATTTGGCATGCTGGTCTGAGCAAGAAACATTTTCATGGGATACCTCTTGCCTCACATCTTTTTCTCATCTGTTATCCTTCTTGGGCAAGTCTCTTCACAGACAAACTCCAAAGGAGTGAGGTTAAACAACAAGAAACTTCTTTTGTTTTTTCAAGAACACAATTTAAATTAGCAAGAACTTTCAACTAGCCTACACAGGAGGCAGAGGCTAGTTCAATGGCTGCACCAACTGATGAATAGATATTTGGGTGCAGGGTCTCAACCTCAGGTCCGGAATACTTGATCTGAGATGTATGAGCATGTGCATGGCTTAATTCAGTGAATAAGTCTGAGCCTCACTTAGCAGGACACGCTGTTCCTACAGTGGAGATCGGCAGAGAAACTTCTTGGAGGAGAATAATTCTGTTCAGCCATGGCATCTTTCACCAATCAATCACCCATATCTACTAGTGGATAAATCCATTTTAGAGATGTAGAAACTGAGGTACGGTGAAGTTAATTGACTTTTCCAAGGTCATAAAGCAAGTCAATGGCATGGCCAGGGACTGAACCCTAAGACGTCAACTCTCACCTTGGTGTTTTAAAAACTAGACACTGCATTCCATTTGTCAAAACGCTTGCAGTTCTAGTTTTTTAGTAAGTATGATAAACATCATGCAAAGAAAGTTCATCTTAATCCCAAGAATGAAAATGAAATAAAAACTCACCCAAAAAAGGACAAAAAATATGTGCAGTGGATTCTTGTTTTATATCAATCAGGACAAATGTGTGTATTCAGAAAATAGTTTTCCACGAAGGCAGAAAAAAAGCCATTTCAAAAGATCTTATAATTAAGCCCTAATTTGTCTAATTATTTATTTAAAAGTGATGTGTTTTCCTTTCTTCACATACATGATTCAAAATCTTTCTTCACTTTGTGAAACAAATAGAGGAAGTCCTCTGCTTAACTATTTGGCCACTGAGTTTCTGGGTTTTTGTTTGTTTGTTTTTTAACTGAAATGAAACCTGATTTTCCAGTAATATGAGGGTCATTAGGGCTGTTATGGCACAAGGCAGCTGCAGTGCAGGGAGTGGGGATGTGTAAATGCTGGATACTACATCTGCTCTATCATTTATCCTAGTTCCAAATAAATTGGTTAGTCTCTAAGGTGCCACAAGTACTCCTTTTCTTTTTACAAAACCTTGAGTTCAGTGTCTTCCAGCTTTGATCCCACCGTGCCATTACAATGCTGTGACTTAAGCCCTTACCAAATGTAGGGTTAATTGGTTTGTTTGTTTCAAGCATTTTCTTTTGAAGATGAAAGACTTGATTCCCCACTGCTCAGGCCTTTGAGCAGTCATTTCCTCCCATCCATGGAAAGTACTACCAAATTTGAATTACTCACTCACTTATATCACTGATAGCATTTTATACCAGCTTTGCACTCACTGGCCCAGATCCTCTTCTATGGCTCAGAGGTACATAGCAGCCTGTAGGAACAGGAGTGCAAAATGTCCTTTTCTGCTCCCCTGATCCTGGGCTGGCTGTATGCCAGTCTGTCTCCCGTGCCTAACTGCTGAAAGCAAGGGGTTGATTCAGCAGCTGGGAATAGCATGGCATAGGGACAGCAGACCCTCATTCTCCAGTCCATATGCTGTGTTAGGGAGCATGTGACATAAGAGCTACAACGAAATTCTATGCCGGTACACAGACACTACAGTGAGGGAGGCCTGATAGAGTGAGAGAGAGCAATATCGTGTCTAACATGTTTTAATGATGATCATAGCACACCTGCCAGACAACCAAGATGTTGGAGGGTCCTACCCTGGCTCTCCCCTATTTTCTAACCTTGGTCATTTATTCTCAGTTATCTCACCCCATTTTATACTAGGCTGAAGAATAAGAAAGAAAAAAGAATAGAGATGGAAGGAAAGAGCATCAGCCAGCTTCACCTGGGGGAAAGGAGCTAAGAGCAGCTCCCTGGAGCACACCCATTCTTGCCTTGAGTACAGCATGCGAAGATCTGGCACGTACTCCCCATACCATTGGGACATCACACACGCCAAGGGAGGGGAGATGGAAGCCTCCATACCTTTAATAATGTGTTGTGATTAAATAAATTATGTAAAGTTATGCAAATACATGCAAATGTGAACAGCATATTTTATTCATGCTGTTGTTACATATGAATAATCTTTGAGGAAGGATAAGATTACTAGGTAAAGCCCACAGCCCAGACTCAAAAATAAAATGTCTGCCCTTCCTGGTCACATAGACTATTACACGTAAAGCCTGCACTGCAAGTGGTGGTCAGTCATAGCATCCATTTATCTATTTATACGCAAAGAACCTCAATTAGTTAGTTTGGAATACCTCACCATATGCTCAGGGGAATATTTAAATCTAGTTTAGTTGTGTTCAGCTATCATATCACAAATTGCAAAATGAGACAATTATGTTTCACATTAAAATCTCTATTTTCCTAGAGGTAATGGCAGAAAATTATAACCTTTAACGATATTAATAATTTAAAGAACCAAAAGAGATTTCCAGAAAGTAGGTCCCTGAGAAAATCAGAGGATTAACCTGAATGGCAACAAGGACCATGAGTTTCATGAACTCACAGCGGTTGGCAACCTTCAGCACGCGGCCCATCAGGGTAATCCACTGGCGGGCCGCAAGACATTTGCATGCATCCATGCTGATGATGGGTTCTGCTCGATAACAATCCAAAGCAGTGTGGACCAATGCATGTTCATTTTCATCATCATGAGTCAGATGCCACCAGCAGAAGGTTAATTTTCTTTTTTGGTGGTTCAGGTTCTGTAGTTTCTGCATCAGAATGTTGCTCTTGCAAGAATTCTGAAAGCATGCTCCACCTCATCCCTCTCAGATTTTGGAAGGCACTTCAGATTCTTAAACCGTGAGTCGAGAGCTGTAGCTATCGTTAGAAATCTCACATTGGTACCTTCTTTGCGTTTTGTCAGATCTGCAGTGAAAGTGTTCTTAAAATGAACAACATGTGATGGGTCATCATCCGAGATTGCTTTAACATGAAATATATGGCAGAATGCGGGTAAAACAGAGCAGGGGAAATACAATTCTTCCCCAAGTAGTTCAGTAACAAATTTAATTAACCCCTTTTTTTTTAAACAAGCGTCATCAGCATGGAAGCATGTCCTCTGGAATGGTGGCCGAAGCACAAAGGGACACGAATGTTTAGCATATCTGGCACGTAAATACCTTGCAATGCCGGCTATAAAAGTGCCATGCAAATGCCTGTTCTCACTTTCTGGTGACACTGTAAATAAGAAGAGGGTAGTGTTATCTGCTGTAAATGTAAACAAACTTGTTTGTCTTTGTGATTGGCTAAACAAGAAGTAAAACTGAGTGGACTTCTAGGCTCTGAAGTTTTACACTGTTTTGTTTTTGAGTGCAGTTATGTAACAAAAAAAATCTACATTTGTAAGTTGCACTTCATGACACAGAGATTGCACTACAGTACTTGTATGAGGTGAATTGAAAATACTATTTCTTTTGTTTATAATTTTACAGTGTAAATATTTGTAATAAAAATAACATACACTTTGATTCCAATTACAACACAGAATACAATATATATGAAAATGTAGAAAAATATCCAAAATATTTAATAAATTTCAATTGCTATTCTATTTTTTAACAGTGCAATTAAAACTGCGATTAATGGCAATTAATTTTTTTTAATTGCAATTAATTTTTTTCAGTTAATCATGTGAGTTAACTGCGATTAATCAACAGCCCTACTTGAACATGTCATATTTCATGTGTCAGATATAAAAAGAGAAAAATAAACATTCTATGGAAAAAGCTGTATAGGGCCAAATATATTAGTCATTTAAGACATGGAGTTAAGGAAGATTTCTGTAGGCAAATATAAAATACATATTACCTGGAACTGGATTGGGGTAATTTTAGAGATATTCAGAATTACTAAATTTTGCTTGGGAAAATGTTCTTTGCTAAATCTGAAATAATTGCAAAGAATAATAAATGCTTAGACTGTACAGAATTTTTTCTTGATTTTCAGTATGCTTTGTGCAATTCTTTGTTATTTTTGAAGAAAAGTCCCTCCATTTTTGTTCAATTCACCTGATTTTGGAGTTATTAATTTACAAGTGTAAGTGGGGCATTCATTGCATTTTATTTTTTAAATAAATACCTGCTTTCTTATAAGAAAATAAAGTACAAAAGCCTCAGACAATTATTAAGGAAAAGTGAGACTTTTTTTTAAAACAATTATTATATTTAAAACTTTGCTGTCCTTCGCTGAATACATACAGCTAGATATACAAATTCCAGATGTAAATCAGCTTTAACTCCATTGAAGTTAACAAAGCTACACCGATTTACAGCAGCTGAGGATCTGGCTCCTAATTCATACTATGTGCATACAATATAAGGAAAGGCGAGGTCCAAATCTTCTGGCAGATTTGCTTTAAATTGAAAAGGGAAGAATGAATAATAATCACTTTGGGATCATTTGTGTGAATCATATGTTTCCCAACATTTCCCTACAAGTACTGTACTGAGCTAAACACTGCTGCCTATTATTCTATAAATAAAATATTCTCTTGTAGGAAGAGAAGGGGAAAAAAACCTCTTAGCTCCTCAAGATTAATTTCATTTGATGATTTCCATCTCTTCCCTCCCTCTTATTCACCAATTGTTTTCAACCTTTTGAAAATATTTTATAAAGGAAAATGATGGCCTAGATTTCAGGAAAACGTAGCCTAATAAGCGAATAGCTTAAATCACTTGAGCCTCAAAGTAAGGGGGCAAGGAACAATGGTTTACTGGGTATGTCTGGCATTGTAAAAGGAAGAGAGAATGCCAAATGGCACAAATGATGGAACTGCAGGCTGGAAATGGAAAGTAAGAAAATCCAGACCAGAACAGACATTACAAAACACTGTCTTGTCCATCAAATAATAAATGGCTTCCTACAACTGGAAATACAGGAGCAAAGAGAAGAGGGGCCTACAGAATGGAGCAGAGAGTGACAAAGACTAGAGTTAGATCAAGAGTACAACAAAAACTGGAGGGAAGACAGGTTAAATACGCCTGGTGGGATGGAAGAGGGAACAGGATCATTAGAACAGATATTTCTCCTCTACATGGCTTTGGCTGTTCAGTTAAGATGGGTAAACTTATAGTTTTTGGGTGTTTATTCCAACCAAATCAGTCAGCGAGATCTCTGGAGATTTAGAGGATAGTAGCAATACTACTGTAGATGTAGTACACACCAGTAACCCAACTGGGAAGAGATAATAGTGAAGAATGAGGTCTACTGCAGCCTCATCAATTCTTTTGATTCACATTCTAGTGACGCTGTCATCCAGATATTCTAATCAGTTTATACAGGATTCTTCACACTCTCTGGGCATGGGTGTTTTTTTTTTTTTTGGTTTTTTTTTTGAGAGAGAGAGAGATGATTTTTGCCATTAGTGCTCAAAGTCCATGCCTGACTCTTCCTGCTCCCATTCTTGAATCCCATTCTGTTTCTCCCGCTCAATCTGCTTTTTAACCTTCTTCTTATTCTTGCAAGTGATAGGAGGCACTTTCCCCCCAGAACTCTCAGCATTTCTCTAAGCTCAAAAGCTTGTCTCTCTCACCAACTGAAGTATATTCAATAGAAGATATTACCTCATCCACCTTGTATCTCTAATATCCTGGGACCAACATGGCTACAACACCACTGCACACAGCATTTCTCTTCTCAAACATCCGCCTAGTTTTGAAGAAGTTATCCAGATGCGTTGGAATTGCAGTCGCTAGAGTAGCTGCTCTTTATCGCTACCCTAAAAGTGTTTTCAACCGCACCTTTAGTGTATGCAAGTTCTTTCTGCCAAGATATTTTCTGTGGATTAAAGAGAGCAAATGCCTGTCCACTGCCTTCATTGGGTGCCATTTATGGGTTCTCTTCTAGTTTGCTTTCCAATGCATTTTATAACCTGTTTATTCCTGTAGCTATTAGCGTAAAGCTAGACATTTCAGATTTTAATACTGCAAACACCGATTTTCATCTGTGATAAATTGGTTCCTGAAGTATTAAATGCCTATATTTATGTTTAGCATCATACACATTAAAAAATAGAATAAAGTATTCATATAAAACAAAATATTTAATCATTTTAAGTTAGCACAACCAGATGGGAGAGGAGAGCCCTTAGGAAATGCTATCAGCAACAATCAGCCTTATTTGGCAAGAACAACTCTGAATGCAATTTATCTATGCTTTACCAATCTTACAATTCTTACTTGGTATTTTCTTCTTTATACTACAAATAACAAATTCTTTCTAATGACAGGAAGCGACGAAGTAAACCATAGAGAGATTTTTCCCCCCATATAGTTTACACATTATGTGACATTCAACACATTCAACCCTGGACTAAAGCATTTACTCCAGGATTGGTTTTTGCTTATACATCAAGCAATCAACTCAAGCACGACCCTGTTCTACATAAGGACATATGAGCGGCCATACTGGGTCAGACCAAAAGTCCATCTAGCACAGTATCCTATCTTCCAACAGGGCCAATGCCAGGTGCCCCAGAGAGAATTAACAGGGACAAGTTATCATCAAGTGACCCATTCCCTGTCTCTCATTCCCAGCTTCTGGCAAACAGAGGCTAGGGACACCATCCCTGCCCATCCTGCCTAATAGCCATTGATGGACCTATCCTCTGTGAATTTATCTAGTTCTTTTTTTTACCCTGTTATGGACTTGGCCTTCACAACATCCTCTGGCAAGGAGTTCATCCTTTGGCAAGGAGGTCTTTGGAAAGGGCGCAAGGTAGGATAACAAAGAAAAGCTTTGCTCTCACAAGTCTAAGACCTGACAAAAAGTTACAGGACCACAGCTAACTGGAACCTTGAGGTAGCATAAGAGAAGGTTTCAAAAGTATGAAAAGGATTGAGAAACTTAAAACTTTCTTAAGGAAGATAAATGTTGATGCTCCAGGGCACACACCAGCTACTAAGTGATGGAAGTTAGGAAGAAATGTTCCATGTGGACAGGCTAGTCCATAATTGTCCATTATTGCATTACTTTTACCTTCCTCTGAAGCATCTGGACCACAGGACTGGTAGGTATGGCTGTTTGATGTTCCTAATAGAACAACTGTTCATATTGCTATGGGGTTCAGAATTATTTATGTGACCTGAACATATTAAATATATTAACAAGGAAGGCAAGAAAAGAAAAGAAAAGAAAAGAAAAGAAAAGAAAAGAAAAGAAAAGAAAAGAAAAGAAAAGAAAAGAAAAGAAAAGAAAAGAAAAGAAAAGAAAAGAAAAGAAAAATGAGCTTAATACCTAGACTTTTGGAAGGTAGAAAGGTTAGACTCCTAAGAGCTCCACACTTCATCTTCTTTCCTTCAAAAGTCCATCATCAAGTGAACCTATCTGCTGTCTGGGAACAAATGACAAAGCCTGAAGGGGAAACTGAGGCACAATATGAAGTGTTTTCTCTGCCTCCTGCCATTTTCACAAGGTAGCAGAGAACCAGTTTTGTGCCAAAGCGTATATCCCTGCTCCAATTAAATTTTCTTGTGACGCTTAATGTGTGTGTCTCAAAAAAGAACCAGTTTGAAGGGTACTTTGAGAACAGAGGAAGGGAGCAGTAAGACAAACCAAGAAGAGCAAACCTGTTACTATTCTCCAGTTTTCACCATTTCCTAACTTCTTATATGTATCTCATATTTCAGATTTATCTTATATGTAGCTCAGATGTTTAGTGCTTTTTTGATATTTCACATAGGCACAGGCCCAAGTGATTTGCAGTAGACACCAAAAAAACAAAACAAAACAAAAAAAATTGAGGTCCCCCACCCTGCAAGTAGATGCACTAGTAAGAATTTACATGAGTGCTAGGAGCTGTGCTGATGAATCAACTTGCAGGATCAAGGCCTAAGTTTCTCCCTTCTTTAGATGGCTTTATTTTTCACACCAGCACATTTGGAATCTTTAAAGTGTTTCAGTGAAAATCATAATGGATCTGCACACTTATTAACAAAACCTTTATAGAAAGAAAAAAATATGTATCTCCTCCCTAAACAACATAGGGTGACAAGTTACTAGACTAGTTACTAGATGTAAGATAGGAGAAAATGCTTGCCATAATTCATAATTCAGATAGTAAAGATCCAATGTCTCGAATCCCCATCCTCCCTCCACCCTAGCCCAAACATTCAAATTTTCAAAATTTACAAAAGACTGCAGCTTGACTTATAGTGCTTGTTATTCCTTCAGGTGCTATATGTGATAATTATAAGATTGAAAAAGAAGGGTAATAATATGTTATTGTAAATTAATAATAAGGACCTTTTTGTATCTGAACAGATGCAGGTTAATCTGAATCAACCACAATCAGTTTAGTGGAAGGGCAACAAATGGAAACTGCAGTCAAGTAGAAGCTCTAAGTTTTCAGACTTATTTTTCACACCTTATAATTAAATCTATTTTTAAAGTACTGAAAGCGTCAGCAATTCACTTGCTGTACATCTTTCTCAAAACAGTGTAAAATTACAATATACTTTTCCATTCCAACTGACTGATGTCTAGAAACATAGAGCTGAATTCATCCCTGCTGTAACTAAAGTCACTGCAAAAAGAACGAGGAGTACCTGTGGCACCTCAGAGACTAACAAATTTATCTGAGCATAAGTCACTGCAGTCACATCAAGGATAAATGTGGTTCAGATATAATAGTTAAGGCTCACTATACTGTAGACATAGAGGGAAATTGATTTGAAGTTAAATATGAGACACACAGTTCCCAGGAACTTCAAGTTTATCAGCAAAGATATTGAATAAATATTTGATCTGAAGTATGGACAATGATTTCTTGTTTAAACTTTCACTGACATACATATTTTGCATTAGTTGAAAAAAAGATATATGCAAAAATGGCAGTGCAGAATGTGCAAATGAATGATAGTGACTGGCACTCACACTACACCTTTATTTTTATCTTTAAACTGGAACCACCAGAATTATTAGTATTTGATAGCACATAAGAGTTAAACAGGATACATAGAATGTTAAAATATTAAATAATAGCAGTGCGAGGTAGAAATTAACAAAAAGTTGACGAGGTTGAAAAGTACAGCTGAGCAGCTGACTGAACACATCATAAAACATACAGCCGAGGCTAATCAGGGAGCTCCCCCGGAAGGTTGTGAGGAATGTTTAGGGAGGTGGGCCTGGGACAAAAGGGATACAGCATGGTGCTGGTGCTGGAGGAAGTATTAAAAATTCTAACTAAAACTGGTCGACATTTTTCATGCAAACAGTTTTTCAGTGTCATATGCTGTTTTCACTGGAACTGAAACATGCTGATTTCAAAAAAATTTAGTTTTTCAAAAAATGAAGATTTTTGGATAATGTTAACATGTCCCATTTCAAGATTTTCAGAATGGAATGTTTCAATTTTTCATTTTGAAATGATTGTTTGAAACCAACACTATTGTTTTATATAAAAAAATTTAAAAGTGTTAAAAAGCCAAAGCTGGAATGAAAAGCTTCAATTTTGTCAAAACAAAATGCATCAATTGACCCAAAATGTTTACTTTTCTGAATTGTATTTTCCAGGACATTTCAAACTTGTTTGTTTTCATTCCATTTCAGAATAGAAAAAAAATTCAAAACTGAGGAATTTCCTCGGAAATGGAAAATCCGGTTCCCATCCTGCTCTTTTCATAACCCCAGATCCACTGCAAAATTCAAGGGGGGGTGGGGGAAAGGAATGTAAAGGGAATAGTGGGGGGCAGGGGGGAGGGGAGAAGAGATAGAAAAGAAAGCAAATATTAAGATAAAAAAAGAAAGGCATCAACAACACTGCCAGGGCATGGCACCAAGAAACACAGGAAGAGTGAGTGGGTGCCAGGCCACCACAGTGTGAATGGCTCCAACAAAAACTTCAGGGCACAAACGGTATTTTTCAAGTTCTGTTGCTGAAACGTGATGACCTTCAATGACTCTGACTGCCATCACTGGGGGTCACAGGTTCGCAGCACTTCTTGGAACCAGGACCCCGGAAACACACTGCGTGGTTCTGAAGACACTAAAGTTATCACCCTCATTTGCTTTTGCTAAGGCTTACACAACCACAACTTCCAGTCTGGCTTTTTCAAAAGTATTTGAACCATTTAATCAAATATTTAGACTCATCCCTGTCCAAAGCATCACAAGGCCCATCCACAAGCCAAGAATGTAAAAGGAAAAGTGCATGTAAAGCAGGACATTTTAAACCCTTTGGATGAACTTCTTAATACATAATAACTTGGGCCCCAATGTTGGTTTCCTGGTTCAGTTCTCTATTTTTGACTAATCTACAATTATAAAGTGGAAATAAGGTAACTATGGGCTAAAATGGGGGATCGTTGACAGGTACATTTTTTTCCCCAAAAAAATCACACACACAAAAAGACAATTTACAGCTTTTGACTTGTCAGCAATTTGTAATTATAAAATACCTGCAATGGAACCAGCTAGATACATTACAAAACATTTAAGAATATCAAGTGTATCTTGTGAAGATGGGAGGATCATCATTAAAAGGCGATTCAAAAGGTAAAATATTGGAAGTAATTATCTATTTTCCCTGTTTACCCAGGGTATTTTCCCCATCCTGAAAGGCTTTGCACTGTAGCATTCCTTCCTCCACTGGCCTGATTCAGGTTCTACTGAAGCCAATTTAAATATTCCTCTTGACTTCAGTAGGAATTGGATTGGGCTCTTGCTTGAAGCTGACTGGAACCCTTTTGAATCCACCAATGCCACTCCTAATTGAACAGTGGAGTGACTAGAAAAAGAATCAGGTCATTAGAGAGCACCACATGCCAGACACTGATGTGAACTGGAGCAATGTAATCCAAGACTGGTCCACTGCTGCTCTCAGACTTGGTGATATTTACTTATTTTAAAGATTAAAATAGAAATTCAGACTCCAAAGTTGAACCTCAACCTCATGGTGTCAGAAATGGGGACATGAAAAATAATCAAAACATCCATTCACTTATCAAATAATGATAATTAAATAGTCTAATTATAGCAAAACTGCAATAGACACTTCATACGAATAAATCAATGCTGTGTACTCATTCAGACTATAGCAGAGTAAAGAGATGGGCCTGAGTCATGAAGTTCAGGTCTGGATTTGAACTTAACTTGATTTGGGAAATGGGGAACAGCAGGGAGAGGAATTGACTCCAGGGTTCCAGGATTCCATAGTTTATACAGTAAACAAAATATTAAGGGCCAAATTGTAAAACCTCTCCTTCCCATTGATGACCAGGTACTCCCATAAACCATCCCATTGCCTACAATGGGAATAATTAGGTCATTAGCTGCTCACTGTTGCAAGCTGGGGGTTTACAACCAGGCCCAAGAATATAAAAGATGAAAGAAATATTACTATGGTAGTTTGTTTCTTAGAAGTCGAACTAATCCCCATGGTGCAAATCAGTTAGCTTAGATGCCTGTTCAGGTCTTCCACATCAAAATAAGGTGTGATCAAGACTTACAATGTGCCTCATGGGAGCATGCAGGAGAGTGGCCATGTGATTGTAATGTGCACATAAGGCTTGATTCTACACGATGCTGAGCACTCCGGCCCCAGTCCACCAAAGCATTTAAGCACATGATTAACTTTCAACAGGTGAACAGCCCCATTGGTGCACTTAAAGTTAAGTACATGCTTATGTTTTTAGTTTCATCCAGACCAGAATGCTCAGCACCTTACAAAATTGAGTCCATACTGTGGCCAGACTATGTTTAGTCTTTATATGGATGAGCAAAGGAGCAAGAGGGAAGGGCAGAGGAGCTTCACCCTGCAATTTTGCATTCCCTTTGCAGGGGACAAGACACAGTGTAGGCTTTGTGCTTGCCTGAGTTTAGGGGCTCCTTCTTGCTACTGCCCCTCAGGATTGTCATGGCTCTGCCTCTTTCTGCACTGGCATTGGAGCTGGCTGGCCATTAACAGAAGAGTACCCTGAACCCCTCAGCAGGCTGCGCTTCCCTGGATCTCTCTCTGGGAGGAAGTGGCTGTGCACTAGCCCCAATATGTGCCTTTTATGATATAGGCCCAATCCAGCATACTACTCATGGAAGAAAACATTGAAAATAATGGTTCCAATTGCTTCTAAAAAATTGGATGCCACAGGTGGATTAAATGCTGGATTCCAATCTGAGAATCAGAGGCCCATGTCAGTGCATGTCCAGGGAGTGGCATTGCCCCAACATCCCCACTGATGTCAAGTGGACATTGGTATGTAGACAGTGGTATCTGGATGAGGACAGGATGCTCTCTCACTGTGCATATATATAAGCACAAAGTTTAGATATGCACAAATGTATGCCTGTGTATCTCAAATTAGAATTAAGTCCAAAGGAGTCTGCCCTTCTATAGATGTAGGACAGAAGAATGTACATTAATAACTCCTGCCAATACATATTGGAGGTCAAAATGGTAACAACCCACATCTACCCATTCTCATTAAAATGAAAGAATTATGACATTTCTCGCACTTTTAGCTTGCATATTCCGGCTCCAGAGTTTCATGGATTTGAGGTATTTATTTTATAGTTCTCTTTTTTAACTCAATTGGATTTAATAGAGTCTATAAGATTTTGAACTGATATTTATCACTGAGTAATATTTATGTTGTTATTTCTACCTGCAATAACAAGTCCCCCAGATTTTATTACATTATATGGGAATTCTAATTTGTTCTTGTCTCGTGAACCATTGATTGATACTTTAGATTTGCATTTTGCCAGCATGGCTTCCCCATCCACCCTCTAGCAGAAAAAGAGATGCATATTTTGTTTCTCTCAAAATAAGAGCAAACCTGACACCTTTTGAAGATTTGTTGTGGTGGTAGTGGTGATTTTTTTGTTTGTTTGTTTAAGGGTATTTAGACTTAGGCTTTATGAAGTGAATTTTAACATCTGAACAACAACAAAAATCCCAAACAAAACCCCATAATAAATACTGTAGGAAGCATTCAGTGTGTTATCTTTATGTGAATATGAATAGTGACACACTGTGTGCTTTGCTGATATTTTTACTGGGCCATTACAGTAGGTGACAAAAGAGGAGACACACAAATGTAACAGGGATAGGGAAGAAACTCAAACCTTTGTATACAGAGATTTTATTTTCTCCCACCTGCATTTTCTGCACTGTGTCACTAGTTATAGTGACACAATGCAATTTATAGTTACTGTTAATAGATAAGGTTACTTTAACCCAAAACTATTTGTTAGATGCAAAGAAGAGACTGAAAAGCGAACAAAGGAATCAGTAGTTAAATTTGCTGTTGTATGTATAAAATATGAATCTAAGGCAATGGATTGAGTCACTTTTTCATTTAAATATTATATTACCCTTTATAACAATATTATTATTAAAGAACACAAATGTCTAAACTAATATGGCTTCTCTTAAGCAATTAGAGATGTATAATGATTATATTGGCATATCTGGGATTCTAGTGTATAAAGCTTTCTAGGGTAGAGACTGTACTTTAACACGTGTCTGTATCGATCCTGATTGGGGCCTCTTGGTGTTAACACAAAATAAATAATAGTTGTGTCAGGACAAGATACAGGGTCCTTCCCCTCTCCACCCCTCCCTCCCTTCCCCCCCCCCCCCCGCCCAAGGACATGATAGGAAATTGACATCTTAAATTGATATTACTATGACCAAAAGATCAACATAATTCTGCAGTAGAGTTACACCACATATCATGTAAGTTCATGTTGTAATAGGCCAACAATTGATAGACTTTAAATCCAGCCTCACTGTTCTTTATTGTTGTCAGTGGTTTCTGACTGCGAAGTGAGGTGAGGTGTCTTTTGAACAGCTCTCTTTGCACTAAAAAGCTAATGGAATAGATCACTATGGGGGGGGGGGAATTAACAGCCTTTCAGTTGTTATCATATACACTGGGGACTTTATTTTGGTATTCAGCGTATGCCAATCCAAATGAGAGACTAACTATGAAGCCACACAAATTGAATTATTGTATCATCCAAAAGCAAAATGGAAAGTGTATGCCTCTGTCTGATTTGTTTAAATGCCTGGAATAAGAGGAACAAAAGTAGATGAAAGAGTTAACACTAGGACAAAACTAGCTTATCTCTTGGCTATCTTACCTCATTTACAAAGACCCAGTGACTATCCTTTGAAGCAAGGTTGGTTTCCACAGCCTACAGAAAAAAATAAATACACACATAAATAAAACTAAATTAAACAAAGATATTCCAGAGTTAATTTATAATTTCTGATAAAAGGACATTATGTTACAATTACAATGTTCATTTTGACATGTGTTTTCTTTGTACAGTTCCCTTTATTCATACTGCTGCTAATTTGCTGAAAGCCATCTACTCTCTTGTGCTCATGTTTCATTTTGATTTGAGTATCTGCAGCAGTATAACCTACATGTGCAGAGTTGCAGCAGAGCAGTGCATCACCACCATATGTAAATCTATGCACAGAAGCAAACTTAGCATTCTTTGGTCCATGGCTGAGGGCAAGTGTATGGTATATGTCCCAAGGCGTGTCATTTTTAAAGCTACTGGGATGATATTCCTTAAGGCTGCTGGTAGGATGTTTTCTATATTCAACAGGCCTCTCATTAACATACACAGATAGATCTTGTCCAACTGCAACCCTTGGGTTAGTAAACGTATTGAAACTCATACCCGTGCAGAAAGCCAGCATAAGGCATGTGGACCACTTAAGTCTCCCCTTATGTTTTTCACAGGCCTTGTCCTGGCTTGCTGCACAGGGCTGAATTTCACATGTTAGGCATAAGGGTCAATTTATTAGCATACTTATAACCTCTCAATGTAGACAGACTGTTACAATTAATAGGCTCACTAACACAGTAGCAGGCAGTGCCTAAATGTGATGGGGAACTGAATGGAAAGGGCCTGACCAATGTGTACACGCAATTAAGTTTCTAGCTATCCCCTGCTTCACTCCTCTAGCAGGCAGAGTTGATCCCATTCCAGAGATGATGAGGTCCCTTACAGCTGCAGTTGATATTGCCCTCAAACAGGTGTCAGGAGAGCTGCAATCTGTTGCCACAGATGTGGGGTTTGTATAGTCTGGGAGAATTAGTGGTGTTTTAAAACATGTTAGCCAACGTATGCTGCTTAACACATTTCTAAACACATCGTGTAGTCAGAGAGATCAGTGTTTATAAATGTGCTCCCTGATTGTGGTCAAATCTAGTTAAATCACTCCATTTGTAAACTACATAGCGAGTTAGTAGCTAATGCTGTCTGTAAGCTACTTTAGTTACAACCAGTTTTGACCATAGTCAGACAGTACCTCTATAAACATCACTGTATTTGTGAACACGAGATGTTTTAAAAATGCCATAAATAGCACGTTAGCTGATCTATTTAAAACCACCACTCATCCTCCCAGCCTACACGAGTCTGGAAAATCACTTCCTCACTTGATACCTTCATGGTCTCCTCTGTAAAACAGGGATAATTCCTACCCACCTTTGTAAAGCTTTTGAGAGCCACAGAATGAAAATAGGATGAAGTAAGGACACATTATTTATCATCATCAATAAAATACCATTGTGGTAGTTTTAACCAAGACAGGTCTCAAAGTAGATGAGAAGGTTCTAGGGATACACATCCTTGGGGTATAGACAAACCTCTCTTAAAAAGCTGGTTTTAAGTTGCCTCTGATAGAACTATATCATGCATACATTTTTAGAAATTAAAAAAGTAGAGAGGCTGAGGTCACTTAATTTGAGGAATACAAGTTTTAAGAAAGCTATTGGCCTCCAATAAAAACAACAGTAAAAATCTGAGGTGACATCCCCACCGCCTTTCCCAAGGTAGTACAGAGAGAAAGCTATTTGCTTAGCAACAAAGACCATGGTGCTGTATCATTTATTAGAGAAAGAACCATACGCTGTCAACATTAGAAAGGCAGAACTAAGGAATGCTCACTGCAGCGTGATTCTTCTGGCTCCATTATGTGACTAAGCTGCAACAATGAACAATTTGCATCAGGCTAGGACATAAAGCAACAAGAGACAGGAAATGTAAAGCTAATTTCCTTAACTGCCTCTGAAGGGCTTCAGAATTTGGGCCAAGACTTTTAAATCTGACTTCTATGTACATATTTAGGCCCTTAATGTGCTGAGCAGCCAATACCTCCTACTGAAGTAAATGCAAGTTGCTGGATGCTCCACACTTTAACTGAGTAAATGTGGATTTAGAAGCTAACTTTAGACACTTAGGTTCAGGGATTTCCCTATCCCCCTCCCATGGGGGTATTTACCCCCCATGAATTTCCCCAACACCCCCCCCCCAGTTTTGTGATTTAGTTAAATGCAGTGTTGCCAATTTAGTGATTGTTTGGAAATTTGAATTGAAATTGAAACATTAATACACAATTTAAAAGTATATAAAGTGTATTTTAAAATACGTGTATCTAAAAAAGAATAATCAATTTGAAAAGTGTGAACATAGACTAGCTTCCTTACAATGCTGTTGTTTTTATGACCATGTCAGTGCATTCATTTGTAAGCAAAGTCTAAATGAGCTCTCCCTGACAGCTAGTGATGAGCTTAACAAATTTAACAAATATTACAGGTTCTTCCGTTTATCTGCTTGATATTATCCTGTCTGCCTACATGAAGTTGAATTAAAAGGGGTTGCTAGGAAGAGCAAGCAGGAAACAACAAAATGGTCAGAGGTAAGACAACTCTAGGTAAACAGTTTCAGTGGGACAAGGGCTGAACCATTCAACAGGGAAATACTTTTCTGAGATGCCAGATGAACATTACCTAGCTGTTTGGCCAAGGCCAAAGCCTAGAGATCAAAACGACTGTAAATAGTTAAAAAGCACCCGCTCATGAAAGGTGATGGGGGAGTGAGTGTTCAGCAGCTTCTCAGGGGGAGAGATAGGGACAGAGACACAGAGAGAGGTAGAGAATCCTGCAGGAGCAGTTGGTCTGAGACAGAAGACCTGTAGGATGTGTCTGAGGCAGCTAGGCTTCCCTAAACTTTGAGAGAAGTGATAAGGTTTAGGCAAGACCTTGGCATGCAGACTTTTTGTGGCTTTAACCCTTCTATCTGCTTGCTATGTACCTTGGCGTGGATAGTCAACACTGCAGTTTGAATTACTTTAATCAGTTGCTGGTCACAGGCTCCTAGAGAGAAGTGTGTTGCAGGTGCCAACACAGCTGGAAACAGGGAGGCTGCTGCTGTCACCGCAAGATCCAGTCAAAGAGTGGTAGAACCACAGTGAGGTGAAGGAAACAAAATCTGTCACCTAAGAGGTGACAGCTGCAGCAGCACAGGAGCTAGCAAACAGAGCTGTAAACAGGGGAGTTTGAGTGGGAGTTCTGTTGGAGGAGAAGGTATTTGTGTTTGTTTGGCTTTGTATTGGTAGTATTTGTATGTGTAGAGGCTTGTAGGGGCTTTGTGCTGGGAGAGAAGCTGAGCCCTGATTAGGGGGCGGGGCTTCACTGACTAGGGGTCCTATAAAGGTAGCAGCCAGTCAGGCAGCAGCACAGGAGCTAGCAAACAGAGCTGTAAACAGGGGAGTTTGAGTGGGAGTTCTGTTGGAGGAGAAGGTATTTGTGTTTGTTTGGCTTTGTATTGGTAGTATTTGTATGCGTAGAGGCTTGTAGGGGCTTTGTGCTGGGAGAGAAGCTGAGCCCTGATTAGGGGGCGGGGCTTCACTGACTAGGGGTCCTATAAAGGTAGCAGCCAGTCAGGCAGCAGCACAGACAGCTGCAGCAGCACAGGAGCTAGCAAACAGAGCTGTAAACAGGGGAGTTTGAGTGGGAGTTCTGTTGGAGGAGAAGGTATTTGTGTTTGTTTGGCTTTGTATTGGTAGTATTTGTATGTGTAGAGGCTTGTAGGGGCTTTGTGCTGGGAGAGAAGCTGAGCCCTGATTAGGGGGCGGGGCTTCACTGACTAGGGGTCCTATAAAGGTAGCAGCCAGTCAGGCAGCAGCACAGGAGCTAGCAAACAGAGCTGTAAACAGGGGAGTTTGAGTGGGAGTTTGAAAGCGGAGTTTGTCTTGTGGTGCTTGTGTGGGGTTTGGTTTTGCTGTGGGTGGTGGTGTTTTGGTGTGGTTTGTGTTTCCCAGATTAACAGGATTTAGGTGGGAAGGCTATGACAGATTCAGAGGTGGCAGTGGGAGTGACCCATGTAGCAGATGACACAATGAAGATGACTGGATGTGGAAGCTGTGGTATGTACATGATCCTGGAGGGGGCACCTGGTAAGAGTTTTGTCTGCATGAAATGCCGTCTGATAGAGCTGATGGAGGAAAAGATCAGAGGTTTGGAGATGCAGGTGGAAAGTCTGGTAGAGTTTAGGAAGGGGTTTGAGCAGATTATGGAGCAAAGACATGAGGTATCTGAAGGGAAAAGCTCAGACTTGCAGATGGAAGCAGGACTAGGGAATTCTGAGGGGAGACTGGGTGAGGAAAGTGGTCAGTGGAAGCATGTGACTAAAAGAACTAGGCAGAGGAAAAGACGGGCTAGTGAAGGAGAAATAGAGCTTCAGAATAGGTTTGCAGAGTTGGAAAATGAAGAAGGGGCTCACCAGGTAGTCACTGAAGGTGACAGGGCAAGGGAGAAGAGCGGTTAGTCCTATAGGAAAAGGGGAAGAGTTAATGGAGATTACACCAAATATGAGCCCCAGGAGGATACAGGATGGGTTAAAAAGGATTACAAGGGAGAATGGGAATGGAAAAAACTTGCAGCCAGTGGGAACAGGGGATAGACTGGAGAATAGCACCGTCACTAGGAAAAGGCAGGTCTATGTGATTGGGGACTCTTTATTGAGAAGAATAGATAGGCCTGTAACCAGAGCTGATCCAGAAAATAGGAGGGTGTGCTGTCTTCCAGGTGCTAAGATACGGGATGTAGACCTGAGGTTAAAAAGGATTCTAAAGGGAGCGGGAAAGAATCCCCTAATTATCCTTCATGTGGGAACAAATGATACGGCTAGATTCTCGCTGGAAAGTATTAAGGGAGACTATGCTAGGCTGGGGAGGACGCTTAAGGAAATTGAGGCTCAGGTGATCTTTAGTGGGATTCTGCCTGTTCCTAGAGAAGGGCAACAAAGGTGTGACAAGATTATGACTATCAATAGATGGCTTAGGCAGTGGTGCTATAAGGAGGGCTTTGGGATGTATGGCCATTGGGAGGCATTCATGGATAGAGGACAGTTCTCTCGGGATGGACTTCATCTGAGTAGGGAAGGAAATAGACTTCTAGGATGGAGGCTGGCACAACTGATTAAGAGAGCTTTAAACTAGGAATTTGGGGGAGATGGTTGGGAGATGTCCAGGTAATCTCCACGCCAGAATTTAGCATAGAGTGGAAAGAAAATGAAGTAAGAGTGGATACAGCTGTAGGTAGGAGGAAGGGCAGTGTAGATACAAGTCTAATAGGTTATACTGGTAGTAAAATAACCGTGCCTAATAGGGTACAGAATGTGAGTGAGGCCAAACAGCAAAAATTAAGATGTTTGTACACTAATGCAAGGAGCCTAGGTAACAAAATGGAGGAACTAGAGTTACTGGTGCAGGAAGTGAAACCAGATATTATAGGTATAACAGAGACCTGGTGGAATAGTAGTCATGACTGGGCTACAGGTATTGAAGGGTATGTGCTGTTTAGGAAAGACCGAAATAAAGGTAAAGGTGGTGGAGTAGCACTGTATATCAATGATGAGATAGAATGTAAAGAAATAAGAAGCGATGAAATGGATATGACTGAGTCTGTCTGGGCAATAATTAAATTGGGGAAGAAAACTATTAGAGCCTCCCCTGGGATAGTGCTTGGGGTGTGCTATAGACCGCCGGGATCTAATTTGGATATGGATAGAGCCCTTTTTAATGTTTTTAATAAAGTAAATACTAATGGAAACTGTGTGATCATGGGAGACTTTAACTTCCCAGATATAGACTGGAGGATGAGTGCTAGTAATAATAATAGGGCTCAGATTTTCCTAGATGCGATAGCTGATGGATTCCTTCAACAAGTAGTTGCTGAACCGACTAGAGGGGATGCCATTTTAGATTTGGTCTTGGCGAGTAATGAGGATCTCATAGAGGAAATGGTTGTAGGGGATAATCTTGGCTCAAGTGATCATGAGCTAATTCAGTTCAAACTGAATGGAAGGATTAACAAAAATAAATCTGCAACTAGGGTTTTTGATTTCAAAAGGGCTGACTTTCAAAAATTAAGGAAATTAGTTAGGGAAGTGGATTGGACTGAAGAATTTATGGGTTTAAAGGTAGAGGAGGCCTGGGATTATTTTAAATTAAAGCTGCAGAAGCTATCGGAAGCCTGCATCCCAAGAAAGGGGAAAAAATTCATAGGCAGGAGTTGTAGACCAAGCTGGATGAGCAAGCATCTTAGAGAGGTAATTAAGAAAAAGCAGAAAGCATATAGGGAGTGGAGGAAGGGAGGGATCAGTAAGGAAAGCTACCTTATTGAGGTCAGAATATGTAGGGATAAAGTGAGACAGGCTAAAAGTCAAGTAGAGTTGGACCTTGCAAAGGGAATTAAAACCAATAGTAAAAGGTTCTATAGTCATATAAATAGGAAGAAAACAAAGAAAGAAGAAGTGGGACCGCTAAAAACTGAGGATGGAGTGGAGGTCAAGGATAATCTAGGCATGGCCCAATATCTAAACAAATACTTTGCCTCAGTCTTTAATAAGACTAAAGAGGATCTTAGGGATAATGGTAGCATGATAAATGGGAATGAGGATATGGAGGTAGACATCACCATATCTGAGGTAGAAGCGAAACTCAAACAGCTTAATGGGGCTAAATCGGGGGGCCCAGATAATCTTCATCCAAGAATATTAAAAGAATTGGCACAAGAAATTGCAAGCCCATTAGCAAGAATTTTTAATGAATCTGTAAATTCAGGGGTTGTACCATATGATTGGAGAATTGCTAACATAGTTCCTATTTTTAAGAAAGGGAAAAAAAGTGATCCAAGTAATTATAGGCCTGTTAGTTTGACATCTGTAGTATGCAAGGTCTTGGAAAAAATTTTGAAGGAGAAGGTAGTTAAGGACATTGAAGTCAATGGTAAATGGGACAAAATACAACATGGTTTTACAAAAGGTAGATCGTGCCAAACCAACCTGATTTCCTTCTTTGAGAGAGTAACAGATTTTTTAGATAAGGAAACGCAGTGGATCTAATTTATTTAGATTTTAGTAAGGCGTTTGATACTGTGCCACATGGGGAATTATTAGTTAAATTGGATAAGATGGGCATCAATAGGAAAACTGAAAGGTGGATAGGGAATTGGTTAAAGGGGAGACTACAACGGGTCCTACTGAAAGGTGAACTGTCAAGTTGGAGGGAGGTTACCAGTGGAGTTCCTCAAGGATCAGTTTTGGGACCAATCTTATTTAATCTTTTTATTACTGACCTGGGCACAAAAAGTGGGAGTGTGCTAATAAAGTTTGCAGATGATACAAAGCTGGGAGGTATTGCTAATTTAGAGAAGGACAGGGATACCCTACAGGAGGATCTGGATGACCTTGTAAACTGGAGTAATAGGAATAGGATGAAATTTAATAGTGAGAAGTGTAAGGTCATGCATTTAGGGATTAATAACAAGAATTTTAGTTATAAGCTAGGGACGCATCAACTAGAAGTAACGGAGGAGGAAAAGGACCTTGGAGTATTGGTTGATCATAGGTTGACTATGAGCTGCCAATGTGATATGGCTGTGAAAAAAGCTAATGTCGTCTTGGGATGCATCAGGAGAGGTATTTCCAGTAGGGATAAGGAGGTTTTAGTACCGTTATATAAGGCACTGGTGAGACCTCACCTGGAATACTGTGTGCAGTTCTGGTCTCCCATGTTTAAGAAGGATGAATTCAAACTGGAACAGGTACAGAGAAGGGCTACTAGGATGATCCGAGGAATGGAAAACTTGTCTTATGAAAGGAGACTCAGGGAGCTTGGCTTGTTTAGCCTAACTAAAAGAAGGTTGAGGGGAGATATGATTGCTCTCTATAAATATATCAGAGGGATAAATACTAGAGAGGGAGAGGAATTATTTAAACTCAATACCAATGTGGACACAAGAACAAATGGATATAAACTGGCCACTAGGAAATTTAGATTAGAAATTAGACGAAGGTTTCTAACCATCAGAGGAGTGAAGTTTTGGAATAGCCTTCCGAGGGAAGTAGTGGGGGCAAAAGATCTATCTTGCTTTAAGATTAAACTCGATAAGTTTATGGAGGAGATGGTATGATGGGATAACATGGTTTTGGTAATTAAATATTCATGGTAAATAGGCCCAATGACCTGTGATGGGTTTTTAGATGGGGTAAGATCCAAGTTACCCGGGAAAGAATTTTCTGTAGTATCTGGCTGATGAATCTTGCCCATATGCTCAGGGTTTAGCTGATCACCATATTTGGGGTCGGGAAGGAATTTTCCTCCAGGGCAGATTGGAAGGCCCTGGAGGTTTTTCGCCTTCCTCTGTAGCATGGGGCACGGGTCACTTGCTGGAGGATTCTCTGCTCCTTGAGGTCTTCAAACTACAATTTGAGGACTTCAATAGCACAGATATAGGTGTGAGGTCTTTTTTAGGAGTGGTGGGTGAAATTCTGTGGCCTGCATTGTGCAGGAGGTCAGACTAGATGATCATAATGGTCCCTTCTGACCTAAATATCTATGAATCTATGAATCTAGGTGCACTCCTAAGGGACTGTAAAGGAATATAAAGCACTGCTTGCCCTGTAACCATATAGTGGAAACACGGGGTGTTATAGATTGGTGATCCAGACTAATGGAGTGAATCGTCGACTTCCAGTTGAGAGAAGTGCAGGTAGAGGCCTGTCACTTGGAAAGAGTGCCCTCGGGGAGAGACCACAGGTGCAGCTCATTCCTCAACCAGGACAGCTGGTGTCAGCAGAGCAGATACATCTGCAACACTACAAGCTTTCTCACATAGCATTGCCCAAGCACCTTTTCATTTGAAGAACGCTCCTGAACAGACTGGATTTAATTGTTTAGCATTTTTTTTATGCTAGGACAATCCCATATGGTACCTGTTGGAAATGTGGACACCTGTCGACTGGACTGGCACCACCAACGCATCTCACATAAACCATCGAGTCTCAAACTTTTCTATACTGGGACCTGAATTTCCATGCCAAGACAGCCCCCAAGCTCTCTCTCCCATTGACCTAGACCTTCCACTTCCATTTAGCAATATCTGAAGGGCACAAAAACCCTGACACCTCTTTCTGTCTCCCTCACAAATTATGATCAGCAAGGTTTAGACCTATTTCTGAGTCTGTCTGGAGATTCAGGCAGGCAGTACTACTTTGGTTTATGATCAGTTCACATTTTAAAAGTTAGCTCTGTAACCATAAGGCACAGAATTTTATTTTATTTTATTATTTATTTACTTTCTTTCTTATTTAACAAGAGGGTAAGAAATGACTGGAAAGGGAAGGTTGTCAGGACCTCCTCCCTCCCCCAAATCTATTTGCAAATTCCTGTGGGAGTCTCAATCCTAGATCAAGATCCTCAGACTTCTGCCAACAATTCACTTCGCATTTGCCACCAAGCAGCTGTGACAAGGCAACAATTTTCAGCCACCGTTGACCTGGGCAACATTCCAGCCAGTGGCTGAGAGGTGAAAGGTTCTGTATCCCAGTAACCATCCCTGGGTCTTCAATTTCCTTCACACCATATACCTAGCCATGATTTATCTAAGTGCATTTTGGGGGGTTTTTAAAGCAAAACTTTAAGGAACATTTTTAACCTTTTACACTGAGAAAACAGGACACACACTTTCACCAGGAATTTAATACACTTTAATAAACCTCAGCCAGACCGACCTCAAACTGTTTCAGCTCTTTAGTAGGAGATAGATTTTTATATTTAAAAAAATCGGCAGCTTTGTTCTGGATATACATGGACAGGAAAACATAACAGGACTTTTAGCAAAGCCCAATTTCCAAAGAGAGATGTAAGGCCATGTTTGGAGTATGTGACAGCAATTAATTGGATAGTATCAAAGTGCAGCCATTATCTGAGAAATCTTGTATATGTCTTGGATACAAATGAGTAGAGATAGTAGATATGGGGAAGTCAACTCTGGTGGGACAGATGGTTTCAGATCTTAGTCCCACGATATTTAATATATATTTAGAAACTTCTTCAATTAAAATATATGCAGCTCATGTCCAGCAGTGACATGTTTCATATGTAACAAAGTCTCCCACTTCCCCCCTCCCCGCACATACTTTATTGTAATTCTTTTAATTCATTAAACCTTTTTTACTTTTGCATTTAAATAAATAGTTTTTAGTTCGGTATCCCCTGTAGGGCACATCTCCTATGGTGATTAATAGATGAAAAGAAAAAGAAAATGAAGCTTTCCTCATTCCAATGAAGAAAATGTTTCTACTATTTAAAGGGAAAATGTCAACCTATTCTGGACTTCCTTATAATGGTTATAACCTAGCGATAAATAGTCCGTATAGGTTTTGCCTCCAAAGCATTAAATGGTGACCATCCTTACCACGAATTAGTTGTCCTGTACGTTTACACACACGCACACACACCCTTTTAACTTGATCCAAAGCCATTAGTGAGTACCCATTTTCCAGCAGTTACTGCAATATTTCCCTACACTTTCAACAGAAATTAATTGTGGAACCTCAAACTCTTGCTGCATGTTAACTTTTGAACAGTGACCACTGGAGTAACAAACAGAAGAGATTTTTTTTTTCATCTAAATTTCTCCATCATTTGGAGTGTACATTTTTGGTTGTTTCCCCCCATCTCCAACTCTTCATTAAAGTCTTACTCTAAATATGTTTTTCTAAAATACATCACTTCTTTATGACATTTTTAGAAAAGCCATCCCACTCTATGTGGGATATCAAAACAAGATGCATGTGCTCCCGCTGCTATTCTTCAAGTTAACTGTACTACTAACAAAAGCTATTCTCCAAATAGGGTACCTCCCTGTAGGTATCACTAATAAAAATGTTGCACAGGTAATTTCAAAATAGTGCTCTGGCTCTGGACTAATTCCAGCCAGTTTGTGCTGATCCATGAGCGCAAAAAAGGCCTAAATCTGCAGCTCTCTGGAGGATTTCCTCTGTGAAAGGGATGTCCATGACGACTCCTATGCAATCCTGCCCTCCTGCCTGCTTGCTAACATAGGGGACCTGGCTGGGGCTTCCACACATTGAGATCATAGCTCCTTGATGATATTATCAGCTAATATCAGTTAAAGCAGGGGTTCTCAACCTTTTCCTTTCTGAGCCCCTCTTCCCCCCACATGCAATACAAATTCCATGGCCCAACTGTGCCACAACTGTTTTTCTGCATATATAAGCCAGGGCCAGTGTTATGTGGTAGCAAGCAGGGCAATTGCCTGGAGCCCCATGACACAGGGGGCCCTCCAAAGCTAAGTTGCTCAGGCTTCGGCCCCGGGTGGCGGGACTTGGAGCCCCAGGCTTCAGCCCCAGGCGGTGGGGCTTTGGCTTTCTGCCCTGGGCCCCAACAAATCTAATGATGGCCGTGCTTGGTGAACCCCCCTGAAACCTGCTCATGGCACCCTAGGGGGCCTGGTTGAGACCCACTGGTTGAGAACCACTGTATTAAAGCAGCCTTCAGGCTGCTCTAACTTGTGCCAGGATTTCTCTAGGTTTGGAAGAATGCAAAGGGCTCTTTTGCATACTGAAGATTTGGATTTCCATGGATTTCTAAGTTAGCATCTGCTCTACTAAACAGGAGAGAAAAATGCTTCACAAAAAAAGTACAAAAAATACTGGTAATAAGGCAATGTGAGTTTATTTTCTATTTTTGCCATACCTAATTAGCAGCAACAGAAAAAAAATATTTCTGAAACACTGTTGATTTATCATTTGTACAGTTCTACTGCTTTTAATTCTAATCAGCATTATTATGTCTATTGCATGCTAAATAGGAGTATGCATTATATTTTTTAATATATCAGGAGGATGAACTGATAACTCAGATTAACAAATAGTAGTAATATTCCTTTATTGCTTTTACTGCACTAATTCCCAGAGGCCTTTTTGTGCTAGGGGATGTACAAACACGAAGAAAGAGACAGTTCCTGCCCCAATGACCTCAATATTTAAAGACATAAGTAAGTTTAACAAACAATGGGAAGGATGAGGGGGATGAGTAAGAAGATCACATGATTACAGAAGTTAGCTATGTGCAAAACTAGATAGTCACTGGAATTGCTTTTTCTACTATAAATAAATAATATTAGCCACATAAGCTTAGTATGTGAATGGGTTTTAGATAAATGCATACATGTAAAGCTAACGTAGGCATAACGCAATATTTTCTGGCCTGAGGACTATCATATGAACAACGCTACTGCTATTGAATAACTATCATGATGAAAGGGGCACCAGAAATTATGTTACTTTTTTATCATTTATAATTTAATTTAATATATTAAGACTCATGCATTTATTTCATTTCAAATCAGGCTTATTTAGTGGTAAACAAAAATAAACGATTGGATATGAAATTATTCCAAAAACATTGGTAAGAATTTATTTTAAAAACCTCTGTGTGATGGGGTCTACAGGACTCATGCTGAACTAAGGTGAGGACTAGAACAGTACTGAGCTGGAGACCCTACCCCCTCGACAGGTACAAGGCATGTTCTCAGTGGAGGAATAGTTTAAAATTACACTCGTAACCCAGCGGAAGGGGGCAATGATCTGCATGTGGCACCAGGAATCAAGGCTGATGCTGAGAACTGTGCAGGGAGTGGCAGCTGCTTTGTGGAGGGTTCACTAGAATCAGGAATTTGGTCTCCCCCACCTCTTTGGGAGTTGAAAGCCCTGAGAGAGATTGACTAACTCAACTGGACAATGAGAGACTGAGGAGAGTCTGCTAGGCCTGCCCGAAACTGAAGAGCGCGGTTCTATCAGGAAGTATCCAGGGGGTTACATAATTTGGGGGAGCTCGGTAAGTGGGCTGCACACTCTGAGGGACACCGAGGGCCTTGGGTCAGGACCTGTTGGAGTGGGTGGGGTCAGGACCCCTCTCTCCTTGCCCCGCCCCCCCAGCTTCTTTGTAGTGACAAGTTTTCATGAGAGCCACCCGAGTAGGGGAGGAGGGGAAGGGAGAGGGGTGATTGAAGCTGCAGCCAGGCTCCTCTGGGATGACTGTACCGGCGGAACCTGAAAGTCCACAAGCTGACTAGTCCACTAGGTCAGCCGGTCACCAGACCTTCCTGGTGCACTTAAATGGCACATATTTATATACACGTTAACTGTTGACCATTCAACTACCTGGTACAGCAATGACACAAGATAATCACACAGGTGTCAAGAAGTAACAGTTCTTTAAAGGCACACTTCTAACATTAACTAAAGAACATAACCTCTCAGGAGTCTTGCACTTCAAATTTTATCAAAGACTTGTCCCTGAAGAGACACAGATGTCTCTGAAGAGTGTAATGACCAATTAGTGCTTATTCAAGTATGTGCAACTCTGTTGAAGCAAATGGGATTGTATGCGTATAATTGAGAGCAATATTACCCCTCTCTGTTTAGAGAGGACTCTTCTTATCCTTTGCCATTGTTTTTAAAAAGATTTGCTATGCAATATCATAAGATAGGATTCACTAGATATGGATGCCAACTTGATTTTCTCCAGGAATAACAACAACCCCATGGCAATAATAATACCTAGCTCTTTTATAGCTCTAGATTTCAAAGCACTTAATGCAAAGGAGGTCATCATTATCCACATTTTGCGTATGGGGAAGCTGAGACACAAGTAGGGGAAGTGACTTTCCCAAGGTCACCAAGCTGGCCAGTAGCAAAGCTAAATGACCCAGTCTCCCGAGTCCCAGTACAATGCCCTAGCCACTAGGCAATGCTGTCCCCCTGGAAGAAATACTGTCAGAAACTTTACAAACAAACACAAAAAAGTCTCCTAATAACTGCATGGAATTGGAATAGACATTTTAAAACTGGACATGGATGTGAAGTGTAACAGAGAGCATTCCAGGCATAAGCCCTTTGTAAACAAACCTATTTTCATGCTGGATGGTCACTATCAATCCCATCCGATGAAGTGAGCTGTAGCTCACAAAAGCTTATGCTCAAATAAATTTGTTAGTCTCTAAGTACTCCTTTTCTTTTTGCTGATACAGACTAACACGGCTGCTACTCTGAAACCTATCACTCTCAAGAATCATAGAAATGTGGAGCTTGAAAGGACCTCAACAAGTCATCTAGTTCAGCCTCTTATACTCAGGCAGGACCAAGTAAACCTAGACCATCCCTGACAAGTATTTGTCTAACCTATTTCTTACAAACCTCTAGTAATGGGGATTCTGCAACCCTTTTGAAGCCTTTCCAGAGCTTAATTATCCTTATAGTTAGAAAGGTTTTTCCTACTATCTAACCGAAATCTACCTTGCTGCAGAGTAAGCCCATTACTTCTTGTCTTACCTCCTGTTGACATAGAGAACAGTTGATCATCACCCTCTTTATAACAGCCTTTAACATATTTAAAGACTTCTTAGGTCACCCATCAGTCATTTCTCATGACTAAACATGCCCAGTTTTTTTTTTTAACATTCCTCAAAGGTCAGATTTTCTAAACCTTTTATCATTTTTGCTGCTCTCCTCCAAACTCTTTCCAGTTTGTCCACATTTTTCTTAAAGTATGATGCCGAGAACTGGACACCGTACTCCAGTTGAGGCCTCACCAGTAGAGCAGGAGAATTACCTCATGTATACTTCCTATAGAACACTCTTATTAATACATCCCAGAATATGTCTTTTTCACAACTGCATTACATTGTTGACTCATTTAATTTGTGATCTGCTGTAATTCCCAGATCCTTTTCAGCAGTAAGCCAGTTAGCCCCCATTTTGTGGTTGTGCATTTCCCAATTGTAGTACTCTGCACTTGAATGAACTGAATTTAATCTTGTTGATTTCAGATCATTTCTTTAGTTTGTAAGGTCATTTTGAATTCTAATCTTGTTCACACATAGCTGTCATCTGAAAATTTTATCAGCATATTCTCCACTCAACTATCCAAGCCATTAATGAAAATATTGATTGGTACTATAGTAATATAGACTAAGCAGTGACCCCTGCAGGACCCCAGTAGATACACCCCCTAGTTTGACAGAATAACTGATAACTACTTTGAGTATGGTCTTTCAGCCAGTTGAGCACCCACCCTATTGTAATTTCATCTTGACGACATTTCCCTAGTTTACTTAAGAGAATGTCGTGGGATTGTGCCAAAAGCCTTACTGAAATCAAGATATGTCATGTCTGCTTCCCCGCATCCACTAGGCCAAAAACCCTGTCAAAAGAAGCAAATTATGTTGATTTTGCATGACTTGTTCTAGACAAATTCATGTTGGCTATTCCTTATACCCAATTATCTCTATAAATTAGATTGTTTAATAATTTGTTCCATTATCTTTCCAGGTATCAAAGTTAGACAGACTGGTCTATAATTCCCAAAGTCCTCTTTGTTCTCCTTTTAAAAGACAGGTACTACATTCACCCTTCTTCAATTCTCTGGATCCTCACCCGTCTTCCATGAGTTCTCAAAAATAATGGCTCATGGTTCAGAGATTGTACAGTAGGATGAATTTTATCAGGCCCTAGTGACTTGAATACCTTTGACTTATCTAAATATTCTTTAGATCTTAGTTCTTTCCCTGCATTGGCTTGTGCTCCTTCCCCTTTGTCGTTAATATTAATAGTGTTGAGTATTTGATCACCATTAACCTTTTTCGTTAAGACTGAAGTAAAATAGATATTAAACAGCTCAGCCCTTTTTGATGTCATCAGTTATTAGCTCTCTTCCACGAAGCAGAGGACCTATACTTTCCTTCATCTTTCTCTTGTTGCTAATATATTTAAAGAACCTCTTCTTATTGCCATTTACATGCCTTTGCCTTTCTGATTTTGTCCCTACATGCTTGTGCTATACTTTTGTACTCCTCCTTGGCAATTCAGACACGAGTCCACCTTTTTTCGATTCTTTTTCAATTGTTCAGGTTATTAAAGAGCTCCTGGTGGCCTTTTAATATTCTTCCTATCTTTTCTTCACATCAGAATAGTTTGCAGTTGTGCCTTTAATATTTCCTCCTTGAAAAATTGCCAGCTCTCCTGAACTCCTTTTTTCCTTAGATTTTCTTCCTCTTTCTTTTGCATCAGGATAGGTTGATGTTCTGCCTCTATTATTATCTCTTTGAGAAACTGCCAGCTCTCCTGAACTTTTCCCCTCAGATTTTCTTCTCTGGTCGGTCCTTACATACCAGTTCGGTCATTCTGTTAAAGACTGGTTTTTTTAAGTTCATTGTCCTTATTTTGATGCTCCCACTCCTTCCTTTCCTTAGGATCAAGAAATCATCATGTCATGATCACTTTCACCCATATTGCCTTCCACCTTCACATTCACTACCAATTCCTCC
Organism: Lepidochelys olivacea; assembly: GCF_965140295.1. Classification (NCBI taxonomy): domain Eukaryota; kingdom Metazoa; phylum Chordata; order Testudines; family Cheloniidae; genus Lepidochelys; species Lepidochelys olivacea. Next base: position 74,333,095 of record NC_140417.1, on the reverse strand, counting down.
CTGCTCGTCAGAATCAAGTCTAAAATGATTGCCCCCTCATTACTACTTCCACTTTCTGAAACAAAAAGTTGTCTCCAATACATTCCAAGTGTCTACTATAGACCACCAAATCACAAAAAGGAGGTGGATGAGGCATTTCTAGAACAAATAACAGAAATATCAAAAACACAAGATCTTGTTGTAATGGAGGACTAACTATTCAGACATCAGTTGGGAAATTAATATGGCAATATTCAATATTTTTTCTGATATAAATAACCATTCAACATTTATAGTAAAATGAATGTCAGTATGCAATGTAAATCTTATGCATTATGCCTTCTCAGCTTCCTTTATAAAGAATAGTTTAGGTTCAACCTCAAGCTGCTTCAGCAAGTTAGGTTTCATGTTATAGAGTATAAGCAAAATTCAGGTCTTGCTGTTTTGTAGGAAAAACAGACAATACCTATAGCATTATATAAATGCTTTCTAACAGACAAGTAGCACACAATAGTGAAGAATAATTCTGTCAGCCCCCTTTTCTCTTTTAAAGTGACTAATGATGATGATGGGTGCCTTAATGACAACATTGACAGCTGAAGCCCTATACGTTCAGAGAACAGGTATGGAATGGCATCAACCCTGATGTGCAGAGACCAACTGCTGGGATGGGGGCAGGTCAGTCTCCATTACTATTCAGTCCTGGACAGGTGTGAAAGTAATAATAAATTCTTACCAGTACGGGGACCGGCTTTGGGGCAGGGCCTCAGGGTCAGCCTCCCCCAGCCAACCCATCCGCGCTGCCTGGCCCCCGCCGCTCGGGGCCCTTTTAAATCGCCGGCCCTGGGGCAGCTGCCCTTTTGCCCCCCACCCCCTGTCAGCAACCCGGGGATCAAAAGGGGCAATGACATTAAAACACTGCCAGTAGGGTCCGTACCACCAGGGCCACCGATGGGAGAGGCAAGAGGGGCAGGGACGTTAAAGCGCTGCCGTGGCAGTGCTTTAATATGGGCTGTGTACGGGGGCCGGTACCGGCTTCTTACCGGTACGCCGAACCAGCTCACTTTCACCCCTGGTCTTGGAGTTCTCCAAGTCCCACTCTGAAGTAGTATAGCAAAAATGCCAATGCTGAGGCCACACCCTTTTAGTCACTACTAATCTGGCTATAAACCCCTGATCTATGTGAAAGGTCACATAACCCATAACCCATCTTTTCATCTATTCAGATCTATTCTATCCCTTAAACCCTTCCAAACTGCTGTCTGGTTTAAATACTAGGGAAAGATACTAACATCTTCCAGCCCTCAAACAGGTTCACTTTCTAATCCATTTCTACAAAAAATACTCTTTTCACACCCCAAATAAATACGCACATAAATAAATTTTAAACAGAACTGAGGACCTGCTCATCATAACCAAAGCAGAACGTGTTTCACATTTACTAGTAGTTACAAGGGAAGGCTGTTTCAATCAAAACAGCAGAGAACACAATACTTGCTTTCACTTATTCTGGAATTCAAAGACCCTTCCTGCACACAGGAGCAAACAGCATTTCCCTTCCACTCCACTGCATGGACATAGCACCTACATGTCTTCTGTGTACTGGTTAAACGATAATTCCCTCAAACAGCTTTGAAACAAAACCAGGCCTTGAGAAACACCCAGTAGATATACAAAGCCAAATTCTGCCCTCAGGAACGTTCACCCAGCTCCCACTGACGATAGTGAAGTCAGTTGAACAGAATTTAGTCCACTCAATCTGTTTGCTTTAAAACCTGTTACCAATAACCATTGTGTATATACCTATCCTCTCCCCTGAAAACACATGCCAAATTCTGCCCTCAGTTACACCTATTCAATCCCACCAATTTTATTCATAAACTTGTAAAGAACTAAGTGAGGCTAGAGGTCAGTCAAAACACTGTACATTTTATTCTCACAGACACATACCACTGACAGACTCTTACACATACACACACACACACACACTTACTTTTCTTTCACTGATTTTTTCCCCTCTCTAATGTTTGATAAATTTATTTAGCATTTCAGCTGAAAACATTGTCATAAATATAAAGGGAAGGGTAAACACCTTTAAAATCCCTCCTGGCCAGAGGAAAAACCCTTTCACCTGAAAAGGGTTAAGAAGCTAAGATAACCTCGCTGGCACCTGACCAAAATGACCAATGAGGAGACAAGATACTTTCAAAGCTGGAGAAGGGGGGAAAACAAAGGTTCTCTCTGTCTGTGTGATGCTTTTGCCGGGACTAAAGCAGGAATGCAGGTCAGAACTCCTGTAAAAAGTCAGTAAGCAATCTAGTTAGATATGCATTAGATTCTGTTTTGTTTAAATGGCTGACAAAATCAGTTGTGCTGAATGGAATGTATATTCCTGTTTTTGTGTCTTTTTGTAACTTAAGGTTTTGCCTAGAGGGATTCTCTATGTTTTGAATCTGATTACCCTGTCAGGTATTTACCATCCTGATTTTACAGAGGTGATTCTTTTACTTTTTCTTTAATTAAAATTCTTCTTTTAAGAACCTGATTGCTTTTCATTGTTCTTAAGATCCAAGGGTTTGGGTCTGCGTTCACCTATGTAAATTGGTGAGGATTTTTATCAAGCCTTCCCCAGGAAAGGGGGTGTAGTGCTTGGGGGGATATTTGGAGGGGGAGACGTTTCCAAGTGGCCACTTCCCCTGTTCTTTGTGTAACACTTTGGTGGTGGCAGTGTTTAACCTAAGCCGGTAAGAATAAGCTTAGGGGGTCTTTCATGCAGGTCCCCACATCTGTACCCTAGAGTTCAGAGTGTGGATGGAATCTTGACAAACATAGATGAGCTTCAGTCAGTCACAAAGCTCAGATCTGGATCCACATTTCCACAAAGCTTGTAGGAATAGGTTTGAGATCCAGTATTGTGACTCAGACAAGTCTCAAGTTACAATAATATTACTTTCAGCCTTACCATGTGTAGAAATTTGTCAATAAGTATGATATCTTAAAAAGTATTACACCAACAGGGTAGAAATGGATTTGATTGTTAATACATTTGTCACCAGTTTTTCCCTCTCCAAACAGTTTGCATGCTGGAAAAATATACTGTGATTTTATTTAAAAAAATTCAATACATCTAAACAATTTCCAGTCCATCTAATTCAAATGATCTCCTCTAGTGTTTACAAAGTTAAGGACAAATGGGTTTTTAAAACTGACACTTTCTCCACTGTCGAAAAAATCTGCTTCTCTACTAACCACAGGGAAACCCACATTCATTACAAATCATTTTCAATTCTTTTCATGAAACTGAAACATTTTAGCATTTGTAAGTATTGTAATTTTGTTTTTGCAACAGAATATACACAATATACAGATTAACATAGAATATCCATGTTTCTGAGTTTTCAGACAAATTGAAAGCAACAAAAAATATGAAATTAATAGGCTTTTAATTTTAAAATGTGTGTGTATTCGACTTATGATGTCTCATCTGATTTCTATTATCCTATCAATTTACGGAGGGACCGACAAGAGAAACCCATTATTGCTAATGAAATTTACCCACGCCTCAGTGGCAAAAACAACATATATATTGTATCATTTCTGCAGAATGACCTTAGAAAAACACATGTCTTCATTTTAACCTACTAATCTCTCACTGAGAGAAAAAAAATTCTGCCTCTTCTGACAGCTAATCTCAGTCTCAGTCACTGCACCCCAACCCCTTGCCCCAGCCCTGAACCCTCTCCTGCACCCCAACAATTTGCCCCAGCCCTGAGTCCCCCTGTACCCAAACTCCCTCCTAGAGCCCGCACATTCTCCTGTACCCCACCCCAGCCCCCTCCCAGAGCCTGCATCCTGCACCCCTACCCACTGCCTGAGCCCCCTTCCAAAGCCAGCACCCCATGCCCCCTTCTGCACCCCAACCTCCTGCCCCAGCCCCCTCCTCCACCCAAACCCCCTCCCAGAGCCCACACCCTGAACCCCTCCAGCACACCAACCCCCTGACCTAGATTCAGCCCAGAGCCCTTCCCACAGTCCGAACCCCTCAGCCCCAGCCCAGAACCCCCCCTGCCCCCCGTGCATCCCAACCCCTTGTCCCAGCCCAGTGAAAATGAGTGAGGTTGGGGGAGAGCGAAAAATGGAGGGAGGGGGGATGGAATGAGTGGGGCAGTGTCACACAGGGGTGTGGCCTCAGGGAAGGGGCAGGGCAGAGGGCAGGGCAAGGATGTTTGGGTTTGCGTGATTACTGTTATTTCTACATTTTCTTTGCAGTAGATCATAGAATCATAGAATATCAGGGTTGGAAGGGACCCCAGAAGGTCATCTAGTCCAACCCCCTGCTCGAAGCAGGACCAATCCCCAGTTAAATCATCCCAGCCAGGGCTTTGTCAAGCCTGACCTTAAAAACCTCCAAGGATGGAGATTCCACCACCTCCCCAGGCAACGCATTCCAGTGTTTCACCACCCTCCTAGTGAAAAAGTTTTTCCTAATATCCAATCCAAACCTCCCCCACTGCAACTTGAGACCATTACTCCTCGTTCTGTCATCTGCTACCATTGAGAACAGTCTAGAGCCATCCTCTTTGGAACCCCCTTTCAGGTAGTTGAAAGCAGCTATCAAATCCCCCCTCATTCTTCTCTTCTGCAGGCTAAACAATCCCAGCTCCCTCAGCCTCTCCTCATAACTCATGTGTTCCAGTCCCCTAATCATTTTTGTTGCCCTTCGCTGGACTCTCTCCAATTTATCCACATCCTTCTTGAAGTGTGGGGCCCAAAACTGGACACAGTACTCCAGATGAGGCCTCACCAATGTCGAATAGAGGGGAACGATCACGTCCCTCAATCTGCTCGCTATGCCCCTACTTATACATCCCAAAATGCCATTGGCCTTCTTGGCAACAAGGGCACACTGCTGACTCATATCCAGCTTCTCATCCACTGTCACCCCTAGGTCCTTTTCTGCAGAACTGCTGCCTAGCCATTCGGTCCCTAGTCTGTAGCTGTGCATTGGGTTCTTCCGTCCTAAGTGCAGGACCCTGCACTTATCCTTATTGAACCTCATCAGATTCCTTTTGGCCCAATCTTCCAATTGGTCTAGGTCCTTCTGTATCCTATCCCTCCCCTCCAGCGTATCTACCACTCCTCCCAGTTTAGTATCATCCGCAAATTTGCTGAGAGTGCAATCCACACCATCCTCCAGATCATTTATGAAGATATTGAATAAAACCGGCCCCAGGACCGACCCTTGGGGCACTCCACTTGATACCGGCTGCCAACTAGACATGGAGCCATTGATCACTACCCGTTGAGCCCGACAATTTAGCCAGCTTTCTACCCACCTTATAGTGCATTCATCCAGCCCATACTTCCTTAACTTGCTGACAAGAATACTATGGGAGACCGTGTCAAAAGCTTTGCTAAAGTCAAGAAACAATACATCCACTGCTTTCCCTTCATCCACAGAACCAGTAATCTCATCATAAAAGGCGATTAGATTAGTCAGGCATGACCTTCCCTTGGTGAATCCATGCTGGCTGTTCCTGATCACTTTCCTCTCATGCAAGTGCTTCAGGATTGATTCTTTGAGGACCTGCTCCATGATTTTTCCAGGGACTGAGGTGAGGCTGACTGGCCTGTAGTTCCCAGGATCTTCCTTCTTCCCTTTTTTAAAGATTGGCACTACATTAGCCTTTTTCCAGTCATCCGGGACTTCCCCGGTTCGCCACGAGTTTTCAAAGATAATGGCCAGTGGCTCTGCAATCACAGCCGCCAATTCCTTCAGCACTCTCGGATGCAACTCGTCCGGCCCCATGGACTTGTGCACGTCCAGCTTTTCTAAATAGTCCCTAACCGCCTCTATCTCCACAGAGGGCTGGCCATCTCTTCCGCATTTTGTGATGCCCAGCGCAGCAGTCTGGGAGCTGACCTTGTTAGTGAAAACAGAGGCAAAAAAAGCATTGAGTACATTAGCTTTTTCCACATCCTCTGTCACTAGGTTGCCTCCCTCATTCAGTAAGGGGCCCACACATTCCTTGGCTTTCTTCTTGTTGCCAACATACCTGAAGAAACCCTTCTTGTTACTCTTGACATCTCTGGCTAGCTGCAGCTCCAGGTGCGATTTGGCCCTCCTGATAACATTCCTACATGCCCGAGCAATATTTTTATACTCTTCCCTGGTCGTATGTCCAACCTTCCACTTCTTGTAAGCTTCTTTTTTATGTTTAAGATCCGCTAGGATTTCACCATTAAGCCAAGCTGGTCGCCTGCCATATTTACTATTCTTTCGACTCATCGGGATGGTTTGTCCCTGTAACCTCAACAGGGATTCCTTGAAATACAGCCAGCTCTCCTGGGTTTCCCTTAAATTCAAAAAGTGATCTTGTGCTTAAAAAGGTTGGAGATCACTGATCTATGGGTATTTAGCTTAAAAACTGAGTTCATACCAAAATAGTCTAAGAAAAACAGATTAGTTTAACTATATACACACACACCAATAAAATGCAGTCTAACTTTTGCTCTCTACTAGGACAGCACCTGTCAAAAGCAGTCTTTTAAATAAAAAAAAAAAAAGGACCAAGGGGAAGTGTGGAGACATATTCAGCCTCTTTGCTAAAAGCCCAACCAAGTTCATATTTTATATCCTGCCACACATCTGAAGCTTGGAATAATTTCCATAAAAACTAAACTAAAAATCAGGAGTTAAATCCAGATATTTACCTTATAATCAAAATGCTTCATTTTCCTATTAATCGTGTTTGCCACTTTGTCCATTTTTGAGCAATTTTTTAAATAAACTATTTATACCTCTGTATATGTTCACCAATATATACCTACGCACTGTGTAATTGATAGACAAATACTAAATGCACACAAAAATACACTTAAAATTTCTTAAAACTACAGTCAGAGCTTTTCACTCATTTGCTTCTCCAAGTAAGTTCATGTAAGCATAGCCTGAGATCACAGAAGCATATTTAACATTACATAATAAGTTCTGCCATTGGGATTCTTTTAAGGGCTACAATAAATCCCTTGCCCATGCTTTCAGAAAGAACTGCAGACAGAGTTTATCTTCATGAACAAAGGTTACATAGTGGACATTGGCCTGGGCAATTCATGAGGCATCTCTGGGGATTGGTCCTGCTTTGAGCAGGGGCTTGGACTAGATGACCTCCTGAAGTCCCTTCCAACTCTGATATTCTATGATTCTAAGGTTCCCAGTAGTTCTCAGACCTCTGACAGTCCTAGGTTATCTGGACCAAGTTGATGTGTTCATCAGTGTCTTAGCGGTAAGAACTGCCAGTCCACTGAGAGATCTCAGGCTATGCTTGATGCAATAAAAGATTATATTCAAAATGTACTGGACACCACAGAGATTGCACAGGACAAAGGCCTTATCCTCTGGTGTTTGTTGGTGCTCTAACAAAGAAAAATGAACCCTGGTGCATATGCTGTGGGACTGTCCAACTGTCAAGCAGCTGTGGCAAGAGTTACAACAGTGCTCAGCTTCAGCAGCCAAACCTCAGCTGAAAGTTATATCCTGGGTCATTTATCCACTAAACTGTGTTTATCTCTGCCCGAAAAACTTTTGTTCTTGAGGGCTGCAGTGATCATCAAGAGCATGATTTTACAAGAAGAGGAGATACCTATGCCCAGAATAGAGCAGTGGTATTTGGATGGTCTGAGTTAGCAGCCAAAGAACAAAAACCTTAATGCTGTAGAAAGCAATTATATGAATTGGGAAAAATGTGGACCCTATTTCTCGATATAGTTGGACAAAAATGTTGAGATGGCAGATCTCCATTTCACCTAACTTCTCCCCCTTTTCCTCTCCCACACCTATCCCCATTCCCTCCTTTCCTCCTCTCCCTATCTATGCATCTCTTCTCCTATTTTATTACTGTTCCCCCCACCCCCCATCCTAAATTGTTATATCTATGTAGTATTGACTGGTTGTCTATTGTCTGGTCTTGCAGCTTGTAAAATTGAATAATTCCATAATAATTCTCTTCTGCAGACTAAACAATCCCAGTTCCCTCAGCCTCTCCTCATAACTCATGTGTTCCAGACCCCTAATCATTTTTGTTGCCCTTCGCTGGACTCTTTCCAATTTATCCACATCCTTCTTGTAGTGTGGGGCACAAAACTGGACACAGTACTCCAGATGAGGCCTCACCAATGTCGAATAGAGGGGGACGATCAGGTCCCTCGATCTGCTCGCTATGCCCCTACTTATACATCCCAAAATGCCATTGGCCTTCTTGGCAACAAGGGCACACTGCTGGCTCATATCCAGCTTCTCGTCCACTGTCACCCGTAGGTCCTTTTCCGCAGAACTGCTGCCTAGCCATTCGGTCCCTAGTCTGTAGCTGTGCATTGGGTTCTTCCGTCCTAAGTGCAGGACCCTGCACTTATCCTTATTGAACCTCATCAGATTTCTTTTGGCCCAATCCTCCAATTTGTCTAGGTCCCTCTGTATCCTATCCCTGCCCTCCAGCGTATCTACCACTCCTCCCAGTTTAGTATCATCCACAAATTTGCTGAGAGTGCAATCCACACCATCCTCCAGATCATTTATGAAGATATTGAACGAAACCGGCCCCAGGACCGACCCCTGGGGCACTCCACTTGACACCGGCTGCCAACTAGACATGGAGCCATTGATCACTACCCATTGAGCCCGACAATCTAGCCAACTTTCTACCCACCTTATGGTGCATTCATCCAGCCCATACTTCCTTAACTTGCTGACAAGAATACTGTGGGAGACCGTATCAAAAGCTTTGCTAAAGTCAAGAAACAATACATGCACTGCTTTCCCTTCATCCACAGAACCAGTAATCTCATCATAGAAGGCGATTAGATTAGTCAGGCATGACCTTCCCTTGGTGAATCCATGCTGACTGTTCCTGATCACTTTCCTCTCAGTAAGTGCTTCAGGATTGATTCTTTGAGGACCTGCTCCATGATTTTTCCGGGGACTGAAGTGAGGCTGACTGGCCTGTAGTTCCTAGGATCCTCCTTCTTCCCTTTTTTAAAGATTGGCACTACATTAGCCTTTTTCCAGTCATCCGGGACTTCCCCCGTTCGCCACGAGTTTTCAAAGATAATGGCCAATGGCTCTGCAATCACAGCCGCCAGTTCCTTTAGCACTCTCGGATGCAACTCATCTGGCCCCATGGACTTGTGCACGTCCAGTTTTTCTAAATAGTCCCTAACCACCTCTTTCTCCACAGAGGGCTGGCCATCTATTCCCCATGTTGTGATGCCTAGCACAGCAGTCTGGGAGCTGACCTTGTTCATGAAGACAAAGGCAAAAAAATCATTGAGTACATTAGCTTTTTCCACATCCTCCGTCACTAGGTTGCCTCCCTCATTCATTAAGGGGCCCACACTTTCCTTGGCTTTCTTCTTGTTGCCAACATACCTGAAGAAACCCTTCTTGTTACTCTTAACATCTCTCGCTAGCTGCAGCTCCAGGTGCGATTTGGCCCTCCTAATTTCATTCCTACATGCCCGAGCAATATTTTTATACTCTTCCCTGGTCATATGTCCAACCTTCCACTTCTTGTAAGCTTCTTTTTTATGCTTAAGATCCGCTAGGATTTCACCGTTAAGCCAAGCTGGTCGCCTGCCATATTTACTATTCTTTCGACACATTGGGATGGTTTGTCCCTGTAACCTCAACAGGGATTCCTTGAAATACAGCCAGCTCTCCTGGACTCCTTTCCCCTTCATGTTAGTCCCCCAGGGGATCCTACCCATCCGTTCCCTGAGGGAGTCGAAGTCTGCTTTCCTGAAGTCTTCTTAGTCTCTCCTCATACGGAAGCCATTCTCTACCCCTAATCATCTTTGTTGCCCTTTTCTGAACCTTTTCCAATTCCAATATTTATTTTTTGAGATGGGGCGACAACATCTGTATGCAGTATTCAAGGTGTGGGCATTCCATGGATTTATATAGAGGCAATATGATATTTTCTGTCTTATTATCTATCCCTTCCTTGATGTTTCCCAACATTCTGTTCACTTTTTTGACTGCCGCTGCACATTGAGTGGGTGATTTCAAAGAACTATCCACAATGACTGTAAGATCTCTTTCTTGAGTGGTAACAGCTAATTTAGACCCCGCCATTGTATACATATAGTTGGGATTATGTTTTCCAATGTGCATTAGTTTGCATTTATCAACATTAAATTTCATCTGCCATTTTGTTGCCCAGTCATCCAGTTTTGTGAGATCCTTTTGTAGCTCTTCACAGTCTGCCTGGGACTTAACTATCTTGAGTAGTTTTGTATCATCTGCAAATTTTGCCACCTCACTGTTTACCCCTTTTTCCAGATCATTAATGAATATGTTGAATAGGACTGGGCCCAGTACAGATCCCTGGGGGACAGCACTATTTACCTCTCTCTATTCTGAAAACTGACCAATTATTCCTACCCTTTGTTTCTTATCTTTTAACCAGTTACCAATCCGTGAGAGAACCTTCCCTCTTATCCCATGACTGCTTATTTTGCTTAGATAGCACAACAATGCATAGTGCAGAAATCCAACAGCAGCAGCAGCTTGGAGGCACCCTCAGGGTTTAACAATAAAGGCAAAATGTACATTTAAATTATTCCAAACTGCAGCAGGGCTACTAGAGTTAATATTGAATTGACATTTTCATTAGAAATTCAAACATTCAGGGTTTAATATCTCAGCCATTCCAAATTGCATCACCCTGAAACTTGGCAAGCAACTTCTCAACTTCAATACAATTTCTTTTTCCTAAATCCAAATTGTTTTTAAAAGATTAAAGAGTTTAATTTTTTTTAAAAGCAATAAGGACTAAAGTAGCAATCTTTTATCATTCTGATAAGGATTACCTAGCATAATCTTTATTGTTCATTAAAACCTGATTTTTCAGAGTAAAGAAAGCCTTTACTGTAGATGTTGCTATTTCCTGCATTTGGGACGAGGGAAAAGGGGGCATAGAGTAATTGCAGGACTGAGCCACTTAGCAAAAAAATTGGGGACAGTCAATGCAGATTGGGTGGTTTGAACAGTTAGTAGTGAGCTATGAGGTGAATTCCTAGCTCCACTGAAGTCAATGGCCAAGCTCCCACTGACTTTAGTGGGACCAGGATTTCATCCTTGAAGTCTTTCATCTCTCAGAAACGGATTCAAATATGCCCCAGATTAGTTGTGACTGGAAGCCATTGCTATCTGACAGCTGTTTGGTAATCTACGTGGAACAAGTGAAGAGTTTCAGTTGAGATCTCCACAAAAATATGCATTTTTTGCATAAATTCAAGTGTGTTAACGTCTCAAAAAGCAAAGAAATATGGCCCTTTCACTATGAGAAAAGACAGGAGTTTTGCAGGCGAAAAGATGCATTTCCACCTGCCGGAGGGAAAACAAACAAACAAACAAAAACGGAAGCACACATCACTTGGGACTTTGGAATTAATAAGTAAGATATATCCTTTTTTTCCCCTTGGCCTTTTTTCCCCTTTTACCGTCCCTTTTGGAGGCCTCCAACTGATTGGTTCCAATGGGGTGTCCTACAATAACCTTCTCATATACTTTAGTCTATGTGAAATTAAATTTTCTGCCCTCAGTCTTTGTTATAGTTACAATTGACTCTTTTTGCCATATTCTAGTCCAGCGTGTGTTAACTACCACCAGGCTGCTGCCTCTCACTGTAAGGCCTGGTCTACACTAGGAATTCACAACAATATAGCTATGTCTAGGAAAAAACCCTCACCACATCCTTGAGAGACGTAGAAATACCAACCTAACCCCCTGTGCACACAGCACTAGGTCAACAGAAGAATTCTTCTGTCAGCCTAGCTACTGGCTCTCAGGGAGTTGGATTACCTATGCCAATCCCTCCCATCAGCGTACGTTGTGTCTACACTAAAGTCCTACAGCAGTGCAGCTGCACCAATGTAGCAGTTTAACTGTAGACATAACTGAATATAGGCCCTGAATAAACACATACTAAGAGGCAGTTCCTGCCCCAAAGAGTTTACAGTCTGCACAGATGAGACAAACATATATGTGGAAGTAAGGAAGTATGATTATCCTCATTTTACAGACAGCAAATTAAGGCATGGCGAGATGAAGTGACTTGCCCAAGGTCACACAAGAAGTTTGTGACAGAGCAGAGAATTGACCTCAGATCTCCCAGTTTAATGCCTTAGCAACAAAACCATCCTTCCTCATTAAAAGCTGGATTTTCTCTCTTGACCTGAGCAGCACCAAAAGGAGCACATCACAGCAGAGAATATGCTCCTTTATCTTCATACAGATAGGAAAAAAGTAACCTATGTGTATTCAGAGATATGTTGTTGAAGGTCGAGAGACCTTTAACATTAAGCCACTTTGACAAGTGTCCAGTTTGACAGCACTTTTTTAATTATTATTTTGGGTATACCTGCTATTGCATGGGCACACATCTGTGTACTTAACCCAATTCTCTATTCCAGAGCTTAAACTAAAAACAAAGCCATGATTTCCTATGTTGCACAGTAAAACTGCATTTACAAATTATCTCCCACTGTGTCATGGCTGCAACTAATATTAAGCTTGCGGTTTGATTGTTTTAAATTGATTCCTACAGCAAGTTCCACATTTTCAAAATCAGCTAAAAAAAATAAAAGCCCCTAGAAAAACATGTAAAGATAGTACTAAAAACTGTGAGGATACCATGGTGAAAGATGCAACTCCATGAAGGATGGTTTTGTGGTTAAGGCCCTAGAGTGTGACTCAGGAAATCTAGCTTCAATTCCAGTCTCTGAGATCTGGGTGAAGTTTGCCCAAGCTTTCTATGCCTCAAGTAGTAATTAGTATTATTAAAAAGCGCATGTTTAGAATAGGGCTGTCAAGCAATTAAAAAAATTAATCATGATTAATCGCACTGTTAATAATAGAATACCATTTAGTTAAATATTTTGGATGTTTTCTACATTTTCAAATATATTGATTTCAATTACAACACAAAATACAAAGTGTAAAGTGCTCACTTTATGTTTATTTTTATTACAAATATTTCCACTGTAAAAAAACAAAAGAAAGAGTATTTTTCAATTCACCTAATACAAGTTCTGTAGTGCAATCTCTTTATCGTGAAAGTTTAACTTACAAATGTAGAATTATATACAAAAAAACTGCAGTCAAAAATAAAACAATGTAAAATTTTAGAGCCTGCAAGTCCACTCAGTCCTACTTCTTCTTCAGCCAATCGCTCAGAAAAAACAAGTTTGTTTACATTTGCAGGAGATAATGCTGCCTGCTTCTTGATTACAATGTCACCTGAAAGTGAGAACAGGCATTCCGATGGCACTGTTACAGCCGGTATCGCAAGATATTTACGTGTCAGATGCACTAAAGATTCATGTGTCCCTTCATGCTGCAACCACCATTCCAAAGGACATATGTCCATGCTGATGATGCTTGGTAAAAAAATAATACCTTAATTAAATTTCTGACTAGACAAATTAGAGGATTCCTAGACAAATTAGAGGATTGGGCCCAAAGAAATCTGATGAGGTTCAACAAGGACAAGTGCAGAGTCTTGCACTTAGGACGGAAGAATCCCACGTACCGCTACAGACTAGGGACCGAATGGCTAGGCAGCAGTTCTGCAGAAAAGGACCTTGGGGTTACAGTGGACGAGAAGCTGGATATGAGTCAACAGTGTGCCCTTGTTGCCAAGAAGGCTAACGACATTTTGGGCTGTTTAAGTAGGGGCATTGCCAGAAGATCAAGGGACATGGTCGTTCCCCTCTATTTGACATTGGAGAGGCCTCATCTGGAGTACTGTGTCCAGTTTTGGGCCACACACTACAAGAAGGATGTGAAAAAATTGGAAAGCGTCCAGTGGAGGGCAACAAAAACAATTAGGGGACTGGAACACATGACTTATGAGGAGAAGCTGAGGGAACTGGGATTGTTTAGTCTGCGGAAGAGAAGAATGAGGGGGGATTTGATAGCTACTTTCAACTACCTGAAAGGCGGTTCCAAAGAGGATGGATCTAGAATGTTCTCAGTGGTAGCAGATGACAGAACAAGAAGTAATGGTCTCAAGTTGCAATGGGGGAGATTTAAGTTGGATATTAGGAAAAACTTTTTCACTAGGAGGGTGGTGAAGCACTGGAATCCATTACCTAGGGAGGTGGTGGAATCTCCTTCCTTACAGGTTTTTAAGGTCAGTCTTGACAAAGCCCTGGCTGGGATGATTTAGTTGGAGATTTGGTCCTGTTTTGAGCAGGGGGTTGGACTAGATGACCTTCTGAGGTCCCTTCCAACCCTGATATTCTACGATTCTATAACTGAATTCCTTGGGGAAGAATTGTATGTCCCCTGCTCTGTTCTACCTGCATTCTGCCATATATTTTCTGTTATAGCAGTCTCGGATGATGACCCAGCACATGTTCATTTTAAGAACACTTTCACTGCAGATTTGACAAAACGCAAAGAAGTGCCTTCCAAATTCTGAGAGGGACGAGGTGTGGCGCATGCTTTCAGAAGTCTTAAAAGAGAAACGCTCCAATGCAGAAACTACAGAACCTGAACCACCAAAAAAGAAAACCAAGCTTCTGCTGGTGGCATCTGACTCAAATAATGAAAATGAACTTGCGTTGATCCGCACTGCTTTGGATTGTTATCAAACAGAACCCATCATCAGCAAGGAAGAAAAAATGATGATGAATGCATGTCCTCTGGAATGGTGGTTGAAGCATGAAGGGACATACGAATCTTTAGTGCATCTAGCATGTAAATATCTTGAGACACCGGCTGTAACAATGCCATGAGAATGCCTGTTCTCACATTCAGGTGACATTGTAAACAAGAAGCAGGCAGCATTATCTCCTGCAAATGTAAACAAACTTGTTTATCTTAGCGATTGGCTGAACAAAAAGTAGGACTGAGTGGACTTGTAGGCTCTGAAGTTTTACATGGTTTTGTTATTGAGTGCAGTTATGTAATTTAAAAAAAATCTACATTTGTAAGTTGCACTTTCATGATAAAGAAATTGTACTACAGTACTTGTATGAGGAGAATTGAAAAATAAAGTTTTGTTTATCATTTTATAGTGTAAATATTTGTAATAAAAAAAATATGCACTTTGATTTCAATTGAAACACAGCATACAATATATATGAAAATGTGGAAAAACATCCAAAATATTTAATACATTTCAATTGGTATTCTATGGACAGTGTGATTAAAACAGTGATTAATTTTTTTTTGAATTAATCACATGAGTTAACTGTGATTAGTCGACAGCCCTAGTATAGAAGTATTAAGACTTCCTTTCTCCATCCATTTTTCTGTCTAGATTATAAACTCATTGGGGTAGATGCTGTCATTCTTATTGTGTATTTGTACTAGTGGCTGGCACAATGGAGCCCTGATTTTGGTTGCAGCCTCAAGGCATTTCTTTAATACAACCAGCAACAATGAAGCTCCTGTTAATTTGTGAGAAATTACAACAAAATATCCTGACACATGATACAGCAACTAGATTGTTCCTGACAGCATTTCTGTATAGTAGAGGTGCCCAGTCTTTGCAACACTGAGGGTCCCATTGACAATTTGCCAGGAACCCAAGGGCCTGGTAACTATTTATCTGAGGGCTGTGTTTTATGGTTCCATGGGCCACCGCTGGCATTGGGGCCATACTTCAGGCATGCCTAGTGTAAAACATGTAACATCATGAGATCCCGGTAACCAGAACATTCAGAAGTGAATTCTTGCTACATGGCTAAGTGTTCCTCTTTCTCTTCAAAATTTAATCAAGCCAATTTCAATGACATCAAAGCCAAATATGCCTATTACTCTCTCTTCCCTGAATATGTTGGTACATATGCCAATCCTGTGCAAAACAATTACACAGTGAGTCAACTGGCCAAATCACAAAAGCCACAAACTAATTTTTTGCCCAGATCCCTAAATGGCCCCCTCAAGCATTGAACTCACAACCCTGGGTTTAGCAGGCCAGTGCTCAAACCACTGAACTATCCCTCCCCTTACTTCTCACACTGAAGGAAGCTGCTCATAGTGCTACATCATGCTACATCACATGCAGGACACACAAATGTATTTTCAGCCAAACCACAACAAAAACCCCCTTCCTTTTTCCAAAAATAAAATCCTCTCAGATATAACAGTACTCTATGGAACAAAGTACCTGCCTCAACAAGTGGCTCTCAGTTTTACTAACTCTCTGACGCAATTAGTCTACTAAACGCTTCTCTTCCCAACCCCAAGCAACAATTTGAAAAAATTAAAGAAAAAAACAGAAAAAAATTCCATATCTCCAAGGAATTACAAATCTCCCTCTCAGGTACATCAACAGCATAGTTATTATTCACTACCCATCTCTCTAAAAACAGCATTTATTCTTGCAGACACTGGCATAGAGCCGCCAACACAGAGTACATATGAAGTGAGGGGGAGAGAGATCTGTTGTGATTAGTATTTTCAGTGCTGGCCATCCTAGCTGATGTCTGCCTTTTTTATACTGACAGCTTGCTGGAAAACTATGTGGCAATACAAAGCGCAGCCAATCACTCTGATCGCTTGCTGTGCCAAACTATCTGACAGAGGGCTCTAGCTCATAAAGAACCTCAAATGCAGGATGCTGCAGCACAAAGCTCAGCTGCACCTCTCGCAGACTGCAAACTAAACAATGACATGTATTTAATGAGAGCAGCTTAACACTGCTTGGTGACGGCGCTTCTTTTTTTTTTCTTCCTTGTCTAAATCCACGAGCTATAGTTTAAGTCATTTAGCGTGTCCATTTACCACAGCAATCAGCAAACAAAAACAGGTAGCCACAAGGGAACATTCAGCTACTTTGTGCTTTAGCAACTGGAGGTTGGTACCAATTGAGCTGTGGAATGCTTCTGGTTTCCCAAGAATGCATATAGAGCTATAAGCCCCCAGCTACACAAAGGACTCAGGCTAAACCATCTTGAGTAGATTGCCAAAAGAGAGATTTTTTTAAAAGCAAATACAAAAACACCTGTCAAGCAACGTGAATTCAACTGTAATGGCAAAAGCAGCAGCAAGAATTAAATGTGCCTTTGTGCAATTTAAGTTGTTTTTTCTGCAATATTACTATTACAGATGGGCCCTTCTGTTAAGGAAACAGAGACGGGACAGGGATGCATTTACCATTCTCTCTCTTTCAAGCAAGGTGGGTCACAAGTTGCCTGCACTGATGGAAAGGCAAGCTAATGGAGAACTGTCTCCTCTTTGGACCTATTATCAGGAAGAGTTCTTCCTCTCTCATCCAGCAACTTAATGGTGACATGAATGTGTCTGAGCTGAGAAATGCTGTAACTCAAGATCAGCACTGAATGACCATCTTGGTTTAGCTCATGTATTTCAGCAATAGATCAGATCAAGGGAAAGGTAGGCTGAGTGAGATGCAGTAGCAGCCTAAGTCCACTGAGATACTCCAGTGAATCAGCTTACATTGCAATGGAGAACTGCTCCTACTGTACTGATGAAAAGTGAATTCAGCTCAGATGGTTTAAAGGTTTTGTTCAGGTACTTATCTGAACCCCTGTATCTGGAAATCAGTCTGGAAGACTTCCAATGATTCTGTCTTTATGTGCCTCTATTTTGGTATTTCAGTGCTTCCACGTCAGGCCAAAAGCCAGAAATGCTACAACTACAT
The DNA here is from genome assembly GCF_965140295.1 of Lepidochelys olivacea. Taxonomy (NCBI): domain Eukaryota; kingdom Metazoa; phylum Chordata; order Testudines; family Cheloniidae; genus Lepidochelys; species Lepidochelys olivacea. The sequence continues at coordinate 74,315,441 of NC_140417.1, read as the reverse complement.
GACACATTGTGTTTGCTGTGTTTGTAAACAAGTGGTAATGTGATGTAATTCTCCAATTTACATGCCACGTCTTGGAAGGATAAATGTAGAGAGACCAGAATATCAGTCGCAATTCAATATGTGGATCTGAAAGGCAATATTGCCTCAGGCCACATACATGATTGACACAGGGACGCAAACTGCTGTTTTGATTTCTCAGTGAACAGAGAGTTGTGTAAGGTAGTGTTAATGACAGATCTGTATTAACAGCTACACTAACAAATAAATTGAAATATCTAATTTTATACATAGGTCAACTGATTTAAATTTTGGTTTACACACTTTTAGCGAGAAGGTGCTGACTAGTTAGACACTTATTTTTAAACCAACGCAAATGACTGGATTGCACACATAGAGCCTGAGTTTGCCACTGCCTGTTTGTCCTGAAATCATTAACTTCTGTGGAAAGCAAGTGCAAAATCGCAGATCAGAAAAGTCGCATTTTATGCACACTCTTCACAGTTGTAAATGACTCCATAAGGTACCAAGCAGTTTCAAACCAGGCCCATTGTTAATTTTTTCCCTCTTAAAGAAGCAGATTTTTTTTTTAAAGTTTGCCTGCATTTTTGGCTTATGAAACATAATTGTGTGCAATGATTTAAGTCTGCTAATTTTTCTGAACCACTTTTGTCCATCCCTAGAACAGAGATACCTTTCCTATCATATGTCTGTACCCAGGGCGGTGCAACTTCTGAAACAGAAAGGTAGGAAGTCATTTCTACTGTAAGCTTGCTTTTTACCTGCCTTTGAAAACCCATTTCATCACCTCAGTTAACTGTGTCAACTGAGACAGCACCTGACTGAATTCGTTGCCAATCGCTTCTTCCAGCAGGCTAGATACTGTGCTCAAACATCACCTGCCCTAACCCCCAATTGTTCTTTGCTGCTTTTCATTAGTTCTTCCATTCAGCACCTCTCTCTAAAAATTCATGTCTTGGCTGTCTGTCAGCTGACTTCTCCCTGCCTCTTTCAACAAGCAGAGGACTCGGTAGCCTACTCACCTGCTTGAACTGCACAAGTGAAAGACAGAAACCTATCAGTATCAGCCAAAGTAGAAGGGAATAGCACACTATTCCATAGCATGATTTTGCTTCTCTTTGGCTAATCAAGGCAATCCATGGCTGAGGCACATGGCCTTACAAAATTCACTATAGGGGTCTGTTGGCCTTTCTTTGAAAGTCCTTACCAGCTGCTTCCCTTATTCCAGGCACTGGTTAGAGTGAGCGATATGCCTCCCCCGCTACACCCACAGCTATGATTTTTGTTCTGCATTGGGAGCTCTTATAAGCAGAATTATTCCCCTCAACATTACCTTCCACATCCTGCTGTGTGCCACTTATTAATACCTCTCCCTCCTTCCTCCCAAAACAAACCACTCATTCATCTACACCACTACAGCTGCAATCAGAAACTTCAAATGATTTATTAACTCTGAGTATGTGATTTTTCTCAGCCTGTTACAACACAGAGAAAAACACATGATTTTTAGAGCCAAACCTTATCCCTTCCCTACATCCAGATGATTGACTTAATTAACAAGTTAATATAAGAGAAACAACCTAAATTCCAGCCTAAGCCTTCTCCCCAGGTTTGGTTCCTCCTAAGACGCCTCTCTTCAAATTGCTCCATCTCAGATGCTGGAATCCTCTCTAAAGAGCCATCCCCCACTGGAGCTGGTTGGAAATTTTTCAACAAAATGGTTTTTCATCTCAACATGCCAATTCGCCAGAACTTTTCATGGACATGTTCAACAGAAAGGTTTCTCAGGTCATCTAGGATGGCATGTCTGAGGTATCTGGGTCTCCCATGTGCCAGGTGAGTGCCCTACTACCAGGCTATTGGCTATCTGAGTTCTCTCTCTCTCATTTTTCCTTCTGATGCAGAATGAAAACTATTTTCAAAAGCTAATTTTTTTCACAAAACAGAGTTCTTTGTTTTCTGGCCAGCCCTATTCCCCACCTCCTTGATATCTAGGGCAGAGTTGACAGCAAGACTCACTTTGCATCTTTCAAGGAGGTTCAACACCTCCCATTGTGGTCAACCTACAGGACTATTCGCCATCTCTCCCCACCCTCCATAATTATACACCTGGCTAGTTATACAAATGGTGAAAACATTTCCTCTTTCCACCAGTTTACAAAGATGTACGGCCTTTGTAACTCGTGATCCTAATTAGTGTAACTGCAGATGCCATGTCTCTCACTCATGTAATCTTTGAATAAAAGCCATGCACATCACACATACTCTACACCAGTGGTTCTCAACCAGGGGTGTGTGTACCCCGGGGGTACACAGAGGTCTTCCAGGGGGTACATCAGCTCATCTAGATATTTGCCTGGTTTTACAACAGGCTACATAAAAAAAGCACTAGCAAAGTCAGTACAAATTAAAATTTCATACAAATAATGATTTGTTTATACTGTTCAATATACTTATATCAGCGGTTCTTAAAAACTGTGGGAAAGTTCATTTTCATGGGGTCACCCGGGCCAGCGTTAGACTCGCCGGGGCCCAGGACAGAAAGCTGAAGCCGGAGTCCCGCTGCACGGGGCTGAAGCCAAAGCCTGAGTTTTTAAGTGAGGTGAAACTTTGGGTATGCAAGACAAACCAGACTCCTGAAAGGCATACAGTACCCTGGAAGGGTTGAGAGCCACTGCTCTGCACCACAGATTGGAGCTGCCATCATGCCCTTTGCCAGGAACCCATCAAAAAAGTCTTCCTTGCTGTGTTTAAGTGGCTGTCTTATACTATTCCCAATTCAAAGTTCAGTTACTTCAACACTCAAGAACTGCCGCAGCCAGGAAAGAGAACCCCCAGGATGGATTTTAAATACTCTTCATGGAATTTAAAAACATCTCGAATGTCACACAACTTTGTCAGGCATCATGGGGGCCTGAACTCAGCTCTGTGGCTACCAAGCTCAATTAACTCACACAACCTGATTAACTGCTGAACAGACCAGTTCTCAAATCCCGTTCTTAAGCAACATGCCTTGTGTGGCTTGAAACCTCTCAGATTCACTGAAGAGGAAAAATTTCCATACTACAAACTGAAGTAAGGCTATGGTGATGCAGGACTCACCACCTGTTCCTGTTTAATAACTGTGTGGTAATAACAGAAATAAACAGAGAGGTTTTAAATTTAAACACTGTTAGAAGTATTATCAAGAAGCATCTGGCTCCCTGAAACAGAAAAATTATTGGGAATATCAGCAATCTGGTGAAAATAGAGTTAATTTAAAATTAGCTGCTAACAAAGAGTTTGGATCTTCAACACTGATTTTTAAATGCTACGGGATGATGCACGTGTGAGTAATCTGAGTGATGGAGGTTGTTCCACTGGATTCACATGGGGACATGCTTGCCCTTAGATCCTAAACAATTATGCCATGATTTACACTGTATAGACCATAGTTATCAGGGCTATGATGGAAAAAAGGGAGATGTTGGAGAAACTTTGCAATACATACAGTATTCTCCTTTCCTAGAGTCAGATTAATCCCACGGACCATCATGGTTTCCACACTGCCTCCTGTGTAGGGCTGTGGCTTAAAAGAACAATCCACCTCTTTGAGTATATCAGGTTAAGTCTCCCAATTTGGAGGCAAGATTTTCACTATAGCTGGCAGAGTTTAAATCAGTCTAATGGTCTGTCCGTCTGCTCCAGATCATTGGGTCTGACACATCCTGTATAGTGGCTGTGAGAGGTTGGAGGAGGGCAGCATAGGAACTAGCTATGCCCACTCTATACTTGCTCAGAACTCCCTCACACCACAGGAATCTCCAGCCGGGGAAAAGCAGCCAGTCACAGCCTGCTTTCAGAATCACAAAGGGAGCAGAGGTGGCCAGGGAACCTTGCTCATTGAATTTAATAAAGAAAGTGAGAATTCATAGCTGGCTTATGGTGACTCTTTTGTACCCACCTGGTCCTGGGCTGTTTCAGAAGCTGGTAAAATTCAGAATTCCCTGGGTGCTTGTCTAAATTACAACATCTTCCCTGGGCTTCAGTACTGTGGCTGCGCCCCCTATGTTGGGGTTTAGGAGGGGTTCCTCAGAAGGTAGCTTTACCACTATCTTCTGCAGTGCCTGAAACTGAGAATCGTTTCTGGCTGTAACCATGGCTGATAGGCTCATTTATATTGTTCCAGCTTTTTTGTGTGTCATAAAGGACATGGAGCAGGGGTGAGTATCTCACCCAGAGTCCACTGAAGACATTGTGAGACTTTCCCTTGACTTCAATGGGCTTTGGATCAGGCCCTAGATAAAAGAATATGAAATAAACCACTGTGATCTGTTTTACATTAAAATATTTTCATTAGACCTTATCTTTTTTCTTTGGGAGAACTGTTATGATCGTTTTAATTAATATCTTGTCAGAAGAAGTAACAATTTACATGGGAGGGCAAATTAATATCTAAATACTAAACCCCTCTGTGCTTTGAATTCAATTCTTCACAATTGTGCCATGCACACATAATGTGTGACTACTGAACAAATGACTTTGAATAAATGAAACTGACCTGAAATTAACAAGGTTGTAAAAGGAAAACTGAATCTTTACCACTGTGCTATTGACTCCCTAGGAGAGCAGGATATACTGTTCCACTGCGTATAATGTTAATGTTGATAATAATTTTATTGTGTCCAATGTAAAAGTTCACATATGTGGGATTTTCTGATTAATGAAATAGCTTTAACAGTGAGCAGCTTCTTTCCAATATTAGAGCGCAAACTGGTGGGTGCCAATTCCCCATCATTCAAACTGTTAATGTTCAGTGCCTCCAAATTCTATTATTCCTTTGCCTATGAGCCATCCATTTAATGAAGTGAAATTAATTTACAGTAATAGGAAATTCTCAGAATTACAGTCTACATGAAAGCCCAGGCTTTAACATGAGAAGAACAAATAATTCAAAAAAATCTAAAAGGCCTTTATACCCTTTAAGTTGGAAAGGTATTAGTCGAGGTACTATATTCCAATCAATATGATAGATCACCAAATACCTCTTTGGAACAGGAACCAATTATGCAAATTTAGATCTATTTTCTAAATGCTGGGAATTTTTTTCCTTTTAATATACTGTAGAATTGTATGTCTTTCTTGGATAGATATATTACATCCATCTTAAAAACACACAGTGTTCACCTCCTCCCTAACGACATGCTTGTACCAGGATATCTGCAGGAATTGCCAACTGAAAACAGGTAAGAGAGACAGTCACTAGGGACTTCTGGTTCATATTTTGCTGGCCTCTGTAAGCACATGTTCTTATTAATATTTCTTATAGGTGGTTGAAATTCTCCCCTCCCCCACCACAAAATTGAAAATACTTTTGATTTCTTCACATTTTCTGATTTGACAAAATATTTCCCATGCTGCTGTATTTCATTCTTGATGGGGGGAAAAAGATCCCACTTTTCTACCTTTTTACTCCCCCCACCCACTAGAAAAATATGTGGGAGAGTAAAAAAAAATCCACAAATGAAATTCTTTTCTCAATAAATACACAAGTAGTGAAGATTATTTAACAAAATGAAAAATTTAACAAAAAATGTTTGAGAGCTAGTTACCTTTTTTGACCAGCTCTGATATTTCTCTCATCCTCCTTCCTCCCATCTGAGTGTTTGACACACATACTTCTAATGTCTTGCTTTAATTAGATTGCAAGCTTTTTGGGGCAGGGACTTTCTCTCTCTGCTCTTACAACACTTAGCACAATGAGGTTCCAGTTTTGACTGGGGGTTCTAGGTGATATCAGAATACAAAATAAATAAATGTTGACCACAGGACATTTGTATACATACACATACTGCTCTGTGCACATACATTAATAGCAGCATCTAGTTTTTATATAACATTTTTCATCAGTAGATCTCAAAGCACTTTACAAAGGAGGTCAGTGTCATACTCATTTGGGGGGATTGGGAAACTGAGGCAGAGAGAGTCATGACTTGCTCAAGGTCAACTCAGGAATCCAGTGGCAGGGATGAACAGAACCTAGGTCTCCTGACTCTCACTTACCTAGATGATCAGTTGAGTTTACCAGGCATCTGGATTAAGGCACTATCTGGAGCCATAGGTGCACTGTAATATGGGGACCCAGTCACTCTGCTCATTTGGTCCCACAGACCATGCCTACTCTCCTGACTGCATGGAATGGCAGTAGAAGGACACACACACACATATCCCTTCCAAAGAGGCTTCTCTCCCTCACCCAGAAACAGGAGTAGAGACAGGAAGACCTCTCAATACCTAGCCCAGCAGCTGTTTGGGTAGAAAGGGCCTGCTATACACTTCTCCAAAAAGCTGTTTAATATATATATATATATATATATATCAGTGTGACAAAGAAATGTTTCCTTCTTTTCTTCACAAACATGGAGTCTTCTTCACTCTCAGATGGACCAGCAGTTTCTTCTAGACTTTATTCTTATGGAAATCTCTTATAGAATGGTTAATAACTACCAATAGAATCTTTCTTTTCTATTTTATTTTATTTTATTGGCCTTTTGGTAAAGTTAAAATAATAGCATTTTTATGTACAGAAAAGCTACTTTTGGCCCATTTTAGATGTTTTCAGAATTTTATTAGTTATAATTTCCTCTCCCTGTGAGTCCTGTATGCTTGGACTCACAGTATAAAATGTGCCTGATGTTAGAGACTGAGGGATCCCAAATAATAGTCCCATCACCATTTTTTTTACAGTTGTCAAACCCCCCTCTAAAACAATATTTCTGCTAGAATCACAGCATATATAGAGTATATGAGTGTGTACGTAATGTGATATAATTATTTTATTTACTCGTTTGTGATGTTCTGCATAACTCATGAATGGCTTCACCAATTGTAGTGAATGGGGTTCATCCCAGATTCATGCAGCTAAAATCTTTACATCACACTCCCTCATGTAGTTTCTTTTTCCTCTGTCTCTTCCTCCTCAGTACACAGATACACACCCTTTCAATTTATACTTCTTCCTAACATAGCACAATACAAACTGTGGGCCAGGCAATGATGTTCCCTTCCTAAGTATGGTGGTGACATTTGATATCTACGTATTTGAGAGAGACAGAACGAGCTACATGTATGGAAACTTAATAAGAGTTAATTGGACCAAGTATTTTCCACTGAATGCATCCAATGAAGTGAGCTGTAGCTCACGAAAGCTTATGCTCATATAAATTTGTTAATCTCTAAGGTGCCACAAGTACTCCTTTTCTTTTAACTGCACCAGTGTAACCCGAACAGCAAAGTTGCAATTCAGATTTGGTGTGTTAGCCTTTCAAAGTGCATTTCATATTTTAAAAAAAATGGTGAATTGTCTTTTCTCATGGTTCAAAGAAGCAAAACATTTAAAAACTGATTTTTTTAAAAAACTTCAGAATAGTTTTCAGTCCACTCATATTTGTGGGTGACTTATTCCCTATAGTTAATGCTCTTTAAAAGGAGTGAGTTTTGCTGGCCTTTTAAGATCATTAAGCCATTTTACATGTAAAATCATGATCAGACAGGTGAAGCAGCTCCCAAAGGAACCCCATAACGCTGACCATTTGTGAATGAGCAAAACTTCCTTGGACGACTTATACAAGAAACACTTGTGGAGAGATTGAGGCCCCAATTCTACAACAGAATCCAAGGGCTCAATTATGTCTGTGTGGAATCCATGCCTTTAAACTATATACTGTTGCCAGTGAAACACAACTCAGAGTATTTATCATTAAGGTTTTTTTCTATCCTTAACCTTATATTCACACTTTTTAAATATCTAAATGCATTCCAGCTCAACTCATTACTCAACAAATGAATTGTTCAGTGTGGTTTTTGCCACAAAGAATGCATATTCAATAAGTAAACTGGAGGTTAGTTTACTTGGGATATCTCTGATGGGTTCTGAGAAGAAAACAGACTCTTTGGCAGAGACTTCACAATTGGAAGGCGCTGTTAGGTCCTTAAGCAAAATGCCTCTGATTGTTTCACAAAAAGTGCGACGTGTAAAGAAACTCTCTGTATAGTATATCAGATGTTTCATATCTAAGGCCTAGTCAAAGGTCTCTCATTCTGCCTGTGTATGCTCACCTCCTTCAGTAAATTGGATATTTCCTCAGCATATACTACATTACAAATGCAGTCTTTCTAAAGCATGTTTTCCCCATTTCCTGTTTAATTTTTCTTTTTTGCCAGTGCACCTAAATCTTCAGTAATTGAAAAACAGTATGTATAAATGGCTCTGCTAAAAGTGAGTAGCAAGTGTTGCATTGATAGTACGTTAAAAATAAATTCAAACCTTGGTTCAATAATCCCTCAGGAAACATTCTAAGGATCTTAATGTTATAAACATCAGCAGCTCAGGAAATTCATAGAATGGAAAATAATTACATGTAATCATGATTACATTATAGATAAGAGGAAGATGACACTTACAGGTTGGGTGCAGGTAGGAATCGAAAGACAGGAAAGAAACAATATCACAGTCCCTGATTTAATGGGGTTTACCTGCCATTTGCGGTAGGAATCGAAAGACAGGAAAGAAACAATAACACAGTCCCTGATTTAATGGGGTTTACCTGCCATTTGCGTCCAAGGTTTGCAACGTGAACAGTCTTACTGGATCTTTTCCTGCTTCAGAACACTCTGATAGCAACCAAAGCTGCCTACCTCCACCTGCACTGAGCAAGATATTTGCATTCTTTACTCACTCCATGCCACTGACACCTTGAGGGTTGTATTACTTCAATGTGCTCTAAAGCCATCTGGACTATTAGCACCAACTTTCATGCAGAGAGAGCATATTTTACATCTGTGCTCTGTATGGTTTGCCAACTGATTTTCAAGTGGAGTTCAAAGTATTGGTAGGTTAAATCGCCTGGGATGTGCCCATTTGAAATACCACCTCTCACTGCATGTGATACAGTTATGGTTGTGATCATCTGAAATGTCTGAGTTTAGTATAAATTTTAGCCAGTATAAATAAGGATGGCAAAAGTGTGATCCTAGAGTAAGGTCATTGGTTCTGGAATGAGATTCTGAACTACTAGAGCCAATATTTGGACCTTCAGGAAACATCATTAGATTCAGCTGCTCTCCCAGATTTTCTTTGTGGGAGAGGTTCACTGGGGGGATAAGTGAGTAAAGACAGGAGACTCTTCATGCATTTGGGAAGGTTTTCTCTTTTAGGAGGTGTAATTCTTACTCTCTCATTTTGCTAAGATTTGTGTAATATCTGTGGTGATCAAACATGTCTGTGACTGATCAGGGACTACAGCCTGCCTGAAAACCCTGTGTACGGGGAGAGCATGCCGGCCCCTGGATGGTGAGGCTGAAGCTTAGGAATTGGGGTCAGTGTTGGGACAGTTAATTGCTGCAAAGCAGGCTACAGCTGGAGATTTGGTGGTTTTGCTATTTTCAGTTTGACTTTAAGTGAAAGACTTTGAGTCCCCAGAATGGGTTGGACTCTTATGTGGCTTGGGTGGAGGACCCAGTCAGTCCTCTGGCCAAAGACAACACTGGATAAACTGAGGCAGATTGACTGCAATATCACTTCCAGCCACAAGGTGGTGTGTTGGGTGGTGCATCTAGGAAAGTTACCATAAGACAAATTTTAACTAGTTTTCCGTTTTAGAATTTATACCAGGTATCTTTGGAGGCAAGATCATCAGAGTTCATCAGCCCCTTCCACACATAAATGTTAGGAATTGATAAGTTTAGGATATTTTTAGCAGACGTTTTATTGAAAAACAAAAACAAACCTACCCACATGAGACGAATGAGCATGTGATTTAGGCAGTGGCTGTGACTCATAAATACTGAATTGAATTCCTGGCTCCGCCCCAGATTTCACATGTAACCTTAAGTTGCCTGGAAATAAAAAGGGATGTAAATCATTTCCTAGATCACAGTGATTTTGTGAGGATAAAAAATCATGAATGTTTGTGAGGCTCAGACACTAGCTTGGTGGGCCAGAAAAGCACGTAGACAGCAGATAAATATTTTTGTTTGATGGAATTTTCTCATTTTGAACCTAAATCTGGAAACCTTAACTCAAACTTCATTCATACCTACAAAAGTGTTATCTTTAAACCGTGTGGTATTGGTAACTGTAACTGTCTGAGAAAACTGCCTGTGTAAAAATTAGAGAGAAAAGGTGGATGAGGTAACTTCTTTAATTGGACCAAATTCTGTTAGTGAAAGAGACAAGCTTTAAAGCTCCACAGAGCTCTTGTAAAGGTCAACAAACATCATATGTAAAACTTACGGGTTTCTGTTTGATTTTATTTACTCTCCGTATCATTATGTCTCACTGTAGATTGAATCTGCCATTTGCTATCAGGGACTGTCAGGTACTGCACTGACCCTATCAAAAAAGCTGTAATAAGAACATCAAGACTTATTAATATTTGATAGGTCTTCCTTGGCCATACAATGAATTGGCTACGGGGGAGGCTGAGCTACCAGGAACCGTTTTTTGCCCTTACCAGGCTTGGACTTCAGGTGAGTGTCAACCAAGCAACAGCTCACCGGCTGAGGGCTTTGAGGCTGACCAAGACAGTCAAATGACAGAGAAGACTGGAAAGTTATAAAAGGACAAGGTCTGTTCAGAGTAGCTCTCTCACTAAGAAGAACAAGGTAAGATTGGGCAGGAGGAAAGGAGGAGTCTGGGACCTTGGAAAGACTGACCAAAACCCAAAATGGGTTCTTGGAGTGGTAAGGATATTAGAGGAAAGGTTTGTGTGTACCGGATCTGCACACACAAACCTTTAATTTTTGCCTGGATCTGCAAGTCTGTTGTGCTTTCTCTATCAGTAAAGTGAACATATTTTAGAAATCCTTTTGTTGAGTCTGAGTGTTAGACAGTCCCCAATCCTTTTGTTGAGACTGGGGTCAGACAGTCCCCAAAGAGCAAAACAGTAAAACACCAAGGTTGCCACATTTTGGGTGGTACTCAGAGCATGCAGCAGCTACTGGGGAGGCTTGGGAGAGCTGGGCTAGTTTCAGAGCCTTGGCAATTGGACCATGGCGTCTCCTCTGCCAAGAGGGGTGTCAGACATAGGGTCAGCACCTGGAGTGTGGGCCTAGAAGTCTGGAGCCAGAGTTAGTGCCTAATTCTGTCTAGAACAAGCCAAAGGCACATGGGACCCAAGGTTTAAGTCTGGTACAGCAGCCTGGTGAGTGTTTAGCAGGTTTATAACTAACTAATAATGGCAGATGTGAAAGCCTGGTTTTAAGTTGTCAATACTAATGCCTATAAATTATGTTTTATCTAAAGGAGAAAAAGTCAAGAGATTACTGAACATGTGTAAAAAAGGGGATGGGGCTGAATGTGACATCAAGAACAGCCCCAGGGCAAAGGGCACCCAGATATCTGGTAAAGAATTAGAGCTGGTTTAACCAGTTCAAGTGTCCCCAATTCTTTAATGTCATGAAATTATCTGATAAGAGTCATGCAAGGTGTCAATGAAAAGCTCATGACTTACCCATTAACGACAATTTTGTGTAATGCAGATGCAAGCAACTGAAGCAAAGTTATGGACATAAACTGAAATTATAATTCTTAAAATGTGTTTGCCAGCCAAGCAGAAATCCCCCACCCTAAAAAAAGAATTTGTTTTCCCTACAGGGGAGTTACTTCCAAAGTATTTTGAAAGACAAAGAGAATGTATTTACATATCACCTAAACAGACCCATCAAGCTAACAAGGGGTACAGGCAAAGCTCACACTATCATGGCGGGGTGCTGGGGGGAGGTCTTGAGAGATCTTGGGATTGTCCAAACCTACAACCCATTTGTATTTACTGTTAACAAACGATTCGTCCCAACAGGGTTTTAGGCAGCAAATCCTAATAAGAAATTGACATATCCTATATAATGCAATTTTTCTTCTAATAAAAAATGAAGAAGAATCAAAGAACTATACCCAAAAGTAATTGTAAAGACCCCTGCATCTTGTACAACATTTGACTTGTTTGGGCTTTTTGGTGAGGGTGGGATCAAGAGAGTTACTAACGTAAGGGAAAGCTTATGACACAAAGAACCTTTCACATCTGACACTGGATCAAATCCAACCCAGGTCAAAATTGAAAGTTCTTTACCCCATCTGTCAGGGTTCCCTCCCCACTCTGAACTCTAGGGTACAGATGTGGGGACCCGCATGAAAGACCCCCTAAGCTTATTTCTACCAGCTTAGGTTAAAAACTTCCCCAAGTGTCTTCAGCTGCTTTTTGGAAGCTGTTGATAGAGCAATTCCAAAAGGGCAAATAAAAGTCTGGTGGAAAGGGGCAGGGTGTTAGAATATTGACTTGTATGGGTACCAGTCTAAGATCTGTGTTTACTCCTTTATAATAGGAGGTCACTAGATCAGTGTTCTTGGATCTGAAAATAAGTTGCATTCCCTTGACGCATGCATTCAGCTAGCTGATGTCTGTAGCTGCTGCCCTGAAATGCTACTGGGTTATTTTCAAGGTGCTACTGCAATTCAAAATCAAAACCAACTAAACCATAAAACTATGCAAAGTTCACACATTACACTTTAAAAAAAATAAGAATGTGTTTTCCAGGTCTGAGACCATGGATGGGATTATTAGAAATCTTTGTTATTTTGTCTGGATTGAGTTAATTTTTTCTTTTCACACAGCAACCTAGAAAATGGATCATTCAATAAAGTGTTAATTTGTGATCCCCAGGGGTTTGCTTTTCTTTAACAATATCATATTCATCCAGTGATGATGTAAGTGTGTTTGGAGGTTTTTTGGTCTTAAATGGACCATTCTTCAGTTAGCTGAAACAGCGTCCTTTCATTCAAACAGCAAGGGGTATTTTTCAAACGAACAGTCAGGAAAAATTGCTAATGATTCATAATATTAAATCTCTTTTAAAAGAGGGTCAAGGGTATTTTCTTATAAGAGCTATTAGGTTTTTGATGCCTTCCATACAGTTCTATTTAATCTCTCCTAATATTATGATTCAAATACTTCTCTCTGCTTCCAATAAAAGGTTTTCGTGAAATAAATGTGACTGCCAACCTGAATATTCTTGTCTCTTAGCCTGGCTAACTCAGACTTCCTCATGGAGATCGCTACTACACTCTGCTGTAGATATTGGCTGCAACTCTGATTTTTTTCTCATCATAGTTCTGTTAGATAATACCATTTACAAAAATGGTAAAAGGAGCCCAATTTTGCTTTTAAAGGGAAAATATTCCTTTTCTCCTATAGTGGAAGTCCTTTGTGTCAAAATCAAAGTCCTAAAGAATCTCCTATTTATGCACTTCTTCACCTTCTAGGTCCTTTCTCTGATTATTAATTATTTGTAACACAGTAGCACCTAAGGGCTCCAACCAAGATTGGTGCTAACTGCTGTATAGACCCATAGTAAGTGACAGTCACAAACTATCTTTACAGACACAGAGAAGAGATTACAATATAAACTGACAGGATAGATGCAGGATATGAGGGAAGCAGAGTTAACAGAGGTGAAGTGACTTGACTAAGGTCACACAAGTCAGTGGCAGAGTCAGGAATAGAACTCAAATTTTCTGAATCTCTCACTTACACCAGTGCAAAGTCAACTAGAGCACAAATAGAGAATTAGATCCAGAGTGTCCAGTTTATGAGAGTCTAAAATCAAAAAGATCTTTATATCCTTTGAAGATCACAGCACTAACATGGTTTGGTTTGCTTTCCTAACCAATCTATCAACCTCGCAATCAAGCTGCACTAGTCTTCAGGAAACCCAGATTCTCATCCTGTATTCTCATTTCTAAAACTAGTAAGGATCATGGAGGCAGCTTTATTGGAAGAGTAGCAGGACTGATGGAAGGAGGCTAGCCACAACTCAGGAATTTTGCAGATGTACTTACAATGTGAGGAGCAGAATAAAAAAGAATTTTCAGGGTTATGATGCAGACACTGGTCACAAGCTAAATATGGATCAACAGTGGAACACTTTTGCAAAAAGAAGAAAACATTCTGGGATGTATTAGCAGGAGTGTTGTAAGCAAGACATGAGAAGTAATTCTTCTGCTGTACTCCATGCTGATAATGCCTCAACTGGAGTATTGTGTCAAGTTCTGGGTGCCACATTTCAGGAAAGATGTGGACAAATTGGAGAAAGTCCAGAGAAGAGCAACAAAAATGATTAAAGGTCTAAAAAGCAAGCTATGAGGGAAGATGGAAAAAATTGGTTTGTTTAATCTGGAAAAGGGGGACATGAAAACAGTTTTCAAGTACATAAAAGGTCATTACAAGGAAGAGGAAGAAAAATTGTTCTCCTTAACCTCTGAAAATAGAACAAGAAGCAATGGGCATAAATTGCAGCAAGGGCGGTTTAGGTTGGACATTTGGAAAAGCTTCCTAACTGCCAGGGTAGTGAAGTACTGGAACAAATTACCTAGGGAGGTTCTGGAATCTCCATCATCTCTTCATACAATCCATCAGGTGCCTAACTCGCGCATGAAAATTCCACTAGGCAGCAGAGCATCTGAAGTTAGGTGTGGCAACACTAAGCTTTAGAGCCTGTTGTGTATCTGACCCACTGAAGTCAATTAATGGTTAAAGCTAAGCACAGGTTGAAATATTTTACTGAAGTGGTGTCCAAGTTTTGATTGAACAATCTTATATTTGTATTTTCATCTAGTCTAACACATGGTAAACTAAAGAAATGTATATCTGTTCAAAATATAGATTGTAAAAACAAATAAAATGTAAAGTACTCTCCTTATTCAATGTTGACTTGAATATAAAATTCTGCCTTAGCTCTAGATTTTATAACCAAAAGGTTCTCTAGTCACTAATTTCAAATTCACATTAAAAGAACAAGTAAATATAAAAATCAAACAGCCTGGGGCAAAGAGAAAAGAATGTAGCTACTTCTACTGTAAATTGGAGGCAGGGGCTGGCAGGAATATGCGTGCACCGAACTAGAAAATAAGAAACACTTGTTTTGTTTTATTAGACTGGAGTAAAGTTATAAGAATTTTTTTAAATAGATTTTTGCCACTGTAACCAAACTTTAAGAGCACCATCTCAGATGTCCTGCTACTGCAAAAGGCGCTCCTGAACTTCGCTATCTGCCCCTCAAGTTAGGCATGTTCTTCTCCTCTGCTACATAAACTTCCCTCAGACCTTGACACCGGTCCTTGACCATGTCTGCAAATGCAGATGGAGTCACAAAGATTCTTAATGTTTTTTTCAATTCTGAAATTCTCATCCTTTGCCCTAACACACACATACCCTTCTGAAAGATAAGTCATAGCCTACTTTGCATAGCTTTCCTAGATTACATCTGCACCACAATGTTGCCCCAAGTCATAAACCCATCTGCATGAAAAAAGTGAACATGATTATAAAAGATGTTTGATACTAAAGCCCAAAACAAAATACTTTGCTTCGAAAATCAATTAAGGTTGCTATGTGACAATATACTTCCTAGCACATCATTAATGTAGTTAGTCATCACATTCCTGTTTTTTAAAAGCAAGGACATTAATAGATATGGATGTCCTAAATAGTACATTGTCACATCACAAACAGAACATTGTTATTCCTGAATACCAAAAAAAAAAGTATATTTCATCACAAAACTACCCTGACTCATAGAATCATAGAATATCAGGGTTGGAAGGGACCTCAGGAGGACATCTAGTCCAACCCCCTGCTCAAAGCAGGACCAATCCCCAACTAAATCATCCCAGCCAGAGCTTTGTCAAGCCTGACCTTAAAAACTTCTAAGGAAGGAGATTCCACCACCTCCCTACGTAACGCATTCCAGTGTTTCACCACCTTCCTAGTGAAAAAGTTTTTCCTAATATCCAACCTAAACCACTGCAACTTGTGACCATTACTCCTCGTTCTGTCATCTGCTACCAATGAGAAAAGTCTAGATCCATCCTCTTTGGAACCCCCTTTCAGATAGTTGAAAGCAGCTATGAAATCCCCCCTCATTCTTCTCTTCCGCAGACTAAACAATCCCAGTTCCCTCAGCCTCTCCTCATAAGTCATGTATTCCAGTCCCCTAATCATTTTTTTGCCGTCCGCAGGATGTTTTCCAATTTTTCCACATCCTTCTTGTAGTGTGGGGCCCAAAACTGGACACAGTACTCCAGATGAGGCCTCACCAATGTCGAATAGAGGGGAACAATCACGTTCCTTGATCTGCTGGCAATGCCCCTACTTATACATCCCAAAATGCCATTGGCCTTCTTGGCAACAAGGGCACTCTGACTCATATCCAGCTTCTCGTCCACTGTAACCCCTAGGTCCTTTTCTGCAGAACTGCTGCCTAGCCATTCAAATCCCTAGTCTGTAGTAGTGCATGGGATTCTTCCATCCTAAGTGCAGGACTCTGCATTTGTCCTTGTTGAACTTCATCAGATTTCTTTTGGCCCAATCCTCCAATTTGTCTAGGACCCTCTGTATTCTATCCCTACCCTCTAGCGTATCTACCTCTCCTCTCAGGTTAGGGTCATCTGCAAACTTGCTGAGGGTGCAATCCACACCATCCTCCAGATCATTAATGAAGATATTGAACAAAACCGGCATGAGGACTGACCCTTGGGGTGCTCCACTTGATACCGGCTGCCAACTAGACATGGAGCCATTGATCACTACCTGTTGAGCCCAACAATCTAGCCAGTTTTCTATCCACCTTATAGTCCATTCATCCAGCCCATACTTCCTTAACTTGCTGGCAAGAATACTGTGGGAGACTGTGTCAAAAGCTTTGCTAAAGTCAAGGAACACCATGTCCACTGCTTTCCCTTCATCCACAGAGCCAGTTATCTTGTCATAGAAGGCAATTAGATTAGTCAGGCATGACTTGCCCTTGGTGAATTCATGCTGACTGTTCCTGATCACTTTCCTCTCCTCTAAGTGCTTCAGAATTGATTCCTTGAGGACCTGCTCCATAATTTTTCCAGGGACTGAGGTGAGGCTGAGTGGCCTGTAGTTCCCAGGATCCTCCTTCTTCCCTTTTTTAAAGATGGGCACTACATTAGCCTTTTTCCAGTCATCCGGGACCTCCCCTGATCACTATGAGTTTTCAAAGATAATGGCCAATAGCTCTGCAATCACATCCGCCAACTCCTTTAGCACTCTCGGATGCAGCGCATCTGGCCCCATGGACTTGTGCTCGTCCAGCTTTTCTAAATAGTCCCGAACCACTTCTTTCTTCACAGAGGGCTGGTCACCTCTTCCCCATGCTGTGCTGCCCAGTGCAGCAGTCTGGGAGCTGACCTTGTTCGTGAAGACAGAGGCAAAAAAGCATTGAGTACATTAGCTTTTTCCACATCCTCTGTCACTAGGTTGCCTCCCTCATTCAGTAAGGGACTGTTTTTAAATGTATTATTTTTGCTATCTCAATTTGAATGTCTAAACATTGACTTTTAAGGGATACTGTTCAATTGATGTAATTTACCATCTTAATTAATGTACTTATCAAATGACTATTCAGGGGGTTTTGTTTTGTTTGGGTCTGAGCGGGAGGCTAGAACCTTTTTCTTGAGAACAATGTTTTGTTTTTAGTTAACAGGAAAAGTTTGTAAGCTTGTTGATTTATGGTAAAAATTGATATGTATGAAGATTCACATTAAAGGCTGATCAATTTCTTTTACAGGAGAGTTTTGTGTTGTGTTTATATTTTAAGATTACAAATAATAAAACAGTATTCATTTGTCTCAGACTTAAGGGTGCTGTTTGGTCATAAATATGCATGTCTTTGCACTTGGCAAGAAACATTTGTTTTATTTTGATATGGGTAGTGTAAGCTTTATGCTATCCTTAAACTTTAATTTCCTGGTATTTACATATTTTGGGGTTATTATATTTAATATGATAAACAAGTGCGATTTTTCATTTAGCAAGCATAACTGGTTTCTAAAAATAGTTTTTGGCTGGTTAGTTGGTGGGTTTTGGAATCATTTTTTAACATGTTCTTTTTTCTTTTTGTAATGATCCGTCTGGTCAATGAACACTTATGAAAGACTTGGCACCATGGCATCTGAACATGGTATATCAAATAAACTATAACAATGAGACTGCCAACGATAATCAGTAACATCCACCTATGTTTTGAATTTTGTGGGGAAATGTGATTTCATTGACCTGACAGACGAACACAAAGAAAAGTCTCTCTCTCCCTCACACAAAGGAGCCATTTTAAAAAGTTCTTTATTCTCAAAATGTGCTCAATCAAAAACTATCATTAAAAATATCTCTTATAACCAGTATTTTCTGAGATTTAACTCTAAAAATGTTGAATAAATGTAGGTTGTTGTTTTGTACATATTTTTTAATTAAAATATGTATAAAGTTGTTTCTAATGAACCCTATGGAAATATGCTATTATTTGCATTAGGTTAGCATGGAGACCCCAGCCAAGGAAGGGATCCCATCGCTCTAGGTGCTGAATACACACATTACTCATGGGGGGAATTCTGCACCACTGCACATGTGCAGAATTTGTGTCTCCCAAGGATTTCTTTGCTTTCTTTCAAATGACTTTCTCATGGGGAAGCAAAGAGTAGCCACAAGAGTGCATGCGACCCTCCCCAGCAGTATGTTCCAAGTGCCGAGGGCAGCTGGCAGAGAGGTAAATCACTGTGGAGCAGGGGCAGGACTGGGGAAGACAGCTGGTGGCTCCTACCCCGCGCCAGGCTCAGCTGCTAGACCCGGTTGGTCTGGGGAGAACAGGACTTCCTCATCCCGTGCACGGCATCCGGAGCTGGGTCAGACCCATCCCCAGATTTCTCCCCAGGCTGCAGGAAGCTCTGCAAACTCCCTTCCCCTCCACTTCCTAAACCCATCACTCCTTTGCTACAGGGGGAGGGATCCCTGTACAGGGAACTGCTCCCCCATCTGCCCAACCCCCGTGCATCCAGACCCCCTCATACCTAGACCCTCCCACCGAGCCTCACCCACCTGTACTCAGAACTCCACCCCCACGAGCCCCACTGCCCGTACACCTGGACCACCCTGATGAGTCACCCTCATCTGGATCCCCACCCCACTGAGCCCCAACCAGCTGAACCTGGATCCCCGCCCCACTTCTCCAGCATCTGGATCTCCCATTGAGCCCCCCACACCCAGACCCTCCTGCTGAGCTCTATCCCCACACACCCAGCCTCCCCCACTGAGTCCCAACCCCCTTCACCTGGACCCTCCTGCAGAGTCCCATTACTGTTGCACCCAGAACCCCCCAACAAGACCCTGTGTATCCAAATCCCCGCCCCACCACACCCAGATTGCCCCACACAGAACCATCTCAATCCACACCTGGATCCCCCCACACTACGCCCCTTCACAGTTGGATCCTGCCTTGCTGCGCCTGCCTGCCCACACCTGGTACGGAGGGGCAGGGCCCTGGGGTGTTTCTGGAACAGGTCCGGTCCTTTCGCTGTGTCATGGCGGGGTGCAGTCTCACCACAGAGTCTGTGTCCCAGTGGGGGAGCTGCACAGTGATCTCCCACCTCTGTGCAGCCAGTTGCCTGTGCTCCCCAATGCCATGATGGAGCCTCCACATTTATTTGACAAATACAATTTGCAGAATTTTAAAATATTGTGAGCAGAATTTTTAATTTTTTGGTGCAGAATGCCCTCAGGAGTAACACATAGTAAGAGACAGAGATGGTGCTCAGCTGTAAAGATGCTGGAAACCAGCTGGATCTCCTTATTGAAGAACAGCTCCACACAAAAGGGCGGTTCCCTGTTTGTACACGGCCCTAGGGCCTGTTGTTGTATAGCAACAGAAACATTTTGGAATGTGACTAGCATAAGGTTGGAATATGGGCTGAGCTTCGCTCTGGCTCCTCAGCTTATTGACTGACTCTGGAGGACAGTGCAGTCAGGGCATAAGTTAGAACAGTCCTTATCTACCTTACAACAGGGCCTCAGAATCTTTTTGCCCATCCCTGTTCCATCTTCAGGTGTGTGGAGCTCAGTCTCAGCCCAGAATCAGGATACTAAGTGGAATAAGATAGTGTGGTCATGTCATAAAAAAAGATATAGTTCAAGGCATTGACAGCGATGTACTGGAAGGAACTATTGACTGCTCCCAAAAACCTTTTATTACAATTCTACCACCAGATTGGAGGGAGGTTTGGTATAATTCCCTGGCCTCTGTTAAGAGCCACCCTATATCTGAATTCTGCTTTTTTTCTTGATGGAGATGACTATTTCTGAGACTGATAAAAATACTTCTTTGGAGCAACTTTTCTGAGTTGCAACATACAAAGTTGCAACAAATGGCAGTTATTCCTGAAAAAAACCTGACTTGTCAGTGAAGTTACTTTTGATTTATATCAGTGTAACTGAGCTAAGTATCTTGCTCCCAGTATCTGTTGCATACACCGTTATTTATGTCACCACTGATCTTGGCCTGATTCTCCTCCACTACCTTTTCAATAACTCCATTGAGGTCAAGAGTTTCACACTTAGGATCAGATCAAGACCATAGTGCCAGATATGAATTGTCAATTTAAATCAAATTTTTAATATTCTAACAAACTAAATTTCTGGGGTACAATTCTGGCCCCATTAAAGTCAATGGGAGTTATGCCACTGATATAATTTAATGGAGTCCAGATTTTACCCCAGTACTTAGCAATGCAAATAAATAATTATTTTGCTGTATGTCAGATATTCAGGGCACTATTATACCATTCATTTTCCTGGTCATAGAATGAACATTTTGTAAAAAGCATCAAAAGAATTGAAAGAGTAAAGGCAAAAGTGAGCAATACTTTTGTTAATTTCTTCTTTTTCATCTCTCCTTGCTCTTTATGTATTTGTTTAATTTAGCATGTCTTGTCAATTTTGAATCTCCTGTCCTAACATCTCTTTAGACTATGAGAACTTCAAGCAAATTCCAAGCTTTTTTGATTAATTTTTTATGGCTGAAAACTGTAACAATAAATAATGACTAACTCAAATTATCCTGAGGAAAGAGAGAGAAAAAATCAACTCCCATCAGTGCTATATAAAAAAAATCAATCTTCCTTTTGGAGAAAAGTTTTATCAAATTCTCTCCCTCCCTATTAGTGCTTTAGAACTTCTAGGCTGCATGAGTCTTTAATGAAATATGAGCTAGTGCAAAACTTTTGAACTCCATGTAATATCTTCTCTCCTTTTTCCCAATCAATCATGATAAACTCTCCAAGTGGAAAGGAAAAGAAACAAGAAACAAAACCTTTATAACTTAGACCTTAAAATAGAAAATACAGCATTTTGCAGAATGATCTTGTAGTGCCAATTAGCATGTATGGCTTTGTACTTATATAGTATTTTAGATGTGAAATATCAAAGAGATTTAAGAGACTTACAAAGGTATGTAAGTTAAGCCAAAGTTGTGCCTGTGTAGCATATAACAGCACCAGGATTTAGGCATCACTTCCTTTTTGGGTTGGTATCCTAAAACCCAGAGCAGCACTTCTGTGAAGCAGCATATACCTATAACTCACATTGTATTGCACCAGTAATAGATAAATCTTCAGCAACACCTGAAGTTTTGGTTTCATTCTCAAATATTGCAAATCTCAGGACATGTGGGGCTCAAGTTTCAGGTCCATGTACACCACTAGCATCTCAGGACATGTAGGGCTCAAATTTCAAGTCCACGTACACCATTAGCATCTCAATCCCTTGAAAGCAATGTCTATGGCCAGTTTAGAAGTATTTGACAGGTTCTGACTGTGTCTCAGAGTATTCTTCAGCCATGGAAATGGTGGCGGAGATAAGGTTCTCAAAAGTAAGAGAAAGAAAGTTGAAGGGGGATCCCAAAGGATCTAGAAGAGACAAAGATCCCTAGCATCAAATCTAGATTTTAAGGATTTTTCTGATAATAGGTTCCTTTATATTGGCAAGTAAGTTAGCAACAGAGGAAAATCCGTCTTACTTGGCCACTCAAAAGACCAGCAAAAATCAACTGCCTACTAGAGATGGTCTATAACTAGAGGTTAAACAATATTGTGCCGGAAACTTTGAGATAACTAATTATCATTTAGTTAGTTAATTAATACAGAGTGCTATCAGTGGTGCAGATTTTCAGTGTAGGTTTCATATCAGATTATTGCTAGCCAATATATCAATGTAGCAGCATTTTATTATCCACATTTTCACAAAAAGTTCAAAAAGTTATATACATCTAAAATTATTCTTCCTGGAGCTGAATGGTATGTCTGAATGCTTTACGACTTCACTGAAGCAAATGTAAAAATAATGAGTGTGTTTAACATTATTCATTTAGTAAGTTTTTAAGAAAGTGTATTCTGAGGGCTTTCGTTCCATGCATCATGCATACAGAATGCATGACTCTACTCTGTAGTCCTCATTAGCTCTGCATTAGTCATAAGACCACTAGACTGGGAAATGACAAAATAAATTGTTTTTGACCTTAAAATAATGCATACTTAAGCATTACATAATTAATATTTTCATCAGTTCTTTTAAACCTTCAGGAAATAGCTAATTCCCAAGTGAATGCTACTGGGAAGTGACTAATATCTTACTTTCTTTTGGAGAGGGCTAATGGAGGATGCTATGCCAGTGAAAAGGAAGGATATGTTGCTCTTTGGAGGTGAAGCCTTATTTGGCAATAGGTGGCAGGCTCCCAACACTCCCTGGTTCCTCTTAACCAACATCCTGACATGACATAATACTTAGCAATTTTGAGCATGTTTCCATTATGACCTTTTAAATTTAACTTTTTCTTTAGTATATCATAACTAAAGGTTTTTTCAAATTAAAATACAAAACTTTTCATTTCAGAAGTGTCTAAATGTCCCAATTTAACAATATTTCAAATTAGGAAATTCATCAAAAGTGACCCTTTCACACAAGCAGTTTTACTTTTGATAAATCAACATTTTTCAACATGTTTTGTCAGAAAATTTCTGAGTAGGTCTAGTGTGTACACCTGAAGCTAGGTCTCAGTTCCTCCCACTTGGGGACTTATTTCATATCTGAAAAGTGGTTTGACATGATTTAATGAAAGCCACTACATGAGGAGATACTGAGGCTCTGTGCTTTTGAGGCTAAAAGACATATGTAGAAGAATACGTCACAGGTTGCCGTTCAAACTGTCATGTATGGGTATGAGAAAACAAAAAACAAAAGCATATTCCCATGCACAAGCCTATGCAAACAATTAAGTATCTATCTATCGAGCTATCTTTTCTTGCATGCTATATGCTTATGTTGGAACTGAGCTGGAATGAGAAGGAACAGAATTTCTTTTAGTATAAGGTAAACCTGTAAAGGTTCAGTGGCTCAGCTCAGTTCAAATGAGCATCCAAAAGTTTCATTGTTCTCATAACTCAGAGGCTTCTCATACAACACTTATGCAAAGTGAGAGCTTATCAAAATCCAGAGAGTCTTAAAGAACCATTGACCCCCCCCTTTGATAAACGACAATATTCTTCAGAATCTCTCTCTTTGCAAGCCATGTTTTCTCTATTTCTCTTAACTGATACTTGATTACAAAAGGCTAGAACAATAGTTATCAGATAATTTATTCTATCCTTTGGAGCGTGGACCCAACTCTATTTTAATATTTGAGCTACAAAAGGAATAATTTGGCTTAGCATAAGCACTACTAGTAATTTTTTTTTGGGGGGGGGGGGAGAGAGAGAAATGAAACCAGAAATATTATCCAAACTATTATTGAGCATTGACAATATGTTCACGCTTTACAAATTAAATAAGGATATGGTCTCTGCCCCCAAGGAGCTTACACTTGTATATAGATGTATCTAAAATAATTCTGACACATAGAAGACTGATTTCAATGTATTTCAATGATTGGGCAGATCCTCAGCTGGTGCCAAAGTGTATTGTGTGTTGGTGTGAGATTAAGGTGGATGTTGCAATGTTGCTGAGGTCATTTTTTAAAGGCTTCATAGAAGAAAAGCAATTTGAGGAATGATTTGAATATGGACAGGGATCTTGTTTGGTGTACAAGAGAAGAAAGATTATTCCAAGGCTAAGGGAAGCATGGAGTATATTATGATCATTATGAAAATGTCTCTATCTAGAAGATTTTTTTTCAAAATCCCCGATGTTGTTTTTTTTTTTTAAATATAAAGGTCCCCAAGAGAACACTATAGTGTAGTTGGTATGCTCCAAACAATCCAACCCCTGGAAAGACTTTTTAAGTTAATGGTATTGGCGGGGGGAGGCTCGTGAGATCAGAAATATAGAGATGAAGAAAAAGAAAAAGTCAGTGAAACAAATAAAACAATATAGAAATGAGCATGATGAAAGATACATCACTGATTCACAGCAAACCCACCCAACAAATGGGTTCCAAATAATAGCAATTCCATACCTAGGAGACATTCCAACAGAATCCTATAAACAAAACCACTGACTTTTGTAACCAGGTGACCCAAGGAAGTACCTGACTCACCCTGGAAGCCAGACCTGGCAGTCTGAACACCTCCAAATCAGAGATGTGAAATGCGGAGAGGCTCTCTGAAGAACGAAAATATTCATAGATTCTAAGGCCAGAAGGAGACCTTTGTGATCATCTAGTCTGACCTCCTGGATAGAACAGGCCATAGAACTTCCCCAGAATAGTTCCTAGAGCAGATTTCTTAGAAAACCATCCAATATTGAAGGAGGGACAGGAAGTCAGACTGAGAAACACATTTTTAAGTACTGCTGCCGTCTTTATGGCTTTGCAACTTTATTGAAGACAAGGCAAATCTCAGGAAGAGAATGAGCGTTGGACAATACCCTATGTATATGTATTGTGTACAGGTGAATGTCATGGTGCCTCTGCCCATTCAGGCACTCCAAAGCATTGCTTCTCTAATTAGGGTATGTCTTTACTACAGACTTATCTTGGGTGATCAGCACCTGAATCTTAGCAACAATGTTAGCCTAGGCTGGTGTGAGCAGCCACACTGCAAAGCCTTACCTGAGTTATTGTGTCCTCACTGATGCTATACTTGCCTCTGTGTGTCGCTTGAACTATTGGAGGCATATGCCATGGCTCCTTGCACCACAATTAGCTAAACCATTCTGATTCTTTCTGGGTGAATTGTAAAGAACTTGTTTATCCTTCTGGGCACACGGGGGGGAATTGTGGGAAAGCATTGGAGGACTATTAGCACTGTATTGGTTCAAAGTAGGCAGGTTAGCAGCCCAAGAAAAAGCAGCACCTAGGCTTTAACCTACATTCCCAGATGGACCAGCTAGCTAAAGGTGAAACACCATTAAACTTTAATGAGAGGATTTTTTGTGTGGGAAGGAGGAGGGTTAGACGCAACACCCAAGTAAAAACCTAGGTTAAATCTGCAGTAAAGAATACCCTTAGAGGTGAGCTCGACATTTAATTTAGCTTTATAAATGGGGGACTATTATAAATAATAGTCAAGCTAGAGTGGCAAACAACAGAAATTATTTTCCAAAGGAAGAAATGGATAAGAGTAGTGGTGAAAGCAAAGTAGACACTTTTCCAAGTAGACTAAGCGATGGAAGAACATATGAAGAAGCTCCACAGACCTTTGAAGTTCTAACAATAAAGTCAGCTAACTTTTTTCTCTTTGGTTTCATTTCTATTCACTCATTTAAACATCTGCATTTTCTGTTCCAGTGAAATGAAATACATCACCAGAAATGGAAATATCTGCACCTGCAGCTCCTGCTGATGTCAGTTGGAATGTTGAGCTCAGCATGTTGAAAATGAGATTCCAGGACTCTCATGTGGCGTACCCAAAATTAGTGGCCATTTCTGAAAAAAATCAATTTGTTCATGTGTATCTGTGATGGGGGAAAGATGTGTGTGAAAATAACGGAACTGTTACCAGAAGATCTCATTAGAAAACCTTTCTGTAACTGTTGTTCTGAGAGATGTGTTGTACATGTCCATTCCACGTTAGGGGTGTACATGCCCTGAGTGCAGTCACCAGAATTTTTTCCCTCAGTGGTATCTGTCATGTCAATTCTGGTGCCCTCTGGTGCTGCCACTGGGGCGGGCTAGTGTGTGCAAGCGGCTCACACGCTCCCGGACAGGAGATGCAGGTGACTGTGCACATGGCATGCACACACCTAACATGGAACTGACATGTGCAAGCACTCAAAGAAGAACTTTACTTATGCTCTTCTCTGGAAAAATTACAAAATGTTTAAATGTCTAGAAAACATGACCAATGAGGGAAAATTGAAAAAAAGTGGTTTGTTTAGTCTGGAAAAGAGAAGACTGAGAGGGGACATGATAACAGTTTTCAAGTATATAAAAGGTAGTTACAAGGAGGAGAGAGAAAAATTGTTCGTCTTAATCTCTGAGGATAGGACAAGGAGCAATGTGCTTAAATTGCAGCAATGGAGGTTAACGTTGAACATTAGGAAAAACTTCCTGTCAGGGTGGTTAAGCACTGGAATAAATTGCCTAGGGAGGTTGTGAAATCTCCATCACTGGACATTTTTAAGAGCAGGTTAGACAAACACCTGTCAGGGATGGTCTAGATAATACTTAGTCCTGCCATGAATGCAGGGGACTGGACTAGATGACCTCTCGATGTCCCTTCCAGTTCTATGATTCTATGAATAACCCACAAACATTCTAGATATCACAAATCTGGTGATGAGATAGTGAAAATTGGTCTAAGGGGAGTGCAATAAAACAACAAAGCAAAATATTCTACTGTCTCTCTTGGGTATTTCTAAGGGCTTGTGAAGAGTTAATTTGAGTTCTAATTTGAGACTTGCCCCTAACCAGATTTCCATCCACAAAGACCCTTAACTCGAGTGTGGTGGTGCTTTCAACTTGAGTCAGCTAGCTTGTCAGGAGGTATAGGGCTAGCACAACTCATGAGGAGTGTAGATAACTCAGGCTATGTCTTCGCTGCAGAGTTAACCTAAGACAACCCTCACCATTGTACATACACACCATAGGTAGAGTTAAAGGGGTTGAGAAAAATGAACATGATTTTGTTTAGCTATCTGGAAAGATGACATCACCGAACTATCAACTAATGGTATAGCTGTTGATGAACAAGCAATTCTGTTCCCAATCCCCCAGAACACAGTGGCTTCAGGTAAACAAGACAGACAATATAATGAGCTCACCCAAATACTGATGAGCCATTATAAACCCAAACCAGATCACTGTAGCACAGTTCTGATTTCACTATCAAAATAAGAAAGATGAAGTTTCTGACTGCACATTATTTTGTCTCTAAAGCAAGTATCTACAAATGGCATGTTTGGAATATTTCTAAATGAGGTACTCTGGGACACATGTCTTTGTCTGAGATGTTGATGACTGAGAACGATGTTACTTTTCCAGTTTGCCCTATGGAATAGCATTAGCAATGGAGATGGCCAAGAATGCTACATTGGAACTGGCAGAGCAAAACACATCATACAAATTGGTGTGAATAGAATGTTTGGTGCATTAAAATCAAAACCATGTGCTTCTGCTACCAACCTCCACAGTCATATGATATTCTTCCATTTTAAGGGAGTGAGAAGCAAGTCCAGATCATGCACAAAAACATTATGAATGTGAGGAATGAGCAAATGCCTAACGGGTATCTATATTTAAAAAATCAGACAATGCTTGGAGCTGTAAAATGAAAAAATCCTAGCTGTTGCTCAATATATTCTTGCTGGCTTTCAGCAAGAATGAGAATAATTCTTCGGGACTATTTGCATTACAGCTAGTGAGGGGAAGAAAGAGTGCCTAAAAAAATCTGCCTTGCTGATGCACCTGTGAACATGCAGTTAAAACAGGGGCAAATACATCAGAAATCATATGTAGTTTGTCTCACTTACCACTATAAAGGAACATAATGCAGTCAGACACACATTCAAGAGAGAAAAATCCCTGTACTAGAGCAAATAAATATCCCTGTTAAATGTAAAAAAAGTGGCTATATTGTGCAGCGCTATAGCCAACTTTGAATTTATCAGTGAGTTCCTTAAAATTGAATAGGGCTGTCATTGACTATAGGTTTGTAAAGTGCCTCACATTTGGATCCCAACCAGATGATGGTTTCTAGATGCTATTGCAATATAAATATTAAACTACAACTAACGTTCACCTCTGGCATGGGTCCATTCCCACCATGTCTAAACAATCCCTTCCTTTCTACCCAAGTCTCTCTGATTTCTCCCATCCTTTAAACCCAAACTTCTAACAATATGGGATTCTTTCCCACTTGCCTTCTATATATCCAGAAACTTATTTTTATAATTAGCAGTTATTATTTCTCTTGTGGTAGTGCCTTCAGACCCTAGCCCCCAGATGCTAAGCATTGTACAAACACATAGATGGCCCTTTTAATATCGGAACCTCACAAAGAATTCAGAAACAGAAATACCACTCTCTTTTCCTAGATGAAAGTGAAATAGAGTGATTAATTTATAATCGGGGGGGGGGGAACTATTCATGGAAACTAAGTCTAAGGCCTGGTCTACACTACAAACTTAGGTCGACAGAAGATGCCTTAAGTCGACCTAATAATGTATGCATCTACTCTACCAGGTCCCATCCACTGACCTAAGCCCTCTGTAACGTCCATACTACATCTCTGTGAAAGGCATAGCACTTAATTCGATGTTTTGTGATAAATGCTGAGAATTATGAATACTTGTGGTCATACTTATCTCCTGCAGAAGTGAGTTCCATAGTCTAGTGCCAACTCCTGTGCAAGTTGTGTCTTTGGTGATCACAAGCCTCATTACACTGGAAAAGGAGGATGGTCTGGCAGTTTTGGTCCTGGCCTGGGATGCAAAAGACCCAGGTCTAATACCCAGCTCCAATACAGATGTCTTTTGCAAGTCACCTAGACCCAGACTTTTAAAGCTATTTCAGCATTGCTGCACTCACCGTCACAACACCTAACTGATTTAGGAGCCTAAATCTCATTTTCAGAAGGGATCTGGGCACTATGTGGCAATTAGATTTAGGATCCTAAATCATTAGGCATTGTGACACTGAGCGCAGCAATGCTGAAATAGCTTTTAAAATCTGGGCTCTCTGGGTGTTTTTGTCCCTTACCCATAAAATGGGAATCCCTACTTTATAGGAGTGTTTTGAAGATCAGTGCTCCTATTGTGGCAATAGGGACCACATAAATACTGAGTATTACCTGTTTTTCTGATTGTAATGTACCATATCTTGCAGGTATCAGAAATGCATTTTCTCAATAACATTTAACAACACAGGGATCTCAGTAGTGAATCACTAACAGACTCTGTCTTAGGAAGAGTTTAGTCGCTGAGAGCAGTATAGAGTCAGTATTCAGCAAGGCAACCTGCAGTTTTTACAAGGAAGTGTTCAGTGTCTGGGAGACATAGCAGGTAGTGAAAGACTACAGGTAAGTGTTAATAAGGTTACAACAATAACTAATGCACCAAAGCCAAAAAAGTCTCTGAACTCAGATTATGTTTAGGCCTGTTAAATTACTATGACTTCTTCATAGAAAACCTCTGAAATACATTCAGTCCCTTAAATGAGAGTTTACAGAAGGCGAAGCTATGGAAAGGGAATGTGATACTGAACTTAATAAACACAAATGGTTGCTAGACAAAAGTGCACTAGTGCAATCTGACATTAACTTTATTTTATTCTCATCATTATTTATCTCTGGCAGCCTTGCTTACTGACATGGGAAGCTGGGGGCCTTTATCTCAATAATCAAGGCCATTACGTCTCCTTCCTCACTATTTCACTAACCAAAAACTCTCTACAGTATGTCAATGACTGATGAGTACCACTAGAGCATCAGCTCCCAAATTTTATGGGTTCACATACTATCTTCTTACAACACTGTTGTAGAGTCAACTGATGGCACATCAAGCTTATGTAACACCAGTACTCTTGCACCACAGTTGGGGAACTCCTGTACTAGAAGATTTGAAATCTTTCCCCACATTACAACTTTGGACCTATTAAAAACCTGCCATGTCATTCTTAGTCCCCAGTGAAAGGTCCATATTCCACAGCCTTTACAGTTATCAGGTGGAAACAGCCACAGGATACATGAAAGTATGTTATGTGCAGTGTTTATCTCAGCATTTATATGGCTTTTGCTACCGTGGTATCAGAGCATCCTCAAAGTGGTAGCTGAGATTGGAGAAGAAAGGATGTTAGACAAAGGTTGATTCTATATGGTCAGCGTCACAAGATAAAGACAGCTTGAATCATAATTGGACAAGAAGAACACTGAGCCTATACGTCTGTAAACCCTATATCAGGGATCTGAGATTGCCAGTGAATTATTCAGACTATTCTCTCATTTCTATTTTTATTCTCTTTTGGAATCACTTGACAAAAGGCAGGTTTAGAATCTTATTAGGATACATCTACAATAGGAGCTTGCCGTGGGATTCCCAATTCCATAGACATACTCACACTGGCTGTCATTTAAAAATAATAGTATAGCCATGGTAGCATGGGCAGTGGCAACATGGGCTAGCCATCCTGAGTACATTCACATGGGGTATAGGTTGGTTTGGACTTCACACCACTATTCCATGCTGTCGTCCATGCTATAATGACTACACTACTATTTTTAGTGCACTAGCTCAGATAAAAGCTAGCACGAGTGTGTATACACAAGCTGGGAATAACACCCCTAGCTTGTAGTATAGACAGATCCTGAAAGATAAAGAAGTTGAGTGAATAATATTCTACTATACAGCCCTTCAGGGTACCCTAATGTCATCTGTATAACTAAAGTATTGATTTCAAAATTATGAACTTTGCATGAAAGCAACATTTACTGTGCAAAGATAGTAGACAAGATTTAATGCTTTCTTCTTCTACTAGCCCGATAGATGTTGCCAGGGGGTATCTTGTGGGGCAGTATAGCAGCTAACAAAGTGAAAAAACAAACAAAATGTATGGTAATCCCCATAATAGAACCAGAAGAGGTGAATGAGAGTGTCTCTCTCATATGCAGAGAAGTTACAATTTGGCTTATTCTATATTTTTGGCCTTTTTCTTCAATAGTTCCATATTATTAATAAAATTTGCATTAAATTGGGATCTTTTGTTCATAGGTTTTTATTAGTTCCTGCTGTTTATCCCAATGACAATTCTCCATTTGTGATCTCACAATAAAGGGGGTTGAGAAGCATAAGAGGGTGAGCTTTTAACAAATAAAATCCTATTTCATGGAAATTATCCTAGTGGAGGTTCAGAAAAGGACAACAAAAATGATAAAGGGCATGGAACTGCTTCCATATGAGGAGAGATTAATAAAATTGGGACTTTTCATCTTACAAAATAGACGACTAAGGGGGAATAGGATACAGGTCTAGAAAATCATGACCGGTATGGAGAAAGTAAATAAGGAAGTGTTATTTACTCCTTCTCATAACAAAAGAACTAGGGGTCACCAAATAAAGATTAACGGGCAGCAAGTTTAAAACAACAAAAGGAAGTATTTCTTCACACAATACACGGTCAACCTGTGGAACTCTTTGCCAAAGGATGTTGTGAAGGCCAAGACTACAACAGGGTTCAAAATGAACTAAATAAATTCATGGAGGATAGGTCCATCAACGTCTATTAGCCAGGATGGGCAGGGATGGTGTCCTTTGCTTCTGTTTGCCAGAAGCTGGGAATGGGTGATAAAGGATGGATAACTTGATAATTCCTGTTCTGTTCATTCTCTCTGAAGCACCTGACGTTGGTCACTGTTGGAAGACAGGATACTGGGCTAGATGGACCTTTGGTCTAACCCAGTATGGCTATTCTTACGTTCTTATGACCAAAGCAAGGCAGAAGAGAAATATGGAAAATTATATTGTATATTAAGATAATTGTTTCTACACAGAATGTTTTCTCTTCTATTGCATTTTAATGCAATTCAAGAAAATAAGCCATAGCTGGGAATAACAGAATAAACAGGGCACAATTTTCTAGATGTGTAATGCAAAAAAGAAAAAGTAAGTTGGTTCTGAGATGTTTAAATGTGCTTTAAGGAACCATGCCAATTTAAAAATCATATTATAAGCAAATAAAACAAAACACTAACTGTGTTAACTGTTAGTTCACTTTCTGCACTGCTCTCATATTTGAAAATAAAAATCAATTAACTTTGGCTATGAACCAAAGTGAACCTATTTCCCTTTTAGGTTTTCTCTGCTGCAATGTTCCAGTTGCAACAATGCAGAAGTATTGATTTGTTTTAAAATAAATGTTTCCATTACAATTAAAACAACAACAAAATGGAACATTTCTATGCACCTTTGATTTTGGAAAGAAAGCTTAGTTTCTTAAAAATATAAATGTTGGCAATATTTGAGTTGACACTATTCCTTTAATTATTGTCTTTCGCTCCAACCATAGGATATGTACCCTGTATCTGCAGAAACTAGAAAAGTTTGAGTAAGGACAGGAGAATATTGTGTCACATCAAATAAACAAGTGCCTAATTAACAAAAGGATCATGATACACCATACCTTATTTTACCCAGATATATTAAAGCATTAAGAATAAGAAAAAGAACGATATCTGATCTTGCACATAAACTTCTCATCAGCTCTAATAACCAAAGTCTATATAATAGAGCTTGTTGGGAATTTTCTGACAAAATAGTTTTTTGGAAAATGCCAATTTTTTCAAAACCAAAGCTTTTCACAGGAACGTATCAATTTTGCCAATAAAGTTTTCTAAGGTCCAAGATGGAATTTCTGTTCACAATAACACACATAGGCACCCCTCATCCCATGGTCTGTTGGTTAAGGCATTCATCAGGAGTGTGAGAGATAAGGTTCAAGTCATTGCTCTGTAACAAGCTCACCTCAAAGGAAATACTGGAAAGCTTCTAGATGTTTACCTGAACCTAATTTCTTAAGCTGTTCAAGTTCACTAATCATTAGTGCACTAACTGGGTAGTTAGTTAATGTATGAGAGAATGTCTGAAGAAAAATCTCAGTGTAAATGGCCTGCACAACCTGGCAGGAAATCTACAGAGAGATAATTGATGGGCAAAATTATATACATTAAATTTATTTTAAGATATCAGAAAAGAAACCACCCACACAAGTGTA
Source organism: Lepidochelys olivacea (assembly GCF_965140295.1). Taxonomy (NCBI): domain Eukaryota; kingdom Metazoa; phylum Chordata; order Testudines; family Cheloniidae; genus Lepidochelys; species Lepidochelys olivacea. The sequence continues at coordinate 74,282,405 of NC_140417.1, read as the reverse complement.
CTAGAAATCTTAGGACTTGTCTACATGGGGACATCCAGGAAAATTAATTCAGATTAACTAAACTGAATTAATGCTACTTTAATTATGAATTAGGTTGTTTACAAAAGAGTTTAATGCCATATAACTAATCCACTTCAAATTCACACTTTTAGTTAATCTGGATTAATTTTCCATAATATCCCAGTGTACACAAGCCCTAGAGATACCTGAAAGAAGAGTTAAACCAAGGAGCTGTTGGTTGGATAGGGAACAGGATCCTGATTTAAGATCAGGTCAGGGTTATAGTTAGGATTTGGATTTGACAATGTTAGCTGTGCTTGGAAAATTTCAGTTATAAATTCAGCATTCATTATCTTGGGTGTAAATGTTGTAAAAGGCTTATCAGAGATTTTTGCCATCTCAGAACTAAAAGCATAAAATCTATCATTTCTCATTTTTGATCCAATCAAGAATCAAAACAATAAAGGCAGGTTATTAAAACAAAAAATTGTAAAACCAAACCAAGACTAAATGGCTAAAACGCAAGGATTCTAAGGGAAGAACACTTTAGATCCACTGCAGATCCATTTCAGCCCAGGTAGTCTGACTTTTGATCTGCTCTGTTTTTCCTTTCACATTTATTAACTCTGAGAGGTTATAGTCCAAAGTTCCCGTATGGCTATCTTTATTTTTCTGCAAGAATAGAATCTTCTGCATTTCCTCATTTGGTATTGGGTCTTTGGTTCTGCTAGGAGAATCAATGCAAAAGAAAACTTGGTTATCTTTAAGCTAGACCTCCACTTTCTGGCTTTTGAGGTACACGAGATGGGATCATAAGGCGTTTTTCTTGGCAAGTTTTAGAGAGATTTATTCTCCAAGTAAATGTACAATAATATTATACAATATCTCTGAAGCCTTGTCACCACATATCCATTCCACTTTCAAAAAAAATTCCAATCCCATCAAATGTATCTTAAAGGCTTCCAAAAAGAATCATTTCAATTCTGCCTTAAATTCTCCAATTTAATCAGTTTTCCTTATCTAACGTTTTGACATCAGCTAGTAGTGAGCAAGCCAGTTTATCAAAACAACAAAATATATAAGGAGGTTATATAAGCCCCAAAGTGTCATTTAGTACAAGTCTGTCAAATACAGCTGGGTCCTTTTGATACCACAGTCTTGGCATCTTTATAAGCTATTATTAACCATGTGCATTTAATATCAGTGGAATCTGAGCTTCACCAGGAACATGAGCAACAGCCATCCTGCACACAAAGACTATTTTACAAGCTACTTAGAAGCTTTGTGAAACAAGATCATAAAAATTATTCATCACAAACCATGTTCACTTTCGTGTTGTTTCCAGTGGACAATCTAACTTATGTTACCGCTGGTCATATCTCATACAATGGTAAAACTGCCTTTTTAAAAAATGGGAACTGATAGCAAAGGAACAACCCCCCTCCCTTTCACCATTGCAATCCCGGCAATTTGAACATTGTGCCTACTGTATTCAATGAGAGTCAAAGGACCTTTTCTCCAGGAGTGACAATCCCAAAAATCCAGGCTCTAAAACAGGGCTCTCAAACTCAAATCACCTCGAGGGCCACATGAGGACTAGTACATTGGTCCGAGGGCCACATCACTGACACCTTTTCATACAAAGATACAAAAGCCCTCCCCCCGCTTCTGCCCATGCCCCGCCCACACTCCACCCCTTCCATGAGGCCCCGCCCCTGCCCCATCTCTTCCCCGTCCCCATTCCAACCCCTTCCCAAAAGTCCCAACTCCACCCCCTCCCTACCCCTATTCCAACCCCTTCCCCAAATCCCCACCCTGGCCCCGCCCCTTCCCCTGAGCATGTGGCATCCCCACTCCTCCCCCCCAGTCCTGGAAAGTCCTAAGCACCGCCAAACAGCTGTTTGGCAGCGGGAACTGCTGGGAGGTAGGCGGAGGAGCGGGGTTGCGGCGTGCTTGGGAGGGTGGAGGCGAGGGGTGAGGGGAGCTATGGTGGGCTGCAGGAAATAACTCATGGGCTGCGTGTTTGAGACCCCTGCTCTAAAATTAACAGACACTACTTAAACTAAATTACTTCTGTCGCAGTTATTTGCCATGTCAAGGAATTATCTGACAATTTGTCTCACCACCCTCATGCACACACAAGGGAAAGGAGGCACATGTAATGAAAACCATGCCCAAAATAAACATTTACAGTTGGACCAAGTTTTCTAACTCAAAGAGCTCTCAATGCTTAAAAAAAACCTATCCACATATAGGAGCAACTTCAACAATGACATATATGTTTACTTCACAGAGTGGTACAGACAGGCAGTGTTTACAGTAGGTTAAAACACGAGGGGCAGCCAGGAGGAGGGGGAATCTGTATGGAAGAGCTATTTATGCTAGACAGAGAAAGGAAGGGGAAGCTCCTTTTAGAAGAGGGGAAGCTATGCTTCCATTCCCCACTTTAACCCCAGAAGTCAGTGCATAGTGCAATGAGACGGGAAGGCTGCTGGTGCTGAAAAGTGCCATGAGATATTTCAGTGTAGAGCAGACAGAACCCTTTCTGTAAGATTTGACTGAAAATATTCTCATATAGCAAATTCCATGGCACACACTAACTTCAGATGGACAATATTTGTGTTGCAGGTCTCAGGATTTGAACTTGTGTGTGTCTTTGGAGGCTAAGTATTACACACAGAAATCTGTATTTCAATCACAAAACCATTCTCTTGGACTTAAATTATACATGCGCCTTAACGAAAATCTGCACCATAGCAAAAAAATTTTCACTCAAACAAGCAAATAAACAAGAGGAAGCCTTTTTTTTGTTTTTACATCTGACATTTTCTTGAGCAGAAATCAGCAAATACTCACCCCTCCCCAACTCCAAAGTAGCAGGTTGTCCAAACTATCAAGTGTCCAGTGTTGAGAGATAATTTACTGCCAGACTTAGTGGCAAGATTCTAATAGCTGGAGAGATTGTACTCTTCATCATCCATAAACAAGTTTCTTTGCAATTAAATCTGGGTGTTATATTCTGCCTTCAGCCTGCACTGTAGCTTCTATTAATTCATAGATTTCAAGGCCAGAAGGGACCATTGTGATCATCTAGTCTATTATTATAATCTATTAAATGTCAGTGTGAGTTACATGCCATGCCATAGCGATCATATACCCTGTGGAACAGCAATTCTAAGTCTGAGATTGTAGAACCAAGATGCTGATATTTTTATTTTGGAGGAGGGGACTGGGTACATCTATTTATTTATTGAACGTTAGTGCTTTATCTAAATGTTGTAATTTTTTTATTGATGTGGAATATGGGTTTGAGGCAATTAAAGTGTTACCCTACCTTATTTCAGTACTGACCAAAAACTGCTCCATATGATGGCTTTTTAGTGACTTATCTGAAATGAGTTAGTGTCAGTCAAGTGTATAGCAGACAGATGCCCAAAGCGCACATACACACAAAAACAACCCACCATCACAACTGTCACCCTTGTTGGAAAGATTGCATGATCATGAAAAAGGAAAGATAATGTCACTCCTAGAGTATCCTTCAAGCTAAGGGCTGAAGTGGATATTTGGCGCTGTATGGGAAAGCTTGCTCTGTTGCTACCTGCTACACTGTACCTCCTATGTGGTTAAAGAGAGGACTTCAGAGTCCAGAGCTTTCAATCTAGTTTCTTCCAAGAACAATAAAATTCGAGAAGTAAATAAAGTCACTTAACAACAACTTTCTAACAGTCAATACTGGGCTGAGAAAGTGTGTGTTACTGATCAGCGGATGAAGGCTCCCTGATTATGCTCATTGGCAAGATTCACTGAAACACTTCTCAGTTATTAAACTATGAGAAAGATGTACCAAGAGGTTTAACAGGGATAAAAGGTGATGGTGCTTGGCAGATGAGTTTATGGCATGCCTGAATGATGACAATGTGATTATTCTGCAACAGAAGCATTATTTCTACAAGACTGACATTGTTGGTTCACAGATAAATATTCAAATAGCCTATCTACACTAAGTTATTGGATGAATGTATTTGTAACAAATGCATAAATACACACTATTAAGCTCTTTGATTGCCAAACATAGTTTGTCTGATCTAAAATAATTTTGCACAGTTGTCCTCTTTAGCTGGTTAACTTGTTTTTAGTCTGGCAAACCATAAGTAGAAAAGCCAGTGCAAACCACATTTAGACCCTGAATTTGAAACTTGTCAACTTATTTCCCACTTAATAGAGCTTGTGGGTTACATCATCTTGTTTTTCTGCTGCTTTTTAAGCTTGCCACACCACAAATAGTAAAAATCCTCAGGGCAATATTAATGAAAAATAGCAGCAAAAAGATTTTAAACATACCAGAGTGATGGGGAGATGTGAATATGAGGAACACAAGCTATGAAGTCTGAGTGGAATTTTCAATTAAGTATATCTAAAATGGTTATGGGCCATTGGTATTGGACCTTTGCTACAGATAAAGAACATGAACATAATGTATCATTACATGAAGTGAATACATGAATAGCTTATTCTCAATATTTTTTATAAATTTGTATTGCTATGATAAAAAGAAAAGGAGTACTTGTGGCACCTTAGAGACTAACCAATTTATTTGAGCATAAGCTTTCGTGAGCTACAGCTCACTTGCTATAATATTCATCTCATATTTTTCAACATACACCACATATATTGAGTGTTGCTTATGTTCTGAAATTGACATCCATTTGTATATGTACCTTCAGTGCAGAAATGCTGTTGGAATCGACATCCAGAACTTTGCACAAAACTGCAGGACCTGTAAGAGACACTGAGGGTGCTGCCAGAAACACGAAGAATGCCTGTGAGGGTGAAGACAAAGATGTAGCTAACACAGCTTTATTTTGTCATTTAGTTGGTATACTCTAAGTCTCTTCCTATGTGTATATACAGCCTCTATAGCAAAATGGGGTCCAGGTCTCTACTGGAGTCTCTAGCTTCTACTGCAATACAATCAGTAACAACAAACCAACCCCTGCAATCTCTTTTTGACTGACCACGCATACTCTTTTCAAGCTCTTGCGAAGTTGTATACTGGTGCTGCTTAAACTCCTTGGGCACTTCTGCCACTGACTATTACTCCTCCATCACCAATGAATTCAGCTCAGCAAGTTTCTAACTGCTCATTAGCCTGAAATGTAATTGCCTTTCATTGTAATGTAAACAAAGCATACCAAGCAGCATAAATGTAAACAGGCAACTCAGATGAAGTGTTTAAAAGTATACAATATCTATACACAGGGAGAAAACATTTTGCAAGAGCAAGACTGGTTCAGTGAACAAGAAAAATGTATGTCTAGCATAAAAGGCACTGACAAGTTACCCACTTATGGAAATTCAGCCTAATGTTATGTGACCTCTATTACCAAGCACAATCCCTCATTTTCAGAGTCCAAAAGGGGCAATGGCTGCTAGTCTAGCTTGTCCTCCCACCCCCCATATTCTGATCTCATCCTTGTCAGAAGGACTAAATGTTTATTGCAAAAGAGAATACAAACTGCCCGCTCTTCCTGACATTTATTGAATCAATGCTCAGCATTAAGTTTCCTCTCTGGCATCCTAGAGTGAGATAAATGGGGATTTAAATGGCAGAGAGCAACAGAGGCTCAGGAGATTTTTATTTATGCATTAATTCTCCCAGAGTTAAGAATAAAGATGTACCAGAAAACAACATGCACAATAAAAGTTAACAACAACATCGAACTATAGGTCTTCTCAAAGAAATGGTATCTAATCAGTCTCTCTCTCAGAAGCTGAGTTTCACCTGATCATCTATAATGAAATCTACCTTACACAGAGTTGCTACATAATAGGCTTTTATTACACAAACAAAACTGTGCACTGAAAAGATAGTGTCACTGGTGCCACTGAAAAGAAATCTGAAGAAAAAAGTTTAAAGGTAAAGCCATCTTTTACTCAGATGTGAAGCTACGTTTATATAAATACCCCTCTCCCAACCTGTTTTTCAGACTATCTTTGTTCCTCAAGTGTTAAACCTCCTCTCTTCAATTCCAATCCTTCCTCTGATGGCAGAGCTTTCATTCATGCAGGCCCCACCATCTGCAATGGCTTGTCTGAACTTAACTGATCACTTGGTCTCCTGAAATCTCATCTCAAGAACCAGCTGCTCCCCATGGGCTACACATTTTTAGTCCCTGATCTTTCCAAACAAACATGCCCTAAATCCAACATCTTCCTATTACCCCTGTGCTTATTCTCACAGAAATATTGTTATTGCATTCTTCTTTACTCCTGCCAGCCATACAGGGCTGGCCTTACCATGAGGCGAACTGAGGCGGCTGCCTCAGCTGCCAGACTGTGTGGGGGCACCACTAGGAGTGTAGAAAATTTTGTCTACTGATGGTGCATATATATTCTCTTTGCTCTAGATGCACAGAGATGGTGGAGTGCTGTGCTGGAGGAAGGAGGGCACAAGAGACATAACAGGCAGGCAGGAGAAAAGGTGAGAGGGAATAACAGAAAGCAGCAGGAGCTGCAGTGAGAGAGAGGAGAGGAGCCTCTTATGTACCTCTCTAGCACCCCCAGGAGCCTAGACTGATTAACACCAGCTTCTCAGGGAGCTTCCTGTTTTCTGCAGCTTCCCTGAACTCACTTGAGGAGAACAGGTAGTCAACTGAAGTAGTAGGAGCCAGTTAGGGCCTTAAACGCTGGTATCTTCCCTCACTCAGACCCTGCTACCAGCCTGGTTATTTGTCCCCTTCAACTGAGTGTTGAGAGCCACTCTAGCTGGCACAGAACAGCAGTCATGAGTAAAAGAAGAAAATGCCCCTCTGGGGCAGCATTCAGAAAAAGGAAGAATGCAAAGGAAGCTTTTCTATCTAAGCAGGAAGGAGCTCTCCTGCGATACATAGACACAAATGTTCACAGTGAGCCTTCCGGCCCCAGTGAGGATGTGAGTGGTGAGGAGATGCTTGATCTTCCAGTTAGTGAGAGTGCAGGTGACCTGGCAGCTACTGCAGCATCCATATCTCCATCTCAAATGGACGTAACCATGCACATTCCTGAAGAAAAGTGTAGATCAGAGAAGAGTGTGGTGGAGGCCCAAGGAACAGCTGCTGCTGAGTTTAGTTCCTTAAGTCTAGATGACCCAGGACTGTGGACCCACTTGAGCAGTAGCCTGAGGAACTTCGTTGTACTGCATGGGCCACAGCAAGTGAAAAACGTCACAATGAAAATAGAAGTTTCCATCCAAAACATTACTGGTGTGAAATCCGCAATCGTGACAAAGTGGAGAGGCCATGGCTTGTGTACTGAAAAACCAAGAATAATGCATACTGTTTTTGTTGCCAACTCTTCCAGTCAAATGTTCCAGGACATTGGGTTCTACAGGAACAATGAACTGGAAAAATCTGGCTAGAAATCTGGCATGCCATGAGAAGGCAGCAAATCACCAGAGATCATTCCATAGGTGGAAAGAGCTTGAGATGAGACTAAGGTTAAAGGCCACCATAGATGATCAGCATCAAGAGAAGAGTGCATCAGAGTCTCTTTACTGGCAAAATGTTCTGAAAAAGCTCATTGCCACTGTGAGAATGCTTGCTACCCAAAACCTAGCACTGCGTGGCACTTCAGATCAGCTGTATGTGCCAAACAATGGAAACTTCCTTAAAATTGTGGAACTGACGGCTGAGTTTGATGCTGTACTCCAGGAGCATCTAAGAAGAGTCACCACCCAAGAAATGTACACACACCACTACCTTGGAAAAACAATTCAAAATGAGATCATACAGTTACTGGCAACAAAAGTCAAACAGAAGATTGTGGCAGATCGGAAGTCAGCAAGATATTACTCTGTTATTCTGGACTGCAAACCTGAAATTAGATTTCCCCTTTTCAGTCTTCTGGGACACTCAGTGGGTACAGAGTTTGGCTAGCCACTCAATTTTCTAATTATCCTTAATATTTGCTAATAAAGGTGAGCAAATTAAATGTTCATTCTTGTTCCTTTGACCCATCAAAATTCAGATCAGCTCCTGAACCAAGGATTCCGTGTGAACCTGCAAGGTACTAACCTGAGGACTCTCCATCAAATTCATTGCATGGTGGTACAATTGCAGAGAGAAGGGAGGTAGTCTTTCTATTAAGAACAGTCAGTAATCACTGAATATCGCTTCCCAAGATTGTTTTGTTCACTCAAGATGCTGACATATAAAGGTCTGAATCCAAGCTACAGGATAGCAAATCCCTGTCCTTTGGGCATGATCTCTAAATGCGTGTACAGTAACTGTATTTCTACTCTGCAGAATTTTAAGCGAGAACAGATTCTTCTTAAGTCTTATCTGGTGGTAAAAACTGCACTCAGTGAATTTTAGAATGACCATATTTGAAGAGGAAGCTTCTCTCATACAAAGCTAGTTCCACTTCCACCCTCTCAAGTCTACATATTGAATGTTCCCTGTTCAATACATACGTGATCTTAAATGTTTTGGCTGAAATTTTCAAAGCCCCCTAAAAGATTTAGCTACCCCATTGTCCAGCTATACTGAAAGGACAGGAGCTATTTGATATGGTTTTAATCAGGTTACAACTTTATTATAAAAGATGTCTGGGACTAACCAGCAGCTAAAAGTCCAGGTAACTCTATGTTCATTCAATATCTACCCAGAGGGCTTCCGCCAGACCCTCTCTTTTTCCATGCAGGTCCACCAGCCAACCAATTGGTGGGCCCTTACCACCTCCCCGCCCCCCAAATGAGGGTTAAGGTGGAGTATAAGAAAGGGGGTTGATTCCCTGCCATACCGGACATAGGAGCTCTACACCCGTCTGTTCCACTACTTTAACCAACACCTCCTTTTTAATTCCTTTCTCAAGCCATTTATCCAGTCACTATACACCTTACTTATGGAGTCCCTGCCCTGGACATCCACCCCGTACTTATATAATCAGTTGCGACATATGCCTAACCCCCTTCCCTCCTCATCATAACAAAGCCCTCCTTGAACCCATGTGGGGAAGGAGGACCCCCCCCAACCTCCCCGCACACATACACACACACTCCACCTAGGCCAGGGGTTCCCAATCTTGGAAGGGCCGCCTGGGGGGTGGGGGGAAGTGGGGCAATTTGCCCCAGGCCCCCGCAGACGGGGCAGGGACAATTTCAGCGGCAATTCACCAGCGGGTCTTTCAGTCCCTCTCTTCCTCGGCGGCGGCACTTTGGCAGCAGCTCAATTGCTCCGCTTCAGTCTTCTGCGGCAATTTGGCGGTGGGTCCTCCTGTCCTCTTCTTTCTTCAGCGGCACGACTTGGGTTTTTCTTTTTTTTTTCCCCCTCGCTGCTTGGGTCGGCAAAACTAACCTTTTTTTATGGAAGGGGCCCCCAAAATTGCTTTGCCCCAGGCTCCCTGAATCCTCTGGGCGGCACTGAAACTTGGTTCATGTCTTGTTCCGGGTAAGCCCCTTGTGGGCCACGAGGCTCTTTATTTACCTGAGCGTCCGCAGGTACAGCCGCTCACAGCTCCCAGTGGCTGCAATTCGCCGTTCCTGGCCAATGGGAGCTGTGGGAAGTGGCACGGACCAGGGCACCGCTTCCGATAGCTCCCATTGGCCAAGAACAGTGAACCATGGCCACTGGGAGCTGGGAGCGGCTGTACCTGTGGATGCTCAGGTAAACAAAGAATCTCACGGCCCGCCAGGGGCTTACCCTGAACAAGCCACAAACCAAGTTTGGGAACCCCTGACATGCGCCAATCTGGTGGTGGGGGAAAAAATCCTTCCCAGACCCCCTAAAAAGGAGCAGCTGGCATGATGCCCACAGCCAGTCCTGACCAAACGTGATATTTTGCCACCTCAAGGGGAGAGAGGGTGGAAAAGGGGCTTCTCCCACCCAGGCTTGCCCCTTTTCAACTCCTCAGCACATGCTGACCCACCCCCACTTTTGAAGCAGCTTCTGAGCCTCTTTTGCTCTCCTACTGGCAAAGCTCTGTTCCCTCTCCTTCTGCAAGCTGGACAAAACCCCCTGCATTCCCCACCCCCCCGCTTAAAGGTGCGATCATTCTCACTAAAATGAAGTGAATGTCCTAATCCTATAGGTGGTTTAGAAAATCTCAGTCTTTGGCTCTATTGTATCTGGACAAGGAACATCCACAGATGACCACAACTGCATCATTCCCCAGGGACATTCTGCCCGTGGAATATATTGTTGTTATAGCCATGCTGGTCCCAGGAGATTAGAGAGACAAGGTGAGGTAATATACTTTATTGGACCAATTTCTGCTGGAGGAAGAGACAAGCTTTCAAGCTTACACAGAGTATACGAACAGACAGATTGTCTCTGGCGACACGGCTAGGCAGACAGGAGCGAACGCACAGAAGGTGGCTCCTAAACTTCAACTTTGAAGTACAGCATGTGCTCCCTCCACCACAATCACTGGAAAGGGATAAAGCCATGCCCCTAACTCACGGTTGCTAGCACCAACCCATGGAATACAGCAACTATTCTGTCTGAGGGTGAATGGAGGGAAGGCTACTTAGGGCCTCTGTCTCCCACCCCCATTTGTACAGTACCAGCCTCAGTTTCACCCAGTGAATGCATTTTTTATTCTAATATTTGTGGTTTCCATTAAAACCCATATCACCTTTTTCTTTGAATTAGCCGCATGCCATTTTAAACTTGTATTTTTTTATTGTTGTTGGACAAATCTGAATGTCAAAATAATAATTTTACTTAAATTTGCCTGTGTTTACTAAACTAGAAGGTTATTTTAAGCTAATTACTTCAAAACCTCATTTTCTAATTGATTTTGAATTTAAAGGAAATAAATTCCATAATGTCTTGTAATCCAAATCACACTACCCACCATATATTTTATTTCCAGAACAAGACCTTTTGGTTCCAGTCAGTGTCTGTTAGATTTATTAGAACAGTTTTGACTTACTGACATAAATTGTATTAATAGGAACTCGATTACAGTGAATGTGCAAAAATGAACTACAAGCAAAATGAATATATTAAATTAAATGTATTATAAAATATATATTAGAAGTTAGAATCTCCCACCCCTTGAGAATCAAATATTAAGGATCACTGGCATACATGATAAGATTTTATAACTGATATTAACATATATTCTGCTTAATTGAAAAGTGCTTTATAATGGTGGGGGCTTTGCCTAGATAGTTCATTATCTTAGGAATTTGCCTTCCCTAGTAAATGGTAATGCTTGGTAATTAACTCAGCACAGTATTACCATAAATTCTTCTTAATTGGGATGTACTTTACTCCTACCAAGTAAAGTGTTACTTCACACATGCTAATTTCTTCAAGACAGGTTCCTTTTTTCCCCCACACTGATTCCCTAATAATGTTTAAATGAAGAAAAATAACAATGGACAAATGAAGCCCTGTAGAGAGCATAATTTTATTCTTGTATTTTTAATTAATTTCAATATTAATTCTAATTGATACTATTAATTCTCAGAGCTGCTGTAAATTATGCTAAATGTTCATGGCCCCCAAGGGCTGTTTACTCCAATTGAGGATTGCTGGAGTGCAGCAATGTTGTGGCCAAACCCCTTTCTCCTAGGCACTGCCTTCTAGGAGGAAAGGAAACAAGTTTGGGTGACACAAAGCTTCCACATAAATTCCTTCCTGTCTTGGAAGGAAAGCAGAATGTATTTGACTCTGTCACACCCTCACCTCACCAGTATCCCAGACATACTATAATAAATATTATGATATCTTTTATAGTTTGAACATAGCAATGGTTCTTTCCTTCAATCCATTTCCATGTTCTAGTTTAGGAATAAACAAGGATCTTTTCTTTTTGTTGTTGTTCTGGTTTCTCTACTTCACTTCTGTAAATAAGTCATGGAAAACCCTTGAAAATAAAAACTTGCTGCATTTTTACCTAAAAAGTGTGTCCATTAAATACAGCTTATTCTAATTTAGAAGATACAATTATTATTGTTCTCATTCCATCAAAAATAAAGAATGAAATTATTAAATACACTTTTAAAAAATGTCAGTTATCCAATAGCACGTCTGCCTTTATTTCCCCTTTCCTCCCCCACTCTTCTTCTTTTTAAGAGATACAGAAAACTGACTGAGTACAGAAGTGCTGGATGAATAGTTCTGGATATCTTTATACAGCCACAGAATATTTACAGATAGCTACAGTGGATGTTTGTCTCACATTGCCGTAATAATGTGCCAGAAACATTTCTGAAGCAAGTGCTTGTAAGAGTTGGAGACTAGTTCCTTCAGCTAATCAAGAATAGTAGAATTCATTCTCCTAATGAGACTGCCAAAAAAGAGATAGCCCTAATATTGATTTTGGTGATTGTTATATTTATCCACTAGAAATGGCCCAAGATAAACTCAGTCACATACTGAAAAACTATCAAATGGCAAAGATGCTCAATCATTACAGACTGGGAATCAGTATCAAACATATAACAGAAGTAGAAAGCTTCACATCCTATTATCTGACAATGGAGCCATGCATTCCACTTTGAGATCAGTTTCACATATTCATGATCTCTATAGTGGAGCCAGCAGAGGAGAAAAACGAAACAGGATGTATGTTCATTGGCAAAGGTTGTATTTGTGGCAGCTAATATTCTGAACAGAATGTGTGAGTAGATATGAGTATTACATACACTTTCTTTAGTATTTTAAGATAGCAGGGCAGGGCATGTAAGTTTTTGTTTTTTAATGACATGCATTCTAATGTGGCCGCTGGGTGAACATGCATCACAACAAACCACTATGAACAGATATTTAAAAAATCATAATTTTTCCCCATTACTTTTCTGTAACTTAAATTTTACAAAACTAGACAAAATGAAGAATGATAATTTTGTTTGTCAGGTGATGAAAATGGAACACTATGTTCACCATGAAATCTTTATGTCCATTCTCCTCACAGGATCCTGGGGCTTAGATTCTACAAGACAAGCTCCAAGCAATTATGTTGCTTTCCGTTAGCTTTTGACATTGCTTTTCCAGGATTCCCTGATTCATTCAGAAAACATCCTACCATTACGCTGAAATTTCTTTCTCTCGTCTTTCTTTTTTTCTTTTCTTTTTTTAAAGTCTTTGAAGGAACTGGTTTTCCCTTTCTCTCACACACACAACCTAATTACTGCTGTACATAGAAAATTATTTGTGATGCATTTTAAAGTTACAGCAAGGGGGCCTAGAGTATGTAAGTGACCTTTAAAAGCATTTGCATAAATCTAAATGAAAAATAAGAGCCAGATCCTACCACTCTTACTCACATTGCATAGTAACTCATCAGTCCAATACCCAAACATTGTAATGGAACTGTACAGGTAGTAGGTACTTAGTACTCACTGTGAAAAAGGCAGTACATTCTGGCCCTGTATACGAGTATAAACCTGTGTCAATCATCTTCACACAGGAACATTGCCAAGTTAAAATGGACAGGACAAATAAAATGAAGAAGGAATAGGAATAAAAAACACCAAATCAAATAAAAAAGGTTGGTTCTACTGGAGTTTGATGATACACGTATACACGATTTTACACATACTAAGTACCTTACTACTTGTACAGTTTGATTCAAATGTTTGGATATTGGACTGATGAGTTGCTATGTACATGTTAAACCCGCACCCAACAAATATTCAAACACTGCATATCATTGACCTCCAATAAAACCAAGCCTTTTAAATTTGATTTGTTGGGTCTTTTTGTCCCTATCCTTTCTAGATTTTGTTTGCTCCATATATTTTAACTGGTTTGGCAATGTTCCCTGTGTGAAGATGATTTACAAAGCAGATGTGTTAATACTGATCTCCATGAGAACTTTTCTAATAAATAATTCTGACCTGACACTGCAGGTTACGCTCTTATTCTGTTTTGAATCTAAGTCTACACACTGCATCAAATCCAATCATGAATCCATGTGCAATTATCTTAAATATATGCAAAAGATCCGTATTGGCTACATACATTTTAACACAGAAGGGCCATATACACATCACATTCTGAAATATTTTCATATAAATGAAATATTTTAAGATGTGTTCTTATATTTGATGGCAATATATAAAATATATATGTACTGCTTTTCTTAAAGCCAAAATGATAATCTTCCACTGTAGCTGGAACTGCACCAATCATTGAGTCTGTTAATTTTTAAAATCTCCATCACAGAATGTCTTTTTATTAAAATGCTGGCTATTAAAGTGCTTCATTAAAGAAAGCTACTACATCCCAGCAGAATGTTAGTGAAATTTTTACCTTTGTTTACCTGGGACAAATTAAATACTTAAGCTACAGCTATTACATTGTGAAACAAAATAACAACATCAAGTTTTGCTGGTGTGCAGCAGATCACCTAGGGGCTGATTTTCGAAGCTCAAATTGCAGTTAGGTGTCTAACTCTGATTGAAAGTCAGTGAGAAATCAAGCCAGGGGCCAGATTTTCCAAAGATAATCAGGAGCCTAACAATACAGATGGGCCCCTAGTGAGATTTTAAAAAGTGCTTAGGTGTCTAACTCCTATTTAAATCATAAGTACCTAAATATGTTTGAAATCTGGCCCCTCATTGCCATTTGTACCCTTTAAAGTCTTTCCCACTAGTCCATCACCAAACCTCATGGCAGAAGCAAGCTGATTTTCCACAAGTATAATCAAAATTATAAATCTTCAAATACACATCAATCCTTGTGTTCAGTCTATTGACCTTGAGTAGCTCTGTACATGCTGTTGGGTAGTCACCTCAATAGGCTACTGAACCTTGACATGAAAAAGATTTAGTCTGTAATCAAACACAAGCCTCTGCTTAGTTTCAAATCAGGCCCATATGTTACATAATGATGTTATCTGCTAACATGAACTAAGCGTTTTGTGATGTTTCTTAATGGTCAAAACAGAACAGCACTCCAAAACTAGCAAGAGTAGAAACTGTGTGGAGAAGATGATGATTATACCCAAAAGAGGGCCAGGCAAAAGGCCAAATGGAGAGAAAAGGAAAACTTATCTGGACAATATCATAGGGAGAATGAGCATCACAGGAGGAGACACAAAGAGAAAACAGTGACAAGTACAGGATGGCCAGCATTAGCCCAAAGGAGCCTTAAACTACTTCTTTGCAACACAAGATGCAGGATCCCCAAATGGAGGAATAAGATATCAAGTCCTAGTAGTATTCTGGCATAGGGGACAGACTGCATCTGACACAATGGGAGTTTGGCCATTAACTTCAATGGGAGCTGAATCAGGCCTGTGAAAAAAAATTATTCATTATCTCCATTAACTCCAATGTAGGTCAAGCCGGAGCAATAAGCACCAGATCCTCAGCTGATATAAGCTGATGTAGCTCCGTTAAATCAATAGAGCTGTACTAATTTACATGAGCATGCATGCAAGACAAGGACTGATTCTGTAGTCCTTACATGTGGAGAATTCTCACTGAAATCAACTGGAGTTGTATATGCGGAGAGGCTAAAAGACTGATCCCCATAAGGCTTTTAAAAAATCTAAAAATGTGTTAATATAAAATACTGAATATTCCTTTGCTTTTTAAACATTTGCTGGTTATAAGTGATACATGTTTAAATGTTATGTTAAGTGCATGCATACGGATGCAAAATATTCTAAGCACATTAATTAGGTCCTTGATACAGGTTTTACATATACTCAGAATATATACACACTGTAATGGGTACATTAACTTCTTGATATGTCTCCTTAAAGGCCATAAATGCTTGCCAGGTAGGCTTATGAGTGATGTCCGTAATACCTCCCAATTCAGTATGAACTGCAGATTTCATTAATACGCTGTATATCCCTTCTTCAAGATGAATAATGAAGATAATAAATAAAACCAGACCTAACACTGACCCCTACGGCTCCCTCTCTATGCCTCCTCACAACTAGACAGATTGCCATTTATTATTTCTAAGCAGCTGGTGTACTGAGTCCACCGTCTATGATGCTGACCAATATTTTCTTATTGTTTCCTTGCACTCCTCCATCTGTCTGTATCCACCTGTTTTCTCCTGTCTTACAGTGAAGTTGTAAGTTCTTTGTAACAGGGACGGTCTTTTTCTTCTGTGTTTGTAGAGTGCATAGCACAATATGTTACTGATCCATGGCTGGAGTTCCTTGGCATTACCACAATAGAAATAAAGAATACATAATATTTAAGCCATTGTTAGTGCACTGACAGCTGAAAACTAGATTATTTGTTAGTTCCCAACAAGAAGATTATTACTTTCCATATAAAGTATGCTTTTCTAACTTGTGTCTGGTATTTTAAGGAAATTGTTTTATTTCCTTTGAAATATATAAAGGAGACAAATGGATATCAAGAGAGGTTTCTTCATATACTCATCTATGTGCTATTTATTTATCTGCTCCACAGAAAATACAGATTGCTCAGTCTATATACTGTAATTAAATTAATATGGAAAAAGTCTTGTTAAGGAAGAAAATTACATATATTTCTATCATCTTCAGAATTCTACATATGTTTGGATAGGAGGAGACTACATTTTGGACCAACTGAACTGTAAAAATACCACCACTTTAAAAAATAATGAAAATTTCTTTGTAACTAGATCTTAATGTCCAAGTAAATGATTCTAAACATATCAATGTCGTAGCTATTGGACAGAGATGATGACAGACACCATCTCTCTCTAATAACCTGAAGTGTGGGCTAAATATTTATTTAGTTTCATAATTCACTTATTATGTCACCATTCTCTATCACCCCTTCACTACAGTATGTTCAGATTCTCTGCCTCACTGATCTTTTGCTTTTGTTGTGTATCCATTGTAAAAAAAAAAATGGACACTATTCTGAGCTTTTGGACTTGACTTGTAAACACGTTTCCTGCTCAACTGCAGTGATGCACAGTTTGGTGCCTAGATGCACGGGCATTAGGGTGACCAGATTTTAAAAACTGAAAATAAACACTTTCCTCAATAATTTCATGGAGCGTGGAAAGAGCAATTTCAGGAGGACTTTGGCAACTCTGAATAGGGTTGGGGTTGTGGACCCTGGTCATAGGTGATGTTTAGTTGTTATCTTCCCCTTCTTTAACCCACTAATCTTTCAGGCTCTTTCCCCCAGCCAGACCCCAGGTATGCTTCTGTACCCACAACTCCTTCCTTATCTTTAGGCATGCACTTAATAGTCATGTAGTGTGATGCTCAGTAGAATCTGGGACACACAAAATCCCAATTTCAAAAAGACTAGGATTCAGAGTGCCCCAGGCACTACTGAACATTGGGATTGCACAGACATTCTACAGAGGTGTGCCGTGTCATGTCATAGCACAGAGAAAGCTAAGAACCAAATTCATCTTGGTGCTCCGAGGGCTGTGTTGTGGACTTTCAGTTAGATGGAGGTGCTTATACAGGTACAAATTGGGTTGATAAAGGTATTAGTGCTGACCTAATATACTTAGATTCTGTAAGGCATTTGACTTGGTACCACATGACATTTTGATTAAAAAACTAGAATTTAAAATTAACATGGCACACATTAAATGGACTAGAAACTAGCTAACTGATAGGTCTCAAAAACATAACTGTAAATGGGGAAAATCATCATCATGTGGGTGTGTTTCCAGTGGAGTCCCAATGGGATCAGGTCATGGCCCTACACTATTTAACATTTGTATCCATAACCTAGAAGAAGAACATAAAATCACCACTGATAAAGTTTGCAAATGACACAAAAATTGAGAGAGTGGTAAATAATGAAGAGGACGTGTCTCTGATTCAGAGCAATCTTCATCACTTGGTAAACTGGGTGCAAACAAATAATGTGTGTTTTACTAAGACTAAATGTAAATGTATACATGAAGGAACTAAGCATGTAGGCTATACTTACAGGACGGGGGAAGCAGCGACTCTGAAAAAGATTTGGGGGTCATTGTGGATAATCAGCTGAACATGAGCTCCCAATGTGACACTGTGGCCAAAAGAACATGTGGTCCTGGGAAGCATTAACAGGAAAATCTTGAGTTGGCGTACAGACGTTATTTTATCTCTGCATAAGCTTTCATGGATAAAAAGACACTTCTTCAGATGCATGGAGTGAAAATTACAGATGCAGGCATTATATACTGACAAATGAAGAGAAGGGAGTTACCTCACAAGTGGAGAACCAGTGTTGACAGGGCCAATTTGATCAGGGTGGATGTAGTCCACTCCCAATAATTGATGAGGAGGTGTCAATTCCAGGAGAGGCAAAGCTGCTTTTGTAATGAGCCAGCCACTCCCAGTCCCTATTCAAGCCCAAATTAATGGTGTTGAATTTGCAAATGAATTTTAGTTCTGCAGTTTCTCTTTGAAGCCTGTTTCTGAAGTTTTTTTGTTCAAGTATAGCTACTTTTAAATTTGTTATAGAATATCCAGGAAGATTGAAGTGTTCTTCTACTGGCTTTTGTATGTTACCATTCCTGATGTCCGATTTGTGTCCATTTATTCTTTTACATAGGGACTGTCCAGTTTGGCCAATGTACATGGCAGAGGGGCATTGCTGGCACATGATGGCATATATAACATTAGTAGACGTGCAGGTGAATGAGTCGCTGATGGTGTGGCTGGTGTGGTTGGATCCTCTGATGGCATCACTAGAGTAGATATGAGGACAGAGTAGGCAACAAGGTTTGCTGCAGGGATTGGTTCCTGGATTAGTGTTTCCATAGTGTGATATGTAGTTGCTGGTGAGTATTTGCTTCAGGCTGGGGGGCTGTCTGTAAGCGAGGACTGGCCTGCCTCCCAAGGTCTGTGAGAGTGAGAGATCATTTTCCAGGATAGGTTGTAGATCATTCATATGCTGGACTTTATAAAAATGAGACAAGCCATTTACAACGCCCACTTCACTCCTCTACATTAATGTGCCACCAGACTCCTTGTTGTTGTTGTTGATACAGACTAACACGGCTACCCCCTGATATTTTATCTCTGAATTTTGCATTGGTGCAACCACCGCTGGAACACTGTGTCTGGTTCTGGTGCCAAACATTCAAGAAGGATGTTAATAAATTGGCAGAGGTTCAGAGAAGAGCCATGAGAATGACTAAAGGATTAGATAACATGCTTTATATTGATAGTCTCAAGCAGCTCAATCTATTAGCTTACCAAAGAGAAGGTTAAGGGGTGACTTGATTATAGCCTATAAGTATCTACATGGGGAACAAATTATTAATAATGGGCTTTTCAATCTATAACAATCTAGTGTCTAACACATTCAGACTGGAAATAAGGCATACATTTTTGACAGTGAAGGTAATTAACCATTGGAACAATTTACCAAGGGTTGTGATGGATTCTCCATCACTGACAATTTTTAAATCAAAATGTGATGTTTTTCAGAAAGATAAGTTCTAGGAATTATTTTGGGCAAGTTCTCTGGCCTGTGTTATACAGGAGGTCAGACTAAATTATCACAATAATTCCTTCTGGCCTTGGAATCTACAAAGTGATGCAAGATGGCATCAGAGAAGTGGCATCACCAATGGTTCATAACCACACTTCTTATGTGGAACTTCAACAGTGATCCTCAGCTGTAATGAAGCCTACTGGGCACTTCTGAGGTCAATTCCCACACGTAAGCACTCAGTAGGGCATTTGGTTGGGGTTTTTCTTTTTTAAATCCAAGAGACTCTCCTTCTACCAAAGGAAGATTGGATTTGGCTCTCTTCAGATTCAATGCTTCAGCTTCTTTGGACAATCACAGGTTCTTGTGACCCAAACTTGTTTTCCTCATAAGGCAACAAACTGTCTAACTGAGGGCTAAATCCAAAGTCCTTTGACATCAGTGAAAAAAATTCCGATTGACTTCTGTGGGCTTTGAATCATGCCTCATTCATCTGGGACCACGGGTAGCTGTGCTATGTGTGATTTACTTCTAGATCAGAGAGAACAAACAATGGATTACACCAGGATTACACTATTAACAATGGAACAGAGGAAGGCAGTGGCCCAGCTTAAATTTTAACCTGCCAAATGCAGGACATAATAAGTGACAAAGGCCCTATTTGAAGAAGACACAAAAAATTATTTGTGTGGGAAATAAACTGATGTAGGATTCAGTCCTTGAATGCAAGCATTCTTTTTATAGCCTCAGTTACATGATTTATTTTTATGTACATAATTTTGAACCGTAACAATGGGGGGTCCCAATTTGTGCAGAAAGTAGGTAGCTTTGGGACTAAAATGAGTGATGTCCATCCATCAAAATGAGAGACATTGAAGGGTATGTGACCCATGAGCCCTTCATTTTTCTTCCTTTATTCTCATAACTTATATTTATTTTAATATTTTTAGTAATGGAGAATTCATAGAAAAAAGGCTACTACTCTTTTTTCCTTTGTTCTTCTAAATGGTATTTTAAATCCATTTCAAGTACAGTTTCAATTATTCCCCTATAACTAAATGCTTGTCTACACAGTGGGATAACGCACTGCATGCGGGTGTAATTTCTAAAGAACACTAACATGCTGCATAGTCATTGGTCTGTGTGAGCCCTGCTGGTGTGCTTTATTATAATGTTGTTTGAAACTGTATTACCTTAAAGCACACTAGGAAACGTTTAGGGTAAACCAGCAGGGTCTAAATGGAGCAATTAATGCGCAACACCTTACTGTGCTTTAGAAATCACACCCTGTACACTATATTACCCTGCTGCATAGACAAGCTCTCAGAAGAAATGGGCTAGGACTGGAATTTCTTAACTAATGCCTTCTGATTTTGGTGAACTGGAATTTGCATCCTCAGAGCCGAACCTGTTCTAAAGCAGAAACCACAACCAGAAAAGGGCTATTTTCCAACGCTAGTTCAGATGCAGCAGAAATATACTGAGATTTCTACATTCTGAATGGATAAAATCTCACAATATCAACTCATGAGATTTTTGTCTTCATATATGAACCCAAGCCTGAATCCTAGCCCAGATTTAGGGCTTGTTTTCACATACAGCGCTGCAGCTCTCCTGTTGACATAAGTGACACCAGGGGTTAGGTTCGTATAACTACCTCAACTCAGAGGTGTGGATTTTTCATACCCCTCAGCAACGTAGTTATACCAATGTAAATTTGAGCGTAGACCTGGCCTTAGCCTCTAATCCGAACCAAAAACCATATCCAAATCTGAATATCACTTCCCCAGCCTGTCCAATATTAAGGTGTTCTGTTTTCAAAGCACTCTGCTGGGTTTTAGCCACAATGCTCCCATGAGCTTTAACAGGGTTCTCAGCCAGCTGAAATCCCATCCACTACTGTGGAAAGAGTAACCCTTTAAAAATATACTTTACTAAGTTCTCTATACTACCACTCTTTCACTGCCTCTTGAATTTACACATCAAAGCCTGATCTACATCCCATCTTCATAATATGAAGTGCAGTAAATGGGAGTTCTGCATGAGAAAAGACTGCAGGAGAGCAAAGGGAAATGTAAATGAAAAAAATATACTCCAGTGTGGTTTCTAATCAGGGCAAAATTCCACAGCTTTTGTGCAAGGAGAACTTTGGCACATAAGTGCCCCAAATTAGATTTCTTGAATGTGATCTTGAAGGTTAAAAACACAACTAAATATAGCTCCTTTCAGCATTTTTGTTTTTAAACACTTTTAAAGACAAATTCTATTTATATTGCATGTCAAGTTTGCACTAAGTGCCTTAATCATATTTATAGCTCAGCCCTGAGCTAAGATACTATCACATCTGTTAAAAATAGTTTCCTAACAATTTTAAGTGATTTCAGTTTGACTGATAGCCCTAAGAGACAAAAAGACTCCAATTAACAGAAGCATAGGTATGGGATGGGCAGTGGTAATGCAAGCTTCCCCAAACGCCAATGTATCTCAGGTCTGACCTGGAGGGGCCACCTTCTAGAGATGAGCAGGCAGACCAGTCTCCCTACTTTATCCAGTCCCTGCCCTCCCTACAGAGTCCTCCAAGCTTGCCATGAGGTTTTTATGATGTGGACACTGGTGAATTGAGATTAGTATTTCATTTCACATTAACCACCAAAAAACACGTAGATGGCAACAACTTCTGATCACTGTTAATGTAGACAAGAGTCACAGTGGTTATCTAGAGGTCTAAAACTCCTTATCCCAATACCAGATTTCTGAGCTATCCCAATTCCCTTGTTTAGATATTTTGGCAGAAATAACTTGAGTAATCAAAAGATGCCAGAAAAGGCTTTTCTTTGGTGCCAGAGGAAATGACTTCCTTTGTTTCTACGCTAATTAGGTTAGTTTTGCTAGAAAATGAAAAACATTTTACATGACATTTATGCTGGTAATTTTTATCAAATAATATTATAGCGGCAGTTCACAGTGTCATTTGATTCATCAATAAGGTTGTAGTTAAGGAAAAATATACTAATGCTGCTGTAGTTCAAAAAGGCCGAAGTAGCCTATCAGAAATGAAGAGGTTTTCATATTGGCAAAATGTATTTTTGTTCACTCTACAAATGCTATTTGGCAGCAGGCAAGCTTTTTTTTTTTTTTTAAATGTATGCAGAAGAATTGCTGTTGGCTTATTGACATGCGGATCAGGTACTGACTTCCTGTTAGCTCATATGACTCAATCCAGCAATGCAGCTGGATTTCAGTATAGAAATGATAATAGACAGTCCAGCCATACATTAACTAAATACAAACAAAACAAAACAAAAACCCACCACAGGATAGTCCTGAAACTGCTTTAAGAGAGACGCTTTATGCAAATATTCCTTTAACACAGTCTGACACGAACAAAGCCTGAACAAAGTGGACACAGGGTTTTACAAGTGTATTTAGCACAGTAGAATTCAATAACGTTTGATTATATGTGTCTGAAGAAGGAAATAAAAAAGAAACCCAATTTAAGAATTCACTGTGTGAACAGGATTATTTTAAAGACCTGTTGATAGAACATAGAAATTTAGCAAATACTTCATATATAGACACAATTTGGCTTGTCCTTCTTAGAATCATGGAAATTAGAGATTGAAAAGCTCTATTATCTTATCCCATCCCTCTCTATGACACGGAAGAACTGTTCCTCTACAGTAAATTTACTAGGGTTTGTCAATTCTAGTTTTAAGGTCTCAAGTGAATTGATTTCCACAACTTGTCTAGATAGATTATTCACAACCTAGTATGTCTCTGTCAAAGTTTTCTTGATACACAATTTTTAATTTCCCCTCCTTTCTTAATTCCATCCCATGTGAGCTGTTCCACTGATTTCAATAGGACTAAAAATATGCTTAAAGTCAAGCACAGGCTTAAGTGCTATGCTGGATAAGGACCTAAGTACTTTTAAATATGCAACAAAACAAGCTTATGAAACAGACCATGTTTTTGAAAAATATGACTTTGAAGCCAGTTCATTAACACAGACACCATGCAGATGCTACATAAAGAAAAAACTCCTTGCATTTAGCTTTGAAGAATGAAATCTGCTTCTTGCGCATAAAGGTTGAGTGGGAGAAGTGTGGCTGAGTTGATGAGGTGAAACAATACCCTCCTTGCAGCCTACAGACTGGAGTCCTGGCTACAGATCCTTCCATACTAATTACCTGGAGTGTTATGATTACTCTAGCCACATAATCATGGATTCCATGGCTCCTCCCGGGACTAGCTCCAGCCCACTCCCATCTCAGCTGCTATGTTCTTTCATGTTGTGAGGGCAGGCACCTCTTCATGACTGCTGTGCTCATGGATGCTCTGCACCTTAATGAAGGGTTTAAGTGGAAGATTGTACACTCTCTTTCCACACTGCAGGTGAATTTCCCCCTAAAGGGAAAGAGATGGAAATAGCTTGTCTGCTACTAAGCAATATTGTTAGGAAGATAAAATATGTTGTCTCTGTGTGAAAACTTGCTAATTTCTTACTATTTCTTTATCACCTTACATCAATTTAAGAACAGGCATATCACTAAAGACTGAAATAGTATACCAGATTTTAACAAAGCTCTAGTGGATGTCCAGAGAGTAATTGCATAAAGAAAGTAAAACACCTTACAGTAATCATGAGAAAAAACGGTAAGGGTGGTTGTTTGGCTATACCTGCTATGGGTACTTTCATTATTATATCTAAAATATAGTAGCCACATTTCAGTATCAATAGTATAGGTATTTTTGATTCTGGTAAACTTCTTTGTAGAGGACATATCTCAGGAATGGCCTCAGTTCTTGTGATCTACCGTAACATTCAAAGCGGCAAAGAGTCCTGCGGCGCCTTATAGACTAACAGACATATTGGAGCAAAAGCTTTCGTGGGTGAATACCCACTTCGTCAGATGCAACGTATTCACCCATGAAAGCTTAAGCTCCAATACGTCTGTTAGACTATAAGGTGCCACAGGACTCTTTGCCACTTTCACAGATCCAGACTAACACAGCTACCCCTCTGATACTTGAGTAACATTCAGGTATTTTTCCCTGCTCTAAATTGTACTGACGAAATAAAATAAAACAATAAGCTGTCACAATAATGCCCTTTATTATCTGTATTACAATAGCTAGCGAATAGTGTCTTTTTGTGCCAGGCTCTGTACAGACACATGGTAAGAGGCAACCGTGCCCTGAAAAGACAAGGCAGAAATGGTGGAAAAGGAAACAGAGAAGTGAAGTGATTTGTGTAGGGTCAAATAGCCAGTCAATGGCAGAGATAGACAGTGAATTCAGGCCTCCTGACAGGGATTCAGGAGCTCTGAGTTTAATTCCAGCAGTACCACAGAATTCTTGTGTTACTTTAGGTAAGTCATGTAATCTCTGAGTGGCCCAGTCTACACTAGGAAAAGTATGCTGTTATAAATATACAGGTATAGCTATTCTGGTAGCAAACCCTCCTAATGTAGACACAGGTTATATCAGTA
Source organism: Lepidochelys olivacea (assembly GCF_965140295.1). Lineage (NCBI taxonomy): Eukaryota > Metazoa > Chordata > Testudines > Cheloniidae > Lepidochelys > Lepidochelys olivacea. Next base: position 74,257,565 of record NC_140417.1, on the reverse strand, counting down.
AGAGAGTGATTTTGCGTGTGTAGCTTATGCCAGGTTATACCAAGTCCCCAGACAGAATAACCTATACTGGCAGAAGTACTTTTACTGTGTCTACAGTGGACATGAGCTGCTATAAAAAGAGGTTGTTTAAAAGAAAAAAAACCCACACCCCTAACCAACATTGCTATACCACCAAATATTTGTCTCAGCTCGCCATGAGTAAAAAGGAAATAACAGCACTTCTTTTCCTCACAGGGTTATTTTCAGGATAAATTCATCATTAGTACCCAAAAGGAGTTATGTATCTAGGTACATTAATTACCATAGTAACTATATAGCTTTGTCCTTCTTTAGGCAGATTGTACAAAATATTCTTGTTCAAACTTTTAAAAATATAAATGCAATGTAGGGATATAATTTTGGTGCCTTCTGCTTCATTCATGCTCTGTTGAATGCACAATTTTATTACATTCTCAGAAGTGTCAGAAACCATACCATTTACATTGCAAACACTGTATTTGCGATTTTTTATTCCTTTTGGCAGGACTAATTCAAGAACTTGATCACAGGCAACAGAATTTTGTCATTTAATCATTAGTGAATGACAAATACTGGATGAGAGGGAAGAAAGGAGAGCATCAATGGGAAGGGGCAAATAATAGAAATGCACTACAACTTCATTTCAGACAGATCAGCCTTCGCTATTGACATTTTAGGGTGTTGCCATGCACTACACCAGGGTCGGGCAAACTTTTTGGCCTGAGGGCCACAGCGGATTTCCAAAATTGTATGGAGGGCCGGTTAGGGGAAGCTGTGTCTCCCCAAACAACCAGACATGGCCTGGCCCCCGCCTCCTATACGACCCCTCCCACTTCTCACCACCTGACAGCTCCCCTGGGACTCCTGCCCCATCCAACCCCCCTGTTCCCTGACGGCCCCCCCCGGGACTCCTACCCCATCCACCACCCCTGATCCCTGTCTCCTGACCACCCCCGGACCCCCACCCCTGACTGCCCCCTGCTGCCCCATCCAATCCCCCCTCTTATTCCTGACTTGCCTGCTGGGACCCCTGCCCCATCCAACCCCCATGTTCCCTGCCCTCTGACTGCCTCGACCCCTATCCAACCCGCCCTGCTCCCTGCCCCCTTACCATGCTGCCTGGAGCACCAGTGGCTGGCAGCACTATAGTCACGCTGCCCAGAGCACCGGGTCAGGCCGTGGCTCTGCAACTGTGCTGCCCGGCCGCCCAGAGCATTGCGCTGGTGGCGCGGTGCATTGAGGCTGGGGGAGATGGGGGACAGTAGGGGAGGGGCTGGGGGCTAGCCTCCTGGGCCAGGAGCTCAGGGGCAGAGCAGGAAGGTCCCGCGGGCTGGATGTGGCGCGTGGGCCGTAGTTTGCCCACCTCTGCACTACACAATTGTAATTCATCTAATGATTAGATGGATAATCCTTTAGTCTGCTTATTTTTCTCAACTAATTTTTAGGAACAAACTGCATCAAAAGAACCAGAAACTCATAGATATCAAATTATGCCTTAGTCAAAAAAACTATTTTTATCTCACTGTCTTTTTCTGAAAGATTTTCAACCAAAGGCCAGTGTGGTTTACTTCTTTAAAAAGGTACAGAGATTTTTAAACTTGTATCAAACACTAGGTGCAAGGAGCGTAAATCTCGTCAGTAAAAGCCACTAAGTTCTGACTTTCCAGTCCTAAAAATAAGCATAGTTGCATTAACACAGATAAAGATCTTTCATTTCTTTGAACATCAAAACAAATGATTGACTTTTAGCCTTACTAGCTATTCATGATGGTCACCAATTGATCTTTGTTAAATACACTGCAGCATCTCTGTGTGGTGTTTATAAACTAGAATTTTGTATGTTTAAAGGGGAACAAAACCACTTACCAAAAGCCAGTACATGGATTTAAATAAGCAGAGTATTATAAAAGAGACTACTGTCCTCCTTGTATCTAGATATGATGGAATTACCACATCTAACATACAGGTATGGGAATATCCTTACACACAGGAGTATAAAAGCACAGGCTGCATATACAATGAGCTGGGCACACCTGATTAAAACAAGTTAAAAATCACTTATTCTGCATTAGTATGATTAATGGTGTGGGCCCCTTGCTAAGACTTTGCAGCAGCCCTGAGAAATGGTGCAATTATTCCTTTTGAACAGGAAAGTTAAAAGACTTGTTACTAAAGGACAGCACACACAATTTGGTGGTTAATTAGGACTTTTAGTGGACTGCACCTTTAAACATCCTAAACAGAGTTCCTGACCGAATCACTTTCCGACATTTTTATTGTTATGAAGTAAATTATAATTAATGAATAAATTGACCATCCTGCCATAATTAAAAATTAATGATCATTACTTCAAACTTACTTTGTTGCCACCTTAAATCAATCTCCGAACCTCCTCACACTCAGATGTGGACATTGTAACTGCTGAGTGCTAGAGATGGAAAAGATGAATTATGTCATTTTAGAACACACCTCTGCCAGAGCAGGATACTTTTCCTACTCTTTTAGTGGTTTGTCCAGTCTGGTTTCAAATGTCCCAACTGATGGGACTTTTACCACTTTCATTTTGTTTTACAGTCTAATGAGCCTCGTTATTTATTTTACAGCCTAATAGATCTCACCATTAGTAAGTTTTTCCTCCACTATCTCTTCCTGTTCTTCTGTTCACCAGCCAACAATTTTGTTTAAAGACTTAGGGTAAAAAGTTTTAACTGCACAATAATTTGCATTTCAAATACAGTTATGTAAATAAATGAAGATACATCTTTTCACAAGAAAATGTAAGCACCTAATATAGCTAGAGAACAGGACATTTTATGCATAAATTTGCAGCTAACTATTGCACAAAATACAAAGTATCAGATTTTTTAAAACACTAGTGGGAAGTGTATGTAGGCAGCTGAATGCTGACCATCAACTAGTAACTCATTAACATACCAGGGCAGGCCACATTCTCCCCTGCATCAGAACTCCAGCTCTGTACAGGGATGGAATAGGGCAAGGTCAGGGAATCGATTCTTGGTCCCAGTCCTAACCCTAATGCCACTTAGAGCTGCTGATCGATGGGTGAGAATGTTATCTCTGACAGGCAGCTCTAGATTCTGCCACTGGCTTAGGATCCTTAATATCCTTTATAATATAGTATATCACCACCTCCCTACCAGCTCCCCATCTCCAGCATGTCCTTATACCAGAATGAGGAGGCAGAGGAACAGACCCAGAGCTGGCACTATCAAAGAGTTCCCCATCTCAAGGGAATTCTCTACTGACTATCTGCTGCTAGTTTCCAGCTTCTTTGAACCTCCTGCGTAATGCTTTAAGGGCCGGATCAGATCATCCAGGTCAAAATCCCCTCTTATCCATGCTTTAGTTTGTATTAAACAGATTCCATCTATGCTGTAGTTCATGGGAAAAAAAAGAAAAGAAGACACGCTAACCAACACAAAAAACAATAAGAGGCAAAATCTTATTTTAGAGTAACTGAGATAAAGCGTTCCCAGTAACAACCTAAAAAAATGTATATTTTAATTGCATTGGAACAGAATAATTGAAATACCAAGGTAGCAATTCTAGAGTAATGGTTGAAAAAGTCATTTGCATCAGAAATGCCTATGTTCAGAAGCTCACAACTTTTCCAAACATAACTTTTGGACTTTGTTATATCTTGCTTGGACTCAGGCTGCCCACTGGTAAAACATTTTGGAAAGTTTGAAGAAATCCATTCAGTCACTTCTGGAGTTAGAGGATGAAAAACCTTCTATTTCACTGCATTGTCTTATGGAACCTTGATGTATGATGGTTGCTAGTGCAGTGCAGAGATCAGTAGCTCTGAGAACACTGCAGAACTATGAGAGAAGTTTTAATGATTTTCTGCAATTTCAGGAGCAGAAGGGCCATTGATATGGCCCATTATGGACGAATGGATGATGCAGTACATGATGTCATTAGAAACCCCAAAACTGGTGCTATCAACCATCTCCACTTGCCTACCAGCCCTTATGTTTATCAGTAGGCTGAATGGTTACCCAGATTCTTGTAGCAGGTTTTTAGTGTAGTGGTTTCTAGTGGGGTGGTCTTAAAGCACCGGCCCTATGGAGGATACTTGTCTCATCACTGTTAATACATTTAGGGACCTGTTACAATGCAGGGCATGGCAGGGAGCTGTGAAGTCCCTTCAAGTCAACAAAGCTAAGAGGTATGTGAATAAGGAGGTGGCCAAATTCATGGGGTCAGTAACTTCTCATCCGGACATAGCATACAGGGAACCAGAATTATTCAGCGAGGATGGGATCCAGCTGTCCACATATTTTGACCTATATTAAAGAGAGCATTCATAGATGAGTGGGAACCCAGCTAAGTAGTGGCGGGGGTGGGGGGAACGGGACAGTAGGGAGGAAGCCAAGCTAACTGCTGGTGCCTCCTTGTGCTGGATGTCCAGCAAAGGTGCTCCACAGGGAAGGAATACAGAGATCAGATAATATGCGTTGATAAAAGATTTAAATGAGGTATTCTTTGAAGGAGAAGAAAAAGGACGGGTTTGGGGCAGCAGGGAGACAACACTCCCCCACTTTATAGCCCACCTTAACCCTCATTTGAGAAATGAAGTGGTGAGGTCCTTGCAGCAGGTTGCCTGGGATCCAGGATGGGTAAAGGGGTAACGTTGACAGCAGCTCTCCTCCTCACCCCCAGGTAGATGTACATAATTATGGAATTACTTTCACTGTACACTTGTATCTCTTGTATTTCACTGTACACTCGCAGACATTTAGGAATAAAGTTGTAGTCTAATTAAACCACATCCAGTGCCTCCTGTCCTTCTTCCAACCAAATTAGACAATAGATTATGAATGGAAATCTTTATGCACCACCAGAGTTAAGCTTCTACCCTTTGGAAAAGCAAGAACAATCAGGGAAGTTGTAATACAAATGCTTACATTAATGTAATGTTAAGGTTACAAATTTTAATGCTGAAAAGACAGAAAATGCTATAGTTAAGGTTGAGTGTGCCATCTTAACTAGCTTCTCTCAAGTAACAGTAACACACTTCTCACTTTTCTCATACTCCCTCTTAAGCATGAAAGGGGCTTCCTGTAAATATCTGCCAATTGTCCTGCTTTAGAATCAGAGTTGAAGTGATTGTAACATGCGTCATTCACACATTTAATTGTATCTTGTGAATGCTAAGAAATACACGAAAATAAACCCTCAAACAATTGCAATTCTATAGTTGGAGTGTTTTCCTGGTGTTGGATCTCCAGGCACGGTTGTTTTATCCTTTCCTTGATCATCTGGGATGCTAAATAATGCTACCAAATGCAGCACAACATCTTGTCACAAGAACTACTTGGTAGATCAAGTGTAACTTCACTAGAAAAAACAATACTTTAGGATATAGCTACATGTCAATCAGGATGTGACCCTGCAGCACATGTAGGTGCACCCGAGCTAACTTTGAGCTCGCTCACTAAAACAGCCATGATTAAGCCACCGCAGTACCGGCAGGGGCATAGGCTAGCTGTCAAAATACGTACCCAAAGTCCCAGGTTGGCTTGTACTTGTGCAGGTAGCCTGTGCCACTGCCCATGCTGCCAGAGCTTCACTTTTTTTTCCCATCAAGCTAGCTCAATCACACCTAGCTCGGGTACCTGCTGCAATCGCACCTCCTAACTGCAGTGTAAATACACCTTTGGTGTTCACACAGCAATTGCTTTTGCCATGAGATAGCTCTGTAAACCTGTGTTGCCTCTATAGCCATTACCCTGCCCTCAAACTAGTCCTGAAGATGACTGGAGAATTAAAATCTGAATCTCAAGTATTAATATATTAATCACACCTTTTTTAATATTATATGTAGTTGATTTATCCCATTGATGTCCCTCTAACTGCCGAAGCTCTGAAAACTAATGAGCCATGGAGGATGCCTCAGCTTAGACTGTTTTCAAATTTCATGAAGTGAGATAATGCAAATGAAAAGTAGGTATGTGCTGAGCCTTCCAAAGCTCTGATAAGGTGTTAATAAGCCTTAGAAAATCCTGATTAGGGCTGTCTCATTATGCACATTGCATTCTCTACAGATAGCAGTGTTGGTAAATTAAAGGTCCAGAAATGCTAAATTTGAATTTGATCACCTGAATGAGCAATGATAAGTAACAAAGAGCAGAACACAAAATATCCCTATTATTTCTGGAGGTCTTTGTGCAGATTTTTTTTGAAGGGGGGGGGCGTAATTTTTTATCATGTCTGTTCTATTTCTAATCTATAGGTCCTATTTTAGGAGTCCAAATCCCACAGAACACAATATTTTACTATGCAAAGGGTTTTAATGGCAAACGTGCAGGTGGCCTATATGATCATAAAATAATAAACTAAGCAATAGCAAATGATTTTACCAAAATATCTCACATTCTTCAGAATTATTACAGTTTATTAGAAAACTGATAACTCTACAGCTGCTTTGCTGTGTGAAGAATATTATTCCTAACTACTCAAATGTGTCAAGCAGAAATATTAGAAAATACAATTTTCCACCTGGTAATAAATTCCTGAATAGATGGAAGTAAGTTGGTTATTAAGTGAGCGTCTTGTTCAACTCAGAGAACTTCCTCTACTTCAAACATCAAGATACCTGCTTATCCATAGATTTGATAGGGTTTCCAGCCGTCAGGAGATGACAATATGATTGCAAACTAGAAAAATATTTGATTCTAGTCTTAACTCTGCCGCTGACTTGCTATGTGATTGCAGGAAGTCACTTACTCGTTCCATGCCTCAGTTTCCCCTAGGCACTGCATCTTCAGCGCCCCCTCCCCCCCGATCTACAGCTGACCTTCGTGTTGCATGCAGTTTTAGAGAGGTAAGGCACCCCCAGAACGCCAGCGCTCCTAAGCACTTGCCTATTGTGCCTAATTGGAAATCCAGCCCAGCAGGTCACTGCACTACTTCCTATTCTAGTTACAGAGGACTTGCAATATATGTGACCATAGTTAGAGATTGAGAGCCCTGGGGAGTATTCTCTTAGCTCTGCTGTAGAACAGGTACAATGATTTTTCATATTGGTCCCTTGGCTGAAAATCCTGGCCTCACTGAGTCAATACAAGTTTGGCATGGATTTCAATAGGGCCAAGATTTCACCCCGGTGTATCACCATATTGCTGTGAATGATTCAGCATAGCTCTGTTCTGCCGTATGTAACATCTATGCTGTGTAGCTAAATACTCCTCCTCCTTTCCCAGATGTGTTCGTAGAAGTAGTGAGCAGAAAAAGCACTTATAGAAAAAAATTATTATTTGTACTACGGTAGCCCCAGACGTCCCAACCAAGCTCAGGTTTCCATTGTGCTAGGTGTTGTGCACACACACACACACACACACACACACACACAGTAAGATTGTACATTTTGAGGGAGGCATTATTTAAACAGACAAGACAGACACAGGGTAAGAGGAGAAACATAGGCACAAAGACATGGAGCAACTTGGCCAAGGTCACACAGCAGATCAGTAACAGATCCAAGAATAGAAAACTGATCTCATGACTCCTAGTCCAGGAGCCTAGTAAACTGGCCACTCCACTCATCCAACATTCAACTGCTATCTGTGTAAATCTTTTCATTAAAAAAAATACAAATATGAAAAATATTCTGAGCTGTCTAGAACTATAGCGAACAGGGTTTTCATGCGTGTGTGAGAGAAAGAGGGCGATCCCAAAAACTTTGTTGGTTCCTTCCTTTCCTAATGAGTTATCCATTTTCTAGAGGAAAAGAATAAGTCCTCAGGCTTGTTAGGTCCATGCTTTTTTGTTCTGTTCTAATACCTCTGACACTTATCCATACACTTAGGTTTAATTAAAAAGTGTGGCTTAATGAATGTTCAGGGGGATGTAATACTTAAATAGTGTCATTCAAGGACAACTTTGTTTTCCAAGGCTGCAATCAGAGTCACCCCAATCAAAATAAAAACAATAAAGTGAAACTCAGCAAATCAGACAGCATTAATAACTACAGATCCCATCTTAATCACAAAAAACAGTTAGCAGCAGTCAAATGCTTTTACGTGAATTAATCTGGGTAAATCCTCTTTCCATGCCAGCTCCATACAGCAAAATCCATTACTTCTTACACTTTTGGATCATACAGAACAGCAAAGCATTGGCTTATGTGTGCTTCCCAAGGAATGCAAGAAAAGAAGAGGGAATGTTGCCACACTCCACTCCCCTCTTCTCCTCCCCACCCACACTCATATTCTATTCCTGTTTGATTTGTGCTGACAATTCCCTGCAGAAGGGGATGAAAACCTGCCAAGTATATATAAACACCTCCCAAATTTTATATACATATGTAAAATTTGGGAGGTGTTTTGGTTGTGGGTTTGCTTGTTTTTTTAATCAGTTCAGCAGACAGTGCAAGTCTCCTAGGTCAGTAGTTGGTCTTCTCCATTCTGATACTATTTGTAGTTGTGTCTGCCTCTGCAGATAATGCGATGGCTGCAAAATGTGTCAGAGAAATGTGAGCAGAATTCTAAGCAGGCACTGTCTGTTGTTAAAGCACTATAAAATGAGGATTAAGAAGGCTGAGTGCATTACAATTAGAATCATCACACCATGGTCTTCCAGATGACCAGTAACCTATAGGTCTTTTCTTTAGTAGTGTAGGAATATTGCGGGAATTACTATACCACAGAACACTGACTGCATTGACTTTCTACTGACCACATCTTCCTCACAGTAACTTAGTTCATAATAAGAAAAGGAGGACTTGTGGCACCTTAGAGACTAACCAATTTATTAGAGCATAAGCTTTCGTGAGCTACAGCTCACTTCCTCAGATGCATACCACGATATGCATCTGAGGAAGTGAGCTGTAGCTCACGAAAGCTTATGCTCTAATAAATTGGTTAGTCTCTAAGGTACCACAAGTCCTCCTTTTCTTTTTGCGAATACAGACTAACACGGCTGCTACTCTGAAACCTGTCTTAGTTCATAATGCTATTGTTAAGGCTCTGACAGCATTTCCATCAGAACCTCTTTTTATTACGGGCTTATAAAATGAATCATAAAAATGTGTGCCAGGCAGGCAGTCAAAACAAAGGTCCAGCTTGGGAGCACTCAACATTTTAAAGGGAATTTAGTGTTTTTAACAGCCTTGGAAACCACAGTTCATTTTATGCACAGCTACAGTAAGGGTGAGGGTAATGCAAAAAAAACCCCTATGCTTTCCCATCAATGTTCCTCATCAGTGACATAGTGAAACCAATTCTGAGAATGAGTCTCATTGGCCATTCATTACTAGTCTCTCAGCTGAAGCAGACATGAGATACCTCTTCATCCCAAGTGGTGATGGGGATGCTTGTCCACTAGGAACCAGTCACCCGACAACAGTCAAATGCTAGGGACTTTCAAGTCAGTAAAGATGTAGGCTGGAATCACACTGGTAACTGGGAGGCAAAAGGCTCAATATCGATGGAAAGGGAGTTGAGAGTTACAAGGTGGAAGAATTAGCTCATTCTATTAAAAGTCCACCACGTGCCATTTGATCACCACGCATTTCACTTTATCCCAAGTTTGTTGTAAAAACAAAACAAAACAAAAAAATAGCTTAAATTTTTGTTATTTTGCACATGGACAAAAAAACCTGGGGTTTTGCACTTTTCAAAACTTAAGAATCACAGGACAAGATCTGGGTGCAAATGGTCGCTTCACTACCTAAAGGGGTAGGGGTTGACTAGGTTGCAGGAGGAGGAGGCAGCTTGTTCTCCCATTTCCCTTTCCTCCTCAGGTATGGTCCCAGCAGCAGGCATGTTTGTCAGTAGGGCTGGATTAAGGCAATGGATTTCAGGTCCATGCTTAGGGTCCCAGCTTCTGGAGTGATGTAACTACATCAGATGCTATGCTTTCATTAAAAACCCGTCAGTGTTTAGCTCTCATGACTGCACAGAAAACTTCAAAGTATGGCTGGATAGTGACTGATGCAGTAACATCGGCTTGGGTCTCCAAACTGCCTGTTACAATAAGGCTCTCCATGGTATGTTAATTCCAAGACTCACTGCTCTGACGGGACCCCCACAACACCACCCTGGCAGAAAGTAGACTTCTCTGGGCCAAGAAGGTGGCCTTCCTCCTCCTATTCCTGAAGGGAAGGAGAGGGGGCTGTTTCCTCTTCTGCTGTACCAGAGAAGGGTTACTGTTCCTGGGACAGAGGGTAGCCCGTTGCCGCTATCCTGGCCTCTCCTGAGTTGGAGAAGGGACCCCTGCTCCTGCACAGGGCAGGGTGAGAGCATGAGTGTTGGGCAATGGGGGACCAATGTTGTAGTATGTCCAGGGCTCTGGATTGCCTAGTCCAGGTCTGTATATGCTTGTGTGGAAGCTTCCTTCATAAGCATCTTTCAGCTCACTCCTGTGTTGGGTGGAGTCAAGGTCTGGTATCTCCATGGCCTGTGAATAGCTGTTGTGGGAATGTGAAGATCACGACTGGCATTGGACCCACTCTTCTCCAACCTTTGAAGGGCTCTTGGTGCTTGATTTCAATGAAATTACTCACATTCTCAAAGATAAGCATGTGTTGAAGTGTTGTGCTGAATGAGGCCCAGAGTGCTCAGCAACCTGTACAACTGCACTCAAGCTCTCCTTCCTCAGTCCCCACATTTACCCTTTTCTGTTTCTCATCCTCTCTTATAATTGCCAACTTCTCCTTTCTTTCTGACCTAATTCTTCCTTCTTGTAATTCTCAACTCCCTTTCCATTAATAGGCCCAGAAGGAGGCAATGTAGTGTAGGAAGTAAGGAATTCCTTGCCACAGATAAGCGACATACAGGTGGATTTCCAAAGGTCCTCTTTAGAGCACACTGTAGAGGATTTGGCTGACCAGTTTTGGGAACTCAGGAAAAAATGGGAAATGCTTGGTCTTTGAAAATATTCAGTTGTGTTCTACAGGGTGCCCAGCAACTGGGATCATCTAACCACTCATCTGAGCTATATAATCACAAAGATGCACTTTGGATCACAAAGACATTGATCTGATTCAGCTTTTGATTTGGTAATACACAGTAGGAACACTGAAACTGCCGTAGCAAATCAGACCACTAGTCCAATATGGGCTTCAGAGTCAATTGTGCAATACTGTACACTGGGAAACCTTCTTTTAGAATGTGGTTTGAGTTGGTTATTTTATTTTCTAAGCTTTAGTCACTCCAAGATTAAATTCCAAATTCATCTCAGGTGAAAATCTCATCCTGGTTCTTGTTTGAGCATATCACAAAACCACCTCACAGTTTTGTCCAATGAGCTGTCTTTGCTCAGGAAAACTTAAGACAGTAAGAGAACAAGTACTATGCAGTCAGTATTGAGATGCTTTGAAGAGATGGGCATAGAACAAGTTAGTATGGCCACTACCACATCTTACTTGATCTATTGCTCTCCCACTGCCAGTAAGTAGCCCATCCCCACCCTGACCACAAGATTGCCCTGAAGAACTGCTCCTTACTGGGTTTCCTCTTCATGAGCTGGCCTGCTGTCGTCCTCCAATCAGAATCCATTGATTTCCCTGTTGAGATCTCTGATCTGATTTTACGTTTTGCTAGATTGACACTTCCTTACAATTTCCATGCCAATCTGCACTGTAAGGTTATAAAAATCACAGCACGTCATTCCCTTCCTTTCACTGGTTGAATGTGAGGGATGGAAACAGCTTCAAGTCTTGATCTTATTTTATCTGAACCAGTTCATTTACCCTTGATCTCAGTAGATCAACCAGTTCAACTTCAATGGCAGGTACATTTTCAGATGAAAGCAAACCACAACAAATTAATTGTGCTTTTAATGCTAACAGCCCTGGAGGTGCCATTGCAGTTCTCAACCGCCTGAGTGCGTCTGATATTAACTAAGGGAATCTTATATTAATACTTTCTTTCCTATATCAGAGAGGTGTTGTGAGGAATAATTTATATTTGTAAAGTTTTCAGAAGATAAAAACTGCTGTTGGATTAAGTATTACTTAATCAGTGGTTCCTTTTTAAGTAGCAGCCAATATGGTTTAAAAGGCAGAATGACGTTTCCGTTAAAAATATTAACAGAAATGTTGCAAAATTAAGATTATCTGAAAGGCTTCAACTGGTCATAGTGTATGACTATTGTGCTTCATTACACCAACTTTATTTACCTAGGAATGAATGACAGCAGCTGGAAAGTGATGAATGAATGAAGTGTTTGTTGGTTCATGTCACATCTTTAACTTTATTTAAGTATCCTTTCCGGGCATTATAAGCATGTAAAGAGGTTCAGCTATTCTAGGCAAATATAGTATAAAAACTAAAGAATAAAGGAGTATAAATGAGCCATTAGTATATAAATCCAGTGAGTGGTTCATAGCATAAACATCAGACTTGTAAGATTATACCATTTTAAGTCTCAGATTTGTTCTCATAGTTTACAAAGTTTTAAAGGAAAAAAGCAGCCCACACCTATATATCTTTCCTTTAAATAAATACATTGAAGGGAGAAGAGAGAGACGAGGTAGCAGGCATGTGTCTGGACTCCCTGTCAAACTTCTGTGCACAAAGATGGTGAGGCAGAACAACTCTTTTTTTAATTAACATAGAGATTGTCATAATGGATCAGACCCATGGTCCATCTAGCCCAATATCTTGTCTCCAACATTGGCCACCATCAGAGGCAGGTGTAAAACATCCTATTTCTTAGTACACAGAGATATGCTTCAGGGTTTAAGGATATGTCTACACTATAGTGGTACAGCTGTGGGTGCTGCAGCTGTACCACTATAGCGTTGTAGTGTAAATGCTTGTTACATCAATGGAATGGGTTTTTCAGTCAATGTAGGTAATCCACCTCTTTGAGAGGTGGTAGCTAGGTCGATGGAAAAGCTCTTCTGTCAACTTAGCTGTATCCACAGTGGGGGTTATGGTCAACCTAACTACACTGCACAAGGAGTGAAGTTTTTCACAGCTCTGAGTGATGTAGCTAGGTTGAGCTAATTAAGTGATATTCAGACTTGGGCTTGCAAGCAGCTCTTTAATGCATCTCTTATGGCTTTGTAGCACTATGGTATTGAAACAGTGTGATGTAATTATTAACCAGTCTGAGTTAGAAACCAATCAGGATGCTTTTACTATGTTATTAACCAATTATTGTTGATGAAATAATAATACTTGGCCAGTCATTTTGCTGTTTGAATAATATATTTAAACTAAATACTTCCCCTGTGATACTGTTTAAATATAAATATATAGTATTACAGTAAATGAAATAATGAATCCACACTACTGTGGCTCTTTTGGGTAATGTTGATCACTAATTTGGCTCCTGAACCACGGAGGTCTGAGTATCAATGATCTAATTTTTAGGGGTAGACCAGGCCTAAGTCCGAGATTTAAGGTCTCTTCCCATATTTAGGTTAACATTAACTATTATAAAACAGGATATTCTTGTTATCCATATAACTATCCAATCCACTTTTAATATTGTTACATTTATGGCCGCAATGATATCATATGGCAATGAGTTCCACAATTTAATCATGCATTGTGTGAAAAGGAATCTCTTTTTTAAATCGAGGCACGGTTACATACAGTGTTTCGGGGCTTTGTTTTTTCTCACTTGGTGTGTAAGGAGGTGGGTAACTCAGCAAAGAATGATTCGAAAGAAATGGAATGGTTCCAGTTTCCCACATCTGTGACGCTCTGGATACATGGGATCAGGGATTTTCACCTGTTACATTATCTGTGCATGAACTTCCAGCTAAAGGATTATTGCAGCTGTTTGATACTTAAAGCTTGAAACTGTAGTCCATGCACATAGCCAACGTAACATGAAAAACAAATGGAGTCTGCAGCATTCTCTGATCCTTCACACTGCCACCTTGGAGTTGACATCAAGGCAGTAGCATCACAGGTCCTCCTTTCATTTCTGAAGATCAAGAGGGCAAATAAGCAATATTAGGCCTGATCTTGCTCACAGTGAAGTCAATGGAAGTTTTGGCTTTAAAGGCAGGCCAGACTGATTCTCACATGAGAGAACGTCAGATACAAAACTGCACTGAAGTGCAACCAATTTTAAGTAAGTGGTCAAGCAAGCCACTCATCTTCAGAGACATGCAAGTGTGTATACTCCCACAGTTAAGGGGTGCCCTCTTCTGAATAAAACAGATAATCAGTTCTGCTGCCTTAGTAACTGCAGTAACTGCATCCCCAACATGGTCCTGAACTGTCACTTTAAGCTATAAAAAGCATACTAGATCTTATGTCCCACAGTACACAGCAAGAATCAATAAAAGCCCTCTCTTTGCATCCTCAAGAGGAGACATCCTCCAGTTCTGAGAATTCAGCAACCCTTGCAGTGCCCAATGGGGCACACATTCCAAGAGGAATTGAAAATCTAACAAGAGGCAGATCAGTGGACCCAACAGGGCACTGGCTGGATCTCACTAGAACCAGGAGGGGAAATGGGTCACTCAGTATCTCCCTTACAAGGAGTCACTTCCTCTGCAGGGCTAGAGCAGATTACCAGGCCTCTCCTCCAAGAGGAGGGAAGCTTGTGCCTGATGGGGGAAGGAGGGAATTGTGTGGCAAGTGAGGAAGGAAGGTCCAAAATCAGGGCTAGAAGCAATTTCCTTTCATTGTTTAATTGCTGAGTCCCTCTTGTGGCAGCTTTATCTTAGTATTCCCCAAATATTTGTCCCATTTTTAAACAAATTCACCTCTGTCGTGTTCATGTCCCATTTGCTTTTGTTTTCTTCGAACCAAGTAATCAAGTTCTAAAGGCAAAATAGCATGGTGAAAGTGCATTTCAAACTTGCACAGATATTTCTGAAAAGTCTATTTTAATTTTTTCAGGGACTGGGGGAGGAAAGAAGCTAGATAGAGAACACCACCAGAGGATCTGTCTGTTTGCATTTTGTGCGTGTCCGATAAGAGCAATAGCAGTCCACTGGTGTTTGGGGTTTCATTACACATTTTTTTAATGTTTTAATGCAATATACTTTCCCACTGGCACAGTTCTCTCTCATTCCAAGGGAAGGCTTCCTCTATTTTTAAGATTGCCTAAACTCCCTTGTCTAAGCTCTTCTAATGCAAGAAATTGTACTCAATCTTCTACAGTTTGCAAGGAGAAGACTCCCAAATCCTCCGTTTAAATTTCTCTTGCCTCCCCATTGTACACCCACTTTTGTTTGACTTATACTACAGGCCTGTGCTGTAAGTATAAGATGGCTGTTGCAATTAGTGCAATTTTGTCTAACAAATGTGTTACATGCTTTAAAACTGGTCAAACCAAAAATAAAATAAAGTTAAAGCCTTGAATACTTTCTCAAAATGGTCATGCAAGTGAATGACACTGTGTGGAAGAAACTGTCACAGAATAGACTGATCCCTTTGAAAGCTGATGACAGCTACTAGTAGAGGGCTTAAAAGAGTTTAGCATATTTCCAAGTACTCTTCAAAGTTTCATCATGAATGGGGAGAAGTTCTAATTTTTTGACTGGATTGAGCTAAATGGACAGATTTAAGTGCCAGATTATTTGTCTCTAATAGAATAAAAAGACTGCATTGCAAATGGACAGATCTTTTCAAATGTCTACAAAATTCATCAGCGACAGGCATTGAGATCAGGGGAAAATCAATGAGTAGCCAACAATCCTATGGAGTGAATAGAAAAAGACATACAAAATGAAACAGACTCTGCAGTGAACAAATTACCCATATGTAGTGAGGTGGTGTGGTGCCCTACCACCCCGCCGAGGGAAGAACCTCCCCAGACACCAAAGTGGGTGGAGCCAATGGATCCTGCGCCTGCCCCACAGAGTCCAAGGTGCAGGACAGGAAGTAGAAAAGCCCAACCCTGGAGCTCAGTTGGGCAACAGCAGCCGGAGAGGCCAGATGCCCGTGGCCTGGCTCTGGCTTGGGAGACCCCAGCAAACTACGGACAACCCAAGGACTGGCTGGACCAGCCAATGCCTGACGCAGACCGACGCCCAGAGGAGCTGCCACGCCTGCCCCTCACCAGCTACCCAGAGGAGCGACCAAGTCTACCACTCGCCGGTAACCCAGAGGAGCCCATGGTGCTGGAAACCTCCGAGGACACCACCCAGACCAGGGCCTGGGCCAATACTGAACTATTTGCTCAGCCCCTGCCTGAGGGCCTGAGCACCTGATTGTTTGTTTGCTGTTCCGCCCTGACCCAGGGCCTGGGCTTATATCGAACTGCTTGCAGGGCTCAGCCTGAAGGTCTGGGCCATAGACTGGGTATTCCCCAACCCAGCCGAGGGTGTAGGGAGGCGGTGTGGTGCCTCACCACACTGCCAAGGGATGAGCCCCAGCTGAGTTCCCTTACACATGGTGGAGAATGGGGCACGAACCCTTGACCCCCGTGAGAAGGGGTCACGGGGTGGAGGGGCGGGGGTTGTCCCCCAAAGGAGTCATGGATATGTCCAGACTTTTTAAGCTCCTGACACGAGCCAGGAGCAACAGCAGGTGGCCCAGCTCCAACAGCAGCAGCAGGCGCCCACCAGCAGCTCATCCAGCAACTGGGGATCCAGCAGCAGCAGCTGAGGATCCAGCAGCAGCAGCTGATTCGGGGCCTGGCGGTGCAGAACCAGGAGTTCCAGTGACAAGCATACAGCAGCTGACAGCAGCTCTGCCACAGCCCCCCAAAGCCCCAGCTGGGAGATGCGGCTGGGGCACCCCAGCCCACTGCGCCGGTGCAACTAACCAAAATGGGACTGGAGGATGACTCCGAAGCCTTTTTGGTGACTTTTGAAAGGGTGGCGAGGTCGCAGGGTGGGCACCCAACCAGTGGGCCTCCCTCCTGGGCCCGTATCTGACCAGGACTGCCCAAGCTGTATACCGGGGGCTATCCATGAAGGACATGCGGGATTACACCCAGGTAAAGGCAGCAGTTCTAGATGCCTTAGATGTCAGCCCGGAAACCTTCCGGTAGCAGTTCCGGAGTCTGACCTACACCACGGGCGCTCGACCCCGGTTGGTGGCCCAGGAGCTGAGGGAGGCATGTAAGCGGTGGCTACAGCCCGAGAAGCGAACCCCAGAGGAGCTCACTGAGCAAGTCATCCTGGAACAGTTCGTCCACATCCTCCCACCACAAGGAAGGGCCTGGGTCCTCCACCATCGGCCTGCGATGCTAGCCGCTGCCATCATCCTAATGGAAGATCGCCTTGCGGCTGAAGCCCCAGTGGGACCGGCTATCTGAGCCCACCCACGAGGGCCTGACCACCCTAACCTAGAGAGAAAGGGGAACGCCTGGATCGAGCTGCGAAACGCTTTGCAGGGCCAGGAGCCCCGGTATTGACGTCCCTCAGGCCCTGAGACAGTGGTCGGAAGGACCAATCGAAGCCCCCCACGGTGGCCCTCAAGGCACCCGGCCCAGACTACCAGAGCTCGGGCCCTGTTTCACCTGTGGAAAATATGGACACTTGCAACGGGACTGCACTGAGATGGACTGCAGTTTTGGGCACGTTTGCGCGGGGGAAAACCGCACCTGAGGGCTACAGGCCACCAAGATTACAGCGCCAGTAGTTGTCAAGGATTGCCCAGTCGTGGCCCTGATTGACTCAGGCTGCGGCCAGACCCTCATCCGCCAAAGCTTAGGCCTCTCAGCGGACCCCAACTTGGGGTCCATCCAGTTGCAGTGTATCCATGGCGATGTACGGCCCTACGCCATTGCCCGAGTCCAGCTAACAGTGGATGGGGTCATGCGGCTGATGGTAGTTGGCCTGGCCCCGCGACTAGCCTATCCCGTGATCCTAGGACGCGATAGGCCAGAGTTCCCGGGGGCCTTCATTTGAACGCTGTGGAAGGCCCAGAAATCACTCCAGCACTGGAATGAGGCTGCCTCGAGACCCACACAGAGGAGGGGGAGGTAAGGGAGCCCAATGGACAGAGAGGAGAGCCCGAGGACCCTCTGCCGACATCTGCCAACAAATCTTGGGTTAGCATCGACTTCTGCCGGAACCAAAAGGAAGACCCTACCCTTAGTTGAGTCTCTGTGTAGCTAGCAGCTATTAATGGGACCCTGATCGATCTGTGCCGAGCAAAGGTGTAGCCCCATTTCAAGTTATGCTGTGACCGTCTCTATTGGGTGGAACGAAATCCCCACAACAGAGAGGTCCAGACTCAACTGCTAGTGCCGCAATGTCATCGACGAGCGGTAATGAAACTCGCCCACAACTTCCCAGCTGCAGGGCACTTGGGACAGTAAAAGACCCTCACCCGAATTTTGACATGGTTCTTCTGGCCCAGGGTGCACCAGGAGGTGAGGCACTATTGTAATTCCTGTCCAGAATGTCAGCTGGCTGCTCCCTCATGGACGCCTAAGGCCCCACTGATTCCCATGCCCATTGTAGAAACACCATTTGAGCGAGTGGCCATGGACTTGGTGGGCCAGCTCTTGAAGAGTATGGCTGGGTTCCAGTACGTGCTGGTCATCGTGGATTACGCTACCCATTTCCCCAAAGCTGTCCTGCTACGGAGCATCACCAGCAGAACCATCGCTGATGAGCTCGTGAAAGTCTTTGCCTGCGTGGGCTTACCCCAGGAACTCCTTACTGATCAAGTCACCAACTTCACCTCCAAGCTGCTACGGCAGGTGTGCAACCTCCTGGGGATTAAGCAGCTATGCACCTCCATCTACCACCCGCAAACTGATGGCTTGGTGGAATGGTTCAACCATACCCTCAAAGACATGCTACACAAATTTCCCCCAGAGGACCTACGCCACTGGGACCAGCTGCTCCCGCCTTTGCTTCTGGCCATCCATGAGGTACCCCGATCCTCCACAAAAGTTTCCCCTTTTGAGCTATTGTATGGACATCACCCGATGGGGCTACTGGACCCCATGAGGGAGACATGGGAGCAAGCCCTGTCACCAACCCAGGGCTTTTTGAAGTACGTCCTCCCGCTTCAAGAATGTCTTGCTCAGACGGGAGCTCTGGCTCGGGAGAACTTGAAGGCGGCTCAGGAAGCTCAGGCCCAAACATACGAACGGGAGACCCGGGTCTGCGATTTCAAACCCGGTGATTGGGTCCTGCTCCTCCTGCCCTCCAGTGAATCAAAACTACTAGCCCGTTGGCAGGGGCCTTATGAGGTAGCCCGAAAGGTTGGACTGGTCACCTATGAGATTAACCAGCCTGACCGGTGTAAGAAAACAGTACCACGTTAACCTCCTGAAGCTCTGGCAAGAGTGAGAGGGCCTTCTAATTAACCCCCGCTCCCCGGAGCCCAAGTTGGGCCCCCGAGTACCCCTGACCGAGGACTCTGCAGCATCCCAGCTCGGAGAAACCTTGACCGAGGAGTAATGTAAGCAGACCCAGTGCCTCCTGCAGGCATTCCCCAGAACTTTCACAGCCCAGCCAGGCCACACGACCCTCATTCACCACACCATTCAGATGGAGCCTGGAGTGGTGATCCGGGAATCAAATAGGCCCTTGCCACACCGCATGCAGCAAGTTGTCGAGGAGGAAGTCTAAGCTATGCTAGACTTGGGGGTCACTGAACCATCGCAAAGCGAGTGGTGCAGCCCGGTAGTGCTGGTACCCAAACCTGATGGCACGCAGCTGTTCTGTATTGACTTCCGACGCGTCAATGCCATTTCAAAATTCGACACGTACCCGATGCCTCGGGTCGACAAACTGCTGAGCCGCTGAGGAGAGGCTGTCTTTCTCACCACCCTCAGTCTGAGCAAAGGATACTAGCAGATCCCGCTTGACCCTGCCTCCCGGGAAAAGACCGCATTTGCACCTCCATGGGCCTGTATCAGTTCACTCGAATGCCCTTTGGTCTCCATGGGGCCCCAGCAACGTTTCAATGGCTGATGGACCGCTTCCTTCAACCCCACCGAAAGTATGCTGCCGCGTACCTGGACAATGTCATTATTTACAGCTGCCATTGGGAGAACCACCTGGAATGGGTAGCCGATGGGATTAACCGCCAATCCAAAAAAATGTCGCACTGAATGGCAAGAGACCACCTATCTAGGGTACACTATCGGGAGAGGACAGGTAAGACCCCTCGTGGGAAAAGTTCAGGCCCTGGCAGCCTGCCTACCACCCACCACAAAGCACCAAGTGCGCCAGTTCCTGGGACTTGTGGGCTACGACCGGCGGTTTATTCCCGGTTTCTCGTCGATCGCAGCCCCTTTAACCGGGCTTTTGACAGCCCCCGACGTATAGTGTGGACCTGAGAGTGCACGGACGCCTTCCAGGCACTCAAAGACAGCCTCTGCCATGAGCCCGTCCTATACAGTCCCAACTTTAACCAGGAGTTCATCCTCCAGACAGACACCTCGGAGATAGGATTTGGGGCTGTTCTGTCCCAGGACGTGGTTTGAGAAGAACACCTGACCTTATACCTCAGTCGGAAGTTGTTTCGACGAGAGAGGAACTAAGCGATGATAGAGAAGGAGGCCCTGGCAGTGAAATGGGCCCGTGACGCATTGCAATACTACCCCCTTGGGGCCCTGTTCCTGCTGGTCACCAGCCACGCCGCGCTTCAGTGGCTGGCCAAAATGAAAAATAATAATATGAGACTAACGCATTGGTACCTTGCACTGCAGCCCTATGCTTTTACTGTCCGCAATAGGCAGGTAAGGACCACGCGAATGCAGATTTCTTGTCCCACCTGGGAGAGTTGGAAGGGTCTGGCCCTGATGAACGGGAGCCAGTGTAGTGAGGCGGTGTGGTGCCCTACCACCCCGCTGAGGGAAGAACCTCCCCAGACAACAAAGTGGGCGGAGCCAATGGATCCTGTGCCCACCCCACAGAGGCCAAGGCGCAGGACAGAAAGTAGAAAAGCCCAAACCCAGAGCTCAGTTGGGTAACAGCAGACGGAAAGGCCAGACGCCCGTGGCCTGGCTCCGGCTTGGGAGACCCTGGCAAGCCGCAGCCAACCCGAGGACTGGCCGATGCCTGATGCGGACTGACGCCCAGAGGAGCTGCCGAGCTTACCCCTCGCCAGCTACCCAGAGGAGCAGCCAGGCCTACCTCTTGCCGGTGAGCCAGAGGCACCCATGGTGCCAGAACCCTCCAAGGACACCACCTGGACCCAGGGCCTGGGCCTATACTGACCTATTTGCTCAGCCCCTGCCTGAGGGCCTGAGCACCTGAGTTTGTTTGCTGCCCTGACCTGACCCAGGGCCTGGGCATATATCGAACCGCTTGCAGGACCCAGCCTGAAGGTCTGGGCCATAGACTGGGTATTTCCCAACCCAGCCGAGAGTGTAGTGAGGCGGTGTGGTGCCTCACCACCCCGCCGAGGGACAAGCCCTGGCTGAGTTCCCTTACACCATAATTAGCTGTTACCCTGTCTAAAAACAGTACAGTAGTGACACCAGATATTTTATCTGCACTTCACATAAACAACCATCTTCTTTTCTGCCTAGCTGATGGATATTATACTGCACATACTCTTATTACTGAAATAATTCAGGTTACTCCCGACAAGCTAAATCCAGAGAGGTACTAAGCAGCTATATCGCACCTTCGACTCATTCCCCTTGAAGTTTCACAGCACCTTTAAGGATTCAGCTCCACATGAAATCAGCAGCCAACTCAAAAGACTTATTCCTTGCCTTGCTGTTTACTCACTACCACCACAGTGCGATAGGACCGAGGAGGGCTTTATTAACTAACAACCTGTTTTTCAGAAGTGCTGAGCACAGAACCACCAGTAACAGCATTACTCTGGATCTTTAAAGATCAAGTTACAAATAACTCATCATTTCTGATATCCAGTATTTGTTTTATAAATGCAGCAGGCAAAAAAGAAAAGAGCTTCAGTATGATGCAGTGGCTCAACTACAGGATCCTGAACTGGCGATTCATAGGGTTCACTATACAGAGTGCTTAGTAATTAGATATCAAGTGACCAAGGTAAAAGGGAAAAAAATCGGCTTCCTCACCCAATCTTCATTTTATTAGTGTGAATGTTTAGTGTCAAGCTTGCAGGCTAGTCTCTGTTGCACTAGCCTGTGACACGAATGCAGGATTTACCAAGAGATACAAGAAAAAGGTTTCCTCTAGAGACAGCAGAGGTCAGCAAGCCACCACCAGCAAAGAATGAATCTCCTGGGACAGAATAAATATAGGAAAATACGGAGAATGAAATGGAATGAGACAATGGACAGAGAGCAGGGAAACCAAAGAAAGGAAACATACACAAAATAAAGATGTGTAAGAGACACATGAGAAGGATGAAGTAACATGAGAAAAGGAACAAAAAGGAGGTGCACATGGGGAGGGGAGAACTAACTTAGTTTACAGTGCACATTATTAATCTTCACATAACCACCTCCTCTCCTCTCTATCGACTTTCCTAAATGACCCGTTTGTGGGGCAGTCTCAGTCCATGTAAACATGATCCAATTAGTGCCAAGGTTTAACAGAGGAACTGGTCAAATAATAAAAAGCAAACGTGTGAATAATCCATTAATACGCTGAGGGCCTGATCAAATCCTACTGAAATCAACATGAAGATTCCTACTGCCTTCAATCGGTTTTGGATCAAGCCCTGAATGAATCAATGAATAATTGACAAATATTATTTGACCAGTTCTGTTTAACTCTGAGGTATGGAATTTACATGGAGGACAACACAGTAAAATGCAGGAAGAGGTTGCCAGGCATTTCTACTTTTATCTAGAAGGAAGAAAGCCTATAGGCGTTTCCTATTGGCAAGAGATTAAAGGTTAAGGTAAATGATGCCAAGTTCTAGTGCCCTCTTGCATTCACCTCTGCCTTACAAACCTCCTGCAATATTATATTCTGCACTATTTTTCACTTTAGACGCAGTTCTCCATTACTACCAAATGAACTCTGGCTCATTCCACTGTTAAGGCTGCACAAAAATACTGACATTGAGATGCAGATCTAAGGAAACAAGACAGTAAGGATCTCCCTCAGATACTCCTGTTAATTTGATCTTTCTGATATCCTTATCAGCTATGTCACATATAAAAATGTGCACTACCTTTACAGCATAGAAATGTAAGTTATTCTTACAAGGAGCTATGCTTAGTGCAAATTTTTGGTTTGCTTGTTCATTTGTTTTGATTTGGGGTTAGTGTAAAAATATTTATGTGCAGCCAATTAAAGCAAATACCTTCCAAAGTGCAATCTTAAAATTTCCCCAGAGCTAAACTTTAAATATACATAATTATTCAGCCAAAGGCTTGAGACAGAATAGTTTACATTTTTAATAATTCTCACTGAAAGAATATTCTACCAAAGAACCAGTTAATTAACATACAAACAGCAAAATAAAATAGCAAAAGTGTGAAAATTGGTAATTTATAACAAAATAAATAACTTCCACATGAGATTTCTAACACATTTTGTTCCAGAAATAGTTGTTTAGGAAGTAAATTATTCATTCGTTGAACAGATCTGAAACAACAACTGTTTGTGGATGTGTTTTTACTGGGTTATTTTAAAAGGTAACATCCCATCATGCAAATCCTTGAAGACCTTCTAGTAAAGCAACAGTTCTTCATCTGTAAATACAGTGATCATCCTTTAAGTCACTATGAGCCAATGGTTATAACAACTGTCAGAGATTTACAGGAAAGTCTCCCCTACGTTTAGCAAATGTTGACTTTGTAATAGTTTCCAATGTATATACTTTCCTTCGGTTTTTTTTTCATTTATTGCTGAGGACTTAAGCATGCAAAGAAGATTTTTGACACGATTCACTCCCATTTAAAACAAAACTGTACAGAAGAACAACTTAAGTGCAAAGGGTCAGTGGATACACAGCATCACCCTTATATACCCCAATCATTATGGCAGACGGGGCAGTGGGCATAGGCTAAGTTGTGTGTCAGATGAGGATTTTTGAACCCAAACTACAGATACTCAACAAAAACTCTGGCCATGAGTACACAGAGTGCTCTTCAAGCTTGTTCCAGATGTCTCATCATCACCTCTTGAAGAAACCAACCAGATCTCTTGCTGCATTGCTATTGCTTTTCTGCCAGGAGTTGCATTCATGCAATACCCTCTGGTATACAAGGTATGTAATGGAAACTAATGTTCATATAGTCTGTGTTGCAACATGCAGGGAATCTTGTAATTTACAGCATATTTGCAGGGGAACTTGCCACTTAAATCAGCTCATTCTACCCCGATCCACACTGTTCTGTATTGCCACCTATCATAGCAAATAGTTGAAGGAACTACTTATGGAGTGAGGTTATGTGCATTAATCAGACAGTATGCAGGGCGTTCAACTGGATGGGGTTTGTGTGTGGGGGCAGAGAGGGGGTGTCAGACTTAGAAAAACTAAATCCTCTTGACTTCTGGTAGTTTCATAAAACTACATTAAATTATTGTACAAGAGATGGTCAGACTCCAAGCAACATCCCCATCCCCAACCTCTCCCATCTGTATCTCAGCTGCTTTCAATTCAAGGTTTTGTGAAGGATGAAAAATTAAAATCTTCCTCTGACTTTTGGTAAAGACAGCCTTGTGGCAGCAACAGAAGATTGTATACCATGCTTATCACCACAGAATGTAAGCAATATGGTGACAAGGTTGATAATATAGAATAGCCAGACTTCTACTCACCTGGACATTTAGTGCATTACAGTAGAACCTTAGAGTTCTGAACACCAGAGTTACAAACTGACCAGTCAACCACACACCTCATTTGGAACCAGAAGTACACAATCAGACAGCAGCAGAGACAAAAAACAAAAACAAAAAAACAAGTACAGTACCATACTGTGTTAAACGTAAACTACAAAAATAAAGGGAAAGTAACATTTTTCTTCTGCAGAGTAAAGTTTCAAAGCTGTATTAAGTCAATGTTCAGCTGTAAACTTTTGAAAGAACAACCATATCATTTTTGCTCAGAGTTACAAAGATTTCAGAGTTACGAACAACCTCTATTCCCGAGGTGTTTGTAACTCTGAGGTTCTACCGTATTTGCATTTATCAGCCTCCTTCCAGCTCCAAGAAAGAGCTTATATCTTATTTATTGATTGTTTTAAATATTCATCTACTTCTACTTTTATTCCCCACCTGATGTCATAATCCTCTGTGGCATCACTATGAACGTCTGTATTTCACAAATAGAAGAAACATATAAAAAAGTAGCAGAGAAACTCTTGAGAAACAAAGATCTCCTTTACCAAGAAAGAATCCTTAGAAATAAGTAATGAGGTAAAAGAAACAGAATATATTCCATAAACAGAAAAGTTTCTATACAGACTGTGTCCATAGGGAATTAATAGTTGTTTAATACCATGATGTAATAGACAACACCAGATGCCCCTTATGTAACATTTGCCCACTATTAAATGGGATTTTGTTTGTGTCAGAAAAAAGTGATATTTTATAATACAACCTAGGGATTCAGTATGCATGAAAAGTCTGCTTTGAACACTTTTTAAACTATTAGGAGTTCAAAATTGTCCCATATCTCCTTGAAAACCTAATTTTCCATAGGTTTTCAGTAATGTCTCTGATATGATTTATGGGCCCACTGTCACAACAAGATGGGTATTCTTAATACAGGAATGGTCAGCCTTTATCTCCCTCCTACATTACTAAGATGCTTTTGATTAGAAGGCCAATTCTGGAAGCACAGTCCCCCCCTTCAGAACAGAGAGCTCTTTCCCATTTGTAATACTGCATATTCATTTATTTCTTTGTTTCAAATGCATTATAAATGTGTGCCTATTGCTAGGCTCTGTGTGACTTTGCCATAAACTAAAAATGGAATTGCACAGAAAGACTGAACCAATTGCTGCTCTTCTCCCTCCCAAGAAAATAATGAATCAAAGATTAAATCAAAATACCAAAACCCCATCAATACCCTCCCTTATCACAAACACCAGCTCTTATCATGCTGTCCCCTCCCCACAAATCCTGGGCTGATAGATGGGATATGTCCTGAATGTCAACAAATTCTGATTATTTCTGACCAAAGGAGTATGTCCATCCCATTGCTTATGCTGGTGGCCACCTGTGACTAGCATACCCACTGGGAACGTGCAAACACACACCATTACTATTATCTTGATCCATCTCCATCTGTTTATCTACCTCTTATGGCTTCTCACATTCAGATTGGGAGAAGCATGCAACAAAGACTCTGTTTTACTCATTCACACAGTGACTGGCACAACAGGGCATTGACCCCTGACAAAATCCTTTTGGTGCCAATACAGTAACAACAAAGAGGAGGAGCCTGACAGAGAACGCCCTGCCAGCACTTCCCTGTCTTTTATAATAAGAAACGTCCAGCTCAAGCATCTCCACTGACCACAGCTGTGGTAATATGGACCAAGAAGAGCAGCAGTTTCTCAGCTAGACTACTCCCAAGCCATTCAGGAGTTTATAGATCACAGCTGACACCCTGAAATGACAGACACCCAGTGTAGTTCACAGAGCTCTAGTGTCATGAGTTCTCAAGAAGATACACTGCTTAATAAGTCAGCTGCATTCTGAATTACCTTGCTCTCCAAAGTTTACTTTGTGTTAGAACTAGTGTTTTAATAGTGTCAATTTAAATTAATGCAACATAGACTCCACAAACCTACTACCCCAATATGAAACTGATCTGAGAACAAGATGGCTGAAATATTTCAAACTTAAAATTTTATTACATAAAATTCCTGCTTTTGAAAATATGCATTGCATGTGAAAAATTGTGACCGTTGAAAATTTTCTCCTTTTGTTTTTTTGTGAAAATTGTCATGACTTTTTTTGTTTTTCATTTTTATTGAAAGTGTCAAAATAGTTAAAAACTGATTTTTCAGATAAACAGAAAAGTCAACAACCATTTCAATAACTTTTATGAGAATGATTTGGATAAAAAAATATTTTTTTAATTGCAAAAAAATTGAAAACAAATATGGAAAAAAAAATTCTGTTTCAGACTCCTGAAAAGGAGAACAGCTCTGAAATTTTTCACAGAACCAGTTTTTTATTTTGTGAGCAGCTCTACTGTGAAGTACTGTGAAAAAGTCACCTAGGTCTTTAGATCCAGTCATGCTGTACTCAGTGCAGTATCTTGAGAAGAGCAAAAAGGAAGGTGTCTGTGGCCTTGGGAACAGGTCATGCCTGCAACTGATACATCCCTCCTCTCCTGGTCCTGACCCACAGTGCTTCTATGCTAGGGCTGTAAGTGTATCATGATCAGTGGAACTGGAGACAGAGACAATGCTCCCTGAGGGATTGTTATGCAGGGACACCAGGAAAAGAGGGGACATCGGGAATTAGGCTGGAAGCAACTCAGCCACATGGACAAAGAAGTGCACGGGGTTTAATAAAGTTCCACTTGTTCAATTTAACCTGCATTCAGCTTCACTCTTCACAAATGAAATATAGGGTATGTCTACACAGCAATTAAAAACCCATAGCTGGCCTGTGGCAGCTGACTCAGGCTTGCTGAGCTTGGGCTAAGGGGCTGTTTAATTGTGGCGTAGATGTTAGGGCTCAGGCTGGAGCCTAGACTCTAGGACCATGCAAGGTGGGAGGGTCCCAGAACTCAGACTGCAGCCCAAGCCCTAACATCTACACTGCAATTAAATAGCCCCTCAGCCTGAGCCCCGCTAGCCCAAGTCAGCTGGCACCAGCCAACCGCAGGCTTTTAATTGCAATGTAGACATACCTATGATGGCAGTGTCTAAGCCATGAATTCTCTGAAGTACAGCAGCTAGGAGCATGAGCCACAAACTCAATCTGAAGCCCCAGATTTTGCAGACACAGCAATGGACCTCGTGGAGGGTGGAGTTTGAGCAGTACACAGACCTGGCTATGCAGGAGGATGACAACAGCAAAAAAAAACCCCAAAAAACAACAAACACAACACCTGTTACTTTACCTTATCGGGGAACAAGGCATCACTGCCTCCAGTCTCACAGTAGCTCTAGGAGCCCTGAGGACCTATTGCATCCCAAAGCAGAGTGACACAGCTTTTCAGTAGAGACCAATCTGAACGGGAGGGGACAGATGCCTGTGTTGCTACCATAGCCACACTGGCTGCTAGGTACAATTTTGAAGACTTGACAGGCTCCTTAATTTGGGACAGGATAGTCTGTGGCACTTGGGATGCAGGAACAGCTGCATCAGGAAGGCAATCTCATATTAGACCATTGACAGAGATTGGGGACGGCCTGAGGACTATTTTCCCTCCCTCCCCAACCAAAACTATATACCAGTCCTGGGGCAGGCAGCAGGAGACTCCTGCTGGAGCTGCAGTTGCTGTGATCACTTCACCATGGGCGGGGGGGGAGTGAGCACAGTTTGCAGAGATATGGGGAGGGGAGGAGGCAGCTGTGGGTGCTTTTATCACAGCACTCCAGAGCCTGCCACAGTCACCCCCACCTCGGCAGTGATGCACACAGGCTCTGCCCACTGCTGCCAAGTCCCCTCAGTGTGCAGCAGGATGGGAGAGCAGCCAGGTCTCCAGGGGCTACTTCCCCCAGCTGGGTGCTCCTGCACCCCAAGCGCAGCTCAACCAGGTAAACTCCTGGGGGAATGGGGTGGAGAATCATCCAAAGGCAGGTGAAACTCCTCCAGGCATGTAACCATCAGGGAAGTACAATGACCACCATGGTCACATGAAGAGAATCCCGCACCTACCCCAATTGCTGCCTGTCTGATTAGGGAAAGGAGCTATTAATAATGGGCCACCCTCAGGTGTTGTTTTGCTGGCTCTCTCTTCCTGTGAATTCCGAGTAGAGTTTCATCTAAATGCATGTACATGTAGCAAACCAAAATGAGATTTTTTTTCATTAGCAGTTTATCACCTCTGTGAACATTATGTTTCTTCTTGCCTGTGTTGTGAAGTTTGGGAGGAACCAACATGCAATGAAAGACAGACAGATGTATAAAGGAAGCACGCACATAACCAGCTGAAGCATAGCTGGAGTTTGGGGAGAAAAAAAAAAGAATCATATCAAAGTGCCTCTCCAGCAAGAGTTACATGTAAAAGGCACTGATGAAACATTGAATTTTCTGTGACGTGCTTCCAGTCTCATAGCACACCACGATGTTTTTATATAATAGGCAAACAACAGTCATGGATCACAAAAGGAGCAGTCACTTTTGAGTGAGTTTTTGAACATCCTAGTTCAATTTACGCCTGCTTTTGTTAGTTTTATGGTATATGTGTGAGAAACACCTCAGACTTTATTCTGCCCCCCCTTACCCCATGTTATTGATATTTGTATTCCAGTCGCACTTAGAGGCCACTGAGATTGGAGCCCCATTCTGTGGGGCACTGTACAAAACTACACCAAGTCAAAGACCTTGGTCCAAAGGACTAGCAATCTAAACAAACAAGACAGAGAACGTACATGTCATTACACCACCTCAGAGATATGGAACTGAGGGAGATTGAGTGACACACCCAAGATCACACAGGAAGCCTATGGTAGAGCTGGAAATTGAACCCAGCTTTACTGCAGCCCAGTCTAGTGCATCAGCCACAACCCTACCCTTTGCCTCATGAGAAAAGTCCCCTAGGCTTGCACAAATGGCAATCTTTACACTGAGAAAAGATGGGTGAGGTAATATCTTTCATTGGACCAACTTCTGTGGGTGAAAGAAACTTTTGACCTACACAGAGCTCTTTTTCAGGTCTGGGAAAGGCACTTTACCCAGGTACCTTTCCCAGCCCTGAAGAAGAGTTCTGTGTAAGCTCACAAGCTTGTCTCATTCACGAACAGAAGTTGGTCTAATATAAGATATTACCTCAGCCACCTTGTCTCTCTGATATCCTGGGACCAACATGGCTGCAACAACACTGCAAATAGTTTTTTTCAGGTAAGTAATAGGAAATTTGTCCTATCAGTAAGGTATTTTCAGTTGAACTATCACTGACTACTTCGTGAAGTCCTTCAGTGCCCAGGTTAGATATCAAGATGCCATGAGTAAGTTTAGCTTTTCTTCATTCTTAACAAAACAGTCATTGTCAAATTCACATTGGAGATTCTGATTCTCATTCTCAGCATTCATGATATTTTCACATTCATGTTTAAGTTTCACATTTATTGTGGATTCCTAAGAAAAACTAGAACTGAATACACCTCCACCACAGATCTACTTTTACAGCACTTTTTAGTTTGTAGGCACCGCCTGCATCAGCAGTTTCATAGGGAAAGTATATTTAGGTTTTTGACTTTTTGAAAAAAAACTTTCATGCTTTAACCTCGCAAGGTGGGTGCTGTTTATACTAAAGAAACTGACCACTGCTGACACCAGGAGCCTAGCCCTGGATGACTAAAATCAATGAAGTCAATAGGATCTTTGCCATTGACTTCAATAAGCACCAGGTATCAAACATGGAAATCCCCCTCTGCTACTGCTCTTAGTTAGCATTGAAATAATGATGTCAAACATGGCAGTTTAGGCAGTTTAAACAGGACCCTAGACGTGATATTATTGATGTAGTCAACATTACAGCACAACTATTGTAAACTATTCAGATACTAGTGAAACTGCAATTCATGAATAAAACAAATTCATTTCATTCTTTACGCTCAACTCCAGGCTATGAAATGATAGAAAATTGAGTGTGCAGCAGGAAATGCACAAACACTGCTAAGAATCCATGAACCTTTCCTGGAGAAATCCTGTCATAACTTCTTTACTAAGAGCATAGAATGTTAATAGACATTTAGGGCATGATTTCCAAAACCAAAACTTTTTGCAGGAAAGGGTCAGTTTCAATGAGTTTTCTGTTTAGAAAAAGATTTCAAAACTGTTGAAATGTCCTGTTTCCACAGTTTCAAAATGAAGGGTTTTTTGGTTCAAAATGATTTTTTTTTCAAATGAAAGTTAATTTCTAATTAATAAATATTAGAAAAGAGAAGAAAAAGGTTGAAATAAAAACAAAGATTTCTGAAATGATCAAAAAGAAGCATTTCAATTGACCCAATCTGAATTTTTTTCAGACTTTTTGTTTACTTTTTTTTTTTTAATTTCAACTTTTTGGTCTGATTTGGGATGGGAAAATTGTTTCCCACCCAGCTCTAATGCTGAGTACTGATGAAAATTCTACCCTTATTATGATATACAATATCTTATCAAAACAACTGTTCATTTAAACATTTCAATAATAGACTAAACCTTTGGGAGCTTTCAAGCCCACCAGACACTTGGGCCATTAGGTGTCTGGCCCAGCTGCTCATACTGTTCCTACACCACTGGAAATTACTGTTTGTCAGAATATCAAGTGAATGTGTAGAGATTTATCTATTTCTATTGCGACAAAGCTCTGTCCTTGCCTCTGTAGGTCCCACGTTTCCTGGCAGATTTCGCTAGCCTCAGAGGCTCACTGTGACCCTCCACGTAACCTTTCTCTCTCTAGAGACAAGGGTCACAGTCTACTGAGCCATTTTCATCATAAGCCAGCGAGGGAGGTGAGGAGAAGTTATCCTTCCTTGCACAGTCTCTGTTGTCTCCCAGTCTCAGTGATTAATTAGGGGGCAAAGGGGTGGGGGAGCCCGGGCCCACCCTCTACTCCGAGCTCCAGCCAGGGACCCCAATAGTATCAGCTATGGTAGCTGACCTTTTAGAAACATGACATGTACAATTCCCTGGGCTACTTCCCCCACAGCAGCCCTCGCTTCCTCAAGCTCCACTTCTCTCTTACCTCAGGGCCTCCTTCCATGTGCCTGATATGGTGTGTACTACTCAGTCTCTCCAACAGCGTAACTTCCTCCCACAGCTCCTGACATGCGTGACCACCTGACTAATTGGGAGGCTTTTAACTAGTTTCAGCCAGCTCCTGATTGGCTTCAGGTGTCCCAATCAACCTAGCATTCTCCCTGCTTTCTGGAAAGTTCTTAATTGGCCCCAGGTGTCTTAATTGACCTGGAGCAGCTGCCATTTCACTTATCCTGGTACCAGGTATTTGTTTAGCCTGGAGTTAATATATCTATCTCCCACTACTTTTCTATAGCCATCTGGCCTTGTCCTGTCACACTATATTAAGACAAAGTTTATGTATCCCTAAAACTATAGACAGGTTTCAGAGTAGCAGCCGTGTTAGTCTGTATCCTCAAAAAGAAAAAGGAGTATTTGTGGCACCTTAGAGACTAACAAATGTATATGAGCATAAGCTTTCGTGAGCTACAGCTTACTTCACTGGATGCATCTGATGAAGTGAGCTGTAGCTCACGGAAGCTTATGCTCAAATAAATTTGTTAGTCTCTAAGGTGCCACAAGTACTCCTTTTCTTAAAACTATGGAGACATGATTTATAGTTACATGAAAGTGCTTAGTAAGTATAAATTAAATTTCTGACTGAACTCCTTGGGGCAGAATTGTATGTCCCCTGCTCTTTTACCTGCATTCTGCCACATATTTTCTGTTACAGCAGTCTCAGATGATGATCCAGCACATGTTCATTTTAAGAACACTTTCACTGCAAATTTCACAAAATGCAAAGAAGGTACCAATGTGAGATTTCTAAAGACAGCCACAGCACTCAACCCACGGTTTAAGAATCTGAAATGCCTTCCAAAATCTGAGAGAGACGAGGTGTGGACCATGCTTACAGAAGTCTTAAAAGAGCAACACTCTCATGCGGAAACTACAGAACAACCAAAAAAGAAAATCAGCCAACTGCTGGTGGCATCTGACTCAGATAATGAAAATGAACATGCGTCGGTCTGCACTGCTTTGGATTGTTATTAAGCAGAACCCACCATCAGCATGGACGCATTTCTTCTGTAATGGTGGTTGAAGCATGAAGGGACATTTGAATCTTTAGCGCATCTGGCACAAATATCTTGCGACACCAGCTACAACAGTGCCACAAGAATGCCTATTCTCATTTTCAGGTAACATTGTAAACAAGAAGTGGGTAGCATTATCTCCAGCAAATGTAAACAAACTTGTTTGTCTGAGCAATTGGCTGAACAAGAAGTAGGACTGAGTGGACTTGCAGTTTTTACATTGTTTTATTTTTGAATGCAGGTTTTTTTGTACATAATTCTACATTTGTAAGTTCATGATAAAGAGATTGCACTACAGTACTTGTATTAGGTGAATTGAAAAATACTATTTCTTTTGGTTTTTTTACAGTGCAAATACTTGTAATAAAAATAAATATAAAGTGAGCACTGTACACTGTCTTCTGTGTTGTAATTGAAATCAATATATTTGAAAATGTAGAAAACATCCAAAAATATTTAAATAAATGGTATTCTATTACTGTTAAAAGTGCGATTAATTGCACAATTACTTTTTTAAAATTGTTTGACAGCCCTACTAATAACGTACAATGAAAGCATAATGCAGCCCATTGGAGAATGTGACCTCATAGTAACTACCCAAAAAATAATAGATTGTATCAACTGAAGTTTGTGGTGGTAAGCACCACAGACTCCTTTTGTGGAATACAGCCATACAGGCCAGAGGTCTGATTTGGGTGCATCGTCAGAACTTCATAGCTGCAGGGAAACATCGAAAAGGAGAGTCCCAAGGACAATGGAGACAATTTTAAAAGCATATGGGAAGCTTTTCAAAAAGCAACGGGTACCTTGAAGCAAAGCTGCAATGAGAAGTAGACCCCACAGGAATCTGTGCACTTACCAGAAAGAAGAATTCCATTGGCACCAGATAATGCAGCATGCAAGGAGCTTGAAAGTGTGCAGTAGATGGGTATCGTAGCACCTGTAGAGGCTAGTACAGCCTGGACAAGCAGTATGATGATGGTAAAGAAGCCATCAGGCAAATTATGCACCTGAAAAAACCCAAAGCCACTGAATCGGACATTGAAAAGATGTCACTATGCACTGCCTACAATTGATGACATCTTGCCAGAACTGTCCAAAGCTAGAATCTTTACAGTCTGATTTTGATGATCTGAGGAACAGGTTTTAGCACATAAGCCTGGATAAAGAGTCCAGCATGCTAACAACCTTTGGTTGCTACCCATTGCTGAGCATGCCAATGAGCATAAGCCCAGCACAAGAGGTATACCAGAGAAGACTCACCCAAGTGCTAGAAAGATTGCCTGAGGTGAAGATAACTACAGAGGATATCCTCATTGTAGGTGAAAGGAGCAATGATACAGAAGCTGAATGAGACCATGACAGAAAACTGCAAGCTTTTCTACCATGATGCAGGGGCAAGAGCATAAAACTTAACCCACAACAAATGCAAATCAAACAGAGTGATATGACGTATGCTGGATTTTGGCTCACAGTAGAGGGCCGGAAAGCAGATCCCAACAAGATCAAGGCAGTCAGAGACATGCCAGCTCCAATGGATGTTAAAGGGGTACAGCAGTTCATATGGATAATAAATTTTCTGACCAAGTTCTGTCCACACCTAGTTGTGGTAGTGGAGCCCATACATCAGCTCACAAGGGAAGATGTTGAGTGGGAGCGGGCAGGTCCATAACAGCAAGTATTTGGCATACTGAAACACATGATAGTTGATGTCCTTGTCCTGAAGTACTACCAATCAGGATAGCTACTGACACTCCAGTCTGATGCATTGGAGAAAGGATTGGGTGTAAATCTTTTTGCAGGGGAAGCTGGCAGCTTATGCCAGAAGAGCCCTGTCAAGAGGAATGCCCAAATAGAAGAAAAAAAGTTTCCGGCTTTGGCATTTCAACCGGAACAATTCCATCACTACACCTATGGCCACCAAGTAATAGTGCAATCAGACCACAAATCCCAAGAGACCAACATGGTAAAGTCCTTTCTTAGCACTCCAAAGAGATTGCATTGCACGTTGATGCTCCTCCAGTGCTATGAGGTAGAGATCAAATATTTTCCAGGACAGAACAATGGAAACACCACCGAGAGGAGACAGCCAACAATCAGAGAAAGCAGGCACTAGTGTATGAGAGATTTACCTACCAGTCCTGGAAACAGGTACTCTTGTGTGGATCCAGCCATTAGAGAGACACCAGGAGGAGTGGACTAAAGGAATCATGAGGGGTGCAATAGCAGCCAGGCCATATGAGGTGATTACACAGTAGGGGAAAGCATGCATTTATTAGCCAGCAAACACCACCCAGAGTGATACAAAGGTCATCGTGGAACAGAGAGACAGTCATCCAAAGGCCAACCCCACAGGGAGGGAGGAGAGTCCACAGAGAGTTTTCTAGACTCAGACAGTTGACAGGGAGACAGGTGGTCACCAGACTATGTAACCAGCTGAGTCTGTGGGAAAGATGAGACTCCAACTCTGCTATGAGCTAGCAACCTATGGCGAAAGGGACACAGAGAAATGGACTGGGTGGTAATTATTTGATTGTTAGTGTTTATAGTAATATATAATGTTTGTTTATAAAATAGGAAAGCTGTATTATCACTGGAATGGCAGACAAGGGGCTCATGTTCCCTGGAGGGACTGTTTGTGATCGGACACCCAGAAAACAGGGAACTTGGAGAGTTATGCTGGAAGCAACTCAGGCACATGGACAGAGTAGTGCACAAGGTTTAATAAAGTTCTGCTTGTTCAACTTAACCAGCATTCAGTATCTCTTTGCAAATGAAATAGTAAGCAGAGGTAGCACAGGGCTATGACAGTCTTCAGAGGAATCATTAGATAGCTGCATACACTGGCTTTATGGCTGCTTCCATAGTCTACACAGGAGCAAGAATCCAACTTTTGGGTCTTTTCTTAACACAACTGGACATACCCTCAGCTGATTAAAATGGCTCTAAATTGTAAAATACGAGTGACTGCACAAGCCATATAGTTCAGTCCCAACATAAAGTGGAAAATGTAGTAGACAGTTTTTGCTAACTGGAACTAACTGTGAAGTAATAATTGGTTCATTGGAGTGTTACTATAAAAAAAGTGTTATTGTGATTGGGAAGAGTATTTAAAGCTTTGCTTGATTGTCATGTATTGTGGGAGAAACAATAAGCAGCAGAGTTTTGTGTGACAACAGAAATCAGCACTGAATGAACCTCAAGATGTAGGAATCTCTGAAAGTTTCAAAATATTTGGATTTTTATCTGAATTCATCTAACTTTTTGAGCTCTCTTTCTCTTTTCAAACAGCTGTATCCAAAATTCCTTTCCTTACAAAAACTGCTCCTTTTCTCACACAAACACACACACTTTCCCAAACCCAACCCCTCTTCACAAGACAACTGCACCCTGGAAACTGTCCTATCCCATTCCTGGATCCTCCCCCAACCTCCCATCTTTAAAGAAGAACTTGCTATCCAAATATTTAGTCTGTGATTCCTGTTAATGCCTTGTGCTCCAATTCCTATGGTCTCACGGTTCTTTGGGCTTTCTTGGATCAGAAGCTCATTGTAATGCTTTGCATGTCTGCAGGAAGTATCACAGGAAGCAATTACAGGCTGGTAAATCTAACTTTAGTACCAGGAAAATTGACTGAAACTATAGTAAAGAACAGAATTATCAGATACATAGATGAACACAATTTATTGTGGAAGAGTCAATATGGCTTTTGTAAAGGAAATCATGCCTAATCAATCTATTAGGATTCTTTGAGGGGGTTAAACAAACGTGTGGAAAAGATCGATTCAGTGGATATAGTGTATTTTGACTTTCAGAAAGCCTTTAACAAGGTCCCTCACCAAAGCCTCTGAAGCAAAAGTAAGGAGTCATGGGATAAGAGGCAAGGTCCTCTCTTCTATTAGTAACTGGTTAGAAGACAGGAAACAAAGGGTAGGAATAAATGGACAGTTTACAGAATGGAGAGAGGTAAAAAGTGGAGCCACCCAGGAATCTGTATTGGGACCTGCGCTGTTCAACATATTCATAAATGATCTGGAAAAAGGGGGTAAACAGTGAAGTGGCAAAATTGACAAATGATACAAAATTATTCAAAATAGCTCAGTGCAAAGCAGACTGTTGCGCATTACAGTAGGATCTCTCAAAATTGGGTGACTGGGCAACAAAATGGGAGATGACATTCAGTGTTGATAAATTTAGAGTGATGCACATTAGAAAACATAATCCCAGCTATACATACAAAATGATGGGATCTAAATTAGCTGTTACAACTCAAGAAAGAGATCTTGGAGTCATTGTGGACAGTTCTCTGAAAACATCCACTCAATGTGCAGCAGCAGTCAAAACAACTAACAGAAAGTTACAAACCATTTGGAAAGGGATAGAGAAGACAGAAAACATGTCAGGATATAAATCCATTGTATGCCTACACATGTAATGCTGCATGCAGTTGTGGTCGCCCCATTTCATAAAAGATGCATTAGAACTGGAAAAGATGCATTACCGAGATGGGCAACAAAAATGATTTAAGGATGTGGAACAGCTTCCATACGAAAAGAGATTTAAAAAGCACTGGGATTTTTCAGTTTGGAAAAAGAGACGACTAAGGGAGGTTAAGATAAAGGTCTATAAATTCATGAATGGTGTGGAGAAAGTAACTAGGGAAGTCTTATATACTCCTTCACATAACACAAGAACCAGGAGTCACCAATGAAATTAAGAGGCAGCAGGTTTAAAACAAAGAAAAGGAAATACATCTTCACACAACGCACAGTCAGCCTGTGAAACTCATTGTCAGGGGATGCTGTGAAGGCCAAAATAATAACGGGGTTCAAAAAAGAACTAGATAAACTCCTGGAGGATAGGCCCATCATTGGCTATTAGCCAAGATGGTCAGGGATGCAACCTCATGCTCTGGGGGTGCCTAGTCTCTGACTGCCAGAAGCTTGGGAGTGGATGACAGGGAATGGATCACTCAGTGATTGCCCTGTTCTGCTCATTCCCTCTGAAGCACCTGGCATTGGACACTGTCAGAAGACAAGATATTGGACTAGATGGACCATTGGTCTGATCCACTATGGCCCTTCTTATGTTGACACTGGTGAATTAGAATAGCTGTCCATCGATTTAATGGTTTTTAATATGCAATAGATACTAAGGTATTTAACTTAAAAACTTAATGGGATGCATAATGTTGGTCAAGTGTCTAAACGCTTAATGATACCATCTGATTTTAAATAATACATTTGCTAAGATTAAAAACCATTTATATCTATTATAGCTGTTTCCAGCAATGACTGTTTTAGTTAAAGGGTTTAATAAAGTTTCCATTTATAATCTCATTTCACATCATCATAACTTTCTGAAACATTTTCTTTCTTGGCTGAAATCTGCCAAGGTCAATGTATTTCTCCCCTGTTTAAGGTTGTAAATATCCTTTCAATAATTTCTGAGACTGGGGAGAATGAAAAAAAACAACAAAAAGACTGTGTACATTTCTCATCATTTGGGAAAAAATGCTACCACCACTTGATTTTAAACAGGGCTGCAGCAACAGCAGGTTTGAAACTTGGCATGGGAAAGCTTTGTTTTGTTTGAAAGAGATTGGTTTTGACTTGAGATATGACCATTAGAAGTTATATACTGAGCAGCCACAGTAGAAAATGTCCTTAGCCCTACTAGTCTGAATTCAAATACAGATGTCCTGTGTATGCCTGTAAAGCTAGACAAGGGCTCCTGTTGAACTGTAGCTTAAAGGTAGCAGTCACAGAGCCTGTTCTATCCCTATTACCACACCCAGATCCAAGGTCCAGGAAGACTGTGCAGGGCAGTTGTTCTATGAGTGCCATACTCTGCTTTACTTCCCTTTGCAACTGCATTAGGGACAGCCAAGATCTGGCCTGCTATTACACAACAAGGACATAGAACAGCCAATTACTGACAGGAAATAACTTTTTATCTAAACGAAATGAAATCTATACCTGAGCAACTTAATTAACATATCGATGTTACGCCTAGATTCTAGCTTCCAGGAAGAGTGGTTGGCACAGTTGAAATTATCTATTTTTAAGCCAACTTTGTCTGCTTCAACCTTGATGTAGATGCACATTAAATAATAACTCCTTTCTTCTTTTAATGGAAAACAGGCAGCTCTAATTGTCAGTCATTTGTTAAATTATGGTGGCTGGCACCGAGGTTAGTAATGGTTTGGAATGTAGGTATTATTATGGGTGCTTTATTGATTTTTATTATTACACACTTGCACCAATGTAACATGAGGCCAGGGCCCTGTTGTGCTATGCGCTGTACAACCATATATTAAATGACAGTCCCTGCCCCCATATTTAAATCCGTTGTAGGTCTATCTGTCTAAGCCCTGGTCTACACGGGAGGGGGTGAATAACGTAGCTGAAGTCGACTTACTTATATCGACTTACCGTGGTGTCTTCACCATGGTGAGTCGACTGCTGCCGCTCCCCCGTTGACTCTGCCTGCGCCTCTCGTGGCACTGGAGTATAGGAGTTGATGGGAGAGCTCTCAGGGGTCGATCTATCATGTCTAGACTGGATGCAATAAATTGATCCCCGCTGGATCGATTGCTGCCTGCCGATCCGGCGGGTAGTGAAGACATACCCTTAGATACTTATATGACCATCATATGAGTACCTTATGTAGACCCTGACCATCTCACACTGTAAGGTTTCTATTCAGACAGCACAGCTTGTGAGGTAGGGAAGTAGTACTATCCCCATTTTAGAGATCAGGAACTGAAGTACAAGGAGGCTAAGTGACTGGTCCAAAGACAAACAGTAAGTCTGTGGCAGAGCAGGGAAATGAGTCATAGACTAGTATCTTAACCATTGGACCATGCTTCCTCTCTATAGTTTAGGTTATATCACAACTCTTATTATAATCCCTTTCTTTCAGTTGCTCAGAAATTTCCTAAAATGTCACCTTTGGGGATGGAGAGTCAAGGTGGGTGAGGCAATATCTTTCATTGGACAAAATACTGTTGGTGAGAGACAAGCTTTCGAGCAACACAGAGCTCCAAAAATCTTGTCTTTCTCACCAACAGAAGTTGGTCCGATAAAAGATATTACCACCCCAACCCCCACTCCCCGGTCTCTCTAATATCCTGGGACTGTCATGGCTACAACTACACTACATATAACCTTTGGAGCTGAAATTCTCCAGCTGTGGTTTCAGCAGAGAGGTGATTTTGTTTTGTTTTGATAGTTACAGCAAGAACACTTCAGAAATGTGTCAGTTATGAAAAGGTGAAAATAAATTATTCTTTTCCCATTTTAAGTATATTTTAAATTAATGTTTTGCTCACATTTAATTAAAAAGTTATCAAAATCTACAAATGGAAATGTCATGGCAGGAACTCGGTGGGTTTATCTTCACTAGGCAATTTAATCCTGGTTCTGCTCAGTTTGTAACAATCGAGTAAGGTGACAAGCAGCTGACCATGACTGACTGGTTAGTACAAACTGTGATGTGCCTTGTTCCGCATTATGTCCTCTAATCATGTGTAAACCCTAGTTCCTGTGATTTTTACTCCCGACTAGCTGGCACAATGCTGAAAAGAAACTGTCCTTGTCTACACTGAAGTTTCTGAATGGTGTCAGTTTACTTAGTTATCAAAAGCAGAGTTTAAACTGGATTAAATTTCCAAGTAAACGTAAAGCCACTGAGGACTAAGCACATTTCTTGTTTGCAAAAAGAAACAAAAACAGGGGTTTAATAATTCAGGTGCATGTGTTTGCAGTAATAACGTGTGCTAACATTGGGAGCTATCATATAAGTTAGTAAATTGTAGCTAGCTAGCTTCATGGCTAATAGCTATACAGAAAGCTTATAAGTAATTTAGGGAATTTCTACATTGTGCACAAGCCCACCTGGCCCAGAGGCATAGTTTATGAACCCCCTTGGCCTGATTCACTTAAAACTGTCCAAAAAAAGGAAGCCCATTAAGCTCTTCTAACCTGATAATTCTGGATTTATTTATTCACATACTTTAACAGAAAAATATAAGTTTTAAAAGTATATATTTGTGTTATATTAAGGTTCAAAATGAGGGCCCCAGTCCTGCATTTCACAGCATGTGAGTGGACTGCCATACTCACCTAATGTCCCATTGAAGCAAGTGTGAGGTTAAACGTGTGCATAGATGTTTTAAGACCCCGCTCTGGCAAACTCTTATACTGTACACACAGAAGTTTGGGTCTACTCCCATGTGTAAACGTTTGCAGAACCGGGTCCTTAAATATGTTGACATCAGGAAATACTGAAGGCTGAATATGCCTCCTTAACTTTGCCTTCTTGTGCACTATTATAAAATCTGACATTACAGTTACATGCTATTTCTCATGTTATACTAGTTGCGCAGTTTTTTCTCCTTAAAATAAAAGTTAGTGTTAGCATTTAAG
Organism: Lepidochelys olivacea; assembly: GCF_965140295.1. NCBI lineage: Eukaryota > Metazoa > Chordata > Testudines > Cheloniidae > Lepidochelys > Lepidochelys olivacea. The sequence goes on along the minus strand of NC_140417.1, from coordinate 74,216,418 downwards.
CACTCACAAGTACATTTAATTTAAAAATAAAAACACAAACAGAAGAATTTAAGTAGGGTTTTAAATGTCTAATAATGAATAGTACAGTATTTCATAATTAAAAAGGAAACCCACTATACATTGAAAATGCCCTTTTATTTAATAGTTACAAAGAGAATCTTGTAATGCTGCGCCAGTTTGAGTTTATTTCAATACTTGCTCCACTGAACTCCAGAAAAGTACTATTCCCTTTCCACACGTGTGTCACTATGGATTAACATTCTTACTATATATTTAGAGATGGGTGCATGTGAATATGAAAGAGAATAAAAGAAAGCAAGAAGTTGTACTTTCCACTCAGTAACAGGTTTCTCTGACAGATAAAGTGTCACTCCATGCTCACACAGTTCACGCTGAGATTCATTTACCTGACAAATTACTCCCACAAACTTCTAGCTTCATTATTTCCTCACATAATGATGCCTGATTTTTTTCTGGAGTGAACTTTGGAACTGAGCAGCTGGCATCATATTATACACAAACGTCTTTCCCATTAATATAGAGAAACAAATGTTACCTTAAAAATATGTTGTTTTGCAAAAAGGGATTATATCATATAAACTTTAAATATATGTACATTAAAATGTAAAAAATATATAAACATATTTAAAGTTTACCTATGACATAATCTCCTTGCAAAATAAAATATTTTTAAGGTGACATTTGTTTCTTGATAGTAACACACACGCAATACAACAGAAGGCATAGACCCTTTTATACTATAATGTCAGTTACTTTAAGTACAGAATGATTGACTCAAACAGCAATACGCAAATGTTTATTGAAAAAGGTACATTTTCAAAGAGTGGTCATTAAGTTCTGTGCATCCTTATTACTACCTGTAGATATCCCAAACCTGAATTCCTAGGTGTTGTTATGAAAACATTGTTTTAAAGCATCTTATTTATCTACAGATTTTGTTGTCATTAAAGAAAACATTAGACATTAGGCAGAGTTTATACCCCACTTCTTTTTCCCCAAGCCAATGAAGAAAATCTACATGAACTGCATCATCAAAATATCTAAGAGAGTGCTAATTCAGTTAAGGGAATAGGTATGCCAATATGCTGACATCTGATTTGCGTGGGCTCCCAGCCAGTAAGTCCTGAACATCATTCAGTGTCGTAAACAGCGGGAGATGATACATTTGGTTCCTTGATGGATTTAATATACTATACAAACTTCCTTCATACAGGCAATTGTATTTTACAACTGTCTCAGGAGCAGATTGAGAAATTCAATCAAAGATGAAATTAAATAAATTTAATGGGGAGCTGGGAAGAGAAAGAGAAAAATTTAAATCTGATCAGACAGAGATGTGGGGGACTTGTTAAAAAAGCATTTTCCTTGACATTTTTTGCCTATTCTTTTTGCAGTTGTTCCAGACATTTGTATTTAAATAACAGTTTATGGTTCCCTCCACCCCTCCCCTCGCAATAGCTGGGTTTCATTTACTACATTTTGCACTGGAATTGTATTCCTGTATTTGACACTTTGGGATTGGTCACACATTCTTGCAGAAACACCTATGGCATGTTTTCCTGGAAACATTCCTCAGGGAAGAGGATTTGGATGCACCCACCCCTCTAGAACAAGCACCAGTCCTTTCCCTGAACTCTGTGTCGCTTGGGAGATCTGTATGCAGCCATACTTCGCAACTAGGGTTGCCAACTTTGTAATATTTAAAAACTGGACACTCCAGCAGGAGTGATGGAACCTCCCCCAAGACCCCACCTCTGCCCAGGTTGGGAGGGACTTGTCTGCAGAGCTGGGGATGGGAGCTGCAACTGCCTGACACAGGTAGGAGACAGCCCCCAGCTGAGTAGGGGCTGGCATGGGTTGATGACCCAGCACCTCCCCCGCCCGCAGTAATTGGACTTTTGGTGTCCAGTCAGTAGATTTGACCGGACACTGTCAGGTCCCCTTTTTGACCGGACTTTCTAGTAGAAAACTGGGCATCTAGCCAGCCTTCACAACAGTTTATGACATGGCGTTCATACCAACAAACCTTCCTGGAGTTTACTGGGCATAGGTACTGGAAGAAGAATATAGTTAATCAAATTGGAACAGAGCCAAAACACAAGCTACTTAGAATCTTGTAGAAAGTGTCATGTTTAATATCTCATTAGACATATCAAAAGCAAACAAAGCTGATGTATTGGGTTAAAAAAACTGGAAACTACTGAACACCACTTCCTACTGTATCTTTGGAGAAGTTCTGTCACAGGGCAAACTACTCCTCCCCCTCATGCCAAGATGTGGTGTTGCAGGGGTTATTCTGCTCTAGCAACCTTGCTTGTCACCAGGGTGCTGTAGCAGACTTCAGCTTCTATGGCCTGACCATCTGGGCAGGTTACCTTTCAGGGTAATAAAAGTCTAATAGCCTTTAGGCCAGCCCTTAAGTGCCCAGCTGAGAGTCATCAGTCTATCTCTTTTAGTCCTGAGGCGTATTGCCCCCCTCACTGGGGGTGTGAGATGGGGAAGGGAAATGAAGACCCACACCCATTCTGTCCTCTGGAGTTCTCTCTCCTCATGCAGCTTTTTCCTAGCTGGCTACTGAGGCACGTCCTCAAGACCATACTCAGCCTCACTGACATAAACCCCTCTGTCTGAGCTGCAGCCTTTTATGCCAGCTGCTACTAATTAGGCCCTGAGTGACAGCTGGAGGGATACTTGGTCCATTATTAACCCTTTCCTGGCTGTCTACACACCCCATCACAAGTTCCATTCAAGTAACAGCCAACTCCAAGGCTGCTACGGCTGAAGACTAAAAGTACCTTATTGAAGAACGTTCCAACCAGATAGCTACTCACTTTTTAGTGTCACTGATTGTGACTGATGCAGGTGTGGCAACAAAAAATAATGTTGTTATATCTCTACAACCTCATTTCAACCTTGGAAGGAAAAGGGGAGCTATAAAAATGGTATGTGCATTGAACAAAATCATAGTTTAAAATTAATAGCAATACTAAATCACATTAGGAAAATATTTTGATATAAAGTTCTCTCCATAACACAATCCCTGCAGTTATGTGTGGTGTCCATCAACGAATGTAATAACAGTAAACGGAACTAAACTAGATTAGAAAAGCTTAGGAGAGGCTTTAGAGGTCAGCTAGGCAGTTATTTGTCCAGTGTCCCATTACTGACAGACTCAGTCAACTCTATGTGCTCTTAAAAGGCATCTGGTTCTGAAGTTACACTAATAAGGTCTATTTGCAACATTCTGAAAGGCAATGTGTGAAAGTTGTGAACTAGGACGGTCAAGCCTTAAATATAAAAAGGGAATTAATACCCTGTTGTTCACTAGCTGGTTGTTACTTTTCTGCTACAAATCTACCACTGGTAAATTAAATGTGACAAAACTGATTATCTTTTTTCCGCTGAGCTTCTTTGGAAGTGCCGTTTGGAGCTAATTTTCTTTCCTTCATTTATGTCTGAAAGGGGGGAAAGTAATTACACCTAAATCACTAAAACTATGTATTCTTTGGAACTGGAAGATAGTTGTACCCATTTTGCATAGTACCATGCTCGGAAAGCTCACATGCTGATAAATCTTTGTCCACCATTCAGGAAGTCCAAATAGTATAAAATGACATGTTAAATTACAATCAGTTTTTTGGAGCTTTCTTCCAAGGGCCACCAGATAATATGACTGAAATTTAAACTTGCAATGCTCCTCACATATGGCACCAGCATCACTAGTTTCCATCATGCTTCAATATAGACTTAACACTCAGAAGAACTTTAATAAACCGTTAGGTGTTTAAATTAGCAGTCATAAGGTGCATGCTGTAAGCCAGCATTCAGGTAGCGGGAAGGAAACCAATTTCCATTCACTTTCATTGGACTTTATACTGTGGCACAGTTATTGTCATCAGTTAGGGAGTGAACATGCCCTCACTGAAATGAATGGCAGAACTCGTATTCACTTCAGTGGTGCAGAAATGGGCCCCTGCAATATGAAACACCTCCAAAGATCTCAAAGCCCTTTTACCAACATTAATCGATGAAGCCTCACAAAACCCTGGCCAGGTAGCTAAGTATACACAGTTTACAGATAGATAAAATAGATGGAGGTATTAAGTGACTTAACCAATGTAAAACAATCAGTCAGTGCCATAGCTGTAAATGGAACTCTGGATATCTTGACTCCAAGTTCCCCTACTCTAACCAGTAGACTACACTGCTTTTCTGGAATACTCTTCTGTCTGGGAATGTCATTTTTCAAAAAATGTTGATTTTTTATCAGATTCTTTGAATTTTAATACATTTGATAGTTTGTACATCTGAAGCAAGATTTGTACTGACCCAAACGGGTGCAACATTGTTTTAAGGTAGCTTTCCAAAAACAAATAGACACAACCAGAAACAACATAGTGAATCCAAGCAAGGTTTCCTCTTTGTCTTCAAAGCTGACCACCTCTCTGATTGGACACCTCCCAAAAAGTAGTAAGGGCTGCTACCAGTAATAGATCTCACTAAACATCAAAGCTAGTACCTTAAAAAGTCCATCAAACAAATAGTTGGTGCTGCAAGTATGCATTTGGTTTTGGAGGCGAGGAGGACATGCAGAGGAATCCACTCTTCAAGAGTAAATTTATGTTTCCAATAATTAATATACATTTACAATGCGTTTTTCCTGTTTATTCATTTCTATTTCAGAGCCCCGTTCCGATAAATGCTTAACTTTGCAATAAAGCCAAAATATAATATAAATAGGCTGGAGGGATTAGATTTTTTATCAGTAAATGTCAGTGAACATCAATTTCATGGCACACACAAACTGACAAATGTTTCCATAGATAATAATCAAAACGTACAGATATGCAAAGTAAGAACAATGCTGCTAGACAATCTAGTAGAGTTTGATTTAAGGACATTCTCTTTGTATATTTTGATGTTGACAGTTTGTGTTTTATAAAGCTTAACTTTTTGAATCTCAACATCGAATGTCACTTGACGTATCCCCCCATTAATTTCCTGCAACTATTAAAATTTAAATAGATAAAAATAAAAATACTTAAAATATGCATCAACATTATCTGTCAAAATTATTTAAAAAATTAAAATTGAGTTCTGCAAAGCCTAATATGAGCAATGAATGAGCTTCTTTACTGAAAAATACCCCCCATGCACATCACCTGGAAAATCTCCAGCAGAACAGAAACAGAAGAGGCATCACAGATTGCTTTTAAAAGAAACATGCTCTCTAAGCAAGGGGTCAGACCATCACCATAAAAGAAGACAGCTGTGGGCACGAAGGGCTTTGCCTTCCCTAAGGACACTGATGGATCCCAAGGACTCTCGGGAGGAGTGAAAACTCTGAGCGGGAATTGTGTTCCGACATTTATTTTTTTGCATAGATTTACAACTCTTCTGTGCTCAGTGGCCTTGATAATAATACACTTCAAATGTCTGTGGAAACATCCTTATGATTCATTGACACAACAGAAGGGTTGCACTAAGGAGAACTATTTTCCCTCTACTTCCTAGCAGAAGAGGTTTGACCTTTGTTATGAGATTTGTGCTAAAAATAAAAACAAACAGGTCCCTTTTACACTGATAAAAAAAAAACAGGACACGCCATCAATGTAGAGAACAAATAATGAGGGCAAGTACGGCCTGAGAAATGATGTGTCTTTTTGTTCCATGGCTGCTGTAGATAAACTTCCAAAAGATGTCTCTTAATGATGGAGGATCCCATTATTTTGTCTTTAAATAAAACTGATCTGCCCAAACACCACAGTGAGTGATCACTCACTTTATAACCGCACTGATTGTACAGAAAACTAGAAAGATGGATAAGTGTGGTTGTTCAGAAAGGTGGTGTTCTAAATAGTCTCTGGACTGAGTACCATCATCTGATATATTCTGAAAACAAACTGACACAGAACTGGCATAAGTGGAATAGGTGAAAAGCATTAATTCCATTTAATTATTTTTACTGCTCATGATCTTGCCTGGTCCTCAGTACACTGGCACCTTAGTCTCCGAAACTTTGAGAATCGCTCTCCCTTCCTAAGTTGTTTGTATCTAAAGTAGTTAAACTTACATAGTTTTATCAATCAGTTATTACATGGTGGCCTTCCATTCTGTCTCGTCTCTATTGTCCTTTGTCTGTAATTGAGCTGTCTCTCAGACTGTTTTAATTTGCTTGTTTTCCTTAAATGTTTTGGTCTGTGTTGGTTCTTGTTTTATCATCTCTGTCCTTGATCAATTCCCTGTCAGAATCTCTCACTTTCTCTGTCTTCTGTAGAAATACGGGCCCTCTACCCAAATCCTTAATCTTTTGATAATTTCATAACTTGATTTACTTAAGTTTGTATCTGTCCTCTTCTTGAAGCAGCTGTTTTTATCAAATCCTGTATGGTTCACATTTTGAACTTTCCCTGTCTCTATTTTATGTAGCAGTCTCTCTCTCTCTCGCTGTGTATTTACTTGTACTAGCTTCATACAAAAGTCTGTTACTTATTTTGATGCTTTCTGAACGTTGCTCAGTTTTGGCCCTATCTTTCTTCACTATCCATTCCCCTGTAGATGTGTTCTTCCTTAGCACCTTTTCCAAACAAATTTCTCCAACAGTATCGCTCTGTGGATGTGTGCACATGCTCATCCCCCTACACCATATTCAGAAATATCCAGGTGATCCTTTTTTGCTTTGAGTTATTTTCTCTCTTTTTTTTCTTTTAAAATAAACTACTATTACTGCCTAAAGCCTCATGCTTGAACAGGAAAACATGAATGAAAGTGATTTAAAAAAGGTAAGACGACAAAGCCTCAGCATTGAGTCAATTACTAAATTTTGTTCTCTGGAGTTTTTTATGCTACCAGTTCAGGACCAAGACACTGTACAAACTGACTGGTTTAAATGTGGAGTGACTCCACTGAAGTCAGATTTATATGGGCGTAATTGAGAACAGCAGTTATTGTTCTCTTAACACTTAGAAATAACACAGTAAAGAAAGCCTTCTTCCATTGTTTAGACAGATTAAAATAGAAGTGTATTCTTCCTATTCCTCCTCTCTCCACTCCCCTCCAGTCTTTTATACTTAGAGTATCTAAAAGCACTTTACAAAACAATGAGTTAGATACTGGGTGCATGCATTCGTAATAGCTCGAGCAGCCTGGGCATTAAGGGCTGATCCTGCAACACGTTTACTACCTTCTCCAAACAGGGGTGCTGGACCAATTTTTATAGTGGGGGTGCTGAGAGCCATTGAACCAACTGTAAACCCAGTATATAATGGAAACCATTTCAAGCCAGCAGTGCAGTAGCACCCCTAGTTCTAGCACCTATGCTTCCAAGATGCTGAGGGACCTCAAACACGAATGGCTTCACTGTCATCTCTCCGTTACAGCACCTAACAGCACACATTGTGTGGAATAATGGGTTCTCCCAGATTCTTTTTGAAAAGTGCCGAAGGATCCTTAATTTCTAGTTATCAGGGATAAACGAAAGGGATGGAAAATAGATACAATGAGCCAAATGAAGTACTGGTCTAAGTAGACACCACTGAATATAATGGATTTACTAATCTTCCATCAGTCGTAAATTTTGGCCTGTAACACGCCAAATCCTATTGGCCAGTGGCAGTTGCTGAGTGAAGGGTGTGATTTTTCTTTCAAGATCTTCAAGTGAACATCTGTTTTCCTCAAAGCTGTAAATGGCAAGTCAAGAATTTCCAATTACACTCCCCTCTGTTTTATTTAGTGTGAGGATATTAGAGGCATAATTAGTTTGTGATGAAGTTGTGCATCATCCCCTTTCCACCAAAATTAAATATATTTGTAAAATTCTAATGAATAAGAAATGGTGACAAAAAAGAATTAAATGAGAGAGAAGAAGCCTATGAAGATGCCTACAGTAGCAAATCAAGAAACAAAGCAGGAAAAATTTACAGGTTGATTATGGCAGCAGGCAGAGCAGCACAATCAGGATTAGTTCCTTGTGTAACATGACAGAAGACAGACATGCTGTGACTCTCTCCTTCTTAAAATCTCCTAATGAAGAATTGCCTCTTAAGCCAACAAAAATGAAGCTGACGAAGATTTAAGATTGAGTCTTGCTCATCTGTTTTCGATCTATAAATCATTTTAACTGTTAAACATCTGTGGGTTGCTTTTTGGTCTTGGATTCAACTCATAAATATTCTGCTTTTGAATCAATGAGGCATATTTTGTTAATTGTCTCAGCTGGGTCTCATAATTGCAGCTCCCCTCATCAAACATGTTGGCACTTCAAAATCTTCCCATAAGAAACAAAACCACAACAAAAAAATCACCTTTTTAACCCATCGATCTGTGCATATTTCATTAGCCTGAATCAGCAATGAAACTTTAAGAGATGTTGATGAACATAGACAGCAGCACGTGACTTGAGCTTCAAAAGGCAAGCACTTTAGTTAAACCCAAAATACAGGCAAGGTCGTTGAAAGTTCAGAGTTGAAAGTTCAATTATTCAATCAGTTGGCAGTAGCCTCTGTCTTGCTACACTCTATTCCAAGGCAGGAACTCCTGCCATCAAACCCCTCCTCTTTAATTGGTTAAATTCTTCATGGACTTTATCTACTTTATTTCTTTATCCCTTTATCTACCTACTCTCAAAGCCCTTCCAAGTCTGCAGCTTCAGTCTTTGCCTCCTATTAATATTGCTATTACAGTTGTGCCTGGAAGACCTAGTCAGAATTGGGGTCCCATTGTGCTAGGTGTGGTGAAAATACATGTGCAGATATGGCCCTTACTCTGAAAAAGCTAAACTCTTTACTGCAACTTTTCTATTTAACAACAATAATAATTAATACATACAATATGCAGCATGTATGTATCTGAGATTAGGTTTATACCTAATGTATGCAACACCATGGTCCTGTAAAGGTGTAGTCTAGCTCTTTACTGCTCAACTGGTGAACCCTCTTAAAACAGATTGATTTGTAAGCAATCGCAAATGTTTCACCCCCTTACATAATCTACCAAAATGCATACAAGTCATAGCCTGTGACTCAAGGCTGAAGCCAGATATCATGAGGGAAGTTGAAGATATCACAGAGGTTTCTGGTATAATAGGAAGACTAATAAGAGGCCATTATGACTTCATTAGGAGCTCTTTAATGACCTATAAATCAAAAAAGGAATCCTATAAAAAGTGGAAACATGGACAAATTGCTAAGGATGAGTACAAAAGAACAGCACAAGCATGCAATGACAAAATCAGAAAGGAAAGGCACAAAATGAGTTATACTTAGCAAGGGACATAAAAGGCAATAATAACAGGTTCTCTAAATATATCAGGAGCAAGAGAAAGATGAAAGAAAGTGTAGGTCCACCACTTGGTGGGGAAGGAGAGCTAACAACAGATGACATCAAGAAAGCTGAGGCTATAAGAAACTCATGCAGCCTGTGCAGGATTTGTAACTGAATTAGTATAGCTTACACCCATTGGTCATTGCCCAACAGAGGCCACCCACCCTGGCTATATAAGAACTCAGTGAGTGTCAGTCAGCGTCTGCTCAATGCCACTGCTGCCTGGCTCCTTACCAACGAAGGAGATGTTCTCAAAATAAAGCCTGAAGCTGCCTCAGCTGAATCTGAGTCTGTTGTGAGTGTTGTCCTGTTCCATGACAGAGGATAGAGGTATTTAATATCTATTTGCTTCAGTCTTCATTAAAAAGATAAACTACAACCAAATACTTAATACAATTAATATTAACAACAAGGGGGAATGAATGCAAGACAAAATAAGGAAAGAACAGATTACAGATTATTTAGATAAATTAAATGTATTCAAGTCACCTGGGGCAGATGAAATTCATTGTAGGGTACTTAAAGAACTAGTTGAAGTGATCTTGGAACCATTAGTAATTCTCAAGAGAACTTATGGAGGACAGGTGAGGTCCCAGAGGACTGTACAAGGACAAACATAGCATCTATCTTTAAAAAGGGTAACAAAGAGGACCAAGGGAATTATAGACCAGTCAGCCTAACTTTGATACCTGGAAAGATACCAGAATAAATTGCTATATTATCAGTTTATAAGCACCTAGAGGATGATAGATTTGTATAAGTAATAGCCAACACGGATTTGTCAGGTACAAGTCATGCCAAACCCATTTAATCTCCTTTTTTGACTGTTACTGACCTAGTAAATGCGGGGGGGGGGAGCAGTTGACATGATATATCTTGATTCTGATAAGACTTCTGACACAGTCCCACTTCACACTGTCATAAGAAAACTAAGGAAATATGGTCTAGATATCATTACTATAGGTGGGTACACAACTGGTTGAAAGACCATACTCAAATGGTGCGTTGTCAAATGATGTATCTAGTTGGGTCCAGCACGGATCTATCCTGTGTCTGATACTAGTCAATATTTTCATTAATGACATGGATAATGGAGTGGAAAGTACACTTATAAAACTTGTGGATGACACCAAGGTGGGAAGGGCTGGTAGCACTTTGGAGGACAGGATAAGAATTCAAATGACCTTGACAAAGTGGAGAACTGGTCTGGAATCAACAAGATGAAATTAAATAAAGATAAGCGCAAAGTACTATACTTAGGAAGGAAAAATCAAATGCACAATTACAAGATGGGGAATAACTGGCCAGTAGTAGTACTGCTGAAAAGGATCTGAGGGTTATAGTGTCCACTATGGGTGCTCCACTCTAGGGGACTCCAGAGCAGTATCCCTGAGGGAGTGTTGGGGTTTTACTCTACTCAGCACTGGTGAGGCCCCAGCTGGAGTACTGTGTCCAGCTCTGGGTGCCACACTTTAGGAAAGATGTGGACAAATTACAGAAAGTCCAGGGGAAGAGCAACAAAAATGATAAAAGGATTAGAAAATCTTTGACCTATGACAAAAGGTTAAAAATGGTCACATTTAGTCTTGAACAAAGAAATATGAATAGAAATTTTCAAATATGTTAAGGGCTTCTACAAAGAAGATGGTATTCAATTGTTTTCCATGTCCACTGAAGGTAGGACAAAAATACTGGGCTTAAGCTTCCGCAAGGAACTATTAGATATTAGAAAAAACCTTAGAGCAATAAGGGTAGTTAAGTTCTGGAACAGGCTTCCAAAGGAGGTTGTGGAACCCCATCACTGAAGATTTTTAAGAACAGGGTTGTCATAAATATAAAGGGAAGGGTAAACCCCTTTGAAATCCCTCCTGGCCAGGGGAAAGCTCCTCTCACCTGTAAAGGGTTAAGAAGCTAAAGGTAACCTCGCTGGCACCTGACCAAAATGACCAATGAGGAGACAAGATATTTTCAAAAGCTGGGAGGAGGGAGAGAAACAAAGGGTCTGTCTGTATGCTGGTTTCTGCCAGGGATAGACCAGGAATGGAGCCTTAGAACTTTTAGTAAGTAATCTAGCTAGGTATGTGTTAGATTATGATTTCTTTAAATGGCTGAGAAAAGAATTGTGCTGAATAGAATAACTATTTCTGTCTGTGTATCTTTTTTGTAACTTAAGGTTTTGCCTAGAGGGGTTCTCTATGTTTTTGAATCTAATTACCCTGTAAGATATCTACCATCCTGATTTTACAGGGGGGATTTCTTTATTTCTATTTACTTCTATTTTTTATTAAAAGTCTTCTTGTAAAACACTGAATGCTTTTTCATTGTTCTCAGATCCAAGGGTTTGGGTCTGTGGTCACCTATGCAAATTGGTGAGGCTTTTTATCCAACATTTCCCAGGAAAGGGGGGGTGCAAGTGTTGGGAGGATTGTTCATTGTTCTTAAGATCCAAGGGTCTGGGTCTGTAGTCACCTAGGCAAATTGGTGAGGCTTTTTACCAAACCTTGTCCAGGAAGTGGGGTGCAAGGTTTTGGGAAGTATTTTGGGGGGAAGGACGCGTCCAAACAGCTCTTCCCCAGTAACCAGTACTAGTTTGGTGGTGGTAGCGGCCAGTCCAAGGATAACGGGTGTAATATTTTGTACCTTGGGGAAGTTTTGACCTAAGCTGGTAAAGATAAGCTTAGGAGGTTTTTCATGCAGGTCCCCACAGCTGTACCCTAGAGTTCAGAGTGGGGGAGGAACCTTGACAAGGGTGGACAAACATCTGTCCATGATTGTCTTGGTATACCTGGTCCTGCCTCAGAGCAGGGGGCTATACTAGATGATTTTTCAAGATCCTTCCAGTTCTACATTTCTATGAATCTGTGGTAGAGAATTAGTAGGTTCCAGTGAATTGCTGTGAGTAGACCTGAATGAAATTGAGTTAAAAGAGTTTGTCTACCAGAGGCAGAGAGAACTCTTTCAGAATCCAAAACTGGAGCTAGATAGGACATACCTGTTCTGGTAAACAGGGTGCAACAACAGAATAAATCGACACCTCTGTGCAGGGCCATACCAGCTCACGCCTTACAACAGTCATAGTCTATTCAAATGGAATAATTTGAGTATGAACTTGAATGGGATCTATAGAAGAAGATTATAATAGAACTAGTCATCTAGTCCAGATCACTTTATATAGTCAAACACAGACTTTTATAGTCTATAGGGTTAGTTTCTATTAGAGTCAAGTACAGTATTTTGCTACTTTAGAAAAAAATATTAAACATTTACAAAACTACTGTGCTAGTTCATTATTCCTCTATGAAACAATTAGCTAAGATTATCTAATGAATAAAATATGTTGTTGATTAAAATATATTATTTTGAAACACTTGTTAAGTTTGCCTATAAATATATGATGTTATAAAACATGAGACGAGTTTAAAAACAGATTTTTTTTATCGTTAGAATAAAAAGGCACTTTTTACTTTTCGGCTACTTAACTGGAAGTATTAATCACTCCAAGAACATTTTGTAATTTATATTATTCATTATAAAATGGCAACAGAACAGAGGGAACAATCAGTATTATAGCTGGTGAAACCTTAACTAATCCTTTCACATGAGATGTTAACCCCATTTGTAAAAACTAAAGACACTGAAAAACAACAATACATACCTCTTGTATAGTGCTTTAAAAATGAGATATCATTATCCCCATATGAGATAGATCTCAAAGTGCTTTAAAAATGAGATATCATTATCCCCATTTTACAGGTGGGGAAACAGAGGCACAGAGTGGGAGTAACTTGCCCAACCCCACCCAGCAGGCTAGTGGCAGAGGCAGGAATAGAACACAGATTTCCTAAATCCCATTTAATGCTCTATCCACTAGGCCATGATACTTCTACCAATGGTTTTAAATGGTGCACATAATTTTTTATTTAGTTGTTTTTAAAGGATTTTGAAGTTTTCCTTCTTCTAAAGCACAAATTTTGTTTTTCACATATCTAGGTTTAAAGAACTCTCAAAGTCTCCCTTCCCTCCCCCAAAAGTATTTATCAAGCTAGTGTATTCAAGACTCTGTTTTTATTGCAAATGGACTGTAAGTGTTAATTATTTGAAATTGCTATTACATTAAAATGCAATCATTGGTTTAATTGCAACAATGTCATTTTAAGCTTATTGCCAGTTTTGTCTTGATGATTAAACATCATCTCATAGCCCTATGATTCCTGATTTTTCAGATGTATTGTATTAGGTTAACTGACTTCTACTAGTCAGCAACTCAGATTCTAAATGTACTCAGTAACCTTGGTCTACTATACTTCTCCTTAGGTCCAACTTAGAGATAACCTGCAAAGGCAGATCACGATAGATAAGATTGAATCCTTCCTACCATATGCTGCTGGCAACTTTAATCTTCAATGCTGTCAAAAATATATCTAAGACAATCTTTAATCATTATTAGTAAACTAGATGAGTGTAGAAAAAAATTGAGTTGTAACAGACAAAATATGAAAGATAGTAACCATCTGTCATTTCACTTCTGAAACCGAAAAGCATTTTCCATGTGTCATACATTATATCAAATTAAATAAGTGTCAGCCAGTCAAATAAAGGGCATTGATTAATTGAAAGAAGCACCAATGATAAATACTTCATCTGAATGTATCAATAGTACTTACAGAATTACTTGATTTGAAATAGCAGCACTTACTAAAAGTTTGAAGTGGCCTCTGATTGGCTGAGTAAGTCAATTTTCCCAACCATAGTATATCTTCTCAAGAGCACTGCTTTGAGAGCATCACTGTACTACACCAATGTCAAAGGTTTGAAAATGGCTTGTTAGATCACCCACTCCATGGTGTTTTGATTGTACATTTCATGTACCCAAAATGTACCTGTCTAGAGCTCGTGAGAGATGCCATTTGGACTGAAGTCCTATTTAGTTATAGGGTAGGAACACCCTAGGTACAAGAACTGGAAAGGATTCAGAGACAGGCAATGAGAATGATCAAGGGCATGGAAAAACTCATATGCATAATATTGAATAGACTGGAATTGTTTATCTTAGAAAGGAAATGAATAAGAGGGGGCATGATAAAAGTATATAAAATAATAAATGGTCTAGAGAAGGTAGACTGGTAGTTTCTGTTCTCCCTGTCTCATAACATAAGAGCAAGGGACACTGAATGAAATTAAAAGGTGGGGAAAAAAACAAAAAACAATCAGAGTAAATACTTTGTTCACACAACATGTAATGAGACTGCAGAACTCATCACCACTGGAAATCATGTAGGCCAAGAACTTAGCAAGATTAAAAAAGGGACTGGATATATATGAAAATATCTATATATTTTAAAATATATATGAAAACAACTCCAGAATTATCACAGTTAATGAAAAACATTTTGGAAAGGATATTAAATCTTGCTTTGGGGCTGAAACCAGTCTCTATCAGAGAACAAGATGAAACATAATGGGTGAAGCAGATTACCACACGTCTGTCTATCACAGGGTTCTTACAACTTCCTCTGAAGCATTTGGTACTGGCCACTGTCAGAGACAGGATATTAGACTAGAAGGTTCCTGAGTCAGAAATTCTTATTTTTCTATGACAGCAGTGCAAAAAGTTCCCCATCACTGAGCATCTCAATCAATCTGGAGGGATTGCCATGTAATTAGATTATTCATTCTCCAGTACTCTTTCAGGACCTTCTCCAGGGACTACGGATAGGTGATGGTGTTTTTTTTTGTTTTTGTGTAGAGAAACAGACACCTGTGTATTAGGATCTGAATAGATACTACTACGGTGTTCTTTGTGAAATTAAGAGAACCTCTCAGAAGATAATTACCTTTGGTCAACATCAACCTGTCTAACCGTCTGGCAAGCATTTGACCAAAAAACTCAGACTTGTTCAAAGGTGATAATTTCACAGGGAAAATGTAAAGCATATTTGTTTGCTTACTACTGCAGAAGAAACTCCGTAATAGAGGATTGGCTTTCTGGGGGTTCTTCACGTGTGAGTTGAGCAAACTTTGAAGAGGAACCCTGAGAGCAGCCAAACCTAAGAAAAAGACTAGAGCTGGATTTTATTTTATTTTGAGTTCCTTCCATGAGTTCCTTAGTGCTAGGAAGGGAGCCAGTAAATTGCCCTATGCCTCTCTCCTAACTCTAAGACCCACTGTGTTTGGGTGTGGTGCAGGGGAGGGAGCAAGGGAACTGTCAGCACCAGCCTTGTAGAACTCTGTGTGGCAGGAAGAAAACCGTGTTGCAAGCCCTGGACACTCACCCAAGTGGATATGTCTGGCTGCTGAGATAAGCACTGAGAGTAGATACTCCCACCCTGACTGCCCACTACTACCAGTCCTACCTTTTTAGGGGAACCAGAAGAACCTATCATTGACCCTCCAAATGGGGAACCAGCCAAAGGGGGCTCCATGTTGTGGTGTGCCACGGGTCCTGGATTGTCTTTATCAAGCCCTGGGTTCATCTCTAATTTTATCCTAATGGCATTTATTTAGGATTAACTAACAAGCAAGTCTGTATCCTAAATTACCTTCTCCCATAGAATACTGCAGAGTCAGCTCTCAAATGGTCTCCTGTGTCAAACTATATTTGCTTTAGTATCCATTTAAAAAGATCTAACTGATTGGGTACAATAAATGAGAGGAATTAAATTAGGTAATTGGATGCAATAGCCTTCTGCTTTATTAAATACTCTATTCTGCTTCACCCAGTTTCACTTGCAGGATAAACACATATATAACAGTGGCAAACAGTACCATTTCAAAATCCTCCTTAGAACTAGGATTATAATGTGGTCACTGTGTTTGAGTTTCGTCAAATCATAAACCCATCTTCTTGGATCTCAGGCAGCCACACAATAAAACTGTGCAATACCTAGATCCTTACAGCATAACAGATACTGCATTTCCACTGGCTAAAGAATACTTATAGAATGTGTAATCCAAATACTAATTCTTTAAAACAAGAATAATTCCCCACAAATCATTTATACTAAGAGTTTGTATGGTCCAAAATTCCACACTTTATGCAGGCTAAATGTATGTATTTTCTTGAATGTACATGTTGTCTTGGATTTTCAATTCACATCCTGCTCCCCACACCCAGCCATGCCACAATCACACATTCCAGGCATAGTTGAGAGTCAGGGCAGGGGTGGATAAAATGGCCATAAAGTTAAACCAGAGATGAACATGATTTACCCTCAAAAAGTTCATTTTAGAACCAGGGTTCCACTTGCTCTGTGATTAAAAAGCAACGTAAAAATAAAATACAGGCTACCTGTATGACCACAGGAAAATCCATCATGCATTTCTCCTGTAATTTTTTTCAACTCATTTTTTGGGATAACTTATTACAGACCTGGTAATTTCCTTTTGGCTGCCTTGAATTTTTATATACAGTTGAACAGTGTGTCACTTCATCTTAGGTATTCTCCACTGGGCATGCAGCTTGATTTCAATGTGTTTGATACAGCTGGGCATGCTAATAATGAATCATTAACATGTTGCATTACTACCTACTATGGTTTACATAGTAGAAATAGCAATCTTTGAAGGGACAAACATTTTGGGCCAGTAAATCTGTTAATATTAATAAGGGAGCATTAAGACAGCTTTCACTGTACCAATTAAACAAAAGAAACATGCACATTTCTTAATAGCTAATCCTAGGAGTAATATAAATCCAAATACAGAAGTATCCAAAAATTGAATATTTGGACCACTCAGTCAGGTCAGACCAGACCTTGCAACATAGACAAACTCAAGGAAGATTCAGAATCAAACAAAATCAGACACTTCAGTTCCCAAATCCTATACGTTTCACTGGATGGAACACTGTACTGACTACCCTCATTGAACCATCTGCAAATAAATGATCCTTAATAAGGCCTTTACGGGAAAGCTCTTTCATAATTAAGGCTGCGAGTCTGTCATGGATTCCATGACTTTCCAGGACCTCCGTGACTTCTGCAGTGGATGGTGTGGCTGGCCCAGGGGATTCCTGAGCACCTCCAGGATCAACTGAGCCGATGCTGAGGCAATGTTAAGCTATTGCACCCCCCACCTCCCAACAGCAGCAGGGGTCCCAAACCACTCGCCACAGCCTGCCCCCCCAGCAGCAGCGGCGGCCCGGGCCACTGTGTCCCCCACCCCTCCCAGAGCACCCGTGGCGACCCCAGGCCACCCACTGCCCCAAAGCACCCAACATTTAGTCATGGGTATACAGTACAAGTCATGGACAGGTCACGGGCTGTGAATTTTTGTTTACTGCCCATGACCTGTCCATGACTTTTACTAAAATACCAGCGACTAAAACGTAGCCTTATTTATAATCACCCCCTGTACCACTCAACCAGCCTCCTCCCCAAGATAAATAAGTAAAAAAAACTTGCCTATGGAGATGACAGAGGAATTTTGATGCACAGTATTCTCTTCCCCGTTTCCCATGGTTGGTTGCCCAAGCAGGATATTTCCTGAAATAGGAAGCTTTGAAGGCGGGTCATGAACTGAGGAAAGCCCATTTGACTCCACATCAGGAGGTGATGGGGTGGGGAGTTTGGACACAGAATTTTTATATTTTGAATATCTTGGTGCATGATTGTATAGAAGGCCAAACAAAAATGCAAGAAAACACAGAACAGGGATGCATGAGCTCTGGGAACCCCCAAGTTCAATGTGAAAAAAATCAAATTGTGAAAGCACATAATGAGATCCCAGAATAGGGTCAAACTAGGGAGTCTGTGGACCCATTGCACATGTGATAAGAACAGACAGCTAACCAGATAAACCATACAGCAGTCACCCATTTTCACGCAGCTGCTAGAGTCCTATATATATTGGCAGGCAACCTTCCCCTCCTCTCATCCCCCTGCCGCTCCATTCCCCATCTCCAGTTTTTGCAAAGGCTGAATATATATGTTAAAGTTATCATGTCTTTTTAGCTTGACATGCAAGAAATCTTTCGTCACTACCATGAATGATTCAGGATACATGACCTACTTGTTGGCAGAAACGACAGCATACAATTTAGGGCCCCCACATTTTTCTGAAACATACAAAATTGTTTATGTAACCCCTACTCACATAATTAATTACCACACCTGAACACACAGACATTTGCACCCACACATGGGGTAGCTAGGTGCTCAAATACTTCATTTGTGAATACAAGTATAACTATATAAATCCATGGTACGCCCACATCTTGAATACTGCGTGCAGATGTGGTTGCCCCATCTCAAAAAAGATATATGGAATTGGAAAAAGTTCAGAAAAGGCAACAAAATTGATTAGGGGTATGGAATGGCTTCCGTATGAGGAGAGATTAATAAGACTGGGACTTTTCAGCTTGGAAAAGAAACGACTAAGGGCGGGGATATGGCTAGAGAGAGCTTCAGAGGGGTATGAGAACATCCTGGTTCTAACAGACATGTTTACCTGATTCACTGTTGCAGTTCCAACTAGGAACCAGACGGCATGGACGATGGCTTACGCCCTCATAAAACACTTGTCTGTGTACTATGGTTGTCCGGCATGGTTACACTCAGATCAGGGAAGGAATTTTGAATCGAAGTTGATATCTGAATTGTGTAAACTGTATGGCATAGCCAAAAGCCGAACAACACCCTATCACCCGCAAGGAAACGCTCAGTGCGAGAGGTTTAACCAGACATGCTAAGAACACTCCTTCCTGAAAAGGAGTGAGCCTGGCAGGAGCATCTCCCTGAGCTAGTGTTGGCCTGTAACAGCCATGTCAATTTGTTGACAGGTTACGCTCCTTTTTTTCTCACGTTCAGGAGGAATCCCAGGTTGCCATTGAATATTCTGGACAGAGAGGGCCCTGAGGAGGATGAGGTGACCAATTTGGAAGACTGGGTCAAAGGTCACCATGACAGGCTGAAGATAACCTGTGAAGTTGCTCTCAAAACAACTAAAGACACAGCCCAAAGTAGGAAAAGGACGTATGATCATAAGTCCAGTGGGGCTCTCATCAGGCCTGGTGACCATGTACTAGTTCGTAACCATAGACACCGGGGACATAACAAAAATCAAATCCCCACATTGTAGTTGCTCACAACAATCCTGAGCTACGAGTTTATACCATCCGGCCTAAACAAGGCGGTCCTGAGAGAGTAGTACATAGGGACCAGCTAAAACATTGCACTCTTAGGCCAGTCAGGGACCATAGGAGGCACAGATCAGCATGCCTCAAGGAGACAAACCAATTGGGGGTTGGTTCTAGTCCCACAAACTGAATACACAGGGGAACAGAGTGGGAACCCAAACCCTAACAAGAATGGCCAGATCCCTCAAACTGACCCAGTATTACCCGAGGACTGGGAAATAGAAAATATGGGTAATGAACCACCAGTCTTAAGAAGGTCCCAGAGGGTTAATAAGGGTGTACTGCCTGTTAAACTTAGAGACGATTATGTTATTGGTTCTATGTAGTGTTTTAATGAATATTGTCATGTACAGTATGAAGAAGTAGATGTAGAATGTTAAATATGTTAAATGTTCTTTTGATAATTGTTAATGAGTTTTTAATATGACATGATGTGGGTATATGCTGTTAATATGGGGCCCAGATGTACTGGTGTGAATATTGTGACTTTGGCAGAATTTTAGCAACGGGGAAGGTAAGGGGACTGTTATCCTCTCCTAAAACTCAGTGGGGGTGTTTTGGTTGGCTAGCTCCCTGTACCAAAAGAAAGGGGAAGGATTGATGGGAAATCAGGTCCCTGAGACTGACAGTCCCCAGGAACAATGGGGAGAGGCCAATGCTTCAGGTCAGCCTGATTGACGGGCGGGCAGGCTAATCAGGGAGTCAGGAGGCCGGGGGGGTCCCCTCCTCCATGTGAGCTGGAATTGCCTGCGTCAGATAGAGTGGGGCTGAGCTAAGGAGAAAGCCGGGGCTCAAGCTGAGCTGGGGTGCAGAGCTGTGCCAGATCCAGAGGGGCCAGAAAAGCAGCCCATGAAGCAGGTCAGTGCTGGGAGCAGAGTCACAGAAGCAGTCCACAGAACAGACCTGCAGCAACCAGAGCCAGAGGGGCCAGAGAAGCAGCCCAGGGAGCTGGAGACAGAGCAGCAGCAGCCGTGCTGAGGCACAGTGGAGTTGGAGCTGGAGCAGTCCGGAGTTGGGTGCGTGAGCAGCTGGGAAGAGCGAGGGGACCCTGAGCAGCAGGCCCAGTGCAGGGAGACTTGGCAGGCCAGACTTGGAGGGGGACTGTAACCCCGATGGGGTGGTAGCGATGCTGGGAAGAAGGGTCCTGCCACCTAGAGCCTGAGAGCATGTGGCCGCTGCCAGAGCAAATGTCCAACCCGCAGCGTCCCTGCAGCACAGCCAGGGCCTGAGAAGAGGCCTGGACTTGTGAGGAACAGACTGAACTTCCCTTACATTCCAGGTTGTAATGTCCCCATTCCACAGAGCGGGGTTATGTGTTTTCCTTTAACCTTTTCCATTTTTCCCATTTTTTTAATTGATTGCTGTTTAATAATTTGTATTTGCTTTGAACTGTATGTAATGATCAGTGGGTCAGGGAAGCATCCAGTGCAGAGAGAGAATGCACTGTAACCACAGTGCAGACAGAGAATGCCTTCCGTAACCCCGGAATGGGGACACCCTAGCCCCCTGCCCTAAGTGACCACAACAAGGTTGGGTAGAGTTACCATATATCCATATTTTCCCAGACATGTCCGGCTTTTTAGATCTTAAATTGCTGCCCGGGAGAAATTTTTAAATAGCTCAAAATGTCCGGGATTTTGCAGGGCAGGGAAGAAGATGCAGAACCTCCGTGCTCAGGCGGCAGCAGGGAGTAGAAGTCTGGAGGCTCTGGGCTGCCTCGGCCTTTGGGAGGGGCGGGGGTGGAATTTGTGAGCCCACATTGCCCTGGCTGCAGCCAGCAGGAGCAGAAGCCCGCAGGAGACACTGGAGAAGGAAGCCCAGGGAGCCGCGGTAGGAGCTTGGAGCAGCAGGAGGACAGGGCTGCAGGGCAGAAGTCCCAATCCCAGGCTGCCTCGCCTGGGTGGAAGACAGTCAGTCCCCAGCCTGGTCGGAGCCTGGGTGCCTTGGCCGTTGGGGAGGGGTGTGTGGAATTCCTGAGCTCCAGATGGAGCAGGGGAGGAAGGATGGAAGCCCCGAGCCTGGGCTGCCCCAACCCCTTGCTGGAGCTGGGAGAGGCCCCGAGCCCAGGCTGCCCCAGCTGCTGCAGCGACTGGGAGCAGAAGTACCTCCTCATTGATCAGCCCCATCCACTGTGTGGCTGCTAAGGTTGCAAATATCTGGTCCTACTACTTCCCCAATCCCCAGGGGGACTTTCCATCCCTGGGGGGCTCCACTTCTGGGTCCCCCAGGTCAGAAGCTGCCAGGACCAGGGGATAAATCAAGGCTGTGTCTGCACAGTGCTTTGCAGATGAAGCCAGCTAGCAACGAGCGAAAGGTTCTTCTTAACTTTCCTGATTTGAACTTTTGCCTCTGCAACTCTTTGCATTGAAACGAAGAACCATTTCCCATGTAAGCTGCAACTTCAGCCTGGCTGGGCATTGTCCAGAGTCAGCCTTAAACACCCTCCCCTGTCAATGGGAGAAGGGAGAGTTGTCTGTGCATGGACCACGCAGCTGGGTGAGGGAGCTGCTGATTCGCTTGAGGCTTGGTCTAGCCGGGACGTTACTGCCCGGCAAGCCAGGGTGTGACTCTACAGGGCTAGCAAGCTGCTTGGTGACAACCTTGTGTCTCTTGCAGGTACAATTTTTCCATTTTTGGGCCCTGGAATTGCTCAGGCAGCCTAGGTGAACACAGGGGGGATGAAACCAAGGCAGGCTTAACCAAGTTAAATGTTTCTGATCTCTCCTAGCAAACACGCTGGCTGGGACCCACGCTGCTGACAGATGATATTTTCTGGTGGTTCTTTTTATTATTATTCCCTTGCATCCTATTACTACAGAGACTTGCTCAGAGCAGCAGCCAATTTCCTTTGCCCCAGCAGCTTGCTTTCCCATGCAAGCCAGGCAGTGGGGGCTGAATTTGACCCTTAGCTGGGTGGGATGTGGATAGGGACCTGTGCCTGTTGCCCCGGGCTGGTTATGGTCTATGTGGCCTGGTTTGGGAGGTGTAAGGGTGTAAGGAGAGGCCAGGAGGATGCAGGGGAAAGAGAGCCTTGACGTGAGCACTTGCAAAATCAAACCAGCAACCAGTCAAAGAAAATCAGACATAGATGGGGCAGGATGAGCCAACAGCTTTTGCGTTGCAATGTTTTGTCATGCTGCTTTTTTAGGTTGTGATCTACTTGATTTCCCCCCTCTGCTCCCCCATGAATGAGCCCAAAGGGAAAGTGCCATAGAAATCTCAGAACTTCACCTGGTTCTGAGCTGGAGCCGTGAATCTTTCAGCTGCACAATTGGGCTCAACTTCACCCCAGAGACTTAGTTTGTCTCAATCAACTGATTGAAGGGCGGGCAGGCTAATCAGGGAGTCAGGAGGCCAGGGGGGTCCCCTCCTCCATGTGAGCTGGAATTGCCTGGGTCAGACAGAGTGGAGCTGAGCTAAGGAGAAAGCCGGGGCTCAAGCTGAGCAGGGGTGCAGAGCTGTGCCAGATCCAGAGGGGCCAGAAAAGCAGCCCACGAAGCAGGTCAGTGCTGGGAGCAGAATCATAGAAGCAGCCCACAGAACAGACCTGCAGCAACCAGAGCCAGAGGGGCCAGAGAAGCAGCTCAGGAAGCTGGAGACAGAGCAGCAGCAGCTGTGCTGAGGCACAGTGGAGCTGGAGCAGTCCGGAGTTGGGTGCGTGAGCAGCTGGGAAGAGCGAGGGGACCCTGAGCAGCAGGCCCAGTGCAGGGAGACGCCTGCTGGGAGAAAAATCAGACCTAACCTCTCAGGGCAAACTTTGGCTGTGACTTCATAATCAGACCTCATGGGTGACCCGAATATCCCTGAACCCTGAGGTCTGGGCCAAAGTGAGTTCTGAGCTGGGTCCAAACTCTGTAGCTGAGGCTGGTGTCTGCTGATGAGCTGGCACCCTGGGTTTGAGTCTAGAACAGGGGTGGGCAAACTTTTTGGCCTGAGGGCCGCATTGGGTTTCCAAAATTGTACAGAGGACCAGTTAGGAGAGAACTGTTAAAGATTGCACAGTTCTTCTTTGCTATTTCTTCTCACAATGCAAATATAGAGCGAATTTTTTCACTGATGCAAAGCCAGTGGACAAAGGAAAGGAACAACTTGAATGTTGAGTCGCTGAAAGGAATTCTACTTGTACAGTACAACTTCTGACAAACTTCTTGTAAAGACTTCCATGCCTTCTTAAAGAGCAATCAACCACTGCTGAGAAAATGCAATCTGCAGAGGCGTATGTGTGGCCACATGAGGAGAAAGAAAACTGAAGAACTGGTGAAAGGAAAGGACTCACTACATATAAGGAAGTACAGTAAACTTTAAATAATTAAACTTCACTTTTGAGGCCATATCACTTTTTCTTATATATACTCAATATAGATGACATGTAGTGCACAGCATATATAACAGTAGAATAACACATTAATACAACGCAAGTTGGTAGATACTGGTTCAAATACCGCTCCCCTCCCTGTAGAGTGTCCTCTTTTTTGAATGTTCAAATGTGGTAACCCTAAGGTCGAGCCCCCAGAATCCTCGGCCCAATCTTGTGGGAGTTACAAGGACTCCGCCACACAGGAGAGTGGAAGGGGAGCCCTTGAGGTCAGGTAGGCCTCTGGGTAAAGGAAGTGGGAGCGAGGACTCAGATCCTTTCACTAACCCACTTCACCAGGGTAACGTATAAAGCAGGAAAGTTCCCCACAATAGTAGGACCATTCGCCCACTTACATTTGGCAGCCCGGACAACCCCCGATGGTTATTTTAATGAATTGTGAGAGAATAGAAACTATTTCATCTTTTTAAATGTTTTTTTCAAGAAAAAAAGAAGACTACATGGAAATGCAGTGTCAGAACTAACATAATAGATCCAGTGACATAATAGATCCAGGTGAGTTTTAGTGTACATAAAGATATTTTCAGAAAACTTTTAAAGTTTACAAATCCATTTACACTCACAATCTTTGAAAGATTATTACGCTTCATCCTGTGAACTTGCATTCAGGCAAATTATATTTTATCATCTGAATTGTCAGCACAATATTTTTCATTTTCTCCCACAGAAAAAAATGTTCTTTTTCACAAAATTACAATGGGGTTCTCCAAACGGTAGTATGGTCCCTGAGGCAAAAACAAACGATATTTAACATTTTCCTGGGACTGCACTGAAACTCTTACTGTCACCACAGATGAAAGACATTAGACACAGGTGAACCTCAGCATTTTAGAGGCTTGACTCCATTCTAAAATTATGAGGCTAAACTTCTCACTTGAATTTAGCTCTAGCCCTCACTTACATTCTAATGTGCTGGCCTTCTGCACAGAAGTGTATTTCACCCTAAATATTAGGCTGAACGTCCTGGCTTTCCATCCCTTGACCCCAAAAGGCTGTCTGTCTCCTTTCCTCTCTTCCCAACAAGGTTTTGTGACCTTTCTCTATGTTCTGCAGTCGTTATTAGAGTACCCTCTGCTCTCAGTCTGTGCTTCAGACTCCAGCATGCAGATTAGACATCCACAGTCTGAATACTGATGTATGATCCATGCTTTCTCTGTAGCAATCAGTCCAAGTGGTTTGATTATCTGGCAATATTTCATGTGCTCTTGGGCTTTCTCCACTAGTTGCTGTCATCATTTGCACCTCAGTGGGTTAATTGGTGTAGGATTTATATCAAGGCACTAATAGGATAATCCCTCACTCCAATCCCTGCATTCAACAAGAAGCCCAATAGCGTGCCCACTTTGAACAGTAAATATTCAAAATACAATCAATCTCCAGCATAACCAGAATAACATTTACAAAACTGCCACCTCATCATCCCTCACTAAACCCCCTTCCCCACTCCCCCCAAAGCAGGTTGTTTTATAATCTGAGGAGGGAGAAGAGCTGAAGGAGCCAATAAATCTATTAGGGATCTCACTATGCCAATCTAATACCTGTGACACTCAAACAGCAGCAATAGAAAGCAGTACAAAGGCAAATGGACAGACAGTATTTCAGTTAATCACAACTCAGAAAGAAGCTACCAATTTCCCTTTTTCAAAGACACAATGAAATCTTCTTTGACACTCCACATATCTAATCACATCACTTTTCCTGACATACTTTCAAATGATTATTAACCTTTCTAAACACACAAACAATTTGTAGGTAGGATTTAAAAACAGATAAAGTAGAATTTGATTGTTCCTATCATCCTTTGTAATGATTATTCTATTCTATGGATCAAAAATTACTTCTCAAAAGTGATTTTATGTTAGTGTAAATGCATTTGCCTATTGCATATGCTTATCGTGGTGCATTGAGTTGAAGGTTCAGAGACAAGTAATTTATTTTAGACTTCAAAGCCAGGAAATAATATCACACCTTTTTGAGAGCTTCTCCGATACAGGTAAAGAACGTTACAGCATATGGCTGGATAAATTGCACCCAATTATAATGCGATTGATGTGCTTTGGCATTCCAATGTTTTCTTCTTGTAAAATGAAAAGGAGTACTTGTGGCACCTTAGAGACTAACCAATTTATTTGAGCATAAGTTTTCGTGAGCTACAGCTCACTTCATCGGATGCATACTGTGGAAAGTGTAGAAGATCTTTTCACATACACACATAGCATGAAAAAATACTTCCTCCCACCTCACTCTCCTGCTGCTAATAGCTTATCTAAAGTGATCACTCTACTTACAATGTGTATGATAATCAAGGAGGGCCATTTCCAGTACAAATCCAGGGTTTAACAAGAACGTTGGGGGGGGGGGGTAGGAAAAAACAAGGGGAAATAGGTTACCTTGCATAATGACTTAGCCACTCCCAGTCTCTATTCAAGCCAAAGTTAATTGTATCCAATTTGCAAATGAATTCCAATTCAACAGTTTCTCGCTGGAGTCTGGATTTGAAATATTTTTGTTGTAATATCACAACTTTCATGTCTGTAATCGCGTGACCAGAGAGATTGAAGTGTTCTCCGACTGGTTTATGAATGTTATAATTCTTGACATCTGATTTGTGTCCATTTATTCTTTTACGTAGAGACTGTCCAGTTTGACCAATGTACATGGCAGAGGGACATAGCTGGCACATGATGGCATATATCACATTGGTGGATGTGCAGGTGAATGAGCCTCTGATAGTGTGGTTGATGTTATTAGGCCCTGTGATGGTGTCCCCTGAATAGATATGTGGGCACAGCTGGCAACGGGCTTTGTTGCAAGGATAAGTTCCTGGTTGTTCTGTTGTGTGGTATGTGGTTGCTGGTGAGTATTTACTTCAGGTTGGGGGGCTGTCTGTAGGCAAGGACTGGCCTGTCTCCCAAGGTTTGTGAGAGTGTTGGGTCATCCTTTAGGATAGGTTGTAGATCCTTAATAATGCGTTGGAGGGGTTTTAGTTGGGGGCTGAAGGTGATGGCTAGTGGCGTTCTGTTATTTTCTTTGTTAGGCCTGTCCTGTAGTAGGAGACTTCTGGGCACTCTTCTGGCTCTGTCAATCTGTTTCTTCACTTCCGCAGGTGGGTATTGTAGTTGTAAGAATGCTTGATAGAGCTCTTGTAGGTGTTTGTCTCTGTCTGAGGGGTTGGAGCAAATGCGGTTGTATCGCAGAGCTTGGCTGTAGACGATGGATCGTGTGGTGTGGTCAGGGTGAAAGCTGGAGGCATGTAGGTAGGAATAGCCGTCAGGAGGTTTCCGGTATAGGGTGGTGTTTATGTGACCATCGTTTATTAGCACTGTAGTGTCCAGGAAGTGGATCTCTTGTGTGGACTGGACCAGGCTGAGGTTGATGGTGGGATGGAAATTATTGAAATCATGGTGTAATTCCTCAAGGGCTTCTTTTCCATGGGTCCAGATGATGAAGATGTCATCAATGTAGCACAAGTAGAGTAGGGGCGTTAGGGGACGAGAGCTGAGGAAGCGTTGTTCTAAGTCAGCCATAAAAATGTTGGCATACTGTGGGGCCATGCGGGTACCCATAGCTGTGCCGCTGATCTGAAGGTATACATTGTCCCCAAATGTAAAATAGTTATGGGTAAGGACAAAGTCACAAAGTTCAGCTACCAGGTTAGCCGTGACATTATCGGTGATACTGTTCTTGACGGCTTGTAGTCCATCTTTGTGTGGAATGTTGGTGTAGAGGGCTTCTACATCCATAGTGGCCAGGATGGTGTTATCAGGAAGATCACCGATGGATTGTAGTTTCCTCAGGAAGTCAGTGGTGTCTCGAAGGTAGCTGGGAGTGCTGGTAGCATAGGGCCTGAGGAGGGAGTCTACATAGCCAGACAATCCTGCTGTCAGGGTGCCAATGCCTGAGATGATGGGGCACCCAGGATTTCCAGGTTTATGGATCTTGGGTAGTAGACAGAATATCCCAGGTCGCGGTTCCAGGGGTGTGTCTGTGCGGATTTGATCTTGTGCTTTTCTTTTTGCGAATACAGACTAACACGGCTGTTACTCTGATTCTTGTAAAATGGAGATTTGGCTTCTATTCATGTGACCGATTTAGGAAATGCATTGTTTTATGGATGTGGATAGAGTTATCAATCAATATACAACAACAATCAAAATAGGGATTGTCCATATCAGTTCCTATAACAGGATTTCACTTTACATTAGATAGATATAGAAAAAAAAAAGAAACAAAAGCTTACATAGTACTTTGCCTCAGTCAGAACATTAAGTCATGTGGCATCAAAAGTGTAAGTTATCCTTATTTAAACTCAGCCCTCCCCACTAATTTACTTATCTGGGTTTGCCTCAATTTGATGTCATTGAGAGTCAGAGAAAAAGGTACCTCGGCTTTTCCAAGCCTTCACGGGGGTTATTTTATTTTGCCTGCTCTGTGATATTGTGTAATAGTAATAATCTCTGTTATTCTGTTGTATACTCACAATAAACAGCTTTTGAGATTGATTAACAGCCAAATCAAAGCTGAGGCTTTTAATAAATCTCAGGAGCTATTCATTGCTTTATACGCTATAAAGCAAAAGAGATTATCCTTTAAATAACTTATAAACTCATTATACCTGTAAACAAAAACTCGATTCTGTCCTCACATAACACTATATCTAGGATTTAACCATTTTTTTTGCGGGGGGTTGGGGGAGGAGGGGAGCCTGTAAAAAGCCACAATATAAGAACATAGTATGTCACTCAAAACATTCAGCTTCAGAATTCCAGATGGGGCTGAGACCTGAATACCTGAAACAAACTTGCACATAGAATTCTTATCAAATATAATCCTACTATTGAAATAAAATACATACAATGTATGGAATGAGCTCCAGGAGAAAGCAAGGTCAATCCCAGGAGAGGGGACTGGCACAGAGAAAGTCTGGCTACCATTGCTGCCAGAGTTCTGGTTGAATGGACTCTAATTTAACCTCTCTAGCAGCCATCCTGCCAATAAACAACAGCAGGAAATGCACAAGAACAGCCATTTTGACACAGTTCACTTGCATATAAGAGGACTTCATGTACTCTTGTCAAAAGCAACAAAGACCTGGAGGGACTTTCTTCAATAACATCCTGACATTCTTTAGAAGATCCAGCTGATGAGCGGAAGGAAAAATGAAGCCAGGACAAATGTCACACACTGATATTCTGTGCTGTCTTTCTTGCCTCCAGTACATTTTATGTCAGTCTCCCCATCTCTCTCGCTCTCTTTTAAAAGAAAACCCCATTCCCTTTCCTGCATTCCCTCATAGGACCAAGGAAAAGCTTTGCAGGATTTTGAGGGATATGGATACATCAATGAAGAGGCAGTTTCAGAGACTGGTATGACTTAAGGAGTATTACTGCAGAAAGAGGCATACAGGCAATTGTTTCCAATTCCACATTGTTTGTTTTTAATTAAAGAGTTAAACAAAAGTACAGTATTGTCCATTTCTTTCCTTCATCTTACAGCTTCATTCTGGTGATTTAAAAATTCTTCCATCACAGTACATTCTAGTAGTTTTAATTATTGCAAGTCCCCTTTGTTAGTTTTCCTGACCCTTCCACAGGCAAATCAAAGTGATAAATAATAAAATCCAGAGCCCCTGGAAAGCTGCTACATCTTGGCTGGAATACTTTGCTGAAGTAATGATGCGATTCCAACAAACAAACAGGCAGGCTCATTTACAAATCAATATCAATGAGCTGAGTGGGAAATTTGGCGGGTGTCATTGCGCACTAGAGCAGCCCACTAGCCTGTTGATTTATCTGTTTGCCCACAGCCACTGACAGTGTTCATAGCTTCAGTGATGTGGTAAACAGATGGGACATAAGTGTTCACTTTTAATTACAACTCTTGGCATGGAAGCTTCAGTGGTTCTGGATTTTTTTTTTTTCTTGACAAATTTTCGGTCAAGGTGAAAAGAACTGACTCCAGTTTTATACATAAGCAGAGCACCTTCACCTGACAACGTTTTAACTGGGCCATTACCTCCCTGTAAAGATTTATATGTACTCTTAATTCTAATTTTAGGTTAGTGACGACAACAGCACTAACACGCCCCATTAAACATCCATGCAGATCATTTTAACATCTCCACCAACATTATTTACAATTAACATCTTTTAAACTCAATCTATTTTTCAAAAGAATTCACTTAATACAAATTTACCACAAGGAGACTTATTTGGGAGGAGGGAACGAAGAAAGAGAGCGAGAGAGAGACATAAATCGTCCTCACTGTGAAAAGCTGAATTTCATTTTTTAAAAGCACTAAAATCTAGCAGAGATCAAAGATTGTGTGCAGCTACATGTGGGTACATTACTGTGACTTATAGTTCTAACATACAAAATAGATACCACCAAACATTAGTGGTTTTCTAGCCAGATTGGTATGAGCATGCCCAGAGCTACTGTATTTTAGAGAGTGCATAGACTACGTGACACATGTTCACCTCAACAGCAATATATATGTAGAAATGCTACAGCAAGTCTCATATTTGTAGTTTGTGCTGATGCCATAGTCCTGAACAAGCAGTTTATAATTGCACTAATGATAAGGTATTAAACGAAAAGTTCCAGGGCATAAAAAAACCACAAACTCAAATATGCAAGATATTTGAGCACCTAAAAGCAAATTAAGCAGCTTCATTCAAACCTAATATGTCACTGACCTAGTTTGATACGATACTACACTTTCTCAGGGTTACTCCTACTTTCTATTATATATAATCCTCCAAAAAAAGTTGCAATGCTGGCAAAAAAAAATAATATTGAATTTTGCTTCTTCACTGTGTAACAAATCTGCTGCACATCAGAACTTCATGGACATAAGCAGGGCTAGGAATCAGATCCCTCTACGCCACAAGCATAGGGTCACACCACTTGAGTTAAAGGACAATCTTTTTTAGCTGTATTAGTATTTGGGCTTATGATACACTTATGGGTCTGACTCATTCCAATAGAGGTCATTGTTATGGAAAAGTAGTAGCCCACAGGCCATTATTTTTTGTGAAGAGGACAAAAATACTAATATTATCATGTCAAAAGATGGCAAGATACCATGGCTCTCACCATGGAACTATATTTTCCCCTCTCCCTTAACAGTTAATTATGCTTGATCTTGATTACTCATTTGAATGAAAGTACTTGAAAACAGTAATGTATATACCAGTCCTGACAAACACTCTCAAATGACAGGTTTCAGAGTAACAGCCGTGTTAGTCTGTATTCGCAAAAAGAAAAGGAGTACCTTAGAGACTAACCAGTTTATTTGAGCATAAGCATACGATGAAGTGAGCTGTAGCTCGCGAAAGCTTATGCTCAAATAAATTGATTAGTCTCTAAGGTGCCACAAGTACTCCTTTTCTTTTCACTCTCAAATAATACATTTGAGTATTTGAAGGACATACTTCATTTACTTATATATTATCTATAAATAAAATATAGCATTAATCAGGCCCACTTTTCAAAAATTTAATGCTGGTGAAATGCCAAACATACAACATTGGAGACTGAAGTCCTCTTCTATTTACCGGACAGCATGATGAGGCAGATATACAAGTATAATTGCTGTTTTACAAATGCAAGGAATAGACACAGAGTTTAGCAAAATCTGTCTGCAAATCCTGTATTTAATCCTCTAGTTTATGCTGCCTCTCCTTTACACTATAAGAAAATATCATTAGAGTGACTCTGAGATTTGGTCACTTAAAAGCTTCAGAACAGGGGACAGTCTTGGAGTAACTCGCCTTCCGTGTAAGAGCTACTTTTGGGGAAGATTCGGCAACTAAGTAGAGGATCACAATGCTAGTCACTGGGAGGCACAAGGAGAGTTCCAACAGCTAGTAAAGAGGTGTTGGATCAGTCTGCTTGTCAATTTGGGGGAATGAAGGGTTGCTTCCTTTTCCCAGCATTCCCCTCAAATACATCTTTCAAGATGGGATGTGGTCGTAACCTATATGGAAAAGTTCTGTAGAATTTAGTGGGATTAAACCAGTAAGGTTCTAAAAACCCATAGAGAATGCTAGCCTCTGGTTATTTGAACTATCCTATATAATTCTGTAAACAAAGGTATGATTTTCTATTTACATTCTGCAGGATGGCCCATAAAACATTTAGACTTTTCCATTATATCCTATAGTACTTCTGCACAAGAAATCAGTAGAGTGGCAAGGGTGCTAGCTGCTGACATGGCAAGAATCCCTGTGTGCCTGTCCGTTTGCCAAGGACCACATCTGAGGTTTATGGCAGCACCTCAGCCATTTGGGGATTTATGCAGAAGCCAGTAGTGACTGAACAGCCTAATCCAAAGACTCCCATTGACTTCAGTGAACTTTGGATCAGTCCCTAAAAGTATTTTTGTCATCATTTTATCTCTGTTGTTTTTCTCTCTGATATTTAGTAGTGCTGGTACAAACACATCATTTTTCTGACTAATACATATACACCGCCCCCCCATACACACACACTTTTTTGTGCTGGAAAGTTGTATCCTATTTTAATTACACAATGATATTTACAAGTTTAGGGTGTCTCTTAGTAATATGTGCTATCTTGAATGACTTTGACAAGTGCTGCACTTGCTAAATTGTTCTGACTTTGAATCAAGATGCATTTAAAACTAAAATGGTTTAGAAACTGAACACTGAAATTTTTGTATCTATTAGTCCACATAGTGGATTCTATATGATTTTCCAGTTTTATGGGGCACTATATTGGGGAACTTTAAATATTCTGAAGCTATGATGTTTTCATTAACAAGAAATAATCATAATCCATATTTTGTTTTTTTCTTGATACAATCGAAAAAACAATTCTAACTAATTTTTCTCTCTTTAAAAAAAAATCTTGCAAGTTGAAAGTAAAACATGAATTACACACCTGGATTGATCATTCAAGGTGCTTTCGTTAAGAGTGTCCTTGGAACTCAATTGCCATTTGCACACACATTAATAAAGTGCCAAGCTATTTAATCTGATTGCTTCAAGTTGAATGGATGGGTCAGTGCCAAACAAACTGATCTCATCCACTGAGTGTTTCCACAGCAAAGTTTAACTCCATTAAAATGAAAGGACCCAAATTCAATAAAAAAAATTACCTGAGCAATTCTTCAAATGCCCTGTAAGACTATGTGCAAGTTTGGTTACAAAGCTAGTTAGAAAATAAAACTAAAAACGATGTTTGTTATTGTCAAGGTTCCTTTCCCACTCTGAACTCTAGGGTACAGATGTGGGGACCTGCATGAAAGACCCCCTAAGCTTATTCTTACCAGCTTAGGTTAAATGCTGCCACCACCAAAGTGTCTAATGATAATAACAGAGGAAGTGCCCACTTGGAAACATCTCTTTCCCCTCCCCAAACATCCCAAGCACTACACCACCTTTCCTAGGGAAGGCTTGATAAAAATCCTTACCAATTTGCATAGGTGAACACAGACCCAAACCCTTGGATCTTAAGAACAATGAAAAGCAATCAGGTTCTTAAAAGAAGAATTTTAATTAAAGAAAAAGTAAAAGAATCACCTCTGTAAAATCAGGATGGTAAATACCTGACAGGGTAATCAGATTCAAAACATAGAGAATCCCTGTAGGCAAAACCTTAAGTTACAAAAAGACACAAAAACAGGAATATACATTCCATTCAGCACAACTTATTTTGTCAGCCATTTAAACAAAACAGAGTCTAACGCATATCTAACTAGATTACTTAGTAAGTTCTAAGACTCCATTCCTTTTCTGTTCCCAGCAAAAGCATCACACAGACAGAGAGAACCTCTGTTTCTCCCCCCCTCCAGCTTTGAAAGTATCTTGTCTCCTCATTGGTCATTTTGGTCAGGTGCCAGCAAGGTTATCTTAGCTTCTTAACCCTTTACAGGTGAAAGGGTTTTTCCTCTGGCCAGGAGGGATTTAAACGTGTTTACCCTTCCCTTTATATTTAGGACATTTATTATAAGAGGTTTATAATATTTGATCTAGAATGAATTAGAACCAACAAAGTCTTACTCCAGATCACTGGAGTGATGGACTGGGAGGAAATTAATATACTGTCCAGCAAGTTCAAATACCGTAGGTAGGGGTCAACAGTGAAACAAATATAGCTGACAGCATCCCATGGCTGGATGATCTTTTGATTAAGGTGTTGAACTAGGACTCAGGAGATCACAGTTCAATCTTTGCTTCCTGTGTTACCTTGTGTAAAGCTCTCTGTGCCCAAATTTCCCAATGGTAAAATGGGAAATGCTTCCTTTTCCCACCTTTTGTTTGTCTTGTCTATGAAGAGTGTAAGCAGCTTGGCGCACAGACTTTCGCACAATGGAGCCCAAATTTCTGTTAAGGCCTCTTAGTGCTACAAATCAATCAATCAATAAATAACTCTGGGAAGAAATCATGCTGCATTGCAAAGAAATTCTGGCAGAACTCTGAAAGATGGTAATGGAAGCAGTGACGCAAAAATAAATCACACCAGTGGGCTGAAGCATAGAAGATATGTAGATGGAATGAGTGTAGCACGCACCTTACTACAGATGCACAAAGAGTTCACAGCTTATAGAATTTTCTTGGATGTCCCTGTTAGGAACAGGAGAGATATCAGAAATTACCCTCTGTAAGGTGATGAGTCATCCCTGAACTAGAGCCTGTTGATGAGTCATTCTTGTGCTAGGCTCCAACCAGTCTACAGCCAGGAGCTGGTCTGGTGCCTCAGGGCAGGTATACAAGTCTTGCAGGAGCTCAGTCTGCTCGATGTCACTTAATGTTTTGGTATGATAGTGATAATAGATTCCACAAGCCTTATCCTGCTCCAGCCCTGTTCCAACCTCTCTCTTGTTTCAGCCTTGTTTCAACCTTGCTCTGGGCTCCTGATTCTGGCTCTGACTCCTGACTCCATCTACTAAGCCCAACTGCCACAGCTGTGACCATCCCCATCACGGTTTCTGACACTCTCTGTTGCAGAGTTTACATATTGCCACGTAGGTCACAGTATGGGAGCCATTATTCATTACTTGTATTGCACTGGCATTGACAGCGCACATAGATAGAAAGATATTGACCCTTGACTAAGTAAGATAAAGAGTAGGGATTTCTACACAGCCGTATCCGTTATCCCTAATAAAACCTACAAGGAGAAAAATCTTTGCAACATGCTTTGCAATAGATGTAGGGTAGTAAAAGAACAGCATACTAGACACCTTGCATATCTGATAAGGATATAAAAGACAAGAAAAACTAAAGCATGCTCCTAGTTTTGCAGTGCAGGGAGTGAACACACACCTCCAGAAAGGTGATGTAAGCACCATCTCACAGCGCATCCTGTCTGCCTCCCTCATCCACAAGTACAAAATTCCCAGCCCCTGGCACTTCTCTTCACATCTTTGCCATGATCGGTATTATAATAATTACAAAATACCACTCATATCATTAGCATTTTAGCCCATCTTACATAGATTTAGCTTGCTCTGTACATTAATGGAGCAGTATAAATAAATAATTAATGCTAATCAAAGCATTCGTGGCTAGTTCAGTTTTGGGCAGACGTCCAACAACACAGAACATCTCCCTGAATATTGTCTGCATCTCTGTGCCTGTCCTTTCATGGTGCTTGTGAAGTCACTAATATCCAGTGAAGTATAGTGTTCTGAATCCTCTAAAAATGTTAATGTTCAGAACACATGGGTAACCAAGGTAGGTAAGATAAGAACTGAATATTTACTTTACTCAAAACTCAACCACATACATGCTGAAGTTTGAAAATATTCACATAACTTTATCCTTCCCCACAAACTTATGTTTATTTTCACACATCTCTGGACTTCCTGGTAGCATTTGGGACAGGAAGCAAAAACATGGGATAAGACCGATATGCTAAGAGAAAACACTGTTTATGTCATTTCCATTTCCTAGCCCATATGAAAACAAGGAGTACCAGAAATCTCACAGTAAAATCCCTTCTTGCAGGACTTCTAACCCAACTTTGCAGACACAAATTTGGGAAAGCATCTCAAACCAAATCTGTAGAGATTTAAGCCTTAACTAGTTTCCATAGAAATTCCTCATAGTCCCCAACGCATTTCATTCCCATCCCAATGTCACAGTCATCTTACTTATCAAACCTCTCATCTCTATAGAGATCTCTCTCAGGACTGTGCTCAGTCTGCCTTTCTTTTTGCCCTCTCCATTTAACCTCTTGCCATAAATCTGAGTATTTGACCTATTATACCTTCAGGGTATACAGGGGATGAAGGCAACTAAGACATCACACTCTCTGCTGATGATGTACTGCTCTATTTGTCTGACATAGAACACTCTTTGCCTGAGGAAATGCAGTCTTATTGTACGATTATAGCATGATCTTCTGTTATAAATGTGATTTAATCAAATCCGAGTGCTTGCCCCTGACAAACAAGGTTCCCAAATATTTCTTTACTTTCATTTTCAATGGGCTCCCATGAGGTTTACCTGCAGTACTCTTGAAGTTTTCATAAAAACCTATACTCTGAACATAAAAACCTAGTCAAAGTCTTAGGCCCTACAAACCTTTGTGCTGATCCACCAATGCAAAGAAAACCTAAACCTATTGGACCCAGGCCCTGGAGCATCTACCCAGTGTCGATGGAGCTTCAGGTGCCATAGGGCTGCTGTAGGTCATTCTGCTTGCTGTTACTGAAAGAAGGAATATGGTCATTGGAAAGCCAGGATACTTTTGTCCTTTAGCTAGCTACCACAATAGACCTTTGGGGTTACTGGCACAAATGACCTGCTATAATCTGAAACAGGAGAGAAGGTCGACTAGATAGAGCTTTTTGTCCTAGGACGAGTCTCCTCAAACTTTCAAGGTAAGTATTGCCTAAACTTCTGTCTTGTGTGCAAACGGTACTCTGCCATATTTCCAAAACAATTATTCAAGACTCAAATTATTTTCCAAATTTATTTGGAACTAAAAATGTCTTGGGTAAATATCACTTTATTTCATTCATGAAAACTGATATTTAAATGAGCATTTGAAAAGGTACAATCAAAGTGCAAATTAGTAACTATCCTATTACTTATCCTTTTCCAGGATAAAAGGCCTGTTCCTCTATGATCTCTTGAAATTAGGAAAGGAGTAAATCACAGAGTCACTTCCTGAATCCAGAATGGCAGGACTAAATTTGTATCTTCAGGGAGGGAGGGATGACTTTTTTTCCTTCTGTCTTCACGAACAAGGTCAGCTCCCAGACTACTGCACTGGGCAGCACAGCATGGGGAGAAGGTGACCAGCCCTCTGTGGAGAAAGAAGTGGTTCGGGACTATTTAGAAAAGCTGGATGAGCACAAGTCCATGGGGCCGGATGTGTTCCATCCGAGAGTGCTAAAGGAGTTGGCGGATGCGATTGCAGAGCCACTGGCTATTATCTTTGAAAACTCATGGCGATCGGGGGAGGTCCCAGATGACTGGGAAAAGGCTAATGTAGTGCCCATCTTTAAAAAAGGGAAGAAGGAGGATCCTGGGAACTACAGGCCAGTCAGCCACACCTCAGTCCCTGGAAAAATCATGGAGCAGGTCCTCAAGGAATCAATTCTGAAGCACTTAGAGGAGAGAAAAGTGATCAGGAACAGTCAGCATGGATTCACCAAGGGCAAGTCATGCCTGACTAATCTAATTGCCTTCTATGACAAGATAACTGGCTCTGTGGATGAAGGGAAAGCAGTGGACTGTCGTTCCTTGACT
The DNA here is from genome assembly GCF_965140295.1 of Lepidochelys olivacea. Taxonomy (NCBI): domain Eukaryota; kingdom Metazoa; phylum Chordata; order Testudines; family Cheloniidae; genus Lepidochelys; species Lepidochelys olivacea. The sequence goes on along the minus strand of NC_140417.1, from coordinate 74,178,836 downwards.
TTAGGAAAGCTTTTGACACTGTCTCCCACAGTACTCTTGCCAGCAAGTTAAAGAAGTATGGGCTGGATGAATGGACTATAAGGTGGATAGAAAGCTGGCTAGATTGTCGGGCTCAATGGGTAGTAATCAATGGCTCCATGTCTAGTTGGCAGCCGGTATCAAGTGGAGTGCCCCAGGGGTCGGTCCTGGGGCTGGTTTTGTTCAATACCTTCATAAATGATCTGGAGGATGGTGTGGATTGCACCCTCAGCAAGTTTGCAGATGACACTAAACTGGGAGGAGTGGTAGATACGCTGGAGGGTAGGGATAGGATACAGAGGGACCTAGACAAATTGGAGGATTGGGCCAAAAGAAATCTGATAAGGTTCAACAAGGACAAGTGCAGAGTCCTGCACTTAGGACGGAAGAATCCCAGGCACCGCTACAGACTAGGGACCAAATGGCTCGGCAGCAGTTCTGCAGAAAAGGACCGAGGAGTTACAGTGGACGAGAAGTTGGATATGAGTCAACAGTGTGCCCTTGTTGCCAAGAAGGCCAATGGCATTTTGGGATGTATAAGTAGGGGCACTGCCAGCAGATCGAGGGACATGATCGTTCCCCTCTATTCAACATTGGTGAGGCCTCATCTGGAGTACTGTGTCCAGTTTTGGGCCCCACACTACAAGAAGAATGTGGAAAAATTGGAAAGAGTCCAGCGGAGGGCAACAAAAATGATTAGGGGACAGGAACACATGACTTATGAGGAGAGGCTGAGGGAACTGGGGATGTTTAGTCTTCAGAAGAGAAGAATGGGGGGGGGATTTGATAGCTCCTTTCAACTACCTGAAAGGGGGTTCCAAAGAGGATGGCTCTAGACTGTTCTCAGTGGTAGCAGATTACAGAACAAGGAGTAATGGTCTCAAGTTTCAGTGGGGGAGATTTAGGTTGGATATTAGGAAAAACTTTTTCACTATGAGGGTGGTGAAACACTGGAATGCGTTACCTAGGGAGGTGGTGGAATCTCCTTCCCTAGAAGTTTTTAAGGTCAGGCTTGACAAAGCCCTGGCTGGGATGATTTAGTCAGGGATCGGTCCTGCTTTGAGCAGGGGATTGGACTAGATGACCACCTGAGGTCCCTTCCAACCCTGATATTCTATGATTCTGTGACAGGCCATCTTAGTGGAAGACTCTTGCAACAGCTCCTGTACTTACAAGAGAGATACAGTAGTTGCCATTAAAATCTCAACATTTACCCATAATTACTGTAAGTGGTGCCTAAGGCATTGGAAAATATCACAAGATTGAAAATAACTACTATTTCAGTTCTATATCTTCTAATGTATATATCATCTGATCCTTTCAATACATCTAGTTAAAAATAATTTGAAAATGGCAAATTCTTTAAATAGTTATTGGTTGTTACATTACTCAGATTTTACACGATAGAACTGGTTCTCTTACACACAGACACAGTAATTCTGCTAAAGTTTTAAGATCAGCAAACCAGAGGATAATGAAATGCAAATGTAGGGTCATATTTAAAAATTAATCACCCATAATTAATTAGTAATCTCAAGCATTCTGGTAAATTATACTAAAATTGCACACAATTATCCTTGCTGTGAATGATAAAGTCATTGCCTGAAGATTTACAATATTTTGTAGAAAAACATTTTGCATACATTTACGTGCTCTATAACCACAGATATGTCAGAATACTTATTTTAAATTTCCAATTCATTTTTGAAAATTTTTATCTTTAAATTGCAGGATGTTCAAATATTCAGGCAAACTCCCAAAAGTAAATGATTTGAAAAGAAAATAAACCTTGTACATTTATGAAGGTTACTCTTGCATCCCTCAATTCAGTGTATAAGAATAACAAAAACCTCGGTTACTCTGTGTGTTTAAATATGCATACATATAACAATTTTTTCAGTTAATTTAAAAACTTTTTCTTCAAATAAAGATTACATGAATTTTCTAAAAAAATATGTTTGATGCCAGGACCTACTGAATAAATAAGAATACCAACAGTTACTTTACATAAATGTCTTTCCTTATGAAGGATGCCAAAAGGACCACCACTTTCAAAGTTCAGATACACTTCAGGTTCTATTCCTTTCTGAAGAGTTAACTTTACTACTTCAGAACTGCATTTGAGAGCTGCACTGCTTCTACAAAAAAGGCAGAGTGAAGGTAGATCAGGTACTTCTATATGCCATCTTTCATAACACAAGAACCAAAAGGGATAATGAAAAAATCCAAAAAATGGCAAATTTAACACAGATAAAAAAGGAAATGCCCTATGGAACTCATTTCCACAAGATCTCATTAAAACCAATAGCTTAGCAAGATTACAAATAGGATTGGAGAATTATATGGAAAATGACATCCGAAGTTACAAAAGTAAGGATTTCTTAAATAAGAGTTTTGAAGAGATATAAAAGCTGATGCTTCAGGGCATTCAGCTAAATGGTCATTAAGAAAAAACTTTCCTTTAGGGCTTTTATGTGTTTGTTTTATCCCTCCACTCACTCACAAGTGACTATTGCAGGGTTTCTTGCACGACTCTGAAACAGCTGATACTAGCCTCTGTTGGAGTCACGATACTGAACCATATGTCTGATCCATTGATGTCAATAGGGCTGCCATCCATGCAATAAATACAGGTATATATAATTGGAGAACAGCAAATGTTAGGAATTGCACCATGCTTTAATACAATAACAAACAGGAATCTACCCCAGAATGTTTAATTGAAACAACAGTGAACATACTACTCAAACATGTTCCACTTACTCTATTGCAGAGCAATAAGGAGAAAGTTAGAAGTAATTCACAACCATGCATATGTCTGACATATAACATTGTCAAAACCTGGTTCTGCTGTCTGACAGATTGCTCTTTGTAAGGGAAACCCTGTCAGCTGAACATACTCAGCTATGATCCAATGCAGTTTTCGAGGTTAAGTGACTCAGCAAAAATGTAACCATCTCCCTATTTTCTTTTCCTCCTAGTCAAGCACTGATTAACAAAATTAGACAGTGTGTTTGTGTAACGTAGGTGTGCGCACATGCACACTGGGGAGAGGAAGGGGAAGCTGCTAATGCAAAAGCTATCATACCTCTTTTTAAACTTGAACAAAATGCATGGGAATCTAGGGAGAAAATCTGATAAGGCTAGTAATGCAGATTATTTACAAAGCATACTGCCCACACTTGAGTGTTTTTTTTCCCCTCTCACAGCTATGTAAATGATATGAGCATGTTACATAAACAGCACTAGGAATGCTGTCAGTTTTAATAAGAAAGTACAGGCCATAATAAATCTGGTCAAACTACTATGTCTCTTAGTAATTTTATATGATAAAATATCTTCCGGTACACTATGCTGTAAAAGATATTTATGAAACTATCAGAAGAGCACAGTCTGAGCATTTGGAAACAATAGTGTGACATGATTTAATAAAGTACAAAAACTAAAGTATAACAAAATTAAGCACTGTGGTCCAAATTCATTGCTGTTATAATCCACTGTTCTCCAGAGGGATTATACCAGTGATGAATTTGGTCTAATATCTGTTTAGGGTTTAACATATATTAACTGAATTACTCAAGAAACATACGCAGAGCTCAGTTAAAAAAATTCCTTCATGCATGCAACTACTACAAGTGAAAAACAAAACCTAATTCATTATAAATCATATATTTTAACTCAGAGGATAGAACAGGGGTCGGCAACCTTTCAGAAGTGGTGTGCTGATTCTTCATTTATACACTCTAATTTAAGGCTTTGCGTGCCAGCAATACATTTTAACATTTTTAAAGGTCTCTCTATAAGACTATACATATAACAGTAGTTTGGTTATATAAAGTAAACAAGGTTTTCAAAATGTTTCAGAAGCTTTATTTAAAATTAAATTAAAATGCAGATCTTATCAGTTTAGTGTGATCCTTGCCCTTGCTTTTCCTTGCTGAGTTTTCCAATGTCTGGCACGTATTTGGATACTTTAAGCTGAACACAGGCTTCTGAGTGATCAGTTGTTAACCGGCTCCAAGAGGCACAGAGGACAGATTTCATGTGTGAAAATACCTGTTCACACAGGTATGTGGATCCAAATGCTGAAAGCATTGCAAATGCAATTTTCTTCAAACAGTTAAATTTCACTGGCAAGGACAACCAGCAGGTCAGAATAGAGGCCCTATGATCCCTCTCGGTAGCTTCAAGTGCGCTTTGCAGATCCACAAACTTTGATGTCCACAATTCTGAGCTTTTTAACTGAATGAGTTGCATTTCAAAATCTTCAACACCCATCCACTGAAATACAGGCACATCCAAGTCGCTTTCATTGAACTTTTCAGGTTTAATTAGAAAAGAAAGCATTGGGCCAAATTGCTGGAAATCTTGAAATCTGTCAGAAAATTCTGATTCCAGTTCTTGCATGTACTTTCCAATCTCATCGACATTGACAGTGCAACATGTTGATAGCTCTTTTATGAGTTGGAAGTAGAGGAAAGTAGAAGTTTGAATAACCCTGGAAAAAACTGCTAGTTTCACAACAAACGCTTTCCAGGCTTCATAAAGATCCAGAACCCTGCACCCTGGAGACAGAGGTTGAGTTCGTTTAGGTGAGCGGTGATATCAGTTAGAAACATGAGCTTACACAGCCATTTGTCATCTTCCAGTTCGGGGTAGTTTTGTTCTTTTTCTGACAAAAAGGCCTTGATTGCATAAAAACAGTTTACAAAGCACACCAAAACCTTGCCAAGACTTAGCCACTGAATGTTGCTGTGACGTGGGATGTCGTTATAAGCACTGTCCATCTCTTTTAGCAGTGCTTGAAATTGTCGGTGAGTCAAAGCAGATCAAGCAACAAGGAAATTCATAATTTGCACCACTATATTCATCACATTATTAAGCTCTGAATTAGAAATTTTAGCATACAGGTTTTCTTGATGGATGATATAGTGAAATTTACTATCGGACAGCCAATTTGATCTTCAAGTAACTTTACAAATCCCTTCTGTTTTCCAAGCATAGCAGGAGCACCATCTGTTGTCACACAAATTATTTTTCTGATGTCAACTCCTCGGTCTTCAAAACGGTTTACAAAACTTTCCAGTATATCTTCCCCCTTTCTTGTGCCATGCCAGGGGTTTTAGGCAACAAAGTTCCTCCTGGATTTCATCGGTAGCACAATATCTTGCAACAACTGCCAAACGTGGAACGTCGTTTGTACCCACACTCTCATCAGCTGCAACACTAAACACTGCTGTGTCTTTCAATGCAGTCGTCTGCTTTTCCTTAATGTTTTCTGCCATTTCACTTATGCGCCTCTCAACTGTTCTGGCAGAGATGGGCTGTTCTTTTATTCTAGATATGATTGTATCTTTATTTGGCAAATCATCGAACACAATCTCCAAACTGCTGAGAAAAACTTATTTTATATATTCCCCATCTGTAAACGGCTTTCCATTTTTTGCAATGCACTGTGCAATCTTGTAACTTCCTTCTGTAGCTTGATTTTTACTTACACTTAAGCTTTTAAAAACACTGCTTTGCTTCTCATAGGCTGCTACTGCCTTTTTGATCAATTCAGTCTTGTCTGCTTCGTCAAGAAAGGTTTTTTCATGCTTTGTTTCAAAATGTTGTTGAACACTTGATGTGCGACAAACAAAACCCTCTCTTGCCTCAAGTGCAACCCTCACTGTCCCAGGCTGGGGACAGTGGGCCACAGCAGGGAGGCTGCAGAGCACTGATCCAAGGCCAGGAGCAGAGCCCAGGGTGGCCTGCTGGGACTCCAGGCCGGAAAGCAGGCTGAGCAAGGCTGCAGATCCAGACCCTGGCTGGCAGGAGGTCAGTGGCTGGAACCCCAGATCGGCAGCTGAGGTGAGTAGAGCTGGCCGCTGGTACCCCAGACCAGCAGCAGGCTGAGCAGGGCCAGAGGCCTGGACCCTGTCTGGGAGGGGCCTGAACTCCAACCAGAAGCAAGGTGAGCGGGGTTGCAGCTGGGGACCCCTGCTGGCAAGGGGCCAGCAGCCAAACCCCAGAGCTGCGACTGAGCGGCTCAGCCCACCGCCGCTCTGGAGTTTCGGCCGCTGGCTCCTGTTAGCCGGGGTCTCAGCTCACTGCCAGCCTGGGGTTCCTTCACCCAGGCCAGCAGCAGGTGCTGAGTGGGACCAGTGGGGGGACCCCAGAGCGGCGGCAGGCTGAACGGCTCAGCCTGCCCCCATTCTGGGCTTCCGGCCCCCGGATCCTGGCAGCCGGGGTCTCAGCCCGCTGCCAGCCTGGGGTTCCTTCACCCAGGCCAGCAGCAGGTGCTGAGTGGGACTGGCGGGGGACCCCGGCTGGCAGGAGCTGGCGGCAGAAACCCCAGAGTGGCATCAAAAATCAGCTTACGTGCCACCTTTGGCATGCGTGCTGTAGGTTGCCAACCCCTGGGATAGAACAAGAAAGCATGATGGGAGAAATGCCAGGGAAATCCCACAGTCATGGAGCCTTAATCTCTGGCAGGAAGAAGTGCCCTTTTTAATTAGTAAAGGGAACAAGCATAGGGAACCCAGCTAGAAGGTGCAATGATCTGTATTCATTACCAATATTTTGCCATCCCACAGGATCAAAGAGTGGATTCACAGAGCTCAACAGGGACAGGATTAAGCCAAAAATCAATTTTAAAAACTGTAGCCAACAAATGAAGAAATCCACTATCAAAGTATATGGCAATTCTCAGTACCCAGGCACTGCAATGAGTCATGTGCCAGAAAACCCATGGCCAGCAGTGGGAATGGGGAAAGATGTCAGCCAGTATTGTGTGTCACAATAACTCTGTGGGGAAGCTGTCCTGCAGGTCCTTAATTGCAGGAATCAAGAGGTACATTCTAGGTTAAGGTCTGGGGTTCGTGATGGCTATATGTCTATTCATATTCATCTCCACATGCAGCTGTGTGCACATATTTTTCCTCTAAGCAACTCACAGGGGTAAATTGGTCTGCTAGGATGAAGATTTAGAACACACAGTTCCTTTACATCATACTTGAGAGATTGTTATACCAATTTCCTTGAATTGGTCAGAATTTGGTCCCAGATCTAAGTCTAAATAGCTCTTTGATTTTATAATAAATAATCAAATAGAGAAATCTAACAGAGAAAACAATATCAAGTGATAATGCCATGGGCTAATGGAAAAACACTCAAATACTGGAAAAAATATAGCAAACCAAATTAAAAATAAAACACCACAACAAACAAACAATCAGGTACACAGGTAAAGCATTACTGTCAGTGTTCACGTTAACATCAAGACAGACTATATATGAGTAAAATAAATGTCTGCCATATTAGAATTCATGAGAGATTATTAAGCCTACCCATGACTTTATCTGAGTTTTCATTTCAAAGAAGGGTGTTTAATGAATATCTTGTTTTCCACTAACTTTATGCAATCTTCCACCATAGTGTGCTGCCACCTATTCATGTGATAGCCACACGAATCATATTTAGTCATGTTGAAAATGAGATTTGTGAGAGATTTCTCCTTGTTTATAATTAATTTAGCTGCTAATATTATCAGTAACTCTACTAGAGTTTCCTCGATCACTCCTAGGTAAGTTTGTAATCCTTTGCTCAAAAGGATTAAACAATGAAGAATGTGGAAATCTAAGTGTATATGTGTTTGGATTAATTTTACTATTTGTATATAGAACAATCTAACCAACAGACAGCTAAACAGTCAGGGGCAAATTTATCAATGCCGTAACTACATTGAAAGCTAATGATGTACCAGGAATGAATCTGAATACTTATGCATAAGTATCCACTTATCAGATTCAAAATTCTAGCAAACATCTAAATTCTTTAGGCCAGCCAATAGTCTCACTGCCTTACATGGTATTAAGTAAAAAGACTAATACTACAGCAGATTCTAAACCTTGTAAAGGCCACCCACAATCAGGGGCGACCCTAGACTAGCTGCCAGCAACTGGCACGTTAGGAGAAACACGCAATCGTGCTTCTCCCACCCCCAAACCTCAAGGGAAGATCTAGGCTGAGGTTTTTGGTAAACTGGGAAACATTTTGGCCCATTTTTCCTTTTAATGTTTAAGCGTTTGTTTTTTGTTCTTTTTAAAGAGAGGCTTAATTATTCGGTTTGCCTGTCTGTCTGTCAAACCAATGTTTCTGTGATCAGATAAAATAGAGACAAAAAGCTTTCAGAATAGATTTGTACATGACAGTTAGATGATATTTTAGTCCAATTTCAAATAAAAATGCATTAAAAATGTTAATTATAATTTTTTATTATTACAAATCCAAAATCATCCATTATGCTATCCTGCTTTAACTGCCATTACCACCACATCCAATATAGAAAGAAATAAGAAAACTCTTTAATGAACTTTAACCTGTATTTACAAAACACTTTGGGCTCTTAAAATATGACTTTTCTTGCTTTAAGTTTTGAAAATTCAGTCACTAGTTCTTTTAGATCCAGTTTTCCAGCTATTTCATGCTCTAGTGACATTGTGGCAAGTCCAACAAGTCTCTCTTGCACCATTGTTGAACACAATATGCTTTCATCAATTTTAACTTTGAAAAGCTACGTTCCCCACTAGCTATGGAAACTGGCAAAGTTAAAAGAATGCGTAGAGCTATAAAAATGTTTGAAAAACTGTCTGAGTTTATTTTCACAAACTTCAGTACTTCTTCAGGAGCGGAATGTTTCTTAAGTCATCTTGAAAAAGCCTGAAGCTCACTACACAAATCTGTAGCATCAATGTCTTTTGAATTTTCATTAGTCAATGCTGACTCCAGTTTTATACAAAATTTTCTTATCTGTTTTGCTGTTTTCTTTTGCAAGCTGTGGATACCATATAGAAAGCCAAATACTGACTCTAGCTGCTGCATCTGTTGAAATCTTTCGTCAACCAAGTGAATAACAGTATCAAGGACTGCGAAGTAGAAATTCACCTTGAACCTTTGATTTGGGTTCTGAATGGGTGTGTCTCATCCTTCATATGAAAACTGCTGTTTCTTTTGCTGAATGTGAACTGGCTCTGGTTCAAATTTTGTTGGAAAGTCTATTTCTTCAGCAAGCTCGAGAGAATCTACCAGTGTTCTTTTGAACCCTTCATCACTTCTGAATTCCTCCAGAATATTTTTAGTTTGCTGCAGTTTTTGAATAGCAGAATGTATGTTCAGGTTCTTTTCCTGAAGCTGCTTACTAGTGAGGTTAATCTCAAAAAAGATATTATACCACAAAATGAGTGAAGTCACAAATTTGAACTCGGAAAGGCCATTTGCAAGAGCTTCTGCATCTGAACGTGCCGTATTGCCAGATGATCCAGTAAAAGCATCATCATCAGAAATTTCAATTAGGGCATCATAAATGTTTCCAAGTTCATAACAAAGAGGCTTCAAAGCATCAGTGCGACTCTCCCATCTTGTCTGACTACGTGGTTTCACAGTTAGAGAATTCACATGGCGAGTCAGAATCTCCCAACGGCATGTTGAGCCTGAGAAAAACACATAAACACATTGCCTCCAAACAGCATCTAGCAGCATCATTGACAACCAAATTCAGAGAATGCACACTGCAAGGAACAAAAAAGGCCCTAGAATTGATTTCCATCATTCTCCTTTGCACACCATTGTCTTTATCCTGCATATTACTCCCATTATCATAGCCTTGGCCACGTAAGTTTTCAACAGATAATGACACTGTTTCAAGCTCTTGTAGAATAGTTTCAGTCATAAATGCTCCAGTCGTCTCCTTCAGTGGTACGAAACCCAAAAAATGTTCCTTTATGAGCACTTCAACATTATCTTCATCTGCAGACTTTTCCATATCCACAAAACAAATGATAGTCATTTGTTCAACATGATTCACATCTGGTGTACAGTCCAGTATTATTGAAAAGTATTTTGCAGAATAGGCAGCTTCTACAATTTTCTTTTTAATGGCATTTGCTAGGATTTGAATCAGTTCATTCTGCATATTTGTTCCCAAGTAATGAGCCTGTTTTTCATAATCAGTTATTTTACGTAGATGCTCCTTCATGACTGGATCAAACAAAGCTAGGTATTCAACAAATTTTAAAAAGTTTCCATTACCTGGAGTGTATAATTTTTCATTTCTACCACGGCTGCGGAATGCTAAATTTTGTCCACAGAGAACACTCACTAAAGCAATCAGATGCTCTAATATTTGTTGCCAATATTCTTCTTTCCTTGATCACATGTAAATTTTCTTCATCCATAGTTTTTCCTTTTTTCAATCATAATTCAAGTTCTTTCCAATTTTTAAAACATTCCAAATGTTCTGTACTTCTTTCATGTGAAGAGAGACCTGAAGATCTGTTTTTCCAGTCCTTCAAACCATTTTCAGTAAGTGATGTACCAATTGCCTGATTTCTAAACAACTTGCAGCAAAAGCAAAACACAGAGTCTTTCGACACTGAGTATTGTAACCAGTTTCAATGAATTTCTTCCCCATTAATGAGTTTCCTCTTGTAATGCTGAGCAGAAAATTTTCTTTTATTTCCATCCTTAGGAAAGGGAAATTCATGAACTTGTTCGGGTCCACATTTCATGAGAATTTGCTGCACACTGTCATCATATCTGGGCCATGAAGCTGGGTCCCCATACTGTAACTTGTTTGTAACTTTCTCATCCTTTCTTCTTTCTACTTCATTTACTTCAATTTCTGCATGTGTCTCTGAAGATGAATAAATTTTCTCCATTCCATATCAATCTGATGCTGTGAGCTGCCTTCATCTAGAAGTAAGTTTCCATCATCTTGGGTTTCCAAACTGATTTTTTGTGGATGTGAGCTACCCTCATCTCAAAGTAATATACCTTCATCTGGATGCTGTAAACTGCGTCCATCTTTATTTTGATTAAAGAGAAGATATTTCAGGAAGGATCCCTGCTGTTTTGCTTGATCCTTTTCCTCCTCAGCCTTTCGTTTATGATACTCAGCTCCTGAGGGTTTTCTTTTTCCTCTTTCTACCATGGGGCATTTGAATATTGTTTTGTACTGTGCTCCCGACTGCAAGCATTATCGCATTAAGGATGGCTGACACACCCACCATATGACTGGCAATTTAAACCACATTGAACCTTTAAGCGGAGAAAAGACATGTTGGGATGGCTACAATGATTAGTAACATACACTCACTTACCTATTAAAACAGTTAGTTACAGCATTTACATGGAAACAAAATTACCTTTTTCCCACGTTATAACCTGCCACTGGTTGTTTGGAAAATAATCCTCTTCCTTATGGTTACCCGCTTGGAGTGGGATGTCATTACTTTCGTAGTCTATTAAGCGTTAAATGCTGTTACTTTTCTTTTATGGACCTTATTTATTACATGTTAACCAGTTGTAACAAAGAAATGTTCATAATTATACAGCCCAATAACAACGTTAAGGTTTAACAACACTTAAAGATACTCAAATTTTGGATTTATAATGCTGAAAGACGTTATTCTTTGGCACCAAGAACACAATTTTCCACAGTATTCACTTGATTCTTAACCATCTACCTGCGACGTGTGTTAAAATGACCGTTTGACATGTATCAACTCGCAATATCTCTGCTGTACAAGAATTTCTGGCTATGCAACCTTAATGTATATTCTAGTTAGGTGTCACTAGCATTGCATCCGCTGGTGGATGTGTTTCATTGTGGCTGAGTTATTGATTTTCAAAATTGCGGAGTGGGTCATCTTGACCCTACATCGCAAATTGAAAAAAGTTTGCTAAAATATTATTTATTTTTGCAGCAAATAAAAGATTTGACATATTAATAAATTCTCAGAAATGTAGAGAAATGAATTATAATTCATATTCCCTCGGTACGTGCATAGGAATTGAAATAATGACATCTTCATTATTTTATTTGTATTTTTTTCCATTTGATTTTTTCCCTCAAATTTGGCGCCCCATTTAACTTGAGAGCCTAGGTGACCGCCTAGTTCGCCTATATGGACGGGCTGCCCCTGCCCACAATTCCTACTAATCCTCTTGTATTTCCACAAACCAGTCATTTTCCCATCTTTGTTTCCCAAACATCCACAGACTTGTTGCTATTGTTTACTATTAAAGTTGTATGAATGGGTGCTGCTTTGTGTTCTTCCTCTTCATAATCATTACAATGATTTTCAAAATCTGATGGATCACAGATAGCTGAAGCCAACAAAAAGGATTTTAAAAATGTAATCACTTAAAGATAATTGAAACAAATAGGAAGGTGTTGTACATAGACTCTGCTGACTAATCCATATAAAATAATTTAGCCTTTTCACAAATTGTCTACAATTTATATTAATATTCAAACAAATATTTCTGTATGGATTTTTGTTTTGTTTTTGCATTGCTCCTCCAGCTTGGATTACTTGTAGTGAAAAACTGTATTCTTCTGTTAAATCACCAAAGGAAAAGAATCTGTGTTTAAGCCAATTTACTCAAGATCAAGAAACATTACTTTCAGTTCAGGTTTGAGCAGTTAAGGATTGTTTATTTGTTTTTCTTCTAAATTTTAATTATTTTCCTTTAACTCCAAAAGGTCCATTTGTCCGAAATGTCATCAATGCCAGACTAGATTTTAGTTTCTGAGAAGACACAATGCAGGCTGGATTTAGACAAAGTAAAGGTACAGCGGTTTCTTCTAGCCCTATTCAATGAAGAATTATGTTATTCCCACAATTTTAATGGTTGCTAGTTCACCCACACAAAATTAGCCAATCACTGCTATTTAAACAAATATGTTAAAGGAGGCGGGGAAGAGGAAAAACAAACTTTGCAGACCAAATTCCTCACAAAAGATTTCTAGCTCATTATAAATCACTCTATAAAGAGCATATACATAGCCACATGTGTGTACATAGGTACAGGGATATAAAGACAGGTGTCAAAAATGAATGCCAAAAGCCAAAACATTAAGTTTATCAATATGAAACATGATTTCCTGCTGAACTTACTATAAAAGATAAAGGGTATTTATTTCCTTTAAAAATGATTTCATATAGGTAAGATTGTTTTCCTTGGGAGCGGAGGATGTTCAAGATACCGTATATAATTTTTATAATTCCATTTGTGGGATAGGGTGTCACATCATGGGGAATTTAAAAAGACAAGCTCAATTTCTTGCACACAAGCTAGCACAGAGGGGCAGGAAGAAGAGGCAGTACCATATACCACTCTGTACTGACTTCCAGTACTGACTCAGGAGCAGCACTGACTCAACCATCTGACATAGGGGAATGTAAAGGGAAACTGAGAGCAATCCTTGAACTCCAGTAAGAGCTCTGAGCTGAACACATAGGGAGGGCAGAGAAAGAAAACCAGAAAAATTTTACTGGATCTATGACCACCTAGGAAGTTTACAGATGTGACGGCACATGGCTGTCAGAATTCCATGGTGACATTAGGAAGAGAGCTCTGATCCTCCTGCTCCAAAGGCACTGGCCTTTATTATTAAGTAGTTCAAGGAAAGTCTTCATTTATTGTGGAGGGCTTATGTCAGACAGCTGAGCAGTTTTGATTCTATCCAATATTAATGCATCTACGCCAGCCTTCTCATTACAATCTCCGTGCTATTTTTTAAACAACTTAAGTAGACCCAATCTATATTTCCATCTTTCTCAGCAAACATACACTGTATTCATAGTTGGGCCTTTTTTAAAAGCACATATATTTAAGATCTCATTGAAGTTGGCAATTAACAAGTTTCACACAGTTAAAGGCCATGAGTTCCATTCCCTTCTCTTACTGATGAGAGCTTGCAATTGTCTAATAACCTACAGTTTAGGATCTATTGGTCTAGAGAAGTGAGAAAATTAAAACGAAACAAACTGTATGGACTCAAATCACCTTGTCTTGCGTTAAGTGATCGAAATAACCTGTGGTTTGAAACACAAATCGTATTAAAATGCATGTCCATTGTAAAATGTAACTGGTTAGGAAAAAATATCCAACAAGTTACTCTGAAACCTAGATGTACAGTAACAGCCATGTTAGTCTGTATTCGCAAAAAGAAAAGGAGTACTTGTGGCATCTTAGAGACTAACCAATTTATTTGAGCATAAGCTTTCGTGAGCTACAGCTCACTTCATCGGATGCATACTGTGGAAAGTGTAGAAGATCTTTTTATACACACAAAGCATGAAAAAATACCTCCCCCCACCCCACTCTCCTGCTGGCAATAGCTTATCTAAAGTGATCACTCTCCTTACAATGTGTATGATAATCAAGTTGGACCATTTCCAGCACAAATCCAGGTTTTCTCTCCCCCTCTCCCCCCACACAAACCCACTCTCCTGTTGGTAATAGCTTATCTAAAGTGACCACTCTCCTTACAATGTGCACTGTACATCTACTCGTTCCTCATCCCGCATGTGGTTATACAAAATTCACCAGTCTACATTAATTCACACAGAATCATAGCAGAAAGGTCTTGAAAAAGACCATCTGTGTCATCTAGTCCATCCTTTGAACTAGTGCAGGAATGACCTCTACACTGCCGTTGAGTGTTTCATCTAGAGTACTCTTGAACACCTGGAGTGATGATGCCTCAATCACATCCATTGGCAAGAGGCTCCATTGTCTAATTGACCTCACATGTTAGAAAGTTTCCTCTTTTTAGTTTTACGTCATTACTTCCTGTTATACCTCCCATAACCACCTTAAATAATTCCTCTTCCTCTCATGCTACTTCTTCTAAGCACTGGTTACCCTTTTGTCAGGTTGTATAAAGCAAGTTCCTTAAAATTCTCTTTAAAGGTCATGCTATCCAATCTTTTTATCATTTTTGTCACCCTACTTTGAATTCTCTCCAGCTGATAGATGCCTTTATGTAGTGAAGAGCCCTCAGCTCTAAAAAATAGCCTGTTCAAATTTACTTCCTTTAAGAGGAAAGCCAAGGACCCATCACACAGCCCTAGTAGCAGGCTGGACTCCTGACCTCTCCACCAGTGACCTCTCCTTTCCCAACCCAGACTGCAGAGGCTGAGATAGCCCTTGTGGCCCTGCCTGCCAGTGGATGAGCCAAAGGAAAAAACAACCAGGTAATGGATCGCCTGGCTCCTTTCCCTCCCTCCCTGTGCACTGGTTCCTTTTCCTCTATGTGCCCATCCCCCTAATGCAGCCCAACTTTTGCACATTAACTGTGCAACAGTCCCAGTCCCACTGTTAGAGGGAGTTCCGCATGTGTAGAAGAGGGCATTTGCCCCTTGATGATTGAAGTTCATGTACTATTTCTCCAAAAGGAAGCTCACTGCACTGACACTAGGTTTGCTTCAACACCCAAAGTGAGCTTGTAGTGCAATATCTGCAGATGATGACATTTATAACACATTTTAGGGGTCAAGCAACACTACAGTCAGTTGTCTACAAAGACTTTCAATGCACATTTTCCTCACTGCCCCGGAAGAGGTTTCTCTCTCTCTCTCTCTAGTACAACAGTCTCAGCAGAAAATAAAGCTTGAGAAGCTATGAGCATGGACTATCACATAACCTATGAGCAGTGAGCACAGACTGTCACAGAACCGGACGTTACGGATACTAAGCCAATAGAGGAGAAATGATGTCTAAAACAATGAGAGATAAGCCCGAAACAAAACCCTACAACTGCACACCTCTGAGCTTTGGGAATTTCGGAACCCTGACCTGGATGTGAATTCCTAAGTTGGTCCCTCTCTCTATAAATCTAGATGCCTGATCTAAACACCCCTGAACTTCGGGTAGGAGGTGACTAGGGCTGAAATCTAGATCCACTTTTTTTAGATCAGGGCCATCTCTAAAGAAAATGAAGAATCTCTCTCTTTTTGCACTGATTAACAGGCAAAGTACTATCTGCTGATTTCAACTAGTAGTCATTGAACAGTCTCAAGATACTGGATGAGAATATGTCTCTTACAATAAAAGAAGTTTCATTAAAATATCTTAACTTTTGTTTGAGTGTGTCTGTGCTCAAGCATTATCCTGCATTCAATCAGGACTTTATTAGTATCCTCATTGATGTTAACAGAGGTAGTTGGGAATTTTTCAGTGAAATATTTTTTCAGTTCTTGAAAATTTTTCCAGGAGAGGAAAACTGTTTCCCATTGTTTATAGATATGAGTCCTTCTATATGTGTAATTTGGTAACTGTAGGTTTCTTGCCTTCATACTAGTTTCCTCCTCCTTCTGTATGCTTTGAACACCTATCTCTGTAAATTAAATAAAAAACAATTGATCCGAAAGTTGCAACTCAACACTCTATATTGTATTGTGTACAATCTGTATTTATGCCTTACATGATTATAGAAGTACACAGCTCCACAGAGTCATATAGACACTAGAAATGTAAGAGACATATTGAGTCCCATTTAAGTTCATTCCCTGCCAATGCAGGGTTCTCCCCTAAAGCATATACTCAAATATCTCAAGCCTTTGGGGAGTTGATTTTTATTATTTAAATATTCTTTCGTAAAGCTTTTCTGAATCAATCAAGATTCAATAAAAGAAGATTGTCCAATAAATTACTTCTCATTTCTGCCCACGGTTATACTCCTGCAGGGATCTGGACAAATACCAGGATCATTATCCCTAATACATATAATACCATACTGCTTTCAGAGGGGCTGAGTGGTAAAGTGGTTTAATGCATTACTCAAAGTCTAGAGACCTGCAGGGCTATTGTCCTGTCAGTATAACTCTTATTAGCATTTCTGGGAATTATGAGTATTGAAAGGAGACAGACTTTATATCTGGCTGAGGTTAGAGTGATTTGTAAATGCTGGTCTCAGTTTAGTACCAGTTTCGGACATTTCATTTGAACAGATCTGAATACCAACCCAAAATTCTCTGTCATAGTGGGCCTCCAATGAAAAAACAGACAGGGACTACTAGCTGAGCTGAGCATAGCTTTCTGTAAACTCTTTGGGCTGAATTATGACCTCAAGTGCTTATGCATAACGCTAATTGCAGTCACTGAGACTTTCATGCGCATATCTGAGGACAGAATTTGACTCTTTATCTTGACCTTCCCATGGTCTTAGACTGCCTTATTCATCAGCACTAAAATTAACCATGTTCATCAAAAAATAATTACACATTATCACAGTTTAACATAAAATGAAAGGTTTATTAATGCTGATATGAGCCAAGAAAACTACCAAACAGTGACTGTACTAATTCAATTTAAAATGATTTTATTTTTTAATATAGCAGGCTTTCATGTAGCAACACACTGACAACTGGAAATAGGCCTTACATGTTTGAATTTCACAGTTCAGTTCTCTGGTGAATTAAAGCAAAAGGGTACAACATTTAAGGCCAAATTCTTAGCTAGTGTAGATCAGTAAAACTATGCTAATTTACATCTGCTGAGGATCTGACCTTAGATTTCAGGCTCTTCAGCACAGTAAGCAATCCAAAGTCATTCTTTACCTCATACTGGAAAAACGTGTGGAAAATAATTAATGTCAAAACAGTAGCCCTTGGCACAGTGTTAATTACATCTTTACCTAACAGCTACATGTTGTTCCTAATTAATTTCACTGATCTCAAGAAACCATAAAGAAATAAGGCAACTGTATTTGTAGTAAAAATACTGTGATTCCACTGCCACACTGAGAGTATATTCTAGAGACCTTTGTAGTAGAGACGTGAACAGCATAATTCCTTTTAGCAAGGATTTGGGAATTTCCTCGGTAAAGTTGACAGTCACCGATAAATATAGCTGCTTTTCTAGGATAGTGTATTGGTCTTTCAATTCACTTGCAGTATTTAGGTAATCAAAAGTATGTTACAACCATTTTCCTGAAACGGGACATCGACTAAGATATTTAGTAACAAACTAACACATGTAGGTCCACATTTTCAAGATGTGCCAGTTTGGAAGATTTGATCCCTACTGTATAAAATATCATGCATGTTTTTCTACTGCACAATTCTAAAAAGAACAATGCACTGACCTCATTGATGAAAGTTTGGGCTCCCCTGGGGCTTAGAAGTAAGATTGCTCTTCGTAATGTGTCACGGTAGCGATTCAACTCTTCAGTTTTCATGGTAGTAAAAAGGCTGGCAAAAACTCTGCTGATGTTTCTGTCCACCTTTTGTAAAGATACATCAAGTCCCAGTCTAGAGGCCTGGTCCAGAAATCCTTGCAGCCCACGAATATCTATAAAATAGGAACAAATTCACAGTCCAAGTGTCAGCTTTTTAAGTTAAGAGCATAGCCCTTACCAAACAAGAAGCAATGGTAATATGTTCCTAATTATTATTATTTATATTACCATAACACCTAGGAGCCCTAGTCATGGACAAAGACACCATTGTGTTAGGCACTGTACAAACAGCAGAAAATGATAGTCCCTGCCCCAAAGCACTTACAAGCTAAGAATAACACAAGAGACAACAGATGGTTGCAGACAGACAAGACAAGGGAGTACAAGGAAAGAATTAGACCATATTGGTCACCATGATAGGCAGTGGTCTGAGCACAATAATCAGCCTGTTGTCAAGTTTTTTGTCAGCATGGTGGAAAAGGAGACTTTTAAAGATGGTTTGGAGGAGGATAATGAGGAGGCAATAGCTTTGAATAGTTTGCAGGGAGTTAAGAAGATAGACCTCTTGGCCTTGTTTCTGCTGATATGCATCCCACATTCCTGCTAAATTGCGTGGGAGTTCTCTGTGAACAGCAATGGTAAGATCATGCCCTTTATTGATACTGGAGCAGCCAAAGTTACATCGAGTTACAATAAGATAAATTCTACATATTCAAAACACAAAGTGAAATATTGCAAGCAGCTAAAAATATTGCAGCTCCCATAAAGTCAATGTGAGATGTGCACAGGCATCTGCAAGCAGAATGTGACCCAATGATAACACTTAAATTTCAAATTACATTTGTTAGTCTCTAAGGTGCCACAAGTACTTAAATTTCATTATCTTGTACACTGTCTTTCTTCTGAACACAAGGCTTAACAATAGAAACAAATGGCATCACAATGAAATAGAAACAGAGTTGA
Organism: Lepidochelys olivacea; assembly: GCF_965140295.1. NCBI lineage: Eukaryota > Metazoa > Chordata > Testudines > Cheloniidae > Lepidochelys > Lepidochelys olivacea. The sequence goes on along the minus strand of NC_140417.1, from coordinate 74,159,842 downwards.
CTATTATATTAGTAGTCCACTGTTTACCATAAATGTGTGACCCCTTATCTCTGAGTAATCTCATCCACAAACACAAATGCGTTTTGTTTTAAACATACTTCAATTAAGTTGGTGGAAATGTTGTGAAAACTATTCTAGGTTTTCCATAACAGAAATGGAAAAAAAAAACCTAGTTAGCAATAATTAGTTACATCTTACAGATTCTTAGATTCACAGGCAAGAAGAGACCACTATGGTCATCTAGTCTGGCCTCCTGTATAATACAGGCCATTGGTCTCTCAATATATTTCCTCTAGCTGGTCAACAATTTTTTTTAAGTCTAAAAGTCTGACTAAACCTGGATGGAAAATGGTAAGTATTTTCTGTCAAAATTTTCAAAAGAAATGAACTCCCTGCCCCAAACATGGAAATTGTCAATTTTTTCCAATGGAAAAAAAAAACTTTTATAGTTTTTGAAACTCGTCAGAAACCATAAGAAATGAAAACTTCCCCAAAATATTTAGTTTATTTTAAAAAGCCATTTATTGTCCTTTTTTAATTAAAAAATGAAAAATTTTGGACCAGATTTTCTGTTAAGTGACATCTGTTAGCTGATAAAACAGATTCCAAAATCCCAGTCAATAATCTATCTACTGCTACTGATTGTTGATTTGCAGTGGTTGCCATTTAAAAAGTCAACATTTGCCAGCAGACACTGTGTAACTCAGATATCCCACCAATTTCTGATTCTAAGCATGGGGGGAATTTTAGGTTAATGTATCTTTTGTGCTAAATGTTGTTGGCAAATACTGAGTAGACCAGGACAGATAGGAGAATGAAACACAGCTAAGGAGATGAGTTTTAAAGTGGAAGACCACAACTATATTAACGTTTAACCCAGGCATTTATTTGGGTTCAGGGAAGTGTTAAATGGCTTCATGACAAACAACCAATATTCAGGATTGGCCCTGTTCAGCCTATGATTCAGCCCACTTCTGACTCTTCTCACCTTTCCCCCTAAGAGGTGGAATGGGAGTGCACATGACGGGTACCTCTGTCTGCAAGGATTTAAGATTTTCCCTTCTTCCTTCAGGCTAATAGCATCCCCCAGTAATCTCCTGGATCTCTTACTCATGTTTACTTCTGGGCCCTTTAAATCACTCATCCACACTGCACTCTGGCCACAAGTTGTGATGCCATTGCAAATTCCCATTATAAACAGACAGCTTTCTTACTCTCCTTACCAACCTACCTTCAAGCCCTCAGGATGCTATGAGGAAGGTGAAGAATCTCAGCAGGCATCTTGTCAATCTTGCTCTGAAGGAAAAATCCCTTCCTGATCCCAAAAACTGCTAATCAGTCAGACCCACAGGATCTTGGAAGCACAGGTCAATCTATATAACTGCACAAATCTGATAGGCAGGGAGAGCAGGACAGCAGCCACAGAATGACTGCTGCATTCCCTGAGGTCTGAGCTGGCCCCTCTTCGCCCTTTCTCTCAGTATCCGAGGGGTTGTTATTCCCTGTTGGTCTGATCAAATATCCCCCTCCTGTTAGACCATAAGAATGGCCACACTGGGTCAGACGAAAGGTCCATCCAGCCCAGTATCCTGTCTACTGACAGTGGCCAATGTCAGGTGCCCCAGAGGGAGTGACCTTAACAGGAAATGATCAAGTGATCTCTCTCCTGCCATCCATCTCAACCCTCTGACAAACAGAGGTTAGGGACACCATTCCTTACCCATCCTGGCTAATAGCCATTAATGGACTTAACCTCCATGAATTTATCCAGTTCTCTTTTAAACCCTGTTATAGTCCTAACCTTCACAACCTCCTCAGGCAAGGAGTTCCACAGGTTGACTGTGCACTGAGTGAAGAAGAACTTCCTTTTATTTGTTTTAATCCTGCTACCCATTAATTTCATTTCATGGCCTCTAGTTCTTATATTATGGGAACAAGTAAATAACTTTTCCTTATTCACTTTCTCCACACCACTCATGATTTTCTGTACCTCTATCATATCCCCCCTCAGTCTCCTCTTTTCCAAGCTGAAAAGTCCTAGCCTCTAATCTCTCCTCATATGGGACCCGTTCCAAACCCCTAATCATTTTAGTTGCGTTTTCTGAACCTTTTCTAATGCCAGTATATCTTTTTTGAGATGAGCGGACGACATCTGTATGCAGTATTCAAGATGTGGGCATACCATGGATTTATATAAGGGCAATAAGATATTCTCCGACTCTATCCCTTTTTTAATGATTCCTAACATCCCGTTTGCTTTTTTGACTGCCGCTGAACACTGCGTGGATGTCTTCAGAGAACTATCCACGATGACTCCAAGATCTCTCTCCTGATTAGTTGTAGCGAAATTAGCCCCCATCATATTGTATGTATAGTTGTGGTTATTTTTTCCAATGTGCATTACTTTACATTTATCCACATTAAATTTCATTTGCCATTTTCTTGCCCTGTCACTTAGTTTTGTGAGATCTTTTTGAAGTTCTTCACAGCCTGCTTTGGTCTTAACTATCTTGACAGTTTAGTATCATCTGCAAACTTTGCCACCTCATTGTTTATCCCTTTCTCCAGATCATTTATGAATAAGTTGAATAGGATTGGTCCTAGGACTGACCCTTGGGGAACACCACTAGGTACCCCTCTCCATTCTGAAAATTTACCATTTATTCCTACCATTTGTTCCCTGTCTTTTAACCAGTTCTCAGTCCATGAAAGGATCTTCCCTCTTATCCCATGACAACTTAATTTACGTAAGAGCCTTTGGTGAGGGACCTTGTCAAAGGCTTTCTGGAAATCTAAGTACACTATGTCCACTGGATCCCCCTTGTCCACATGTTTGTTGACCCTCTCAAAGATTAGTAAGATAGATAGATTAGTAAGATATAATTTCCCTTTACAGAAACCATGTTGACTTTTGCGCAACAATTTATGTTCTTCTACGTGTCTGACAATTTTATTCTTTACTATTGTTTCAACTAATTTGCCCGCTACTGATGTTAGATTTACCAGTCTGTAATTGCCAGGATCACCTCTAGAGCCCTTCTTAAATATTGGCGTTACATTAGCTATCTTCCAGTCATTGGGTACAGTAGCTGATTTAAAGGACAGGTTACAAACCATATTTAATAGTTCCGCAATTTCACATTTGAGTTCTTTCAGAACTCTTGGGTGAATGCCATCTGGTCCTGGTGACTTGTTACTATTAAGTTTCTCAATTTAATTCCAAAACCTCCTCTAGTGACACTTCAATCTGTGACAATTCCTCAGATTTGTCACCTACAGAAAGACAGCTCAGGTTTGGGAATCTCCCTAACATCCTCAGCTGTGAAGACAAAAGCAAAGAATTCATTTAGTTTCTCTGCGATGACTTTATCATCTTTAAGTGCTCCTTTTGTATCTTGATTGTCCAGGGGCCACACTTGTTGTTTAGCAGGCTTCCTGCTTCTGATGTACTTAAAAAACATTTTGTTATTATCTTTTGAGTTTTTGGCTAGCTGTTCTTCATACTCCTTTTTCTTTTCTTATTACATTTTTACATTTAATTTGGCAGTGTTTATGCTCCTTTCTATTTACCTCACTAGGATCTGACTTCCACTTTTTAAAAGATGCCTTTTTATCTTTCACTGCTTCTTTTACATGGTTGTTAAGCCACTGTGGCTCTTTTTTAGTTCTTTTACTGTGTTTTTTAATTTGGGGTTTACATTTAAGTTGAGCCTCTATTATGGTGTCTTTGAAAAGTGTCCATGCAGCTTGCAGGGATTTCACTGTGGTCACTGTACCTTTTAATTTCTGTTTAACTAACCTCCTCATTTTTGCATAGTTCCCCTTTCTGAAATTAAATGCCACAGTGTTGGGCTGTTGAGGTGTTCTTCCCACCACAGGAATGTTAAATGTTATTATATTATGGTCACTATTGCCAAGCGGTCCTGTTATAGTTACCTCTTGGACCAGATCCTGCGCTCCACTCACGACTAGATCAAGAGTTGCCTCTCCCCTTGTGGGTTCCTGTATCAGCTGCTCCAAGAAGCAGTCATTTAAAGTATCGAGAAATTTTGTCTTTGCATTTCATCCTGAGGTGACATGTACCCAGTCAATATGGGGATAATTGAAATCCCCCACTGTTATTGAGTTTTTTATTTTGCTAGCCTCTCTAATCTCCCTTAGCATTTCATTGTCACTATCACTGTCCTGGTTAGGTGGTCGATAATAGATCCCTACTGTTATATTCTTATTAGAGCATGGAATTACTATCCATAGAGATTCTATGGAACATGTGCATTCTTTTAAGATTTTTATTTCATTTGATTCTACATTTTATTCACATATAGTGCCAACAGCCCCCCCCCCCAACCTGTTCTGTCCTTCCGATATATTTTGTACCCCGGAATGATTGTGTCCCATTGATTGTCCTCACTCCATCAGGTATCTGTGATGCCTATTATATCAATATCCTCCTTTAACACAAGGCACTGTAGTTCACCCATCTTATTATTTTGACTTTAGCATTTGCGTACAAGCACTTTAAAAACTTGTCACTGTTTGTTTATTTCCCTTTTCTGATGTGTCAGATTCTTTATGTGAATGTTTCTCGTCTGATCTGGCCCATATTTTATCCTCTTTTATCCTCTTCCATCCTCTCCTCCTGACTAGAACCTAGAGAATCTCTATCAATAGACTCACCTCTAAGAGAAGTCTCTGTCCGATCCACGTGCGCCTCTGCAGCAAACGGCTTTCCCCCATCTCTTAGTTTAAAAACTGCTCTGCAACTTTTTAAATGTTAAGTGCCAACAGTCTGGATCCACTTTGGTTTAGGTGGAGCCCATCCTTCCTTTATAGGCTCCCCCTTTCCCAAAAGTTTCCCCAGTTCCCAATAAATCTAAACCCCTCCTCTCTACACCATCATCTCATCCTTGCATTGAGACTCTGAAGCTCTGCCTGCCTACCTGGCCCTGCGCGTGGAACGGGAAGCATTTCTGAGAATGCCACCACCGAGGTCCTGGATTTCAGTCTCTTTCCTAGCAGCCTAAAATTGTTGCAACAGGGGGCATTTTTAATAGCAACAACTTTAACCATATCTTGGATAGGAAAACAAAAATTGCCACCATACAGCTTTTCCTTTAACTATGATTGCAATCAGATCAGAGAATTGCAACAGGAACGTGAAGATATGGGACCAGGTCAGCATAATTAAACTGAGTCAATTATTTTTAAATGTAGCCTGACAACCACCCATAGTAAAGGCATATTTCCCATAGCATAGTAAAAACCTGATTTTCTGAACTCCGTTTAACTGAAATTCCCAGTTAATCATAGCTAGACTATTTGCAATAGGTTTGCCCTGAATAAAGCTCAGCAGGAAACTTTACAACAGCTCTAATCTCACAGAATTTAGGACATCCAAAGGTCTGAATCTAAGTTTTTACAGAGCTCCTGAGAACCTCTTACAAACTGATTCTCAACATTTGAGCTTTGCAAGACTGAAGCCCACTGACGCTGCAGACCCACAACTGAAAGAACGCTGTTATCCCAGGTTTTGCTCAGGTTCCAGAAGTGCAATCCTGGCCCCATTGAAGTTAACGGAAGTTTTGCCATTGGCTTCAGTGGGGCCAGGATTTCAACCAAGATGTGCTCTAAGACCATCACAGAACCCACCCTGAATCACACTAAGAAATTCTATAGGAATTTATATCTTCAGAACATTGCACAACTCAAGTTCTCAACATATTTATGCCAATTTACACCAGCTGAGGATTTTACCATATATGTGGCTGCAGTCCATAATGGTCAGTGATCCAACAGATAAGATCCAAAATACACAGAACAAAAAGTACCTTTTATATCTGCACCTACATACTTTTATTCAAAATGGAAGATTTGACAATGTGATTAATTTAGCCTCAGAAAAGCTATATTTACAGAGAAATCTCAGAAAGCAACAGAAACCAGGCCAGGGATGTGCCAGCTGCAGCAGACACTTTAATGCTTGTTTAGGTCAGGTTTATTTGATATGATAATCACCCAAATCAATTTCAGCACCAGAAAAGATGTACTCAAGAGAATTCTTTTGGTGACTTAAAAAGCTGAGTCATATAGAAATTCTATCACATTTCTACTTGTGTACCATATTGGTTTAGGCTCCAAGAAGCCTGAGTCATTAGAAGGTACGGGAGGGCAGGGAAGAGGGCAAACATAATATTGTGCAGGCATTTCCAGAAAGTGCCAGAAAATAATTGAGCACTCATAATAATTACTACATTGTGCACACATGTCAAAATAATGACAATGACAACGCAGCATTATTTATAGGCAAAAATATTGTATTAATACTGTCAAACTAAGCTTTGGATTTTGCAAATTTAAATTCAGTAAACTAGCCTTCATTACTACACCTTTTGTTGACTTGTTTTCTGGGTCTGTGATTCCGGCTCACGAGCGCTTGAAACAAAGACTGATTTTTGAATGCTGTCTAGTCCTTCAAATATTACAGCAGAGTGTGACAAATACTAAGAAAATCCTCTTTTTTTACTTTGCTTACGATATGTCATTTTATGCCAACATCTAAAGTTATCTCTGAGCAAAGAGAAACTGTTTGCAAAAGATTAACTATGATGCTGTTGTTTTGGATTGACTTTTCCTTATGTTTTCAGCTGACCTGCTGAACTACTGGATCAAAAGACAATAAAATGGTAGAGTTGTGTGAAATATTTGACACACAAGGTAAAGCTGTTTGAAATTGGAGGTGGGAGGTTGTTTGTTTTTAAAGTGAAAATCAGCCCATTTCCAAGTGAAAAATCAAAGAGGGACTCAAGAATTCAGACATTTTTGTGTTTTCAATTTGAACAAACAAGAAAAAATTGAAAAGAGAGAAATTGCCTAAAACAAAATTTTACATAAAAAATGTACACCAGTTTTGAACGACCCTAAATAACTGTTTGTTTAGCCATCAAAATAAATTAATAGATACATCTTACTGAATTGCGGCCAGTCTTTCCCTATATAAGATTTGTTTCTTGTTGGAGCTCATGTGGAATTTGGAGCAGTGGGACATTTTCAAAAGTGACCAGTGATTTTTGATGCACAGCTTGAGACAACTTAAAGGGGCCTGATTTTGAAAAGGAGGCTCTTTGAAGGGGCATCAAAATACGTAGGCACCAAAGACAGCCACTAATAACTTTTAAAAATCTTGTTTGCAATGTTGTTGGAGCTGTGTTGGTCCCAGGATATAAGAGACAGGGCAGATGAGAACTTTATTGGACCAATATTTGTTGGTGGTAGACACAAGAGATTGAGATTCACAGAGTTCTTCTTTAGGTCTAAAAAGGTTACCAGAGTATCACACTATTTTTTAGCTGTGACACTGGTGACCTGTTCCAGACCTAAAGAAGAGCTCTGTGAAGATCAAAAGTTTGTCTCTACCACCAATAAATGCTGGTCCAATAAAAGATTTTACCAACCCATCATGTCTCTTTTTTTAAAAAAAAATTGACTATTGTGACTGGGTAACCCTTCCTGGCAATTTGCCAGAAGTTCTTTCATTTATTTAAAATACATACAGTAACTTCTTGCTTAACGTTGTAGTTATGTTGCTGAAAAATGCGACTTTAAGTGAAACGATGTTAAATGAATCCATTTTCCCCATAAGAATTAATGTAAATGGGGGCGGGGGATTAGGTTCCAGTGACTCCACTCTAAGTGCACTGCCTTTTTAAGTAGATCAGCAAGTTGAGGCAGCCTCTGCTGCCAGCACGCTCCCTCCATCCAGGACTCTGTTGTCTCTTTCTTATGTACCTAGAATAATTCCATGCAAACATTTAATTCAGGAAACAGGGATAGCCAATGTTTGGGATTAAAGGGTCTGATCCAAAGTCCACTGAAGCCAATGAGGTTCAGAACTTATATTCTCTCTCAAGTCACATGAAAACATGAATTTGGGGTGTCTCATTCTTTTCCCCATTTGTGCAGATCACAAAATCATCCTATAATCAAGAAGAGTGGTGGATCTGATCTAGGGAAGTCCAAAAGAAGATACATACACAGAGGTGGGAGAAACCTAGCACAACTGTCTTCCCTTCACTTTTCCCTGGACCATGCTAGTAGTCCTTTTACTTTCTTGAATACAAATGACACTCACAAAATTCACTTGAAATTAAAAATAAAACAAATGGATTCTATAAATCTGCTGACTGATCAATTTCATTAAGTCTCTGACAGTGTCTGTCTGGTTAGAGATTCTGTTTGAGGCATTACATTAGTGAAAAAATTACATTTAATGAAAGAATACTATGAAAACTAATAGCCATAGCTCCGTTTAGTTTACACATCACAGGAAAATTCTATCAATTCAAATTCAATCAAGGTCAAAACCTGTGTTTAGCACATCCCATGAATGAAAAGCAACATACTGTAACTATGTATTGTGGGACAAATTTAAAAAGGAGCAGCTTCTGTTTGCCATCAGTTTTCCTGGTACATGTTTTCACTCAAGGAGAAACCTATATTTGCATGTGCCAATAATGCTCTAGTTGCACAAAAATGTACCAGTTATGCTTGCAAAATACACATGCATTCTGAAAATGGTAGACAGTTTTTGAAAATTTGATCTTATAAATGTTAGATTCCTCGAGGCTCTGCACCACCTATACATCGGAAACAAAATGACACCACACAAAAGTACAGGTCTGTGTATATTCCTAGCAAAAGTGAAATACATTTTAGGATTTCTCTATTAAGCAAAGTGCTAATTTCCCCATGTGTAAAGTATACTATCTCAGCTAAGTGAGTGAGAAATGAGCAAGCCAGATCTGGGACAAAACTCAGTTAAGGAAAGTCTCATGCTGAAAGCAGCTTACAGCATCTTGCAAAGTTTGTGTCTATTCAATTTTGTAGAACAGATATGGTGAAAGTATTTTCATGTTCCAGAGCACCATCTTCCTAACTCCTAGGAATATACCAGTTTGCAAGACTTCCCATCTGATGTAAAAGTATTTTCAGGATTGGATACCTATAATTCTATCGGTATTGATGTACTGCAACTAAATAATTAAATGTATAACACTTTTGGATTGCATCTAGTAAATGTATTTTGTACTGGTTGCAAAACAAATGTCCACTATAAAAACAACTTTCATAGTAAAGTAAGAATTAAGAGACAGATGATTTCTTGCCTGGGCTGATGTTAAATACCGAACTGTTTGAAGTAAGATTGTAGAAATGGGATGATTTGATTTAAAAAAAAACTAAGTTGTATAACTTTTTGCAATGATAGTTTCCTATATAATCAACAATATATTATAACCCATAACTTGTGGTCCTCATCTCTACTGTATTCTTATATTGTATATCTGTTGCCTACTCTAATTTTTCTTATGTAGAAAATAACTTGTGCTGTCAACAGTAATGTTTCCCTCTCATAAAATTGTAGGACCAGGTTTTTGGCCTTGATACAAGCTGCTTTGCATACATTGCAAGGCAGCTGTGAAGTTGCCCCTGAGGATTGTCCTTATGGAAGGATATCTCATAGTGGCTTTACACTAGCACCTTCTCTCCCCAGTTGAAGGGAGAACAGCCAGGTAAAGAGGCTATCCTATACCCTGGGAATCCCTGACTGGGGATAGCTTGGAGTAAATTAGAATAGGCTCTAGGGGATGAAAGGAATTTTAGTTAAGGTGGCTTCAAGAAACCTATCTTTGTCCCTTCATTCTGGTCCTCCTTCACTGAAGACAGTTTGGCTGGACCAGAGAATCTGGTCTACAGTATCTAAAGCAGCCTATTGTATTATTTGCAATAAGATGGACTTAAAATGTGTTACAAAGATCCTCTTTTCGCACAAACATTTGAAAATGGGAGAATTGTATGAGGAGGGGAAATAATGAAGTGTAGAGGGAAATTTCAGCTTCTGAGTTATCTGGTTTATTGGTGGTGGATTCTAATCAATTATATTGCTATGCTTTTTTTTGCGTTTGAGTATTTATTTGTTTGTATTTATAAGCAATGTCAAAAATGCCTAGCATAGGTTCATAGGCATTTTTATAGGCATTTAACACTTATATACCTCTTAATAAATACATACATTATAAATTTTCCCAACGTCTGAAAAAGGACAATAGCAATGTATTTTCAATTTGTTTCTTATACAGTGTTTGTCAAGATAATAACCACAATAGAAGGTGGAAAGTTGCATCTGTTTTCTCACTAATTGTTTCTTTTCTTCATTGCACATGCCCTCGGCTTCATTATTGGTGGGTCAATCCTGAATGCTGGGCAGGCTAATGGCTTTGCTATTTCACTTAGAAAAATAAAATCAAGAAACGGTAGGTCAAATTATAAGGGTCACTGATTTTAAGGATGTCCTAAAGGCCTTCTTAAAAACATATCTTTGTCTGGGACCAGGACATGGGCAGTCTGACTTAGTGCTTAGAGATGGTTCCTTGCCTAATGGTTAGAGCCAGGAACAAGAGCTGAGAGTCAGAGACAATGGTCAGAGCCTGATGTGAGCACTCAATTCTCTCTGACAGCGAGAGGTCCCGAGCAGCAAGTGAAATTGCATGTTGCAGAAAAGAAGCCATGAATTCTACTATTATGGCATTGGGTGAAATTCGACTGAATGAGCATTTTCCTTGGTTAGCCCTGTGCTTTGGGGAATAGTGAAGGAGGCACTCATTGATGAGACAGACCGGTGGGTACCACTGAGCTAGTACACAGCACTAAGTGACCAGCATTAGTAGAAAATGACATCCCTAGGGAAGTCGTATTATAAACAAACGACAAGGGCAGACAGATAGTGATTGAAAAGTGAGATGTTTTAGGCCCCGATCCTATAAATATTTAAGCATGTGCATATATTTACTCATGTGAGTAATCCACTGAAGCCAAAAGAACTTCTCATATGAGTAAAGTTATGCATGCGGTTAAATATTTGTAAGATAGGGGCCTTAATTATTATTTAAGATGCAAATCAAGGCACATATGAATGTAGAGGAGGGGCACATACATGATCATACTTTACTAACATCGTAGTCCATGATCCCAAGTTTCAAGCTTTTTAAGAACAGTATTTTAACCAATAAATATGCATGAAACAAATGAGATAGTAAACTGCAGCCCAGGTTTTCATAATGGCATGTACTCAGTTTGCATGTGCTGTAATTCTTCTTTCAAATTACATATATTTTCAGTTTTGTACATGCATACTTATGAAAATCTGGGAGCATGACGATGATTAGCCAGGTTATACTGAAACCACAGTTCTACCACCTGAAAATCAGCCCTAAAATAACTATCATGAAATACAGCAGCTTTTTGCCTCTGTTTTTCCTGTATCTCTGAAACCATCACTGAAGGTGAATGTTAACAAAATCTGTAAACATTGTTCTCTTGTTAAAATTTCATTATATGTTACTACTATATAATAGTATAACTATATAATAGTATAATGGGAAATGGTGAATAAGACTACATGGTTTCTGGGTCTCAATGTCTTCATGAATCTGCAACGTGTCTTTTAAATTTAAGTGTCATTAATTTAATCAGAACAAAGTAGCCAAGCTAGCACAATGAGAGGGTCCCTCATGTACAAGCCACATCTAATCCCACTTCATTCCTATGGTCAGTCGCCAATAACTCCAGCTGCAACTGATTGACAAGTCTTTGCAACTCTGCATTCCAGAACATGTGAGAGATTAAAGGTGGAGTAACAAAACAGTACCATCACATTCTTAAAGCTTCATAAAGAATAGAACTATTCAGGATTCATTAAAAAAACAAAACAACCATGTAACTAGATAGAATACTTTGCAGCCTGCAAGCTTAATATGTAGGGGTTACTTTTACATATCCTGTATGTATTAGAGATTGATTGATTGAAGAGGCAAAGCTCAGATCCCAATTAAGGTTAGATTGAAGTTTGAATTAAGGACACACGTAGGCTAGGGTTTGGATTCAACTTCCCCAAAAATCTGACAAGTTTTTCTCTCCAGATTTTGGCCACAAATGGTGGAACTCACAAGTTCTTCTGCTCTAGCCCAGACTTTAGTTTTCACTGAAGTCAATGAAAAGGGCTCCCAAATGAAGGTGGATCAAGCCCCTAGTGTGGTTTCTGAAATCTTGGGCCACAACCAAACTGGATTTGCAAATAGAGGTTGGAGACGACTGAAATGGAAAATCTGCAGGGGTTTTCTTTGTTTTGTTTTATAAATCCAGGACGAAGAAAACCCTTCTTACACATATTTCTGGAAACTGAGGTATGTGCTAATCTGAAAATGCTGTAAGACAACTTTATGCATTTTGTTTCAGTAAACTTATGGTGAAAATGTAAAAGTTCACACTTACTCAAGTATTTCAGTTAAATCTCAGTTAATGATAGTGTAGGATCCAGCTGCATCCTATATCTGCTTCAATTACAAATATCAGTAGTATATACACTGCGATTTCAAAGAACCATTTCTATGGGTTTAGAACAATACCTTCATTTCATCTCTCAGTGAAATGTCCACAGTTTCTCAAATTAAGAAATCACTTTTTATTAGGATATACCCAAAACATCTTGATGTTAAGATCTGAATGGAGAAATCCACTTTTTTTTCTAAATGCTGAGGGAAAGAGATTAATGTCTTCTACAATGGTGGCAAGGAAACACACTGTTTTGAAGATATCACAAAGAAGCCCAAGATGAGTTCCTTTTGCTGGCTTTACAGTACCAAATAGGTATCATAGCATTGGCAGTTTGCGGGCAACACTGGTTGTCACCTCTACATGCCCAAATTAGTAAAACAGAAGTAAACACTGTGCTCATTTCAGCTATTTTAAAAAACACAGAGGGTTTGAGGCAGGGGAGAAGATGGTCTGCCAAAAAAGCTGTCAAGCTTCTGAGAAAGTCAAACAAACAATGGAAAGTTTAAAAAATGTAGTTATTGACCTTTCATTTATTTCATATACTTTAGTGTTGAACTATGAGAGTGGGGGAATTGATCTAATCTGGTGTACTCTCTTTTAAACTGCAGTGACAAAAAAAAAAGATTTAAAATACAACTAAAAACCCTAGCAGACTAACACATTTTACTTACCTCACTTGGTATTTATAGCTGCTGAGAGAAGCCTAACTCTGCAGAATTCATTGAAAAAATATTTTATCATGAATAATATATGCAAGTGGATTTAGCATAAAATGAAAGTTTATTTGAACTTTGGATGAACCAGTTAGAGGTGGTTCTGAAGTAACAGAAATGTTGAGATAAAAATAAAGGCTTGTTATCTTTATTTAAGCCATGAGGGTCTTTCTGATTTCTACTTTTACCCTACCCTACAAGTGTTATTTACTCCTTCTCATAAAACAAGAACTAGGGGTCGCCAAATGAAATTAATAGGCAGCAAGTTTAAAACAAACAAAAAGAAGTATTTCTTCATACAATACACAGTCAACCTGTGGAACTCTGTCAGAGGATATTGTGGAGGCCAAGACTATTGATAAATTCAAAAGATCTAGATACATTGGAGGATAGGTCAATCAATGGCTATTAGCCAGGATGGGCAGGGATGGTGTCCCTAGCCTCTGTTTGCCAGAAGCTGGGAATGGGTAACAGGATGGATTCTGCTCATTCCCTCTGAGGCACCTGGCATTGGCCACTGTTGGAAGACGGGATACTGGGCTAGATAGACCTTTGGTCTGACCCAGTATTGCTGTTCTTATGTTCTTATCTGCCTCAAAATAAAACTGATCCTGCCTCCATTCCTTTAAGCACCACACAATAGATCTATTCAAGAGAATTACATTCCAGGATGTATATGGTGGGAATATGAATCTTCCTTCTCCCTGAGAAATGCTCACAACCAAATCCTTCATTCTTACAACCTGGCTATGCACTATAACATCTCTGAACCTCTCTTGGTGGTCAACGCTAGAATTCAGTCATTATGACAACCACAGTGCTTCAATGATCATATATATATATATATATATATATATATATTCTCTAATATAGCTTTGCACACAAAGGTATGTCAAGGTTCCTCCCCCACTCTCAACTCTAGGGTACAGATGTGGGGACCTGCATGAAAACCTCCTAAGCTTACTTTCACCAGCTTACGTTAAAACTTCCCCAACGTACAAATTAATTTTATCCTTTGTCCTGGATCTCCACTGCCACCACCAAACTCTAACTGGGTTTACTGGAAACGTGATTTGGACACGTCTTTCCCCCCAAAATCCTCCCAACCCTTGCACCCCACTTCCTGGGAAAGGTTTGGTAAAAATCCTCACCAATTTGCATAGGTGACCACAGACCCAAACCCTTGGATCTGAGAACAATGAAAAAGCATTCAGTTTTCTTACAAGAAGACGTTTAATAGAAGTAGAAGTAAATAGAAATAAAGGAATCACCTCTGCAAAATCAGGATGGTAGATACCTTACAGGATAATTAGATTCAAAACATAGAGAATCCCTCTAGGCAAAACCTTAAGTTACAAAAAAGACACACAGACAGGAATAGTCATTCTATTCAGCACAATTCTTTTCTCAGCCATTTAAAGAAATCATAATCTAACACATACCTAGCTAGATTACTTACTAAAGTTCTAAGACTCCATTCCTGGTCTATCCCCGGCAAAAGCAGCATATAGACAGACACAGACCCTTTGTTTCTCTCCCTCCTCCCAGCTTTTGAAAGTATCTTGTCTCCTCATTGGTCACTTTGGTCAGGTGCCAGCGAGGTTACCTTTAGCTTCTTAACCCTTTACAGGCCAGGAGGGATTTTAAAGGGGTTTACCCTTCCCTTTATATTTATGACAGGTATTCATACCACAGAGTACAGGTACATGGTCATGCTCCAAAGTATGCCTCATTAATGAGATTAATATTTCTCTGGGAGGGGAGGATAACTAGATAGGAGGAGGGACAGACTAGGATCTAGCCAAGGACAGTTCTTCAGGTAGGCAGATGGAAATCATTAGAAGGCAGAGAAAGCTTGAAGATCTTTTTTTCTTTTCTTTTATTGTGTGTTATGACTACCTCAGGTGCTTAGCAAGGATGAGGTTCATTCCAATTTAGGTATTTCCTCCTAACCACTTCACTCATTCCTAGAATCATTGTCACTACTACCAGCAGATTGCTCTTGGTTAGTGAGTATATTAAATGTTTTCTACTTTTAACTTTCTCACCTTTAATATTTATTCTGATATGTTTCTCCATAGATAAATACCAGGCCTTCCACAGTGGCACAGAGAATATAGCAGTAAACATCTGAGAGCGAGACAACCCTGTGAGCTGTTGTAAACACGACGTCTCCGACTCAAGGAATATTTCCAAAATACCTCTGAACAGCATACTAATCCACAGAGGTCTCCCTACCAACACTACAGAAAGAGGGATTCTAGGTGGACTCCTCCTGAAGGTCGAAACAGCAGACTGGACTTCTACATAGAGTGCTTCCGCCGACATGCACGGGCTGAAATTGTGGAAAAGCAGCATCACTTGCCCCATAACCTCAGCCATGCGGAACACAATGCCATCCACAGCCTCAGAAACAACTCTGACATCATAATCAAAAAGGCTGACAAAGGAGGTGCTGTTGTCATCATGAATAGGTCGGAATATGAACAAGAGGCTGCTCGGCAGCTCTCCAACACGAGTTTCTACAAGCCATTACCCTCTGATCCCACTGAGAGTTACCAAAAGCAACTACAGCATTTGCTCAAGAAACTTCCTGAAAAAGCACAAGATCAAATCCGCACAGACACACCCCTGGAACCCCAACCTGGGATATTCTATCTACTACCCAAGATCCATAAACCTGGAAATCCTGGGCGCCCCATCATCTCAGGCATTGGCACCCTGACAGCAGGATTGTCTGGCTATGTAGACTCCCTCCTCAGACCCTACGCTACCAGCACTCCCAGCTATCTTCGAGACACCACTGACTTCCTGAGGAAACTTCAATCCATCGGTGATCTTCCTGATAACACCATCCTGGCCACTATGGATGTAGAAGCCCTCTACACCAACATTCCACACAAAGATGGACTACAAGCCGTCAAGAACACTATCCCCGATAATGTCACGGCTAACGTGGTGGCTGAACTATGTGACTTTGTCCTTACCCATAACTACTTCACATTTGGGGACAATGTATACCTTCAGATCAGCGGCACTGCTATGGGTACCCGCATGGCCCCACAGTATGCCAACATTTTTATGGCTGATTTAGAACAACGCTTCCTCAGCTCTCGTCCCCTAAAGCCCCTACTCTATTTGCGCTATATTGATGACATCTTCATCATCTGGACCCATGGAAAAGAAGCCCTTGAGGAATTCCACCATGATTTCAACAATTTCCATCCCACCACCAACCTCAGCCTGGTCCAGTCTACACAAGAGATCCACTTCCTGGACACTACAGTGCTAATAAACAATGGTCACATAAACACCACCCTATACCGGAAACCTCCTGACCGCTATTCCTACCTGCATGCCTCCAGCTTTCACCCTGACCACACCACACGATCCATCGTCTACAGCCAAGCTCTGCGATACAACCGCATTTGCTCCAACCCCTCAGACAGAGACAAACACCTACAAGATCTCTGTCAAGCTTTCTTACAACTACAATACCCACCTGCAGAAGTAAAGAAGCAGATTGATAGAGCCAGAAGAGTACCCAGAAGTCACCTACTACAGGACAGGCCTAACAAAGAAAATAACAGAACGCCACTAGCCGTCACCTTCAGCCCCCAACTAAAACCCCTCCAATGCATTATTAAGGATCTACAACCTATCCTAAAGGATGACCCAACACTCTCACAAATCTTGGGAGACAGGCCAGTCCTTGCCTACAGACAGCCCCGCAACCTGAAGCAAATACTCACCAACAACCACATACCACACAACAGAACCACTAACCCAGGAACTTATCCTTGCAACAAAGCCCGTTGCCAATTGTGCCCACATATCTATTCAGGGGACACCATCACAGGGCCTAATAACATCAGCCACACTATCAGAGGCTCGTTCACCTGCACATCCACCAATGTGATATATGCCATCATGTGCCAGCAATGCCCCTCTGCCATGTACATTGGTCAAACTGGACAGTCTCTACGTAAAAGAATAAATGGACACAAATCAGATGTCAAGAATTATAACATTCATAAACCAGTCGGAGAACACTTCAATCTCTCTCGTCACGCAATCACAGACATGAAGGTCGCTATCTTAAAACAAAAAAACTTCAAATCCAGACTCCAGTGAGAAACTGCTGAATTGGAATTCATTTGCAAATTGGATACTATTAATTTAGGCTTAAATAGAGACTTGGAGTGGCTAAGTCATTATGCAAGGTAGCCTGTTTCCTCTTGTTTTTTCCTACCCCCCCCCCCAGATGTTCTGGTTTATCTTGGATTTAAACTTGAAGAGTGGTCAGTTTGGATGAGCTATTACCAGCAGGAGAGTGAGTTTGTGTGTGTATGGGGGTGGGGGGAATGTGAGAAAACCTGGATTTGTGCAGGAAATAGCCCAACTTGATTGTCATGCACATTGTGTAAAGAGTTGTCACTTTGGATGGGCTATCACCAGCAGGAGAGTGAATTTGTGTGGGGGGGTGGAGGGTGAGAAAACCTGGATTTGTGCTGGAAATGGCCCACCTGATGATCACTTTAGATAAGCTATTACCAGCAGGACAGTGGGGTGGGAGGAGGTATTGGTTCGTATTCTCTGTGTATATATAAAGTCTGCTGCAGTTTCCACGATATGCATCTGATGAAGTGAGCTGTAGCTCACGAAAGCTTATGCTCTAATAAATTGGTTAGTCTCTAAGGTGCCACAAGTACTCCTTTTCTTTTTGCGAATACGGACTAACACGGCTGTTACTCTGAAACCCTCTCTTCGAAATCTTCAGGCAAGCAGCTGCACATGCAGTTTCACGCTTGATTTCTTTTGAGATGTCACCAGAAGCACTAATGTTCTCATCTGGTGTCAGTACTTGAAACTTCACATCCCAACCACCTCCAAGGCTCTAGTTCCATGTTTACATGCAAAATAATCATTCTTGTTCCCTGGAAACAAGTTTTCAGAGTTGGTACGAACAAGATCTGTTGCTCAGAAGAATGGGAAGACTGGTCAGCAAAATGTGCTTTAATGCCAAAAAAACTGAGAGCAGGCATTTAAGCACTTTTGGAATGAAGAGGGCACTGGATAAACTCTTCAGGGGCAAGGATCATCTTTTCATTATATGTGTCTACAATGCCTAATGCAATGAACCTCAAACGCTGACTGGAACTTCTAGGTGCTACCTGAATGTAAGGGGAGTGTTGCCCCCTTACTAACATTTAGTGGGGGAGTTTTGGTTGGCTTGCTCCCAGTACTAAAAGGGGAAGGGTCTATGGGAAATCAGGACCCTGAGACTGATAGTCCCCAGGAACAATGGGGAGAGGCCAATGCTCCAGGTCATCCTGAATGACAGGGCGAGCAGGCTAATCAGAGAGTCAGGAGGCCAGAGAGGTCCTGTCCTCCGTGTGAGCTGGATTTACCTGGGTCAGACAGAGTGGGACCGAGCTAAGGAGAAATCAGGGGCCCAAGCTAAGCTGGGGAGCAGAGCCGTGCCAGATTCAGAGGGACCAGAAAAGCAGCCCAGAGAGAGCAGACCCTGTCCTGGGAGCAGAGCTGTAGCAACCAGAGCCAGAGGGGCCAAAGAAGCAGCCCAGGGAGCTGGAGGCAGAGCGGCAGCCGTGCTGAGACAGAGTGGTGGAGCTGGGGCTGGAGCAGTCCGGAGCTGGGTGCGGTGAGCAGCTGGGGAGAGTGAGGGGGACCTTGGGCAGTGGGCCCAGCACAGGGAGACACCTCAGCCAAGAGGCTCTGCAGGCCAGGCTTGGATAGTAACCCCAACAGGGCGGGGGCAACACTGGGAAGAAGGGTCCTATCACTTAGAGCCTGAGAGCGTGTGGCCACCACCAGAGCAAGCGTCCAACCCACAGCATCCCTACAGCACAGCCATAAGGTCTGGGACTTACAAGGAACAGACTGTGAACTGCCCTGACGTTCCAGAGACACTGTTTGTGGTGTTCCCTGCCACAGAGCGGGTTGATGTGTTTCCTTTAACCTTTCCCATTTTTCCGTACTCTTTTTAAAATTAATGGTTGATTAAATAACTTACATTTGCTTTAAATTGTATGTAATGGTCAGTGGGTCAGAGAAGTGCCCAGTGCAGACAGAGTACCCCAGAGTGAGGACACTCTAGCCCCTTTCCTAGGTGACCACAGCAGGGTTGGGGGTCGAGCCCCCCAGGAATCCTGGGCCCAGCCTTGTTGGGGTTACGAGGACTCTGCCAGACAGGAGAATGGAAGGGGAGTCCTCAAGAGCAAGGAGGCCACTGGGTAAAGAAAGTGGGAGCGAGGACGCAGATTCTTTCGCTAGCCCACTTCACCGGGGTAGTACAGAAGCCAGGAAAGTTCCCCACAATAGCGTGACTATTCCCCCGCTTACATTAATACAAGTGACATATACAACAACAAGCCCCTGTTATCCACTAAGGTGGACAATATTCGTTTGCATAGGGACTTGAAGTTTCCCTGTCTCTTCCATTTGTGTATTTCTACTTCCCTAATTTATGCAACATTCATCTGTCCATCCAAATATTGTATCCTCTTACATGCCTTTTCTTCTTCTAATCCAATTAGGTTGCATATATTGCAGCTCAGTTTCTTTAAATTTCCTACCACATACCGAATATTTGTGCTATTGTGTTATATCAATTCAATAGACAATTGAAAAAGGGAATTTCAAGCTGTTGTCTCCTAATAGATTAATCAGTTATGTATTCCTGCCTAAAGCCAATGACTGCTGATTGATTCTAAAATGATCATAAGTGAGCAGGGTGGTGGAAACTTGAAGAGTAATTTAATATATCTAATGAGCCCGATTCTCTGGTTTATTAAGTATACTTTGCGCTAGCCCCTGGCATAAAGCTGACTTAAATCCAGCAAGTCTGCTCCCTGTGGTTTCTCTCAGATGGTGGCATAGGGCCACCAAATATGTTCTGGGGACACCACTTGTTCTGGCTGCTGATGCAGGATGCATCCCCAGGAAATGGTGTCATGACCAGGCCAAGCTGCCCCTGCTTATCCCCAGCTACCAAGATACCCCCGCGGTCTTTTACATCCAACACAAAACACAGAGGCCTGAAGGCAAGTTTCCAGTAGCCCTGGAACAGGGACATGGAAATAACAACATGGAAACTTAAGGAAGATTAGAACAAAATGTGGATTACTTATTTGAGGATACGTGTGTGTGTGTGTGTATGTACACACACACACACACTGCAGTCCATTGACTATGACCTGAAGAGTCTGTAAGGATAAAATCTACTTTAAGAGGAGATCTGATCTCTTGCAAGAGAATTACTGAAGTGCACAATCCCAAGGGCCAAAGGGATGTAAAACAGGAGATAGCAAAATGTCTTTGAACTACTGTCAAAATCCATTGGCTGGACACTAAAGAGTGCCATGGGAATATGGAGGCAAATTCTCTCACCAACTAGTAAAGAACAGAAATTGGGGAGGGGAGGGAACTGAATGTTTTTGAGGTTCCATGAAAGCCAATTCAAAAATGTAAATGTAAGGAAGAGAGGATGAGAATAATCCAAACAGCAAAAGCATCTTCTTTTCAAGCCTATTTTCCAGAAAAGAGAAGATATTTCCAATGGTAAAGCAACTAAATTTATAGAAATTGTCATAATGGGAAACTATCAAGGACAAAGCCACCAAAAGTAGAGTACAAAATTGATGGCCACGCTTTATCTAAACACTTGGACTTGTTTTCCAGGGGATAGTAGAGCAGAAGTTAAAAAAGAAAAAAGTAAGATATAAAGCATTTTAGACGTGTTCAAAACCAAGCATAGGCTGAGGGACTTGAGTGTAAAATCTCAGACAACTTGCCTCTTATCCAAGACAGAAGAATATACAAAATGCCAAAAACTTTGCAAGATTCAAATATGGATTGGACTTTTATATGGATAACAACTATCCAGAGTTGTAACAGCCAAAAGAAGAATTGAGGAAGGGATTGAAAACCTCATGCTTCAGAGTTTAAGATGATCTCTAACCATTAGGGATTGGCATGAGACCTTCATGGAGGCAGATTATCCCACATTGGCCTACTACAGGTTTCTCCCACCTTCCTATGAAGCATCTGATTCTGGCCACTGTCAGAGACAGGATACTTGACTAGATGGGCCATGGACCTGACTCAGTCTGACAGTTCCTATTTTCCTATACATAGGAACATAAGAATGGGCATATTGGGTCAAACCAAAGGTCCATCTAACCCAGTATCCTGTCTTCCAACAGTGGCCAATGCCAGGTGCCCCAGAGGGAATGAACAGAACAGGTAATCATCAAGTGATCCATCCTCTGTCGCCCATTCCCAGCTTCTGGCAAACAGAGGCTAGGGACACCATCCCTGTCCACCCTGGCTAAAAGCCATTGATCGACCTATCATTGATGACCATTGATGGATCTATCTTCCATGAATATAGCATGGATTCTCACATAGGAAAACCTGAGGAAAGGAAAGGCCCTACACTTCAGTGGTCATTTCCAGTAAGATATCCTCTTCCCATCAGAAAATTCTTTGAATCATACCAGGAAATTTTGAAGGGCAGAGTATTAAATTGATTACACGTGTTATTACCAATTAAACATGAGCTGCTAGTACAATTCTACAGCAAGAAAGAAAACACAATCCTTGCATAAACAGGGGAATATCAAGTAGAAGTAGGAAGGAGATATTACCTCTGTATATGGCATTAGTGAGACTATTATTGGACTATGTCCAGTTCCAGTGTTCAGACTTCAGAAAGGATGTTGAAAAATTGGAAAGGGTTCAGAAGAGAGCTACAAGAATGATTAGCAATTTGGGGAATGTACTTTATAGTGAGAGACTAAAGAAGCTCAATCCATTTTGTTTATTTAAGCGAAGGTTAAGAGATGACTTAACCATCGTCTATGAGAATCTATATGGGAGACAATTTCTTGTAACAGACTGCTCTTTACCCTAGCAGAAAATCTATCCAATGGTTGGAATATGAAGCTAAACAAATTCAGATATGAAATAAGGAATACTTTTTAAATTATTATTATTACTACCAGAAAGGGTAATTAACCATTAAAACAATGTACCTAAGGACATGTGGATTCCCCATCACTTTGGATCTTTAAATCAAGATGGGATGGATTTTCTTAAACCAAGGTTCTGGCCTTGATTAAAAAATTGAGTTATGTAGGATCATCAGACTAGATTATCAAGTAGTTAATTAGATTTAAAGACTATAAGGAACTATTTGTTTTTTTCTTTGTTTACTTGTTTTAAAAGATTACTTAAAAAACAAGACAAGGATATGAATCTGAAAACTGGAACTAATAAGTAAAAAACCAAGTATGACCTCAGCAACACCCTATTGGAGGTGAGGAAATGATTAATATCTATAACAGTGTGCAAAAAGGTTCATTGAAATTTCTATCTCATCACTTCAAGGGGTTAAAGTAGAGAGTTTGGGGAAATAAAAAGAGGAGACTATCTCAGGATGGAAAGGACATTCAAACCTCACTATCATAAACCAGGCACCTAGATACCATGCCATGTGTATTATCAGACAGGACCAGAACCCCACTCAGTGCATAAAATTCTCTGTATGAAGAGAAGATAGAAGCTGATTATCTAGCTATTGTCTTAATTCAGCTGTCATATCAAAACAGATGAGACTGGATTGTTAAATTTCCATGTTCTTGGATTTAAAATAAAATAAATCAATTGAAAACAAACAGCTACTCTGGAGGTTCTAGATTAAAATCAATACAGAATAAATGTTTACATTGGAAAAAAAGACCAAACAGTACTGCAATGCTATGAATTACACAAGATATACCAACTAACCAATTTACACAATGATCAGAATTTGCATTGTATACTTATTATAATGAAAATACGTTTATAGAATAACTGTTTACAAACTTCTGCTTGGCTCTGATTTCATTATTTACTGTTGGATGAAAATCTGTGATGTTTATCTACCACTTTCTTTGATGTTTCACATCTTGAGTTTGTTTTTTCTTTATTTTTATTAACCTGTCCCTTATTCCCAATGCAATAAATAGCCACTTTGATTTGCAATTCCCTTCAGCCAACTGAACAGAATTATAGTTAAAAAAAACCTGCAGTAATAAATTATTTTGCAGAATTTTCAAAGCAAGAAGGGTTTGAACTTTCCTTTATCCTGTCTATAATTAAGTATTTATTTTATTGTGTTGTTGTCACAGAAATGACAAGCGTTAACTGCAAACACATCCTTTCAAGATGTTACTTCAACAGAGGCTTTTAGTTTCAGTTGTTGCACTGACATAATAATAGAAATATTTTCAGCAGGCGAGTTTAGGGAGGAAGAGAATGTAAGAACCCAAGATTACCTTCATCCTCTTTTAAAGATGCATTTAGTTTTACTTTATTTCTATGAAGCATTCTGAAAGACCTATCTATAGCATATATTACTCCTGAGGGCATTCTGTGCCAAAAAATTAAAAATTCTTCACATAATATTTTAAAATTCCGCAAATTTTATTTGTCAAATAAATGTGGAGGCCCCAGCATGGCATTGGAGAGCACAGACCGCTGGCTGCACGAAGGTGGGAGATCACTGTGCAGCTTCCCCCCACCCCCCCGGGACATGGACCCAACCCTGACACAGGACAAGGGCCCAGGGCCCTGCCCCTCCATACCAGGTGTGCCAGGTGTGGGTGGGCAGGCTCAGCAAGGCAGGATCCAAGTGTGGAGGGGCTCAGTGTAGGGGATCCAGGTGTGGGTAGAGAGAGTTCTGTGTGGGGCAATCTGGGTGCGGGCAGCTCAGTGGGGGATCCCGGTGCGGGGGTGGAATCTGGATGCACAGGGGGTAGTTGGAGGGTTCTCAGTGCAGTGATAATGGGACTCTGCAGGGGGTCCAGGTGAAGGTGATTGGGGTTCAGCAGAGGGCAGGGTCTGCGTGTGGAGGAATAGAGCTTGGAATGCGGGGGTCTGGGTGTAGGGGCTCAGTGGGTGGTCCAGATGCTGAGGGAGTGGGCTCACTGGGATGGGAATCCAGGTACAGCTGCTTGAGGCTTTGTAGGGATCTGGGTGCAGGTGGCTCATTGGGGTGATCCAGGTGCCGGGAGAGTGGGGCTCTTCGGGGACGGGGTATTCTAGGTGCGGGTGGGGTGTGAGGTTTGGTGGGAGGGTCTAGATATGAGGGGGTCTGGATGCACAGGGGTTGGGTGGATGGGGGAGCAGCTCCCTGTAGAGGGAATCCTACCCCTGCAGCTGAGGAGTGATGGGTACAGGAAGTGTGGAGGGGGAGAGAGTTTGCAGAGCTTCCTACAGCCAGGGGAGAAATCTGGGGGTGGGTCTGACACAGTCCTGGATGCCGTGCAGGGGAAGAGGAAGTCCGGACCTCCCCAGCCCAGTGGGACTAGCAGCTGAGCCTGGCATGGGGTAGGAGCCACCATCCAGGTGTTCCCCAGTCCCATCCCCTGCCCTACAGTGATTTACCTCTCTGCCAGCTGCCTTGGGCACCCAAAACATACTGCTGGGGAGGGTTGCATGACCGCTTTTGTGACTTCCCTTTGTTTCCCCATCAGAAAGTTATTTTTCTGCGGGGAAGCAAAGAAATCTGCAGGGGACAAAGTCTGTGCATGCGCAGTGGTGCAGAATTCCCGCAGGAGTAATATATTGACCCAATTTATGTGATGTCCAGTGCCCATATGGTAGCAGCCCGTCACAACAACTAATTTGGGTGTTTGCATGTAACTTGTTATTTGTTCTCTTATTAATATGTTTTGCATTATGTGCTCTAATGATGATTAAATAGCAGTCTTCAAGCCAACCAAGTTAAAAGCTTTCCCCTTTTTTTAGTCTTTATTGAAAATAGATATAAATAATGACTGTAGGATTTAAAATGGACCCTGAGATTTAAATGTTTTCATCAAAGTTTCCATTAAGAAAAAACTTGGTACTATTTTTATAAGCAACACCCTATGGAAAGTAATAAGTCTGTTGTTCATACTTTAATTCTGACAATAGATGAGGTTATATTGAGATGGTTGTGGGTTGCCCAGGACAGACAGTTACCTTTTTTACCCTCCCCACCCCCAACCTTCAGTAACAGAGATACTTGCTGGTGCTTAACTGTGTGCCAGCTCCATGACACCTTCAGTCTATTAGCTACCCAAACAGCCTCATCACTATGCCAGCCCTTACTTTGTCTTGCAGGTTAACAAAAGGTGCAGAGTCTCCGGGTCCCATTGAAGCATTCCACCTATACTGTTCTGCTCTTTAATCACTGAATGCTCACAGTAATACCAGGTTTGCTGTCCCCATAGGAACAATGTGCACATCAGCTTATATGATTCAATTCAGGGTCAACTCCTTGTATAATACCACAGCAATGAGATATATTTATAGTGAAAATAATCATATATTTACTATCAAAGATTAATATTTAAGACAGAGAGAGAGTCAGGATAATGGAAATAGAAGGGTTACATATAAAACAAAATCATAACAAGAAACCTAAAGACTAAAGTCAACAGCTTAACCTTCTGCCTAAGTACGTTTTTTGCACCCCAAATGTCCTTTGCAGCATTTCAACTGAACCTAGTTGAGATCCTGTTTTCATGAATGTAATTGCGTTTCCCAATGACTTCCTAGGTGCAAGGTAAAGGGGCACCTCCTTGCCTTCTACTAATATCCCCAAAGTTCTCTGTGTGTCCTCAGAGACAGTAAGAACCTCCACTGCTTGTTTCTCCTGTTGACTTTGAATATAAATGACTCCAGCATAAATACAGCATGCTCAAGCAAGTATTGTTCATTCTGATAGAGAAATGCTTTTATCTTGGTCTTTCATTGGATGTGTGTATTATCGCTTAATATCCTACTACAGAACTGGATGGGTGAATTTCTGTAGAAAATCATTGAACTTTCTCTGTAGCATGTGAAATTCAGTTAAACTCTTGCTACCTCACCTCTTGACTGTAAATTCCTAGTGTTCTAAACCTCTCTCATTCACCTGACAGCAACTAAAATTAAAACACAGTTCAAGTGTACCATTCACAGATGGAGAAAGACGCAGTCTATGGCAGGTCTCTTTGGATAGAGGAAGGATATTTGTAAAAAGGGACAAAATGCCAACCTTTCTTGAAAGAGCATATTCTTTTACGGCTTCTGCTGCCTCGGTCCTGAATCCTATGTAGCAAACTGTGCTAGTAAATCTGTATTCCAAATGCAGTAATGTCATTTTCAGATGTACTGAATCTCTTTCTGTCCTATCTCAGGCCTCTCCTTCTGCCCCTCCACCCCCACAAACATGATACAGTTCTGTGGTGATCTAGAATCCTATTTTCGACATCTCCAACTCAAGGAATATTTCCAACACACCTCTGAACAACATACTAACCCACATAGACCTTCCTACCAAGACTACAAAAAGAAGGATTCTGGGTGGACTCCTCCTGAAGGTCGAAACAACAGACTGGACTTCTACATAGAGTGCTTCCGCCGACATGCACGGGCTGAAATTGTGGAAAAGCAGCATCACTTGCCCCATAACCTCAGCCGTGCAGAACACAATGCCATCCACAACCTCAGAAACAACTCTGACATTATAATCAGAAAAGCTGACAAAGGAGGTGCTGTTGTCATCATGAATAGGTCGGAATATGAAGAAGAGGCTGCTCGGCAGCTCTCCAACATGAGTTTCTACAAGCCATTACCCTCTGATCCCACTGAGGGTTACCAAAAAAAAACTACACCATTTGCTCAAGAAACTCCCTGAAAAAGCACAAGAACAAATCCGCACAGACACACCCCTGGAACCCTGACCTGGGGTATTCTATCTGCTACCCAAGATCCATAAACCTGGAAATCCTGGGCGCCCCATCATCTCAGGCATTGGCACCCTGACAGCAGGACTGTCTAGCTATGTAGGCTCCCTCCTCAGGCCCTATGCTACCAGCACTCCCAGCTATCTTCGAGACACCACTGACTTCCTGAGGAAACTACAATCCATCAGTGATCTTCCTGAAAACAACATCCTGGCCGCTATGGATGTAGAAGCCCTCTACACCAACATTCCACACAAAGATGGACTACAAGCCGTCAGAAACAGTATCCCCGATAATGTCACGGCAACCCTGGTGGCTGAACTTTGTGACTTTGTCTTCACCGATAACTATTTCAAATTTGGGGATAATGTATACCTTCAAATCAGCGGCACTGCCATGGGTACCCGCATGGCCCCACAGTATGCCAGCATTTTTATGGCTGACTTAGAACAACACTTCCTCCACTTCGTCCCCTAATGTCCCTACTCTACTTGAGCTACATTGATGACATCTTCATCATCTGGACCCATGGAAAAGAAGCCCTTGAGGAATTCCACTATGATTTCAACAATTTCCATCCCACCATCAACCTCAGCCTGGACCAGTCCACACAAGAGATCCACTTCCTGGACACTACAGTGCTAATAAACGATGGTCACATAAACACCACCCTATACCGGAAACCTCCTGACCGCTATTCCTACCTACATGCCTCCAGCTTTCACCCTGACCACACCACACGATCCATTGTCCACAGCCAAGCTCTACAATACAACCACATTTGCTCCAACCCCTCAGAGAGAGACAAACACCTACAAGAGCTCTATCAAGCATTCTTACAACTACAATACCCACCTGCGGAAGTGAAGAAACAGATTGACAGAGCCAGAAGAGTACCCAGAAGTCACCTACTACAGGACAGGCCCAACAAAGAAAATAACAGAATGCTACTACCCATCACCTTCAGCCCCCAACTAAAACCTCTCCAACGCATCATCAAGGATCTACAACCTATCCTGAAGGACGACCCATCTCTTTCACAGATCTTGGGAGACAGGCCAGTCCTTGCTTACAGACAGCCCCCCAACCTGAAGGAAATACTCACCAGCAACCACACACCACACAACAAAAACACTAACCCAGGAGTTAGCCCATTGCAAACTGTGTCCACATATCTATTCAGAGGATACCATCATAGGGCCTAATCACTTCAGCCACACTATCAGAGGCTCGTTCACCTGCACATCTACCAAGGTGATATATGCCATCATGTACTAGCAATGCCCCTCTGCCATGTACATTGGTCAAACTGGACAGTCTCTAAGTAAAAGAATAAATCAACACAAATTAGACGTCACGAATTATAACATTCAGAAACCAGTCGGAGAACACTTCAATCTCTTTGGTCACTCGATTACAGACCTAAAAGTTGCAATTCTTCAACAAAAAAAACTTGATTATCACTACAAAAGGTTCCGCCCCACCGCCCACCCCCGCTCTCCTGCTGGTAATAGCTCACTTTAAGTCATCACTCTGGTTACAGTGTGTATGGTAATATCCATTGTTTCACGTTCTCTATGTATATAAAGCTCCCCACTGTATTTTCCACTGAATGCATCCGATGAAGTGAGCTCTAGCTCACGAAAGCTTATGCTCAAATATATTTGTTAGTCTCTAAGGTGCCAAAAGTACTCCTTTTCTTTTTGCGAATACAGACTAACATGGCTGCTACTCTGAAACCTTTCTGTAGGTTGTTATTCCAACAAATACATTCCAATTCTGCCAGAATGCTTAGGTTTTAGTAAAACACTAGCAGGAAGGTCTTTGATACCTTCAGATTTTGAGCCCGATAAAGCCACTTAAATCAAGTGTATTGGATGAACACACACATTACTAATAGTCATCTAGGCAGGAATCTTACATATACAAGATTCAAGAGAAAAAATCTGGTATAAACCTTTATGGATTGATAGGGACAATATGGAGTAGGTGGAGCAATACTTGGCAAATACTTCAAAAATACTGGGCCACTGAAATCAATGGAGCTATGATGATTTAAGCCGCCTGAGGGTCTGGCCTATTAGCTACATACAGCATATGCAAATAGAGTCAAATACTTTCGGTACCAACTGTGGCACTGTTAGCAATGCAAAAATACAATGCATTGAAATGCAATATATAGCATTAGCAGATTTTTTTAAATCAGTTTTAATAATTGTTATACCAAAAAGTTAAGTTTGATATCTTTTAATAAAAGAATAAATGGGCATGTAATTATTACATTCAGGAAAAGCCCATAGCCCCGGAAAGACTTGAGACAGAAAATGAAAGAGATCACAGTTCATTTAGATGAGTGGCTCTCAACCTTTCCAGACTACTGTACCCCTTTTTGGAGTCTGATTTGTTTTGTGTACCCCCAAGTTTTGACTCACTTAAAAACTACTTGCAAAATCAGACATAAAAATACCAACATGACACAGTACATTACCACTGAAAAATTGCGTACTTCTCATTTTTACCATACAGTTATAAATCAATTGAAATATAAATTTGTACTTACATATCAGTGTATAGTATATGGAGCAGTATACACAAGTCATTGTCTGTATTAAGTTTTAGTTTGTACTGACTTCACTAGTGCTTTTATGTAGCCCGTTGTAAAACTAGGCAAACAGCAAGATGAGTTGACATATCCCCAGAAGACCTCTGTATACCCCCAGGAGTGCGCTAGGCCTGGTTGAGAACCACTGATTTAGACATATAAAAGCTTTATATGTTGAAGTGGTAGTGTTGCAAAGTAAGGGCATTTGTAATTACTATTTCAGATGTGTAAGTCTGCCCAAATCTCATTGATAAGGAGGGAATGTTTCATGAGGGATTAGTCTTTTCAGTAATATACTATAAGATATGTACACAATATTTATATCCTTCCAGATACCCAAGACATAGTACTTATAGAAATATCTGTCCAATCTTCTCCTAGGTTGCCCTGTGATGTCAAATTATTTGTATTGCAGTAGAACCAAGATTGAGGCCCCATCATGCTAGGTGCTATCCGCACACACAGTGAGAAAAAGTCCTTGCAATGAAGAGTTGACTATTTAAATTGACAGGACAGACAAACGTTGGGGGAGGGAGGAGGTACAAAGAAATGAAGTTATTTGCACAAGGTCACATAACACATTGATCATGGGATGAAAGGACCAAGCAATGATGTTCTGCGTGACATAAGCTGGGATGGTGAGTGTCTACTATTATACAAGTGAGAGATCACAAAAATATGATGGATGGACAAACCAGTATTTGTGCTTTACTTAAACGCTCATTAAAACAAAGTTGGAGGCTACATCACCAATGATTAATGGGAATTTTAGTAAGATGCACTATGTCTTATTATGCAAGCTGCCAATTGGAAAAACACTTCACTAGTCTCTCAATGGATCCAGGTAAGGATCTTCAGCATACAACAGAACTGCTAACAGAATGTTGGAAATCATTAAGAGAGGGATAGATAATAAGAAGGAAAATATCACATTGCCTCTATATAAATCCATGGTATGCCCACATCTTGAATACTGCGTGCAGGTGTGGTCACCCCATCTCAAAAAAGATATATTGGAATTGGAAAAGGTTCAGAAAAGGGCAACAAAAATGATTAGGTGTATGGAATGGCTTCCGTATGAGGAGAGATGAGTAAGACTGGGACTTTTCAGCTTAGAAAAGGGACGACTAAGGGGGGATATGATACAGGTCTATAAAATCATGACTGCTGTGGAGAAAGTAAATAAGGAATTGTTATTTACTCCTTCTCATAACACAAAAGCTAGGAGTCACCAGATGAAATTAATAGACAGCAGGTTTAAAACAAACAAACAAAAGGAAGTATTTCTTCACACAATGCACAGTCAACCTGTGGGACTCTTTGCCAGAGGGTGTTGTGAAGGCCAAGACTATAACAGGGTTATAAAAAAGGCCTAGATAAATTCATGGAGGATAGGTCCCATCAATGGCTGCTAGCTAGGATGGGCAGGGATGGTGTCCCTAGCCCATCCTGTTTGCCAGAAGCAGGGAATGGGCGACAAAGAATGTATCACTTGATGATTACATGTTCTGCTCTTCCCTCTGAAGCACCTGGCATTGACCACTGTCAGAAGACAGGATACTGGGCTAGATGGACCTTTGGTCTGAGCCAGTACAGCCATTCTGATGTTCTTATGTTATGTAAGAGAGGAAGTATGGTCCAGTGGTTATATGCTAGTCTGGGATTTGGGGACATGGGTTCAATTTCCTGCTCCACCACAGACTTCCTGTGTTACCTTGGACAAGTCAGTTAGGGCCAACCTTATAAAGTATATAGATGCCTAAAAGGTGCAGATATCTTTAGACACCTAAATCTGTCTCTTAGGATCTCCGTGCCTCAGTTCCCCAATCTATAAAATAGCGACAAAAGCACTTCCCTATCTCACAAAGGCATTGTGGGGATAAATACATCGAAGATTGTGAAGCACTCAGATTAGTGATGGAGACCATATAAATTCCTACATTAGATAACCGAGGCAGGATTCAATGGATCAGTGAGCCTTCAGAAGGCTTATTTTAATTCAGCTCCAAACCTAAGAAACCTACCTCAGCCCAACCGTTGCAGTTTTCCTCAGAAGGAACAAAGCTATTTTGTAGCTGGAGAAAGGATTTACTGAAAACTACTTTTCACTTTTAAACACTGACAGAAACACTCAAATTATTCATGCCCAAGCAGTTCTGGCGAAAAGACAAACATTTGCCAGCTTCATGCAAACGACAAAACATCCCTTTGTACAATATTCCTGTAATCTACCACAACATATGCTTTCCCTATATATGTTTGTCTATGTACTTTTGCCTCTTCTATCAGGCATCTTTCCACATGGCATACTTATAAGTTAGTCCTGTTTGTGCAGTGATGAACTTTGCAGAATGTTTCTGCTTCAACTATGTTATTCTATGGTTGGGGAGAAGTGTAATATTGTCCCTGTGAACTGTGTTTTACACCTTAGAGCCAGGCTAATATTTCTTTTTAATATTTTTCCTTCCCTTCACACACAAATAGACCAAACTCTGACCTGTAATTCCTACAAGTATTGTCAACAACCACAAAACTATTCTGGCTGCAACTCTCTTCTGACTTGGAATGCCACTTGTTATTCCAGTCCTGGATTTCTCTTGAAAGCCCACCCACCATTCTACAAAAGGCCACAGTGATTTTGAAACTAGCACTGATGGAGACAAGGATAAAATTACCAACATCATTACAGTTTTTAAAACAGTTACCAGGAAAGCTTGAGTTGAGTTAAAATAAAAATGAAAACCAAACAAAATAACATTTGAAATCCAGGTTGCAGAGTAGAGTCTCTTCATAGATTAAAGCTGTTTGCATTTTGCTACAGGAGCTGCTCTACAATACTGCTGACGGTCAGAAGGATGGAATTCAGTATAAAGAAACTGGTGGTCAGTGACTTATTGAACACACATTCAACAACCCTTAAAAATCAATTCTTCTAGATCATTTTTAAAAATACTAATTAAAAAGCTATACTGCCAAAATAATGCTAGTCTAATGTGATCATGGCAGAATCAATCATAGCTTAATCACATCCCACCATCGCCTCTACGGGAGGATTACATATGAGAGGCTTCAGGGGAAGGGAAGTTCTTTCGAAATATAATTTAAACTTTACTTCTGAAATATCATGACCATCATGATGAATCACCCACAATCACTGCCCAGAACCACAGTAAATCAGAACTACGATTCACCAGCTATAGTCAATCACGTGAGAGCAGTCAGAAAAAATGGTATTGCCATATACAGTACATGCATTTCAGATTATGTTCACTCAGTAGTGATATGGTGAATTTAGCACTAGTAGAATGCACAGGACTAATAAAATCTTATACAGCATCTAATCAAAACAAACAAAAAATCTAAAGAGATTCAACTGGAGAAAGCTGCATTGCATAAGGTGAATGGGAAATAGTGATTATTTACACTTTGGAAATGAAAAGCCTACTCAGAGGTGGTGTTTTGTGCCTATCCATCATAAGGAAGTAAACGACCTTA
The DNA here is from genome assembly GCF_965140295.1 of Lepidochelys olivacea. Taxonomy (NCBI): domain Eukaryota; kingdom Metazoa; phylum Chordata; order Testudines; family Cheloniidae; genus Lepidochelys; species Lepidochelys olivacea. Next base: position 74,126,864 of record NC_140417.1, on the reverse strand, counting down.
GACGAAGGTTCAAGCTCAGAGGAGCTATTAAAATAGAAAAAATACCGAATTCCCAAAACTTTATTGTGGATTGTTAAGCAAGAGCCTCAAGTAGAGAATCTTGGAGAGGGACAAGAGTGGTGTAGGTGGGCAGAGGGAGGAGGAAGGTTGAATAATCTACTACAGGCCCTGATTTAACAGAATACATAAGCATGCGCTCAATTTTAAGCACATAAATTGTTGACTATTGATACTTATATTTAGGCATATGCTTAAGTACCTTGCCAAATCAGAGCTGGAAAGCAGCTCTATTCCAGAGCAGCCCTACTCACAAAGTCTTATTCTGCATGCCCCAAAAGCCCACTTTATAAGGCCATGGATGGTATTTTTCTAAATTACTCCACGCAAGGATTAGCTCAGTACCAGGGCCGGTGCAACCACTAGGGGAACTAGGCGGTCGCCTAGGGCGCCAAGTGGTTGTAGGAGGCAGTGGAGTGGAGGTGAGGGGGAGCAGGGGGGCGCAGGGAGGGCCGCCTGCAGCGAGTAACGGGGGGGGGGGGCGCACAGGGGAACGGCTCCCCACCCCAGTTCACCTCTGCTCCGCCTCCTCCCTTGAGCATCGCCCCACTCTGCTTCTCTCCCTCCCAGGCTTGCGCGCCAAACAGCTGATTGGCGCCACAAACCTGGGAGGCGGGAGAAGCGGCAGCGTGCTCGGGGAGGAGGCGGAGCAGAGGTGAGCTGGGGCGGGCTCCCCGGGCCGAGGAGAGGGGTGGCAAGGTGGAAGTTTCGCCTGGGGTGCGAAACCTCCTTGCACCGGCTCTGCTCAGTACTTACATATCTAGAGGCAACTGATCTTATTGTCAACAGTAGTTTGGACATTCTTAGCTGCCCTAACAATCCAGAGGTGACCTTTTACATCTTCTTGGATAGCTACCAAAGATGGGCAGAAGGGACCTCAGTTAAATGCCTCATGCTAGACTTTAAAAGGATGGATGATTTTACTCCTTGTGTCTTCTTTTTTAAAAAAAATCAATAATCTTGCTAAAAACTTGCCTATCCTTACAGTGCACAGTCATATGGTTCATTTAATGTACCAAAAGCCTTGAAATTCCACAGAAGAAATTTTGAGCAACAAATCATTCTCTGGAGTCTTGTTCTAATTTACAGTACATAGACATATACTGAAGTCTAATCTCCGTTTTGAAAAGTTGCACAATGCAGGCTACACATTTTTAATGAATAAATTGCATTCATTTATTGTGGGTATCAGAACTATCTTTCTTCAGTAAACTGCAGATGTATTTTAAATGAACTTATGATAAGAAACAGGAGATGTAAAATTCAAATTCACAGTCAAGAGTTTTCATTTTGATTACAGTGATTTCTAGTTTAGAAGGACATGAATACTCAGGAAAGTATTCAAAATTAATCCTATCCTCTGAAGTAGCAATGTAATTAAGAGTAAAATATGATTATTTCATTTCAGATCTTGACATCTAGAGAAAAAAAAGATACAACTGTCTATTTGGTAGTAGCTTAAGGTAGACGGAGGTGTGAAATACTTGAACTGAATTCTAAAATTTCAATCCCAGCTTTGCTGCTTTCCTTCATAGCTGATAGATCAGTGAGTTTAGTAGTCATACATATTCTTTCAAACAGTGAGTGTTAACAGCATCAGATCTGTAAGGAGGTAAGGAGCTGTAGAAGCTGTGCATGCATAGAGACCAGCCCACCTCTCCCTTCCCAAATGCAGGATCAGACACACGAAGGGAGATAGAACACTCTGAGAAATGCAGTGAGAAGTCTGACCACCGTTCCAAACCTTTCCTCCTCCAATTAACTACTGTGCACAATTTCTACTAATGGTAACAGGAGCTAGACAATCCCATCAAGAGAACAGGAACCCTCTGAAGCATAAATGTAGCAGTATTGCTACTGTTAAAGGCTCATCATAATAGGAACACAAGTAGTTAACGTACCTGCCCTTGTTTGGGTTTTCCTACTCTTACTTTCCTGAATTTACCTTTCAGGCCAGTCACCCAGAACCAAATCTAGGTGTCCCTTGGCCAAAACTGACCTCCTTATCTTTTCTCAGACACCTTTTCTACCTCCCACATCCTCTAGCAGGAGTGAGTGGACAAGACCGCCATTTTTCCTGTCAGCCCCATAACATGAAGGGCACCTTCAACTCCTCCATCTCTCTCACCTAGCACATCTAGGTTGTGTCTAACACTTGCTGTTACTTTCTCCATAACATTTTATGGTCTGTCCTTTTCTTTCTGTCCAGACAGCCAATATTCTTCTCCAGGCCCTTCTTATCTCCCCTCTTGAATACTGTAACTTGTTTCTCTCCAGCCTCCCTAACAACTACAGCACCCTATCCAGTCCATACAACATGCAGCTGCTAAGGGCATCTTCCTTGTTCATCATTCAGACCACATCACCTCCAGCCCCATGTAAATACCTCCACTTACTCCCCCTGCTTCACTACATCAATTTCAAGCTTTTCAAGGTCCTTCACAATCCTACTCCCCCTTCCTACCTACCTCCTCTAGTTTCTTACAGCATCACACCCCACCCTCTGTGCTTCATCAAAAAATACCAGCCTCATCCACTATATTGCCAGCTTCTCTACAGACCTCTCCATGCCTTCTGGTGTGCTGCCACTCCTGCATGGAACACCCTCTCTGTATTGACCTGTAGGCTCACTACATTGTCCTTCAAACCACTACTCCAAGACCTGCCTCCGCCATGTTGCCTTAAGAAATCATGACATTAAGAGGCAGACGGGGTAAGCTGACATGTGTGCACATATACACTCAAATATAAGTTGCATTTATTTGATTTTTTTTTCCTGTCCCCCAGCATTGTTACTTGTAAGCTGTTTGAGGAAGAGACCATGTCATCCTCTGTCAGTGTAGAGTACCTAGCACATTGGGGGCGCAATCCTGAATTGGGCATCAGGACACTATTCTGAAATAAATAACTCCTCTGGCTCCAACTCATGCATATACTTGAAAAGCCAGAGCCTCAGCTGGTGTAAAATGACAGTGTCATTGACTTTAATAACTTTCCTTTCTAACAATTCAGGTACATAAGCAGGTGTACAATTTTAAGTGTGTTAAGTAGTCTCAGTGAAGTCAGTGGGACTACTCACGTACATTGCTGCATCAAGGCATTATTCAAAATGCCTGAAACCTTTATTCTGCCAGTCATCCATGTTTATTCTTAGTTTCTCAATGTTTAAAGATCCCCTACTCCTTGAACCTCTCAGCAATGGGGATAACATCTCTAGCAAATGTGTCAATGCCCTTCAAATATTTCAAAACTTTACTTGTTGTGTCAAAGTTCTCTCTCATATAAGGGAGAAAATCCCAAGGCATTTAATTTTTCCTCATAATTTAGATTCTTCAGCCTTCACATCATTTTTCCTACTTTTGCTCATTTCAGGCAAATTAGTAAACAAGAAGTAAATTGAACCATTTCAAAACATTTCCCATTGTCTGCATGCCTAAACCTTAATTGGCTTAGACTTGGTGGGCAATTTTAAGCGGATTGTCCCTGAAAACATTCTTACGTGGACAGAATCATAAATAGCAAATCCTACCACTAAGAGCACTGTAATCAGAACGTAGAAATATAGGATGTGACACTCACCAAACAGTTCTGTGTTTCTTGGGTTGTTCTACAGGTACCTACAGTTCATATGATCTCATCCTACTCAAGGAATGAAGAAATTCCCTGCAGAATCTTATAGGAAACTGCTGGGAATTCCACTCAGGGGAAGTCATTACTGACATCTTCTGCTTAAGATTTCATTTATATATTCAATTAGACGAGTAACTTATTTAACAGCAAACATTTGGGTTAGTTTTTAGAACACACCAGTATCAATTAAGTGACCCCATTTAAAGGCAATGAGAGTCACAATGATAACAGGCTAAAAAATATTTTTTTCAAAGTATTTAACCTACAAGGGCAGTCTTAATATAGAAGAGCCTTGCGTACATGGACTAGATGTACTGTGAATAGCTAATTTGCATCTAAGTATTTATGCGATACTTGTCACTCTGATATCCAATACAAATGCTTTATGATGCTTCCTCCTTCCCACTCTGTTTATTTAACCCATACTTGTTCCATGTTCTTGTGCATGACCATAAAGATAAAACTGACCATCCTAAAAAGCTCAGTAAACAATAAAAGATAAAATATTAAACATTAATTGCAGCACATTCTATGAGAACACCATAGATACCTACATATACAACTCCGGAACATAGACAAATGTACTCACGTTTGGGTTTTTTGTTATGTTTTATTATGGGTCTATTAAAACCATAATCTTCCTGCCCGACATCACCCCCATGCAGACTCTGTGCTTTCCCACCACTGCTGGCTCCTCAATGCAGGCTCCACACACCATACTCCCTACCATCTCACAGATACAGGCTAATATTTTTGCAGCAGATGGCAGCCACACAGAGACTAATTCAATCCCTTTTTGTCCCTCTCGCTTTCTCTAAAATCTGACAACCAAATACAAAATACCAGCCTGAGTCAGTTATGGTTTCATCCTGCCTGCAACATTGAATTACTTTAATAGTGTCTTTTAAAAAAAGGCCAATTCTATTTCAGAAACAACAGGGGAATAGCATGCGCACACACACCCTCACTTGATTTACTGAACCGCTAGATTTACATCACCAGATAGGTAAGAATATATTTCATTGCAACCGACATTGTCTGTCAACAAGGTTCAGCAGGTAATTTACTCAATTTCATATTTCCCTTTGCTGGTCTGTCCTGCTTCTAATGTACTTACTGCAGTTCTGTATCCTTGCAATATGCCTACTGCATCTTTATTGTTTTTATGCCCTGTCATAGCAACCAAGAAAAGAATGCAAAGTTCATTCTGGGGACAAGCCAGGAGAAGGGAAAGCCATATGTTTAACCTCTGCAAGACTAATTTATTTTTTAAGGCTGGTAGGAAGGGGAAAAAAATACTAACAAGCATGATTCATTTCCTATTCACAGAAAGATCTATTCAATTTACTGCACCAACAGTACAACAGAACAAGGATGGCTCTTAGACATAGTGAAGGTCAGTTTGACCTCTGCGCCTAAACTCAGGCTGAAAACTTTAGAAGGGAACTATCGGGCACTAAAGGTGACCACTTAGCATGCATCTGAAATCACCATAGTGCTGAGCATCTATATAGGACATTGTGGGACATAAGAATCTTGAAACAGATAGGGAGAATCTCGAAGAGCTTATAATGTTTGTTATTAGAGATGGGCCTGGACCCAGATGCAAATGTCTCCAATATTTCAGGTTGGCCCATAAAATGGAATGTCAGCCCTTTAAGGCAGTCCCATAGACAGGCACTGCCCATGTTCTTACAGTAAGGCATGTTAGGAATTGTTGTGTAGAGGTGCACTTGAGAGTTGGAGACTGGCAAAGAAATGTATGCTGGAAAAGGGAGCAGGAGCTGCTGGTGGGACTCTCCAGTGAAAAGACTAGAAGGAAACTAAGGAGGAAGCAAGTCCAGTGGTGGGTTTCTCCAATCAAAGAGCCTGGTAGGGGGTTAGGAGGAAGCCTGGGAGATAACCTGGGCAAAGGCTACAATTATGTGTAAAGCACCCTAAGAACTAGGTGTTGTTTCGCTGAGTGCCAGACATAGATGAATCTCAGAAAAGAAGCAAAGGAGCTGTAACAGAGGCAAAGAAAGTAGCCTTGAGGGAGAGAAGTGGAGAGTCTGGATTTGGGCCTGGTGCCTGCTTTGTTATATGGGTACACAGACTGGTGGAAAGAGACGATGGGAGCCCTCTTCACTAGTGAGGGATTACCTTAGAAAAATACTGGGTGAAGACTGATTCAGACTCTCAAGGGAAGGATGTGAAACAGAGAAACAGACAATGGATGAAGGTTCAGACTTGTATCTGTAAGTTTGTTAATTTGGACTCATGTTACCTTGGAAGGAGTAGAGTTTTGGTTTAGCTGAAGAGCTAAACTAACCAACCAGTGGAGGAAACTGACCACATTAGCACACTGACCAGCTAAGAGAGCCTACCTTACAGGCCTATGATACAGGCTGAGACCAGACATGTAGTATAGATTTAGATCTAAGCTTCCACAAAGTTTGAGGATGTTTTACTCTAGGGTTTTAGTTCAGGCCCATCTCTATTTCTTGTATCTATTTGAAGTTTATATTGTATTTGTATTTATTTGAACATTCTTAGAATGTGGACAGAGTAGGATGTAAGAGCCACTAAGTGCAGAAGAGTCTGAAGAGACAAATATACACTGTTTGACAGCTACAAATGGTACACATAGGCTTTTTGAGCTGTCTCCTGCTCCCTTTCTGTGCAACAGTGGTTGTTTCTACTTTTGAAGTTAGGAGGCATCCCCTAAAGAATATCTTCCGAATGATCAGAGGAAGAATCCAAGTGTTTTGACAACTACATATAAAACTGCATTTAAAAGTGCTTCTCCTATAATGTTATGTAAGGCGGCCACAATTTAAACAAGAAAATTTAATAGTCCTTAGCCTAAAATCAAACAGAGCTAAACAAAAAAACCCCACGCATCTTTTTTTGCACAGCACAAAATGTGCCTCTCTGTTGTAGGATTCTGCATAAGACTTCAGATATCCATCTCAGAGGATAGGCGAGTGACTGATTACATGTGAAACAAGCAATGGCATTTGACTGTCTAGTATGAAGGGCTTTGGCATGAAGCAGCCAAACCTCTACCTTCTAAAGACTAAACCCAACTAGCTCAAAATCCCAGAGCCTCAGAAGGTCTACAAAAGTGATTCTTCTGCTTGGCGTACCATGGGACAAACCAGCTTACATATTAGACTCTTGATGGCTCGTGGAAACCATAAATTAGAAACAGTTCTACCTTAAAAATGTTGTTTAAGAGATCTACTATCCCCAAAACAATTCACCACAGTTTGTTTTTTAAATTATTAATATTACAAAGGACATTTGCAGAACAACATTATCTGCTTTCAGAGGCCAACATCTGCTGCTACTACTTATTCTCTTCTGGAACTTATATCCCTGTATTTTGGCATAATTATAGTCATCTGCTCTAACCAACTGTGATGCCACTAAGGGAGGTTTACATGGCTTCCTCTCAAAATCATGACTTGGCCCAGTTTTCCTCAAAATTCAGTTCAGGCTCACTGAAAGGTTGTGAGCAAAAAATAGTGAATTTTGCACAGTAAAAGCCCTGTGAGGAAGCCTGTTGTGAGCTTACCACTAGTCCTTCTGTGGAAGAAAAGGTGTGTATTTTCATACTGATCAGATTCCCCCATTTGCTTAATCTACTCAGGCATGCAATCCACAAAGGTACATTTCCTTAGTCAGAATCTAGCATATCCATGAGCTTGTGCTTTTAAGGGCCCTATTTTAAATTCCAACTAATCAAACTACTACAATTAATTACAAAGTGCCTCGAATTATATTAAAATAGTAAAATCTGGAATCTCTTGAAGGATAAGAAAAAAATAGGGTAACTGATTTAACCAACCACTGTATGGCACTATTTCCCACACACCAAATAATCCTCCTGTCCTCTGCCTCCACCTCAATATTTCTGTATTCTTAAAGATGGACTTTCATGATAAGGCAATCTATCAAATAACTCCCACTCTCACAAACGCACCTATTTGTCTTTCCCTTACTAACATTATTTTCCTTGGAACTTTTGCTTAACAAAAGCATTGTGTTTTTATGGGGGCATATACCAAGCTTACCTTCAGTAAAGTCCCATTATTCCCTTTTCCCAAAGTATATGCACCACTAAGTAATGTTAAAGGCATTTATGCATGTGCAACAAGAGAAGAACAGAGATTATTCTGCTGAAGTTGTGATATCACAATCATTCATGGCAATAAAGGATTACATTATAATAATAATACTCAGCACTGAAAGACTTTTACACATCTTCAAAGTATAGTAAAAACATTAACTGAAGTCATCCCGACACCCCAGTGTGCTAAGTATTACCAACAAATAAACACTTCTTCAGTGCAGGATACAACAGAAGCTGGATTTTCAATATTGCTGAATGAAAAAATAGGGAAGAAAAATGTATAAACTATTCAAATTGCAAAGGAAATTTGGATTTGACCATGTTTAGCATGCCTTTGTTTTTACTGTCCATGATCATTTAAGCACTTGAGCTTTACTTCTGCAAAATACTCATACGAAGCACATTTGAAACTTCAATTTTCAAATTTTCACTGAAAGTGACTGTAAAATTTGGCACTGGTGATTCAAAAGGTTCAAGTTAATTATACTAGTCATCCCAGTCAGAGATCAGAAAAATGACCACATAGACCAATGTAACTAGGCCACAGGTACTGGAACAAGGGGTGCTGCCGCACCCGCTGGCTTGAAGTGGTAATAACAACCCAAATACAAGTTTTCCGCCTTCAGCACCCATACTGTAAAAACTGTTCCAGTACCACTGAACTAAGCAATACAAACTGTGACGGTTCACAGATTGTGATCCATCTACAAACCAAGTTTCAATCACTTGAAATTGGAAAATAATTCAGAATTCATTTCTACATTTTAAGATCTGTTTATGGACAATTCAACACACATGAAAAAAGGAGAAATTATTTGCTCAGGTCTAGTTGTGAATAGAGCTGGGAATGAGCTGCACAGCACAGCTCCAAGTCTGAACCTCCTGCAGATTTGACTCAAAGAGACACTACATTCCAATCTGGATGCAAAATTCCATGATGTTTGCATCTGGGATATTGTTCAGACCTATTTCTAGCTGAGAGAGCGAAACTTCTTATTCAAACATAAATTACACCACTAACAAGGGGAATAGGCATACTTACTGGCAAAAAAATTGTATGTGTTAGCTGAACTTTCTATTTGTATTACAAAAATCTCTTAATTTGCCATATTGCCAAAGCCTCTTTTTTTAAAGACCTGATCCAATGTAAGTCAATAGACATACTCCCACTGACCTAATGAGAGTTTGTTCTATATAAATTGAACCTCAAGGAACGTTGCCTGAGATTAAGCCATATCCAAGTTACCTACCTAAATCATTACTACAGTTTCAGACATGCATTATTTGTGCCAAATGTCTTAATAATTTAGGAATTCAAAGTTTCACAAAAGCTTGGTTCACAGCATTACAGATGGCAAAACCACACTTTATCTTTCAGAGTTTGACTGGACAGTGGTATCAATCCTGTATGAAGAATACATCAGTTAATGAAACTGCTGTAATTTATGTAGAAAATTACAGAGATTCAAAGCTAAATGGAAACCAGTGCTCAAATTGCTATGATGTAGACAGAAAGGGAACATACCACCAATTATGGTTGTTTCGGGAGGTATATTTCATTCTCCCCAACAGCTCTGAGAATAAAAGAACATTTTACAAGTACATTCTCAAGTAGAGCTGGGAAAATAAATTCAAGGAAAAGAAGAAACAGCTTGAATTTTAATTCACATCTCAAAATGAATCAATTGTATATAAGATGTATTTTTAATAGTGAAGAACCCACCCTCTTTTGCTCCCTTACCCAAGAAGTCTGTTTCACAAATGTTGTGAGTCTCGGGGGTTTAGTAGGCTCCAAAAATTAATTACATTTTACCACTGACAAAGGGAAATCCAGAGAGGTTGTCTGAAACTCAGTAGAAAAAGTGCCAGTCCAACGATTCCCACCTCTTAATTGAAATATGTGGCAAAGTATCATGAGGTCAAGAAAGAAGGGGTTGGAAAGCAAGTGCAGTAGGACTATCGGGTGTGGATACAACTTCCACCCGCGTGCACCTTTCCCCACCCAAATCTATCTAAATTTCTTCTGCCCCCAAAATAAGAGATGTTCTAAAGCCACTGTAAGTGAAGGGATAAGATGTGAACGGAGAATGTTCTAAATTGGACTATGAAGAAGGGAATATGGATTATGTAAAAGGAGGAAAAAAAGGAGACACACCATGTTCTCCTTAATTTTTGGAGCATTTCTGAACCAAAACTCTGCATACCTGCAAAGGTTAAGTTATCACTACTGTAAAGTCACTTGCTAATCATTTGACTTTTTAAAAATTTTCATTTGTTTGAAACAACCCTCTCTGCATACTGAAAATAAAAGTCTACCCTACTGTAGTGATTACTCTTGTGCAATTTGTCAAACCTTTTTTCCCCACAGTTCAAATTTGGCTTGAAAATAATTTTATTTTGTTTACTTCCTTACTAGTGCCCCAGCAGCATTCATTTATGTCAGCAAACTACTTACGCGGTGTCATTTATGTTGAAGCACTCCATAAACTTATGGTATTAAAGACCACACATCATCATCATCAAGTAGCTCTGAGGCTACTGTCTGTTAGTTTACTCCTGCTGGCCAGACAGCAGAGAGAGAGAGAACAAAAGTACATAAAACATACAATTTTCTTCCAAGTTCTAAATATCTTTAATGTAAAGAATATATTTGTAGTGCCTGTATCAAGGATATTTACAACTTGACAGGCATTATCCACATTTTAACAATTTTAAGCTGGGTCAGATTTTGAAGCTAATTAACTGAACATTGTCTTTTAATGTATTTTCAATACAACTAAATACTCTCCCTGCTCTTATTTACGTCACAAGATGTAACAGTTGTAAAGAATTTTAAATATATTAAAATAATTGTTGCTTTTCTTAAACTGTCAGATCAGCTAGAACTGTGAGAACATCAGTATTGTCAAAAGCCAGGAATCGTAAAGACCAGCAGCTCCTTGTAAGGCATCTCTGCTAATGTGCCTCAATCTTGACCTGAAAAGTCCCGGCTGTTCCAGTCCTCAGGCTCTCATAGGCAGAGACTGCTGGCTGTGACGAATTTTAACTGAATTGAATGCAACTGAAAGGCACCAGATTAACAACAGTGGAAAATAAAGCTCCCTGTTTACCTTCAGAAGAGAAAAAAGAAGAGCAAAATCAAGGCAAGATTGGCCTAAACTAATCCCAAAAACGTGCCTCAAACCTCTTCAGGAAAAGTCACTAAGGGTGAAAGACTAGTTCCAGCTGCGCACACACCCAGGTCTGTCTAGACTAGAATTTGGAAGATGTTAGTTAACCCACATTAATAGTGTCATAGGCTTTTTACTCATCCAAGTTAGCATGTGTTAAAGGCACATTGCCTTGACTATACTATACTGGTAACAGTTGTCGCTTAACTGACATTTTCCAAATCCTAGTCTAGACGTTCCCCAGCACACTGAGATTTTGCTGATATTAATTAAGGATGATTGATTAAGGATTTTGGGACAGAAAACAGACTGTAACCACTATTTTTTCATACAGGCCACTAGACAGCTGCACAACAGTAATACATTTTAATCATTACCAATCCATTCTGTATTCAAGTAGGTGAATAAACAGTGAAAGGCTCCATATCTCTTTATCAATTCTTCCCCACTTGGTGGGTTTAGGTCACGTTTTTATATGCAGAATATTACAAAAAAAAGCATTTATACCAAAACCAGTATTAGAATTGGCTGTGCATTTCACTTGTAGTTTAAAATTCAGTATCATTATTAAGTCTGTTTGCAAAGTCAAGGTAACTGGATTTTCTCTCAGTATACTGCACCAGAGAAATTTCTTTCATTTTAATGGAAAACTGAAGGGTAAGCTAAAAGCTAATGCAATCTTCTTGACAAATGCACTAATGGCAAAATATCTGCTTCTTAAAGCATGTTCTTCAATTCAGTGGTCTGTATCTACCACTGAATTTTGTCCTTTAAAACTCATTGATTTTTTTTCTGCTGACTTTTACAATACAAATGTCATTGTTAGATAAAATAATTGAACCAAGTAATCTATTCACCAACTGGAGAGAGAGTCTTTCACTGACTTCATCCTCATCTATCACAATCTAATGTGAATCTAACATCATTTTGTTAACAGGCAAGTTGTACTTACTTTTAATTTGAGTCACTAGATATGTTGAATACCAGGAGCACATACTGAGGAGGCATTTCTGAACCTGTAAACTGTTGGTAGTTGTCTCAAGAATGACAACTTACTATGAGTGTGGGCATTTTTCAAGACTGGCCCTATGTACTAGCAGGCTGTAGTTCAATTCCAAACCAGAGTTTTGTCTCATATCCAATATTGATACTGCTATGCAATACTAGATGCTGCATTGTCAAATGTGCCATATTTGAATCAGTCACTATGTGCAAGCAGAACTTACATGGATCCTATCGAATTTTACAAACATAACTGGGAATGAAATTGAGGTCCTAGCTGCCATAAATATAAAGGGAAGGGTAAACACCTTTAAAATCCCTTCTGGCCAGAGGAAAAACCCTTTCACCCGTAACGGGTTAAGAAGTTAGGATAACCTCGCTGGCACCTGACCAAAATGACCAATGAGGAGACGAGATACTTTCAAAGCTGGAGGGGGGAGAAACAAAGGTTCTGTCTGTTTTTTTTTTTTGTCCAGGAACAGAAAAGGAATGGAGTCTTAGAATTTACTAAGTAATCTAGTTAGATATGCGTTAGATTCTGTTTTGTTTAAATGGCTGATAAAATAAGTTGTGCTGAATGGAATGTATATTCCTGTTTTTGTGTCTTTTTGTAACTTAAGGTTTTGCCTAGAGGGATTCTCTATGATTTGAATCTGATTATCCTGTAAGGTATTTACCATCCTGATTTTACAGAGGTGATTCTTTTACTTTTTCTTCAATTAAAATTCTTCTTTTAAGAACCTGATTGCTTTTTCATTGTTCCTAAGATCCAAGGGTTTGGGTCTGTGTTCACCTATGCAAATTGGTGAGGATTTTTATCAAGCCTTCCCCAGGAAAGGGGGTGTAGGGTTTGGGGAGGATTTTGGGGGGAAAGACATTTCCAAGCGGGCTCTTTCCCTGTTATATATTTGTTAGTCGCTTGGTGGTGGCAGCAATAAAGTCCAAGGGCAAAAGGTAAAATAGTTTGTACCTTGGGGAAGTTTTAACCTAAGCTGGTAAAAATAAGCTGAGGGGGTTTTCATGCAGATCCCCACATCTGTACCCTAGAGTTCGATGCTGCATTGTCAAATGTGCCATATTTGAATCAATCACTATGTGCAAGCAGAACTTACATGGATCCTATCGAATTTTACAAACATAACTTGGGATGAAATTTAGGTCCTAGCTAACATCCCTCAAGCTGCGTATGAGCCAAACTACATTAAGGGCTTTTCTACATGGGGATTGTAAACCAAATCAAATTGAGTTAACCCGGTTTGGAAATGCTTGAGTTCACACAACGCAATCCATCACTGCTGGAGTCCGCTTGCCAAGTGGACTCGGTTTGCTTCACCTGATATAGCATGGTCTTTTGTTCCTGTTCATGTAATAGGTGTGCACCACTTTTTGCATGCTTCCAATGGCAATCCCACAATGCTTTGCAGGTTGACCATTACTGACCTGTTTACTTGTATGCCTTCCCTGCCCTGATATCAAGAAGGACCCTTCCCCTCTTTAAAAAGTGACACAAAGCCAGATTTTGTCGCTTTGCGCCTGGATCCCAGTGTATCATTATTGTGGGGATACAACCATGATAGCACTCCAGGGGTCCCACAACACACCTTTCACAGCTGCTTGAAGTTGTCCTGAGACCCTAAATCTCATTGCCCTCGGTGGAGATGCTTAGGTTCAGGAAGCTCTCATGCCCAGCCATAGGAATAAGGACCTTTTTGTGGACATTGCAAAGGAGATGTCCGTGAGGGGTCACGACTGGACACCAACAAGTACCGAAGAAAGAGCAAGCATCTAACAAGAAGTACATTGTTTCATCCCTTAATTCAATCTGGTAGGGGACAGATGACCTGCCCACTTGTTGATGAACTGGACAGGATTCTACACAAATTATAGTACAACCCATCAGAGACTCCATTCGGAGCCAGCTGCCTGCACTCTCCCTGCCACCCGCAATGAACAGCAAGACCTACTGGAGGATGAGCAGGAACAGAGAGCAGACACCAGAGAAGAGCTGCCCTGACAGCAGGATCTTTTTGTGACTCGGTACCCTGACAATGGCCAGCTGGAAAGCCAGCCCCACTCCTGCCCTGCTACTATGAACCCTGATTCCTATCCTGCTTTGGCTGACACAAATCCCAGCCAAAGAGTCAGATGACCTGGAAGGAACTTCAGTATGTTAGTACCTTTGTTTACAGTTTATTTTTGGTGGCAGATGAGACCTAAGAGCTCCCCTCGTGCTGCCCACCAGCATGATGCATTCATTATCTGTACCACACACCCAGGGCATATTTAAAAAAACAAAAGCATTCATTTGTGCAAAATTCAACAGTTTATTGAGACTGTTCTTACAGGGGAAGAAATATGGTTAGTCTTCACAGTTCACATGAGATGTAAGTGCACTTTGCAAGTCCGGTCAAGGCACATACAATATTGCTCCCTGCTGATATTCAAATGCCCAACAACACACACTGTAGAAGACAGTCATTGCAGGACCCTATCTATTTTTCTCAGCACTTTCTCCATGTTTGCAGGGAAGATATAGCAGAAGTTAAGACTGCAAAATAGCTCGATTTTGTTTGGCGTGTTATAGGGAATAGCCACAACCCCAGCCTCCGATATAGTTTGTACATTCTTTCCACACCTGCCTGCAGCACTTCTGGGAGGACTATTCTCTGCCTTGTAGTCACTTGCCTCAATGTAATGTCACAGGGAGAGAACAGACTATAGGGAAGTAGGGGAGATTACCATCCTGTTGACCCCCATAGCTCCCCCTCTTTAGATTCCCAATATGAGAGGAGCAGCACCAGTGCACCATCAAAACTGCAAAAAACAACCTGGGGTGGGGGGTGGTTGAGGCTAACTGCATGAAAGCAGATACAGCAGACTGAAATCCAAATGCACGCAGCAAGCGCCATACACCCAGACTACTTACCATCTCTGAGTTTTCCCCAATGAATGGCAGGAGTCTCAGGGAGGAAAGCACATTACACGTACTGAAGAAAGCTATCACGATTCATCTGTAATATGAACGAACAATAAGCAACTTGTTTCCCCACTACTCCCACAGCCACAGCACCTGCAACAGCCAGACCATTGAGGACAGGGCCCCTATGCACCGCTGAAAGTACATACATGGCCAACCTGAGGGGGAGAAAAAGGAAGACTCAGGGCAAGATGTTTGCAGAACTCATGGCATAGTCACAGAGGAATGCCCTGCTGGTTGAGAAGTGGAGGCTGTACATGAGGACCCAGAGGGAGAGAGAAATGCAGTTCTCCCAAGAGATTGTGGCAGTGATTGAGGACAGCATCACAATGGCCCAGGAAAAGTGTGGCTGTGGCCAAGGACAGCAATACCACAGCAAAGGGGAGTATGGCAAAAAGAGAGATGCAGAGGCTACTCATGGACACTGTCCTGAGCCAGAATGCCCTCCTGCAAAACATGCTCTTGCCAGGCCAGCAGGCTCTGCAGTCCCATAATTTGAGACCCAGCCATGTCCTTCAGTCCCTGGACAGTGCTGGCTACTGGGACTACAGTAAATCCTAAACTCCACATCCCTAGAGCAGTGCTCCCAGCAGCTCTCATTCACCTCTTAGATCCAACCTCTGGGTACCTGGGAGTCCAGCTCTTTTGAGTTCTTGCAATGTCCCTGAAATTTCTGAGCCAAGCCACTTAACACCAGGACCCATGTGGTCGAGAACAGCCAGAGGCAAGGCATATGCAAGCCTTTAACACACACCTCCCATACTCCCTATTGTTATACTTGGAATGTTGTTACTATTGCATTTTTGAGTTTTGTTGGCAGTGTCACAGGAATGAAAGGTTGTGTGTATAGTTGGTTACTTAAGAAGATTGTATCTGGAAATACATTTAACAAACCAATGACATTTTTCTATTGCTTTTATTAAAACTATTATTGGATTTTTGTTGTTGTTTCATAACAAAAGTGTTGTTATTTAACAACATTTAACAGAGAGAATCTTTTAAGTAAAGCAGAAATAATTCACAGGGTTTTGACAAAAGCACATGGGGAACGTTAATCTTCAACGACGCACACACTCTCACAAATCTTGGGAGACAGGCCAGTCCTTGCCTACAGACAGCCCCGCAACCTGAAGCAAATACTCACCAACAACCACATACCACACAACAGAACCACTAACCCAGGAACTTATCCTTGCAACAAAGCCCGTTGCCAATTGTGCCCACATATCTATTCAGGGGACACCATCACAGGGCCTAATAACATCAGCCACACTATCAGAGGCTCGTTCACCTGCACATCCACCAATGTGATATATGCCATCATGTGCCAGCAATGCCCCTCTGCCATGTACATTGGTCAAACTGGACAGTCTCTACGTAAAAGAATAAATGGACACAAATCAGATGTCAAGAATTATAACATTCATAAACCAGTCGGAGAACACTTCAATCTCTCTGGTCACGCAATCACAGACATGAAGGTCGCTATCTTAAAACAAAAAAACTTCAAATCCAGACTCCAGCGAGAAACTGCTGAATTGGAATTCATTTGCAAATTGGATACTATTAATTTAGGCTTAAATAGAGACTGGGAGTGGCTAAGTCATTATGCAAGGTAGCCTGTTTCCTCTTCTTTTTTCCTACCCCCCCCCCCCCAGATGTTCTGGTTTAACTTGGATTTAAACTTGGAGAGTGGTCAGTTTGGATGAGCTATTACCAGCAGGAGAGTGAGTTTGTGTGTGTATGGGGTAGGGGGGTGTGTGAGAAAACCTGGATTTGTGCTGGAAATGGCCCACCTTGATTATCATGCACATTGTAGGGAGAATGGTCACTTTGGATGAGCTATTACCAGCAGGATAGTGAGTTTGTGTGTGTGGTTTTTGGGAGGGGGGTGAGAGGGTGAGAGAACCTGGATTTGTGCAGGAAATGGCCCAACTTGATTATCATGCACATTGTGTAAAGAGTTGTCACTTTGGATGGGCTATCACCAGCAGGAGAGTGAATTTGTGTGGGGGGGTGGAGGGTGAGAAAACCTGGATTTGTGCTGGAAATGGCCCAACCTGATGATCACCTTAGATAAGCTATTACCAGCAGGACAGTGGGGTGGGAGGAGGTATTGTTTCATATTCTCTCTGTGTGTATATAAAGTCTGCTGCAGTTTCCGCAGTATGCATCCTATGAAGTGAGCTGTAGCTCACGAAAGCTCATGCTCAAATAAATTGGTTAGTTTCTAAGGTGCCACAAGTACTCCTTTTCTTTTTGCGAATACAGACTAACACGGCTGTTACTCTGAAACACAATACCCCTGTGCATTTACATCTGTAAACCTGTAGCAGTGGTCCACCAGTCCTTGGAGTACCATGGAGAAATAACCCTTTCTGTTTATAAATTTTGTACCCTGGTGAGGGGAAGGGTAGGGCACAAGATAGGAATATAACATAAGGTTATAAGAACATAAGAATGGCCCTACTGGGTCAGACGAAAGGTCCATCTAGCCCAGTATCCTGTCTTCCAACAGCGGCCAATGCCAGGTGCCCCAGAGGGAGTGAACAGAACATGTAGTCATCAAGTGATCCATCCCCCGTCGCTCATTCCCAGCTTCTGGCAAACAGAGGCTAGGGACACCACTCCTGCCCATCCTGGCCAACAGCCATTCATAGGACCTATCCTCCATGAATTTATCTAGTTCTTTTTTGAACGCTGTTATAGTCTTGGCCTTCACAACATCTTCTGGCAAGGAGTTGCACAGGTTGACTATGCATTGTGTGAAGAAATACTTCCTTTTGTTTGTTTTGAACCTGCTGCCTATTAGTTTCATTTGGTGATCCCTAGTTCTTGTGTTATGAGAAGTGGTAAACATCTCTTCCTTAACTACTTTCTCTACACCAGTCATGATTTTATAGCCCTCAGTTGTATCTCCCCTTAGCCATCTCGTTTCCAAGCTGAAAAGTCCCAGTCTTATTAATCTCTCCTCATACGGAAGCCATTCCATACCCCTAATAATTTCTGTTGCCCCATTCTGAACCTTTTCCAATTCCAATATATCTTTTTTGAGATGGGGCGACCACATCTGCACACAGTATTCAAGATGTGCCAGGGATTTATATAGCGGCAACATGATATTTTCTGTTCTATTATCTATCCCTTTATTAATGATTCCCAGCATTCTGTTTGCTTTATTGATTGCCGCTGCACATTGAGTGGATGTTTTCAGAGAACTATCCACAATGACTCCATGATCTCTTTCTTGAGTGGTAACAGGTAATTCAGACCCCATCATTTTATATGTATAGTTGGGATAATGCTTTCCAGTGTGCAAAACCATCAATAATCTCCTGAGCACTACCTAGGTCCCTGACCCGGTTAGCGAGCATGTTATCAATGGCATAGCAGACCTGTATGGGAATGGCCCCAAAAGTTGATCTTCCTATGCCGAATTGGTTAGCTACAGACCAGTAACATTCTGGGGTGGCCAGCTTCTACATGGCAATTGCAACCCATTTCTCCATTGGTGTAAGGCACTGCATGTTGGTATGCTGTCACTGAAGCTCCAGGGCCAATTCTGCACAGATCTCAGAAAGATAGCCCACTCCATCCTGAAGTTTTTTTTGATGCTGCTGGTCATCCCAGGTCTGCAATATGATCCTCTCCCACCAATATGTGCTGGTTTTCTGGCCCAGAAACAAAGCTGAATGCTGCGTAGGTGATCCAGGAACTCATCCTCTTGCTCCAACAGTTCTCATCCTCCTGTTCTTCCACTTTCTCCTGCTGCCACCACTGCAGACTATCTTCCTGCTGCCTGAGGAATTGCAGCTACTGCCATAGATAATTATCCTGCTCCCACATCATCTGTTCAATGGTGTGATGGGAGAAGTTCAATGCCAAATTTCTCTGGAGCTGAGTGCTGTAATTTAGCCCAAGCAGACTCTACGATATTCAGATTTGTCACCACAATGACATGGAGCATTGTTGGCCATGACCAGTTCTTAAATGGCACAAGCCAGTCCAGAAAGAAGGTATGGGATGAAGACAGTAGAAAAAACTATTTTTTTAATTGAACCCACCTGGCTTCCCACAATTCACAGCAAGAAGTATCCGAGGATGCACTCTGCTCAGCAGCAAAGCAAAGAACCACAGATACCCTGGAGTACGCTACGTTCTCAGTTCACAGCAAACTCTGTGTTCACACAATATGAATTGAAAACTGAACATGTGTTCTGTGTGCTCACAATTGGTATGACTCGCATACGGTAAGTTACCAGCCATGCATCAGAAAGCTTTGAATTAAACTTAATTCACTAACTAACCTTAATTTGAAACACCTTAAGAATCCCCCTCCCCACCCATCACACCAGATGAGTTTAAGGGACAAAGGAAGTAGTTTACATCAAACATCTGATGTCAACCAGTAGACTACGCTAAGGTTAAACAACAATTAAGCTAAATAATACTACTGCTTTGCACTTATAGGGCAACTTTCATTCAAAGCTCTCAAAAGCGCCTTGCAAACATTAATTCATTCATACAGTGCCTCTGACATAAGAATTATAATTAGTTTACAGATGGGTAAAGTAAGGCCTAGAGTAGTCAATGACTTCCTCAAGGTCAGGGAGCAAGTCAGTGACCAAACTCAGGGTAGAGGCCAGGAGTCCTTGACTGTCAGGCATTGTCGCTGAGCTTTTAACAGTACTTCTTGAATGTCAATATTTTTAAAGACGGTGGAATTTGAGGCTAGATCCTCACTTAACCCACCCTGCTTGTCGCCATTAGTGAACAATGCCAGTTCCTTTCCAGAGAAACTGCATGTGCTGTTGAAGCTGCCACTTTTTCAACCAAGAGATGTGTAATTAAGCAAAGAGGAGGAATGCATAGTCTATAAAAAATGGGGGTTTATTTTAAATGGGGGGGGTGAATTTGCTGGCTAGCGTTAACTGGGCAATCCAAAAGTAAGCTTGCAAGAGAAAATGAGCCTACTGACTGCATTATACAGCAAAGCTGTGAATGCTGAGGAGCCTATTAGAAGTTTTACATCTGAGAAAGGAGAAGGGACAAACTTGGGGAAGCAGCGCACCGCTCACTTTAACAAAGGGATGTCTGCTCCAGGAAACTTCAGAATGATAATTAGTCTCTTCTTCCAAAAAATACATATTTCTTTAAAGTAAATGAAGCATGAAGAAAACCCAATTATAATAAGTCCGGAAATGAGCTGAACACAAAACTGAAATGTCAGTGGTCTTGCTGTGCAACAGCATCCTGCTCCCTGCAGTCCGTCAATTATGGGTATATTTAATTCTATTATCAACATTATCAACACTTTAAATACCCCTTTTATATTTAATTTCATTGATAAAGAGTTGTTTTCATTATTTTTAATTAGGCAGAGATGTCTCAATGAATCCAGCTTTTGTTGATTATTTCAAATCATCGGTAGAATCTCATTCCAGGCAACTAAGAAATCAACTGAAGTGGCTTTTCTCAGTTCAGCCTCTAACTATGCATGAGCCTGTCATTGCCTGAACACACTTGCTCAGGACATGCCTGAAATTTCAGGTTAAATTTTAGCCTGAGCAATCTAGCCCTTGGTTACGGTAGGAGGAAAGAGCGATCTGTACCAGACATATACCTGGCTGGGATTATTTCCTTTTCCATGATGGCTCAGCTGGCCTGGCTGGCATGTTAGGTAGAAACTGCCCATCTGCATGGGATGGAGAGTACCAGACCCAGAGACATTGCTGCCCTACCCAGCTATCAACAAAATGGGCAGTCAATATAGGAAAGTCAGTAGGCTCCTTACACCTCTTTTACTCCCCTATATGGGAACACAGAATCAAGCTCTTAGCTAGCAAAAAGGCCAATATTTAGACTGCAAAAGGGGCACTCCTCCTGCATTTGGACAACAAGACTCATAAAAGTCTCTTCACCATCCATGCACCTAGATAAAAATTAAATCCTGCATTCATATCCTTGCCAATGCCTTAACATATCTGCATATCTTAAAAGAACCCCTTATATTAGAGCTACACTACTTTTAACACAAAGGGGCATGGAAGGAAATAAAAAGGATGTATCTGATTTTCAGCAGCGCTTTTGTGCTTTATAACTCAAAATTATTCTACATCAAATATTGTTCTACACAGAGCTGAGATCTGATTTTTCAATGCTTGTATAATAAATCTTTATCAGCTAACATGCATTTGTTAATCTTTTTTCCATAGTGAAAAATGGAATCAAAGACCGTGCCATTCTGTTTGCTCTTTTAAGATCAGATTTTAATGTCTGCTTCAAGGAAACACAGTGATGTAGCTAGACTTTAGACTATGCATTCTCAACCCTTTGTCCAAGGTTTTCTACACAGAAAGCACCACATGCAAAAGTAATTTGATATTCACCTTTTGGTGCTGCATGCTTCCTGTCTAACTCCAGTTAATGCTAAGGTTCTTAAGCACCTTGTGTTCATGAGATGCCATTTTGGTGGTGATCAGTGGTGCAGATTATGAAAAGATTGCAACGTTAATGTTATCAAACTGAACAGCAGAGTCATCGCTGAAGAAATCCCCTTGGCACTGTACTATGCAATCATTGCTCAACCTGTCTAGAAAGGAGGGGTTTACAAGAGTTAATCACCTGTAGTATTCAAGAATTTGCATGTGAGAAAATAAATTTTATATCTCTATCTATATATCACACCCTAATAAGTAGTAACTTCCAGTAAGGTCTGTTATGTTCTCTCTGAGGGAAATCTGGGTAGCACACAGTACGACAGTCTTTTGGAAACAATCAGTGTCTCTCAGCTATAATTCATTTTGATACTCACTGAAAGGACCATGTTGCTGAAACATGTGCTTGGTCAGCCAAGATGTGAATACACATCAAGCTGCAAGGGACATAAAGTAGGCATAATTTCCACTTCTCAGTGAGTAAAGTGATGCGGATGTTTTGCACCAAATAAAACAGTCGCAGAGGCATTGAGTCAGGACCATTACAGTGAAGCACTAGCTATGATTTGTCAACCATTTAGCGATCATGCAAGAAGAGAACTAACAGCAGTAGACAGAGCCAGGGACTAGACAGGTAGGCACTGTGCAAGAGACAATTCCCTCTACATCCTTCAGACCCACTAAGTTTATACACACCCCCACCGAGTTAAGCTAATGCAATTCAGTCCTGACCTACAATACCACCCCTCCCCACCACATCCCATTCCAGTGCTAATCCTCTCAGGGAGGATAGAGATGGCTGCATTATTATTGATGATGGCTAAAGAAAGCAGTGACCCACAGATGTTCAGTGAAATGTTGCAAATGTGCACCAAATGTTTAGAAATACCTCATAAAAATACAGAAATATTGCACAGGTACCTGAAATCCACAGTGAGCTAATTCTATGGCATAATACTGCCTACTTCTGCTCCTATTTCTGGAAGGACCCCAACAGGCAGAGATGCAAATGGTAGGTGAGGAGAAATGTTTTGGAGTCTCCCTAGCTAATGCCTGAGTAGATTACACAGAGCTGTGATGGCACCTGTGATTATCACAGAACTTGTAACTGCTTCCCTGAGACCACCAGAACCTTCATTCTTGGTATCTTTTAAAAAAATAATATTTTAAGCCTCATAAGCTTTGTAGCATCAGTATTGCCAACCCCAAGCATTCAAAAATAATGAGTCAGGCCCCCCAAGAATCATAAGATTGGCTTAAAAATCATGAGGGTTTTTTTATATAATAAATTTGGCGCTTGCCTCTCATTTTCTGAACTGTTATTTTACACATTTTCAAGTTTTTCTTGCAACCATCAGAATTAGAATCAATTAAAAAAAATTAAAACGGAGATCACCACATAACCCCATGACTCCAGGAGCTGGGTCTTGAAAAGAAAGACCAAATATCACAAGACTCATGAAGAGCTGGCAAAACTGATGTGCACAAATGGAGACAAGGACGAGACACAAAAAAGTCACCTTGATGTATACTGAAGGTTTTACTGGTGTATCACCACCATCCTGTCTCCGAAAATTATTTTTTAAAGTTTTAATAGAAAACTATTAAGAAAGTTAAGGCAACAGAGACATGTATTTTTATTTCTTACAGGGTACATAGCAGATCAAAATCTCCCTGATCAGGCCTAACTCCTTCAAGAAGATCTACAGTATAACACTGGATTTGGTACTGAGATGTACTCATCACTTTCAACAGGAGTTGCAGGTGCCCAGCAACAGGTATAGCAGTTCCCAGGAACAAGCTGTGACAGGGCCGGGCCAGATGGCTATAGGAGAGTAATAGAAGGCAGATATATTAGCCCCAGGCTAAGTAGGTCCCTTTTCCCTGGGTAAGGTAACAGGGAAGGTCCAGAACAATCAGGAACCCTCTGGAGACAATTAAGACAGGCTGCTTAGAACACCTGTAGCCAATCAAGAAGCTGCTAGAATCAATTAAGGCAGGCTAATCAGGGCACCTGGGTTTTAAAAAAGAGCTCACTTCAGTTTGTGGTGTGCGTGTGAGGAGCTGGGAGCAAGAAACACTAGGAGCTGAGAGTGAGAACGCGGGCTGTTGGAGGACTGAGGTGTACAAGCATTACCATGCACCAGGAGGAAGGTCCTATGGTGAGGATAAAGAAGGTGTTGGGAGGAGGCCATGGGGAAGTAGCCCAGGGAGTTGTAGCTGTCACACAGCTGTTCCAGGAGGCATCTAGACAGCTGCATTCCACAGGGCCCTGGGCTGGAACCCGGAGTAGAGGGCGGGCCCGGGTTCCCCCCAAATCCTGATCAGACACAGGAGGAGTTGACCTGGACTGTGGGTTCAGAAAAATGGCCAAGCTGAGGGCTGCTGTGAAGCTCCAAGGCGAGCAAATCCGCCAATAAGCGCAAGACTCACCAAGGTAGAGCAGGAACTTTGTCACAAAGCTCTTAAGGTAGGATTAGACCTCTGATTGAAAACTCCTTGGGGGAAGGGTGCTGCTGTCAGATCTGTGCTTTGTGCAGTTCCATGAACACCTATAGCACTAAATTAATAATAATAATATTCGTGCCCATGTGTGCGTATGCAAGTACGCATATAAACCCACAGTATATGTATAAATAAACTACCTTTGTTAAATATAAGCCAAAAAAAAGAAAATAGTCAGCCAGCAAATTGTGAAACTAATGCCTAATTTATTTTTATCTTTTTGTTGGCATCAATGTGCCAGCTGTTACATACCCATGTAAGGAAAACTGGATATTAATAATCCTGTTCTCAAAATATATTTGAGTACTTTACTCCTCCTTGCTCCATAACAAATATATATAGATGTGCTGTGTGACTGGGGATGGCTATTTTTAGGTATTTTAAAAGATGAGCAACAACGAAAGAAGTTCATCAGGATCCGCCAGTGCATTTTTTTTCATGTTCATTAAAAGTGTCATCCCAAGAGATGTTATCCTAACTCCAGTCAGCTCCGCTGATGTGAAAAATAGCAAAGAACACAATAAAATGAGAGTGACTCAGAGCAGAAGAAAGCTCATGAGCCAGCATGGAAGTGTGCGACTAGACTGTTTGTGGAGATGATTCCGAGTGGGAGGGTGTCTCAGCCACAGTATAGGAGTCAGGCAGAGTGGGTGTTGTCATCTGAGTTCAGGAGACTCACTGACAGAGATTTTGAAGGACACTTTTTCCTGATTGTATATTCTGCTGCTGAAATGATTCACAATCAGCAAACAGAATGTGAAGAAGTTCATTCAAATGAGCAGTCTAAGAGCATGTAGGGTATGAATCTCTGTGCATGCTATCCTAGCTACAGTGCTATTTTTAGTGGCTTAGCTTGAGCAGAGCTAGCACAGGTACGTCTATGATAGCTGGAAATTACACCTCTCAGCTCAAACACAGGCATACCTAAGACTTTAAGGCCTGATCCTGCACTCATTGAAGCTGTTAGGAAATCTATGGACTTTAGTGGGAGTATGACTGGGCCCTTGTGAACAGACTAAAACTACTGAAGAGTGGATTTGAAAGAGGGTTTTCCCAGTCTGCCTCACCATCAGTAGTCCCAGCAGAGAGGGCTCGGATAGAGGAGGAATGGACCATGAATTAACCTCCCACCAGTAACAGCTAAATGTGGCCTGAATTGCTTTCTTTCCCCCACCCCACCCTCCTATCTTAGCTATGAAGATTTTCCAAGTCAAAAATAAGGACACTCATGATGGAGGAATATCATGGTGAAGGGTTTATCTGGGCCAAGAGGAGACTGACAGGGAAAGAGTCCTGTGTTCCAAATGTGAAGAGCAGAGAAAATGTCAGAAGGAGATTTTGAGATTATAACAGTATGTAAACCCTGGATTTAGCCAGCAGTTAAATTTGTGCCCTAGACTTTAGCTGGCCATGCCAGAAACAGAGCAATGCTATTCTAGGAAAGGTGCAGCTGGGTTCCTCTTGATGACTTTGGTCACTAGCACATTTCAGAAAGGGATGGAGGAATCAGAATGATTAGCCAAGCAATAATTCCCAGTGTCCTATATGCCAACCCCACATTCTGCAGTCTCAAACCCCTCTCAGATTTGCTACATCTGTTAAAAGCAGCCATATCCTTTGGGCAGTGCTGCTTTTGAAGTCATTTCAGATAAATGTGGTATTCTGAATCCAATCCAAATACAGTCAAACTAAGTTCTGTATTTCTTACTTTGACATTTTGAAAATAGATATACATGAAAAGGAACTGGAGTATTTTATTCATCATATGTACCCTTTGTTCTTGGGCGGGGGGGAGGGAGCATCTTACTTAGGATTTTGGGATTTGCCTCCAGCTATGTTCCTTTGCAGTAAAAGGCTTTTTAAACAATACTCCCCTGCTTTCCGTTTATATTGTTTTTATCCCAGTCTCTAGTGCACTGGTTCTCAACCTTTCCAGGCTACTGTATCCCTTTCAGGAGTCTGATTTGTCTTGCATACCCCAAGTTTCCCCTCACTTAAAAACTACTTGCTTACAAAATCAGACACAAAAATTACAGAAGTGTCACAGCACACTATTAGTGATAAATTGCTTACTTTCTCATTTTTACCATATAATAAAATAAATCAACTGGAATATAAATACTGTATTTGCACTTTAGTGTATAGTACATAGAGCAGTATAAAACAAGTCATTGTATGAAATTTTAATTTGTACTGATTTTGCTAGTGCTTTTTATGTAGCCTGTTGTAAAACTTGGCAAATATCTAGATGAGTTGATGTGCCGCTGGGAACACCTCTATGTACCGCCAGGGGTACATGTACCCATGGCTGAGAACCACATCTCCAGTGACACATTTTGTGCCAACAAAATTTGTTCTCTTTTCTCCTCTTTTAAACAAAATGAATATTGTGTGTGTGTGTGTAGCGATCACAGTCCAGGTCAAATTGACCACACTGAAAATGGAAACCCTTTCTCCATATAAACAGGTAACTCCCAAGCAGTGCTTATTTGGTTCCACTATGAACCAGTATGCTTCAATCCTAACCAGTCAGTACTATCCTCAGAGAGAAGGGATTACTCATTTCCATTCCCATTGGATATCAGGTCTGCCTGTTGAAGCTGTCAGTAAAGGTCCCAGTTGTGTGGAGGTTGCATTTGTTTGTTTTGTATACATAGACCTCTGTCCAGTAGGAACGGAGACTAGAAAGCCATTACAAATACTTCCATTATAGGGTAACAATGCTCCTGCTACTGAACAGTAGTCAAGTCAGTGATTGACAAGTATGAAAGGTTCTGCATTCCATTGTCGGTTTCCTGACTCAGCCAGTACTACATAAGAACCTGTTACTTTAACAGTTTTCATAAATACAGCTTTATTTAATCACCATCAGTGAAAGAAATAAGGCAAGTGTAGAGCTTTGTTATGCATTTAGAGTGACAAAATAAATGGCTGCAGCAAAAACATGCATTTTCTAATTCAGCAGAGCTCCAAGCTTCTCCAGCTGACGGCAATGGCAAAATTCCTATTTAATGGAACAGGATGAGTCCTAGGTTTGTTTTCATGCTGCAATACAAAAACAAAAGAACACACACCAATGTACATCCCCAATACCTGGAAAAGTTTCTTCATGTTGGTCCCTTTGGCCATCAATGTACTTTCACTGCCTACATTCTCTTTCTTCAAGGCTCTCTTTCGACTTCCAGAAGTCTTAACTCTGGCCTCAGTGCTCTTAGCTATGCCTCTGCTAGGCACTCCACTTATGCTTCTCTCACTTTGTGTTTCTGAAGATCCTTTCTATTCAGTATCTGTGCTGCTTAGAGGATTTTGAAATCTGGAATCTGTTCACTAGGAATTGTCCTGGAGCCTCCTTATTTCACAAATAGCCATCAGAATATAACAACTTTTCATAGCTACTTAGCTGCCTGGCCTAGATTTGAACCAATGAGCAACTGAGGAAAGGCTCTGTATACCCGTCCCGAGTCATATCTAGTCCCTTTTCCTTTTTTTCGCGGTTACTGTCATTATTAATTAAGGGAAACTGTTGTTTTCTAAAAACGCATATATCAATCTGAAAAAAGACTGTTTAAAGATAGTAACTAACTTATTCTTGAACTATCTATTACCTTGGTTAGAAATAAATGGCAGGATGCTTAGGAAAGAATAATAGCCATTTGTTCTTTCAAAAGTATGGGTCCTTCATTTTGAGCAATTCAATAGACTACTATGCAATTTAGGAGAAAAACAATTCACTTCATTCAAACTAAATCAGCACATCAAAATACTCAAGAGATCAGCACTAGAAGTTATCAGGTGTCTATTTGACAACCACATGTTATATAAATCACTATTTAGCAGACACATTTTCAGCTGAGCGTATATTTTTCAGTGTGCAGACTGAACCAAAACAATTTCCCTACTAGTACTTTGGGTGAGATATGAAGTTTTTCCAAAGGTCACACTAAACTAATTGTATAACAATGCAGAGGTTCTTATGGAAGAAGTATGAGGACATAAAATACCATTTACCAAATACTCCTAGCACTACTTTGTATACAGTGGTACGCTCTCATACAGTGGCTCTCTGATGTACTAGTCTACTAGAATTAGAGTCTAGAACTGTTGCGGTGCATTAGAATATAATGCATATTGCAACTCTGCCTTGAATGATCCTCAACATATAGAGCAGCACTTCTCGAACTGTGGGTTGGGACCCCAAAGTGGACCGTGACTCCATTTTAATGGGGTCGCCAGGGTTGGCATTTTAATGGGATCACCAGGGTTGCTGCAGCCTGGGGCCAAAGCCAAACTTGGAGCCCCACCACCTGGGCCGAAGCCCGAAGGCTTCAGCCCTGGGTGGTGGGACTCAGGTTACAGGCCCCCAGCCTGGGGCTGAAACCCTTGGGTTTCTGATTTGGCCCCCTGCTCTAGGTGGTGGCGCTTTGGTCCCCATGTGGGGTGGTGAGGCTCAGGAAGGCTCAGGCTTCAGTCCCCCTTCCAGGGCTCATGTAGTAATTTTTCTTGTCAGAACGGGGTCGCGATACAATAAAGTTTGAGAACCCCGATAGAGAATCTGTTCTGTGAACAAAGCAACCTCACTATACTTGCAACACAGTATCCTGAATTAGATGGGGTGTACTTTCCTGTTTCCAAGCAACAACTGGTTAGACTGCAGTATTTCTTCCTCCCACAAAACACTTATAAGTGGCATATCCAATACACATATTCTCCCATGCATATCATCATCATGTTTACACACCAGCAGCCAACCTCCTTCCTGGGACACACCATGGATGGCATAATGTTCTGGAACACCGGAAGTGGCTGAAATGGAATAGAAGCAGTATTTCCAGAGAAAACAGCATTTTATATGAGGAGCCAGCTGCAGAGAAGCTGGCAGAATTTGTACAGTACAGCACATGTGTACATAAGTGTCCTGTTTATCACTACTCAATAGCAGCGACTACTGCAGACTTGACCCAGAAAAAGAGAAAATTGGAAAAGGTGAAAAGATAGAAGAAAAAAATACAAATGGTGACGAAGAGGGGGAAACACTTTAGTGGATGAGATAGAGGGGGAGGAAGTGACAGATGGTCCCCTCCATGTTTGGTATCCCACAAATTTTCCTCAGCATGGGCCACCAAATTATTTATTTCTGGTTTTCTACTAGCCTATCATGTATACATATACTTCATACTTTGCACACTTACATGGAAGCTTTAATCTGAGGATATCTAAGTAGCATACAAATATTAAGCCTCAGAACAACCCAAATAGGTATTACTGTACTTAGAATATAGAATATCAGGGTTGGAAGGGACCTCAGGAGGTCATCTAGTCAGACCAATCACCATCTAAACCAACCCAGCCAGGGCTTTTTCAAGACTGACCTTAAAAACCTCTCAGGAAGGAGATTCCACCACCTCCCTAGGTAACCCATTCCAGTGCTTTACCACCCTCCTAGTGAAAAAGCTTGTCCTAATATCCAACCTAAACCTCCCTACTACAACTTGAGACCATTACTCCTCGTTCTGTCATCTGCTCCCACTGAGAACAGTCTAGATCCATCCTCTTTGGAACCCACTTTCAGGTAGTTGAAAGCAGTTATCAAATCCCCCCTCATTCTTCTCTTCCGCACACTAAATAATCCCAGTTCCCTCAGCCTCTCCTCATAAATCATATGCTCCAGCCCCCTAATAAGTTTTAGTTGCCCTCTTTCCAATTTTTCCACATCCTTCTTGTAGTGTGGGCCTAAAACTGGACACAGTTCCCCAGATGAGGCCTCGCTAATGCCGAATAGAGGGAAATGATCACGTCCCTCCATCTCCTGCCAATGGTCCTACTTATACAGCCCAAAATACTGTTAGCCTTCTTGGCAACAAAGGCACACCGTTGACTCATATCCAGCTTCTCATCCACTGTAACCCCTAGGTCCTTTTCTGCAGAACTTCTGCCTAGCCACTTGGTCCCTAGTCTGTAGCAGCACATGGGATTCTTCTGTCCTAAGTGCAGGACTCTGCACTTGTCCTTGTTGAGCCTCATCAGATTTCTTTTTGCCCAATCCTCTAATTTGTCTAGGTCTTGTCTTCTTTTTGAAACTAGTAAATTAAGGCACAGAGAGGTTAAATGATCTGCCTACTATCACACACAAAAACAGTGTCACAGCTAGGGACAGAACTAAAAAGCCTCGACGCCCAGTCCTCTGCTCTAGCCACTAGATATCATTTCTTATCAGATCCCTTTCCTCTTTTGCTAAGTGAAAGAACATGATATATGATACAATAAAACTTGAGATATTAGCACAAAAATTCCCCCAAGATGGCACTTGTGCAGGAAAATGGGATACAAAAAACCCACAAGGTTCTCAAGCAGCAGCAAAAAAAAAAAAAAAGGTCTGCCCTGGAACCAGAAGACGGAGATTATATTTTTTTTAATTCATAAAAACCAGACAATGTACAAAATTCCTTTTTACAGCAAGATAGTCTTTTAATGATTCTGAACAGACAACAGATAATTGTGTTATAAGAAGCTCCCTGCCATTATCTAATGGATCTGCCTCTAGTCTAGGTTGTAATGAACATACGCATCACACATCTCTAAAGCAGGTGTTCCATTATCTATTGTATAGGAATTAGTACCTTCCAAATTACAGGGTCTGGCATAACTTTTACAAAGCCAAATTTACAAGTATTTTACATTTGTAGTGAGC
The DNA here is from genome assembly GCF_965140295.1 of Lepidochelys olivacea. Taxonomy (NCBI): domain Eukaryota; kingdom Metazoa; phylum Chordata; order Testudines; family Cheloniidae; genus Lepidochelys; species Lepidochelys olivacea. The sequence goes on along the minus strand of NC_140417.1, from coordinate 74,096,281 downwards.
AATTCACTAAGGGCCAGACCACCTTTTCTGCCTCCATAAGAGGAAGGGATGAAAAACCAGTGACTGAAAGGAATTACTCCAGGTTTATCTTGCTGTCAGAAAAAAAGTCAAGCCTTTTTGCATTTAGGACACTGAGAGGTACTCTAATTACCATGCATCTGCCTCATCTAGATTTGCTCCTATGAAGTTATTGTGTTCTAGCCCCTAGCTGTATTGAAGCCTGCAGTCCACATCATTTAGATGATGTACACCATAGTATATTTAAAATCCATAGCTACATATGGTTGAGAATAATAGTACACAAAAGTAGGGAATTCAAAGTAGTGGTTCCTATAGGAACCACAACTGGGCTTCTGGCATCTTTTATATTTCTGACTGTATGGAATGTTAAATTTATGCCTGAATACGTATGTACAATGAGATATAGTTACAATTGCCGTGGAAACCATAAAGCTGAATATTCTGTCTTTTTTTAGAAAATTGTTTGGCATTGAATCTCTTTGTTGTTTCTTTTAATGAAGAAAAGAAAAAAAGAAAACATTTATTGCACATTAAACCAAACACTGTGATTTGAATGTGCAGTGAGAGATTCAAATGATTGCACATTCAATTAAATGCACTGCATGCAGTTACTCAAACATGGAATGGGAGGTTGAAACAAAACAGTACGCACATTTGAGCGTTCTTGCATTTACCATGCATAGGATCACACACACAGAGTTTACTCCAATACGCAGAGCTTCAGAGACAGGAATGGTATATACACTGCTCCGTATATTCATACAAGTAGCTACATATGGAGCTTTATTGTTTGGCATTGGTGCTTTGGAAATTACACACTGTGGACACACACTATGCAATTTTCTAACAGTTGCAAATTCATTATTTCCAAACTACCAGAAAGGACCATGTCCTCGCTGAAGGATACAGCCATAGCATGCTTGAAGTTTTTTTCAATATCCTCTTTGAGTAACCGGAAGATGCTTTCTTGGGGTCTAATCCAAAGCCTATTGAAGTTAATGGAAAGAATTCCATTGACTTTCATGGGTTTTGAATCAGACCCTTCATACTTGGATGGTGCAATGCTGGAGTGACATACTTTGAACCAAATTAAAAAGATTTTCCTTCTTACTGACAGCAAGATTAAGAAATTCTAGCTCAAGGAGTAATAATTCTTGGGAACGTTAAACATAAAACAAATGGCTACAAAGTGCTTCTTCAACCATGACTTTAGTACAGGGGTTCTCAAACTGGGGGGTCAGGACCCCGCAGGGTGTCACAATGTTATTACATGGGGGGTCACAAGCTGTCAGCCTCTACTACAAACCCTGCTTTGCCTCCAGCATTTATAATGGTGTTAAATATATTAAAAAAGTAGTTTTAGTTTGGGGGGGGTCCACACTCAGAGGCTTGCTATGTGAAAGGGGTCACAAGTAAAAAAGTTTGAGAAACACTGCTTTAGTACAAGGCCATTAAAATCACAAATTCCTGGGCAACATATACCAAAGTACTCTACGAACTATTTGTAAAAGACAGTGCTTTGGGTGCATGCAAGACTCTTGATAGTACATGAAAGAGAGAAATACATATATAGGGAGTGCTTTGAAGTTTGACAGCAGCACACTGTCCTGTGGAATAAGACTTTTGGAAGTGAGAAAAGGTTAGAGTTCCAGGGACTGGGCTGATGATGACAAACTCAAGTAGTAATTGACTGAGTCTCTGCTGGCCTCCCAGCTCATCTGTAGACTCCTGCTGGACAGCCACAGACAAGCCTTGATTAGTACTTGGCACATCTGAAGCAAGATTCAGCAGCAAGTTTAGTAGGGGAAGGTTGGAGGAGTAGAAAGACTGTTAAAAGGAACAACCAGTCAACATTTTCTAATCATTGTACTATAGTTCCGGCTCTAAGTTAAGTACTAATAACCCAAGTTGCTCTCTCACTTGAGCATTTTTTTATTATTTGAAAAGATGGCACAGTGAACGAATGCTCTAGATTATGCCACTCAACACCTGGATTTCTAATACTCGCTGAGGTTAAAAATGGAAATTAATTTGGTGTGATCCTCATCCTACTCACCAGGATTAAATTAGTGTGACTGAAGGATCAGTCCCTTTTTAAGTCATCCCATTAAGGCCAAGCATAGCAGACCAAATGGTACCTCAATCCTGCCAGCCTATGCATGCAAGACAGACCCCTGCATGAGTGCAGGGATCACCTGAGAGTATCAACTTTCAGGACTGGGGCCAGAGATCATATTCTGAGGTTGTGTTTCTGAGCTATTGTATTGTATTGGGATGGGCTGTTCTGTCAAGGTTCCATGAGAGCTGGGAATAAACAGATATGTGAGTCCCTAGAAGGAGTTGTGTGCCCAGCTAGCTCCTGCCTATAAGCAACAAATGTAAATTTTCCAGTAAAAGATACTTTTATATTTATCTTCATCAGCTTGTGTGATAATACTAACCCAGTCTACCTCCAGAAGAGGGGATTAAACATTGATGATCTGATGACCTCTACTAGATGAATATACCACTGTAGTGTTATTATAAAGGGAATAAGGAGGCTGGTGGCTAAAGGTTAGATCCAATATCCATTGAAGTCTGTGAGCTCTGGATCAGGCTGCTTTACTGGATCAGGGCCTTAGAATACCAGCCTGACATCTCTAGAAAGCTTGGTCCAAATGATAATTTACTTCACATCAGTCTCATGCTTCCATGTAACAAATCCATTGTACATTTGGTAATTGTTATTTAAGAGAATCCAATGACTGAAATAAGAAACTGATGGGACTATTGTATTGGAGAGCATCACTTCTCAAGTCATTGACACAGATTCCTCACTTACATAATCACTAAATTCACTCGAATATATTTTGCAAACATTATACATAGCATCATAGAATCATAGAATATCAGGGTTGGAAGGGACCCCAGAAGGTCATCTAGTCCAACCCCCTGCTCGAAGCAGGACCAATTCCCAGTTAAATCATCCCAGCCAGGGCTTTGTCAAGCCTGACCTTAAAAACCTCTAAGGAAGGAGATTCTACCACCTCCCTAGGTAACGCATTCCAGTGTTTCACCACCCTCTTAGTGAAAAAGTTTTTCCTAATATCCAATCTAAACCTCCCCCACTGCAACTTGAGACCATTACTCCTCGTTCTGTCATCTGCTACCATTGAGAACAGTCTAGAGCCATCCTCTTTGGAACCCCCTTTCAGGTAGTTGAAAGCAGCTATCAAATCCCCCCTCATTCTTCTCTTCTGCAGGCTAAACAATCCCAGCTCCCTCAGCCTCTCCTCATAACTCATGTGTTCTAGACCCCTAATCATTTTTGTTGCCCTTCGCTGGACTCTCTCCAATTTATCCACATCCTTCTTGTAGTGTGGGGCCCAAAACTGGACACAGTACTCCAGATGAGGCCTCACCAATGTTGAATAGAGGGGAACGATCACGTCCCTCGATCTGCTCGCTATGCCCCTACTTATACATCCAAAAATGCCATTGGCCTTCTTGGCAACAAGGGCACACTGCTGACTCATATCCAGCTTCTCGTCCACTGTCACCCCTAGGTCCTTTTCCGCAGAACTGCTGCCTAGCCATCCTCCATATTGAATTATATTGTGTTTGAATATTGGCAGCATTTCCATTTTAAAAAATAGTGTTTAGAGAATGATGGGTATAAAAAAAATAGGCACTTAGAATTCCTTGGCACCGTCCAGTGATTTTGCATCCCCATAATTTATCACTGTAATCTTATCATTGTTATGCCAATGACACTCAAATCTACTTTCCTCTCTGTGGCAATATATCTTGGGTGACAGAATGCAAGCTACCATCTCTTGGCTGTGAAGCTGTGGCTGTCAAATAATTTTTAAAACTAGACACTGACAAAACTGAAGTGCTTCTTCTTGGGCCTAAGTGATTACTTGACTCAGTGCCTTCTTTTTGCTTTTTCCTCTCAGCAGCCATCACATGGTGCCAGTTCAGCTCGCAATTTGGTTAATTTTTGGATTAACACTTGACTATTCAAACACATATGAAAAATCATTCCTTTACGTATCTTGGGACTATACTTAAAGCTAATTTCTTCCCCACACCCCATTTTATTTATTTATCTCAGCATCTTTTTATTGTTTCATTTGTACAAAAATCCCATCGGATTTTTCTTCTTTAGTTCTTTGCTCATACAATTTGCTGCCACTTGAAATTAGAAATTCTGAAACTCGTACTCGAAGTCTAGACTGAGGATTTCTTAACATAAACGGGGTATCATTTCTTTATCTCTTGATAAAGCAGTGCAAGATACTGCCTGTGAATTTTTATACAGACTACCAACAGGCAGAGACCTGCCTACCCATGTTTTAGTTTTAAAACTGAATTCCAATTTGAGGTAGAAATCATTCTAGACTTATCATGGAGGACACAGTCTGACCCTTGAGTATAGTAGCTGGAAAAGGGCTATTCAGGTTGTTTTTCTTTGGTAGGACCTGGCACGTGATAAGATATATAGCAAAGGGTAGGGGTTGTAGCTTATCATCAGCAAACAGGAGACTAATGTTCTTCTCAGTTCCCCCATTCTTTTGAGAAAGATAATGAGGCAGAACAGGAGTCTGCAAAGCTATCATTTTCTCCAGAAGGAAGGCAGGAAACTCCATGAAAGTAGGTGCTTCAGAGACAAAGGTAGAGATGTCTTGCAAGACACTAAGTCATTTCAGGACGGAGGCAGTAACCCAGACTGAGGTTTTATGGATTTGCTTTTGAGCAACACAAGATCAGTTTTCAGAGTGGTAGCCGTGTTAGTCTGTATCAGCAAAAAGAACAAGTAGTACTTGTGGCACCTTAGAGACTAACAACTTTATTTGAGCACAAGCTTTCGTGGGCTAAAACCCACTTCATCGGATGCATGCAGTGGAAAATACAGTAGGAAGATTTATATATACACACACACAGAACATGAAAAAATGGGTGTTGCCATACACACTATAACAAGAGTGATCAATTAAGGTGAGCTATTATCACCAGGAGAAAAAAAACTTTTGTAGTGATAATCAAGATCAGTTCGTTTGTTATTATTACTCTTGCACTGTGCAACTTTCAGGACGTAAAGGGCTTGATTTGTTCCTTCCCCAGAGCTCTCTCAGCACAGAAGAGTAGAACTGGGGACACATGTCAGTAACACACTCTGACCACGAGTTAGCGCTGCTTTTGGGAACATTCATCTTCTACCACTTATGCATGGACTAAAGCTGGTGGAAGAGTGGTCTGCTCTGCCACACCCCCTCCATGTCTCCAACATCCCTTCTTCCCACAACACACACCTACACCAAGATGCAGGGAGCAAAGGTTCAGGGTCTGGCAGAGATGCACATGCACCAGCAGGATGTTCCCTTCCAGAAGGAGAATTCGCTGAGTGATGCAAAGATGCTGCAATCCATCTTGAGAATCTGGCCTAAATACCTTGAGGAAGAGAACAGTCAGAGATTCCCTTGTATTCAATGTCATGCTAGATGAACCATTCCACCAGATCACAGCCAGGAAGACCTTATTTGCTGTTCCACCAGGAAAAACTGCATCCATCATATTTAGCATCTTTGAGATGTGTTAAATTGTGGTTAACAGAAAGATAAGCTAGACAAAGCTCTATTTTCTCAATTAACCGGAAAGACTAATTATAAAAATGGTAGAGAAGACCTCTTGAATCATCAGGGTCCTAATCCAATGTCCACTAACATCACTGACCTTATTTCAAGCACTCTTCTTTGTGCAGTCTGCACCTCGCTTGCCAAAATTTTCTACTCAGAGCATCTCTCATTTGGCTCAGAGTAGAGTGATAGTGATGATAGAGAGACGTGGAGGAAAAGAGATGTCACATTTCAACTGACAATACAACATCTAGGGGCAGATTAAGGCAAGAACCCTAAAGCCAGCCTTGTCGTCCAATAAGGCCCTGAGCATCAATGGGAAGCCAAGAATCTATCCAGGAACAGAAATTCAGTGGGTCCATTGTGGATAAGAATTTTAAATGAAATAGACTATGGTTAAAAAAATTATTAAAAGTAGATCCATGTTAAAATAAATTAAATATGCAAATGTTATGAAAGAACATAAAAAGAGGCAAGGTTAATAAATAGAGAGGGTTCAGATTAAAAATGGAAAACAAGCAATAGTTCAAGAAAAATAAGAAACTTGACAAGGCTTAAAAAACTAAGAACAATGAAAATAGTGTCATTTACCAGAACAGATGAGGAGCGGACAATGGGCAATACCAATCCGCATTTGGAATAATTTATATATTTTAAAAAGAAATTAAGTCCTGGGCCCATCACTTCCCAGGGTATTTCGCTCTTGCGTTGCATCCCTTCCCACCAACTTCCAACTTTTTATTACTTTATAGGCCCCAATCCTACAATCAGATCTGTAAGTGTTAGCCCATGAAGAGTCACACTAATATCAATGGGTTTCACATAGATGCAGTGGACTTCTGATATAGGCCTGCTTGAAATTTGTGAGCTTTAGATGGTAAATAATTTTTGGGAAAAGGGGCTGGGTCCTGTGTGTCTTCGTGGTGTCTAGCACACTTGAGGCTTTATTGTTACATACAAATTAACTATTATTATTTTTCAGAAGAGAAGGACTGGAAAGCTAAAATCAATATGTGAAGACCTTCCAAGGAAGATCAAGAAGGTGGGCATATGGGAGTATCAGCAAAGGGGATGTTATCTTTATGAACCTTCACAAGTTCTTGTAAAACCATTCTGATAAAAATAGCCTCTCAAATCCAGTAATATTTGAAGTACCTATGCAAATAATGAAAACTACAGGCCAACTGCAAATGGCACATAATATGCGGGAGGGGGGGCAGCAATAGAAGTCTACAAAGATCTGTGTCAAGCAAATAAATGAATTAAAAAAACCCTAAAACCCACTCAACACAGATGAAATAGTGCTTTCACCAGGTAGTAATCGCTTTAACAACCGACTTTTTGGAATGATCCCTTTTAATTCCTACCTCATTACCCATGAGAGGTAACAGAGAAGGTAGACACATATTAATGGTTTGTAGTACATTTGTACTGTTTTGCACTCAATTATAAAACAGTCTGCCAGAGGGTATTACATTAGCTCTTTGAAAGCCCACCCACTCTGTACATCTTCTTATTCAAGATAATGAATAATATTAGGATAATTACCCATGCAGGCAGTAAGACAATATTAATCTTCTCATGGACAATTCAAGGATCACCTAGCAATACAGACTACAGACTAACATGGCTGTTACTCTGAAACCTAGCAATACACGGCACTCACATTTCACTAATAAAAGGAAGACAAAGATCCAATATCTTTTCAACACTTCCATCAACTGGTTCATACACCAAGAATTTTGTAGAAAGTAACCAGTATCCCATTCTGACCTGGGCAGTCTCCCCTTTTATTATTATTTTTTAAGAGGACTGTCCCTCCATATTGAAGGGTCACAATACTATTTAGTATATGTTTTAAATTTGCCTCACATTAATTTTGTTCCATTTTATGGTTAACGTTATAATGGTTTCTTTGTTGCCACTTCCCTTTTGGCTTAATTTTTGCCCCTACATTTTGTTAAGAAATCCAGAGACCCTCAAGGGATGTATATACAATTATTCACATAGTATATTCCAAAACACTTTAAAGAGATTACACTACACAGAGGATTACAAAGAGTGTCAGACACAAAACAGCAAAGAACATAAGAGTAGGGAATAGAATAAAAGAGAAATTACATTTTAAAATGGTAGAAAGCAGTATTTTTGTATACAAGTAACAGAGGGGGAAGGATGTAATAGTGAAAGAAAAGGTTAAGAACAAAGTGTATTTGTCACGGCTAAAGTTATGAGGAAAGTCTGAGTTCACAATGTGAATGAAAAAGCAATTTGTGGCGAGAAAGGGGAGGCAAATTCTCCCTAGTTGCAAAAACTAAAGGAACACTCAAATATGGAGAGTCTTGGAGTGGCAGAACAGAGAGGAACTCTGTAGAAGGGCTAGTTCACAACTGGAGTGACCCCTCATGTCTGGGTGTAGTATAACAGACTCTCTCCTTTATAGCACTCCCTGCCATCAGTCACTTCAGGCCGATGATAGTCTGCCTCTTCATGGTAGTCTCCCTCTGGCCAGATCACGTTTAGTCGCACCACTTCTGGGATAACAAAAACAAATTTCCAGTCTATCCATTTGGTCTGTTGCCCTCAATTCTGAGTTTAGGGATTTATCCACCCTTTTCTAAGGACCTCTAGTAGTCCATATCTCCAGGGCTTCACACCACCAAGTGGCTGCTATGGAAACCTAGGCCCTCCTCCTACAGTGAGTCCCAGTCCGGGGACCCTATGACAGGCAATCAAGATTCACTCCACCAGACTGCTGCCACCTCCCTGGATTTCTTACCAAGACTTTCCTTGGGCTTTCCCTTTAGCCTACAAGAGCCTTCCTGTCCCTATAAGTCTCATCACTCCATACTAGCAGGGGAGTAACTGCAGAATTTCCCCTGCTACCCTTTCTGCTCCAAACTTCCTCTGTTTGTAGCATCATCCAGCCCTCACCAGCTGGGTTTCATCATTAATTAGGCCTAGTCCACCCTCCAGGTGCAACCAGGTGGGGTTGATTGGCTTCTCAAGCCACCTATTACCTGTGTGGGATAGATGCCCTATCACAGACTCCAAATAGCATCAACAGAGTTGGCAGACAAGGTAGTAGTTAAGATTAGATAAATTTCATGGATAAAGCACCCAGATACCCTGTAGATTAGCATGGCATAAGAACCTAAATAGGCAGACAGCTAAAATAGATCAGATCCAGGAAAGTTTTCAAGAGGAGCAGGGCGAGCCCAAGGCATTTTGCCACCCAGGGCAGAAAACATTTTCAGCGATCCCACAAGCTGACCAGCAGAGCAAAACAACTCCTCCCCACCTCTCCTGGAATGCTCCTTTGCCATCCCTATCAAATGGCACTAGGAAAACAGCCCTGGTCATTTGTTCCTAAGGCCAACGCTGAGGAAAAATAATTGTCGCCAAGGCACAGGATGACAAGGCCAGACACCTGGATTCTGACCCTAGCTCCATCGTGGACTTGCTGTTTGACCTTGGACAAGTCACTTGCTCTCTCCAGGGTTGAATCTACATTAATTAATGCATGTGAATAGCTTTGAGATCCTCCAATGAAAGGATCTGTATAAGTGCCAAGTATTTTTACTACCATTATAGTGCAACTCAACCCCTCAAGTAGTAGATGTCTCACTTGGAAATCTGACTCAGTGTCCCTGCTTCTGTCACTTAGATCAGACAGGAAGATGGCAGACTGAGCTTTGAAGTTGGCTGTTGTCCCACTAGGAAGTAAGAGGCAATTGAACATACCTTTCTGGTAATTAATCTTTTCAAGGAAAAGCTATTCACCATGAAAAGCCTTAAAATGGATTATAACAAGACCTTCACAAATGTACCAAGATGGCTGATTAACATTCCATCCAAGTGTTCTCAATTTGACATCTAGCCTTTGAAATTGAAAATAAAGATCTGTGCCTGTGTAGCTGGAACCATGTAAAAAAATCTGTCCAATAAATATATATATTTTTAAACTGGCAGGTAAAAAGCAAACATAGCATGTAGATAGTGTATAAAGTCAGCCTTCAGAACCCATCGACACATTTAAAGCCATACCTGTCCTGTGTCACCTGCAGATGTGCTGTAGCAGGTGTAGTGAGGCCATGCTAGTGTCAGAAGAGGAAGTTACTCACCTTGTGCAATAACAATGGTTCTCCGAGATGTGTCCCCCTGTGGGTGCTCCACTTTAGGAGTCTGTGTGACCCTGACCTCTAATCAGAGATTTTTGGTAGCAGTGTCGTGTTGAGCCCGTGCATGTGCTCTCCCTCCCTCATAGTCTGTTTTGAGGCTATTTAGCACTGCACGGGCGAACCCCCTCACTTCCTTCTCTACCACAGAGCCCTGTAGAGAACTCCAAAGTACAGAGGAGGAGGAAGGGTTGTGGAGCACCGATAGGGACACACATCTATAAGAACCATTGTTACTGCACAAGGTGAGTAACTTCCTCTTCTTCTTTGAGTAGTGTCACTATGGGTGCTCCAGTTTAGGTGACTCCTGAGCAGTACCCACCACTGGAGGCTGGGACTTCGGAGTGGAGTCTCTTACTAGAGAGAGTACTATGGCGTCCAAGATGGTGTCAGTGGCCAAATCTTCAGTAATCGTATAATGTTCTGGGAAAGTACGGGCAGAGGCCCAAGTCATTGCTCTATAGATTGCTAAGATAGGGGTATCCCTATAGAATGTGACTGAGGTAGAAACTGACCTCGTGGAGTGTGTATGGATTCTGGAGAGAGGCAAGTTGTGCCCTTGATAAGTGATTAATGCAACTAGAGACCCATTTGGATAGTCTTTGAGGCGACATCACAGAGCTTTTGGATCTTTCTGTGGACAAAAGGAAGAGTTTAGGGGATTTCCTGAAGTCCTTAGTCCTGTCCAAGTAGAATGCTCATGTCCTTCTAAGATCTAGCATATGCACAATTGTCTCCCAGTTGTCACAATGTGGTTTGGGGAAAAAACAGGGAGATGGATCTGTTGATTCATGTGGAAAGTGCAGAAGAAGTAGGGAGAAACTTGGGATATTACCTTAGAGTTACGTTGTCTTTAAAAAAAAAAGAAAGGCTGTGTATGATGGGTGTGCCTTCAGGGCCACTATTTCTCCTATGTGCCTCGCTGAGGTGATGGCAATTAGAAATGCTGTCATCATGGACAGATGTAAGAGAGAACAGGTTGCCCTGGACTCGGAGGGATGTCTAGTCCAAGTCCTGAGAACTAGATTAAAGTCCCATGCTAGACCGGGTGATGTCACATGGGGGAAGAGAGTCCCAATGCCCTTAAAGAATCTATGCATTAGTGGTTGAGCAAACTCCAAGTGGGAAGCCATTTTCGCCATGAGATGTCCCTTAAGGGAGCTGAGTGAGAGTATAAAATGTAGAGCAAAATCAGAGGGAGGAAAGATGAGGTTGGGTCTGTCCGTTTGGAATGGTACAAACTTGGAGTCGTTTCCATTTTGTAGATAGGTATGTGGAGTGATCAATTTGTGGTTGTGTTGCAACAGGTGTTTCAGCTTGTCAGAGCATTCTGCTTCTAAGCCTTGGAACAAAGAAAGATCTAAGCCTGGAGGCGGAGGACCCATGGGTTGGGGTGAATGGGTCAGCCCATTGTTTTGAGAGAACGGGTGAGGAATGGGCTGACGTCAAAGGAACAGGAGGGCATACTGCCATCTGCGTCAGTTAAGGGAGCCAGACTTGTCATAGTCAAGAGGGCAATCACAATAACTCTCGCTTTGTTTCGTTGAATTTAAACAGAATCTTGGATAGGGTAGGAAACTGGGAAAAGACATACAAGTGGGCCCTGTCCACTGGGAAGATGATGGCAACTGCCAGTGAATGTTTCCCCAAGCCGGCCCTGGAGCAGTAACAATGACCTTTCTTGTTCCGATAAGTAGTGAAGAGACCCATAGGCTGGGTTCCCCAAAGGGTGGCTACATCTAGAAGCAGCTCTGAATTCAGTATACACTTATTGTCGTGACAAAATTCCAACTGAGACCATTGGTTATCCCATTCTGTATCCCTTGTAGACAGATAGCTGAGATGAGCACATTGTGATGGATGCATCAGTTCCAAAGTTTGAATGCTGTCTTGAAGAGGGAGGGAGATCTGGCAGTTCCTTGGCAGTTTATACAAAACATACAGGTCACATTAAGTCCATCATAACCTGAGTGTGTTGTTTTTGATGAAAGACAGAGTTTATGCACAGGCACTCCTGACAGCCCTTAGCCCCAAAAGAGTGAAGTGGAAGGTCATTTCTGTGGAAGGCCATTTGTCTTGAACCTTGTGGTTGTGTAGGTGAGCTCCCCAGGGCATTAGAGAGACGTGTCCCAGGGTGGTGAATGTGGGTAGCGAGAGGAATGCTCTCGCTTGTACTGCATCAGGTTGGTGGTGATAAAGTCCGGTTACTGTACTGGGGTTAGTATACCACTACAACAAAGAGAACCTTGGAGACCACCCTGCGTGGAGCAGTCTGTACTGATAATGATCCTGCCCCAAAGGTAAGCAGTAAGAAATCTCCTATACGATGGTTGTACTGAGATATGGAAGTAGGCACCCTGTAGGTTCAGGGCTAGAAATCAACCTCTTTGTTCTAGAGCTGGCCCTAACTGCTGTGTAGTAGGGTAAGGTGACTTCTGAGTGGCGTGACAGGCGTATAGATGGCAGCTGATGCTGTAAGATATCACTGTTCAGGCCCTTGATCAGCTCATCGAAAGTGCTTATAAGAGGGAGTTTGAGAGGTCACGGACTGGGGTGCAGACTGTTCACACTTTTGAGCCCTGGGCCTCTTACACTGTGGCTCATAACAGCACAGAGAAAAGTGTGCTGGAGAGGTAGCTTTCTCTTCAGGTTCTTTTTTCCTGTTCTGAAAAAGCTTTCTCCTCCCCTGGCTCAGGTGCCCTGGACAGCCAGGCTGTAGCAAACCATCTGGTGGACTCTCTCTGAGAGACACCGGAGATGGTCATGACATGTGTATGTATATACCCGAAGAGTTACAATATGGCCTTGCGGGGGAGAGGGAGGAAGGTGGGCATGGGCAGTGGGCTTACCTCAGGAGGCCTGTACCTCAATTGTAGGTTGGTGTGATGGAATTGGGGAGGACCCTTGAAGTGTGATGGTGGGCCACAATGAGGGGCCAGGGAATGATCTCCTCCTGGCCAGTGTCAGATTCGTCAGTGGGTAAGAGTGCCGCTGACTAGGGTATTGGCAGTATACAGCCCGGTGCCAAGAGCAATTCTGGGTGCCGGGATGAGTTCGATACCTGGGTCCTGGTGCCAAGTAACGGGGATTGCGGTTCTTCCCCAATCATCAGGTCTCCAGGGCACCAGAGCTCGTGCAGTACCATGGGTTCATTTGGTACCACAGAGAAGTGTCGATGGTATGTTGTTAGTACTGACAGTTGGGCAGAGCACTCCTTAAATGAGAGTTTTGTTGTGTCCAGTACAGAAAGTTTGTTGGTGCCACTGTTTTTGAGATGGTAAAGTAATTGTCTCTCCCTGGGTACTGAGGCCACAGGTCTCCAGACTATCAGAGCATGTGTGTTACCATAGGCTCACGTGGTTCCACAGAGGGGTGTCTGTAGTATGTTATCAGTATCGATGGTTGGGAAGGTGCAGAACACTTCCTAGTTGGGAGTTTTGTTGCACTTGCATGCCTCAGAGCATGACTGTGGAAGCCCCTGGCATCTCCGGGAAGGGAACGGTGAGAGCAGAGCTCACAGCAGGTCAGAGCTCACAGCAGGAAGCCCCTTCTCAAGTTCCTGCTTCAGAGCTGCGGTGCCCTGCCGCAGCAGAGCTCACAGCAGGAGGTTCCTCTGCTGGTATTGTCCTACCGAGGTGGCTGCTCTGAGGAGTCCCACTGGCTGGCCAGCTACTCGGAACCCATGTGTTGGGATCGGTGCTCAGATGGCCGCACTGGGGAACCCCTCTGGCTGGCCCGTTGCTCGGGGGAGCTCTTTTTACGAGCCTTTCCGGGGCGAGTCTGCTGGTGGCTTTTTTTTTTCCTTCTCTCTCTTCTCCACGACTCGACCCCTTTTGAAGCGAAGGCTCCGGGGATGATCCGAGGCCAGGACCCACCAGAGTCCCCCTCAGACTGAAGTGTTTTCTCCATAGGGAAGAATTTTAACTTCAGCTCCCAGCTCCTGTGAGGCTGCAGTTTTAGGTGTGGCAGGTAAAGCACTTCTGTGAGGGTCTCCCAGGCACAGTGAGCGCCTGGCCATTACAGGAACTGACTCCTGGCAGGAGAGGCACCGCTTGGAGCAAAGAGCCAGGCAAGCCCCTGGGCAGGGACTGTCATCCTCTAGCAGGGAGGAATATGCAGAAGAACATCGTCTTTAATTTTTTTTTTTAAACTGAAAAAGAAAATAAATTATGAGTCTACTAGATGCCTGGAGGGGGGAATGCCCCCAGACAGGGAAGGAGAGTGAAGTTCTTTTTTCCGTTTTCTCTTTTCTTTTTAAGCCAAAGGAATAAAATAAAATAAAGGAACACTAGCCTGAGTACTTTTAAGGAGAACAAAGGTAACAAAACAACCACCACTTATGCTAATGACACAGATAAGGAAGAGATGACCACTAGACTAGACTGCTCATTCTGTCAGAGGCCAAAGGCAGTAGAGAAGGAAGAGAGGGCGTTCAACCTTAGAGTGCTAAATAGCCTGGAGGCAGACCACGAGGGAGGGAGAGCACATGGGCGGGCTCAACGGGACACTGCTACCAAAAATCTCAGATTAGAGGTGCTGGGGCGCACAGACACCTAAAGTGGAGCACCCATAGGGACACTACTCGAAGAACCACCAAATTTCTCTTCTGTGACTCTAAAACCACAGTGCATCATAGGACCTAAATGTTATCCTCCCACAACAGCCAAACATCAGCATTTTGATATTCTGGTGGCCTGTATCAGAGAAAAATGTGCCCCCTGTCCCCCCCCCCACACACACACACACACTTCTCGCCTTATGTTTGAGAAATCAGTTTTTCTCAGATACTATAAACTAACAAAAAGGGATGGAGATTTCAGGACATATACATTTTTTCTGCAAAACAGTTCACCAGTTTTGACCCCATGTCTCTTTTTTTCCGCCATCCCCATGCTCTTTTGTAAGCTGTGAATAGAAGTGTGGAATGATAAGGTGGAGAGAGAGGGCTCTCTCCCTGAGTAGCTTTCTGCACACACTACCAACAAAGGAAAGGGAATGAAAAGGTTTATTTTAATTGGGTTCAGATCCTGTGGTATGGAAATTCATTTACCATTTCAAGAAATAGATTAATAATTTAATGCATAATAGGTGGCATTATTCACATAGGTGTAATATTGGCACAAGCTTTTAAATAGGTTCTTGGAAATCTCCTCCCCCAAGTGACGGTTTTCTGAATAATCTGTGTGCCAATGCTGACTGGGGGGGAACAACGGGGAGGGGAGGAGAAATCATGACCGTTTATTTGAAAATGTTCACAAAATACTGAAAATTTCATTTTTAGATTTTGACTTTCTGGAAGTTTTTCTTTTTCCATTTTACCACTGAAGGGGGGAACAGAGGGGGAAAAGGGAGCGGAAGTTTGAAAAAAGAAAAAAAAATCAACTAAACTTTTGTTTTTGTAGTTTTGTCAGAAAACCCTCAATTTTGAAAAAAAACAAACCATGAATTTCTTATTTTGGAAAAAATTATTCCAGACAGACAGACAGACAGACAGACAGACAGAAAGAAATGCTGACCAATTCTACTATTACCTCTTCCAAGCATTGCATTTTGAAGTTTACTTTATTGCTCAAAGAGGACATTTGTAGACTTTTACCACCACCATGGTCCTGTATAGTGAGGATGTTGGCATTTTACTTATACTAACCCACAATCATTAGTGCTCCATTGTGGAATGGCTGAATTATTACTTCCCAGTAGTGAATGTGGTTCTTTACCCCATTACAATGGTAGATTAGTAGAGTACAAAGCTGGCTGAAGCTGGAGAATGTGAAAAGACACAAAGCAGAACAGATCATTGCTATTTTACACACAAACTTAGTATAATAAAGTAAATCTGAAAAACACAAGATGGAGTGTTTACAAAATGAAACAGTCACCAAAACACTACATTTTTGCTGGGTTTGTATCCTTGGATACGTTATTATAAGTGCTTTGACTATATCACTGGGCGATTAGATAATGTAAATAGCTTGGGATATGCTGTTCCAACATATACATATGTATAGATATTTATAGTAGTAATTAGCATAACTATTAAATCTGATATAGAACAGATTTGTATGCAATTTACTGGGACAATCTCATTTCCATATTTTGCAATATATAATTGGAGTTACTCCTCATTTACACCAGTGTAAGTTTGAAGAGAATATAAGTGGAACTAGACAAGTTTAAAATTGGTATAAGAGAAATTCATGACCTGATTCTCTTGTTTGCTAAATGGTGCACATTTTCTAAATCAAACTTACATTTAAGAATCCGCTTTGTATTCTACCCCTTCATCTAAAGTGTTTCCTCCCCTCATTGGTACCTTGCCACATTCAGTCGCTCATTCTTTTTGGGACTCATGATACTGGCGCAGCTTTACATTTTAATCTGCAGTTGAATGGAAAACAGAAAAGTCTCACACATTTGTAAGACATTTCTCTGCCACCCAGACCTATCTCATATAATAATACAGGCAACAAATTAAGCATTATGCTGAAAAAAGAATGCATTATGGAAGGATAGGAGAAGTCTAAGGAGTTTTAGTGCTGATTTGCATTGACGAAACCCAGCATGATACACTAGAACTCATTCAATGCAGACAGCAAGGAAGAAAAACAAGATGAGATCCAACAAACTGTATTTTAGCCTGAAGATACAGAGTATAAATGCTGGAAAGGGGTGGACTGGTTTGGGTTAAGTGAGACCCAACCCAAATCTTTGGCACAGCTCAAACTGAACCTGATGGCCAGGGCACATTGCTCTTCCTCCATCAGTACAGAAGGTATGTGGGATTTCAGGGGGAAAGGCAGTGCATTCCTCTTCTCCCAGCTCACTGGATAGAAGATGGGTTATCATGGTAGGCAGGGAGGAGCAAGAATGAGATAGTTGGCGTATCTGTGCACTTACCTTTTCTTGGCAATGAATATGATACAGCCCTGTACATCACTCCCGCTCCCCTTTTATTTTTGTATTCTTCCATTTTTCTTTTCCTATTGTTAGAAGTAATTTTAGGGGCTGTGGGTGCCAAAAATGCACATTTTAATGGCAGAATGTGATCACTGACTGACTGTTCATCCATCCTAGGGTAAGGCCCAACAACTAGCAGAGCAGCGATCAGTGTAGGAAGCAGCAAATATGCTATGCTCTGGAGCCTAGTATCAACGATGCTATTTGTGATACACTTGCATCCTCAAATATCTATAATAATTGGGGTAATTGGTTTTGGTTTCAGTCCCTTATCTTCACAATCAGATCAAGTCTTCTCTTTATGAGATACACATTGATCATGTATAGTTTTACTATTTATTTATGGTAGTGAGCACAACTGCTAGGTACTGTGCAAATGGGACAGCAGCCAACTTGCCTGACACACCAGGGAACTGAACCAGGGACCTCCAGGACTAAGAACATGAACTGCTACATTTTGTGCTCAAGACCCCAGGCTCCCTAACTAGGCATGTAACAGAATTACAGCCTTTGCAGATTGGCCACATTGCCTTGAACTCTCATACACACCCCAGCTGATTACACACACTACTAGGAAGAGGCACGGTCCTTGCCATACTAATTACAATAGTTCTGAGCTTTGTTTTATTTTTGGAGGCCTGAAATGAAAGGGCGCTGTTTTGACTGAGTAATGGCACCAAGTGGAGCAAAACTCACTATACAAGCATACTGTAAATTAGTGGGTTTACATATGTTTCTCTTTAGTGTTAAGGAATACATCTTCCACAGGCTCTCTGAAATAATGCTTCCCTGTGATTCATGGATGCCATTGCAAGTTTTCTATAAAATCCATGTTACTAAGAGAAAGTGCTGTATGTAGTCTTTCATTTCCCCTGTGATATTAACCCCTGTCCCTCTAAAGAGTAGTTTGAGGGCAGCCAGACATGCCATTTCCTCTGTTGAATGATGTTAAGGTAAACAGTCTTAACAATAAAGATTGCTCATATTTATTTAGGTGTACCCATATAATTCTTGTGCAGATAGGCCCAAATCCTCAGCCCAGTATATTGCATAACCTTGTTTGGCAAGGTTGGGGGGTGGCTAGGAAAGCACAAATCTTCCCTGAGACTTCATTTATCATTTATCACCATTATTGCAGCCCTGAGACCCCAACGCTAAAACAGATGTAACCCTGCCAAATCCTGCCTCCCCAGTGCAGGACATCAAGATCTCCTCTGCACCTTCAGAGCAGGAGGCATCATCTGAACTAAGGTGCATCCCAGTATGTAGTTCACTGAAGTTTGTGGAGATGAAAACACAATTAACATGCATGTCAAGTCATTTACACACACAAAACACCCCTCTCAACATCAGTTCTTCAGCAGCTCCATTCACTTCAGCTCACAGTAGTTCAAATTCAATCAATAAAAACACAAAAAAATGGAAATTGAAAATTTTTGACCAAAGGCCATGTTAAAAAAAATAGGTTCTTTACCCCCACCCAGAAAGTTGCTCAAAATTTTTCAACAATTGATATTTAAAATACTCCCCACAAAATGTTTTACTGCTTTTTCAACCAACTCTAACTTAGCATATGCAGCCTGGAAAAATTGTACTGAAATCATGTAAGAAAACATGGATTTCATGAGTTACCCAGACCTAATTTTCAAACCAAAAATGTTCAGAAAAACAATAGGGGATGTCGCCACACTGGTCAAAGATGCAGTGGCACCTAGTACAAAGCTAAACTGCACTATACTTCGATATTTCAAATATCATCAGTTTCTTCATTTTCACAAATACTTTTTATATAAACAATTTGGATAACAATTTTAACATAAAAGTATAATTAAAAAGAGAGATATCTTAGACTATCTAGCGGGCTTGATGAACTAAGTCCTTTAAAAAGCAGTATGTTTTTTCCAAGACTGCAGATAAGTTCCAATTTGTGCCATAGGAACTAGAACAGATCATAACAAAATTGTAGGGTTAGATGTACTGAGTATGACAGGTTCGGTCACAGAGACCCTCTTGGGACTGTCACCTGACGTGCTGAAACTACCTCTGAGCCCGTTTTCTTTGTCAGCTTGGAACTCCAGAACCCTGCCTTGTTGAGCCAGACTCGCTAGCCTGCTGCAACACAGACCCAGGTCTGAACCACGCCCCCAAAGCGGCAGGCTTTAACTGAAAACCACTCAGCAAGTTACCTATCTCCAGCACCCAGACACCCAGTTCCCGATGGGATCCAAACCCAAAATAAATCTGTTTTACTCGATATAAAGCTGTTTTACGCTATATAAAGTTTATTCATTAAACTCATGAATTGTCCGCCCTCTATAACACTAATAGAGAGATATGCACAGCTCTTTGCTCCCCCAGGTATCACTCACTCACTCACTCAGTAAATTTTTCACTAATCAGCTGGTGCATACAAAGAACAATGTGCCAATAGTGGATTGGAGCTGTTCAGCCACAAAGTGCCTCTGCAGCTTTCCTGTTATCAAAAGGAATCAAGGGGGAATAAGTCTGGAGCTAAAAATAAACATTTTCCATTTACTGTATTAATTTATCAACCAGGTATAAAAAATATATAGAAAAGCTCAGAAGATAAATGAAAAGTGAAATGCCTCCCTCAGAAGCCTTCAGAACATTACTACTGCACTGAGAACTATCAAGTTTCCATTGTCCCAACAGCAGTCTGTATTTGAAATGAATTTGGCTCTTTTATCATAAAGACAGGTATGAAACCGTAATAGTGTTTAATATTTTATCCCTGGAAGTAAAAGTATGTTAGTCATGCACATTGTCCAAGAATAAAAAAATCATACCCCAAAACAAACAAACAACAATGAATAAAGGAGCCATTACATTTTGAGCTGATGTTTTTGGTATGCAAGTGAACTTATTTTCTTTTTTCTGTTGGTCAAATGGACTTGGCTGACCTGGTAGTTTATCAATGGCAGGTTTGGATGATCAGAATCAAAACACAGCTTTGGTTACCAGGTTTAGGGTTCCATCCCCCAATCCAGTGATGTCCGAGAATGCTATGTTTCATGGGGGCAGGGGGGAGAAGGTATTCATAGTTTCATTCTAGAAAATTTTGCAGGCCAGAAATGTTGATTTATGGGGAATTTTTCACATGACAACTAGCATCTCATCCAGACATGCAAACTTTCAACTGTTCATATTTTGATGGAAAAATAATTGATCTATGTTCAAATGTAATTTTAAAATTTAATATTTAGAGTTTTTTGTTGGAAATAGACATTGAGTGAAACACCCCCCCCTTTAATTTTTTTAAAAACGAGGAAATGTATAGAGGTTACATAACTGTCTCTACACAATCAAAATGCTTAAAATAAAACAGAATGTGAAAACTTTGCCCTTTGAGGGTTTTGCAAGATATATGGGTATTTCAGAATTTTGCAAGATATATGGGTATTCTCGAGGTCAGGATTGGACAGTGTCTTATGTGCATGGAGCAGCTACTATTGAGACGTAATGTGTATAAGTCAAAGGTCATCTTCCATTTTGTAAGGTGGGGTTCTGAGCTGCAGGATGCTGCACCAGCTTCTGGCTGTTATTGTGTTCGGTAATGTTACCTAAAAATAACTGATGTATTAAATACAAGTGCTTCATGTTATTCAATAACAACAACTCCTCTAACTGATTGAGCTGTGGGTTCTTGGTTTCCCAGTACCATCCATACCTCCTAAATTGGAAGTACTGTTTGTTGCCTATGAGCCAACACTTTTATTAAGGATACTACAGGATGCAAAGACTCCGCTTCCAACAACAAAAAATAAAACCTCATTGCTCTGACAACTTGCATTCATGGCTAACACCATGAGTCTGGAGACAGGCCTTACAATTTTGATCTGCCAACAGAATTTGCCGGCAATGGCTTAGGGAGCTGTTTCACTATTACTAAGTAACAGGACAGGCAGAGTTACTTGTAGAAAAGAGATCTTTATTAAGCGTGCAAAGTAGCCAGTGTTCCATCTGAAAATGTAAAAGCATCATCTCATGGGAGTGTGGCCTCTACCTGCAACTCTAAACTGTTGGTGTTCCACCAAACTAGGTCCCTTCTGAAACCTGGCTCTTTTTCTCCAGTGCCACCCATCTACTACCAGAGGGGGATGCCAACAGCCATACATTCCCATCCCTTCTAAGCGAAAATGACAGATCCCCATCCTGGCCAGCTTTCTGATGAGGCAGTTGATATGAACTATGATAAAATGATCTATTTCTTCTGTTGCAGCATTTCCCACACTGTGGGTTGCAACCCCAAATGGGGTCATGCCATCAACAGATGGGGTTGCAGTGATACCTAGTTTGCAGAGGACACCATTATGCTCTGCACAGTGTGACCTAGTATGTATGGTGCATGCAAGGTCATGACGGATGGAGGACCTTGCACACACCATATGTATTAGGTCACGCTATGCAGAGGATTCGATTTTGTAGAGCAAAATTATGTTCTCCATGTTGTATGACCTCACATATATGGTGTGTGTGCAAGGTCATGCTGAGCGGAAGATGCTATTTTGAAGAGCATTCATGCTGTCTGGCATCCCAGGAGAAAATAATTCATTAAAATGAGGTCATGCTAGCAAAATGTTTGGGAATTCCTGTCCTATTGTCTTGGCAAAGATAATTTAATGCAACTGATTTCACCAGAACCTGCCATACAAATGGTCCTGAAGATACCATGAAGCATTCTGGGCAATCCCTGGGCTGTCAGGGAGTCTCTAAACTACATTGCTGAAAGGAGATTACCTCCATAGCAATATCTTCTTTCATGAAAAAGTTTCTATCTATATAAATCCCACATTCAAGAGAAAACACAAAAGCTTTCATATAAGAAGAAACTTCTCTGTATGCACAATAGATAATGCTCAATAATAAATATACAGCCACATTCTTTCAAGAAAACCTGTGTTAACTGAAAGCATAACCCCCCAGTCATGAGCTGTTTGCCATACAAGTATCAAAGAGTATTGTAACAAAGGCAAATGTAGTGCACAGGCAATATTAATATGGAGCACCAGGATCGAAGATCTTGTAATCATTGTGCTTTTAACAAAAGTTCAGTGGCAAAAACAAGTTTTCAATTATCCTAATGTCTTAGGGAAAAAGAACTAAGCTGGCCATCTCTTTTCTCCTTTATTACCATTATTATTTCTTTGCAAGACTGTACATCTTTTGTTAACTACCCTAAGAATGACATGAAAAACTGAACCTTACGGAGTGGAAACATTTCTACTTTCCAAAGGTTATCAAAACACAGAATGGAAGAATAAGATAGTGATGTCATGTCTATTTACAGGTGAAACATCCCCCAAACAGTTTCTTGAATAATACAGAGACATAAAGCCTACCCATTTGGAGGGCTGAAGTCCTTGAGAGCATGATTAAGTACACACTAAACATATTCCACTAGCCTACATCTTTCAAATGTCTTAATGTCATATATAATTTTTATCTCCCTATTTAAAGCAGGGCATATGTTAAATCCCCGGAAGAGAAGTTTAATTTCACCTTGAGACAGAAGAGCCCTTCAGTGAATCCTACCTCTATGTTGCGTAGGTTAAGGCATATTTCTAACATAACTAACATCGGTAATTATAAGCCAGTGAGTGCCTGCATTTATTTGCTACTTTTTCTTTAATTATAATAGGTACCTAGGCTACCTCAGTGTGTAGGTGTCTTCAAAACAAATCACAGCTGCCAGGAAATTCCAAATATGAAGGTCTATGGCAACATCTATTTGGCTCCATTGCATATTTTATGTCATGCATTATAGTTTGCATTGGAGTAGGGAAATCTGACTCAAAAATACTAGACATGCCCATCCATTATGTGGCAAAGTCAATGGCACCAGAATCACATAATTTTGGGAATTCAATAATTTTTGAGAGCTCAATTCTCACTCATATTATGTTGCTTTAATGCTAGTTTTTCCATTTAATAGGACAGGGTAGCCAAACTGTGGTTCATGAGCCACATGCAGCTCTTTTAGCATTAAAGTGTGGCTCGTGGAGCCCCTCCCCCACCCCCACATTTTCTCCACCTATTAGGCTGGGTGGGAAAGCTCAGGACCTCTGCCTTGCAGTGAGGTGGTGCAGTAGGGGCTTCTGCCCAGTGGCGATGGGGGGGGTGTCTCGGGGCTGAAGCCCCAACCCCCAGCTCCTGGCAGGTGTGCCACACTCTCAAACTTCTAAAGGTTGTTGAATGTGGCTCCAAGGGCCAGTATGTTTGGCCACCCCGTAATATGACATATATATATATATATACACACACACACACACACACACACAATTTAAGTAAAACAGAAAAGGAAAAATGAGTACAAGATAAGAATAACTGGGGTAATCAGAGCTTGCAGTGATTATAAGATCATTTGGTTTTGCCACCAGAATTTATATGTTCAGTGAATCAACACATTCCATCTTAGTTACATACATAGCTTAAACTTTCTAGCGTTATGCACTTTCCGGGAGAGAACAAGCACGGAAAATTTCAGCCTAAAAGTTGAATGTTCCAGAAAGCTTTGAGGATGTGAAAACAAGGTTATAGTCAACTGTTTTACAGCCCTAAAAAAGCAGGCACTGCCAAACTCCAGCTTTGATGTATTATATTTATATGTACCTGCAGAGATAGTGTAAATATCTCTTGCGCATGCTGAGTATAATCAAAGGACATAACACAGGAAATTGTAAACTCCATCAGGAGTTCTGATGACAAGATGGTATCAAATATAGATGTAATGGCAAGAAGATTCACTGGTCACCAGACTCAAACTTTCCCCCACGTGGCAATGCACTTAATTTTTTTTAAGCTCAGAAAGTTTTGGGTTGATTTGTGTGAAGATACAGATTTGTATTTTATCCCAGTAGGTTCACCCATCCTTTGTCCAGTGTATCTAACCAAAGCATACAAGACTAATGTCTGATTCAGGAAGATTTATTTTATGCATTCTCTGTGCTTCTCTATATATCGCAATCCCCAAGTGACCCCTTGGTTCACAGCTATGAGCTAAAACACTTTTGCTCCTTTAAAAAAAATATGTATATAGGATTATACCATATGTTTTTTCTATTTGTTATTTATCTGCTTTCAAATTTTAACTATCATTGTTAACAACCAGTATCTGATTTACAGAATGGCTATACATAAACAGCAGTTTGCAGCAGTCTGATGCACACTGGTTTTCCCTAAATATAGGTGCTGGCTAGTTATCTGCTGCCACAGTGTAATTAATAGTTTAAGTGATATTCCTGAAGAGGTGTATCTCCCTGTGATGTTACTGATATCAAACTGGGACCGTATAGATCATTGTTGCAACTAAGGTCCTGTAGTGGTACCAAATCTTGTATAAAGGAGGTCAAAAAGGGTGTCTATGACAAGATTATGATTTGCTGGTTATGACATTATCTGTATGCATGTATCATTTTTGTAGTTAAAGTTATGAATATTGGCTCTATACTGTCTGTATTTCAAACTTGTGCTACACTTCTGGGGAACACCCCAGACAAGTTGGTGTCAGCACTCCCTAGCCTGCTTGATGGCCTATTAAGGACCATCAGCTATACAACTGACCCATTGAAAGAAGGCAGATACACCTTGTGACTCAGCAAGGTATGCAGGGACATGCCTATGGACAGAAATCTGAGGCTTTTCCATGCCATGTGATGGACAGCTTATCTTTGGGACAGAGAAAGCAGAGACCACATGGCAAGAGACTATAAAAGGCTGATGCCTCATCTCCACCTTGTCTTCAATCCTACTTCTTACCTCTGGAGGGACTTTGCTACAAACGGAAGCTCTCCATAAAGGACTGATGACCCATCCCAGCTGTGGATGCAATCCAGAGACTTGATTTGAACCTGCAATTTATTTCATCACTGCTACAAGCCTGACCCAAGAACTTTGCCATTATTGTATGTAATTGATTCCATTTAACTAATTTTATTTCTCATCTATATCTTTTTCCTTTTATGAATAAATCTTTAGATTTTAGATTCTAAAGGACTGGCAACAGCGTGATTTGTGGGTAAGATCTAATTTGTATATTGATCTGGGTCTGGGGCTTGGTCCTTTGGGATCGAGAGAACCTTTATTCTTTTACTGGGGTACTGGTTTTCATAACCATTCATCCCCATAACAAGTAGCACTGGTGGTGATCCTGGGAAACTGGAGTGTCTAAGGGAATTGCTTGTGTGACTTGTGGTTAGCAAGTGGGGTAAAACCAAAGTCCTCTCAGTCTGGCTGGTTTGGTTTGCCTTGGTGTGCATAGAAACCCCAGTTTCTCAGACTCAGTTGGGTCCCACCAGAACCAGCATCGTTACACTCCCATTCATTAAGAGTTAAAGGGATGGAACAGGATCTACTCATACTTATCCCCCTGATTAACATGGCCTAATGTGTCCACAGCTTTAGCTGTTGGGAGGGAAGTCTCCGAAAGCTCATAATCGAGAGGAAGACAGAATGGTAACAGTCCAGGAGATTTATATTTAAGTGAAGTCTATAATGCAATTTGTGATCACATTGGAAGAAGGGCAGAACCTTTTGAAGGCATTGATATGCAGCTTCAGCAATTCAAGTGAGATACAAACCTTACTGTGTAATAATAGTACAGTAGGTTTGGAATTTCACCAATTACTTCTAATAGTTTAAATGCTTGGGAAACTGTTTCCCCACTGCCAATATCTGCGTGAAGCCAGTGTAGAAAGAGAGAGGAGAATAGCTTAAACGGATATTCAAACTGAGAGGTACATGACTGTCAAATGATCCACAAATGGACTAAGTGCTTGTCTACACAGTGTGTTTAATCATCAGGGAGTTGATGTGCATCAGTTAATGGACAATATGCTCTAATAGTGTGAACACAGGATTGCTGTGCCCTCTTTCAGTTTGCATCATATTGTATATGGTGGGGGCTTGCTGTCTATGAAGTGTGTGGCATTCACCGAGGGTACTCATGGTTCTATAGTTCACTGCTGGGCAGTGTGCATTCTGGGATTTCTGCACATTGTGGGATACATAGCAGAAGCCAGGCAGAAAGCAGTGGAATTCTGGGACATGGGGTCAAATTCAAAAGAATTCCATGATCCCAATCTCTCTATCCCATCTTTTTGAGCATGCTAATGCCATTTTCAATTACTTTCAGACAGCTTAGACCCAACAGTACTCCATCCTGCTATGCTGGCAACTACGAACAGGCAGAGGAAGCTTGGTACTTCAGTTCTCAAAGCTGAGTGGCTTCAGTTTTGGACTTTGTCCATAGCACTACTGAGCAAGTGATGTGACTGCTGCAGCAGGACAAGGAAGATGACGATGACGCTGATCAATGGCTACTACACGAACTGTTCCTGGAGCAGCTTCACTGGAGCAGCATTATTTCCAGACTCAGGAAACCAGAGTGAATAGCTTGGAAAGAGTTATTCCACAGGAATGACCAGCCACGGCAAGAGAATTTCAGGATTCCAAAGGTGACCTTTTTTGAGAAGTGTGCTGGACTAGCCCTGGAGCTGCAGCATACCAACATGCAGTGCCCCATACTCACTGAGAACCAAGTCACCATTGCCATCTCGAAGCTGGCCACCTCCGAATGTTACCAATCCATAGCCAAGCAATTTAGTTTAGGTAGATGGACTGTTGACACCATTGTCATGCAGGTGTGTGCTGACATGCATAAGCTACTGTTGCACCAAGTTATAAAGCTTGGTAATGCTCAGGAGATTATTGATGGCTTTGCATGCCTGAGGTTCCCAAACTGTACTAGGGCATGAATGGTAGCCGCATGCCTATTATCATTTGCCTTTCATACTTGGGCTCAGAGTTTAAAAATATAAAGTTATTTCTCCATGGTGCTACAACAGCTGGTAGACCACTGTTAACAGGTTTACAAACATAAATGTAAGGTGATCTAGAAAGGTCCACAATGGTAGAGCGGAGTTCCAAAAGATCCTATTTACCTTAATGAATAAAAGACAGTTTGTCCCCAAGATCAC
Source organism: Lepidochelys olivacea (assembly GCF_965140295.1). Classification (NCBI taxonomy): domain Eukaryota; kingdom Metazoa; phylum Chordata; order Testudines; family Cheloniidae; genus Lepidochelys; species Lepidochelys olivacea. Next base: position 74,069,512 of record NC_140417.1, on the reverse strand, counting down.
TATGGACATTAATGGTGTGAAGATTGCTCCAGTTATCCTGGAAGACCTAACTTATCCTCTGCTGTCCTGGGATAATGAAGCCATTCCCAGGCCACTTGGACAGAAGGAATGAACTGTTTAACTATCGCCTTAGTAGCTGCACAATGACGGTGAGCGTGTTTGGCCATCTGAAAGGAAGGTGGCTCTGTTTGTGGAACAAGTTGGTAGCTCCAGATAAAGAAAAAAAAAAACTTGCCTAAGCTGGTAGCTGCATGCTGTATTTTGCACAATGCATGTGAGAGTAAGGGATAAAGTCTTAATGGGTGGGAGGGTGATGTGCAGAGATTTGCTTAGAAGTTTGAACAACCAACAAGGTGTCCAATAGAAAATGTAAACGGCTAGGGCAGTACTGTCCACTGCTCCCTCTTTGAGACTGAGGCATGAAAATGTGCACCCATACATCCCGCTGCAATCCCAAGGCAGGGGGAAGGAGGGGCAAACCATGAGCAGTGCTGTCTCTTTTGCAGGTAGTAGAAATGGCATGTGGTGGCTTCCTTTACCTTGTGTTTTTGCCTTTACACTTTTGTAAAAACTTATGACTTATGCAAAACATATGGATTTGCTGTGTAAGATGCATTGCCGACTCTTTATGAATGTATTTCTAGTGGCTTTTATTAAACAATTTATTATATAACAACCTAAAATAAACTCTTAATTAAAATGAAAATGAGTGAGCTTGGTCATTTTAAGATTTCTCTTCCCTGTACCCTCCTAACTATGAATCCAGCTGCCCATCAGGTCTCCCTAATTTGTTATTAGAAATACTAATCTGGGGATAATTTGATATGAATGGTTTTGGTTTTCTAAGGGAAATTGGCAGCTGAAAGTAGACAGTCAGCAAAATACAGATGAACTGTGCAGCCAAAGTTTGAGACTTGAGGAAAGGGTGAACAATTCAGGGGGGAAAGGTCTAGGCTGAGACTTTCAAAGGGCACAAAGAACAATACAAAAGGGAGTGCCAGTGGAGGGATTCAAAGTCAAGGCTGATCTAGTCAAAGTGATGGGCTAGGAAAATGAGCTTTAGCAACAGCATTCTGAATGGATATGAGTGGGGCCAGATTGCATTTGTCAAGGCCAGAGAGAAGGAAGGGTGTTGCAGTAATCAAGATGTGAAATGTAACAAACAGAACTTAGCTGACATTAAAAAAATATCAATAAGAGTTGGGCATTTAACTGCCATTTGTGCCTTTGAAAAATTGCCCACCTGACAACAAACTCCAAATTGCAGAGAAAGAGCGTTTTTACCCTTTACACAAACTCCATTGCTGCACCACAAACTACTTTTTGTAGTGGAAGGATACAATACATAAATCCTGCTATATTCGTTTAATTTCTTTTTTATTAGATGACATCTCCTACTAATAACTCTAACAATAAGCCATAGCACGGTGGGCATTAGTAGGCTCCTGGCCTCAAACAACATGACTGCACTAAGTATCAAAAGTATCTGCACAACTTCTGGCTATGCTGGCACATCTCAGCAGTCAAATCAAGATGACATCCTACATTGCCACTACAGTTACTTTCATAATGAACAAAAACAATGTTTTAATTCCCCTTCTGAGACTGTGAGAACCAGAATCTTCCTTTTTCCCTAAAAGCGATATATTCTCCTTTAAAACATCCCTCTGATAAAAGAACAAACCAGATTTAAAAACCACCATCTTCCCATCCAAAATGTGGACGGGGGAGCTAATTGCCTATATTCCCATTTCTTCTTTGGCTGACCCCTAACATTCAGCTATTCATTTTTATTAGCATGTGTCGCTAAAGAGAATACTCACGCCACTTTCAATTCCTAATAGGGACATTTCAGCCAGAGGCCTTTTTCCAAAGAGGTGGATAAAGTGACAACAAACATCCCCTTAATTTAGTAACACTATTTCAATAGATGCCTTCCTCTCCAAACATTGTTCAATTTTACCTGCAGGTCAGAGGTGTGATTAAATCCCAATTTTCTAACAGATTCGCTATCAACACTTGTGTCCCTACAGACTCTCAGCAGCAGCATTAAAAAAAAAAAAAAAAAAGACATTAACAATCAAAAACAAGCGGAAACCCACCTTTATACAGTTGCCAATGTTTTCCAAAGGACCATATTAGAATCCTCAGAGGAGTTTCCTGTTAGTGTAAGTTTTAACACTTAGATATTTATTGGTATTAAGAATCAAGCATCTAATTGTTTTTCTTTTTCTAAATTATGTTAATATTTTTATACCCAATGGTAATATGTATAATCCTGTAGTGAATTAAATAATGTGCACCACTGTCCTCCTCTGGATCGAGTCAGAACTGCAAAACTGCAGTCAATTTCTGTATTCATAACAGTTAATGGAGGAGATCCTTTAGCTCAAGTGGTATGGGCCCATGAGAATCTTAGTTTACCTCATATCTACATGAGGATGGTGTGATTTCAGCACAGTGAAATCCATGAAATCCAAAGCAGAGGAAATGGAACCCTGACAAAGTTTGAAAAAGAAATTAAAGCAATAGTGTACATCCATGTCCAAAATGTTATATCAGTACACCACAATATCATTGTCATGTCTCTGGATACAGACAATGTTGTAGACAGAGGATATTCTTGTTTACTTCATCCTAAATCAATTACTTTTTACAAAAAACAAATCTTCTTAACATTGAGGATATAAGAGATTATTTATATATTCCCTGATATTTTCCACAATAAATATAAGGTTTTCCCCCCAAAGAATGTAGAAGGTAAACTAACAAGAAAAAGAACTGAAATATGTTAAAACTAAGCCACTGGACCAACCAATCCTCAAACATTTACCTGTTTCCATCCTGCAAACACTTATAGACTTGCTTCCCTTTACGCTGGGACTAGTCCTGCTATCCAACCAAAAGTTAAGTACTCTGGGGGATTGCAGGTCTCAAATGCAGGTCTGCAGCGGTCTCAGACCTTAGCCACCACCCAGGAGCTCACTGGTACCAGCAGGGAGTTCACGATAGTCAATGCCCACAAGGTTTCCACTCGGAGGACACCTCTGATCTCTCCAATTGGCTCAAACTCACTATTTAAGCCAGGAGGTGGTGCAGGAAGTTGTCTGAGCAACTAGGTGAATCCCTAGTGAGCCGCTACATCAGACCCTGACTTCTTGCCTGAGCCCTGCCTTGTTCCAGATCCCTGCTTCTAAGTCCCATCCTAGCTACTGACTCCAGCTCCAACCGTGGCTTGATTCCTGACACTGTCTCCAACTCCGATCACTAGACATGACCACCACTGCTTTTACCACTAGATCTGACCACCTACATCCCAGTCTAAGTGTTTGGACTGTAGAGGCCAATACTGTTCTCACCAACTTCACTTGTGCAGCATCAGGTCACATTATATTAATCATGGTTCTTATGCTCAGAAACAAATGCATTTGAGGATATTTTGTGGCTGTATTAGAACTTAGAACCCATCCTAATGATTTCAGATAGAGACAGACCACCTCAAACCTAATCCTGCAATCACTCACTTATGTGCTGAATTCACGGAGACTACTTAAAATTACTCACATGTATCCATTGCTTGTATGATCAGGGAACAAACAGTTACATAGTTTTCCTCTTTTACACTTTTTAAATTTAAACCAAACTGATTTAAATTACTTTAATCTGCAGTAGCGCAAACAAAATAAAATAAATCTTAATCTAATACAAAAAAACAATGCTGCAATACTGCTAGCTTTATTAATCCTTCCAGTTTGTTTATTTTTTAAGCGCTGCATTGAAGTTGCTGAGTAGGTGAAATTAAGTCCCTTTATCATCTTTATAACGTCAATTAAGCCCATAAAGACAGGCTGCTAACTTTGTACTTTTCGCTCTTGACACTTCTATTTATGGTTAATGAATTTTTCCCGCTAGCAGTGTGTTCTAAAAGACTGAAATGATTTCTGAAGCAACAAACTCTAAGAGGCACTGATTTCAGAGTAACAGCCGTGTTAGTCTGTATTCGCAAAAAGAAAAGGAGTACTTGTGGCACCTTAGAGACTAACCAATTTATTTGAGCATGAGCTTTCGTGAGCTACAGCTCACTTCATCGGATGCATCAGATGTAGCTCACGAAAGCTCATGCTCAAAATAAATTGGTTAGTCTCTAAGGTGCCACAAGTACTCCTTTTCTTTTTAAGAGGCACTGAGTATCTTAAACACTCACTCTACAAAACCAAAACATTCTAGATTTACATGTTTATTGATGTGCTAATCTCCTCACTGTTCTCTTCAGGCAAAAACCACACCTGCATGCATCACCTTTGAAATGTCAGAATTCAAAGAAATGCCTCTACTTTCTACTGTCACAGCCTAGAAGATGCTAGGCAAGATCAGTAGTGAAATGGTTACATTATACTGTCCAAGATAGCAAAAGTATTGCTAGCTGATTAGAAAGGGCCCTACCAACAAGGCTGGCTCCCTCCCATAGGAAAGACTATAGATTCCTCACAGCCCACTTGTGATGTGACACTGGGTGGGTGCAATGAGCATAACTGCCACTCCAGGGAGAAATTTTAAAAGGCTTACATGACCAGAGGAAGGAGTCTCTCTTAATACCATTATGAACCCCAGTCAGGGAGATGATGTTGTGTGGGACAACAATACTGAAAATGTGTCTTTCCCTAATCACTTCTCCACTAAAGAACAATTGGAAGAGTTATCCCCACTTTGAGCAGGGAGAACGTGCCTTACTATGCATGGTAAAGATCCTCATTTTCTATGAATGTAGGGTTAGGAAGATGGTAGCGGGAGGGGCAGGATGAGGAGAGAGACTCACTGTCTAGCTTCCCTCTGGCATGGTGGGAAAACCTGTGACGTTATCCAAAACGTATGCAAGCGAAACACTTCACCACACTCTCAGAACTATATGCTTGAAATTTCAGCTAAGAAAACATTTGGGCAAATCCAGGCTGACAATAATTACAGGGTGGTGATGTTTGCTTAAAATATATTTATAGGTGGGCTTGCAGGGTTAATCAAACATGCACATTAAGACACTGAACACAGGAATGAGAGAGAGGGAAAGGTTTAATGATAACATGTAAGGGCTAATGTTCCATCACAGAGAATTTTCCTCCTAAATGACACCCCTCGTCACAGGTGAGGGGATATGCTGACTCCAGTAGCTTCTCCTGGCATTGAGGCAAAGTTCCTGTTGTAGCACTGCCCCCATTTGCCGTGCACTGTGTCACCCAAACTCATTTTGCTCCCATCTTTCTAATAAAGTGCTAATGTATGTAGCAAGACAAATTAAGAGCCCAAAGGTCAAATATCTGTAATAGGTTCTCTTGACGCTATTAAAACCATCTGTAATGCATAGTTAGTCATGTCTAACATTTATAACATCAATCATTTATTAATCGTTATTGGATGCTCAGAACCTATGGTGATGTTCTTCTAAAACAGACTCCAACGAAAAACTGCTGAGCTTGAATTAATATGCAAACTAGATACCATTAACTTGGGTTTGAATAGAGACTGGGAGTGGCTGGGTCATTACACATATTGAATCTATTTCCTTAATTTAAGTATCCTTACACCTTCTTGTCAACTGTCTAAATGGGCCATCTTGATTATCACTACAAAAGTTTTTTCTCCTGCTGATAATAGCTCATCTTAACTAATTAGCCTCTCACAATTTGTATGGTAACTTCCAACTTATCTTACATCTTACTATATGTTCCATTCTATGCATCCAATGAAGTGGGCTGTGGCCCACGAAAGCTTATGCTCTAATAAATTTGTTAGTCTCTAAGGTGCCACAAGTACTCCTATTCTTTTTGCGGATACAAACTAACACAGCTGCTACTCTGAAATCTATGGTGATGAATGTGCTATAAGAACCTATTTAGAATAGAACCCTTTATAAACCACTTACAGATGGAAATTTAATACAAACTATGACCAGACAATCTAATCAGGGAGTACTACAGCAGACCCCACATCCACAAATCAGTACTAGGAAACCTGTCTGGATCTTCCTATACAGCGAGATGCATGCACCTGTGGGATCTTAAGACTCGTGGCCACAAGAGATACTTTTTAAACCTTGCCTTGTGGAACAACTTTTGCAAAATAACTTGGAGCCCTGTTGTGAAACCTGCAGATCTCTGAAAGTGTGGAGAAGTGAATATTACAGAATTCCCACTGAATACTCCTTACTATGGAATAGGGTTTACCAGCCCACAGACAGAGGAGAAGGCATGGCCCTTTGAACTAGTGGAAACCGGGGATCTTCGGGTCACTTGTGCTTTCAATCCTGCAGATCCCAGGAACAGAGTCTGCTCCTTTCCAGTGCAGGCTCCTCTTCTATCATGAAGCACAGACCACATCTCCTTTCCTGATATGGTGAGGATGATTTGGCTCTGAAGTTTGTATAGCTTCTAGGAAATTTTACTTCTCCATGGAATCTTATCATAAAGACAGCATTCATGCAGGGGAACACAATGAATAGAACAGTTCCTCCTTGGCCCTGCCCTGGTACCCAACATACCTCTAATTAATGCTGAGATTGACTTGGAGGGATTCTTTTGGTCTCCCAAGGAAAGAGAAGCACTATGCACAGCTGCTGCTGCTCCAGTTCCACTCCTTGTATAGTATTTTGAGTGCAGTTATGTAACAAAAAACCCTACATTTGTAAGTTTTACTTTCATGATAAAGCGATTGCACTACAGTACTTGTATGAGGTGAATTGAAAAATACTATTTCTTTTATAATTTTAACAGTGCGAATATTTGTAATAAAAAATAATAAAGTGAGTATGTACCCTTTGTATTCTGTGTTGTAATTGAAATTGATATATTTGAAAATGTAGAAAAACATCCAAAATATTTAATAAATTTCAATAGGTATTCTATTGTTTAACAGTGCAATTAATCGCGATTAATTTTTTGAGTTAATTGTGTGAGTTAACTGTAATTAATTGATAGCCCTAAATTCAAGTAATCAACCAATAAAAGTACATTTCAAATGTACATCTTTCTCTGACTTCCATTTTTTACTGCATCACATCCTGTTTTTCCTCTCTCTTTTCTCTACCAGTATTGCTTTTAGCAATGCACACAATGTTGTATTAATATTATGATCTATTGTTCTATTTAATTAGAGTTAAATCCTGCCCAGGCCTTCTCAGGTGCACGGTGGGGGGAGGGGGAGTAGAGATGAACAGCCATCTTAGCACTTTGTGTAATGGGAATGTTAGGAAGGTATGGCACACAGTCATCTAGCAGATACAGATGGCTAACGTGACAGGGGATGCACCTTGAACACAACAACTGTTTGTTTGAGGAGAAATATCTGTGGTTTTCACAAGAGTCTGGTGAACTCATATGCTGCCATCCAGAGGAAGCACAACTGCACACCATTAACACTGAACAACATGGCTCTAACGTAATGTAGCAATAAAACACACCCTACTGCACAATCAGCCAGTAGGATTTCTCTTGCTCTGAAAGTGACTCACAGAATATCTAATCATGTGCTGGTGCTCACACTGCATAAATTTCTGGGTATATTGCTATGATTGGACCTCTAATTACTTGTCCAAAGGAGAAGGATTCATAATCCTACCTGGAATATAAATAGAGAAGACAGGGCTCTTTTCTTCCAAGATTCCATCATTTGTAGGATTGAAGGTAATAAAGGAGAAGTAAAGTATTGGATCTGATGGGAGCCTACACTTTTCCTTTACAAAGTTCTCCTGCTGTTACAACATAGTTTTTTTGGATACTAGACTAGAATTTATTTAACTCCAGCATACATGAATGTTTGATGTCAACTGGTAAAATCAATGGGCCAAATCCTGAAGACTTTGCATAATTAAAACTTCTATCGACTTCAGCAAGAGTATAGCCTGTGTAAGGACTGAGTGAAGCCATCAGGACACAGCCCAATATGCACTGGAGATTAATAAATTGGGGCCAAGTAGACTCTTTACACAGATCTTTCTATATATAATAGAAGAGGACTGTTCTGGCCACAGTACAATTCCCCCACCCCACTCACCCTGCACGGATGACCTTCCAATGGAATTCTGTCAGGAGTAGAGTTCTACCAACTTTTGGTGGACAAGCCAAGAATGGAAGGTGAGTCAGGGGAGATGCTGCTCTCCCTGGCACCAGGAATAAGTGAAATTCAGACCAGCAATAATATAGCTCACAGCTGAATTAGCACTCTCTTGGTCCCTGCTTCCCAAATCTTCAACTGCATAGCGGGAGGGTAATCTGGCCACAAACTGTACAACTCCTATTGCTGAATGGGAGAGGAGGGATTGCAACCAAGGGGCATCTGTGCAGATTGTTCTTTTCCTGGCATATCCTTGGTGGGCTGGGATGCACCACAACCTCCAAAAATCTGGCTCCCCATCAGAGGGAATTGTTAAAAGGAAACTCTTGTGAGAGGGAACCTTCCAGTGTTCCTCCCTCTCTCTACCCCTACCCCTTCCCCAAAACTCCCCTCCCAACTCTATGTGCTTTCCGTAGAAAGGGCCAATCTGGCCCTTCATTACCAAATGGAGAGAGATGAGCAGAAAAATAGTACCTGCTGTATTCAAAGGATTTCTTTGTGCTTAAAATTTTTCCCAACAATTAAACTAAACTCATTCACTCATTTTCATATGGAAAAAAATGCATTGCTTCAGTTTAAACGAATGTTATAATAATAGGATGCATATTAGATCACCCTCCACTGAAACTCAGTCATCCAGCTTGCATTTCAGGGGCTCTAACTTTGGAGCATTAACGTTGTGAAGCTCCCCGACACAAACAACCTTTTAAAAACAGCCTCTGTCTAATATTTCTAGTTCTCCTATATATAGCCTGAAATAATTTATTTTAAGAAGATTCTGCCCAGTCATAGACAACACATTTCTACTTGAAATGTTAATGCTAATTTGAAACTCCTGTTTAAGCTTGCAACTGCAAAATCCATGTTTAAAGTTGTATGCAAGTGTACTTCAATGGGACAATTTGTAGTTTAAAGTATTATTCAGCATGAGCAAAGGCACTGCAATCTGGTTCTATATTTCATTAATTAAGTTGTATTGGACCCATATATTATAGATGAGACAAATATAAACTGTTGTGTTGCAAAAAGTTTTCAAACATTAATTTGGAATACTAGGATTTAATTCTCTTTTTCTTCTAGCCTTCCACCTGTAAAATTAGGCATCTTCATTCCACAAATCCCAACTGTGAAGGGCTTAAAGGGTGCAATACAAACCTCAAAAAATTAAAATAGGTTTACTGATTTGTTTTGTTTAAAAAAAGACACAATGTTAAAGTCTCAACAGCCTTTCCAGAGCTAGAAGTTTTGGGTTCACCTCCCCTAAATTTAGAACGTCACACACCTCCACCCCACCCCCCAAAATAAAATAAACTGATTTGAGGCATACAGTTGGTCAATAACAGCTTTACATGATTTTGGAAAAGAAAGGATGGTCCCGTAGCTACGGCTAGTTAGGACAGTAGCCGAGGACTTGGGAAACCTAGGTTCAAATCCCTGCTCTGCAAGAGATGAGTTTGAAGCAAGTAATAAGAAAGGATCAGACCAATGGTCCAACTAGCCCAGTATCCGGTCTTCCAACAGTGGCCAGTGCCAGATGCTTCAGAGAGAATGAACAGAACAGGACAATTATTAAGTGATCAATACATACCCCATCGGCCAGTTCCAGCATCTGGCAGTCAGAGGTTTAGGGACACCCATAGAATGGACCTTCGTGTAATATCCATTGATAGACCAATCTAATTCTTTTTTTGAACTCAGTAATCCTTTTGGCTTCACAATATCACCTGGCAATGAGTTTCACAAGTTGACTTCGTATTGTGTGAAGTACTTCCTTATATTTGTATTAAACCTTCTGCCTATTAATTTTGAATGATTAATAACCACTGATTTCTTCTGGCCCTCAAAAAAGTAGAAAAAGTTATTCTCTTCTGTTTATCCCAAAATAGGATCCACCTAAGAAGTAAAGACAATAATAAAATGGTTCACTTTGTCTAAGGACCCATAGATCAGGAGTTCCACTCCCCAAGAGCAGAAACTAAAATGGCCAAATGAAAGTATTGTTAATCACCTAGATGAAAATCTCACAATTTGCCTATGGATGATACATCTCTTTCTCCCTCACAACCCAGCTAAACAGAACACCAAGCAACCAAGCAAAGGTGCCAGTGGAGGGGATGGGGTGGACTGATATGAGGCCATTGATGGTGGGTACAGCCATCAATAAGGGTCCATGCGGGTCCTGGTGCCCTGGGTCCTGTACTGTGGGCTCCAAAGATATGGGTACCACCCAAGCAGGACTGGCATGTAGTGCATCGGAAAAGGTGGGTGCACCCAGGAGTCACGCTATGCTGGGAGACTGGGGACAAGGGTGGCTCTTCTGCTAAGAAGCCCTCAGAATCTGAATAAGCTTCTGGAAATGGCAGAGCTGTCAGTGTGGGCAGTACCACAACCAGTGGAGACAGGTCACAGCTCAGTGGGAGTGACTCATCCACTGGTGTAGGTAGCTGCAGGGGTGGGTACAGTAGTTTGAGGTGGGGATCAGCGGATCCATCCGGCCTGCTGTCCAGGGCAGATTTCATTGTCCGCTGAACTGAGGAGGAGTATGTGGAGTGGAGGCCTGGAGAATCCTGCCATGGCTGAGGATTGTGCACTGGCAGGCTATCATAACCCTCAGTCACCGCAGGAGCCGGCAGCGCCAACAAGTCTTGCTTCTGCTTCACCTTGCCCCTGTCTAAGGGGGTGGCCCTGTGGGGTCATCACACGACATCTCACCTGACTGAACCTGGCTCAGGGAGGGAACGCGATGTGTCACATTGGTCTGTGACAGGGAATTGCTGTGTTCGTGAGAATGCTTGTGGCTCTCATGTGCCTACTCAAGTCTCTGCAGTGCCGATGGATCCGGGCATGAAGCCGAGGGCAGAGCGCTAACTGCCAGTGAGTGGCAGTGCACCATGTTAGGATATAGATATTCAGGCCTGTCTGTAAAGGCCTATAATCTAAGAATTTAGGTGTATTCTTATCACTTAACTAGTTATAGAGGTATAAAAGAAAAAATCAAAATCACTGTCTGCCAGTGTAAGGGCCTTCTCTTACTGTGTCAGTCTGAGGCTCTGTTCTTAGGCTAAGATCTTTGGCTAAGCAGCAGAGGCAGCCATAAGCTGGGAAACGTATGGTCACATCCTCACATTCCAAACTAGTCACATTGAAATAAGGTGCTATTGGGCTGTTAGGAATACAATCCTGTCCTGTTTCAGAGTAGCAGCCGTGTTAGTCTGTATTCGCAAAAAGAAAAGGAGTACTTGTGGCACCTTTAGAGACTAACCAATTTATCTGAACATAAGCTTTCATGAGCTACAGCTCACTTCATCCAATGAAGTGCTCAAATAAATTGGTTAGTCTCTAAGGTGCCACAAGTACTCCTTTTCTTTTTGTGAATCCTGTCCTGATAATGCCTATCACCTCCAGAGAAAGGGAAATGCCTAGAAAATGTAAAAGGAAACTTAGTTTGATAGCATCCTGTCTGGCAAGAACTCACTTATCAATAGCTGGGATGTGAAATCCTCATTTCTGTGTTTGTTCTATCACTGTAGTCCCCATTTTCCTATTGTTTGTCTGTATAATCTCTGTCTGGTTCTGTGATTGTTTCTGTCTGCTGTATAATTAATTTTGCTGGGTGTAAACCAATTAAGGTGGTGGGATATAATTGGTTAAATAATGTTACAGTATTCAGAGTAACAGCCATGTTAGTCTGTATTCGCAAAAAGAAAAGGAGTACTTGTGGCACCTTAGAGACTAACCAATTTATTTGAGCATGAGCTTTCGTGAGCTACATCCGATGAAGTGAGCTGTAGCTCACGAAAGCTCATGCTCAAATAAATTGGTTAGTCTCTAAGGTGACACAAGTACTCCTTTTCTTAATGTTACAGTATGTTAGGATTGGTTAGTTAAATTTCAGTAAAATAATTCGTTAAGGTATACATAAGCAGAATTCAAGTTTTACTATATAGTCTGCAGTCAATCAGGAAGTGGCCGGGGGGGGGGGGGGGGGGGGGGGGAAATGGGAACAGGGAATGGGGATGGGGAAATTGGAATCATGTTTTGCTAAGGGGGGGAATGGGAACAGGGACACAGGTAAGGCTCTGTGGTGTCAGAGCTGGGAAGGGGGACACTAAGGAAGGAAACTGGAATCATGCTTGCTGGAAGTTCACCCCAATCAACATCGAATTGTTTGCACCTTTGGACTTCGGGTATTGTTGTTCTCTGTTCATGCGAGAAGGACCAGGGAAGTAAGCAGGTGAAGGAATAAGTCCCTAACACACCGTCGGTACCGATGGTCTGGAATCAGACTCCACACAAGGCCAGAGTGCCTCTGCCATGAGGAACTTGCTGAGTCACAGAAGTGGAGCGCCACGGGTCCTTGACAGGAAGGACTTGCTGATATCACAGAGGGTGACAAGGTGCGTCTCACCTAGGCAGTAGAGACAACATGTGTGCTCATCACTCACGGAGAATGAGTGAGGGCATAAGGCACAGTTCTTGAACCCCAGGATGCAGGGATAATCCCCTGAAGAGGCCAGGGGAGGCCCTGCATGGGTCTACTATATACACTAACTTATTTCCAGAAGTAAGAAGAAGCAGCAGAACTAAATAACTGTGTCTATAACCGTCTTTCACACAGAGGCTACGAGTGCCTAGAGAGGATTCTGATGCCGACCATGTGGTAAGAGAGAACTGAGCGTGCATCGCCCACACTGTCTCTTATAGCCTCACATGGAGCATGTGGCAATGTAAGATGACCGTGTGAGTCAACGGACGCTGCAGCTGAAAAACTTCTGGCTCCGGCACATGCACACCCATATTTGGAATACATATAAGGACCATCACTTGAAGAACTCCTCCTCCTCCCCATCACAGAGTTAAGAGGATAAGAAGTGAGGTTTCATTTCAAAGATTATACTAAAGAAATAAAAAGGGAAATACAAACAACTGTAGGTTATCTTGCTTAAGTCTACGCTCTCTAGTGAGAACTCAACCACCATATTTTAGATGTTTAACTCCTTTCTAAGTCCAAGCAAATTGGCCTAAGAAAGTGGTTTTCAACCTGTGGGTCCGCAGACCGTGTCTAAAATTTCCAAAAGGATCTGCACCTCCATTCAAAATTTTTTAGGGATCTTCAAATGAAAAAAGGTTGAAAAGGCTAGCCCTGTTCTTCCCTCCCTCCCCTTTGCATTGCCTTCCTCTGCCTCTTCTTATTAGCCCCCAGTTGATGGGGTAATTGGCTCAACCAGCCAGGCTGATTGACTAATTACTCCCATCAATTTTCTCCAGGGGAACTAATTAATATTGAGTGATCAGAGTACAGGCTCACCTGTTTGCATCCTGCACTCTGTCACAGGTGTATTTACAGGAGTGTCAGGTGTAAGAGACGGGAAACAACTGTCCCACCCTGGTTGGCATTGGTGAGGCCACAACTGGAGTACCGTGTCTACTTCTGGGTGCCACACTTAAGGAAAGATATGGACAAGTTGGAGATAGTCCAGCAGAAAGCAACAACAATTATGAAAGTTTTAGGAAACCTTACCTATGAGGAAAGGTTAAAAAAATCAGATATGTTTAGAAAAGAAGATTGCGACGGAGATGAACCTAATAACAGATTTGAGATATATTAAAGGCTGTTAGAGGATGGTGATCAATTGTTCTCCCTGTCCACTGACAGGACAAGAAGGGAAATTTAGACTAGATATTAGGAAAATCTTTCTAACTGTAAGGCTAGTTAAGCACTGAAATAGGCTTCCAAAGCAAGTTGTGGCATCCTTGTCATTTTAGGTTTTAAAGAACAGGTTGGACAAACACCTGTCAGTGATAGTCTAGGCTTACTTGGTCCTGGCTCAGCAAAGGGGATTGGGCTAGATGACCTTTCAAGTACTCTTTGAGCCCTATGTTTCTATGCTGCTGCTTCTGGCAATGTCCAGTAGTTAATGCTTCAGTGACAGAAGTAACCTCCACCAACTTCTCACCTGGCCAGGTATGCAATGCCACACATGGAAGGATAATATCTTTCTAGTTTCTAATATCTGTTCATAATTAAATGAATGTTTATATTACTTAAGAATGTACTACTAAAAATTAATTTACAAGCAGTAGTATGAAATGACATTTTATTTAATTACATTCAGTGTTTTGTATTGTAATGCATTACTAAATAAAAAAATACTAACAGAAATGACAAAAATCCACTCTTAATTTGTGTAACCCAATTATATTAAGTGCTGTTACAATCAGAAAAGTCAGAATCAGACTTAGACCATAAATGCAGGAACACAAAATTTCATTTCTTCAATGCCTTCCATATCAACTTTGCTCAATTTAGAAGTCAAAAGGTTAATTTTTTCCTCTATCTGTCAGTATTACAAACTCAGCATGGGATCTGAAGAGGAAAAAAAAAACAAGCTCTGTTCTCTCTGCTCCTGACATCTTCAGAAGTAATAACAGGGATTTGTAGACACAATTGGCTAACAACTTAATTGATAATTAGAGCTGAGAGATATTTTTTGGCCTTTTTGAGGGGCAGAGGATAAAAATATGGATTTGTTTTGACAAGCATTTTGCAGGATTGTTTCAGTCAAAAAAAGTTAAATTCAGAAAATAAATTGAAAAGTTTTGATTTTTCAGTGCAAAATGACTCGTCTAATTCCCTTCAATTCCATTTTAGAAACATTAAAAATGTTGGAAAATCAAACTGAAATATTTAGTTTTGAGACAAACAAAATGTTTATTTTCACCCCTATGATTTTCCTCACCTTTTCAGTTCAAAGACTTCAATAAATTTGTTTTGGGTTGACCTGAAAGGATTTTCCCTCCATATTTTTCAGAACTGCCAGCAAACCAAAAAAAAGTCATTTATTCACACTGTTCTGCTGATGATGCAGGAAACAGAATAAAAACCAGCTCGTTCTTAATTCTGATCGGTATATAAATCAGCTAGGAGTCGAAGACACAAAGTGGAACAGGTATGTTTAAGGTGCCATTTTTTTATCTATAAACTAAATGTTCTCCTCCCCTACGCTCCCTGGAACAGAGGATAGTCTATGCTGCATAGACTAGGCTCCCCAGCTAGGGAGGCGTGAAAGGCAGAGCAGCACCTACATGGAGTTTCCATGGGATTCTGGCTCCACAGCTAGGGATTAAGGCTGGATTCTTCTAGATTTTCATTTCTCTGTACCTGGGGGGAAACGAACACAACTGTAAGATTCAGAGTCTGCAATGATTTCTGCTGAATCTACTTCGATAGTGGGACAGCAGCAGTCCTGAAAGCCAATGGCAGCAGGCTCTGGCCTACAATGGATCCCCTAGAGCTGGAACTTAGGGTTGAAAATTGCGTTCCTCTTTCATGGGAGAGGTAAATCTGACACACCCCAAAAGAATTCCAAGGGCACTTAGTAAATGGAAAGTCAATTAGTTTCCAATCCCTTACGGAGGCATAATTTTCATAGGGGGAAGTTGGCACCTAATTGCTAGAGTTTGCTGAATTTTTCTTATGAAAAAGGTTAATATTTGTCTAATTTTTTTTTCCAAACCAAAAAAGTTTTCTTTTTTACTTTTCCAGAATTATCTCCCATTTTTCAGAAAACTACCCCTGTCCTGCTCCAAAACACACCCACACACAATTTTTGGTCCATGAAAGTTTTAGAAAAATGTGTGTGTGCAGATACACGTTTCTTTTGAAAATGTTCATGGAAAGTAATTGCCATTTTCCAGTCTGCTGTATTAGTCACTTTTTTGGCACACAGAATTAAGAGCCAAGCACTGCAGCCTCCTTTCACATACGTAGTGCTGTCACAGTGGCAATTTCGGGCCCTAAATGAGTAATTGTTTTGCTTGAATGTGTTTGTGTATGGAAATGTAGAGATCTTCAGATGAAACCCCAGCACAAGAGAAATGTTTTCCAATCATAAGACTAACCTAAAAACACAACTATTACTCATCATCTCTTGGGAAACAGAATGACTTTGTATTCCTCACAGCCAAGCAGATTCTTATCGTTTATATTTAGTACATATTAAAGGTGGTGTTTGGTCAATCAGTGATGTACTGGAGATGCAGCATGTAGACCCAACCCTGCACTCTATATTTAGGGAAACACTCCATTGGTTGCCACTTTCCCACCTAGGGACAGTACTTTTCTATAGCAGTTATAGTGCTGTTTATTTGCTCTTGCTAGTAGCAGCACTTCACAATGATTAGTGCCAAATCTCCCCTTATTGCAGGCATCCCCACAGCTCTAACCCCTTGAGGTCATCTCACAGTTTGGTTAGGTTCTTCTCTGTGCTCGCTACCCTGCCAACTTTGGTATCAGCCAATTTGATCATTGATATATCTACACCAGTAAAACCAGTGATGAGCTGCCAAAAGCGGGTTTCCTCCTCACCCCACAAGGGGGTTGTTGCCCACCCCCGCCCCCCAGGACTCCTGCCCCATCCAACCCCCCGCGTTCCTTGACTCCCCTCCCCAGGACCCCTGCCCCATCCACCCCCCTCCCCTGTCCCCTGACTGCCCCCAGAACTGGGCAGGAGGGTCTCGTGGGCCACCGTAGTGGATGCCCACCCCACCCCTAAGAGCCAGAGGCACTTGCTAGGGGGCAAGGTGGGGAGTCCCGGAGGTGCTTACCTGGGGCAGCTCCCAGGAAGCATCCGGCAGGTCTCTCTGGCTCCTAGGGGCAGGGGAGAATAGCTAGGGGGGGGAGCAGCGGGAGCGGCCGCTCCCCCACTGATCACATCAAAAGTGGTGCCTTAGGTGCCGACTTCCTGGGTGCTCTGGGACTGGAGCACCCACAGGGAAAATTTGGTGGGTGCAGAGCACCCACCGGCAGCTCCCCGCCCCACGCCCAGCCCCAGCTCACCTCACCTTGGCTCTGCCTCCGCCCCTGAATGCACTGCCCCACTCTGCTTCTCCGCCCCCTCCCCCGGCTTCCCACAAATCAGCTGTTCAGCGGGAAGAGCTGGGGAGGGCTGAGAAGCAGGCGGCGGCTTCCCGCTCAGGCAGAGGGTGGTGGAGGTGAGCTGAGGCAGGGAGCGGTTCCCCTGCGTGCCCTCTCACCCCTGGTTACCTGCTGCGGCGCGGGTGGCCCACCTTGTGCCCCCCCCAGCTCACTTTCGCCTCCCTGGGCCTGTGTGTGAAGCCACCGCCTGCTTCTCAGCCCGCCCCGGCTTCCCGCGTGAACAGCTGGGGGGGGCGGAGAAGCAGAGCGGGGCGGTGCGTTCAGGGGAGGAGGCGAAGCGGAGGTGAGCTGGGCTGGGGGTGGGGTGGGGAGCTGCCGGTGGGTGCTCTGCACCCATCAAATTTTCCCCTTGGGTGCTCCAGCCCTGGAGCACTCATGGAGTCAGCGCCTAAGGCGCCACTTTTGGCCGGTTAAATTTAGAAGCCCTTTTAGAACCAGTTGTCCCTCGCAGAACAAACAGTTCTAAAAGGGCTTCTAAATTTAACAACCGGTTCTAGTGAACCGGTGCGAACTGGCTGCAGCTCACCACTTAGTAAAACCCATGAAACAATAAGCAAACAAAATAGAATTGCTAGCAAATTTCTTGAAGGCATACAAAGCAGCCCAGAATACAATCCGAATACACTCACCTATGAAACTGGAGCGTTCCAACCTGCCATGATCGCCTTGTATTCCTACTGCAGATTTTTCCATTGTCATGGCAACAACTCCACAGACCACAGTAGGAGAACCACTAACATGCTTAATGCAGACACCATTTTTTCATAAATTAAAGCCAATTACAGTCATTAATCTTTGTCTTCTAAAAATCATCCTAAGAACGTGTCCGCTTAATATGACCATGGTTCCTAAGGTAAATGCATATGGTTATAATTACATTATTGCCAATTAATACTTTATAGTTCTACAGCGCCTTTCCCCTGAGGGCCTCAAAGTGAATTTCAAATACTAGATAACCCATTTTACAGAGAGGGAAACTAAATCATATTGAGATTGAATGGCCTTCCTGAGAGAACAAAACAACTAAGTGGTAGAGGTAGGGCTAGAATTTACAGCGTCTCACTTCCACACCTATGCTCAGACTGCTCAGCCACACTCCAGAAGTTCAGACTGTGAAGAGACTTAATTTAGTTGTCTTATAAAACTATCATAAACACAGTGCACCAATTTCCATACCTAACTCTGCAGGCATAACTTCCACTGGTATCAATGAGGAGTTGCATGTGCAGATTCAAGAGTACATTCTAGTCTGTTTGCCCCTCTTTTCTTCTTTTTATGCACACATGGCTGCAGCAAATGCAGCTTTTCTAGTTCTCAGTGCCTCTTCTGAAATTACATACTTCTTAGGCACGAGAAAAGAACTGTTAAAAGTGAGGGTTAGCAGAGTCATAAAGTACATTATCTATGGAGAAAACATGAATCCCCGTGTTCCTTCTACAACGTACAAAAGCTATATGGAGACATACCAATTGATCTTTTCTTCATCAATATGACCCAGTAGGAGAATGTTGTATATTGAAAAAAGGTTTTATGTCTCAACCTTCAAGATGGAGGTCTTTGAAAGGTCCCTTCACTACATTAAAAGAGGCTATTACTCATTTCTTCTCCACAAAAATGGCAAAAATTTAAAAGCTCCAGTTTCAACACAGCCTGAATATCACAGATAGAAAAGGCAAAAGCCTGGTTCAATTTAGCAATTTTTCCCTCTAGTTGCTAGGTTCACTCCTATCTTTCCATTTCATGTCAAGTTTAAAAACATGATTTTGGGGCATTCTACCAAAAAGGAACATCTTGCACTCTGCAAAGTTTGTGCATAGAAATTTCTCTCTCTAAAGTTTGTGCCAAAAATGTCAAACAAGCCATGTTTCATCATAGCCACAGCTCTGTAAGAGTCCCGTTGAGGTAAGGACAAACATTTGACTTTCCATGTGTACATATTTGCCAGGTCAATTTTACATTAGATTATTTTTGTTCTAGATCAATGCAAAGAGTGTGTGATGGGGAAGATAATCAATATGTAAACAAACTTCAGCTTTAAGCTCTCCCTGAGGTTATAAACAAAGGTTTTGTTTTTTTAATTATGCAAGATTCCTTGACCACATTATTTTGTCCTCAGAAAATCTGACAGTTTGATAGGTAGATGATATGCAGAGTCTGGTTGGTTTTACAGATGAATAAATGAAAAATGTTAGTTCAGGGAAAAGTTATGATTTCCAAAAGCTGCATAGATGAGGACTGTTTACTGGAATCAATCACAAATGCCTAGTGCTGTAAACCCTCTGTGATCATAAGGACATGTTCTCCAAGCGACCTGCATCCTCACAGTCAGTCCCTGACTCAGAAGTCAAATCAGGAATGCTGAGCTGGGTAGTTACTCAGCTGGAAGTGCAAAAGCACAGGTCTGGTGAGAAACTAAATAGATGGCAGAGGAGCTAATATTAGGTGTATGGTAGTCAGTCTTTAGCTACTCCATGTGATTTCCTGCCAACTAAGTTAGCAACTACATGTCCATAGGCTCTCTCCCACCTCCCTTTCTCAACAAATACCTACTGGTATCTTTAAAAAAAAAAATCCTATCCTCCCCGCCCCGCGCACACACACACAAAGCCTCCTGTACCAGATTTTCTGGTGTGCTCGGTTTAATTTTTTTTCTGCAGAGTGAAGGCTGTGGAAACCTGTCATAACTCCCCAGCTGAGTACGCCTCCAGCATAAGGGAGTCTCCAGTAGGCCTGGAACTGGCTTCTACTCTTCCTTTCCCTCCAGCCCCTGTGCAGGGAGCATGACAGGGCCAACCAGGAGTATACAGGAAAAGAGATAGAAAGCAAAGCACAATCCTCAGCTAACATATGGAAACAAAAGCCAGCTGGTGCAGTTTAGAGCAGCTCATAGGATGCCGTACACTGCACTGAAGATGCCGCAGAGATGTGGCTCCCTATATTTGTGGAGGTGGTTCACTGAGATACATTGCAGTGAATCACAGTAACACAAAACTGTTTCTGTTGAATATAGAGATGGCGAAAATGGAATTATAGAGTGCAGAGAAATACATTCCCCAAGAAAGTTTACCACTACAACTAGTATCAAGTTGATGCATTAAAAAGAGACACACAAAAATCCAAATTTAAAGAGGACGTTCTTTCCTGATTTCACACTAGTGGGGAGGAATAAAGCAAAACAAAGATAGGAAAGGTGAATGGATTTACTCTCAACTATTACTACCAATTTATTCACATTGGCTGATGTTACCCTATAATATTAATTTAATGTCATGTATTCCTTAATGTATTCCTTAGTTTAAACTTTAGAGACTTATAGAATCATTCTGGAAGCCTCTAAAATCTCTAAAGGTGTATGTTGTTTACTCCAGAATCATATGAATACTAGTCGCAAGAAAGCACAGTATTTGGTTTTGGGAAAAACAACTACACATTTGCTCATTTCTCCCAAGTCATGCAGTCATGCCTAGAATATTTCCCCCCTCCCCGAAGATGGCAATGACTGACCCACAAAAACAATGAGGAGTCCAGTGGCACCTTACAGACTAACAGATTTATTCGGGCATAAGCTTTCGTGGGTAAGAAACCCACTTCTTCAGATACATGGAGTGAAAATTACAGATACAGGAATAAATATATATTGGCACGAGAGAAGGGAGTTACCTTACAAGTGGAGAACCAATGTAGAAGGCCAATTCAGTCAGGGTGGATTTGATCCACTCCCAGTAATTGATGAGGAGGTGTCAATACCAAGAGAGGGAGAATTGCTTTTGTAGTGAGCCAGCCACTTCCAGTCCCCATTCAAGCCTAAATTGATGGTGTTAAGTTTGCAAATGAATTGTAGCTCAGCAGTTTCTCTTTGAATTCTGTTTTCGAACTTTTGTTGAAGTATGGGCTACTTTTAAATCTGTTACTGAATATCCGGGGAGACTGAAGTGTTCTCCTACTGGCTGTTTTATGTTACCATTCCTGATGTCTGATTTGTGCCCATTTATTCTTCTACGTAGATGCACTCCATGCATCTGAAGAAGTGAGTTTTTTACCCACGAAAGCTTAGACCCAAATAAATCTGTTAGTCTTTAAGGTGCCACCGGACTCCTCATTGTTTTTGTGGATACAGACTAGCACAGCTACCCCTCTAATGACTGACCCAAATGCTCCCAACTCTTCGCATGGTTGGAAGGGAACAAACACCTGCACAAATGGACAATGGGGATAAAGTGGAGGGGAGAAGCAGGGTTCCCCTGAACCCATATTAGCCCTTCTGCATGGAGTACTGGGTATCAGAGATTCCAGGCATAAAGGAGGAATGAGCACCTAAAGGAAGGGACAGAGGGGAATAATGTATTATGAAACATGCTCCCCTAGGAAAGAGGCTTGAAGTCTGTGATGATTTGCTACCCAACAGTAGTGCTTCTCCTATGAGTACTACCTCCCCAACTGAGGGCCAAATAATAACAATCTTGATCATATGGAATAGTATTTTACACCATGTACCTTACTTCTAGAACAAGATTCTATTCAATGTCAGTAAGAGTACCACAGTTAGGCACTGAGATATTAATTCCTTGCAGAGAGAGCCAATGTGACACTTGCAAGATATTTTGAGGGTATGGAAATAAACATTAATGTAATGACAGGTTTCAGAGTAGCAGCCGTGTTAGTCTGTATTCGCAAAAAAAAAAAGGAGTACTTGTGGCACCTTAGCAACTAACAAATTTATTTGAGCATAAGCTTTCGTGAGCTACAGCTCACTTCATTGGATGCATAACATTAACGTAATGTTACCTTCTGCAAGCCAAATATTTTGCTGCATATTAATTCTGAGAACAGAAACCATTCACCTAGTACACTGTATTTCAGCCCTTTCAAGAGAGATATGTGTATAGGACAAGGAATCAAAAGCAGTTTTGTCAAGTAAGGCCTGCATGATTGGGCCTTTGGTTTTTTACCCTACAGATCATCTAAATTCAGAAGTTTAATGTAAATCTGCATATTGAATCCACCCTTAAGACATTTCTACAGAACTGATACTGTTTTGGAGCTCTAGATTGAGTTTCTGAATAAAGTCAACAGCAGCGGCCACATTCTGGTTCTTTAGGAATGGGTGAACCTTCCTCACAAATGGTTTTTGGGGGCAGTTCCCAGGATTTGCAAAACTAGCCTGAGTCAGAAACCCTTTTAAACATAAATCTAAATTTAAACCCATTTTTATTTTTACCAAGAAGGATTCCTTTTAAATTAAATAAAAAGCTGTGTTTTCCCCAGCTAGCTAAAGGGAAGCTTGTGCTGTGTAGTAGGAATAGAACAAGAAAGCTCTGCTGGTGTAAGTGGACATACTATTCCATCTATACCATATACCTCTAATATAGTTTACCACTACAATATTTCTCTCTTTCCCTCTTCTTATTTCCCAACCCTCCTCCCCACTCCTGCCACAGTCTCTCCATATTAAGGCACAAAACCAATAATGTGCAAGTCAAACTTCAAACAAAAATGCTTGCAGGGGATTGAAATCAGGCAGAACAAGTCTGCTGATCCCTATTCAAGAGACCAGGTCACAAGCTGATGGCAGTGAATACAATATCAGTAGAGCCATAGTTTCATCACTGGAATGCAAAAATAATAAACTTAGATTTTTATCTTTGCAATGTGAGAGTTCAGCAACACGTAGATTAATTTATTTCCACTTTGGAATACCGAATTCACTCAAGCTAAGATTTCTGTTTCCCAAGTTTCAGCCCAGAATAAAATTTTGCTGACATATATAACTCATATCAAACACAGGGGAAATGCTAACTCTACCCTTTACTATAAATGTCATGAAATGTACCACTGTGATACATGCTCCAAACAGAGAATTGTGAGGGGAACCATATAGAGAAGTTAGTACCAGAAATTTTGAAAATTAATTTTTAAAGAGAACTGTGCTCAGCTTTGACAGGAAGCATATTACAAAGGATTAGTGTAGAGTTCTTCTTGTACTCCATTGCATACCCATATGAACATTGCCAATCAATGTCAACAGCTTATTAATATTTTACTGAAAACCTGTAAGATGATTCAAACTTCAGCTGTCTTGATAGGGTGTTACTAAGCGACTTTGCTGCATGTCTGAGAATTAGTTTTCACAGCACTTTTTCACTCAAAACCACAGATCTATATTGGTACATTCAAAACATTTTCCTCATAACCTGCAATAAGCTCAAACAACTGTTTCCCAAAACTGTATGTTTGCACCACCTTTTCCAGCTAAACACAAGAGAGACTCCATGGTGTGTCTCAAATGATGCACTGCACTCACCGTAATCACTGTCATAAAATACTATGAATTTTTGCCATCGAAGTTCGGTGACGAGTTTCAGCATAACATCATTGAGGCGGACAGGTGGTCTGGCTGCTAGTGTGTATTCTTCCTCCTCAAGACTAGGATTTAGGTGGCAAGCAGTGCGCGGGGAACCTCCCGAGTTGCGCTGTACAAAGAGGTGTGGAATGTGCATGGCATCTGTCAGGGACTGCAGGGCATTGGCTGAGGCACAACCAGTGGATGTCACTAAGGCTAAGATTCCCAGGGTCATCAGGTCACAGGCTGAGGAAAACAAAGGAGAAAACAGGGTTAGAGCAACTTCAAACTCCTTTGGTCTAGCTAAGCACTACAGACAACGAGGTAGATACAATTTCTGCCCTGAAGAGTCGGACATGCTCTGATTAGTTATACTACAGTTATGCCACATTGCTCCAACTGAGAGCAAAACCCCATTGAGCGAGGTACTGTACATATACAGTCAGAAGCAGTTCCTGCACCAAAGAGCTCACAATCTAGGGTGACCAGACATCCCAATATTACCGGGACAGTCCAGATATTAGGGGCTTTGTCTTATATACGCAACTATACCTGCCCCCGCCCCCCAAAAAAGTGTCCCGATTTTTCATACTTGAGATCCGGTCACCCTATTACAATCTAAGTTGGGAAAACAGACCAAGGGGTTGGGGTGGGGGGAAGATGGGGGAAGAAACAATGTCTCCATTTTTTAGATGTGAAATGGAGGCAAAGATTAAATAACTTGCCTCAGGTCATACAGGAAGTCTGTGACTGAGACAGGAAGTGAACTCAGAACTGCTGAGTCCCAGTCCAGTGCCTTAGCCACAAAACCATCCTTCATCTGATGTGTATTGCAGAGATCAAAATGTTGGGGCCCTAAAGAGAGATTTCAGTCTCAAGCATTTGGTTTATACAAAGTTCTGAAGGATTTTTAAACTTACAAAAAATCCTGCATCTTTTTAACCAAGAAAACTCTCAAAGTATGTTTTAGAATGAAGGGAAAAGCATGAATGACGAAGCATTTAACAACACTGTAAAGTTGTCTTTAAAAAATCTGGGAGAGCAGCTGCAATTTAAAAGCAAATCTGAAACCATCTGCTACTGAAAACTGAGTGTCACACAAATTCTAAATACCTACAGTGTTAGCTGTAAAACCTAGCCCTGGGATCTCCAATTTAGCAAGCTATTATTTTGTTTAAAAGTGCAACTGACACATCTGTTATATTTTTCCATACACAAAGAACAACCATGTACTTTCAGTCTAAGTTACTTTTATTTTAGATTATGGGAAAGAACAAGAAAGGATCACAGTAAAGTTTCCATGAGAGAGCACAGTGTCGCTGTAACCTACCAGTCTGCGTGTTATGCAATCCCACCCCCACCCAGTGTCCAGTTTACAGAAGAATCTGTTATACCTCCCACACACACCCCAGCTAAAGCATCAGGGCTATAAAGAGCCATGCTTTCAGCTCTGAAGGTCCCTAATACAGTCCGCAGCACCTGTCTCAGGTAATTATATAGCCCCCATTACTGTAGTATCTGAGCAACACACACTCTTTAATGCATTTATCCTCACAACAGTCCTTTGAGGCAAGGAAGTACCATTCTTCACATTTGATGGCTAGGGAACTGAGGCATGGAATAAGTGATTTGTCCCATAAGAAGCCTGTGGCAGAGCAAGGAACTGAGCCACATCTCATATCCTCGCTTAGTGCCCTAATCATTGCACCATCACCTTCCTCTATTAGATAGTGCCGGTCACGTAAATAGGGAGTCATCCGGGATCTAAAGTGCTGATGAGCTTCCTTTGTCCACAGGAAATTTGCAACCTATTGGTCAATGAATGGTGTGTCCACACTGCACCTGATCCACAGAGGAAATGTGGTAATTACAGCTATCAGCTCTTGAGTCTGAGCTGTAGACCCATGCTTTTAGATCCGGAGGCCCCTCATTCAATGCCCGTTCTGCAGAAAGGAGGCCCCTAACGGAGAGGTGCAGTACAAATAGTACAACACTCAAACAACTGCATACACCACAGCTACTAATATTCATTATTCAAACAGGGGGAAAGTAGCCACAAAAATCAGATATGGAGTTTGAACAAGAAGTTCTAGAGTTTAAATCCAGAATAGAGTCCATTATAAAGACACTCTCCTCCTCTCCCTCATATCCTCCCATGCCCGTCCCCCTCCCAAAAAAAGTTCTGCATTTTGAAGCCCACACATACTCAGTATGTTTCCAATATATTTTCTGCTCTGATCATACAACAAAAACAGGCCTCTTGTGCTATTTCTGTGTGACCACTTTGGTCTTGGATGGAACCAGAAAGTGTGAAGAGTTGGAAAGTGAAGGAAAAGAAATTAGGGATCCATTGAAAAAAACTCCAAACGTGCCAGATCCATCCAATTGGCCTCCCTCAGTTCTCAGAAGCAGAGAATCTGTACAGGTCACTGGTAATTACATACCATACATTTTTTAACACAACCAGTTAACTATTCTACAGAAGGTCTTTTTAAAAAAGCACGGAAAACACAGTGATTTCACTTTGACATCGGACGTACATACTTCACTGTATGGGGAATGCTCAGCAAGTAAACTAATCAAACAGTGAAAAGGTGAAGTGCTTTTAAAACCATTTCCTTGATGGTCCTTACAATAAATGTGTCATCTGCATTATCTAAATTTACTCTGTGTTACTTATATAAAATTGTTGTTCCGCCCCTCCCCGGGGAGCTGACCTGATTCAGCAGCAGAGAAGCATTGCATTGCCAAACAGGAGACCTACAGTTGGTAACAGATTTGATTTCCCAGGCCAGTTGCCAGACAAAGCAGAACATGTCACATAGGTAATTTACTTAGTCATAGTACGGGAGGGAATGGGGAAGAAAGAAGTAGGGATAGAGGAAAGAGAATAGCCCAGCTGAGACACTCCTGGAGGGATCACCAACCAGTGAGCTTTGCCGTCATCTAAGGTGAGAACAACATGCCTGGATCTACAATTCTACTTGTAAAAGTAGCCAGAGGAAAAGCAAAACCTTTTCCTAACAGTGTGCATTGTGGGAGACACCATGGCTCAGAGATAGGTAATGAGTTATAGAAGCAATCAACTGTGGAAAATTTGACCTATGTCAGAAGCAATAAGAAATTCTTACCATTTCACTGTTGCTTGGTGATCTAAGTGAAATGAGAAGGCTTCCTCAGTATAGCTCAGACTCAGACTTTAAGGTCAGAATAGCTGCTAATAATGGGCAAATATCCATGTAACAAAAGATAACCTCATACAGTAGTTGGCATTAACTGCTAACTGCTCCCTTGTTGGCAGCTAAGAGTACAGTGATTCAGTGGATTGTTGAAACAGGGCCCTCTGATCTCTCAGGATACCCTGAGCACATGGATTATGCCAAGTGTGTGGTTGGGGAATTTTGACCTGCTGCTGTACCGTACATGTTGACTGGCTAAGTAGAAGAATTCAGTATACAGGGCTCTTAATCTAGTAGCTTTCACAAGTTCTAAAACATCTGTAATTTCATTATATTCCACATTTAGAGTCTGAAATAGTATAATCAGAGAGAACAATACAAAAATGGGGGAGAACTCTAAACAATGTGATTTCACACTGTATTAGTCACGTCCTTCTTACTACAAAGTTTGTGTAACATGTGAAACAAAAAGAAAAGGAGTACTTGTGGCACCTTAGAGACTAACAAATTTATTTGAGCATAAGCTTTTGTACTCCTTTTCTTTTTGCGAATACAGACTAACAAGGATGCTACTCTGAAACATGAAACAAAGCAGTTGATTTTTTTAAATAGAAAGCCTCTACTGTATAAATTACAATATGGTAGAGTCCAAAGAGTTCAACCAACTTTGCAACGCTAAAAATTCTGTTAGGATTTAGTACATTAAGAACAAATGCATCGCCATCCATCTGTATGCATCAGTGAATAACTCTGAAGGTATAACATAGAATCCAATCCAGTTTTATTTAATATCTCTCTCATTCATGAGGCATCTTTAAAAGTGGTTTAAAGCAAAGTAATGACCAAGAATAAGAAAAAATCTGAAAGCAATTTTAGGGACATTTGTCAGGATCCCCCTCTCCCTTTTGCTTCCAGCTGTTGCTGTGGTATGAGAAGAGATTTGTTAATTTTCTATTCTATTTTTTTCTGATATTGGCAGGGAGTGCTATCTAATGGTTAGAACACGACTGGGACTCATGGATCCTTGTTTGCACAGAATTCAGTTGCTCCCTCAGTATATGACCTTGAGTAAATCACAAACTCTCTGTACCTCACCCATATATAAAATACTAAAAATGCTTTGCACATGATTGGTGCTTTTCATTTGAAGATGTCAACGTGCTTTACAAAGGGTGATAGTTTGCTTGTCTGTAAAATGGAAAACAAGATGATGTGATTTTAAGGGAATTGTTCAAGATCACACAATGACTCACTAGTATTGGGGAGAAGAGAATCCAGGACTCCTAACCCTCATTCCTCTTCTCTAACCATTAGACTCCAGTACCTCTCACTGCTTCATCTAAGACTGTTACAATAGCAGCTGCCTACCTCACAGGGATATTGTGACATTTCATCAAGTAATGCTTTTAAAGTCTTGAGATCCACAGCTGAAAGACAGAATAATTTAAATGACCTACCCTCAGGGTTTCACTGATTAACAAACAGTAAGATGTATTAGTCTAACTGTATTGCCTTCATCGCTGATGGTCCCTGTTTTACAGAAGATCTCACATCCCACGAACTACTGGGCAGGACTCCTGCAGTTTATTAGCTGATGGCAACATGAACCCACTATTGCCATCATTTCTAAAGGACAATAATGTATAAAATAGATCTAGTGAAATTTTTATTGCCTCTGATCACAGATCTGTCATCCTCCTACTTAATGTTAATGAAGCTTTCAAAACTATAGTCTTCATATGCCTTGAGCAAGAAGCATCTCCCACAATCTCTTTTGAATTCTGCTTTCATAAGCTCTCCTTTTTACTTCTGAAGAAGGATTTTCATCTTTCTAACACCTCCTCCATTACTGAGTACTCAAGGCTCCTTGGCCATGTTCTCCATCCATCTTCTCTAAGACATTTCATTTCTAGCTTCTACCTTGTATACCATCACTTTCTGTCGCCTCTAACACTTCTTAATCTGTCTATTTTGACTGTTTGGTCCTGGCTACAGTATACCACAACTTTTCACTACTCCATTGACCTACGTCTCCAACTCCACTCCATTCAGACTATACGTTAGCTTGGAAGTCCAGATATTTTGCAATCATTCTCTATCTTACACATACATTTTCCTACCACATTTCCCTGTCAGTGGATATGCTGAGGCTCATGATTATTTATGGAATATGGTAAGAATAATTCTTTATCTTGACCCGAACATCTATTTACTATTAATTTAATCACTACTGCTATTCCTTCCTGAATTGCCATCTTATTTCTAAAGACAAGTACAATCTGTAAAGTTTGAATTTGGAACTAATTTTCCCCAAAGCTCAGGGAAGTTTGGATTCTGGAGTTTGGTTCAGGCCCATCTCTAACTAAATCCTTAACTCTCTAAACTTCAGGGAGTTTATGTATTAGAGGCAGACTAATATATTGCTCCAGAAAACAGAGGCATAACTCCAACTTCCAGTCTCTCTTCTACTGGTTTCCCATTCATTCCACAATATGACTGAAAAATTGCTCTCATGCTGCCACAATTATCAATAAACTAGCTCCCACTACATTGCCAGCCTGAACAATATATCCAAGTACTATAATTCACTCTGCCTCTCCAATTTTGACCTCCTCTCTACTCCTCTGCTCTGTTCTTAAGTAGTTGGATCTCACTTCTATTTATGTTGCCAAATCTATCCTGGACTCTTTCCCTGATTTCTTCTGAGATACTGAATCACCTTAACCTTTTTAAGGTTAAACCTTTCCTTTTCACTTGAATTTGTGCGTATCTTTCCCTTTACTGCTATCTGCAATATGGCTTATGAGAGAGACGCTATAGAAATAATTGCATTTTATAATATTCGTCTACTCGAATGTTGAGAACTCGCTGCCACGTTGCTAAGGAAGTTCTTTCAAATCTGGCAAGTGTGCATGCATCCACTAGACTTCATATACCCAATACTTCTAGCGCAACACTCTGCAAAGAAATGATTAACAAAGTTGCATTTAAAGTGTTTGGAATAAGGCTTCAAATCTAGCAGCCCATTGAGATCAGCCTGTGGAGGGGTGGGAGTTCACACTTGCTTTGGTGCAATTGTTTCAGTTACTCAGGCTAAAGAATTATCATAGAATATCAGGGTTGGAAGGGATCTCAGGAGGTCAGCTAGTCCAACCCCCTGCTCAAAGCAGGACCAATCCCCAATTTTTGCCCCAGATCCCTAAATGGCCCCCTCAGGAATTGAACTCACAATCCTGGGTTTAGCAGGTCAATGCTCAAACCACTGAGCTATCCTTCCCCCCGATGAAGCTTATCTGCATAAACCAGAAGGGCTAGGAAATTCTGGGTTTGTTTATTAAATGAAAGCCCATATTCCAAAGAATACAGTGAAATCGGGGGGGGGGAGGGGGATCTATATAGATTGAATCCCTTGAATTCATTGACTACACTTGATCTTAGCTCTGAGGAGCCATTATCCATGCCTGCAGATTTATACAGTCCAAGGTCGATAGCTAGCTAATAGCCTACTAACTTACCTAATAACCATGGCATATGCAACAGGCTGAGTTATATGTTCAACAGCATCTTACAAAAACACTTGGATATTTGAATCTGGTTTTACTAAGAAAGAGAATGAATACAGAGGAAAATAGAGCTATTTAATTCACTTTTTGTAAAGTGACAGGAACTTTTATTTTCAACTGGAGAAAACACTTGAAATTGGAACGTGCATATACTTGACTTAATTCAGCGTAAATCAAAGAATGTCACTGAAGTCAATGGAATTATACTGGTGTTAAACAGATATATGTGAATTTGGAATTGCGCCTACTGGTCAGCAAAAGGCAACTCTGACATTCAACAGCCAGCCACAATGTATCAAAGCATCAAGCACTGCAAGTCTTGGCTGAAGACTTGAATATGCAAACTTCTGAAGCAAAGCTGTAATTTACACTGTATTCGTATTACCAACTGAGCCAGACAGAACTAATTCCAACCAGCACTAATATTTACACTTTTTCAAACCATGAAAGGCAGGCTTATAAACTTAAAACTTACAAAAGAAATTTAAACTTTGAAATCAGCTGTTCTGCTACTAATGTATCATCAGCCATTCAAAACTAGAACTGTGTAAACAGATAGTTTGGGTTCATTAGCAATTCTGGGGAAAAAATTGCTTCAGATCACCCAAAATTAATTTTTTTAAAAAAGTTTGGCAAATCAAAAAGTTGAAATTCAAACAAGTCAAAGTCAAACAAGATATTGGCTGATCCAAAACAGAATGCTTTCTTTTGATTTTGTGCTCCCTTTATGCTGTTCATGTCCTTTAATTAAAATAAAAAGTCTTTTCAAGTTGGAATATCTGAATGTTTCATTTTGAAAATGTCAAAACAAACATGTTGAGTTTTTTTAATTCTTAAGTTTTGTTTTCAGCTGAAACAATTAGGTGAAATTGACATGAATTCATGAAATGTTTGTCATCAAATCCATTTTTCACTTAAAAAAAAGGGCTCAGTGGAAAAATTTTGCCCAGCTTTATTCAAATTCTCAGTCTAATCAGATATGGTTTTGAACACGTTTGTATGATGGAAAGTTTTCTTTGGAGGAGTAATTAAGAGCAGTAAAGAACTAAATGATCAGTACGCATCATGTTGATTGTATATATAACATTGTTTGATTTACACTGAACCTAGTCAAGTATATGCACAAATTATCAGAACGCTGAATGCTTAATATCTTCCAAGAGACACATCCTTGGAGATATTCATATTTCTTTTTGCCAATGACGTCAATGTTTAAGAAACGCGTGCAGGACTGCTTGATTGTAATGTTAGAAAGGGATAAATATGGACAGTAATGTAACATGAAAAAAATAATATTCCACCAAGCAACAGATCAAAACAAAGTATGATGGTGTAATTCTTTGCGTAGTGCTAAACTGAAGGAAACAAACTGAAACAGTGGGTATCTATTATAGACCACTAGATCTAAAGGAGAGCAAAAATTAAACATTCTTTCACTACTACTTAGTGTTAGAATGGTATCACAGGACACCATACTCATAGGGAATTTAAAACCACACCGACACCTTTTGAATAAGAAATACATCCTCATACACATGGTCAAGCAATTTCCTTAATTACAGTATCCATTAGACAACATAATGATGCATAAAGTAGGGAATCCACCCAGAGAAGATACCCTGTCTCTATGTCTTACCAACAAAGGCACACTTCGTATGAGAGAAGGCAAATTACCTGAATTTGCCTTAATAAGGGATGGGTTCCCAGAAAACAGCAACATAAGGCAAATGGACTTCAGGTCAACCAAACTTTAGAAATTAAGACATCTCGTCACTAAGGCGTAATGGGTGGCACTATTAAAATCTAAAACTAAAAAGTGGGTAGGGCATCTCCAAGAGAGTTCACTCACACTGGGGCACCTCCTCATCGCTGTATCTGGATGATCAGCTCTCATCTGGTCAAACATCCCATTTTAGGGTATCAAAGTCCCTCCAGCCCAGCTGTCTGGTTGGTGTCTCCAACAACCCTATGCTCCATCCCATTGACTTGTAGGGGAACCTAGGCCCACCTGCTACTCTGGGTTCCAGCCCATGGATCCTACAACCAGAAACTAAAGTCTGCGCAACCTCAAACCTCACTGCTCCCTACTCCACCTCCAACAGACTCTGTTCTCCACCCTTCTGGATAAATTCTTCTCTCAGGGCCAAGATCCCAGGGATTCTCTTTCTCCCTGGGTTTCCTCCTTTTCCCTCTCTAAGTCCAGAAAATGACTACCAGCTTCCATTCTGCAGCCCCTTTCTGCTACCAACTTCCTGGCTTTATATCTTAGCCATCTTCTCTCCCAGTGGATCTTTATCAGGCATTAGTCATTTTCAAATCAAGCCAGACTCTCCCCCTGCTGCAGCCCACAAAATTAGGTGGCCCAGTTTGTACCACCTTAACTTTTTCAGAGCTGGTGTGGAGTGAGCACCCCATCACAGCATCTTAAAAAAAGGTACAGTCTACAATTCCTCTGAGAAAAGCAATTACAGTGTGGTTAAAAGAAAATCCTCTTATATCTGGATTGAGAAAAGCGGGAAGCAACCAAAGAATTCATTCAAAACAGTTAATTAAGTCTTGCAGGAAAAAGATAAATGTAGCAAAAACAAAATAAATTAATTCTTAACAAAAGGGGTCAAAGGGGAAAAGGACACCTTTTATAAATATATTAAAGGAGCTAAAAGAGGCCCATTAAAAGTAAGGAAGGGGATTAAATTAATGATGGTTCAAAAATGGCTAGAAACTGAATTGCTTTTAAAATCCAACTTTAAGAAACAGTTTAGACTATTAGGAAGTGAAAACCTTGTGAAAACAGATATTAACATGTTAGTAAGGGAATACTTGGAAAAATGTAAAGACATACAAATCAGAGGGTATTGATAATATGCATCCAGGAGAAATAGATTAATTAGTTCATTAACACTATATTATTGACAATTATTTCTGAAATGCCAGAATACTAAGAAGGTATCAGAGCACTGGATAAAATACCGTGCACTTCCATAGCACCATCGTGGGGAAAGCTTGAACTCAAACATAATTACTAGAGCTGGTCAAGAATTTTTTTATCAGAATGATTTTGACAGAAAATGCAGTTTCTACAAAATTGAAATTTTCCAATGTGAAAATACTGGTTTTGCTGAATTGTTTTAATTTTCCATTAAGAAAATTAATATGAAATATTTCATTGATTCAGTTTTATTCAGATCAAACATCTCATTTCAGATCAGTTAACAAAAAAATAAACTACACTTTCCTATAGTGCATTGCCTTGTACGCACTGTAGTTCTGGCTCCCATTCTTTCCTATGGACTGGGCTCTCTGGGAGGACTGCATCTCCCACAGAATCATAGGACTGGAAGGGACCTTGACTCCCCTGTACCCAAGGCAGGACTAAGTATTATCTAGAGCATCCCTGACAGGTGTTTATCTAACCGGCTCTTAAAAATCCCCAATGATGGAGATACCACAACCTCCCCAGGCAATTTATTCCAGTGCTTAACTACCCTACAGTTAGGAAGTTTTTCCTAATGTCCAACCTGAACCGCCCTTGCTCCATGCTCCAATTTAAGCCCATTGCTTCTTCTGTTATCCTCAGAGGTTAACAAGAACAATTTTTCCATCTCCTCCTTGTAACATCCTTTTACGTACTTGAAAACTGTTATGTTCTCCCTCAGTCTTCCCTTCTACAGACTAAACAAACCCCATTTTTTAAAATATTTCCTCACAGCTCATGTTTTCTAGACCTTTAATCATTTTTGTTGTTCTTCTCTGGACTTTCTCCAGTTTGTCAAGATCTTTCCTGAAATGTGGCTCCCAGAACTGGACACAAACTGAGGCCTAATCAGTGCAGAGTAGAGCCAAAGAATTACTTCTTGTGTCTTGCTACAACAGTCCTGCCAATACATCCCAGAATAATTTTTGGGTTGGGGTTTTTTTTTGTTTTTTTGCAACAGTGTTACACTGTTGATTCATATTTACCTTGTAACCCATTATGGCCCCCTGCTCTCTTTCTGCAGTACTCCTTCCTAGGCAGTCAATTTCCATTTTGTGTGTGTGCAAATGATTGTTCCTTCCTAAGTGGAGTACTTTGCATTTGTCTTTATTGAATTTCATCCTATTTACTTCAGACCATTTCTCCAGTTTGTCCAGATCATTTTGAATTTTAATCCATCCTATGCTCTAAAGTACTTGCAACCCCTCCCAGCTTGGTGTCATCTGCAATCTTTAGAAGTGTACTCTCTATGCCATTATCTAAACCACTGATGAAGATATTGAACAGGACTGGACCCAGAACTGATCCCTTCAGAATCCCACCTGATATGCCCTTCCAGATTGACTGTGAACCACTGATAACCGGTTATGCACCCACCTTATAGTAGCTCCATCTAGGCAGTATTTCCCTAGTTTGTTTATGAGAAGGTCATGCGAGACAGTATCAGAAGCCTTACTAAAGTCAAGATATACCACATCTACCACTTCCCCGCTATCCACAAGGCTTGTTACCCTGTCAAAGAAAGTGATTAGGTTGTTTTGACATGATTTGTTCTTGACAAATCCATGCTGACTGTTACTTATCACCTTATCTTCTTCTAGGTTGGGTACTGAAGTTAAGCTGACTGGTCCGCAATTCTCCAGGTTATCCTTATTGCCCTTTTTATAGATGGGCACTGTATTTGTCCATTTCCAGTCCTCTGGAATCTCTCCATTCCTTCAATGACTTTTTCAAGACAATCATTAATGGCTCAGATATCTCCTCAGTCAGCTCCTTGAGTGTTCTAGGATGTATTTCATCAGGCCCTGGTGACTTGAAGACATCTAATTTGTTTAAGTAATTTTAACTTGTTCTTTCCCTATTTTAGCCTCTGATCCTACCATACTTTCACTGGCATTCATTAAGTTAGATGCCCAACTGTTACTAAACTTTTTTGGGAAAACCAACAAAAGTCATTTAGCACGTCTATCATTTCCACATTTTCTGTTGTCGTCTTTCCCCCTCATTGAGTAACGGGCCTACCCTGTCCTTGGTCTTCCTTTTGCTTCTCATGTATTTGTAGAATATTTTCTTGTGATCCTTTGTCTCCAGCTAATTTTATCTCATTTTGTGCCTTGGCCTTTCTAATTTTAACACTACATACTTGTGTTTTTGTTTATATTAATCCTTCATAATTTGACCTAGTTTCCACTTTTTGTAGGACTCTTTTCTGAGTTTCAGATCATTGAACATCTCCTGGTTAAGCCAAGGTAGTCTCTTGCCAGACTTCCTGTCTTTCCTATACAGTGTGATAGTTTGCTCTTGTGCCCTTAATAATGTCTCTGAAAAATGTCCAACTCTCTTGAACAGTTTTTCCACTTTGGCTTGGGCAGCACATAATTGACTTCTTCTGCATAGTACATAATGAGAGAAAATGACCCTGGGTACATTATAGGAGATGTAGTCCAGCCAGGCAGCCTGGCCCATAAGAGAGAATGGGGTCCAGAACTACAACTCCCAGAAGACAATAGGGAAACACAGTTTAATGTTGACATGTAGTTCAATGACCCCTAATTAAACATTTTTATTTCAAGAAAAGACTTATACAACAATCCTATTAATGTTCTTATTAAAAAAAACCTCTATAAAACAAAATATTTCTCTACAGGAAATATAATTCCTACTTATCACTGGATTAGTTTATTGTTGCTGTCATAAATATAAAGGGAAAGGTAAACACCTTTAAAATCCCTCCTGGCCACAGGAAAAACCCTTTCACCTGTAAAGGGTTAAGAAGCTAGGATAACCTCGCTGGCATCTGACCAAAATGACCAATGAGAACACAAGATATTTTCAAAAGCTGGGGGGAGGGAGAAACAAAGCCTCTCTCTCTGTCTGTGTGATGCTTCTGCAGGGGACAGAACAGGAATAGAGTCTTAGAACTTAGTAAGTATTCTAGCTAGATATGCATTAGATTCTGATTTCTTTAAATGGCTGAGAAAATAAGCTGTGCTGAATGGAATGTAGATTCCTGTTTTTGTGTATTTTTGTAACTTAAGGTTTTGCCTAGAGGGATTCTCTATGTTTTGAATCTGATTACCCTGTGAGGTATTTACCATCCTGATTTTACAGAGGTGATTCTTTTCACTTTTTCTTCTATTAAAATTCTTCTTTTAAGAATCTGAATGCTTTTTCATTGTTCTTAAGATCCAAGGGTTTGGGTCTGTGTTCACCTATGCAAATTGGTGAGGATTTTTATCAAACCTTCCCCAGGAAAGGGGGTGTAAGGTTTGGGAGGATTTTTTGGGGGAAAGATGTTTCCAAACTGGCTCTTTCCCAATTACATACCTGTTAGACATTTTGTGGTGGCAGCGATAAAGTCCAAGGGCAAAAGGTAATATAGTTTGTACCTTGGGGAAGTTTTAACCTGAGCTGGTAAAAGTAAGCTTAGGAGGTTTTCACGCTTGTCCCCACATCTGTACCCTAGAGTTCAGAATGGGGAAGGAACCTTGACAGCTGCCATGAAGAAATTTGTTCAGATATTTGCTGACCACCTAAGCACTACATGTCAAGTTTCATACATCATGGTCTTCTTTTGAACATTTCCTCTCAACCTCAGGCATAAGTCTTCAGCTTTTACCCAAGATTCATCTCAGTCCTAAATTTGCTTTATTACCTGAGAAAGGCCATTCATAATGAAGTGATACCATTATCATGCATTACCATGCCATTGCAAACTATGGGTTTAATGGCCCATATTC
Source organism: Lepidochelys olivacea (assembly GCF_965140295.1). Taxonomy (NCBI): domain Eukaryota; kingdom Metazoa; phylum Chordata; order Testudines; family Cheloniidae; genus Lepidochelys; species Lepidochelys olivacea. The sequence goes on along the minus strand of NC_140417.1, from coordinate 74,032,675 downwards.
ATTCTTCTTTCTTTGGATACTTAGCAATATAACTATTTTCTTTTATTTGTATCTCCTTTATGTACATTTATGTACAGTTTCTCCCTCTATTCCTTTTTAAATACCAGAAAAAGGTTGTTTCAATTCTGAAAACAGCACAGGTGTCAATAAAAACTAAAAACAACAACAGATTACATACTTTGGCACGAGTGATAAAAAGATTGTGTGAGAGACCAGGTGTTATTTTTATTGTTGTATCATATTATATAGTCAGTCAAGGAAGCAGTAGCATGTCACCCTATGATCCATCCTTTTTTCAGCTGAAACAAGCTTTATTCCAAGACCAGAAAACAAATTGTACAAGTATTTTGTTTCAGTTTGGGGTTTTTTTTTGCAAATACTTATCTAACCAACCCAACCTCAGATCCACAACAGCGTTTAAATCCAAGGGGTATTTTTTTACATTCCTCTTAAAATTTTAAATGATCAAGTCATTCTTGATGCTTTTTGGGCCAAACTTTTGACATTTTTCAGTTCCATGTTGCTGGGCAACTCCTTGCTGCAGTTCCCAGTTGCCATAGTATTGCCCCCACTCACTATTGTTCAGTAACAAAGCTTGTAATGCCAGGTCTTCTACTAGAGATGAAGTGAAAAACATGAATCTGTTTCCTGTGCATAGTAATGCATTGTAAGAAGGGCCCATAGAGAACATCTGAGTGAACAGTCCAGCACTCAAAAGACTAAAGCAACAGCCCACCGAATATTGAGTCACTTGCAATCAGAAAAAAATAATCAGACACAGAAATCCACATAAGCCAGCAGCACAAGTGCTTTTCAAAGGGAAAAACCATCTTGCATGGATTCTGAGAAACATACTATACATGCAGAACAAATTAATCAGGTCTGTCTGTACCTTACACAGAAATAATGTGAACACAAAAATGCATTCATTCAGTTTCTCCAAAAAATCCTCCCCTTCAAAGGTATTATGCAACCTATCCTTCTAGAGAAGGTAGGTTAGATACACCTTCTTCTGAAACACATCAGTGCCACGCATGGTGGGTCATTTGGAGGAGTTCACCGTAGAACACTTGTTCTCATCAATTAAACGTATTTTCTCTCTAGTTACACTCAGCCTCTGCCAGCCCAAGAGCTGAGGACCAAGCTCAGAACCTGGTACAAACACATCACCAGTGGACCATCATTTCTCAGTACAGTAGAACCTCAGAGTCAGGAACACCAGAGTTCCAAACTGACCGGTCAACCACATGCCTCATTTGGAACCAGAAGTATGCAATCAAGCAGCAGTACAGACAAAAAACAAAACAAAGTACAGTGTTAAACGTAAACTACTAAAAAAATTAAGGGAAAGTATTAAAAAGATTTGAAAAGGTAAGAAAATTCTGTGCTTATTTATTTTAAATTAAGATGGTTAAAAGCAGCATTTTTCTTCTGTTTAGTAAAGTTTCAAAGATGTATTATAGTCAATGTTCAATTATAAACTTTTGAAAGAACAACCATAACCATTTTGTTCAGAGTTATGAACAATCTCTATTCCTGAGGTGTTCATAACTCAGGTTCTACTGTCTGTGTAACATGAGGCCCCTGGTTGGGTCATCAGCAGCCACAATCAAACCTAAGACCACTGACAGTAAAAAGCATCAGCCTCTACTCCCTGAGCTAAAGACAACCACATCGGTTAGCTAAGGTTCTTGAATGTTTCAAATTGAAAGAAGTCGAGCTGGTCAAAAAAGGGAACCATTTTTTGTTGAGAGTGTGTTCTTTTTTCCATCAAAACATTTCAAAATTTGAAACAGCAGTAAGAAAAAAATTAAAGAGAATAAAAAGAATGGTACTTTTAATCTTTTTTAAACTTTCTGAGAAGGCAATGTAATGCATGCAAGAACTGATATCTCTAGCAAACGAAAACTTATCCACAGAACAGCTACATCACAGTTAGCAGCAGTAGCTTCATATTCCCTACAATATCCTGCCAGCGTGCCTTAATCCTGAGCGGAAGCCACCACCTCCACAGGTAAGAAGTTGGCTCTATTTTCATGCCTATTCAGGTTCTTAGCCTCTTTGCTGAGACTGTCAGCAATGGTGCCCATTACTTCCTGTTGTCATTACTGAGATAACTGTTGTGGTAAGAACACCTGTCCCCTAGAAGCTGGTTTGAGACCTTCAACTCATTTCATATTGACCACCAAATTGCCATCAGGAAGTAAGTAATCATTTTTGGGGACAGATCCTCAGCTGCTGTAAAATGTCATTGCTCTGTTGATTTCAACTGAGCTATGACAATCTACATTAGCTGAGGCTCTGCTCTTGTTTTCTAAACTCTCGTCACAAGTAGTACCAGTCCACTCAGCTATCCCCTCTCACCCTATTTCATCTCTTTAGTAACTAACTGATGTTTGATGTATATACATATCAACACCACCTAAAATGTGGCATGAATATTTGCCAAGTGTCCTCCCTTTACATGAAACGCTCACGTGATAATGCCATGCAACCCTTCGTAGGCTCTCCACGTCTGAATGACTGGACATGTCAACTGAAGATTTAAAAATATTGGCATGAAAAGAGCAAACAAGCAGCCTGAACTTAAAAAAGAAACCTCTCCCATATCAGATAAATTCATTTCTGTTGATGAAGTCTTATTCCTTTTACCCAACCCTTAAAATCCACCTGGAGTGCTGAGAATGGAGTTTTCTTCTTCTCAAAGCAGTAGTGAAAAGCAATGTTTCAACATGTAATGAAGAACCAAGTTCTTCATGATCACATTAACCTGACAAAACATTTGCTACCATCCTTTAGAAATTAAGGGAAGGGGGAAAGAAATCTAGCTTGTTGTTCTGATGGTCTTTACACAGGTAAATAGGAACTATAAAGCGAAACACCAGAGAAAGGGAACAAGGTTATGAAGCTACAGCTATGGCTTTCATTTCATTTACTGAAGCATATGAATAGTTCACTTCATTCTTTATTACTCTGGAATAACATTTTAAAGTGCTCTCACATGAAGCACAGAAGCAGAGTAGCCTGGCTGGTGAAGTGGACACAGTTCCCATACAACAGAGCGATGCCATCAAGTGGTCAATCAATGCACTGGTTGTCGGGCAGCAGGGATTTTCTTAATCTTCCTTGAACAAACTGGATGTGTGTGAAAAACCACCATAAAATTAAAATACAATTCATTTTACCTGAATAAAAGAATGCTGTATGTTACACAGCAAGGGAAACTGAAACACCTCATCTATCTCCAAAAGAGAGAACAGCGAGAATACTGTGAGGGGTAAGCATCCAGGTCTCTAACTAAAACACTATTTTACATTCTTATTGTGGTTTTGCAGTGGGATAGAATTGGAGAATTGATCTAGTGAAAACAACGTACTGAAAACAAAAATTTTAAATGGTTTTAAAGTAATAATTCAGCTATGTAGATAGTTTAGAATTTGAAACATTACAGCAGTACAACCTTTCCTCCTGTTTCTGATATAGTAATAAAAAGGTATCTATAGCCTCTAAATGGTGTTTGGCAGTAAGGAACCCCTCTAAAAATCTCTGCATTTCTGTTGTGCCAACAAACCATAATCCCATTAGCAACATTTTCCTGCCAGAAACATCTCAAAGTTTGTTTTAACACATTGATGTGCATTTCTGATAATTTAGAATGGAGAACTATTCTACAGAGCTGCAGATCAATCATAATGTAATTGAAATACTATTTTGAAGCACTAGACAGTACAAAATAACCAACTTTGATTTTTTTCCCCTTAAATACCAGGTCTAAGGCAGGATTAGTTATAAATGATTTTTAAAGGATATATCTAGATAGATAGATAGATAGATTTTCTGCATAAAGTATATTCAGACTTCATTCCTAGCAAGTTCTGTAATTGTTTAAATTTCTATTTTCCCATTTAATTTGGGACAGAATACAAAGCAAATATTTTCACATTCTCTGCTGCCATCACCTATAATTCAGTACTGATTGTACCGTGAAAAAAAAAATTCATGCCCAGATTCTCACACTGTGAAGAGATGTGAGCTTCGTCACCTGCATTTATTATGGATGTTTGACTTTACCTCCTTCTTTGGGGACTATTACACATACATAAGAAATATTAGCATCATAATGTCAGTATAGTCCAGGATCTCTTCTGGGACAACAGAACAGAATACTATTCTGTCATTTACAAGAATACATGGCAGTCAAATGTAGGAACTCCAGATGAGCTGATAAACCCAGCTCTTTGGTATTGTACAGCAAACTTACATGGATTCGAAGAGGTAATGACAAACCAGGCATGTTAGCCAAACCTCACTGTACCTTGGAAAGTGAGGCTACAAAATAAAATACTAATGTAAATAAATATTCCTTCCTGATTTTTCTCCTGTTATTCCCCTTTGCCCTTATATTAAGCCTTGCATTTCAAAGTTGAAAAGATACAGCTCATTCCAGAGCATCGCAACACTGTTCCCAGGATAGCTGCAAAGGGTCATTCTAGAATCACTTGAGTCAGTTTTCTCCCAACACCCCAGGAGCATGAGTATACTACTTCTGCAGCACTTTCAGCCTCTAATACTACATAAAACTTAGAATCAGTCCTGAACCATGATCCCCTTTCATATCCAATATCCTGACATTCCACTTCAGTGCTTCAAGGACAGAGGTGCTGAAGTCCTTAAAATTAAACTGAGGTGTTTTTTGCTAGTCTCTGGTGGACTGCCAATACAATTTTTATGTGCTACTCTAATTTAAAATACAGTGAAAACCATATATATTATACACACACACGCACATACACACACACTATGTCCTCATTAAAACAGGCAGGGCCAAATAAAGTAGTATCTGAAAACATCTCTGAAGTGATAATGATTCAGTGTTGCCAGTTTTAAGCAGTCAAAAAGCATGACAGGCTCAAAAAACCACAAGATTGTATTTAAAATGTCATGATTTTTAAGCCAATTTTGGATTTTCTTTCTTTGCTTTCTTGTTTCCAAGCCTTTGGGATGCAGCTGGATCACATTTTAAGCATTTATCTGAAACCAGGTGGGCTTCTTTTGTTGTTGTTATTGAAGCAAAAACTAAGATTCTCACATAATCACATGACTCCAGGAGGTGAGACTTTAAGGAAAAACACCAAATATTGTGAGACGTACAATAAAATCTTGAGTAGGCAATGCTGGTGTTTTCAGCTGCTTCTTAAATGTGGGGTACCAAGGGGGAGCAAGTTCCATAACCTAGGAGCCAACATAACAGAAGCATGACCATATGCTGAACCATATTGTGACAGAGGAACACTTAAAATGTAAAATGGTGTTAAAAGTCCAGAGACCCACTGGGATGAAGCTGAAGAAGGGCGACCCTTAACAGATCCAGAACTATGCCATTTAGGGCTTGAAAAAAAAAACAAAAAACAGGGCCATCTTAAAGTCTCTGTGCTACCTTGCAAACAGCCAGTGTAAAGAAAGCTATGTAGGTGAGACAGGGTCATAACTGCTCCATCCCACAAGCAGGAGTGCTGCTGTATCACAACCAACTATAAGTGACGGAGGAGCCCTGATGGTGTGATACCATAACTGAGTTTCCTGCTTGCAAAGCTTCTGGTCACACAAGATGTTGTCAGGTCATCACAGGATGGGATGAGGTTTGTAAAAGTAATAGAAATCAGATATTTGACACGCAGTTCCTCAATTCAGTTCTGACTGAACATGGCACTCTGATATCACGGTGATGAATGTGATATAAATACTTAGAGAGATGGGCCTTATTTTCCGTAGGAATTGGGCCTCAGTAAGATCAAATATAAACTAATTATTTCAGTACTTAGTCCCAGCTGTCTATTAAATCATTACACCCCAACTCCACCCACCAAATTGGTCAACAATGACGTGAAAGCCATATGAAGAACCAGAGAGCTGTTTGTACAGCTGGAGAGGCAGCCTGATGAGCTGAAATTAACAGGTACATGCACTGTAAATGCATTTATAGCATTTTATGATTAGTAATATTTATATATATCAATTTCTTCATTTATGAATATATAGCATCTTTATTAAAAGATGCTAGCCAAGTGATATATTGCAAGGCCTGTGCTATGTATCACATACTTATGACTACATAGACTGCTTAATAATCTTAAGATTTATTCTAATTTTCTAAGACCACCAACAACTTAAAACAGTCACCATTGATTTTGTTTGGTTGGTTTTACAATCAACTTGCAGGAAGAATGATTCCTTCTCTCCCTTCCCACAAAATGTGTAATTTCCCACAAGTTACCCTTGCCCAAGGCTCACAACAGGAAAGATTCTGTTGTGGGCCAGTGCTAGCTTTTTCTAGCCATAAAAATGTCAAGCTTTAAGATCTGAAACCTTATGGCCATACTGAGCTATAAACACTATGAATGAAGATCCTCCCTTCCCTTTGAGTCCAGCCATTGCTTCTAGTCCCAAAAGAGCTTTGATATCAGACTTTAAGTTCATACCTTATTAAAGTTGAGGCAATTTCTAGAGAGGTTTTAGGTTTATTAGTCTTAATCTCCCTCTTTGAGCCCTGCACATCTCAACTTGTTGGAACAAATTTTGAAAGAGCTCAGCATCCACAAGTGGGGCCAGCTTTTCAAGGCCTCAGCACCCATTTAGGCTTCTAAATAAGAGCCAGCTATTTGTAAATATGGAAAAGGGTCTCTACCATGTAAGGGGATATATGATTTAGGGTGTTTGCAGGGTGAATGCACTGGTTATTTTTCTATGGAGAGGAGGTAGCCCCTCTCATGAGAAAGTGAGAGGAGATGTAACTTCCCCTCCTCCTGAGGGGAGGAGCTAACTGGAAGAGGACACGGGTGACAGTGGTGGAACAGAGGCCGGTGGTATGGAGCCTGAGAGAGAGAGAGAGAGAGAGAGATGGAGACACACAAAGCAAGGGGAGAGGGGCTAACCGAGGGAAACCAGCCCTGAGAGCAACCCAGAGTGAGTGCTCCCCCTCCCCACAATAAGTAGCATCCATCTCTTTGGCATCAGTATAAAAACAGTCATGTTGACAGTTTTGGACTAGAATCCACATCTGTCCTGTGGTTAAGTAGCTCATGACCTGTGTAAGCTACCTAGACCTCATGAATGCTATTTGCCTTCAACTCATTGCCACATCTAAGGAGTTTCTACTCATTCATGTGCATCTCTTTTCCACACATGAGGAGAGTGAGTGAGTGTGTGTTGTGCTTACAACATGGAATTAATTAATTAATGTAATGAGAGTTCAGAGAGCTGTTAAACAGAGCCTGGCTAATTTCATTTTTCATTATGAGCCATGAAGAACTTTCTACAGTGGCATCTGTATACAGTATATTGTTACTGAATAACCATTTTTATATAACTCTTTACTGGATATACATGAATATTTACAGTTTATTCCACCAACCCAACCCCCTATCAGAAATGAAAATGATCACTCATAAGCTCAGTTGAACTTAGCCTTTTACCTTTTCTCATCCCCTAATTTTTCCTTCATGTCTTTTTTATTAAGATGTTATACACCGCAGCTATTGCTGATATCCAGGTTGTTATGGGTAGTACTTTAAATCAAGTGCTAATAAATGTTTCATTAATAATTATGGATAAATGATTGAGAAAAGTGATGGTTAATAAATTATGATAAGGTATTATAAAAGTTTGCAGAGACCTATAATTTTTAATGTTAATCTTTTATTAAATATTTTTAGAGGCAAATGAAATTAAATAGAAATGGAAAGTGCTAAATGTGAAACTCATGATAAACATAAGTAACAGGATGGAACAGAGACCATAAGAACAAACATACAATGAGCCCTCAATGCTAAAGGGCCCAGTCCTGAAAGGTACTGAGCACTTACCGGATACTGTTAAACATCCTCAGTTTCTATTTAAATAATTGGAAGAGATGATTAGCAGCCTTGTAGTTTGAGTATTAAAGGCTCTGTTGTTTGAGGAGCTTCGTACCCTCAATTCTTAATGAAATCAACTAGAAATGAAGGCACGTACCATCTTGCAGGAGGTTCTCAAAACCTCACAGAATTCACCACATCAGAAGGACCATAAACTGGACACTAAGAATCTGTTTATATATGAACATATTATAATATATCTGGTAATACTTTACCAGGGGAATCAAACTTTGACATCATTTGATAATTACTAATGAAGTATTTTCCAATATTATTTCTCTCTCTCTCTCTCAACACCTTTCTAATAAAGCCTCAAGATCAAGATTACGTTGCTGGAAAATGTTAAGCCCAGCGAACTCTGAAGACTTAAAAATAATAGGATTGTACATAAACTAATGTTTCCAACTCTTTTTACACACAGCCTTGAGATCATAAAATTTATGCTGCCATAAATACTTATTCATGCTAAAACCAAGATGTGTTGGGCCCTGTTCTTGCACCACAGGATTTGAACTCCTTCTGAAGTCCATGGAAGTTATCTGAAACCTCTGCTCAGAGAAAAAGGCCCCACAAAAACAAACTTTAAAAACATAAGCACATATCTATTGGGAAAGTAATTGTCAAAAGTTATTTTAATAGCAGATCCTACTAAACTTGTTTTGTACATTGTATAATACTACCATTCAATGTTGGTATAGAGACAAGTTTCAGAGTAACAGCCGTGTTAGTCTGTATTCGCAAAAAGAAAAGGAGTACTTGTGGCACCTTAGAGACTAACCAATTTATTTGAGCATAAGCTTTCATGAGCTACAGCTCACTTCATCGGATGCATACTGTGGAAAGTACAGAAGACGTTTTTATACACACAAACCATGAAAAAATGGGTGATTATCACTACAAAAGGTTTTCTCTCCCCCCCACCCCACTCTCCTGCTGGTAATAGCTTATATAAAGTGATCACTCTCCTTACCATGTGTATGATAATCAAGGTGGTCCATTTCCAGCACAAATCCAGGGTTTAACAAGAATGTCTGAGGACGGGGGGGGGGGGGGGACAGGTTACCTTGCATAATGACTTAGCCACTCCCAGTCTCTATTCAAGCCTAAGTTAATTGTATCCAATTTGCAAATGAATTCCAATTCAACAGTTTCTCACTGGAGTCTGGATTTGAAGTTTTTCTGTTGTAATATCGCAACTTTCATGTCTGTAATCGCGTGACCAGAGAGACTGAAGTGTTCTCCGACTGGTTTATGAATGTTATAATTCTTGACATCTGATTTGTGTCCATTTATTCTTTTATGTAGAGACTGTCCAGTTTGACGAATGTACATGGCAGATGGGCATTGCTGGCACATGATGGCATATATCACATTGGTAGATGTGCAGGTGAACGAGCCTCTGATAGTGTGGCTGATGTTATTAGGCCCTATGATGGTGTCCCCTGAATAGATATGTGGGAACAGTTGGCAACGGGCTTTGTTGCAAGGATAGGTTCCTGGGTTAATGGTTCTGTTGTGTGGTGTGTGGTTGCTGGTGAGTATTCACTTCAGGTTGGGGGGCTGTCTGTAGGCAAGGACTGGCCTGTCTCCCAAGATTTGTGAGAGCGTTGGGTCATCCTTCAGGATAGGTTGTAGATCCTTGATAATGCATTGGAGGGGTTTTAGTTGGGGGCTGAAGATGACGGCTAGTGGCGTTCTGTTATTTTCTTTGTTAGGCCTGTCCTGTAGTAGGTGACTTCTGGGAACTCTTCTGGCTCTATCAATCTGTTTCTTCACTTCTGCAGGTGGGTATTGTAGTTGTATCCTGAAGGATGATGCAACACTCTCACAAATCTTGGGAGACAGGCCAGTCCTTGCCTACAGACAGCCCCCCAACCTGAAGCGAATACTCACCAGCAACCACATACCACACAACAGAACCACTAACCCCCCTCCCTCCCCTTCCTCAGACGTTCTTGTTAAACCCTGGATTTGTGCTGGAAATGGCCGACCTTGATTATCATACACGTTGTAAGGAGAGTCATCACTTTAGCACTTTAGATAAGCTATTACCAACAGGAGAGTGGATTTGTGTGTGTGTTGGGGAGGTGGTGGGGAGAAAACCTGGATTTGTGCTGGAAATGGCCCACCTTGATCATCATACACATTGTAAGGAGAGTGATCACTTTACATAAGCTATTACCAGCAGGAGAGTGGGGTGGGGGGGGGAAGAGAAAACCTTTTGTCGTGATAATCACCCATTTTTCATGGTTTATGTGTATAAAAACATCTTCTGTACTTTCCACAGTATGCATCCGATGAAGTGAGCTGTAGCTCATGAAAGCTTATGCTCAAATAAATTGGTTAGTCTCTTTGGTATGGAGACAAGAGTTCTTAGACACAGATGGAAGATAAATGCTTAAATTTAGGAGATTAGATCTCATATAGAGTTTCTTCCAGTGAAGTAAGTGCCAAATACAAACTCCCCATCTGGACATGCAGGGAGACCAATTGAAGAGATAGAGAAGACACCCTTCAAAAAATGGACACAAATGGTAGGGCCGAGACAAGGAGACTGAATACATGCCAACCTTCAAATATCTAGTTCCTATGCACCAACTGATGAATAAAAATGATGCAGTGGAAAGGTGATTTGTAAACAGAGGAATCATTATGAGTGGGAATTTTTATGCTCCCCAGTCTCTAAAGGTTTTTCACTACATCTCCAAGTGCATATCAGCTATTTCATCATTTCATCATGCAGAATTTATTATACCATATATTACAATCAGAGTAACATCTCAAGAATGTTGAAGTCAAATCAAAAGCTAGGCAAAAAAAATCCAAAGAACTGTGTAATGACCTGCCAATTGTGTACATGTACCAATGACCTCTATTGGATGAAAGAACTGTACAACCAACTTCATGTCATAGACCCTATTCCGCTAACAGTTAATGGAGATTGTCCCACAGTTCAAGTTTTAAGGGCCTGTGCTTTTGCAGGATGATAATCCAAGTACAGCTGGCCAAAACTCAGGGATTTCCAATTTGCAAGGAATTTTTATATTCAAAATTTGGTGTCATTCCAAATCTGATTGGAACAAGATCAATTTTTTTAAAATGTATCCCAAAGTGGAGATATCAAAAATGTTTCATTTCAGAAACACAGATACAAAATAGGCTTCCTAAAACTAGTAGATGCTGACTCAAATTGACATTCTTGTCAGCGGTGGAACTGATAGGAACATCAATTTCATTCAGCAGCTGCCCAAGAGCCCCCTGGGCTTCCAGACTCCTGAGCCAGCTGGCTCCCAAGGCTGCCTCCTCCAGAGTGTAGCAGTATGGAGAGCCAGCTGGCCCAAGAGTCTGGAAGCCCTGGAGAAGCCCACATGGCAGGGCTGCCCTAGAAGTATAGATTGTGGGAGCCCTGGAATGTTCAATCCCGGAGCAGTCACATGGCAGGGCTGCCCTGGAGCTGCAGATCCTAGAAGCTCAGGCTCCCCAGAATCCCACCAGGTAACCAGTCATGGAAACCAAACCATTTGCTACACTGATTCAATGCAAGTTCCTGAAACCCAAACTCTTTCCACAAAATATTTCAGGTTCAAATACAAGAAAATTTTGTTTTGCCAGAAAATTTCTGACAAGCCCTAAATCCAAGTTCTAGCCCTATTGTTACTTTGAAGTTACGAATGGCTAGGACATGCAGCAAAGTGACAGCTGTAAATTCCTAAATGGGTGTTGTTAGAGTATAGCATTCTACTCTCTGGGATATTTGAGTTATCCTCATACGGATTTGAATTGCTGTCCCTATGTATGCACATCTCACCACAGCCCAATTAGATTATATACTTTTCTGTATTTTTCTTTTCCTGTAATTCCTAATAACTAATATATGTTTCATGAAGCGATGTGACCATAAGAATGGGACAAAAATTCATATCACTATTTAAATCATCCGCACCACCAAGTTTCTGTGAGTTCACAAAAGAACTACCTGTTTTTGTAGAAAAGGAAGTATACAAGGGCAGAAAACTCATTTTCTTATGTAAATTATTGAGATGGCAGAGATTATAGCTGTAGTCACCTCTAGTCACAGCCCTAAACCATCCAATTCTGCATTTTAGCAGCTATCTAAATACAAGTTATTACTCTCACTGTATTCTTTTGGCCTTTGTTACACTCGACTGTTGTCTCTCATCTTAAATTAGATTGTAAAGCCAGGGCAAGAATGGTCTCTCCCTGTGTGTCTGTACAGTGCGTAGCAAAAAAGGGACCTAATCCTGATCAGGATCTTTGGGTCCTGCCACAATATAAATTAGTAACAAGTTAAAATAACAGTCTGTATAAAAATGCATCTTGAAAAGTCTGTCTCAAGCGACAAATTTCAGGGAAGTATACCTTTAAAAGAAGTTCTTCAGTGATCTTCTCTAACCGCCCAAAGTATAGTAGAACTACTGTGTACTAAATGACAGGTTTCAGAGTGGTAACCATGTTAGTCTGTATCAGCAAAAACAACGAGGAGTACTTGTTAGTCTCTAAAGTGCCAAAAGTACTCCTTGTATACTAAATGTTTACTATACCCATGAACTCATTAAGCGTGTTATTTGCTGGCTACTTTCAGTATGGCTTGGTAAATTAGGATAAATTACATGCGGGAAATCACATGTTTACTGAGCATCACTGTTAGGCTAAGCCTATCTCATGTATAAGGAGAGTCTGCCTAGCTTCTACGTAAGGCATGTCCGTTGATATCTCAGAGGGGCTGTATGTCAGTTAAGCTCCCTGATCTGTGTATGGGAAACTATTTTGTCCTAGACTGCCAGCTTACATCTTGACTCTGGCAGATAGTGACCTTGTACATTTATTACTCTCTGTAATTCCATGAGGAGGTGTCTTATTTTTATGATATATTTGACTTGACAAGTATTTCCCAGTTTTGCAAGAGAAAATTTGTTCACTGATATCAGAGTTAGAATCATAGAATATCAGAGTTGGAAGGGACCTCAGGAGGTCATCTAGTCCAACCCCCTGCTCAAAGCAGGACCAATCCCCAATTTTTGCCCCCGATTCCTAAATGGCCCCCTCAAGGATTGAACTCACAACCCTGGGTTTAGCAGGCCAATGCTCAAACCACTGAGCTATCCTAAGTTCTTTTGTTCTGTCAGCCTCAGGCATAATATATTATTCCTGGACACAATACAGTACTATAAACCCAAACCAAGCTCCAGATCCAAAGATGCTCAAACTTTGGGAAAGTTTGGATCTGAATTTGGATCCAAATTCTGCAATTCAAGCTCATCTCTATAGATCATGCACATTGTGGTCAAGATCAGGGGTCTCAAACATGCGGCCTGCGGGGTTATTTCCTGTGGCCCGCCAAGCTCTCTGTGCCCCCCCCTCACTCCCCTAAGAGTTATTTCCAGAAGGCCACCAAGCTCCCCTCCCCCCTACTCCTCCTCCCCCCAACATGCCACGTCCCCGTTCCTCTGCCTACTCCAGGCGCTTCCTGCCGCCAAACAGCTGTTTGGCTGTGCTTAGCGCTTTCCAGGAGGGAGGGGGGAAGAGTGGGGAGCAGCGTGCTCAGGAGAGGAGGCAGAGAAGAGGCAGGGATTTGGGGAAGGGGTGGAATAGGGAAGGGACAGAGTTGGAGTGGGGGTGGGAAGAGGCGGGGCCTCATGGAAGGGGTGGAGTGGGATCAGGTGTCAGTGATGCAGCCCTCGGGCCAATGTGCTAGTCCTCATGTGGCCCTCACGGTGATTCGAGTTTGAGATCCCTGGTCAAGATCCTATGCTTCTCCTGAAGAGTGCATGATGAGGTTTATGGGAGACAAAAATAGCCGTAAGCCACTTCTTTGTGTCCCCCAATCCTGCCACTGGAATGGTGCTGGGGTGATTCCCAGGTGCTAGTGACAGCAACTAGGATGCCTCAGAGACCATTCCAGTACCCAGGGCACAACAATACACTCTCTAAGTCCCCTTTCTCCAGGCCATGTCCCTACTTTGGTTCCAGAAGAAGGGGTGGCATGAAGCCACTACAGCAACCTGAAACGAGTAGAGGATCCCCTTCACGTGGCAGGATCCTATGGGTTTATATCTGCTTTTTGCCAGAGTGAATGGCACAAAGCAGACTTAATGCACTGCAGAATCAGGGGCACCTCTAATGCTCCCCATTAACAGAAAATACCTTTGCATTACTATAAATTAAATGTTTAAATCTCCCAGTCTTACAGGAGGAAATTTCCCTTATGCATTAATTCTCTTGTGGCAGCAGAGTGAGGTGTACTGTATTGTTCCTGAACAAGAGAGATTTTACATTAGCTTTCCTTCTAATAGCCAGAGTATGAATAAATACTCTAACCCAACACAAACTTGCAGCATTACCCAAGGAACAAGCAGAGAATACAGTTTTACTGACTTAACATTTATCTTATGTAGATTTGCTTGCATTCAGGTACAGAAGTTTTGTGTATAGTAACAACACACAGAGAACTGTAGATACATAACTGGAGCTAGCTAGCTCATGTACCTTTAGTGCATATCACATTTTATTAGGTAAAGTGGTTGTTAATATATCTGGTCTCTCTCTTTTACACTTACACAGTAAGTGTATTCAGAAGAGCACTATTTTCCCCTAAGATGCCAGTGACTTAACTCTTCATATATTATGCATGCCCCATTGCTGTTGTTTTACTCTGAAAGACTGCTGGATAAGGCCAGTTTAGCTATTGCTACCTCTACAAAACTTTGATTTGCTCTGCTTTAGCTCTGTGACTCTTTGCATGCAGATTCAGTTGTTTTAGCTACACCTTATCTATAAAAGAGGTAATACCCACCATTTAAGGTAATACTGAGAATTAGAGCTTGTTTGAATATGAACACAATTTTGCCTTCATATGAATAGGAAATGTATGAATTAGCAACTTTCAAACTGCATTGATGGGAAAGCATGTGGAATGCTGTGTAAACTGGAGTTGAGGGAGCTCATACAGTTGTATTGTAAATCTTTATTAGTTTCCACATTTTTAAAGTGAAGATATAAAAATACTGCAAATTAGGCTCAGACATTTTACAGCCCTCTCTAGATACGTTTACTTCTCCCCATCTACTGACCACTTATGTACACTCGGACCTTTTGAATGCAAATGTTTATTTAGTCCAACAGGTCAGCACAAAACACCATATCTTGTGTCTAAAATAAAGTATCGTATTACATATTTTGAATTCAAACCTTACAACTAAGAGATTTTCTCCTCACAATGTTTATTTGCTTAGTTTATTTGCTTCTTCTGATCAAGAAGATCAATTATTCTCTGTCCCAGAAGGCAACAAATACACAGAGAAACATACCACTGTTATCAGACAGCTGATACATCTCCTTTAAACAAGATTTTTGGCTAACCATATAAAGAATGGTCATTTGCCACTCTGGATCTTATTGCAAATCGCAAATGCCGAATAGAGCAGAACATATAGGACTTAAATTCAAGCCATCTTTTCCCTTTAAAGAAATATTCTGAAAGATGTGTTCCTGTTCACATATAAATCTTTTAAAAATTTAGTATTAGAATCAGACTTCAGGTACATGGGCAGTTGATGGGTTACTCATATCTAGAGGTGACAATAAATTCAAATAATAGAAGTTTCTGATATACATGTATTGAGAAAAGTCAAAGTCTTCCATGTATTCAGTCTAGGGCTGTCTCTGTTTTGTGTTAATTAAAAGAAGACTTTTGCATAGTGTGGATATACCCTTTTTAACATTCAGGACAAAATGTTCTGTATCCAACCAGCTGGACTTCATCAAAGCCCCAGAAATTGATTGGCCAGTACTGTTTCCTAGCAACAACAGGCACCCTGGATGCATTCAGAGCCTTGTATGAGATAAGCAGCTAAATGGTCTATTTGTGTCCAACAATGTGCTAATGTACTGGAAAGCAGATAAAATTCTAAAGGAATAAGCATTTTCAAGTGACAGCTTCTTGCCCACTGACCCTTGCAGAAATCATTTAAACATGAAGTATAGACCGATATGGTACAAAGCATAAAGGAGGAAAGTATGAAATTATTAAAAACAAAAATCACTGAAACTTCAACATAAACACCACAGTTTTTTCCTTCTTTTAAATTTCACAAAAAGGAAAATCAGTGCATACTTTTATTTGGTTTTGCTTCTGAATTTGAGAAGTGAAATGCACAGTGATTAAGCTCACACCCACAAATATTAAGTCTAACAGTGATATACACGTGTGGTCTCCTTTGGTCTCTGCCTATCCCTTTTAAACAGAGGAAGTACTAGTGTACGTTCCCCTACTTTGGATCCAACACTGGGCATCTCAAACAACAACTGCAAAAGTAACATGGTTCAGTGGTTCTTGTTCTAGGTGAGGCCGCTAAGAAAAAACCTCATGCAGCCATGACACTGATTTGCAGTGATGCCTGTATAAGGATACATCTACAAAGCATCTCCCATCCTTTCCAAAGTAAACCTGCACTGTTAAATGCCACTCTCACAATCACCTATAGACAGACTACTGCTTACTCTCATGTACATTTGGTAGAATAACCCACACACAAAAACATACCCTACATCTACTAGAACCTCTCGGTGACAAATCGTAAGAGAAAAACTCACTGTGGACCAAGTGCTAACATCTGCTTTGCAGGCAGTGAACCCTGCCAGAGCACCACAGATCTTGAGTGAGCCTTGCAATCCATGGACTCCTCTGTGATCTCCCCAGAGACTGCTTCATCCGAGCCACTTCAGCCCACAGCTGCAGTAGATACCACAGAGCTTTGGGGAAGACCGAGGGGATTAGGATCCAGAGATGAATAGTGGAGGGAAGAGGAAGCTCATGTGCATGAGTTCTCCACCCTTTATTCTGAGGCTCAATCAATCACAATCACACAGTAGTTAGACAATCTCTTCTTACCCCTGCTGCTCCACTCTGGCCATCTTCAGGACAGGTCGGGCCAACAACAGTCCCACTGTGTACGAGTAAGAGACTTATTGGCTTTTCAGAATTTGGGCAATTAATGTGCAATGCACTCATGACTTGCCCCTACACATATAGTTTAGGATCTATCATCAATTATAATCCAGTTGATTATGTTTTTTGTTAGGGTACACACTATGGCTACAGTTCATATGCAGTCTGTTTTGGGAATGCACAGGCTACAACGGCGGCTGAATCAGTCAAACACAATTTCCAGTGACGAACAACTGGAGTCTTTGTCCAAACTGACACAGTTTACTACTCCATCAAGAGAAGAGAATAATTATCACTGTTTGAAATTGGTATAATGCCACAACAAGCACAGTACAATAAGCTAGGCTACGTGAATCAAGTCAGAATTAATGTTTTGTTAGCTTGGGGCAAGCTGCATTTTCATTTAGTTTAAACCAATACACTTCATTTTCTCCATCTCTGCACGTGCACAAACCAGACAAAAAATTTTAAACATGACACATGGATATTTTAGCAGCCTGTGTATTTTCTACTATTTGTATTTAGGTTTCAGAGTAACAGCCTTGTTAGTCTGTATTCGCAAAAAGAAAAGGAGGACTTGTGGCACCTTAGAGACTAACCAATTTATTTGAGCATAAGCTTTCATGAGCTACAGCTCACTTCATCAGAGCTGTAGCTCACGAAAGCTTATGCTCAAATAAATTGGTTGGTCTCTAAGGTGCCACAAGTACTCCTTTTCTATTTGTATTTAGGTTTATTTCAGTTTTGGCCATCTATTTCCTGTTTCCCCCCCGCCCCCAACACACACATTTTCTTCCATGCTCTGGGGTGCTATTTGTGTGTCCAAAATAATAATATGAGAAATCCTGCCTTGACATGACATTTCAGTTCCTTGATGATGAGACCTGATTCTATGAACAAGTTTATTATTTTTTGTCTTCCTAAGGCAAAAAAGTGTGAATGTAACAAGTAAATACCAAGACATTGGACTAATAAGATTTCTGAGAGGTTATAAATAGGCCACATATTTTCATTGTACAGGGTCATTACGTCCTGCGGCAGTAGAATATCTGATTACAAAATATGATAGCTGTCTTGTTCAATATATTCGCTCAGTGTCATACACTTAAAATTAAAAAACAGTTTTAAAATAAACTTTGTTTCAAGATAAAATTGTTGGAACAATTTCATGATAGCCAGTACAGTGACTTCTGTCATTGCATCTTCACCACTGTCATTTTATGACTGGTTTATGTCCTGAAGCATGAGGGTTTACAGCTGCTGTAAATTTTTAATCCCATCTAATGTAATTGTGGATTCTCTAATTAACTGTAGAAGTGTCTGGTCCTTTTTTTAAATTCTACAACATATCACTGTGGTCAAGAACTCAGTAACAGTGAGTTCCACAGATCAACTATGTGATCTGAAAAAAGTATTTCTTCTTTTCAGTGTTAAATATGGTGCCTATGAGTTTAATTGAATACCCCTTTGTTCTTGTATCACATGAAAGGGTAAATAGAAGAGCCTGATTTGCCTCCTTGCTATCATTCACTACTTCGTATGCTTCCACACAACCCTTCATTTGTTTCTTCTCCTAACAGCCCCAATATTTTCATTCTCTCTCTCTCGGGAAGTCTTTCCATGTCTCCAATCATTTTCATCACCTGTCTTTGAACCTCCCTCTATTTCTGACATACCCTTTGTGAGACTGGGTGGCCAGAAGTAAATACAGTATTTCAAGTGAAGAACTACCACTGATTTATATAATATCAGTATAATATTCTCAGTATTATTTTCTCTTTCCTTACGAATCCTAACATCTTATTTTCTTTTTAAACCAGAGAAGCTTTCATTGAGCTGTCTGCAATGACACACAGCATATTTTATCCTGAGTGATGACAGTAAATTTAGAACTGAGCAACACACAAGTAATTTTCTTTTGCAAGTGCATTGCTCTGAGTTTCTCAATATTGAGTTTCAGCTGCCATTGTGCTGCCCCATTCACCTAGCTTTACTAGCTTCCATTGTAGCTCCTCACTCCCTTCTCCAGCGTAGACCAATGTTACTCTGTCAGGTGGCAAAATTTGCCACCTAACCATACACTCCTTTCTCCAGATAACTGATGAATATATTAAATGCCACTGTTAACGCAGAGCCTTGAAGCATCCCACCATTACATTTTTGCCATGTTGAAAATTGAATATCTATTCCTATTCTTGGTTCGGAAAATGGCTTAGAGATAGAACAATGACAGTACTTGACCTCCCACCCCATGACTATTTCATTTCTTTAATAGCCTCTTCTGAGGGACTTTGCCAAACTCATTATGAAACTCCTAACAAACAAAGTTAAACAGTTCCCCTTTATCTGCTATTTTGCTGATATGCTCAAAGACTTTACAGAGAGCCATGATTTATCCCTATCATTTGTTTATTTAAGGGTTTTATAATTTATAGTTTTTGCCTTGGTAAAGATTGCTAGATCTGGAGCAAGGTCTAAAAATCACAACAGAACTCCAATTGCTAAGTGGAATTTCAACTGCTGTATTGAAACAAAACATCTCGTACAGCCCCTCATTTGACCTCTAAAAGAAAGAGAAAAAACAAAAAATATATTGAGGGGGGGTCATAAAATGACTTCAGCTTCCTAAAGATTTAGGGCCACGGCCTGGCACTTCTTGTGGTTCTGGAGAAGGCAACTTTACATTCCCTGCATAACCGTGGTCCACTGTGACAATGGTGGCAGCATGCAGAGCATTTTGGAAGTGGTTAAATTCCATATAAGAGTTTGTAGCAGGGTCTGTGGAGCAGTTGTACTGGTGCTTTCCTGTTTGAGAAAAAAAAAAGAGTCTTATAGGCTGTAATTGGGATGGAGAGAAATAAGCGTCTATAGAATTTGCTCTAAAAGCCAATTCAATTTCCAAGATACTGGTATGCCTACTACAGAATGCTTAAACCAAACTATGAGATTTCATAGCATATTTTGTCCCTGCACTAGAATCCCATAGGGAGCTTTAAAAATGCTCTGGAAATGTTACTCTATTTAATTCTGTAGAGCTTTTCCATAAGGGCTTCACCCTGCAACCTAGCTCATGGGGGGGAGGGGGATTCCATTCCTGCAACCATCACCATAGGTTTCTTTTACAAAGCCTATATACTCATGTTTGGTGCAGATGATTAGGGTTTGGCTCTTAAAGTTGTACATAAGTATTCTTTGGGTTTTACTGACTGACAGGTATGCTGATACCCACAATATACATAACCAGTAGGTTGTATTTATACCTCAGGGGTTCTGATGACTGGACCTCTCATTGTTTATTTCATCATCACAAACTCAACAAAAATACAGCTTTAGAACATACAGCTGTGAGCAGTTTTATATAGATGAGTGCTGGATTGTATCATCAAAAACAAAGACATTGAATCCAATTTTGTTCTCCACAGCTTCAGTGGGAGTTTTACCTTTGATTTCAAAGGGAGAAGGATGAGGCCCATGCTTTTTATTCGTAATCTTTGTATAAGAACGTAAGAACAGCCATACTGGGTCAGCCCAAAGGTCTGTCTAGCCCAGTATCCTGTCTTCCGATGGTGGCCAATGCCAGGTGCCCTAGAGGGAATTTATAGAACAGGCAGTCATCAAGTAACCCATCCCGTCACCTATTCCCAGCTTCTGGCAAACAGAGGCTAGAGATACCATCACTGCCCATCCTGGCTAATAGCCATTGATGGACCTATTCTCCATGAATCTATCTAGTTCTTTTTTGAACCCTGTTATAGTCTTAGCCTTCACAACATCCTCTGGCAAGGAGTTCCACAGGTTGCCTGTGCATTGTGTGAAAAAAATACTTCCTTTTGTTTGTTTTAAACCTGCTGCCTATTAATTTAATTTGGTGACCCCCCAGTTCATGTGTTATGAGAAGGGGTAAACAACACTTCCTTATTTACTTTCTCCACACCAGTCATGATTTTATAGACCTCAATCATTTCCCTTCCCTAGTCATCTCTTTTCTAATCTGAAAAGTCCCAGTTTTATTAATCTCTCCTCATATGGCAGCCATTCCATACCCCTAATCATTTTTGTTGCCATTTTCTGAACCTTTTCCAAATCCACTCTATCTTTTTTGAGTTGGGGCAACCACATCTGCATGCAGTATTCAAGATTTGGGCATACCATGGATTTATATAAAGGCAATATGATATTTTCTGTTTTATTATCTATCCCTTTCTTAATGATTCCCAACATTCCGTTTGCTTTTTGGACTGCCGCTGCACATAGAGTGGATGTTTTCAGAGAACTATCCACAAGAACTCCAAGATCTCTTTCTTGAGTGGTAAACAGCTAATTTAGACCCCCATCATTTTATATGTATAGTTTGGAGTATGTTTTCCAATCTGCATTACTTTGCATTTATCAACACTGATTTTCATCTGCCATTTTGGTGCCCAGTCACCCAGGTTTGAAAGATCTTTCTGTAGCTCTTCACAGTCTGCCTGGGACTTAACTACCTTGAGTAGTTTTGTATCATCTGCAAATTTTGCCACCTCACTGTTTACCTCTTTTCCAGATCATTTATGAATATGTTGAATAGGACTGGTCCTAGTACAAACCCCTAGGGGACACCACTATTTACCTCTCTCCATTCTGAAAACTGACCATTTACTCCTACCCTTTGTTTCCTATCTTTTAACCAGTTACCAATCCATGAGAGGACCTTCCCTCTTATCCCACAACAGCTTACTTTGCTTAAGAGCCTTTGGTGAGGGACCTTGTTAAAGACTTTGTGAAAATCTAAGTACTCTATATCCACTAGATCTCCTTTGTCCACATGCTTGTTGACCCCCTCAAAGAATTCTAGTAGGTTGGTGAGGCATGATTTCCCTTTACAAAAAACATGTGGACTCTACCCCAACATATTATGTTAATATCTGTCTGACAATTTTGTTCTTTATTATAGTTTCGACCAGTTTGCCCAGTACTGAAGTCAGGCTTACCAGCCTCTACTTGGTGGGATCACCTCTGGAGCCCTTTTTTAAAATTGGTGTCACATTAGCTATGCTCCAGTCATTTGGTACACAAGCTGATTTAAATGATAGCTTACAGACTACAGTTAGTAGTTCTGCAATTTCACATTTGAGTTCCTTCAGAACTCTTGGGTGAATACTATCTGGTCCTGGTGATTTATTACCATTTAGTTTATCGATTTGTTCCAAAACATCCTCTAATGGCACCTCAATCTGGGAGAGTTCCTCAGATTTGTCACCAAAAAGAATGGCTCGGGTTTGAGAATCCCCCTCACACCTTCAGCCATGCAGACTGATCCAAAGAAATCATTTAGTTTCTCTGCAATGGCCTTATCATCCTTTAATGCTCCTTTAGCATCTTGATCGTCCAGTGGTCCAACTGGTTGTTTAGCAGGCTTCCTGCTTCTGATGTACTTAAAAAATTTTTGCTTTTACTTTGAGTCTTTGGCTACCTGTTCTTCAATTTATTTTTTGGCCTTCTTAATTATATCTTTACACTTCATTTGCCAGAGTTTATGTTATTTTCTATTTTCCTCACTAGGATTTAACTTCCACTTTTTAAAGGACGCCTTTTTGCCTCTCACTGCTTCTTTTACTTTGTTGTTTAGGCATGGTGGGACTTTTTTGGTTCTCTTACTAGGTTTTTTAATTTAGGGCATACATTTAAGTTGAGCCTCTATTTTGGTGTCTTTAAAATGTTTCCATGCAGCTTGCAGGGATTTCTTTTGGCACTGTATCTTTTAATTTCTGTTCAAATAACCTCCTCGTTTTTGTGTAGTTCCCCTTTCTGAAATTAAATGCTACAATGTTGGGCCACTGTGGTGTTTTCCCCGCCACAGGGATGTTAAATTTAATTATATTATGGTCACTTACCAAGCAGTCCAGCTACATTCACCTCCTGGACCAGATCCTGTGCTCCACTTAGGACTAAATCAAGAATTGCCTATCCTTTAGTGGGTTCCAGGGCTAGCTGCTCCAAGAAGCAGTCATTTAAGATATCAAGAAACTTTATCTCTGCATCCTGTCCTGCGGCGACATGTACCCAGTCAATATGGGGACAGTTGAAACCCCCCATTATTACTGAGTTTTTTATTTTAATAGTCTCTCTAATCTCCCTGAGCATTTCACAGTCACTATCACCATCCTCGTCCGGAGTCAGTAATATATCTCTACTGCTATATTATTATTATTCAAGCATGGAATAATGATCATACAGATTCTATGGTACATTTTGGTTAATTTAAGATTTTTACTTCATTCGATTCTATGCTTTCTTTCACATAGTGCCACTCCCCCACCAGCACAACCTGTTCTATCTTTCTGATATATTTTGTATCCTGGATTTACTGTGTCCCACTGATTATCCTCATACCACCAAGTTTCTGTGATGCCTATTATATCAATATCTTCATTTAATATGAGGCACTCTAGTTCACCCATCTTATTATTTAGACTGTAGCACTGGTAATATAAGCACTTTAAAAACTTGTTACTTTTTAGCTGTCTGCCATTACAGGATGTAATTGAATGGGACTTTTTTTTCATTTGACTGTTTCTCATTAGATCCTACCTGTATTTTATCATTTTCCATCCTCTCCTCCTTAGTAGGACATAGAGAATCTCCATTAATAGATCATCCCCCAAGGGACGTCTCTGTCTGAACCACGTGCTCCTCCGCACCCGTTGGCTTTCCCCCAGCCCTTAGTTTAAAAACTGCTTTTTAATTTTAAAATCTGGTTCCATTCTGGTTTAGATTGAGCCCATCCTTCCTGTATAGGCTCCCCCTTTCCCAAAAGTTTCCCCAGTTCCTAATAAATCTAACCCCCTCCTCCCTACACAATCACCTCATCCATGCATTGAGACCCTGCATTTCTGCCGATCTAACTGGCCCTGTGCGTGGAACTGGAAGCATTTCAGAGAATGCTACCAGGAGGTCCTGGACTTCAATCTCTTTCCTAGCAGCCTAAATAGTGTACCAATTCATAACAGCACAATGAGAATTTTATATGCCACATGATTTACTATTACACCAATACCAGTAAGGTTAAAACCACAGCTCGGAAAGCACTGGCTAGACCTCCCACACCCATAAAAAGTATATTATAAGCAGATCTATAGCACTTCATATCTTTATAGATAGTATAACCTGAGCTAATTCAATTGTACATATATGGATGAACTCTGATTTGATCAAAAATACTAGGTCGGTTATCTGAGCCACTTAAAATGCAGTATTACAGTGATTGAGTTTTTACTCTACTGCTTCAACATCCATCAAATAAAATTATTAGGTTCACGTCAACCATCTGACAGAACAGAAAGAAAATCATAGTAATAAAACATTGTTTCAGGTGCTCTGATTTGAAGAAAAACTTCTCAGATTTTCCTTCATCATCTAGGTTTGGTCAGTTTGGCCTGAGATTTCATCTCCTAGCAAAAGTTATCACTCACCCGTGACAATATCCTATTCCATGTATGTTATCTGTCAGATTTGCCGCCTCAGCTTCAGAAATCATAGTATCAATGTGAAACCATATTAATACAACCTGATTCAGACTGATTTACCCTGATGTAAATCAGGAATAGCCCCAAAGAAGTCAACAGTTACATCAGGATAAAACCAGAGTAGGTGACATCAAAATTAGTTCATCTGGCTTGACTGATTTGCCTATGGGAATGTTACTAATTTACAGGCAGGACCGACTCTAGGCACCAGCAAAGCAAGCACGTGCTTGGGGCTGCACATTTCCAGGGGCGGCATCCCGGCCATCCCAAGCATGTGCTTGCTTTGCTGGTGCCTAGAGCTGGTCCTGTCTCCTTCCTCATGAGTATGCCCGGGGGGCTTGGCACTGCCCTCCGGAGCTGGGCATCGCAGCCCTGTGCTGGCAGAAGCAAGCAGCGGGGATGGCGGGGGCTGCCCGGTCCCTCCACCCACGGCGCAATCACCTCCACTCCCACGGCGCCAATCCCAGTCTGAAATAGCTGTAGCTGCCCTGCCCACGGCCCCACGACTTGCTATGCAGCGCAGGGGGGAGCCCCCCCCCACTTCCTCCCCCAGTGGCTACAGCCATTTCAGACTGGGATTGACAACAGCGGAGCAGAGGTGATTGTGTCCAGGCTGGAGGGACTGGGCAGCCACCCCCCAAACACCCGCTGCTTGCTCCTGCCGGCACAGAGCTGCGACGCCCAGCTCTGGAGGGCAGCGCCAAGCCCCCGAACATGCTCGCAGGAAAGGAGAGACAGTAGGCAGAGCTGTTTGGTGCCTCCCACACAGCTCCAGGCCCCTCTGGTTACTCGGCAGCGACAGCCAGGCTGGGCACCCCGCCAGCAGCGTGACTTGGTCCGACCTGCACAGACCATGTGAGCCCTGGGGTCGGCGCTGACTTCCTCCCTTTGCCAAGGCCTCTGGTGCAGGGGCAGCCCTAGCTCTGCCCAGGCAGACACAGCCCAGCTCACTCTATGGCTGTCCCGGTGAGTAAATGAGTGCACTAGTAGGAAATATTTTTATTTCACTAACTACAAATTCTCCGTTTTAATTTTTTTTTAATGTTAAACAGTCAAAAAACAAAAACAAAAAAAAACTGCGAAGTGCAAACATGTGTAAAAGCCAAAAAGGGGGAGGAGGTGCGGCCAAAAATGTTTTTACTTGGGGCAGCAAAAAACCTAGAGCCGGCCCTGTTTACAGGCCGCCTCCAGCCTGGGTACTTCCATGAAGAACAGTGAAACTCAGACAATTCAAGATAGAGAAGCTCCCATCCCCCAAAAGCTGCATTTTCACAGCTCCTCCAGTCTTTGGGTGAGGGAATGGAAAATAGTCCATAATATATGTACAGATGGTGAGAGAAACCTCAGGAGCAGAAAGTAGGGTGCAAGGAGAAGCTCTGGGCTTTGTGCCTGGGAAAGGCCTATGAATCAGGAGTTTACAGGCATAATTATTAGTTTAATTATTTATATTACCATAGCACCTACAAGACCTAGTCATGGACCAGGATCCCACTGCGTTAGGTGCTGTATAAACCCAGAATAAGGCAGTGCTTGCCCATAAGAGCTTACAGTCTAAGACACAACAGATGGATTCAGACAGCGGGACAGCGTTGGTCCTAACAGGCAACGTTGGTCAGCACCCCCACATCCCAACCATTGTCAAGATTTTTTTGTAGGCATCATGGAAATAGAGGGGATTTGAAGAAGGATAATGCATTAGTTTTGCAGATGCTTATGGGAAGCGCCTCTCAAGCAGGAGAGGCAACAACGGAGAAACCACAAAATGTGTTCACTTAAAAAGTTTAACAAGTAGTCAATGGAGACTGGAATCATGGACCAATCAGAGGCAGGAGTCTACATCTCTAGAATACAGCCATTCCTATCCATCCACATGGCGAAACCTTTCATCCAGGCTCTCCTATTGCGTTTCAAGTACTGCAACATGCTTCTCTCCGGCCTTGACAAATACAATCTTGCCCTGTATGTATCCATGCAGAATGCTGCTATAAAAGATCATTTTCCTCACCTGTTACCTTGATCATGGCATCCCTCTGGTTCCTCTTCTCTATGGCCTCAAACACAAGTGTTTGTCTTCACTTTCCAGGCCCTTAATAGGCATAGTGTAGAAGCGCTCATCGAAGGTATATGGCGCATGACTTTTATCACACAGACCTCACTTACACACAGTACATACATTATGCACACAATGTGTATGTGAATATGCATACGACTACTCTGGATATATATAGTCCTAACAAGGATGCATAGGAAGCTAACAAATGATCCTGTAAAAATTCACGATGAAGGAATTCCTTCTAAAGCTAATAATTACTGCTAAATATCTCTATATTCCTAATCTTTGTTTGCCTTTGTATTTTTGTTTTCCAGAAAACATGGTGAACATCCTTACCAGTCAGTGAAATCCACAGCATATTATGAGGTACCGCAAGTCATCTCCTTGCTGGGATTTTCTATTTGTTGTTTTTTGATTATCCAGGCATGCTTTCATTTGCACCCAATTGAGCACTGCTACCTCACCGGGTACTTTATAATGATTTGCTCATTCACTGTGCAATAACTTTTTTGTTTTCCAGTTGGTGATTCCATATCTGAGCATCTATCATCCATTTTGCGACTTTATTCAATTTCACAAACTTGTCACTGCAAATTATTTACACAAATGGAGAATGATTTCTCTTTACATTACTTTTCGCCCTTAGCTGGTTTTTTCCAATCATACACTTAGCTGCAGTGGGGCAAACCGAGGGGCTCAAGGTGTAATGGAATGGCATAAACAACAAATAGAGCCTAATGAACTCTAACATTAGCGAGGCACTCTACCTTGGCAAAAGCAATAGTTATTATAAATGCCACAGGAGACAGGAAAAGCTGATTTTCCCTCTGCCCCTCTTGGAACAATGATTTCTTAACATACTGCAGAACCACTACTTACAGAGCAAATACCCCTTCTAAACAGTTAATTTAAAGGAAAGGAAATAATAAATTGAGACACTCCGAGCCAATATTAACTGAAACTCAGAAAACACTGCAGCAGCAAAAAATTACAGTATCTGTCTTTGCATCAAAATAGAAGGCAGGATTCCAGCAGGGTTTGAAGAACAGACCATAACCCTGTTGCCATCAAAATAGATCTGCCAAGTGAAACATGCTTATTAAATAGTTTTTAATATAGGAAATGCCAAAAATGCAATTTACACTCTAAAATTAAATGAGTACCAAGAGAAAAGGAGAATGTCTGGGACTGCAAGAAGCTGATTAAGAAACATGTTTTAGATGCACAGAATATTAAATTTCAATCTGTAACATTAATTCACTAACCACCATAATTGTATATTGTTTTTAACCCACTAGATGACCCAACTTGTCATTTTAATCAATGTCACAATTTAAAGTCCTTTATTGTGTATTTCATCTTATTTGGGTTCACGTTGGTCTGAGTAAAATAAATCAGTTGTAATAATTTTTTCTATTAGTACTGTATACACACACACACTAATGGCAATAACTGACAAAGTACATGATTCTCTGATATTAAGAGTAGATGCTCAGCACTTTAAAATCAGGCCTTTTCTGACACTTCTGAAAGTCTTGGATTTCAGACCCAATCTAGTTCTCAGTGAAGTCTATGGAAAGACTCCAAACTGACTTCAGTTCATAAGGGCCCAGTCCAACTCCCATTTGAGTAACCTGCCTCTAGGCAAGAGTACATTTTTTCAAGGCATAACAACACAATATGGTGACTTTAAGACGACAATTTACACGAGCAAAGGCTACAGTATCATACCCTCACATTTTGTATGTATACAAAACTCACATAAATGTATCCCACTGGATACATTTTTATATTCTACCCACCTCCTTATCATCAGTCCAGTCATGCTTAAATTTCCTCAAAATGGTTCATCTCAAATTTAGGAACAGTTCTCATTTCTCCTAACCAATTTGCCCAGGCCTAAGGTTAAGATTCTATATCATTTATTTTTAGTAAAAGTCAGGGACAGGTTGCAGGCCTGCAGAAGCCCACAACCTGTCCCTGACTTTTACTGCTAATACCTGGGGCAGGACGGACGGATGACAAACAGAGCACTGCCAATGCTTCCAGCTGCTCTAGCCATGCCACTGAGCCCACCCCGGCTGCTGCTCCAGCAGCCCCAGAGACCACTGTTCCTGCTCCCCTGGCACCGGGGCTGACAGCCGGCAGCTGCTTCAGCCCTTCCACTGCTCCTGTGGCAGGTGCTGGCCCAACCCCAGCCGCTGTTTCAGCCCTGGGGCCACTGCTCTGGCAGTCCCGGAGCGGACAGCTGCTTCAGCCCTGCTCTAGAAGTAGTCACGGAGGTCCCAGAAAGTCCCAGTCCCAGTCCCTTACTCCATGCTTAATCATTCTCCTCATGGAGAATCTGCTGGAAGTACATTAAACAGGCAATAACACTTTTTGCCTTTCAAAAATTACAATTGTTAGTTTAATTGAAAAAAAGTATTCCCTGATTCAGATTTTAAGGCCAGAAGAGACCATTATGATCGCCTTGTCTGACCTCCTGCATAACAAGGACAATAGAATTTCACCCAGTAATTTTTGCATTGATCCCTGAAGCTTCTGATTGAGCTAGAGCATATCTTTGAGAAAGACACCCAATCTTGGTGTAAAGATTTCAGGTGATGGAGAATCCACCACATCCCTAGCTAAGTTATTTCAATTGATAATTACCCTCCCTTTTAAAAATTTACACTTTTAGCCACGACTTGTATGGCCTCAGCTTCCAGATGATAGATTTTGTTAGGCTTGTGTCTACTCGATTAAAGAAACTTCTAGGATGAGAAACCTCCCCAAGGATCAGTGCTATGCCCCAAGCTTTGGAACAGTGTATAGAAGGAACCCTTCCAGTTGGGGCCAGACCTTGGGGCCAGACCCCCCATGGATCTCACTCTTTCTCCAGGGTAAGTTACACTGCCTTCTTAGACAGGCTTGCTGATTGCTCAGAGGTCCAGCTTCACACTATGAACTCTGTTCAGCCAGTCCAACTGAGCATGTCTCCTGGTAGAGACTTGTACTCTCTTCAGGGATTAATGCACCTCACCAAGCATTTGCAGTGACACTCAAACAAACAGTAAGGTATAGTAGTCAACTGGAACACAGCACAGAAAGTCCTTAAGTTACAGTGATTCTTAACCTAGGGAGCACGCACCCCCTGGGGGTGTGAGGCATGCCAGATTTTTTTAGAAGGTAAGTCATCGAAAACACAAAATTAAACACAGGCATGTAAGTACAACTACTTTGTTTCATCAAACCTATATATTTATTAAAATTATACATTTTTAACCATTACTGTAACATACAAACAACAAAATATATCTAGGTTTAAAGACCTACTTCAACAATTTTTGATAAGGGGTGCGATAACATATTTTGAGAACCAAAGGGGTGCAGGCTGCAGTAAAGGCTAAGAACCTCTGAGTTAAAACATCAACAAATTCAGGTTAGCACAGAGCCCAGCCAAGCTGTAGTGAATCCCATTGTTCAAGCTCCATCTGTGTCTCAGTCGTACCTCTTTGATCAGACTCCAGGTAAGAGCCCTGACTCCTTCCAGCAGCCAATTCCTATCCTCCCCACCTCATACCACTGAGTCCTTGGTTCTCAAGTTGCAGGGAAGTTTCTCAGCTTCCCTGCTGAGAGGTCAGGGGGGAAGGGAAGAGAGGGAACAAAAAAAAAAACCCACTATATTCCTCTGGATCATTAGTTGCTAGGTGCCAACGTCCCAGTGAATGGATTTTCCATTGCCTTCTCAGATGCTCCATTGATATGGGGACTAAGGCCTACACAGCTAAGTGACACCCACACCTATGTCTCTTAGCCTCCACAGAGCAAACTGTCCTTTTCCAACCCACTGGGTAACAATGCCACATATAGGCCAAACTGAGGCACACAGGACTCAAAAATATTACCCCAAATTCCCACTTTGTCCCCTTGGTACTCACAGAACACGATCAAGTTCACATTTTCATATGTAAGCTAAGTAGATGGAGCTTCTTTAGTCTCTGTAACAGCAAGTCTTCCAACCCTCAGATCATTCTTGTAGTTTCTCAACTCTTTTCAATTTCTCAACATCCTTCATTAAGTGTGGATAACAAGTGCATGTAGTGTTCTCACCAACACTGTATCCAGTGGAAACACCATCTCCCTTCTTCTACTCTATATTCCCCTGATTACACATTGCCACTGCATATCACAAGTGTCACAGAAGCTAGCCAAATACATTATTTTCTGAATGATGGCTTTCCAGAATACATTTCCCCATCCTATAAGCATGACCTGCATTTTGTTTTCCTAAATATATGAACTTGCATCACTTTCAATATGGTATCTCAACACAATATGGTTTGAAATATTAATGAAAAGTAGGCAATATTGTCCCAAACTTTTTTTCAGCAACCCATATGGAAAATTCTTACATAATTTAACTGAAAATTATAGCCTTTCTACAGACTTTTAACCACCCTATAGAATAAAGAATTATAATTTTGCTTTCAAGTTATCTAAAGTGATTTTAAAACCCATAGAAAGTATATGCTGCCTTAGCAAATATTATTGGTTTTTGAATAATTTCTATGAAATCTTATTTTTATTGAAACCTACAATTTCATCCCTACTAAGTTCTACAGGACGTTGCTACAAGGAATATAAAGAAACTCATGGAGGGTAAATAGACTACTGTATGCAAATGAGCAAGGATCAGAAGATTGCAGCAACCGGTCAATTTTAAATATCCACCAGCTTTTTTTTTTTTATTAATGTTGTGTCTGAAATATATCCATACTTCTCTCCCTCTGAGCCACTGCTTTAAAAATCATAAATGTTCAGTGAAATTGTAGCTGGTAAGCGCTCTCTCAGGATGAGGCTCTTAAGCAGGATATTATGCGTTCCTAGGCATCTTGCTCTATAAAAAGCTAGAGCCATTTTTCTCATCACTAATCAGGCTTTATAATACTGTTAAATCTGAAGTACTAAGCTTGTTTCACCTCTCACTTACTTGAGAGAAAGTGAGGAGAAAATCTATTGAAGTCAATAGAGGCAAACCTTGGTAATTGAATAAAGAACAAAGCCTACTGTGTTCACTTAAAGAACACTTTTTAAAAATATTATGTCAATGTAAATTCTGGTCTAGGAGTTGACCAGAGGCACCCAAACCTTTTAAAAAAAATAGGCACCTTATTCACAGATGCAATGGTCCCAGGATTTATTTTCAGATCTCAGCAGGTCTGCAAATACTAATTAGGATACAGTATAGCAAAAGGTCATCTTTGGATAACACAAAGAGAATTAGTATACAGCGTCCTTGCCGTTTTCTTTGATTTGATTGTGTGTACACTGCAAGGAGAAGATTTAATGCTATGCATTTTATTCATATTCACTTTGTCAAACACCTCATGTAGAAAAAGTGTTAATCCCAAGATGCATTTATTCAGATCTAGAAAGAAAACTTTGAAAAACTGACACGCATATTAAATTGTATCTTAAAGAAGAATTGGACAATGTCTATTCCCTCTATTGTTACCCATTGATTGTATATTAACCGGTGCTGTTTAATCACGTAGCCATAAAAGAGATTACAAATAGCACAAGCCCATAGTTTTCCTTCCAATTTTACATCTCATAGTTAACTGCAAAGACACAACAATATCCTAAGGGACAATTTCAAAGCTGGTAGGCCTGCTGAGACTGGTCAGCTTGGTTTTGGTTTATGGGTCATGCATGAAAGGCAGCTCTTCTCATTATGCAGCAGGGCATGGAAACTAATAGCACTTGAGTACAGGATTTTTGTACATTTCACTACACTTCCAACTCATAGGAATGGAAGTGGCAAGCAAAGTGGCAGCACACAGTAAGAGGTTCACACCCTGTATCACTCTCACACTCTCCAGCCAAAACAAATTCAACCTTGTAAATCTGGGGGCAGTGGGCCATCCAGCTAAAAAAACACTGCCTTCACTTTGGAGGAATAGTTCCCTTTGTATCAGGGGGACATTAAAAATATTTCAGAGATTGGGGGATTGCAAAAGGCAATCAAAGTTTGTGCATGTCAGGGTTCTCCGTGTCCTTTTCATTACTGGGCCTCAAAGTGTCACTGTGCTCTAAAGGAATTGCAAAAGGAAATTCTGCACACTGTATTGCCTTCCTTGAAGTCACATTCATTCAGGGTTCCTCCAGCCATGCCAATCAGCTAAGAGACATCACCCAAGAGTTTTGGGGAACCTCAGATAATGAAGTAAGTGCCCTCAGTTGTTGCTGCTGTGGTGCTCCCAGCTCTCCTTTGAAGTTACCCCTACAAGTAACATGGAAGACAGAAGCCTTATTATGCTTCTAGCAACTACGAAGAGGAAATCCACAAATAATCCAGTTTCAGACTATTTCTACAGAACTTTCAGCCAACTCACTAATGGATGCAATACCAGAGGTAAATGTCAACAGATATTTTCCAAATTTCTTCTTCATGGGTTTTGGAGCTAAAAGACTTTGTTAAAGTCTATTCCCAAACTCGGCCAGCACCACAGACAATGAACAGGGTAAAGCCTCATTCACAAGATTTTTCTACAAATTTTAGGAATATCTAAAGTTAATACATTATTTGACAAAGCTTCCTCTGTACTGTGAAAATCTCCATGCTGTGTGTCGCCTATCATTGCAGTCATTAAAACAAAAAATCCCAGCTTATTTCTTTGTACAAGGAAGCGAGCACTATGTTATTCAAGGTCATATTAGGTATTATTGGAAACAAGCCTCTGCTCCAGACTTCAAGGTCTAGCTTCTGTGCAGCATTCTCTGGCATATTCTACATTGGTTGAGCAACACATAGCTTGCCCATTTAATGGCAATGCCTGTGCCTTGAACACCAAAGATTCACATTTTGGAAAAGAGACCGTAATGTAGAACAAACAAGAGAATTAATATGGAAGTTACTATGTATTGGTCAATGTCCTCAGACAGCAATATATATGGATATGCAACATGTACATTTTCAAACCAAGTACTACACAAATTTCTTTTTTCAAAAGAAAAACACCCTTCCCTGCGCTTGTAATTGAAAAAAACCCAAAGAGAGCTTTGTAAATTGACTGGAATAGGTAAATCCTTTCCTCTCCTTCTAAATCTTATTACAAGCTCATGCTGAATTGTCTTTCCATTATATATTGCTGCTTTCTAGGTTCCTCCCTTTTAATGAATAGCCATGTTCCAGATTATGTTCCCCAAGATACACTATCCTGCATTTTGGAAGATCAATCTCAATAGTGTTATTTTTGGTCCATGTTCCTAATCTCTCAGGTGTCCCTTATTTATCTGTTTTCACTTTTACTTGCAACTCCTCCCAATGAAGTATCACCACTGAATTTAATTAGATGCTGTTTATTCCCCCTTCCAGATCATTAATGAAGACCAGATCCAGCACCATTCTCTCCCTAGACATCTCCCACAGTTCCCACTACATCTATTTGTCAGTACTCTTTGTTTATAATTATTCAATGAGATTTTAAATCATACAACAGAATCAATTTGAATTATTTTTTCAAGTTGGATTTCATGCGTGTATCTAAAGCTTTACTAAAAATCCAAATAGATTACATTTACTTCATGCCCTTCATCCATCAAATCTGTAATTCTATCAAAAAAGCAATCAACTCTGATATGCCTTTTCTGCTGTACTTTTAACTTTCACAGCTCCAAGCAGAATCACATTCACCATACTGTGTTCACAAAATTCAAACGCATTGTACTTGCAAAACTGAAGAGACCAGGCGACAAAGTATCAGGGCTGCATCAGATCCTACTTTCATGAACACAGACTGCACTTGTTTAAAATCTGATCTCCCACATTAGAGAGCTGACCCAGTCATTACAATTCAGTATGTACACGAATATATAATGATTAAGCTTCCTTTGATATAATTTGTACAACTTAAAATAACCCCATAAATCCAAACTCAGAGCTGCATGCAATCAACTTCAGTCTACACCATCCTGGCACCACAACCTGTTAGTTCCCTGTAACATATGGGTCTCAAAAAAACCACCTTTTGATTCTTTTTTTGATTCCAGGAGAAGCCAAACATTATGGCCACTTCTGTGGTCAAGCTGCGAAAACAGTGGAACCAAGAGACAAGTTGGCAATTTCTCTTCTCATTCATGGCTCTGAAGATGCATGTTGTAGTGGCTGGGGATTCCCCTGAGTCAGCCTGCACCTAGAGGCTCATTCCTTTAATTCAAATATAATTTGAAAGCAGGAATGTTTATTTGTAAGTGTGAATTTGGAGCTCATGAAAGTGATAGACTGAAAGCACTGAACAAAGACTCAGTATTAGCTACTGCTGTACAAACCTCTTAACCCGACACAGCAGTCTTTATACATTTCATTTTGTACCCAATAATCCCACCTCTCCAAATTACTCCAGCACTGTGCCTGGTATGACCACCCTCAAAAAAAAGAATAAAGGATAACTGCCTGAAAAATGCAAGACTAAGCTTAATTTCAAGGGACACCATTTCAAAATGCACCCACCTTTTGCGAGATTGATGTTTGAAAAAGTCCTTATTCATGGGCATAAAACAGGCCTAAATTCTTGCAAGGCTGAAGCCTAATTTAGAGATGGTCATTACATTCCAGGATAGATGGTCTTTATGTGACAAGAGAGACTACAAATAGCACTTGCTTTGATAGTAATGTTGCGATTTGGTCCATTCAACTAGTGACAAGAAGCCTGACTCTGCTCCTACTGAAGTCAATTATAAAAGTCTGGCCAACTTCAATGAGAGTAGTATTGGGCTCGGGATAGGACCCATACTCTCTTCTTGTGGTAATGAAGACAAGAGTCTACTTTTGACTAAAGATCTTCAGAGAGGAAGTGAAAGGAAAAAACCCATCGCAAAATGGAGCCCCTAGAAATTAACGTGCCAGATCCTCATCTTGTGTCAATCAGCGCCACTCACTGACATTAATGGAGATGCACCCATTTCCACAAACTGAGAGTTTAGCTCCATAGGTTATGTTTTTCAATGGAAGACAAAATGGCATGTTTGAAGAGAATACAACTGCATTGCTATCTTTCCACAGCCCTTTATGTTCTCTCTCTTGTTCCGTACAGTCCACTTTCTTGGTGTTTTCTAGGTACATTTGTCCTTAAAAACAGAATCAGCTCACAGATGCCACTCCCACTCATCTTATTTGTGCACCTGAGTTCTGTTCATAAGTCAGAAGTTCAGGCTGAAGCATGCCCAGTACATCCTGCTATACAGCAACTGCAGTCTCCTCACTTGTCAGTTGCTTCTTTCTGCAGCATTAAAAGAAATACATGGGCAAAACAATCTTAAAATGTTTGCAAATCTTTGATTTAATATACATGCAATATAAATGAACTATGAGCCCCTGGCAGAAATTAAACCTACCACATTCCGAAGGGAAAAATCATTTACCCTCCCTTGGGGCAAGCCCCCAGTAGAGTGGGGAGAGATGTGACTTATTCCTCTTTATTCCTTCAGTGTACATGATCCACTCACTGCAAAGTACCAGGAGATTCTCTAGTGTGGCAGATTTTGCTGCCCTTACTCCATTAGCGCAAAGTAACGCACAATCGAACACATAATCCCAACTATATATACAAAATGATGGGATCTAAATTAGCTGTTACCACTCAAGAAAGATCTTGGAGTCATTGTGGATAGTTTTCTAAAAAACATCCACTCAATGTGCAATGGCAGTCAAAAACAAAATCTAACAGAGTGTTAGGAACCATTAGGGAAGATAATACAACAGAAAATATAATGCCACTAAATAAATCCATGGTATGCCCACACCTTGAATATACTGTGTGCAGATCTGGTTGACACATCTCAAAAAGGATATATTAGAATTGGAAAAGGTTCAGAGAAGGGCAACAAAAATTATTAGAGTAGGGGTGGTCAACCTGAGCCTGAGAAGGAGCCAGAATTTACGAGTGTATATTGCCAAAGAACCACAGTAATATGTCAGCTTCCCCCACCCCATCAGCTCCCCCCTCCACACTCAGTGCCTCCCGCCCACCAGCAGCCCCACCAATCAGCACCTCCCTCTCGCTCCCAAACAGCTGTTTTGTGGCATGCAGGAGGCTCTGGGAGAGAGGCAGAAGGGGCAAGGGCACTGCAGGCTCAGGGGAGGGGGCCGGAAGGAGTGGAGTGGAGTGGAGGCAGGGCCTGTGGCAGAGCCACGGGTTGAGCAGTGAGCACCCAGCCTCCCCTGGCACATTGGAAAGTTGGCACCTGTAGCTCCAGCCCCGGAGTCTATGCCTATACAAGGAGCCACATATTAACTTCTTAAGAGCTGGATGTGGCTCTGGAGCCACACGTTGGCCACCCCTGGATTAGAGGTATGGAAGTTTCCACACAAGGAGAGATTAAGAAGTTGAGACTGTTCATCTTAGAAGAGAGACAACTAAGGCGGGATATGTTAGAGGTCTATAAAATGATGAATGGTGTGGAGAAAGTGAATAGGGAAGTGTTATCTACCCCTTCACATAACACAAGTAGTAGGAGTCACCTGATTAAATTAATAGGCAGCAGATTTAACACAAACAAAAGGAAGTACTTGACACAATGCACAGTAAACCTGTATAACTCATTGTCAGGGGATGCTGTGAAGGCCAAAAGTAAAACTGGGTTAAAAAAAAAGAATTAGCAAAGTTCGTGGAGGATAGGTTAATAGCCAAGCCGGTCAGGGACACAACCCCATGCTCTAGGTGCCCTTAACCCTTAACCACTGCAAGAAGGTGGGCGTGGATGACAGGGGATGGATCATTCAATTGCCAGATGATTCAGAAGGAACAGAACATGGCATTGGCCACTGTAGAGGCAGGATCAGGGCTTAAATTCAGCCAGAGCCGACCACAGCAGAGCTTCAGTAAATATTGCACCTTCCCCCTCCACTCAAGAGGAGGCTAAAGCCCCAAGCCCTGGTGTCCCTCCCCGCTCCTCCTCTTCCCCTGGCCCCAGGGCTAAAGCCCTGAGCCCCGAATGTGGAGGGGGGGATCCAGGAAATAATCTTTGAGAATTTAAGCCTTGGGCGGGATACTATGCTAGATGGGCCATTGGTCTGAACCATTATGGCCATTCTCATGTACTCATGCTAAGTATTATTTCACTGACTGGGCACTCAAATCAATAGGACTATTCTTATAGTCAGGTGCTACACAACAGGAGTATAGGGGGCAGATCCATTATGTCAGTGTTTCTTACAAACAATAGATTACTAACACTACAATTTAGTAATTGTAACAACTTACAAGTTGTTGGGGGGAGGGATAGCTCAGTGGTTTGAGCATTGGCCTGCTTAACCCAGGGTTTTGAGCTCAATTCTTGAGAGGGCCATTTAGGGATCTGCAGCAAAAATTGGGAATTGGTCCTGCTTTGAGCAGGGGGTTGGACTAGATGACCTTCTAAAGTCCCTTCCAACCCCGATATTCTATGATTCTATGAATTTGACTCCACTGTCAGCCAGGCTTCCTCAACATTGCCAGTGTAGAAAGTATATTACTGTACGTTCCTGTTCGCATGAAGTACTGAAGCTACAAATTAACTTGCTGTTAGCATTCCAAAAGGGCCTTAATTGACTGCTGCAAGATCGACACCTGAAAACACTTCTTAACTAGAAACACTCCAGCCGGTCTCAAGTGTGTAATTTTGTTTCTTCTATTTTGAAAACTCCTATTGACATTACCTTTAAGTTATCGGAGCACAAAAAATTAAGAAATAAAACAACAACAAAAAAACACCATATAGACTTGGCATTACTCTCATGGTTAAAAGAAAATTCAGGAAAAAAACATCTTTTAAAACAAACTGTAAGTTAAGAAAAAGAAAGTTATAAACATTGCTTGGATAATGCAGGATTTGTATCTGGGACAGCTGCTTTATATTCTGTTTAGATGTTGATGGAAGTTGTCATTAAATACACCTTAGGCAAATTCACAACTTTAAAAAAAACAAAAACAAAAAACAAAAACACTTTTCCCTGTACTATGTGCTCTTTAGAGCTGGAACATTTTATTTTCCAGTTTAAGGTCCTTGTTTTGTTGGCATAGCCCATTTAGTCTTCGAGCAACCGGAGAAGAGAATACAAACTGGAGTTGCAGGAATTAGAGTCTACTTGTGTTGTGTGTTTCTTGTGTAAAGTACATGAGATGTGACACACATGACTAATACAAAGCAGAAATAAGATCACCCTGGCAAGATCAATCTAGTCAGCAAATAGAGATTATAAACTCTAGCTCAGTCAGCATTTAACTATTTTGGTGTGAGTGAGAGAGAACTGGTCATAGTGCAGGTCAAGGCTGCATGTGAAGTCACACACAGCTTTGCCAATGTACCAGAATTCATAGCTGCATCACCACTTCCTGTTTCAGCCCTGGGTCACATCAAATCTCTCACAATGCTCTTCAGTCCTGACATGCAGCACTCTTCCCATTTTACTACTGGGCTTCTGGATTCCAACAAGCATGAAGGTGTGAACCTGCTTCTTTTGCCCATAATGTAAAGTAGGTTATTTTATATAATATAGAATAAATTAGATTATAAATCAGTGTTGACCATTAATCTACACTAACCCAGACTATCAAATGATATTTAAAAATGAGTAATTACTCCAAATAGCACGGATAAACTCTCTGAAACTGTTTAACTTCAAAAGGGAAAAAATGAATTACTCAAACAAATTCCAAGAGATTTCTGAACATGCAGTTGTGTCAAGTTTCCCCTTCATACAAAATGCTAGCATTTTGTTATTTATTATTTGTATTACTATAGTGCCTGGAGGCTTAGTCACGGACAGGACCCCAGTGTGTTAGACACTGTGCA
Source organism: Lepidochelys olivacea (assembly GCF_965140295.1). Classification (NCBI taxonomy): domain Eukaryota; kingdom Metazoa; phylum Chordata; order Testudines; family Cheloniidae; genus Lepidochelys; species Lepidochelys olivacea. Next base: position 73,993,420 of record NC_140417.1, on the reverse strand, counting down.
AACTCAGAGGGGGGAAAAAAAACAAAAAACAAACAGCCTCTATTCATTATTACCATAGCTTGGAAACAAAGAATGCAGAAAGACATTACCACCCTGGTTTAGAATGGATCCCAAAATAGCAGCGTAGTACGATTAGGGTTGCCATCCCTCCCGCATTCGCCAGGAGTGTACCGGAATCGCCCTCAATCTCCCAGTGACTATTAAAAGCAATCCAGGAGATTTTAATAGGCCAAAAGTCCTGTCAGCAGCTTAGCAGGGCTGATGCAGGCTCCCTACCTGCCCTGGCTCTGCATGGCTCCCAGAAGTGGCTGTTATATCTGGCTCATAGAATATCAGGGTTGGAAGGGACCTCAGGAGGTCATCTAGTCCAACCCCCTGCTCAAAGCAGGACCAGTCTCCAACTAAATCATCCCAGCCAGGGCTTTGTCAAGCCTGACCTTAAAAACCTCTAAGGAAGGAGATTCCTCCACCTCCCTAGATAACGCATTCCAGTGTTTCACCACCCTCCTAGTGAAAACGTTTTTCCTAATATCCAGCCTAAACCTCCCCCACTGCAACTTGAGACCATTACTTCTTGTTCTGTCATCTGCTACCACTGAGAACAGTCTAGATCCATCCTCTTTGGAACCCCCTTTCAGGTAGTTGAAAGCAGCTATCAAATCCTTCTCATTCTTCTCTTCTGCAGACTAAACAATCTCAGTTCCCTCAGCCTCTCCTCATAAATCATGTGTTGCAGTCCCCTAATCATTTTTGTTGCCGCCCGCTGGACTCTTTCCAATTTATCCACATCCTTCTTGTAGTGTGGGGCCCAAAACTGGACACAGTACCCCAGATGAGGCCTCACCAATGTCGAATAGAGGGGAACAATCATGTCCCTCGATCTGCTGGCAATGCCCCTACTTAAACAGCCCAAAATGCCGTTAGCCTTCTTGACAACAAGGGCACACTGTTGACTTACAGCTTTGCGTCCACTGTAACCCCTAGGTCCTTTTCTGCAGAACTGCTGCCTAGCCATTCGGTCCCTAGTCTGTAGCGGTGCATGGGATTCTTCTGTCCTAAAGTTATGTCTAGTAAGAGACATGTGCATCCTTTCCAAATGTGACAGAGTGAATTTAAGCACGTGAAGGACATGGGTTTTTCAGATAAAACATTACTCAAAACTTGAAACAACAATTACCTCACATATTGATGATGTTACAAACATGCTGTGGGCTCCTTAATGATGTGGTAGTTATACACTCATTCATTCTGTTTGCGCTATGCTAACCACAATTATTTGTGTCCTCTGCCCTTTTATATCATCTCTTGTATCTGCCATCTGGAGACGACGAGGTTCACGGTTTGAGTCTTACCTACATTTGAGATTGGGGCCACACATACATCTGCTTCAGCTTTGACAGAGGAATCTGATAACTGAAAATAATCAACTGGCAGCTAAAGTGAGAAGTTTGAAAATTGAGACTAATGCAGAATATCTTGACAAAGAGTAATATTCCCTACAGAGAGATCTCTTATAAGATATACATAGAACATCTGCCATTCTGAGAGAACAGCTCAAGGATGTGGTAAGAGGTTATACACAAATTCACCGGAACTATAACTACTGCAGGGCACCAGTCAATTGGAATCAGCAGTTATCACAGAATGGTCATTCAGCAACCTGTGGTAGGTCTCAGTCCAGTTTCAGGTAAATCACAAAAGAGACAGTAGTAGTTGTCACCCTCAGTGACAATCTCAGAAGAGAAACTAAAGAAAAGATAGCCCTGGAGTCTGAGCTTTACCCCACAGAAATAGTCCTACCAGGTCAAAATTTGGACTTATTGCTGAATATGGTAATGGCCAAGTACTGTGAGTAACAGAGAGCTTCAGTTCTGCTTTGTCAACCCAGAATCTTTCATGGAAATGAATTCATGCAAATGAAAAAAAAAAAATCTACCTTTTAGCTCGCTGTGTAATTAATTACACTCCAGGTTTCAAAGCATTTTACAGAATGAAGTTCTCTACATCTCACTAATGTAATTGTCTCAAATTGCAATACATGGCAATTCTGAATTTGAGAGACTACTATATGTTACTAACAGTGGAAAATAGTGCAGGGACATTTCAGTATGTGTCTGACATAAATACTTGCAAAAGCAGGTAATAAAATACCTAACTACCTTAGGACAAGAAATGTAGTGAGACAATAAAATAAAATAAAATTTAAACAGAAAGCAGAAGTGATATGACCAGCTTTCTCCTAATGCTGGATTTAAAATTCATTCTAAAAATTTCAGTCCAGTTTCAATCTCACCCAGATATTTGTTTTGTATTATCAATCCAAACTTCTAGAGCTTGCACACACAAAATTTGATTGGTCTTAAATCTACACATGCTATGGGGGAAGATATTAACACCCTGCTATAAGCAAAAAAAACCCCAAAAAACAAAAAATAGGTGGGATAAAGCTATAATCTACCCAAATCTTCAGTGAAAATCCAAACCAAACCCTTCTTGAACACTCAAGTTAAAAAAAATTTAAAATCAGAATTATCCCTCCACTCCCTTTCATTTTCATGGTCCTCAGCATTTTGTAGTTTCAGACAATCCACATGTTAGAACACAAGAGCTTCCATGCTGGGTCAGACCATGGTCCATCTTGTCCAGTATCCAGTCTTCAACAATGGCCCATACAGAGAGATTGTACAGAACAGGGCAATTATGGGGTGATCCACCCATCTTCCACTCCAGGCTTTTGATAGCCAGAGGTTTACGGTCAGTCCAAGGATGGTGTCGCCTTCCTGACCATCTTAGCTAATAGCCAATGAGGGGTCTATCCTACATGAACTTATCCAGTTCTTTTTTGAACCCACTTATACTTTGGGCCCTCACAATACCGCATAGCAATGACTTCCACAGGTTACTTGTGCTTAGTATGAAAAAGTACTTCCTCTTGTTTGTATTTAGCCTGCTGCCTATTAATTATGAGGTGATCCCTGATAATTTATTGTGTGAAAGGGTAAATTACACTTCTCTATTCACTTTCTCCACACCATTCAAGATTTTGACAGAATTCTATCGTATCCCTGTGATGTTGCACTCTATATGATTTTATGAATATATGATAATGAGTGTGAATAAAATGTAACTGGAATATGCTTCATGCAAAAGGTCCCTTATAAGGTACCATTAAAAAGCTTATAATCTACTGTGTGTGGTCATCCTATTTGTATAAATGTATCACTTGTATCTGAAACTAGAAATATGAAATATAACTCTGAGGTCCTAACTATGCAAAGTGTGGGCCATTAATGGTGGTTTGGAATCTTGATGGCTCCCATTAACTAGGACAATTGACTGTAGATGGCTCTATTTACTTGTAAGTCTTCCTGTATGCGTGTGTGCTGGCAAGTGAGTAAGGAAGTCTTACAGTGCCACGTGATCATGTCACCTGAACTGGAATCCATCTTTAACCTGGTGCTTTTCTATTTAGAAGGAGGGGTGGGAACCCAGAGAGGGACAAAAGATTCCTGCTTTGTGCAAAAGCTATATAAGTGGGTTACAGAACAAAGGGGGCTGCAGTCACAAGAAATCCTCTAGCTACCACCTGAGCTAGAACAAGGACTGTACCTGGGGAAAGGATTGGGCCCAGACTAGGAAGGAATCCAGTCTGTGAAAGAAGCTTATTGAAACATCTGAGGGCGAGATTATCTGTATTTAGTTTCTTACCGTATTAGGCTTAGACTTGCGTGTTTTATTTTATTTGGCTTGGTAATTCACTTTGTTCTGTCTATTACTTGGAACCACTTAAATCATACTTTTTGTATTTAATAAAATCACTTTTTACTTATTAATTAACCCAGAGTATGTATTAATACCTGGGGGGGGCCGCAAACATCCATGCATCTCTCTCTATCAGTGTTATAGAGAGTGAACAATTTATGAATTTACTCTGTATAAGTTTTATACAGGATAACATGGATTTATTTGGGGTTTGGACCCCACTGGGAGTTGGGTATCTGAGTGCTGGAGACAGGAGCACATCTTAAGTTGTTTTCAGTTAAGCCTGCAGCTTTTGGGGGACGTGGTTCAGACTTGGATCTGTATTTGCATCAGGCAAGCGTGTCTGGCTCAAACCAGGCAAGGCACTGAGATCCCAAGCTGGCAGGGAAAACAGGCTCAGAGGTAGTCTAGGCACATCAGGTGGCAGTCTCAAAGGGGTTTCTGTGACTCAAGCCGTCACAATCCCACTTTAGTCATCTGATTTCTAAACCGAAAAGCCCTAATCTTTGTAGTCTCTATTTATATGGAAGCCATTCCATATGCTTTATCAACTTTGTTGCCCTTCTCTGAACCTTCTCCAGTTCCACTATATTCTTTTGAGGGGGGGCAACCAGAAATGGACACAATATTCAAGAGGTGAGCTCACCATGGATATAAATAGTGGTATTATGATATACTTTATCTTATTTTCTATCCCTTTCCTAATAGTTCCTAACATTGTTAGCCTTTCATGAAAGACTTGGTGAGAGAATAGAATTTCCATTCCAAGAGAAACTGAGGATTTCAAAATGTGTTTTCATTTCACATCTGAATAAAAAGCCAAAATTTAGAAGTTTCCCACAGAACAAATTTAAAAAAAATTCAGGACCATCGAAGTGTTTTGTGTTACTAATGTTGAAACATAATATGAAATGTTATACATAATATCAAATAAAAGGAGTATATTTAAATGACTATTATAAAGCGTCTAAATTTAATGAATCAATAAAGTCAAAATGAAATGTTTTGAGATCATCAGCAATGAGGACTCCCATATCAGGCTGTTGAAAGCAGGTCTCCAACATGGATACCCACCACTGAGCTCTCTGGGAAATTGTATTGATGGTTTTGAAGATGCCCATGAATCTAACGTGATTAGTTGGCCAATATGCTGCCTTGCTCTCCCTGTACAGTTATTTCATTGCTATTGAAGAGTGGTACACTTTTACTGTTTGACCTTGAGAATAAGTACCAGCGTAAATTCCCCCTGCGATTTGTGGGCATACAACCTTTTTTGTGATTAAACCTACAGTGCTTCACAATAGGCATTGATTGTGTGTCAACTACTCTTAAATTCACCCACTTCCTAGCAGAGGTCAGCTTTTATACAGCTTCTCAGCCACATCAAATTGTGCATAGCTGAAAACAGCCTTAAAATACAATTTGTACAAGGCTGTCTAGACATTTCAAGATATTAGCAGTCAGAAATAAAGCAGAAGACAGATCTGCTATTTGTTGTAAGAAACCACTGGTAACCAGAGTTTTTCCCTTAATTCCCCTTATTGAAAGACCCCATCCTTCCAACCAAGGAAAACAGATCTTGACTCCTAGCAAACCTCAACCCCAGGCCCAGATCTGCCACTACTCAGTCAATTAAACTCCAATGGTAATATCACGCACTGAGTGGCTGCTCAATTACTCCTGGATTAGATTCAGGGAAGTCCACCAAGCCACAGAAGGTGCTTCATTAGCCACTGACCTCACCCCCACCACACACAAAAGTCTGAATGCAATAACTCCCTAGCACACTAAACCCCTACCAGACCAAAGAGAAAATGACCAAGCTTTTCCTCTCAGCTCTGATCGCCATGTAGCATTCAGATGGCCTTCCATTTAAGAAAAAAAAATCTTGAATAAATTTAGGACCTTGGCTACCTCAGGAACTATCACTCTCCTTCCCTCTCATAGAACTTCTTCTGGATTGCTCTTGTCTACCCCCAGGCTTCAACTCCTGCTAGTGGATACAAGGACACTCTCCATTAAAGTCCCTCTTGCCTACAATTCACTCCCTCTTGGGGGATGCTAGAGCACAAATTCAGTGAGGGCGATTTTAGGAAGCACTGCAAGATGTATTTGTTAGCTTTGACTTTTATATACACAAGGCTTGAAGGGGCTAACTTTGTCAAATGGGAAGGGGTAATAGACATTGTGGTGAGGTTGATTTCTCCAAATAATGGGCCAATATTGCTTAGGGGTTGTGCAGATGACAGGTACTAATTATATATATATATATAATCTATCTTTGTACTAGCTTAGTTAAGAAACATTCACACAAATAAAATTTAGAAATAAATTAAAAAAATAAGTACAATTACTGTAATGTACACATGTCAAGAACACCAACCTGTGCTTTGTGTAAATCTTGGTGCCTCTTTGGACACTTCCAGTTAGACCTATGACCTATATAAGGCCCTGATATCTGCAAACCTATCCTTATGCCTATAGCATTTACTCATGAAAATAAGAACTGTATGAGTAAGAACTACTGGCATGAGTAAGCATCTGCAGGGCTGGGCCCTAGAATTGTAGGCTTTTAAGGATCAGGACCCTGCCTATTATTCTCCTGAAAAAACACCACATACACCTAAGTAACTGTATAAATAATAATGATACAGACTGTCAGAGATACAGCAGAAGTACAGTGGTTCTGGTACTTCAACAAAAGGCAATTGTCACTTGGATTATCAAATCGATTTCATGGATTTTGAAATAGGGCCTTAGTGCAGAAGCTGTGTTTTCAAAATGTAATTTCAGAAAAATACCAACTACAATCTCAATTTCTTTTTTGTTCTGTATTCAAATATGGATGAATACTTGTGAACACTGGCTTTTAAAAGAGCTAATTTACAACCGGTTTGTAAATATCTCATTTGCAATTTTGCACTGGGATTGAAAAATTCCAGTGCTGCAGCTGCAAAGGCAGATGAACCTGCACCACTTTCTGCCCACCCATCCACAGTTACTCAGAAAAATATTTGGGCTGCTGAATTCTTTCAGCCATGTGTTTTCCAATGAGACCTTTTTTAGTCTCTAATTGTTGGGGCTTTGGGTTACATAACTGGATGGGATGTAATGAATTAATATGTAATATAATCAGATGCAACATGAAAAAAGTATCATCAGATAAACAGCACTGCATAGGACTGTCTGGCTGCTGTTTGTTCCTCCTGTCACCACATATGTCGAGATCTCCATGTGTGTTTAGTAAAAATGTGAAGGAATCTTTTAAAGGGAAAAAGATGCTTCACTAATAAAATTGCAATCCCTTCTGTTCTGCTTCTTTAATCTCCAACAATCTTTACTAATAAGACTTTCCCATATAAACTGATTAAAGACCACATCTTTCAATTACAAAAAAAACGAACAAGCAGCACTTTATATTAATTTTTCCCAGATTATGATTAAACTATTTTGCAACTGACAGCTTCCGAAGGTGAATTTATTTATGGATGTCATTGCTATTAAATGAGGGCCATTACAGGCAGCCCATGACATTTCAGCATCTAAAAGAGATCATGGGCAACTGATTTACTGTATAATAGTAAAAGTATCAAAGTTAAATAATAAAATCAGATTTATTATCATTATTAAAATGTAGAAATGAAATTACTTAGGGAGTTAGCTGAAATTAAGTTAAAACCATTAAAACCTCTCAGCATAAGTAAGCCAATATCAGTCCCCATTTCAGGACCTAGTAAATAAATACATGTAACTCCAGGTTAACATGACAGAGTCATGCAACATTTAAGTGGGAGAATAGACCTTCCATAATGGAAGTGAAGAGTCTATTAATACTTTGAGGCTCCTGTGTAAGAAATAAGTGATCAGAATGCAATTTTTCATTACATCCTTTTATAGCCCCCATTTCAATTTAGAGATAGTGCAAAGCATCTTAGCCAGAAAATAGTCCTCTGCTCCCTGCAGAGAAAACTCCCACAAGCAAGTCTTCCTCTGCTCCAAAACCTTCCCCCAAGTTGGACTGGGCAGCAACTAGCACAATCTTCCCTGAGAGAAAGATTCCTTGTCCTATAGGAAGCAGCAGCCAGCTTTGCCCACATAAGGAAGCTGGGGATTCAAATCATACCTGGAAGGCTCTCAGTGAAAAAGAAGGGAGGGGCAACTTCACCTAGTGTTCTGTGTCCCTTTGCACCCAAAATTGCTGCAGTCACCTTACCACCTTGCTGAAGCAATTACCAGACACCAGTACGTTCAGAGGGAAAGGTTCAAAAATCAAGCCCTTTGTTGTGCTGAAGGGGCTAAGGATGGCTTCGGCTTAAGAGGACTTACATAGGGGTGGTTTCCTGTATGGGCATCCCTGCGAAAAGTGGGCAGAAACAGAACAGAGTCACCGCACTTGAATAATCTCTGGTTGGAACTCTCCTGTCAATGCCTTCATTGGCCTATGTATTTCGTGATTTTTACTTGGCGATAGTGAGGTGGAAAGGCAGGTTGCCTCTGCTCTGTCTTGTAAATCATGCTATTTCATGTTACCACCCTGAGGCTGTATCACAGCGAAGGATGTATCCTTTCAGCAGATCTTTTGAAAACGTGGTAAGCTAAATACCTTCTATACATTATGGATACAACTGTCTAACCCCATTAGCGAGATAGATGGAGGCTTTGAATCATAAACCCTGTCTCACGCATAACATAATCATTGTCCTGAATAAGACAAGGAAACTGTACCACAAGGGTACGCCTCAGGGTGTCAGACTCTACCAAATGCTGAGCACTGAATGGACACGGTACCAAAATATGAGGGAGAGTCATGAGAGTCTGAAAATGTCCACTCAAACAGTGTAATTTAGCTTGCAAATACAACTCATCCACACAAAGATTACTATGGGCTAGGTTGAGCCTAGCTCCACACAAGTGCACAAGAGTAGGGAGAAGTGAGCATAAGACCTTCATAGCTCGGTTAGGCCCAATCCAGTTACTTTCAGACCTGATGGGGCACTGACAGCAGCATTAGAAACTACAGAGGGTGAGGCCATAGCTAGGGCTAGAACCAGAAGTACACAAGCCTGACACCCCGTCAAAGGAGTAGAGGGTTTAAGAGATTACACTGTCCTCCCTCAGTGCTCCACTTCAGGCACAATGCTGCTAGAATCTGCCTTGGACTGACAGGCGGCTGCGCTCTACTCAATGTGGTTTAAAACCACAGCCTAACCCCATGTTGTTACTGCCTCCTTAATTAGGCCAGATTTAATACAGTCATTGCCTGGCTCCTGGGTAAACATGAATAAACATTTAGTGAGGGTTTTGTTGCCATATGCAGGCTTTCACAGTATGGAAGCCGAGAAGAGTATTTAACAAATTGGGTCTCCAATAGTTGTAGAGCATGGTAATTACTCACACTTTTTATAGTGTTACCCAAATCATTTGATTGTGTTGTTTTACGAAGAGAAACTGCCAAAATTGAGCTGCTCAAAATATGACCTATCATTTCCTTACAAGTGAATGCAAAACACACTTAGTTCCTTACATTAAATTTTGTTCTCCAGAGACAAGTGATTCAGTGTTCTTCTGAACAAACAGCTGCATGTCAATGGCCCCACGCTACCGTAGAACAATGGGCCAGGATCAGTGTATGATGAAGAAACACAATAAAAAGAATAGAAATTAGAGATGGAAATGATTTTTAAATTATCTAATTCATTGCTTCTTTTCCTCTCCCAATGCCCAGAGGTTGTATTTTGCAGTATAGCTTTAAATGTCTCAACCTTTGCATTCCCACAGCTCTTTCCATCTGAGGATCTCAACGCATTTAGAAATATTAATTAGTTCTCAAAATCCCCTCATGAGATAAGCAATCACTAATCTGCATTTTTAAGATGGAGAAACAGACAAGGTGAAAGCCTATCCCCATTTAAATCAGTGGGAGTTTTGCCATGGATGTCAGTGGGGTGGAAGTTAACCCAGAGAGTTAAAACAGTTACCTAAGGTCACAGAGGGAATCAAATGGCTGAGCTGAGAATAGAATTCATACCTCCCAATTCATAGCCCCACACTTTAATCACAACACTATCCACAATATCTGCCAAACTTATTGGTGGAGAGTGGTCTAATCTACAAAAGTTTAGCTCCGTATCGGAGCTTCTCAAAAGTCCTCGGATGTTTCGATCAGGTGGTTTGGTTCAGGCCCACCTATAATGGTTTAGTTAATTAATATGCTATACAGTTGGAAACAACTGCCTCAATTTGTACTTAATTCCTTTACAAGTCCCTTCAACATTTCTTGGCTCGTTATAACAGGCTGCCACTATTTTGTAACCTATCCTAAATTTGAGATATTCTGGTCTCACACACTATTTTTGTTCATCAAAGCAAAGTTCCACAAGGATGGCTACAGCTGAACAAACATACATCACTAACTGAAGAGCTGAAAGCAAAAAAAATTGTCCATCAGCTAAAGCAAGAGTTTCAGTTACACCTGGTCTCATTAAAATATTAGAAACTTCCCTTGTTGATGTATATACACAGTTCCCACAATTCCAGGGTGAGTCTCAAGATGGGAACAACTATTAATTCTTTGAAGCCAAATTGGGCAATAACATAGCCCAGCTCTCAGCTTCTTATTAGTGTCCTCAGGATCCACAAATAATCTGTATTCTCCCAAGTTCTCCCACTGGCCTGGCAGTTTGCAGAACGGGGCCATAATAGAGTTACAATGAGCAGTCTGGTTCTGATGTAATCCTCTCAACACCACTACATAGTCCTACAGAGCAGTATTGCTTTGGGGGAAAATGTCATTTCCATCATGGTTTACAGTTCAATTTCTGATTAAAGATTAGGCTTTATAATAATGATTCTGTATGATGAAATTAATTTGCAACAACACATTTATTTGTTCATGCACACTTCACAAAGTGAGGTGAAACTTGTTGAACAAATCCTTTATTATGAATTTACCCAGTTTCAGTAAGATGACATTCCTATTCAGTTTTAGCTTCTCTGTTGAGACTGCCAATAAGGATGTTATGATGGCTGTTTTGTAACGTAGACACCTGTCTAACAGGAAGCAGACTGAAATCCCTATGTCATTTCTCATAGGCCAATGATTACACCTTGATTGATTTAGGCAGATTCAAAGCAATGACCTAGGGTGGAAAAGGGTTTGTATCCCATTACCAATTCTCTGTAGCTGCATCTTAGTAGAGAACCATGGTTTGTTTAATGTCCTGTTCAAATAATTTTTTTGTTTCTGAACAGGATTTTTCCATCATCATTATGTTATGCTGAAACAAACAACAACCAACCACCTAGTGAAGGAGAAACCCAAAATCAAACAAGCCAAACTCAATGGTCCCTGCAAAACAGGCTGCACACATGATGAATAAAATTCTATACTAATGACTTGCCAAGTCCCCATAAAATCCCAATATTTGGCAAGCACTGTTCCATTTTACAGTTTAACATCCTCTGGCATAAACTGTCATGCCTTAATTAAACACCGAATGCAAAGCACATTCCCAGGAGGCGATACTTCTAGCCACTTCTCTTTCAGTAAGCCAGGATGGAGATCAGCCATCATGGAAATGTAATGCAGAGAGAACAAGACAACTACACATCTTTAGGGCCTGAGCTGCCTGATGCAGCAGCACCACCCACTTTCCAAGGTACTATTCATTACCTTGCTGAGGGAAGAATACCTGCAATGTTAGCTGAGAACATGTTGCTCACAAATAGACTTCCTATTCACAGGTGAGAAATAATTAGCACATAAGATTTTTGAACTCTAGGTTTCAGTCCCAGCAAAGACCGAAAGGGCTTGACTGGCCAGTGTATGCTAATAGATTTTTCACTTAATATCAAAGCTCTTCAAGACTCTAAAGACTAAAGTTTACCCTAAGGTTTTTTCTGTACTGAGCTTTTTCCTAAAGTTTTCCACTGGTGCAGGCCCAGTGGGGAAGAAGTTCAGAGCATCTTTCAAAGACATTCAGTACAGCCGCACTCCCTCACCACCACTCCCCAGCCTCCTACTTTCTCAGGCATGTCCTGCACTTGCCTGTACACATACTGTAATTTCTGAAATATGAATTGATTGAGGCACACTCCTCCTATTCACTCATGTTCTACCATGGCTTGGCTTCATATAGTACTACTCATATAATAGTTATAGTTGCATATCAGGTTAACTGAATCAGTATCACTCATTCCGCAAAGGAAGATCCATGACAGTGCATGATTTCAATCCAGGGCTTTTTGTTAGAATGCTGAAATTATACACTATTATATTACTGTAGTGGCTAGAGATTCCAACCAAGGAACACAGTACACCCACTTAGTAGGAGCCATTTCCGGCCCTGAACAGCTTCCAATCTATATAGACAAGACAGGCAAAGAATGGGAGAAAGGAGGTGTTATCGTCATTTTAAAGATAGAGAAACGCAGCACAGCCAGTCTGTGGCAGAGCAGGGAATTGAACCCAGATTTCATAAAACCTACTTCAATATCTGATTCACAAGATCAGCCTACTGTATGCTGAATCAATCAAAATTCTTTTCAAACACCTTCATAAAAAGACAGCACACAGTGTGCTTGGCTTTAAGATTAACTTTAAAGAGATACTTCAATGTGTTGTCCAATATTAGCATTAAATGTTTGCGAACAATGTGGGAGATGTCTATTATATTTATAAATTGTGTGTAGCTCTGTCGGTATGATTACTCTCATGCTGTTTGCTACATGAGGGCAAAGAGTTAACTCAATCCTGGGTGTTTTTACAAGCGGACAATGACTAATGGACAATACAGTGAATCTACTGCTAGGAATCTACCTCCTCCAACATCCCCAGTGAGATGCATAAAACCAGACTGACCAGCTTCAGGGGTCTCAGGACAGACGAAGAACTTTGAAATGGATAAAAGGACTGTCTGTAAACTCAGAGGGAGATAGGGTGACCAGAGGTCCTGATAGAATCGGGACTGTCCTGATATTTAGTTGTTTGTCCCGTGTCCCGACTGATGTACAGTCAGGACGCCATTTGTCCTGATATTTTGCTTTGGCGGCACTCCGGCTTTTTTTTTTTTTTTTTTTTTTGCTTGGGGTGGCAAAAATCCTAGAGCTGGCCCTCGTGGGGGGTGAGCCTGTGACTGCCCCCCCATGTGTCCCAATATTTTGTTCTTATTATCTGGTCACCCTAGAGGGAGAGGCACTGACTGAGGGTCAGCCCGAGATAGAAGAAAAGGCTGAAGGTTGTCTCACCCAGCCCCAACACTGGGGGAGGAGGGAGCTTGAGACAATTAGGACTTACTTCAACCTTAACCTTTCCTTGCAAGTTTAGGAAAGGTAATATGCATAGAGCCCTCCTGTTTTAGCAGGTTCCTTTCTGTTACGTTCCTATGGATAAATAAATAATATTTTGTTTTGAAGATGCTGTTGTGTCACTGCATTATATCTACTGGCCACAGGTTCCTGAAGGGAAATCTATAGCATGAGCCAAAACCCTACTGGATGTGTGCAAGACACACGTGCTAAAACGCATGGAAACTCATGTTTACCCTCTTTGTGTGACACTTCTTAGTGCCCTTGGGTAGTTATGAAAATTATACTATGTAGATATTCTGGTTAAAGTACATGGTTGACATTACACCATAGCCTATTGTTTCACTGAAGTATTTCACTGATGCCATAGGCAGGGACATGTCTTTTTGGCTAAAAGTGAGACGCAGTACTGTAGTGATTAAATTAAGACTTTGAGAGGAAAAACAGCTCTGGAGTAACTCAATTTTCACAGAAAAAAATAGACTAATACGACAAATGAAATAGCAATTAACTTCTGGATGCTTTTCCTCCTTGGGTGGTTCACTTCCAAAAATTTTAATATTAGCTATTTCAGAGAGTCCAAAAGCTAAAGGTGGCACACTAAATTCATCCTTTAATTAAAAAAAAATATGAATGATCTCTGCTGATAAATATCTTCATCTAGATTTCTCAACTCAGGGATCCATCAGACTTTTTAAAAAAAAAGCAAAAAAAACCAAAAAACAGGGTAACAGAAGAAAAATTTCAGGCAGACATTTCTAACAGCCCACTCTTTCCTTGTCAATATCACAGAATATCAGGGTTGGAAGGGACCTCAGGAGGTCATCTAGTCCAACCCCCTGTTCAAAGCAGGACCAATCCCAACTAAATCATCCCAGCCAGGGCTTTGTCAAGCCTGACCTTAAAAACTTCTAAGGAAGGAGATTCCACCACCTCCCTAGGTAACGCATTCCAGTGTTTCACCACCCTCCTAGTGAAAACGTTTTTCCTAATATCCAACCTAAACCTCCCCCACTGAAACTTGAGACCATTACTCCTTGTTCTGTCAACTGCTACCACGGAGAATAGTCTAGATCCATCCTCTTTGGAACCCCTTTCAGGTAGTTGAAAGCAGCTATCAAATCCCCCCTCATTCTTCTCTTCCACAGACTAAACAATCCCAGTAACCTCAGCCTCTCCTCATAACTCATGTGTTCCAGTCCCCTAATCATTTGTTGCCCTCTGCTGGACTCTTTCCAATTTTTCCACATCCTTCTTGTATTGTGGGGCCCAAAACTGGATACAGTACTCCAGATGAGGCCTCACCAATGTCGAATAGAGGAGAACGATCACATCCCTCGATCTGCTGGCAATGCCCCTACAAATACATCCCAAAATGCCATTGGCCTTCTTGGCAACAAGGGCACACTGTTGACTCATATCCAACTTCTCGTCCACTGTAACCCCTCGGTCCTTTTCTGCAGAACTGCTGCCTAGCCATTCGGTCCCTAGTCTGTACCGGTGCATGGGATTCTTCCGTCCTAAATGCAGGACTCTGCACTTGTCCTTGTTGAACCTCATCAGATTTCTTTCAGCCCAATCCTCTAATTTGTCTAGGACCCTCTGTATCCTATCCCTACCCTCCAGCATATCTCTCTCTCCTCCCAGGTTAGTGTCATCTGCAAACTTGCTGAGGGTGCAATCCACACCATCCTCCAGATCATTAATGAAGATATTGAACAAAACCAGCCCCAGGTCTGACCCTTGGGGTACTCCACCTGATACTGGCTGCTAACTAGACATGGAGCCATTGATCAGTACCCGTTGAGCCTGACAATCTGGCCAGCTTTCTATCCACCTTATAGTCCATTCATCCAGCCCATACTTCCTTAACTTGCTGGCAAGAACACTGTGGGAGACCGTGTCAAAAACTTTGCTAAAGTCAAGGAACAACACGTCCACTGCTTTCCCCTCATCCACAGAACCAGTTATCTTGTCATAGAAGGCAATTAGATTAGTCAGGCATGACTTGCCCTTGGTGAATCAATGCTGACTGTTCCTGATCACTTTCCTCTCCTCTAAGTGCTTCAGAATTGATTCCTTGAGGACCTGCTCCATGATTTTTCCAGGGACTGAGGTGAGGCTGACTGGCCTGTAGTTCCCAGGATCCTCCTTCTTCCCTTTTTTAAAGATGGGCACTACATTAGCCTTTTTCCAGCTGTCCAGGACTTCCCCCAATCGCCATGAGTTTTCAAAGATAATGGCCAATGGCTCTGCAATCACATCTGCCAACTCCTTTAGCACTCTTGGATGCAGTGCATCTGGCCCCATGGACTTGTGCTCCTCCAGCGTTTCTAAATAGTCCCAAATCACTTCTTTCTCCACAGAGGGCTGGTCACCTCCTCCCTATGCTGCGCTGCCCAGTGGAGCAGTCTGGGAGCTGACCTTGTTCGTGAAGACAGAGGCAAAGAAAGCATTCAGTACATTAGCTTTTTCCCCATCCTCTGTCACTAGGTTGCCTCCCTCATTCAGTAAGGGGCCCACACTTTCCTTGACTTTCTTCTTGTTGCTAACATACCTGAAGAAACCCTTCTTGTTACTCTTAACATCTCTTGCTAGCTGCAACTCCAGGTGTGATTTGGCCTTCCTGATTTCACTCCTGCATGCCCGAGCAATATTTTTTATACTCTTCCCTGGTCATTTGTCCAATCTTCCACTTCTTGTTAGCTTTTTTTTTTTGTGTTTAAGATCAGCAACGATTTCACTGTTAAGCCAAGCTGGTCGCCTGCCATATTTACTATTCTTTCTACACAGTAGGGAAAATATCATACAATTTAAGTAAAAAGAAGAAGAAATACTCATGGTTAAATGAGCATCTGTGAATGCTAAAATAGCTGGGGACCTCCAAAGGTAGGTGAAGACTTTGGAATTTCCGCACAAGTCATTCAGAGGGTGGAATTAAGTATTAATTCAGTATTAATCCAGTATTAAGGAGCCAGAATAAGAATAGAGCTTTTAAGTATCAGAACTATTCTTTAAATGACTAGATTACAGAGCCATGAATTCAGGTTCTGCTAGAACCCAGGCCAAAATCTGAATGCTTAATAGGCACCTCCTGCATATTTGAGACCTGATTCAAAATCCATTGAAATCACGTTAATGTCAATGGGCTTTGTAGGGCCCCATGTCAGCCAGGCACATGCTTAAGTCACACTGGAGTCAATGGTACTTAAGTACATGGTAGGAGTACTTTGCTGCATCAAGACACTCCCCATCAGTGATCTGAATTTTGGAAGATCAGAGCCTGCAGCTCTGATTGATTCAGTAGGAACAGCCAGTGCTCAGCAGGTCTGAAAATCCAATTACTTCCATATAGATACCCGAGCATAGATTTCAGAGCCTATATCTGAAAAAATTGGTCCCAAAAAATGAAAATATCTGTGTGTGCCCAAAACAATTCAGTAAAGCAGGTCTTCTCAGGAATTTAACAGAAATATAATGGACAGAAATGTTAGGATATAGATATTCAGGCCTGTCTGCAAAGGCCTGTCCTTTAAGAATTTAGGTGTATTCTTATCACTTGGCTAGTTAGGAGTATAAAAGAAAGAATCAAAATCACTGTCTGCCGGTGTAAGGGCCTTCTCTCACTGTGACAGGCTCAGGCCCTGGTCTTAGGCTAAGCCCTCTGGCTAAGCAGCAGAGGCAGCCATAAGCTGGGAAGCCAATGGTCACCTCCTCACATTCCAAACTAGTCACATTGAAATAAGGTGCTATTGGGCTGTTAGGAATACAATCCTGTCCTGGTAATGCCTATCACCTCCAGAGAAAAGGAAGTGCCTAGAAGATGTAAAAAGAAACTTAGTTTGATAGCATCCTGTCTGGCAAGAACTCACTTATCAATACTGGGATGTGAAATCCTCACTTCTGTATTGTTTTGTCATTATAGTTCCCACTTTGCTATTGTTTGTCTGTATAATCTCTGTCTGGTTCTGTGATTGTTCCTGTCTGCTGTATAATTAATTTTGCTGGGTGTAAACTAATTAAGGTGGTGGGATATAATTGGTTACATAATCATGTTACAATATGTTAGGATTGGTTAGTTACATTTCGGGAAAATGATTGGTTAAGGTATAGCTAAGCAGAACTCAAGTTTTACTATATAGTCTGCAGTCAATCAGGAAGTGAGTGGGTGGGGGTGGGTGGGGGAGTGGGGAAATTGGAATCATGTTTTGCTAAGGGCAGGAATGGGAACAGGGACACAGGTGTAAAGCTCTGTGGTGTCAGAGCTGAGAAGGAGGATACTAAGGAAGGAAACTGGAATCATGCTTGCTGGAAGTTCACCCCAATAAACATCGAATTGTTTGCACCTTTGGACTTCGGGTATTGTTGCTCTCTGTTCACGCGAGAAAGACCAGGGAAGTAAGTGGGTGAAGGAATAAGCCCCCTAACAATAAATACTTGCAATAAATACTTTTGCTAGAAGAAAAGGAGGACTTGTGGCACCTTAGAGTCCTTGTGGCACCTAACAAATTTCTCTGAGGTGCCACAAGTACTCCTTTGCTTTTTGCAGATACAGCCTAACATGGCTGCTACTCTGAAACTTGTACTTATGCTAGTACTCACTTCCCTACTAGATATCAAAATGTCTCTTCTGCAGAAAGCTTTCCCTTTGGGTGATTATTAAATCCATCTTAATCAGCCATCACAAAAAAAAAGCTAGGTTTTGTGAAAAAGAATTTAAAATGCTGGTTCTGAAAATGGGGGACAACAGGGTGGCTGTCCAACCTTGTGTAAATGTAGGCAGTACCTAGGAAACATGAATGTTACCACAGAGATTGTAATTGGAGGGATGTGCAATTGTTCTTTCATGTCTTGGTCTAACTTGCAGATAGGCTAAGCCAAACACTCAAGGATCTTAAATATCCCCAATTTTTTTAATATATTTTTGTGTGCATGTGCACTTCTACACACATTTTTAATATGCAATTTTTCATTTATCAGTCCACTGTAGTAAAATATCCTAGTTTTGTTTTTATTTTGCACTTATTCTTTTAAAATTCTGATTTAATTAAAATATTTCACACTGCACTAAGCAAAAACTGGAAAGTTTAGGAGTGTTACATTCCTGGGGCTTTGTTTCAGCCCATCTCTAGCTAAAACACATGAGAAAACACAGACACACCTACCTAATTAGAGCCACAATCATACAGCTAGTCTTCCAAACAGGACATGTGTTTATGCCTGATTGTGTAGTCACTCAAGCACTAGAACCAACACTTTAAAACAATTCTTCATAAAGTAAAGGTGATAGTGTGTGTGTGAATGTACACATTTCACCTTTTACAATTTTGTAGAGAAATGCAGTATTTCCTCTCCCATTCCACCCTGCTTCCCCACTAAACTGTCAGATTTTTTCCACTGGATTATTTTTTCAATCCCTTAGGACAAAAATGCACTGTAAAATTCTTGCCTTTTCAGAAGACTATTGAAAATGTGCGCTCAGAGGTATCCATTTTAACCAGCAGGGGCTTTCCACCCAGAATTTATATTCTATTATGCTTAAGTGAGTGAAGGAATATCACCCAGCATATAGAGAAGCTGACTCAATTATTTAGGCACCAGAGCCCCCCCAAAAAATCATAATTCAGAATAGATCATGTTAGTTCAAAACTCTCCATGAGACCCTCACTGAGCCAATCAATCCAGGCTTAAGTTTGTCTGGTTTCCTGACAGAAGTTTGCCCTGCTCTCAGGTTCTATTTCTGACTCTCTCTCTCTCTCTCTCTGAATTTGAGCAAGCCACTGCCTCGTTGTGCCTCCATTTCCCCATTTAGGAGTGTTGTGATCTTAACTAAAGTTTGTAAAATGCTTTGATATCTTCAGATGAAAGGTGCTACTGTAGTGCAAAGTATTATTGTTATGATATCAGGTTAGGCAACATCTAGCTTTGTCTACAATGAAATGTCCTTTACCACCCACTCAACTGCTCGGAGGAATAATGCAGATATTGATGTGAAGCCATGGATTAAAATTTCATGCTGAAATCCATGAAAAGTAGCTTCACAGAAAACTTTTTTTTCTTCAAGCAGCGTAGGCAACTTGGCAAAGACTGATTGATAAGCCAGTTTGTTTCATGGTGTAAATCTTTAATTTCATTTGCTGCCCTGGTTACTTTGACCCCTGCAGTATTCCATAAATATTTAGGTAGCTTTCACCCAGCTTGTTTCTGTTTTTGAATACTAATGCTGGTTATAGTGAATAAAAGGGGGAGTTGCTGTAAAAGAACTAGGGACTAGCTGTGAATATCTCGTCTGTTGCCTGTCAGGAATTGCGTTTGCTAGAATTAAAGTAATTACTAGTACCCAGGAGCCCATTGCATTCCTTAATGAATTGCGAGTCTGTGTTGTGAAAAACAAATATCTTTACCTGAATAAGCATTAATGTTGTAATAACAAGCAAAATCAATAGCTGTATAAAGCCTAAGGCTAGGGCCAGAAAAACAAGACTGACATGCATGCAGATAATCTTACTAATGAAGAAATCAAAGGGTTTCTGGTTTACTGTGCATCTCATTACTGTGTGACAGATTAGCAGCAACTTTTAAAGTAGCCTTTGATATTTGTACAGTCAAGGCCTGGAGACATGACCTCTTAATACCTACACTTCCCCATTCTGCAAACACCCTTAGTTTATCAGACTTCAAAGAGAGGAGTTTACAGTACTGCTCTTGGCAAAGCTGTGGCATGGGATAGCCTGGTGAGTCTTCCCAGTGTTCCATGCCAGGAGCATTGCAAGCTTGAGAGGAGAGCCACAGAATGCCCCTTGTTCACTGGGTCAGCAGATGCAGCATGCACATGCAGTCTCCAGGGGGATAGGGTCATTCATCCTACGAAGAGGTATTTTCCCTGCCAGCTGGCCAGAACTATCAGAGGCACCAGATGTAGAAGCAATAGTTTGCCATGCCCAGCAAGAAGAGAGGTGCTGAGCATAAGTAACCATCAGCACTGAAAGAGAAGCAGCAGCAAAGATGCCAAAATTCATCCATACCTTGGGCCTTGCTTCTGCTAAAATCCTTATTCAGGCTTTAATCACTTCCTGTCACTGCTATTGAAGTTTCCTTTAAAATTATTTTGTTAAATTACTGTGCTTTCTAAACTGCAGAGAGGAGTCCAGAACACTGCAGCATGGCTCCTCTCACTGCAAGAAGTTAGGCCACGCACTCTCATTGACCTTGAAAGTCAAAGTTACCTTCCTGGTCTTTGAATCTCTCAATTTATTTTTCTGCAGTTCTGGACTTAGTTATTCTTCCCTTCCACTTCACTTTGCTCTTCCACTCCTCATCTTCTCTTTCCCATTAGTCCTGAGACTCTCCAGAGTGGAGTTGGAAGTGGGGTCGTTTTACTTGTACCTAGACTAGGGTTGTCAATTAATCGCATATAACTCACAAGATTAACTGAAAAAAATTAACTGTGATTAAAAAAATTAATCATGATTCATCACACTGTTAAACAATTGAATACCAATGGAAATTTATTAAATATTTTGGATGTTTTTCTACATTTTCAAATATATTGATTTCTGTTACAACACAGAATATGAAGTGTTCAGTGCTCACTTCATATTTTTATTATGAATATTTGCACCGTAAAAATGATAAACAAAAAAAATAGTATTTTTCAACTCACCTTATACAAGTACTGTGGTGCAATATCTATGGTGAAAGTGTAACTTACAAATGTAAATGAGAAAGTTACTCACCTTGTGCAGTAATGATGGTTCTTCAAGATGTGTGTCCCTATGGATGCTCCACTTTAGGTGACTCCGGAGAGTACCCACCACTGGAGGCTGGGACTTCGGAGTGGAGTCTTTTACTAGAGAGAGTACTGTGGCGTCGAAGATGGTGTCAGCGGCCAAATCTTCAGTGACTGCATAATGTTCTGCGAAAGTACGGGCAGACGCCCAAGTTGTTGCTCTATAGATTGCTGAGATAGGGGTATCCCTATGGAATGTGACTGAGGTAGAAACTGATTTCATGGAGTGCGTATGGACGGAAGCAAGTTGCGCCCTTGCTAAGTGATTAAATGCAACTAGAGACCCATTTGGATAGTCTTTGAGGCGACGTCACAGAGCTTTTGGATCTTTCTGTGGAGGAAAGGACAAGTTTAGGAGATTTCCTGAAGTCCTTTGTCCTGTCCAAGTAGGATGCTAATGTCCTTCTAAGATCTAGCATATGCACAATTGTCTCCCAGTTGTCACAATATGGTTTGGGGAAAAAACAAGGAGGTGGATCTGTTGATTCATATGGAAAGTGCAGAAGAAGTAGGGAGAAACGTGGGATATGGCCTTAGAGTTTTTAAAAAAAAAAAAAAAAAAAAAGAAAAGAAAGGCTGTGAATGATGGGTGTGCCATCAGGGCCGCTATTTTTCCTATGTGCCTAGCTGAGGTGATGGCAATTAGAAATGCTGCCGTCATGGACAGGTATAAGAGAGAACAAGTTGCCCTGGACTCGGAGGGAGGTCTAGTCCAAGCCCTGAAACTAGATTAAAGTCCCAGGCTGGAGTGGGTGATGTCACATGGGGGGGAAGAGAGTCCCAATGCCCTTAAAGAATCTACGCATTAGTGGTTGACCAAGTGGGAAGCCATTTTCGCCATGAGATGTCCCTTAAGGGAGCTGAGTGAGAGTTTAAAATGTAGTGCAAAATCAGAGGGAGGAAAGATGAGGTTGGATCTGTCCGTTTGGAATGGTACAAACTTGGAGTCGTTTCCATTTTGTAGATAGGTATGTGGAGTGATCAATTTGTGGTTGTGTTGCAACAGGTGTTTCAGCTTGTCAAAGCATTCTGCTTTTAAGCTTTGGAACAAAGAAAGATCCAAGCCTGGAGGCGGAGGACCCATGGGTTGGGGTGAATGGGTCAGCCCATTGTTTTGAGAGAGAGGGTGAGGAATGGGCTGACGTCAAAGGAACAGGAGGACATATTGCCATCTGCGTCAGTTACGGGAGCCAGACTTGTCATAGTCAAGAGGGGCAATCAGAATAACTCTCGCTTTGTTTCGTTGAATTTTCAAAAGAATCTTGGATAGGATAGGAAACTGGGAAAAGACATACAAGTGGGCCCTGTCCGCTGGGAAGATGATGGCAACTACCAGTGAATGTTTCCCCAAGCCGGCCCTGGAGCAGTAACAACGACCTTTCTTTTTCCGATAAGTAGCGAAGAGATCCATAGGCCGGGTTGCGCAAAGCGTGGCTATATCTAGAAGCAGCTCTGAATTCAGTATACACTCATTGTCGTGACAAAATTCCAACTGAGACCGTTGGTTAGCCCGTTCTGTATCTCTTGTAGACAGACAGCTGAGATGAGCACATTGTGATGGGTGCATCAGTTCCAAAGTTTGAATGCTGTCTTGAAGAGGGAGGGAGATCTGGCAGTTTATACAAAACATACAGGTCACATTAAGTCCATCATAACCTGAGTGTGTTGTTTTTGATGAAAGGCAGTTTATGCACAGGCACTCCTGACAACCCTTAGCCCCAAAAGAGTGAAGTGGAAGGTCATTTCTGTGGAAGGCCATTTGTCTTGAACCTTGTGGTTGTGTAGGTGAGCTCCCCAGGGCATTAGGCAGATGCGTCCCAGGGTGGTGAATGTGGGTAGTGAGCAGAATGCTCTTGCTTGTACTGCATCAGGTTGGTGCTGATAAAGTCCAGTCACTGTACTGGAGTTAGTATGCCACTACAATGAAGAGAACCTTGGAGAATACCCTGTGTGGAGCAGTCTGTACTGATAATGATCCTGCCCCAAAGGTAAGCAGTAGGAAATCTCCTGTACGATGGTCGTACTGAGATATGGAAGTAGGCACCCTGTAGGTTCAGGGCTAGAAATCAACCTCTTTGTTCTAGAGCTGGCCCTAACTGCTGTGAAGTAAGGTAAGGTGACTTCTGAGTGGCGTGACAGGTGTATAGATGGCAGCTGATGCTGTAAGATACTATTGTTCAGGCCCCCGACCAGCTCATCAAAAGTACTTATAAGAGGCAGTTTGAGAGGTCACGGACTGGGGTGCAGACTGTTCCCACTTTTGAGCCCTGGGCCTCTTACACTGTGGCTCATAACAGCACAGAGATGGTGAGTATTGAGAAGATTGTGATCTGTGGTGTGGTTGAGAAGTATATCTTCTCTTCTGTCCCACAGTGTAGATTCCTAAGGAGTGTAATGTGGTCTGAGAATCCTTCAGGATGTGGAGAGAAAAGCTGTCTTCTCCACAAAGAGTTTGGCCCTTCAAATTGGAAGTCTGTAGCTCTTTGGGTAATCTAGAGAGGTGTAGCCGCCAACAACAACAACAAAAAACCCACAACCCACCTCAGTACCACTGTCATGGAGACTGGGGCAGGCAGCTGTAACAGCTACAGCCAGTGGTGTCTCTAGGACAGGTCTGGCTATTAACTGACCTTCTCTAAGAATGGTCTGAATCTGTTCTTTTTGTAAAAAGAAAAGGAGGACTTGTGGCACCTTAGAGACTAAGCAATTTATTTGAGCATAAGCTTCCGTGAGCTACAGCTCACTTCATCGGATGCATACTGTGGAAAATACAGAAGATGTTTTTATACACACAGACCATGACATCTTCTGTATTTTCCACAGTATGCATCTGCTGAAGTGAGCTGTAGCTCACGAAAGCTTATGCTCAAATAAATTGGTTAGTCTCTAAGGTGCCACAAGTCCTCCTTTTCTTTTTGCGAATACAGACTAACATGGCTGTTACTCTGAAACCTGATCTTTTTGTGTTTCCAGTAATGTTCCCGAAACATCCTGGGTTTCCCAAGATTAACAAAATTGTTTTGGCCATGACAGTTTGGTAATTTATGACTCTAAACAGTAATATTGTCAATGACTATGCCATCTTGCGAAGCCTGATCATATGCAGTTGACTTAGCATTATGTTGCTTGCTTCATGCATTAACCACATCCACTATGATGGAGTTGAGTTGCAGATGCTGAAAACAAAGTCTACCTCTTTGGGTAGAGATGTAGGGTTGTTTTTGTTTACACTCTGTTGCTGGTTGGTGCGATGGAGGCTGGCTCTGCCAGATGACTTTGGTAGGATCTAGAAACACCTCATTAATTGAGAGGACAGTTCTAGATGAGAAGGTAGCGTGCAGAATTTCCACCAACTTGTGATGTGTATCTGCCACCTCCTGTAAGGGAATCTGCAGCTCGTCTGCCACCCTCTTGGTAAGATCCAGAAAGTTCTTAAAATCTTCACCTAGTGATGAGGTGTGGGCAGCACAGTCTCATCTGGGAGAGATGAGGAGAAGGGTGCTGAAGAGGTAGCTTCCTCTTCAGGTGGGTTCCCCGCCCCGGCTTCTTTCCTGTTCTGAAAAAGCTTTCTCCTGCCCTGGCTCAAGTGCCAGGCTGTAGCAAACCATCTGGTGGATTCTCCCTGAGACACACCAAAGATGATTGTGCCATGTGTGTGTATATACCCGAAGGGAGGCCTTGGGAGGGAGAGGCAGGAAGGCAGGCACAGGCGGTTGGTGTGATGGAATTGGGGATGACCCTTGTAGCGTGGTGGTGGGCCACCTTGAGGGGCCAGGGAATTATCTCCTCTTGGCCAGTGTCAGATCTGTCAGTGAGTAAGGGTGCCGCTGACTGGGGTATTGGCAGTATACAGCCCAATGCTAAGAGCGATTCTGGGTGCCGGGATGTGCTTGATACCGGGGTCCTGGTACCAAGTAATGGGGATTGTGGGTCTTCCCCAATCATCAGGTCTCCAGGGTACCAGAGCTCATGCAGTACCATGGGTTCAGTTGGTACTGCAGAGGAGGGTCCGTGGTACATTGTCAGTACTGACAGTTGGGCAGAGCGCTCCCTAAACGAGAGAGTTTTGCCCAGTACAAAAAGTTTGTTCGTGCCACTTTTTTAGAGACGGTATGGTAACTGTCTCTCCCTAGGTACTGGGACCACAGGCCTCCAGAGTATCAGAGCACCTGTGGCACCATGGGCTCCTCTCGGTATCAATCGGTATCAATGGTTGGGAAGTTGCAGAACACTTCCTAGATGGGAGTTTTGTTGCATCTGGTACCAAAGGGTTTCTCTATGCCGCTCTTTTAGAGATGGTATGGTAACTGCCCCCTCTCCTTCAGGGATGGTACCATTGCCTCAGAGCATGAGGGTGGAAACCTCTGGTGTCTCCCTAAGGAAGCAGAGCTGACAGCAGGGCTTCTCTGTGTTACTCTTTTCGAGATGGTACAGTAACTGTCCCCCTCTCCGTGCAGTAGTTGCCCAGAGTAGAGCTCAGAGCAGCACAGAGCTCACAGAAGCCCCTTGTGGGTGCGGAGAGCAGAGCTCAGAGCAGGGCAGAGCTCACAGCAGGAAGCTCCTTCTCAGGTTTCAGCTTCCAGAGCTTCAGGGCCCAAGGCAGCTGAGCTCACAGCAGGAGGTTCCTCTGCTGGTATTGTCCTAACGAGGTGCCCGCTCTGGGGAGTCCCACTGGCTGGCCAGCTACTCGGGGATCAGTGCGGAGATGGCCGCACTGGGGAACAAAATACACACTACTTATGCTAGTTCTGTCAGCAGTGCTAAATAGCCTCCAGGCAGACCAGGAGGGAGGGAGAGCACAGGGGACACTGCTACCAAAAATCTCCGATTAGAGGTGCAGGGGCACACATACCTAAAGTGGAGCACCCATAGGGACACTACTCAGAGAAGAATTGTGTGTTACATGACTGCACTCAAAAACAAAACAATGTAGAGCTTTAGCACCTACAAGTCCACTCAGTCCTACTTCTTGTTCAGGCAATCACTAAGACAAACACGTTTACATTTATGGGAGATAATGCGGCCTGCTTCTTATTTATGTCACCTGAAAGTGAGAATAGGCGTTTGCATGGCACTTTTGTAGCAGGTGTTGCAAGGTATTTACGTGCCAGATATGCTAAACATTCGTATGCCCCTTCATGCTTCCGCCACCATTCTGGAGGACATGCTTCCATGCTGATGATGTTTGTTAAAAAAAAAAATAGTGGGTTAATTAAATTTGTGACAACTCCTTGGGGGAGAATTGTATGTCCCCTGCTCTGTTTTACCAGCATTGTGCCATATATTTCATGTTATTGCAGTCTTGGATGATGACCCAGCACACGTTGTTTGATTTACGAACACTGTCACTGCAGATTTGACAAAATGCAAAGAAGGTACCAATGTCAGATTTCTAAAGATAGCTACAGCACCCAACCCAAAAGTTAAGAATCTGAAGTGCTGTCCAAAAGCTGAGAGGGACAAGGTGTGGAGCATGCTTTCAGAAGTCCTAAAAGAGCAATGCTCCAATGAGGAATCTACAGAACCCGAACCACCAAAAAAAAAAAAACAACACACCCCAACCTTCTGTTGTGGCATTTGATTCAGATGATGAAAATGAACATGCATCAGTCCACTCTGGTTTGGATTGTTATCAAGCAGAACCCGTCATCAGCATAGATGCATATCCTCTGGAATGGTGGTTAAAGCACAAAGGGACATATGAATCTTTAGCACATCTGGCACATAAATATCTTATGACACCAGCTAGAGCAGTGCCACGAGAACACCTGTTCTCACTTTCAGGTGACGTAAATAAGAAGTGGGCAGCATTATCTCCTGCAAATTGTAACCAAACTTGTTTGTCTGAGCAATTGGCTGAAGTAGGACTGAGTGGACTTGTATGCGCTAAAGTTTTAGATTGTTTTATTTTTGAATGCAGTTATTTTTTGTATATAATTCGACATTTGTAAGTTCATCTTTCATGATAAAGAGATTGCACTACAGTACTTGTATTAGGTGAATTGAAATATACTATTTTTGTTTTTTACAATGCAAATTTGTATTCAAAAATATAAAGTGAGCACTGTACATTTTGTATTCTGCATTGTAATTAAAATCAATATATTTGAAAATGTAGAAAACATGAAAAAATATTTAAATAGATTGTTTAACAGTATGATTAATTGCAATTAATTTTTTAATAGCTTGACAGCCTTAGCTTAGGCCTGACTTTTGAGCCCTGCAAAACTGTATCTATTTCCCCTTCACCTCTCACCCCCACCAACTTGGAAAACTGAGTGAGTAATGAAAAATGTTGGTTTCTTTCTTTTTGACAAAACGTTTCTAGGCATTTTCTTTGTGAAGAGCAGTTTGAAAGCATAAACAGATTGCAAGGGCTGAAAGGAACAAAGAATTCAGTTCCACTTTTGCAGAGGGGTAGAAGGAACTAGACCCTGAAGCACACAATTTTTATGTAATGAGAATCACATTTGGGGCAACCCCCACTGCCTGCCCCCAAAATTAGCTCACTGGTCCTGTCCAAAACCCTCTAGATGGCCTATCCAATAACAGTATGGTCTTGTGTGACTAGAATCGTTTACATTTGCGGACGCTAACAAAATGTTGTTCCGGGGTGGGCCCACAAACACTATGTTTGGCACTGCCTATACTTCCTCATCTTCTCCTGAACTGGAGGCCATGCCTGCTGAAAGCAAATAGGTATGCACAGTCCAAATTACAGCAGTGGGTAAATATTTAGAACCAGATTATGAACCCAACTCACATGACTGCTCCCATCGGACTCTATTCAGTTGAGTAGTGGATCAGTAAGGGGTGCGCAATCTAGCATATATTATCTGACTCAAAAGTGAGTATGTAATAACTACCTTGAGGAGCCCACACTGTGCTCCTGCCAAGCCAAATGCCATTTCCTCCTTTCTTTACCAAGTTACTGTGTTTCATCAATTCTCATAAGTAACCTGATCCTGTGTGTGCAAAAAACATGGACACAAATAATCAGTCTTCCTACCTGCTCCCAAAGTCAGGTAAGTAGAGGTCTATATAGTATAAAATGTGCCTGCAATTACTGGCAAGCACAAGAATGTGGGTTACATTGGAGGCTGACTTGAGCCTGTTCTGAAAACTAGGGCCTAAATCTCACTTTTAAAATCTTGCTTTTCTATTTAATCCAAAAGCTTAAGTGACTCTTTCTGTAAATCAATTTGCAAGGCTGTCTGTTAAGGATGCCAGGGTAAGGTACAATTGTATTTCAGTTGGGCAGTATCAAAAGGAACAGAACTCATAATGGTATGTTTCATGCTACTGAAGAATAAGCTAGCTTTACTACAAATCTCATGGTCACCACCAAGATGCAAGAGCTCCCTGAACAGAGCAAAGAGTCTTAGTAAGATGAAAACCTCTCTCTTATCCAAATAGGGAGTTTTTTTATTGCTATTGCAGTGGGATTGTGATTTTTCTTTAGGAGATGAAGTGCCAGTACAATATTTAGGAGTACATTTAACAGCAGCTATTTACCATTGTTGTAACCCCTGCCAATGACTACTATTTTCATGTTTTCATTATTACCATTCAGTATGATGAATTCAGATTGGATCCAACAGGATTGTGGCCATTTATCAGCTTCTCTGTGCATGTCTTTTTTTACAGTGCACCTCTAACGTTAAAATATCTGTGTGGTTCAGTAGCACTGTCTCAGATTGTTTATAAAGAAAACATTAATGCAGGCTCCATGCTAGGGTAAATAGCCCAAGTAGTATTCCAATCATGTAGCAAAACAAACCTTTTCTAAAGAATTTATATTTGTTTTAAGCATAATTTGGGCTGTAGAGCTTAGAAGAGAGATATAAAGGCATTATTTCATGTGAATTTGGATCTATTAGAGCATTAGTTTGAAATTTGTGAGCACTGAGTTTGCCACTCCATTTAGCACTGACATCCTGTGATCTAATCTTTGGTCTGAGGAGTTATGACTAATCAGTTAAATTCCTGGGAGAATGAGGGAAATCGTCTCCTTCCATGGGGAAAAAACAAAAAAAAAACAAAACAAAAACACCACCACTCCACAGAATGGGAGGGTGAGGTGAGTTTAGCTCTAACAGCATGCAAATTGTGTTCTGACACGAGGACTTGTAGATCTCTGGTAGTCAGTTGAAAGCACTCAGTCCCCAGGCATTTCCAGAAGCTCCAAAATACCATGCTCATTCTTCTCCTAAGCCCTGGCTTCTTGACAACATGCTTCCAAGGGGGGAGTTGTTGGGAACACTGGGGCATGGCCACTAGGTAACTCGAGGGGATGGAAGACCACGAGTGTCGATGAAGCCCCCTCGCACTAGGCCCCTGTGTCCTTGCCCGCCCCCCCCCTCCTGCCTGGAGGCACTCACAGCAGCTCTGCGTACTAGGCCCAAGTGTCCTTGCCCCCCCACCCCCCCGCCTGGAGGCGCACACAGCAGTTATGCTGAGAATCTGCAACAGTATGTTGCAGAGTCAGACTGCCTCAAACTAAGCAAGGCCAAACAGGGGAGATATGGAAGAACAATGCTGAATAAAGCAGCTTTATGTATAGTTTAACAAATGATACAGAGAATCAGGGAACTAGCTGGGAACTGGATTGGCTGGCTATATGGATACTTGGGGCAGCTTGCTATTGGATAAGTATGCTGGGAAAAAGGATGTATAAAAGCCTGTGTAACTTCCTGCTCTGTTGTGCAGGATTTGAGATTTTATTCTCCCTGTACCTTTTTGCAGCTGCAAATAAACTTTTCTGCTTCTCCACCCCGTTGTGATTATTGGGTGTAGCACACCGGGTAACGAACCACTCAAGCTGTTGTTCAGCCTCTCGGCACTGGGTGCCGGCAACACTTCCACTGCTAGATCCCCTAGAGTCTGCAAACCCTGCTATAGTCAGAGTGAATCCAGCCCTTTGACTAAAGCCTAAAAGTGTTATTTTTTAAAACATCTAGAACTTAAGAACAATTTGACTAACTGCTGTCCAGCTTTCAAAAGAAAAAGTGCTACTATATGCTGAAAACAATTCCTAGCTGAAGATATGCTTCTTGTGCAAAGTTAAGGTGCGTGAATACAGGGTTTATAGCAGAACCTTATAAGCAACATCAACTAGAGACCTCTTATCATGGACACTACAATCACAGTAATTCTTTACACAAAGTGAAAACAGATGGATACCATGCTGCAAAGAATCTATTACTACAAGTGAACACACACCACAATTACCAGCAATACCACACCAAATTGCAGATCCCCGATTAGAACCCTTAACTTAAGCTCCAAGAGATCAGGCCTCTATCACTTTATCTCAATGGCACTCTCAAACACTGTCCTTCTATAGCTTACACCCAAGAGTCTCAGCCAATGCCCACTGGTCAGTAGAAAGACTTTAGGTTCTCTCAACTGCAGAGATCTGCTCAAGGGTAACTTGCTTATACGCTATGACTATTAAAATTGATAAAACAGTCAATCACTTTACTGAATTACAACCTGTTTTCTTCAAATACAGTCTATAGACTACCTTTCAATTAGATCTAATGATAAAGTTGGAAGGTTTAGCAATAAGGAATTTTTTGAGCTAGAAGGACCTAAAGAGACATTAGAGACTATATGTCAAACCTCTGTAAATTATTAATGACCTGTCACTCAACACCAATTTGATAAATTGTCTTCAATCTTTGCAGAAAAAAAAGTTATCCTTTAATCTTCAAAAGAAACCCAACCATTGCTTGGCCAAAGTAATTTTCCTAGCCAAAGTTTTGGGACCAAATCTCCTCAGCTAAAGTAAATCATCATAGCCCCATTGAAGTCAATGGAACTTCACCAATTTAACCAGATGGTGAGCTAGACACACACAATATATACTGTATGTCTATAAAAGAGTCATGGCCACTCCCCAAAAGATTTCCAACCTATGCATTTCGAAATTAGACTTAACTATGTGTAAATTCTCCTTTGTGTATGGATGGCAAGACATTCAAAACATACAGTATGCTGCCTAGAGATATGATCTCATTTACATTATCTCAAAATATTGGCAGTTGTCGTTAATGGTACTATGGACTATCAAATAACAAATTCGGAGCACTGAACTAGTCAGAATGAACTGTGGTTAACGGATATTACTCTAAAAAACAGACACACCAGAGAAGTTACTGTCAAATAAGGAATGACTTTCAAGTGGGTTTTCTTTCCCCATGCTTCTTCAAGATTAGGATTCTCAGTAGTAGCACAGCACCTGTAAGTGCTGATACAGTATATTTGAAGTATTTTCTCGATAACATTATCTCAGATGCATCAGCACTACGGCTCAGCTGACAGCAGTCTGGATTCTGGGCCAAGAGGGCACCTCATGTTGAGGTCCTCACAAGAACTTGGATTTATAATACCCCTGCTGGCCTGCTATACAGCATGAGGAATTTGGACTGTTCTGATGCACTGGTAGAAGTATTATCTTTTAGATGAGTCTTTAAAATTAGGACTCTTCTGCTTATCTCCAGTGGTTATCTAAATGGAAGTTAAGGACTCCGTTGTTCTTTTCAAAAAGAACTAGAGGGAATTAATCCCGGTGCACTGGCCCACACTGCCTTAATCCATAAAATAGGTACTATAATGGTTGCTGTGTTTTCCCGATGGCCACTGCACTCCCGTATTTAACTCTAAAAATGCTTTGGGATACCTCAAGGATAAAAGACATTGTCCTGTGTAGGATATAGGAAGTTAGCACTTGAGAGTCAGAGAAACAATGAGACAGACCCTCAGAAAGACTGTCAGATTGGTTTAAGTAGTGGCTGTGACCACTTGATAGGCTATTGCACATTCTATGGTGTGGCTGTTGCTAATAATCCCTTTCTGTGATGTGGCTCGATTTGCTTTCCAGAGCAGAATAAAACAGGTTGCCTCAACAGCTCATTATTAACAGGAAAGGAACTCACTCAATATAGGTGCTGAGTGTGTTTGTTTAGGAACCATTCTTCAAGGACCCTTTTCTGCCTGTTAGCTCCTGTGAAGGTCCCTAAACTCACCATTGTTAGTGATGAGACATTTGAAGTGGTACCACTCCTGGGTACTATATTGTGATTATGCCTGGAGCACTAGATTAGATTACAGTATAGCTGGATATTTATGAGCCGATTGGCCACACAGTTGCCATACATAAGTACGCAGTGAACACCCTTCACCAATTAGACCACATGGCAATTGTGAAAAAGACATTTTAGAAGCCATTCTATGGAATATTTTGAAAAAGGATTTACTTTAATTTTTTAATTTCTCTAATTAGTAACTTTTGAAATATCCAGTTTAGATGCCTCTTTTTCCTATGAGACTGAGCTGCACAGGTGACCACTTCACAGATGAGGGAAAGGATTTTCTATCTTGCAGATCCTTTTAAGGGTGGAGGCTGCTTTTGACCAAGACCTCCCCCTTTACTAATAATATCCTGTTCCAAACCCCCCTGCCTGTCCTTCCATCTTGATGGGTCCCTCCTTACCAGAACTCCTTAGGTAAGTCGCCCATAAAAAGAGCTTTGAGAGTCCTGGCTTTAGACTACAACCCCAAAACATTTTCACTGGAACAGTAGCTGAACTATACCTTCCAAAACCAATGAAACTGTAATGTGGTAGCTTTTTTTAATAAATATTGTTACTACATAGACCATTCTCTTAACTAACTAAAAGATAACCCAGCAAGGATCATTGCATTAGCATCAGGATCTCAGATCAGACTGATCAACCTCTTTAAGAAATGCATTGCTGTCCCAAAAATACAAGAGACTTGAACAATGGGAGACCTGATATAGGAGCAACATGAGTGAAAGAGACTATGGTTAATAGGGTACCTTCTGAGCTGAAATTCACCAGTCATTCACCATCTCCTGAATGTACCTAGCATTGTACCAGAATGGGGAACAGGCAGGGCAGTGGCTATGACTTAAAACAGCAGATGAAGACTGGCTGAGGGCTTCAGGAATGGACCTTGCTAGGGAGTGGGGCAAGGGACACTAGGGAGCCAGTGAAACAATTATATCAGCTCTGCTTAAAGTAGAAGATTCACAGAGGAGAAAGCTTTAAATAATGTTCAACTTTTTTACCTTCAGAGACCAAAACCTTTTCAGGACACTGCCGCTCCATATGAAAAGCTTTGAATGGCACAAAAAATGTAGCTGGAGCACTGGTTAAAACTAACTCATGCAAAGTTATAAATGGCGATATAATCATTGACCGGTTCCATACCCCAGGACTAGACTAGCCTTGTTCTTCAGCCCTAGGTGCTCAGCTCTTAATATCTAGATAAATTGTTTTAAAAACTAGAAAACTCCCTGTGACTAGTTTGCTCTACTCACCGCTGGAGGTTCTGGGGATTAGCTCAGACAGGACAACACCCTTTCCAGTGGTTATATCTGGTCAGTTTCTTCTCTGCAGCCCCTCTCTCACTCTCAGAAACCAAAGCTGTGGCCTTTGTGACTCAGCCATCTGGCCAGGTCACTATTGTGGTTTCCCCTCCCTGGGGGCAGGGCAAGAGGGTGTATACAGTTTCCTGACCTCCAGCAGTCTCAGATGTCCTTCTGCTTCATTACTTCACAGTGCCACTCCTGTAGCAGCTGGCTGGGAAACCAAGGCCCACCCTCCAGGTTTGGCTCAGGAACCCTCTTCACAGCAGTGAAGGTCCATTCCATACACCTTGCAGCCTTTCCCTGAGCTGCTTCCATATCTCCTGGCCTTCCCTGCTCCTCTGGTTTGCCCATCTCTTCACTCCCCTCTCCCAGGGAGTAACTTTAAGCAATTCAGCTCTAGCAGCCCCCAAACAGTCCTTCCCAGGGAATGATTACATCCTTTAACAGCCACCCCTTCTGTTGCCAGCCTTCTGGCTTTTGTAGAAGCCCTGCCTGTCCCTCGCAGGTGAGATTCTGTCTAATTAGCTGCCTCCAACCTAAAGCTTCCTTGTTTGCAGCCTAATTAGCTGATTGGGCCCACCTGGCCCAATTCAGCTCTTGCAGGGCTAGTATGTGGAGCACACCTCATCACACTTCCCCACAAAGAACTTCACAAGTCTAGAGAGTTTCTCAAGTATATTTCCTCACAAGAACACAGACAGCAAACAGATAGGAAATCATAACACAATATTCAGACCTAACACAATACTAGTCCCCAGATGCTGGCCCAATACTATAATTAATCAGACTAGCATACTAATACTATCAAGCCCACTACATTCAATGCAACAATATTGTCACCCTCTGATCTAAAGTCATTTGTGTTTTTGACAAGAAACCATTTTGAATATGTAATTAAAGTTGTATTCCTTTTCTGTCTGGCATATGTCATGTGAAGATGTGAAGATTGTGATAAGAGAATTGTAAGTTAAGGTTGTGTGTTGTAGCATGAGTTTTAAATTCTTTGAAGTGTATTGCTGAATTTAAAGTGAGCATGTTAGAACGGTGTTAGTAAGTTGGTGTGGTTGAGTATCATGGTGGAGCTAATGCATGGCGTTTGGGAATGTGTTAGGCGTGAATTATGCCTTTTTTCTTATTATTTGTATTACAGGAGCACAGATCAGGGCCTGTTATACTAGGCACTTCTCACACACACACACGAACAGACAGTCCTTAAACAGAAAAGATCGACAAAGAAATGGAGTATTATTAGCCCCAATATATACTTGAAGAATTGAGGCACAGAGAAATTACGTGCCTTGCCAAAGATCACATAGGAAGACAGTAGCAGAGTAGGAACTGAACCAAATATTTCCAATGGTTTATATTTGAATTATCTTCTGTGGGCCAAGTTCAGCTCTGGTGTAAGCAAGTGTAACTCCTGTGCCCACTTTCACAAGGTCTAAATTTCATCCGATAATTTTCCTTAAAATAATAATCTCTGAAGTTGACTTCCATTATACGTTGGCAGGTAATTCATAACCCACGCCAAGCACTAACACCTACAAAAAGCAGCTCCTATGCTCTATGCTGTGCTCCTAAAATCTCCTCTCTCACTCTGGTGTAAATCAGATAAATCCACTGAAAACAACTGAGTCACACTGAGGTAAAAATGTCAACAATGGAATCAGCGCCTGTACGTCCTCATTTACTACTAAAGTTTCTGACAATATAGAAGGGCCCAGAGTGAATTTCATGCTCCAAGTATATATAAAATGTACTCTAGCAGTTAAGTCACTCAGCTGTTATCACTGTGGGAACCATTGATATAGTTGAGCTGAGATCAGACACCTATACCTGCACATGTGACCAATTACTGGAAGGAATGACCAGTAAAGGAGAAGCAAATACAGTTATACTATTTCAGCTCAGTGCATAACCAGTGACACTGAGGTCCTGATTTGCCACTGTCCTGCAGCTTGTGTCCTCATTTACACCCTTCAAAGTGGGTGTAAAACTCCACCAAATCAGAGCAACAGTGCTTTACACCAGCTTTGAGTGACCCATTCCCTCTCATCTAGTCCCAGCTTCTGGCAGTCAAGGATTTAGGGATACCCAGAGCATGCAGTTGCATCCCTGACCATCTTGGCTAATATCCACTGATTGACCTATCCTCCATGAACTTATCTAATTTTCTTTTGAACCCAGTTTCACTTTTGGCCTTCACAACATTCCCTGGCAATGAGTTCCACAGGTTGACTATGTGTTGTGTGAAGAAGTACTTCCCTTTGTTTGTTTTAACCTGTTGCCTATTAATTTCATCAAGTGGCCCCAGATTCTTGTGTTAAGTGATGGAGTAAATAGCACTTCCCTATTCACTTTTTCCACACCATTCAGAATTTTATAGACCTCTATAATATCCCCCTATAGTCATCTCTTTTCTAAGATGAACAGTCCCAGACTTTTTAATCTCTCCTTGTATGGAAGTTGTTCCATATGCCTAATTATTTTTGTTGCCCTTCTCTATACTTTTTCCAATTCCAGTATATCTTTCTTGAGAGGGCACAACCAGAACTGCACACAGTATTCAAGATGTTGATATACTATGGATTTATTTAGTGGCATTATATTTACTGTCTATTATCTATCCCTTTCCTTCTGGTTCCTAACATTATTAGCTTTTTTGACTACCGCTGCATATTGAGCTAATGTTTTCAGAGAACTATCCACAATGACTCCAAGATCTCTTTCTTGAATGGAAACAGCTAATTTAGACCCCATCATTTTATATGTACATTACTTTGCACTTACCAATGAATTTCAGCTGCCATTTTTTCCCCAGTGACCCAGTTTTGTGAAATCCCTTTGTAACTCTGCAGTCAGCTTTGGACTCAACAATCTTGATGAACTTGAATCATCTGCAAACTTGCCAGTTTATCCCATTTTCCAGATTATTTATGAATATGTTGAACTGATTTCAGTATATTGTACTGGTTCCAGTACAGATCTTCGGGGAACCCCGCCATTTACCTCTCTCCATCATGAAAACTAACCATTTATTCCTATCCTTTGTTTCCTGTCTTTCAAACAATTACTGATCCAGGAGAGTGCCTTCCCTTGTCCAAGTGCTTATTGACCACCTCAAAGAATTACAATAGATCAGTGAGGCATGATGTCCCATAACAAAAGCAGTGTTGATTCTTCCCCCAAAATAGCATTCATCTATGTGTCTGATAATTCTGTTGTTTACTATAATTTCAACCAATTTGCCTGATACTGAAGTTAGGTTTACTGGCCTATAATTACCAGGATCGCCTCTGGAGCATTTTGTTTTTAATAAAATGGATGTCACATTAGCTAACCTCCAGTCATCTTGTACAAAGGCTGATTTAAGCAATAGATTATATACCCACAATTTGTAGTTCTGCAATTTCATATTTGAGTTCTTTTAGGACTCTTGGATGATTCCCATCTGGTCCTCGTGACTTGTTTATTTTATCTATTCGTTCCAAAACTTCTCTACTGACAGCTCAATCTGGGACAGTTGTTCACATTTGTCACCTAAAAAGAATGGCTCAGGTGGGGGAATCTCCCTCACATCCTCTGCAGTGAAGACCAATGCAAAGAATCCATTTAGCTTCTCTGCAACAGCCTTGTCTTCCTTGAGTGCTCCTTTAGCACCATGATCATCCAGTGACCCCACTAATTGTTTGGCAGACTTCTTGTTTCTGATATACTTTTAAATTTTTTTTGGTCAGTTTCTGACTTTTGCTAGTTCTTCAAATTCTTTTTTAGTCTACCTAATTGTAAATTATATATATATATTATATATTTATATAATTATTATTATTATATATTATATATATATATATATATATTTAGCCCTACTGTATATGCTTAAACCGAAGTGACTGTGAGAAACAAATCTATTAAAAGGGTAGAATTTCTCTATTAAATTGTATACTTTTCTGAGAATAACTTTATAACTTTTACATAACCCTATTGGTTTCATCCTTATTGAATTCTACAAGCCTTGACCATAAAGTATTATGTAACATAGCAAACATTTCATAATCCTTATTGGAGAAAAACAGTTTTCTCAACAGTTATCACTAGCCCACTCAATGTGTCTGGTTATCATGCATGTTTCCTTGCCAAAAATCCACACTAGTTATTCCACTACTAACAGTGATAGTGTCTAACTCAGAAATGGGCATTCAGCATAAATATGTTACATTTTCCTCCTTGAACATAAATAAACTATGGTTAATTTATCTGGATTTTCCTTGAAGTTTCAAATCTGAGCACTGATCTCAATGTCAGGTATTAAGAGTATGTTCACGTTTATTACACAGAAGTACAAATCATTCTATATTTTGTACAACATTTGAATAGATTTGTTTACTTCTGTGTAAGCTGCATATAAACCATTAATACCTTCTGATTTTGAGATCACTGATCAGGTCTGAAGCTTTAAGGCAAATCTAAGGACATTTATGTTTCCTGTAACATGAGTATTACTAGGGTGAGTTTATGGCTAACCATTCTGTGCCAATACATGAGTACCCAAGTGGTAGTGTAAGGGTATGTCTACACTACGGAATAAGGTTGAATTTATAGAAGTCGGTTTTTTAGAAATCGGTTTTATATATTCGAGTGTGTGTGTCCCCACAGAAAATGCTCTAAGTGCATTAAGTGCATTAACTCGGCGGAGTGCTTCCACAGTACCGAGGCTAGAGTCGACTTCCGGAGCATTGCACTGTGGATAGCTATCCCACAGTTCCCGCAGTCTCCGCTGCCCATTGGAATTCTGGGTTGAGATCCCAATGCCTGATGGGGCTAAAACATTGTCGCGGGTGGTTCTGGGTACATATCGTCAGGCCCCCGTTCCCTCCCTCCCTCCGTGAAAGCAAGGGCAGACAATCGTTTCGCGCCTTTTTTCCTGAGTTACCTGTGCAGACGCCATACCACGGCAAGCATGGAGCCCGCTCAGGTAACCGTCACCCTATGTCTCCTGGGTGCTGGCAGACGCGGTACGGCATTGTTACACAGTAGCAGCAACCCCTTGCCTTGTGGCAGCAGACGGTACAGTACGACTGGTAGCCGTCATCGTCATGTCCGAGGTGCTCCTGGCCACGTCGGCTGGGAGCGCCTGGACAGACATGGGCGCAGGGACTAAATCTGGAGTAACTTGACCAGGTCATTCTCTTTAGTCCTGCAGTCAGTCCTATTGAACCGTCTTATGGTGAGCAGGCAGGCGATACGGATTGCTAGCAGTCGTACTGTACCATCTTCTGCTGGGCAGGCAAGAGATGAGGATGGCTAGCAGTCGTACTGTATCATCTTCTGCCGAGCAGCCATGAGATGTGGATGGCATGCAGTCCTTCTGCACCGTCTGCTGCCAGCCAAAGATGTAAAAGATAGATGGAGTGGATCAAAACAAGAAATAGACCAGATTTGTTTTGTACTCATTTGCCTCCTCCCCTGTCTAGGGGACTCATTCCTCTAGGTCACACTGCAGTCACTCACAGAGAAGGTGCAGCGAGGTAAATCTAGCCATGTATCAATCAGAGGCCAGGCTAACCTCCTTGTTCCAATAAGAACAATAACTTAGGTGCACCATTTCTTATTGGAACCCTCCGTGGAGTCCTGCCTGAAATACTCCTTGATGTAAAGACACCGCCTTTGTTAATTTTAGCTCCCTGAAACCAACCCTGTAAGCCGTGTCGTCAGTCGCCCCTCCCTCCGTCAGAGCAACGGCAGACAATCATTCCGTGCCTTTTTTCTGTGCGGACACCATACCAAGGCAAGCATGGAGGCCGCTCAGCTCACTTTGGCAATTAGGAGCATATTAAACACCACACGCATTATCCAGCAGTATATGCAGCACCAGAACCTGGCAAAGCGATACCGGGCGAGGAGGTGACGTCAGCGCGGTCACGTGAGTGATCAGGACATGGACACAGATTTCTCTGAAAGCATGGGCCCTGCCAATGCATGCATCATGGTGCTAATGGAGCAGGTTCATGCTGTGGAATGCCGATTCTGGGCTCGGGAAACAAGCACAGACTGGTGGGACCGCATAGTGTTGCAGGTCTGGGACGATTCCCAGTGGCTGCGAAACTTTCGCATGCGTAAGGGCACTTTCATGGAACTTTGTGACTTGCTTTCCCCTGCCCTGAGGTGCATGAATACCAAGATGAGAGCAACCCTCACAGCTGAGAAGCGAGTGGCGATAGCCCTGTGGAAGCTTGCAACGCCAGACAGCTACCGGTCAGTTGGGAATCAATTTGGAGTGGGCAAATCTACTGTGGGGGCTGCTGTGATGCAAGTAGCCCACGCAATCAAAGATCTTCTGATATCAAGGGTAGTGACCCTGGGAAATGTGCAGGTCATAGTGGATGGCTTTGCTGCAATGGGATTCCCTAACTGTGGTGGGGCCATAGACGGAACCCATATCCCTATCTTGGCACCGGAGCACCAAGCCGCCGAGTACATACACTGCAAGGGGTACTTTTCGATAGTGCTGCAAGCTCTGGTGGATCACAAGGGACGTTTCACCAACATCAACGTGGGATGGCCGGGAAAGGTGCATGATGCTCGCATCTTCAGGAACTCTGGTCTGTTTCAAAAGCTGCAGGAAGGGACTTTATTCCCAGACCAGAAAATAACTGTTGGGGATGTTGAAATGCCTATATGTATCCTTGGGGACCCAGCCTACCCCTTAATGCCATGGCTCATGAAGCCGTACACAGGCAGCCTGGACAGTAGTCAGGAGCTGTTCAACTACAAGCTGAGCAAGTGCAGAACGGTGGTAGAATGTGCATTTGGACGTTTAAAGGCGCGCTGGCGCAGTTTACTGACTCGCTTAGACCTCAGCGAAACCAATATTCCCACTGTTATCACTGCTTGCTGTGTGCTCCACAATATCAGTGAGAGTAAGGGGGAGATGTTTATGGCGGGGTGGGAGGTTGAGGCAAATCGCCTGGCTGCTGGTTACGCGTAGCCAGACACCAGGGCGGTTAGAAGAGCACAGGAGGGCGCGGTACGCATCAGAGAAGCTTTGAAAACCAGTTTCATGACTGGCCAGGCTACGGTGTGAAAGTTCTGTTTGTTTCTCCTTGATGAAACCCCCCGCCCCTTGGTTCACTCTACTTCCCTGTAAGCTAACCACCCGCCCCTCCTCCCTTCAATCACCGCTTGCAGAGGCAATAAAAGTCGTTGTTGCTTCACATTCATGAATTCTTTATTCATTCATCACACAAATAGAGGGATGACTACCAAGGTAGCCCAGGAGGGGTGGTGGAGGAGGGAAGGAAAATGCCACACAGCACTTTAAGCACAGCACTTTAAAAGTTTACAACTTTAAAATTTATTGAATGACAGCCTTCTTTTTTTTGGGCAATCCTCTGTGGTGGAGTGGCTGGTTGGCCGGAGGCGCCCCCACCGCGTTCTTGGGCGTCTGGGTGTGGAGGCTATGGAACTTGGGGAGGAGGGCGGTTGGTTACACAGGGGCTGTAGTGGCAGTCTGTGCTCCAACTGCCTTTGCTGCAGCTCAACCATACACTGGAGCATACTGGTTTGGTCCTCCAGCAGCCTCAGCATTGAATCCTGCCTCCTCTCATCACGCTGCCGCCACATTTGAGCTTCAGCCCTGTCTTCAGCCCGCCACTTACTCTCTCTCAAGCCGCCACTTACTCTCTTCAGCCCGCCACCTCTCCTCCCGGTCATTTTGTGCTTTCCTGCACTCTGACATTATTGGCCTCCACGCATTCGTCTGTGCTCTGTCAGTGTGGGAGGACAGCATGAGCTTGGAGAACATGTCATCGCGAATGCGTTTTTTTTTTCTTTCTAAGCTTCACTAGCCTCTGGGAAGGAGAAGATCCTGTGATCATTGAAACACATGCAGCTGGTGGAGAAAAAAAAAGGGACAGCGGTATTTAAAAAGACACATTTTATAAAACAGTGGCTACACTCTTTCAGGGTAAACCTTGCTGTTAACATTACATACATACCACATGTGCTTTCGTTACAAGGTCGCATTTTGCCTCCCCCCACCGTGTGGCTACCCCCTCAACCTTCCCCCCTCCCTGTGGCTAACAGAGGGGAACATTTCTGTTTAGCCACAGGCAAACAGCCCAGCAGGAATGGGCTCCTCTGAGTGTCCCCTGAAGAAAAGCACTCTATTTCAACCAGGTGACCATGAATTATATCTCACTCTCCTGAGGATAACACAGAGAGATAAAGAACGGATGTTGTTTGAATGCCAGCAAACATACACTGCAATGCTTTGTTCTACAATGATTCCCGAGTACGTGTTACTGGCCTCGAGTGGTAAAGTGTCCTACCATGAAGGACGCAATAAGGCTGCCCTCCCCAGAAACCTTTTGCAAAGGCTTTGGGAGTACATCTAGGAGAACCGCGAATGCCAGGGCAAAGTTTCACATGCTTGCTTTTAAACCATGTATAGTATTTTAAAAGGTACACTCACCAGAGGTCCCTTCTCCACCTGCCGGGTCCAGGAGGCAGCCTTGGGTGGGTTCGGGGGGTACTGGCTCCAGGTCAAGGGTGAGAAACAGTTCCTGGCTGTCGGGAAAACCGGTTTCTCCGCTTGCTTGCTGTGAGCTATCTACAACCTCCTCCTCCTCCTCATCTTCTTTGTCCCCAAAACCTGCTTCCGTATTGCCTCCATCTCCATTGAAGGAGTCAAACAACATGGCTGGGGTAGTGGTGGCTGAACCCCCTAAAATGGCATGCAGCTCATCATAGAAGCGGCATGTTTGGGGCTCTGACCCGGAGCGGCCGTTTGCCTCTCTGGTTTTCTGGTAGGCTTGCCTCAGCTCCTTCAGTTTCATGCGGCACTGCTTCGGGTCCCTGTTATGGCCTCTGTCCTTCATGCCCTGGGAGATTTTGACAAAGGTTTTGGCATTTCGAAAACTGGAACGGAGTTCTGATAGCACGGATTCCTCTCCCCAAACAGCGATCAGATCCCGTACCTCCCGTTCGGTCCATGCTGGAGCTCTTTTGTGATTCTGGGACTCCATCATGGTCACCTCTGCTGATGAGCTCTGTATGGTCACCTGCAGCTTGCCACGCTGGCCAAACAGGAAATGAGATTCAAAAGTTCGCGGTTCTTTTCCTGTCTACCTGGCCAGTGCATCTGAGTTGAGAGTGCTGTCCAGAGCGGTCACAATGGAGCACTCTGGGATAGCTCCCGGAGGCCAATACCGTCGAATTATGTCCACAGTACCCCAAATTCGAGCCGGCAAGGCCGATTTAAGCGCTAATCCACTTGTCAGGGGTGGAGTAAGGAAATCGATTTTAAGAGCCCTTTAAGTCGAAATAAAAGGGCTTCATCGTGTGGACGGGTGCAGGTTTACATCGATTTAATGCTGCTAAATTCGACCTAAAGCCCTAGTGTAGACCAGGGCTCAGAGGATCAGTGGATTCATCCTACCAGGCTAAAGCAAAAATTGTATGATCAAATTAAAGAATGATTTCATAAACTGATTTCAATTGTTTGGACAGTGTGTATCGGGGCAGTCACTCAGCAGAAGGAAGTCAGGCATTGTACTAATCATACACTGAAATAATGGCACTAAAATAATAATAATTCACAATTTCTCAGGAGTCACAGGCATACTTTAAAATGGAAATCAGATCAAGATAAACTAAGCTATGCAGAACTGGAATAATGTGGAGATATTAAGTTATCAAAATCAATTTTTTTTTCAAGACACAAAGTCTAATGCACAGACATGAGCTGAAATTGAAAAAGAACATATTTCAAATGGGATTCTGAGGGGTATTTAACAGGCCAGCAGTGGCTTAAGAAGCAACAAACTGTATGGAACAGGAGATGTGAGTCACTAAAAAAGTAATTGACTGTTAAGAGCAATAATGATTTAGATGTTATATCCTTGACGTCTCTAACTGATACATAGGATCAGTTAGATTAAATAGGATAGGTACTGAGAGCAACTAACTGCACTTTGTGAGCTTGAAATCAGCTTTGACATCTGCTATTTATGCTAACCAAGACAATATTGTCATGATCTAGTCTAACCTTGCTCATAAATCATCATCTCTGCCAGAACTTTAGCAATGGATTAGCAAGTGCATATTGCCCACATGAAAATGTGAGGAGATTTTTCAAGGACTTTTCCCAAATTCAACATTGGTCTATAAATTGGAACCAAAGACTGGTTCCGAAAAACCCTCCTCACTTATCACACCAATAGAGAGGTTCAGTGACACAATTGTACTTCATTTTATAAGATTATTTTTAGATAACCAAATGGAGGTAGCACTTACAGGTTGTAAATTATGTGGGTTGAGCTAATGAGAACTATATATGTATGTTCCATGCCCTACTGAACCACAAAGTCTAATGAATTTTAGAATACATTCCAACATAAATACTTTTGCACTTGGGAAGATTTTCCTTCACCATTTTAGACATATTTAAGCACACTGAATTAAAGGGAGCAGTAGTGCTGAAAATTACAGGTTTGATTCCTGGGAATACAGTTCTAGCTTGTTTAATTAGGCACATCTCATTGATTACATTTAATTTTTAAGGCTGGAAATGGCTCCTATATGAAATTCAAAGAGAAAGGAGAACTGCCTTGACCCATCTTGTATATATTCTCCACCCTAACAGGACTTGAAAGTAGTAAAACCAATGGGGATATTCAGGATCACAGTAACCCCTTATTATTAAATGACAGTAATCACAATCTATATTGACTGAAGTTTTCAAAGAAGGCCTCTGTGCTGCTACTATGCTGTTCCTACTTATTGAGTAATGTAGAGTCTCCTTCAGCTCAAGAGGAGGAGCTGTTTTTAGACCCTAAGACATCAGTGTAAGTTTGTGCCT
Source organism: Lepidochelys olivacea (assembly GCF_965140295.1). Taxonomy (NCBI): domain Eukaryota; kingdom Metazoa; phylum Chordata; order Testudines; family Cheloniidae; genus Lepidochelys; species Lepidochelys olivacea. Next base: position 73,949,305 of record NC_140417.1, on the reverse strand, counting down.
TAAACTGTTGAACATGTGTGAAGTTCAATGGCCTGACTACTCTGACTTCTGGAACAGTAGTAACACAACCTCTAGGGCAACAACACTCTCTACTTTCACAGCCAAGCATGAGGCACATAAGAATTTCAACAGCACAAAAAGAGCATGAGTCAAGGGAAAAATTTACAAGGGGGGGAAAAAATCTATCTTCCTCAGGAAGAAGAGGTGAATATTTTCCCCGTTCACATGTCTGGAGGATATTCCCACAAGGGCATTTTAAACTGAACCAGATAGGGAAATAGATGAATTTTAAGGCATAATGTTACATTGCTTTCTTACAATGTCTGAGCTGGGTAATAAATTCTCTGGGCTTGATATTCAGATGGGCCTTAACTCAATCTACTAATATTGTTCTACTCTCTGTTCTACCCGTATGCTGGAGAATGGGGTGAAAGAGCAGCAAGCCTGGAGCCCATCAAAAGAAACATCAGAGATGAGATGGGAAGGGAGCCCACCAAGCAGCATCCTTGAAAACTGGGGGCGGGGGAAAGGAGCAGGCCACAAAGCCACCCTTAAGAATGCATTGAAGCCAGAGGGTTTGTAATGCACTGGAGCACTTTCCAGAACACTTGTGGCACCTTAGAGACTAACCAATTTATTTGAGCATAAGCTTTCGTGAGGTACAGTGAAGTGAGCTGTAGCTCACGAAAGCTTATGCTCAAATAAATTGGTTAGTCTCTAAGGTGCCACAAGTACTCCTTTTCTTTTTGCAAATACAGACTAACACGGCTGTTACTCTGAAACCTTTCCAGAACACTGTTTAAGTCATGTGGATTTGGGAACCCATTAGTGTGAAAGGGACTCCATGTGAGAAGGGGAGTCCAAGGGCCAGCTAGACTGGCTATTGTGGAAATGGAAGGAGGTGATGAAGCATCACAAGCATTGCATAGGTTTATGTCTGGCTTGCTTGCCTTTTCTGGGTTTCTGTAGCACCTAAATTTCCAACAAACCCAAAGGATAGTAAACTCCTCCAAACTTAAGTGGCCACATTGGTTTGCAAAATCCACGTTAACCAAAAGCAGCAAGAGTTGTACAGCCCTAGTCACGATCTCATTCTGAGATATACGTTGTCTGTGTGTGATGGTGAAGATTGGGGGGATAAGTGTAAGCCAGAGTGTTCTGGTCCACTTTCTACACTGGCTCTCTATTGCCTTTCAAAGTCCATTTCAAGGCCCTCCAAAGGATGACCCGAGCTACCTGAAACATCTCCATTTCCTCCACAACCAACATGACCTCCCAGGATACCTACATTCTACCAGAACAATGAAACCACAACTAATGAAACTGATACAAATGTGGGTGATGCAGCTTTCACATCAGCTGCACCTAGACTATGGAACTTATTTCTGCAGAAAATAAAAACCACCAAAGACATTTCCTCAAATTAGCTTTACCATAATAATTTACATATGCATGCTTGCTCTCTCTCGTGCTCTCTCTCTCTCTCTCAGACAAACACACACACACACACACAAGCTGTTTGTACTACATAGGCTTGGAAGGAGAAAAAAACACAGCTATTTTTAATTATGTCAGAGATGCTCCGTTACTATGGTGATGGAGTCCATATAAGAAAGTACAGCATTGACAGGCAGATCTAAACACACATTTTAGCAAACTATTTCTATTTTTTCAACTCTATCCCACTAAAAAAACTATCCTCCTTCAATATTTTCAAAGATAGGATAAATAAATAGCTAAAATAGTTGAGACAGAGGTGACGAGCAAAATACAACGTGGCTAAAAATACTTTTCTTTGGGTTTTTATTTTGTTTGTGCAGGGGTGAAGCAATCAAATATAAGTGAAGAGGCATGTGAGGGAGAGAGAGAGGGCTGATTGAGCTGTAAAGCTATAAAATGTTCTAAACAAATACCTCAACACTTGAATATTTAGCATATATTCTACTCAGGGAAACATCAAAATTGATGTGTTTACTTGACAGGTTAACATTGACTGAAGTGAAACTGAGGTCAATATGCTGCACCTCAAGATACAGTAAATCTTAATTTTGGCTAAAATGAGCCGTCAACATTCTGTACATTCTAGTACAAATATTAATTGTGACATGGAATTCAATATAATTCAATCTTACAGAGACAGCCCCGCAGAGTCACAGGGCAGCACACAGCTTTGTGAAGGATGCTGGTTCCAAACTGGTCCCCTGTTTGGCCCTAATGGCTGGAGGTTGGGTATATTGGAGGGCAATGTATTCATTCAGTTAGGCAAAAGTGCCTCAGTGTGCTTGAGCCATTGTCTCTCACCAACTCAAAAATGGTGGCGATGGGCTCTGAATGCAGCAGCTTTCTGTCCTCTCTAGACAAATGCTGCATCAAAATGCTGTCCTCTCTGGCCTTTGAGGCTGGGACTTTTGAAGGAGCCCCACAAAGTTAAGCATTCTTCTCCCACTGAAATTTAATTGGTATGGGGCATGTAAAAGCAAATGGGTAATGGAGGTCTCAGAAGCACCACTCCCTACCTATCTCCCACCACCTGCAAAAAGTTTTATTGCAGCCAATGAGAATTCAGAACATATAACAACCCTCAGGATCACATTCTAGGATATTAACATCAGACTGGATGATACTCCGGGTATTTACATTCTGTTTTCACTCATTTTGATCAAAGAGACATTTGGCATCAAACCTAAATATTAGCCCAAGCATCTGACATCACCTCAGGCTGGCACACGACTGTTTTCAAACAATCTACATTTGGCAGCTGAGGTCAATGAGTTTTCTCAAGTTTAGCTACTGACCACTCTGACAACAAAATAATTGAACTTTGCATCTGAACACTGAAACTTAATGACTTGTCACATGACTGATTATATCCAACCAGGAGCAGTTAAAGGTTTCATGTACTGTAACAATTGATACTGATTTATTCCGGTTATTTTTGTGAGTCCCAGAGTAAAATTTAAGGGCATGATCCTACCCCTCTTAACTTAAATGGGAACAGGATTGTGCCTGATATATGTATTTTTTCCCAACCCATTTAAATAATGCTGGTAACATCAAGGCTTTATTCTACTGACATGGTGACCATTTTAAACATAGACATTGAAAAAGCCTTACTTAGTTGGGTAAAACAATGTCCACTGAAGCTTTCTCTGAACAGAAAATGTAAGTCTAAAATTTACTTAGAGTTTGGAAGAAGAAACAAAAAGAGTTCAGTATGGCTGTTCTGTATACTACTGACCTAGGCCAGAATGGAGCTAGTGTACCTAATCACTTGTCATCTCTTCAATGGTCTACCGAAAATACTGAAACCTGTACTTATTGTTGAGATAGTGGTGTCATTAATTAGCATCCTTTGTAACTCATCTCAGAGAATTCAAGAACTAAATGACCAGGGAGGCTGAGCTACCTTCTTTCCCCTAGAGCTATCTTCTCCATGTCAAAGCTGCATCTGGCAGGCTGGAATGGGGATGTTTGCATTGCTGCTTGCTCTTCTGTAGAGAGAGGACTACATTTCCAGAATTGTCAACCTGACTTCTTTCACCATTCACTTAAGAAGAAGATGTTTTTCACCTATTGGTAAAATTTGTATTACAGCAACTCTGTCATGTATGCTAGGCTTTAGCTTTAACCAGGTTGGAGTAGAAATAAGAAGGGTAGAAGTATAAATGGGAAGTTGTGTAGATACTCAGAATAACAAGGGAAATTGGAACTTGCCACTCTCTTCCCTTTTAGAGGATAGTCATAATGGATTTGAAATCAACATGGGAATACTAACTGGAGTCTAAACCAGCCAGAATGGGCACCTCTTAGGTTGAATAGCAGAAATGTATCTTCATGCAAGTCAAAATATATACACATACCAGTTCAGAAAACAAGATGTAGCGTCAATTTGATCATTTTACATTACTATTTGCAGTGTGCAACATTTGATTTTCCCAGTTACGCTACTGCTAGGTTATTTGCCCTTTCTATGTTTTGCATTGCAAATGAATTTTCAACAGCAAAAAGGTTAATGGTCATAGAAAATGCTGCCATCCCTACTAAAATATATTCCCACTTTACAGTGGCATTTACTAAACTACTTTGCTTGCTTATTAAATGCCTTTCTAATATCTCTACAACCTGGTTTCCTCATCAATGGCTCTCATTTGTCATTCTTAGAACACAAAAATGACAATCTTTTGCTTGCTTCAAAAATACAAGAGCTTTGTTATGAAGGGTTTATCCACAATCTGTCACCTTCAAATACTCAAACATGTTCAAACAAAATTGGTTAGGTTTGTTCGTCTGCTGAAAAGGTCATTTTCCAGAAGTAAGGCCAAATCTTCCATCTCACTCTAGCTTCATTTGCACTGCTCTGGTGAGTGCAAAGCAGCCTTAAAGCCAGCTTAACTGTCCCCTTTAGATTCTCCTTGGGTGGCACAGAGTTTCTTTTCAGTTCATTGTCTAGTGTGCCTTACTGGAGTAAAAGGGTGTTTTTGCACCTGGGTGGTCCCTGGTTTCTGGAACAGTTGACAGTCAATGTAGTTTAAAGCAGCCCTGAGACTGCTCTAATCTATGTTGGAGACAGGGCCAGTGCAGAAGCAGCTACAGGATCCAGGTGCCTCAAATATGGCTTTGCACCCTGCCCTGTGCTCCCAATAACTTTCCAGTTTGCTCTGAGCCAAACTATAACATCTGGCCTGTGCTGCCTGTAAGTAAACAACAACTACACTTACCTAACAGTTATTATTGATAGTTATTTCATTAACACTCAAAAGACCCAAGTGAGATCAGGCCACATTGTGGTAGGTATTGTCTTAACCCATTCAAAGAGAGACAAAATTTAAAATAAAATAAAAAAATCAGGGGTGAGGAGGGATACAACATACAAGTAAAGTGATCAGAACGAGGGTGCCTTGTTTCATTTCTATATCATTTATTCATTTTATTTAGTTATTGTGGGGACAAGGAGATTAAGAGAATGGGAGGGAGTGAGCAAGGAAGGGAGGAAAGGAAGGAAGCCATTCAGTTCTTGGCTTCTCTCATAAAGGGTGCTAATTAATGGCATTGAGTGAGAGAGAGAGAAGTGGAAATGTGCAACTGAAAGGACAAAGAGAGGAAAGAGGGAAGGATGGAGGAGTGTGGAGGGCAGGGAGAGTGAGACTGGCAGCCAGGGGACAGTGAGGAACAGGAACTTGCAGGAAATTAGGGCAAGCAATATTCATCAGACAAAAAGTAAATGCCCATAGTCCAGATTGCAAAAAGCAACCCGACATCACTAGCAGGCTGGGAAGGCTCAGGGAGACCTAGGCCAAGTCACTCCCTACTCCAATGCTCCTGGGGAAGTTTCTATTGCTCCTGCTCCATCCTGCAAAGGCCTGTCTTGCTTATATAGCTAGGGAAGGGTGCAGAAATAACGGCACTGGAATCAGTGCCCTGGAAGAGGAGGCAAATTATTCTAGTTTTCATATGAATGTAATGTCACACTACAACACTAAACTGAAAACAAGAGGCTTACGACGCTGCTAATGTGATTCATTTCAATCATATTGAAAGCTGTCAAGAAACGTCACTAATATTTGAATACCTCTCTCCTTCACTCACTGAGTAGAAACATTCACGTAGTACTACAGCCAGTCTCTACTTATGAAACAAAGGCTAAATTTAATCAAAGGTACATGAGGTTCTAAGTCACTTACAACTTGCTAAAACTGGAAACTCCTTAGGAATCAAAGGCAGTTCTTCCTTAGATTTTAATACATTTAATACACTAGCAGGCCTGATTATGCAAGTTTATAAATAAAAAGTTTTCTCCCAGTAATAACCCTAGTGCTGTACCCAATTTTCTGCTTCTTGCATGCCTTCAAGGACTGGCCTGAAAACAAGCATTCCATTTCATGCAAAAATTTCAAGATTTTAACATTTATTTTCATTTGCATTGGAACAAAACTAGACCTTCAGGAATTTTCTGTAAGAAACAGAGAAGAGACTTGAACCTGGGTCTTCCATATTCCAAGTGAGTCTCTTAGCCCCTGGGTTATTAGCTATTCTAAGAATTGTTTTTAGTCTCCCAGAATGCCATCCTGGAGCTGAGAAAATATCATTGAAAATATCATTTCATAATATGTTTCTGTAAAAAAAAAAAAAAAACACTCTGTTTCAAGACGTCTGCATTTTCTGACCAAAAAAAGTTTAGTTGAAAAATTCCTAACCAGTTCTAATTGCATTGAACTTGGAAATTCAACTGGGTATTTGTTTTTGTTGGTATTTATTGTCACAGACAAAATACAAGATGAGCAGACATGAGATTAAATGTAAAAACTGACTATGTCAGAGAAAGCTGGTTTATCTTTGTTTCCATGTATTTAGTTTAAAACAACTAGCATTAAAACAATTCAAAGGACTGAATTCATGCCGTTTGAGAATAGACAAACGTGGCTGTTTGCTCTCTGTTAACATGTAAGGGCTCTATGGAGGTTGCTGAATGTACAAAACAAGCCGCTTTGAAAGATTCCTGCACTTCATATATCCGATAGCTCAATGACTCTCTCTGTTTGTTGTGGTTTTTTAAATAACCTACATTGCAAATGACAAAAAAACCTGTAGCCAGTATAATGAAAATATTTTATACACTAGAGCTGGCGGAGAAACAAGATGAATATATCCAAACATTTCCTGAAAATAGGTCCCTTTTCTTGTCAGAAAATGCAGAAGATCGCCTCATTCACTAAGCACTCCTGCATAAAGTGCGTGCATGCGCCACAACAGAAGACACCACGCACACACACCAAAATGAGGGAAATGGAATTCTGCCTGGCATAGAGACCCAGACCCCCTCCTTTCTTTTCTGTTCTTCCCTCAGCTGAATCGTGCCGGAAAAAGAATTCATCAGTCACATTGGCTGTGTATGTTTCGTGCTCAAAAATGTTTAGAAATAAACCTGCCTGGTAGGTGCCTCGAGCATTCCTGTTTTTTACCTTCTTGTTTCTCTCATTTTTCAATAATATTTTGCTTTATTTGTTATTAATTTGGCTCAACACTGAGCACTTCACACAATCAGGCCAGTGAGAATATTCATTCCAGAACTTCTGATTCTGTCCAACAATAGGTAAGAGGGCACTAGGATAGCCTATTGTGAGTATTTGAAGTGTGTAAGTACTACAGAGGAAAAGGAACTCTGCATAGTAAAATTAAGAGCAATGCAGAGAAACTGAGAAGACAGGAGTTTAGATGAATAGAAGGACAAATTTCTAAAGGTTGGACATGGTGGAATAATCTCCCAAGGTAAACTCTATTAGTTTAGTCACTGCAAATTGGACTGGATAAAGCACTAAAGAATATCCTGTAATGGACAACCTGCACTAGGACAATGAGATTGGATCAATAATCTTTTTCCTTCTCTATTTTCTATGATTTAGAGCATGTGCATGTGTGTGTAAGTAAAAAGTATAAGATATTTCCATGCATAAAGTACCAAAACTTAACTAAATACAATTGTTTTGGTTATTGCTCCTTCAGAGACAAAAATGGCCACCTGGTCATACTTTTGACCATGTTCCTCCAAACCTTTGTTGAAATCTCATCAAAATTTTCTGGCTCAACAGAGTTGTGCTCTTCCTTTTCTCTCCCATGCTTTTAAATACCACAGTACCTCCCAGTGTTGAGTACAGGTGTACTGAGGCTTGAAGTTTGGGTCAATATCTAAAAAACTTTCCCAAAGTTATGAAGTGTTTGGATTTAGGGTTCAGTTCAGTCTAATAAATTCAAACCCAAATCGGAACTTTCCCATTGATATAGGAATTTCAGATCCACTGGTTTGGACCCACCTGTAACATTAAGCAGATGTGCAGTTAAGAAAAATCAGTGCTCTGATATCCAAACTGGTCAAAAAATATCAGAATTATGAGGAAAACCTGAATCCTAAATTTTTTAGTCCAATTTCTAGGTTTTCAGAATAGAGATTCAGATAAACATCCATATTTTCAAATTATTATTAAACTAGTTGCACCCTTTTTCAGGTTCAAAATACTCTCTCTGCTTTACTGTAGGTATCCTTGCAAATGCCTCTGGTTCCACAATTTTAAACAATTTGTTCAGCTTGAATCCTACTTCACCTATGCATCATCTTTTAGCCAGGCATTCCCACAAAAAACAAGGGGAGGAGGGAAAAGACATTTCATTTCCTCCCACAAAATATTCTGAAGGCAGTTGGCTGAAACTCGGGTTTTCATGGTAAAAGAAAAATAATAAATGTTCCTTACCTGATTTCTCTTTTGTTGTTAACAAAATTACACAGGCTAACATCTAACATAACCCTGTGTTGTAAGTCTATATTTACATAGTTTGTATTCCCAGAGATAATGTTGCAGTCTCTGAGGTGCCTCTAGTCCAGTGCAAGATACTAGAGAATAGTATGAATTATCTCTACAGTGATTTCATGCTGAATTTGCAGTAGTATGTAGCAAGCAGTAAAAAGTAAAGAGAAATGCTTTTCTGGGCGCATACGGTACTTTATCTTTCAACCAGAAAATAAGTGCTAATAATATTTGTAATATGTTTACAGACAGAACCCCAGGCTCTGTGGAGATAAGTCTTCTGACATAAAATACATAACAAAGATGGAAAATGGTATTACTTGTGTTAAATTCAAAATGAGCATTTTGTCCTACAGAACCAAAAAAGTAAATGTAATTAGCTATCTGAGGTTACAATAAAATTTGCAAAAGGTGTTCTTTGACTCTTGGGTAATTACATTTACTGTAGCTATAGAAACAAGCAACATAAAATCCTTGTCTATGTGCAAGCTTTGTATAGACCCAAAAATGTTGTATCTAGTTAATGCTGCACAGTGAAGGCATCTAGCATTCCAGAAACCGTTATCTGCCCATGTTTGGGCCCATATTACAGTTTTGTTTATTTGTTTTTAAGGCGGGGACAAGAAAAAAAATGTATATATGGGGAGGAATGGCGAATGGTTTAAAACATTGAAATAAAATACTAAGAGATGCTAACTTTCTTCCCTTAGCTGCAAGTTTAAAGCCAGTTCATGAAAGATGCATCTGAGTGTTTCAAAATAATTCATGTTACATTGAGAAATCTTAAAGCTAATTTAGTAACTGTGGTAATGCAATGGGTGAGGAAGGAAAAAAGAAAATATTTAGTGTGTCTTTAAAAAACAGTTTAATCTAATAACTAAAACGCCTTAATCATACTGGTATTACATGGCATCATTGTAAGGCAAAGTTAATGCTGGGTGGGTGGGTGCCTTAACTGTGTCTTCTACCTTAACAAGTTTGGATTTCATTCAAATGTAATCTTAATTCTGAATTATCTGGGTTTAGAATGCTAGGTTTTGGGATAATTACAACATTCCTTGTAATGCTTTACTTTAAATTACTGATCCATACTCTCAATCTTACTCCAACTCATTTTGTCTGTGAATTGAAATACATACTAATAGCTAGGTTCTAATTTTTTTAACAGAATATTGCTGGCACTTTTTAAAAAAAATCTTTAATTTTATTTAAATCAGTTTCCAGTAGAGCCTGCCTAATGTTGAAAAATATTGAACAGCCTCCTTAAACATTTGCTATTACAATGTGTTGTATAGACACAGCAGATCTAGAGGTAATTTAAGAACTATTTTTCTTTCTACATGTAACCACTTCTCATGGATACTCCTCTTTCATTTTCCTGGGTCTGTTTCAAACTGAGGATAGGTCTACACAGCAAAAGATATGCATGGGCTAGCCTACCTTAGCAAGCTTTAATCCATCTTGTGCAGGTAGCAATAACGGTGAAGACAGACCAGCGCTGGCTTCAGAGCAGGCAAGCGACCTAAAGATGTACTCAGCATCTGTGCTAAGATGGTGCAACACACTCTGAGGCCCACCCTGTGCTGTCTTCTCTGCTATTGCTACCTGTGCGAGCCGGATCCAGTGAGGAATGTAGGGTGCGAGGATGTTAGTCCGCAAATAACGCATTAAAGCCTATAAAAGGCCTGTGTTAGGGGATGAACATGACAAACATAAAAAAAAATACTTTAAACACAGCAATAGCACTTTGGGTGTTTTATACCAAAAAAGAGGCTGCTACACACCATTCATTGGTATAACTCAAGAGCATCAAACGGAGGACTTTTCTGATACAGGAGATAAGGCAAGGGCGTATACATGCTGCTGCAGTTAAAGCAACATGAGTTCACCTGATTAATCAAAGGAACATGAGAGCCATGGGGGGGGAGGGGCGGGGAGGAAAGAAGGGAAGACCAGCCAGATCAGTGTAGCTGTCTTTTGGCAATTAATATTTTATTTCATTCAAAAAGGCCCGGTGAAGGGGGAGATTGGCTGGAGGAAACACTAGCACAAGACAATTTCGAACAACACAGATAGGCTTTAAAGGATGGCTAGCCCTCCTATGGATTTAAAACAGGGAGAATACAAGAGATTCTACATCGCTGTGTGAATCCATTAGCAGGTGATGTAAAATATTAACTCACAGGGTACTAATGTTGGTACATATGCATGGGCTAGCCTACCTTAGCAAGCTTTAATCCATCTTGTGCAGGTAGCAATAACGGTGAAGACAGACCAGCGCCAGACCATTATCTCTTTTTATAGCCCTTCCTGTGCAATAGCCCTATCACTGTAGTATGTGATCCGTTGAATGCATACTTGCAAGACTCCTGCAATTTTACAGATGGGACACTGAGGCACATACAGGCTAAATGATAGACCAAAAAAAAAAAATCAAAATCACGTAGAAAACCAAGGCAAGACTGGTAATTGAACCTTGATCTCCCGAATTCCAGTCCAGTGCCTTTATTGCCAGACCAATTTTCACTATAAGTTTATAATCAAAGCATCTTTCAAAAATGTATGAAATCAGCTTTATGCTGATAAAAGGGTCCCCTAGCCAGCAAGCTCCTATTACCAGCCTGCAAGGAACCAAATCCCTTTTTAAATATACATTTTTAATGGAGACTACTGTTCACTGGGCTTATTTTACTCTGATTTCTGTTAAGCTAGGATTTCAGAGGTGAACTCTAGTTTACTAAGTGACCTATCCAGTCTGCAAAAATAGATGATTGAGAGTTCAAGCTCTAATACAAAGCTCCATATTAAAGCCCTTTTTAAAAAGCACGAAGTCTTGGAGAACAGACACTTATTATAGAACTGGCACAAAAATCCATCCTTCCCCTCTTCTCCCCCGCCCCCAGCGGAGCTAAATGTGGATTGTCAGAAACAGAAACAAAATAAGAAAGACCACCAAACATCCTCCATTCAGACTTTTAGAACACAAATATTTCTCACTAGCCTGAACACCCCCCCCCCCCATACAAATGAACTACAAGGCAAGTAAGTCATAGTAGTTTTTGAGGACAATAAAATACAGGTAAGCCTAGAGCATATGGAGGAAAAATTCTCCAGGTGGAGTAAAACCTTCCCAGACAAATAATGTTTAAACAGCACAAGCTGATGACTTTTCAAATAGAATTGTGTACAGTATTGTAATAAAAGAGTTTAAAAGGAAGGAAACCGAAGAGGATTTTTATTATATGGACAAAGTACTCTGAGACACTACAGTACTGTTCTATAAGTACTGTGAAAGCAAGATGTTCTTGGCAGTCAGCATAATTCACTGTTTGCTATGCTGATTTCATTAACTATTACATCATGCTCGATTTCCATAATTGGCTTCAACTCTTCATTTTATAATCTACTCAGATTCAGTTTTGATGCATATTCCTATATATTTAACACATCGAGTTCTCCACATAATCCTTCATGGGCCACATAGAACATTCATCCTTCACTACCTCATGTAGCGTTTTCCCTAAAAGCAAAACTACAAGGACAAAGACCACAGTGTCTAAGATCTGACCTTTTCTTTTAGTCCTGACAGCTAAAACTCTCACCCAGGCCCTCCCCATCCACCATCTTGACTACTTCAACCTTCTCTTCTCTTGCCCTGACACACACACACACACACTCTTCTCTTGCCCCTGACACACACGTGCATGCACACACACACCATTCCTCCTCCAGACTATTCAAAATATAGCTGCTAAAATAATCTTGGAAGTCTCTTGATATGAGCATGTGACTCCCTCTAAATCCCTCCACTGCCTCCCCTTCTTCATCACAACTTCAAAATTCTTGCCCTAACTTGCAAGATGCTGCACATATCCCGTATAGCCACCCTGCTCTTTTTGGCCTGTTCTGAAGCTCAGTTGTGTCAATAAAAAGACTCCCATTGACCTCAGTGGGCTTTGGATCACCCTCTTAGTACTTTGCCCCTAAGTCCTCCTCCACCAATGATGCTCCATGCTCAGATTTTCAACTTCTCCCACAACCATCCCTACAGTGTGTTCCGTGCTGCCCTCTAAGCATGGCATGTCCTTTCTGAGCTAGAACAGCAGGCCTCCACGTTCTCATTCAAATTCCTCCTCAGGACTGATTTCTATCACAATGCCTATACAAGATGAGTCAGCAGAGACAATTATTTATTTTGTTCCACCATTCTGTGCACCTAGCTTTTGCTAAGTAAACTCAGAACCTTACTGCTGTAACTCATTTCCTTCCCACCTTTCCTCTTCCCCTCACTTCTGTTACCCTCTTCATTTCAGCATGTCTGAAATTAGAGAGTATTCTTTTTCAGGCCACTGACCGGGTCTTCTTATCTGCACTCTGAGGCAATTTAGCACAATGGGTGGTACTGTAAAATTATAATTTAATAATGTTTTTTAAAACACATGGAACACAACAATGCCATTATCCCTTTTCAGAGTACAACCACACTTAAAAAAACCCAAACAATTATATATAGAGAAAGGGAGTTATTTAGGATAGTCTTGTTATCCACTTGAGACTAAAAATTGCTTATTTTAATCATGCAGATTCTGTATACGCTAGGGAAATTTTCCATTGCTAACACTACACTAAAGCTTTACTAAAGCAAACATTATTGACACCAGCAGTACTGAACAAATGTTAGCAACAACAGGAAAGTTTCAATGATTTTTCCTAGACAAGCCCTCAGTTTCCGTTTGGACAGCACTGACATTCTGTATATTTTAGTATGTAAAAAAATTGACAGAGAAACTTACTAATTTTAGGTTGCACTTCACGGAAGGAAACTTTCCTCTTCCAGCCAAACTCAGGTTCCACAGGGGAAGTATTTGTTCAGCTCAGAATTAAATAAGTTATGATGTTGCCAGCTCATGATTTTATCACAAAAATTGTGATACTGTAAGTTTTTCTTAAAGCTGCACTTGCTAGAATCCCGTATATGGGAATCTCAGCAATCACATATATGTAACAAGTATTATAGCCCTTAGAGGTCACATTGCAGTGAAAAGTTTGAATACCATCAGGATCTTGCAAGATCCTGCCTATGATGATGACTTATCCGAAATAGTGTGGAAGAGAATTGTTTAGTGTAAAGAAGTGATTTCTGGGCACCCTTTTTCATCTGACTGATGTAGGGTCTGGTAATAATAAGTAAATATGGAACAAATGTCTTGGTCTTAAGTGGAAATTAGATTTTTATGATCCCATGGATCTTACTTCTGCTATTTTTAAACTGACCATTGCCAATGGTTTATTGAATTTGGCAGAGATTCTTGATTTAGGGGAACAAAGGACTCTGGTGGCTAAGAATCAAATTACATTATGTGTCAACTTTTAGAAAAATCTTTATTCTGAAACTGATTTTGATCCAGCCACAACAATCTAATGTTCTCCTCTACTCCTCTACATCTTCGATTTGTGCATTATGAAACATATACTGCTTCCTAAATCATACCAAAATATATATCAAGAGTCATATTTATCTGATATGATATTAGAGGGTTCAGATTAAGGCAGAAGCCTTGGGATCCTGGCCACAGAATCACAATCCTAAACATGAGCCAGTGACCCATAGATAACACTGTGCATAGCTGATTGCTACCAGCACAAGAGTCAGACAGGAGTAAATGCTCCCAGATTATATGGTGCCCCACCAGTGGAACTCCAGGAAAAGGAGACATATAGGCAGAGTTTTGTTGCTGCAATTCTGCCAGCAGGTACATTTCATCCTGTTGTGTAGAGGGCTGAAAGATTTTGGGAAGAGAGGGGGGAATTTTATATATGACATTTTGATGAATATGGACCCATTACAATTTCAATTCAAACCTGGATACTCTATCCCCTGAATTGTGTGTGTTTCCACAAAACATGCAAATATAGAGAGAGACAACAGAGAGCGCAGAGATGGGCGAAATTCACATCTTGGGCCCAGTCCTATAAATGCAACTGATTAACTTTATCTACCTGAGTAGTCCTATTGGCACTACTCCCAGGGTGAAGTTGCTCACTTCCATACGTGTTTGCAGAGTCTTGCCCCTGGATTTCAAACAAGTCAGATCCAAGTTTTTGCTTCAGCCTAGTTCAAATTGTGAACTGTTCCCATTCCATGATATTTTTCTTCCTTTTAAATTAATTACTCACTAGCCCCTTGAAGGCTTGAAACTAAAAAAAACTGTTTGCTAATAAAAGTGAGCTCTCTGCCACTGCACACTGTTTTTTAATGATACGAATGTTGGGGACACTGGGGCATGGCCACTAGGTAACTCGAGGGGATGGAAGACCACAAGTGTCAAGCCCCCTCGCACTAGGCCCAAGTGTCCTTGCCCCCCCCCTCCCGCCTGGAGGCACTCACAGCAGCTCTGCGTACTAGACCCAAGTGTCCTTGGCCCCCCCGCCTGGAGGCACACACAGCAGTTATGCTGAGGATCTGCAACAATATGCTGCAGAGTCAGACTGCCTGAAACTAAGCAAGGCCAAACAGGGCAGATATGGAAGAACAATGCTGAATAAAGCAGCTTTATGTGTGGTTTAAGAAATGATACAGAGAACAAGGGAACTAGCTGGGAACTGGATTGGCTGGCTATATGGATACTTAGGGCAGCTTGCTATTGGATAAGTATGCTGGGAAAAAGAGGTATAAAAGCCTGTGTAACTTCCTGCTCTGTGTGCAGGATTTGCACCTTTTTGCAGCTGCAAATAAACTTTTCTGCTTCTCCACCCCATTGTGATTATTGGGTGTAGCACACCGGGTAGCGAACCAACTCCAGCTGTTGTTTAGCCTCTCGGCACTGGGGGCCGGCAACACTAACGCAGTTTGGAAAATAAAATTAAATTATCTAGACTATGAAACAAAATCAGGTTATAGAGAATTTAAACCTACCAGCCTTGATAATATCTCATTAACAGAAAGTTAAATGTTATATATACTGTGCATTTGTGTGTGTATACTTAGCAAAAAGCAGTTGTAAAGAAACACATCATTGTAGCAAGTATCACACACACTGGCTTTACTATATCAGTGGAGCTGGTCAAAAAATGTTTGGCTAAACTTTTTTCTGTCTAAGTCAAAATGTTTTGCAGAAATATATCCATTTTCATGACATTTTCATTGGAAAGGTTTCTCGGGTGCAGCTGACAGGTAAAGGACTTGAATCTGGTCTATGGCATACCAGGCCAACATCCTAACCCCTTGGCAAGAGAGCACACACATGTGCTTTAGAGACTCTCTTAGGCTATGTCTACATTATGTTTCAAAACCCATGGGAGCAAGTCTCAGAAAACTCTACAAATTCAGGCAAGTGCCATGGCACTAAAAACAGCCATGCAGACACTGCGGCTCTGAAGCCCACCTTTCTTCCTGGACTGCCAAGCCCAAGCCACAATGTCTGCATAGCTGCCCCTAGCGCCATAGCACAAGGCCTGCAAGCCAGAATCTGTAGACCCAGGCTCTGAGACTCACTGTCACAGGTTCCAATATGCAGCATAGACATACCCTCAGTCTCTCTCCTTGTTGTTTTCCACTGCATACGAGTTCATATGTTTCATGATTTAGAAGATGGTCAGTGTATGTATATCAAAGGTGTAGTGGGAGAGAGGGGACCCCACAAGGGCAAATTCGAATGACAATGATCAGAATGTTTGGGTTTGCTGCTAAGGGAGTTCATGTGAAACATCCCAGCACGGTAACATGTCAGGTATTTCCAAGGCCAATCCACAGCAAAAAGTTTCTAGGAATGCACAAAAAGATTAGACTTTTTTTTTTTAAATGGTGCCAGGGTTTTTTGCCCAGATTCAGTTCAGCACAGGCTGTAAGCCCACAATCTATGGTAAGTGCATTTCTACTCAGCTTTCTGATCACTACCAACAGACTTTACTTATTGTGGCTTTTGCTCAGCAGGAGCTTTGTGTCCTAGATCTCAGCAAAGCAGGTTTTATTCTGACAGTATTTATACCACTTTTGTAGAAGTTGACATTCCGCCATTATAGTACATCAGGCACCAAACAGGCCTCTTAAACAAGAAACTTAAAACTTGAAATGCTCCTCTGTGTACTGAAGTAATCTATTACAAATCTGCTGTGTGCTTTACTCTTTTTATTGTAGCTGAGGGACTTTACGCTTAGAAATACTGGACGCTTTACCCAGGCCACCTTTTTCATTGCCTCTAGATATGTGGACATACTTTAAGTGCCAGTTATTTCTTGGTATATCACAACACCCAGTTCCATTGTACAATATCTTCCCAGCTATGCTAACTGCAGGAATTTCTGTATTTTAAGATTTAAGAGTCAAGATAACTGTTTCAGAAAGAGGGATAATAGCAGCTGTAATTTGTGACAGACTCCCACAGGCAGGCTCCAAGCAGACTTCTCCACAATCTTGTCAATCCTGACCTGTTTACCCCTTCGCTGTCTCAGTTCTGAGCCTCCCTGAGCAGAGAAATTCTGTTGAGCCAAATGATAGTGGTTTGTGATGTGGGACTTAAGGGATATGAAGATCATTTTCTCTTCTGATCAGTCAGTAATTGAATGCAGGTATCCAGAAGCCAAAGCTTTAGAGACAAAGGCCAATGTGGTAGCTTATCTAGCTGCCAAGACTCTATCAACTCTTAATCTGTAGTAAAAAACAGAGGCAATGAAGATTCTCTTGTAACTTAAGATTCCGTAATAATGCGTGACTCTTATATAACTCCACCTTTGAGGATCTCAAAGTCCTTTATAAACATTAGTTAAGACATGACACAGGAGACTGATGAACTGGTGTTTTCCCAAGACACAAGTAGGCTGCAGCAGGAGAAAGGGATAAAACTCAAGTCTCCAGCTTCTAGTCCTGTGCCCTAAGCACAGACCATTCCTTCTCACTTTCATCTTTACAGACCTCTTGCTCTATGGTGAATCCATTTGGCTACCATATGGTAAGAAAAGGCTTCTCATTGTATATGTGCCTATCGATTACAAATGAACCCATGTATAGCTAAACATTTCTTCTGCAACAGAGAACAAAGGTTCATAGGCACCATGCTAATGAGTCTAGGGAGCATGGAAGCAGGGGAATAACTACTATACTGCCTACTACCCTTCATTTCTAGCTCCCACCATACTCTCTGAATATCAAACACACACAGCTGTTGGTGGGGGAAGGGCCAGTGATAGTTGATGGTTGGTGGGGGATAATATTTAGAATCAGCTGCTTTTCAAGTTACACTTGTAAGGTATGTGGCAAATCATTATGTCTCTTAACACGATGCCATGAAGTGCTGTTCTTCAGCTTTTACCCTTCTTGGGGGAAGCGGTAGTTTACTGCAATAGACAGGCAGTCAGTGGTGGCCAGGGAAGAAGAGGGACCACAGAGAGAGAAGCCAGACCAGAGAGAGAGAAGGACAGATACTTACATGTACATCCTGTGATCCATGCAGTTTTAAATACAGGCTAATGGCTCTATCCAGACCACTGCTAGTATCTCCCCCTTGTTCATAGACAACACCATGTTTTCCTGTCTGCCATTTCAGTGCTTTTGCTGTTTTTATATTCCCTTTCTGTAGGACAGGCATTTGTACTTAGAATTAAGTTTTTCTATTTTTGAACAAAATGTCCAGCTTTGTAATGTTCAAGCGTGGTAGTTGTTGCTTTTAAAGCTTCCCTATATTGAGCAGGGCTTCCAAGACTAAAGTAAGGTCAGTGGAACATGTAGGAACTATGTAACACAAGTACAAAAACAAACCAACCAGATCAGAAATAATTTTTTTTTAATTTCCATGTATGTCCTACTTAAACTGTACTAGTCTGACTAGTCACTTAGATGTCCCCGGAACCCTCATCCACACCATTTCTTTACTTTGGCAGTATCAATAATGTCAACAAATTAAAACTCTCAGTAGTCAGTACATTAAGTGGTAGGAGCCATACAATGAAACCACTCAAAATCCATTTCCTAAAGATTTCATAGAAAACTAATGCAGTATTCCACATCTATGTAACAAATAGGGTTCATAAAAATAAATTACTTGTTAGAAGGGAATTACTGTCTCGTGATTATAGCAGACAATCAAGAAGCTTGCGTTCTCATTCCAGCTCTGTCACTAACTTAGCCCTGGTCTACACCGCGGGGGGTTGATCTAAATTATGCAACTTCAGCTACGTGAACTACTTACCGTGGTGTCTTCACCGCGATGAGTTGACTGCTGCTGCTCCCCCGTCAACACTGCCTGAGCCTCTCGCGCTCTGGAGTACAGAAGTTGACGGGAGCGCACGCAGGGGTCAATTTATCACGTCTAGACTAGGCACAATAAATCTAATCCCGCTGGATCGATCGCCGCCCACCAATCCAGCAGGTAGTGAAGGCATACCCTTAGTGTGTGATACTATGTGTGACTCAGTTTACCCATCTATAAAATAATACTTGACTCAAGTGAGTTATATATAGCTTAATTAATGTTTATAAAGAGCTCAAAGTTACTTGTGCAATAATTACATACACAAAACTACATTAAAAACATAATTAAAATTGCATAACCAAGCATTCAGAAGCTAGGAAATGCCAGAATTAAGACTGCCTGGGCAACTTAAATCAGTCCCCTTCTGCATATGCATTATGATACAGACTTTAACTACATGATCACATACCACTTTTTCCAGAGGAATGCTCCCCCATCTAGTGCACAGTTCTCAATTAACAAGCAGCTATTTAATATTTTATTTTATCCTCATAGTTCAACGTGTGGCCTCATGCCTTATTTACTGCACTCTATCCAAACTCTTCTCTGAAGACAGCATTATTAATTTCATTGTGGGCTTTCTATGGCACTCATCACTATAGTATCCCCATTTTACTGATGGAGACCTAAGGCAAAGAGAAATTAATGTCAAAAGCATTCACTAATTCTGGGTGCCTAATTTGAAACACATGGGGCCTGATTTTATTAGAGTACTTAGCATTATACAGCACTTTATATGTTTAATCACCACTCCCGTTGATTTCAGTTACAACTGAGTTCTCAGCACTTCTTCAAACCAGGCCCCAAGATCTCAAGCCAGGCACCCAGAAAATAAGGAACAAATAATTAGTGACCGCCTGTGAAAAGTTGGGTTTACATGACTTTCCCTGCATTACACAGGAACTCAATGGCAGAGAAAGAAATAGAATCCAGTTTTCCAGGACAGCATTCAACTGCCTTAACTGTGAGGCTGTCCCTTCCCTTCCCATAATCTCCTGACACATTTACAGAAGATTTTAACATTAATAAAACTATATATTTTTCTCAAGCCTTGTTCTCAGAAATGGCTGAACCTTTTTGGCTGAAGTTTTCCAGACAATATTCAGCCTGAGGCAGACACATGACCTGGAAAATTTCAGCTTGAGTGATTAAAGTTTGGCAAAGCTAAAAGCAACTAAAACCACGGTCTTAATAATAGGCCGTGTTACCAGGTCTGTCTATAATAGTGAGCAACTACATGCTACTAAACAGGTGTGCAAGTCTTAAAAAAGAGTATCTGATATAATAGAGCCTATCAAGGTACTGAGGAAACATACAAGACCTTATTTCAATATCAATTGACAGTCCTGTTTCCAAGCCCAAAGGCCAGTTCACAGAAGGTCTTTGTGTTCCTCACCCTACTTCATCATTCTGAAACAACAACAACATGCAAACCATTCCACTACAATCTGAAGGAGAATCAAATTCTAGACCCAATCTTGGACCTGAACCTTACAGCTCAGAGAAAGAAATTTTCTACTATCAGGAGTGTTACCTTGAGGCCAATCAGCAGAATAAGAACTGTACTGAGGCAATCTACAGTTTGCAATGAATCCAGCTGCTACCTTTGTGTAGGCCATTTCTGTAACTGGCAGAATGCAAGTCCTGCTCTCATCCCCTCTAGGCTCTCGCTCCAAAGGCTTGAAATCCATATTCAGCGTGCTGTCAAACACCCAGCTGGCTGCCAGCACACAGATGACAGTTCATTTTGATAAAGGTCTGAATCTCCCCAGAATACCACTCTCCTCTCCACTCCTGCCTCACAGAAGGGGAGAAAGATACATGTGCAGAAAGAAGCCAATTATTTAGGATCAGAGGAGGAGATTTTCAAAGGCACAAATGGCAGTTAGGTTTTCAATCTGCACTAAAAGTCAATGAGAACTGGGCACCTAACTCCCATTTGACCTTAGAAAGTGTTGCCCAGAGACCTTAATCATTTGACATCGATTCTTATTTAACAAGACCTGTACTGTGCTGGGGTCACTCAAGCAAACAGTGCCTGAAGTTGAACTCCAGGTAGGCGTGTAGCCAGATGCTCTCAGGGGGGAATCTTTCAATGTAAAATTCACTTACTACACTAATTCACTTGTGCAAGAGACTAACTGGCACATAGTGCAAAGCCCATCTCTTTCCATAGGCTATGGGGAGCAGGGGCTGGCTGCAAAATTCCATTTCAGGGAGCATGACAATCAGGATCCAGATTTCCCAAGGGGGAGAACATGGGGTTTGAACCCCAAAGAATAAACAGTTGAATCAACGGATTGTATACAATATTATTGTGCTATAAAAATATGTTGAGTAAGGTCTTCTATGAAAGCTTGTAATTTTTAAGCTTAATAATTATGTGATGTGTACAGTCTATGGTTATGAATTTATCTATTTGTGTACATAGCTGGGCTCAAATTTTAGCTCCACCTCACAGCAGGACAGTGAGTGATCGGACAGGGAGAAGAACCTCCCAAACCAGGTGTTTTCTTAAAAGCAGACTCAAGCAAGGATTTACTGTACAACTCAGGAAATGGCCACAATGGGCCATTAACTTCAATAGTAAGACATTGAAACAACTAGGGATTTCCCTACATTGAGTATCTATAGTGACTAAAGAAAAAAAAACTGCAAACCCTTTTAAAAATGGAAAGGATTTGAAGTGAAATGAATCCAGAAATAGAGGGACGGCCTCTAGGCCGGAAGCTGTCCGAAAAACATTGGATTAGGTTTCGCTAGGGGGTACACTGTTAAACTGTTCAAAAGGTGACAGGCAACTTATATTAGAGAAGGGATTTTACCTAATATGGAAATGTAAAGCCTGAGGTTGTGTGTCTTTATGTTTATTTACTGTGTAACGTGCATGTTTGCCCTCCCTTACAATTTCATCTCTGAATTGGTGGTTTTTATATTAAATAAACATTTTGTTCATTTCTACCCCAAGCAGGTTTCTGGGATGTAAACTGTGTGGATTCCAAGGTAAGTTGGTATCCAAGAGAAAGGGTCTGCTTTCACATCTTCAGAGGTGATGAACAAAAGGGGTGGGAGTGTCCACGTGTCTGGTAGTTAAGAATTTGGCAAGGAAGGATGTGGGGACACTCCAAACTGGAAGGGCTGTTGGTGTCACCCCTGCAAGAAGTAATTAGGCCAGAGGAAGCTGAGTGAGACCTTGTGCTTGTGGACAGGCTACTGGTGTCAGGGCTCTGAGCCACAGCAGCAGAGCATTAGTGCACCCCAAGATTACAGAGCAAGGAGTGACAGAATCCCTCAGAGGTCTAGGTAGGCCTCAAAGCATCACAGTGGCATAGTTGGTAGTTGTCTCAATGTCTTTTCATAGTTGGCCCACCGTTGTCTTTTCCTGGGTTAAACAATAGATTGTTACTTGAGCCTGGTTTGTGTAAACACCTGGCTTGAGAGGTGCCTCTCCCCGTTGGATCAGTCACTGTCCAAAGTTTGAGCCCAGCTATCTATATACATAAACACATAAATTCATAACCATAGCCTCTACACATCTCATTATGCTTTAGTTTAGAACATTACAAGCTTTCATAAAAGACCTTACTCGGCATATTTTTATAGCCCAACAACATTGTACACAATCAGTTGATTCAGCTGCTTATCCTTTGGAGTTCAAACCCCCTAGTCAACCTTTAGGGTATCTGGACCTTTTTGTCACAAGGATTCTTGTTTTTCATCTGACCTTTCTTTTTTTAAATGTTATTTTTAAAAACTGTTTACATGTGTTCTGAGACTTTTGTAACTGGTCACATTTTATGAATCACTCATATGTGCTCATTCCAGAGTGCTCTTAGTACTATACACGTGCATCACTGAATAATATTTTGGACTTTAGGAATACAAAGCTTTCACCTTTATATGACTAATTCAAATCCAGTTATCCCCAGTTCAATAATCACTAGAATTCGATACCAACTGTTTCCTCGCTCTGCAAAATGAGTTGGTGGTCTCAGTCCAGTTCTTAATGGACTGGTATCCACTTCCACAATTCGCATGGTCAGTCTTGCTGCCCATCCCATCAGAGAGGACATGGCTTAATCTACATGCCTATCTTCTTTCTCTTAAAGCACCCTCCAAGTGGAGACACAAGGCAGGGTTGTGCAAGGAGACTTCTTCAGCCACTGTTCCAATCCACACTGTACTTTACCTGTCCTGTGAATAAATAAAGGTTTGTCTACACTACCATGTAAGTAGTAGTAGCAAGTTGCAGTAGAACCTCAAAGATATGAACACCAGAGAGTTACAGATTGCCTGGTCAACTGGATACCATGTGAAACTGGAAATAACCAATCAGGTAGCAGCAGAGACCCAAAAAAAAGCAAATATTGTACTGTGCCTGTATTGCATCTTAAAAGTAGACACATCTGAGCTGCCAGTCCCCTTCCCCTCCCCACCCCCACCTTGACCCCCACACATGGGGAAACCACTTACAGCAAGATGCTGGGGCTGCCAGCTCAACACAGCCAGAGCCAGCCAGCAGAGCAGAAGCAGCACTGGGGTTTACACCACTTTCACCCCTCCCCCCTCCGCTGGGAAGGGGACATGCTGTTTTTAACACCCCCTCTCCAGGGCAGGAGGGGGACGCTCTGTTTTTCCTCTCTCTCTCTCTCTCTTTCACACACACACACACCCTCTGCTGGGAGGGGGACAAGCTTGCAAACTCATACTATGTAGGAAGCTCAGCTACAGCTGAAGCCTGGCCTGGAGTATCAGCTGCTGGATCTGGAGCCCAAACTGTGCTTTGTTCAAAGTTACGAACATTTCAGAGTTACAGACAACCTCTATTCTCAAGGTTACTCAACCTCTATTCTGAGGTTACTATAACTTACATCGCTCACGGATGTGAAAGCACCACCCCCCTGAGTGACATACATTACATCGACTTAAAGCGGTGTCTACCCCGCTCTAATGTTGGTGAGAGATGCTCTCCCAACATAGCTTCCTCCTTTCGTTGAGGTGGAGTAATTATGCCGACAGGAGAGCACTCTCCCATCAGCGTCTTCACCAGACACGCTACAACATCACAGCCGCACCAGTGCAGTCTCTGAGGTTGTCAATTCAGCACATTTCATTACATTAAAAAAAAAAAAACCCTAGTACTAGACTATGAATTAATGTTACAGCATCTTACTCAGTTAAGTGAGTTTTCCTTTTCTTTTCAGATACTCATGAAAGGAGAAAAATTCTAAAACTTAATAAGTTCAATCTGTTTGATGCAAAAACTAGACATAGGGGAAACTGGTCAGAAAATGGGTGCCAATTAGTTTGAGAAGCAAAGTGATGTGACTTGCATTGATTTGGTATCCAATGGGTGCACAAAATGAATGAAACACACATTAAGGACCATGTTCTTCCCTGCACCAGTACAGAACTTGGCACAGAGACTGTGGGGAGGATAATTGGCCGCTATTCTTTGAGTTGCCCAGGAGTAGCTCAGCCATTGGCACAGACTAGATCAGGGCTGATCTGATTTCTTCCTTGCTGCAACAGCCCCCTTGAGCTGTTGCACACACTGCAAATTAGCAACTCTAATAAATATTTGGCATTATTTGCTCTGCCTTAATTTGGACCTAACTATTTTCCCTTAGGAAGGAGATCTTGTACAACCCTCCTTGGAGCCTTGTCCTGGCTGCCCTGAAAAGTGATTCTTACTCTGCCAGTGTCTAACCTAGTACCCACTGAGAGGAGGCATTTGCAGGTGCTGAGCGAGACGTAGCATCACATTTCCACAGTCTCAAAATAAGCTCTCAACAAGACACGTCTGTTCATTTGCAACTACACTTCAGTTGCCAAAATTGACACCACCTCCCAATAAATCACCAGCCCCCCACTCCAAAACTCATTCTCACTAGCATGTAAACCTGTTCAATGACTAAACACACACTTGAAGAATTTGCATTTGGAAAACAAGATGAACTTCAAACCTTGTAACATTAACCTGAAGCAGGAATGAATATAATAAGGCAATTAGGACAAGCTCCAGGAAAAGAAAACTTGAGCTCAGTGAATATTTTGAGGAGCAAACATTGGTAGCTTGCCACATCGCTATTTAAGATAGTCCCCTGGAAACAACAGAGCTGACTGCACGCTGCATGTTGTATTCATTTCTTGCCATTTTAGAAGATTTTCAGAGGAACGTCTGTCTTACTGTACAGTGACACTTTTTCCCTGCAGGTTTTCTTTGATGCTGTCTTCAGCACCCATCATCACCACTAACTGAATGAAATTTCACCCTTCTTGCCTTAGTAAACCTCTCTGACCATGATGTCCATAAGACCAAATATTTTTCTGCAAACAGAAACTGTCTGTCGTGAATTTCCTACATTTAAAAAAAAATTGCCAACAGCAGCACTCAGCACTGAGAGACACACAGGGTAGCACTGAAACAAGAAACAAGGTCCTCACAGACTGCCTCATGGAAGGACCTATTGACAAATGAGGAGGCTGATCCAAAGCCCATTGAAATCAATGGGAGTTTTTCCATTGACTTCAATGGGCTTTCAGTTAGGCCCAAACGTTATGCCAACATGAGAACTTGTAGAGGACAGCACACAGAAATCATAGAAATGTAGGACTGGAAAGGACCCTAATAGGTCATCTAGTCCAGTCCCCTACGCTGAGGCATTATCTAGACCATCCATGACAGGTGTTGGTCTAACCTGTTCTTAAAAACCTTCAATTACAGAGATTCCACAACATCCCTTAACTACTCTGACAGGAATTTTTTTCCTAATATCTAACCTAAACCTCCCTTGCTGCAATTTAAGCCCATTACTTCTTGTTCTGTCCTCAGTGGTTAAGGAGAACAATTTGTCCTCCTCTTTATAACTATTGCTACACACTTGAAGACCATTATCTTGTCCTCCCTTGGCCCCCACAGTCTTCTCTTCTCCAGACTAAAATAAACCCAGTTTTTTCAATCTTCCCTTATAGGTCATGTTTTCTAGACCTTTAATCATTTTTGCTGCTCTCCTCTGGACTTTCTCCAATTTGTCCATGTTTCCTGTAAGTGTGGCATCCAGAACTGGACACAGCTGGAGCCTTATCTGTGCTGAGTACAGTAGAACTACTACTTCTCGTGTCTTGCTTACAGCACTCCTACTAATACATCCAGAATGATGTTCACTTTTTTTGCAATAGTGCTTCACTGTTGACTAATATTTAGTTTGTGATCCACTATAAACCCCAGATCTTTTCTGCAGTAGTCCTTCCTGTGCAGTCATTTCCCATTTTGTATTTGTGCAATTGATTATTCCTTCCTAAGTCTGATATCCTTCCATATTTCAAGGGGGGAGGCCACCCACTTTGGCCCATAAGGTACCGATAGCACTTGCTGAGTGAGTTCTAATGGCCCTCGTGGCTCCCCGTCTGCAACCAAATTATTATTCTTTATATAGTGCAACAGATATGTCTGGTACTTTATGAGCAAATAAGCCATGTTGCCCTGACCCCACACAGCTTACAATCTAGGTTAATTAAGCTATGTCATGATATTGGGAGTCATGTCAACAGCACGGCAAACAGAGGAATATTACTTGCATTTTGTTCATCATACCCTTTCCGTATTTTGTTTTAGAGTCAAATAAACCTCCATAATGCAATTGTTCTCATAGTTATTTTATTAGTTCCCTTTGTATGTCCCCTGTTCCACTGTACTGTATTGTAGTCACACTTCACGTTGCTTCTCTTAACCCTACCAACCTCCCCCTCCCCCCAGCACCTCCTGCCGGCCCCGCCGATCAGCACCTCCCACTTCCTCTCAGCGCCTACCACTGATAAGCTGTTTCACTGCATCCTCTGGAGGAACTGGGTGGGGAAAAGGCAGGGTGGAAAGAGGCAGGGCAGGGACTTGGGGAAAGGGGTGGAGTGGGGGCAGGGCCTGGGCAGAGCTGCAGGACCTCCTCACCTATGTCCCGGGCCCCGCATCCCCCTACAGATGGCCATGCCTCTGGGCACAGTGTAGATGTATGGCATTTGGGGGAAGCATAAAGAAAATAAAAGCTTTGTCTCAAATAAATCAATTATATTTCCATGGGAGGATGGGAGGGAAGAGAACCCAAACTTGTTGCTTTGCAAGAGTAGCACATTTATAATACACCATAGGTCCAAGGGTAACAGACTCTGCACAGTAGACTCTCTCTCTTTCTATGGTAAGTTGGAAACCCAACTACTTTGTTCTTTTCAGAAAAAAGCATGACTCCTCTTCTCATTTTAAAATATAGATGCTGAAAAAGCAATTTTGCAATATCATTTGTTGAAGAGTGAACAAAAATAAAAAGCCTCATTTTTTTTATTTAACCAAGATCCTCAGTGTGAACTTTAGAAACTCCAAAGAATACAGTAAAATGTCAGCAAATCCTCATCACTCTTGATCCAAACACTGAATTACTTTGTGTGCTGAAGACAATTGTAAGGGAATAGTGGGATTCGGAGAACAGTCTTCTGAATTAAGGCTAATTGTGCAGCTTTTACAAAACAATACTAAGAAATGTTATCTATTATTCTTGTATTGCTAATTAATGAGACATAAATTAGTTTCCTTCCTCTGACCTTTAACTGGGTTTTCAGATGACAACTGAAACCCCAGCAGAAATTTCAACAGTAATATGCAGCATCTTCAAAATGCCATAGCTCTATAACAAATGCAAACAAATACAAGAGTATGACGGGTTTTATACAGGTTTGATGAATGTCTAGCACAAGGAGCTTTGTCATCATGTTATCTTCCTGCAAATGCTCTACACTGAGTAACTATATAGTGCCTTAAAAATTACATGACCCTGTAGAAACTGCACAATGCTTTAGACAAATCTGCTTCACAATCTGATTTCTCATTTTGTTTTCTTTCTACAGTTGCATATTCCCATCTTCATTCTCACCATACCCGTGTTCCCAATTCCAAAAAAGCTTCCCTTTATTCTTTGTCTGTACCTTTGCTCATTTTTAGGTCCTAATACCTTCCTTTCATTGATTATTCTGTTTCCCCTTGGTTGTCTGTCCTATTTTATCATCCAGATTGTAAACCAGTAGGGCCAGATCTTGTCCTCTGCTGAGTGGCTGGGATAGAGAAAAGGCAGCTCGGGGATCTTCCCTTCATCCTTCCCTCTATATCGCGTGCTGGATTCCCATTTACTGTTCAAGAAAGAGTTAAGGATTTGTACCTGCCCCTTCCCTAGCATAGCAACAAAGGGGGTGCAGTCTGCCAGCTAGGGGTTGCCACCAACCCTGCAAACACACATGAGCTAGGAGAACATGCAGTTCTTTTAACAAGGATCATTGACGTAGACGCCACTGTGTGGTGCTGTGGTTACTCCATGGAATCCTGCAAAGACGGGCAGGATTTGGAGAACAGATGCCACAATGGCCAGCAGCACTGTCCCCTCCCTCAGCTCTGGCCAAAGCAGGATTTATTCCCTAGTTTTTAAATCTCTCCTTTTCTGCGTATTATCCCCACTCTTACTTTATAACAGAGCTTGTTATCTTGATTGCCAGGGAGTTTCACCTGTAAATTCCCCAGGAATTGATAACCACAGAACTCTTAGGTGCAGCATACTGAACAGCAGACATATTCAGAGCTAATAGGGATTGTTGCAATGGAATCTCCCATCATGCTCGGACCTGAAGATTGCTAAATCAGTCTGGGTAAAATAAGCAATCCACTGCACCTTCACCCAAAACTCAGGATAGTTTTTCAAAACTGAATGAGTTTGGCTAACCATTGACTTTTCATGCTATCCCATGTATGCACAATTCTCAACTAATTGGTCCCAGCCAGGATCAGACCTGTAATACCAGAATTCTTTGAGAAAAACCTTCTTCTCATGTGATTTACAGGCCAATTTTGCAAGTTCAAGTGTTTCCTATAAGCTTCAGATGTTTATTTGAAATGAACCTGAATTCAAACACCGTTTTGGAGATTTACCCATCACTACTCAGTAAACACATGCACTTTCTGTTCATTACTACTCTAGGTCTTCTAACGGTTGATTTAAGTGTTGCACAGAAGCCTTCCTTCATCCTCCTATATAAATATCATTCATATGAAGTTCTACTTTCACTATCAAGGCTGGTAGCCCTGAGATCAGAATATAAAACTAATTTGACTTTGATCTCCCAGCCTGCATATGAAACTATCCACTCTGCTCTGTGTGCCAGTTCTGTTCTTGTGAGGAGACTGAAATTTACAAGGACCCTTGAGCACCTGATTCTTGTAAGTTACACATTCCCTGTTGGGTCACAAGAACAAAGCCCAAAGCAGGGGTGGGCAAACTACGGCCCACAGGCCAGATCCGTTTTAAGCCAGCCCGTGAGCTCCTGCTGGGGAGCCAGGTCGGGTGCCACGCCATGCAGCTTGAACCAGCTCCGGTGCTCCCGCCGGGATGGGGACCACACCATGCGGCTCGGCCCCGCTCTGGTGCTCCAGCCTAGAAGCTGGGTTGGGGGCCGCACCACGTGGCACCTGGAAGCTGCGGCATGGCCCCACTCCGAGGGTCGCGGGCTGCTCCATGCCTAGGAGCCAGAGAAGGGACATACCACTGCTTCTGAGCCGCTTGAGGCAAGCGCCACCTGGAGCCTACACCCTTGAGCCTCTCCCTACGTCCCAACCCTGTGCCCCAGCCCTGATCCCCCTCCCACTCTCCAAACCCCTCGGTCCCAGTCCAGAGCACCCTCATACACCCCAAACTCCTCATCCCCAGACCCACCCCAGAGACCACACCCCCAACCAGAGCCCTCACCCCCTCCCACACCCCAACCCCAATTTTGTGAGCATTCATGGCCCACCATACAATTTTTATTCCCTGATGTGGCCCTCAGGCCAAAATTTTGCCCACCCCGGCCCAAAGGCAGAGTAAGACACACAACAGGCAGGCATTACACAAAAACAACCTCAGATTTTACTGTTGGTCAGACATCCTGCTGCGAAGCTGAAATTTTACCTATACTGAAGCCAGCCTTCTTTTGGAAGGTTAAGAAACTAATTAGGAAACATTTAAAAAGATGTCATTTTTCAGAGCTGTGTAAAGCTGGGGCCCATCATCCTTGACAACGTTCCTTTAAAACAACAACCCTGAGTTTTGGGAAAGTTTGGATTGCCATCAGAAACACACAGCCCAGACTCTTCCCTAAAGAGTCCCTTTTCCGGATATAAAATTCTGGAAACCCTCAAGATGCTTGTCAATATGATAGCAGAGGCTGGGTGTAATCTATAATTATGATATTCTATATGCTACTTACAACAAGGGATGCCAGTTGTGCTGCAGCACTGGTACCAATGTAACAAGCTCCAAAAAGCAAAGGGTTGGTGAATGGGTATCTACTTTGAATCTATTTTAACACTGGATTTGAAATTCATACTAACACTAGTGAGTGTGTGTTCTGTATAGGGGAGACCACATGCAGTTAAACTGGCTTACAGTAAAGTCTGGGGGAAAGAAAGAAGGTTGTTGGTTTATTCATTATTTTACTTTTACAGAATGACGTTATTGTACACGGAGTTTCATTGAAGCTTGGCATTTTAGTGGTTGATGTCTCTTCCATTCTTACCCTAGTAGTAAGGGCAACAGGGTTTCCTCTTCTCTCTGTCCAAGGCACAGCACAGGTATTGAAGGGTATGTGCTGCTCAGGAAAGACAGAAATAAAAGTAAAGGAGGTAGAGTAGCACTGTATATTAATGACGAAGTAGGCCGTAAAGAAATTAGAAAAGATGGAATGGACAAACCAGAGCCTGTTTGGGTCAAAATCACTTTGAGGAAGAAAGCTACTCAAAGGCTCTCCAAGATAATGCTTGGGATATGCTACAGTCCCGAGGATCCAATTTGGATATGGATAAAGACCTCTTTAATAGTTTTAACTAAATAAAAACTACTGGGATTTGTGGCATTATGGGAGACATTAACTTCACAAACAGATTAGAGGACAAGTCCTACTAATTATAGTAGGACCCTGATTTCCTGGGTGTGATAACGAACACATTTCTTCACCAAATAGTCGCCAAACCTACAAGAAGTGATGCCATTTTAGATTTGGTATTGGTGATTAGTGAAGACCTCACAGAAGACCTGGTTGCAGGGGACAACCTTGGTTGGAGTGATCTTCAGCTAATTCAGTTTAAACTAAATGGAAGATAAACAAAAATAGATCTACAAATATGGTCCTTGATTTCAAAAGGGCAAACTTTTTTTTCCCCAGAGGGAATTAGTTAGGGAAGTGGACTGGATCAAAAAACTTAAGGATCTGAATGTGGCGGCAGATTGGAATTCCTTCAAGTCAGAATTGTAAAAACTATCTGAAGCCTGCATCCCAAGCAAGGGGAAAAATTCATAGGGAAGGGTGGCAGAACGACCTGGATAAACAAACATCTCAATCAGGTGATTACGAGAAAGATTAGATGGATTAGCAAGGAAAGCTACCTCTTGGCGGTCAGAAAGTGTAGGGACAAAGTGAGCACTGCCACAAGCCAAGAAGAGAATTAAAAGGGAATTAAAACCAATAGTAAAAGGTTCTATAGCCATATAAATGAAAAGAAATCAAGGTAAGAAAAGTGGGCCTGCTAACCACTGAGGATGGGTTGGAGATTAAAGATAATCTAGGCAGGGCTCAACATCTCAACAAATACTTTGCCTCAGTTTTTAATAAGGCTAATGTAGAGCTTAGAGGTAATAATAGGGTGGCTAAGGGGAATAAACATATGTAAGTAGAATATCAGAGGGCGAAGTCAAACTCAAACATCTTAATGGGACTATATCGGGTGGCCCAGATAATCTCCATCCAAGAATATTCAAGGAACTGGCACATGAAATTGCAAGACTAATAGCAAGGATTTTTAATGAATCTGTAAACTCGGGTGTCAGACCCTATGACTGGAGAATTACTAATATAGTTATTTTAAGAACGGGGGAAAGTGATCTGAGAAACTACAGGCCTGTTAGTTTGACCTCCATTGTATGGAAGGTCTTGGAACAGATTTTGAAAGAGAAAGTAGTTAAGGACATAGACGTGAACAGTTACTGGGATAAAACAGGTTTCAGAGTAACAGCCGTGTTAGTCTGTATTCGCAAAAAGAAAAGGAGTACTTGTGGCACCTTAGAGACTAACCAATTTATTTGAGCATAAGCTTTCGTGAGCTACAGCTCACTTCATCCGATGCTCAAATAAATTGGTTAGTCTCTAAGGTGCCACAAGTACTCCTTTTCTTTTTGGGATAAAACACAACATGGTTTTACAAAAGGTAGATCATGCCAGACCAACCTGATCTCCGTCTTTGAGAAGATAACTGATTCTTTTAGACAAAGGAAATGCAGTAGATCTAATCTACCTGGATTTCAGAGAGGCATTTGATACAGTTCCACACAGGAAATTATTAGTTACATTGGAGAAGATGGAGATTAATATGAGAATTGAAAGGTGGATAGGGAACTGGTTAAAGGGGAGACTACAGTGAGTCATACTGAAAGGCTGGAGGGAGGTTACTAATAGAGTTGCTCAGAGATAAGTCTTGGGACCAGTCTTATTTAACATTTTTATTACAGTCCTTGGCACAAAATGTGGGAGTATGCTAACAAAATTTGCAGCTGACAGAAAGTGGTAATGTACTGCTAATATAGAGGAGGTCTGGAATAGCATGTAAGGGGATCTGGAAAACCTAGTAAACAGGAAAAATAAAAATGGAATGAAACTTAATAATGCAAAGTGAAAGATCATTCATTTAGAGCCTAACAACAATAATTTTTATTGTAAGCTGGGGACGTATCAGTTGGAAGTGACAGAAGAGGAGAAAGAACTGGGTGTATTGACTGATCACAGGATGACTATGAGCCATCAGTGTGATGCAGTCATGAAAAAGGCTAATGCAGTCCTAGAATCCATCAGGCCAGGTAGTTTCAGTAGGAGACAGGGAAGTGTTAGTATCATTATATAAGGCATTAGTGAGACCTGATCTGGAATAGTGTATGCAATTTTGATCTCCCATGTTTAAAAAAGATGAATTCAAATTGGAACAGGTATAGAGAAGGGCTACTATGATGATGCAAGGAATGAAAAACCTTCCTTAAGAAAGGAGACTCAAAGAGCTTGGCTTGTTTAGCTAACCAAAGGAAGGCTGAGGAGAGATATGATTTGTCTCTATAAATACAACAGAGAGCAGAGGAGTTATTTAAGTTAAACACCAATATTGACACAAGGAAAAACGGATATAAACTGGCCATCAGCAAATTTAGACTTTAAATTAGATGAAGGTTTCTACTATCAGAGGACTGAAATTCTAGAACAGCCTTCCAAGGGGAGTAGTGGGGGTGAAAAATGTAACTGGCTTCAAGACTGAGCTTGATAAATTTATGCAGGGGATGATATGATGAGACCGCCTACAATGGCATGTAGCTGATCTGTGACTGCCAGTAGCAAATATTTCCAATGGCTGGTGTTGGGATGCTGGATGGGAAGGGTTCTAAGTTACTACAGAGAATTCTTTCCTAGGTATCTGGCTGGTAAGTCTTGCCCACATGCTCAGGTCTAACTGATCATCATATTTGAGGTTGGGAAGGAATTTTCTCCCATATCAGATTGGCAGAGACCCTGGGGGGTTTTCACCTTCCTTTGAAGCATGGGGCACAGATCACTTGCAGGTTAAACTAGTGTAAATGGTGGATTCTCTGTAACTTGAAGTCTTTAAATGATGATTTGAGGACTTCAGTAACTCAGCCAAAGGTTAGGGGTCTATTGCACAAGTGGGTAGGTGACGTCTGTGGCCTGCAACATGCAGGAGGTCAGACTAAATGATCATGAATCTATGAGCAGCAGTGATAAGAAGAGGAGCACAGCCAGGATTCTATGGGAAGATGGGGGTAAGACGAGTGTGTGCAGGGTTCCTAAAGGCCATAAGAGCTACAGATCAAGAGCTGGCAGCGTGCCCATAATGTAAGAGCCCTGTGGAAACTCAAGCAGTGCTCCTTCTCTTCACCTCGCTACTACTGCAGGAGGAGGAGAAACCTGGCAGTTCTCTTCCCTCCTTCCCCCCAGCCCTGCTGGGAGTGCCTTTGCTTCAGCTCACAAGGAAGAAATGCTTCACAAACAAGTGTTGCACACAACCACAAGTGTTTGAGAGGTTCACAAATTCAAAACTCTGATGGGCTCCCCCATTCTTGCTGAAAGAAGAGGTTACTTACTGTAACTGGAGGTTCTTTGAGATGTGTGGTCCCTATTGGATTCCAGATGTGGGTTCACATGCCAGAGCCGGAACCATTTTGTAGTAGTGTCTGTTGACCTGAACATGTGTCATTTGCATGTTTGTGTCTGAGGCTATAAGAGGCCGTGCGGGTCAATGCCACTCCAGGGTCCCTCCTACCAGCAAGCAAAGGATGGAGGCACATACTGGAATGCAAATAGAGACCACACATCTCACAGAATCTCTAGTTACAGTAAGTAACCTCCTCCTCTGCTTCGAGTGATGCTCCCTCTGTGGAGTTCAGATGTGGGCAGGCAGCAATATGTGGATGTAGGGACTCATGAGAAAGCTGTCTGTAGGATGGAATGTCCGACTGCTACATCCGTCACTACGGCTGGAGCGATGGTGTAATGAGCAGTAAAGGTGTGGACAGAGGTCCATGTGGCCAACTTTCAAATGTCCTGCCAGAGTACATCTACAATGTAGGCTGACATGGTGGCATGCACCTGCGTGGAGTGAGCCACGGATCCAGGAGGCAGAAGAACCTGAGAGAATGTAGCATTCCTCAATGCAACAGGAGATCTGTTTAGAGAGGCATTATGAGGATAGGCCCTGCAACATTCAGCAATGGTGACAAAGAGCTTGGGTGAAGCATGAGTGCATGGGAGGTGCCCATGCTGACATAGAGAATGAAATGTTTTTGCTCTGAGAGAGGAGTACTGTTTGGGGTAGAAGATTGTTTTGGTTGAGGTGGAACAGGGAGACGGGGTTAAACATGGAGTGCAGGCACAGGGAGACGTTGTCTGTGTGTAAGATGGTACAAGGGGGTTCAGCCATCATAGCCACCAGCTCCCTAATGCATCTCACCAAGGTGTTGGCCACCAAAAAGATCACCTTCATGGACAGGTGGGTGAGAGAGCAGGTCACAAGAGGTTCAAAGGGTGGTTTAGTGAGGGCAGAGAGGACACTGTTCAGGTCCCAAGTGGGGGGTAGGTTTTCATACTGGTGGAAAGACATTCAGCAAGCCTCTGAAGAAGAGAATGGTGATCAGGTGAGTGAAGACATAGGAACCATCCACGGGGGGAGGAAGGCACTGAGTGCCACTAGGTGTACTCGTATGGAGGTGTATGCATGGTGGGGCTGCTTGGGTCCAAAAGTCTCTCTTTAATCCCTTCCTTTCTGGTGAGCGGTATGCACACCCTGTCGACAGGCAGGTATCTATGCAGTGTTATTATAGTTATGTTGGTCCCAGGATATTAGGGACTAGGTGGGCAAGATAATATTTTTTATTGGACCAACTTCTGTCGCTGAGAGAGACAAGCTATTGAGCCATGTAGAGTTCTTCTTCATGAGCTCAGTGAGAGAGAGAAGCTTTCAAACTACATGGAGCTCATGACCTGAAGAAGAGTCCTGTGTGGCTCGAAAGCTTGTCTCTCTCACCAACAGAATTTGGTCCACTAAAAGATATTACCTCACCCACCTTGTCTCACAGGAAGGGATCATCTTTTTGTTCTTAGTCTGCACAGCACCTAGCATAGTGGGGTCCTGATCACATACAGCTGCTAGGCACTGCTGCAGTACAAATAATAAACAACAATAAACTAACAAGTCTAACACTAACTGTTGGCAGCTCTGCCCCTCAACTTCTCCAAATTGGTATTGTTCAGGTTCAAAGGTGGATGAGGAAGGGAGGAATCATATTATTACATTATTGGTTCTGAGGTAGTAGTGCCTAGGAATCCCAATTAAAAATCATGACTCCATTGTCCTAGGCACTGTACAGGTGAGTAACCAAGATGATAGGCCCTGCCTCAGTGATAAGTGGTCACTATAAAATGAATAAGTTAGGCTATCTGCAGGCTCTAAGTAATTGCAAAATGTGTTCTACAGCTTTCCTCCTTGGCCTGTTTATTTCATAATTTGCAAACAATTGAAATACCCTATCTGAAAGTTACAATGGGTTATGCCAATTAAGAAAATCTACTGGTGCTTTGATCCAATAAAGAACAGCATTGCATATCTCAAAAATGTTCATGCATTTTATCTTGTAATTATGCTGTAGTACACAGTTAAATTGAACAATATAACACCTGAACAAGACCTTGTTTGGGAGGGGTGTAAGTCACAAAGGGAAGAAATTTTCATTTTCTGGTTGGACATCCAAGATTCTCTCTAATGCAAGAGTATAAGAGGCATGGTTCCTTCATTTACAAACTGATTTTGATTCCATATTGATTATTTCTTCAATCTCAGAGATACCCTCGGGGATTTACAAAAATTCTGTAGAATCCAAACATCCTAGCAAATCTGCACTGATTGGCCCCTGGCCACTGTAAGGAAATGTGTCCTGCATGGCTGTTTTAGGTAATGAATTAATCTTACAGCTTTCAGTCTGCAAGATTCATTCCGATTTAGTCATTCCCAGTTAGCATCCAAACGTGTAGATGCTTAACTCACCCACTTTGGTCTATATGTTGTGTGGAAATGTCACAAGAATAGGAATTCACTATGTCCAATTATGGGCGGGTCAGAAATATAAAGAGAAGATCTCTTCTAATCATGTTTTGCTACTTCCACTGCAGTTCAAACTAGAGAGGCACAATTCCTTCTTTGCTCCTATCTTGCTTCAATGAGGTTGTAATATGCTACTGTATGAGCCAACATGTTGGAGGTGGAGCCAAGGCTTCACCTACTCCCTACTTAATTGTACTGAAGAAGTAGTAGTGCCTGGCACAGAGCCCCTGTTCCTCCACAGTATCTGCCTACAGTGTTGATCAAGTAAGACTATGAAAAAGAATCCTTAAACAAAAATAAGTGGAGTACATTGTTTATTTCAAGCAAAGTTGTCCACTGTTCTTTGAGAAGCAAAGGAGACACTTGCCAAATATCTGTGGCAGGATTTCCAACAAGTCCAGAAAGGTTTTTTCAACATGAAGTTATGCTGCCTTTATAAAAGGTGGATGCCCATATATCTTTCCACACAAATAAATTTAGAGAAATTTTTGTCAAGTGCAACAGACTCCTACTGATCTACAGTAGCAGCTAAAAAACGCTGACATCAAAGAAAGAATCAGTGGAGTGGAGGATTACTTGAATTGTATAAGGTGGGAAACAACATCCCACTATGAATTATTTTAAATCTCTCTCTAAAGCAAAGAATTTGGAACCAGTCACACACATTCCAATTTACACTCTACAGGATGTGCCTGAGTTGCATACACAAAATGGGCACTTGCATTCCCAGTGTCAAGGGCAGGCAGGCAGACATTTAAATGACATATTTAATAGATGGTGTTTAAGATTGCAAAGCAGCTTCCATGCCTAAAGAAAAAGCCAATATAAGAGGATGACTCTGACCAACTATTTAGCCATGCATATACATTTTCAACCTAATTAAAGGTGCAAATTACTCTCCCACTATCAGAAAATGAATATTTAGGGAAATAGTTTACAATGTCAAAATGGTACTAGCAACTTCTTTTCAGATTTCCACCAATAAGCTTAGGGTCAGATCCTGCTGCCTTTAACTCCCTCTCAAATCAGTGGGGGTTTGGGCATTTAAGACCCAACTTTCAGATATGCTGAGCACCTGCATCAGCAACTGAAGTCCGTATGAGCTGTAGGTCCTCAATCCCTCTGAAGAAACTTAGGCCCTTGGTGCACTACATGGCTAACAAATGCTGAAAAGCATGTTGCTAAGCATAAAATTTGAAACCCATGAAACTAGAAAATCTGACCTCTCTCTTAAGCCTCATTTTCAAGCCTTTTAGTAGGTATTAATGAAAAGCACTGTGTTTTTAATGATCCATCCCCTATTTCCTTCCACTCAAACTGGTGAAGGAGGCGTTTGATCCTGAAGGATGTTTCCATTGCTGTTTGTGAAATGCGTTCTTGTTAAGCAGTCAGATACCACAGCCAGCTCAGAACACAAACTAAAAATAGAACAAAAGGTCCCACTAGATTATCATAATCTATGGATTTATTAATCAAGATATATGTATATATTTGATTCTTGGAGACAAACGTTTTTAAAAAAACCCTTCTACGTAGTGAAAACCATTTGATACCCAATGATTCTAAGATGGAAAAAAAACTAAAAAGAACCTGCTATGATTGGGTAGATCCACTTCTGAATTTTTAACAGGAGCCCACACAACTTGTATGTTTGTTTTCAAGCAATCCAGCCAACGGTAACATAAATCACCCACTCGACCACTTTGCTTCCAACAAGTAGCTGGAACAATCCTTTACGTTATTGGTATTTTGTGTGGCAGATTAGTTTCATATCAAGAAATAGCTTTTCTTTTCTTTTCTACAGCCAGGGCTCTGTTCTAGAAGGTTGCTGTTGGGACCTTACATGCTTCTTTCAGTAACTGAAGAAAAGATTCCACACCATGGACCTGAAGAACTCAGGTCTCAGGGAAACTAGATTTTTAAACAGTGCAGCGTTGGGGAGCAGTGGTGCACAAAGAAGTAAAATACTTTTCTGACTACCAAAGGGACGAGTCTAATTGAAAATAAAGGATTTGTGTGACTCCAACTGTGCACCTAGCTGAGTGCCCTCATTTACACCCTCAAGAATCATCAGTCTTTTAACAGTTTCAGGAAGAAAACTTTTTATGCCAACATTTGCACTCTGATCAACAGTTTCCCATTAACATAGAAGCAGCCTGCTCTTTGTGTTCTTACTTGCAGTATGTTTTTGCTTCCGACAGAACTTTTTCTCTCTCTTTTCAAGTTAAGGTCACTGTAACAGATGAAAACATACAGTAGGTGTGAGGTTATTTTTAATGATGGAGAGACCAAATTGTTGTATAACTAAAAATGT
This sequence comes from Lepidochelys olivacea, assembly GCF_965140295.1. NCBI lineage: Eukaryota > Metazoa > Chordata > Testudines > Cheloniidae > Lepidochelys > Lepidochelys olivacea. Next base: position 73,910,731 of record NC_140417.1, on the reverse strand, counting down.
GAGACTTTCCTCCTTCCCTCCCAACCCCTGAAATGCCTCATAGGTATGTCTTAGAACTTGTCATGCCTGACTCTGAGGCACTTTCACACAATAGTTGCACAATAGTTCAGCACCAACCCTTGGTCAGTCTAATTTATTAGCACAATAAAAGAAATCTCTTTCTCAGCCCTCTCACTTGCCTCAGACATACTGTACTGCAGGATCTACATGGTAGAGATTGTAGGGATTTACATAGGTAGGTTTGGTCCTGTACAGAACATGTAGTTCCTCCCGGTGATTCATGAAGGTAGTCATGGTGGAACAAATGCATGTCTTTTAGAAAAACATTCCATTTTGATTTAAGTTCCAACTGAGAGAGAATCTACCAAGAATATGTATACTCATCCATGTTGTTTTTCACTCAACACTATTAATTTCCATAGAGAGCATAACTTGTGCAGCACACATCCACATGGCTTCTTAAAGATTTGTTGCTTTTGAAATCTTGCTGGACAGAATACAAAGTTCCATCCTAGATGAAAGATGCAATCTATCGGGAGGCTGAGGGGAGACCTGGTATAAGGGACAACAATAAGGGGCTCTCATTACCTGGTAAGAATACTTGTTTCTTTCCAATTTTGTTCTTTAGAAGGAGAAAATTCAGGACGTGATCATGGAAGAAATCCAAAAATTAAGTAGGCAGTGACTAAAAGATTTTTCCAGCCTCTCAGGTCTTGGTCACAGTATTTTATAGCTTGGTCACAGTATTTTATAGCTTCAGTTACATTTAGCCAGCTTTCCATGCCTCAGGCTCTATCTCCAAGCTAGAAGCAATTCCCCCACTAAAAGGAAATTTGGAGACCGCACAGCCATTCTAGTTTGCTGACTAATTGTATTTGAAGGATAAAAATTCATGTGTTGGACCCACATCAGCCAGACATTGGAAAGAAAAGGATTTGGGGATGAAGGAATAAATGTGTGCTTTGGGATTACAGGTTCTGCCTAAAGATCCTATAGCACCTCTTATGAAAACTGAAAAGCATTCTATATAGCCAATCTTGCTGATATGGTGTAGCATGTATTATTGGTATTTCTCCTTTCTCTTTTAGTCTGAGGATGCTTACATAAAAACAGGACCTCTGCTGCTTAGGAGTTTATGCTCTACTTACTCCTTCCCCTCATAAAATCCTAATTGCCTGTTTGTGTGATCACAAGTAGCTTCAACTCTACCACTAAGTGTGACCTCACACAGATTTTTAGAGCTTTTTAAGGGGAGTAAACAGTAAAAGCAGATGAATTCCAGAACAGAAGAGATCTTGTTTCTTTACAGAGTATTTAGAAACAAAAAACAAACAAAGGAGAAAGAATGAATAAGGGAAGAAAAATAGAAAATACATGAGATGGCAGCATAATTGTCTCCAAATAGAATGCTCTGTAAAAAGTTTAGCATGAGGGTCAGCAGCTTTTCAAGTATAAATGTTGGCAATTTTTCCATGTCCGGAGGGCATTCTTAGTATTAAGCACTTCTGTATGTTGGTTGGAACTGTACAGTATATTTGGTTGGTTTAGCAAAAACCAGCTTAGTTCTATCTTGCATAACTAGGTTATAAAGTGTGTGTATGCATGTGCACACATGAGTATGTACAGGATCTCAGTTTTTAGGGTGCATATGATAGAAATAGGGGGAAGAAAGGAAAATACAAAGCGGATTTCTCTGACTGACCACAGATAACATTTCCTGTTGGCATGCAGCTCTTTGAAATCTGGCCTCAGCCTCTTTGCTGCTCCTCACAGAATTGTGACCTCAGTCAGGTTGATAGCCATGTTTGAGAAGAACAATTAGTAGTCCTGGCTGTACCTCAGAATATGCTTTTGATACTTGATGAGTTTCATGGTGTCTGCTAATTGTTCTGAATATGAAACTGCATTTGCCTGCTAAATAAATTCTTTTGGGACCCGCTGAACAAAACTAAATCAGTTTGGCATGTGGAATCTTAATCCAAGCTGCTAATTCACTGCATCTGTAAACCAGAGAAAAGAGCCTGCTTTGCTTACAGAACACTCTGAGGGTGTGAGAATGGGATGCAGATTCACACCTGTTTCTCCACTCCAAGGAAATTCCCCAAAGGTTATGTCTTATCATTGAAAGGAATGGAATAACATGCCATCTGGAAGTTCAGAACAACAGAAATCTGAATGATTAAAGCTCAGAGTTACCACCATATTCCCCCACACGCCATCTTCTCCCAACTGATCCCCAAATTCTTCCTCTACTAATAAGCTTAGTGAGCAAGAAACCCCAAAAGCTTGTGAATTAATGTGACAAGTATTTTTGCTACTGCAGAAACCCACTGTGGATTCTCAAATACAGAGAACTTTCAATCCCCTTAATACTAACCTTATATTTCACCTGTCTCTATAAGGGAAAGCATCTCTAAAACATTACTGTGATGGGAGGTATAGAAGCATAACTGGGTAGATGAACTTCAGTTGGTATCCCACTGTAGTGCATGTGATCCAGAATTTTCAACCTCTGCAAACACTGGTGAACTGCGAAACGTATTATATCTGCAGACCTATTCAAGAATTTTCCTTCTGCCTCCCATTTAGAGCACAATTTAAAAAAATCACTATGATGCTGGATTAAGTGAATGGCAGAGTCCACAATTTAAAGTCTGCTGTATACAAAGATCTCTGCAGCCATCATTATACTAACACTAGTACACATACATAGGTGAACAGCAAGTCTGATTCAGAGTTCCTTAATGCCTATGTGAACCATGCCTGCCTTAGCAGTTCTGTAATTGTTCCCTTTAGCCTGTGATCCAATGACAAGCTTAGATGATTGAATGAACGCGACATGCTCCATCCCCCTTTTCCTAATTCTTCTGGGATTACCAAGTAGATCTTGGCAGAGTTTCAGAGCGGCTTTGGCTAACAATTCAATCTTGGCTTTGCAGCCTTACAAATCCTACTGTGCAGGATGTTAGAAAGGACTGGTAGGTTGAGAGAGCTAGACTAGCACAAATCCTTACAGAAAGCAAAACAATTAGTACCGGATCTTGCCTACACAGGCTAAAATTTGAAATGCCCAGAAAATCATGTTAGAATCATTACAAACAAAAAAGTAATCTGCAAACTGAGTTTCTAATATACATGACTTCACATTCAATTAAAACAGAATAAGGTAATTATTGTGTGTTACACAGCAAATTAAAATAATAGCTATGTAATAAACATGTATTGACACCATCAAACATTAGCATGTGTCACTGTCTTAACACAGAGTTACAACGGAAATTTGTACATTTTCAAGTTCAGGGGGGTAAAAAAAAAGTTCCTCTTTTAAAAAAAAATTGATTGTAATAATGCCTCCATATTTTGAGATTCCATTTTATTCTCAATTGATCTTGGACAGTGATAATCCTTCATCACTGGAACCAACTGCTGTACTGAGCCATGTGAATGCTCCTGTCACTACTGCTTCTGTACTTCAGGGACTCTGTCACTACTCACCAGCTCCTTCAGTTTTAATTCATCCACTTCCAAGTCTGCCTGAAATACAGCTGAAATCAGTAGAGTACACCCTCGCTATAAAGAACCTGTCGGGATCCAAGCCTTGTGTTTGTTATAGCCAGGGGTCATTACCACAAAAGGAAATCAAAATAAGCCATAAACTCCTGGAGTAGGTTTATGAAGTCACCTTGGATAAAGGCATTAGCTAAATTAATTAATTTATTAACAACAATGGCTATAAGTTGGTCAGGAAAGGAGATTTTAGATGATTCCTGTGACTTTAGCTCCAGGATCTGGGCTGTCAGCCCCCGCAGTAACAGGAGGTAGGGTGGAGCCTGCTCCTTAGTTTCTGCCCTTGGGCTCAACCCTGGACAAAAGATGCGTACAGATGTGCAACATCACCCCCCCCCTTTTAAAAAAACAATACAGTACTGAACAGTAGTTGGATTCCAGGGACCGGTTCATTATAGCTGGAAGTTCATAGTATGAAGGGCGTTATAGCGAGGGAGTATTGTACCATATTTCAGGTGGAGGTGTTCTGCAGCACCCGCTGCTAGAGAGGATATGAAAAGCACGGCATTCAAATCTGTCACATTCAACCCAAAATGCAGGTGGACCAAAAACTAAAGCAATGGTATCTGATTCAAGTCTGAATGCTTTTCATGCCCACCCCACCTAATGAAGGCTGCTGATCACCACCTGCTGAAGAGAGGAACAATTAATTAACAGCATTGTTTGCCTCAGCTTCACCCAGACCATGACTCAGATGGACTGAGTCCAAGTGGTTGTCTGGAAGGAGTGAGCAATGAGAGACAGACAGCTGCAGCCCCTGATAGTAAAGCAGCCACAACAGAAGAAGTTATTGTAATTTAGGAAATTGGAGGGTTCAGGATCCTACAAGCAATAATATCTATTGCTCTGGAGACTGACTTCCACCTGCACCAGGAATTAAATGTAAGAGTTTGAATCATGCTGCAGATGGAAAAATACTTTTAAATGTGCCTGATGTTGGTACTGTCCAACAGAACCTCCTCATTTTAAAAGCAAACATTTTAGTACAACCACACTTCAGTAATGCTTAGCTCTTATGCAGCACTGAGTATCCCCATTTTAAAGAAGGAGAAACTGAGGCACACAAAGATGCAGCAGATATGCCTTAGGTCACACAATGGGTCAGTGACAGAGCCTCAGCCTCCTAATCTAGTGTTACATCTACTGGCCTACACGACCACCCCTTAATGTTATAGAATTTTAACTCAAACAGGGTTAACCAATAAGAGTCTACAATAGATGGAAATATCAGGAAACAGGAACACTTTACAGATACAAATGTGGCCAATAAAATATTATAGTTATAAGGAAAGAACCTGCCTCTCTCCAACTTATTAGTTATATGGAACACTGATTAAAAGCAATACAAAGAGAAAGGACCTTTCAAAAGCCAGGCAAGCCCCAAAGCATAACACTACAGCTGGAAATATACACGACCCTTTCCAGGTCTTAATACATTTGGAAAATAAAGAGCCTTTTAAAACCTTTACACAGACCTGACTGCCAGCACAGTATCTATTTTATTAAGACAGCAAAAGATACTCTCACCAGCTTCATCCAAGCCATCACTCACAAAGACAAGGTAACTATGCAAGGCATATTGTGTATCATGCTGAACTGGACAGTTTTACCATTTTTTTTTAATTTGGACACAGGGCTTCAAACTTGTTCACATAAATGAATTCCAGGAATACGGGAAGAAAACTACAGCATAGTCTCTTGATCAGCCACATAAGGGATCTCCATATTAGCCCTTGAATGTTACCATATATGAAATCAATCTTGCTCAGCATGGGAATAGGCAGAGGAATGACATGGAACAGATTAAGGTATAGATCCTTGGATCCAGCTGACCTCCACTTGGCACAAGGCAAGCGAGTGGGCAGAAGGTTTCTGACACTTTAAGATCTTGGGTGTGACTGGAGGCTGGTTTAGCTCCAAGCACAAATTAAAGAATCTGCAGGATGATCTAATTTGTGCCAGCTTGCAACATTCCCTGGGATTCACTACTCTGCCAGGGATGGGCAGAAAAAAAGGGCTCTGGTTACTTCCCAACCTGCCCTACGCCCGGGTCAGGCATGAGGATAGGGCATAGAACTGGCTACACTAGCTTTACACCATATAGAGATTTCCCTACACAAGGGAAATCCTCAGCTGCCCTGTTAATGCAGACTTGTGTCCCTTTTGCACCACATGAGTAAGCAAAGAGAGGCTAGAGCAGGGGCACAGATTGGACCCACTAAATCCACTGAAATAACTGTAGGTATTATCCTTGTCAAAGTGCCTGATCTCTTATTTTAAAAAGCAGACAGATTCTCCACTCTACTGCTTAGCTCAATACAAAGCCACAGGGTTTCAGACTAATCCTTTCAGTCAGTGGGACAGTCCTGCATTGAAGCCAATGGCAAGTTACTTGCTAATTGACTTTAATGGGAGCAGAAGCAGGCCCAATCTCTCTTCATCCAGATCACTTAAATTGTCAGAACTCACTCCAAAAGATTCATTAAGCACTTGGATCTGACTCTCATTGAAGTCCTGGCAAAGTTCACAATCATTTCAGTGGCTCAGAATCAGATTCTAAAGGTCTTTTAGCATGCACAGCCCACACTAAGAACATTTTGGTAAAATGGTAGCTACTCCCATGATATAGAAGCTGTATTCAAAAGTTTTTGTATCTAGGTTTTCCCTACAGTGTAAAGGACTAAAGACTTTAAAATAAATTAAAAAATAGATATAATGACCCTAAAGATTGTTGGACTCATTTGCACGTATAAACTACATTAGCTGACAGAATGCACACATTCTCCCCTCCTCTTTACCCCGTTTCCCATTCGTATTAGCTAGCAAGCAGTATTTCCTTTGAGTAAACAGATTGTCAGTGTCTTGACCTGTATTTTCCACATATCCTGAATGATGACGGCACTCAGGCATCAGTAAGGTTATCTTTTTTTTAAAAAAATCAGTCTGATTACATTAAAAGTTCAGTTCACTGACCATTTCTCCTCTCATTAGCCTCACTTTTAAAAAAAAATAGCACCGATGCAATCCATATGGCAAAACCAGGAAAGATTCTGCCATCAGAGAGACAAGTGGGCGAGGTAATATCTTTTATTGGACCAACTTCTGTTGGTGAAAGAGACAAGCTTTTGAGCTACACACAGCTCTTCTTCAGGTCACACGGCCACAACAACATTGCAGATTAAGATATTGTTAGAGTTCTTATCTTTTAGTTATGTTTATCTGGAAATGTCTTAAATGATAAATCATCCATTGTTCAGAATGCTGCTACCTCTGCACAGCAAGAGGCAAAGGAGAGTATGGAGAAGAGAAGCAATGTTCAAATTTCCCCTTTGAAAATACAGGAGGGACTCTTACAAATCGTAAATTGGATTTGTTCAGTCAACTAAAACCACAATGTTTATTCTGCATGGGACCCCATCACCATACTTCGTAGTTCATCTACCAGACATAGGAGAACTGACCTCCTATTATTAGAGACACCGGGAGTCCTTCACATTCCAGTCTTGGTGCTGGCTCCGTTCCAATACTGCTTCCTGCTATCCCAGTGATTCTTTGTCAACCTAAAGTAATCTCATGGCTTGTGAAACTGAACATTGAGCAGCTGTAGTACTACTCGATGCAAGCAAAGTTGTAGGACAATTAGCATTTTTTAAAAATTAAAACATATCTGGAAAGGTTTGTCTGAGATTCAGCTAGTCTCATTTGCGCTCTAAACTTTGCTGCGTTCCAGACAATTTAGCAAAGGCAACAACGTTGCCCTTTTAGATCCTATCTATAGTTTGTGTGAAGTTTTACAGCTAAAAAGCAAACAAAATTTGCCACTGGTCACTCGGATAACGGACTTAAAAAGGAATTCCAAAGCATATTTATTCTTCAGATTTATATTGGAACATCTCAGACTCCTCTTTATCAGTAAATCACTCGAATGCTACACTGGTATTTATTATTTAGCCCCATTTCTCACAGATGGAGGAGTCACAAATAATTAGCTTAATTGGGATTGGGTGGGAGAAGGGGCTCCTGCCCACAATGAGATTTTGTTTCTTTGAGCAATTGCGTGGATTTAAGGAAAGTACATAAACAAAGATGGGCGTAGGGAAGGGAAACACTGTGTAACATGCTTTAGCACTAGGAGTAATACAACATAAAACTCAACAATGAGCCTGTAAAACCAGGGTGAAGATATACAAAAAAAATGTGGAGAGTAGCCAGAGCACAACCTCATTCTTCTCCATACAAACCAAAGATAGCAAGATGAAGTATCTGAAAGAGTAAAAAAAGGAAGCTATTTTTATCCAAGACATTTAACCATAGAGAAACACACTGCCTCGTTGGAAAGAGCAGGCTTTTTATTAAGACGGGGGTTTAGAAGGCATGGTGGGAAATGGTGCACTCCCATTTGAAAACATTAACTCTGAAATACATCTGAGAGGTACTGAATTCAGTCCATTTTGAAGATTGATAGAGACCACACTCTTGTAAAAGCAGACCCTGCTGTCTTCTCAGTGGAAGATCTTTCATGCCAAGTTCACTAGGAGTTTTAGCTTTAAAACAGAAGGGAAAAAAAAACATGGAAGAGGCCCTTTAAAGCAACAAGGCTTTCTGTTCTTTTTGGTATTGTTTCACAGAACAGAAGTTTTTCACACCTTTATACAGAACCGTGAGAGGTGCTGCAGTAGTTCTCTTGGTGAAAATGAAAGTACATAAGATTAATTGGCCACCTTAAGGCACTGAAACAGAAGGGCATTTGAAACAAATATGTAAGGGTGAAAAATGGAAAGTAATTAACCTTTTTGGCTCATCTGTCTCTTATTTCTATGCTTGCAGTGCAGCGTGCAGGTTTGTCACAGCAATGCAAACTTTACTGGGGTTTTATTTCAAACATACTGGAGTATCAGCTTTAGAGTTCTTCAATGTTCTTTACGTGATGGAAATAAAATGTTCCTGTTTTGATTCCTCAGCAGCCTGGATGTGAGACTATATAGTCTATTTCCAAAAAGGCAAAAAAACAGCAAGATCAAAGTGAATTCTTTATTCTGGGAACACCTTTAACAGCACTTTTCTCTCAAACCCTTTCCTAATCATCAGTACATTAGGCTTGCACTAATAATAATGGTAGACAGACAGAAGCTTGGAGCTGTTCTCTTCAAGTACTGCCATGTGCTCCTCAGAAGCTGTAAAAGACATCAAAAAAGCCACAGATGGCCAATGGGAGCCGTAAGTACAAATCTGATGATGACTATACACTGTCTTGCAATGCAGACTAGAAAGATTACCAGTGTCCAGACTATAGCCTGAGAAAAGGAAAAATAAAGATTCTATATTTTAAACATTGAATGGCTTATAAAATATTTTTCAAAGCAAGTATGATATTTTAGATCATCCTATTACTCTGTGCAAGTGTGATAGCTTTAAGCTTTAAATCCCTAACAACCTTTTGTTTCTCACATTTGAAGTGGGCTCTCTAGAAGTCTCCTTTGATTAAAGGTTCTTTTATTTCAGAGTGCCTGATCCTGCCCACTCTGAAATCAATGGCAAGACTCCCATTGGGGCAGTCCTTCCTCCTGCTGCTCTGTGGGTGCGAGTACAGCCAAAGTTCCACAGCTTAGCTGAGATCAGCTCCATTGAGTACTCTTCCCGTCCTGGATGGGAGGCCTGCCACCAACAGCAGTGGCCACAGAGGTCTCTCCATGCAGAGACTTTGGTACAATCTGTTCTCAGCCGAGTGACGTGTAGGAAGCTCAGCCAAGGGAACACATGCCACCAGAGTTGGTGGATAGTGTCAACAGTGTTGTCAGCCAAGACCATGAACTCATTGACGTGAAAATAGTCTCCTTCTGAGAAAACTGAGTGTCTGGAAGAGCTGCAGAATCCCACTGTCTCCTTTACCCTCCCCAAACCACCACCATGACCTTCCCATCACCATACCAAAAACTCCACTGTCCTAAGTATACCATCTTCTCACTGTAGTATTGAGAAAGAACCAGAAGCTCTCAAGGGTCTTTTCACAATGGAAGGGCCAGTAAGGAGTGTTTGTTTCCTGCAGCATTCGTCCTATTTAATTTAAGAAAGAGAGTCTTCTGCGACATGGACATGTTTCCTTTAAAACTGCCAGCTGTTTTTTCCTGTAGGATTTCAGACACACAGGGATTTTTCTTTCTTATATGAGATGACCATTTCCTACAATTTATCATAAGACCAAATGGAAATCTGCCAAAATTAAGATTTATTCCCGATAGTAAGAAATTGATTATATCCAGACTCCTTACTAAATTGCATTGCAGTAGACATCAAGAGAGACAAAAAAACTCCTTACAAGCTAATATACAAACTTGACTAGGTTTGAATTCCACACCGTCTCTGGTCATCTTAGAGCTTTACTTTCCCATTCCAAATATATTGTAATGCTGTCCTGGAGAGCACACCCACTGATCTTCAACACCCTGTTCTCTTCCCGCATCACACACGATCTGAAAACTGATGCTGTGCTTGCAGCACAAAAACAAATAGTGACAGCAGGATTGCCAAAGCTTGAAGAGAAAAATCTTGGCACTGCAGAGGCTACAAAATATGCCAATGGCTTCTGCTGAATACTCCGTGCAGATGTGGTCACCACATCTCAAAAAAAATATATTGGAATTGGAAAAGGTTCAGAAAAGGGCAACAAAAATTACTAGGGATATGGAATGGCTTCTAGATGAGGAGCGATTAATAAGACTGGGACTTTTCAGCTTGGAAAGAGACGACTAAGGGGGGATACAATAGAGGTTTGTAAAATCGTGACTGGTGTGAAGAAAGTAAATAAGGAAGTGTTATTTTTTTCTTCTCATAACACAAGAACTAGGGGTCACCAAATGAAATTAATAGGCAACAGGTTTAAAACAAACAAAAGGAAGTATTTTTTCATGCAATGAACAATCAACCTGTGGAACTCCTTGCCACAGGATGTTGTGAAGGCCAAGACTATAAACGGGTTCAAAAAAGAACTAGATAAGTTCATGGAGGATAGGTCCATCAATGGCTATTAGCCAGGCTGGGCAGGGATGGTGTCCCTAGCCTCTGTTTGCCAGAAGCTAGGAATGGGCAACAGAGGATGGATCACTTGATGATTATCTGTTCTGTTCATTCCCTCTGGGGAACCTGGCATTGGCCACTGTCGGGAGACAGGATATTAGGCTAGATACTCTGGTCTGACCCAGTATGGCCATTCTTATGTTCTTAGGTCACTAGTCTGAATTTAGTCCAATTCAGTAGCGAGCAAAGGTTGTTGCCATCTGATGCTTTGATTTAGTAAGATGCTAAGCAACTTCAGCTTCTGAGGGCATGCAGCATCTCATTGGGTTGGATCCCAGAAGGCCACTTGGGTACATGTTTGAAATGGGTTGGTGAACTCAGTCCACAGTTGGGGCAGCTGCACATAAACACCATCATCTCACTTGTCACCTTTGCTGATACTCTCAGCAGAGAAGCCAAGGACTTGAATGGGTGTGGAAACTGAACAACCCTCCCCACTCCACACTAGAGGTGGTTCCTCCAATAAGAGCTGTGGCATATTAGTAAAGCTTTGTTAGAAAACTTGCAACTATGCTGCTCTGGGAATTGAGAGAGAACTGCAATCCCCCCTGCTGTCAATAGGGCACTTTTCACTGAGCACTAAAATTCACATGATAAAAAGCAAACAACCTCCTCCCCAAAAAAAACGTAAACAGGCACCACTGTGTGTTAACTGAAGGAGAGCAAGAATAGCAGACAAGCATTATAAAGAAAACTCATTTTAATTCTACAGTTAAAGTGTAGTTACCATTAAAGTAGTAATTAAGTAATATATTCTAATTAAAACTAATTTGTTTACAATCCTATAGTTTGACACATTTAGGTGTCTGTATGTTTCTGTATATAACTTATTTATGCAAATAAATCACCATGTGGAGGTGATATTAATGTGATAAATGCAACACATTTTATCATGCCTTTTTGACCACTTCCCCTGCATTATTCCATCCCCCGAGAACAACTTTCACTCCAACCTCCTGAGGAGCTTCAAACAAACTTAATTTTTGAAAAAATGATTGTCCCCCCCCTCACCCCCCCCAAAAAAAGTGGAATTCCCTTCTGTCCTCCCACCTGAGAAAAGAAGTAGAGAAGAGAAAGGGGGGAAAGATTGGTCTAAGCTACAAAATACAATATTTAGTCCCATTCCACTTATAGGTTTACGGTTCAGTATCACATAAACCCACAAAATTAAAACTCTGAGCTGCTCAACACAGCATTTAGTTCTAACTCTGGAAGTCCCAAGACACTGGACTTACAATTTGTAACATTTTTATGGATTGCAAGGCTGTTTTAGGTCACTTTTATGAGGTGTTTTTAAAATGTATACGTTTTAATTTTCTCCTTCCTCAGAGTACAGATACTAAGGCAGCCTGACTGTGTAGGTGGAAGGATACAAAAAATTGATCCAATAAAAAACTAATATTATAAAACATTTTTACTCCTTTTTTTTCTACAAAATGTGTTGCATACACAGAATACATGATAGCCAGGGGTCATATAAAACAATTTATTGGCATGCATTTTAAATGTCCACTCATCCATCCCAAACATGTTGATAAAATCATTATGTCCCATGTAGTCTCAATATATAACATGAGGGAAAACAAATAATTTAAGGTTCCTAAGTGAAAACAATGTCACCTACCAGTATGTCCTAATTTACAAAACCCATACACTTAAAAGGAAATGAACAACTAAGGACATTATTAATCTTTCACTGCCCACATGATGACAAAAATTCACTGCCCACACGATGACAAAAATCCACACGATCTGTACCAAGTGTTCATATTTCATCACAACTTTAGCCCTGCATGTTGGTTTTATTTTTTTCTATTAATTTTTCCTTCTTGATTTAGATATACAAATATTTTTATGGGATGTTATATGGGAAACATTAATATATGTATTGACAAAAATATGAATTATAGTGTAGTTATATGTTTTTATAATTCCATAGCAAAATGCATAGCTATTCCTTCATAGAGAAATTATGTACAGAGCTTGTTGAAAAAATAGGAAAATACTTCACAAACTTTTTCACAAAAAATTTATCCCTTTTTTTCACAGAAAAATGTTGACTGTCTTTTTTCAAGTCAACTCCAATTATGTGTGTGGATTTGAGACTTACCAGGACATTTCTTTTTAAGAATAGTCTGATAATGTGTTTATACTATGAAATCCATTATCCTTATTCTGCTCCTTATTCAGGTAATTCTAAAAGTGGCAATGCTTCAACAAAAAAACTTCAAAAACAGACTCCAACGTGAAACTGCAGAACTGGAATTAATTTGCAAACTGGACATCATCAAATTAGGTCTGAATAAAGACTGGGAGTTAGGATTTAAGAACAAACCTATACATTGTAATAACGTAATGATTTGGTAGTAGTTTTCTTCTGGAAGTTAAGAATAGTACCGCCAGTTTTGTCATATATGTGCTGAAGTGTATCAAATAAGAACATATGAGTAGTCATACTGTAGTAGTCAGTTGCATTCGCTTTATGCATGGCAAAACAGATCATCTTGCTTCACTGTTTTGTTACCAACAAGAACATAAGAACAGCCATAATGGGTCAGACCAAAGTTTCATCTAGCCCAGTATCCTGTCTCCCGACAGTGGCCAATGCCAGGTGCCCCAGAGGGAATGAACAGAACAGGTAATCATCAAGTGATCCATCCCCTGTCACTCATTCCCAGCTTGTGGCAAACAGAGACTAGGGACACCATCCCCTGCCCATCCTGGCTAATAGCCATTGATGGACCTATTCTCCATGAACTTATCTAGTTCTTTTTGGAACCCTAAAATAAGACTCTAGAAATTACTGAAATGCTAACAATTTTTTCTTATATAGACCTACAAAGAGAATATGTTGGACTAGTGAAGATAATTTTTAACTCAATTTTTTGGGCGTCAGGTGAAAATCTCTAGGTTATTATAAAGTGGACTTGACAGAACAATTACACTACATTCAGTTCTAGAAAAAATAAAATAATGTTTGTTTGCACGGAGTCTCCAACCCAGTCATTCTCCCATCCCATTACTGGACAGGACACAGTTTCATCAAACTGACCTCTTGTGCTGGACCATACCCAGTATTCTTATGTTAATATACTGCTCCAGTTGGACTGAGACAAAATCTCAGTGACAGCTGATGTGTAGCCGTGTTTTAGAATACATTACATACATCCTCGTCAGCTAACGTAAGCCATGAAAGTAGACTAAGCTGGCAGCAGTGAAGGCATAAATCTCATACATCATAGCCTTAGAATTCTTTATTGTCATCAGCCTCATTACTTAGCAGCTGTTTTATCTTCTATCCTGCATTCTAACCTTTTAAAACCACATGGCATGGAAATGCTAAAAGGCTGTAAAAAGGCATTTTTGGAAAGGGAAGGACTGTTTGTTGAACTTTAGTCTGCTGCTGGCTGACTTTTCAGATGGATAAAATTGTTTATAGAGATGCATTCCCTTGCTAATAGAAACATCTTGCAGTTGCTTACCTACAAGAAGGTTCTGAACAGCACTGTACATATTTTTCTAAAGTTTTCAGTATTCCTTCTCAGAGCAAGTGTGAAAGCTGTTGTGAATGCAAACTGCTGGTTAGAGGTTTGGGGCCAAATTCATCCCTAGAGTAAAATGAGTGCAAATCATAACAGTAGTTATGTCCACATAATTAGTGAATTTGGCCTTAAAAGGCCAAAATTTAGCAGTGATGTCCTCCTTACAAACCCAGTTACAGTAGATATTGCTGACAATTGTAGAAACCATTCTCTGGATCTGACAAGAGCTGCAGATTCCTATGACAAATCGTAATGGGCCAGATTGAAATGAGGTCTAGTCTAATGTTCCTCATGTGACAATCAGTGATGGCTACTGTAGCTCAGAGTTTACAAAGCAGCATATAAGTGATTCCTATATTTTAAAATATAGGACTTAATGGCTACACTTGTGTACATGCATAGTCAGGACTTAAACCAGCAGTCCAAAAATGATGGCTGTATCAGATGAACAAAATCTCCCTGGAGAAGTGGGTAGGAACCATGCTAAGCTTTTCACAGTTGAAAGTATATACACTGCATAGTACATTAGAGAAGCCATAGAATGTATTGTAAGAGCTCATGGAAATACAGGTAGTTTTAGAACTCCCATAGCTTCAGTTTCTATCTAATAGACTTTTCACATATATTTATGTTTCCACGGTCTGTAAAACAAATTAATACAACTTTCTTGTAATTCGCAACATGCCATTTAGGTTTACAAAAGGTGAAATAGTTTTGCTCCTGTTCTGGGTAAACTATCTCACAGCATAATTACTAAGATCTGCAATAAGCCTATGCAAAAAATTATCTGTAACTTCTGTTTACAAAGAGCTAATTATTAGGGCACTGCAATAAAGAACTTGTTTAATTTCATACACTTGTAATTTGTATGAATAAGGTATCTAATAGAGACAGAATAAAAATGAGCTCCCTGTTAAACTGCCAGGAAAAGATGTACCTAATTATAAATTACAATAGGACACAACTGATGCTTGAAGAAAGTTGCTTTGGTTTCCTAATACCCGGTCTTTGTAATTATATTTGGAATTCAAACTATCAGGTTTTTCCAAACAGTCTGACTGGTTGTTTTCTTCTAATTTCTCAGAAGAGAATATTGTTGCATTGCACAAGGTACTCACTGCTTTGCACATCTGAAATCAGGTGTACAACACTAGCACTCAATTTGCTGCTTGCATTTTACACCCACTCTGCATAGGTGTAAACAGCTATACAAAGTGTAATGGCAGGGGAGTGTCAGGCCAAACATTTACCTTGCATGGGCCTAGCCAGAGTCTTTATTCACAGCATGAAACTAGATCAGCAACTTCTGACTGTACAACCTTCTGGACTGAACTCTGACCTCTCAAAATTCCCACAATCCCTATGGTTCATTGAAAGGAGAAATACCATCATTAATTTCTTGCATATAATTCTAGAACATGAACAGACAGACATAGCTTGTAGCTTCACATTTTCTGAGAAGGAGGAGCATAAAATTCAACAAAAAAGCCTAAAATGTGTCAAATCAACCTATAAAAATGGAGATACCCAAGTATTTCAGCTCACGTCTCACACTTCCTGCGTCTAGCCCCCTTCACTGTGGTAAGTGGTTGCCCTTCTGCTCTGGGATAGCTCTGGAAATGATTAATCCTTTGCCTAGCTATGCTTTAATGGTGCACACTGTATTTATAATAAAATGAGAATGTACAGTTAGTAAAAGCAGTAATTAAGTCTGATTTGTTAACCACATAGTTTTAATATGTGCTGGTGAAATGCTCCTTTCTTGGAGGGCAGTAGCTGACGGCTGACATTTACCATACGAACATGTTTCACAAGCATGCCAAGTTTTCTGTTCTAGCTGCTTTATGTGATGACTGCTGCAGCTCAGGTGTTCAAAATATTCTTTTTCAAGCTCTAAGACAGCTGGCTCTCCATGGTACTAGTCAGGCCTGCACAGATTCTCTGTTCTCTTTGCCTCACCTCTTTATTTAGGTTAGCCTGCATCAGCCAGCCCATAAACTCACTCCTTAACCAATCCTTTGCTGAGCTCTATAAAACCAAGAGAAATCATTCAATAATACAGGAAGGCAACCAAAGAAAAGTGTAATCTGCTAAAAGAGCCAGGTGGCTCTGGGATTAACCCTGCTCTCATTGCAGTCAATGGCAAAATTCCCTACTCACATCTATAGGAACACGGAGAAGCCCCTGTGAGAAACCTGGGATAATTTCAAGGTGTAGGGAGGGGAGAAGATCAGTAGAGCCCATAGTGACATGAACAATCTGTTCTCTCATAACAAGCAAATAGATCTGGAAAAACTGTGGGAGATACACAACTAACTCTTCCCTCATAACATTAAAGTCTCTCTCTTGAGCCTGAACATCCTAAAGTCCATTTCCAGGCTTACAGCAGGCCCAATCCTGTTCCCACTGCAATCAGAGAAAGTTTTGCCACTGCCTTCACTGAAGCAAAAATGAGCCTATGTTTTCAATTGGCAAACTCATATTCTGCCCCTCAAACAGATCACATATTTTTTTTAAAAAAATGCAACACCTGATTACTTGCACTGCAGAACATTGGAAATATTTCTGAGAATTAAAATATATATTACGTGTTAACCTTGCTGTGAAATATTTGTGTGTGAACAGTCTAAAAGGAGACTGGAATTTTAGAGACGGGACAGAAATCTAATTTCTCTATATATCATGCATTAGTGTAAAATCCTAGTAAAACCACCCTACCAAAAACATGCAGACAACTGTTTGCCTGTTCATCTGCAAGTTCAATTTCTAGAGTTTGTCAGATTTAATAGCAGCCAAGATGTATTGTTTGACGGAGAAAAGGAAACCTGCAGCATGCATTTGAGAGCTTGGATTTCATCTGAAAAACATGGCTCATTTCCAGGGGCGAGTGGCAAAACACTCTCCAATCTGGGCTTGAAGTAATATTTTCCCTGCCTGAAAAAGTTTGCTCTTCATATATAGCTACAGTCAATTTATTTTTTAAAAATGAGTGTACATAGCACAGTCTTCATCCATGTAAGACTAGTATACCCCTAAGCATACATAATGCTGTAATTCTGTCAAGATTCTGAAAATAATAGCCACTGAAATAATAAATATTAAATCTAATAAATAGCTAAATCTATTAATAGATTCTGACTTCAGACTCAGCTCTGAGCAATGGGATGGTACGTAGGCTGCTCCTCCCCAGAAGCAGCCCTAGGAGGCATTAGACTAAAATTCCAAGTAGTCCACATACAGGGTATTAATGCCATATCTTACTCCTCTGAGTGGGTGCATATTCCAAGTCAGAGTCTAGGCCAAAGTGCTTCCATAACCTTGCTGCACATAAACTAACAAATCCTCACGAAATGCTATCGGGTGAGGTAAGCGATACTAGCCCATTTCACAGATAAGAAAACAGATACACCAGGATAAGACCAAAGTGTTCAAATATAGATGGCCTGAAGATAGGCAACTAAAGCATAGAGGTGTATATAACAAGAAGTGATTTGACTTTCCAAAGCCACCAACAGCCTCCACTAAATGCTCAGCACCTCAGCTTTTATTTTAAGAGTCTTAATAGGGATTTAGGTGCCTAACCTCAGGGACCTGAGTTTGACCTCTGTGTGACTATTGGCATCTCACTGTCATGGCAGAGCAGTGACTAGAATACTTGAGTTCACAGCTCTTATTGCCTGCTTCATCTACCAGACTATCTGCCTCTCTGAAAACAAATGTCAAGCAATTTGCTTATGCCCCAGAACCCCCAGGTGGACGCATGGTTCTAACATGTATTTCAGGGATATGCTGCTTTAATGTCAGCACACCCTCCGCCCACATAAGCCCCACCCCATCAGAGTCTGATGTCCTTTTCATTCCACTTCCCACACTGATTTTTCCTCCTCTCAGTCTCTGTATCTTCAGAGTTTTATTTTTTAGAATTATATTCCCCAGAGTATTTAATATGATTTTTATGTACTTTGACATCACTTGCAATATCAGCAGCACAGAAGAGACATTAAGAGAAGTGCTGGAGGTTTTCATGTAGCCTAAACCCAAGGAAGGATAGTCCTGTGGTTGGTTAGAGTATGGGATTGGAAGGTAAGAAATCTGGTTTCTAGTCCCAATTCTACCACAGGCTTGGCAAGTCACAACCTCTTCTGTCTCAATTTTCTTATCTGTAAAATAGGGGGACAACAATACTCTGCCCTATGAGGGTGTTGTGAGGGTTACTTTGTGTGTGTTTGCTTTGTCCTCAGAGATCCTTAAACTGAAGTTGCTACAGAAGTGTTTAATGTAATATTTAACTTCCGAGACATAGTCACTATTACTACACCTCTACCTGATATAACGCGACCCGATATAACACGAATTTGGATATAACGCAGTAAAGCAGCTCTCCAGGGGGGCAGGGCTGCGCGCTCCAGTGGATCAAAGCAAGTTCGCTATAATGCGGTTTCACCTATAACACAGTAAGATTTTTTGGCTACCGAGGACAGCGTCATATCAGGGTAGAGGTGTATTACCATGTGCCGAGCAACCGAGTGTGTGGTAGGAGCTCTTCAAATATGTAATGTGATAAATAATCCATAGAGTTTACAGTCCAAGGCCCTGATCCTCCACACACTACAGCACATTTAAATTTACTGACATTAATACTACCAGTGAATCTTTTTAAGTCCATAAATTTGTACGATTGCATTATAGGGCCTGATCAGCATCTGTTCAAGTCAGTGGAGTCTCTCTTTTCTCCCTTTTCTGTCCCCTTTTTCCACCTCCCTCTCCTGATCCAGCACTATTACTTAATAAACCCATAATGTGCTAACCACCACACATTTAGCTTGTTTAGAAACCAGTAAAATCCTTAAACACATTGTACGAACCAAACTGTGTCATATCATAGTGATGCTGTATCTTAATAAGAAAAATAAAATTATTTCTAAGTCACCTGGGACATTTCCTTTGTTAAACAGTGTGCAAGACTTTCAAGGAGGATGGAAAATTAAAAATGAGGCAGAAAGAGAAAGGATGTGATCAAAAAGTATTACACCATCACGTCTGAGAAGGAACAGACCCCCCCCCCCACAATATGGTACACTTTAGCAGTACATTCTGCCTCCCTGTGCCCCTGCTCTATGGAGTTTTGGAGTACAGCAGCTCACTGGTGGGGAATAATGGGAGGATACCTTTCTAATCCTCTCTCTGCCCCTTTCCTTCCCTCCAAGAAGAGTGCATGCCTGAGGCAGGGTGGACTAGGTCCGGAGGCTGCCTGATGGAGGCCTCACGGCCCTGCATCACCCTGCCCCAGAATAGAGCAGCGAGAAGTCCTCCAGGCAGTCTAGAGTGGCTGCAGAAGAGCGACCAATTAGATGGGCTTATGGCAAAACCAAACCGGAGCCAGAAGAGCCCTATATAAGACCAGCAGCAGTGCAGAGGAGTTCAGTTGCTGGATGGAACTTGAGGAGTGAAGGCTGGATGACTGGTTGGCTGAAAGAGCAGCAGTACCACGGACAGCTCACGTGGAGATTTCACTGCAGACATGACTGAAGCCCAAGGAAGGCTGTTGAAGACCCGGTGACTGACTGGCGGGAAGAGCAGCAGGATCAGCGGAAGGTCAGTGCAGGCAGGCTGAAGCCCAGGGGAACTGAATACAGAACCTGTGCAGGCCAGCGAGGATACCAAGATGGGCCTCGCTGGTCTGCTTGACGACTGAGCCCAAGGAGGCCTGCTGAAAGGACACCAGCTATGGGTACCAAGATGGGCCCTGGCTGGGTGGTTGAAGAAGACAGTGCCTCTGGGAAGATGCCTAAGAGCTATGGCCCCATACCAGGAACATGATAAGAACTTGGGACTGTATACACCAGAAGAGGGAGGGACAGTGTATGTGGCTTGTCTGGAAGGCTGAGTCGCTGAAGACCCACGAAGAGAACCATCAGCTGGGGTGGGGGGGGAGGTGCTCATGAGAGGTGGGTGCCACCCCGATATAAGAACTAAAAACAAAAGCAGGCTGGAACATTTCATCTCCTCTTCTTTTCTAGAGAAATGTGTCACAGCCCACGCAGCTCCCTTCCCACCTGGAAAAGAAATCAACTCCTGGGCACCCTTTCTCCTCTCCATAGAGCAAAGAAAGAAAAGGGACCAGGGACTCAGCAGCAGGTTCAAAGACTTTCTTAGGGACAGCAGATATAGAGCCCTGCAGATAGACAGGACTGTCTGAAATGAAGACGGGGGGGCTGAATCAACTGTATTGGGGTCTTAGGCATGGGCCACCCCTTATTCCCCAAGTCAGCTTCTTCCCCCTTTTTTCCCTGAGAAAACAAACAGATACTCTCCCTCCCCCCAAACCTTCAACAACATGGGCAGGGACCTCTCTCTACCCAAACCTCATGTGTAAATGATTATAAAATTAGTTATTTTAATTGACACAACAATGAAACATCCTTAAAAATGGTTTTATACTTCAAAACCAATCTCCCAATAGTAAGACAACAAAATATAGATTTTTCCACACTTTAGTCATTTTTGACACACTTCAATGGTTTAGGTCACACATTGGCAGGTTTAGTGAGCCAGTTTTTAAAAAAGCCTCTAAATTTCCCCTCTGTTTTGTTAAAAAATGTCTCATTTGTGGGCCCAAATAGCAAAATGCTCACATCCAAAAATGTGGTTTGCTAGCAGATGCCCACTGATCAGGAAGTTTTCTTTCAAAAGCTTATTTGCACTTGCAAATGCTCATGTAAACAAAATTGAAGAACAAATTAAAGATGTGGCTTGAGTCTATTTTATGTCTTGTCAGTTTCATCCTCATACACATATACAAAACCTTCTTGCAAGTTATTTTACTCTGCCTAAAATGTCTCTAGACTTCAGTTTCTACTTTTTGCTCAAACACTGAAATGATGATTCATGCCTCGATTACCTTCACTCTGAGTCACACCAGGGCCTTTTTAATCGATTTCCTTGATATCTCTACCAGACTTACAACACAGGCACCAGGTTCTCACCAACACCAAGCTTTTCCAGCTCATTTTCTTACTGATTAAATCTAGAGCTAATCACCATTAGTGTCATAAAGCACCTTGGGAACAAGAAATGCAGTTGTATTTGATGACTTTGTACCTTCTCAAAGCCATTTCTATGTTAATGACTTTTTTTATTATGTGCAGTATTACATTTCAGACATAAAACTACAATCTCAGCCCTGTATTCTTGTGCTGTTTCTATTTAGTAGTAGTATTACATTGTGCCAGGCACTGTACAAATTTTAAGTAAGTGACATTTCCTGCCACAAAGAGCTTACAGTCTAAATTTCAACACATATCAGCTGTTTGAAACAAGCATATGGAAAGATGCAAGGAGACAGATAACAATAAGATGTTTTCATATATTTTCAGTAGAGTTGATCACTTCTTTCTAAATTTCTCACAAAATGTATTTAGCTTTCATTTCAAGCAATATGGTATTTTATATCCACTTACTTTTGTGAAACCAAAAAATAAAAATACATCGGGCAATAATATTATGGGCTAATCCTTCAAGAATTTATGCAAGTGTAAATCCAAGTATTTCTCTGTGAGAATAAGGAAATGAACTGGTGCATGTATTTATTTGCACGCACAGCCCAGATATGATTTTATCTATATTAAAATACTTACATGATAGTCTATCTCAGAACTCTGTCACTGGAATTCTGTAGGTGTATTTTAGGAGAGGACATGACAAGATAAACTTCTTTGGCATTATCACCTCTGAAACTAGTACATTCTACAACGCACAAGGTGCTCACATTGCTGTATTAGCCCACTGAAACATAGTTCATGGCTTTCACATTCCTCAGAGAGGGAAAGCAAAATGGCTCCTAAGTGAGTCAGAACAATGGGAAGGAGTGGTTGAGACTCTGTAAAGACTGGGCCTTCTCCATGTGGAAGCACCAGATCTGTGGATTGTTTCACAAATTTTAGGGGTATGCACAATTACAGAGTCCCACCCTCTACCAAGAGAAGACATACGAGTGGGAGAATGGAGAAAGAAACACAGGTCTTCACTTAGGCCCTACCCTTGCAAACACCTCCGCTTCTGGCACATACTTGAAATAACCCCCTTTGGGTTACATTTGCAGCCCACATACCGACTTTCGAAGGTGAATGCAAAATATTTGGAGTTTCAGTCCAACTCCACCACCGAACAGTTTAGAAACTTAACTAAGCCTCTTCAGTCTGTAAAATTGGGCTGGAAATATCACAACAGACTTTTTGGTGACATTCCAACATTTTGTGCTTCCAGCTAGGCCAGAAGCAGGGAATGAAGAACCCCATTACCCAGTAAATACGTGGAGGGGGAGTGCAGCAAAAACAAAAATCCAGAATTAGTTATTAAAATATTTGCATTTCCCTTGCGGGGGGGGAAATATTAATTCAGGTTGAGTTTAAGCTTGTGGCAGAGGCTTGTTCGGCTCAGCTATTTTATCTGCA
This sequence comes from Lepidochelys olivacea, assembly GCF_965140295.1. Taxonomy (NCBI): domain Eukaryota; kingdom Metazoa; phylum Chordata; order Testudines; family Cheloniidae; genus Lepidochelys; species Lepidochelys olivacea. The sequence goes on along the minus strand of NC_140417.1, from coordinate 73,888,095 downwards.
CCAGCGGTTGCACCTTAATTCTGGCATGGCATCACATTTTTATTTTTAAAGGGACAGTGAGAGTTTTCATAAGAGAATCATTGTTCTTTTTCCCCGGCCCCTGCTAAACTTTCTCTGCTGTCACTTGCTCGGTTATCCTTGACACAGCACCTAAATAAGTGCAACAAAATTGAATTCATTTGACATAGAAAGGAACTCTGCCGTATCACAGAATCTGCGTAAGTGTTTGTAAATAAAGTCTATAGCCAGGACTTGCAGACAACCAAGTAGAAATTGTGTGTGTGTTACATATATCTATGTATAAAGGGTACATTCTTACTTACCCATTAGTCCTGCCAATCTTCAGGTTTTAAGGTTGTGCACTTAATGTATTATCCTGTTTCAAGGTCATTAACGTACATGGCTTTAAAACTAACCTCCCTAAATATCAGAGACAAGCAAAATTCCTCTCCTGATAAGGATGTATTATTGGCTACCTGTTTATGAAAGCAAGTGAAGAAAAAACTGAAGTCAATTAACACCATCTGGCTCTGAAAGTCATTATGATGCCCCTCATTTTAGTTTCTGTTGTTCTCGTGGCCTTCTTCTGAAGCACAGCAGCAAAAGAAGAACAGAGGGATTGAAAGATATCACATTGGAGGTACACCAGTGATGCATCTGGCCCATTATTTTAATGCAACACTAATGATGCATGGACTCCATGCAGCAGCAATTAACAGTCTATCAGAGAACAGCGTTTTTTCAGGCTCAGCAAGCCATGAATAAGGAAGTATATGAAAAAAGACAGGCATAGTGATTCCATAGAGTTTTGTAATTTACCACGGGCCAAGCAGTATGCACAGAACAATGAGCCAAATTCATCTCTGCTGTAACTCAGTTGACTTCAGTGGAATTATGCCAGGGATGAGCTTGGCCTAGTAAAGTTTCTTTTAGTGGAACATTAACTGAGTTGTGTATGAAGTGGAATGCCAGTTTAACTGATCAAGATCACTTTATATAACCTTCTGTCTCTTTTTAATATTGGCCATGTTACAAATGCTCCCAACTTTACAGGTACCTTGAAAGCACTCAATGAACAGTAACTTTACTCTGGCGGTTCCACAAATACAGCCACATTTGTCGCTATTCACCGAATAGACAAATATTTAGCAAGACGATCCAGCAACTGGCCACATGTTGGCTGAAGAAAGCAGAGTTAGTGCTCCTAATTCAGCCAAAAAATGTTCTATATCAAGTACGTCACAGTGTTTATCAATCTAGGGGAGAAATAAGCTATAGTGAAAGTCACTGAGGTAAGAAAGTAAGCATTGCAGAAATGAAGATGAATGTAAGAAGTAAGAGGCAACTGGAAATGAGAAACAAAACCTGACAGAGAAAAAGCAAGAATCAAATACCCGGGGGGGGGGGGGGGGGACCCAGACAAATACTGCTATAGATGCTGATGTCAGTTTTGACAGCAAGCACAAAAATTAGTATTTGCTGCCAGGTAAGCCTGGAGGAAAAATATTCTACACTTCTGCCCTTTCACCAGTATTATTCAGCTGCATTGACCTGTGTAATTGGGCCAACACTAAATTAAGCACGGTTAGAGCTGAAACTCACATGTTCAGATATAAATATGTGAAACTAATTCAGAGGTTTTTTCTAATGGGAAATCAATAATCATGTGTTTGTGCGCCATCTGGACAACTAAGATGATGTGTTCCTTTCAATTAAAAAACTGTTCACATTTACAATGATTAAAGAAGGTCAAATAAATAAAGATTAATCTTTTAGAGGAAAGAAGGAAACGTAAGAGCCAAGGTCTATGTCTGAGATCAAGAACCTCATCCCCCACAAATTTAACTAGAGATGGAGGGCATTTCCAGCACAGTATTTGAGATGTATCAACAAGAAGCACATTATAAACATGCTTGTTCTGAATGATTAATGAAGCATAACTTCTGCCCTGTTCTGGATAATTAGAAGGCACTGAGCCCCAATTCAGATACCCATTGCTAGGTATTTTTCAACCTCAAACCTATAAAGCCATTGATGAAGCAGGAAAAAGCCTCTTGAATTACCTAGCCCAAACACCTGCGTAGTAAAGGATTGTTCCCGTTACTATATCTGTTTTCCTGTCTAACCCACTTCTGAACCCCTCAAGTACTTACCTGAGCAAGGTATTCATTGTTATACTGTAAAAAAACTACTTTAGCACATTTATAGAAGATTCATTTTCCAGTGTCTATTATTTCTTGTTATAACATCCTTACTCACCGTAACAAATTCCTCCCCCTCATTAACGTTAATACTTAATATTATTTGTAGTCCATTGTGTTCCCAGTCTATTCTAAAAGCTTCCCGAGGGACTGGACTGAAACTACCAGCTCATTTTATCCAGGCCATCTAACAGTTCTCAGATAGTAGCCTCTTTGGGTCACTACTAATCGCCTTGGACTCAGACCAGTGAGAGAGATGAAATATCCCATACTCTATCATCAATCACCTGAGTCATCCAATCATGCTGATTAATTTTTTAAAATCAGCACTAATAGATCTGTAACCTCTCCTAAAAGTTCTTTTGACTCAAAGCTTTTTATGAGGACATTTACGTTAACAAACAAAACAAATCATTCTGTTTAAATATACGCTGTAATCCCATGATATAGAATCATAGAAGGTTAGGGTTGGAAGGGACCTCAGGAGGTCATCTAGTCCAACCCCCTGCTTGAAGCAGGATCAATCCCCAATTTTTGCCCCAGATCCCTAAATGGCCCCCTCAAGGATTGAACTCACAACCTGGGTTTAGCAGGCCAATGCTCAAACCACTGAGTTATTCCTCCCCCCATATGATTTTTAGCTAATTCTAACAGAGGGTGGACTACAAATCCAGATTTCTCTGACCTCCAAGCTAAGTGGGTTCAGAAATCTTGTTTTGATTTTAAAAGTTAATCCAGCTTTGAGCTGAAGTAGCCATGGTATATCCTTGTAACTCTTTGCCTGCATATATAGACACGTTGACACTGCTCGACCGGAAAGTCCAGGTTCATCCAGCACTTGTTGCTCATGTGTGGTATTTTGAATTGCCTACACTTGGGGCTACATGTTAAGATGACAGTGCACTCACTCAAATGTTGGGTCACCAGTTTCATTAGGACAAAAGCACCAAAGAAAAGACAGTTACCTTTTCTGTAACTGGTGTTCTTCGAGATGTGTTGCTCATGTCTATTTCACAATAGGTGTGCATGCTCGCCACGTGCACTGGTGCTGGAAGTTTTTCCCCTAGCAGTACCCATGGGGGGAGCACCCCCCGCAACCCTTGGAGTGGCGCCTGCCTGGCGCGGTATAAGGGGAGCTGCACGCTCCCCCCACCCTCAGTTCCTTCTTGCCAGACAGAGGGGAAGGAGGGTGGGACGTGGAATAGACATGAGCAACACATCTTGAAGAACACCAGTTACGGAAAACGTAACTGTCTTTTCTTCTTCGAGTGATTGCTCATGTGTATTCCACAACAGGTGATTCCAAGCTATATCTGTTGGAGGTGGGTAGGAGTTCATAAGTTCCCAGGATGGAGGACAGCCCTGCTGAACCCGGCGTCATCCCTGGTTTGGGGGACAATTGCATAGTGCAAGGTGAACGTGTGAACTGAAGAGCACATGGCAGCCCTACAAATGTCCTGGATGGGGACGTGGGCCATGAAGGCAGCCGATGAGGCCTGCGCCCGAGTCGAGTGTGCCCTCACAATGGGTGGTGGGGGGACACCCGCCAGCTCATAGCAGGAGCAGATGCACGAAGTGATCCAATTGGAAAGCCGCTGAGTGGAAATCAGCTGGCCCCTCGTGTGCTCAGCCGAGGTGACAAACAATTGCAAGGACTTTCTGAACGGCTTGGTCCACTCAAGGTAGAAAGCCAAAGCCCGCTGCACATCGAGCTTGTGGAGACGGCGCTCCTCGCTGGACATGTGAGGCTTCAGGCAGAGGACCAACAGAAAAATGTCCTGACCCATGTGGTAGGCAGAGACCTCCTTCAGGAGGAACGAGGGGTGTGAGCGGAGCTGGACCTTGTCCTAATGAAAGACCGTGTACAGTGGCTCGGAGGTCAGGGCCCTGAGCCCCGGGACTCGCTTGGCCAACATGATTGCAACCAGGAAGGCCACCTTCTATGAGAGGTGAGACCAGGAGCACATGGCCAGTGGTTCAAACGGGGGCCCCATGAGACGAGCCAACACCAGGTTTAGGGACCGGGGGTCTAGCATATGGAAAAAGACAGCCTAAACCCTTGAGGAACTGGCAGGTCATAGCATGAGAAAATACCATGTGCCCTTGCATTGGGGGATGGAAGGCCAATATGGCTGCCAGGTGTACCTTGACCGACGAGGATGCCAGGCCCTGGGCCCTCAGGTGGAGGAGGCGGTAATCAAGGATAAGCTGGATCGGGGTGGCCACCGGGGAGACACCCTGGTTCACCGCCCTCCTAGAGAACCGGGACCACTTCGCCAAATAAGCGCAGCTAGTGGAGAGCCATCTACTTTTGAGGAGGACGCACTGAATCTGTTCTGAGCATGTCCTTTCCTCTCTGCCTAACGACTGAGCAGCCACACCGTGAGGTGAAGCGCTGCTAGGTTGGGATGGAGGAGGCAGCCCTGGTCCTGAGGGTCCCGTACCAATGGTGCCTGGGTCACGCCAGGGCAATCAGGAGGACCTGGGCCTTGGCCGTCTTTATCTTTTCCAGGACCCTGCTGATTAGAGGGAAAGGCATAGAGAAGCCAGCCTAACCAGGACAGGAGAAAGGCATCAGAGATAACACCCCTCCCGAGGCCCCCCTGGATCAGAACTGGGGGCATCGCTGGCTCTGCTGAGTTGCAAATAGGTCCACCTGGGAAGTTCCCCACCTTCGGAAAAGCTAACGGGCTTCGAAAGAGCCGGGTGGAGGGACCACTCGTGTTGCAATCCACCCTCTTGTTCCGGGCGCCAGGTAGGTGGAAGGTCTTCAGGTGGATGTCGTGGGTTATACTGAAGTCCCACAGCCTGAGGGCTTCATGGTAGAGGGGAGAGGATAGGGCCCCACCTTGCCTGTTGATATAGAAAATTGAGGCCATGTTGTCCATGAGGACCCTGACTACCTTGCCCTCCAGGTGCGAGCGGAAGGCCATGCACACCAGCTGCGCTGCCCTGAGCTCTTTGACATTTATATGTAGGGTCAGGTCCTGAGCCGACCACGGGCCTTGGGTCTGAAAGTTCCCCAACCCAGGTCCGACGTATCAGACACCAGCTCCAATGATGGGGCTTTGTCCCTGAACAGAACCCCTTGGAGCATGTTGTTTGGGGCGGACCACCACGGTAGGGAGGTGATCACAGAGTCCGACACGATAAGGACCTTGTCTATCCTGTCTGTGGCCTGGGAGAACTTTGAGGCCAACCAGAGCTGGAGGGGCCTCATCCTGAATCGGGCGTGATGGACCACGTACGTGCATGCCGACATGTGACCCAAGAGTTGCAGGCAAACCCTGGCTGTTGTCACCGGGAACCTTGTGACCGAGTCGATGAGACCTTTCAAGGTCTTGAATCTATCTGGCGCCTACATCCCAGAGTGCCCCAATAATCTCTGTGTGTTGGACCAAGACTAACGTTGACTTGGGGTTGTTTACCAACAAGCCCAAGGCGGTGCATGTGGACAGGAGGAGCACCAAGTGATCCCTCACCTGCGACTGGGAGCTGCCCTTGACAAGCCAATCGTCCAGATAGGGAAATATAGGCAGCTACCACCGACAAGCATTGAGTAAACACCCTGGGGGCAGTGGACAGACCAAATGGGAGGACCGTGAATTGGTAATGAGTCTGCCCCACCATGAAATGGAGGAAGCGCCTGTGCCCCTCGAATATGTGGATGTGGAAGTACGCATCCTGGAGATCGAGGGCAGAGTACCAGTCCCCGGAATCCAGGGAGGGGATGATGGAGGCCAGAGAGACCATGCGGCACTTGAGTTTCACCATGTACTGGTTCAGACCTCACAGGTCCAGGATAGGCCTGAGCCCCCCTTTGGCCTTCAGGATAAGGAAATAATGGGAGTAATACCCCTTGCCCATGAACTCCTCGGGCACCGCCTCTATTGCTCCTAATCCTAGGAGCCGCCCCAACTCCTGCTCGAGCAGAGCTTTGTGCGAGGGGTCCCCCAAGAGGGATGGGGATTGGGGGGTGGTTGGGTGGGGAGGAAGTAAACTGGAGGGTGTAACCCCAGGAGATGGTGTTGAGAACCCATCGGTCCAAGGTTAGCCACAAACATTCCGGGAGGAAAGCACACAACCGGTTGGAGAAGGGTAGCTTTATTGGGGGTGGATCCCTGGTGAGGACTGGTGGGATGCCCCCAAGCTTCCCGTCAAAAATGCCTTTTCCCCGCCTGCTTGCCCTTTAAGGACCCAGGCTGGGGGGCAGGCCGAGACTGCCTCTGAGGGCGTTTCTTATAGTCCCGCTGCTTCTTATGGGTGGCCTCATATTTTGGGAGGGCAGCTTGGGCAGGAGTCTGCTGTGGCTTGAACTTAGGTTTTGCTGCAGCCGGACATAGAGGCCCAGGGTCTGGAGGGTCATGCAGGAGTCTTTTATGCCATGCAGCCTTGTATCTGTTTGCTCCGCAAACAGAGCCTTCCCATCAAACGACTTCCTTTGTCATCTTGGGCAAGCTGTTTAGTCTCTCTGTGCCTCAGTTCTGCATCTGTAAAATGGGAATAGCAACATCTCCCTGTGTCCCAGGAGTGTCGGGAGACTAAATACATTAAAGATTGTGAATCACTTAGATACTATGGTGGTGGAAGCCATATAAGTACCTAGGAAAGAAAAATGTTATTTATGTACCTTAACTTCGGTAGGAATCTCAGTAACTCATTTGCGGGTGTAAGCTTTACTTTTGGGGAGGAAAGGCACATAAATTATTAGTCTCTTGCATCCAGCCAAATGTGTATGCATTTAGTAAAACTTGCATTTCATCTCTCTTTGCAAATTACCTCTTTCTTATTTTTCATACAAACAAATAAAATATTCCCTCATCTCTAAATTACTTAGGTTAGTTTACATTTAGGCTATTCTGAAATGTGTTAACTACCATCATATTTACAAAATAAGACATTTTTGTGGGGATAATTCTCCAAACAAACAGAAGTCTGGGGGTTGCCACAGCTGCATGAATTTTGGGATGACCATTCTGCTATTTTTATGGATATCTTAATGATCAAGGCCTCAAAAAAAAAAAAAAAAAGAGAGAGAGAGAGAGAGAGAGAGAGAGAGAGATTTCAGGTAGTTCTTAAAAACAATTTCTTACCAGACCAAAATCATATGTCCTCTGCCCCATGTGTTCACACAATAACACAGTAGAATGTACAATTGCATTATTGTGGTGAAATATAAGTTAAAGAAATTTATAAAATCATTATGTGTTAAAAACACTTATAAAACCATAATGGGAAAGACCCAGAAAGATCCTATTTTTTCATACCTACCTAAACTAGGATAATCCTAACCCAGCCCCAGGACTTCCCCAGCCTCTCCTCCCCACAACGTGCATGTGCACACACACCCCTAGCTATCTCTCACCAGTGCCCAGCTCTCTTCTGTCTTTTATGTTCTTGAAGTGAGGCCTGGTACCCTGCTAGCCCACTAGGCCCTCTGATATGTTAGGAGTGGTTATTATGCCTCGTTTTCTTCCTCTTGTACCTTTGTGGCCCATTTCCCCCTTCTCTCCCAATGGCCTGCTCCTTTCAAATCACTTTCTCAGAGCTCCTCATTCATTTCCCCCTCTACCAGTGAACATCTGAACTTTCCTCTTTTCTATTCCCTAACTACAATTAATCCCATTTCTCCCTCTCTCTTTGCCACTTATCTTGCCTCCCTCTTTTTTCTCTCAGTGTCTCCCCGCAGGGTCATTCTCTCTCTTCCTCCCTTCCCTACCATGCTCTTCTCTTTCGTTACCCCTTGCTCCAAGAAGAGATGAAGCAACTCCCTTTGCTGAAGTGAGAAAGAGAAAGAAGCAATAAAGCAGCCAGGGAAGTGAGAGATGAAGCTGGCAGTGGAAGTGCTGGAGGGCAATAGACGAAGCCTTTAGTAGTCACAGCCAATAAGAGAGGTTTAGGTCACAGCCAATAAGAGAGGTTTAGGTTTAGGCAAGAGTATCACTCTTCAGTCCCAGTTATGTAGGACAGATGTCAAAAACTGAGGGCTGTCTCTTCTAACTGACTGCAGTTTGTTACCTGATGGATTAGTGAGGCCCCTTCTGTATAACAATTTTAAACTCACTCTTGTAAAGCCCTTATAATGCCTTCTTGGTTGCCTTCTCTTCACATATTATTAATTATTATTATTAAGAAAACAACAGATCAGAAGAAATAGATTCTGACAGCTATAAATGAATCCCAGATTCACGAGTCTGTAAAACTGTTAGGAGATCTCTTTAGAGTTTTGAGGTCAATGCTCTCTGCCCCAAATCCTCATCCCTTGCACTTCATGCAGTTGCACAATATCTACAGGATTATAACCGTCCATGTGAATGAAATGATCCTATCTGTGTTATATACACCAATAAATGCTTTGTTCCTGCTGATGCAGTCTTTTTTTTATCTTCCAGCTCTGAGGGAAATCCATAACCAAGACTAATGTACATTACTTCACAGACACTATAAACTAGCTGAAACGAAGCCATGGTCCCAGTCTAGCCCAGTGTAGAGATCCTTGCATACAGAAGATATTAGTGATGGCTTCTATGCTTTCACTATGCAACCTTCAGCCCTCTAGCTATAATCATTTTTGAAGTTGATGAGTACACCAGATAAGTATCCTATTCAGATTTGCATGACTGAGTGCAATTCAGACACACTTTAACTTATGTAACCGCCTTCTTTGGGATTCTTAACCCTCAGGAAGATGAGGGAAAAGCACAATAGGACCTTCTGAACAAATGGTATCCAATGGTAGCATGCTCTACTCAGAGCACCACCACCATTTAGATCATCTAATAAGGGTAATATTCTGTTTCACTGAATCTCTGTTGCGGCATTCGTTCTGAGATCAAGCTGGTGAGAGAAAACACAAATTGAATGTCCAGTTAGTAGCAGAATCTACATAGAACATAATCTGGATGAATATGTCAAGAGTTGAATATTGTTGAATATTGTTGCTGAACAGAATTAATTGTTAATTTGCTGTGCACATGACTAATACACCGGAATACATGTGGACTCCACTTTCATTCTACAGCAGAGACATCTCTAAATTCAGTTACCATCTGTAAGGTCGATATGGCTGCCGTTAAACAAAACGAAGTGTAATAGCTCCTTCATTGCCAACACAACGTGTTCTTAGGTCCAGTTCCATTTAAGACGCATTAGTAGGACCCAAAGGAGTCCAAAATTCCCCTCCAGGACTGACTTTTATCTTCTGCTACTTACTGCAACTCCTGCACTCATCCAAATTTTATTTTTTTTTAAAAAAAAAGATTTTCAATTGCTTCCCTTAGCAGTTAAGCTATGTCTACAATTGGAACTGGGGATCTGCTCAAGTAGACATTTGAACTAGCTCTCATCAAGCTATTACGCTAAAAATAGTTCATAGGCACAGTAACACAGGCTCAGCACCCCAAGTACATAACCATGGGGTCTAGGCAAGTGTTTACTAAGGGCAGCTAGCCCATGCCATCATTCATCGCTGCCTATGCTACCATGGCTACACTTCTGTTTACAGCATGCTTGCTTGATGAGAGCTAGCAAGAATATGTCTCCTGGAGCAGGGGAATCACACCCCCAGCTCCAAGCATAGATGTAGCCTTTGTTCATTACGTTTCCTGTTCTCCGTGTAAAAGGTTCTGCCCAGATTCAAGCCTTCATTTGCTTATAGTACGTTTTGTTCTAACACCAAATACTAGCTTAAAAAAGAAGAACACACACCTCTTGCAGCATCATTCCTCCCAGCCCCTTTGAGATTGTGTACCTGTGGCACTGACAGCTAGCCAGTTCAAAGCACAACCTCAAGGAGGTGTTAAATCACTGTGTGTGGGTAATCATGGAATATAAATAGATTAGAAGACACAAGGCCATTCACTTGTGTTGATAAAAATCAAGAATAGATGTTAATTGTATTTACCTACATCCTGTTAGATATACACAGCATAACCAAATTAACCTGTAGTTGCTAAATCCTTTTCATGTCTTGTAACTCTATATTACCATTACATTACATATGCAACTATACTCAATTGTCATTAGCTCAAAAGGCATGTATGTAACGTTTAGGTGTGAATTTATTTAATGGAGAATTATATGACTGGAATTTTGTGTTTACAAAACCAAAGCCTTAGGGCTGAAGAATTCAATCTTCAAAGCAAGTGCCATTGGGTCTTTTCCCAGACTCAAGTATCTATTCTTTGTCAAAGGAAAACATATGCTGTGAAGGGTTTTCTGTGAAGACACCTGTCAGCTTCCTCTCTGTGTGGGAGAGCTATAAATAAGGATTCATGGGATTGATCCAATATCTCTGATCTGCTGAACTCTAAATAGGGGGAGTTTGAGTCATTGGACTGAGATCCCCGCAAAAAATCATTTGAGGACACCCTCAAAGATTCATGGAAGGACTCTAAGAGACTTATGGAGAATTAGCAGACATATCTCTGCTAACTACTGGACTCATATGCTGATTCAACTGTGATGTATTTTATCTGCTTTGACCTTTTAATAACTCATTTCTTCTCTTAGCAAATACATTTTAGTTTTAGATACTAAAGAAATTGTCTACCAGCATTGTCTTGGGGAAATCTGGAGTATAGGGGTTTGGAACAGGTCCCATATGAGGAAAGATTAAAGAGGCTAGGACTTTTCAGCTTGGAAAAGAGGAGACTAAGGGGGGATATGATAGAGGTATATAAAATTATGAGTGGTGTGGAGAAAGTGAATAATGAAAAGTTATTTACTTGTTCCCATAATATAAGAACTAGAGGCCACCAAATGAAATTAATGGGTAGCAGGTTTAAAACAAATATAAGGAAGTTCTTCTTCACTCAGCGCACAGTCAACCTGTGGAACTCCTTGCCTGAGGAGGTTGTGAAGACTAGGACTATAACAGGTTTTAAAAGAGAACTGGATACATTCATGGAGGTTAAGTCCACTAATGGCTATTAGCCAGGATGGGTAAGGAATGGTGTCCCTAGCCTCTGTTTGTCAGAGGGTGGAGATGGATGGCAGGAGAGAGATCACTAGATCATTACCTGTTAGGTTCACTCCCTCTGGGGCACCTGGCACTGGCCACTGTCAGTAGACAGGATACTGGGCTGGATGGACCTTTGGTCTGACGCAGTATGGCCGTTCTTATATTTTGACCTGGGGTAAGTGACTCATCCTTTGGGACTGGAAGAACCTAATGTGTGGTGAATTTTGGTTTTAATAGTCTTTCATCATAAAGTCTAATTTGTCTGGGTGGTAATAAGGGTCTGGAATGCCAAGGGGACTGTCTGTATTCCATGATAAAACTAGCATAGCGGTCCAGGAGTACATTTTTATTGCTGGTTTGGTGAAATCTAATGACAGAATATATCACCAGTTTGGGGACAGTCTATCCTGAGTTTGGTGTTCTCAGCTGTAAGTCACTCCAGGCACCATGACAGCCAACAACAAGACCATCTCTTAAAATCAAAGCATTCAGATTCAAGTTCTCACTTTTTGAATAGTTAAGCATTGGGCCTCACTATTATTCCTCATGCACTTATGTTCCATTTACATTGCTCTTCCTTTAAATCAGAGTGACCAGCACTGACGAGTTGGGCCTCATCATCACTAGTTACTAATACAAGCAGAAAGCAATTTCTTCAGGCTAATTGAATTCATTTCTGAATCCTGCAATTTCTTTTGATTCTATATTCTTCCTTCCCAGGCATTCTGCCAAAGGAGTCAGGGAGGGGGTTTTGGCTATAATTCCTGTATGCTTCCCTGTTTTGGTGTGTTGAAGTCCACAGTCATGCATGGAGCCGAGCAGTACTCTATAACAGAGGAAGAAGTAAACCATGTGAGATTGGTATTAGAGTTAGGAAAGTAAAGATCTCATACCAAGACAAAGCATTCTGGGGAAAAGAAGGGTCTGGGAGCCTTTAAAATAGACTCTTCTCCCTCTTGGGCATTTGTAGGGAAGACAGCATTGAAGAAGAAAGTGATATCTGTATGTCCAGGAATGACCCTTGATGCAGAACGCAGTAGAAACTCGGAAAGGTTCACCCATCTTAATGGCTTCTGCACTTTAATTGCTGCTGTAGATGTATTTACAATTTTAATTCCTATGCACTTTGGGAGATTAACCTGTATGCCAATCATTATTGTTTCACTGTGACATGATAAAGGCTGTTTTTAAAGGGCCACTCTGTTCTCCTTTATCTGTGGTGGACAGGCGGATCCTGACACTCCATTGCTGAAGTCAGAAGGTCTGTTTTGGAATAAGTTGTTTTCTTGGTGAGAGAGACAGGAACAACCTAAAATATCATTAAACAAATTTATGAAGTGAGGATTTCAGCCTAAGGAAACAGGCATATTCAAACCTAAGACAGCATTTGCTGCACTTTGCCAGCCGTCATCTATGTTGATCGCAAAGGGCAATCTATGATGCTCTGCATCCTCAAACAGATGGATGAAGGCAGATAAAACCCCAAGTATGTGGCACTAGGGATAGAACTCAGGCCTTCTGCTTCAAAGGGGGGAGGGATAGCTCAGTGGTTTGAGCATTGGCCTGCTAAACCCAAGGTTGTGAGTTCAATCCTTGAGGGGGCCATTTAGAGTTCTGGGGCAAAAATTGGGGAGTTGTCCTGCTTTGAGCAGGGGGTTGGACTAGATGACCTCCTGAGGGCCCTTCCAACCCTGATATTCTATGATTCTAGGAAAACTACAGGCCCCTACCACTTCAGCTAAAGGAGCATCTCCAGTCACTGTAACAGTATTAGGGCTTTTAGTCTTGGTAGAGCAATATAAATCATGAGTATTTAAGCAGGCCAGACAATCTGTCCAGAAGGCGGCAAAGATATACATACAAACCTATCCAGTACGTTACTGAAATTTTTCCCTACTTCATATTACCGTAAGTGTGCCAATACACTTGATAGTGGCACTCGTACCAGTTCAAATTCAACAGCTGGCTAGCCACCTGTAATGCAGTGGTAGGTACAAACAGCACAGATGCCAGCTGAACTAAAGAGTTTTAGAATCAGGGAAACAGCCTAGCACCTTCACTCCAAGTACTCAGGCCCCTGCCACTTGAGCACAAAGAGGTTGTCTTTTATTCAGTGTCTATAGTAACAACACTTTTATTCTTTCTATAGCATGCAGCCATCAACTAGAGAGTCAGTCTCTTTCACAAACATGCTTACACGCAAAAAATTATGTTACAACCCATCTCTGAAGCTTTAATGTTGACAGGTATCCTTGCCTCAGGGAAATATTCAGAAGATTGTGAACTTCAAAATACCCCAAGTCCTGTTTCAGTCCCCTACGGTGTTAAGTTATAAGAATGGTAGGGACAGTATTTTTAGAAGGGGTCAGCTCCCACTTTAGATGCCAGAACAAGTGACCAGATTTTCAAAAGAGCATTGAGAACCTGCTGCTGAGAACCTCGCTATTAGTTTCACAATAGGAGATGCCAGGTACTTTTGAAAATATGGCTCCTATTTAGGTACCTAAATGTGAGCTAAAGTCTTGTGAAAGTCGGGTCTTGAGCATTTTTGAAAAAAAAATCTAGCTGTATATACTTACTGAATAGGAGATACAATAATGGCTTTGCAACTGGTGTACTGTGAAGAAAGTGGAGTCAGCTGACCAGATTTCAGGGTGAGTCTGGGGAAGCTCCCCTTGCATGTTTCCTTTAACTATTGGGGCATCTGTGGGGAGAAAGACCTCCCTTGAGTCTGGATGTGACAGAACAGAGTAATGAGGCATAGGTTACTTTTTCAAGTGCTGGAGACATCTAGTTATTTTATAGAGACCAGAAGGTCCTCAACAAGTAGAAACTGACTATTAATAATGGAATAAGCTAAGCTACTACATACAGATATATGTGTCATCTTATCTTTGAGGTCTTTTCAACCATACGACAGTAGGATAGATAACTAATGTATCTAACAAAAAAAAAAGAGATTGAAGCAGAGAAAAATAATACAAGGAAACCAAAATTGTTTGAGCATGTAGTTCCAAGATGCATCTTGACATTCAATCACTTACCACACAAACAATTAGTGTCCTGCTAGAAATATTATAATTTAGATGCTTGTAAGATGATTTGGGGGACAGGAAGGGACTGGCCCAAAGGCTAAAACATAGGGAGAGGAATCAGGGATCTATCTAGATTCTATTCCCAGCTGTGCTACAGGCTTCAGCAAGGTCTTTAGCCTCTGTGCCTTAGTTTCCTCATCTCTGAAATTAATAACTATTTACCTAATAGAGCTGCTGGGAGACTTTATTGAATTAATGTTTATAAAACTCTGACGTCCTCAGATAGAAGTTGCAGTGAAAGGGCAAAGCAAAGCATTGGTATTAAAACATCACACAGAGGTCCCTTCCAACCCTGATATTCTATTATATGGCTCTACGTGAGTAAGAGAAAAATCACTTTTGCCTAAATTTCTCCTCCTTATTCTCTACCCAAAGGTAAACTCTTTGGGTGGGAGGACCTCATTTTAGCTATTTTTAAGTTAGCTGAGCCTGAAAAAACAAAATGTATTAATTTTTTAAACAGTTACATAATTTTAATTTGGGGAGGGGGCTCAGTTAAATCAAAACCATCTTATATTTAATATCAGAGTTGCTGATAACATCTTGAAAAATTTACAGCTATAATAAAAAAAATGTAAACTTTTCATATTTAATGAGAAATTGCTATTGAACTAGAATTACTCTGTATCTAGTAACAGCAATCATTATTAAGATTCTTCATTTGTCAAATGCTATTCCTTCAGTCATTGGTGTTGTTTGGTACTCTACCTCAAAAAAGGAGAAACTGTTTATACTTTGGGGTGCAGTGTAGAAAAAAAGTCCATAGCCTGCATATTTCTCCCCAAACACACACCCATTTTCTGATTTTTTTTTTAATTGGAAGAATTAAAATCGAGCTGTTCCTGGAAAACAGCTGAACACTGTAACCAAGTGCATTTAAACACTAAATGCCACGATATAAGATGAATGGCAAACAAGAATTGGGGACTGAAATAAATCCCTTGCTACCCATGAGAATATGGGGTTAAAGGATAGCAGTTAAATAGGATTTTCTGAAATTGATACATTCATTAAACTTCATTATTCATTAATACAGGAAGGCGGATGTTTCATCAAAACTTCACGTTTCTCAATGAGGATTCTTTGTTTTGTTTTAAATATCTGAATTTACAATGCATGAACGATGCTAGGATTGACAGCACAGGAAACTGAAGTGGTTTGTCCACATATCAAAAACCAATAGGGCAGCACTAATGCAAGCTCCCCAACTCACCCTGCCAATATGGGGACAAAACTGGGGACAAGATGGTGGCATAATCTACAGAGTGTTTTTTGTTTGTTTGTTCTCGGTCAGCTGCTGCAGAGGAGACAATGCCAATGGTGACAATGCTGTTTGGTGAAGTGAAGGACTAAATGAATTTCTGAGTTTCAGACCCTGGAAATTAATTTTTTAATTAGTTAGAGAAGAGATGGCCAAAGTGTGACCCTAGGGCCACAGACAGCTCATCACAGTCAAAATGTTCACGTGTTCAGCCATCTGTACAGTAACTGAGCCAAGAGTAGCAGCCAAATAACCTGCTTCTGTTGACTCCTGCTGTAGCTACATTAAAGGCCAAATTCTGCCACTATCCTCTAATTGCATAGTGAAGTACTGCTCACCACAAGTGAAGGTAGCACAGCAGGCCCCATTAGGGATAGGCACAAACTCAGGACAAAGGAAAAACGTCAGTATTTAGCACACAAAATGGAAATAAGGAATATGGACTCTGGCCCCAAGAGAGCACATCATTAAAGAACATACTTAAATTCATCCCTATTCAGCAAAGAACTTAAGTACATGTTTAACTTTAAACACATGCTTAATTCCCATTAACTGCAGTTGGAGTTGAGCCCATGCTTAAGTGTTTTCCTGAACTAGGACCTATATTGGGTCCAAGTGTAAAGCTAGTGCAAGATTAGTTCTAAAGCACCTATAAATAGAGCTATAGCCTCTTGGGAACAAAAGAGGGAGTAGCGTGTGCCCTCCATCCCACCCCACTCCACCCACACACTTCTGCTGTCCTATTTCTGTTTCTCTCCACGCATCAGCAGAACCAATGCATTCTCATTCCTAGTCCAAGTCCAACCTTTTTCATGTAGTTGCACCACTGTTAAATACCATTTAGGCAGACACAAAGAAGCTGTAGCCTTTGGGATAGCTGCAGCAAGAAGTCCATTCTAATGATTATTGGCCTCCAATCCAAAAGGTTTAGCAACCCCTGACAAGGAAAATCTTAGCTGATTAAGTAGCTTTGATATTGGAAAAAAGGCTCTTGTGGCATCAGCTGAACATTGTACTTGTACTTTTGCAGTTTTGCTTTTAGGTCACAAAACAAGAAGCAAGGCTATGTAAAGAGGTCTGACTTAATGAAGTGCTGGTTTGTCTGACTGTATTCATATGGATTTTTTTCATGTATAAAATATTTTACACGTTTAGGGAAGATTTTTTGTGTTTGTTTCTGAACATAGGAAATTGTGGTAGAACAAGTTATGGCTGGTTAATTCGTAACAGTTCATTTTATTTATGGTACTCTACAATGCCTATTCTAGTGACGGCTCAATAGAGATCATGCTATATATTCATTAATCTGTGCACTTGTAACTTCTTAGGAAATAGATGTAGGATTTTCTCTTCCACTGCAATACATTCCTTCTTGTCTTGCCATATATATAAAATACAAACATGAGCACTCAGGACATGCAACTCCATTTTTAAACTTGCCACCAATTTTACAAGTAGTAAATGTGGCCCCTTGTTCGAATACATTTGCAATGCCTCGTTGCAACAGCATGAGGTTAAAATAGAGACAACAGCCTTTACTTGGAATTCACTTGAGCAGTTTAAAGCAGTCCCCTAGCATTATCAGGATGCAAGTGTTGCCTTATTCAAGTATACTTTTCAGTGGATGGGCACACTGAAAATGCATTTAATAGCTGGGAATTCTGAATTTTCTCTCTGATCTGTAATATGTGACATGCCAGCTATTCTAATCTGCATGAGGGGATTTAGTGGTTTCTGTGATTTGAAGTACGCGCTCCTTAAAAATATCAAGTTACCCAAGTGAAATAGCGCAGGGCAGAGGGTATTTTATGGCACAAGGTAATGGCAATGAAATAACTGAAGTTTCAAGATTTGGGATAGGGACTGAGGCCTGTTATCATTTAACAACAGGATATGGGAGCTACTGTAGTATGTTCTTCCCTATTTAGTCCTCCTTAATTCCCAGTGAAGTTTCACATCAGACTTCTGTTTCATCAGAAATCCCTTTCTTTGTAAGAATTGAAACATGCTTAAGACATGTCAAAAGGAAAAAAAATAGCATTAGTTGCAGAAGCATTTTCTGTTAGAGAGATTGGGCCCAGACCTTTGGCTCCCTTAAGTCTGCTTTGCATCACGCTGATGTCACGGACCAGACTTAAAGGCCAGCTGAGTATTCCGCAGGGCACTGTGGGCATGGCTGAGAAAAATGCATGTGGCTGGAGAAATCTGGTGATACCCAGCAGCTGGAACAAGACTTTGGAAGGTGTTGCAGCCACCTCAAGTTGGAGTAGCCCATAAGAAGGTGCCTGGTGTCCAAAAGATAAGGGAGCCTTCTTAATCTGCACCTTCCCCCCCCTCTTTTCTGAAGCTTTTTGATGGTGCCTATAGATCTGTAACAATAAGTGCTGATGAGGACTCCGGTTCCCTTGCTGGAAGAGTGAAAATATTCCCTCCCCTATCTCCCCCGATGGATTGTTATGCCCAACATTTTGCTGGGTCTTGAAATTCTTTGAGACTTGGCCAGTCTATGTGTTAGTACAGACTGCAATGCATCCTGACTCTCCCCTGCTCGCAACAGCCTCATAAACTGGAGGGAGGAGGTACTACACACAAAAGAGGTAAGACTGGAAGAGCTATATGACCTTTTCTAAGTAAGGTCTGCCAGGCTGGAGGAGAACAATATGTATTTCCACTACTCTCTACAGGCATGCCTGGCCTCCTTCCCGTCCCCCAGTGTGGACCTTGGATGCACAGAGAGGGCATCACCATGCTCTGGGTGGAGATGGTGACAGTGCAATGGGATGTAGTAGATACTTGTTTCCATGAGGAAAGAGGGAGATCAGCACATCGCCCAAAGGGTGAACAATATTTTGTTGGGCTATTGAATCATTTCCAGCAGCTGCATGGGACAAGAACATGGGTAGACAATGGTCACCATAATGTTGCCTCTTCTCAACCCCTCCCAATCTTCCCCAGCTTTCCTATTTATAGGAATACCTGATCTTTGTCTTTATGGAGGGGGGAATGAAAAGAGAAAGGTAAAAAACTAGATACTCTTGAGAATTGACACAATCTAACAATGGTTAAGAAACAAAACTCCAACAACCCCCATTAGCATAGATTTTATACCATTTATTGTCAGTATGACAAAAGCTGTGCAACACCATGCTCTGAACACAGAATGCGATTTTTCCCCTTCTTGCCAAATGCTAATTTCAAGTGTTTCAGTAAGCTCTGCAAGGCAGTTTCCAAAACTGCTTACCAAATGTCAAAATCTCAATAGCGAGATATAATCATAAAATGTACTCTATCTAGCTAACATTGCCAATAAAGCTTAAAATCCCCATCATGCAGGAGATCTATAGCTACATAAGAACCAATCAGTAATGCAAAGTTTCTCCAAATCTCAGGTGTCAACAAATCCTCTGCTCCGTTGTTACCTTCAGATAATGCCCCATTATTTTCCCTACCCCAATGGATTTACAATTTTTTAATCTTCCATAATTGCATCCTTTTACTTTCAGTTCCTATATATTTTTAAACCACAGCTCCAGCTGCTTAGACCGCAAGTCAGAGAGTTGTGCTTCACTACCGCCTGAGCAGCCATGGTTTGCTCTAGTGGGTAACAGTTACATTACAACCCTTTGTAGGTTATTTTACTTGTTAATTATCTACCAACATCTCACACACATTTTTATTTCCTGAAAGCAGCATTCACACTGTGAAATGTGGCATTAATTACACATCAGACTGAATAGCGTTAGTCATGTAGCTGTGCACTATTATAATGTATTAGGATCCATCTTGCTGATGTGTTGTACACTAATTTCTAAAAGAAAAATCATATTTTTGCAAGTTTTAAATTATTTCTAACAAAAAAGTATTAGTAAACTGAACATATATGTCCTATATTAACATGCAGGCACAGCAGACCATTCATAGGAAGAAAATCACTTGGAATGCAAGGAATACATTTGAGCTATTCCCTTTCTTTTAAATTCATTGTGTGAACTAGAAGAAAGATTATTTCACACACTTTTAAGTAACACTTTTCATGGTTACTGAAAAACTCTCATTAGAAAACAGCCTCAACCTGGTCCTAAAAAAGGTAGTTTTAAACCAAAAAATGTACTTATAAAATGTGCTCAATTGATAATTCAGGAAGCTGAAAACTTCTGTTCATCTAAAAGACAGATACAGCCTAGGCAATTATGGATGATCTTTTTCTACATTCCCCTTCCATTATGCCTCAAAGCCCATTTGGTCCTTGACGTATCTGTTATACTGTCCAATAGCTGAGCAAAAGGGATATAGGATTCAGCAAAGCTTCTTGTTTCCTAGTTTATATCAAGATCTACATGTGTCTGAATCGCCATGCAAAGCTGACATGACCATGTCTTTTTGTCCATCAATAAAATAAAAGCAGAAGAATTTTCTAATTCTTAAGAAAAAAAACTTCTTCAGAAATAAAAGCACATATATTAGTATTCATCAGTATTTTGGAGTAAATGTGTCTTGGCAAAAACACAAAAGGTGAAATCCACCCTAGTGCAGAGAGCTTACTCTTTAAACTCTATTTAAGATCACTGCTAAGACCTTGTTTGAGTCCTTTTGACTGGGGTGATTTTCAGCTAAAGAGAATAAAGTTCCAATGAGTGGAATTTTCAGGGCATTAAATATCGCACATTCCCTATCAAGTCTGGGTGCACTTTTGCTACTTTGGCTGAGTCACTATCACCACTCACTAAAATGACCATGAAAGGCACTAATTCATTGTCATTATTACTAAAAAGATTCACAACATTACCAAGTTTGCACTAAATTAGCCAGTCTTCCATTGCTAAGCAATCTAACTACTATTATTAACCAGATCCAAATCTTATTACTTGTGCCTCCATGCACCACTCTGTTTCCTTTTAGGCAAATTGATCTTTAAAAAAAAATTTAATGTCATTGCTTAGACTGTATAATTTGCCCCAAAATTAGCTTATTTCACCTTTGCCTGCCTCTTATAATGTTTGTGAACACATCAGAGCCACAGTTTAGTCTGAAGCTCTTTCTTAGGCCAAGGCACTTACCCTACAAGTTTTAAAAGATATTAGGCATATTTTAAAAGAGAGAGCACCATTTGATGCCTTCAGTCCGTACATGTATTTCCATTGACATCAATGAGGCACGCTTCTGGATCAAGGTGTAAGTTGCTCATGGAGAAAGCACAAATACATACTCTCTCTTGTGTGGATGCTCACAAAGGACTTCATACTGCACACAGATGCTCAAGTAAGCACAGGCATATAAATGGGGACATTTAGAGCCTGATCCAGTGTTAGCTGAAGTGAATGGAGAGCATTTCTGTTGATTTCAAAATTGACTTACAATCAATGAGCACACCTTAACTCTCCACCACCCATCCCTGCATTTGAACAGGCCCTGGGTTACTGCACCATGGTCCCCAAGATCCTGCACTTGAGTACATACTGCTTCTTTGCAAAGGAGAAGGATTGTATAGGCTGCAGCACATTGTGGCTGCCTGTCCTTGCCCTTTGCCAACAGGATGGGTATTGCATAAGACACGTGAGCAGTTCACACGGTGTGTCTCCTACTTGGCAGAGCAAGATTTTACAAACAGATTCCAAAATACAAGATGGAGAACTCTACCTGCAATCAACTAGTGTGGGAATTTTTGCAACCTACTAGTCCCTCAATGGGGTGACAATTAACTTGGGGTGACAATTACCCCTCAATGGGGTGACAATCAGACTTGTTTCATGAGCTTAAAGAGATATTGCTAGTGATTCTATTTTTGTACATCATGAGGATCCCTGTGTAGAATGTTAGTCATGTGGAGTCTATACCATCCATATTTGTATAGAAATGTATGGCGCATGTCTGGTACAGAATGGCATTTGTTGGGTACATGGTGTTATAGAGTAAAAGCATTGAGCTGTACTGAAGCTCATTGAAAAGATCAGGAGTAATTAAGTGCAAATGCTTGAGAACACTAGTGGGAGCTTGAGGAGATGTCAATGAAGAAAGCAGGAGAAAACAAGATGAATACTGCTGCTGTGTTTTTGAGAATCAACTGGGATATAGAGTTAAGTTGACTTCATTCACCATCCTTATTCATGTCAGAGACCTCTCTCTCAATGCAGGCCAGACCACCCATATGCCTGCTGACCCCACAACATACCATGCAGCCTCCCAGCGTGGGCCACAGAATCCCCTGTCTCTCATGTGGGCCGAGAGGCTGTGTGTGGGTTATTATACCACTATACCATTAAGTCCAGGCTATTGTCACTCATGTATGTAATGGGACAGACTTGGGTTTCTTTCACTTGCCAGCTCATACTGAGGCAAAGCTAAAGTTGGTAATGGAACCTTGACTGAATTTCCAGATTTTTATTTGAGAAATTTATAACTTACCAATCTTGATTTAAACATGACTTTGTTTGGTCATGCAAAAGGAAAGTCTTCTAAATGTTTCTCTTATGTATTTTCTCAGATGCTGACAGAATCATGGATTATTTCTACTAGTTTGCAATCACTTAGAATTTATTAAAAAGGGAAGTGTCAAATTATGTAACAAGCCTCCTTCTGTTAAATTACTGAGGTTAGACAAAAAGAAAAGGAGTACTTGTGGCACCTTAGAGACTAACCAATTTATTTGAGCATGAGCTTTCGTGAGCTACAGCTCACTTCATCGGATGCATGTCGTGGAAACTGCAGCAGACTTTATTTATACACAGAGAATATGAAAAAATACCTCCTCCCACCCCACTGTCCTGCTGGTAATAGCTTATCTAAAGTGATCATCAGGTGGGCCATTTCCAGCACAAATCCAGGTTTTCTCACCCTCCACCCCCCCACACAAATTCACTCTCCTGCTGGTGATAGCCCATCCAAAGTGACAACTCTTTACACAATGTGCATGATAATAAAGTTGGTTAGACAAGTGAGATAGTATGTTTCTTTAAACAGCTTTTTGGTGATGTTTCAATACCAGATCTGTGGAAGGGTGGGAGAGGAAAGTATTTCAGAAAACACACATTTATGAACAAGCCATCCAGATAAAATAATAATATTTCTGAAGTTTGTAACCAGGAAATAATGTGACATTTGTCTGTTGAGAGGACATACCCATTGTTTTTAAATCTAAGAATTATGGGTTATAAAACAGCAAGAGAATGTAATTAAGCCAAATGTTGTTACCGCTACTTATTTTTGTTTAAGGAAACAGTAAGCACATTAGAAAACCAAAATAATTTAGAAAGCAGTGAAGCATGTATAAGCAAAGTATATGAATATATATTTTACTGATGGAATCACACTTCAGTGCACATGGATTATCCCAATAGGAAATTTACATTTGAAGTAACAAATGTTAAAAGTACACAATTACAAACTCTGGTGCAAATAAAAAGCATTTTATGCAACTATTTTAGCCATTACATAGATTACTACAGTGACAGTTTTATTAGAAATCTGCTGAAATGTTTAAAGTGTTCAGATTTGTTTTCCCCAAATTATTCTGCGTAATGAATATAGAGTTAATAAATATTTAACTTACTAAATCATTTTAATTGCTAATTAATTTTATCCCCCCACTGGTATATTCATTATCAATTCAGGTTTGCACTTAAGTCATGGTTATCCCAGAGCTCCTGATAGCAGTACCATTGTAATGACAGTGGCTACTGATTCAGTATTTCACGTAGCTCATGATACAAGTCCATACAAAACAGCAACTGATCAAAGGAAAACAAAATGTTCCAGGGGCATAGGTACATCTACAATGTCTCTTCATACACATTCTTCATTCTCTAAATGTATTTATAGAGCCCTGTGCAAACCGATATACAAATTTATGCATCTTCATTCCTTATAAGGGTATTTATAGAGAGCAAAAGAATCAGTGATGAAGGAAGTTGTCTTTAGTTCAGGCTTTTGAGGAGAGCAGAATGGTCAATATCAAGGTATTCCTTACCTTTAAAAAAAAAAAAAAAAGCTGAGCAGAGGGGACAGACCATAAGCACATGAATGATGGCTGAACATTGTGACCAACATGTCTATCTGGCTAGAAGTGTCATCTTAACGTTGTGATCTATTTATTTCCTGGGCAGTTACAAGAGAGGTCAAGGCAAAGTCATTCCAATCCTGTATTTCAGAAGGTGCTTGAGGCTTTGTCTGTGTATTTAAAAAAATAAAATAAAAAACAAAAAAATAAGGTCTGCCCTAAGGGTAACAGATATGGTAAGTCTGCCAACTATGTCTGAATCCTGGGAGGCATGCTACAATGCATTCAGATACTTCCAACAGCACAAATTTACTAGAAGTGACAGATTCACTATGTTCAACTTGAATTCATACGTTTCTACCAGAATATTGTGGTTCAGATGAAACAAAGGAAAAAATTATTTGGGACAGTGAGCTTTTTCCTGAACAGCTGAGGCAGGGGATAAATAGACAGACAGGATGGTATCAGACACAAGACACTGTATTTGGATAATTCTGCTTGGGTCATACCACCACTTATTCCTGTCTTCCCTTTACTTGGAAACCCTCATCCCAGTCCAGTGGTTCAACGATACCTTCTTTATCCTACTATTTCTATATCATTCTGAAATAACTCCTTTCTCCAAAGGGATTTATGGGACATTGAAGAATAAGCAAGGGGCCAAGTCCCCAGAAGATTCAGTCAAAGCCAACTGCTGCTGGAAAAGTAAGGATTTAGGTTCAGAAGAAATAATCCAAATGACATCTCATGGTGTCTATTTCTTCTAAATAATGTGGGAGCTGCTAGTTACCCATAGTTTATCAATGCTTCTCTAAAGCCATCGCTGTGGTATATCTTCCTCAGTTTCACACAGGAATATGCAAGTCTTCAAAGTGACTTCCTCTTCATTCTACAAATCAGGATCCAGGAACTGCAAGTCTAAGTGCAAATTCTTTTAGTAGAAATAGGAGGATTTCTATCTATGTGTAGGAGGGGGAACAAAACAAGAAGGACCTTATTTATGAACCTTTAACTTTTTCCATTTTACCTCAGAGTAGTATTGCAATTTGTTTATTTAAAGTATTTGACTCATCTTTCTGCCTATTTATTGGTGCAGACAATTACAAAGCTCCAAATCACAGTTTGAGTTTTACTTGCCTACGTGGAGGCTAAGAACATGGTCAACGAGCAGGAGCAATCTTCCTTGCTATCAAGAATGACATGAAAAGAAGAAAAGGCATCTCCAAAGGAGTCTATGGAGAAAGTTTTAGATACCCACTTCTTATTCTAGGTGGCAGATCTCCCTCATGATTTTTAATCCATTGAAGGCAGTTCTAGGGTGGCCAGGAACATAGTATCTGAGCACCAGATACATTTTAGTATATTTAAATGCAGTAATGATATTTGTTAGACATGGTCTATTATGGCTAGGTGGCACTCAGTCCCACTGTCTGACTAACGTGTGACACAACCATAAAACATTAACAAATATAATATTGACTGAATTTTAGAAGGCTTCGCAGAGTGTCCCTTCGAATCGTTTAAGGCTTTCATCGGAAAACATGTTGGTAATATTAGCTAGACAATGCTAATGCCATGTACAACATTAAAGGGGCGCTAATTTAGCATTCCCTCTGGGTTAAAAAGTTTTATGTTGCTGGCCTGTAAGTAATTCTGCTTCTCTTTATTCACCTAGTATGGCTTGAGTGGAAAGTTGCTGCGAGCATCCTAGAGATGGGAATGAGAACAAGTGTATGAGATAAACAGCTTTTAGAGTCACTCTTCAAATCTCTCTTCTTTCTGGCGTTTTAGTTCCCCACATCTCTTACAGTACACAAGAACTTTAACAGGGTCCTGCAGGGGATGGGGGGGGGCTATAAGCTGTTCTCCATGCAGCAGGTTGTGGTGTCAAGGTTCCTTCCCCACTCTGAACTCTAGGGTAGAGATGTGGGGACCTGCATGAAAGACCCCCTAAGCTTATTCTTACCAGCTTAGGTTAAACGCTGCCACCACCAAAGTGTTACACAAAGAACAGGAAAAGTGCCCACTTGGAAACGTCTTCCCCCCAAAATATCCCCCCAAGCACTACACCCCCTTTCCTGGAGAAGGCTTGATAAAGACCCTCACCAATTTGCATAGATGAACACAGACCCAAACCCTTGGATCTTAAGAACAATGAAAAAGTAATCAGGTTCTTAAAAGAGAATTTTAATTAAAGAAAAAGTAAAAGAAAAACCTCTGTAAAATCAGGATGGTAAATACCTTACAGAGTAGTCAGATTCAAAACATAGAGATTCCCTCTAGGCAAAACCTTAAGTTACAAAAAGACACAAACCCAGGAATATACATATATACTTCCTGCACCAATAGTTTAATTTCTTGAAGCGCAAAGTTGGCTCTCTCAGGGCACAGACAGGAGAGCCTCCAGTCCCTAGAGTTTCTTTTTTAAGTTTTGAAGGAGAGATCAGTCACAAAGAATGTACAAGTTAAAGCAGGACCAGAAGCAGTAGCAACTGGCTTTGCAGCAGGCTGTGTCAGAACATCATTGTGAGACTTTTCTGGGCTTTGCACTTGCATCCTAGGTGTATTTACAGGGACCAGAATAAAGATAAAGACAGGCGTGACTTCTAATGCACAATTCAAACTCACAATTTGAAATGTAGGCTCTCTCTTAAAATAATAGATGAAACGAAGTAAGTTGTAGTAGGAACTTAGCATGCAGCACATGTAGCTATGGGCCTTAAGCATTTCAGGAATAGACTATAAAGCAGAATATAAAGCAGAATACAAACCTATAAGCTGCTGCTTAAAACGTGCATGAATAGTTAAAGTCACCCCATCCAAAGGAGACTGTGCCCATAATCAACCCTCAATGATACTAGAAACCCCAAACTATCATAGAGAAACAAGTTTCTCCTCTTGACCACTGCAGTGAGAAATATCACAAACACCTCCTGGAAGCAGTTTATGGCAACACAACCAAGCACAGTGTCTACACTGACACTTTGTAATATAACTTTACCATAAAACGCTCTGTGCCTCTCATCTAAGTGGTTTTATTTTGTCAGCAAAGCATGAGAGTTTTGTCGGTGGAAGGAGCATTGTACTGTGTACTGTTTTGTCGATGAAAGCTGACTTTTGTCTGGAAAGCTGTGTAGTGAAGCCAAGGCCTTACATGGCTATTACATTGAAATTGACCCCTTTGTTCCTCATCCCACAAGCTAACATTACCACTAACCCAGATGCTTTCTGGTTTGGCTACACTACCTGAGTAGAGTGGGAAACACTTTTCTAGAATAGTTCATTTGCTTTGTGGTGTTTATTCTGCTCCAAGCAGTATTCAGTCCATCAGAAGCAGGTGCTGCTGGCATGTGTTCTCTCTTCTCATCCTTAAAATGACAACTGATTGGTGGTATTAGCCCAGTGCGTCATTATTTTCTTCTGTAGAAGAGAACAAAATTATTTTCTTTTTGGCACAGGTAGCAGCCAACTTAATTAGTGATTGGCAAGAAGATGCCCTTTATCTCACATCTTTATTGAAAAAGAAAGGAAAAGGAAGATGTATAGACTATGCTCTACAGCTAAAGAGGAGATAGGTTGTCCTTTTATGCTGTGTCTACCATTTTTTGATCACACTACTAATTATCTTAGAAATCTTTAAAAACTGCTGGGCAAAGAGAATGGAGCCACCTATAACAACTCTAAATCAAATACAACTGCTAACATACATGGGATGATATTGGAGAAATGGATAGCTCAGAGAATGCGTATTGGTATAGAGAGCGTCCTTACCCAGTAGGTTGTCAGTTCAAACTCAGCTCAGGTCAATAGTAAGAAAAGGATCTTACCATCTCACTAGCTGCTTGGTGATCTACAAGAAATGAGTACTGTGGTCTCCATTCAGATCCTACTGAACAAGTGTCCATTGTCACAAAAACACGCCATGTTTGGCATCCTTGCTGGTAGTCTCAGAAGAGAGGCAAGAGACTGAATGAGCAGGGATATTGAATTAAACTCCTATCCCTCGTAGTGGTCTGCGTAGATCTGGGTTTAGGCATGCTGGCACAATTATATGGTCCATCTCACGTGCTGGTTTGAAAGCTCTGACCATGTAGGCCACAGTCCAAGAATATGCAGTAGTTAAGAAGGGAAGGTACCCAAACTTTTCATTTATATTTTTCACACACACACTTTCTGATGGATCTGATCCGTATAATCAGAAAAAAAAAAAAAACAGGTTGTAAGGTTGCCTGAAACGCCTCAGGTCCAGCTTTAAATTAGAACTTTAAATCATTCTGCCGAGTTCACTACAGAACTACAGCTTGTTTTCTTTCTCCCACTCCCATAAGAGCAGCAGTATTTTTTCAGGAATTTATAAGAATATGGATGTTGAATTAAAAAATGCAAATTTAGTGTAGGTGGGATCACCCACTGGTACAGCAAAGTGCCAAAGAGAAACCACAGCTCATAGAAAATTCAATTAATATTTAGTCTTATTTGCAAACTTCTACAAATATCAGAAATTCTATGCAACATAATCTTTAAAAAATGTACATACCAGACGTACTATATATTATGGCAATTGCTCTTTTTTCCACCACTTGTTTTTCTTTAGGTTTAAGAGAGACTCTTACTGTCCCTCACCATCAAATGGCCCATGCCTAACCCTCCCTCTAGAGCTTCTCAGTGCTCCTTTGAACATTGCTAGGGCAAAAGATTCACTATGGGACTGAGGACATTGCACCTGCAGACCACCAGTGGACAGACTGGCCTTGAAATGGCAGGATGTGCTTTGTTCAGAACTCTCAGACTGACCTAGGTGTTTTTATTCTCCTGCTTTCTGTTCTGTAGTGCTGCTCTCATTTTCTGTTGCAATGCGTACATAACAACTGATCATATAATCCGATTACCACTATTGTGCATACCTCACAAATGTACTGGTGTCCATTTTCAAAACAAATACTTTATTGTCAAACATTTGGAAAACCTATTAAAGGTATCCTTATTTGAGAAGGCATCATAGCAACAGACACACTTACATGCACATAAGTTAGAGAGGATGGATGGTCTTGATGCTTAAGGAACTGGACTCGGCAGAGCTGGGTGGGAATGGAACACAGACTTCCCATGTCACCTTAAGTAAATCTCAAATCTCTCTGCGCCTCAGATTCCCATGTGTAAAACTTCGAAAATAATACTCTTCCCTCCTACTCTGTCTTGTAAGCTCCTCAGTGCAGGGACGGTGTTCTTATGTGTTTGCGTAGTGCCTAGCACAACAGGATCTTGATTTCAGCTGGGACCTCTAATACCTTTGTAATACAAATAAAAGTAATAATAATGGCTATTACTATATGGATGTGTTGAAGAAAGTGTGCCTGACTCCCCCAGTAAGAGCTAAGGGGACAAATTCATCCCAGTTATAACTGCATTTTAACTAAATAGAGTCACACTAAAAGAAAAATGTGGCCTCAGAAAAAAGCTGCTTGCCTAATTAACAGCATTAAAACATCCCATCTTGACCACTGAGCAATTACTCACTAGTCAAGATGCGCACAGAGCTAAAGGGAATATTTCCATGTCTTGAACTGCAGCTTTTCACTGTCCTCCTCAAGTCTGAGTCTGGTGTTTGCATCCGTTCTCTCATTGTAAAGGAAAATAACTTTTTGTAGCCTGAATTAAGTTTCAAAAAGGCCACGATACCCATGCAGAGTTAAAAGGGAGGGGCGTTGGAAGATGATAAAATTACAAAAATCACCATGAAATAGGCTCATTCCATCAAAGTAGATGCTGCAATGCAGAATCTTCTGTGCTGTGGTGCCAACCAGTGTCCAGACACTAAAGCAAAATCAACCAATCAGCAAAGTTTTCTCTGTGGTGCAGGCTGTGTTGTGCATCTACCCTACACATTTAAATGGCTGAAACCTCCATGTGGCATGCCTAACAAGGAAGCCTCTCACCGGTTGAAACAATGGAGCTTCAAAATCATTCATGCATCTCTTATATCCACAAAAAAATTAAGTATGATCAGTTTCACAGAGGGGTGGAAGAAGGAGAGTTGACCCTCATTCAGTATGAAAAACATTTTATATACAGTTTCTCCTCTTTCCCTCCAGTTCAGTGGACCAGTTCATAAATTATTCTGCCATAAACTGAGATAGAGCACAAGACTATTTGATGCCCTCAGAGAAATCTGAACTATTGGGCCAGGACAAATGTTTTGAATTATTGTAGGAAACAGACTTTTCTGTTCTCCAGGACACATCCAATTTCCTTCAGGGGCAACCTGTATAATTATTTAGAATGAATTTAGTGCTAGTGAAAGATGCCAGATAGACAGCTCTGTAGAATGAAGCCTTCTTTTATCCATTAAGAATGAACACATGGAAAGTAGTGGCACTATAAATTGCTCTGCCAATTTTGCCTTGCTGATGACTTGGAGAGCCATTCTTTAGCGGTGAGAAAGTAGTTTCCATATCCATTCAGATTTCCCACTTCCCTTCTGTGACTGCTAATAAGGATGGTAATTATGATGGTGGCTTGAGTAATGTGGACCAATATCCTATAGGCAACTGAACTGAGAGCCCCAACTCATTTCACAGACAAAAAGCAGGCTGATAGTAATGACTTCCAGTTACTTGAACTGGATTTGAACTGGTGATCCAGAGCTGAAAAGCTCTGATTTCCAGTCCCTTAAGATATCCTTCTCCCTCTCAACTTGTAGAGCCCAATACAAAACTCGGTCAAATGAAGCATTTCATTTCTCACTGTTAACAAAACATAAAGCCTGTAAGTCAGTTTCCTCACCATGTCTACAACTTGTAACATTTCAATCACCTCTCTATCAAGCATCTATTCCATCTCTAAGGAGGTGGTATTTAAGCTTTGCAAATAGTTTATGTTGCCTTAGGTTCTGTTGTGCTACACGGAATCATCGCACTGCAGCCAATGTGAAGTCGTGTGGACGTAGCTAGTCTAAGGTAGCATTTGTCATAGGTTAGGCTGAAAGGAAGACACACTACTCTGTGGACTGGACAAATACCCTGTATGAAATCAGAATTAACTATCCATTATTGAAGGAAAGCAGAGAACAGAAATTAAGCTAATTTGTCAGTGGTCTCTAAGATATTTGTCATTGTCATCACTGAGGAACCTCCTTTCAATAATAAATAATAAACAACAAGTATGTGATTGAGAAACATGGATCCAGATCTGTGTTTGACCCTCTATTCTAGTCTGTTTTAATGATTTATTAGGCACTGTACCAGTAAAGGGAATTAAATGACAGTGAAATCTCTAAAGGGGAACATGCTCAAATATATGGTGCCAAGATACTGAACCCCTTTCATTATTGAAGAGTTGACTATAGAACAAAATCAGGTTTACTAGTTCAGCAGCACTGGGCTCAGATTTTCCTTTTAATTATACACCAAAGGGACACTCGACACACACAAGACAGATATCTGAATCAAAAACGTATACAGAGAGCCTATGATTTTGTGCTATTGCAGTTCTAATATATCGGTCATGAAATGTTTGCAAATCTTGTTCATGGAGTTTGATGAATCTGCTCTCTCTCAGTGACATTAAAATAGCCTGGGCTTTATCAAAGATAGCAATATTGGGTAAAAAAAAAAAGCTAGCCATACAATGGGCTCCAACATTGATCATTATTGCTGTTTTATACATAAATTGGTCTAATTCTTCCCTTCCTATGGATGCACAATGCTCCCTAACGTTAACGGATATGATGTGCATGGATCAAAGGAAAAGAAGACCACCCAAAAACATCAGCATAATGTTGCTATATGGTGAGCATTTTCAAGTCCTATTGAACTCAACACAAGTTGAAGGTGCTCAGCACCTTTTAGGATCATCACTCACGTTAGCAGCAGCACAACTACAAAAATAATTATGGTGCAACAAAAGTAAGAACGCATCAGACTTTAGAAGCATCACCAACGGAGATTAAAATAGTAACGGGGAGGACATGTCTCCTTCAATTGCTCTGTGGGTGCCAACATTTTCACCTTCATGAGTGGTTGACGAGGGTCACATTCGACATGGGTTTCCCCTAGAAATAGGCTCTCTGTATAATGGCCATGGCAATCTCGGTATACGCCAGATAAATAAGAGGAGAAAGGAATATAGTTTTACAGGATGTGTGCACAAAGATCAGAGCTAGAAAGGTTAATTATACTTATTCTTTGTAAAAGCTTTAAGAATTGATCCAAAAATGAATCAGTGCCAATGTCTTTGAAATGTCCTCAGAGGCATCCTAGAATTCCACAGAGGGTAGTTTTGTTGGGGGGAGGGGTACTGAAGGCTGGGGGGCGGGTTACTATTGTTTGTTTCCTGTCAACAACTCTGTTGGAGCCAAAAAGTAGAATGAAGTCTGACCTCTGGAAATAAAGCTTGCACTTCAGTATAGGTTTCAGAGTAACAGCCGTATTAGTCTGTATTCGCAAAAAGAAAAAGGAGTACTTGTGGAACCTTAGAGACTAACCAATTTATTTGAGCATAAGCTTTCGTGAGCTACAGCTCACTTCATCGGATGCATACTGTGTAAACTGCAGAAGACATTATATACACAGAGACCATGAAACATACCTCCTCCCACCCCACTCTCCTGCTGGTAATAGCTTATCTAAAGTGATCACTCTCCTTACAATGTGTATGATAATCAAGTTGGGCCATTTCCAGCACAAATCCAGGTTTTCTCACCCTCCGCCCCCCCCCCCACACACACACACACAAACTCACTCTCCTGCTGGTAATAGCCCATCCAAATTGACCACTCTCCTTACAATGTGTATGAAAATCAAGGTGGGCCATTTCCAGCACAAATCCAGGTTTTCTCACCCCCCCCAAACACACACACACACACACAAACTCACTCTCCTGCTGGTAATAGCTTATCCAAAGTGACCACTCTCCCTACAATGTGCATGATAATCAAGGTGGGCCATTTCCAGCACAAATCCAGGTTTTCTCACCTCCCCCACCCCCACAAACTCACTCTCTTGCTGGCAATAGCTCATCCAAACTGACCACTCTCCTTACAATGTGTATGATAATCAAGGTGGGCCATTTCCAGCATAAATCCAAGTTTAACCAGAACGTCTGGGGGCGGTTAGGAAAAAACAAGGGGAAATAGGCTACCTTGCATAATGACTTAGCCACTCCCAGTCTCTATTTAAGCCTAAATTAATAGTATCCAATTTGCAAATGAATTCCAATTCAGCAGTTTCTCGCTGGAGTCTGGATTTGAAGTTTTTTTGTTTTAAGATAGTGACCTTCATGTCTGTAATTGCGTGACCAGGGAGATTGAAGTGTTCTCCGACTGGTTTATGAATGTTATAATTCTTGACATCTGATTTGTGTCCATTTATTCTTTTACGTAGAGACTGTCCAGTTTGACCAATGTACATGGCAGAGGGGCATAGCTGGCACATGATGGCACATATCACATTGGTGGATGTGCAGGTGAACGAGCCTCTGATAGTGTGGCTGATGTTATTAGGCCCTGTGATGGTCTCCCCTGAATAGATATATGGGCACAGTTGGCAATGGGCTTTGTTGCAAGGATAGGTTCCTGGGTTAGTGGTTCTGTTGTGTGGTGTGTGGTTGTTGGTGAGTATTCGCTTCAGGTTGGGGGGCTGTCTGTAGGCAAGGACTGGCCTGTCTCCCAAGATTTGTGCTGGAAATGGCCCACCTTGATTATCATACACATTGTAAAGAGAGTGGTCACTTTGGATGGGCTATTACCAGCAGGAGAGTGAGTTTGTGTGTGTGGGGGGGGGAGGGTGAGAAAACCTGAATTTGTGCTGGAAATGGCCCAACTTGATTATCATACACATTGTAAGGAGAGTGATCACTTTAGATAAGCTATTACCAGCAGGAGAGTGGGGTGGGAGGAGATATGGTTTCATGGTCTCTGTGTATATAATGTCTTCTGCAGTTTCCACAGTATGCATCTGATGAAGTGAGCTTTGGCTCACGAAAGCTTATGCTCAAATAAATTGGTTAGTCTCTAAGGTGTCACAAGTACTCCTTTTCTTTTTACTTCAGTATAGTTCACCACATGCAATATAAGGTAGTTAAAACCCCAGCGGAGGCAAGAAAAAGTCAGTCAGCTCATAGTCCACCAGCATGCCAGGTGAACTGCACGTAACTCTTGATAAAAGAAAAAATACTGGGGAAAGGAGTACATTTAAACCAAAGCCCAAAAGTAAGGCAACCACTACTCCAGGTACAAAAGTACGCAAAATGACAGATTCACTGCTATGTTCAGAGAACAGACCCTCCCTGCCTTAAAAATATGACTTACCTGTGGAGACACTTTGCTGGACATTACACCTCTGGGGAGGAGATTTGTAGTTTGATTCCTATCACAAGGTGAAAAGCTACAGATAAGCCTTTACTGAATGCTCACGTCTTTTCAAATGTGGCAACATACAAAGAAGGAGCCTGATCAGGAAAGTGGAGAATGGGTTGACATACCCTAGAAACCTTTGCTCACAAATTTATCTCTCTTTGAAAGGTTTCAGAGTAGCAGCCGTGTTAGTCTATATTCGCAAAAAGAAAAGGAGTACTTGTGGCACCTTAGAGACTAACCAATTTATCTGAGCATAAGCTTTCATGAGCTACAGCTCACTTCATCAGATGCATTCAGTGGAAAATACAGTGAGGAGATTTTAAATCTTGTATTTTCCACTGAATGCATCCGATGAAGTGAGCTGTAGCTCATGAAAGCTTATGCTCAAATAAATTGGTTAGTTTCTAAGGTGCCACTAGTACTCCTTTTCTTTTTGCTCTCTTTGAAAGGGTCCATGGTTTCAGGCTCGCAGTTTCTGAAAATCTAGTGACAAATTATCACATGAAGAAAAAGAATATTGAAGCACCATGAAACTGCTGTTTGTTTCACACACACTGGCAAAGGATTTGCTCATGAGTGAGTTTTCACCCTTACAACCAGCAAACTCAAGTTTTTGCTGCAAACGAGAGGAAATGGCATCCTCAGACAAATCGGGATAAGGACTGATGTTTTCACAGCACTCTTTATTTTTGAAAGACTGATTTGTTTGTTTAAAATAGCACAAAGTCACATTTTTGTGGTGTGCTTCATTTTCAGGGAGATCAGAAAAGCTAAAGTTCTCCTATGAAGCTATGACAATCTGTAGAAAGAAAAAGCAGCAGCATGCCACAGAATTATTCACTACCAAACCACAAAACTTTTTGCCAAGATGCCTTGAGAAGCAAAAGGAAAATATTTTTATTTTAAGCTATAACAAAGCCAATATGCTGCCAACATAAAAAAGGAAGATATTTTGTTAGTCATCTGAAAGATTTAAAATGCTGAATATGCCTCAAACAACTTACTTTGAGTATAACTTTACTCCATGAGTAATCCCATTGACCATTTGGACTGCCCTTTAATCTTACAAATATTTAGTCTATATCTGAAGGCATACAGAAGATAGAGCTGTAAATAGAGGTAACACAAAGCTAAGTATGATGGGACTACTTGGTCATAATGCCTGCAACACAAATATCCCACACTTTAAATCGCTCCATGACACTCTGTCAAAGCAATAATACTTTGTAAATATATGGAGAGAACTCAGGGTTGCAACATTGCAAATCTTGTCTGGTGGGATTGCCCTAAGGTTGGCTACTGACACTGCCGTGGTTCTGACTGAATGAGCCTTGACATATCCCTCAAGTTTCAGTTTTACTAAAGTATAATAATGGGACATGCAGACCTAGAACCAACTGCAAAGGACTCTTTGGGACACAGACTGATCTAATGTACTGCTGCCAAATGAAAACACAAACAACAGAGAGGTGAAAGAGCAAGTGTGCACGCTGGTCAAAAATTTTCCATTGGAAAATACAAATTAGACAGAATCAAAGTGTTCCGTGTGGAGATGCTAATTCCATAAAAACCTTCAGCGGAAACCATGCAGGCAGGCCAGCTTTTTCTGTAATGGACTTTTTTGAAAGTGTCCCTCCCAATGAAAATTTCACAGATCTGACTTCTCATTCCAATTTGGAAATGCAAAATTTTGTATGGGTCAGAAATTGCAGTTCCCACCCAAGTTCCAATAAAAGACTTTTCTATCCTTCAAAAAGAGAAAGAGAAATTCCAGACAAAAATAAGTTTTACAGCCAGTTGATAGAGCAAAGCTTTTAGGAGCAGGCATGAAGATAATAAACTTTTGGTCAGAACAACTGACTGATTGTGATTGTACAAGAACATCAACTTTGGAAGGAATTTTGGAGAAGCATTGAACACTCCTGATTTTTGTAGAGTTTTGCATAGGCCGGGATTTTCAAAGGAGCCTAAGAAAATTAGGGACACAAATCCCATTAAAATGGAACAACCCTTAAGATCCTTTTAAAATCCTAGCCATAAAGACTGAAACGTTTCCAAAGCTTGAAGGTCACAAATCAGATTTATCATCCAAGAATCAATTTTCTATATAAAGTACTAGAGTTCCCCTCAATCTACTTGGCTGGAAGGAAATAATTAGGAAACGATGCAAGTAATCAGTCTGTAATGGTCCCAACAAACAGTAAATGTATGCTTCATTTATGGGGAAGAGTAGACATTGCATCTGCCAAGTGAATTTTACAAGGAAGTTTTGAATATATTAAAACGAGGACCACACTGAAATAAAAGTTGCATAATACCACTATGGTGTTAAATAGTACTAGTATCAATAGGATAGAGTAGAATTTTTAAAAAATCTATTTTTTTTTAAATGTTGCTAGCCAGATTTAGAAGCGACTAGAATCCAGAGCAATCAACATAAGAGACACCTAAGCAATTTCAGTGGAGCACAAGGCAAAAGGATCAAGCTACTTTATCTGACACAGATTGCTGATCCATTTTTTATACGTTTATCTAATGGACTCTTTTCAAGCAGCTAGGAAGCCCTAAACCATTTCATTAATATCTTAACAGGAGCAAAGCTATGAGAAAAAACAAACTCTAGTACTGAGCAACTAAGAGTGGTGTCCTAGCTATATTTTAATAGTGCAATTAAAATACAGCTTTGGCACCATTTTGAGTTGCTGAGAACTACAGTTTGTTTTTCCCCTCAGAGCTTCACTCCTGTTAAGCTCAGTTTTATACATTATTTTCCCATGATTCCCCTCAACCTTTACTCTTATGCTTAGATGTTTACTGTATTACACAACATACCCAATTATGCCACATTGCTTGTTAACTTCAGAAAAGTGATTTATTGAGAACCAGGTGTACTGCTTTGAGACAAAGTGACAGATATTTGGTTTTCATTATGAAATGGAAGACTGATCGTTATTCACACCTTCCCACAGAAGATAAAAGTTACTTTATCTTGGTAGATACTTTTAATTATTCTTCAATTCCAATGCACCTCAATGCTTGATCTAAAGCCCATTAAGATCAATAAGTATCTGTCCACTGACTTCAATACTCTTTGGAGCAGGACCTTTTTAATTATTATTTATATTGGCACCCAGGTTCCAAGCAGGATCAGAGTGCTATGTGCTATGACTGGTGTTGAACAGTTAGTGCAGTTTATGGACATATTTAGGATAAATTCTCCTCTCCGAGAAACATAGTAGATCCCAACTGCAATATTCTGTTCTCCATCCATGACTGAATCTCCAGTTGATGTCTCTGGGATTTGTACACATCTATGGAGAGCAGTGTATCTTCTGTGCAGATCTGAGGAGAGAAGTCTCTTACTGTTCTTTGAGACAGAATAGAGATTACTGATCTGAATATTATTGTATAAATTGTGGATTCCCAGGATTTAACAGATTCCTTGTTCAATCCACGCATTTATATAACAGTCAAATATTTTTAAGTCACTGCCCCAATAAGTAAAGTGAGTAACAGTTATTAAACATCCTACCATAACTTAAATGGTGAAGAAATACTTTTGTCAAAATATAAATTAAACTGTCTACAATGCACATACATTCTTCAGTGAGGGAACATGAAAACATAACTCAAATTGTGAAATTAACATTTGAATTTTTAAGTTGCAGCTAAACATTAACTTCACCATTCAGTAACACTCCCAAATAAGAGACATTCCCTCACGTGCAAAAGCCCTAACTTGGAAGTGCCAGTGCATGCAGAACTGCTATTGATTTCAGCAGAGGGCGAGCAAATATGCTTGAAGAACTCTAAATACACAGTGCCAAGAAAGAAAGACGCTACATGTTTTTTTAAAAATTGCTGACAGCTACTGTGTGTCCCAGGTACAAATGAGATGGGATTTCCAAAAGTAGCAAAAGGTATGTCTATACTTCAAAAAAATAAAAACAAACAGATCAGAATAGCCAGTCTTAGAACCCAGGGCAATTGTCGCAAGCTCACAATATGTAGAGCCCGGCAAATCTGTAGATATCCGCGGACCGTGTGTGCGGATCGGATGTGATTACAAATTTTGTATCCACGCAGAGCTCTAAAAATATGGGGCTAAAAATAGCAGAGTAGACATTCCCCTTTCTGCTGGAGCCCAGTGTTTGAAACCCCAGCCCTCTCACTGGGTTTCAGAGCCCAGAAACATCTACACTATTTTTAGCCCCAAAACATGAGCCTAAGTCAGTTGACCCAGACTCACTGCCGTGGTGGATTTTGGGGGAAGGGGTTGTTATTGTTGTTGCTGTTTGCAGTGTAGATACACCTTACAAGAGTTAGCAACAATGAATTTCAATGAGATTTCAGCACACAACCCCCTTTGAATCTTTTGAAAATCCCATGGTATGTCCAGTCTGCCTTCTCTGTTATTGAACCCATATGCGCTATTATTCCAATGACTTCCCCAAAATGAGAGCTTCACAGCAAGCGCATTGGAGAAAGAGGAGTACAAGGTATAAAATTTGAGTCTGAAAGTCTCAATACCTTGAAAGAAGAAAGCCACTAACAAAGATATCAGAAATAGGCATCCAAGTATTAGATTCTTGTAATGTCTCTTTTAAGACCTATTAGAGGTACTGTTATGTCAGACAGCTATCCTCCTTATTAATGAAGAGGAGAAGGTCACATTCCTGTCTAATTTATTAATGTTATACAAATACATGTTTGAAGAAAATATGAATATTTTATTGTCGATGCTAAACTGGTCCCTTAGGCTTTGCACTATTGAGTATATTGGGATTGGATTTTCAAAAACACGTTGCAAAAAAAAAAGAAGAAGAAAAATTTTTTTAAAAAGCTAGCCAAAGAGGCAGAATCACGAATAGCTTGGAACTGCACCCAGCAGACGGAGGAGGAGAGCAAGGTATGGGCCTTATCTGGAAAGAAAGTCCCTTATTGGCCATTACTGTTTTGAGAGAGGGTACACTATTGTGTAAATTGTAGTAATGCCTATAAATTCCAACCAAAATCAGGATCCCATTGTGCTAAGTGCTATTCATTTATGTAGTGAGCAACTGTCTCTGCCCCCAAGATCTTACTACCTCAATAGATAAAAAGGAAATATTACTTATTTACAAAAAGAAAAGGAGTACTTGTGGCACCTTAGAGACTAACCAATTTATTTGAGCATAAGCTTTTGTGAGCTACAGCTCACTTCATCAGATGCATGCTGTGGAAAGCTGTCATTACTTATTTACAGAGCCTAATATCAGCAAGAACTCCACTGGAGTTAGTCCAGCTCATTAGTGCAAAACTGATGCAAGTGAGAGGAGAGTCAAGGCCTCTATTAGGCACATGATATACATTTTTAGAAATAATTAGTGACCAAGAGGCATGAGTACAATTTGGCTTCTTTGTGCCCTTTCAGTTAGGCAAAGCTGCCCTAAACCAGACTTAACTGGCCAATCATTTTTGTATTGACAGAGTGACAAGCAGCCACAACAGAGAATCTGGTCAACTGTATGTAGCACACCACATGCAAACATCATCAATCTGTATGGCATGTGGCTTTCAGAAAAACAGCATTTCTTCAAATGAAAATTAAAGGAGAGTTTTTGCTATTTTCTAACTATAGCCATTTTCTGTATTTGACAGGTTTCAGAGTAACAGCCGTGTTAGTCTGTATTCAAAAAAAGAAAAGGAGTACTTGTGGCACCTTAGAGACTAACCAATTTATTTGAGCATAAGCTTTCGTGAGCTACAGCTCACTTCATCGGATGCATACTGTGGAAAGTGTAGAAGATCTTTTTATACACACAAAGCATGAAAAAATACCTCCCTCCACCCCACTCTCCTGCTGGTAATAGCTTATCTAAAGTGATCACTCTCCTTACAATGTGTATGATAATCAAGGTGGGCCATTTCCAGCACAAATCCAGAACGTCTGAGGGGGAGGGGGGTAGGCAAAAACAAGGGGAAATAGGCTTGAATAGAGACTGGGAGTGGCTAGGTTATTATGCAAGGTAACCTAAGTTAATTGTATCCAATTTGCAAATGAATTCCAATTCAACAGTTTCTCACTGGAGTCTGGATTTGAAGTTTTTTTGTTGTAATATCGCAACTTTCATATCTGTAATCACGTGACCAGAGAGATTGAAGTGTTCTCCGACTGGTTTATGAATGTTATAATTCTTGACATCTGATTTGTGTCCATTTATTCTTTTACGTAGAGACTGTCCAGTTTGACCAATGTACATGGCAGAGGGGCATAGCTGGCACATGATGGCACATATCACATTGGTGGATGTGCAGGTGAATGAGCCTCTGATAGTGTGGCTGATGTTATTAGGCCCTGTGATGGTGTCCCCTGAATAGATACGTGGGCACAGTTGGCAACGGGCTTTGTTACAAGGATAGGTTCCTGGGTTAGTGGTTCTGTTGTGTGGTATGTGGTTGCTGGTGAGTATTTGCTTCAGGTTGGGGGCTGTCTGTGGGCAAGGACTGGCCTGTCTCCCAAGATTTGTGAGAGTGTTGGGTCATCCTTCAGGATAGGTTGTAGATCCTTAATAATGCGTTGGAGGGGTTTTAGTTGGGGGCTGAAGGTGACGGCTAGTGGCGTTCTGTTATTTTCTTTGTTAGGCCTGTCCTGTAGTAGGAGACTTCTGGGTACTCTTCTGGCTCTGTCAATCTGTTTCTTCACTTCCGCAGGTGGGTACTGTAGTTGTAAGAATGCTTGATAGAGCTCTTGTAGGTGTTTGTCTCTGTCTGAGGGGTTGGAGCAAATGTGGTTGTATTGTAGAGCTTGGCTGTGGACAATGGATCGTGTGGTGTGGTCAGGGTGAAAGCTGGAGGCATGTAGGTAGGAATAGCGGTCAGTAGGTTTCTGGTATAGGGTGGTGTTTATGTGACCATTGTTTATAAGCACTGTAATGTCCAGGAAGTGGATCTCTTGTGTGGACTGGACCAGGCTGAGGTTGATGGTGGGATGGAAGTTGTTGAAATCATGGTGGAATTCCTCAAGGGCTTTTTTTCCATGGGTCCAGATGATGAAGATGTTATCAATGTAGCGCAAGTAGAGTAGGGGCGTTAGGGGACGACAGCTGAGGAAGCATTGTTCTAAGTCAGCCATAAAAACGTTGGCATACTGTGGGGCCATGCGGGTACCCATAGCAGTGCCGCTGATCTGAAGGTATACATTGTCCCCAAATGTAAAATAGTTATGGGTAAGGACAAAGTCACAAAGTTCAGCCACCAGGTTAGCCGTGACATTATCGGGGATAGTGTTCTTGACGGCTTGTAGTCCATCTTTGTGTGGAATGTTGGTGTAGAGGGCTTCTACATCCATAGTGGCCAGGATGGTGTTATTAGGAAGATCACCGATGGATTGTAGTTTCCTCAGGAAGTCAGTGGTGTCTCGAAGGTAGCTGGGAGCGCTGGGAGCGTAGGGCCTGAGGAGGGAGTCTACATAGCCAGACAATCCTGCTGTCAGGGTGCCAATACCTTGATTATCATACACATTGTAAGGAGAGTGGTCACTTTAGATAAGCTACTACCAGCAGGAGAGTGGGTTTGGGGGGGGCAGAGGGGGGAGAAAACCTGGATTTGTGCTGGAAATGGCCCAACTTGATTATCATAAACATTGTAAGGAGAGTGATCACTTTAGATAAGCTATTACCAGCAGGAGAGTGGGGTGGGGGGAAGTATTTTTTCATGCTTTGTGTGTATAAAAAGATCTTCTACACTTTCCACAGTACGCATCCGATGAAGTAAGCTGTAGCTCACTAAACCTTATGCTCAAATAAATTGGATAGTCTCTAAGGTGCCACAAGTACTCCTTTTCTTTTTTCTGTATTTGGGCATCTATTATTCTTAGCTTGGCTCGTTTAACAAGTTTATACTCATAATATTTTATTATGAGCAAAAGACACCCACAGGCAATGAGGGGTTCACCTTCATTTTGTCTCCCAAGATGGATGGAGTGAACCCTCTTCTTCCAAGGAAGTGTAACACCGACAGAACACCACACCCAGAAGGTGTGTGGGTTACAGAAGCATAGGGTATTGTGTGTTGTTTTGGTTTCTTGCTTTTTTAAGATCTGGGTTTGTAAGGCCTTTTGTGTAAGCCTGTTCCCTTGGACATAGCTTTTCCTGCAAGCTCTTCACTGCTTTCTGGACCCAATTCCAAAAACAAACACACAGCATTTAATGCAAGGTAAAACAAGTTGGTTAAAAGTGAATTGTTTTAAACAGGCAATTGTCTATGAACTCTTTCTGTAAATGCCCACACTGCCTGCTCTTAGACACGTACTGTTGACTGACACCATTCTAGCAGCCTGAAGCAAGACCCCAGACCCAGAGAGAGCTATACACTTCAGTACTCTTCAGACAGCAGAAGCTGTCTGCTGTATGTTAAGCAATTCACTATAGCTTTATACACTTTCAGGGCTAGTTTTAATTTGTTTTTGATACACACCAACAGAAGATGTGTTGGAAACACATGTTTACAATACTCAGGTAAATTGCAGGGCTCTTCTGAAATTGAAGTTAGCAGAGAATTTCATGTTACTAATACAGTGAGTCTTAAAACTG
The DNA here is from genome assembly GCF_965140295.1 of Lepidochelys olivacea. Lineage (NCBI taxonomy): Eukaryota > Metazoa > Chordata > Testudines > Cheloniidae > Lepidochelys > Lepidochelys olivacea. The sequence continues at coordinate 73,845,656 of NC_140417.1, read as the reverse complement.
ATCTGAAACTGGAGCTATGTGGCACAGATTCTACACTAGCCTTTCACTTCCTGAGAAACAAATCCGAGTTCTGGCAAAGATCAGAGTTGAATGAGTCGGGTGCCCATTTCACAAAACCACCATATAATGTGGCACAACTTACAATTTTTGCTGGAGACTTAGGATTAGCACTGAATAGCAGGAAGCTCTGCAGAAAAGCTCCGAGATTCATTATCGGAGCTTTATGGAGAAGCTTTCACAACGCTTGTCTGCAGGATGCTCATCCACACAATGCTTCAGTGTAACCACTGCCATGGGCCCCTACGCAACAGATTCACTGACTGATTTAAAGGAAAGAAAGCAGTACCAAGCTACCAATAGGTTAGGAGTCATAGCCTGTGCTTTAAAGGCTCATTACAGCAAAAGGTATGTTATGAGTAGCAGCATCTGGGGAGAAAATAACCCACAACTTCTGCCTTTTCAGAAATATTTATAACTCCATCAGCACAAAGGTATTGTGTGTGTTCTCTTTCAGTAGCTATTATCACCAAGGACTCAAGTGGCCCAGTTTCAGCAGCAGGGTACATGGACACTGTTGCACTAATAAGGTAAACTTTGACATTTCCTTTTCATTTTTTCTCAACAGCAAAAGTACTTTTCTGTGCCGCCGAATTTAATGAAAAGAAAAAAAACACACTCACTTAAAGAGGGTTTCACTGTAATTGGTTAAGGATCACTAACACTAAAGCATCTGTTTCAAGAGGCTGGACCTTTATGTTCACTTACCAGTGTCAATTATACATTTCCTTTGAACATGCAACATGCCATCTAAGAGTATTATTCATAAACCTGATTTCTAAACCATATGTCCCCAAAACAAAAAAACATCTATTGTGCTATGGGGGCCAGTACCTTAAAAATTTACTGCAAGTAATGGAGAATTAAATGCTGGTTCCAAGCAATGGCACTGTAAGCTTTGTGGCTGAACAGTCAGTGGGCATACTACTAGTAAGTCAGAGGACATGTCTTACTGCACTGTTTTAAGGGAAATCCTTTACATATTAAATTAATGATACCTGTGCTAGTTTCAGGCAAGGAGAAAGAGGGACTAATCAGAGTCTGAACTATAAAAGTTTTTTAATTTATGTAATAATCATGACATCTAGGTACCTGCACTACAGTTGTTTTAAGAAAAAAAAATACACAAGTAACATGTTTGGTAATATTCATTTATAAAAAAACAAATTTTCAAGAGTTCCTCCACTGGAGAATTCCAATATTACATGTATTCCCTTGAAACCCTGGGCAATTAGATAAGAGCTGAAAGTCAAAGTGACTTTATATCTCCAGGTATGAGAACAAGGAGCCAGAACGCATCATCTCCGCCTTAACAGCAGCATCTCAACTGTCTCCGCTAGTGGTCTCAACTACACATTGAGCAGGAGGGTGACAGAACAGAGTTTGTGCCACTCCAAACCACAGAGAATTTTGAGCAGATGAAAGCTGCCCAATCACACTTTCTGGCATTGCTCAGAGAGGAAAGAATTGGAGACACTCAAATGACAAACAGTGTCTCACATACACAGGTTTAAAACCAGACTGAAAAGGGTAAAGAAAATCTAAGGACTCCAGGTAATGTCAGACAGTCGTCTCACAGCAGTATTCTCTATCACTTTTGCAAGTAAGTAGGAAAACAGACTTATGGTCACCCCTTTCACAAGACTATGATAAATTCTGTACAAAGTATGCCTTATGAGGTATCATCTGAAAACTCATAACCTGGTAAAATGCATGTGGCAATACTGTATGTAAAGTTAAGATTGTACTGTATATTACTGACACATATTCCAAGTCTGCAAAAACAGCCACAAACCAATTTCTCAGAAACAAAAGGCAAACTGACACCTCAGCCAGGTAGTTAATAAACTTATTCTATTGTTCTATCTAAACCATTGTGTGTTTGCGTTGAAGTGTTCGGGAAATTCTGTTTGGGATCATAGGATTTGTGCATATCCTTTTCTATTAATTAAATGATGGACTTCACAGAAGTTTGTATTGTCCAAGAGAGAGCTGGACAGCACAAGACATACATTTCTGAGATAAGTCTGATACTGGAAATTTGCTGGTGTTGCTCTGCAGGGTAATTCAAGAGTGGCTGGCCATAGCACTCATATTGTATTGCTGGGAGTAATCTACATGATGGAGGCTGTGTGTGAGCAGACCAAGAGTGGTTGCTCCCACAGGAAAGCAGTGTAAAAGGCACCCCAGGTTGGAGAACTCAGGGGATACAGCTGTTCAACAGTCCAGATTGTACCCTGTGTAATGTCTCACAGACCACCATATTGCTCCTATAGAGAGCTGGTCAGGAATTTTCACCCAGATGTGTTTGTCAGAAAATACTGATTTATCAAAACTGAAACTCTCTGCAGGAAAGGATTGTTTTCAACAAATTTCCTATTTTGAAAAAAATCAAGAGAGGTCTGAAAAGTGTCAGAAGATCCCATTTTGACATCCTCTAAATGAAAAAATTGAATTTTGGAATGTGGACATCAGTTTTCATTTAAAAAATTTAATTTAGGGTAAAAGTCAAAACTCAACACTTTCATTTACCCAATCCATCATTCTTTTCAGATTTTCAGTTTGTGAAAAATTGAAATTTTCACTCCATCTCAATTTTGGATGGGAAATTTTAAAATATCTTGAAAATTCTCGTGTCATGGGTGAACTGTTTCCCCACCCAACTCTGTTTGTATATTACATGCTTGTGAGCATCCAGAGATTATATTTTGAGCATTCACCTCTGCCTTGCTCATATGAACAGGCTAGCACCTTGCCATCCTAAAGAGAATATTGGTGATTATCAACACATTGGCCAGAATCCTCCACACCTTGTAACCATCCATGAAAGGTATGGACCAAATCATAGATTGCAGCTCCAACCCTCCCCAGTACCTCAGCAAGGGAGATTCATTTAAAACACATTGGCCAAGGTTTTCCAAATGTGACTGATGATTTTGGGACACCTTGAGGCAGTTCAGTGGAGCCTGGTTTTCAGAAAGTAATGCATCTCTCAAGTTCGGCACCCAAAATTACTAGTCACATGTGAAGTCATGATCACCATTTATATCCCTCTCACATGGTAACGTGGTCAGGAATGCAGCCCGTCTAGCTCAAGTCCAAATCAGCTTTCATGAGAAAAGTACTTATTAAATTCGATTTATTAAGTGCTTATCTATCACTCTAGGTGCTTCACATCACTGTAGAAAGCACATTTTAAAAACCAATGGAAAAATCTCTTCTTACAGTGAGAATTATTTGAAATGTTACATAGTCCATTTCCCTGTTAATGTAAGCCAGTTCCCTCCCATAGAATTTACAGCTTTGTCCAGTCCAATTTTAAATGATGTAAGTGATGTAGTTTCCACCAGTTCCTTTCGGAGCCTACATCATTGTATAACAACCTCATGCTTTTTTGATATTCAGGCTAAGTTTTCCTTTGCTCAGCTCTTGCTCATTCCTATCTGTGGCCCGTGGACCATCCTAAACCATCCCTCCTCTTCCTTTCTGCAATGTACACCTTATAATTTTTTGCAGTTAGGTTTCAGATCCCTCTTACTCAAACATGTGGACAATCCCCCTGAATAGAAATTGGAATTAACCCATTGGGAGCACTGCTAGATCAATGCTTTCATCATCCTGAGCAAAGATAAAAAGGATGATCTCCAGTCTGCTGCACTTGAAGGCAAGCAGTACAAAACTCTCATTCTATCCCAGTAGGGTGCCTGCTGACAACCAAAACTTCCAGCATGGACACCATAGTTCAGGAGGATCCACCAAACCAGAATGAAGCAGAGGTATGAATCAAATTGGAAACAAGGGTCTGATCCTACTCTCATTGGCAAACTTCCACTGACTTCAATAGTGGAAAAACATCTGTACATCCCTTTTCTCTTACACTTTTGAAGGATAGATGTCCTTTGTGTGCTATTGACTAATGCTTAGACCTACATCCAGATCAAATTAATCTATCCCCATTGAGGGAGATCAGAGAACACAGAGATTGTATGATTTCTGAAACATGCCTCTCTATTCAAAAAGTTCGTGCTATTCTTTTAAGTTAGGTCAACATAGCTACATCAGTGAAGGGCACGAAAAACAAAACAAATCCCTGACTGACACAGCTATGCCAGTCTAGCCCCCAGTGTAGATGCAGCTATGTCAATGAAAAACATTCCATCAACGTAACTAACTTCATTTGAGCTGGTGTTCCTACACCAATGTGGGGAGAGGGGTGGAACACCTTCCTTCTGCATAGGCTGGGTCTACACTAAAGGCTTTGCCAGCATAGTTATGCCAACATAGCTGTGCCAGTATAGTCTCTGTAGCACAGACACAGCCTAAATTACAAGCCTTTTGCCCTTTGTAATGCAAGAAAAATATACCCCAATCTACAGTGCCTGTAGTTTATAAACTTGGGAAATCCTGTGTACTGCACCTAAAAATTGGAACATCTGAAAATCAATAAAAGTTTAAGGCAGAAACAAAATCAGGATAGGTGCATTTTAATAAAAGATGTGGAATAAGTCACATAGGCCCTGATCTTGAGAGAGACTAAACACCCACAGCTCCCACTGGAATCGCTCAGTCCCTGTCTCAGTATCATTCCCACAAACCAATAATGCTTAACTTTTGACTGGAATGAATCTCACCAAATGAGCTGAAGCTCTGGGGATATTTGATTCTGATTAAGCTCCTATACTGATGAAATTAACTCTTCAAAAGGTTTGTTGATCACTTGACAGGAAAGAAAAATGCCTTCCCCTTCCTGCACTGTATGTTTTGTCCTAATGTGACAAACATCAAAAATGACTGTACAACCAAATGTTTCCACAAAGATACAAGCAGATTATTCCATGCTCTGTGTGTGTATATTTTTGGTATATAAATATTGTCTGTAGCTTTTCTGATACATCTGCTGGGGAGGTTTTAAAGCTTTTAAATTGTTCAGAGGATTAAAAGAGGATGCTTTTAATGTTTGAACTAAACACAGTTCAGCTAAGAGTTCATTTTGTGTAGAAAGATGAAATGCTTCTCTTTTCAGTCAAATCATCTAGCCAAGTTCCTAGATTTCTTTGAAACATCAGGAGAGTTGTTTGTCACAAGTCAATTTAACAAGTCAATACTTCCCCTACTAAATTTCATCTCAGTTGTTTTCATTTTTAAAGCTCACATACTGTTAAGTAGTAACAGAACCCATCTGGTACTTAGTTGTGTGACTAAGAGAATAAGAATTCACACTGTCTGGGGGGGCGGGGGTGGGAGTGCATGCAAAAAAACCTCTGCCAGTTTCATGTACGAGCAAAATGCCATGCTTTTGTCCAAAATATTTTATTTATATATATATATATATATATATTCCACTGTTTTCCCATGAAAATCAAGAGGATATTTTCCCATACAATGGGAATATCATTGCAAGACGGGGGGAAATTTTGCCTATCCAAATATCTGAAAAATTACATCGTGTTCCTAGAAGAAATGCTGTCATTTTCTGCTGTAACCCCTTGGTTATACACTACCTTCAGTCTACACACAGAGCCCCTCAGTGACATCAGTAAGGAATTATTCAGTAAGGCACAAATCCTATCCCCAATGTGGAAACAAAATAGTCAGGTTACATACTGGAGAATTCTTGTGGGCTGCAGAGGCACCATGGAGATAGTCCTTAGCTGCTACTTCAGACTGAGGACTTGTGACATGCTCATCCTTCCAGTTACATGTGAGGGACTTGTCTAATGAAGCCACCACCTCAAAATCACTCCAAAACTGCCATTGCATCATATACACTTGTCATGAAGGCTTCCCACATTCTTCACACCTACAGCAAACTGACAGCCTTCCACAACTACAGAAGTGGAGAAGGATGTTTCCTTCCAACAGGTTGGAAGGGAGAGAAAAGCATGCATACATACACACACAAGCAGAAATACAGCCAACCTGAAACATGATTTCCACTAGTGAAATTTCAGATAAGCCAAATTAGAGGAAAGGAGTGGTCTTGTGGTTGAAGGCATTGGCCAACGGGGAGGTTAGTTTGGGGTGTCAGGAGATGTAGGTTCATTTTCCCAGTTCTGCCATAAACTCCTGTGTTTCAGAGTAGCAGCTGTGTTAGTCTGTATCCGCAAAAAGAAAAGGAGTACTTGTGGCACCTCAGAGACTAACAAATTTATTTGAGCATAAGCTTTCGTGAGCTACAGCTCATCTCATCGGATGCATGCAGTGGAAAATACAGTGGGGAGATTTATACACACAGAGAACATGAAACAATGGGTGTTACCATATACACTGTAACAAGAGTGATCAGGTAAGGTGCGCTATTACCAGCAGGACAGCGTTGGGGGGGGGATCTTTTCTAGTGATAATCAAGGTGGTCCATTTCCAGCAGTTGAGAAGAACGTGCGAGGAAGAGTAGTGGGGGGGGGGAGAATAAACATGGAGAAATAGTTTTACTTTGTATCATGACACATCCACTCCCAATCTTTATTCAAGCCTAAGTCAATTGTATCCAGTTTGCAAATTAATTCCAATTCAGCAGTCTCTTGTTGGAGTCTGTTTTTGAAGTTTTTTGTTGAAGAATTGACACTTTTCGGTCTGTAATCGAGTGACCAAAGAGACTGAAGTGTTCTCCGATTGGTTTTTGAATGTTACAATTCTTGACGTCTGATTTTTGTCCATTTATTCTTTTCGTAGAGACTGTCTGATTTGGCCAATGTACATGGCAGAGGGGCATTGCTGGCACATGAAGGCATACATCACATTGGTAGATGTGCAGGTGAATGAGCCTCTGATAGCGTAGCTGATGTGATTAGGCCCTATGATGGTGTCCCCTGAATAAATATGTGGACACAGTTGGCAACGGGCTTTGTTGCAAGGAGAGGTTCCTGGGTTAGTGTTTTTGTTGTGTGCTGGTGAGTATTTGTTTCAGGTTGGGGGGCTGTCTGTAAGCAAGGACTGACCTGTCTCCCAAGATCTGTGAGAGTGAGGGATAGTCCTTCAGGATAGGTTGTAGATCCTTGATGATGCGTTGGAGAGGTTTTAGTTGGGGGCTGAAGGTGATGGCTAGTGGCATTCGGTTATTTTCTTTGTTGGGCCTGTCCTGTAGTAGGTAACTTCTGGGTACTCTTCTGGCTCTGTCAATCTGTTTCTTCACTTCAGCAGGTGGGTTTGTAGTTGTAAGAACGCTTGATGGAGATCTTGTTGGTGTTTGTCTCTGTCTGAGGGGTTGGAGCAAATGCGGTTGTATAGTAGAGCGTGGCTGTAGACAATGGATCATGTGGTGTGGTCTGGATGAAAGCTGGAGGCATGTAGGTAGGCATAGCGGTCAGTAGGTTTCCGGTATAGGGTGGTGTTTATGTGACCATCACTTTATGTGACCACCTGCACTGTAGTGTCCAGGAAGTGGATCTCTTGTGTGGACTGGTCCAGGCTGAGGTTGATGGTGGGATGGAAATTGTTGAAATCATGGTGGAATTCCTCAAGGGCTTCTTTTCCATGGGTCTAGATGAAGATGTCATCAATGTAGCACAAGTAGAGTAGGGGCATTCGGGGACGAGAGCTGAGGAAGCGTTGTTGTAAGTCAGCCATAAAAATGTTGGCATACTGTGGGGCCATGCGGGTACCCATAGCAGTGCCACTGATCTGAAGGTATACATTGTCCCCAAATGTAAAGTAGTTATGGGTGAGGACAAAGTCACAAGTTCAGCCACCAGGTTTGCCGGGACATTAAACTCCTGTATGACACTGAGCAAATCTCTCTGCACCTCAGCTCCCCATCTGTAAAATGGGGATAACATTTCCTCTCCTCCGCCCTTTGCCTTTCTTGTCTATTTAGATTCTAATCAGAAATGGTCTGTTACTATGTGTATGTACAGCACTGCATACGAGGCCCCAATCTCAGTTGGGGCCTCTAGGCACTAGTGTAATACCATTAATAATTATACTAAAATTTCTGGTGAAACTTGTGAAAAATCCCAGATTTGCATGCAAAAGTGAAAAATTTTGCAAGTTTCTACTACCAACCTGGCACTCTAATGGTCAAACCAGAGATAAAAAAAATCATGTTTAAGAACTACAAGGTTTGTTCTTCTATCAGTGTACAAGTGTAATTCCCTTAAGCCTTAAACAGAACTAACTGATGCAGCAAGGAGAAAGAATAGACCCTCTGTGTCTGGGAAGTAGGCAAGGGGGTTGCATTTGCATAGTTTTAGGGAAGATAATACAACGAGGGAAGCTGTTTATTTTTAAGCAAATTCCTGACTACAGTAGATCACTTAAATTACAGCCAGGAAGATCACAGCTTCACTATTGAGAGGCAAGAGAGAAATACTCAGAGTCGGGCTGCAAATGGAGCAAATGAGATAGCATACAGAAAACAGAAAAGCTGATTGTAACATTCCAGCCAAGGTAAAGTTTTAAGCAAGTGTATTTATATTTCTTATTTAGCTGTGCTGCATATGTATTACAGTACTTTTCTTCTTCTATTCCATCAGCTGGGGTCAGGTGACCGTACCAGTATCCGCCATCTTCATCTATCTGAGGCAGCTCTAAGTTCTACCTTCTTACCGTCCATCATTTCCTCAGTTTTCCTTGGAGTCTCTTTCCTATCACCTTCTCCTGCCATGCTCTCTTCACCAAATCCCCTTAATTCATTTGCATGCATCCACACCACAGAAGCCGTGCTTCCTGTATTTTGTCAGCCACATCAAACCAACATCATCCTAATAGCCTTATTTTGAAATCTGTCTCTTCATGTAACTCCTCTTATAGCATTAAGACATCTCGTCCCAAACACCTGCAGGCATTGAATCGGTCATCTCTGTCTCCCATGTTTCTGCACCATATAGCATTGTGGGGCACAACCCTGTTCTAAAAGCCCAACTGTACTGTCTCAGTGGCATACACTTGTCATACACAACCCCCAAGGTGTTATTTTAATTTTCAGCATCCCTCCCCACCCCAATCTGGACTGTATCTCACCTTAAAACTTGACAGTCTTCCATAACCTAGCCACTCGTGGTACTTCAACTGGTCAATCTGGTTTAGTCTCACTCCATTAATCTCTTTGTCCAATTTCCCTGTGGCATCTCTACTGGCCCACAACCTCAGTCTTAGGTATGTTCATGTATTCACACAGTACAAGCTAGGAAAAGAAATCATAATAATTTCTCTTACAGTTCTGTCCTTTTCTTTTTTAGTTTACATAACTTGTTTCTAGCAATGGGCAAAACAGTTTAATGGGTATGGCTTACATATCTAAGCGTCAGGTTTGAAATACCTAGACATCCTGTGACCATAGGTTCAGACTCCCATAGACTTCAATAAGCTCTAGATCAGACCTCAGTAAGAGAGATTATTACAGTACTTCTCTGATCCGTGGTGCAATACTACTGAGAACACAGCCCCAAATTGCACTGACATTTTTGTTGTCACATCGCATTTCAAGCTGTTTATCAAGTTGCTGTTCCCCACGATCCATAGGTTTCTTTCAGCACTATGGCTTTTCAGGTTTCTCCTTCTTAATGAATTACTGCATTCAGGGTTATTTTTCCCTTGGATTTATTAATTTGTACTTTTTCCAAGTTGAACTTTAGTTTGTTATTTTCTGCCTATTTTCAAATCTCTCTTGGTGCACTTGTGTTACTTCTCTTTCCTCATTGGTGTTTGCAATACCTCCCCACTTAGTTTCATTATTGAATTTCATTAACATTTTTCAACCCGCTTGTATATAATTAAGATGCTTACAACACAAACTATCACAAATCCTATCATTACCCCCACAAAAGTCTCCCCAGGTCAATACTTTGCCCTTTACCATTCCTCTTTTTACTCTCCTTCCATCAGTTATCATTGTGATACTGGCAGACCAGCTGCCAAAGCCCCAGCCCTATTCACTTTGCTCTATACTGCTACACATGTGATTGTTAAGTGTATAAGAGTGTATTTGGTGTTTAACCTTTATGAAAACTAATGGGATGTTACCCGCATTGTTTTCACTTATCTGTATCCCTTTATAATGTAGTAGCAAACATTTACATTGTGTAGACCATTATAACTAAATAACCCATCAAATGAGAAAGAAGCCTTGTAGAATGCAAATGAAGAACATTAAAACAGAAAAGTACTAATTTTAAAGCAAGTGGTCATTGCATGTGATGACTGGAGTGTGAATAAATTGAGCAACTGTCTTGTCAAGCTTGAACGAAATAAAAGTATTGCAAATGTTAGGCCTCAAACTTCCGTATGCTTTAAAATGCAAGCCTTGGAAAAACAAAGCTTAAGCTTGTGGCCAGGACACACTGCAACCAGATAACAATTTATGCTGACTCCTATGTACTTATCAACCCCAAAATTACTCTCATTCAAGATCTAATTGGCTACAGAAAATAAACAGGCCTCAATTATACGAACAACTAACAATTGGACATAAAAATTAAATATGCATCAATTATACAACTAGGGCAACCACATAAACAATGTGGCCCACCCTAATTGGTTGGTCTGTTCTAAAACATGACTGTCAGACCAGATAAAAAGAACAAAGGCACGGGACTGTGTGTGTGTGTGTGTGTGTGTGTTTTTGGTAGCCACACCCCCTGAACTGAAAGGACATGCACTTCTCAACTGTCTGTACCTGGCCAGTGTGGAAAACGGCTGACTGAAGGGTAACATATTTTCAGACGAATGCAAGGTAAGTCTTTGGAGTAAAGAAGTCTGGTCGCCCGAGCCAAATTGATCATAGTTGTATCAATACTGTAGTATAAAATCAATAGTAGGTAGCTGATGCATAATAGCTTTGAATGTATTAGTGCTTGTCTTTTAAGTAAATGCATGCAGCAAATGCATGTAGTGCTGTCGTTCATCAGCTTTATGTTGCCTTTGAAATAGTATGTCACCAGGAATGATAAAGCTGGTGAATAATAGCTTTACTTATGCTTGTCTTCGGGGCTTTTATTATAACCTGCCAGGACCAGCACATGTAGAGTCACTGTTCAGGAACTCGCAAATGGTCCACAATATTACATGTACTTGTGCTTGTCTTCAATATAATCTGCCTTTTGTATTAATTCTTATTCAGTGCTGGTCTTTGGTTTTCCTTTTCTTGTTTTGTTTATGCTGTTGTTATAGTCGAAAATCATTAAAAGCCTTTCTTGAGGAATAATTAGTAGTTATTTCTTATTTTATACGGACACCACTTAACCTCATTTTATCTGTGTTGGGTGGTGGGAAGTAGCCAACACCCCGGGGTGAAAGAGGGCCCCAAGGCATTCCTCCTTCTTCCTTTATCTCCGCATGGAGGTCGAACACTCTAAATGCATTCCTCGCTCTCCGTCAAAGGAAGAGCCGATGTGAGTAGTGACCCTGTCAGCTTGTTTTCTGTGAGAAGAAGCTATAAAAGTGTGAATTCAAAAAAAGATCCTTCATCTCTGTCTGCTTGGATCCTAACAGGGTAGAATAACTGAATGAGAAGATGGAGATCCCCATAGTTATTCTAGTTAGCCCTGAAAGACTTCTGGGAAACTGGCAGATTATTACATCTCTGCTACCATTTGGAATTACAGACTATAACTCACCCGTACATATATTTTACCTGCTTTAACCCCTCAGTAACTCATTTCCTTTTCTTAGCTAGTAAATCTTTGGTTAGTTTACTATAGAATATGCAACCAGCATTTGTCTTTGGTGAAAGATCTAGGATACCAGGTAAGGGACTGGTCTCTTGGCACTGGGAACAACCTGAATGTGGTGTGATTTTTGGCGTACGTGACCTTATATCATGAAATCCAGTTTGTCTGGGTAACAAGATAGACTGGAGAGTCTAAGGGGACTGTCTGTGACTCCACGGTAAGACTAGTATAGTAATCCAGAAGTTCGTATTTCTTACAGGCTTGGTGAAATCTAATTATGGAACACACGGCCAGTTTGGGATGTCTGCCCTATTTTCTGACTGTCTGCCCCCCAAGGTAGGGACTCACAGTCGTGAGCCACTCCAGACAGCATGACAATCCTGACACTCATAGGCAACTGAACTAAGTTAGGCCTGGATTCTGTAAATCCGCCCTATTCAGGAAAGCACTTACACACATGGTTAACTTTGAGCATGTACTTTGCTGAACAGGGACGGAGCAGGTGCTTAAAATTAAAACACACATTTCAGTGGTTTTCCTGAATCAGAGCATTAAAATAAAATTGCGTAAGAGATTGTACCAAATGTATTCAGATCAAAATAGGTATACCACCTACAGCATTCTTTTCATCAGCTAATTCTCCAATAAATGGCATTTGTCAAGCAATATTTATTCTTTATAAACCCATGATGCTTATTGACCATGGTTCCATTATGCTCCAGAGTGACTTTATGACAACTAAGAGTGCTCAGATCACACTTTTCCTTTTCTGAAAGTCTGTATGACATTTGTGTGTTTCCAGTTCACTGGTACCTACCAATTTTTCCATGATGTTTAAAACAATAGTAAGTTCCTTTGCTAATTCCCTTAATATATTAGGATGCATATCAACCTGTTTTGTAAATGTTCTGATTTTCCAAGTACTTCCTTATCTGTTCTTTGTCAATAGCTATTACTAAAAGGTCTTCCACACATCTTAATTACCAGATTTAAATAAAAATGTTGGTCAATTACATGAATCAATACATTTGCCTCGCAATGTGCAGATATTTACATGCAAGTCCCACATAGTATAATAAGAATGAAATGCTATCTCAATTTAATATGGTCTGAAATTCTTTTAGACTGCAATCCTGCTAGGTGCTGAGCACTCTGGTCCTGATTCAGAAAGATGTTTAGTTTTAAGCACAGATGTAGCCCCATTGATCACATGGAACTAGTCACAAAGTAAGATACTACTCAATGAGAGTAAAAGGTGGCAGAAACTGGCCTTGAATGACAAATGAATTCCCTAGTCCTTAGATGAGTAAAATTCTCATGAAAGGTAAAAGGAATTCTGATTTATTAAGGATCATAGAATTTGTCCCTAAATGAAGCAGGGAAATATTTTTTTTCCCTAACTATACCTGGACAATTATTCTTAACATGTTTGGAGAAAGAACAGTGGCTACACTCTGGAAAAAGCACTCTGAGGAACAGTATCGTTACAAAGTCAATAAAACAACCTAGCTGTAAATTCACAAAGCTATTTAATCAGCAAAAAATCTATACCCAAAGCTGAGAATGTTGCCATAAAAAGCAATCCATCACAGTAGTTACCTCTTTACAGTTGTTCCCACCACTTAATGTAGACAAAGTTATTAGGCCCCCTGTGTAGCAATCCATGTTTTAAAGGCTGCAAACTTCAGTTAAAAGCCTGGATTACAGCAAAGAGATCTGAAAATCAAGTTTAAAACACTTGTCTAAAAAACGCAAACTACTGTAACTAGTCTCTCTCTCTCACACACACACACAAAAATACTAGCAACTCAATACAGCAACTCTAACAAGCTAAAAATATTTCAAAGCATATATGATTAAATACCTTCAAGGTGATAATGATGAGAGTTAAATAGTCATATCAATATAAAATAGAATCCATGAGATTGCTGTTTTCTTACTTGCTTGTGTTTTAGATTTACATGAAGTGGATGTGTCACTTCTGTTCTCACACACACACTGCAATGATATTCTTCCACCAACATACAGCTTTCAAGACTTTTTCAGGCAAATTCAGGTTTGGTGAGCAATTACAAGGAAGCTTTTAAGGAATAGGAGTTCACCTATTAAAACAAGACAAGCTATATAAATATTGCTGCTTTCAGGGAAGTGCTCTCCCCTTTTTAGTGTTCCACAGATATAAAATTGAAGTTTTAATAAATACCTACTGTTTCAAAAAGCTCTAAACGCTGTTATTTTTTTAAAAAAATGTATTTAAACCTCTGTGAGAGAGGAAAAAAAAACAAACCACACCACACCTTATCTCCAAAGGGATATATGTCAAAGCAACCCCAAGTGTCTGCTGTAAATGTAAATGAAGTGATTTTGTTGAGTTGGCAGCCTCTGTAATATCACAGGGTGATATTGAATGAAGTCAGCGACATTTAAATGACTGCACCTGTACGCATATTGAAATGATTTCCTAATGAATTAGTTCTGCAGCTCTTGTATCACTTTAACCTAACACAAAAATATATTTTACAGATGGCCAGTAAGCAGGGAATATGAAATGCTTCTGATTTCCTTAGTTCATCTTCATAGGACAGGGGCAAATATTCATTTTAACACATCACTTAGGGGCACGAGGAAAAGAGTCAATGCAGATACGCTTCTGTAGCATTGTTATTTGTAGAGTACATTAATACACATGGCACTTAAGACACAAGATGACACGGTCTCTGAGCAGAGAAAATTGTACTCTAACACAGAAAGATACACTGCGCATTGTAAAGAGCAACACACCAAACTGGGAACAGTGTCATAGAGGCTATTAGTGTTGGAGAGCTAGGCAAAAGAAGCCCCCCATCTGCGCCCCCAAGGAGGGATTTGAGGGAGGTTTAATGGTACATGAGAAGATGGGAATTACAGAAGGGGTGGTAGGAAATGGAATAACCAAAGGCAACAGGACTGACGAGAGAGGGTTAATTTATGTCATGCTAAACGTTTGCATCAAGTATACATACACTCTTGCATTGTTGCTTTGTTAGGGTATCTGCATAAAAATGCAGATGTTTTTGGTGATCTTAAAATGTGTTCATTACGGCACCATATTTAAATAATATTAAAACAGAAACCCTTGTATTTCAGGAAATTTACTTCTAGATTTCACTGTGGTTTTACAGATGGCAATCCAACATTTAGCTGTGTGACAGGTTTCAGTCGGTCCTCTGAGCCCCTAGGGGCGATGGAGAGCTATGATCCCACTGGCAGGCCTCATTCACACCTTTCGGGCGCTGGGGAATTAGCAGGCAGGGGAGCGCCGGCCCGAGGCCGCAGCGCGCCCCCCGGGCAGGGGAGCGCCAGCCCGAGGCCACAGCGCGCCCCCCGGGCAGGGGAGCGCCGGGGTAGGGGAACTCAGGCCCACCCGACTCCACTGCGTTCCAGCCCCTGGGCCCAGTCAGTGGCGGGAGGCAAAGGTCCCGCCGCTGGGTCAGCAGGGGGCCGTCCATGCCAGCTGACTAAACACACCCACCCCACGGTTCTGCCCCTGGGCTACTTCCTACCCGGTCTCTCCGGCAGGTCTCTCCAGTCCCTCCAGCTTGTCCGGGTATTCTGCTGCGGGCAGCTCCAGCTCCCCCTCTGTGTCGGACTCACGCTGGCCCGGGCTGCAGCCGGGCCCCTCCAGGTTCTCCGGGTACTCAGCGGCTGGCAGTCCTGGTCGCCACAGGCCTTCCTCCCGGTCCGGTTCCTCCTTGCCCAGGGCCCCACCTGGGTCAGCAGCAGGATCGCAAGGGAGCAGCCTGTGCCTGTCTCCCTCCCTGGTGCTCTCCTCACTGGGCAGAGGGCCCCGCCCTTTGTACTTCCTGTCCCACCCTTCCCCTTCCGGGCATTGGCGGAAGCTTGGTCTGGCCCCGCCCACTCAGGCTGAGAGGGTGACTCTTTACCTCTGGTTCGGAGGGGAGCCAGCCTGGCTCCCTACAAGCTGGAACTAGGAGATGCAATTCCCCTACCCCACACATACACCATTGGGGGGGGGGGCATGTTCTTTCCTTTCCTCTTTGTTCACTTTTGCTCAGTGTTTCAACTAAACACACTAATTTTCACAGGTGAAAAAATAAAGATTTTTCATGACAAGTTGAGTGTGTGAAAATGGCACGGGGGGCAGGAAGGGGGAGAGCGGCTTGATGTTGGAATTGGGATAGACTGACAATATCCTGTAATATCCATAATATTTGTTCTGGAGTTAAGATAAATGTTACTGAAATAAGTTAAACCTTATTGAATTAGGGTAAATACCTTTGGGGTACATTGTATTAAAATTCAATTATGTATTAGAGAGTATTATTAATTGTCCTTAGGATAGGGTTAGAAGAATTGGCCTACTGAGGCCTTATAAGGTCGAGTGCTTCTTCTCAGCTGAAACTGTTATGAACTTGTAACCACAAGGAAACCCACCAGGTGGAGGGGAGAGGGAGTTGAAAGACTGCTTCTGCCTGAACTCATATTACAGAGTCTCTGATACTGGGGAAAATACATCAGCTTATAGCACTTAACACCCTTTAATCCTGATGGGGGGGGCACATAGATATGGAAGAACAGTGAAAGGATGGCTGGGGGAGAAAACTTTTAGGGCCTGCTAACTTTGCCCATGTCTATTTAAAAAAAACAAGTAATTTCTAGGATGGTGTGAATATATTCCAATGCCTGATCTACAAGGTGCTGCAGACTCAACTTCTATCAAGTCAGTCCTACTCCTATTGAAGTTCATGGGAGTGGAGGGTATTCGGCACCTCTCAGGAGGCACTTTGCAAAACAGAAACCAGATCCCAAAGAGCACTGAGAAGTTCATGTGCATTCTTGGTAGGAGTAAGATTCCACAGGCTCTGAAATATAAGCAAGTTCATTTCAGCCGGTTTCCTCTCAATCGTTCCAAGATTACTTAAATTGGTCTACTTTAGAAAACACACGTGGGTGCTGCTAGGAGAACGTTTTTCTAATGAGGGAGTGGTGGCAGGGGAGAGGAGCTAACAGAGCATAAAAACAGAGAGTAAAGTCTCAGATTTGGCCAATATATGGTTTTCTTGTCCTTCCATCAATATCATTACACAATAAATACAGGACCCTAAAAGTAATAATTCTTTTCAGACTCTTTTTAGCTCTATAGGTAGCCCTCTGGGCTTTAAATAACCAAAGTACATGTTCATTCTTACTGGATATTCTATCAACTCAACTCATTAGAATACATTTTTTACCATAGCCTTTTCAATATTTTAGAGTACCTGGAACATTTTGGTCACTATATCAACAATCATAAATGAGACACTAGTTACCTGCATATCTGGATACTGTACAATGCTCTTATGGCTTTCAGAAATTGATGGCTTGAGTGTCATATTAAATAAAATTCAATAAAAATCCCACTCATATGTAATAATTTTACCCCTGGACATCAGGTGAAAGGATCCCCCAAGAGAGAGTGACTTTGTTGCAACACTTTTGATTTTACTGCAAATCACCAAATATCTGGTATGTTTCTTAAAGTCATAGCTCCTTGAGGCAGGTTTTTAGGTAAGAATCTCAGCTTTCATTTTAAAAACATTGTATTTTTTAGCTCTCATAGTTGTGGAGAAAAGTTTGAAATCCTGAACCACAGGTACCCCAAAGGCTCAAAAGCCAGAAGAGAAATAGAAAGAACTAAGAATTTATTGTTCTTTAAAATTTCAAGATTTTTAAGCCAAATGGCATGATTTATTGAGGCATGACTGATGATTGAGTGCTTGGGATTGGCAATACTCATCACTCTCCCCCATACTTATGTCATACATTGATCTTTCCAGTTTCAGGACAGTAATTTTGGTGGGGTGAAACTGTCTATGTTAGCCTTATTTCTGTTCCCTCAACCTGGCATGTCTTTCAGGAAATACTGCATCAAGCACCTCACCCGGTGCCTTTTGGAAACCCAGACAATGAATGGATTTCTCAATGTGCCACTATCTACTGCAAAAAAAAAGGCAACAAGTCGTGACTTCACAATGTCAGTATCAGCTCATCATGCGACTGCAGAACAGTGCAGCTAACCAATCTCATTACAGGGCCACAAAATACCATTGAAATTAACCCACACTTATCATTTAACATACAGAGTGACAAATTCCTGCCTTCTTCACAAGCCACTTCCTGTCAACCTGCCATTCAGGCCTTTCCACAGTTCTTCTCTTTGGTCATGGTTATCTCACTCCAGCTACACTGAAAAGGTCAGTTTACAGGAGAAGCCCCAAAGATATCAGAAACAACAGTGTACCAGTTTAGCCATTTAACATTTTCGTTTTAGCGCACGTAGTCATCTGAAAAGGTGTTTGTGCAAGAACTATATGTTCACAGCACAATTACAATAAGCACCTTGGGTAAATGTCTCTATTTCAGCATTCAAACCATTATAACAGTTAATGCTTTGTGGGCTCCAGCACCTTCAACAGCATTTACTTTGTCCTTATAATAATGACTGGAAATGGGGAAATAGCCTCACTAAATAGCAAAGTCGTCATGGTCCTTCTCCCCCTCCCCCCCAAGGCTCAATTCTTCCTTCAGTTACACTCATGTCACCCCACTGAAATTGGGGGGTTGTATGGGTGTAATGGAGAGCAGAATTTGGCAGACTGTTTTTCTAAAAGATCTGGCAACAAAACAGACAGAATGCCCCATCCACCGTCAATTTGTACGTTGCATTTTTTTCATTTATTTCCATGATGTCTGCCTATTTAGTGTACAGAACTTTTTAACTGTTTAAGTATGGTCAATGGCCCTAAAGATTAGATTGCCTGGGATTAACATAATAAGGACTTCACCTTGTGTTACACGATCTCAAGGCTGAGTGCACGGTTTCCTTCTACAGCATTAATAAAAATATTCAAGGTTAGAAGGACCAGCTCCTGCCCTATCCCCATCCCAACTCCATTTAGCTTGTGAGATGTAATAGGATCACAATGCAAGTGACAGTGCTGCAGATGACAAAAACAGAAAGGGGACTTGTGAGTATAGTGTAAGAACTGATGTCTTGCCAAGCGCACAATGCCACTTACATTTGCCTGCACATTTGTTACATAACTGGTGACTAATCTCATTATTTTGTGAAGTAAGCGGAGATTTCCCAATTATGAAAGATGAGATCCAGACAGCTCTATAAAAAACAAATTCTGTTCTATTATCAGCAACCTCTCTCCATAATCTGATACATAAACATGCCCACAACTCACGAACCAAAGAGCTAATTTCCTTGTCACCAACTTGTCTCATCCACACATTGCTACTTCGTATGCTATTTAAAGTATAATGCATCAAAAATTAATCAGTCCAAGTGAAGCTTTTCATGTTCTAACAGAGAGCAGCTTTTCTCATGTTAACAGAGAAGATACACGGTATGCTTATTTGTTACACCACTTTTTCATTGTCTCAGTTTGAGACTGAAAACTGCAGTGAGATTACAGAGACAAAGAAAAGTGAATGGGGCCTATCCTACACTCATTCTGATTACAGGACTCCCATTTTGTTTACAACATGCCCCTAAGTGTGGTGGTTAAACTAATCATTTGACTGGTGATGTTTCTTCTTCCCTTATAACCTAGGCTGTCTGAAGCAGAAAAAACTGAGAAAGAGGGAAGAGCAGCTGCTGCAATAGTGCTTTACTTCCAAGGTGTCTGATGGCTAAGGTCAAGCATTCTCTTCAAAGCTGCGATAACTGCTCCACACTCAACAGGGGACAGAACTGAGCAGAAGCCACCTTCATTGCCCAGTATAAGTGCCATTCACCATTAGGAAACCACAGCATTTACTGGAGCTTCTACTCCTCTCCCCTCCAACGTTTTGAGTGCTCAACTTTAGGTATCTAGGATCTGAGTTTCGGAGGTGCTGGATACACACAATCCCAAATGAAGTCAATTGGATCTGCAGGGGCTGAGCATTTCTGGAAAAAGATTCAAGACCTCAGGTGGCTGTGCACCCAACCCCTGAGTCATCCCCAACAAGACGAGCTACTTTTGAGCATGTGGACACACGCCTGTCCGGACTTTGTAAAAAGCCGCAGGCTGGAATCTGGCATACTGAGCTGTAACGCAGCAGGCACTAATTGAACCTTCTGTGTAATCAGTAACTAGCAAACAAGCTCTTGCACCAGTTGCCACTGCTTTAAAAACTCACCTCCTTCTCCCTCTCGCTGCCCACAGGAGCTGCAGCTAAGCTCCCAGAGATCAACAATGATGCGACCTGGTTACGAATTATTGGGGGCTGCCAGCAGGTGCAGTCCAAAAATCCCACTCCAAGACTGTAAATGACCTAAAGCAGTGTTTCACAAACTTGGGACACTACTTGCTCAGGGAAAGCCCTGGCGGGCCAGGCCGGTTTGTTCACCTGCCGTGTCCGCAGGTTCGGCCGATCGCGGCTCCCACTGACCGCAGTTCACCGCTCCAGGCCAATGGGGGCTTTGGGAAGTGGCGCGGGCCCAGGGACATACCAGCTGCCACTTCCCGCAGCCCCCCTTGGCCTGCAGCGGTGAACCGCGGCCAGTGGGAGCCGCGATCTGCTGAACCTGTGGACGCGGCAGGTAAAAAAACCGGCCTGGTCCGCCAGGGGCTTTCCCTGAACAAGCAGCATGCTAGGTTTGGGAAACACTGACCTAAAGGAATCATACTTCAGTCTTATCTGCCTGGCTGTGCAAGGGTCATGCGAAACCCACAGACTGGCTGACAAGAACAGACTGGTGTTGCTCAGTCTCAAACTCCCCCGCCTCTTTTTTGCGGGGGAGTGGCCATGGGGGAATATCTATGTTTACAAAATGCCCTACAAGCTGAAAAGATCACTGGAGCCTTGCTCAGTGTCTAAGGAACACTCTGCAACTGGCTTCACTAAATTCAGAGTGAGGGAATTTAGTCTTGCCTGTATCCACCCACTGGATAGGTTTTAGACATCAGTGCAATAGGGCTTTGTCACAGTCGCACACAGTTATTCCAAAAACACTGTACAGAGCTGATCAGTTTGCCAGCACTTGCCTTGAGCATAAGATTAGCAGACAACAGTATCACCCACAAGTGAGATGAGCTATACTGTAGTAATAACGCCACATGTAGCAAGGGGACTGTTTGAAAGGAAAAGGACCTTGGAAGCAGGGATTTTCCTACATGCCCCCCATGGGGGAGTTTACCCCCCATGAATTTCCCCAACACCCCCCCAGTTTTGTGAATTAGTTACATGCAGTGTTGCCAATTCAGTGATTATTTGGACATTTGAATCGAAATTGAAACATTAATACACAATTTAAAAGCATATAAAGTGTATGATAAAATTTGTGTATCTAAAAAAGAATAACAGATTTGAAAAGTATGAACATAGACTAGCTTTCTTATACAGCTGTTGTTTTTATGACCATGTCAGTGCATTCATTTGTAAGCAAAGTCTAAAATAAGCTCTCCCTGACACCTAGTGATGAGCTGGGGGGAAAGGCTTCAGGACCAGATTGTATTTATCACACCTAATCTACCTAGCTATCCAGCAAATAGAGCTGTGTTGCCCAAGTGATAGATTTTGGCTGGGGTTAGGTTACAAATCACTTGATTGCAGGGGGTAAAGGAATGTTGTTATTCTTACTGTCTGAGTAAAGGGCAATAGAACTGTACTTTGCCTGTGCTGACTGAGGGCATCAAAAGAGGGTGGGGGCAGGTGTTTTGCTTGATGGTCTGCCTGAGTCACAAGTACGATTTGACCTGCCCCTTTCCACTGTTTAAAGACAGAGCTGATTAGGCTCCATAGATAGTCTTTTGTTATGTTAAGTGACCACTACAGCTGAAATCACTGAGAATCAGGTCTAAGTGCTTAGACCTCCTGTGGGACAGTGTTTCTGTGGAAGAGACGGCCCAGTCTGCACTAGCGATGAGGTTCCCCCACGGAGAGCTCAGCTGAAATCACTGAGAGCTGATGGAACCTCAAGAGACCAACTCACAGAGGTCACAGTGGCAGGTGGCAGCAGAAGGTGATGGTGCAGGGCCATTGGAACAGAGCGATGGAGTGAACGGTGGCACAACAAAAAACAGTGGCCAGAGCGAACAGTGAGCAGCTGGAGGAACAAGCAAGGTGCCTTCTTGCCCCCTACCTGGGAGGTGAACTCATGTGAAAGCACCTCTGAACTCTGAGTCTCCACTGACCAAGGACAACACCGGTGAGTGTTAATGAGGCTGTTAAGAATGCTGGAGACACAACACAGTTCATGCGAACAAACATGGCTGTGGCATCCTACTTCCTATTTAGGCAAGAGATACCACACACTACAAACTGGAGGCCAATGTTAAGTGCATTGTCACTTGTTCATCCTGAACTTGAACACTGGTTCCGAACAAGACCAGCAAATGCTCACTATCTTTCCGCAAGAAACTCATCTGACTGGCTAGACGCATGTGGTGCAACAGTGAAAGACTCAACAGTTGAAAAAGTGAAGCACTCTCTCACCACATTCAAAAAATTTGCATACATGGCAGATGAATGCACCAATGCAAATGGTCATCAAGTCATTGTGGACGTTATCTTGATGTCAGTGGTAGGCCAGTACATGCATTTCGAGATGTTCAAGTTACAGAAGACAGATTGGCTGCATCTGTGACAACCCCCATCTTAGAAAAATTAAATGCTTGTCAATTGGACCCCAAACAGATGGTTGCTTGTGCATTTGATGGAGCTGCAAACTTCTCTGGAAGACATGGTGGAGCACAAGCTTCGCTCAGAGAAAAGTGTAATCCTAGTCTCTCCTATACACACTGCAGAGGCCATCTACTGCAACTACAGCTAGTACGAGCTGCAGACTCTTCAAAAGACATTTAAAAAGCTATAAATTTAATGTCTTCATTATATTCTTTTTTCAGCAAAAGTCCAGAAAGACTGAATCTCTTGAAAAATATAGAAGATACACTGGGACTGAAGTTCAAATTAATCCAACCTGAGAAAACTCTCTGGCTTTCTCTTGAGCGATCTTTGGCTGTTGTCTTAAAATTACTCCAGCCATTATTACTGGCTTTGGAAATATCTACCAAGATGGAATGGATCTAAGTAGTGAGGCTGGTGGATTACTTTTGCTACTACGTTCAGAGAAGACTATTGCCATTCTCTCTCTTGTAAGTCTACCGTTGAAACCACTTGGGTCATTAAACAATGCCTTCCAGGCATCTGCTACAACAGTAGTAGATCTTTGTCCAACAGTAGAAGCTACATTTGGATTAGAGAGCTATCCATTGAAAAAGTACTGGAAGAAGCAAAGACTTCAGTCCAGAAGTTGACTAATGAAGGCATTTATATTGAATCCTTAAGCGAAGAGGACAAGAAGTGTTTGTTAAGACAACTGAAAAAGTACACAGACTTGATTCTTAAAAATCTACAACAGCGACTTCTAGATTCTACTCAACCTCTACGTAGCTTTTACAGATCCCTGTCTTATAAAACACAGACAGTTGAGTAGAGTGAGGCACTACCAGCAATGGGGCTGCCATGTGCTAAGGACAGAACAGAGAATTTGAACACAGAGTGGAATATCATACAATGAATGAATGAAGATTTGACTTCAACTTCTTTTTTATCATCACTAGTGGCTCGACCCGATCTTTATGCTATGTTTCCTGGGCTGAAAGAAGTAGGAATTCATCTCTTGCTACTCCCAGTCACAACAGCTACAGTTGAGCATTCTTTTTCATCATTGAATAGAATTTTGTGCTTTGAAAGAAGTCGCCTTCTGCCTGATCATGTGAATGAACTAATGAGCATATCAATTGATGGAACAGAAGTACCAGACACACGAGAAGCCATCAAAGATGAATGCACTGCATTCAAGAAGTTCATTAACAGAGTTGTGCAAAATTATAACAAGAAACCAAGAAGGATGTAGATGTAGTGCTTCATAGAAGGCTTGAGTAGCCAACTTTAAATTGTGTGATGATTTTAAAATCTAATAAAATGGTCATGAAACATTTTTCAGTTTTTACTATAGTGCCATATAGCCCACCTTCACGGTCTCACCCCTCATCGCCCTGCCCTCTCCTCTCCCCCCCCATAAATTTGAACGCCCTCCCTAATTTCAATTCCTGGAGAAAACACTGCCTGGAAGCATCTGGTCCTGTTCCATAAGTCTAGGCCTTTTTAAAGCATATATCAGAGCTGCAATAAAACTACTTAATGTATTTTAAATGGTGTTTTTCAGTTTAGCAATAATACACCATCTGCAGTACAGAAGAGAGATAGTCTCACTTAGCCACTCGCCCTCATGTGCCTGTGACTAAAAATGCCCTTCCTGACCCGTTACATATGGGATCTATTCTTCCTTTGACACTGGTACATAATTCTCATTAACATGAATGGGAGTTGTGTGTGTGCACAGAGGAGAAATTAGACCCACGTGGGCAGCATGTTGCCTTTCCTTGAGGGATTAGCTACCATAATAACTACTAATCACTCTCTTTCAATGACATTCACTCCCTGCTGTAAATTTGTTTTCTGCTTCTAAATCCCCAGAGGAAAACATTGCCAAGTGGACTATTCCTTAGCATATTGGCAGGTGATTATAAGCTGCATTTTTTGAAAATGAAAAAGTGCCCATCCTCTGGCATTTGCTCTGGAAGTGCCTCAATAGCTTCTTCCTGGACTGTCTCCCTCATTTATTTGAAATTAGTTGCTACAAAACAAACTACAGTGGAGCATGTAAAAGTCAGGAATAATCCCCAACTAGTCTAGCTTCCCAGAAGTGTCCATAATAAAAACAATTATGTTTTTTCAAATGAAAAACACTTCCAGTGTCAAAAGGAAGGTGTGTGTCAGGGATCATCTCAATGGAAAGCCAGCATGGGAATGTTGGAGTGGTGAAATACAGGAGAAGCACAAAGAAAATTCAGCTTCACAGATTGCTGTAGTATACATTTGTTCCCAAACTTCCGTGTTAGTCCTGGTGGGAATAAATTTTCATTTTATTTTGCTCTGGTTCACAGATTATTCATTAAATAAATAAAAATTGTATAACCTAAGATTCAAAAAAGATCTTCCACCGCCCACAGGAATGGAATAGACAACAGAAGTCTGAGATTTTTCCCGCTACTGTCACAGATCAAAATTGAAATTATAAATCTTTTTTTGTTCGACGCACAAAAAAAGAACTCTGATGATTAATGAAGTGCACAACAGGAAAAAAAAATATGAAGACAAAGTAGGTACTATGTTAAAGAGTTTAATCTTCTGCAGGGAAAATTCCACTTTAAAAATAAAACCACACAAACTATGTGAAATATAAAACTCAGTGGTAACACTAGCCTCATGAGAATGCACTGCTAAGCAAAACAGATTGTGCCTCCTAGTTGGCAAAGTACAATACAAACCCAGGGGCAATTGTGCAGTGTGCCAGAGGAGAGATTGAGACAGAGATGCAATTTCTATTCTAATGTCTGAAATAGGGGTAAGTACTAGAAAGATATTTCCTCAAATGATCAAGAAAAAAAAATCCAAAAAGTGACAAGGAAAAAGTCTGCTTGACTCAGGAAGAAAAAAGAGAAAGATGGCTAAAATGGCATTATGAGATTACATCAGAGATTAGATCACTATGTAGCAATTTGCCATGACGTCAGTATTTACAAATGAACAAAGGGAATCAATCCCCTATAATAGTGGCATGTAGCTCTGCCCAAAGCAATTAGACCCTCAGATATCATTAAATACTGTTTCTTTTATTTACACTTTGGCCATACTTTTATAGCTTGTTGTGCAAACGTACCCATACTGAAAATTAATGGTAACAAGAGTGTTTGCTTATATGTGGAGTTCATCAAAAACTTTTAATGTTTTTCTCTTGGAAAATGCTGACAATGAAATTGAAACACTTGCACAACCTATGAAAAATACTGAAAAGTTCCATTTTTATAAGGTTGAAATATTTTGTTTTGACCATCATTCCAACGATATTATAATTTATCCTTTGAAATGATAAAGTCAAAATGAAACACTTCAACCTTGTAGAAGTTAGACTTTTGATAAGGTTGAAACAAATTTTTAGAATATTTTGTTTCTCAAAAAATTCCAAGATTCCAATTTCTTGTCCTGATTGGATCAAAATTTTGAAATCTCTGAATTTGCCACAGGACAGGAATTAGTTTTTCAACCAGCTCTTCCTATTTGTATATCATACTTGGTGCCTAGATACCATGCCTAGGCCATGGCTGCTCTAGGAATAAAAGAGGATATGAGCAAGACATGCACACATACAGTGGAGGGAAAAGGGGGAAAAAAAGATAAGGGAGAGAGATTGGGACAGACAGAGAAAGAGAATGGAGAAATAAAGGATGGGTGGTTATGTGGCTGATACATGGGGTGGCAAGTTTGGGTTCTATTCCCAGCTTCTTCCACAAACTTGCCCCAGGTCAGACAAGAAGTTTATTTAACTCTCTGTGCCACAATTCTCTCACCACCCCCATACCATCCAAACTGTAAAACAGGCCTATGAAGCAATCTTTTGCCACTACTCCCCCTCTCTGAACAATCACTGTTATAACACCATTATCTAAATGGCCAGCTAAAGAGTTTTGGTGAAAGTTTGAGTGACAGTTCTGTGGGTTACATACACAAACTTAACTTGCTCACTTCAAAATGTAAGAACTGGAGGGGGAGGAGGATTAATCTGTATAAATCACCTCTTCTGCCTCCTACTGAAGAACTGGGAGCTGGCTGTTTGTTCCCTTCAGCCCTAGTAATAGGTTTACAATGATTTGTATAAGTGTACATTTCACAAAGAAAAGTCTGTAAATCTTTAGTTTTTTCTTTTTAAAATGGGATTTGAGATGCTCATTTAGGTGTTTATTTTCCCCAGTCAGGAGACTTATGGAGTCTTAAGATCCAATCTGTTTTTCTTGTATTAACCACACACAAAAGATCTCATCAGTTATTTCATTATGCCATAGGCCTTTTATTGGTTTGCAGTTTAAGAAGTGTTGTCAGGCTTCTTCTGTTACTGTATAAACCTGAATGAAATATATTGAAGCCCTTTCTTCCTCACCAAAGGAAAGTCAAAAGCAGATTCTACACTCCAATAGGATTAATTCTGCCAGAGATGACAGTGTAGCATATGAAAACCTCAACTTTCAAGGAATAGCTAGAAACTCAACTCCTATAAATCGGAGTTGCTCACTGACCAACTATACTCTCAGCCCAGCAGAAGCAGCTGTTCTATCTCGGGGCCTCTCCTTCTGCCCCTCCACCCCCACGAACATGATACAGTTCTGTGGTGACCTAGAATCCTATTTTTGACGTCTCCGACTCAAGGAATATTTCCAAAATACCTCTGAACAGCATACTAATCCACAGAGTTCTCCCTACCAACACTACAGAAAGAGGGATTCTAGGTGGACTCCTCCTGAAGGTCGAAACAGCAGACTGGACTTCTACATAGAGTGCTTCCGCCGACGTGCACGGGCTGAAATTGTGGAAAAGCAGCATCACTTGCCCCATAACCTCAGCCATGCGGAACGCAATGCCATCCACAGCCTCAGAAACAACTCTGACATCATAATCAAAAAGGCTGATAAAGGAGGTGCTGTTGTCATCATGAATAGGTCGGAATATGAACAAGAGGCTGCTCGGCAGCTCTCCAACACGAGTTTCTACAAGCCATTACCCTCTGATCCCACTGAGAGTTACCAAAAGCAACTACAGCATTTGCTCAAGAAACTTCCTGAAAAAGCACAAGATCAAATCCGCACAGACACACCCCTGGAACCCCGACCTGGGATATTCTATCTACTACCCAAGATCCATAAACCTGGAAATCCTGGGCGCCCCATCATCTCAGGCATTGGCACCCTGACAGCAGGATTGTCTGGCTATGTAGACTCCCTCCTCAGGCCCTACGCTACCAGCACTCCCAGCTACCTTCGAGACACCACTGACTTCCTGAGGAAACTTCAATCCATCGGTGATCTTCCTGATAACACCATCCTGGCCACTATAGATGTAGAAGCCCTCTACACCAACATTCCACACAAAGATGGACTACAAGCCGTCAAGAACACTATCCCCGATAATGTCACGGCTAACCTGGTAGCTGAACTTTGTGACTTTGTCCTTACCCATAACTACTTCACATTTGGGGACAATGTATACCTTCAGATCAGCGGCACTGCTATGGGTACCCACATGGCCCCACAGTATGCCAACATTTTTATGGCTGATTTAGAACAACGCTTCCTCAGCTCTCGTCCCCTAAAGCCCCTACTCTACTTGCGCTATATTGATGACATCTTCATCATCTGGACCCATGGAAAAGAAGCCCTTGAGGAATTCCACCATGATTTCAACAATTTCCATCCCACCACCAACCTCAGCCTGGTCCAGTCCACACAAGAGATCCACTTCCTGGACACTACAGTGCTAATAAACAATGGTCACATAAACACCACCCTATACCGGAAACCTACGGACCGCTATTCCTACCTGCATGCCTCCAGCTTTCACCCTGACCACACCACACGATCCATCGTCTACAGCCAAGCTCTGCGATACAACCGCATTTGCTCCAACCCCTCAGACAGAGACAAACACCTACAAGATCTCTGTCAAGCTTTCTTACAACTACAATACCCACCTGCAGAAGTAAAGAAGCAGATTGATAGAGCCAGAAGAGTTCCCAGAAGTTACCTACTACAGGACAGGCCTAACAAAGAAAATAACAGAACGCCACTAGCCGTCACCTTCAGCCCCCAACTAAAACCCCTCCAACGCATTATTAAGGATCTACAACCTATCCTAAAGGATGACCCAACACTCTCACAAATCTTGGGAGACAGGCCAGTCCTTGCCTACAGACAGCCCCGCAACCTGAAGCAAATACTCACCAACAACCACATACCACACAACAGAACCACTAACCCAGGAACTTATCCTTGCAACAAAGCCCGTTGCCAATTGTGCCCACATATCTATTCAGGGGACACCATCACAGGGCCTAATAACATCAGCCACACTATCAGAGGCTCGTTCACCTGCACATCCACCAATGTGATACATGCCATCATGTGCCAGCAATGCCCCTCTGCCATGTACATTGGTCAAACTGGACAGTCTCTACGTAAAAGAATAAATGGACACAAATCAGATGTCAAGAATTATAACATTCATAAACCAGTCGGAGAACACTTCAATCTCCCTGGTCACGCAATTACAGACATGAAGGTCACTATCTTAAAACAAAAAAACTTCAAATCCAGACTCCAGCGAGAAACTGCTGAATTGGAATTCATTTGCAAATTGGATACTATTAATTTAGGCTTAAATAGAGACTGGGAGTGGCTAAGTCATTATGCAAGGTAGCCTGTTTCCTCTTGTTTTTTCCTACCCCCCCCCCCAGATGTTCTGGTTTAACTTGGATTTAAACTTGAAGAGTGGTCAGTTTGGATGAGCTATTACCAGCAGGAGAGTGAGTTTGTGTGTGTATGGGGGTGGGGGGGATGTGAGAAAACCTGGATTTGTGCAGGAAATAGCCCAACTTGATTGTCATGCACATTGTGTAAAGAGTTGTCACTTTGGATGGGCTATCACCAGCAGGAGAGTGAATTTGTGTGGGGGGGTGGAGGGTGAGAAAACCTGGATTTGTGCTGGAAATGGCCCACCTGATGATCACTTTAGATAAGCTATTACCAGCAGGACAGTGGGGTGGGAGGAGGTATTGTTTCATATTCTCTGTGTATATATAAAGCCTGCTGCAGTTTCCACGATATGCATCTGAGGAAGTGAGCTGTAGCTCACGAAAGCTTATGCTCTAATAAATTGGTTAGTCTCTAAGGTGCCACAAGTACTCCTTTTCTTTTTGCGAATACAGACTAACACGGCTGTTACTCTGAAACCAAAAATGAAAGAGGTAGAGGTAAGGCCAACTCTACCCTGAACTAATCAAAGCCTGATTGTTTTGTTTTAAACCTCCCCTAAAGAAAAAAATGCAAAACTTTTTCCCTGTTAGTAAAGAATGAAATTTGATTTGTCTTTAGGAATAGTCTATATTAGAATTGCAAAATAAGATCTATAAATTTCCAATCTTAATTGGAAAATTAAGCAAGTAGAACTGAACCCTAGTTCTATTAATTTTTAGGTAGGAATCTACATCGTATCAGCCCCCAGTTATCTGAAAGGTGATTGGGAATGTCACATTAATTGGGAAGGAACTAATATTAAACCTTTACAAGCCAAATGACTAATGGAATTTAAGAATTAGCCTCTTAATAAGACATACAGTACTGAGTGAGAATTATGGAAGCTCTGTTTTTTATAAAATAGAGCAAATATTTTGGGATCCACATGAAATTGCTTTCCACAAAAGGGGATACATTTTCAACATTCAGCAGCTAATCTACATCTGCAAATATATGCACACCCCTGTTGCACATGACAAAAACCCAACTATGATGGAAGCATGGTCTAAACTGGTTACTCTTGAAGACTAGAAGTCACTTCTATATTCATATATTCTAAGGCAAGAAGGACCATTATGACCATCTAGTCTATCCTTGTGTTTAACACACTCCCTCCCCCCGCCCCCAAATTCCTAACTATACATCTTTTAGAAAAAAAGATCCAATCTTTGTTTTAAAATTGCTGGTGATGGAGGATCCACCATGACTCTGGGTAAATTGTTCCAGTGCTTACTCTCACTATTAAAAATTTACATCTTATTTCTACTCTGAATTTGTCTAGCTTCAGCTTTCAGGCTTTGGATCATGCTATTTCTTTCTCTACTAGATTGAAAAGCCCATTATTAAAATATTTGTTCCCCATATAGATACTTGTAGACTATCATAAAATCACCCCTTATCCATCACCTTGTTAAGCTAAATAGATTCACCCTTCTTGAGTCTGTCACAATACGGCATGTTTTCTAACCCTTTAATCATTCTTGTGGCTCTTCTCTGAACTCTCTCCAATTTACATTCCTCTTGAATGATTAGCACTTGAACTGGACACAGTATTCCAGCAGCACCTCTGCCAAATACAGAAGTAAAGTTACCTTTCTACCTGTACTCAAGATTCTCCTCTTCATACATCACAGGATCGTACTAGCTCTTTTGGCCAGTAGTTATACAAATTATTATTATTTCAAACCAGTTATAGTAAAAGGACTGCAATAACGACGGGGAAGAAAGTGAGTGGGAGTTCACTAACTGGATCTATTATCCTTTTGGATTTAATCATGCTGTTACTTACTATATGTTAATTATATGTCAATTAAATATTAAACATTCAATGAAATTTAACAGTTAACACATTTACTTTACATACAATGGTTAATTGATCAATATGCTCTTAATAATCAATTTAACAAGTGATAACTATGCTATTAAATTCAAATTAAATGGCTAAATTAAATCACAAATGTATATAAGTAGTGATGGCCAACTTCATTGCATGTACTCATCAGTTCTAAAAAGTGATGTTTTACTAACAGCAAACCATATACTGTAATGTTAACAATACTGTGATATTTCCCTACTAGGATATAAAATAATTGTGTTATTTTAAATACTATTATATACAAAAACAATTAAGTTAAAAGAAAGTTGACTTTTGGCAGCAAAGTCAAGCACTTAGAAGTCAGGAAATGCAAGATTTACATCTCCCTTGCAATCTTACTTCTGCCCTTTTGTGCATCCATCCTCTGCACTGGTTGAGGCAGGGTCCTGTGGAAACAGTAGTATATGATCATGTAATTAAAGACTAACAATACATACACACACAGGGGCAGAGTTAAGTTGGGTAGGCAACCATAAATCTGGCATTTCATATCTCAAATGTTGAACTTTACCATCTAAATGAATGTCTGAACTGGGTTTTTTGTTTAGCTTTTTACATGCAATGTCTGCTAGATTCTATTTCTTTTTTTATTATTATTATTTATTTAAGAAGAACTGTAAGAAACACAGCCCAGTCATGCCACATCGGCTGGGTTTGAACCCTAAGCCTTCAGCATGGACTTTACCATCTGAGCTACAAGACTAATGACCTCAGCGGACAGGAACAGAAGACTTACCCCCAGAGAGGCGACTGGCCATTAATGGCATGTGCTGGGCCTTGAGATTATTCAGGAGGAACCCAGCTCTCACATTTTTCTTCCTATGGGATTTGAGAACCTCATGTCATATAATATGCCCCCAGATGTGGGAAATGGGACACTGGGACCATGTATCAGGTCAAGAGGTGTGACTGGAAGGGGCAGCCTGGCCTTGCTCTCTCCCACCCCGCCACTACAGCTGCTCTGCATCTCCCAGGTGTTCCCAGTGCAACAACTGCTGCTGCTGCACTTGGAGTTGTGGTCTGACTCTTTAGACTGTTCACGGTCAGTTATTTTGACAGGATGCTAAAACTTTTGTGAGGAACACAAATGAGAGAATGGAAACAGCAACTTTTAAAAGTCTATTTCATAGAACAAGGGAAAGGCAGTTCTTTAGCTTGAGGGCTTTCTCCCTAAATTTCAAATGCCTGTTGAAACAATGGAGGTGTTAAAATTTCTCAAGAAAAGGTCACAATAATCTTTTATAATGGAAAAGGTAAGGCAACTTAAATAGCAGGGTTGTTACCAGTTCCCCTTGTAGTGATGTAATAACTGTTAGTATGTGTTGACCTTTCAATAACATTTACGTATTAGGCTTGATCCTGAAAACGGCTGAAAACCCAAAATTCAGTGCCGTCAGTCCACACCCATGCAGTATGAAAGGGATGCTCAAAAGTGTGGATTGCATAGAAAAGAAGTTTTAAAAGGCACTATGATAATTGCTCTAATACTTTCTGGGGAGAGGGGAGGGAAAAAAATCAATGAGTCAATGATCATATTACCCTATGCAGTTCTCATCTGTTTTGCTAAAGCTATTTTTGAGAACACTATCCTTTGCTGCATTACTCCCAATAACCTTTTAAAGCAAGATAATGACCTTTCCTTCAGACTCAATGGTCCTCTTGAGGTTTCTGTCCAGCCAATAAATTCCCCCAGATTGTTAAAAGACAACTAACTTCTTTCAGGTCTCAGATGATAAAGATTTCTTCAAACATGAGCTTTATTACCTCTCTTTTATTGCACTGAGGAGAACAAATTCCACAAGGTTCTTTGTGAATTTGTTTTCCAATCCTGTGTTATGTGGCAAATACAGTGGAATACATTGAGAATAAAGGGCTCCCTGGGACCTCTCTGAAAATAAGTTTGTTACTATTTCTTTGTTCCTATCAACTTTCTACCAGCAGATCAGCTGTTACAGACAGAAGCTGGAAAGGAGAGAAAGGACAAAGAATGTCTATGGAGTGAGATATAAAAGACAAGTTTTCTAAGCAACTACAGCATGCCTTAAGGAGGGGCAGTATGACAGAAGATGGAGGAAACCAAAGCAGAAAGGTAGGACATGTGAGGTTATGTATATAAAATAGGCGAGTTCCAGGCAAAATTGTGGAGAGGGAGACAGAATAGCATCTTTGCTTATTCTTATCATGTTCCTTGGTCAGTGTTAGAAGGAAATATTTTCTGTACCATTGTCACAGAACTGGAAGACATAAGGCCAAAATGATGAGGAAGTGTACAAATCATCTTTAAAATGCACCACATTATTACTCTCCTTAAATGGATATTAAACATTGACGGATGAAAGATGTACCTGTATATTTTATTGGGAATTACTGAGTGGTACCAAATCAAGAAGCTACAATTGTTTCCAGTATCAAAACAGAGTGCATATTAAATATTTAAGTGCAAAACTCCTACGCAGTTAACAACTGCATGTATAAGTCCTACTAAAACAATGATCCCAAAATAACTGAATTGTAACAAAAAGGACAACATCAGAGCTGTGTCAAAGATGGCTGGGAGCTCCATAAATCAAAACATTGCTATTTGATAGCTACATAGTTGTGACATTTATTGATGGTGGTGTCTACATTTTACAAGTATCCATATATAACTGACTACAATTCCTCAAGGCATGTTGGAACATGTCCTGGGCTCAGTTGTGAAACCTGGGATGGATTTTCTTTGGGGAGTCTCTTTGGTCCAGAAACCTGCACAGAATGGGATATGTCCAGGGAACTATGCTCAGAAGTAGCAAAATTATTGTATCCTTTCATATTAAGGTTTTCAGAGTTTGAAAAAAAAAAGTGATTTTGAAGCTATACCTGAAGAACACCAGGAGGAAGAAGCAAATGATGTCATTCAATTAGAAATTCACATATAGTAATATCAGTTCTTTCTCCAGGAAAAAAAAATGTAGATTTTGTGAAACAATGTCAAAACCACCACGGTCACACAGCGTTAAAAGCTATATTTTAATCTCCTCCAAACAAATTTTACTCAGTTATGCAATTTATTGACTTTTTAGTCCATCCTTGTTCTCTAGAGAAAAAGGACAATTTAGCAACATATTTCAACCTTAAGCCTGCCTAACATCCTCAGCTACGTGTCCTGTCAATTCCAAGTTTGTACAGAAGAAGATCTGGAATATTTATGTACTGCAGCCAGCCCTACACCCTTGAGTGGTGTAATCAAATGATGGATTAAATAGGAGAAGAAATCAGAAATTATTGTTCCTGGTGGAAAGAATATATGCAAAAAATGGATTGATTTAATTCAAGCATAATAGGCCTAGTTGGGCATTTACTTACACCCACAAGATCCAATTAAGTCTACCTCATCAAGTAATTTTCTATGTAATCAATCAATCTAATCTAATCCTGCATTAAGGTTACCTAGGTATAAATGAAGAAGGAATTTGATTAAATATGTTTATCTTTCAGCCTCAAACGCAAACCAAAAACTATTCTAGATCACTAGAGACCATAATATGCAATGTATTAAGTTTATATTTACTGTCTTTATACCCCATAATCTTTTATTTTACACTCTGGTTAACAATGGAAGAGAGGAAACTATTTTCCCCACATATTTGTTTTTAAAAATTCAAACACATTCTGACCTCTGTGTGTTCACTTTCCACATCAGAGCTAGTTTTAATGAGAATGACTGTTTACAGAAAGTGAGTTTTAAGATCTTAAGACTTTAAGAAAAAGAGTATCTTTACTGGAACCATGATTAGCGATCCGAAAATATTCAGTATGACTAATCACAACCAAACACATCTTATGTTTCAGAGTTCAAATAGAAAGTAACAAAATTCACCAGAAGTTTCAATGAATAATTTCAAACAGTGAATGAATTTGAGGCTATCATGATCAGTTCACGGATATCCCAAGAACAGAAAGTGAGGTGAAATTCATCCACTGAATTGTTTGTTATGAGCTATTCACTCCGTGTTAGTTAATGGCCCCATTGGACTTTACCCAATAGAGACAAATAGTTTAATTAAATGTGTGTAGAAACTGGACTAATGCACTCCAGAAAGGTTGAAGATCTTGGCTCCAAATACTCTTTTGCTTAAGTTACTGACCTGGATGGCTGGGATAGCAAATCTGCTTTATAATCATCACGTCTGTCTCAATTAGGCAAACCTGTTAATTGTAAGATACAAACAGATAACCAGAGTGAGGCATAAAATGGAGCAATCTCCTCAAAGACCTCAAACCTGCAACCTTCCAGAGTTCATGGTTTCTCTACTGAGAGGACGAGGCGCTTTTAAGAGAAAGGGAGTAGGGAGAAGTGACAGGAGCAAACATGACACCTACAGGACAGACTTGCCACTGAGGAGGGGAATGGTAATAGAAGAGTGACATGCACTGGCCATAAGAAAGGAGAGAGAAGGCGGCACAGAAAATGAATGTGTGTATTTTGGTGGGAAAGTGGCATCTCTGCCAAACTATTCAACTCCAGACTATTAAGTTCTTTGGTTGAATCTGAATATTGCACTTGGGGCAGAGTTATCTGCACTGAATTTTAAATAAACTAAACTTAGTCAATATACTGTGGACTAAGGAGGAAATTTTTCAAAGGCCCAAAGGGGAGCTGAGCACCCAAAATCTACCCCTTATTGCCAACCATCCTTTTATTCTTAAACAGAACCCATTATCCATCTGTTAACAAAAAAACTCAGAACAGGAAACTTTTTGACCATAGCATTTGACAATAAAGGAACCAAAAAAACTCTTCAAAGAACATTATCAATATTGTTCATGGATCTTCTTGACATGGATCTTCTTTTCTCTATTACCAGCAACATCTTAACATTATGAAGAGAAAAAGACTCAAATTCATCCCTATTGTAACTCCACTGATTTCTATGGAATTCATAAAGGGGGACTGCACCAAAAATTTTAATACCCTAATTAATTTTCACCTTTCATCGGTTTAATTTACAAACCTCTGAACTGAAGCACAAACTACATGGTTTATAATCAGTTTTGTAACCAGACTTCTATAAAGTACATACCTTTAAAATATTAGTTCATAGTGGTAAATGCCCAAGTAGCATAGTTGGATTCACATAAGCACCCAAATGTTTGGGTGCACCTCTGTATCTTATTTACATGATCAAACCGTATAGCACTGCTATTTTTCCCTAAAACTTGTGGTTCAAGGGTCTCCCTTCATGAGATCTTCACTAATTCTTGCTTCAGGCCCATCCACGAACAGTTTTTTCTCAAGTAGTTTTGGCACAACGTCCCCATCAGAACCAGAGTCAGCGAGGAGCAGACAGGAAATGAAAAAAAGTTAACTGAACTTTTTATCAACTTCAAAATCAAGGTTTGTTTCTGGTTCCAATGAACTCTTTGGCGGGATCATTTTAAACAAAACTAGGGAGAAAGGCCTGAATTCAATCCCTCTTTCACAGCCAAATCCAATTTTTCTAAAGTACGATGCTGGGTTTGAGAAGTTCTGCTGCAGATCTGCCTCCAGTCTGAACTGGCTTCCCTATCCCATACATTATGGGTGGTCCAAAAAGACCGAAGTTTAAAAAAAAAGAGTGGCATCACTGGTGCATTCAACAGATATGGGAAAGGGAGGGCAAATGATCAGACTGCTACAGATGGCCCATCAGAGCTGCAGATGAAATACAAGGATATGCTTATAAAATGCAAGCAAAAAGAAGGTTCATAGTAAAATAACCTCCCACACTCTAGTGCAGCAGTTTAGCACTGAGGGGCTTCAATATACAAATTGTGACTCAAGGAGCCAGGTGTGTGTTTATTAGCTTTGGGCCCTTGAAAGATGAGAAATTCACCATGAGAAATAAAGATGATCAGCTTTGCAGAAACTTGACTTTTATCTTCCAGCACTGTACACAAAAGCACCATGATGTTTTCCCCACAGCAATTCATAAATCATTATGGACTTTTTAAATGCTTTACACAGAGTTGGGTCCCACATCTTACTGCACTAAGTCTCTGTACACATATAGACACACCTTGTACGAACACCAGCCCTATCAGCTCTTTCCCTGCCATGTGCAAAGATGGTGAAGAGGAGGCAACAGGAGGCAACAGGAGGCAACAGGCCTTGATGAAAATATTCATCCTCCTCCAGCACAAGACAAATGGCCTCCTACTCGGTTTATGACATGGATAAAGGGTTGGGGGAAAATGAAGTATCTGTTATATTGTTACCATGGCAAACATCCCCTTTAGAAGGCCAAGTTCTTTCAGTTTGTTGACAGAATGATTTGTCACAGAATTTTAGAAAAATATACTGTTTGTCATATTTTGACTGAAACAACTCATTTTTAGCATTTGCTTTTGCCTTTTCTTTCAAGTGCAGGGCATAAAAACTCCTTTTTTATCACAGCTAAAACGTAAGAAAATTTGTTGGTGTGATTTACTGCTCTTAACCCCTTGGCACCGTGAGTCCGGGAGGAATCCAGCTCAGAAATAATAATGCTTTTGCATTAGTGGCTAGCATGAAAGTGTCCTGTTTCTTTGCACCAAAATGCTGAAGGGGAGGCGACATATTTTAGATGCACTCTGAGTGCACACTGCAATCTGGCTGGAGTAAAAGAATCCAGAGTCTCAGCTGCAAAGTCTAGGCAAGAACACAGGCTATCTAACAGCACTGCTGTACTGGTACAGCTCTGATGAACAATGGAGCCTGTACCAGTTGGGACACTGCACAAACTCATCAAAAGAGAGAGGGTAAATTCATATTAAAATAAATGTATCTGCACCCAATTCTGTGGCACATTCACAGCTGCTTATTTAACAAAGTGTTTATTCCACACAAAGGAACCAGGTGGTACAACTGCTTCAGATTATATATTACACATGCCCTAAGGGCTTGTCTACATATACCCACATACGGCTGCTCCTCCCCACTGTAGTGCTTCGTGAATACACTACCTGCGCCAATGGGAAGGCTTCTCCCGTCGGTGTAGGTATTCCACCTCCAAGAAGCGGCAGCTCTGTCAACGGGAGAAGCCCTCCCATTGACATAGCCCTGTCTACACTGGGCATTAGGAAAATCCACACCCCTGAGCAACGTAGTTATACCAACATAAATTGGTAGTGTAGACCAAACCTAAGTAGGCCACAAAGGAGGAACAGCAAGATTATATCGAGCAGCCAGAGCACAGCACTAAGTGTCACGTTCACCAATGGGAACATAAACTAAAACAGGTTACAGTGCCCCCACTAAAAACTGATGCACTGGTGTCTCCAAGTCTAAGCCAGAGCTGCAACTTTGCCCCCACCTTATTTGTCATTGGATCCTTTAAGGAATTCAACTCTGAGCAGCTTTAAAAAATGTGATGTCTCAGAAGAGTTTGAAAAACATTATTTGA
Source organism: Lepidochelys olivacea (assembly GCF_965140295.1). Lineage (NCBI taxonomy): Eukaryota > Metazoa > Chordata > Testudines > Cheloniidae > Lepidochelys > Lepidochelys olivacea. Next base: position 73,807,273 of record NC_140417.1, on the reverse strand, counting down.
TAGGGCATTTGGTCTTTTTGTTTTTTCTTCCTCAGCATTTTGTTACCAGAGGCATTTAAGAAAGCAACATGAGCTTTCTTCCTTGAGAACCCTTAAATTTCTTAAGAGCTCCATCTGCTCATTCCCACCTAAAAAGTCTAACCCCTGTTTTGGGTACTGCAGCCAGTTGTTTTAGAAATTATTGCAATGGCAAATACACGGGATGAACTCAAGTGGGGAAATTAGTACCAGAAACTGAAAAAAGGACTGAACTTTGCCCTCAGATCAGCGCTAAATTCAGACTGTATCAAAGGTCATTTGGCCACAAAAAGCAGAGATCCTGGGCATGATTCTGATCAGTCTTACACTGGTGTAAATCAGGAGGTGCTCCGCTGAAGACAAAGGAGCATAAAACTCGTATAACGTTGCCTAGAAACAAAAGGCCCGATTTTCAGCTAATATATCCCTGATACCTCAGAATGACATAAGAGAAACAACAATTTAAAAAAAAAAAAAAAAAGATTATGGAGCAGGCTAGTTCTCAGTCCCTATGAAATGTCGCCCAAAATTTCCTCATCAAATTCTGCATCAACTGCTCTTTACATACAAGACTAAAAAACAAGTGCAGTTTACTTCAAGTTTATTTGCATGCACGGAGAATTCAAGGGTAACCAACAGAAGGTCATTCATTGGGTCAGTAGTATTGTAAAAGTCATCACCACAGCTCAGTCAATTCCCTGCCATTGCAGAGGTCTCAGGCACCGGTACATGTCCATCCATCCTATTGCCTGCCTGTGGGTCATAATCGTTTAGTCTCCCGAGGGCTGTAATACTTTGGTCTAATTTTAGTCGTTGGGTTTAGTGTGCTCGTGCTGGTGTTGGCAACCAGTAATATACAAGTGCTCAAACTAGATGATTTAAAGGTTCTTTCTGGCATCAAGAATATGGCCTAGGTACCCAGGTACTCTGGTGAATTTAAGTGCCAGTGTTAGGCTGCACTGTGATGCACAAGACTCTTGCTGTACTCTGAGAGTGTCCAAAGTTGCTCAACCCCCTACATCTTTTCAGTAAAAGTTCCTCAGGTGCTCACGTATCTGCCTCTAGGCATGTGCACTGCTGCCTCCCATAGGGGCCTGGATGCCTATCTCCCACCTCAGCCACAAAGCAATTCCCAAACCAAGGGAAGAGAGGCGTTTGGCCACTTAATCCACATGCAGGGCCTGATCTGATAGGCAGGCTGAGCGGGCACATGCTGGATCGGTCCCTTGGGTGAGCTCACATGCCACTGCCACAGCAGCCACAGCCCCTCCTCCCTTATAACTTTGAACTCAGTGGTTCAGACCCTCACCTGGGATGTTGGTGACCCCTGGTTTAACTCTTCCCTCTGCCTGAGGGGGGGAAGGGATTGTAACAGGGCTCTGCCACCTCTGAGGTGAGTGCTCTGACCGTTGGGCTATGGGATATTCTGATGTGGGGCTCCCCTCAGTCTCTCCTGTTGAAACTGTTCCACTCTGGATAAATACAGAGTCACTGGGGCACGGGGACTGGATCTGGATCTCCCACCTCCCAGGTAAGGGCTCCAGCCTCCAGGTTAGAAAGTCATTCTCATGCTTGAGTGCTCTCTTTCTGGCCAAGGACTATTATTTATAAATGGTGGATAAATTTTTCAACAGGAAAGATTGAATGAGCCCCACATCAGAACATCCCACAGCTCAGTGGTTTGAGCAGATCCCAGGTCAAATCCTTTCTCCCGCTCAGGTAGAGGGAGTACTTGAACCAGAGGTCCCCCACATCCTGAGTGAGTGCCCTGACTGCTGAGCTAAAAGGAGCTCCTCCTTCTCTTCCACCCCCACCCCCCAAAAAAGGCCCTAATTCCAAAGAGTGTTCCTGATGCCTACCTCTGTGAGAGGGACAGGGCTTAGCATACACAGGCAGCTCACTGCCCAGCATGCTGGCTTTTGTGAATTGCATTCCTAGGCATCTCTCCCCCCTCAGGCACTATATAGGGAGCCGAGATGCCTAACTCCAACTTGGTTAATTCCATCAATTTTCTGGGCACCTAAAAGTTGAGCGGTGTGACGCTCAGCATCACAGTGCCTAACTCTCTTTATGCACCCAAGCCCATGTCTCTAGGGCTTGGATGAGGATTGTGACATTACACTCCATATGCTTTATGGAAATATGCTTATGAATAGCATATAACCAGAATATGCTTTACACACCCCTTGTGTGATGTCATTAGAAAGCTTGTAATCTACTATGTGTATTCATCCTATTTCTTTGCATGTATTCTTTCTATACCTGGAGTTAGGAGAATAAGATATAAATTTTATCACTGATGTAAACATATTAAGTGAAGGCCATGAAGGGTGCCTCAGAAACAATCAGTTGTAAATGGCCTTAAGTTACTTGAAAGCCTTCCTGTGTACATGTGGGCCAGCCCATGGGGAATGGAGACTAGAGGTCTTATCAGGGGACATGTGACCATGTCACCTGATAATGAAATCCATCTTAAATCTGGTACTTTTCCATTTAGAAGGAGGGGTGGGGACCCAGAGAGACAAAAGATTCCTGCCTTGTGCCAGAGCTATAAAAGGGGGTGGAGCAGGACAAAAGAGGCTGCCAGTCATGAGAAAACCCCTGCTTACCACCCGAGATGTCTGCTGGAACTAACAAGGACTGTACCGGGGAAAGGATTGGGCCCAGACTAGGAAGGAGTCTAGTCTGTGAAAGAAGCTTATTGGAACATCTCTGAGGGTGAGATATTACCTGTGATCAGTTTCTTAATGTATTAGGCTTAGGCTTGTGTGTGATGTTTTATTTTGCTTTGTAACTTACTTTGTTCTGTCTTCAAGTAATAACACCCACTTAAATCCTACTTTTTATACTTAATAAAATCATTTTTGTTTATTAATGAACCCAAAGTAAGCGATTAATACCTGGTGGAGCAAACAGCTGTGCATCTCTCTCTATCAGTGTTATAGAGGGCAGACAATTTATGAGTTTACCCTGTATAAACTTTATACAGAGTAAAACGGATTTATTTGGGGTTTAGATCCCATTGGGAACTGAATGTCTGGGTGCTGGAAATAAGTAACCTGCTGAGCTATTTTCACTTAAAGCCTGCAGCTTAGGCGGCATGGTCCAGACCCTGGGTCTGTGTTTCAGCAGGATAGCATGTCTGGCTCAACAACGCATGTCTGGCTCAACAACGGGTTCTAGAGTCCCAAGCTGGCAGGGAAAATGGACTCAGGAGTAATTTCAGCACATCAGGTGACAGTTCCAAGGGGGTCTCTGTGACCAAACCCGTCAAAAGGATGTTCAGCAATCTCCACCTTACAATCAGAGTAACACTCCAACAGTACAATAGTGGGTTAAGCATCTGTGAGAAAGGATGGGATTTCAAGACAAATGGTAACCTAGAGTTAAAGGTCTTGAGCTTGTGTGGGGCTCCCATCTTCAACCAGGCCAGAGCACACAAGTCAATCGTTTAGCATGGGCCCCGTTGACATACACCCTGGCAGGGAAGCCTGTGTCCATTAAATAAAAGCGACAAAACAGAATAAAATTGATAAATGACAGGTATCCAGAGCTAGGTACTAAAACCCATCAGTCAAGATAAGGTCTGCTTCTGCATTCTCCTTAGCATGACAATGTTCTAGACTCATTGCACTTCAGAGTAAACCCTCCAGAAGAGTTAATTACAAGAGTAGTTTGATATTTATCTGCGAGATGCCATTCCCCAGCATGCAGTGTGCTTTTACTCTCCACTGTTATGAAGCATAAATTTAATCTTTTATTGGTTTATAAATACTTCACGCTGTGTAAAATATTGCTGAATAATAATCCTCTCCTCATACAATGGTAAGCAAACGTCCAGCCATCTGTTTGACTAATGAGAACAACCACCCAAACTACTTTTTGAGCATAACACGTCCCAGTTTGAAACTGCTTTCAGTGTAAACACCTGTTCATACATATAAATTAAAAAGATAATTACTCAGTTAGTGAATATAATCAAAATAAAAGTGTTACAGCCCTACTGCTTACTAATTAAGACTGCTGAATGCACTGGTAGTATTCCTACATTACTTTTTCTTCCTGACCCATCCTAAAAATCAAACCAATTTCAAGTTATTCTCAGGCTCTGCAAAATCCACTGCTCATGAAAGTATATTTACAAACTCAGCAAGGCAGTTAGGACAAATCCCAGTTGAGGTGGTTCGAATCCTCACAGTTAAAGTGAGTTTGGAGATAATTATTCTTTGGTCCCTTTTATCCACATCACAAAAGCATCAGACAAATTGACAAAATTTAGTGCCATTAGCAGACACTATTCAACATTACTCCCACAAAACCACACAAGCAGGGGAAATTATTAAAGGTCATGCTTGAGATGCAGTAACAGCTGTGTGTAGATCTCTGTGCGGGAAATTCATTTCCTTGTACTTCAGCACAATACAAAAGCAAAATATTTTTGTTCCCATCTTAATGAAAGCAGACGTCAGTATTTAAAGGCAAAAAATTAGTCTTTCGTGGCAAAATGCTGTATTTGTAGCAAGTTTTCTTTGCAGGACTGATCTAGTCTTGCCTAGGATCATTTGCTCAGAAAATATCTGTTGAAGTACAGAAAAACTTATTTTGCACCATTCTGCACATGAGACTGAATCCTGGACAATATCATCTGCACCCACTATACTGAGGCCAAACCAATGAAACAATCAATGGATCAGATCCTCTAAACCCACTTTATACTCCAAAAGCACTACAACATTACTTTAAAGCTGCTCTGAAGGAGCAGTTAAGGTTCCCAACATTAGGGAATCCTGTGCTGGAGTAAAGCCTGTCTGGAGATGAAGGATGGGGGTGGGGCCAGAGCTGGAGTGCAATTCACTCTGCCAAATCCTATCAGGACAAACAGGTCCCTAATGGACAATTTCAATTGGCATAAATTAGAGCAATCCTATGGCTGCTCTCACTTGCACCAAGGGTCAATTTTGACCTCCTCACTGGCCCCAGCATTGTGGGGGCAGTGGAGGACAAGCCAGCTACCTTTGCAGGATCAGCTCAATGGACACAAATTGATCTTCTTTTTACACTTTGAAGACATGCCTTCAAAGATGACAGACCAGTGGATCATCGCCCATACCTCTATTTGGATGCCATAGCGCCTCTAGATTTTCAGTAGAAGTGCTCCATCTGTGATACAGTAAAATCCAGAAAGGGTAGAGGGGAGCTGAATTCAGTACAACTGGTGTTTTCAGTCAGACTGCATAACCATCACTGGAGGCAAATCCTCTCATGGAACCCATTATCTACTGAGAAAAACATTGGGAAAGATCATGTACATCCATGTACATACAAAAGGCTTCAGCTGTCAAAAGATTAGTGCCACATTTAGAAGGAAAAGATGTGGGAGGGAAAGAAGGAAAAAAAAATTTTTCAAACTGATCAGAAGCTGGACTTCTTGTCCTTGTAGTATGCCCTCATCACAAGCTAACTGCTATTTTAAATTTTTCAGTAAATACACATTATATGACTCAGAGTCCAGAGCTGTCCTTTGACATCAGAGATGTGTCAGAGACCTGAAAATTGCAGTACCAAAAACAAAAAAAGTGGTAAGATATAAGCAAAAAAAAGTGTCCTAAAGGTTACACTAGTGCATTATACACTTTATATCTGAAGTCTGACTTGAGTAAATTGCCAACTCTTATTAACAAGGTATTGTTGATCCCAAATAAGTAACGTGTTGGTTTTATGACTTAAAAAGGGGCAAATCTCTCAAGATGAATACTGTTTTCATGCTGTTCCCGCTGTTATTTAAGTGGAAAAGATTTGAATCTCCTATGCACCAGCAAAAGGAGTTAAGAATCATGCACATTACCACCCCAGAAAAGAGCCAGGAAATAAGTCTGATGGGCTGGTAGCTGTTCTCTATCGCAAAGAAAAAGTACCTGCTTCAAGAGAGACAAGCCAAATTTGCCACACTCACATAATCTTCAGAACTCTGGGAAGAGGATTAGTTATTATATACAGTCACTTTCTCAGCAATGCACATCACACAGCTACCTTAGTGTCAACCTGAAAATTCAGCCCAATTGCTTCTCATGAAACCTAATAGTAGTAGTAATTGCCTTGAGAATGTGAAGATTAGATGTCTCCCAGTAAATCTGATGAACAAAAATGAGTGAAAAATGTAGCTTTTAAAGTAACTCTGCTGATCTATAGCATTTTCTAGCAAAAAAAAAAAAATTATGAAAGCTACTTTGAATATTCTCTTATGCTGTGATGTGCCATGTGCTAGCTATTTATTAATGTATACTGTGATATGCACTGAAGATCTTTTTGATGAAACAAAGCTTCAACCCAGGCTTTACAGGCATACTTATTGTTTTAATTTCTTCTACATCCATATTTATTTGAATCTCAATTTTCATGTCACTAGTTTAGGATATGATGCATAATTAAAACAGAAAAACCACTGTCCAGTTAATGGTAACGCACCAGAGCTTAGGTTTGACATTCTTAAGGATACTGTTGCATACTTTTAGAAGGAACATACAGATACAAAAGCTTTTTTGAGTAACTGAAGAAGCAACTGTATTGTAATAAGAATGAAACAGTCAGAGCAAGCTCCCTTAACTTCCCTGGATAGGGTTCTCCTGCACCCCCCTTTGAACTGGGCTTCAGTGACACTAACAATTTGCCCAATAAATGAGAAGAATCAACCAGTTAACTAGAAGGGCCCACTTGTCTCCCTATACCTCGTCTCTCACTCCCTCTTTCTTCTTCTTGGATCAGTTTAAGTGTCCCTTGAGCCAACCTCCAGCTTCATAGTGACCTACCAGATGGGAGTAATGATGAAAGACCCCTAGTACTCAAGCCTGGAACTCTCCCCCACTTCAGCTTTCCTTTTGACTGAAACATGCAATTTAACTTTATTGGGAAAGTGCTTTTAGAATAGAAATGTCACTGTGCTCTGCCAAAGCAAATACCAATATGGCCTCATCTTTCCACATCCCTACAATATATTTATCCCTTTTAAAAAGCAAGGGCTAGAGAGGCGGCACAACAGAACAACGATGGCCTTTCACATTTGGATACTAGTCCTGTTCAGTTCATCTGCGTTTTTCTTTTTAAAAAAGGTAGTTAATGAACCTCAACTTAGCCCCTGTAGGCTTGACCCTCCAAGTACATCTGCAGATAAAATTTGATGGAACTCTCATTGATTCAATGGACATTCAAGACTGCAGGATCAAATATCACTTGGCTACATCACAAAACCACTACTCACATGCAGTCTTGATGCCATAAAAGCCCAGGACTGGAATACTGAATTGTGAATAAGCTCATGAATAAGATGCATTGAGAGAACAGTAAAAAAGGAAGGTTGCACAGTGCTTGCTTTATTTCTAGCTCTAATGAGGGTGATCAGTCTCTCACTTTCATGAGCGCTAAAATTTACTCACAACAAATAAAAATTGGTCTCAGGACACTGTATGTCTGATTACATAAAGCACAAGCTTTATTTCAGAACCCTCTCTACTTGTAATCACATTGAAGGATGCACTACATTTTTAGCATTGTAATTTCATTGGGCATCTCCCAGCAATGGTGTTACTTGATATCATGATGTTAAACTCCCTGTACAATGTGATGAAAACCAAACAGCCAAGAGTGCAGCAAACAGCCACAAAAGCCTGAAATGACTTGTGCCCTGATCTTACAATGAGCTCTCGTCTTTCTCTACAATGTTTACTATTTCAGAGTTCTGCATTGCCAGTAAGGAGGCTAGTGTCATGATATGGATCTGACCTTTGAGGTATTATTCCTTCATTTCAATTTATACAAATTCCAAAGAGAGCTGCCTATCCAGTGTCCTATACTCTACACATGTCACAAACCCATTGGGTAATAGTTTTTCTTTAGTCAATGCTGACCTGAAGCTTATTTTAAATGAGTCACAGAAGTGGGAAGCAACACTAAAGAGTTGTGTAGGAAGTCTGCAGTATGGACAGTAGAAGTTATAAGTTCCCATTGATGCCTAGGTTGCAGGGTAATATTTACCTGAGATGGGTTACTCCTGAGGTGGCACTAGGCATAAGTGAACTACACAATTACTTAAGGCCCCAAGCAGCTCAACAGGATCCTGATTCATGGGGATATTTTTTATTATGTTTAATCGGAGCTTTGTCTTTGGCCTATTGTACTAATTTACAAAAATATGTTTTAAATTAAAGTGATCCAAAACCCATCATTTGGTAATGTGTGTGTTGGGTTGGAATATTTTGGGGTTTGTGGAAGTAATGCAATTAATATTTTTAGAGAGTGGGTGAGGGGGGAAGGGATACCCAAAATATTCTGGCCAAGGGCCCCCAGTGGACTAGTACTGGCTCTGGGTAATTCCCATTGACATTAATGTAAAAGGGAACCAGGAAAAATGGGAAAGGTTAAAGGAAAACACATCACCCTGCTCTGTGGCAGGGAACATTACAAACATTGTTTCTGAAATGCCAGGGAAGTTCACAGTCTCATCCTTGTAGGTCCCAGGCCTTCTTCTCAGGCCCGGGCTGTTCTGCAGGGATGCTGTGGGTTGGACACTTGCTCTGGTGGTGGCCCCACACCTCCAAGCTTTGGGTGATGGGACCTTTCTTCCCAGTGTCAGCCCCCCATCGGGTTAAGATCCCCCTCCCAGTCTGGCCTGCAAGGACCCTTGGCTGGGGGTGTCTTTCTGCGCTGGGCCCTTTGCCCAGGGTCCCCCCTTGCCTGGCCCCAGTTGCTCACCACACCCGGCTCCAGAGTGCTCCAGCCCCAGCTCCACTCTGCCTCAGCACTGATGATGCTGTTCTGCCTCCAGCCCCCTGGGCTGCTTCTCTGGTCCCACTGACTCTGTAGCTGCAGCTCTGCTCCCGAGCTCAACTTGGGCCCCTCTTCTCTCCTTAGCTCGGCCCCACTCTGTCTCACCCAGGCAATTCCAGCTCACATGGAGGACAGGACCCATCCTGGCCTCCTGACTCCCTGATTAGCCTGCCCGTCCTGTCAATCAGGCTGACCTGGAGCATTGGCCTCTCTCCATTGTCCCTGGGGACTGTCAGTCTCAGGGTCCTGATTTCCCATTGACCCTTCCCTTTTTGGTACTGGGAGCTAGCCAACCAAAACACCCCCCCCCAGTGAATGTTAGTGAGGGGACAACAGTACCCTTACAGATGTAAGCAGAGTCAGAATGAGCTCTACCCCCACATCTGGTGGTGAGCTGTGGAAAAGGACTTCAGGGGCTGATCTCGTTTGCATGGGCACACCCACCCTGCTTAACATGATGGTCTGCCTGCCCAAACGGTTACTGACTGCTGTGGGATCCCCAGTCTCTTTGTTATTGGGGCAGGAGTAATAAAGGGTTGCTATCCTGGTTATGTGAATCAAGGACGGTAAAACTGTACTTGGCATTTTATGATGGAGGGACTTGCCCTCAACTAAGCAGCACTCGCTAGGCAAGGGACATGGGTTCTAAAACCCAATGAATTGAGAGTGGCTGGGGACAGGTATTTGTACCTGGTGGTATGGGCCCCAAACACCAATATCACCCCCTCTTCTCCCCACTGTGTAATATCAGAACTAATTTTGATTCTATTAGGAGTCTGGTTACAGGCTGCTGAACTGAGTTCACTTTGTGCAAATGGTGCACTAGCACTGAGGTTCCCCTACTTTGAGCTGAAATCACTAAAGAGCTAAAATTACTAAGAGCTGAAATCACTGAGTGCTGTTATGTGCAGGGGGGGCTGAAGACCAGTCAGTGAGCGGCTAGCAGGATGGAGAGCGGAGCAGAACAGATAGCACGGCAGCTGGCAGCAAGTAGAGCGGTTAGCACAGCAGCTGGTGGAGAGGAGCAGCAAGCTGGCGAAGAGGTGCCGCTGGCGGTGAAGACTGCAGCAGAACCCATGGAGAGGCATGGCACGCAGCAGTCCACCTGAGCAGCGGAGCACACAAGATGACCCCCACACCTCCCTCCACTTCCACCCAGGCTGGGCGGTGAACTCTGCAGATGAACTCCTGAACTCTGGGGACTGCACTGACCAAGGTCGGAAACTGCAGGTAGGGTGACTGTTGGGTTGCTGGACTTTCCACTGCAGGGGAAAGGAACACTGCCAAACTTACTTGGGGGTGGGTCTTTTGCTCATGGCTCGTGTTATGAATCCTGTTTGTGATGTTTCCCCAACATAATGCCACATTATTTCCCTCCTTTATTAAAAGGCTTCTGCTGCACTCAGACTCTGTGCTTGTGAGAGGGGAAGTATTAGCTCTTAGAGGCACCCAGGGGGTGGTATGTAATTGTCCCAGGTCACTGGGTGGGGGCTCAAGCCGGTTTTGCATTGTGTTATTGAAACGGAACCCCTAGATACTAAACCTGGCCTTTGGTGCTGCCAACTCCGATAGGCAGAAGAGCTACACATATGCTCAGCCTAACTGATTGATCTCAATACGTTCTTCAAACAAGAAGGGAGTTTGTTTTTAAAAAAAGCATTACAACTGGGGGAGGGGACACTATTAGATTTCACTGATGTGAACAGCTATTATTTACTTTGGATAATACATTTTATCCCTAGATACTCTTTCATAGTCCACTGAAGTTTGGCTGTCTTACAAGAGGTGTTTAATATTTTTCTTTCTGTTTATTCACACACAATCCATCAGAATTTGACTTTAAACAACAAGGATACATGATCCAATCATAACAGCTCCCCATATTGTAGAAGTGTCTGAAAACTGACAGTAATTTTATTTAATATTAGCTTGGCCTGGGGTGAATACTTCCACCATATGTATAATTCTCTAAAGACCCTGGTAGACAGAAACCATTTTATCTGCACATATCATCAAGTACACCCTGTCGTGTTGAAAGATTTGTTAGCTTAAAATCACCCCAACCCATAACAAAAAAATAGGAGGAGCAATTGTCTGGTGCACAAGAAATGAAGGATGACTGAGAAAAGATTTTTAAAAGGTGATGCACTATATTGCATTTTACCCAAAGCGTTGAAAATACTTTCCAAAGATGCATTCTCAGAAGTTATTATTCTCACAAGAAACTCCCCCAAAAGGGAGCTGTTTGCCTTTTGCAGATAGGGAAACTGAGACAAGAGAACTGAAGCCACTTTCTCAAGGTCACTCAGGGAACAAGATGTAGGACAGTGTATTTAGTCCGTTACGCTATCCCTAACAGAAAGTAAATTATCAGCATCTTTTCAAGGGAGAGAAAATCATTGTTAGATGGTTTTGAATGCATTTGTGCCTAATTTTAATTCAAGGAGCTGTAGGAGACAGATATGCATGTGTGAGTCCCTCTGTGATGTAACACATTTTCTTAAAATTGCTCCTATTTCAAGTTGCAGTTTTATTTTTGCATCTGGATTTTGAAACTGCCACTTCATCTGAAACATGAAGGTTTTCCTATGTTGGACATTTGACTGTATTCAGTTCTTGATATTACATATCTAACAGGCCATAATGCCTCAGGATTTATCATCCGAGGCATATTTCAGGCCAGCTTTTACTCAAACACAGCACTTAGTGGTGTTTTACACTAGTCTGGTATGTCCAAGAAAGAGAAGAGTTGAGGTATTCTTTAAGGCCCAAATGCAAACTTCAGCTAAGTCAATGGAAGCTCTTCCACTGACTTCAATGGGCTTTTGACCAGGTTCTAACTCAGGGCAACAGTGCCAAAGACTGCATGCAAGTCAATTTTTAAGGGCACGCTGCTGTCTACCGGGGACAGCAGCGTGCAATTAAAAATCCTGCCCGGCCCAGCCCACTCCTCTATGCCCACCACTCTCTCCTTTCAGGGCAGACAAGCTTCCCCCTCCTCCCGCCTCTTCCCCCAGCGGGCAGGGTTCCTGCCCCTCCTCCTCTCCCTCCCTGTGGCTGATCAGCTGACGGTCCTTGCTACAGATGGGGAGAGGAAAAGCGGAGCCGCAGTGTGCTCTCTGCTCCGGGGACCTTGGGGAAGGAGGTGGAATCAGCATATCCCCTCCAGCCCCCTGCAGTGAGTCGCTCAGGGCAGGGGGCTGGGAGCACCCACACGACCCCAGTCCACACCCCCAGCCCTCTGCCCTCATGCCTGCACCCCCACAAACACACCCCTGCCCTGACTCCGGCACTCCCCTCACACACCCAGCCCCCCCACACCCTGACTCTTGCACCCCCCCACATCCACACCCCCACCCTGAGCACCAAATGGGAGCTCCTGCACACACCCACATTCCCACCTGCACCCCTCGCACCAAATGAGAGCTGCCCAGGTAAGTGCTCCACACTCAAACCTCCTGCCCCAACCCTGAGCCCCCCTCCCTCATTCTAGCTCGTGGCCAGACCCTGCACTCCAACCCCCAGCCTGCTCCTTCACCCCCAGCCCTGTTCTCAGTGCACTCCCACCCTCATCTCAGTGCAGAGAGGGGAAGAGAATGGTCCAGAACCAGGGAGAAAGTAGGTACCTACTCTATGTGGACAGGGCCGAGACCCCAGACCAGCAGCGAGCTGAGCGGGGCTGGCAGCTGGGACCCTGGCTGGCAGGAGCCGGCGGACGGAACCCCAGAGCAGCAGCGGACTGAGCCGCTCAGCCCACTGCCGGCCTGGGGTCCCGGCCGCAGGCCCCGCTCAGCCCACTGCCGGCCTAGGTGAACGGAACCCCAGGCTGGCAGCGGGCTGAGCAGGCCGGTGGTGTAAGATCAGCATTTTAATTTAATTTTAAATGAAGCTTCTTAAACATTTTGAAAACCTTGTTTATATATTATATAACTAAACTACTGTTGTATGTAGACTTGTAGAGAGAGACTGTCTAAAAAACGTTAAAATGTATTACTGGCACGCGAAACCTTAAATAAGAGTGAATAAATGAAGACTCAGCACACCACTTCTGAAAGGTTGCTGACACCTGTTCTAACTGATTAACAGAGCAAACACATTGGAGAAGTTAGTGTTGAGTCTTTTAGGAGCCAGCAGAGCAAATGTAAAAGCACAGTACAGCTGTGGGGGGAGGAGGAAATCTCTTAATACATTATGACTAGGGAATACTATTTCATGGCAGGTAGTAGTGAGATCACACTCATCAACCCCACATTAGCTAAAGTCGGATGTTCTCATCTCACTAATAGAAGCAGTGGTTAAGATGACTTGGTCCTGCACTAGGCCAGCATGGATAAGACCAATAATAGCTGTGTTGGCTAACACTACACAGTTTAATACTAGCTATTTACTTTGCTTTTAGCAACATTCCTAATCAGTTACCTAGCACAGTGGGTTCTTCCTCTCTGGTATTGGATGTTCCCCTACCTTTGTTTCCCCTCTGGAGCTTTGCCTCAATTTCCCTTCTGAGCTGCAGTCACCCACTTGTAATAAGAAAGATTTAAGAGTTGGATTTTGGGAGGGGGGGGTTGCCCTCTAGCCAAAGCAAAATTCCTCCCCTTGTGGGACAACCAAAAGAGTCCCATGCAAAAAACACAAAGCGTTCTTCGGTCTCCTGAGGATAGACAATCTTCTATCCTGTTGATGCAGGGCTAAACAGTCTCTTGCTTCTCCCTAGGCCATAGATTTCATCGCTGTCAATGCAGAGGAGGAAAGGGGACTTCTTCCCACTAGCATAGGCGCTGACTCCGTGGATGCTCCAGGCTGGAGCACCCCCAGGGAAAAATTGGTGGGTGCGCTGCACCAACCGACAGCTCCCTACCCTGCACCAGTTCACCTCCACCCCCGCTCCGCCTCCTCCCCTGAGCACGCCGCTGGGTCCTGCTTCTCCCCTCTCCTTCCCAGCACTTGCGCCGCGAAACAGCTGTTTCGCGCAGCAAGCCTGGGAGGGAGAGCGGAGGAGGGGAAATGTGGCACGCTTGAGGGAGGAGGTGGGGCCAGGACAGGGATTTGGAGAGGGATCCAATAGGGGCAGGGAGGGGCGGAGTTGGGACAGGGGCGGAGCTGGGCGGAGCCAGGGGCAGGCATGAGCACCACTGGCACCAACAAAAGTTGGCGCCTGTGCCCACTAGGTGCTTTGGCTTGCCCCACTAAACCAACACAAAGGTGGATAGGTTCAAGCTCACACCATTACTGTGTTGCCTCAGGTCTTTTCCTTCACACACTTTACACCTCCCAGGGTTCCTGCTTGTCTCTAGACACCTTGCAAGGTCCTTTTCACAGCCCCTTCTGGGCTCTTTCCACAGCATTCTTGGAATAACACTACACCCTAGTCTGCCTCTTCCAGGCCTCCCTTTCTTCTGAGGCACAGCTGCTCCTTATATTCCTGGCACTCCTTCCAGCATGCCTTGAAGCAACCTACAATTCTCAGTGTCTTTCTGGAGACTAGAACTCCCAGAACTACCTTCTCCCATAATGAACCATGCCTGGGCCATGCTTGACCTATAGCCTCCCTTAAACCACTAGTGAGCCCAAATTCAAATACTGCATCTGCTCTTAGAGCCTGGTGCAAACATACTGGTCTTTGAATATAAAAATCTAGCTTTATATTGTCACCCAACACCATGGAACATCTTTCTTACAAAGTTACCTGGCATGATCTCCCGTGACAGACAGCATGAATGACTGAATGAATGAGTATCATGGCAGGTCAGGGACGTAATGTAGTGCCACTTGGAAAACAAAATATAAAAGCTATAAGTGGGATGTTCCAAAAGCACCTTTTTGTCACTGTTCACATGAAATTTGCATTCTTTCACATTATAAGACTTCGAAAGACATACTATATAGGAAAAGTCTTTATTTAGTATCTACAGCTGAGTGATCTGTTTCTAATAAATAAAGTTATCTAGCAAATGTAGCCTTTATATGTTTGAGATTTCTCTGCAAAATAAAACACAGACATCTGTAAACATCAGTGCAAGTTTTCATTGAACGCTATATGAACTTACTTCAGCCTCAGATAGGGAAAACTTTCTGTACTTTCACTGTTGGCATTCTTTCTAGTCCCTCATTGGATGATTTAAACTTGGATTTTCCTTCTTGTAATTAAAGATTTCAAAATGAACGTGAAGTAATTTCTGACATGAACCTTTATTCATGCAAAGATAATTCAAGAAACTTTCACTTCCCCCGAGAATTCTTGCAAGTAAATGTGAAATTTTTGGTATGAATGTTTGCAAAAAGAAATGAAGTTGTAAATGTAAGGGTTTTATTCATGCAATTGTTCAGGTGTGCTCATTTTGGAGAGTTCACCTAGCTCTAATGGTCTCTATTGCTCCTCTCCATCATTGTATGTTACTGGAGAGAGATTTACATGAACACCAGATCTTGGTTTCCTCATTTGTTCATCAGCTCACTTCAGTTTATTACCCATCTGTTTGTAAGGGTAAGGGTATCAAGAGTTTCACAGCCACCAATTCAGGTATCAATCTTCAGTTTGTGATGGGAACAAACAAATGATGCAGACTAATTCTTAAGAAAGAAATCCTGCTTTCCTGAAAATACTAATGATAATAAAGAATTAGGGAACAGAGGATATACGATATTGGAGTTTAATGGTCTCTGGAAAAAAAAAATAGTGTATTTTACAAATTTCTATGGGCTAGATTTTCACTCTAAGCACAGTGCTGAGCAAAACTGCACCATCCCAGGATAAGCCCTGGGATGCACTGTAATTCAGAGACAATCTTCTGAGTCATAGTCGCTGCCCCTTGCAGCAAGGAGAAGCAAGAAGGGAATTGTTATAATACCCCAAGTGCAAGCTCAGCTGCACAGAGCAGTGAATTGAGGAAGAGGTGGGAGGATAGCCAAGGATCAGCCCATTCCATCCAACTCCCCACCCACCTACTCCAGAGAGTGAGTAAGCAGGGGTGTAGCTGTTTACTCCTGCATACCCGGCCCGAGGTCAGGATAGCTTGCCAAGTGGTATAAGCATTCTTCCTCCTCCTACTCCCTGGCACAAGTACATAGTCTAAGTCACAATCAATAATAATTAATCACTCACTCTCCTTTTGGCTTCCCCAGCACATTGCATCTGAGTATCAAGATGTTCTGAAAACAATTCCCACAAGCACTCCTCCTATAGGATCCTTATACTCATCCATTAAGAGCAAACACAGAATGGTTAAACAATGTGCTGGAGTTTACACAGCACTTCACTGGCAGGTTCCTCCCAGTCCTGTGCTCTATTTAAGGTGGAGGTGCAGGGACTGACAGCAGTCTGCACATTCCGTTTATACTCATTGTTGAAAACTTTTCCCTTCCCCTCACAATCATCTTAATTGTGATGGGTGTGTGTATAATTAACCAAACTCACAGGGGCACTGAATTGGCAGCCAGCATTAAAATCTAAGGGCTATTCAGTCAGTCTCCCCCAAGAAACATGAAAAGAAAAGTTGTGTCAAGTCTTCACAGAAACAATGAAAATACACCAAACCAAACCCAGATATTTCAAACATCCATCTTGGATCACTTGTGTCTATGAATAATTAACCACCCAATTTACATTTCTCACACATAAAACTCTCAGCTGCATTCCTCAGAACATATGGTCTACCAGTGTGTTTTATCTAATTACATCTGTGGAGTTAATTGTGTCTATCATTTGTTCCCCATTGTGGTATTTTGGTCAAACACAAAAGGCTTTCAACCCCATTTGTTCGAAGATTACCTTGAACCATTTTTTTTGTATCGTTAAAAAAATTGAGTTCTGCATTTGCCTTGAGCTCTCTCTCTCTCTCTCTCTCTCCTTCTCTCCCCTGCCCCAATCGATTTATGATCCAATCTACTCAGCAGAGATCGACATAGGCATCCAGTTTATCCTGAAGCTGTCACACAAGGACACACCTCCAGGTGCACATGGTGATGGACAATGGTTTCCTCCTTATTATTGCAATGTATTAAATCAAGTCCACATTTGACAGTTGTCAGAGGTTTCACTTCATGTGTACAGTTGGAAAATGCCCACTGTCAGCAGATATGTAGCCAGTTACTAGGGGAAGATTGCAGTAGAGAATGGTGAGAGAGAGAGAGGCAAAACCCCAGTGTGGCATTTTTCCTCTGTGACTATTAGCAAAAAATCCAGCCCCTTTTTGGATAGTCCACCTTTGCTTAGAAATTATGTATTTTGACTGCTATGGAATTCAGCACAGCCATCATCTGCCTGAGAAAGCCCATTTATATGTAACTGGGTGGCAACTGCAAAATGAATCACAGGAAGCATTCTTCAAAGAGGGGGCTATTGACAAGGCTGTGCTGCAGAAAGACAGCCCTGTGAACAAGATTATCCGTCACAAGATAACTCGCTATGAGATCAAGCTTTGACCTTGCACTGACAAGGCAAAAGAAGCTCTCAGGAGGCAACAGAAAGGGGTTGTTAGAAGGTGGAATTGGGCCAGATTTGCTTCCTTGAGAAGACTGCAAGGAACAGTCATTGCTTTTAAAAGGGATTAGCTACCAACACTGGATAGCTAGAACCTCGTGGGTTTTTCACCCTGATATTTAAAAAAATATATATATATCCCATCTCTTGCCCACTATGCTTTGCCACTGAGAACACAGGAAAACCTGCACTGAATATATTCCATTATTAATAGCTCCAATTCTCTTCTCACTGATAACAGACATAAAAATCATTGAAGTCAGTGGATTTACACCACCGTAAAGAGAAAAATCGGATCTCAGATATTGTCTTGGAAGACCAGCAGCACATCAATCAGAGTGTGAGTGAGACAAAAATATATAGAGTATGAGCCCTCAACATGGAATATTGAAAAATTACCTGCATAAAATTAGTCAGGCAGAGTCCTAGTCATGTGAATCATAGAATATCAGGGCTGGAAGAGACCTCAGGAGGTCATCTCGTCCAATCCCCTGCTCAAAACAGGACTAACAGGTAGTTTTCTGCACCCTCCCAAACACCCATTTATGGGGAAATTTCACAGATGCACATGTGGAATATTTCAGAACAAGAATGGCCACACACAATTATAACACAACATAAGTGCCTTGAGCATCCCACTTGACATCTTTGAAATCCATTCTATGAACTATTAAAATGTGTCCTTTTCAGATGAATTCAGCCCTTAGCAGCACAAAATGCCTTAATGATCCCCAGATGCTGCTTTGGCCCTGTACCTCCCTGATATCAATTCACCACTTTATACTAATGCTTATTTACAATGAATGTATAAAGTAAGATTGCATAGAAGAAAATACCACTCTTCATTATCATTTTCTACTCACAAGTGGCTCAACCCCAGGGTCCCAAACTTTGACTATCCGCTCGTGTTTTTTTAAAAAAATTGGGCATGGGAGAGATAGGGGAATAGAGAATATAGCCCACTGTTTCCTCAAATGTGTTTTTATTTCAATTCTCTGAAATGCAAGCATCACTTCCATTTTTCCCCTTGCACCCCAAATTTTACTCAACCAAGTTCCAGGATTCAGACACCTTTTTGGTTTTTCAGATTCAAACAGGGGAAAAAAAACATTTTGCTGGACTAAAAAAAGCAAATTCTGATCCCATTTCCATTGAAATCAGTGGCAAAAAGGCAATTGATTGGGCCTTAATTACTTTTGCTATTTTAAAACTTGTCTACTGTGTGTAGCCAGTGTATTTTTTTCACCAAGTTTCATGTGGATTTTTAGATAGCATTACAAAGTGTAATGCTGTAATTACAAGTTTCAGCAATGGGATGACATAATTATATGTAATTGTGCTCATTATGTAAATTCAGTGCTGTAAATTAAAAAAATACTCCCCCCCATCCCCCGCGGGGAGTTAGAGCAAAAAAAAAAAAAAAAAAAGATACAATTTCACAAAGTGAAACTATCCATGGTTCATATAAGTACCCACATATGAACTCTCTACCTGTCTCCTTGTAATCAAGCAGTGTTTTAATTAAGAAAAAAATTGCACCCTTTATTAAAAGAAGAAAAAAGCCAAGAAATAATTTTGAGTTAAAAAAATTATTCTATCAAAAATACAAAATTCTAGTTCTGAAGTCAAAGGAATCTTTATTAACAAACAGTAAAAAGAGAAAAAGCATGCCTCTATCTAGGCACAACGGGGAAGTACCGTAGTTCACATATTAAACCTACTATGGTATACTGTGGAGGTCTAGGGACAGATTTTGATATCAGTTACTCTGGTGTGAAACCTAAGTAACCATAGGTGCTGGAACTAGGGTTGCTGCCACACCTCCTGGCTTGAAGTGGTTTCCATCATATACAGGCTTTACAGTTTGGTTCAATGGCTCTCAGCACCCCCATTATGCAAATTGTTCCAGCACCCCTGTAAATAATTCTATTGAAGTCTAGATTTAAACCACAGAATCTGAAGGCTTTAGCCTGCTCCCATTAAAAGAGTCACATTTACAAGACCAAATGAAATCCTGGCCTCTTTGCAGCCAATGGTAAGGTTCACAGACTCATAGATATTAAGGTCAGAAGGGACCATTATGATAATCTAGTCTGACCTCCTGCACAATGCAGGCCACAGAATCTCACCCACCCACCCCTGCAATAAACCTCTCACCTATGTCTGAGCTATTGAAGTCCTCAAAATCATGGTTTAAAGACTTCAAGGTACAGAGAATCCTCCAGCAAGTGACCCATGCCCCATGCTACAGAAGAAGGTGAAAAACCCCCAGGGCCTCTTCCAATCGGCCCTGGAGGAAAATTCCTTCCCGACCCCAAATATGGCGATCAGCTGAACCCTGAGCACGTGGGCAAGATTCACCAGCCAGATACCCAGGAAAGAATTCTCTGTAGTAACTCAGATCCCATCCCATCTAACATCCCATCACAGGCCATTGGGCCTCATTTACAAGATACTTCTATTACTGGTAGGCAGGCTTGAGTCCTGAACTGTAACCTTTTCCACTGTGATACCCTCATAATTAATATTCTCTTAAAGGTGGGATACCAAAGCTTTTTTTGGTAGTATCTATTTTTAAGATTTATTTTTAATAGCCGGAAAGCCAAAACAGTGCTTTGGCCAGGCTTTAGATATTAATGTTGCCATTTACAATGACATCCTGGAAGCATGGAATTCAGTGCTGGAATCTTGGCAAGGAAGTGAGGAGGAATGGATTTTCAAGTGTTTTGTTTTAAAATGTTGGACATGCATCACTGCGAGTCTACACCTGGACACATTTTTATTCTAGTCTTCAAAACCCAAAAAGATTGATTTTATAAAGTTTAGCAGTGCCCCTTTAAGCATGGGTTTAGTTGACTGTGCAAGGTTGATGTAATGGTCATGAAATTTTTGCATGGGGGAAGTGAGGGAATCTTACTGCCTGTTCCTGCAAAGTGCCATGTATACACAACTCCCACCGAAATACAAGAGGCCAGAGGCTGGGTCTTGATCCATATAGTTTCAGTGAAAGTAGAGGGTGTTCACCAAAACAGCAACAGACATTCACTGTCCAGGACTGGGCCCAAAAGGATTTCCTAGATGCTACAAATGGTAGGAGTATAAAACATCTGGATGCTATTGTATTCAGTGTCATGTAAAAAAAGTTTCACATAAAAAATATGGCAGACATTTTATAAACACCCTGTGGTACCCTGAGGTGGAAGCTAAGGCTTATAGGAAACATGTGCTTCAAAGACCCAAATTGTGGGTTACATGTAGCAGCATGTGAGCAGCCGTTGGTCAAGTAGGTGTGTGTTCTAAATCAAATATGGGGTTAGGAAAATCATTTGTTATGATCCATAGAACAACTCGTCATAGGTTCACGGTCAGAATATCCATGGGACTCTGCTTAACAAAAAAAAGCAACAGCCATTATATGATATGATTCTGCTCGCCTACTGTCACCACCACAATGCACAAGACAGAGGACTGGAGCAGCCAGTCCGTCATTTTTGAGTCCAGCCATCTTCCAGGAAGGAAAACAAAAAATCCCTTTTGTTTTTATTCGTTTGCACATCAATGGCAGTTCTTCCAAGCCTTTAAAATTCAGGAGTACTTCTCAGGTGTTTTATAATTGAATTCAGTGCCCATGAAAGCGATGCAAAGGAAATGGGAACACTGGAAATTGAAGTCCACTGTTAATTCATTAACAGGTGCCTAACATTTGCACTGGGGATAAATTACCCCACCTCGCCACTGCACAACACCTGAGCAAGAGGGCTGTGTTAGGAGTGACTCAGGGGCTAGCAAAGTGCACTCTAACCACTGACCCATGAAGGAGTAAGGACGATGCTTAGGCAGTGTCTATATTCGAAGTTATACCCCTGCAACCGTAAACAATGCAAATCCTGTGATGACAATTCAGTTTATGCCTGGCTTATATCAAGGAATTGATACACACAGTGGTCTACATCAGTTTAGCCGAATCATTTTTAAAGCCATACAATTGGTTAAACCGATACAACTTTGTGCGGAGACAAGGCCTTAGCCACACACACGTTTATGGCTGCTAACTGCATGATTGCAAGTTAAGTGGTCAAACCCCCTCCCTAAGCTACCCCCTCCACACTGGCCTATATGGTGTATGCAGCAGTTAGTGAAACCACCACCGTGCCATGATTCAGAAAGACTATCTTGGGAGCTACCCAGTCAATTTATCCCCCCACTGTCCCTATGTACCCTTTGGTTTCCTTTTCTTGTTCTCAGCTTTGTGCCTTCTTTCATACCAGCCCCCACACTTGAATCAACCTCCCACTTCTCATCTGCTTAAGTATCCATACCTTGTTGTTTAAAAAAAGAAGAAGAAGAAGTTAAAGCCTTCCAACACCGATCTCAGAGGACATTCATCACCTTCCCTGCTTGAACTGTGACCCAGTGTCTCACACATGCCTATGGCTACATCTACACTACATGCACTACAGTGGCCCATCCGCAGCTATCTTGCTGTAGCACAAACACTTATTACAGCAACAGTTTTTCCCATTGCTATAGTAAATCCTCCCCCTCAAGACATAGTAGCTAAGGTGACAGAATAATTGTTCCATCAACCTAATGGTGTCTACACCAGGGTTAGGTCAACCTAACTACATTGCTCAGGGGTGTGAATTCACATCCCCGAGCAAGACAGCTAGGTCAACCTAATTTTAGGTGTTAAACAGGCCTCAGTTACATAGTGAACTGCTTGGAGCAAGCACCTTGTTTTCTGGGTGTTGGCAAAGCACCATGTACATATATGGAAATATAGAAATACAAGTAATGAGAGCAGTGAAAGCAAAACATTCAACGTGGCCTGAGGAGTGGCAGAAGAAACACACACACACACACCCTTAAAGAATCAGGGCAAACTGAGGGGCTGTTATGTATGTATTAGGAAATATTGGGGAGGGCGAAAAGAGATATGGAAGCCAGGAGAGTTGGGCTGTGCATCAGGTGCAGCTGTTCACATCTGTTCACATCTGTATCTGTTTTCTGTGGACAAAGCTGACTTCAGTTTGATGGCAGGTTTTGCAGACACTCAACTACAAAATTAATTTTATGCCACACTATGCAATAGGCAATTTATTTTTATTTAAATAGCTGAAGGCCTGATTAATAGACCTGTGAGAAAAACTTTGAGACTACATAAGCAAGGATATTGAGCACATAAATGACGATTTCATGCTTCTGCTATCCATTAGACTCTACTTCCCAGAATTATACATTCCTAAAATCACTATCTCCCCACAAAGGCTAACCGGGTTTAGAAGAGACAAATAAAAAGTAGAGGGGAAGAAAGAGAAGCAGCTCTCTGCAGAACTAGGGCAAAAGTACACCAAATAGAAAATATCTGAGAGGGGCATGGGGCAGGAAATTCTGTGACACTGAATCTTCAGGGTTTCTGTCTAATCTTCTCTCAAAAGCAGGATACGTTGGTTGGTGATGCAGGTAATGGTAACAAATATTTATCAGAGATAATTCCACAACAGAGCGTCCTCTCCCTCCTATCTCCCAAAACCCCCAAGGAAGAATTTCTTCAGGATCCCTATGTTGGGAGCAGAGAATGATTCTGAAAAGTCAGTTCGTGTGTCCCCTTGGGTCATCTGCCTGAGCAATAGTCTCTCTACCCACAGAAGTAGAAGGGATAGCCTGAGTCCCAGACTTTAAAAAATGAAGCTTTGATAAGTATGATGGGAGATTCCGATAAATTAGCTCCAGGACATTAACAACCCATAAGACTGCTATCCTGTAAACCTTTCCCTCTAAGGGTATGTCTACACTACGGAATAAGGTCAAATTTATAGAAGTCGGTTTTTTAGAAATCGGTTTTATATATTCGAGTGTGTGTGTCCCCACAGAAAATGCTCTAAGTGCATTAACTCGGCGGAGCGCTTCCACAGTACCGAGGCTAGAGTCGACTTCCGGAGCGTTGCACTGTGGGTAGCTATCCCACAGTTCCCGCAGTCTCCGCTGCCCATTGGAATTCTGGGTTGAGATCCCAATGCCTGATGGGGCTAAAACATTGTCGCGGGTGGTTCTGGGTACATATCGTCAGGCCCCCGTTCCCTCCCTCCCTCCGTGAAAGCAAGGGCAGACAATCGTTTCGCGCCTTTTTTCCTGAGTTACCTGTGCAGATGCCAAACCACGGCAAGCATGGAGCCCGCTCAGGTAACCGTCACCCTATGTCTCCTGGGTGCTGGCAGACGCGGTACGGCTTTGCTGCACAGTAGCAGCAACCCATTGCCTTCTGGCAGCAGACGGTGCTCCGAGGTGCTCCTGGCCACGTCGGCTGGGAGTGCCTGGGCAGACATGGGCGCAGGGACTAAATTTGGAGTGACTTGACCAGGTCATTCTCTTTAGTCCTGCAGTCAGTCCTATTGAACCGTCTTATGGTGAGCAGGCAGGCGATACGGACTGCTAGCAGTCGTACTGTACCATCTTCTGCCAGGCAGGCAAGAGATGAGGATGGCTAGCAGTCGTACTGTACCATCTTCTGCCGAGCAGCCATGAGATGTGGATGGCATGCAGTCCTTCTGCACCGTCTGCTGCCAGCCAAAGATGTAAAAGATAGATGGAGTGGGTCAAAACAAGAAATAGACCAGATTTGTTTTGTACTCATTTGCCTCCTCCCCTGTCTAGGGGACTCATTCCTCTAGGTCACACTGCAGTCACTCACAGAGAAGGTGCAGTGAGGTAAATCTAGCCATGTATCAATCAGAGGCCAGGCTAACCTCCTTGTTCCAATAAGAACAATAACTTAGGTGCACCATTTCTTATTGGAACCCTCCGTGGAGTCCTGCCTGAAATACTCCTTGATGTACAGCCACCCCCTTTGTTGATTTTAGCTCCCTGAAGCCAACCCTGTAAGCCGTGTCGTCAGTCGCCCCTCCCTCCGTCAGAGCAACGGCAGACAATCGTTCCGCGCCTTTTTTCTGTGCGGACGCCATACCAAGGCAAGCATGGAGGCCGCTCAGCTCACTTTGGCAATTAGGAGCATATTAAACACCACACGCATTATCCAGCAGTATATGCAGCACCAGAACATGGCAAAGCGATACCGGGCGAGGAGGCGACGTCAGCGCGGTCACGTGAGTGATCAGGACATAGACACAGATTTCTCTGAAAGCATGGGCCCTGCCAATGCATGCATCATGGTGCTAATGGGGCAGGTTCATGCTGTGGAACGCCGATTCTGGGCTCGGGAAACAAGCACAGACTGGTGGGACCGCATAGTGTTGCGGGTCTGGGACGATTCCCAGTGACTGCGAACCTTTCGCATGCGTAAGGGCACTTTCATGGAACTTTGTGACTTGCTTTCCCCTACCCTGAGGCGCATGAATACCAAGATGAGAGCAGCCCTCACAGTTGAGAAGTGAGTGGCGATAGCCCTGTGGAAGCTTGCAACGCCAGACAGCTACCGGTCAGTAGGGAATCAATTTGGAGTGGGCAAATCTACTGTGGGGGCTGCTGTGATGCAAGTAGCCCACGCAATCAAAGATCTGCTGATATCAAGGGTAGTGACCCTGGGAAACGTGCAGGTCATAGTGGATGGCTTTGCTGCAATGGGATTCCCTAACTGTGGTGGGGCTATAGACGGAACCCATATCCCTATCTTGGCACCGGAGCACCAAGCCGCCGAGTACATAAACCGCAAGGGGTACTTTTCGATAGTGCTGCAAGCTCTGGTGGATCACAAGGGACGTTTCACCAACATCAACGTGGGATGGCCGGGAAAGGTGCATGATGCTCACATCTTCAGGAACTCTGGTCTGTTTCAAAAGCTGCAGGAAGGGACTTTATTCCCAGACCAGAAAATAACTGTTGGGGATGTTGAAATGCCTATATGTATCCTTGGAGACCCAGCCTACCCCTTAATGCCATGGCTCATGAAGCCGTACACAGGCAGCCTGGACAGTAGTCAGGAGCTGTTCAACTACAAGCTGAGCAAGTGCAGAACGGTGGTAGAATGTGCATTTGGACGTTTAAAGGCACGCTGGCGCAGTTTACTGACTCGCTTAGACCTCAGCGAAACCAATATTCCCACTGTTATTACTGCTTGCTGTGTGCTCCACAATATCTGTGAGAGTAAGGGGGAGATGTTTATGGCGGGGTGGGAGGTTGAGGCAAATCGCCTGGCTGCTGGTTACGCGCAGCCAGACACCAGGGCGGTTAGAAGAGCACAGGAGGGCGCGGTACGCATCAGAGAAGCTTTGAAAACCAGTTTCATGACTGGCCAGGCTACGGTGTGAAAGTTCTGTTTGTTTCTCCTTGATGAAACCCTCCGCCCCTTGGTTCACTCTACTTCCCTGTAAGCTAACCACCCGCCCCTCCTCCCTTCAATCACCGCTTGCAGAGGCAATAAAGTCATTGTTGCTTCACATTCATGCATTCTTTATTCATTCATCACACAAATAGGGGGATTACTACCAAGGTAGCCCAGGAGAGGTGGTGGAGGAGGGAAGGAAAATGCCACACAGCACTTTAAAAGTTTACAACTTTAAAATTTATTGAATGACAGCCTTCTTTTTTTTTTGGGCAATCCTCTGTGGTGGAGTGGCTGGTTGGCTGGAGGCCCCCCCACCGCGTTCTAGGGCGTCTGGGTGTGGAGGCTATGGAACTTGGGGAGGAGGGTGGTTGGTTACAGAGGGGCTGCAGTGGCAGTCTGTGCTCCAGCTGCCTTTTCTGCAGCTCAACCATACACTGGAGCATACTGGTTTGGTCCTCCAGCAGCCTCAGCATTGAATCCTGCCTCCTCTCATCACGCTGCCGCCACATTTGAGCTTCAGCCCTGTCTTCAGCCCGCCACCTCTCCTCCCGGTCATTTTGTGCTTTCCTGCCCTCTGACATTATTTGCCTCCACACATTCCTCTGTGCTCTGTCAGTGTGGGAGGACAGCATGAGCTCGGAGAACATTTCATCGCGAGTGCACTTTTTTTTCTTTCTAAGCTTCACTAGCCTCTGGGAAGGAGAAGATCCTGTGATCATTGAAACACATGCAGCTGGTGGAGGAAAAAAAAAGGGACAGCGGTATTTAAAAAGACATTTTATAAAACAGTGGCTACACTCTTTCAGGGTAAACCTTGCTGTTAACATTACATACATAGCACATGTGCTTTCGTTACAAGGTCGCATTTTGCCTCCTCCCACCGCGTGACTACCCCCTCAACCTTCCCCCCTCCCTGTGGCTAACAGCGGGGAACATTTCTGTTTAACCACAGGCAAACAGCCCAGCAGGAATGGGCTCCTCTGAGTGTCCCCTGAAGAAAAGCACTCTATTTCAACCAGGTGACCATGAATTATATCTCACTCTCCTGAGGATAACACAGAGAGATAAAGAACGGATGTTGTTTGAATGCCAGCAAACATACACTGCAATGCTTTGTTCTACAATGATTCCCGAGTACGTGTTACTGGCCTCGAATGGTAAAGTGTCCTACCATGAAGGACGCAATAAGGCTGCCCTCCCCAGAAACCTTTTGCAAAGGCTGTAGGACTACATCTAGGAGAACCACAAATGCCAGGGCAAAGTAATCCTTTCACATGCTTGCTTTTAAACCATGTATAGTATTTTAAAAGGTACACTCACCAGAGGTTCCTTCTCTGCCTGCTGGGTCCAGGAGGCAGCCTTGGGTGGGTTCGGGGGGTACTGGCTCCAGGTCAAGGGTGAGAAACAGTTCCTGGCTGTCGGGAAAACCGGTTTCTCCGCTTGCTTGCTGTGAGCTATCATCTTCTTCGTCCCCAAAACCTGCTTCCATATTGCCTCCATCTCCATTGAAGGAGTCCGAGAACACGGCTGGGGTAGTGGTGGCTGAACCCCCTAAAATGGCATGCAGCTCATCATAGAAGCGGCATGTTTGGGGCTCTGACCCAGAGCGGCTGTTCGCCTCTCTGGTTTTCTGGTAGGCTTGCCTCAGCTCCTTCAGTTTCACGCGGCACTGCTTCGGGTCCCTGTTATGGCCTCTGTCCTTCATGCCCTGGGAGATTTTCACAAAGGTTTTGGCATTTCGAAAACTGGAACGGAGTTCTGATAGCATGGATTCCTCTCCCCAAACAGCGATCAGATCCCGTACCTCCCGTTCGGTCCATGCTGGAGCTCTTTTGTGATTCTGGGAATCCATCATGGTCACCTGTGCTGATGAGCTCTGCATGGTCACCTGCAGCTTGCCACACTGGCCAAACAGGAAATGAGATTCAAAAGTTCGCGGTTCTTTTCCTGTCTACCTGGCCAGTGCATCTGAGTTGAGAGTGCTGTCCAGAGCGGTCATAATGGAGCACTCTGGGATAGCTCCCGGAGGCCAATACCATCGAATTGTGTCCACAGTACCCCAAATTCGAGCCGGCAACGTCGATTTAAGTGCTAATCCACTTGTCAGGGGTGGAGTAAGGAAATCGATTTTAAGAGCCCTTTAAGTCGAAATAAAGGGCTTCATTGTGTGGATGGGTGCAGGTTTACATCGATTTAACGCTGCTAAATTCGACCTAAAGTCCTAGTGTAGACCAGGGCTAAGGGTACATCTACGTGGCAAATCACGGGTGACTGTAGTGCAGACAGAACACATCCACACTAGCTTTAGTTTAACTAGAGTGAGTGAGTAGCAATAATAGTGAAGATATGGCAGCTCAGGCTTCAGAGCTGACTAGCCTCTCCAATACAAGCCTGCTGGTGAGCCTGCGTACATGCTGGCATGTACAGAAGCATGCCCTGCAGCGCCTGCAACTGCTACTCTCATCTTCATTTTCAGTGTAGATGTACCCTAAATTTCCTTAAAGGAAAACAGGCAAACTGTAGTGTAATGTAAGCAATTCAGAGGGAAATATACCAATGTACAATTCGTCTGGTGTCATGCCATAGGTTTCATTCTCAGACTCAAATTTTCTCTAAATCATGACATTACCCCACAGTGAGTATGGCTGGCCTTTCAAGGGGGATGTAAGAGATGCTGTTATCAAAGTTCATCATTTATTATGAAAAATTGTAGGAGGAGGAAGAAGAGGAGGATCTGAGCCAATCATCCTGTAGAGGAAACAACAGCATACCAAAAGAATAGGTATTCAAGTTAAAAAAAAATATCAAGTAATTAAGGGTCTGAGTCCACAGCTTTCATTTTAGGCAAAATGCCCAAAGACTTTCATAAGAGTGTGGACTGCAAGACTGAGCCCTAGAATTTCACTGAAAATGATGAGTGAACATAAAAGGACATTCCTCCAATATGAAATGTTTTCTGAAACATAAACCAATAAAGCTAAAAAGTATCCTCCTGTCATTGTGAAACACTGTTTAGTTTTTCTTGTAAAAATTCAGTGTTAATCCAGCATGCATGTGCTATATATTGACTTTATCTGCTTTTAAGGCACTTCTCATATTTTGCTCAGATATTACTCTTCATCATATATCAGGTCACATGGAACTGAAATAAAAAAATCAATCAAAAGTATGCCAGTCACATAAAAAAATAAATAAAACCCAGGTATTTCCCACCCCCATGTGTTTCGTATGTAGCATAGTTTACCATTTTTGGATTCAAGTCCTTAAAAACACAGTAATTAGTACACACTAAATCTGTCTATAGATCAGCCACCTCTTGGATCTTGACACTGCATTATCTATAATGTTTCTCTAAATTAATTCTTATCTATAGGTATTGCCAAACTTATTGAAAGAGGACTAGACACGACCATTGTCATGATTTTTTTCAGGGCTAAGTGAAAAGATCCATCAAAATCATAGAATCATAACTGGAAAGGACCTCAAGAGGTCATCTAGTCCAGTCCCCTGCACTCATGGCAGGATTAATTATCTAGACCATTCCTGACAGACATTTGTCTAACATGCTCTCAAAAATCTCCAATGATGGAGATTCTACAACCTCCCCAGTAGGGTGACCAGATGTCCCAATTTTATAGGGAGAGTCCCAATTTTTGGGTCTTTCTTATATAGGCTCCTATTACCCCCACCGCCTGTCCCGGTTTTTCACATTTTATGTCTGGTCACTCTACTCCCTAGGCAATTTAATTCCAGTGCTTAACCATCCTGACAGTGAGGAAGTTTTTCCTAATGACCAGCCTAAACCCCCCTTGCTGCAATTTAAGCCCATTGTTTCTTGTCCTATTCTCAGAAGTTAAAAACAATTTTTCTTCCTCCTCCTTGTAACAACCTTTTACATACTTGAAAACTGTTATCAAGACCCCTCTCAGTCTTCTCTTTTCCAGACTAAACAAACCCAATTTTTTTCAATCTTTCCTCATAGGTTATGTTTTCTAGATCTTTAATCATTTTTGTTACTCTTCTCTGGAATCTCTCCAATTTGTCCACATCCTTCCTGAAATGTGATGCCCAGAACTAGACACAATGCTCCAGTTGAGGCTTAATCAGAGTGGAGTAGAGCGGAAGAATTACTTCATAATTTAGAATGTGATTCAAGGCCCACTGAAGCCAATAGAAAAGCTCCTATTTACTTCAATGGGCCTCAGATCAGACCTTGACTGCATGGCGGAATTAAATCAGCTTGATATCCAACATGAAAAGATGGTAGCAGAAAGGAAACCAGGGCCATTGTCTCCTTGTCAAACCTAAAGAGACCTGGCCTTCATTTAAATAGTACTTTAATATATTTTGTATTTCGCTCCTCTAATATTGCTTGTCCTTGTCAGAGATGCATACTCCCATGTTTTCTATCCCTCGCAAAGTGTTGTAGTTACTATTATTGTACCTATGTTAAGAAAGGCAATGAAGTTCTGACAATTTAAAAAAAAAAAGTGTCCATTAAGTAGTGTGTGTGCGCATGTGCACACACTTTCTGACACTCAAAATCAAATAGAGTATTATGCTCTTGGGGTTTTGGGTAGACATTTACTTGATTGAAACACCAGAAGTAGCTCTGGAGTCCTTTTTTTAATACATGTGATTGTTATACTCTATATGAGTAGATACAGAGTTTTGTATAGTATTCTCTCTCAAGCATTAGAGGTCTGATCCAATGCCCACTGAAGTTTACAGACCTCACTGTGCATTGAATCAGTCCCCAGCTGATTAATTATGGAAAAATGCATGTTTGTCTTGAAAGCCCATTAGCACAGAGAGAGAAAGAAATATAGGCATACGGGACTATATCTTCCCATCATTTTCAATGGGAGTTCTGCACACAGATGGATGACATGATATGGCCCAGACTTTAAAAGAATTAAAGGAAAATTCTGCCCTCAGAATCTTGTGAGTAAACAATGCCAGCATCCCTTAAGTCTACCTATTCATGAAGCTCCTATTGACTGTCACGGGAGCTACGAACACATCTGAGGAGAGGATTTGACACTATTAGCTTATTAAAACCTTATGAGGAGAGAAAATAGATTTGTTACGTTACTAGCTTTAGAATAAATTTAATCCTAATTAAATCCATTATGAACTTTTCCCTTCTGACCAGAGCTATGCTAAGCTAAGATTTTTCACTTTGCACATTGAGTTTGAAAGCTGGTATTTCACAATTTTACCAAATACATATTCAGCACACACACAAAAAAACCCAACAATTTTTCAGAGTCATAAGAAGTGAGTCATAGATTGTCTGTTTGATGTACTGGAAGCTCCTTGTATATGTCCCCATGAGTCCAAAGGAGAATACATCCCCCTAATATTTTACAGCAAGAACTAACAAATGCCACATTTCACAAACTCTACCACAAGGCACTTGTTTCAGGGTTACTATCTCCCTCAAGCATTGCTCATGTTAAGTTAATAATTTGAAAGTAATTAAATTCAATAAACCATAACAGATTAAATAAAGATCAACCAAGGCAGATGAATTGCTGGCTCTCACTCACATCACACATCTATTGTTCTGGGCAATACAACAACAGGAACACATGATGAAAGTAAACAAGAGGGAAGGGGAGAAAGGAAACACTAGCAATTGAAGCACATTGCACTATCCGTGAGTAAAGTTACCTCTCACACACACATACACACCCCCCTCTGCATCAACTAACGAGCTTGTCTAATGAGACCTGTCAGGGGACTTTTTTCACAAGATTAGGAAAGGGACCAGAAGCAAAAGTGTTTCTGCAGAAGCAGGAAAAGGAATTACATTTAATTAGCCCCACTGTAATTCCTAACAGTCCATTCCTAAGGAATGGTCTGCTAAAGCTATTGGCTTTGAGATCCAATTGGTTATGATGGAGTTGTTGCTGTTGTTCTGCTTATTATACTTGTTTGTATTGGAACAAACCCAGGAGAGTCCTTTGTTGATGACTGTGAAAACATTCAAGTGTGCCTAGTGAGCACCAATATTATCTATTAAAAAACTTTACAAACTGAGGCACTGTATGGCTGACAGCTGGATTATCAATTGCATATCCCCATAACCATAATCTTGTGGGCAGAGAGCATTCATTTCTTCCTTCAATATTAGAGATGGTCCCAACTGAATTTTGCATTCAGCTCCCTACAGAATCAGATAATTTACTTCTGTTGTGTGTTGTCACTATAGCTTATTCTCATACATAATTCATTTGTTACCAATGAGAAGGCAATTTTTAAAGATTTTTTAACTCCCCTTACACCATTCCTCTATACAAGTTATTGCCTTCTATTAGACTTACTCTAGGATTAGTGCAGCACTAGGGAATGTCTGGTTTCCCAACACACACACACACACACACACACACACACACACACACACACACACACACACCGCCTTACTAATCAGGGAAATTTAAGATCGTACAACCATTTCAAACATTGCCAGATAGGAACACTTCCTGCATTTATTCATGCTCCCACTCCATCTCGTTCAGTTTGCATCAGACCATTCCAAAGAAAGGGTAGGTTGCTAGTTAGTTGGATAATTTTATAGATTTAATTTAGTAATTTAGATTCTATTATGTTATATGGAAATACTGCAAGATCACCAGCCCTAGAAGTCACATCCA
Source organism: Lepidochelys olivacea (assembly GCF_965140295.1). Classification (NCBI taxonomy): domain Eukaryota; kingdom Metazoa; phylum Chordata; order Testudines; family Cheloniidae; genus Lepidochelys; species Lepidochelys olivacea. The sequence continues at coordinate 73,775,016 of NC_140417.1, read as the reverse complement.
TCAAGACCACACAGATCTGATAATTTAGTGATCTACTGACAAAGAGGAAAGAAAATAAATTCCTTTTGTTAATTAATACAGTTCTTGAAAGCTCTTATAAGTGAAGAAATTCACAACTATGGAAGAAAACCTGGGGGAAAGGTTTGGTCCATGGAAAGTGTCAGACTTTCTTCCACTAAAATCAGTAACCTCAAATATAAGCAGTATTTGACTCAACCTATGGGAATGCCTACAAAAGGATATGTTCCTTCCATGAGCCTGAGCTATTACACAAGCCTCTTATTCTTAACACTTAACAGCCAAGATTAACATCACATCCTCATAGCAAACAAGTTCTCAACACAAAATGAAGATAATATACTGGAACTTCTCTTCCTCACAGGATGATTCAACTGTTAACCAGAGTAAAACAATGTTAGAAGTACAGATTTCCTAGGGAAAAAAAATCACCAAATTTCTCACTCACGAATCATACAAAAGTATGAACTTGTCTACTGCTCTATGCAAAAGATCTAACCATTAAAAACAAGAGCTGCAATTTTGATAATTAACAGATTGTAAACTGGGTAAAAGCTATTACATTCATGCACCAAATTTTACCTTTGAAATTTACATTGAAAACATTTTTATTAACTGAACAAAATATTAAGAAAGTTTCCTCTCCAAAGGGAACACTGATAATACACTGAATTTACTTAAGTTTCATTAGGCTACAGATTCTCCATTGCTTTTCCCCCGGCATAGTCATTTACACATCTGCCAAGCAATTGTAAAATGCTACTACTGATGTGAGTGGAGAATTCTGATCCAGTAATATTTTACACTTTTCACATGGTTACAAAAGACTACACAAGAAGCAAGGCAGTGGAGACTTAAGCCTGTTGTCTCGGTCACTCTATTTAAGATATATCAAAACTCCTGGTTACAAGATCATTTGTTTCACACAAACTTAGAACTGTGCTACAGTTCAGTATCTTAATTATTTCTTCCCACATTGCCAGACATTATTACTCCTATCCCTCTGGAACACTTATCAGCTGCAAGCTTCGGAATCAAGTTGCTTCCGGCTGCCATTTCCTTCCACTACAACAGTTTGAGCACACAGGATCATCCCTGTGTGGATTCAGCACTGCAGCTGAATGACCCTGATCCGTTTTGTTTCTGTCCTCCACTCCACCTGCATTTTTGTTCAGTTTTGTCCCAGTTAACCTGGGCCTACTAAGTCTTCTGCTCCAGTAAGCAGTTCATCTCATATTCACATACTAGGTCCCTACTAGTTGCAAGATCATGACCTAGGACTACAGTGTTCATTAAATCTAATCTATTATAAAGCAGCTAGCACATTTTTGGTCACTGTAATCTACTATTACAACTACAAAAATCATAATAGGATTGCTCACACAGCTAGTCTTATCAGAATGCTCTCTGAGTTTCTAAAAGTTTGGTATAGTCAGCATTGCCACTTACCTATACCCCAATCATGAGAGAATTCAACAATGGTACTAGCTAAAACAAGACCACGGCTGATGAGTTTGCCAGCTGTTATGCACGGAATGTTCTCCTGAACTGGTATGTACAGACAACTGCCTTCTCCTCAAGAGCTGAAGAAGACTTCTGTGAGAGCTCAACAGCTTGTCTCTCTCACTAACAGAAGTTGGTCCAATTAAAGATATTACCTCACTGAGACATACTGAGGCACAATCCAGACTAGTGGAGGGCTGTGCCCTGCAACCCTGCGTGTCTTACAATGCTTTGCTGTAGTCACTCCCACCTTGGCCGGTCACAAACAGCCTTCCAGCTACACCCTGGCTCTTACCAGCCTGGGTTACACTGCAGGGTGGCCTCAACACCCCTCAAGTCCTGGATCTTCCCCCAGAAATATATGTCCTGTACTTCCCAGCCCTCTCCTGGACAATACAAAGTCCATTATTCCTTTAAGGGAACAACATACAAGTTTATTTACTTAGTTATCCACACACTTCAGCTTAAACACAACGGATCAGTAACATAAGTTTATTGACTACAAAGAGATGGATTTCAAGTGAGTACAGGTAATGAGGCATAAAAGTCAGAAACAGTTACAGGAAAAATAAAAAAAATACTGGTGCCCAACTTAAAGTAGATTACAGTGGAACTCAAAACTTTAGCAACCCGAGGACCCCCATTTTGATTTAAAATTTTTCACAGACCCCCAAGCTGGCTTCTAATTTTCCTTGGGGGTTCTCAACCCCCACTCAGCCCCAAACCCTGCCCCACCCCTCCTCTTCCCACCTCTTTCTGCCCCCTCCCCCAAGCACGCTCCATTCCTGCTCCTCCCCCTCCCTACCGGCGCCTCCTCCACACTGCTGAACAGCTGTTCTGCAGCATGCAGGAGGCACTGGCAGGGAAGGGGAAGAGGTGATCAGCAAGGCCAGCTGCCCTGGACATGACTCATGGTCCCCCTGGAGCCAGACATGACTTGCAGATGCCCTGGAGTACCCGTGTGGATCCCAACTGCTGCTATATTAGATTTGAGCAAAGTTTGTCACCACGTGCTCCAGCAGATTACTTGCCAACCTCTCCGCTCAGGACCCCTCCCTCAGATTCCAACAATGCTTCCTTTTGTCTTCTCTGGTACGGAAGCAGAAAGTGCTGTCTTGCGGTGTTTGTCCCTCCTTTTTGTAGTTTTGTCCCCTCTCTCGAAAAAAACATTTGCAGCTGAGAACCAGGAGCCAAAAAACAGTATGTGGAAGGATATTTCCTGCTGGGTTTTTTCACCTGTGTGAACTTCCCTTATTTTCCCTTCCTGCTTGATAACGGACGGTCTACTGCTTAAATACAAGCAAAGGCTAGCACACATTCCTTCCTTTGTTTAGGACAGACTTGACTTCTGCCTGAGCGGGGCTGGGAAGTTTGGAACATGTGTTAATAACATCATACAGGGAAATCGCATAACTTCCCATACAGTGTTGCTATACATTTTATCTGGACAATACTGACCAGCAAATTATGAGTTTTCAAATGATACTTTACAAGGCATGCTTTGTACAAAGATTATACTAGTGTGTAGGGTGTATTCCATCACACTCATGTGTATTGTCTCTCTCCTCAAGACATCTGCTGGGACTCCTACAAGGAATCAGCCAACTAAGGATATCAAAATAGAGGGTAAGAGTTGTGGTAGCTAGTACTTAATATTAATAAAAAATGAATGACTGGTAACTATCAAGCTAGGTACACCAGACCTCATCCCAGTGTTCCCATGCATTTCAGTAGGCTTGGAATCAGACACACGGTTAGCCTAGCTAACTGCAGGAAGTTATCCTCATTCTTCCCTTCCCTTCTATTGTTTGTCACATTCACTTTCTCTGATGTGTCTCCAGTTAGATTATAAACTCTGAAGTAGGCATTATATTTGTATGCATTTGTACAGCATCTAACACAACTGGGATGTGAATATTGGGTTGAGGTTTTATAAAGGTGTTCAATTAGTTTTACTGGTTAGAAACACGTACCAGATATTGGTGACATGTCACAAATGAAAATCAAAAACAATAGCTCTTAATGTTACTGAATGCAAACCTTAGCAGCCAGTCCAGCCCTGAGCTACAAATACTTACGCAAAATAGACCAGATGAAACCAGACAGATAAACCTTAATTCAGCTTCCAGTGGGTCAAACCACTAAAGTCAAGCAACCTGTTCCTATTGAATTGGAAACGATCACTAGCAGATCCATATATTTAGTGTGGAAAGGCCCCACTCCACACAGGAAGTCAGACACTGCAGGGGAGGTGTCACGTACTTCTGGTGACTCTCCAGAGGTAAGCATCAGACGCCAAACATGTTTCTCCAACTTGATAAGACCAAAACAGTTTATGACAACTCTACAATAGTTTAAAGGAAGTTACAAAGCAAGCAAAATGCAGCTCTTACCACCTCTTTGCTATTTTAAAGTAAAAATTCCAGCAGTAAGCAAGACAGAGGAGCCCACCAGAAAATTCACTATCATCCTAATTACCAGGCCCTAGTGACTCCACTTCCCAGGCCATATTTTAATCCGAGTATAATTTTAGTCTGCCTCCTGCTAATTAGTGATGATTGTCAGACATAGCCAGTCATGCAGACCAGATAGAATCTATGGGTTTTTAAACATGTCCTGAAAAGTGGAGATTTCAAAGGCATAAAGGGCATTTGGGCTCCCAGCTTCTGCCAAAAGTCAACAGATTTTGGGCATTTAATTCCGCTATTACAAGGGTAACTTCAGTATCTGAGGCAAAATAAAAAACAAAGGCCCCGAGCCACTTTGATGCCAAGGCATTTTTTTCATTGCTGGAATGGTGTAAAGGGGCCCTGCCATGTTGGAAAATTCAGTCCTGAATGTTTTCTGTTTTTCCCATAAATTTCCTTAATGATAACTTTTTTACGCTTCAATTTTCTGCTATTCCCTCTGCACAGCTTTACGTGTCATTTGTACTAGGCTCATGCTATTAGCTTTGTACGGCATTGGGGCTTGCAGAAGATATACATGGTCAAGTCTGAAACAGCTCTCTAGCAGGTGGCCTGATGTTAGCATTCTAAACAGATCCTCCCCTCTGCCCTCCATTATAACACATTATATTGGTCAGTGGATGCTTGTACTCACGGGAGATCTGCCTTTAATGAATTTAATTCTCTTAGCTCCAGCTAAGTAGCTTCATGCCGTTTTATTACATACAGCCAATCTTGTATTGTTTTGATCATTAACAATGTACTATTTCAAAGACCTTTGGGTTCATTTAAAGGGGCTCTTTCTCCCTTCATCAGTGAATTCTGCAGTCATACTGGCAAAAGTTTTCTTGTTTTCTAATTATCTAGAGCATAAAGAAAGTAGTGAGTCTCAAATAAACTGAACATTTCCTCATGAATATATTTCATTACAGAAGTGTGGGTTTTAAAAGTTTACGCAGTCTATTAAGATAAATTGCTTCCAATGCACATCTTCCGTGAGGCTTCATACTGTATGACAGCAGGTGTGAAATCTGTTATTTTACCTGTCTCTGGTTATTCAGTTAGATCACTGCCTACTTTTCATTCTGATCACTAGTCTTATCACAGACTTACCTTCCTCCCCCCACATTTAAAACTGCACTTTATAGTTCTTGTGTAATCCAGATTTCCCCTTCAGTTCAGAGGAAAATGGACAGTGCTGGTAGAAAACCATTAGAAGCTTAACAGAGCTTAAAACTGTATTAGTCACTTAAATGCACTTAATACTGATTCAGTACATGTAAAAGCTAGAGACTGGCCTGCTATAATTTCTTTTCAAATGACTCCAGAAAAACTATTAGGAGAAAAGGGGAGGGGGGGGAATAGCAGTGTTAAACTCCTGCAATGAAGACCATATTGGAAAAAGGATTTGGTACATGTAGAGGATATTCAGCTCAGGGAATGTTACAATCTATGCATAATGCACTAATTCACAGTGAGCAGACAGTACTTAGTTATCTCTGAGTTTTACTGCAGTCAAAGCTAGTATGATGCAGATTAATGAGGAAAATAGATCCAACCATAGGGTTTTATGTTTTTAATTATCAAACCACCATTTGAATGTGTTGGGATGCTTGAGGTCTGACAATTATAAAATAATTGAAGAAAGTGCAATCTAAATAGCACATAATGATTCTGAGTTATGTGATTCGTTCTGATTGGTACAATTATGATATCCTAGTTAGTTAAAACGTGCAAATAGCCATTGTAAAGATGCCATAATGCCTTCCAGAACGTGGAGTCACAAGACAGCATGCTTCTTGGGTGCTGGCTGGACTAATCCTTCAGCTTCACATTTCCCACCTTTTAGTTAGATTATGCTCTAGACGCACACAAAACACCAATCCCTGTCATGCACTATTGCTTACGTACTCCGAAGTAAAGTGTCTCTCGGTAATAATCGCCTAGGCTCTAATTCAGGAAAACATCCCTATTCAGGAGAACACTTACGCACATGCTGAACTTTAAACACAAGTCCCATTTGCTTCAATGAGACTTAAAACACACGTAAGTGCTTGTCTTGAATAGGGATGAACTTAAAGTCCTTAAGAGCTTTCCTGACATGGGGCCCCAATGGGTTGACAGTGAGCAGGTAGCATTTTATATTTTTGTACTAAAACTCTTCTACAGTAGAAGCAGTGCCCTTCCCTTTGAAAGGGACACGAATTGTTGTTGCTCTCATGCAGCTGTTCCAAATCTACTAGCTTTGACTAGACAACGTAATATTACTAGCTCAGTAGAAAGTTGCAAATATGACATCCAGTCCTCAGAAAGATGGTTTAAGTAAGCGCGTGTGTGTCTTTTACCAGAAAACAGCCCACATGCAGAAAGAAATAAAGAGATGCATTGGGAAGACAAAAATCCATCCCCTCACATCTGGCTATGGTCACTGTTTGAAGTGTTCACCCAGCTGCACCAACAGAAGCAGAAGCCTGTTATGCAATAAGTGCTAGCACTAGAAACATTTTTCACCTGGCTTTGGGAGTACACTAGAAACACCACCAGTTCTGTCAGTCTATGAGCATCTTATGATTGTGCTTCAAGTCAAATTTGATTCTCAGGCTTCAGCTATTTTCCAGTTTCACCTATGACCAGATGAGCTTATAGCCAAATTCTTTTATTGGATGCATGCAGTTAACTACTGTTGACTTCAGTAAGAGAGTTTCCCCCATGCACACAAGGGTAGAATTTGGTACCAAGACTGGTAGAACCGGTAAAAACAGTGGCAGAACATGTGAAAACACACCACCACACATCAGAACAAATCCTGATGGTTATCATTAGCAGTGTGTGCTATTTCAAAATGAGAAAGGCACAAAAAACAAGGATTTTGAATCCAAGATAAAAGTAAAGCGCCAAAGAAGCAGCCACATTAGCGAAGGTCTATTTATTTAAAAACATACCTTGGTGACTATAATTTATTCTTTTTACAGTCTAGACAGCTTGTATTTCAGATTAAGAAAAAAACCCACAAAGGACAAATATATCATCATCCTGATGGTGAGGCACTAAGATGCTAATCTGGAACTGAATAGCAGGCTGCTTCTGTCACAAGGAAATGGACTTCTCTACATTTAAGGTACATGCCACAGAAAACAGAACGGCATCATCTTCCTTTCAGTTGAATAGCTACCAACTCCACAGACTGATCTGATTCTCTTAAAGCTGAATGGCAAAAGGCTAGTCTGCACATTAACTCTAATTCTATTTATTTAGACTTATACATAAAGCTAGAAAGGGGTAACCACTCATATGCTCTAGGGGCCCTTGACATTATTTGTACATCAGTCTTGTATTTTAAATTAAAGCACAGCAGCACAATGCAATATAATCCACCACCAGCAAATGATGTCACTGAAAGTCTTAAATCACCAATCTCTTGCAGCAATTCACTACCCAGTAATTCCCCAAGGTACAGAGAGGACCATTTACTTCCCATGCTCATTCTACCTTAATGATGCATACACATTTTAAAGGGTTGATTCTCACTCAAAGAGCACATAGCACCAACAGACTAGCTTTTTAAATGAAAAGGCAAATCTCATAGATGAATACGGCACAAGTGAGGAGCGATTAGTGCTCCTTCACATATGAGTAAGGCTTGAATAAGTCATTGGCACCTTCAGCACTCACAAATTAAGATCCTTTCATATTTATGAAATATAATCACCCTTCAAGGTTGAGATATCAGAAAACTCACCAACATCAGTGTCTCCATACTGAAGAAAGGATACCTATAGCAACCTTTGTATTTGCGACTCTGTTGAGAGGGATGAGGACTTGTTAAAACAGGTTGGTAAAAAGAGAGTAGCAGAAATAAGTCACGCTTTATAACCACAGTTGAATTATATCAAATCACTGAGGTGCAGTGGTCAATCTTTTAAACTGCTACTTTGCAAGATAGCATCTCAGAATTATTTTTGTTACGAAAATTCCATGAGAGTTCATTTTAAGCAGTAAGATTTATGCCAAGACAAAATGGAAGCTATTAGTCCTTTAGGCTAGCGTAAATGGCGGAAGCTGAATAGAATATCAGAGTTGGAAGGGACATCAGGAGGTCATCTAGTCCAACCCCCTGCTCAAAGCAAGACTAATCCCCAATTTTTGCCCTAGATGCCTAAATGGCCCCCTCAAGGATTGAACTCACAACCTTGGGTTTAGCAGGCCAATGCTCAAACCACTGATCTGTCCCTCCCCCCAAGCTACAATAATTGCTCTTGAAATAAAATACAGTCTCCACACAGAATTTAATCTTTTAGAGTAAAAAAAAAAAAAAGACAGCAAATCCTGGAACACCCACACATAAAAATCACATTTCTGCCGCAGACACATGGGGTAATGTTCTCCGAAGTACTTGCCAGTAATGATAACTACACAGAAAACAATCCCTTATTTCGACCAATACCTGCTGATTGGTAGAACTCAGAATAGACCAAACTTTAATATTATCCTAGTGTATAGCTATACTTCACTGACTATCTCACTGATATTTTGTTACTGCTATTAAAGGAAAATTGTGAAAATAAGTCACATATCAAATACAGCCGTTAACAAACTACTATTGAAGTCAATAGGAAATCCATATGCTGATATGACTACACAATTTATTCTCATGTATTAAATATATATTTACCTCTGTTATTAATTCAGTCTGTGTGTTAAATCGAAAGAATTTTAAGCTCCTGTTTTCTAATCTACATCACAAATCGGGACTAGGCAGTCATGCCTAATGGTTGGGGCTAGATTCAGCAGCCAGGAATAAGCACCACAGGTCAGAGCTGGAGTTAGAAATCAGCTATTGGGAACCACTCAGAGGAGCAAGGCTAGGCTGGACTGGACAGGAGCAAGGCTAGCAGCAGAACAAGTAGAGGCAAGATCACAGCTATAAGCATGTAGATTGAGCAGCAAGAAATAAATTGTTGTTGTTGGGCCCTTGAGCAATTTTGCCTGATTGACCACTCTGACAACCACACAGAGTGGTCAATCAAGCAAAGCTGCTGTAGCTCAGGTGTGCTCATAGGCTGCCCTGTGACTGGGCAAGCACAGGTGCAAGTATTCATTCCTGACAATCTCTTATGCCCTTGTTTTACTTCTACTTTCACTGTGTTTGGAAGGTAACACCTGAGGCCAATTTTATGCTCATAGACATTTTGCCTTTCTTGATCTAATGAACAAGGCTTGTAGGGGTTTCCAGTACAGCATGGGAATGGAAACTTTTTAAAAGAGGTTTCATATTAGGGTTTGTAAAACATCTGCTGTGCATGCAAACCTAGATTTTGGGGCTAAAGTAGTTGACAGTATAACTCTAATCATTGCCTAATATGGACCCAATCCTGAAAACACTTTGCACATGAGTTGATTTCAATAAGACGGCTCATGCAAGTAAAGTTACTTATGTGCATAAGTATGTTCAAGATTTAGTCCTAAACAAACATGTGAACTTTTAAGTTAAAGCAAAAAAGTTGCAATATGAAGTTATTAATGACCGCCCCACCTCCTCCCCCCCCCAAAAAATTGGGGACATTTCAACTTATTCTATATTTCAGTCAGTGGTTGGGGCAAGGTCTCAGAATGAGACTGAACATAGCATAGCGTGCAAAGCAAACTTATTTCCCAGTAGTAGAGTAGACAAAACATGAATATAATTAATGACTGTACGATAAGCATCATGTGCTTTGCACACTTATGGTATAAAAAGTTTGTAGGAATTATAAAACCTGCACATTTCTATTATTTACAGAACCATTTGCTTCTTCCTTTCTCCCCAGCACAAAGTGTCCTTTTCCTCAGTCCTTTCTGTGCACACAATAACGAATATGACTTTGGTTTAGATGGTGCTTTTCCTATTGAATGCATCTTACAAAAACACTTTGCAGTTTACTAAATGAATTTGTTAATGGTAGTGCAGTTACCATGTGGACAGTTACTATGAACTCAACCATAGTGCTCTGGAGCTAAGCAAGTAATTTTCAGCTAATAATTTATTCAACAAATTTCACCTCTTTCTGTTTGTGAATTGTCTGTGGACACCTCACAATTCTCAGGCTTACTAGGTACTTGGCATTACTTTGCTGAAGCATTTCTGTGACTAATTCTTGGCCTGTATCTCATCTTAAAGCAGGTGATTATAAATATGTGCTACTCCCCATTCAAACTCTGCTGGTTAGTTCTGACTGGACAGATAGGCCACATGGCACATTTCTGTTCTCCGGTTGATGACTCAAATATGCAAGGTCCAAGGAGCAGTCTAACCCCCAGTTCAGCAAAGTACTCAAGCATAGGCTTAAACTTGAGTATATGAGCAGTCCCACTGATGCTAATGGGACTATTATGAAAGTGCTTCGTTGCTTTGCTGGATCAGAATACTGCATGCTCAGTACTTTTCAGGATTGAGCCCTAAAGGAGCATAACTCTTAGAGTGTTGTTTTTAATTTAAATGCTCATACATTCAAAATTTGCTGCCTGTGCATATTCTCCAAACCTGTTGAGAGTTTCCCTCTGCTAACACTGTTCACGAGAATATTTGCAAGACACTAACAAAAGGGGCCTGAACAATGTTAAAGCAATTAATTTAAATACTTGATCAAACAATTATGATTTTTTTTGGCAGCTCTGCAGCAAACACATATCCTTGGAAATTAGAATCTGTTTTATTGAGTGAGAACATTGGCTCATAAACCAAGACCATCGCTTACTCTTTTTTATTTCCACTTGAACATTCACCAGTGATCTGCAGAACGGTCTTTCTCCTCCTCTTCATCCTCCCAGCCTAGTTCTGACTCTACTTCAGCATTTGCACTCTAAGAGACTTAGATACTTTCACACGTGGGGCAAATGGGGAGAATGTCAGACCTTTATTTCAAATTTGAAAATCATTGTACAAGTTAATATATACAGGTAGACTAACTATTCACTTCTTTTAACAGCATTTAACCTCACCGGGAACTGGGAACTGGGTGAAGTAACTAGGCCTCAGAAGGTATTTTACTAGTATACTTAAAAATATCAGTCACTAACTATGGTGTACATAGCACACACTAAAATGGGATAGCTGCTGACAAACTATTAATGAAGTTTTATTACCAAGTCTATACTGCATTGCCCAACCCTCAATGAAATATCACAGTAAAAAACTTTAAAGATAAGGACAGTCTCATCTGAGGTACTAAGAACTTTGCCCCTAGTATGGTAGTGATTCTGGAGATATTTTACATAAGACCTATGTGAATATCTATCTTTATCAAGTTTTCTCTGTTTACTTACATTGCTAGAAATCAATTTTTAAAAAAGTGTTGCTTTATGTATACCTTTTGGGCCTGATTCTAATGTACGTGATGAGGACCTACATTGACTGAGATCAGCTACAATAGTATAAAAGCGATGTGAAGCAAACAGCATGCAGAAATCTGCTGAGAGCACAAGGACACTACATTTTCCCCAAAATGGGGTATGAAAAAATTTCTAACACTTCATTTTCTATGGTGTTTTAAATCCCAAAGATCTTAAAAAGCCACCACACACTCAAACTCTCATCTGCTTTTGCTCTGAGACTTATCTTCCAAATGACAGAGTATCATAGTGTAACAGATAGTGCTTGAGCATAACCCAGCCAGGTATATATTAGCGCCCCTTTTCCTGGCATGAATTGAAATATTTGTGCAAAGTATCCTTTCATGGGTTATATGCTTTTAATGCCAAATAAGGGCCTTGTACGTCAAATACACAGCACTGTGATAGAATTACACACTAACGAATAAACACCACTCTTCACACAGTATCTGCTGTTAGACCAGAAGCTTGGTCTCCTGAATTAAAACACTATAATGTATCTCTCTGCTTACCAATTATGTACATAAGGCAAACAATTCTTATATCAGCAGCAATTCCAAGTCAGTAAAACCGAATCAGTGCCACTGTTTAACCAGTCTCAGGAAGGTATATGCATTTAAGCATGTACAACTTAATTTTTATATCATTATTACCTAACAGAAAAGGGCACTTACTGAAATCATCAAGGATCTGCTTGCAAATGAATACAAGTTAGAAGGGATATTTGTTGGCATCTCTATATTTGGTGTCTGTAATATTCACTGCATGAACAAGATTTACATAGTTCACTTATTCCAATTCTACTCAGTAGAAGTAATGGCTATTTAGAAAACTGAATTCTCACAATCTTTGATCGGTTCCTCAGAATTATCTCCAGCAGCTGATCACCAGCCTCTTTCATCAGGAACAAAGAATAAATCACCCTAGCCCTACTCCACCCCTAAACACTTGAAGCTTAACCTCCTAAAAGTGAGATCCTGGAAGAACAGAAAGAATCCGGAGTAGGAACCAATTTCTCTCTTTTTTTATCTTGGACTAGAAGACTAAGAACCAATACTACAGGATGTAAACTTGAAATTATTAATCTGTTGCATGGAAAACTCTCCTCAAAAACATGGTCAGAGGCTGGTAACACCTGGGCCTGATTCTCCTTTCATCCCACTGTTAATCAGGAGTTTTAAAAAAAAAATCTATTGGGAAAGTGGGGAGAGGAGGAATCATATCCCGTGGGGACACAGTCAGTGCTTCTTAACTGTTGAATGGTGTTTAGATACCATGAGGGTGGGAGCATTAGAATCAGCAGGTGTTCTGCATGCTTACCATGACAATGAAGGGTTCCTCAATTTCAAATTCTCAGAATTTTGCTCTCCTGGGTACAGACAGTAATAAGCAATAACAGATGTACAGTGTTTATGCCACTAGTATCAGGACTACAACCTCACTGACAGTATAAAAACACTGAAAAATTCACTCCATTAGTCACTAGAATGCACATTACCATCTATTTTTTATACTACTGAAGCCATAGTCAATTGGTAATTTAAAAGGCTCTTAATGAAATGAATGCAGCCCCAATCATATTCTCCTCTTCAATTAAAAATGTTAAAAAAGCATAATCTAGTTTAGGCATAATTTGGCTCCAGTAAGCAATCTTTGTTGAAAGTAATTCTGTGAATTATGAACCTAAGGAGAACAAAATAGGCTCTTACCATAGCTCAAGTAAAAGGTGCCTTGCAACTTCTCCGGACCTAGCAGATGACATCCTCCAACTCTTCTCTGTGCCAATATTTATTTACATTATACAGCCACATTTTGTGGCCAGTCTCCAGCATGCATCGTCCTTTGGATTCAATGGAAATCATGCGTGGGCAGCTGAGGGCTGAATTGGTCTCTAAGGGTTTATTCACTTCACATTAATGTTAATCCCACATGCAAGTCCACCAGGAGGAAAACTGTACAATATATTCATGGTTTATAAAATCAGACCAGTCTCTGTTTCTGTTCAGGTACTCTGTAATATCAAAAGCAAGTTCTGCAAAATTATAATTTACTTAAATTAACTTCAAACACACACTTTTACATAAGAGACAGATTCTGAAATAAAAATGGATTTTTTCAAATATTTTTTGCCCTCTATCTATTGCGGGTAATATCTTCTTCAAAGTCTGAAGTGAATTCTTTGTCCCTGTTTTGTCCTTTTAGCAGTCTCAAGAATATTGATTTTATCTTCACTTTGTGAATGGATCTGAAATTACTAAAGCTATTTTTTGTTGAATAACTTCAACTTATATAGCTTCCCATCCGCCAGTACATACTTGCACAGGCATGCTGTTTTTCTATTGTATTTGCTTCACTCTGGCAATTACTGCTGCAAGGCCAGCAGGAGGAGGCTCAAAACATTGTGTTCTGCATAAAAGAATCTTTCTTTTGTTGTTTTGTTTTTATCCAAAGAGAATTTTCCCTGGGAATAATTTTGATGTTCTAAAAACACTGGGCCTGATTCAGATACCCTTCCTTCTGCTGAGTAATGCCCTATTTCAGGAGTAGCTCCATTACTTTCTATAGCCATATAATAAAAAGAAAACAAGGAAAGAAGAAGTGGGCTACAGTTGCCAGGCATCAGGTTTTTGTCCAGAATACCCGGTTGAAAAGGGACTCTGGCAGCTCTGGTCCACACAGCTGACCAGGCCCTGTGCCAGCATGTCCATCCAGCTCCTAGGTGGAGGGACGGCCATGGGGTCTCTGCACACTGGCCCTGCCCACAGGCACACCCTGAACACCGGCTCCACGGTTCCAATTGGCCAGGAAATGTGGCCAATGGGAGCTGTGGAGGTGGCACCTGCGGAAAGGGCAGTGCCCAGAGCCCCCTGGCCACCCCTTCGCTTAGGAGCTGAAGGGACATGCTGCTGCTTCCCAGGAGCCACCTGGCTTTCCTCTGTCCCTGGGAAATGTCGGGATCACCTGAGATAAGTGCTTCCCGGAGCCCGCACCCCAAACCCCTTCTGTCAAGGTTCCTTCCCCACTCTGAACTCTAGGGTATAGATGTGGGGACCTGCATGAAAGACCCCCTAAGCTTAGTCTTACCAGCTTAGGTTAAAACTTCCCCAAGGTACAAACTATTTTACCTTTTGTCCCTGGACTTTATTTCTGCCACCACCAAGCGTCTAACAAATATATAACAGGGAAAGAGCCCACTTGGAAACGTCTTTCCTCCCAAAATCCCCTCAAGCACTACACCCCCTTTCCTGGGGAAGGCTTGATAAAAATCCTCACCAATTTGTATAGGTGAACACAGACCCAAACCCTTGGATCTTAAGAACAATGAAAAAGCAATCAGGTTCTTAACAGAAGAATTTTAATTAAAGAAAAGGTAAAAGAATCACCTCTGTAATCAGGATGGTGAATACCTTATAGGGTAATTAGATTCAAAACATAGGCAAAACCTTAAATTACAAAAAGACACAAAAACAGGAATATACATCCCATTCAGCACAACTTATTTACCAGCCATTTAAACAAAACAGAAATCTAATGCATTTCTAAGACTCCATTCCTTTTCTGTTCCTGGCAAAAGCATCACACACAGAGACGGACTCTTTGTACTCCCCCCCTCAGATTTTAAAGTATCTTGTCTCCTCATTGGTCATTTTGGTCAGGTGCCAGCGAGGTTATCTTAGCTCCTTAACCCTTTACAGGTAAAAGGACTTTGCCTCTGGCCAGGAGGGATTTTATAGTACTGTATGCAGAAAGATGGTTACCCTTCCCTTTATATTTATGACACCCTCCCATGCCCCAACCCCTTGCCCCAGCCCAGAGCCCCCTCCCGCACTCCGAACCCCTTGTTCCCAGCCCAGAGCCCCTTCCTGCACCCCAAACCCCTCATCCCCAGCCCCACCCCAGAGCCTGGACCCCAAACCAGAGCCCGCATCCCAAGCCCCTGCCCCAGCCTGGTGAAAATGAGCGAGTGAGTGAGATTTGGGGAGAGCGAGCAACAGAGGGAGGGAGGATGGAGTGAGCATGGAGTGGGGCCTCGGGGAGCGGCGGGACAGAGGGCAGGGCAACGGTGTTCAATTTTCTGCAGGTAGAAAGTTGGCAACTCTAAGTGGGACCACTAACCACTGAAGATGGGTTGGAGATTAAAAATAATCTAGGCATAGCCCAACACCTCAACAAATACTTTGCCTCTGTTTTTAATAAGTCTAATGAAGAGCTTAGAGATAGTGGCAGGGTAGCTAGTAGGAATGAGGATATGGAGGTAGAAATTACCACATCCGAGGGAGAAGTCAAACTCAAAAACAGTGCAGGGGTTCTCAAACTGGGGGTTGGGACCCCTCAGGGGGTCATAAGGTTATTACATGGGGGGGGGATCATAAGCTGTCAGCCTTCACCCCAAACCCCACTTCGACTCCAGCATTTATAATGGTGTTAAATATATAAAAAACTGTTTTTAATTTATAAGGGGGGGATTGTACTCAGAGGCTTGCTATGTGAAAGGGGTCACCAGTACAAAAAAGTTTGAGAACCACTGGTTTAATGGTACTAAATCAGAGGGGCCCAGATAATTTCCATCCAAGAATATTAAAAGAACTGGCACATGAAATTGCAAGCCCAATAGTAAGGATTTGTAATGATTCTGTAAACTCGAGGATCATTCCTTATGACTGAAGAATTACTCATATAGTTCCTATTTTTAAGAAAGGGGAAAAAGATAATCTGGGAAACTATAGGCCTGTTAGTTTGAGACCTCAACTGTATGCAAGGTCTTGGAACAAATTTGAAAGAAAAGTAGTTAAGGACATGGAGGTGAACAGTAATTAGGATAAAATCCAACATGGTTTTACAAAAGGTTGATCATGCCAGACCAACCTGATCTCCGTCTTTGAGAAGATAACTGATTTTTTTGACAAACAAAATGCAGTAGATCTAATCTACCTGGATTTCAGTAAGGCATTTGATACAGTTCCACATGGGAAATTATTAGTTACATTGGAGAAGATGGGGATTAATATGAGAACTGAATGGTGGATAAGGAACTGGTTAAAAGGGAGATTACAGTGGGTCATACTGAAAGATAAACTGTCAGGCTGCAGAGAGGTTACTAATGGATCGGTCTTGGGACCAATCTTATTTAACATTTGTATTACTGATCTTGGCACAAAAAGTGGGAAAGTGCTAATAACATTTGTGGATGACACAAAGTTGGGAGGTATTGACAATACGGAGGAGGACTGGAATATCATACAAGATGATCTGGATGACCTTGTAAACTGGAGTGATGGAAATGGGATGAAATGTAATAGTGTAAAGTGTAAGGTCATGCATTCAGGGACAAAAGAAGACTTTTTGCTGTAAGCTGGGGATAGATCAGTTAAAAGTGACAGAGGAGGAGAAAGACATGGGTATACTGGTTGATCACAGGATGACTGTGAGCAGTCAATGTGATGCAGCTGTGAAAAAGGCTAATGCAGTCCTAGGATGCATTGGGCAACGTATTTCAAGTAGAGACAGGGAAGTGTTAATATCATTATACAAGGCACTAGTGAGACCTCATCTGGACTACTGTGTGTAATTCTGGTCTCCCATGTTTAAAAATATTAATTCAAACTGGAACACATGCAGAGAAGAGCTACTAGAATGGTCTGAGGAATGGAAAATCTACCTTATGAGAGGAGACTTAAAGATCTTGGCTTGCTTAGTCATATCAAACGAAGGCTGGGGGGAGATATGATTGCTCTCTAGAAATACATCAGAGGGATAAATACCAGAGAGCAGATAAGTTATAAGTTAAGTACTAACGTGGACACAAGAACAAACGGAAATAAACTGGCCATCAACAAGTTTAGACTTGAAATTAAATGGGTTCTAACCATCAGAGGAGTTAAGTTCTGAAACAGCCTTCCAAGGGGAGCAGTGGAGGCCAAAAACTTAACTGGCTTCAAGACTGAGCTTGATAAGTTTATGGAGATGATTGTATGCTGAAACTTCCTACAATGGCATGTAGCTGATCTGCGACGGCTATCAGCAAATTTATCCAGTGACTGGTGATTGGACACTAGATGGGGAGGGCTCTTAGTTACTACAGAGAATTCTTTCCCAGGTGTCTCGCTAGTAGGTCTTGCCCACATGCTCAGGGTCTAACTGATCACCATATTTGGGGTCAGGAAGAGATTTTCCCTCATGTCATATGGGAGGAGACTCTCGGAAGTTTTCTTGTTTCTCTGCAGCAAAGGGCACAAGTCACTTGCAGGTTTAAACTAGTGTAAATGGTGGATTCTCTGTAACTTGAAATCTTTAAATCATTATTTGAGAACTTCAGTAACTCAGCTAGATGATAGGGGTCTATTAAAGGAGTGGATGGGTGAGGTTCTGTGGCCTACAATGTGCAGGAGGTCAAATTAGATGATCATGACGGTCCTTTCTGACCTTAAAATCTGTGACTCTATGAGTCTCAATAGAACACCTCCCGGATTAAAGTATTACTCACATCAGAAAAGACATCAGAATCTGGCCCATCAACAGCATCCTTCTATACAGTAAATGTTTTCAACTAAAAAAAAATAAATCACACACTGTATTATGCAATCGCTGTCAATTAGAAAAAGTCCCATACTTTGACCAACCTTTCCATAGATAAAAGACCAACAGCCACAACAAATGAAGGTTGTAACCAAAGTCTCCTGATACATTACAGACCAAATCCTTCTCACCTCACACACACAATCCTGTTGAGGTCAATGGGAAATTTTGCATAACTAAAAGTATGAAGGATACAGCTTTATGTGGCAACACAGAAAGGTAAATTAGTTCACTGCTCTTCACTATCGAGAAGTGGTACAGGATGTATCGGGAGGTTTTCCCAGTAGTTATTGCAAATGCAACATGTAAAAGTAATTTTTATTACATTTATTCACATACAGTGTGAGACATTGCAGTTATTTTCCAATTTAAAATATAGAGAAATTCTGTAGTATGTCAATCACTGCACTGCTGTGAATCAAACATTGACTTTTTAGTGGCGATCGCAGCAGATAATTTTCTAGTTAGGTATGTAGTGAGTCTGACATCTATTTCAAACTATCACTGGTTACTAAAACTAAATTAATAAGCCCACTGTCTTATGAAACAGCGTATCACTCTGCCACAGACAGCTGGCTTCCATTAATTCCTCCCGTCCTATGATGATGCATTCTGAATCGATGTAGATGTGGATCATTTTAATAGTACACTGTGCATTTTTTCCTCTCTTCACACCCAGTTTGTACCTCCTCTGAAGATCTGAGTCAATACAGAAAACACTGGCAGGCTGCTGCCCCTCCTCTTCAGGCTGCCTCCAAAGAGATCGGTCAATATACAAAATCCTCTAATAGGAGAGAACACTACAGCTAACATTTCTAAAGGCAACTTGGTACTCATATAAGTCAAACTTTAAACTCTCAGACCATCCTAATTCTGCAGTTCCTGTTTCCACTTGGTTTCTCTATATTTCATTTGTTTATGCTCCTTATTAATAACTAAGAAAGGTGAATTAAAGTGCTTCTCTGGGGAACAGAAACCTGAATTGGAAATCAGTGGGTTAAAAGCTTTGGAGCAGTTCAGTATAGTTGGAAGCTTGTAATCAGTTCTGAGTCTCCAACAACCTGCTTCCTAATTAGAAAGTGACCTGAATAGGAGAACATTCCACGCTTATCTTCAGATTTATAAGATTAAATTGAAACCTGGGGCTTTATGAAAACCAACACAATTGACAAACTGAATCCCTGCTTTTGTAAGCTCAACTGCAGTATTATAGCACCAATTAGGAGAAATGTGTAACCTGAAGAGAATGTTATACTGACCAATTCTGCCCTAAACTTTTCTGAATTAAATCAAATCAAATAAAAACTAAGCACTCACAAGCATATCACCTTTTGTCAATTTGTCCCCAGGTCCCAGAGATATTAGTGCAACTGGGCAAACCAGAAAGGAAGCTAGTAAACATAGCATGACACTGCAAAATTGCTATATAAAGTGGTTTTTCAGCTCAAGCAAGATAGAACAGATTGGCATTGGTCTGTCAATAACTTACAAATGAGAGAGTGGAATTAATATTAAGAGAAAGTTATAGTAATTATATGAACTTTGTCTCTTCAGACTCACATATGAGACAAACAGTGAGCTGGGACACCTTCAGCCCAGACAATTAATATGCCAAGGCAAGGCCGTTAGCCTGGGACAAAGGGCAGATGGTGCTGGGAGTACTTATTTAGAAATAGGAAATTAAAGGTATACAGAGAAAAGGAGCATAAACTGTTTATCCAAACGGATGATTACAATAGTGAAGGACTTTGAAAAACATACAATGGATATGGCATGTGCCATAAACAGTAAATATCTTTTCTCTGTAGCGTCACTGGTATATGCTCCTTTGGCTCCATCAGCAATAGGAATTTTAGCAACAAACTGTCACTGGTCTAGTGAAACCTATGGTAGCACTAGTGTTTGGTTTGGGTTTTCTTTGTTTTGTTTTTGTTAAAATACCCTAGTTTAAACAAAGCCTTTGGGACAAAAGGGTCTGATAGTACACCAGGGACATCAAAGAAATGAGAGGTTTCAGAGTAGCAGCCGTGTTAGTCTGTATTGGCAAAAAGAAAAAGGAGTACTTGTGGCACCTGAGAGACTAACCAATTTATTAGAGCATAAGCTTTCGTGAGCTACAGCTCACTTCATCGGATGCATCCGATGAAGTGAGCTGTAGCTCACGAAAGCTTATGCTCTAATAAATTGGTTAGTCTCTCAGGTGCCACTAGTACTCCTTTTCTTTTTTTAAAGAAATAAGAGAAGTCTATCTCTAGACTACAAGCTGCCTCTTATCAGTAGCCCTGCTAAGAGGGTCAGAGAGAAAGGGACAAGTTAGACAGAGAGGGTATATGCTTTAGGAATAGGAGATAATGATTTTTTTCCTCTAACAACACGAACAGTACCTATTTAGGCTACCTTTTGCAGTGTGTTGGACTAGATATGTCCATGAGAACAGAATTTAAGGGCATAACATGACAACCCAGGCCAAGTATGCAACTACAGATGTATTTTCTACACTGCTAGAGCCAGTGTTCAAAGTAATCTGTGTGTAGAGGAAAGAGGAAGGATAAAGTCCTTTACAAGACGTAAGAGGACCTCATTCTATGGAAATTTTTGGTAAGTACCTGTCAAGTGGGTCTGTCAGATACATTCCAAAGGAGAGAAAACTGCTTCTCACAAGCAACACTAAATAAAGAATTTAATAAAATAAGACTAAAACTCATATCTGGAAGAGATTGTCTGGCAATACAAAGAGACAGAAAAGAGCTTAGGGAAGAATAAAAATCCCATAACCACAGTTCAATATAAAAAACAGTTAGGGCTTATCTGCCTGGTATATCATCCTGAGCTGGGGTAGGTAGGTGAACCTAAGGATATGGGACAAATCTTACTGCTGTTGTGTGCTAGCAGGAACGGTAGAATGCTTTTAGCCTTTGCAACTCTGAGAATGTTTAAAACACACCCTTCTCCACATAGCATTGTCTGGGAGTGGATTGATGGATTAGACATAAAGAGGGGCGGGGCAAGAGAGTGATCGCTTTATGGTTCATGGGAAGATAAAAATGTCCAAAGAATGAGGGGAAAGATTATTACAACTTGAGCAGCTACAATTTCCATTTTGTATTCAGCAGGGCACTGGTCAGCTCCTACATTGCTTTTGTGTGCTCCTTTGTTTGCCAAGCTCATAACAAGGTCCACTCAGGGAAAAAAGTAATTGTTTGGGAGGAATGAGTCTTTAGAAGGATCAAAAGGAGGAGAATCCTATTACGGTAACAGCACACTGTCTGCAGAGAAATACCCTTCTGAAAACCTGGCCTGCAGAAACGGAGGAGGGGAGAGTTCATCTCCTTCATCATAACTCCCGTTACCTATAATTGCAGTTACACAGACATAAGAGGTAAAGAAACCCAAGCAGTCTAACTACAGTCAGACAGGCATGGGGAGTGACCAAAAACAGTTCCAAAAAATTGCAAAGAAGTTTTCTGTCAATATAATCCAGCCAACTCTTAACAGCTATGAAATGCAGAAGTGTTTAATACTCCCTTTAGCCCTCTCTGCTTGCTCTGCAGATCATATAAGTCAAAAGTCTGTTTGCCCCTGCATTGTGATTATTCTGCAGCAACTGCTCTTCTGACAAACATGATTTTCACTGTAAATGCATATTCTTTTTCTCTGAAGATGTCATTAGAATGCCCTGTTGCCTGTTTGGAAAGAAGTATGCTGGGATGTTCTGTTAACATGTACTTACTTATCCATTATTAGTT
This sequence comes from Lepidochelys olivacea, assembly GCF_965140295.1. Taxonomy (NCBI): domain Eukaryota; kingdom Metazoa; phylum Chordata; order Testudines; family Cheloniidae; genus Lepidochelys; species Lepidochelys olivacea. The sequence goes on along the minus strand of NC_140417.1, from coordinate 73,753,358 downwards.
TTGGCCTTAAGACCCTTATAGCTTATCCACCACGCCTATCACCAGGATATCTGAGTGCCTCACAAATTATTCAGAATCAACATTCTCTCTCCTCCCTTTCGCATAGGCACGGAAAAACTGCCTGCTTTGATTATAGCTTTTCTCTTCTCTTTCAGTTGAGGATTTTTTTTATGCTTGCTTGGTTTTAATTGTAAAAAATGTATCGAAGCAAAAGATAATTGAAGAAATGAGTTCAGCATCGGGGGCATTACCCAAAGCCCATTAAAATCAATGGGTAGACTCCAAATGATTTTGGTGGGCTTTTAATGAGGCCCTTATTTCTGAAATTGGTAAGGTCTATTGTCATTACTGTCTCTTGTCCTAGTGAGTTCCACAGACATCTCCTGAGTCTTCACTGTTGGTCATTAGTGCCTTTAGAACATAGCTGAGACCAATTTTATGAAGGATTTTTAATATTAAAAGCAGACACCTTGAATTTCACTCTGTATTAAATGGGTACAGTGAGCAAGACAAAAATGATGTGCTTAGGGAAGCTAGCAGCATTTGGTATAAAAGGTGGAGAACAGAGAATCTGGAATGTCAAGACTACTTTGTATAGTATGCGTCATTTATAGCTGATTTTTCCTCTCAATCTATGGAGGCTTTCTGATGTTGCATTTGCTTATTAAAATCAATACAAAGATTATTTTAAAACAGAGATCCTAAGTGTTTGGATGGAATGAATGATGAACTGGTAGAAAAAACAGAATAACCACAGGAAATTCTGACGTGTCAACATTTGTTTTTGTTCCAAATTGGGATAGAAAGTCCAAATACAGAAATTTTCACAGAAAACACCTATTTGGAAATATCAGAATTAAACTATGACATTTTCTGTCAAAATGTCTCAACACCATTTTTCAGTTTGATTTTCTCAAATCAAAGAACATTGTTGACATCAGTATTTCCAACAGGAAATTTTTTTGGTCAGAAAACACTGAACAGCTCTAATAATTAGCACCACAATGAACAACTTATGATCACAACAAGATTTCACCTCCCTGCCTGAGTATGCAGGAGATTTTTAACCTCTCTGTAAAAGAAAGAAAACTGACACGTTATAAGGCAACATACTGTGCTCCCCATACTACGGCTACTAATTCTGGAAAAGGTCTGCCACCAAGAAACCAGGTTACAAACAGGTTAGGGGGCAGGAATTACTGCTATCTCTATAGCCAAACTAATGCAGAACTGGATTTGTGTTCCTCCCCCAGGTATAAGTACCTAGCAGCACTATTCCAAAGGAGCTGAACTGCCAGGAAGCCAGGCGGCACCAGAGCAGCCATGGGTGCAGAAAGCCTCTGCCCAGATGAGCCTCATCTCCTATTAATGCCTGTGTATCCACCAGGTTAGAGATGGGTCTCAGCCTTCTCCAGGTGTGTACCTGACACTTTAAGCCACCTCAGCCATAGCTTACAGTGCTCTGGACTTCAACACCTGCAAAAGGAAGAGATTCATCTCAGAAACATCAGCATTAGTTATTTTCACCTCTTCACCTACTTGCCCTTCTCAAGAGATGTTTTTCTAAACAGAGTGGAACCTTATAGACTGACAAATTTTGAAGCCACACCGTTCATGCTGATTTAATATTTTCTGAAGTGTGCCCCATATGCAACAGAAAACATTCCTGGTTCAACAAATTAAATTCAGTTCCTTTCCAATTTTCTAAGAGAATAACTGAGTATTTAATGTTTACTTACAAAACCCACAAGGATAGGTTAATAACATGAAACACTTTGCTTACTCCTTTGGAAAATTGGCATAAAGTGAATTTATTTAACTAAAACAGAGTTTATTTTGTAAGCCACCCTTTTCATGTGGAATTACAGATTTCAAAGGGGCTACCATTTCATGCTATCACACACACAATGTATCATTATTATTACATACATTTCTAAAATGTCCATCTCCCCTTTGAGTCTTTAGATAACATTTACTGCTTAATCTGAACAGTAGAAATGAAAGATGTGTTGAGAGGCATATGGAGCCAGTCTAGGGACTATAATGGAAGCCTATTTGTGACTATAGTGTTTGTTGCTACAAAAATAACAAAACATCAAGAATGTTGCACTTGTTTGAAATATGTCTATTCCAGCAATCTAGCCATGATGATACACTGAGGAAAAAAAAATCTTATGAGAAGTAACAGCCCTAAATAATTAATGCAAGCTACAGAGAGAGTGATGATAAATGAGATCCTAAATCACAAATGATGTCAAAAAGATACACATGTATGCTTTTCAGATCTGCATGGCCTGCATCAGTTCTAAATGGATTGCAGTCTAAGGTGCCACAAGTACTCCTTTTCTTTTTGCGAATACAGACTAACACGGCTGTTACTTTGAAGTCTGACCCAGTATATTAGCCACATTTGTACACATCTAATGTGAAAGCAAAAGAAAGCAGGAGACGGTATTAAGAGCAGAAAGGAGAGCAAGTGATGTTTATAGCTAGGTTCCCCAGCCTGGGGAGAGCTGCCAGACTTCTCCATGGGGAGTTATGCCCATCCTTATCGCTTGTTACAGGCAGCTGCCAAATGCTAGCTGCCCTTTTGCTCACCCTCCCCTAGGTGGTAGTAAATTACATTCCTTCGTGGAGGCTTCCTGCGGGCACTGTAGCAACAGGCAGCCTGTAGCACAGCTGCAGGTATTTTAAAAAAAAACACAAACAAAAAAAACACATAACCTGGAGATCAGCTGGCAGAGAAGGGGGACAGAGGTAAGATTACTGTGGGGAGAGGCAGGACTTAGAGGAGAGGTGGGCAAGAGAAGGGAGAGGAATAAACAACAGTGAATAACACAGCAAAGTCAGAAAAATTGAAAAAACAAATAGAGAATGAGCAAGACCGGCAACAGACAGAATGGGAGGGGGGAAAACAGATGAGATGTAGAAAACACTTCATAGCACAGTACAAAGATGTGGGGACTGTGGGGGAGGCTAAGAAGAACCGGGCATCAATCCATCCCGAGAGGAGAGCTCCAACCCAGAAAGACTAGGAAGTACTGATTTACAGAATACAAAGTGAGTAGGTGCTGGGAAATAGTTAGCCACATACTGAGAAGTGGGAGGAAGGAGTTGGGGTGAAGTTGGCAAAAGAAGAAACAATAACATGATCGAAATAAAGAAATTTGCTTCCTAGGGCAACAGAGGTACAGATCATAATGAGATCTGAAGGGAGATAAACTCAGGGACTGAGGAAGCCAGCAATGCATTCTGGCAGCTATCAAAGATGTGTACCAAATGAAGATCAGTTTAAAAAGTAAACTGAAACTGTGCAGTTTTAATTTATTCTTTTGGGGAGATTCAGGCAGCTATTAAGGGCCAAACTCTGCCCTTATGTAAACAGATCAGATCTCTCTTGAAGTCAGAGAAGAACAAGAGGGAGAGGTTGCAGTAAAACAGGGGGATGATTCAGGAGAATTTCAAAGGTGGGTGGATTGGACAGGAATTGTTCGTAATCAAATGACAGCAGCCGGCCACCCACAAGGAGATTTACAGGATAGCTAACCCACTGTTTGTATTATATAAATACCATCCGTCTGAGAGCCTGCCTTTCTCTGGCACTCAGCAGGCTTTCTGACTAATAAAGATCTAAACCTAGTGGTTGACCACAGGGAAACATAAGAAAAGGCAGGTGGCAAAGGAGCATAGCAGAGATATTATTAATGGGAAAGGTGAGATGATAGGCATCACCTGTATTTAAACCATAATTATTCTGCTGAACACAGTGATCCTAGTGTTGCTGTCCCTGGCTCTGTTTCTCTGGCTTGCTATTTATTTTCAATGTTTATGTAAACAAATCTAGTGCTACTGGTTATGAATAATACAATCAAAACAACAATCATAGTAATTCTTTCTTCCTACCATTTACCAGCATGGAGCCCGGTGGCAACAGACTTCAACAGATAACCTTCCCAAGACGCTATTTCATTTGCTAGGTCATGTTGACTGCTATCAATTCCTTTTCAGAATCAAGATCTGGTGGAGGAAAAATTAAATAAAACCATCGAGGAAGAGAGGCTAAGAAAAGAAAAAGTTTGGCACAAAACCACGGAAGGGTAATAAAAGGGTGGGCATTCCCAGCCAGCTGTTTATCTCCAGTTGATGTGCCCTCAGTGCAACTGAAGGACTTGTGCATATCCACTCCTGGGACTGCAACCTTTTATTTTTGAGGCAGAGGTGCCATGTAACCCTTTATTCCAGAGCAGGAGGAGAGAAGAAACACACTGGAGGTTCTTTTAGAGAAAACATAAACCTTTTTTATAAAATGCTTAAGAAATCAAAATCCCTAGCAACGGTATGTCACTTTATCATGCCTAGGAGCTATACAACCTCTTACTAATTAATCCTCACAATGCCCATTAAGAAGGTAGGGCAGAAAGCATTATGTTTATAGCTACAAAACTATCATGATGATATGTGTGCACTGCTAGATAATCAAACACACTCTAATATGTTTAAAATATAATTCAATTTTTAAAAATTCAGATTGACTGGAAAGCAACTCGGTGGGCTCCTTACAGTAAATAAAGATTGATATATTTAAACTCCCCTTGACAAGTTCAAAACTTGTAACTATTCTGAGCAATCAATGCATTTGCATATTTCTGTCTCTTTGAAACATTTAGACTGTAACAAACTTTGACATTGCTAAAATGACAAAGACTACATGTGAAGTAAGTGCGTAATGGTATTGCCTTGCCTTTCACTGTTCAGCTAAATCCTTCTTGATAAAAGCCCTTTTAGATTCACTCACAGTGAACTGACAGTTGTTATGTAAAACACAGAGGAGATTTATTCTGAGCAGGAATCCTGGGGTAAGCAAACTCCTCCTTTTTCCCAGTAGATGGACTCTAAAGCATTGTCATTCCCAACTATTGGGGGAGATGAGAAAAATTCACTGTCCTGCAATACTATTCTTTTGACTAGATCTCCCACTCCCATCGATGAGGATCTGAAAACTCTTTGCAGGTCACCCCCCCCGGAGTTCCTTCAGAAACATTCCCACAGGTGGGAGGGCGGTAAAGGGGCTGCAGAGTGGGAATATATGAAGAAATGGCCTTCCAGTTTTCACAGACTCATGTTGCCCCTTCTGAGTCCCCCCTACAACTGCTCAGTAGCAGCCATGATGGGGATGCCACAGAAGTCAGTGCTGCTTGAAGCACCATTAACTCCTGATTAGATTTCCACCTGGAAATCCCCCGGGGGGACAGTGCCAGAGAGAATCAGCTAACAGCCCCACCCCCAAAGCACCCAGCAGAGGTGAAAGGAATGGCATCACGGAGGCAGCATAGCTCCTGTCAAGAGCTCACAATCCAGCCCTTACCCATCTATGTAGGTATTTTTGTTACAATCGCCCCCATAGTACAATTTCTGAGCACCTACCTAATATTTTGTTTCCACGGGGAGAATATTAATTCAATCTCAAATAAGAACTGTCAGAAACAGCCCCCAATGCCTTGATCTTCTCTGTGCAGGAGAGAGCGAATCCTTTAATTCTTGGAAATTTTTCAAAGTAGAGTTCTAAAAAAACTAAAAAGCGATCACAGACATTGTTTCTTCAAATGCACACACAAAATGTTTCTAGTGCCTTGTGAAAAAAGCAGTTTTGGTCACTACCAGACATGGAGATGTGTATGTTCGTGGAATTTAAACTTGCCCCATTAAATTGAGAAAGGTCATGTATTTCCCCAGGGGATAAATAAATACAGTCAGAAAGGCAAGCCCCCAAATTTGGCCCAGTGGATGCATTTTGTTTTTGCAATAGCTAGTGTGAACTCAAATACATACGCACAGAAAACAGGATTTATACATATTTCATTGCATTGCCTGCTCACATGAGGCAAGATAATTAGACTTAGTGATAGCTTAGTATATCATGCATGGAACTGATTAAAAAAAGGCCTTGGATGACAGAGAAATTCCTGAAGCCTGGGTCTGTTCTTGCTGGTGGGATTTTCTATTTTCGGGATGCTGTTAAGGAGGGAAACAGGGTGGACCAGATCCTGAGCTGGTATAAACCAGTGTAATTCAATTGACTTCAGTGGTACTATGCTGATTTATACCACCTGATGATCAAGCCTAGTGTTTTTAAAAGGGATTCTCTGTTACCTTTGGGACCATCAGCCTTGACACTGTCCCTTTAATCAGAAGGGTAGCCATGTTAGTCTATATCCACAAAAACAATGAGGAGTCTGGTGGCACCTTAAAGACAAATGGATTTATTTGGGCATAAGCTTTCGTGAGTAAAAACTCACTTCTTCAGATGCATGATCTGAAGAAGTGGGTTTTTTTACCCATGAAAGCTTATGCCCAAATAAACCTGTTAGTCTTTAAGGTGCTACGAAACTCCTCATTGTTTTCGTCCTTTTAATATGCTTCTCTTGCAAAAAGTTGAATATACTGATTTTGACCACAATCAATAATCAGTATCCCTCTGCAGACTTCCTAAATTGGGAAAAGCCCAAGAGACAGCCACCCCTCTGATAGAAGATAATCTAAGAAGAGAGACTGTATGCTTCTCTAGACAGAATTATCCATCTAAGTACCTGTCAAGGTTCCTTCCCCACTCTGAACTCTAGGGTACAGATGTGGGGACCTGCATGAAAACCTCCTAAGCTTACTTTTACCAGCTTAGGTTAAAACTTCCCCAAGGTACAAAATTATTTTACCCTTGGATTTCCACTGCCACCACCAAACTTTATCTGAGTTTACTGGAAAACATGGTTTGGACACGTCTTTCCCTCCAAAATCCTCCCAACCCTTGCACCCCACTTCCTGGGAAAGGTTTGGTAAAAATCCTCTCAATTTGCATAGGTGACCACAGACCCAAACCCTTGGATCTTAGAACAATGAAAAAGCATTCAGTTTTCTTACAAGAAGACTTTTAATAGAAGTAAAGGAATCACCTCTGTGAAATCAGGATGGTAGATACCTTACAGGGTAATTAGATTCAAAACACAGAGAATCCCTCTAGGCAAAACCTTAAGTTACAAAAAAGACACACAGACAGGAATAGTCATTCTATTCAGCACAGCTCTTTTCTCAGCCATTTAAAGAAATCATAATCTAACACATACCTAGCTAGATTACTTACTAAAGGTTCTAAGACTCCATTCCTGTTCTGTCCCCGGCAAAAGCAGCATACAGACAGACACAGACCCTTTGTTTTTCTCCCTCCTCCCAGCTTTTGAAAGTATCTTGTCTCCTCATTGGTCATTTTGGTCAGGTGCCAGCGAGGTTACCTTTAGCTTCTTAACCCTTTACATGTGAGAGGATTTTTTCTCTGGCCAGGAGGGATTTTAAAGGGGTTTACCCTTCCCTTTATATTTATGACAGTACCTAACAACAGGATTTTGACAAGTCAGTAACCCCTTTAGTGAGCTTCAGTATGAAAGCCAGTAGTATCCTTAATGAAGTTGTAGGAAGTGTTCCTGAACCATTTGGCTGAACAAAGAGCAAGAGGGAAATATTTGCCATGAAAATATCACTATCTCCCGTACAACTGCATTGAAAGGAATTCCTGTCACAGCAAGCTACAGCACATATGGCATTATATATCAGAGCAATGCTTTCAAAAGCTTCAACTAGGTAGAAATGGATTTGAGTTTACATGTATTAGAACACAGAATTCATCTCCCTGGCAAGGGCAGGACACACCTCCCCAGAGAGAGAACATATCAGATTTTCAGTGGGTGTTACACTAGATCATTAATAAATATTTCCTGATAAATACAGTCATTCAGAATGGTTATATGAGTCTTCTTACCACAACATAATTATGGCTGTGCACAAATAAATCCTGTTAAGGGCACAAAGCGTGTGTCCGTGAAAGCTTTAGGCACTAGATCTATTGAAGGAGCTGCAGACACCAGGACCTGTAGTTGAACACATATGATCTTGAAAGATCTCAGGAAAGGCTGCTGAGATGCAAAAGAGGCCATGAATCTAAGCTGCCCCCAGTGGCTGCAACCTGCCTGTTTTGAAGTTTAACTGCTAGAGTCTTACCAGGAGACGCCTCTGCTGGAACCTCATAACATCTTTCAGGAGCCATTTGCAGAGAGAACCCTGATTTTAAACGCATGCTTGACTCTAATAAGACGCTGCAGAAAATGAGGAGTTTCTAGCTCTGAAGAGAGTGATGTTTGCCATAGCAGTTTCGTTTTTCTTTCTATGTCCGTTGCCTTTCGGCAGCCAGTCTCCAAATGAGGATAGAATTGGTTCTCTGACATTGCAATTTTCTGTCTGGTGGTGAGCACCGTTAGCCCCTCTGTCAGGATCACCCCCATTTCCAAACCAGTTTCTTCTGGAACACATGGGAAGTTCAGGATTATCAGCACAGGTTTCCACATGGGCATTCTATTAAAGATCATTAATTTCAAGGTACTTAATGGATATACCTCTCTATATCTAATGAAATACTGAAATACCACAAACGCAGGATATGGGAGATCATTTGGTTTGCCCAAGTCCCAGCTTTCCACAGCTGGGCTCAATCCTGTGCTCTTTGCTTCAGCACAATTCCCATTTGAGTTTGTTAATACACTGACTTCAGTGGTCCTTCTGCTTGAGTAAGAGACCAGATCGTCAACTGTTGCAAAAAAATTACTCAGTACAGCAGGATGGAAGGGGAGTTGTAAAGATGGCTTAGACACCTTTGCTGGCTGGTCCCCTGGCTCAGATTAATGCATCTTGCAGGCTGTTCTAGCCTGTGCTAGCTGTCTGTGGGCTCCAAGGAGCTGCTATTGCAGCCAGCGATTACCAAGATACAGGGACACCTTGTCCACATCCCTCTTCTCCTGATCATTCCCCCTTCATCAGCTGCAAGAAAATACAAAAACAGCTATACCACTTGAAGATCCGCTAACTCAAGGGCCGAGCCTGTTTTAAGACAGCTTTCCTCTGGTGGAAGGCTTCCCTAACCCAGCCCATGACCTGGCCCCAAGGTTGAAAGGAAGGGCCTTTGCAGTTATGGCATTTTTAAAGAATCCTTATTGAGGTTACAGGGACAAACCATCCCAATGTGCAGAAAGAATAGTAAATATGGCAGGCGACCAGCTTGGCTTACCAGTGAAATCCTTGCTGCTCTTAAATACAAAAAAGAAGCTTACAAGAAGTGGAAGATTGGACAAATGACCAGGGATGAGTATAAAAATATTGCTTGGGCTTGCAGGAGTGAAATCAGAAGGCCAAATCACACCTGGAGTTGCAGCTAGCAAGAGATGTTAAGAGTAACAAGAAGGGTTTCTTCAGGTATGTTAGCAACAAGAAGAAAGTCAAGGAAATGTCAATGTGGGCCCCTTACTGAATGAGGGAGGCAACCTCGTGACAGAGGATGTGGAAAAAGCTAATGTACTCAATGCTTTTTTTGCCTCTGTCTTCACGAACAAGGTCAGCTCCCAGACTACTGCACTGGGCAGCACAGCATGGGGAGGAGGTGACCAGCCTTCTATGGAGAAAGAAGTGGTTTGGGACTATTTAGAAAAGCTGGACGAGCGCAAGTCCATGGGGCCGGATGCGTTGCATACGAGAGTGCTAAAGGAGTTGGCGGATGTGATTGCAAGAGCCATTGGTCATTATCTTTGAAAACTCATGGCAATCGGGGGAGGTCCCAGATGACTGGAAAAAGGCTAATGTAGTGCCCATCTTTAAAAAAGGGAAGAAGGAGGATCCTGGGAACTACAGGCCAGTCAGCCTCACCTCAGTCCCTGGAAAAATCTGGAGCAGGTCCTCAAGGAATCAATTCTGAAGCACTTAGAGGAGAGGAAAGTGATCAGGAACAGTCAGCATGGATTCACCAAGGGCAAGTCATGCCTCACTAATCTAATTGCCTTCTATGACAAGATGACTGGCTCTGTGGATGAAGGGAAAGCGGTGGACATGTTGTTCCTTGACTTTAGCAAGGCTTTTGACACGGTCTCCCACAGTATTCTTGTCAGCAAGTTAAAGAAGTATGGGCTGGATGAATGGACGATAAGGAGGATAGAAAGCTGGCTAGATTGTCGGGCTCAACGGGTAGTGATCAATGGCTCCATGTCTAGTTGGCAGCCGGCATCAAGTGGAGTGCCCCAGGGGTCGGTCCTGCGGCCGGTTTTGTTCAATATCTTCATAAATGATCTGGAGGATGGTGTGGATTGCACCCTCAGCAAGTTTGCAGATGACACTAAACTGGGAGGAGTGGTAGATACACTGGAGGGTAGGGATAGGATATGCGTTACCTAGGGAGGTGGTGGAATCTCCTTCCCTAGAAGTTTTTAAGGTCAGGCTTGACAAAGCCCTGGCTGGGATGATTTAGTCGGGGATCGGTCCTGCTTTGAGCAGGGGGTCGGACTAGATGACCTCCTGAGGTCCCTTCCAACCCTGATATTCTATGATTTCCTTGCTATTTGTTTTTGTGAAGGCAAAGCCTGTCACAGCTTTTAAAAGTAAAGACACACATTTGCCATTTGTGTTTGATTCTTCTAAAAAGTGTGCGGAAAGGAACCTTGTGACACCCAAGGAAAGAAGGATGTTGAACGCATGCAGTGTTCTGTCTCTGACTCTTTTACAACGGATCTACCATGAGACAAAAGAGGGCCCATGCCAGGTGGTGACTCTTGCCTATAGATTGACACTGCCCAAGACTCTCCTAATATAGGAAAGTATGTATTTACCTGGATACTTATACCATACTCATCACCCTGTAGAGCTGGTCAACATTGTGTGACCAAAACAATTTCTGACCCCAGAAAAGAGGCTTTGTTGAAAACCAATTTTCAGTGAGTCAGGCAACAAAAGTCTGGGTTTGGTTTTTTTTCCCCCAAGCAGGAAGTTTATAAATAAAAAATGTTGTTTAATTAAGAATTATATTTTTTCTTTGGCTTTCAAAAATCAAAACTAAAAATTTTCACTTTGGTTTGAAATTTCATGCAAAAACATGAACATTTTCAAACAGTTTTTCCTTGGGGGAAATCAAAAAGGCTTTTAAGTTATTCCTATTCTCATCGTGCCTAATTGTATAACAGAAGTGCTGGTACGCTATGAGCTATACAGTTAATTTATTTAAGAATGCAACACCATGGAACACTTCCACATTTTGTGTATATACACATAGGGTCAGTCTCCATTATGTTCTGTACGGCGCTAAGTATGCTACTGGCTGTCAAATAAATATTAATACATAGGGTAAGATGCTATTTTTAGAGGGAATCACACGTGTTTCAGTATCTGTATCTAGTATACAGATACTCCTCATGTCTATTATGCCTCTGTATCCTGAGACTAATGGACACAAGGCAGTTGTAATCAATGGAAACCTTTGTCTTGTATTACAGTTTTAGGATATTCCCGAGAATGGCAAACATTTGGCTGGCACTGGAACCTACCAGAGTCTTGTGTGGAAGTGTCTACTGCAATTCTACTGTCATCTGCATTTAAACTTCGGCTGGCTCTTGATTACTCCTGTGTAAGAGTCTGCTATGATATGAGAAAAATATCCGATTCTGGTCCCGATTCTGTGAGGTGCTAAGTACCTCTTTGGAAGGGCTGGATACCTTCAACCCCAAATGAAATCAATGGAAGTTAAGAATATCTGTGCTTAGAATATCACAGGATCAGGTCCTTTAAAAGCAGTACTATTTTGCACTATTTCCCAACACTAATAAAATAGATTATACCTTCTATACCTTTATATTTTACTTAGATGAATATTTATCCACTCTAGGTTCCATGGCAACAGACTTGCAATAAACATTCCTGAGACTAACAGAGACATTCAAATACCTTTACTGACCTATTTATATTAAACAGTAGAGCCAAGTGAATAATTTGCAACAAATAATTTATTTCACAAATACAGTCTTTATTTTTGCACACAGAATATGTTATCAAAATGCATATTTAGATATCAATCACTACACATATCTTTACTCTACAAATTGATCAGGAATATTGAAAATCTTGCTTAAATGTAACTGATTGTGTAAGTGACACATTATCCTTTCTATTCGCTGACTGGCTGAATTTGCGAATGTTTGTGACATCACTATTTGCATGTGAGTTATTAGAGTGGGATTTTCAAAACATTCAGCATTGGCCTAACTCTAGTCCCATTGACTTCAGTGGGCTTCGAAGCTCGCCTATATGGCAGTGGTTCCCAAACTTGTTCTGCTACTTGTGCAGGGAAAGCCCCTGGCGTGCCAGGCCAATTTGTTTATCTGCCGTGTCCGCAGCTTCGGCCAACTGCGGCTCTCACTGGCCGCGGTTCGCCGCTCCAGGCCAATGGGGGCTGCGGGAAGTGGCACGGGCCAAGGGACGTACTGGCCGCTGCTTCCCGCAGCTCCCATTGCCTTGGAGCAGCAAACTGCGGCCACTGGGAGCCGTGATCAGCCGAACCTGCGGACGCGGCAGGTAAACAAAACCGGCCCAGCCTGCCAGGGGCTTTCCCTGCACAAGCGGCAGAACAAGTTTGGGAACCACTGCTATATAGCATAGCTGCTTCTTTTCAATTATTTTTCCATCAGTTTGACTGTTTAGGAAATACGAGCCCAACTCAGCAAACAATTATGCATACAAGGAACTCTGAATCAACTCACATACACACGCATAAGCATTTTCAGGATCTGTCCCTAAAAGAGTAAACTGCAACTATTCAACAGAAACTGACAAAAACAAGCCTCAAATGAAAAGGTAACTGCAGTCATAGACTGCAATGAATAGGCATGAATAATACAAATTCATGCATTTGGTCCTTTTAAGGTAGATTCGTGCCCCCTCACTGATTCTTTCTAAAGAACCAGACTAACTCAGAAGGAAAAAAAATCCTAAATCTGTATTACAAGTGCGTTCAACATGGATTTGTGAGATGCCATTTTCAAAAGGTCGTATGCATGTGACATTTGGAGAATTTTCTATGTACAAACTTCCAGCTAGCTTGCACAGTTAAATACAGTTTAGAAGGGTTTGCAACCAATCACTCATGCTCCAGAATCTCAGCTGTGATAGGACTGAGAATCCAAGGCACAGGAAATTAATGAGTTTACCTTTTCAAACTCTTATTTTAGCAGAGCACCTAAAAACTGGAAAAAAAGCAGGTGGTGACTTTCAATTTTTAATTAGACTTCTGTGAATTAAACTAGGCTGCAAGAACTTTTGTAAAAAAATAATAGTAGAGGAGTGAAACATTAACAGAAACTCAACAGTTATTATACGCAGTGATTCATGTTAGAATTTATTCATATTTCCCAACAGAGTTATCAGTTTATCAAGAGCCTGATCGGAACAATACTTTATTTTTTTTTATTTTTAAGTAAGAAATCGGCCTGAATTTTCACAGAAATATCTGGCAGCTATTATGTGCCATTTTCCCTTAGATTGTTCGAGTGCAATATACAGAAGGAGGAAGAACTTCAAGGATTTGGCTGCAACCATTTCAATGAATTTGGGGGTGTGGGATATAGGCATCACCTAAGGTTGAATGAAATTAGTACAACTATAGTTATATGATATTACAAATGTTTGAAGATGCTATTAATATGACATATGTTTTCCATTGTCATGTGCTGTATTAACAGTGACAAAACCCTTGAGAATTTTCCGGGCCTTCTCTACACAGTATGCTTTGATGAATAGTACAAATGGGAGATAACATAATCATTCACTAGCTTACACGTATTGAAGAAGAGCTATCTAAGATTTTTAGTCTGCATTATGACAGTGAAGCAGTTATGCTTAGCAAATAGGATGGCATTCAGCTTAAAACTGTCAGATTTCCTGAATTGCTGTGTCCACCTCATTTCATCAAGCTCCATTACTGCTGAAGAATCACATCAGTACTCCTTCACACTATATTATCCTATAGAATCTACCTGAGAATAGCAAGTACTGGGGAGTGCGGGGGGGGTGCGGGGGAGGGGAAGAGGGGGACGACCTTACACCAAGGCCCAGTACGTAGATACTTCCTGGTACATCAACAACAAAACAGTCGGTCAAACTCAGTAGCCCCTGTAAGTGGCGAGTGGTGTGACAGAGACCTTCGGCTCTGCAAACCACGCAGCCAAATTAAATAATATGTCAGGCCATGTCAAAGAAAATAAATGGCAGGAAGTTCATTTGAGTCAGTATATTTATGCTCCATACTTAGGGAGTTCTGCACTTCCACTACAAACTTGATTGAAACTACTCCCTACATTAGATATGCTGTCCAAGAGTTTTCAGATAATGATTCTCAGCCACTAGAAACCTGAGTCAGATTCAAACCCATGAACTAGCGGTGAACGCTTAGGTGACTGAAAATTAGATACAGAACAAGTGCTCAGAAAAATTTATTGCCCTCTCTCTCTGTGCCAAGATAACCAATATCTTGACAAGTTTACTTCCCTAATTAATGATTTTCTATATAAAAAGGAGATAGACTAAGGTAAATTCTCTATGAAAACTAATCAAAAGGGAAAGGATGATGGAAAGGATGGAAATGGTCCATTTCTTATACCAATGTATCTATTTTAAAAATCATCTCCAAAATATTTTTTATTTTAGAGCATTAACAATTTTATCAGCATTTCGGTAAGAAAAAGACAGCCTCAGGGCCCAGTGCTGCCAGCACATATTTCCTGTCTCCAGCTATAATCTAGGGACTATTCCAGATGGATGCACTACAGGATCTTTCTTCTTTAATCACTGAAGCTCAAAGTCTTCTATACTGAAGGCCATACTTCTAATGTGAGTTGTTATTCGCAAATGTGGATACCAATTATGGATGGAGTGTTACCTGTAAACCTTCTGGATTGGACACATTGCAGTTTATAGGGGAGTGTCCATATTTTAAAAAGTTGATCCAATGAATTGTCTGTTTAATAACACATGTTGTATGACATTGTGACCAATATGCACCTACATTGATATCTAGCTATGGTTTCATGATGCTAACAGCTTACTTAGTGATGTCACATATTTGCAGGGAAGTAGAACTGGTCAGAAAAACTAGATCTTTTGATGAAAACAAAAAGGGACAATTTTAATGAAAAAGTTCCCAATTTTTTACCCTGTCTCCTGGGAATACTTATGTAGGGAGCCACGGTGGCTCCCCTCCGAACCAAAGGGTAAAGAGCCACCCTTTCAGCCTGAGTGGGCGGGGCCAGGCCAAGCTTCCGCCAATCCCCGGAAGGGGAAGGGTGGGACAGGAAGTACAAAGGGTGAGGCCCTCTGCACCGTGAGGAGAGCACCAGGGAGGGAGACAGACACAGGCGGCTGGTTGCTCCCTCGCGATCCTGCTGCTGACCCAGGCGAAGCCCTGGGCAAGGGGGAACCTGACCGGGAGGAAGGCCTGTGGCAACCAGGTCTGCCAGCTGCTGAATACCCAGAGGACCTGGAGGGGCCTGACTGCAGCCTGGGCCAGTGTGAGTCCGATACCGAGGGGGAGCGGGAGTGGCCCGCAGCGGAATACCCGGATGAGATGGAGGGACCGGAGTGGCCCGCAGCGGAATACCCGGACGAGATGGAGGGACCGGAGCGACCCACCTGAGAGACCAGGTAGGAAGTAGCCCAGGGGCCGAACTATACCGTGGGGTGGGTGTGTTTGGTCAGCGGGCGCGGATGTCCCCGCTGACCCAGCCGCGGGACTTTCACCTCCCGCCACTGTCAGGGCCCTGGGCTGGAACGCAGTGGAGTTGGGTGGGCCTGCGTTCCCCTACCCCGGCGCTCCCCGGCCTGAGGGGCGCGCTACTGACTCTTGCTGGCGCTCCCCTGCCTGAGGGGCGCGCTACTGACTCCGGCCGGCACACCTTCCCCGCTAATTCCACAACGCCCGGAAGGTGTGGCTGAGGCCTGCCACGGAGACCATAGCTCTCCATCGCCCCTAGGGGCTCAGAGGACCGACTGACACCTTGTACAAGTGGTGGAGAATGCGGGCAGGCGATCCCAACCCCTGCCGAAAGGGGTTAGTGTGAGGGCGCCTCTGAAGCTCCCCTACCGGAAAGATGGAGACGGAAAGGCTTATCAAGTTCCTGGCTGAGAGCCAGCAACAGTAGCAGCACCAACTCGTGCATCAGCTGGGCGCCCACCAGCAGCAGTTGCTTCAAACCCTGGGGGCCCAGCACCAGGAACAACAAACCTAGTGCTTCCAGCAGCTTGCAACCCTGTGGTCGGGCCATGGTGGTGCTCAACCGGAGCGGGCAGCCACCCCGACCCCTCCCGCCCCACCGATCCGTCTGGCCAAGATGGGGCCTGAGGATGACCCGGAAGCCTACCCAGTGACCTTCGAGCGGGTTGCCTCAGTGGCTGGTTGGACGCCTGACCAATGGGCGACACTCCTCACCCCATATCTGACGGGGCTAGCCCAGAAGGCTTACCGTGGGCTCCCAGATGATGAGGCCCGCATTTATGCTCAAGTGAAAGTGGCTATCTTGGATGCCTTCGACATTACCCCGGAAAACTTTCGGCGACGGTTTCGGGAAAAGGTCTATCCACCGGGCGCCAGACCCCGGGCGGTGGCCCAGGAACTGAAGGCGCGGGTACCCGATGGCTCCAACCTGAGCGTCGAACCGCAGTTGAGGTGACGGAACAGGTCCTCCGCGAACAATTCGTGCACATCCTCCCACCCCAGGGGAGAGCTTGGGTGTTACGGCACCAGCCACAAAGTCTGAGCTCGGCCGTCGCGCTTATGGAGGACTTTCTCGAGGCTGAGGCCCCGATAGGACCGGCCGCCCGCCCCCCAAACCCTGGACCCAATGCACAGAAACTTGAACGGAGGGGGCCCACCTTCCAAACCAACGCACCCTACCGTACCCGACGACCAGAAGGCGGCAGGACTGAGTTTTCCCGACGGCCCGAGTCAACACCTCTCTCCGGCCCTGGACGCTTAACCCGACCACCAGGCCCCGGCCCACTCTGCGGCCCCACTGGTGCCCCCACGTGGCCGGCGCGCCCAGAGGTAGGACCTTGTTTCTGATGTGGCGAGTATGGGCATCTGCAACGGGGCTGTCCTGCAATGGACTGCAACTTTGGCCTGGTGTGCGCCAGGGAGCGACGGGCCCGTCTGCCCTCCGTGGCCAAACTGACAGCTCCCATGGAAGTCGCCGGGGTCCCCTTGGTGGGTCTAGTCGATTAGGGCTGTGGGCAGACCCTTGTCCGTCAGGCGCTCTTCTCGGACACCAAGCGGACCATTGTGGAAGTACGGATTCAGTGCATCCACGGAGATGTAAAATCGTACCCCACGGTGCGGGTCCCCATTACGGTGCACGGAGTAACTCAGTTGATGAATGTGGCGGTGGCGTCATCCCTCGCCTATCCAGTGATCCTGGGCCGTGACTGGCCAGACTTTGTCGAGGTGCTCCAATCCCTACCTACCAAAGAGGCGTTCGAGGGAGACCCGCCTGAGAAGAAGACAGAACCTGACTCGAGCTCCGACCCTGGAGCTGAACCAGGCCCCACCACTGGGCAGGATGGCCAGGAAATGGCGGGTCCCCCTCCTGACCTTGTGGACTTTACCCGAGATCAAAGGGAGGATCCTACGCTCCAGTTTGCCTATGAGCAGCTGGCCCGGGTGGATGGTGAGGTCGTGGAGGCGCAGCGCACCACCCAGTGGCCCAGGTTTGAACTCAACCACGAATGGCTCTACTGCCTTGACTGAGACCCCCAGACCCAAGAGGTCTGGACTCAACTTGTGGTCCCCCGCATCCATCGTCGGGCTGTCCTGAAGCTTGCACATGACATCCCGGCTGCCGGCCATTTAGGGCAGGAAAAAACTGTGGCCAGGGTCCTGGCCCGGTTTTTCTGGCGCAGCGTCCACCGTGAGGTGAAGGAGTATTGTGCGTCGTGCCTGGACTGCCAACATGCAGCCCCGGCCAAGGTACAGAAGGCCCCCCTGGTCCCGTTACCAGTCGTAGGTGTGCAATTTGAGCAGGTAGCAATGGACCTGGTCGGGCCGTTCCCAAAAAGCAAGGCGGGCCATCAATACATCCTCGTCCTGATGGACTACGCCACCCGCTTCCTGGAGGCCATCCCCTTAAGAAGTATCACTGCCCGCACTATCGCTGCGGAGCTCGTGAAGATCTTCGCAAGGGTGGGCCTCCCACGGGAGATACTCACTGATCAAGGGACCAACTTCACGTCTAAGCTGTTCCACCAGGTATGTGCCCTATTGGGGATTAAGAAATTGCAGACCTCGGTCTACCATCCCCAGACTGACGGACTGGTCGAGCGGTTCAACCGGACCCTGAAGGGGATGTTGCGGTGTTTCCCCACCCAGGACCTCCACCAGTGGGACCAGCTGCTCCCTCCTTTACTACTGGTGATTCGAGAAGTCCCACAGGCGTCCACAAAGTTCTCCCCATTCGAGCTCCTCTATGGGCGACGACCCCGCGGGGTGTTGGACCTCTTGAGGGAGACTTGGGAACACAACCCGTCCGCAACACAGGGTCTCTTGCAATATGTCTTACAACTGCAGGGGCGGCTGGTGCGGGCGGGCAAGCTTGCGAGGGAGAACTTAAACACTGCCCAAAGAGCCCAGGAGAAACACTACAATCGGGGTGCCCAGGCTCAATCATTCAGGCCAGGGGACTGAGTACTCCTCCTGCTCCCCTCGGAGGAATCAAAGCTTTTTGCCCGCTGGCAGGGTCCATATGAGGTCCTCCGCCAGGTCGGGCCGGTAACTTATGAGATTCGGCAACCTGGTCGCTGTAAGGAAAAGCAGATTTATCATGTAAACCTCTTAAAACCTTGGCAGGACCGGCAAGGGCTCCTAGTGGCCCCATATCCCCCTGAACCGGAACTGGGGCCCCAACCACCTGAGGAGTCGGATGATGGTGAACCCCAGCTAGCAGAGACACTCACCGTCGAGCAGCGAGAACAGGCACTCTGCTTAGTGAGGGCATTCCCCAAGACTTTCACCACAAAACCCGGGCGGACTACGCTCACGTACCATGTGATCCAGATGGAACCCGGGGTGGTGGTCCGAGAGACAACCCGGCCATTGCCTAGGCGAATGCGGGAGGCCGTAGAGGAGGAAGTCTAGGCGATGTTGGAGCTGGGTGTTATTGAGCCCTCCCAGAGCGAGTGGCGGAGCCCCGTCGTCCTCGTACCAAAGCCCGATGGGAGCCGGCGGTTTTGCATTGACTTCCGGAGGGTCAACGCCATCTCAAAATTTGACGCCTATCCGATGCCCCGTGTCGATGAGCTCCTCGACCGGCTTGGGGAGGCCTGTTATATCACCACTTTAGATCTCATCAAAGGGTACTGGCAGATCCCCTTGGATCCCAGGTCCAAGGAGAAGACTGCGTTTGCCACCCCTTCAGGGTTATACCATTTCACCTGGATGCCTTTCGGCCTACATGGGGCCCCGGCAACTTTCCAGCGTTTGATGGACCGGGTGTTGCAATCACACACGAAATACGCGGCGGCCTACCTGGACGATGTGGTCATCTATGGCAATAACTGGGAGGAACATCTTAACCAAGTAGCGGCAGTCCTCTGGGACCTCCGCGCAGCCAGGCTGACGGCCCACCAAAAAAAATGCCGAATTGGGCGGGAGGAAACCACTTACCTGGGGTACACCTTGGGCCGGGGACAAGTCCGCCCCCTCATCAGGAAGGTCCAAGCACTCCAGGAATGTCCGGTGCCAACCACGAAGAGGCAAGTACATCAATTTTTGGGCTTAGCTGGTTATTACCGGCGGTTTGTACCCCACTTCGCAAGCATTATGGCCCCGCTAACGAAGCTCTTGACCAAGGACAGTCCCTGCCGAGTGCATTGGTCCAACGAGTGCGAGACAGCCTTTCGAACTATCAAAGAACGGCTGTGTAGCGATCCAATACTCTTCAGCCCCGACCTTCATCATGACTTTATTGTCCAGACAAATGCCTCAGGCGTTGGGGCGGTCCTCTCGCAGGAGGTGGACGGGGAGGAACACCCGATTGTTTACCTCAGTCGGAAGCTGTTCCCCAGAGAACGGAACTACTCCGTCGTGGAGAAAGAGGCCCTAGCCGTTAAGTGGGCAGTCGATGCTCTCCGCTACTACCTTCTCGGGGCCCCCTTTATACTGGTTACAGACCACGCACCCCTGAAGTGGCTTAATAAGATGAAGGACAATAATGCCAGGCTGATGCGATGGTATCTCGCTCTGCAGCCCTATGCCTTCACGATTCACCATCGGGCGGGACGAGACAACGCCAATGCGGATTTCCTATCCTGCCTCGGAGAAGGTGAGGACGACAGCTCCGAAGATCGGGAGCTGGATTTGAGGGGTGGGGTATGTAGGGAGCCAGGGTGGCTCCCCTCCGAACCAGAGGGTAAAGAGCCACCCTTTCAGCCTGAGTGGGCGGGGCCAGGCCAAGCTTCTGCCAATCCCCGGAAGGGGAAGAGTGGGACAGGAAGTACAAAGGGCGGGACCCTCTGCCCCGTGAGGAGAGCACCAGGGAGGGAGACAGACACAGGTGGCTGGCTGCTCCCTCACGATCCTGCTGCTGACCCAGGCGAAGCCCTGGGCAAGGGGGAGCCTGACCGGGAGGAAGGCCTGTGGCAACCAGGACTGCCAGCCGCTGAATACCCAGAGGACCTGGAAGGGCCTGACTGCAGCCTGGGCCAGCGTGAGTCCGATACCGAGGGGGAGCGGGAGTGGCCCGCAGTGGAAAACCCGGACGAGATGGAGGGACCGGAGTGGCCCGCAGCGGAATACCCGGAGGAGATGGAGGGACCGGAGCAACCCGCCTGAGAGACCGGGTAGGAAGTAGCCCAGGGGCCGAACTACACCGTGGGGTGGGTGTGTTTGGTCAGCGGGCGCGGACCGTCCCGCTGACCCAGCCGCGGGACTTTCGCCTCCCGCCACTGTCAGGGCCCTGGGCTGGAACGCAGTGGAGTTGGGTGGGCCTGCGTTCCCCTACCCCGGCGCTCCCCTGCCTGGGGGGCGCGCTACTGACTCTTGCCGGTGCTCCCCTGCCTGAGGGGCGCGCTACTGACTCCGGCCAGCACACCTTCCCCGCTAATTCCCCAACACCCGGAAGGTGTGACTGAGGCCTGCCACGGAGACCATAGCTCTCCATCGCCCCTAGGGGCTTGGAGGACCGACCGACACCTTGTCACAACTTAAAAAGGAAAAGAGAAGCACAGTGAGCATATAAAAAGACTTGTTGAAAAGAGTTGTTTAGATTGTATTCATTTAACACACACACACACACAAGCTGAGGTTTATCCCAATTTCCTAAACCAGTTTGCATTTTGTTGGCTCTAGTGTAAAATTTATCTTTACAGTGATTTTCAGGCTATTCGTTATCATTAGGACCAGCTGTTTCAGCCCATGCAGAGCTGATGTAAAACTCCAAATTTCAAAGTTTGCCCTATGAAACCTTTAGGACCTCTGATTAGTCCCCAGTTAATTCACTCATTTGAAATACTGCAATTCCAAATTGTCCATTTTAAGGAACCCAGGAAGAGAGAGTTCCGGCTTTTAAATGAATGTATCATCAGAATACATTAGTTCCTTGTATGTTTTGAGTCCAATATTCATCCCAACTATGCATTTCTCCTTATGAGGGGGTACACAACCCGAACAATGATTGACTTAAATGAAAATTTGAAGTGAATACGTATTACAGGATTGGGCCTTCTCCATTCATTTTCTCTTTGTACAATTGCCAGGGGTTCTGAAGCCAAATCAAAAAATATGGAGCCAACAGAATCTTTTCAGCTGCCATTGCACATTTCTACATTCAAAGAAACTCCTTCTACTTTATTTTTTACTTTGTGAAACCCCAATCCTGACTTGTTAGTGCACCTAAAACTCCCAGGAAAGTGAACCAAATTCAAGCAACAGAGGCTTGAGCCTTTTTTCTTCTCATTCACCCCCAATCTCCTGTTCTTTTCATCTTGTCCGTATGACTTAGATTCACTTGAATCTACAAGGGCAAAATGTCATTTGCATTTACCATACACATTGCTTCTTCAAAGCCATATGATTAGAGTTGGGTGAAATTTTTCTTATGAAACCTTTTTTTAACCAAAAACTGAAAATTTGGGGTAACTGAAACAATTTGCAAATTTGGGTCAATTTTAGCTAATTATTTTGCTCAAAAAAATGTTGAAAATGTCGAAGTGGCTTGTTTTGGTATTTCTGGAATAATACTTTTCAACTTTTCATTTATTTCCCTTGATTTAATTTTAAAAAATATTTTAAAAACCTCTGTCAAAATGAAACATTTTATTTTGGGTCAACACAAACCTTTTCGTTGACATGAAACATAACTTTTTTCAGCGTTGCAGTTCTTTGAACATATTGGAACATTTTCTTTCAGCTTGACCCAAATTTTTTGATTCAGCCACTGAACTGAAAAATCAGTTGTTTGCACAGTTTAACATACGATGCTGCTCATATTTACGTGTCATAATACAAATCTATTTCAAAAGAAAAGAATGTTTCAAAACCACACAACACTGCACTTGCATGCCCTGTATTGTATTTTCCTGTATCTGTACTTTGTGTTTTGTGATTGTAAGTTGTTTGGCACAGGTATGTTTTTATTTGTTTGGTACACCTTACCACTATACAGCACAGGGCATGCCTTACAGCACTTATAAAAATAAAGTGCAACATCTAATATGGATTATAATCCAA
Organism: Lepidochelys olivacea; assembly: GCF_965140295.1. Taxonomy (NCBI): domain Eukaryota; kingdom Metazoa; phylum Chordata; order Testudines; family Cheloniidae; genus Lepidochelys; species Lepidochelys olivacea. The sequence goes on along the minus strand of NC_140417.1, from coordinate 73,730,740 downwards.
AACTGGCATGCTACAAATCACTGAATTCCAAGGTCAATTTTGTCATCTTGGCTTGCAGAAAAGGGCATTCAGCTTTTTCAAGCACATTTCTTGTTTGTAAAGTGGAAAGAAGATAGTTCCAAATAATAGTATTCTTTGTGATAATGTTTATTTGTTCTTTCTTTACTTTCTTTTACAAAATATAAATGCAGATATTTCTGAACAAACAAACAGAAACAGGGCCACAAGATTAAAACTAACCAGTCCTGCTCCAAAGATTCATTGCCTCCCTTTTCACAGTCCTCACCTCAAAAACTATACCACTTTCTCTGACTTCAATAAACTATCTAAAGCAGTTTGACTCCTTTGGGCCAGCTAACTCATTCAGTTTCAGAAGTCTGTCTCCTGTGGACATGAAAGAACTAAAGACGGGATGGTAGGACTGGCAAGGTACTTGCCTAAGGCCCCAATCCTGCAATGAGTTCCAGGTGAGTGGACCCCTGCACATGTGCAGAAAACATTGCAGAATCAAAGTGTGAGCAGCAGTATATCTCCACTCAACCTTCATCCAGCCTCCTCCACTTCTTTGCTAAACAAAATGTAGCTATTGTATACCCACCAGAAGCCTCTTTGTTCACTGTTCTGTCTAAATGACAATTGCAGAATTCAAAAACAGCTGCTTAACTGCTGGATAATAAACCCAAAAAGACAAAAGAGCAAAAGTGGATATACAGGATTATTCAAAACAAAAGCTATCAGGAAAGAAGGAAAAGAAAAAGGAAGGGAAGTATTTATGTTATTCAATCAAATTAGTGACATTTTATAAAGTATTATTTTTTATCAAAGTGGCCAATCCATATTTTAATTTGCATGAAATTAACCGTCAATGCTGCCCGCATGCTCTGCAGAAAATGTAACTGACTGCTGCTGTCAATGTTGTTTCCCAGATTTTTCTTGATGTTAATTGCTCCTTAGATCTACCATCAGATCCCTCCTTTGGGTATTGTATTGATCTTGAGCTTTTGTTTGTAAGTGTATGCTTTCCTTTTTCTGATGGGGTTAAAGAAATGCAGCTTCCAAAGCTAAATTAAACCAAAACAAAGAACTGTGTGTTTTGTCAATGAAAGCAGGAGGAGGGTTTAAACTTTTCACCTTTCAAGCCCAGGGTTCTCTGGTGTAGATAAGCCAGAAGGTAGCTGTGGGAAGGTAAGGAAGTTTTGCAATGGAAGCCACTGAACAACGCGACAAGTCTTCGTAAGGCACATTTCCCCTTCCTGTAATGCGATTGCATTCCTTTTAGTTCAAATGGCAAAAGGGAATAAATTTGTGGTGCTCTCTCTAATGTAGATATATAACCATTTTCAAATCCTACGGAAAGTGCTCGGAAAATCAGCTATGTACTGCTGCCAACAGATGTTGTCATAATGATGATTAAAATGCAATGAAAATATAATAATCCAGTAAATCATAAAAGGAGCACGTTCAAAATTCAATTGCACTGAGTGCGAGATGGGGATCGGGGGAGAATCAGAGACACACCATGCTACTGAGCAAGAAGACGAGAGATATATAGCAGGAAGGAAGAAAGTGGAAAGAGACGTCAGTATTAGGAGAACTGATTTAGAAGTCTAACTAAAAGACAGAGTTAAAATGGTGATGGATCTGCTGTATGTATAAACTAGGGCACAGGGCCCTTGGAGGCAGAATGCCCACCATGGGGAGGCTGCCTAGACAGCATCACCTAAAAGAGAACAGCTCCAGACAGAAGGTGTGTGCCTCAGGTAGCCAGGAAATGCACTAATTCAATACCTCTCCAGAGCTGCCTCTGCCATCAGGGCTCCTATGGAACGCTCCGAGGACACTAGAGCTGATGGAAGGGACTTGTTCCACTGACCATGGGAGACTGCCGGGAGCAGAACAAACAGGCTCCAGGAGGCAGATCCTCCTCAGTGGAGGAGCAGAATGCCGCAGAAGGGACGGTTTGAGAACAAGAAGCGGTAGTGTGATCAAAAAGCTGTTTGAGGATTGGAATTTCCGTTTTTGATAAATGTTCAATAAGACACAGAAGTATCTCTCCTCGTCTATCAGGGGCTGTCTACCCTGCCCTCCATCCTAGGGGTGAAACCCTGGCTTCATTGAAGACAATGGCAAAATTCCCATTGATTTTCCAGTAAGGACAGGATTTCCCCTTAGGTGTGGGCTTTGTTAGTTGGTGGCTGTGGTTTTATGTTCTATTTGCATTTGATAGTGTTTTTTAAAAGCAAGATGTAATTGTAGCCATTAGAGTACTAGAGTAGCCACTAGAGTCCCCTCTCAATTTTGTAACTCTGAACCTCTCTTATTAATAGCAGTGCTACTGTCAGCATGGGCTCTGTTTCTGGATCGAATTGTGGGGAGGTGAGCAAGAGGACTACAACATCCCGGTTAAATAATGCAGCCTTACATTATTCTTCACAGTATTTCTGTCTGCGTGCTCCAATGGCTCTGGGAGTGCCAGAGCTGAGCCAAGCCCCCACTGGCAGCAGGAATGCCATGCTGTATGTCAGCGTGTGCCAAATTGAGGCTCATTCAGGATACTGCTTGACTGAAAGCCAATTCTTGTTCTGTCTTTCCTTCCGAAAAGCACTTCCTGATAGCTCCCACAGTTGCTCATCTTCCTCATCTTCTCAGCCCTTCTTTCAAAGCCAGCCAAGTAGCAATGAATTCTGAGATTGTTATTTTTGAGTGTGTTTCAGTTTGTATAATGCTGCAATCTGGACATAGGCTCCCATGCTCCACTATGATCCAGCAAGAGTGGCAGCCACAGGGGAACCACTCACCCCCAGTGCAAGTAAGGGCTGCAGCAGGACAGAGACCTTACACTAATGGGGACCAGGTATAATAGAACTCCACTCCACCATTCTTTGCTGATATACCCTCTCCTTCCCCTTACACAAGTGTTGGCTGCTGAAGGAGCTGCCTCCAGCTGAACACTAGTCAAGATTTCCTCTTGGCAGCCTGGTATACTCCCTTGGCCTTCTGGGCCACTTTAAGAATCCAGCCCTATGACTTACAGTCACCTTACTCACTATGGAATGTTGAGCAATTCATGGAATTAGCAGGCTTTAGTCTGCTCTTGCTGATGTCACTAAGCTCCACCCATACCAATAAGATTATTGTTTCCATAGTAACTGAAGTACTTCAGAGAGAAGAAAACAGAGAGAGAGAATGGAAGAGACTACAAAAGATTAAGCACAAGGTAAACATAAAATTTATATTGTCGTGTGATTGGAATTGGGACATACAGTATGGGGAGAGACCACTCATCGCCTCTGCATCTTCTTCCATGCAGCCTTCTGCACCTGAAACCCCCTCTGACCAATACTACTATGCCTCCTTCCTCTCCTCGTGTGGACTCTAGTTACTGATGCAAACCAAGCAAAATTCTGTTTCACTTTATTTCAACCACAACAACAACAAAAACAAGCAAAATTCATCTAGTTTCTCTTTTTCCTTTGAGTTTGGGAAGGTTCATTTAAATCAAAGCAAAATTCAGGTGCGGGTGAACCCAACATGGAATGGAACACAAGAGGTTCAAATCCACCACAATGCAAAACCACTGAGTTTTACTCAGCTCTCCCCTTACTCATGGGTAGTGCTGACATCCCAAAGGGCAATGACAATGTTGCACCTCATCATTACAGGTTCTATATATACCATGTGGTAACAAGCAGAAGATGATTATCACCTCCCAATGCACAGCCAACAGCATAAAGCCTTGGTCTTACAGATGCATTCACCTGCTGACAAAACCAATTCTCATTAACTTTACAGACATTTCCTTCCACAGAAAATCCTTGTATTTATTCACTTTCTAAATAAGAGTGAGGAAGAGGACCAACGTGATCAAGAAGATGATATTACAGACTATTTTATGAATGACGTTGCTAGCTAAAATCTCGAAGACTGAGACAGCAAGTTAAAATGCAATGAATTAAAGGACTCGACTAAGATACTGGGTGAATAACGAGAGCTGGGATCCCACTGGGTAGGGTTTTTTTGGGGAGGTGGAGGGGGCTAGAATGCAAGTTATTCCTCAGACATTATTCAGCTGAATATAAGCAGAAATCATTTCAGGCCCTCCTTCTTACCGTCCTTTTCCCCCCTATTTGAATGGTTGCTAAGGGAATGGTTCTCAGGAAGGTCAAGCAGTAGAGACCCTGCTGGGTGGTTTACTGCAGCCAAACAGCACTACTTAAATTAATACCTCTTGGTTCTTTTTACCCTTAACTGAAGATCATTAGCGCTTCAAGATCTCATTTCTTACTGCACATTTAAACTAATATTAAAAGGGGAGGGTGAGAAATAGATAGGAATCAAGAAGCCACAACAAAGTCAAATGAGAATTTCAGAGCAGAACCACGGATGTGGGGAAAGTTACCCACCAGAGAAACTAAGTAATGTTTTGATCAAGCAAACCTTGCAAACCAACTAAAAGCATTCAAAACTCACAAACCTGAAAATAGTTTCAAGCACAGCAATCAAGTCTCCAAATTATAATTAAACACAAGCCATTAAGAACTACATAAAAGAAAACCCTCTCAACATGTTTCTCATTTTTATGTACTTACTGCCTTAAAGCTATGTAAATGAGAGAAATCTTGGCATATTAACATATCATTATAATCTGTCCCTGAAATTATTACACATCTTCATGCACTATGGAATAGATTTTCAAAATGTTGCATGCTAGTTAGCGGCCTCACTCCAATTTCTAGCGGACAAGTATCACATCACCAAATACTACTGCCACAATTGGCATTAATTGGCCCCTTTATTCTTAGTCTCAACCCCAAGAGACCAGCAGTTGAAGGGACACAGAGAATAAACTGGCTTCTGAGTTCTAGAGGTGGTTTCTATAGGTCAAGGTTGAAATGCACTGGTATTGGGAAGATTGCAGGTCCTCATGCCCTAGATGTATCCCATGATTAGTAGACTTCAGTCTCCAGGCCTGACAGTCTAGCACTTTTCAACTGCACTAAATTCTAAAAAAAATCGAAAGCATGTTATTTCTGTATATCTAAACAGAAGTTGTATGCTCAAGTGCATGAAGAGTTGCCAAACATAAAATTGGATATGTGCATATATGTATGCATGTGCCTGTGTGAACTATGGAAAGCACGTGTGAAACTGGGATCACAAAATGTGATTTTTTAACATGACACTTCTATTTTGCTGGGGCAGATTTAGAGAAATGAAAACCTCCTCTAAGAAAAGGTAGATTTCAAGTCAGTGTACAAAATTTACTGTACAGAAGCAATGCTTCCAATCAATCATTTTAGTCTAGGTGCCTCTACGGGGTTAGATAAGAAGAGCAACCTTTAGTAGCATCAGATGCCAACATTCCACCAGGGAACAAATAAAAATACAGAAACAATTCATTTTAGAATCTCTCAGAAGAATAATTTTTAGATAAGTGTATGACAAGTTATATCTATAGCTATCGATCTATATATAGATAAAAATATCTATTTTTGCAAGAAAAACTGAGTAAAGTCCAACACAAGATTTATGTTTTACTTAGAATAGCAAAAATTACATCATCTTACATTTCAGCCAAGAGCTTCTGCTTATCAGCTGGCCCCTAAATATTGCTTTACCTGCCTATTGAGAAGTCCTCTTTTTATACTGTCCATATCATTCACTTGAAAGTATAGAACAATGTCCTTTTTAACTGCTGCAACCTGATCTTTTTCTTGGGGAAGCACGTAGTTATTTGTCCAAAAATGTGATCTTTGGGACGCAGAGTATCAAATTTTACTTCCATCTCTTCAGTAACCATTTTAGCCATAGGCTCACTGAACACATTAACTTAGAGCCACTATTGTAAGAAGAACTCATCACTATCTTTTTTGTTTATCTTTTTATGTATAACTATACTAAGCCATGGATGATTTTAATAAACATGGTAATAGCCTCTCTGTTCAAAGAGCTATAGTTTGAACTCCTATTACTCTGTCTGGACCACAGAATGATGAATCACATCAAAATATGAAACTCCATCCATTCTCTATATATTAAGATGCAATTTAAAATATCGTGCTTGAAATATAGGGTTCCTTTAATCACTTGTGGCAGTTAGAGTCTAGGAATGCAGATAAGATCAAGATATTTTTCTATTCAGTGCAAAAGAGGTTTACAATATATCTAGCATCTAAATCACTTGTATATATACACACAGTATGTACAGTGTATTGTAATAGTTAGGGAATAGGAATAGTTATTTGATTTAACAATTCTAATACCAAAGGTACACAAATACAGGGAGAAAAGATCTTTCAAACTCATTTCACATTGATAGCAGAACTCGCTAATCAACAGTAGCGACTGGGGAGACCGATCATGCATTACCAAAGTGTGCCAATAAATAAGAAAAAAAAATACAATTTATTTTTAAAATAAAAAAACGTCATTGACATATGTTCATTTACATTTTTATAAACACTGCTTAAGCTTGATTTGTGATGATGCTTCACAGTACACTGGTTAATACAGTAGCATATTTTGTATAAGTAAAGAAAGTAGCATAACACCCAACTATAGCTCCCTGGTATTAAATCTTTGATGAAAAACAGGGTGAGACCATTTGGTATTCTAGGAGAACAGTGAGCCAATCCTGCAGCCACTTGGTGAATTAAATTATTTTGAAATCTATGACTGTTCCACACCTATTGGTTGCTAAATCAAGGTATTAGCAGGTTGCATATTAGCAGGGAGAAAAGAAACAAGGTCAGTCTGTAATATAGGCTATTTGTAGGTCATATGCTACCTTCATTCTGTATTGCCTTGTCTAACGTTTTCTAGGAAATCACCCAGCCTATGTCTACTCTAGCCTTTTCAGAAGCTTTTTCCACCACAGAGAGCATGGATGCAGTTCCACCTCGGCAGAAGTAATAGTGCAGTTCAGGCTCCAGGCAACTCCAGCATCTAACCACTATGTCACTTAAACTTGTTAGCCACTGTGTCATGTAGACCTGCTCTAAGAAGCCCAGAGCAGTCACAGGCTTGGCAAACCAGCTGTGCCAAATTGGCTACTAACATTTAGCAAGAGTAGCTAACAGTGTAACAGAGAGAAACAAGCCCACTGTAAACAAGGACCATTGTTATACTGCCATTCATGGAGCTCCACCATGATAGTAACAGTGGGAGTTTTAGAATAGATGCAGTACTGCCATTTTTTTTACTATTTAGGAAGTTTTAGCAAGTTTACATATCCTTCCCATGTAAATATCAGAAACAAAACAATCATTACAACAGTTAGCTTTTGTTTAAAGAGACATTTTACAGGAATATGGACAACAGATCTTTCTATTTAACAGGGCGTCACCATATTACAGAGTGAGCATCATCACAACACGGATGTCATTTCTAATGATTTTATTAAACTCAGTGAAATCTCTACATACACATATTTAACAGAGCAGGCATGTCTATCAAATGTTAATATTAAAAACATTGGACAGGTGTGCAATGTTTTTTGCAGGTGAATGTATTTTGTCTGAGTACTGAATAAAACAGGGGTGGGCAAACTTTTTGGCCCGAGGGCCACATCGAGGTTGCAAAACTGTATGTAGGGCCGGTTAGGGAAGGCTGTGACTGCCCAAACAGCCTGGCCCCCACCCGCTATCCACCCTGTCATAAATATAAAGGGAAGGGTAAACCCCTTTGAAATCCCTCCTGGCCAGGGGAAAGCTCCTCTCACCTGTAAAGGGTTAAGAAGCTAAAGGTAACCTCGCTGGCACCTGACCAAAATGACCAATGAGGAGACAAGATACTTTCAAAAGCTGGGAGGAGGGAGAGAAACAAAGGGTCTGTGTCTGTCTGTAGTCGTCTTGGCCGGGGACAGAACTGGAATGGAGTCTTAGAACTTTTAGTAAGTAATCTAGCTAGGTATGTGTTAGATTATGATTTCTTTAAATGGCTGAGAAAAGAATTGTGCTGAATAGAATAACTATTTCTGTCTGTGTATCTTTTTTGTAACTTAAGGTTTTGCCTAGAGGGGTTCTCTATGTTTTGGAATCTAATTACCCTGTAAGATATCTACCATCCTGATTTTACAGGGGGGATTTCTTTATTTCTATTTACTTCTATTTTTTATTAAAAGCCTTCTTGTAAAACACTGAATGCTTTTTCATTGTTCTCAGATCCAAGGGTTTGGGTTTGTGGTCACCTATGCAAATTGGTGAGGCTTTTTATCCAACATTTCCCAGGAAAGGGGGGGTGCAAGTGTTGGGAGGATTGTTCATTGTTCTTAAGATCCAAGGGTCTGGGTCTGTAGTCACCTAGACAAATTGGTGAGGCTTTTTACCAAACCTTGTCCAGGAAGTGGGGTGCAAGGTTTTGGGAAGTATTTTGGGGGGAAGGACGCGTCCAAACAGCTCTTCCCCAGTAACCAGTATTAGTTTGGTGGTGGTAGCGGCCTGTCCAAGGTGTAATATTTTGTACCTTGGGGAAGTTTTGACCTAAGCTGGTAAAGATAAGCTTAGGAGGTTTTTCATGCAGGTCCCCACATCTGTACCCTAGAGTTCAGAGTGGGGGAGGAACCTTGACATGGTGGCACAGTGGTGGGATTAACCTGAAATCATTTTGAGATCCAGTTGAGATTTTTTGAACTAGAAATACAGATTTTAAAAAGGAATTTTTAGGAAGTCCAGAAGGCAGCTTTGAAACTGAAAGCAGCTTGGTTTCTCTCTGCTTTGTGGCCAAGCAGAGACAAAAGGGGATTATCTTGTGAATTGCAGGTTTTCCTTGCCTGGAGGCAGGGTACTTAACTCCTGCAGGGAAATTCACAGTCTTCCAACCCAGAGGTTTTTTTTTTTTTCTTTTCTTCCTAAAAGTAAATAGGGGGTGTGTGCTCTACCCATTTGCCTGGAGACAAAAGTGGCAGGGTTTTTTTTAGGATTTTGATTTTTTTTTTGTTTTACAAGGAGCACAGGTTTGAAAAGAAATTTTTTTTCTTCTTTGGGCTGGGTAAGCAGGTTTCCAAGTAGTTGGAGGTTTTTTGCTTTAATTTGGGCCCAGAGCAGAGACAAGGGAATTGTCTTTTTCTGTAGGCTGACAATCACTATCAGAGAATAGGTATTCTATTCCAGCACAGCAAAATTTTACAGCCAAGTTTTGTTTGTTTATTTCTAACCCTCGGGTGTAAAGTTAGTTAAAATCAGAGAGGTTAGAATGGCCAAATCCTCAGCTCGACTACAGCTGGAATTAGCCAAATTTCAGGCTGAGGAAAAACAAAGGGAACATGAAAGACAGATAGAACTCATGCGGCTGAAGGAGGAGGAGAAGGAAAAAGAGAGGAAGCATGTGGAGGAGATGGAGAGGATAAAGGCCCAGCAGAATATACCAACAAACCCTAGCAATCCTTCTCCAGGTACCACTTCCCATCCCAGAAAGTTCCCCACCTACAAGGCAGGTGATGAGACTGAGGCCTTCTTAGAAAACTTTGAAAGGGCCTGCCTTGGGTACAACATCTCTACTGACCAATACATGGTAGAGCTGAGGCCGCAGCTCAGTGGACCCTTAGCTGAGGTGGCAGCTGAAATGCCTAAAGAACACATGAACAAGTATGAACTGTTTAAATCCAAGGCGAGAGTCAGAATGGGGATAACACCCGAGCAGTCTCGTCGGAGGTTCAGAGCCCTAAGGTGGAAACCAGACATGTCATTTACCCGACATGCCTACCACATTGTAAAACATTGGGATGCCTGGATATCAGGAGCAAGTGTTGAATCTCCAGTAAATTTGCCCTTCCTAATGCAAATGGAACAATTCTTAGAGGGTGTTCCTGAGGAAATAGAAAGATACATCCTAGATGGGAAACCCAAAACTGTAATTGAGGCAGGAGAGATTGGAGCCAGATGGGTGGAGGTGGCAGAGAAGAAGAAAACTGGTCGCAGTTGGAGCGGAGACCAGAAGGGACCACCCCAGACCACACCCTATTACCGGGGGCCGCCCAAAGCCCCACCTACCTCCCAAAGAACCCTCCAAACCCCTTATCGTCCCACCACCCCGTTCTCCAGCAACCCTCCTCGCCCCAGTGACCCGTCAGCTGGACGATGTTTTAAGTGTAACGAGCTGGGGCATGTAAAGGCCAACTGCCCCAAGAACCCCAACAGATTACAGTTCATTGCACCGGAATCACACCAGAGGTCCACAGGCCCAGATACCTCCCAGATACCCTTGGAGCGGAGGGAAACTGTGAGTGTGGGTGGGAAGAAGGTCACCGCGTGGAGGGACACCGGAGCACAAGTGTCAGCTATCCATGCTTCCTTAGTGGACCCCAATTTAATCAACCCAGAGATCCAAGTGACGATTCAACCCTTCAAGTCCAACTCTTTCAATTTGCCTACAGCCAAGTTGCCTGTCCAGTACAAGGGCTGGTCAGGAATGTGGACTTTTGCAGTCTATGATGATTATCCCATCCCCATGCTGTTGGGGGAAGACTTGGCCAATCATGTGAAGCAGGCCAAGAGGGTGGGAATGGTCACCCGCAACCAGGCTAAACAAGCCGTGAGGCCTAGCTCTGTTCCGGAAACTTCTATCAGGACCCAGTCAGAGGTGATGGACCTGGACCCCAGGCCAATGTCTGCAACAGCAGTAGTGGATCCAGTCCCAGAGACCCAGACGGAACCAGTCCCAGAACCGGAACCAGCCAAACAACCAACACCAGACCCCGTGTCAGCACTGAATCCAGTACTTGCAACCTCAACACCAGAGGGCCCCACCGAACCTGAACTGGCAGCAGCCGATAACCCTACACAAGAGGCTCAGCCGGAGCCTGAATCCCAACATAGTGCACCAGCGGAGAGCGGTTCACAGTCAACAGAAACAGCTCCATCCCCTATATCGCTTCCAGAGGGACCAAGCCTAGGTCCACAATCCCATGAGGAACTGATGTCTCCAGCATCAAGGGAACAGTTCCAGACCGAACAGGAAGCAGATGAAAGCCTCCAGAGAGCTTGGACGGCGGCACGGAGCAACCCACCGCCTCTCAGCTCTTCTAATCGATCCAGGTTTGTTGTAGAAAGAGGACTTTTATACAAGGAAACTCTTTCTGGGGGACACCAGGAAGACTGGCATCCTCAGAGACAGTTGGTAGTTCCAACTAAATACCGGGCCAAGCTCTTGAGCTTAGCCCATGATCACCCTAGTGGCCATGCTGGGGTGAACAGGACCAAAGACCGTTTGGGGGGGTCATTCCACTGGGAGGGAATGGGCAAGGATGTTTCTACCTATGTCCAGTCTTGTGAGGTGTGCCAAAGAGTGGGAAAACCCCAAGACCAGGTCAAAGCTCCTCTCCAGCCACTCCCCATCATTGAAGTTCCATTTCAGCGAGTAGCTGTGGATATTCTGGGTCCTTTTCCGAAAAAGACACCCAGAGAAAAGCAGTACATACTGACTTTCATGGATTTTGCCACCCGATGGCCGGAAGCAGTAGCTCTAAGCAACACCAGGGCTAAAAGTGTGTGCCAGGCACTAGCAGACATTTTTGCCAGGGTAGGTTGGCCCTCCGACATCCTCACAGATGCAGGGACTAATTTCCTGGCAGGAACTATGAAAAACCTTTGGGAAGCTCATGGGGTAAATCACTTGGTTGCCACTCCTTACCATCATCCAACAAATGGCATGGTGGAGAAGTTTAATGGAACTTTGGGGGCCATGATACGTAAATTCGTAAATGAGCACTCCAATGATTGGGACCTAGTATTGCAGCAGTTGCTCTTTGCCTACAGAGCTGTACCACATCCCAGTTTAGGGTTTTCCCCATTTGAACTTGTATATGGCCGTGAGGTTAAGGGGCCATTGCAGTTGGTGAAGCAGCAATGGGAGGGATTTACACCTTCTCCAGGAACTAACATTCTGGACTTTGTAACCAACCTACAAAACACCCTCCGAACCTCTTTAGCCCCTGCTAGAGAAAACTTACAGGATGCTCAAAAAGAGCAAAAAGCCTGGTATGATAAACATGCCAGAGAGCGTTCCTTCAAAGTAGGAGACCAGGTCATGGTCTTAAAGGCGCTCCAGGCCCATAAAATGGAAGCATCGTGGGAAGGGCCATTCGTGGTCCAGGAGCGCCTGGGAGCTGTTAATTATCTCATAGCATTCCCCACCTCCAACCGAAAGCCTAAGGTGTATCATATTAATTCTCTAAAGCCCTTTTATTCCAGAGAATTAAAGGTTTGTCAGTTTACAGCCCAGGGAGGAGACGACGCTGAGTGGCCTGAAGGTGTCTATTACGAAGGGAAATGTGCTGGTGGTGTGGAAGAGGTGAACCTCTCCATGACCCTTGGGCGTATGCAGCGACAGCAGATCCAGGAGCTGTGCACTAGCTACGCGCCAACGTTCTCAGCCACCCCAGGACTGACTGAACGGGCATACCACTCCATTGACACAGGTAATGCTCACCCAATTAGGGTCCACCCTTACCGGGTGTCTCCTCAAGCTAAAACTGCTATAGAACGGGAGATCCAGGATATGTTACAGATGGGTGTAATCCGCCCCTCTGAAAGTGCATGGGCATCTCCAGTGGTTCTAGTTCCCAAACCAGATGGGGAAATACGTTTTTGCGTGGACTACCGTAAGCTAAATGCTGTAACTCGCCCAGACAACTATCCAATGCCACGCACTGATGAACTATTAGAGAAACTGGGACGGGCCCAGTTCATCTCTACCTTGGACTTAACCAAGGGGTACTGGCAGGTACCGCTAGATGAATCTGCCAAGGAAAGGTCAGCCTTCATCACACATCTCGGGCTGTATGAATTTAATGTACTCCCTTTCGGGCTGCGAAATGCACCCGCCACTTTCCAAAGACTTGTAGATGGTCTCCTAGCGGGATTAGGAGAATATGCAGTCGCCTACCTTGACGATGTGGCCATATTTTCGGATTCCTGGGCAGACCACCTGGAACATCTACAAAAAGTCCTTGAGCGCATAAGGGAGGCAGGACTAACTGTTAAGGCTAAGAAGTGTCAAATAGGCCTAAACAGAGTGACTTACCTTGGACACCAGGTGGGTCAAGGAACTATCAGCCCCCTACAGGCCAAAGTGGATGCTATCCAAAAGTGGCCTGTCCCAAAGTCAAAGAAACAGGTTCAATCCTTCTTAGGCTTGGCCGGTTATTACAGACGATTTGTACCGCACTACAGCCAAATCGCTGCCCCACTGACAGACCTAACCAAAAAGAAACAGCCAAATGCTGTTCAGTGGACCGGAAAGTGTCAGAAGGCCTTTAACAAGCTTAAAGCGACACTCATGTCTGACCCTGTACTAAGGGCCCCAGACTTTGACAAACCGTTCCTAGTAACCACAGATGCATCCGAGCGTGGTGTGGGAGCAGTTTTAATGCAGAAAGGACCTGATCAAGAATTCCACCCTGTAGTGTTTCTCAGCAAAAAACTGTCTGAGAGGGAAAGCAACTGGTCAGTCACTGAAAAAGAATGTTATGCCATTGTCTACGCTCTGGAAAAGCTACGCCCATATGTTTGGGGACGGCGTTTCCACCTGCAAACCGACCATGCTGCACTAAAGTGGCTTCACACCGTCAAAGAAACTAACAAAAAACTTCTTCGGTGGAGTTTAGCTCTCCAAGATTTTGATTTCGACATCCAACACATCTCAGGAGCTTCTAACAAAGTGGCTGATGCACTCTCCCGTGAAAGTTTCCCAGAATCAACTGGTTACAATCGTCCTTGAGATGTGGAAAATATTGTTAGTCTTTATGTACTTGGTAGTATATTTAGAGATGCATGTGTCTTATTAACTCTGTTTTCCTAGAGCTCCAGGAAGAAATCCCAGCCAGTGTTTCACCCTAGCTGAGATTTGGGGGGCGTGTCATAAATATAAAGGGAAGGGTAAACCCCTTTGAAATCCCTCCTGGCCAGGGGAAAGCTCCTCTCACCTGTAAAGGGTTAAGAAGCTAAAGGTAACCTCGCTGGCACCTGACCAAAATGACCAATGAGGAGACAAGATACTTTCAAAAGCTGGGAGGAGGGAGAGAAACAAAGGGTCTGTGTCTGTCTGTAGTCGTCTTGGCCGGGGACAGAACAGGAATGGAGTCTTAGAACTTTTAGTAAGTAATCTAGCTAGGTATGTGTTAGATTATGATTTCTTTAAATGGCTGAGAAAAGAATTGTGCTGAATAGAATAACTATTTCTGTCTGTGTATCTTTTTTGTAACTTAAGGTTTTGCCTAGAGGGGTTCTCTATGTTTTGGAATCTAATTACCCTGTAAGATATCTACCATCCTGATTTTACAGGGGGGATTTCTTTATTTCTATTTACTTCTATTTTTTATTAAAAGTCTTCTTGTAAAACACTGAATGCTTTTTCATTGTTCTCAGATCCAAGGGTTTGGGTTTGTGGTCACCTATGCAAATTGGTGAGGCTTTTTATCCAACATTTCCCAGGAAAGGGGGGGTGCAAGTGTTGGGAGGATTGTTCATTGTTCTTAAGATCCAAGGGTCTGGGTCTGTAGTCACCTAGACAAATTGGTGAGGCTTTTTACCAAACCTTGTCCAGGAAGTGGGGTGCAAGGTTTTGGGAAGTATTTTGGGGGGAAGGACGCGTCCAAACAGCTCTTCCCCAGTAACCAGTATTAGTTTGGTGGTGGTAGCGGCCTGTCCAAGGTGTAATATTTTGTACCTTGGGGAAGTTTTGACCTAAGCTGGTAAAGATAAGCTTAGGAGGTTTTTCATGCAGGTCCCCACATCTGTACTCTAGAGTTCAGAGTGGGGGAGGAACCTTGACACACCCCCTCCCACTTCCCGCCCCCTGACTGCCCCCCTGACCCATCCAACCCCCCCCCCCGCACCACTCCTTGTCCCCTAACTGCCCCCCCGGGATCCCATCCCCTATCCAACCCCCACTGCTCCCTGCCCCCTGACTACCTCGACCCCTATCCACACCCCTCCCCCTGACAGGCCCCCCAGGATTCCCATGCCTATCCAACTGCCCCCTACTCCCCGTCCCCTGAACCCCCCTGCCAGAAACTCAGCCCCATCCAACCGCACCCTGCTCCCTGTCCCCTGACTGCCCCACAGGACCCCCTGCTCCTTATCCAACCCCCCTGCTCCCCGCCGCCTTACCATGCCGCTCAGAGCAGCAGGAGCTTGCAGCTCCACCGCCTGGCCAGAGCCAGCCACACCACCACACTGCCTGGCAGGAGTAGCGGGGCCAGAGTGCTGGTGGGGCAGCGACCTGAGGCTGCAGGGGAGGGGGGACAGCAGTGGGGAGAAGCCAGGGGCTAGCCGGCTGGGAGCTCAAGGGCTGGGCAAGACAGGCCCGCAGGCTGGATGTGGCCTGCAGGCCGTAGTTTGCCCACCTCTAGAATAAAATGTAACCAAATATCTAGGTATCTATCTGTCCTCTTTCCACTTTGCTGGGTATATAATTGGTGTGTTGATTTTTCCATAACCACAACCTCCCACAGTTTTCCTCCATGGTTGGCCTATTTTTGTTTGTTTCCAGTGAGAGGTTACCAATGGCCAAGCAGGTACTAGATGATGAGAGATTAATTCTTCATTTCATGCTGGTCCTCTTTTCTGGATCAAACCCCATTCCTCTTGGGTAACTTACCTATTCACATCCTTTTCCCAGGGTGTCATATATGGACAAGCTTTTGTTAGGAAAGCTGTCTGCAAAGTTTGATATGAATTAGTTCTAATTTTTGTTTCCCAACTGACCAGATTCCATTACACCTAGTAAAGTTAGAGTTCTGTACAAAACCAGTATTCTAGAAAGTTGAGAAACATAACCCCTGACCTTAGAGTACTAGTACTAGGGAGAGTGGGCAGTCCAAGTGCATTTTGATCTCTAAATAAGTTAGAAAAGTTTCTTTACTGGATTGTGAGCACAGGCATTTTTAACCACACCCGAAACAAAGTTAGGCAAAATAGTGGTGAAAGTGCCTGAGTTGCCTCTCCCAGTAGCACTGGTACAGCAGCACCAGCAGTAGCGCAAAGCAGGGAAATTTCCCAAACCTGTTAAGTAGGAACAGCCGAAGCATGAAACCCCATGGATGTCATGTGTTGGAGGCAGCATAGAACTTCAGAAATTCACTACATATTTTCCTGATCTGCATATTCGTGAATGCATTACATTACACATGGTACAGAGCCAGAACCATGTGGCTGCTTTTGAAGGATACGGTTTGAGAGGGAAGAAAATTCATCCCAGGGCTGTATGCTCTCTACAAAAACAAAAATAAAAATATTTGGGGTATCTTTTCAAAATGGTAGCCTCCCAGGTGCAAGATATCTTCATATTTTTGCACCTACAATTGAACAGTGAGTAGCTATGCCTCAAAATACCCAGCTGTAATTAGAGGTATGTGTACTTGGATTTGTTGCTTGCAATTCATAGGCTGCATTCATCATAAGCCTAACTGAATCTGCCCCCCTTTATGAAATACTGGCATATTTGTTTCAAACTGAAGGAAACACAGGGTCCTTGCCACTAACATAACATAACAAACATGCACATGCGGGGAGAGATGGAGATTTCAAAATGTTGTTTTCTTTAATTTTGTGAAGCATTCTAGCCAAGCCATACAACTAAAGAGCATAAAAGCACAGGCAGAATGAGATGACAGTGTCACAGATGCCTTCACTGTGGCAGTCCTTAACAAGTCTCAGTTTGGTCTCGGAAGGCATGAGGAGGTAAAAATGTTAAGCACATTCACCCCACTGAGCAACAGCTTTTAACCACAGTAGACTAGTTAGAAATATGTAGTTACACAGCCAGGTCTCTAGGACTAGGGGAGCAATCCCCTGCTTACACTGTATCTGCCTGGTTTTGAGAATGCTTTGAAAGCTCAGAATGAAACTAGAAATGATGTATATAACAATATGTTCACTCTGGAGAACTCAGAGTTCAGCTGCCAAAAAGTTCTAAATAAGACAGTGTATCCCAGTGAAACCTGCTTGAAAAATATGCTCAAACGAGCTGCAAGAGAATAGCAGATAAAGGAGATGCTAAATGAGAGTGAAAGACACATGAGAAACCACTAGCAAAAAAATTAAATGACAGCACATTAATAAAAACCAACCCTTTGCAAGTCTGGCAGACAAAATCTAGAATCCTTTTTATATTTACTATTAAATATTTAACCTTAAGTACGAGGCATCATAGTATTTCTTAACCAAGCAATACATTTGCCCACCCAATGCAGCCAAATCAATACAATCTTATATTTTTTTAAAAAAATCACTTCATATGAACAAGAATATATTAGAATTCCTGAGATCCATTATGGTTTGCAATTCTACCCTGACCCCCACCCTTCTTCTCCCCATGTTCGGGGACTAAACATCTTAAAGATATAAAATATAGTGAAACCTCTGTTATGTTTTCACCTCTGGGGCCATGCTTTCATCTAAAAACTAACCAAACAAATCAGAATGCCTTATGTCATGTTTACATGACACCATTTTAGCCTAGACTTATATATTGACCTGTCCTGAGCTTGCCCAAAGACTGAGGGGGACACTTTCACCATGGCTGGCAGGCATTTCTCCGTTTATTGTTTATGTGGCCATTTACACTTAAAGCTGAGCTCAACCCAAAGAGAAAGCAGTATCTGCAATTGAAAGCTGAAGACTCTATCCAGGTATAATTGCAATACAGCGTCTGTCCCCGATATGAGTTTCTACTCAGAGTGTCACTCTAACTACCGTGAAATAAACTTGTAAGGGAGGGGGTGGGAGAGACAGACCCAGAACCTTACAGAAATTCACTAATTGCCTCTACAGTTCTATACCCTTAGGCTAGGCATGTGTTTAGGTTCTGCTTTGAATTTTGGCTGGGTAAACAAATCCTAGAACAACAAAGATAATGCCCCTGTTTCGCTGTTTCACTTGTACATTTAGGCATATACATGCAGCTCGACTTACATCTAAACAAACAAAAATGCTCAATACCTACTGTTTCTGTAACTTGAAATGTATGTACATGGCTACGGCAGTTTGAGAACTTCCCCATGCACACATCCTTGCCAAGTCCCACATGCAAGAGACAAGGGAACAGCTTCACTCCAAGGTACACAACATGAACACACAAATAACTCAAAAAAGTCAGCAGCTGTGAGTCACTCGTGTACAACACCAATATGCATGGAATAAACAGGTAACTAAAATCAACCTATGGAACATCATCCTCACTCTCAACACATGTACTGAATTCTGAAGTATTCTCAGCTTTCCAGTCCTAATAGCCTTTTACCCTCAGCAGGCAGGCAAGGTTGCTCCAATTAGAAACAATTAATTTTAAAGGAACCACTGTCTATGAAAATAGAACAATTTGCAATTCTAGGAAAGGTTGTATTGGCATTTCAAAACAGTTTCAAGATTTCTGAATAACTACCTCTATCGGATCCTCTCCCCATGATGCACTGTGACAGTTAAAATGGCAAAAGGTTTTTTGGACTGTTAGCCTTTCTGCCCCAACAGTGTTTAAAAACATTTAGATCTCCTGATGAACTATTTTATACACACAGAGATACACACATACTTTTTTTTTTTAAACCTTAAACAGCCGTATTTTTAAGACAGGCTAGAAACTGATTTACAGTTGTCTTTTGGACTCCACTGTGAAACATACACTCACTTTTCCTCAACAAGATCACTCCAGCAGCAAGTACAGAAATGGCAATTTGAATTGAAAACTTTCTTTTCCAAATATTTCACAGTCTTATCTGTAAAAGAGTTCCTTATACCTTTGAGCTTTCAAACTTCTTAGCTCAGAAAAAAAAATGCATCATTTTAAGGAATTGCTCAGGTTACTGATAAAAACATTATTTGCACTAGTTCACAACTCAGCACTTTTACAGATGTTGGGTTAACACTTGGCACACAGCTTCTTTACAATGAAGAGAACAAAAGGGATCAACAATTAAATTAACATTGCACCATGTAATATTGTGCAGAAAGGCTGCTGATGATTTCTATAGAACAGCCAAACCAGAGTAACCATTCTCAGGTTTTGATTTTTTGCCAGCTATTTACAATGAACATGTTTTTTTCTCTCAGTTAACACTAATTGTCATAGGCATAAAGACCATACTCCAGAAAGTGGCATTCCAGTACATGAGCACAAATATAAAATCAAGTCCTATTTTATATATACATGAAAGACACCAGATTTCATTGTTATGTCATACTTTTCCGCTGCCCACATTTGATTGTTTCATCCACTTGTTGCATCTTGTTATAAAACTAGATTGTGAGTTCTGTGGAGCAGGGACTGTTTCTTTACTGCTTGTTTGCACAACCCTTAGCACAATGAGGCCTTGACCATTGGCAACTAGGCACAATTGTAATACAAATTATTACTGAGTCATAAGAGGAAGTTTTCCCCACAAGATGCAAGCTGAACTACTTAGGGTCATGTTTTAGAACTAGGCTCCATGTTAACTGCTATGCTCAAGCATCTATAAACCCATTAGCATGGAATTCCACCTAAACAGAGAGAGAGAGACACACACACACACAAATACTCAGCTCTCCTTTACCTATTGCAGTTACCGGGCATTCACCATCACTGTATTCTGTTGAGCAAAGAAACCTATAAAAACCCTATAGCTTTTTCCAATGTCTAAGGTATATCTGTATATCTCCTAGTGTTGAAAATGGCTTGTTTTTGAAAAATAAAATACTTTAAGTAGGCCATTACTCCTGGAAGTGAACTGATCCTATCGAAAAAATACTGCTGCTTTTCAAATTTTTTTGCTACCCCTGCAAAAAAATCTTATACTAAATACCAACCCAAGTGCATTGAAAAAATATTATCAGTAATTAAATTCTTGTTACAGTGTAATAAACCTTGTCACATGGAGTGTTTACTTTTCATAATATTACCTTAGTACCACTGAAATGAAGTGCCTGCTTGCACCATTGATTTAAGTAGGAATAATTCACAGTGCTACTGGGTAATGCTGTTTATAAAGGTACTTGAAACAAAAAATAATATTGTGTGCCTTGTTTGATTCTGTGAGCTACTCTGGCCGTAGTATCACACTGGACTATTTCTACTCCAAAGTGTTTTGTACTACACAGCGTCCCATTACAATGAGACTAACGTTTACAACACCGATTTCCATGGGACCGCTTAGAAAGACATTACACAGGAAGAATAATGTGGGTGTCAGTGCATTTTATATAGTAATAGCAACATTATGTGAGCAGTTAGAGCAGCTGATTTGCTCCAGGTTATTTTGACTACTGTAAACAAAGTCCTAGTGAAATGAGTAGGGCATCTGCATAACTGATTGCAACAAAACTTTGAATAGTAAGAATGACACCATGTAATTTTGTGCAGAAAGATACTGCACAGTACAAATAGCATGGTTACTAGTGCATCCCATGCATCATTCTGTCAGCATATTGAATAACAGTTGCAAATGAAAGAAATTCAAACCCCAAAAAGGGGGGGAGGGTCTGACTTGAACCAATAAAGCTACCACTCTGTTTTTTACTCACCCATTGTGGCAAGATACGATCATTTTGAGGTCCCAGAGAGAAGAGGACGACATAAGCCTTAACAGCTAGGTGAAAAAGGGTGATTTTTCAATGTAATTGTAACGTTTATTCCATATTCCCTCTGGTCTCCAGTGTGTGATCAGAACTGCAGGAAATTATTCTAAATTTAGGTGCCCACTGCCCATCAGTGGGCATCTCCAAGAAAATCTGGGTCCTACACTTTTTTCAGGCACTGAAGATATGCTGTGGTGCCTAATGATCTGTACCAAATAGATTAAAGTCTGACCAGAATCCTTCCTGTGGTTTCAACACAGTTTTCACAGTGAATTATTACTTTGGAAATATTCTTTCCTGGAGGTACTGCTATTCCTGCAGGATTAAAAGGGAAAAAAAGAAAACTACCAAGAAGTATTCTCTAGTTTGGTCAAGTTCCTCAGAACAATCTGAGCCATTGGACTTGCTGTCCACAAGACTGTCAGCTTATATCCCAATGTGATCAAAGTAGTTTAAAGCTTTTACTTTTGAGAAGAGGAGACACTGTTGGAAGCACTTGTTCAGCCAGCCAACTACTGTCATTTCCATGAATATGAATAAACTTCAATATAGGACATTGACATTTTGAAAATGTAGGAAGAGCTGATCCTTCAGTTAGTCTTTGACAATAATAAACCCTTCTATTCCATAGTTTGTGACTATGTATTTTTCCCCAGTCACAAGCACCTTTCTTGCCCCATTTTCAAGAATGTCAGGCCTGATCCAAAGCCTACTGAATGAACGTCATCTATGTCAATGGGCTTATTTTGTTGCTGTCTTGGATTTATGTGACAGCAAAGAAGCAGGCATGGTGGCAAAAAGATGTCAGAAGGAATTGTTTGGGGTTTATGAAAATGAATATTTGATGCAATTTTGTAACCATAATTTGCATGTACACAAGTTACACATAAATACATATGTATGAATGCAAATTTTCACAGAGGAAAAGATTATTTTCCCTGTTCTGTAATATTAAGGGTAAGACTAGTGATGAATCATTTTTTAAAATATTGTTGGGGTATATAAATAGCTCTCTTTTCTAGAATAATTATTACTCAAAAACCCTGCTGCTGAAATAACCCAGGCAATAATCAACCTTGGCTTCTTCATCAAACCCCAATAACATCTTTTTAAAGTCTTATTTGTAAAGGCAAGCTGATTAATCTCAAACATTTTCCTTTGCAATAAAAGCTAATTGCAATGATTTACCGATGTAACTACTTGTCAGATCTTACAAACGCTAGGAAAATGCTCAGCCAGTTACTTAGCTACCCCATTTAATCCACATGTAAAACCTCAGTGGAATCAAAGACTGTGAAATAAAACAGCTGTTTTTCAAACCACTTTCCCAGTTTTCTCCCTACTTTCAAAACTTACTTCTCCATTCATCCACACAATAGGGGGTTAACATGATAATAAAGTATTAAACACAACAGCAAACTACAAGGACAGCATCCTCGCCATTCTGAATAGACTTCTCACCCAGTCCTTATTTTAGTCTAGCTGTATTTGATCCTATCTGTGACTGGTAAAATCTAAACATATGTAAATCAAACTATCCCTCACTCTGTGAATCAAAACTCGCTTTGGGGGGGGGTAGAGAAGCCTGAAGCCTCTGCCTGGGGTGGGGGGGAGAGCCTAAGCCCCTTTTAAAGTGGGGGCTTCAAAGCCCCTGCCATTGCACAACTTCTCACATTTATTGCAGTCCCCGCACATTGCAGCACTAAGCCTCTTTATTGATGGATGTTTAATATTTCCTTCCATTTTCAGCCCTCTCTCTCCCAGCAACAAGTTAGGACAGACCTTAGAGATGGCACAAGGTGGCTACGGGCCAGCCTAAACGTTTGGGCACCAATAACGTGTTTTGGTTTAAAGAAAAGGAGGACTTGTGGCACCTTAGAGACTAACCAATTTATTTGAGCATAAGCTTTGGTGTAGCTCACGAAAGCTCATGCTCAAATAAATTGGTTAGTCTCTAAGGTGCCACAAGTCCTCCTTTTCTTTTTGCGAATACAGACTAACACGGCTGCTACTCTGAAACCTGTGTTTTGGTTTCTTACCAAAGACTGCTCAGACTGTGTCTCACCATTCACATTCTTTGAAGCAATCTTTTGAGTTACTAGACCTCACGCACACACAAGCACCCCTGCTCTGCGCCAGTCCAAGGCGGTCTGCGGGCATGGGGAGTTCAAGTCAGGAGACAAACGAAACGAGAATGCAAAACTAGCCCAACCCACACTCACTCTGAATCCTGCGGGGACATCGCACAGTAACTACCAGGGCCCTTTAATTCCCGTAGAAAGGAATTGTTCCCTTACACACTTGCAGGCTCCACTTCCGACCATTCTCTCATCGGTGGCTTAGACTTCCCTGTACCGCACTGAACTGCCTTTACATCACAGAGTTATGGGAGGGTAGTTTGGCCCCTCGCTCTCCCCCTCCCCCCCCCCCAATAAATAACATCCGAAGCACCTGCCAGTGAGCGGGGCTTTCAGGTGCCCTTCGCTCTGGCACCTGTTGCAACTCCAAGCCCCGTGCTCACATTCTCCCTTCCCCACGGAAGGGCTCCTCAGCCGGATCGCCCTTCCCCAGAGCGCAGGTTGCGAGGCCGAGAGAGGTCGCCTCTGTGCAGCGCCTGAGCTGCCTTCCTTCCCCCAGCACACCCCACAACGCCTGACATCCGCCACTGCTCTGGCCCTGCGGCCAAAGACCAGGCGCCGCCGCCCGGACCTGCCCAGCGAGACACGGGGCACCAGGCCAGATGCCCGTGTTGCGTGCACCGCCGGACACACGTGCGCTGCCCTGCCCTGCCTGGCCGCTCACACGCGCTAGCGAGCGGCTGCTGCTCGGGAAGGAGTTTCACAGGAATGACAGCTCTCCGCGAGCAGGCACCTCAGCGCCGGGCAGCCTCCCGCTCCGGGCTCTTTCCTTGTGAAACAGCGCCAACCTTCGGCCGCCGGAAAGTTTCCAGCCCCAGCAGAGCTGCCCGCGCCTCGGGAAGAGAACCGCCTGGGCCACAGGGCTCCCGGCGCCCGCCTCCAGCCCGATCGTGCACCCAGCGCACGGGGCTCCAGCAGCCCTGTCAAGCTTGACAGTAAAAGACAGGAGCGGGGGGGGGGGGGCGACAGTAAAAGACAGGAGCTGGGGGGTCCTCAGCTGCTCTTTGGCGCCAACACCCCTCCCCCCTTCCCGCGTATTATTAGAGGGGGAAATAACGCCCACGGGCGGGAAGGCGAGTCAGCCCGGGCATACCGCCCCTGACAAACACCTGCAACAGACGCGCGAAGCAGAACTACCGTCTCCCCCGGCCCAGCAGCCGGGGCTCTGCGAAGCCCTCGCCGCGGGTCTGAGCCGAGCCGAGCCGAGCCAAGCGGAGCCCCCGCCGGGGCGCTTACCTTCCTGCACCGCATGGAAGGGGTTGTTGGCCTCTATGAGCTTGATGGAGTACGTGATTTTCTCGCTCTGTAAAATGTCGTCATTGAGGTTCAGATCGGACACCGCCTGCTTGAAGACTTCGTCGTCCTTGGCAGCATTTCCTTCAAAAATGGCACCTGTTGACATGACCACATCAAAATTTGATCTTTCTCAGGAGGACAGAGGGGTGGGGGACTTAATGGAGAGACGGGGAAAGTTAAGGCTCCCTAGCCTTGTTTATTTTCCCCTGCCTAAAGTTTCATTTACATACATTTATATAAATCAGCTACCTCTCTCCCCCCTGGAGTGCAGTGTTTTAACACGGCCAGTTCAGTGTGGCCCTGAGAACGTTGTTGAGCTCGGGTCCATGGGAGAATTTGAAAACAAGTTAACAGAAAACAGCTTCCTTGCTCCCAGGTTTATCGGTGACCGTACAGAGGCATTTGTTGTTCAGGCGCATTAAATCACACACACACGCAAAGTCTTCATGAAGCCTTTTCTTGCCCAATAGGTTAAGTATGCTTCACCAACCATCACTTACTGGTTTTTAACCAAATCCCCTAGAAAAAAAATTGCTTTGTGAGTTTGAATGTAATAGAAAAGGAGAGGTGTTAGAAAAACAACCAACTTTTGCTCTGGGTTTTTTCTGCTGTTCGCCTGGTTTGTCATTGTTTTGGGTTTTGAATCTCTGCTGCATACACAAACACACACTGATTTAGAGTCAGCCTGTGTGTTCAGTAACCTGAAAGCTTCTAATTTCAAGCCGTGTTTATGCAGTTAAGGTGAAAACATCTGGCGAGCTGGGTTACGTAACATACTCTGACTACGGGAGCGTGTGTGTGCACTTTAGATTTACTATTTTGTTATGCAGATCAAGGATTTTTTAGGTTAAAGGATTAAAAAAAGTCACTTCCCTCCCTGGTACAATATTGCTTATTCACACTAGTTCTGTGTCCTGAAGTCTTACAAAGATTCGCGTGTAAATTCACAAATCCAGGTTCAGGGGGCTCCTCCCCTTCAATCTTTTGAAGCCCTTATTTCGGAAGAGGCGCTAAAATATCACTAAGGCTGAAGTGTGGGGCAGGAAAACGAGCCACGAATCTATAGCTGGCCTTCACCTTGTCCATTGGCAGGCAAAGAGGCAGAGAGGCTTTGTGGACGTCTGGCAGCCATCAGCTGCTGTGTCTCTGGACTCCCCGCTCTCCAGCTCCACTGATGAGAAATGGGGCGCGCTTTCCTCCTCTTCAGCAAAGCGCGAAAAAAGTCAGAAATCTCCAGTTTGCATCCAAGGTGAACAACGTGCTCCTGGTGCAGCTGAAATCCTGTAAGTGCGTCCAGCGCCTGAGAGGATGAGACGCAACCAGGGCTTCCCCGCCGCCCTCCCGCCTCGCCCCCTCGGAATTCGCGGGTAGCTCAGAGCTTTCCTCGCACAGCGGGCAAAGTTGACTCGGTCTCTTTTCTCGGCTAGATCCGCAATGCTGTGGGCTCTGGCCCTGGCCTCAGCCTCCTGGTTGTTTTACAGGGCTGGTGTCTGAGCATCCTCGTTCTCCCCGCCGCCACCACATCAGCTGGTGCAAAATCGGTCCCCCACCCCCAGAGACATTCCCCCACATGCTCGCCCCCGCGCCCTCACGCGTGGCGCCTGGAGGGAGCAAACTTGTTACATTTCGTGTCCATCAGGGCACAGGCGCGCGCTCTGTAGCTCCGGACTGAACTCCCACCCAGCCTCTCTTGCTCCATGGCTTCTCTCTCTCCTCCCTGAGGATTTTCCTCCTCCTCCTCTAAAGGCGGATGGGAATCATTGCTCTTCATTTCTCCGCCACTCTCCATCTCCTCCCCTCTCATCTGCCAGAAGCCCGAGGGGTTTGTGGAGGATTTTGTCCCTCTCTTTCCCCCACCCCCATCTTTATTCGATACCCGCCAAAAGGTGACTGCAGAGCCTTTGCCTTTTGCTGGCCAGACTTTCCCTGGACATTCCTCTACCCTGCTCCTAGAAGCCACAAAAGTTATCTGTACAGCATGCGCCATTGCCCCAGCCTCTCCTTCTCCCTCCTCCTCCTAGCCAGGTTTCTCCTCGCTGGAGATTTCAAGCCTTGCAGCCCAAAGGTTTTAATGAGCCCTTATTCAAACCACAACAGTTGTGCGCGCACACACACACACACACAGCTACTGCGCATCTAGCATCTCCTAACCCTTTCCCAGCCAACTTGTCCCTCCTGCATTCCCGTTATAGTAGCATCTGCTATGACTGGGGAAGGGGACGGTGGGGGGATTTTTGGAAAGTTTCCCCTACGGGATGGTTCCTATTCTGTCTTGCCTTGTTTACTGAGGGTGGCGGCGGACGAGAGAAAACCTCGCACGCAAACAGGTCTGAGCCCAGCATCTAGTACAACCAGAGAAACGGCAGCAGCAAACCTGCGTCCTGTCTCCAGAGAAACCCCTGCAGCGATTCAGTACTAACGTGCTTGCAGCATCCTTGCAACCAAAAGGGACCCCAGCGTCGCTTCCTCATCTCGCTGCTAACTTTGCAATTCGGAGGATTCGGGTGGCTTTTGTGCCCCCCTCTCTGGGGAGTTAATGGGGCTCGCTCGCCCTCTGCCCGTGACATGATGGGGTTTTAAGGAGACACCATCCCTTTCTTGTATTTGTTGCTTTCTCCCCCCTTCACCCCCCCCCTTCTTACCAATGTGGATGATGGAGTCCGCCCGCACTGAAACGCACTGAAATATCCAGGGGAAAAGCCAGAGCATCACCACTTCCATTTCCAGCCTCTCGCGGAGCACATCAGCCCGGATTTGATGGAGAGACAGAGATGGGGGGAAAGAAGAAGGGGGGAAAGGTACCCAGATTAAAAAAAAATCAAAAAATCCCAGACCCCGAAACCCCAAGGATTTTCCAAGATTGAGACGATGGAGAGAACGGGGAAGCAGGGGGACGACAGCAAGAAAAAGGTGGGGGCTAAAAATGTGTGCAGATGGATAGATCCTGGGTGTCTGCGAGGAAGCAGCAGCAGGGCAGAGACTTCAGCAGCAGCTCCTCACCACTCCGTGTGTGTCTGAGCCCCAGCGCACAGCAAACTGCGGAGGACCGCCCCCCCCCCCGCACCACGTGATTGCAGAGACTCACCACTCAATATAGTCTGGGCGAAACACACAAGGAGATGGAGAGAAGAGCGTAGAGCAGGGAAACAGTGGAGCCCAGTTCCACCCAGGAGCCTAGCCAAAAACGGGGGCTGGAGGGGGTGGCACGAGGAGATGGGGAGAGAAGAGCGAGGATGGCACAGGATGGGAGAAAAGGTCTGTGGCGACAGGGGGGGCTAAGGAGGCTTTCAACAGGAAGGGGAGTTTGAGATATGAGAGGAAGATCTCTGCCAATCTGTGAAACTGACTACAATCTGACCGGCAGAGAGCAGAGTGGGACGAAGAGGCGCTCTGACACAAAGGGGGGAATCTTAGCTGATCCCAGCAGCTCCACGGTTGCCATCACTTGCGGGGAACAGCTTCCCCCCCACAGGCTAGTGCGGATTCTATGGAGATGCCCGTATCCAGCAGCTGCCCAGGCTTGCTTTACTCCCAGCAGACGCTATCCACTCGTGCTCCTCCATTCAATCCAGCTTTCCCAGTGCTGAAGAGGATGCTGGCTCTAGTCTTCCCCCAGGACTCTTGTGTCCCCCTCTCCCCGGCAGCACTGTGGAGGGGACCGAAGTTCAGAGCGCCGTTAACAAAGATTTGGGAGCCTCCATAGAGGGAGTTTAATTCCTTGAACTACCTGGAAATCTTACCGACCTTTTCCCTGGCCAGTCTGGAAACTTA